>NC_133934.1:58375224-68375224 GCF_031877795.1 Strix aluco
ACACTTAGTTTGTAATCAAAACATAAATTTTGCCAAACCCCCAAGTCTGACAGGTTTTACTAGTTCTTGTCTTCAAGTTTCAGTGATGAACCAACACAAGATTTACCCTTGGGGTAAACAGTTTGTATAATGTCAAATATGTGACTATGTGGAGTATAATACAAATTTACACTTCCCCAGGTGTGGCCACTATTGTTAAAATTTGAATAACAAAGTAATGTGCACCTACACTTTCATTTAACCTTGGCTGCTGTCAGTGTTTGAAACCATATTCCTCTACTGCCTCTGCTCCTGAGAGATTCTCTAGTGTATTTTATATTCTGGATTAAAACTAATGTTACCCAGTTGCCCTTATGGGGGATATTCTTCTGTATAATATTGGAATGATTCAGCACTCCCTGTGCAGTGTCTTAAAATCTTGGCAGCCACCATTAGGATGTAGTGATGTGTCTAACTTGTACTTCTTCCTTTAAAACTTAAAAATATCCTTGAGACTCATTTTTCAATCTTACCTCTTCCCATTCCCATTATCTATAGTGAGGGGGAAAACTTCAAAAGCCCAACTGCACTTCTCACTTGGAATAGTTTAGTTTCATTAGCAATGTCAGCAGAGAAGTGCATGGCTTTGGAAGGTATTAGTTAACTTCCTTTTCAATGTTAGGAGTTCAGAGACACCAGCAGCTGTAGCAACAGCTGCAGAGATAGCAGGCCACCACTGACAGTGGCAGCTCTTCTCCCTGTGTTAGATTCTGCATCATTTTGAAATCACCCACTGACCAAGAGCAGTGTGCATACCACAGGAATTCCCACTGGAAACTCCTATTCTAAAGACAGAGCAGGAAGTATGCCTTTTGATGTGCCACACCAAAATAAAGAATGCTACTTTTTTTTTTTTTTCTACTAAAAGGACTAGAAATATTTTTAAATACTAAATATGATAAGACTAGAAAAGTCTTCAATTTACACTGCCATAGTATGGTAGACCTTCAAAAAGTTCCTTACGTTTCCCTTGAGATGATAAAATGTGTTAAACATCTCTAATGCTGCATGTGCTAAACGACCTTCTACTAGGATAGTTAAATACAATACATATAAGCTTGTTCAGTATTGTTTTTTGAATATCAGGGATAAATAATTTCCTATGTTTTCTAATTGCAGTGGCACATGAAAGAAATATAGGGAAATGTTTTAATCATTAATAGGCAAATGGACAATTCTTGCACAGACTACTAATACATCTTTTAGTCATCTTGAAGTTGGAATCTGGTGTGTCTGTTCTGTTGTAGCTGATTTCCTTTCCAGGCTTGTCCTTATTTATAAATTACTGCCTCATTTTGTTCCACCATACTGTGTTTTCTGTTTCTATATTAATATACATGGATTTGCATCTCAGGAACCCCCTTTTTTAGGTACTGTGGCACAACATGTCTCTAATACTTAGCTAACTTCCACATCAAAATGCAGTCCTAGTGGTAGCCCAGCTTCAGAATTGGGCTATAGCATCCTAAACCATGGACGTACATTTGTGGCAGTGTTTCTGTCAGCACAAAAGCACCTGATCACTACTTGTGAGGGTCAGGTGGGCAGAAGAGGTCAACATGTCATTTGCCATACACTGGCCAAAAGCAATTGGTAGAAGGAGGGTTTCCACACTCTGGGACAAATTAGAGTTAATTCAGCCACTCATACTCTTGCATTAAAGAGAAAAAGTTGATAAATTAGAAAAACAAATGTGGAAGCAGACATCAGCACTAGTAATGTCGCTTGTTCTCTGCAAAAGCGAATCTTCTTTCTGCGTATTTAGCTTGGATAGCTCAAAAAGTAGGCTCATTTTCTTAAAGAAAGGAGCTTCTTTCTTGCCTCATTTTTACCCATTGTCATCAATCACTCTCACACAAAGAGAACACAACATGAATATTATGTACCAGGGGAGGAGGGGTTTGGGCAGAGGGTAGCAAGAACCTCTTTAATGGGCTTTGCATTCAAGGAAATTGTAATGTCAAATTTAGTTGATGCTAGTTCTTCAGAATAAAAGCATTTTTACCCTTATCTTGCATCCAGTTTTTAGAGATGAGAATGTCTTCAGCAACTGACAAAACTTGAGAAAAGTTGACAAAGCCTGGCTAACTTCCTTATTGGTCACATATATAAGGTAATAATTACTGTTAAAACTGAACAATTTAAAAAGTGAAATTGCCTTTCCCTACCTGTACTATCTGCTATCTGCACGTGATGTGCTATTCCAAGTATACACAAAGTACACGCAGTTAGCTGTGCTTTCAGTTTCTTTTTTTCCTTTCATCAACATTTTCTCATGGTGTTTGGTGTATGCCCACTTCAGGAAAACTTAGAATCCAAACAAATATTTTCAATTTTAATAAGAAATCATATCAGTTATTAAATGTCAAAATTGTCTATCAATCAGAGCTCTTTTCTCAGCTTTAACTATATGACAATATTTTCGTATTGTCCAACACAAATAAATTTATGATCAAGAGTGATTAATGTTTTGAACAGACAGTTACTAGACATTTGCCATTGGTTAATGTGGTCTGAGGGGTTACTGCTTACACAGCAAAAATGCATTTTGGGCTTGCTGCAATGTTTAGAAAAATGTGTTTGCGTAAGATACTACAGAAAATGTAAAATAATTTTTCCTTCATACTGTAATCATCTGGTGATGATTACAAATAGGGATTGTTAGAAGTAGAAGGAGGAAATGCCAAATAGATGGAAGGAAAAAAATGTCCTGATGGAGAAGTTAAGCACTGGAATTTCTTGACAAAAACCCTATGGAATCTACATTCTTGGAGATAGTCAAAACTTAGATAGAGATTTACGTTTAGCCCTGCATTGATAAAAGGTTGGACTGCATGACTTCTAGAAGTGCCTTCTCACCTAACCTCTGCTACATTTACAGCCAACTGTCTGTGCCCTAAATTACCTAATGTTTCAATAACAGGGAAAGATGGAAATACTGTAGGCCAGACAATTTATAAAAGAAAATGGATACTCAGTATAAATTTATGTTTCTGTTTCCACTTGTACTATTTTAAAACTTAGTTTCCACACTGACTTGTTTGAAATATATTTTTTAATGTGTTTATAGGCTGAGTTGCTTTGTATTAACTCTAAAAAAGGCACTTATGGAAAGCTTGACCTAGAGTTAATTTTAGAGGTGCTAGCAAATGCTGCTGTTACAAAGCCTCTTTTCCTGTTTATGGTAAGAACAGATCTCCTCTTTTTCTTGTACTTATTATCTTGCCAAAACCAGAGGTCATTAGAAAGGTGGATCTCTGTTTTTTCAGTGCTGCTGTCAATATAATTTTAGGAAACACACACAACTGCTGTACAATACAACTTTTCAGATGGAAACCTATGAAAATTTCAAATAAAGAAACAGTATTTTAGTCCACCTTTTTCCCATTACTGTTACTGATGTTATTTGTATTTGGTATGAGGAATGTAAAGATTATTTTTTTTTCTTCTTCTTAGAAACTGTCTGGGATAGATTGTTGAAACATAAAGAGGTCCCTGCAGTTTCTCTTACACAGTTAATTTCTGTAGACTAGGAAGGCGTTCTCTAAAAGCTCAAGTGGTTGCATTTAATAGAAGTGCACATCCATTAGCGCTTAGGATGCTATGGCCTATATCTTAGCTGGGCTAACATTAGCAGTACTTAAACAATACAAGCAATATACCTGTACAAAAAAACCCCTAACCTAGTTAGTATATAATCATGCAAAACCCTGGAAAGTCAATAAATAAATAATACAGACAAACTTAACTTTTCACCCATACTTGATAATACAAGTACAGACATACAGTCAGTTTTCCAGGTTTTCACTTTTAGGTGAGGATCTCAAAAGTATTTTAAAAAATGGACAGATAAATGGGGAGAAAAAAAAGGCTTTTTTAAAAAAAAAAAAAAAATGTATAAACTTATTTGAGGGCTTCAAAATACAGTCCCAACCTATCAAAATCTTTGATAGAGGAGGCTGGTCACAGGTCCCTTGTAACTGAGCTGTCAGAAAATAGTGAAAATATATATAAAATATAATTAAAAGCAACTTGCCCAACATCACAATGCAGAGCTAGAAATAGAATTCCAGTCTTCTCTTTAAAAATCCTAAGATAAACACTAGATTTACAGTGTTCCCTATCTTCTATACAGTTGGGGATTTTTTTTTTTTTTTTGGCAGGCTAACAAAGTTTAGCATAACACTGTGGGCTTATGTGTCCTTCTTTCCCTCTATAGCATTCTTGGAACAGTGTTATAATACGGTCATGTTAAAAGGATTTTTCCAGCACTTTCTGATTCCAAAGTTCCTTCTCATACTTTGTATAGCAGAAGCCTGATTTGTCTCTCATCTGTGCAAGCACGCACACAACCACTCCCCCTATTGCTAATATATTTGAATTCTTGGTTTATTTAAAATTTCCAAGATCTATTTATTCTAGACACACTAGATTTTCCACTGATAAAAAATAGTGTGATGTTGGCTTACAGTATATAGATCAGTGAGCTGAAGTCAGGAATCCTCCTCCTGTCTCCGATGTGAGCTGAACCTTGGAGAAGCCACCACTGTACGATCTTATTTTTATCTAATAACTGGGAAAATCCTACATACCTTCCATTCTAAAAAAGCCTGGAGGCGTATGGATAAAAAATACTGAATATTATATTAGTAGTAATAAATGCTTAGAAAAATCAATTGAATATCCATTACATATTAATCTTTCAAGGAGGATTGAAAACATTGAAATTATGTAAAACTTATGTTTACACTTAAACACCCTTAAAATAAGCGTATCATTATTTTCTTACTAACTTAAGTGTTTAAGTTACTATTCTTCAACAAAGTCTTAACTTCTTGTCACCTTGAGAATCATATAAAGAAAAGAGGCAGGTCATACAAACCTTGAATGAAAGCAAGAATAAACAGAAAACACTGCAGCCATCAGAAAATTTGCATAGCACAGAGGAGTACCAGAGGAGGAGGATGAAGATAATAATGAACAGGGAAAGTTACAGAAAATTTAGGCAGAAGAGAAGCCATCATAGTGTATATGCCTCAAGACTTTTGAGTTTGGTAATTCACGACTGGCTGGGATTCTACCACCAGTAAGAATTAGTTTTTTACAATGGAATAGTCAGTGTGAAAATGAAATATATATATAACTATACCTAATCTCAACAAATATATTATTCTCATACTACAGCTTCTATTCTTGGTAAAAAAAAAAATATAAGTAGTCATTTTAAATCTTACAGAACAGAAATTGTTGTTGTTTTCAACCTTTTTCACGTTATCCTAAATTACGGAAAAAGGGATATAGGGCTTTCTTCCATTTCATTTTGGAAACTCCCTCCTAGATCAATATAAAGAAAGAGCTGGTGATTTGACCCATCACCTACTTGGTTGCTAAGGACTGAAATAAAATGTGATTCTGGATTTCTCTTAAAAATGTTAAGTCCACAAAAATATTTCTGAATATTTTATCATATAGAAATGTTGTAGAATTTCTAGTGACCTGCAGAACTTCATGGATTTACATTAATACCAAAACTTTTAATCCAGTACCTCCGTAAACACTTTATAGATTTAGTAGATGGTCAGTTAAAGCAGAGAATAAATTTGTCAGAACAGAAGCCTTAGTGAGGACCTAGCAGCAGCCTTCCAATGCTTAAGAGAAAGCTACCAACCGAGACTTTGAGGCCAGGCTCTCAACAGAGGGCAGGAAAAGAGGATGAGAAACAGCATCAGAAATTGAGAAAGGGAGTTCCAGCTAGATAAAGAAAACATATTTCAGTATGATGATATTTAAGCATTGAAGCAGTTTTCCCAGTGAGGTCTCAGAGGTTGTGAGGACCCAACTGGACAAAGCTCTGGGCAGCCTGGCTTGAATTCAGTGTTGACTCGGCTTCGAGGAGGTGATTGCAGTAGGTCACTCCCAGAGGTCCATTCCTGCCTGATTGAGTCTTAGATTCAATTTGCAGCTAATCCTGATGCTGAATGTGACAACTTTTTAACAGGCAGCATGCAGCAGTGCTTGAGAGTCTAGGACAGAAAGCAAAATGTAACTCTGATACTCTCAAGGAAAATTTAGCTAAGTAGAATAAATATAGGCAAGCTGCAGTCCACTTTGCTCCTAGTAACTGAAGTGAAAACCAATGAACATGCTACAGTTTTCCTTGAAGCCTTTTTGGGCAGCCACAGTCAGCAGTATTTGCATGCATCCCATTTGTGCCTTAATCTGCCTGGTATTTTTGAAAGGGTAGTGGCATAAAAACTTCACCATGTGAGAAAGTTATTTCCACAAATCAATTATAAGGACTAAAATGTAATTCTACAAGTGACCTTTAAGTATTGCAACTGTTTAAGAGAAATATACAGGAAGCAAAAATTCCCCCAGGAGTTGATGTCTGCATAAAAGGACTGCATGATCACAAACCTGTTAGCGTCACCATGTGGACTGTAGTGAGGTACAGGAAAAGAGTGGGATGGAAGTGATTAACACTGGACACTGGTGGGTTCCAGTTCTTTTTCAGTTCTCAGGATGCCCTGTGTAAACTAGATCATGATCTCTTAGGTGAGAGGTTTCTGGTTCAAAGGCAGTTAATCCCCAAATGATTCCAGAGATATAAGGAGTGTAAGACACTTGCATTCCACCTTACTTACCATATTTTATATAGCTAAGGATCCTTATATTTCTGGTTCCAGTATAGTTGCTTCTTCAAAGCCTGTCACCCTGTAGATCTTTCATACTTTCATACTTTTGATGCCTATCCCTGAACTGGCACAATGCCAATTCAGCTCAGCACATAATTAATAAGTACCAATTATATTCATACTAGATACAAGATTCCCATCAGCTGCGGATTGCAGAATACTCTTCCATTGCCATCTTACTTTCTATTGCCTTTCCTAGTGTGTGCAACCTTGAAGACATCTATATTTACAACTCCTTGTGATTTATTTATGAGAGCAGAACAAGAATCTCCACTCTTAGCAATGAAGACATCTCAAAAGTCTGCCTACATATAAACTTGTAGTACCTAAAGACAAGATTATGATACGGTGTTTTTCATTGAGACATTTCATGGAAAACTGTCAGCCTCCGCATCTCTTCTGAGATCTGTCCCTCTTCTCAAGCTAAAGACTTGAGAAGACTCTTCATCTTTTTTCTCATCAGATTATAGGAAGAATCCTCCTCCCTGTATTATGATTCACCCTTTCTGCATCCTCCTCCAAATCAATTGAAAAATATGAATCAAAGGAAAAGACACTTTAGAACACATTTTCATGAGAGTAAATGTAGATTTGGCAGGATATAACACTACCTGGATCCCCTTACTTTGGCTTCATGACATCAGAAGCCATCTAGTCACATCTGTGTGATGGTACATACAAACTGGCATAAAGTCTCATCAGGAAGTGCTTTTCAGTCTAAAAAATGATCCATTAATCAACATTTTCTCAACTGGGGCCTTTGTGCCAAATCTCTTGGCTACGACTTTCCGTAAGTAGAACCAGGGCATTTTGCTCCCATGTAAGAATAAGCCCCAAATTACTTCTGGATACACTTCAAACACAGTGGAACAAAGGTCTACATATATCTTTTCACCAAACTCATCTTTTGAGTCCTCTGAAAAAGAAAACATGTTCAAGCCCTGCTAATACAGAGAATATCAAAAGAAGCATGTCACATTTGAAATTCAGAACTGATATATGAGTCAGCTCTCTTTTGCGTCTTCATATCTCTGAGGTTCCTGACTCATTCACTTACTTGAAGGATATCTGTCAGACTGTCTTTAGCTGTTATTTCACAGTCAGACTTTATTCTACAGTTTCGCATGAAGTAATAGCGAGATTTCATTTGAGACTATTTTGTTTACCTTGCAGTATTTTTCCTCAAACCTTTTTAAACTCTTGAAGAAATAGGCACAAAAAAAAAAATACACCAAAATCAGCAATCTTTTGGTGTTCAGTGCATAACTTCATTAAGCCCTACTTGTTGGTTGTGTGTCCTTTCATTAAAAGGAGAAAAAGCATCTCCTGTTATGCTAGCTGGAAAGAAAACAAAAAGTGAGCACTTTGGAAGGGTAAGTAGATAAGCAGCTAGAATAGAAGGATCCTTTACTCCTTTCTGTCCTTTTCCCAGATTTTATTGATATTGCCATTGTGCCTCTTCTAAAGCTTCTTGCATTGCCTGCTACTGGAGCCAGGACAGGAGATTAGATAGGAGGTTACCCTAGTGTGATAGGTATGTTTCATACTGAATTTACATTCAGATGATAACAGCAGTCACTTTTTTTTAAGTAGGCCACCTGTCCCTCATGCAACTGTGTCAGCTGCTTAGGTTTAAAAATAATTTTTGCTAAAAAAAAGTCTTCAGACTAATAGAATCCTAAAATTAAGATAATGAGATAAAAATTATATTGCTTATAAACTTCAATGGGGAGGGGTGAATCTTAGCAGTTTTGGATTGCTCATTCACATTTCAGTCTTTCTTTTCCCTTTTTTCCTCTCTTCCCAGCTGAATAAGATAAAATTCTCCTTCATAGAAAAAGCACACTCACAGAGACAAAAAGAGATCATCTAGCAACACCTGTTCAGCCACTGTTAGTTTGTATTAAAATTTAGGGGCTTTTTGTTTTGCACTACTGGGGAAAAGACCTACAAACTTTTTGTTGAAGAGGACTGAAGTTGCTAGCAGTCAAAGGTTTAGCACAACTATTCTGCTTCAGATGGGCCTGCTGCAAAAAAATCCTAAGGCTGAGAAATGAAAAGGAAGCTACACAGGAAAGATGGGATCAGAGAAGTTAGAGAGGGAAACTATTCAGGAGCATGAAGAGAAGATAAGATAAGGCTGAGTAGCAAAGAAAATGGGCTAATTCAGTTGTCAGTTGACTTCTTGATAACTGTTACAGCTAAGCAGTCTTCTCTTAATTCTAATGCATTTAATGTCACATCCAGAAATTCTTGTGATGTTACAGAAAAGCCTGAATAAGCCTTTTCAGCTGCCTGGCATAATTCTTCTGATCTACTAGTTGTTCCCAAAAATGTTACTTCTTTTCCTAAAGAGGTTGAGAATATTTCCTATATCTCTGCTTGATGTAGTTTCCTAGAATCACCTTGATTTTCAAACTTGCAGATAGAGATGATAAACTAGAATTTATTGTTCCCTGATCTCCTGTTCACCCTCTGTCAAGTAAGTACCTGCACTCTTACTATTTCTTCTGAAGCCTTGTTTTACACAAGAAAAGCATTTCTTCAAATGCTGCTGTTGCGTATAGAAAGGGCTCTGAAGCTAGAATCAGTTATTTTGGATGCGTGTATTTTTAGATAGAAAATCAATTTTTGGCTTCAGTCATAAGGGAAACTGGTTTAAAGAAACTGAACCAGTTCTCTTCTTTCACAGCTTCTAAAGCATGTCTGATTTCAGGTAGTTTGAATACTAAAAGCATTACTAAAACCAGCAAACAGCCTCCCCTTCTCCTGCACACCCCCTCACAGTAGTAGCCAAAGGGAAAAATAGGGTAACTTTGTGATTCAGCTTTTTCGGCTTATGTAAGTGAAATGTTAAGGAGCAAGTGCAAAGTTTGTTTTCAGTTATTGCTTTGTTAAAGAAAAAAAAAAATCACAATAATCTAAATCAGTTTTCTCTTTCCCGTGAGCTTTAACAGGGAGTATAAAATCCACAAAGCTTCAGCATTTTTTTCCTGAAATAATCCAAGGATGTTCTCAATAACATGTAAGCCTTTGGAAAAATAGTTTGGAAAACAGTATCTCTGCTCAGCTTTTGGTTATGACAACAGCTAATACAGCAATCTTTGACGAATGTAAATTGTATGAAGTACTAAGATTAGACAAATGGGAAACAATAATCACAGGTTTTGTAAGTGTTGGAACTCAAAAGAGAGTTGCCGAAGGAACCCTTCAGAGATGCTTCAGGCAGTCCCAGGCTGTGGACAGGCTATTCCTGAAGACCAGCCCCGCTCAGGACGGCAGCCAGAGGCAGCGAGGGTCCCTTACCCCCGGCGGCAGGCGGGCCGGGCCGGGCACCTGCGGGGCGCGGCGGGCTGGCTCTCGCGGGCTGCCTCCCTCAGGCCGCCCGGCCGCAGGCCTCCCGCCATTGGCCTGCCGCCGCTTCCCGCCTCCTTTGAAAGCTTGAGAAGGGCGGGCGGCAGCGGCGTCTCGGCAGTCGGGCGGCAGGGCAGGGCTGGGCTGGCCCCGGGCGGGAGCGGCGGGCTGGAGCGGGAGGCCGCAGGTAATCCCCGGGCGGTCAGGGGCAGCTTGCTTCGCTCGCAGCGTTCACTTCTCGCGGTCTTCCCTCATGAGGTTGAAAGCGTGGTCAGTTGACTTCAGGGAGCTTCACTGAGGTTTCTTTGCTCAAGGGTCTTCGTGCGAAGTGGTAGCAGTAATCAAAGTCTTCTAAGTTTGCATGCTTAGTACAGTGACAGCCTGGTGCTTTATAGTAGGTAGTATTCTTTTTCTTTGCATATTTATTTGGGTTCAGCTTCTACTGAGTTGTCAAGGTAGGCTTGCTATCTAAGCAGCTGAACTTGTGGTTGTGCTAGCTGGGATGAGCTATAGATGTGTTTCTTGAGGTCCTAACTCCTACAATAGTAGGGCAGTACTGTGTACTTTTGAACTGTGATGCTTATGAAGTAGTAATGGAAAAATTTGTCTTACAATTCCTTTTGTGGATTATTCTTTCATCTACTTGTTCAGTTGCCAAAAAATAGTGACATTAATGGTGAACCTGTAAGGTAAGCTTTTTTTCTTGTTTGAAAGCTCTTGATGAAAAAGAACTACTGAATTGATTAAAATAATTAGCTGGAGACAGAATTCACGTCACTACTGAAATGTGTGTAATTCCAAAATTATGAAACTTATTTTTCTTAGGTGTTGTTAAGTGTTTAGCAAGTGTATGCTGATGAATCTCTCCATGAATTGATACTCTACATACATTCGGCTTTAGTGTGTTTATTCTTTCATAATTGGATGGGAATAATAAATCATTATGTAGTTACTTCATCTGTTTCAAGGGAGGAGTATCAACCAGCAAATTCATAAATATAATAGGGCTGCTGTGAGAACCAGAGTACAGAATATAACATTAGGCCTGTATAGAAGTAGTTTGCAGGATTACCCTAATTTATATGCTACTTGAATAAAAAGCAAGGAAGAATTATGTGGGACTATACTTATGGGGGTGTATGGGACACTTAAGTGTATAATACCTATGTATGTTTTTATCTACCTTTAGCATAGCTGTACCAAAGGCTACAAATATGTGTGAGCTCATTAGAATACATGTGCTTACACAATTCATTAGTTCTGAAACTACTTAATATGAGCACAGATGTATAGTTCTTCCTTATCAAATTGCTGCATAGATGTTGTCTTGGCTACAGAAGTAAACTTTTCCTTGTACTACTGTTTACTCTGTCCATAAACTGCAAAGTCAGTTTGGACTACAAATTCCTATATGGTTCTTGCTTCCCCCCCCACAAACCGCATATTGCAGCTTTAGTTCTGTCCTATGGCAGAACTAAGCAGGATTCTGGTGATAGCTGCCTTTGAAAACTGCCTGGGTGTCTCTTTGGAAATAGTCAGAATTTTAATGCACAGGCTGGCTGTGTTCATTTATAGAATTACTGCTTCCAATAATATCCCTGCTGATCTCATGAAAGGGGAAAAAAATAAACAGTAATGAAAAAGATGCTGGGTTTGTTCCAGCTGAAAGGAGCAGTAATTTTTTTCCCTCAAAACTCTTCTTTTCTCCTCCTTCCCTCCCATCTACCTCCCTGGGAGGTGAGAGGGAATATGACTTGTATGTTGGTCTCCCATGGAATTTTCTGTGTGTGTAAGGTTTCTTTTTTTCTCATAAAATAGCATTCTGCAAGTCTTAAATTCTCTCCTTCATAATTTTTGCCTGAAAAGGGCCTTGTGAAGTTAATCTAGTTTAAAGTAATGATCAAGAGATGTACTGCTAATGTCTCTGCCAAGTTTTGTGACTTCACAAATATGCCACTTGCTCTCAAAAGTTTGTTGCTATGCAAGACTTGCAAACAGTAGTTACCAAATTAGTTACAGACCATCTCCTGCAAGCAGCTCTTCATTAGATGTACCTCTGAGCTCAACGGGAGCTCCCTGACCAAGTTCTAGAGTTCAACAGGTCACCTGTGAGGACAGGCTTGTAGGGTTGGACGTGAAGCATAGCCTTGAACAGAGTGAGCTAATGTACTGTGGTTTTTTGCTCTCTCAAATGCAGTGCTTCAAAGAATAATAGTTTAAAGAGTGTTACTGATGACTGTTGTATCGAAGTAATTTAGAAAAATGCCAGTAACTTTTCCCTTCATTTTTTTTTAAAAAAAAAAGGGGGGGCTCTGTCTAGCATTTGTTGTATCTATATGTATGTTTGTCTGTAGATACATTTTTTCTTTTTTTAGTCTCATTACTATTTCTACTCTTGAATCATTATCAGTCAGTTATTATCCTCTTTGTGTAACGTCTTCAAGGAAAACCCAGTTCTGCAGAGACTTGTGTGTGATTAAGTGTATGCAATTAAGCATATATATATGTCTTTGTAATCAGTAAAAACAAACACCCTCCCTCTCTCATGGTACCTCTATTCCTTTTTTCAGATTTGTTTTAAAGGATGCATTCATTACCCAGTTATAGGAATTGGGGGCGGGGGGGGGGAGTGGGGGTGTGTGTCTGTGTGTATCGGAGCAGGCAGTGAAGAATGCCGTGAGGTTCCAAGAGATTACTTTGATTCAGCACTACAGGTGTGTATGTGCATTCAACTAGCCACAGGAACAGCAGTAGTCTGGCTGAATTGTTTACTGGGTATAATATATTATTTGTATTAAGCCTGCAGGAGGGAAAAGTTAAAATCCTGGCATCCTGTGTACAGTGGCATACTGCCTGTCGCTGTTAGACCAGGGCAGACTTTCCCTGTCCCACAGAACTATGAGAGTGCAGAAAATGTTTCCACCCTGTGCTGGAATAAAGCAGATTCCCCCTTCCCTTCCCCCAAGCTTTTGTGGAAAAAAACAAAGTGTGAGCAACCCAAGCAGAATAGCCAATAGCTGGGTGAAGGGGGCTTTCCAGGGGTGTGACAAATACAGGGTCAGGTGCCTTCCTTGGATCCAGGGCTGTGCACCAGGCCTGCCTTCATGTGACCGTGCTCGTTGCGAAGCCGTCTGACGTTAAGGCAGGACAGGTGTATCTCGGCCAAAAGTGAGTTTCCGTGGGGATGAATTGACACCTCCTTCCCCCCCCCCCCCCCCCCGCCCCGCTATCCCATGTTTGTTACACTGGAAAACTCCAAACAAAATCCGGTTGCTGCATAATGATGCAGCACTCTTCTAATAATCACACTAATAATCACACGCTTCTACTAAAAACAGAAGAAGGGAAAAACCGTACCACCCGCCCCCCCAAAAAACCCAACCAATCAAGGCTAAATCCGAGGAGAGGGATGAAAGACATGAGAAGCAGGGGGTTTCAGTGACGGTTATCCTTCGTTTCAGAGCAGTCCGGGAAATTAAATCCTCCGGCAAAACCGGGAAGCCTCTCCTTGCTCAGGGCCGCGGCGCTGGGGCCTGGCCCGGCGGGGGGGGGGGGGGGGCGAGTCCCGGAGCACCTGCGCCCCTGCCCCCGAGCTGGCTCCCGGCAGGGGCAGTGCTTGTCCCCCAGCAGACGTTTCGCGGGGGCAGTGTGGATGTCGGTATCCCGTTGTGCGAGCTAACTTAACCCTCTCCCCGCGGCAGGGGGGGCTGAGCCGCCCCCCCCCAGACACATACACACACGCACTCCGCCCCGGGAGGGACGTACGTAGTTAGCGGAGGAGAAAGCAGCCGTGGGGCATGGCTGAGGGAGCTGGGCAGAGACTGCCGGCGTGGCGGGGGGGGCAGCCACGGAAGGGCACCGGCATCCCTGCATCTGCCAAGACCTCGCGTACCCCGGAGGAGATGCTGTCCCCGGCGCCGTTAAGGCGGTTTGGCAGGGCCGGGAAGAGGCTCCCCCCCCACCCCGCGCCGCCGCCGGGCCCGGCCGCACGGGGCCGCGGGCAGCGCGCGCGCGCAGAGGCGCGGGCTGGGGGGGGGGGGTGGGGGGGCCGGGAGCGCTCGGGCGGGGCCGCGCCGCCACCCGCCACCTTTAGCGGCGGGCGGGGTGTCGGTGGAGGTCCTGCCGGTTTTTCTAGCCCTGCCTCTCCGAAGCAGCGGCCGCCGCAGCAGCCAGCGCCGGGGTGAGTCACCGTTTGGCAATGGAGTGGGCGGGTGCGTGTGTAAGAGCATGAATGATGTCAGGCGGGCCGGCGGCTCTCGCGGCGAGCATGAGACTCGCGGTAAACACGGCGGCGGCAGCCCCGAGCCAGCGCTGCCCCCGGCGCCCCCCGCCCCGGAGCCGCCCTCCGACCGGGGAGCGCTCCCCGCTGCGGCGCTGCTGAGGTGAGGCGGGCGGGAGCGCTCCGAGAAGCGTCGGCTCCGCCGGCGCCCTTAAAGCCAGTCCCTTTGGCCAGGGAGGAGAGGAGCGAATCGCAGGGGAAGGTAGAGATTGTGGCAAACTTTCTAGCTGCTTCTGCGTGCTGCTACCTCAGCGGTGGGAGTGTCTGGCCACAAGGAACTGCAGAGCCCAAACCTGAGAGCCCTGAGGCTCCTAAAAAGACTTCCAGCTGCCTTTAGAGGAGGAACTGCCAGGAGTGCAAGCTTTTACAAATACGGCCGAGTAGGTAAGTTGGGAACGGCACAGGTGGATTAAAAAAGCATGGCATGCCACAGACACGCACTTAGAGAACCTCTTTCGCAGAAGACCTCTCCACGTGAACTGGACAGAAACTGGGAAGAGCCGTCCTTCACTTGCCGTCTCTTCCATTTCTAGAGTACGTATGTTTTACCTGTAAAATAGTCTTAATTTTTCTCTTGAAGAGGCCCCTCTAATTAGGGGGGGCACCTGCTGTTTTGATTTCTCTTGCAAATATGTAATGCATGGAACATAGTTTGCTAGTAAAATTGTATATTCTTGGTGTGGGAAATGTGTGCATACCACTTAGAGCAGTACCGCATACCTAGTTGATCAGGAGGACCCTTCAAAATGCCTGGCTTCAGCTCAGGAAGATGAAAGATTACTATAAGGATCATAAGGGGGTTGTAAAGGTGCGTTGCTGTAGGGTTGGTTTGTTTGTTTCATTGCTGTATGCCTGCTCCGTTGAAGCCACTCTTAAACTTCCTGAAGTGCAGCCAAACTAAACTTCTTGACTTAGCAGCAGAGTACGTTTCTATTAACATTGCATGGTTTCTGGCTTAAATTTAGCTCAAAATCCTTGTGAAAAGTAGTTAATGCATAATCTTCTGGCAAGATAAAACTCCTAGAATACAATGTAGACTAGCTGTTCAGTTTAATCCATTTCTAATATTTTTGGTTTTTTAAGACCTTAGAAGATCAAATATCTATCTATCCTCAAACCGCTTAACAGTTATTAATTTATACAGTTAATTATATAGGTGAATGGTTCCATAGAGGGATTAGCATAAACCGAGCAGGTGCACAGTGTTTTCTGAGACAGTGGGCCTTACAGAAGTTCTGGCAAGCTTCACTTGAAGCTGCATTTATTAAATGGCTTGCCTAAAAACCAAACTGCTTTTTTATTATATTTAATGTAGTTGCTTATGTGTATTATTATTTGATAGGGCACGTTTTTGGAGTCTGTATAGCCTTAGATACTTTTTCTTTGAAACCAATAACTTTATTTTAATGTAACTTAAATGATCTAGGGCTTAATTTACTAGAAAGGTAAATGTGCTTGCTTCCATATTTTTTTTCTTTTGGATAAGATTTACATTGCTTTTCAGTAAAAATGTATAATCCATATCTGATTTTAGAGAAACATATACTCATGTCTCTGTCCTTCAGAGAAATACTCCTATGTAGCCAAAGTGTGTGGGGGGGAAACTTTAGGTGAAATTGCAAGGTGATGACAATAGTATGTAGATAAAGGCCCCTAATGAGGTTGTATAAGTTCACTTCAAGGACAGTACAGAAATCAATGGAGAAATGAAAACATGAAGAGAGCAAAGGTGGGTATTTTTTTTTCTACTCTTAGGTTGGTAATTTGAATCTAGAATAACTTTATGTACCCTTAAACTTTAAATATGAGCTATGGTTGGCATGTTGATGAGTATCTATTTCTCTGGATCATAAAATCGTCTTGTGATTTTAATACTGTAAGACACAAAAATGATAGGGCTTAACAATCCTGTTTTTATGAATTAGTTTTCTTGTGAATTCAAAACTCAGTGTTCTAAGTAGACATCAGAATTATTATATGGATGCAGTATTGTGAAAAACTTCATATTATCAAATAAAAATGCCCAAAACAACAGAAAAACCCCCACATAACTCCCCCCTGTTTCTGGGAGAGCTGAATAAGAGACTTCATCTCAAGTATTTTTCATCCTAAAAACCAGAGAATTCTTTATTTATAGTGTATTAGTATATCAAATAAAAGTATGAAGTCTGGAAAGTAATGTATTGATTTGTAAGGATTAACAAAATAAAAAGAAAAAATTGAAACAAGCGATGGATTTAAAAAGTGAGTAGTTTTTCTTAAGGACCAGAGAATGTAAAAGAAGGTTTTTGAAGAAATGTCTCGTTACAGTTAAGTCTCCTAGTTTAGAAATGGACTTTGAAGATGCAGATATTTATAACAAAATCGTCTGCATCTTCTGTTTGGATTTTTTTCTAATTTTGATGAGCTGTTGGCCTACAATGTTTTTTGATACTATTTGTGGGGAGTGGACAATACAGATGCTGTGACATTTTATTTAGTATGGATATGATATTGCAGTCGTCCGAACAGATGCTGGGAAGATTAATGTAACACTAGGTCCACTGTCTTAAGAGATCTGTCTGCTAGGAGAATTGTTTGTACCATGGACACCACTGTCACCGAAGATGCTGCAGACACTAAGACTGTCAGGCGTCCAGGCACCACTGTCCCAGCAGATGCTGAAGACCTTAAGAGCTGCTGATGGGAAAGTTTTTATGTAACACAGATAGCTCTTTCTTGTCCATTCTGCACCTGCTTGAAAGATATTTCTTAACTATATTGAACCCAACTGTTTTAGTGAGGCTCCAGAACTTTTAATAACCACAAGTGTCTCCTATATTAGGACACTTGTTTATGTTACCACCGTTTCTCTTCCCCAGAATAGCTCTTGTGTGGACGGACATATGTGTAATAGAAAGCATAGAGTACTTCTTACCAATGTAGTTGGTTTTGGAAGTCTATAGATGTTGATATAAACTTTTAATAGGATTCAGCTGTATACTAAAACTAAGTCAGCTTCAGGAAAACCTGTTACCCTCTAGCTAACATCTATGGTATCTGTAATAGAAGGGGACTACTGTGCCTTGAGGTCATGCTTGTGGTTCCTACATAAAACTTTCTGCCTTACTGTGTGTTAAGTCCCTTCCAAAACATGCAACATCAGCTGTGGTCCTCTTGTTATTTGCAGTCTGATGACATTAAAAATATTGAAGTCTGGTCGGTTGTACAGATTAAGAAATTAAAATAGTTTGTCAGAGTATCTGAAACTGTTGAATTAATTATTGCAAATAGAATGGTTCTTAACAAAACAGCGTTCAGATTTAAATCCTCAAAGAAAATAATTCTTGAGCATGATTACTCAGGAAAACTTCATTGCATTCACTCTGAGACAGCTTTATAGTAAAAAAGCATGTATTCTGTATTTAGCTATTTATTTTTCCAGGTAAAATACCTTTTCTCAGATGTGTAACCCTAGAAAAGAACAACATCCTGTTCACTTGAAGGTACTTGAATAAAAAAACAGGTGTCTTGCTTTCATTTACTTTCCCCAATTTATGTAGGTTAACTTGAAACTGCCATGTTTAAGTTTCAAGGACATCCCTCTTAGTTTTTGTTTATGAAATTTATAAAGAGTAAGTTGCTGCTATCAGTGGAACTGTGAGGCTCCCAAAGGGTCAGCTTTGCTGCTGCACGAAGCTGTTCCTGGCGTTTAGAGTTACTTGCTGCTCCCTTCTGTAGTCTTCTGTTTCTTTTTTTCCTTATATATTCAGATTTCCTTATACTGAATCTTACTAGAATCCCGTGCAATGCAGTAAGCTTCATGCTAAGCTTTGCAGGTTTTATGCGTCTGTGGTTACTGATGCAAAGTGGACTAGGGGTGTACACCTGTTCTTCCTTGAGAAAAGATGCTGAGCCTCTTGGGTGCAGCACCGAATGTTTTGGTAAGTTGCATCAGCTTAATATGGGTGATTGAAGCTGAACTGATGCAGAGCAGTTATGGATGCTTTTGCTTAAGAATGACTAAGTTTTAAAATAAATTCTTTCAGGATTATTTTTGCTTTAGCAGTAATCTGAAATCTTAAATGGAGCACGTAGAGTTGAATTCAGTTTTCTGGATAGGATGTAAGCCTATCATGCATGGCTGAAACTGAGTAGAAAAGTTTGGAGTACAAATAATGATTAAATGTGAATCTTCAATTACAGTAATGTTACTTTGATGGTGAAAGAGATGGACATCATGAAAGAAATTGAACAAAGCGAGCAAAACAAAACCAGGAAGCTAAATATATTTAAGATGTTCATTCTAATCCTCCATCTGAGAATTTACAGACTGTCTGCAGCAATTTCTAATCACTGGTTTTCAGAAACTCCCCAGGCAGTTGGTAATGTTCTTGGTGAAATGTTTGAGGCAGGTTTACCTGTTACTGGCCATAAACCAATATGTTCTATGTAAAGTTATGTAACTTTATGTCCCAATCTTTGGGACAGAAGACCTTTTTGCCTAGAGTCTCTGTTGATATCTTAGGCCCAGATCAGTCTTGCTACTATTGTAAATTCAAATGTTCCAGGAATTAAGTTTTAAATACTAATATGGGTTAAATCATACTGGTATGTTTACTCAGTTTTTGTCTTTATGCAAGTTCTGAGGGCAAAGTGTCACTGTGAGCTAGCAAAATTTAGTGGAGTTTGCATTTGTAGAGTGTAATTTACGGGAGGTTTTTTAAATTTTGTTTAATTACAGATCTCTGGTGTTCATGCCTCTAATACTAGAACTTAAATTTGGTTTGTTGATTTGTTTTTAAAATCTTGGTTAACTGTAAAATAAGTGGGAGTTTGTAACCGTTTCAGAGTGCAGGAATCTGTGCAGCCTCAAAGAACAAGTCTCTGGCAGAGCCTGTCTAGAACCTGGATCTTGTAACACCTAGCTTAAAGCCTTAAGTGAAGGGTAATGGTTTTCCTCTATGGAAGTGTGTATTACAAGTGTTTTGGCATATGTTGCCTCCCCAGTGTATCTTTAATAGAATGCTTGCATCTGTAAAAGTCCTTCAAGAAGTCACCTGCTCTCACTGATTGTTTTTTTCCTGTTGAAATATGTTTGCACTTCTTAGTTTTTCTCTGTTCAGAGCTTTTGTTCTGCTTAGCCTCCTAAGATCTTGAACTGTGTGATGGGTGCTGAATGACTTCCCACAATCAGCTTCAGTTCTGTGAAATGTACGTAACGGTGACAAAATGTTTACTTATGCACACACCCAAGTTCTGCTTACGTTCACTCTAGTGCTGGACAGTTGGTTAGTGGAGCGGACCTAAATAAGGAGACAATTTGCTAAAGGGAAACAGCAGTAGAGATGGTCCTGCCTCATAGTCATTAATTCTGCCTTTCATACGGAGGACATGATGTAATCCTATAGCTCATTGATAGTTCTAATATGTTTCTACAGTAATTACAGCTCATCTGATTTTTTTGTTTTACTTCCCCCACATCAACCTTGTAAATGGGAAACGGCACTTGCTGTTTGTAGATGCTTTATAAGGGTGCCAAATACCACTGCCCATGTCTTGGTTTGAGACTGAACACAGGCTGTATTGAAGCAAACTGTTCCCATCACTGCCACTGCTTCAAAAGGACACTTTAAAAACTGGAATGCTGTGTTACTGTCTTAACAGTGCTAAAAACATACGTAATATAGAAGTCTGTCTCTTCATCCTCTACCAGTTACTCTGGTTCAAATTTATGTATTACAATTTCAATATAAACCCAAAAGCATTTAAACTGAAATTTTGAAAGCCAGTTTGTTTTTTAATGCTGAGAGAAATTAATTGCGATGGATCTAACTTGGATTAGTTCATACTTACTAGTTTTTCTGGTAACTTGCCTATTTCAGGAGGGTATAGAAACTATCAATATGCTGTAGCTTAAAGTTAACTTATGTTACTTTTAGTTCCTGTGTATTAGTGTGACAAAATTCCTACCAAAGCTTGTGTTTTTTCCTATTTTCATAATACTGTACTAATCTGTAAGGATGCTATGTGAGAGTTCTTTACAGTGCCACTCTCAGAAGCATGAACTTGTCTTCATTTGATTTCGCAGATTTATATACCCCTTTGTGTCGCTTGACAAGAGTTTGTTCCTGTCTTCTGGCATACCACCTTGGGCTTGTAGAGGCTCATTATGAGCACAAAATTTGGCTCTACTTAACAAGCAACAAGGCCGACTTAAGACACTTGCTGAGCTGCAGTTATTGAAGAAGTGCAAATGCGGAGTCTGCTGTGTTTTCACAGAATTGTTTTGTTTCACTGCATATATATAGGGAGTGATTTTGGATTTTTTTTTTTTTTTAAAAAAAACCCAAACAACTCTACTTGATGTGCAAAATGTGCCAGAAAGCTAAAGGTGTCCCTCCAAAGTGAAGCTGTGTTTCTTTCCATCCTGTGAGAAAGAGGATTGAGTGAATTGGTTTGAATCCTGTATTGACTATTAGAAGTGATCATGCACTTAAATAGAAAACCAACTCTTTTCAGTGTTTCTGTTTTCCTACAAATATGTTAACTTCCATGATGGACTTCAGCCTTGAGAGGAAGGGCTGTGGCATCCTGTTTGGCTCTGAAGCAAGAGCCAAACTGCTCCTTCTAAGGTGCCATAGTGAACTTGGAAGTTAACATGAAGACAACCTACTGAAAGAGTCAAGTGTTTTGGGTTTAAACTTCTGCCTACTGCAGTGATTGTATCCTGAATTTACAGACAGTAGTTAAAATTCATTGTCTTAGCAGTATTTACCACCATGAAATTGAATACTACATGTGCTATACAGCTGAATGGCAAGCTCCCTCCACTGAGGATAGCTTTTGTTTTTTGTGGTAACCATTAGTTTCTTCAATGCAGTTCTTAAAAAAAAAAAACTGGCTAAGCTATTTTCGTATGCACAAGCAGGCATATGTTATGATAAGTAGTTATTTCTTCTGTGTAGAGCAACTTGTCTCTGTAAAGTGGGGTGGAATAATGTGTATGTCTATGGTAAAAGTCAGTAACTTGTACTGACTTAAAAGTTGGAAATATAGATCAAATATATAGCAGCTGATCAACCACAGGACAAGGCACAGTGCCTGTCAAACATTGAAGTTAAAGTAATGGGGCTGAAGAAATCTTCAGCTCTAACAAAAATCTAAATAATTACACTTCTTGCTCTAAAAGTTTTTCTCTATCTAGTGTTTCTTTTTTTAAAAAGCGTAATTCACAGATTGCAGGCTGTTGACTTTCCTGTGTACATCACCTTCTAGTCAGTGAACAATCTGAACAAGATAAGTAGCTGTCTGGCTTAGTTTTACTCTGCAGGATGAATGTTCCTATAAACAGTTTCTGTTTTTTCTTTTCTTCTGAATTTGGACTTCGAGGAGGTCTAAAATAAGCTCTTAAACATCATAGGGTTTGGACTAAACTCTTCAGCTCTCTTAAATTTGAGGAGCTCAGCACTGAATGACTAAAGTCAAAACGGGACACTATTCCCTCTCAAAGACCTGGAGTGCAGAGAAGAGTTGCAGGAAAGCAGGAGCTCTCTGTTCTATTGTAATGGGTTAACAGTAAACACTAGAACTATGTTCTTTTACCTTACCCACAACTCTTTTTGAGTGTGCATGCATGTGCGCTTTCTTCCTATTCTCCCCCTGCATCCTGTTGTAGTGAAATAGGACACAAAGCTTTTAGCACTGCAAGCCTTTCTAGAACATGTGTTTAAGGCAACACGGTTTAGTCAGAATTTCACTGTGATGCATGTAATACGCAGAAAAGGTTGTTGCTTATCAAAGTCTGTATTGCAATTATAAGGACAGCTATGAGAGAAGTATCGTACTTAGGCCTCACATAATTTGCTGAAAGAACTACTATCTTGGTTAATCTTCCATAACACACACTATTATGAAATTGCTTACTCTGGTTTTAATGGTTTGCACTAGTCAGCAGGTGTTAGACTGATATTACATAGCTTATGATTTACACATTGCTGAAAATGGAACATAAAATCTACTTACACATGCATTTATAGCGATACTGTATAGTGTTTTCGATTAGAATTAGGTTACAACCCTTTCTCCTTTCATCAGAAGGCTTGTAAACTGCAGGACACAGTATTTTTGTTGTATATTTGTAATAGCGTGATTCAATGGAGTAAAAGACAGAAAATGTACTGTTATTTAGGGTGATTTTTTTTTTGTCTTCTCGCCATTATGACTGTTCTAAAACACTCTGTTTCCACACCTCTCATCTCCTCTTTTCGTGGGACCTATAGGTGTAGGATAGTTTGTAGAGTTAGAGCAAAGGCAGCCTCTGCTTCCTCTCTTTTTTTTTTTTTTTTTTTGCCAGTGCTGTGTCACTTCATAATTCCAGGCATGTGGATTTGAAGTACGTATACATCTAGAAAACCTCTCTACTTTCTTAGTTTAGATTTTTTTGGGCATTGTTTAAACTATGAAGTGGCTGCTGCTTGTTTCTCTGCTAAATCTCATCATCTTTGACACAAATATGTTATGAGCAAAATGTCAGACTCAGACTGAGGGAACAGATTAAAATGCTTCACCCAAAGCAAGTCTGTTTGGGGAGTTGAAGGCATGTAGGCCAGATGTAGTCATGAATTGACCTGTACGTTAGCTCAACCGGACCTTCTTGAGATCAAGGCATCAAAACTGGTTAATCAGTTTTGGCCTAATGTTTAATGTACACCCTGATATAACTTAAGTTTACCCTTGTCTGAGAGGACCTTTTTTGTCTGTGTTTACCTCTTAGTCTGGCAGCGTGTATAGAGCGATTGCCTCTGAAGTATGTTTGCAGGTAATCAAGCTGTATTTCAAATAGATCTTCACATTGGTACATGTCAAACAACATACAGCGTCTTGCCTAACAGTTCAAAGTGAAGTTACTACTTCAGAGAAAGTATGTAGGTGTGTGAGCACTCTCTTGTCATGCTATTCTGCCTCCTGTATGTGTGGTGAAAATGGTTCATATAGTTAAACTGAATAATAACTTGTGCCCTATTTTTTTTTTGTTTTTGTTTTGGTGTTGTTTTTTTTGTTGTTTGGTGGTTGTTTTTTTTTTAAGTGCCTACTGTGAAGTCCTCACTTTAGCTCAAATGTTGAAGGTTAGTGGAGACATGAGATCTTGCTGGAAAGTGTCTCAGTATGCATGTATGAGTATTCAGTGTTCTGGTGTCAGAACATGCTTAGCAAATTTTACTGTGAATTCTTGCAGAGCAAGAGCTCTGTGCCAGCTCGTGCCATCACAGGGCTTGTCCTGTTGCCCCACAGAAGCAGAGTTGAATAGGTCTCAATTCTGTCCAAATCTGTTTTGTAAATCTTACTGTTGGACCGGAGGAAACTTTGAGAAGGTGAGAACTTTCTCTGAATAGTGCTTTTTAGACTAGGATAGTTAATCACTCTATTTCAGAGCTGAAGGTGACATAACTTTTTTTGAGTGTATGCTTTAGTATAGCTGTCCTAGGAATGTAGGAGGAATCACTTTTGGTTTTGGAAGATGTCTTTATTCAAAAGATGTAACACTCCTTTTCTGCTTGTGACCCACATATCTGAGTATTCAATACTTAAGGCATAATGTACATTAGCTTAAATAAAAGGAAATTGGATTTTCTCAGAGGCTGGATGTAGTTTTCAGGCTGTCTTGTTTCCCAGTATTTGCTGTAATACTAACACTACTATATAGAAGACCTGTTTCTTGTGTGTTCTTTGTCTTGAATGAGATACTGAATGATGGGAACTCATCTGGGAAGTTGTAGGGCATAGGTCCTGCTTTCTGAAGGACTTAACATACGAAATTCTAACTCAATTTGTATCTTACGCCAGAGCAGCATTTTGCATTCCTTGTGGTGTAAAGACTTTTTAGACAGTTTTTTAAATCTTTTTTCATATGGGCATACTATTAAAAGAACTTCTGGTTATTAAAAAAAAAAATTCAGCAGAAACAGACTCTGACTTCTTAACAGTCAAAGTATCAGGAAGGGGAAAAAATAGATTGGCTCTGGGACTTTAGATAAATTCCTTACGTTCTTTTTTTAAAACAACAAAACCCACCCTACACATGCATAACTTGTTTGTTATGTCTTTGTTTAACAGAAATGCAATAAACAAACACTGTGTTTATACAGAAATGCAATAGAGATAACTGTACTTCGTGCAGTTAAATAAAACTAACATTGACCTGTAATATGAGTTAAAATTGCATGGCCTAGACTGTTTGCATGAACTAACTCTAATTATTGCTGCACTGAGGGAAGTGGATCAGTTTAACACAGGGTGGAATTTGCTAGTATCCCAGCTTGAATTCTGCTTCCAGCTAAATAAAAGATGCTCTTCTGAGTGGCAGCTTGTATGGCAAGTCCTGAACCAGCCCCATCTTTGTATCTGGTCTTGATAAAGCAGTTCTAAGAGATAGCATGAGCTGGGATTAGTGTAGAATATTCCAGGCCACCTTCTTGGGCTGCCCCAGCTGTCATTAACATTTTAGTATTACTCAGATGTTAGGGTTGTAGCCTAATGCACACGGGTCTTTTGTTTTCTTCCTAATTGGTTTGCATTAGTCTAGAGGGCTTTTGTCTCTCTTCTTTGCAGTCCTGTAATTGCTACCGTGGAGGTGTTTCTTATGACACAGTGTCTGTCATGCAAGGCATGGTATTCACATGTTTAATGTTGTCCTTGTCATGTTGGGAGGTGTTATCTTCTGTGCTTCAGTTATGCAGCTATGAAATTGTGCAGTTACATACTTCTTAAGTAGCGACTATAAAGTGAAGTTGGCATGGTTGATCTTCTAGATTAAGTCCTGATGAGACTTCCTTCCATGCCCTTTGCTGTCTCTAGAGTAGATGCGGTTCTTAGGATAGTGTTGGCGCCACTGATATTTGGATGCACTGACCTACTCCTGGCAAGATGATACTTTCCCTGAGGAGAGTAGTTAAGAGCAAAAGCATGTGCAATGGCTCTAGCTGTGAAATGGCCATGCAGCAGCAGTTCCTGGAACAGCTGGTTTTAGCAGAGACTAGATTCTGCAAGCCCTTGTGCTGGCCTGTGTTTAGCTAGGTAGGTATCTTAACAAGTGGCCTGGATTGCTGTAGTGCTATGGTGATGAAAGCTCTTGAAATCCAAGCCACTACAGTGTCTAGCTTTCAAATTCTGCTCTAGACAATAATTCTCTTAGATTATGTCGATTTGCCCTAAAGTGAGGTCACTTCTAAAGAACTACCTTTGCTGATACATGCAAATCTCTTTTGGCATAATTGGTAATTTTGAGGAAGATTCACGCAGGAGCACAGAAGAGATGGCAATATAAAATCAGATACCCTTCATGAGACATCAGCTGGTAGACTAATTGTTTTTACTGTGCCCTAATTTTTCAGAGTTCTGTATTCTCTTCTTTTAAAACTGATTACACTATTTCCAGTTGAACACTTAGTTCTCTCCTTAGACTTTTGTAACTGATCATGTGGAGTTAGTTAATTCACCACTTATTTACTGTACACTGTGGTTACTTAGTACACGTTCACAACATCACTGGTCTTGGCAAGTCTAGAGATGAGACTGACTTTATCCTCTTAAACAGTTTTGTCAACTGCAGTTCTGGCTGCTGCAGTATGTTTTAGGGGAACAGTTTATAGAATCTGTTTGTCACCTTGTAGTTAGTCTTTACGAATTTCAGTTAGTCTGCGACACCTCTTTATGCCCTCCCTTTCCCAAATCAGAGTATATATAGATGTCTGGCTGGACGTGGGATAAGAATGATTTAAAATGCTTTTTGAATAATTTTTATAAAATGCTTTCTATTTACAAAGAAGCTTTAGAGCCTTAGGACCCCACATGAAAATGTGACCAAGAACTACAAAATATATTTGGAAATAACTTTTTCTAAACGTCCTTACTGAAACATCGTGTTTGATCACACATTCTTTTCTGCGCCCCACCCCCACCCCACCCCCCCCCACCCCCCCCCCCCCCCCCCCCCCGCCAAAATTTCTCATGGACAGTAAGACAAGTGTTCAGTACTGGACTTGGATTCTAGCTTGTGTTTTTTACTGTGGAAATAGTGTCTTGACTTAAGATTTAAAGTAATAGTAGTGTTACTGTTCAAGTCTTTAAATAAGTGGAAAATAAACAATATTCAGCTGCAGCACACTGTGCAACTGATACAAAAGCCATTTAGGAGAGAGTTTGATTGGCCAGCTTGTATTTCACCTCACATTCATGCTTGATTAGTTTGAGCGATCATTTACTTTCCTATACTTCTAAAGATAACGTGTTCATTGATGACTAGAAGCCTCCCTTGGGCATAACGAATAGTTTACAGAGTGGAAGTTCTACCTGAGGTATGTGGTACAGTGTATTATAAAAGCATTCTACCTGGGGTTCAGACCAACCTCAGTACTTTCACACCAGATTTTACCAATTGGTAGGATAAAATCAGGATAACACCAGTGATTAAATTACTAATTTTATTTGTACCTTTTTAGTCATGTTGTGTGTGCATGGACAAGATATTGATGTTACAAAGCAGTTGTCTAACGGTACAATGAGAATCTAATGATGGCTTTTCTAGGAGCAGTGCTGAAGATGGTACTCGGCTGTTTTCTTGCAGGAATAGTTTTAATCTTGCAGTCTTAATAAACAGGAATTCAGGATGAGCATCACTAATTTTGTTCTTTAAATCCTTTCTGACTAACCTGATTCTTTAAATCTGTTTTAAAAGCTTAAAGAAACCCCAAACTTCTCAAGGCTATTAGGTGAGAAGGGGAAGGAAAATAAATGAAAGGATTGTTGTGAATGGTAAAAGCCTCTATGCTGAGCCTCGTGAGAGGCTTGGCATAAAAAGATTTCATTACTGCGGTGATGTTCAATGCAGGGTTGTTAAATTCTAGAGGATAGAAAATACTTCTTACCAAAGGCTGCAGTTTAGTGGGGAATAATGAAGTTTGAATTATTTTGGAGATGTTTAGTTAGATACTGAGGTAATTAGTAGCTCTGTGAGGGGCAGTAAAAACACATTAATAGTATTCTTGGCCTCTTCTGACCTGTGGGGTGAGGCTCAAATGGAGATAGCAAAATGTCTGGGAAAGGTATTACAGAAAGAATTTGGGTGATATTTGCAGTCCCACTGTTACCATCCTCTTAAAACTTTATTTAACCGTGATACTTAGTGTTGTGGGGAGATAGTGTGCCAGACAGGAGAAGAGATAATTTTAAGGAAATGTGTGTTCTGTTCATCAATCTGTGGCAGAAACAAAAATGAAGAAGGAAGTGTTGAAGTGCATAGCACTTAAGTGTTTAGTATTTAAAGCTAAACAGTGTCTTCTTCCTTGACTAATTAAATAATATAAAAAGGAAATGTTTTTTCTTGTCAGCATAATGTGGAAAGTATTTTCTTCTATTAATAGAAAATCTTGAGCTAATGGAACATATAAAAAAGTTTAAGGAAGACCATGAGACTACATTGGAAGCTTAGGTTGTGATGACATTTTTTAACAGTTTTAACGTTGTAGTGCTTAAACTTGGTGGGTAGGATTTCAGTGAAAAACCCAGTTGCATATAGGAAACTTGATTTAATTTTGGTTATTGCAGACTGGAAGCTTGAATAATATATTATGAAAGGATTCTGTGCTGTTCTGATTCCCTACGTAAACATCTGTGTGGGTTGATCGTGGTAGTCACTGAATTGCTCTGTGGTCTTAACTTCATGGAGTTAGAATTAAATTTATCTGGTTTTACTCCTGAAAGTGTGTAATGAAAAGCTGGGAAAAAAAAAAAGGGGGGGGGGGGGGGGAACCAGGCATTCAGTGTGTGAGCTGGACCTAGATTTGGGTGTCGGAACCTGTGAATGAATGGCTTGAAAGAGGTCTGAGTATTCCCATCTCTATTTTACTGGGGGTGTTGATTGTGATGCAAGAGCCTTATGCTGTTGCTGCTTGGTGGTAGGTGAGGTTAGGAACTAGTAACTGTGTCAAGAAGGTAGAGGGGAAGACCAAAATAGTGGAGCAGATGGTTTCATGATCAGTTGCAGCCAATCTGTGTGTTTACCATCAATGATAGAGAATGTGTTGTCTGTATCATCCCTCTTACACTCATGGAGCTTTCCAGGCAGCTACGTTAGAGTTGAGTAAGCTGAAAACCATCTAGGAGTTTTTAGGAGGGGGAGAGAAGAGAAAGTATTCAGTGACTCTTTCCTGATTTGTTTGACAGTGTGCTAGATTTTTAGTGTTGACACAGAGGGTGAAACATTGGTCAGGATATATATATCTACAGGATACCCCAAGATGGGGGGGGGGGGAGGGGGGGGCAGTGGTGGAAGGAGGTATTGGTGTTTCTGAAAAGGGACGTTTTACTTGCTTGAACCTCTGAACACAAGTGTTGTTCCTGTGTAGAGACCCATAATTTGTAATGTGCCAATTAAACTGAGGGATATGTGAAACTAGTTTATAGTATGATACAAATCAGTTTTAAACATGCCCTGTCCCAAGAATTCATGTGGTGTTTTTCTGCTATCACTAGATGAGGATTGCGGTTAATGATCATCTCTTTAGTGTTATATACCTTGCAAGGACCAAGGTCTGTTTTTGACTTTTGTTAAGTTAGAGTTATGAAGAATGAACCTCTGTGTATACTTAAGTGCTAAAATAGCTTTTGTCTGGGTTGTACAACTTGTACATGTATTCCTTACTTATTTCCTGCTAATGTTGTAAAATATTCTGCAGATTTCCGGAGTTACTGTCCTCTCACTTTAAACTTTTAGGAAAAGGGTTCTTACTGCTGCAGGAAATACTGAGAATGTTCTCATAAATGTGACCTCTTATTTTGAAGTTGGCACTGCTGCTTTTTGGGAGTAGCACAGGGGAAAAATTGGGCAGGCATTATCTTCTTGATTATTACTGAAGTATTTTTAGGGTGTATCACTGATAAATTTACTCAAAGTATGTGACTTCCTCTTCTAGCTTCCTGGTGGCCGATAAGCTGTAGCAGAGTCACTTTAAAGCACACATTAGTCACTGTGATTCCTCACTGACCTGTACTGAAAGTGGTGACTAATCTCTCGGTCTAACTTTCCATTATGAAGTGCAACCTTTACCCTCTGTAACTAGGCAGAGGATTTCACAAAACAGTCTAAAACATTCCTGTCTTCTGTGCCAGGGACCCCCACCCCACAGCAGTCATCTGCAACTTTTGTGCCAGCTAGGAAGGATGTGGGGCATCAGATGTGCTGCTAGGCTCTTAACAAATCTTTAAAGTTTGCTGTCTCTTTGAGAAGAGTCTTGCTTTGGATAGTGATTCTTCAACAGTGTCTGCAAAGCTGCAGCAGAATGAAAGCAGTTAGCAGTGAGAAGCCCGAGATGCTCAGACAACAAACCTACATAAAAGCCTGATGATCCAGAGGCTTCCTTTGGCACTCTTTCGGAATTATTAATGTCTGATAAGACTGAGATAGTACAGTGACTTCCACTCTTTGTAGAGAGTTTCTAATAGGAATTTATAATGAATGGAAAAAAGGATGTAAGCCCTACATTTCTTTGCAATGTTACTAAATATGCAGTGATACAGCACCTTTTTTACCTTGATTCAAAAGCAGCTGATTCAGAGCTTAAATATCAATTCAGGTTAGCAGACTTTTCTGTCCAGATCTGAAATACTGAAACAGGCTCGTTTTGGAGAGCATGGATTAAGTAGGAAGAAGACTTAATCTTATTTTTTCCGTAGTGAAGAAGTTGAGGGAGTCTTTAGCCTGCTGGAAAAAGGTCAGTATTTCTTTCAGCTCTGTTGAAAAGGGAGTTAGCAATGTGCATTGGCAGTGGAGGCAGCCAACACTATCCTGAGCTGTATTTAACAGGAGAAGAGACAGTGTTTATAGGGAAGTGATCGTTCCTCTCTGCTCAGTACTTCTTAGCTGTATCTAGAACACTGTGTCTGGTTTTGGGTCCTTGATCCAGGGAAAACATAAACTGGAAGTAAGCCCAGCAGAGAGACTGTCAGGGTGGTCAGGGGGCTGGAGCACAAGACCTGCGAGGGAAAGCTGGGGGAGCTGGGTTGCTTCAGCCTGAAGAAAAAGAAGGCTCAGGGGGACCTAACAGCAGCCCCTTCATACCTCAGAGGAGGTCATCAGAAACATCAGGGCCAGGCTCTTCACAGTGGTGGGAGGATGAGAGACAAGGGGCATAATTTGTAATAAGAAGTAGATTTATAAACAAAGGAAATTAAAAAAAAACCCCAACCATACAAAACAACAAACCCCACAAACTTTCACTGTGACAACAACCATGCAGTAGCACAGGCTGCCTCGAGAGCTTGTGCATCTTTGGAGGTGTTGAAGGTACAGCTGGATGAAGCACTGAGCAACCTAATCTGATGTCATAGCTGATCCTGGTCAGAGGCCTAGAGACCTCCTGAGGTTTCTTCTAACCCGAATTATTGTTAGTGCTTCTGATTCTACAGATACAACTCTGACCATCCTCAAAACCTTTGTTTTAGGAAAGTCTGTTAACCTATAAATAAAATTGTGTCTATGCTGTATACATGTGGATTATTGCCAGAATGAGTTACTCTAACACTGTAAGATAAGAAGTAATTACCATTCAATAGATATTGTGACCTTGGTTCTTAAAAGATAGGGGTAAATAAATGGGAGGAAAATCTAAGCCTGTCACGGTGTCAGGATGCAAAGCACCTTTAAAGGGCATCAAACTCTTAGTTACTGAATATGATAATTTGGAGTCTGGGGACCAAACAGTTGAAGAGTTTGAAGATGCCTTCACATGATTGAGGCAAACCTATTCAGCAGTGTTCAGAATGACAAAAGAGCTCAAATAGATCTTTCTGGTTTTTTTTTTTTTTTTTTTTCTTGCTTAGGTAGTCACTGGGGTCCTGGTGAGTGCTCTTAAGGGAAAATTTATGTATATTTTATTTATAATCTACATATTTGCACATATGTGGGTATGAATATTTTTTTGAGCTTTTGGGGACATACTGCTTCAGAAACCTGGCACTGCTGTGGAATGTACTGAATACTAAATGCCAGGAAAATGGAAACTAATATCCTTCTTACTGTGAAGAGGTGTGAAGAAGCAGAATTTTGCAGAACTGGTAAAACTTGGATTGTACAAATAGACAACCAGTAACCTTGAAGCTTTTCCCCTCTATCTGGGTAAGTGTAGGGATTTAGTCCTTAAAAGACAGCTTCTGTTGGTACATTAGTAATCCAAAATGAGAGAATTGCAAAATCCCCCTCTCAAGAGGTAGAAGGAGTATCTGCTCTCTACTACTGAAAAGAATTTTATACAGGGTAAGTAGTTAACTCTTTTTATAAAAGTTGAAATTTATTTCAAGTGACAATATGATGATAATCTCAGTTCTGAGAGCATTTGAAAGAACGGTGCTTCTGTAATACAGCTTTATCTTACTTCTTTAGCATTGCATGAGCAAGAAATGTTTTGGCAGCCTACTAGAGAATGTAGATAAACTTGTAACTTTTAGATAAACTGCAGTTCACTTTGTGCATGCATTTTTATATTGTAAGCATAAGCATTGTACAGCTGAAAGATCAACACAGCTCTGAAAATACTGTAGAGAAATAGTAATGATTAGCAAACATTAAACTCAGTCCTGTTTCTGCATACCTAAATGTACTTTGCTCAGATCTGGTTTAGCAGTTGTTTTTCGGTTGGTTGTTTTTTGTTTTGATTTGGTTTTTTTTGTTTTGTTTTTTCCCAAGGGTGTGCATGCTGTGAGGCATATGTACAACATGGAAGAAGGGATACTATAAAAACAGAGAGCTGGAATGCTTTTAAAAGAGAAACCCCCAAAAGCTGGTTTTTATTCATTGCTGTCAAGGTAGCAGAGGCTACCCAGCCTCTCTAGTTCAGGTCCCATAGGTAGTCCTAAAAATTTGACTGAAGAAAATACAAGCTAGCTAACAGTTTTTTCCTGCTAACTGGGATGTAGATAACTACGATACTATAACCTTCTCTCATGTTATCTCCAGTTGTGTGGCTTTTTTCTGCAGTACACAGACCCTTTTTCTGCAACTACCAAATATAAGAATATACTACAGCTGTATCAAATGTTTGAGCCAACCTTAACAAAATTGAATGAGGCTTAAAAATACTACTGACTCGAAACCTTCTCTATCTTGTAGATGAATAGTTAGCTTTCCTTAATGTCTGAGTAGATCAGTTTTACTGTTTTGGACTCTCTTGTTCCAATAGTATTGTTCATATTTGAAACAGCAGGTTAAGAACTACTTATTTGGAAGGCCTGTGCAAATTGTGACTTTTCAGTCCTTGGTAAATTATAGAAGTTAAAATAATTTGAGAAATGTTACAGAAGTTCTAAATACTGGATGAGAAACACAAATTGTGAGCTAACTGTGTGTGAAAATGACCTTTATGTAAAAATCAGATGACTAACAAGCTAAATAAAACTGCTTCTTAAGTTCTAGCATAAAGAGCCAAATGTAGACGTGCTTTCTTACACTTGTCTCAAAGCTGTACCCCCAGTCAACTGTTTTCTTCTGAATGACAGTCAAATGAGGATGCAGAAAACTAAGAGCTACTTGTATGGGAGTGAGTAGAAGATCTGGATAAACAGTTGGGACCCCTGCTCTTTTTGCATCTTTTTCACCGTTAAGATTTTCCTTGAAATCTGTTGTTCCTTGTGGCAGTTACAACTTCTGCTGTAATATTGCTGGTTAAGAAGCTCTGCTTGTTGATGAAGGTACATGTCTATTTTTAGAAGGTATTGAAGTGGTTCCAAAAAGAAAACTTGTTCCTAAACCTGAGTGTATCCATTGCAGGAATTTTATTTATCCTTTCAGGTTACTTGGCCAATTTTGTGTAGGTCTTTGCCACCCACTCCAGGGATGTTGTATAGCTTAGAGCAATTGAGTTTGATTTTTCTTTTTTAGACCCTAGATATTGGCAGGATGGCCAGGTCTGAGCATTGCTGCCTGGTTACTGAAGTCTAAGGCCTGCTACTAGGTAGTTTATGGGCGTCTCCTGTTTTTGATATGGGGACGTTCCAGGTTTGGCAAAAGAAGCACTAGGGTATTTTACCTAAATTAACGTAAGGACAACAGGGAGGCTAAAAGGAACCACACCCTCCATGGGGACCTGGAGAGGTGTGTGAGCTGGAGACAGGAAGTTGGCAGAAAAACTTAAATACTTTTGCAGCCTGTAGCAGAGGATGATTAGGCTGTTGGTGCTCTGTATCTATCACTTCTCTGGCCAGTCAAATTGGCAAGGGACTGAAAGCTTCAAGCAGAGTGTTTTTGTCTTTTTCATCAAAAGAGTTTCTGCTTTCTTTAGAGTATGGGAGCAACAGGTTGAAAAGGTACTATGAAGGAAAGCCTTTATGTTCTTACAGGTCACTGATCAGATGATATATAGCATGTTAAACTATCAATGTAAGCAAAGGCTGACCACAATATGCACTCTGCTTGAAATAACCTTGATGAGCCATCAGAAGTGGTAGATCAATATGCCTTACAATCCATTTAAAAGTACCAGGAAGGAACACAACTTTTTCCTGCAAGCTGTAGGTATAGTTTCTTTGCTTAATAAGTTAATAGAAAAACCTCAGTGCCACTCTGCTTCAGGTTGTTTGGTTATTGTTCATCTGTAGTTCAGGTGCTCTTAGGTCTTTGTCTTACCTGAATGTCATTAATATCGGAAAATAAAATCTTCCTTTTACTTATGTTACTAGCGGTTTTAGGTATTTGTGGAGAAGAGAAGGAACAAAGGTTACTATGTACTGTGATGCTCTCTCTTTTTAAGTAAATACATAATTCTAAAAATGCTTCAACTGTGCAAGATATAAAATGTATGAGGCTTTGCTGATCTCTACATCAGTGACTGCTATGTATAACATCATGTTGAGAAGGGTCTTGATTTAGTAGGTGAATGCTAGGTAGACTTGTGTTCCAAAACTTAAACAATTAGACAGGTTCAGATTTTTTTCTATACAATCACTTAAGTGTTCTGTTGTAAGCTTATGTCCTGGGTTCAGCTAGGATAGAGTTGATTTTCACAAGAAGCTGGGAGGGGACACAGCCAGGATAGCTGACCCAAGCTAGTCAAGGGGATATTCAATACCATAGGACATCATGCTCAGTGTACACAGAGAGAGAAATAACTGATGTCATCTACCTGGACTTGTGCAAAGCATTTGATACTGTCCCACATGACATCCTTGTTTCTAAATTGAAGAGACATGGATTTAATGGATGGACCATTCAGTGGATAAGGAATTGGTTGGATGGTCGCACTCAGAGGTGCAGTCAACGGCTCGAGTGTCCAAGTGATGAGTGGTGTTCCTCAGGGGTCGGTGTTGGGACCTGCGCAGTTTAACATCTTTGTCGGCAACATGGACAGTGGGATCGAGTGCACCCTCAGCAGGTTGCTGACAACACCAAGCTGTGTGGTGCAGTTGACACACTGGAGGGAAGGGATGTGCCATCCAGAGGGACCTGGAGAGGTTTGAGAGGTGGGCCCATGCAAACCTCATGAAGTTCAACAAGGGCAAGGTCCTGCACATGGGTCAGGGCAATCCCATGCACAAATACAGCCTGGGTGAGGAGTGGATGGAGAGCAGCCCTGCAGAGAAAGACTTGGGGATATCAGTAGATGGAAAACTGACTATGAGCCAGCAATGTGCACTCACAGCCCAGAAAGCTGACCGTGTCCTGGGCTGCATCAGGAGAAGTGTGGCCAGCAGGTCGAGGGAGGGGATTCTGCCCCTCTACTCTGCTCAGGTGAGACCCTGCTTGGAGTGCTATGTCCAGCTCTGGGGCCCCCAACACATGAAGGACATGGACCTGCTCGAGCAGGTCCAGGGGAGGCCACAAAGATGATCAGGGCGCTGGAGCACCTCCCCTGTGAGGACGAGGACAGGCTGAGAGAGTTGGGGTTGTTCAGCCTGGAGAAGGCTCCGGGGACACCTTATAGTGGCCTTCTGGTACTTCAAGGGGGCCTGCAGGGAAGCTGGGGAGGGACTCTTCATCAGGGAGTGTAGTGATAGGATGAGGGGTAATGGTTTTAAACTGAAAGAGGGTAGATTTAGATTAGACATAAGGAATAAATTCTTTGCTGAGGGTGGTGAGATACTGGAACAGGTTGCCCAGAGAAGCTGTGGCTGCCCCCTCCCTGGAAGTGTTTAAGGCCAGGTTGGACAGGGCTTTGAGCAACCTGGTCTAGTGAAAGGTGTCCCTGCTCATGGCAGGGGGGTTGGAACTAGATGGTCTTTAAGGTCCCTTCCAAACCATTCTATGATTCTATACTGGGGAAGGTGGCCAGGGGTGGGGAGGAGGGGTCACAAGCAGGCTGGGCATCAGGTTCTGGGTGGTGAACAGTTGCATTGTGCATCACTTGCCTTACATATTCTTTTATTAGTATTATTGTTTCATTTCTCGTTGTGTTGTCCTGTTAAACCAACTTTATCTCAACACAAGAGTTTTCTACCTTTTTCTTCTGATTCTCTTCCCCATCCCACCGGGGCAGGTAGAAGTGAGCGAGTGGCTATTTGTTGCTTAGCTGCCAGCAGAGCTTAAACCATGACAGTCTATCTTTAGTAGACAGAGGGAATAGAAGAATGTGCATGTTAAGAAAAGGACTTGTGAAAGTTGAAATGTTACTCTACTACAGTTTTAAGTAAGGCTGTTGTTTCTGTAGCTGTTCTAAAAGAATAGTCTTAGTTGTAGGAAGCATCAGAGAGGTCGTTGCCTGGCTGCTGGGTTAAACATCCCCTTCTTTTATGGACGCAGAGTTTATGGTATGATTAGTAAGAGCTAGAAAAAGCATCTGAAATCACTGCTTGTGTTCTTGAGTGTTGGGGGGAGGGGGTGATGGTGGGGAGTGGTAGAGAGTTGTTCAGGTGTTTTGTGTGTGTGTTCTAGTTTTCATACGCTTGTTGATTATGGATTTAGAAAAGGTCAACCAGTGACAGTGTATTTCAGAAACACTGCTGAGAGCTAATTTAGAAATGCTTTACTATTTCAGTGTTATTTGTGTGAATCTCACATATTTGGGATCTGAACCTTTACCCCTTTTCTTTCAGCAGTAAGAGCAGCAGCTAGGAAATCAGTAGGATTTAGATGCTGATCATGTTAAATGTCTTCTCTGTTCGGAGGGATGAGAGGGGAGGGACCAAAGCACAAACACCTGACCTTTCCAGGCTGTTTTTGTTTTAGATTCTCCTTGCTATCAAGAGATCAAGAGACTTTTCCCAAGGAGGTAGTTTTCTCTTAAGCCAAGTTCTGTGATGTACGGTTAGGGAGACTGGTAGCTCTAGTTTCCATCATGATGACTTAATTGTACATATAGCATGGCAAACTGTGGCAGCCTATTGGCATGAACAGACTTGAGGTGGTGGTATGGTTGGACTTCTCTTAGAGGAACAATTTAAACAAGAGAATATTATAATTTGTTGGTATATAGTGAAGACTTTGTATATGATAATACTACATAGGAGCTGAGCAGAGTAATAAAAATAGGTACATTGCAACTATGGTAAGTGGTTTCACTTATATCGGGGCTGGGAATGGCCTTTGTTTTGACTGGAGCAATGTCAGTTGTGTAGAGGGTGAACTGCATTCTTTTCTCTTTGTAAAAAATGCTATAAAATATAGGCACTTACCTAATTTTTTTAACTAATGAGATTTTACTGAATTGTCAAATGCAGCCTGAAATAAATCCTGTACGATAATGATTCTTGCTATTTGTTTCTGTTTAAAAAAATCTGTTTAGACATATTTTTAAGTAACTAAAGGACAAACACTGATCCATTTGTAGTCTGTTCTACATATAGGTTACCATAACTAAGAATCTAATCCAGAGGTATATTTTTTCAGTTCTCTGAAGTTTTCGGCATTTAATGCTACAGTAGCTATGTAGACACACTTTTTACTTTTGGTTGAAATACTTGTTTAGATCCAAGAAAATTTAATGGAGTTATCTGTTGAGTAGATTTTCTAGATAAATTCCTTTCTTCCTTACAAAATCAAATCCTGTAGTGCTTTCTGTTTTCTGTCCTGTCATCTGGACTAACAAGATTGCCTGATTTACATGGACAAACCATGTTAATATCTGATGGATTAGTCTTAATTCTGACAACTGTGCTATCATGATCATTAAAGTCTGTGGATCTTGACTTTTTCATTTTAAAAAGAACTAAACTGGTACTAGTCCATAAACTGATCAGAGACTTATCAACTTACTCAGTAGGAACTGGCTTGAATATATTTCACAGTAACCACCTGACTCTGGTTTGCCTTTTGCCTGTATATGTAAATAGACCTGGATTGAATTTAGAATAAGCATTTTTACGATACTTGCTCAGTGTCACATTACTAGTTCTGAAGGTCCTCAGTATCTGCTTTGTTTTTTTTCCGTTTTTTTTCAGATGATACAGCTCTAGAGGAAAGAAAGATTTGTCTTCACAATTTGCTATACAGTATCTGAATAGTGAAAGCACAATGGACACTTAATTTTACAGAAATCAACAATCATCTAGGAACAAGAACATTGGACTTCAAGGAATAACAGACTTTAGAGAGCCCAGAAATTGGTCACTGATCAACCTGATTTGGCCATACAGCTTGGGAATGAACACCATTGAGACAGCAAAACTTGAAGAGCATATGGAGGGTCAAAACAATGATACTTCTAATGGCTACTCACGACCTACTCTCTCTGCCAGTGAAGAGAATAAAAATGGCACTAGCAAACCAAAGGGCTTGTCTAATGGCTTGCGAAAAACAGCAAAGAAATATCCTGATTACATCCAGATTGCTATGCCTGCTGAGTCTAGGAATAAATTTCCTTTGGAATGGTGGAAAACAGGCATTGCCTTTGTCTATGCTCTCTTCAACTTGATTCTAACAACTGTCATGATCACTGTGGTCCATGAGAGAGTACCTCCAAAGGAGCTAAGCCCTCCCTTGCCTGACAAATTTTTTGATTACATTGATCGTGTGAAATGGGCTTTTTCTGTATCAGAAATAAATGGAATGATACTAGTTGGGCTATGGATATTCCAGTGGTTGTTTCTTAGATACAAGTAAGTAGCTATATTTTTTTTTTTTCTCTGCTGTATGTTTTCAGAATGTTGGTTTCCCTCATTCACTTTTGGTAGAAGAAATCTTACGGTAGAATCTGTAGCAATATTGTAGAGTAGGGCTGGCAGAAAAAATGACTAAAGGGGTGGCTTCTGTAGAAAATGTTCCAGTGTCCATGTTGGATATGGAAACACAGGTTTCTCCTGATTATTGATTAACGTTTTTTAGATCTGAATTTTTGAGACCTATGTTGTACTAGTCAAATTTATTCTGGGATTGGGCTTTTCAAAGTGTGACATGGTGATGTTTAGACAGGGGAGATCATGATGACTTAAAAACTCATCCAAATTTGAGGAGGAATCCACTGTCCTCTCTACCTAGACCTAGAAGCTTTTTCTTTTGTCTTCATTTGCTTAAACTAGACATATTTAAATCAAGTACATAGTATGTTATGGGACTGAAAAGAGAAGGTCGTTGAGTCAAGGAAAACTATGCCTGACTGCATGCCTAAGTTAGACTTAAGGCCATGTTAAACTGGTTAGATAGCTTTGGTGGGAGCATTGTGGTAGTTATATACTATTATGAACTAGCAAGACTAAAACCTGAAGAAAGACTTTTTAGTATCTGATTTAGAGAAGTGTGTGGTAAAGAGCAGTCTGTGGAGCTGCTTTTCAATTCTGGGGATTTAGCTGTGTAATAAAGCTGGAGCTCCATAACTGTTACATGTATCCTGCATGTGAACTTTGTACTCAATCTTTTTTCCCGCCTTCCCTTACTTGCAGATCAATAGTGGGACGCAGGTTCTTTTTTATAATAGGAACTTTGTATCTGTACCGCTGTATTACTATGTACGTTACCACCTTACCTGTGCCTGGAATGCATTTTCAGTGTGCGCCAAAGGTAAGAGCCTTTGCTCCTTAATCCTTGCCTTAGTCTCTGCCCGAGTCCTTATGGCTCATAAGAGCAAGTAGAAGATGATGTTCCAGGTGTTATTAAATAACACAAATTACTTTCAGTTGATGTCTTCAGAAACATAGTGATAAATCAGAAGTTGTGTGATACAGAAAGAGCCTCAAGCTGTTGCTGCAGTGAAGATGCTTTAAAGGAGAGTTGAAGTAGTGTTGCTACCAAATTAGTGAACTTGCTTCTGAGGCTCAAGATAATCACTCTAATACTGCAGCAGTATTTTTTTCTTGCATGATGGGATACCTAAAGTCAATATTGTAATTCATAGACTGATACACAAGCTTGTGTTGCAGCATCCTTTCAAAAAACTGCGTTATCATACGCTTTGTCCTGTTTCTCATGCTATTTTGTCAAGAGCTATCCCAATACCTGAAGTCAGCTGCTTGTCTCTGCTTCCAACCTGCAAAATGTGTATAAACGTGACTAAAATGAGTTCTTTAAATGAGCTGATGTATACAGAAACATGTACATGCTAATGTTTCTACAAGACTATTTAAAAAATTTGTGTCAGTGTAGTTAAGTGGTGACACAAAGGAATTCTGTTAATGCCATTTTATGTTGCTAATAAAAAGTTGTAGACATATAATTGTCTTGGAACAAACTGTACTATGTTAGCTGCACTGAAAGAACAATGCACTTGAAAGAGTAAGAAGGAGTTTGGTTGTGCAGTGAAAAGATAAGCATTTTGAAACCTAAAAATATTGCCAGTTTGCTTGGGGCATAAGTTTGCGACTTCTTGGGTAGGATCTAATCAGTCTTTGAGGTACAGCATCATGTCTGTTCAGTCTTACTCTTTCATGTTGGGACAGTTTCGGAAAATAGTAAATTAACTACTTCTCTTAGGAATCAGTATCTCTTTGAAAAAGCTTTATTTATGTACCACTATCATAAGGACTCAACTTGTGTTCTACTAGCTTGGGGAATGACTTTGTATAGTAGACTGTATCAAGGAGTGGGAAGAGGTAAGCAAAGGATAACTTAAATGTCTGTGCTGAAAGTGTATTTTGCTAGCATTAGAACAGGATGAATTACTTGAACTCTGAAAAACTTGATAGTTCTTCTGGATTTTCCTTTTTGTCCCATGTAAATATTTTTCTGATTATGGAATACTCAGTTACCCATTTATCTTGTTTGGGTTTTTTTGCCAGAGTTAATCTTTAAACAGCTAGGTGAAACTGAGTGTTTGCCTAGTATCCATGAGGAATCAAAACCTGATCCTAATGCATGTTTAAAAAAAAAAAAAAAAATCCTCCAAATCAGAGTAAATCCTGACTGAGTTTGTAACCAATCTAAAATTAAGCGAGTTTGAGGTGTTTATCCTGTTGAAACATTGCTCAGTTGTCAGCAGAATGACAGAAGCGGTACACAAGGTTGTACTTTATTAAAATCCATTTTGAATGGTTTTTATGCATTCTGCCAATGGCTGTCATGAGATACCTGACCTCACCAATTTTTAATGTTTACCTTTCCAGTATATTCTGCATCTCATTCTTATACAATGCATATTTTAAAATAGCCTGCGAAAGCACAGACAGAATGCTAGTGTTACCAAGATGATCTTTAGCACCTGTCAACTTTGTGTGGTTGGTTATTTAAGAATATGTGAAGGAAAGCCAAAGAAAATGAAGATAATTTGTGTCTTTTTCTCCCTGTCTCCACATATGTTTGGGCAAGAAGTTTACTCAAGTCACTTATGGTGTGTCTTTAAACTTTTTTTGTCCCTCTTTTTTCCCTGGTGTTCTAGTTGAATGGAGATTCTCAGGCAAAGGTTCAGAGGATCCTGCGACTGATTTCTGGTGGTGGTCTATCCATAACTGGATCACACATCTTGTGTGGAGACTTCCTGTTTAGTGGTCACACTGTGGTATTAACGCTGATCTACCTGTTCATCAAAGAGTGTAAGTGATGGTATATCAATGCACTTTTCTTGTTCAAATCAGTTGGGCAGACACATGATAAAAGTGCATGTAAAACTATTGTTATTAGTCAGCTGTAAACAGACTGTATGTGTATGGGTTGGAAATACAAATCATGACTTTCGGCAAAAATGGGATGTGGTATAGTAAGTGATGTGGGCTTTAAGGGCTTATATGAACACTTTATATAAAAAGTGTTTACTGGTTGATTGAAGCAAGCTAGCTTTTCATTATTCATTGATAGGTTATTAAAATTTGAGGTAAAACATGCTGTAGTTAATTATGCAAATTATCTCTGTGCAAGTTGGCTGATATACCTTAGATTTTAAGGGGTTTTTGTGGCTTGAGCACAGCGCTATTGCACACGTATATCCAGAAGCAAAGCTATGTTTTTGATGTGCTGTACATCTAGTAACTGCAAACAATGAGAAGTTGATTCATGCTCCTTGAATGTCTTCTGTTAATCTCCTATTTATGCCTATTGGAGTTAGTAAGAATTTGGCAAGCACAGAGAAGATATAGTTGGGGTTATGGTTTCTTCTTTTGCTTTACACTGGTATGAGGCATGGGGGGAAAATCTGTGCTGCACAGGCAGCACGGATTGAAACTGGAGAATTGAGCACCAACTTCTAACTCTGATACATGGTAAGCGAAGCTTCTACCCTGGGATCTTGGCTGCTCATGAACGCATGGTGGGGAGTTCCCTTTCCAGTTCACATGTTTGGACTTGGAATCTTCTCCCTACTATTGTGTCCCAAACTGTGCAAATGCTAGCTTGGCTCATGGGAATGTGTGGTTCTCACTGAAACAAAAATAAGACCAGCCAGCATTTGTTGAATGTCTTCCTTTTCCTTCCTTCAACATTTTAACAAGTGTTGCAGTGCTACATTCTGCCTTAAACAAAAAACACAATATAAAACCGCCTGTTTAATATGACAAACTTCAAATCTCTGGATGTGAGACATTCTTCTTCAGTGATTTAAGATGCTGATTATACTCTGCTGATTCTTAGGCCTAGGTCTTTCTTGTAAAATGGACATTACTGGGGGAATGGCATGTGTTACTCATCAAAATGAGCAGAACAGAATTAGGAAAATAGCCTTATAGTAGACTTGTTGTTTGCCTTGGTTTGTGTACGTTATTGCAGCTTAATGCTGGTCATGTACTCCTTAGTATCTTTAGTATCAAGAAAGCTGCAGATAACCCAGTATTTTTGGGGCCAGTATAACTCATGTACTTTTATCATAAAGGGTTGGAGAAATTGTATGGTACAAATTGTTGTAATAAGCCCTTTGACTGCTGCCTAATTGTTAGGCATATATTTCAGTGGAGTTGTGCTCTGTAAAATGAGAAGTGCATAGCTTTCCTTTTTCTGCCTCCCATATAATTAGCAAAATCTTATTTGAGCAAGGGCTAAGCCCTATAATTGCTCTGAATTAGAGATTGCCTATGGTGTTCTTTTCTATTCTTTTGATGACATGTCTTCAGTACAAGATGTGTTCTGAAGTTTTTATTATTTCTGGCTTAGTGGATTTTTTGCTCTGCTCTTATCTTCCTTTCAATGTTTGCTGCTTCTTCACTTATTCTCCCACACTTCAGCTTTTTTGCCCAGAATAGTTATTTACATTTTTAGTCTCAGTATGTCTGTCTTGTTTGGGGCTGTTTTCATCAACTTCCTGAGATGACTTGGCTCCTGATATTTATTATTTTTTTTAATCAGTAGATACAGATTTGTCTGCAATGTTTTGGGAAGAGTTAAGAGAATTTACTCTTTTGACACTTAGAGCAAAATTTAAGTCCTCCTACAGTAATTGTTTTGCACAGACCTCTCAAACTGCTACTGGGTGGGCTTGTTGAGATCAGTAACTTTTCTGCTGGTACTATGTGAAAGAAAAGGCTGACCATTGCACCACAAGGCAAGGGGTGCCAAAACCTCCCACTGTGAGTGAAATGAAGCCCATTAGCCTGTCAGAAGTTATGAATGGTAATTGTGACACCCAAGGCATTTTTCAATGGGGAAAAGAAGGGCAGGGGAACTTTTCCACTGAAGTGGCTTAAATGCATTTTGAAGAATAGCTTCACTCCCATTTGTTAATCTTTAATGAAAGGGTATAAATTCACATACTGTACTTCCTTGTACAGTGTATTGTTTCAGAGAACAGAGGCTTCATGCAAAGTAGTTAAAACCTAGGAATTAAAATAAGAGTATATTTTCCTGTTCTAATCTGTGATCTCTGCTTGGGATATATCAATTCTAGACATTTTACTTGAGTGTAAGTTTACTTGAGCGTAGACTGTAAAAAGAGCAGAGATGCAATATACCCAAGTAAAATAATCAAGGTGTATGTCTTGCCTCAATTCTGTCTCTTCCCATGCACCCCATACCCTAGAAGTTGTTTAACTGGAAAACTTACTTAATTTGACTAGAAAACGGGTGACAGTGCTGTCTAACTGCAAGCTCATCTTGGGTTCATTTTACAAAGTTAGAACACCTCAGTAAGTTTACATAATTCTTTAGTCTTGTTTTCTGTGTCAAAACAGGGTTCTTGTACTAGTGTGGTATAAATGAGTTGTGCTTTAAAATTTAGTAGCCTTAATTAAATCGTCTTTTTTTAGCTTTTCCCCTTCCCTTTGTGGACTACTATAATAACGTATATGGCTTTTTTGTGTGTTTTTTTTCCCATCGCTTCCCTATTTCACAGATTCACCACGTCATTTCTGGTGGTATCACTTAATCTGTTGGCTAATGAGTGCTGCTGGCATAATTTGTATCCTTGTTGCTCATGAACACTATACTGTAGATGTCATCATTGCTTACTATATCACCACACGGCTTTTCTGGTGGTACCACTCAATGGCTAATGAAAAGGTGAGTGGCAGATACCTTTAGAATCAACGTATAGCCTTCATTTGTTAATACTGCTCAAAGGTCAAAATTAGTTCTTAATAAGAACAGAGGTTCCATATTGAAGTTTAAACAAATTGAGCAAGGAGTTCCATTTTATTGTGGTTTAGGTAAATATTTAACGGATTAAGATGTTCTTTTTTAATCTGCGCCTGTTACTAAGTTATTTCAAAATCTATTTTTTTATAAAGTTATTTTTGAAATTCTGGTATTTTGGCTTAAACACATTTTTTTGAACTTCAGGGTTTTATTGCTGTAGTTGATGTATAGAATAGTTTGTCTAAGCTTATGAATAAACAGTAGTTTAGTAATAAAATTTCTGACAAACCTAAATTACCTAGACTACCCTAACATTCTAGAGACAGTTCTGTAAATATCACTGAAAGTACATTGTTCAGAAGGCATCGGCTGCAGTTGTTTCAAGAACATTTTCAAGTAGGAGCATAGCTCTCCAGCCATTTTAATCTAGTTTTCAACTACTACTCATCAATGGAAACATGACATGCCTGAGAAGACTCACGTTCAGAAAGACTTGAGTGTTTTGTTTCTCTAAATTTTGTACATCAGCAAAGCATGTCTTTGTGTTAGATGCTCAGTTTGTACTATACATTTCGACTATGGTGTCTATACTATCTCAGTACTGTTTTTCTAGGCTAAATGCATCTTGTCTTTGCAGAAATGCATGCAAATATTTTGCATTTTTGTAGTTGTCTTAACATAATTGATTATAATGCTTTAAACTGATTGTCTGTTTCCTTTTCCTCTTTACCTACTTATGCCAATACAGACTTTAAAGGTCTCTTCGCAGACAAATTTTCTCTCTCGAGCATGGTGGTATCCAATATTTTATTTCTTTGAGAAGAATGTGCAAGGCTCTGTTCCTTGCAGTTTTTCTTGGCCGATATCTTGGCCTCCGAGCTGCTTCAAATCTTCATGCAAAAAGTATTCACGGGTTCAGAAGACGGGAGAGGATAATGAAAAATCTACCTGAAGAAAACAAGGAAAGCATCTGCTTTGTTTTTTTTACCAAAACGTTAATGCTGTAACCAAAGTTCTTAAGAGGACTATGCTGTAACTGAAGAAGTGGACCAAGTTTCTGTGCAATTGATTGGAAAGACAATTGTAGACAAACATATTGCCATTTCATATCTTTTCCTATCATCAGGCTGTACAGACCTATTCTACTCTTCAGTACTAATAGAATGCACCACTGATGGGATTTTTTTATTAAAGAGAAAATGGAGCAGGCCTTTGCTTTACTAATGAGATAGAGGTGCCAAAGACCACATTAACACTCTCATTACTATCACTCATCCACAGAAGCACCCAAAAATCTCATCTTCAGAGTTCTGGAGTGCGTAAGGGCAAAAACATGCTAAAATGTAAAGGCACAATATCAGCGTACAGAGGTATATAAAAAAACCCACAATTGTGGGAAGTGGTTTGTTGCATTATTCTTGCTAACGAAGGTAAGGCCTTTGCATGACTGGTACAGCTGGAAGTGAGTCTTGACTTTTTTTACACTCTGTGGGTATGAATATCTTATGACCCTAAAATACTACTTACCACCACTGTCTCCCATATATCCTACTATGTACCAATTTTTACATTTTTATTAGTAATTTTATATTTAAACTGTTGTGCTACCTGATGACTTCGCAAATTAGGAATAGCTGCTAACATCAGAGCTCAAGGAGCCTAAAATTTTCTTTTTAAAAAAGGACACAGTTTCAAAGTCTAAATCTTTACTTGCGGTTTGGCCTGTGTATATAGCTATACAGTGCCTATCAGCGTAGGTACATGCATATACACACAAAAGCACACACTGCTGTGTAGTTAAACACATATTAAACAAAACTACTTACTGGAAAGAGTGATCATACGGTTCTTAATTCAGGCAAAAGTCCTATAGATCTCACCTGCTTGAGGAATGCAATCCAGAAGGGGGCTGTATTTAAAATAAACTTTTTAATTTTAGTAGCTGAAACTATGTAGCAAGTTTGCTTGGGAGCCATAGTTCTGCATTTAATTTCTTTTTTACCTGTTGGCACACATTTCTGTGACTTTAAAAAAAAAACCAACAAAACAACAAAACCAAACAAAGAAATGCCAAGGTGAATGCCTACAACAGTAGCATTTCTTCACTTACTACCTAAAACCATTTAATATTAAATGATGCTGTGGTAAAACTTGCATGCAGATTCCTTAGTCTAACTAAAATGGCTATTTAAGCAAGTTGGCTGAGAAGGTGGGGAATTACCATGGGGTAAACATGTAACAAAACCACAAATTAAAAGCTACCTGGTTCTTGTTGGGTTTTATTGTTTGTATTGTTGGGAAAGGAAAGTAGAAAATTAGCATACCATGTTTAACCATTTATGTTCTGTATTAATTTCTGCAGTTAACTCAAATCTTCAGATCTTCAGTAAAACCTGATAGCAAAGATAAAACTGCATTAAGTGTTGAATTGATACTAATATAAAGGAAATGCTGCTTATTTTAAGAATGTCTTGAACTGAGTGACAAGTTTGAACAGTTTAAATAATGACAACTTGTTTTTTAAGTCCAGTTAAAGTTATAAAATGCAACAGAGTATTCAAATATATTTTTTTTTTTTTAGTTAAGGGGATTAATTGATATGAGTTGTACTATTGATGTACATTTCAAATATTTTTGTGCATTATCAAAGTAATACAATAAACAATGTTCCTTACAATACATATTTGGTAAAACTTAGCTAAGAAAGAAATTCTGTGGGATGTTTGGTTTTATTTAAAGTTAGCTTCTTAAAGTCTTATAACATGCCCCTGGAAGTTGTGTGTGTATGGGCATCCACCTGTGTTTTCATTTGCTTGCTCCTGGCAGACCTGGAGTAGCTACAAAGCCACTATCAAAACATTTATATGAAAGGCCTTTTTCTGTATCACAGAAATGAGTCTGTTCAATGTCAGTCTGTAAATATCTGAAGATACTTGTTATATCAATACTACTTCATAGGGCATAAAGGGGGTTTTTTAAGCTGAGTTTTAAGCTTTGTGATATCTTAAATATGGTCATGTTAAGCCACTTGTAATACTATCTTTCAGAAATTGTAAATGAATTTCATTAGTGGTAACCATGCCTTGAAAATAACATGACGAAAAGTGTTCCAGTAAGGGGCTTAAGCAGTGGTTTTCATCTGGTGGCTGAATAATAAATGCTTTGGTAGTCTAGATAGCTAATTCTCTGCATAACCACCACCATGTCTCAGTGGGATTTCTGTAATATATCAGTGAAGTAGAATTTCTTCATGCAGGATGAGGTGTTTGGGTTTTTTATACTCCTATTTCTGGAAGGAAAAAATGTGAAAGTGATGAAATAGAACCAAGTAAAGATTATGCTTCTGTTGGGCAGTGTGAGCTTTCATTCTACTGCTGAATTTGATAGAAACTTCTCTTGCAATACAAAAGGAAAATTATAATGGCAGCTCTAGCTCAAAATACTTTATTCCTGTTCTGGCTTGGCCTTCCCTTAAGTGCTTAAATTCTCTCCACTGTATCAAAGCCCGGGGGTGTGTGTTTAATTAGCAGAAAAACCCCACTTCTCTACTCTCTCAATAGCTTTAAATTGCTTTTGCAAACTTGGATGGTATAGATGTAATTTGAAGACTCTTTAGGCCTGTATGTATGGAAATAAAATGGGGTAACTAATGGAGTATGCTAGTGCTTACTGCTCTAGTAGTTTATCCAATACAAACCACAGCTGATACATAAAAACTATTAATTTTAAGACCTTAGTGATCATTGTATATACATACTATGAATCTGAAAACATGGTTTCATCCTAAGAGGAAAAAGGATTGCAGTGGGCAAAAAGAACCGGAGAAACTTAGACTTCACTTTAACGTACTGATCACTTGATTATAGGCTTACTTGGGCTGTAGATGCCCGGTGTTTTGTAGTATGTCACTGTAATTATTTTTTCCTAGAGTTACAGTAATAATCTTTCTTATAGATGTCACATGAACTGCACCTGTATGGTGACTATAAATAAAATGCACTTCTCTACTGAAGAGCATTTACATGTTGAACTTCCCAGATGCTTAAAAAAAAAAAAGTTTCTATGCTTATATATCTGGCATATCAGTATGACTTAGATGCTGTTGGGTGCTTTCCATTTATGAAACAAGCTTTCTTAAATGCCTAACCTAAATTTAAACCTGGATTTAAAAGGTTAACTTGAGCATTTAGAGAAATGTGCTGCTGCGTGGTCATGCTACAGATGCTTAATTCCAATGCCAGAAATGATTAACATATACTTGAAACCACTGTAAACTGACATTTTTATGGTATGTGCTTAGCACTCCCATGTGGACACAAATGGTACTAATCATCCTTTACTGCTGTTTTCTTGGAAAGATAGCTACAGGTGGGGTAATAGCAAAAAGCTGTGCTAAACATTGCTATGAACCTAGTATTGGATTTGCTTCCCTCCTTTAAAAAAGGGGGTGGGAGAGAAGGAAGGAAAGAAAAAAATCAAGACTATTTATATGTTAAGATGCACTAGCTTCACGTAATAGAGAAATAAAGCTCAGTAACAGACCTGGGAAGTATTTTAAGAGATGAGAGAGAATTCTTAGATCATTGCAAATCCCCTTACCTGTATCTTAAATCAGAATCTGTTCAAACTCTGGCTTTATTCCATCATTATCCCAGTCAATTTGTCCTAAGTTCTTTGGTACTAACCCAAATTCTTATTTCAGTAGGTATAAAGTATGATTTACAGTTCTAGAGACCAGATCCATTAACTTCAGTGCAAGATGAAGTCTTTCCATTTATTTTAAATGAACTTTCCCAGAGCTCTTTTTTTTTTTTAAAAAAAAAAACTTAAACTATTTTAAAGATTCGTGGGGCAATTTTGAAAACATACCTAATCTTATCAGATGTACTAGAACCATTTTTCCTTACTGGCAGACTTAACAGCCGTAAAGCTTCATTGTCATCTTGGTATCTTTACAACATACGCATTTTGGGCTTACCTAGAAGTCTTCTATAGGCACACAAAACCAGAGCAATACTGTAACACTTCTGAATTTAAGTGCTCTATACCAGACATTGTAAAATCAGTGTCTTAAATTCAGTTACTGAAAAAAAAGGCGTTTAAAAATAAATACTTCTGTTGGACACCATTCAAATGAGCATTGCTGCTTAAGTGCACATGTGAAAAATATCCTAGCTGAAGTAACTTTGCTTGTAAGTTAGCCTTCATATGCTACTTTATGATGCTTCCCAGTGTCCAAAAAACAAATAATTTGTGCCAAGAAACTGAGAATGAAGATAAAGTAGATGGTTATCATACATTGCTTTTTACATGGAATTGACCTAAAACTGTACCTAACTCCTAAGTAATGTGGAATTAAATTGTTCATAGGTAATAGTACTGTAAAAAAACCCCACAAGGAAGTAGGCAGCATTAAGCACTTCATTCTACAGTACAGATGTGTCTGTGCTGTGGATTGTGCTGGTTCTCATCCATAACTTACAATATAAAAATGAAACCCAACTCAGAGATACTTTGAGATATAAAAATACTTAAATATGATAAGCAAATTTTCATAAGCTGTTCCTCCAATCTGTCACTAACAGTTTCTAAGACAGGAACAAAGTGCTGCAATGTTTAAAACATACTGAAGCTTTTTCTAGTTGGCTGAAGTTTCCATGGATTTAACCATTTGATTAAATCTTATTAACCTAGCAGGCAGCACATAAGGATTTCAGGCTACCTACATGTAACTTAAATACTGTAGGAAAAAGTTCTAGTTCTGAACTCATCTTTTATTTCAGTAGATAATCTTTCCTAACAAAACACTTAGAATGCCTGAATGATGTTTTAAGATGAAATAACGATATTGTGCAGTCTCTAGTGTGCATCTAAATACCGGTGTTGAAGATTCCTTCTGGTGAAAATTCGTACTTAAAAACTCAGGAAGATTTCACTTTTCAATGAAAACATTTTAATTCCTAAGGACTTAGAGTTTAGCCAATACTGTGAGAAGTTTGTTTACTGTGGCTGTTTGCTGTGGGCTAACCCAGGAGAGGAGGGCGAACCAGCTCTTGCTGGAAGTAGTTTGTGACTCTTTGAATTCAAATGATACTGGCTGCATGCTACAGGCAGTCTTATCTGTACCATAGTGGAAAAAAGATGCTGTATTATACTATTATATTTAGTGTTCACTCTTTTTCAAATGATTCTGTATTGGTTGGCCCAGTCCATCCCCTAGATGAGGAGTGAGTGTTTTTGTTCTCTGCTTGCTGTATGGTTAGTTATAATTAGTTTTAGTTCTGGTAAATGGCAATGGAAAAAATGTCAATCCATTGTACACAGTGCCTAAGGTATTTTTAAAGTCTCTATGCAGGAATATTCTTCTTTCAAGCTATGCCTATATAATACTTATTTCAGCTCTTGTATTTGTGCTCTGCATAATAAGGTCTTTAGGAGGTTAGCATTTGTGAAATTGCAAAGACTTGTTACAGAAGCATCTACTTTGTGCCAACTGAGATTAATTTTCACAAAATAACTTCGAAATATGTTTGAAGGTGACTTCTGCTTTTTTTTAAAGTTAAAATAAAAAGTGGTCGGAACTAGCCTGAAGTAAAGGCATCATGAGCAGTTGGGGACCCAGGCACCATGCACACTTGTGTGTGTGGAGAGGGGTCTCTGCGGCATATGCAGTATTGGATGCAATACACAGAGGCTCCTCTGAGAAGATAAACTAGTTTGTACTTGCATAGTAGGCTGTGAGCCATCTTTGCTTGTCCTGTTGAGCTCCTTTCAGACTGAGGGCACAGTACCAAAGGTGGCAATAGCTAAAAAGTGTAGTGAAGATCACTTACAAACCAGAAAACTATGAAAGGGGCCTGAAAAGGCAAACCACTGTAAAGCCAGTCATCACAGAGCTGTGTTCTAATTCAATGGAGTATATAATCTGGTGTTACTTCAAGCATGTGAGTTGCATTTAAAATGAGTGGGTCTGTTTCTTTTTATATTATTGATGTTGTCATTTTTTTTAGAGATGGCAGGAGTGCTGAGAATATCAAGAGGAAATTTATCTCCCTGCTTACTTTTACCTCTACCAGTGACATGTTCATATATGGACCTTAAACAATACTGCTAAACTCCAACCCCTCTTCCATTTTGAGTGGTTTGTTACAAGTGCTTTGTTACTTCTGTGAAAAACAGTTTTGCATTCTAATTTTTTCGTTTGTTGCCACTCAAAATGCTGCTTATGCTTTAGCCTAGCCTGCTTTGGGCTCCTGTCTTTATTAACTGCCTTTCCTAAATGGCTCAATACAGAAGAATGGAATTTACATCTGAGAAGGCTCCAAAATTAAATCCAAAAGGTGTTCTTATCAGACACATCTTTGCACAAATTTGAGACTTGAAATTAAAGTACAAAACCTAACATCCTAGGGCATACTTTTTATCTCAGGAATCAATTCTTGCTCTTTAAATGTTTGGTACATTAATTTTGTTTATTTTCCTGATTCAGGAGAGCATGTGTGAGATGTGAAGAAGATAAATTCTGGCAGTTGTGAGGTCAGGGTCACACCAAGGAACCTGAAAGTAAAAGAGGAAACAATGGTTTGATGGTTGCAGTTCTCATGCTTTCCATGTGACTTAGAGGAGAACTCTGAAGACTTACGTAAAAACACTTTTAACTGCAACATGGTTTCATCCTCATTGGCTGACAGCTTTTCTTGCATGATTTCTCCTAGGTTTAATCCATAGCTCTGTACATTAATTGGAGATACATATCCAACCTGGGAAAACTAGGCAAGAATGGCTGTTGGCAGCTGAGGAACCCTAGATGGTAATATAGGAATGCTGTAATGCTTGTATGATAAGGAGCTAATATAAGGCCTTTTTTTATAGCTCTAGGGTCCAGTTCTGCAAATGCTGTACAGCATAATGCTACAATAACAAATGATACGATGTAGAGACATTTTGTGCTGTAGTTTCTACTAATGTTTGCAAACTGGGCCTCATTTTTACATAAATTGTTCATAGTTAGTAAGAGTTGGCTTTTATGTTGCAAAATGTTCAGGATTACACTTTCTAGCACATCAGCTGTTCTGGTTAAGTGGATGACAACTCAGTGTTGTGGTTTGGAGTATACCATGAGATACTAGAGTTGTGACTTGTAGGATGTTGCAATCAATGTTCACTGTGTAAAAAGCTATTGCACTAGCTGTACTTAAAAAAAAAAAAAAAAAAAAAAAAAAAAGCAATAATGTGAGCATCTTGTAGCTTTTATCTCCAAAGGTGCTATCTGTCATGATCACTTGCACTGTTGACCGTGAATTTGGTAAAAACATGTTAAAGAAACTGTCCTATGTGGTTTACTCAGCACATACAAGTTGAAAGTTTTTATGGTTAGCCTGTGTAGTAAAAAATGCAGTACTTTGTTGGACTACTTACATGACCACACATCTTTAAAAATCAAAAGCCTATGTCCATTTATGGTGCTAATGATCTCTTAAAAATTATCAAGAGCTGATACTCTCTTACCCATGAACATTAAGGAAATTTGTTGTGACACCTTTTCAATAAAGCAAGATTTCTCTACATTTTAAGCCTGTTCCAAATGCTTTTTGTATAAATATGACCCTTTTCTATTTCTGTTTTATATAAAAACTGTAAAACATTACAGTATTTTTAATGCAGGAAAATGTTAGAAGTGTATATGGGTCTAGACTACATGTCCAGGATTAAATTTTCATATATGCTTGGGATAGCTGATGATCTGAAACTTGGTCTAAAGTGTAAGAATTGTATTGGGTAGGATTAAGGCATAGGCTAATAGTTTAAAAAAAAATTCTGGCTTAGTCATCACTTTTGAAGCCTAGTAGAGAGGATGTGAAATGGACAAAACTGTATCAGGAGAACATCTGATTATGCAGTGTAGATCCATTTTGCTGAAACTTCTGAAAAACAAATGCTTGAAGGAACATGACCATGTAACTGTATCTACAGAACAGAAGTTCTGGACAGGATAAAAACACATGAAAACCTTAAACTTAGATTGTGGAACAGCAAAGTAATTTTCTAACTTAATTTTTAAAGCTTCACAAGCAACCTCAAGATAAAAAAAACTAGCTTGTGCCTTCTGTTGCAGAAGATATTGTTGCTTTTTTTCTCTTTGGTTATGATTTTATGTTGCATATAATGAAGGGCAATGCATTTCCAAATCTTTTCAAGAGGCATCTTGGAGCAGCAATACCTACGCTTTCTCTCCATGGACAATACAAAGCCTTTACTTTTTGTTAAAGGCCCCTCACTTCTCAACCTGCAGTTGTAAACATATTTGGAAATCCTATAGACAACTATAGACAACTCTGAAATAAGTATGATGCTCTTAATTGATACGGACATGTGAACATGCAGAGCAGGTGCCGTGTCCACACTAGTGAGCGAGCAGGGTGCATGTGCAGGGTACAGTCTGGAACACTGGCACACTTCACTGCTCTGAAGTAGTTGCACCCTGAGATTTTGGTCAATAAACCACCGTTCATATCCTGGAATAAGTTCTCTTGAATCACTTGCACCTAGTACTTCAAGAAATAAAAAGGCTTTTCAAAGATTTATTTTATGGAACTTCTGTGTCTGTGCAAAGAATAGTCCAGGTCTAGAATAACTTAATTTAAAGCAGCAACAAACCCACCATCCAGGATAAAAGCAGGGCTGACTGGGTTTTTTGTTGAGTAAAGATGGATAGTCTAGTAACAACAGTCGGTATTGTGTCTTGTTATGTCTCGGTGCTTGCTTTAATAGGGGGACACTTGGAAGAGCCAAAGATAGAACAAAGTCATCCATAACAGTTCTAAAGCCACCTTGAAATACAACTTTCCTATGTTTTAATTACTAGATGCTTCAGGGAAAACAGGTTGTCTTTTTTAATTTACCAAAAAAGTGCAATATGTACAGAAATGTTAACAGAGATAAATGGCTGCATGTTTAAATGCCCTGCAAAACCAAAACCTTTGTGAGCATGTGACACACTTGACTGAGAGCGGATTTTTATCATTGGCATCTGCTGTGAGTTACAGAAACATGTTTGTCAGTGCACTAGTCTAACTCAGAACTTCCAAATATTTTCAATATTCTTTTGACAAGGAGTGGGGTTTTTTTTGTGAATAAAGTGCCTGTGGAAATAAAAATCCAAAAGTTGCCTGCAAGCTTAAATAAAGCACATAAAAACACAGCCCATACTTGAAGAGAACTCAACAACTGTGTAGAATAACTCTTCAACAGTCATGTTGGTAGGATTCAAAGGCTAAGATAAAGGTTGAGAAAGGAATATTATATTGCTTTTAAGAGTTTATTAATTAAATTTATAATGTTTTTGCTTTGGCCTTAACTCTGTAATGGTTATCTTTAAAGGAAAAATTAGTTAACTTGAACTATTCTGATGTTTTTTAAAAAAACACTCAATGACAAGTCTTCACTCTGAGGTTTTTTGTTTGCTTGTTACATGGAGGGTTTTTTTACCTGTTAAAAGTAGAGTCACCATATGTTTTGATTACTCAATGTAGGGCAAAAGTTTGAGGAATGGACTTTCCTTAAGTGCAGGATTAAATTGGGGTGGTGGTTCTTACACTGATACTAGGACTGAAGAGGAATGACTTCCAAGGAAAGCATTATAGTGCTAAAACTTGTGTATGTAGTTCTTTGGGGTATGCAGAATACTAGTAAAGTACTTGGTTATATTTTGCTGTTAATTTTATGCTTTAAAAAGAGGCTATTTGATTTGAATTGGAAAGGCTGACTAATGTTGCAACAACTTCTGTTACTTTTAAGCAGAAACTTCCATTTAATGATACTTCAGAGCAAAGTTTACATTTGATCAGTAAATTCACTTAAAACTATGAGGGTAGCTTTATTTTTATAAAAATGAACATGAAATTTAATCTCTGGGCAGCCTAGAATTGGCCATGTGCCCCTGAAACCAATCTTTTAACAGCATATAGAGGCAATGAGAGAATTTCTTTATCTAGTGCTAGTTCTCAACTAGACTGGGAAGGAAGTGAGGGTAGATTACTCTTCTATAAAGAAAATAGGCAAAAACAGTCATGTGTTTCAGCTGTGCTGAATAACTTAGCTTCTTATTTTCAGACTGCAGAACTTAAACTTTTCTTCAGACTCAGATTTAAAATGTTTGATTCAGATAAATTTTCACCTGTTCCTGTATTTTTCTAACAGATGCATTTTATTGGTGTACATTGTAATTAACCACTGAATTTCTGCCAAATATGGACAAAAAAAGCTGCATTCTGTTCTGCCTGTTTAAATCTGTGATCTTAGTTTTTCTACTTTAATCCATGGCTAGTAAAATATCCATTTGCTGTTTATATTAGAGACATTGCATCCAGTTGCCTTAATTGCTTGGAGGAAAACTGACCTTGATCATTTGAACTTCTAATGGTCTACTGACTTTATGTACTTCTAAAATTCCTGTAACTTCTGTATAATTGCAATAAAACCTTTTTAATATAGTCCAGCCACTATTTTAAGAGCTACTTGTCACTATCTTTACTGAATGTTCAACTATTAAAAAAAAAAAAAACCAACAACACCACTCTTTTTAATGGGTAAGCACCATTTGTTCTTTGCATTTTTAGTTTTTGGGGGTCACTTTAAAGGTGGTATACCTGTGTTTTGCCCACGGTGCTTTTTTTGTTTAGTGATGGAGTATCAAGAGTGCTTACTAAAATCACTGATGCTGCAGCAAAAGGTTTGGAAGATCTGGCAGTAGCATTTTTCAACATCTAATTGTTGGTAGGGATTAAATTTTAGGTTGTTGATCAGCTGGAGAGAGTGCAATAAGGTATATTTCACAGGGAGGGGGGAGATACCCTGAAAACCAGTTGGGGGGTTGGGGGTTTTTTTATGTATAAGGATAAGCACTAAAACCATTTTTCCTCTAAAATTTAGGTCCTTGGTGCTGTTCTGCATTTGCCAAGCAGTTACTTAATGTAGAGCTGGGACGTTGTTCCAGGTTAGTCTTTGGTTATGAAAATGGAAAATTTTGGTGTATTACCTAGAAGTAACAGCTTTTGTATTTGGGAAGGGGAAGAAGGATGATCATCTGTATTTCCTTTCCTTTTAAACCCCAATAAAAATAGATGTTTGGATAAGGGGCATTTGAAAGTAAGTCTTAGGCCTTTTTTCTACTAGCTTAATGAAATCTTTTACACGGGGACTAAGTCCAAGCGCAGAGTCAGATTTTTGGCATCAAAACCCAACAATTTTGCAGGTCCCCATGTTTACCAAGCACCCCACTCGCCCTTCTGCCCTTTCTGGCCGCCGTGGCCCCGCACCTGCGCCCTGCGGCGCCGCTCCCCGGGCGCTCGGGGGGCTGCGGGCCGCTCTTCCTCACCGTTACCGCAAGTCGGCGCAGCCACAGCCTCCTAACGGCCGCCGCTAACGGGAGCGGAGCCCGGCCCCGGGGCGGGCCGCCACCCGCCCACCCCCGGCGGGGACGGGGTCAGGGCGCCGGCAGGGCTCGCCGGCAGGGCTGGCCTCCCCGCCCGCCCGCCCCCGCCATCTTAAACCGCTACGCGGGGGGCGAGGGCGGGACGCGACGCCGCCTGAGGGGATGGCGGCGGGCACGGCCGCTTGGACCTGGCTGCTGCGGGCCCCCACCGCCACCGAGCTGCTGCTGGCGGCCCTGTGCTGGCTGGGCTGCTACTGGCTGCTGCGGCGGCCGCGGGCGCCGCCGGGGCTGCCGCCGGGCCCGACGCCCTGGCCGCTGGTGGGCAACTTCGCCTTCGCCCTGCTGCCGCCGCCGCTGCTGAGGAGGTGGGCGGTGGAGGTGCGGGGCGGCGGCCGGGGCTCCCCCGCCTTCTCCCCCCACGTCTTCCTCACCGGCCTCACCAAGATGTACGGCAGCGTCTTCCGGCTCTTCGTGGGCAGCCGCCCCTTCATCGTCCTCAACACCTTCGGGGCGGTGCGGGAGGCGCTGGTGCAGAAGGCGGAGGCGTTCAGCGACCGGCCCTCCGTCCCGATCGTCCTCATGATCACCCGCAAGAAGGGTAAGCGCCCCCCGGTGGGGGGGGGGGGGGGCTGCGGCTGGGGGCGGCGGCGGCCCCGGCGGGTCCCGCTTGGCGATCTGCCGCACCGCCGGGCGATGCTGAGGAAGAAAAGAAAGCCGGAGCTCTCCGGTTTCGTGACTGGTGGGCCGAAATGTATAAATCGCTGTCGTGAGTGACAGACTGAAGCGTCTACTTTCTTTTCGCTCCTCGCGTGTGTCCCTTGCCCTGCTGGTGACGGAAAACATACGGAGAGAAACTGTCGGGACCTGTGGGAGAGCGTGCGGCATCCCGCGAACCCGGCCGCGCCGAGCTGTGCGCGGTGAGCGGCGACCGCGACGCCTGAGCCCTGCGCCGCCGTGTACAGCAGAGGGAGCGGCCTTCGTGCTGCGATGAAAGGAACAGCTGGTCGGTCACGTAGGCGCTTTCCGATTTTAGCTGTATCAGGAGAAGAAATTTTGAATACTTGGGCAGCGGTGCGGAATTGTGCGCTCCGCCAGTTCTTACGATGGCCAAGAGCGGGCTGCTGCGGAGTCCCATCGCCGCGCTGCCTGCGTGTGAGCTGCTGTTGCTGGGGAGGTTGCAGGTGTGTTATTCTGTTTGGCAAAACTTCCTGAGCGTATTTCGGTTTTTTTGAATGGGTCAAAGGAGAGTCTCCTAGCTTTCACAAAAAAAAGGGCACGGGGAGTTTAAACACATGATGGCAATATCGCAGTTAGAATTTCTTTAGGTCCATTATAGATGTCAGTATTTGTGGAAAACTACCTTTCCTTTTTCAGTTTAGGAGGGGTAGCCCAGGAGGCTTGCTAATGTGCTAACTGTATTGTGGAACTTGGTTTTCTTTTTTTTTTTTTATTCAGCGCTAAGGAAATCTATTAGTTAAGTGCCTGAAACTTTTTATCTTCAGTTTTTTACTGTATCAGAATTACTCCTGTAAAGATAAGAGGAACGTGAGGGACCTAGACTGTGTTTATTAAAAAGCAATCGGGTACCATTGCTATAATTATTTTAAAAGATTAAAAAATTATTAATGATATCGGTTTAATGATACTGGTCTGAGACAAATCTTACTGGCATATCGTTATAGTGCATGAATATTTTTAGGTACAGTACATTTAGCAAGGACTGGGGGAGAAAAGGGAAGAGCAGTTAGACATTAGATCAGTTTTAGTATGCTGTAAAACTGCATGTTTAGGCTCGTGGTGGATTTCTTTTTCCCTGAATGCTGTTAATTCTGTATGTTTCTTTTCTCTGTTTTTTTTTATCATGGTGACACAAGAGTAGCCAGGGCAGTTAGCAGCTTCCATGGGTGGATGCTCCAGGGGAGTTGAAAGTGTTAGGAGCCGGTTGTCTGGAGGGTGCTGCAGCTTAGCGCAGGGACCATGCCTGCCCGCGTTGCGCTGCGCTGTGGCAGGGACCTTATGTTGTTTTACATTTAGTTTTATCTGTAAGGTTGCCATAGCTGCGCTCAGGCACGAGGACTGTTACATGAGAGTTGCCTGGTTGCCCACAAACTGTACCGAGCTGTTATGTATCACTTACGTTAGCTGGCGCAACAAGTTGAATTGCCTCATACGTGAGAGTATTGTAGAGTGAATTGTAGGGGTAGTATATATAAAATATACAAAGGGAAAAGTCTGTGAACATGGGCAGTGTGGGCCTTCCTGGCCCACGTGCAAGGTGGTTCTCCAAAAGCAGCTGGAAGTCACAGCCGCTCTCAGCAGACTGGCATAGCTTTAGCGGTGGCATGTACGAGATGACTCTCTGCAACACTGCATTTGTGTTACAGGGAAGGCACTTGCTGCAGAACTGCTGGATAAGAGGTGAGCGATTCATGTTTTCTGAAAGCTTTGTGTTTTCTTTTACGTTGTACCTATACCATAAAAAAACCCTCTTAAGTTCAGTTTTCGCATATTGTCCATAAGAGCTCTGTGCTAACAAGCGTTTCTTTTTGTGTGGTTCATGAAGGAGGTGGATGGGTTACAACACTCAAACTGGAAGCCTCTTAAGTTTGGGCTGGGAGCCTCCCGTGCTTTGTTTCAGGAGTTCGTGGGTGAGACTTTGCTGTAAATCAGGGCAGTGACAGTTGTGTTTGTATGTACTAGGAAAGGAAATGATAGAAGCAGGATGACTGAACTTCAGATCTACTGCTCACAACTTATGTACAACAATGCTGGGACACTGAGTCAGTAAGCATCCATTTTGGATTCCTACATCTTCATTCTGTAAACAAACTACCTGGTGTAAATTTACATGGCTATTTTCTTTTAAGCTACATTTTCTGTTGCAGTTTTGTTTTACCCTGAGCTGATCTACTGGGTATGTTATGGAAGAAAGGGCTTATCTCAGACGTGTGTGACTTGTTGTGTGTAAAATGCAAATAAAATATGGTGCCCAGGGGAGAGCAAGTAGAAGTATCAGAGACTGCAAATACTGCATTTCAACAACTGAATAGCAAAGGGAGGCCTTCTTGACTGGATGGAAAGTGCAGTGACAACTTGAGGGAGAAGGTAGAGGTCAGTTCTTGATTGAAGGCTTCTGCATATATGTAATTATATGTAATTAATATTCTGCATGTATGTTATTCTTCTCGGTTCTTGTTACTTCACAATTTATTACTGTGTTTTCTTCTGCATTTTTTGTTTTGTTGTGGTTTTTTGATTGTTTTGTTTGTTGTTGTGTGGTTTGTTTGGTGTTTTTTTTTTACAGTACAGTTGTCTGTGCTGAGTACATTGACTTTCAGGTCATGCAGAGATTTTCTTTGAAAAGAGTGAAATACTATTCCATTAATATTGCCTGGCAGTGATCCAGCTGGCAGTCTTCTTTCTTCTCTTATCTGTTATTCTGACTTTATGCTCTTCTTCCTCCTTAATCTGCCTCCTATGTTATTCTTTCCCAATTTGCAAATCAATTATTAGTATTGTGTAGTAGTTTGGGGTTTTGGGACTTCAGAAGACATCATGCAGTGCAGGCCGTGCCCTGTGCAGGACTGCTGGAGAGACTCTCTGAGTGTGGGGAGGTTTGTTGTTGGTGTTAGCCTTACTGTGTGGCTAGGAGTGTCTCCTTTACATTCAAGACAATAGGTCTCTTCTCTTTTATGAAGGTATTTGGATCCTAAAGGTAGTTTTCCTAATGACAGAAAGGGGAAGAGATTGTGGATTTATAGTCTATTTTAGAGCTATTTGTTGTGGGATAGAAACAGTGATAATATTGTTTTGTTCCAAGAAATCCACATTTCTTCTCCACCCCAGCCACAAACCCTGAATACCCAAGTTGGTTCTTGGCCAAATTCAGCCCCAAATAAGCCTGTTTTTTCACCTACCCTACGTGGACACTAGTGCTACTAGGAAACATTATTCACAAAAGGGAATCTGAAAAGTTCTTGGTTCTGTTTTCAAAGTTCCAGAGAGTAGACATTTGAATAGATTTCCGAAGGACTGTCTTCATGCAGAGAAGATGAAGTTCAGCTGATTCTTGGCTTGTTTTGTTTAGGGCTTTGAAACTAGGTCACGTGTTTGTATTCTTCAGTCTGTTGTTACTACTATGAGTAGATAATATCAGAAAATCTGGCTAGAAAGATTACCAGCTTTGTTACACTGAACTATTTATACCTTTGGGATTGCAGACCCTTCTGAGTACAGTTATCTCATTTACACATCTACAGATTTCTGTTTGTAGCTATAGATTTCTTATTTATTTATTCTCCTTTTTGCATTAGGGGCTATGAACATTAGTTGTAATAGAAGTGTAGGTAATGTTAAGTACTGAAACATGGTGTGTCTTTCTATTGCTAATTTCTTATGGCCATGTTCTCTCTCTTCTAAATTTAACATGAAGATTTGCAGTTGATAGAAGTGATGTTGCTTTTATAAAGTAACTTTTTATTTCCAGAAACAAACAGATGTGGTATCATTTTACTAGAAGAACAAAAGCAGAACTAGCCTGTGTTTTGATGACTAAACTTTCTTGGGTTAACCATGGAGTACATTAGAAATAGCCAGTTGTGTATTTTGTTAAGCTGAGGTATCTTTGGTGTGGGTTGTTAGTTCAACAAAAGAGATGTTTAAGTGAGCAATATTTATACTTGAAGCTCAGGGATTTAATTTAAATGGTGTTTCACAATGACATAATCATGCAGAATACTTGCCTAGAGGCATCAAAACTGTTGAGATGCAAATCAAGTAGGTTTTTGCCAAGTGGCTCTGAACCCATCTTCACCTTCCCAGTTTGTTTGCAGCTTGCGTATCCTGTATTTTGATTATAAGTTAAAGAAAAATCCTGCTTGTAGTAGAAATATGTACACATGCAAACAGTATTGCCAAGTTTGTATAAAGTAAAGGGAAAAGAAATGCAAACCGGTTTATTTTTAATACCTTCTATTCAGCCTTGCTGAAGGAATTAACATCTCGCAACATTAAGGAGAAAAGGATATAGCTGGCATATGTCCCAGAGTAACAGTTCTTACAAAATTGTTATTATTTGTAGTAAAGCATCTATGGCACCTTTATCTATTAGTGTCTTGCAAAGACTAATGAAACTATTGATGTAACCATTATATTCGTATCACTGATCAGGAAAAGGAGGGATGGAATTTCTGAAAGCTGTTAAAGAACCTTGTGTTCTTCATTTAGCTCCTAGCCCAGTGCTTGGGACAGATTTGCCATGTATCATTTCCCTCTGTTCTGGCTCTTGGGTTGCAGGCCTAACTGTTTCTTCTTGAAAATAGAGCATTTTGGTTTCACTCTCCCTTTCTCTTCCAGGTGTTATTTTTGCACCTTACGGCCCTGTCTGGAAGCAACAGAGGAAATTCTCTCTCTCAACACTGCGTCATTTTGGAGTGGGAAGACACAGCTTGGAGCCTAAAATCATTGAAGAGCTGAAGTTTATAAAGGAGGAAATGCTGAAGCACGGAAAGGATTCATTTAATCCCTTTCCAATCATTCGCAACGCTGTGTCCAATGTTATCTGTTCCATGGCCTTTGGCAGGCGTTTTAACTATGAAGATGTTGAGTTCAAGACGATGCTGAAGAACATGGCCCGTGCACTAGAGCTAAGTGTGAACAGCTATATGATCCTGGTCAATATCTGCCCTTGGCTGTATTACCTTCCCTTTGGGCCTTTCCGGGAACTTAGGAAAACAGAATTAGATATTACTGCTTTTCTAAAAAAAATAATTGCACAGCACAGGGATACACTGGATGCAGCAAATCCCAGGGACTTCATTGATATGTATTTCATCCATGCAGAAGAAGAAAAGAACAACAAGGAGAGCAGTTTTAATGAAGACTACCTATTTTTTATCATTGGTGACCTCTTCATTGCAGGCACAGACACTACTTCCAACACATTACTTTGGTGCCTGCTCTACATGTCTCTCTACCCAGAAGTACAAGGTAAGACTATTTTTATTCTAGGTGTTTTATTCCAGACTGTAAAGATCTAGATGGGTGTTCAGACACAGAAACAAACAGCAACAGTAGTCATTTGGAGTGCAAATAGTACATGTGCAAGTGTAATGATATGTAATCAGACATCTTCTTTCCTGCTCTGATCTGATGATCTCTAGGTTAGTGCTATATATTAACTATCTAAATGGCCCTTTAGTCTATGCATTTCTTCTGCTTTGGGATGACTTCATCTTTCACAAGCAATTCCAGGAAACCTTAGCATGTTTCAAAAGCTTTGGCAGTTGTGGCATTCCAGACCTATAGTTGCGATTAAGATACGTGAGATACATAGTGGTAAGGTCTGCTTTTATGCCTCCCTGAGTAAGGAGTTTCTTGAGCCTAGCAGCAAGAGTCTGGGGAAGTGAAACATTACCCACTGTAGAGGAGGATTGAGTTAGAGCCAGTTTAAGCAAATGGGACTTACACAAGCTGGTCAATGTCATTTCAAGGCCTCTCCCCATCAGTCTTGAATGGTCATGGCAGTTGCGTGGGTTGCTGATGACAATGGGGAAAAAGACATGTGGAGCACATGGCCCCAAAGGAGAGGCAGAAGGAACTGGGCATGTTCAGTGTTAGGGAAAGATGACTGAGGGGAGACCTTATGCTGTCTACAACTACTGATCAGAAGACGCTAAGAAGACAGAGGCATCTGCTGCCTCTCTTCCCTCCACTGCACACCTTCCCTCTGAGGTGTGCAGTGGAGGAAGAGAGGCGGCAGGGACAGTCTATAACAAGAGAATTCTGATCAGGTACTAGGAAAAACAATTGCCCTATTGAAGATAACAAGGAGTGCAACAGATTGCCCCAAGGCTTAACAGAATCTCCAACGTTGGAAGTATTCAAAACTCGGTGGGTTATGACCCTGAGCAGTCTGATTTTCCCTCAGAGTTAGACCTAACTTGGAAGATGATTTTGCTTTGAGTGAGGGTTTAGATCAGGTGACCTCCAGCGCTTCCTTACAACCCACATTATTTGATGGTGCTATGATCTGGTTACTGTTTGTGACAAGAGTTCCAGAAAATGACTTGTAGATTTTTGTGGATATAAAAAAACCCAGTGGTGTTGGAGAGGCTACAGTATTAAAATAGTACTTGCTAAAGTTGTATTCCAGGACTTCTTAGGATAAATTTCCATCACCAAAGACTTAAAATTTAATTTTGGTTAAGTATTTTTCAGTACTGAGTCTTGTTACAGTACATGTGGTTGCAAAGCCAGTGTTTTCTTTAGTACTATTTAGCAAATTTAGGTGGTTGAATTTAAGAAAAATAAAGCAATTGATTTATTATTATTTAGCTTCTCCTAAAGTCCTACATAGCAACTGATTTCCACCAAAACGATTGTTGAGTATCTGCGGACTGGAAACCTTGGCAGGATGGACAGATTCTACTTAGTTAATACCACCTCAATTTATAGTAGCGAAACATTTCCCCAGGAGACCACTGCTTTGCTCACACTTCTTGCCAACCTGGAGTGAAGAAGGGTAAACCTCAAGTTATCTAAGAACAATATAAACCTGGGATACTTTTATCAAGTATTTGAGATGTTGAGGTTTTCATGTGCTGCAGCTGCTTTGTAAATAAGCAAATAGATACTTGTTTACAGCACCTATCTGTCTGAAATTATCTCTTTAAATAGGTCAGGATCATAGTTCATTGCACAAAGTCAACCAAATTGTTGATCAAGGATTGCAAAAGAGGGCATCAGTTCAGTATATGGGAGAGAGAGTCCACTGGGGACAAATGTAAAATAAAATTTCATTGCATAGGCTTATTCTTCTATTTTTAGTGGTTGTCTGTTATCACTGCTTGACTTGATACGCAGTTACATGAATTAGATATGTTCTAAATTACACAAATGAGATCTAGAAGAGTTTCGTGTTTGTCTTTTTTCCAACCCCTTTCCCTACTGCCTGGTACTGCACATGCATGTGCTAGTCAGTTTTCTCTCTTCTGCTGATCTCTAGCAGTTCTATTGCCTCTCTTTGATCTCCCCTTTCCTTATGCTGTGGCTGTTGTCAAACAATACAAATAAGCTCAGTAGTCCAGAGTGTTTCACTTCGCTATGTACTGTGATTCTCTTCTAGTCTCCCATTCTTTATGTATCCTGACTGCCTGGGGATCATGTATGGGGCTTTTTTTTTTTTTTTTTCCTGGTAATATGTTTCTCTTACCCCCTAAACAAAATACCTGAATTGTGTATTGCATAACTTTTAGCAGTAGCAAATGTTGCAGACATGGAAGGGCAAATGAAGGGCTGTCAGGAAAAAATCGGAAATAATGTATTTGTCTGTGGAAGCCAGTTTTGCTTTTAACATGGAAAAAAGAGAGGGGTGGGTGTGCACTTAGGTGTGTGCAGGCATGCAGGGAGGCAGTGGGGAGTATTTGGTTTGGTCTGTTCCCTGATTTTGGTTTTGGTCCTTGACTTCTGAACTTCTGTGAGATTTTTAAACATATGAAATGTAGTGGAACAGTTCACATAACATGCTGTTAGCAGAGACCTCTTGAAGTCTGCGTTTTGCACTTGGTAATGTGAGCAGCAGTTTGCTTTCTGTAGAGTTCCACGTATATTTAAAAACTCTGGAGAAATGTTCAGGGCAAAATGCTGGTGTGACATTTGGCATGAGACACTCTATTTATTTTTTTAATATTGAAAACTTTACTCGTTTAAATTACTGTGGAGGCGCATACCTGAATGCAGGACTATAATGTGTCATTAAAAAAAGTAGCAAAACCCCACAAAGCTCGAGAGCCACACCATTAGCAAATCTCTTGCTGTCGAGGTAATTTTTTACTATGTGTTCCTCACATGAGAATTTCTTTTCCTAGCAAACCCAGTAGGTGGCAGCAACTGTTCGTTGAACACAGTTCGTGCGGTATTTCTGAATGCTTGGCTGAAAACAGAGTAACTTCATTCCGTTGAGCTTTTATTTAATCTTGAATCAGTGCTAAGGAGGGAAAAGAGCAAAAACTCTATCAGCAACCTAGATTCTGAATCTTGGAAAAAGCAAGCAGGACAGCCACAACATATGTGGGATCTCAGGGGTAAAAAATGAAAACTGACTTGATTAAAGGTTAATTTTGAGGTGTTCTCTTTCAAGATTGTCTTTTGCTGTGTAGCCAGATTCCAGGTTACCTGGAAGAAAAGGCACGTCATCCTGTACATGGGTAAAGCAAATCCTGCATCTTTGAAACTTCTATGAAGAGAATTACTTGTGTGCTGAGCCTTTAGTGAGATGAAAGGGGCAAACAAATATTTTGACACTTTGTGCCTCTCATTCATGAGAGGGGAGATAAGCTCGTTAACGTCTGGTTTGCCTTTGCAGAAGGGCTATGTGGGGGAAGGAACATCTGCTGCTGCCTTTTGGGGGAACTGGGAAATGGCTGAGTTTAGGTTCTGTGAATAGAAAGTAGGAAACAGGAAGAGCAAGTTGAATGGCTTCAACGCTTGCAGCAACAGCACCAGAATTCCTGCTCCAGAATGGAGTATCTAAAGCAGCTGCGTGAAAAGCTCTCCCATCTCTTCACCACCTTTCCCAGTTCTGAGAACTGGATCTCCCCAGGGACAGAGGCCAGCTCAGGCACGCACTGCATGCAGTCTCTTTTTGTTCATTTTTTTAAGGCAGGCCAGAAGCTTGATGTTTTCACCAAATTACTGTATTGTTAAACTCTTAAACAAAGATTATGAATACATTTGGAACAGGAACAGAACTTTGCCTGTAATTTTCCAATACAGAAGTGCTAGCGGTGTCTGTCATCTCAGTAGCTTTACCCTTGACAGTTGTCCAGATTGCACTTCGTTGTTTTGTTCTTAACTGAGTCCGTTCTTAAGGCTTATGTTGGCGTAGTTATTTCGGCTAGGGATCACATAGCTTGTAGTCATTTTTGACAAATCTATGTAAACAATGAAGCATAGGCAAATGAAATTGAGATGATGTCTTCTCACAATGTGCATATTTTTTTTATTTTTCTCACTCCCTTTGAATAGAGAAGGTTCATGCAGAAATTGAAGCAGTTCTAGGACGTGACAAGGTTCCCTCTCTTACCCACAAGGCTCAAATGCCCTTCACAGAGGCAACCATTATGGAAGTGCAGAGGATGACTGCGGTTGTTCCACTTTCTATTCCTCGAATGGCCTCAGAGACTGCTGGTAAGCATTTGTAGAGACTTGTTAATACAGCGTTTCTTTTGTGGATGAAGATCTGGTGCGACATCTAGTGATAATTTACAAAGACCTCATTTATGTATTAGACATGTAACCCAAGTATGTAAAATGCCATTTATAGAGAGAGTAGGTGGCCTTGAGATACTCCTCTACTTAAGCAGCATGTCTGACCGAACATCCAGAAGTTTTCTAATTTAGAACAATTTCTTTTCTGGGGGTCAGCTTGTGTTGACTGATGTGCTCAAGTGGTAGTTTGCAGCTGGGACTCCACCTTTGTACCTGAAACAACAGAGTTGGTTTTGGCTGTCTGACACACAGGTCTGGAAACATCAATTCAGAGCAGTTGGTTTGCTAAAGCTTGGAAGGCTTATTGCCATTGAGCTCTGCTTCTACAAAGAACAATAATAAATATCCTTTTCCAAGTTATTTTGTTGCACTATATTTTTTTGTAAACATAGCTGAACACTGGCTAAAGTGAGTGGGAGGTAGCAATACTTGGCTTTCAAACTCAGTACTGAATTGATCTGCTTTTTTAAGTGTTTTGGCTCTCGGGACAGTGAGGTGCAACAAACTGAAATGAGACTAGTCACTTCAAAAGCCTTTTTTGATAAAGAGTTCAAAACCCATCCCTTTTCCTTGCCTCCACCTTCACTGTGGTGGAGCTCTATGACAGCACAGAAACAGGAGGAAACTGAGTCACAGGACTTGCATGCAGCAGAGTGTTATGATTATTGTAGTGATAACGATTGTTGCTGCCTTCTCCCTGCAGGGAGCTGTTGGGGTAACCTGATGTCTTTCCAGCTGCTCTGGCCTGTGTCTTTCTAACCCAGGCAGGCTAGCAGAGGTCACCTTTGCCTCAAGCTTCTGCTTGTTTGCAGCCCGCAGCTAGGGATCCGTATAATTTCTGTGACATCTTCTAGTCATCTTTTTTAGTAAGTCTCCCATGTTTACTTCTAGCAACTTGTCAGATCCTCTGTCTCTGTGCTTTTGTTTAAAGTGCTGCAGGGATATACTATTCCTAAGGGCAGTGTGATCGTGCCCAACTTGTGGTCAGTACACAGAGATCCTAACATTTGGGAGAAACCAGATGAATTTCAACCATCAAGATTTCTGGATGAAAATGGCCAGCTAATTAAGAAAGAGGCATTCATTCCTTTTGGAATGGGTAAGATATCCACATGCAGGCCAGTAGCTGGTTGGGGGGTAGTGGTGTTTCAAGTGTAGGGTCTTAGAGGTGTGAGATGTGAAAGTTGGGCATAGGACCAACTCCAGAACTTGTTTTATTATTACAGTTGGTGGCTTGCAAAATGGGTTGGGTTGCTAAAAGCTCCAGTTACCAGACAGAAATGAGAAACGATGAATTGTTCTTTGATAATACATTTGTTATGGATGTAAATGCTGTTAATATGAAGCAGTACAACTGAGCAAGGCTTAGACTCAAATACGGAGACCAAAGCTTCAGAGTTCATAGCTTAATAGCAGCTTGAGCCTTTCTGTGTTTGGACTATGCTAGCATAGGAATTGCATGTGTGTTAATAAATGGATCAACAGTATAAAAACAGTAATATGTCTCTTCTAACTGTTCTTTAGGTAAACGTGTGTGCATGGGAGAGCAGTTGGCAAAAATGGAGCTGTTCTTAATTTTTGCAAGTCTAATGCAAAGTTTTACCTTTTTGTATCCTGAAAATGCTGCAAAACCATCTATGGAGGGAAGGTTTGGTCTAACTTTAGCTCCATGTCCGTTCAATATAATAGCTTTGAAGAAATGATATGACATCAAAAAAAGTTAAACAAAGAAATACTGAACTTTAGAAATCCAGCTTTATTTTATTTCCAGCTTATTTTGTTACTTTCTTTCCAGAAGAACACCAACTGCATAGGCTTTCATAATCAGTGGGAATGATCCATTTACACTTCTGGAAAGAGAAGATTTTTCTTGTCAGCTGTTGCATTCCACAAATGAACTGACAGCATAGTCTGCAATTTGGTATTAAAACTTGCTGGACTTAACCCCTCTGTCTATAAGCTATTACTGTCAGTTTGTCAAATATTAATTATGGGAGAATGGTCCAAAACATCTGTTGATGCTTTAGCAAATAATAATTGTTATTTTGGTAAAAGCAGTATGTAAACATTTAATTTACCAAATGAGTGAAGGACATCATCTAATACCAAAAGGATTAATGAATGAGAGGGCATTAGCATCTTCTGTGTAAAGAAACATTAGAACTGAGCTTAAATAATGACAGATACTTTTTGGAGATGACTAAATGACGCTTCTTTTAACCTTGGAGGATTCTTTCTTGCAAGTAACTCATAGGTGTAGATTGGACTGAATCAGTCTGGATTCCTGGATCCAAATATTCTTGACTATCAGGGCTCACTATAAACAAGCAGGTACCATCTCTGAAAGCTCAGGCTTGGAGGCCAAGTGAATCCTTGAATATACCATGTTCTTAACATGAAAGGGGTGTGCAGCGTCTGGATGCAGATGTTTTATCTCAGAATATAAATGAGAGCAGACTTCTCTTAACAAGAAACAGCAGTCTGTTCTCTCTGGTGCCAAGCAGATATTCAAGACAACATCTGTGCTGCCACTTTGCATTTGCTGTTTCCCCCACGTCAGCAGTGGCTGCGGTCTGGACGAGACCAACAGGCCGCTCATTGGGGAAAACTCTACGTGCATAATCCTGAAGTTGGGGCTTGCACTCAGGTTTTTCGTTTACAGGCAGTGTGGACAGTACTGCCGCAACCTGTTTGGCTTTGGGGACTGGGGTCTTACCTCAAATACGGCATCAATAAGGCACTACGGATGTAGGTCTTGCACATTTAGGCAGGGAACATGAAGAATCTGACAAACTTGAGGTCTGAGTATAAAGGCTTTCTCTTTGTTATCTTCCATATGGAGTAAAAAGATCTGTAGTTCATACAATATTAGTGTATCAGTACCTTACTCTTTTCACATGCAAAATTTTAGTGCTGTTTACGGCCATCAAAGCAATTGCCAAGGAAAAACCTATTGTTAGGTGTTCCAGAAGGGGGCATTGAATCTTGCCTTTTATTTGAAAGATCTCTCAAAATCAAAAGCGATCTTCTGGGGGACGTGTAACAATTAACCTTTAAATAATTGTTCTTAATAATCCTTAAATCTCTTTATACACCTTTTGATCTAGCGGAATTTCATATCACAAGAAATAAGTACATATGTACTGTTTCAAGGAAATATTTCTTTTTTCCCTCTCATTGGAGATCTAGAGAATACTAGAAGTCCTCCTAAGTCAAGTTTACAAGACTGGAATGTGAAATTAACTTTAAGTGGAATTTGGTATTCCATAGCAGAAAATAAACCTAAATTGTTGAAGAAAAGTCACCTCTTCAGATTTAAATTAACCTCTGTTTTTGTCACCTATTAACTTGAAGTTTTAAAAGCCAGGCACTAACTAGCAAAGACTGTAAGATAGTTATTTTGGATTTAAATTAAGGTTTTCTGTTACCTGTTTTGAATAAAAGAGTGCCTTAATTTCTGAATGATGTATTTGGTTGGTCAGGTGCCCCACTGTGTGAGAACTTCCAGTTCTTATATGGGCTAACTTTTGACATTATAGGTTATAGCCCATGCTCGTGTTAAATTTTTTCTTTGTATGAATGTTTTGAAAACCCCAGAGCACAATAAAAAGTTGAGTTTGGTACCAATGCTAGTAAACTTACACTAAAAGCTGACGGTATTGGAGTAATAAGCATTTCTTTCTTTAACTTTGTATTTTCCCATGAATAGATAGATTCTGTACAGTTGGGATTTTTGTCTGGAAATCCTTAAAATGGTATGTGCTTAATTGTGAAGCTAAAATTAAGTGCTGATAATATTTATCTTTCAGTTGAAATGCCTCTTTAAGCAACATAATGGTGTTGTGCGCAACTGATCACTTTTAATACCTGTCCTTTTAATCAGTGAGGACACATTTGAAAAGCACTTTAGTATTTTTTTTTTTTTTTAGAGATTCCAAAGAAGACACAGTTTGCATAATCCCCTAGTATGTGGAATTGTACATATTTGTGTTTGTTCTGCCTGCTTGGTCTAGTTTAAAATGTCACCTTTGAAAATTACCCTTCGAAAATTATCCTTCTACAAATAGTACTTTGTGGTTTTTGGTGATACCTGTAATCAAATGCTGCATAGTGTGACAAACTAAAAATACTGATGTGAAGGTGTAACCATGTCAATGTCTGCCAGAATGCAAGATGCTGTTGGAAATGACAGTAAAGACCTGCCTTTCATGCCTTCCAAGATGCACTGAAACACAGGATGCCACAAAAGTAGCTAAACTATAGCATAAAAGCAATGAAATATTTGTGCTTTTAAAAGTGTGGTGCCATCTTGGTAAACTGTAAGTAAAGTGGTAGCAGATTTGGTTTGGTTTTGTAAATGTATCCTTCTCCTCCCTTTTTTTAGCAGAGGAAGCATCTCAAATGCCTTATTGAAAAATATATGTTTATACAAGTGGATGGCTATTTCTGAATGCTGAAAATGTCTTTATTTCTAAAAAGGACTTCAGACTTTGCTTCAGTGTAATTTTATTTTTAATAAAGTAATTCCCAAGTAAGTGTTTGACAGCTTTGCATAGTCATTTTAATGAGTTCCACTCCTTGACTAAGCTTGTGCTGTTTGGTGTTTTACATCTTACAAAAAAACCTTTGAGTGAGAAGATGTTACGAAATGTTTTGGGTGAGGAGTGAAGGAGGTGGGGGAATAAAGTGAAATGGGGAAAATACAGTGCCAGGCATGTTATGAGCAAATTGTAAGAATATATCTGTTCATTCTCTCCATGCAGTTTTAAAAACAGTTTTCTCAGAATAAGAGGAGGAGGGACAAGAGTGAAGATGAGGAAGATAAAAGGGTGAATGAGTTGCCACCAGGAGATGCACAGTCTGATGAGCGGGGTGGGAAAGAAAACCACGGGCAGAGTCAAGGGGTAGTTTTGTTGCACTCCTGGCATAGAGGGGTCAGAGAGCGGAGAGCAGAGAGGGAAGGGGGTGCCTGGGGAGAGCCTGGAGTGGGAGCCAGAGACCTGGGGCCTCTGGCCCAGAGGAACCCCGGAGAGAGACAGGAGATCCCCGCACATGGAAGGGGACGGCTGAGCGGGAGACAACCGAAGTGCCTGTGCGCAAGAGGTGGGTTATGAGTGCTGGTGTGTACGCAACAGCTGTATGTGGAAATCTTGTGTCTTAACACTTGGAGTTAGGTCACAGGTAACTTGGCAAGGCGTGTTTTTTCAGGGAGTTTCATTAATTACCTGCTCAGCTGTCATTTGTATACACAAGGAGTCTCTGTTTAGGTAAAGCTGTTTCCAGCAGGCACTTACTGCTCCTTACTAATCTGCTGTCAGATGAGGGTGAGTGAGGAAGGGGGGAACTTTTTGCATTGTGCTTTTGGTACAAAGTGCAGAAATATGAGAATACTCCGCTTCTTTTGTTTGAAGAAAAGAAGTTGCTTAATGTTTACCCCGATGCTGACTCAAGTAGAATATGCTGTAATGGCCACGTTGTCAGCTGTTGCTGACTTGAATTGCTGGTTGTTCTGGCGATAGAGGAATTAGATGAAAAATTATGGCAGTCTGCATCTGATATGGTTCAGCCATTAGTATTTATAAAGGAAGGATTGGATTTTGGGGGGTTTACTGTATAGTTTGTGCTAGCCTGAAAATGAAATCCCCTTCTAGTTTGGAAATACTCTTCATTGAGAAAATGAAGCAGAAACGTGAACGTTCTGAGGGCGAGGCAGTGTCCTCCGCTGCAAAGGGCAGACATTAGACCAGCCTCTGCCTGGAGCCTGCCCTGGGCCCAGCGCCAGCCGGGGGCCAGCCGGGCCAGCTGAGGGGGTGCGCCGGCGGCCCTGTTGCGCTGACCTTGCCGTTGCTACTCGACGCCTCTTAAGGAATCCACAGTAGCGAAGGTGAAGGGCGCCTCTCGCCTCTCGCCGCGGCGGGCAGCCGGGCCCGGGCGGGGGGCGGCCACCACCACCCCTCCCCGGGGCGGAGCGCGGCGCTCGCCCCGCCCTGCCCGGCCCGGCCCCGCCGCCGCCGCCGCCTCTGGCTCCGCGCTCCTTCGCCATGGCCTTCGCCACCCGCTGCTTCGTGCGCGCCGCCTCCTCCGCCGCCGCCACGGCGGCCGCCAAGAAGCTGATCGTCAAGCATGTGACGGTCATTGGCGGCGGCCTCATGGGCGCCGGCATCGCGCAGGTGAGCCCCGGCCCGGCGGCGGGGCGGGGGTGAGGGGAGGCGGCCGCGCCATGGCGGCCGCTGGGCGGCCGTTACTTCGGGCGGGAAGGGCCCCTTCGCGCCTCGTTCGGGGCGGGGGGGGGGGGGCGGTGAGGCAGCATCGTGCGAGCCCGGCGGCTGCCCTGGCAGGGGCCGCGGTTCGTGCTCCGCGGCCGGCGGCCCGTCCCCGGGCTGAGGCGGCGGGGGAACCCCCAGCCCCGGCCGCCCCGCTCTGCTGTCGCCCCTCGCGTCCCCTTCGCTTCTTACTTTCCCCTCGGGCTTTGTCACTCGGAAGTGGAGGCCCAGCTCCGGTGCCGCGCTCGATCCTGCCCCCGAGCGAGAAGGGGAGAGGGCCGGCCCGAGGGGCGAAGCCGTCTCGTCTCGGGGCCGGTTGCCGGCCCGGCCTTGCCTGCTCCAAACGGGTCGAGCCGCCGCTCGAGTATTCTCTGCGAGTTGCGGGGCAGGAGCAACATCAAAAGTAAAAAAAAAAACCCAAAAAACCAAAACCCACTTCGCTGCGTACGTTATAGTTTGTGTTCACCCCGCGGATGAGGGCGGGGGTGGCGCCCCCCGCCTGCCGTGCTGGCAGGCTCCGACGAAGTTTGGTTTGATTGCTGCGGAGGAGTAGAAAGGATTGATTGCGGCACCGCTGCTGACCGGTTGCTCAGCTTTCAAACTTTTTGTTCTCTTGCTCATCTACAGTCTTCAGGTCAGACAAGTAGGTGAGAAGCACCAAGGTCAATCTTTTAAATTGTTGAAGGTGGTTCTTAAGACAGTGTGTGGACTATTTATAAACCAGACAGCGTGTAACAATATTTGGAAAATGTTGGTCCAAGAAAGAAGCTGCTTCTAACTTGCCAAGGGAGCAGACCAAGTGACGTTTTACAAGTTATTGAAGTAGAATATGGCAGCTAAAATGAACGTGTATCTGTCAGTCATCTGCAGAATCATGAAGTGGTTAATATTTAAATAGGATTTTTTTTCCCAATGTTTAATCTCAGGCCTTTGGCTTTCAAGTTCATCTTTAACTTGATAGCTTTGGGTCAGAAAACTGAACGGTCCTGTCGGTGATTTAAGATTTAGATATTTACCTAATTCACAGAAAGAGCCTGTTGCCCAAGGTACCAGGGCAGTTCACAAACTTCACAAAGAGTAACTGGAGTATCTGGAGTTCCAGGCGGAAACCGACAGTGAGGTTGGAGTTCATAAACAGCAATTCTCCATTTTAATGAATTACTGTGTTTCCTTCTCAGAACTGAAGATTTCTCACACTCCTGACAAATCAGTAGCAGGAGGAATGCAGGAACTTTTTAATTTATTTTTTTATAAGGAATTATCTAGTTGTTTATTAACTTGTCTGATAAAAACTGTACCTTGATACTCGAGCTTGAGGTTTCCACTGAAGGAACCATCGAAGAACAACTTTGAAGAAAGTTGTTCTCATGTTTGAGAAAGATGCACACTATGCAAAGGTTATAATTCTGCAGGGAAAGTGAACTGATTTGCATACTCCATTAGATTGCATGTTTTCAGAGAGCAGCTTGTCAAGAGAAACATGTCTGGTATTTGACAGTGACAGGGGTTGCAGTCTTCTACCACTGTTCAGGACCAAGGATTGTTTTGCTGACCATCTGCCTCTGATTTAGCAATCCAAAATTAACTCAAAGCAGAGATGATTATAACACTAAGTGGGGTCTCCTCTGTACCCTATTAATAAAGCTTTTCCTTCCTTTTAGAACACTTAAGAAATTGTCTCTCCTCTTTCCATGCTTTCTCATGTTGTCAGGAGAGGCTAACTTGCTAAAATATACGGCTGAAAGCCAGACGTTTATAATTTCTAATTCTGCCACGTGAAAAGCACTTCTGTTTGAGAAAAGCACCGATTCCCCAGCACTCTTGTGCTTCTTCTTCTTTAGTATTCTTAAGATCGTTGGATAGTAGATTCTAAGCAAGCGCATGTTTGAATTGCAAGGAGATGGTATGACCTCTTGCCATTTTTCTTCTTTCCTGTCCATGTAAATATGGTAAGAATGAGGTGTGAAAAGGGAGATGTTAATTTTTCTAGGATTTTTTGCCAGCTGGTCAGTGATGGTGTAATCACAAATGGATAATCAGTGAAGCATCTCTTATAAATGTGCTTGGTATTGATTTTTCTTCTGGAGGGTCTTGGTCTGCCACTGCAACAGATGAAGTGTTAGGAGTGCAAGTCCAAGCTTGGTTTAAATGTTTTTTATGATTCAGTTTTTATGAAATGGCCATAGCGAAAATAAAACATCTCACTGCTACTCCCAGCTCCACTGTGTCCTTCCTTGTTGTTGCAGGGACATGCTTGTGGCCTAACAGCAGAGTTGTGTTACACTACATCCCAGGAACACAGAGTTAGCCATCCCCTATGCCACCTGCTCATTCTGCCAGCATTCTAGTTTTGGTCTCCACAGCCCTTTTTCCTTATAGGTTCCAAGGGTCACAGCTAAGCCACTTGCTCTTTCCAAGAGAGCTGTTCTCTAGCCAGAGCCACAGAATTCAGGTGCCTCCAGGCGCAGGTAGTGCTCTGCCGACAGCTTGGGGGAAAAACTGATTTCTTTTCCTTTTCCCTCAAGTTGTTTGAGACCTTTATCGTTTCCTGTCCGCCCCAGCTGTGTGGAGGTTTTTATGATTTTTCTAGAAAAGTGCATAAGTCTTGATTCAATGTTCTTTATCCGTCTTTTGCCTAATTCATTGCCTAGTGTATTGTCTGCCTCAACAGAAATCAGTATGGTTGGTTGTTTTATGATATTGATGTTGAATCTTTGTTTTTTTTTAACTTTCAGGTTGCAGCAGCCAGTGGTCACACTGTGGTGTTAGTAGACCAGTCAGATGAAATCCTTAAAAAGTCTACAAAAGGAATTGAAGAGAGTTTGAAGAGAGTGATAAAGAAGAAGTTTGCAGATAAGCCTGAGGTTGACATCTCTTTCTTTATTACTCTAAGAAAACTTAGGAGAATAAAAACTACCATACTGAAGTTCTGATATTGTTTACAGTTATGCACGCTTTTTCCAGTGTGATGAAGAACTTGGATTTTCCTCTTTTGGTTCGGAAGGTTGAAAGATGGCTTGCCTTAATTTCTTTCCTTTGTAGACTTCAGCCTTGAGATAAAGATTTAAAACAACTTGGTAACCTTTTAAAACAGATGCCAAACGTGAAATGGGGCCAAATCATTCATCCTAACTTAATAGCAAGCTATCTTTGAGGGCTTACCTGAGAATGCACCAATTTTGTCCAAAAGCAAATAGTAACAAAATTGTCTTAATAAGGAGTAAGGAGTTGTCCATTTCTGCCCCTTCGCACTCCTGACTTGGACACAGGATTACTGCAAAGGAAATGAAAGTGCATGTTTAACTACCCTGGAGTAACATGAATTAGATGTATAAAATACTTGGCATTCACTTTGCTGAGTAAGACTTACATACAGCAAGTCACTATGGAGCAGCTGATGCATCTAAATGTATATCCTAAGCTGTCTGTTGCTATGCTTGTTTCGCTAAATTCCACAGCAGATTCAATTCTTTTTTTGGTATGTATTAACATATATAACATATACTGGTATTGATGATTACCAGCACGAATGATGCAGCAGACGAAGGAAATGAAAAAGGGCTTGTTTGTATGAGGGAGTACAGAAGAAAAATTATACTAATGCCAAGATAACCAAAGCATACATACGTACTTACGGGGAGTCTTTTAATCCTAAAGAAAATTGTCCACATGATGCTTGTACTTTATATATGACATTATATTCTGGTGTGCAGGTATGTTTTTACTTGTACTACATCTCCACTTACCCTTGGTTCAAAGTCTTGCAGTTCTGTTTGATTTCTGTCCTCACAAACTATGTCAGTGATTGCCAGATTTACTACTCAGAAAACAGAGTATTTTTTTCCTCACATTTGCCCTGAAACTATAGTGAGTGTAGGCCACTTTATTTCCTGAAGTTTTCATGAACTAGCACATATCTGTTCATAGGAGTGAAACCAGATAATTGCTGAATGAACGCAGTGCAAAAGGTTTGAAACTGGAAAAGTTCTTCTTTATGGAGAGCAAGTCCAGGTTGTCTCAGCAGCTGCTGATTGACCAACCAGTTGTTCACCTCAGACTCTCATGCAGCAAATAGTCTTCCTAAAAGAATGAATTCAGAGGTCTCCTATTTGCTTCAAAGCAGATTTGATTGGCTAGGAAAATTTTATCAGTGAAAGCATGGTATCTGTACATATTTAGAACTTTCTCACTGATTTGGAAATGTGGCAGACTGCCTGAATTTTTGAGGACTCAGAACCACTTCAGAGCACATAAGGGGATTATCATGTAAAAATAAATAATTGTAAATAGACATTGCAACTTGGAAATGTTTCAGGCTGGTGCTGAGTTCATTGAGAAGACCTTAAAGAACCTCACAACAAGCACGGATGCAGTAGCAGTGGTCCACAGCACAGATCTGGTGATAGAAGCCATTGTGGAGAACCAGGAAATTAAAAATGAACTCTTCAAGAGGCTGGATAAGTTTGCTCCTGAGTATGTATATTTTTCCTGTTACATTTTGAAACTTAGACCTTTGTATCTTCTGTTTTTATTCTTACACCGTTAGTTCTTCATTTTCTTAGCTACTTTTTTTAAAAAACAGGACCTTTTCTCCCTTGACTAACTCCAGACTGTCATGTGGTATGGAATAGTTGTGCCAGGTACCTATGTTACAAACACTTTCAGGTGTATTCACCACATTTATTTACTTGTTGCATTGCTTCATTTGATGTGCTTCTGAGTATGTTTAGTCATAAAGTTTGTCCATCTACTCAGCAAGTTCAAATCTAAATCCAAATGTAAATGCACAACAGTAGAATAAGCTTGTCCTGGTACATGTGAGGTATGGTTAATGTACGTGTTCCCATATTTAAAGATGGAATTGTGATGATAAAATACTTGTTTTCAGCACACCAGGCATGAAGAAGCTTTAAGAAGTCTCAGCCTCTTAGCTACAAGTCACAGTCAGCTCAACAGTGGCTTACATGAATGAAGTTTACTTTGTATTGCAAGAATTTGGAAATAGCTCGTTGCTCGTTATTGTCTGTGAGGTAGAAGTGTAAATGATTTCTTAGCATGCACTCACTCGGGTACTTACAGTCCCTGGAACTTTCTTTAAACTATATTTGATAACTGTTGGAAGTTACTGTTGAATTGTATCCAAACCCAAAAATGCTGTTAAGATGAGCGTGCAGTCTCAGAAGCTTGATCCTTGTAATGGATGAGTCAGGATCACAAGCCCTTGACTGCTTGCAGGTTGAGATTTTAACTAGTACAGCTAAATCTGGGGGTATTGGCTAAGAGATATTCTAGACTGTCTAACCAAAGAACTAGACAAGCTGTGGCTTGAATATAATGTCAAGGGAGAAAAGATATCGTTTGTTGACTTCAGCCTGGGGAGATTTTCAGCCTATCTCATGGTCAGTAATAAAAATTACCTGGTACTTCTGGAAACAATAAATGATTGCAAACAGCGGTGCACTGAGCACAGGGTAACTTGCCATTACCCTTAGTCTGACAGACTAAAGGAAGTAGCTGCCTTTGGCAATTATCAGGGTACCTTGTCATGATTAGACTGTGCTTATTTTGTGAAAACAGACCATTGGTTGCCTGAGTCTTTGTCCATATTCAGCAGAGAAAGCTAATGAGCAAATTAGAGTGTACTAAATGGCAAACTGTCTAGAACCAGTCAGCAAGGAAAAGTGGGCACAGGGACTTGGAGATTTATTTAATAATATGTGTATTTGGAACACCTGAGGCTATTTTTGATAAGACTGAGCTGTTTATAAGCATAGCTGCCTCAAAACATCAAATTTTACGTTACAGCGTTAAAAGATGCTGGGAGTTGTTCAGATATGCTTCTTCCTGTGGCAAAAGTAATGATTTTTCAGGGTTGGGAAAAATGGCATGAGACAGGAAGCCTTCCTTTTTAAGGGCAGAATTGGAAATTATGATAAACATACAGATATCTTACATGTAGGGTAAAGAAAAGGGAAGGGAATGGTGAAGAATATGGGTTGCAGTGCAGAAGTTCTAGATGCAGAGAAGGAAAAGGTAGTAAAACAGTGAAACTTAGTAGCCAGTGTTTAAAATATTAGCTATTAGTCACAAAGGGTAATTTGTAATTATGTGAGGAGTACAGAGTTGCAGACCGTGTGAGCAGCATGAGGAAAGGCAGAAATGCCTAGTGAGTGTTTTTCTGTGCGTTAGAAGGAAGCAGTAGGCACTGCAGTGGAAGGGAAAGCTCTCCCTGTCAGTGCAGGCATCCTACAGTCTTCACTAAGATCCAACGTTTCAAAATTTCTAAAACTGTTATATGGACTAACTGTTGCATCAGCATAATGGGGATGGTGGACTTGTCATTGTTTGGTAACGAAAACAAGATTTCTATAAAGATAGCTTTGAGTCTCGGGAGAAGCTTTGCTTCTGTGGGGCTCTGGGTGTTGATGGCACTGCAAAATGTATGTTATAGGCAGAGATCATCAAAGATCAAGCTTCTGAGGAGGGAGGACTTGTCTTAATTCAAATCTCAGGACTTACTGCAGGGGTAGCTGATAACTGACAGAAATGTAAGGGGCTATGTATCACAGTTGCTCAGACAAGATGACGAGTTTTGCCTTTGGAACATAAGCTGTGTGAAACATTGCATTTTTCTTCTTTTGTGCTGTATTCCCTGTATCATGTGTTTCCTCAGCTGCAACAGCTACATGTTCATCTCCCATTTTTGCACTATGATGACCTCTGCAATGAAGATAAGCCTGGGTACAGCACAAATCCAAAGCATTGCATTAAAAAACTAAAACACAATTAACGTAATCCCTCTTCCTTTTTCTCTATAAAAAAACCTGTAATTCCTTTGAAAGTGTATCTATAAACGGAAGGGGGTGGGAAAGCTATTCTTTATTGAGAGAAGTTGTTTTTGGGGTGGGGAGTGAATTTCTCTTTAAGTTTTCAGGGAAAATGTAATTAGCCAGGAGAGTTTGGCAACCCCAGAGAGCATGGAAATTCAGGGTATTTCTCATCTGGGTAACTGTCCAGCTGAAATGGTGAATGCTGTTTCTTGGATGCCATCAGTCTGACAGCATACTAGTTGATGTTCTTAGAGTTTTGCAAAATTGCTTGTGTATGTTCTATTCTTCTCAGTGTTATACTCATCCTCCTAATATGGTAATCGTTACTGTGTTACATGGTCATCATCTTCAGAGCAGGTGATAATGCATTGCTGCCCGTTCTTCAGTTCTGTTTTACTTTTCTTGAATTGAGTCAGTCTCATGTTTCCAATTTGAAAAGATCAGACTAGGGTTTTTGTAGAATATCCCCATGTTCTTTGTGGCTTTTAGGCATTTAAATGCTGCAGCACTTTTCCAAACAGGATCATAATGAACATGACAAAAAAATTTGGGGGTATCCACTTCAAGAGCTGTTGCTTACTTGCTTTCTGTTTATTTTTGGGTGGTGGGAATGCCTGTCAAAATCTCTTGATGTAGGATTTATCTTCAGGCATGGAAACTCAGATAGGAACTGGCCAGTGGTTTTCAGCTGTTCACTGTGTTAGAATCAGTGTGTTACAAAACTGTTATAAAAGAAGTGTTGTATAGTGATTACTGTGTAATGGAGCTGGACTGTAAGAGTCAGTTATATTGAAATAGGATGTGTTGGACTCTGTTTTTAATGTCTTCCCCTGACCCACTAGATGGCCCTAAGAGAAAGCACACTGATGCCTGGAAAAGCATCACTAGTACTAGGGCTTCCCTAGTACTTTGCTGTCAAAAGCCTTCCAACTCTGCTGTCACCTGGAACGTGTATTATGTAATTCTAAGTCACAGAGGCATGCAAATTCTATTTTAAACTCAATTTAAATCAATTGGTTGGTTAGAGCAGAAAGTGTAAATAAACTGCCCCTGTACACAATACAAATTTAATGCTTTTTTTCCCCAAGGCTTTATGTTGTGTGAGGCTACAGTACTGATGCTGAGGTAAAATCTCTTACTTGAAGTGAACCCAGATACAAACCTATCAATGATTACATCTCACAAATCAATGTGCTTAATTTTTATATGACTATTTGAATGCTTTGTATACAGTGGCAGATTTTCAGGGAAGATAAGTGTCTTTTGGATGCATTGACCTTGCAAGGTCAAAACTATAAAATGTAGAATACTCTTTTTAGTTCCCAACCTCAGAACAATATGAGGCCCATTTTATGGTGGAGAGATAACAAAAGAATGTGTGTAAGAAGGATAAATAGGAGTTTTCAGGATGTTTTGCTTCCTTCTCCATAACAAATTCTCAAAAACTGAGAAAACATAAAAAATGGAAATCAGTGTGGGATTTTTTATTCCCAAATGTTTTCTTTTAATGCCACTGTAAGATTTCCCCACAACTTGGACATACCTTTTGTGAAAGCTCTGTTGTGAAGCTCAATTTTATCCTAGTGAAATGTAAGCAAAATACCAATATAGATTAACATTTGATGAGTCCAGTAGGATAACTTTTTGAAAGGTCAGTAGAATACAGCCCAGAATGGAAGGCAGGGTTTTATCTTTAGTTTCTAATTTTTGTGGTTTGAAGAAAAAGCCATTTCTGTAAGTTTTCAGTGTGATATCAATATACCAGGGCTGTTGAGATTCTGAGATATTTTAGGGAAAAAAAACAATCCAGAGCATTATAAATTGCAATAGTAAATCTGGTTTATGTCTGGAAAAGGACTTCATATATGTCTTAAAATTCTTGTGATTTTGTGTGTCCTTTGCAGTGCCTGTTCATGGCAGTTTATCTTTTCTCTGTTTTTTCTGTCAGCTCTTTGCTCTAGTGGTAGGTTTGCTCATCAGGTCTACCACTGATCATTATGAAAAAAAATAGATTCCAAATTTTTCTTAGGGCTCCAAAGTGCATTTTTGACATGGCAAATGATTGGGTTTCCATAGATGTATAAATGATTAACAATAAAAAAATACCATTAGGTCTCCAGGATTGCTGAAGGAATTACCTGGAATAGATTTAGGGAGTTAAAAATTTTTTACTTATGGAGTCTTTTTTTCTGTCACCTAATATAAGAATTCAGCATACTTACTTGGGAGTCAGAAACTCACACAGCCCTTCCAGTGGTTGTTTCATCATTGCTGTATGCATACCTCAGCAAAAGGACTGTGATAATCTGCAGGGATATTTTGGAGAATTCTGTGGATGACTAGCCAATGGATGTCTATTTATGTTTAGTGCACCAATCTCCTCCTGTCAGAAAAATAGCTGTCATTTATGCAATCCGTATGTTTCTGTTTTCCAGGCATACGATATTTGCAAGCAACACTTCATCCTTGCAGATCACACAGTTGGCTAACTCAACCACCAGGCAGGACCGATTTGGTGGTCTCCATTTCTTCAATCCTGTGCCTATGATGAAGCTTGTGGAAGTAAGTGTCTTGTAACATCATCATAATAACCACTGTAGCCCAGCAATGCAATTGTCATCACTGAGAATTCAGTTAGATGGAAGAGTAGGTCTCAGTTTGAAGCTCTTCTGATACAGAATAACCTACCCCTAGCGATAAGAGGGTGGTGCCAGTCTCTGTTGAAAGGCAGGTTGAAGAGACAGAGGTAACTCCTTCAGTCTCGAGGCTCCGAAGTTCTCCACTGAACTGCCAACAGAGGTGCTGCTTATAGCAATAATTTTAGGCATGTGGGCAAGCTGATTAATAAGAACTACTGACAGCTTAAACAAAATCATCTGATGACTGTCAGAGGAATTTGATTGTTACCAGTATAGAAATCGCTAGAAGACGATGTGAGATGAAATCTTACTGTCTTGTGACTTCTGAAACAAAGTCAGTCATGTTTGTTTCAATGTTCCAGATGATTTGTCTGAAAGCATTACAGTATCTCCCAGCCTTTAAGGAAGTGTAAAAAGAAGTTTTTACATAATTTTTCAGACATCTTTTCTAAACATACTCTCTTTGGCTACATCATGCAATGTCTAATAATACTGCAATGCAGAGCAGAATAAGAAATAATATAAGAGTTTATCTGAGCCTCCAAAGTAAAGGTCACATGGCAGAAAAAAACAACAGGTCTCTTTTTTTCCTCACATTCCCTCATTATGGCTGACTTTGATCAGCTAGAATTTATAAACTCTTGAGTAAGTGAAAATAAACTTTGCATTTTGGGCACTGTGCCCCAAGGTTTCATGTACTTCATGCCCTTAAATTCGGTAAATCTTTTTCCTCTGTCCCCTGAATGGTTAGTTCTAGTATTGCTTTGGTGACAAGCACTTCATATACGTTGTGCCTGCCTTTTGAACTCCTGAGATTCACTTTATTATATTTCTTGCTTGTTACCCATTAAAATACATATTATGCAGTTCTTGCTCTGTGTCTTTGAATGTATCATTCTTTTCCTTCCCCTTTTGAAATGTTTGAACCTTTTGGCTGAAATGAACAAATTTGATTCAGAGTATGGTTGTCTGATGAGGTCTCGAACACTTGCAAATTCTCTCTCACTGACTTCTGTACCTATGTGGATTTTTATTTAGTTTAATACTGGATCCTGTGTATTGTGACTAAATGCTCCAGAGAAATGTTGTAAGAAGAAAAGGGAGGAATTTTATAGGTGTTAGAGATAACAGAAATATTTAGCATAATTCCTTAGGCTAACATAGGCTTTATTGATTTCTGTGCTAAGAACTACTTGTTGGCAGTCATTTATTTCTATGGATGAAATAAATGCCTTATCTCAAGCCTAAAACAAATCACAGTCTTTAGAAATCTAAACTAAGCCTCTGTGAGATTTGAAAAATACAGAAGATATCTATCATCATTTGTAGAAAACAAACCAGAACAATCCCTGTCTGACTGCTGTGGACAATCTTTATAATTTGTGGGTTTTTTCATCTGACTTACGAATGTTCTACCCCAGAATCACTCCAGTTGATGAACAGTATTTGAAGAACTTTAAAACACAGAAGCTGCACTTTTAGTGACATAACCTTGAAAGGTGCCAATATTAGTAAATAAATACACTTTTTAAAGCTTTGCTTTTGTTTCAGATCTACTGCTGTAAATCAGGATTGGCTTTGACAAACATTGTAGAACAACATTTTCTATGTAAAACGTGTTTCAGTTTGAAATAATTGGGGGAAAATCAAGAGAATCACCAAAACTATGAAAGATACTGCTGAAATTGCCAGTCATCTGTCATGGAAGCTGTCCTTCATGGGTCACAAATCTGCAGTGCCTTTGAGTCCTATCCGGTCTTTTCATAGATCGTTGATCTCATGCTCAGAAGCACGTAGCTTTGAGGGAATTTCTTTAATAATCCAAAAGGCTAGTGCTAATGTTTCAGAATTGATGTGTATATTAAAAGCTCATTCTTGAAACTGTTGCAGTCTTATGTAAGTATCTCAGATATTTTTATCTAATATCGAAATAAAAGAATTCTATATTTTCTGCTGAGAAACAAGCCTTTTCTTCAGTCCTAATAGTGAGGGTTTTTTTGTGTGGCCTTACATCAGTCATTAGGATGGCGGGAAATCTCTGTGATGGTATGAACAAGGAGGTCACCCTTAACTGTTTATGTATAGCAGTTTTCTGTTACTGCACATGGAGGTCAGTTTCAACACAAATATCACAACCCCATCAGCTTCTGCAAGACTTTTTTTCTTACTTTTTTCTTTTTTCTGGGGAAGTGGCCTGGGGCAGGATGGGTCTTTATTAAATGGCTTAATGCATCCCAGCACCAATGAAGTATACAGAAAACTGCATGTGACAAAAGACTCAGTTGTGAAGAAAATCAATGTGGAAATTTACTACTCAAAATCTAAGAGACTGTCACAAATTTGAAAGATAGATTTTACATTTTCTTTAGAATTAAATGTTTGTGTTGTGTTTACATTGGGCACAGGGTAGATGTTACAACCATTTATGTCAGGAGCTATGTCTGTTAATGTAATTCTCTAGAGTGATGCCATCATGTTTCCCGAGGCAACAGAGGTTATGTAGCTTTTAAAGTTGTTTTGTTATACTGTAATCTCTAAATGTTATTCCAAAGGGTGGTCCCTTTTACCATCCATACTGGCTGAATGGGAAAGTGTCTTAAAGAAACACACAATTTCAAAAGTTGTATCTATTTTTAAAATAGATTCCCGTCTCTGTTACATTTGTATCCACTGAAATTGTTTTTTGAAAAACAAATGTTTTGTGAATTTCTGGAATAGTGTTCTGGATTACAGTTTAATCATTGCTGTACTGGGAAACGAGAGAGATTCTGCTCATAAACGTGCTTACACTCTCCCTACCTTCTCTCTGCCCAGGTCATCAAGACTCCAATGACCAGCCAAAAGACTTTTGAATCGCTTGTGGATTTCAGTAAAGCGGTAGGAAAGAGTCCTGTCAGTTGTAAGGTGAGTACATTTTGATTGTATAGTGTTCGGAAGGTCTGTTCTTGAAAACTGTTAATTTTAAGGTGGTAGGTTTTAGTAGATGTAAGAGCACTTCAAGAATTTCCAGGCTGCTTTTTGTCCAGTTTCTCTTCGCTATTGAAAGTATTTTGACAAAGAAAACACCCACATTTATCACAAATTCCTCAAAGTAGAGTGACTCTAGACATTTTGTCTAGAGCAGCAAAACTCACAAGTTATCAGGGTTTAGAGTTCTTGGTTTTTCTTTTCCAGTCCTGCAGAAGCCTGGACTGGAAAGCTTAGGCAGGAGCTCATCTTTAGCCATACTAGAGACAAGACTGCTACCTCTTGTACTGTGAGGCAGCTGGATGAATCCTCTGTGGTGTGTGCTCATTGCAAGTTTTTCTTAAGACTGCAGTAGCTAGACCCACATTAATCTTCATTGATTTGTAGCTTTGTTTTTTTTTCTCTAGAGGAACACCCTACTTCCTAAGCGCACTTTTTCCAAATCCATTAAGTTGTGGTCTGGGTAGTTTTATACAAGCTATTGCCTTGAGTTTCACAGCCCCCAGGAGACTTTTGGTCATAAAAAGAAGGGCCTGCAATCTGGTAGTTACCAGTATTTCAGTGTCTGGATGCTGGGCTCTAATTCTGGCTGTACTGCTAAATTGCTCTGTGGCCTTAGTTGACTTTTTTTTTGCTGTTTCTGTCATAGTTTTGCAGTATGTAATGTGCAGAATGTATGATGAATTATTGTTATAAATTAGCTTGGGTAGAGGGTAATGCAGTCTCCATGTCTGAACCTTTTTTTTTCTTTCTTTTTTTAATTTCCTGTTCATAGAAGAAAAGTTGCTTGGAAATCTCTGGATTAAATATTGAAATAAAATGGAATGAACAATAAACATCTGAAACAGTAGTAGTATGCAAAATAATACTATATTTGCAAAGCTCTTTCTCTTTTCTTCGTATTTTTGATTTTGATTAAAGCTTGTGTAAAAGAAGCTCTGTATCAGTTTGTTATCTTCTTCTGACAGCACGTATCTTATCTTTTCATTGATAGTATTGTTGTTTGCTATTGAAGTGATCCTAACTTTCAAAAGCATGGTTTACCAGTGCGCAGTGGGGGAGAAGTAAACTATTTAGTCAGCAGTGTTTCTAGTAGTGAACACACAAAAAAACCTGTTAGGGAAGAACTGATCTTCTTGTATCCTTCAGAAAATTGTATCAGCAGAATTTTGCTAAGGAAAAGGCATTTGCCAACTGGCCACATTAAATTGTTTTAAGATTGAGTTGGGCTTGTAGTAGTCTCATTCATGGTGAATATTTATGTGCCATTCCTTGTTTGTGAAATTCATCTTTTGTGTTTTAATACTGAGCAAATAAAGCGGATGAAAAATACAGTTTAGAGAGTACTAGAAGTTGATGATTCAAGAAGTGTCTCCATACACTTGTTTAATTTGTCATGTAGCATTTGAGTGTAGTACTGGTAAAGAATGTTTATTTAGAATCCCTTTTTATGTTTTCGTAGGATACTCCAGGGTTTATTGTAAACCGTCTCTTGGTGCCATATATGATGGAAGCTGTTCGACTTTTTGAGAGAGGTACCTGTTGGGGTATTGACTTCAGGGAATGTTGACATGTAACACTGCTAAATGTTAAATCCCTTCAGAAAGGCCTTGGGATTCCCTCAAAACTTTCAGACCCTAAAGGCTAGAAGTGAATAGTGAACATCAAATATGAGCCAGTATATGTAGTTGGAAAGATCTTGCCTTCACTTTGAAATGTCAGTGTATGCAGAGTCAGAAGGTACTAGTTACTTGTATGGGAAATTTCTGGTGGTGGGAAATGTTTCTGGTTTGGACATGATAAGGTGAGTGTAGTGCCATTGTAAAAACAGCCTCTGTCAACTCAGGAACCTCCCTCTCTCCATTCCAAGAGCCGTTAGTGAAAGGGATTGAAAATCCCATAAAGGGACCTTTAGCAAAGTTGTCCTGAATTCACTTATATTGGGGTTGTGAAATAAACCACCAATTTTCAGGTGACGTTAGTATAATACTCACTATCTCAGTACGGTGTTGGTATACAAGTGATTTGGGCTCAACTATTGTCTCATAAAACCGCCTGTTCATCTTCTATGTCCTTTTTTAGACATAGGTTCTTCAGGAACTCCCATCTCACTGCTGGTATCTTTTATGTCAATACTGAGGGTGGGTAGAAATAATCATGAATCCCCAAAGAACCATTAAATTTTTCAAAGCATTGATAATTGTGTTGAAAAGGAAACGAACCAATAATGTAGTGGATAAAGAGGAAATTATGGAGTATAATTCCTTTTATTTCAAGTGCTCTGCTCATAGCTCTGTGCTACTAAGAATGTCATTTGAAACATTTTGATTTTGAAATCACTGCTTTTTTACAGATGAAAGTACTCCATTATCAGGATTCCACCAAATATGCTTTAAATATTAAAAGTCTCTTTTATAGCACATGGAAGGGATGGTTTGATCTCCAGAAAAAAAAAAAAATAAACCAACACTACTTGTTTATCCATCAACAGATGTACGTAATTACATCTCAAAGGGAGAAAAGAGGAAATTTAGTGACTTGAAAGGCAAAGGCATGGCTGCGAGGGAGCGTTATTCTCTTAGAATAAGTCACAATTTCAAATAAAGTGTATGGGTGTTCCAGTGTGTGTAAAAGAGGTGCCTTTGTTAAGTGGCATGTATCATTACTGTCTCCTGAAATATGCGTAGAACTTTTAATTAAATCTAGAAGAAAAGTCACTCGCTGAGATTGTATGTTAAAGTTGACTGTTTTCTGCCTAAGCAAAACTATTTTGATTTAATCTTTATTCTGTTTGTATTTTGTACAACAGTATGATATTTCCCAACTTGTTAAAGTTCATTTATGAATTTTTAACTCTAATGAAATCTACTTTAAAAGCTGGTTAATGTTTTGAAAAGCCTCATGGCTGTCTTCTAGTTCATATTTTCCAGTGAATCGGGTTAAATTTTTATCATATCCTTTGCGCTAATTCTCAGAGTAGACAGTTGAGCCAGATTGTCATCCATATTAGTATGAAACTGGGTCTCTTTCCTGGCAACCCCAAGCACTGAAATACCATTTTATTGGGTCAGTCCTTGAGTCTTTGTTTACACAAAATCTCCCTGGGTTAAATGTGCGCTTTTGCATAGGCAAAATACCTTTAGTATTTTAACAGTGATATAAACAGGGAACATGTTATAAATGTTAATGTATGGTGGTCTGTACTGCCCTGTTCTTAGTGGAAAAACAAAAAAGCAGTCTGTCAAGTTTCTGTGAAAGTCTGCTTTATACCAGGAGACTAGTATGGACTAGAAGTACAATCCTTGTTTGCCCTTCTACTATTTTTAATTGTATTGTAACACAACTGTATACTGTCAGGTGGCCAAATCCCAAGTTTGACAAACAAAGTGGGACAAATCTGTTGATAAAAGAAGTATGTGCATCTGCATCAACTTCAGATGAGTTGAATATTTACGTGTGTTTGAGTTTGGGGAACTGAAATTATGTTAGAAATAAGTAAGGATAAATTTCCCATTTTCTCAGAAATAAAATGTGATTTTAAAAAAAAAATTGTCAGCTTTAAAGAGTAAAAGGAGATACATAAAAATTATTACTTCATACAGAACTTTCAGTGAAGTTGTTGCCTTTACAAGATACTTTGAAAATTTATTTCTAGGATTCTCTGATCTTAGGTGGATAAATTGCATAGGCTATGTCTGCCAAGCTTCTGGACACCCTGAATGCCTGTATGCATCGAGCATGGAGGTTACTTAACAAGTACCTCTGGGGTTTGTTTAACTTCCCTTTTTATAGGATCTGCAAAGAAGTGCACTGCCTTTATCAAAATACGTATTAGAAGTAAGCAGTAGACGTGCATCTGCTTTCATTCCAGTATAAAATATTCATTCCCAGCAAAAGAATGAGGTGAATATTAACTGTGAGAATCTGGCAATGCAGGATTTGTATTTTTATAGGCACAGACTGAAGTAGAAGTAATTAATTTCTGATAATTTTTTTTTTTAAACATAATTTTGGAATTCACAAATCTAGCCACACCTGCACGGTCTCTTCAGGTCACTCCTATCTGCCATCTCTGATCTGATGAATATCCTCTGGTGACAGTTGCTGTAACTAAGCATGTTACTCAGCTGCTGCTGCTTCCTTCCCCATGCCTGCCTTGTCCATCAGCTGGTTATCACTTGCCTTCTGGCTGTTATAGAGTAAGGGTAGCTCTGTCTTGTTCATCATTCAGAAGCTGCTGCTGATCTCATGAAGCTGAAATTGAGATCTTTTCTTACTTAACACTGTTCAGCTGCCTCTAAAAGAAGCTTTTGATTCTTCATAGTGACCAGTTCTTCCTCTAGTCTTGCTGATAGGTTGAGCACAGTAGCTGGAAATGCAAGAGGAAGCTAGAAAACTGGAAAGCAGGCCTGCAGGGCGTTTTTGGTTTTGGTTTTTTTTTGGTAAGACATTCTCCTTTATACTCCAGCATGTGTATGCTGACTCCAGTTTTTGTGGTTCTGAAACATGCAGAGATTGCTGTGAAGAGCTGCACCAGGGTGAAATAACACCCTGTTAATTATTTATAAGTGGTGCCAAGTAGATGCGGAATCTTCTCTGTTCATCAAACTGTCAATCTTTTCTCTAGGAGATGCATCAAAGGAAGATATTGATGTTGCTATGAAGCTTGGGGCTGGCTATCCCATGGGTCCATTTGAACTGCTGGACTATGTTGGGTTGGATACCAGTAAATACATTATAGATGGTACTGCATGGCTATTTTCTTCTATTTTTCCCCTCTTCAGCTAAATTGTAGATGAATGTTCTAATGAAAATCTAACTCCTAATTAGTTTAAACTGAATGTTTATGGCATAGCCTTTTAACTGTTGAGGAGAAAGGAATGAGAATTAAGCTCAGAATGCTGTATGAATACAGCATTTGTACTGTATGCCTGTATCCTGTGTACATGGGGACAGAACAGTGGTGGATTTGCTGACTTCATCAAGATCCAGTGGAAAATAATAATAATATTAGTGGAACTTTATATAACTAGAAAGAATTGGTGGGAAGAGAGACGTGTACTGGAGGTAAGAAATGGATGAAAAGCAACAAATGTTGAAGCTTCCTATCCTTTTTCTGCCAGCCATGTTTTCATTCTAAATTAATAGGAAACCCAGTAAATACCTTAAAAGATGCAAGTATACCATCTCCCTTTCACTTCAGTTGATAAGTGGATGAATGTCAGTACAATAACAAAAGAAGATATAATTGGTGACAGCTTGTGGGTGGTGGTTGTATTATTTTGAGTGAGCAGCTTAAATATTCTCAGAGGCAGAATGTCACTTTCAAAATGACATCTTCAATAAAACCTCTTTTGCTTTAAGCCAGTGCTATGGAGCAGTGTTATATTGTTCTAACTGACTGTCTTTCACAGGTAGAAATTCAACTTGGAATTTCTTTCCACTTGAATTTCTTTTTGGCATAGCCTTTGTTTTATTTCCTTGTACTTAAGTACTTTTTAAAAGTTCTCTTTTATTTTTTTAGTATTAAAAATCCTCAGTCATAGAGATTATAAGGTGTTCAGGGTAGACTACACCTAAAGACTAGTTGCTACATTTGCTCATAATCATCAATACTGATCTGTGCTTTATAAAGCTGGATTGAAGGGTCTCAGAGAGTCTAGAGTAAGTTCCAGACTCTTTCAGTTTTCTGACCTCTGAATATTTTTCTGAGGAGATGCAGATCTCTATTATCTTTGCATATAAACACAACTGTTAGTAATTCATGTAATTCTTTTCTTCCACCAGGATGGCATTCATTAGAGCCGAACAATCCTCTTTTTGCACCCAGCCCACTCCTGAATAAACTGGTAGAAGAAAAGAAGCTGGGTAAGAAGACTGGAGAAGGATTTTACAAATACAAGTGAACTCCAAATCTCGAGAGGTGTTAAACTTGTGTATGCTATTCAGCATTGCCATATTACAGGTGAATTCTGTTTAAACCTTCCCAAAGATGGCACAAGCTGCAATTAGAACATAACCCACCTCTGAACTGAGTGATTGCACTTGTTAACTATTTCTCTGGTGAAAGCTTGATTTGGTAGATTATTTTTTTCTGGTAATTCTGAAAAGCTTTATATGTACAGTGCCTTCATGCAAATGTTGATTTTTTCAGGTGCAGAACAGAATGGCAAGTGAATTTATGTATTTGAAACATTATTATATTAACGGGATAAATACTAAAAATAACCGCACTTTCTTAAAAATAAAATTTTCATCACTTCTGTATTGAATGTCATGGCTTGCAGTTGATGTACTTGGTTGTAGTCCACTGGGTGGCAGTCTCTTTTCACTCTGGCAAATGTAGGGATGGAAAGGCAGCAAGTTGTTTTGTTATGATTTTTCTTAAGTGTAGTGCTAATCTCTAAGTGTAAATTACAGTGCCTTGAAGAATAATTTTTTGAAGAAGAATAAAAATCCTGCAATGGCAGGTTGTCACCTGGACAGAAAGTTCCCAATACAGCATTTAAAAGCAGAACTTGTGATTTGTGTTGGGATTTTCTGGCATTTTCAATTACCGGTTGAGGGCCTCCTTCTGCTAGGTGCTGTAGAAACATAAGAAGAAGTGGTTTCTATTCTGAAGGGCCTAATACCTCGATTTTTTTTTTTTATTATTAACTAAGCTAGGAAGCTGCTGAAGGCTTCCGTATGCTTTCTAGAGTCCTGTAAAGTGGCTCTATTTACTGGCTATTTAAAGTTTCATTTTTACACACTACACTATTACTGTAGTTGAGTACTTCAGGGGATTGAAATTGAAGTCTGTGCTGTGTAAATGAATCGGTGTGTGAGGCACCTTCTGTTTTGCAACTTTATTTCCTTGGGTCTTAGAGCCTGGGTTTGTTCATAGCAGGAGGATGGCAAATCCTGCCTTTTCTCCAAATACTGCAGAGCAAAAGGATGTGAGGGTTGGAGCTCCAGTTCAGCTGAGTAGTAGCCTTCTGATTATACATGTTTTTTAATTAAAGAAATGATGAATAATTATTGCACTCTAAGTTGCCTCTTCCTCCCTCTCCCAACATCTAATTCAGATTGCATATAAAGAAACTGAGGCTGACAGATGTTAATTTCCTTGCACACTATCACACAAGAAATCTCTGAGCAGAGAATAAAAATTGTTGGTTTATTGGATCCTGGTTCCTAATTACATATCTTTTGATTTTGAGTTGCTTGTCTTGAAAGAAGAGTTTTAAAGGAAAGAAATGTACTGTAGACAGTCTCTTTCCTTTGCTAATATATTGTTAAATTGAATTGGTTTACCTAAAATGCAGTCCACTTCTTGTATCAGAAGTCTGTTTCATTTGAAGGTTCTTAGTGCCTGTAATTCTGTAATTCAGTTTAGTGACTTTTAAGTGCTGCAGGGTGAAGTTAGCTTCAGAACTACTGTTTTCAGTAGTAATTAAAAATGGGAATGTGTATTTGCTCTTGTGTCTCAAAAACGCTATATGTTTTTTACAAAAACATTTAGGCAGAATTAACTTGATGCTGCTCCCTTTACTTGGGAAGATCATCTTTGTTTTCAATTTGGAAATGCTTAGGTTTGTAGCAAGTCATAGACTATTTAATATTAAATGTGCAAAATATTTTTCACTATTAAATGTGATATTTTAGAAAAACAAATTTTCTCTAAAACAGTATTTTCCTTTCAGGAGCTCTAACAGGTACAGTATGTATATATGTAATACATACAAGAAACCTGAAAGAGGCATTTGTAAATTTGGCTTGCTATTTCAGAAGAAACTTCTTTTTCTCAGTAGCAAATAGGCCATGTGGAGGTACTTTACTGGTGGGTGGGGTTGGTTTATTTTATTAGCATGTGGAGTGCTGTGCCAGAATGAGCAAAGATGAGGTAAAGGGCCAAAACTTAAAATACTCTCCCTTAAGTCTAGATCAGAACGCGTAGTGATAGTTGAATGACTGAAGCCATTAAACCAAGCTAAGCATTTTCTTTCGCTCCTCAGTGAGGAGGCATGGAGGATGTAGAAGTCCCTCCTTGGGTTCAAGATCATGATGAAATTGGTCAGAAATAGGATATTAAGTAGTTGCTCCTGATTTGTACAAGAATTTATGCAGCTTGACAGTTTAAAGATGTCTAGGAGGCTTAAAAAATGCATAATGAATTAAAGGAATTGTCTGTCTCCACCTTTCCCTCAATAAAGATTATTTCCCAGCCCTTCTATGCCTGTGGCTTGATGTGAAGGTACACGAGCCACCTTCCACTGCATGTAGTGTTGATGAGTGAAGTGGAATCTCCTGCTAGTCAGTACCTCAGACTAGGATGCGGTCCAGAATTTTTATTAATAGGAGAAAAGAGATTATGGAAAAAAAATGAGGGATAGAAGAGAAAGGAGAAAGGGTGTTTGGTTTCCCTCACTGCCTACTTTTAAAACCTTTAGTCTTTGTTATCCTTTTTGTCAGCAGGCCTCAGATTTAGAGCATTTGCCCCACTTTGGTCAAAGCTTTGAGATGTATGCTTGGCACAGCTTGAGGGCAGCTTGACAGCCAACAGCTGAGGAGTCGGACGTGAGCCCAGCTACTGCAGCTGGGAAGATGGCTCCAGATTCAGCATCTGGGTCATTTCAGCTGCCAAACATGCTCCATCTATGGTCATCCGCGCTGCTTATGCGTCTGGGGAGAAGACGGGAGCGCAGCAAACTTTACAGAGGGAATTGAAAGCAGAATCTTAATTGAACTGGAGGAGGATGCTCTGCATGAGTGGCTTATGGAGTATAAAGTGCAAGAGGAGGGAGTACAATCATCTCCTCTGAAGAGGAATTGTGTGTAGAAGTTAAAATTTGGCTTTGCTCTAACAAATGAAATAGTCTTCATTAATGGCACTGAGCACAATAATACTTGTATGTGGGTCAGTAAGTAACAGCTGCCTGTTTGTTGAGTGCAGATGTCATGAAGTTCTAAATCTGCATCTGTGTTTGCAAAAGTTATTGGGCTTTTCCACTATGTTACAGTAGGAGATTAATTTTCTTAGCAGATACGGATATCAACTTGCAGTATCGATTCAAATCTGGAACGGAAAGTGGAGTTTGTTGCTTCCTCCTTCCTTCATTGTGGGGACTTGCAGAACATCACCTTGGTAGGAATTTAGTTGGGAAAACAGCATTGCCAAAGAATTTAATGTATGTTAATTGTCTGTTGATGAAGTTTAGCCCCTGGAAATGAGTACCTGTCTTGAGTGAATAGCCCAGCTCTGTCCAGATGGGAGTTTTGTGAACCTATGCCTTATTTTACACAGTATGAGGGGTTGACTGAGCAGCTGCATAAAACAACTTGAAAAAGTATCTTTTTTCTTTCTTAGGCAAGTTGTATTTTTCCCCCAAACCATCTGACCCCAGGGTTTTCAAGTGACAATGCAAATGTTCTTCAAAAACCAGTTGTTATAAATGGCAGGCTATTGACAAGACAGGAGTTAACTCCAGCATCTAGCATGGGCTATTCAGAGCCATGAGATCCAGTACTACCAGCCCAGTGCTCCAGCAGTGAATCAGGCCTCTGGAAAGCATGGTAGTGGCTTCAAAATGAGATTCAGAGTTTCTTTTGGTTTTGTTTTCTTAACGCCATATTTGGCAGTTCTTCTTGTCCTAATATTTGTTCTGTGGATAAGACTCTTATCACACTTTCAGATATCTGTGAAACTTTTGAGGTTTGTCAGTTGATCTCTTCTGTAGATCCACTTGCTATAAATTAGTGCATGTTTATCAGGTTGAAGAAGAAAAAAAATAAGCTTGCTGTATAAAGCTAAATGTAGCAAGATGTGATTGTCTGGTTAAATCTGTACTTGTTATTAGAAAGAGAAGGGCATTTGAAAAAGAGGTATTCCCAGTTTGCCCGCCCAAAAGGTTGTCTTGGTGTGAAAAGGTCTTGTGTGTTCCTGACTTTGTGCCAGGCTTTGGTCAGTAAAGTCTGCAAATGAGTTAGGTGTAAGTTAGGTCGATGTAATGTATTCCCATGGTCAGAAAGGTAGGTCCTAGAGGATGTAGGTACTAGCAAATGGTCTCTGTTGTGTTACTTTGTACCTTTGTACTTTAATTGCAGTGCAGTATTGAGGTCCGAGATGCCCGAGGACAGTGACGTTTGGGTATGTGCAGTGTAGTATCATAAAGGTGATGGGATTGCATTGTTCCTTAGGGTTAAAAAAAAAAAAAAAAGAATATGATGAGCCACGAGAGAGCATGTGCTGTTTCTGCTGCTGCTTTGGGAAAGCACTTCTGACTTTTTTTATTTAATAAAAAATTCTTCTCCTTGCAGAGAGATTGGAGAACTTATGTTAAACTACAGATGCTTGCTGTTCTCTAGTGAATTCTGTGTGTAATCATCCACTATGTAGCATCATGAGATACAAAATGTTTTCCATGTTTCAGAGTATTGCTCTTCAAGGCTGTGTCCGTTTTGATAGAAATATAGCTGATGGTTATTGCAGTTATTCATACTAATAATTTTTATTAAGCTATCAACACATAATTGCCAAAGTTTAATGCATGCTTGTTACTCTTGCATCTAGAGAAAGCCACTTTACAGTACCAAGTGGCTTTAAAGATGTCGGCAAACCAGGAGCAGTTTTTGTAGTTTGTAGTGACCAACTTTCCCTAAAAATTTACTGCTGACAGTTTTGGAGTTAATTTTTTAAGAGACACAGTAGCCCTCTTGCACCTGTAGCTATAGTGCTATGTTCTTACTTTTCTAACTAGTACCAGAGCAGTGACGCACATCTCAGTATTTTTATTCACTACAGTTTGCAGTCATGTGAGCAATTATAAAACTGACCTGAATGATGCCCTGTGCTTCTGGGAAGTGCTGAGACCAGGAGCAAAACCAGATGCTGTGATTCTTTTGAGGGCTAGATCTTTTCATGTTATATGTTTCTTTAGTAGCTTTTCCTGTTGCTCACAGCCAGAGGGAAGTGCTTCTGCTGAATTCTGTTAGAGAAGGGTTAAGTAGAGCCACAATCTGGTAACTGTAAAGATGATTTGTAGAATGATCTGACTTGAATTTTATGATCTTCTCAAAAGTTCATGTTAAAACTGAAATTCCTTTTTATGTACCATTTGCTATTCAATGCACTTTTCCATTTATAAATGCAGTGCTATGCAGAGTCTTAAATTAAATGTATATGATCACAGAACAGTATGTAATGAGGTCTGGGATTGTTACTGATATTACGTTAATCAGATTTAGGTTTGTATGCCCATAGAGCAGCTTTGCACTTGTTCAATTCACTCTTCTCTTTTATTCCCTTAGAGGTTTTCTGTTTGGTTTTCTATAAATTGCAAATAACTTGCAGTAGTGCATTCTTTGCAGAGGAGCTAGCACCGTAAAGCTCTAATGCTGGCTGGATGTTTTGGTAGCTTCTGGGGTGGGAATAATACTAAACACCAAACCTAGTTATTAAAGGAGCCATTTCTTTTGTCATGTGGTAGCATGAGGCATCACAATGAGGCATAAGGCCAAGTTTTGTTTCTAGCCTTGGGTCAGATGCTGTAAGTTGGCCAGGTCACAGGAGGATATTTTAGCACAAGGCGTTTGCTTGGCGGGCACTAAGGAACTTGTCGCTTACTTTGGCTGTTTCATGCTGCCAGATAACAGGATTTTTTCCTAGTCTGTTGTTCACTGTTGCTTTGCTTGGTGCATCTCTGTCCTGCCTGGTAACAGCTTCTTCTATTCTGGTCCGTTTTTTTCTGCCAGCAACCACTTCTAGGGTGGTTTTCTGTAAATGGACAAACCCTTACAGTATTCGCTAGCTCAAGAATGCAAAATTTTTGTCATTAGTAACCTAAACCCCCCATTTGGACTCTTGGCTTCAGCAAAAAAAATCTTGTGGATTAACCACTTTCACCAGCGAGAGGCTTTCTGATGAGCTGTGGGAAGAAGTGTATGCTTGGCGGTAGGTCTACAATAAACAGCTGGAATTTGCATGTGGTGAATTAGCACCAAATAAAATCCCCCTTTTTTTTTGCTTGATTATTCTTGCATACTCAAATGGATCTACTAAATGTTTGTGCAATAGAAATTGGTAAAACCACACATTTACAACAAGTGGGTTTTGATTGTGCACAGACAGATTTGTGTGCTCTGTTGGTGGCAGGGCCTGTGTAGGTAACACAGTGGTTTATGATCCGATGAAAGGACCACTCTATTCCCTGACTCCTCCTCAGCATGCAGTGATGCCCTGAGCTGGATTGAAGCACTGCAGCCATTGGGAGCCCTTGCTTCAACTCTGAATCTTCAAGTACTTTACATTAACTTTGTTTCAGACCTGCTGTTTTGAATCCTACAAAGCTGCAAACATAAACACATGTAAGATATACCGCATTTATATTTCACAGGCTTTTTACTTGTTGGTTTTCTCTAAAGAGGTTGTAAAAGGTAAAATGTTACTGACAACTGCTTGAAGGCCTTATTTCTCTGAAGATGACAAGAGGGCTAATGGCTTCCTTACAGCTGATGTTGCAGTTCTTTCTTCTTTGCAATTTAGGGTGAGATTTCTAAAAGCCTTTTTCAGTTGGAAGCCTAGTGATGTTTTAGAGAATGTCTAAGCAGGTGAGGCACCTAGCTTCCAATGATTTCAGCAGTGAAATGCCTCTCAGAACTTAAAGAAGAAGTATTTATGGAACAGCCTGGTTTTGGGGGTCCTGGTTTTATTTACATCTTGAACTTAATTTTCAAAAGAATGGGCAATATTGGAAGAGAACTGGCGTGGATTTTAATGACAAGTTTTCCCACCCCTCTTCAGTTCTTGAGGGAATGTGAAAGAAAACAGCTATTTTCAGCCTTTTCCTCCTCTGTTTGCTGTTTATCTACTTTCTTGAACACAATCAGCTGCAGGAACAAGACTTTGCTCTTGTTGCTAATTAGTAATTTCAGATAGTAGCAATAAGGCTGTGCTTCTAACAGCCAGAAAAAATGCTGCCCTCTGATTTCTTCACCCTCTCACTTCACTTTCTTTTGAGCCAAAGGGTTATCACAACTGCTTACGGATTGATTTCTGGGTGCTATCATAACATTAGTGTCAGAGAGTGCGCAATGAAAGTTAGGCACCCAAATAATATTTTAAGTGCCTAAAAAACCTTGTGTGAGTCCTTTGAGGAAGGAGCGTGGGTGAAATAGACTACAGGGAAATATTTCATTGAGAGAGAGCTGACTTGGATGAGGCTGTGGATTCTAAAACCCAGTCAGGGTGCTTTTAGGAAAATGGCACTGTCTGTGAAGAGTGAGATCTATGATAAGCATTTAAATAGCTTCCTTTAGAGTAGGAGACAGAAGGTACTGGGAGAATTTAATTTATTCAATACTAGAGAGATGAGGTTTTTAAAGTGGTAAATTTTTATTTTATAGAGGAGAGAGAATGGGGGGGAAGATGCTGTTAATTTCACATAAGTGGTTTTCCTGATACCATCTTTTTTATTTCTTTAAACAAAAGCATTAATTGGAACTGAGGAAGAAGTCTTTCTTTTTCTTAGAGACTTGGCATTTTATTTTTGGCTAAGACTGAAAGCTATTGTTGCCTAAGTTGACGCTAAACTGGCAAATCTATGAACTGAAGCCAGTATTGTTACTTGGATCTAAATTTGTAAGGACATTTGGTTGTCTTAGAATAAAAGTTGAGCCATATAGTTTACCTCAAGGGCAGAGTTATACGCTAAAGATTATTTGTACAGGCTTACAGCTGAAAACATTGCTTAGCTTATTGACATGTGACATTTAAAGTAGCATGCTGATGGAAGGGAAGAATAATGGCAAATGATGAATTAAGTTAAATGATCATACAATAGGCATGATCTTCACCCACAGCCTCACTGTGTTTTGTCAAAGGGCAGAGCTCTTCTACAGCAGCAGCTGTAGAAAACTGGAAGTTCCTTACAAGGAAGAAAGTTTCCAGTGAAGACTCTGATTTTAAAAAATCACTTTTATTGTGTTTTTAGGGAATCGGCTGTTTCAGTGACAGATAAGACTGGGCTTAGCTATGGCTGGTATCAGTTTGGCTTAGAATTTCATTTTAATTCATGTTATGAGAGTAGTGCAAACCTGCAGGCACCTGGCTCAGCTTAAAACTGATTTATATTGAAATTGGGAATTAAAATCTAAAAGTCAATCTAAGTAATTAAATCAGTCTAAAAAAAAGCAGTGCTTGTACAGCAGGTTATCCTGATTTAAGTATAGCAGTTTGCTAAGGCTTGCTTGCTTTTAACTAATATTCCGTGTAAATTTTTGGCTACTGGCAGGGAGGGAGAGCCACTTTCTCTGCCTTCTGCGTGGAAGGAAGTTCTTTTGGAGAACTTGCTGGATCTGCTGAGGAGTAGAGAGAAATAACAAAACCTGATATTTGACATGGCAGCTGGAAATCCAGCATGTGTTAAAGGCTATTAGATACTTTTGAATAGAACTGATTTCAAGATGTGAGTCATCAAGGATGTCTTTCAGCCCCAACTAGTGTATGTTCCACTTTGCAGGCTTTCCTGTCCTGTTTAGGAATTGTCATGTCTATAAATTACCTAATTTAGTTAAGTATTGGCTGTAATGTCTGAAAAACAAAGGATGAAATCTGGTAAAGGGAGAGGTGAGAAAGTGCTGCTTAGTCTTCAGTGTTCAATAATCATAGTATTGGTGGGTGGTTGGGACTGGTGTTAACGCTTTTCCATTTCAGCTTTTCTGTGAGCTGTTACTTCTGCTTAGTTACAACACTTGACCTAAGCTAAATCTCTCCACACTTCCCTGGGATCATGGAAGGGTGATGCTACAGTAGTGCACAATAGAAAGTAGTTCAGGTGAAACACATCCACACCCTCAACTTACTCTGTTTTCTTACTATTCCCTGAGTTGTTACCGTTGATTCTGGAAGTGAGGTAACTCCCAAACAAAAATGACAAGGGATTAGGCTAGTGAGACAGCTGTTGGGAGTAAGGTGATCTGAAAAATTCTTTGAATGTTGGTTGATAAAGTGTATTCCATGTTTATATAATCTTGTGGTAGCAGTTATAGTAACTATACCCATAGTGTAGTTCTATGTAGTCCTTTAAGATATCCCTTAATTATTGTGTCCGTAGTTTACACTAGTTATATATAATTGTATGGGATCCTCACAACATATCTGTGAGCTAAGGAAGTACCATCCTTGAAATGCGTTTGGGGAACAGATATACAGGGAAATTCTTCCATAAATTGGCTTGAGAATAGTCTTTTCACCCATTCTTTCTTCAAATGATATTTATTTCCAAACTGGACTGAATGAAGATACAGTATGGGTGTTAGACCAGTGCTAGATTTAAGTCCATCTTTTTATGTTCATAGGACATCCAGCATCAGGTCACTGGAAAGGGGAGCCTGCTTCGCAGTGGGCAAGAGCACGTAGCAGTGCTGTTCCATCAGCAGGGAAGCCCCAGCTGCCCATGAGGACAGGGCAAGAGCAGAGGAGTCAGTCAAACACAAAAGAGAGGTGGGAGGATGGAGAAACCCCACAGCAGGAGTGAAATCAAATGGACCAGAGGAAGAAGGAAATAAATGCTTGGATATTGAGAAATTGCTTGCTATTCTGTTTCAGTAAGTAATTTCAGTAAATGCACACATAAAAAAAAAAAAATGTCGGGAGTAACTGCTTTAGAATACAAGCAGAGCTAGACTGCTCAGTGGTTAACTGAGTGCTGTGAGTGGCTTTATTTCTGAGTCATGCAGTTATACCAGTCCTACACAAAGGGAAATTTTTAAACCATATGTCAAAGTCTTCCTTATAAAATCTGAATTTTCAAACAGTGACTAAAACAACTCAGTGTTAGATTTGTTGAGGGACCTTAAATTAAGGTGCTTTGATTGTGAATTCTTTCAGGTCATCGTACAAAAAGTTGAGTAGAGTTTGAGGTAGAAGGTTTTTACAGGAAAAAAGAAGCGGCTGTTCAGCCACATGGTTTGTTTGCAAATATGATTACTGCCTATTTAATTTAGGATTGAGTGGAGGAAGAAATTGTTGCTGATGATGTTAGTCGTGACAAAATAAAACAGATTTTACAGGAGAAGAGTAAAAAGGAAGCGTATTTCAGGGTAGCAAAAGCAGCAACTAGATTTTAAGAATCTTGTCCATCTCAGGCTTTGAAACTTCTTCTCTGTCAAGGGGTGTAGCCACTGCCATGTTCTGGTGTGTAATGTCTCTTTTATTAACCAGCACTTCACTTTCACAGGCAGGTGCTGAGAAAAACTAACCCTTACATAGCATTTTGCTTTGTCAAGATCTGAGTCCTTGTTTGTGTTTCTTGTTCTCTCTGTCTTAAAAGAAGACACAGAGATGATCCTACCCTAGCTTAATAAATATCCTGCAGGATTTTTTAGCCAGTTTTCTTAGCTGTAGGAAATTAGTCCACATTCAAAGAGTTGCCTCTCCAAATAATTGTCTTTACCACCATTACGTTGTGGAGTATGTTATTTTTCTTATTCTGCTTTTATTTAATTTTAAAGATTTTATTTTGTCGTAGTTACCTTTTCTCAGCACAGTGAACAGGACAGACCAGTTCTTGGGTGAGTTGCTCTTTTGACATGAGGCAGATGGAAATTTTTCTCCTAGCTCTGCTGGTTCATGTTGGTTTTCCATAGCTGAGAGGGATGAACAAACCTGTCAATTACTTGTATGTGTTGGGTTTCTGGGAGGTGGGATAGACGAGTTTATTGAAACATGTTTTGTAGAATATCATTCACAGGAAGAAAACCTTACTATCCCAGACCAGGTAAGCAGTGACTATTACCTCAGACAAGCAGACACTGCTTCTGTGGCTCAGTGAAGTTATGGTTGTTGCAGGAGGAGTGTGCCAGCCAGAGAGAAGACATATTTTAAAGCCCATGGCCTGAAGGTGTAAGTATTTACCTGGGAGGGCGGGGAGCAGAATTTTAGTCCTTCCCTTGACCTGGCTGAAAGCTGGTGGTTAAGAGGTTCATTTCCCATATTTCTGGCAGATAGGTCCCTTTCCCTGGGGCTGCAGATGCTTGCTTGCTTTCTAAAGCTGATCTTAGTATCTGTGAGGAGACTCACAGGGTAAATTCATACATTAATCCAGAAGTTCTTTTCCTGGCCTGTCATGTGAAAAAATTAATGTGTTCAGGCACACTTTCTAGGTTTTTGGCTTCATCTCAGAATGTCTGTGTTTACAGCAGGCCATTTTCCTTTTGGCTAACTTCTTTCTTAGCCCAGTAGTTTTGTCACTGACGCAACTTAGGAGAAATGTGTTCATAGCTGACAGGCTTCTGGCTGTTTGTGGAGTCTGGTTATGTCTTTTCCCCATGATGTTCTACTTTGTATGAGGTCCTTTATGCTGGAGGCATGTTAGCCACCTTGTGAATGCAAGGGAGCAAACTGCAGTTGCATTATTGAAGTTGGTGGGCATTTTGTAGTCTCTGCAGTGTCCTTCATTTTCTGCCTGTCTTGCCTTAGCCTAATGAGCTGCCATGTAGATCAGAGCAGGAAGCCATCAGGAAACAGGGAATGGTTGCTTCAAAGCCTTGTGTTCTGTAGCAGTTTCAAAGGATTGCAGGTGACTGATGCTCCGGATTCTGTCATCCTACAGCCTGGAGCAAGGATTGGGTCCTTAAGGTCCCACATCTGCTGCAAATTGGCCTAACCATAGAGCTATCACTTGTACAACTAACTTACTGCCTTTTCTGTTAGCTAATCCAAAGTGGAAACTACAGCAGAAGATAATTCTCTAGAGCTGCTGAGTCCCTATAAGCACAACTAGTGAATCTGTCATCACTTATTGTGTAAGAAGCCAAAGTTAGCCTGGAGCATTGTTCTTTTATGTAACAGAGGGGAAATGGCTCTGGTCCAGGTGATCCAGAAGCCTGAGGAGACAGACTATCCTGTGATATTGGCCTGATTAGCTGTAAATAATCCTGGCTCAACTGCCCTGTTCTGTGTCTTTGCCCTTTGCTGTTTTTTTGGTGAGGGGAAGGGGAAGGACCTGTGTTTCCTAGCTACTAGGGTATCTCCTGCGTTTATGAATGGGACTACCTGCACCGTGGGCTGTGCAGAACTGGTTTTGGCACATGCATGGAATGAAGTATAGAGGGAGAGAGTGGGTTTATGAATGCTGGTACAGAAGTGTCTGGATAACTAACTCAGCCATTAGGTAGGAGCATTTAAATCCTTAAAGATGTTTTCTGTGGGAAATACAGGGTAATCATCTCCTCAGGCACATAAGAGAGGCATGGTTAGGTGCTGGCTTCTGCCTAAATTGCACATCAGGAATTTAGGTGTTGTTTTTGAGTCACCTGGAATAACTTGTTTGGTATCACGAGTATTTAAACCTAGTCTTAACTGCCACAATAATCACTAGGCCATTTTTACTAGCTCATCTGTCTCCACTGACAAGCTGGTGTGGTACAGTGAGGGCCCAGGTCAATTTGCTCTTTTCAGTCCCACAGGAACAAATGCCGATTAGCAGTGGGGGGCAGGAGCAGACACTGACCCAAATCGCAGAGGGTATTCCAGGATAGTGCTGTTACTCTCTTTCAGGTACTCTGAGAGAGCATCCTAAGCCTTGCATATTAGTTAAACCTTTCCCATGGCTGCTATATGTGAAAGGTCTTTGATCTATGAATGAGCCCAACACATGGTGCTTGCTCACTTTATGTTAACAACAGAGATGTTATTTTTAGCTCCTGAATTCTTTTGCTCCTTCACTATTAGAGCTGAAAGACCTTTCATCCTTAAGACAGGCAACTGCTCACTACATAGAGTATTTGGGACAATGTGCTACATAAGGCTAGCACCTCTACTGGGAACAATTTTTTTGCAAAATGGGTAAGTGGTTTTTAAAATAGCCATTAAAAAATCTAAATAAAGTACTTGTGTTTTAAAAAGTTTTAAAAAGAACTGTTTTCTTTGGAACATGTAATTTACAAAACTCACTGCAATAATCCTTGATTTAGAACAATTACTGCACTAAAGTACTTGCTTTTTTCCCTTTAGAAACAAAACCAAACCCCAAACCAAAAACCAGACAGGTTTCCAGCAAAGGCTGGGATAATTGACTGGAATGGAAATGTAGCTGAGTGTTGCAAGACTCCAGTATACAGTTGCTGTTCTCTCAGAGGTCTTCTTTTCTCCTGCCATCTGAGAGCACTTCCTTGCCTGGTCACTTGTTTTGCTTTTTTTCAATTGTATTGGGTTTGCGTGGCAAGGTTTTTGGTAGCAGGGAGACTACAGGGGTGGCTTTGGTGAGAAGCTGCTAGAAGCTTCCCCTGTGTCCAATGGAGCCAATACCAGCTGCTCCAAGACAAACCCACCGCTGGCCGAGGCCGAGCCCATCAGTGACAGTGGTAGCGCCTCTGGGATAACATCTTTCAGAAGGGGGAAAAAAACCTGCTTAATGGCAACTGCAGCCGAAGAGAGGAGGAGGAGCTCCAGGCACTGGAGCAGAGATTCCCCTGCAGCCCGTGGTGCAGACCATGGTGAGGCAGGTTGTGCCCCTGCAGCCCATGGAGGACCCCATGCTGGGGCAGGTGGATGCCTGAAGGAGGCTATGACCCCGTGGGAAGCCTGTGCTAGAGCAGGCTCCTGGCAGGACCTGTGGACCCATGGAAGGAGGAGCCCACGCTGGAGCAGGTTTGCTGACAGGACTTGTGACCCCATGGGGGACTCACGCTGGAGCTGTCTGTTCCTGAAGGACTGTAACCCATGGAAGGGACCCACACGGGAGCAGTTTGTGAGGAACTGCAGCATGTGGGAAGGACTCACGTTGGAGAAGTTCATGGACGACTGTCTCCCGTGGGAGGGACCCCATGCTGGAGCAGGAGAAGAGTGTGAGGAGTCCTCCCCCTGAGGAGGAAGGAGCAGCAGGGACAACGGGTGACAGGCTGACCGCAACCCCTATTCCCCATCCTCCTGCGCTGCTGGGGTGGAGGAGGTAGAGAAATCGGGAGTAAAGTTAAGCCTGGGAGGAGGGAGGGGTGGGGGGAATGTGTTTTAAGATTTAGGGGTTTTTTGTCATTACCCTATTCTGATTTGATTGGTAATAAATTAATTTCCCCAAGTTGAGTCTGATTTTGGTGAGTCATCTCTCCTTGTCTTATCTGGACCAATGAGCCTTTCATTATATTTTCTCTCCCTTGTCCTGCTGTGGATGGGGAGTGATAGAGCAGTTTTGGAGGGCACCTGGGGTCCAGCCAGGGTTAACCTACCACATTAATGTAATCACTGGTTGCTAGAAGTAAATATTGCAGGAACTAATACGCTGGTTACGTTCTTACAATTGGGTTTGTGTGCAGTGAGTGCTGGTTTAAGAGGAAGCTGGTTTATAACATTTTTAATGATGAAATTTCTTATGCAACAGAATTTAAGGGTCAGTTATAAACAGTCTAATCACAAAGCTTCCCTTAGGCAGTAACTCACCTATGTCATTTCTTGTAGCTCAAGCTTGACTCAGTCCAGTCTCACACCAAACAAGATTCAGGAGCTAGAATAAAAGGCATGCTGATTCAATGTACAGTTCATAACATTTCTTTTGCAGTGGTGCTCACAAACTATTGGAATAGTTTATCTATGGCTACAGTGTTTTATTTTTTCCTTTTGAAGTCCTTTACTAGAAGTCAGGCAGCTGTGTCTGTTTTTCAAAGCTGTGGAATAGCAGTCCCTGAACAAAAGGGGAAAGGTGTCAGAGAAGTTGCTGGTAGTGTTTGGGGCTTGAAAGACTCAAATGCTTGCATTTTCAGTTTTGAAGTGGTGCAGAGGAGCTGTTTGCTATTGCAGGAACATCTCACAGGCACGGCTGGCAGTAGGCAGGCCATGCCGACTCTCTGCATCCGACACCATGAAACCAGGCTCTCCACAGCTGATTCTGCATCCGGCTCCAGTCCCTGACTGTGGGATAATTTATACAGCTATAAGAAATGTAACTGTAGGCTCCTACCCCTTGTGTGGCCATGGGCTGCATCCAGAAAGAAGGGAATCCATATTCCTAATCATCAGCTTAAAATCTGAATTCACTAAGATTTTAGTAGGAAACTGAAGATAGAGGGAGGCATCACAGACCCTGGTACTTCCACTTGGGCCAGATCTAACTGAGAAGCATAAGGGAGCACTGAGCCTGCCCGTTCCTTACTCCTGGTATGAAAACAAGAGACTTCTGCTCTCTAGGAAGAAAAAGAAAGTCATCTTCCAAAATTACTTTAGGTGAGCAAACAGCCAAACAGACACATTGTATTTCCTACAAGACTGAGCCAAAAGTCTTCAGCCTTAGAAGTGATTGTGCCTTCCTGGGCTTGCTTCTACCTTCGAGGGATTCTGGCACAATCCATTCCTTTTTTTTTTTCTTTTTAAGCCAGACAATTGACTTTAGTTTTATTACAAAGCTTTTATTAAAAAACAAATGCTCAGCACATTAACTCAAACTGGAATGACAAAAAAAAAAAATCGGTTGACAGTATTTTTGGCAAAGGCTGTGCCTTACTATTTTAAAAAATGGGTACATCAATGCTCATTTCAACAACTGGCATAAAATCCCACTAACAGGCTAACAAAAACAGATACAAATACAGAACAATTGAAGTAATAATTCAAGTGCTGGGCTTTTTACAAGGAGAAGGGAAATGGGTGAGAAGGAGAACTCACTGCAGTCAGATTTGCTGGATGTATTGCTTATGTTTACAGAGTAGATGATGCAAGACTGACGTGTCTACTGACCAGCTGACTGTTGTTACATTTATTTAGTTCTATAGGACACTGTTTTATATAGACCGAGGCCACTATTTGTTACAAATAGTTTAACGAAAAAGCCACCTTTTTTCCATACAGGTTTTTCCTCTGGCAGAAAAAAAAAAAAAAGAAAAACCCCTTTTATTTAAAAAGTATTTCAGATTTCTGACACTTGTTTAAAAGCTCATACCTAGTAAAATATACACCAAAGAAATTACAAACTAAAAGTTAAAATATAAAAGCATTCAAGTTTCTTAAAAAAGCTAAAACCAAAATTGATCCTGTCGCACCATTAAATAAAAAGAAGGTTGAGTGTGTCATCCTGGTCCAGACAAATTCCATTCCTTGATGTGCTGTATGGGGCAGCTGTGGTCTACGTTACTCTGTTGGCTGAAGCAGGCAGAGACAGCCACACTACTTTGTTTGCTGACTCGATATGGACACAGATGAGATGGGGGCTTAAGAGTGCAAGGCAGAGGTGGAGTGAAGACAAAAGCTGCTCTGCTGACCCAGGAGCTCATTTGCTCTATTTATATCAGGGCTGGACCTCGTGATAGTGAAGGATTTTGGCAGTGATTGTCTTTATGATTCAGTGTCTCTAGCAGTGACATCAGGGTGGATGACATCCTAGACAGACTCCTTGGGGGTGGTCTGTGTGGATGAAGGACACACCTAGGGTTTAACAAGCTTCCATCTCCAGAAGGGGTCCTGGTGTCGCCGCCTTTGCTTTGCAAGTTGAGAAAGCATTTCTTTTCCCACCTACAGGGAGGAGAGAGAGAGAGTGATAAAGACTACATGAAGCTTTTTTTTTTTTTTAAATCCTTCAAAGAAGCTGTTGATGGGTCACTAAAAAACTGTATTAATGGAATGTGTGTTTGCAATGTCAAAGTTAAGTGCAGAGTATTGCTACTTGCTCTCGCTTGAAGTTTGCAAGAATATTTATGGAGAGTACATTGGATTGCAAATAGATGTCCACATCAACTAGAAAGGTGGGGTTTTAAGCCATTTAGACATTGAACATATTACAGAAGTAATTCCCTTTTGTAGTGGATTTCATTTATCTACAACATTTGACCCAGATATCTGTTACAAAACTAGACATCCTCAGGCACTGTTACTACAGTGGTTGAGGTCAATTAAATCTCTACTTCAGAGCCTCAAGCTCTACTCCCTGCACAAATGAAGAAATGCTCTCTTCTGTAAGCAGCTGGGTAGAGGAATGTGGTGGGTGAGGCTTGTGTGAACACTGACCCTACCATGCATCCACATGACTGGGGAGGATTCATTCTGCTCTTCAACAGGGTAGCAAACATCTTCGAGTTGCCTAAGAGCCATGGGCCTCTCACCTAGCAGTAAAGTTCACTAGGATCTTGGAAGGATGTATGTTCTTCTAGCATGTGAAAAGGCCACCAATGCAAGCCATATAGGTATTGCTCATCCAGAGAGTAATGGTTCTTCATCGTTAAGTCTCTGGGTTACATCAGCTGACTTACGCAATTGCTAACTCAACCATCACCCCTGCCCTTCTGACCCAGACAACTGGGTTATAACAGGGACTCCACCCAAAGACTGTCTAATGAGTCAGGCGTTTTTCCACAGACCAACACATGCTATCCAGTAATGGTCTCAGGATTATTGGAATCTCAAAAAATTTACATTAACCTCTAGGCCTCCAGGTACTACTCAGCTGCCAAACGAGTAGAGGGTTCAATGAGCAGAGCTTTTGAGAATGACCAAAATTAGCACAGGAGTGCAGTTTGGTGGAGAAGGTGAGTGAATTTGCACCAGAAGAAACACAAAATGCTTAGTCATACAAAGAAGATACACTGCCAGCACCTTGAAGCACGTAAGGCAAGACAGACCAAGTTTATGAAGAAATGGTTTAAACCACAAGTCAAACTTATGTTAGACTAATCATAACAGATAGACTGCTTGAGCCTGTAAAAGCCACAAGCAGAATTAATCAGCAAATACTACAGCAGCAGTATTTAAACCAGGGCCATTTATAACTGGGCACCCTCCTCCCATCTGCTGCAGCTTCTGTGTAAGCCATTACAACGAGAAGCATTTTGCCCGTACTAGTTGAGTACAGCTCCTGAATAAGGAGTTACACAGGCTAATGTAGAAAGCCTCCAAAACTGATTTTGGACCCTTTGATTTTAATGAGCGCAAGCTGAGGCCCCAAAATCTTACTAAACAAGTTGACTCCTCATCAGAGGCCACCCACATGACCATTGTTTTAGTGGAAAGGAAGGTTGAGGACACTGAAGAAGTTTAGCTGCAGACTAAGTAAGGTAGAAAGAACATGCCCAAATTTGTACCAAACTGTCCTGTATAGCTGTAATTTGAAGGATGCTCTCCCCTCCCCCAAATACCACCATCCCTGATACATAATGAATATTTTTCACCTGCTGCTGGTAGCCACAAAAAGACATTTAAAGCCACTGTGGCCTCTTAAACAGCACAGCTGAAAGTCCACTGGCAAAACAGTGGTTTCAACAGAGGTGGTCTGTATTGTGACTAATTCAGTTCCTATTTCCTCATAAAACCAGCCCAAGTCCCAACTAAAAAAAGCCTTCTGAGCTTCCTGCCTTTTCTTTTTTTTCTTTTTTTTTATAAAGTAGCACAGTGCTCCGTAACACATGCGGATCAAAGAGTTGTGAAGGGCTCTACCTTTCCAAGGAGCACGAAAGAGAGGCCAAGCAAACAGCAGAGGAACACTGGAGAGAGCACCCTGCAGCTTTATATTTATTTTGTGCCTTTTCATCCCGGATTTTCAAAGGTTTGGTCCAGGTTGCTCTTCCTGGGAAGGTTTTCCTCTCAGTCTTACATGAAAACATTCAGCTTCCTGTTGAGGAATGGCCTTGAGGCGCCAGGCCAGTAGTTCACAGCAGTCTGATACAAGCACTGTGATTCAGAGCTACTCCCCATTAGCAGCCAGGAATGTCTACTTCACCGAAGGAAATGAAATGCTCTTCTGTTGAGATGGTTCCCTGCCTCCTCCCCCCTTCCCTTACCAGCAAGCTGTCTTTGAAGTCAGGAGGTTAAAATAACGACCACGGCCTTGCGCTGGCCATCGCTTCTTTCTCAATCCAAATGCAGCTTTCACAGTGCCTGCCTCCTTTCCATAGCCCCTCTTGGCACCTAATTATCCCCTGCTCCAATAGAGAGGCTGCAGATACTACTGTAATTTTGCAAGGGGTCAGGCACAGTGAAGCCCCAAATACTATTTCTAAGCGAATACTGCAGTACAATGAATTACGCAGTAGCTATCCTGAAAACAACATCTAGAACCCAGCCTTTCCCCAGCTGCACATTAAGGCTACACACTGGAAATTGCTTTTACTGCTGATAAACCAAATAATACCTAAAAAAATACGAATGACGATGGTGTTGCCTTACAGATATAAAACAGGTCAAATCAGGATTCTTTTCAAGAAACCACAGGCATGTGCTAAGGAGACTGAAGACTTCCCACATCTAAGGCTTCACTGGGGGGCTGTAGCTGAAGTCTCGCCAAGCGAGGCATGCCCTAGCAAAGCCCAATCCACAAGTGAAGTCGGTGCAATCAAAGACTGCAATTACAGCTCCCTGGCTGTGGTTAGGCTTCAAAGAAAGTGCTGCAAGTCACATTTTACATATGTGAAGTCTTGAGCTCGAGCCACAATAGGAGGCACTGTCTGTGCCATTTGCAGTGTACATCTGACTGCGGGAGGAAAGGAAAAAAACCCCACCTCGAGTAAGAAACAGAAACAAAATTCAACAATAATTCAGTGTAAAAAGAAGAGCCTTACTACTGAAGTGATGAAACTATTTCAGGAATCACTACAGTAAAACTAAAGCCTCCTAACAAGCCTGGGCTCAATGGCAGAGGGCAAGAGCATCAGAGGGGAATCAGAAGTCCTCCCCACACTTGGGAATGAGACAGATTGACGGGTGGGCCCGCAAGGGCCTTGTGCTCCTCCTCCAGTCTCTAACTCATCTCCAGTTTGCTAGAACAAGGGAGAGGATTATGCAGCTTCATTGAGGTCATGCTAATCGGAATAGGTTATGGAAGAAAGTCAGGAGTGTCTGGGTCAGTACAGGAGTAAGTACAGAGTAAAAGAGTCAGCTAACCCTTCACAGAAAGCAAGTAAAAATTTAAGCCACGTGCTTTTTTAATACACCTTTCCCCACCACAGGTTGTTTTCATACAGTTGTAAGAAGAGACAAGATGACATATAACAGCAGTTATATGTATTAAAAAAAAAAAAAAAAAAAAGTCAAGTCTCCAAACCTGGCTTTTAATCCAGTACTTCAAACAACATGGCAAACTCAGGGACCCGACAGATGAAACTGCCATTTTCTTTTGAAGTCCAAAATGAACATGTTAGAGTTACCGCCAGGGTTTATCCAATATTCCAGAAACTTGGGTATGCAAAACCAGGTCGTTATTTATCAGAAAAGTTCACGCTGTCTGTGAAGCCCCTTTGTATTTTCTTTAACAGCAGAGCTGGAGAGAGTTTCAGGCACAAGCAGATAGATGCCAGCGCTGCAGTCTGCTCCTCTTCCTGCCCAGCTGTGCCATGGTTAGTGGGGTTAGCCTAAACCAGATCCTTGAAATGTTCTGGGCAAACAAAAACAAACACTCTGCAACCTTTGTTGTTTCTAAACAAAAAAAACCACCTCCCAACAAAACCCCAGTCATTTTAGTAATCCAATTTGCTGCAGGGTCCCACAAGCTGTTGCAGCACATGGATGGAGGGACCTACGGGAGACAGGAAAAAGCCCTCTCTGCAAGAGCTGGATACCAGCAGGCAGCAAAGGAAACCTTTTAAGCTGCCTTTGTTGCCAAAGAAATTACATAAAATTGTACCCTAAAACTGTAACAGATACTGCCTTGTTGAAGCTATGTCACTGGTAATTTTTTCTTGATTTTTTTTCTCCCCTTGCTACTGTTAGCCTCAGCCCATTGCTGGTAAACTGTGAACCGAGTCTCCAGTAAAAAATTATCCACTGGTGTTTTAGATGCCCTGAAGTAGCTGCCCCTGAAAATACCTCTCCACTGACTACAGGTAGAGTCTGGAGTCCTAATTTCTGTCCTCTTAGTTTGGCCTAAACTAACCTTAGTTAGATGAACAGCAAGAATAGCTCCTCCCGCCATGAGTCAGAGACTTCTTCCAGAGCACGGGAGACGCTCAGGTATTTTAGGGCTCCCACTTTGTGCAGCTGAAGTTGGTGATGCCAAAGCAGGTGTGGCTCTTATCAAAGGCCCCCAGTGTGGGCAGCATGAAGCTAGAAGCTCTATCACTGCGCTACAATCTTTAAAATGATCCTACTGGAAGACCAACGACGTGTTTTTCCTGTTGGGGGTGGGAGGGGAGAAAGGTTCCATGTTTATAATAAAAAACAGATTACCTCTAGACAGCCGTCTCTAGTGGATTCTTAAAGAAGAATAATATAACAAATGATCTGCAAGGGAGGAAGAAATAGGCTTGTCCCCTTTTTGTATCTTTATGACATATAATAAATATTCAGAAGACTATTTTTTAAATTATTTATTTTATAGACTGAAAGCTGTGAAGAAAGATGCATCTGTTCTGAAGCAGCAGTTTCAGTGCCCCTAGTTTCCACCTGCTGTAACATAAAAGACATGAGGTACTGGTAAAGCAGTAAGTGAAAATTCTTTCAAAAGAAAGAAATAACATAGGTAAAGTTTCCTTTTTATATAATCTTTTCTGCCACAATTAAACATAGGCTAGACTTTATACTGTACTTTGAAAGACAATCTCAACATTTAAATCTTCTAGCACATGGAATAATTTAAATAGTTGCTTTCATGCAACCAAAGGTAAATCAGATGTAACCTGAATACCTTCTTGAGCTTCATCAACAATTCTCCACAGAGCAACACTACCAGTGTAAGACAGCAGTACACAGAAACCACTACAGAACTCAAACACATCAACTTCACTTTGATACAATTAAGTCATCTCAGCAGAAAATCTCTACTGGTCCAAAATACACAAGCCTCCTGTTGTGTGTCTCAGAAGACACACATATGGGAAGAAACCCAACTATTCATCAAAATGTAGTCTTACCTAGTGTCAAAGCAAATGCACACGCATTAAAACTAATTATATGTAGTTATTTTGGCAGTAACATTTTAACCTCGTGCAATTTCAGGTATCCCGGAGATGAAGGATAGAGGGCTTTCAATACTTCTGAATTTAATTCTGATGCAACTCAATATTCATGAGGAAGCATGTGTCTTACTTTTGCAAGAAAGAAACAACTTCAGAAATAAGGTGTCTCTGCTTATTTAAGTGTCCTTAGTTCTCTTACCTCCTGATGGCCATGGCAAGAACACTAACTCAGAGAGACGGTCGCCAGTACCATTTCCCCCATTGCACCTAACCCTGCTCACACACTACACCCCAATGAGACCTTCACTGCACAGATGCTTCCAACACTTGCTCCCACTGCTGGAACTGATGGCAGAAAGCTAGTGTCCTGAAAGGTCAGACAAACACATACTAACTGGTTGCCAGTCTCACATTTGACTGGCGTACTTCAGCTGGTCCTGCTGTGAGCTTCCTTCCTTGTACAGCTTTCCAACCCACACACTCTCAAAATTGTTTATATGGTACAGTCTTAAAAAGTGGGTAAAGGATCAGAGATTTAAAAGATGGCTTGCATAAAAAGTCTTAAAGTAGAGGATTAGGAACTGACTGGTATGAGAAGTTTGGCTCTATTAGCAGTGACTTTCACAACATCAAATTTAGGCTTTTGGGGTTTGTTTTGTTGTTTTGGGTTTTGTCATCTTCAGGATGGCTGGTTTTGCATTCATGTATATCAGAAGACCTCTTCAATCCAATCATAATCTCTAAAAGTCAGAGGCAGACAGAAGCAAAATTCAGTGCTAGAGTTTGCTAAACTTTGACAGAATTGCACTTGAATACAATTCTGTTAAAATTGGAGGGCAGATTTCACCCAAGCTTAGTCTCCAGAAACAAATGGGAAAGACTTTGACAATGTCATAAGAACTTGCTTTCTAGCTGTTCAGGAATACAGTATCAATTTCTCATTTTGAAATTTTTCATGTAAACACACTAAAGAATGAAAATGCAATACAGACCTGAGATGAACACTAAAATGCTGAGGTTTTCTTCCAATTGGGAATGAAACCCCATTTCAAAATCCTACGTTTTATTTATGAAACGGTTTGTTTCTACGGAGTTTTTCTCATGATCTTAGAATTCTCAGTCTGGTGGCGACTTAACTAAATCCACTAAAATATGCTGTTCTCATCCAGAGAAGAATGGTGCACCAGTCGTCAACTCCCTGTCCCCACCCTATCCCACAGGAAGAGTTAGAACAATAGTCGTCCCACTTTTCCTTCATTCTAGCCCAAGCCACCCACTGCTAACACCTCAGAAGTGAAACGATATGGGGGGTTTCTTAATCACTTGTAGATGTGGCTGAGCTCAAATTTCATTAGGCATCTTTAACTTCAAGCAGCATCTGCAACTTGAGCATCTCTGACATAATAAAACACGTTCTAGATATTCACCTGCTGAATTATCTACTTTTGCCCTTTGTCAGTGTCAGCTTAAAACATGAAATGCTGAAGGTCAGCTTCATAGCTGACTGTGCTGCACCCATTGATTGCAAAAACAAACATTTTGTAAATGCTTACAAAATTTTCTTGTTTCCCTAATCCCACATCTATGCTGATTGTCTAGTTGAAAGTGTTCTGCTGGTTTTTTATTTAGAAAAACCTATGCTTGGCCCCTATCCTGACTTACCCTTATCCCTCACATAGTCTCTGATTGCACCCAAAATAGCTTTTATACCCTTCCTTCCTTCCTTCCTTCCTTCCCTCCTGCACTTCACAAGGCTCCTCCGCCAGGCTGGTAAAGGCGGTTGGGGATCTCGGTGTGCTCTGCCGCCTCTCTCCCAGCAGGTGTCAGTGCCCTTCTGTACCTGCCACCTGAGCAGGAGGCGGCTTGTCTTCGGGTTTGCTCTTTTGACGTTTCTCTTGATGTCAGAGAGCCTGAAAGAGAGGAGGTTTTCTATCTTTCACCCCGGCAAGATCAATGTCAGGTCAGGATTAAGTTGCAGGAGGGGATCTGTCTGAGGACTATACCCTTTGTCTCTAGAAATTTCTATGCCTATCCAACATAGACTGAAGTTAACCAAAGTATTCAATAATACCAATATTTCAATCCAGCAAATTCTCTTCTACTCATTCTGTCCCTCTTGCCTACACTGAAGGCCCCCATTCATAGGCAAAAAAGGGAACAGGGAAACATGGGTCACACAGGAAACAATTTCTAAAGCAAATCAGGACATGTCTCTGCACCACCATCACCACACAAATTCTCACACACACTAACTTCTGCGCAAATCCTCCAGGCTCTGTTTAAAGTTTCTGAACAATCAAGGGATATGAAAAGAGGTGCAACGTTTGTTTCATTTTCAACAACTCCAGCAGCAATTTCAAGAGCACTGGGCAAGCCAGGTTAGAAAACATGTGCCTCAGAAAGCAAGGTACTACATCTTCTTTGCATCTCCGGGATACTGGCCAGAAACCCATGGTCAACCATGACCACAGTCATCAGACAGTTCTTTTCCACAGTATTCTGGCTGTAGATGGGTCCAACTTTACAGTCTGCTTTCACAACCTCACTCCTTTTAATTTCTAAGTAATAAGAAAAAGATAATCCAGTCATAGACTGTTTGTTACAACACTATCCAAAAATCACTTCTGCACTGAAATTTGGCTCTAATTTCCATGTAGGAAGTTTGAAAAGTTATAGATAATTCATTGTTTAAAGCTAAACACTCTTATTCTGATCCTTTTAAGTGCTTCTGATTGTAAATCAGTACTAGTCAAGTTTTCTCATTTTTGAAAGCTTTGCTAATCTAAATGCTCATTGTCATGGAATTTTGCAAGCCACAAATACACTTCTCACAGGTTTTCAAATGTCTATTAAGCTTCTCTATCACTATTTTTTAGCCCTTGAAGATATGCCAAAACACAATGCTAAATTATGTAGCTTGAGAGGACTTCCCAAATGCATCCTGCCATATGTCAAATGATGTGCCTTTTACAATTACTGTGCACAGCAAGTCATAAGAAGTTAACCATTTCCACATTGCGGAACAATCAGGACGAATTTTCCTTAGTACCTTTCTATTTCTTCATTGATTTAAAAATAGTCATGAGATGCTAAAAATCAGCCTTTTTTCCTTCCAAAAGTCAGATCAGATAGGAAATCAGGAATCTCCACTTCTGCCACAGAATTGCTCCCATTTACAAGTCTTCTAGAAGGTTGTGCTTAAAGTAACAAGAAAACACTCACCTTTCTGAAAGGTGCTCAACAGATGATCTCTACACTGTTCTTAATCTTAGCTTTCCTCATTTCCCCTCCCTTCCTGGCCTCTCCCAAACTCACTTTCAGCATTATCAGGTCTTATGCCGCTATCAGTTGATTTAAAAAGGAAAGAATATAGAGGAGTTATTTCTTCAACAAAAGTTTTGAACATTGTGTTTGGGCCATGTCAACTAAAAACAAAATCCTGCTTGGGGACAATTCCACAACTCTTAAAGAATGTCAACATGCTTTGGAGTACCCAGGATAATTTAGCAAAGACTGGAGTACCGGGTCACAGTATTCCTAAAGCACTCTAATATTAAAGTGTTTTACAAATTGGCCATTCAGCAGGCTGAAGGAGATCACAGAACTCAGCTAAATCCTATGCAGTGAAGCAGTAAGAAGCCTGCTGCTGTGTACAACCCCAGGAAGAGAAGCAACTTAACGCTACCACCTTGACTTCACCACTCAAATGATGTCCTAGCCAAAAAGCACGTTAGAGGTCCACCTTAAAAATCAGTTATGTGCTGAAGTGTTCCTGGACAAAAAAAAAAAACACCGCCACACCCAAAACTTTCACAGTATCTTAAATCGTTTCTGTTTGCATGTCTCTTCCGTTACTTTCCTCTGAACATCCCATCACACAACCCTCCCACCATTTCATCCTTCTCACTTACATCACCGTAATTACAGCCCTGGCTGATCTCCTTCGTGCTGATCTCGAGATTCTTTCTTTGGTCTTGCCACCTACTCATTTCTGATTCTTCTCAGATAACAGAACGCTTGTCTCCTTCCCAGACCTCCCACCCTCTTTCCCCCTCTTCCTTGCACCATCCACACGAGTAAGAAAGCTAGTGTTTTCCTGTCTTCAAGAGCTCTTTGCAGCACTCTCCGAGAGGCATTCTCAAACTTATTATCTTCATCCAGTAAAGACTACAACAGCTCTGCTGTGGGCCTGGGTAAGATATTATGCTTGTGGGCAAAACATTCTTTGGATTAGGCTTGCAAGGGGCAAGAGTCTTAACCTTCAAAAGTCTACTTTGAAGTCTGGATGATTCAGGTTCCCTAAATCATTCTGTGCATTTACTTCCAGCTAGAGCCCATCTGTACGACTCCAGTGGCGAGCATTCACTTGGCACGCAACATCTAGTGCGGCTGCCTACATGCGCATATATGGAGTCAACAGCATACTCCGCCTTCAGTGGAAGAAGGTACCTACTGTTCTCATATTCTGTGTTATAAATTGCACGAGGACAGAGAGGCAGGTATTACCAACAGTTTCCACACTGTTATGGAGCTTATGGGGAAGGGAGGAAGGGGTGTAGAGGTAAAAGGGAAAGAGAAAACCCACATACTCAGAACATTCATCCTCTTCTATTTCACCTCATCCTCTACGGAAAATGCAAACAGAGAAACTCCAACAAAAGTAGTTCAGTGTAGGCAAGGCAGTCATCCTTAGATTGTAAGGCATCCAAGAAGCCAAATATCCCCCAATTTTTAACTGTCACTTGAACCTTAGTTGTATTCCGATCCCAGTCAAGTGCTCTGCATCAATTCAGATAAATTTATGTGTGTTTTGCTTATTGGTACTGTGTTAACATCAAAGGGAAAAATACAACAGTCATGGACATGGGCAACTAAGCTGAAATATCAATTATAAAACTCAAGGTTAAAGCACTTGCTTTTTTTTTTTTTTTAATAGGTATAATACTTCCGGCAGTCACTGTAACTAACAATACTTTACAGCTACATTTGTTGTGTAGGCTACAGAACCCAAATGCTGCAATCCACATCTAAAATCAGCATGACTCAGGCATATTGCAAAGGGCAAGACTGTCTGCTTGCTTGAAAAACTTTTGCTTAGCAGGAACAAAAAGAGAGCACACATTTTGCCTTTTCACTTTACTTCAGCTTAAAAAAACCCCCATGTCCGAAGTCTTAAACCCAACCAAGTTTAGACTGACCAGGATAATGGCATAACTACAGAAGAGGCTTGAATCATGCTGACTGACTGACAACTGACTACTCCAAGTGCCAAGGGGATCATGTGGCCAAACAAGGCAGAGGGAGAGGGGATAAAGAGCCCATTTCTGTTGCAATGCACAGATGAGTTAAGAAAGCGTTATTTTTTCAGACAGTGTAGAAGTAACTATTATGTCAAATGAATGCCACTCCTACTAGAAAACATATCACACTGAGAGGAAGAGAAGGACCAGCCTTCCAACACGAACACTGAAAAACTCACTGTGGTACTGTGTGCACTCACAGGCAGACTAGATAGTGTTGTTATTGGATATGTGTAATCACTAGTCAGTCCACCTTCTGTGCAGATGATATGATATGAAGAGAGAAAACACACGCTGGAAATACAACAACAACAAAAAAACCAACGTGCACCACACATTTAATACCACTGTACCATCGAGGGAGAAATTCTTGATATAACTGAAACATAGTCCCATTTTCTTAGCAGATGTTTTGTTAGTATACAGGTGAATAAATTTTTAAAAAGTGTACCCAGCCAGCATCTTGTAGATGTCAGCACATAAAATGTACTCTGAAGCCAGGGTCTAACCTGCTCTTATAAACTGTGACAGTCTGCTGGCTGGGAGGGTTTGCATTGCTTAATAAACCCATCCCTGTGCTTCACAGGCAGACTTGCAGCGAGTCAGTGAGGTATGGTCAATTTGAAAATATTAAGGTTAAGAAGTGAAATGGTGAACACCTAATGGATAGCCGGTATAAAAACCATCAATAGTCAAAGTAACATTAGCTTTGGGATATGATACTTCTGCAATTTTTGCTAAATTCATAGTATTGCATAAAATTTATAAGAAAGCTTATTTTACAATTCAGTTTTATCATCAGGAAAGCTTTAGAGATGTTCTTACCATGCTTCAGATGTAGGCAGCTGTCATTCTGGGGCCTGTACCTGTAGAAGATTGTTTTCCTTTAACAAATTTCTGTTACAGTGTTTTTGCACATTCCAAATATTCCTACAGTATTACATGGATTTTTTTTGGTGTGTTTTTGGTTTTATTGTTTGGTGTTTTTATGGTTCTTATACCAGCCATTTTTGTTGGGGAAAACAGGGTGTTTCTTTGTATATATTTTACAGGCAAAGAGGAGACCTCACTGATGCTTTTAGCCAACCTACTAGACAGCTGTTAGTGTACACAGAAATGTAAAATACAGGGATAAAATACACAGTGGTTACAAAAAGGTCAGTGTAAAGTTTCCAGCATCCAATAATCCCACACAGTATTTGATTCATAGTTAAGTCTAAGAGTGATACATCAATTCAGGAGAAAAGCAAAGTAAAGCAGGACAGTGATTGTAGCAATGCGTAAGTTCAGCCAAAGATGTTGATGCAGTCAGGACTGCTGTACAGAAAGGCGTAAGGGAAAGGAGACATGTATCGTGTGCATTTTCACAAGCTTGCATTCAAAGTGAAGTATTTTAAAACATCTAATAGAAGCAAGTGTTAGAGAAAAGCATGTAAAAATTAAATAGCGCAAGCCCTGGTTTCTAAAATATACCTGAGGTGAATGGTAAGAGGAGTTGGTCATGGCCTACCTGATGCTGATTCCTGCAACTTTTCTCTCTTCCTCTTCTTTTTCTTCCCCTGGAAAACAGGCAATTTTACCATACCATGACACACACAGAACTCTTTTAGTCACTCCCCCACCTCACAGCATAGGAACGAAAACCATCTGGACACTGAAAAAGTGGTTAGTAAAAAAAAACCCAACAATTGTTTTTGTGGTAGCTAGAACCTTTTCTAACCCACTTCCAACTGTTTCAATGGTAACAAGGTTTGCTCTCAGCATCTATGGAGAAATATGCACATGAGTAATACTCATTTTTATATCCACATGGAATTACAATTTCTGGCAGTTTTTCAACTAACGCTGGCAGCTGCAACCATCTAAAAGACTTCTCACGCTTAATAATCTGATGACACATATGTTGATATCATAATTTATGGCTCTTACAAGAACTCTTCACACATTCAGATACTTACACTGTCATACATGGCAACAGCAGACAGGGTGTTGAAAGTACCTAGGACGACCATGGCTTGTCCCCAGGGTGCAAACCAGCCAACTAAAACTGTTCTGATAACGCTTGTACCTTAACAAAAGCCAAGTCTCATATGGCTGTGGCGGGAGAACATGCTGTGCAATCATCAAATAGCAGACTGCTGTACAGTGGAGCACCCTTACAACATGACTGAGGTGCAGGACAGAAATGGCCATCAGGCAGCTGTCTTTCTTGGACACCACGCTGGCACCAGCGTGCTGGCGCAGGCCCATCGTGCCAACCCATACACTCGGCCCTCTCCTGCACCCCCATCTATGGAAAAGGCCAGTGCTCCCAGTTCACACAGTCTTTCAGGAAACAAAAGGACAGTTTAGACCCACAATTTTAAACCTCAATCATCTTGCATCGCCCTAATTACAACTTTGGTATTCCTCCATATGAATTCTCTTCATTGTCCTGCACTGTCAGTCAAAGCTTTTTTTTGTTTTGCTTTTTTTTTTTTAAAAAAAAGTAATATCCATTTATATTTTAAAGAAGCCTTCAAGCTGCCAGGACAGGCTCGAACAGATGAGCAATGGTAAACCTTGGTGCAGTTGCTCTAAGCAGGACTGCAGCCCACTGTCCATCCTTCTGCCCCCACAGCCAGAGGTTACCCCACTCAGGTCAGCTGGCAGCCACCAACGCATGTCTCGGTGCAGACCATGTCATGCCTAGGGGCCACAGACTGGAAGGGCTGAGGTGGCGGGACATGTCTTTCTGTTAGCCAGCTCTGTAAGGTGATGGGATGGACAGCAGGTGATGGGAGAAACCACCTCAAACCGCTGCAGTGCTTACTGATGGACAGCAAGCGAGGGCCCCAGACACAGGCTACAGTGAAGCTACGGCAGATGAAGTCAAGCAGTCTCCAGTCTGCTCTGACAGCATGGGCTTGCCTGACTCTTAAGCTCATATCCTTATTTACCCTGGCAGCAGGGCTGGGTAATGCCCTGTGAGTGAGCTCCCAAAGGCGGGACCAAGACTAGAGGTTGGAAAGCAGACTTCAAGGGCTCTGGGAAATCCACAGCAATGTACTTTATTACTTAGGCACCAAGGCAATGCTTCTGTGTTAGTGCAGATGTTAACATGGAAAAATCATGCAAGGAAAATTATGTTTTATTCTCTATGGCAGGCTGACTTCGAGTGCTAAAACATACTGAAAGCTGATCCGAGATCCATCTATGAGATACCAGAAGTGGAGGAACAGAAGGAAAAGGCTGGGCTGAAAACTACTTGTCAGCATTCCCAAATGAGGTAGTTTCTGATAACCCCAGCACACGCAGACACTACCACGTTATGAAAACACCATGCTTCTCATGACTATCACACAACTTTGCAGGACTACTACTGTGCTTACAAAACTGGGCACAGATGTCAGCAAGACCAAGGCATTTGCTTCGGAGATGATCACGTAATTTATGTGTCAACGTCTTCTATGCCAAAGACCTCCCTAAGAGGCTCTAGCTTACAACGAAAATTTTGGTTAAGCTGAACAGTAGCTGTGCTGGATTGCAAATGTCAGTACTTCTCCAGTTTCTGTTAACACTGTATTTAGGTGCCTCATACTCTTTAATGTCCACAAGACATCACTGAAGTAAAGAAATACTGCTGTTCACATAATACAGATGGAAAACTGAGCCAGATATAGCATGTACACTTCTTATCACAGTAAATAATGTCACAGCTGATGGGGGGATGGAAAGGAGCCCAGATCTCAGGCTAGGATCAGTCACTCAGGATTGCAGCTTCCGAGTTTCGTAACATAATGTATTGCTACACTGACAGGTCATTGTAAACACGATAGTATAATTGTGCAGTACAAGCTGTGCAACGTGCTATTAACACTTGTTTGATATTTAATTGTAAAATAAGAGTAATTGTAAAAAAACTTTTTAGCTTCGAAGTGCAAACAAATATAAGGCTTATGTTATATGTTTGTTCACCATCCCTGCATCCAGAAGTTTCCACAAGTTAAAAAGAAAAAGAAAAAAGAAAAAAAAAAAGGTTAGGTAAAGGAAGTTAATTTGAAAAGAGCCTTCAAGTGAGCAACTTACATAGTTGTCTCTTGCAGACCAGCCTGGATAAAGCTGCATGTGTAGCTGCCTTTCTTTACGAGCTAGTTCATAATATTTCGCTTGTTCTTCACGGGAGAGAGCATGCCACTGCAAACAAAATAAACACAGCATTAGTCTAGGAAATAACTCATACCTAGGCATCAGATGACATGAGCAAGTGTTTTTGTGACTTTGAATCAGTCCTTCCCCACTGCAAAAATGAAATTCATTAGCAATTACAAGCACCCATGTTTATTAACCAACTTTCAGGCATTTGTCAGCTCTGCAACTGCCAAGTGCCTTAAGCAAGACAAAAATCATTTATGAAAACAGGGCTCACCAAATAATGTGCTTACAGAACCATGCTCTCCCAACACTACTTAAAAAAAACCCCACCACACCACTCCCCCCCAAAAAAACCAACAACACTCCACCTTTTAGCTCCTGACAAAACAGAAAGGTTTTGTGCTGCTTTTAAAGAGCAGCAAGCCCCCCACCACAGAAGGGTTTGCTGTCTTAGTTTTAAGCAGCAGCTACACACAGGTTTTCAATGCGAACACAGAGGGCTTTCTAGGCACCAGCAGGCTCCTGTTCCAAGATCAACCTCTAAGTATTGAGCTTCAAGGTACCTGCTTCCTGGTTTCTTCTTATTGTAACAGAAGAAAATGGCAACTGCAAAAAGTTTCTAAGATACAGAAACCACAGAACTGTAGTCTTACAAATTACATGAGTTGACCTCTGTAGCCAAATAAGGATAAACTTCCTGCTTTTATCTACTTTAAAAAAAAAAAAAAAGCCAAAAAAAAAAAACCCAACAAAAAAATCCCTCACAAGCTGCACATTTGAAAAGGCACCAGCTACATCAGTATCTAATAATTCTGGTCTTGTTGAAACACTATCATACACCTGAACCAAAAAGAGTAAAGGCCTTTTGTTTAGAATCAAGTTCCACTGCTGCAGCATTAGAAACATCTTCTTGCTTGACTTTGACAACATGCAGGGTGAGGGGAGGAAGAGATGATATTAAGAAAAAAAAAAAAAAAACAGAGATGAAACCATTAAGACACTCATGCAAGAATAATTTATTTACAGAACTAGGATTTCAAATCAGATCATATTTGTACAATTTGTTGCTTTGTTACATGTCAGAAGATGTGAATTAAAGGGTTTGTCTGTCTGGACTTAGCAAGTTCAATGTGTTACTGAACAGCCGTTCAGCCTATTTGCAACTCTCAAAGTCCACACATGCATTCCAAAACTGGAAGGGAGTGAACATCAGAGAGCCCAGCACCACACAAAGCATCAGCTCTGGAGAACAGAGGTGGTTCCAGAGTGGCACAGAGTATAGTAAATAGTGACCAGGGTGACTGGACGCAAAACATTCAATGATAATTAATCTCCAAGCAATTCTGTTGGATAACTCATGCATTGTTTGTACCACAGTAAAAGTGGAATTTGAGGTACTTTCATGGAGAACAGTAACTTGAAAGAGTCCAAGCTGTGGAGAAAGCAGGGAGTGGACCACTGAGGCTTGATTCATTACCAAAATGGAGATAAATAAGACACTGCCCTCATTCAGGCTGAGAAAACAAGGCTGACATCCTAAGTAACTAAGATGATTGATTACTGAGGGAGTGAGAATGAAAACCTGATCCTAGAGACTTGCATGAAAGAATGGAAAAGGCAAGCACCGAGATGTCCTTTAAGAGGAGGTAACAAGAACACCAGAGAAAAGGCAGAAGGCTGCAAGGACAAGCACCAATGGATTTCTGCTCTGAGGTGGGGGTGGGGTGTGGTGAGGGGAGGGGAGGGAAGTCTTCAGATTGTAACAGAGGAGTAGCAGTTAAGGTCACGCACTGACTTCCCACTTAAAAGCACAGGGTTTTCAGACAGCTGCAGTGTCTCTCAATATTGACTTAGTGGTCAAGAAGAGAGGTTCACTGAGCAACGGGATTTGAATAATCCCTACTCAAACTCAGATTGAACCAAAAGTTGTCCCTTTTCTCATTTCTGGGACAGTCAAAGTCAAAAGGGCATCTACCTCTGCTGCTTTACCTTGGAAGAACACTGACAGTGAACATGAAGTTTGTAATTGCGGGCTGGCCTGCAAATCTTTTTTCAGAGCATGGAAAGAACAAAACATGCCTACAATGCCACAGAAGCAAATGGCTCTCAGCAAGGCTTTGGGACATGTGCTGGGATCATCAGTACTCAACTGGCGAGTTTAGAGACATTCAAAACTTGACTGGACATGTCCCTGATGTAACTGGACCTGCTCTGAGCAGGTGTTGGACTAAACAACCTCCACAGGTCCCTCCCAACCTACATGTCTTTACAATTGGACCACATTATAGTCACTTTTGAGTTCCATCTCCACTGGCGTCCAGTGTTCATCTTTGAATGATCCCTTCCTGCTCTGATGGGCGCTAGCCTAAGGGAGGACCCAGAAGGTGATTTGAATGCTCCTTCCATGTGTGAATGAGGATATTTTATGCCTGAGGTGCTGACGCTGTGACATGAGTGGAACAGACACCAATTTGATGATGTTGCTAATGCTGAAAAAAGAAAATCAAGATACTACTTTTATTTTTAGTTGCATGTTTTATCTTCTATAGCTAATTTGATAGTTGCACATTAGTTAGCACCTCAAGCAGAAAGTGAGCCATCACACCCAACTAAAGGGAAACACACACAAATCAGCAGCACGCATGAGTATACGCACACCCTCCCATACATACCCTTCTGCCAAGAATCTGGTTGATAGCTGCGCTTTCTTTCAGAGTACACTCTGCTACAACGTTCGCTCTCATTTCTTTCATGTACAACATGAAAGCATTCAGAGGTTTCTTAATATGAGGTCTTTTTGGCTCTTGTTCTTTTCTCTGTTCGTGCTGAGGCTTCCTAAAACGTGGTGGGGGAAAGGGAAAGGAGGGGAAAGAAAGCATCCATTTATTTTCAGCCTAAAAAAACCCGAATGGAAAATTACCAACCTGTGGTTACAGTAGCATTTAAGTAGTAAGAATGAGAATTTCATTGGTCATGTCCCATCCACTTTCATATCTTTTCAGAGAATTGACTTAATTTAATACTCAGGGAGGATGTCAGGTTGACATTCTCTAGCAAATAACATTTGATCGATCTGTGAATCCACTCCAAATTCATCAGTTGTCTCAATTCTCTTTTTGAAAGGCTATCCATAGTACCCTAGAAGACCACTGCTACAGGCAGGAGAATAACTCCTCATCTGCTTCTTTCTTAGGCCTTTTGCTTTCAAGTACTAAGCAGTAAGGCTGCTTTTTACTAGCAAATTTTGCAGTTGAGAACTTTTCCAGCAGAGTTATGAGTTCACACTCAAGCAACATTTACAGGTACATAGGTCCATGATTATCTCTGAATCAAGATAACTGTTGCCGATGATAGCTAGAAAGTGCTGCACTGGAATGAAAAAGGGCTTCATGTCTCATTACTCTTCCCAAACAGTAGCCCACACCTCCTGTTTTAGTTATAGAAGAAGAGTTCAAATTCAAAGAGGTCATGAAAGACACTTTTTTTTTTTTAACCTCCTTGACTCTTCTTCAGGTGGAATTAGTTCTCAAACGTTTATACATTAAGGGCTAGTGCAGAAAGGCAGACTCACACATGCATTAGCTCACTGTCGTTGTGCGGATGTTCTTGTTTTACTTGAGGTGTTACAATGGCTGGGTGAGGGATTCCAGTTGTGTGAGGGCCAGGAGGACCAGGAATCATGTGATGTGAAAACCTAAAAGAGAAAACAAAGGAAGATCTGTAACCCTGCTGAAGACAGTCATCAAACATGTATGACAGCAATGGGATGAGAATGCAAACACTACAGAGCTTGCAATGGAAGACAATTCTTTAAGAGTGCATGAAAAATATTTGGCTAAGATTTGTGCATTGCAGCCTATTTATTCAAGAAAAACAAACAAACAAATCAGTCAACATTTTGGTTGTAAAGAAGTTATTTTATTACCTTTCAGGCAAACAGTTTTAGCAATGCACACAAGAAACATTTAATGGTTGTACTGTTGCACTGACTAGCAATAAAAATACACATTTCTTAACCAAAAAACTGTATTTCCACACCAAGATATAAACATTCTTAAAATATCCACCACCAGCCAATGCAAAGGAGGGAACTGCCATGCAGAAACAAAATAAAAGAAGAGTCTTTTCAAGAAGTCCCTGATGGCTCCCTAAGGAATCTCTTTTCAAGATACTTAAGCTAAAAGATTTTAACATCACTTCATCTAAACTCACTATCCTTCCCTTAAATGCTTAAAATAAAAATAAATTTAAATTTAAAAAACCCTGCATCCTGGAAGAAGAAAAAAAAAAAAAAAAAAAAAGAGAAAGACTTTTGTCCTAAACAAACCTTCCTTTCATTTGTACAAGAAGGAAAATGGACAAGAAAACCAAGGTACCACTAACTCAGTCATCCCACCCTACTAACCCAGATTGTCCTCAAAGATAGCTGAGATGGATCTTGAAGGTGCTGAGCACTGCAAGCTCAAGTGCAGCAGAAAACCTGCACACTTTATTTTGAACTGGTGGACAGTACCATTAACATCAAAAGTAAGCTCATGCTCCAAAGGTCTGCTAAATGAGTGCTAGTTAAGGAATCGCATCTAACCTCTCCTTTTTCCATTCTCTAGTCCCCTTGCCCCTTTCCTTCATGCTATCAAAATAAAGCAAACACAAAGCCCTGTAACCCAAATCAGGTTTCACTATGGAGAAAGAATGGGTTTTCTTCCCAATCACCTTGACAGGCACATGCTTATCATTCCCCTGTAAAGAAGTGAAGGGACAGCGATAATCCAAAGGAGCCCACACAAATAGAGGCAAGAGGACCCACTACTTAACAAATGGCCTGTCTTAAATCCCCGTGCAAGGCAATGCGTCTTCTACAGATCTCACAAAAAAGCCCCAAGAATGGTATATTGCAACCTTGTGTACACCAAGCACAGGATGCAGAAGCTGTCTTTAGAGTGCAAAAGCAGAGGAGAGGAGGTCTGGAGTGTGTCATGGCCAAGTCTCAATTAGCATTGCTTGCTTGCACCTAGACATAAAGACACAGTGCCTGATTCACACACCAGTACAAATACACTGTGCTGGCATCCCTTGCCATTAGTGGCTTTGGGCTATGAAATACCTACTTGAGAGCAAGTTTCCACACAGAATGATACCTAAATGATTCAACACTAATTACCAACAACTTTCAAATTGGAACTAGAGAACACATACTAGAGTGACAATCCACCTAGTTGCATACTTACATGAGCAAAACCCAAGGATGCACATATATGTTGCATCTAGAAATGAACTAACAACTCATTTCAGATGAAACAGCTCAATTAATTATTGACAATTCACTGGTGCTCCTAATTGCAGTACTTCAGAGACTGCCAAGAAAATGCTGAATGAGACCAGTGTGGGATCCAGGCAAACTGTATATACACAAATATGTTAAATAAAAATGTACGCATAAAGTTTTAGCTGACTGAAAAGCAAGCAAAGGCAGACCAAGATGCAAGCAGAAGAGCAACCTGCCCTCTAATGCCAGCAGTTACTCCCCAGTCAGTCATTCACCTCCTACACCTACCTGGACATGGAAGGGTCGACTGAGAGTGAGGATGGATAGGGCTGCCTGAATCCACTCGAGATGGGATATACAGGCTGACCTTGCCTGAGGTCACAGAAGAAAGGAACCCATCAATCATACGATATGGTATTCAATAGTTACTCTAGAGTTACAAGCACTTGATGGGAACTCAGTACTAGTCACAAATAAATAGTAATAGGTAAAACTTTCAAGAATTCTGCTGTATTCAAAGCTAAGGAATACTTGAATGCTTTGGACTTTCTCCCTTGCTACTGAAAGATTCCCAATCGAGGTTTCCACCGGGGAGGAAAGCAAAACAACCAGCCTTCTTCCCCCAAAGCACACATGCATGCACCACACACACACACACACAACATGCATGCACACTACCTCTATTCCTCTCTCACCTTGTTTTAAAAGCACTGGAATCAGATTTGGTTAACTAGCTCTTAGGAGAGAGGAATTTTATTCTAAATAGTTCTACTGTACATCAGTGCAAGAACACCAAACTGAATTATCAAGCTAGAAAACCTTTTGAACAGTTTTACTAAGTCTTTGAAAACTCGGAACTCTCTCCATTTGCATCTTCTCTAGTGATGTTCAAATAGCCAGCTTTTCTAAGTACAAGGTTATTTGATGAGAAAACCCCACAACCACCTAAAAGCCCACAGCAACACAAGTCCATCTTAACTACTTACAGTTCAGACTTTGCAATCCAGTAAGAGAAGCTTGTGTGAAATTCTTACCTCCTCTATACTCCCAAAATATATGGAGTATTTTGTCACCAGCCTGTCATTTGGACTCTAGTTTTCATCATCATCACTACATTTTGTTTACTTTCAGTTAGCAACAGTTCAGGTTGCGACTACAATTAACACCCTGAAGTAACATGCTATGGTAATGCAAACAAATACCAGTTCAGCCCAAATACCTGAACCAGCCCAGAAAGACCACCACACATATCAATCCTATTCAGACAGTTACTTATTGACTGGCAGATCAGCTTTTAGAGGGGAAAAAAAGGAATATTGGGCTTTATAAGGTTCAGGATACAGGTTTCACACTTGGAGTACGTTACTGGAAATGAGCAGTGCTAAAAGGGGGGGGGAAAAAAAAAACAAGGTGGAGGAAGTCTCAGCAGTGCTATGGCACAAAAGGCAGCTGGAAACTGTATAGCATAAGGGATGGCTGGGTATGTCCTGCTGTTGGTGAGTGCCACTGAACACATGCCCAGGCCTTCTAAGATTGGATCTTGTCTCTCCTTTCTCTTTTCCCTCTTCCCTCCCCCCAGCCTCTGCATGGAGAAACCACTCAGAAGAAATGATTGACCACATCTGGAAAACGCATGCCAGGAACTTCCTGGTGGTGGTGGTGGAGGTGGGGAGTCAGTCAGGCAGCAATGAACAGAGAGTGGGGAGGGGTGGAACGAATAAAAAATAGAGAGTCAGATACTTCCATATTTTAGTTTGGTATCTGTAAATAATTTGTTCCAAAAAGGCATGTGGCTCTTCCTAAAGGTTTGCCAGCAATACAGCATTTCACCATCTTCTGCTCTCTACTTTCTCTGCTTGTTGTGATCTGGATCATGTTTCCCTCCCACAGACACATTAAAAAATAAAAAAAAAAAATCTGCATTGCTCCTTGCATGGGCACAGACTAGTCAAGATACAGATTCTAAAGCACTGAAATTGTTGCTGAGTTTCCTTATTCCCTGGTCTGACCGAACTGAGGGCAAGTACCTATCCACCCCAAGCAGACATGAAGCAACCAGTCAAATCGATTACTCTGAAAATATCACGTTTCCTCCAAAAGGAAAATGACACCTGAGTGGCAGTGAGAGATCCTGAGAGTGATAGTATTAGCAAGAGCAGCAAAATCTCCCAGTGACAGACACTTCTCTCCCTACAGAAACTGTAGAAAGCAGCAGACTACAGAAGTTTGTTCCCCATTTGGGTGCAGTTTCAAGATTTCCCCCCACACACACACTTCAAAGTTCCTTCTTACCTCTTCCCTCCCATCACTAATTGCAGTTTTGTTTATTAAAAATTTACATTTAATTCCTTGAGAAATGTTTTCTGCTATCTTTCCAAATGCCAAGAGCCACAAATCTGAGCCATAAGAAATATATAGACTTCAAAGTGAAATCTACACACTTGAATTTCTGTACTGGTTCAAAAACCAGATTCAATTCATTCTAAAGATCAACATTTTATGATCTTTTCAGCTAAAATAACGTAGTAATTTCTTACTTCAGCAACATTCTTATTTTGTAAATGCTGCGACTGATTCAACAACAGTGAATGGTGTGAACATGCACCTTTGTCTGAAAAGAAGCTAAAAGATCTTACCAGCCAAGAGGTGGTGTTATCTGTCCAACCCCCCCTGGAGACAAGGGATAGAAGGTAGGGAGATCAGGAGCTGGAGGATGCCTGGACATGCCTGTTAAAGAGCACAGAAGAATGAATGACTTTCCCCTCAAAATACTACAGGTGAGCTACAGTACACAGCTAACATGGCCAACACTATGATGGAATTAGTGCTCTGGATAATAACCACCTTCTTGGTTAGTGTTAAAAGCAAATGGCTACCCATGCCACCTTTAAAATAATAACTAACTTGCACATGATATTGCAATTCAAAGGGAAATACTGGAAAAAACAAAGTGGAAGGAGGCAATAAACGCATGGATAAGGACCTGCGCAAGTTTAGATCTCCTGTACAGCATATTAGGCAATACTGTCCTCTCAATGGTTTCACCAAACCTGATCAAATCCTGAGGACCTCTTCTAACACAGCATGAAACAAGAGGAAAATAAAGCGTTGTCAAAGAGGCAGCACAGCAGAGCTATTAGATTAGGTAAATTGCTACTTGTACATTTTCACAGGTTCCCTTATGGATTCATAGATTTTGGAAACTTGCTACCACAGAGGATCAGTGGTTAATTAAGAATCATTTTCAGGCCTGTAATGGTCACACTTGATATGATTCATTTGGCTTCCAATTGTCACTCCAGCTCCAACTAAGCTCTTCATCAAGTTGACTCCTGTGGGCTCCAAGGTCAATCTGTTTTGCATTGGTAGTATTTCACGGAAAAATAAAAGTCTGATCGGGAATGATCCATCAGCTCACATTCCCCAGAACACAGAGTCCTACAACTGCAAGAATCACCTCAAGATTAAAGCTAATCCTCGTCCCAAAAGGGTCTGTGGTCTCCATTCTTCACCTAAACCTTGTGCCCCCAAGAGACATGGAATTACGGTTGCAGAGGCCACAAAGACATTGGTTTATTTAAATGTGTTTGGGGAAGAGGGGGCTGAAGCAGAAGGAATTGTTAAGTCTACTTCACGTGTTAAATCAGCTGCTTTAAAAGGGTATTAAATATTTATGTCATGACACTCCAGAGGTCCAAGACTGAGTGTGTGCTACCTTGAGACTTGGTTTATAGATTGATGCTACTGATTTATTCCCTGTTCCCCCCCTCCAGTTTGTATGTAAATCTTCTGAATTTAATTATAAGATCTGAAGAATATCTTTCAGGACTATGTACAGGAAAGGATGGAAAACAATACTGGTGGTGTTATTGTCTCAAAAAAGCTAAATTCTCAGACTTGGAACCACAACCTGAGTGAGGATCAAATTTCTGGCCTGTTGTCTTTTCAAAGGTATAAAACAGCTGGTGGCTGACAGGAGAGGGAACACTTTATATATCCCAGGGTTTTTACATGAGAGGAAATGTTCTTTCAGAGCAGTTAAAAAAAAAAAAAAAAAAGGTGAAAAAACAAGCCCAGCGTCTCATCTCTCTCCTCTCTGGTGAGGGTTGATGCTCCTGGGAGTGATGACATGACCTTGCCCCTGCCAGACCAAGTTCTGTGCAAGGAGATGAGCCACTCCTTCCCCAAAATCCACATTTCTGACCCATGGAGACAACGCTGCTCTCCCTACACTAACGCACAGTGGTTATTGCTAATCAAAACTTTTGACCCCTTACAGAGGGCTGCCAGCTACCTAACACCCAGCAGGAACACGCGCAGCTACTGTATGGCCAGCACTCTCCAAAGCAAGTTCTTGCTCAGAAGAGGGTTAAGAAAAAAAATTTTAAAAAATTTTAAAAATGTTAAAAAATTAAAAAAAAATAATATAAAATAATATAAAATAATATAAAATAATATAAAATAATATAAAATAATATAAAATAATATAAAATAATATAAAATAATATAAAATAATATAAAATAATATAAAATAATATAAAATAAAAATGGAAGAAAGAAGGAATAGCTTTTAGCAAGGCGGTGTCTGTGAGTCCATCTCAAAGTGTTCGGGGTGCAGGAGGCAGTGCTGTGGGCAAGCAGCTGTGGACCCCCTTGTTGAAGGATTTTGGTGGGAGGAGGGCACCCTGGCATCAGGGCTGGGGCGCCAGGAAAGTGCCTTGTTCCAGACCCATGGTGGGAGGCGAGGACAGAAACAATGGTCGGAGGCGTTTGGCAGAGGACCTGAGGGAAAAAAAAAATCCTCTTCTTGCAGCAACTGCATGGGCCACTTCACTGGGGCTGCTCCCACATGCCAGCGGCGCCGAAAGGGGGAATATGGAAAGACCACACACATCAAGGAGACTGTCACAGCTGAAACCAGAAGTCTCCAGCCCGTGTTATCCATCCCCATCTTTGCCAGACACTAAGCAAAGGGATCAAGAGCCCATTCGGGAACACCGGAGGGGCATGAGCTCTGTGCCAGAGATGCCCCTGGCCGTCCCCCCCCAGAGTCCCTTGCTAGGCTTGTGCTCGGGGACGGGAACATGAGCAGTGGGAAGCACCGGGGCTGGACAGGGGAGAGGGCAAGAAGAGGCAGGAAGGAGGATGGGCAGCAGAAACAACAAACCAGATGTCGTCCAGTTTGGGTCTGCTGGACAAGAGTACAAAAATACACCAGCAGTAAAGGTAAAGAATTGGGGCGCAGGAAGGCAAAACCATCATGTGGTAAGTGAAAACCTCTTGAGCTCATGAACTGCAGCAGCAGGATGTGCCCCAGCCATTGTAGCCAGCTTGGGCAAGAGGTGGAAATCCTGTTCTCTAACGCATGGCACCCCTGGGACTTCAAGGAACGAGCGTGAATATCCTTCTCCTGGGCACTGATGCAAAGGAAGAAGACAAATGAGGACAGAAGGTCTCCATTTGCTTCTTCCAACTCTGAAAAAGATATTATGCATGTATTTACAGGCCAGACTTTCCAGGCAGAGTGCTTTTTGTGTTCCCCCTCCCTAAAAAAACCCCCAACCAAGTAACCAACAAACAGCAAAAACCACATAGAGCCACAAGGCCATGGTATTTTCTGGATGTAGCCCATGCTATTACCTGCGTAGCAAGGCCAAAATAAAACCTAGGCATTCAGGGAAAGTCAAAACTAAAAAAAAGTCTCTCTCCCTGAATGATGGTGCCTAGAGAGCTCTCCAGATAAATGGGACAACTGTGCATGTAGGATGTGTGCCCAAGTAAAAGAGAGCTTCACCATCTTGTCAATTAGGTGTCATACCATGTGGTGGGACATGTGAATGCAGAAAGAGGCAGGGAGAGGCATCCTCCAGGACCAGTCCTGGCACAAACTGCCTTCACACCGATGCACAGACATCCTGACTACAGTGAACGCCTTTGTAAACCCTCTGCTCCCTCTCCTTCCCTCCTCACCACCAACTCTCCCGCACAGGCTTCTCCTCCTCGGGTGCTTACCCAAACCCCGGCTCAGACCTGTTCTGACGAGGGTCAGTCCTCCCCTTGCACCTCCCCAACAATCATTGTGTGTCCCCCCCCGCAGCTCCTGCATCCCAATGGAAGCAGGCACATCCTCCCCAGGAAACGCCTGGGTTCGCCAGGGCACTGGGCAGCTTTCGGCGCAGGCTGGGCTCAGCACCTCGGAGGTTGTCGGTGCTTCCTCAGGGGCCTACTGACTGACACAGAGCAGGGCTGATGCTCCCCGATGAGGGTCTGGGGGGCTTTTTTTGTTTGTTTTAAGGAGTCCTAGGGGTGCAGAGAAAACTGACACACACAAGTCAGACATCTAAAATGATGCTTTCTGCAGAAGACAGCGGGCTCAAGGCTAAAAAAGGTCAGGTTTGCAAAGCCTGAACTTGGGCAGGCTCAAAACTGTATTTTATAGGCTACATTTCTGTTATGCCAACTGTTGTATGGAAGAATTCAGACAGCCAGAATACAAGGACATAAAATACAATTTTGAGTAAAAGAGAAAAAGAAAAGGTTTCAATAGCACCACTACTGAAGTACTCTTCCCCCATTTTTGGGAAGGTGAGGGATGATTGCTGTTTCCGCATCTGCATGCTTCAAGCCTCGGGCACCACAGGGGATGGTAAGGACTGGCTAATGCTTATTGAGATTTTAAAAGATTTTGACGAGTAAAGCAAGCCCGAATTATCACATTAGAAAGAGCATGAAGATTTAAACAGTCACATTAAATATCAGCATCACAGCAGAATTACTGTCTCTGAAAGCAGGCATGTACACCTGGAACTCTGCCTCTAAAATATTAGAAATAAAGTTCTATCAGCAGCATGGGGGTCACCAGGACTGCTCTGCATCCCCACTGCGCTGGGATGGGATGGGCTCACCTTGTTTGGAGCTGACGTCAGAGGGGATGTGAGATGGGTGCGACCCTGGGGAAAAGTGCTCATCGCTGTAGGTGATAAGAGGGGTGAGGGGGTGAACCGCATGAGAAGGCTGTACCACTGGCACCTTGTTTGACTGCAAGAGAAGAAAAAAATTAAATTGTGTTAGCAAGGCAGGGCTTCTGCATTAAAAAAAAGGCACTTCCAAAATAAATTTTTTACGTATTTGTATTACCGAAGCAGAAGAAATGGATGAACAGACACGACATTGGGGCTGGTGGATGGCAAGCAGGTTTGCTGCCAGAATCAGCACCCTTGAACCACTGGCACCCGAGGGGGCATGTGGGCATTGAGGAAATGCAGGGAAATAGGTGGGGGCTGGAAGCAGGAGCAAAGGTGTTTGGGAGACACAGAGAGGGGGCTGAGGAAGCCATAGCTAGAGAGCCGCAGGGCAGGAGCAGAAGCAGCACCATGCTGGGCAGGCAGGCACCATGAACCAAGGGCTTCGACTGAAGGATGGCAGAGCCAGCAGCAGCACTGAGCAAACCCTTCAGCTACAGGATCAGCATTAAAAAAACAAAAGGTTTAAAGTTGCCACATCTCCAGCTTTAAGAGCAACACCAGTGTCATCAACTTCACTCCTCCTCTCCGTTGCTCTCCTGCACAAATGCGGTATGGTGCCGCTGGGACAAGCCCCTGACATTGCCAGAGGGTATGGCAGGTTTTCTCCCTTGCAGTTTTACAAACTGTGATTGAAATCTCTTGGTCTGTGCAGCAAGCAACTGAAGAAACACCCTTAAAAGCCTGATTTTGTATATAAGTGGTTGGCAGGGGCCTCTCAGAGGGGTCAGTTAGGGAGAAGACCTGCTGACCGCCTGGGAACAGCTGGAGGCCTCTCGCTGCATCCTGCCAAGGAGAAATCAAAGTGCTACAAACACCTGAAAGGGTCCTGAAATGGTGCTATAAGGCAATGTCCGTGCAGGCCAAGATGAACGCTTCCCATCAGTGCTTCACACAGAGGCTCAGGGGAAGAGGCACTCGGCACAACAGAGAGATGCCACCCAAAATCACGCTCTTGGATCAAGGCTGCAAGACAATGGGACTCGTCTGTCCCAACAAAATGCTGCCATATTAACTTTGCTTGAAACACAGGTTGCTCTTCCCGTGGCAGGACAAGCTGTAGCAATGCCAGCATGTAACAGGCACTCCTCATCTGTACCCTGCCACACTACCCTGCCCCTTAGCAAAAATAATTATGGCACAAACTGGTTTTTAATAAAATTTTTTAAAAAAAAGAAAAAAAAAAAAGCTGTCCTTCAGACAGAAACGCTGAAAAACTCAGCAAGAACAGCCTGTCAAATATAAGGAATTAAGAAAAAAAATAAATTTAAGAGCCCAATGAAATTAATTTTCTTTTGAGTTCACTGTTGAAATCCTGGAAAAAAAATAGATGTTAAGACAATACTACAAGTACAAACCCAGGATTTTTCTGGGCTTCTGGAAGCAGAAGGGTTATTAAACGGACAACTCAATTTATTGTTAAGGCCGGTAGGAGTAGAGGAAAGGGAGCAAATGGGAATCAGTGCAGCATTTTCTGCTTGCCTTGTTTCCAGAGCACCACCTTAAGGAACTTGCATTAGCAGGCAGTATCTTCTTAATGTCTGACCTATCCCTCCAGTCATATAGCTCAGAATCTGGTGCCATGAATTTTTGCTAAATTATGCTATCCTTGCTCTCCTCTTAATTTTACGGTTTTCAACACAGATTTGCTTTCCTGTGGGAAAGAGATAAGAACCTGAGGATTTTAATTTAAGCTTCGGCCTTGTCTTATATTTTGCAAGATGGAGAGAGAAAGAAGCGCTGGTAGGTGTTTTAAAGCCAACAAGCATTAGGTCCATTTTTGTGACCAAATAATAAAAGCAATATGAATTCTCAATAATATCTATGAGTTGAGTTGTAAAGGGGATAGCTCAGACTGCTATTCGTCTTCCCTGTCTGTATAAATTCAACAAAAAACAGATGCCAACGAATTTCAGACAATTTACAAATCAGGCCTCAGTCTTTAGCTGCAAGACTTGTGGGCCAGCCCACCATTCAGCAATTACTTTATCAACAATAAACTGTATATTATGAATAAAGATTGAGCAATAGATGTATTTAGGTCACACACACACAGCTGCTAATCAGCATTAATTTCTCAAAATTTAGTAATTAACATTTTGTATTATACTGGATGTAATCGTCATGCACGCCCCTGCTATCAGGGTTACTTGCTTTCAGAAATCACCCATTTGTACTTTGAGCAAGCCAATCCCCGTACCCCCTTGCTCTCCAGCATCCTGCAGATTTTATTTTATTTTCTAATTCTCAATACCTTATCCCCTAAGCCCACAGCAGCAGCTTTCAATGGGCAAAGGGACTGTGAGAAGCCAGGAGAAAAGCAAACGGCTTGTCAGGGGGCTTAAAATTAACATATAAACAGGCTGTATCGCCATTAAGAGCATTCAGGGGCCTGTAGAGCCAGAAACTAGAAAAAGAATAGTAATAAATAATAACAATAATAAAAAGGTCTCTGGCCTGCCTGCCCCACACTGCTCTAGGAGGACCTAGGGAGCTCTGGCAGCTAAACCCTGCTGGGCACCCAGGCGTGCTACCAGACAGCGGCTTGGTGGGCACAGGCTGAGCTTCCCCATTCCCTATGGTCCCACCAAGATGACCACAGTGACCGACAGCAGGAGAAAACACAGGGTGACATGTACGAAATGAAACCAGGATGAGAAAGGCCTGATGACACATTTTCCAAAAGCCCTACGGACTAAATTGGTTCTGCTACGGCACCTGCCCTACAAGTCAACCCAGACGGGTTATCTGGGCCCTCCTCCCAGAGAGAATTCAGGGCAGGAGACCAAGATCTCATGTGCAGACCTGGATGCCCCTGTCACCACCGTCTCAACCCTCCCACCCTTGGGCCGGGGTGAGGGGAGGAGCAGATTGTCTCCATGTGCCCTGGCTGGTCCCATGGATGCACCCTTCACCCTGAGGATATCTGGGCTGGGGACGATGCCGAAGCCCCTTCCACTGCCTACTGCTCACAGTGGGCATTACTGCCCCAAAGGCTTTTCAGGGCTGTGTGACACAGCCAAAATCCCACCTCATGCTGAGGTACAAGACAGTGCTGATTAGACTCCTCTTAGAGCAGCCCAGTGTCTTTGCCCATAGGCTTCCTCCTCCTCCCAAAAACATGCCATCTCTACTACATTTGTCTCCCCAAATCATCCAAAGACGGTGCATACAGCTGCAGAAACACTTGAGTGACTGACAGAGATCTGAACCCAGGGACCGCTGATCTGGGTCAACGTGATTTCCATGCAGGGGAAACTCAGTCCCCCATGCTTTGCTCAGCACCTGCTAACCAAGCCAGCAACCACCACAGCTCTCTCCAGCACACTGGTGACATTTACATCTAATACAAGCACGGTTCATGGAGCACCTTTTCTCCTCAACATAACCTTAAAATCTTCTGCAAAACCCGATCAGTCCACGCGACTTCAATGAGACAATTACATAATTACCCATTGTCCTGCATGAGCTTCTTTAATATTTCAGCACAGAAATTATACTTCATCCAACCACCAAAACTTAGTATTTTGGTATAAGCTGGTACCTATGCAGATTCTAGAAGCACAATAAAGCAGATAAGAATGCAATTCTCATTTCCAAGACAATCTGAAGAAGTTGGACATTTGTTGAAACAGTCCCTAACACAGCTCCAACATGGCCTAAGTGGTGTAGTACCACACCACATCAGTTTAGTCCCCTTAATCAAGCTTCTTCTTGCAACCTGAAAAGTAAAGGAAATTGACGTACAGTCTAGCTCAAGATCTGCAATTTGAAAAAAAAAACCCAACCTGAAAATGAGGACCTGTGGTTTACAAACCTGAAGATCTTCTGTTATGCTTTAAGGCACCTTGTCACACGTGTGTCATAACCTGTCATGAACACTGAAGGTTAATGGCAAAGGTATCACTCATGCCTCTTGGCCTGGGGACACCCACCTGTGCCCCACAAGACCCAGCTCAAAGGGACACTTGCTCTTGAGCAACTAAAGCTTGGTGGCCTCCTCGGAGGCTGCTGGCCCACCAGGGCTCCAGACCCACTGCACAGTCTTGCAGCACAGCCTATGGGAGCATCCTTTGGGAATGGGCATTGCACTCAAGGGACCTTTCCCCAGCCCTCCCCAAGGCACTTCTGTTGCTTGGACATTTGCTCATCAGCTTGGCCTTCACAGTCAGTATCTTTTATTTCTCCTGAGCACGTGCTCAGGCTGAGGTGAGGCAATGCAGGCAGGGGACAGTCCTCTGAAGGGACACCAACAGGGCTAACACGCAAGGCTGGGAGAATATACATGTACTGGAAACAGCAAGAGCCGAATTGTTTGGCCAGTTAGTGATAGGATGAAGCTGCTATTCAGTTTCATGGCTGACCCAAAAACCACTAAAATCCTGAATAAAATGTTGGTGGGCAGAGGGTAAGAGCTCGCAGGGAAGAGGACCCTGACCCAGCAATAGACAGTAGGGTGCCAGCAGGAGCTTTGCCATGCCCCAAACACCAGTTTAAAACTATTGCTGTGTTAAAGTAATGCAGCCACAACCGCCCAAGTCAGTACAAGAGCAAATGTTTCCCTTGCAAACACAGCAGGCACGGTCTGCAAGTGGTAAGGCTTGAACCATACTCAAGCATTTTGGAGAGGGCAAGGAAGGGGTGAAGAAGTTCCCCTGCCGTGGCCTTGGCACAGCTGCTGTCACATAGCTGTGTAACCCCTACAAGTGCTCTGCACTGGCAATGCCATACCTGGATTTGCAGTTACTTGCCATTTTAAACATGCACCTGTCCTCTCATCCAAGGAGTACGCTTAGAGACAGTTTAAATTGATCTCCAGTGAGTTGATGGTGAAACACTGCATCCTGGATTCAGTCTGAATCGAGGAAGTTTTCCCTCATTTTTGAAACGCTTCTGAAGAAAAGCAAGATTACCAGAAAAAAACAAAACCCAAGCCCTCCCCAAACAGCTAGCTAATGCTTCAGCAAAGGCCTGCACCTGTAAGGTATCCTATATGCAACAAGTGTGCAAAAACTATAAAAAGCCTGAGACAGCCATGGCAAAAATGCCTATAGTTCAGCACTGGGCAAGGCGGGTGGCGGGGAGCTCCCGCTGAAGCTGGGGGAACCATTTGTTCCAGCTGCTGCACAGAGAAACGTATTAAATTAGCAACCCTTCAAAGGACCTGCATCTACAAAGGGGGTCGTAGATGGACAAGGGGGTTCGCAAAGAACCATGAGCAAGTGAGCCCGTGCGCACAAGACCCAAGCATCCCTGGATCAACACCCAAAGAGGTGCTGAACTAGTTTTGTTTTGCTTTTCCTCTTTTCTTTAAACACAAAGCTGCTTCTAAAAAGCAAAAAAAGGCCCCAGCCTGTCTACTTTTCCTCTCCTGTCAACAAGTTGTGCGTTGGGTACAGGCACTAGCAGATGGTCTTCTCAATTCAGACTAAAATAAGCCAATCAAAAAAACCCCAAACCAACCAAAACTTAAGGATAGAGAAATGCATGCATTCCGCTTTGTTCCTCAAAGAGAGGGTCATTTTGAAAAAAACATGGCTTCAAGTTTTTGACAGCAAATGTTAAATTCAGGGGGAAAACACAACAGATAGCTCAAAAAAAAAAAAAAAAAAAAAGAAAAATCAAACAACTCCAAATCTTTCTACTATTGCTATAGCAATACCTCAAATTAAAAGTATCAATGACTTGTTGGAGGATTTAAGGATACCTTGACCTGAAGAGACAAGAAAAATCCATCCCTTTTTTAGCCTATTTAAAGTCTAGTTTCTAGAGCCCTGAAATCACCCTTAGGCAGAAAGGTTTTAGCAAACCTAGAAGATGGCAGTTTCAGTTGTCCTCTCAAAATAGCAATAGCATTTTAATGGCTAAACTAACTCTGCATTTATGTCTTTGCTGAACAGCTGTTGCAATAAAAATGCACAACCAAGAATGTAGTTTTGGAGCAACGTCAAAACCAGGCCCATTTAGCACAGGGGGACCAGAGGTGGAGGAAAAGGAGGTAACAGTAAGGTGTTTTGGTCAGAACTAGTTACCATTAGATGAAACAAGCTCATCAACGCCAGCAGTAATTGCAATTACAATTTGCCACCTCCCTGGGAGTTACTGTACAATCCCTTTCCATAGACAACTTTGCAGAGATGCAGCAAGCTCAATATACTCAGAGCTCAGGTTCTCCATCCCCAAACCATTTATTTAGAGCAAAGTTTTATGTCCAAAGCCAACCTCCTAGGCTCTTGACAGCAGATATAATTTTATGCTTAATTTTCAAACCCTTCTCCAATCCTTAGACTGTACAGTTAGGAAAATGACATAGCAGCTCGGGGGGGGGGGGGGGGGGGGGTGGTGGTGGTGGAGTGTGGATTTTAGCCTCACCTGAAGCTAAAAGGAGCAAGGATGGGAAAGTATGCCTGCAGGAACACCCTGCTTACAGGAAACACAGGCTTAGGAATATTGTGATTTATGAAAGCCAAATAAAAAAGGCTCAGTCTTTTTACCCTGCTTCACAACTTGGCAACAAGAAGCCATTTATCTCACTGACCTTTCATGCTTACAAACAGTGGGGGTGACACCCCAGGGACTCACCACTGTAAGGAGGCAAAGTGATACGCTGCATCCACTCTGATGCGAAGCTTTACAGCTTTGCAACTGCTAACACTTACTCAGAACAAATCTAGAATCAAAATCACACATTTCAGGGGGTAAACTGATGGCTTGCCAAGGTCAGGAAAAAATCCTTCCAGTCCCCCTTTTCCTCACGTAATGTACTTCAGCGTTTTGCCAAGTAATTAAGTTGTATTTCGTGCTGGGAGCCAGGGATGGGAAAAACAAGAAGGTTACTTTAAGTCAGTCATTGAAAGCTTCCCCCTCTCCCTAGGACATGGTGCATCAGGCAACTGCAGAGCCACAGCATCCCAGGAGATCCCCAGGAGATGGAGAAAAGAAGCTGCCAGCGCATCAGCAAGCAAAAAGAGTCACCCAGGATCCCTGTAGAGCTTTCAGTGGTTATTCAGGAGCAGAAAAAGTTTGTGCCCCTTTTCCAGCTGCCCAGACCACCTTCCTTTTTGCAAAGCTCAGCAGCAAGCTGCTGTGGCTGCAACGCATGGGAAGGCAGCTTCACAGCCAACAGTGCTGTGCCACAGTGGCTAGAAACACAGACAGCGTACGAGGATAGGCAAGAGGAGTTAGAGCAAACCGCTCTGCCTGAAGCCCAAAGGGTCTGTGCGCAATAAAAACTACAACAGCCAGGGGAGCATTGCAAAGAAAAGAATAAATGCAATTTGATAAATCCTGGGATAAGCATCTATCTAGATGGATTACAATCAGTAACTGGATTCAGGTTAATTGCAAGGTTAGTGAGAAACCACCAGGCTAATGGCTTGTCTACATTCTTGTCTTTTTCCAACTTTTTCCCCCATCCTCTTCAATCTTGGAAATTAATACAACACAACTGTGAAGGATTTTTGCTGAAAAGTTGTAATAAACATTTAAGTTCCCTCAAGACAGCTTTAAAAACATGGGTGTTGAATCTCTGACAGAAACATGCTTTATTTCAAGTGTTCATTAAACACTGCCATTAAGTAAGTGATTAAAGCACACCCAGTATTAAAATAGCTTGATTAGAAATCCCCTGCTATCTCCATTTTCTTCTCTCCCGTGACTTCTTAATTTGTTTGTTCTTGCCTGATCAGGAAGGCTGTCAGGAGACTGGGAGTGCTGGTGAACCACGCGGGGAGCCAGGCAGGTCTTGCAAGGCTCCGATCAGGGGAGGACAAGCCCAGTTCGTTTCACGTACTGCAAATTCACAAATACGCAGATTATACTTTTGCACAGCCCATTAGTTTTAAAAATATGTACTAACAGCTGATAGGGCATTAAATTGCCAGCAAAGCCACATGATTGCAGGGAAAGCTTTTCCTGTTAAAATACTTTGCCGTGTTTTACTTCATTCTCCAAACTCAGCAGCAGATCCTCTCTGATGGCGATTAATTGCCAGTAAACGCTCTGCAATTTGCCAGCCAATGCTCATTTTAAGCTCTGGTTCCTGCATGATGGTCCTTTTAACTTTGCCCATTCTGAACAGTTCATCTTTTTCCTGATGTAAATACCTGCACCAAGAAGCTTGCACCCACCAAGCGGCAACCTGCAGCATTAAATCATACACTCAACCCCAGGGGTCACTAAGCACTCCCAAAATCTCATAAATGGGACCACTGGCACTGGAAATACTCCGGATGGCAACACGTCCCACAGGTCGTGGCTCCCCAGTCTTTACCCTGTGCAGCATCCCTGCTTCTGCCTCACGCATCCTTGTCACACGCAACCCAGTCCTGTCAGCCAAAAAGATGTTTTCCCCCATGGTTTCCTGACCTGCCCACAGCCCTTTCTGTTCTTTACTGGTCAAGGGGAACACAGGCACCGCAATGTTTTAACAAGGTCGAGCTCGAGCCTCTGAGTCGCAGGGGCCTGGCTTACTAATTGCTTTGACAATAAGGACCATTGCCCTGAACCAGCAGAGGAAGCCTACGGGACATCAGAGGAACTGGTGCCCACAGCCTGGCTGCTTGCCGGGCCAGGATCAGCAGGGGCATTATGTGCCAGGAAGCCCCAGGGGTTTTGAGTGGGGGGAAAGATGCTGGAGTCCATCCTGGCGTCACTTCTTGTGCCATCTTCAGCCCTTTCCAGGGGACAAAGCTGCTCTGGTTTCTGTCACCAGAACCGTCTGCTGAGTTAGGACAAAGACACAAGCTTGTTTTGCTTGCCTTGAGGTTATCAGGATTCCTGCTCACAACAACTTTGATATCTTCTCCAGTGTACTCAGACCCGTGAGCTAATGTGCCTCTCCTGGGCAAAGGGATGCACTTCGGTCCAATATTCAAAACGGGGACTCCTCTGCACCCTCGAGCACCCACTTAAATCAAGCATGAAAACCACTCAGACAAGTGAAAGACCATCTACTACATAAGCATACAAGTTTTATGTGAGAGCAGACGGTCCGACAACAGCCTCTGAAGCCCGGCGTTCCTGTTCTGGCAGACAACGTGCGTCACAGGATGGGACGACTTTTCCTCGTTGGCCTCCTCACGTCCCACAGGATACGGACCCAGGCTCCTGGGGGGAACCGAGAAAAAAAACCCGTCCTGCACCCTGGTGACAGGAAGATGCCTTTTGGCATTTGCACACACAGTGGATCAAAAGTGTTTGAAATAGGACCTCTCTTAAATGTATTTACATTAAGTCTATGTTACAGCCTATTCAACACCACACGCCATAACAAAGACCATCAGAGACCCAGAAGACTGAGAATTGGGTCAACTTCTCTTTGACCAGCAATTTTTAAGATGCACTGAACAGAAATGTTCTTGATTAAGAAAATGCGAGAGCATGAAATGCATCCAGAAGACATCTTAGCTCTGTCACATAGAAGGTAAGGACAGGGGCTCAGATGCCTGTGCAAGCAAAACTTCTGTTCACCATGCCCACATCTGCACCTTAGAGGTCGACCAGGCAGCAACTGCTTACTTCTAGCAAAACAGAGATGAATCTGTGCTGACCACGCTACCCAGCATGACCGATGTTTTTGGAATTGTTCTTGCCTCGTCTGCCTTCAAAAAAACAGGGACAGGGGGGCAAAGATAGAAATGGATGTAGAGGAGTGACGAATTTGACAACATCGATGACTCCTTGTCTGGTCCTTGTTCCTTGCAAGCCTCACTCCCCACCATGCCATTGCTGCCGAAAGGCTCCCGTGGGGAAACCACCACTGAGGCTGACCCCCACCAGTCCTGAAGTGGCAGGAAGGGCTGACCATGCTTTGCCAGGAGGCAAGGAGCCCCCACTGCTAGGATTTTAAGGACTTCAGGGCGTTTCCCAGCAGAAGTGAAGCAGACCTGTGTCCAGCTTGAAGCCCAGTGCTGACAGCCAGGGCTGTGTGAGCAGTGTTAAGGGTAGTGCGGGCAGACAGGGCCGGGTGGGATCGACGCAGGGGTTGCCTGGCGTATGACAGGGTATGAAGGAAGCACCAGAGGGGCCACTTTCTCCAAATTCAAGGGTCCCAGGAACCGCTGACCCTGCATACGCACTGGAAAAAGTTTTCAAGTAACTTCTGTGAGTCCAGCTAAACCGTATTAACAGATTTATCCAATAACATGCAAATTCAGGTTTTAATGAAAAGTCTTAAGTCCCAGCTCTAAGTGATTTGGACTTTTCTGCTAATGGCATCTGCTAATGACCAAAGATTTAATGCATCAAGTCTTAGCATACATCAGTGCAAACAATATAACCATTTAGTGGAGGTAAAAAGTCATCTCATTAGACATCCATCATTGGATGTGGGCAAGATGGTCCAAAGGCTTAAAATAAAATATTCATTTTTAAACTAAAAAAAAAAAAAAAAAAAGCCCTAAAAATGAACAAATGATTAGGCCAAAAGTAGCAGTCTGCTAAAGCTTCCCTAGGATTGAAAATGCAAACTGCAACGTTTATCTGGAGGTAAAACGCATTTGCAAGTACTTAATTTCTGCACCACTGTTCCACAGAAGGCAAAACCAATTTTAACAGGAATTAAAGCAATAGGGCCCTCCAGAAACAGGATGTCTCTTAGACAGGTTATTTGAACCATCGGTAGAAGGTCACAACAGGAATTATTTCTCTACCACATTGTGCAAGATGATTTCAGTACAAACAAAAGTGTTGAAAAGCTACTAACTTAATTTTATAGATCAGTCCCATGAGGGTTCGTCACGTCATTGAGACACAAAAACATGCCCTAAAATTACATTTACGTGTAGCTAAAAATATAAAAAACACAGCACACAGCTAAGGACAAGCAAGAATGACTCGAGCAAGGAATGGGCTCAAAGGAGCAAGGCTGCAAACACTTTTTGGCCCAAGCCATCGATGCCAACTGTTTCATTTGGACTCCTGGCGTAAACAGGACCAATAAACCTACCGCAAAAAACTGCTGGACACTGAGCTACCGACACATAACCTAAATGCTAAACCTAAATGTATTTTTACTGAGCATCTCAGAAGATACAAAATGGCATCTCAGAAGATACAGAAAAAGGAACTGACACCTCCCATCCATGGGCTGCCGGTGGGAGATGACTCAGGTGAGGGGAGTACTGTAGTTGTAATGGGCCTGTGCAAGCTGCCAGCCTGTTTGTAGGAGAAGTGGAAAAAGAGAGAAAAGAGAAAAGGGGTACCCAGAAAAGAGGGAGCACCCCACTTTCACGCCTGCTGTCTCCCAGGGCAGCCTAGGTAAGATTTTTTTTCCCCTCCCCAAAGAGCTGGCACAGCAACCTCACAGCAAGCCTTGCCTCCAGCTTCAGAGACAAGCCAACAAAAAAGCCCTGGAGAGATGTTCCTACATCAGTTTTGGGGCTAGATCAGCCTCTGACAGGCACCCTGAAATGCACCTTTGTGACCCAGGGAGTCCTCAAGACCCAAAATGCATCTTTCCCAGTGTCGGTGGCATTGGCTCTTCTCCGGCTTTGCTCTAACACTGTTCACCATCCATCCTCGCCCCTGCCAGGAAGCTGCCTGGACTCCCCTGGCTCATTTTACTGCACAGCACCCTTGGGGTCCCCAAAACCAGGCAATTCCTTCAGTTTTCAGGCCTTACCCATGCAGGCGCATGGCTGTCCTGGGCACTGACCTGAAGGCTCGCCAGTGCCTAGGGTGGCACCAGCTTGGGCAGCCTGTGAGATAGGGGAAGATGGGGAGAAACATGGGGCTCACCTGCTCCCCCTTCCTACCCCACTCAATTTGGTCTGTTACTACTAAGTTTCTTCCTCCAGTTGGCCACAGGGCTTTAAAAAAGGTTGCTGGTATGCACAACACACGTGATGCCTTTTAAATCCTGCGTAGGATATTTCTGCCGCCTGCTAGACTTGATTTTTTCTTTTTTGTTAATTCAAAAGCTGCCCTTTAAAATTTAAAAATTACTCTTAAAAGAAAAAAAACAACACCCTGCCCACAACCCAAGTTCTGTGCAGAAGGCACCTACATCCTCATAAAAACCCTGGGCTGTGCTTTATAACATGGGTAGGAGTCTAAACATCGTAAAAAAGAGCCTAAATTGCCAGATTGCCCAAGCCTCCAGTAAATCACCCTTCCAGATGGGCTTACGGCTGCACACAGAGCCCCGCTAGTAGCAACAGGTCACCCCGCAATTATATTTCAATCCTACTAAACTCAACAAACATTACGAGAGTTATGCTCGATTTCATTAAAGAGGCACTTCCGAAGTTTACCATTGCCCCGTCATTACCAACAGTTTGATTTTTCATGCAATTAGTGCTCCCCTGTGCAATTAACTCCCTCCTGAAGCGTGGCGGAGAAAGAGATGGACAATTTCTTATCATAACCGCATCCCTCCTCAGTGCTTTTCATTGCAATAAAGGCCACACTTGGGAGAAATACAACTGTGTTAGGCTCTGCAAAACGCCGCTAAACAATTTATCAGGCAAAAAATTAGCTCATGCCAGGAGAGCCTGGGGAAGCATTCAGCCCCCCTCCCCCCTCCACAGCCAAAAGGGCAGATGGTCGAGAGTGCCCAAATGCAACGCTAACCCTATCTTTTTTGGGGTAGACGCATGAGGTATCTACACGAGACCTGCCTGTTGCATGCACGCTGCCACGGGGCAGCAAACCCCAAAACTGCTGCAGTGCCCAGCATGGGTTGGCACTGGGGTTGGGCAAACTCTGCCAGCGACATTCCCACCCAGCAACCCCTCCAGTTGTAACCACCAGCCAGGAACATGGTCAAGGTCTGCAACCACGTACTGGAGAAAATTTTGTATTTATCACTTTTTTCCCCACTCCTTCCTGCTCTCTTTCTTTCCTTTGCTCCCAGCAGAACCAGCAGACTCCTTCCCCATTCCCAGCATGGTATTTTGGAGGTCAGGACCAGACCCTCACCCCTCCCCTGCAGAGGGAGCATGTTTTTTAGCTCGATGCTCTGGGATCTGAACATCATCGAAGGTTGGGTGGCAGAGGTAGGTGCTCCTGCTGCAGGCCCCACTGATGCCACACACAGACACATTTTCGGTTTGCACAAGAGGCCACATGTCCACATCCAGTTGCACAGTTTGCCACATTTATATACAGATAAGGTAAATATTTACTGCTCCTTTATTCAAGGGGCATCTATTTCAGACCTCTAAACAAGGAGTCAAGTGCTCTGTTCAAAAAAAAAAACCAACTTAATTTTCCCCTTTCATGGCAGTAAGTGTCCCTGATGTGTAACAATCGCGTGTTACTGAAGAGAAAGCATGTCTAGGTCTCTCTTATTCCTATCCTATACCTAGGATAAGGATACCTTAACCTCATTTAAAAATAAATATTACCCCAATTTCAGGCTGTTAATATGCTTCCACCATCTCACAGGTGCTGGGTCACAGCCAAGACGCTATCACACTCTGAAACGCAGGCAGAAGAAGTCCCCCCTGCCTTTCATGTAGTTTCAGGGTCCGTGCCTGAAGACAAAGCTAACAAAAACAGCACGCCAACCAGCCGGGCTCAGGACAGTCAGTCCCCAGCCACAGCCAGGACTGTGAGCCACGGAGTGAACCCCCATCACCCCAGCTTGAGGGGTGCTGCCCCTCACACCACTGAACTAGCACAGATGCAAAAATATGACATCTAATGTGCAGAAGCGGGGAAGAGATTTGCTCATCTCGAACATCTCTTCCTCTGCTCGCCCTCCCCAAACCTCCCTGCCCACAAGCTGCTTGCCGGGGATAACCAGCTCAAAACAAGTAATTAAATGCCAGACTATCAAAACAGTGAGAAAACAACATCCTCTTGGTGGAAGATACTGTGGATAATATATACCCAATATTTAGAACTCACCGTTTGTGTCACTTGCACAAAACTAGGAGCTGAGAACATGAGGAAAGCAGCTCCTTCGGTGTAGCACAGAGCACAGCTTTTCTCATCATCAAGCTCTCTCACACTAAGTCAGAGGAAGGAAATGCTGCCTCCCCCACAATTTTTTTTTTTTTAAAAAAAAAACACCTTTCCTCTTCAGAAAACCCAGGCCAGGTGTTACATGCTCTCGACATCAAGCTAAGGCCAGGCTGGCTAATCTGTAGGTTCACTCGTTAACGAGATAAAGGATTTCAGCGCGGTGCCGCAGCCTGGGCTGTGGGAGCTGTGGGTTGGAGGAGGGCTGCCGGCAGCCGAGTGTCACTCCTGGAGGAATGCCTGACCTTTCCTGGGGCTTTGATCATGCTGGCTCGCAGCGTGAGATAACCAGCCCTTTGCAGAATCCGGAGGTAATAAAAAAAGCAGCTTTGAGGCCTCGTGTTTTTGCAGGGAAATACTTACCTGTGTTCCCAGCACACTGCCCAGTCCCACACCCCCCCCCAGATATCAGCCACTTTAAAGCCAAACCCATTGCTGTCAACTAGGGGAATCAGGTAAAACATTCAAGTGAGAGTTTTTAGCTCTTGTTTAATTTCTCTTAATGGAAGAGGGTACTTGTGTACTGCTCCTACAGAAGATGCATGTACAGAGACTCAAAGAGAAGAGCAACAGAAGTAAGGTCTCCAATTAGTATGTGATTAAGCTGTAAGTGGGATAATAGGAGGAGAAATTTTGTTTCTTACACAAACAAGATAGCAAAAGAGATAGATAAAAAGCACAGAAGGGGAATAAAGCTGTATCCCCAGCTCTCCTCTGAACACTGAACCCGTACAGAAAGCAGATTTGCCGAGGGTGTTTTTGTTTGCAGTTATTTTAAAGGGGGGGGGTGGGGGTGGGGGGTGTCTTTCTCAGGACACTTCATGATGGGCAATTTAAACAAGCCAGTGTAGTACCAGGTTAGTAAAGCGTGAAACACCTGGAGCCCTGGGTTGAATGTGCTGAATCTGTAAGTGATAATTAGATCAGTCTTGAATACTTCCTTTAATGAGTCTACACAAGCACTGTGTCCAAGCAGCCTGCTTTTGGTTGCCAACCTAGAGAAGTTCGCAAGATCTTCTCAGGCTGGGGTTGTTTTTTTTGCTTTGTTTCATCTGGGCCACTGCAGTACAGTCTCTAAAGCTGGAGCTAGAATTCTTCGGTGCTCTCTCTGCAGGTTGTACAGAAGGTGCAGGGCTCGCTCTGCAGCACTCCTCAGCTGCAAGCAGGCTGATGCCAAACCGAGCAGACCTGGATAAGTTACCCCTCTGGGGGGAAAAAAAGTTGTGCTCAGCTATGCTGTCTTCCTCACGGGGTTAGCTATGTAGATTTCAGATGCAAATTTTACTTTAGGGCAGGCTTTATGGTATTAAGAGTCTCTTTTTCAGCCTTCTGAAATTTCATATGTATACATGCTAGAGCTCTCTCATCTCTGTTAATTGGGTTTTGTGGAATTTCGAGGCCTGGGGGCCAAGGGGGGAGGGCTCCTGATTAAAGCACGCCATGCAGAAGTGGATGCAAAAGTGTTGCACCGTAACAGGAGGAAAACTGAATTCCTCCAAGCTACCCGCCTTCATGCATGCACCCCGCCTGTCGCTTTGGAGGAACCCCATCTTTTGCCCCGGCCTTCCCGAAGGTGTGAGGATGTCTCCTGCCCCCTCCGATAGGCATCGCAGGGAGGATGCTCATCCCTGCTTCGCCGGTTGTGCAAACTGATTTTAGAGATTTCGAGGATGGTCCGCAGCTACGTTTGCTTAATGCATGGTGCAGGGCTGTCTCCCCACAGCCCTAAACCCAAAGTGGTGGTGATGGGGGGCAGGGGGAACCCACATGCTGACCTACACACTTCAGGACCATTAAGGAGGAATAAAAGGATGTTTGATCTCCCTTTATCCCATTTCATAACCCAGCATGTACATGTATGTCAGAACTTGTTAGGCTGTGATGCCTGAATTGATGAGATGACGTGTGTATGTGTGTGTGTCCCCTTCCGTGTGTGTTCATCCATTCCCACAGTGAGGGCACAGAAAATACCCATTCCTGCATTTGGTTGAACTGTATCTCTCCACGTACGAGGATCCAGTCCAGGAGCTTGCTCGCTGGAGCTAAATACAGATATTCACACACCCATTATAAATGCAGTCTAGTTTCATTTTTAACCCACAGGAGGGTGTGGAGGGAGAAGACATCAAAGCATGGACACAGGCTACCCTGGCATTCTGGGTGTGCAATTTTATCTTCCCCTCATTTCCCTCCTCTCCAAACCAGCTGCTACAACTATCATGATGCTTGCCCTCCGGCCAGTATGCTGGAAAACTGGCTTCCAAGGCAGTCATTAATCTCTCCCCATTACCCAGCTGGCACAGGATTTTGCTTAGATCGGAGGAGAGTCAGCTCCATGCCCTCCAAAACATCAGTGGCAGCTCCCACAGCCACATGTGCCAGGCATCTGCCGGCCCCATTGCCTACACTGGGCACGGCCTGATGCTGCTCACACCGTGCAAGGGATGAAGAGGGTAAAACTCAGGCGCTGAAGAGTACTGAAAGAGGATCTTTAATATGAATTAAATAAAACCCTCCTGTCAGCAATGACGGTGAAAAGAAGTGCTATGCATCTTCGGGGGAAGGTGGCTCAGATCAGAGCTAAGTTTAGAGGCTGACTTCTTGCATAGCAATAGCAGCAGAGAGTAGCCCCTACATATGCAAGTTATGCAAGTGAAATGAAGATGCACGTAAACCTTCAGAAAGAAAACGCAGCTCGGCAATGTTACGCTTTTCGTTCAGCCATCAGGTTTCAACCCATCTGAGGTAACAGGGCTGGAAATACACAGATAGGTAGGCAGTATGCTGAGCACAAGCAAGGGCTGCTCCAGTAAAGCCGAACTGAAATGAGAATAAAGCAGGCTTGGAAAGTAATGATGTGCCCCACTGCAAGTTTGTTAGGGAGATAAAAGTAACAAGAAGTAAGTTTTGTGTGATTCCCACCTGAAAAGGAGCCATTTTACCATCCCCACCATATGCTGCACTGTCCCAGCAACTCTATGAGGCAATGTTTGACCATCTACATTGGCACAAAACACCCTTTTCAGAAAATACTTTTTTTGTGTGTTGGTGGGGTGATTCATACCAAACCAGTCATATCCTCTCAGTAATACTGCTCATTTGCTACTTTTAGAGGGGAATAACAGGGCCTGCTCAGAGCCCTGTGTATACATACATAACCCTGCATTTGATCTGTCAGTAGGACCGTAGGTTCCCCCAAGAAGAAGAAACACACAGACAAGTTTTTGATCTTCCTTAAAGTACCGCTTATCTCAGCTTTTGTTTGTTTTCTGTTTTTCGGGTGTGGGGTAGCGTCTGATGTGAATGCCACCCACCGTAAGATATCTAGGCAATGAAACAACCATCATAAACCACCACTGGAACAAAAATAGCAGCACCTTTCTCTCCCCTGCCTCCCCCGGGCACAGGCCACATGCAGGACGGTACTGCCAGCATGTGCAGCTACAAGTATATTTTGCAGATCTCAAACTCAGAGGTGCTAAGCGTGGGTCTCCCGTCATTACCTTGCACACTCATTAGGGAACGGCAGAGTCCTTCCTGATGGCTACCAGAGAGAGCATCCCTTCCCAAACAGCCATGGAGCAGGGCAGGATGGTCCCCCCATAGGCTGTTGGCAGGGGCAAACTCCAGCTTGCCCCAAGGAAAGCTGCTGTCTGTGGTACAACCAGGTGAGTGAACATCTACAGCAACAGCTCAAAACAGTTTGGTTCTATGCCACAAGGCTAAACCATGGCACACTGAGCCTTCCCCTGCTGTCCGAGTCTTCATCTTCTCACTGGGAGTGCCAGTCTGCAGCTAGATACACGACAGGGTGTAACACCAATGGTACCAAATCCTAACTTGAATGGGGGAAGTGGTTTGAAAGGGATTTACTTCACATTGGAGGTTAAACCAACCTTTGCCCACACTTATGGCTTAGTCCCTCTTAACTCTGGAACATGCCGGCCAACTGCAGCCACACCTGAGCAGGGGGGAGAGATCTCCAAGCAGCTACGCTACTATCACCTTTCAGAGGGGAGAGAAAGGACAAAAAAGCCCAGCAGCCAGGCAGAGGAAGGAGCTCTTAATTAGCAGGAGGCAGCAATCAGTTGTTATGCTGCCTGTTTTGCAGCAGCCAGCCAGGCAAGCGCGTGGCACATGGGGCCACCGGCGAGTGCCACGTGAGCTCTCCATCCCCAGCACATCCTTCCTTGCTGGGAAAGGACACAAGTCCCTGGGAAACCCAGCTGCGGGGTCTGCTGCCGAAATCCTGCAGGGCTCCTGCTGAAAAGCACACTTAAAATGCACACTAAAAATAGAGCCCGAACTGATGCTATATTTAGTGGGACGGTGCACGCTTTCGGAAGGGCCGTTGTCCCCTCCAGCAGCAGGGGCAAGGCAGCCAGGCATGCCCTCAGGTCAGTCCCGAATGCCAGCCCTGCTGCAGCAGCACGTGCCAGCACCCAGCACGAGCGTGCCTCGAGAGAGCCGCATTTTCCTATGGAAAGGCGAAGGCAGGCTGCAGGAGACTGTTTACAAGTCCACTGGGTAGCGTTCCCTGCTCCAGAGCAGCCAAGTGGGAGGCGGGAGCCTGGTCCTCCCCAGGAGCTGCCGCCACTGGCCTGTCTCCATAAGGGTATGCTTCCTTCCCTGTGCCCGAGTTTTTTCACCTGTATAAGTGAGATAATGAGCATTGCGTTCTTCATAAAGCACTTACGGACATGTTGCTTCATCCAGGCGCTCGGGAGAGCCAGGCATGGCTGTAGGAGGCAATATTTAATAAGGGCCACTGAAAATTTGCCAGCTAGTGAAAACACAAAACCTCCCGCTTAGGTTGTCAAGCCAAGCATCTGTCAAAACCCTTGACTGTCTCCCAAGTAAAGAGCAAAACACACATGCACTGGCCAAACTGCTTAGACTACAAGAGCAGATCCAGAGCCTACGCGACACAGGCTCTGCACCGGCAAGCCCAAAGGGGCAAGTCTGCATTTTCCGCATTTCATGATGGGTTTCCTCTCCCCCCAGAGTAAAGCTAAGGGGATGCACAGCATGAGGAGAGGATGCCATGCAGTCCCTGCGGATGCTGCATGGGACGAAGTAACACCTTCCCCCATTGACTTGCAGAGCCCTGTGGGGTGGTGAGGCAAGGCGGGGGGCGTCCCACCTCCGGCGCCCAGGAGGAGCCACTGAAAGCCGAGCTTCTAATTAAGATCATGGTTTCGGTTAATTGAGTCCAATTCACCTGTGACATGAAGAGCCCCAATCCCATCAACAATAATGGAACTGCATCGGCTTACACCAGTAATGACTTCAAATCAGCGGCATAATAAAGCTAATTCAATACTTCTCCAGGTCCAGCTGATGAGGCTGCCACGGGAGAGCAAGAGACAGCCTTCCTCCTGCCACACCGACACCTCCTCTGGAAGAGAGGGTGACGCAAACGGTCGAGGGGGTCGGGTTGGTTAGAAAGGCAGGAAACGTAAAAGTAAGTTTCCAAGAACGAGACTAAGGTTTACTTTTAACACTGAATTACTCTTGCAGGCAACGCCGTGCAAGTGCTGATGACGAAGCAGTGCTCGCCATGACTACCTGCCAGAACAAGGAAAAGCAAAACCCTGCAAGGCAGCTGCAGGTTTCCAACCCGCCGTGTGCTGCTAAGACACCCCACCGAAATGGACCCACCGATCTGGGGCACTGGAGGCGGGAGCCGTGCCATACGTGTGTAGGTAGCACCCACTGGGGCGCGGGAAGGGGCCCGCGGGAGACAGCCACGCTGGTGGCCCTGGGGAGGAAAGCGGAACGACATGAAAGTTGCCCCGACGTAGGCAGACATGCAAATCAGCAGCTGCGCGGCCGCACCGGCAACCTCCTAATTGCTGTGATGGCAACCTCCTAATTGCGACGACGCCTGCCGCTCTCTCGGGGCAGGGGCCAGGGCAGGGAGCCAGGAGGAGCGGGAAGGAGCGAAACCCTCCCGCCGGAGCAGGGGATGTGCCGCCGGGGCCGGTGCCGCCCCGGGACGGCCCGAGTGCCCCGAGGGGTGGGAATGGCACGGCTTGGCCCCCGGCCGCCCCACACAGGCCACTGCCTTGCGCACACAAATTTGTCTCTGCCTCCAGCCAAAAAAAACTAAGCCGCCACTCTTCTGAAGAGACGCGCATTATTTTAGAGCAGTCAAGTTATGACTGGTCTGATTTCCATAATACAGGCTCTGCAAACATCTGCCTGTTATTTAAGGCTCGGCTCCAGCGGGACAGTTGAACAGGGCAGACCTTTGAGCTGGCGCATCCAGAGAGGGCTCCTTGCTGCCGGAGCGACCTCAGGGCAGAAACATGCCTGCTGGGAGGTCAGGGTGGTTGCTCCTCGCTCCCGTGGCTGCAGCTGACTTCACATTTCTGAGCCTTTCCCCACGCGCTGCGGATCACAGAAGGGCTCTGCCCCCTCTCCACCAGAAGTACCTGCTCACGCCAACAAGCAGCCCCCAGACAGAACCTGTGCCACACGCAGGAGGACCCAGCGGGGATATCTCTCCCAGAGACATGCGGGCCATGTATCATGGACATCTAACAAATCATTTGGCACCTTCAGGTTGTCTGCCATTTTTGCAAGCCGATGGTTGAAACCCCAGTGTCCCAATTAGCTGAAGTTAAATGCTGCCCTGAATGATCAGCGTTGCTGGCAAGAAAGTTATCCTGGCGTTACTGGACTGCTTCCTCCCTACTAAGAGACCACAAATTGGTGTTTACTTTAGAGGCTAAGTAGGACAGCTTTAAGAAATCACCCCGCCATCCCGCAAGCTCCAGCTTCCTGGGGGCTCCCCGGAGGCCACAGGATGGCTGCACCGGCTCCCCACCACACACCTCCATGCCATGCCCTTGCTCTGTGTTTAGCCCTTTCTCCATCCCAGCCTGACACAGCATTTGGCTACTGGTTTTATTCCCTGCACGCTGCACTGGAAGAGCTGAAATAACCGAGTCTGTACTGCAGTGAGTTGACACAGGCTAAATCAATTAGCTGCTATTGCTGGGATGCTCAGCTAGGCCAGATCAAAAAAGACAAAGAAAGAAAAGCCCCATGCTGAGGGGAACCAGGCCCAGTCAACACATTTATCTCCAATACTTTAATCAACATACTTGAAATGAGAAAGGGAGATGGCTGATGCTTCCCAAACTGACTAGATGCGGGCTTGCTTTCCTAGGGCAGGAGGGGCAGAGAGGCTAGGCAGAGCGCTGCAGCTCCTGTTCACCTCTGCTTCGTCCTTTGTTTCCATTCAACACACACTTCAAACAAACACAAAAAAAGCAAAACACTCTGTAAGTTCAGTTAAGGCACTTCCTACTTCAGATTGGGTTGTTTAAGGCCTGTACGTCTCCTAGCTCATCCTGATTCAAACCAACATATTTTACAGCTTGTGCTTAGCATCCTTCAGGAAGGACACAGAAAAGATCACAATGCACCACATGCTTCGCATGACCCCCTTCTCTGGGCAGGATTTATTCTTTTGCAGTAATCTTTGCTTTGCATCAGCTGTCCCAAAGACTACTGGTCTTCCCACTGACTTGCAAAATCACACCTGTAGGTAAGCAGCATTTTGAGTACCAAGCCCTGGACCCGTTTTTGCCTCTGCAAAACATAAAATGTTTCTTTTGAGAGACTGACAATTACTGCTGACAAGACTTCACCTACAACTGAGACTGGAGGAAACTAAAACTGGTAAGGGACGAAAGCAGCTCCGCAACACCCAGCTATAGCTGGGCAGCCTCCAGCTTCAGCTCAGACCCTTGTGGAGCTGCTCCTGATGAGAGGTATCATTCCATGCTGCTCTTCACTTCAAAGAAGACAACCATAAGGAGAACTATTAAAGCAATTAAAAAAATATTATCTTTAAGATGCAATCTACCCAGAGATGAATGGGAATAATTATCAAGCTGCAGATTTTTATGGGTTTTTTAAGGCAATAAGTGGCTGAATGTTTCTTCTGAGTAGAGTTACCTACAGTAACTTCTCCCTTATTGAAATGAGAGACTGGAGATACCATTTTTTTCACATTGTGGGCCACATCTTTCATATCATATCTTGTAGTAACATCTATACTCACTAACCCTTTTCCTGTTCAGTTCATAATCCCAAAAACACCTCTGTAGCAGCTCATGCATTTGTTTACATAGAAAAGCGTGATTTATGTTTCTCTCAAAACAGCGAAGGTAGCAGTTCAGCAGCCTGAAGAGAGAAGATCCAGCCCCCGTTTACCAGGCAGCTGCCTGAAATCACCTCCTCGAATTCTCGGTGAAGAGCAAGACCTCACATCAACACCCTTGCCTCAGCATACTTGCATCTGCATATGCCGAATCCTTTATTCTTCCTCTTCTGCTCTGTTATCCCACCTATGAAACGGAAATTACACCACACTGCACATAGGAAACAAGCACTGAGACATCAGCTACCGGGCTGAAGTTGTGCATCAACTAGACTTTCCAAAATCCTTTGAATATTAGTGCACTCCAGGTATTTTTGCACACGATGTACAATCCATGTCTATTAATCACTTTTGATTGAATAAATGTGTTTTCTGCTGTTGGAGTAGCTACCACGTGAACCATTACCTGCTCCTGCCTGTCTCTCACATGTCCATGTGCAGATACCAGCACCAGCCATCCTGCACCATGGATGCCAACAGACGCTTTGAGCTCCTCCTGACAGGACTCGAACATGCACGCTGGCCCCTATTGTAAACACCTTTAAAGATGCAACAGAAACGGAAGAAGCTCAAAGTCAACAGACCTCTTTCCAAAGAAGGCTTTTTTGGTTTGACTGCATCCCGAGATGTCAATCCTGAAGAGGCACACAGAGGGGTTTAGCTTGTGTATCGCGTGGGGCGTGATGCTCTCTTCTTTACAGGTTAAGGCTTAAGCTATGTACTTGATCCAGTCAAGACAGTTAACCGGCATTAAAAATTCCATGAATCAGCTATGAAAAAGGATTTTAAAATGCCACTAAATAAAAAAAAAAATCTATTTTAAAAATTCCTTTGCAATTTAAATATATGGGGAGGCAGAGGGAGGAGGGGGGAAATGTCCCCAGAAGGAAACAGTTATGCATCCTTCACCAAATACTTAAAAAGAAATCTCAGTTCATATTTGTAATAACAAGGGATTATCAAAGCCCTTAATTTACTGTTGAAGTCTGCAGTGAAGTTTTGTACCTTGAGTGAGGTACAGCCTAATCCCTCTGTATGATTACATTTAGGAGTGAGAGAGAGGTATGCAGAGGGTGGGGAGAAGCAACTTTTATTGAAGACAACGCTTCAGGCAGCCCTGGAGCAGAGTGGATCCAGTTTGAAAAGAATTGGCAACCCTAAAACTTTTTGATAAGATAAAAATTCATTGATGTTGGCTCACACTAGGCCCACTTCAACTCTGCACTTGTCCTCTGTGTTTCCTTGGCATATCTGTTCCTTTCCTCTATCTGCTTTAGCATAACTTTATTTTTCTCTTTTATCTTTAGCTAACTGCACCCAGGGACTGGAGGGATTGATTTTTTGTTTTGACTTATTGTTTGAAGATCTGTAACTCAAAGCAGCTTCTTGCGCCTCTGATGTCTAAGCCTGAGCAGTATAAAAGGTAAAGCTCATCCTGTGTACCAAACTGAGCGGGGATACCACTTTATAATCAGTCATCTGTGTTTTATTTTGCCTTTTTGGGAGGAAAACTATTTTAAGACTTTATAGGCAATAATACTTTAAATAAATATTCTCATGGCAGATACTACACATGCCAGTTCTCTTTTTAAAGACAGTCAGCTATTGCTCACCACTCAGGGGAAGGAAAAAAAAGTTCCTAATTAAAGGAGGCCATTATACATCAGAAGATATTTTGAGCATCACATCACACTACCAACAGCCTACTGCAGCCAAAATGTTACCATGCAAATCTAAAAACGCTCTCGCTCAGAGATGCGCTACCACGAGGCTAGCCTAAATCCCCGCTGGGAGGGGAAGGCAGGAGATGCGAGACTTGCTCGACAATGCCGTTTGTAAAGAGCGATCTCTCATTGCCATGTTAATACCACCCCGTCCTGAGACACGGAGGGATGGAGAAGAATTTTGTTTGCTTCCTCTGCCTTCTGAGGGCCGAACTCAGGAGATTTCTCCTTTTCCCAGGCAATTCTTCCCTCCTGCTCCAAAAAATGCCGCTAGGCTGTTTTAAACAAGCAGCTCTTCAGGACACGGCACCCAGGTTTCTCACTGCACATATGCATTTCGGTATCATAGAAAGCTGATAGCCATGGCACACACCGACTTTGTTTACGATCACCCGTCTCCGCTATTCCCTGAAGTTGCCCAGCTTGCTGAAATATGGTTACATATGCAAACATTATCTCCCAATTGTAACCTCATTTTCTGCTCTGCTGGACAGCGTGACCAGCATTTGTCATCTCGCCGCCCCCGCCCGCCACATCATTCATGTGTCTATAATTGTCATCAAGATGTGGCATGTCAGCAGGACTCCCGCGTCCGCTGCTCCCCATCTCCACGCAGTCACTCAGGTAACAAACCCATAATCTCGCCCTGTTTTCATGATGGTTGAATTACACATAATTGTTTCTGCACAGTGATTGATTTCTGCCTGAATAGAGACCTCTGCCTTTTTTCAATGCGAGCGAGTGGCAGCCAAGTCTCTCCATCTAGGAGGAGGCAGCAGCCTTTGAAGAGATCAAAGCCAAGGCCGCGAGCAGTTGTGCGCCCTGGGAATATGGAAAGCCTTTATGCTCTCAACCCCATTTCCAACATCATGTTGGATTGCAGCTGCATTACATTCTGCCAGCATTCTTAATGCTTTTAGTATTGACTCTGACATCACCGATAGCTGTTTTAAAGTAACAAAAGCTGAAGGATGACTTATTTTCACAACTCCGTAATTGGAACATGCAAAGTTAGGGGAAGGGAGCATTTGTTTTTAATCTGAGATACAAAAGAAAGCACAGAAAATTATATAAGTTCCCCAAAATTAAAAACACGTTTTTCATATGGAAAGAACAGAGGGGGCATTTTTATAGCCTAGACCACACAAAATGAACTGATTATGCACATGCTTTTTCAAGCCTAAAGGCTGAAGTAAAAATACGATTGGGCAAGCGAGTCAAATTGGGAAAAAATATTGTGACTCATGGTACATTTAGTGACTTTTAGCACCTGATGCAAGGCAAAATAATGCAGATGCCCAGGCTGGCACCTCCCCTCTGTAGCTCCTGGTAGAAAAGTGACAGCGGTTCTCTTACCCTAAACCAGACATACGGCACATGGCAAACGAACACTAAATCCTGTAAGTTATCTAAAAAGATAAATAATGATCTAAAAGTGTAAAATATGGCAAAGCTTCCCTCTAAGACTCCCTCTCTTCCCGTCATACCGGCAACTCTTAGGCTGCCTTAAAACTACTTTTGCTACAATATTGTTTTTAGGGGCATCAAATGCTCCCACGCTCCTCCTCTCTCCTCATCTGGCTTTGCTAGTGAAAACAAAAGTAAATCTCTCTTGAGAAAGACTGTCCTGAACTTGGATTAAACATATGCCTATACTGCCCTGAAAAAATATTTCCAGGGAACTTTTAAAACTTATCAGTGGAAAGGAGGGGGGATAAGGAGGATGTAAAAAGCGAGAGCCCGGGAGGACGCAGCAGCTGAACTGCTCTGTGTCTGTATGCTGACCAGTCCGAGCACCACTGCTACTTCGACACATATTTTTATTCATGCTAAAACCACCAAATAGGAGCTTTTAAGAGCAGTAATTTTGAAATATGGTGGCTGCCACCACAGCATGCAGAGTGGTGAGGAAGGAAGAATGTGCAAATAAAGCATAAGCTGTAAAGAATTAAACATTATAAGCTGTAAAGAATTAAACATTATGAACACCCATGTATTAGCAATAAAAATAATTTCCTCTTAGCTGTATCATTTTTCTTCTCCTGCTCTAACACTGCTTTCTTCCCTGTAGTCATTAAAACCCCAACTCAAAGACAACAGCAAAGGGATCTGCCTTCACTCCCTGTGGACACAGAGCTTATGTCCCTGTCATTTCAAGGCTGGGAAACTGTCTCATTTTTACTTTGACTGTTCCTTAACACACACTAACCTTACCGAGGCTGAAACTAGAGCCAAACGTAGCAAGCTCTTTAGCCAAGAGGTAAAACCTTATAGTGTTTTAGTAGTATTAAGACAGAGGATTTTTCTGTGTTAATCCAAGGTTTTGGCGTTTCCCACCTCCCCTTCTCCTGCCATCCCCAGCAAATTTACTGCTTCCTCTGCACAGCTTGCTTTCTTAAATCAGGACTAATTCTTTGTGGCTCTGGTGTCTACTCTGATAACCAGAGAGATGCTCATAAAGCAACACTGAGGAAAGAGCGGCAAGATACAGATTGCTGGAGCAGTCACTGTAAATAGAGGTATCTGATGCCATGTTGGCAGGGCAGCTAATTCAACTTCTGCCTATCCCACAAGGAGTCTCAAGTATCTGGAAATGAATGCCAGCCTCCAGAAACTGAGCAAGCAACATGTGTAGCATTGCAAAGGTCTCCAAAACACTTGCCACTATGAAGAAACAGCAGCAGAGAAGTCACTTTTATATGATGCTGCAACCCTGCCTTTCAGCGTCGAGCCATTACTGTGATGAAAAAGTATGTTTTACTGTAATTACTGCTTATTTTCCCTGTCAGGGACTTTTGTGTTCATTTGCAGAGGATTTACTTGCTACTTGATACTTTTGCTTGAAAGCTTGCTGCTTTTTTGCAGCTATTCACTGAAATTTAAGAGACACCATTTAGCCCAAAAGAGGCACGCGAAGGCTGTCAGCCAGGTTTTCATCCCGTGCAGCCCACCGCATAACCTGCACAGGCAGCTCTCCATGCCCAAGCAGAGACAGAACTTCTCGTGCAGGATTTTTTGGTGACCACATTAGTTAGAGCCGGGGGACCTGACAACAAACCTCACCAGTTCCTTAAATCCTGATCCCTGCAAAGTGATGACCTGCGTGACTGCAACAAACTGAGTTTTAGGTTTGGCTGTAGTGCTGGGGGATGTGCAGTTGCCAGCTGTGGCCACCGTGCATAGGCTGCAGCTACAGAGCTGTGAAGAAAAAAGAAGACATCACCGATGACCTGGGTAACCCTGGGGAGGCGATGCCACCATGGCATGCCGCTCAAGAAACACAGATAGGAAGCTGAGAGTTGTGCTCCAGCAAGCACAGCCGGGGTGTACATTAAAGTAGCAGGTATTTCAGGATCACCAGGAAGATGCTTAAAGCTTCCAGCTTCAAACCAGCCAGCACCTCCTTGCAAACCACTGCTGAGCCGCAGGGCATAGATATCACTGAGACCATGGTGGGTGCCCACTGTGGCTGGAAGTGGAAGACAGATGCCATTGCTGCCAAGATGCCTCCAAAAAAGCTGCTTTGAGAAGCAGCTGATCAAGGTCCTCCTAGCCCCCAGTAAATGACAAAAGCTCCACCATGCTGGTGCCCAGGGGAGCTGGCTGAGAAGCCCTGGTCAGCCATCCCCAGCACATCATGTGTAAGAGCCACGAATCAGTGTTAGCTTCCTGGGAGAGGGAGCACACCGTGCCGGTTATCTAACTGTGTTTGCACTGAATTTCTGAGAGGGGAATGGAGACAAAAGTGGGGGGTGCAAATAACGATGCTGAGGGCAAGCAGCTTGCTTCCCCCGCAGGCGGAGAGCAAACAGAAAACAGCGTGTAAAAAGACGGGTGCTGATGCAATGGCAAGGAGGGAAGATGAGAAAAAACAAAGTTTGCTTTTTGACAAAAAGTTTTAAAGCTAGTTTTTTAAGCACCCCCTTGCTTTTACTTCAAAACTTCAGTAGGATTGTTTGGTCCTTAATTGAAAGGCTCGGTATGAAACACAGCCACAGCCAGCACTGACATCAACTTTCTTCTTATCTGTACTGGTTTTAATCCTCTTATTCCCTCCCACCATGCACATCCCACTTTTTACTTTGTCAGAGTTCTGGTTTGTTTTCATGAAAAAAAAAACCACCAAAAACACAACCCAAGAAACATATCTTTATAAGCAAGTTGTCTTTCAGGAGGGTTCTTGAAGCAAACTCAGGAAACATGCCTTTTGTTCCCACCTCTGCCATCACCCTTCTCTAAGTCTCTGAACAAATGTTGCTTTTTCGGGTCCTCATTTGCAGAAGCCTCCTCCCAGACTGTGTCTCTGCTTTTGGGAGCAGGGTGGAGAGAGGCAGAGGACATGACCCCCCGCCCCATGCCAGTGTGGGCACCCGGGATACCTCCCAGGAATCTGCTGGCAACCACCGATGCGTTGTGATTTCCACAGGTCACGTCCTCATGCCAGACTCTACATTGGGTAATTATACACAGAATTTACCTATTTCATGCTTACTTGCACAGGCACAAACTTTTGCTCCACCCCCAAAACAGCTATAACCTACCAGCAGCACTTGTGTTACTACAGGCAGCTCTCCCAGTCCTGGCTTAACCCCCTAGGCTCAAATCTCAGTCACCGTCTCAACCAGCCATCCCCTCGTGGGAGAACCCACCGAGCCCAGCAGAGGAGAGGGGATGCTGTAATGCATGAAAGGCCAGTGTCAGCCCTTGGCTGACTTGTGAGCTATGGGCTCCTGGGCTGTGAAATGTCGCCTCCAGAAGAGAAATGCAAGACCCACCCGCAGGCTGTTCTGCTGACCGAACCTGAAAAAATGCTTTGTGCAGTAGACGTTTGCCAGAAAGATGCATTTAATGGAAGAGGGCATTTTTTTGTGCAGTGAGAACAACTATTTAACTCAGTGAATGTATTTACTTGCAATCCTGAAGCTAGAGCTGGAAGACAAGCTCCACAAAACCCCCTCTGAAATCTCCTTCTCCTAAAAAGTCTGCCTGCACCCCAAACACAGGGGTTTCTGAACCAGCTTTGATGAAACCACATTTCCTGACTGAGTATTATTGTTCTGCCCCATTAGCCTGTAACATTCTCATTTACACACATATCCCTGGAAAGAAAAAGAAAGAAAGGGAAGGATTTAAAGTTTCAAAGAATGAGGGAAAGCTTTCTACACAAGTTGTTTTGGGAAGGCCCTTGAATTAAAAAATTGCAAGCAAAATAGCATTTTGACCAGCTCTCCTAGAGTCTCTTAATATTTCCTTATTACAAAGTATGAAGTCATCTTTTACAGGTCACTCTGATAAGAAGCTTAGTAGTTGCCAGTTTAAAAAAAGAAATGTTTGCAATAGTGCTGTCAAACTGTCTGGGGAGCTGCCTAATAAATTAGCATTTTTTTGCAGTTCTCCTATTCCGAGTTTTCCTTCTGAAGATTTACATCTAAAACAGGATCTCTGCACTATTATCTTAGAGATATCCTCAAAATAACTGAGAGAGGAGAAGAAGCCTTAACAAAACCAGAAAAATCCACACTTAAGAGCTAAGCTTTTTAAAGTTTTATTTCTTTTTTCCTTTAAATCCAGCACAGCTTCCTTTTCTCCCTATACCAAGGCTATTTAAGACATGAAATGATGTGTGAGAGAGAAGGTTTTGAGTAACAAATTTTCCAAATCCAACATGCTCAGTTCAAGCTATTTTTTTAAGCTGAATGTCAGTTGTGTGCAGGAGGAAATCGGGCAGTAAAGAGCAGACACAAATACAACCCAGCATGCTAGTGTTGGAGGGCTGCGAAACAAAAAGCTTTAGGGGCATTCTTCAGGGTAAATTATTTTAATTACTTGTTTTTCAAAAGGTATTTTAGGATGTTCCATACACGGCTTATTCCCTCCATATGCCTCCAAAGCTCTCCCAGCGCCAGCTCGGTGAGCTCACCTTTCCTGTCCATGTCTGTGCCCAGCAGCCTGGAGGGGACCCAGGCAGGCTGCTGCCTGCCCCTCCGCCCTGGGCTCCTAAGCCTGAACCTTGCTCTCTGCTCACTCCCGCTCTGCTCCCAAAAGCTCCTCAAGAGGCTGAACCTGTGCCTGAGTTCATGTTTGAGAGAGGAGAACCTGTATGTGAACCTAGGGACAATTTTTACTCTTCACAGGGACTAATTCACGTACAGATGTGGAGGGGAAAAATCAGAGTCTCCCCCAATACGGAGGGGGCCCTGCACTGTGTCAAGCCTGGGTATTCTTCTGCTTCACTTCAACTTTTCTGTAACAAGTGTTTCTTCAGTTTAAGAAACAGAAACGCTGCTGACCGGACGGCAAGGAGTTGCCACGTGATGAAACTAGATGCCACAAACCCTAAAGTGAGGAGAAGGCACGGATGTGAGAAGAAAGCCACTTTGAATGAATTTGGGGAGCTGCATGGCGGGAACATGCACTGCGGCACCATTTTGTGGCATGGCTACGTGGGGTGCAATGTGGGTCAGTGGAGGGAACCTTGCTCACTGTGGGTGTGCACAGGAGTTCACAAAACTGCAGTGAAGTCAGTAAGTACAGGACTGGGGGTGGGAGGATAGAGCGCAACCAAAAATACAACTGCCACTTGTAACTGCAGCTTCCTTAAACCTGATACAGCAGCAGCCAAATTTTAGAAACTACAGACCCTAAACAAATCACTGGATTGTGGCATTTTAACAAAGTAAACACATTTGCACCACTGGACACGGTTTATCTGCATTTTAGCACATTGCCAGGGAAAAGGCCTTCTCCCCAAGCGCAGTCTGCATTTGACAAGCGTTGACACCTTTAATCGTCACCTCCGTATTGTACTTTTTTTATGCTAGACAAAGCTTGCCAACGCAGAATTTGGGGGGAATGAAGAAAGATCAAGGCAAGAAGATATGCCAAAACTGTGGAGAGACAACAGACGGTCACAAAGATAAATCTCTGAGGCAGCTTTGAAATACAGAAGGAGGCAGAAAATTGAAGAAATAGAGCCTTATAGCATAGCTAAGTGACCAGTTCCTGAGACAGAGCATTGGCTCTGAGCAGCTGGTGTCATTAGGATGCCAACCCAGAAATACAGGTCCTACAGGAATAGCTTTTTAAAGCTCACCACTTTCCACCTCTGAGCCAACAAAACTGCCCAACAAAAGCCCCATCTTCTCTTTTCCTGTTTTTCTGGACATACATGACAAATCAGACCATTTCCAGACTGGTTTTCTTTGGATAACCCCTGCATCCCCGTCCAGAGCTCTGTTCAAGTCAGCCAAGGGGGAAGCTGAGCTGTCATCAGCTTTGTTCGAAGTATCAGCATTTTCAGAAGGTACTTTGTGGCAAACGTGTGCATGAAATCACAGGCTCCCAAGGGACTTCTCCCACATGCACCAGCCTGGGTGAAGCAGACCTGCCCGCTGACTTGTGCAGCACTGTTCGAAGTACAGGGCTAGAGTACTGAAAGTGCTCGGATAGACAGATGCCTTTGGGAATTAACTGCTCTCTGATTTGCCTAATAACTCCTAACCGAAGTGATTTTCTGGTTTACGTGTAACAGCTGGTGACAACAGTATGCTTACTTTTAAGTTAAGCTACCCATTTAATAAGTATTCAGTCAAAGCCTTGTAACTTTACACTTGTAATTTTTGCTGACTAAGCTCATCCTATTGATTTTATGCCTCAATTTCACCTATACCCACAGCCATTCTAAGAAAATAAAGAAACGTCGAGTTGTCCTTTCAGCTCCGTGAAAATGCTCTTCTACACGAGGGTTTTGGTATCTTAGAAGATCACAGGCAAAGATATTCTAGGTCCTTCATCTCAACCTGAAGCGCCAGCAAGCAACACCACCACCAGAAGCCAGGGGAAGGCATGCCACTTCTCCTCAGGCAGTTTGGACCACTTTTCTTCCCCTTTAGGAGAACAGGCAATCCCTGTCTGATTAGCACAGTTGGCACGCACGTTAACTCCCTACTGCACTTTTAGCTCAATCCCAAAGATTCAATGAATACATTTTTATTTAAGTGCTCAATCACTTTCTTGCTGAGAGGACAGATTCCTTTGAAGTGGGAAACCCAAACTAAATAAACATATCCACAAGATCCAAGTCTCAAAATAGAAGCCATTGGGTTGCTAGACTAAGTTATTCTGAATGCAATTTTCTTAAGTGAATCTAATGCTTACGAAGGGCCAGAGTGACAGAGACACTAATCCCCAACTGCCCAGGCAGGAGCAGCATGCCGAGCAGCTGTGCCGCCTTCCCCCCAGCGTCCTGCAAGAAGGGACCAAACCCAACAGCCAGATGAGAACAAGTCTTCACGCCAAACATGCCTTATGACCAAAACCAGCTTAGAGATAAACGCCTGCTAGCCAGGATGGGGGCGGTTTGGGGGTAAATGGGAGTCATTTATGCACGACTGGAGCACCACAGCACCGGCTCCCCTGCAGCAGTGGGGAGGACACTCACTGAGGACAACCTGCCTCTACTAGGTCGAGGACCCACAGACCAGCCGGCTCATGGCAACGTTCCCCTCAGACCAGCCACACACTGGATCGGTGTCCGTCCATGCAAGAGCAACACAGGAGATCACAGCGGGCTGCATGATGCACAGATCTCAGGCTGCAAAATGTTCAGTGTCTGTGTTAAAGCACTCTTGCACGTCTGTCTTCTTCTGAGACACAGTGTTTTACCACTAGGGAAAAAAAAAAAAAGCACATGCCTCTAATGGGGCTTCAGAAATATTACAGCAGCAGTAAAACACTTTTGTGTGGGTTATTTCCTTCCAGTATCAGGAGGAGTTTTCCCTAACTATAAACAGAAGTTAAGTACTCGGGAGGAGCCAGGCCTGTGGTACCCAGGCTTTTCAATGCCTGCAGCCATGCAGTGCTGCAAGTATCTGGAAAGTCTTTTCCTCTTTTGATGCCTGAACCTGCGGAGCTTTAAGCTTTCTTCTTGAGCCATATCCTCCCTGGCACTTGCAGCCCGTAACAAGCCATTATTATTAACATTTTTTCAGGGCTGGATTAAGTTGGAGAAGAGGTGGCACAGCACCAAAACAACAGGAGTATATTTTGCTTTTAAACCACCTTAAAATATAAGCAGCAACTCCACCATTTACAGTTCATATTGAATTAGCTCCTAGATATATAGAAAAAAGGAGATTTAGTACATAAGCATATACACATACTGATATACAAAAGCTCCAACTTTGATGATTTGTAATGGGTGGGGTTTTTGATTACGCCTCCACTGAAGCCACACACATGCAATTGCTGCCTCTGGACTGAGACATCAGGAGAACATTTTCTTTCCCCCTTGCCCATTCCCAATTAGATAGATTTGCTAATTGCATCACCCTGACAAGAAGAAGGCAGCAAAAGCAGAAAGGCTGTTTTCTTTGCCCAAGGACCACACTAATGATGGACATATGTACATAAGATTCTGCCTGGATCGTGCCATCTTATCATGAGCAACCAGATCAGGCTTCAAAGGCCAACCTAGAGGCACCACAGTAACTTCTTCTGCCCCCTTTCCCAAATGGAGAATTCATTTCACTAAGGCGAAGAAAGAAAGCACCACCGAAACTCAGCCCACGACCATTCATGGCTCGGATTTGTGTTTCACAGAGACCTGGCTCGTATCTTAGACTGATCAGCTGTGACGCTTGAGTCAGAGCAGCTGACAGACACGTTTGCAGCAGTGAGGTCCCTCTATTAGCGCTGAGCAGATTCCTCTTCTCCCCCGGTACTGGCTTTTGGCGCGACTCGCCAAGCCTCTCAGCAAATAGTGCTAAAATTCCTCCCCGCGCAAACCTGAATAAACCCCAGCAAGTTCTGCTTCCATAGAGTCAGGAAGCTTTGTGCTCCTCTGCACCTGATTTCGAAGTTATTTAAGGAGCTAATCAGCATTATTTGACTTCATTGAAACGACATGCTCTGCGCAGGGTGAAGCAGCAGAGGCTCAGCGCTGGGTGAAGAGCTGCGGCTTGTTGAGCCCCTTGGCTACCCGTGCAACCCATTTCCTCAGGCACGGGTCTGGGGTTGCAGGGGAAAGAAAGAGACATCTGACAGGACCACAGCTGCCTACGGCTCTTGGAGCATCCTGCTCCAGTGCCAACTTGGGAATTAGTGCAAAGCTTTCTGACGGGTGATACGGGAGCAGGAGCTGAGCCCCAACATCTGTGCTACAAAGCCCATTTCATATTGGGCCAGGGAGCTTTCAGCCGACCATGGCTCCCAGCAAGTGCCTACAATGTCACAGTCAGCAGAAGCAAACTCTCAGGAAAAGACAGTATTATGAAAAATCAGGTTTGTGTCCTTATGCAGCTCCTGTACATTCCCCTTGGGGTCCCAAAAATTCCCCACATGCAAGTGAACCAGCCTGCTTTCAGAGGGACAGCAAGATGCAACTAGGGAAACAAAACACTCTCAGTGAAGATCTGTAGCCAGTCATTCTTGCTATTTCTACCCTCATCCTTCCTCCTGTCCATATTATCTGCACAATTTCTCCTGGGACGTTAGCTCTTCAAGACAGGAGCTATCTCCATACTCCTTGCCATGAAGAAGCACACATGAAATATCCAAAACTTGGGCAGGGTAGGGGTGTCCTGCGTTTAAATGTTGTTCCTTGAGTTCAAACCCTCTTAGCAGAATTCATCATTTTCAAATGGATATGTTGTGTTTTGCAAGTGGCTGTAAGGTTGTATCCTCCAACCTATTTAACACCTCCAGCTGCTACAAAGAGACAGTTTAGCCACCAAGAAATAAACCCAGACCTGAAGAACAGATAAGAACAGACAACAGAGAGGTTGCAGAAATCCTCTACCTTCCCACAGGAAGTTTAATTCATTGGGAAAGAGAGATGACCAAAGACAAAATTATTTTTTGGATGAATTTAAGACACAGAGAAATTATTCTTCTTCAGTCACCTCCTTTGCCCCCACGTTCCCATCACACAGATGAGAAAGGTTTGCTACCTCAAAACTAGTCTTGTTAATGAAAAAAAAAACCCACACATGTTAGAAAACAAACAGCTGTCTCCATCTCCCATCTTCAGTACCCTCACGATGCTGAGAAACCAAAAGATATCTCGAGCACACAGGATGCACATTCACCAGGTGTTACTGCGGTTTTAGTACCATCACGTGCCACTTCTCCTGCAGCCACCCAAACCAACTGCTTTGCTTTTTCACTTACACAGCTATCTGATAAGAATAGGTACTGCGGCACTTGGCTTGTACCTGAACTTGAATTAACACTCTCCTGTTCCTACAAATACAACTTGTAAAAGGCAAATCAGTTGCCAGTAAAAGAAAAAAAATTTTTTAAATTAGATTTAAAAAAAAAAAAAGAGGAGGAGAATGGGGAAGATGAGACCACTCTAACAATAGCAGATTTTGGAAGACTTTAAATCCTCCTCACACACCCTCTCCCTCCCAAAAGCTGCACTGAAATTACACTTCAGTTTCCTTCTTTTAAGGCTTATTAGACATGTTGTGTCTGACTATAGATTTGTACTTTAATTTTACAAAGCAAGAATGTAAAGTGTTTGCCTTTTTTTTTAAAAAAAGGCATTATTTTCCTATATATGCTGGCAAAAGTAACTTTTTTCCCATTCCAAGAAAGCTTTGCTCTCTCTGCCCTGGCATAGGGAGCCGAGGCCGCCTGCGTCAGAGATGGTCCCTGTCCTGGGTCTGGCCGTGTTTCCCCGGGGGTGCATCCTCTGGGCAGTTTGCAGGCAGCCCGGTCCTTCCAAAGCAGAGAAAAGATTCAGCACCCCAGGGCGGCTTTTTAATCCTGCCTAACACCTCCAGGCAACAGATGCATCAACAAGAAGCGGCTTTGTCATGCAAATAGAAGGGCGCAGGTACACACCCCAGGGCTGCTCTATGCACAAATGGCCGGGGACTGACACCCCAGGAAAGACCTCCACCTCCAGACCTTGCTGATCTCCACCGCTTCTTGCCACCCAGCCCTGGCACGTCCCCCCAAAAAGGGGAGCAAGAGCAAACCTGCGGGGCAGCGGTTGGGACCCCGCAAAGGTGGACAGGCAGCATCCTGCGGCGCTGGAGCTGTGGTTCGCCATGAAGCGAGCAAGCGTGTCGCCTCCTGGATGCGGCGTTTTGATCTCGCGTGCATTAAAACCCAGCTGTCAGCTAGGAGACTAGCAAAGATTATAGTTCAATTAAACAAAAAAATTATTTAATAACTCAAGCGTGTAGCCTTGTGGTTAAACTGAAAGAACTCCAGGCTTCTGTCAACATTGCAGCCCTGCAACGGCACTATTTTACCAAAACAGTGGTGCTGCTCTAACATGCAAGAGCAACACTGAACTAAATTAGCCCCTCAGATGTTCGGCAGGCACCTTTAGAAAGCAGACTCGTTTCCCCCCCTCCTCCCCTCCAACGTACCCTTGTAGGACGGTTCCTCAAGTACCTGAGCAGGCAAACAACCTCTGAGAGAAGCCAATATTCTGGGGGCATCAATACCAGATCGGTAAAAAGCGGCAGCCACACGGCATGCATACGCAGAGAAAATCTTCAGTGAATAATTTAACTGGATTTTGTTATTCGAAGCCTTGCACCAACACCAGGGACATTCTCAGGAAGGTAACGTGGGAAAGAGTGGGTAAAAAAATGGTCTGAAGTTTCCCAGTCCTCAAAGAGGCAGGTTTGAGTCTTGGTGCCTTCTTGAGAAGCTGCATCCTTTTCCCCACGATACATCCGAATTGAAGTTTTCTGTAAAGCTGCCTTTACAACAACAAATATCAACAGACCATGGTCAATGTGCTTCACCCTAAATGGCTGTAGGTCTCTGAACTGTAATTTATACACAAAAAACTCAGAGCTATAGAAAGAAATATATTGCATGAGTTTTTGCATCTTTCAAACGCAAATGGTGACATATAAAAAGGGCAGATCCATGTGTTTCCCAGTGCCCAATCACCCTGTCACTCCGAATCCAAACATCCACTAATTTAACACGCTTTGCTACTGTCAAATTACCAAAACACATTAGGCCCCCTCTTTTTTGTTTTTGAAGTCAAAAGCCATAACCCTGGAGAAAAATCAAGAACATTGGAGAGCAAAATAATGCCAGTTGTTTGACGGAGACCGCCAAGTAAAAATCTAAGAGCAAATAAGGCAGAAAACTGCTTTATCACAGGGAAATAACAGCATCTAACTTCTCATATCACAGCACACACAACTGCAGTGGCATTTTTTCAGCGGGATGCCTACGAGCAAATTTGTTTCCCGCTCCACTCTGGTTATACTAATATAATTTCCACAGTTCATTTTAACATTGCCTCCCCATCACTCTATATGTATACCAAGAGGTTTACAAAAATAAATGGGAATTGACTATCCAAAATTAAAAGTACAACAAAAGTGCATCTACACCAATGGAGACTGAAGGACCAACCTGAAAGAATCAGTGCCTAACACAACATAAAGGAAAGCTGTAACTACTGCATCACGGTTGACATTAATTCCTAAACGACCATTTCACAATTCGGGGCTGAAGATACAGAGTATGTTTCAAAGCAATACTGCCAGAAACATAAAGCCTTCATGCAGAGCAACTGATGGCAGAAATAAATATCAATCAGCAAAGAGCAATGCCATATCTGAAGGCAAAAAAAAAAAAAAAAAGAATCCGATCTTTTCATCTTACTGACAAGCAACTTTAGCAGTTCTGCTTCCGGCCCTTAATTTTCCTCAACAGACGAAGAGTTAAAGCCAGAAAATTCACATCTGTCCCAGTCACTACAAAGACGGCATTTACATCATTCTGCCATACATTATCCTACAGTCATAAACCAGGGCTCCCCCCCCCAAAGCCCCCAGCCCTGTTCAAAGGATGTCAGACACCACAGACGTTAATCTCAGCTTTTCCACTGTGATCACAACCAACACCTCCAAGAGCTTTCAAACTCCACTGGACGGAGGCTCTGAACAGCAGAAGCACAACCTTCACCGTAGCCGAAGCTACCCAAAAAAACCCCAGCATGAACAGGCACTGCAGACCAAACAGGAGGAAACCCAGCTCGCCAAAACCAGTCTTTGGAAGAGATAACTCACTGTTCTGGGGATGGGTGGCGACAGAGATCCATTAGGCATGTACGGGTCGTTATTCATATTTGGCATCATGATATACCCAGAATAACCAGAGTATGATGGTCCCTTGCTGTATAAGCCACTGTCTGGATGCTTTCCTATGGAAGAGGAAACAATGATTACATTATTCCCCACATATACATTTCTTGTAAGTTAGAGCACTTAAACAGGTACTGTGCATTCATAAAAATGTTCTGCATGCAAACATTTCCTTACTCATGGAAACGACCTCTGACAGAAAGCGGTCCGCAGCAATTTGTAATAACATTTTTTTAAGAAAAGTTAATTCTTAAAGGAGCACCTACTCTCAGTGAGTTTATCCTTAAAATACAGAATAGCCTTGGAGTAACCAATTTATTTTGCTAGTCCCTGTTCAAGTCAAGGCAGAAACATCAGCAATGACCTCACATTTCTCGAGTAGCAGTTTTCCCCCATTTTATACATCCCTCTAGGATTTGTGGATTCAGAAGTATTGCCAGTATGGGTTTCCAACATCATTGTTAGGAAAGGGAGGAACAGGGCAGTGATAACTAGCTATAATCATTTCCTTCTCTCGCTGAGCAGCGAACAATTCATTCTGGCCACACTCACTGGGAACAATTAGAGGGCAGGGGCTCGCTTGGAAGGAGACCCTAACAATTTGGGGGGGGGGGGGGGGGAGGGGGGCTGTTGAACACACATGGCGCTACAGTCAAGAGGGAAGCCAAGAGAGGGAGGCTATTTGTAGCAAAATAGGTCCAGGTCCTGCAAAGGGGGGTGAACAGGTCTTCCACCTATGTGACTGTTGACAATGACACTACTGAAAGGTGAGATTTTAAGAGAATGCAAGGCTGAAAACTATACAGAGCTGACCTCCTTTCCCTCACTGCCAAAACGCTACGAGCATGAATATTATTACTTTTAGGCTGTATAATGACCAATTTGGAGCAAGATTGCCACAGAGCCCCGGAAAGCACCAGGACTGAACTGTGTCTGTCTTTATATGGAATTTATGATCTGGTTTAGTTTGTGATGATAAGCGTTTCATTTTAAACATAATCTCCCATTCCTCACAGCACACATTCTTTGTACGGGTGTCCAGCTTCCTAAGAGATATTCAATGGACTCTGTTATTTCCTCTGTCCTCTTCAATCAAAATTAACCAGCTGGTATATTAAAAAAAGTAAGAGGTCTGTTCATGCTTAGATTTGGAAGAGGAGATTTAAGCGACAGGCTTTGGCTATGGAGAAAAAAGCACAGAGCTTCTGAACACACACAACACTCGGCTGCGCTATATGAGTGAAGAGATAGATGTGTTTAAGCTGATATCCTAAAAATAGTTATTTCTTCAGCGAAGATCCATTTGGCCTACTTATCAGTTTTTAAACAACTGAAATACCATTTGGTCACTCAAGATAAACGTGCTGCACACATTCACGTCCTTTTTAAATGCAATTTGTAAGCACCCTGGCATCCCCCTTCTCCAAAAGGTACTAAATTTATGTTTCCCAAAAGAAACCAAGCTCCAGTTTGAGGACCGTGCAGAATCTCACAGAGAGACTAAGAAGGACAATATCACAAGACAGGACCGTTTGCTTCTCACCTTCCTCGGGGTGCTCTCTGCCTTTATCATGGTAGGAATCCTGTGCTTGAGTCTGCCTGGAAACCTGACCGCAAGGAATCCACCATCAGAAAAGAAGAAGAAAAAGAAGAAAAGTCATTGTATGGATGCTTATTTATCGATCACAATGCTACAGATTCTTGTAGAAAGAAAAAAGTTAGGTCAAGAGATAAGCATCTTTCTTTTCCCTCTTAAATCGCTTGGAAGGCAACTGTACCAGAAACGTTTGTGTAAACGATCGTTTTATGACAGTGTTAATAACTATGGGGCTTTGCGCAGAGTTTCTAGCAGAAGCGCCCTACATTTAACGAAAGGGGCTTATTTCTGGAAAATATTTGGAGCTTCGGCAGTCAAAACACTCTTGGTAAAAAGATACCAAAAATAATAATGAAAATCGGGTTGCCCTCATTACCAGATCTTTAGGAAAGAAAAAGAAAAAACAAAGGGAATAAAAGAAAAAAGCAGGTTCCCCGCTCGCCCTGAAGTTGTTTTAGCGTCAGGAATTTCTTCCCAAACAGTTTTATGTAAATCCCTGAAGGAGTTTACGGCTAGTGCTCCGACCCCGCGGATTTTACCGAAGAAATTTCATGGCTGCTTGAGTTCTCACACCACCGCGCCGTCGGGGGACTCGCGGGAACTTTCTCGTCCCGGGCCGAAGCGCGGAGGAGGCCGCCCCCCCCCCCCGACCCCCACCCCCACCCCCCCCGCCCATCCCCGGGCGCGGAGGGGCGCGGAGCCCGCCCGGCTTTGCCCGCTGCTCCTCTGGAATCGGGAGTTGGGGTGGGATGATTTTTTTTTTTTAGGGGAAATTTAGAAAATAGGAGTTTCTCCGATGCCCCGCCGAAGCTCCCTCCGTCCCTCCCTCCCGGCGGCGGCGTCCGAAGCCCGCCGCATCCCGCGTCCCCGCGGTCGCTCCGCACTGCCCCGCGGAGCCCCCGCGGCCGCGCACCTCGTGCCCGTTGGCGCCGGGGGCGATCTCGGACTCGTTGACGAGGGAGGACTTGATGTCGGCCAGGTCGCCCTCCTCCTCGGGGTGGCTGATCTCGGCGAAGATCTTCTCCTTCTGGGGGTCCCCCTCGTCCTTGAAGGGGATCATCTCGTCGGTGGCGCAGAGCTCCGGGTCCCCCCCACCGCCCCCGGCCCCCGGCAGCTGCGGCATCCTCACGGCAGCGCGGCGTCTGCTGCGGCCGCCGGCCCGCCGCGGGAAGGGGAGCGGGAGCGGGAGGAGCAGCGGGGGGAGGAGGAGGAGGAGGAGGAGGAGGAGGAGGAGGAGGAGGAGGAGGAGGAGGAGGGAGGAGGAGGAGGAGAGAGGAGGAGAAGGAGGAGAGAAGAAGGAAAAATCCCGTGAAGTCCTCTGGGTTGCTCTCGGCAGCTGGAGACCCCCGCCCGCCCGCCCCCTCGGGGCCGAGGTACCCCCGCTCCCGCACGGCACCGGCCCCGCGGGGAGCCTCGCCCCGCCGTGCCTCACGGCCGGAATAAGTCGAAATACACCCGATTGTGTCCCGCCCGCCCCCGGGGACGGCGCCGGGGCCCGCCCCCTGGGAGCCCCGTCCCAGCCCATCCACCCCCCCGGGCCCGGGCTCACCCTGGGGTGAGGGGACGCGGAGGGGAGCGGCGCCCGCCCGAGTTTCGCCTCCGAGTGAAGTTGCCGCCACCAGGGCGGGCCCGAATTAAAACGGCTGGGGGGGGGGGCGGGCAGGGGGAGGGGGCGCCCCGGGGGACGGGGACAGCGCTGCCCGCGGCGCGCACCCACCGGGCCTTTGTCCGCCGCTTCGCCCGCGGCTCCGGGCACGGCTGGGCTGGGCTCGGCGGCACCGCAGGGGGCGGGGGGCGAGGAAGAAACAGCCCCGGGAGGGAGGGAGGGAGCGGGCAGGGAGGCGCCCCCCCGCTTCCCTCCGCGCCCGCGGGCAGGGAAAAAAGTTGCCGCCGCGGCGCCTCCGCGCCCGCGGCCGCCTCCGCGCTCCGCGCCCGGCGCGGGGCCGCCTGCCGCAGCCGGCGGGCGCGGCGCCCCGCGGGGGGCGGCGGTGGGGCGCGGGGCGGCGGCGCAACTTCAGCATCGCGCCCGCCCTCCCTCCCCTCCCGGCCGCCCTCCCTCCCTCTCTCCCTCCCTCTCTCCCTCCCCCGTCCCTCCGCCGTCGGGGCGGGGCGGGGGCGGCGGAGATGAAAGGAGCCGCCGCCGTGACTGACACCGCGCCCAGGGCGGGGGGGCGCCGGGGCCGGCGGCTCGGGGGGGAGCGGGTGCGGGGCTGCCCCCGGGCAAACTTTGCTCAGGCCGCGCCGAGCAGCCTCTGCGTGTGTGCGTGTCTACATGTACATGCGTGGGGGTGTGTGCGTGTGCCGCACCGGGTGGGCTGCGCCGGGGCGCGCAGCTCCTCTCCCTCCCCAGCCAGGAGCTCACCAAGGAGGGCGCAGGCTCGCCGCACCCCCGGACAGACAGACCGGCTTTTTTAGGGCTGCTTTGTTGAGATTTCCCGTTTTGGGGGGCGGCGGGGGGGTGTGTGCGTGCTGCGGACACATGGCGCTGCGCGGGTAGGGGGGAGCGGGTGGAGTGTGCGAGGATTTGCGCTTCGGACGAAGGGCGGAATTAACGCATTGCCATTAAACCCAGTAAGTGCCCGGCAGAAACGTGTAGTAGCCCCCGAGCAAGAAGGGAGAAAAACAGCCGGGGTGAGGTCGCCCCGGTTTCAGGGCAGTAAATGGAACCAGAGCGGTAACGGAGGTTCACCCCTCCGCCCCGTCGCTGGCCCTCAGCCGCCGCGCTGCCCCGTTCGCTCCCGGCATCGCCCCGCTGCGGGGTACATTAAAAAAAAAAAAAAAAAAAAAAAATCATCCAAACAAAAGCAGGCGCTGCGTTTGGGAAACGTCAGCACCCGCAACTTCTTTTCTTTTGCGAACGCGACGGGCTCACGTTTTGCAGGAAACAACTTCCCCTGATTTTGGCATCGGAAAAGCGCGCGTCGTGCTTTGCACATGCCCCGCGAGGTTGCTAAACCTTCCAGCGCCGGGAGACGCCGGAACGGGCACATGTGGATGCTCAATCCGTTTTCAGCAGATGCTGGGCTCGGCGCGGCGTGAGGAGCGGCCGGCGCGGCGGCACTGCCGGCTGGGACACGGGTGGGCTGAGCCCACGCCGCCGCCCCTGCCTCAGCATCGCTGCCCGCCAACGAGTAATTAAAATCCAGCTGAGAAATGAGACCCGCCAAACCCCGAGAGAGGGAGCAGGTAGCGGGGAACGGACTCGTCAAGTCGAACAAGTGCGTAAAATAAATAATCGAGAAAGAAAAGAATTAGAACGGTAAACCCCGGTAAACCCCGGGAAGGGGCTTAATTGTGCAACGCTTTCCGGCCGGAGGGAAAGCCCCTCTCTGCCGAAGGCGGCTGGAGAGGCGGTAGGGAAGCGGTTGTTTGGCAAAAAAACCCGGCAACTCGGGGATGGTTTGTGCGCGGAGCGGCCGCCGCATCCCTCCCGCCCCGCTTCCCTTCCCCGGCGCCCGGCGGGCACCGGGGCTCCGGGCCGGGGGAAGGTGGCTCGGGCCGGTCCCCTTCGCCTCCCCGCTCCCCCTCCGCCCCGCGGGGAGCGCCCAAGCGTTGCAGCCCGCTCCCCCCGACGGGACGGCCCGGCCCGGGAGCAGGCGGGGGTCCCCGCCGGAGGAGCCGACAGCGCGGCCACCCGTCTCTGTCAGTACCGGGTCCCTCTGGAAAAGCCGCCTCCCCCCGCCCCTCCGCTGTCCCGGGGTCTCCCCCTTCATGTGGGCTGGAGTTTTTCCCGGATCGGTTTTTGGTGGAAGGATTTTGAAGGCAGAAAAGGGCCGGGGTGGGGGCGGCGGGGAGGTGGAGACCGTAATGATTTATGACAAGAGGATAAACTCAGGAAACCTCAACTCCAACGCCAGATTTGACTGGAGACAGCACAAAGCTGTCGCTTTACTCGCAGTTCGTGGGGACGGGGAGGGGGGCACGGCCGCGGGGGGGGGGGGGGGGGGGCACGGGCCGGGGTTGGGGGGACGCCGCGCCGTGCCCCCGCCGCCCCCGGCGGGACCGCGCCTCCGGGGCCGCGCCCGCCACCGTGCCCGCTGCCTGCCGGTAACGGCTCCGCACCGGCTGCCGCGCGGTTAAGTGCTTTACAAGGGTTTATTTTTATGTTTTAGTGTGTTTTTTTCTTTTCATTTTAGCGTGGTTTTGTATTTTCGCGTGGAGTTGTGTTTTCTTCTTTTTGGACGTTTTTGCATTGTAGTTTTTTTTGGTCGTTTGAGCGGGTTTTGGCGGTTTAGAAGGTTTTTTGGTTGGTTGGTTGGGGTTTTTTTTGCTTTTCAGCGTGAAGGGGGTCCGCACTTCGAGGACTTCCCGACTGCCAGCCCGGCTCCCCCGTCCCCGGGGGGACGACGACGACCAGGGAGGGGAAACCCGCCGTCGGTCCCGGGCCGGGCCGAGCACCAGCGGTCGGGGCAGCGGGACGACCCCGCAGAGTTTCAGGGGGCCTGAGGGGGACAACCGGGGTGCCAAGGACGCCCCCCCCCGGGGGCAATAAGCGGGGAGGGGGGACGCGGACACGACACCCTGGCGTGCGAAGCGCCGTCGGCCGCCGGCGCCCCTATATAGAGGAGGGCGGGAGCGGGGCGGGGCGGCGGCGCCTTTGATGTCCCGCCGGCGGCCCCTTTCATCCCCCCCCGGCCCCCCCCGGGCCCTTTGTGTGACTAAATTTGGCAGGAGCATGGAGGCGCGCCAGGGCGCCCACGTGTGCGCCGAGCTCCCAGCTGAGCGGGCGAGGGTTTTCTTCCGGGTAAGGAGACAGCGGGGGAGATCAAAGAGTTTGGGGAGCTGGAGCCGAAATGTGCAGTGGAAATAAAATAAAAAATAAAAAAATGCAAAAAGAAAAGAAAAAAAAATCCTCCGGCCTGGACGTACGCCAGCCCGGAGGCACGGGGGAGAGGGGGGAGCGCTGCGCACATGGTGGGGAGGGATGGGCGGGGAGAAGCTGGTTGTCTCCGGGAGGGAAAAAATATTAAAAAAAAAAAAAAATTGCAAGGGGGGTTGCAGTTATTTTCTGAGGGAAAAAAAAAACAAACAAACAAAACAACGAAAAAACAACAAACCCAAACCCCAACCTTTTTGTTTAAAACCACTGAGCTGTGGAGCCAAGTGGGTTCCGCCTGGAGGAGCCACCCGAGGGCGCGTCCCTGCGCCCCTCCAGGCCGGGGCTGCGGGGCCCCGGGGGAAAACGCCTTTATATAGACCAACACACGAGCCAACTGAAGGCAAAAAGGTTCCCCCTCATCCCCCACCCCGTTCAAGAGGCCAGTGCCGGTTTGGAGGGAGTCCTTCTAGGCAAACCCTCCACGGGTTTTTCTCTCTCAGAGGGGAAATGTCGAGGGTGGCCCCCGAGGGGGTGGGTGCACAGGGTGGGCGGGAGCCCTTTGCGGCACCCACGCTGTACCCTGTGGCTCCCTGACGGGACAGGCGTGCACCCCCCTGCTGGGGTGCACCACGACATTTTATGAGCCGTGAGGTACATGGGTGGCAGAGCTGGGGTGCGGGAGGGGAGCCCAGGGGGGGCACCCAGCCTGCCCCAGGCCCATGGGGACAGCCACCCACCTCTGGGCTCCCACCGCTCCCTCAGGACTGCAAAGCACAGAAAAGGATGTTGGATTTCAAAATCTCTCAAATCAAGCTTTTATGGTGCCTTTTCAAGGCAATGTGACTGTATGATACGTATTCCCTGGGTCTGCGTTTGCCACCCTATTTAGATAACATCCGTGATTTATGTGCAAGTTGAATATATAGGCTGAATTCCCAAATTGCTTCTGAAGCAAATAAATCCTCCCCTGTCAGGATGTGGGGTGAACAGGGCCCGAGCAGGGAGGCAACAATTAGCCCTGGGCTCTGCAGCGTTATCGCTGCAGTCTCCCGCACGCGCCGCTGCTGCGCGGCACTGCCGGGGAGCCAGCCCCGGGCTGCCTCAGGATGCATGAATGTATTTAGAAATACGGACCTTTTTCTTGCTTCTAAAGCAAGGATAATACTTCTAAGCCTGTTTTTCACCCTGTGCGAATAAACGTGATGTTGCGTGTAAGAGGCTCGCTGCCCCTCCAACGAATGCCATAGGAGGAGCTGTAAATAACAGATCTGGATGGTTTTGGGGCAAAACCCAAAGCGCCCTCACTCTTGTGTTGTACCAGGCAGATGGATCCTTTGGTGGTGCAGCCCCTTTTCAGTGCTTTTACTAACGCAGGGTCCAGATGGCTGGTGCGGCTTTGGATTTGAGTCCAGGTGTGGGTTGCAGACACTGTGGCCCACAGCCCCATGACCCACATCCAGCAGCTTATTGACGTGGGTCACCTGCTGTGGTCTTCAGAGGCTGCTGGGGCTGGGCTTTGGGGTCCTGGATGATGAAGCAGTGATGCTGGTCCCCAACAGCTCAGGGGGACTTAGGGAGTGGTGGTGTGGGGAGGATGTCTCACCCTGTGCATCTTCATTTACCTCATGGTGGCTAAAAGGGCTTCTTTCTGATGGTCCCTGGCTGGTCGAAGTCAAGAAGATGCTGCTGACTGAAGGGAACAGCTCTGTGTTTGCTGCAGATTTGTGCTTTGAATGGAGGAAAAACCAAAAAGGGAATAATGTGTGCTGGTTTTGAAAACTCAGTTATTACGAGTCTTTATGAAATGTGGATTCATTTTTCAAAATTATAACAAAGGGCATCCTGGCTGTGTTTTTAGCAGCTATATCAAAGAGTAACTGCACTTCTCATTTAAAGCTACTTTGAAAGAGATCACATGTAATAGGTATTAGGATATTAAGAGTGTATATGTGCTTTTTGCTTTTTAATTTACACATCTAGCTTTCCAGTTCTGGGATGCCATTAATGTTCTTAGCCCAGAATTACTCTATTTAAAGAGCTGGGTTTTCTTAGCCCTTGTGACAACATGGGCTTTATGAGCTTTGAGTGGGCAAATCTCACCAGTGCATTTTTACTGTAAGAGCTTTTGTTTAGAGGAAGGCATTGGTGGCTTAGATCTCATGAATATGTTCAGTTATCTTATTTTGAGATTAAAATAGTTAGCAGTTCAGGGGCTGCTTTCTTCTTCGTTCTTTAAGCGCAAGATAAAATACGGGGGAAGTGGCATGGTTTATTCAAATAAATGGTGACACGAAGTAGCTTGTGAACTAACCCTTACATTGAGCAGTGCCATTGCAGGACTATTTCTGATGACTCATCAGATCAGATAATCCACAGCATGTGGATAAAAGGGGAGGCAGGACTCAGAGTCAGAACCAAACCCACAAAGTCACGCATGGGAGAATGCAAAATGTGAGTTTAATGTCGTATTAAAGGTAAGAGCTGAAAAGAGCACAGCAACGTGCTGCCCGCCAGCAGGGATTTTTAGGCTGGGATTTTTTAAAGGACCGAAGAGATGTTCAAAGGGAGTAGAGTACTACATCCCCGAGGGAACCTTTGAAAATCCAAACTTTAGTAGTTTTGTTGGACACTACATTTATGAGAGATTCTGGCTGAAGAAGTGTGTTTTAATTGCAGAGTAGCAGTTTTGCCCATCTACGTCAACATTTCCTACTTTCTTAGAGGGGGAAGTTCTGCTTCTGAATAAATAAATGTTATACATGGCCCAGAGCGGATGAGACTTTCTCCATCCCTGAGAGCCAGGATACCGCACCCGGGGGCAGTGTCCGTGGGCAGGTTTTCAAAGGCCCTTCCGACTGAGTCCTGCTTCTGCTCCTCTAGCTTTGCACTCAGAAGTGCCAGTGCGTGTCTCACATTGCAACTCCTTGGATGCACTGAGGGGCTTTTGCCAGGGGTTTTGTGCACGAGTCGTTGGAAGCCTTACACTGGAAACCTTTATTTCTATTGGTACTTGCTTGTACAGTGCAAAATTAGTATCTGTAGCCCCAGAAGCATGTGAGGTGCTTTGTGGAGAAGACATCCTTCTACAAAAGCCCTTGGCATGGCTATAGCTAGGCCTGTTTTGGAATTCAGTGTAAACCAATTGATATATTCTGACAAATATATAATGAACATGCAGAGCTGACTGCACCAGTGTTTCCTCCTAGCTTTTGAAATGGGGACCGTTCCCTTTCTGTCCTCCCAACGAAATCAAAGCATCTTGTAATCCCTTGCTTGTTTTTAAGTGACAGTAGTCCTCTGTGCCCTGATAAATATTGCCAGCAGAAGCCTGGTAGCTCCAGACAAGGTCCTTTGAAAGAGGTGGGAGGGGAGGGAGGCTCCATGGGCAACTTTCCAGCGGCAGCTGTGTGCTAACGGCATGGGAGTGTGGGAGGCTTCTCCCGGGTTAGTAAGACAGTTCAGCAATGCAGTGAATGTGTGCTCCCAGTACATGACTCCTATTTACTTTTTTTAAATTCTCTGACCTCTGTCTGACCAAGTCCGTCGCCCATACGCAGCTGGACGACAAGGGGGAACAGCAGCCGGGCTGTACCAGGGATCTCAGAGAAACGCGTGGCACTCCCCCAGGGGAAGTGTTTGAAGCAAGTAATGAGGTGGTGAATTTTCCTTCTTGCTGAGGAAGTTATTTGGAGGTGGGTCTTATTTTAAAGTACCATCTCTTGCTTCCCAGGGAAGTAACTGCCATTAATTTGCCTGACAGAGGTATTAAACAGCAACAGCTGAATGCCAGTCAAAAGACTGAAAGACTGGTGTTTGCTAGGGAAGTTCCAGAAGGAGTTTGCAGGAGTCTGCGGTATTGTTCAGAGCCTTGTCATCTCAGCATCACAGCTTCATGGTTTCGAGGCTGGTAACGATCCAAAAATATGTGTCTTCACGGTGACTAGAAGGCAGAGAGGCACAGTGTATGGGGACAGCAGTTAGGGCTTACCTTTTGACAAAGAGCAAGATCAGTCTGAGTTGCAGCTGGACACTTCACCTTTAGTTCCATTCTCCTTTGTGTGGGTCTCATGGGCTACTGTGTCTGTGTCCTGGGAAAAAGGGCAATTCAGAATTTCAGAAATGCTCTGTAAAGCCGAGGGAAGTAAAGGGATGTGAGCAAAAGTCCTGCAGGTGTGGCTGGCTTGTCAAAGGAAGGTGAACACCACACACAAAAAGGTTTAGGTTAAATACTGCAGACTTTGATCATAATTGTGCTGGAGCAGGGACATATAGATGAGACCCTGAGCTGAAAAAGAGGGGGATGACATTAAGGATGGTATGGGGCAGAGGAGAAAACGTGAAGCAACAGTAAGGGAACGGTTGCGTTTATTGTCACAAAATTGCCTCTGCGGTGCTGGTCTGAGTCTCTCGGACCACTTGCGGTTCCTGCTGAATTCAGCCAGAGCTGTGGGTGCTCACCCTCCTGGGAATAAGCCCTGCCTAATGAGGAGGATGGTTTCTGCCCCGCTGGGGAAGGATAATGAGAGAGAGGGACCTGTTGAGATCGGACAGGAGACTTGTGGAGGGTTGAAGCCAGCCAGGGTCCAGATCGTGGCTGTTGTTGCTTATCTGCCAGGTTGGGCCGTTACACCGTGATTGATCAGCCACCTTCTGGCTTACATATCTCTGCAGAAAGCCATGCTTTCTCTCCTGTTTTTACCTTACCTCCTCTCCTGCCTTGTGCTGGCCAGAAGGAAGGACTAACTGCAAAACTTGCGTATCTGGATGAACCTCCAGCAGCAGAACTGACTGTCCTTGCCCACCCAGCCAGGCTTTTCAACAATACAAGGGACTCCAGCTCATAATACTCTTCTTGGCTAAAACACTTTAATAACTTACTAATTTCAGTACCTTTTTACACAATGTGTAATTAAATTATGAAGCTCCTTGCCATAAGATGTTATGGAAGCCGAAATGATGAATGGATTCAGAACAGGATTAGGCAAATTAATTTTGGCTATGAAACATGACTGGTTGGATACAACCTCCAGCTTAAAAAGCCCCTGAACCTCCAATTGCAGGCAGTCCTTCCAGGCCCATAAAGGTAACACAGCAGAGGAGTGCGGAGTGGAAACCCAAAAGCTGCAGAAACCGACCCAAATGTGTGCTGTGACGGAAAAGTCACATGTCTACAATCCGATCTAACTTAAAATGAGATTTAATATATCAGTTGAGAGGATCACCTCTTTTTTCTTCAGAATTTGAATTTGCAGCATGCCATCAGTCACGGGCCTCAAGCTATAACCAAGATTAATACCAGCTGATGTGTGTATGCCTTTACTATGTTGATAATGAAATAGAACTTTCCCTGGTTTATTTGTCTGTCCCTCAAGGAATTCAGTCTTTCAGACCTCTCTTACAGCCAAGACTACTTTTTATAATGTTTATTTATGTTTGCTGGCCATGAAGCATCTAAATAGTGTTTCATTAAAAAAAATCTTTATATGAGAAAGATCAGAAGTGTTGCATGGTATTTATATTTCTTTAAAGAGGGTACCATTGGCATGCAGACAGACTGTGGCTCGACATGATATGTTAACAAAAGATCATCCATGAAACATTCATCATAACAAAAATAACATTATATAACTTGAAAAATTAGCTTTTAATGGGTTTTAATGTCATTTGTGATATATTATTTTGGCTTCCAATAAACCTTTCTGTTTTCCCTTGAATGCAAGAAAACACCTTGTTATGTTGAGCTCTCTTCTTTTCCTCTTATGTACCCTGCATTTAGCCCTGATATGAGCGTAGGATTCACCAGATTATTTTGCATTAGAAGAGTGCTATCTTTAGCGAGAGCAATTAAAGCAAAGGGGCTGCAGGCCAAAGCACTAGAGCTGTGTAAGGATAGCAGAAGCTGTAGATTAAGCTATATATTAATTACTCGGTTCCCTACTTGAAGCTATGAACAGTGAATTCTTTAATTTAATGTTGCATTTTTAAGGTAGTTTGTAGTTCACTAAACCCAACACATGAGGAGGTTTTGTATGTAGATATTAAAATGATGGTGATTTAGGAACTACTGTGGTATTTTGAAAAACAGCTGAGGCAGACTCCAGAAGCAGATCCGGGAGAAGGATGCAGAGCAGCTTTTGGGGGTGTTCAGGTTCATTGCTTTATGCAAGCTCTTGCACAGAGTTGCAATGAGCTGGTTTTATTTCATCTGCACCCTGACCTGAGCTGGTGGATTTGATGTTGTGGGTCCGAACGAAGGTCTGGTTTGAGCAGGAATGTCTCCCCACCTGCTCCCCTCCCCAGTTTATGAAGGTGCCCGTGCAGCCTCTGTTGTGCACAAGGATGCTCTCTGAATTAGCAGGTCTCTGCCCCAGGGGATCTTCTGCTTTGGAGGAAGCTCCTATCTTTGAACTTATTTGAATTATCCTCATCTGGGGAAATGAATTATCCTTCAGCTCCTTCTCACCTCTCAGAAGCTCCCTGTCCCCTCAGTCACACTTTTGTGTCCCTTGTTATTGCTGCACATCCTCCCTATGAACTCCCCACAGCTGGGGAAGCCTGCAACGTCCCCTGGGAGCTGCTGCTAATTTCAAGCCAGGCATCAGGGCAGCTGCATTGTGCCCAATGCCCAAGCAGGGGAGGGGGTCCTATTAATGTTATTTTGTTCAGTCGATCTGGATCTTGTAAAACATATGTGCCTTCAAAAGTCCTGACTCTGACCTGGGAAACAGGTGGCACCTCGTAAGCCTTTTCAAAGGGAGTTCTCCTCATCTGCTGTGTAATTTAGGCCCCTGCATTAAATGTAACTTGGTGTGGAGCAGTGCCTCTAACTATCCTGTTTGGGCCAATCTCTGCATGTTGGTTCAGCAGGGCTCTGCGTAAATGCAAGAGCCCCCACTGGGCACCCTCAGTCCCAGGAGAAGGGCCCCTGCCTGCTGTCGCTATCATCTTGTCAGGCAAGCAAGGGATCCTTTGCGTCTTACTCCTGTCAAAAGCACAAATACCCATTTGCTATATGGTAGAGGAGGAAATGGCAGCAGCAACAGTTTTCACACTGATTCTGAAATCCATCCCTGTGATAATGGAGAGATTAATATAATATGACATAATTCCGTAAGCATGCAATAGTTAACATTTAACTTCTCTGCCCCTTTTGTTCTGCCAGGAGCCTAAATGTTGGCTATCATTTGAGTGATGTGGAAGAAGCACGGCCTGAGATCGACCCAGCTGCTCAGCTTCCTTCAAGATCGCTGTGTGGTTGGAGGATCCCAGAGGGAGGTGTGAGTTACCATCAGACCCAGGAAGAAAACGCCCATGCCCCAGTAGGATTACTGAAAGCAGTTTTGAGGGAAGATGGGCCAGGCTGGTTGAGGGCAGAGACTGCACAGCACAGTGGTGTGCTTGGCAGAGGTGCAGGAGAGGAGCCTGGCTGGTGGGCAGGCAATGGGGAAGCCATACTGCCAGCTGGGCAGGGGAGAGGCAAGGAGGCAGCTGCTTTCTTGCAGGTGGGAAATGCTCAGGTGCAACTGGTTGCTAAACCACGTGATGTCAAAGAAGATGGATGAAAGATGGGGGGAAAATCCTTGAAAATGGCTCCCTGGCCATCCCAGGGCTGGAAGACCTTGCTAGGTGTTCAGCTCTGACACCAAAGCTTGTTAGAGGCTTACAGCAGCCCTTGGTCTGACCACCTTCGCAATTGCCCTCTGGGGTGTCTTTCCCTCCATGCTGGATGTATTGGGGCACAGGTCCTTTCCTCTGTGACATTATGTGCAACAGATGGATGGTCTGAAAATTGCCCCAAGGTAACTTACTGTCTCCTGGTCTTAGTTTTATGAGACTGAGACATGAGGGCAACAAAGAAAAAGAAAACAGCATTGACCAAGACCTAGAAGTATTTAATGTCAATTGTTCCTTGGTAAAGGGGAGAAAACACGAACTCTTCATGGATGAAGTCAAGGAGCTGATTGCCAGAGCCGCCGCAGTGCTGTTGGGCTTAGGGTCCTGTAAGAAGTTGTTTGAAAGAGGCCGATTGCTCATTCCTAATCTCTCGGCCTCCAGCACAAGGAACAATGAAAGAGTTTTCAGGCACGTACTTCCAGCAGTCTTGGCAGTAGTTGCTTAAAATTAATCCTTGCTTGTGGTTTCAGAGACTCGGCTCTTGGAGCAGGCCCATGGTATCCTCTGTATTTGTATCGTGAGGAACACAACAGGACTCCAATCCCAATTAGAGTCTGAATATACACCTATATGTGCCTATACGTGTATGTATACATACGGCATACATGTCCAGGCTGAGAAGCTTGGCATGAACATCTCTGCGGCCAAGGCAGTGGCCAAGGCAAGCAAACCCAGGAGGGTCCAGGCTATCCCTCCTTTCGCTGGGCCGCCAGCACAGCTCCCTGCCTTGTTGCAGGAGAAACCTTGCTCTCCCCCTTTCTTTGCCCAAGTGAAGCATACTTGGCACACCTTTTTCTTGGCAATTGTAGCACTGCAGGTCCACAATAGTCACAAATACCAAATGTATGTGTTACTTCAATTCGCACGTGCTGTTTACGCTCTTCATTCAGCTTGTGTGGAGGGTGGTGGCAACCTGGTGGTGGCCTCTCAGAGCAACAGCACTCACAACACAGTGTGCGGTATGACTTTGGTTTTGAGGGCTGAAAATGTCTTTATTTCAAGTAGACGGCCAATCTGTAAGGGATCTCCTAAGGGCAAGATTTCAGCCTTCTCTCTGGAAAGGTGGGAGGCTGCGGAACCAGGGCATTTTATTTGTTATTGCCTCCTTGCCCTGTCTGAGTTTAGTTCACATAGCTGTGGGGCAATGCACGTACTCCTCGCCAGGCTAGTTTGTTGGCTGCACTTTTTGTTTCCAATGGAAGGTTTTCTTCTGTGCAAGTTACTGTGTATGAAAACAAGCTATTGTGCTGAGCTATACTGTTAACCATAGTTACTTAACCTAGGAGGGTTTCTGTAAACAGTCCACCATCTGTTTAGTAATGGTGAGTAGGTCTGGCCATTCAGACACACTGGTGTAACAGGAAGGCTTTATCGGCAGGAATTTTGCAGGAATACTGATTTATTTCATTTACATGAAAACTACAAGGACGGCTCTCTAGGTTTGTAGGGCTTTAAATGCTTAAACCAAATGAAACTATTAGAAGAACACAAAACTGCTCACTCAAGTCTGCAAGCCCAGGTCCTCTCTCAGAAACCCATCTCTGCTGACTGCAGCCTAGATATATATTATTTGCAGTGTGTGAAGAGCCTTTGCTGATGCTGAACTGGGAAAGGTGGGGAGAGCTCTCCATAAAGCTGAAGGAGCCTCACAGCAAATGCTGTACCCTGGAGCCCTTCTTCCTTCAAACTTCATAGCATCTGGCTCAAGTACTTCTGCCAGCTGACATGGTTATGGAGTAGTGCAAGCAGAAAAGCTGCAAGCCATTTGGAGAAAAAAGACACTTGACAGTAAGAAATCATGTGGGGGTATTGGGGACACTTGTACCTGCGTGTTACTGAGCAACCTCAGTTTTGGGGTAGTGTCCATTTCCCTGATGTACAGGAGGATCTGACCCACTTCTCTATTGCTAGTGAATTCAGAAATCATTTGACCTAAGAGTCAGTCAAACATACCATCCCATCATGTTCATGTGCTTTCTTGTGTGTTTTAGCCTAAAAATACGTTTTCAATAAGATTTTGGAGGAAGATTTATTTTTAGTTTCTTTTAAGGCAATTTGGAGCCAGAAAGGAACAAAAAAGCCTCCAAACCCCAAATGAAATGGCGCCACTGAACAAAGGGACTCTTGTTTGTAAACTTCCATTTTGAAGTGTTCTTGCATATTCTACTGGAACAGTTTTTCATCTTTCACTTACACAGTCCAATTTTTAGAATACTAACCTATTCAAGAGTCAAGTACCTTTTAGTGTCTTTCTGAGCGCCTTTCAGTGTTGTGTCCCTGTTTTTCAGAAAGCTGAACTTGCTTTTCTCCCATGTATTGATCCTCTTAGATAATGTGTCCAATGAGGAATAAGAGAGTGTTTCAATTTGTAGAGGAGCAATATTAAAGAGACTGAGCTGAATTTGTCCTGTAATCTGTCAGCTGCAGAGCCTTCATCACTTAATGATCCTCACCTCATGTTTCTGCCACTTGCAGCACAAGAACAGGACTCTGTTTCAGAAAAAAACAGCCCAGGAACAAAGAAAAAAATCCCACTCCCTTACTCCCCCCTCAATTTTCCTTTGAATCTAGACATGGTCTAGCCAGGAGAAATTTTTTTCTCTGCACTTCTACCTTAATATTTCTGTCTACGTTGCTTTGCCTTTCTCTGCCGCCAAAGCTAAGTGTTTGCTGAATTAAATAAACCATGCTGCGCTGACAGAGCTTGTGAATGCTGCTATTGTCACCAGAATCCTTTTGCTGATCCGACCCCAAATCCTAATGCCAACTCTGCGCTTACTGGTGCGGTAGTAAGCGGACAAGAATCGATCACGCTGACGAGGCTAAGAGAGTCTCCAAACAGTCATTTTAGAGGCAAGTTTTGTCACCAAGGTGCAAAACTTCCAGTGTGTTATACCTGGTCTGGTGTGGAATTAGTCCTGTCTGTCAGGAAAGGTTTTTAAATTAGTAAATGCTCAGTAAATTAGCCACACATTAGAGAAAAGCTTTTCATCCTGTTGTTGAAATAAAAATAGTTGATGATTTCAGTTGCCATTGTATTTAATGGAGTTCCAATGTTTGATAATGCAGTAAGGGATGGTGCAAGGGAAAGGACTGTTCCTATCTGTATTGTGAGGAACTACAATGTAAAGTCTCTAAGATGGAAAAATTAGAGCCATTTCTTACAAGATAGTTTCTTAAGACCTTAAGAGGAGAGGTCTGAATTCTCAAAACAAAACCATAATAATTAAAGTCCCCTAATTTTACATATATTAAATGCCTATGCCCTGTTATATATTCCAGAACCAAATACTCTTGTGTTGTACTGAGAAATTCACGTAAAAAAATTGGGTCTACTGTTTTTGTGTGACGTCTAGAAACAAATGTGTCCACCTTAGACTCCAGTTAGTCTTTGTCAAACTACCCAGTAAAAGAACATCGTGCTTCAAAACCCCACACCATTATTTCCTCTCGCACCTATTGTTTGTTCTCTGTTTGGCCATGCTGAACAGTAGCATCAGGAGAAGAGACACTTTGGGGAGTTATGGTGAGGACCTTATGGCTCAGACCAGCATTGGAGTTCCAGAAGTGGATTCGGCTTAAGGGTTTCAGTTTCTCTTTTAACATACTTGTGTGAGACAGCACAATAGCCTTTTTTAACAATGTTTTCCTTTTCACTTTGTTTTTCTTTCTGACAATATAGTGCACAAAAACTCTATGCAGTTGTATAGAGAGCTGCTGCATGAATGACTCATGCCGTCTCTAGACATTGTATTTCACCAATGTGTGTCCTAATCCGAGAACTATGGTCTCAGCCCTGTGGTTTAGGTGAGTCATGCTCAACCCAGCACCTGGCAATAGGAGAAAGGCAGCTTTTGTTGACTTTTCCCAGTTTGGCCCCTGTGAGGGCATACTTACTTCTGGGTTACCTGTGGTCTTATGGAAGCACTCTATCTGTTGCACTGACCTTTGCCTCTTAGGCAGCAGGCAGGGTCCCCTAGCTTTATTGATGCTTTTGTGTCAAAGAAGCTTGGAAGATGCCAAGTTTCTCCAAAACTGGGCCCTTTCTGGTTTATAGAAATAAGGGGAATTATATTCTTCCTCCTTAAGGTATGAGGAGAAAAGTGTCATATAATGCTTTCAGGTTCATAAGCAGAAGTTCTGTGCTATCAGGGCTTGCTCTGTGGAGGCTCTGGTGTCTCTGAGGATTGCAGGAGAGCTGGATCCCATGAGGCCGAAGGCTTTGGAGGCAATGCAAGAGCATGGCACTGACAAATCATTTCCTTCCTTGGCCAGGGGAGGCTGAGAGACCGCAACTTTTACAAAATCTCTTGTTCAGATGACTACGCCAGCCTTGCTGCTGCAGTGACCAGCAGAGTCCAGGTTACCATTTGACCCTTGCTACACAAGCAGAGGCTGGTACAAACCAAACTGATAATTCACATCCACTGGAATTCAGATTGCAGCTCAGAAGTGACTCTTTAAAAGCTCCAGAATAATTATTTCACCTGGAGTTGGAATTTTTTCTCCAGGCTCAACTTACAGTTTATAAATATGTGAGATAGGAGATTGGTAATTCAGTTTATAGTTTGTATGAACCCTGAAGCTTATGTCAATGCTGTTATCTATTATAGAAATGCAAACATGCTCTTTGATGTGTTATTCTCAGTGACTTGGGAGGATAAAGATGGAATACTCTATGGGCATTTGTAAAAGAAATTCAGAAATTGCAAGTCTACTAGGACCTAATAACATTTTCATTTATTTTTTTCCTCTTTTGCAATATGCTTGATTACAGTAACTTAAAACAAGAGAAATATTGCATCTGTCTAGGTTTCTTCAGTAGGAGAGCTCAAACCAGTTTCCCTGCTATGCTGAAACCCCTTTTTTGAGTATGCCAAATGTTTATTATATTATAACAGAAAGGAAATTTCGTCCCACATCTATGATTTAGTCTGCTGGACAGATTTTCTTGCTATAGGAGCACCTCCTGCTGGCTCTGCACTGCACTGCCCTTGGGCTGCTCATGTTCTCCAGATTTGGGAATAAAAAAGGAAGCCAGGCAAGGTTTCTTGAGACAAAGGAAAATGATTAGTGTGGGACCAGCTCTGCTGCTGTGAATGGTGACAGGGACAGCTCTGATGACTGACACTACCCAGTCTGCTACAGATACATATTTATGTAGTCCCTAATGAAGTATTGGAACTCCACTAACTCAGTTCAAGAGGGCCATAACACATTTTCTGTTCCCACATTTCCACGGTTACCCAGCTGAAATCCACAGAATAGCTGGCAGTAAAATTTGGTAATAGGAAGGTGAGAAATAACAAAAAGACATTGTGCTTGTCCCTGGTAGCTGCAACTAGTCCATGAAAAATAATTCGGAATGTTTTTCCACCAAAAATGCCTTTTTTTTCTTAAAAAACCTGAACGTTTAGTGGGTTTGTGACCATTTCATTGAATTTCATTTGAAAATATAAAAGCAAGATATTAACATGTCCTTTCTGCTTACTACCACAACAAGCAGCTTCAATGTTTGTTTCCAAGCAATTTTTTCCTGAAGGTTTGTTTTTTATTTTTTTAGGAAGCAGTTAAAAAGTAATTTTCAAAAATGAAATATGTCAAACTATGCATGATATGTTAAAGGTAAGCTAAATAAGGTATCCTGACCAGAGTGCTTTTTTCCTTGGAAAACTAAAACAAATGAAAATACATGCTGTCATTCAGATACACAGCAAAAGTAAGTTTGAAGTATCAACATTTCCCCCAGAATGAGAACACTGCCAGCTCTGACATGTTCCCTTTGGTGATCAAAGCTCTTGGGATGGATGGAGATGACATAAAGAAAACGTGGTTTGTTCGTTTAAATGCAGTGGGTGGGGAGAATGAGAGAGCAGAGTGTTGTAGGGAGTAGGACTCAAACAGAAAATGAGAAGTAAGGATCTGTTCAACAACACCTATTATTAGTAGTAAGCATGAACACTGTAGCAGCATTTAAAGGCTCCTGTTATTTGTTGTTATTCCAATAGTATATAAAGAGGCTGTTGAGATAGACACCAGAAAACAAGCACAAGAAGACACAGACCTTGTCACTATTACAAAGGGATGTCCTATGGTTTATTACAAAAACATCTTCTTACTGTCCTATTTCAATATTTTGACATACCTTAATAAAAACACAGCATGCCACTACATTGCCATGCTGTACTCTGTTGTCATGTATTTTATGGCTGTGTGTACCCACCGGTGTGTTTCTGGCCTCCTCCCTTGGTTAATTGTCACCTATGGCTGGCTGGCTGCTCCTAGGGAGGATGCCACAAAGGTAATCGGTAGGGTTCAGATGACACCCATCGCAAACACACATGCGTTAGCCCAGGCACATGCTCAGCTGGGACAGCGCCCACAATCCTACACCCTGTGTGGCACACATTTTACAGAAAGAAAGACTAGGAAATAACTTGGAAATATGTAGAAAATGGTTCAAAATGTCTCTGGGGCTATTCTGGTAAATCTTGCTGCTTGTAAAGCCAGACTCCTTTTATCTCATAGGGTCTGAAAGGCAGAAGAAAATTATGACTGATATATTTTTAAGAATTAGAAAAAAATTACCTAACCCCACATATTTGGAATATCAGAATATTACCATTTAAGGCTGTGATTTTCAAAACAGCTTATGGGAGTCTGGCACCCGGACCTACTTCTACCCCCATTGAAATGCATATTAATTTGCTATCAACTTTCATGTGAGGGATCAAAACTCTTCAGCTCTCACTGAATTTCCCTGGGAGTTTGGTGACTGTTGCAAAAATCCCAGCTCAAACCTCCTAGCTGTCACTCTCCTTTCAGGGGGAATTGGGTGCCTATTGCGAAAATCCCAGGCTGAACAGCCTGATAACTCCTGGCTTTCAGGGCGGGAAGCAAGCACTGTGCATCCTACCCGAAAGCCAGCAGGAATCTCTCTTTCCCAGTACAGAAGGTTTTGACATTTTGGCCTTAGCTACATCCTTCAAGCTGGACGGAGTATGACCTGTCTGAGGCTTGTGGTGGGTTTCCTTTATTTGGGGATCAAGGAGAATTTACATCTGGGCAAGAGAAAACAATATTTAATCTGGCCGTAGCGATCCATTTCTATTAAGTAGCTACTGTTTGAAAGGTGCCTAAAAATTTGCACTGACAAAAGTAGGTCTCGTGAGCTGGACTAGGGAGTGAAGATGGCTGGGACAGTCACAAACATGTATTGCCATATATTCCCAGCCCATTTCAGTGCCACTGTCACACAGATGCCTTTCTCTTTCTGAGATGAAAAGTAACGAGTGAGTTATTTCATATGAAATTACTACAACAAGGTCTGTGCAGTGGCTTTGCAAGTCAGCACAGTACATAATCGGCTGCGGTCAGTGGGATGCTCCAGGGGCAGAAGTAGTCACCTGTGTAAATCTAATGACGAGAGTATTGTGTGTGGGGTGGTGTGCTTGCACACGTGTACGTGGGGATGCACACCCTGCCACATGCACAAGTGTGTGCAGATGGACAGCAGCAACAAGAGGGACTGCTCATGGAAGAAACAAATCTGCTTTACAATAACAGCTCAGGATCTGTTTTATTTAGAAGAAATAATGCTCATGTATCAAACAAATAAATCAGCCCTGCTTGCCAGTGCTCTCAGAGCGATGGTAATTACATAGATTTTTGGTCAGTCCTGTCATATTTACTCCACTAAGTTGATTAACCTATGTAATGAGTACAGGACTGTGACCAATACTGACCCCACATCAAAGGCTGGTATTGCTGCTGTGTGCTGACCTGAATTTTAATTGTTCACTAGGTTTTGTAATTAAACCACAAATGTGCTAAAGAAGAGATTAGGCATTTTAGCTGGCAGTGTATGCATTTTCCCAGGTGTGCCAATTGTGTACACTATAAAATGCCTGATGCCCGTCTCAGTGCGCATGTATCTTAACAACATGCCACTTCACAGATACCTAAAGCCTCTTCTTTTTTTTTGCTTGATATCTTAAAATGGGGAACAAATGTAATTTATATACAAAAACATTTCTATATACATTATTGTGTATCACCACATATGTATATGTATCTTGCATAAAGGTAAGTAAATAAATCAACAATGAATAAATTAGGACTTCAAGTGTCTGTGAAGTTCCCACAGGCTTACACACTTGGTCCTCAGAGTCCAAAAAAGCTACTGCAGACAGATGTGTTTTCCTTCTTCAGGATCATCAGTGTGGTACATCTGTTGCCTCAGCCAGTGGCTATGCCAGACTCGAGAGAAAACACGTTGCTCCTTAAATGAAGACAACTATCAGAAATAAATGAGAACATTTGGAAAACTACCAATGCCTCACTTCTGTGTGAAAGACACTTCTCTTTTGCAAGCTCTTGCAACATAAAAGAGAGGAACTGCACTGTCTTGCTTCACACAATCCCTCCGTGTCTCGTTTTTCTGGAAAAAAACATGTTCCGACATCTGAGTTCTCCAGCGTGTGCTGCCTTCTACCTCACGTGCCTGCTCCATTGGTGAGGAAAAGTCCAGTGTCTCTGTTGGCGCAGCTCCCTGCTTTTCTCCTGACCACACAGAGGAGATGGAACTAGGATGAAGTGGGTTAATCCAGAGTTGGGTGGGTTGCATTGGAAGGGAACAACTGAGAAGAAGATCCGTCTTTCATTCATAACATTTTGTTTGAAACATATGGGAAGAGTTAGGAGCTACATTTTCATCTTGATGATCTGGGACTTGGGAGCATGTCTTGAGATTTATGCAAGACTGTATTTGGTCTGAAACTATTCTTCTTTGGTGTGCTTGTACTTCTTCCATCTTCCTGTGATTTAGTCCTCCTGTGATTTACCAGTGATGGTTGTTGTCAGGACTCACAAAAATTTGCTGACTATGGATTTGATTGTGAGAAGAGAGCTTGGCTGAAGGAAGAGCAAAACCCAGATTTATTTTCTACAGGAAGACTCTTGTGCATAAAGAGTAATGAGGCCAAGATGACAAAATGTGGCAGGTATGGGGAGTAGCAATCTCTGAGATACAGACTATTTGCCTCACATCTTTGATAGCCAGAATTCTAACATGGGCAATTTGCAGTTGTCTGCTAATACTTTGGAAAAAAATAATTTTGTATGTGGCTGTGTAATTTACCGGGATGGTGAGACAGTCCTAGTCTTCTTTTCTTTTTATAAAAACTCCACCCTGCAGACTAAAGAGTACCCACCTGGCACTGAATAGTGTCCTGTAGACACTGGTTTTAACGTAACATTTGCAATATACTCTCCAGGGACAATCTTGGCTTTGTTTTTCTTCCCTGTGTGCTGCCCAGGAATCCCAAAGGCATCTCTGGGAAGATTTTTCTTTCAACGGGGGAATTGTTTGTTCAGCCATGTAGTTGAGTTCACCAACTGGATGTGTTTTTTTCTTTGCAGCGTGCTCCAGTATGCCTCGATCCACTCTGAGAGCCTCAGAAGCCAACTGAGTGTTGCTTGGGTCTGAACTTCTCTGCCTGTTTCCCAGCTCAGGTCTCTGTCAGGCACAAGACTTTGCAACCTATTTTAGTTGGTCCCACTACAAGAGTAATTTCTGCATGCTGGAGTTTTTAAGAGTGTTGATTTATGCCATACTGTCATCAATATACTGACATTTTTCTACCATTTGGCAATACTTATTCATCCAGTTAAGCATGTGACCAGCTTTGAAAAATCAGTGAGAACTATTAAATGCTGACTGCTGGACTCTATGAAGAATGATGCCTTCGTTACCAGACCTGAATACACACAGGAACCTTGCTTCCTTGTTCAGAAGCACCCTTGCCTTTATAGAAAATACCGTACCTGAAGCCTGCCGTGTCTGGCCTTCTTGAATGTATTTGCAAGGACTGAGTGTTAAGTGAAATACCTGCTAGCTAAAGAAAATAATGTAGCCCTGCCTGAAATACTGTTGTGGTATATTCTTTAAGAGTGCGTGCACGCACCTGTAAGAGGAGGTTTTAGGTTGTAAATAAGACCTCCAAATTTTCCTCCTGTGTCTTAAGCTTCCAATGACAGTGCAGTGCATAATGATGCCTCCAAACAAAAATACATAAATGTGCTAAAAAAAGAAAAGTATTTGCTTGCCAGAAATCTAAAGCTCTATGAAAAAGGTTTTGACTCAAATTGAGACAATAGTATTCAAATAAAATTAAATATGATAACCCAAGATTTAAATCCTAATACAAGAATTAACAGGGAAGAAAAGCCATAAACAAATTACTGAAATATAATTTTAAGGTAAACATGTTAATTTAAAATAAGTTTGGATACTCATTTGAAAGATGTAATTTCAAGAGAGAATAACCAGCTTAGAATTAATATAATTTATTAACAATTAAAAATTATAACACAAGCAGAGAGAGGTTGGAGGTGAAATATTGAGTTTCCTTTGATAGGTAGAGTAATTATGAAGTATGCTTTTGAAGTTCAAGAAGAGAGCCTTAGGACACAACATTTTTTAAAGTAAAAATTGGCTTGCACTCTGTTCAAGTGATTTATTTTGCACTAAGAAATGGGTGTGAGACATGATGTGATTTAAAATGTCATCCCTTGATGGAACTGCTTGAGGGTGACATCATTTTTTTTTCCTTTTTTCTCTCCCTTTATTTATACATTTGGCTGCTTGTTTTCTAAAGTTTTCTATCTTAGGGAATCTACTGAAATTATGTAGAAATTAAAAAACAACAAATTATCAACATCCCCACCTTCCCCCAAATAAAACTTTCTCCTAAAGTTCAGGAAGCTAAAAGCTAGACTCTGGAGGGAGCCACCAGGAAGGAATACATTTTGAGCTGCATGTGTCATCTGTGTTGTTTACCTGGTGGCTGACTTTGAGGAATATCACTTGTACACGCACCAAACAAATGCATGTAACAAATGTAGGAGTGTTACTTGTCTTCAAAACCAGGCTGTCCCACATATCCCTGGGCAGGCAGAAGCACTCCTCCTCTGTCCTCTCTATGTGTCTTTTTGCAGGAACAATTCTGGACTTACCACCTCTTACAGTTTTTCTTACAAGCAACACATTATGGAATATATGTGGTAGCTAGTCAACATGATGAGTTTTGTGACAGGTTTGCTTGCACTGGGCTTTACCAGCAGGAGGAGGTGAAGCTGGCTGTTGTGGCAGTGGGCCTGGAGGACAGAGGTGGTGCTATGGCCAAAGTATACCCTTGCTTACCTTTGCAGGTTCATCTCTTGTAAAGCTTTTGCTTAATCTCAGTGGCATTTCTATATGCCTGGTGATTTTTATCATAAATCTCACAACTTTTGTTTGAAGATCTAGCTAATGGAGGTAAGAGATTTATGTGAGAATCTCACAGATTTGACTTCATGGTGTATTTCATGATGTTTTACCTACTGCTATCTGAAATAACCTTGTAGATCCTGGATGATACAAGCATCTGGACACACAGTAGCTCAGCTGGGCAGCTTTAGAGGAGATCCACCTGCACTTGCTACTTAAATTCCAGCCAAATTAAAAAAAAAAACAAACCAAAACAAAAAACCAACACAAACCCTTCAAGTTTCACACAGATGTGCTCTGGAAAGCCCTGAGATGTGGATTCTCTTTCCTCTCTGAACTCCACCAGCTCTGTGGGGCTGAGCAATTGAAAATGAGGGGAATGTATTTCATCACCAGCATGAATAAATTATAACAGAATACACAGAGGGCACAGATCTGACACTTTTTTCCTTGTCACTTTTCAAATTGCCATCTAATCTAAAATACGGCAGTCTTCCTGAAAGTATGTGAATTCTCTTTGTACGAGGATGTCCTGGTTTCAGTTGGAATAGAGTTAATTTTCTTCCTAGAAGCTGGTATAGTGCTGTGTTTTGGATTTAGGATGAGAATAACGTTGATAACACACTGATACTTGAGTTGTTGCTGAGCAGTGCTTACACTAAGTCAAGGACTTTTCAGCTCCTCATGCTGCCCTGCCAGTGAGGAGGCTGGGGGTGCACAAGGAGCTGGGAGGGGACACAGCCAGGACAGCTGACCCCAGCTGGCCAAAGGGATATTCCATGCCATGTGATGTCATGCTCAGCATCTAAACTAGGGTGGAAGCTGGCCAGGGGGCTGCTGCTTGGGAACAGGCTGGGCATCAGTTAGCTGGTGGTGAGCAACTGTTTTTCATTTGCATCACTTGTTTTTCTTGGGTTTTAGTTATCTCTCTTTTTGTTATTTTCCTTTTCATTACAATTTATTTTATCGTGATTGTTGTTATTCTCATTATTTTATTTCAATTATTAAACCGTTCTTATCTCAACACATGAGTTTTCTTACTTTTATCCTTCCAACTCTCTCCCCCATCCCACTGGGGGGAAGTGAGTGAGTGGCTGTGTGGTGATTAGTTGCTGTCTGGGGTTCGTTTTGGCACCCAATATGGGGCTCAAAGGGTTAAGATAACAACAGATCTGATCAGAGCATGTTAAAACAAATTTGTTATAAGCACTCATTATATTAGTTTAGTAGTCGCTGGTCACAATGTTGATTTATTTGCTGTCAGAGTGGTTGTGCTTGTTCTCAGAGTTGTGTTATGTAGCACCTTATTTGCTGTATATGTTCCCTGTTGTGCTGTTTATCACCTTTGGGGGCTGGGTTAAGGTTATAATTTTGCTGTACTGTGTAACTCTGCTTTATGATATGGTAAAATTGCTGGTCATGAGACTTATGTGGTATTTGTACTCAGCATTGCCGTCATCTCCGTACTCTGGGAACCATCTCTTGGAAACTATTAATAATTATACCCTTTACCTTTTCTCCTCAGAGAGCTTATCTATGGGAGAGGCAAGGGGGGACACTTTCCCCCACTCCTTCACCTTCCCCTTCTTCTTCACCTTCCCCTTCTCCTCCAGGCTAGTTACAATAGCTCTTGAGAGTTTTAAATATCCTTGGGATATTCAAACCAGCATGTTCCTATTGCTGTCTCCTGAATGTGTTTCAGGTCTTGTTTAAGGTTAAACAAATGTTTAAGAATACCACCCAGAGATCTGCCCTGAGGCTGGATAGTTAAGAGTGGCAGGGTGCATAGGAGAGTATGGACAAGTACCTAGGACAGTGGGCACCTACAGTGTTTTGGAAGTTCATCCCTGAACAAGTGCAGGATCCTGAAAAACTAGTGAAATGTTTGGAAAAAGTATGCTGTCACCCTGGCAATTCCAGAGAGACACAAATTGCTGCAACATGCTTGGGCCTGGCCAATGCCTACCAAGCCCTGTCTGACACTATTCAGTACCTTCAAGGGGAAGACAAGGTCTCTAGATCTGATGACAAAACAACAGGCACTGTGGCTACTCCAACCCCTGTGACAGGCACTGCAGCTGAACCAGAGAACCAGTCTGTGCTCATATCAGTCGTCCCTGTACACAAGAAGAGATATTGGATGTGAAAGACAGCTTGTTTAGTAAGGGAAGGAACTCCTACTAAGAAGGGGAAGGAGGAAGAAGTGGACGAGTCAGGCTACTCTGAAACAGGGCCATCACAAGAAGAGGAGGAGGAAGAGGCAGAACTCATTAACAAGACGGTAACCACCTGATCTCTATCCTGGAGTGAGCTGCAAGATACACGAAAAGATTTCAGCAGTGGTCCAGGCGAGCACGTTGTCACCTGGCTGCTCCAATGCTGAGATAACAGGGCCAGTAGCCTGGAATTAGAGGGTAAGGAAGCCAAGCAGCTGGGATCCCTTTCTAGGGAAGGGGTCATTGCAAAGTGCTTGGAAAAGGGGCACAAGCCCTGAGCTTCTGGAGGCGACTCCTGTCAGGCATAAAGGAAAGGTATCCCTTCAAGGAAGATGTTACATGTCACCCAGGCAAGTGGACTACCATGGAGAGAGGTATCCAGTACCTAAGGGCATTAACCATGCTGGAGGTGATTTATGATGACCTGGACAATGACCAGTTATCCAAAAATCCAGATGAAATCCAGTGCACATGACCCATGGTGGCAGTTTGTATGGAGTGCACCATTGTCGTATGCCAACTTGTTGGCAGTAATGACCTGGAAAGATGGAGAGGGATAAATGGTGGATTAAGTGGCTGGCCAACTCCAGCAATATGAAAGAAATCTCTCTTCCTCCCTACAGGCCTGCATCTCAGCTGTGGAGAAACTGTTCAGGGAGTTCTAGCAATTCAAAGAGGATATGCCCTACTCCCTGCATAGGCCCGTATCTCAGTTATTAGGAGTAAGTGTTCCTCTGCTCAAGGGAGAGCATATAGTGGGTACACACCACAGGCCACCTGTGGTTTTACCTGCGTGACCACAGAGAGGACGTGAGGAAGTGGGATGGGAAATCTACCTTGACCCTAGAGGCACGGGTATGTGAGTTGCCAGGAAAAACAGTCACAAAAGGGAGTTCTTCTGGTAAAATTGCTGCTCCAGTTTCCAGTGGGCAGTTCCCCAGACAGAGTGGAAGGGCTGATCTTACTTCTGCTCTTAATAAGGGGACTTCTAATTTGTATTTACAAGAAGTGAGTAACGAATGCTATGACCAGGACTAGAGGGGCCCTGCCTCCAGCCAGGTGGAGGAAGGGGACAACTGGGTTTATTGGACTGTGTGGATTCAATGGTCTGGCATATCAGACTGCGGGAGTATAAGCAGACACTGGTGCACAGTGTACCCTAATGCCACCAAGCTATAAAGGGGCAGAACCCATCTGTACTTCTGGAGTGACAGAGGGATCCCAACAGCTGGCCCAGAGGCTCCATGCATCCTTGGCATAGACTATCTCAGGAGAGGGTATTTCAAGGACCCGAAAGGGTACCAGTGAGCCTTTGGTATAGCCGCCTTGGAGATGGAGGAAATTAAACAGCTGTTGCACTTTTTCTGGTCTCTCAGAGGACCCTCTCAGAGGGTTGCTGAGGGTCGAAGAACAACGGGTGCCAATTGCTACCACAATGGTGCACCTGTGGCAATATCACACCAACGGAGATTCCCTGATTCCCACCCATTAAGCTGATTCATCGACTGGAAGGCCAAGGATTAATCAGCAGGACTCGCTCACCCTTTAACAGTCCCATATGGCCAGTTCAAAAGTCTAATGGAGAGTGGAGATTAACAGTAGGCTATGGTGGCCTGAATGAAGTCACACCACTGCTGAGTGCTGCTGTGACAGACATGTTAGAACTGCAATATGAACTGGAGTCAAAGGCAGACAAGTGATACGCCACAATTGATATCATTCTTCTCAATCCCTTTGGCGGCAGAGTGCAGGCCACAGTTTGCTTTCACTTGGAGGGGAGTCCAGTATACCTGGAATTGACTGCCCCAGGGGTGGAAACACAGCCCCACCATTTGCCATGGACTGATCCAGACTGCACTGGAACAGGGTGAAGCCCTGGAACACCTGCAATACACACTGATGGCATCATTGTATGGGGCAATGCAGCAGAAGAGGTTTTTGAGAAAGGGAAGAAAATAGTCCAAATCCTTCTGAAAGCCAGTTTTGCTATAAAGAAAATTAAGGTCAAGGGAATCTGCACAGGAAATTCAGTTTTTAGGAATATAATTGCAATATGGACATTGTCAGATCCCAATGGATGTGATCAACAAAGTAACACCTACATCCCCACCAACCAGCAAAAAGGAAACACAAGCTTTCTTAGGTGTTGTGGGTTTTTGGAGAATGCATATTCCAAATTACAGTCTGATTGTAAGCCCTCTCTATCTGGAAGAAGGATTTTAAAAGGGGCCCTGAGCAATGACAAGGCTTTGAACAAATTAAATGGGAGATAGTTCATGCAGTAGCCCTTGGGTGAGTCTAGGCAGGACAAGATGTAAAAAATGCGCTCTACACTGCAGCCAGGGAGAATGGCCCTACTGGGAGTCTCTGGCAGAAAGTACCAGGGGACACTCAGCGCTGGTCCCTAGGGCTTTGGAGTTGGGGATACAAAGGATCCAAGGCTTGCTACACTCCAGCTGAGAAAGAGATATTGGTAGCATATGAAGGGGTTTGAGCTGCTTCGGAAACAGTTGGTACTGAAGTACAGCTCCTCCTGGAACCCTGACTGCTGGTGCTGGGCGAGGTGTTCAAAGGGAGGGTCTCTTCTACACATCATGCAACTGATGTCACATGGAGTAAGTGGGTTACACTGATCACACAGTGGGCTCAAATAGGAAACCCCAGTTTCTCAGGAATCTTGGAACTGATCATGGACTGGCCAGCAGGCAAAGATTTTGGAATATTGCCAGAGGAGGAGGTGAAGCGTGCTGAAGAGGCCCCACTGTATAATAAATGGCCACAAAATGAGAAGCAATATGCCCTATTCATTGATGGGTCCTGTTGTATTGTAGGAAAGCATTGGAGGTAGAAGGCTCCTATATGGAGTCCTATATGACAAGTCGCAGAAGCCACTGAAGGATAAGGTGAATCAAGTGCAGAAGTGCAGAAGTGAAAGCTATCCAGCTGGCTTTAGACATTGCTGACTGAGAAAAGTGGCCAATGCTCTATCTCTATACTGACTCATGGATGGTGGCAAATGACTGTGGGGATAGTTGCAACAATGGAAGGAGAACAACAGAGGCAAACCCATCTGGGCTGCTCCATTGTGGCAAGACACTGCTGCCTGGGTAGAGAACCTGGCTGTAAAAGTATGTCACATAGATGACCACGTACCTGTCAGGCCACTGAAGAACATCAAAACAACCAGCAGGTGGATCAGGCAGTTAAGATTGAAGTGGCTCAGGTGGATCTGCACTGGCAACATAAGAGTGAATTATTTATAGCTCAGTGGACCCATGATATCTGAGGACATCAAGGAAGAGATGCAACATATAGATAGGCTTGTGATTGAGGGGTGGACTTGACTATGGACACTATTGCACAGGTTATCCATGAATGTGAAACGTGCTCCAATCAAGTAAGCCAAGCGGTTAAAGACTCTTTGGCCTGGAGGATGATGGCTGAAATATAAATATGGGGAGGCCTGGCAGATTGACTATATCACACTCCCACAGGCCCACCAAGACAAGTGCCATGTGCTTACAATGGTGGAAGCAACCACTGGATGTCTGGAAACATATCCCGTGCCCCATGCCACTGCCCAGAACACTATCCTGGGCCTTGAAAACAAGTTTTATGGCAACATAGCACTCCAGAAAGAATTGAGTCAGACAATGGGACTAATTTCTGAAACAACCTCATAGATATCTGGGACAAAGAGAATGGCATTGAGTGTGTATATCATGTCCACTATCATGCACCAGCCTCCGGGACAATCGAATGATACAATGGACTGTTAAAGACTACACTGAGAGCAACGGGGGGTAGGATCTTCAAACATTGGGATACACATTTCGCAAAAGCCACCTGGTTAGTCAACACTAGGGTATCTGCCAACCAAGCTGGCCCTGCCCAATCAAAACTTTTACATACTGTAAAAGGGAATAAGGCCCCCGTAGTGCATATAAAAAATATGCTGGAGAAGACAGTCTGCGTTATTCCTGCTTCGGGCAAAGGCAAACCCATCCATGGGACTGCTTTTGCTCAAGGACCTGGGTGCACATGGTGGGTGATGTGGAAGGATGGTGAAGTCTGATGTGTACCTCGGGGGGATTTGATTTTGGGTGAGAAAAGCCAGTGATTTGAACTGTATGATGTTAATTGATATATAATACTGTATGTCATCACTGCTATGCTTGCTATATGCCATATCAATGGTATTACAGTAAGAATCATCCAGATTAATGAAGAACGAATTTTGATGGAACCAGAACTGGCTTCAGCATGCAGCAATCCAACGTCACCCACCATCTCTCCTGCCCTGAAGGACTGTTATGACAGATGGAGCCCAAAGTCATGGACTAAATGAACTCAACAGACATTTTAGAGGGATGGCCCACAGACTAATGGAATGATAACTGTGTGTATATACCAAGAGATGGAAAAGGTCGTGGTGATTAATTGGGATATATTGGAAAGTGTGGGACCTGGGCATGACGTAGATGGTGTCAGTATAAGGGGTAGGTACTGTCCTGGTTTCAGCTGGAATAGAGTTAATTTTCTTCCTAGAAGCTGGTTAGTGCTGTGTTTTGGATTTAGGATGAGAATAACGTTGATAACACACTGATATTTGAGTTGTTGCTGAGCAGTGCTTACACTAAGTCAAGGACTTTTCAGCTCCTCATGCTGCCCTGCCAGTGAGGTGGCTGGGGGTGCACAAGAAGCTGGGAGGGGACACAGCCAGGACAGCTGACCCCAGCTGGCCAAAGGGATATTCCATGCTGTGTGATGTCATGCTCAGCATCTAAACTAGGGTGGAAGCTGGCCAGGGGGCTGCTGCTTGGGAACAGGCTGGGCATCAGTTGGTTGGTGGTAATTGTTTTTCATTTGCATCACTTGTTTTTCTTGGGTTTTAGTTATCTCTCTTTTTGTTATTTTCCTTTTCATTACAATTTATTTTATAATTATTATTCTCATTTTATTTCAATTATTAAACCGTTCTTATCTCAACACATGAGTTTTCTTACTTTTATCCTTCCAACTCTCTCCCCCATCCCACTGGGGGGAAGTGAGTGAGTGGCTGTGTGGTGCTTAGTTGCCAACTGGGGTTAAACTACAGCAGAGGAGCTGTAGCAAAGTTGGTAGCCAGACTTGTTATAAAAACACAGTAGTTAAAAATAGCTGTGCAGTCAGGGAGCAGGATCCAGCTCTAAATGGGTGGCCCAGTTTGCTCTCACATTGAAATGTTGTAAACAAAAATCAACCCTCCTTTTCTTTTTAAGCTGCTGATGATAGCTTTTTCTCTTGCCATGGGGAAACATTGGTGCTTCCCTATCATCTGACAACTCTCGACTGTTTTTGTGGTCTTTGTTTGTGAAAGGTCTGTGTCAACAAAGTACCAGTATCATTTTGACTGTGAGCCACACATCACTGGGAAGGTGCTCCTAACGGAAGTGATGGAGTAGCTTTTTTTTGCAGAAGATTGGAAAGATTTCTGCAGCAACTTTGCAAGGAGCTTGCTACACTTTTACTCTGGGCCTTCTGCAGGACTTGCTGTTGCTCTGGTTAGTAGACAGAATTGCTGCTGCACTGGGAGATGGATTGGCTCCTGGTCCCACCCTGACAGCCACGAGGCCTGCATGAATTACAGAGCTCACTGTTTTGGGTGGAGCAATTCTGGAAGATTCATCCCAGCTGTGTCTCACACCAGGTGGCAAAACAAACTATAAAGGGCTGAGGAGCTGGGGCTGTGAACTCCCATCTTTCCTGCTGTGTTGTGGGTAGAGACTGCTGTGTGTATTACTGCCCTCTTTGTTACACCATGGAGATATTTGAGGCTTTCAAGGAGTAGGGGGTAAGAGATATTGAAGCTGGTTTAAGTCTGTTATGACCAGAAGTATTTTTTTTCTGAAATGCTTGGTTGAAGAACTGAGGCAAGCTCATCATGTTTTCTGATATGCTAATCCCCAGCCTTGCTAGAGTCTGTGCTGTTTTACTTTGCAGGACTTGTGTATGTCTGTTAAATATAGCATGGAGAGGTCTATCCATCTATGAAATGGGAGCATAATATTTATTGATTGCACAAGGGGTTTTTTTGAGATAAATTTTTATTTTTAACTGTAGGCTTTTTGAGACTGTGTTCCTGTCCTTTGTGACTGCTTAGTGCCAAGCAGAGTCAGACTGTAAAAATGCTTTAAAATCACTGGATGCGAGTGCTAAAGAAAAAAGGTATTCCTTTATTTTAGTTGTTTAAAATGTTGACAGTTCACAGAAAGCTGTAAGCATGTTTTCCATTATTAACTCATATTTTAATGTGTGCTCTTATGAGAGCAACAATATCTACTATTTTCCTAAAACTGGTATTCCTAATAGTTTACATGCCTCTGTTACAGTGTGAAAGATAAAGCTAAAATATTTCTGTTGCCCAAGATGAATTTGATGATATTGTAGCCTATGGTGTCCTACTGCTGAATCAGCTCTTGGAAGAGGCTTGGGAAGCACATGGCTAATCCAGAAAATCTTAAATATATGTAATGTGTAAATGACACCTAACTGAAAATTGCTACAGATAAGAGATCTGACAGCTGAATCACAAAATACTATTCAGAGTAAATACACTAACTTAATAGCTTAGAAACAGTTCCCCCACTTGAACAGCCTTCAGAATCATTCAGGTTGGAAAAGACCCTTGGGATCATTGAGTCCAACCATCAGCCCTACTCTACAAAGTTCTCCCCTACACCACATCCCCCAACATCTCATCTAAATGACCCTTAAACACATCCAGGGATGGTGACTCCACCACCTCCCTGGGCAGCCTATTCCACTGTCTGACCACTCTTTCTGTGAAAATTTTTTTCCTAGTGTCCAGTCTGAACCTCCCCTGTTGCAGTTTGAAGCCATTTCCTCTTTTTCTGTCACTAATCACCTGTGAGAAGAGACCAGCACCAGCCTCTCTACAATGTCCTTTCAGGTAGGTGTAGAGAGTGATGAGATCTCCCCTTAGCTTTCTCCCCCTCAAACTAAACAGTCCCAGCTCCTTCAATCGCTCCTCATAGGATTTATTCTCCAGGCCCTTCACCAGCTTTTTTGCCCTCCTCTGCACTCGCTCCAGCACCTCGATATCTCTCTTGTATTGAGGTGCCCAAAACTGGACACAATACTCAAGGTGTGGCCTCACCAGTGCAGAGCACAGGGGGACTATCACCTCCCTACTTCTGCTGGTCATGCTATTTCTAATACAAGCCAGGATGCCGTTGGCTTTCTTGGCCACCTGGGCACACTGCTGGCTCATGTTCAGCTGCTTGTCAATTACAACCCCCAGATCCTTTTCTTCCAGACAGCTCTCCAGCCACACCTCCCCAAGCTTGTAGCCATGCATGGTATTGTTGTGGCCCAAGTGCAGGGCCTGGCACTTGGCCTTGTTGAAGCTCATCCCGTTGATGTTGGCCCACTGATCCAATCTATCCAAGTCTTTCTGTAGAGCCTCCCTATCTTCATGCAGATCGACACTCCTGCTTAACTTGGTGTTATCTGTGAACTTACTGATGATACACTCTATGTCCTTATCAAGATCATCAATAAAGATGTTGAACAGAAATGGTTCCAACACTGAGCCCTGAGGAACCACTTGTGACCAGCTGCCAGCTGGATTTAGCTCCATTTACCACCATTCTCTGAGACTGTCCATCCAGCCAGTGCTTGATCCAGCAGACCATACACTCATCCAGGCCATGAGCAGCCAGTTTTTCTATGAGAATTCTATGGGGAACTGTGTCAAATGCTTTCGAAAATGCAGGTAGACAATATCCACAGCTTTTCCCTCGTCCAATAGTCAGGTCATCTTGTCATAGAGGAAGATCAGGTTTGTCAGGCATGACCTGCCTTTTATAAACGCATGCTGACTAGGCCTAATCTCCTGGTTGTCCATTATATGACTTTTAATGGCACTCAGGATGATTTGCTCCATGACCTTCCCTGGTACTGAGGTCAGACTGACAGGTCTATAGTTTCCTGGATCCTCCTTTCTGCCTCTCTTGTAGATGGGTGTTACATTTGCTACCTTCCGGTCCAACGGGACCTCCCCAGTTAGCCATGACTTCAGGTAAATCATGGAAAGCGGCTTGGCGAGCACATCTGCCAACTCTTCAGAAGTATCAACTAATTTGAAAGAGTGGGCTGCCATTAAAGTAATAATGAATCCAGCCTTATCTTTTCTCCTTGGTATCCTGGTGGGGTTTTTTGGTGTCTTTTTTTTTTTTTTGTCTGATTCAGTAAAACACTAGGCAAACTTAAATCTTAAACACAAGCTTAAATCCCTCTGGTTTCAGAGTAGCATTTCAACACGTGCTTAAAGCTCAGCACATCGTTGTCTGTGGCCTGTGTTTCCCTCCACCAGCAGGGAGACCCAGCACAGACAACCACAAGTTGTCCGTTGGCTACTGAGATGTTGAAGTAAGGGGGGGGCGTAACCCTGCTCTTGTGCTGCTTACTTGTAAATAAGAACTTGAGTGCAGGTCTAATGGTTTGCATTGTGATGGAAAGATGGGATGTCTGCTGCTGTCTAGCAGGCAGTTTTCTCTGGCTGTGGCTGGTGACCCTGAGTTTCCACTGGGCAGACTGCCAGCACAGGAGGAGGTGGAGGTGTGTGTGAGCCAGGGACTTTGCTTGTGTCTTTCTTTTCCTCAGTACCTAAATAGGTGAGCACCTATGTAAATACTGTTCCTCACTCTTCCCCATCTTAGCTTCTTGCATTTTAGTTGTGGGTTGCACTCGGGCCACCACAGCAGCCTTAGCAAGGCAATGGGTGGCACAGGAGGTTGGGGTCCTCTGCGCCACCTTCTTTGCTTGTGGGTCCCCTGCTCTGGTGGGGCTGGGGAGGCCACACCTGTGTGGTCAGTAACTGCATTTCCCCAGTGTTGGGATCATTGCTCTGTTTTGCCTGCTCTGAGGATTTAAAAGAACTTTTTTCAAAGCTGGTGAGACTGCTGTGTGTGGCTGAGGGTTTGCAATAGGAGAGCTTTAAATACTGATAGTATACCTGATGCTGCAACAATTTCAGCTACTTTAGCAAAAAATATTGAGGAAAGATCTCTAGTCCTTTCCCAGAGGGGAGTGGGCTTATTAAAATGAATGACTAAGAACCTGCTATGTTGCCGGCATAAGCCATTTGCATATTTAGCTTATGAATATATATTTGGCTTAGTTTTGGTGAAGTTTATGCTATCCAGCAAGCCTGGTGTCTTGGTTTGCGGTTCAGGAACTGTTGGCCACGCAGTTCCTTCTGTTCAAGCTAAAAGGAGGCTCTAGAAAATAAGGTGTTGATCTAGGACATGGCAGGTTTATGTTCACCACTCTGCTTCTTTACTGACTGCCTGTGTGATATTAGATTTAGCCTCCCTGTACCTCATCTCCCTGTTGAAATACAGACATAGTGAGGACACAGTGGTGCTGTAAGACTGCTAAAAATTGCCTTTTGATAGTACAGTGGTGTTATGGTATAAGGTATACTAGCAGGTGAATATAGTCTAGTTTCTGGATATTAATATCCAGAAAGCTTGTCAGTGGGTTGCCCAAAAGTTGCTCCAACCATTCTGAAGAAAAAGTAACAAGAATGTTACTTTACTTTTTTAGTTAAGAACTTCTGGACCCTATCATTGCAACAAAATTAACTAAATTCTGCTTATTGTGGGTTTCCTTTGGTGTTTATTATAGAGAGGTCACCTGCTGAGCTTTATGCTGCCTAGTCTGGGATGCTTCTGCTATGGGAACTGGTTTGCTGAAAGCTAGGTACCTGCACTGCATTGCAGGGTGCAGTGGAGAATACCTTCAGTGTATGATTTCCAAAGCACTGCTCCATCACATACAGCAGATATTCCTTGGTGACTACATTGCTTCATAAACTGTGGTTCAAGTTCTCTATATAATATATAGACTGGGCATGAGATATATAAAAGACTATTATATACTGCCTTTCGAATTTCATGCTCGTAAGCACTGTGAAAGACTACCAGGGCCTTACAGATTCATAAGAAAGTTGTATATTCCTTATTCATTTCTTCCAATAAGTGTAGCCAATGCTCAGCATCTCTAAGGACCAGGTCCATCCTTCTGAAATAATAGCTAAGTTAAAAAAAAAAAAAAAAGAACTTCTTAGGTTGAAAACCTCATTATAACTATTTTACCTTGTTATTTATTGAAGAACACTGTCAAATCTTAAAAAGAAGAAAATAATGTATATTATATCTGTCACAAGTAGGAGGACTCCTTGGATGTGTGTAGCCCAGCTGTTGAGCTGTTGGCTCAGCTTCTCTCAAGGAGAGCTACAAAGCAACATGGTGTCTCCAGGTACTGGATTTTGTACTTGGACCTCAGTATTAAAACTCATACAGAGTGACAGCTCCCTATTGGATATACATCTGAAGAGCCGCAAGAGTGCAAGTCATTCCAGCAAGGGTCTGGTATAAATTACACTCAGTAAATTGGCTCCAGATAAGTCTATTTTGGACTGTGGAACGTGAAGAACTTGTGTGGTGTACTAAAGCCTCCTTTTTCTTGACCAAACCCTGTCTCTTTGGAGGGAGCTGCCATCGCAGTCATAGAAATACGGATCTAGAGGCTGGCAGGTTTTAGATGGGAAAAACCCTACTGGATCACATTTTGCGCAAAGCCTGCTATTAACCTCCTGGGCACATTATTTAACAACTGGGAGACATGCAGTGGGATCTAAGAGCTGTATCACATACTTCATTTAGCTGTAGCAAGTTGTCTTTAAGTGGCAGCATGCATCTTGATTTTGATACATGCAGCCTGAGATTATGGAAGAGGTAGACATGGTATAGTTGTTTAAACCTCAAAATATGTTTTAAATAATTGATTTCCATGCATCTAAAGTAAAGATCAGTTATTCAAAACATATTTATATTTGCAAAAAAACCCCAGTATGACAAAATAAATACTTATGAATAATTTAAAACATATTTGGAGGCTTTTAATGTTGCAAAATATGTGTCTCTAACAGCGGTAAAACCTCAATAAATATGATTTAATAATTCTTTGTGTATTTAATAGCATGCTATTGAGTAGAAAAAAAATCAGATTTAATAGTTTGGCAATGAGGAATGAGTTCACAAAGCCAGCTTCTAAGTTTACACCTGTTTTGTGAAAGGCATACACAATTATATGAGAAGAAACTGGTGTTTATGTTAAGAATCCCTAATTATTGATCTGGTGCAGGTGCAAACCAGTGCTTCATAATCTGGTAAAACTGTATCAGGGGAGTTTCAAACTGGACATTAGGAGGAAGCATTTCTTTAGAGAGGGTGATCAGACACTGGAACAGGCTTCCTAGAGAGGTGGTCAATGCCCCAAGCCTGACAGTGTTTAAGAGGCATTTGGACAATGCTCTTAATACAATGTGCTTTAACTTTTGGTCAGGTAGTTGGACTAGATTATTCTTGTAGGTCCCTTCCAATGGGACTATTCTATATCAAGTGAGAAATGTTTGGTGAGGCTGTCCAGGCTATTAAGACCAAGAAGTGTAAAGTGAATTTTAAAATGGATGGAGGTAGCTAAAGGATAATTTCTCTAAACTGTTGAGGTTTTGACTGGTTACTATATATGCCAATAGTGTTCTGCACCTCTGCAGAAAGTTAAGGGATGTGCTTTTAGGGGCATGTGAAGGTGTAAGAGGTAGAAAGAAATACTGCTAAGCTCAGTCAGCCATTGGAGTAAGAACTGGACTACCTCTGAAGAGAAGAAATGAAGGTATGACTTCTCCAGCCCTACCCTTCCCAGAATCTGGGCAGCTGACCCCAGTCTCTGTGACCACTTGTGTTCTCTACCCATTGCAGCAGTGCACACCATGGTCCCATTGCTGGGGAGTTTTAGTTCCATGCTTGTATCTTACCTACTGATGCAAACAAAAGGTGAGGTATAATTCTTGCTTTATGACAAAGGAGGCAGGGTGGCTCCCCTTCCTTGGCAGAGTTTTTGCTGACTTCATCAGGCCTTTCCTACAGCAGAACATGTACCAAAAGAACATCTGAACACTAAATGTTTGGTGTCACTTCAGTCTCACTTGTAATGTAATTAAGCTGCCTACCTGTAAAGTGTTCCCTTGCTGTAGTAAAATAACTGTTATTTGAAATCCACTTCAGATATTGAAGTTCCCTTCCCATAGTTAGATCAGTCCTCCTGGCAAAAGTAAGTATAGACAGACATAATAGTTTTGCAGTCTGTAGATTTTGAGCTGGTTTTGACTGTATGCCTATTATATACTATCATAATGCAATTGGCTTCCTTGGAAATAATTGCTGATTGCAGTAATTTGAAGGTTTGTCTACGTGAAGTATGTTTAATAACAGAATTAGGGTGCGAATGTAAATCACATTAGCTTTTCTTCAAGTTTCTATGTGGATACCCTTGCTCTGAGTGCCTTCATAGTTTGAGTTAATCCACATCCAAAGTTAATTAGCATCTTCATCTGTTCTGTGCTAATTTTTTCCATGGTTGGCAGGCTAAATCAATATTGCTCCTGATACCTGTAAGCTCACAAATCACCTCTTTTTTTTTTTTTCCCATTCATTCCCATTATATAGCAGTGTGATTACTCAGTGCTTCTGAAATATTCTTAGCCTGGAATTCCCCAGTTAGAAGTTAAATGTTTCATGTTGTGCTCTTTCTCTGCCTCTGATGAGGGTACCTATATACATGTGAAACTCCTAGATCTCTACAATGAAGAAGTTTAGGTGAGCATCTATCTTCCATGCTATCAAATACTATTTTGCGTGCTTTTATGAAAAGGGTAATGCAACACAGAATGCTGTACATGGGTTCTTCCAGCTCTGAATTAGTCTCTTTTATCTGTCTCTGACCACAACAGATGTTGGCAGCCTTTCTATTCCATATCCTTAAGTCAGACTAAGAATATCAGTTCCGCTTAGAGAAGCTGTAGGGAAAAACTTAACCCTTTCAGGAGGCTTTTTCCTAATTTATTTTCTTTTAAAAAAAAAGTTCTTGACTTAATTTAAAGGAAAAAAAGAAGTCAGCAAAAGTCCAAAATTACATACGTCTTTGGGGCATCCTCAGTTTAAATTTCATAGAATTGCCTATTGGTCTCTGCATTTTCAGTCAACTTCCCTCTTACCGGGGACACAGAGACAGACGTTAAAAAGATCACTGTGAATGTTTCTAATATACAGTTAGCAAAGGAATTTGCATGGAATAGCAGCAGTACTGTAAGGCTTGTGAGTACAATTTTCAGCATAGACACCATAGACAGTACTGGACATCTCTAGAAACTTAGCCCCTCTTGCCCTTCTGAAACAATTAATTCTATTACACTGATTATGGTATGAAACATTATTTTAAAGGTTTGAAGAGAAGCAGCATATTTTTCCCTATAGGCAGAATTAACAAGAGCTTTGCATACCTAGATTCTCTTCAGTATAACCTTGGACTGTTTGCTTTCATGTTAAAACTCAAACAAAAGCGAGCAAGAAAAACTAAGCCATAAATCTATAATTTAAAGTAGTTACAAATGTGCAGATATTTTATTCCTATGTTTTACTTAAAGTCTCTCGAAGTCATAATAAAAAAATTATATATTTATGCTGTAATAATTTGAGAACTGCACATTATAGCTCCACATATCCCTTGCATTCTGTTCACTGCTGCTCTCTGAGATGGCCAGCTATCAGAAAGACCCTGACAATGGCAGAACCAAGCCAGCATTCTTCTTACCGTTCTCCTGCTGCACTCGTGCTTCTAACAGAGCCCTGTACAGCCTGATGTGTAGCTAGTTACATGTCTTCAAGGGAGAGGGCTGTAAGGATCTAATTTTACTGACTGACATGGACTGCAGAAGCACACACAGCTTGCTCATATCCTTTGTGGAGTTGGAAGTGGAGCCACCTTTTTTCTTTTTTCCTTTTTTTTTTCTACCACACAGAGACGCCATCACATATGTTCAGAGGCTGATGAGCTGAAAAGATCTGGGAGCCACATGTGACCAGCAGAGAACAAGCATCAGCCTAGAGTAGAGTTTCAGTGGGAGATGACTTTTGGGAAAGTTCCCACAGAAATGTCATTGTAGCATTTCTATCCTTGCTGGGCCTGATTTCATTTATTCTGGGGCTACTTTACGTGTCCCTGGCACCGCAAAAATACCTTAAAGCAGGCATAAAGCACACATGCAATCATATCAGGGCTCTCTGGCATTGCCAGAAGGGTGCCAAAGGACTGCTTGTGTCAAGGCAGATCTGGCCCACCGTGTTTATTCATACAGTAGCTTCTGCTGAGTCACAGTGCCTGCCTCACAGTCAGGAAAAGGAAGGGCTTGTTTTCATTAGGGGACATCAATGCTATCTGGTGGCTGCAGAGCACCGGGGCGCAGAGTGTGCTGAGGGAGGGTCACAGAAGGCTTTCTGGAATGCCAAGGCAGGAACACATTAGTGTGGTGAGTGTCACTGTCAGAAATATATTTTCAATAATACAACACAACAGTATATCCTCAAGGCTTAATCTCCCAAGTGTAGAAAGTGGGGGCTGATCCTTCCTCTCTTGTGAGAACAGAAGAAAAAGACCTCAGGCTGCACAAGCAGGCAAGCCTCCAGCCAGTTTGCTTGTGAAAGTGTGGGCATCAACTCCTCTGAGGGCAGATCTACAGGTCCCTTGGCCTGAGTCAGCCTTCAGATTAGTTGCCTCTTCAGAGAAGGGAGCAACAAAAGCATGCTGGAGGAAATGTGGGGGAAAGATAGTGTTTTCCCCAAGTTACAGGCTTTTGGTATCTCGGGTGAAGTTTGTTATCCAGCTTATAATGGACCTTTTGGGTAGACAGGGTGTATAGAGGGAGGGTTTGGTGGTACAGGTGGCAGTGAGGGTAAGTGGTAAGGGAGGGCTGCTCTCAGGAAGCATTGGTCTCTGTCATCTTGTTTGGTGCAGGAGATGGGGCTGTGGAAGCCAATGGGTTCCTGCTGATGGAAATGTGAACCCCCAGCTGCAGCCTTCCAGCAACCTGCTAGATGCAGGCAGGAGGAGGCAAGAAAAGCAAGGACACCCTTCAGTCCTCCCTCCTGATGCTAAAAGGGCATAGTGAAGTCTAGAGCTGAGAGGTCTTACATCTGAGAGAAACTGTCCTCACCCCTGGCTGAGGAAAAAGATCTGATCCCACTGATTTCTCAACTGGTATCTAAGTGTTTTGTATATGAGACTTGTAATTTGGGGAAAGCTGCAAGCCAAGCATTTCAGAGGCAGTCACCCCCACTGCTGTGAGGCTGTTAGGACGTAGCAGAGAGGTTCTGGTCTCTGCCTCTGAATTGGTTCCTGATTTATATTGGGACCATGCAGTATCCCTTAGCACCACCTTCCTGGGTTCTTGTCCCCAGTATTGCCAGGGTACCGTTAAGGGCTTCCAGCCATCATACATCTGTGTACATGGTGAGAATTCATGCCCCCTCAGTCAGAGAAGGGCTTTGAGACTGGGTGAGTGATCTATCAACTTTTAAATAAGCAGGGCATACAGTGGCCTTCTGCAGTTTTGTGCGTCTGGCCTTTTGCTTCATTTGATTCTCCTCCAAGTGCCCACAAATGAAATGTTTCATACTGAAAACATGTTTCGTGCCCAGTGAAATGTTTTGCTTTCACTGTTGAGAAAAGAAATGAAAATTTCAGAAGGGTTGCAGTCAGAATCCTCCCCTGTCCTCCCTGTTTTGTTGACAACCTGAAAAATCAGTTATTCTGTAGTTCAACTCCAGGCATAATGTCAACATGTAAGGGAGAGATCATGAAATGTCTTACTGTGGTGAGAAAGGGCTTTGGAGCTTCTATCCAAGAGGCTTTTCTTGCTGGGAATTGATCCCTTGTGCTTGGTGTGTAATTTAAACAGCAGCATATCCTGCAATTACTGTAAGATAATGTTAACTTATTTTAGAGCATGTCAGGCCTGTTGGTGAATGTCATCTAATAATTGATAGGCGGAGGGTTTCTTAGTTACTTGTGGTCATGTGGTCTTCCTCTTTGCAGGATTATTGGTCTTTTAAGTGGGTTCCAACAACTTTCCTCAAAAGAGTGGAATACTAGATTCAGCCAAGAAGCCCTTTGAAATGATATTTAACCTAAGGCTGCCAGTGTTACAGAACATGAAGGGATAACATTCCCTTTCTCTCCAAATTCACATGCAGATGATTTATTATATTATTTATCCATAGATAAATACTGTATAAAACTCTATCGTTATTAATCTCCGTTATAATTGAGCAATGAGATATTTTTAGATGTTATGTATGGTCTCAGTGCCAATTTCTCTATTTCATTAGAATGTACTTGTGCATATATATATATAAAATTCTAATATACTGGAGTTCTAATGATTATTCTTTTTATGCTTGATAAACATCTAGTATTCATTAAAGAATATGGAAAAAAATAGGAGATGAGCCAAATGGCACAACTGAGAGCAATACTGGTGACTTCCCGTAGTCTAATCTCTGTGTTTGTGAGATGGTTTTTCTAAAAGGATTCCTAAAATCATCCTAAATCACTTCTACCTTTCTAAGAATATGGAAGAGCCCCATTGTCCTCAGGTTTGTTTACAACGCAGTGTGAGACAGACATGCTAGAGATAGCTCTAAATAAACTGGATTAAATTCCAGAAGCACTGGAGACATAACCTAGGATATTTAAAGGGAAAGGGAAGGTGTTAAAAGAATGAATTAGGTACTCAGGAGGTCTTATCTTGTCTCTGTTAATGCACTCCTCTCAGTTGCCCAGTCCAGTGTAAGCCTGGAGTTGACACAATTCCTCCAAATTTACTTTATTTTCTTTGTACTAATTAGGGCCAATTCATTTTTGTGAAGCCAGCTATTGTGTCAGGTAAACAGGCCATCATGGGTGCTCTGCTCCACTGGTTGCGAGTGAGTGTGTGTGAATACTAAGTGGTCTGTGAACTTGAAAAAAGAAAGACTGACCTATCATCGAACAGGTAGAGATTGAGACTTGAAAAGTGCCTATGCAAATCACATTAACTTCCTTGAGCACTGGCATAGTGTTGGAAGAATACAGGGCTCAAGCTGCTGGATACTTGGTTATCTGCCTGCTGGTTCATTTTGGAGCTGAAGAGTTCTGTTAAAATTGGTGTGTGTTCACATGAGTCATTGAGTCATGTCACAATCACAGATCATATTACTTCTGCTAAAAAGGCTGTGGGTAAAATATACAAGCTTAGATTTTCTTTTCTCTATTTTGTTCTGCTGTGTGGGTCTTTTGAAACAATTTTCTGTGAAATAGTCCCATGGTTAAACTCTGTTACTAACCCCCTGTGGCAGCTAAACAGTTTCATGAACTGTCTACTGAGATCCTTAAGGAAAATATCTGCACTTACTGGGCCAGAGCAGGTTCTTTTTTATCATGATCCTCAATGATGTGGGACTTTGAAATAGTGTTTCAATTTGATGGGCTATTGTTTTATTTCTTTTGCATAATATTCCTTTCTTACCTGCATATTTTTATTCTGGGATATGACAAATATAAAAATATGTTTTGCCTCAATCAGTGACCACTGTGGCAGACAAATGTAGCTTTTCTCATATTTAGTTCTCAAGGAGTGTTCAAGAATAAGGTCTAGAGCATCCCTGAGACTGTCCATCTGTGAGCTTTGGCCACCTGAAACTGAAATTCTACTCAGCCATGGTCACTTTCTTTCCTTTCATCTCATGTCTTGAATGTCACCCCCATCTCGTTGAAAAAATAGGGTTGGAAGAGAATAGTAACTCCCTTCTATTTCATTGCCATCTGATGTTTTAGCTACAGATGGTGGCTGACTAATGATGAACATCCTGTTCCCTTCTGCTCCAGGAAGTCCACATAGTAGAGAGAAGAGCTCAGATGCAACAGGAGCCTGCTGGGCTCCCTGCTGGGGCTGTCTGCCTCCCCAGCCCTGACAAGTTGCAAGTGTCAGCACTGTGCTGAGCTCCCAGAAACAGAATGGCACCAGCGATTGCCATGTAACTTCTAATGCTTCTTGGGTACTTGCAGTGGTGATGCACCTGAGTAACTATTTTTTGGGTTGTTTTAACTAAGTGCTGCATCTTTCTGAGGTTGGCCATTTTAGTCCATGGTTTGAAGGTTTTTGTGGCTTTATTTGAAGAAAAATATACTCCTGGTGACTGTGTCTCTGCTCAAATGTGACTCTTCTACTAAGCAAGTGTTAGTAAAAATGGAATAGATCTTCAGAGTGACACAATTGTTCAGCTTGGAGAAGAAAGCCCTGCAGATTTTGACTCCCAGTACTCCTGTGTCTTGCCTGGGTGGATGGAGTAAGGAAATAAAGAGGCTCTGAACTGTTAAGCTCAGCTGCAGCAAACTCACCAGCTTTTGCCTGAGAAGATACTGCTTGAGCTATACAGAGAGCATGAGCTTTTTCAGTCTCGCTTGAGAGAGGGAAGCTCTGAACTCTCCAAGTAAATCCACGGTTTAATCCAGTTCTGTAGTCTTTGAAAGGATTCTGAGCAGAACTTGAAGTTGCCTTGACTGGATGTGCTGAACTACTCTTCACTCTGCCTACTTTTAGCAATTTATATCTGTCCAGTTTCAGGAATATCGATCCTCAGAAATGATAGAGCCTTAATACGAGGGTCATTTCAGAAAAGATGTTCAAAGATTATGTTCACTGAAGCATAAGGGAGTTGCTATTTATATTATTCAATGAATAGGACAAGATACTAAATTTGTAGGCTAAGTTATTTCTCTGTTTTAATGCTCCATAGATTCCAGTGTTTGGCATAGTAAACTTCATGTAATAAATTACACCTGTAGTTTATTTTTACTTGCTTCAGTTTTGCCATGGCATTAATAAAGTCCCCAGAATTTACTTGAAAATCTCCAGAAAAGGACTTACGTAGCCAGCTAAGAAATTGTAGCCCGAGTATTTTCTTTTTCCTACCTGCCTCTCTAAATACTACAAATGCTTAATGTACAAAAAAGAAAATATTTAGGGATAAACTGAAACTAGATTTAGGAAGCTATATGTCACAAGCATGTAGATCTAAAAATAGGGTATTTCTACTATTAGTGATAGATATTCTAAGGCTCCCAAAGGACTACACAAGAACTCTGTAGGGCTAGGAAGGAGCAAGATGATGGATGTTAAAATAGTGTCATTTTTAGGCATTTTTCAAAATAAGTGGCTATTTTTCTTGCCATTTGGGAGCTACACAGCCAGATTAATGGTAACTAATGCAGTGTAGGTTTAGACAAAAAGTAGTCCCAGCAAGCAATTTTAAAAGTCTCTCCAACATTATCTGATACTGTAAATAGGAATATGTGATCACATGACCTGACTTGTTGGCATGAGTATGGGATACTATCTTTACCTTAAAGTAGCATATGACTTAAAATAATGTAAAAAGTTTTCCAATGCCAATCCTCAAGTATTCCATATGTACTGCATTTCACAATATTTTGCTATATATTGTGCATTTTACATGTGCTGTCTCTCTGGCAAAGTTTAACAGTTAGACATTTTACAAGTATCTGGCTGTATATACATTACTCTTGGTGATCCTTCCTTTATATTAATTTTACTCAAGGTCACAGGGGAAGCATTGTTTCTATGCCTTGGGAAAAAGTTGTAAACCTTACAGTAGAGTTGCTTTATAAAACAGCTGCAAATACTTTTTCTCCAACCCTTTTTTTTCTCATGCTTTTTGACACTTTCTGCAAAAGATTAGTAATTCTTGAAAATGAAAACATAATCCTGTAATATACCTGAGATCAGAAGTTAAGTTTGGCAATCTTAACTTCAATTAAGCCCTTTCCTTTCCTCAAAGATGTGAAAACACAGGAAGAACAATTGAAAGAAATATCCTAGGCAAAAAATTGCAAATCAAGACTGTTGAGAAAAGAATGCCACTTTTGATTTAGAAAATACAGCTATTAAACAAGCAGTGGACTAATTATAGTTGTGGGGCAGCTATTCTGTGAGAGTTGCAAAAATGAGGATAATGGTCCACACTCAGGGGAGAGATGGAGAGCAGAGACAGAGTATGCTCAGTTGTGAGTCAGGCGAATAATGATACTTCAGCATGTCTAATTGTCTAATGCTGCAGTGTGTATAAACTAGGGCAAACTGTATATTATACAAATTAAAAGCAACCCAAGGCTGTCTTTCTGTGTGAGCTCTGCTCTACTGCAGAAGAGTTGGCTTTGATGGGAGTTGTGTTTTCTGTGTTGCTCACAGCTTGGCTCTAGCAATATGGAAGTGGAGGTGTCCTTCAGTTGGTTTCAGAAGATGCAGTTGCATCAGCACTGTGTTACTGTGAAAGACTTTTCCTATAATTTTGTCTTTGAATGATCTCCAACAGTTCCTCTGCCTTCCCCTCAGAGATTTAAGTTGGCAAGTGCTCAGCATTGCTCTAAGTCTTGTCTTTGGATGTGAACTGAAGGTCTTCCTTGTGACCTTCCAAGTTGGCGGAGCCCTGTGCGCAGGATGCACTAAGGGGAACAGGAGTGGTTTTGGAGCGCAGAGGCTTTGCATCATCTGGCTTCAGGCATCGGAAGTGCTTTGATTAGGAGCTTAATATCCCTGTAGTGAATGCAGGGACAGGCTTCTCAGTGGAGAGACTCAGAGTACCTAGACTAGAAGCCTACCTCTTTCAAAATTTTTTGGTGAGTTTTGGAATTACAGCATCTGTATCCTAAAGGTATTAAGACCTGAAAACCACTTGTTTGTGAAACTACTGAAATAAATGGGTCTTAACACCTTGAGGAGAGGAAGAGAGAAATAATGGAAGCTAATAAAGTGTAAAAAATTTCAAATAGCAATGAAAAGGTAGCTTGAACTTCTGTTCTCCCTATGCCACAACATCCTGCCTTCCAAACTCACCAAGCTATGTCACAAAAACGGAAGGTAGCCAGCTCAGTTGCCTCTGTGGATATTTACCTCTACTAAGCATCACTGTCTGCCTTTTCCTCCCCACATTCCTCAAACCTATCTTTTAATCTTAATTCAGTTCCAGGGTTTTGGTAATGTTTAACTATCTGTGAAAGATCTTGATTTAATACATATATTATCTGGTGGTAGTAAAAGATGGCTAATAAGAAAAGTTAAACTGTGAAGTAATTTTTCTGTGATGGAAAGGGCTTGAGGCTTGTGTCCCATCACATGTTTTCCTGGACTGGGTAATTAGGAGTCCAGCTCTGTTCCAAGCTTTTTCTAGCACAGGGTGCTGTCAGCTGCTTACATGGGATGCTAGTGACCCTCCTGTGTCTCAAGGACTGAAACAATTTTGACTCCAGCCTTGACAAACATTATTTAATTTTCTCCCACAGTAACTTAAACCTGTGCAAAAATTAATGTAAGTTAACAGGATACTTAATGTGAAAGGAAATGAGTCAGTACAGCATCCGCCTATGACATACAAATAAAAAAGCAACCATGTGCTTTGTTTTGGTGGCATCATTTTAACTGGTGCTGAATCATGGGAACAGTAGTGCTTTCACACAGGTGGTATGTGAAATAGGTGGTATGTTCTGTCATTCTCTCACAGGATGAGAAAATACCAGGTAAGGAATTTCATCTCTCAATACCCAAAGTCAAGTTCTGATTTTGGTTACCCTGCTAAAAACTAAGTAGCTGCTGTCCATGTATCACTGTAAAAACTAGTCTACCTCAAAGAGATAGGAACATAGGCCCTGTAGAGAGATTTGCAAAATTCTTATGCTTGGGTAAGGATTAAACCCCTGCTCTGCTTCCCCTGCAACAGAGCTGAGTTTATCTGTAATTTTTATCTTTATAGTGTCAGGATCTTTTTGGTTGTGTTTGCGACTGGTGGAGTGACTAGGGAAATGCTGAAACCTGTGAGAGGGCCTGAAACCAAGGGGTTGCCTCGTTCAGGCTGAAGGCTCACCAGATGGAGGTTATTAAGCAATCAAATTGGAGAGTGTTTATCAGAAGTAACCAGACTTCTGAACTGCTTGAAGTTATCCTGTCAGGAGTTGAAGGTCACAGGTCAGATCCTTTGTCAGGTTTCCCTGCAACAAGCTCTCAAAGGTGAGAGCCAGCACTTTGCAAACTGCCAACATAAACATCTCCTTTCCTATAATGTTGGCAAATGCCTGCATATGCAGATATATGCATATGTCTCTAATTACTAAAACTCCTGCCAGGGTCAGAGTAAAAAGAAAGCCACAAACCCATGTCTTTAAAGACCCTGATACAAAACCATAGATCTCAGCACCTCCGAACTTTGGAGAGTTTGAAAACCTTATCCCAATTCGAATTTTGTCTTTAATGCACGTATCTGCTATAGCCACAAGTTCAGTACACTCATGCCTTTTAATAGTTATGCAAGAAAATACCCAGAGACAGATTTGTGTAATTAAATCCTGATTACTGAGGGGATCAGCATGTGGTGAGGCAAGAAATGGTGGCTAATATCTGATATTATCTTGCAAAAAAAAGCCCTAAAGCTTGAATTTGTTTAATGCTCATTTGGTTTCCCATATATAAATGATACTGATCATCTTTTGACAAGTACCGCTGATGATAATGGGTGAGAGCAGGAGTGTTACTTGTTTTGGTTTGCATTGCTGAGCATGACATTTAAATGCAGAGAAAGGCATTTTTTGCCTTGGTTTGAAACCTTTCAAGGAGTGTTTTCAGAGTCAAGCTTCACCTTCCCACTTCTGTGGGACTAGGTGCTTACAGCAGCTGCCCAGTTGTGACCCAGCAGCACCACCTGCTAGCAGACATCTTGTCTAGTACTGCTGAAGGACACCTCTGTAGCCAGCTCTGGTTTTGGTGCATGTTTTGTAAATAAAGGTTATACAACATGTTTGATTTCTGGAGCAAGGGACTGGATTTAATGACCTAAAAATCCCTCTGAGAACTAGATATGCCTCTATGTTGTCAGCCCGTCTCATGAATTTGAAACTTGGCAAAGAAAAAGACCAAAATTACTTTATTCCCTCTGAAATTTCAGTGCTTCTGAAAATCACATCCACAGAGAGCTCTAGTTAGACATTGACAAAGAATCCTTGCCTTTAATTAAATTGTAAGTATTTCTTGGTAGTGATTACAGTTATTATTTTAATTATTTTCACTAAGTACAATGCTACTGGCTCATGCTGGAGCCTTTAAAAATATCTCTACCTAGAAGGACAAATAGCATGCTCCTATCAGTGAACTCATGTGATCTGGAGATACTGTAGTTAACAGATCAGTGTTTCTATGATTTCAAAAATTTAGCTGTCATCTTTCATTTACTTTTAAAGCTCACTTTTTTTTATCCTGAGGGTATTACAGAAGGAGTTCTTGTTAAATTTATCTTGGAGTTATACAAACTGAGAAAAGAAAATTAAAGAATACCCGTAGTTCCCATGAGAGGTGTGGAAAATGTGGAGATCATTCAAGCTTTATTGGGGGGGGAGGGCAAGAAAGGAATGAAGAAGATAAACAATTCTACCATGTAGGTCAAGAGGGCACCCCAACTTGCAGAGAATATTGCATAGACTGAAGATAGTGTCCCAGTGCCTGTGGCGTGGGTATGACTTGCCAGACCTCTCTGGCGAGGAGTGCCCTGGTCCTGCTTATCTACTCCCTGTTGCCTCAACCTTAGAACTGTGCAAATGCCCTCCTGTCACATGGGCAAGGAGACCTGCTCCTGCTCTTTGATCAAAATGACAGCATTACTCACATGAGGAGCACATGTGGTGCCATATGATGGAGCATGTGCATCCATATTAAGTTGCCTGATCGGAGTTGCATGACAGTCCTTCCTGTCTCTGGCTAGGGAATGATTGAGGTGGGACCCAGTGAGTACCCCTAATTTTGAGTAGTACACATCTGGCCACATCACGAGGAAGGTGTCCTGATGTAGACCCCACAAATGTGATTATTTGAGGCAGTATGTCTCAACAAATTGTCCACCTTGAATGTAGGCTAGCCACTAAATTCAGTGTCCATGCTAATAAAATATTAACATTTTAGCCTATTCCATCCAGAGAGAAAACAATTGTAAGTTTGTAAATGCAAGATAAAAAAAGATTTTTCTTTGACTTAAATAATTTTGCATGAAACATCGTTACATACTCTGTTTAGGCTTTCATGGATGGGACTGTTCCTAATTCACTGAACTCCATACATCTGTCTAGTTCACAAGGAGAAGACAAAGAAGTGAAAAGTCCTTATCCCAGCAGGACAGTCAGGAATACAAGGAAGTACTGCACAAGTCCCAGGTGAGAACACTGTCTTCCAGGCAAACAGCACCTAAAAATTCCAGCTCCAAAGCCATGCCTCACCTGTTTGAAAATGCCTCACCAGGGGCTGAGGGGCTAGTTTTACTTGCATTGGCTAGAGCCCACTGAATTAGGCGCTGTAACCAGACAATTTCTGCTCAAAACCACTACCAAATAAAAAGGGAAACAAGAAGGTTTTAACATCTATTTAATAATTCCAGCAATATGGGTAATGTGAACTCTCTAAAGCTGGTTACAGGTTAATGCAAATGCTACAAGCTGCCATGAGACATGGTAGATGGAGAAAAATTTCCCAGATGGGGGGGGGGGCTCTTCAGCTAAAAGACTTGGTTCTTGTGGAAGTGTCCTATTTCAGTTTGTTAGCTGCTGTAGTGTCCTATGAAGTGCTGATCCAGTGGGTATGATGCTGGCTCTGAGGGCTGGTCCCCAGTATTAATTCCTGTAATTTTTTCTCAGGGTCTGAAATTACTAATTTTTAAGTGCTGTGGTGGGTGACAATTGCTCTAATCACTCGTTCTTCTTTGTTTCAAATGTAGTGTATCTGTGTTTTCCTCCTGATATTTTTCCACTTCCCAAGTCCTCTTTTAAAGTGTTTCTCAGATATTCTTTAATTGTCTACATGTCATAATTTCCCAAACCCATTAAAATAAATGTCATCCCAGCCTGTAGCATTTCCATATGTAACCTTGCCTGTAAAATAAATGAACAGAAATAAAATACTACTTCCCACTTACTCAAAGTTTCTGCTTCTTGTTAGACACTTTCAAAAAAGCATCTGTTATGTTAATAACTTGAGTTATTCATATCAACTTTCTCTCAAAATTTGTGCTTCATCTTTCAAATACTTGCAGAAACCTTTCATTCTTCTAACCTTCCTCCAGCTCAGATCAACTTGTTTTTCCTTTTCTCCTTGTGATTTTTTCATAGCCTTTTATTTTTTAACTTGCAAACCTTAACTGGCTCTGCCTTCTCATTTAGTTTCTTCCTCCTCCTCCATTTCCAATACAGATTATTCTTTGTCCTTGGAGGTTTGAGTGGTCCCGTGTGAACGCTCATCAGTTGTTACTGCTGCTTTGCTGACATGAGTGCTGCAGTGTGCAGAATGGAAGAGTCAGCAATGCTTGGACCTTGATTATGAGAAGACCCTCCCCCTGCTACTTAAGACCTCCCTTGCAAACACTGGAAGGGAGGGGAAACACATGGTGGAGCTGATATATTAATACATGTACAATAGCACCAATTGCCTGCAGGAGTAAAAAAACCTGAACACCTAACTTGAGAACAAAATTAATTTTCAAATGTAGGTCATATGCTAATACAGCTCCCAGTGTAACCTGTGTAGCACCACCAAGCACAACATAGGAGTGGTTGTGCCTTCTTGTTTTTCTTGCTCTTTTTGCTGCTTTCTGTGTGTATACAACTAAATTAGCTGTCAGACTCAATGGCCACATTAAAGAGAGGATTCCTTCATCTAATGATCAATGACAATGTTTTGCATTATTCTTAGGGTGGGGACTGTTGGTACTCTTCCTTGACTGCTGATGAGCAAAAGAGAAAAGGAAGCATTTTTCCCATGATCATGTTACCCTGTGGGCAGGCTGTCTTATGGGGTGTGTTTGCTGTCCTATCTGTCTTGTGCTTTACAGCAGTTGTGCCCAAATGTTTTGGCCACCGGGGCTGGAGAGTTCAGACCTACCAGCAGAAGCAGGTTGTGCTTTGTGGCTGCCTTCTACATGGTGTGAGCAGACTTAATGCATGTGCACAGTATGATTTGATTTACAAGTATGGAGTAGACCCAGTGCTTTCCAGTAAAGTTGGACATCCCTTCTCCTGCATGTCCTTTAGTTTGTCTGTATGGCTGTTCTCTGGCTATTGGATGGCTGTTCAGCTCTGGGATGGTTTTTCTACTGCTGTTGAAACTGTATCTTTACCACATGGTTCAGACCTTTGCAAAGTTCAGGACATTTAAATGGAAGCTGTGACAGATTTAGAGTTGCACAGTAAGAATTTATGAATACCATATGCTGACTTGGGTTATTGGGCTGTTTACTGCATAATGATATTGTTTAATTTAATATGGGGGATGGAGAGAAATAAGTGAGAGAAAAAGATGCAAGATAAGCTACTTGTCAAAATGTTTGAGTAATAAGGGGCAATGCCAAATTAAGAAAGAGGCAGAGCTTGTCAAGAACAAACAAGCAAGCAAATGCAGAAGTGGTGTTTGGAAAAAAAAAAAAAGAAGTCTTAAGACAGGGGATGGTTGGCTGTTTGAACTCCTAGAGCACTTATCTGGTGAAAGGCTGAATATGGGTGTCTGAGGAAACTGAACTTACATATGTTGGCATCTGGAGGAAGCACACATATAGGCATATAGCAAACATTGGCTCTGACCCGCAGAGCCAGGTGAAGTGTGTAGTGTGTGTTAAAATAGGAATTCAGTGATGTCAATTAGTATTCTACGAGTTTATTTTTGTCTCTTTTGGTTGCTTGAAAAAATCATTGTAAAAGGATTTGTGATTTTTTCTAAGACTTTTTAATACTTTGTCCTTTGTTTTTTATCAAAAGGCTTAAGAAATTACAGGTCAAGCAAGACATTGTTTCAGGCCAGTAAATTTCTTTTTTCCTGCCTCAGCTTTTCACTTCAGTAAGAAAAATAAGGGCTTTCATGTAAAGCAAGGTCTCTTCTGGATCTTCCAGCAAACCATAAGAGAATCTGTTCATACAGCTGTTTATGTTTGGTTCAGTACTTTAAAACCTCCCTTCCTCAAAAAGTTACCATTAAAAAAACCTCACAGGTTTTGTTTTAGGAAGACTGTTTTACTGATCACTGACTAGTTGCAGTCTGACTTTGCCAGAAGAACTGGGAATTGGACCTGGTAAATGAGAGCAAAGACTTTATTGAGTACTTCTATCCAGTAGAGCAAGTGCATCAGGGTAATAATACATGTTCCCCATGCTGGCAGCACTGGGCTGCAAGCTGCTTGGCTACCTAATATCCCAGGAGCTGTGGCGATGTAGCTCCTGCTGTGCACATAAGAGCTGGATTTTTTGGCAGACCTGTACAGCCCACCTTGATCTCCATGTGTTTGCATCTGGAGTGGTTTGGTATTACAGCTAGCATGTTACAGCTGGCAAAGCTGACACAGCTGAGCTAGTGTAGGCATTGCTGAAACCAGCAGAATCAAGAAATACTGCCCTGAGAAGATGTAAGTAAGACTCAGAGAAGGAGCAGAATATAGGTGGAGGTGTAGCTTTCCACAGTTATAACACAGGTTGCCGTTAGAGGAAGGGCTAGTTAAATTTTGATTCAAGTGCCAAGGACAGAGAGCCATTTTGCTGGGCTGCATCTAGTAAAGATGAGCATGTGGCTCCTGGCATGAAGCATGTGAGGAGAACATGAGAATTCCAGTATTTCCTTTTTTCTACTGCAAAAAGTAACTGCTGCACTTATTTATTTGTGAAAACCTGGCTCGCTGGATAACGTGGTAGCATGGTGTTGAGAAATGGCTTAAATATTGTGCACCCGAATGGTCATCCTACTGAACAAGCAACTGCCTGTTTAAATGTCTAATTAATTATAGTGGCGCCAGTTTGTCCCACGTTCACAACAGTTGTGCCAGCATTTTTACAATAAACCTTCATTATCTAAATTTTATCTGTCCATAAAATGTTGCTCTAGGCAGGTATGTGATATATAAGATAGGCGGGAGGAAAAATGTAAATACCCGTTACAAGTTGTTATAAGTGGGCATCATTGTTTTGAAAAAAATATTGTAGTTTGGCCTTATATAGTAGCCTTGCAGTAAAGGTATGCCTGCTGTGGAGAAGAGCTGGGACCTTCGCTGTTCTGTCTGAGTGGAAAGGTGAGAGTCTGTCACCTTGCTGATGACTGACTGGTGGGGTTGTGTGATGCATTATTTGTCCTGGACAGGATGGCAGCTGGCTGTAGTAGTGCATACTTTGGTCTGCTAGCCCTCAGTTGAACTGGTGGTTACCACATCTGCTATGATACAGCCCTCTGACCAAGCAATTTCATGTCTCCACTAAACTTCCATACCCTCAACTCTTGCATGAAATGACATGACACATTTTCCATCCCCTTTAGCTTCTTTTGTCTTTCCCCTCTGCTTTTATCTTTTTTTGGGGTTGGTTTTCTTTTTTCAAAGTAGGCAAAACAACAATTTTTTTAAATGATGTCTCCCAGCATCACAAGAACCCACAAACAAAAAAATTCAGCAAACCGGTGTTATCTATTCCCATGCACCTATACTTTTTTCTATAGCTCTGCTCTCTTAGAGGCACAGTTTTCAATGCCCTCTCAAGAGAAAAATAATTCAGAACAAGAAGGTCTTTCCCTGGTTGGTTTTTCTAATCTGCTTGACTTTTCTGCCTCTATCTCAGCTGTCCAGGTGCTTCTGTAGTCCCCTCAACTCAGCTTTGACTGGCTCACATCTGTTAAAGGGCCTGCTTGTTTCTAGCACTCTGACACGGGGAAGTGCTATTGCCCCCATTTGACTAAATATAGCCCAAATGAGGTTTAATGACTTGCCCAAAGGGGAGAGGCATAGATAGCAAATGACTGAGTCTTGATTTGTTACAAGGAAAAGGCAACTTTTGTTCTTTTCTGGGTAACATTGTTTTTCAAGAAAGATTTGGGCAAGGTATTTTTTAAAAGGCCTAAATAAGATATTATGTGAAACTATCATGTCATACCTTAGTTTATAATCCCACAAGTTGTATTTTCAGACTTTTACATGCAGTTTAAATGTATGTTGTCAGTTTTGCTCATCCATTTTTTACATCTGCAGGTGTTCACTTTTGTTATGCTTGTGAAAATCAGGTATTTAAGTGTCAAAAGCCCTGATATGATTGTGTCTTTGGTTCATCTTCCCCATGTTGAGGTAACTGCAGAGACCTCTGATTATTAAGTAATGGGAATTAACAAGACAAATGTAAACATTTGTTCAAAGGGATTGTACTTGGAAAAGTTAATTAGAGGGCATGAAGCCATTAAAGAGTAAAAGCCTGCTGGCCTGGGGCTGGTGGGGAATGCTGGCCTTCACAGCTGCAATCTCAGCCAGCTTCTCTGCTCTCCACAGTTTTATTTGTTTTTAGAGACACAGTTGGAATAGTCCATTTTTTCACAGCTAAGGCTCAGACACTCTTACCCCCCGCCATACCCAATTGAAATACTTTATACAGCATCTACTTTCAGCAGTGTCTTAGAAATATAACCATGTGTTTCCTTCTGACACCTAGTCTGGCTGGCATTGAGCTTTGTAGAAATGCTAATTTTGTAGAAATTCTTGCATTTCTTTGTTAAAATTCATGCAGGTAAATAAAGCATAATCTGCAAAAGCCATAGAAGTTTTTAATCGCATAGGAACAGCACTGAACCTAAGTGGCTGGTGACTTCTTTATTTTAAAACATATTCTGCTTAACATTCTTCATGTGTCTTGCAGGCCTTTTTGTTGCTTTCAAACAGCATGACCAAAGGGAGAAGGAAGAAAAGAAAGCCCTATTTTTCCATTTCTGTAGGTTTAAAAAAACCCAACTAAAAAATATCCCCTAATGAGATGAAGGGCAACTATTTGCTGTAGGTATAATACAAATCCTAGTGTTACTTCTGTGGTTGTGTAAAGGATCTGTATTGCACCTGGCTGAGATAGAGTTAATTTTCTTTGTAGAAGCTTGTATGGTGCTATGTTTTAGATTGTGACCAAAACAGTGTTGACAACACACCAATGTTTTAGTCACTGCTGAGTGGTGCTTACACAGTGGGGCATTTTATGCTTCTTGCACTACGCCACCAGTGAGGAGGCTGGGGGTGCACGAGAAGTTGGGAGGGGACACAGCTGGGACAGCTGACCCCAACTGACCAAAGGGATATATTCCCACAACATGTGACATCCTGCTCAGCAATAAAAGCTGGGGGAAAGGAGGAAGAAAGGGGGAGATGGGGAGTTATGGTATTCATCTTCCCAAATAAATGTTGTGTGATGGAGCCCTGCTTTCCCAGGGATGGCTAAATACCTGCCTGCCAATGGCAAGTAGTGAGTGAATTCCTTATTTTGCTGTACTTGTGTGTGCAGCTTTTGCTTTACCTATTAAACTGTCCTTATCTCAACCCATGGTTTTCATGCCTCCCCTTCTGATTCTCTTTCCCCCCATCCCACCTGGGGAGTGTGGGGATGAGTGAGTGGCTGTGTGGGGCCCAGCTGCCTACCAGGGCTAACCCACAACAGGGCAAAAGCATGTCAAGGGGAGAGTAGGTGTTGGGTATTTGTCAGCCTGACAAATGTGGATTGTCAGTAGAGGGCACATGGTCTGAGATGATCAAATCAAATTTCACACCTCACTTTGAATTTTGCGAGGCTGTTTCTTTAGGATAGCTGGAGAATGTGCAGAAGGTGAGGTAGGATCATGGTGAAAGGAAGAAAGTTGTGGGTAAGAGTACAGCTGAGTACAGTTTGTAGAGAAATTGTCTCCAGAGCCAAAGGAGTGTCTGAGTTGTTAAGGCGCTCTTCAAAGAGGTTAGCATGAATGTCCTTACAGTCCTCCCCTTGCCAAAGTAAGGAAACAAATCCAAGGCACTCCAAATGGATGTCCTTCTCTCCTGTAATGTCAGTAATCCTACAAGGCTTTTGGATAGCGGCCTCATTCTTTGAGAGCTGAGTGCTAATGTGCATGATCAGCTGGGGAGCTCTTGGTCATCTTATCAATTCTTCTGCTTCCTTGTTCCAAGAATTACTTGCAGCATCTCCAAAGACTAAGCCAATGCTCTGGTTATTTTATTTAAGTAAAACAGACAGAACTCCTGAGGGTCAGAAATCACTCTTATTGAATGTTCCTATGGGATTAAGATTGGACCCCTTGTTAGGACCTGATCAATGAAGCTGTTAGCCTGGTTCAAGAAATTGAATGTCTGTTAGAGTTGCAAGTCTAAATGCTGGTGCTGGATAAGGAGGGCTGCCTGGTTACTGTTATGTTACCAACTATGCTAAGTGAATGCAGTCCCAGGGTGACTTTCTAAAATGCATAGTGGAATGAATTATAGCACATGATTGAAAGGAATGAATTGAGTAAACCTACTTTCATGGCAAAATGGCCTCAAATGCATGCCTTTTTCCTGCTCCAAAGGGCTTCACCACATCTGGTGTGTAGGCTATGATCTGCACTCATACCCTGCAGGGTCATTTGTTCTCCTTGTTTGCTGTGTGTACTCCCTGCAAAGTTTCCTTTCAGGTGCCCTTGCAGTATTGTGCATTAGAGATTCATGAGGAAAATCCAGCAAGTGCTGCTTGAGACTTTCAAATGACAGGCAGATAGCTATTAGCATTAATCCTCTTTCTGTATCCTCCAAAGAGCTCTTTGACAAGGGTGTGTGCAGGACAGGAAGTGCTTGACAGGATTCAGCTCCCACTCAAATCCCTCCATTACAAATGAAGGAAGCAGAGACCCTCCATCATCCCCAGCACTCGTGCAGACAGCCTGCCCTGGGAGGCCATCTCTCCACTGGGGTATGTAGTGGGGGACAGTCGTCTCCAGCATCTGCCTAAAAGGCCACCCGGGAGTTGTGTAGGTTTGGAGAGAGAGAGACACTGAGAGTTACAGTCAAGGCACAAGCCTGCAGCCAAAAGCCCCTGAAACAGCACTGAGATGAGCGCTGCATGGGGTTGCATGGGCTTTGTGATCCCCAGCACCCCCATCCCTCTTCTTCCCTTGCCTGTGTGTGATGGATGGACAGCAGTGAGGTAGCTCTCCAGCCACTGCTGAAAGAAGGGTGATCCCTAATCGGTTGGCTGGGCACCTTCAAGTCCCACACCTTCAAGGCCTGCCCAGAGCTGTCAGCAGCCTGAGGAAAAGGGGAAGGGGGATTACAGAGGAAAGGGCTTCTTAGCTTGAGAGGCTCTGCACCTTTGACTTGGGAGCAGTATGGGTTAATATTATTTCTAGAGGACTAAGAACAGGTTATTCTGCTGAGGTGGTGTAAATGGGACTGGCAGTGGGGTTGTGCCTAGGAAATAAGGGATCTAAACCTTCCCTGTCCAGAAGGCAGGCAGCCAACTGGCATGTCCATGTCTGATCATCAAAGTGTCTCTCTTCCAGACTTGTGTGCTGTACCTCACAGCTGTAGGAAGGATTACTTATTGCTTAAATACTGTATTTCAGAACTGACATGTGGAGTGAGAATTTGCCCTGTTCTGGTTTTTGTATGTAAACTTCTCAATGCTTCTTAAAAATAAACGACAAGTTATGTATCTTCTTTAAAATATATATTACTTATAATCTGTACCTTTAATAGATATAAAAGGGAAGAAGTTGGCCTAGTGGGTTGGCTGTGGTGAAAATAACCTTTCTGTGTTGCAGATGTATAACTTAGTGTATTGTGGACATGAGAATTTGAAGGAGTCTGATCACAGTTCAGCTGATGTTAGTGAAGTTACAGATTATAAACAAAATCAGGGTTTGCATCACTATGGCCTTCTTTGAATCCACACTTCCTTGATCCATGGTTGTAGCTGATTTACAGTTAGTCAGTGACTCCATAATTCCAGACTTTTCTGCCAAAACCCATCAGCCTTCCCCATGAAGATCTAAGCTTTTCTTTGGGAAGGAAATAATTTAGTTAATTTGCTGAATAAGTATGTGGTAGAGTTTTGTGGGTAAGCCTAAGGGAGAAGATTAAAATCACAAAACACATTTGAACATCAGCTGGCTGTATGAAATACAAGACAATGAAAGTCAAGACAATGACAACAGCAATTTAATAGTTTATTTAAAAATCTGTAGCATTTAGCTACAAAACTGCATAGTGATCTAGGCTTTGAAATGTTTGTGTATGATTGGGTATTATAGCTTGTCTTATATCAAGACTTGGAATTAAGCACAAATGACAACTGGAAAAGCATTACTTTGGAAAGTCTGAGGATGATCTTCTGTCATTTGCTATCTAACGATCAGTCTAGCTATTGCCACATGTGAACTCTTAATCTTACAAATACATTACCTCAAGGAAACCTGCACTCAACATTTTTATTAAAGGATCACTCTTAAACAAATTCTGGCAATAACCATGTGATAAATCCTGGCTTTCCAAAAAGTTGATGTGGTGGTTTGACCTTGGCTAAATGCCAGGTACCCACCAAGTCGCTCTATCACTCCCCCCCCCCCCCCCCTTCCCCTTTTTTCTCAACAGGGCAAAGAGGGGAAAGAAAATAAGATAGGAAAAAAAAAAACCCCAACCCTTGTGGGTAAAACAGCAGCAGTTTTAATGTAAGCAAAGCGAAGCAAAGGTCCGCGCACGGAAGCAAAAAAAAAAAAACCAGATTTATTCTCTACTTCCCATGAACAGGCGATGTCGGGCCTTCTCAGGAAGCAGGGCTCCAATACGCGTAGTGGTTGCCTCGGAGGACCAAGGGTGACCCCACCCCCTTCCTCCTTTCTCCCAGCTTTATACTGAGCAGACGTCATATGGTATGGAATATCCCTTTGGTCAGTTCGGGTCAGCTGTCCTGGTTGTGTCCCCTCCCAAGATCTTGCCCACCCCGTCCCACTGTGGGGGGAAATGTCAGAAAGAGCCTTGGTGCTGTGTAAGCACCACTCAGCAGTAGCCACAACACCAGTGTGCTATCAACACCCTGCCAGCTCCCAGCATAAAACACAGCACCATGAGGGCTGCTACAGGGGAAAATCAATTCTGGCTCAGCCAGACCCGGTACAGTTGATTACTGCCTGCTTCTGACTGTCCTGTTGGCATTGTATCTATCTCATGATATTTACAACTGTTGGCCATAGCTTGATGTTTCAGACGTGAAAATTTGTCTGCAAAAGTTTCACCAGACCATGCAGCTGACTCAAGCCACTAGCAGGTTTCACCACCTCTTGCGGGAAATCCCCATCTGAAAAAGAAGGTGGGAAGAGACAAGAAGGTTCAGGGTCTCCATGGGGTTTTGACCATGAAGTGACCAGCAGCATAGGAACAAGGCTGAAGTTGAAAGAACAGACAAGCAGGTCCCAGGAGCATGAAGATACCTCATGTTTAGCATTTCCCTGCCTTTTGGGTTTACTTCACCAATAGCTATGCAGTCTCATCACTGTAGATGTATACTGTCAATTCAGCTTTATCTTGTTTGTATGAGTTTTGTAATTCATCCTTCTGTGAAACATCCCAATTTCAGCCTCAAGGATGCTACAAAAACCAAAAGCAATTTGTTCTGGTGGTCTGGGAAAAGTAGCCCTTCTTAAGGAAAGAAATGACCTTCCTGTGCTTATAAAATTAAAAAGATAAAGAAAATGGGTCTTTGAAAGGCTTCAAGGACAGTCTCTTATATTTGGCCTGACTGTGGATAGGTAACTGTACCAAACGGAGTCATTCTTGAGGTTATCTTGCTAGCATAAGATTTGGATTAGTGCTGTTTAGACCTGTTTAAAACATGAATTGAGGTTGGGACCAAGACTTTTCTTGAAATTGCTAATAATAATGCCTCCATATTGGTGGAGTCTCTTTAAAGAAGTATGATGAAAGGGAAAAAAAAAAAAAGCTAAATGCTCAGTTGCTGCCCCTCTTAGTACTTTCAGATATCTCAAGTTCAGCACAAAGGAATCACAAACAGACAAAATAAAAAATAACTAAAAGACCTGGTTCCTAGAGTGTTTCATTTAGGGATCTCAAAACTACTTTTCCTGTATGTGGTATTGCAATCTCTATGTTCAAAGCAAGGCAAACTCTTAAATCAGATTAGTTCATAGATAATGTGGCCACCTCTCTGTTGCCTTCCTGAAAACTCGAGGCTCATGGCATTGCTAAAGCTTTTTTAAGCAAAGGAGGACTCTTACAGAATCCTGTAACTCCAGAAAAGGCAGTAAGAAACTTTAAACTCAGGACTTGAGATAAAATAACTTTGCAGTGCTATGTATTATATTCTGCCTCATCTTTGACCACCGGGTATGTAGGTTTCATCTGCCTGTGATGGGGAAGCTGAGATGAGATGCAGTGATGTTATTCTTCCCAGGATAACAGTATGAGGACACACCCCACTATTCCTCACTCTGACCCCATTGCATTGGCCACTGAACTAAAGGTCTCTGCGGTGCTCAGCTTAATGATGCTTACAGTTAACTGCTATGAATCTCTTTGGGGTTTTATCTTGGTTCTTATGGTGCTTATTGTGGTTTAAACTATCAAGATTCAGAGTGCATGTGAGTGGCATTTTGTAACTGAAAGGTGTTTTCCATTTCCATTTTGTTCATAGCCCTTGAATTAAGTCACCGTGGAAAAATGCCAAATAATACACCCTTTTTTTGGCAAATAAATGTAAAAAACTTGATGCCTCAAGCATATTACATGCTTTGCAGGAAATTCCCAGACTCTTACAACAAAGAGACAGTCAGGCACCGTATCAGCTCTTCAGAGCAGATCAAAATTGCAGTTACTTGCAGGAATTGTGGAGCTGAATGCTCACCTCTTTGAGCACCATTCACATGCACCCCTTTCTAGGTGCCTGGTATCCAAGATATATTCTGTGGCCACTCTTTGTCTTTAAGGGGCATTATTATATGAACCAGATATCCATGGCAACTTCAAAATGCAAAGAAGAAAAATAACATGTGCATCTATATTTGCCAGTTATCTCAAACTGGAGAACCCAAGCATATAACATGTTACTGAGGTACTATTGCTTATTTCATTAGTAATAAGAGCTCTTTTTATGTTGGAATACTTGGATGTGTTTGGGGTGAATAGGTAACTTACATCTCACAGCAAGGAATTTAGGAGTTAGGCACTCTCCACAAAGACTATTTGATTTGTATCTATATAGCATGTGCTGATAAACCTAACTGCATTTTGATGAAAAGTGTTTTATGTGGGATCAGACTGTGTAAAGCAGAACTTCCCTAGACAAACGGCTGAGTTTAGAAGACACATTATTAATAAAGTTGCTTGTGGTCTAGAAGGATGTAAATTACCTAATCTATGTTCTCATTTAATTAGATTAACCTTCAGTGTTTGTGTCTGGCATGCCAGTAAAAAGTCATGGGAAACTGGGCTCCCATCCTGACGTGGTGCTGCATACACTGAGGACTGAACAGTTTGCATATGTACAACCCCTAAGGCAAAATAAAGGGGATTTAGCATTCCTTGTCCCCATTCTCTTCCCATTATTTCCTGCCTATTACAATCTGAAGGGTGGGATTCTCCCCAGGGAGACACAAGGCCTTTGTGGTGTACTAGGACCGACTTCTCTTACATAGGCTTCAAACGAAGTTAAACTCCACATCTGAACAGCTCTGACTTTTGGGGAAAAAATTCAGAGCCAAATCTGGACTTTGCAATTCAAGGCCCTAGGACAGCTTAAAACAATGGTTGTACATGTACTGTGACTCACACTTGGGCTGTGGATTGCTGACTCTCTTACTCTGACTGAAGAGCAAAGAAAAAAAAGCTAGAAGTAGGACTCCTAACCTCATCCTTACATTGCATACACAAGTAGCAAAATTCTGATCAGAAGCTCAGGATTTCACCTCACCTTTTACTCTTGCTTATTTGATAGCCTGTGGAGTACTGCCTTTCAGTTATCCATCTAGAAATGCCTAAAAGTTTGAGACTTCTTCTAGGATTTAAAGTCTGGAAATAATTTTTATGGCTCCAAACACAGATTCTGCTGTTACTCAATATTTGTGTGGAGCCATAGGTGATTTACATGGCCTCTGGCCCAAAGACATTGAAATCTAAATTGAACTCTACAAGACAAGATGCTGAGGGAGATAACAGCAAGCAAGAAAATGGTGGAGGAATCTGCTGGACAGGTTTATGGGCTGTTCGGGAAGTACCATTATGCACTATGTCAAAAACTTTTTGCATTTTTAAAAGTAGGGCACTGATTAGCCTGTTATTATGTGGAACAGCGTTGTGGATTATGGAGCTATAGGAAATAGTCTTAAGGAAGGGGTTGCATGAAGCCTGTGGGAGCAGATCCATAATAATCAGACTGTGTGCTGCAGAAATAAATATCCTATTTGACTAGAAAGCCTGGGATTTTTTTGCTCCGCTGAAATGGAGCATTTGAATCTAGGATGAACGTGGGAAGCACCCAACACACTTGGGTTTTCTTTTCTAATTGTTTTTGAATTCAGCCATGAGCTAAATAAAAAAGGACCCTTCCTCCTCCTGCTCCATAAGCGTCATCAACTCATACTCAAAATAGGTCTTTCTGTATGTTAAAAAATGCCATTTTTATTATCTACTGCTATTTATTATGTTTCCTTTTCTGTTTTGGTTTTCTGAAAATCTTCTGACTTTTGGAAGACTTTTTTCTTCCTGAACCCTTTGCTGCTTTGCTTCTTTTCACCCTGTTCCCTACATCAGCTCAGACTTTCTGTAGCAATTACAGGCTTTTGTTCTCCCATGCTTTTGGACTGATATCCTTGAGAGCTCCAAGCCCTCTAAATGGTATTTCTTGAGGAAACTGACAGTTTTATGTTCCTCACTCAGAATATCAAGAATTATCTACACTATGCTGACACTTTCAGTTACAAGGCAAGATCAATCTTTTAAATGCACACATAGAGTTCAGTTTTAATGTTGTTTTGTGACTATCTGGAGTTCTTTTTATGTATGTATTTCTATTTTGTCAAGCATGTATGGTGCCTTGTAGTCCTGAATGCTTGCAAAGTATCAGTCTTCAGCCAGGGATGTAACTTGGATATAGTTTAATTTAAAAAATGACCTTTGTAATCTGAAAAAGACGATGCATGTAGAAATAAACCAAAATTATTAACATTAAAAGATTTCTCTCTAGCCTGGGATCAACAATGTCCTGGCCAGATTACACTGATAAACAGATCCAAAGAGATTTCCTAAAGCACAGAGCATTTTATTTCTCTAACAGATGACTGGGTTAACTATTTCTCTGCTGTAGACCCTCGTTTATTCTGATGTCTTATAATATGCCTCTTACTCCAGAGTGCTTACACACAGCATGACCTATGATATTCGCAACAGTATGACCTCCTAACAAGGGCATAATGCTCCACAAGTTAAATGGGAAGTCAGGACAGTCTATCTACCTTGTTCTTACATCTAGCCAAGTCTTCGATTTTAACAGGAAATTCTGCTGGAGAAAGGAATATCTTGCCTAACAGTCATGTAAAAATTCAAAATGTGAGACTGTTCCTACTTTATTTTGATGACAAAAGCAAAGTTTATTGCTGAATTGCAATGGGAGTTTTCTGTTACCCCAAAGTAGGTATCAGCATAATACTCTGAAATAATTTTCTGGTTCAGGCAAGTTGGCTTTCCATTATTTACTGGATGATATCACTATTCTTATTCACTGTTAAATCCAATTTGGGCTTCTGGGCTGAGGGTACCAATTTTGGCTAATCTGACACATTCATTTTACTGTATTGCAAAATACACACAAAAAAGTATGCCCCTGGCCACCCTAGTAGTTCTGGACTGCAGAGATCCTGCAGAGCCAGGCTGGCTCTCCTAGGGGATGCAGCCCAGTGTAGGGGAAGGGAAAGGAGGGTGGAGAGAGACAAAGGTGGCCTTGAAGCAACCTCATGCCCTCTGTTTTCCTGCTGCTCCTGCAGCTCTCATGGGAAATGTGATGCTTTGTGTCCTGGCGAGATTGCCCAGAGTAGTCTTGAAGAGCATGTGCTATGGGACTTTGTTTCTGCCCCTCCAACCTCTGGTATGCTTTTGTGCTGGGGCTTCATGGGAGCTTGCACAAGACAGCCTGCAGTTGTGCTATGCAGTGATCACCCAAGGGAATCAGCAGTAACAAACACTGCGATTGTTTGCCTTGCTTATGGGAAGAACCCAGTCATTTATAACTAGAGTGGCAAAATTTAGAGAAAGGGGCTAAATCATGTTCTCTGATGTAGGTTTTTGTGGAAACAGTGCTGTTTGCTAAGGGCATAGAGCCAATTAGCTGTGCTGCCTCTCTCTCTATGCTGGTAGGTGTGCAGATGAAATGAGCATGTCTTCGTACCAAACCCTCAGCTTTTGGACCTTACAGTAAAATGCCCAGGGCCACCTAAATGATTCCCTGGGAGCCTCTGTCTGTGAGGTCAGCAAGCTCTGCAGTGGGTTGCAGGCCAGAGCACCGTCACACCACGACTCCATTGCTGTCCCCTAACCTTGGTTTTCTTTCAATAGAAAGCAGGTGGTGTTGGATGAACGATGTGCAGCCAAGGCTCATCAGCATCCAAGGGAAAATGTGACTGAAGCTGGGAAGTCCTCTCAGGATCCCCAGTGTAGTCAGACCCACTGAGACCATAGTTTGACTGACTTCATTATACCATTCTCAGCAGAGCCTGTAGATGTAGGAAGAAACCACTCAGTGATCAGGGAGCATGAAATATGAGCACAGCTGGGGGTTTTTCTCTTCCTACTGCTTCTGCTTGGAGCCAAAGCAGCATTGTTCTATCTCGTAATTTATGGCTGATCTTTATAGCAATGAAAAAAATTGGAAAGAAGCATTTGCTGAAGTTCTCTTTCTTTTAACACAGCCAAATGATTCATAATTAGAAAGAGTAGTGTACTTCACTCACTCCATTCTGGTTATGCAGAAACTCATTAAGCACCATGCATCCAAGTGCACTGTTTTATGTAAACAAGACCTCTGAGAGAGATATAGATGTCTGATAAAGATGAAAAGGAAAACAGACTAATACCAGGCCACATTAATAATGGCCATGTCATGTTCTTAGAAAACAAAAGTCATCTGCTGTGCAATTATTGCACATTTCACAGCAGGATGGAGGCAAGGTGAAGAACAGAGATCTATACAGAAAGGCCAGCTATAGATTTTAGATCTGAATGATTTAGTTGCAGCTACGTTTAAAACTTTGCATGATTTTTGTCCTGTGATGAAATGGGATGGTCTCTGTTGTGCTTCCAAGTACTTAAGACTGGTATTTTGTGAACATTCTGTACTGAGACTTTCAGGATGCAGTTGTATTTCACACTTAACTCATTTAACATGAAGCTGACAGAATTAGTCTTGTTATGTCTAGGTAGGATTTAGATTATTGATGCGTTTAGCTGTGGCCTCTGCTGTTAATAATGTATTTAAACTAAATGGATAGTTCAAGTTTAAAACTCTTCCTCGGGCTGTGTCCCCTGGTGGTGCTGTATGGATGGTTTGAGCTCTCTGAAGTAGTTTAGCTTTTCCCTCCAAGAGGCAGAGGCTTTGACCACCTCAGCCTCACAGCCCTGCCATGTTCTCTGGTTTTTGGAAGGGGCAGCCCTTCTGAGATGAAATCAGATTTTGCTCTGCTTTTTTTCAGGATTTTTTTGTATGTGCTGTGATTCTTGTTTCTGGAAGTCAGAAACCAGGAAAAGTGCATGAGAAAAAATGCAAGTAACAATGGCCTGGGGAGGCTTTCAACCCAGTTGTATGGAACGGAGAGAATGAGGTATTCCCTGTGTGATGAGTCCTTCGGTTTGCTTAAATATCAAAAAAGTAAGTCAAACCCCCAAGCTACACAACCTGTGGAAGATCATCAAACTTGCATAATTTGAAGTAGCCAGGTCTAAAGACCTTAAACACCTGTATACTATATAGTTATACATATATAGCTTAATACATAAAAATAGTTGTATAATATAAATATATACATGCATATATACGTATGCAGGTGCACTTAATAAAGTAGTGCACTTTTTTTCTAGTAAAAAGCAAGGGTTTGGGCTTGACCAGTATGCGAAGATGTAATATGACTTCCACAGTATGACTTGCTCTATTCCAAAATAAGCAGAATTTAACTTAAAATATGTCATTAATAGCAGTTTGTATAATCCACATAAAGTGATGTAAAGGTCAGACACTTTCACTGAAACTAGATAAACATGCCAGAAGTATACTAGCTTGAATTTTAACTAAGAAGATTTTAAAGGCACAGTTTACATAAATATTTGTACTAGTGTACTTCTATGAACGGAGCTATCTTAACTTTTACCATAGATAATCATATAGACTCTGTGAAGTATAGGCTGTAGGCACGTAGGCCATGCCTTTTACTGACAACAGTTCTCCTGTGTAACATAACAGGCCTGATTACCACCAGCACTGAAGCAAATGGTTCAGCCTCTTTGAATCTCTCTTTATGGCCAAACTCTCAAAGATGTTTTCTGAATAAACTGTTAGTTTTTCCTCTGTTCTGTTTTCCACAGAGTCAGTGGCTGTGACTGATGCTACATGTTCATGATCAAGAGTTTCCAGAGCTCAGTCTTTATGTACATGATCACAACTTGTACTCATCAAAATGATAATGAAATGTGATTAGAACAATTGGGTTGTTAAAATAAAGGCAAGATGAATATGACCGTAATTGACAGATTTTGGCCAGCCCCTTTCAATGTCTTTCCTGTGTAAATGACCTGTTCTTCTAAGTCACTTGGTGAATTTAGAATCATAAAATGGTTTGAGTTGGAAGGTTCCTTAAAGATCACCTAGTTCCAACCCCCCTGCCATGGGCAGGGACACCTTCCACTAGACCAGGTTGCTCAAAGCCCCGTCCAACCTGGCCTTGAACATTCCAGGGAGGGGGCAGCCACAGCTTCTCTAGGCAACCTGTTCCAGTATCTCACCACCCTCAGCAAAGAGTTTATTCCTTATGTCTAATCTAAATCCACCCTCTTTCAGTTTAAAACCATTACCCCTCATCCTATCACTACACTCCCTGATGAAGAGTCCCTCCCCAGCTTTCCTGCAGGCCCCCTTGAAGTACTGGAAGGCCACTATAAGGTGTCCCTGGAGCCTTCTCCAGGCTGAACACCGCCAATTCTCTCAGCCTGTCCTCACAGGGGAGGTGCTCCAGCCCCCTGATCATCTTCATGGCCTCCTCTGGACCTGCTTGAGCAGGTCCATGACCTTATGCTGGGAGCCACAGAGCTGCAGGTAGGGTCTCACAAGAGTGGAGTAGAGGGGGAGAATCCCCTCCCTCAAGCTGCTGGCCACACTTCTCTTGGTGCAGCCCAGGACACGGTTGGCTTTCTGGGCTGCAAGTGAACATTGCTGGCTCATAGTCAGTTTTCCATCCACTGATAACCCCAAGTGTTTCTCCACAGGGCTGCTCTCCTTCTACTCCTCACCCAGCCTGTATTTGTGCTTGGGATTGCCTTGACCCATGTGCAGGACCTTGCACTTGGCCTTGTTGAACTTCATGAGGTTTGCATGGGCCCACCTCTCAAGCCTGTCCAGGTCCCTCTGGATGGCATCCCTTCCCTCCAGTGTGTCAACCACACCACATAGCTTAGTGTCATTGGCAAACTTGCTGAGGGTACACCCAATCTTACTGTCCATGTCACCAACAAGGATGTTAAACTAGTTGAGCTTGCTTTCTTCAAATTGTTGTTAAGCTCTTTTTCTATCTGTTGAGTTTTGGCAGTCTCTGTAGAAGTGACTATGGTGTTCTTGTCTATTAAAATATTTTCTTTCGTAAGTACTTATCACTCTTTCTGCATCTCTGTGGTCAGAGGCTAATAGTTACAGCAGTTACAAATGTTCTCAATAAAACTGAAAGTGTCTACTTATCTCCTGGAGCCAGGAAGGTCCAAACTCCCAAAAGAATCAGTCTCAACGAGTCCCCTGTTTTCAGCCTGGATCTCAGAATAGGTATTTAAGGACTGTTCTGTAATCCAATTGTGGATGAGAATCATAGCAGAAGGCTTACCTGCAGCCCATGTATTTTCTGCTATTGAAGATGCATAAGCAAATAGATACTCAGCTGCTATACAAATGTTGCAATAAAAAACCAGTAGCTCTCCACTGCTGCCTCTGAAGGACACTCAAGGAGAGAGTGAGCTATTGCTGGAGTGTTAACTTGAATGGATTGAGCAGAGATATGATAAAATTTTCTTAGCAGAAAAGTACTGTGCTGGTGCTAAATGATTAGTGGACACTTCTGCTTTACACAAAATAAGTCCCTCAGTTTGTACTTGCTCAGCTTACATGTAAAACTATATATTTTCTAGCTGCTTGCCTCCAAACCAAATGAGATGTCAAATGAGGCTCCTTCTGTCCCTCCTAAGAAGTCTGACTCAATAGAGATATGCATCAGGTGAGCACACTGAACAAGTGTAAGCAACTTTCCTCTCTCAATGAGCCACATGCTAAACTTCTCAAGTGTCTGAGAGTCATCAGACTTGTATCTTGGAGAGCCAAGGAACGGAAAGCAGTAGGTGCAGTTCACCAGCAGGAGATGATTGTGGCCTCTCGCTGCAGGAATGGAGGGCATAAAACCTCATGCCAGAGAAACTTAGCAATACTGGCCTCTGCCCACCCTGCTAACTCACTTTCTGCTACAACCATAATTTTGGACTGGCACAGGAGTTACATGTTTGTTGAACTTTGTTCCTGGCCATACGATTCATCCTCAGCCTGAGAGTGCACTTGAGCTGCTTACAAACTGCACATACTCAAAAGGCAGAGCTTTCCAGTCCTTACACTAACCTATGTCTGTGCTTTTGAGACTTATAATGTAGGAGCCACCTCAAGAGATACAAATTAAGCCAGTGCTCTGTGTGCTTGAAAATCCTTCTTAGCTCCCGGTGTATTCACTTTTCACTGCTCCACAATGTAGCTGGCAAAGAGACTCTTCTATGTCTTCTTCCCTTTTTTCGTTGTTGTTCTTATTCTTCTCTCTTCCTGTATTTCTGTCTTTATGCTGATTGATTATCAATGATACACATCTTTTGGCCTAAGCTTGATGAGTTGGATCTTGAGGATTTGGTTGGTTTATTGAATATCCATGACCCAGATGTTTTGGGGGGAATCTACTGATAAATTAAACACAACAAAAGTATTAGAGATGATGGGTTGCTGTCATTTCAATGCAATGCTATTATGGAACGTAATGGTAAAATCATAAATTTCCCCTGCTGAATTCTTGCAGACATAGTCAAGTGGGTTGCTGGAAAGGTTGTGAGTTAAGTACCCAACTTCTGATCAAACTGAAACTGAAAAATCAAAAATCTGATTAGTGTTTTGGGTTATTTTTAATTGTTTGCAAAGATTGAGGCAGCTTGAAGTAACGAAAATGCCAATGTTTTCTAATGGAAGAGTTGAAGTGGGCCATGTGCCTTTCCTAAGCATCTCCAGAGAATTTACTTCAATCACAAATCAAATGTAACTAAAAGTAAGAAATGCTGCATGCCCGTAAGATCCAACCACAATGGAGTTAACAACGAATTGATTTTATGCTAAACTGTGTTACATCCCAAACCAGCAGCAGAATTCAAACCCACTCCTACAATGGGAAACATTCATGCAGCTGCCTGAACAGGATTTTTCCCCTCTCCATGGTTGAAGTGCAGTATACATTTCAAAAGACAGGGTCTCTACTTTTGCCAAACAAATTGTCATTTTGTTTGCAAGTTTGAAGGCCAGAAAAATCAATTGAGAAAGAAAGGCAAACAAGTCATGCGGTGGCAGCAGAATGGCTCTCTGTATGTACTGGAAGGCACTTGGCACAAATTGCATAACAGCAGAAATGCACCACTGGCAGCTTTTATGGTAGCCCTCGTCCCCTGTCCCAGCCCCTCTCTGCTCCCTGCTCTGTTGAATAGTGTACTGTGAAACAACTGACTTTTCCATCTAGTGCGCTAAAATCCAGCGACTGCTACATGTTTGACAGGTGTGTTTCTGCTAATCCTACAGATTTTAAAATAGAAGTGAGAAAGCAGAGGATAATTGGTCAATTCACAGCCAGGAGGTGGTACTTGCTTAAGATACATGCAGGTTATGTTTTTCTCTACCAGTGCAAAAATCCCAACAAATTATCTGAAAGAACTGGCACTGGGGTGAGGATGTGTGCGTGTGGGTGTGTGTGTATGCGTGGTGTGCCTGGTAGGGTTTTCTACCCCCTCTTGCAAAGCACAGGCCTTAATGAGTTCCAGGGGGACAGTGGCTTGTCAATCACAATATACTTTTCAAGTAATAGTCATCTCTGCCCCATCACAGAACCACAAGGCATGAAATAATTAGAAAGCCCAGAGTAACTGCTCTGTTTTACAAGAGCAAAATCCTTGTGTGGATCATTTACATAAACTTGTCACTTCCCATTACGGTTCTAATGCAAGCTGGGTAATAATCATGGGACCAGGAGAAGAGAGGTCAAGGTATGATGCTCCTCCATGTTTGGAGCACAAGGTACGCATGTGCCCAGCTTTCCATCCCCCACTGAATTAATGTAAAGTATCTTTTATTTTCCATTAAATAAGAACTATTCATGCTGCTATGGTAGCAGACCATGTGCAGCCTCCTCTTCTTAAGAGAGAAAAAAGGCTTTTGCGTCAAGCCATTGTTAGGGGAGAATTCACTTTGAGGAGCATTTCAAAGCTGATCCGATTGGGGAAGGAATAATGTTAAATATTTGGTATGAAATATTTATAAGATGCACACACGAACATCTGACAAAGTAGCCTGGAAAAGACACATTCTTGTCTTTGACAATTTTAGCTCTATCCTTCTGAACGAGAGGGTGGAGAGAAGGTGTGTGCATAGTGAGAACTGTGTATGTGTATAAATGCATCTAAACACACGCACGCATACACACACACGCAAAGGCACACACACTTGCGTACAAACGCCTGAATGGGTTGATGGGATTTAAGGCAATCTGCATCTGAATGCTGCTCTTCAAAGATGGTAGCAATAAGGGCTTGCTGAAGTCTGTTTTAATCATTGTGAACGAGAAAGCTCTGCACTAACGCCTATTGCGAGGGGCATCCGTAGAGTAATGAAGGTGATGGCTGCTGCTGTTGCTGCTGCTGTTTTCCAGCAACCATTTTGTTGGTATTCTTCACAGCTGTCATAGGGCACCATCTGCATTTCTGCCACAAGAAAACAAGCCTCTGCTTTTTGCACAGATTGACTTTCCCCACATGCATCCCTGCATGGCTGTTTAATTTTACTTTTATTTTAAAAAATGAGTACAATTAAAGATGAGCAAAGAGGAGATTCGTTATAGGCAATCAGAATAGTAATTTTTTTTAACCTTTTCATATATTTCAGATAAAACAAGGAAAAATCTTTTCTTTTTTCCCAAGGGTCTGAAAGAGGTTTCAGAAAAATGGGTTATCACCTCATTCTCAGTCCTTAGGACAAGAGGTAGACAATGTAATGGCTCACTCCTTATGGCAGTCACAGTGAAATGCATGGGGATGGCATATATTAAAAACCAGGATAAAGGAAACCATGTGATTTGCTTTCCTTGTGAGGGGATCTAATAGCTCTCTCTTACAAACCTTATTTCCTTTTCCATTCCTCCCCCCCCCCCTCCATGTCTCTTCTTTGCCTGCCCCACTTGTACCAGCTGTAGGCTGTTGTTATTCTCTGGTGTAAATGCCTGTCTGGCTTAGGCTATAAACAGGTTGGAGCAAGACTTTTCTGTCTGTAAAGATCCTTTTTACACATACAGTGCTATACACATATTAATTAATAGCAATGGTCTTGATGAACTAAAAGGCCATATATTTCTCTTCCTATGGGCTGGGGATTCACTCTCCCTTTAAAAACTGCTAGATCAAATGCCCCAGGCAGGCTCCATGCATTGTACAGCATGTTTTCATGTGAGCAGGCGGCTCAATAGCAAGGCAGCATCGTTTGCCCTCATCTGCCAGCTTTTGTCTTTGAGTGGAAGTGTGGGGCCTGGTGAGAGGTAGGATATGAACTGTGTCCAGACTCTGTTCCTTATCTCCGAGATCACCAAGAGGGAGAGCATTGTTGATGGATTTAAATCAGCTTTTTCTCCTCTTGTGCACAACAAAAGTCTAAATCCCTTTTCAGGCCAGATTGCTCCATTTCACTGCATGGGCTAGGCAGATTGGAAACATGTTTGTCACTCAGCTTTTCTCCCAACCTAATCAGTAGACACTGGGGTGGTGGGATTTCAGTGCTCAGTGTATCACCCTTTAATCTATGGAGTTGGCCTTTAAAAGCTGCTGATGCTGGTGCTGCTATGTGTGAGCTGCTGCTGTCTTTCATTTCTGAAGACAGATATAAAAATAATGTTAACCACGAGCGTAAGCAGAGGGTTTAGCAGGGATTTGAATCTAAAATGTGATACTTAACACTGGCCAACTTGATTTGGTCCAGCAGAGCTGAACCCCTTATTCTGTTATAATAAAGTGTGTTGTATATGGAGAGGATTGCAGTGGGATTTAGCGCCTCTGTGTTTTAGTTCTGATGCTGAATGGACCTAAATGGTGAATAACCATAGGGCGCAGGGAGCTATGGTTGGAAAAAAGTGGCTTGACAGACCTGTCTGCAGGTTTCAAAGGTCTCTGTGGTAACACCACAAGCTCACCAGTGTCTTTGCGTTTGCTGAGATCCATAGCATGCCAACTTCTTCTGTGCCTGGTACAGCAGTCCTAAAGGGACAAATCATCACAACAAGCAGGTGTAAAGAAGCAGGTTAGCTCTTGTGAGTTTGCAGAGGTCAGCAGGATGCTAAGAGGGAGAGTTATGCGATAGGTGTGATGAAGGATGTTAAAAGCTTTGAAAGAATGTAGGCTCTTCAGGGCAGAGGCTGAAGCTCTGTTTACACACAAACAAGTGTGCATCTGCGTGCACAAACACATATGTACCCATTGTGCTAAGCACAGCCTGAACCAGATATTGACTGATGTCTCTAGATAAATACAAGATAATTCCTTCCAGGAAAGACATATTTCATTGACTAGGTATGCAATAACATTTCTAATTTTTTCTGCCACCAAAATATGCTGTGCATAAACTACCTCGCATACCCTTGAACCACATCTGTACTGTTCTGTGCTATTGAAAGGTACTAGTAATAGGCAGAATTGCATCTACCATCCCATATAGTGTCCTGTATAGCCCATGAAAAGCTGAGTTACGGAAGGAATGTGGAAATGGGCACTTGGGAAGTGAAGGTGGTTCAAAAATGCAGCCCAAATGTTCAAACTTAATACTTTGCTGTGAGGAGGGGCTGGCTGGGTGATATCAAACAGTTTTTCAGAAGCCCATTGAGTTTGTTGACAGGTGGGGGAGGAAGGCTTGCTGGTGCTCCTGCCAGTCTGGCATCTCAGATTCCCACTAGATTGCCCTGGGGGTGCCAGGTCCCTGCCTGGAGCTCAGACCTTCCCAAAAGGACAGGAAACTTTTTCATTTTTCTGCTCTTTTCATCATTGAAAATACAAAAGAGTTTTGAATGAAAGTTCCATTTTCAACAAGCTCAAATTCTTTCTTTTTAGTGGTTGTAAACTATGGCCAATTGTTTTGTTTAATTGCTGAGTAACTCCTTTTAGTTTTGACTACCCAAGGACAGCAAGAAAAATACCATTCTTTCAGAAACCCGCCTTTGTTTTTAGGAAAGGACACAAATTTTTCAAGACTTTCCAGATTCTCTCTACTCCTAGAAGATCTGGAGGACTATAAAATAGGCCATAAAAAGGGAGATTTTCCTGTGTGATTGTCCCACCTTCTATTCCTGCCTGGAATAATAACTGAGAGTGTTTTCAGCAACTTTCAGTATCCAAGTCCAAGACTTCTAATAAGATGGACATTGTCAATAACTATGCCAAGAGCCTTTGGTCTGGTTATGAATAAATAATGGTCTTTTGAAGATGCCATTGCAGTGGGTGAATCTAGAAATGGGGCCTGAGAATTTCAGTGTCTGGCTGGATTGGTCAGTAGCAGAGAATAATTGAAATAGATCCTAGGTAGGGTCTCTGAACAGCAGGGACAGATGAGAGGCCATAATGAAGATGCTAAAAATAAGAGACAAAATGTGAAGGGGTGATCCATATCTCTCAAAAATAAGAAACTTCTGTTTTTTCCAACATAACAGTTGAAATGCTAGACAGACACACTATACTTAATGGTACAAGTCCAGCTGGCTGGTGGGACAGGGGTTTAACCCAGTTCTCTGGTGAACCACATGCAAGCAATCCATAGGAAGACTACGATAGTGAGAACCTGGTTCCAGCAGTGGGAAGTAGGGAAAACAGGAGGCCTCCTAACTGATCTCTGTCTTTTAAAGCAAACTGCATAACGCACATGTATATACATATTTATATATATTTATAGCCAATTTAATTAAACAAAATTCCTTACAAGCTGAGACTGCACAAGACAAGATTCAATCAAGAACTGTTTTTTCAATTCCCACGTTCAAACAGAAGTCCCTAAGAAAGGAGGGCTGGATATTCCACACAGAAAAGTGTTGGCTTTTCCAACAGGTTGTTTACAGAAAGATTTAGTTAAATCATCTCATTGATTAACAAAGATTTGGGCGATGCCTGTGTGAATTGCTGATATTACAGGTTGGGTTGGCGACTAAATGGGAAAAACTAAAGAAAAAATTCAGTTCAGTTTAACTGAAAATTTTAACAAAAGTTTAACTTCAGCTGAGTAAAAAAATTAATTATTTTTTCCACTAGGATGTGAATGGATTTTTCTCGTTCAGGACAAAATACTTAGTGTCAAATGTAATGTTTTGTTTTAGGGCACTTTTAAGGAGAGGAAATGACAAAGTAGATGCAATCCCTTTCATCCAAGAACTTGGTGATTAGGGCACTTATTCTGTATGTGGGAGGCCAGGATTACATTCCTTCCTCACCTTGAGGACATTTGAATCAATATCACTCAGATATTAGGGCTTTATTTAGGTGGAGGAGAGAGAAGTTCTTAACTCCTCTTGTTGTTCTACATTTATTGGGAAAATACTTGAAATATTTTGGAGGCCATGAAGAGAACGATTTTGTGGCTTAGTGCACTTACCTAGGAGAAATGAGATCTGTGCTCCAGGCTGCGTTACACTGAATACTTAATTTAAGAGTGTAAACGTCTCCTGGAGCAGGGACTGCAATCCTTTTCTGCTTCCCCCATGACCCATTTAACCATTTAGTAATGAAGTTATTTTGTGCACTGAGCCCTAATGAGTGATTTATTTTATGTAAAATATAACAGATTGAGCCGGAGAGACTGAGACAGCCCAACCTCAGGCAGACGGCCTAACAGGTAGGTTAATACCTGACAGACACTGACTCATACGCTATCCAGGCAAAGATGGGACCTAGCTCTGCCACAGGCCAGCCTAGTGCCTGAGTGACAACTTTCCAGCAACTCTGGAAGACTCTTATGAATCTAGCAACAACTTTCTTGCACGCTTTTTTTTTTTTTTTTTTTTTTTGGTCTTCCCAGACAAAGCTAAAAATATTGTCCCGATGTTGAAAATAGCTGTGGGAAGATAAGAAACCACAGTTAGCCAAAAAACCTTTTGTCCCATTCTTTTCTTGACATCCTGGTCACAACAAAACTTGAAAAAGATAGTCCCTGATACTTACTTTGATTACTTGGTTGACTGTATGCTTGAGAATGAAAAACTGAACTTCAGGAAGATGTTAGACCCTCTTGTCAAATTAGAGAGTGTACTAAAAAAACATTTGGACTATAAAATGAATATAGAAGACAAAAGGTATATGAGCTTTCCAATTACAGGAGAACTTTTTTCATTTCCCTTGTTTCTGGGACTGAATCCTGGGGTGGATCTACAAGAGGCAGTGCAAGTAGCATGACATTAACAATGGAAACATTTTTAATCAAAGAAGAATATCTCAAAGATAGTACCAATAGATTGGGACAGTTTCCTTCCATCTGGAGTTTGAAGGGAAGGAGGAACAAAACACCTGAATTGTGGTAAGGGCAATCCTGTGTAGTCAAAAGGATTACCTAGATGGGAAGGACTTTCTCACAACTTTAAACTGTGTCTTATTCCTTTTCTTGCCTCTTTACTCTCCTTGAATGAAAAACACTAAAAGTCAGATGAATTTTATCACTTTTTCCCTGCTTTTGCACTGTAAGACTTTCTTCTGCTCTCATGTTAATGATTACCCTGCTTTCTTCTCAAAGCATAGGTCCCTTCCAGAGTCACTGCCATCAAAAGATTCCCTAGCTGAGAACGATGCCAAAAAAAACTGCTCGAGGTCCCACCTCCCAAGACTCTCAGGAATCCCAGCAGAGACTGATGAGTTAGATTTGGCACCTATTTTGTATTTTAAATATATTATTTTTCCCCTCTAGGTCATGGATATTTAGACAGATGTGTTTAGAGATTTGCAAAAATTAAGGGAATGACAAGGTTAGCTTTGTGTTATCTAAGTGACCAAAAAAAAATTCATTGCCACAGCAAGCAAGCAAGACATCAGGCCCCAGCTGTTCTAGGCTGTGATGGAGTTTTTATTCTTTCTGTTAGTAACAGACTCCATTCAGCAGAGGTGTTAAGACTCTTATACCAGTTCTTGCCAGTGTCATTCCTTTAAAACAATACTTTGTACCTTTGTATTGCCTGAAATGCTAAAGAATTTGCTCAGGCCTTGTGAGAGACTGAACTGGGCATCTCATACCAACTGCAGAAGTCCCACTCATAATGGCTACACCTTCACCTCTATGCTTCTGCTGGAAGCAAAGCTCTTCCTAAGCAGAGGTGTGACTCTCACTGCTGCGGCTGCCAGAGAAGGAAAGCCTTTTAATTCAAGCGTTACACCTGAATGACTGTTATCCCTGCAGGAAAAAAAAGAAAAAAGCTCTCATGGGACCAACAAATAACTAATGACTCTGTCTACTGAGGAGCAGCAAGAAAAGCATGTCACCTTGTCTTGTTTGGTTTGGCAGAGCTGGAGTGCTCATAAGAGACAAAGCTGCTACAACTTGCCTCCCCTACTCCCAGAGCCGTGCAGCCTCCGCCGCCGAAAGCACTCTTCCATCGCAACACACGTGGCAGGTAAATGTCTGCCAAATGACAAAAGACAAACCTCCTAATGAGCAGCTGAGGGTAGGGTGGGGATTCTAGATAGAGACAAATCTATGTCCCTCAGGAGATCTGGAGCAAACCAATCCGTATAAGAAGTATTTCACTGCTAATTAAGTCTTGATCCTTTGGCTTCACTTAAAACGGTTTGAGAGTATATCAAGTTTGAGAGCACGTGCTGACTAGCTTGAGAGCACTGGTCCATCAAATCAGGTAAAGGTTTTATATTCAGAAACTCCCCTAAAAGGGACACTGTAACTTGCTAAGTGATAGATATATCCAGGCCCTTTCAAGTGTAATGCATTACTGACAGTTATAATGGTTCTGACTTACTTTTATTGCCCCAAACGCTTGCAAAATTCCCCTCTGCTCTAAAAGAGCCTCCTCTGTCTCATGTTCTGTCCTCTTCATTTGTGAGTATGGAATGAATACCAAAGGAGGCATAGCCAGGTGCAGCTCAGAAATCCCAAGAGTAGTTGCTTCTGCTCTTCCTGCCTTGGTCTGGAATTCAAATCCAAAAAGGAAAGTCTGATTTTAGAGGAGATGCCACCTGCGTTCCATTGTCTTCAAAACTTTCAAAGGTTAAGAGCAAAAGAAGGTTGGATCCATAGTACATCTTCTCCCCAGGTACCAGAATGTTTAAAGGAGTGGTCGCTTGTTATTAGTAGCTTTTAGGTTTTCCTGACTGACCAGAATGAAGAAAGATTCAGGAATGGGCAAGTGAAAAATAATTAGCTGCATATGCAGTGGAGAACTGAGATAGAGAGGTCACTAAAAATTTGGGTTATGTTACTCTGTATCTGAAAAACTTCTTTCTTAATGATCTCTGTGCTACAGAAAACAATAAAGCAAGTTAGAATAAATAAAAAGCTGTAGCTGCCTCCCTACTTATATGGCTGCCTGAGGACAGAATGCAGAATGGTACATACATACAGCAGCTTGCAGTATGACCAGCTCCAATTGCTCCCAATCATAAGTTACCTTAAAATCATGGTTGAAAGATACACTTTTTTCATAATTTTCTCTCTGAAATTTGAGTCTCTAATGCTCACTTTAAACAAAAATCTTTCCAGTGTCGTAGTACTGCATTTATGGGACCAAAAGGATTCTGTACCTACCTCATCAGTTGAATGAAAGGGGCTGTTTAAAAGACAGAAAAACATTTGCAAGTACAGCACTCATTCTTTTACTATTCCTCATTGCATTGTCAGTGTTCTGGAAATGAGTAAGCACTCTTTAAAATTTCTGGTATGCCTTCAAACTTCCGCTCATACTGAGAATCAGAACCTGCTAGTGAACTGGTGATCAATACTGGTGGATGGATTTTCTTCATCATAGTAAGGTTTTAAGTAAGGTCTTCCCTCAAGTGTTGTGGCAGTGGTATAGTTACCAGCTTGCTTCCAGCCTTGTGGAATTTCACAGACAACTGGCAGTTGGAAATTTCTTTGGAAAGACAAAAGAAGCAGCACAAGGATGTTTTCTCCCCCTATATCTTGCCTTGTCCTTATCGTGAGAAATATTTGCATGGCTTTCTCTGTCTCTCCCGTTGCTGTGTAGTGCCCTTCTGTGGCTTGAGGTGTGTGGTGCTCTCAAGACTTTATGAGTTTTCATACTACAGGCTCCTGAACAGTTAACACAATGCTAGTGGGCCAGATGCTGTCTAAATTAATAGCATTGTATGGATGTAATTAGAGGCAAGATTTCACCCTGCAAGAGATAGACAAATTTAGTCTAATGTGCCTTTTACTTTGCAGCATATCTGTGTTCTTCAAGCTCCACTAGTAAAGTGTCATTCACCCAAATCACTTATGCTGATTTTGTAATAAGGACTCTTGGTGCCTGTGCTCCAATCATAGTTCTTTACTACCCGAATAAAGAAGTCTTCCTAGCTGGACAGAAATAGTGAAAGGATTTCATTTTCTATAGACAGCTCTGCTATAAATGATCCATTAATGAGTTATGACAGCTACACCTGCTGAAGAGTATTTTACTGAGTTTAAACGTCATAAGTAAATAGAGTTGCCCAGTATATTGCACGGATGAGAAGTGGTTGAAGTGTAGTGGGATAGAAATTACAATATAGGGGTGCGTATCCAGTGCATCGCTATTTAGATCACAGAAAAGCGTGGCATCAGTGCAGTCCATTGTTATATAGTATCTCTGATATAAAACTGTGTGATTTCCTGAAGAAATTGAGCCTAAAGAGTTTACAAGCAGAGGGACCTGTGGAAGGCTCCTGAGAACCTCTTCCATCTGGACCACAACACTACAGGCCCAATGTGGTTGAGTGAATTAGCCTATTGTTTTCAGCAGGGGAAATAAAAAAGGGGGTTAGTAAATTAAGCAGAACATCCAACAACACTAGGCCATCAGTTCTGGTGGTTATAGCTTTCATTTGCTCTTAATTTGGAACACTGGATTATTGTTAACGATGTGAACCCAGAAATAGAAGTTGGGAAGGAAATAAGAATATAGGATGTGAAAGGGGTGAGAAAAGGGCACGAAGTTTGCTTAATCTTTTCCTTTTTTCCTCCATTTCTGCATTTGGCAGAGCTTGGCAGAGCTTGGTTGGAATGGTGAATTGGTGTCACTGGCTCTATTGTTTTCTGAAGCGGTTAGTGCATGTGTCAAAGTTTTGGCATGTCTAAAATTGACCCATTTAGCATATCTAGAATTGACCCATTGAGCCCAGACTGCGGTCACAGCGAGTGGCTTAGCCAATGTCATGTCAGATATTGGCAGCAGAAATAAGGCGTAAGGCTTTTATGCTCACACATCCCTTGGTTAAAAGACCATTCTCACTTGAGTTCACTGAATTGTCTTCTACACTAGATTCTCCTGCATGAGTCTGAAAATAAATTACACATCCAAATTAGTGTTAGAGGCCACTGTGTCTTTCCTAGCCAACACTGCCTGAGGCTTTTGATGCTGATCAGGATGTGGATAATTTCCTGTGAAGGTGGAAAAATTGTGAGATACTCTTCAAGTACCAAGAAATAATATTTAAACTGTGGTTGTTCTTATCCCACAAAACTTTTAAAACATTGTCTGAAGCTGGTGTGCTGGAGGAAGCAAGTTAAAATCAGTTCAATTCTTCCTCGCCTTAATTGCATTCCTTTCCTTGAAAGAGGAGAAAAACCCACACGTTGATGTACTGCTATCAGTTTTTGGAGGAGCCAGACAAGCCCAAGAGAAATGTTAAAGCAGTCAGCCCTCTCCTCACCTCTGTCTTCCGGCCTCTTTCTGGGGTGGATATACAGCACCTCCAAGATATGGCAAACGTCCAGTTGCTTGAGAGGCCACATCCCCGCATTTGAGCTTGGAGATACCAGCTGGCAGCGAAAGCAGCCCTGTGCTGTCCGGGTGGTTACAACCAGCAGCTTTGAAGTTTTGCCCTTCAGCTATCTCCTGTTGCACGCAGCTTGTGATACATGAGTGTGTGTCCTGCAGCTGTCACCATTTAAGTCAGCAGGCATTTAAAGCAATGCTGGCCACCCCGGGGAAAGGGGCAAGAGTTGAACAAAGTGTTCATCTTCAATTAAACCTTTGGAATGCCAGTGCAGAGTCTGATTCCTTGCCACTTTCTCCTCTAAAACCAGTGTCATATCTGAGCTTTTTAATAGGAAAGAACAGAGGCAGCTGCCAAGATCTGCTAGTTAGTATGGGTTTGAACCAAAGGGGAAAATCTGTAATGGTTTGTTAATGGTTTGTAAGTGGGATGAACTGATTTTTAGGTAGTGATTTCAGTAAGCTCCAACTCCCCTTTAGACTGCCATCTTCGGTTTGAAACTTTGCTGTTGAATGTGTTAGAGGAAGCCAACAAGATAATACCCAGGCAGCTACACCAGCAGAAGGATTTTAAAATGTTTCCTTGCAGAGAGCCAAATTCAGCTCCAGTGTAAGTGCAGTTCCTACTAAAGCCAGTTTTGAAACTGCTGCTGAAGACAGGTTGAAACCAGGGCTCCAGATCTTCATCTTGCATTGCACTGTCTGGGTTGTCTTCATCAGGAAAGACTTCACCATACAAAACAAGCAAGAGGAAAATATGACCCACCTGGCTGCTGCACCCATTTAGTCCTGGCCTGAATTTGCTCAAGTATCTCTTTTTTGTCTTTCTTGCATATCAAGTATGCCTGCCTGTTTTGAGCCACAACAAAAGCAGTAACAACAGACTTTGACACCTGTGCTTCCTCCAGCTGTGAGTCTCATCTTTTTTCTGCAAACCACTTTATCTGCTTCAGAATGCAGGGCCAGTTCTCAGAATTACAAATGCTGCTCTGCAACAAATGGTGTCTTGGTTTGCTTTATCTGTACAAATGTGTGCTTCTTGGTCTTATTTGACTGTTTCTATGAACTTTACATGCTGCAGGGTATGCCCCTGACTTATGGAGTGAGTTTGACACAAATTGCATAACAAAACAATTTACAGTGCAGGCTCACATGTTTAAATCCATGGTTATGTTCTTAAGGATCTGACTTTTTCTCTCCCTTACCAGCTGTCCTCCCTTAGTGACTAGTGTGGATAACAGCCCTGCTGAGAAAGCAAATGGCAGAAAGCAAACTGCTTCTTAAAAAAAAAAAAGGGGGAGGGGGAGAGGAGGAGGGGGTGAAGAAGCAAAAAGGAAAAGAAGGTCAGAAAAAGTTATTCCAAAATGCAAACTGCTGTTAAGCCTGAGTAACGAAACTGGCAATCTTGGATAAGGCTGGAGTCATTGCCACTGAAATGAGTGGAAAATGTTGTTGTCATTCACAGCAGAAGAGCAGCAAAGGAATTTATGGTATGAAAGTTGTCTGTCTTCTAGTGCATCTGTATACACCATGTGCTGGGCCACTTGGCAGGCCAGGAGATTACGTAAAAAAAATCTTGGAAAGTCTGCTGTCTTTGTTTAATATATCAGAAATGCTATTCTTCTATAACCAGAGCAGCAGCTCTGTATTAGAGTTTTTAATATAGGGTAGGGAATATACCCAGGAGAAACAAAATCTGTCCTGCTCTCATTTCATGATCTTGCAAAAAGACACTGAGGATAAAATCAAAAAAATATGGTGGGCAGTAGCATAAGAGTAACTTCTGACCCACAACTTACTCTGTAAAAAGTCATTAATATTTACAAGAAAAGTAGACAACCCAAATAAAATCATATCATATAGACTACCTGCTGTACTGCAGCAGGAAAAAATAGTACAGGTAGAAGAAAAGTCATTGCAATGCTCCAGAGGCTGTAGCCAAGAAGCCAGGAATGTGGGATGTAGTTGAAACGTCTTGGACAGCTTTGAAAATCTTACCCTTTTAGGTAATTTACCAAATTTAGGTCAGCCTGATCCACCTGCTTCCCATCAACGGGTCTGAGCGAGGAATTCTGTCTGGGTAGAGACATGTCTCCCAACCTAGATAATTAATTACATTCATTTATTTTAATTTAATTAAAACAGGAATAATTTTACATCACAAATTAGTTGTCACTATTTTTATTTTTTTTAGTGTTCACATTTAAGTCAGCTGGAAAGATCAAATAGACTTTTTCATTTCCCTCTTTGCTTGCAGTTGTTTTTCACTTCACTTCCTGTTCAAGTTCTTATGCACATTACATTTTGCTTTTTATTTAAACTCTACTGTATGTTTTCAACAATATTATTTAAACTGTGTCTAATCCTGCAAGTTTCTTTTGTGCCATTTGTGATCTGCTGCACTTTCCCATCTCTTTCATAATTATTTGGAGCCTTTAGCATGCATTGGTAGCTTCAAATGTGCAAAAAGGTTTACTCTTCTGGTTAGGATTTTTTCATCTGGGAGATGTCTGATCCATAGTACACCATTTTATAGCCCCAAACCCCAACTTATAAATATGAACTGATAGTAGGTGATTAAATTTGGAGAACTGCTACATCATTGTTTGGGGAATTAATAGGCAGCCTGGGACTCATTTAAGCTAGTCCTTAAACGCCTTTGTTCTAGCTAATAAAAAAAGGGTGATCCTGCTTCAGATAACTTCTCAGTCTACTTTCAGCCATTCCTTTCCACATTTTGACCAAAAAGAGCCCAAACTTTGCAAGTATGCTTAGCTTACCCTGGCATATTTGTGCATAGATAATAAATAGCTCATTCCTAACCCGGCTGCATCTTCTAGTCCCTTTATATTACTTTGCTATATAAAGTGCAGAACAGATACCCGGATCAAAAATACATTCATAAAGGCCTCATGGTCTTTACGTGACCATGTATTAGATGGTTCTTCCCACAAGTAACAATAAGAATTAACTCATCAGAAGATATCAAGAGAAAGTTATTTGCCTAACGGGTACATCAGGTAAGCTTGTACTTTTAGAAAAAAGTATTAGTTCGTGTATTTTGACAAACATGGTAAAATTATTATCCCATTACACCCAGTCTGAGAGACCCTACACAATTTCATGTACTCTGATAGTGTTGCATATACTTTTAAAAACTATTCATAAGCAGCTTACTTCCTCTTACTTTAACTATTTTACAGTCTGAAATATGCTACTGTCTTCATATAGAATCTCATGTAACATGATCAAGACAATATTTAGAGTTCTGGTTTTTTGAACCACTTGTATTAAAATGTTATTTTCTTTCCATAGACCTTTACACCAGAATAATAAAAATACACACAAAAAGTCTTCATACTTTATAGGTGATGAAAGTGATTTTTACAGAAGTGTATGAGCTTTCATCTCATTTAAATTTTGTAGGACTTTTCTATAAGGACAGAATGTCTGTAAAATATTATGTTACCAGAAAAGGGGATTTTCTGCTTGAACTGTTTTCTGTCAGAGCTAGTTCAGATAGATTGGGCAATGAAACTATCTATTGTATATTACTATTTTTGCATATGTTTCTCTCTGACTTCTCAGCTGGTCCTGCCCATCTCTAATGGGCAATGGTATTGAGAGCTGTGCACTTGCCTCTGGGTCTGTTATGAGGCTTGGCTGGAGCTGGACCTTCTGAGAATTGGCACAGCTCACTTTCACACGCTGCAAAAATAATTTCTTGTGCTAATCCCTCGTGGCATTTACATATTACACAAGACCCTCTTTATAGAAGAAAAAACCAACATTTTCCCATGACCATAGTTAATGTACTGTAAATCTGTGAACTGTTTGGTCCGTGAGCCACATCTCAGGATACTTTGTCCTCCAGAAAAAGACTTGATACAGCAGTATGCTCTGTATCAGAGAGGAAAGCTCTGGTGTGGTTAAAATGTTAGTTCTAGGCTTGAAAAGTCTGAGTTAAAGTTTATGCTCATCTACTGGCTACTGTGTGACTAGTTGTTAGGGCACTACATAAACACAAACCCAAAATAGATCCTCTTGTGATTGACACAGAATTCAAGAGTTTAAGAATTCTGTCCTGTCTTAGTCTAAGGGTTCATTGAGCCCTCTATCCAGGTGGTTATAAACAGATGCACAGGGAAGACTAAAAATAAATAAAGAAATATACTTCCTCCAAGTACTCTCCCAATTCCCAACATTTCTTAAACCTGATGTCTGGGGTTTTTCTGCTTAATAACCCTAAATGTCTGTCTTGTCAAGATTCTTGTACAGGTTCCCTGTCAGCCCATGCAAACTTTTTCCATCCACAATATCCTTTTGCAGGGAGTTCTGTAGCAAACAGAACTGTTGTCTTTTATTTTTCCTGAGCCTTGCTCTTACAAGTTTAATTTGGTGTCCCTTAGCTCTCATACTGGAAGACACAGTGTACAATTTTTATCCATCTTTTCAAAGGCACTCTTTAATTTGCTGACCTCTGTCATGTATTACCTGTCCAGGTTTTCTCTTTTCCAGGCTGACACAAGTCTCAGCCAGCTCAGCTGTCCCTTCAATTGCATACACTGGTGGCTGTATTGCTTTTCACTCATGGGCATCTTGACAGAAGATTTTGAAGCAAACTTGTGCCTTTATGTGTGCATATTCAGATATATACATATATTTCTATATATTTTATATATAAAATACAATGAAGGTTTAAGAGAGCAGTATTCTACAAAACAAGAATAGTATCAGATATTTATTCTGAAGCTAATATTAACAAGATGAGACTATTTAACGGTATTCATTGGAAAACAGGAAAAAAGTAACCATTACCTTGTGAAGGACCTTGTAACTTTCTCCTGTGGGTTCCCTTTTTTACCTGAATGGCTACCTGTCCATTTCTGTGGAAGCTGGACCTCTGGCAAAATGCCTACAGAGAGAAACTGCACAACCAAACAAACGCCCAAGAACTCTGTAATGCATTTATTGAACTTGTCTTTCAACATAGACAGTCTACTTTGTTCAATCTTGTTGAGGAAAATGAAGGCTGAATCTCACTGCTGTGCAATAACTTCTCACCATTCAACTCACAAATGAAGTCACAGGTCAGATGGGATGTCAGGACCTTCTAATTTTCTCCTGCATTCTTCCTGTGCACTCAGCCCGAGTGCATCATGTCCATCTCTATGACTTTGGGGATAGCTGGAGAAATGCCCACTGAAGGCTTCTGTGCAAGACACCGTGTACTTGTAATGCTGGACTTGGTGCTAGTACCTGCATGTTCGTGCTCTCTGTCAAAGGCGAGCAAAGTACAGAAAAAAGTTACAGAGGCTCTGAAGATATGGTTTCTTTCCCACTGACCCCAAGGTAGAAGCTACACCGATTCCTCACTTGGGCTCATTCTTGTTACCCTTGTCTGAGCTGTTGAATCTATTGTTTTTACAATGAGGGGATAGCACAGCACAGGGTACATACAGTGAGCAAACCATGGATTTATAGATTATATACATATGGACATAATGGTGTTCTTTGCTAGGCACTGTGGTAATTCCTAATATTTTATTTGTTTGGGTTTTTAAAATTTTTTTGCTGTTCCTGAGTGCTGAAAAGGTAGTTCACAGTATTTGCAACCCAAGCAGAAAAAAGCTAAACCCAGTGTGGGCAATAGGATAGAGCATAACCCATTGCAACCTAATGGAGAAAATGAATGCCTGTCTGTAATACATAAATTATTTTCTTGACAGATAATTTTGCTCAGATCTCTATTGAATTAATGTAATTTAATAAAAGTATTTGTAGGTGGATTTGGCTAGGAAGGGGTTGTGTGCACGGAGGAGCAAAAGCATAATGGTGAAGCAGATAGAAATGGGGCTGATGTAGACTAATGGAAAGAGTGAGGCTTGTGTAAGGATTAGAGTAAGTCCCTGGTCAGCAGCTAATAGAGAAAGTCCTGTCACAGCTTGAGAAAATCTTCTGAATATCCCATGCCTTGGCTACTTATCCCATTGCTCCTACAGGCTGAAGGAGAGTCTTTTTGTGCTTGTTTCCCCAGCTTAGGTTCAGAAACACTTGGTGGGGTTTAAAAGATGGAGCTCAACTGCTCATTTCAGGACTTGGGGGTAGCAGGGAGAAGAGGTGCTTGAGTAGAGTCTGGTTTTGCCTCCCTTCCATGTGTATTTATAACAGCTGTCTCTGCCTTGGTTGGTTCTGAAGCTGTTTTTTAATGAGATAGCAAAAGGCATCCCCTCTCTGTTGCGTGAGTCTTGCTTACTTACAAACAATATGCAAGGTTCTCCTCTGCTAAAACAGGGTGGAAGTAATATGAAAAGAATTGCTGTGTCCTTTAACTGCACCTGTTCCGGGAGTTCTTGTTCTTTTTTTTTTTTTTTTTCTTTCTTCTTTCTCAGAACCAAATTACCAATATCTTAGTCAATTGCTGATTCAGGAGTGCAGCCATGCTATAATCCTGTTCTCTTTTTACATCTGCACAGAGACCATGAATATCAGCGTGTATTTTCTCCACAAGATGATAGATCCATAAATTACCAGGTGCTTAAATATTTTGGTAACAGGGCACTAGATGGGCATAAAAGATAGTGAGATCATTTTCTTTGTCTCTTTTTTCTTAAGCTCTCATTTTTAAATCATTGTTCCTACTCATGCATCAAGATTTGTGTGTCCATAGGCTGCCTAAACCTGATGTGGTTATCAATGGACATGAGGCCCTGTCAGATCAGATGAATGCCTCTCATCTGCTTTGGTGACAAGTTTCTGAGTTTAGCTCAAACCAACTTCCCTGTCCGTCAGAGAACCATCTTTGCTTGAGATGTAGATGAGGAACATTCATACAGTCCACTCTTGTGGCTCTGATGGAAAGGCTATAAATCTCCAGCAGAGGAACACTAACAAACTAAAGAAGGGCTAATTAATGATGGCTGTGTTTGTCCATGTCCTCAGTCACTGCTAAAATGCTTATGGTTCATCTACACAGAAATGCTCAGAGTTGCTTTAGAAGTAATGGGGGCTTTTACAGCAATGTTCCTGTGCTCCCTGTTTGTGGCAATCCTCTTTTTAGGAGCCTTGAGCAGAAAAGCATCGAGACAGTGAGATGCTGACTTTGACTGATCCTTCTGAGCTGTTTTTGATCAAACACAATCTTAAGCCCACAGCCAGGAGTCTTTTTCAGAAAACAGAGATCTCTCTTAGAAGTAAAGGTCCTCTGTACTAAACTAGAGATCTGTCTTCTAGTGAAAAAATACATTCTGGCAATTTTACCACTCCCTTGAAATCTTATCCTTAGAGTAGGAATGGTTTCAGCTAAGGAACACAACCTTTCACAATACTCAACTGAAAGTGTGTAAAACCACATGCTTATGCATTTTTTTATCTCCTTCTGCTTCAGTTTAACAATAACCCAGCATATGACTCCCTTAGTTGGCAGACTGCTTACAAGAAGTCTGCCATTTCTATTGCTGACATATCTCTTGCTTTTTACTCCTCCAGACTGTGTAGCATATTTAATTAAATTCTGAAACTTCTGTATGAAGTTTAGAAAAAAATAAAGATAATGTTCATGGGGAGAAAAAGGAATTCTTTTAAAGTCAGCTTCATTAACTATCGGGCTGTTAGAGTGAGGGTCACTTTGCCCAGTCTGAAATAGCTGGATCTCCCTAATTGCATTTTATTTGAATTATTTCTTTATTTCAAACATGTTATGCTTGTTAGTGATTTAATATGACTGGAAGCACAAATTAATTATACCTGGCAGCTAATTGTAGGAAAGTTATGGTGATCAATGTTTATGCTGCCTTTTTTAAATGTGTACCTTTAGTTTACATACTTGGATCAGTTCCCTCTCAATCATGAATAAATATTTACTGCTTATATGTTCCCATGCAAATTGGATTAATTTTAGCATATTCATGGAAGAAGGACATCACTGCCTACCCTCAATATTAAGCTAGCTGAACAAGCAAAGGTTGGGTTTTTTTCCCCTGCTTAAGTAGTGAATGAACTAGACAGACAGAAAATTCAGCACAAGTTTGCTTATCCCAAATGGTTTGGGGGCATCCAGGGTATTTGGAGAGATGGAGGTAAAGGCAATCAAAGAATTGACTGGGAAAGCAACTCTTCCTGGGGCCCTAACCTTGAAGAATTGAAGAATAAGCAGTGCTCAGCTAAATGGGATGGTAATTGGATAAACAGGGTGGTAAATGTTTGGGTTTGGCTATGGACAGTATTCAGCACATGCCAACATGTTTTTCTCCTTATATTTATAGCAACTCATGCAGCCTCTGTGTCCTCTCTGACACCGCTCAACTGCATTGCATCAGTGGCATAAATGCACCACAGACTCTCTGTTCTCCCTGTTTCATTAGCTACCATTTCAGGTGTGGTACAAGGAGATGTTCTTGGGGGCTGTAAGGGCAGAGGGGCTGTACCTTTTCTCTATGTCATCAACATTTCATGTCATGCTCAGCCCCTGCACACTGATTCTGGGAATATGGGTAACTGATCCTGTGTGAAGCTGACTCTCTTCTTGTAGGCAAATGGTAGCTTTTTCACAGTGTTACATACCAATGGTGCCTTATGAGCTGTATTCTTTTCAGGGGATTGCTTCTCTTTTCCCAGTTCTCCTAACAGTAGGGGCGGGTCATCCCTTACTGGAAGCTACGCAGTTGAGAGATCCTCATCTCTGCATTTGTCAGCTGAACTGAATTGTGGAACAAGCCTTCAAGTGGAAAGCCCTTTTAGTCAGAGATATGGCTTTCAGCTTTTTCTGGCAGGTTAATTGGTTGTAGGAATGCCATTCGTTTTGAGACGGCAAGCTGCTGAGGGCTTGTGCATTGTTCTTGTGCTGTAATACAGTATCAGGAACAAGCTGGAGACAAAGGCACAGGAGTCAGGCAATGCTATAGTGTGAGAGCCAGTAGCCAGTTCTGTAAGCTCTGTACTGTGGAGACTCTTACTATTTACACAGCAGGCTGTTTGACTGGGGAAGGCATCATCATGCAACAACATTTGGGTGTTCAGCACTTAGATGAGGCAGTGTGCATAGGAATTTTAGGGGCCCAACTCTGTGCATCAGGATTTGAAAACCTCAGCCAGGATACCGAAAAGACCTGAGAAAATACTGGAATTTTGTATCATCACTCAGACTTGACTTTTTAATGGTTAAGGCAGCTGGATACGAATTGGACTGGCCTCCTTCCTGATGTCTTAAAGGATACAAGACCTCTAGGCCAATGAAGAAAGGAAAGTAACAGATTCAGGTTTTGGTTTTGAGTCCCTTAGACTTGACCTTTGACACCATAACAAAGGTTCAGCTCTCCTCCTCCCACTGTGGTGAGTGTTGCTGGAGATCCTAGAGGACAGGAAGATACAGTCTGAATGATGTCATGAAGCTCATCAATTAAATGGTTGCCCTATCATAACTTCCAGCCTCCTCAAGTCCCAAAACAGCAAATCTGACATCTCTGTGTAAGCATGTGCACATGTACATGATCCATGTCTGTGCACCTTCTCCAGTGTGTCCAGATTCACTCTGCAAGCATTCCAGGAGACTCAAGTGTCTCCTGTGATGTCTGTGCCTCTGAACTCCTGGGATACATCAGAGACTTGTGTGATATGGAGTGGATTTTTGCCTGGTTGGTGGCTGTTTGTCTGAGATTTCCAGATGTTCCAGCTGCTAATTGTCTGGAAATCTGGTGGAATACTGCCCAAAGCAGTAGAGTTGGCAGGCTTGAAATGTCTTTTACATGTCTAATTAATGTAGTGTTCATGTAAAATGTCTTCCTGTGGAAAGAGGACCAGGAAAGAAAAGTATGTGTTATTAACAAAGGCAACTAAATTAGAACTTCAGTTCTTTGTGCCTCTTGCAGACCTTCATTTTCACATTTCTTGTATCAATGCTATTATTTTACCAACATGAAATAATAAATATTCAGCAAGTGTGTGTACTTGTATTTACATGATTTGTTTTGTGACATTTTAATTTTTTTTTGGTGTATGTTTCAAATTCAGCTGCTGCCTTGACACTGTAGCTTTCCTTGTACTTTTGGAGACATTTAAACTTTGTCTTGTGAAGCCTTGTACTCACTCAGTTGTATCAGGTTGAACATACTGAGAAAATCTATCACACCCAAACACCAGAGAGGAGTCTATGGATTTTTTTCAAGGCTGCTTCTCCTAGGAGAAGTTTTCAGATCAGACACTAAGGGTATGGTAATCTATCTGTGCTATTTACAAAGGATGGTTTGAAGCTGTCCCTCTATTTTTTTTTTTTTTTTTTTTTTTTTTTGTAGTCATCTGCCTAATGAAGTTCTGCAACTTTGTATTTGAGGCCAATGGTAACTGGAGTAGTTACTCCGTTTCCTTTCTGCTCTAGTTAAGATATTTGGTGATGACCCAAAGGAGCACAGGAGATCCTCACTGATTACCTTTGCAGCTGACACAGGACTGGAAGAACTCCTTAGGATTATGAAGAAGCCAGTGATATAGTCCTTTCTACATGAATTGATAAGGGAAATTTTTTTATTTATTTGAATGTTTATACACTCAGGATAGGGTGGAACAGGAGGGGACAAATATTAAGGCTATCATCATAGCCTTAATGGTGGACTGTGCCTGAGAAGCAGTGAGTACAGAATGTGCTGGAAATTTTCTAGATAGACAGCAGAAACGAAATTCCCCATGTAATACCATCTGTTTGACTTAATGACATCCTTTTAAGATGTTAACCATTGTTGGAGATATGAGCAAGGAAACTTAAAATACAAACAGAGAATATCATAGCAAATATAACTGGGAATTGTCTGCAGTAATTGTGTGTCATTCTGCCATCAGCAATTCAAAGAAACTGATGGTAAGTTGGAGACAACTCAGGGAAGAAATGTGATTGCTCAAAGAGAAAAAGTCCTGTAGGGTGTGTAGGAACTCTGAAACTCAGTCTCTCTAGTTTACCTAAAGGAAAGCAATATGAATGATCTTGGTCAGTAGTCTGCCAGGACCTAATGTATTACAGTTTGGAAATAGACTCTTTTGTTTAGTAAAGGATCTAATTGCTGGAAATTGAAGCAAATCACATTTTAGTTAGGGAAAAGGTGTGTATTTCTAACAAAGAGAGAGTAATTAAGCATTGGAACATGTATTCTTAATCGAGAAACATCTATGGACTATGCAATTTCTTTAAAAAAAATATATAAATTGGCATCATCCCCTTGGAAGCAAAACTAAGGGGAGTATTGTTGCATGAGAAAGGAGACCCACTCAATTTTACAAGAATGCTTATTCAGCTGAGATACTTTATTTTGATCAAAATTATATAAAATAAGAGGAATTTGTTGTAGCAATTTCTCTAAGTTTTCTACTGTCTTAAAAAATTCCTGTAACTATTTAATGAATTCATATTGTTTGGTATCTGTGAGCATTTTGTGCCTTACCACCATGAAGTATTGAACTATGGTAGGTTTCAATGAGAACCCTAATACAAAGTTTGGTTCAGGTGTGTCCTGTATGTGTCTGTTTGTGGCCAGTACTGTCCACTGGATCTTCAGCCAGGAGAAAAGATTATTGCTGGTGACTTTTGTTGGTAGGCCATTATGAGATTCTGACACTTAGAAAAGAGGAAAAAAAGTGAACTGAAAAATCCTACCCTACATTATTCTGGAAGTACTTCTTTGTATTCCAAAGTAGCCATATTTATGGGAGATGTTTAGTGATTTTGTTTTGGGAGGTCAGGAGGGTGTGATCTAGACATGTGGGAAGCAAAATTTAGAAGAAATGGGATTTTTTTTTTTTTTTAGTGCAGTTAGTATTGTTTACATGATAAAGATGCCAAAACAAAGAAATAGAGGATACAGAATCATCTGATAAGAGGTTAACATCTCATTTTGTGAAGAAATGTCTCAAAAATCTCTCTCTTTAAAAAAAAATTGTCACCTGTAAATTGAATTGAAATGTGCATTTTAGCTTTTCCTAATGGTCAGTCATGAAGACTACTTCAGCGGTCTGCAGATAGGAACAGAAATTGTACATTGTCTTTTAAGTGACTACAAAAATGTGTTGGAAAGGGGCAGTGAACATAGGGAAGAACCATGTTTTCTGTGCTTTAACCTATAACACTTTCAGAGTTTATTAGCAAACAAATGTTTTTCCTAGTATGCTGGCCTTGAAAATTCAGTCTGGATCAGAAACTTGAGCTGTCTTTTCTCTTTCAGCCCTGCCTTATTCTCTGTCATTCTTTTGCTGAAATGGGGAGGAAGAGGTAAAAAGGTTGATTTTAAAAAAAATTCTTCTACAATAATTAAAAGTTCTTCTAAGTAAAACCAATTGTCATGTAGAAAAAACAGCTGTACTTTTCCATATGTTTGCAGTAGAAAGTTTGGGCTGACTTTAGATGCTGTGATCCCTGGCATGGATTACCCACAACTCACTGGTGATAATGGCTGATAGTAGATGTGGGCATCCCCTGCTGGTGCAGCTGGCAGTTATCAGTATTTTTTCCCTGGTGAACTGTTGCTATTGACAGTCTGCTTTCATCTTCCAATTTCTTGGACTGTATTATTTTCCAGCATTGTAAAGGGGACATACATTGGGAGACTCTCTGGTCCAGAGGACTGTGATTTCTGTTTAAAGGAAAAAAGAAAAAGGTTGATCAGCCTTTTTCAGGATGAGGTAGAAATGGTATTTCCTTCCACTTGCCATCTTTTGTCTCTGTATGTGGGTGATTGTGTTGTATATGGGCATTCTTGCTCCCCCCATTTTGGCAGGTTGCTGAGCGTGTTTTGCTCCTCAGTGACAATGCTTGTTCTCCTGGAGCTGGTTGTGCATTAGCCGTTGTCAAGAAGGAGGGAATGGCTTAATTCTGCCAACAAGGGAGAGGGGATAACGTGCCTCTGACTTCAGCTTGGTGTTTTTGTTAAAATGAATGCATGCTTTCCCATTGGTATACCTGCCCATCAGATAGGATCCACCAGGTCTGGACTTGACCCATTGTTCTACCAACAATATACTCAATTCAGTAGCTAATGCACGCATGAGATGAAAGCTGAAAACAAATATCTCTGCCAGATACAGTATATGTTTTAGTGCTCTGCCAGCTACCAAGGGACCATACTTTGGAGTATTCAAGTCAGGAGATGTAGGAGTCACCACAATATTTTTTGGTGTCAAAGGTCAGGTCTTTTAATCTTCCATGATAATAAAACTACATTTGCCCTGGATGAGAACAAAGGGACATAATTTTGCCCCAGTAAATGAGCTTTTAAACAGGTAGAGTTCAACTCGTTGGCATCTGAATGCACAGCAAGAGATTAAATTAAAATTTTAATATATACTGTTGAATCAACATGAATGAAGAAAACAAAAGCAGGCAAAAATAAAATAATTATCAAATGGGAGGTACTTAAGGCTAGACTTATATGATGTTTCAAACCATGAATTATATTATGTGTTTAAAACATGACTGTTCCTTTATTCTCAGCATGTGGGTTAAACTTTGAATATGGAACAAGAACTTAGCCTTTTCCAGAAGCTGCATTCTTAACAAATTAATCTTAAAATGAAACTGTTTAATGAAGCTGCTTTTCAACTGCTGTATAAAACCATGCATTATTAATAGAAGACCATGCATAATACAATATAACACTCTGCAAGGTAACAATAGTTTTTCTAGCTCGTTCTTAGGTGATTTTGAACGTTACTACTTTTACCTTAAAATATAGCGGGCTAGGCATCGTCTTTGCAGGAGATCAGTGACAAGTCTAAAGCACAGCTCTACTGGCACAGCCTCAGCTCTGGGAAGTTCAGGGTGTTTTGCAATAAGCAGGTGGGCGAGCAAGGCGTACACTGCAGGGCAGATTGCACAGCTGTAAGATGTGGAATTCCCCTCAAAAGGATCGGCATGTCTTTGAAAATGAATTCAGTACTGAAATAAAAGAGATTTCTGATGCAGAGAAAGAAAATGGGGTTTGATTAGTTTTAAATTAACTCTTTTTGTGTTTGTTTTGTCTTCATCTCCCTCTCTTTTCCCCTTTCTCACCCCTTTTCCCCAAGAAATGGTTTTCAAGAGAGAATACAGGGGATGTTTTCATCTTTAAAAGGTGGTACTGGACTGTTGCAATAAACTCTTCAGTGCAGCCTTCTTCCCTGTAAACACAGAGCACTCTGGAAGCTAGTGCATCTGGAACATGAGATCCTGGAAACACTATGTTTTCTCACTATTAGGAAAGTCATTAATTGATTATTTTCTACTTAGAATGCTTGCAATAGATTTCTATGACTAATTATTTTTCACTGTATATTTTTGTGGATGATAACAACACAGTGCACAAATTAGGAAGAATGGCTACAAGGCATTTAATGCTTCAGTGCTCTAAAGGGACTTGCAGGTTTGCAGCAGCTAGCGGAATTTGTCACTGTATAAATACTACACAGTATTCTTTTTTATTAATTCATTGGATACATGAATGAAGATCCTGAGATTTTAATGTCAGATTTCTTTCCTTTTATTCTTGAATTTACTTACCATTATCAACAGTTCAAATGTCATTTAGGACCTGAACAGATGCCCTCTCCAATTTTTTGGAAAGTGCCGTAGCTTTCTACCCTCAGAAACCACAGTAGATGGTAGCTAGTGATGATAGGCCATGCGGAAACAAATCAGCTGCCAAGCACTTTCAGAAGTTCTTGTTTTATTTTGCAATACCAGGGCTTTCTCTGCTCTTGCTGATCAATGTGAATAGTTTCATGGCAATGAAAGTCAGCCAAAAAAAAATTTCTTTTTTGCATCTGATAAAAATTTTATTGCCATATCAGGCTCCAAATAAAACTCCTACTCTTTAAGCAATTCCTGAAAAACACAAATTAATTTGGGTTTGAATAATACCCCCAAACTATTAAAGCTGCCAACTGAAAAAGGAACAGATAATTAGGAGATGACAACAGACAGCACAAAGCCAACAGAGGAAAAACTGGAACACAGCTAGACAGCAACACTGGCCATCTAATCCATTAACAGCCTCCTATAATTATGTTTTGCTTTTGCATTAAACTGGTATAAGCACAAAAAGACATTAGCAAAGTTTTAATCTCCAGCAAAAGAAATCTCCTCCTGCCTAACAGCACGCAGCACACACACAAATGTGACTTCAATTAGCACTACCGTAAATTTTAATTTAGCACTTGGTAGGAACATTCAGCAATGTATGTTAAAAATAGGGTCAGACGCTCCATTAAAGACATTCCATACGATTATCCCATTGATCCCTTGATTCATATTTGTGGGGTGAATAGGAGGGGGAGGATTTAGGAATTCAGAACTCATGAAAAATGGCAGAAGACATTTTTCTCCCAAAGTCTTCTGCACCTTTTTCTGTAGCTGCTCTTTGCCTGTTATTGAGGTGTCACTGTCACTTTTGAGGTGCCTGGGGACTGAGCTGTCCTGTTTCTGCATAGGCTGGGGCATCATGGCCAGCAATAGTGAGGCTCCCTCACGCTGCCCAGCCGAGCCCGTCATCCACTGCGAGTGGAAAGCACCTACAACCAGCCCAGTGTCTTCCTTATAGTTGCTGCCATTTACTGCCCTTGAGGTTAGGTTTTGTCCCATGGACACCTGTATTCTCTAAGCATTACTGGGGCAGTCCCTGGGACACTGAAGAATTCTCATTCCATTTTACGCATTAGCCTGTGAACCTGACAACAGCCCAACAGGTTAATAATTAGCATTAATAGTTAGCAATGGTGTGCGTTTCAGCGCTGCACTGTGGTGTGTTTTCTAGCTGTTACCACACAAAGATGATTTGCGAAATCTCCAGTATCCAGCTCCGTCATGGTGCACATACTTCTTGTTCTTTACAGGATTATCTTGTGTGGGTAGCATACAGGTTTAGTTCTACCAGCGGCTGTGATTTGGGTTTAGCCCATTAGAGCACCAAGAACTTGTTGTTTAAAGTTATTCCCTGGTAGCAGTGCTTATTTGTGTTTAAACTGCAGATGCCTGCACTTGTACAATTTACATTGTTTAAAATGTCACTATTATTTGTTTTTAAAAATTTCTGCTAGGTTTGACAGAGTGTATCCTGTGATTTATGGTACAGCCTTGTGCTATGCAATTTTAGTGAGGATCTTGAAACAGGGCCCTGTGTTTTTTTTTCCCCTTTTGCTGTTTGTTCTGCTCTTTAATTACATTCATATCAGCTACTTTGAAGTTAATGAGACTTTTGGGATATGTAAAAGAGAATCCTGTATTGATTTCAGTGCTAATATCTTATCTTTGCATCTTTCTCTTCCTACATGTAATGTGTCCTGACTGAGTCACAGTTGCTGACATGTTGTGATGGCTGGAATAGTTTTGGCCTGACATAGGGCTTTATCATACAATCCAAAGGTAAGAGGAAATAGATAGATAAACACAAAATACTCTTCTGCCTTCTCATTTGGTCATTAAGCCTGGCATGTAAGGAGTATAATTTATTAAAGTTGATGGGTTCCATACACATCCTAGGTTATAAAAAATATTTTTTTCCTATTTCTTTATAAACAACCCTTCTGACTTCTTGTCTCCTTCCCCTACTCAGAAAAAAGAAAAAGAGTAGTATAGAACATGACAGGTGATAATTATGAGGTTGGGATATACATTAGTCTATGCTAAGATTCAAGGCCAAGTTACTACTTGAGTTTAGGTACAATGCAAGTGAAAGATTTAATTGTTCTTGTGCCCATCAACTAGAGCCGGGTTCTTGGATACAGTCAGAAGATGATAGAAGATGGTCTGCTAATGTGAAGGGTACAAGACTTCCAACACCAACTGCTCACATAACTTTCTAATACCTGGAAATTAATTTTGTAAGTGTAGCTAAGCCATCAAATTTCATCTGGCTTTTTTTCAGCCAAACTTGGTAAATAATCACTTTGTGGTTTTGGAGCTGTTTCCGAACTTGAACACTCCGTGTAAGCTCAGGTTCCCCTGTCCCACTGCCAGGTGGAAATCCCTGCAGAAATGTTACTGAGTAACTTTTGCTCTCTTCCAACCGCTTTTTCTTGGTTTTCTTTGGCAACCCAGAAATGTCAGGGACCAGGAGCTTGGCAGATATCTGTTCCATTCCACAACTTGATCAACCAACTAGAGTCAGTGAAAACTAATCGCACATTTTTAAGTGGAAGCCTTAGTATGCTGCCTTTCAATTTCACAAGGCTATTATCCATGCACACTCATTCAAAAAGACTGTCCTATTACACTTGAGTTTCTCCCATTACAATTAAAACTGTGATTTACGCTCATGATACCAGACCATTTGGAGCTATGTGAGAAGCCTGTCTTAGCAGCAAAGCATCCTAGTGTTCAGCTTGGTTTCAGTTTGCATAGCATTGCCAAATTCACCCAAAACTGATTAAAACATAACTTGGGCAACAGAATTTCATCCTGTTTCCCACCAGAAAGTTGAATTTGGATATAAAATAGGATGAGTAGTCCCTTTTGTTAGTGCTAACTCTGAGGCCATGTTTTACTCCTGATATTTTGCCCAGTCCAGTTCACCACAAGGCTTATTGTACCTTCATAAGGGATCAGCTTGCATTGCCTGTATTAGAAAACTCTTGATCTCATGTAATTGTTTTACTAGAGTACAGTATGAGAATTAAAATGCAGCAATAAGGTTTACAACGTTCACTCCTCACTGTGAAAGTGCTGCAGAGCTGCCAGGACCCTGTATAGCAGAATATGAGCAGAGTCAAGAGATTGCAGGACTGTAGGTGTCTCTAACAATATCGTGCTAAGTTCTTGATCCAGTAAAAGATTTAAGGACACTCTCAACCTGAAATAGCCAAGGCTTTCTTTGTTTTGTTTTTATAGTTATTTGTGTTCTTCTAATGCACATATGGGTAGAAATGCTTTGCAATATTGGCATCTAAGAAAGCTAAGGCCCAAAAGGTATATTATACCCAAGGTTTGAAAGAATGTAAATGGAATAGTCAGGTTTCTTTCTTGACTCTTCCGGTGGCATTTTCAACTTTACTTTTTTGTCTCTGCTGCACTGAAAATCTTTGTCATTGTTCAGGAAGGTACCTCAAAATTACCTGTGGATGAGGACGACCTACTTAATAGTGAATGACAACTGAGAGACAGTATGTTCCCAACTGGGTTCAAAACTAAGTGCAAACATCACCTTGTCTTAACATGAACATGTAGTTTGGCTTCTGATTACATCTGGAAGAACTATTGCAGTAGTTAGACCCCTGCCTTGCAACTTAGGAGATGTGTGTTTTCTTTGTTCGTAGCCCAGTCTGCTCCAGCAGCGATGTTACCAGTTAATCATATCCAAACTTCCTCATCTCACATGAGGATGCTGCACCTACCTGACCTGGGTGCCTGAGTTACTGGGCTACAACTTGAAGGAAGAAGTTACTGACTTGCAGATGAGTCTGATAATGGCCGTGGGTTTCCATTGTTGCCAATTGACCAAGCACAATGTGGCTGCTGCCTTTGGGGTTAGGCTCTGGGTATCTTCTGGTGAGAAAGGGAAGGAAATAACAGAGTGGGATGGCAAAAAAAGGAAGGGGAGAAGCAAGAAAAGAGAAACATGAGAAACAAAATAGAAATGCAGTGGATATGTCATGTGATAAATTACAAAGCCTTGCAACTGCTCATAGTTTTCATACATCGTTCGTCTGCATGGCAGTCTGTCCACAGACCTATCACTTTCAGAGTCTGATTCTAAGAAGACGTTGTCAGTCTTGCTGTGATCCCATCAAATCATGTGAAATAGAGTTGGAAGGGCTGTCCAAGGGTTGGCAAGAGTAAGCTCTCCAAAACAAGATCATTTGTTGTCCTTTCATCACCATTCAATAGTCACTTCTTTTTCCCTATGAATGTGAAGTCTTCCTCCAGCAAATGAAACAGATTCAAATTCCAGAAAAGGCAGTATTAGTTCGAGAGCAGGGTAAGAGTCACTATATTGCAATCTATCAGTGTTCCATGGCCAAAAAAATTTCAAACACTGAATACTGTGTATTCAGCATAAGCTGTATGATAAATCCAATGTATAAGACCAGGCTGTAAGTGAGGACAACTCTTCTCCATCCTCTGCTCTTTGACCAAGTCGATCCCTTGAAAGGTCATTTCACTGGTTTCTGTCTCCCTTGCTCCCCCACAAAATGATATTTTCCATCTTCAGAAAGCTCTTTGAGATGCCTGTGTAAAAATCTCTACGTCAGGTCCTAAGTATTTTTTATTATGTATACGCACACTTGCCAGACATATTTGGCCGATATAATGTTTTAATGATTTCCTTTACTGCAGATTTCTGTGAATTCATTGCAATTGCTAAAACTCTGTATTTTCCTGTTCACGAAAAAAATCTGCTCTTCATAGTCCTGTGTAAAAATAAACTCTATTCATCCATTTATTTATTTTTTATTTAAAGTAAGATTATGCCTACTACAATTCCACCTGTAAAAAGTGTCTTGGCATATCCTTTTAGAAAGAGCTTATCTAATCTATTAATCTTTTCCTAAATTCAAGCCTTTCCTACACCATTTTGCAGTAAAAATATATTTTAACACAGAAGTGAAATTCCCTAAGTACAAAGCGTTGTTTTATTCTGTAAAATTATGTTGTCAAGCAATGACAGAATAAAATTTCCCCAGATAGACAGAAATGCTGCCATGGCCCAATTTATTTCTATTCTAGAATATGGATTTTACGTATCATTAATCATATTTTTGTTATGAAGTGGCAGAAACCTGGCCTAAAAGCCTAAAATAAAATATACTTCATTGTCACAGGGAAATCTACTCAGCACCTGAACTGCTTAGGATTTTGATTCCTATACAATGAATATGAGGCACTTCAGGCAAGAAAAATTATGACATAATTGGCAGAAGTCCCATCTCCAGATGGAGGAACTTCTAAGACTGACACATTAGCCTCACATAATTTATGTTATGGGAGAAATAAAATAACTGAACCCCCTTCTGATTACTCCACCCAGAAGCAAGGTTTAAGCAGGCGTGTTCTTTGAATTAAACCCAAATTCTTCCCTGAAGTCTTCAGCGAATTCAGAAAACCATATTCTGGAAGATACACAAAGGGCAATTGCTGCAGTTAAGCCTAAGCTGTAGGACCCACGAGCACTTCGTGGAGTCATTATAGATTTGCTTCTGCTACTCCAACTATATCTTAGAGATTGCTCTTCTAATATCTGAGTGCCTACCAGTCTCTATTTATACTTACAACACTTCCATGTAGTAGAAGAGGATTATTTCTCAGATGGAGAACGGCAGGATAGAATAATGAAGTGACTTGTTAGGGAGAGGGAATTGAACCTGTATCTCGAGTACTAAACCCCACTCTCTCCTTTAGGCAGCAGCTGTTCTGGCTTATGCAGAGCTTGGGCTGTATAAGACCAGCCTGCCAATGCATGGTGATGCAGACCACTTGTGAGCCAAGCCAGCTGGATGTGTCTGTGCAAAATGATATGCTTACCAACACTGGAGGTGTCAGGCAGGAGGAATACTCGAACTAACTAGGAATTGTGATGATGGTTTAATGAAATGTTCCATCCTCATATACCATCTTTTGCGAATCACTTGAAAAATGTCAGTGCTGACTTTTATTCCCATCCCTGATTCTCTTTGGTCACAGAGAATATGAACTGAAGAGGAAGAAACATGAATATGGAGGGTTGGGAAGCAGGTATTGATGAGTATAACTTTTCTAATCTACTGTCGTCAGTAAAGGCTGTGCTTGTTTTTATTCAAGACACAGTCACTGGAGAAGACTGTTAAATATTTTCCACTAGCCCTCTGTATCCCCAAACTTGGATGCCAATGTCCCTCATGCTTAGGTAGTAGGGTGCATTTCCATGGCAATTGTGTAGTAATGGCTCAGCTAATTTCTTAGCTAATTAAGAAAGAATTAAGTTAATACCTTGCCTCAATGTCCATGCAGATATAAAAAGAGATGGTTCTTTCAATATATGCTGTTGCTTACAGCAGACACTAATATTGGGTGGGAGGCCAGAAGTGGTCCCCCAAAGTCTACTATTCTCCTGCTGCCAACACAGCAGTCTTGCTGTTGAATACAGTCATTAGAGTTTAAAAAGAAATTTCCCTGTTCCTGTTCACTGATCTCTGAAGTATCAATAGTTTGAATCTATTTATGAACACCCAAACTAAAAGTGTGACAAGCTTTGTTTGCAAAGTGGCAGGAAGCTGGCATTCTGCCTAACTTTCTCTCTATTCCCAGTTTTTATGTGGTAAAGGGATTTATGTTTTTTCACTTGCTGGGGGGGAATTGTTGTTTGTTTGTTTGTAATTATTTAATCTGTGCTCTTACCTGAAGTGTGATGCTTTGGATTGGAGGGTGGGAGGAGTTAATGAGATGGCTTTGGTATACCCCAGTCTGGTAACCTTCACACCAGCTGTAAATTATATGCTTGTCTGCAGCCTTCCTAGCACAACCATGTCCCTGCAGCACAAGATCTGTGATGCTCAGCCACCCACTGTTCCTCTATTCTCTCTCTGACATTGACCAGGATGTGAAATTCAACAGATGTTTCAAATTCTGAGAGTGTTTCTGCCACACCATCAGCTAGTCCCAGAAGTGGGATGATGAGTGTAGGGTGAAGGTAGAGCCAAAGTCTTCTGGGTCTGAGCCTGATGGGAGAAAGTGGAAAGGAGGAGGAGAATGGGCACAACTAGAGGGGCACTCCTCTGACTAATAGGGGTTTTAACAAGTACTTTGGGAACGACCTGTGATTTTAACAGTCAGTTCCACTCAACTGTACCGAACTGCCTCCAGAAGGCTTTGGCAAACACCTTTACAGAGACATTTATAGGTTAAATAGACAGCAGAGATTTTTTTTTTTTCCTAACCCCACAATTTAGCAGTTGGCGTGTGTCCTAAAACTTGGAAGATTTGTACTCCCTTCAATGGTCTGGTTATTATAATAATTATATTTCACTTTTAACTCTTGCTGTTGTGATTCTTGTGAGCCACAGAGTTCTCTGGTCTCTTTTGAAAATGGTGTTTAGCTCTTGGTTTCTTGGAGAATAAAGTTGAAAGTTAGGAAATTGTGTTCCTTTAGGGATCCCATTGATGTGGAAGTTTCTAAAAATAAGGTTTGTTTCGCTTTAAGTAATGATTGGTCATTGCCAATACTGCTTACACCTTCTCTCATCTCCTTTCTACTTATTTCAGTAATTTTAGTTTATTAACGTAACTCAGAAAGAAGGGCTGTGAAAGGTATGTGATATGATTTCACTGGTCAGGTTTTCTGAACATTTGGTCTGCATTGCCATATAGTGCTAGTCTGGATGTAGTACTACAGTACTGCCTAGGGGTCCTATTGTCCAATCCTGTTGTTATTCCAGTAAAGACTTACTCCTTTGAAGTGGGCTCTTTAAATCTAACTCCATGTTTGTAGAATTAAACTGTGGTCTGAAATCGGGAAAATCATTCTCTATTAAATTCTGATGTTCAGATATCTGTAAAAGTTAATCCCGCCTTCAATTATAAAATACATTTCTACCTGGTAATAATTATCAGAAATGTGAGCTAGCTGGAAACCTAAGGAGCGCACACTGTGTTTATGTTGCACGAGAGAGATCAGAGTTTCAGGAATTATCCACATACAGTGTGACTCTATTCACTGCTGATCTGAACAAGACATAAGCAGAGCAGGTTGCAAGTCTTGTCTCCATGATGTGAAGAGAAGGGCACGAGGACCTGGCAAGGTCATATATACCTCACTCCGTAATGAAATGTAACAAGGCTGGATGATATGCACTGAGATCTTTGTTGTAGCCCAGTGAGGTAGCCCTCATTCGGTATGTTTGATACCAGGGCAAGTTTGTCTTTTTAAAGAGGAAACATGCCAGCCTTGGTCAGAGAATGCATATGTACTCTGCAGGTGGTTTTCTACAGCATCTGTAACACGGAACATGTTATTGCGGGTTGCTCTTTTATCCTCAGTGCTAACCAGCTCAACTCCATGCAATCCCCCAAAGACACTGTGACTCACGCGTTTGTTTCCTTGCTGTAGCTCAGTTTAAGATGGATTGGAGTCTAATTCTCCTAGTTGTTAGCTTCTTTGGACACATTGAAGCCTGGATGGGATTAGCGCCCAGTACAAATATGACTGCTGTCTACAGGAACCTTCATAATGACTGCTTGAATGGAAGATCCTTGAGCTTTTGCTATCTACCTTCCCGTAGTGCCTTTTTTCTTCTTCTCTTGTAATTGTGTAAAGCTGGTAATGCATACACAGAAAACTACCAAGAGACATCTTGTAAGCCTCATTAAGATAAGACTTAAAACTTTTTTGAGATTAGTTGAAAGTCTGATCAACACGCCCCCCAAAAAACAGCAGGAATTTTTATTAAATCATTCTCCATTCATGCTTAGGCACCTGGACTGTTGTTTATTCTTGTGTCTGTCTATCATTTGGCATTTTGCTTTGCTCAAAATTGATGAAAAGTAGTTTTATGTATGGCAAAAAAGAACAGAATTTTTATGTACAGGAGAAAGTAAATATATAGATAGTAGAGAGAGTCTCAGAGTACAAGGAATACCGAGAGTCAGTTCTGTATGTGAACTTGCTTGTTGGGTTTTGGAGGACAAAGCTGCTACCTGCTCCATCCAGAAAGGAGTCACACCTATTTTGTTCAAAGGTTCAAAATGAGTCATGTATCATCTGTACTACCCTGCAAGCAAAAGGCTTAGGAGGAAGAAAATCTACATGTAGTATTCTTGGCACTTCTATAACACATTATTTCTTCAGAAGCTTTGTACAAACACTAATTCATTAAGCTGATTGCTTTGCCAGGGTCACTTGACCCTTTTCTTTCAGTTCTAGAGCTGATGCTGTTATTGAATTGAACTGCCAAACACTCAGACTCAAAACACCCCATGGAAATAACATCCAGTGAATCATCAACCTATTGGTAGAAGATGTAGATTGTGTAAGATTTAGGGGGTTATTAGAACCACTGGAAACTGTATGCAATTACTCTAACAACTAGGGCGAGGTAGAAGGACAACAGAATCAAAAATTATTTTCTATTTGCTCTCTGGGACGATACTAATAACTGTCTTTTATTTTTGTGATGCCAGTTTTGTTAGAAATGCTGTTCAAAGGACACAGCTGGCAGCAGCTGTCTCTAGTATGAAGTGTCTGTTTTAGTGTATTTAATCCTGTGGTGTCTTAAGTTAAAAACATTACACATTCAAAGTGTATTTTTTGCATGAAGGCTATAAAGAGTGGTTGGCATCTCGGCAGAACGGCTGTCATTTATGTTATGTTATTGTTGTCCTCCTCCATGCCAGACAGACTGTATTGTACTAGATGTGCCCCGAATGAGAGCAAAAACATAGTTTTTGCTCAAAAAGCACTTATACTATAACTAAAGAGCAAAAAACAGTGGGCTGAGACAAAGGAATAGTTGGGAGAGCAAACAAGCAATAAAACTGACAGGCAGAGGTCTTAGTACAGTAGCTGTCAAACCATTACCGCTTAGCTTGCAGTGCCGTGATAATAATCTCAAGGCAGTTGTATCAGCTTCTTCCACAAAGACATGCAGTGTTAGATCAAAAGCTGGTGTAAAAGTGCTGCAGTTTTCTCTAGGACTTTTAAATGTGAATGTTCATACCCTAAAAATAAAAGCTATTCTTGAAGATCCTTGGTCAGTCTAAACCAATTGCAAACTCATCAGAGCAGAGGGAACAGTAGTGGTTCCTTCATGCGTTGGCTGTGCTGACAAGGAAGAGGAGGATTCTGTGGTGCTGGCCTGCGTGGTTGGGGGCTAATTTGCTGATTAGTGACTTTTTTACCAGCCTCGCCAGCACTCTGGGCTGGGCTCTCCCTCTTCCTGGGGTCAGGAGGAGGCAAGCTCTGATCTCAGAGCAACACTCAGGAAATGACTTAGCGAAGGCAAAGAGGCCTCAATGAATTTCCATGTTAGAGAAGACTCTGAAATCAACACCCGGGCACAAATGAATGGAGTTATTCATTTCAGTGGGGTGTGGGTGGGGAGAGGCTGGGATCTAAAAGACCTGCCAGGTTTTGTAAAAGCCCTGCACTATTCCTGCAGTGTGTGTCTAACAGCCCTGGCTAGCCTCTTCCATGACAGGGAAGTACTAGCAAAGCATCCTCCCTGACTCATGGCTGCTCTCCCACTGCCCCTCTAATTATAATGATACCTGCTTTTCTTTATAATCTCATCTGAAGTGGACTTTGTCTTCTTCACCAACATCCTGCCCTACTTCTTAGTCCCTTGTGTCCTTTCCCTCGCCCCCTCATTTGACTTACAAGCCCAGAGAAGCACTCCCACTCACTGAAAGAGCCTTGCTCCCGTTTTCCCAAAACACTGGTCCTCCTCTGATCTGTTTGAGCACTGCTTTCTCTCTCACCTCTTCATTTCTTTCAACAAAGCATATTTACCCTTTGCCCCTTGCCTCACCCTGCCCTCTTGAGACCTCCAATCCATTAATGTCTATCACTTTTTTGTCACTCTCAGCATCCTCTCCCTGCTGTCTGCTCTCTTAAGTGACCTCAGCTATTGCTTCCCTCCACTTCAGTCTTTCCTTGATCCTCAGCTCTTTCTTTACCATCTCCTCAGAAAATCTGCCCCATGAACCTGCTCAGCCCAGCTTCACAACAACAGCTATCACCACATTGTGCTTGTCATCTTCCCTATTTGTTTTGCTTCTTCCTCCCTATACATACCCTGGCCATCACTTAAATTCAGGAAACACTTTCCTTGAACTGTCCTGTCACCCATCTCTCCTTCAGATCCTTTTCTGAAATCTCCTTGTGTTTTGATAAGGGCAACATTTAGGATAAGAAAATGTACACTGTTCTTCTAAATGTCTTCATATGTTTTATTTTTCCTTGCCCTTTGTTATCTGTCAATTATTTTGGTGTGTTCCTTCATATTTGAGTAATATAGTCTTGTTGTAACACAAAAAGAGTAACGGTGCATGGATACACCCAGTCAAGAGAGCTGAACTCTTTTCAGCTTTTCTTGTTGTCTGAACAGGAGGAAGACACTATACTTTACTCTCCTTCTAGGAAACACAGTCTCCCTGGTTTGCTAATTTGTCTATTAGTCTGACCATGTACAGCTGCTGTTCGTGGGGACTGCACACAGATTTTCATCTAAGTTCACCCCAAATTGTAATTTCCATAAATACCTTCTGTGCTCTGTACAATTTTGCTCAAAAAATCTGTTTAAAAGGCTCTACATTGTCTTTTCCACATTAGCAAGTGAATTAATACTGCCAGCAGCTGATGATTCCTGAAGAGGGAAGGCACAGTAGGGAATCGCTGTCTATCATGTCTCCAATTGGTTATTGTCTTAATATCCTTGAGACATTATCAAATTTGCTAACAGTATTTAACAGTGAGTCCAGAAAACAAATGCAGTTTTCTCTGCTCATAATAGGTTTATTCAGAAGCACAGCAGCAACCTGAAAAGGGTTAATGAGGGCTTGTCTACCTTCAAAAACTGTGTCTGAACGCCCTGCAGAATGGACCAACAGGTATGAGGCAGGAAGGTGTTTCAATCCAGTCCCTCTGAGATGCAGCTCTGCCGCAGGACAACCTGCTCAGGGCAGGCGTGGGGGCAGCAGCGTGGGAGGCCACCTCTTGTCCTCACCATAGCTAGCTTCAAACACTCTCACCATTCAGTTTTTGTATTCAACACTGCTTATAGTTTATTTTTATTCTGCTGTATTTGTCATGATTAAATTTCCCTGACTCTTTACTGTAGAAGCTCTTCTGGTTTATTAACTTAGGATGATTTTCTTAGTATCTCAAATACTTTTACCAGGCACTCAAAGTATCTATTTCTTGCTCCCTTTTCTGGGGTTTATACCAATTCTATTTTATTTACTGCTAAACAAATGTGTGTAGGATTTACATGCGTTTTTAGGTATATTTGAAATCATGAGTTTTTTGACCGCTATTTCCCAGAGAGCTGTCATTAAGTTTCAACCTGGAGCTGGTTCAGGAGTCAGTTCTTTTTTTTCCTTCTAAAACAACCTGTCCACAAATCCTTACAGCAAAGGAAGAGCATTTCTCCCAGAAAGAGTCTTAGTAGCTGAACTTTGGTTACAGTATTTGCTAGGAACATGTGGCTGAGTTGGCATGAAAAAATAAATAATATTAAATTAAATTATATTTTTGATGCAATCATAAATTTGAAAATAATTCTTGCTTTCTACTACTGAGGCTGGAAAAGAGAACAGCTAGAAATAATGCTGATTACAAGGACTGTAGAGTAAGCTGTAGAGCTCCAGGAGGAAGTCTTGATTAAAGACAGCGTTAAGCTCCAAGGAAAATGGAGACTTGGAAAAATCTTTCAAAACTTGTAACTTGAGAATGTTTGGCTTTATGGAAGGGAAGGAAGATGGATGATGCTTGAACTATGCCTGAAATACAAGTGTCTTTACCCTTTCCTTCTGATTAAAGCTTTTAAAATTTTCCTGAAATACTGTGATTGTACTTAAACATATATTTGCTTTTGAAACCTGACAAGTTTCAGGAGGTTCCCTGTTTTAATTACAGAAGATTTGTGCTCAGTTTCTCATATCACACTCCTGTATTATAAAAAAAAGGAAACTGGATCAAATCTTGCTAACCTCTCAACCCAGGAATTGAGGAATCTCTCAAACTAGTAACATGTTTCAAACAAACCAAGAGAAACCAGTTTCAAAATGAGAAGGCTTAAATATTTCCCCTTTTAAAGTCACTCCTCATGAAGATGCTGGTCCAGCTCTTCCCTCTATGAGGCTACATTCTAGTTATGGCTCTAGCTGTTGTATCATTGCACCTGCTTTTCTTCTTAATGTACAATAAGTTGAACAGTTGGAAATAACTATGAGAGCACAGAAGATCATGGAAAGGTCAAGCCTTCATACCCAAATCTTGGCTATATTTGCTTGCCCATTTTATGCCTGGTATAACGAAAGCTTCCTGAACAGCCTAGCCTTCCTTGCACCTGACTGTGTGGTCCTGTTGGAGTCCTACCAGGGACTGCAGGCTTGAGCCTCCTGTCTCATACATGAAATGCCACCTATCTGTACCTCAGACAGCATTTTGCTGTTCCAGTCTCTGCTCTATACTTCATGGTGTTTTCCTTACGTATGTTCACATCACAAAAGAAAAATTGCTACAGTCAGTAAAGATGCGATATCCCACTCCCGGTAGCCCTTGTTGCTTCTTGTTTGGGTGATTAAAGGGTTTCCCCTCCCTTTCCTCCCTGTAGAACTTCTCTCTGCCACTTCTGCCTCCCACCAGGAGGGCAGTGAGGGCCTCCAGTAGGATGAGTGCCTGCCCAGACCGTAGTGGTTTCTCTTTGAGTGAGCCAAGACTCTTCAAGGCCCTGAAAGCAGAGCAGCCCCCAGTCCCTCCTGCCTGCCAAGCAAGGGCATGGACCAAAAAGTGCACCAGAGCAAAAAGGAAGCCCCTGTGCATTGACTGTAAGAAACAGAGACTGTAACTCCACTCTCTGAATTATCATTCTTATAAAAAAATTGAAACACAAAGTAAACCAAAAGACCCCGTGCCCTGGTACAAGTTCCTCTTTTTGTGTGTCGCATAGAGCAGGCATATTTGGAGAGAGGAGGTGCTAGTGAGTGGCAGCTTAACTGGAAGTAGTCCATTCATAGTAGTCCAGACAATGTTAATAGTGCTTGCACTTTGATCAGCACCTTTTAATCTCTCCTATGATAAATTAAAAAGATTTTTTGTCTTCATCTCCAGCTACTGGAGTTAGATCCAGTCTGGTGCACAGATGACTTAAGTCTGGTGTCCTGTCAACTTTAAGGAAGTTTGGCTCCAAGACTTCTTTGCTGTAACAGTCTAGGGTGTAGAAAAACAATACAGACTTTGGATGCATTTCAGTTTGATCTCTAGAGATCCAACAGACTAGTCATGACTGTGAATGTGGCCAGTTTGTAGGGAAATTGTCCCACATGCTGATCGTATATCTGATGTCCAAATCTACTCAGTGGCATCAAAGGGATATCTGCAAGGAAACAAGAAAGGAAGTGAATCTGAAAACAGCTCTGAAACTTGTACACAATATCTGAAGGGATTTGGCCCCTTATGAACTGCTAACAGTTTTGCCACCGCGATCTGTATGAGAATAATCAGAAACAGTGGAGGAAAGCAAAAATCTAAGACCAAAGCAGAAAACAGTTTCCCTAGGTCTAATGAACTGAAAATGCAAAGATTTCATTTCCACAAGCACATCTGCACTATGAGCATGCCAAAGACTGAGCGGAATGGCACATACAAAATAAGAATAATTTAGGCAGTACAGTAAAGTAGGCAGATTACCAGTCCTCTTTTAAGAGTAATTTTAGTGACACTGGTGCATCTATTCTTAAGTGACTTTGCTCCCAGGTATTAAAATAACAGTAGTTTCACAGGATCTCTTTCATGAGGTTATTGTAAACACTGAATGGAGGATAGCAAAGCCTTACTTAGCAATCCTGAAAGGCAGGTATTAGCTGGATTGGCAAAAATAAATTATTTGTCTGTGGCTGAATTAGAAGAAAAACTATACGTATTTGGCCATTGCTCAACAAATTATGGGAGAAAGCAGCAACATGAATGTTCTTCAGAAACTTTTATTTTATTTCTAGGAGAGAAGAGAGACTACCTCGGGTCTCCAAACATTGACTCCTGTTCTTATTACTGTAGACTTCCTGTATTATCTTCTTCTGGTCCGTAAGTGGCTGCATGATATAGGTTTACTCACTCTCTCTCTTGAAATCATGTCGGATTGATCTGATTTCCTTTTAAGTCCAGATAACATGCCTCATAAGAGGAACAACCATTTGACCTTACTTTGACTTTAGTAAGGTGTTTGACATTCTTGAGGGCATGAATTTCATTGCCTTAAGATGATGTTATGAATGAATGGGGGCAAGTCGGTTCTCAGGGAATGATGATGAGTTCCCTGTCAAATGGAGGAATATGTAAAGCATAGTTGATATTTCAGATGAGTCTCATTCTGCTTGTTGACTTTCATTGCTAACAGCAGGCAGTTAGACAATGGAATAGAGAAAGTCCTTACTGCAATGACTGCCAAGCCAGCGAGGGACAGCAAGCACTTCAGAGATGAGCTTTGGAGTCTGAATGATCCTGACAAACTGACGAAGTGGTCTGAGGAAGCAGGATGCTTTTCAGCAGGGGCAAGGAAGAAGAGTGCACAGTTCCAGGAGTAATTGGCTGCAGGAACAGGAAGTGCAGAATGGGGTAGGGAGCTGAGGGACTTCATGCTCCACATGGCCTCTGGGCGGCTGAGTTCAGAGGGTGTGAGGTCTCTAACCTTGTGGTTACTTGTGCATATTGTAGCTGCTTTGGGCTATATTCTCGGTACTTAGGGACCCAACTTCAGTGGAAATCAGTGAGACTTTGACTCCTAAATACTTTTTCAGAGTACGAATCCCTGTTCCTCATCTGTAAAATGCAGAATATAATGCTTCCCTCCCTTGCAAGTGCACTGTTAGCATAAATACGTTAGAGATTGTAAAGAATTAAGATGCTCCAGTAATGGGGATCATATAAATACTTTAGATAAAGCTGTTTCTATTTCCTCCTTGCACCTCTCTACATTTCAAATTAGACTCAAATTAATCCAATATAGCTTTCTTATCCTTATAGTATTTGTATTCAGGCATTTATACACTTTACAGAGCTGGTTTTGGCACTTTTCTCCTTTAGGGGCATGGCATGGAGTAGCACTGTCTGAGAATTGTAGATAAAATGGGACAGAAAAGCTGAACATGTGGATACCAAGAAGGTTTCCTCACAACAATAATCGTTGGAAAACTCCCAGAACTTTCTCTTCTTACATTCGACAGTCTAATTTTCTTATGACTTCGTAGAATATCTCAAGTTGGAAGGGACCTGTAAGGATCATCGAGTACAACTCCTAACTTTTGATAAATGTGGGATTCCTCTTTCCAAATTGCTTCCAGTTAAGTCTCTAATAGCCACCATTTGGGAGTATGCATGTACACTTTTAAACATTGTTGGTTAAATCCTTGCTAGTTGCAAGCCTTATCTTAGGCTGCAAGAAATACAGGCTTAATACAGGAATATACAGATGTAGTCCTTGGATTATCCAGTTAAACGTTCAGGCAGTTCCATGTGTGGTTCTTCAGGAGGGTTTGAACCAGCAGAGGACACTCAGTTATCTAGTGAGGAGACCTAGTGAAGAGAACAAAATGGATGCACAGAAAGTCTGTCTTAAGTATTTCCAGAATGGGACCAGATAAATATTCCAGAAATGAATGAAAGAATCCCTGCAAAGCCAAGAGAAAATGCTATGAGAAGTCCAAATCCATCTCCTCTTCCTTTGATATCAGAAGAGTAGGGAGCTAGGCTTGAACATTTTGAAGTACATTTTGAATGATGGGACAGCTCAAATTTTGATTCCAATGTCAGCTCCCCAACTGCTGGGGAGGGATGTAGGATGGTGATAGAGCTAGCTATAAACCAGAAGTGTCAGGTTTTGGTAGGGGACTTGCATAGTAGCATGACAAAATGATTTTACTACTTATCTGTCTTTTCTTCTGTTCACAATAGTTAATATCAGAAACAAGGTGACCAATGGTGACTAATGGTAGTGCTACTAAAGTCCTGGCCTCAGCGGCCCTTCAGCACTTTCTATTCCACTCAGGAGAAACAGGTCGGACTGAACAAGAGAGGAGTTTTATGTGCAGTTTTTGGCAGGAGAGCAAGTGGAATGGCTGGATGTGCTTGAATCTGGAACCAGAGGGACCAAAGGGAGAGCAAGGGGGAGGGAGGAAAAAGGAAGTCCTGTCTGTTTGCTGCATGACTGAAGTGGTGTTGCCTGCAATAGTCGAGCAGGAAACGAGGTGTTTGTTGGACAGAAAAGTAAATATTTGTGGTGGTTTGGTTTTCAGGAGGGATAAGAATTGAGACTTTATAAATCTGGTGAAAGAATCAAGTTGCTTTGATGTGGAAGTGGTTCTGGTCTGTTAGTGGAACTGACGTGTTTTGTAGTTTCCAAAATCAGCTTTTGTAAATATATGTTTTGGGGTGACCTATGCAGAAAAATATCTTTAGGATTTTAATATTCAAAGAGAGACATGACTGTGAGGACTCTTCAAGTGCACTTGGGTTGCTAGGGCAGTTTCTCTACTTGTGACTAGGCTCACTGTTAATATGGCAGCAGGCAGAAATCCAGGCAAGAGCATTCATGGGCTTTATCTTGTTACTCTACCACACTCGATCCCGTTCCTCTGAAGTCTCTGAGTTCAGTAGCGGCAGATCGAACCACAAGTGAGCAAGCAGCAGACCACCAGACAGAAGAAGCTACCCAAAGATTTTAGGTCTTGCCCATGCTGGCAGGATATATGGATAGCAAAGCATTTCTCATGCACTGTTTGCGACCAGATGTGCTCTAGCACTGTTTGGCTGCATAGTGCAGCTGAGGTTGAAGCCTTCTGGGAAAGTATTCAAATTAATTGTTATTATAAATCCAAGTCCAGTTACTACGATCTGAGGCCATATCCTGTTCACTGCCCTGACTGCACAAGAAATCCAAACAGGACTTTAAAGAAACACCTGCATGGCTTTTCCAAGTGGATGCCAGTGCTTTAACAGAGTATGCAATGGTCATCGGCAGTTAAAAGATCAGTGAGATATGGGGCAGGATGGACTGTGACTCCTTCAGAAGTTTAGATAAATTTTAAAATCAAAAATATAAATGGCCCCATTGATCATTAGTGTCAGGAGTGCTTACTACAAACCAATGTTTTAGACTGTATTTTCTTTAATAAATCTGTGCAAGGAAGAGGAGATAAGAGGACTAGGAAAAAAATTGAAAACATCTTAGGAGCTCACATATATTTTTGAAGGAAACTTGGGGGACTTTCCTCACAGAAGTTTCCACATAACTCCTCATTTGATAAATGTTTCTTCCTTAAATGCCGTTTTTGTGTCATCTCTAATCTTGAGGCTGGGACACATCTGATGGCTGTGCCTGTGTGTTTGCGAATGCTCTTTATGCTTTCTTACTATACAATTGTGAAATGTCTGAATGTGCTTTGATTTGCATTATTTCTTTTCTGTTTTTCTTCCCATCCCAATTTTCAGCTCCCTTTTGTCCTGAGAAATTAAATGATTTTCTGTTTTGGCAGCAAAGCAAACGCCTTGTTGGAGTAAAGATGTCTTTTTTTTAGCTGTGTCCTCTTGCTGCATTCCCTAGGCCAGCCTCCCTGACAGGTCACCCTGTGTCGGCACCGGAGCCTGCTCGGGAGCAGCAGGAGTGCTGTTATTAATGGCAGTGCCAAGGAGGGGACGTTGGGGCCAGCGGGCCTCCTTGGCACCCCGAGGCAGTCTGGGCCACACCACACGCAGAGTGCCTGCGTCAGGAGGCACAAGGCAGCCAACAAAGAGCCCACAAAGCTGAGGAGCAGGCTCCCACTGCCAAATATCATGTCCTTATGCTCTGCGTGCCTCGTCAGAAACCCTGCAGCACAGGCTCAGCATTCAGCCTTTTCATTGCCCTGCCACATCAGCAGGAGTCTTTCTGCCAGGGCTGGTAGCCTCCTGCACCACACCGGGACACAACGCCCAGCCCCAGGTGAGGCGAGGCCTGGCTCTCCCCCACTGCAGGGAGCTACCTGGGTGTGCAGCTGGGCTGTGTGCCTCTCCATGTTTTGGAGGAAGGAGGCAGCAGAGTTGCAGGAGCAGCATGGCTGGCAGAGCAGCCAGGAGGGGTGCAGCAGGCAGCTTGGCAGAGCAAGTCCATCCTGCGGCTCTCGGGGGGCTGTGTTGGCAAGCATGAGCTGTCCTCCTGCCCTTGTCCAGATGTGGCCATGCTGGATGAGCCACAGCCCCTCCTGGGTTACGGGAGTCATTCCCCACCTGCAGACTTGCTGCCACGTTGCATATTTGGTTGCAGGCCCTGTGTCTTACAGGTGAGTCAGGGCTAGTAGTTCTTGTTCTGTCTTGACCCTGGTGAGCAGCAACAGAGTGTCTGGAGCTGTCTGAAAGTGCCCTGCAGGCTTGAGGCATGGGTGCAGATGAGGGCACTTCAGCACAAGTCTTGTTTGTTGGGACTGTGCTTGGGGAGAATTTGATGGTCAGTAATAGAAGAAAGATGGTTCATATTTTTCACACTGTGTGGGAACTGGGCTAAAACAAGGTGAATGGAAGGCGGAGGCCAGACAGTGTTCATCCTTGAGTGCTACCAGGCTCCTCAAACCTACTGTGTCTGGCCTGTCTGTGGCCCTTTTGGCTAGCAGTTCTCTGCAGATGAGGGTAAGCCCCATTTTTTGAAAGGATGTGGCAGGCTTCCCCAGCTGTTGCTTTCCTAAAGCCCCTTGCTTTGAAACCTGACCCTCATGTAATTCTCAGTAAGGACTATCCCACTAGTGAGGCTGTCACCTGGTTTAAAGGTAATGTCTTATGACCGCTGTAAAAGTCCCATTCCAGAGCACCTCGATCCCTTCACTAGCAGCACACCTGTCAACACAACCCGTGGCGTGTGCCCACTCCTTGGTTAAGAAAAACCTGGAGCAGAACAGTTGTCAGATCCATCTGGGATTTATACCAGTGCACCAGAAAACGCTGTGGTGTGGATGTGCACCATGTGTGTTGTGTGCTGCGCCAACGACATTGTTTCAGGTGATGGGCATGACTTGTCCTGGAGTTTGGGACAATGCAATCCCATGATGAGCAAATAGGATGGCAGTTCACAAAAATGTTGCTTCTAAAATGTGTCCTAGTGCATGGAAAGAAGAGCCTGTCATATACAGCACAATTTCCCTCTCTAGGAGTTATCCTAGGAGAAGATTAGTGCTTCTTGCTTCTTCCAGTTCCTGCCAGTCCACAAGAAGAAGAAACAAAATGTGGGGATAGGATGCCATTGCTATGACTGGATTGCTGTTGCTGCACAGTCAGGCTGCGACTGTGGGAAGGGAGGACTGCCTGTTCCTTGTGCTGTAAGACTGGAGAGTATGTGTCCCTTGTTGCTGCAAACCCTGACTCTAACAAGCTGGGTGGTCTCTGTGGAGACTTTTAACCTCTCTGCACTTGGCTTTCCCCATGTATAAAATGGGGATAGTAATAATTAACTGTTTCACAGAGGTACTGTGTTTCCATGTCTGTGAAGTGCTTTGAAGGGGTAAAATACTTAGCACTATTGAAGCTTTTCAAATGCAGCTGTATTTCATTGCGTGCATAACAGAGAGTGATATATTGGTTTAAAAACATATTTGAAACTCTTGATAATTAGGAAGTCAGGCAATGGCAATTAATGCTTTCAGACATGGTGTTACTGCTCTTCTCCAAACTATAGCTCATTTAAAATGCTAGCGCTATAATTTATTAGCAATATTTAATACCTCAGTGACCATAAAACTTAGTGTTTTATTACCACTGATTAACATACGTTTGATGTTCTGCCCAGTGTTACACAATCCAAAACAAATTACTCTCAGGAAGCTGGATATTATATAAATACTGAAAAGCAATAAATAATGCATTGGAGAAACATTTTTTTGTGGGTTCTAACATGCCACAATCTCTTCAAATGACTTCTTAGGCAATTTCTCCGTCCTCCAGGAGTGTTTGCACCAAAGAACACACTTCACACCATGCTGGCTACTACTCTTGCTGCTGGTTTGCTGGTGATTTCTGGCATCCTGTCAGCCTCTGATACCACGGGCTACTCATGCCCTACCAGAGGAAACCTGGAGTTGCTTGGTCAGAGTGTCTTCAGTTATGATAGTCTCTTTAATAAGCTACAGATGTGTGAGAAACAGAAAGGTTCTTTCATATTTCAGGATGTTTTTTTCCCTCCTCTCAATCTGGCATGAAGAAAAAGAAGAAAAACTCTACAAATGCATTTATTTTTGGTTCTCTTGCACCCATTTAAGGCACAGCTTGGATAAGAGTAAGGGCTGAGGAGAGGGAAATCCAATTAATTTAGGGTTTATGAACTGTTCAGAATCAGAGTTTTCTCAGTTAGGTTTGGTGGTGCAGCTGTGTTAGGTACCTGTTGAAAATCACAACCTATCTGGCTAGATTTTCATTGATCATGCCCCAAATGTCTCTGCAAATATTGATGATTTCAGAGATTCCAGCTAGGACTAAGAAATCCAAATGAGAGAGGTCCAATTGTATGACTGATTTATACCTGTTCAATCCCACAGCTTATTTTTCTGATGACCTACAGTTCCATCTCTCCTAAGACCGGAGTCCACTTTAAGACCTAGTAGGTGTGTCCAGCAAAAGCCCAAGCTCAGGTCAATAGTGTTTCCCTTCAGTAGTGCAGACTTTGGCTTCCTCTTCCATTTTAGAGAGCTAGAAGCTGCAACTTGCAGAAAATGAGGATTTTGGTTTTGTTTAAAGTTGTCTTTTAATTGGGGGAAGGGGGATAAAATTATTTCAACCAGCTTGTGGTATTTATTCTGGGAAAACAAGAAAGCAAGTATTGCATTTGAGAATGATTATTCCTCCTGTGGCGGTACAGATTTGTACCGAAGAGCCTTTGCTATGGACCAGGTAGGTGCTGCCCAGACACTAAAATGTTGCTTGCCATCCTGAGGAACTTACTGTTTCGGTCTGTGATGTAGAAGTGGGAAACAGGGACGAAGAAACAGTAAAATGATGAGCCGATTTTCTAGCTGCTGTAATCCAGCCCTGGCCCAAGCACAGTGAACAGCTTAATGGCTCCTTTCACACTTCTGCTCAGCCATACAGTATTTGGAAAAAGCATCAACCTCAAAAATGTACTGACTGCACACCCTTCCTTTTTCTTGAAACTTTCTTTTGCACACAACATATTCTAGCAACAGGAGATTTAGTCATTAGCCAAGTTGGGTCAATAATGGATATTTTGTTTCAGTGGCTGACTTGAAATTGGGTTAGGTCAAACAAAACCATATATTTTCCTTCTTTTGGTGAAACAGCAAAATGAGAAAATTCGTGTTAGAGTCAACCTGGACAATTTTATTCAGCTGCAAACAAAAGGATTTATTTCAGTTTTAGACTATTTAGCTTTCCTAGTCTTACATAGAGCAACCTTTAAATGAAAATGACATTACACAATGACAATTGAAAATTTTGTTTTAAAAATGTTGAAGAAAACAGTTTTGGCATCTTTGAAATGGAAGTCTGAAACTTGCCAATTTTAGTTCCCTGGTTTTTGAACAAAACCCAGTTTTTGAAGCATTTACTAACAGAAGTGTTGCCTATCTATTTATAAGCCATCTGATAAACCATTTCCAACACCAGACCTAAGCACTTGCCTCTTCAAGGAGCTTTCTGGCAGATCGGTAGGCGAGATCAGAAAACGTAGTTTTTGGAACCATGTTACCGACTATTTACTACACATCTCAAAGTTTTCACTTCTTCCTTCATATTGTAGCAGTATAAAACAGAGTTTTGTGTTGTCACCAGGGAAAAGGGTTAAACTTCTGTCTTGCTGTGACCTTACCATATGTGAACTAGAGACCAGATGCTGCTAACCGAGTCTTGCAGACTTGGTACGTAAAACCTAATGCTTGTACAAATGTAAGCTATTTCAGACTAACTTTACCAGTCCTGGAGAGTATATTCTGAAGCTGACAGGAGCTAGGAGTTTTTGTTGCAGCCAGTGCTAAACTAGAGGACGTCCAGCTCTTTCTCAGACACCCCTAGCCTATCTGAGAGATTTCTCTCTGTGAAACTCTTGTTGTGAACATCTGCTAATTTCTCTTAGAAATATCAAGAATAAGGTTGTGAAAACACCAATTAAAAATTCACAAAGAATTCCTAGTGACTTGTTTAGCATTCACTACGGCAGATGAGAGATTTGGGCGCCAAAAGATAAAAGGATTTTGACACTGTGATTTATATGTTAAGAAGCCTCCCCCCTCCCCCATTCTCTTTTTATTTTTTAAACTCCCCTTAGTCCTACTGCCCTGCAGCATTCCTTTTTGAGAGAGGCTAAAGCAACTTTGTATTTTCTCGTGAGTACATGTCAGTGCCTGTTCCTTAATTCTACATCTGGCTTAAGTGCATTCAGGTGACTCATAACTTTGTGCTTAGTTTTCTTCTCTTTCTTCATTTATCAACAACAACAATATTATGCGGGAAGCTTTTTTTTTTTCATCCTAGTCTACTAACCTGGAAAGCCATGTGAGTATCCCTGAAGTGAGCAAATAATGAAATATTAGACAAGATGGTGAGAGGAAATGAGCTTGCCCTTTCATAATAGTTTGGTGATGAGTTAAGATCCCTGCTGCTGTTATCTGGACTTATCCATGTAGGCTAAGCATAATGCCAGTTTATACTGAAGTGCCTTATTGTTCTTCCATCTCTCTGCCATGGCACAGATCTTTTTGTTCTTGTCACTTCTGATGCCTTAGACTAGGGCGCCCAAATTACAGTCTTTGGGCCATGAGAAATAGACCATGAAAATTTACTCGGCCACAGTTGCATACTGGGACTCTTGCAAAATGGAGCACCAGGGACAAACTGCAAGAGTTGTTCTCATTCTAGCAACCCACCCTGGTTTCTCTTTCCTGCAGGAAGAGTTACTGCGAACTATCTGTGAAAATTACATATACAACAACTTGTGAGAAGCATGTGCAGAGGCGATCCCATGATATCCCTTTCCTTGCCTCTGGAGTAGGTGTGACTGGAGAGGCTGAATTTTACTAAGATATGTGTCAGATACAAATTGTCTGTGGGAACTATCATTCACTCTTTTTCTCTATGGTATTGAGCTCAAAGGGTCCAGCTGAGGCCTGAAAATGCTGCTGTAGCATGAGTATGTAATGCAAAACTGTCATCACCTGCTAAGACAGTAAGCATGGCAGTCCCTGGTTTTGTGGAACTTGAAAGAAGTCATCTTCACAAGGAAAAATACATGTCTAAATTCACAAGAAATGTTGTTCCCACTGTTGCAGGAAATGTCCATTATCACCAGCAGCGTGTTCAAACAACAAAGCCAAACTAAGCCTTTGTCAAAATCTGAACAGAATATTTCTTGACAATTTGAAAAACAACATTTTTTTTCCCTTGGCTCTCTCTTTCTTATCTGTACTCTTGTTTGCTTAGATAGATACAGGTGTCCCAGAGCTCAGCAGTGTTCATTTACTAAGAGTACCTAAGCTACTGAATTAAATTCAGAGTATAGGGAAAGAAATAATAAAGATCAATGCTTATTTCTGTCAGTTACACTTAATGCAGGACATGTGTTTATTTGGGAAGGCAATGGAAAACAGTGAGCTTTATGCCCCGTATTCTTTTCCCGTTCTAATCTCACAGCTACTTTTTGTCCAGCTGCATCAGCCCCAAGGATGCCTTTTGCTTGTACTCTGTGTATTCCTGGTTGCTGCAACTTTTGGTCTTCTGCATCACGTGTCCTAGGTTGGGAGAGTGACCAAAATATGTGTCAAATTAAGTGTGTGACAGGCTCCTGAAGTCAGTATTTAGCCAGCAACGTGGGTGTATCCTAGATGTCGGAGGTTAGGTGAGCACTCCAGAAAAGTGTCAGCTGCCCATGCTAGGTAGCTATAATCTTTTTTAAATATCTGGTGATGTTGGCTGCTGTCAAAGGCCACTAGAAGGATGTGGCATGACTGTTCTTATGTGTGTATAAGTGTGTAAGTAGCAGATGCAGGTAGGTTAACTTGCTAAAGACTCTTTCTAAAACTCGATACAGAACCAGGATTGGTGTCTGGCTTCTGATCTGGAGCTGCCTGCTCCAAATGCTCCAAGGCCCTCTGCCAAGTACAGTTTTTACTCTGGGACCCAATGTATAAGTTTGCCTTGGTACTCTACTTGCCCGTGATGCTACTGCCTCAAGGAGATTTCAAGAGGGCCCCAGACGTGGCCTTAGCTGGGGGTAAAGTTTCCTTGCCTCTGAGAGGTTAAACAAAGTCAGAAGTCTTCCTGTTTCAGTTATTCAAGGTGAAAGTTGTACGTGGGTTGCCTTTTATGCGTAAGAGTAAAAAGGCTGCTGTTTGTTTTTGCACCTACCTGTAGGGATCTTACTGATGGTTTGCTTGCTATCCTCCACCCAAACGAGTCATGTGGGAAGTCACTTGGGAGAGTCAGGAGCACACCAGGTGCTGACATTATCTGTTCTTGATATCTCTTATGTACAAATATAAACAGAAGGAGGTTCTCCTTGAGTGATGCTGGCGAGCAAATTAGCTTTGAACTGTCTGCCCATTTGGGAGAAAACATGACTATTCATTCCAAATATGTCTTGGCAGTATTGTTAAGGATGCGTTTTATGTGTGAACCTTATGCCATATTCTATACATAACACAGACATGGCTTTCCAGAAGCCTCCTCTTACAGGCAACGGGCTGCAGGCTATGTCATCTCCCAGGTGCATTGCTTAATGGTAATCTTATGAAATGCAAAGTTAACACATGCTTAACACATCCCTGTGTGCAAAAAAAATCACCCCCTGAATCCAAACAAAGACCTGGAAATATCGGCAAAAAAAAAGTTAATTTGTCATCTGCAGCCCCAGTGCAATTACAGTGTACAAGTCAGAATAAAATAACCCTGAAGTCCCAACCACCAGGGAATCTTGAGCTCAAGCCAAGTCTCCTTCCTGTGCCCGCCTTCATTGTGTGTGTTCGAGTATAAGACTGAGGATTGTTAAAAGACCTTCTGAGAGACAAACATGTGTTGGGTTTTTTTTCAAAACCCAGCCATAGTCTTGCAAAATGTCATACTTTAGGGAGCTTGAGACACTATCCGGAATTGCTATCCTTCATGGGATTTAAGGAAGGCCTTTTGATCCCATTTTGTAGAGCAGATAAGCAACTATTCAATCTCATTTGGCTTACAGTGCCACACAGACCACTCATATCTGCCCTGTATTTTGCAGCCATTCTAGGCAGTGTATTTTAAACTAGATCTTGTGATATGAAATGCAGGAAGACAGACTACCGTCATTCCGGTTTTGCAGTAACTGCCAATACTTTTAACAAGGGGCTTCCTCAAAAGAGGCTGCCAGACTTAGTCTGGGATTAACCTTGTGGGCAGAGCATCTCTATTCCCAGGGAGAAGGAGGGGCTTGGGCAATGTACTAATTTGTTTTCCCATTCAAATCAAAATGCTGCCTCATAACCCAATCAAAGAAAGAAACAGCACCACCCAGCAAATAACCTTTGCTTAAAACATTCCTGCTCTGCTTTCAGAAGTTGATTATGTGGGTGCCAGAGTCCTTGCCTTGCCTAGATCAGTATGGCAACCAGAAAGACGCCAGGAAACGAGAGACGGCTTCTTTCACTAAGTGAGAACTGGCCTATTGCAAAAGGATACTTCAGTAGCCCTTTTGTGATTCCCTCCTCTGACATAGGTGACTAAGCAACTTCAGAAAGGAGGTGAGCGTCAGCAGTGTAGAGGAAGTTCCCCATTGATTTTTGGACAAATTACACCAGTATATTCCATGTATCATGTAGCAATTCACATGGAGCTGAATTCTTCTTCACAGCAGTATGTTTTCAACACAGGAAACCATTTTTGGCCTATTTTATCACTCTCTTTTTATCCGGAGCACACATATCCATAAGTGCCTACTTCACTTGTAAGGGTACAAAATGGATATGAGGGTGGATTTTGCCTACCAAGTCAAAATGGTTGTATTATCCCTACTCATGAGTGAGGTAAGCCATTGTTAATGCCTGCGGACGCTTTCCAAGCTCAATTAAGTTGTGCCACTGTAAAACAAATGTTTGCAATAGGGCAAACTTCTTCAGCTCACATCCGGACAAAACCGACAGTGAGTAGTCGGCAGGCTGCCCATATTTAATTACATTATCCTCTGCCTGCAGTGTACCACAGGCCTCTGGAGGGAATCCAGGGCCATATTTATCTTGTTTATATTTGCTTGTAATTTTTCATGATTGACTGAAGTTTAGGGAAATCATTATGTTTAAAATGCCACAGCTTTGGAAATAGATGTGTTAGACTGTGCCTTGGCTTTAAGAAGTTGCACTTTGGTAAAGCTGCCATGGAAGAAGAGGCGGAAGAGGTTCCTGCCATTTACACCAACACAGACGCAATATGTTTTGTTCTCTTAGTCATCAGGTCTTGTTTTTATGTGACCTCAATGGATCTTGTTCGAAGTTTAGCTGTTGTGAGAAGAGGATCTCATTAGATATATGCAGGCTTGAGGGAACGATGGATGGCTTATGAATCCAAGGGGAGTGATAGACTGGGGAGCAGGTGTTGCTACTGGCCTCAGCTACATCTCCTTCTCAGTCTTGGGGTGCTCATGAATCAACTCAAAACCTGTTAAAATTAACAGCGCTGATGAGGGATTCCCAGTGACCACCACATTCAGATCATATTGGTTCCCTTGTGATTGAAAACTGTAGGATTTTGGAAACTGGTTCCTGAGCTGCTGAGTTACCTGTGTGGACGGGATGGGGCCAGAAGCTTGGGATGGTAACCTGGACAGGCACTCCAGGCTAACTTGTCAGTGACACTGTAAAAAAGGGAGAAAGAGAAGAAAGAATTATTGTTTTGAGTTGTAACTCAGCCATAGTGGTCTGGAGTCTGCCTCCCAATGAGCATTTATTGGTCCTTCATGGTTGACTCAGCAGAGAGATTCAAGACTAGACTTGCATACATGCTGGAGTCTTTTTTTGCTGAATATGGGATCTCCAAAGGCAAAGCAACAAGTGGCTCTGAATAAGTAGCCATGTTTAACCTCTGGTTAATACCACCATTGTAACTTGACAGAAATCATGTACAATTAAGCATCACTGAATAGGTCGCTTCCATGTTTGAGTTACATTATTTTCCAATTATTCTGAACACACTATTTAAAAAAAAAAAAAAGTTTGAAAACCACTGATTTTTGTTTTCCTCCCTAGCTATTTTGAGGCTAAATTTTCTGGTATTGGCTCAGTGGATGTATTTACAAAATGTCTTCCTTCTGCATGTGTAAACCCAGTAACAGAGTGCACATACTTGCATGCAGAATCACCCAAATCGCCTGCACTGGTACGCTGCTCAGTGGTCATTGCCACCTGTCTGCAAGAACTGCAAATTCCTTGAAAGATGTGTCCTTTTATACTACCCAAAATAGTCTTGCTCTATTTCTGCCCTCTCATAGGTTAAATTGTCAAAAGGAGTGAATAAACCAGGTAAAGGCAGTTCCTGGCAGATTGTTATATATCTGGATAGGTAAAGCTGTGGTAGAAAGGAAAAGAGCTTCTGAAACAAAGTTTGCCAAAAAGAAGGCTTCTAAGTTTTTAGCTGGAATTTGCCTTGAAACAGCTCTTAAAAATGAAGGTCTATAACGATTCTGAAATAAAGTTTCCAAAGTTGTACATCATTTTGTTTATGAGTAGCCTGAGGGAGAGAAATTCAAGAATCCCTTTCTGGGTTTCTCAGATTACCTGAATTTCATCATACGTAATAAGAAAATTATTTTGTATTAAATATAAAAGGTGGTTTTCAACAGTTAGGACTTGCTATAACTTTATTACACTGTAACTTTAAAATTTTATTGCGTGCATGTGAGTAAGAATTCCATACTTGTTTTTTCTTAGACAAAGGATTTTAATGTTGTTAGCAATATGTATTATAGTGCCATAGCACCATGTGATGCTTGCCAGGACCAGGACATTGTATGTTGGTGCAAAAGAAACATACAGAAAAATCCATTCTCAGCTTTACTTGATGTCTACCTGCCAGTTTGTTTTTATCTGTCTTTTGTTATGGGTAGTGTTGTTGATGCACTGTCCCTTGTGCAGAGGGTCAGCTTTGTCTGAATGTCATGTCAGCCTTCTGGGTAGGTTTCAGGAGGACTCTGAATGACACTTGGTCCATGCACTTGATCCACTGCATCGAGAAAGATTTTAGTTCTTGAGCATTATTAGCAAGTGTTCAGTTGTAAGCAATGCCCATGTGTGATTGACTTCAAAGAGATCCTGAGGTCAGTCAGAACTAAATTTATTTAGAGTTAAGTGTAATGGCATATCTCAATAACAGTTGCACAGGATTTTTTGTTTAATAATTTTATTTATTTATTTATTTATTTATTTGAATTCATCCCACTTCTTTGAACAAAAGTAAAACCCTGGAAGAGACTGTTGGGACGTGCATGTCCTTGCTCGGGAAGGACCAGACTTGCAAACCTTGAAAACGCTATAGGGCTTCTGGAGCTTTCAAACTCTGTCCAGGTACTACAGCAATACTATATACAGAGAGACATGAGCGCATGTGCTGGCAAATGGGAAAATGTCAGTAAAACAAAAAAAGCAAGGGTGAACTCACCTCCTTGAACAGGTAAAAAGTAAATGCAAACTATATTGCACATATTACTCTAATCCTCCATTATATCATTAGTGCTTGCTTCTGAATGGAGTTTTTCCAGCTGTCCTTCAGTAAATTTGTGTATCGTTTGTGATCTTACACTGTTCATGTTCATCAACTGATAAAGCTTTCCAGATTTCAAAACAAATCTCTTCAAACCTTACTGCAGAGGAAACTGACTGTCTAGAAAGGATTCAGGATCTTATTTTAGTTAACCGAAAGTCAGCAGGTAGAGGAGAGAAATTTCTACAGCTTTGAAGTAACTTTTGCAAATGCCCTTTTGTCCTTAGGGATACATGTGCATCTTAGGTGCAGAAATACTCCAGCTGGCTTGATATGAACTGACTGGAAGCAGGACAGCGCACAGTAGTGAGACCACATCTGGCTCTGTAGGTCATATTTTACCATAGTTATGTCTACTGAGCCTGAGCTAATGAACCTCAAGATCTCATGAGAGAAGAGTCTCTGGCTGTGGCTCATGTATATCACAGCTAAGTATGTGGAGGAGTGCACACACAGTACATCAAATTTAGCTGAATTTACTAAGCAAGCCATAGGTTCAGTTGATTCACAGTAGGCATGGTTAGGTCCAAGAAACAGCTGGTATGCTCCAACAATGGCTCTGTTGTGACAGTACTTGTATCCTAAGGGTGCTGGAGGAGGTGTGGTGCTCTGAGGGGGCTGTAGATCTAGAAATCCCAGACAGATCTCCAGAGTTCTCAAATTCTAGTTTAACAAGATTTCCAGGATCAAAAAAGTATATGTATCCAGCAGAGCCGTACATTTTGGCCTAACTTCTTGGGATATGGTGCACCTGGACCTGAACATGATTGGGATTCAGGTTTGAATGCAGCATAAGGCAGGAGGCTAGGGTGAAATATCTAGTACCTCTGTATGTCATTGGCCTGTGTATGCTGGTCAGGTATTAGCAGTAACCCCTATTGCTTGAGAAACCACATCCTAAGTCAGAGAGACACTTTTAAAACTCTACCTGAAGTCCATAGCTGTTATACTGATGAAAATATTGTGGGCTGGATTTTGTTCTTCTTCTTAGTGTGCTCTGTTTTCCCTCCTTTAATCTGCTATAGATTTGTGGCAAGGGTCTGTTTTTATGCCCAGTTCTCCAGCTGGGATGAATAAAACAAACAGAGGTCAAGCGACTAATTCAAACCCAAACAGTGCACCAGCCCTTCAGCTAGGGTTTTAGAATGAGCTTAATGATTTTTAACTCCTTGGTGTAGCTGCTGCTTTAAGCTGTTCCCAACAGGCTGGTTTTCAGGGCCACCAGGCTGCTGAGGACAACAACTGGCCTCTTTCTTGGTGTTGAAACCATCATAGTACGAATTACCGTAAGCCCAGGGAAAAGTGTTTGCAGTGATGTATGGACAAGCTTAGTGCACAATTCTGTGTATGTCTATTACACAGACAATACTGGTGTCAGCATTTAGGGGTCATGCTGCCTGTGATTAGTCATCAAAATAGCAAAGTCTGTCTATGTGGTGAATGTATGACTGATCCTTGAAACTGAAGTGGTTAACTGAAGGAGATTGTGACACATTCAGAAAGAAAATAGATACTGCCTGATAAGCTGTTCTTTGAAACCGCAAAGGCCTGTGATAGGAGCAAGGAGGTAGAACTAAAGCCGAGAGGTTAGAGTGCTAGACAGCCGACTGAAGCCGATGTTGTTTTAATTACAGTCGGGAAAACAATTGCCCTGTACGTCACCTAGCCTCCATCCCTTCTGCAGGAGGCTAGGGCTTTTTTCCACGCTCTTCTTAGGGTGCACTTCTCCCTCCTCTATACGTTATTATCTGGAAGGGATAGGGATGAAGAAAAACTTCTTCCCCTTGACATGCTACTTGTTCCTTACAGGAAGGGAGGGCTATTCCCTGTCTGCTCCTCACTGTGAGCTCAGCACTCCAAGGGGAATGAGAAGCAGCTAGCAGGCTGTCTTCTCCCAGGTTTGCCAGATGCACAGGGAGACAGAGACAGTCCTTTACCAGGATTAGTAACTATGAGGCCTTGGAAGGGAAAATGCCCCTAGCAAGAGGGCCTTCTACATGACTCCCACCAGAGGGTTGGGTGTAAGTGCCACAACCTTGTCCATAGCAACTTGTCTTTTCTAGTTTTATGTGACTCAACAATAGAGTTTCCACTGTTTCCCTTGCAAGACTTAAAAGAAAGCAGGTCTTACAGACCAGATAACCCTTCCTTATTCATGTGGAATAATCCCACTAAGAAGTCATTCATGAGTAAAGCAAAGAGAAGCTGTCCATAAAACAGCTTTCTGCATATGTTTGAGCCAGTGGATTCCTGCATGTACACTGTTGTGTTTGTGGAGCAGAACCCATAGGCTAGGAGCAGCCTAGGGTATGTGAATGTAACTTCTCAGCGATACAGGCTAACCACCACCACAAACAGCCGCCCCCCCCTGCATCTTTCTGGGTTCTGCTTGAATGGAGAAGTAGAGAAACAGGTCATGTCATGAATTCTACTTGCACAAACAAGGAACAACATCCCCCACATATAACACAACCTCTAGTAGGTGTTCAGACTGCAGGAAACCATCAAGCCCTCTGTGCATGTTTTAGGTGATATAATTATCCATCTGAAGGAAATAAATTTAACTCCTCTGTGGTTTGCACTCTTTCCTCTTAGCAGTGGTGAAGTCTGTAGCTCATTATGAACCTGAGCAAGAAAGAAGTATTACACACTTGAATAAAGACTTTGCTGAGCTTGGACTATCAGGTTGTGAATGCAATAATAGTCCCAGGCTCTGGAGAGAGGCCCCTGAGGAACTGAAAGACAGGTGTGTTGTCAACTGGTTGACACAGCAGTTCCAACTTATCCTTTGGCAATCTGCACTTCCAATGAGTCAAGTGCAGTGGCCTTGATAACAGAAGGGGCTGCCTTTGGCACAGCTCCCTAGCTTTGAGCAAATACACTCTCATAGTGCAAAGGAATGCCAGGTAGATGATGTCAGAGATGAATCCAAAACCTGTTCCTGCTTGTATTGCAATCTTTCAGATAGATTGGGTTTGCGACGAGTGAGGCATGGTTTGATCACTTGTCCAATGGGACAGCTTCAGGGGGCTGTGTGCAATAGTCAGATGAGGAGTGACATGCAGAACAATGAGGAACCCCGCAAGCCTCATCAGCCAGTCTCCCTTAATAACAGCTTGAAAGGATTAAGTCTTTGGCTGGTTGCACCTTACACTCAACCAGACCATGTGCTTGGAGACAGCACAGCATGATAGTGACAGCTCAAATTAGTGTGCTTTTGGTGAAGCTCTTAAAATCACCAGAGTTAAAAGGAGATCCTAGGGTCAGATGTGACAGTATCCAAGAGTCTGTTAAGTTTCATAGTTGAGAAAGAGCAGAGACGGTTGCACTAGCTGCTTTGTGAGGAGAGCAAAATCACCTCAAGCCTTGTGTAGATAAAGTTTAAAAGTGATTTCCAGGAAATTGATCAGTGTAGTCAGTATGGGCTTTGAATCAGGATTTCTTGGGCATTTTAAAAGGAAATAATATAGGAGCTTTTGGTTATGTCAAGGATCTTGGCAAGTGGTTAACTCCTTTAGGACTTTCTCAGTGTCAGTTCTGGGCCATCAGATATGACATCAGGCCAGCACTTTCATGCCCATGTTTTCTTGGACATGGTATATTAAGGCAGCAAAAGTGTCAGCCAGTTTACTTGAGAATAATGGGATCGTATCACCATGCATTATGAACAGACAGTTCATTTTGTCATGTTAAAAATGGATTGAACTTCTTGGACAGTTTCTTGTCTGTCTGTCTCCTAATGTCAGTTGGAAACACAGGGCAGTGTTGACTTCTTGGCAGTCAGTCTTGCTACCTGGTCAGCATGAACAGACAAACCAAGGAAATATTCCAGTAGCAAAGCTTGCAATGATGATGAAGTAGCACTGTCTGGGACCACATCTGCAGCAGCAGTTTACTCAGAATGCTTGTCTTAGGAGTTCTTACTAGCTTGCAGAAATTATAATGTTTTATCAAAACATTTCACTTCTGTGTTCATATGGATTTATCAAGGAGTATTTTAAGAAAATCACAGGAGTGACTTGTGGCCTACACAGACCTCAAATGGACAACTGCATGTTATCTATGAAAAATTTTGATTCCTGCAACAGTAGGAAACTCTTCCCTGTAATGCGTGCATAATTTTATCTGTTGCTATTAAATCCCTTGAATGAGGAATTAAGGGCTTCATTCTTATTCATGATAGAATTATATCAAGGCAGGAAGACATCTTTTCACAAGTAACACCAAAAGTTGAATATAACTTGTCAAATAGTTTTGGAGGCCTCTATGTCCTGGCAAGTCTATTGTCATGAAATTCCCATGATGAAAAGGTGGTGAAGTTCAGCTCTTGTTTCCTTTTTCTGTGGCAGAAAGCTGTGGTAGAAGCTGAGCTATCCAAGGAATGACTGTCTGGGTTGTGGCACAGGGGCTTAATGGATTGTACCTATCAGTATCTGTGAGATTCATGCAATAATGCAGCAGTCTGAGAAGGATGGCCCCATCAATTTTACATTTTTCCTTTATGACTTAGATACCTGGTTCAGAAAATATGTGATAGACAGACAGACACATACACCACCACCCCACCACTCCCCCAGACAGAAACATTGCTGAAGAATATCTGGAAAGCAAAATTTTCAGAATTTATTGCAAAATTATCAATGAAGCAGAAATTCCAAATTGGAGATGCCTGACTCCCCTTCAAGATGGTAGAATCAGTCTTAAAGAATAAGGTCACATTGGTACGAGTACATGGGTAAATATGATCAACTGAAAAAAGATCCAGTGTGGCATCTGTAAAGGAAAGTCTGATAGCATTCTGTGGGAGTGTCAATAAGCCTGTGGATAAAGGGGATCCAGCGGACATGTTACGCTAGGATTTTCAGAAGGTCCTTGATGATGTTCCACACCAGAACATTTTAAAGACATAAAATTGCTGTGGGGTTAGAGGAAAGGTTCATTTTCAAGCTGAAAGCTGATTAAGGGTTAGGAAGCTAAGAGTCACTTAATGGTCACTTTTTGTGATAGAGGAAAGTCAGCAGTAGCATACTTTTGGGATCACTACTGGGACCAGTTTGATTCTGAATCTTCATCAGTGGCAGAACAGGAAGTGAAGAGTGAAATCTCTAATTTTTAGATAAGAATTTTTGGGAAATCAAATGCTACACCAGTGGTGAAGAACATCCAAAGAACCCCATAAAACTGAATGAACAAAAAGGTGGTGGACTTCATTTTAGGTAAATGTGAGGTAATCCATCTAGGAAAAAGTGATCTTAACCAGGCCTACACTGTGCTGGACTCTGAACTGTAAGTTATCACTTTCATAAAAGAAACCTTGAAGTAATTCCCAGTGATTCCCTGAAATTCTTGGCTTAATGTGCTGAAGCAGATAAAAAGCCAACAAAATCATGGGCATCACCAGGAATGATATTGTGAACAAGACTGAAGATGCATTTTGCTCTTCTGTAAAACTGGTGTGTCTACATCTTGAGTGCTGGGCACAGTTCTGGTGTCTGCATCTGAAGAAGCATATAATGGAGTTAGAGAATGCCCGGAAAAGGATAACTAAAATGTTTGAGGCAAGAGAGCAATTATCTTACAAGGAGAGATTAAAAATGCTGAGATTCTTCAGTTTGGAAACAAAAAGGCTGAAGGGCGATATGACTCAGGACTGTATCACATGAAGGTGATGTATAAACTAAATGATGAACTGTTACTTGGCAAAGCCTGTAGTACTAGAACTAGGAAGCACTTTGTGAAACTAGTAGGAAATCATTTAAAAGACATAAAGTAATCCTTGATAAGACAGGTAATGAACTTTTGGACTTTCTTACCCAGAATGTTTTGGAGACACAGTGTCAGCAGGTTCAAAAGATAATTAGACAGATTCACAGACTATAAACAGATATTTAAAGGAACAGCAAGGATATACCCTCTAGCACTAACACCACCACAGTTCCCGAAGGGGTAAGAGGGAAAGGGAGCACAGAAAATGGTATCACCTGCTCTCTCTAAATAGCATCACTTGGTGTCCTGCGGTGTCCTTGCCAATGATCAGCTATTTGTATGCTTGAGTCAGGGCTAATTTCATAACAAGTTTTCTCTCAGCAATAACACTGTGTGGCCAATTTACAGCAGGTGCTGATACGAGGTATGCTTAAGACTGGGTTTAGCACACTTATAATTGCCACACGTTGCCTGACAACATTTGGCTTATAACCTAGTACAACTGATATAGCATGTTTCTTTGCAAGGCTTGCTCTGGGACTTTGCCAATGAAACGCTCAAGTTCTTTGTCAGTCTTTGGGTGAAGGGGAAGAGATGTTCTGTACGGACGGGCACAGTCAAGATACTGTAGTGAAACAGTGCTAGTCCTCATTGATAAAGTTCCCATTTTCAGAAATGGGGAATTAAAGTTTTTTCTTGGGGGCTCTTGACTGCAAGGAGGTTCTTGCTGGAGGAATTCCTCTTTGAACAGAGCCATAGTGAAAACTTCACCTTGCAACTTTCAAAGGTATCGCTGTCATGACCCCTGTAGTCTCAGAGATAGGATAGGGTGATATTGACCCTACTACACAGGATGATGCAGAAAGGAAGGATTTAAGGTGTCTCCATTGGCAGTTGTCACCCCTCAGCTGGATCTGACTTCCATTTTGCAGGTTTTTTCATTAGCCAGTACATGTCACTGCTACGGATATGAAGTAAAAGTCGCCTCATTTTCTTGCTGAAGAAAATGAGAATAATTGTTGCCCTTGGATCACCAGACTTCTGTGTTTCCCATGGTTCTTTTTCTTTCCAGAAATGATTCTCACTGTCTTGGAATGAGTGTCTTGCTAAATAAAGACTATCACAGATGTCCTCCCCAGCCTCAGCAGAGACTTGGGTGATTGGTCTTGGCTGATGATACTGATGTGGCTGAGTTGCCAAAGTTCCAGTGAGTTTCTCAATGACAACTGTGATGACAAAAGTGCTTGTAGGGGTTTCCAAAATATGAATTTCCTTTATACATATTTGCGTTCATTCAGTGCAAAAGGCCTTCTCCTGAGTGACTGCAAAGTAAATTGCACTAAAAAAGGAGATACAAAAATCTCCCTCCATCTCCCTCTCATCTTGCCATTTCCAGAGGAGGTAATTTCTCAACAAGATGCTGAAGTTTAATTGTTCAGATATATGATGCAGTCCGATAGGCAACACAGGTGACAATGGCCTTGTTAGCTTTCTGATTTTGCCTGTGAAATTGAAAGCTGTAACCAATGACTAATGATGTAGTAGGCAAGAAATGTGCCTTCAGCAAGACTACAATTTCACTGTATTTCTCCATGTGAGGCAAAGTAAGAAGTATGAGAAATGTTATGATGACAAATGCCTTTGTACCACAGAACTACAAAGGAAATAGTCTGTTTCTGACTGGGACTGTCTATCTAGTTGGCTTCAAGATGATATAAAAGTCATGCATAAGAATCCCATGGTACAGCTTGAATTCCTCAGTCTGTCCCAGTGTTGTCATCTCAAATTGCAGGAGGGCACGTTCATTTGTATCCTGCAGTGGCAGAGCTTTTATTACAAGTGATTCTGGCTGAAGATTCTGTTCACCCCTCAGTGGCTCCAGAAGTCTTGCTGCTTGTCCCTATTCCTCAGCAGGATGCAGTCCTGAAGATCAGAAATTTGATGGCACAGACTTGAAAGAGCAAGCAAGCATAACTTCTTCATTGTCAGTACTTTGAGCTACAGCATTGAATGAATGGCTGTCCTGCATTCCCCTGGCTGTTGCTGGATGAAGAAAGAGGGAAAGGGACAGGATACAATATGATTAATTTTTTTTCCTTTGGTATAAACAAGAAGCAGAGCACCTCAGATAGAGAGGCATTAGTGCCACATAAAACTGAGGTGCTCTTATACTGCATACAAAGCATATACCTTCACCTGAGGGGAATGTGGAGAGACTGTGCACCAAAGAATTGATTATTGCTTCTTTGAAACTAGAGCAATTCAAGTGTGAGCCTGCTGGAAATGTCTGTTGGAAACCTCTTTCTGACTAGAAACATTTAGAGATAATTTGTCACATTGATCTTTGCCATCAAGAGCCAAAGGAGAGAGAGAGAGATTTTAATCTCTCACCTTCCAAAGGGAAGCCCAAAGGAGAGGAGGGAACTGCCAGGTTCAGTGTTTCCATGAACAAAAGATGGACCTACTGTGGGCTTCTGCCACCTTCTTTCAGCCACAAAATGGGGATGGAGCAAAGGCAGGAAAACCTCTGCACGTAAATGTGAGGTGAGGTGGTTTGGTGTCTGCCTAGCACAAGCCAACAATCCAGAAAACATACGTCCACCAATCTAGTTATCTTCAAACAGTGAGAGAAAATCCATTAAACAAAAGAAAAAGTTATGGTGAAGACACAGGTAGTGTGCAACAACCACTTCTGGGTATGCATTTCTTAGGGAAAAGCACAGGAATGACTTTACTTACTGACTATCTAGACTGTCTAACCATCTCTCCATACTGATAAGCTGGTGCACAGAAAAAATGTGGGGGATGATGCTGACAGAGGAAATAGGAGCAGAAAAAGCACACACTTTATTTATGCAGAAAGAGTAGGCCCTCAAAGCTACAAAACAGGCTAATTGTTTAATTTAATGGGAAATTGTGGGAGAAAATGCTTATTGAGGTAAATTGCCACCGGGAGAACAAATTTAGAAATTTCTTCACTTAAGTGCTTTACAAATCTGGCTGATGCTGAAATACAGCTTTGGTGTCTAATTTGAAGATACCCATTTATCTTGACCTGAAAGAAGAGTCACCAGGCAATATCTAAAACACCTGAAGAAAAGCCTTGGGGAAGTTTTTGTGCATTAGTTTTGGGTAGTGCGGTTTTACAACAGGATATGACAGCCAGTTCTGGTCTGCACCTGACAGCCGTCAGGTGCTCTCCTCCCAGATCCCACAAAGTCATTTCTTCAGCTTTTGTCCCTGATGCACTTCCCAAGTAGTAAGATAAAATTGTGATTAAGTGGGGTAAATGTTTCTGTCTCCCACACTCCTGCGAGATTTTTTGAAAGGAAGACGTGGCAGGAAAGTTCCCAGAAAGTTCCCTCGCTGTAATGATTTTTATCCAATGTCTAGTAGTGTTTGTTTATTCTAAGCAGTATTACTTTCATCTGCCTAAAGGATGTAATAAAACCCCTGAAAATTATTGTGGGACCATCTACCTTGATTAGCTCTTGGCAGGTAGGACTGCCCATTGTCACCCCCCCCAAATTGTACACCCCATAAACAGTACAATATTTGATCATTAAAGCCACAAGAAATATCTCACATTACTCAAATAAGACGGTACTTTCCATTTTAGTTTACCTCAGGCAAATTAAACAGGCCCCCTTGAAACAGTGACAAGAAGAGTTATAGGAGCTTAGCACCAGACACCAATTACGATTTGAGAACTAAATGCCATAATTAACAAGAAATATACTTTAATCTACAGCAACTCAAATATGGGGCTGGATAAAGAAAAAAGGTAAGGGTAAACTCTGTAATTATAATAAATTGGTGTAGTGAGGAAGTGTGTACCTTTGAGGTATATTCTTTTATTCTGCAATTAACTTTCAAGTCTTTTGCTAAATACCACCCCCTTCCACACACACATACAAAAACCTCCCTGCATTCTCATTTTCCCCAGCCCTCTGAATAACTATTTATTTCCACAGACACTTTTCCTGCTGTCTGTGGATGGTAGGTGTGCCAGTGACTGCACATGGCAGTTTTCCCCTGAGCTGAGGACTTCTCACAGATACTCCATAATGGCCCAGTTCTGCCTTCAGGAACGGCAGCAGCAGCAGTATTCATACATGCTGCTCGGCACAGAGCTGGAGCAGTGCTGAGTGCTTTTGAAAATCTCATCGCAAACTTCTCCAGCATAAACGAAGCTTCAAAGAAATACGGCTTCTCACTCATATATAAGTAACATGTATTTGTATACTTGGCTTTACTACCTGATAAATAAAATCATGCTCCTTCTAGTTTTCCTTTACTGTACTTAAAGGACAGCCTAATGCATCCCTTCAAGAGCCTTATTTATATAATCCTCTGCTTTTGCCATATTTCTGCCAGCTGCAATAGGCTTTTAGGATGTATTAATAATAAACCATCTTGAATTTCTTCATGCTCTTGTTAACAAAGAAAAGTGAGAATTTGTTTACTTTTTAAGACAGAATGGTAGCCTCTTCTAATTTAGAAAATTATGTGCCAGAACCAGACAAGTGAAGAGGAAAGGAGAAGGGACTGTTAAAAGTGGAGCTTTGTGTGTATAAAATGAATGTGTCAAGGTTAAAGTATTCCTCTAATCCCGGAGTCAGGAAGGAAAGCTGCAGCTAATAAAGTCCATCCATGCAGTTTTATTCACTTGCATGCACTTTACTAAAGGAAGAGGTACAGTCTGGAGACCAATTACAAATCACTTGTCTGATTCTTTTAATCCCTTTATTTCCATATCTGATCAAAATAAAGATTTTTTTTTTTCTAGGTCTAAGGAAAGAAAAATTCCTAGATTTATGTGCAATGCATTGTTTTCTGTTATTGACATGCAACCTCATATTTTATTCTGAAGCTTTTTGGTTCCTCTGGCTATCAGTTTCTCATGGCTACACATGCGTCTGGATTTATGTTTGTTCAGCATTGTTTTTTGATGGTTTGACATGGTTTGGAAAAATTGGGACCATAAAGCTCAATTCTATTAGAGAGACCCTGCTTTAGACTGCCCCTTGGCAATCCCCACTGAAACCAGTGCCTGGAAACTCAAAGGACAAGCATATACACAGCAGCAGACAACTGATACCTTAGTATTTTCTGGTTATGCAAATATATTTCTGTTTTCTAAAAACTTGGAGATTAATTGTGGTACAGCTGTGCCCACAGTTTCAGCTACAGGCAGTCAGAGACAGCATGAAGGACTTGCAGTATTTAGAATAAGAGCAAGGGAGAATGCTGCATGGCTGAGGATCCACCTTTGACAGATCATGTATGTGGTAACGGTACGTGGATGTGGTGCAGGGCAAGGCAAGGGGTGTCCCTCTCCTCACCTAAGGGCATTTCAGCTATTGCTGGTCATCAGGGGATGGTTCAGAAGCTCGAAGTAGTTTATTCAGCACCGTGGTGAAGGACAGAGTAGGATAAAAACAGAAAAACCACAACTTAAGGGAGTTTGAGTGCCAAAGTCTGCAAAAATCTCAGTGCATGTGTTAGTGTTTGGACATAGTTAGAGATCTGTTAAAGAAGCTCCTGTCTCGATTGTAAAAAGATGGAGCACTTAATTGATCCCCTCACTCATTAAGGACATACATTATCATTAAGGATATATAATATCATTCTCCATTTTAGAAATTTGCTCTCTGCCTTTCGTTGGTCCTTTGAGTGATCTCTTCAAACATGTTTTGTTCTACCCAAACCTAACTAATAGCCTATATTATCTTCTCGGTAGTGCAGCGTGAGTGAACATGACAGTTACTTCTGGCATTCAGTGTGGTAGAACATATATTTATTCTCTTAATCATTACACTCCAGATGCAAAAAATGCCCCACATCAATGAAGTGAGCTTCACCATAAGTCTGCTGTGCAGGTGCTAACTCTGCAAGCTCTTTCTGCTCCTTATCACTCATTCCCTCCCTGTTGTTCTTTCATTCTGAGGCTGTGTATCTAATGCTGCTACCCAGCAATGAGAATAAAGTGGGTGCCTGCGAGACAACAAACCCTGAAGTCTGACTGTTGCGCTGCTGGTGATAAGATGTAAGCTAAGATTGCACAACTCTTCCAGCAAAGAAGTCTAGCTGCGAGTGAGATACTCTGAGCAAAGCTCACAGGGTTTGATTTGTCCTCAGATAGGGAGAGCCCCAGCAATGCGGAGTACCTTATCAGATCAACCACCTGATTTTACAAGATTTGCAGAATGCTGTGCCCTTAAGCAAAGGCAGATGCTGAGCACTGGGTATGTGTTGCACTTTCATTCAGTGATGGTGTAATTTCTTAATACCTTATACCGTCACTTAGAAACTGTGCCTCATGTTAGAGGGACTCACTGTAGTGTCACAGAATCACAGAATCATTCACACCAGCTTCCATTGCTGACTGGACTCTATTGAGAATTCTCTATCAAGAATTACCTGAATGTTGTGAATTAGTGAGAAAAAACCAGACAGGGTCTGTTTGGATGTCCAAGAAGAAATCCAGAGTGCAAAAAGGTTTCTAGCCACCTTGCAGTCATGCAGTGGCCAGCTGTCTGCTGTGGGGCTGATGTATTTAGCACAACTTGCTTTACATGTCCAGAAATGGAGAATAGATGATTATTTACGTGATGTGTGTGTGGAGATAATGAGAAGCAGTGAATGTCAAAGCTCTTGCACCGTGGTTTGCTCAAATGTCTGGAGAATCACCCTCTCCTGATATTTACCTGCTTTTTTGCCATTTCTCTCTGCAGTATCTTATTAACCCAAATGTACTGTGACCCTGGTCCACTGGTTCAATCAGATTTGCAGGAATTGTCAGCACTACTGAGCTTATCCATTTGTATGGGAATATAGAATATCTTTGCTAACTTATCACAGTATTTTCACTCTTTACTCTTCCCTGGATTTTCACACCTCTATGACAAGTATGAATCGTTCCCTAATTTGGCATTACTAGGCTAGGATAATGTTACTGAAACCTGTTGACTGGTCACTCTTTGTGTGCTTATGTTTCTAATGTGTGTTTTGTGTTTAGAGAGGGAAGTAAAGTTTGCAGGAGAAAAAGAAAATGCACACAGGTGGTTATGTTTGAATTTGTAGCCTGCTCTGTTACTTGCGGGAATAAATCTGGAATGATTGTGGATGAAAGTTTCAAATCATGTAGTGGATCTATTACTTTTGGAAGATACATGCCTAAATCTGTGCGACTGGCTTGATGTTCTCAATCTGCATCTTGAAGCATTTGTAAAAGGTGGCAGAGCTGGAGCTCCTGGTCACTCCTTTCATTCTAGGTCATCTCTTGACAAAGGTTTCTAGGCACCCAAGCTGCTTTTGAAAGTGGGGTGAGGATCTAAAGCCATTTAGATGTCTTCAATCCCTCTCAAGGAACCAGGCAACAGGGTCTGAGGGGTCCAGATCAGTCTGCATCTGGGGCAATAATTCTCTGCAAACCTTTCTCATGTTACTGAGTCCTCGCTGTTTCTGCTCTTGCTCTCAAGCATTTGGGTTGTGTCTCTGTGTTGGACCGCATTAAGATGCTTTCCCAGTTCATCAGACCTGTTGTGGGAGACCTTGTGAAAGGGCATTGGTATGCTCATGTGATTTTTTTCTGCATTGCAGAGGTGGTGATGCTAGAGGAGTGAAGCTAAAAGTGTCTACAAGTTGCAGGTTTTGGAATAAGGTTTAGGTGTATCAATCACTATATACACTTTAAAAATTTTACTTTTGCTCTTAGTTGTTAGAATTTCCAGCATATTTTTGAGATTGGCATGATTTCTTTCCTTTGCATGCATGAAATACTTGCCCATATCTCTTCATGTATCTGTATTTATACATATGCTACAAATAAAAGCAGATTTGAGGGCAAACACTGTAAAATATTGCCTGAGGATTTAAGCTGAGATTGTAATATGTTGCTTGAAGGCTCTGGACAATATGGCTTGAACAAAGGAACTCTTTTAATCCAAAAGGGTTTGTTTACTGTAATGACTCTCAAACCCAATCAATATTTGTTTTATTAACCTGTTGGGTGGATTCAGTTTAAAGTCTTACTGTATTTTGTTTGAAGTGGTTTGTACTTGGAAGCTCTGTGAGAGGTAAACAATGCTGAGAGTCACAGCAACAGTGGCCTATTGTATTGAGCTATTCCCTTTTGTACAGAGACTGTTGACCACTTGTGTTATTTTTTGAGGATATCAGCATATGCTTCTTTCCTGACACAACCTCAAGCATTCAAAAATCCCAAAGGTTGGTAAATATTTATTGAGATGCTTTAAAAATATTTTTATCACAAGTGTTTGCTGGCTCTGCTGGCAATTTTCTTCGCTTTTAATATTGTGGTGCAGATGCATGAGGAGGTGAACAAGATCATTGTTCATGAACATCAAGAGCAATGCAGCTGCGTCTGATTATATTAAATCATATGATGACGTACCATTTTTGACATATGCAGCTTCTCTTTATTGTAAATTAATCACCCTAAGAATCTATTTTCATTAGTTATAGAACATTAGTGTTTTGCCTCTTTATGTTTTGCATTATTTAGAATCATCATGGGCCGAGTTGTTTATTTACATAATTAACTCCATATGCCTTCACTACGTTCAACATATGGTTGCAACTATGAGGGACTCCTGTCCCTTTAAGAAGCTATGCTGGCCCTGAAGGCAAGCCTGGGAGATCTCCTCTGGGCATCTTCATGAGCCCAGTCTTCTCCACCTTGAATGGTGATGTGGCAGCCACTTTGGACTTAAAATATATCTTTCCTCTTTAATTGGGATAAAAAAAGAAAATATCTGTGCCTGCGACTGCAGGTGATAGCAGTGCTCACCAGTGAGAGGTTGCATGGGGAGGACCAAACCGTTCTGCAAAACAGTGGTATTGTCTTAGCTGCAAGGGAGCAGCCTTCTCAAAAGCCGACTGTGGCCTCAATTCATTATGATTTTGAGGCATCTGTAGTCCTGCCAGACTTTCATGCTCAAAAATCCCAAGCTACCCTCCAACATAATGTGAGGTTGATGGCAAGATCATGAGATTTAAGAAAAAAAATAAATCAGTTCTGGATTCTTTTATTTGCCCTTTGATGTTCAAGCCCTTGGTGGTTCCCATTTCCAAGCTTTTGTCTGAGAATATGAACACTAGAAACTTTGCTTTAAACGAAAGCTGAGAATAATCCAAAAGTACATGATCCCCAGGACCTACGGCTTTGACCTTCCCCTGTATCCCAGATTTGAATATTGCAGCATTTGAAATCCCAGCTTGTGGTCAGTCTTTGGTTGTCTCCATCAGTGCTGCTGCGGGTGTGCCTCGTAAAGCAGCCATCCTGCTCCTCTGATCCTCCATCTGCTCCTCAGCTGATCATCAAGGGGATGAAGCCTACGTGCTCCAAGCCAGTGCAGGGAAGCGCCGAGTGGAGGAATAAAGCATCAGTGGGTTTGTAGCTCAGCAGGAAGGAAAACTGCAGACCTGTGTGCAGAAAATGTGTGAAAGGGAAATATTAAAAAGGGGGCAGGCAAAGGTTAAAGAGAAGGAACAGACAACCTAAACATGGTTAGGTGCAAGAGGGACCCGCTGTCTTATTCAGTTTTTACTTTTTTTCTAGAAAGTGTCACTAAAGCAGCCTTGCTCTGGTATTGGTATTTTCTACATCATTATCAGAGTTTCCACGTGTGCCTGTGGAGTGAACGATAGTACTCAAGTGCTAGCAGCACCTAAGCTATCCAACTGGGTTTAGACATTAAATATCATTTAGGAGCATGGTTCCCCAGTGAATGCTTCAAAACAGTGAAGGGTGCTTAAAGGTGTGTTAGTCAGGGGACATAAAATTCCCCTGTAGCTGCTGCTTCCTTCTGATTTCATATTCTGTTTCATGAAAATACTGTGAGTGCCCCAGATCTGCAACATGTATGCCAGGTAGTTAGAAAGGGAACTTGGTACAGCCAGGAGAGCTGTGCCAGCCATCCTGTCAGTAGCAGAGCGCTGCTCTGTTATTTACTGGTTTTATTCCCCAAACCCTCAGGGATTAGGGAAGAATTACTACCCCTTTCCAAAGGATACTGACACTCAGGCAGATTAAAGACCTTGCTCAAGGTTGCACACAGAGTCTGTACTTAACCTGACAAATGAATTTAAGCCTCCTGAGTCCTAATCCAGAGCCCTTTCTATGAGAGCAAAGATAACTAATCTGAGCTCTTGAACTGTATGTGGCGTGAGAGCGCTTTTGGCAGGGCTGGCACATGGAGGCAGCAGCACACTGGCTGGCACGGGCTGGCCAGAGCCAGCTCTCCTCTGCAGGGCAAGGTGAGCTAGCCCTTGGGAAGCCCTCTTTGCCCCCCAGTAGTAAAGTTGTGGAACATGCAGAGCTGTCATGTTCAACCTTTAGAGTTTGTCCAGGGTCTCCCATCTGTCACCCTGTTGAATGACATTGTTTCAGCCAGGGACCTGGGACATGGTTAGTGTTCCAGCCGTGTTCTCACCTCATATCACAGCAAAAGGGAAGCGTGATACCCACAGAAAAGAGATGTAGGACCGTGGGCAGAAAGGAGCTGGGGGTGAGTTTAGGTGCAGTCTTTGTGTCTTGTAGCTCTGCCCCTAAAAGGGTTTAATATCCAGTTAGTAAACACAGTAAGTTTTGCCACACCGCTCTGAAACATTTTTTTCATCCTGTACTTAGCTTACATATGAATGTTGGGCAGATTTACCCCATCTATGACTACAGTGAAGTTACAAAGTGTACATATCTTCTCCTCCTCCCTGTGCTTCATCCTTGAGCTTCCAACCTGATCCTCTTTTGCTCCCCAGGGTTTAGTTCTGTTGCACCGTTGCAGTGGCTTTGCAGGCTCGGCTGATACACTGCTACAAATGTCCGCAGAGCAGCATCCTTCATATGGCCGATATGATTAACGTTGCGCAAGTGAACCCACTCTAACAGCTTTAAGCAATTGGTAATTGCCCTCAGGCTCTGCCCCTTCCAAGGTCTGCCACCCCAGTGACTACAATAAGGCATACCAAGCATGATTTATGGTACACATTGGCCAGAAGATGTTGTCCTGGGCTAAGTATTGCTGTTGGTCATGGGCCATTCCACATCTACTCACAGAGAACACCACAGTGGACTGTAGCATTAAATCCTCTCTCTGCAATTATGCTGAATGCCATTCATTTTGGACAATGCACAAGAACGGTTTTTGTTATTCATTACCAAGTCCTCTGAGGATTTGCCTTTTTTTCTCTCTTTCTTCTGGTGATTGTTCTAAAACCCTTGAATCTTTAATTAGAATGAAAATTTGCTTTATTGCTCAAGAGTCTCAACAATATAGCAGTTTGGATGAAATGCTCACAGTCCAGACACAGCTCAGCATGCTCCCTTCTACACTCTTCTCACCCCACCACTCTCCCATGTGCTACGCATACGTGTCCACTTTTTTTGCCCCCTCTAAATAAATTCAGTCCCAAGGCTTCCAGGCAGAGAGATGCTGTACACTCCCCACTGCATGTCTAGCTAGCTTCCACCTCTGGCTTGCTTCTTTTTCTCCATAATTTCTCCATGTATTCTATCTTCTTACCCCTCCTCTCCCTAACATCTCCTGCACTGGTGTCCTGACACCAAGTCCTGACACTGTGGCTACCGCTGCGGGAAAAAAAGCACAGCACTTACTTCTCAGTATCTGGGTTTTTCTCCTGGCTGGAGTGGTAAGAAGGCCATCCCTTGAACACTGACTGGCTTTGGACTTTCAGAGAGAAACACTTTTCCAATGGACTTGGGCTTAGTGTTGTGAACCTCTGCACAAATTAGTGGTTTAACAAAATAATGATCTTTACTGAAAGCATATAAAATGTTTTCCTTTTTGATGAAGTTACTTCAGTAAATCTATGTCACTTCATCACCCAGCCTTTAGAGGACTGCTAAAGCAGGTGATAGTCCCTGAGTCCATAGGTCACTTAGCTCTTCTCCCCTGACACAGAAGGATTTCTCATTCATCAGATACTTTTTTTTCCCTTCTAGTAAAGAGGGACAGGAAAAGTTGAAACAAAGATGACTTTATTCCTGTTTTCTGCTTTCTCAATAGTTTTTGTACAGGGCTTAAGTGGGAATAGTATTCCAAAAAAAAAAGAAAAAAAAAAAAAAGTGTGATTGAGTACAAGCTCCTGTTTAAACAGGATACATTTCAGGCTGCCAAGAGGACTTTTACAGAACTAAATGTAAGGATCTTAACTGAAAAGGAAAATTGAGTTAATATCTTGACACAGCCTATTTTATTATTTATTTTTACAAGGGACTATTCATGTGTGTGCATGATTTCTTAGCCTTACATAAGTGACATGCTTTTTTGCATCTATAAATATTCAGGTTAGCACACGCAGGGCATTGATTTTGGGTGTGATACCAAGTTGCAGATTTGTTGCAGGAGGGCAAATCAGATGCCTGGTTCTTTTCTTTTCTTTTTTTTTTTTTCTTTTTTTTAAAAAAAAACCCAACATGTAATCCGTGTGTTTCAAAAGCTGCTTTGTTGCTGAAGCGATGGCCGTTAAGAACCTCAGCCGCTCGCATTTCGCGCAACCGAGCGTTCCCCGTCTCGGCGCGGAGCAGGAGGATGAGCCTGCTCGCGGTGTTTACCCACCTTGGGCCCGTGTTTGCCTAATAGATATGAAAGGGATTCTGTTATCATCAGGCAGGCATTCCGGAGGAAACACTTCCAGCGCCGCAGCCCAGGGCGGGAGCGGCGGGGGGTGCCGGCTCCCCCCTTCCCGCCTCCCCCACCTCCCGCCGGCGGCCCCGCGGCCGGGGCGTCGCCGTCCCTGCAGCGCCCCCTAGCGGCCCCCCGCGGCCGCCAGCGGGCCCCGAGATCGCGGGGAACGCGCCGGGTGGGGCGCGGGGTGGTGGGGGGGGCTTGCCAAAAAGCACGGCTATTTCTAGCCAGCGTTGGTATCTGCTCTGCTTGATCCCGGGTATCACTCACTAGATAGCGGGGCTCGCGAGGGCTTCCTCTCGGCTTTTACTGCCGTTCTGCACGAGCCGGGGAAAACGCTGGCCTTAACTTTTGCTTTGGCTTTCCCAGCTGTGTAACACGTGCTGCGGTTGAGTAAGGTTAATAGGAGGCATAAATAATCCCTAAATAAAGGCAAATGACCAAGAAACCCTAAACTCAGATCTTCTGATAAAGTTTTGCTACTTAACATCTGAATTGGTCTCGGCGTTTGGCGCGGCTTTACGGCCTGTGCCCTCGCACCAAAGCAGAGGCTGTGCCTGCATCCCCGGGGTGTCGGGCTGCGTGTGCCCTGGCCGGAGTAGAGAGTGTTTATTTAGAGTTAAAAAGTAACATTTGGTGGGTGGGAGGGAGAGATGAGGGAAACAGATCGGGGCAGGATGCTGCTGTAGCTGAGTAGATAGGTTGCTTAAGGTTGTGAGGGAGCCGTTCGCCTGGCTTGTGACAGGACAGGACATAGGTGCTGGGAACATGCCCAGGGCTATGACTCCAGAAGCAGAGGTGCTTCCGAGCAGAAACTATCTCAAAACTGAAGCAGCATTTCCCCCGACATTAACTGAGGGGCAATATGCCTGAACTTTGCAGAATAAAACCTAGCTGACAAATTTACGCTGGAGTTGCTTTAGCTTTTCTTGTTCTGTGCAGGAGGCAAGACTGCCATGTAGCCTCCATGGGGATGTTCGACACGGGCCGAGTGCCCAGCATCCCGTGATAGGAGTGCACAAAATTGTCATGCTGATGTTCCACTGCAGGAAGCTCCCGGTTTCAGAGAAAAATCATAATCACTGTGTGTTTGCATAAGGCAGAGCTGAGAGACCTTCTGGCAAGCAAAAGTAGAAATGTCTTTCCCCTAAATGCAAGCAGCGTTTGCTAATCAGTAAGTGTGTTGAAATTTTAGTCATATCTCAGAGAGACCTTCCCAGCGAACCATGTCAGCCTGTTTAATAACATGATGTCTTCTAATAAACTGGTCATAACTGGGTCCTGGTTAAATATACTCAAAGGCCCTCAGGATGCGATTAAAAACTTGTAAAAAACCACTACCTTAAGCTGAAATTCTGCCATTTTCCTGTCCTTCATCTCCTAAAGAAAGGAACAGCAATTCAGAATTTTCTTCCAAGTGTCTTAAAATTTCACTTTTCAGTGTGTATTATTAGAAACAAAGGCTTGAGTTCAACCACTGAACAGATAGAGTTGTGAACTAGTCAAGCTTCCCCACAGACGTGCCTTAGCTCTCACCTACTATCTGAGGCAGGCTCCATACTAGGTGTCTGTTGTGCTGGCAGTCACCATGCCTGGTATAGCATCAGCTGCCACATGAGATGCACACCTATCCAAATTCATGTTTTGGAGTCCACCAAGCAGACACGAGGAATTAATGGTGTTTGATCTTAGTTTCACTACTGGATTAAGTCTCAAGTAGCTCTCAGACTTGTGTCCTGGTTTAACAGGGCATCCCAGCAGGCTATACCTGCTTCAGCATAGTCCTGTATTAGATTAGTGAGTCAGACAAATAATCTTTTGAGAGATTATGAAGGCAGCAGTCTCTCTTGACTTCACTGAGGTTTGTCATATGTTTAGGGACCTTGCTTGATTCAGGCCCACAGACATTATCAGTTCCCTGATCTGTTATTTCTTTGTAAATTCAGTAGTAGTTTGGGGAGTTGTAAATTGTCATCCAGAATTTCTACCAAATCACATCTACCCTGGATTACTGATCTGTGTTTTTGCAGATCTGGCTGAGGGTGAAATTTGCATCTGAGCAGCTGCCAAACAGGGCATCTGTCAAGAAATTTACATACTGTTATATTTCTGTAGTTCTACAGTCTATGTAAATAATATTTGCCTCCTGGCATCTTCCGCACAGAACTGATTTCCTCCCTGTGGTTTCTTGCCAGAATCTTGGCCATTTCAATAATTGAGACTCACACTGAGACCTCAGAAATGTTAATACCCAAAAGCACTAAAATCACAGAATACTGCATTATTATGACTATCCTAAAAACTGTATAAAGAACCAAATATGCCATATCTAGAGAAACATCGTATTTCCTTGCCCCAGCTCTGCACCCCTTCATAATATAACAGATGGAAACTGAAACAACACCCGCTTAGTTGATATTTGCATTCTGGAGGAAGGTGGAGCTCCTTGGCCAGTACAACTATTCCAGCTCCATTTCACCCCGCACCAAAATGGGGGGATCAAGGGATGCACGGGAGTGGTGAGAAGGTAGACTCATCACCAGTTTCACCAATCCATATGTGATGCTAAATATCCCATAACCCATAGCCAGCTAGTATAGTGCTCCTCTAGTTTAGTTCAGGAAATAGCAGCAACCTGAGAGTCAGGAATTTATAACCAGCTCCCTAAGGGTCCCTTTAATCTTGATCCAGGAGGGAATGCGTCTCCAGCCTTTATCAGCAGGATCTTCCCAGGCAGGGTCTGATTCTTGTCTCTGTGAGTGCTGTATCAATGAAATCATATGTACTTCTAGGCAGCTAAATAAAACAGGGCCGGGGAGCAAGATGGACCACAGATTGCCTTTGCTGCCTGATTATTAGCACACTCCTGACATGAGCCAAGGAAAAGTGTACACGAGAACTATTCCTTACTGTAAGTATGGGGAATGCTGTGCTGTTTGGCTCCTTCCAGCTTCTGTGGTTTGCTTACCTCCATCCATGACACCATCCTCCCAGGCTTTGCACCCTGGGGAGGGCTCTTGTGCCTGCCTACCCCAGGGCATGCAAGGTATAACCTCAGCATCTTGCTATGAAGTCTGGTAAGCTGCAACACATTATTGCCCACACGTTGAACTGAAATAAATGTGAAAAATAGTAATTATATATTAGACTGCAGGGCATCTGTGAAGCTTACGAAAGACTCTGGCAAGTGCTACACCGTGTGGTTAGGCCATAAAAGGTCCCTGGCCCTGTTTTATTAGCTTTATAGGCAAAGGTGCAGGCTTTAAAAATGGTGTTACTATGTTTAGCATGCTACAGACAATGTAAAAATTCAATGAGCTGTGTAATCCACTAAAAAAAACATCAAGCCATCACCATGCCCAAAAACAAGTAGAAGAGTTATGCAAGATCCTTGCTTTTCTTCTGCACAATATTGCATATTCTCTCCCATGTTAGCTACCCTGGTAGAGGCCCATTCTGTTTTCAAAGGAAAAGATATTTTATTACTTAAATGCATAGATCACAATATTATCTCTTTATCTGGATGAACGATGTTTTCTAATGAACACATGCGTGTCCATATTAATTGACACTCATTGAAGGGAATTCGGTCCTCGTATTTTTGAAGCTGAACTGAAAGGCATTCATAATTCATTCTCATTATCAATTTAGCTTCGCAGGAAAAAAGTAAAAGAGATAGGAGCTTCTTTGCTTTTTTCATGCCTTTTTGGGAAAGACACTATTTATATGTGATATGCAATGAGATGCAGGGAGTAAGTGTTTAGCAAGTGAAGATATATTAAATACCTAGATGAACTGCTTCAAATTATAGCACTACAAACCCAAAGCAAACCCACTGTCTCAGTGAAGCTGCTTTGGTTTTACAGGCCTAATTTTTTCTGGGCTGTTGGAGTACAGACCAGGAGGTGATAAGAAAACCCACCATGTTGTGTCATATCCTTGCCATGTCTGTCTGAAAGGAAGGATTTATTTCCTTAAAAATCTTCTTTCTAAAACTTAGCTGGTTTGGGTCAGTGCAGCACAGTGATATGGAGGTGTCTCTTCATCCTGTTTGTGCCCATTTGTTTGTGTGTTTGTTTTGTGGTGGCTGCAGGAGGAGCTCACCCAGCAGGCAGAGGTTAATGTACCTTAATTGTGGATGCTGTGCTCATGCCTGCAGTCGGTGGGGAGGGCAGGCTTGGGCAAGGCTCTGCCCTAGCAGGGAGCATAGAGGGACCCTTCACCTGCAAAGCCTGAATAGGCAAGGCACCAAGCAGGGCAAAGGCATAACAAAAAAAGCAGGGGATGTGAGATGAAAGCACATCACCAGATCTGTCCACAGGATCTGTGTCCGCATCCAGCCAAATGTAAGTGAGATGGGGAGACCGCACCCCAGCGGGAACGCTAAGAGTGGAAACATGTTGCAATGGCCACAGGGTCACTCAGCAGTAGACTTGGGCAGGATCTACTTAATTTTCAAAGTGTTTAAAAGAGGCTGATGGTAGAAAGATTTTTACAGTGGCCTCCTCTCCCACTTTGAGATCATCCTAGCCTGTTGAGCTGTGGGGGGTGGCAGATGCTGCTGTTCCCGTGACTTCCCAGAGCCAGGGGTTTTGCTGGGGTTCTCTGGATGATGCATGAGAGGTGTGCTGTCTTGCTGCTGTAAGATTATATCTTTCTTCAGCAGTTATTTGTGGTAGATTTACATAAAGCACTGAACAACTAATCCTCGTTATTTTTATAAAAACTCCTACTTGATCAGATCATACTATCAGAATCACTTCAGTCTTCTCTTTCTATTAATTGATTTATATCTTCAAAAGGGATTTTATTTTTTCCACTGTTCCACTGTATTTTCTATGTATCTTCTGGAGCAAAAAGAAATCAATTCTTTGAACAAGTTGCTTCTTTCAAGAGCTCTTTCCTTGTTTAAGTGGGCTCTAGTGTATTAAGAACTGAGCTGGATGCTGCTAAGTTAACAACATTTCCAAATGTATTCCTTGGATGTTTCTCTACATTAACTAGGTTTAGGAAGTTGCCATGGAGGTGTATTTGCTGCTAGATGAGTCAGAATTATTTAAATATGTCTGTCTGGATCAGAAGATTTTATTCCAAATTATGAAAGGTACGCAGGCCTCCATCTTTGAACAACCTCTGCCCCTTCACCTCCCTTCTTGCTGGCTTGCTGCCACTTTGTTCTCAAAGCACTTTCCTCTTTCAGGTCCTCTCCTGCTCTAGTGCTTTTTGCGGATGTGTCTTCTCTGCTTCCTCCAACTGGAATTGAAGGCAATGAGCTTTTCCACCACAGACCTGGTGCAAATTTTTGAAATCAGTAGAAATCTTTTCTTTCGTTGGCTTTGCTAGGTGTTTCATTACCCACACCTCACCTGCCAACCGTCAAGGGAATTAGAAATAGTTTCAGGGTTTCTCTCATCTGAATCCTCAGTAAATGTGGAATGACTGGGATGTCCCCTCTCTTCCAGTGCTTTTGGACTGCCCAATTTCTGTATGACCTCATTCTTCAGAACTGAGATCTCCTCATTCAAGGAAACGTAAACAATAGATTGAAAGAGCAATTTAGGGAAAGATTCCCTTCGCTGGGAGTTGCATCCACGATTACCTTAAAAATATGCCCAGTAAATTGCAGGCCTGAGTGGAAGAAAGAAATATTAATAGAAGAGTGATTTTATGTGCTGAGAAGCAGCCTCTTTCTTCCTCCTGAGGGCTATGAGCTGCAATGCATTTGAAAGACCCGCCACCAACAGAGCCCCATGCTGTTGTGGGCTTGCAATGCAGCAGCTCTCTTTTGTCATGGGGGGGCTTTCCTCTGTCTACAAGAATATTGCATCTCCCCGAGCATTGAGATGTTTAGTGAACAATTGTTACCTAGTTTCTTTTTTTTTCCACATCCGCTGAACTCTGTCAGAAAAGATACTATCAGTCACCCCTTTATGCACACCCACATTAGTTCATCTCTGTAGTGAGTAGTGTAATTGCTAATGTCTGTAGAGATGCACATACAGGTGTGAAGACCAAAACAGTAAACAGATGTCAAGCGCAATTATGATATACATATGTGCATGTCTTCATCTGTACAGGAAAAATAGCTTCAAAAATATTTTGGTTGTGGTCTTAATCCAAATTCACTTCACCAGTCTTGGTGTTTTGCAGAGCCACTTATCTCTAATTCTGCATTACCTCAAAACAGGGTTTTCCCCTGTTACTTTTTACAATGCCAGAAGCACTAGTCAAATAGAAACAGGTCTGATGCAGCCATATGAAACAGTATGACCTGGAATTGCTTGCTTTTGGCTGTGGGCAGCCTTGCTTTACTTTTATGAAAAAGTCTAGAAGAAAGCAAAATCGTTAAGAGTCTGCAACTACAGCAAGGTGAATTCTGTAGTAATGAAGGCACAGAAGGGCAGACACTCTGCTGATGTCACTATTCCCAAGGTTTTTCATTAAGGCTTTGTTAAATTAACCTTTTTTCCCAAATACAGTGTTTCAAATTGCAGGCAAGACAGTATGAGCAGCAGGAGTTGTACCTGATTAGGCTAGGTGGATGCTCAACTCTATTTCATGAGCATAGATTTTGACATACTTCTGGTTGACTTCTGCACAACAGAAGGCTAAATGTAATTTTTAATGTTCATTCTCAGCAAACGGATGGGGTAGGATTTGATGGGAATGTGTCTACCAAGCTTTCTTCAGAGACTGTCCTAGGCACATTCATCTTGTCTACCTCCAACAGTTTGTCAGTGACACGTGTTTCTTTTCTGATGTAATTCTGATGTCAAAAGTGGTATAGACCAGGTTCTTACTTCTTTTTTTAAGTCACATTGGTCTATGCTTGGGGGAGGACTGTTACTATTCATGCAGAGTCAGCCATACTAGCGCAGAGCGGCTCAGAAATTAGTGACAAACTGTTATGTCATTAATATGCAGAGCCATAAGGACTGAAATATCTGTGGATGTCTGCTAATTTCTGATTGCGCTTCTTGATGAAAAGGTGTTTCACATCTAAGAAGATTCTTTGCTCTCACAAAGCTTCACTTCTATCAGAAATTTTTGTATCACCAAAAAATATTGTAAAATTTGAAGGAACTTAGTGACAAAGTTGTCACTCTCAAGAAATCTAGGAAGAAGCCATGTCAACATGATCGGCCTGTGATTATTCCCATCTGCAGCAAAGTCAACTGAATAGTTAATTGTCCATCAAATAGTTAATAGTCCACCAAATGTCTCCCTTCCTTGGGAGCAAAGCACTCACTGTGCCACCTTTTGCAGTTTCCTCAAACGTGGTCTCAGCCCCCAGTGTATGAGTTCAAAGTGCTAATAAGGAGAGAGGCAGATGCGGTATTCATCTTTCACCATATCCCAAGAGGTCTGGAGCATTTGGTCTTGTGACACTTGCAGCCTATGTGGTCTTGGGGGTTGGGATCCTCTGGTTGTTTGGGAATGAGGCTGATCCATTTGTCCTTCCTCGCCAGGATGTGACTGACTGTCAGCTTGTACAGGTCTTGGCAATTATTACGCAGTGCAGGTCTCCTCTAGCAGAGCTTTCCATGAAGATGTGGAATGCCACAGCCTGAGGTGCTTTCCCCCACAACTGTCCTTCTGTTGATGTTCTTCAGAAAAGGCTTCCTGCATGCACAGTATCTTCCATATTGTTCTGGAAGCTGTATGTTCAGACAAAACCAAGCACAGAAAATTTAGTAACTGCCTCCCCAGATAAAGAGATTTACCACTTTCATAGATTTGTGGCCAAAGATTAACTTTAACTGATATTTATATTGCTTTTAATTTACTATATTGATTCTGTGTAATGACTTTTGCTCGCTGTTGCTGCTAACAATATTAGAATCATAGAATCATAGAATGGTTTGGTTTGAAAGGGACTTTAAAGATCATCTAGTTCCAACCTCCCTGCCATGGGCAGGGACACCTTCCACTAGACCAGGTTGCTCAAAGCCCCATCCAACCTGGCCTTGAACACTTACTTCCAGGGAGGGAACCTCTCTGGGCAACCTGTTCCAGCGCCTCACCACTCTCAGCAAAGAATTTATTCCTTATGTCTAATCTAAATCTACTCTTTTTCAGTTTAAAACCATTACCCCTTATCCTATCACTACACTCCCTGATAAAGAGTCCCTCCCCATCTTCCCTGTAGGCCCCCTTGAAGTACTGGAAGGCCACTATAAGGTCTCCCCAGAGCCTTCTCTTCTCCAGGCTGAACAGCCCCAACTCTCTCAGCCTGTCCTCACAGGGGAGGTGCTCCAGCCCCCTGAACATCTTCATGACCTCCTCTGGACCTGATCGAGCAGGTCCATGACCTTCTTATGCTGGGGGCCACAGAGCTGGACACAGCACTGCAGGTGGGGTCTCACAAGAGTGGAGTAGAGAGGGAGAATCCTCTCCCTCGACACTTCTCCTGATGCAGCCCAGGACACAGCTGGCTTTCTGGGCTGTGAGCGCACATTGCTGGCTCATAGTCAGTTTTCCATCCACTGATATCCCCAAGTCCTTCTCTGCAGGGATGCTCTCCATCCACTCCTTGCCCAGCCTGTATTTGTGCTTGGGATTGCCTCAACCCATGTGCAGGACCTTGCACTTGGCCTTGTTGAACTTCATGAGGTTTGCATGGGCCCACTTCTCAAGCCTGTCCAGGTCCCTCTGGATGGCATCCCTTCCCTCCAGTGTGTCAGCCGCACCACACAGCTTGGTGTCGTCTGCAAACTTGCTGAGGGTGCACTTGATCCCACTGTCCATGTCTCCAACAAAGATGTTAAACAGCGCCAATCCCAACATTGACCCCTGAGGAATGCCACTCATCTCTGGTCTCCACTTGAACATCGAGCCGTTGACCATAATAACTCTTTCACTGCAAACATCCAGGCTATTCCTTATCCACCGAGTGGTCCATCCGTCAAATCCATGCCTCCCCAATTTAGAGACAAGGATTTCATGCGGGACATCAGTTACTCCTCCCTTATCCACCAACGCTGTAACCCTGTTGTAGAAGGCCACCAAATTTTTCAGGCACAATTTGCCCTTAGTGAAGCCATGTTGGCTGTCACCAATCACCTCATTATTTTCCATGTGCCCTAGCATAGTTTCCAGGAGGATCTGATCCATGATCAGGTGAGACTGACTGGCCTGTAGTTCCCCAAGCCTTCTTTTTTTCCCTTTTTAAAAATGGGTGTTACGTTTCCCCTTTTCTAATCAGTGGGAACTTCACCAGACTGCCACAACTTCTCAAGTATGATGAATAGTGGCTTAGCCACTTCATCCGTCAGTTCCCTCAGGACCCGTGGATGCATCTCATCAGGTCCCATGGACTTGTGCACCTTCAGGTTCTTAGATGGTCTCAAACTTGATCTTTTCCTCCAGTGGGTAGTTCTTCAATTAGAATATTGTCTTTTCTGTTGCTCTTTATTTGGCATAGGAAAGGTACAAAAACTTCTGAGCTGAAAACATTGAAACACATTTAGAGGAAAAACAGACTAGCTGAAGACTTCACTTCTACCCAGAAAGGTTGGGTGACCAAAATTATTGTAAAATTGAAGGGAATCAGCTTTTCAGTTTGCTTATGCTCTTCACATTAGTAATTTTAGAGTAATTTAAGCTACAAAAGTTCAGGCACCTTCCTAACCTGTCTAACTGAGGAAACTTGGCTCCCTCTGTAGTCAGTGAAGAGAAAGAGAGAATCATCTCCAGATAGGAGCGCCAGCTCAAGAGATCAAAATTGATTTACTATTTTCCATAAAAAATTACAGACATCCTGCACCATAAATACACATTGCAGGTTATTGCAATTTGCTAATGCTTTCATGCATCTTTCACTTACTTAGTTTCTCACCCATTGAAAAAAATCTACAAAAATATTTATTAACCAGAGAAACTTGCATGCAGGGTTTTTCACATGTTCTAAGTTCAGGTCACGTATACTTGTAAGAATTTGGATTAATTATTCAAACTTTTAGAAGAGTCAACACTGGTCTCTGAAACTGAGCCTTATATCTAATGTCACAGTCAATTAATGAAAAAACTCCATGAAGTTGGCTCATCCATGCTATTTTATCTATATGAATGGGATTTCTGGTAATGGTTTCACACACCATTCTTTAGCTTTTTCCACCTCTTCTGCTGATTTGGCATATAAGTATCAGCCTGTTTACAGTACACACAGAAGAAATTTTGAATATTGATGAGGTTTTCTTCTACTTTAAATGTAAAGGGCTTTGTGCCACATGAAAGCCTGCTTTCCCTCTCTCTTCCTAACATGTTACTTTACACAGAAGATAAATGACTTCTTTCTTAAGTGACAAATGTGACCAAAAGGCTTGAGACCCTATAAATCAAGCAAGGTTGCTTTTAAGTTGTCGTCTACCTTTTGCAGTGTGACTTAGCAAAAAAATACCGTATTATCTTTCATGACAATGTAGATACAGCTGGTAGGACTGGAAATATGTAATGAAAAAGTGTAACACCTGTCTACCTTGCTCTTGGGCCAAGCACAAGTCTTCTTAGTTTGGTCTTATGTTAGTGAGGCATGGGAATTACTCATCTGCTGAGTAACCAGCATTGCTTTCAGAAGGTTCTTCCTTCTTTCTCTGAGATACACACACACATAAACAAACTGGTCTTTTAAACTATTAGGATTTATTTTGAGATTAGAAGATATGTTCACTACGGTATTTGAGAAGGCATGGAAACAAAAATGCTCAAAATTTCTTTGGAAAATGTCAAGGTTTTTAAAACTAGTAAAAATAAGGCTTTTTTCTCTTGAGATTGTTTTCAGGTTTAAAAAAAAAAAAATTTATAAGGCAGTATTTTTGATAAAAAAGGACCTGTCCCTATCCAGCGATTTTGTTGTTGTTATTGTTTATTTTCTTTACTTAGCAGTCTTACTTTGTTTCAGGATATTCATTTCAACAGACTACCATTCTTGTTGTAATTTGGTCTGTAATATTACTCACTTCAGCATGGCTATTTGGTAGTATGGTTAATCTGAGTAGAGATGGCATACCTTTCTTCTAACAGATGTTTTGTCAAATTCATATCTTAAATCTATTGCTTTATACTAAGTTAAATCAACATCTCTGACTCATAAATTTTTGGCCAAGTCCAAACAAATCTCCCATTTATCCTATCAGAAATTTTGCTCTGCTCTAGGATTTTAAGATCATTATTCATGAAAAGGAATGCTTAACATTAGTAAAATATGTTCTACTGACTAGTGCTTTAGGAAGATTTTTTTGATAGTGTTTATAATTTAACAACTGAGTTTGCACATCTTCCAATGTATCTTAAACTTTGCTTTATAAATTACTACAAACTCATTGAGAATAAAAAAAAGGAGCATCAGGAGCTAATATCAGTGATGAGAAGGATAAAAGCAGAGACCCAGCAGCAAATACTCTGTCAGTTTGAGGCAGAGATTTGAAACTTTCCCCAGATTGTGGGTAATATCACATTTCCCCCTCCTCTGTCCCCACCCTCCTACTGAGATCAAAAGACAATATTCCTGCCTCTTGTAAGCACTGTGCCATCTGCACAGCTCCATTTGTAGAAGCAAAGTCCGACTCATCCTCTGTTTCCTCACTTAGATGTATGATACAGTCTGTACTGCCAGAGATCTGATGTGGTAGAAGCAGTTTTTTAATGTGCAAGCCTAACAAATTAAAACCTGCCCTCTGTGCTCAGTCCTAGCTGAAACAGCTTCCCACAAAGTCAAGCGTCAAGATCACAATCAGTATTTTCAGGCAAAATATGAGCAATGCATGCTTATTTTTTTTTAAATGCCACAACTCTAGTGGACAAAAATGCTGTTTATTAAATATTTGTGGCCTGATACACTGAGGAAAGGTAAGGTATAGAGGAAGCCACAAGAAACATTCTTCAGATGGTGGCCTCTCCATCACTATTCAAACATGCATTGAAACCCCAGCTGGCTGGAGGCCCAGCTGTCCCTGGTGGCCTGGACACCACTGCTTATTTTAGTGCGGCATGACAAAACAAAGCTTCCCAGAGATATTTCCAGCCCCATCAGTAGCACTGAGAGAGGATAGAGGATGCCCCTCTCAAACAGTTATGACCCAAATCAGCTGGAGGAAAGAATTTTTAAAAGGAAGAAAAAATTGTAATTGATAACTGGGTAGAAACATTTTCTGAGGTGGCCAAAATCCAGAACTGCACTTTTGGAAAAGAGGATTCTGCTGGTTTTAAAGAAAATGCTTGCAAGTAAAAACAATGATTATTCAAACAAACAAAGAAAACCTGAAAGAAGATATGAGAGATGGGTAAAAAAACCCCAAGAAAGTTCATAGCAATCTGTATAACTTAGAAGCTAGAAATTTAAGAAATACAGGGGAAAATGGATTCTTTCTAGAATAAACATGTCTGGTAGGGATAACTCAGGAATGATTTTGTCTCTTTGAAATCAAATTACTGTGACTATATTAAAAGTGTTGCTAATAACACAGAAAAGATGAGAATGCTTGGAAAATATTACACTTTCATATTGGGAGTATCCTGACAATATTTTGCTTTGGTGTTGAGAAGATCCAGATGATGTCACCAGCTGTGGATGAAACACTTTTCACTCCAACAGTAGCTCAGGAGAATTTAGTGTTAGGCAGGGAATCTGAATGTGGATATTTTCAGTCTGCAGGTCTCATCACCCTGCTCTGTTGGTGAATCCAGGGCATCTCTCCATGCTTTCTAATGCTGCGGGTCAGCAATTTTTTATACGTGATCCCTTCCTGGTGTTGTCATTTGGACTCTTGTAGGACTTCCCATGACGCCTCTATGCCGTATTTCTTCCTGTGATCTCCATATTATGCTACAGGTTTTGTATCTGCTTGAAATACAAGGAATATATACCAACCTCACAGAAAGTATCCTAAAAGTATCAATGTCAATAACACCAAGACATCCACGTCACAGTGGTATGATCCTGTCTGAGATCTTGCAGTGGAGCTCCAAGGCTATGGAGCTGGCTGTGGGAGAACAAGGTGTGTTCACTATCCCTCTGTAGCAGAAATGTATGGCTTTGCAAAGACTGAGAAGGCAGACCACAGATCGTCAGGAAATGCCTCCAGCCAGCAACAGCAACAGCTTCAGGCAGATCTGAAGGTGGGCTGTGAGGAAGTGCAGTCCACTCGCACTGCACCCAGCTAGGGTCTGCTTTGAGTCAAACAATTCTCCTGAGTCAGGTCCTAAGCTCTACCAGTCCTCACTGCCCTTCCCAGCAGCAGAGGTGTGAATGGTAAGAGGATAAGTGCACCTACACTTCAGATGAGCTGTTTGTACATCCTATTCCTATACAATCATGCATGAAGGCTGTTATGGCAGGCAATTACAGATAGATGTACTTTCCATGCATCCCTATTGCATAGATGTATCTTCCACCTTCCACCATTCCAACAAGGAGAAAGCCTTGTGTGCAGTCTGCTACCTTTCCGCAAGCCTGGCTGACACAAAGCCCTCCTCTGAACCCTGGCAGAGAAGGGACAGCATCACTACTGTATATATGTATATACAGTAATTGTCCCGCATACTACCCAGTTTTTCTTTATTCACAGAATCATCTAGGTTGGAAGGGACCTTGAAGATCATCTAGTCCAACCGTTAACCTAGCACTGACAGATCCCAACTACACCATATCCCTCAGCGCTGTCAACCTGCCTCTTGAACAACTCCAGGGATGGGGACTCCACCACCTCCCTGGGCAGCCCATTCCAACACCTAACAACCCCTCCTGTAAAGAAATACTTCCTAATATCCAGTCTAAACCTTCCCTGGCACAACTTGAGGCCATTCCCTCTTGTCCTATCGCTTGTTACTTGGTTAAAGAGACTCATCCCCAGTTCTCTGCAACCTCCTTTCAGGTAGTTGTAGAGGGCGATGAGGTCTCCCCTCAGCCTCCTCTTCTCCAGACTAAACAACCCCAGCTCCCTCAATTCAGTCACACCCTCTTACACACTGGGTCTGTGCTTGGTTTATGCTATCAGCAAATTAAAAAGGGGAAGTTCATCAGTGGGGTTGTACAAATTGTCCCTTGACTCAGCAGGAACAAGAATAAGCTGCCTCCATTTGAGGAGACTGTACAAACTGTCCGCATTTTCCTGCCCCGTTCGTAAAGTTCTTGAGAGTGTTGCATATTCAGCTGTTAAGAAAACTGCCGTAAGGTCTTTACAACACTGACAAGAGAAAAAACAATCTGAGATATGGTATTTTGGTTTAGTTCTCTGCTTCAGACAACTGGCTGCAGCCAGAGATACCAGAGGAAATGTAAAGTAACTGGTTTCTTGGTAAGAAGCTGAATCTGCTACTGCCGCACAGCACTTCACATAGAACTCTGATTGCCTCTTTCCAAGTAGATGAAGATGCTCCCTGTGCAGTGAAAATCTCAAAGTGGCCTCACCTTCATGGACTACTATTGGGATGCATGGAGTGATGGATGGTTAAGGGAATGAGATTAAGAAGCAGTCACCCAAAATCTGATCCCATGGCCTGTGCATGAACTTTATCCTGGTTTACCTATATAGAGCTGGAGATGTTCATGTAGCAATGCAGTAAGATAATTTATTGAACAGCACGGTCCCTGCCTGCTGTACTGTGTCCAGAAGCAGTGTGTTCTGCTGCAGGAGTCTTCCAGGGGGCATACTGAGGACTAAGTCTTTCAGGACATGGAGCTGGCTCCTTCCCTAGTCTCTCTTTTGAAGCAAATCTATGGCACAGGACACTACAACCTGTGAAAAGCACCACTACTGCCCACCTCTGGCACTTGGTCATGAGCCACCACATGTACACACATTGTGGGATATTTTTTTTTTTTAAATGGTACTTTTTAAAGTGCCAACAGGGCTTCTGAGCCTTCAGGATGCATTGGGTTATATTTTCAAATTCACTTCAAATGGAAAACTTAAACATTTATTGCACTTAAAGGAAACTGCTATGTAATCCAACAGCTGGCTTTTAAAGAAACTGCTCCATGTTTTTAGCCCAGGATTCCCTCTGTGGATGACTCTTTCTAGTTTTTGATGTTTTACTTTTGTTTAGTACCACCAACATCGGCAGAGTCCTCTTCGTTTGCCCAGGAAAAGGCAGAACAGGACACAGCCTCTTATCCCCAAGAAGCAGAGCAGAGAGCTGGTGTACTAAAGCTCTGATTATTTCTCTGTCTCTGTATGTTTCTTGAGGGAACTGGAAACAATATCATACACACAAGTTATTTAACTGGAGGTAAGCTATGAAGCTAAAAAGAAAAAAAACAAGGAAAGAAGAAAAGTTGTGGAGGGAGGGAAAGAAGATAGCAGGTGGTGGCTTTTGTAACAGCAGACCGTAAAATGCTACTGTCTTTTAGGATACATCTACGTTTATATTACAATGAGAAAACAGTTTGCTCTGCTCTAGGCTGGTCTAGTGGTTCTGAAAGACAGCATTCGATAGCTTTGGCTCAGTGAGTGTATCACATGGCTTTTGGGCAGGGTACAGGCAGAGGAGTTGTAGGTCTGTCCCCGTATTCTATGTAAGCCTACCCCTAGTCATTCTGATGTGACTACAGAGGGGCATTCTGGGGAGTGCAAGCCACATAGCTCTCTGCTAGTTTTACTGATTGCTGTGTATGCATGTGAATCCTTCAGAAGAGTAACAGCTGAAAGGGTTTGGTTCTCTTCACATTAAAAATAAATTGCAAAAATTGTATTGATGTCAGTGCAGGAGGATTGGACCCTTAGCCTCCAAGAGGATATTTAATATATTCCGTTACTAGCATCTTAATGGGATACAGCTATACTATGCTGCACATGGAGCTGCATATGATACAACTCCCTCAGGCTGCTTGACAATATGCTCTCCACTTCAGAGACTAGTACATAAATACAATTCACATGCTCCGTCTTTAGTCATGCCACAGTTTTGTCAACCACATCACATTTTTCTGCCTCAGGCTGCGGTGTGTGCTGTTAACACATGTCTCTGGACTCAGGTCAGTGAGCACAGGGACAGCATTGCATTGCTTCTGCTTTCATGGGACTTTCCTGTCTTTTGTTGTCATGTAATTAACTTGCCTCATTCCTCTTTTAGCACTTCTTTTTCCTACTGCACAAGGTATATAGCCACTCCACCTTTTAGTTCAAGTAGGTACCAAAGAGAGAAACAGTACGCATTGTCAAGGCCTCATCTATAGTACTGAATTCTGCTAAACCATGCTGATTTACAGCTGCTGAAGATTTAGTCCATGACAATTAGTCTCCTTAGCTTGATATTGTTACCCTGAATTGAAGTCAACAAAGCAAAATCCAGAAGGGCAAAATCCTTTTCTCTTAGAAGACTCTAAAGCTGTATTTAATGTAAATACAATGTAATTTGTACAATTCATTCTACTTTCTTTTTCAAGTATATGTAAAAAATGTTGAAATTTAGGAAATGTAAATACCTCTCTAGCATATGACTGTTCTGAGTGAGACCTACTCTCTTTCTTTCTCAAATTGCCACCAAATATACTAATCTTTCTCAGATTTTCTTCCAGAAGATTTTAAATCTGTGCTTCCTTAAAATTGATAGAAATTTGTCATAGGTTGAAGTCTCTATTAACCTTTGAACTCTTAAAAATTAACAAGGAAAAAAACTTTGGCTGCATTTTCAGAAATATTTTCCCTAGTGGTAGAGGTGGCCAACAGCTTTCTAATTTTCCATATGAAATTTCATAAAAAATGAAGAAGGGGAACAACCATCAATATCTCTTTTGTGTTTAACTAACACCCAACATGCTGCAGTTGGAGGGGCTGGATGGTATATCGAGTGAGGGGGTCTCTGCTGCTCCATACCTCCATGGGCAAGGCTTCTCCCAGGATGTCAGCATTATTTTGAAATTTCCTTCCCTCTCTCCTTGGACTGATTTTACCAGAGCCTAATGTATACAGCAATGAAATAGATGAAAGCTGACCAAGGGCACACAGAAGGCAGTACAGCTGTAACTGCAAATCCCTTTTCCTCCGTTCTTGTTGACCGACCCCATCCCTTAGAAAAGCTTTTGTCTAAGAAAAGCAAAATCAACATAAGACTATGTAGATGCATGACTTGCTTTGTCTCCAGCAACAGTAGTAGCTGGATGAACAAAGAGACTGCTCGGCTTCCTGTATTTTCTGGATTCAAAATGAAGAGTACTTTACAATAACAGTTACTTCTTTCATCTCAGAAACAAGCCTTCATAAAGAAAGTGTAGTTAAATAGAAATCACAATGATATCTTTTTCTGGTCTCTTTTGTAAAAATTTAGTGGCATCACTTGTTTCGAATGCATGAGCATTCATTTCCATCATTGTAAATCTTTTAAATCAAAAGAGAATGAGAAATGTTAATAGCAAAAAGGAGAAAAGGCTTATCTCTGAAAAGTTTATTTCTCCACTGCACATCAAATCAAAATGCAAGAGACAAATTGGTCTTCAAAACATAGTTGCAGCTGAAATGAGCTTAATAGTAGGCATACACTCATGGCCAGATTCTGGCCTCTAAATATAGTTTATGATGTACCATGGAGATGAAGATGATCACTGCATCCCTCTCTATTTACAACTCCATTGTGCTTCTGCTTGGGTTGGGGAGTTAGATGAACTTCATTTGTCTATAAGACTTGTAAAGGATGTTGATATTTAAGTAGGTACTGAGGCTACTGCTAGGACTTTGTGCTGTTCTTTTAGGGACATGTGATTCACAGGGAGGGAAAGGGTAGCCAACAGCTGCAAGAGACCACTCCTAACCCCACTCTGGGCTTTTCTGCAGCTGCTAGCCTAGTTTGAACAGCTTCATGGGGAGATCTGGCCATGCTGGGACAGCCATTCCTTTTACCTGTGGCCTGCTGTACTTCCTTAGGTTGCTACAACCTTAGCGCTGTAGCACTGCCTTGTTCTACCACTGCATGGCTGGTTCTGGCCAGGCAACTGGACATTTGTCATCTTAAATTCCTTCATCGATGACATCCCAGATGAAGGCTTTTAGACCCCTTTGCTGTTACGTATCTCTTCTCAGGTGTAAAGGGGGAAGATGTCCTTATGTGAATACTGGACAGTACAGTGGTTTTTGTTTATAAGCAATAGTATAAATTTATTACAGCCCACAACTGTCCTGATTTCTCCTTCTGCAGATAGCTCAGCATAAAGTGTAAGCCTGTCTTTCTGCTCTAGGCACTATGTGGTCTGATTACAGCCATGCGATGCCACATCCCACTCCCAGGGGACAGCTGATGGTACTACAGTTGTTAGTTCAGACCCTGAAACCTTTGGTTTTGGAAATGGTGCGCACAGACATGCAAGAAACAAAGGGAGAAAATGCCACAAAATACTGTGGAGTAAACAAAATCTGGTTTGCAGAGGCTGACCAGAGACAGCTCGGTAGAGGCACTTCCTAAAGACACAAATTTTCTTTGCTGCCTCTGTGCCTGCTTCCTGAAAGACTGAAGTGTTTTCATGGAGTCCAGATGTAAGACAATAGGTCAGTATAATTAAATACCCAAAGCAAAAGCATATCACAGCTGCTAAATTGTATAGTTAACACCAAGAGCTAGTCTTCATACATAAGAAGTGTCGTTTGGTTACAGGACCTTGGATACAAAACCACAAAACAACCTCCTCTGCCGGGCAGGTCAGGTTTGGTCAGGTTTTAGGATCTTAATTATTGAGGTCCTCATGTAGACTAGGAATCATGTGTGAGAAAGATAAAAGAGGTCACTTTGGGTTTGGTACAGTATGTTTACATTGGCATTTTTTAATGATCAGATATTGCTTGTGGAAAAATTGCATTCTCAGTTTGGTCCCAATAATATAAAATATTCATAAATCCCAGCAAAAATAGAGCACCCTGGCATACCATAAAACTATGTAGAATGTGGCATTTTGTGTAAAACAGCAGGGTGAAGTAGGAAAAGCCTCAGTACTAATTCTGAAATGGGAGCACTCTCTTGCTGGAGATGCCCTGCTGAATCAGTAGAATTTTGTGCATGAACAGCTGCTCACTGGTGTGAGCACAGGCTCAGGTTTTGGCCTTTGATAAAAATAAGGCCCAGGTATAATTTTTAGTATATCCCATGGGCATCCTATATCTATGCGTAATTGAAAGGAAACTCATCTAGAAATAAAGAGACTGTCACATCATGGCATTAGTACAGTGTTACATTTTGTGGCCCATGTTCCATGCAGCCCTCGAGTGATCTGTTCCAATAACACAGATAACAGCTAGTAGGATGATTCACCCATCAAGCAATAACGAGCAGCCATTGCATCACCTTCTGTTGTTTATTGTACCCTGAGGCTTTTCAGAATACAGTTGCCTTGATAAAAAGATAAAAGAAAAGAACATAAAAACTTGGGTGAAAGAAAATTCATATTAAACTGAAGCTACTTCTCATCTCCTCTTTCTCTGTTCCCTTTAAAGTTATTATTAATAGGGCCATACTGTTTGATAGTGAGCAAGCATTTGTATGAGAACCATTACTGGTGGAGCAACACCTCTGAATGGCTGCTCGAGTCAATGAATAGATGAGGCACAAAGAATATAGGACAGATTAGAACAAAGTCCAGACCAGGAGTGAGAGACAGGTACATTATGGGCCAAATTCTGAAGACTTTGTTCCATCTACTTTGATTTTCTGGAGGTCAGTAAGAACTCTGCCAGCATAAGAGAGATGAGTAAAACCTAGTGATCCTCTAGGCTTTGAAGCTATAATAATGTTTATGTCTCAACCTCCTCTCAGAGTTCATAATGAACATTAATTAAATACACCTCAAGGTTCCCTGTGCAAGAGCAAAATACTCCCATTAAAGAGAGAGAGGAAACCAGTCCTTGTATGGGAGGGCCTGGAGATTCCTCTGGTTCTGGGTCCTATTTCAAAGGACTTTGAGTTGCCAACTGGACATCCAGTTGATCAGATTTAGCTGTGACGTTGATCAATTTTCAGGAGTGCTGACCTCCTCCAGCTCCCCATATCTTCAGGAAGAGATGTCGGTGCTTAGAGATCCATATGTCAATATTCTGTTTAGCTTTAAGAACATCAGGTAGAGCAGTATAATCTATGTAGTAGACAGTCAGTGCAAGATGTTGAAGATAGGGAGTGTACTTCATCTATGTGAGGTAGTCACTAACTGCTAACAGTAATAAATATAACCTGAATCATTAACCTCAGGGATCACCAGTAAGAAGTCCTCTCTAGTCACCAAAGAAATAATTCAACAAATTTGGTTAAGTAATTAAACAAATACATTGTTTTAGGTGCAAAATGAGGAGACAGATTTTACTCTGGGATGCAGTGCTACAGATTCACAGCCTTCTAGAGGGAGTGCCAACAAACTCTTTGTTGCAGAATGTCCCACTTGATTTGTCATCACAAGCCAGAGCATTCAAAGAAATTATGATGTAGTTTGTTATCCGTGAGCCTTGTGCTGAAACACTTACAGAAACAAAACTCACCCATTACTATCATAGGGCCATTTGCCAAGATAAGGTCTTCTGATCAAATGATATTTCAGTTGCCTATCAGCTGTTTCAGAACTAGCACCCACAAGAACCTTGATGCTGGTGAAATCTTGAAGGTTGGGAAGGTACTTATTGTACAATAACAAGTTATCATGGTTCATATTCTCTTTTGCTGCTGCTGAACAAACTCAGCATGTGGCCAGAATCTGCTCAAGAGCATGCAGGAGGACTTCTGCTCTTCGTATGTCATGCAATGGCACTAGCAGTGCTCTCTGTGTAAGGTCACTGTTGGAGTTTAGGGCCATGACTGTTGCTAATCTCAGTGAGGAGTGAAAAAAGGAGAGAGTAATGTTGGTCTCTTTTAAAGAACAAGATGGAAAAAGCACCACAGATTTTTTTCTAGAGAAGACTCACCATGGGCTGTCAGTCCTGCAATACCAGGCAAGTGTTTACACACACATTCCCCACACCATGTGCCTTTGAGACTATCCTATCAATAAACTAACGCAAATCATCTGCACTTTCTGTGCTGGTTCCCTTCATCCTACCATGTAGCTCCAACAGCATATGAGTGCTTGCACTCGTAAGAATTTAATGCTAATACAATCATTTCTTTGTATTTCTCCTAAAAACTTACAGGGCTAAATTACTCTTTCATTTTCCCTAGATTAAATCAAATTTATGGCACTCCTGCTTTTCTGAAATACTTATAGTTTCTCCAAGTTTTCTGTGGTATACTTGGAAGCAGAGTTTGGTTTATAATTTGTGAAATTTTCACTTTAGATATTTTATCTAGATTATGCCATAAAATCCTCACATTTTCACTTTGTCAGATGCCTCAAGTAAGGGAAGAGTTATAAACTTTTGCCCCATGTCTAAGACAAGACTTTTCTTACGACAAAGTGACCGGCAGGAGGAAACTAGCCAGACAGTCTGAGTGACGACCTGGGGGGGTGATGGAAGCCCCTCTGGGACAATGCATTTTCCTGCTTCTGGAAGTCCCTCCTATTTCCACATTGGCTTCTGCATCCGGTACTTTACCAGGATTCTCTTTCACATCAAAGCATCTCTCCCCGGGCTACACATGTAGGGGCACAGCCTTAGTTTCTATGGGAAATAGTTTTATCCCAAAGGAAAGGGAAAGAAATGTTTGGTTTAAATATGCTTAACACTCCCCCTTCTGTATAAGGCCCTCTGTTGTTGCACTTTCTCTGGTCCCTTGGGATATCAACATGCTCTTTACCACACTCAAGCTTATTTTCTTAGTTGAGGTGTTTAAAAGGGTCTGGGGCAGGGGGGGAATTTTACTCTCATCCACATTGGTTAAACAAATATCAGGCTGAAAGCTTGCTAAATCAATTGCATGAAATTCTTTTTTGCTGGTCTCACCCTTAGGATGAGTTAGTCCCAGTTCTACCCTTTAAAAGAACTTCATGATGCAGATAATGTGGAGTTTCTGCTTCTCTCCTAAAGTTATTAGAAACACAGAAGGAACTAAAATATGGGTGATAAAGCTGCTGCTTAGCTTAGTGAACAGATGGGAGGGATCCATGAAGTTGAAGTCAAGGAACTTTCCTTGATAAAGAACTCTAATCAGAGATGAGCTGCTGACTATATTTTGTTGAGTATTTTGTCTAACCTCAGTCAACACACAGAAGGAAAAGAAATCTTTGGAAATGAGATTGCTCTTGAGTTGAGTGTGCCCCTTGAGTTGAGTGCGCCTCTTGAGTAAACAGCCTACAAGCGAAAGTTGCAAGCTTCATGATAGCAGTCATCATGGCTAAAGGATATTGATGCGATGAGGTTTGTAGTTGATACAGATGAATAAAACAGATGAGCTTTTGAGTGCACAAACCCTTTTTCAAGCCTAGTGAGAAGATAAGTGTTTCTGATTTGACTGTGAGTGTGGGACCATTCAAAACTACACAAGTGCTTGCTGGTAGCCATGACTGATACCAAGGAGGAAACACCCAATAACTTCCATGGTGGAGAATTAAACCAAGCCTGGGCACTCTAACCACACAGAGTGGTTATCCCAAATACTTACAAAACATATGCAGTTTAGTAGCCCAGTTATTCACTTTTTGAAGTCCCCTGAATTTGTTTATTATTCCACTGTTGATGCCATTGGTTCCTCCCCAATTATCCTCAGTTGGCATTTAATCTTTCTGGGTTGGTTGCTCATGCCTTCAGGGTCACTGGGTTTCTTTCCACACCAGGCTCTTTGATTCTGCCTCTATTTGGGGGCTGGTTAGTCTTTTGATTATTTGAAATGTTTTGAATGCTGACTTTAATTACACTGCCTTGTAAGAGCATCTTCTACAAGAGTTGCTAACTGCAAGGCCCCTGACTGCCTCAGTAGCCATGTTGCTAGGCAGAGAAAGTGTAAAGGAACACATGTAAATGTTTTATAAAGACAACAGCCACTGAAGTGCAAAACTGACATATCACCTTCAAGAATGCAAGATTTTGTTTTGTTTGGTTTATTTTATATATATTTATTGGTATAACAGAAGTGAAAATGCTTACACCAACCATGGAAAAATGTTGAATCTGGAAACGTCTCAGTCAGAAGTGTGGCATTTTTCTTAGGGACAGATTGTTGGCTGTGGCCAAGTGCAGCCCAGCAGAATTGAGGATGTAAATGAATTGGAGATTGTCCAGAAGAAAGCAACAGGAATGATAAAAGGTTTATAAAACATGAGTGATGAGGAAATGTTGAAGAAACTGAGTTTGTTTAGTCTAGAGGAAAAAGACTATGGGGGAAAACGTATGAGTTTTCCAATATGTAAACAACGGCTTTAAAGAGGACAGCCATCATTTGTTCTCCACAGCCACTGTGAGAAGGACAAAAAGAAATCAACATAATGTGCAGCAAAGAAATTTTAAGCTACACTTTGGGAATTGAGTTTTCTCTGGATGGTGAGCCCTTTCACTGGCAGATTTGAGAACAGGTTAGACCAACACCTTACAGGGAGGAGGGGGCTAAACCTGATCCTGGCTCACGGGAAGGTGTGGAACAAGATGATTGCAGGAGATTCTTTCCAAGTCTTACATCTTTATAAATTTATGAAGGAGGACTTTGAAGGGAAATGGTTTCGGCTGGGTAAACACATAGTTGCATTTCTAACTGATCACTCCAGTCATGCTGATGCCACTTCAATAGTAAGAAATTATGTCTTCTTTGTGGCAGCTGTACACTGATGTGATAATTCTGGGAACAGCATTTTAAAGTTATACAGCTACTCTGTTTAGCAGAAGCTCCCATTCCTTCCTCTTTGCTCAGCCTCTTAACTTTCCTCCATGAGGCAGAAAATCCTTTTGGGAAATATGTTTTTGTCTCCCTTTTGCAGGACTTGGAGGAGCCTCATTCAGCTTCTCCCACTGGTTTGAAAGAAATTCCCAATCTGCAGTCACAACCAATTCCCATCTTTTCAGCAGGGAAAATGGCTCATGGTGCCTTGGTGGGATAGCACAGCTGCATATTTGAGGAGCTGTCATACCTTAGGCCAACTGTTCTGGGCCCTCACTGCCACCTTGAGGAAGTTTTCAACGCACGTTCATCTGATGCAATGGTATTGGGACTCTTCAGTGCACACCAACCACCTTTGCATGGTCTGATTTGCAGTCCTGTTTGCAACAGCAGAAGTGTGGTATTTGCTGTGCCTATATAACAGCAAGATTAAATTCGAGCTGGGGAAAAGTTCATTCTGGCCCAGCCAGGTGGTGGGTCAAGGACAAAGTAGAGGAGGAGCTGAAAAAACTGAATGTTTTAGTAAGGATTTTAAAACCACTAGAAAATTGCAAGGCTAATACATTAAGGCAACAGAGGAGGTAAACAGGGAAAATGTCCTTCCATTTTTTAACCTTAGAATAATTTTCCAGGAAATGATAATTTATTTATAATTAATTGCTAATATATTTATTATTATCAATATTGATTTCAGTTGACAAGGCAAGACATAAAGTTAATAAGTATGAAGCACTGTGTGCAAAACCTGAAGTACCTCCAGCTTCATGCTGTGCCAAGTAGGTTGATCAAGAGCCAAAGTCTCAACATGTGGCAGCAGGGGACTCCTTACTGCCAGTCTGCAAGAGAGGACAAGAGTCCTGGAGGCAGAACTGCTACCACCAGAGGAGGCATAACCAGGCAGCCTTGAGCAGGCCATGGGGGAGGTAGTATACTTTTGAGATTAAATCCTAGCTGTGTCTTAAGAGAGACAACTCCTCTAGACAGTATCTTTCAGCATCCTGTTAATTAAAAAAAAAGGATTAGGATAAATTTACAAAAATAAATAAATTAAAGAGAAAGTAACTTCTGCCAAAAAATGAACTTTCATGTTCAACTTCTGCTTGAAACTAACTTCCCAGGAGCCAACTTTCTTGGGGAATAGCCTGTTATCAGATAAAGGAAGGACTGAACAAGAAAGATAATTCCTTTGTTATGAAACCCACCCCCTTTTATCAAGACCTTCTCCCCCAGCTGTTAGTGCTTACTGACTTACCTCTGATCTCTTGGCACCTTTGTATTTTCCCACCTGTCTGTCAACCTCCTCTGAGGGTATTTTCCTTCTTGAAGCTAAACTTTGCAACACAACTAAAAGAAAGCAAACAGAAATGGCTTCAATCACTCTCATTGCTTAAAAATTCATAATCATTTCTATAGCCGAAGGCAGAAAAGCTAATTATTTACTGTCCCAACCAGTCTTATCACCTCCCGGGAAAATGTGCTATTGAGCTGGCTGCGCTGATACATCTGCAGAAGACAGCTCTCATCGCTAGGACCCAAGTGTACTAGCATCACCAGTGGGAGTTTTTCAGCTTTGAACAGAGCTGCTGCAGCAGGTTAGCTATAAGGCAGAGGAGCTCAACCACTGGGGATTGGGAAGACGGCAATGTCTTGCTTTTCTCCCTAGTGAACCTTCTGGCCATCTTGATATTGGCAATTACAGAAGAGTGAACTATTTAGGGAAAGATTGTGATTTTTTTTTTTTTTTAAGTGCAGCCCACGTAACCTAGAATATTACGGAAAAGAAGAATCAGAAGAATTCTGGCTGATGCAGGCAGATACCTGTCCAAAAAAAAATCTTCCCTGAGTGGTGGCTCTGCCTTTCTGTTTATTTTCTTGTTTGTTTTTTATGGAAAAGTACCCAGCTGTGGTGACTGCTGTGAGAGATTTGGGTGATTAGGACTCACTCTCACTCTACCCCACCTTATGTTGGGTCCCACTGGAAACTCTTCTATATGGACACCTTCTGAAGCAATTCTTGCCCTCTCCTTCTTATCTATCTTCCAAGGGCCTTTCATAATCTGCCTCTACACTGAATTCAGATCCGACATTTGTGACTTCTGCATAACATGTTCTGGACCAAAAAGACCTTCTCTTTGAAACTGCAAATTCTTTGAACTCCCCCACCCAAATTCACAACAGGCTCCTCCTCCCTGTTCTTCTCTTTGAGCAGAGTCCTGCTTTTTGTTGTCAACTGGAGTAGACTTGTTGGATTTCTCAGTCAATACTGAGGAAGATAAACTTGAATACACACCCTGTAGTGAGGTAGCACTGTGGGCTACCTCAGGTGCTGTTTGCTGTTCTGTATGGGAACAAGGAGAAGAGGCAGAAAGCTATAATACGTAAGAACTTAACTGATCTCTGGCAAGCTTTAATTACTATAGCTGATTAAAAAGACCTGGGTCTTTCATGATGTCTAACTGCAAGTGGTGGGGATCTAACCAAAGATGGCATGGTAAGGGATGATAGATCAGGCATGAAATGGTGATAGTATAGAGAGGGTAACGTGGCTATTAGCACTGGAGTTGCATGTGGCAGAACTAAGAGAAATGGCAGACCTGTGACAGCTGTGATGGGAAGGGCCCTGGCAAGGCAGGGAATGAAGCTGTGGGAGCAAGCTAAGAGACGGAAAAGAGGACACTGAGATGCCAAACATTTCTATACATGGCAGGTAGAAAAAGTACACTTGCGTTATGTGTTACAAGTGTGTTTACATCCCATCATTTCTTTGCCCAGTGAACATTGTGGAAAGGACCATGCTATTTGTAACACTTGGAATCAAACTATGCTTTTGTGATATGCATCATAAAGCAAATAAACACATATACAGGCCTAGCCTTGTACTCAGGAGAACCTGACTTGTGCCAAGGCCACCCCACAGAGGTGCTTGAGGATTCAAGCAAAAGGCAGGGTGTCCAGCATGGTATTTAGGTCTAGACCTCAGTACCTTCAGACAGCTGCTCAAAGCTTTGCCCTGCTTTTGCTCCACCTTGGCCTTTCCCACCATGGCTGTGCCCCAGCTCAATGTCCCAGCTTTTCCCTCAGTCAGGCTTTGGCTTCCTCTCCCAGCCCTGTCTCAACATGATGCTCTTGCTGCCCTGAGCACAGCAGCTGCCCTGCCAAGTCCAGAAGACTACTACTGGCCAAGCTCCCACCTGCTCGCAAGTGGTAGTGCCATCTCCTCCCCGTGCCCAGCTGGGGTACTTGGCTTTCACAGCTGGGGCTGAAGCCAGCAGAGTTTACCAGCTGTAAGCAAAACCTCTACGTAGTTGAAGTCTGCTACTATTTCTGGTAGAATAATTATACTGACCATGCACAGGAAATTTTCTACCTTTTCATTTGTTTTCACTGAGAGAATTTAGTGCTGTTTCCCAGGGCTGCTACAAGCTAATAGACTGCAGTCATGAAGCAATGCCAGGATTTTTCCCTTGTGAAGGCACAGGACTAGTAACTTTCCCCTTCCCTTCTTCCCATGCTTTCACTCTCCCACCCAGCCACTCAGCACAACTTGATGTTGTGTTGATTGAGTAAATGGTACAGAAGGATGCTAACATCTGGGTGTTGGCAGATGTGTCTCCCAGATGGCCGACACTCTTACTTCCTCCTTTTTCAAGATAAAAGGGTCCATTTTAAAGCCAGTTAAAAGAATATCAGAGAATTGATCTGAACACAAGAAAGTGAATGGATCAACAGTTACATTTTCATCCTCTACTGCCCTCTATTGAGGATGGATCCATCTGCAGAAGAAAATCTAAACTGCAATTATTCACAACACAATTTAGTTTAGAGTTTTATCCCCACAAAAATGATAACTTTTTTTTAGCCCATATGTTCAGTTCAGATCACATTTTCATTTGCAAAGCTTACCAGTGTGCTTTTTGACATATTTACTGTATGCGTTACTTGCAGGTTCCATGCATGAAGGCAAAATAGTCATGGATTAACCATCTAATCCCCTAGATCTGCTTAGGGAGAACCTGTTATATTAATAACCCAATTAATAACCGACCTGTTATGATAACCCAAAATAACCCATCTGGTTCATTATGATGGCAGGTGGAAACTGCCCTGTAAGTTCCACATACAGTGTGTTCCACATACAGTATGGCAAAGGCCCTTTACTTTCACCCTGACCTAATCAGCTCAAAACTCAGTGGATGAAAGAGCAATTAGCTGTACTAGTCATGCTTGGAAACTAGAATGACAGTGCATTTATCTAATAAAAAAAGAACTCAGAAGAAAATCTGCCTCTTGACTTTAAAAACACTCTCTAGCAATGTGATTCCTTGGCAATATCATTCCTTCTTTGGCAATATTTGTGGAAAAAATTAGAGGAACAGAACGAGTTATAGTGATGCTAAGAGAAAAAAGATAGAAAAGATTATCAGGTCCTGTATTTTTCTACCACTTATCATCTGAAGATCTCTAAAGGCTTTACAAGTAATTGTTTACAAAGTAATTATTTGCAAAGTAATTATGTGCAGGTAATTATCTCAAAAATCACAACGGACAAGCAAAGACTGAATTTGTTTTTGTTTTACAGACAGGGAGATTTGAGAAAAAATTAAAGTCTAAAATGTTTAAATCTGAGCTGCCTAAAACTAGGATTCTCCAGTCTCCTCTTGTTCTTTCAAAATAAAAATTTTGATATTCAGAGGTGTGTACCACTTCCAGCTATGTAAGGGATGGCAGGGGATTCACACCAGTAAACCACATGACCTCAAGTTTTTTAAAGTGGAAGTGTCCCTCTGTAACACCTTCTTCATTGTGGAGTTTAAGGCTGAAAAATGGCGTGTTCTGGATGAAGCTGTGAGGATTTTAAAACTAATTTGCAAGAAAACGCCACCTATTCTGGATGCTGATTCCAAATGAGAGTGAGAGAAGGTGCAATTTTCTGTGCTTTCCTCATGTTCCTGCTATTTTGCTAGGTGCCCACTGATGTTTTTAAGTTCTCTCCTGTCCCTGACAGATAAACTGCTACAGGCTCCCCCGGCAAAACTTATTCTCCCTCCCTTGTATACAAAATGGTGTAATTTTTACAGAGGTTGGATTTTCCTGACTGTCTTCTGCACCCCAGTACTATGAAATTACAGGTTTACATTCCAGCAGCATTAGTCCTTGGGTAGAAATCTGAGGTCCCTGAATGGGGAGCTGGGATCTTAAGAAACAAGGCACTCTGCTACTAGAGCTCTTATGGCACTTCATAAACACAATAATCTCTCCTTTGCCAAGCGAGGATTCTCTCCCACAGGCCATCTATGTGGTTTCCATCTGCACATTAATTGGAAACTGCTTGGGATAAAAAGGTATTTAGATGTTTAAAATTGCAGCAGTTCCCATGCACTGGCAAGGTGCAGAGAGCTCTCTTCCCACAGTCCAGCTCTCCAAGGAGAAACCACAAGCTGGCTGGACCTTGAGCACTGAAAATCTGAGGTATTTGGGTGGTATCAGTTGGACCAAGGTGGAGCCATGTACCACTTCTCACTGGAAGGAACAGTGTGCCTGTTTTCTCTTCAGCAAAGGACTGCCTGCCGTGTGCAATCCTGCCTTCAAGTCTTCAGCAGAGAGTCTCCTTCTCTCTGCCAGCTGTGGTTGAAGGAACATATTTTTTTTCTGCCAGGTAAAGATCTTTAATACCCTCAAAACTGATGCTGATGACTTCCTTCAGGCATGTGAGCCATGAAACACCTAAAAGAAACCTAGAAACACAGATTAGCACCCTGAGCACAGAAACTAAACTGAAAAGCAGCAGAGGCTGAGCTCATAGACTACTTCAGGGCCTTGCTGTCTTACTCAGACCCTCTCTGGAAGCTGAGGTTTTGCCAATACAGAAAATTACAAGGCCCCTGAAGAGCAAAAATGATAGCTGGTAGATAGGCTTTGTGTTGCTCTTATTGCAAATGGTACAACAGTGGCTTATACCCAATCAGTTTATCACAACAGCAAGGGCTAACAGCTTGGTTAACGTTCACCCTCAAGAGCACTCACAGAGCAAATCCAGGAAAGGTTTTTACTCATAAAAAGCCCACTCTGGTATCTCCTCACTTACAAGCTGATAGGCACAAGCAACCAGAGAAAGGGCCTGGATGGATTGTATGGTAACTGGAAAACTGCTTTTGAGACTTGCTCTCTATGCTCATCTCCGTTGCAAACTCATTCTTGGGATCTCTTAAAAAAAAGAAAAAAAAGGTGCCATTTAAAACATCAGAGCAGGTTTATCTGTATCATAAGCAAGCTTCATTCCATGGATATCATTTTAGCAGTGGATCCAGATGGTGATCTACAGTTAAGTAGTCAGAAAGATGTTTAAACTGGTCTGAGATACAATCTCTCTCTGGTCTGAAATCAGAGAAATAGACTGACAGTCTCTCTACAACAAATAAATAATATAAAAGGAGAAAGAGCCATATGGAATATTTATTATTATGATTAAAATAGTCAGCACGTTAATTTTAATTCAATGTAAATGCAGGTTTTATGGGTGGGAGAGTACATAGCTAAATGCTGTGTAGCAGTTTTCCATTGCTACAGGGACTTCCCCGCAATATAGTTAAAGCCCCCATTCTCTGTTTCAGCAGGGCTGAAAGCCTGTTAGTGATCTGAAATGATGAAAGCAAATGAAATTGAATAGCAAACAAAAAAAGTTCAGACTTGATCAGTGATGATGAGAGAACTCCAACTGGGTTCTCTTGGGATAAATGATCAAGAATTAGTCTTGATTTTTTTAAGCTAACAAATGAAGCTTCTTTATTCTACTTAAATGGGATAAGAAAAGCCCTATTAAAGAGAGCTAACAGTAGTACTAATCTGCCAGCTGCATCCCTGTTCACCCCAGTAGGAAAAAAAAAACAACGAAAGACTTCTAAAAATGTTTAACAAAGCCCACACAAAATGAGAGGAGCAAGAGGTAATTCAAAGATGTGCAACTTTGCAAAGGAAGAAAAGTCTGTTTTCATAATTAAGAGAAGAGGCAGGAGCGTGGGGTGCAGCTCTCATCCCTTGCCCTCCAACCTCCAGAGTTTACAGTCTGTGGGCTGTAAGAGGGGCTCTTGCCAGGTGTATGAAGGTGGCCTGGTCTTGGGTTTTTGCATTTCTTTTTTGTTTTTGACTAAGGACTTGATCTCCCCAGGCACCTGCCTTAGCATGATTACTTATGTTTCTGGCATGAATAATCTCAGCAGGTGGCTATGTGGGGGCAGCATGCTCATTCCTGGGCAAGCCTCAATATTGGCTCTCTCTGCTGTCACATTGGCAGCCTTTAATGTATGCTCGTCTCCATGTAAGTATTGCTTAGGCTCCAAATTTGGCCAGTTGTGAGATTATTGCACCATCTGTAATCTGTATACTCTCCTGAATCGCTGGCTGGCTTGCTTGCTCAGGGGACCTTTCAGCAGTCCTGCTGTATCTCCTGACATGTTCACATGCTCTTGGTGGCACCGTCAGCATCGCTGACTTGACTCTAGCTGGCAGGGAGAGCAATAGCTGTGAAGATGTGTTAACATCACTGGATGCCAACATGTGGAGGCAACCTGAACGCATGCCCAGGACTCTTCCGTAATTAAGATGTGGCTGCTAAACCTTGGGGCTGTTTCTGCACAACCATGGTGACCTGTGCTGGCTATATTAGTGACAGAGTAATACTGTAAGGACACCTTCACAGTGCTGGGGGACTAATCCCTCGGCAAGGGAGGAGAGAGAGAGAAAGCACAAGTGAGATGAGGCAGAAGATTCCTTGGTGTATGTATAGCAGTAAGTTAGGAAGGAACCACTGATATGAGAATTGAGGACAAAATACTCTCATAAATCTAAGACATAGAAAAGATGGGGAGGGAGTGGGATGTGCAGGGAAGAAGGATAAAACTTGGCCTCACTGTAAAATCACACAAAGCAATAGTTGTATCAGAGTCTTACATTACTCTTTTTTTCACATGAGGCAAGACCATCTGTGAATTGGTAGCCAAAATACAATTTCCTCTTCATCTCAGATCAATATTTAAATGCCAGTGATCAGGAAGAGCTCTCAGTATGTAGATTAGGACCCTGAGCTCGTTTAGCTTCAAGAAGAGAAGGCTCAAGGGGAATCTCATCAATCTGTATAAATACTGAGTGAGGGGGAGTAAAGAACACAGAGCCAGAAGTACAGGAAACACTGTAATACAGGAAATTAAATTTAAACATAAGACAAAACTTATTTACTATGAAGGTGGTCAGACATTGAAACAGGTTGCTCAGAGAGGTTGTGGAGTCACCATTCTGGAGATATTCAAAACCCAACTCAATACAGTCCTGGGCAGACTACTTCAGCTGACCCTGCTTTGAGCAGAGGGGTTGGACGGGATGAGCTCCAAAGTACTCTTCCAGCCATTTTTCCTTTTTCACCCAAACTGCAACCTCTTCAGGAGATCAGTACAGTTCTTAAACTACTTCTCACCAAAGACATGGGAGATGTCCCACGAAGATGCATGCTTTTACATAAAACTCACAAATTCTCCAAGTCTTACACTTTTAGGTAAACATTTGCCCCTAAAAATACAAGGTATAAAGTGCTTCCTGACTTGCTGTTAATGATTGCATCAAACAGAGCAGTGATGAATTCAAGGCCAAAATCGAGCCCTTTAGGTGAGTCTCAGAACGTCTACCTGCTACATGCAAAACCCATTACTACAAAATTGTGGCACAGAATAAACATTTATCCAGGCTATAACAGGTCAGAGTTTTGACAGTGATTGCAACGAGAGCATGATGAGGTCCTTTGGGTTGGGCTATATTTTTCAAAGGACCAAACCTGATTCCTAATACTAGGAAGTATGCTCAAATTACATGGCTATATATTTTAAATAGAAATTCCTTTTAATAACCTGGATTTAATGCATTTTACAATGTATTTATTATCTCACACTGTGATATTTTGTAACAGATTTTCAGCTAACGAGTAGCTCATCTAATGAAAATAATGATTTTTTCATGCTGTACTACATGGAAACTTAAAGTATTTCAATTAAACAAACTGCCTCATTAGTGTGCCTTGATAATATAGTTGAGTTTTCTTTGATATGGTCAGAAATATCTAGCATGCTTTTGGGATGCAATCAAACTCTCCAATAAACTTGTTGCTAAAGACAGCTGCCTAGCACCATGTATTTCCTGAACAGTCAAATGACCTAGTTTAGAAGTGTTTGAAGCCATTTTACACTGTGGAAGGAGAACAAATTAACCTTGTTTAACAAGTAGTTTTCAATTTGTGTTCCAGCGCTCTTCCTCACTCTACATCTCCAGTGCAGTAGCATGGCCTTATTTCATCCTTCCTGGGACATATCATATATACTTAATGCTACAGCCTTGGGAAGCACCTCTCACCTGCTGCAGGGACCCTGGGAGGAGGCACTATCATTGCACTCAAAATGTACCTGAAACCACAGAGTTGGTTATCTGAGGTCCACTTTGCTCTTTTGTGCTCTATGAAGAACAAAAAGAAAATCACGGCCATTGTGGTTTCTTTGTCCTGTTCCCTTGAAAGGCTTGTTCAAATGAATATTGCAAAGCCAGTAGAGAAATCTGCAGCAGACACTCAGCTTTTGGTCAATCCAAGACCTACATCTTTACTGCAGAAGATTTCTGTGTCTGCAGTTAATTCTTGTTGGGATGTGGGGTCAGACCTTTGGCTGTTATAAATCAACATAGCTCTGCTCAGGGAGCTGGTTTCTATCAGATGAAGATCTGGATTCACATTCCCATCATTTCTCTGAGAAAGAGCATTTCTGGGTAATACTCATTCTATAGGATTAGTGTACATTAAAGCTACAGTGAAGTGCTGTCTTTTAGGCTCTCCCCTTGGAAAATTTGGTTCCGATCTGGCTCCCGTCATAGGCAAAATGAGTTGCAGGAAATCTCTCTGATCATTGAAAGTAATTAGTTACTCCCTCGCCAGCTGCAGTGGACCATACATTAAACACAAGATAGCTTCACCTTCTATATGTATTCAGTATAAAGTAAAAGCAGACACAAAGGCGTTTACTAGCTGCAGCTTAGTCCCTGTGCCAGCTTACCTGCAGTAACCTTTCCTTTCAGTCTAGTTCCTAGTCGGTTCTTTAAAATAGGACTTTAGTGTGGCTTTTTATCACTGATAAAACCACATTAAACAACAAACAAACAATCAAGCTTTTCACACACCAAACTTAACTGGTGAGCTGTAATATACTTGGGAAGCTACATGATATCTCCCATCTGCATTTCTTTCTCTGTCAGCTGCAAAACTAGAGTGGACCATGTTAATTTTGTTTCTAATCAAGTTATTTTTTGATGCCTTCTGTTCTCAGCTCAAAGAGAAGATACTTGTCTCCGCCCTGTTGCAAAGAAATATTTACGTCCAAAAGGCAAGCTCCCATCCACCTATGCCTGCCTGTTACAAACCCCTAAATTCTAAGCTTAATGTAAGTTGGCAGTGTCCCTTTAATCAAAATTTAATGCTTGTCTTCAGTCTTCTCAAAGCGCTTAAAATCTTGAGGCTTTAGAAGGGAGTGAATCATTAGCGCTGCTGTCCTCCTCTGCTTCCCAATGAGTGGGAAGTTTGATGATGGGATGTTACACAAATGTGGGTATTGTGTTTCTCTCCACAGAGCCCTGTTTCAGGATCAGCCTGTCAGACTTTTGCTGTTTTTGCTGCTTACAGGGAGGAGGGTGCAGAGCAATCTGAAAACCTGCTTGAGAATGAGATGAAGCCAACACTTTTATTCGGAAGTTCAGAGGAGGCTGCATCTTGCACTTGCCAGCTCTGTACAGACAGGTACAAAAATTCACATCTGACTATGTCAGAAATACTGCATTCAGCTGTCTCGACTTCTGTCACAGGCATATCTGCTAAGAGAGGAATCAGCCAATTAGTCTGGGATGTTCATAAGAGCTCGGTTCCTGTTCAGTCATTCCAATTTTTGGACCTGTGAGAAGCCTGGCTTGCAGCTTGGCAGCTGAGTGCTTGGAAAGCTGGCTGTGAGTCCCTTTGAAAATTTGGCCTTGAATCTGCAAATATGCAACTCAGAAACCCCTGTAAGGAACAGCCAGTCTGATCCCAAGCATAAGCCAAGTTCATCACAGCTTCATGAAAAAATAACACCTTCTGGGGTTTTTGCCATGCACAGCAAAGTACAGTGTTGCAGAAATATTTTGTAGGCAGCTTTCTGTACAATAACCTGCTGCTCTGTAGGTAAAGCTAACTAACATTGATCCAGGCATTTCTTTTCAGCTCAGCGTCACATTTTGTGTTGCTGTTAAGTGGTGTGATATGGTTTATGTTTTAAAATGCTCCATTGTTTTCTTCTCAAACCACTTCCTTTTTCTTCCAAATTCCCTTCAACCACTGCAATCTTGTTATATGGCATTATTTCTTCGCTGCAAAGCTTCATAAATGAGATGTATACGGGTACTTCTAGGCCTGAATTTTTTCTGTTAAACACCAGTACCTGGACAGATAGCTAGATATTTTAATGTGTCCCTGATTTTTAATGTACAGTTTAGGTTGTACCTAGCAAGGAATATCCAAAGCCTCATGTTCACATATGCACACACTCTCCCTCTCTGCTTCTCTCCCTTTTGCATTTAAAGTGTGTAGTAACGTGCTGGACTTTTACCTTTGGAGAATTTGGTTCAAATCTGACTTACATTATAAGCAAAATTGAGTTGCAGAACATAACTCTAATTATTGAAAGTATTTTTCTAATCTTTAGCATGTTATAGCATGGTCGTTACCATTTACAGTATGTTACAGTTATAGCTTTTAAAATATGTTCATAGCAGGGCACTACCTTGATAGCTCCTGGAGTGAAAACCAGTTTAAGGGGAGTACACGTTGCATACAATACAGTGTGACAGTCTAAAGGGCAGTAAACTTGGTCCAGTGAATGAGCAGTAGATCATTGTTCGAAGGTGAATAATTCTACATTTTTTGAAGTCGTACTTATCTATACAGAAAACACATCCAAAGGGATTGTTATCTTCCTGTCTTCTTGAAGAAGGAAGGCATTTATTAAAAAGTAGGGTAGGGAAGCACGGGGAGAAGGCAAGAGACAGCTCCTTTCATAGACTCAGTGCCGAGATATGGATACATTTAACTGAAGGGGGAAAGAGAGATGCTTTCTTCTGTCTTCATATGATGAAAATAAAAAGTGATCAGGATAGATTTTTGTTATCCTCTGGGCATTAAAAGCTTAAATGCAAAATGCATGACTTATTATATCTAGCCAACTCTTAGGGGTAAATAGGCAGTATGGGGAATTAGTTGTTGTTAATTGGACTTCTGAGCTGAATTCCCAGGGTGCTGTACTGCAAGCATACCCCTTTTGTTTTAATATTGAAATAGGGAGAAGCCAGCTCTGAGATGCATTTATTCCATATAGAACAGCAGAGCACACTAAATCATCTCCATCCAAATACTTAGTTGAGTTTGTTGAATGCAATATTTTAGGGTTAATTTCTACATATACTATAGAAAGTATTTGGTTTTCCAGTGACCATATTAAAACTGTAAGGCAGATCCAAGTAGCATAAATTACCTAATTGTCCTGTAACATCTGAAGATATGGCTCGCTGTTTCTTAAGCCATCATCTAAATATATAAAACATTTTCTATGAAATTCGGTGCACTCAATTCTGCTGCTGGTGAATTGCATGACAGTGAGTGTAGTTTCAGTGATACAAATTCATTGCAAACAAAAAGTGCAATCTTGAAAATCGTATTTTGTGTTGCTTTATCAACATCATACACAGTATTTCTTCTTTAGAAAGTTTAAATAACAATCACAAAATAAAACCAAAGATCTCACACAGATTCGAGAGACCCGGAAAAAACAGTTTTGCTTCAGGTTTTTGTTCTAGGAGCCAGTCCAGTCTGCACATGCTGAAAAAAGTGATAAAGTAGCAATCCCTGGAGCAGAGGCCACAGGTCACACATCTCCTTTAATACCCTGTTGTAGCTGATGCTCCTTGCATGGCTAATTGCTACTGGTATAATTCAAAAGGTAACAGAAAAACCCAGGCTAGCCTTGCATGTTCCTGTCCATAAAACATTGCAAAGAAATGTTCCTAGTGCTCCTGAAGTGCTCAGAAAACTAACCCAGGGAGATGTTTGAATGAATTATAAACCCCTTAGACAACCTAAGCAGCAAAACCTTCCTGAACCTCTTCATGTGTCTTTAAATTATGAACACAAATATATTTTTTTAAAGGTACAGTGATGCATGATAGACCTTTCATTATTCTTTACCTCTCCCCTCACCTCGGTATGGTCAACATTTGCCATGGTAGGTAGCCCTTCCTATTTTAAAGAACAAAGCAACAGCAAAATGACCAAAATGCCAGATCCTTTTGACACTTAAACTCTTACTCAATAGTTTGGTTCCAGTCAATTCAAAGGAGTTTTATTGTTTATTGGACTCGAAATGGAGTCTAGCCTATACTTTTCTCACCTGTTCGTGGGATCCATGTCAATTTATGGCAGATATTTTTGAGTAATTTTTTCTGGTAAGCAGCTCTACTACTCCTAGTATTTGGTGTTTACTACTCTCCCAAAACTTCTGCAAATAAAGAATTGCACACTAATTCTCTTTGCAGAATCCCTGAGATTGTATTAAATAGTAACATTAATTACTCTTATTTTAAAACTGGGAAAGTTGGGCTTAGACCAGTTAGGACTAGCTTAGGACTAGCACTTAGGTAACTAGATTGTCAAGGTCTGTGGGAGGTCACACTGAGCCATCCAAAGACACTACATTACATACACCCCAAATCACGGTAACCACCATCAGTGCCCACAGGGCTGATGACATTGCCCTTAATTAACTGATTTGCCCACAGTAAATACCTCGTGTCAGCGAGGGTGCTTTGCCCCTTTGATCCTGGGCTCAGGATGCCAGAGGCACATCCTCCCCGTACAGCTGTACCCCTCACCTCAGGAGGCTGCTGTCAGGGGAAGGAGCAGAAAGGTGACAGTGCCGAGCAGTTCTGGAGACACTTCCAGCATGAGTCTTTCTGGAGATGTGAGCTGCCTACAGCATTATACACATTGCTGGGAAAAGATTGCCTCCATGCCCTTGATGCCTGGATGGCCAGAAGGCTTAAACATGAGCAGCAGACAGGTTTTAGCTTGCATTTGACACCAACAATGAAATACAGTTCTCACAGCCTGGAAGAGCTGCCAAAGCCCCTTTATTTTTATATTGCTCTGCAACGTAGATGGGTGGTCCGACATAACACCACTGCACCAGGAGGACCGACACAAGAGATGTCATACGCCAGGGACCCCTCCTTCATCTCAGGGACTGGATGAAAAGCAGCCGTGAGCCACCACCACACAGAATTCAGGTCTCAGCTGCATGCGCGGCCCGCAGGCTCAGTACCCTGCTCCCTCTTAAATGCTTTCTGCAGGGGGAGGGGGAGTGTGCACAAAGCCTATTTAATTAGGCGTTGTGTAGGAAGGACAAACTCCATCCCAAGTGAGATGGAGGGTTGCGTGTCTCCTCCAGATGGTGATTTTTTTTTTTTTCTAAGGCAGGAGAAAGTAAGCAGGTGTGAATATGGGGCCTACCTGTATTGGTTTTAATCAGCAACTTTAAGCAAACTCAGTGTTCTCATCAGAAAAGGGGAAAAATAAACAGCTGAGCACTGTGATTCATTTACACTTCAAATATACTTTGAGTTGGTTATTCCTCAATTAATCAAATAGCTGGTGTATCCCTAAAGTAGTATAAAGTGACACGCTGTGTGAAATCAATTTTCCCTTCCAAAATCATTAAATTCAGTAGCCTGTGACTACATCCCTGCTAATTCTAGTACCGGTCCTTTCATCCTCCATTAACTTTGGCACGCCTAACAGGCTGTCAAAAATAATTTCCCAGAACGTAAATAATTCAGAAATTAAAAATTAATAAATAATAACAGAGAGCTACTGGGAGATAGACTGGGTCAATTAGTCAGCTCTGCATTCTGTTTCTTCGCAGCAGGGGGGCAGCCACATTCGTTACTAGAATCTTTCCTCCGATTCCTAGGTCTGATTTACGGCTCTTCATTACTGGATCCAGTCAGACACAATTACCTCCATCACTATCTCAGTTCCTAACTTCAAAGAAACACACATTTTCTTGTCTGCTTTTTTTCTCCTTGCAGCAGCCTCAGCTTGACGTCCCTGGAATTTCTTCCACGCGGACTAATTAATAAGACTTTGACTTATCATATTCACTTCTCTTCTTTGATGTCCTACCTTAGTCAATCATCCTATTTAATTAGAATTTCAATGATAACTTTACTTATCTCATGGCTAGATGTAAATTAAAATAACGGGATTTTAATTCTCTTTCTTACGGGGTTATGACATTTCTGACAGAAAAAGTTTCAACCCAAATACGATGTTATGTACTTCCTATGCTAGGAGTGCATTCCACTAAATTGTTTTTCCCTTTGCTACAAAATAATTTTGCTTGTTTAACAAGCTCCACTGAAATGGAAATGAACTACAGTTTCTTGTAACGTAATTTTCACAGGTCTGTGTTGTGGAAGGTTATGTTGATATAAATTAATATAATCAGATTGTGACTCATGCCACATAGTTAATGAGGAAAGGGAACAGGATTTTTAAGGAAAAAAATAGCTCTGGAGAGACAATGGACCATAGGACCTCTTCTTTCTGCCCTTTCTAGCAGTTGCTAGCACTTTTCCAAGGTTTCTTGCTTCCTTCTCTCATTTACAGACCTACTCCTGCTGACTGTATCCAAGCAGCACCTAAGGTTGGATTCTGATTTCAATGAGACATTTCTAAAACACATAGCCATCCACTGTTCAGAGAAATGGTATTGTGGCTGCAGCTTAATGGGAGCAGTATATCCCTCAGCTATCACTTCTTTTTCCTCTCTGCAATAACTAGTATGTGCTTGCACACAGGCTCACTTACCTTCCCATGCCTCTTAGAATTTGCCCGTCCAGGTTGGTATGACAGCAAGTGAATAGAAGTGAAAACAATCTCTTATTTTTTAATTGAAGCTTATGGTGCAGGGGAGCCCTAGAAGGATCTGTGAAGAGAGGTTCATGTAGCAGCAGAGTCCTCGTGGGGCCTGGGAGATTCCTGGATGTGGGACAGGAGAGTGAGGAAAGTAAAGAGGGATGCTTTCTGGGGGTCCATCTGTGCTTATCGAGCCTTATTCCTTTGGGCACTCTTGCTCTTACTCTGGTGGAACTTCCCACACATTTGAGAAAATGGTTGTAGACATAGATATGGACTTTCAGAAAAAGGATGTAAGGAGAGGACCATGTGGAAAAGAAAGCAAGAATGCTCAATATAGCAAGAACTGGTCTGAAATTATCAACAAAGTGTTCTTCTGGTGCAGTAAACAATACAGTGACAACTTGCTCGCTGATGCAAAATGCACCACATTACTAATCTGCCATCAGAGACAATTATCTTCTTAATCATCTCTGGTGGAAAAGAGTTTTCTGGTTTTACATTGCCAATAAGCAAATAGACCCTGGAAGCCAACCTCCAGTTTTCTTAGGGAAGAAAACCCACATCCTCGGGCCCTATGCTTCCACTGACATCCTAGAAGGGGAAAAAGGGGGTTTATAGGATGGCACTGTTACTTTTCCAGTCGATGTGTTGTATGTTTGCTAGTCCATCCCTTTTGTTGTATTCAAGGAAAGAAGAAAGTGCAGAAAGAGTTAACGATACATGTCAGACATGAAAAATAACTGCTCCCAAAAGAGACTGTTCGGTCCTGTGAAGAGGTAGGAGTAACAGAGAACATGAGAGAATCACTTGACTAACACTAATCTGTACAAAATGGGCTTAGTGAGCTCCTGCTCCAAATCTTATCCCCACATTAGATAGCATTAAACCAGTTGTCATAAAGCTAACATTTCTAGATGCTCTGGTGAGCCATTTGCCTGATAGCCCTGTTCCTCTTATAAAATAAACTGAAGATGTTTGAAAAACTAGGCCAGCACATCAGCGGAAGCGAACTCTGGAATTTAATTGACAGCTCCTAAAATCTACACCAGTTGAGTTTAGAGCCCAAATCCAGTAAATTCAAAAAAATATCGATACTGTTGTTCAATAATAAAATAGTTACCTGTTGCACTGACAGTATCTAAACTAAACTACTCCATAATAATTTAATAGTGTTGTTCTTTAACAATTGGGTTCTGTTACACTTTTATATTTAGCCATGATTATTTAATCTAATTTAATTGGCTTTCTTATTCCCCTCAGGGTTCTGGGCCTAGAAGGTTCATATTAAATACTCTAATTGCTCTGAAATTTACTTGTTGTCTGAAATATGCTCGTATTTTAAATATACCCTAAAATCTAGTTCATACATATTTTCTCTTCTTTCATGAATTAGAAAAATTTTGGTGGCCATAATTTGCACTTAAAAAGAGTCAATAATTAACCAAAATAATAATTATAGGTCAAAACCAGGGAGGATGCAGTGCAATGAACTGTGAGTTACAAACCCGCAAATAAGGCCAGGAGCACACATCAAAGCTTTCTGAGCACCAACTACTCTCCAAAAGCAAAGCTGAAGCCGCTAACGATGGCAGCGGCATCCTACATATTTAATGTGCAGGTCCCTGATTATCATTGTAGAACATTGCTCAGGCCAGCAGAGAAAAAGAGCATTGCAGGGCTTACAGCCCAATTCTGTGCTCCTTGCAGATGGTGATTTCCCATTGACAGTACATGAAGATTTTGCCCGTACAAGTCAGCACCAATTGCAGCAGTGGCCACAACTTGTTCACACGCACCGCGAGAAGGAGGGGGTTGACTTTGTGCGGCAGAGCAGGATCAGCACCAGCAGCAGAGGAGGGGAGCAGAAGGGATGGAAATGTGTCCTTTAAAATCTCTTGGTCTCTGATGCATCAGTGCCATGAGGTGGGGTGGGAGCAGGATCCATTAGGGAGGCCACAGATGGATAGCGGGGGCCTTCCTATCACCAGCCAGCCACAGAGGCCAGCTCTGCTTGTCAATGTGCTTCTCAGCTTGTCAGGGACCTGCATGCGTGGGATGGGAGCTGAAATGCCTGGGAGAAGTGTAATCATAGAATCATGGAATGGTTTGGGTTGGAAGGGACCTTAAAGATCATCTAGTTCCAACCCCCCTGCCATGGGCAGGGACACCTTCCACTAGACCAGGTTGCTCAAAGCCCCGTCCAACCTGGCCTTGAACACTTCCAGGGAGGGGGCAGACACAATCTCACTGTGCAGCCTGTTCCAGTGCCTCACCACCCTCACCGTGAAGATATTCTTCCTTACATCTAATCTAAATCTAATCTAATATAAATCTACCCTCTTTCAGTTTAAAGCCATTAGCCCTCATCCTATTACTACATGCCCTCGTAACCTGGCACGGATCCTTCCAGCGAGCATTCCTTTTCCTTCCTACAAAAGCAGTACTTAATGCTATTGCAAGGGGCTGATAGGGGTAGCTTTTGTGTGCTATTTTTTGATAACTGCAGATTTGGCAGACCTGGCACCACTGGAATGCTGTTTCTGGCTGCTGACAAGCCATTTTACGCTCCCTTAGCTCTTGGTGTTTCCTTTCTTTCCTCAGGGATCTACCGGAGGCCGTTAAATACAAAAGTCAGAAAGCACGACCAAGCTCAGGAAGCTTGTAAAATGCTGACTGCTGAATGTGGGGAGTGTATTAAGGGAAAGATCAACTAGCCGTGTCCCATTTCTCCTATACTTTTCCTAGGTACCTATGGCTTGGAAATGGGATTTGGGATCAGGTGGACCTTTGACCTGAGCAGCAGAGAAAGTTTTATTTCTTCATATTCCTGCTTGAGCACCTGCCCCGGATCATGTGAGACAGCAAGTATGTGCCTTGGCAAACAGGCAAGAGGATTTTCTGTCCAAGACTGAGCACAGCTGCCAGCGCAGCAAGGAGGTGTTAGGCAAACACCGGTATTTTTTTGCTCTCCACAGTGCCCAGTTTTGGGATCAGTGTATCAGACTGCTGCTGGGCCCAGAAAAGACAGTGCCGGGGGTAGCAAGGCCGTCTTGAGGGAAAGCGAGTGCAGCAAGGGTAGCACTTTGGTGCTCAAGGCAAGGTATTCTTGAACAACTTGAACACTGCAAAAAGAGTGAGGGTGAAACTCTCTCCCCACTGAGGCTGGCAGGCGAAGGAGCACAGTCTTCAAGGGGGACCAGCCTTTTCCTTGTGTAAGTTTTGTGTGAGAGCACACAGTTTCCAGGTGTGTTACCTGCCGGTTTGGCATGGAAAGATGTGTATGAGCGAAGGTTGTAATTTGGAGCTTAAAACAACAGACTGATAAATGTCTTATGGGCCTACAGCCATGTAATTAGCATAATGAAGACAAAATATTCATTCTGAGGAAAGAAGATGATGTTTTACAAAAATAGTTTTCAGTAAAGCATACCAAAAAATAGTTTATCAGTAAAACATACCAAAAAGAATGGTGGTGGCGGGAGAGAGCATGTGCGTAGGATCCCTAGGAAAAGTGAAGCATCTGCACCAGAGAGGATTTAGTCGTGATTTACCACGTCCCCCTGCCCCAGCTCCCCTCGCCCCCACCCGGCTCCGCGGGCCGCGGCAGCTCGGCCCTGTCTGCCTCAGCTCCGGCCGCTGAGCGGCGCCCCGCCCCTGCCGTACAACATGGCGCCACCGGTGCACCTCCGCTTCCGTACAACATGGCGGCGCCCACTCCTACCGTGGCCGGTGGACGAGCTACGGCGCGCAGGAGCCGGTATTCCTTCCGGGTTCCAGCGCGGCACTATTTCAATGTTGACCCGCGCATTTCCGCTTCCTCTTCCGGGTCCGGCGGCGCCAGGTATGGCGGCGAGTGGTTGAGGGCTGTCGGCGCCCATCCGCCCCCATCCGCGGCCCAGCGGGTGGTGGGGGTGGCCAGGGGCCCTGGGGGGCTGTGGTGAGAGACCGGCGGCGCCGCTGCCCGCGCTCGGTCCGGCGGCGGGGGCAGAGCTGCGCGGCGGAGAGGCCGGGCCTCTCCAGGCCTCCGCGGCGGGGCTCCCGAGAGGGGCCCGCCTCTCCCGGGCCGCAGCCAGCCGGTGCCGCGGGCTGCGGTGCTGGGCCCCGTCTCCGCCCCGGTGCCGGGGGGTTGCTCCGAGGGGCTGTGAAGACTGTTAACGCCTCCTTGGGGCGTTGCTCCCTTGCGCCACGGCAGGAGCGGGGCACTGCGGGTTTCGCCGTTCTCGTCGCGTTTTGCTGGGCCCGGAGAATGCTCCGGTCTGGGCTTAGGGTGAGATTAATACAGTTTGCTGTCAGATGAGATAGGAAAAGTTAGCGTTTGCTTCAGCTGAGTTTTCAGCCTTGCCAACGAAGCTTGCGTTGATTAGAAAACACCCAGCTGTTAAAGTTTTAAACAGTTTTCTAGGGGAGCATGATATCGTCCAGGCAAGACCGGGATGTTGAACTGCGTTCGAGTTAGTTCGGATGAACTTTAGTTGTAAAGCACATTCTATCCCCTGTCACATGTTTTGTTGTTTTTTGATGAGGAAATGCTTTAATTTTGTTAATACTAACATAGAATCGGCAGCTGCTGATTCAGATCTGGCCCAGTGCTTCAGTGCAGGTGATGCTGTGATATGTGAACTTCACGTGGACATTGAGCCCTGAACTAGTGCTGTTTTGTTTTTGACTAATTTAGGTGTAAAAAATGGTTCAGCGTCTGACCTACCGCCGTAGGTTGTCCTACAACACAGCTTCCAACAAGACCAGACTGTAAGTAAGATATAGTTTCTAAGAAAACTTATTTTTTAAGAAAGCTGAGTTTAAGTTTTGATTGTTATGTTAACTATTTTTCTGCTGTGCTTAGGTCCCGAACACCCGGGAACAGGATTGTTTACCTTTACACCAAGAAAGTGGGGAAGGCACCAAAGTCAGCATGTGGTATATGCCCAGGAAGACTTCGTGGTGTAAGTATTAGCCTTACTGGCATAAGATTTTTTTTGCAGCAGCAGCAGCAGTGCTTTTTCAGTACAAAGAGCCCTTTCAAGTAATATAATATGTCTGTTTATTGATGAATTCTTCATGGAACAACTTTCTGCTTTAAAATGTTCTTATTCGAATGTTGTAAAATTCAGCTGGTAAAATAAGCTTTGAAAGCTTAGAGTGCTTTTTTTAATGCTTGTGGTTCTCATTGCTGTTATATCTGAACCCTCTTGTTTTATAAGAGCTAACTGGCTGAAATTTTTAGAGCTAGATTGAGGCGATTCTGTAGCAGGTTTAAAAGTCTAAATGAGACTTACTAGGTAGGCTTTCAAAAAAAAGCGTAAGTCAAGTTTGACTTCCAGTTTTAGAAAAAAAGCAATGAATGTTTTTAATGTATTTTTCTCCAAAATGTTTTCTTGGTGTGACACCATTGCTCTTAACAATGATAGGGATGCTGGAGTGATGTTGATCTTTGAGCAGTTCTTACCCTTGGGAAAATAATTTTTTATAAACAATTTTTTAATGAATCTGTTGAAGCCCTGTGGTAGAATGGAAAGATCAGCTTAGGAATGCTGTGAAGATGGCAGATACAACAAGCTGAGACTTAACTTTTTTCATCTTAAATAGTCAACTTCAGGTGTTGCTGCTTTTTTTTTAAACTATCAGAGTGAATTTTCTTGATATGGCTGTTAGCCAAAACGTCTGTCTTATGGTACACTTCTCATTTTTGCTTTCTGTAGGTTCGTGCTGTGCGTCCTAAAGTTCTTATGAGGCTGTCAAAAACAAAGAAGCATGTTAGCAGAGCCTATGGTGGTTCCATGTGTGCTAAGTGTGTCCGCGACAGGTAAGCTTAGAGAAAGTTAACTTCATTCTCAAGGTTACTTCGTATAAGATTTTTACATCTCACTGTGTTTTCATAATGTGGACCAAAACTTTGAAGACTCGTCTGACATAATTGTAGTAAAATGGAGGGGGTAAGCATGGGGCACATTAGCAGTGATGTGTGTGATTTTGTCCCTTGGATTTGAGCTAGTTAGTGCATGTGAAGCTCCTTTGTAGAGAGTTTATGTTCTTCATTGTATCTTAGTGCATTGTGGCTTTGGTGCTAAACAGTCTGCGCATTCTGGAGTTTTTTATATTGAGCCCCCATAGTAAAGATTTTTCTTTTGTCCTGCTGTCTAATGCAAAGATACTGCTTTGAGATCAGTTGAGCTTTTGGCTGCTTTGTGGTGTTTTGGGATTAAGAGATATTACTTTGTTGCATACTAAGCATCTTTACTGTGGTTAAGCTTTAAGATGGCCTTTGCTGGGCCTCACTGAATTCAGTTTTATTGGGTGACAACTGTACATCCTATACTTCCTTGGCAAGTTTGAGGGAAGAAATATCTATTACAAAGAATATGTCATCTCTGTGAATGGTAATCAAAGCAGGTCTCTGGAGTTAGCATTCTAATGCCAGTTTTTTCATCTGCAGTGCAAATCTTGTCACCTTTTTTTTTTTGCTTGTGTGAGTTCTAAGTTAAATCACATTAGGTGCCAGTGAAGACAAGTTGCAGATCTGTAGCATAACTTTTCTGTGTTAAAAGCTGCCTTTTTTTCTGAGCGTTTTCCCAAACACTTTATGAGCTTGTAGGTTGTTTTCAATACATGAGTATACCTTATTCTGCCTAAAACAAAAACCACAGTCACCCCCTTCGATGTAATTGACAGGGGTTTTCCTGCATTTGTTCAGACATCTTTGGTAGGTTTTGTGTACTGTGGTAGTAGCCATATATACCAAATGCATATGGAGTAGCATTTTAATGTTTAAAGGTAGAAGACTGTGTGGTATATTTGTGCTTTTAACTTGAAATGATCAAATAGGCTGTTGATGTGTGAGTACTGTCATGTAGGTCCGTCTGCATGTCTTCCAGAAATAATTGTATTTAGACATGACTTGACCTGCCAAAGTTTTCTCTGTTTATGTGCAAAAAGCTCTAATCCGGAGAGGGGAGCTGTTCTTGTTTTGATAACTGGACTCATGTAAAGTTTTCTGTACTTCTAAGGAAGAGATGTGACCACAACCAGCCACACCAATTCTGACTAAGAACAGCTAAATTAGTTTGCCAATGAGGAGTTTTGCTTTTTGCCCTTGAAGTTAGTGAAGGTGGTGATTTTTCCAGTGTTCATCCATCAGATATGACCTTGCTTGCCTACAAGCCACTCATCCTAAATTTGCAGGCACACTAGGCCTTCTCCCCCAAACTGCTACATTCATACAGTGCTACCATCCCTGTCTTTTGATGCTGTCAAGAACATTGATGGTTTCTCTTTTTATGTAATTGTGGTACTAACACCACATGTACAATGAATGTTGGAGACAGCAAAACTAATTGTCACTTTGTCTTATTTTTGTGTTTTCAGTTAAGTAGATGCATGTCCTAAAGTTGTTTTTTTTTTTTTCCAGAATCAAACGAGCTTTTCTTATTGAGGAGCAGAAGATCGTTGTGAAAGTGTTGAAGGCACAAGCACAGAGCCAGAAGTCAAAGTGATTCTGTTTGCAGTTTCAGCCCAATAAATGAAAGCTCCACTTTTCTAGTGTCCTGTCATTCCATGTGCTAGTCAAAGCTGGGAGAAGCTGCTTCTTAGAGCTTGTATTATGCAGAATTGGGTTTTGGTGCAACAAACCCCATGTCAGGATGCTGTGTTCTGTGCTGCCTGCCGACAGGGCACTCAAGCGGGTGGAAGGAGGTCTGGTTAAACAGGACTCCTAGCTCTCCCTCACAGTCCTGTAGAGAGACTGGAGCAACAAGCAGTGCAGGGTTTTTTTTTCATGGCAACAGCTATGTATGAATTCATCAGAGGACTTGGCTCAGAAGAAAGTTAGGAATCTGAAAAAGAAAAACAAAATGAAGACTAAAGCTAAAGACTGAAGAGATTGTCAGATGAAGAAGAGCTAGTATAGGCCTAAGGTAGATTTTATTTTCAATGGTATGTGCTATAGTTCTGTTACTCGCATCTGAGGGCGGGGGGAATAGTCTGACTTCACCGAGCCAGTGCTGTATCCACCAGACAGTTTCATACTGCTACATCTGGATCTCCTGGAAAAAAGCTGCAGCTGTCATATTCTGTTCATTTGTTAGGTGCTTCTGGGGTCAGCAGTCAGGTGTGGTACAAGCAGAGCTCCAGGGCACAGCTAGAACAGACCTTGAATGGCTTCCAGAATTAGATTTTGGAGTAGCAAGTTTGGCCTCTGGTATTGAAACTTGAACCATGAAGTTCTGTTGGTTTATCACTGAGGATGTAATGGTAATGCAAAAAGCAATTATAAAAAGTGGAAATGAGCTCGTTTTTCTCTTTGCTTCATTCTGTTTTGTAGCAAGAAGTGTAAATGTGCCTCTAACGCTATCCAGAAGTGCTCGGGATAATTCTTGCATTACCTGCGGCTGGAGAGGTATTCCTCACTCCCAGCTCTGAATTTTGGAACTGCTCTTAGTATCTTACAAGAAGTGGGTATCTATTTTTACCAATAACTGTTTTTTCAAAAAAGTAGGGAGCTCCACCATCGGAATAAGGAAGGAGGAGAAATAATTGAGCATGCAGGCTTCCTGAGAACAGTGAGGATGCCATTTGAAGAGGTTTTGGAGATCACTTGTGGAGTTTGCTCAGGCTGTGGCTGAGATGTGTGCAGATTCCTCCTCCTGACTGTGCTGTCTGTTCACACTGTGCCTGACTGAAGCTTAACAGGCTGTACAGTCAGCCAAGAAACACAGTAAACTTCAGATGAAAAGACCTGCCCTTTTGGCAGCAGCGAGATGGTACTTCGGGTCAACTGTCTGCAAGCTCACAGCGGTGGTGGTGGTGCCTCCTGCATTTGATGACAGATGGCTGTGGTCCAGGATAGCTGACTTAACACCACAGAGAGTGAAATGAGCTGTACCTCCCCATGGATTTCTTCACAGTGTCCCAAGTAGTTAAAATAATTCTGTCAATATTCTCAAAATGGATAAGCCTTGCAGTTAGCTCATGTAACTTTAAATATGAACCAGGAGTGGGAGGGTTGGTATTGAGATGGTTTTTACTGCCTGTCTCCAGTGTTAAATTATGTCTGCTGAAAGGCATCAGTCTTCCTATGTATGGGTGTTTGGTTTGGGATTTTTTTATGGACCTGTTTCTTCTCTTCAGCTAGCACTCTGATTCAGTCCCTGGCTGTCAGATGCCTCTGCTGAAGGAAACACTTCCCACGTTGTCAGGACACTTGACCTCAGCTCCAATGAAGGTAGGTAGAGAGAAGACGTGAACAGTTTGAGAAAGACAAGAGGAACTAGACAAGCTTCCACTCAAAATGGGGAATTTTTCTCCCTTGGGTGTTGCCTGGGTGCTTCTCCCCATGCCTGAGCCTCAGCTGAGCTGAGGACAGTAGCAGGTTGGCCCTGTGGCTGGCCTGGGCTGACGAGGCGTTTGTGCACGTACAAGGAGCATCTAAGATGGTCTATATACACGCAGGTACCTTGCCTGCTGTCAGCAGCTACTGGTTTGATGCACCTTTTCCCCCCCAGTCTCTGCAGCTGTTGGGGTCCCCGGCTGCGGGCTGGGGCAGGCACCGCATCCTGAGTGCAGGCAAAGGGCATCCTGGCCCCACCCCCTTGTGAACACAGGGACCCGGGTGAGGCCTACTTTGGATCGCTTTGTTTTCCTCAGGCCTGTATCTCCCCAGCCCGGCTGTGCGAGATTTCCCGCGGGACGTGGGTTTTCCTTCCCCCTGCCAGGAAACCAGTGCAGCACACAGGGACGCTTCACCCAAAGAGCGCTCCCGCCCCTTGGCGGCGGCTGCGGGGCCGGCGCGGCACCTGCCCGTAGGAAGCGCTCCGTAGGTGAGGCTGGTGGCGAGCACTTTTACATCCGTACGCGCACACGCGTGTCCGCGGCCGCCAGCCCCGCGGGACCTGCCGGGGCGGCCACGTGGCTGCCCAGCCCGGGGGCGGGGCCCGCGCCCCTGGCCCTGCCCCCGGCGCCGCCCCCAGCGCCTCGCCGTTACCCAGCACCGACACGTCAGGGCTGCTGGGTCCTGGCAGGTGTGTAAGTTGGATAGATCCTCCGGCGGCGGGCGGTTTGCGTTTCCAGATATTTTTGCGTAGAAAAAAAAAAAATCTCCCTTCAGTCTGTCATTCCCACCTGGGCGTAATTTTGGCGTGTTTCGTTTAGGTTGGCTTTTTACAAATTCATTAATTTACCCCTGTCAGGACGCGGCGGCCAATTTCCGTTTCCGCCTTCGTGTCCGGTGTCGGAGGGCGGCCGAGGCGGGACGAGCCGGGCAGGGCAGGGACCAGCGGTGTCGCGGCTGTCTCTTGGGCCGCGCCGCCGCCATGGAGACGCTGTACCGCCTGCCCTTCGCCGTGCTCGAGTGCCCCAACATCAAGCTGAAGCGGCCGAGCTGGGTGCACATGCCCTCGGCCATGACCGTGTACGCGCTGGTGGTGGTGTCCTACTTCCTCATCACTGGAGGTGAGGCCGGGGCCGGTGGGAGACCCCGCTTACGGAGTAGCTCTTCCTTAGCAGAGCGGGCTGCTGGCCCCTGCCCCGCGTAACACAGTCACTGCTGCTGCTGACCCCTTGTCCGGCTCCAAATCGGTCGTAAAACGCGAACCCCGGCCACCTCCGGGCGTCCCTGCGTGTTAGGGTAGTGCTCGCTGTTTGCTGCTGTGAATCAAAGGTGATGCTTGCTTTTCTCCCCGCAGGGATTATCTATGACGTGATTGTGGAACCTCCCAGCGTGGGGTCGATGACAGATGAACATGGGCATCAGAGGCCAGTGGCCTTCTTGGCATACAGGTAGGAGGGTGGGAGCAGGGGTGCTGCAAGTGCCTAAGCACAGGTGAATAAACCTGTCTTACAGAGCTGTGCATCTGGTTTTTTTTGAGCTCTCTGTGCAAGGCTGGATCAGTTCTAGATCAGTCCTTGATTTGCAAATATATTTTTAAAAAAAAGCGTTGAAATCAATGGAAATAGAAAAACTCAGTCCTTTTAAAACACTTAAAAATGAAAAGTCTGGGAAGAAAAATGTTTTGAGCTGGCAGTACTTCTCTTTCTTCCAAACTGTTGCTATTAAAGTTGAGTTTTATAGTGGATGCAGACACATTTGATTATATTTCATAGCAGCATGCATAATGTTTGTGAAACTTTTGGTTCTGGCCTTTTAAACTCTAGTGTAATAGGGACTCTTGAGTCTGAGGTTGGGGAACATAGAAGTGTGTAACTGTCTTTGAGCCTTTTGCTTCTATTACTGAAAATAAGCTAGAGACTGCTTAATAACAAATTGGTCTGAAGAGGGTTAAATCTACATTTGTAACTGTGTTTTTTATGTGCGTGGAAACAAAGAATGCTTTTTGTTAAATACCAAAAAATTTCCTTGAATCTGAGGTCTGACATGCCTCATGTACAGATTTTGACTTGAACTAGATGTGATATATGTCTCAGACTGGTTTGGATTGTTGCAGTGTAGATGAATCAGGCTACTGCAGGGAGTTGATAGTGCTTTAGTACAAGTCAGTGAGAACAACATGGAATGAGACAACATTGTTTGTTTTCAGGATATGAGACAATAATGATAATCTTCATTTCTGTATTAGTATCCACAGTAGTTTCATCCACGGCAACTTTATGAGGTTGCTACTATTGCTAGTTACAAGGATGGGGAAAAAGGTTCAGTGACTGTGGGAAGTAGGAGTCTCATGATCGAGGTGCAGTATTCTTTCTGCATCTTGGCGTCCCCTCTTTCTGTCTGAGCTTTGTAAGAAGGAAGTCTGGCTGTGTGGACTGCCAGAGAGCTGGGGCACTTTCAGGCTCGGTCCCCACAATCAATATATGCAGGCTCAGTGAGCCAGTAGCAAAACATACTGCAGACAAGAACCTGCTGTGTGCTGGAACCAGTAGCTGTGCTTCGTGCGCTGCCATAGTGCTTTGAGTGGGATTTGTACTGAGATGAGGATTCAGGCACTGCTCCCTGAACATCAGCGTGGAAATAAGACTTGGGAAGCTCAGTGGCCTAGCAGTCAAGTTTCTGTGCCTCAAGTCATCTGTAAAACCAGGTGCTGCTTTGGACTAGATATTTCTGAAAACTGATGAGCTTGTGTGGTAGCCATGAGTATACAGTATTATGTATAAAACCGCTAGTATGCTTGACTGGTCACCTTGCAGACTGTCAGTCCCAGAGATAAATTATGTATTAAGGGCTTAATTGCGTAACGTCAGTTTCCATACCTACTTTTTGTTAGAAAGTCAGCCATCAAAGTTAATCATCCTGTGTATTTGTACAGCTAAAGCAGGTTGAGTTAGGTGGGATTTGAAATGTAAATATTTTCTTTAAAACTGATCTTTTTCTGACTCTCTCTCTTCTTCCCTTCCCTCCTTGTTTTTTTCTTTAGAGTAAATGGGCAATATATTATGGAAGGGCTCGCATCCAGCTTCCTCTTCACAATGGGTGGCCTAGGATTCATAATTCTGGATCGATCCAATGCACCAAATATCCCCAAGCTGAATAGGTTTCTTCTGCTCTTTATTGGATTTGTCAGTGTGCTTTTGAGTTTCTTCATGGCTAGAGTTTTCATGAGGATGAAATTACCGTAAGTGATTTAATACTGTTTCAGCTTTTCTTGTGACTCATGCGTGCCTGTGTTAAATTTAAGAGTAACAGAAAATACAATGAGGTATGCTAAAGATCTGCAGCTTGGCTATAAGTTGCATTTTTTCAATGCTTTTTTTGAACAAGCTACCTTCAATGAGGTAGGATGCTTTTGGGGTCAGGTACTGTAAGATTGTGCTGTGGTTAAGAAAAAGGTGACAGTTCCTGGAATGTCAGAAGATACGATTAGTGAGTCTGACTTAGAATTAATTTTAGGGTAGACTGAGTATGTAGTGGCCAGGTAAAAGTAATTACAAGCTAGGGCTTTGAGGAGAAAGCAAGCGTCAAAGAACTTGAAGAAAGGCAAAGTTCTTCATGGTGACAGTGTACATGAGAGATCATAACTAGAAGAACTGATGACAGCAGTAACGAGTGTTCAGAAACATCCAAAGCAGTCCTAAAGTAAAGATGATGTCTCAGGTTTTGTTGTTGCTGGAAAAATGAATGTAACATTGAAGTATACAACATATGTGATGTTTTAATACATCTATATTCACAGATCAAAAAGTAGGAAAGATCTGGAGCTTTCAGGGTATGCAAAATCCAACTGCAGGATTTTTGATTCTTCCCTCCCCTTCCTCCCTTTATTTCTCGGTCCATCTATTTCATTTAGAATAGCTGAAACCTGGTGTTTGGAGGTACTGGTAGTTAATTTTTGAAGTAGCTCCATGAGGTGTTGACTTAACAATGACAGTCATTCCTCCTTCCTTAAATATTTTTATTTTAACCTCTTCAGTGTAGTTAAAAATTTTGTCTTATAACACAGAAGTGATGGGTTCCCTGGCAGCAGGTAGCTGGATAGGGACCTGCTCTATATTTTCTTGCTTCATTGATGCTATATATTTTCTTGTTTCATTGAGTACGCATGTGTCTTAGCAGTTTTCTTTCTTAAACTCATTAAAGAAACAGGGCTTCAGAGAAATGGAAGAGAAAGAGACCAGAGTTGTGTTGAGTGCCAGAAAATGTTGGGTTATACTGAATATCTTAACTCTTGTAGTTTGTGTAAAGGGTACAAATAAAGAACCTTTCCAAAGGATTATTGAAGCTGAATTGAGAACAGGCTAATCCATTTTTCAGTGTTCGTTGAAGAAAATCAGCTGAGGAAGGAACATGTAGTTAAAGCTGGCCAGTTTGTACCTTGGACAGGTTTTATTGTTTTAAATAGCTTTGATCAGCAGAGTTTTTGGCAGTCTGAAGTTTTTGTTTTAAGACCATATGTCTCTTGATTTTTGAGGAGTCCTGCCTGCATTTGCTAACTTTTTCTCAATTTTTTTCCTGTAGGGGGTACTTGATGGGTTAGTACCTCTTGTGATGTATGAAAGCCCGAGCTGACTTTACTCCTCTTCATGAAGTGTTTAAGAAGCAGCAGCAAGAAACAAATTCCATAGTCACCATCAACAGGAAGGAGACCTGGCCATGAGAAACAACTAGGGAAACTGCTTTCTCTGCAAACAAACTCCACTACCAATGGCTGATTTGTGGTTTTGAAGCAACGGTTTATCATTTCTGTTTTAGAGCTTCTGAAAAGACCAAGTTACCCAGCTGGACTTTTCTCTTATATCCCAACTCACTATGAAATAGAGAACCTATCTTCAGCTCTACCTGAAATGAGTATTAGCCATTGTCTTGACAGTTCTTTGTTGCAGGTCTGTCTCCTCTTCCCTGTGTGGGAAAATTACATGTGTGAATTGAAGAATGTTTCTTTCCAAGTTATAATTAGAAAATTAGTAACTTTGGATGATTTACAGTCAAAATACAATGTGTCAGAAATTATTTCAAAGGCACCTTTTGCCTTTATATTAGTGGCTCTATGTGAGCGAATCCAGACATGCACTGGGAAAGGCAAACTGTATGAATGTGCATTTCTTTTTGAAAAAGTGTATGAAAGGAGCCAAATAAAACTTATTTTCTACAAAATTATTTGAATTCTATGCAGTTTATGAAGCTTCTTCTTGTGTGCATGGCCTGTTCTACATCCAGGCTTGAGATGCCATACTGTATGTACCATGACCACATAATTTCAACTTTATTTTTCACTATTGTATAATGATTTCTTTTTATTTTAAATATCAGGGACAAGAAACCTTATATTTTCCTGCACTTGTACTGTATCCAAATGACATACTGTTATCAGTAGCCAAGAAAACTTACTTTTGAAGCTGCTGCTTTTTGTGTGAGAGGCGAGGCTCCAACTTATTTTGTCTTCATTTTAAAAGATTGACTGTTACTATCACGTTTCATTGAAGTAATGTGTATTGCAGTCTGGGGGAAGGAAAGATCCCTCTAAATCTCCATAAATGTCTTTTGCAAGCCATATGTGTTTGAAGCACTATTTTCATCTGTATAATAATTGTCAGTGAGAAATGTTTATTCCTGTAATTGACGTATTACTGTTCACATACTTAATCAAATTTTTGAGCTAGCTGTTAATCATCCGCCCTCTGGATATGTCACTTTCACTCCCTCATTCTTGCATACAATGTGACTTTGACATTTGCTCATCTTATGTGTTTTTCATTAAGATTTAAGGTAGTTTAAGCTGTTTTATGAGGCTCATAACTGCAAAATTTCCAGTCTTTTCAAAGTGGTTATTTTTTGGTCACTCTGGTTTTGGTGAGACATATACTTACCTTCAAGGGGCAGTGTTGATATTATGTAACTAAATAACTGGATACATAATTCAAGTTTTTAATACATCTGAGAGGGAAGTCAAACCAGAAAGTCACTTCACTGGGTATAATCAAGATCCCTCTACTTCAGTACTTGTTCCACTGCAGTTCAGCTTCAGCCTCCAAGTTCACAGATGATTCTAAATAAGCGTGCTCTTAAACAGTGGTTTTAATGGCATAGTTGAATGCCTGTGGTCTATGAAATTAATTTCAGATTTGCATGCTAAGTGACATGGAATAAATAAAGCAGACTTGTAAGGTAGAAGATAGTTTTGGGAGAGTAAAACTAAGATGATGACTTTGCAACAAACAAGGTTGAAAAATCCCTTATGTTTGAGAACCAGGAAAATGAATGCAGAGCAGAAAACAGACCACCCAGAGATTAGGAGTGTGCTAGGTAGGAAGATGTCAAAATGCACAACTGGAGATTGGTTCTTTTTGGATGGGGGCTGGAGGCTGCTTGGTCACTCAAGGAAAAATTTCTACTGAGCAGTGTCAAACTGCAAAGAAGGGGTATTGCTATGCTTTATAGGAATCCCATTTTCAGTTAAAGAAAGGCTGGTATTTTCTGTAAATGTTTGCTGTTCTTTATAGGTAACAGCAGGTGGCCTCTACTCTAGGGGTTTAGGATAGTAATAGGAATATTTCTGTGACTGAAAGGAAATTTCCTGTAACGAGTGGCAACATCCATCTGTGTTTGGTGCTCAGCTCATATCTTCTAGGGTGAACTGAACTAGATTGTGGGGTGGAAAATTAAATACAAAATTGAAACACTGTGATAAAGGTAAAGCAGAGCTTGTAGGAACACATCTTTGCATGATTAAAACCAGAAGTTTGGCCTGCTTCCAAATGCAGCAAAAAGAGTCAGTCTGAAGTGTAGAGGTCTTGATTTTCGGGCACTCTTGCTGGAGAAAATACTGAATCCATGGCTCGTCTGTAGGCTTCAGTATAATCACTGAGTGATGATGCCTAGTCAATATAGTCAAGAAGAGATATATAACCCGTGTAGCTTTTGAAAGTTAGTATATACATATATGAACCCTTAACAATCCAAGTGGTCTTATATTTGAGTTAAGCAGAAAAATACCTCTGGATAAAAAAGACTAGACATTCTGGTTTCCTTCTTATCCCCCAATACTTTTTCCAGACTTCTGCAAGTTGTGGAATACTAACATAGAGTCATAGCATCATTTAGGTTGGAAAAGACCTTTAAGATCATCGAGTCCAACCTTAAACCTGACACTGCCAAGTCCACCGCTAGACCATGTCCCTAAGCACCACATCTACTCGTCTTTTAAATACCTCCAGGGATGGTGACTCAACCACTTCCCTGGGTAGCCTGTTCCAATGCTCGATAACCCTTTCAGTGAAGAAATTTTTCCTAATATCCAATCTAAACCTCCCCTGGCACACAGAATCACAGAATCATCTAGGTTGGAAAAGACCTTGAAGATCATCCAGTCCAACCATTAACCTAACACTGAGAGTTCCCAACTACACCATGTCCCTCAGTGCTATGTCGACCCGACTCTTAAACACCTCCAGGGATGGGGACTCCACCACCTCCCTGGGCAGCCCATCCCAACGCCTAACAACCCGTTCTGTAAAGAAATGCTTCCTAATATCTAGTCTAAACCTTCCCTGGTGCAACTTGAGGCCGTTACCTCTTGTCCTATCACTCATTACTTGGTTAAAGAGACTCATCCCCAGCTCTCTGCAACCTCCTTTCAGGTAGTTGTAGAGGGCGATGAGGTCTCCCCTCAGCCTCCTCTTCTCCAGACTAAACAACCCCAGTTCCCTCAGCCGCTCCTCGTACGACATGTGCTCCAGACCCTGCACCAGCTTTGTTGCCCTTCTTTGGACACCCTCGAGTAATTCAATGTCCTTTCTGTAGTGAGAAATGTATAAATATATGTTCTTAATATATGAATTAGGAAGCACTAGATACTAGACTCCTTAAGAGTTACAGTCTTAGAAACTGAGACAATCTTAAATTTCTTCTGCTGCTCCCAATACAGGGAGCCAATGTGTGAGTATGGGGAAGACAGCAATTCTCATTTATTTTCCTGACATTCATGAAAATGCTGCATATGATGGAAACTGTTTTCCTACAGCATAACAGTGTCTGTGACAATGTAATTGATATTGTCCGTTTGTGAATGTGATTGTGTTTTTCCTTCGGCATTACAGTTTTCTTCACAAAAAGGGTTGCAGCAATAGCTCTGGCCTATTTTTAGAATTTCTAATTGCTGCTTCTCAACTTTGAACTTAGAATATTTTTCTTCCAGAACATGATTAAAGAGCCTTGAAACCATTACAAGAAAGGAACCGGAACAATTGTAAGAATCTCAGAAGGATAACATTTTTTAACGCTCTGCAGTTGCATTGAGGCCTTCCAGCTATACTGATGATTGGAGAAATCTGGATAAATCTGGATTTTAGTAATAGCAAAAAATATAACTAATGTATCAAACTCTTCTTAAAGGGTAGTGTTTCATGAGAAGTGGCTACTAGGAATATGAGAGCTTCTAGGTGATTTGGTTTCTTTAGTAAGAACTAATTATGTTGGTGTCCTTTTTGTTTGACATGGATAGCTGCCAGTCAAGATCAGGACAGACCATGGGCTTGTTTCAGAGCAACAGCTGTGGGACTATAATGTGAGTCAAGCATGTCTGACTTGCACCACAACTGGTGACATAGATGCGAGGCTCTGCATCCTGATATCTAGTATCTTGAACCTATAAAGCAACTTGCTGAGCTCCTGTTTAATGATATCAGTTTAGTTACTAATGTTCTTTTGGTATAAGATGGAGTAACTATCCCATATGGGTTCTACAAATGTCAAAGCTCTTAGAGTGTTCTACCTGCAGGTTGCAAGAAATAATACTTAGCTGTGAGTAAATCAGATCAATATGGTATCATCTGTTGCTTTATGCATGTGAAAGACTGACATTTGTAATTTCCTTCTTTTTTTTTTTTTTGTATCAGTTTTCACCACAAAAATCAATGTTGAGGTGGGGACTGGTATCCCTTTGTTGTCGGTGGTTATTGTACTCTCTTAGCTGAAAACAGGGAAAGAAAAATTTTGAGAGAGTAATTGTGTTATTCTAGAGTAAACCCTGAAAGTTAAACTTTTTTCGACGTTACTTAGTAGACAGGCTGAAACAATTTCAGAACTTTTAGCTATTCCTGACATCTCCTGGATGATAGGTAATATGTTCACTATATTCAGCCTTCCAGTACCTCATCTGTCTTTAAATGCAGATGGAGAGTGTGAGGGATGGGGAATAATAAAAAAAAAAAACTTACCTTCACTCTAAAGAAAAAGTTTTGAGGGGCAGGGGAAGCATTTTAAGCACCTGGAAAAAATGGCAAAAAGATGAGTAGCAGACTTGGATTTTTAAAGAATAAGTCATATGAAGAAAAAGCCATAATGACAGTTAAGGGCCCCACAGATAGAAGAAAAGCAGATGTTTAGGCCGTAGCTTTTGATACTGTCTTGCACGTTATGAAAACTTGGCTTAGCCGAAACAACGATAAACTGGGTGCCAAAGTACTCTGAAAACCATTTTCAGGGAGTGTTTACTGATTAGTTGATGTCCTTTTATCAAAGTGGAAAGATATTTTATTTTTGAGGTCTGTCCTATGGCTAGTTTTGTTCGACAGCCAGTGACCTGGATTGAGTAGGGAGTACTTTACTAAATTACCAGAAATCATAAAACGTGGAGACTGCTGAGAGGGCAGAATTGGGATACACAGTCATCTTCACAAATCAAATAGAGTGCCCTAAATATTCTTTCTAGGAACAAGTGCAAAATACCAGTGCTACTCAAGCAAAATAACTGACAAAATGCAGGATTCCTCAGAGTAAGTCCTTGGGTTCTGCTGCACTGCAAGCTGAAGAGCAGTGTTTGCCTTTTGTGCAGCAATACAACAGCACACTGAGGTATCTGCAAAACTTTTAACTACAAAGTATATAAGGCATAAAAGTAAGTGTGAAAAGGAAAGGAGTAATTTAATTTCTGTGTCAGTAGTAGACACAGCTTTAATAGCAGCAAGGAAGAGTTGGGTAATACTAGAAAAATATTTTTGAGGGTAAAATAGTTGACTGATGGTCTATGGCTGCTGTGTGCAGCTTTAAGAACAGGCTAGACAAATGTCTGTTAAAATCTGCAGATTCATCTGGCCTTGTTTTGGGGTGAGTGATTGGCTTCTTGAGGTGTCTTCCAGCAGTTGTCCATCTTTATTATTCTGGGGATGAGAACAAAACTTTTGACCTTCCAAACACTGATGCTCTCTGTGTTTAAAAATGGTTATGGAAAGGTCTTTGTAGATAACTAAATCTGTCCTTTAAAAATATCCTTGTGGTGCAGTGGTAGGACAGAATCCTGCTGGCTTCAGTAAAGTCTGAAAAAATCAAGTAGTTATATGACCTAGATATGACATCAGAAAGTAGCTCCATTAACTGCCTACTGTCAGAACAGAAAATGAATTAGCTGGTGGGGGTAAGGAAAATAGAAATGTATGGATGAATGTTTAAGACCTTTTCCTTTCCTAACTTCCATGTTAGTGTTTCACCTAAAATGTGTTACAGTTAGGTGTCTGTCAGTATAGCTGCCATATTATAACAGGACAATGAGTGGATGGAGTGACCTTGTGATATTTCTAGGAAGTATTTTGCTGATGAAGCTTACTCTCCATTTCTGCCTTCTCTGAGCTGGAGCAGCAGTAAGACACTAATACATTTTTCAATTGCACGTGCTTCTCCAGATCCCTCCTTTCAGGCACTGTGCTTCACTGACCTGTGGAATTTAACTTCTTTCGAGTTTTCCCCAAGTGTGTCTGCCTCTCTCTGCTATAGTTGGTTGTTAAACCAGCTCTGAACTACTGTGTTTCATCTCCTTTTGCTGGCCTGCTGCTGGTCTGAGCTCCTTTTGAGGGATTTATATTATTATCTTTCAGCAGCTGCCATCTGTTGTTTCTTTGCTGTCATTCTAGACTTCCGAGTTTTAGGACACCACTGCTGGTTTTGATTGCTCTCTTTCTAACTGCTATTGTATTTCTGCTTTCAAAGGGTATTATTTATCAGCTCTTCCACTTCTTTATTGCTCCTCCTCTGGTACTTTCTCTTTTATCACACCAAAATCCATCACTTAGCCCTACCAGCCACTTGGCTGTCCATCAGCCTTGCTCCTCTTGGCTTTCCTACCTCTGTTCCTTCTGCTCTGAATAAAGGTCCTTTAGTTTTCCCTGCTGACCGCTGTCTGGGCTACTTTACCCTGTACTGATTCCACACTTCATTAGCTCCTGCTATCTGTAGCAAAGCTCAATGTCTTGGCTTGTCTCATCCTTTCAGCCTCTCTCATCCTCTGGTTGTTCCTTTGACTGTTCCAGTTTTCTCTTAGCTGTCTCATATCTTTGTCTTTATTGTTCTACACTCTGCACCATCTGTTGTGCTGCTGCCTGCATGACTCATCCCGAAAACAATGAAAATCCTACTGCATCCCCAAACACTACACTAGGGAGCCAACTAAGGCACTCCTGTATCCAAAATCTACATCAATAGCAGTCAAGCCAAGATCCTCACGGAATTCAGGTACATAATTTTTCTTTAAATCAATAGAAGTTAATGGCCAAATATATCTGAGAATCCTGCCAAAGTTTCATCAGAACTCTAAGAAAAGGAGGCAATTGTTTCCTGGGGCTGGATTTAAAAACACCTCTGCAGGGATAACCTGAAAGTTCTTAAGTTTCTTAGCAAGAACTCTTTATTTTTTTTTTCTGCATATACAATTACTGAGTGTTTTATGAGCATAGACAACATATGGTCTGTACACAGTGGAACAAGCTAAGAAAAGTCTGTCACAAATACCAAGAATCATATACACAGTAGACAAGGCAATAAATATGAAAGCTCATAAAACCAGAAAAATGGAATGTTCCGTCAGACCTTTTTTAAAGGTACAAAAGGCACACAATGCTTTAAACCACTGCTACTTAAAAAAATCATTAAAAAACTAGATTTAAATCATCATTTGGTTTCATAGCCTAAGCAGAAATAATTTTAGATCTATGAAGAAATTTTTTCCCTCTGATACATAGTGACCTTAAATATTTTCTTGTTTCATCCAACCTGGATAAACACAGGCTATACCTCACTGAAGTCAACAGACCGGTGCAAAGAGTGAAATCAGGCTTGTGCTATCTCGGATATGCCTAGGAGTTGTGTTTAACTGCAGCGTGTTTACTAGACTGTGACTGAACAAGCCTCCTTTTACCTACTTTGAATGGTCAGTACAAAGTATTGGCTTTGTGTAGCTACATTTGGAAAATAAATGTCCTCTACTTAAACATTGCAAATAATATCTGAAGCTGACTAAAGAAATTCTTTCTACAATTAGTAGTTCCAGCATCGTTATTAGCTACTACTCTTAATCTTTCTCAGCCTTGACACCTTTTAATTTTACGTATCTGCAGTTTCAATCATCTGTTAAACCCTAGGTTTACCACTGGATGGCAGTCCCTGCAACGCTCTCGGAAAGAGTCTGATTTTAAAAGTAGAATACTGAAATCTCATGCCGCTTTGTACGTGGACGTGTACATGAAATATTACAGTGGTGAGTATATTTGGATCCATTTTTCTAAAGTATAAGTATGTGAAAGACTTTTCTGTAGGTTTCTTTCACTTAATTTTACAATTGAAACTTCAGGACTTGAAAGCATACAAGAGGATAACAACTTGCACTTCTGTGGCACCATCCAGCCAAAAGTTTCAAAACACTTTATACAGACTAGGTCAATTTTAGGAATTCAGCGTGTGTGTATATATATAATATAAATATATATGCTGAATTTATACATAGGTCATAAAAGGGAAAAAATCTGGAGTGTTACGGTTGTATGAATTACTCAAAATTGCAGTGTTTACATAGAGAGGTAAAGAAATAAAGCCTCAGACTTTTGATTGAACATCCACTGTATGTCTGATGGTGGGAAAGGAATTAAATGGCTAAAGGGAACTGACAATTTAAATGGTTAAAATACAGTAAGTGTAGGGATAAGAACTACTTACTATTGCGATTATAACTGATGTCCATAAATTAGAATGAAAAGTCAGAACTTAGATTGCAGAGGTACAGAAAGCCATGTGGACTTCACCAGGATTTCTGTGTGCATGATTATAAAGTAGGGTGAGTTTACTACCGCAAACTTTTAGAGAAATTCCCACCAAAACCTGGAGCTCTCCCTGCTGTCATCTGTCTTGAAGCATAATGTGAAGGGTTGATACAGTCCCCATAAAATACTGCAATCTATAAGGCGCATTTACCTAAGTTAGTAGGAATTTCACCCTAGTGTATTTTAAAGCAATGAAAGTCTCTTGTTTTGCTTGGCTAGAAACTTAAATGACAGCTTATTACAAATAATTCCTGTAGATGTCTCTTCAGCAGTGAAAGGGAGATAAATGAAAATATGAGGAAGAATATGTGCATCAGTGCCTGTAGAAAAGACCCCTTTCAACACCCTTTACAGATGCCTGCATCTGAGCATTTCAAAGCATTAATGTCTGTCACACAGATGGCTGGTTTTATGCCCCTTCTACAGATGGGCTGTTGAGACAGTAAAGTGACTAGCTTAAAGTTATGTAGCAGCTAAATAGCAGGGCTAGGAATAAAATTTAGATCTAATTGTCAGTTTTGCATCCTACCAACAGCGTTAGGCACTGTCAGTTCAGCAGCAAGCATTCACTAGAGGTTTTACAATATTTTTTTTTATTCTAGATATTTTCAGGGTAACAATGACTTTTTAAATGCTTTTGTCATTCTATAAAAAAAAAAATTTTGCAGCAGCATTTTATTGAAACTTTAAGCACAGTACTTCCCATCCTGCTTACTAGTTTGTTGGCAAGCTCTGTCTCTTCCATTTCCTGCAATGTAGACTGTTTCACTGCAAGATCATTCCTGGTGTCTCCTTCACCCTCCTTTACATCTCATATATTATTGAAATGGTTACTCCCAGCTCTCTCCAATTAGTCCACTGTGCTAAACTCTCTTCCTTGATAAATTTTCAAAGGAGCCCTGTCATATTTCTACATCTGTTAGCCCTTTTGCTTGTGCCCATAAACTTCTGCTGAAATATCACATTGTTCTTTTCCAAGCACACCCTCCTTTAAAACTGCCTCCAATCCTATGGTGCCTCCAACATTAGAGGAACAGAGTTTGACTCCAGCACCAAGACCAGCCGGATGGTGTCTCTCCATCTCCTCCTGCTCCCCATCCATTTGGAGCCATCTGCTGCATCTCACCCAAGTGTAATTAGTAAGCTCCCTGGGGCAAGGGCAGCCTCTGTTTCCACCACACCTTGTCCACGTAAAGGACTCCTTGGTGCTTTGGTTACACCCATAGTAGATTTTGCATTAATTCAATTTTATCACGAGAAACCCTACCACCAAATTTCTGACCAACTGTACTGTTTATCTCTGTCAGATTGAGGTTTCAGATTACTTCCTTTCTAAAGCTCTCTTTGCAACTCTTCCACAGTTTTCCACGTCTGGCTTTCCGTTCCTTTCCCTTCACCCTCCCCAGCTTTCTGCTGGCAGGGAAGCGCCAGTGTCCTCATTAGCATGGCCCAGTTCTTTGCATTTCCAAGGCCTTTATTCAAACCCCAGCCAGTGACTTTCTCCCTGTTTATTCTGAGCTTTTCTCTGCCTGGGAGCATTCTCTGACACACCCTCTGCTCCTGCCCAATCCTTTCCCATGCTGACGCAATCTGTTTTTTGGTCTGCTGCCTGTCCTGAGATAACCTCACTCACTGTCCCCACACGGTCACATCCTCTCACTTAGGAAGAGAATTTTCTCCTCAGCTGGATGGTCTTGGTTGGGCAGACTACTGTAATAACACACAGACCATGGGTAGATAATCTGGGAGACAAAGCACATTAATTTTTATTATACTTTGTGCTGATGCCACAGGCAGAGGCAAGTTCTGCATAGGCCAAGGCAAACAGCCACATGGCAATGAAGTTACAGCAGCTTTAGTGCAGTCGGACACATACATTTATCCTTTTTGAGTCCCTGTCCCATCAGAAATTGTGAGGACAAGGAAAAATTGAAGGAATTTAATGATTTAGTACTTAAATGCAGGGGAGGCAGGATATTCGGTTATTATTGATGATTCTTTCACTTCCTAGGCTGAGGAAAACATCCCTAAAAAAAAATGTCCCGCAGGGTTAGAAAGACCAGTCATTCATTACGGATTAATTTGGAGTACAGTCCAAAGCTATGTTCCTGACTGAGATACAAGCTTTATAATATGAACGCACATGAGTCCAGGGTTTTGGTTTTGCCCACTGTACGGACATGGCCAGCAGTGACTGGCATCTAGAAATATAGCACATTTGCCCAAGGTTTGGAGATGCCATTTAAAGTTTTCCTGTTGTATGAGGAGTGTTTATAGACTTCCCTGGTGCACACAGTGGAACCATATTTGTGCTCTGAAATTCAGGTGGTGATCTACGACTTGCTGTGTTGCCCTAATAAATTCAGAACAAATTATATCTGCCTGGAAAGTCTCCTGTATTCTTTTTTGTTCATTTATTAAATGGAATTGAACATAGATTAAGTATTAGTGGATGAAGGGAGGTTGCTGTAACTCATGCCTGTTTAGCCATGATGTAACATGTTTGTAAAGCATTTTATTAAAGGTTTTTTATTGCTGAGACTCCCTTGCACTGCACATGTTTACTTGTCTCATAGTGGGGGCTCGGAAGAGACTTATTATAGGCAGCTTTGTGCTATATCTGCACTGAAGGAAACATCCTTTGGTCCTAAGGCGTACACTGTGTGTTCACATACGAGATTTAAGGCAGCTCCATCCTAATTGCCCCCCACATAACCTCTGACACCAGTGGCCTTTGATGATTCCCATTTCAGATTTGTATTTTCTTCCTGATTACAGAGTATACTTTTTGAAGTTACTATTATTAAAAATAATGGTTGCTGCCAGAAGATTGTTTCTGACACATTTCAGAGTCACTTGCATTGTACATTTGACATATTTTCTTATCACCTTGAGAAGTATCTGCCAAGTTTAATTCTTACCTGTTTTTGCAGTTTGGGAGGATCTCTCCTTTTCTGATTTTCTCCTGGAGCCTCACTGCTCCGCATTTTACTTAGATATATTACCTTCTAGGGACCTGTGGAAAAATGCCCTAGTGGGAATTGTTTCTGGGTGGACTGTTGGTATTTGTCTGTGAAAGTTGCGTATTTGTACCTTGTGAACACAGACTTCTTTTAAAGCCAGACAGTCTGAGAAATATAATTGCACTACACTTATTTGATGACTACAAGGATACATGGGTTTGACTTTTCTTATTAATGCAGTACTTTTTTTGCTGATGAAAGGAAAGACACGGGAAGTGTACTATCTTGATCCAAGATCTTTCATATGATTACAATTCACCCTTAGTAAAACCCAAGAGTGACCATCAGGATAGCAGAGGATGTGGGTTATTTTGAGTAACTTCTGTACATACTAATTGTCTATGTGACTGTTGATACTGTAGGTGCAAAGGGTTCATGTAGTTCTAAAAGGATTACACATATGCAGGAAGGCAGATGATACTTAACCTAATTACTGAAATATTTAGTCAGACATTTCAGGCACTAAAACATATTTTTCTCCTGAGTCAAAAGAGGACATGCAGTATAGGAGAGAAGCAGAACTGTAGCTTCATGAGCAAAAAAGTCTGCTGACTGGCTGAACCAGTCTTATCTGCTGTAACTAACAGAGAAGACAGGAGAATGATAAAATCCCAGGGGAAGGGGAGGAGGAGACAAAGACATTTACCTTCTGCTCCTTAAAAAGGAAGTACTTTTCAGGAAGGAGAGTCAATAACTAGAGGTGATGCTTGAAGAGAAGTGCACACTGTATTGCTGTGGAAGATGCAGAAGACTCTCAGGAGTTAGGCAACCGAGATGGAGACCTGCTGTCGTTTCAGATGCATGGAGCAATGATAGGTATGTCTCACATGGTGCAGAGCTACCAGGTCGATGTGACATGAATTAGATTACCCGCACGCCACAAGACAGGGCCATGCAGAGATGGTAGCTGGGATACTGGAAGCAGCACCGCTGCATTAGCGTGGTGCCACAGAGATGTAAGAACTTGTTTGGTATTAGTTTAGGTGCTGATGTCCACCATACTGTGGGGCTTCAAGGCCTGAAAATAAGTCACTTGGTGATACCTAGATCATTGTGCTGTGCAGACACAGCTTGTACCTTTCATTTCATTTGTGGGTAAAGTGATTGAGGTTGAGAATTTCCTTTTGACAAATTGGGTGTAAGGAAGTAGGAAGGTGGAGTTCTGGCAAGAGCATGTATGGACTGTTGGGGAGTCTTGGAAAGTTGTGCCTTAAGGTCTTGAGGACCCTGACAGGGGGAAAGAAAGAACAACATTGTTGGAGTCTGGAGAATGTTTTCAGGCCAGATGTAGTGCCCCTGTATGAAAAGTCCTGGCCAGAGCAGTAGGAAGAAAAATTTAAGTCCAATACCAAAATATGCTGACTGTTCACAGACTGGCCTCTGTCAGTGTTATAATAATTTTCTTCTGGTTTTTTATGAGCTTCATTTTGTTGTTGTTATCTCCTTGCGCTGTTCTAAGCTTTGCAAGAGAATTTAGATGCTTATGCAGATTCCCATTGATACCAATAAAAATCAGCAGTGCATGTCAGCAAAATCCTGACCAAATGTGAGTTTTCCCTGCAACATCATTCATCTCGGGATTTATCTGAGAAACTAATTCTTTCCTTCTTTTACTTTATAAAAAGATGAGGGATGTTCAGTTGCTTGAAGTAATAACCCATTAAAAGAAGGATAGGGACTTTGTAGATGAGCTCAGGAAACTTGCTGCTCATAAGGGACTTGGTGGCAGCAATTGTGGGAGAAGCTGACGGGAGCTCTGGCAGAGCAGGTGGGGTGAGGAAATGTGGATTTAGACATGGAGGAATAAACGGGAGGGAGGGAGGGAGGAAAGGCAGTCATATCCTGGGATTTGTAGGTGGTGACAAGAAAACTATATTTGCTGTGACAGTAGATAGTGAGCTAGTGGGACATCTGTCATCTTTACTTTTCAACTCTATGGAAAATACTGTTAGGGCTTCAAAGTCATATTGCCCTTTCAAAATGAAATGATCAAATAGCATGTTTCAGGGAGGATCACTGTCTACCTTAATCCCATGCATGATCTTTGTCTTTTGCCCTTGGTTTGTTCATTCACTCAGCTGTTTTGTGCACACTTATCAGACATGTAAGAGCCAGGCCAGCATTTCTCATCGTTATCAAGGATGATACTTTGAGCTCTAAAGAAGTTACATACATGGGTAAAAGGCTTGGAATTTGTACAATATAATAGGTACTGTTTTTCAAAGCATGAAAATCAGTGGAGCTTTATAACCCTGTTGTAAATAGGAAAAGACAGACTTTTAACTGATGGAGACAGCACTTGCAATGAAATATGCATTATGAAACCATGAGCATGTTCCTTTATCACAGAACACTGTTGGGAAATGCATTAACTGTTAACCACCAGTTAACTGGCAGGTCAGGCAGACAAACCAAAGATTCAATGTAAAGGTCTGTTACCTCTTACAACAACCCTAGGTATGACTGCTCAACTTGTAAGCTAGCATAAATCAGCAAGGTCCCATCAGTGTGCTTCCCCTGCTGCTGTCTATTTTCTAGTGATTTGGGAAAGAGCATATTTTGGTCTCTGGAGATACTGCCATGGTCAGCAGTTACTCTCAGGAATACTTAATCAAAGTTAATGAGTCTTCTCTATGAATAAGTATAAACTCTCTGTGCATCCACATTAAAAAAATGAAGTGCTATAAAATATGACTATGACATGTAGGGAAAATAACGGTTGTACTTCAAGTACACTGAAAGGCTATGGATTTATGAAAAAGGACTTTAATTCCTCAAAGAAAGGCTGAATAGAAAAGAAGGCTAATGATTAAAACTAAAGAATGTTGCTTGGGTAAAGTATTAGCAACTCATTAAAATACCTGGAAGGCAAAATAAGTCTGTTTTACTTCTTAGTAAATTACATATAAAAGCTTTCAAAATTTGTGTTGCCTTGACTATAATTGAATGTGTTTTGGAGGCACAGGGGAAGCAAGGTATGGAGATATGTGCTAGAGGGAAGCCAAGTCGTGTCCACTGAGCTTTACAGAACTGTCAAAATCTGGGGACAATGTAAGAGACCACAATCTGAAAAAGTGGCAAGATAGAAGGATTTCTAGTCATACCAGATGAAATTCTACTTTTGGCAAATGGTAAAAGTAAAGTTTCAGAAAATGTTTGAGCCAATCTAACAGTGTGCTGGGTTCTTTTAGTTTAATTCTGCATTTTCTGAACCCTCAGTGAGTTTGTTCAAACCAAACCAGCAAAAAAATGTGAAAAAGAGTGATTAATTTTCTGCCAGCTAAGCTTCCTGACCTGGTTCTCCATAGTATCAGATGAGTGTCCATGCTGGCCGAGGGGAAGGCTGGGAAGTGGCAGCCAGGGGTCAGAGGAGGTAGAACTCTCCTTTTGAGCAGCAACTAGCTATTCAGTAAGGCACAGTTTTACAGTATATCAAAGCCAAAATTAACTCAAATGCTGTGCAAACAGGAGATTCAAAATAATGATTTTTTAGCTAGTTGATAGGAACTTCCTTTTTCTGTGTTCACCCCCATGAGTTATTGCATATAAAAAGGAACACAAAGTTTAATATTCCATATTGGGATAGTCACAGAAAATTGAAATAGAAAATAAAACCTTTTGGAAGTGAAATGAGGGAAATATAGAAACATTAATTCAATCACACATCAGAAATCAGAAGAAAGGGTACAAATCTGTCATTTTACTTTTAGATAGGCTGAAAGATTTCAAATAAACAAAAAAGCCCAGAGCCTTACTAACAAATGGCAGCAACTGTCCAGCTTCCACCATCTCTTTTATTCTGCGAACCAGGCCACCAAATACTGCCAGTCAGTGCTTTGGTTCCAATTTGATCCACTTGGCACATAAGTAAAAATCCCATCAGGTTTAGGTGGAGACCTTCCAGATGGCAATGACAAAATAATTCAAATGTCTTCCCATTTGTCATGTCATTCCTTCTCTGGATATCTTTTGGGGGTTGGGTGTGTGTGTAGGGTGATGTATGGTGGCATAGCGGGTAAGGAATTGCTTTTTCTTGTTAAATATATGTGATGGATTCCACAAGTGGCTTGATTCTTCTGTCTTTACTAGGCAAAATACCTAAGAAGTTCACTGAGTATTTTGCCCGAATAAGGACGGAGAAAGGGTCTAGAATGTGAATTCAGTCCCTGGATCACCTAGGGATCAGTCACCTGAAGGCTGGTAATGGTAAGTCCCTTCATGGCCCCATGTGTATCCAGGGCAATTTCAGAACCTAACACCATCCCAGGCTAACAGGGACCCAACTTTGAATTGCTGCTATTTGAGTTGAGGTAAGCCATGGTCCTTTCCTTTTTCTGCTGGGAAGTTCACCAGGCATGTCATGAAAGGTTATCAGTGTAACCCAACCAGCAGCCATCACGGGATAAAACCAGTCAACTTCAAGTAGAGGGACAAAAGGTCAGAGCACTGCAAACCCAATACTGCCACCAGCATCTTGAGTTACAAGGTTACAGTACAGGGGAAGGAGGGGGATGAAGCGTAACCTAGTAAACACTCAGTCAGCTCTCAAAAATAGAAAGTGACATGGATCCTAATGGGAGAAATATGAAGCTACTGTATAGTACATATTCACCTGCCATTATCACTTACATATGCTGAGAGGGAGGGCAGCTGGCTCCAAACTCCTCTCCAAAGTGGAGAGATATTTTTAAATATAGTTAGTGCATTAAATTTAAATTGCTTTGGCAGCAGGAGAGACTCTGGAACTTGCATGAACAGTTTGGAAATGCTTCACTTTGGATAAGAGTATTTTGTGGTCTTTTGGGTTGAATCAGTGTTCAACAGTTTACACTCAGAGAAAAATTGACTACAGAAATTATAAAGGTCTTTTTCTGATAAATCTTAAATCCATTTGAACATCATTTTGGTTCAACTACTGCACGTTTCCTTTTCATTTGCTGTATGCCGGAAAGCAGGTCTTTGAGGGACTATCTTCAATCTATATTCTTTGCTGCTTAGGAAACCCCTAAGTGGAACCTAGTTCATTGTGAGTGAGACCCCCTTGGTGCCATCTTTGATTCATGGGTATCTCCTCTACTGCATCATCTGCAAAATTCTGTATAAGACAGTACTGTTGTCTGATACAAGCATAGGAGAAAGATTCTAGCTGTGAGATTTACACTACTACTGCAGATTTTATTGTAAATAAATAATGCAGGCATAGATAGTAATGCAGCAGTAATAAGGTTAGCTAGAAAGTCTCACTTCATGTTTGACAAGAAAATAGAAGACACCAAAGTAAGGAGGTTGACTGAAAGACTCTATCAACTGTTAGTTTTTGTAAGCCAGAGTCCTATTAGTCTCCAGCTATGCTTCTGAGTCAGCACAGGGTGCTGGATTAGCTGGAGTGCCAGGTCCTGCTCTGCCTCTCAGTGCATGTCAACATTGGAACAAGCCATAAAAAAACAGGTTCTGTTTCACAAATACCTCCAAGGCTTTCTAAACTTTTGAAATCTTCTGAAATCTCTAATCAGACATGACTTTGTTGAAACCTCTGCTTGCAGAGTGAAAAGGTCAGCCTCTGTATTTAAGTTTTTCTCTCTTATGTACACTCGTCTTGCAAAATCTAGTCAAAAACATTGAAACTGATAGTTCAAACAAATGTGTTTGATTTGATAAAACAATTCCGAAGCAAGATCTATTAATTAAACAGACTCAGTGCAGTTCCAGCCTAGTAATTTGGAATAAGGCAGCTAGAGGTATGGGTCTCTCACTCAAAGAGTTCCACACAGAATAAGATTTTTGTAGTCACTCCTTCTCACCACATCTCAATCTCACATGCCTCCATGGCCCTGGAACTGGTTGCATGGTTTTGGAGCTGTTTTGATCAGAAATTTTATTGTCAGTTTGTTCCTGCATAAAGGCTGTTGATGTACCTCTGCCTTGTATTGCTTGGAACTATTTATTTGATTCTTTTCAGGCAAGCCATGGACTTTTACTCTCTGGATAAGTACATTCCTAGTACCTGGAAATAGTGTAGTGTCCTGCTGCTACTAATATGTTCCCATGTATCTGGGAAAATTCCTGGGTATTTTTGTAGGAGATCTGCTATGATTCTGAATAAAGAGTGAATGAAGCTTCCCTGTCTTAAAACCAGGCTGTTTAACTGTTTTGGATAACCTAAACCAAATTACAGTAATTCTCCTTTAAGTGCTTTAAAGTTTATCTCCTTCTAATGTACATCCAATCTAATGAAATACAAACAGTACTGAATTGGGCTTCCAAGGAACATACAGACACACTATGCAAGTGATATAATTTAGTAAACCATGGCATTTGTATGTGTATACCATGCCAGCCTATAAAAACACAATTATCTTTTCTTTTTATTTTGGCGTCCATGACCAAAGCAGTGATTGTCCTTTGCCAGTGTAATACAGAGATTGACATTTGCCAATGATTACACTTCGTATTTTAGTAACAGTCAATTGTCGTAGGAGCCATAAGCCTGGACCAGGCTTTTGATGTTCCAGGCGCTATAAAACAAAACAGCAAAATGACAGTTCCCCCAAAAATTTCAAACAAAGTAAATACAACAATTCAATAGTGACATGCAGCCACTTTACGTTATACTGACAAACCCTGAGGAAATTCACAAGGGCAAAGGACCAGAAACGACAGTTAGGATTACCTGGTTTAATTTTATTAATACATTCAGGCCTACCTCATACCTGTAACCTCTAGCTAAACTGGAGTATTTATCTGAAAGAGCTGGAAAATAAAGGGAGTTAGGCTGGAGACACAACTGAAAAAAAAATTTGGACTTAACATTGGTCACAACAAATACAGCTTTGAATAGATATATAGATGATGGTGGAGGCGTTTGGAAACTGGAATTGGAAAGATGAGCTGGATGTCAGCAGAAGCTAATTCTGTACCTCAGGACCCACCATAACAAAGTCTGCATTCAGATTTTTGTTTTAAAAAAGGAAGGAGAAAGACAGAGAGATCAGAGTAAAAAATTGCAGCAGGGCAGTTCTGGAGTAAGTCTGACAAAACAGGGGCAATTTAGCAACAAGACGAGTAGTCAACACAAAACATGTCCCGATAGAGACCCTTATATAGTAATTTATTTATGTATTTATAGCTCTGCTCCACAATAATATCAACCTTTTCAACACTGCTTATTAATTTCTGCAGTCATCAGAGACACAAAAAGGGACACCCTTTAAATACAAAGAGTTTTTATTGAGTGCTTTTGCATTTTTTATTACTACCTGGTAGTGTTAATAGTAACTAACTACAAACAAATGATTACTCATGGTTGATGTCATATGTCCTAACGAGTTGCTCAAGGTTCAGTAAGAAATTAAACATCAAACAAAAAAACCTGCAATAGCTAAATCCAGCAAACCAACTAAATGATAGTTTATGGGGATTCTGTTTAAGTTATGCTCTCACCACCTCTAAAGGGTGTTTCTGCTGGCCACTCTTCCCTCTGCCCTCTGGTTAGCCTGAATCATACATAACCTGGGAAAAGAGCCAGCTTTTGTGATTACAGATTGCATTAAATTCTTGCAAACAGATGACTGGAGTCAAAAGCTTGTTGCTCCTGAAGGGCACAGGCAAGTCACTGAACCCTTGTAGTTCCAAGATGATTCAAGAAAATCTGAGTTGGGGATGGGAAAAACAAAGAGCAATGTCAGTCATTTTAGACTGCTTGTTTCAGATGTTACTAGCTATGTAATATGTGTTCGAAAAAAATGATCCCTGCATTATTTTGGGGCATTCAAATCATGTGTAGTGTTTCTTGAACGTCCTTTTATGTTTGTTTTCCCTATGCCTGAGGGTCTTTTCAGTATAAAAATATAGAAGTCATATACTTATCCAGAGCTTAGAAAATATTCTCTCTATCTTCCAGTTCAACATTGTTCCTGTCACACAGTCAGTGTAGAGTCACTAATTCTATAAGCCTACTAGGATGTTATATCACCTCCTATAAAAGCCTTTGATGAAGGTGACTCAACTAACACAGTAAGCAGGTTATCCTATTGCATAATTTGCTTCATAGTAAAATTAGACATGGACTCAACCAAACAAAGTTTGCATTGAGATCCACATTTTTCTGAGACTCAGATTCACTTAAGTAATTTAAAAAAAATTGTTCCTGGACTAACTTGTAAATTCCCATGTAAAGTTAGAATGACAATTGCAGAAGGACTTAAGGCTTGTATTTTCAATCTTAGAAGCAGAAATAAAAGTAGTAAAAGATGTAAGGGGGCAAAGGACCTAATCCTTTTGCACTAAAATATAAAAAGTCCTAATCATTTGTTACCTACTCCTGTGTCCCAGAATGGCTCACATTGGTATTAGCCTCCAGAACAGGATGCCTGCATCCAACCTGCCTATTGGGAATAGTCTCCTACCTGCACCAACTCCCTAACCATATCCAGAAAAATCTGGAAAAAAGCTGTAGGCCAACATCACATAATACACTGTGAGGACAACTTAATAGCATAAACAACTAGTTATACACCAAAATGTTTGCAGGCACAGTGAGCCATAGATGGAGCCTAAAGTTATCTGACCTTTATTTTCAGTTGAAAGAGAGCCGGGTTATTTCTGCACTGTTGATAGCAAATGTGGTTGTTCACATTGAAGAAGCTTCTTCTCCCTACCTGCCTCCCAAAAATGAAACCACCTTCCAGGAGAGATGTGTTTGGGGAACACCAGAACAAAAAACAGAGGCTCCTGAAACAGCATCCCATGCCCTGGGGTGAGGGGTGGGGAAGGATGCGTGCCCTGGGCACTGCTAGGCCTGGTGGCCCCATAGCTACTTGCAACACTGTGGTGTTTTGGAGGGAATTGTTGCTTTGGTGGAACAATTTGTGGTTTTTGTAGAACAAAGACAGTTGTGTTTTTACAGGTAGTCCCTGTCCCTCTGACAGCTTCTCTGGCCTGAGGGCTTCATAGGGAGGTAAGGGTCTCTCCTGTTGGCTTTTTTGTCTCCTTGAGCATGTCTGTGAATAGCTTTTGGTGTGAGTAGGTGAGTTTGCCTGACAAGCCACATGCTCCAGAGGACATGAGGTGTTGTGATAATTTATCAGTGGGGTGATACAAGGCAAGCAGGGTGTCTGCAAAGGGAGAGTAATATTTGATCATGTTGAACAATGCTGGGAGGTGGTAATGCCATGTGATGCAGAAGACACCTCACTCTACAGCAGCCTCTGTGTGGACTTGGCAAGAGGTGTGTGGGGTTTAGGAAGTGAGGCTTAGCGTAATGCTATGGCCCATTAAGGATAGTTTTGCTCTCCCAAGTTGATAGTAGGTCTGTGCAATAGTGGTTCTATTTAGCAGATGAAACAATGCATACTGGAGAAGTTCTTCACCTAGAAGTTTATTTTAAACTTTACAATTTTAGATGTGTTCCTTGAGAGTGTGTTTCACCAGAAATTTTTACTTTGACCATGTCCATGAAGCAGGACAGTTTTTTCTGAAAGATGGTTTCTGAGGTGGCTTCACTGAAATCCATCAAACATGCCCTGAAAGTAAAAGACAAATAAATATTCCAATATGTTACTAATTTTTTAGAAAACCTGCTGATTATTTGAGGCCTTAACTTATAATTTTTAATCATTTGTGCTTGGCAAAGAATGAACCAAGTAGATTTTACAGAATGGCTATGCATGATAAAAATAATACTTACAAACCAACTAATTTTACAATGAAGCCTCCCTCAGCCAAAGAACATGTTACCTTTTGAGGTTTAGCTATAATCTTACTTTTCCTTAATATACACATGATGAATTTGGAGAAGGGGTTATTTTGAACGACACTAGAGCCCGATGTTTGTACAGCATCTAACACGGGGGTTTTGTGTACTTCATACAATCTGCTGAAACTCAACTTTCAGTTCAGGTTAACTGTCTTGTACTCAGGTATTTAAGCATGCTCAAAATTGGTATATAGGGGTTTGATGGTGAAAAGGGAAGTAGAGGTTCTTAAACTTTGATATGAAATATATAAATTTCTGGAAAAAGTAGAGGTTGCTTGTTGTATATTACATTGACCATCAGGAAATCAGGGGAAAATATGAGTGTTTGAAAGGTTTTGATCACCAAAGGCTTTTAGCTGCTGTGAGCTATCTGAATAGAGAAGTGTTTTGAAGTGACTATTAAAACCAGTCATTTTTCACGTGACAGTATATCTGGTATTTGCCTTTTTTTTTTTTTTTTTTTTAAATAAATAAAAAGACCCTAAAAATTGACATACAAACCAGGTATTTCCTTCAGTGCTGTTGTGAATTCTGCCCTGAGTTCTTCCCTTCGGGAATGTGACTGGCCCCAGGGGAGGAAACAAGATTCGTTGTGGGTAGGAGGAGGACTCTGGGGATCAATTCCTGGAGCTTCATTGCCCATAAGCTTTGTGGATGGCTGCTTCACTGCAGGTCTGGAAAGTGTTTTGGACACTGTTTATCAGTCAGGGATGCCTCTTTCACTCTTGTGTGTACCAACATAAAGTTGAAACATGATGTATAGGAAAGCATAATCCTCTAAGCTTCTGAGTGCTGGAACTAGTGGTGGGAAACAGGATGGGGAGGATGAGAGCGCCCATGTGGCAGGCAGAGGTGAAGTACAAGTGGTAGGGTCTCAGAAGGTATGGGAGGACAGCAAGGAGGGGGAGAGGTAGCAGCAGTGAGGCTTTTCTCTCCCTTTCTGTCTGTTTAAAGAAAGTTACACTTGATTTATCCAGTGAACAAGCTACCATCCCTCAGTCACTGCTGCTAAAAGAGAAGGAGGTGTGATGGGTGAGTAGGGCAGTGTGAATGCAGTGGGGGTCTCTGATAGGATGTGGGCTGCAAAGGGGGATTCCTTTTTCTAGACAAACAGTAAACATAATTTCTCAGAGACTTAGAATTGCTTATTTAACTAGCAACTAATGCTAGGAATGAAGTGGAGCCAGCATGATGCTTGTTTACAAGTCAACCTGCTAACTCTTTCAACAACCTTGTTTAATTTGTGTTGATACTTCCTTTTTATGGTGTATTAGTGCAAGATAGCATAACCCAAGAGTATGTGAGCTGGTCGAAACTGATGGAGTGTAGGTTTGTACTTCAGGCTATCTAATCACTTTGAGGGTAAAAGTCTGTAAATTCATACTTTGTGTTTCATACAGTAGTTTGAATGCATGAGACTGGAGATGCAGGCACATGAATAAAGATACTGATCCAAGGCTGTTGTAACTTGCATAACTTCACTGAAGCCAGAAGTGCCACAGTAATTTATACCGACTGGGAATATGGTCCATTCTAACAAAATTAAGAGCTGTCTTGCTTAATAGAGCTAATGAGAAAGCAGAAGCTTACTTTCATGTGGAAAGCTCTGTGTGCCTCAGATATTTACATGCACGTTTCAGGATGGACATGCACACCCTTCTCCCTGTCTCTTTTACTCTGCAAGATTGCTCCAGACCTTTGAAATGCTCAAATTCCTGAGGAAATGTGCTTCCCAGGCATTTTACAAAAGAGCAGTCCATGGAGGCAAGGAATTAATGCAGTATAGGTATCAAGACATTTCCCTGCAGCAGTCAGAAGCAATGTAGAGAGTCTCTCCTAATCTGAAACACCTTGTCTCTTTTAGATTGATCCCATTGTATGTTACAAATTAGTGAAAGACCAGAGGAAGACCTCCTGCTGTTATTCCATGTCCCTGAGCTCAGTCTGTGTCATGCTCTGGCTGGATACCTTTATGTGAAATAAAAGATAGCACATATAGGTTACTTTATTCCAGTGGCTCCCTACCCAAGCCACAGAGGGTTTCAAGTGTTAATGTGCCTCATTAAGTGTTGTAACTGTTGCCACGCACTGAGTTTTTACTCAGCGTATCTTGAAATGCATTGTTTGCTGCCAGCTATTCATACAGCTGCCGAAGTCTAGAGACACTCCTGCTAGAGACACTGCGTCTCTTCTTTTCCTCATTTTGTTTTCCTAAACTGAAAATCATCATCACTGGCATGTTCAGTGGCTCTTTGGGTATCATCTCCAGCATCACTCTTCATCAGCAGAATCTGAGGATCATTTAAATCCTGGTGTGGTGATTTATAGTTGCAATTTTGCCAGAGTAATGAGTGCCTCTGGTGGGCATCAGCGGCTGGTATCTAAGTCCCCATCCTCAGGGTACACCATCCAGTACCAGATACTGGCTCTGCTCACCTCTGAAGCATCCTAGAGCCATGATTTGACACAGATGAGATGAATACACGTGGTTATTAAATTTCTATCTAATTCACCAAAGCACATCATATAGAGTTTATAGACTCTATGTTATCTGCAGCAGGACAGTTCATGCCTCATCTGGCATAACATCTGTCAAAATAAACTTTGCCTCTCTCTGCCCCTAAAATTTAGTAAACTGAATCTGTACTGAATCAGGTCTGTGTAGCTTGTGGCCACGGTGGTTTTGATCTGGCAGTAGCCAGCCTAAAACTGTCACATCAAATCCTGGCCCCAGGTGTAAGCTTCGCACAGTACTGAAAACTGGGCTTCCTGCCTAACTAGCTAAAGGCTAGGATATGAACACCAGTTTTGTTCAGAGCACCAGCTTTTAGGACACTCAGAACCACAGCCAAGGAAAAGAAATAGAGAGTGCCTGAATGATCTGGAGTCATCTGTTGCCACTGCTTTGATTTTATTTTATTATTCATATATAGCTTTTGTTCAAAGTTGTACCAGGCATTCCCAATAGAAAGAATGGCTGCATACGCAGAGGAGTGAGTATTTTCTTTTTGACTTTATGAGTACCCTTGGAGGAGGTTGATAATCCCATTCTATGAGGGTTAAAAGTCATCACGTAAGGAGTTCTGGCCTGCTATGTGGTACTGGAAATGAGCATGCTGGTTGTCTCTCTTGCAGACAAAAGGAGTAAAAAGCTGCCCAAAGAGCCACTGAGTGCTAGTGTCATCACTGCTGTGTAAAAGAGTATGGTGACCAAAATCTTGTGCAAGGCTATGGGTCTCTTTAAAAGTAATGTTATCAGCTGCTGTGGTGATTCTTTGTGCAGGTGTAGTGTCCAAATGTCCAAGCTGTTCATCTCCCTATCTCTTGCAGAGTTATTGGGATGGATCCTGCTATGCAAGCTACATAGGGATCTTGGCGCCATGGTCCTGAAGATCTGAACCTAAAGGTACAAGCAGAGGCCTCAGATACCTGGAGATCATTAGTTACAACATTTACTGTAGAATTCAAGGATGTCAGCAGGAATCAATCAATAAAAGGGTTCTCCAGAAAGACTCCCTTCTTTTTCACTATTCCCTTACTGCAGAGCTGACTTAAATGTATGCCAAAAAGCCTGCTTTTCAGCAGGTAAGGAGAGAACAGTGAAAGACAATATCAATTCAAGTACTTCTAAAAAAAGAGCTCTCAACTCTGATATGTGTCAGATCCCAAATTCTTTCTTTCAGAGTGGATTATTCTAAAGTGGAATGAGACAGACTGATTCCACAATAGGTTTTCACACACGAGTTATTCTGCAATAGTAATTGCAATGTACATGTACTCTGTTCTGGTCAGAATTAACTTTCAAGTACAGACAAGCCCTTCCTTTAGACTTGAGCAAATTGTGAAAAACATTTGATAAAGGTAATTAGTTATAAAATCTGCAATGGCATTCATAGTTCATTTTGGTTTTGCTTTTCACAAACATTTTGTGAGCTGGCACTAACCCTCCTATATTTTCCAAGCAATAGGGAACCTTGTCAATTCTTCTGTGACAGTGTTTGCCCAAGTATTTATTCCAGAACTTTTGACATGATCTGAATATTTTTAAGGAATCAGCAACTCAGGGAGCACTTGAAACTTAAATAATGAAATCTCTGTGAACAGTACTGATAGCATTACAGATGTAAATTATTCCTGAACAGCTACTGAGTCACACGAATGTTTACAACTTTCATAAAGGGAGCACAAAGAGAACTGTCAAAGACATAAGCCTCCACATCCCCATTTGTCCAGACCGTGGCCATCACTACCTTCATTACCACAGATTCATCCTTCAGTGTACATTAGAGACAATATCTAAAGCAAAAGGATAATGAAGTTCCCTGTGCAGTTTGCATCAAGTTTCAAATCAATGTCGAGTTTGTCATTGACATTTCAATGGCAAGCACACTTCCTTATTCAAAGTATGAATTTTGGCACTGTGTCCCTTAGTTAATCCTTTTAAAAGTGCTTAAACATCAATGGTAGTATTTGGCTCTGCATGCATGATTTCTGGGCAACTACTCAAAACTTACTAAGCAATAATCTTTTAGTTTAATCATTCACTACAAACATGTTACATAAAATGGACTGATAACAGTCACGAGACTCTTTTTTCCACTGGTATTGTACAAATGATGAGACTTGAAAAATTTTTGAAAGCTAGGCAGTGCAAAATTAAATTTGCTGCTGCTGTGAGAAACAAGAACTTTTTTCAAACCGGTGGGATTAGATCTCCTTAACTCACTAGTGTGTCTCTTCCCATGTGAAGTAGATCACCTTTTGGAAAACCCATGTACGAAGGATTGATGCATGTTGTTTGATTCAGTAACAGCTAGGGTGTGGCAGATGCGATGCACCATTAGAAGCTGCACAGGCTTTTATGGAGCCTAACCAAGAGGAAACACTTGTGTACTGCCAAAAAACTTCAACCAGTTCAAGAAAGCCATCATTGCATACCCAGTGGGAGAGACTCCTGGGTCTGAAATGAGGCAACACTGCTGCTCTAAGGCCCTCAGCAAGTACATAATAGGGACTGGATTGTAACACCCTCTGGATAGGCATTATCAGGAGAGACATATGGAAATACACAGGCACTGCTATGTGCTCTGTTGGCTGGCAGAGATTTCTCCCATCTGCTGTTGTGCTGTGCTCTTAGAGGGTGCTTAAACTCATGTGATTCTTCTGCTTCCTTGGTTTTTTTCCCCCGTTTGCCTCTTGCTTAAAACAACCTGGTGCCCATGGGCTGGAATGTGTCACCACTTTCTCCCCATGAGATCTGCTCTTCATGCTTATGGTTCAGTTGCCACAAACGTCCCCTCTTGAGCAGCCTGCTGTAAGCTGTGTTCATCAGGAGCCAAAAGCAATGTTTTCTTTGCAAGGAGATATTGCAAATGAAGTGGTATTTGTTTAGAGAAGGCAAAAAATACAGCAATAGAAAATGCAGGTGTGACTGGCAGACCATTCTGCAAAAATGAACTCTGTATTTGGGCAATACTTTGGGTTGTTTCTTGTGTAAGTATAAAGCACTTAATTGAATAAAAACCAGTCTGGAAAAACAGGAAAGAAAGAATAGACTGTCTTGAAGTAATTCACCATTCAGCAAGCACAGAGGGGTTGTTACCGGACATGCCAGAGCTGCTACCTTTGACTTTCAGTCCCCTAGCAATTGGCCAAGGAGCCTGCCTTGAAACAAGGCAGGAGGGCAGTCTGTGAATGGACCAAGAGAAAGGAGAAGAGGGAAGCTAGTTGTGCCACTTCTCTCCAGCTACTTTTTTGGGGTGTATGAGAGGAAAAATGAACAGAGTGATGATTTTCTTCTAGGCAATTTTGAAGACAGTAGGTCTATTGGTCAATACTCCTGTAGGCCCTGTAGTTTTCCTTCTGAATGCTGAAAAAGAGATGTTTTGTTTTCAGAAAGCTAGGTAATCTGTGTGCACCGCTGGTCTCAGACATCTGAGCAGCAGGATTGTGGGTGTCTGAACTGTGTGCAACCCACAGCATCAGTGCAGGTGGAGAGGCTGATGGTCCCTAGCTCAGCCCCAGAGCAGAGCAGCTCTGCCTCAGGAAAGCTCAAGCCCATGAAGGCTGACACCTAAGATACCATGCTGCCAGGTTTCAGCAAGGTGGCTAGCCCTGTCCTGAGAACAGCACATAAGGTCGCAAAGTGGTTGTAGCTTTTGACAATTTTCCTGTGTGTACTGTTGAAGAAGCCTGGCTATCTTTGTTTACAGTCATTCTCTAGTCATTTAATGTTTCAAGGGTCTCTAAGGCATTTTTGGTTGCAAGGTTTTCCTCAGGAGCTCATTTCTGACTATTAAACTTACAGGGAAACCAGGTTAGTGCATATAACGTGTTCTGGTGCAAAGATTTATTTACTCAATTTGAAGAATAGCATGCAATGAAGTCCTGAGCTTGTAGGTGAGATATTTTTTTTTGTTAATATGGTCTAGTTTGTCAACCACACTTTTAAAGCTCTAAATTTTTCAGAATTTGTACTTAGATGGTGTTTTCTTTCTTTGCTAGCAGTGGCCTACAGATACCTTACTGCCTTTTCCTTTTCCTTGCTGCTTTTGGAAATATCTTTGCCCATGACAGCAGTACGCTGAAGTATCCTTAAAGGGTTTACCTGCAATTACCATTCTTCACCTATGCCCCCCCTTCATAAACTTGATTTTGTTCATCTCAAAAATATGTCAAATGGTGATTCCCTCTGTTTCACATTACATTTATTGAACATAAAGACATTGCCTCACAGATAAATTGTATGCATGTTTCTATATGTGTTTGTTCATGTATAAAAAGATATATAGAGAGATATACACACCCCCCATATGCATAATGTACATGCACACATATTATTTATAGAAGAAATCCCTGTATAAACAGCTGCTATTTGTTCTTCTAGACTGTTCTGCAATGTGAAATAGCAAGTTTATACAGAACGCGGTATAGTCAGTAGCTGGCAAACCTTTGAGGGACAAGGAGGAAGAAGATGTTTGGTAACTTTATGAATTCCGGCAGACAAAATAAAGTGAACAGAAAATATATCTGGAGGTGGATACCCAGCAGCACCTGAAGGTTTATGCTGCTTTGGCTGTACTATGGGAGGAGGGAATGTTTGCAATACAAAGTGGTCTCTTAGCAGTCTTTCCAGTGTGCCCCATCCTCCTGCTCTCAAATCCAAACCGGGGGAAGATTTATAGTGTAGGTTAGGTGTGGTAAAAAGAGAACAGGACTCTTGTTGGGATGCAGGGAATAAGTAAATAGGGGCATGAAGGAGAAGTCTTTTGAACTTTGTATGAAGCCACATGCATTTGTGGGCAAATATTTTCATACAGTGCTCACAGGTAACTCTCCCACCTCTCTTGTGAATCAGGAAGTAGTTTAACACACTTTAGACAAAAGAGTGCAGATGCAGTCCTTACTTGTAGATATTTGTTATATTTATACATCTATGTCAGAAAATATCTTTTTTACATCAGATCTAGCTTACAATGGAACTCATTATTTTTTTCACTGAAGTTTCACCACCTGTAACAGTGTATTAATTTAGCTGTGAGTTAAGAGAGCAGCATTAAATGCTGATTACTTTTGTGTAGATGCTTAAGTTGGAAGGGAATCTGGTCCTGTCTCACAGAGACCTGTAGGTCTCATGTATACTATAATGCTGTTCTTCAAAGGTGAATGTGCAAAATAAGTCTGTTCTTATAGTCTAATTTATTTATGATTTGTATGATCTGTGTCTTGCCTAATAGTAGGATAAAGCTAATTTAATTGAGAGCTGATTATAAGTACTGTGAACAGAAATCTTTGTTCTCAAGAGCAAGCTACTGGAGCGTGTTAGCAGTGCATTTTCCAGATGAACTCTTTTTGTGCCTTATTTTGTGACTAGAATGAAGAAACTAAGGAATGGAGACCAAAAGCTCTCTTTTTGCTTAAAAAAAGTGCACCATGCTGGCTGAAAATGTATTTACAGATCTTTAAGCTTCCTGGGAGATACTAGCCAGGCTTGCTTCCCTGTTCTCTGGTTGTGTCTCTTCATTGCTTCATGATATTTCACAAAATCAGTCTCTGACTTTGTACTCTACATTGTAGGGCTTTATTTCCTGATAAAACCACATGCAAGTAGGGAATAAAATGACGTAACTGCAAATAATTGAGCTAACTGTACTTTGTGACTTGCAGTCCTACATAATCAGGATTATGCCTGATAAAGTGATTAACCTTTACAAACCATAACAAAGGTTATTACAGCTGCTTTTATACATAGAAGTAAATAGAGACATAAAGATGTTAAGTCACTTGCTGAGCTATGGAATGAATCAATAGCTAAACTGAAGCCGGGAATCCTTTTCCAGGCTTTCATGCAACCACAAGACTTTCTGCCTTGTCAATTATTAAAGACTTCTAGCAACCTTCAGGGTCGTGCCAAAACATATTTCTTCATGTTCTTCTCCTTCCACTTCCTTTAATTTTTTTTTTATTCCATATTGCTGTAAATGTATGTTATTGTGATACTGGAGCAGTGTTTACCCTAACACACATGAATGGCTGTGAGCAGAGGTGGGAGAGACTGGAGGCTGTTTGGTGCAAATTAATCTTGAGCTGTGAAGCTCAATGAAGGCTTTAACCTTTTGGTGCTTTGTGTCTAGGATCTTCATTTAGGCCCAAATTTGTTTTCTTATGAAATAGCAACATGAAGAGTCCTCCTGTGTAGACTTCTCTCTCATGGCCTTTGTAAGATACCCTGCATCTCTGGAAGTTGAAGCCTACAGAGACGACATGACACAGTTCAGTCACACCACAAGTCAGTGGGAAATGCAGAAACATAACTTGTCTCTTCTAATTTAGCTTTTCTGCTGAACCACAGGCACCAACAAAATCAAATGTTCCAGGTGGGAAAATACAAATGCGTATGGGTAGCAGAGATAGGGAAATCCTGTCACAGTCATTTGGCCTTGTCTTTCCTTGCATAATCCTTCTGCCAGAGCTTGGCTGGCAACAGCACAGGCCAGGTCCAGGTTGAAAAGGGACACTACTAGAGCACCTGCTCAAGTCATGACTGAGAAACCTGGAGAATTAAAATAACCTTTCTGCTGCTATGAGCTAATTTGCTTCGCCTTGCAAGCATTAGTCGCTTGTTTTTTCTAAATTATTATATTAAATGGAGAAAAAAAACCACAAGGTAGATCAAACGTACTTATATACGAATCTGTTTACATGCATATACACAGTACATAACCGTACAATATAATGAATACCCTTTACTTGACATCCCAGTTTCTTGCTTTGTCTTCTCTAGTGTATTATTGAATAAAGCTTCTCTAACATTTTCTGGTTTTTCACCTCTCAGCTTAGAGTATCTGCAGCACTGGGAACTTACTATTCAAGAGATGCCTATACAAATTCTTGTGTCCCATTTCGCAAGAGATATTTAAATAGTCTTCTCCACATAGAAATATTTTTCTGATGGGTATTTTTGACTTCTTTTTCTAGGCTCTATTTTTTGCATGTTGGTGCTGAAAGATGTGGTTTTTAGATGAAGGTGTCCCAGGCCCAGTCAGATATTTGACCCAGATTTCTACCATATTAAAAATGAAATTTTGTCTCTGCTTTATGATGTTTTTGGGCTTTTTTTGAACAGAAATTTCTTGTACATTGCAACAACACACGTAAAATAAGTGTTTCACACTTGTCCCTTGATCCCCTTCATTCATCTCCCTTTTTTTACCAGTTATCATCAGAGCTTGCTTCTTCTGGGTGTGTCCGTAAGGACTTTTCCCCTCTGGACTTTGGTGTGTTAGGACTGTCTGTTAGTTTGTAACCATCAAGCTTAATAGCTGTGAAGATTATACATGCATTATCTGGTAAGACTGTGTTGTATGTCTAAAAAACCATACATCGAAAAACAACAGAAAAATATAAAACTCCTGCATAATTCTTCTACTCAGTGTATTCCCATTGCAATGTTTATTGGAGCTAAGGCGGAGGCTTTTTTCCCCAGATGTGGACATGCTGCATGCTCTGTTTCTCTGGCAGTTCAGTAGCAACTTTTGACCCTGATTCTTCTTTCCAGAATAGTGCTAAGGCATAGCTTTCTGACCCCACACAGGTTCAGTCCTGCTTGCTTTTATGTAGGAGAATTAACAGGCAGTGGGTTCAGACTCTCACAGTATCACTCATCAGCATTTGCAGCAAGCACCGTCCTTCCTTTTACCTTTGTTCTAACCAGTCTGTTTGTTTAAAAGTCTTAAACTATAAAATATAAAAGTGATTGAAACTGTGGTAAACTATGAGAATGCAATGAAATTAACTTGATACAGTTTCCAGTAGGATGGTGAGCTAGAGTGAAGATAGAAGTAACTAACTTCAGTATTTGATGCCCACTTGGGATGGAGTCCTGCCTTTCCCTCACCCCACTGTGTGTTCCTCCTGCTACATGTCCTGTGCAGGCTCAGGACTCTTCCATGAGCCTGTTCATTAGACTTGCAGAAAACTGATGGGGGAAAAAAGCATGGTCTTCTTTCTTTCTGCAACTTTTGGTGAGTTGAAGTGGCTTATGGAGGTGTCTGATGAATGTAAGGGCTATGCTGGAGGTTAAATCATATGGCTAAACCCATGAATTGCACAGCCAGGACAGGTGAGGTAGAAAGAGGAAAAAGGGAAACAGAGTTAGAAAGGGGAGAAAGCCTTGCCTGTTCAGTGGAGGGATGTGATAGCCTCTCTTGTTTAAAGAAAATAGAAGACTTAGTTGTTCTAGGTAACGCACACCTTGCATAATGAGCAGAATCCAAAGGTAGAGAGCATCCTGACTTGTGAAGCAGAAACTGGGTGAAAAACTAGTAAATTGGAGCAACGGTTGTTCCATGTATTTCAAGCATGTGCAGAAGCAAGACACAGGTAGGGTACAGGCCCCTTCTGTTTATGAAGTTGTAATCTTCACCTCCCCTCAGATTTATGCTGATTGGATTTTTTTTTCCTAGTTCTTTTTGACATGATTTTGAAAATTATATATTAATGACCTGCCACAACAGTCAGTGCCATAGTATAGACTAGTGGGCTGTGTGCCTTGAGCTTAACCCTTCCAATAAATCGCACAAGCATTTGCTTGCTGGGCAGTGCATGCTGCTGCTGCTGCACGCGGCAGATGAGGTATAATGTAAGTACAGGGAGTAACCTAAACCATGTCTTTGGACACATACCAAATTAGGTTGACTTAGGCCTTTGTGTAGTTTCATGTTGGAAAAGACCTGTAGCACCCTTCTTGGTTCAGGGTTAGTAGGATCTGAACTGTGGCAGCTGAGATAACATCTGGCTTGGAGGGTAAGAGTTGCCAACATGTAGGGCCTCAGGGAAACACAGCCTAGCCAGTTCTGCTTCAGTATGGAGACAATCGCCAGCCAAATCTGAAGTTACTCCCCTCATCAAATAGGTGCTACTGAAGAATAAAATTAAACCAAAAAACCTCCTTATGGAGGACATCATAATTACAAATAAGAGATTTATTATCAAAGAATTATTCAAAGATTGTGAAACAGAAAATAAGTCAGCTTGAGGATGTTGGAAAACATTACACTGGTAACACCAATAGTAATATAGCAAATTGTGGAAAAAATGAAATTAGATAAGGTGCTCAATTTTCAGTCATATCAGTAGGGTCATTAGCAGCAATTACAAAACAGCAGAACTTAGGGTATTAAAATTGAAGAGGAAATAAATTTTGTCTTTTTTTTTCCTGAAGTACATACCATTTTTAAAGCCCTCAGTGTCTTCCATAGCATGGAGTTGCACATGTATTAAAAAAGAGAAGCAGAGCTTGTGTGCTCTCATTGAAATTTAACACTGACAAGGAGGCAAGTCAGGCTAAAGTATCTGCAGCCCAGGTAGGCAGTGGCTGCAAAATGATTGCATGCATGTTTTATGCAGTGGTCCTCTCATTTTAATAATCAAACATTAACATAACAACTTATGTGTCAGGATCCCATGCAACTGGTATGCGACTCTTCACCACCACTAGCAAAAAGTAATAGCACTGTTACAACAGGATCAAGCAGTAATTCCCACAATTGTTAAAACAACTAAAATCCATGGGAATGAAAGCTGGGCTGTCCCTGGAAACTTCATTTTGAGAGGCCTTCAGGTTAAATTCAATCAATCAGTGTGTCTGAAATGATATATACTCTACTTGCATATTTTTTGGACTGAGAGGGTTCAATATATAAACTTTTGGAAAAAAAAAATCATAAAATCTTACTCTATATAAATAGTTATCTATAAAAGTTGCCTTATCTATAGAAAATTAGGGTCCAGATTCTTCATTTTCTTTGAACATAAAGTGAGAATGCCCTGCATAAACATTGTGTCTCTACACACACAGTGGTAGATTCTTGGTAGAGCGTCGTTGACGTTAACAAAGCTACACCAATTTACATCAGCTGGGAATGTGGTCCATAGGACCTAAGTTATGCTGGAAGATACTAATGATTTCTCTCTCAAGCATTGTTTTGTGAATTCAGCCATTAAAACATGGGAAGTAATTAACATCTCAATATTACATATTGAAATTTAAAATATTGTAAAAATAGCATGTTAAGCGTATAATTTTAAACTTAATAGGATTGGCATTTGCTTGTATTGTGGTTAAGCAATTCAGATTCTGTGTAATACAGATAAATCCACAGATTTCACTGAGTTTGTGTACCTATGTCAAGCCTGCCATCAGCACCAAGGTATTTGTGTATCACTTGTCCGTTCTGTCACATCTAGATTTCAAGCCACATGGTACAGTTCTCATGTATCTGAAAAGATATTTTAAACTCCTACAGAAGCTAATAGGAATTCAGTCAGTTTGTGGAAGGTAGGGCTAGGCTTCAAACAAATCCTAGGACTTGGACTATTGCACTCTTCACCTCAAAAGCAAGCCAGACACAAATTCAAAGTGAATGAGGAAACTTTCCCTCTTCATGTTCTTATTCCTTTACTTGGCAGTGAACACTTTTTAGAATAAAGCCCATTTTCTTGTCTGCAGGCAGCTCCATTCATATGGCCAATGCTTTCATTTGCACCTTCTGGTTGAGAACTCCCTTCAGTTGTCTGAAACAGAAATGAAATGTCAGTGAAGGCACGTGCATGTCTTCCAACAGGCAGCCATTGGACTTTGTTCCCATTAGGTAGCTCTGCCTGACTCTCCTCTTCTAGTGGCACAACTTCTTAGCATTGAAAGAAATTGAAACGAATGTGTACAAATGTCTGTAAGAGGAGGCTTGCACCCCAAATCTAGTATAATCTAAATGGCAAATAATCCACAGGGCATCTGCCTACATCCCTAGACAGCTGAGCTATTGCCTTCCCACCATATTCACAGCATCACTGGAAAACTCACCAAGGGTGAAAGCTCAGAAAGCTCAGCAAGCTTTCCTATAACACAGTGGGTGACATGTTTTTAAGGGTGTGAGAAATTATATATGATTTATCCAAAGCTAAGGCTGCAACCTAAGAAGTCCTAATTTGGATGCATGTCAGCCATTCATACTCAAAGAGCTATGGTGGAAAAGAAATCCTTGGAACTCTCTGAAAACTTGGAGACCTTCCAGGCTGAAGTCTTGCTTAGAAAGTCAAATATCCATCAATAGCATGCAATACCTAAAACTGGTAAAACTGTTGACTGCTGAGCTCATAATTTTGTGCAGCCCAAAGTCTGGTTGGTCTTGTTTGTACGCAAGGCAGACAAGGTGAGGGGCTTGTCTATAATGTTTCTTCTTGTAGTTCTGTATTACTCAGCTTTTTTTTAGATTTGTCCCAGTAACACAGTCTTCTCAGGTTTCTAGTAGTAACTTACTTTCTGAGCTCAGTTTCAAGGCACAGAACCACTCACACCACCAAAAATGAAGGCATGCGCTACTAAAATAATTTATACTTGCTTTGCCAAACACCTATCTGAGTAAGAGTTTAAAAAAATTCAGAACATACTTTTATTTTACATTGTGCATTTGTAGATGCATTATTTTCTGTCTTCATTCCAGTTGCCTCTTCCATTTCTAAAAAAAGTAATAAAATCATTAAATTAAAAAGAACCATGGGTAAGTAAACTTACAGTCAATTTAACAGCTGGCTGAAGTAACGAAATACCTAATCAGCTATTCCTCTGGGCATTTATCACACAGAAGAATAACTAAAGAATGATGAATACTTCCTAAAACAATTTTCTAAGGCAATGTAATTAATGTATCAGGACTGTGTAGTTTGGGGGTGTTTAGAGAAAAGAACGAAATTAGCAGCTTGACTGCAGCATGAGGGTTCAGACAGACCTTTCAGACTTGAATTCTGTCTTTGTCTAGCAGGTTCGTGCTAGTCTAGCTCCAGTTATAATCTCAGGAGATGGGAGTGTTCAATGAAGAATGGGCTTGGAGAGTCTTTATGCTAATAGTATACCTGACGTTATTTATGTCCCCAGGTAGAAGATAAATAGAGCCTGAAAACCTTCAGGCTAAATTTGAGTGAGACAATCATGTTTCCAGCTTTTTTGGAAGAAAAAAAAAAAGGTAGAGCACATTATGGAAAGTTTCACCAATGTTTCAGCAGTGTCTTTCAGGCCTGTGCTGAATTAATATATTTGCTCCTTAATATATAGCATATGTGACCAGAAATTAAGAGTAACACTGAGTCTGTGAGAGATTTTGCCTAAAAGTTTGGATAAAGTACATATGGGGCTTTTTATTTATTTATAATAATAACTGACATTAAGAACAGCAGTTTGGACAAGTGGTAAGAAATGTAATTGATTACTTTCTCTTGTATGTAATAGCCTAGATTATGGTGGCTGGTGTTTCTAACAGAAACTTTGTTCATCTGGAAATGAACAAAGAAGAGTGTTCCTTTGAGCACTAAAGCACGCATACCTGTGAGAAGTGCATCAATTGTCTCCACTACATGTTTTGCATCTTCCATTGTGAAACACATTGGTGGTTTGAATTTTAGTATATTTCTGTGGGGTCCATCTGCACTAAGAAGAATTTGATGCTCTTTCAGCCTGTGGAAAGAGGAAACATCTATGTTAGGCACAGGTATAAAACTATATTGTGTCCTGTCAGACCCTTCAGGCTGAGTTTGATTTTGAAACTTTTATTTTTCTAGTACTATATTATCAAAAGCTACACAAATTTAAACTGAAATTAATGACTAACTGTTGGGGAATATTAGGAAGGTCTGATCACTGCACATAGTCTTTAAAAACCATTTACTTGTAAATAAGATGAAGGGCTTCAGCTGTGGCTGGTGTTCGCTTTTGTTGATCTTTCACCAGATCCACTCCAACAAACAATCCAACACCCCTGGAGTAGAGGAAAAAAAATACAGACAAATCAAATATCGTGTCAGTAACCCAAGCCTGCTGCAAATGCAAAACCTGTTTCTAACAACTGCAATTCCCTTCCCTGGGGTGCAAGTGGCCAAGGAGCAGGAAAGAGAAGAGACTTTCTCTTTGGTCATCTTTTGGCACTGGCTACTTCAGATGATCAAGTGCAATTAAATAAATTTATCCAGAAATATCTGTTATCTGGCTCATTAAGACTACGTGGCCAGTTAAGACTGATAGAATAATTTTCTCTCTCTCTTATCCTGCAAAGCTCAAGCCAGGGAGCTGTGGAAGACAAATAACCAAAAATAAGAACTAAAACCACCCCACAACCCAAGCCCCCTCCCCAAAAACCTGAAGGCAGTTACCATGGTAGTAACATAAGAAGAGGAAAACCCACACTAACATCTCTGAATGAAAGGGACCAGAGATTTGAATAAGATCTCCATCATCCCAACAGTGTGCTGACAACTGGGCTATTGCATGTCAATGGCTCTTTCTCCTACTTTCTCTCAGAGCTTTTCTAGGGGCTACACTTATACCTAACTAAGCAGATGGATGGACAACTTTTTAAAAAAATATATTGCCTTACAGTATCAGTTTTGGGTAGTCCATTTTATAAAAGAGGTGTAGTATAATTATGACATAATGTTTCTGTGTTCCCCTCACCCCAAACTTGTTGATTTTTCTAGCACAGTTATTTTTCTTCTCTGACATTGCTGTAAGGCACCCACCTGATATCTCCCACTAAGGGATGTTTCTCCTTTTGCTCAGCCAGCAACTCCAGGAGATAATTTCCTACACGTGTAGCATTTCCTTGGAGATCTTCTTTTTCTATTACCTCCAGCACAGCCAAACCAATAGCACAAGACACCGGATTGCCTCCAAACTGATAGTAAAGACAAATAAGAAACCAAAACCTGTCACAAACATTCATCTGTGGTTATCCTTGTAGGTTTCAGTTGCCCTCTCCTGCTTGGCATGCCATCAGGAAAGCTTGAAGAGGTGAGGATTTTGTGCCATGCAGACTGTGGAGCACTGTCCCCCACACTTTGGGCAATGTAAGAGGCCCAAGGAAGGGAGTCCCTCTTCCTCCACTTCAGGTTTCAGTAATTTGAAGATTTCACAGCTGAAGCATTCAAGCTGCTCTCATGGTTTGCTGATTGCATGTGCAGGAAAAATGCTCCTGTGAAGAGCAGTGAGTGATAGATCTGATATTTTTTGATCCGGAGCATATAAACTCCATTGAAAACAGGGGGATTCATGGTAGCTGGGAAGAAGGCTTAGCCACAGGAGCAGAAATGGGACTCTGTAACCAAGAAGAAAGCTGCTCCTCTGTGGCATGGATGCAGCTCAAATGTTTCCTGGTAAAGGGCTATTGCTTTGTTAGGTGACAACTGCAGAGCAAGGTCTGCCAGGGCATGAGCCCCACCAGCACAGAGCCTATCTTCAAAAATGAAATTTTACATGGTCAACATTTCAGAGGGGGGAGAGAGAAGGAAGAATTTATCTATATGGATGTGAGCTGAGATGCATGACTTGCCAGAGAGCTAGTTCTGGTCCATATTAAGATATACCACTTGGTACAGAGCATATTTCAAAGCCTCTCCACTTGCTTTTAGATATTAGACTGTGGTTGACTCGAGCTCTTAGTAATGTGATGCAGTGATGGATGCAAATGTTAGCTGAATCACCTGAACAACTTCTAACTGCTAAATGCAGACCAAAAGAAAAAAAAGAAAACATTCTCCTACAAACTTACTGTATTGAAATACTCCAGTCCAGAGGCACCAAAACTTTCAGCGATTTCCCTTGTTGTGACCACACAAGACATAGGGTGGCCATTGCCAATGGGCTTTCCCATGGTGACAATGTCAGGCACAAAATCTTTGCCTTGCAGCTGGAATGCCCAAAAATGCTTCCCAACTCTGCCAAAGCCAACCTGGACCTCATCAGCTATGAACACTCCACCCACTGCACGCACGTACCTGAAAACAAATAGAATAGCTTGAATGACTAGTGCTGCAGTACATGCTCGTGTATGCAACCTAGGACAAGGGAGTTGGTATTACAGAAATTCTCCAGTGTGAGACCAGGTTAGGAAAAAAAGGAAGAACATGGCTGTTGAAACACAGCTACAGCTATTTCAATGGATAACATTTTTAGTTGACTAAATGTTAAGAAAAAAAATCTGATGTTCTGATGCAAAATAGGGGTATTATAATGGTACTGCAGGGTTATATTTATGATGGTTCAGCTTCATCTTCCATCCAACTTATGTACTGAGGATTAAAGATAGAAAAGGAAAGACATTATCCAGCTAAAAACAAGTAGTCAGCTGATGTTCCATAAAAAATAGAAGTGGAATCATACTCTTCAAAAAGTAGAAAGGAACCACAGGTATCCAAGAAGAAGAGAAGGTGATAACTGAATTGATTGGATAAGCCCATAGTGAAAATCTGTTTCTCTGGTTAATTTTCCAGTTATGCCCTTTTGAAGTGATGTACGTACTCTGCCACTTTCTGGAAATAGCCCACAGGTGGAATTACTTGGCCTCCACAGCTCTGCATGGATTCGGCTATGAAGGCAGCAATCTACAAAAAACAAACTCAGGTGAGAGCTGTGTTCATCTACTTGGCCTTTGCACAAACATCTAACAGTCTAGAAATAAACATTTAAATGTGTGCCTTAATTTAATCACGCAATGGGTTGGAGAACTGAGGGCTCTTGAGAACAGATATGGCTAAATAATTTATTCAGTTTGTAATCTGGGGTGCCCAAATCTGCAGTAGCCAGGGCCGCCTTTGTAACCTGATGGGAATACAAGGATCTCTGTTAAGCCCTAGTCCTACAGCTGTGGAAGTAGAAGACTTACTGGTGTCAGTGGACATTGCACCAGGCTCCTGGGAGCTCTGTAAATTTATTTACAAAATTCAATTTACAGGAGATACACAACAGTGTTTGCCATTTTCCCCCAGAGGTTAATGAAACTTGCTTAATGCCAAGGCTCTTCAGTAACAGGTATATGTGGTGATCAGCCTTTTTGTTCAATCCTGAACACCAAGTAGAGGTGGGTAGAATCTGAACTGAAAGATGACCTGGGGCTACGCTTTGGGCACCCCTACCTAATGCAAATAACTACACAAGTAAAATGTCAGCATGAGGCACTTGACAAAAGAGGAGAAAAATTCTACAGGTGAAATAATTCCAGTTGCTAGGAATGAAAAAGAAAGTTATTTCAAGTCAGGAAGGTTAAGAGCAGCAGATCAGATACACTGGAACATCAAAATTTGTTTCTTGTCAACAGCAGAGGTCTACGCAGCAGAGATACAATATTACCCCAAAGTCTCAGCATTAGTCTGCTATTTAAGGGATTGCATCCCCACACCACTTGTCAACCCCTCCCTGAGCATCAAGAGGTCTCTCTGGGCTGGCGCAGTCTTCCTGGAAACAAGGCCGAGCAGTAACGTGTAAAGAACCGTACACTATATTTGAAGAGGCATGCTACGGCCAAAGAGTACGAAGCTTCCCATAGCATGTGAGGCTTAGCCTTTAGCACAACTTGTCCTGCCACAGGTCTATGTCACCAAAACCTAAGAAATATGCAAAAAAAAGGAAACAAGGGAAGAAAAAAACAAAACTATCCGTTAGTAGAGAATAAAAAAAAGTTGATGAAGAAACTAAAAGAAGAGTGATGTAAGTCCATTGGGCTAGAAGGGCACATGTTGTTCCAACTTCCACTGGGACTTCAGTGGGCTTTGGATCAAGCCCTGCATGCCTCAAACCACTAATGCCATCATACAAAACATTAACACACATTTTAGGTAAACCTGTTCAGAAATTGTCTGTTTTTATCAAGGTCATATTGTATATGATTGAAAGGTTCACCTTTTTAGATGACTCCAAAGTTATTGTAAGCTACTAGCCTCAGGAATGTATTATCAAGATTTTATCTAGCTTATTTTCTCCATGTCCTGGAGATTTTTATATATCCTTGATAGAATTTTGATGTAGTTTCTCAGCTGACTTCAAAGCTTTCCCTAAAATATTTCAATCTACTGATTCAATGCATAAAATAGGAAAGGAAACTGCTTTGGCTATATTTGCTTATTTACAGCTGTATTATTGATCCTTTCATTGATGCCTAGAAAAATGAAGGGCAGGAGGAAGCAAGTGAAACTGAGTAAATAAATACATCCTTAGTTGCCCGTTTCATGCCCCCATGTCACACTTAATAGATGAAGCCTCAGCATTTCTAGAGCACAAACCACACACCTTGCGTCCATTCTTCTGCATTTCTTCAATAATCTTTTTCACATCTTCAGCATAAGCACTTGCTGGATCTGGGTGATCTTCCCTATATTTTCCTCTGTAGATATCTGGAGAAGGAGCCTGAAAAGACCAATTTTTTTTTTTTTTTTAAAGCACATCCTTCTGTGGAACATTTACTTTCTTTTCTATTACTCTGCATTTTTGTCTTTCCACACAGGTAATAGGAGTTAGTACAGCCTGAATTTCTGCATGGAATTGCAAAAATGCTTACAAGAGCTTAAACTCAATCCAGCCCTGTGATGTGTTCAACATTACTGCATGCAACTGTTGAAAGAGCCATCATCTACCTCATCCACCTTTCAAGACTGTCTGTCCCTCCTCTCCCCAAGACACAATACTGAGTCCTCATCTTATTTCAGATTCTTGCAGAAAGATCCATTTCTGCAACTGGAGAATGGGGTTTTCCAGCATTTCACCTCCCTTCCAGCGTCCTGGTCATGGTACAAATCTGTATGACCTTCAAGCTTCTACAGTGTTGGGAGAGGTTCAGTAAACAAAAGCAGTGGTATAAAAAGGTGGATACTACTTTGGCAGTGTGGAGGTCTAGATAGGAAAGACCTGCTTGGTGTACATCTCTGGGCTGAGAATAATTTTGTCTTTAAGACTGAAAATCAAACAGTATTCCCGCTCATGACCTCTATACCCAGATCTCTCTGAACCTGTGGGGTCTGCCTTTCCAGTTTTTGGGAGTATACTCAGAAGTCCTGCATATCTTTAACCAAACCAACACAGCAGATACTGGCTAATTTCTTCAAAATGTGTAACTATACAGTGCAGTGCCTCAGGAAACTTGTAGCACTATGGAGGAAACCAGCCTCAGAGCTGAATAGCCTCTTAGAAATCCAAAAGCAAACAATTTTGTTGTATTTAGCCCACTGAGAAACAGCCAAGTATATGTATTCTAGCATCAGCAAAACAAAATGAAAGTATATTTACACCAGAAGCGGGTAATTCAATATGCTGCATAACAGGCATAGAAATGACAAGAAGCAAAAAACCACACTTACCACATGCACAAACTCCTTCTTGCTGTCCTTTCCCAGCTGATTAAATTTATAGGGACTGATGTCAATCAGAGATGTAACATGGCCATGGTAAGCACTGTATGAGTGTTAAATATCGAAGTCACTTTTCACCAAATGTATAGAAGAGCTAAATTTACAACGGTGCCCATAAATAATCCAGAATAAGCAACTGTATCCGCAACACAGTAGCACTGTTTGTGAAGGGATCTTGATTTAATTTACTCAGTCTTTCTCTCAAAGGCAATATGAAATTGCTGTTGATTTTAATTCACTAGCAGGACTGGAACCGAGAGAGCTTTTTCTTGCATAAAATCAAGTGCCAGCATGGGGATGGACCAAGACGATGTCCCCTGGACTGCACCGCCTCTAAGGTGGCTGCCCTAGCAGCCTTACCTAGCAGTTGAAAGGTGGGTCCAGCTCCCTCATTTCCAACCTGTGGGCCCCACTCTGGCCAACTCAGGCTTTGCAAGCTAGACCCCAACACCATTGCAAAGACCCTCAAGAGTGGGCATTGCATCGGCAGGTGAATGTAGCAGCAGCACACTGGTACCTTCCCTGAAGGCCCTACAGGCTAGAATGTTTGGCAGAAGCCACTTTCAGGATAAGGACGAATATTGTTTGAATGTAAAATCTTTATATTGAAGGGTATGTTAAAGCTGGTTACTACTGGGGCCAATTTGATTTAGAAATGAGGAAACAGATCCTTTTGAACCTAAAGCATGTAGCAGCTTCATTCAGGGATTAAACATTTTTGTTCAGCCATAAACTTGAAGCAAAGGGAACCTCAAACCAAATCAAAGACATGTCACAATCTCATAGTAGCACACACATCAGGTAGAGAGGATGTTTTTTAACTCTTTTGTCTTCTTTACACCTTTCTACTAGCCAGACAACAAAATCTGCCAATGGACACAAAGAAAGGACAGAAATCCCACCCTGACTGGGATGGCAGCTACGGCAAAAGCCTACAGAGCCTTGGGACTTGGGCAAAGAAATACCCTGTGGTGTTCAGGAAGACAAGATGTTGCAGTGAAACAGTGACAGAGCCAGTTCCATCCTCAGACTCTCCTGATGGAAGCTGCTCTCAGTGGCTCCAGATCTTGGCCACATGAGTCAGAGGGCTAAGGGGGATCTGAAACACAGCTGAGTCAAACAAGCTCTATGCTGTTCAGATATAGACACATGCTCTTGCAGTTGCTCTGGCTGGAGTTTCTAATCACAACCTGAGAAGAAGATCCAGCCCTACAGCAGCATAACCAACTTTACACTGCACCTAGGGTACGGAAACCCAGACGTGGTCAGCCACCTTCCCTGTGGCTCACAGCCCTCTCAGTGCCTCCTGATTTTGGAGCTGCTTGGTTTTGTGTGTGTACTTGTGTTCACTGAAAGAGAGCTGAGCATCAGTGCAGCATGGTTGCAGAGCTACAGGATCTTTCTTCTTGACCACTGAATATTTATTTGTACATGTCCAGCAGAGCGTGACAAACAGAAAGCCCTTTTCCAGAGCAGCCCAGTGGCCAGACCACTTACTGATATTGAAAAGCAACATTCAAGTCTCTGGCCTGAATTGCTTTGGCAGTCTCTGTGGGAAATGCCCTGTAACAGGTGATTGACCTTCTGGGGTGACTGACAAGCTTATTTTTTAGAGATCTTCAAAACTTGTGTTTATCCAAATGGGGAAAAGGGATTTCCTGACCTGTTCTAGTATGAAAGCAACAAAGCTTTTCTTTCAGCAGGCAGTGGAGTACGAACAGCAGGGGGTTGCTGCAAAGCCATTTCTGAAGTAATGGCAGGAGTTGCTGGCTGCTTTCACATAAGCTACTCTGTATACTTACTTCTCAAGGGTGATCACATCTTGGTGCCCATGGTACTGCCGAGCCAGTCGTAAAGCAAGATCATTTGCTTCAGACCTGCAGAAGAATATACAGCCGCAAAATAGTGAGGAAGCACTTCCAATTAAAATGGTATTCTGACACAGAAGAGGAGGCACAGCAGGCTCTGTTACTATACAGATTACAACGCTAAGGTTGAGACTGTAAATGCCATGTAAGAGGGCAAAGAAAAAACAGCTCTTTGTATAAACAGCAAACAAAGAGATGCTTTCTTTCCCTCCCCCAGTTTGCTTGTAGACATTTACCTCCTCTTGGTATAAACGAGACTGCTTTGCAGCTGAGAGTGCAATGCAGCCACAAACTCTCAAAAGGCAACAGTGCACCAGCCCGTCTTCCACCCTCCATGACAGCTCTGTCCTCTCCGGTGCTTGCACCATCAGGCAGCAGAGAAGTCAGATCTGACACCAGGCTAAAGACTCAAACTTTCAGCCTGATCCGTAGCAGCCCCTCTGCTCACACGTCCCTGCAGGTTGCCCATTCTGGCAATGTAACTGATCACAGACTAAACGAACCACCTAAAGAAGACTACTTGTTTCCAAGGTCATATGTCAATTTACAGATAGCTTTCACTACTCTGTATATAACATTCATCAATTTGCTTTTCTTGCTTCCCGCCCCCCCCCCCCCTTTTTTTTTGCATAGCATTCAGCAGACCAGTTTTATGTTTTGGTTCTCTTGCATTGAGCCATCACACTAAATATGACAGCTGCAAATAGGAAGGATCCTTCAATCAGTACTGGAAATATTTTTGTTGCTTATTACTAAGTCCTACTCAGTGACATTTAGACCAAGCTGTTCTCAGTGTCCATCTCAAACAGGTCATAATATATATAACATATATTATATATAACATATATGATATATAACATATATGATATATAACATATATAATAAATAGTCATAATGGGGAAAAAAATATTCAGACATACCCAGAGTTAACAAAATAGCAAACAGAGAGTTTCTCGGGCAGAGTGGCTGTAAGACGCTGTGCGTACTGAACAAGGTTGTCATGAAGGAACCGGGAATTTGTATTGAGCAGTTCCATCTGTTTTGTTGCAGCCTTTATCACATATGGATGACTGTGGCCAACTAAAGAAGAAAATAATTAGTTATTACTAGCAAGCAGTCAGTTATTGAACCACACAAGGAGATTCAGAGAAGCACTGCCAACATCATCACTTGGAAAAAGTGTGTTTTGTTAGAAATGAAGGAATAGCTGCAGTGTTACAAATTAAACTGCTTACCATGTGCAACGTTGTTGATACAGTCTAAGTATTTTTCTCCTTTCTCATCAAACATGTATTGGCCCTGGGCACGCACTATCTTCAGAGGGTCCTTGGCAAAGAAAACTTTGCAGGAAGGCCTAAAAAAAAAATAAAAATAAAATAACACCATTTTAGTTTTCTCAGTTGTTCCCCCTTCTTTGAGCATTGAGGGGGTTGATCTTTTGCAGTCCTGGAGACAGCTGCCTTCTTCTGCAAAGAGTTTGTGAGTGGCTCAGATGGTGGTCAAGCGGGGCTCTTGCCAAAATTAAAAACAGCCCCTGTGCGCCTCCCTAGGCTCAGTGGGAACAGAAGTAGGTCTTTAATAAGGGCATTTTCAAAGCATGACTCTGTCTGCAAGTGGTTTCACAGGAGCACCATGACTGCAAGTCGTTCTAGGTCCTTATATGTCCTTCTGCGTTTCTAGGCTGTAGCTCTATTTGTTTACATGCCTTATGAACATGTATAGCCAATTCACTCGCTGGGAACAAGACTAAGTTGTTAAGCACTGTTTTACACTATAGCCAAAAATTCATTACGCAATGGATGACTGTACCGTATAGAGGTCACATTCAAGAACAACACACTAATTAATGTCTTGCAGGCTTTATTTTCAGAGGTGCTGAGTAGGTCCTAAAAATCTCATTATCTCATCCTGACAGCTTTGGATAAAAACTTTAAAAGCAGCTTTTTAGAAGCTCCTAAATCATACTGACTTCCAACAAAACTCCTTGTAAATTATCCAAAAGTACCCTTTAAATGCTCTTTCTCTTCCCCACCCCACCCCCCCCCCCCCCCCTTGGAGAACATGCCAGCTATGTAATTATGTTACATGATATTACTGAGCAGAAGGGAAGTCTTCTGAGTGATGTTTATATGGCCTTGGATAAACCCAATCATTTTCAGGTAACTCAGAGAGTTATTGTCAGTTATATTGAGATTACGCACATGTAAATCCTAAATGTAAATCCTAGAAAGTGAAGTAATTTACTTTCCTTCTCACAATTTCTAGCCCCGTTGCACAGATCTTTTCTGACATCTTTCGCTATTCCTCTGGTACTCTTTAAACGCAGTGCACATCATCATCGTGATGGGCTATTTCTTGACTACAGTTTTTTCTTCTATAATGTGTCAGTCCATTCTGTGAAAGTTTCTTTTTGCTCGCCCAGCACAGCCCAATCCTATAATCCTTGCACAGGCAAGAGTGCCTTAACACAGAGCTGGCCCTTAAAGGGAGGCTGATGTGCCTGCTTTATGAGGCCATGACTTTTATGAACCTTTAGTGAGCTTTTTATATATGTCACACATTTAGGATGCAATCAGCAAATAGCCAGAGCAGGTTTTAACAATCTGGACTTATTTTTCACTTGGCGACACCTATTGAAGAAAGAATTAAAGCTGCATGTTCTGGAGGAACTAATATTTCAATATAATGGGATCAGATACGTGCACAGCCAGGACTATTGCTCAGGTCACAACTGTCGGCAGCCTTCCTGCATTTCCCCCCAGTTACACTCAGCTTAAGAGATCTCCACTTCATTTAACAGAGACGTCTATTTTTCAGGAGCATGCTGTTTATTCAACCTAAAAAACCCCCCTGCAGAGCCACGTTTTAGGCATACACCTGGGTACCACATTCTGCTGGCTTGCTTTAATCTGTTAAAAAAGCGAACGGCGCTTGGTGTGCTGTGTTTCAATGACTGCATCCCCCCGCCCGCCGCGGGAATTAGAAGTGGCCCAAAGATTTGGCAAACTGAAGGGCTGGATGGTCATGTCCATCCCACTCCCCCAGCCCCCACCTCCGGGGGGCCGGAGTGGCTGCCCAGCGCTGTCAGCCCTCGGGCAGCGCCGAGCGGGCCCGGCCGGGCGCTGTCACCGCCGGGGGGGCCGGGGCAGACGCCGGAGACCTTCCTCCTCCTCCCTCCCTCCCTCCCTCTCCTCCGCCTCCCGCCCGGCTGCCGCCCCTACCCGATGTGCTTCCTCCGCAGGGCGAGGGTCTCTGCCTTGCTATAGAGCTCCTCCATCCCGCCGGCACGGCACGGCACGGCACGGCACGGCACGGCACGGCACGGCACGGCACGGCGCACCCGGGGGCTCCCCGCCTCTTATGCCGGCGCCGGCCCCCGCCAAACCCCTCCTCCCTGCCTCTGCCTCCCTCCCGCCTTCCCCGGCGGGACGGCCCGGCCCCCCCCCCCCCCCCCCCCCGATTTTTCGGTTTTTCCTTTTGGGCCATTCGTGTGTACTACTCAGCTAAAGCTCAGCCGCGGGTTGCCTCCGCGCTTTTGAGTTTTTCTATCGACGCAAAACGGCGCAAACTTGCAAAACAAGCGACTCGCTGTGGAGGGCCAGCGGGAGAGCCCGGTGGCCACCCAGCTCCCAGCGGCGAGCCTGCCATGCCTGCGGTTGCTCGCCTTTCGTCGGTGATTCTGGCGGCCAAAGTACTTCTGCTACTGACATCCTCGTGGGGGGCACCAAGCAGTTGACTTAATCAAAATTAGGGTCATAATTCGAGGACCTTCACAGCTCCTTATCTCACCGAACCTGTTTGTAAGTGTAGGCTGAGATGTACACTTGCATACATCCATCAAAGCCTGTATCTGTATTTCTTGTAAAGCAGGGCAAATTAGTAAGAGCTATTGTTTCCTATGTTTCTGTATACATAAGTAGGAAAGGGCTCTAGCCCTGGTGCTCTGATGCATTGGTACACCCTTTTTCAGTCTAGGCAAGACCTAAGTGTAACTGGTCCTATGGTCTCTTTCTAACCACAGCACCAATGTAGAACTGATTTACTTGAATGTGACATTTCTTCATGGTTACCCTTGAAAACCATCGCACTGGATATCAAAGCCCATAAGAAAAAGAGGGGACGATTCTGTGGGGAAGAAGGGCAGAATTCACGTCAAGAGGCATCGCATTTCCCAACAGCAAAGCTGCCGGTGGAGCACCTCACCTTTACCTTCTCCCTGCCACAGATGCACTCTCTCCCCGGCTGGAGGCTGCTCCTTGAGCTGCATGGGTAGACAGCCGCAAAACCTGCGCCCACGTCCTCGCTACCCTGTCTGTAGCTCAGCTGTGCCACCTGCAGCGCTATGTTTGGAAGAGTTTTCAGAGAGCATATGTAAAGCCACACAATTTCCTGTGCTGATGATACTTGTCTTTTCTAGATCAGTATCCAGTAAGTTGTCCCAAATTTTGCAGATGGAAGAAACACACCTCCTGATTTTTACATTTTTTATATCTCTGCCAGTAAGCCACCTTTCTGCTTCTCTAGTCAAGCATTTCTTTTCCTACAGGCATTTTCTTAAGCTTCTTCAGACAGTGTTAATTTGAAGCTCTGCAAGCTTTCACATTCCTGGTCCACCGGCAGCCTTGCCTTACCAACCAACAAAACCTCCATGTAGCAGAACTGGTAGGAGGCACCAGCAGCTACACCTCTAGATCCTGGCAGAGACAGCAGCTGTCTGTCTTCGGTGCCTTGTCCAGGCAGAAGGCATGGACTTAAAAGATATGAGGGAGCTGTCAAAGCTGTCAGCTAGGGCAGTATTGTGCAGGCAGCGATGAGATTCATTGATGGGTCTGGAGAGGAGAACAGGCATTTAGATCTGCTAACATCCAAACGGAGCCTAGGCTAGAGCCTGTCAGGAATGCTGCTTTGCAATCCTTCTCCATTTTGCTTGCTTCTCTGAAAGCTGGGGAATGATATTTAGCATAGGGTAGACGTAGTTCAAGTTGTACACGTTATATACTGGACCTAATTGCAATCCCTTTGTAACAGTAATGTAAAGAAAGGCTAGAGTTCAGGTGATGAATGCGAGCCTGAGGCCAAAGGCATTTCAGGAGCCAGGACTGTCCCGCACCCGCACCCGGCTGGTGCGTGGCCTCTGTCCCTGCCTAGCACAGCCCTGGCCCTGCTCCGGGCTGCTGGGAACGCTCCCACTGGGAAACTTCAGCTGGTTTTGCTGACCTGCCCGGTTTTGCTTGCACAGAAGCCCTGGACCACAAACAGATTTAAGGGATACGCGAGCTACTCCTTTACAAGCATGCATCAGCAGGCAGCCCTGCTTGTATCAGGGCTTTTTGTTCCAGGTTTAGCAAAAGAAAGTTTGTTCACAGCTAGATTACTAATTTCTTGAAGCAATACTAAACTTCACCAGGAAAGCTCAGGGTGGTAGGTGAAGTAGTTTGTTAAAAGGGGGGGTGTGGGGGGTGTGGGAGTGTGTCTGTGTGTGTCTGTGTGTGTGTGTGTGTGTGTTGCTTCTCTGTTCCTCCACAGCCATGAGGTTTAAGAATCAAGAAAATATTCCTCCCTCTTGACTCATAGTTCTTGCACACTCTTTTGATATTATCAGCAGGAACAAGCTTGCCAAGTCGCATGTGTAGAGCAGAGGAGGTCTCTTTCCCCTGATTAGCAGAGAGAGACCCTGCCAAAGACATAGGGCTTTCCAGCACTTTGTCACTTGGCTTTTTTAGACATCTCCTGCACTTTGTCACTTGGCTTTTATAGACATCTCCTGCTCCTTCCACTTGGCTTCATAAAGCTGTGGAGTAAATACTAGCAGCTATTTCTTCATGACATAGAGAATTATTAAAATAGTTTTTTTTAAAAAAAAAACTTGTGGTTTGGTTTTTTTTTGGTTTTTGGGGGTTTTGTTTTGGTTTTTTTTTTGTTTTTTTGTTTGTTTGTTTTTGTTTTGTTTTTTTGTTTTTTGTTTTTTGTTTTTTTAAATACTGTTTTCTCCATCCTGCGCTGTTTGCTTTCTGAACTTTTTAATTGATTTTTTGTCCACACTTGTTTAAGAGCTTTATCCTGGCAGGGTACCAGCAACCAGCAGCCCAGCTCCCTGTATGAATGATGAAAATGAGTAAATATTTCTAAGACCTATTCAAAGTATCCAAGTAAGGTGCCTTTGCCTCCCTATTTAACTGTTTAAGGAGTTACTATAACTTTGAAAAAACAATGTATTGCTAGTGTATCCTGAGAAGCAAACTCATTACAGATCCTCAGTGGAAAATAATCTGCACTGAAAATCTGTTTCAGTACAGAAAGGTAAAGATGGACAAACCGTACTTGTCTGCACCTTCTCAGGGATAGCCAGCTGCTTGGCATTTACTCTGAAAGAGGAATGGACTTGCCTGAGAGTCGATGCAGTGATCTGTGCAGCAGGCTGCTGAGTCAGTCGAACGCAGGATGAGTTAATTGGGTACAAATAGGCCAAGGGGAAGGCAGAAAAGAGCAAGATTATGTTACTTACTGAGCTTCACGGCATCACTTTCCAGAGCCATTTGCATGCTTGCTGGGTCCTGAATAATTTTTGAGAATCATTTCATTGCTGAATGTACCTGTAGTGTTTGCAGTTTCAGATTTTTAAATGGCAACTTTATTCTATATACATTTTTCTGACACAAGCTAATTGATATAATAGGGACAGTTGGTATTTTAGATTATATTCTTTTTTGGAAATATTTGTTTTTATCAGTTTTATCTCAACCAGAAACAATTACCTCATAAAAATCTTAATATGCCAAAGAGAAGAGAGTTCCTAAAATTAGTTTGCAAAAAGTTGACAGGTACTTGTCAGCTGCAGGAGGGAGCAGCCAGACAAAGGTGATGCCAGTGACTGCTCACTTTAGGTGTGGGCACATGGAAAACTGAGTCAAGCTGTAACCTGCCCAGACAAAAAAAATCAGGATATTTCTTAGTTTTGAACATTCTGTCTTGGTGTAAGCACATGAAAAACCTGCATCTTGGTTGATGTGACAGGAGCTGTGCCCAGCTTTGCTGTCAGAGACAGACTAAACCAGCCTGAGTGTAACTATACTAGCAGGCTGTGATCTCTCTGAGAAGGCTTGTGTACAGTATTTTCCTGAATACTGCAGGTCATGTATATATATTTGTATGCATGCATATATCTATATGCATCTATTTGTATATATGTGCATATAGACACATATATACCTACATATATATGGAGCATCCAAGCTTCAAGTTTTGAGCATGAATCCAACAACACTTTATTTTTCTACTGCAGCCAGGAGAGGAGAATGCCCTGTGAATACTCCGTCTGGAAATTAGCAGAAGCCAACAGAAGAGAAAACAAATTATTAACTCTGGGAAGTCATGAAGATTCTGCTTGCAGGAACATGACTTAAATGTCTTGGCATTCCCATGTTTGTCTTCTTTTAATATTTATTTGGGTGCAGTTGTTACTACTTGCTGGAACATGAATGCTTTGTCAGCTCATTTTGTTTTGTTCTTTTTGTTTTTAAACATTTATTTGTGTGTGATTATTATAACTGAGCCACTAGGTGAAGCTGTGTGAGACGAGGATATGAGAAGCCACTTCTATTGGGTTTTTTTTGACTTTTGTAGAGTCCTTGTTACAAATGGGTAGGGATTAGGAAGTTTAGAAGGTCCACAAAGCAAAATTCGATGTGAGTAATGGCCTTTAAGTATTTAATTAAAAGGTCCATTAAAAAAAAAAAAAGAGGGAGAAGCGTCAGGCATTTCACATGCAGCCCTGCGTGTGCTTTGGCACGTCACAAAATTCTGAAGGAAAGTCATGTCCCAGGAGTGCTGTAGGATGTGAAGGCTATAGGATACTGGTTAGCTGAGGTTTGACTTTAGAGGGAGTGTGATACTGAAAAATAACAGGGAGGCAGTAAAAGGACTCCAGCAGCAGCCAGGGCAGGTTTTGTTACCATACTGGTAACGACACCAGTGAACATACATAGACTGCAGGCAGAATGCTTACAGTGACTTGGCTAACATCAGAGTAGCTACAGCACTGAGAGGAAAAAAAGCAGGAATTGTCCAGAACGTACTTTGTTTCTTGGCAGGACAGCAGCAGCATCATCTGGAACCGCCTTCCCTCATCTACAAAAGGAGAAGAAAGGAGGAAGCTGGAAGAAAGAAAAGCCCAAGAGCAACCACAGCAGAAGCGAAGACTTTGCCTGGGTCTGGACTGCCTGGCTGGGGTGGCAGCAGCGCTTGCAGCCATCTGGGCCGCACGTGGCAGAGCAGCATCTGCCCTCAGTGGCGCTGGGCACGTCCTCAGGGATGCTGGGTACACTGAGCTGTATGTACCTCATCTGGAAAAGGGAGCAAAGCTATTTTTAGTTACCCCAAGAGTCTAAAACAGAGTTAGGTAAGTTTAATGGACATTTATGGAGATTACCAGGAGTTAAGAGTACAGGTCAAACCCTCATGGTGCTCATTCTCTCTCTTAGCCTAGAGCAGGGGTTCTCAACCTTTCCTTCACCACGGACCCCCTTTAAATACGTTTTGTGGCTGCGGACCACCAAGACTCAGTTCAAGATTTAAAGCACTAGACTGCATCAAATATTTATTTCAATTTTCTCATTAAGGGTCTTCAAATTTGGAGAGAAGGGGAAATAAGTTAATTTGCTAATGCACACACTCCTATTATAATCTTTATTGCAATGATTCCATATGAATTTAAAATAATAGCATCAACACTCTTGCTCAAATGGCCTATTTTATGGTATTTTAATGTGCTAATTCTAAATTTGATTCCAATTTTTACATTAAAATTTGATGAAAAGTTTTGACAATTCTTCTCACCTCCCCCCTTGTTTGTCTGTGTTCAGTCACCATATATTTTCGTTTACGGGTCCAGGGCCACCACTTGGAGGAACAGACCTCAGCCCTGTTGGGGCCCTAAAGAGGGCCGTTGGGTTAAGAAAATGTCTTTAAGAGAAAAACTGCCTAGTTAAAGTGGGTCCCAACAGCCACACTAGCACTGAATATACTAGCGTGTCAGGGCAGGCAGGGGTCGGGGCTTGAGTATGAGAGGAGCATTGAGGGGAGGGGGCTATGGAAAAAGGAGGCGCAGTGCTTGCCGCGGGCCAGATCAAATGCTTCCGGACTGGACGTTCCCCACCCCTGATTTAAGCCTTCACAGACCCCCTGTGACAACATCGCGGACCACAGGTTGAGAACCACCGGCCTAGAGTGAGTACATTTTTGAGGTGATGGAAGGGGAAACAACGGGGAGTGTTTTGTTTGTCTGAAATATTTTGGGATTTAGAAACCCAAACATTGAAATACTGCTTTGAAGAGATTACAGCTGCTGCCCAATGTTTTATTTTTCAAAAAAAGTCCTTTGTTCAAGGAGACTCCTGCAAAAATGTGTCATCTTAGACAAGGGTACTTGAAAATATACCATTCTGCAATAATTATTATGCTCCATCTTTTCTGAACTAACCGGATTTTTGGTAAAACAGACCTTCATATTTTCTAGCTTGCACTGTTACTCATGACACTGCCTGTGTACATCTTTATTTTTCAGCAGTTCAGGTTTATTTTTCACCTTCAGAATTACAGAAAGGGGAGACTGGTGATTTTCAGCTTTATTTCTTTGGTTTTTTATTGCATGCTATAGGAAAATGGAACATGTTGTAAATGCCCTGACTTTTGTGTGAATGTGAATACTGACTGACAGGACCTGCACTAGATTTCAAACTACAGATTGGCACAATGCAGCACACACTTTTTCCAATCCAGACAGACAAGAACAATTTTTTGCAGCAACACTACGAACTTTGTAATTATGCAAAATCAGCACCAATGGTTGGATTAATATTTTAATAATTACACACTTTTTACATTATGAAAATAAATCATAAATAGTGTAAAAATAATTCTGAAGATCAACTTCTCACAAGCAAGAAACAAAACCTGAAGTACAAAACTGAAAGAAAACAAAACAGTATTCAACTGAAAAACAAGGAGAAATTTTAATAATAAAAACAAAAGCATGCTGTTTGATCAGTTCAATTAAGTCAGGACCAGAGGCCACAAGAAAGTGGTAATTAATAACAAGTTAAAACGGGTGATTAAAACCTTGCAATTCTTTACATTACTCGCCAAAGGAGGTCTCGTGACATATTTACAGTGCTAAGACACTCAAAATATTTCTAGTATTGATAATATGATACCGACGCATGTGATTTTCCCCCCAAGCATTGTAATCCTTGCCAAATTACTTTTCTTTGTATTTTTATCACTTCTACTGCATTTATGAGACCATTTGCAATACAAAAATAACAGCACATATAGCTGAACTTAAAAAAGTAAAAAATACAAATAAAAATATATAATATTTTCCAAAGGAAAAAGTCAGATACATACATCTTAATAACATTTTTAAAGTTGTGTGATACTTTCCCAAACATGTACAATAATATAAGAATATCCACATATATGTTAACAATATGTAAAACATTCTTTCACCAACCCAACTCTTCATAATACTTCAGAGAAGTGTGCAAGTACCAATGGTATCTGGGAAATTCATACAATTTATTTTTTCAATAGAAACAACTAAAACACTAACGGTCCCAGGTTAAGTTAAGGCCCCCTGTTTTCCAAAGACAATTCAATTTCCAAGCAGCATTGATAACTGGATGCATTTAAAAACAAAATGAAACAAAAGCAACACTCCAAATCCTTTTTTTAAAATACAAACTCCACCTGTTTTGTGGAGTGTCTTTTTCAAATTCTGCCAGAAATGATGGTGGCAGGCACTTGTTTCTAACAGCATTTAATGAATCCAACCACCATGTAAAATACTTCAATAGCAGAGGGTGCAAGAAAATCTTCATTTGTACATGATAGCAACATTCAGATCCATAAAAGCAAGTTGCAGAAAAGAAAAAAAAAGTAAAATCAGGTGTTAGTTTTAATTCTAGTCACTGAAATAGAATCATTTTTTGCAGTGACTAAAAATTAAATTTTCTTTTGACCACTATCTTTGCAGATACTAGTGTTTTGTGTGACTCTGTAGTGTCAAAATTTAGGTCTTATTAGGTAAAATACAGAGATTTAAAAATGTAATTTAAGATGGTCAAGCAGCAGAGATCAGGAAATTAAAAAGGAAAGGTCAGCTTCTGCATGCCTTGAACATCTTCATCACATTCTATAGACTGGGCGTATCTGCAGTTTTTACTCACTGAAGTGGTCCTGATTTATGCAAAACCCCACTGTTGAAGTTGATAATATTCCCCTTGTTATTAAGATCAATACCTAACTCCTTCCTTCTGCATGTCGCAAAGCACTTTGCAAGGGAAGGATGCATTGCTCTCCCTGTTTTCTTGCTGAGGAAAGGGAGGCACAGCCAAGTGAAGAGCCTTGCATGGCTGAGCCCAGGTTTGCAATCCAGGTGCTGTGTTGGTCAGTGGGACAACTCTCTCTAAATCCTGACAGGATCCAGGATTTGAACCACATCCCCTGACTCGGCCTCCAGCCTTATGCAGCACCACCTCCCACAAGGACCAAAGGTCTGCTCATCTCATTTGGGGTTGCATTGTTTCTTTTGCTGGCATAACTGAGTAACCAATGCTCACGTGCACTCTTCCGCCAGTGTAACGCTCAGTGGATCTGATGCTAATTTTCCACCCTGTACATCAATCTTAAGAATTATCCCTTTTTAAACTCTATACTTTACACATGTGCAGGTTTATGGATTTGATCATTCTGAAACTCATTCATACTACTTACACAGTAGACTAATAGAATATATAAACAGCTGTATGAAGAGTGTCATTCTGCCTGGCTACACTATCAGAACGTGACATCAAAATCAGCAATAAATAAAAATATAAATCAAAAAAATACATTGTATCATTGCTTCATGAGTTAACATTTCATGCTTTACCTCAGGAAAAAATAAAAAGGTGTCCAAAGCATCCTGAAAGAAAGATTCCCCGTAGCTAATCTATGAATATGAAGACAAGGACCATGTATGTTAGATATATTCCATACAGTGCTTAAAAAACTTGCTGCTTCTGTAGCAGGACTTCTGCAAAATGTGGTAACAGATGATTACAAAACTCGGTATGAAACAAATACTGAAAACTCTCAAAGAAACAAGAATTAATCATACCTGAAAAAGTCAGGGATATAGAAACTATGCAGACTAATACCACTACACATTTCTACAACTGAAAAGACTGGTAGAGGAACTACTGTTCCTGTCACAAACTAAACAAAACAAATCATGTCTATTTGGAGGAATGCTACTAAAAGATACAACACGCAGGTGGTTCAAACTGTAGCTTTGCCATCAAAAGAAAAAAGATACACTAGCACCAAAAATAGTTGTTTTTTAAACAAAATAAACATGCTGCAAGTCTTCAAAGGGTGCTTTTCTTGATGAAATATTAAATCCGTTTTTTTTTCTTATACTGAACATGTAACTTTTCTAGATACTGTTAGGTTTCATTTCAAGTCAATCTTTGAGATGAAAATATTAATGTCAAATCTGTGTATGTACTTTATCCTGTCAAACTAAACTATCTGCTGTTCACCCATGGTCATTTAAATGGAATGAACTTTTCATGATATTGAACAATATGGAAGCTTTAAAAAGTTAAGTTAGATTATTTGGAAAAAAATCAAAGCGTTCCTACCTGGTGGGAGTTAAATAAAGAAATTTCTTTACAAGGCAGAAAAGAAAGTGAATTAAGATGCTTAAGTGTTTCTTCAGCAGGGTCTCAGTGTCACGGAGTTAAAGGAGAATTGAGTTTTGACTAACGCCTAACAGTAGTGTTTATAATTATATCCTGAATGAAGAAATCATGAACCGCGGTTCTGCTAACTTTATTGATGTGTGTAGAAATGGATGCTGTGAGGACAGTCTAAAAATATAGGTATACAAATTTAAAAAAATATGGAAGTGCTAATGACAGCATGCATTTAATAGCTGTTTATCTTGTTGCTATTTTTTAAATGAGCTGTGTTTGTGGCCACTCTTGATATGGAACTGCTAAAACATCTAGCCAGATAAGAAAACATCCCACCTGACTGTGCATTTGAATACTCTGAGGGACATTTAAAAAATATTTCATCTCACTGTATGATTGCCAGTATTTGACATTTTATGAAAATGTTTCACATCTATAACATACCTAGCCAGATGTGCCAAGTGAAGACATAAGTGTTAAGAGACTCTTTTCTGTTAGACGGGCAGCTTGCTCCTCAGTCTGTTGTTTTTTGAGATAGTGCTCCTTAAACAAGCAGACTAAAACTGACAAGTCAGAGGGCTTACATGGTGCTCCTCTTGTCCCCTTTCTGGAAAGTCCCTTATTCACATTACTGCTGTAGCACTCTATTAACACTTTATATTCAGTCTATGCCATGTGAAGGCTTTTAATATTGTAATCATGATTATTCAAACAGGTTGATACTTGCATCTGTGAATATTTAATAAAAACATTTTTTCTTGTACCTGTGAACACTTGTTTGTTTCTTACTATTGGAAAAATGGAACTGAGCAGTAAATATATATATATTCAGTATACATATCTATATAGTGTTGGAATTTTGTTTTTATTAGTAAGGTACCACTAGATGGAGGCCACTAAATTAATTTTTAGTTTTAAAAATCTGTGGAAGATTTTCCCCCATGAAAAGCTGGTTTTGTTTCTGATATATCAAAATGACAATAAAGATTTAGTAAAGTGAAAGACTGCATTATAGTGGCATTTCCATTCATCTGAGATTGTGCAGCAATACGAAAAGTGCAACCACAGCAGGTCCCTGTCTTCACATGATATAGAAATGATGGAGCAAGGAAAAATATGCATTCCAAGAAGGGCAAGGTGCCTGCACATGGATGGAGACAAGCTGTCTTCCTCAACTTTACTTTTGGTCTACATATGAAAGACAGCCTCAGAAAAGTAACTACAAAAGTTTGTGATCATCCTGCTATACACTAGGAACGGAAGTGATATAAAAAGAATTTCCATCTGCCAAATATGGCACCATTTCTCATAAACTAGTCTCTCAAACTAACTATAGTGCACCATATGAAGACTCAAAACTGGAAAAAGTACCTCATGGCAAAAACTACAAATGTGCACAAATTAAGTATTTCTAGCAAGAAAAAAAAGTGGAGAAGCAAAACTTTGGCAACGTTTCTGTAGAAAACTATTAATCTGAACAGAAATACCGACACCTTTAACAGTGTAGTGCGATGACAAGTGTGCAGTGGTAATCACACAGACTTGTTTCTCTCCAATGTTTTTTGAGTAGTAATGTCCACTAAGGTCACTGTAACAGCAGAAGAAGAACAAGAAGAATAAATCAGTCTGTGAAACACAAAAATAAACTCTTTTCTTTTTTAGACTTACAGGCTTCAAAGACTCTGAAATAAAAACTGTTAATACTGAAATAAGATGAACATGTGACTTGAAGTATTTTCTCCAATGCCATCATCATAAATGTTGAATAGATTATTGAAATGCATCCTTTATGGCAACAGTTATGGGAAAAAGAAACAAAATTAACCATAGCTTCCAAAATTCTGCAGAGAAGTTCAGCTAGTTTTGTGTAATTTGAACTGTATCACCTGAAAACCACACCATGGTACATACATCTCTGGCCAGTTCCATTATCCTCCTCCTCTGGAGGAGGATGTTCCAATTCATCCCCGCCTCAAGAATGCTTTTTCCTCCAGCAGTCCCAAAATACAATATGCAGAGCATATACTCTGTCCATCCTTGAGTAAGGTTGAGAAGCTTCTGGTCTCAGGCGGTGTCTGCCACCAAGTGATCCCTGCAGCACCTCTGTAACCTTTTCAAACAACCCACAGAGAAGTCTGGTTTCTTCTTCTAACTTCTTTCCTTCTTGAGTAAGGACTCGACAGGGCCTATCGTGAATGTCTTCGCGACCGTGAGCAGTGCAAGGCAAACCGATGCTGATTAACCGGCAGGACCCTCTTTGATCAAAGGGGCCAGGTGACCCGCAAGACTGGAAGCCATCCACCTGCAGCTGGAACTCTATTCCCCAAAAATTCAAGGCCTTTTTCTATCCTCCTCTGGTTTATCTCTTTTTAGCAATAAGCCATGGTGTGACTCCCTTGAGATGACAAAAGGAAACAATTCAGAAGCTGGAATCAAAGGTCACTGTGAGCAGCCATTTAGCACATGACGTGATCACACAACAAGCAGGTTTGGCACACAAACTCATGCTTTTAGTCCGTACAAGCAGATATGGTGGCATGAATCAGTGAAGTGTTTAAGATGGACATGGAAGCCAAGTCAGTAAACTCCAACAGCAGCTGGTACAGTACATTTCATAGCATTTTGCTCTTATTTGGTCACAATTTCTTGTAAACTAGTTCATGGCACTCATTGTCCATGCAGGTCCACAAGCCAAAATATAAGAATTTACAGAAATAATCAGATTTCTATTATTGATCATTGTATCAAGATCATTCTCTCTCTCATTAGAGAGAGAATCTTTGCAGGTTTACCCTGCAGTTATATATCATCTAACTGCAGATGTAAGTGAAAAAAAGATGTACACATGGACTATTGCAAACAAGTAGAAGCAGCTACATGTAAACATATCTCAGACTTGTAAAATTGAATTTTCAGTTTTCAACTATAAATACAAAAAGTGGAGCACTATATACACAACTTCATGCTTGTAAGGTTAGATTCATCACTGCAGAGACAAAAAGAGATACAGATTAATCAAATTAGTAAACCGATATTTCAAATTTCTATTCCAAATTCATAGAAAAGGCAGACTTGCAGATAGGGATAGTTATTTCCTCAGCACCAGCTATTATTCAGAGATAAATGCACCCAGGATTTCACTTATGCGTTATGTTTTCTAATGTATTATACACCAGTATCCCTCCATCTACATTATTCTGAATGCTGTTTTTAAATCTAGCAGTGTCTAGGTTAAATCTTTACTAAAATAACGTTGCCAGTTAATATTAGCAGACAACATAACAACCAGGAGAATGTATAGAAGAATAGAAATGTAAGGCAAAGAGAAGGGCAGGATGCACTGTTCTTCTGGGTATCCCAGAAAAATAATATCATAATAGATCAATAGAAATATTTGATAAAAATGCCATATCCATGAATTTTTATCAAGAATGGAAAGCAGCGATAAAGTGCAGAAACCAAAGGATGTGTGATTCTTCATATGAAAGAGAAAAGTCTTGGAATTTCCAGAAATCCAACGCCAACTGTTTCTACAATACTGCCTCAATGAGTTATTACTTCTACATATATTACAACCCCATCACACCGACTACTGTCATGGTGAGGTCTTATTTTGCATTGTTGCATACATCTGTCTAAGAGGCTCTGAAGTATATTCTGATACTGTTCAGTATCACTGTGACAGGCTTTTCTGTGTGTCAAGCAAGTACTGCCCCTGAAAAGAAAAAGCTCTGCCCATCCTACCTTTTGCCAACAGCCAGGCATTGGTAATCCATCAGGACCCTGTTTCAAGGAGGGGGGGGGGCGGGGGGGAAACAAGCAAAAAAGCATAGTTAGGTTTGATAGGATAGATATTACATCAACATCTGTTAGAACAGCTGAAGCAGCTCTGACTTTTTATCTACTAAATAGCTACCAGTTCCTAACTTATTTCCTCTCTTGTTCTCAAGGTGAAAGAAATGCCAAAGGAGAGAAGGTTTACACTGTAAATACATATGTGCGCCTCTCTGCCATAAAGATTTTTTTTCCTAAATCAAACATCTTCATCAGTTTCTTATTGCTGTTAGAGCTCAGGCTGCATATTATTTTAAATATAATCTGTTATTCACAACAATCTGTAGCTGAATGTACAAGATCAATGAGCAAAAAAAATATTATCAGTTTTATCTGGAGGGTATTGTGTTTTATGGGCCCCTAGTACAAAGTTAACCCAATGATAAGATAGCAAGTCTCAAATTTGAGTGGGATCTTTTCTGTTCACTTTCATTCTTAGCTTCCGAATGAAGCAACAAAATCTTAAGGCCTGAACATACCTCAAGTGACACAGTGGAAGAAAACATCAGTGGTGGGAGGAGGGCAGTACAGCAGCACTGATTATTTCATTGCTTGGATAATATGCCCACCTAATTTCTTCTTATGTTAGTGAGAGTCACTCCATTTCTTTTCTGTCACCACCCTATTTTCACATATCTCCATGTGTCCAGTAAGATCAAAGCCAACTTTTGACCACAGTCAAACCGGTTTGCATGGAACTAATTCCAATTTACATGGCTATACAGGACTTATCCAAAGAGTTACATGCTCAGAATTAGAGTTACATGCTCAGAATTAGGGGCACTAGATCATACATGAGCAGAAAAAAATCAGGCCCTGACATTTTTTAGAATATAGAATAACAATACTTGTTATATGTGAATTTACATGTGAAGACAGTGGTTAATGAGAATATTTGAATGTGCTTGCATGTAATCTGATAGGAATGCTTGCTACCTAAAGCAAGAAACAGTGCTGTGTGCTTAGCAGCTTATTCTATGAACAGAACATTTTTCATCTATCAATGATTGTTAGTGAATCTCCAGATATAAATGATAATACAGAGAAACATTTTTAAATTACAAAAGCATGCTTGATTATCCCCAACAAAATATGAGATATGGTTACCATTAATTGGAAGCAAACAAAATGGACTATGGAATAATCTTAATGGACTATGTATTTAAGATTAAAATCCATCGACTTCAAATTAGAAGTTCTATAGTTGAAATAAAATCTACTTAACATTCATCTTAGAGAACCGTGCTTAAGCACCAAACAATATCAGAACATGCAGATCAAATTTTACTGTGAACAAATGAAAATCTTCCTTGTATCTTTAAATGTGTATGTACTGTTCTTCTTTTTTTAAATGGAAAAGAATTTAAACTTACTTTGCCATTAAATAAAAATCACTGTTGCCAGATTGGTACAAGGGAGAGGGACAACAAGTAGCATTTTAGTATAGGTGGGAACTTGAATTCATGCTAACATAGGGTGGGGAGTGTTGTGTGTATTCCAGGAAGGTAAGTTCCAAGGGTAAGACCATTAAATTGAAGACATTAAATAACAAAGACAGTGAGGGTTTGGGCTGCAGACCGTTATCTTCTTACAAACGTCAGGTAAGCTTTTCACTTCCAGATCTGTTTGAATAGTATTTGATGAACAGGATAGACAATAAAATCATTACTTGTGTAAGGTCTGGGAGATCAGACTCCAGCTTGCCTTACTGGAAACCTATGATTTGATTTTTAGAAGTAATATTTACATCATTCTGTATGTGACTCATTTTGGCCAAATCCTGAAAACGTGCATCTAAGACTACATGAATTTGAAAGGAAGTCCAGGGGGCAGAGTAGCTCTGGGACAGGCTAGGGTGAAGAATTGAGCCAGTGCAGACAGAAGTCATCAGACTTGATTAGAAGTGGACATTGTGATACATTTCTACAAAGACCTGCGTTCAGGGTGAGTAAGGCAATAGGTATTTTGTGAGGAAAATAACAAACCAACGATTCTTAGGGAAAATGTAGGAAGGACACAAACTTATAAATTGCCATGTGATGTGGGAGCAGACTGCTGAGAGTTAGGTTTGAGTTGTCAACAAAAATGTGTGTTCTCTCATTGCAGTTATGATCACTTAAGCAGTTGGTTTGTTCATGCACATGCATGTGTTACGTGAATAATGTAAAGTCAGCTCAGAAAAACATTACTTTACATTGAGAATGGCTGACTACAAACAAAGGAACTGCATGCAGGGTTGGTAGGAAAGAGAAATACTGTACCAATTGGCAAGGGGCATCCAGCCCATCCAGGCCAGGCTGGCCTGGCTCCCCTTTTTCCCCCTTAATTCCACGGAATCCCTGTTTGTAAAGATTAACTTGCAATGTTACTGTCAAGGAAATGCCTTCAGTATTGACTTAGCTGGAGTGAATAAACAACAATAGAGAGGCAAGAGGAGCAAGCTGACCACTGTGGTGTGATTTCAACCTGTGGGGCACTGACTCTGGCACATCCCAGATTTGGTTCCTTTCCAACATGTTTGGCAGAAAATAATGAAAAAAACCACCAACAAACCCCACAAATTTAGCCTGAAGGTATTGTCTGGTGCTTTAAACCAAATTAGGTTTGGTTTAAAGTCTGGTGCTTTAAACCAAATTAGAAGGTTGACAAAGTCTTCTCCAGAATTTGCCAGAACTTGAGATAAGGCTGCATTAAGAAACGGTAACAGGTGACACAGAAGCTGGTGCTTGTTCCTCTCCCCCCATTTCTTATTCCATCAGTCTACAGCAGGATGATCAAATCTCCAATACACAAGTAAGACGTACCAATGGGCAAGGTGCATCTAATCCAGGAGCACCCTGTTCTCCTTTCTCCCCTTTAGGCCCCTTTTTGCCTTTCTTTCCCTTTTCCCCCTGTGGATACAATGGTTTGGATAAAACAAGTTTCATTCTTTTGGAAAAAAATTAAAGAAAGATTGGTTTAAAAGTTTGGGTTTTTCTTTTTAAGCCAATGGAGAGCTGAAAGGACACTTACCACTGTGTTCTGGTTTGGGTGGTGCATTATGTGGAAAAATAAATTATATGATCACAAGCAAGAACTGGAATCAGTCGGTATTAGTTTGTGTTGGTATTTCATATCAGTATTATGAATATTTTGAATCCTAAAACAGGGCTTGAAATCATCAATTTCTTGAGACAGAGGCAAATCTGCAAATCCCTCCAATCCACAGTCCAAAATAAGAGATCTCCTATTTGTTCTAAGTGATAGTACTGATGTGAACAAACAGACTAGGCTGAATTTGTCAGCTTCCCTAGAAGATTTGTCACTAGTGCAAAAGCAGAGTACATCAGAATAGTCCCTCTAAAAAAGACCTGTGGCATGGATGCTTCCCAGGGATGGCTGGTCTCTGGCTAAATTCTATCAACTTCCACGGTGTCACGTCAAGGGTGAAACTGGCCTGGAGCTTCCTTTGCTGAACTGACCGTTTGCAGTGTGGTAAGAGTTTGGGACAAATCTTGTTCTCAGTGGCGTCCACAGAAACCCACAGACATCACTGAAGGTGCACTCCTGTCACTCCAAATACAACACGACCATTTCAAACCCTGTTACAGAAATCAAAACATTTGAACTGCTTGATGGAGAGGTGCTACGACACTTTCAATGATTTCATAATGTCTTGTATCATAAAGTAATCAGAAGTGATAATTAGATTCTTTATTTAAATATTCCAACATTTAAGTGTTCTCTCTACTGCAGGTAACATTTTGTCTATTCTGCTGAAATTCAGTCCTTTGATTTCACACTGAGTTTTCTTTTTAAATGTAAAACTTCCAATGCTTTAATTACTTATGGAAATGAGATGACTCCCCTCAACAAAGTTACCTGCAAAGATGACCTCACCTTCAAGCAGTATAAGATGTTTAGAGAGTTCATTTTATAATTGATTTCACACCAGTTGATCACAATGGTAAATGAGTTTCAGGTTTGCTCTCAATTTCACAAAAATCAAAAAAGGTTCTGTTAAAAAAAAAATAAACAAATTGGACTAGGATTGTAAAAAATGGGAAGGAAAGATGAGTAAATCAGGAATATCACAAAGAAATGGGAAAAATAGTCATAGGAAAATTAGTATGACATTGGAGAACCAGCAAGCGAGGTTGTGGCTATTGGGAGGATTTAATTTGTGAGGAAAAGGGTAAAAAAGACAGAGGAATTGCAAGGAATGAAGGTAAAAGGAGAAGGAAGGAATGCCCCTTTGGAAAGACAGACGAATTTTGATGAAGCATAGTAAATAGACATTTAACTAGTTCCACACCAGTACAGGAAGACTTAATCCATTACCAAGAGAGAAAAAACATTTTTACACAATCAAAAATTAATTAGCAATATCATATTTAAAAAAGGAAGGAAAGCACATTATTCATTTAATATCAGCATACTTGACACATTTGAATGAAAAAAATATTTTCCATGAACAAATCATATTGCATTCATGACACGATAGGAGCAAAGTTTCTTGTCTATCTTTTCTGTGTGCCAAAAAGTCACAGGATAATATTTAGGAAAACAGCAATCCAAACATTACCCTTCTTCACCAAATTAGAAGATTGTGATGTAAAAAAATCCCAAGTCAAGAACTGTAAATTGCTTAAGTTTTCATCTTAAACCTATAACATGACAGCACAGCACAGAAGCTCAACAGTTTCAGGGTCAAATCTCATGTTATTTGTGCTCAATGTACCACCAATAGATTTGCTGTGAGTGTTATGCAAGCCCAGAGCACGGACATACTTCAAAAATTATTCTGAAAATGGACAGTACCTTTTGGTTTCAGACTGTTTTGTATCTTTAGGACTTGTATTTCTTTTACTTGTCTTACAAGTCAGCAGATAACTATTTAAACTTCCAGTTTTGCAGGGCAAACCTATGATCTTATTCAAACCAGTGCAACAGTCATAGGTGTAGAGAATAGCCTGGATTTCCTGAGTACTTTACTACTTTTTCCACAGACTCAGTTCTTGTCTCTCAGTCTTCAGCTCCTTACCCTGAACTATAGAGAAACACAGGAGATATGGAGAATCTACATCTGATGATGATTTAAAAAAAATTAATTCCTGCCCTTCCTCAGCACCTAGAGAAATACAAATTTGTGGCACTGCTGTAGCATCGTTATGGTTAGAACAATCTCCAATGCTCACGTGCACAGATTTTCATCCATACAGGGTGTAGGAGAAAAAGGATGATGTCTCTCCAGATGCTGTTGTGATACATCATACTGCTTTGTCAATATTTATAACAAAAGTGCACATTTGGGATGAGGACCCCCTTATCTCCTCCTCCCCACAACAATCTCTACCTTTTGTTAAAGGTTATTCCTTTTTAAAAAGATTTTTTTTTTTCTATTCATACAACTTGAAAATACAAAATCAATTGTACAAACCTTTTTCGTGCTAAGTGCTCCTGGACTATAATTTTATACCAGTAATTACAGCTAGGACACTTAAAAAAATTATTTTTACAGCCAAGTTAAGCAGACATAATGCAAACACTGACTTGCTTTCACTGTAGCAGAACTACTGACAGGCTAAAATAAAAATCATCAGTCTGGGACTCATCTCAAACTGAAGAAGTAAAGATTTATTCCCTGCCGATCATAGCTTGTCTATGAAAAAACCAAGTGTCACTGGTTCTCAATAGAACGTTAGTAATGATATATATTTTTGCAGTACAATTTGAATTAAGTTTCTTAACTAGAAACTTGCTAATCTCAACTTGTGTGATGTCAGCCTAACAGCCAATATTGTAAGGAATATTTAAATACCAAGAAATCATGAGCTGGACCCTCAACTTGTAAACTGGTTTACCTCTTTTGAAATGGGTGCTGTTACACCAATTTGGTCATAATTAGAAATTGACATAATGGAAAACATCAGAACTGAGAAAATTTGTTATAACGAAAGATTCTATTAATTGCATTATGTTGTGCTTTTTGAGAGTGAGCCTTCCATTTGGAAAAGGAACTATTGATGCAGCTAAGGTGGTTTTGGTGAAACCAGTTTACTTGCGAGATACAACTACTTCCTCTTTTCTGGAAAAAAATGTGTCAAAACTGTGCAACAGAAGTCTCTTTCACGGAGGTCTCAGCTATATCTTCCCTGATTTTTCCCTGAGGAGGACCTTCCTTTGCCTTCTAATTTTTTTGAATATTCTGAGAATTTTTAAGGCAGAAATTTCATCTCCATTTTCATTCTAACTTCCTGGAAATCCTCTTAATCTGAAAGCCCACAAGATAACATGGTTTCTGACATATCTGCCAGACTTGTTAAGTACTTTATCCCATGCATTCTCCTCAAGAAACAAGTTTTGCCTTTTCCTGGATTTTTAGGGGGATGGAGGACTAGACTTCCTAGGAGATGTGTCCCGCAGCCCAAGAGAACAAGGCTACGTGGGCAGCCTCAATCACAACTGAGCTCCAAAAAAAGGCCTAACCACGCTTTGTGGCCACATACAATTTCCACACACAATTCCTTCGTCCTCTTGCAACTGGAGGTCCTGTGTTTGAGCTATTTAGTCAGACTCTGGGAATAATGAACTAATACCCAAAAATAGCATGCTATACTCTAGTACATTAAAATATTTTTACATCCCGAGTACAAGAATCTCAGCTGTTCCATTTCCACATTATATCATAGTATATAAGCCAACTGTTTTACCAGCCTTCCAGCTTTTCTTCCAGAGATCTTCTGGGGCTCTGATGGCTGTATTTTGTCTGCGTATCTCTAGCTGTGCCTGGAAACACAGACTCAGAAGGTCTGGTTGGAAGGGACTTCTAATGGTTGCCTAGTCTAACCTCCCACCCTGAGCAGGACAATTCCTGATGCCAGGTCAGGTCAGACCAGACCAGGTCCTGCAGTCCTCCAGGGGCAGTGGTTCAGCCACCTCTCTTAGAAAACTGTCCCAGTGCCGTGCTGCCCTCCTAGTGAACAAGGTTTTCCTAATAGCCCCTCTGAACCTCCCAGGAGCAGCTTGTGGTCCTGTGTTTTCCTGTTTGCCATGACCCAGAAGAGTTTTGCTCCAACATCTGAATCTCGCCTTCAAGTAGTTAGGCCTCCTATTTGTCAGACTAAGCCAGTCCACCTCCTTCAACCTCTTCTATCAGTTGCATGTGCCCCAGGCCTCTGTCAGCTTGATAGCCTTCTTCCTCTCCAATTTCTCAAGTTTTTCTTGAACTGGGAGGCTCAAAATACCATCTGCAGTATTCAAGCAACTTCACTGGGATTTATTAGAGAGGGGCAATAACTTATTTCAATCTTCTGGACACAACCCTTCTAATGTACCCCAGTATAAGAACACACCGTTAAGCTCATTTGATTTGGCACCTACTGTAACTCCCCCTTAGCATAGGTTGGCCATTTTGCCAGTCATCTATGAGAGCTGATAGTTATCAGTTACACCTTTCTACTGATAAACTGCTCTCAAAAAGAAAAGCTGTTCACTTGTGTCAGACAGACCTGTAGTCTATGACAGCAAGAAAGCTCACCATTCATTGTGATTACTCTGCCAGGTCAGACACTGCCTTTATAGTATTCATAGAGCACCTGCTTAAGCAACAGTTGTTCTGCAAAATCAGTACCTTATCAGTGGTCTCTGAGCTCAAAATAAGCAATATAACAAGAGACAGAAGGGAAGGATATATTTCATAGTACCCTTATCAATGTGTTCTTGGGAAGTGTTTTGCTTGACAGTATTAAGAAAAGGTGAAAACCGCCGTGGTGCCTTTTTAGCCCTGCTTCTTGTTTAAGATACCATGATGGGAAGTGGACCTAGTATAACCCTGTACATGTCAGCTAGGCAAAAATAGTTCTTTGAACTAGAAAAATCACCTGCTGTGTGTATGGGCTTTTATATTAAGTGGCCTGGTGTGAGGGCTAATTCAGCAGTTTTAGTAACTGGGCTCTGTGTCAATGAGAAATAGGGGAGATTTGCTGATGAGGTTTCTCTGCATGCATTTAGTCCTAAATTGCTTTTTACTTAACATACTTCCAAGTCACTGTGTCTGGACAATGAAAATGAAGTTAGGCTGTTTCTGTTAACTTCACCATCTAGTTGGTTTACCAGAGCAGTAGAATGTATGATTTAATTTCAATCCACAAGCATCATGAAGTACTTAATTGTAAATAAGACATTGCCAAAAAAAAGTTTAAACGGTTTCTGTCCTTATCCATTTGGTGTGGGACAGGTAGTGTGTACAGGCATGGTAGACTAGGACCAACAATTATACTGCAAATAGTGCCAAGGAACAGAGCTGGGGTCTTCAGTATAAAATTACTACCACAATGACACATTTCAGTGATGTCTGCATTAAAATTTCAGGCTGACACGGATTTTCAACAAGCATAGGATGGACTGGAGAAAATGAGCCTAAAAACAAGCTGTGCTCTGGGGCATGGTGATATTACTAGTTCTGTGCATAATTTTTCACGTTTTTTCATGATTTTGCTTAGCATGTATCTATGACCTGCCTTTTGGCACACAGTAAAAACAAAGATAAGTTTTAATGGAACAATTCATAGCATAAAGACAGCAGAACTGACTAGGCTGAGGAATCAAACAACAGTTAGTAACACTGTGGTCACCTTTTCTCCCTTTTCTCCTATATCACCCTTTTCTCCTCGAGGACCAGGGAAACCCTATGAAAACAAAATGGACAAAGATAGGTCGACTTTTATTCACATGCAGGTTAAGCTTTCAAATACCCTTGGAAAACATAAAAAAATATGATTTCACTACATGCTTTGTATGTATATGTGAATTATATGTGTACACATGCATGCACACAAGAGCACGTGAGACAAGTCAGTCACGGTGTTTGGTAGAGTCATTTTGCCACCAGTGGAAAAAAATCATATCACTCAAAATGGCAACAGTCCATGCTATGTAGCATATGTACATTCTAGAAAAGGCTCCTCCAAGTTAGGTATTTCAGTGTAGTTCTAGAGGAAAAAGCTTTCAGTAAGTCCTTTCAGCATGCCAGAGAAAGAGCCTATATTTTGAAAGGTATCCCTTACAGGTTATGGAATTGTTCTCTTTAATTAGGATAAATTTACTTAACGAAGTGTTAGTGACTCCTTGTTCTTCTGTGACTGAGTCACAAGTCTGAATATTTTCTTACCAAGTGCAGTTTTTCAGCCTATTGACTTCCAAAGGCCCAACTACTTGTATTACTAAGCACTCTATCTGTTGGGGTCTGTCAATAAGGGCTGTATACCACATAATCTTTGTCCTTGTTATGACAGAGAAAGAGCAAATGCAGCATTTAGCATAGTCTCTGTATGTACTGCATGCACACTAAACGGAAACAAAGGTGTTACACTCAGCAAGCTATTTCTTGAAAGATGCTTACCTACCATTAAGACAGTATTGGTCATACATATTACTTACATCAAGGCCAGGCTCGCCATCCTTGCCCTGCCAAAGAACCATATAAACTACATTAGCGTCCCTAAGCTGTGATACTAACAGCTGCCTTGATGCCTGACTTCTGCACTCCCTCTACACAGTGGTATCCCATGTTGCTAAGGCTGTAGCACACAGCATTGCCGTTAGTGAAGGATGTTTCTGTCAGTGTTTAACATTGCCAGGAACTGATAACTTGACTGTAAAATTTTGCTTGGCTGTAAAATTTTGTTTGTACGCAGATTCCAGGAGCAAGCTAAAAATACAGAAAGCCTATCATTTTTCATTTTTTAGTACACAGGAAGGGGAAACAGAAATTGGTGTTTTTTTTATTCAACTCACAAAAGTGACCTTCATATAAACATGCAGTGCAAGTTAATTTAACACTCCATGGAGCCTGAAAACTGTCTCTAGTCGTTGACTCCTGATTCCAACTAAATGGATCTAATTAAACCACAAGTCTGTATTCCAGCTTAAATTAATCAATCAAACTGATTAGACTGGAGAGGGTATGGAAACACTGCAGGTCCCTTGTAAAGGCTGGTTGTGCCTAGCCAGGCACATTTACATGGTTTCTCTTGCGTCAAGGTACAGAATGGACATGTGTATATGTACACACCCGACCCAAACATCAGCAAAGTAAAGAGAGTAAGTCAACTGATTTTATTGGGGCTATCTTCATTAGGCCAAAGGAAGTTCTCACTCATATTTTAGAAACAGATAATATCATTTAAATAGTTGATTTAAAGCATACCATCTCCACCTATGAATGATCAATAATGAACTTCTCAGATTGCTTCTGAGCACATGGCACAGAAATGAAAACAAAACTGGTCTCTGAAGTGTCAAACAAAACAAAAATATAATGGCAAAGTAGCCTTGCAGCACGCAAATCCAAGCACCTTATTGACATTAAGAAAATCACAGCTTTCCGCAGTTCACCCTGAACTCCTGGCTCTCTCGCACGATCCCCAGACAGCTGGTGGCCACTGGCTGCAGAAACAGGAGCACTTGCATTCTGGATTTCCTCCATCTTGCTGGTTCATGTCAGGTCTGTTTCATTACTTTTACATGACCACATGTATGGCTAGGAATCTAAGTCTTCAATACAGACCAGTGACCTAGCACTGTCAGGGATTATTATCTATCTTTGCCTTTTCCAAATAACTGCATTGCTAGATGAAAAGCAGTCATAAAGCACACAAAGTTTAATCAAGGAGTGATGAAAAGCACAATGTGTACAACCTATGTGCAACTTACAGGCAAGCCGTATGGTCCTCTGGGTCCAGGGTCACCTACAGTTCCCTTTTCACCCTAAGAAAAGATTACAGAACAAGCAAACAAAACATCGTCTATCTTAGAAATGATCTCTGCCAAGTGCTTTAGGTTAAAGTTTATGCATTTTTAAATCTTCTGAATGAAAAATATCCAAGGTCATTTATTTTTATTAAATAATTAAAGGGGCAAAAAGAAGTTGTGTATTACTTTCTAGGCAAAATGTCTTTTCAGGCATATGACATTACATTTGTTTTTAAATCCATTAGTAAGAGAAAATATTTGTCAAACTGAAATTGCACTGATTTCAATTTTAAGCTTGTAACAGCTGTAATATTGCACTCAGTAAAAATCCAACGTTGTAATGAAAACTGAGGATACACAGCATCAAGCTGCAGCACAGCAGCTGAGATACGACACAATGACAAGCAAAAATAATGTGTCAATCAAAGCTTGTATTTAAGCAGGCAATGTTATTAACAGTGACATTATGAAGATTATCCCATGCACTGTTGCTAACTGCTCTATTGGATTCTAGAGTAGTGAAGTAAATACCCTGGTTTATTAAATCAAAACTGTGTTAATGTGCAAGACAAACAAGTACAGAGATTACTCCAGAAGTTTGATCTCATTCTGCACTAAAATCCATGGGAAAATTACCAGTTTCCAGAGGGATGCTACCAAAATCATTTTGCAACCTTAATATAGAGAAAACTTTTCCAAATGAAATAAAATTTCAAGGCGACAAATTTCAGGCTGACAGTAGTAATCATCTTTGCTCTCCAATTGGTCTTCATCAAGATAGATACTGAGTTAAAACCTCCTGGGTTGGCCAACATGAGCCCATGTAACCAGGAGCACAGTTCTCTGCGAGCCTGTTAGGGAGGCAGGGCTGGTAAGTAGGTGCGGGCAGCAGTCTTGTTTCAGACTGCTCTTCAGAATAAAACCCAGCAGAAAAGCCATACTCTCTTGAGAGGACTAAACTGCTCTCTTGAGAGGACTAAACAAATCTTTGATGAGATTTTAAAAAAAAGTCCTGACCACCTTCAGTTTTCAAAGCTCCTACTCTGGATTTGTTATGTTGGGTTATTTGGATGCCTTCTTAACCTCCTCTCCTTAACATAACATGGCTTCATGCAAGGCTCCTGGCATACTGAAGTGTTGTGTTTCATCCCAGCAATTGCTGCACTTAAGCTCTTGAGATAATTCTGTGTACAAGATCCTCTAAAAATCTGGGTTATTTACTACTCATTATTAATGCATTAAAAGCACAAGACAGAGATGTAGATATGTGCCTAATTAATAGTGGTGATCATCAGCACAGCCAAGTCCTTCAGCACAGCTCTGAAAATGGGCTGCTAAGTCTCAATTTTATTGACTGGATAATACAAAAAAGCAGGCACCAGAATAAACTGAGTCTGAATCTGTTGTTGAATAATCACAGCAGTAAGGAGTTTGTCAGAGTAACTGACATTTGATCTATTTTAGATACTTCATGTTTTACATAGATGGATACTATCTATACTCACTTTAGTCTGGTGGCGATTAGAAGTGTAATGTCTGATCTTTCTGGATTCTGTTAATCTCCAGCAACTTCTGAGCAGCATTTAGGCTGGAAGCCCTTGCAGGACAATAGGAGGCATTGGGAAGTAACAGCTGATTTTCAAAATAGTAAATCTTGCAGCTTTAAAACTTTCTGCTGAGAAGAAACTGATGTGCTGACATGTATATACAGCTACAAAACTGTTTGATCAATACTTGAAATATGTCAAGACTAGTTAAGTATCTTTTAAAAAAATCTTCAACAGCAAAGATGACTGTACAAAGTCCTCTCAAGATAGGCCTATAACGTTGCTAAACATATGGTAGACATAAAGATACCAAATGTATCAGTCTAGGAAATAGTCTCATCTGTTATGTAAGAATATATTTAGAGAAATATATCTCACAATTTTTTGCCTCCAATATCAAATGAGTATGGAATATCAGATGAGGTCCTAAATGTTTATGGATTATATAAGATTGATGGACTGTCATGGGCATACTGCCCTCAGCCATCGTGATAAAACATTTCCTTCAGGGAAACAGACATTCACAAACTTCAAGAAGGTTTTTCAATATCTTCTTATAAGACAATTCATCAGTGCCCAAAGAACAGAAACCCTAGCCTTTGTTTTTGCCTCCTATATCACTTCCATCTCCTGAGTCATGGCTGAATATGGACTACCATTTGCATGAATAAAGCTGCATAATTGGTGTCTCCATTAAGACTGATATGGAGATTTCGTAACACTGCCATAGTGACAACCATTTTAACCAAATTAAAGAGAATACACTTTCCCTCCCAGTACAACTACATGTGTAGTGATAACAGTGTTGCGCAGGCTACACATCTGAGAGCCAAAATCAAGTTCAATACCAGGTCTTTGCCATCAAGGTAAGAGCTTTGGGAAATTAGCATTTTGTTAACATTGTCTTTCAGCTTCTTCTGGATGGACAAGAAGTTGGATAAACATTATGCCCGTCATTACCCTTCGGGTTTACATGTCCTCTTTCAATGAGTAGTAGTTTAAGATGTTTATCTGTTTATCAATGTTCTCTATTTTCTCTCAAGAGAATATGTGAGATTAATAGGTACAGAGCCAGATTCAGAGGCCTATTATGATCGACTCCTCCATTTAATGAAGATGGTCTCAGAAAAGCTCTCTAAGCACCTAGCAAAATAGTATTTTCAATAGCTGAAGAATTTATTAAGGACTGTAAGACACCAGCCTAATAAATTACATTAATTCACACTATTAATTACCATTTCTGTTTTTACCAAAAGAAACGCATAAAAACCCAGTATTGGAATGTTCACCTGTATCATACCTTCAGGAAGTGTTAAATCCTGTGTTAGCTTTTAATAATCAATGTACAGTTTAAAGTTTAGAGAGAAAATTACATGGTTAAGCTCACACAGTGAGATAATAGCACATTTGTTCTAAAATTCACATTTTCCTGTTTTCTAGTGACATACACTATTTTCCTAGTCTACTTTTTCACCATCTAAACAAGCTTTGTATGACGACTGTCTGATGTTTTCTATTTTAATTAAATAGCTAAACTGGAAACAAACCAACCAACCCTAATTTGCACAACAGTCCGTTCTACCTAAGAAGAGTGCAGCCTACGCAGCGCTGAATCCATGATTTCTACAGGAGAAATCTCTAGTCTTCAATTTGATTATACCTGCTTTCCTTAACTTTTAAGAAGACACAAATATATAGTGACCAGCATTTTACATATATTGTCTCAAAGTGAGACTGTCTTTTCAAATTTTAAATAATGTGGATTTAAGAACATGGTTGTATTTCACATTAGGAACCCCTAATGCCCTTCTAGGCCTTTTCACATAAAGGAGTTCAACAGTTGCAAACTGCATTAACGACACACGATTTGTTATTTAGATAATGAGACATGTATCAACGCCAGGCACCTGTTAGACAACTATACTACAAACAACTCCTCCCAAACAGTACTGAATAATTAAATGAACAATTACAGCAATAAGCTTGCTAGCTGATTGCTTGGAAAAAAAACCTTATCATCTTTCTTGCAAACTTCCTCTCATTCATTTAGCTACACAGAAAATGGTGGGTGTGGAGGAATTTCTTGCACACCTTAGTTTCTATAGTTTTGCAAATCTGTCCCTCTGTCCTCATGCAATTATTGAACTGATTTACATCACAGCAGCTCCTGTCCCCTTTGTAACTACTACTTGTCACAGTCATGGTAGGGCTGATTCTGGATGCAGCTGTATGACCTATTATGAGCTTGGGACACTTTCATAAGAAAAAACAATTATAGTTATCTTCCATACATTAGACGAATGGTTTATATTATAGCACATCGGTTTTGGAAGAAATTTCAACCAGTAGTACATATGCACATCCTTCAAGATAAAAGCTCATAATGCAAGACTAAGATGTAAAGTATCTATATCTCATATGCATATTTATATGCATATCTCATTTAAATTATTTCCTGAAGTTCAGAAGATTATGTTCAACTATCTTGTCACAGAGTTGATAGAAAAAGAAGTTATGTCCTAAGTGAAAGAAAAGACTTGATTCTGATATCCCTAGAAAAAAAAAGAAGCATACCCAAGTCCTTCAGACAGTTAACTAGCCTGAGTGGTAACTACAGTCTACTGTTACTATTTTGGACTATGCTGCATGTCCTGTATTTATTTCTCAACACAGAGCTCTGTAAAAATGAATCATCAAGTCACGCATACCTTTCCAAGATGTACTGCTGTTAAAGCTAACTGGACCTGTGCCATATGGCTGCGTCCTTAATACAGCAAGTCTGAAGTCATTTTAGCACAGCTGTTCTGTTAAAGTGAGGAATTAAAAGAGACAAAATTCTGGGCTGGCAACTCCTTGGAGGTTTTAGTTAGTATAAGGTATCATCTTTTGTTTTGTTGCACAAGTTGATGGCTGTATTGTTAAAGATGACAGGCTTACAGTTAAAGATTAAGGTCCCTATCCTGTTTCCACTGGGGAAAATTTACTGTGAATATTTCAAATTAAATAGGAGGGCTCCTATCTTCTAAGCTTAAAAAAATGAAAAGTTTAAATTGTAGAGAGGTTAGAGAATTTTTTTAAAATGAATTAAGTGCAAAGAGGTGAGAAATAATTTTTTTTTTGCCATTGCATATGTATATACGTATAAGATCACACTATTTTCTTCTGTCCCAGTTTGTTCTCTCAATCCATTTACACAAAAGAATGAAACCAACCAAAATTATGTTCTGTGTAGCACTGTGAACTTGAAAGTCCTGTAAGTTTCTTACTGATTAGTCATTACAAAATACCAGCTCCTCTGAAGTTAATGAGTTACAAAATCAACCCTTAAACAGGCAACCCTTAAACAGTGCGTAACTAGAACATGTATAGAGTTCTGGGCTGATTCTTAAACAGATGAGATATTGTTATGCTTAGTAACATCTAGGCACACTATAAGTAGCCATATGATGTTTTACCATTGCAGCAGTCGCTTTTATAAAGAGAAGCATGTGGAACATATACTTACTCTGTCTCCTTTAGGACCTGCAGGGCCATGGGGGCCAACTGGGCCATCTACACCCTATGAAAGGAAACATAGAGGGTGAGAGAGAGATCTTGTTGTTACAAGTTTTTAGTTTTAATAGCTGTCTTCTGGCCAAGAACTAACATGGAATCAGTCTTCACTGGCTGAAAATTCAGACTTAATTGTGATGGGACCTGGCCAAACAAATCCATTTGTCTTTCAAAACTCCACCTATAAGCTCTCCTGTTATGAGGTAACCCATCTTTCTTCTAGTTGGATTTTACTTTATTCATGGAAGTCATCAGATTTATGAAGATTTTAAATTTATTGAAAGAAATTTTGCCAGGAAAAATGAAAGGGTCAAACAGAGATTATTTTTTTTTTTAAACATAGATCATTTTTTTGATTCAAATGTCTACCTGTAAGGTGGACTCACCTGTTACAGTGATCAATGGGAATCTTACAGAAGCCTTCAAACACATAACTCTACTCCTCTTTCACACTATCCATTTCTTTACCATTATAAAAAGCAAACGATTTAACATTTATATTTAATATGACAATGCCTGCAGCAGAACCCCAGCACGTCTGCATCCATTTCACTGATTCCATATTAGCATTGAACAAGTATGTTTTCCTGTGTAAACTAAATCCCTGCCTAACCTTACTCTGGAAAATAAGCACCCCAACCAAGGTGGTTGTCCAACCAAAAATCAAAACCAAGCTGCCTTTTTAAGATTCAGAGCTCCTTCTACAGAGAATTATGTTCTCCTTCCCACACACTTTGCCCTAAGACTCTGCTCGAAGCCCCCTCTTAGGTAGCATGGAAAATGCCTGCGGTATTTGGCCTTCCTTCCTCCGTGCAGTGCGGGAGCGCTGGTGGTGGAGCTGCTGGAAAGCACACGGACTCGGTAACGAAGAGCGACACAGAAAGACAAGGGACTCACCCGGGGTCCTGGCTTTCCGTCTAAGCCAGATGCTCCCTGTGTGGTTAGGTGGAAGCATGGACGATGGGTACAACACGAATGACAAGAACGTGAGATTAGTAAGTGGTGCTGATGAATAAACATAATTCAAACGTACAGTACAAGTTGTGACAGGGTTCTGAAATGGGTATCACATTACTACAGCATGTTAGTTAAAAAGTCACATAAAACATCAAGAGCCTGATTCTGTTCTCACATTAGTGTAACACCACTGACCTACCCCTGCCTTCATGCCACAGTATATTAGACCAGAATAATGTGAAGCTATAGGAGTGCTACAAACACCAGATGTTAGGGTGTTTCTGAGCCTTAAGACGCAAATATTTACTTTGTAATATACTTGCATGCATTCTAATTTGTAACTAACGACAATACCGAATACTATACTACACAAAGAAAAAAATGTATGTTAACTGTGATAGGAAGTATTTAAGTGCAAGAATACTGCATTATGCAGTCAACAAAATCTGGATCCTGACTACAATGGCCTCATTCATTTCCAAGAGCCCGGGAGACAATCACATTTCCTGTTTTTCCAATATACTCCCAGCTCAGAGCACAGACAAGGGCTGGAAGTGGGTAGCACCCGGCGCTGCGGGCTACTTCCTTCAGCATCCTTGGGGACGGGATGACCTCTGGTGGATTTTGTGCGAATAACAGAGCAGCAGCGAAAGAGCTGCTCGACTATCCCACCACTGCTGGCAGCAATGCTGGGGATAGGGACACAGGGAATAATCTGGGCCCCCTCCAAAAAAGGCAAAAAACCTAATTAATGGTGAAAATGAGCCATTTTTAGAAAGTCAGAGAATTGGACTTTGCTCCTTAGAATGACGTTTAGAGAAAGCAGTAAGCAGGAGCAAGACAAGATCTATGTAAATTTGAGAAATTAATGGCATATTTTGCTCTGGGCTAGAAAAAACATTTCTGGCAGAACCAAAACTTTCTTCTTAGTTTTAGCCATTTTCAGAGAGTTGGATCAGACCTCCAAAGCTCCCTCTCTACATAGTTGTAACCGTCAAATTGAAAATGATCTTTTTTCAAAATAAGTTAAAATTCTCAGAGAAGCTGACCTTGTACAGAGGCCCTGCACATAATTCTTGAAAATATTAATCAGAGAGGTTTGTGTTCCTTTGCGTCAACTAAGTCTTTTTCCTCCATTTTACTATTAACAATGTAATCACATGGAGTAATCCTCACATTAAAAAAAAAAAATTAACACTTTTTGTGAGAAAAAATAAAACTAGCTTTTCAGAGTGCTTTCAAACACACAAAATAAGCACAAAAAAATCAAACTAAATTTTAAGAACTGTAATATTTCCACATGAAAATTTATTTTTAAGCTCCTTCATTTGTTTTCAAGACAAAATTTATGCCAAACACTCAGAAGGGAAATTTTCTAAAGAACAAGGCAAAAGTAACAATCCACCATCCTCTAATGAATAATAAAAAAAATAAAATTCCCTAAACCAATTTTTAACTTTCCTCAGTTAGACCTCTCCATTTTAACTGCAGATGTGTAAACAGAGGAAGAAAAACTGAAGAGATGGGGAAAAATGAAGACTCATTTTCTAATGCAAACACCATAAACACTTAAATAACAATATGACTAATGTAATGGGGTGATGGCTTCCTTGTGACACTGAACACTTTCAACTGACACATAACAAAAAAACCCTGACAGCACAGGGTGTTAGAGGATGTTACTTTGGATGATAGGAAAGATTTGGGGTAAAACAAAACAAGACTGATGCTCTTCTCTAACTTGGTGTATTCTATATATGCTATTGAGTAAACCAGAGTTGTTCATCAGGAGTAGAAAGAGAAGTTTGTGATTTGCACTGAGATTGAATAGTTGGGTTTTTTACTTACTGGAAGACCAAGGGGCCCTCTGTCACCCTTTTGACCTGGTTCACCCTTCAATCCTTTAAGACCATTTAACCCTGGTTCACCCTAAACGTAAAAGTATAAATGCCAAATTTTTGGTGCTATAAAGTGTGTTTAAGCTGGGATAGAAGAAGCCAGTCTCAGAAATATCTGCAAATTCCAGTTTGAAACAAGGACACAAATTCAACCTTCTTAGCTTACTGGCAATTTATATACTGATATAGTACTGGGCAAAAACATTTGGGAGGGTGCCTGCTAGAGATTTAAAATCTGTGTGAAAAGAACTACAGGAAACTTATGAGCTACAGATTCTTTTGAATCTTTTCGTAATGATTATCACTACAGATAGATGGTTTGAATTAAGCGTGAGTTTCAGGGGTTTTTGGAATTTCCTCAAATCCCATAAATGACCCTATGCAGATAATTCAAACTGAAAGAAAACTTTTAGAAAAATAAGCTTCAAAACTGCAGGTCTCTACAGTGGGATCTCTTGAAAAGTACATTTTGTAAGGAAGCAGTATTTTTTCTTATGGCAAACTGGAATTTGCAGAAAAATCTTACATAAAGATACTTTAAACCTTTAAGCATACATAATTAAACAGTAACAAATTAAAAGAAGCAGTATAGGTTATACAACGCTAAGCTCTTTGGGAACTCCATAGCTTCAATGTTCATAGAGAGAAGTTTAAACAACATAAGAAATGGCACTTGTCTTGTGATTGTTAAATTATGCATAGGCTATTACATTAGACATCACTAAGAGGATAATGGTGGGTTTGGAGTTGCCAATAAATCATTCTTGCATCATGAAAAAGTACCTCAGCTTGAGGGCTGCCCAGTCAAAAAGAGTACTGACCACATCTGCCTCTTTTGAGAAACAGAAATACATGAGTATTTCATCCAGGCTGCTCCCCATGGCCTGTTCCTAGGTTTCCCTTTGATGTATTACGTTACCTTATATCATACTACTATATTTTTTAAAAAAAAATCTCAATAGAATCTAGTCAGCTGCTTTAAGTAACTCCAGACATCATCTGCCTGCTTTGCACCCCTAAATAGCCATTTCTTTATTCTTTTTCTATTTGACTTGATGTGACTTTCAGAGCAGTAGCACTGAAAACACTGAAGTTTTGGAAACAGACCTGAGAAATCTCACAAAAGCCTGAGTCTCAGGCCAAAAGCCTGAGGTAAGGCAGGACTGATGCTAAGACGGAACAGACTTGACTTCAAAAAATGATTTATGACTCGGGCTTCTTGCACCAAGGTAACACAAACAGTCTCATGAGGAGTCAAACCTGTGATTTTCTGTCTCACACCGTAAAAAACCAAACCAAACCCCAAAAATTAAACAAAAAAACCCCTTCTCTTATTTTTTTCAGAAAGGTGCATATGACTAGGGAGCCATAGTGATTAAAATGATCATACCTGACAACACCACTGGCCCTAATGAATGCTATGCTATAGTGTCACACTGAATTTTAGTTTACTGGTGATTACTGAGTTAAAGCACAAATTAAAATATTCCAAATCTGCCAAAACCCCCTTCCCTCCTCCTGAGCTGTTTTCACGGGCTCAGAGAGACACTACAGTGTATCTTCATGTACTGTGCTGTGGAAAACGTTCAGATAGTATTGCAGACCTGCCTGATTGGGGATTCCAGGTTGGAAAACAAAAATACACACATGAGTTTGTGATGGGAAACTCGCATAATGCGTGAAGAAACTGGTACAAGGCACCTAAGAAGGTGAAAGGCCATTCATAATGGAAGAAGTAGGAGATGCAAGAGAGCATAAATGAAGAAGAATTTATCTGACTCCATTTCCTGAATGTATAACACGCTTCTATGTTCAAAAGTAATTCCAATTGCAAGTGCAATGTTGAGTAACTTGCCCATAAACAGAAAACTAAATAATTTAATGCCACATTACAAATATTAATTAAAAAAATAGATTCAGCCAATGCTCAGGATAAATACTACTCAGAAACAATCACAGAAAATTTAAAAAGCTTTTAAGCTATCTGTTAATATTAAAATCTGCTTTAAGGTTTAAGAATATCAGAAACATTTATTAAATGAAGCGTAAGACAAAACATAGCTGCATGCATTAAAGAACAAAGTGTGACACTTCACAGACATCAAGAACATGACTATTTAAGACAGCCATTTACCTTTGGGCCAGGCAGTCCATGAGGTCCCTGAAAATAAAGATACCATTTTTCGTTAGGAAAATACGCCACATATTTTTAAGAGTTTGTTGCTTTGTAGGGGTGCAAGTTGCACCTGTATTTTTGTCCTCACAAATGAAATGCAGCTGCCAATAAGGCAACTGTAAACACCTGATTCAGAGAATGAACCAGACCAGTAGCATGATAACACTAACATAGGCACTGCAATTTGTTTCTCTACTTCCTATGAATTTTAAGACATGCAGAAAAGGTCCTAAATTAGGTCCCTCTCTAATGGTCACATATACTCATAGCACTTGCATTAAGCAGGCTTTAAAATGACAAGAGGGCTTAAACCCTTTCCAGCCCCGCTCCTCCTCCTCCGCTTACCATAGGGCCTGGAGGACCATGTGGCCCTGGTGGTCCAGGTGGTCCTATCATCTACAGATAGAAAACAATGGCATTAAATCATGCAGAGTAAAGAACTCCCTCTCAAATACCAGAAGTCAGACTGACCCTTCTTCTGTTCGCAAGCACTTTCAAACACAGCAATGCAGTGGTGCACATTGACAGCATATCTAGAAAGGGTTTTAGGAATGGGAATTATTTTGATTTGACAGACAGGGTACCTGAAGTGTAGATCTGCCTGTGGATATAGCAGCATTCCTGTCCCCTGATTCTTATTCGTAGGGTCTAAGATACACTTTAAGATGGTATAGGAAAAAAAAGTCTCTCTAAAACAAACAGTACCGATCAGGGATGCTTGAACTTTTAATATTTTATGGTATGTGCTCCCTAGTCATCTTTGTACTACGTTATCTACAGAAACAGAAGAAGATGATGTGTGATTTTATTCCTCCCCCAATAGTGATGAATGGAAAAGATACTAAATTCAAGCTAGGGTTTGGCATATTTTCAAAATTTCCCTTTGTCTCTCCTTTTATTTCATTTAGCCCACTTGTACCAAGAACTCCCTGAAGTCATTAAAATAGGTAATCAGGTTGCTCAGCATTTAGTGCATGCATATTCTGTGCTGGTTTCCTGTGTTCCTAACAAATCCATGGAAGAGAATTTCATGATGATATTTACAGTTTAATGTCACCTCTGTTCCTGGGTTTAATCTCAAAGGGCTGTTATCATAACCTGCAAGGTGGCAGCAGGGATGCTAAATCAGGTCTCCAGACTTATGAGCAACCTCTCTGCTACACTAGCTGTTGGTGATGGCAACAGTGGCAACAAAAGGAGCTTTGAAACCTAAGACACAGATTCCACCATCTGTGAAATCTCCTGAAAACTGAAAGACTTGTTTCAAGTGAGAACAAGGAGAACAAGACGAATGAGTTAGTGAATTAGTTTGTAACAAATTAATTTTCATTTCAGAGAAAGAGACCTGGAGATACAGGGTGCTTAGCGTGTCCTGCAATGGCAGAGGGTAACCTCTTTGACTCCTCAGAGCTATGGCTCCAAATACCCAGGGTATGTCACCACTGACAAGGTAGTGGTAGTTAACTTCTGCTCTGAGGTTTCCTAACTTTCTGTGCTCTGAAAATGGTAATCACTCATATCATAAAGGTATTGTGTGGGGAGGGTTTTTTTGTTTGTTTTGGGTTTGTCTGTGGGTGTTTTGTTGTTGGTTTTTTTTTTAATGCCTTTACAACACTTTGAAAAATCCGGAGAATATCTGGTCTTGTAAAACTAGTGTCTATCCTGGGTCACATGTCACTATTCCGGACATCACTGAAGTCAGTCTAGTCTGTTTCTCACTGGACTTGCTGAGATCCCCAGAATACAAGGTGTTGAGAGAGATTTATTGTTTCGTTTGTTTTTTTGGTTTAGTTTTGTTTTTTTTCCCATCAGTCTTATCTCTTCATTTAATCTTGCAAAGCATTTATCTTTTGATTCATTACAGAGCCAGAAGACTTTCACTGAAGGGAGCAGGACTGTTGTTTGAGCAGGACTGTTGTTCATAGTGAGAGAACAGAACAGGATTACATCTTCAGAATTTCTTAAACAGTATTTAGCTCTATGACCAGAAGTCCATTCATTCTCAAAAGGGCAAATAGTTAGTCAAAAAGGAAAAATATTTTGAAAATTCAAGTGTAGGAACCATCAAGGATGTCAGGAAAGATCAGCCGTGAATATGAAGTATTGTTCAGAATCAAAAGCTGGGAACCATTGCTGGATTATTATGTTCACTGCAACTCCACACTGAGACTTACTGAAGGACCTTGGGCACCAGGCAAACCAACATCTCCTTTTTCGCCTTTCATACCATTGGCTCCCTACAAAATCATTACAAGACAGCACTTACAAACAGTTTTAATTTTATTAGCAATCAATTCAGAAATGATATTTATTTGCAAATAATTATATTTTTTTAAAAAGAATAATACAGCACATGTATAATGGAATTCATTTTTTTAAAGTTTTGGTGTTACTTTATTAATAACTGTTAACAAATGTAAAGGTATGCTTTTATATTATTGGCTATCAATTGTGGCATAATATCTGTGACAAGTCCTTAAGCTGACGCTCCATTCATGATATAATGTACTATGGGTACATTTTTGGAATTGCTTCTATTTTTACTGAGAAATTTCATTTGCACATTGATACGGAAGAGGAAGAATTCATCCCATAAACACTGATGTATTTTCTCTCCCTCCTCAATCTAAGTCATCTGAAATTCCTCATATGTGTTCAAAACACAGCTCCTTTCTCCTACTAGCTACATTTGCCCAAGTTGTGCTATACATTACAAGAGAGGTACAAATCTGATCAGCATGCCAACTAATCTCTCTCTTCCCAAAGCAATATTTTGTTTGAGTGTAAGCGGAATGAAAAGTTCTGACAATCTTACACTTCATCCTAGATTGGCTGCAGAACAATCTCAGAATTTTCCTCCCCAGAGCTTTCTGCCCCATTTGCAATTTATCAGCACTGTTAGAAATTCCTGATAGTGGAAGAGAGAAAAAATAAAAGTATCTAAAATAAGTTAATTTTTCATACTCACTGGCAGGCCAGGCAGCCCAATTCCTCCCTTTTCTCCAGGCGTTCCAGGATCACCTGTATCTCCTTTTGAGCCTTTAGGACCCTAAAATATGTACTTATTCAGCAATTCATGTGTAAAAAAACAGACATCCCAACAGAATTCTAGCTTCAATCCTAATAAGCAGAATAAGTAATTCTATGGATTGAGACCTTTGTTATTAATATGTAGAAATGCAGCCATTATTATACCGCAGAGTATGCAGCAACACAATAATGATCTTTATTAATTACTCTCATTATATTATTATTTAGATTATGAAATCTAAGATACAACTTGGGATCACAGATATAATCTCCTGAAATAAGCTATGGTTGCTCACATGATCTTCACTACATGATTTATGCATAACGTACCTGCTCCCCATCAACTCCTGGGGTTCCTGGGGATCCTGGCTCACCCTGCAAAAAGATAAGATGGCATTGGATTATCCCAATTGTCCCAGACATTAGAGGAAAGAGGCAGAGAAATTGCCATAATTAACAACAGCAAAGCCAGGGAATATTGTGTCGAAATGAACAGCATATATATAATACCTATATGCAACATATTGAATGAATAGCCCTGTTGATTAGGTCATTACACCCAAAGGCCAAACAAGTGCATAAAAAGAAACGGAAAAGAATAATAAACACCAGAAGCCTGGTGAAAAGACCCCAGTCCAGTGAAAACTTTATCAGTTACTGGAATAAATATAGAATCATGTCTCTTGATATATGTAGGGTAGAAAAAGACTTCATGTTTTCTTTCCCTGGTTAATATAAATTATCCAGTGAAGGAGTTCGCATTCACAACATTGCCCTGTGACTGATTCCTAAATAGCGTTCTCCAAGGGAGCAAGTTACACTGATGGGTAGAGACTATGATATTGGAAACAAACTCCTGTAAGGTTGAATTCTGCTTTGAGTCATTAATTTTGAATGAGAAGGCTCACCCATATGAAGGAACACAACCTCATCAACACTTCAACTCCAGGCTGCAGAAATGCTGGGTAGATCCTAATGCAGAAAGCCATTTCTGCACACTTAACTGTGTATTCCATTATCAATTTTCACGCAGAAGAATGAACCTGGTTTCTCACAATTTCTCAAAACAATTAACATATATAATGTGTTGTATTTCCATATAATACCTTGGATGAAGCCTAAAATTGAAATGTCTAGTATTGTTATTGAAGAAACATGTATTTACTCTTGGAAGAGCTTAGAGTCACTGATAGAAGATACGCTCTATCTAGTACTTAAGAAATAGGAGAATTATCTCAACTAATTTAAAACCAATTTAAGGAGGGTCCACTAACTGCAAAACTTTTTTTTTTTTTTAAAGCATAGGCAAATTTATTATTTAAATTTTATAGAACAGTGCAGCATATGGTATTCATTGTCTCTGTGTGGGCTGCTCACTAACAGTTCTGGTACTACACATAGCACCAGCCAGGTGGGATTAGCAGGCTTGGGTTTGCAGCCAGGCTCCTGCCCACATGTGCATGCTTTAATTTTTACTGACATTAGAAAAGACTGTGCTTATTTGGGTGGGCACCACTGAAATATAAAAGCTGCATTCACATGCACTCATACCGCGGCCAGTGGTGCCTTGCACACAGTTCTGCCTAGCTCATTTCCACCCAGCCAGAAGGGGTGCATAGGAGCCACTGTCTGGTTGTGTGGTTACTTTGCAACGTCCTAGGGAACAGCCTCAGTGCAGAGCCATGGGGGAGATGCTTCTGCCCTATTTCAATACTAATTAGTTTTGCTGGTTCTCAGCTGAGCATCTGTGTGTGGCAACTAAGCAAAGCACATATTCTGGAAAGCTACATTTCAAAAGGCTAGGACGCAAAGTTTGAAACATGCCATATTCAGTAAAATTACAAATATGCTGTACAGGAGAGCTCCGTGTACCTGTGTGCACACCAGTTAAAAAACCAGAAGACACCACAACCCTTAAGATACAATGCTTAAAATACAGAAGATCACCTTTGGCCCTTGCAGCCCTTGGGGTCCCGGTGGTCCTGGTGGCCCCTAAACAGAAACATACAAACCTCTCAGCTTTTAAATAAATTCCTGCAGGACTTGCCATGTAAATATAGGTTGAATGTTAATACAGCTCCGATAACAAAATGGGTTAGATTCCTAACACAAGGGAAACCAAGACCAGTTATGGACAAGTTGTTAGCCTGTGACAATTCTCAACAACCAGAAGGGTACCACAAAAAATTACGTTAAAATAACAGTAGAGATCATATTTTATAATAATGTCCTGCTGCTCCCATTGATGAAATGGCAAAGCTACTCATAATGTCAGGGACACCAAAACTCACCTCAGCCACATTTGCCAGCCCTCACATCCTGATCCAAAACAATCCATGGTTAGGAGAAATCTCCAACTGATTGCAAACAGGATTCTGCTAAAAGATGCTAAGTGCATTTGGGGATACGCAGTGTTTTGTGAAATTGCCATGGAATAAGTTGCAACTATTTCTTCCATTTCTACCTCAGGCTGTGGACACAGTGACATGTATCAAATAGTGGTCTGGATGGTGCACAGTGGGGATGCTTCTAAAAAAACCCCCACATTTAAAAATCCCCTCCATTAATATAAAGAAAGCATTTGTACAGATGGGAAAACAGAACTAACAGCAATATTGCAGAGAAGGACTTGAAACAAAAAGAATAATAAATGAATTTGTTTATACCAAGTCTGCAGCTTTAAAGGAAGGCTGAATCTGCAATACTATAAGCATCTCCTAGCTGGTGTCAGTATTCTCAGAAACTGTGTCTGGCCTGATGTGGCTAAACCTCCCACAGAAATTGGCTGGAGTAAGAGCACTGGAGTGTTCAGTCATCCACACATTTTGGGGAGAGGTGTTGGAAAATTTATCTTTATTTTTGAGATCTGATAAGATAGGACAAGAGAATTCCCCATACTTGGGCTATCTACTTAGCTTTACTTATAATTAACCGAGACAGGCCTTTTTTTCAGAAAATAATTAATTTGCATCTAGTCTGTAAACTCCCAAACGAAGTTTCTTCACAAGCCAATTTGAAAGAACTGAATTTCAGCCCTGAAAATAAGGTTGATAATAGAAAATTGTTTGGTATTCAAATCCTGCTTCGTTTTTTTGCTCGACTCCCATGTAGACACACACAGATGGGGACGTACATCAAAAATTCTAAAGCAGCTATCTGCCTAGATGTGTACCTCAAGAAATACCGAGTTATGTATTTTCCTGGTCTCTTGCTTAAGTGAACTGAAGTTTTGCCATTAATTCAGCAGGAGCAGAACTGGTCCCATTGTTGAATGGCTTTCAACAATGGGTTCTCTGTTATGAGAACACCAAGCAAATAAATAAATACATGTGATGATGAAGTAGGTTGACAGCCAATGAAGGCATGCCCTGCACTAGCAGAATTATGAACATGCTACAAAATGAAGTAGAAGTTCTACAACACACAGTAAGTCATGCAATAGGAATTACCGTGACAGTCAGGGTGGCAATCCTCTGTTGGCAAAATATATTAACAAAAGACACCATTACCAGAATTGAACAAGGATATAAATTACTCAGCTTGCTACAATTATCACCTACATAAAACCTATGGTGCATCTGGGAGACACCATGCCTCCAAAAAATAAGAGTAAAAACCATGTGATTTTTAACTCCCAGTGTTGTACTAGCTGCTTGGCTTCCATGGGAATTGGGATTTTACACAGGTGAAGACTGCAGGTTCTTGCACAATTTAAGAGATCACATAAATGAGGACTAAATAGCAAATTCATAGCAAAAGTCTTCCAAAAGTATTTTTTTTTAAACATTTTAGGAAAACATGATGAGTTGGTGTCTTAAGTTGACTAAAGGGCTTGCCCTACGTTTTGCAATCTCTGCAGGTTTTGCATCAATATTTTATTAATAAATACAATTCCTAGAGTGGAGATGTAACACTGATTTTCATACAGAAATGCAGATGTACAAAAAAGTTAAGTTCTAAAGCCAAAACTGCTGGTCCACAAACCCAGCTATATATACTACAATTCTCCTTCAAATGTTTGGAAAGACAAAAGACATTTTCATTATGGAATGAGGCAAAATATCGATGTGCCACTATTTTTTTGCCAAAGAAGAATCTAAGAGCAAGCAAAAAAGTAATTAAAAGTCATTAAAACACTTGTCTATATTTTTAAGCACAGTAAAAACCCCAAATATTGCTGCTTGAACATGCTTTCCTATTGCCTACATGGAACAAGAAATATTTACCTCTTCTAATTGTTTTCCTATGTGAAAAGAAAGGTTTGCAAATCTTCTGTTTTAAGCTTTAAAAGAACCTCCATTTGCCAGTGCAGCAATACATACTGTTGTCAAGAATCTGGAACCTGCTCAATACATACTTGGGAAAAAAAGTTCTCTAACACATGGCTTTAATATATTGATATCCTCTGTATTGTAACATAATAACAGAAATATATCAAGAACTTTAAAAATACTGAGAAATTTAGTTTATCCAGATATGAAAACCTAAAATAACCATTGCAAATTAATGTCTGCATATTCACACTAACGGGTTCCTTTCCAGCAGCATATTCAGATTTTAATATCTGATCCTTAGTTCCTACACAGGTTAAACTTTTGCAGCTACTGCCTCTTGCCTTAGGAAATTCTGCAGAATAGGCCTGAAGAGCAATTTCAACAGAGAGACAAATTTTATACCTGGTCCTCCAAGTGAAAGCCACATACACTCAGCAGTGGTCTTGTTCAAACTATGAGGATAATTTTAAGATTGCAATTTTCAGTGCTGATGGACTAAGGCATCTTATTCTCCACTGACACATGAGATAGAGTAGGAGGCACAAGGCAAAGTAACCAAATTGTTATGAAGCTTCTAGGCTGCTTGATGATTATTACTAAATTCTAAAAAACCAGACAGGCAGCCCAGGTCTTTCTTACAAATTCTTGTCAACTTCCTAAATCAGCTGGCCAAATTCTGTGCAAGTTCACAGCTCAGTGCCAAGCACTGGAAGTTCTCATTTGCTTCTATGGGAGAGCTGCAAATCTCAGAGCCCCTAAGAATTTGGCACCAGGAGACTTAGGAATGGGTGCTTGCCATCTGAAAGGACTGAGCTGGATTTGGCAAGGATATTTTCGACTGATCCTATATAATCTTACTTACACTACCCTTTCACAGCCATTCCCACTAATATCAATTATTTGTTGCCCTGGATCAGAAGGTGATGACATTTGAAATGATTTACAATAGGATAAGGGCCTCCTAATATGTTTCAACTACTGCAATAGGCTTTAGTCCCTTTTTAAGACTTCTTTATGTGCTGCAACTTTTCTGAGGAAGCTTGAAAGTAACATTGATGCCAGAGTTAAGATACAAAGACAGAATAGAGGAGATACAGGGGCTAGAGTCCTTGGTAAATCTGTGTCTGGTAATATGCAACATAAATTTCAGGCTACTTTAGGTATCTAACTCAGAGACTGAAAGTTGTGTGTTTGAATTCCCTTAAAAGTAAACCAAATAAGACAGATATAATGCAGAGCTTCACAACATGTCTATGTAGACTTCCCCATAGACACCACTCACAATGGAAGTGTGGACTTAGCCTTAATGACATACAGGCTTTTAGATTTTAATAAAGGCAGTGAGATTTTTTTATTTTTCAAAAGAGTCTTGACAACCAAATGGCTGGCCAGGCATCTATACACTCCCACTGAGTAACTGCAAGAAAAAAAGTTCAGTGGCTTCAGTGAGAAAATGATCAGATCCACAATGAGCCAAATTCAGTCTTCAGTTACACATAAGCAAGCCATTCACTTTGGTGGAGTTATACCGCACAGAATTTGCATCTGAGTATACTGCAATGTAAATCACCTTGACTGCAATGACATATGTCACCTCAGTACTTTGCTTTTATGCAAACACTTATTCATTCTTTTTATAACCCCACTTTAATCCTCCACAATTTTCTGCACACCAGTCAAAATAAGTTTTCTGGAAACGAATAAGTGGAAAGACTGGTGCTTGGTCTATTTAACATACTCAAGTTGCTGATTGAATCCACAGATTGCTAATGGAACCACATTACATGGTTTCCAAATCTCAAATATTCTGCTCTTTGCAGAGGAAGAGGAAGAGAAAAAGGAGGAAAAAAAGAAATGTCAATATTATACTACATGAACTGAAAAGTAGACACCTCTGCTGAAGCTATGTATGTAGTTTATTACATGAATTCAGCACTAAGCACCAGAGCCAGCAATGAGTCAGCTTTATCCTCATTAGATGATGTCAGTAGTCTCCAGGGGAAATGAAACTAACTCACTCAGCTAAATTGTATCAAGGAATCAGTTTATCTAACACCAAACAGAAAACCTCATTTCCAAATATAGAAAGAGATTTCTGATTAATAAGCTCAGCCAATCTTTGCACACAAAACAGTTTCAAGGTCTACACAAAAGAGAAATACAATGCTGTCAAACTGCTTTTTCCCAGACCAGACTAAGCCACTCCAGCCTTGTTATGTTTGCATACCTGCAGAGCTTCATGGATATTGCCATTATAATCAATTATCTCTGTTGCACCTTGATCACCCTTCTGTCCAGGTGGTCCCTGTAATATATATTTTCCATAAAAATTTTGAGTCACCTGTCAAAGACTATTCTAGACACTTAACTACTGACACACGCTTTGACTTGACCGTGCAGTGTTGGAATCTTGTTGTACTTACAATATATTACTACAAACTACAAAAGTTAGCATTAAATTAAAATTGTTTTTAAAGGAAAATGATTTTTTTAAAAAGATAAACAAGCAAGTCAGTACACAGTGACTTGTGCTGCAGTGGGAAAGCAAATATATGAAACCTCTGAGGTTCATTGTTCATTGTGTGAACAATGTCAGAACATCCGGCATGTAACATCCTGCCCATGATCTGTGAACAGGAGACAGCTTCAAATAGTAGCAAGGGCTGGTATTCATATTAAAGGCCAGTTAACAACACATGTTCCACCAGAGTCAAGTGCCCAATTTCACCAGTTTAATGGGAGTTGCTGCTACAATTTCAATTCATAGTGTAGACTGAATCTATGAGTACAAAACAAACCGCTGAAAAGTGAAGTAGACTTACCCGTGGACCTGCAGATCCTGTGTCACCTCTGTCACCTGTATCACCCTATGTAAAAATGATATTTGAAAACAGATATGTCGTTTGTCAATATATCACATAGTTCTTCCCTTTTAATTATGTTTACCTTAAATAAACCAGTTTGAAAGGCCTCTCATCATAAAAAGAATGTGGATCTTAATTAATTAAAGGAAAAACTCCTTCAAAATCTGTGTAGGCAGGGTTGACAATGATGCATTTTGTTCTGTGTAAATTGTTAGAGAGTGCTGTATTGGTTTGGAATAAGAAATCCCAGAGAACCAACAAAAGACAGATTGCCAATTAATTTACTTGTATAACTTCCCTATTCTTAATGGTGCTATTAGCAAAAGCTTTAAGAGAAAGCTAGAGAAATGAAATCACTTGGTCTGAAAACACTTAGCAACTTCTTCAAAGGTGTGTTTCAAAGTGTATAAACTTTCTTTCTGTGATCATGACTCCACTAACTTTCTGAAGTTCCCTACTCATGAGTCATTGTCTTCCCCACAAACACAACATTACTGTCAGCATTAGAGTTCCTCTACTCCCTTACTGCACCAGGCTTAAGATCTTTACCATCTTGCGCACAGCTTTTTCTTCCTGGCTATTCGTAATAAGTTTCAAGCGATGGAGGGAATTTCAAACATGTATGCACTCATATCCAGTGACTATGATTCATTTCATTTCAGTCACTTTCACAGGAAGATGTTATATTTTTATATTACTCAAAATTAATTTGGGTAAGAACTGCGACTTTTGCTCCTGTTGAAATCTATAAAACTTTGATATAAGTCAGGGAAGAATGATTATTTCACCAGTGGTAATAGTAAACACAGAAAACTGAAAATTTTCATGTGGCTAATGAAGGAATATGGGGAGCGGGCTGGTGGCAGGACATAATCAAGGTTGTGCCATCTGCTTTTCCCTTCAGTGTTGCCTTGGCAGCAGCTAGTAAACATGTCATTGGAACTGTTACAAAATGAAGTTCCCAACCACTAGACTGACTTCTCTGGGCCAGATTTTCTAGACAGGTATGCAGGTAAAATGAAAATCGTATGTCCTTTTTTGATAAAAAGGAAACTAAATGGGGTATCTTTGTCTTTTTGGTCCATTTGGAAGGTGTCCAGATATTGGAGGCAAATGAGAGGCTGATTTCCTCTTCTACTCTCACTGTGATGCTTTAATCCCTCATCAGCTCCCTCACTTTCCAATGTTTCTTTCTGGTGAGAATGAAAGAGGTTAAGTGGCACTTATTTAATCATATCCTTAAGCACTGTGAATGGGCTGCTCTTCAAGGACCTTACAAGTACTGCAAACAGTATCCTACCAGCCTACATTGTCTTGTCATCTTTATTCTGACAGTAGACTCAATAACTGCCTAAACAAATCTATTTTCATTTTGCTTTGACTCCATAATATAATATGAAAGAGTCCAGTGAGCACAGGATTTGCACAGTGGATGAAGGAATAGAAAAGTATATATTTTATCTCTCTCTCCAGGTATGTGAAAAAACTGTATCTATATAGAGATGGATGGACAGACAGATAGATAGGTATAATCAAAGTAGATTTTTAAAGTAGGTAAAACAGGAATGTAACCTACAAGTCTCGCCTTTGTAGGACTTCTGGCCATCATATCTCAGACTGCAGTACACGGAATACTGCTGATTCCTAACTCACCAAAGTGTGAATCCACAAATTATTGTGAAAACCAATTAAATCTCCACAGGTATAGTCAGGTGTTGGTTCCTGGCATGTGGGAGGACTAACCCACATCAGTTACACAGAGAGAAACCAAGTTGCACAGGGAAAACCAGAGCAGAGAGGAATAGATGTTATAACAGAAAAGAACTAGAATCACAGTGTTTAAAACACACAGAATTCGACTCTAATAGCTAAAGCTGAAAGTCAGGTTTCACTTATAAAGAACACTGCAGACTCTTAGTTTCCTTCACAGAGATAAGAGAAGTTTCTGTGAAATGTTACAAATAATTTATCCTAAAAATTGTTAAGTACTCCACTAAAGACAGTTCCTTTACTACTAACCTTTGACCCTTTTGGGCCTCTAGATCCAGGTTCACCTGTTTTCCCCTGTTTAAAGGAAGACAGACAGGAGAAAAATGATAGAGAAATGGGAGTGCAGAGAACAAGAAATTAGTAATGACTAAATAAAGTATGGAACAGCAGAAATACTTCATTTTATGTGACCAAGATAATGAATCCGTAAAGGCACTGAATTTAATAGCACCCAGAGTAATACATTCTTTAACATCAGCATGCAAAGGCCACAGATTCCATCCTTCCAAAGGAAAAGTAGTATTGGCATTAGTAAAGAGTAGACATCATTAACACTGGTTTGCAGGAATGACCTATGTCATTCCATAGCTCCTGAAAAATTGTAAGAGATAGAGAAGATAGTTAACTATCCTAAAATAAGGAGACTAAAATAAAGTATTACTACAACTTCTTTTCCCAACAGGTCAGGAGCACTGAACCTGCCTTATTATTTTCAAGATGTATTAGGAAAGGAAAACTTGATGGTATTGATACAGTGGAAAATATTAAGACAATGCTAAAATGTAGTTAGAACGATCTCTTTCTTACACAGTTAGAAAACAGCATGCAAAATGGATTTTCTCTGCATTCAATAGCTACACTGCTCAAAGAGTTCAAACTTCGATGCTGAAAGTTTGGGACCCAGAGGTCAGGACTTTAGCTGGAATGAATTAGGCCAACTCCACGACAGTTTATGTAGGTAGTGTCTTTACTTTGTAGACCAAATAAGAGTCTGTTCAGACTGGAAGTTCCACAGCTATGCACACAAAATGACCATTGTCTTCTGGACTGGAGTATTTGACAGCATTATCATTTAAAAGCTCAGTCACCAAGTTTTTGTTCTATTTTTCAGCAGGAAAAGATGTGTTCATAGGTGTAAAACTAACAAAACATTTCTAATGTAAAATCAGACTGACCTTTGGTCCAGGAACTCCAGGTTCACCTCGCTCACCCTTCCCAATAGGGCCTGCCTCTCCTCTGTCACCCTATTGCAACATATACACATGTATCACAAAATACTGGACAGTCTTCAGCACACCACCAACTCAGCATGACCAAAGAAACTAAACCATCAGAAGAAAACATTTTCATGTTAATCTGTGACTTGTAATGGGTTGGGGAATTCTCCCCTGAGTAAATACAGTCTTCTTGAAGGCAAAAGAAGGCTTCAAAATGGAAATGGGATTTGTAGGGTATTTTTTTCCCTATTCTGAAAGGACTGGAATAAAGATTCCCAAGCTGTGAGACTGTAGGATTCATAATATTCTAACTTTGTCATACAGTGACTAAAAACAACCCCATAGGAAGAAAGAAAAAAAATACAGGTTTAGTTGATCTGTATTTTCAGAGTCTGGTGTTTAGTATCAAATTTCTAATTCCTGCACACACTTTCAAGCTTTTTTTCTAAAAAAACATTTATGAAAATATAGTTTCTTCAGTCATGCATATTCTGCCTCTTGAACAAATGAGTTTTGGGATGCTAACATGAACAAAGGCAATAGATGAGCTAAAGTTATGAATGGATATAACATCTGCCTTCACATTGTTTGGGGTCATCAATACAAAGACACAGGTATCATAACACTGGTCCATGAACTATGACTTCCCACATCTTCCTCCATTAGTACAGTCTCAGTCTCTGTTATGTGCTGAGGAAGTTGAATTTGACATTGGATCTCCGGCTTTGCACCACTGTTGGCCAATTACCCTTACCTTTGTTCCCGGTAGCCCTGGCAACCCAGGTTCTCCTTGCGGACCAATGAAACCTGGTTCACCCTTTAAAAATACAATATGAGAGGAATGTTAGATTATTTATTTAGCAGTATGTAATTACAGTAACACAAGTTTCTTTTGCATAGTATTTTCCCTGTATTGCTTACAGCTCTCCAGCTGTGACGCAACAGTTATATAGACATACTTTTCATCATGGGTAACTTTCATCAGCATAAATTCTTGTAGCAAGCCATTACACAGCACATGAAATGCAAATGAAGCAGAAGGTGTCAAACATGGTTTTTATGAGGTTAAGGACTGTTAATATGCAACCTGGACTATAACATAATATACCAAACTAGTATCAAAGCAAGTCTGAAGGCAGGAGGGGAGTTCTGAGGGACTCCTAAATTTAAAAAGGGACAGTGCATTTCAGTCATGTGTTATGAGGTAGTTTTCTATTGCAGCATGTGAATAGATGGGCAGACAGGGTATGACAAAGCAATGACAAATGGAGAGGCCAGATGGTACTGTTGCAATGTGTTTTCAAGGGAGGTACTTAGCTGTATCATCCCCCAAAAGGAGATCAAAAGTGATCTCCTTTTAAGTCAGAGACTCCCAGCACCATGGTACTCTCTCTCTTCATTCTGACAGTAAAATACTTCAGTTCTCTGCACCCGGACAACTTCTCTGGCTGTGAACAGCTGGGAAAGAGCCACAACTCTCCTCACTCCCTCTCTGTTCTGCTCACTTCCTGACCATTGATTTGTACAAACATAATGGACAAATAGCAGGAATCAAGCTGAGCTGCAGCAGAAATAGCATTAAGCAGAGGAGTAAAGACATATTTTACTACCTATCTCCATGCCTGAAGGGGGATAATGGAAGATTAATAAGCCATATGTTTTCCTTCACAAACTCTCCTGAACAAGCTTTCCTTCTATTTAACCTTGCATTTTTTCACATAAATTTGAATCAAGAAGATATACCCATAAGCTATTGTAAACTTTAAAATCAGTAGTGTAACCCAATTAATATTTATTTATTAGCCTTTTAACAATATCCCTGAACTTAATGACCAAGAATTACCCATCAAATGCCTCTTCAAATAACTAAGACAGACATGTCATAATCCTGTATTGATAGAATTACTGACAACATATAAGAGACAGTGAATATAAACAGTTGGATAATATTTCTCTTCACCTCTTTGACTCCATAGAAATACAGGTACGCTGCAAGGAGGGGAGCAAATTAGGAAGTATTCTTGCACATTCATCTGCACTCTCAAGAGCAATCCATCATTAACAGTTCAATGCAAAGAAGGTCTCTAGCAGACCTATAACCAGAGAAATCTTTCCTGTGTCTATATTAAGGGCCATAGCAAGCTCTCAGTGACCTCAGTTTAGATTATCAAAAAAATACAACTAAATAATTAGTTTTCTCATGTGAAGTTCCAGCTGGCCATGGTTCAACATATGATAACAAAGGAATAAACTAGGACAAACATGTTAGAGAAGCACACCTTTTTGCTGTCATAGGAAAATAACCTTACAGTTTATATGTCTTGCATTAGTGCACACCAGCAAGAGTAACAAAAGGTTGTCATTGCAGATGGAAGCACTTCAATGTCAGTAAATGAAGAACAATGCAACTTCAATACTTTATATTAGAATGAGAAGGTACTCGATAGCCCCAGATTGTTTTAATACTGACTTTACCAAGGCTAATTTATTGGCCAGCTAATTATGACTTCAGATGGAAAAACCATGCAGTGCCTACATGATTCAGTCTAAGCCTGGTAAGGCTTAGAAGTGTCATTCAGAGGTTGATGCACACCTTTGAGTCAAATCCTCTCACTTTGCTCAGGACTATACCAGTTGCATATCACAAGAAAACTTCTGGCCAAAGTCCAAAAAGAAGTCCCACCTTCCATTAAAATCTCTAAAGAGATAAGAAAAAGGTGCTTTGCAATAGCTAGTGGAATTAATAATGGAAGAAGCTGGTGGCTTAATTAGCATAAGTAGAATGCAAATCTTATATGACACCAAGCTTTAAAGCATTATTAAATGCAGAGTGGAAGAAGCGGTGTGTGAGTAGAAACTAGGAATTGACTGGCTGAGTAGCAGCTCTGCAGAGAAGGACGTGGCAGTTATGGTGGATGCCAAGTTGAAGGTGATCCAACAGTGTATTCTTATCACACGTGAAAAAAACTGCAGTAGTTAAGACCCGGCTACATGAAAAAAACATGCAACTCTCCCTCTATTTAGTGCTAGTGAGGCTAAGTAGATTAAAATACAGCTCTGATTTGCCATCTGAACTAAGCTTCTAAGTAAAAAGACAACATGTTTGGATGATTTGAAACTAAACTGTGTCCTCTCTAATGTGTCAAATCTCCTGAGTTTAACCACAGCATAAGGAATTAAATAAAATGCTCATTGTGTATACTTCTGCATCACTCAAAGACAGTGAAGGTAACAACTGTATCATGTTTGTCTCTGGCATCTCTGTCTCAGTTATTGAGAAGAGAAACACTTACATGAGAAGCAATGCCCATTCCTCGTACCTACTGTATCCTGCAATTATATTCTGAAAATATTGCTGGCTTCCTGCTTTATGTTATCCTTTACGCCAGATAGCAAAAAAAGAAACGAGAATTTATTAAAATTAGCACTGCCAATGATGTGCGAAATGTAAAGAAAACCGTTTCCTCTCAGTAAGGCATACTGGTGTCTCTGTTAAGCAAAGGCAAAGCAGAGACCATTCTGATTAGTCCACACAAACACATGCCAGAGTCATAGAGGAGGAATGGTTAGGAAATCAGTGACTAAGGGTTTTAGTTTATATGACATCTATGATTTATCTGGCACATAGCTGCATGAAAGCAGAAATAGAGGCTTGCTCGGGACTGCACTTTGATTTGATATCGTAGCTCTGGGCTTCACTGAAGCATCTCCTGATCTTAAGCCTCTTGCTTAAATGAGCTCAGAATTTGTTCAAAACTACCATGAAATGCTGAGAGGAATGCAAGGAAGCAGAGAAACCAAGATTTATACTTTTCTAAACATCTCACTACAACTTCTTACAATAAAATCAAAGTTTTATCTAGTAAGAATCTACCACAAGTTTCTTCACCTGCTAAAGCACGGGCAGGGAACACAAAATTTGGTAAGAGGAGATAAACAGTTACACTTTGAAAGAAGAGTAAGGAATGCCCCCATTTGAAATATTGCTTGGCAGCTGTATAGAAAGCCATCAGCAAGTGATGACTCTCCATATTTTAGTTTAACCTAGTTATGAAATCACTGCTTAGAAACCACCACATTGCACAGGAAGTCAACAAGATGGAGTTCAGCATTGTAACTTCATCTACTGTTAGGGCTTGGAGCAACTTGTATCCATCATACAACACAGGCAACTTGGTATTAAAAAAAACAGGTTGTGAATGATTTGTTACATTTTTAAGAATAATTTTTAATGGCTTGATATTTTAATATTTTAAGAGACTACCTCTATGAGTGCTTACTTTCACCCTCAAATGTTTGTCAACTGTAGAAATACTAGAGGGTCAGACAGCAAATGATATACCACTATTCACAAACCTTGTTATTGTTCATTCTCATCTCTTACCATAAAATGTCTGAAACGTAAAAGGGCCCTATAATGGCATGCTGCACAACTAGCATAATGTGAGCTCTATCAGAATTCAATAGTAAAAAAGCCACCTTGTAATTTACTTCAGAGGATGGTCAAATTTTTATGAGGATTATTATCTATACATATTCATAACTGGCTTTCATGATGATCAAAGCTTTTATGGGCTGAGGCAGAGGGCAGCTTTGATATTAGAGGTTAACACTAAGAAACACTGTTTGCTGTCACCTTCTTTTAACTTTTATAGAACCTGTAATTGGCTAAAACTTGGGCTTTCACTTAAAAAAGCTACAACAGTTGAAATCCCATTTGCAATGCTAATTGCTGTTTTAAACACCACTAATTTGGCAAACAATCATTAACAATGTAATTCTAATACTGTGTTCAGTTAGAATTAGCCTTCATTGCACAGCTGAGACACACAACACAATTATTTGAAACTTTGTTCTCACAGACAGGCCTAGTCCACTTCCAGTGCCTGAAATACACAGCTCTAGGCTGATACAAGCAACTGGTAGATAACAGCAGTTGTTGGATACACTGTTTTCCCACAGAAGGCTCTTCCTTCTATAATTATTCTTGTAATGAATATAACACACATTTTCCCCTCCAGATCAATGTTTGCCCGAAAAGAAAACCTGTGCTGCAGAAAAGTGCCCAAACCATCAACTCTTCTATTCTCCTCCTACATCAGACTACTGCATTATTTTCTCTATGCTATAGAAATGAGAGTAAACCAACCTTTAGACCATGAATTTGCAAGGAACGGTGTAATCTCAATCCTTATCTAGTGCTATGCACTAGAACTAGCCAGAGACATTTAAATGTGAAACTCTCACCTTTATTACATAGTTCATTGGTCCTGAAATATTTTATTCAGTGTCTGCCCCAGTGCTGGGACCATAGCAGTTCTGTGCCTCCAGGGCTGACTGGCAGGTCTGCCACAGAGCCAGGACACACGCACCTTTTCCTGGCATTCCCTTGCAAGTCTGAATGTGACAAGGTGACTTCTTGCGTGCACACTTCTGGGTTGGCAAACCATGCCAAAGCATCCAAAATGTGGAGAATTCTAGTAATGGGTCCACCCCAAAGTTTCCATACATGGAAAACCTAGCTGTGTGTGCTGGAGGAGAACCCTGACATGCTCCAACACACAACTTGGAGGCAGGCTTGGAGCTTCCAAACTCCTGCCTGTAGGTCTAACGGTTCTCCAAAAATCCCTGCGTCTGGCATGGGGCAGCCTGCAAACTCCTCAGAAGTCACAAACCTTGGGAGAGCCCAAAGTGTCCTTTCTGACAAGCACTGACACGGAAGGGTCCTCCTTTTAATCACATCAAGAGACCAAGATATGATTATCTTGAATGTTACCCTGACTCATGCGTAGGCATATTTAAAACAAAAACAGTATAATGGCCTTTCCTTGCCTAACTCCACTGAAAGAATCCTGCAAAGGTGGAAATACATAGAAGAAGAGCTAGCAAAAAAAACCCCAAAAACCAGATGCAAAGCAATTTGGAAAACAGCTATGATGTTACAATAAGTTAGATTTGGTTCACTGGCACCTGTGCTGATTTTCCAGAAATTGCCATTTACTGCCCTCAGACTTTGTTTCCAAGTTTGCTATCTAACCAAAATATTGCAACTCTTCCACACTGGAGAGGACTGAGGGCCGAATTCTCAGGAGTGTGGAACAGAGCAATCCATGGCAATTGATGAAGCCATGCTTGCTCGTGGCCTGCTGTGTCTGCGGTGCTCAGTGCAATTTCTTGGAACTCAGCTGGCCTTAGACTATGCAAGTCAGAGAGGATGGTACCTTATACTTTCTCACTGTGAAGGGCATGAAAGGGACTTTATAAATAGCCTGATGTCCATGGGAACTTTGCTCTTGGGAGGACTACGAGTATTCAGCTCATAAGAAGGAAATGAGAGAGGTAAAAGGAAATCTGCTATAAAAACCCAACCCTGTTTTATAAAGTCTTTGTTAAGGGTTTTCATAACAGTTCAGAACTGGCTCCAGAAATGGCCAGGCAAAACAGGTTGCCTGGCTCACTCATCACATTTGAAACAATATCTTTACTCCCTAATCAGTATCTAAACTTAGAAAAACAATTCTGGTTTAGAATTTACAAATACACGTTCAGCCTTTATGATTCATTCAGAGTTAGAGAAGTAAAACTTTACAATCTGGCTAAAACCCTGAAGCTTCACAATGACCCCTGCTTTGTACAACCATTGTTTTTTAGTGAGCCTAATTTTCTCATTGCTTTTAAGTTCTGTCTGCTTAGAAGGTATGCTGCTTTGGAAGGGTGCTAACAGAACCAGTAATAATTCTGATGAATTCTGCATGCGTTAGTCATATCAAGGACTTCTTAATTAAAGGCTAATTATAATTCAAGTTAGCATGGCACCTACTTTTGAGGATTAGAATAAAAACACTTGTTATAATGAGCACCTCATTTTAATTCTTTGTAATGACTGAACTGCTAAATTATGAAGAGTCCAGCTCCAAATTGTTTCCTTTAGAAAACAGATGACAAATCTAAGGAATTTTTATTGCTACCCTGAAAGATAAAGGACTTTATTGCATGCACTCATTTCTGATCATCTAAAATTGTATATCTAAGCACAGAAATACTTTGAGATTACTGATGCCAAGTCTTCTTTGTGGATGACAAAATACTTGATTTCTGAATACAGCAGAATACTGGACTCTCAGATTATTCAGCTGTTTTTAGAATTTTGGATTTGGATTTTTAATTTTGTTTTATATAGAAAAATTAAATTATGCTATAAAACAGATGCTGTGAAATAGATCCTTGTAAGCACAGTCTTTCAACTACTAATAGCTTTAGAGGAAACAACATCCTGTGTTTCAGTTACTTATGTTTTAGCCTTTTCCAGGAGAGAAAATGAGAGCTTTCATGATTTGGAGGATATAGTTTCCGACGGATTAATAACTGCATATATCTCAAAGAATGCCCCAGTAAACACTCCTGACGTGCATACCATCCAGTGTTAATAATGATTTCACTTTCTGGCCTTGACTCTCAAAATCAGTTCTGGGAAATTACATGTCTACCCTATGCAAGTGATTACTGCCATAACATATGGAAATGAGACAGCTAAGAATGAACAAAGCTAGAGATGCAAATACATACATACAGATACCTGTTTGCATATATACTTCTACCTTGGAAACTGAGTACTGAAAATTAATTGCACACTTGTGTATTTTTTTTTTAATTTTATGTTTTACCTACCCATGCATAATGCTACTTCTGAAAACTAGCCCTCCAAATGCAGGTATTAAGTCCTGTTTTTTCAGGTCAGTTCCCATTTTCACCCAGATCATATATCCTTGCATAGTCTACTTCTCAGTATTTGACCTATACTACACTGACATTTTCCTCTGCTCAGGCAGATGACTCAACTCTTAAGAACCTTGTATGTGAGTGATGGAAGGCTGGAAATTAGTCCACCCAGGAATATTTCAAAATATATATATCAGCTAGGGCAAGTGCATATCAGGGAGGAACTTAAGTTTCTGTGAAGCAGGGTTTGAAGCTGAATTCCCACGATTTTCAGTTGCTGCAATTAACATGTTCCACACATCTCTGTATCCAGGATTCGGAAATGCCTGTCACAAGGTCAGCTGGTCCCTTCCAGCTCCTGAGTTCAGGTTAGAAGCGTTCTGAGTACGGTGACCTACAGGATAAAGATGAAATGAAGCCTGGGCAAGAATATCTGGGTCCCGGAAAAAAATGGAAGGAGAGAGATATAGGCCCTGCAGGTTTCCTGGTAACAGTCACCAACAAGGAAGAAAAACAGGAAGAAGAATGGAAATATGGAAGAGGAAAAACGCATTAGGAAAATGTGCTCAGCCTTCCTAAGAACTCCTTGGGGAAATGGGGCATTTGAAGAACTTTCCTATAGGTGGTGAATGGTGTTGACTCCAAAATGAAATGCTTGGAACTACCATTTACTTCAGATTTCCTTTAATTTTGTTACCAGATGACAAGAGCAACACCTAAACACATGAGCTTCAACAACAGCTGCTTTCTAAAAGAGTTTAAACAGGAGACTAACTTCTATGTATCCAGCTTGAAAATTCTGCTTCTCATTTTCTCTGAAAGTTTCATTTTTTAACAGAACTCACTGGATGAAAGGAGTATCCACTCTTCTAGAGTTAAAAAAATAACTACTGTGGAGCAGCAAGTTTTTCAGTCTTTACATGGAATTAGGAAAGTCACGAGATAAGATCTGAGTATGAACAGAAAAAAAGAAATTTAAGTATGGAACAGGTGAAAATTAGAACTGCTTTTCCTTTCATAAAAAAAAAAAAAGAAAAAAACCCCATGATTCAAATTTCCATATCCTTATCCAGGTTCTTCTGAAACCTTGCTCAGGCACAGTCCCAGGGAAGTCAATCCAAAGTAACTGTATAAAAAGATAGAAGATGCTGTGTACTGGCAAGTCTATTGAATCAGTCAGTTCCACTGGATTTGAAAACACAGAAAACTTTCCCTACTTCCCAAAAGGAGAAGGCCTAAGCAGCCTTTCTTTTCTCATACCCTATCATTCAATGGCAGTTTTCTCAAACATGATAGAGTAACAACTTAGTTGCACTCACAAGCTTTGTTTCAGTATTTGTTTTAAACACAGAGGGAGAAATGCCAGAAATGCTGAAGAAAAGCCAGGTCCTGCATAAAGTGCTGCTACTGGGAAGAGGCTTCTGTTCTGTGAAGGCCTCCCACTGCAGTGATGAAGCTGGGGACTGCACTGCCCAAATGCCAGAAAATGCAACAGAAAGGATTTGAGAGATGTCTGACATTACAATGAATAAGGGTATGCATGATTTCCATTACAGTAAGTGAGTGCTGCTTCGTACGTATCATCCCATGAAACTTATGAGATAAAACAGATCTATGAAGTTTGTGTTTCATAGAAAGTACTCTGTGTCTGCTTGGCATCAGTTGGGGGATATTGGAGCGATGAGTTAATATTCTGTATTTAGGTGCCTTACTTGCTTCCCAAGTGACACAGTGGAACGCATTCAGGGGCTCATTAAGTTTCCAGCCATTCCTAAACAGCAACAGGTGCTTGAGAAACGTTTCTCCAGCATGTCACAGACAGCTTCATCACTGTCTTGGAAATAACTGACTGCACTTGTGTTTCCTCCATAGCACCAACTGACAATGAGGAGAGAACGAAAAAGAACAGGAAGAACTCCCAAAACATCCGCATATGCATAGTGAATGGGCCTAGAAAAGCAAGTAATAAAAGACCCTGCTGCATACTCTGAATTCAGATATGATACTTGCATGTCAGTCCAATGTTGCTGTTCATTCAGACTCCATGTATCACATTCAACCAAGCTCTAACAGGTTCCTGGGAACATTGATTAATTAATTGAAATGGCATTATAAGAAGCTGAAACTTTTCCAGTGATTAGTATTTATTAATCCTTTAAGTAGTTTAGCTACATGATCAAGCATACTGGACTGGATGCCTCGGAAGCTTATTCAACCATGAGAAGAAGGATTAGATGTAGCTAGAAAGATACGGTCCCGTGCCTGGTGTGGCATTTATGTTTTCACAGGCTGGTTTAGCATTTGTAAAAAGAGTTATCTACGCACGCAGTTACCTAAAACATGTCATAATACAGCCTGCCACTCTGGAGAGATTCATTCACAAGAAAGCAAATTTGCAGTTCAACTAACAGATTTAAAGGAGACTTCAATTCCTTACACAATAGTCAAAGGGTAAATATTTAAGACCAGAAGAACTACATCCAAAAGTTTCCTACGCATAGAATATCCCTGTATATTGATCTTTTGTTTACATGGAAGTGCTAGAAGATACTAAAGGAAATTCTTGCAAAATTAGGCAACATGGAGTCTTCTCTTGCCTCTTCTCATCTGTGTTGAAGATGCCTGTGTGTATCAGTCCATCAACATCCAACAATTCCAAAGCTGTTTAGAACATAACACTCTGTAAACACGATCCTCAGAAAATAGTTTGTTCATTCAAAATCACCTGTGTGATTTGAGTTACTGTATATCAAATGGATATGAACTTTTTCTATTTATCTATCTAATTTCCAGAAAACGTATTGTCCCCATTCCTTGACTACTTGGCCACCTGAACACAGGTTTAACCTATATCCATTCATCTACAGGAATTAATGCATTTCAGATGCACTCATCACCTAGGGCTGACCTTTCAAACCTGCTTGGGAAATGTGTTTTACCAATAACTCAGGGCAAAAGCCAGAAAACAAACAGAGTATGTTAATTTCTAGAACATCATAGGAAGATACAAATTTGGACAACATTCTGTAATTCCAATTATATAAGACTGAAGAAAGATCTAAAGGTGCAGTGACAACCCTACAGGTTTTTAGCTGCAAGGGACCTCAACAGAAAATTTTGTAGAAGACTTTTGAGTGTGCATGTGCATGCCTGTGTAATGTAACAGAAACTGAAGAGAACAATACTGCAGAAAACAAGAACAGTATCAAAACAATACCAGCAACACAGGAATATTTTGTTTTTCCTACTGGGAAAGAGATGAAATGGCCACTGCCTTGTACTGAACCCCATCACTTTCTCCTACATGACCCTGTTAGCGTTTTGCTTGAGTTGCCAGATGTCCATCTCACAAAGTTTGGAAATATCCTGCAAAATCCCTGCTGACAGCTACTGTGCTGGCATGCAAATGAACAAGAACTCTGTAATCCATTTAAGTGTTAGAAAAAACTTCTCTTATGGAAACTTCTTACACGTTGTAACAAATTCTTAGATGTTATAATGACACTGCGTGGGGTTTGTACTACATCTGTTACATTATGCCACCACTGCATATCACTATTAAGATAAAATAGCAAAGACATATCTTTGTTTTATAAAGTTTTATAGAGTTTTATAAAGTCCTGTTGGAAGAAGGCCCCAGAAGCCCTGAAAAAAATGTAATAAACAAGAAGGAACAGTCAGGAGAAAAAAAAAAAAAGGAAAGTCACTGCTCCAAATAAGATTGCTTTTGATTTTGTGTGGTAACACCATGATATCACCAACATATTGCAAGTCCACACAATTGGATTTCCTCCATGCTCAAGTTTTTCACCTAGTCACTGTTATTTCAAAGTAGCTTGCAATCAACATCAGTTCACTGGAAATTTGTTTCCCTGTAAGATATCACTGAGGTTGTTCTTGGAAATTGATGAGATGATTTAACATGGTGATATATAAATCTTTGCTAAAACAGAGGGTGACAAAAGGGGCTAAACTACTGCTTTTTCTTTGCTGATGAGTGTTCACATTCCTAACTCCAGTCATACTCTGGTTTCTGCTACCACTTCCCATGCCACAGACATTGTCTCTGTGAGAGCAAAATCTAGGCTTTTTATCTACAGACTCCTTAATTAGAGTTTACAAATGCCTTGAATCAAACAGCACCCATCCGTCAATCCTGATGTGACCAGGTCTGCTTTGCTCTCTCCTGTGCATGTTTTGCTAACTTGCTTGTCACCATCTGGTGCATCTAGCCACCTCAATGCAGAATTGCACTTCACTGAACCATCACTAGTGTCCCTCTGGCCTAGATTTTTAGTAGAAGCTAGCGTTCTCCTAAAGGATTAATATTTGACCAAATTATTCCATTTTGTACTGCAGGCAACTGTACTGTTTTTCCACTGTATCCACTGAATTTTGAAACAAACTTTCACTGGGCAAAACTCCCACACTTCATCCATTCTTCACATCTTGCTTGTCAGGTGAATCTGAAAGCTGCCCTTCTGAGCCGTTCTTACCACCAAGAAATAAAGCTTAACAGCAATAATTTTCCCAAAGCAGAGGCTCAGATTTAGTCTTTTTTTATTTACTTTACATGGAATCCCCAAAGACCAGCCGTAACTCCAGCTGGTTTTGGCAAATGCCCCCAGGACGCTGGCACTGACCTCCAACTGAGGTACCTCTTTGCTCACTGTTAAAGTAAACCGAATAGGGATTGCTGTCAAAGGTCCTTATAAAAATACAATTTAATCACAGAAAGGACTCTGCTCCTACATGATCTTCACTAGTCAATATAGAGTTCACTCTCACAGAAAATGAACAGCCTCCCTGGGAACTACATTTTCAGGTATTACAACACACAAGCTTTAACATGCACTTTCAATTCTTCCCATAATTCACTGGTAACACAGAAGGGACATGATGCTTCAGTGCTGTGGCAGTTCACATGTCCCTTGAGAAAAACACTGCAAATGTTACATTCCATGAGACAAATTCCAAATCCTATCAACATGGACAAGAGTTTGGCCTCTGGCTTATTCCCCTTGTTATTGGAGAAATGATATAAACTATCTCCTGAGGTATACACAGGCCTGTGCTGAAATGCAAAGAAAAAGTTTCAAAGAGATTTTGTTTTCTGAAAGAACAGTCTTTGCCACAAAGGAGAAGAACCACTCTAATCTGCACTCACTCAGGATATGTGAATCCACTCACTTAGTGCAGTACTATACAGTTACAGCTCAAACTGCAAGTGTCTGCAGCTCCCAATGCAACCACTTATGCTAGAACTAAACCAACCACATGTCTTTTGTATCAACTTACCTAGAACCCAGACAAAACAGAATTCAGGGAGTAAACCAGGTATTAGGGTCAGGAACTGCAGCTAATGCTGAGTAGGATCTTATTAAAACATTTTGACTTGTCAGTGGATATCACTGCTGTGTAATGGAGCACAGAATATTTTTGTTGACAGAGCCAGTTCTCCACAGCCTGTGTATAATTAATGCAGTTCTCTGGCTGGAGGCTTGGTAAATTCAGTAGACTGTTGCTACTGGAAAGCACACATCAAAGCAGAAACCAAGTAAAACTTTGATGACGAGCCACTTCCATTAAATAAAAATATTAAAAGCTACTATATTAGACTATTTTTTTAAAGCACTAGAATGCAATGTTCTACTTCACTTTTTAATGTAAGATATACTGTTTGCTTACTCATAGACAACCAATTTTCCATGTGAAACCTTTCTGTGACAATCCCCAGTTCAATCCCCCACCAGAGAAGAACATATAGCACATGTATAGTAAGTCTATTTTAGCCATATTCTTGCAGTCCCCCTCTTTATGGTGTCCACCCCAGTACAACAGAGACTACAGTTTATTTACCTTTATCCCAGGGAGTCCAGGAAGCCCAGGAAGACCTGGTTCACCCTACACAGGAAAATTACATAATATTACAGACATTATTCAGTTATGATCACTATCCAGTGAACACCCCTGTATATTCTGCAGCAAGATAAAAGAGCACAGATGACTGCTAGTCAGTTCAAGCAGGACTGATATTTTCAAATTGAGTGACTTAAATGTACAGTTAGTAAGAGTCATGTTAAGACCTGAAATATCTTCTGGGAACCTTGGATGTGAAGATGACACCCAGGTTGAAAATCCATGTCAGGAAAGCCAAAAATGAATTCACATTACCCTTCACCAAAGAGAAGAAAACAAGCAGCACTGGTTCATTTTGAACACTGCCATTTCAGTTCCATACTTACAACAGATGTTTAATTCTGTTCCATTTTCAGCTCTGAGCTAGATATTGTGCTGTGTAGCTGTCTGATTTAGTTACAAAACAATTCAAAAGAGCTTGGTTTAAATTGCGCGATTCAAGCAGGACTGCCTAATTATAACTGGGCCATCATTTTTATAGAGCTATCCATAGCATCATTTCAGTGCTTGCTATTTATCTGTGAATATACATGGTGTCATGAAGATTAGTGTGAATGCAACCTTCTATTGCTTTACCCAGAAACACCTTGCTTATTTAAAATTGCAATGAAAAGACCTATAGTACTGCATTTGTAAGGGTAATTTTGTAACAGGAATTGAAAATTGAATGTATTAATTTTTGAATGAAGTTGATATTAGTCTAAGACAAGAATGACAACATTCTCATGAATGGTCATTTTGCAGTATCAGCTAAATGGAAAGATGTTGTCTGGGGAAATAAAGATGATGAACAGAAAAAAAAAAAAGAGAAATAACATGTGAAGAAAACATTATTTTTAAGGCTGGAGATTTTAATACAGACATGGATTCTAACCAGCACATTGGATCTAAATATTCCCTGAACTTTCCGGAAGATCAGGTCTGAACTCTGAAGCCAACTTTTACCTTTATAATGAGTTGAACTGTATTCCAGATTTTGTACACTCCTGAGCTTTATAGAAATCCAGATTTCAACCCTGTGGTTTGGGCTGATTCATACAGATTGTGCTACTAAAATATTTTACATGTGTGTGCATATGCACACACTTACATACATTCATATACTCACATATACATGTGTATACATACATGAACATAAACACATGTGTACATAATACAGATGTTCATCAGACTACAGTACCAAAACCCACTTCTTTGAGGCAGTAATATTAAATAGACTTGAAGTACTAAAATGAAATTACATTCTGCCACAAACTGAAAAACATAATAGAGGGTCTGCAAATCACTTTACCAAATGGAGTGATTTTTAAATGTTATAGAAGGATCTGATAACAACTTCTTTGTCCATTTCAGTTACTCCAAAATTTTAACTGTTCACATTGCGTGAAAGCACAGGAAAGATTACAGTCTCAAAATATTAACTATAAAATCAGATGAAAGAATAGAGGCTAGGATACCATTTTCAATAGACACTTTTTTTTTTTTTTTTAACGTTGCCTAATACTTTCTAAAGCAGAAAATGTGTTGTCACTCTTGCAAAAGAATAATCCTTCAAAAGGCCTCTGTTGCACTCATTCCTGACAAAAAGATAGCTCCAAAACCCTACTCCTCTGTCTTTCAGTTTCTTACTTGAGTAGCCACACAAACCACACTTCTATCATGACCTTTTCTCATCTAGTTTTGGAAACACTGAATTTCACTTGTAAGCACAGCATTTGAATAATTGTAACTGATAATCTATTACTACTGCTGCAGTAGGTCCCTGTTTAGTCTTAGGACAGAGCTAACCTCCACAGACCCACCCATAACAAGCAGAAAGGATCCAGCAAAGCCAATTCAGAGTCACTGTAATCTAAAACGCCCCTCAAAGATACGTTAACAAACACGAAACACAATGAAATCACTAATGCTTCATTAGAATTAGTATTGTAGGTTAAGGGATAATATTTTCTTTTCTGGACCTTTCCTGATACAAAAGATTTGAGTATGATTTATGAGAAGAATGATTTTTAAAGAAACAAAGGTTGGATACTAACTCCATCTCATAATGCTCAGGTTGGCAAGGCGGGTCTTTCTATCACCTTTGCAATACACATGGCACACAACAGCCTTGTCAAGCCATTGAAATACCGTCACATTTCATTTCATGTAAATAATATTCAGGTGGGCAGCTCAACGTTTATCTGTCCTTAGAAGATGGACAAGGAATAACTGGAAGAAGAAGAAAAAAGATATAAGAAAGGAGGGAAGATGGAGGAAGGAAATATGAATGGGAGACAGTAGGGGGAAAAGTATTGAGATGGCATAGAGGGCAGAGACATGCCTCCAGTTGAAAAAAGGGTCCCTCACAACCTCTGCTGGGGTGAATGAGTTCCTGCTAAGCAGGGAGCAGAACAGCAGACACGGGGCAGCTGGCTGGAGGAGACACTCTGAATGAGTGCATTACGGGAGCTTCTGGTGTGGGCTGGGGACATGAATGTAGCATACTGGAAGCTTGTGAGTTGAAGTGGAAAGAGCACATTAAGCCCCATTTGGTGTGAACAACAAGCTGAGACTATAGAAACTGAACTGCGTACCTCCCACTTATCTATGTTACCTAAATGAGATCAAACCTGAGTGCCTGGGGACTGAGATCCAGGAGCCTGCTGATAAATCACTGCTAGTTTTGCCTCCATGGCAGCCAGCTAATGAGAGTATGAATCTCAGCAGGATCTTAAGTGCATTTTCTAGTTTATTACCCAATCAAAACATACACTGCAGAATGCACACACTGAATGATTCTGTGGATTAGATAGCTTTAAACTACTTTGATTACCTTTCCTAATTAAAACTGCATTTTACTGAAGAACTGCATTTGCAACCATAATAGCCTTTGTTTAGTCTGTTATAATTGATGACAGTTATAATTTCTCAACCAAAAAGATTTCACTTCTTATTTTATTTTATATGTGTTTTGGGGGTTTGCTTAGTCACCAGAAGACCTTGAGTATTAGAAAATGGTTGTACTGCCATTCACTATATAGAATTTTAGCTCTGGAATACCTGCTAGCGCAACTGGCAGCTGGACTCCGCTCCACTCTGGCAGCAGTGGGTAATTTGCAATGTTACAAGAGGCGAGAATGGTGCCGAAGGCTCCCACGTGAAACCAAGTACTGCAAAGCAAAAATCTGGTTCCCTCATTGTCTCTTCTCTTTGCCCTTTCACCAGCTATCCCAGCAGGATCTGCCTCCTACTCTCATGAAAGGCAGCTGAAGGCACAGCATTCACTGTGTTTGATGTACCATGGATTCAGAGAGGAAATTCCCCAGCTTCAGAGGGCCTCATGCAGCACAGAGTCATTACAGCTCTTGCTGGACCTCTACTTGCAAAAGCAGCCTCAGCCACAGAGCACCCAGGGGAATTTCTTCCCCTGGAAGGAAGAACAGAGCAGCATTACCTGGTCTATGTCCTTCCAAAAACACCATGTGCCTCTGACAGTTTGATTTCCCTTACAGGTATATGTGAAAGGGATTCTAGTCAATATTTATTTTCTTCTTAATGAGATGTAATAATGTACCATAGTCTGAAGGTTAATATTCAGTCAAACATGCAGGGTTAATTTGTGATCACTCAAGGAGCAGAGCCGTCCTTTGTTAGCCTCACCAGCTGCAGTTGGGTAAGCTTTCAATACAAGAAGTGTGCTGTGGCTAGAAGGGGAGGTGTGTTAGTCTAATACTGCTTTTCATGTTAATTAGTATCACCATTCCTGTGCTTTTTTTAAAATACAAAATGATCATACACCAAATGTGTACAGGCCTTGAGCTGTTAAATTATACTGCCTTGGGCTCATCCTAGTATGGGTAAGTGCCACTGATAACATCTCTAACATCGTTTATCACAAATTCAACAGTAAAGAAAAGGAAAATTGAACATTTCCAACTAATACCTTTTGACCAGGCCGTCCAGATTCACCAGGTTCACCCTAAAAGAAAAGAAATGAAAGACATGAGATCTGACAAAATGCATTAAAAATAGAGCTGGGTAAAACCATGATGTTAATGGTACCCAAAATATCTGTGACACTACAAAGACCAACCACCCCTCTTCTCCCTGTGCAACTGCTTTAAAACTAAATTACCTTAATTCCTGCAGCAGAAGAACCAGGGTCACCCTGACAGAAAATCCACAAGAAATAATCACACTTATTACATATACAGTTTTTCACGAAACAGATATAACAAAACATGCAAGAGTATGGCAAGATTATATAGCAAAATAACTATATAGCAAGATTACCTGTTCTCTGTGCTGCTACATAGGAATTCACCCAATTAATTAAATCAGTGTGATTCAGAAAAGGAACAGTACTGTTTTCAAGAACATGCAGATTTAGTTTCACTCATCCAAACAGCATAATAGTTAACCTCAAATTTCACAACTAATAATGTAGATATAATTGCAGATTTTGTATAAATGTACGTCATAAAACCAGAAGATGGAACATACTTTGACATCTCTAAATTGCTGATCTACATTAAAAACAATTTACTGCCATTTACAAAGAATATGAGCAATCTTTTTGACCTAATTCTACAGATGGCAAGTGTCAGGTCTCAACTGACAAAGCTTTTTGTGCTAATGAAGGTTCATCTTAAATAAAAACCCAGGTGACCTATGTGTTTACCCCCATCAGAACAGGTCATAGCTCTATTTCCCCAGTTCTTCAGCATATTTAAACTGGTATTTTAATGCAGTTAAGTGTTGTACTTTATAGGATGAGAGAGCTATAGTAATTTATGTATTCAGGAAAGGTCTCTGTTCTGAGGAGGGACCTAGCATTCAAAAAAATTCACCTATGTTTTGCTGGGTTGATTGGATTTAACAGACAGTGATATGCACAAGGGCAGAGGATCAGTGGGTGATGTGGCCAAGGAAGCTTTTAGCTCCCAGTTTTGTACAATTGTCATAGGATCCTTAAAATTCTTCTATACTAACATCGCCACATTTTTTTTAATGACACGCCAAATAAAAATGAAAAAACGCTAAATTAATGAAAAGTTTGCTAGTCAAACTACATGCTGCTGAAGATGGCTAGAGTGCTTATATTTGGAGAACTGTCTCATTATTCCTTATTCAAAATAAATTTGGACTGTTCATTGAAAGTAACAGGTTGCTAAACAGTAGCAACTTCAAGCTCCCCGGCAGCCTGCTAATGATTTACATAGGTAGCACAGGAGCCAGTACTGCAATCCACTTTGAAGATGTATAAGCAGTGTAAAACCGCTTAATATTCTGTGTATTAAAATACAAATAGGGGATACCCATTCCTCATGGTTCAGTGAAGCTGCATGAAGTGTTCTGTGAATACCATAGTTTTAAAGTTGGTTTGGGGTCTTTCTGGTAACAGTCTCGTAAAATTAAATGGTACCAGATAATACGCTCACTGCTCTTTGAAGAATAGGAATAGATTTTCTCTATACAGTTACTATAGCTTGCTCTTGTGTGAGGAAAACACAAAAATCAGTATAATGAAGGGTTGATTAACGTCTGGAAACTTGAGCTGCCTCATTTTGATAGACATGCATGAGTGATACTGCTGATATTCCTTACAAGCATGTACAACTGCAAAACCTCAAGGACTTTTTATAGCTATAAAGTGGCAAAGCAACTGGTAGGAAACATTCACCAGTTAAACATTTTAAAGGATAATGATGGATGTGGGGAAGATAAGACACAAAGTATTTATAATCCACCTTCATGCAAGAATGAAAATTAATATGGGATTAAAGAAAAAATTATGGTACAGCATGTTCTCGGCTCTCTGATGAGTCAGACAGTTTGGAAATGAAGAAACTTTATCGGGGGAACATGCACACAGAAGGAAGATACTTGGTAGTTTCTAGGGACCAAGACTACAGTAGAAGAGTAGAAGCAAGAATTCAAGTCTGACACTGACACTGTCTTCAAAGCAGGACAATTCAACAAATATGGTTTATTTCTTAAGTCACAGGTCAAGAAGTACGCACCCAAGTCCGTATTTCTGAGAGCCACTAGGTACAGCAGTTCAGAAGACAAAGCTACATTAATTGCACAAACAGGAACCCATTCCTAAACCAAGCCTGAAACTGTTGTCCCCTGATCTTTCTTGCCATAAAAATGAAAATTTAGTATTTATCTCACAGAAACATTACTTAAGGTTCTAAAGAAATGTTTTTAAGTTTTGTGAACTACGAATTAAATATCTGAAGCATATGTGTAGCATTATGATCTAGTGCAATGGTCTCTGCATTTATTTACATAAAATTAATGGTTTGTTTACTGAGCAGGAAGGGTTTGTACATTTATGTTGTTGAATACCTCAGAACTGAATGGATACTAGTCTTATCTCTGAATACATCCAGCAGCTCTCTTAAAAACAGCCTTTAAAAACACCCTTAATAAGTCTTGCACTCCTCCCCACAAGTGTTCAGCTGGCAAAAAAACTTTCACTACTCATCAGGTAGTGAAGTTCCATAATGTAACACATAACCCAAACTTTTCAGAGCTACCCAAATACAAGGCACAAGTTGTGTAGTAGGGAAAAACTATAACAGAAGAGATGTATAAACATAATGCATCAATAAGGCTGGCTGTGAAATTTGCTGGAAGTCAATTTCATCTGCTTCTTTTAAGAAAACAGACATAGCTTTTTTATGTTAATCTTCTGCCCAATAGAAAGCACCCAGTGGAAAACACAGAAGGAATGCTACTGAGCTACTTTGAAACCCTGCATTGTATCAGGGTTTACAGTCAAGGTAAGTTTAACTATCTCCTCAAGATGATCATGACACCAGTAGAGAAAGTGCAGACACAATACAGAAAAAAATACAAATAAAAAATATATTAAAAAAAAAGTCAAGGCTACTTTGTGAATATGTTAATTAACTGTGGCTGTAACAGTCATTCTGATTTCCTCTAACACTTATATCATTAGTGATTGGTGAGCAAATTCACGCTAGAATTATACATAATGATCAAACAGCAAAAACTTCCCCCTATGCTGAAGAGCAGGAAAGAATACAGTCCTTGTTAAGTAGTACAAATGTAATGTAATGACACTAAGTTCAATGTTCACTCCTAAATTATCTGCCAAAAAACACCCTCCTAAGCTCCATACAAAGTGCTGTTTGCAGAGCTATCTACCAGAAATTTTAAGCTGCAGCTCTCCTATAAGATCTGGATCTTTTTTCTGGGTGGCAGATTGTCTTACAGGCAGGAAAAATGGAGGAAAACCAATGAAAGTCAACTAAGTCACAGTTCTGCTCACTTTGTGGTAAAAATTCATGCAGTGGATTCTATCCTGTCATGGTTAAAGCAATGCACTCCACACAAACAGCATATATTCCCATGTCACCACCCTACCTCTGAAATTTATATGAAAACAGGAAAAGATGGGAGACTTCTGTATTATGAAGTTCAACAAGTTTATTGAAATTTCTTCAGATACAGCAATATAAGAAATCTCCTGATGACCTGTACTTTCCACAAGTTGATCCCAGCTAGACTGCCAAATTGTTGAAAGCCCACACAGAAATGTTTAAAATGTTATGCCTGGGGAGAAAGGATTTCCCACCAAAAGAAGGAGAGAACTTTTTCTTTCCTTAAACAAGATCCCAAGCAGGGAGATGTGCTCACTGCGGACCACAGTGCAGTATGGGCATTCTAGTGGATGCAAGTTCATTCTCACAGTTGATAAAGTAGAAAAGCAATAACTGAAGATGCACTAGGCTTCCCAGAGAGATTATAAACCTCTAATTTACTTGTTGCAGGACTATCTGATCTATCTGAACAAAATCTCATATTTGCTAAGAGATTATATTCTTAAATCACATAAAAGTGGAACAAGATGATGCTACCACCATACATTGTGTAACTAACTAAATAAGGTTCTTAACACTTTCATATGGGTTAATAAGCATGACTACAGAGTAGTTCATTATTTAAATGAACTCTGGGAATCAAATAACTTGACTATTCTTAAAACTAATGTCTATTTTTAATCACTGATTTTAGAATATGTCCCATTAAAACCTTCTGTTCTTGAAAGCATAGCTTTACTCTATCCAGATGATAGGACCTGAGAGATTTGCATGCATTCCTTACCAGCTTGATAAATCCATTATAAAATTCTCTGTGCACTAAACTGATGTGAGTTGGTTAAACAATTACACATATAGGGGTACACGAAAAAATTTTTATGCTGCTGCCCAAGTGTAGTCACTAAAATAAATGTTTTTAAAAGCATATGAGTTCTAAAGTGATGGCCAGAAGAGATCATTATGACTGACTCTTCTTCCTGTGCAACACAGGCTTTGCTCTGACTGCTAAAGAATATGACTTGTTTAAGTAAAGCACATTTAAAAACTCAAGGCTTTGTTGGTTTTTTTGCAGTGATACAGCATAAAATAAACCTGAGTAAAATAAAATTTTGACAATGTCTACTCTTTAGTGACTTCTAGACATGCCAGTACTTTGCAACAATGAACTAACAAGCTATTAAGTGATGTCATTGCTGATGTCATCTGGCAAAAAGATTTAAAACACAGTTTTTGCCTTCAACTCTCAATTGTCCAGCGGGCAATTTGGAGGGAAGTTACCTATCATGATACCATATTTTTTGTCCCATATTAGTTTGGTCCCTCTCTTTGAGGGAAACACAGAAGGGCAAATGCAAAAGGTTATAACAGAAATGGCTATAACTCAGCAGACCTAGTTCCAACACACTGGCAGGTTGTGACTGAAGTTTTGCGTGACACAAATTTCAGCAAACAGGAGTGCTAATTAGAGCCATGCTGATGTATCCTGTACTAAAGCTGCTGCTGTATAAAGTCAGGAATTGTATGCTTAATTGGACAGAACAGTGACATTTTTTCTGGTGTTCATAAAAATGAATTCAGTCTGATCACTCAGCATCTTTAAATAAAAACACAGCTTAAAATGCATTTTTCTTTTGACCAAATTATTATTTTCATTAGCTGGTTATACTGTAAGCATGCCTAAAGCATGAATTTTCTTCTCTACTAATAAGTAGCGTACCTTTTCTCCTGTGTCACCCTTCGGTCCATTTTCTCCAGCATCACCCTGTAATTAAAATACATATCATATTTTAATGATTTTATGTAAGCACACAGAATGCAGAGAAGAGTCAGCATTGCAACATGATTAGCAAGCTAATTTTGTTAATCAGGTAGTCGATCTCTCTACGACATGGTCATGAATCATGGTTTATATAGCTGCTATGTCTTACACAGTCTTCACTATAACTGTAATCCCTTTCACAGGTCCTCAGAAAAACCCACAAACTATCAAATTACTACCTGTCGGTATAGTCTACAGACTTCTCCAGTTCACTGTGGTTTAGCAATGAAGGAATGTTTTCATGATGATTCAGCATTTTAAATTACCAGTACACATATTTTTTTCCAACAAAGAGACATTCACCTAAATGCATCTAATCAAATTCAGGCGACAGTTACACAATTTCAATACTTTTTATTAGGATTCTCAAGTAATTTATGGAATATACTCTCAGAGACTGAAGTCCTTCATGAATGATTTACAAACTAGAAAACTTCACTGAATGCCACTCTTCCAAAGAGCCTCCAAAATTACTCTTATCTCTCCATAAATTCTATGCATTGTTTATTGTTAAATAAGTGATGTTCAGATAACACTTCTTCACGGCTGGGTAGATATTGTCTACTTTAAAAACAACTTTGTAAAGAAACATTTCAAAAGATTTATCTATAAAAAAGACCCAATTTCTCTTTATAGTCATATAGCCATATAATAAATCCATACTACACCAAAAAGTCTTCATTATATATGAGACTACAGGCCAAAAATTTCTGTGGGACTTAAGGTTCATGTAAAGTGTAAGAAACATTTAAAATGCCAAAAATATTGGTAAATGTTGAGTCTAAGAAGGGTAAAAAACATTCTAGTAGGTCTTGGTAAGATAACCAGTACTAGTATTCAAATACAAATATTTATTCAGTATCTGTCATATTGCTCTGAAAACCTTAATGTAAAATTCCCTTCAGAAGACTTACAACAGATACCATTTTGTATATCACAGTCACTGACACAATGGGAACTAGCTAACAATCTAGCAGCACTTTAATTAAGGGCTTGATGAAACATGGAGACATGAAATAGTAACTGTTAGGAATGTCATCCCAAGTTGATTGGACATGATAAAGCATATTGAGGGCATTTACAGTTACTTTTTTTTAGGAAAAAACAAAGGGTGATTATGGAAAAATGTCATGATTTTAAATAACAGAAATTCAGTATATGTTAATATTTATAGTTATTCCTTTTGTGTCTCAAAACAGACAAAGGATTACTGAAGTTCCTCAGCAATATAATTTTAACAAAAGAAATGATTTCATGAAACAAGATTTCCAGTTACATACTTTTACATGTGGGGTATACACTTTCAAGATTCCCCTGGATTATTTTTGTGATGTGCTTTTCAAAACGTGAAATGAAGTGCCTTTTACAAAGTATGCTTCCAGCTGCTATTACATGGATTTACACAGATCTGGAAGTGACATTCAACTGCAGCTGCAAAGACATGGGTAAACATTTCTCAAGAACAAATTGCACCTGAATACAAGCAACTTACTTTTTAAAAACATGTCTCAGTGTAATCGCAGAAGATGAGGCTGTGTACAGATTCCTACTCAAAATAAGGCTTATGCCAGTTCTCAAACTGCCCTCGAACAGATGCAGAAGCTTGACTCTCACTCAGTGTGTACTCTCAAATGGGTGCTTCCTGGAAGAGCAGAATTACACCCATATTTTGCAGTGTGGAGCTTGTTCCGCCCCCTCCTCTTGTCTTGGCGTGACGGTGGATGTCAGAGAGGTAACTCCTTGCTAACGCACTGCAAGTCGGAGCACCGTTAGTGTACCATTTGTGCTGCTGGTACCTCTCCAGATAGTCTATAGCCTAAGATCATTGCGACAGATTCCCTTGCCCTTAAACTGATCCAAGCAAGAATGGACAACTCCATTTATAGTATGGGGAAAACTGGTTACCCATATATCATTTAGAGTCTATATAGTTACCACTCTGTTACCTAGCTGTTTCACTCTGCACAGGTGACAGAGCACTGAAACCAAATTATGAGAAAATTATGACAGGTCATTTTTTCCTGAGACTAATCATAGATAGGATTAGTTGCACAGTTGCTCAGCTGTGCAGCCTCTAACACATGACCACTGCTCTCTGTGACTAATCCCACTTGCAGTAATCGCAGATCAGTAACTTCCATTAGTAGGTATTATTTGACACTCGTAAAGGCTGCACAATGCTGTTCGAGTTCTAGTTAGTAGCTGCATTAATTTCTTTTTAAACTCAGAATCAGTGCACTGGCAACTTTCAAAGCAGTTCTCCAAAACAGAACCACCACAAAGGTAGTGAAATATGTCTCACCTTTTCTCCTCTTTCTCCAGGGTCACCCTGATGAAAATAATTGGAGCAAAGAAGTCGTAAGTTACTAACACAAGCAAAAATCAAAATGTTAGTATTACTATCATTAGTGTACCAATTAGTAACAATTATGTCACTTCTGATGACATTGCCTCAGATGGTAAAATCCAACAAGAAAATCTTCAATAAACAATAAAATATGTAAATTTAACAGAACTCAACAGATATCTGTCTTCAACATAATTTTAAGAGCTTAATGATTTGAATGTAAATACTTTTTTCCCCCATTTTGTCCTAGATTAAACCCTGACAAAGAGGCACATGTCTTTGTGAAGTGGCCTGCCAGGATCTAGGTGACTCCTACATTTGGTTCTCCTTATTTTGGGAATGAACAAAGGAAAAATCCAAAGGCTGTATGTGAGGGGAAAGTCTTATGATTCTGTTAATGGCTTAGAAGGCTCCTTGGGAGAGACAAAATGCCTTAAGTGTCTTGAACTAATTCATAATTGATTCAGGGAGCAAAGAGCCTTCAGTGCTCCTTACATTCTCGGTAACAAAAAGATGACTTATAGCCATTATTTTTCAAAATTATAACTTCCTTGAGAAACTGGCTCAATGGCAAATGCACTTTTGCACACCGGCCTGACCCTGACAACTCATCTCTGCATTTCTGTCTCACAACTGCACTCTGGCTCATCTTTGCCCCTTGTGATGGCTGGTGGTCGCTAGGCAACTCAAAGACTACAGCTGCGAATACGAATTAAGCATCAACTGCCATAATTTGGCTTCTTCTGTATACAAAGTAAGAAAAGGTCATGCTCCCAAATGGTTTGTTTTCATTCCTGATGGACAAGCACCCAGTCAGTAAATGTAAAAAGCCTGCCCTGCGTGTCTGTCAGCAGCAGCATGATACACGGAATCAGCTGAGGAGCACATGTTGACCAAAAACGCACGCTTGCAGCTGATGGGATTAGAATTTAGCATTACCCGTTCCAAGAGGCTCACAGATCCCATCATTTCAGACATGGCGAGCTTTCTTTTAAATGAAGTTATCATAAGCTTTATGTTCTATTTCATTTGTTCAATATTAAAACAGCAGAACAAATTATTTAACAATAAAATAAGTGCAAAAAGACATTCTGATCTAACAAATACAGGCCGAGACATGCTCCTAATGAGGCTTGTTGCTAACTTCCATAATAGCAGGATCAGCCCTCAAGACTTAACCCTGACATTCGTCAAAGAATCGACCACAGTAGTTCTTGAAAAGAAGCCTGAAACACATTGTAAGGAGCATAAATAAAGCCTTTCTAAATAGGTCCCCAAATTCCCAAACACTTGCAGGCATATTGCGTTCACTTGGCAGTGGATGCATATGCGTCAGTGCCACTGACTGGAATTATACATGCACAGCAGAAGAATATGCTTCTTTATGGTGAAATGTGTAAAGCCTCTTACAGCACTGATCACTGGAGAGATCAGATCATTAAAAGCCAGTCAGAATATAAACCCAATTTGGAAAGCATGACTGTCATCTATACATGCACTCACGTACTGTGTGCTTCTGTTTTTAATCCATTTTCAATACCAACCTTAAGCCCTGCTGCTCCCTTCTCCCCCACTATGCCAGGCAAACCAGGTTCACCCTAAAGGCAAAGCAAACAAAAGATGGGGTTAAGAAAGACATGAAGTATATTAACAGCATTTCCCCTCCTGTCTCATATTGGGTAAGGAATGACAAACAAAATTTAAAAAGACTCTCTGAATATGTACTCTACAGTTGCGCACTAAGATGCCTTATTTCATCAGTTAGGGTGGATTAACTCTAATAAAATCCTGTATAGGTAAGAAATAATTCTGCTGAAGGTGGTGGAAATACACAGATGTCAAACCAAATAGAAAACAGAACTGCAACTTCTGATTCTGAAAAGCTGGCCAATTAACCTTAAGAGCATAGTCTTGCCAGCAAGACTGCAATGCTTTCCTCTTCTTTACAACCTAGGAATACTGCAAGAAAGTCTTATCTTAAATGATTTTGACATTTGTACTCCTGGTCTCATATAGAAGGCAGATAATGAAGAAAAATGAGAAGGGCCTGTTCCAGAAATTGAAGAGTTTGGAAGAACAGCCAGCTTTTTAATTTTTTTAGTATACCTTACTGTCCATTTTTCACACTCATGCTACTGGCTGAAAAGTAGATTTAAAAGATTTGAAAATTTTCAGCAACAATGTTCCAAACTTTGGGTATGGTTTATGTATAGTATATATATTCTTTCACAGTTCAAGGAGTCATAAATAATCTTCGTAAGTCAATCAACAAACAACAATTATTTGAGAACTTCTTTTTTTCCCCCAAATTTAAAAACAAAAACCCCAATTAAATAAACAAACATAAAACCCAAAACAAACACTTAAAGATATTTCCTAGTCTTTATTTCCCAGATTTATGGAAAAAACCGCAGATATTATTTATTTTAGGTAAAATGATAAAGCAATGGTTAGACTTCATTGTAAAACAACTAAGGGTGATGGCTAATTATGTAAAACCTTCTGCAGATGTCTCAGTTTCACAAGAAATACCTATCCTTTTTGGTAACGCTCACGTACGTAACTGCCTTGCACTTCTGGGGTGGCGAAGCACGTTAAAATAACATCCAAAATAAGATTTGAAAAAGCCTGCAACTAGGTTCTTCTAAAGCCCTTTGCTAAGTAAATGTATAAAAATGTGTAAAAGTTACATACAATAGCTAACATAGTAATCAAATTAGAAACAGTAATTGATATCAGAAACTCAGTGGACAATTTTCATACAGCATTCAAACTTAGTAGACATGATGAGCCAACCCTCTACTCAAAAGTTACACAGAAGTTAAGAAAAAGGCTTATTCCAAACACAAGTATCTTCCAATCCTCCATAAAAGCCTTCCATTAAGAAAGGACTTCTCTTTTTCTTACTTCCACAGTCATATCTTAGTCATAGATGTAATAAAACTCCAGTTATCCATGAAAGCAGGTTCCATTCTATTTCTAAATTAGCTAACAGGATCATCAATTACATTTTAATTTCATCAAGAGTTGGATTATTTCAAAATATAAACCAAAAGCATCGAGGTTCTAGGGAAACTTTAGTGAGGTATTTTCCAAGCCAGAGGAAAAGTGTTAAGTACCATTAAACTCACAGGGAGTTAAATAGCCATTTGAGTCAGCCCTTTTTCAAGGCTTCTTTGTACTACAGTAGCTCTAGGGCTGATATAGTAGCACAGGCATTTGATATATTAGTGGTCGGGATTTGAAACTGTTGGGAATTAGGAGTAAGTGTTCTAAAGGATTGACCTAAAAGGCACTTGGAGAAAACTGCCAGCTGACAAAATGAAGCAGAAGGGACCAATGAATATGCACTTGTTTCTCCTCATCCCCACACCCCAAACAAGTTTGTTTCTGTCCCCTTCATTTTAAAACAGCTGCTGTCGGCTGACACGTTCAGAGGCTTAAATCTCTAATCAAAGGGTTGAATTCCCAAGCTTGCACTTTCCTTCCAGGTTTACATATCAGTGCTATGAATGCAGAGAGCTGCTACTGTGATGAAAAGACGAAATGGGACAAAAGAATTATTTTATTTTCTACGGAAAAAAGTGAAAACCTCAGGCTGTCCCCTAGTCATAGTAAATCCCTATTCATACCAACAGTCTCATTTCTGACCTTTATGTGACTTTCCTACAGCCAATACTACATTTCTGGCACTGACAGTACTAGTCACAGGCATTAGCACAGCAGAAATTAGCTCTGGGCATGGGAAAGATTAAGGCAAACCTAGAAGGACAGCACAGAAATGACCTTGTGGCTTTATGCTTTTGAAGTGATTATCCTTCTGTTTCTAATGGCCAGAAGAACAGGCGCTAAAATAATTTTCTGTCAAACCTACAATATTCCTTTCCCTATTTTAGAACCCTATTTGCTTGTGCAAACAAGGAATCAGGGAGTAATAAGACGAAATAAAAATGTGAAGCACATAAGCTACGCTATATCCTACCCCTGGTGAACATTTCCAGTGCACAGCGAAACAAGCTTTGTGCCAGGGAGCCTCACTTTTTCATACTGCATGTCTTGTAGGCATGGCAGTCTGGCTTTATGTATAGATTTTTTAACAATTCCATTAAAGGCTAACTTTTAAAGAAACCCAAACAAACAAAAAAACCACACACACACCCCCCAACCCAAAAATGAGCAAAACCTTGATAGATCTCCCCATCGGCTAGGAAATTCCAAAAGTAGTTATGAAGCAAAAACAGCCGCTAACATTTTGAATGCAAGGAGATTGATAGCTCTTCCCTTGCTATACACTAAAATACTGTGTTATTTTAGGAATATTGGTCTCAAAACCTGATATTGATTCTTGGTATGAAAATAATTTAAAATACTTCTGTTAGGAAATATAGTTAATTACTTTCCTTCCATTGAGTTTATTTATTTACTTATTAATCAAAGCATACATTAAAACTGGAGTGCAAAATGCTGTATGAGTACAATTCAGCCCCACAGGTTAGTTTTTGGAGATGAACAAAAATTACAGCTGCCCCTTAAAAGGCTGAAGACAGTTACACTGCTGTTCAAAGGAGTGATGCATGCAAGGGAAAACTAGACATTCAACAATGTCATCTGATGCAATAATTTCAATCAGACTGCTTTTCTACTTGGTAAAATGAAAGAAGCTATAAAAGTAGATCCTTAATCTCACATATTTTTTATGTTCACCAGGCCATGGCTAATGTCTTTCCTGACTCATATTGCAGTCTCTCTTTAATAGCACTGACAGAAAAGGTGTTAGGCTGCAGAAACAATTGCCTTCTGCACATCATCTAGCTTTCAAATTGAGGCAGCATTTCTTTTTTTTGTTTGTTTTCTTTTGCAGAACCACAGAATGGATGAGGTTGGAAGGCACTTCTGGAGATCACCTGGTCCAACTCTCTCTGCTCAAGCAGGGTCACATAGAGTTGCATGTCCAGGACCATGTCCAGATGGCTTTTAAATATCTCCAAGGATGGAGACTCTACAGCATCCCTGGGCAACCTGTGTCAGTGCTCAGTCAGCCCCATAGTAAAAAAAGTGTTTCCTGCTCTTCAGAGGGAACCTCCTGTGTTTCAGTTTGTGCCTACTGCCTCTGGTCCTGTCACTGGGCACCACTGAAAAGTGCTTGGGCCCATCCTCTTTTCACCTTCATTTCTGGTGTTTAACCACACTGATGAGATTCCCCCTGAGCTTTCTCTTCTCTAGGCTGAACAGCCTCAGCTCTCTCAGTCTTTCCTCATAAGGAGATGCTCCAGTCCCTTACTCATCTTTGAGGCCCTTTGCTTGACTCTAGTATGTCCATGTCTCTCTTGTACTGAGGAGCCCACAACTGGACACAATAATCCAAGAGTGGCCTCAGCACTGGTTTTTTCCCATTTAAAGAGTAATTTTGTCTATAGTACATCTGCTTCTAGATCATAGATTGCCTTTCTGCAGTCATGAACTCCTGAGAAATCATCACTCGGAGACAGAGGAACTGGAATCACTAAGATGTAACATGTTCTAAAACCTTCTAGTGCTTCTGTAAGCCACAACCCATGATCCCAGTTAAAATTATAATGAGGGCTACACTGCATCCTCACAGAAGAAAAAGATGCAAGGCCCAGAGAAATTGTTTGAAGCTACCCTCTGAGCATCCCCTTGGAACTCTTCCCTGAAAGGGATGGGCTGTGGGGAAGATGCTGTGGGGAGCTGTGAAATGTCTCAGTACTTAGTTTAAAGGAATTGTCACTAGCCCTTTCTGCACTTCTGCATTATTATTCTCAGCTAGACCACACCACAGAAGCTGTGTTGTGCAATGAACATCATGTGGAACAACCGTGATACACCATAACAAAAACAAATTCTCCCTACTGGCACTGACATGAGCCATCATTTCCACATACTTCCTCAGCAACATGGGGCTTAACTGACACCATGATTGACAGAGAAATAATCTAGTGGGATGTTGTGGTACCAGCATCTGAATATACTATCTATCAAGGTTTTGCTGTACTTGTAAAAGAAGTAACAAAACTACCAGATGCACAAATGTCATGCCACAAACTGGTAAACCTGCAAATACTGCATCAGAAATACTCTTTAGGTAGCCTTTGACTTCTGTTTCATATAAATTAGTTTTTTCTTGCCTTTGAGTAACTGGACCAACCCCAAAAGAAGGATTCTGTCTTCATGACATGACCTACTACACAAATAGACTATAAAATATTAGAAAATGCTAGAAAAGCTTAATTTTCCCAAATTTCATGTAAAAACTATGTAGTACTAGAAGGTAATTCTCTAGCCTCTTGTCTGCTGCAGAAAAGGACACTTCCACTAGGAGCTTTGTAAGCATTTAAGTTCCCAGTTATTCACCACCAGCATCCAAATTTATTCAGATCCAGTTTGCTGAATTCACAAATGGTCTCAGAATGGTGGAATTAAAATTTTCCAGCAAATATGCTATTGTTCTTTCACTCACCCAAAATCAAGCAGCTTAACTCAGCAGGAGCATAAATGTTCCAGTAATTTATTTGATGACCATTTACACAGAAGACACACACAGTAGGGTTTTTTTGCTATTGTTTATATGCTATAGAGAAATTGCAGGGTCCCTACCAGTGGAATAATGACGGTGCATTTTCAAACAGATACGCTGCAATACTGTGTTTGCTGTCAGTAACAGGAAAGTCTTTAGCATGTTACAGGAGCTCACCTGTGGATGAGGAGCTGCCATTAACACCAATTAAGTTCCACATGTTAACCCCAAATGCCCTGATGGGAGGACAGGAACTTTGGTTCCTCAAAAGTAGCAGCACTCTAACAAACTGAGTTACTGTCACTACTGCAATGAATTAGAAAGAAGACTGTTCCATCAGCAAACTACAATGTCAAGGCATGACTGGAAGAGTCACCATCAGCTATTCAAAACCTTCTGTTAATTCCCAGAAGTGGCTTCCACAAAATGCTCTGAGACCCAGAAATATTTGGATTTTTCTTCCAATTAATATCAATTACCAGGGCAAACAAAATGCTAACATGCCAAGAATACACCCAACTCAGCCATTCAATTCAGGAGTTTCAGATAATTCAAGGAATAACCAGAAGGATGTTCCTTTGGACAACACACCAGGAAACCCTGGCCCAAGACCTGGCACTCTGGAGTCTATATTAACTGTATAACTATATTAACTGTATAATTATATTAACATTGATGGACTGTCTCCATCTTTCCTGGGCAAAGAACATCCTTCAGCACACTGGTCAATAAATAGGTGTAGTAATTTCCTCAGATACTCTCATGGTAGGGTCAATCTTAATGCTTACACTGAAGTGAATCTGAATTTGATGAGCACTTAAATGTGTAGAGCACTGCTTGGGCTCTGCTGCTAATACAAGAAAAATCTGTCAATATGAACTCATAAAACCTACTTCAGAGCAGGTCTGAAAATGTATTACCCACTAGAGTCCATATCAAAGGAGTCAAGGCAGTTGAAAGCATGCTTCTCCTTACTGGAGTGCTCTGTGCCCTGGAGACATATACCTTCATATCCAGAATTAATCAGCTAAAAATAATGTGGCTGGAGGCCCCAGCTTTTCTTGTTTGTAACAGAGAAACAGCCTAGAGGCTGCTGTTCTGAAATAGGTTTTGTTTTGGTGAGATTCATAACTCTGTCCACACCAGCTGGTTGATATCCACCTCGCCCTGAGAAGAAAGGCTGTCAGTATTGCTATATTTTTCAGTCACTAGAATGTAATCAATTTTAAGGATAAGGAAATACAAGAGGCCCCCAAACCTAATCCAGTCTAATTTTACTCTAAAATACATAAACGAGGACAGAAGGGAAAAAAAGAGGTTTTTCAGACATGTTACTGTGATTTCCATTTCAAACCAGGGTTGAATTACCTCCTTTCAACTTGCTTTTCACCCCCCTCAAAAGTAACTTAAAATTGTTTGTTTAATCACTGGAAATCTCTCCTGGCCCACTCACCATCTGAAATTAACTGGAAAGACTCTTCAACAAGACTCAGCTGGCCTGCAAACCTGTCTGAGAATTTGTGAACTACATTTAATGAAATTTCCTTCCTTTATAATTCTTTATTTGAAAAAATGTTAGTACACGCATACCCTTCCTCATTTCTCTAAAGAAATGAGATAATACTATTTTCAAAATGTGTCCCCTACATAGTACAGTATGTACTGATGGGGAAATACATGTAAATTAGAGTAATAAGAAGCATGAAGAAAGCAGTAAGAAATGTGCACACCCAGACTCTAAATCTACTGATAAGAACAGAAATTCTTCTGAGGTTTATCAAATTGCTACTGTCAAACTACTGGAACCATCTGAAATGAAGGGACCTATCCTGATCACACATTTTGTTCTCAATACACCCTTACAAAAACCCCAAAATACCAAGTACTACATAAGAAAAAGCATTTCACAGAAGTATAGAGTGAGGGGTTTATGCACTCCAGACAAAAACATATTTAAAACAGGGTTAGTTGCACAGAATCCAGAAACTAGGTTCCTTCAGGACAAATGCAATCCTTACTTATGGAACCTCCTGTTTTCTCCTTGTGTTGTTACTGTAGTCACTGGGAGTCCTTAACAAATCCGTACCACTTAACAAATACCAGATATGTATCCTATACTTGCACAGTTTTCAAGAACTCTCCAAGTTTTCAAGAACTTTCCAAGAACTCCTTTGTGGCCCTTTCAACGTGATTAATGTAGGGACCTGATATCCCTAGATCACTGCAACCTCATATCTCCATGCAGGTATCCTTTTTTGTACTATTTGAGTGCTTGAGGACCTTTTGCCAGGGATCAAGAAAGGGAAGATTATCTCCCATAGCATCTTGCTAGGAAGCAACCTGCTACAGGTGGATTGCACAAGGGAATGCAAAGGGAAGGGAGCACTCAGAAAGACTCTCCTTGCTATCTCAGAAGGTTTTTGTCCATCCCAGGGAGAATACTCTCTCTAGCTGCAGCTTCCTTCCAGTTACTGTTCTTAACAAGATAAGCAGTGTGGCTATAGTTTCCCAAATGTAGGAACAAAAAAAGAATGTAAATGTCCTTGCAAGAGTACCTGTAATGTTTCATGGGATTTGGCCTAAAAGAAAAATGTGTGAAGTTTTTATGGAAATGATTTTGCTACCGCTCTTAAAACAAGAAAAATCTACTGGTTAACAGTCCTGCAAAAACATTTGGGTTGTGTAAAACTACACTTACCCTAATATCTAGAGATTGTCTAAGAGAAGTGGTTCATATGTTAAGGGATTAGAAAATTGTTCTAAGTGCACTCACAATTTATGATCTCATTCCCAGACCTATTGGTCAGACTTGTCAATCGTCTCCCATAATCCACTATTTCAATTAAAGAAGAAGTGAAGGGAAAGGAAGACGAAAATTACAGACACATATAAGATGGAGATGACCTAACTCTTATTATTCAACTGCTTAAGGAGAGAGCAAAACTAATTCACTGCTGACATTCATCGGCTGAAAAAATATTTCATTGTCCAGATGAGAAAAGCATTCACACACACACTTAATTTTAAGCATGTGCTTAACACTCACTGCCTTTTAAACTAAGAAAAAATATTAACTTGGAACTTAGTGCACTGCACATGCTGTTGTTTGACAGAGAGAGCTCACTGATGAAAAGGCTACCAAAACAGTAAGGCTTTTGTAAAGGCCTTTTAACTACATAACTTCTAAAAAGGGGACGACTTGCATCACACATTCAAGTCAAGTCCAGCTATTCTGCAAATCAACATGAATCTGTATGAGCAAAGCCAAGAGTGTCAGCAGCCAGCTCACAGTACAGCGCAACTCTTAAAACTACTACCCTGGTCTTCATTCAACAATATCTTCTGTGTCACACTGCACTGAGAATCTGTTTTTTCATAGAAATTGGAAGAATGGACCTTTTGGTAGCATAATATTAGCATGGGAGTCCTAGGCTGCACTATACTTTCTAACTTTAAATAAACACTGCTTCAGTTCAACTTTATTTCTATCACGCTTTCCAAGCTAGCAGAATTTGTTATCTATTTATTAAGAGAGATATCAACATTCAACTTTCATGTGCTTAGTATTGTATGAAAATCATGTAATTTCTGCACATAAGGAAGTGCTTGCTAGTCAATATCAACCAACAATTGTGAAAACAAACAAAAGAACGTCACCACATTTAATTTTTATCTGCATGGTTTTTGTTCTGGTATCTAGATTTTATTTAATTTTTTTTTTTCTTAAAGGTCAAAAGTAACATAGTCCAGCTACACTGAAAATATGCTGACATCTTTATGAAAGTGGCAATAATTTAAGAAGGTCTTCAAATTTTTAGATACTGTAAACATTGAAATAAATCAAATAAGTATAAAACCATAAATTGAAAATGTTAGTTGTTTTTAAAGCACAATTTAAAGTTGATAAACAGCATTTAAAGATGTGTTTGCATTTTCCCTTAATCAAAGGCAACTGCATATTTCTTTTCTTCCCCATGAAACATGACTGCAGGTATGTGGTCTCCTAAAAATAGACATACAACAACCTTGCCAATACAGCTTAAAAAAAATTCCACACCTCCCAAAATGACACTTTAATAATCAGATAAGTTTTGCACATTTGACACATTTGACTTATTTCATCAACATCCATTTTTTGTGCTCATCTGAGTGAAGATTTCTGGCTAGTTTGTGTGATGATGCTATTAAAAGTAAAGCTCTTGGATAAAATGTGAATCATCAGTTCTATTCTATTCAATGTGGTTTGCAACTTCACCCTGTCCAGTCTTCTTACATCTTCCTGCACATCCAAAGAAAATCATGTTACAAAGTGTGTCTTCACTGGCTTTTCACTCATATTTTGGTCACAAAAATTACTTGAATAATGTACAGAAACAGCATCTGTGGTGGCAAGTACCATTCATATTGCAGTTGAATGCAGCTATAAAATATGAAAGAAAAAATCTCAGGTCTTAATACAAATTTGTTTCATAATATTTTCTTATAATTTCTTGTGTGCTATATATAGCTAATTCTAAATATTTTTTTGTTGTTCCACAGTAGTCACAATACTCTGAACATTTTAAAAATAGGTTTCCACCATTATCACTATCACTAAAGTGAAATAACTGATTATTACATCATTTCTTATAATCACTGTCAAAACACGGGTCTAATACTGTTTATTATGCTATTAGAAACAATACATCCTTTTTTAAGGAAAGAGGAATTAAAATTAAATTATTTGAAACATCTTAGTGCTTTTATTCCTAGGGCTCTTGGGGAGGAAGGCAGAAGGGATTGTATAATATGATCCTTATACACTACCATCTACTGTTCCTTAAACATGGTGAACAACCTATATCATACATTTTCCTTTTGGTATTCCCTGCAAGTGTTTTTGAAGTTCACTAGGAATGTTAGTGCTTGTGAGAACAACAGATGGATAATACTGTTTACAGTCAGAGAGGGATATTATTTAAACTTCACCACCCAGATTTGCCAACAAACCATTGCAGTGCTGTGAAACAGCCCTGTTGCTTTACTGCGACCTCTCCTTATGGAGGGCTGTTCTGAACTATGAGTTAGCTTGGTGATGGCACTGAAAGATGACACTGACTTGCCCGAGTTAGCATTTACTCCCTGTTGTGTTCAAGAATATTTCTGTTTGATTTATTTCTCTGCATTTTTGTTCCCAACTTCAATTTCACATTATTCTCCACCTGTGTCTCCAGCCTCTTTTTATTCTCTATTTATAGGTTGTATTAACAATGTATTGGCACTGTATACATACCCAATATAAACATAAGTGTTTGCATCATGGGACTGAGTTAACAAAAAGAAAAAAAAATCTGCAGAAAAACTTAGTTTGTAAATATACTGTCTAAAGTTGCACACGACTAATACGAATTTCTCTCTGGAACCTATCAGTCATCATCAAATTTGGACATCAGACTTTCAGCTTAATTAATTACATTTGTTGCCTGTTCAAGTAAAACTAGAAAAAAATTACTTCAGAGCACAAACCAGATTGTACAGTCTTTCCCATAAAGCCAATTTGAAACCACAGCTCTGGATGGAAGGTTGCATATTGCTCATGTGAACAAGCTCTAAGTAGCTTTAATCAACTACATAAATAATGGCAGTGCTGACAAAGTCAGTGAACTCACCACTTGTCCGTCTCTCCCTGGAACACCAGGCACTCCGACAGAACCCTGGTGGGAAACAGACGCGGATGTTTAGCAAATTAAACAGGTCATGAAACCTTTCATCTCTTAATACAGTACTCAGAAATTATGGTGAATGCTTGCTTATGGTAACTGCAATAAAATATTCAAAAACTAATTTTTCAAGAACTAATCCAAGCTGAGATCTCTTTTCAGTTGAGAATTTATACTAATTAGACATGTTCTCCTGTTGTACATTTTAATGACTGTCTCACTGTATGGCCTCTTCCAGAAACAAGCTTCAGGCTGATGGTTGCTTTATAATGTTGTGGATGCTTCACAAGAAATGTAAGAATTAAAATGCAAGTCCATTTAATGCTCTTGATAAATTTTGAGACTGATCCTACACAATCAAACTTAGCACCTGAACAAAGCTATTAATGCTTCAAGCTCAATAACTGGTAGTGCCAATCTATTTTAAGGCTTTTAAGAGATAATCTGCAACAATTCAGCCTGACAGTGCAAATTACAGACACCCTTTTAAATTGCATCAGTATTACTGCAACCAAATTTTAAAAGCCAACACAGGCCAAACACAAGGAGCAGACAAAGAAGGGAAGCAAAATATTAGCATTGACTTGTAACATCGGAGGCATCTTTCCACAAAGCTCTCAAACTGTACGTTTCTGTATGATGGACAATTTTCCTGAAGGAACTTGTGCAACTGTTGGTAGCGCTGTTCAGTGAAAACCTGAGGCATGAGGAAAGCAGGAAAACTGCATGTGCTTACACAGCATTCTCCTCTTTTTATATAATAATGGTGTTGCTCAGCAAGGAAACTGACAGCATTCTTTTCAGTTTTCATTTATAAGCACCTTAACAGGATACAAAAAAGTGATAGCTGTTCAAAAGGTTGACACCCTAAAAAGAGGCCACTGGACTGGAAAAGGACACTGTCTTTGTCAACAGTGAAATATGAAGTTCACCAGGACCCTTAAAACAAAATAAGCACTCGGTGAAACCCTTCATGCCCTTTTCTCTCTGTCCCAAGAATCAATGCATTACATTTCCCCCTCTATTCATATTGGTTAAAGGTTTCACTAGAAATGGTTTAGTCAAAGGGCACCAACACCCAAAGGGAACGCATCCAAAATTGGTGCATGTTTGTCAATTAATAGAGTTGAGAAATCCTGTGAAACAAGAAAAGGAAGCAACTCATGAGGGTCTGAAAAAACCTCCAACATCTGAATGCCCAGGAAGCTCCAGTTCATAACAGAGCTGCAAATCAGTAAGCAATAATACACTGGCATCCCAGTGTATCTTCATGACCCAGAATGCTCTCCCCTTACTTCCAAAGCTTCCACTTTGGCATTCCTGTTGCCTCTTTTTGCTGGATGCATGGTTGTGATTGCTAGCCATTGCAAAGGGACCCTAGTATCCATTTTCACATCTTTGTATAATTTTTCCAGAAAACTAGAAGACAAAGCTCAGGAGGGCATTAAACCATTAGCCTCAATAAACTCTCCTATTTATAACAGTTCCTCCTCTAAATGACAGTCTTCTATAGCTGTTAATTTTTCTTATTACACACGTTGGAAAGTGTAAATAAAGGTGATTCTACCATGCTAAGCAGAAGTTTATCAGATATTCAAAAGCTCATGGGTTTTGTTGATGCTGTACATGTAAAATACCCTCCTCCCTAAGTCTTACAGTATAATTTTATAATGACAACTTAGACATCAGTACAGCTTTAGAATGCCTCATTCATGCATTGCCAAACATGAAGGCTAGTCCTCTCCTTCAGCCTATAAACTGTGTGCAGCTCACAGCTGACAAAATTCCACCAATTTATATGATTTGGGATTACATTTTTACATATCAGCAGGTTTTTCTTTCATTTGTTCAAAAAGTTCCATTTGAACAGATGCAAGCAAACCATCACCTTAAAGAATATTATCTGAGAAGAAGAAAAACACTTCTCACATATGCTAATGTTACTTACTCCTTTCCTCTTTCTTTTTTTCTTTATACCAATTAAGCCTGTTTTATTAAATACCTTCCATACAACTTTTAAATCTTTTGAAATCATCTAGAAAATGCCTTGGTGGTGCGTGGGTGAGATGCTGGAAAAGTGCCACTTACTGGCTATTACTGCTGATATATCTAGGACTGCTTTAATGGTGTAATTCCATAAATCCTAAACTCACTCCATCAAACCGAGGCAGTCAGCTTTAATGAGTGTAAATAATGCTGAAAGCATTCCCAGGAAGTCAGGTCTCGGGTTACCAAAGGAACAGGAAGACACCGGCAGACCACCTGAACACTGCCAGCCAAGCACCATTTATCAGCAACACCTATGTCCTTTGTTTCTGCTGGTCAATTTTTTAGTCATATGGCACTGATCTGCTTGAGGAAGGACATGCATTTAATCAGAAACTCTATCTCCCCACCTTTCACAATGTTTTAACTTTGGTTTCCTAGTCGTACCAGTGCATGAATAAGAAAATTATAGTGACCTTTTCACCTGAAAGTTAAGCAGACAGATTGAAAACAGTCTGCTCTGCATTGCTTGAACTTCCTATGATGGGGGAAATGAGAAATCTGATGTCTCACATTATAGGGCTGCATTTTGCAAAAACAAAATTCAGAGCCTAAAATAACCAATTCAATGCACCGTACAGTAGCTAATGCCATTCACCTTTTCTGCTCACAATTTGGCACCAGGAGGAATAATCACTTTCACAGTATTATTGTTTATACTATACCTTTTGTCCTGGAGGCCCTTGAGGTCCCTGCAAAGGGAAAACAATTCAATTAACATCATAACTCTAGCCAATTTAAACTGAAATGACCAATTAAAACTGTCTTATTGTGTAAGCATTCTGATACTGGACTGAAACCAGCTGATGTTTTATACATCAAGGAAAACTAAAACTTTATGCTCAAAATGCACAATGGACCTTTTTTCTTCTCATTTGGAACTGATCTAACTACTAACTGGAAGACTCAAATTTTCCTCCCTTCTAATCCTTTCTCTTCCAACCCATCTGTTTCTTCTAATACTGACAAATCTGTCAGCATTAAGACGACTGTGGTTTTACTCTTTCTGGTACCAGCTAACAGCCAGTTGCATGTCCACAGTAATATATCTGCTCGGCAGCATAAAAACAAGGTTTATGCAAACAAGTATTTTTACTATAGAGAGAAGCATAAGCCTCAAAACCTCCTCACCTTCTAGGTATCAGCATACATGACTATGTCTTACCCAGCACATGATCTGTGCCATCATTTGCAAGTTAAGAGAAAAATCATTAAGACTTAACATCAGAAATCATTAAGAATACTCTTGGGAAGTAAAGGATCAGCATTTTGTCCCCATGACCTGAGAAAGCAGGAAGAGGTATCTCACTTCAGGAAAGCTTAACTATTTAATGTCATACAGGAGTCACATCTCATTGATATTAATAGGACCCATTTCTCATCTGGCATCTCTGAAGTACCCAGGTGGTTTGTGGCCACAGTGGAGAGGGGAGGCAGCAGAGAAATAGATCAACCAGTCATGTCTTTGACATTTTGACAGTCTGTTTCGGTAAGCCAGACCATGTCCACCTCAGTTCTTATGCACTCGTTTCCCCATGTTCCTACTATAGGTGCTGGTGCAATCTGTGGGTGCTGGTGCTATATCAAGCAAGATGAATTCTGAGTCCATAAGGGTGCAAAACAAAAAGCCAAAACTGAAGAATCCAAATCCTTCTAATGGCTGAAAGAATAAAACAAGAATTGGTTGATATCAGAACTGCAATTATGCAGAAAAACAGAAGGACTGCTACTTCAAAATGCAGGGCCAATTTTATTCTTAAGGTGGTGTGAAGTTAGGCAGAATCCTCCACTGTTGGGAGATGCAGGACTTGTTGGAACATTGCTCCAATGCAACATTAAACTGCTAAAAGCTCCAATGGTGGTGGAGTCTCCATCCCTGGAGGTGTTTAAGAGTAGGGTCGACTTAGCGCTGAGGGATATGGTGTAGTTGGGAACTGTTAATGTTGGGTTGATGGTTGGACTGGATGATCTTCAAGGTCTTTTCCAATTCTGTGATTGTGTGGTAATTCTGAGGCCTGGATCCACTGATGTGGATTCATATGTCTAAGGTTGGGCATCAAACCTTGCAAAACCTTGCACAGATCAGTGTTGCTTCTTGAAACTTTTGCCTGAATGTCTCAGCAGAACCAGGGTCTTGTAAGCATCTCCTTTTGACTGTAGGGACAGATTTTGTTAATGGAAAGCCACCTGTGAGGTTCAGGGTAACAAGTTTGCTCCCTTGTCTTCAAAAGGAAGCAAAAATACCCAAACACTCAGCACTGGTGATGACAGAGCAGTGAGTAGATTGATGATCTGCTTTTTCAGACTGGAGAAAAATTCCCCCAACCCACTGCATTTCAAAAAAATGCTGTTTAGATCAGGTCGTCTCTTTAGTAAGTGCTTGAATTCTAACTCTAAGATTTGCTAGAATCTGAGGACACCAGTAATACTGAATGTGGTAAATAATGAACAGCCTATTTCTTAAGCACTGCTTGCCCACGGTCTCCAAGAAAACTGAAGATGGGGAAAAAAAATAGATAAATCAAGAGGATGTTGGTAGGCGACAGTTGCATGCTGGGTAAGGAACCACGGATATAACATCATACTCCACAGGTTTTTTTCCCTTTCTTCCAGAGAAGGAAGTAAATTTCTTCCAGTGCCTGACACCATGATAGGTGATGAACCAGGAATCCTCCACTTCTGTGAGAAAGACGCAAGTTTGGCTAACATCTTAAAAACTCCAAGAAATTAATGTTCAAACTAGAGTTTTCCTACATCACCATTACCAAAATAGGCTCCAAATGTCTGCGTCCTGGGCATCTGTTATCTTGACCTTTTGCACATTAACCAGTTGCATTTTGGCGGTATTTCAGGTCTTTAGAAAAATCCCTCCATCATTAGACCAGACTGAATGCAGAACAACTGAAGACTACCTTCATAGCTCATACCTGTTACTTTTATGTCCAAGGAATGGATATTGCCTCCTCAGTTTCTAACTGCTTAAGAAGCTAATAAAACCTTCTAAAGACATTCAGCTATATTAAATTATCATTTGGGACCCCTCAATACAAAGTTACCATTTCAAGGTAAAGTGATCATTCGCTTACTAATGCTATCCCCCAAAGTAAACTGTTAAATGTGCTCCTTTGTTGAGCACTTTGTGCCTGGTGCTTGCAGCTGTCAGCCTGTGGGATGGACATAATTCAAGGCATTGCAGATGTCTCCAGGAAAAGATCTTTCCCCAGAATTTCCCTCTCATCATTGCCATCATTCCAGCTCCTCCAGAGGTGTTACTGAACAAGAAAATATTTACATAGCAGCATAGTCTTGCTCTTATTGTGCCTTTAAAATGAATCATTCAGAGAAAAGAAGCAGCAGTTACTTATCAGTAAATATTTTATACAATTAGCAGTTTTTCATTTCTGGTACTTAAGCCTTAACTCAGACTGGAAATGACTCTGGTGTCTCATGCCCATTGAGCTACCACGACGATGACAAAAACAGTCCTCAACAATACGGCTACCTTCAGAAATGGTATGCTCAGAAAACAATGGCAATTAAAAGCTTACCTAAAGTGATACATTTCACAATTTACACACAATGGCAAGTGCTTCTTATCCTTTGAATGTTCAGACTGTAAAACATAGCTGAATAGGAACAATTTTTCTTTAAAACACTGCTCCCTAGCATTGGGAAAGAAGCTCAATGCCAATGGAAACTTAGCAGCTCATCCATTGACAGCTCTCATCCCTCTCCCACATAAGTCTGCCAGCAGTCACCTTAACAGAAAACCTGAAATTAAATTACTAACAGAAAATTACTTCAAAAAACAGTAAAAAACTACAGAATTGCTGTAAAGTGCCTATTTTCTATGAGTTACCTACACTCCCTGAGCAAGGCACAGAATCACACTGGAGAGATAGAAATATGCAAGTAAATACAGCCTGGGAGAAAGAGAGGAAGATGAAGGGATAAAATAAAAAAACCTCAAAGACTTAAGTTCATTTCCAGAGGTATAATTGATAGTTTCTAGAAGAATCTATACAGGAAATTCAATACGACCATGTAGAATTTTTCCCCCTAATTATTCTACCAAGTTGGGGACAGTGCTGTGTTGCCCACTTGATCAGACAGTAAGACCAGCAACCAAAATCTCTGTGTAGGTCTTCAGACAGGAGCAGAAGGCAAAAAATACACAAAGGTTTCCAATCAACTCCTGAGACTGTTTTTTGTTTTTTCTTTCTGTTTTCTTCAATTGTTCTGTGTTCCATAACAGCTGCAGTAGTATACTGGCCCTGCTGGTTGCTCTAGTACAACCAAAGGGATGCTTTTCAAATGCAGGTTCAGCTAAACTTCACTTTGGATAGCTCTTCTGCCACTGGATCCAGGCAGCCCACTGCAGACAGCTGCTATGACTGCTCCCCACCTCATTCCCCTCAAGCCCAAAGCCTCTGTTCTGCAGTGACCAGGCATGTACGAAACACACGGTAGTCTTCACTAGTTGGAGGCTTGATCTACTACCACAGGTAATATATTGTCACTCAGTCTCTGTCACTATCATCCCTGAGAATATGAAGGAGGTAAAACAAAAGCCTTTAAGACAAGAGCTATAGAATTCTTTCACCTCCTGCTTACATATATATATACATGATATATGTAAGTGATCAACAAATCACTCTATAATAGTCTATGCAGATGATGTTGATAGTAACTATTTGTCTTTTGCCTATATCACTGGAAGTTGCCAGAGTTTCCATGCAGGGATGCTCAGAATGTACTCCTAAGCCCTTGGTGACTAATGTTAAAAACCTCATTTTATAAAGAGCATCTAAGCTTCAAAAATTACACTGAAAGCTCATAAAAACTGTTTGGATAAAGTCACTGCTTAGCATTTTTGAAAATTACATTACTTTTCTTGAGATTGACACACATTCACTGAGAAACTTCAACTAAGAGGGCTGAAAATTTCGATCTTGAGAGTTGGCCAGAATAGAAAGGTAACTAAATATAATAAAAATTAAAAATAGTTCTCACTGCTTCAGATATCATGAACACTTCAGAAGAACCCTTTGCCATCATGTGCAATTTAGCAAACTATCTAGGCAGCTCTGATAAGCTATTGCAGGGCTTCTCTGAATTAGGTTCTCATTCAAACAGCTCCTCAACAGGAGGATGGAAAAGAAGGTGCATTGCTCCAAAGAAATTCAACTGCTATCTGTGTTTCTCTGGAGGTGGAGAATTATTCGATAGTTACTTAAGCACTTGGAAAACTGGGTAACCAAGGACAAACGAATGTTTATAAAAGTCTTTTATGCAACTGTCTTTTTAAAAGGTAAATTTTTTCCACTATGAATGCCATTCTTCAATCATTGTTTTCCGAAACAACAGACCTCCAGAGCCTGTATCATATCAAACCTTGGCATCATAGTAATGATCGAATGAAGTTGGACGCTTCAGTTGGGTCTTGACAAATAACTCTCTGGAATAAATAAATAAATAAACAACCACTGAAAAGACTGGCCTAAAGGTAGCTAGAACAAATATTCTGAGTCCAGAATTCTTCCTAGACCTTCCTTCTAATGTTACAATTGTATTTTCCTTTTAAGCTTACTCTGTTCCTTGCAAGCTGCAATACAAGAAATAATTCTGCTCTGTAGAGGTTAAAGCTGCAGTTTCAAAGCACAGTAACTCAGGGTGTGATGCATTAGCAACAGCCTCTCAAGGTGTTTTTCTATTCAACTTCTAGTCACTCAGTTGCTTAACATTTAAAGAAATGTATGAAATAGGAAGTTTGGGCATTTTCAATTTGCAGATCTGGGGCAGCAGTAATGACTTGTTTTACAAGGTATCAGAGTTCATGGACAGTGAGCACAAACACCATAGGAAAATGCCTAAAAATATATGACGAAAAATGAATGGTTTTGTATACTGTAAAAGTTATACAGCAGAAAAGGTCACAATGGTGCAATACACTGTCATACAAAAACTCTCCTATTCCAAAGCTTTGCAAAAAAAAAAAAAAACCAAAAAAACTAGTCCTGTTTTTTTAAACTTCCATACTGCCTATGTAAAGTAAAAGCTCACTGTAACTGGAAGGCCTCTAGGAGGTACTGTGTCTATTTCTATGGGACAAAAGAAATAAAGAAGTTCCAAGACTATCCCTGAGAACATATATTTCCCCTTTGGTGCCTATAAGAATCATTAAACACTTAGAATAGAATCATAATCATTTAGGTTGGAAAAGACCTTTAAGATCGAGTCCAACCATAAACCTAACACTGCCAAGTCCACCCTAAACCACATCCCTAAGTGGCACATCTACAAGTCTTTTAAATACGTCCAGGGAAGGTGACTCCACCACTTCCCTGGGCAGTCTGTTCCAATGCTCAATAATCCTTTTGGTGAAGAAATTTTTCCTAATATCCAGTCTAAACCTCCCCTGGTGCAACCTGAAGCCATTTCCTCTTGTCCTATCACTTGTTACTCAGGAGAAGAGACCGACACCCACCTCTCCCTATAACCTCCTTTCAGGTAGTTGTAGAGAGCAATAAGGGTCTCCCCTCAGTCTCCTCTTCTCCATCCTAAACAAGCCCTAGGACTTGTGCTCTAGATCCTTCATCAGCTTCGTTGCCCTTCTTTGGATGTGCTCCAGCTCCTCAATGTCCTTCTTGTAGTGAGGGGCCCAAAACTGAGCACAGTATTTGAGGTGCAGCCTTATCAGTGCCAAGTACAGGGGGATGATCACTTCCTTATTCCCACAAACCAATTTCTTACCACTCTAATGGCATAAAGAACTTAAGGAAAACTGAACTATCTGGTGTATATGAAGAGGAAAGCACAGATTTCATACAAAGTATTCACCTGCATTTCAGTGGAGCCTGCGTTCTACCTACTGATCCCATTTTCTGTGTGTAATGGGCATATAATGTAATTCTGAAAATGTGTTCCTGCATGGTTGAGGAGTGTTTCATAAAGATTGCAATTTCTAGAGTGCTAGTATTGAAATGTGCAATGTTTTAGTACTGATGAATCACCTAGATAAAAGAACGACCAGCTAAGAAAACAGATTAAATATGATGGGAAACCTCATATAACTTTCGATTAAGCAGTGCCCCCCTCCCATGCTATCTACCTTAATGCATTAAAAGAGCTGCAATAACTATTAATTAGTGCTCAGCCAGAGCTTCTTATCATCGATCTCTTAGTCATTGTTGTGACAGCCATTACTGAAGTACAGAGGTTACAAAATGTCATAGAGTATTTTCCTGAGATTTGCTGCAAGCTAAGGCCAATGGAATTGTACTGGGGGAAAAAAAGAATAGTTTCTGTGAGAGGCAAAGGCTGAGAATTTCCATTTCATCTGCGAGTTCTTAACAAACTTTTGCAGCTAAGCAGCTTAAGAACACCTTACAAAATTTTCTATGAACATGCTACCAGAATGAAACAAAGAAGGCTGCTGCAGAACTGTGGCCATTGAAAACAAAATCACAATTAGTAATTTCCTGGAGGAGCTATGAAGATTCACACCAGCTGAGGATCTGGCCTTAATCATTGGCCTGCAAGGCTGAATTGAAGCCAGCAACACTTCCCAGTCAGTTCTGCTTGGTCTCTGTGAGTTCATTTTGTTCATTTTACCTAAGATGAAAAAATTAATATTGATTCATTTTAAAGATGTGACATTTTGCAGACTTAACTGCAAGGTTACACTTTTCCACTGTCTTTCACAACATGGCAATATCCTTTGGAATAACATCCTCCTTATTCTGAATAACTAGTAAAAGCAGTAACATTAGGTCTTATTTTCTTGAACACATGCCCAGCAAGACTGTATAAGCACAAAACTACTAGTTTGGAAAACAATATATCTTAAAGCAGAGGGATTTTGCATTTGGGCTGATCATTATAGTATAGATTTCTTTTGCAAAGAGACACCTTTACCTGAATTCTCTGGTTATTCTGGAGTGTTCTGCTCATGCAAAACATCTGTAAAATTACTTATATGTCTTTAAAGCCAATTGTGGGGGATAAAATAATCTATGGGGTTTTTTCAATGACAAGAAGTGGTTGATTCATACACTGAACATGTTTAAATTTACTTCTTTTCCAAGGAACTGAAAACACTGCAAATTTTGATCTTCCAAATTTTTATTACTATGCTCTAGTTTAAAATACTTTAAACATAAAAGCACCAAAAAATCTTCCACATGGAAATTCGAAACAAAAACACCCCACGCACACCTTCTATCCTATTGCAGTTTATGAATCTGAAAATGTCTGTCACTGTCAGCCTTTGATATTTCCCATCACCAACTCACTTTAAGTTCTCACGAATAGTCTGCAAACAGAAATCCTAGCTCTTGGGTAGAAAAGAATCACAAATTCATTTATGATTCATTCTGAAAATTAGAAGATAAAACAGAAAATCTCTTCTATGGTATTTAAGAGTCCTTATCACCAGCAAGAGCAGACAAATGGCATAGGAAGGAGGATAAATTATGAGAGGCAGGACACAACTTTAATGGAAAGTTTGAAAAGCTAATGAAACTACTGGACTTCCCTCTTTCACAGCCTACATTTTGCTAGTTCCACAACATTTCAAAATGTAATCCCTTTGGTGGCCCCACTGCTTGGCCTCCCTCAGAATTCTCTTAATTCTTTCTGCACAGAGAAATGATGCCTTCAACTCTTGTAGAAAGTAGATGTGCAGGGCTTTCAAGTGCCATGAAAACCAGACACAAATTGCAACTAACTAATCATTCCTGCATTCCCTTCTGACATTAAAGATGCATACAGTCACACCTTTCTAACTTAAACCTAGGCCTCCATCTCAACTAAAAAGAAATTGAACTCTCTTGGCTCAAACAGAAAACAGATTCTTCCTGACACAGCAACATATAGAGCCAAAACACCCTTGCAAACAGCTCTCACAAACTTTTCAACCACAAGAATAGAAGTGCAATAGAAGCACACTGGCAGTAGACAATCTGGAAACATTTTCAACAGGGAATGAGACCCCTGTAAGCAACAAGTAGCATTCCTAAACTTCTCCTCCCACCACCCTGCCCCAACTCTCACATACTTACATTGGCAATTGGGAAAAAGACAAGCCATTCCCCATCCTCAAGGCAAATTTCCCTTGAGCACCTAAGCTCAACTAAGGTTGAGCTCTCTCATGCCAAAGCAGAACTCATGCCAGAGAACTCAAACATTGTCATTCTCTGTATATGGTCCAAGAAACCTCCCCTGCCTGAGAGGGAGAAAGATTATTATTGCCCTCTCTCACAACATCATCTGAAACATGATTTTCTTTTTCTTTATTGACACAGAACATCATTAAAAATGAAGAAGAACATGGCAGCAGATTCTCAGTTGGAGTAAATTCCCATGTCTTCACTACATTTCCTATTTCACTTAAAGAATGCAAACATTCCTGAACTCCAAATGCATTAAAATTATTTCAACTTTTTGTGAATCAAGGCACACATTGTTTGAGTAGTCACAAATTACTTAACATGTTAACAGGCTTGTGGTACATTCCGAGACACAAGCTGGAAAACTCTCTTATCTCATTATCTACTATCTTCTGCTCTTCAAGAAATTTTTTCCTCTTCTTGTAAGAAGAGAAAACAGAAAACTAAGTAATTTCAAGCTGTGCCATTGTTGGTTCACAGGTTAAAATGGAGTTTACCAGCTCTATCAATAACCTGACATTCATCTAGAAATATCAAGGTATGTTATCAAATACAATTAAAAACGCTTTTGAAAGAGAAAAACTTCTATGCCCATTACTATAATCTAGAGGTCAGGCTTGCAGTTCTTCAGTTGAACAGCACCACCTTATTTAAAGCTGCTAAGAGTGTGATCCTATAGGCTACAAATAGCCTTCAGCTTCCACAACCTTCAGCAATTACATTCAAACTGTAGGGATTGTTTCACAGCATCTGGTGCTGTGCTTGGCTGTATCCTGCCTCCATCCTGGACAAAGAACCAGAGTACATGCCATAGTACTTGCTTCTTACTGGAAAGGGCCTTAAACACGTGGGCAAGTAGGAAACCACAGTACACCCCAACAAGTAGACCTCTGGGAGACCACGACTGGTAGTACTTTATGGGACTCATCGACTTCACGATTTCAGTGTCATCAGGAAGGAAAACCAGGAAGATAACTTGGACTTCAGACTCTTGGTGTGAAACAAAGGCAAGTTCTCACGAAAGAATTCCTGCAGAATTAACCTAGAAGAAACTCTGGGCAGAGATCTCTATTTTAACTTACTTTGAAAAGATAATACATGGATAATGCAGAAAGAGAATCTCAGGTAGGCAAAGGCCTGTGTGCTCCACAGAAGACTATACTTATTTTCTCTAGCAACACAATTTTACAGCATACCTGTTGGGAAACGACCTATTTCTGCAGTAGTGTCTTAATTTCCAATATGGAAATAGAAAGAGTGTAGAAATGCATGACGGAAGATGTCAGAAGCATCTAGACAGCACCTGAATAATTGTAGCACTTTCCACGGGGAAGACAGTCTGGAAATCTGTACTGGCATAAGGAGTGTGTCAGAAGCACCAAGAAGAATAAAAAGAAATAACCTCCCTGATACTCTGATGCTCTTTACTTGATCTATACATGACTTAACATTTAAGCCATCAGACTGACTTTTAGAGCAGGTATTTGGAAGTGGAAATTAATGTAAGCTGGAATCTTTCCCTAACTCAGGCTTGCTGATTTGATTTTTAAAACACTTTTTCTCCCTACTTAAACACACCTGCATTTAGAGAAACAGATCAGTAGCAGTTTTTTAGTTCTTACACACAGACGGCTACTTTAGAGCAGTGGGAATCTTCTGAATATGGACTCTAAAAGGTGACAAGACTACATTTTGCTTTAAAAGCCCTCAGGGATTCTGTGACCCTGAAGATCTGGTCTTGAATAGAAGGAAGACACTGTTGCAGAATCTGAGTGAGTTTTGTCCAGATGTCAAATAGGAGAATATTCCAAATAAAACAAAACAAACAAAATATGTCCCTTCTCAGCTATTGCACCTATTATCAACAGGCCCTCAGAAACCAAAAAGACAGAACAAAAAAGAGCCTGGAAGCATGCTAAAACACTAGGTGGTACATTTGGGAGGCTTTGATTTTGGTTTTGTTAAAACATTATCTCAAAATGAAAAAGTACGGGACTTTAACTTCCTGATCACAGCAGGTATTTCTGAGTGTCAGAATCCTTGTTTTTTCCTCTAAAGGATACTGGATTTTGTCAATTCAAAATATTTTGCAATTTGTCAAGGTAAAATATCATCACACCTGTTTAAAACTTCATAAATTCAAGCAGATAGCAATCATATCTGCACTGATTGCTGACCATATAATCTTCCTCCTCAGAAGCATTGAGGAATCAAAACCACATGCCATGGGCTACAGTTCTGTCATCTCTCATAAAAATAAGAATGACCACGAGTGTTTAGGGAGATCTTAAGGGAAAAAAAACACCGCATGTTTCACAGTTCTGGGAATATGTGACAGGCAGAAACTTGTGATGCCTTATGCTGTGGTTGAAGCTGATTTACAACCAGTGGAGCTTCAATTTGCTTCCAAATGAATAGGGTTAATTAGTTCCTGATGCAAGAGAAAACATCTACTCCCATATCTGAATATTTGTAAAAAATGCATTCATTTGGCCGTTACATTCTCACACACACAGAGGAAAAAAACCCAAACCTCAGGAGAGGAGAATATTCTGAGAGTTTCAGTATGTTGTGCCCTGTCTTCACTGTTCCATCAGGCAAAGGGCCAGAGCTATTGCCACAGAGACAGCTGGGATTTTGGCCCTCAAAACAAGTAGATGGTTCTTGTGCTGCTCAGTGGTCTCAAGGTGGAAACAGCTCAAATTCAGAGACAGTGATAAGTGGAGGCCAGGAACTGGGAACACCTGGCTAGGCTCTTTCTGGCTTTACTTTGCCCTTAGCTGTTTTATTTCCCTCTACTTCTGCAAGCTTAAAGAATAAGTTGGCCTTACATGACAGGCGACTGTATGTAAAAAGAGTGTGTTGTCTTTCTCATGTTTTCTTCACAAATGAGGCTTCAAATAGTCTGTGACAAAGGAAGGTTAGGAAATACACAGCTATAAAGCTTTTCAGAATTTCACATTTTAAAAAGTGTATATGTCATGTTACTGTTACAGTTTCTTAGCAAAATGGAAGAAAAGAGTACTTACTGTCAATCCTTGTTCTCCTGGTTTTCCTGGCTCACCCTTAAACAAAAGAGTGAATAATTTCAGTAACACGTCTTGAATTCAGTTCTCTACTTAATAATGAAGTATCTTAAAAATTCCAAACAGGTATGGCAGCTGACTGCACATTAAATATATTACTTTTTTGCTTTTTAAACCAGTAGTCCAAATCTCAGACATTTTAAGAGGCACAATACTATTTCACAATCATGGTACAGTTCTCAAGGCAACAGTTAAGTATTGGTGTCCTGACTCTGTCCCTTGGTTCCAAACATAATATTCAATTCCAGTCAGTGGTGCTAAAGGACACAGAGAAAGGTTATTTTCACATATGTGCTGAATCCCACTGTTACATATTTCAAAATTACTGCTCTGCCATCACCTCAGTCAGTAGACATCACTTACTGTTGCAAATTTTCGTGTTCCATAAACCCATGAAATATTGGTATTTTGAACCCATGCAATAATTATTCATCTGTTAAATACCTGGATTGGCTTTCAGAATGGTAAGCCATCATCTTTCCAATTTATTCTCTTTCTGTGGGCACAGTTCTACATAAAGTCAGAAATTATCTTCTCCCCTTTCTTCCCATATGAACACATACAACTGTCTGTAGAGACAGTAGAACATACCAGTTGTACAATATGGCTTAAAAATACCCGTCAAAAAAACAAAGGTCCTATCATTTCAGTGATCTGGTTTATAGATCACTCCCTTCTAACCCCAACGGAGCGTAGGGCAGTCCATGTGCTGTTGTATCAGCACAGCTGCAGGATCTTCTTTAGCAGCTTTGTCATAAAAGAAAACCTGTCAAAAAACTGAGAACTGTTCTGATGTTGTTCTCAGCAACTGGAAAGATTCAGAACTGCTTCTTTGGCTATGTGCTCATTGCATTCAGAAGCAAACATGTAGCATCTGCAAACACACCGAGATACTCACAACAGAGAAACCACACAGGCAGAGGTTTCTGACAGCTAATTACCCAAGCTTGTTGGACTTTTCAGCTCACTCTGAAGACTTGCTAGCTTACGTATACAGCAATCACACAGCCTGAAGTGAGCATCAAGATAGCTCCATAAATGTTGGGAAATAATGGTGAATATAATTTAGAAGTTTGTATCATATTCTATTGTCTTATTACCAGCAAAAAAACTTGTTCTTCTTTTACTCCTTTTAGAGGTGTTAAAGTTTCAAAGTCTTTATGCTGGTGTCTGTGCGGTGCAAAGGGAAGGCACCTAATTCTAAGTGTCACTCAGTAGGGAGTCACGTATGTTCTGGTTCTGACAGGTTCTTCTGTTGACATGCAAAGAAAGGCTTAGCAGAAAGCTGCACAATGCTTTCTACACCTCTACTCTTCCTTGATGTTCTCTCTGCTGGCTATAGGTCCAACAGCACTTCCCTAATATTTCTACCTCCTCAGCTCTAAAGATTTCCTGACTGAGAAACCAGCACATTCTCATCTCTAGAAGGTTTAAGTATCTGTAACAGGATGCACACTTCTGGGATGCAAGGTGGTGATGACACATATGGAGACGTGTGGGCACAGATGGAGACGTGTGGGCACAGATGGAGACGTGTGGGCACACAGGCTGCTCCTCAACCCTGCTACACTATAGAAGAGAAGTAATGATCACTGCTTCCTGTGCCTTGCTACCTTGGCTGCCTGACTTTCTCAGGCTATACAGCAAGTGTACAGGCATGGGGGAAAGCAAGGGCCAAAACATCATCTTATAGCTCTCGTGATTGTAAAGCTCCTTGCTTGAGAAGGATAGGCTGAAAGAGAAGCTCCTACTTTGCCTAGCACTGCAAAAGAGGAAATGACTGCCTTCTAATGGCGACTGGCCACTGCAAGGACATCCTCCTATAGTTGTGTGATGCTGTAATGTCCCTACTCATAGCACAGTGCGGCTATTACTTTGTTGTTCAGCTCTTTAGCTCAAAGGTCTATGCAAGCCTTTAAAAAAACCCAAAGCTGTCACTACCTCTTGGCTATGTTCTCCCTTCACAGCTCTCCTACTTGACTGTATATCACATAGCCATGGAGGAACAAACCTTTTGAGGATCAGCAACATTAACCTGAGGATACAGGACAGTAGCAAGGAGCAGGATGGTAACAACAGCAATCTGGATGGTTTGTATCTGAGTGCTTGTTTGTATCTGATTCTAAAGCAGTATTATGAACAGATTTTTCATAATGCTATAGGGCTTAAGATAGCCACAGCTTAAAAAAAAACCCTATAAAAGGAAACTCTCTCTTACCATCTAAAGTCAGAATCACTACAGAACTATTATAAAATGGAATGACCTCACTGCATAAAATGCATTACTTTCCTGTTATGAGAAACACTACTGTTCCCTTTGCTAAAAAGCACAAAACCCCAAGCAACACACAGTCATGTTGTAATCAGCATCAACAGCTGATTCCGCTAGCCTCTTGCACATGACATCAGAAATGGGTTCTCACCCTCACCACATCAAACCAGAAGCAACTCTGCTGATCGATTTTACCACAATAAAAGAACACAAGGGGGGCCCAGATGAGGCCCAAAGCCTGATGTGCTGCAGGATTAACAGGAAATTAGCAGGTAGTCAAAGTAAAGCATCACAGTGGAAGCAACAGACTTAATGTCATTACATAACCTTGAGCTAGAACTATAAGGGCAATGGTGTTAAAAATCAAAACAAGAGCAGCAGCAGCCCTAGAGTTCTAGAGGTCTTAACTGGCAAGCCTTGCTGGATTTTCACAGGAAATTTTATCAGAGTCTTACTATTATCATCATGTTATATTATGTTTGCACAGTTAATACAATTTCAGATGACTTAACATGAATAGGGCCAGAACAGGAGTGCTAGATATTTTCTTTCTTGGTTTTACCTAAAAAGGCCCTGCAGGGAAATTTTATGCTTTCTTGTCCTGGCCCCACATAATAAGCTATGCTTTTTCTTCTTCCAGTGCTGGTCCTCACCTTGCTAGTTCCTTATGTGTCCTCTTGGCTATGATCTTTACTTATCATTGGGGGTGCGGGGGGGGTGTGTGTATGCATCTGTACATGTGGTATTTCAGTTGTCATAGCCCCTTCCTGTCTGTGGTTTCATTTCCACACTGATAACACAGTGGCATTCATGATGAAAAGAGAGGTACTTCTTTCAAAAGAATGAATATTAAGGCGGCTACAAAATATAAAACCAAAACCATACTCATATTTTACTAAAAAAGTCATGTGTTTATGAATCTGTTTTAAAAGTGTTTAATCATCAGGTCACAAAGTGTCAAAGGTGGTGGGTCTGAACCTGTGCCCAGAAAAACCCAATAAGCAATACAGTGGATTCTGCTGGTTGTTCTAATGAAATATGGGGGATGAGCCAAAGAAAATGGTACTGTTCTACTTGTGTAAAGTGGCAGAATCTGACTCCAAACTTCACCACATTTTTTGCAGTATTTAGCAGTTTATTACTTTAATTCCATGATTTGTGGGGTTAAATCATTAGGAAGCAAGAAGTCAAGCCCATCACGACGTCTCAAATTCATCTTTATCTTGAAGAACATTTACTACTTATGGAGAGGGGTAGACCCTCCTCACACAGCTATTAAACATCAATGAGGAACCAAGAAACCTTAGAATGTGTGGGGAAACCGTCAGGAGTGGGAGGCAAGGAACCTAGGTGTTACTCTTGGCCCTGCTATAAACTTGCTCTTTGTGTGCAGGGCTTCAGGTACACCATGAAATCTGCCTGTGGTTCAGCTTCCACATGTCTTACTTGCCAATCTTACCTCAGAAAACATCTTTGAAACTGAGCTGGCATAGACTTGAGAGGAATTTGGACACCGTGACAGCAACAGACCAACTCACCGGTATGCCAGGCATCCCACGAGGACCATCTTTGCCGGTATCTCCTGGGGGACCTCTGGGTCCTGGTGGCCCTGGAGGCCCAGGGGGTCCAGCTTGTCCTTGGTCCCCCTAAACCAACAAAAACTCATCACAGGTTTGCTTTAGAGGTGTCAACCACACAAGACAACATTGATTTACCCAGAAATATCACAAGACAGGCTGGAAGAAGCTGCCATGAGCGAGACAGTGGCTTCTTTGCTGCTTATGGCAGAGACTGCACTTTGCCTTGAAGACCAAGGGGTTGTATCTGCCCAGTGCAATCAGCCACAGAACAGAAGGTTCAAATTCTAAACTGCTTGTCCTACCACAGGACATACGCCAAAATTTGGAGTAGCTTTGCAATATTTTACTCATCTAGTTCTCCAGAGCAAGTAAGTGTTTTCAATAAGCTGCTGTTTGCTTCATGATTGGCATAATCATAACAAAGCTGAGGTAAAAAGTCACATGTGAGAATATACAGTTTGCACAGCAATTTTCCAAGCCCATCAGTGATGCATGGATAGATTTCAAAAATAAGCATGGAAAATAACTGCTCTTCCACAAAGTTGTACATAATTTTTCCTCTTTTTTGGGGAGCTGTTTTATAGTGGCAATTAGCTAACTCTCTTAATGATTTTTACCTATTAATTTGTAAAAGCCAATTTTCAAGAGAGTTGCCAAAACACATTACCTTGCCCTTTAAATAAAAGACACCAAAAAATGGTACTCAAGTTATTTAATTTCCAGCACATCACTGCAAACCGCTAAAAAAAGTTGACTACATCATCTTAAACGTGGATCACTTAGCAAAGTTACTCATAGCCTTTTAATTGTTAGTATCATTTACAGTTGCTTCATTCCAAAACATTTTCAAATGAACAATCTGCTATAAGAAGGCATCTGACAAAAAGGTACAGCAAAGAGTAAACTGAATGTAAAGAAGAACCAGATTGCAGTGAGATGAAGCACTACCTTAATGAGGCGGCGTTTAATGAGCTGCTGATCAGCAGAGAGAAACCCATGATTGATTTTAGGAAACACCATCTGATCAGGCAGGTGAGGTCAAAGGTTGAAGATCAGAGATGAGAGAATTGAAGAATAGACATCAGAAGGCCCGAGAAAGAAATAAAGACATATTCATTAGATTTGTAATAGCTAAAATAATATAAACCGGTGCTTCTGCCTGACAGAAACTGTGCATTTTCTTTTGAAGAAATTTACCTCTAACATACAGAACATACCACTTTATATGAATTAATCATATACAATGAGTTAACTGCATAACTTTTTTCTCCCCTGATTTCCTATGAGAATTCTTCACATGTATTAATTTTCTTATTACCCAGGCTCTAAAAACCAGTATTTTTATATGCTGTTCTTTCAGCAAAGCTTCTAGAGACAAAGCACCAGTTCAACTTTCAGTCAGATTTTCTAACCAGCATATTGTGCCATGAAGAATGATGTCATTTTAATAAGGACTGGAGTTCCAGCTTGACCAGATTGCTTCAATCCTTCCTGCTTAATTTGCAAATGCGCTTTGAAAAAATCTGTATGTACAGATTAAACCTCTGATATCTAACAGAAATAGCTGACTCTACATGTAACCAGTATAGAGTTCACTGACATTTTCCACACTCCTCTATGCCTCAGGGAAGCAGAACTATAGAAAAATCTCATCTGAAAATAAAATACTGACCAAGATCATGGGGAATATGGGTATTTCCAGGGCTAACACTATACACAGTTATAGATCTGATCCCATGCTCTGCATCAGGAGTACTTACACCAATGCAAAGGCAGTGAGGGTTGACTTAGGTCCACCATAAGGATTCGTTGGTGTTCCATGGTAAAAACAATTTTTCATGTGCACTTTTATGCTGATACAGAGAGACCTGACTGAACAGGTACGTGTCAGCCACAAACCTTGACGGTGAGGATCTGATTACTGTGCAGAGCAGCAACTGTGGGGAAGCCTGGCAGACCCTAGGGACACAGCATAACATGGTACCAAAACAGCACAACACAAACATCACAGAGACAATTTACTAACAGACAAACAGAACGAACACTATGATTAGTATACCCCACATTGCCTACTGACAGGAAACAGCCTCTCTGTCATATGGGAAACAGAGTTAGATTTGCACTACACTGCAGATGCAGGTTGTTACTTTATAACAAGAATATCAAGAGATTTTAGAAGGAGTAGTCCCACAGAGGTGACTTTCCTTAAACTTACAATAAATTGTTATGATCACCTGGCAGTTGTTAGACTATCAGCCAGCAGACAACTGAGCCATTTTACATAGTGCTACAGCACTTCAAGAGAGCTATGTAGAAAGCTTTGACTCTGGATTGCTGCAGAACTGGACAGCAGTGAGGGTGGATTTTGAACCACTTTGTATAATTAACATCCTGCTCCTCATGTTCTGTTTAACATATGACATTCAGCACATAAACTGGTAGTATATACACAATTATAAACACTGAACAACAATCTACTGCTAGATCTTGGGTAGTCCGGAATGGCCAAGGTCAACACTTTCAAGACATCCATAGCAGCATTTTCATATCCAGGGCAAAATTCTTCCCATCAAGCACTGTATGCTGCATATGGTTTCTCATATCCTACTCTACCAACATGTGCAGAACTTGTACTGTACTAGTATAAAAAAGAAGAGTGTGGTAATCATGGCCTGCTGTGACAATACAAGTGGTGAATTTTGCTCTCAGTTCAACACCTTTCTTGTGCTGCCTTGCAGGGTGCAAATTAGACCTTCTGATAAAGCTGAAACCTTATACAGTTGAGCAGTGAACTCCTAAAGAAAGAAATCCCCAAGTCCTCTCTTTGCCTTTAGCATAGCACACTGTCTGGAGCAGAGGCATGTTCAATGGCTGAGAGACATCCAGCTGAGGAACACAGAATCAAATACAGTCTGGTAGCTCTAAGCTCCCTGCGTTCATGCACACACACATGTCACCTCTATGAGGTGGAGCTGGTGGCACAGCCCCTCTGTGTGGCCTGGAGTGTATGGCTGCAAGGTTGCAGCTTGGCACCTCCAAAAGGGAAGGCTGTGCCTGGCTCTGGCTGCCAGCCGAGGTGGCTTCCAAGAAGTCCTGCATGAAGGCTCTGCTGGGGCAACCCACATTGCCACAGTGCACGAGCCCTTTGTAGCCCAGCTAGCCTGGTGGGAAGCACCAACAGGCAACAGCAGCCTGCCAGTTCTCTCAGCTGCAGCAGATTCTTTTAACATGGCAAATATTTGCTCTATTCATCTCCACATGCAATCACATCAGAGATCCTCTGGATCACAAAGACTACACTGGTCTTTACAAAAAAAGGCAGAGTAACTTTCTGATGCATACATGTCCTTCACTAACACCTTTGAGTTGCATTCAGGAGCTTTATTCCTGACACACACCCATGAGACTAGGAAGCTGAGACCCTGTAAGTGGATCCCATAAAACCTGTGGCAGTTTTACCAGCCTTCTCACTTCATTCTGACGAACCCTGGTGTGGCTAACTGCATTGGCCGGTGACCTGAAATCTCCTCTTTAGAAACAAATAAAAAGCAAACAAATCCAAAAAAGGCTAAAAATCCAAACACTTAAAGAAACTCACTCCTGAGACACTGCTAAGACTGGAATGATATATAATTTAGAAAACAGATGTATCAAATTTGCATTTATCTTATTATGGAATATAAGTAAAGAAGTTATTAGATGGTAATGTGCCAGAATCTTTACATCTGTGACTCATTAGCCCTGCTGTGCACATGATCCATTCCTCTTCTAGATAAAACTACAATACCCATGTAATGGAAATGAGTACAAACAAGAAACCTACAAAAGAACTAAAATCTGAGCAAGCAATAAACTTTAAATCTAATTTATTAAAAAAAAGGATAAAAAGAAAATCTTTTAACAACTTCATTTTTACTCATCAGCCTTTAGGATTACAGCACAGTACTTTTCAGTTACCTCTGAAAGTAGTGTATTTGCAATCGACATTTTAAAAAGTGGAAACTCAAAACTCATATTAGGTTTGATTAATTTAATCTTGAATGTGAAGGAAAGCTGAGAATTAATTAAGAACGGAGTTTAATTGGAAAACATACTGGTTTGCCATGAAAGAATTTTTTTTTCTTGAGAATAAATGAAGTTTGAAAGTTTTGTGTAACTTCACACAAAAGCATTTACATAGAGCACTTCACAGTCCAGCCCCAGCATTCTCAATGCTTCCCAACACCACGCAGGCAAGTTCAAGAGTAGCTATCAGTACTGCAGTTTTCTGCCTATATAAACAACACATGACAAAAGGGGACAACACCATCTTCCATCAGCAGCTTAGTAACTTCTTTCAGCTTGTTCCCAAGTAGGACAAAGCTTTCTTTCCTTTGCCCAAAGCAGGCATAACCTCAGATCTAATGGTCAGAGACATGCAACACCAGCTTGGACCTGGATCATCTCCCCTATGTAACACACATATTTGCAGAGAGCCAGAAACACAGGAATATTAAACGGACCCCAGCAAAGAAACTATAATGGGTGCATAGTTTTCACATGCGTGGGAGGCTTTAGAAGGCATAGCATCTTCTGGCATCCATGAAAGATAATGTTGGCACACAATGAACTTCTAAAAAGGCATAAAAAGAGCTATCCTTCCCGCAAAATGAGTTCTCTTCCTTTCCTGTCACTCTGCTATAAATATAGCTGCAAATATCCCCTAGATCTGTTTTATTTTTTTCTCTATCTAGAGCCGTTCTCAATGATGGATTCGAAGTTACTCAATTTTCTCTTTATTTGGTTTGATTCTTGAACTGAACATGGGAAGGGCTCTTGTTCTACACCCTGGGAGGCCCTCAAAGAATACAAAACACTACAGTGATCAACAACGACCACTGGTCCACTAAATTCCTCTGTTGACAGCAACTCAAGCTCACCCTGAAATGCTAGCTGGTTACAATTTCTAAATTAGCACATTTGTTGCATGCCTTGCTGCAATTTTTGCCCAAATGCCAAGCAAAACATGATGCTTGGTGGAGGCTAACAGGCATGTGACCACATAACGCAGTGCCCTGCTCACCTACCTGGAAATGTAGATAAAGCCTACTTGTCCCCATACAATAGCTACTGAGAAAACCAAAGGATGCCAGAACATCATATCATTCCCTCTGTCTTATTTTTTACTTAGATGAAATAGTTCTCCTGTTACATCCATCACAGCCTTCAAAGATGTAATTCTCACCAGCAGTCCTAGATTTTTCACAGTACATTCAGCTTTGTACACTGGTCTACATGAGGTCAATATTATAAGGTCATCATAACCTTGTCATATGGAAAGTATAATAACATTAAGCAACAGCATTACTGGTTTTACAGTATGCTGCATACACTCCATTTTGACTATTGCATTTGCTTAGTATAGTAAATGTCACAGTCCTTAGGATTTTCCTTCTGACCTGCCAATAAACCCAAGCTGCACAAGCTTACATGTTCCTGTGAAGACATGGTAAATGAGACAGGAATTACCACCTGCTGTTCACTTGCACTTCCTAAGGTTACAGCCAGCTGCTGCTATTTCACATCAAATCACACAGGCTTTGGGCCAAAGTGATCCTGACACACTTTAGAGCTGCTTTACCTCCCCCCAACACCACCTCCAGTTCTAATTAATCCCTCAGACCAAGTGCCACTCCTGCAGCTAATTATTGTACCTGCCCTGGGGAATACAGTGTTCAGTATCACCCTGTATGCTGCCACGGACTCTCAGCAGGAGCTCTTTTACATAACCCCTTTTATCATAACTGCTGCTTTCTCCATCAGCAAATCTGCTAACTAAAACAGTGCACCACAAGACAAGGATCGAGGAATCTCTTTTCACTAAGGCAATCATTCAGCAAAGAGTTTTAATTTGAATACATTATGTAATGATTCAGACTTTGTATTAAAATAATAAAAATGTAATGTTTAAGAACCAGCACAAATGGATCACTGTGAAAATGTTATTTTCTATAATGACCTCTGTATTTTCACAGTGGACTCTACCTGACACTGCACTCAAAATGAACAAAACTGGAAAAAGCCAGCACTTCTCTATTTTGGTCCTAGTATTAGATCAATTTTCAGTGAGGCAATTAGCTTTTCCACACAACTCAGTTAAAAGTTCTGCTGAGTGATCACCATCGGACCTACATAAAATATCCTTTCTGAAGGTAAACCTACTACTTTCACTGAAAGCGGTGGTAGGCATCCAGTTAACTTCAAGATGGGTTGGTCCTCCCCAAAACCAAGTTGGTTCCCACAGAAAAAATATTCTGTCCTGGACTATGTTTCTCTTTAAATTTTATATCTACTGCAGTTATGCGATGCAGGTAAGTGATTCAAGCCACTTCTATGATATTTATTGACTGGATGAAATATTTTTAAAGAGTTGGTTTTGATCAAATTGGTCTCACTCAAGTGTTCAGTATTGCAGCACTTTTGTGTGACAGCTGTAGTTTGAGATAAATGACTACATGATGTTTTCTCAGTCACAGGACAGGACTGTAGCAAAAGGAACAGGATGTACAGAGACTTCCTTCCTCACCATTCCTCTGGCATTACTAAAAAGGGGCAAGATACAAACCAACTGGTAGTGGGTGAAGACACGCACTGCCTAGCTCTTAAGACAGGAATGACAACATCCTCATCTTTGGAGCAGGTATGTAGCAACTCTCCCTAGAGTGTCACAGCTGTTCTGCATTCCACAGGGGAACCTCAGGAGCCGAACATCAAAGGCATAGCTTGGCCCTGGAGAGCCATCCACAGCCAAGAGGACGCTCCTGTGATCTCTGACAGGAGTCACATCTCAAGTCTGAGTGTCCCCAGTGCTTCAAAGTTGGAAGTCAGTACAATCTGAGTTCTTTACTAACTTCTTCTACTTACAGAGCTCCAAGTTACTTTGCTCCAATTTGTTACCCTAGTTTCAGCTTAATGAAAAACAGGGGAGCCACAACAGCCTAATAATAGTGAAGTAGAACAGATAATTAGTCCCAGGAATGGAGTAGGTAAATACCCCTGTTGCCTTCTGGCAGATAAGGAAACAAAGTCTCAGAAGTTAAATTAACTGATTACAGACAAATTGGCATTAAACCAGATGTCTGGCAGTTTTCTCAAGGATGCTGCTCAGGTGAAAAGTTATGTTAACAGAAGGAATCATGAACAGGTTTTCATGGTCTTTTAGCCTTCATATTGTGGCACAATAAGAGTATAGTTTGAAACAGTGGTTAGATATAGTTTATAACTTGAACTATAATTTGCTTTACACGAAACAATTAACAGAAGAAACAACTATGTGGGTAGTCATAGTGGTAAAGCATGAATTTAAAGCAGTAACATGTTTGTACTATGTATGTTTGAAGTAACACATAGTAAACCAGAAAATATGCTTTTATACACACATAAGAATATCACTTAAGGGAATACCATCACTATATCACCACCTCTGCCACAGCTTTTGACAGTATACTCACATAAATGAAACCGAAGAGCATTTAATCAGAAAAGAAAAAGCTGGGGACAATGCTAATTTATGCTAATGAAAGCTACACAGTCCTTCTATTAAGGCAGATAAAATTCATGAGCAGTATTTATAGAAGAAATTAAGAGAAACTTTAGTAGGATATAATTAAACATCATCAGGACAGTCCTGGAAGAAATTCACAGAATATGTTTAAATTATGTAAAATTATATTTAATTAACATAATAGACTATAATAATACACATTTTTGGTTTGACAAGATGTTGAATGAGGTTAAAAATTAGCAGCATGCAGTGTCTGGGAGCAAAGCTTCCTATTACATCACTGATTTACCTACATTTGCTACAGTTAGCAATGTCTCCAAAAAATGGATTCTTGATTTGTTGAAGAAATCAGATTAATTTATATACTACTATCTGTTTTGTGAAGCAAACCTGTTCCTTTCTAAAAAAAAATAACATGCCAACCTTCAAATGAAACATAATACAAAATATGACTTTAGAAGAGGATGAACAGTTAATGATCATGGTTTAATCATCACTTAGTAGCTAGTATTTTCTGATTTATGAATGAAGTACTGATTCTAACGACATGAATGTAGGTTTTCCATTTATTGTCAGCAGGAGCAGGAAAAGGCTCAAAATATTTATTATAAATTCCTTAGAAACATATTAACTAATAATAATACACACACATTAAACCCAGACTTTTTCAAATTTTCTTTAAAAAATAAGTCAGGTCAAAATGTATTGCTTGGTTATCTTTTGTTTCCCTTTAATAAGGGACAGTTTATAAAAGTATATAAAACTATAATGTAACAAGTGAAGCAATACTTCAGTTTAAAAAGATAGCTTATATCTATATATACACACATATTTGTATTTAGTTATTTCAGTAAATACACTGCTTCCAAAACCATTGCTGTTAATATTAGATAATTTTAAAAGTTTGGCAGCACAGAAGAGTAGAACCTGCAAAATTTCTATCATAAAACAATGATTTCCTTCTAGTGGGCAGCAAATAAGTACCAAATATATTAAAAGTAAACAGGGAAGGGGAAAGGGTTAAATAGAAAAGAATACTATATCACTAACCAAACCTAACTGTTTTAACAGTACACAAGGAATCTTTTAAATCTTCAAATTAATAAAGGTTAACACAATAAAATAAACTTCTAAGTACTCTTCTAGAACTTAATTTCTTCTGCTGAAGATATTTTAGAGATGATATCAGTTCTGTGCAGACCCAGCTCTTAGGAAAATTTACTTAAGTGTACCAAAAGGAGAAAATAATTTTATAGAAATACTTAAGTATGACTTCTGGGTGGTTTCTCACTGTACCTAGACCAAAACCAATTTAAAGGCAGCTGCTAGCTGATGATTTCTAGACCTGATAAGCATGGAATTTCTCATGTATCTGAACTAAAGGACAGAAGATATTTATTACGTCATTTACAGAAGGATGAGAACAGACCAATTAAGACACTCAGTACTAGATGTTCCATTCCCAAACATTTACCTCTGAAGATCTATTTCCATTAATAAGGGTACAATCTCTACTTGGACAATATACCCTTTGCAATCCTACCATTATGAAATCTTCAAAGGCTTTTTTTCAAATCGGGGTAGAGCTGAGCAACTGGATCCAAGCAGTAGACTGACATCAGCATTTATTCTAATAGTCCACAGGCTAAAATCCATTGTTTTTAATTTGGTCATGGCTCAGTACAGTAACGCAAATATCCATGGACATGTCATGAAGCCATGTCCTCTGCAAAAAGAACAGCATCCAGAAGATTTACTAACATTACTGTTTCTTACACTGGTATTGAGGAAAGCTAGTTCTGCATTTGACCTAAATGTTTAGTCTACCAGAACTTTAGAGTGGCGAGTAGAGATCTGATATAAAAATATATAAAGAGATCAAAAAAGCATTTTTTCAAATAAGATCAGGACTTCAGAATGCATCTACCATTACCTTATCTGTGGTCTCATGTAATTAAAATCTATATTAACCTGTTGCTCTAACTCACACTCAAGTCATAAATTTCGACATCATTCACACTACTGGAATGTTATTTTGGCTCACATTACCTACAGGCAGTATGGGCATAAGTAGATTACCCCACATGGCATTATGAACTAGAGCCTTTATGCCATCTCTGTATGATGGAGAGTGACCAACAAATTACTTCTGAATACTTAAGAAACCCCCTTAGATTCTTTAAAAAAGACAAAATAATCAGACCGGTTATTCTAAAAATACAAGTGCCTGACCTCTGGGTGGTATTTGCAGTGTTGGGTTCCTACTAGTGTATTAATTTACTGAAGAAATTTTCAAGAAAACCTGAACTTCAAAGCAGTTCAGTATATATTGAGCATGTCTGGTGACTGTGAATAAAAAGTTTCAAGATAACTGATTGCTTTTTTACAGTTTTGAAATTATTTCAGAAAGAGGGATCTCACAAAAATCTAACAGCCCAAGGTGAAAACTTGGGTGGGGAGAGAAAGCAACAATTTCTTGTTTCACAAATATTTTTCTTTTCAGCAGGATTTTGAAAGTTTAAGGTTTCATCTTGACCTGGACAGTCTTTATATTTTATTTTGGTTTATTTTACTAAGGAAAATGCCTGAAGGAAATAAAGCAGCTTTTATAAAGAATAAGGGTAATTTTGAAATTTCAGGCACAAAAATGATTTGAAACTAAAAATCTTTGTGAAGCTAAATGCTAGTTTCAAACCAATATGTAAAAATACAAACCCAAAGAAACTTCAGGCTCCTTATCTGTAAAAGATGAATTAGCTTTAAAATGTTCATCACTTTTAGATATTATATCCAGTCTGTCTGCAAATCTGTCAAATCCAAATGTTCATGTCATCCCACAGTCACTTTCAGGTACAATATTTCTCTAAAATAATATGGTATGGTATTATCTCCAAACCCACTTATTTTACATATGCAGTGATGGAAAACTATGTGCAAAGATAATCAACCAGATTTAAATGGGTTTAGTTTCATTTGGTGCATGACTGGCTTATACATATAATTTCCATTAATTATATTGTAAATCCCCTAGTACAGCAAGTTGAGCAGATTCACCCTGAAGACAGTCATCAGAAGAACTGCTGTACCATGAAACATAAAATGGTCAGAGGCTTCATAGTACTTATTACCTGTGAAATACACAAGGCAAAAAAGGAGAAGCTGCTGTAGAACACATTCAAATGCACTTCAAAAAAGATAAAGGGAAAACCAACAAGACTGGGCAAAGTACTGAAGTTATATACTTAAAAAAGAGGTACATTACTAGAATATGCATTGACCAAACAATCAGTGAAAGTTCAGCTAGCCCACAAGGTGCTATTCACCACCTCTTCCTCTCTACTGCTGACCTTATTCAACTTCTTTTCTATATTCAGAATTCAGTCTGAACTGCCAGCTGCAGATATAACTTTGTGATGTCCTTAAACGTGGATTCCTTAGGCTGGATATTTTTTGCTTTCTAGCTGCACCTGATTTACCCAAACCACAAAGTAGCCATAGCCATGACTTGTATGGGTCAGTGAGGACTCTACCACCCTCAAGTATAGGGGGCATGTCTTGGCAAAGTGGGACACAACAGTCTCTGTGTAGCAGATACTGCACCGCAGTTCTTGCAGGCATTCCGCCTACAAGGTAACACTGAACAAACTTGCATCTTCTTATTGGGTATTGCCAATACCTCCAGCTCAGGGACTGAAAGCCACACACACTTAACCACTTTCCAGTACTTATATCTCTCCAACTTTTTGCAGAGATTTCTGGACCAGTGGAGGCTCTGGCACCTTTGCTTTCCCTCTAAAACTGTCCTCTGCTCTCCCATTTTATTCCACGGTGAGAAAAACCAGCACCGTCATTCCTTTGTGTTGATACCATTTCATTTGTTTTTCTGTGTTCAGACCTCTAAGTCTTTCCCTGGAAACTTATTCACTGCTCATAATTCCAGATTCTTATCCTCAGCTATGTTATACTCTTTACAACATTGCTTTTCTATATTTATGTGTTACTGTATCCCTCTCCAATACCTCCATCAAATTTCCTCTCCTGTTCTGAACCAAACACCAGTTCTTCCGAATGTAAAGTCACTTAGTGCAAGCCCCTACTCACAGACCTTACACTTTCTGAATGAAGCATCCTCTCCTAAGCCACTGGCACTACTCCACTCTCCTCCTCTGCCCTCTCTCTCCCCACGTTCCCCATGAGGTGCTGTACCACAGAACCAGCCAAAATATACAGCCCATCATGGCTCCTGAAAGATACTAAATTTGCTTAGAAGTTAGAAAGAAATTTTCACATTCTTCAGAACCTTCAGTCTGTGCTCCTCACATAAACCATGTTCCTCACAGTGTTACTCTCTAGTTCCTTTTCATTTCTTCAAATAATTTTCCAATTCTTCGAGTTTCAACTGAAATAATATTTAAAGCTGTTCACTAATAGGCCTCTGACTTCATAATGTGCAGTCATATCACCAAGCATAACAGGACACCCTGTAGATAATTAACACTAGTAGCACCAACACCAAATTCAACTATAAAAGCATGTTGTGATTTTAGATAATCTTACTGACTGCAAAAAGTAAAATTAAATTAAATAATATGAAACAAATAGTAGAATAAAACGAAATTGCAAATTTGAAATATTTAACAGAGTTGACAGAAAAAAAATAATCCATGGGATATGCTGTTATGGAAAAATTTATGCATGTGTAACCAAAGAGAGTCACTATATCATCAGAACAATGTAACTAAACGCTTTCTAATGAAGCACAGATGTAAAGAAGAATGAACTGGCACAGCCAATCTATCTGAACTTTCACCCCTTTATTCCTCTATTTCTCTGTTTAAATAAACAGGATATTTAAAAATTAAAAGAACCTTTACATTTCCACAACTAAACCATGTTCCGTCTAACTGTCTGGATGTATTTGTGAGGTGATAATATAATTATTATTAAAAATATTAAATACATACATGTCAGGAAAAAGAGCTAATACATGCATACATGAATCTTGTTGATAATTCCCTAAATACTAGATACATTTTACATGAAATCTAGAAGTACATTTATTAGAAACCCACTGGCCCTCTGCACTGTGGGAGCCCATGCAAGGCATGAAAACATTGCTGGGGAAACTGAAAGGTTTGGTTAGGAAAGCCAGCTTTTATACCACAGAGCAAAATCACTGAGAAACCTGCTTCCACACATAATGGAAATTGTATATTTTAATGCTACTGTTACGCAAATTTTCCCAGACACTAGCTGGTCATGTTCAGTATTACTGTCCTGCAGACACTTCAACATGCAGGGTAAATGCAGCTAATAAGCATAATTAGCTCAGACAGTGTATTTAATTTAGTTTTGCACTAAAGACTAATTGCCTACTCAGCGAAGGGGAAGTGTAACATTTTTTTTAAGATGCTTACCCGAGGGCCCTGATCACCTTGATCTCCCTGCAAAGTGGAAAGATGAGATGATAGGTTTAACACAGCATCTGTGTGCTACCCAGCTCTCTTACATAATCTAACATTACACTGCGTCAATACAAACGGTCTCTTTAGTTCATGCTGGGAGGGCTTTCCATCCACCTTGTAAGTGTCACCTGTACATCAACTCACCTTCTCGCCTTTTGGACCAGGAGGGCCCTGAAAGAAACAGAAGCAAAGACGAATTACTGATACTGATGAAGTCATGGGAAATGGCAAGAAACAGGTCTGTGCCAACTTGCGATTTCTTCCTAACAACATATTTATTTATAGTTTTTCACTCCAAATTCCAGGGCTATTCCAGAGACAGCTTCTTTACTGTATTAATAATAGGCACTCTGCCTTTATTTCTTGAATAGTTTACTCACCCCATGTGTTGAATCAGACTACTTAGACAAGCAAAACTATGCCTGAAATGGCAAAATTTCTATTGATTTCAGTTAGGGACAATAGTTTATCTCCTATCAGATAACAGATATTTTCTAAGACTGTAAAACTTCTTTTCAAGTGCAGCTAATAAATTCGGAGACATATAAAACTGCCATGCATTTTGGCACCCTTCTTGGCTCAGATTGCCAAAGAAAAATGGATTAGGGAATCTAAAAGTAGTGGTTTTATTCCTATCTTTGGCAATGCTGAAGTTGATGTTTAGTCTCAAGCACACTGTTTTAGGCAAAATGAGCTCTTTGTATAACATGGCTTTGCAGAAGTAATATTTATTGTTACTTACCACCAGACAAACAGTAAGGTGACAGAATCACAAAACAGCGAGGTCCTTTCCTATTCCATTTTTACTGAGCACCTTCCAGAAAGCTACCAGCAGGTTTCTAAAACACTAGTTTTCAGGTTAGTATATTGTGAATAAAAATGCTAGCAGTCTGCAAAGAACTGGCTGCTTACACAGTGCAGACTCTACCTCCAGCTTTCTGAAAGATATGCAGGTGTTTCATTACAAAGAAAGATCTGTGGTACATATGAAAGCAGCTGAAAACAGAGAAGGAACCATGCAAGCTAGCAGGGTCCACTGTTAAGATAGAGAATGTGTGTGTGCGCACACACACTCAGCACAAGAAAAGGCTGCCACCAGCAACATAATTAGAAATAACCAAGTGCAACCCAATTGAGCTGAGCACATTTGAACCATTCCAGAATTTACACTAGTAAAAATTCGCGTGGTTCACATAAATGCAAATGGAAGGAAGGTCAGTCTGCTGTATATTAAAGATGCAATCAGCCACATGCAAGTCTTTGAGAATCCCTATTGTAGCCAATTTTCTGCTTATTTTTAAGGGTTTCTGATGCATGCCAGAGAAAAAGCATCTGCTGCTAAATCTTTCAAGAAGTTAAAGCATATGCCTCTCCTTCCAGAGCCTGCCATCTCTTCCGTCTGCTGCAGAGGACATAGAAACAAGTCTGCTACCTGATGTCTCCACGTCCCCATTAGGAAGGACAGGGCTCGCAGCTAGCTAAGTGGAAACCATATGCTCAATTAACTATGACCCCTGTCCACTTTGTGTTGCCCTGCAAGAACTTGTCCTCTTTAGAAACAAATTAAACAAAATAATTTAATGAATAGATACAACCTTGCTGCACCTTTAAGGCCTCTCCATCTATTTTTTTTTATACTTTAACTCTTACCAACCCTTTTCAATGCACATGTTCATATATATATATACACTGCAAACTACATGTAGCATTGTCTACTGTTAACTACAGATTCCACATATATTACGTGGATGTGACATTACAGTAAAGCACATTTTCAGCAGGCCCACTTTAAAACATACACATACATGCCATCGAGCTTGCAAATTCGCAAACTCATACCATCAGTAACACAGTAATTGCAGAATGGGAAGAACTAAAATCAGTCAATGCTGGTTGTTACCGCCTTTTTCACAGTGAACACTGAGCACAAGCAAAGGGCTGTGCTCATGTGTTCTATCTCCTTGAACTATCAAACCATTACTGGCTCTGAATGTCTTAGTGGCTGTAAATTTCAAATAACAGGACCCCTATCTGCTACAGTGAGAATCCTATTTCTTGGGTCTTAGGCATGAAATTATGGATAACATGACATGATCAAGACTGCAGACAGATGTTGGCTTTTGGATTGTGCTGCAGTTGTGGGAGTTTTTTCTGCCTTCATCCAGATGCTCAACACCACTCTTATGCCCAAGGGTAGCCCTGCTTCTGATGGGTTTTGGCTCACAACTTTTCTGAGGTGCGCCTGCCACAGCTCTGCCAGTTGGTACAAAGTAAGACAGCAGAGACCGCATCAGCTCCCTGAACTCAGCTGGCTCACTGGAGCAGAAACAAGTTATAACGTGCTCACACGAGAGGTTCAGACAGCAGATCTGCGGGGCTACTGGACCATCTCTCTGGTATAACTGCTGGCAATATGCTCAGCTGTCTCCATCTGCAGAAGTGGCCCCTGCCTCTCCCTTGCATATTTTCCTCTGGTTAAGAGTTCTCTGAAAGCACAATCCATAGAAACATGTTTTTTTTAATAAGACTGAATCACATACCGCAACTAAATTTTATTCTCCTTTTTAGGTGTAGGATTTTCTGAAAACTACCTGTCCGCATCACATTCAGAAATCCAGGGGTTTTCTTTCATTACTATCTACCGGGCAAAGCCAGCAATTATGACTGCTTGGTGTTTACTCTCCCTGAATGCCACATACCACTGTTTCTATTCAGTCATCCTTCCAGCACACAAATTTTTCATACAAAATCTTCATCAATATCTAACAACTTTATTGTACCAGAAGTTAAAAACAGCTTTTCAAAAGCCCACAAGAGCATTTCTGGTGTGAACATTCTCACAAGTCTCTGCACTTGTATTTTCAATGCTTTTGCTTTCCACCAAGAGTCTTGAAAAACAAACAATTGCAAACAAAAAATAGCTCTTTTGGATGCTAGTGAAGAGAACCAGTGGGGTTTCATCGAAAGAAAACTAATGCAATTCTTTCATGGCTTGTTCACCCATCTCTGGCTCTTCCCCCATTGTTTCAATTGTTCTCTATTGTTTGTGCAACTTTAGAAAGAAAATTCCTATCCTCAGCCTTTGACATCTTCTTTCCATTTGTGCTGAGAAAGTCTCCCAAGGTTTTTACTGCAGAATTTATTAGTGTGTGTACACTGAGTGGAGGCAGGGAGGAAGAAAAATCTGAGGGAAAGTTGGGTTTGCGGGGGTGGGGTGTGATTAGGAGACAGATTTGTTTAAAGGAGGGCAAGGTTTCTTCTGTTTAAGGGTATAGACACAAAGAACAGAGTGAGTAAAATAACACTAGCTTTGTAGGCCACAGCATAGACATCCTGCTTTTTTCCCAGGGAGACTTCTGTGCTTTCGTTTACGAGATGGCAGAGATCAAGCCGCTAGCTGCTGCACAAATGTGAAAGCATTTTGTGTAAGTTATATGAAACGTCTGAGGTCAGAGCATTTCTGAAATAACTTTACAGTGTTTTCACTGGAAACAGAGGCTCTTTTCTCAAAGTGTAATTATCTACTCCAGACTACTATACATTTCCAAGGAGAGTTTATAGCTTGTTTCACATAAGCAAGGCCTTGTAAATCACAAACACATGCAAAATCTGCATTCATAATCAGGCGACAAATACTACTGTTTTTAAAACAAGGTCTTCTAAAGCAGACTGAAGGGCCTCCAGGCACCTGCCAGCCAAGAACAAAGCTGAAATCAGGGTCAAATCCATTCAACAGCCATGTTCAGGATTACTAGCAAGTGACCTTTTTTTTTCCAGCTATCAAAATCCCATTTCCATTCTCTGATGAAATCTTTACATTATTATAAATATGTGTACAAGAAATAGAAGGACAAGAGAATGCAGTACTAGAAAACATGAGACCAATCCTTGTGGTCTTCATTCAGACAACATTCCCCTTAGGGTTAACTGAGTGTGATCAGCATAATTTTTCACACAGTTGGCATTTTATAATTCACTCCCTGAAAGATGCCTATTTTTTATTCCGCCCTTGCAGCCATTGCCACCTTTATAGTTTCACAACAGTTACATTCAGAGGACCTCCTAAAAAGCCAGTATTTGATTTTATTGGTTTTACAAACATTCAAAATTATCTGAATTCTGTTATAGATATATTCTCTATATATTCCTATTGCTATAGATCTGCCTTTAACCATAATACAGGCAGTTCTACCATGACTTTGCCAAAAAGTTTTTATTTGGGACAAAACAACATACAATGCATTCATCCCTGCTAGCAAGTACAGCATCCACAGTAAGAGTGTAACCAGCAGCATACGGGATTAGCGGCCTTGTGGGGACAAGCAGAAAAGTGAACCAGTCAGTCCAATGTCATCTAGACAAATTCAAAAAGGAAACTAATTTGCCAACTTAGTTTAATCATGTTTTCACAACTAAATGACATGCCATACATTGCCTAAGTTAATTAAATTCCTGCAGTTTATTTTGAGGGTAAAAGGTGGTTTCAGCACATAACAACAAAGTATTCAGTTACAAAAGTCAAACTTTTTATTTCTCTGAAATCTGGCTCATGACTTCCAAAAATTACAAGTTCCTGACTGGAACAACATTCCCCAGTCTAACCTGTAGTTGCTGCAAAATATTAGGATCAGATATGCTGAATCATAAGATAAAAGGTTACCCAGAGTATTACAAAACGCAATACTATTTCAAAGTTCCCACACTCATTTTAGTCTTGCATCCACTATGTAAGCCCTGAACTACTGAGCAATGTGGTTTTGGCATTTGCTGAACTTGGCCGTGTTTACAGTGTTTACATACGCTAGTTTACAACGCCAACATCTCACCTTGCATCAATTTTACAAGTGCTCACAAGAATTTCTAGTGAATCTGAACAGCTTCTACCACTGAATTATATTCCCTTCTCTTTTACACATTTTATTCCTCCCCTGTGATATGACTGACTTATGGTGAAAATTTTAAAGAAAAAAACCAACCCACCATCCAAAAGACTCTTATCAATCTTTCCCTTGATCCCCTTACAGTCTCAAGTTTTTGTTATAATATTCCAAGGCAGAGAAAAGGAAACCTGAATATTTGACACAATTACTGTGCCTGACTTAATATAACATTATGTAAATGGATGTAACCTGAGAAACATAAAATTGATATATATAAGAATCTAGATAAACAGCTCAGTTAACATTCACATCAACAAGTAAATTGTAAGTGAATCCTGCTGTAAATTCATACAACCATATTCAGAAGTCAATGATTTATGCTAATACATAAATCAGACAAGCTCATAAACTGCAGGCAGGAGAACACGATCTACCCAAAATGCATCAAGAAAGCATTTAGACTGTAATTTAGATATTCATTTCTCACACAATGCTCTTGCTGAGATCAGGATGGAGTGCTTTTGTGAACTTCATAATGTTGCTCACAAAAATCATCAGACTGCGTCACAAGCTGCAAAGGGGTCCCTGCTAACTGACTAGTTCAGTACCCAGGAAGAAGCGTAAGGCTCGGTGTCCCAAGCAAGAACCTGCTAGGGGAGGTCTCTTCCTTTCTCTGACATACTTGCTTTTTTTGATTAGTCAATAAGGCTGTCCTCTTCCCCTGCTTTTTCTCCCCTTCTACAGACAAACACAATGTTTTTCTTTGAAAACCTAAAAAACTCAACATAAATAGTCGCATAGAGATTCCATGATACGGAGAGTATATGACTATGTACACATTGCCTGAGCATGAAAAATCAAGTATCACTTTTACTATTGCCATAAATTAATTTAAGCAAACATTATAATCTGAATCAACTGTTAAATTTCTTGTGAATCAAGTATCTGCCATACATGCCAGTAAGACCAAAGATATGGTGACAGAAAAACTTGCCACATTATTAAAGATAAGAAAATGGCTTCTGGTAAAGTCAAAAGCCTCCTGAATGCCACTTACTGCTCAATGCACCATAATACATGTATTTCCTGAATTTAAGTCCTCATTGCCTTGTCCACAGTGCACCCTCCTATTCTCCTACTTGCTAGATAAGCAAAATTTACTGATGACATTAGAGTTTCGATGCAATACTGTAAAAAAAAACCACAAAGGAAATACCATTCTACTAAATGTGTAAAACAGCACATAAAAACACAGATGAGAAAATCTAATATTGCTAAGTCTCCCATTTTATAAGAAAACATTCAGAGTTTCTGTTTTCAATAATGCCATAGGTGCAAGGAAGATACAAACACATAATCTTGGTTATATCAAAAAGAGAAACACACAGATTTTTTGGCTGGTACTCAGAACTGCAGGAAGACATTTGAAAACAACTGATGTGTACCCTACAGAATCAAAATTCCTAAAACAGGCTGAACAGTGAGGTTTTTTTACTATTACTGTTACATTTGCTGTTTCCAAACCACTCTCAGGATTTTTTGAAGTTGAATCCATGATTTTAAATATATTTTTTAATGACAGTACGACAAAATACGACTTTCAATGTTCAATACTTGGTTTACAAAACATTCCAAAACCAAGACCTGTTTTTGATATAACTGCTTTTCCAGCAATCCTCCAGCAGATCCCTGTCTCATCACATGTCTACCTGAGACATGAAAAAGCATAACATGTTATTTTAGAATCATAGAATAGTTTGGGTTGGAAGGTACCTTTAAAGGTCATCTAGTCCACACTCCCCTGCAATGAGCAGGGACATCTTCAACTAGACCAGGTTGCTCAGAGCCCCGTCCAACCTGACCTTGAATGTTTCCAGGGATAGGGTATCTACCACCTCACTGGGCAACCTGTTCCAGCATTTCACGACCCTCACTGCAAAAAACTTCTTCCTTATATCTAGTTTTAATCTACCCTCTTTCAATTTAAAACCATTACCCCTGCCTTATCACAACAGCCCCTGCTAAAAAGTACAGTATGATCGAGATTAACATATTGTCCTCCAGTATCTCAGGTAGGCTGTTCTTTACTCCTTTACCTTCACAGAGCCTCCCTACTTCTTCCTCCTCTTCCTTTTGCTGCATTGAGAACATGAGGAGTCCCACTCCATCTTATACTAGACTACCATGCAGCAGATTATTTTTGTATCCCTGTTATATCTTCTCCAATAGGAATATACATATGCATGTGCTTGTCTTCACACGTGTGTCCGCATATGTGACCATGCTGGTGGTTTTCTATACTAACATTCACTCAGTAGTCGAATGGTTATGTCACAAGTGAGAGAAAACTTAATATATAGCATGGTAGGTACAGAATAGGCAAAAATGAGTCTGCTATCAATAGATGAAAATATTTATTATAAGTCATAGGCTTCTTGATAAGATTCAATATTTTATAGGATTCAATAACAAGGGAAAGTGGAGTTGACTGGAGTCTCTTACTTTCATTAATAAATATTCACTCCCATCAACAGAATCGATGCCATAGAAATTCAAGGAGTAATGAATTAACCATAAAAAAGCATGTTTGGGGGACAGGAAGACAGAGAAGAATGAAAGACTGTTTTCAAATTTTACAATAAGAAGAACTAGAGTGCAAAGAGTTTTCAAGGTAGATTGCTCCACCTTTTCCTCAGAAGAACTGCATTTATTGTTGTGTCAAACTACTGAAGCAGGAAAGAAGTTATAGCTCTAAACAGTTTTTATTGCCATAGACTTCACGCCTTTTTTTTGGCATTGAACATTAAAAGGAATATGAAACAACAAGAAGAAATAACTAGCACTACCTAACCTCCCAATTATCCCCATTTATTAACATAACAACAGCATAGTACCACTCCACAGGAGTTTTCTGCACTCCCCAGTAGGACTGTACCAGCAAGCAGCCAATAAGCAGACTATACAAATACATGGCTATTTTGCTCAAAAAGCCTGGTATCCTTCTGGCTCTCTGGGCTGAGCAGATGCACTGGTATTCCTGCCTTGAACCTGATCAAAACATTCTACTTTATGGAAGCAATTAATATGCTCTAAAACCAAATGAGAACTTGGGAAAACAATACTAATAATAATAAAAAAAGAAAAAGACTTAAAAGGAACACCAATATAGTCCCGTGGAATTTAAGGCTTATAAAACTGCAGGGATCATGGAAGTACATTCTGGCTTTCTTTCTCAACACAATAGAAATTGAAAAGAAAAAATTATACCCTCCTGCCAATCAAACTCATGAAATCTTTTTTCCAGATTTTTGAGATAAAAAATATACTCTTAAATATTTTTTATACTTCCTTTGGTAGATTTTCATCCATAGGCCAGCTCTCTCATTTATTCCTAGAAGCTTAGTAAAAAACCAGCTTCTCACTGGGACTTAACAACTTCCTGTTATTGTCAGAAACAGTAGTTCACACTCTAATGTTTCAGTCATTTTCTACCTAAAGCATGAACAATGACTTCTGTAATTCAAAGACCTTTGGTGCTTCCCTGATTGCTTAGTGGCCTGGTGTATAGTCCAGCTGAAATGACAGTGTCCTTTGCTCATTTGGTATTTTTCTTTGACTCAAAAGAACCTTTTTGATGAGGATGACAGGCTGAAGTTCAATAAAAACTTGAAGAAAACAGACAAAGGAAGAAAGTAAGGGAAGGGGAGAGTTTCAGAGCAATGGAGATTCAACACTTCCAGTCACTACCTACAAGAGAAGTACCTGTGATCACTGAAATATATCTTCCAAGCTCCCTAGCCTTCTGGATCTTTCAACTTTACCGTCTCCATTACTACTGTGTAGAGAAATATCATACAAGTATCTACCAGGCACATCCTCCTTTGACTGGTAATTGGGTAAAGGAGAAGATTTATGTAGTTCATTAACAGATGCTACAAGAAAATCATAACCACACACGAACAAATGATTGAAATACCTGAAAAACTCTCTGTTCATATATTTGAAATAAGGACTAGTTTCAAAACAAGGCAGCTAGTGAAATAAAAGTAAGCTGATCCAAGGAAAAAAAACCAACTTGATTGTTGTGACCCATACTGATTTCATTCTGATTTCACAGATTCTTCCACTTCCCCATCTCTCTCTTTGGAAGAAATTAAAAACTCAAAATTTGTTACTGAAAGTACTAAGATTAATTTCAAAGAATCTGCTACAAAAAGCCTGGTACCCTTTTTGAAGTATTTTGGCCTGTACCTGCTATCATATCAAGGCATATTTACATTAAAGTAATAAAGGCTGAACTTGTGTAAATAAGCAAATCTGGATAGCTCACATAAAAACAAGGGTTTGCAGCTAACATACATTTGCTGTATTTCAACACTAAACTTAATTTTAGCAAATGGATTTTAACACAGACTTTTAAGTATGGGAGGTCAATTCCATTCTTCCATTTACTGTGGTGAATCCACACTTGTTTCAGTACCAATGCCCCAAGTTTCCTTCAGTATTTCAAAGGCACGGCATCCTGTACATACACCGTTTTTCCTTTTCCAAACTTTATTACTCAGTACAGGTTACATTTGCTGATTCAAGGTAGTAGAATGTCAAAGAAAGATACTCTTTTAGTGCTGTCTGAAAATGCCACTATAAAATGCTACTGTAAAAGAATGCTGTGTTAGATTATTTAAATCATGAACAGTTAAAAGAAAACGACAGTAAAACATTAATATAAAGCCACAGCCATATAAAATATAGCCCAAGGGATAGAAAGGCTTCTGAGACCGCAGTATAACCTCCATAGATTAAGAGCAACGAAACTATTTCACAGCCTAAGTAAATTTTTTAACTTGAGGATATGCTAATGCTTGGGAAAAATGTATTTTAGTGAAATACCAACATAATGTCTCTGAGGATCTTATCCTTCTTTCTTTTCTATCCCCCCTTGCATTCCTGTAGTCCCTTAAGTAGTTCCTGTGCATGCCAGGCTCCATTGGTACCCAAACAAGTTTTTTACAAGAATTGCCTGACAAATGTGATGATAAAAGCTACACTGCACAAATCCATCTGAGGCAACCTCTAAGTACTAGGTTACTGAAAATGTCTCCAAACTATCCTAGCTATAAGTCATTGCTAAAAGAGGCAAAGACTTGACACTATGTCATAACTCTAGTCTTGATGGGGGTGTGTCAACCCTTAACCACGGATTAATTGATTCAAAGTCAATGAGTATACAGAAATAAAAGCACATAAAAATAGCATGTGAAATAATATATGTTACAATAACACAAAAAAAATGCTAGTAAAAGAACTAAACCTTTCATTTATCTTCCTCAATTTCCTCATCTATAACAGGGGAAAACTACAATGACATACTCCATAGTGCTATTTTGAGAACTGTTCAGATTTGTAAATTTTGAGTTGAAATACTGGATAAATGCAAAGGAATTTTTATATCAGCTACAAACATACACATACTTTTATACATAGACATATATAAAAGTGAGATTACTGAAGATATTTTTGTAACCTTTAAGGTTGGCAACATCTTTCTTTATACAGGAAGCAATTTAAGACAACATAAAGTTTATTAAAAACAAAACAGTTTTCTCCTCAAGACTAATAGTTTGGTCTACAAAATTCAGAACATCTTCAGGGGAAATTACACACATATGTATATGTACACTTAAATGGATATTCATTCTTTTTGGCAAGTGATCACTAACAGACATACTGTGCAATATAACTGGATTGTATTTCTGAAAATACGTGATTCTCTTACATGTTTTGCAGCAGCTCACAAGTCTTGAATGTTATTGATGGATCTCAGCAAAAAAGATTGTTAGGAACTCCTATGCTATCGCAGGAACAGCCGGAGTATTTTTCAAACGTAGAATTCTGAATTAAAGCTCACAAACAGAATGGACACTTCCATGCCATGCTCATTAATAACATTATCAGCAGTACACAAAACACTCCAATGCAGGAATTGAAGTATTTTGTATTTTTTCTTCTTTCTCTCTTCCAAACTTGACTCATACTTACAGGAAAGAATAGCACATCATCACAGCTCTACATGCCAGCACCAGTTCAATATAAAGAACCTGAAGCATTTCTGCTAACATATAAGATTGCTTAAAGTCAAATTTCAGTTGATAAAAGTGTCACTTTATAATGGAAAATACAAATTTTGAAGCTTCCATCTGGTAGCCTGAGATCCAAATCTCCCAGGTCTGCTGTAGTTTGCAGGACTTAGAAGCTTGCAGCACAGAAAGTCACCAGGGTTCTGGACTGATAATGGGTGATCAAGGAAACTCTGATATTTTGAAAACCTTGTGAAAGACTAAGATCTTAGATATCAGAGCGTTATCTTTACATCACCATAAGCTTGATGAAATACACATTTTTAAAACTTTTTTTTTTTTTTTTAAGCTGGTGAAACTACTGGGATCTGCAACAAATTGGACTGGAATTCAAAGCTGAAATACAGCATGAGGATCCGTAAAAACAATAAGCCAGTAGGAGTTTAATATTGAATTAAAAACATGTGCAGCAGGATAGTAAAATACTATATAATATTCCTGAACACAGTGAAATACTTTGTTTTGACATAATTCCTAATAAAACACAGAACGCACTAGTGTATTTCTGCCATCTGTAGAATAGGATGAAGAAAATACAAAGGTCATTCGATAAAGAAATGATTTAGGAATACAAGAAGTATTTTGGAGTTCTTAATTGTATTTTGACAACTCTTTGCATATCTCATAATGGAACCGCAGTATTTGGCTTGCAATTGTTTTTTTGTACTCATATGTAGTTTGTTAAGCTAAGCAATGCTGTACCAAATTAAGGCTTACAAGTTCTTCACTTGCTGTTAGAAGATCCAGTATGCTCTGGTGACAGCTGCAACTTCTAGATGAATAGGTGGAATGCTAATGTGCAATTCCCCGTAACATTTATGCTAGCATATGTAACAAGTGAATCAGACATTCATGATTGTTTTATGAAAACAAAATCAATTCTTTTCAGAATTAATGAAAATTAATGAGTAAAAGTTGGTAACACCCTACAAATAGAAAGCTGACCTTCATGTTTTCTTTTAGAGTTTTATATGTTAGTTGTTTTGAGTTTTAATCTAAGACTTGGTTTTTCAGAGTAGCTGTGCCGTAGATGGTTACTATGTGAACTATGAAATGCGGGGATCAACTTCTAAAATTGTTGGGCCAAACAAACTGTTCCAAGAACCCATCTCCCAACCTTTCTTCATCTATTGCATATAGCTACTTCAGAGGTAGATCTTCAAGTTTAGTAAAAGAAGTCGCCTTCATAACAACAGAACTTATTTTACGAGGGCATCCAGAGTTGACACTGCCTTGCACGAAGAGCCCTTTCCACAGAATTCTCTACAATGAATATTCTTATTTCTGTGTTTGTAGAAAATCAAAACCTATATTTAATTGGTAATTGTTAAATTAACAGACTTCAAATCTGATATTTTTCTGAATCAGGTAAGAAAATCAGAAATAAATTACCAGTTCCAGGAAATGCTGTGGAACATTTAAACATCTTACCATTTCAGCACAAGATTTCCAGAGAGAGTTACTCAAATTGTAACCCAAAAGCCTGCCTATCAGAGCAGGTAAAAAACCACAGTGGCACAGTTGGGGTAGGAGTCTGGCTGCCACTTTGGGCATCTGACCTTAGATGAACAGAGCTCTAACAAGTCTGATTATTCCCAAGTTCACCTAGCAGGGTACTGTAGGGAAGTCATTAATCTGCCATTAGAGGCTCCTTCACAAAAGGCTCCCCTGACAAAAGGGGGGGAAAAGACAAATAAAAAAACATGTTGGAAGCAGAGCACAATATCCAATGCTGCAAGAATTTTGCTTGTTGATGCCTGGGACTTAAGCCGCTCAGCCTTTTTAAATTATGTGTGGTGCTTCCTTAGTCTTGATACAACTGATAGTCCAGCACAATTTGCCCCTAAATCTCCAATTCTGTGCTCTCTTCTTCACAAAGCAAAGAATCCCCTTATTTGCAGTAATGCCATCTGCTTAGCCAAAGAAGCATTTAATGTTCACAGCTATCCTGGTTTACACATGTACATAAGTCTGCAAGGGGAAACTGAATTGTTTCATGTTTTAAAAGTGCTTATTTTTGTTGTTAATTCCTTTTAACAAAATTAACTTCTGCTTTATTACATACAAAGCTGAGAAAGCAACATACTTTAAAACAATTAAATATGTTATCTGGGAAGATACACTTCTTGCATCTTTTGTGTCATAAACATTTATGTACACACCAGACAGTAAACAAGAAGTTTTGAGCATGATCTCTCCTCCAACATTCTCTGATGTGGTTCAATTTGGCGACTAACATAAAATGAAAAGCCATGATGATGGCATTTGTTTCTTCATGTTCACAAGTCAATATGGGCTGTTTCTTAAAAAGACGACACAATTTCAATAGTGTTCAGGAATTCTATTACAGCTTTAGATAGGGAGGAAAATGGTAAGCAAGTGGTAAAACTCTGCCCACCAAATACATATGAAACTTAGTACAAGCTTGTTTATTTATGTGATGCCCTCACTTAAGATTAATTTCTGATCTCAAAATCGATAGCAAACTGTTATCAGCAGCAGTAGGATCCAGTATTTGGCCTTCTTATTGGTACAGATGCAAGTAAGAAACAGACTTTTAGATACTGTGTTTGGCTGACTTCCTGTGTCTCTCTGGCCATTATATCAGACTAACTATTTTTTAAAAGACACTACATTAATCTATTTCTACTGCTGTATATAAGTCCAAACTCTCAGGCTAAGCCTAACCTTATTTTCATTTACACAGGTATAACTAATTAGTTGGACACAATGACCATAGTTGGGAGATAATGTGTGGTGTGCATATGAAAACTTAAAAACTACAAATGTTTTAAACTCACTCAGGAAGAATTTGTTTGAAGGACAAATAAATCTGTTATATACTCTCTTTCAATACTTGTCCTTCTTTACCAAAGCCTAACAAACTGTTCGCTTCCCTTCAAAAATACATTTCCTCCTTAACTTACAGTACCTCTCAACATGATGTCAAAGTTCTGTATTCAACACCCACCTACATCAGTAATACCTAGGGCAGAACATGGGCAATGCAGTAGCTCTTTCCACTGTTCACATGTTAGTGAAGACCCTTCAGAAGAAACAAAAAAATTAACCCAAATCTTTAGATGGAAATTGATATCTGGCTCCCTTTAAATTAAAGATCACAGAGTGCACCCCCCCCATGAATTTCTACCAACTTCTAACTCATATTCTGATTTCTATATAAGTAATCACAGTTTTACATAATGAATTAAGAAGAAACTAAGACGCACAAAATTTCTTGAAGGGATTTCATAACATACACTGAAATAATGGTCTGATGAAGTCCTGAAAAAGCGTGGACACACACACACACAAACATACAAAACAAAGACAACATCACTCCATAATTGCCTAGAAAACAAAAATTTGAGTGACTGTACCAGTTCTTTGTTAATAAACTAATTGTCAAAGTCTGACAGCAAAATCTGACCTGCAACTCATAACTCAAAAGCTGACTAGCATTTTCATATTCAAACTGAGCCATACAATCCTTCAACAGGATCAAAAGTTTACGAAGGAGCTGAGGGAGTATAAAACACCCCACAAGATCATTCTCTAGAGTGTGAAGAGCTGATGGCCTGGATACCACCACTTGGTTTCTCTCAGGAGCAGGAACTTTACTGCACAGTATATCTTAAGGTGATGAACTATTTCTCCAGCCTTATACTGATTCTGCCCTTCATAAGTGTACTTCTTGCCTCCTTCCCCCACTCTCCACACAAGTAGAGAGACTAGAGGCATTCCTAAAGGCAAACTGCTGGGAACAAGGAACATGAAGGTTACACCTCAATTTATGGTGATCAGTACAAAAGAAGCATGTCCAGCTCTAAGGATCTGACAGGTAGAAACCACTTTGCAGCATTAGTCAATAGGACATATTATGTTCCTTGTCCAAATCTTAAAGAAACATCAAAACACATACATGATAACTTGACCTTAACAACCATCCCAGTACTGAATGGCATGCGCTGAGAGGAATATTTAACAGGTTTTGGAATGCAGATGGCTATCCAAACTACCAAAACCAAAAGGGAAACTCAGCAGAACTTAAAATACATTTTCTTTATATAACCTCCTTCCCATCCTTCCTGCTGTCAGATACTCAACTCTTTCCTAAGGTTTAGGATTCTCCATACCATCACAGTGTTCTCTAGAAAATGATAAGCAAATCTCTTGCATACAGTGCTGCCATGCAAACCAGCTCAAAACTATGCCCTGTGTCCCGCTGGCTATTTTTTCAGTCCTTGACAAAAAGCAGAAAACTAAAAGTTAAAATGGTTCCCACCAGCTCTGTTGACAGGACAAGCTAGTAATAGCCTGTCTAACCATGAATCAGAATCTCTGTCATCAGAAAATAAAAATACTTCAGTCACATACCCTGAAGCTTGACGGTGAAAAAGACACACGCATACATTTGTCACCAGAATTGCTATGGTAACCCTTTATCATGCACACAACACTGGAAAATTTCAGACTGAAATAACATCACTTCCACAGACATTTCACATATAGGAAAACAAGAATCTCATGAAAACAAGTATCAATCATTAGGATCTTGTCCATTTCTAATGCAAATTTGAATGGCTGCCAAAGTGAAGGGAGAAGCATCTGTGGGGCTGCTATATCTCAAAAGTCCCACACAGAGAGTGATCATGTACGCTGACATGAGAGAGAAAGTATGTTGCACTAGAGATCCGCCAGGGAGAGGATATTGCCACAAAGAAGAAAACTGTTGACTGACTGAGACGAAGTCACACTGAAACACCATCCTGCCCCACATTTATATTTGTTAACAGTTTTAGTTCAGCAGGATTTTGTAAAGGATCATTTTGTCTTCCTTCACCATAATACTAAATGCACCTTTTTCTAATGTTTATATGAACTTTACTTCTAAACAACAAAAAACGTTAAAAATAACAAGCCTTCTCTCTTTACCCAGATAGCACATTCCTCATGGAATTAACTTTAGACTAGAAGCTAAAGCCTGTTCTTTGACAAACATGAATACTTCCATTATTTTAAACAGGAGATGTATGGGCAGAATTTGGTTGTATAGATTTATTGGGAAAATAAACCTTTCTGGTACAAGCTAATCTAAATACATATTTACATTCTAAACAAGAAAAAGCAGGTATTCTTTGGGGTCACTCAAAAGCCAGAATTTAAGTTTCAGCAAAAATATTAAAGATTTTATTACTTGCTCTTCTACAAAGAAACTCAGTTTACATGGTATTTGAAACAGCTTTCTTTTTAACAGAAAACCAAAATCATAAGAAGGTATTTTATTTTTTTAAAGGTTATGCTAAAAATTCTCTAGCTATTCATTATGGTCTTTACCTTTCAGAGATACAATAGAATCATGAGCTTTTTCTGAAAAAATGCTTGTGGGTTTAATAAACCTTCTTTTTACTTAAAACAGGAAAATATGAAGGAAAATTATCTTTTGCAGTGTATTTTTGAAGAAAAAAAGCAGTAAAAATTCAAAGGTAAAAAGATAGAAGATGTTACTGATCTGTTATGAATTTATACTTGTACCTTGTAATTATGTACGTGTTGTGTGAATTTAAGTGTGTACTTTTTGAAAATCATAGCAAAAAAGAATATGTGTTAATAAAACACTGTGTGTAAAAAGGATTAGAATTTATCTTTGATCTTAGTGACAGAAAAACTTTGTTTTGTCAGCATAGAAATTCTGGTCTTTGAAGCCAGGAAGCCTTTACTTACTAACCAACCCGACCAATAATTTTCATTTTGGATTTCTCATGGACACAGTTGAGACTGGGGAAATTACTGACAATCATGGGTGGCTGAAATGACTTATTTTACCAGTACGTGAACAGATTCTGTTTTCTATTGATACTTTAAAAATAATTTCACAAAGTTGTGAGATTTTCAACCACAGCTTTCAACATTTTTAAAATGCTGTCTAATGAAGTTAGCTGGATCTGGGTTTCAGTTTAAGAGGAAAGACATCTAAATGCACAGCCTACATGTAGTTGCCTAAGACACGTAGATGTCAACATAGGCTAGAAAGCAATTTCGCAGAATGGTTATTTGATTCAGTAGCTGTCTATAATCAGAATCTGTAATTAAGAGGCATGAATGTGTACAACTGGTGTCATGTGAGAGGTTCCCTATGTTTCCAAGACAGCTGCCCATGACTGACAGATACAACAATGGTCCAAGACAGACTTCAGCCCTTGTACACACAACAGCCAGAGGCTAGGTGGGAGACCCTGGATCATCTCATGCAGCAACAAACGCCTGTATGCAAGCAATATAATTGAGTCCTGGAAGTTTACAGTGAGCTGAAGAGGCTTCTAGGTGCACTGAGCATTGACTCAACCTTCACTGACTACAAGGAGTGCTTAGACACCTCACATGTCAACACCTATGCACAAGGTTCTAGGTTCAGGCATCTTGATCTAAAGCTGAATCCTAGTCTGACTGTCTCATGCTGTTATGACTTCCTGACCAGTGCCCTTGCAGGAATTACTCTGCAATCAGCCATTCAAAATGACTGAGTACATACATATCCTCCTGCCACAATAAGAGCATCTTGAGCTGAAAATGAGGAAAATGCAGTATTAAGAATAATGGTAAGCATTGCTTAGAACAATGGCAATGGCACAGAGGTGAGCATTTCCACTGGGAGGAACTACTGAAGTTAGGATGTAAGAATTCTTATTCTAAGTCTTGCGGGTCCCAGTACCTTGTACCTGTTTTCTGTATATTCATTCAGGGCATAAAGAAGTTAATACAACTCAGGGGGAGGGATTTTTATAGGATTTTTTCCTGTGGTTTGCACCCCACTTCTCTTACAATCATGACAAGATTTTTCTGATTTCTTGAAACAGCACTGAATGATGCTATCTCCATTGTGGTTCTTTGCCTACAGCTACCTCAGAGTATTTTATGTAGAGATATGAGATCTGAAGACTGAGAAGCTGTTTACAAGCATTAAGGAAGAGACACTCTCCAAGCAACTGGAATGTGGGAGGTGGGGGTCCAAACCCAGTGGGAAAAGACACGGGTGGCAGCACAAGTGAACATCAACTAGAGGGCAGCCCACAGCCTCAAGTTGAAGTCCTCAGGTCCTCAACTCAGGCCTCAAGTTGAGGCCTCAGGTCCTCAGCAGAGCTTGTTCAGAGCAAGTGCCACACAGAATTACACTCTCTCTCTTCATTGACCCCAAGCAGCACAGAGGCTGAAGATGCCTCTCTGTGTAGGCCACACATCAAGAGCCTACTGTGAAACATAAGCGCTGGGGGGCATGGTCATTTCCAATATCATACGGACTACTTATATAATACTATTAAATAAAGCCTGGAAATGCAAGGATACTAGGCATTCAAACTGAGTGGGATGAGGGTTTGTAACACAAACTGTCTTTCAACAGAAAGCAATGATTAGAAACAAAATAATCTGAGGAAAATGGTTGCTTCCTGTAAAGAAAATCTTAACTTGAAAAAATTCAGTCAATACGGCTGTAAAGCTTTCACTTTCAATTATGATTCTGAAATATAAAAGGCCCTCACAGAAATCTGGGTTCAGGCAACTCGCTTGTGCAAAGAGGGTCCCACCAACCAGAGTTTACTTCCCATAATGCATCTTGAGTATGCAAAAAGGTAGGATTTTTCAACTGACTTCACTAAGTTTGGCTTTGGTATCGGCTTTTTTTTAAATCTTATTTCCTTGCTCTTCCACATTTCTATACCGCTCTTTAACTCAATAATTTACATTTAGTTTTTTCTATACCCACTGTTTCCTTTCTGCTGGTCTATTTCTACCTTAGAACTGAAGTTAGAACCCTACATTTCCACGTCTTCAATTACAGCTCACAAGACAAAGTTCTACTATTCTTGAATAAAGCAGAACTAATTCAAAGCAGTATATATAATTAATCAAAATACCTAGCAGTGCAATATTTAAAATAACTGAGGGCTGTCTAGATTATAGCAACATTATTAGCATGTGATTAATAAGCAGTTGAAGTATTACATTTGCTACACATTTGCTAAGTTATTTTATCTTGCTTTAAAGTTAGGTGGCAAAGTTTCAAGCCATAGTTAGGAGATTTGCTTTATTCAGTATTACGTTGTTAACCCCACCATCTGGTCAAACAGCTGAGGGAACTCAGACAACCATATGGGGGGGCCCATGTTTCTCTCTTGGGAAATATTTGCCTAACTGAATTATGCAATGGTTACCAGTTTCTAGCTTATTACAGTAGGATTTAAAAAAAACATCAAAATACTTTGTAGATAACCTGAGTTTGGTGGGCCCTATATTTAGCTTTAACTTATGTAGGAAAATAAGATGGCACTTACTTGAGGACCAGGCTGACCCTGAAAAACAAGAAAAAGATAAGGTCATGGAAAGTTATGACAAGGATTAACTCCTTAAATAGTAGCAAATAGTTACAGTATTCTCTAATAAGAAGACAACAAAATATCCAGTAACTGTATTGAAGTCAGATTATGGACTCTTAAGTCTATATTGAATTTGAATGTTTTAATTCAAACTGATGAATTTTCTTGCAATTAACTAATTCCAGAAATAAATTACAATCACACATCATTGAACCTGCATTTGAGAAAATTCATACTTCAAAGAGTCAGAAAAATTTAGAAATGATAGAAAGGCATAATTTAATCATTCTCAAGTGAGAAAGAATCCACAGACACTGAGCTGATTTAGAAGTAGGTACTGGGTGCTTTTTCTCTATTATGGCTCACCCCCATGTTTAAAGGAGGTGCTAATTACTGCCTATTGAACTAACAAAATCTAAAAACAGGACGATCACATTGCTGGGCAAACAATAGTATTTTGCTATTGCTGCAAACACCACAGTTTTAAGCAAGTATAAATCAATATATAAACCAGCAAGTCAGCAGTAGGTGAACCTTGTCAGTCAGCCCAAGAGGTAGGTGATACATTTCCTCTCCCTTATTTATCAACATCACCTTTGGACCACTCCTGGACAAACGGAGAGGCACCCTTTGAACATGGAGGAGTTGTATGTATCTCTTGTTGCTGCAAGCCCTTACAGAGCAGACTTTCTATCACCGAGGTCTCTAGCCTAGGAAAGCCAGTGAAAGTCATCAGTTATTCTAGCCCACTCATTACAAATTATTTGCATGAAGCAGAATTGTATTACAAAACAGTATAGTAGCTGTGACTATGAACTACAGCCACCCAGACAATCAGCTCACACTGTAAGGCAGAGACAAATATTTATATATTTCTCCCTATAAAGAGAGGATTTCTTAAACTCCTAGGGCTAGCTTAGCTTCTAGTGTTTCACAACATCTCAATAATATTTCAGCTGAATTGAAACTACATTTCCTTTTGTTGAAATATACTGAGCATGGAGACTTTTTATAAACTCTCTTCCCTTTAGCTAGAAGGTACTGCTGCACAGAGCCGAAACTCTTCCGTCTGAACATCAGGAAACATTTTTTACTGTGAGGGTAACCAAACACTGGCACAGGTTGCCCAGGGAAATTGTGGAGTCTCCATCCTTGGAGATATTCATAAGCCATCTGGACACGATCCTGGGCAGCCTGCTCTAGATGCCTCTTCTTGAGCAGAGAGGTTAGACCAAAAGACCTCCAGAGGTCCCTTCCAACTTCAACCATTGTGTGATTCTGTGTGATTTTAAAGTAGGGGTATGAGGTGTGTGAAAAAAGCATTTCAACTGGGAACTATTATCTACAAGAAAAGTAGCTGAAGAAAAATGCTTTTTTGGTAACTAAGATCTTTTGTGCTAAATTAAAAACCAGAAAAACATATTTTAATTCACATACAAGTTTTTAAAGATTTTTTTTTAAAATGTATGAAATATTAGAAATAATGTTACAGAGGAACCATGGTAAAAACCAGAATTATTGTGGCTATCTAATCCTTACACTGAAGGCAGCTTAAAGCATTCCTTGTTGTGGATGCTGCAGTTTTGTTCCTTAGAACAGCACTGCACTATAGAGGTTTTCAGACAAAAAAAAAGCACTGGCTGAGGTTTGCCAGTTCTAATATGAAGTAAAGTTTTCCGAATTGGCCATTTCTATGAAGTTATACATCACACTCGGTTAATGAATATAATGGGGACTCCTCAGCACTCAGCCTTTACCTCAATCTTCCCATCACAACAGGTTTTAAGCTATTATATGCTATACCTGATCCTAAAATCACCAGGATTTGCTTACTGATGCAGTACTGGGCAGCTTGTACAATAAATTTGTATAAATTAACTAAACCAAGACCTATGCATGCAAACTTTTATATACAAACTCACAATATGTTTGTCTCACAAGTATATCTAAAGTTACAATACATTTTGACCAAATCATTAGACTGTCTCCAAGATATATATATATAAAAGAGACTCAAATGAAAGTCTGAAATTAGCAAAATGTTTCAAAATGTTGATTTAAAGCAGTAGAAAGCAAATAAACAGAATATATATATATTTTTAAAAAATATTTGAAAACTGACACTTTTTTCTTCAATCTAACTTAGACATACAGGATACTAAGTGTCCACATGGTATATGCTATATGTAAAGGGACATACACACATAACACAAACATACCCTGAATTGAATGTCAGGGATGGAACCATGCTCCCATGAAAGTGTTTTCTACTCTCAGTGTCAACAGCATTATCAGTTTGCCTTTTTGTTATTGTGCATTTATAATTAGTCTTTTATCATGTCTGCAATACAGAGAGAGGAAAGCTGGAAACAGAATTTTTATAGGTCAATTGTTTTTCATGGCGACACAAAACTCTATGAGATAATGGGGAATGTAACAGTTGCATTACTCTCAGTTTATATACACTGTCAATATTGTAATTATCCTGCATTTAACTGTAAATGCAGGTGCTGAATACAGAAGTACTCATAGCAGGATTTTTTTATCCTGTTGGCTATGAGCTACTTGAACATGGAAGGAACTTTGCATTAGTGAAGGTAATTATCTTCTGTTTTGTCAGTTGTTCCCAATCCTTCAATATTTTTGTATGCTCTTAGATACTCCTTGTCCTACTAGCTATCACAGTTACAGTATAAATTTCCCTTCTCACTAATGATCCAGTAGGTGACACTAACCAGAGGATGCAGCAAGCACTATATTATGGAACTCATCAGCTCTGCTTACAAAGGTACAGGTAGAAAGAGGCATCACAATACTGACCTTTTTTATTGTAAAGGGTTGTTGTCACACAACAACAATTCAAAGCACAGTAGACGAAAAGGGGCTGTTCATTTTGCCTTCTCTCATTTTTGTATGTTGTGAAAGGGTCAGGAATAAAGATCTTTGAGATTCTTTTGTGTTCATTAAAAAACCCTCTAACATGAATATAATCTGATATTATAACTCATTTGAGCAAACTCAGTCTCAATTAATATGCTTGTGTTCCCCAAAAGGCTTCAGGATTGCTGAAATCACTCCAGCTCATTGCTGCGTAAATTGTGCCCAATACATGTTACTTGTGGATTAAAATGTTTTAGCTGGAAATATTTCTCTACATTTTAGAAAACAAACAGGGTGAAAATACTCTTCAGGACTGAAAACTCAGCATTACTCTGATTTTTTCTCTTTATTCAAATGTATTACATACTCTAAAGTTGATCCATTGTTTGTAGCTACTGACTGCTGTTCTTTGCTCGCATTTACAACTCGGTCCCAACCCCAGTAACTGATCAGGTGCATTTTAGTGGCTGCTGCTTTGAACCTCTGGATCATTGCTCATGTACTTGATTTTCCCTTACTAATTGCTGCTTTTTATTTTATTTTATTTTATTTTTAAAATCTGCATTACTACAGTGGATGTAGTTGCATAATATGTCATGGTTTCAGCAAAATATTCAGAACAATTTTCCCTTCAATATTTACTATTTACTGACTTAGTAAGTTATTTTGCAGGAAAGGGGTTAAGTTTAGCAGCCTATTCCAGTTACCATGATGGAAGGTCTTCTATGGTTGAGAGTTAATGCTTTCCTAGCAATTTAACCCAATATGAGCCACTGATGTTTAAGCAATACTAAAAGAAAAAAAAACCACATATATGATGTAGCCAGGTCTAGCTGAAGTCAACAGGTAAACTATCAATCTGCTATAAGAGGAGATTAAAGAAAAAGCCTATTGACTGGAAGCTGCAAACATTGCAGAAAAGTTACTTAACAGTAGAAAGAGACCTCAAGGAGCACAGGGAAGAGTCTTAAGAGAAGAAAATGGAAGCTGACACTGCAAGTTAACAAGTTGAGCTTACAAAGGAAACAGGGCTTGTAGCAAATTAAAAGACAGAAAAGGAGAGATGTATTCAGGATATCAGAGAAAAGGGCTGTCCTGGAAAAGGAGAGAGAGGGAGCAAAAGCAATAGCATGAGAAAGGGCAGGAACTGGATTTTCACACTTTTTGCATGATTTTAATCTTTAAAAAGCTGGGAACATAAACTTCCAGGCTCATACATCCTAAATATATGGATATACAAATATATACACAAACCCAAATATATTTATAAATGCACTGTAAAAAAATAAAGGTTATTTCTAACAATTCAAGTACCATGTCCCTAAAGAATATCTGGGATAGCATACAAATGCATCTAAAATGAGACATGGGGACTGTTCAGATCTAATCGGCCAACAAAATCCAGACAGAGAAATTAAAACACAAAAATTAAGAACCTGTGGAAAAAGGAAACCAGCAAGAGTCACAGATATGTGGTCAGAAATAATATACTGCTGTTTGAAAGGCACCACCAAACTACCCTTCTGAAGCATTCTCTGGACAGAGCACCCAAGTAGGAACATCTGTCTGTCAATGTAATCCAGGTAAAAAATGATAAGGAAACAGGAATAGCGTGGTTTACCTCTATTTCCTTGGAACGACACAAAGGACTAAAGTGGCTTTTTGGCACTCTGTTAAAAATCTATGCTACTGAGGTTGAACTAAATATGCTGAAGGAAGCCAATATGTGATTAACATATATTTCAGCATGAGTAATTAAAAAAGAAAGAGGGAATATGTGCAAGACCTAAATTATACTGGTTTTGAACAAATCACCTACCAGCTTTCCATCCATACCAATCGGACCCTGGGATAATCAAAAGTCAAAACAAAATGGAACAGTTAAATCAGAGGAACACTGAAGATGAGGAAAAATATAGATTTGGGGAATATTGCAGGCTTTAGAAGATGAATAACTCTACGTCAGCAGTTAAATGCAATACCTTAAAGATATTTTGAGAGTGAAGGCACAGAAAAGAAAAAACAAAAGACGACGACCTAAGACAGAATAAAACCAGCATGGTGGGAAGTAGCCAGGCAATAGCTGGTGTTTAACAAATGAGAGGTTCAACATGCAATGAAGGAATTGTTAGTTTGACAAATCACAGTGGCACAACATAACAAAACATATGAAATAACGCATCTGGCTTGTGTATTTTTCTTTAAGTAACTGAGAAAACAGAACAGGTATTTACTGAATAGCTATTTACTGAATGCTGTTATCACACGGTTGTAAGATTAAATGAGCAAACGCTTAAAATCTCATAACTGTAATCTGTATTTAAGTTAACATTATAATAATGGTGGTTAAGAAACTTCAGCTCATGAAGTTCACTGAGGTACCTAAGATTTCCACCTATACTTTGGCCAAGAAGTCCTGTGCCTTATTCTGCTTTCATTTTTTTTCCTTGGGAAACATGGAATTATCCTCACTGATACTTCACAAGTTACTTATCTCCTTCAGAGTCCAGAGCTTGATTCCAGTTATAAGGATGCAAATTCTAGAAAAGATTTAATGTGGATGTACGCTACTGTAACTCAGTGACTGGTTCTGTATCAACTGCACGTTTAGGTGATCAGAGGAGAGAGAAGAGGGCTAAAGAACATTGGATTAATTTTAAATTTGACATTTAATCGCTTTGCCTTCCGACAAATGAACAGTCAAGTCACTTTTCACTGACAATGGAATAAAAACGGGAAGAGAATTTGCTTCTGCTATTAAATTCTGATCTTAGGCTGAAACTGTGACCTCTCAGGTTTTTGACCCATTCAAAAGGGACACTAGTTTACATCTGCTGGAGAGAAGTTTTCTCTTAAATGCTGGCCTGCAGCCAGACTTTCCCCCGGGAGCTTCACAGTCCCTCTCTCAAGACTGCCTTCCCTAAGCCTACAGCCCCGTAGGACTGACTGCTCACACTGCTTGATACAGGTCACTGTTGCTGAGATGACAGCACATAACATATTTGCTGGTTTTATGTTGATCCATTTAATCTTTGCTGCTTTTTGCCCACTTCCTGAGCACTGCTTCAGCTTGTGAGCAAAACTCAAAGTGTAACAGTTTAGTCTAAATCAGGTCTGCAGGGGTTCTACTGACCACTCAGGAGTGCATATTCTTACCTTCTGCACCACTACTATTAGGAATTAGAGCAATATGGGAATGAATCAGTTCAACCAGCTATCAAGAAAGTAACAAACACTATGAAAAAGTGATGCCATATCAGTCTAGTGAGTTCCCTAGCTCTCTGTCCTCTCCCAGCCTAGATCATGGACTCTGCCAAAAATTCCAGACATACTTAGTAAGAAAGAGGACATCAGTTGGATGTACATATTGTGAAACTCATGATTTTTGGTACATTATTGGCTTTCTAAGAAGCCTGTGCATTAATCTACTTGTCAAATCCAATAACAAGTTACTGTGTCTGGGAAGCCCTACAGGAATAAAACCCCTTAACTCTCTTTCCCTCCAGCTCTTACTGTGGTTTTCTGTCACATCATGAGTAGTTGACATGCTTAGAGCATAAAGAGGGTCACCAGCATCTCGGTTATCTGCATGACCATTACCTTCTATATGTGCTGATGTCCTGGGAAAGTTTGTGACTGCTGGGATGACCTATGATATCTTTCAAATGCTATCTCTAAAGAGTTCTTTCCCTGGTATCCAATAAAGCAAGCAACACTTACCAGTGCATTAACAGGACAGCTTTTATCATTATGTTTCCTCAGTGACTCTTGATCCCACGTGTGCAGCACACATACAGCACTTATTATCTTTCTCGTAGTTATTTAGCAAATTTCTAAATGTGGTACTATACCCCCCAAAATCACGGTAAGTCTGCAAAATTATTAGCCTTCCCAGATTTTTCCAGCACTGTACTACAGTATATTTATCTAGTAATATTTACACACACAGTCTGCTGCAGGTGCAAAAACGAAGGCTGATCTGAACCCTGGCTATGGATACATTTACTTCTAGAAAGCAAACTACAGATATTACCAGTTAAAACACTCAACAGTAAGGTCATGGTAAGTATACAAATTTCCCCAGAGGACTGTGTGGGCCAGCAGCTAAATTTAACCATTTGGTCTGCTGCAAGCTTAGCCCAAAAGATTTAATTATTCTTATGATGAATGAATACAGAAAAGAATTATGCAAGTATCTGTAGAAGGAAAATTCATTACAAGGTCAAACTGTGGACTTAGAGGGACCAGCCAACAGCTCTTGCAGCTGTAGCAGTGTATTTTGCATATAAGCACTGCTTTCAGGGAATGTTTCTTTACCATAGGAAAAAAAAAATACTATTTGTGCTCCCTTACAATGATAGGTATTTTAACTAGTTAAATTTTTGCCTGCTATTTATCCATGGTACATAGCTCCTGCACTTCAATTAAAGGAGTGTATGTATCATCTTGAAGAGTCTCAGTGAAGAAGAATCACAAATTCCCAGTAGACTGAGGAGAAGCACCTGCTCACAACTTAAAATAATAGGAATTTCCCCCATGATCACATTTGTATTAGGACTACTTGGTCAGAAGTCCGGGAAAGTCTTCTGGGATTTGCTTTATAGAGTAGAAGAAGAAAGAGAAATTTGCTTGAGACATACTGCCCTACAGGAGAAAAAAAATCTCTCTGAAGATAAGAGGTCATTACTGTGAAAATGAATAGTATTCTTTCATTATAAAAATACAAAATCTTTGACAGCAAAGCATGGTAATGTCTTTCTTTGCTCAATTACTTCTTTCTAGTGTTGGAAAGAGAGAGGAAACACTTTTCAAAAATGGAAGCAATCAGAATTTCCACAACTGATACAGGCTGGGTGAGAAAGATGAGCTGAAATAATACCTAAGGCTACTTCAGGATGCATTGAGGAAAATCCTACATATGAAAATGTTTATTGACATTCACTACATGATTGCACTGGAAGTCTCACGGAACACTCAAAGACATTTTCATTCATTCTGAAAGAAAGACTTCAAACTATAGTCAGTCTTTGACTTAAACTTGATTTTCTCCAGAGCTGAGCACCAGTTCAAACTACTTTCTGCTTCGTTCTCTAAATAACTGCTAATACAGATTAGCAAGTAATTTTTTTACAACCAGTACCAAATACATGGTCTTCTGTAACACAAACCCCGTAAAATATTTTAGAAAACTAGACAAGACAATGCATCATGAAAGAGAAGTGGATGAGTAGGTTTATGCACAGATATGCACACTATTTGTTCACTTAGTGTAGATACTACAGATGGTATTGAAAATGTTTCTTACGGACTACGCATTTCCTTTCTAAGTTTCCACCACCATTGTTAAATGTATGCTACTACTAGATATTTACTTACGGTATTATGTACAATTCTTTCCAAGATCTTCAAAAGCAAAGTTGTCTGTACAGTAGATTTTTTTTCAAATAATACACAACTATTTACTTAGTTGTGTATTATTTAGCACTACCTACCTATCTAATAACCCTAATATGAAAAGAGACGACACATGGGAGGAATACTATAAGCATAATGTTTCTCAAAGAAAGATATTTTTAGTCAGATTTTGAACACTACACAAAATAGGTTGTTTTCCATTTAAGCAGTATCTTTTTACATATGGGTTACTCTGGAGGTGAATATTTTAAGGATTTTAGGGGTTATTGTTAGAAATTGAAAATGTAAGCAAATGCATCACAAATCTTAAGAGTGTTCCTATCAAAAAGATAGCTAGTCTTACTACTTTAGGCAGCTTTAATGCAATGTTCATTTCTTCAGAAAATTCTAAGTGAAAAGTGAAGATAAGAACAGATACCACATGTTGAAATCTACTATGTGATAAAAGAATCTTCCAAGGGAAGAAGAGGAGGAAGATATGGATTATCTTCTTACTCATAACTTTTCCACTCCTCCTTCAGCAATCCTTTTCATTTAAGGAATGCTCATCAGAAGATTAAGTTGTGAACCAGGGGATACATAATAAACAGAAAACAGACATAATTTCTTCTTTATAAATTGCAGATCACCCTCTATCTAAAGGAAGGTTTTTTTGTTTTGTTTTTTAAATAAAGTGGATTGGCATATTTTAACTGCATAACTTTGATAGGTTTATATTCATTGGAAATGTGCAGAGAAATACATTTGTTGCAAATGCATTCTTTGTGGAAAGAATGAGGAAAAATTCTGACACTGCAAATTACTCCAATTCTAGTTTTCTGTATAAATAAAATATAAACACACCAGTTATCATCTCCAAATGTATACAAGTTTCTCAAACTTTGATGACTCACTGTCTTTCCTGATTATTTGGTGTGAGATCAAGTATTTTGGAAAAAATTCTCTCTCTCAGTGCAGACCACAGGTGTCTGAAATGCTCTGCATACACAAAATTAATACAGAAAGATCTGTATCTGAGACAGACATGAACACAGAAAACTGAACTGAGCCCCAGTTACCCCATGCTAGACTGTGTTTCAATCTACTGAAATTTCATGGCACAAATAAGTGGCCAAGGTTATTTCAACATTTCTGATGGGCAGTGTTGGTCCAACAAATAAAGCTAGTGAGACATAACAATGCCATAGCTGAAGCTGGCCAGCATACAAGTATTTTCTGAGCTCAGTTTGTAGTTCACTGAATTAAAAGTGAGTTTTTACACTGATTTTAATAAGAGTGCGCTTTGGCACTCGGTTGTCAAAAAAAAAACCAAACCAACACATTTTAAGGTATCCCCTGGTAATTTTTAAAAAATCCTTTAGATCACACATTTGGAAGTTTTACTATAGTCTAAATTAGTATATTATAGCAGTATTTCAGAATTCAGAAACTCTTATCCTGATAAAATTATGTGACTAATTATTCCACATTTCTAAACAATCTATGGTAAGGTCTATTGTTAAATTGTTACTTGCAGCTGCCTGAAAATCTCTTATGTCAATATATATACAACAGGATATTCAGAAGAAAGCAGGAATTTAGCTTTACAGCAGCAGCATGAGATGCATGCCAGTTACTATGTCAGACTGAGTTTAAAAATACCTCTGTGGAGGAAAATAAAAATAAACATCTGTCTCAAACAGCAGGTTTGCAGATCATCCCCACTAAGTTCAGGTAAAGTGAAAGATGACACATTGCCTTTTCAAATCACCTATTTTAGTTCAATATTGATAGAAGTTAAAAAACCCACAACTGTCAGGTTTCCTCATCATGGTATTAAATGATAGATCTCCACGTCTTTCTTTTTCTCTCCTTTGGTTAATTACAGGTTTATCAAGGCTGACTTTAATGAGATGTAATACAGTATTTCTAACAAGAATATATAATTCCTAGCAAGTCTGATGAGATTTCTTTTTAGTGAAATTTTGTTTTAGAGTTTACATGGGCAATGAGACCAATAAGCTCATCAGCTAGCTAGATTTCTCCTACTGATGAAACATTATTGGTTCTTTTTCAATGACTAGAAGTGATGGCTGTTATGAGCAATATGAGCGAACAGCCCACGTACAGAAGTCATTTGCTCAAAGCCTGGGAGTAAAAAAGTGCATTAAATCAACCTGCAACAAGCCTCTCTGGACAGCAATCAGGACATTACTGAAAAAAAAAAAAACCCACAAACCAACAAATAATCCATATCATTTGGGCTGGAGAAAACTTCACTGTGAGAAGAATGAACTACAAGAGTACAAGAAAGATGAGCTGAGCCTGCTGTCTAAAACCCCTTTACCACAAAAAGCAAAATTACTGACAAAGACAAATGAAGCACTAAAAGGCTCTTTCAAAGTTCATTTCAAAATTTCCCGAGTTCTTGCCTCAAGCAGTTCATATTAGCTACTACCTGAGACATAAAACTCAGCTAGATGGATCATCACCTGGAGACTGCAGAAGTATAAATGTATACCAAGGTAGGGATTTAGAGTTTTAAATTAAGGGGTTTTTTTAAAAAAAACAATAAAAATCACAGCACTGTTAGGTGGCTTGATCTTCTTGGCCAGCTATGGATGGATGCCATTTGAACTGCTATAGACTATCTCGTTCAGCCTTTAGAAACATTTTGCTTCTCTTAGACTCGTTCAAAACACTGATGCAAAATTAATCATTCAAGATTTGAACTACAACCCCTCACAATACACTGTTTTTATTGCAATGGAAAAACTACATTCAGTCTAGGAAAGAAAGACAGACAAACAGACAGACAAGAAAGAAAAAAGTGCATTCTTAAGCCCTTAATAGCCTCAACCTGTAATTCCAGGAATCTCTCATTTGGTTACAAGCCATGTATTAACTCTCTCATCAAAAACTCATACAAAATTGCCTTTATCAAGTCAACAAGGATCTCAAAGGATACCCTGGAGGCATAGAAGAGACTCTGAAGCAAAATCCTGATAAAACCTGGAGAATAAATAGCAGCACTATGATTAAGGCTCCAGACTACACCTCCATCAGCCAGAAAAATACACCATGCCTAGACTAGGCTCTCAGTATTGAGACTTCAGTTCATGAGCATAAAGGTTATCAGAATTTATTCCAATTTATATTTTAAGCCACCTGGCAAGTGTAGTGTCTTCAGTACAGAGAAATATGCAGCATGCACATTTAAAGCCATAAGCCAATGCTGCCAAGCTGAACTGGCAGGAATCTTACACATATTTTGCTGTTCTTGTTACAGAAAAGGTTTGTATTTTTTCACACTTTTTAGTTTCTCTGAATTTCAAGAAACAAAAGGACATGCAACCTGAAGGTATGAATTTCATGAAGTGGCTCTAGTGTCCATAGTAGCCTAAATTAGATGATGGGAATCATCAATAACAGAACAAGATGGAAGATGAGGAACAGTTTTGAAGATTCCAAAATAAACCAGAAATTCCAGGTACAGTCTCTAAAACTTTTCCTTGGAGCAACACCATTCTAGAATACAAGACTTCTAGCCAGGAGTCCTACATGCAGTCTGAATACTCTAATGGCTCCTCTGCAATTAAAAGATGGACTTTATGTCTAGAAGTAAGCAATTTGGAGAAAGAAGAATTGTTCAGTGTTTGGCTATTCAGTGTGGCTAAACTACAAAAAAAGCGCCGCATATGGTAACAATAAGGTAGTTCAAAGAGTTCTACACAAGAAAAATTATAGTCACAGATTTTCAGAAGCATATTTCACAGCTGAAAAATAATTGCCAAGATACTTTTTAGTTTTATAGTTTATGCAAGAAACCTGACAGGGAGTTTCTTGTGGTGCAGATGCATTTTTGAGTATCTGAGCACTATGACTGTTCTTTCTGCTGAAATATATATGTAAAAAACCATGAGAAAGAACTGGGCAGATCTAAGTCGAAATGAACTCTTCTGAAAGACTGTAGGCAAACGTTCTTCAGTATATCATGGCCAACATCGCGCACATCACATACATAGTAAAAAGGGGCCAAGTATGATTGTGAACCCCAAACTGAAGCACCTTTGTTGTCTTCATACATCAGGTTAGCAAGAAGATTATTTCTGGGCAGACACTGTTTTTCTCCTTGTAGCCTACACCTATCACCAGCATCTGCAACATTTATACAGTCATATGTATGACTGTACAAATGTTGTAGACATTATGACAAATTACTGCAAAGGGAAACTACTGTTGACCCCAGGAAGAGTAAGAGCAACATAGTTCAAGTTATAGTAAAGAATGGAGTCATGCAGACTCTGCTTTGTTTTGGTTGATTTTAAACAGATTATTTACCACTGACTAACATTGTTTACTGTAGACTAAAATTCCAAATATCAAATACCTAACTGATACTCAGATACTTCTTCAGGAGGAAAAAAAAAAAAGAAATTGTAAAATGAACCTGCCTTGTCTTGGCAAATCATATATGGTACAGTGAGTGGAACAGCACATTGTAACTGCTTGCTGTTAAAAAATGAACTGTATTGAAATTGTGATCTTAAAGTGCTTACCCCCATATGTTTCACCCATCCATAAAAACAGTCTTGTGAAGGGTTGCAGAACTATGTGTTTCCATAAAAATACTTCATTATGCTACTGAAGTCCAGCATAACTTAACAAGTACTTGAACATGGGGAACATACACACAGACCAGAGAAATGTCCTACATTCTACCTAAAAGTTCTTGTTTCTTCTGAAGAAATTGAAACTCCTGTATCCATAAATAGAAAGCACATGGATAATTCATCAACGCCAACATCACTGTGTGAATATATTTGATGTGGTTGGTGCCATGTTGATGAGAAAACAATAAACTGTGAAAAATGTCACTTCTCAAAAATTAGCTGGCTAGCATTCAGCGGGAGATAGATTGTTGTAACAGCTGTGGCATGACGACTTTGATGAATTAGATTTTTGTTCTCCTGGAATAATTCTGAAGAATCTGTCTCCTCACACCACCATAGAAGTGAATCCATTTGCTCACTGAAGCCCTACTAAAGAACAACCTTCCTTGTTACCTGCGTTTTGATGGCTTTACAGAATAAAATGAAAAATCCATTTCACTTCTTTCAGTGAATCTCTTTTTTGGTTTCTACAAATCTTTCTTCAGGGGGAATGAGGTCCATTAAGGAAAAATAAAAATACAGACTTTTGGTAAACACAGTATCATAGAGAACTAACCTTGAGAAGCCAATTTTTGACCTTCTCTCAGTGGAACCATCAGCTTTGGAAGATTAGCAAAACTCAGGAGCAGGTACATAAATTGATTTTTGCTCCATTAGGATAGAAGAATCTGACCATCACACTCCTTATATCTGCCTATAGAGACACATATTTTGAATGGGGCTCCCAGGGAATTAAGAAATAAATACAGTTGCCATAGAGATACTTCCCTTTACAGCAAAGGAGATCAGAGTGGATACATCTCCATAAAAGAGAAGAGCACAGTTACAAAGGGTTTAAAAGAGAACAAAACTAAAAGCCAAGGTACTGAAGTGTTTATAAATAAACAGGTAAAAACCCCAATCTCTTCTGACTGTGGTAGAAAGCTTTGCCTGAAGACTTTCAGGATAACCAAAATGCTAATGTTCATACCTAGTCCTAGTCCATAAATGCAGTATTTCCATCTGGATTACAACATAAGAAAAAAAACTTGTGCAGATGCACTGCATTAAAAGTTAAACTCCAAAGCAGGTGCTTTCAGCTATGTGCTGCCATATGTGCTCAAATACCGGAATATAAAATTCTGCACATGAAAGCCCATTGAGATACCTCTGTCATGTACCTACCAGATTTAAAAGGCACAAATATACATGCAACTAGTTTAAAGACAATACTACTGTCTTAAACACACTATAACCTAAATAATTTGTTAAAAGTTGATGGTGCTGCATACAGCTCTGTTCCCTCCAAAATAACTTGGAACCAGTAAAGTCTCAAAAAGGATAAATTATTATGGAAAAATTATATGAAGCACACTTTTAAGTATTATATCATTCCAGGAAATAAAGCAGAATTCAGGAATTCACTACCTTTTTCATTCTTTCTTCCTGAAATGTTTCCTCATAAAGTTTTTAATGATGCATCACCTGTTCTATTTCCCCAATTTAACATGAAAAGAGGGATGTAACAATGAAAGAGTTTGTATTTTAATAATGGATTATTTCTAGTCCTTGAAGAAAAATTTTCAGATAAGTCTTGCTATGATCAGTACCAAAATTTGGCTTCCAGAAGGGACATCTATTACTGTAACTATGAAAAAAAAATCATTAAGCATGTAATAACAAAGATTATAAATCAAATGAAGTGCTCAGACAGGCATACAGCATCTTTATTTGCAAGTCTGTGCTTTTACTAGTGATATTAACTGGGGAGCTGAACGCTACCTGTTTTACTGCCTTAATGTCCTGCCTCACCGACCTCAGTCCTAATGGCCTTTCAAGAAGAACACTGGACACTGTAATTTAAACCCGAAGTGTAACATTTTGAAGTTCATGACAAAGTTGAAAGCAGAAGGTTGACCCACTCACAGGAGTGCAGAGGATGAGGAAGAGAAGTTAGAGAAGTTGCGTGTTCTTTATTTTGTAAGCTCAGGTGTAACTTATGCCTGGAAGATGACAGTGAACAGTGTCTGGATAGGAGATAATGCTTGAGATAGGATAACCTTTCTACTGGTGCCGGTATTTTTATAAGAGATTATTGGGAAAACTTAAGAACTTTCTCCTTTTCAATATTTCACTCAAGAGCAAACATCAAAGGGGTTAAAAGAGGGGGGAAATGCTGAGCCTTACATTAAAAAAACCCAAAAGTGTTATGCGAGAAAGAGTGTAGATTCAACACCATATTGGCTGCCAAAAGATTTGAGGGACCTGGAAACCATATTGCTGGGTAAGGAGATGGAGCAAAAGACAGAAGAGGAAGAAAAGAAACTCAGTCAGGAATGAGTCAATACAGTAAAGCAGCCATGAAGAGAAAAGCCTGGAGTCATATTTTCACCAGCTAGATGGGAGTGTCTTAAGCGAATTCTGATTTGCTCATAACTGGCTTGACAGTGGTTACTGAGATGATGCAGAAACAATCTTGTCATTTTAATTCAGAGCCTCAGCAGCAATGCTGCTTCAAACTACTTCTGCAGTTCGTTCTTTTTTTGTAGGTGAAAGGATGTATACAGGCCCAACTTCCAAACTACTTCTCCTGACAATTCCTTTATGGCAAATTCCATTTATAAATTTTTGAAATTTATGTGAAAAGAAGCAGAATTTATTTTTTTTTACATTGGAGAACAGCTCATCTCTACAAAACCATCCTATTGAGTTGGTGCCTATTTTCCCCCTCAAGCTATTTAGGAAAAGCTACTACATTTCCTCCATACTCACATCTATTTTTTGAAGCCTGCCTATCTAGAAACAAATTCCAAGATTTTTCTACTTTGATTCTGAAATCCTCTTTTAACTCCAAGTAGAGCCAGCATCTCATTGCACAGTCAGAAAGAAGTCTTTCCTTCTTCCTTGACAACTGCTGCACAAACAGAAACAAGCAAACTCAACCAACAAAACATTTAACCAAGGAAACAAAAGTTACTGAAATCAGACTGACTACAGTATAGAACATGGGCTACCCCGCCCCCCCCCGCCAAGAAAACTTGCAAATCCAAATATCTCATACCTGTGCCTTTCTGAGCCGCACTCCAGCAAATCATACACTCCTCTCACCTGTTGTCTGATTTCAAATTATGCAAGTTAAATTGAAGTTCACCAGAGCTGAACAGATGAATCCAAAGACACAATATAGTTCAGTGAAACAGCTTTTAAAATCCTAAAGGATTTACCAATCTTATTACTTCATTCAATCTCAGAATCTCTAGACTATTCTTTTAAGTTTTGTGGATCCACACATGAACACATCCAAATAAAACATTTTCCTGACTTTCTTCTGACATAACAGGTTTTCAAGATTATAAAAGGATTTTTGCAGAAGCTGGTGACAGCATGAAGCACAAGAATGTGTTTCTTTGCATTCCCATCTAGGGAGAACCAATTTGTATGTGATGGCAATACCAGATTACACTTTACATACCCTAAGGGCAGAGACCCAAAATGAGAGATCTCCTCTCATATGCAGAGTGGATTGAAAAAAAATACGATAATTGATCTACACAGCTGGAAGTGGAAACGTTGAGGTAATTTTCTCTTCAGAGACTGGCTAATCAGTCAGACTACCTGAATGAAAACCACAGGCCTCACTCGGGAGTATTCCTATCAAAAAAAAGGAACCTACACTTGCACTTTCACAATGACTAGGAATGCAAATACTGAACTGCTGTATGTTACTCTTGGTGCTTTGAGAGCACTTTCTTTCAACCTTCAGTCTCACCTATGGAAAACTGTACCATTGTTAACATCACCCTGTGAAACTAACTGCAAGCGGCAAACTAAGATCATTCAAACCGCTAGAAGCCGAAAACTAAGTATAAATGTCTAATATTACTGAACTTAAATATTAATTTGAATGTAAGCCTTAAAGTCCAGTATAGTGATACAACTTCTGTTTCACAAAAATCTTTACACTGAGAAATAAGGAACTTCCTTAGCACCCACCATTTGTCTCCTAATTTTTTCTCCGCATAGGTCCCAATTCCACTTTGCCCTCTCATAGTAAGTAGTACTTTTTTGGGGGATTGCTTCTCTAACTAAATGCTGTTCAGCATGAACAAAACTAGAATAATCTACCCTTACCTTTGCTTATCTTAGTTGCAATTGATCTGGTAAAATGGGGAACTTACAGAAAGAATAGTGTGACTTTTAACAATTTCCAAATTTTTCCTGGTTTTACCTCACTTGGTAAGAATTCTAGCCTTCCAAGCACAAGCAATCAGCAGTTTATTTTGGTAAGAATATCATGTAGCAACAAGAAATTAATTTCTACATTAAAAACTTAATATTCTTTTCAACTGATGAGTGCTCATGTGCATGATTGTTTTTCATCATGTTCCTTTTGTGAGGCAAAGCAGCAAAGGGTTAAATTCCTCTCATTTATACTCAGAATAGCTACTGTGAACGTGTACAAATCAATCCAAAAAGAATTCTTAACTCAATGGTCCTCTGTTAGATTATCAGTACTGTGCAGATCTCAATATTAGCAAAAATAATAAATGTTAATTGCTTTACCTTAAGCCAAAGGGGGGGGGGGGGGGGGAAGAAAAGAACCATTTTGTGAGGGTGATTTATGATCTGTATCCCACACAGTCACGGAAAAAACTTCCAATTGACATTCCACACTGCTTGTATAAATCTTTCCTACCAGACAAGTATGTTTGCTTTCAGAAACTACTTTAACTAGTCTTGATTTTGATATGCACACATGTAGCTAAGAAAAAGAAAACAAGGGCAGTACACACTAGTATTTTCCTTCTGATGCAAGATGCACATTAAATGTGCCCATCCCAAAGATCCCCAGGAATGAAGGAAAAGTGCTTCAAGGCTTTGTTCTACCTACTAACTTCTGTCATTAAAGAAGAAACCCCAAAACATAGAGCTGAGAACCTTATTAGATTGATGAACACTAGCCAAATCATTTCTGGTATAATTACCAGATGATGCTAAGCAGTGTGGGGCCTACTACAGGCATATGAAAGAACTTTTTGACTCCCAGTAGGGAAAAAGTTCCTCATTCAGCTTTATAAGAACCACCAGTTCAGGTACCCGCCTGCTCCAGATGTTCTCCTTCTCGTATCACCTCTCTCACAAATGGGAACTGAACACTGACTGCAGGGTAACTGGGCATGCAAACAGCCTTCAAGAAAACACTTCTACCCTGCACTTTCTGAAATCACAGAATCCAACCACCTAGTCTAGTGATTTAAGAACAATTTCTTCAATGAAATTTTATGCCCTTTGACCTCAGCTAGGATTAACAATGCACTTAAACTCCCACATCAGAATATTCATCTGGGAGCTGTATGGATAGTAAAGTTTTACATATCTTTCAGCTATATTGTAAGTCCAAATGAAAAATCCAGTGTGAAAGAAAATGACACATCATGTTTGCAACCCTCCTTCAAGGTGAAGGAATTGATGACTTAAGAATTCTTATAGGATGATTTGGGATTTCCCTTCCCATTTGTGACAGATATAAAAAGTAATTAAATGCAGGATTTCTACTGTAAGTGATTTAACATTTTCTTTAAATCTGAAAACTTCTTGTGAGAAAGTGACAGTTCAGGCAAATTGTAAGAAGCATTTTTAACTATCACTGGTTAACTCTACATCCATGTGCAATGGTCAAACACAAACTGAGAAATAAGGCTTAGAATTACAACTCCTTTGGAATACAAAATTTTGCTCCAAGGCAGTTTGTTTCATAAATAAAGCTATTTCTGTTACACCGGAGAGTTGCATCGTGCATTGTGAGGAAATGACTGAGAAATTTCAAGTGGCATGCCCAACAAAAGGCAAGTATAAATGATCTTAGGTACAGTTCAAGCATTAATTATGCCTGCCAAAACATAAATGTGAAAATCAGAACTTCAGCCTTCTTCATGCCACCTGCTTAGCTGCCAAGTTGAACTCAGTGGAGTAGCCTAGAGAGACCAGAAATTTATGTATACTGTCAAATAAATGACAAACCAGCTTAATTCTTTTCTCTACCTATACATGCTTTATTATGAAAGAGTGTAAGTTTTAAAGCTGCAGAGGAAAATACTGAAAAAAGACATTTAATTTTTAAATGGCACCTATCCTATCTATCTGCCATCAGCTATGATTCTGTATTTATCTGATAGATATACGGGGTTGTATAATTTTGAACTGATGTCAGCTGTGAATCTAAACTACACTGATTCACAATAGCCCACAGTATCCTAGCATTATGTGCTCAGTTCTCACTACACACTGAGATCTAGAAAGTGCCATGCAGAGATGGTGGATTTTGCAATACAGGAGTTCTCTGTCCCTGCATCCAAGATGGAAATTGCAAGTTTAAAGAGGGTCTTGGCATAGATCCAGCATATGGTAATAATAATTGTCTGTATACATCGAGGCTATCTATTATAATGATATTTTAGTATTCAACTACTCCTCTACATCCTTATTTGTAATGCTATGTAGAAAATGGACCAAAATCATTTTAAAAGTTGAATGAGTTTAAACCAGAACACACTATGTAGGCAGGCATTTATTGCAGCACAAGTAATTTTCTTAAGTCACCATGTGATGTTTCAACTTTACCTTATCCATGGCAATTTCTTTTTATAGTTGCAAGTGAGGAAAAGGGTAGAAATATCTTTTTATATTACTGGCTTTTGCAGATGAGGCAGTTGTTACTTCACTATCACAGTCACAGATATGGAATGGCTTGGGGCATTCTGAGTATCCTCCAGGGAGTTGCAGAAATAAACACTGCCTTCTCTTATTTATGCACTCAGCATTACACGAATTTAACAGATAAAAGGAACCAGCCCATGGTTCATTCAAAATGGCAACTGGCTTATAAGAAGCTAACAAACATGTTCTGCAAAATTAATAGCAAGTGTAAGCTTAAGAGGTCTCAAACTTATCTGTTTGAGTCAACTTTTATGATTACCTTCAATCACTGTAAAAAAATTGGCATACAAAGAAATTAAACTGATTAATTGTATTACATATTATTTATAAATCCCAAGGTCATAAAAACCATTATATTACTGTGACTGACATAATTACAAAGGCCACTGTTATTACTCAGAGAGCCATGTAAATTTAGAGACTCTCCCACAATTTGTAAGAAAAACTGGAAGTTCATTTGCTGAGTATTATTAGTATGTCCTCAGCTACAGTACTTTTCTAAAAAAAATACCACATTCTTACAGCCTTCCTTGGGTTCTTATGGCACAGAATTACTACACAGTTAACCTGCTTAGCACCAAGTGTGTGTTGCACCTATTTAAACTGAAGCATGTATTTGGGAACATCGTAACTGTTGAGGATTCTGGTATCGTATTATTGAGAAATTCTGATACACTGTGTAATGACTGTTAGGAAGATTTTTGAGGTGCCACTGAAGTTTTCTAGGAACAAACAATTTGACCCAACTTGCCACTATAGGCCCTTTATCCAACACTACAGGATGGCAACACCTGCAGGCAAGAAATGTGTAACTCACTTTTTTACAAAGTGGATTTTATCTCTTACCTATCAGAATATTAACTGCCAGAATGCAATTTTTGATAGTGAAGTTCAAAACTACAATTAGGGCCATATCTATGGTTTGATATCAAGGCAAAATTCATACTTAAGCAAGTGACCCACCTCTGGTTGACCTTTTTTCCAGGTTCACATCATATAACACAGGTATGGTTTGAAAAAGGTCATACTGGTATCCATCACTTAGAATGATCTATTCCAGTAGCTACAGCTACCATTGAGCACTGGACTGGATAGATGTATCCATGGGAAAGACTGAAACCATCCTTTGTCTACAGCTGTAGAAAGCTGGCTTAACTTTATGTGTGTGAGTGGAACTGAATGCCACATCTCCCCAACTCCTACTCCTGCAGTTGCTGGCCTGACAACAATAAAGAAGTCCAGCTCTCATTATAAGCTTCTGTGACAGAACTGTAGTACTTGCATACAGCACACAAAGAAGTCTAGCGACTGGCCATGACAGATTTGTATTACACTCCACATGAGCTGAAGTAGGTTCTTGGAAGACTCACTGACAAATGGCTTGTATGCAGATTTTTGGTGAACCATGACAAGACTACGTGAGTTCAAATTTGTTGTGGTGAACGTATTAATGGAAAGTAACTAGTTATGTGAAATAAGAAAAGAAGGTCTAAGGACTTAATTTATACTCATTCTGAGTAGTCACTCATTTTCTGCTGAATCTAAAGCATTGCTATCAGTTGGTAACTTTTTGGAACAATGGGCAAGGAGTACACGGTTACAAATAAAGAAATCTGTAAACCCAGTAAACTTTTATGATGGAAAGCTGAACAACTGTATCTCTTTGAAGAAAGCAAAGGATTCTCCCTTCTTCCTGAGAACAAGCAAGTAGTTTGAGGCAGATGCATCAACTGAAAACCTCACATCTCCCAAGCCAATCACCTCTGCCAGGACTAAAAATAAGGATAAAGTATATAGAACTGAGAAAACACACATTAAAATCACAGTACAAAGAAGCTTTTGAGATTCCAGATGTTTTGAATTTTCTGTGTATTAAGAAAAAAAAAAAACCAAACCTGAAATAGTTATCAATACTTCACTACAAAACCCGAAATTTACTGTGAAGGTTTTGCAGGTATACACTTAAGATGTTACTTTGGTCAAATGCCAAAAATAAAAGGTGGTCTGTGAAGACACCTGTTGAGAAAAAGAAATGTTGTAGAGTGGGAAACATCTATAGGATCACCAAGCCAAATCCTCAGGGTAAGGTCAGGAACTGACACAGCCACTCCTTGAGCTTAGACATTTATATTTTACTACAACTGTGAAAAAGAGAAGATCTGACCAGCTACTGGAAATACCACAGCTGTTGCAGAAATGCTCAGTATTGCCATAGGCTGTGCTTAGTCACAGATGAAAACTCTCAATCTTTTCTCATTTCTTCTCTTTTGATTATTCCAGTTATGTTAATTTTACAGCAGCTGAGCTGCCATAATATCCGAGATTGAAAAACTTGCATTTGGATGGGATTAATTTTACATACATACACAAACACTGCTACTTACTACACATTTGCCTATAGACCCAGCCTCTAACTGGAGACCCAGCAGAAAATGAAATATGAAGCACCACCAAAGACAAAGCAAAACAGCAGGACAATAATGGATCTCTACAGCACCATACAATGGCATATCTGCCTTCTCAGGCTTATGTTATGCTGCTCCACCACTTCGCTCCTTCCCTTTCTCCCAACAAGAAGAAAAACCCCAAGCAAACTAACAACAAGGCCTTGTAATAACACCATTTACATTGTGGAGTCGAGCTCTTACAAGTTAGATTACACCAGAACTAAAGCTGTCTTTGCAGCCTTGATTTGCACTATGTGTGTATGCATTATCACATTGTGATTATGTGATCATACACTGTTATGTTTCAAAACAGCTGCTTAATTCAGGTCACTGGCTGGACCTGCTTTAGACATATGCCATGGTCACATATTAGAGGAGGCTGGTGTCCATAGGATCAATTTGGAAAGTAAGGAAGCAGAAGACTGCAGGAAGAGAATATATGATCTGATAGCGAGGATAGTTATGGTTGGACTCTATAATCTTAAAGGTCTTTTCCAACCTAAATGATTCTATGATTCCATAAAATGCCTTTTTCCAGTTTCTCACAACAATAGTTTTCATGTTCTTCCACAGCAGGCTATTTCTTCAAACTCAAACCCCTCACAGCCCTTCTCTGTTCTACCTGGAATTCTCTTTGCCTTTAGTAATACAGGAACAGAAAGAGAGGTGAGGGGGAATCAGAGCCTTCTAACAGAAACCTGAAATTCTTTACAGATTGGGATAACAACCTTGTCTTATGATATATTGGGACACATTTTTACGTGTGCAAAAATCATAAGTGTGATAAAGACATTTTCTAAGACAGAAGGAATTATAACAGGCGAAAGAATAATTGAAATTCTCTATCTGTAGTCCTAAGCTTTGCCAGTTTATCTTCACCATTCAGAAATAAATAAGTCTCTTGAGAGCTAGGAAAATTTTAAATTAAATGACAGGTGAAATTTCAAAGATCTACATTTCAGGTTTGAGCAAGTGATGATATTTTGCAGTTACAGGAGAACAATCTCCAATTTAGACACATCCTTTTCTGCAAGAGAGGAATCTGTCTACATTTCTTGATGAAACAAGGATGTTAGGAGAAATGGGATTTAACACAAGGCACATGGTCACCTGGAGCAGCCATAACCCTCCACAGCTCCTGAAAGTCTTGTAAATGCATAAGGTGCTCTGCAGACTGACATCATGGAAAGATGTAAGAGAAATTTCCCCCATCCTCTCTTTTAAGAGTAATGCTATATGGGCATCTTCATATTCTGACACTTTATTCTAAAGATAGTGCAACTTCACCATCACGTATGTAACAACTTCCAGGATGATCTTCTTGGATACTGAGCTTGATCTGTATCCCAACTTAGAAAAGAGGTGGGAAAAATTGTCTTAGTCTGCTTCAGATTTTCAATGGAAAATAGTAAATAACTTCTACCCATTCAACCAGCTTATAAAATTATTTTTCCCCTGCAGAGCACTATATGGTTTGTGTATTTGGCCTTTTCATTGCATTCACAAGCTGCTGAAGTTTTTTTAATGGTTGTTTTTCTCTTGGGTTTTATTTTTTCCAAGTTCTAGTATTATTTCTGAAGTGACATTGTCATACAAAACCCCTGCAACAAATGCTTGTGTTCTCATTCTCTAATGTTTGTGCACTTTTGTTCTCTTTTATTTAAGAAGATGTGATAGCCTATTTCAATTTTAAACTCAAGTTGAAAGAGTTACAACTCTGAATTTGGTCACTGTCTGTGAGGAAAAAAAGGAGCTGTACCAGCGTACACTTTTTATAGTATTCATGGTGCCTTACATAATAACCAATTAATCATGGTCTTATAAAACTTTAATAACTTCAGTACTCATGAGCAGTGAGTCCAGCTTATTTTCTTGACTTTTGATACCATATCTTCCTGGGAACTTTTACTGGTATTATTATTTCTTAAGGCACCTTTAAAATTAGAATGAATACAGACAACAAAAACTTAAGTCTTGGAGAAAACAGCCACTAGATTTTGTAAGATGGCAATGTTATGATTTGGCCTATTGAGCAGAGAGCTTTTTACGTTATATGTGGCAGATATACCTCACTATCCTCACAGAATATCCTATAAAAGCCAATAAAAATTAAAGCAATAATGTTTCTACATGAGTTAAATAGGACTCTAGAGAAATAACTTTAAACACTAATAGCCTTTTCATAAAGCTCTACAGGACTGCATAAGTACTTTTAAAGTGCAATGCACTTGCTGTTACATATTTCCCTTTCAAAGCAAGAGGATATGGCTGTAACTGAAAAGATCGAAACAGCCAGCCAAGCAACAACTTTCAAGAACCAAAGCCAAATTCTATTCCCAGTCATTTTCAAGCAGGAAGAAGTGTTCAATCAGTGCTAAGCACTACTGAAGGCACATATTTTCCTGTGCATGCACAGAAATGCATTCAGACTAAAGTTTGCCCATAACAATGCCATTATTAGATCCAGCAATTTCAATAGCATGGCTTCCCAGAGCCTTTATTGTCTTCAGATCCCATGACAAATCTTTTCAAGAAAGCTTCTGGACCAGGACAAAGGACTGGGCCTTCAGGCTCTAAAGAAAATTGTATTTTCAAACTGTCCCCATGAAGACTTCAAAACATGTGTGAGCCCATCACTAATACATTCACTCATTTTCTCAACTTACAGTTTAGGCCAAGAAGTTAAATGTATGAGGCTTTTGTGTTTCGCACAATATAAACTTTACCTTGTGTGTTAAGCTCATTAACTGGAATGAGGAACACCAAAGATATTTAATCTACACAGAAGTCATGACCTAAGAGTGTAAGGACTGGTTTGTTGTCACTGTGGGTTTTCTTTTAAATCCCAATCTTTGTATATAGAGCTCACAGCTGGATGGTGACCAAAAAAGGTTTTTTACCAAGCTTTTCACTCCATCTTCTACTCCACACACTTGTGCACTCACGTACACAGATTAAGCACTCTTAAGTTAAATTGGAATGTGCACTCTGAAAGCTGATAATGGTTTCAGTATATCCAAGCAGGTTTCTTGATACTGATGATGGATTCCTCACCAGCTGACTTTCAACTACTTGTAATAGTAAAGATAGACATTGGATGATTCATTGGTAACACTTCTCAAAAAACTCTGCAACTCAGAAGATGCCCACAGAAAAGCATTGAAATGGGCTGCATAAAAAGAAGCGTTACCAGCAGGTCAAGGGAGGCGATTCTCTCCGTCTACTCTGCTCTCGTGAGACCCCACCTGGAGTACTGTCTTCAGCTCTGGGGCCTCAGTATAACAAGGACATGGACCTGTTAGAGTGTGTCCAGAGGAGGGCCACAAAAATGATCAGGGCCTGGAGCACCTCTGCTACGGAGACAGTCTGGGAGAGTTGGGGTTGTTCAGCCTGGAGAAGAGAAGGCTCTGGGGAGACCTTATTGAGGCCTTTCAATATAAAAAGGGGGCTTATAAGAAAGGTGGAGATATTTTTCTTCTACCAAGGCCTGTAGTGACAGGACAAGGGGCAATGATTTCAAACTAAAAGAGGATAGGTTTAGATCAGACATAAGGAAGAATTTTTTTACGATGAGGGTGGTGAGACACCGGAACAGGTTGCCCAGAGACGTTGTGGATGCCCCATTCCTGGAGGTGTTCAAGGCCAGGTTGGATGGGGCTTTGAGCAACCTGACCTAGTGAAAGATGTCCCTGCCCATGGCAAGAGGTTGGACTAGATGATCTGTAAAGGTCCTTTCCAACCCAAACCATTCTGAGATTCTGTGATTCTGTGAAATCATCCTCTACCTGCAGGTGTTCAAGGTATGCAATTTATATTTATCAACAGAAACATTTTTAAAACTCACTGAAAAATTAGCCATCTTTTGTCTGAAATATGTAAGCAAATCAATATGGGAGGGCCCTCCACGCTATATTATCAAGTGCTTTAAGTAAGATCATTATCATACTTCAACAGTCACTATGTTGTGCGTATCTATTGCCTCTGAAATGCATCCACTTTGTTTCTAATACACACATGACAGTAGGCACACACTTCTTCCCTTCAGTGGGACACTGCAGTCAGCCTTCCTGACTGCTTGAAAGAACTATATTATTAACAGATTTTAGAATGATGCATTATTTCATATATTTTTTTTTCAGGCAATAAATCCTAAAGATATGAATGAAACTGACAGAAAAATAAATCACATCCATTATCAGAAAATTACTCTGTGATAGACAATGCAGCCAACTGCTAGGACCTCTGTAATAGCATTTTACTTTGTTCAAAATGCATCAAATGAAGCAGTCAAGAGAAACAGGACAGAATTAAAAGAAAGGACTTAGAGGTTCTATATGGCAACTGTACAGCCTTCTAACATGGGAAATTGAGAACCAGTATCTTGCTAAATTTTTTTTTAAATTAGAGTAAAAAATCGATTTTTTTAATGCAAGAATGCAGAAACTCAACACAAAATATGTACAATGTCGAACAATCAGTGCACTACATTTATGCATTGTAAATACTCAGGTTCTTTTCAAAAACTTCTCAAAGGCTTGTTTTGTTTTTAAAGTCCTACGTTTTCTAGACATCTGAGAAACAAAAAAAAGGTATTTTTGACAGTAATAAAGGAAAATCAAAATACAACAACATAATTTTAGAGTAATATACACTATCATAAATATATGATGAGTTACCGGATAGCCATTTCGCCCTGGTAGACCCTGGTTGAATGAGATGAAATGGTATGACACACATTAACAACACAATCATGACATATGACATAACAAACATGCAGAGTACATTACTGGCAAATTACAATTTGCATATTGATTAATTTTTAGTAGGTGATGATCTTACAAACCCATAAATATGAAATAGGTACCACATGGTGAAGAAATGAGGCTTTGGCAATTAAAATTATATGCTTTAACGTAAATAAATTCTAATTAAAAGGCTACTGGCTACGTCTGATGCCCACTGAAATTTCTTTTGTTATGAAGAGAATTATCCATGTAGACTGAAGGGCAATATGTGGTTAAAAGAACAAAAGTTTTAGTGCTTAGGCAGTAAAGTATTATATACATAGGCTGCCACTAGAACAGAGGTGCCAAAGAAGAAATTTGAGAATGTTATAACAGATCATAAAAAAAAAATTGAAAGCCCCAGCCTTTGACTGTTATTACATGTTACACTCAGTAGTCATGTAGAAGGAAAATAAACAGAGCACTGCAGTAGCCTTTGAAAATATAACATACAACTAATTCCATGCAGTGCTATGTGGGATATACAGATATTTGCTATTTTAAATGAAAACAATTACCACAGTCTCCAAGGTGAAAACAATAACTAATTTCATAACAGTTGCCCCTAGCCAGACTGTGTCTATGAAAATAAGTGAATTAGGAACAGAAATTATGTTTTTAAATGCCTTGTAGCAACTTAAACCCTTACTGACTGTCAGCAAGATGAAGTCTTTTAAGTTTCGAGTATGAAAGTTGGAATTTTAAGTCAGATACTTCTTAAAATTATTCAGGTTTGGGAACTATTTCAAGTTTGTGTTAATTTTTTTTTTTTTTAAATGGACCTATACGAAAACAGTGGGGAGCTGAAGTCGAAGACATTCATAATGAGGCACATAGTGAACTCTTGCCATGTTGCATTGCTACAGGAAAATCACTTGTATCATGATTTATAGTTGCTCTTTGTGTTTCAGGAGAGAACTGCAAAAGAAATTGGGGAAGCCAGTGTTTCTTTCAAATAAACAGGGCCATTATGCATTAAGCCTGGCTTTTTGATGGCTTGTTAAATGAATTTGCCACTATGAACTGCTGAGGATACAGTCAAAATCTTTCAAGGGTAAGTACTATCGCTGCTCAGTATCTACAGCTTACAGTAAGGTCACAGCAGAAATTCAACATATTAATTCACTATTCTCAAACATGCATGTAGCATAGAATATACAGATAACATGGTCTTGAAAATATTGTGGAAATACTATTATCTATCAAAGAAAAAAAATAGTTATAAGCCTGCAAACAATGTAAAGGAAATACTGTCTTAATGGTCACTTTTACAGCATATGATGCACATGGATGGCATGACAAATACGAATGTTTGAGATATATGTCTTTAGTCTTGTTCTTCAAGTCAGACTTTTGACCTACCCTGGAACTATACAACAAAGCAAACAAAAACCAACCAAACAGAAAACCCAATCAAAAACCCAAACAACCATAAAACCCCAGAAGAGAGAAACTGTTTTCTTACAGACAGGACTAGCCCAAGATTCAACCAACTTACTAGACTGAATAGTGTTATTTAATATTCATTTTACACAGGCACTTACTGGCTTCAGTAGCAATTACACTACAATGAGCTGGACAGCCTGAACACGTCCGAAGAACAAGGAGCCTGTACCCCAAGACTTTGTGATAACTGCAGAGGAAGTTACTACCCAGCAAAAGGCAGAGTGAGCAAGTCTGGACTTAAAATAGCATACTCACACAGTTTTATATTGCAGTAAAATATCTGTTACCAAGTCATAAGCAAAATGAACGTAACATACTTACGGGGAATTGTGATCCAGACTGCTATCTGGAGTGCTGAATATAAAGCTTTATTGTTTCAGAGACTTTTTTCTTAAGGAACTTTCTGATTAAATTATTCAGCTCCAAGATAATCAGTGAGTGTTTACACTGTGTAAGTATAAATATCAAAATTCCCTCTTGATGATACATGATCATTTTATCACGGTGATAACTTAACAGGATCTAACAGATTTCTCCCTGATTCTGGAAGAACAAGCAATGTATCACTGTACTTACAGGAGGTCCTGTGGGGTGGGGGAGAGGGAAAGAGGGTAAAAAAAAAAAGAGAAAAAAAGAATATGTAAGCTTATGAAGTTATTAAAGAAAGATACATATGTATGAAGCCAAGCACAAGGCCTCAGGATTGTAAGTGATCAACACTGCTAATACACTGAACACATTTTCCCATTCAAGTGCTTTTTAGCTTTGGTTGTGCTTTGCAACTTGTAAATATGACTAATACCTAAATGCATGCGCTTACCTTACCAATTCTTCAATTACAGTCATGCAATCTTACACAAGTTGATTTGCCATCCATTTCCATGCAATTTCATGCCAGTCCAAAAATACCAGCATGTACTACAATTCATTTTGTCAGACTCCACATAAAGCATATGTAACCACATCACCAGTTTCAATTAGCCACGCAGTTGGCATGTGGTCACAGCTTGGCTGCAAAATTGCACAAAGTACCCTTGGCATTTAACCTTGGCATCTCGTCAAGACATACATGTACCAGCATCTTCCAGCCTTCCAACTTTGCCTATGAGGGGAGGTTTCAGTGGCCACCTGACAGTGCTGAACTTTCTTTTCATCACCTTCCTTTCTCAAGGCACACATATAAAATGCTCCCCATTAAAATGTCACACTTCATGAAGTGATATTTGCACATTTTTTCAATTATTTAGACTCAAAGACTTTTGTATAGTGGTTCTTGGAAACATTATCAAAGGGCTACAAATCAAATCTACTATTTCAGTCTTATTAAGTTGAGCAGCTGCAGCTCCCAAATCAATGGCATTTCATTAAGCTTTTATGCCTCTCTCTAATTTCTGAATAAAGTGAAGTGCAAAAGGAGTATAAAACAGCAGCAGCTGTACTTCAAGATGGCTTTTAATATTGACAGCCTTTTGGTTTTAACAATGCAATTTTATTGTTCAGTAACTGAGGTAATTTTTTTATCCTGGTAAACATTCTTAAACAGCATTTTAAGGTGCAGGTCTGTTTTTAAATGAGAGAGATCAATTTCCTTTATTAATAGTTTAATATGTGTTTATTTGAGACATAAAATGAATCAACAAGAACCCTGCAAAGTAATTGCCAGGATTATTTGTAAAACAATCTTCAACCATAGAATTTCCTTCTATACCATAGCATTTTTCTCTGAAGTAAATACTAAGCCAACACTGAATGGAAACACCAAGGTGATTTGTATTAACCTTTGGCAGGGCTTGGCTTCAGTTTTGTGATGCAGGAAAATACGGAAATAGTTTTTAAGAGCCAGATAAATGATGATTTACAGAGATAAGAAAGGCTATAGAAGATTTACAGAGATCAAGTTGATTGGAAGATTTTCCTAACTGTCAGATTAGACAAGACAGTCAAGGAGAATAGAAATGTTCATTTTCTCCTTCATCGCCTCCAGAAAGTTCACCTTTATGAAAAACTCAGTCCTGCAAGGAAATCAACAGTTCCAATTCCCATGGATGTCACCAGGAAGAGGTGCTCAGCATCTCACAACATAGTCTCAAATGAAATTTCAAGCTCCACACCAACAGCAGGACTCTCAACAGCAACCTCCCTGGTACAGGGTAACGAACCAACAAATGTTTTCCTTATTTCCGTAAGAACTTAATTGCTACTCATTTCTAGTAAACAACCATTTCTCTTGTACAGAGTAGTCTATTCACCACATTATTTCCATGAGTACAAACATTCTTAACATAAGGAATTTTATTTCCTTCTTTATTTCCTTATAAAATTGTTCACCTCAAACCAAGGGGGCCTGATGCAACACTGACTTACAGTACTCAACTACTGACTTATATGGAGTTATTCTAACTTGCACAAGTATGAGAAGACACCAAAATGGTTTGACAATTACCAATGTGTTACCAATGGTACCATGTCAAGCATTATGAAGTATGCCTACAAATTAATGACTTCCAAGACTAGAAAACTATCTGGAAGGCCACCAGGTATATGCCAAGGGTCATGAATTTTTACCAGAGAAGTTTCAGAACTCTTTCAGAGCACACAAGTAATAAAACTAAAAATGAAGGCATGCTGAGTATACACCCTCTCAAAAATACAGACATCAAATAACAATGGATCTTACAAAATTGAAAACTTACCAGTCTCTCCTCTTCTGCCCCGCTTACCTCTTTTCCCCGGAGGACCTAAAAATAAGATGGTGGGTTGTAACTTTTTTTTCTTGAAATCATATGTAGAATATAATTTATCTGGGTGTAAGGGCATTATACAGATGCATTACATGAAGTCCAGAGACTTTGGCTGAGCAGGGGTAAAAGATAACCAGAATAAGATTCAGGAAGTTGAAGATAAAATTGACAGCTGCATCACCCACTACAGGCTCTCAGAAAAAAGGCTCGAGAAACTTTAGAGGTCATCCAGTTCATCCCACTTTCTCAAGGAAAATGTTAACCACATCTAAATTATTACTGCAACTTCCACAGGCATTTTCCCCCCAGTATTTCACTGTTCTGACAAGTGGAACATTCTTCTTTCTGTTCAGCTTGCTGCACTGAAGCCCATCAATTACTTTGTTTTTCACTGTGAACCCCAGAGAAGAAATCATTTCTTTTCTTCCCTCGGAAAAAGTCTTTGCTACACCATTCCTTCAATCTTCTTAAACCAAACTTGTCATGGGGCATTAAACTTCACTCAGTTATTCCTGTATTAAGACCAAGATTAGCATTTATTTATAAGAGCAAATCCAGCCTCCATCTGAAAACATCCAAGAGACAAAGAAACCATCAGCTGGTTATCCATCCCCCAAACACTAACAACAATGTATGTGTTGTTAGACACTGTCAAAGTGCTTTGCTTCCTGTTTATATCAGTTAGCCGTAACACAACAGCTTACTCCCTGTATGCTTTTTGCTAAGGAATCCTTTGCTACGCATTGTCTTTTCTCCACAATTATTTAACATACTATAGTCAGCATCTTCTGCACCTCTAAAGAAGAAATAAAATAATTTTTATCCCTCATTTCTGCACTCCAACCTTCAACATCCTTTCTAAACTGCAGATCTCAGTACAACGTTCTTCCTCTCTTCTTGGTGACCCTTACACATTGTTGCTGAAAACGCAAGGAAAGTACACTTCTCTTTTTACAGCTAGGAAGAGAGGCAGCAGCTGAGTACTGAAATGCTGCTGCTCTGAAGAGAGAACCACAGGTGGGACTCTCAATGCTGCTGAAGAGAGGCAAGTGCATGGGTGGAATTCCCAAAAGCAGTGACTCATGCAGGAGCACAAGTATCTCAGCTGTGGCCGTTATCTCACTGAAAAGAGATATTAGGTGCACAGGTGGTTTTGTTTGCAAATAGTTAAGCAACTGCCTGCTACTTTAAACAGCTACAAGATTCTCAAATCACCTGAACTACCAATCCATAGCTTTTAAATGCATGTCAATGCTAAATCTTACTTTGCACTGTATGTTTGCAGCAATCTGCCTTAAAAGACAAGGATGCTGAAAAGAAACATCAGTGATACAATTTCAATATAGATGTAAAATAGCGTTATTTTGCCAGGGAAGTAAAAGAATATTGATTTTATTAAAAAAAAAAAAAAAAAAGAGTAAAAAAGAGGAGCAACTCTTGCCTTGAAGGTAGTGAGGTTTATTCCTAACAGAACAGCTCACTAAAGTCCTTCCTTCTTGTTCTGTTTTGATAATTACAGTAGTGGCATATTGCAACACAAGTTTAAGACAACAATATTATAAAAAAAGCAAGAATGGCATAAGGTATTAATTATCCACAGCATACTTAACAAGGCAAGAATATTTTGTTATTGTATGCTAAAATGTAGCAAAAGTGTCACTCCATTGTGGAGAACCTTGCAACTTCCCCCTGAAACACTCCAGTAAGTGATATTTATGAAACTTCCTACACAGGTAATGACATGTTACAACACGCAGTAAGTTTCTATGCACACATACTTTTTTTTTTTTCTTCCAACTAACACTGAAACTTATTAAAGTCCCCATGCATGCACATTCCTCTGCAGGAATGTGGAGATCTCAGTGGAGATCTCCTGGGCTATCCCCAAGCTCACAACACAGCTGTGCAGCAATTTGGGCTGATCACAAACATGGATGTGCAGGAGAAACTTATAAGGTTCTCCACCAGGTAATGGCCTGTCTTTCAGCATGTAACAACAAAATATTTTCATCCTAGTTTGCAGAATACTATTTTATTAAACTTTGACTGCACTACAGGCGTGCACAGGCACACACACAAACATGTCTACTACTGAGTTTCCTTTTGAGAAAACAATAGAACTTTGAAACTAAAAAACTTCAGCTACAGACCAGCAAGAGACATTAAAGCCACTAACAGAAAACCCTGAAGTAACTTCAAGCTATTAATTTTCGGACAGAATTAATTTTGTCCAGCAAACTAGACTCCCATGGAGCATTAAATTGCCAGTTTAGTAGCTGTGTACAGTGACAGCAAAGGGGCTCCAGTTGAGTTCTTTCCTCTGATATCAAGCAGTGATCACTTCTAAGCTGTTGTTCTGAGATTACTAGATTCAGACGTATCTACCACCAGAAAAATGCTTATTATTATATTTCCAAAGTAACAACACCACTGAAGTTAGGAGAATTACTTGGACTTACACCAGCATTAATGAAATTATACCATCACCCCTGACATTTGGCTCATCAAACTAGAAGTATTTAAGGACCACTGAGTGATGTGAATCACTTCCTCCTCTCATTAAAAGCTTTTTTGATTTCTGCACTACTCAGGTCTCTGTCAAGGTGGTGGCATTTGCAAACCTCTTAGAAATTGTGAGATCAGAGGTGGATCTTGTAAGCTTCTACTGGGTTTGGGGGACCATTTGAGGAAATAATTTATATTTATTTATTTATTACCAATACAAAACAATTCATTTTAAACAGTTAATCACAGATGGTTCCAGTTCACAGAAAAGCTAATGCTGACATTTAAGGTCATTACTAGATGACCTACTACTTCAGAAACTACACGAGCTTTCATGTTTTTCTGAACAGTCTGCTTTCTCTAAATCTTAACTGCTAACATCATCTGTTGCTCCAAGAGTTTCCAGTTACAAAACCCTAGGCATTTTGCTATAAATATTAATTTTCCATCTGTCTATAGTTTTATAACTTTGCACTAATTGGAGTATTTGTTGGAGACTCATTGAAGCAGAAGGTGCAGTGAAAAAAATTATACCAAACACAATGTCAGCTTACAAAAAGTCCACAGATTTTTACAGCTTGCACAAGGTACACAACATATGACACAACTACTCTGAACTTTCTTGCCCAGGGTAAAAATCTCTCTAGAATAGTATCAGAAACATCCATGGTGAATTGAATTTAATCTAGAGTATTTAAAAAGTAGTTTGTTTTGAACATCTTTTTATATTAAAAATATAAAACTTAGAAAGAAAAAGTTTTAATCTCAGTGGAGTGAGCTGAGTTAATAAAGATTAATGATACTGAGCAATGAGCAAAAGCTAGTTTATAGTAGCCAAGTTTGCCAATACACTATTTTCCTAAACTCACTATATTTACTGATGGGCAGGGAGTAAGCATAAAAAGCCAGAAGATCAGCTGGTTTTCATTTTTAACTTAATTTACCTTCAAAATATTTGAAATGATTTTATTCTTGAAAAAACTTCTATTAATCTAATTTTTATGAATAGAAATGTTAGAAATTTTTTTTTTCATTCAAATATCAAAAAAATTAATGCCACTGCCATTCCATATCTACAAAGAGAACTTTGAAAATTAAAGAAATTGGGGGGGGGGGGGGGTGTATATTTCCAAAAACTAAGTCAATTACTTATCTGAATTTGTCTTCTCAAGCACTGTCAGCTACTCAAAAAGTTTTGCCCTTCGTACCTAACATATGAAACTGTCAAACAAAGAAAAAACCCCACCAACAAACAGAAGAAAATCCTCACACCCACACACAACCAACTTCAGACAGATTTAGACTTTGACACTTGATATTTTAATGGAAATATAAGCAATAAAAAGTACAAGTTAATAATAAGGCTGTAACAAACACTCCCCCCCTCCAAATTCCTCCAATTAAATCCGAAAATTCTTCTTGACTTCAGTAGAAGTAGCTGTTGAAATAACTACTGATGTAGTACCATTGTAGAGACTGTGTAGGAACAAGAATGTAACTATTAACAGGTTTTCCAAGACACATTAAGCACAACTTTGGTGACGTTCACCTCCTGGTAATGGGTATTCTAATTTTTGCAATCAAAAATTCTAGATTATGATGGTCCAAATCAGAAATAATTAGTACAGATAGACTGTGGTCAGATCATTGCTGTGGACCTGGAGAGTTTTCCTCAATGTCCCTTATTTCTTTTCACTAATTTAATAATTAGTCCTCCATGTGCACAGTAGTGCCAGAGGTCTGTGGTGGATCTACTATTTTTATACGGCTATATGGGAGACAGTTTTTACTAGAGGAAAGCAGATTACTATTGTATGTAGTCCACTACGTGCCTTGCCATATATCAAAAAAAGTCACATAAATCAGCCACACACATTAAGGGGTGGGAGCCAATATGGCATCTTCACACTACAGAAAGACAAAGCTATGCACTTAAGCTTTAACAGACAAGAGAATCTGTCTTAATCTGACAGCAAAGAATACTATAAACCTCAGTCTTAGATCTATGCATATTTTTTAAGTCAGATACAACAGATGGAAAATACACTCTTTTAAAATTTATTATTGCATTTTTCCAGCGCTTGGCTTGAATCACAAATTAAACTATGACATCATTAATTTATTAAAGACAAAAATGTAAAGATGGTGTATATTGTTCACACATTAGACAGCAAAAGCAGGATTTTCTTCAGTCCAGTTTTCCATCTACTATCTAAAAAAGAACATGAACAGGTTGTCCTTGCTCAAAGGGAAAATGGACTGACCTATCAAAAAACTAAAACAATATGTTTTCCTTCTCTGAAATTCATTTTTAGCTATAGAAGAAATAATTTACATTGTAATAACGCACATTTACGAGGTACCAGAAAAACTGGGCTCAGGTTTTTCATTGGTATGAATCAGTGATGATAATTAAGTTACATTGCCTCACACCAGCTAAGAACTTTGAAAACAGGGGGACAGACAATGTGCAGTTTGCCTAACTAAAACTTTGGCTCCCTAACTTTCTCTTAATCTTCAAAAGACTAATCCTATGCTGTTAAGGGGACAGACTCAATAATTAAGTGGCCCAAACTGGGAGAGGCAGTTATGCCTTAACAGTCAGGTCTTTCAAAAAAATCCACATATTCACCTTTAGAAATAAGGGTGGTACTAGCACACTGTTACACTGGCATCACCTTTATTCTTTCATTTATTGATATATTTACAGCAAACAAATTCTACTTTTCAAAGCAGAAGACAAAATAAATTTTTAAAAAAGCAAAAACATTTGGTGGATAAGACCTAGAGTCCCTCTATCAGCACTTCCCAGGCTTGTCAAAACGCTTTGCCACTTGGTAATCAGCTGATCTAGAAAGCCAAGTTTGTCCTAATTTTGGAAAGAAGTACAGTGGCATTACCAAGTCAAAGGAAGAGGTTTTACCCATCTCGGGTTATACCAAACTCCAACAGGTACTCACTGTCCCTACAAGTAAAGAGCTCCTATACCAAACCAGTGCACCAACCTAAGGATAACAGAAGAGTTCAGAATTCTGTTCCCTGTTTTACTGATGCCCAGGACATTGCTCACATGTCGCTTGACACACACACATAGTTACTGTTAAAGGTAATGAGTATTCCATGGGTACACGAAAAGAAGAATATTTTCCTGGCTGTTTCAAAGGACATCCATTTCACACATAGTTTACAGCTACATAAGATTTTGTCTGTCAAGTCAGAAAAATTAATTGGCCTAATTACATTCTCAGACTAAATCCTAAGCAACTGCCAACCTTGCTGAAATCATGTGATTAAAATAGCTAGAAGTCAGCTGAACCAAACCAACCAAGCCACCCAAACTGAATATAAGCCAGTGAAGTGTGCTCGCAGCCCAGAAAGCCAACCGTGTCCTGGGCTACACCAAGAGAAGTGTGGGCAGCAGGTTGAGGGAGGGGATTCTCCCTCTCTACTCTGCTCTTATGTGAGAGTACTGTGTCCAGCTCTGTGGCCCCCAGCATAAGAAGGACATGGACCTGCTCAAGCAGGTCCAGAGGAGGCCACAAAGATGATCAAGGGGCTGGAGCACCTCCCCTACGAGGACAGGCTGAAAGAGTTGGGGTTGTTCAGCCTGGAGACGAGAAGGTTCCGGAGAGACCTTATAGCAGCCTTCTGGTACTTAAAGGGGGCCTACAGGAAAGATGGGGGGGGACCCTTCATCACGGAGTGTAGTGATAGGATGAGGGGTAACGGTTTTAAACTGAAAGGGTAGATTTACATCAGACATAAGGAAGAAATTCTTTACTGTGGGGGTAGTCAGACACTGGAACAGGTTGCCCAGAGAAGTTGTGAATTCTCCTTCCCTGGAAGTGTTCAAGGCCAGGTTGGACGGGGCTTTGAGCAACCTGGTCTAGTGGAAGGTGTCCCTACCCATGGCAGGGGGGTTGGAACTAGATGATCTTTAAGGTCCCTTCCAACCCAAACCATTCTATGATTCTGTTACATAGTTTCCTGGCACGAATATAATTTACCTGTTTGGTCATATTCAGAACCAGGCATTGGGAGTGTTTGAAGTCAGGTTTTCCCTGCCCAGGCCACAGAGTTTGTTGAGTGGAAGCTGCCCAAGAGCTTTGCAATTGCTGCTGGTGCTGCTCCCTGGGGCTAGATGCTTGAGTGCCTAAGGCATATTCCCCTTTTAGTTGCTTTGCTGGCTACCATTTTGCAGCCCAATCTGAAGACTGGGCTCATTAAACACTACATAAAATATCAGGTACGCGTATCTTCTCTTAATGCCACAATATAAGATGGTTTATATACTTTCTACAGGTACCATACATGACCTTATTAACACATTCAATAGGTGTAAGAACAAGTTGTTCTGACAACAAATCCTCCTACCACCAGTTTGCATTTTTTTCTCTATATATGTTTCATTATTGTTATTTTCATGTTCTATATGAGTGACCAGTGTTCCAGCAAAAATGGCACCACCAGTTTACCTAACAGACCTACGGCATATTTTGCATTATTCTTCATCCTTATGTATGGTAACACTTTGGCCATATCCTTTGCCACAGCTGTAGTTTTAGGAGTGCCTTCACCAACCTATTCATATGTATATCACAAACCTTGACCAAATCACAGGAGTCTTGTGATGCATTACAGTCCCAAAGTTTAATCATACTTACATTTTCTCTCTTTCTTTCCTGTTCAGTAGGAGGACTGGCATAGGAAACACTGCTGCTTACGTGACCTCATTTTAGGAAGACTTAACAACACAGAACAAATAGGTTCTTGAACTTTGCATTTTTCACAGGTTACTGCATCACCAAAGTGCTGTGGCAGAACATGCGTAACTGATGATATTTAAAATACTGTCAGGTGAAGATTCACATTTGTAAGGCAACAAATGAAATGATTCACCTCAGATCACAGCTTTTCTGTCCAGCTAGAATTATGATCTATCTTGATAAAGCAGTCTGAAATAAATCCCAGTAGCCTGGGCTGGAACAGTTTGCTGGTTCTTACAGATGAAGTTTTAGTGATGAGCCTGCTAAACTATTTTAATGAACATATAACACTCCAAACACACACGGTCATCTTTGCAAACACAGAAATAGCTGCTATCACCTGGCTGACAAATATTGCTGAGGGACAGCTGAAGTATGTAGGGATGGCTATTCTATACTAGCAAAGCATGAAAGTCTTCTCATTATTTCAACTTGCCATTCCATTGTATTATTATCATGCCATATCAATAGTTGGCCCTATGATGCAAAAAGCATATGTCATATTGAGAAAAACTATTCAAGCTTCATTTACCTTTCTTGGATACTACCATAGTTGATGTAAGAAATAAAGTATCAAAATTAAATTATTCTTCAGCCTCAATAGAATTTAAATTACCTTTAGGAACAGATTTAGATACTTTCTGAGGACATGCAGCCATACCAGATAGTTAAGTAACTACACAGTACAACTGTACTATAAAAGCAAAAGCTTCAAAATTAAAAATCCTTAAAACCTAATCCTGCCTCCACCTTTAGGAAGTCACATTATATCTCAGTGTCAAAGTTCTGCTATCAGGAAAATGACAAATAACAACATAACCACAGTGGAAAGCACAACATCATCTTTCTCAAACGCAGTGCTTTGGACATGTTAAGTCAAGTAGAGAGTCTGTCGTGATTCCCAAGAACAAGTTAATCTTTCTCTAGTATCTACACAGTAACACAGGCTATAGCGCAGGACAGAGCAGCACTGCAGCATTTCATGTAGTGCTGTTGAGAAATAGGGACTTTTCCACGTCAGTCAATGCACTCTCCCACCCCAGCAAATGGCAGGTACACTTCCATGCAGTAAGCACTATGCAGACATCCATCCTGGCTGTGGCTTTCATGTTACTTGTGTCGAGTTACACTCAGTCTGAGCAATTTTTCACTTAAGCCCATGGTCTTCCATGTGCACGAGAGACATTGGTCATTACTTTCTCTGAGGGTTCACTCCAACTGAGGGAAAGCCATGACCTCAAATTTTCCTCAAGCAACGAAAGGTGCCCAACTCTTCTCTCCTGAGGAAAACAGGACGCCTCTCCCATGCTGCACTGGGATGAACACAGGCCACACCAGGGCTGAAACCCCCGCAGCATATTGGAATCAAAATGACCTTTTCTATTTCCTCCCAAGTTCTACATCAATTTATTCCTTCTGCTATAACTTCCCACCAAGCTCCTCACGTTCTTTTCCCTTTGCATTTCATCAGTCTGATTTTTTTTCTGATTTGCTTTTTGAAATGCATCCTTTCTCCTTGCTGGCCATATGGCCCTCAGCTGCCAGGCCCAGTACAACAGCAGCTAGGTGCAACAGCTGGAGAAAAGTCCTGCTCAAGCACCCACGTGCCGATTAGACATACCCTCGGTACTCTTGGGAAATGTAACACAGGCTGTTGGTTTTACTTTGGAGCAGTTGGGATAGCTCACCCCAGTCCAAACATAGGCTCTATTAAGCACATGAAAATGATTATTTTTTCCAAGGCTTTTAACTTTGTGAAATTAGGGTGTCATCTTTTCTCCCACATGACAATAGCAGAAGGTCATATAAACCTGGTAAAAAGTACCAGCCAAGGTTAAATCTCAATATTTCACTTCAAATTATGGCTACATGAGATTTTATTAACAAAGAACAGGTAAAGCCAGAACATATTTCCCTTAACCTTCATTCTTAAACATCTGGCCCTGTTTAAAAAGAAACACCAACAGACTGCAGTTAATTTTTGGCAAAAACATAAGCCACTGAAAACTGAGTCTCACGATGGCAAGGGAGAGGCAATGCTAACAATGACATGTCAGCTACTCACAACCCTTATCGCGGTCGGTCGTGTCAGCAGTAGTGAAAGTAAAATTACCTAAGGATCAATGATTCAGATTACTTCAATGCTCATCATAGGTTGGGAGTTTTGCTCCAATTTTCAACAGGTATCCATTTAAATTAATACAAGTTTAATACAAGTGCTTTTGAAAATCTCACTTAAAGTGCTATCAGATAGATTTTTCACTTTAACCACCACAAAACACTCTGAAGATAAAGTATGACAAATTTCAATTTTTACACTGTTCTGTTACAGCACCTACAGAACTGGTAATTTCTTGAAAAGAATACCACCATTTAAAATAGATTTAACCCAACTTTTTAAATCTGACAATACTAGCAATATTGCCTTAGATTTTATTGAGATGGTATAAAATTTATTATTTTATGTCCTATGGATATGACACTAGGGTAGCTGCTATATCACAAAAGAGTGAGACATTTTTTAATCTGTATTTGAAATGAACCTGTAAAAGCAAATGGCTTACCAAATACATTTGTTTACAAGCTGTAGCTGAACAAAATAAACATTTAGGTGACTACAGCCTCTTTCAGTTTTACTGCCCTTTGTAAATCTGCAGTAATCTACCTTAACCTATTTATAAGCTACTCAAATTTTCCACATTTTCTGTTTTTTCAAATTCAAAGTATTGACACAAACAAGTAAAATTTTCATCACATAATTTGTCATATCGGTTTAATTTTATTCTAAAAATTTTCTCCTGCAGTCACTGAATAGCCTTTCTAGATTTTTAAAGATGTGGAACAACATCAATGTCATATTCAGTTAAAACTGTACAACACAAATGAAACAAATATTTAATATCCTAGACTATCTCCACTTACATTGTGGAGTCCAGGTGTCTCCTCTTACTACAGATTTGATCCGCATGCTTAACTTTTAAGCCATGATTGACAAGAGTTTCGTGATTATGATGACAGATTAAAGTGTTCATTGAATTTAGAGGGTTTTTATTTCAGTTGTGACAGTAGTGTACTGGGAGACAATGAAATACAATACCACAGGATTAAAGGCAGCACATAACTAGTCAGGCACTGGTACTGCAATCATCTTGGTCTAACCCACACATGCTGATCACCCATTTAAACATAAAACCCTACCCTGAGCAGAGCATATTCCTTTCAAAGTCTTACTCACGTGCCTCCTCTCATTTCTAACATAATAAATATATCATCTGACGAGGAGCTTAGTGACAGCTGCACAAGTTAGTTCTAATTACAAAAAATAATAAGCGGCTTTAAAAGGTTCAATAAGTCTCTATTGCATAACAGCACAAAAGCAGCACAATTATTGCTTACAAGCAAAAGTAAATAAACAAAAAAGAGTGCCAGGACTCCTTATGACCATACTCCAAATGTCAGTTTCTTTTGGATAATCTATAAAAATATCCCCATTAATGATGCACTATTCATCTACAGAAAGGGAAAACAACAAACTGAACACAAATGCTTCAAAATATTTTGTCTGAATTAACACAGGAGGTACACAACTGCAAAAGATCAAAAATAATGAAAAGGAAGTAACTTGTTCAGCTCGGTTTACATCTTACAGCTGCCTGTGAACTTTTGCAGTGATACTGGCTCTGGTTCCTAAGGAGACACATATTCAACCTGATAGACACCCGTAAAATATTTTTATTATCTTGGGCTACATCCTGCTCCTTATTTCAAACAGCATACTTGCCTGAAAAAAAGTTTTCAAAGAAAGTACAATCTCCCATGCTTTAAGCACTCTTGTGAGACTATGTTTCTGAGATATAGCAGTGTATCTTTGATCCACTGGACAACACTTCAGGTTGAGATGTAAGCACACTGGATAACGACAATAAAAAAAGACTTCAGCAGATGCCAAAACAACCAGGACTTGGATTCTTCTTGCTATACAAATCTCTTTCTTATTTTAAGAGGACAACCAAGGAAAGTCGTACTGGGTCAGGCTCAAAGTAAGATTAAAGAATTAATGGATGAAAGTTTACTATACTACTATAGTGACTTGTTTCACTATGTTTCCAACTATTTTTTAAAGTGTCAAAAATTGTCTAATATAAATGTAAAGCTTTGTACATGTCCCACATTTAGAGAGCTTGCAGAAAGCAGCACAAGAGAATGGATGCTCTCAGCTGCTTCTCTGTGACCAGCTGTATCTTCGGTAGCTTGGAAACCATCCAATGCTGTAACTTTGTCAGCCAACTGTAACCCCATGTTGAACTTAAAAGAACTTAATCCACTCTATTATTGCCTTTTCACAGGTGGAACCTGTGCCCTTTTCTTTTATCAAGGTCTTTCTCGTGACATAACAGAGACTCCAAAAATCTAATGACTGCCCATATTAATTTATATAGATCATCCTTTACCCGTACAAAGAAAATGAACTAGCAGTACATATAAGTAAAAAAATTCCATCTCGAGTAAAGCATATGGATTTGATCTACCCTTTTAGACTGCCAGACACACAAATATACATTCAGAGTCAAGTACACACACAAAAGAGCCTTCTACTTTAAGGCAACTCCAGAGGACCTTATCAGCTTTGACTGAGGCAAATCTTCCCCTGGAGCTATGGGACTACTACTTGGGCAAATGCTGAATTAAAAAAGGCATCTTGAGATTTGGCTCAGTCTCAAACTAGAAACAAAGTAATGGATATTCTTCATAATATATTACAAAGCTAGCTGTCCTCTAACATACAATAGTTTATGCATGCTAGTGCGTAAATAAGCATTAAAGATCCTTATACACCAAAATTACACACTGGTTACTTATAACCCATTATTGTTTATGCTTGAAGATTAGCTGCAAACTTTACTCAGTATTTTCAGAGTGAAATAAGACATTAACAATGTTTTTTACATACCTACCACAAGCACAGAGTCAAAGACTGGTACTTCAATCAAGCTAATCAAATTCATAGATAGCAGCATGCTTTTTCTAATTGTGTCCATGCATGACTAGGTATGTGTGTAAGCCACTTACAAAAGAAACAAACCTCACTGTCAACAGGGCAACCTGCTTTGGCCTTCCATCTGCAAAACACAACTGTAGGTTTCCACAATCAGTAAGTAGCAATAACATTTGGAGTGAAATTACAGTAATGAAGAACAAGCTTGGAAACAGTGAGCTTTTGGCTCTCTACCCTACAAGTCAAACTGCAAGGAGCCTGGCATGTTCTTTATGAAGAGATATTGAAAATCTGTCTCTGAGCATCACAATATACCCTTCAGGGAGCTGACCATAATAGAAGGCTATTCCTTATAAAGAAGTCTGAGCAAGAGTCACATTCTTAACATGACCAGATGTGACATATTCAAGGTGTCACGAATGGAATAAACCATGTTTTACAAACATCTTTCTTACTGAAACTGTACAGTATGACTTAACACTGCCTCAAAAGAATGGGATGTTGAAAAGCACTAGGTCCTATATTACACCTAAAATACTGTCCAGAGTTAATAAATTTATATGGTGCTGTACTTAAATATCCTGAACACAGAATTTACAGGAAGTTAAACATTAACACTTTCCCATGACTAAGTGTTGTATTTTACTAGAGGCAGGGAAAAGATATATTCATAACGGGAAGTTATATTCATAACCCCCATCAGGGTTAAACGTTAAAAAAATCTTCTTTTAAAGTTTAATCTAAACTTCAAGGACTGAGTCAGGAAGTGAGACATCCTCCTACCCCCTTACAGTTATAACACTGTCCTACCAAGGGTCATAGACCTGTCAAACATGTCCAGCTTTCTTCTTGTGAAAACAACATGTGTGCAGAGCTCTCAGGTGAAAAAAAAGTCTACAGATTTACTTAGGTCCCAAAATCAGTGATATGAACTCATATGTTCCTGAACAAAATAATAACTTGGCAACAATGTCTGGAACAAGTTATAGTTTGCATGTAAACCTACTTGGCAAGCCAGACAGCAGGATAAAGGCATAGACTAACTGCTCGGTGTCAGTCATGAACAAGCATGCTAAGGTCTGGCAATATTTCTCAGATGTTAATACAGGGTCACGATCATCTGCTGAACATCAAAGCCCAAGCATCACTCCTGAATTAAGACTACAATATCAACCCTAATTAAAGGGGTAGTGAGTGTAGTCAGCGAAAGCCTATCCAAATTGAAAAGATGCTGCAAAACCACCTGTTTATTGTGGCCTTTCAAATACAGCCATAAACCAGACAGTCCTAGAGTGCACATGCATGCATACATGCAAACATGCACAGAGAAGGAAGCAAGCTTTAGCAGACCTAGGAGAGGCAGCCCCTTTCTATGGGCCACACAATGCCAAATCTGAAAGTCTGCTAGGTCTTCACAGAAGGCACACACACAAATAACAGACCACAGAGCAAGCATTAACCATACTATGGTTAATATATTAACCATATAGCGATTTCATTATAACACAGTAAGAATTTCAGAGAGGAAAAGGATTTTGATTGTTATTGTTTATAACTCCTCATTTTCATACTTATGTAACCTGTTGGTGGGTGAGAGCAAACAGTTCAAGTTGCCCAGGTTAATGCTTAAAAGTAATCAGGAAAAAACCCACAAATTTCATTATTAGTGAATATGAGTCTCTAGTTTCTGCCAGAGACAAGTGGCCCAACAAGTTTAATTGAATTAGACAACAGACACATTCAGATCATGTCATGAGAAAACTGAAAGACAACAAATTCATGAACAATTTAAAATTAGGGCAACATCCACATATTAAATAAAAGCAGACCTTTAACTATCACTCTATCTTTTTGAAAGATTATTAATTCCTGTGCAAAAGAACATCCACTCAGATACTGGTGCAATGTCTGACATGTACCATTAAAATTGTTTTATAGTGGAATTGGACAGAAAGGAAGAACACCTCAAGAATGTAAAGAAGTCAAAATCAATGGTGTCGAAAGCAGTACTAGGATCAAGCACTTTTGGATGAGGATAGATGGGAAGACAAAAATCTGCAACAGGGTGACTCAGAGGCTCACAGGAGTCCAATAGGGGTGGCCCATTCACGTTTATGCTCTTGAAACTTGCTCAGTTCACCATGAAAACAATACTTTGACAGCCAAATACTGAGTCATGTAGCTATTACCTATTTAAAAAAAAAAAAAAAAAATCATGGGAAAGGGAGGAAGGCGAGAAGCTTTCTGACTTTTGGGTCTTCTTTGCCTGCAGAAATGTCATCACTGCCAGAAAATGTCCGGATTTCAGCTGCTTCCTCTTCGTGGTCTTTAATGTCATTACTGTCAATATGTTCAGCAGATTTCCCTCTTCTCATTATCACAATAGTCAAAGAAAGGGATTGTTCCTTCACTTATGGAACAATCAGTAAATGCTATTAGCAACCTATAATCAAACCTGATTTTGATTATTCAAGCTTTCACAAAGATGCTACCAGTTTCCCTCTTAAAAGTTATAACAAGATATAATATCCTTTGCTCTAAAAATAAAATCCAACAAAGACAAAAGCAAGAAAACAAAGGTGTTGCTGGTTGGTTCAGAATGTCTCTCAACCAAATTTCTTTTCAATTCATAAGCCTGATACTCTTCTTGACCTTGCCTAAAGCCTGTCTAAAATGACCTACAGACAAGGCATGCTCTCATCAAGCCTCAGCTCCCCCAGTTTTGAAATATGTATGATGTTGGTTAGGACTTTAATGTAACATCTACTCTCTTCCAGTCTATTCAATAAAGGCTTTTTTTCAGTGATATTCACAAAGCATAAGCCCCTCTTCCCTCCTCCTCCCAAGCCACACACCTTCTAGCACCACATTACAAATATTATATGCAAGATATTACAATTTCATTTGTAAAGCACTTGAGATCTACAGAAGAAAATGCCTAAGAGCCAGGTACTGTTAGTAGCACCATTACTATCAGTGCCACTGGTACACTGTCCATCTTAAATAATACTGAGTTAATATTCCAGGGTACGATACTGTAACTTTCACCAGTCAACACACAAAAAAATAATGTAAGGTAAAAATATATACCTTGGATATAAACAAGAAATACTGTCACAATAAATTCATAATAAGTAGTTGCCTCATTTGTCAGACTGTTATGCATAGCAAAAACGTCTGAATTTGTTTGAGGAGTTTTGCTGCAGATGTTATGGCTATTAAGTCATTTATTTCTTCTTCATAATCTTAATTAGGAAGTGTGCATCCAAAAGTTTGTACGTTAAAGTATGTAAGTGTATGCAATGTATGTAAATACTTGAGGAAGAATAGCTTATAGTGGTGAAGTTATTTGAAATCAGGTTATTACTTCTGCTTGAAGAAGCAGATTGAATATGGAAAACAGTTTGCTAGCACTAGTAAAATTGCAGGTGCTTGCTACCATGGAGCTTTTGGAAGTGTTCATGTATTTATAATCTCTGGTTAATGCAGATTTTTCACAGAAGGACCAGCAGGGGATTAACGAAATTACCTTCCAAAGTCTTCTAAATTGCATAAAAAATTCTAAGATTCTGTTCTAATGCTGTCTTGCATTAGTGAATCTATCCTATGGAAAATCAAGATGCACTGAATTATCAATGGTACCCAAGTCATTTGCCCAGCATGCAGTGTAAAAATCTTGATCACTGAGTTTTTCATGTATCTTATAGAGCTGAAAACTTCCGTCATGACTATGAAAGCATCTTTGCCCCACTAAGAAATTTTGCACCATATGGACTGAACAGGGTAGAAAATACTAGGCTGGAGTCCAAAATGCTCATTCATTGCAGCAAAAGTGGAAGTATTTTTCTGTTCCTCCCTCTTCCTGTGATTTAAACAGTCCTCACAGCCTCCTGCATCCAGCACCAATTCCTGATACTTAGGATCAGTCTCAGTTTTCTGAACTACACCATTCTTGCTTGCTACACAGTGTAGAAGCATCTATCAGGTATTTCTTTGCTTTCCATGAGACCTAACAGTATTTTTATATATCTAGGTATATAATACTAGCAGTTTTCAGAGTGCACTTTCACAAAGAATGGAAATGCTAGCCAATCTTCCAAAGTAACTCAATACTTTTTCCTTGTCATGAGATTCTCAACACCTTCATACATAGCAGTAAAGAACATAAGCATCACTCCTTTTTTTCATAAATAAGTTTCCAAGCTCAGGATGCTGTCACGTATAAAAATTACCAAAAAAAAAAATCAGATTGAGAGCTGCAATCTTCTTAACCCATGTTCATATGCTGTAGAACATCACAAGTAACTGTCAATTTGCCTTCTTAATTGCCATACCACATGTCAAAAACTTCCTTCAGTTAATACCTGCCTGAAGAATCGGAATTTTTGATAAAAGGACATAATGTGTAGTGTTGGGAATTGGTAGTTATTGGTTGGGTTTTTTTTTTTTTATAAAGCAATGAAAATCTGACAAGCACACTGCTATAATTTTATCACCTTTGCATCAACACAGCGAGAAACTGTTCTAAGGACAATACCAAAACTCTTAAAGGAATTTAAACTGCTTTCTCAGACAACACACAAACTAAGTTTCAAAGCCTGAAGAGAACATGAATAAAAATAGTACTTAATTCAGAATCCTGATGTATGTGTGAATATTCTGAAAGTTTCCAGTATCTCTATTATCTTTGCACTAATTTGCTATTTTCCTCCACTCATTTTGGTTTCTCTTGAGAACTTAGGCTCTCAGGACCACATCATCACCATATGAACTATAAAAATACAGAAACCAAAAACTAAAACTTGAAACACTCAGTAATTACGGTTGCTATACTTTGCACATGAAGATAGTTTATTTACTATCAGTTCTTAGAGTAGCCAGCTACTGTAAACTCTTGGTCAAGTAACATTGAAAGGGTCTAATCCACTTTCTATTTTCCAATGTGGATGGACTCTACTTCCTCTAATATCCAAACTATTACATTAGGGAAGAGAAGAAACGTTCTGTATTCACAAATCATAACAATCTGACTCTGAAACATTTAATAGGATTATTATGTATAATACTTTTACTATGTTTATTACTGTTTCTGGCAGTGCATTGTCAACATGTATGCATCTATAATGTTCATACTATTAATGTACTACCCCAGTTTTCAAACCTGCAAATACTTACCTCCTCCTGGTATTGTGAGTACTTCTGCAAATTAAAGTGTACAATTTCTGTTCTATCACAGCAGCCAATATATCAGCCTCTAGTAAGGGTTTTAAGCCCAGCTTTGTAATGACGGGATTAAGAAATATACTCGCACACTGATATTTAATGGATCTAAAAAAAACCCTCAAAGCTAACAAAAGAAAACAAAAAAGTCTGTGCAGGGTCATTGGTTTTCTTTTTTCGAAATGCCAACCTCTTTAAAGACATTTTTCAATTATTTCAAGGACAAGACTTACCTCTCAAAACTTACTACTGCTAATAAGAGGAATCGTTTACCAAGCACTGCAAGATCTTTAAAAGGCCACGTATAAACACCATGTACTCCAGAGCAATAGTTTGTATCAGCCCAGATAGCTATGGCATGCTTTCACATCAGTGACTTAACATTATCACTACAGGAGGCCTAAATGTTTTCTTAATAGTAAGCTATCTTCTTCAGGAGTTGATGCCAATTCTACAATAGCCGCGTGCAAACTTGCAGACTGAGATTTTATTCCTGTCTAAAGCAATGAACTCTAAAGACATCTGCAGCTGGGCATAATGCCCACCCTGGTACAATTACAATGCTATGTCAGCTTCTCACTGTTTAAGGTGATGGATTTCATATCTGGGCACGTTATCTTGTTGGAGGCGATGGTATTTTTTTCTTGGAAGCAAGCTGGAATGGCATAGGACTGTGCCAATTTCAAAGCAGTGTAATGTGTTTCTACAGCCTTTTTCATAGGTAACATTATATAGCAATTTCTGTTGTGTACCCTGCCAGCACTTTACCGTGAACAGGTGCTCAACAAACTTTCAGACTATTACAGTGCAATGTATTCAAGAAAATCAAGATATGAACAGCACAAAACAGCAAGAGTAGCATGCAAGTAGACTGGCACATTAAGTTTAACAGGCCCCTCAATAGGACTCCATCTCATTTATTAGATCAAGGATCACATGTTACATTAACAAGAGCAACAAGAGCAAAAGAGCTTTACATTTTGAAACAATAGACAAATTCTTTCTCAGCAATAGTTTCCAGTTGTATTCACAACTGAAGAGAAGCCTTTTGGCTTCCAAATATCTGCTTGTTACTCAGCCACCACAGAATGCAGTGTGATCCAAGATGTTTTCCCAAGACTCACTCTTGGTTAATACAACACTAATAAAATACAATACCTTTGGTACCATTAACAAAACACAACTACCTGTTTACATATTTGAACTTACAGTCTTTGAATAAGGTTTGCAATATTCCACACAACAGACAAAAAGACTGTGAATATTAAGTATCTGGTTGAAATGTACAGCATCTTCTCTGGTTCACAAAATGGGAAAAACAACCAATATAGAGTTCTCTAGAAATCAGTGCTGGATAAAGAGCAAAAAATAATCTACTCTGTGCCTCCCACCCCACTCACCGCAACCAAAAAAGCTATGACTCACTATGGGACAATTCATAAATATTGAGACCATACCAGATGTACATTATACATTAGCTACTACACATGCAAATTTGCCCTGATGAAGACAGAAACACCAGTTCTTGTAGAAAAAAAGTAGGTGCAGCCATATAAAAAAAATCAACTGAAATTACTTTATATAAACAACTTTTTAGAAATAAATATACAGGTTTCCACAAATACAACTAACTACAAACAGCTTTGAAACAGTTACTCCAAAGGTAAGCACATAAGAAGCTGCCAATATTTTGAAAAGCCATAAAGGGATAACTTTCAACTACAGACCCACTCACAGGGTTACACTGTCAGGCATTAAAATCACCTGAAAGAGGTTCGCAATGAGACAAGAGGCTGCTTTCTCTGCCTTTGCAAAGGCCTGCAGAGTGTGGCACCAACAAGCCCTAAAAATTGGTAAGTGGGCTACCTTCACAAAGTCTTCATTGCAGACCGTGAAATGTGCTGTTAGCACACACTGAGGCCAGAATATCCTGGAAGGAGACATTTCCATATTCATAACTCATTTGTGCTACATGATTCTGGGCAGGTTGTAAAACCTCTCTGGGCTTCAGTGGCTCTCAGAATGAAACAGGTACAACCATCCCAAACTCTGGATGATGCTGATAAATGTGGTATGTGCAAGGCAGCTTGAGATCATTGATCAATGTACTGTAAAAGAGCAAACTATTACTAGTTCATCATCATCTGCTGCTCCATGCTTGGGAATCCAGTTTTAGCAAAACAGATTGTACAGAAAAATCACAGTATCTTCACAGACCTTTTAAGGAGCTAGTTAGAAGTCCCACCAGAATTTCTCAAGCACCTACAGAGCATTATCTGAGTGCCACAAACAGATTCAATAACAGGTCCGGTGCCACAGTATGTTGCATTGTGCTGGGCAGCAGGGGTCAAAGCAAGAAAAGGGTTATCAGACAGTGAGTAATGGAACACCTGCTGTCACCTATAGTCCTCTTTGAATCCATGCTATACAGTTTCATCACTGACAGCATCAGAGTGTGAGTAATGCTGCGGGCCAAACATGGACCTGTCTGTCAACCTCCTGGTGTTTGGACAAAATGTCCTGAGAAGCTGATGTAGTAGCGACATTCAAGAAATGCAGGAATCATGGCTGGATCCCAGCCACTTAGCAATGGCATTAGTGATTCACACTGTGAGCATTATTCTTAAATTCTATAAAGCCTTTCATTGTATGAAAGTCACATACATGGAGTCAATATGGCCCCTCAGGACTACTAAAAACCTTCCTCGGTTTTAAAGTTTTTCAGCACTGAAAAGAATTTGAACTGCTATCTCTAATTTGAAGCGTGAGAGCAGACAAAAGTGCTGCAAAGCATCCAGACATGCTGTCTCACTAATGCTGGCCTGATCCACTGCCACACACTGACCCAGCGCGCTGCTCTGGATCCACCTCCCAAGCTATCATTTGCACAGGTGCAGGACAGGACTCCAGACTAAATGGAAACAATGTAAGTGCTGCTCATTTGTCATGCACAGGATATGTGGGTAAGACCTAGAGGCCCTCCTCTGCACTTTGCCTCCTCAGCATCTCAAAGGAAGTAAAGGGAAACATTTATACAAGCCTAAAGACAAGGATTACGGGAGCTGGATCCTGAACCCCACTAAAATCAATAGGGTTGAAGATCCTCTCTTCCCTTAATACATCACTGTACAGAAGAAAAAAATTTCTAGTCATGACTCTCAGAGTTTCCCTCTGAATCAGCAATTCTGGCTCTTTCTAAAGTCATCTTTATTCTAGGAAAGCTTCCACCAGTTTTAAAGACATGTTTTCTTGCATATGATCTTTAGGATTTGTGGTACCTCTGCAACTGTTTATGCTGCAAAAAGGTCAAACAACTCTACACCCGTTTCCTAAATCATCATAGGCCTCAAACCCCTCATAATCAGTAGAAATATGTACAAATGTTTCTATATCATAGAATCATATAGTTCCATATTTATATTGGAATTATATATTATATGTTTCTATCGGGCTAGGAAAAGGATATGCATACTGTGCTGTACAGATGATTATTATACAGTTGGAACTAATGAAATCTCTGCCTATGAGCAAGAAGTTCCCTGAGAAACTGACTTTATAGACAGGTAGTACAGTGGTAGTCAGCTCTGAAAGATGGTATTTTGCTTTCTAGAAAGGATTTCAGACAAGTGGCACTGAATCAATAGCTACTACTCTTCTTTGATGTTCTGTAGGTTCTTCAGCCAATTTAGAGTTGCTGACTACCTAAAAAGAACAAAGTTAAAATCATTTAAAAATCCTCCAAATTTATCCAAATCACTGAAAAACACAAAACCAGCTTTCAGTGTTAGCCTCAAAGTAAAATAATATCTTTTTAGGCACCCTTTCACCCTGCCAGAACTCAACCACTGGGGAAGTACTATATTTCAGGCAAAGACATTTGAGAAGAAAAAAACTTCTAGAAAATGCCTCTGAAAATCCAATTTCTAATCACTCAATTACTTGAGCTCTGTGGCTCCCTTCCACATGAGAACAGAAAGGTTAGCATGGAGGTGATGGGGAAATCAGAACCACAGATGGGTAGTGCCGAATACTCTGCTTATTACCATATTCATAACTACAGGGCTCCTGTATCACCAAATAGGTGGCCACAAACAACACCTTACTGTGGGGCTGCCATTAGCCTGTCCAGTTAATATTTTGCCCAGAATTCTCATTTTCATAATACACAACACCAACTGTAACCTACCCAAGGCACTGCCTAGATAAATGAGACTTGACTAAATCTGCCCAGCTCAAACTGACTAGATTAATCCAGCATGTGTCGGATAACAAAGGTAACATTTCTTTTAACACATACAGGCGGGAGGCCAGAGGGTGATAGAAACCACAGCAGCAACCACTAATTAGCCCCAAGGAAGGAGGAAGTCATAGAGATTGGCCTGGGGCTATATGACTATGCCAATGATCTAATGTAGAGAGCAATAAATAGTCAAAGACAATAGTCCCAGGGCAGAGAGAGAGGCCAGGGCGGAGAAACACGATACATGGGTGTCAGATACCTTGTAGAAGCTGCAGCTTGATGAGAACAACTGCTACATGTAGTAGCTGAGCTGTCATCCACACACCTCGCACATTGCCTGGTTGAGTGAGTATGCCATTCCCCCTGCATTGTACAGGTCTGAACTGTAAGACTGAAGCTCTGATTTGCATGTGATATGTGTGTGTTTGTGGAAAAGGAATCACTATTGACCCACTGTATCTGTCTTGCCAAATAAATACCTCTTAGATTATATGTCAACATGGGTTATTGTTCTCTTCCAGTGGCCACCTCACCCGATCTCCCATGACTACTTCTGAGTCCTAGTAGCAACTCAGTGCATGACTAACTGTAGTAATATGAAGAATCATAACTGCTTCAAAAAAGCTGTTGGAAGAATTAAGGTACCAGGAGAAAAAAACAAAGGAAGAAAAAACCTAATTCAATGACCTCATAAAAAAACAAGCAGATAAAGTCGGCAATGTAATGCACAAATGTCACCTTCTTTTCTGGAAAGCTTAATAACAAAAGAATTTGAAAAGAAAATCCAAAGCCTTGTGCCTTGCATCTGAAAACATGCCAGGCGTTTGCTCTTACAAACAAAAATTACCTTTAAATTACAGAAATCACTTGTGGAGAGAGTCAAAATGTTTTTAAACCAAATGATTTCTCTTGAACAAGGAAGTCCTTCTGCATTTATATAAAGCAAGCATTCTAGACAGACAAGGAAAGAGACACAGGAGTGTTGTCAAGCTTTTTCCAAGGTTTAGCCATTTGATAAAGCTTTTGATAATTTATTCATTAATGTTTAATCTGGGGCTTTAATCTTCAAACAGCTTCCTAACAGATTTGGTTTATTTCCCTTCCATATTCTGCTTCCACATAATTACTTTTTAGTTTTGCAAGTGATTTTCTGTATCGATTAGCCCAGCAAGGAACACGTCCATCATCCAAACTTAACTATAAACATCAGAAATTAGGAAAAACTAGTGGTGAAAAAAACCCACTCATGTTGTATACTTAGACTAAATTAAAAGGTACATTTCTGACATATGAGGCAACCACTAAAATATAGGCCTTTCAACTACTGAAATGTAAATGAACACTCTCCTTCATCTCTAGTTTGCTGCAAGTGTTACTGTAACGGTAATTTCTTTATAAGTGTCATGAAGAAATACTTTCCTTGTCCCTTTCATTTCAAATACTAACACTTGAGTTTGAAAGTCCAGAAGAATATACTGGATTGAAATTACACTTGAAAGTTTATTTTCTCAACCAACATCATTGGATCTTATAAAAATAACAGCACTCTAATGAGTGATTATTTTGGGTTGAGTATGAGGTACTGAATGAAGGCAGAAGGATGCAGATGGACAGAGAACAGGGCTTCCTGAGCTCATGAAAAACAATGTTTGTGACAGTGTTTCTTCAAGAATCATTTGTAAGAATAAACAAACATATTACACAAAAAAAGGGGTATAAATACCTTCTATAACTGCACTGACAAAGCATGTAGATTCATTTCCTCATTTCTTAATATTGTCAAAAAGGAAAATTAAAAAAAAAATTCAGTCAATTGCAGTGTATGTTTATAAGAGGCTTAGAAAGACAAAGAGCTTTGAAAAGCAGCTACTGTCACTTCTGAGGTCAACAAATTATTTTAGGGTCAACTATGACAACTTTTCACAGCCTAAGTATAACGTGTAGCAGAGTACTCCACCTTTTGTAACAAATGACAATTCTTTAGCTAAAACGGTCATTTAGCCAATTTCTTTCTTTCTTTAGAAATTGATCCACATTGAATTAGTTACAATCTGAAACAGACTGATGCATTTCAACACTTATCTTGAATAGTCTGCTGCTGGGCTTGCATGTATAAGTGGAATAAAAGGTTTTCCAAGGACAATGCTCTGATGTTGAATATCCTAGATCAGAAACAAGCCCCAAATCTGAACACTGAAGAACCTAATGTCTCAGATTATTACTTACTTAAGTAGACCCTTCACCTGGATGTCAAGAGCATATAAAGAGGAAATTTGGGTATCAGTTACATACCTGTACTTAAAAACGCCTCTTGTTTGTCAATCTCTGTAAAAATCAGGAGTCAAATGTGAAGAAAAGATTAGGCACACATCTTGAATATTATAGAGATTTCACAGAATCACAGAATTATCTAGGTTGGAAAGGACCTTGAAGATCATCTAGTCCAACCTTTAACCTAGCATTGGCAGTTTCCAACTACACCAGATCCCTCAGTGCTATGTCAATGTGACTCTTAAACACCTCCAGGGATGGAGACTCCACCACCTCCCTGGGCAGCCCATTCCAACGCCTAACAACCCATTCTGTAAAGAAATACTTCCTAATATGCAGTCTAAACCTTCCCTAGCGCAACTTGAGGTCATTACCTCTTCTCCTATCACTCATTACTTGGTTAAAGAGGCTCATCCCCAGTTCTCTGCAACCTCCTTTCAGATAGTTGTAGAGGGCGATGAGGTCTCCCCTCAGCCTCCTCTTCTCCAGACTAAACAACCCCAGTTCCCTCAGCCGCTCCTCGTACGACATGTGCTCCAGACCCTTCACCAGCTTCGTTGCCCTTCTCTGGACACGCTCAAGTAATTCAATGTCCTTTTTGTAGTGAGGGGCCCAAAACCGAACACAGGAATCAAGGTGCGGCCTCACCAGTGCCGAGTACAGGGGTAAGATCACTTCCCTGTCCCTGCTGGCCACGCTATTTCTGATACAGGCCAGGATGCCATTGGCCTTCTTGGCCACCTGGGCACACTGCTGGCTCATGTTCAGCCGGCTGTCAATCAACACATCAACAAATATACAATTAAGTATATTTGGCAAACTACTTGATAAAAAGGTGGTTTATTCTAGGATAAAAACACAAAACGCAAAACTGCCATACCCAGAGATTTGTAAAAAACACAGAACAAATTACTACATTTTATGAAAACGGATTTATTTCATGATGCAAATCTCCTCTTACATATTACTATATCCTGTGTTCTAAAGAATTTTTCTTAGCAATAAGACAATCCAGCTATCCAAATTGGTTTCAGACATTTTCATACTATGAATAACATTCCATTAGGAACTTTTCAGTGCTGAATCCCATAGTCTGAAGCACAATTCTTTTTCCATTCCAGACAAAAAGCAGATGTGGTGATTAAAAGCTCTTAATACTAATGGTATCTAAATATATTCTGTTTTTCCCTGAGTATAGGGGGTTCACAGAAGTTGCTGGAATGAAAGGATTTGATGACTGCATGGAGTAAGGTGAGCTATATTTCATTATAGTTCAACACAAACACCTATGGAGAGGTGAACCTGGTTATCTAGGACAACTAGCTAAATTTTTCAAACCAAGATTGGACATTTCCAATTTAGGTGGTAAACTGCCACTGTATTTCCTTCATCACATCATCACAGCTCACTGTTTCTTTCACTGCTTAAAACCTATTTTAGTGTCATCCCACCACTTAACTAATTTCTTCTTTTACTATATTACTGCAGAAAACTTTTTACAGACACAGCTGGCACATCTCCTAGAAACTAATTATATGACATATGCAAAAACCTCAATGGACTGCTCAGTGGACAAAAGCAAAGCCACAAGATACTGTGGTACTAACGCAAAACTTAGTCTTCACGTAAAGCACAAGAAAATAGCACATGGTGATTTTGTTATAAAATCCTCCCCATTCACATGAGAGATACATTCTCAACAATTTCTGCTACATTATTCACTGGCTGTGTCACAGCTGAAGCAGGGTCTACAAACACCAGGTGGAACTTCGCTGTAATTATATGAATCTTTCTATATCTGCACCCAACGTCAGTCACTATCATATGTACGGCACAGACAGAGGCCACTGCACAAAAAGTATTTCTCTTGCAAATGTGAGAGTGTAGAAACCTCATAAAGGGCCTAATCTTCTCCTTGTTTGCTTTGGGGCAATTAAACAGCACTTATTCCACCACCTTTGTGGCTTCCTCACATTGAAAGGTTTCCCTTTCAACACTTTGCTACAGCTGACAATCAGTCCCCAAGAGGGAAGCTTTCAGAAATGGTTCCACAGTTAGCAAGGGATCCACCAAACAGCTGTTCCCTGGTGATACAGTCTACGTCCTTCCGAGAAACAATTTCATAGAATGGAAGGGACCTTAAAGACCATCTAGTTCCAACCCCCTTGCCATGGGCAGGGACACCTTCCACTAGACCAGGTTGCTCAAAGCCCCGTCCAACCTGGCCTTGAACACCTCCAGGGAGGGGGCAGCCACAGCTTCTCTGGGCAACCTGTTCCAGTATCTCACCACCCTCAGCAAAGAATTTATTCCTTATGTCTAATCTAAATCTACCCTCTTTCAGTTTAAAACCATTACCCCTCATCCTATCACTACACTCCCTGATGAAGAGTCCCTCCCCATCTTCCCTGCAGGCCCCGTTGAAGTACTGGAAGGTCGCTATAAGGTGTCCCTGGAGCCTTCTCTTCTCCAGACTGAACAGCCCCAACTCTCTCAGCCTGTCCTCATAGGGGAGGTGCTCCAGCCCCCTGATCATCTTTGTGCTCCTCCTCCGGACCTGCTTGAGCAGGTCCATGTCCTTCTCATGTTGGGGACCCCAGAGCTGGATACAGCACTGCAGGTGGGGTCTCACAAGAGCAGAGTAGAGGGGCAGAATCCCCTCCCTCGACCTGCTGGCCACACTTCTCTTGATGCAGCCCAGGACACGGTCAGCTTTCTGGGCTGTGAGTGCACATTGCTGGCTCATAGTCAGTTTTCCATCCACATGTCATCTTTCCATCCCAAGTCCTTCTCTGCAGGGCTGCTCTCAATCCACTCATCGCCCAGCCTGTATTTGTGCTTGGGATTGCCCTGACCCATGTGCAGGACCTTGGACTTGACCTTGTTGAACTTCATGAGATTTGCACAGTCCCACCTCTCAATTCTCACCCTCTTTTAGATTTTTATTAGAAACATTTCTTTAGTACTAACAAGATTTCCCCATCTGATTAAAAAAAAAAGCTGACAACATGCACCACTAGCAGAACAGGGAACCATTTATTCAGACAAAAGGTGCTTAGGATAGGCAATTTTACTCTTTCCCATGTGCACTGTAGTTATTACAGATATAATTTGTATTAAAAAAGGGTCGATCTCTAAAGACATCTCAGAGATAACTAGTACTGAAAAATGCAAAATAATTGAAATCAGCGTTTTATTTGTCTAATTCAAAAACTGCATAATACACAACTTTTCATTTGTTACTCAGAACTATTTTCTCAAAACTATGACCAAGGCCAGATTAGCCTTTTTTTTTTTTCCCCAAGTAAAACCTAAGTGTCACCCAACTCTTTTCTGGTGTGTGACATCTATCCTTCCTGATACTCACAGTCCCACAGATCACTGCCAATCAACCCAACTAGCAAATGTGATCTCATTTTTATACAACTTGAAGATGACTCAGCAGACAGGCTACCTACAACCTCCTAGCTAAAGAGACAAACCAAAGGTTTACTGAGGTGTAGTCAAGCATCTGTACAATAGTGTATTAACAAGTCTCCCCAGCACAGAGTGGGCATCTGAAGTGTCATCACTGGGAAAAAGATGGCAATCCAAGTTGTGGAAAGTGATGGTTCAGCCTATATGTGGATGGGCTTGTCTTCTGTGAATAATACATGATTGTTTTTTTTTATGAAAAGGAAATTATTTCCACTAAATTCTGCAAACAAATTCACTGTCAATCAAAAGCATTTTAATGAACATGGAGAGCAGATTGCACTCTTACACAGTGTCCTGTGAGGGCTAAGAAAGCCTGTGAAGTTATTCTTTGAATGTGTTTCTATGTGGAAATAACCTGGCACCTAGCCCACAAAACAAACAGATACCTTGCAGTCTTACAGTAGAGCTATTCTGGGAACCACAATGAGTTCTAGAAGCTTCACAATAACATGAGAAATTTCTCCAGAGACTCTACTTTATATTGCATTTATCAGGAACTGAATCTGGCCTCAGTCAACATCCTTTTTCTCTCCTCTTCCTCTGTAAGGAATGATTCACTTATAGCGATAGAGCAGCAGAGGCTAAATTAAAGAAAAGACACCCCAGAAAATTTGGGAAGAATGCAATGTGTGCTAAGCAACTAAATGTACTGTATATTTCAGGCCACTTTTTGGTCTGAGGACAACAAACCTTCCTAGCTGTTCTGTGACAGCATTCAATTGTAGCCATGCATATGCTCTTAACTTACTAAGGCATCAGACTCATTTCTCCATGAAACCCAGTTTAACTTCAGCGCTGTATATGTCAGATTCTCCAATGTGCCAGTTATGATGTTGGAAATGGATTCACCATTTCTTGGAAGCAATATTACAGAGAAATACTGAGCAATTAAAAATAATTTAAAAAAATAAATATTTGCATTTTAATACTCAGTTCTTAGAATATCTGTAACAGGCTTATTGACCCACTAGCTAAAGAGGAATTTCAATAAAAAGGCTAAAGAGCATATACAAATTTTATGCTTTGAAATATCTGTATCTAACACTACTCTGATAGAACAAAGCTGCATGGTCAAAAAGTCTGGTAAAACTGAAATTTTATATTCTTTCCTCCTACAGCATAAGAATAGATTACAGATGAATTAAAAAAAAAATCTTTTCTTGCATTTGTTCATCATCTGTTTATCTTTTAAATACTTTGCAAGATATAAATATCCTTCAGTCAAGGACAACAGAAGAAAAGATAAGTTATTTCTCACCTTAAAGAAAAATTCATATAATTTTGGATATAGCCTGACTTGGATCTGATTGATTCTGGCAAGTTCCTTTTTGAACCTGCATTTTATTCTTTTATTTTTATTTCATAAACTATTTATGTTTGCAGCTTAATTTCTTCCATAATGGCATTTTAGGCATTCATAAAAAAACCTCATGAACATGGCTGGAAGCAAGTACTCCTCTCCAAATAGTTTTAGGAGAAAAACTCTCAGGGTAGCTCTGCAGGCTGGATGTCCCACTGTTTTCTAATCCTCTTGCTATTACTTGACTCCATTTTCTAAAAAACTGTGCCTTTCATTTATTTTGTGTCAACACTGTGATTGCTGTTACTTTTCTCCTTTATCAACTGCAGGCTTCTAGTTATCTGCTAGCATAGCTGAAGTCAGGTATTGAGCTGAAAACATTATTAGGTTGCATTGCTGGAAGAAAAGAAGGCACGACAGCACGTCTAGAGTCAAAGTACTGTAGCTATAGAAAGAGAAAAATTTCTGGAACAAATTACAGCTCTGTGTAAAGGTAGACTGCAGCACCCAATAACATACTTCAGTAAAGGATAGATGTTTGCAATACTAGTCTTCACAGAGTAATATGAATTAAAAGCATCTCTGGTTTTGCAAGCAATTATTCAAAGGTTATAAAAAGTCTAGCTCCAATTCTCCTTTTATTTATACTTCATAGCAGGATTCATGTATCATGGTCTCATATTTTATTACTTTACCTGTCAAGAAATAAAGAAACAGCTATTTCAACCAAACTGTTCGGTTAACAAGATCAAGTCTGTATGTTCAGCAACTGTTCACTCAATGCATGAAAACTATAGCTTGCCATATACAGAGGCACCCCTAAGTTTTATTCACAACTTTTTCTGAATAGTTCATTGTAGTTATTGCAGGTTCCATTATGTAACAAGCTAACACAGCTATCCTCCCCTTACAGGAATATATTCTTATTGAACTGATAACTGTTTAATAAATATAAACCAATCAGATTACATAAGTGACAGACAATAACATACCCCATTTAAAGGTCTCTAGAAAAAAGAGGTCCCTATTGAAATGATGCCAACTTGGACTTACAGAATCATTTCAGTTGGAAAAGACCTTTAAGATCATCAGGTCCAACCATTAACCTAGCACTCTCAAGTCCACCACTAAACCATGTTCCTAGGTGCCACATCTACATGTCTTTTAAATATCTCCAGGGAAGGTGACTCAACCACTTCCCTGGGCAGCCTGTTCCAATGCTCAATAATCCTTTTGGTGAAGAAATTTTTCCTAATATCCTCTGGTACAACTTGAGGCCATTTCTTCCCATCCTGTCACTTGTTACTTGGGAGGAGAGACTAACACCCACCTTGCTACAACCTCCTTTCAGGTGGAGCGATAAGGTCTCCCCTCAGCCTCCTTTCCTCCAGGCTAAATAATCCCAGTTCCCTCAGACTCTCCTCATAAAACTTGTGCTCTAGACCTTTCACCAGCTTCGTTGCCCTTCTTTGGATGTGCTCCAGCCCCTCAATGTCTTTCTTGTAGTGAGGGGCCCAAAACTGAACACAGTATTTGAAGTGCAGCCTCACCAGTGCCAAGTACAGGGGGAAGATCACTTCTGTAGTCCTGCTGGCCACATCATTTCTGATACAAGCCAGGATGCTATTGGCCGCCTTGGCCACCTGGGCACACTGCTGGCTCATATTCAGCCAGCTGTCAACCAACACCCCCAGGTCCTTTTCCACTGGGCAGCTTTCCAGCTACTCTTCCCCAAGCCTGTGGAGTTGCATGGGGTTGTTGTGACCCAAGTGCAGGATCTGGCACTTGGCCTTGTTGAACCTCATACTATTGGCCTTGGCCCACCGCTCCAGCCTGTCCAGATCCCTCTGTAAAGCCTCCCTACCCTCAAGCAGATCAGCACTCCTGCCCAACTTGGTGTTGTCTGCAAACTTTCTGAGGCTACACTCAATCCCTTCATCCAGATCACTGATAAAGATATTAAACAGAACTGGCCCCAATACTGAGCCCTGGGGAGCACCACTGGTGACCTTACATTCATCGTGCCGCATTTCCATGATCTTTACGTGGTACACTAAGAGGAATTGGTTGTCTGGTTTCTAAACTATTTTAGCAGTATGTTTTTACAATTTTCCTTCTACATGTATGGGAATCCTTTTTCATTTCTTACTACTTACAGGAGAGTTTATCTTAATCCATATATGTAACTAGTGCATGATGTAAAGTTCACAGTTTGGTTAGCAGGTTGTCAGAGTTCAATTAAATAATTTACATCACACAACATTAATGCATGGGCTTTGGCAATACATCTCATGCCATCTGTTTGAAAAGTTTTGAGAGCTCAGAAATTAGTCAGACAGAAATACTAATTCTTACTCAGAATGCATATTGTGATACTTCATTTGCCAGTAAGCCACACGGGGAATCAAGCTTTGAAGTATAAAAACAAAAAACAAACAAAAATAATTTGGTGGATCATCTGTAGGGTCAGGTGAACAAACTAGACAAAACCAAGAACTAACTTAAAACTGTTGAGACACCTTTTACAATTCAAACCCTTTGAAGGAAGGGATAAAAAAATAAATGCTGCTCAGCTTGGTTTATTTTTTCTGTATATAGAGAAACAGGTAAAATGTTAAACCCTCTGATATTTTAATTCTAGGCTCTGCAGATTTTGTCTATTCATAACTCAAAGAGAACTTCTGAGGCAATTTCATTTTAGCCAAAGGTTCATGAAAAAACTCAGATTGCATCAAGTATACAAAAATAACAAAGCTACTCTCACAAAATAATCTCTGGAAAGAAAAATCTTGTAAGTATTCATTTCTTTAAGCTTAATAATATTAACATCCTTTGACTCGGTTACAAACAGAACCTGGGCTCAAGGTAAACACCACATGAAAGAGAGGGTTTTGAGCATGACAAGGCACTGAGCAGACCAAGGTGGAAATGTGGGACTCAGCACTGTTCACACAGCTAAAACCTGAGGCCAAAGTATTGCTTAAGAAGAGGAAATCAACCCATGCCTGATAAGAGCTCAACACCTAGAAGGAAAATATAAAAAATTGTGTCAGATTTTGATGACAAAAAGGTTACAATGGCTGATGGCTAAATATGATAGACATAGGGGTGGTTATGTGGTAAGGCAAGAGGCCAAGGTACAAACAAGGTTTACATTTCTCTTCAGAAGTCTCTCAACTGGTTTGTTTCTGAGGACAAGCACTTGCTATCCAGATCTAATAACTTCAATCAGAAATTCTCTCATTTTACTTTAAACAATATGTAGGAAAAAACCTTTTGTGAGTTATGTTGTTACCTCCTTTCTAGGTGTTCTTAGGCTTTATATAAGATATTTATTACTATTAATATAATTGACAGTTCTGCCCAGGAATTCACCACAACAGCAGCAATATTTCACAGCACAGACCTATTTCTGATCACAGGGCTGCTGCTGGCATGTGAACTTCCTAAACTGATTTTATGTTATCCTAAGCAAATAAGAAATGCCATTCTTAAAGCAGCAAATGAAGTTCATTTGAAACAATGAGGAAACAACATCCGCAGAGGGACAGATGGTCTATCGATTCTCTAAAGATCTCCTCTATGCAGTCCTACTGCATCACCCTATGGCAGAGCGTACGCAAAGGCCTTCATTGCTTCAGACAGTAATTTGTAGTCCTTCATCAAAATCACATGCTTCCTGAAAAACTTCCTGGACTTACAGTGTGCTGCTTTTATTTAAGCAGATGCACTGCTTCTACATTGCTTAAAGCTGACACTTGCTTTGCAAGACATAAGCAATCAAGTATGTCTGTCTGTTCACAGAGAAAGGGGTACTCAGTAGCTGAAGTGGAATGTGATGGTTTAAACAGGGGAAGATCATAGAAAATAAAAGGGGCATTTGGATGCCCACAGTTTTAAGAGACCTAGCTGATGAAATGTACTAGCTTTTGCTACCACTGTTCTCTCAAGATATATTGTCAAAGCCCACATATCCAAAGGTGATAACTTAGAAGACATGGATAACCACCTGCTGTGCTCTAAACCAGTGAAATGTTTTCTAACGTGCAAGAAAGTATGCTTGAATCTAACTTAATTACCTTGGGCATGCCAGAAGAGGTATCCTTTTCCATTTCTCTTTCTTTCAGAATAATAATTAAACATTTTTTAGTATGAGACTAGCTTTGATCCCAAATTTTCACCAGCCATCATCACTATCGCTTGAAAGCACTCCTGTTGTTTCCACTTCTTTATTTAACAAACTTAGAATACAGCCTAATCTCACTCAGATCACTTCACCTGTTTGTAAGAAATTTAATACATACAGGGAGGGAGAGACAAAGTGACAGGATGCATCAAGCTCCTTATGCCAACAAGTTTTTTTCATGGAAATTACTATTTGGCAAATGAACAAGTCAGATTACTGAGCAATGTGCCACCCCCAGTATTTTGTCTACAAGGTATTATGTAACAGCTGCTCTAGTGACAATACTTTCCCTTTCTGGGGGAAGGTAGGTAGGCAGTGGAAAGCAGTTTCACTTTTAGCTAACAGAGAAAGAGATTACCAACTTATTGGATAGACAATGTTGAGCTCATTCTAAAACTTCAGCATGAGGTGTCCAAATCCAATATTTTGGTGTCTAGACAGAGGGATACAATAATTCGGTGCTGTATATACACCCATTAAATAATGGAACAAGAACAAGCTGTTCATGCAAAGCTAGTGTATTACAATCATTTCATGAAGACAGCCATGCTAGTCTTTAGTAAAGATAATACTCTAGCCACATTTCAATTCCATGCTTATATATTACGTTAGTGAGTATAGTGAGAAATTCAGGAAGTTCCATATGTAACTGGCAAAAGTATGAAGTACAGCAGGAGTGGTTTTGGAAGTAAAGCAGTGACTCAACCAATTCCATTCATTTTTGTGAAGGAGAAATATTTTTTCCCTCAATTCAAAATAAGCTGTGTTTTATTCCACAGCTTAACAGAGGCTTTAAGAAAACACACAGCTCCATTGATCCACTTGGCTTGCCTATCACAGGGTACTCAGACTCATATGTCAGAAAAGGCATATAGTTTAATGATCAAAGCCAAGGGACTGGGAATCAAGCCACCTGGCTTATTTTACAGAAAAAAAAAGAAAAAAAAAAAACACACACCAAATAAAATGGATTAATTGATTAAGGATAGGTTGGGACTGTTACTTGCTCAGGTGCTTACCAGAATAGGAGCTCACAAGGCCTTTGCAATTCTGCAGCAACACGAATAACTAGGCACAATCTCAACCTCTGCGTTCTCCCAAGGCCCAGCCTGTATATGGCTGATACTTTGTACTTAAACCATTACAAAGGTAAGAGGGAGGGATGAGGGAAGAAGGTCCCCTGGAGGGTGGCTAACTTGTCTTTAGCTCTGAGAGAGGCAGAAATGCTAATGGAGACCTACACTTTCCTTTGGAGTGGCACTTGCCTGCCTGCTATTAGGTGTGATGCTAGTCATATCGCTAGTCAGGTGTAAGGCTTCTACAGCAAAAGCAAGAGTCAGAGACTCTTCAGAGGTGTGCTGTGGCAAATTTTTACCCATTCAATAGATTCTGATCCATCAGTGTAGGAAGTAAAACAACATAAATAAAACTGCTTGGTTTAAACAACATGTATACAAATAAGATACTGAAAAATCATAATTACTTCTAGAAATCTTCTTAGAACAGAACACAAATTTCTAGAATTTGACACCTTTGATCTCATTTTCCATGTCACAGGATAAAAGTCTGCAACAATAACCCGGTGTTTGATCATCCATGGAAATTTGTGAATCTGTACAGCACTGTCCTTTTGATTCACAAGGTCCTCACACTTTGGAGACACTACACTTGACAGTGTCTAACCTTTCTGCTCTCAGGGGCTGCCGTGCCTGGGCTCGCCTCAACAGTTGTCTTGCATGCGCACCCTCCAAAACCGCACTGTGTGGGAGTAGCAAACCCTAGTCCTGCTCTCTGAGCGAGCACGGCAGCAACCAGCTGCTCTTGCCCTCCACCCGCCCTCTCCCAGAGACTCACCCTCCCACAGGCACCTCAGGCTCACACTGCAGTGGGTGGAGAAGTGAACCAAGTGGACTTGTGGCAACCTTCTCCCAACTGCCACCTCCTCCAGGAGAAAGAGTGGGAATCTGGCCCTCCTACTGCCCATTATCAGATCGTGTGCCTTTCAGCATCCCCCCAAAGATGATTCCACCATGGGCTGGATAAATGATCTCAGCAAGCTACAGGCAGTCTATAAGCACCTGCAGCAAGTGAGTTACTTCATCGGGAGGTTTGGAGCGTTTTATCAATGATGGAAAGGTAATAATGGCTTAAAATGCTGATACATTCAGATCTGGTGCGAACAGCATCTAAACAATTAACAAAGCTTTCCTGAACTCCTTTTCCAAGGAGACATATAATTCTTGTCACCTCCTAGGGACATTTTTCGGCCCAAATCCTCTTCATTTTTGTCAGCAAACACCAAAGCCTATTCCTGATTCTCCTATCACTCCATGAGTCTACATCTTTTATTGTTGCCTTAGCACCAACAAAATAAATATTAAACTCATTCTGATACCTAACTTACTTTTTCCCTCTAGTTACAATTAGATTCTTCAGCTCACAAAGCAGTGGGATGCTGGCTTTTTTCCACTACCACCAAGGTCTATTTTCAGATCTTGCACAACCACCCTTGAATTGTAGGAAGTTATTTCTATCTCTCATTCTTGATCTAAACCAGATGGAAGTGGAATTCCAGATTTTGACTTGTGTAAGTGAAGAATAATTTAAAATAATAAAGCTCAAGGGCCAGATTACATGCAAGGAAAGCAACTGTGGGAAGCCCTTGGAGGGCATGAGATAGAAGGAAGGAACAGACAGGAGAAGAAAGAGGCCAGATACAGTAGTCCACATGAACATAAAGTTTTCCTCACTCTGTTTCAAAACAATTATACAGCGAGATCTTTTAGCACATGCTTATACTTATGCACAATGATACATTTCCTGATTTTGCAATGAATACTAAGTGTATTTATTTGCACTAAGACTTTTATTTCACACTTTTCATTGTAAAAGCACAGTCAGACAAATATATGATCGTCTACTATGGGGCAACTTCATTTGTGAGCAAAGGCTCTGACTGCAAATACTGCAATTCAAGAGGAGCTTCTGGTGGAAAACAAAACTGGAGACTTCTGTACAATAATGAACTGTTCAGACTAATTACCCTTGTGCTAGTTCAAAAGAGCATTGTTTTTCTACAATTTTTATCTGAGAACCACAGTACAAAATGTTTAAATTTCATCTGTTGTATAGTTACAACACTTGATGTGAAGAAGCTTTTTCTCTAAGCTACTACTAAATCAATTATTTGTTTCTGCAGTGAGCACAGGTCTGTGAGGGCCTGATTCCAAACTAAGTCCCCTTCAATTTTATTGAAAGTTAAGGCAGGAAACATACAGCACCATAGAAAGATGGTCCCTAAGCATGAAAGGAGAATATGTAGTTTTGTCCCCCTTGTACCACATCACATTTATAAGAATGTACAACTAGGACATAAGTCTTGGAAGATCTCAGACAGAAGTAAATTACTTTTATAGAACAATTTATTTTTAATTATATTCAACAGAGTAGGAATAGATCAAAATAGCTTTATACGTAAAGATGTCAAAGAAAGATATGGAGTATATAAATGGATAACCTTAGAAGTGGACCAAAATAACACCGAGTTCAGAAGCAGAGTTTTTTAAAATGTTCCTCTACTGTCTCCTTGAGTAATAATTAATCACCATATTTAGCATTCTTAGTAATCCATACAGCACAATCTTCCCCATACCACTCAGACTAATGTGGAAAGGTACTCTATTTGTGAGGAGCAATTCCTTTTAGTCACCTAAGGACAATAACCTTAGCCTCAATTAACTTGCCAGTTTTGAAACTCTTATTTCAACTGGGAATTAGCCTAATATAACAGCTCATGACATCCCAACAGACCTCAAAAATTAATCAACTAGTTGTGAAACATTCTCTACGCTACTGTCTATAGCAACACAGTTGTTACCAAACCAACACTACAATACCCATATTTTAACTTCATTCCCCTAGCAGCAGGCTGGAGATGGATATTTCAGAACAGATATTCAAGAAAAAAGTAAAAAACAAGGAAACATTAGGAATAAAAGGCCACGTGGCCCTGAATATCTCCTTACTTTAGGATGGCGTTAATGCAGCCATCCCGTTTTCTCACAATATCCCTCCATACTGCCTTTCTCTAGAAAGAAATCTAGGTGTCTCTTGAATTCATTTATGCTTTTAGCTTCAAATAGCTTCCCCATAATTTATACGCATATGTTGATCATCCTCTCATGAAGCACTCCATAGCCTGAACAGAAATGGACAAAAGTTTCCCCACCAAGCTGACATTTGGTTGTCTCTTTCTGCTCCTCCTGGGCCTTCGCTGCATACACATTAAGCTGACTGAGCTACTGATGGAGTTTTCTTTTCTCTCTCCAGTGAGAAATTAATAACCAGCAGCTCTCTGTGTCTCATCTTATTAAAAAAGCTATTCTGAAGTTGCAGTAACTTTTTTAAAATAAATGACATGAGACCTATCCCTTTTATAACACTGAAATATGTATTATTTCCTTCAACAAATGCTTTAGAAGCACTATTATCCATGACCAATAAAGACCAATAATACAACCTCAGAAGCTCAAGTCTGACTTACATTGAAGAAGGATGTAAACAGGGCACATCCTGGCCCTTGTAAAAAAGTTTGCCAGACATGTAGTTTCACATCTTTATACACCAGTACAAGGAAATTAATTCTAAATAATCCATTTAATGTTAACAGCATTAAACTCTACCCCAAGAAAAATTAGTTCAGTCTTTAATTTACCCCCAGTACCTTGGCAGAATCACAGAAGTTGTATGTTTATCTCTTGCCCGCTCTACCTGTAAGGTGTTCTATGAGGGACAGTGTGCTCTTCCACTCAGAGAAATGCTAGAGCAGGATCCACAGAGAAAATCCACATATCTCAAAGGGCCATTCCTTCATTGCATTTTCTTATATAAGCTGATTTGGCTACCTTATTTTCACTGAAACCTCAAAAGAAATCCAGTTTACATTAACAGCAGAAAACTGATGGAGAACAGAATTCCATGCTGGAATTTGACTGCCAGTTTTGTGATACTACAGAACGTTGCCCTTCCATGGTGGAGCCATCAGTGCGCATAGACTCATGAAAAACAAGGGCTACTCTCTATGACCAGCTATTACACCAAAAGAGTATCTTGCCACTCAGAACAGATGTAATATAAATTCCTTATATTTACAGCACATCTATCCATACAGGAGCTCTCATGACTACAAAGAAATAAAAATCCTAAATTAAACCAGAACTTGACTTCTTTATTTTGCTTCATACTTCAGAGCAGAAATAGAAGGAACCTAGGCAGTATTATTTAATCACTGTAACACTGTCTCATAGTGTAGTTAACTCCATGGTAGAAGTTAACCTTCCACTTGACCTAAGTGTCACAGATTAAATTACACTGGACGAATGAAGAGAATTTGGATTTAAGGAATTATTTAATCTTAGGGCTTTGAAAAATAAAAGGAAAAGAAAAAGGAAAAAGAAAAATCAATCGGGTATATCTGCTTAAAGGAAAACTGCATCACCAGTGATTTTACTGAGGGAGAAGGCATGAAATGTTCCTGTAGCTGATGACTGAGAAACAAATTCCATCTATTTTGCCACAATACATGACATTTTCTTTAAACACAACCCATTAAATATTGTTCTGAAAAATACTTCAGTTACTGAAAGGGTTTCTAAGGAGCTGGGAGCACTGGAATTTCAAACCCCAGAGGAGAATTTGGTTAGAAAGACAGATGTGGTCATATTCATGAAAGCTTGTTTTCCATATTCTTAATCACCTCCAGACATCCTAGAAGTCATATTGTGAAAGAAAGGTATAGTAACATATGCTTTGTTTGCTGCCTACAGTGTGTGTTTCACTCCAAGTAAGGATTAAGTATCTGTTTGGGAACCAAACACAAACCTCATGCTTTATCAGTAGCTAGAGAGTCCCAAGATTGATAACATTACTGAACATACTTGAGAATTAATTATTTTTCTTTGGCAGAGCAAATAAATTAATTATTTAATATAGAAACCACAAATTCTATTTTACAGACTTCTGATTACATTACCCATTAAAGAAAAAAAATGAATCCAGGATCAATATCAACAGAAGTCCACCTCAAAGGTAATAAAAGTCAGGAATTAATTCCTGTTACAATCTTCCTGTGAAGCACACAAAAAAGTTTCTCTTTCTGATGCTCAAACTCTGTTAGTGAAGAGTTTAAAGAAAAAATAAGCAAAGTCTTCTGCCAAGCAGTTTTCCTAAAAAACTTTGCTAGCACACAACATAAATAATTCTTAATTCTTTCCTTTCTCTGATATTCTGAGGCAATTGTTACCAAGTGAATGAACACATGGATAAAGCTTGCTGTCAAAAAACAAATTAAGTCTGAGACTTACTGATGTTTTTATGGGGAAAGGAATGATTAGCAGGTGAAGTAGATACTGCCTCATTAAGCAGTCACATCACATTTCATTATTGTCTTTCAGTTTCTAATGAGATGAGAACACTAAATGTTTACTAAATTACCATTTTAAAAAAGAAAATGCTAAAAATATTTCCATTAGCCAATGAAAATTTGCTCCCATGACAGAGCAAAAAAAAGCAAAACCAATCTGCAATGTCTTTCCTTGCTTATCTTTTGAAGAACATAAATAAAGAATAATCACAAATACCATGCCATACTCCCATGGTACAGTTGTTGACAGCTTAAGTCAACAAAAAGAAACACAAAATAAAGACAACCATCAAAGAAATACTGATATGTTTCAAAAAAATGAATTGCTAATTGGAAATGTGTTTTTAGCAATTTTCCCTATTCACAAAAATAGCCACAACTCAGACTAATTGGAATGCTAGTCAAGTCTGTTTCTGCAAAATTTTAAGTCAGTACCTTTTAGCACCCATATAATATTTCTAGGGACAAATCATCATAAATACACCGTTACTGCTTCGCGTATCTTTAATGAAAAGAGATTTTCAACCAGTATTCATAATCCTCTTCTGTTCTTATGTCATTCCATTAACCAAGAAATGATAGCTGAGTCACTAAAGCTGCAAGCAAAAGTAGGCCAAAGCAAACATTCAAGTTTTTGCAACTTTTTGATACTTAACTCTTGATTTGTTTTCCCACAGTATTGTTCCATAAACCCTTTCTTTCATTTTAACACCTCGTAATGAATTCAGATAGCTTTTCTGTTATGAGTTGTTTGGTTTGGTTGAGGTGGAAAACTTTGTATAGCTTTGATTTATCCTCCATTCCACAATTTGAGGGAACAGGTCATTCCAGATGCAGCACATGACGGTTTTCTGCTGTTTTCCAGATGGGTATTATCTTTAAGATTACAGTTTAATATTTTCCTATATATTTCAATGACTACACACTGAAAGGTTCGTGTAACCAGTCAAAGATTAACTGGAACATCAAATCATATGTTGAAAGAGATTAATTTAAAAATAAGATTTTAAGGAGATTGAATTGACACAGATTAAGCAAATGGAGTGAATATGCTGTAAATGCAATTTTAAAAGATGCACAGAATATTTCTCTGGCAAGAACAGATCTCTCAAATCACAGATATCTTATTCCAGCCCTTACTTACATTCACACCTGATCATTGAGGACTGTCATTCAACACCAATCTTTTGTCAGATGTGCTACTTCAATATCTGAGGTTGTCACAGCACTGGGTATGACTGTTAATTATACCTTCAAAACTAATATAAGGAACAAACTGCAGGTTCCCAATTATTTTCCACCAGCATTGTCACAAGTTAAATTGTAGAGAAGTACTTGTACACACATTGCCTTCTGCCCATACCAAAAAGCCCTGAAAGGCATGAAGTAACAGAACTTTGTTCCACATTTCTTGGTCTTAATCACCCATAGCCTTTTACTTCCCTGCACTTTTCCTAAATATAATTCCTCTAAACTTTCTTTTCAGAGAGAAAGTGTTGTTTAGTGATTATTGTCATTTATTTTGGTACTGTTTATCCACTGCAAGTGAATGTAGTGAAAAAGAGTCTACAGCTGAGATCATCTGTCATCTGGGACCTGGAAATAATCAACCTGCTGCCTCAAAAGCTAGAAGTTACGTTATGCAAATTATTTGACACTGTGCAAGTCTGAATGACTGCAGCAAAGCATACACCTTCAGATACAATTGCTGTTGAGTCATGATGTGCTGACAATGTTTTTCTTTAAACAATGTGTTCATTTCTCAGTGGTATTCCATGGTCAGGATAAAGAGAAGCAAGTCAGCTACAGAGTGGATCCCATGAGGCTCCTGGACAGGCTGGCCTCAACAGTTGTCTGCTGACACTTGCCGATCTAAGGACTTTGTCTGAGGAGATCGCTTCCTAGGTAAACACTTCAAAGAGCCAGGGAAAGAAAAAAGCCAGACTAAGAAGCTCCTTCCCATTGTAGCTCATTAAAATCTGGATTGGGTCTAGACAGCTTGGCAAGCAGTGGGCAAAAAGAGAGAATCAAGAAAAATGAGACTCATCTTCAGCAAAGCATGGATTGTACTGCTCCTCTTCTTGTGGACAGCAAAAACTACCAGCACAGGACAGGGACTTCAAAGACAAACCCTCCTACCACCTGCGAAGGCAGCTGCAGGAAGGAGGGCTCTGCGGCCACTGTCACTACCACAGGAGCCTGACAGCCAGAGGAAAAGCAGACATCCTGCTTGCTCCCAGGAGACCTGTCCAACAGAGGTGAGCCCCACTTAATGCCTGGGGACAGCCTGGAAAGCTTTCCGTGTTACTCTTTCAGCACCCAAGCCACCCTGCTCATTGCTATCCCATCTCTTTCACCAGGAAAGACTAAGTGTTACAGAGAGGGCTACTGAAGTGTTTTTCTTCTGGTGGTTGTTGGTTTGGTTGTTGCGGGTTTTTTTGTGTAGGGGGAGCAGCATCACTATTGTCTTGCATCAGTAAAACTGTAGTCAAGCTATCAGATGAAGAAAAGTTAACTTGAATCCACACATCAGGCCAGTTCAGTCAGTGCAAGAAACAAAACAAAGAAGAATGAAGAATTATGTATGCTCTCAAATTGGCCTTCACTTCAAGTTTTTAATTCAATTATTTTTCTGGTTGCTATTTAGTTGCATGTTTAATATTTCTAACTAAAAATAAAAGGGTGGTGAAATCCAATCTTATCTATTAAAATTCACTAAGTATATTAGAACAAAATATATTTAAGTTCACTTCAGGTCTTATGAGAAGAAACAGAGAGCAATAAAAATTCTTCTAATAGAGAATCTTTTAAATAAGAGTTAACATGATGATTATAAAATCTCTCTGAAGGTATGAGTGCTCATTTTCTCAATTCCATCAAAGGCTATGTGTACACAAAGCTGTGCAGCCCTCATGGTAACAGCTAGACCAGAAACATTTTTCTAAAATAAAAAAAAAATTCCTTCATAACTCTATCTGAGCAAGTCCAATAGCTGATGGCCTTATTCAGCTATCAGTATCCACTCTCTCACCCTTCCCACATCCCTTGTCTCAGTTGGTTCTAGTATCAAACCAATAACAGCACTTAAAAAAAAAATAATACTTGAAACTAGCTCATTTATCAGCTCATTACAACATTGTAATCAGTTTCTCTAACTCATTGGGTAGGTATAATTGACCTTGAATCTTATCTTCCCATAAGACATTACTCATCCTTCCTGTAAGAAATTAATCCTGAGAGTCTGGTGCCCTATAACTGAAAAAAAATAAATCTTTTTTCACTTTTTTTTTTTTTTTAAATGGAAATGACAACAGATGTAGTAAAAGACATCTGTAAATTACTAAAAATTTATTCTCCTAAAGTCCTGCAATGATATCAACTGTCAAACACTGTTGTGGAGAATTGTCTTCTCTATGGTGAATTGTTATATTGCAATTTCTGGGGCTGAAGCCATATCCAAAATGCCAGACAGCACTCTCCACAAATACCCGTTAATCAGGCTCTGCATTAAGATAACCACACATGTAAAATGAGTCAAAACTCTGGAGGCTATAGAATTTAGTCAAGACACACAAGGTAAGAACTTTGTTTCTAGGTTCATGATTACATTAATCTACAAAAGGCCCCATTTCTTTCAGTCAAATGATTTTACAAGTTTACCTATGACTAAAAAATGGCTCAGCAAGACAGGAGAAATAAATGAGTTGACAAGATGACATCTGAAGTTCCGTATTTTCTTAAGACTGGATGAACAGAATAAAGAAAAAGACATTTTTTTTTTTTTTAAAAAAAAAAGAAATGTAATAGCAGTATTGGACAATTGTGAATAATCTCTTTCCTATGATGTCCTTCCCCAAACAACTATGGGTGGATAAAAGTTCTCTTAACAGAACAGGAAGACAACTGCTTTAATCCCCTGATGACAGAAGCAAGTTATTTTGTAGCTATGGGGAGAGATTTGCCATGAATGTGCAAAACAGATCTCTCCCTCTTGATATTTTACAGAGCTACAGCACTGCAGTTTCAGTGATCACAATTTTTATTCTCCTTGGCATGCTCCTTGGTGATATGAAGGTTTTTTTACTTTATAAAAAGTATCTAACTGTCCTTTTGTGTTGAAAAAAAAACCACCCAACCTTTGAACATTATCTATCTGTTTTTCTGTTTAATTCTTTAGTCATACAAAAATAAGAAAAATCACCTTTTAAAAACATGTTCTGATGTTAAACAAACTCCTTTGGAAACCATCACTATTACACAATGAAGATTATTATTTATTTTATGTCTGTAACTATTTTCTCAAGTCTGTTTCCAAATCTCTACTTCTCAAAAGCACATTCAGTGAAATAATTTGGCTGAGTGATTTCCTACACAACACTAGGAATAAAGAGGCTATAATCTGGTTTTAAATTATTGAAGTCTAAAAAGCATTTCCAGTTACAGCAGTTTGAGCCACAATTAAATTTTTATTATTACACATACATGAGCTTTAGCATCAAAAACCCCCCAAATCACGTCTTATATTTACTTACATCACATATTTATTATGTCTGTGTTCTGTATGCATCCGTATAGGCTTTTTTGATTTGGGTTCTTATTTCGACTTCAGTAAACATGCTTCAAGATGGAAGTGAGAGGGAGAATTAGAACCACTTTAATGTTCACAAGAATAACAATTACAGCTGAAAGCCCTGGAAGCTGCACTTACCCAAGTGACCAGCAAAGCACAGAAAGCAGAATGGTAAGTCCCTCATGTTTTTTGCTCTGGCTCTGGCCCTTCTCTTAACATAACCAAAAAGAGATTCTGTTTATGACAGCAAACACCGTCACAAAGATCTTTGTCCGGTAGATACTGGCCTTAACCAGATCATTGATCCACACAGAAATATGAAAGTATCAATGTATCAGTCATATTCTTTTGTGATTCAATACATGTTAGTTTTCTAAATGAAAATATGGAATGAAAACATGGAAACACAGGAAACCTCTTCTTTGACTGAAAGTTTGTAGTGGAAATTATTACTTTGGCTTTGTCCCTATCTCTAACTTTCTTGCATGTGAAAATCCACCTGGATAGATGAGACTGTCTAAGTACCCATATTTGTGGTGCCTCAGGTTATACTTTCCTTGGGGAAAAATAAAATACACTTCTTATAATTTTAATGATGATTTCATCTTTAAGTAGCAAGCTCAGGATATCTTAAAAAGCCTCTGATGGATCTATCTTCAGATGCCTTATTAAATATTTTTCATTAGCATACAAAGCAGTATTTTTGACTGATTTGTTTTGCCAGAAGTTGTGCATCGAAGACAATGAGTCTGAGCCACAGTTGTCTTCAGGCTCTTCTCAACTCCTGCATATGGTTTTCCATACAGATTGCAATTCATTCTGATGCACAGAGCTGGAAGAAGAACCTACTTTACTCCTGTTAGGAGTAATTTGAGTAAATTTTTTACAGGGATACTTTTTGTTCTTTGCTCTTGCATATATTCACTGGGCACCATGGTATTTTAATTATGGTGATTTGTGATGTAGTAACACATCTCAGTTGATTCTGAAATGTGAATGATAATTGCCTCTTCTTACGGGTCCAGAAATTAAGAAATTTGGCACAAAATTATGACAGACAAAAGAGCATAAGAAAAATACAGTGTGTGAATCTTGTCTTTCCCCCGACAGAGCATCAGACTGAACTGAGATGATTTTTGAGGAGGTGGTCAAGTAGGATAAGAACCCACATGATGCAGGGGGTGGTGGGGTAGAAAACGGCTATCATTGATAAAGAAGGAAGAGTCTCTAGGTCACCAGTACAAGTGCTAATATCTATATGTGCCTGAAGCATACCTTGATACTTACAAGACCACCACCTGTGGAACAAAAGTCAGCTGAGACCAAATAATAAAGCCATTTACAAGCCTGAAGGGCAGAGAGCTTTTCTTCACCCTTTTGTAGGCAAAATCAGAGCTTCAACAAGTGTCACTGGATATGGTGTTACAGAATGAGGAATATAACTTCCTACATTTTACAAACACGGTAAGAGAATAACATACGTCAGAATTCATCACTTAATTTTCATTACTAATTTACTTCCTCCATCCTCCCTCTGATAATCTGATAAAATAATTTACACTGCAGTGAGGACAGAAAGAAACTACAATCTAAGGAATCTCCATTCTAGAGAGAACTCTATATTAAATATTAATATGCTTTCCTTGGTATTGTACAGTGTACACAGACAGAAAGAAAGGAAACTATGACTCACATTTTCCACTCAATTTATACAAAGGCTTCCATTAACATACCAACAACCAAATGCCTGCAGCAAGGAGAGCATAACCTCTTCACCAGTAAATGTAAACTATATGTCCACATGCACACACATCAAGAGGCTCTGACTATACCCAGTGTAATTAGAAACTCAAATAGCTTGTGATATCTAAACCCAAGATGCATACATAGAGTCTTAGGACCATATTCTGTCCTTGGAAGGATACTCACAGGTTGCATGGATTTCTGCATTTCACTAAAGCACTGCAGTAAAACAGATTTTGATAGCGGTTTTCATATTTCAGTAACATTTTTCTCTAGCATATCGTAATGAAAATATAGTTTATATTAAGTCTCACCATGGAGCCCCAGGTATCGTCAAATTCAAATTCAAACCTACTCTCTTCTATGCCTGCTCTTAGAGGGTTTATCTAACTGCTGATCTTCTGAATAATAGATACGGATGATTATCAACCCATTGCTGTCAATTTATTAAGTGATACTTTATTTACCTTCAGGAAGCACTGATTTCTCAGCATTTCTCAGATTTACTCTACATCATAAAAGCACCTCCCTCTCACAAACACTACTGTATACCTAGGAAGATGTTCATCATCCTTGCCACCACACGTCTATGGAAAACAGAGATTATGAAAACCTAACTCTCAATTCTAATAAAGATATGCTGGCTTAACACGAAAGAAAATAAGTGGTACTCTACTCTTCAGCTTCAGTGTTAGACTTACCTAAGAATAATCAAAATTACCTCAGAAGAAAAGACAGAGGAGAAGAGAAGGGGAAAGGCATGAGGCAAGACCACAGCTGTAACTCTAGGTGCTACGCAATGGTTCTGACTTGGCTGTCTGCAGGATGAGAAGCAAGTAGATGAGCATGATGTGGTCCTACCTGCCCATTAAGGAGACATGACAGAAAGCCTCAACTGCAGCGCTCTACAGCAGCTCCAGTGCTTTGTCTCCCTTTAGTGATAGAAGCAGAAAAACACTTGTGGTTTGGATAAGGAATTAATCCCATAGTAGTACACTACCTAACTCCCTGATTTCTTGGAGTGGTCATGTGGAAAAGCCCTAAGTAATTCTACAGAGAATAAAGTTCTGGAGTAAGTATATGATTGTATGCTATGTGCTCTCATGTCCCTCGAGTGATACAAAGTATTTTATATTAAGAATACATGAGAACAACTTTCATACTGAACCACGAAGACATTGCCTTGTACCAATTGCCAATTAAAATATGAATAAAATTTTCCAAATAGTCTTACTCAATGTTACTACACTTATTTGGTTCTGCAGATCTTACTATTTGAAAATAATAACAAAAACAACATTCAGGAACAGTGTCTTAAAAGTTGGCAGTAACACATCAAAGCACAGAGGAAAAGAGATGGTTTGCTATTTCTTCTCCGTATTGTCAAAGTACCAAACCTTTAGAGTAAGCATTATCACTTAAACAACTACTGCTACTATTTTGGCATGTAGTAGTCCAAGGACATCAGCTTTGGGTTCCATATTTTTAAAAAAAAAAAAAAAAAAAAAAAAAAAAAGAGCCCCATTCCTTTTATCCATAGAGTAAAAAGTTATCAATATGATGGGCATGACTGCTAAAAGGGAAAGGTTATTATCAGAAAAACCTTCATCAACCAAGCCACCCTTACTAAAAACTAGTTAGTAAATTCTCTTATACTTTCCTCATTTTCCATTTCAAAATGCCCGTTTTCTTCTAGAAAAGATATTTATGTAAGGTATTATTGTTTACCATTTGCATATAAGGGCAATTTTCAAGTGTTTCATATATACATGTTTACCATTGAGCAGAGGAAGAAAATAATTTCCCATGGAAGAGCAGTATTTTGCAAGATTTAGTGCAAATCCAGAGGTTCAGGTTGCTCATAAAGGACCCCTATACAGGCACTATTTCAAATGCAGTTTATGTAGCAAATCATCACAACCATAGAAAAAGAGTAAGAAATCCTTGTGCAAACCAGCCGTATTATTCTCTCCATTACTACTGCTCAGAACAAATAGTTCAATGATTACAGTTCAGACTACATTTATCCTAAAGTAAGCAAAAGGCATCCAGTTGAGATCAACAAAGAATGGAAAAAAAAGATGACCACACTTTCTGAGAAGACCTCAAGTACAGTTGTTGATGTAAATAGTTTTTCTTTTCCATAAAGTATATCCAAGGGGTTTGTAAACTTAAGTTTTCCTTGCTTACTCCTAGGTAGTGAGAAAGAAAAAACAGATAGGTATCCATTAGGGGAAAGACTTTGATGTGTCTGCATAACTAATGAACACACTGATAAAAATCTATTCCTGCAAACTTTATAATCTATTTAACACATATCCTCAGTGGAAGAGAGCACAGTTTTTCAGGATGTAACACTATAATGGAAACCTCTGCCAGAAGAAATGTGGTACAAAGCTGAGGTTCAGAAAAAAGTTTTCATACCCAGTACGTGTTTTACTGAACATATACTTGTGCTGCCACATAAAACTCAGTATTTTTTAGGGAAAAGGTAGTTTGCAGGACTTTTAAAATTATTCTGAAAGCATGTTTTATTCAGATATATTATTCAGAAGCTGTTCACTGACTATATGCAGTTTCATTACAACAATTAGTTTAGTTTGCCAAGTAGAAGCATTTCATTTTTTTCTTTTCCTGTTTCTGCAAATTTATCTGCATTTGAAAGGTAGTATTGCCTCTCTCATTCACATACAATCTAATTTGGGTGGGTGGGGAATGAGGACAGTCAAGCCTTTGGCCATCTTAATCTGTTACTCCAAAAACACTAAACCAGCACACCTCAGAAGTGCAAGATGCCAAATCTTCTTGAGGAAAGACTCAATTCATCAGCCAAAACTCAAATTAAAGTGCAAATACAGCCAGCCCAACATTTTCAGCCACTACTTACATCTCTGAACTTCCCAGCAGCTCTTCCCTCACTAGCATCACTTCAAGAGAACAAGCTTCAAATGATAAAAGCTAGCATGGTAACAGAGGGGAACAGTCATGCTCTTCTGCTGAGACAGATCAACTCCTCCAGATGCAAGACACACATATTTAAATCCAAACCCTTCTTGCAAAGGGTTTAGCAAAATTAAACCTGAAGTTATTATAGCCCCTCAAAATGCATACAAAATACAGACACATGCTCCTTCAAAAGACTAGGAAATATTATTTTCAGATTCATCCAGCCCTTCTCTATCTACATGCAGTTTGGTCCAAAACATGCTTCTAAAAGCAGCTATCCCTCACTTTCTAAAGCCAGGAGGAAGGTCACAGCAGGTCCCAGGTGCAGAGATGCATTCCCAGCTCCTCACCATACTGCTTACAGCTGGTTCTCTCACACCCCCCACAGCACCTGGGCACCTCAACCTCTCCATAATAGGCCATTCACAGCACCTGTGGCACCCCTGTTTCGCCAGCTCAAGGTGAGGGAAGGAAAGCACAGAACCCAATGCACGATCACTTCAACTATTTTTAGGTTAAATGGTGCAAATAAGTAAAATTTTATGCTTTCAGCTAATCAACACAGAAAACATCTCTGCTTCATCAAAATGTCAGTGTTTCACTTAGCCGCATCTCACTTGATTCCCTAAGAGGGGATTAAAGCTTTCAGTAAAGAGACACTAGAAAAGGCAGTCATCTTATAGTTCAGAGTCTCAGTTTTACACACAAGAGATTTAGTACACTCACAAATAATAGCAAACAAAAAAAGAATCATAGCTTCCATCCAAATTAAGGTGATGCATAGATCACCACATCTATATCTAAAATTTGTTGATACTCTTGATGCTGGTATTTCCCTGATACCAGCTACATAACCAAAAATATATCCTGCACTCCAGTTGTCCAGGGAAAAGTAGGGAAACTCCATGACAACACAAAAAAATCCTTCAATAAAGATGATGAAACAAACTCTGCTAGATCTAGTTTCGACTCTATAAACAGAGAGACAGTCTCATACCTCAATCTGGCATAATGATCAAATTTGAACAAATCAAGAAATTTAGCTTTATCTTTTTCAGTTTCACATTCCAGCAGCTTCATGTTAGACATTGTTGTGACCTACTAATGTGAATCTACAGTAATTGTTAAAACCTTCTCCTCCTCCAACAAATTAAAAGCACACAAATATTTCACATACATATTCCACTTTTGGTCTATGTATATGCTTTGCTTACACATATCTCCTTTTAAAGCCACACCACTGAATGTTAGTACCAGCAAGAATGTAAATCTTCAAACAATAAGGTATGCTGATACATAACATTTAATACACAGCTGACTAAACACCATGTTTGCTTCAATGTCATTACCACCTCTGCCCACACTAAGAATATCAAATACTGTATAATCACAGCGCTATGACAATAACAGTTCCACAGAAGGCTGCCTGTGGGACCTACTAGTATTATAATGGCTCCATGAAACCTAGTATGCTACTGGCTATCAAAAGTAGTGGGTTTTGCAGAAGTATGCTCTGTGTGCATGGGTGTATTTGCACATGTAAATGTGTGCATGTGTATAGATGCCTACCCTGCATCAATATTAAGTGTTCAAATATATTAATTTTAATAATCATTGAACATTTTAAAATAGATTTTAAATGACTTAACATTGCATAAATGCCAGGAGAAACTTCTTAGTCTCGAATTACAGCACAGGTTGAATCTTCAAAAGATCCTAAGGGTCTAATGTACATGGTCGAGATACAGGAGCTAGCTCTAAGTGAACCCATAGCAGGTGTAAGACTCGATATAGCCCTGTTGGCATGGAGCTCTGCACTTCTCAGCATGGAGCTCCACATTGAAACTGCTGAACTGCCTTTGCCATTGACTATATCAAGCTTCTCTAAAGCTGAGCACAAACTCAGTGTGAAGAGAATCAGATCAATGCTAAAGCTTCTGACCATCCAGTATCAGGCAATTGGAAACTTCTGCTGTTGCTGAACTTCATGAAGAATTGCTACTTAGCAACTACAAAGCCCTTTCAATTAGGACCAAGAGCCTATCATTGTGGGGATTAGCCTTATATTTCCGTTTGCGTTAAATATAACAAAGGCTTCAGCTATCTCCCAAGCCTGATCATTAACACGGTTCCTCTTGGACCTACTTGGTTAGATGACATATAGAATTCACCTTCTTTCCAGCACTCTGGAGTTAAGTGAATCACTGTTAGTATTACTCAGCAGGGAGAGTACCTCAACTGTTACGACATGGGTTTAGCTCTCATTCAGTGAGTAAAAATGGATTGAATCAACAACTGCACACAGACAATTTTTTCCTGAGAAAAATCTGTCAAATGCAAAGTCATGTCTTCAAGAACAAAGCACAGGGGCCACTGTTATGATGGGGGAAACTTATCATAGACAGCTATGAGTTCAAAGAGGCCTCCACAGTTGTGGTTACTAACCAAGCAAAGAGGAGCATCTACAGATACTGCAGTTGAAGCAACTCTATCTTACATATATAGAGAGGTGATGCTTGTACTTCATAGAATTTCATGATCTAACTTAATGTTAAGTAGTCAGTACTAGTATTAATTTTAAACTGTGAATCTGACAATTTGGAAATGGTTCAGAGAACAGCTAAATAGTATTATTCAGGGCTTGGAAATCTGCCTTAGAGTCAAAAGCTTAAGCAGTTAATCTATTTATTTTATCAAAGAGAAGGTTAAGATGTGACCTGATTATTGTTTATAAGTAGCTACACATGAACAGACTCCTCAGATTAGACAGCCATTTACTCTAGCAGAGAAATGCATGGCTAGATCCAAGAGCTGGGAACAAGGTTCATTTTTAAGTGAGATGAATTAACCGTTATGACAACCTATGAAAGGGTAAGACAGATGGAAATTTTTTGTGGTACATTTAATCATAAAGCATTGTCTCAATAGTTATTTACCAGATGAAATTATGTGGCCTGTAATCAGAAGAACTGTCCTTCCCACCTAAGGACATACACAGCCTTCACATTATGGTAGCATTTTCATTTCAGGCTGCAAACTGATTAACACAAGCTACTGGGCAATTACACACCAGTAAGGAGCTGTCAAAGAAAGAAGGCAATTACATTATCTCATCTATATTCTGTCTAAAATCAATACAACTTTGAAGCAGTGACACACAGATGTGGATACGCAAACCTGCCTGTACATGCACGCATACACACATGCACACACACAAAACCTAGACAAAATGAAGATTTTTGTTTCCAGTCTTGAAACATTTTTACAAAAACTTTGCTCACTATGAAACTCCCTGGCCTAAAGAACAATGTAACAGAGATATAAAACGTGAACAGCGAGATCCCTAAAATTTAAAGGCCCTGGCACCTTTCCTTTCTCTCAGCGATATCAATTTAACAATATGATCACTAGGTAACACAAAGCAGTGTGACATTTCAGGATGCTACACATTACAGTTTCTTTGTGTGCCTTCATTAGAGTAGCAGCTAGAAAAGCTATTTCACTCTTGAATTCTTCTGCATCACTAATGTCTGCTTTGACAAAGTAGCTCTATCTTCCATTGAACTCCCATTCCCTACTCAGTACAACTGCCAAAGAGAATATCAGAAGGCAATAAATATCATAATGCATTAAAAAATAAAGCCAATGTAATTGCTTTTGATGTGATTCTTATGCTGAAAACACACTGAGGAGTCTGAAGAAATGCTGTAAACATGTTCTGAAACATGAGATCCTGCTTGGCCCTGTTTGGCTCCTTAGAATACATGCTTTTTTGTTATTTATGCAGGACACTATAAAAATGATGATGAAATTTTACTGCATAGAGTTAATATTCTTAAGTCACATTTGGTAAAATGACATTTTTATATCTCTATATGGTATTCAGTATTTCCTTTACTTTTTTTTCAATTGCAAAACAATGAAAGTTCAAGAAAGCATTACATTGTGACTGAAAATTCAGTTGTGTTGAGAAGTCAGTGTAAAACTTGAAAGTGAGGAAGAGAATCAGCTGGCAGCCTTAAGAGGCAACAAAATAATGGAATAAAAATGCTCTGCTCTTCAAGAATACAATAATGCAATCCAGGGAATAACTACAACACAATGTACACCTCTTCAAGAGTAAGAAATTTTAAGACAGTAAGAAAGCATAAGAGAACTAACATTTTATTATGTCTTTATGCTTATAGATACATACAGAACTGAGAACTGAGTGGAGACCTTCAGAACTGAGAACAATCAAAGGACTGTCATATTGTATGGTATTTACTCCTTAGCTAATTGTGGTTCATGAGAAAAATACAATGAGCAAGAGGAATTTGGTGTTCATGAAGCACTAGGCAACACTGGTGACAGATGTCCACAGAAGCTGACTGAGAACTTACATGGTGAAAACACAGGTAGAATGTACCTGTAACTAAACACTTCTATGGGCTATACCATGTTGGTTTTGGGTTTTGTTTTGTTCTTGGCTCCTGCATCTCCTGAAAGTATAGCTCTGCTTCAGCTTCATGACTGAGTTGCCACATGTCTCAGGGAAATATGGAGAAGCCAGTGACAGCATGCTCTCAATAAGGTTTATGATTCTTGCAGAAGTTCTCTCTGCTTTTCCACAGACGTATAATCTCCCAGAAAGGTACGGAGGAGGTGGCTCAATGAGATTTTCCTGTTTTACAAGATGAAAACATTCCTTTTTCTTCCTTCCATCTACCAAGCTATCTCACCAAGCCACAAAACCTTTTCAAGACTTACAATAGAAAACCTGGGCACTTTTTAAAACTTTATTCCTGATATTGATTTGTTGGAATGTTGTTAGTATATCTTTTCTTATAATATATATACTCAGAGTGTAACAACCATTGGTAGAAAGACAGACTGAACTTTATAGACACTTCATTACCAAGAAAACTGATTTTTCCATAATGTACAGCTATATTCAGGTGCTATTACTAGATGTATAAACTCAATGAAGAGGTATGACAAAAAGAAAGGGGAGTGACACAGCAAACTGAAAAAAGACACACAATAAAATACAATAATAAAATAAATTGTAAAATTAATAAAAACAAATTAACAATAAAACATAATTATATCATAATATGCATAACAAAATAAAAATAAGTACAAAAAGCAAACAAAATAACATGAAGCAATTATGTGGACACAGTCTTTGCCACAAACCCATCTTCAGCAGCAGTTTAAGGCAGACAACTGAGTAGCAGAAGTAGACTTACACACTCCCCTCCTGCTGATCCTATGGTGGGAACAGTAACCTCCAGAGAAGGGAGAAATTAAGCAGCTCGAAATGGTAATTTTAATTAATGTCTCCATATACGCCAGAGACATCCCTTGTTATCATCCAAGGGAGCATCACCCCTACAAAAGCCCAAGTAAGACAGAAGTTTCATCATGATTTAAAGTAAGATTTAGCATTAGCTTCGCAACAGTTGAAAGTGGGTCTAAAATCATGTAAATTCCTATTATTTTGCTTTCACTTATGCAAAATTTAAAAAAAAAAAAAAAAAAGGAAAAAAGGAGGGACTGAGATTTGAGTGGACACTAAGTATCGGAAGCTGTCTGAAGCACAATTCTTGCTACAGCAACAAAGTTCATAGCATATATTTGCCCCTCTGATCTCATTCACCCTAAAAAGGAATTGTTTCACTGCATTCTCTTTATTATCTGATTTCAATTCCCCTGCTGTTCTCATCTAGCTGTTTACCAGCTCGTGAATACACGTGCACTACTCGGAACAGGAGCCACAAAATATGCATGGCTCTGTTACACTCTTTCCTTTGTGCCTTCTCTGCCTGACAGAAGATGATGCAGCACACTGCAGTTCACACGGTAGGATTTTATGAAGGATGATACAGCATCATTAAAGGTGCATTAAAAAATATCCTCTTGGCTCCAAAATTGTGGTGTGCCTCAGTAAATTACAAGTGACAGGTCTTGCACTTTACTAACAGGCCCGTTGTGTGAGAGTGTGCTGTTTCACTGCTCCTGTGAAATTCAGTTTAACTTTATAATGTTTGTGTTATTGATGCTTTTGGAGTTGCAGTAGTATTACTGATAGTATGATTTAACCATCTTCATTCATAACAGACACAGGAGAAAGAGATATGAATTAATGAAGTGTACTAAAACCTCTCAAAGACAGCATCATGACTTACTGCATTTTGCATTCAGATCTCAGATATATGCAAAAGAGACATGAAATCTTCTATCAGGATGACAATGATCTAACTGCTTCACCTTTGTTTCAGCAGAGACATGAAATATTCCACCTTCCTCAAGCATTAGTTCTGAACAGAACCTGAGAACCAAAGTTACACGTGATGTAAGTGACTATTAAACAAAGGATTTAAAATCTCAATATTCTATCCTTTCTTACTTTCTATTTTACTGTGAAGAATTAGAATTTTGTCTTGTGTTGAAAAGAAGTTACAATGGAAAACAGACAGCACAATTAATAATAAAAATAATTATGCATACTGTGTTTCTAGAGTGCTAAAGCTAGAGAATTATTTCATATTACTCATCCTTGGATACCTACTTTTGTATGATCTACCTCTGCACTGGGCACCATGTTCCACTATAACACATTTTCCTGACAGGTATCCAGTCATAAAAAGATGACACTTGAAATGAAGATGTACAATTTTTCTTAAAAGTGTTTCATCATCTTTTTTTATGCTTTATTTTTAGTTTTCTGTGATTTTAACTGTCATTGGCCCTTGTTCTTCCTTTCATGTCTACAAAAAAAGCACATAGTACACAACATATTTTCTTCAAAAAAGTTACTTCAAATTATTAAGTTACAAAGTTATCTATATTTTTGGTAAGCTAAACCATTTTCCTTTAGCAAAAGTCACAAGGATTATCTGAGAACAAAGGAAAGATGTTTCAATGCATTTATTGATTGTATGGTGTTCCATACACCATCCAAGATGTCTAAAACAGTTATGCTTAGAAAACAGGGTAAAGTGCTGAAAACCACACATGCATAGCACTGTTACATAGACTGCTTTCCACTGAATCAGAAACTAATATACCAATTTACAAAAATATTTAGAAATTCCAAACCATTGGGAAGTTGATTCAATAACATCTCCAGTGGAAAAATTGAGTAGTACTTTCATGCTCTGTCTTTAAATACTGTCATTCAGGTTAATCATGACTGTGTTCCACTAGCAGAACATATTCATACTCAAGTTTGCACTAAGATTTGGTAGAGAGACCTGTCAAGATAAATTGAATTGTCAACTACCCAACACACTGTCTATCTAGGTCTCTTATGAATGTTAAAGCAAGGTCTACTAAACTCATCTTTACTTTTAGCTGCATACATCTTAAACTTTGTAAGATCTTACCAGGAATCTTCCAAGATACAATATCTAAGACATTTTTATCCTCTACTTCCTGGAAGAGAAAAAAAAAAAACCAAACACTAAACAATGGCCTATTTGTGAAGGACCCTACTGCAGGGATGCTGCTGTCCTTTTTAGCTTTGATACTTGATGTCTATGACACCCCCTGCTTATCTCTGTCTAGCAAGGGCCAAAAGGGGAGAATAAGATTGCCTGTATTGACCTCCAAACGCTCATAACACTTGCAACACTCAGTGTGACCGAATGTCATGCTTCAGGGCTTCAGCCAGATGTTGGAGAGGTCAGCAACAAATGTCATTCTGCAGTTTTCTGCATTCAGGCAGGCCTTCCCATGGACCATCAGAGACTAGTCACAGGTTCAAAGCAAATATGAGATGAAGCGACCCACTGTTCAAAAACTGCAACAGGAATCTGCCTAATCAGATACCTGACTGGTATGTGACCAGTTCACATGCTCAAGGCATTACTGATCACCAGACCATTCAAATATGAAAAGACTTCCCCTGTGTTAGATGAGGAACGGCCTTTGGTTTGTTTCCTTATTCCCCCTCCAGTATAGAACACAGGCTTTCCCTGGGGTCACTGGGATATATTTTATAAAACCAGGACAATACAGAAGGCTCAGATATTTACCAATACGTTTGTCTCTCTTGTTTATTACTTATGGCATGCAGTCTCCTGAGGAATAAAATATTTTCATTACAGTTTCTGGGTAAAATGTATAGCCTGTGATATACAGGAGGAGGTCAGCACAGGTTATCTAGAGGTTCCTTCCTGGCCTTGCTATGAAACTTTGATATGAACTACCATATTTTTTAAGGAGCTAATTCGAAAGAATATTTTTGGCTACTACTGCAGAAAATTAAGTACTTTACTACTGTAATCTGCTGATGTTTCCTTTATTAGTACCATGTATGTGTACACATACATGTATGTACATATACACTCATATACAGCTGTATGCTCACATAAACAGCATACACAACAAAACTTTTCTTTTTTTTAATGAATTGGTTTTCTTGTTCCTGGACCAGCTTAACCCAAAGGAAAAACATGAAGTAAACTGCCTGTGGGTTTGCTCTCAAACAGCTCTCTGTGCTGGACAGGAGGGTAAGACTATGAATCATCCACTGGTCATCCACTCATACCAAAACAATAATAGTCTGAGAACAGCATCCAGCATGATTGCCAGAGATCAGGAACTGTGTTCCTACTACATGCCTCTGTTTTAAGAGGTTTAAAATAATGGCATTAAGTGCACTTGCTTTAGGCCAAATTTGGGGTTGAAAGGAACCAATTCAGAAGGAAACATGCTGAACAAATTAACTCTCTTTCAGTATTCTACTTAACTACTTTAATTAATGTGAACATTGATAAGTGAAAAGTCAGCTAGTTAGGATTGTTTATTCTGAGCTTGCAACTTAATGGGAAGGATCAATTACAGAACCATAAGCAAGAAAATATGTGCATGTGTGAAATGGTTAATAGCATAAAACTATTAAGTGGTCCATTCGAAGCATCATCACTGAATACTTTTTGCCTTTAGATTTTGAATGAAACTTGGTAACTGATTCATCTATGCCATTTCATTGCTCAGGAGGTAAAAACCTCTACAAAGCTTCTGTGCAGCCTGCTCTACAGAATAAGAAGTAGACAAGTTTGCTAAAACAGATCTTTCAAAGACAAAGAAAAGTAATGAGTCATTTGCACTAAGAAAGCAGAGAAGATGGAGAATGAAAACAGGTCACAGAATACAACCCCAGTCCATTGTCTGTGGAACCATAAACTGATTTTCTTTGTTTGCACTCTAAATATCCACAAACCTATTACTAGTAACATGTTTAAAAAATTAAGAATTCACACTGTATTCTTCTCCGAGAACCGAGTTTTTACATCTGCTCTTTGTTATTTTCAGACTTTTTTCCTTGTATTTATGAAAATATGTAACACCAAACAGTTCAAGTTTTAGGCCTTGATCTGCAAGATAAAATTCATGAGTTAACGGCACTTTTTATATACATGTTTCCAGGACCAGATCTTTCTCAATGATCTTGCTTTCAGTTGACAATAACACTTGTTGTTAAGAAATAGTAAAAGCAATACACAATAGAATTAATGAAAGTTACGTATAAAACTTATATGTTCACCTTGACAGTTACTGACATTAATGGTAATGTGAAGTCCTCATATTATTGCATACAACACTATATTCTATATTACATCTTGAGAAATACATTTAAAGTCAGTTTGCTAAATATTACATAACAAGAAAATCCTTTTAGCCCTTGTTTGCAATCTACACTTCACTTAGACATGTTAAAATCACAAAAGCCATCCACAGAGAGGGATTTAAAAATCATTACTTTAGAATACTTGTTTAATAGAAAGTGATGGCTTAAATGCTACAATATGTTCCTTGAATATCTTCACATTAAATGGTAATTGAACAAAAAGCTGCCTGGCCCTCTTCAAGGGCAAGTCCCACAAAGCTCCTCATTATCGTAATTTCCAATTTGGAAGCCAAACTAAATAACAAGAAGTAATTTGCCAATTAGAACTTCCTGCTCTTTTTCCCTTTATTCCTTAAACACCATTCAGGGGCTGAACCAGTCAAACACTTTTAGCTTCAAAACTGCAACTGAAAGAATTTAATTTGTGTCTCTCCACGGTGAACCTGTCAGGAGGCAGCAGTGATGCATACCATGTCCCAACACAAGAGTTGATCTTAAATACACAGAGAGTTCTCCATGTACTTGCTCTGGCTAGGGTTTCTTTTTCGCATTTCCTTCATTTTGCTTCCCTTAAAATATACACACACACACACACACTTTTTCAAACTTTAAGACTTCCCATCAGTGATTTCTGACATACGTAAATGTCCCATGGACAAAATTTGTCTTTTGTGTTTGAGAAGCTTTTAGAAAGTACGAGGCACATAATGATAAAACCAACACAAAAGAGTGCTCAGAAGAAACAAGGTTCCATTCAGCCGGTGAAAGCCACAGAGCCCAGATCACTCCAGAGAGATTTACAGCTTCAAAAACAAGACCATGTACAAATTCTGCTGTATGCCACCCTGAGAATTCAAACCCTGACCAAAAATAATGAAATTGGTTTACTTTCCCAAAGCTCATTTCAAATGCACACATGCAAGGCCAAGTACAGGTGTACAGATGAATGGTACGGTATAACAGTGATCCTCAGATCTACGACTAGGACTTAGAGTACACTAGTGTCCTGTCACATAGGGTTTCAGCATTCCTGCAAGCTTTTCAAACTGGGATTTTTTTCTTTCCCCCCACCCCCCACCCCCCACCCCCAACCAAAGTGATCAGTGAACTCATATGCCTTAATTTCAAAGGAGGCAGAAGGAGATGGATGGAAATGGAAAATGCTTTAACAAACTTAAGCTAGAAACTCTATCACACTACTGCAGCTCAGGTATCACAGCAGCATTGTCATGATGGCAGGGGGGGAGGGGAAAGGGGGAGGAACTAATTAGTTAAGCACCATGCTAACATAACCACAGCCCTTTCAGTTGGTAAGCAAGTCTTTTGATAGCACACTGCCATGCCTTTGTGTTATGCTGCATTGTGCCATGAAGAAAAACTCTAAACCTTGGGAAACATTTAACAGCCACAATTACTTCTTAGGTCAATAAGTATATTATGCTGAAGATGCTTCATAACTGAGAAATTAGGGAAATTGCATTTTAATCCATGTCTTTTCACCATTTCAAGTTCCAGTCACTGGCTGGAAATCAAAAGCTGGGCAAAATTCAGAGGTATGACACAGAAAACATATGTAACATGACATTAACCACTCCATTTACCCAGGGTCATGATAGACAGCGTATCATTGACGATGTATAAAATCCAGCTGAGTGTTTTCCTGAAGGAAGAACTAGTTTGGGGAATTCCACAGACCTGTTTAGACACGAGTTCATACTAGCAGATCATAATGAACCACAATAAATTAAACCTATGCTTTTCAATGCACTGAAATCGCATTCAAATTAAAGTGAGCATAAATTCATGCACTGTTTGTAAAGCAATTCAAGACAATCAAAAAAGGGCATCTTCTTAGGTAACTGAAAATACTGTATTGCTATGAAAATCTGACATGTATTTGCAAATGTACTTTTTAAGAAGAAACTGATCTTTTTTAATACTTCTGTGTATCTAGAACAAGGACGTGTCTGCAGTTTTTATATGCTTATAGTAAACTAAATGCCAGATAATTAAAAAAAAGGTGTTTAGAATACTTTTGTCTCCATACATCTGCCCTCTTAATAAAAACCAGTGTTATTATTTATGTAACAGAAGGTATTTTGCCTTTTCCTTTTATTTATTTACAAAAGGTTTTCTGTTCACCTTTCAGAACAGCAGCTTGATCTAAAAAGAGTCCAATATTTCTTGCAACAGTCTTCTATATGAGAAGAACAAAAAGAAGGATCTAATAGTGTACAGACTAAACTGTCTTTTGAGGAATCAGGGCTCTGAAGTCAGAACATCACATTGCCACAATAGATCCCAGGGGAAAAAAAATGTCTTATTTTGAAAGCAATAAAAAATTTAGAACTTTGCAAAATTGTGATTTTTAACATAATTGTAAGCCAGTCCTTAATGCTCTTCTGCAATTGCCATGTCCATTACATTGACTATTTAAACATTTTTTTCTCTTGCTCAACTGTCTTTGGCTAAACTCTTCCTTTTTAAAGTGGAAAATTTTCAAAATCTAAAAACACAAGGATATGCTTACTTCATATATACTGTGTGAATAACATGGGATAGATTGTTCAGAACAAGTCTCTTTTTGGCCTTTGTGATGCTGTCTGTGCAGCAATTTTGTGGCATAAGTGGAAGGCAAGATTCGAGGAAGGCTACAACAGAGAGAAATCAATCAAACCTAGTCTAACTTATACCATACAGCTTGAGTAGCTGAACTGGGTTTGTGAGAGATAGTAACAGAGAGTATTTCTTGTTATAAATGATGCAGAAAAAATACAGTAGGACACACACGTAGGTAGTATGTTTCCTGCTTATAAAGGTCTACAAGGAATAATAACAAAAATGCAAACCTAAGGGACCCATGCAACTCTGAGTACACAGCAGCAACTGTGACTTATGTTGATATATCTAAGGCAGGTTTAAATCAGATAGCATGGAGGTACTGATTGCTCAGTCTGGGCAAAAATCTCCATGGGAAGTTTGCGCCTGTCTTTGAGTCAGATATGCACCTGAGCAAAGTGTGTTTGTCTTATGCTGAAGTACCAGCCGACTGCTATTTGAGAAGCTTTCCTAGTCCACCCAAACTGCAAAAGACAAGAGGAAATGAGAGAGAATGAACACCTCCATATACTGTTAAACTTAACATCACTAAGGTAGGGTGGACTTAAAAGTCAAAGAAGGTGCCTTAACAGCCCTAGGCCTTGATCATTTCACCATTAAAGTCTTCTCCAGCATGGGAACCTGCTGTTTTCTAGGTACATGTAGCTTGTCTGACTGAACAGATTTTCTGGTTTTTAACACTGAGCATAAAGTTCAGCATTTTTGCTGCATAGTCCAGTAAAAACATTCCTTCCCTCATTAAGCCTCACAGAGTATAGCAGGCATTGTGGACAACAAACTACGGCCTAGCAATCATACCTAATGTATAAATCTTTGCTACATATCATGAAATCTCAAATAGAGATACTGTGAGCCACTAGATAAAAGGTTTGTAATAAAGCACTCTGACACTTTAAAAAAAATTGCATCTCTGTCAGTCAAATTCTACATTCAGTCTGCTGGCAAGAGGCAAAACCAGAAAAGGAAGGAAAAGCAAAAAAAAAAAAGCAAAGCATGAACAAGAGCATTTAACTGTCTACAAGATGATAAAATATCATGAAATCACATCGATTTAATGATATTTATATATCTATCAGAATATAAGTTGTAATCTCATTTATATATGAATTCTGGTGGGAAAAATGAAATACAGTCTTTGGTCATCTCAAACTAGAGCCTAATATTAAAAGCTGTGAAAAACAAAGGTTCATTCATAGACCATCAAGATAACATAACTATATACTTCAAGATCAGTCTTGCTGTGGATACTTCGAAAATTGGCTTACCCCAGTACAGTTCTAAAAATAAGATAAGAATTGTTAGGCTTCTTGAATTTCGAAAGTCTTTGGCAATTCTCCTCAACTCAGTTAATCAACTAATACCTCCTAAGGGTTCTTCTGAGATGACTAAAAATCCTGTTTTCATAGTACTCAAGGAATTATGACCCAGCCTTTATGCATGGGGTAAGACCCAGGAGTGAATCTAGGAAACAGTACTTTGTTTGGCAAAAAGATAAATATATGTACTTGAAGAAACATCTTTGCAACTTTCTAATTTATTTTAACAGCATGCATCAGAAATAATTTAGTTCAAAAAGAGAATGAGCAGGGGAAATGGAATTCCATGCTAAAAAAAGAAATAAGTTCTGTAAGTCTACACTAAACCTCCAAGGGACGACCTTCGCAGTATGCTGAAGTCATGAACAAATATATAAATGCTTATATTAATATTCCCTAGAAACAATATACCATTATACAGTATGTATTACACCCAGATATCTCAAAGCACATTATCAGTTGTGGTGATATCCCAGTTCCACATGACATAGGCATTTCTACACCGATTTTCAGGGTAGGTAAAATGAAGATGACACTGATTTTTATGTTTCCTTTCTGAAGAAAAGTAAATGACTACGGTCTCATGTTCTGAAAACAAGCATTTGCCAAATGGCATATGAAGGACAGCAGGGGGCAAAGTCCCTTGAACCAGATTACTAGATTTGGAAACACCAAAGAACTCAGTAATGGCTATTTCCTAAACCACACTGTTCAACTTCTTAACAAGTATCATTAGTCTCACTTTTAAATTACTTCACTGTCACATAATCAAGCATCATTCAAAATACTTTGTCATTTTCCTATCAGACAGCTACGGATTAATGAGATAGCACCCAAAGCTGTTGATAGCAACTTAGTCATCAACTAATTCAGATTTTCAATGGAATTCTGTCAGGCTGTGAAAATGTTTCTTACCTACAGAAACACAGGGAAGTTTTTAAAAAAGCAAACATATTTTAATCTTCCACTCCTACAACATACTTAATATGGCCAACCATGATTTAGATGCAAAATGTACAGATATTTAAAGCCCAAATCAGGACTCCTCCAGCTCTCTCTACCCTACTGCAAGCATGACTAGAAAACTCAAGGCGCTGTACTTCTGACTCATGCCTGCAGTTCATTTGGCTGATGTAAATATACAGTAATAATCTGACTCCACAAAAAGGCTGTGAGACCAGTTAAGAGCACATTCAAAATACCATAGCAATGAAGATAAAATTAAACAAACATTAGAAAACCATGCTATCAGATGTGAACTGGTTTACACCACCAAGGGGCAAGGCCATGCACTCTCAAAGCCTGTTCTGAACTATGAGATAGTCTGTCCCTCATCCCATGCCTGAGGAAAATGGAGGAATCTGAGGAAGAATGTGGCCACCAATGCACTGTCTCCCTTTGCTGAAACCTCACAGAAACATCTCATTTGGGTGACCCATATGCACTGCTCTTCATTTCTGGGGACGGTACACACCAGGAAAACTCATGAGAGGAAACAGGAGGAAGTAGGTTGCTACAAAACAGCCTTTCATGACTATTGGGCACTCCTGGTATCAAAGCTGTTTCTGCAGTTTGTTGCATGGGGAAAATTGCTCACAAACAGGAAGTCTCTGTCACACTAGTTCAGCCTTTTAGTTTTTACACAGAATATATAACCGTAACATTTTATTGTATTAATTTAAAACATTCTCTGGAAAACTCATAATATGGTGTATAAACACTAAAAATATATAGCAATACATTTACATATACAGTAACATTCACTCTTTGCTGTGTCAAATGATTTGGTGGTCCAATTCCGCAAGAACACCTGTTAGACTCACAAAAAATCACCATCATAACTGGCAGTTTATTGGCAGCCTGAGCAGGGAGGCAAATGACTGGCATGAGGAATGAATTGCCCTTAGTCCTGGAAAGCGTCATTCTGCAACATGGCTGAGGCAGATTGGCAGAAGCTGCCTGCATTAAACCTGTTCTGCAAATGAACATTCCTATTCATTAAAAGGAATTAAGCAAATACATAAATACAGCTCTGCTCAAGGAATCACACAAGCACAAGGTAAACAGCTGTTGACTTCAGTAAACTTCAGCACATGTGTCCAGGTCCTACCATATCTCTTTTTTCTCCAGTTTCAGTAAACCCAAAGGCATACTATATGAACAGATAGAGGGAAATGTTCTCAGAGGGCATGCACCTTAGTTATATCCACACCCGCTCAGAAAAAACACAGCCTGTTAAGTCGCACTGTCTGTGCCATTGTGCACAGCAAAACTAGAACTGTCACTGGCTCCTGATGCTGCATGCAGCTCCTGCATCTGCATCAATTCACTTTGTTTAATACAAAGACAGTGACAAGCTGATGAGGCACGGTCTTCAGGGTATTTATTATAGTAGCTGTGGAAAGCAGTTGTTATCGCAGGCATTCTAATATAAATATTGCCAGGTACAACATTGGAGCATCTATGACTCAAGACCAGATTCTGCTGGTGGTTAATACTGTATGCCAAGAAGACTGTTAACTTAGTACTAAGTCATATTCAGCCCACATTTTTAAAGCCATTAGGTTATTCAGCATTTAATTAGAAAATATTTTATAAGGTAAGCTATTTTCTTCCACATATGATGCTTTTCTCCATTTAGCATTTAGAGATAATGCTCTATGCTTTGAAGCATTTTTGTTTTATTATATATAAAGTGTTCACCATAAAGCATAATACCCATATATGTAAAGCTGGCTGCATAATAATGACTTGTGATTAAGAAATAATTTTAATAATGAACTTGGGGAAAATTCATGAGCCTTACTGTTTATTTTGGTAATATCCTAGAGATGATGTTCCACTGGGATAAAAGTTAAATTAGTTGGGACTCCTTGAACTTCACAGACTTCACATTATGCAGAACAAAGTATCCCACTAGCTTCAGTTTAATAATTGTAGCAAATACACAGGAGAATAGATCAAATACCATTTTGAAATAATAGATATCCCACCAATGTTACTATTAAAATATTGAAGTAACTAGTTTTAAACTCTGTAATTTAGTAAATCATTTAATTCTCAAATGAACTATATTCATCTCCTGCTGTACTTCCCAGTATCAATACTTTAAGTAAAACAGTTGTTAGAACTGGATACATTTAATCACAATAAAGAAACTAAATTACATGAATGTTTCAAAATTCTACGCAAATAAACCCAAGTCATTTGCAACTGCTACTTCACCTGAAATGTTATTTTTAATGCTGTAACATGTACAAATGCATTTATCTAGGTATTTATCAACAGCTTCTCACTGCAAAATCTACAGACTGAGAATGATGGTGCCTCACTGTTTATGCCCATTTGGTCTATGAAAAATGAAAGGTCACCCAGAAAAATGTTTCATCCATCAAGATATTTTGAAGCAGAAATGTTTGTGTTGGAAGGAACATTCAACATGCTTCATTAGGGTCTGAAAATTGACTCTGCCACTACTGCTAGAGCAAGCTGAGAATAAGCTTGAAATAAATCTTCAGCAGTTTGGTGATGGCACCGCTGGATGTGACAGTCTGCAACATATATATTTTCACTTCCAAGAGCGTGTAGCCTGCCCCAACTACCTCATAACTGAATCCAACTGCTGGATACAGCTAAACAAGGAAAAAGCCACAGAATGGATTTTCATTATGAATGAAAATGGAAAAAATCTAGCACTAGAACAATTTAAACAGGATTGGACAACATGTACTTGGATAACAATCCTGCCTGAGAAAGACAGTGCACAGGATAAACTTCTGAGGCTTTTCTGGTCTTTCATTCCTATGATCCCCAAACAGAAACTAATATGCTATGATGACATTTAATAAAAACCAAAGACCACAGTCTGCAGTTTTGATGATGCTATCAGAGGCAATTCAGGCTGGGCAATTCACAATAAAAAGCAGTAATACTTGTAAAATTTAAAATTTTCCTGAAAAGTTCAGCAGCAAAAACTAATCAAAATTCACACCAGGAAAAAAAAAAAAAAAAAAAAAAAGACGCTTGAAGAAATTTCTAAAGTAGTTCTGAGACAACTGGCCTGTTTGGTTTTTTGTTTTATTTCAAACTAGAAGCACTGAGGCATTCTAAAGAAAAGACAAGGTTGCCTGTACAGCATATCTGACCTCTACATCTAACCCTTAGCCTACTGGGAAAAAGCAACACATTCCAAACCCCCATTTATCACTTATTTTAACTGTCATAAATTATTTTCAGTGCTATAAAACAACGGGTTATAAAACAGTAAAATATTAGAACTCCAGAAAGTTTATTCAGGCTTAGGTATCAATGTTAAACACCCTACCACCCCACCAAATTCACTTATTACAAGAGCTGGTTTCAACAGCTGTAATTCATATGTGTGGTGCCCATCCTGCAGAGAAAAACAAAGCAGCATTTGGTAGCAAAGTCTGAGCCTACATAAACAATATTGTAAGGACTAGCAGAATATATCTAAACAAAGCATTGCATTGACCCTGCCTGCTCTTCTAGACCCAGCTATTTCATGCTGTTACTCTAGTTTTATTAACATATTTTCAAACATATGCTTAAGTATAAAAAGACTATATATATAAAAATTCCAGATTTAAATTCTACTCTTAGCTGTCCTTTTCCAGACCCAGAGTAACTCCACTGGTTTTCCATTAAGTGATCCTGGAACTGCATAATAATTACAGTGCTAATTCTGGATCTGTTCAACTAAGATGCATTAGTCTAATGTTTTACAGCACACTATTAGTTTTGTTCACAAAATGCATTCATAATACCCTGAAGCAATTCTGTTTGGAATGGTAGTATAATAGTAATACAGGTAAAATAGGGAAAAAAGTGCAAGTATTCTTCTTCCATATGAGACAAAACGAAAGCATTGACAAATTTCAGGGAACTATCCACTTGCAACCCCTTACATACTCTGCTTCTTTCTCTCTCACACACCCCTCACCCCCACCCCCAATTTTATTAAAAAGCCAGATATATTTTATATGGTTTCACCAAATGGACAAAAAGACCCTTATATTTAAGGTAAGAAAACAGCCTATGGGAAAGTAAACACAAACATGTCTAGCAGGTGCACTTTCAGGGTAAGAAATTTTACAAGGATTACATTTAAAAATATGTTTTTCCAACTGCCTGCCTGAAGAGGCAGAACTGAGCTGGTCCTCTCAGTTGCACTGCCACAGGTCAGAGTGGGCAAACTCTAATTTGGCCCCTCTGAAAAAAAACACAATTAGAAACATAAAAGGAAGCATTTAGACATTGATGTTTAGCACACTGGCTAACCTAGTGTGTAGGTGTCAAGTGAAACAAAAAGATAAAGAAACTTTCTAAAGGGGTTTGTGTGTTCCAGATAAAAGCAAAGATCTTTAAAGACCCAGCTTTTGAAGTGGGCTTCCCAGGCATAAAACATGGACAAGAGTAAAACATATCTTCATTTCCACTCTCTTCACCTCCCACCCCACTCCTTCCGCCCCCTTTTCTCCAAGGGAACACCAAAAACTCTAGGAAATAGAAAATGACCAATAAGTATTTAAAGAGCAATCAACTGAGGAACAATGCAGTAAGGCATCTTCACGCATCTATGATCCATCTCCAAGCACTTTGAAGTTGTACTTTTTCACATTCATATTCTGATGTGAAGTATCACAGCTTTGCACATAGCTTTCAATGTATGCATTGGTTCAACTCAATTTTCTGAAACAGCATCTTTGCCAGCAATGTCACACCAATAACCAAATCATACAGATGCATGAAGTTGGCCTACCAAAGACAAGACAGAATTTTCGCACAGTATCCATATAACTGTAGACTCCATATTGTAAACAAATAAAAGACAAAAAAAAAAAAAAGTATAAAATTTCAGTTATACACCCTTTCATCTGAGTCCTGGCAGACAAGGAAAAACTGTTGCAATGAGAGAAGTCTGATATGACATTACCAGAGTATCATACAGGCACAGCTCTTGAAGCAAGAGCTAATACACATTACACTGCAAGCACACAGTGAGAAGCATGTTTAAGTAGTTAGTATAATCATTCCTAGCCCTATTTTTTCATCCAAAATATTTTCAGTCCACCTTTTTGAATTATTTCTAATAATATTCTTACTACTATTAACATGACTACCAGATAAAAGCACAACACAAATGACGTCTTTCAAAAACCTACATGGGTTACTTGATGCAGTTCAGCAGTCAGAAAACATCTTCATGACCTTCCAGTCAAATCCCCACTTCAAGCATTCATTCACGTTTACTACAGGGATTTAAGCATAGCTTTGTTTACAAAATCTTCTTTATTAAACACTTTAAGCAAACAATAAAGCCCTGCCCATATACCCTCTTGTCTTTATAACAAAAAGATATAAACTGTCCATGAAATATATAAAACACCTCCTTTAAGGCATGTTTGCCTTGTTAGGGTAACAAATTATTTAAGTGCTCTCAAACAGTGCAGTGAAAAGGCTAGGTCTGGAAACAAACCTACGATATCACAATCTTAGGCAACCACTGAAATTCTGATGAATCCTACAGATTGCATATTTTCCTTTTCCAACCTTTTCTGATTGCTCTAATAATAGTAAATAATTTCCTGTAGGAGTGGCACTGCAGTAGTATGCAAAGAAGTAAACCTTCTATTAATTTCCAGATAAATCGTGAATCTGTAATCTTCAGTCTGGTCCTAGGTGCTGACCAGCATCTTTTTCTCCAGAAGCTGCTGTACCAGAATGTCAACAATTTGGGGGCTTTTATTCCAAAGTTCACAGCTCTTCGCTATGGCAGTTGAAGCAGCCTTTAAAATATTATACCTCTGTCTAGCACAAGATGAACATCCGGACACAATTTTCTCTTTTATGGAGGAAAGTATCAGTTTGATCAGTCAGTGAACGTAAGCTATAACAGAGCATACATGCCACACTCTTATCTGAAATGCTGGTATTTCTCTAGTTTTTTATTCCTGAACTTCAACAGTAATTCCAGATGTGACCATCAATGACAATCCTATCTACTCCTCTTAAAGGGCTGCTATTATATGCACCAAATTATGAAATCATGATTCTGCTCCTGTGACAGCCAAATTAGTCAACTGACATATTGTTTAATCTCTTACATTAACATTGATTTCTGCTGACTTAAAGGTATAGAATCTAGTGGCTATGGTGGGAAAGGGTAGCCCTAAACTGCTGACCAAAAAAAAAGTCCAACTGGCATAGCAATGAGCAATCCTATTCATTGTACCCCAAACACTAGACAAGGTCTCCAACGCCCCCATGTGAAGGGAAATGGGTTACCTAGAACTTATCACCACCCTGACATACATCGTAAGGGTGAACATGAGTATCTGTCTTTGTGTCTCTCAGTTCTCCTGCTCAGCAGTTCCAGTTCTTGTCTTTGGGCATTCAGGCCACTCCACACAGTGGAAAGAGAATATCCACTCTAAGAGATGCAACTTCAGCATCCTCCTCTTTGCCCTGCTGACCTGCTGCATGACAAAGAGGGGAAGAAGATAGCACTAAGCACTGCTCTACTGCACAGGCTTAAAGTGCTAATTTATCTTCCCTTTGGGCATTCCTGCTCCTTAATAGGGTGCTTTAAACAGGAAGAAGCATCATGTTGTTCCTGGCATCCTAATCAGTGGAGATGATTGACTTTTCTCACTATATTCATGTACCTTCACACTGCTCTTTTTCCTGCATCTGTTCTGCTTTTAGTATATCCAAAGAAGGCCCAGTCTCCTCCTCCTCTCTGAAACTCCAGACTTGATAACAAGTAGGCATTTGGTTTTATTCCATTTCAAAGTGGTGGTGTTTCTCATGTCATTTCCCTGCTTTTAGGGCTGCAAGCAGCACTAGGGAAGATCTAAGCAATCATTCTTTCTTTTTCTTACAGCTGTCAAAGCATCAAAAGAAGCAGCTGCAAGTCAAAAGGGGAGAAGCAACTACGGAGTATGCAGTAGACCATCAGCAACCCACTAAGCAAAACCTTAAAGAGAGAGTAAGTGAAATAAAGACTGAGCATTAGAACTGATTACTTATTATTTCAGTGACTATAAATTAACAATCTAATGCTATTACAGTTAGACATTACTGTAGAAGGCTATCTCCTCTGCAATGTGATTTTAAGGGTACAAGAGCCATACAAGATCTCCTCGAGTGGACAAAAATGTAAGCAAAATTAATGTCATTGAGGGACCTTCACCCAAATGAGGCAATTCACAGTTCAGATTTAAATGAAAATTATCAGGCTAAACCAGACAAATAACTATTTTTGCCATAGAAATCTTGATAAGCAGTTGTCAGAACTAGTTTCTCTTCCATTTTCACCTACTGGCGAAAATCAGAAATTAACATAATTTTGTTTTAGGTTGATGGGTAGAGAATGTAACGAATATAAATCTCATAGTTTCTTCTTCGTAAAAAAGGCACAGTAGCGTAGCCTGTATCAAGTGCCCCTGACATCACCAGCAAAAAACTCTATTCTGTTTAAAGGAAGGAACATCAGGCTCATTGTTAATCAATTCCTTTTACAGAGACGTAAGCAGGCTTTAAACACATCAAGGACCCTTGGTGTTATCAGAGGAATGAAAATGTGGCAGAAGCCACTCTTCAAATCAAAAAAAGTGCCCTTGTTTCTTTCTAAAGGTTGCAGAGAATGTAATATAGCTTCTCTTGAGAGACAACAAAAATAGAACACACACTCATATAGTCTGCATGGACCAGAACCATTAACAAAGGTGACACTTTAAACCATGTGTGATTATCTCTCTACTTACTAAACTCGTATGTTCAGCTGACAGAACGTCATGCATTGGGAAGAGGCTTTTTACTGTGATGTTTGTAACACGGTGTTCATCCATATTATCAACAAATCTGTGAAACCCAAGCTTTACTACTCCAGCTGCCTTTTACATGCACAGCATGAGCAGTCATTGACACAAGAAAGTATTGAGCTGGCACCAGGCACACAACCATGTAGCCAACACTGACATACACCAAGTTTAAATAGTGCCATACCATTCCCAACACTGTAGCGCCAGTATCAAAGGCATGGACATAATTGAAATGCCATAGTCTATGTCTCTAAAGCTTCTGAATACCTCTATATAAAATTACAGTTATGTTGACAAGCCACCTGTTAGGCTGAAGAAAAACTGTGTAACATTGTGCCCTTGTGAGGCCACATTTTACTGCATGTCCTCAAGACATTTTTCCTTTTCCCCAGCACACCAGTGCTGGTGTGTGAATCACCATGGCTGCATGTTCGGGGCAGGGCAGAGGCAGGCAATGCCTGCTGGAACCCTGCAGTGGCCCTGGCTCAAGAGGCACGTTGCCTTGCTTAGCCAGGGCACGCTTCCTGGGAACGCACAGGTCCCGTCAACCCTTCCAGCAGCGCCACGTGCTCTCCCACAAGCACTGAATCTCACGTTTTTTGCAATGGGACAAAATAATAGGGGCAGAAAGAGGCTTCTTACTGTAATGGGAGTTCTATGGGAAAAGAAGCTTCTCAAAAAATTCACAGGCCATATATCACATTACTAAGTTGGGGGTGGGGGGTGCGGCTAAGACAAAACTATTTAATGATCCATCTCTATGACTAAGGATTTTCATTTTTAATTGTTCACATTCTTATCTGTCAAAGACTCTCTCACCTATAGGCAGGGTGTATGTTGAAAATATGTTTTTAATGTTCTGTACTTGCTTTTCAGTATGCTCAAATACCACTGTAGCATTGCTCTTGTGGAAGACTGGGATTGTGAAAAGTGATCTGGGAGACAATATCCGATAGGAACTACAAGACAGGAGACAATTTCAGGGAAATTCCTCAATTTTTTAATTCACTGGCTTTTTAAAGTTTTAATAACAATGTCATCTTACTGTTTCCTTTTTACAAAAGTAATTTAGAGTTTCTGACACAGCCATCTTGGCCTCCATATTAAGCATTCTAGCTTCCCTTATTGGCAGTTTAAGAAGAGAATATAAGAATTACAAACCTTATCATTTTGCCCAGAAATAAACTTCAGTGTCAGTCTGGAGAAATTCTTTTTAAGTGCTGCAGGGCAGTTTAATTCTACAGCAACCCAGACTTTTGCTCTCATACAAAGACTGCCAGCTAAGCTAACAATTGTAGTAGTAGCTTTTTTGCAGTGTGGACACCTGTTCACTACAAACTGAAGTAAGATAGGCTACTCATTTCACATAAACCACCAGCTGTTAGATGGTACCAGGATTCAGTGACTACTGACCTGGGATAGATTTGAACTGGTGACCCAGGAGTGGAAGACTGTATATCCAATTACGAATCCACATTTAAAAAACTTAACTTGCACTTTTTAATTGCATTCTAGTCTCAGACATCTCTGTTTTAACAAATGTCCCTCATTTCAATGAAATGCAGGCATATCTAGGAACTTTGTTCTTTTTAAGTTGTGGATTTAATTGCACATGCACTTCATTGCATTATATTGCAAGACAGTATTGGTAAATAGCTATTATATTGACTTCATAGCTATCTCTCACTGTACGTGTAATAAGAATGTACAAGTCTTCAAAAGTCTGTGCCTAGAACAGAATGGGGTTTACCATTTCTTTGCAGCATATGTTATACTACGGAAGAAGGTATTTAAGCACAACTGAGGTACATTCAGCAGTTCCAAGCAGTTGGAGTACATGGGATCTGATAGTAAGTATTAGCAGATAGTTACCATTAAATATGCAGAACCAAAAAAGACTACTACTCTTAAGAGCTAGGAACAAGTTGACCTGGAGAGCAGAGAAACAGCTTGAGAGACATAACAGAGACTGGAAGAGATGGTAACACTTAACAAGTCCTTGAGCGGTGGTACTGTTCTGTTTCTGCAGTAAAAGAAACATGGCAGCTGCACCGTGTAGGATGCCTCTGTTTACTGGAGAATGAGGGAGAGGAGGAAAACCAGAAGAGAATAGAGGGAAATACAAGCACTAGTAGTGTAGAACTAAATATCGAGGGTATATTTATTTATGACTGAAGTTGCATAGAGGCACAGCACAGATCACTGTACTCAGCTTGCTACATTTTAAGCTAGATTGGCCTTCCTTTGTGCAGCCTCGAAAAACCTAAGCTTTATGCAAAATGTTCTGGTTGCACTCTAACTTAGGTAGTTCCACTGCCAGAACAGGTAAAGACAAGAGCCTTCAAGCGTGATTTTGAGTCTGTAAGAATGTAGAAGTGAAAAACACTTTTATAAACACAGAACCTATTCAGGAGTAAGAAAACTACAGACAGAAGAACCTTAGACTGTAGAATTACATGTTTACTGAACGTAGGGCCTCTGCAAGTAAAATGTTTCTGAAGTGCAAGCATTACAAGTGGGAAACTTCTGAACAGACAGGGCATTAAAGTACTACAGAAACTGACTGACAGTAAACATGGTCAGATAGGCCTGAGAACAATCCACAAGTAAAATAGCAGCAAAAGTGAAGCTATAAGCAGACGACTGTTAGGAGGGAAAGCTATAAAACTAAAGATCACAAAATAAAGCCCAAAGAAAAAAAAAAACAACAACATAAAAATAGACCTCCATGAAGAGCAACTCATGCACCCCAGTGTTTGAGGAATTAAACCAAATTCACTTGTTACAAAAATATCTTCTATACACTACATAATGCACAATACATTATGCACAGAAAAAAGTAGTAGTTACTGAATTTGGATATTTTGGGGATCGAAAGGTACTACCAGAACTACTTCATAACTTCTTATGGAAAACACCTAAATAACAGCAACTTAAATCTAAGCAAATTTGGAATTTTGTCTGAGGCACACACCTGCAAAAGAAGTTAAGGGATTGCACAGAGGGAAAGTTTTCAGTTAGCCATTAACCATAAAGCAATGAATTAGTCTGTGAAAAACTGAACGTTCATCCCCCTTGATTCTTTAAACATCCTTTACATTACATCCTGTGAATGATAATGGCTGCCCTAAATCAAAAGGTTTATACTTGGATCAAAAAATATCCCAGTATTGATGTGTATTCTGTCCCATTTGAACATAACTTCAAAGCCTGCTCTATACCTTGAGTCAGATATAGTGGGAGAAATTTGTATATTCATTATGCAAAATCATTAGCTGTTCTGTAAAGCACAGATCAAAAATTACTAGATATTGGATAGGAGCTCAGGTCTAACCTATCTGCATAAAACTTGCATCACAAGACTATGCATAAATCACTTTTACACACTCATTACACTGTCCTTCTGACTTGTGCTGGCTTCACTGAAGTAAAAATAGTACTAATTTGTTCTTGTCAGAGCCACAAGCAGATGTGAAGTTAAAGCCAATCAGGTCATCTAGTAAACTCACTGAATTATATGTGTATCTTTAAATGGTTATATCAGAAAGAAGAGGTAGATTATAATTCAAAAGCAAGCTTGCAAAGTTATTAAAAGATGAAAATATGCTGATTGATTCAAAAGCACATATTCATATATAGACACACAAACATACATATGCATACATACATCTTGGCAAACCTATTTCTATGCTTCAAAGCACCCAGTATCACACACTGTCTGCAGTCTATTTTCCTGCAAAATGTATTTCCACCTTGCAGAGGCTGGCAAGTAGACTACAGAAAAAAAGGCTTCATATGTTTCTCAAGGTAATGAAAAAAAGCTTAATCCACACAGCTTCCTTCTGATCAGAAAATTCACAATTGAAATGACAACTTGCATCATGCTGAGGCAATTTACAAGTGACAAGATACTGTATTAGCTCCTCAATGAGTATAACAAGTTAAACTGCAATTCAGTCTTAACTATCAGCCAACTGCTGTAAAGGGAGTAAAAAGACAAGCCAAGTGAAAATGCAACTGCACGCAGCAGTGGAGTTGCATGATTAGAATCAGCAGCATATGGGGCACTAGCACCAAAAGCATGCAGCCAGCTCTCACTTCAGGTCCTAAGCGAGTCACGTCTGGGACTGACCATGTAACTGGGAGACTGACAATCAGTGGCAGAATTTGTGCTGTCCACCCACACACTGACATGTTAAACAATTCCCTCTTCCTCTACATGGCCATCACAGCACACTTTACACAAGGCAGGAAGATACAGTTTTACAACACATTTCTAATACTGCTGTTGCAAGCTCCCACATTACTTTGCTCAGAATTTGACCCTACAAACTATGAATATTTGTTGGAAAGCTACAGCCCTATAACATGATGATAGGCACACATATGATACAGGGAATTAGAGAACATCTAATCAACCTTGGGAAGATGACTCAAAATCTTGAGCTTCTTTTTCCTCCCACCATATGTTTCTATCAGTCAGGAGCTTAAACAAGCCAACATGGAGTTACAGATCTCAAATACAAGTTCATAAACAAACGCTATGTAGATTTTTTTATTTAAAATCATGCTTATAACATTTACTCTTTGCATATTCATCAATACTGTATGACTAAGATCCTCTTTTAAGGTCTATTACTGAAATCAAACATTACTGTAAAGATAGCAAGATGAATACACTACACTTGATTATATAGATAGTAGTATGCATGCATGTACAAAACCAAATATTCATAATGGCATGATTCAGCAAAGTTTTTAAATAATTATACTTAAATCTTCAAGGGGTCAGTCTCAAAACAAACTAAAAACCAAAACTACATGCAATCTGAATTGTTATGGGAATCTTCTCTCTGTACCATATTTATACCAAACACAAAGCAACTGCCAAACAATACATCATTTCGAAAATTCTAGGTTCATTCAGGTGAGAGTGAAACTCATTTGGCTTACATTGTTGTTTCAGCTTTTAACCGCAGGCCCAGCCACCACCTGTATGTTCCTTTAAGTCTGAACCTTGTCCATCAGTACAAGCTTGCCACATTTCCTATAATTAGGAGAAGAGTGGCCGTTTGTTAACCCAATGTCAGCTTACACACTGGACCAGTAGTCAAGCAAGAGGAGACATGTGACCTTTCCATTGACCTGAATGACTAGGTGATGACCTCTATGGTCCAGCCTGTAAAGGAAAGGGAGTGCTTTAAAACGGTCATTATGATTAATGGTTTTCCCAGGCTAAGCCAAATGAGTAATTGCTCAAACTAAAAAACCCTCAAGCCCCAAGTAGTTAGCTTTATTACCTGCAGATACCAGATATCTTTCAACTTCTAGTCCTCTTTGCTCTAACTGGGAATTATATGGAACTTTTTTTGATTTGTACTGTAGGAATTCAAATTAAGCTTCTCAGAATAAAAGTCTACATAATTAAAATACATTCCACCTGCAAAGCAGTCTTTCATAACTCCCTGTTAACTGAACTCTGGGTCCCAGCTAGTGAGCTTTGTTTGTAGCATCCCAGTATCACTTGCAAAAACTTGATTTCCAAGGAAGATGTTTCAGAAGAAGAGATAATCAACAAGATGAAATTGTTAGAAAATTAAGCATGTTTTTCTTCGTGAGACAATTGTCTCTTATTGTTTTGAGCACATTAGCAATCTGCTCTGTCAGCCCAAAAACATTTGCCATGCAAAAAATTGAACAATTCAGCATTATGAATTACCAACCTTTATTCTAACACAACTCCGGCAAAGTTATATAAATATTGTTGCTCACATGTTCCCAACACAAGAGAGCTGTCAGTAACTTCTTGACAGGTCATTGCTAATGTTACCATTAAGTGAAATGTTGCTGATAAGATCACCCTGTTCACTTTCATAACCTCTGTAAACTGCAAAGGGATGTCAAACTTAAGAGATAAAGCCCTGAATATCCTACTAAAGCACTGACTTTTCCTAGCCACCAAAAGTTAACATGAAATCAACAGATTATTGTACAATTAACTGTAGAATTCATGTCATGTGTGTTGGTGAACAGGATGACACTCAGTTCTGAGATCTGAAATCACTGAGCACTAAATTTGCATGGCAGGGACTGTACTTCACATCTGCTGTCTTCCAGTGCAACTGACTTCAGAATCAGGCCTGATAAATTTTTGTTCACAATTACTTATTAAGCATCTTTTTCAGTATAGAGGGTGAGCAGAGCACCTGTTAGCCTTAAGGAAGCTCTAGGTCAGAGGATGATTACACATTAAAAGGTTTCATGGCCCAGGAAAATATCAGGGTTTCTGCCATTTATAGAACACTATAACTGTTGTCAGAAAGCATATCCTATAACAAGAGTCCCAAAGCCAATCTAATAACCATATGCAAAAGTCTCCAAAATACCTTTTCATTGTTAGCAGGTCATCAGAAGGAACATATCACTGGAGAACCAAAAAAAAAGTCAAAATCTCTTAGAATTTCAGAAGTACAGGGCAGAAAAATCTCTGGAACCCCTGGAGAAATTACTGTGATTGGGCACCTGCTATTAGCTTACCTAACACTCACAAATATTTTTATTTTATTTTACTACTTTTTTTTTCTTTTTTAAATCAGAGAGGCCACTAATACCCTTCTGCCTATATCCATGGAAATAACACTTCTGAGTTTGCAATCCCACAACTTACAATTAATTTAAAAAAGGTTGCCTGGAAAGTTTAATGGAGAATCCATACACTGCAAAAGTGAGAACATGGAATCCTGAAATACTGCTTTCAGTCCAAGAGTTCAGTATTTCATTTCCTATGAGGTCAGCGACTAAGTTCTCACAGAAAAATGCTAAGCAGTCTACAAAAGTAAAGGTTAACTGACCACTTAGACCTCATTGGGACAAAGGTTGACAATGATATATACTATATAAAGTAGTTTATCCATTTTCTTTTTTAGTTTCATTTAATCTTGAATGGTACTTACAGGTAATGTAAGGAGATATATCTTACAGTCTTCTAACTAAAAGCAGTAAATAACAAAAGAAGTCCTTGTATGTATTTCCTTGCTCTGGAAAGGAAAATGACATTTAGAAATCTGAACCCTTGAAATGCTAATCCAATTGTAGTGTCTTTATGCATAATCACTCAAATCGAACTTGAAAATATTAAAGTGCAAATGTTTACTTGCTCTTACATCCAGGTAAAAATAGCCATTTCTTTCTTTTTAGAAAGACTTATTCATTATATGATTTTTTCCTAAAAATCAGCTTTTTATCTCTGAATCTTCAGGAAATCTTTGCTTAAAAGGTTCCCTTTCAAGATTGCTGCACTTATCAACTGCTCTCTCTTCTTTGTCTTGTCAACCTTTATAAAAGTTTAAACTCCTGACATTTTCTGCATCTGTAGTTCCAAACCTGTCTATATGAATTGGCTCATATACTGGATTAAAACTGCTTTATAAAAACTGTCTTCAGAGTGAAAACGAATGTCAGAATTGGTTTCAACTGCTATGAGTCATTACTCAGTACTATTGTTTCAATCACCTGGTTTCTTATTTTTGGTGGATTGATTTCCTACTCCCTGTTCCAAAGTGCTGAAAACTTCTAAAATTCTCTCCTCCACAAAAAGGCCACAGCAGAAAGACTAGGAGATAGTAGAAAACACATCTTACTCTGCTTTCCCTAGCACCATAAACTAGTCTTCATTTTTCTTAAAACATTGATTTATATGATGTTTTATTCCTCTTTCCCCTCTAACTTTTCCAGGTGAAGCATGTATTGTTCATTTTGTGAATCAGCTCAGTTATATCAATATGGCAGCAGATACATTTAACTATTACATGAAGGATGAATGCTGGCAGAATATGGCTATAAAGCTGCACGTCCCTGTATCACATCCTTCTTTCCCATACCCCACGAAGTTCTAGGTGTAAAGCGTTCAAAGAACTGCTGACATGCAGACACTATTAAGAGCTTGCAACCATCTAAACTGGCATCTGGCTGAAAACACCCTCCCAGCCTTTACATTTTTACTTTTAGAGTAATAGAAATAACATCTCAAATGGAACTTCCCCAAGTTCTTAGATACTTCTGTCCTCCCAAGAGTGTTCTCAGACACGTCCATCCAAATTCTTACAGCTCTGTAAGTTCATAAAAACTTTAAGAAAGAGACATTTGTTTAATCACATTAGCGGCACTCACCATTGTTCTCTGTATACCCTCCAATCTCATTTTTAATTTTGTATGTAATTGTTTCAAACTCGCTTCCATTAGACAGCTCAAATAATGCTGAATGTGTTAGGCCTGCAGCTTTCCCATGATCTGGAGCCAACACAATATCCAGTTCTATGTTCACACGGTCATTTGACATGTTCCTTTTGTTTAAAAAAAAGGTATTACCTTATATTTGCTTGCTAAGTAAATTCCAGAAAAAATGAGATCATTTTTATTATTATAGCAATCAGTATCCTCTGTACTCCTTCCACTGACATAAATGAGCAATCCAAAACCCTAATTAGAAAATAAGCCTCTTCAAAGTAAAAATTAAGTGTAAGTAATATAAAGATTTTTATTGTAGACTAGATTCAGTCATACCTCTTAAAAGGTTTCAATCTATCTATTAGTGATTTGTTTCAAATGTCTGCTGGGCATAAGACCCATTCATATTGCTAAGGGATTTGTTTGAGAAAATATGTTGGTACCATTTTAATAGCCTTCAGTAGACAGATATTGTTCACAGTGCGTCACATGAAACTTTACTTGCTGGATGATAGAGATGTGTAGCACAATCATGAGCATTATTGATCCATTCAAATCCAACATATGTTTACCAACAGATGGAAGTCACAGCTGCTGGGCACACAGAATCCAGCCGTGGAACAAGATTTTAAAAGCTTCTGAAACTGCCATAATGATTTCTATGGTTTTGGTCCTGATTTCTACATTTTCATTAGAAATACTGGACATAAACTGCATTTCTCATAGCACTTTAAAAATTCAATCTATTATTAAAGAGCTGAAGTCATATTTAAGTTATTTTACTACTTCCATTAGGTATATATTTTGTCTATGAAAAGAACCAAGTAGTACAGGAGAAAAAAATACTTTCTCTTCCTTCCTGTCTCTTATTCCTCCCTCTCCAAAGCCCTGGAGATTGAACATGTTCCTTAATTGGTTTCAGCTTGCTATAGTCAACTTTTCAAATCACAGTGCACCAACCAGGAGTTAAATTCAAATTTAGGTGCAACAGTGATGAAATACAATACCTGACAGCACTAGATTATTTACTTTCTTTTAATCCTATTCTGACTGGGCAAGGCAGAGGTGGGGGGAGAAGAATTCTGCAAAATACAACAAAAGATGTCCCTTTGTTAAAAAAGCAGTCTAACAAAAAGAACACAACAGCATTGAAGCTTATACTGTGAGCTTTCTAGAAGAACTACCATCTTCTTGTGCCATGTCCACACCATGCCTGACAGAGTGCTGTTAGCCTATAACTAGAGTTGCTAGGCACTTCTACAGTACAAAATAACTATCAGGACTACTATTGATATCTCACAAACAACTGGCTGGTAACTTTTTTTGAGAGAGCTTGTGTGTCTGAATGTTCAATGAATATCTAATGCATATCCCTGAATGCAGTGCCTCCTCAGCCTGGATGTAAGAGTTATTAAATTTGACCATAATTCTTTATTAAAACATAATACAGAAATATGTATGTATGCACAGATTGATGCAGAAGGGAGAGAAAAAAAGAATCAAAGAGAGTGAAATTGTTTCTTGGGAATGACTGTTGGCATAATTTTAAAATATACTTTATTTATGTTAAGTTCCAAGCTGTGCTAAAGGGTTTCAGTAGCATATATTTTATTCCCTGTTGGTAACAAATGTGTTTCACTTGGCACCACTGCTATATCAATTGCCACAGCCTCCATCCATCCATCACTAGCTAATTTTCCAAACCTGAAAGATTTTCTTTTAAATACAGCTGTAACTCATTAGCTTCTTTTTGCCAATCTAATTGCAATGCACTTCTTCAGCTTCTTCCCCTCCCCACACACACCCTTCTCACTGAATGATAGCACCATTTTCATGCCTTGGTTTTGACGCTAAAAATCAGTAAAATCAGAGTGTCACGAATATGGTCAATTTAACTTTCTTATCCTTTCTGTTTCTGGCTCTCAATTAAATTACTAAGCTCTACTTTACCAATATGTTTGTCCTCTTGACTTTATTTGGGTTTGTGTGTACCACAGCAGGGACAGAAGTGGCTATCTAATCAGAGCAGAAATTGTAGGGGAAAGGGAAGGGGAAATTGGTACAGTCATCTTTCCCATCCAGTAATCCCTTCTCACCTGAAGACAGACTGCACAGATTTATTATTAGCTCACCACTTGGCCCTTGGAGCTACTAACCTTATGTTGACTAAGGAGTATGTACTGTGTACCATCTACTAGGAAGCCCATCTAGGCAGAGACAAACATCAAAGGCTCAATTTACTGAACCTGTTCTACCTCTGTGGGAAAAACCTTTAGGTCTAAATGAATCCTGAAAACAGGGATCATAAAGCCCCAGCCACACACAGATACTCTCCTGGTAGAACACTGTCCTCAGCTACATCCACATTTCACAGATGGGAGTCCACAGTACCTGCTTCTGCAGGATTACAAAAAATGAAATGTTTTTTCTGCCTATCTACCACCACAGCAGAAGAGGGGGATCGTTACAAACTGTAGCTTTTTAAGCTCTGGACCACAGCTCACAGACCATAAACTGTTCAGAATTTGAATCTGTATAGAAAGACAAGGATTCTTGAGATCCAAGGAAGCTTTAGTCCAGAGAAGTAAGTATAGACTTCTTTGCCCTTTTCTTGAATTCATTTAGAAATTATAGCTAGACACAAGAAACAGTCCCATTACAAAGTTTATAGTCTCCACAAAACATCCATGAAACGCTGGGAGCTTCTCTAATATCTATGACATACATATCATGCCATGATATCACATAAAGGCTTAATGGACACTCATCCAGAACTACAAACATGATTCACCCACTGTGAATTAAACCACAACAAATTATATACAATTAAATAATCTCTTAAACTCTTGTTAATAAAGCTTTTAAAATCTCTACCACCATGTAATTCTTCTCATTCTCTTTTTCCATGGAGACATACAACTGTACAGATGTAGATGGAGGACATGCAGGGCTATAGTGTGATGTGGATCAGGAAAGCTGGCTGAGATCATACTATGTTGTAAGCTTTTAGTTCATTGCCACAAAGAAGCAAGAATGAACAGTGGAAAGTTCGTCACTCTACCTGGGGATGTTCCCACCTGGCAGGTTCCTGGTCTATAAAGTTTGTTTACCCTGACAGAGTAAGAAGAGATCAGGACAAAAATAAACACTTCCTGTATCTTCCAAAACCAGACCAGCTACATGTTGCCTCTTGCTCAGTATCTACAGAAAAGCAAAAATGAAGTCCATAAAACAGAGCTTTTTCAGAAACCTGCTGCCACCTGAGCAATCATTTTGCACTGAAGACCTGTCTACAAAGTACAGCTTGAAGAGAAGCTGAGTGATCCACAAAATAACATTAGTATTTCTTAAAGTTTTGTGCAGAGCATCTGGAGTGTTAGAAACAGTCTTGGGGAAATACCACAAAATAAACAAGCAGAATAAAATGGTGAGTGCTTGCAAGTCAATGTTTTCACTCTTGTCAGTTCATGCATGAGAGACCACATAACTTGATTAAGGTGAAACACTTCTTTTGAGTTATGAATCCTTCCGTCATTTGTAAAAGAGTAAAGCTAAGAGTAATACAATGCCAAAACCGTTCAATTTATAATATATCTACAATATCAAAAACTCTCTCCACTCTGACACAAAACACTCTTCCTTCCCCCTCTACAACTTATCCACAAAACCGGTATACACTAACAATACCTGAAAAAGTACTGGAGACAAACTTTATACCCTACTGCATATTTCCTTCGAGTTTTTCAGAAGATAATTTCTAAACAAATTACACAGAATCAAGCACAGGTGCCCAGGGGGTTGGCAGTGGGAGGCTGCAGGGGTGACCTCTGTGAGAAGGGGCCAGGGCTGCCCCATGCCTGACATAGCTGGGTCTAGCAAATACCAACAGACCCACCACAGGCACAGCTGAGCCCCCCAGCCAAGCTGGTGGCACCTCTGAAAAGGGGCAGAAAATGCCACACAGGCAAAGGAGGGTTAAAAAAAAGACTGAAAAATAGCAGGGACAACACCAAGGCCAAAGTAAAAGGAGGAGGAGATGCTCCAGGCGTCAGAGCAGATATCCACAGTGCAGCCAATGGAGGACCCCATGCAAGACGAGGTGGATTTTTCCTGAAGGAATGGTGGCCTGTGGAGAGGACCCATGCTGGAGCAGGGGAAAAGCATGAGGGAAGGAGCAGGAAAGAGGAACTGCTATGTACCGACTATACCCCTCCCAAATCCCACCTGTGCCACATGGGGCAGGTAGAGGAGTGGGGAGTAAAGGAGTAAAGTTGAGTCGGTGGGCAGGAGGAAAAGGTTAACCCAAATCAATTTTAACTGGCAGCAAGTTAATTATCCCCAAGTCAAGTCCTGTTTTGCCCACAACTGTAATTTATAAGTAATCTCCCCGACTTTATTTTGACCCACAAGTTGTCTTATTTCTGTTTTTTTTCTATTTTTCCTGTCTCACTGAGGAGTGAGGAAGAGAGTGGCTAGGTGGGCATTTTGCTGCTAGCTAAGGCTAACCAACCACAATTAGTAATACAACTTCTATGATTTTCCTTGAGATTATTCAATCACTTGATGCATTTGACAGAATACTAATTGTTCATCCTACATTTTCCATTTTCTTATGTCATTCTTAGTCATATGCTCTGTTGGATATCTTACATCTGTCCATTAAGCAGCTGTTAGTCTTCTCTGCATCATGTATTTGCCGACTAATGCTAAATATCACCATGTTGAACATGCTGTATTTACAACACGTTCTTTTTACTTCAGAGTAAAACTTTCTCTCAACACCTGAATTGTTCTTGCACTTCTTCTCATTTACTTGCTAGCACTAGAAGTCGCTCAGTATATATCTGTAACACGTCCAGTGAACAGACATTTTGCTTTCCCTGGTAATTGCCTGGTACTGCAAGAGCCACTCTCCAAGAGGGTGTTTTGAGGGGGGTGTTGGGTCATTTTAATTGTTTCCACTCTGGATGAACCATACAATATCAGGACTTCATAACAAATTTGCTTCTCATTATCACCACCTATTTTTAGTATTTTCTGCTTGTCTTCCAAAAGTATCTTCTCTTCCAGGTTTCCCGCCTTACTTCAGCCTGAAACTACTATGTTTTAGGATTCTCCCCTTTCATTTTAATTATATCTTTATTTTAGGATTCTCTCAATTGCCCCAAGTCAAGATGGATGAGCTCTCAGATTGCTCATTGATTCTCTCAGATATATTCTTTGACCTGTTCAAAAGACTGATTAACAAAATCCCTTGGGAGGCTGCCTTGAAGGATATGGGAGTCCAGGAAGGCTGGACATACTTCAAGAGAGAAGTCTTAAAGGCACAGGAGCAGGCTGTTCCTGCGTGCCAAAAAACAAGCAGGCGGGGAAGGAGACCGGCATGGCTAAACAGGGACCTTTGGCTGGATCTCAAGAACAAAAGGAGAATCTATGACCTTTGGAAGAGGGGGCAGGTCTCTCATGAAGACTATAAAGATGTAGTGAAGTTATGCAGGGAGAGCATTAGGAGAGCCAAAGCACAGCTAGAGCTCAACTTGGCTACAGCTGTTAAGGATAACAAAAAAATGTTTCTATAAATTCATTAACAACAAAAGGAGGATTAGAGAAAATCTCCCTCTTTTATTGGATGCAGAGGGAAACATAGTAACAAAGGATGAGGAAAAGGCTGAGGTGCTCAACGCCTACTTTGCCTCAGACTTTAGCAGTGGAACTGGCTGTTCCCTGGACACCCAGCCTCATGAGCTGGGAAATGGGGAGGGGAAGCAGATTGAGGTCAGCACAATTAAAGAGGAAGTGGTCAGAGACCTGCTACACCACTTGGATGCACACAAGTCTGTGGGACCGGATGGGTTACACCCAAGGGTGCTGAAAGAGTTGGCAGATGTGCTCACCAAGCCGCTTTCCATGATTTACCTGCAGTCATGGCTAACTGGGGAGGTCCCGTTGGACTGGAGGGTGGCAAATGTAACACCCATCTATAAGAGAAGCAGAAAGGAGGATCCAGGAAACTATAGACCTGTCAGTCTGACCTCAGTGCCAGGGAAGGCCATGGAGCAGGTCATCTTGGGTGCCATTAAAAGTCATATAATGGACAATCAGGGGATCAGGCCTAGTCAGCATGGGTTTATGAAAGGCAGGTCCTGCCTGACAAACCTGATCTTCTTCTACGACAAAATGACCCGACTATTGGACAAGGGAAAAGGACATTATCTACCTGGATTTTCGAAAAGCATTCGACACAGTTCCCCATAGAATTCTCATAGAAAAACTGGCTGCTCATGGCCTGAATGTATGGTCTGCTGGATCAAGCACTGGCTGGATGGACGGTCTCAGAGAATGGTGGTCAATGGAGTTAAATCCAGCTGGCAGCCGGTCACAACCGGTGTTCCTCAGGGCTCAGTGTTGGAACCATTTCTGTTCAACATCTTTACTGATGATCTTGATAAGGACATAGAGTGTATCATCAGTAAGTTCACAGATAACACCAAGTTAAGCAGGAGTGTTGATCTGCATGAAGATAAGGAGGCACTACAGAGAGACTTGGATAGATTGGATCAGTGGGCCAACATCAATGGGATGAGCTTCAACAAGGCCAAGTGCCAGGTCCTGCACTTGGGCCACAACAATACCATGCATCGCTACAGGCTTCGGAAGGTGTGGCTGAAGAGCTGTCTGGAAGAAAAGGATCTGGGAGTTCTAACTGACAAGCAGCTGAACATGAGCCAGCAGTGTGCCCAGGTGGCCAAGAAAGCCAACGGCATCCTGGCTTGTATTAGAAATAGCATGACCAGCAGAAGTAGGGAGGTGAGAGTCCCCCTGTGCTCTGCACTGGTGAGGCCACACCTTGAGTATTGTGTCCAGTTTTGGGCACCTCAATACAAGAGAGATATCGAGGTGCCGGAGCGAGTGCAGAGGAGGGCAACAAAGCTGGTGAAGGGCCTGGAGAATAAATCCTGTGAGGAGAGACTGAAGGAGCTGGGACTGTTTAGTTTGGGGAGGAGAAGGCTGAGGGGAGACCTCATCACTCTCTACACCTACCTGAAAGGACATTGTAGAGAAGTTGGTGCTGGTCTCTTCTCACAGGTAATTAGCAATAGAACAAGAGGGAACAGCTTTAAACTGCAACAGGGGAGGTTTAGACTGGACATTAGGAAAAAAATTTTCACTGAAAGAGTGGTCAGACAGTGGAATAGGCTGCCCAGGGAGGTGATGGAGTCACCATCCCTGGATGTGTTTAAGGGTCATTTAGATGAGATGTTGGGGGATGTGGTGTAGGGGAGAACTTTGTAGAGTAGGGCTGATGGGTTGGACTCAATGATTCCAAGGGTCTTTTCCAACCTGAATGATTCTATGATTCCTATGGAGGAACGGAACCTTATTGCTAGAATACAGAATCATCACTTAATTTAATTTACCATTACTTATTATTAGTTTATCTTGTTCATATTAATGTGTTAAAGACAAAATGCATATACAGATACACACATTTATCTAAATCTATAAATAGTAAACATGTAAGACTAAGCAGTAGTTTAACTCCACTCACTGAATAGTGAGGGATACAAATTTGACTACTTCATTTAATACAAACTTAATTTGTTTTATCCTGAAGTAAAAACAAATGTGTTCATATTTTAAAGTCAAGACCAAGCAAAGTATGTTTCATAGGACTGAGACAACAGTTCATAATTTTCCAGAAAAAGAATGCAGGGAGGAGGAAATTAAACAAGCATTCTTGCATATATTTCCTGATGTTATTTTCATTATGGAGAAGTAAAATTACATCTACTCCCTTGACAGCAAAGGTCAAACAATCTGATAAAATGTAGTTAATGTACTGAGAATGATTGATGCTTAAATGAAAAAGTCATATTATTTTATGTAGCAAAAAGTGTTCTCTCCTCTTTATTCTCTCCATATCTCTAATATATTTATGCTTAATATAACAAAAGGGTCTACAACCAAACTAAAGGTCAGAGGAGCCTTCTGAATTATGTGCTCACATATCCAATAAAGATTCAGCCATCCATGATGTTTTCATAATGGTAACATACCTCCTTTGTTAAGTACTTGAAGTACTTAGTTCAACCACAATATTGATTTTTAGCCTAATCCTTATCCTGTATGAGTACTCACACACCTATTTTATAAATTTCATGCTTCTCCAAAAGAAGCAGCCCTAAATATTACCAGTAACCATATATACAATAAGCCAAATGCACCCGCTGAACTCGTAACATCTTACAGGATCTGATTTAAAACCCCTTGGAATCAGCCCTTAACATGGCTTTTAGCCCTTGGAAACCAAAGAACTGGTTACTCATCACTATAGCTAAGTGTGTGCTATCAGGTCTCTTCAATATCCATATGTGTAAAAATAAAAACCAACACAGTCTTCCAAAGGGCATACAATTAATGCAGAGTTATGCTCTTCTGCTATAGAAGTATTTTAGAGAGTTGCAGAACAGCTGTCAGTGTTTACTGCACATGAAGTTATTGAGATGCTCTAGAAAAACATTTTAAAATGCTCCCCTAAAACACATCAAGAACACTGCTTGCTCCACCCACAGTTGTTTGCTGCCCTGACCTAGTGATTCTGTTCCTGGACCTTAGAAGTAGGACAAAAAGTGGGATGATAAAAAAAAACAAGGCCGTATGAGATTTTTTTCTGAAGTTGTTTGCTTGCTCATCCAGCAGCTTTACTTTTAATTTCACGGCAATGGACCTGTAATAGGTGATCAGCTGCTCAGGGGTTCTGTATAAAAATTGCTATGAGACAGACCACATAAATCAGATATATAACAGCACCATGTAACACAAATCTATGGCTTTAAATACATGCACCATTATACTAAGCTGGACTGACTGAACCATTATTGATGCCATCCTATTTATGAGTATTGTCTTGCAGGATAGCAATAGTTTAACACTTTCAAATCCAGTTATGATCAGCAACACCACATTTTCTGGTGTGGACACCTAATACAAGTTTCCTGCTGATTTTTTTGCTTTGAATTTTTCTCTTCCTATTAAAAACCCACTTTGACTTGGCAGCTCAGATGTGAGGTTACCTCAGACTGCTAAATTATCATTATATATCATATTTTATTCTTTTCTTCAACTCAGGAAGATTGCCATTTGAAATACTCTTTAACAACCACGTGCAGTATCTGACAACTGGTGACTATTCTCTATTCTGGGCACAGCAAAAGAAGTATATGAGGTATTACTGATGAGCAAAATAATCTGAATACTAACTTTTAATAGTAATATGGATACAGTTGCTCCTTGGCCCAAGAAACTAGTCAAAGCTTAGGATATTGTTGGACTATACCAAATGTAAGGAGAAGTATGTGACTACTAAATTGGCTGTTTCTTTGGTACCATTCTGTTTATTTACAGTATTAAAACCAATGAAATGTAAGCAACAGAAGCAAGTACCGTGGGTGATAAATTCAAGCCTAGTTTCCATCCTTTGCAAATTGCAAAGCCAGCCCCTTTCATGGATACACAGCCAAGTCACTGCCTTACTTTAGTCCTTTCATTTTGCCTTCCATGGGTTTTCTATCACCTTTGAACTAGTGACCTCACTCCTACCTATTTAGACCACCCCTAAAAAACTTCTTGGCTTATTTGACATAGCTTCCACTCTCTCCTGTGATCCTGATCAGGTCCTGAAAAAATATTTCTATAGCCTCTGATACTGCTGTAGAAAAAAGCATTTAATTGCTCCCTACGTAAGCTGAAAGAAAGCTTAAGCAAAGTCTAGACGATAGACCAAAGATTCATTTGTGGGCAGCTGCCACAACTCTGCAACACAGAAATACTGCTTGCTGAAGGAAAACAAAGATTAAATTTCATGTTTTAATTCGCTGATAGAACATCAAGCTATGTCAGAGTCAGCCATCAAACTTGCATTAAGCCTCAGAGCTATTTGCAGGTGTAGCTTTACCAAATGAAATCTGAAGCAGAAAAAAAAAGGACAGGGTATAAAAAAAATTCTCATCTCCACCATTTCCTTCAATGCAGACGAAAATACCATGCAAAAGCATAATTCTATCCTATAGCATTACACATCTTACACATACAGCATTCTCATCATCCTTATGAATCATTTTAGTTGAAAATCATGGAGGTCTTGGGGACAGTAATCTCTGGGGTGAAATCTTGATTTTCCCCCTACCTTTAAATCACTGTCAAAACCCTCTTGACTTCAACACAACCAAAACTGTATCCTATATTCCAAATGTATCAATACCCCTATTCATCATGAAAGCTAGCACCAAAGCAAAAGAGTCTTGCTGTTTGTTTGCTAGTTGTGATGCCCCTAATCTTCATGCAAATGAAAGTTAGACTTGGCTACTGAACTCTTGTTTCCTTGCCAAAATCAAACGAGAAAAAGCTTGCTTTACATAGAAGTTATGAGAATAAAAGGGATTTCTTTCTAATTTAAAGCAATAAAAACACTAAGCAATCTCCTCCTAAAAAAAGGTTGAATATTCCTTCTATTTCAGACAATTATTTTAAGGAAGAATTAGGCACATGGAGCAGAGTTGTGCTCATGACTTTTCTCCACTGTAATCAGCCAAACAGCAACAGGTGCCTACAGCATTAAAGTTTGGACTGTTATTCTTCAGCAATACGAGGCAGGAAGTTCTCCCTTTTATCTCTTCATATTCAAACAAGTAACAAAATCTTCTTCTAACCATGTCCTCGCTCTTCACCCTAACCCATCAATGTGTAGCCATGTTCCTTCAGGGCTAATGGAGTGGGTACCATCTGCTATCAATACTGTCCACACGCTCCACAGTCAAGAATTATTTCAGGCCAAGTTTCTCTTCTGAGTTAACAGGAGGTGACAAGCCTGGCAGTTCGCAAATTTTCTCTGCATGACTGATTCAGTCTGACTGACCAGATCCATGCTAATGAGAATGTGCCAGCTCACAACAAAAACATTTTTGAATAATTTAAAACTTCAGAGCTTGTTGTGCCAGATAATACAATTCATTGTTTAGCTATGGTGCCAGTGGAATCTACATGCATCTGCTACAAACACTGTTGGCTGCAAAATCGTCATCAGACCTAACTTGATAAATGGTGCAAAAGGAAAAAGAAGCAAGATTCCACAAAGTCAACTTAAACTTATTCATCAGTGCCCTTTATCTTTGAAAGAAAGCTAAGCATTCACAGAAATACATGAAGTCTCAAAATCAAGAATATATAAAACATACTTAAAAGATTATAGCTAGTGTCATCAATCTTGCTAATGCAGATGAAAACAAAGTTTTATGCTCTGAAATTTTTCAAAGACATATTTATCCTTATTTTCCTTTTAGCTTGCTTGTGGAAGTGTATCGCCAACACCATCCACCCAGAAAGGTAGAAGTGAATCAATGAGGTGCTTCAAAAGAAGCAAAGAAAAAAATATCTAGGACACTAGCTTTTATGATAGGTCACAGTAATGCCACACTATGCCATTACTGCAAGTCCTTCAAACTAGTTAGACTGGTCTAACTTGGAAAAATCCCACCATTGACTGCCTTCCTGCACGAGTATTTTTGACAAATCCATCTTTAACTGCAGCAGCTGAAGTCTGGTGATCCCAAATGGAAAATCCAGCCATGAAACCTCATTTATTTCAGTTTAACATGAATTTTTAACCTAAGGGTGAGGTTTTTTGTTTTATTTTTAAATGTTTAATATAACAAAGTTGTAGCAATTTTTAATTAAAGAAACCTTGTCAGACTTGAATAAAACCAGCCTGATTCTTCAGAACAGTTGGCACCAACAGAAGCATTGTCAAATTCAAAACCAGTGTAAATAGCAGCTCTGAAAGCAGACCACTGCACATAGATGCTTTGGAGTTGATGCAAATCCCTGGTTCAACATTAAGTTGAGGATGTAGGCAGACTCTGAGCACCTCAATACTACTTGCTGGAATAGAATCAGTCTGACATACTTCCATGAATTATTGTAACTCAGGCATAGCAAGCTTTGCAATTTTATTAGATACTTTAATAGACATACAAAAGCAACTGTTAGGAGTTTTGTAACTTCTCCAATCTTTCCACATGCCATAGAAGATTGGCAGAACAGGTAGTGTAATCAAAGTCCAGCTGGAGTAGCAAGAATGGTTGCTGAACTAACATTCCATTAAAAGAAGAAAAAACACACACACCCCCATAAGGTTTTGGGGTTTTTTTCTGTTTCTTCCACTATATGCTATGCTTTGACAATTGGCTGTGTGTTCAGAGCTCCACAAATTGTGAACTGGCCTTTGTTCCAGAAATCTTTCTGTCTTAATTTTGTCAAGCCTTTGGACTCTGTTGGATTTTTTTAAAATATGCTGCAGCATACACTTACTGCTTCCTTTAGAGATTTATTTCATTTACAAGAGAAAATTTTGTGTCTGACAACCCAAGAACATGTTCTGCCACCCTCATGCAAGCATGTTTTTGTCATTCCCTCACACCTTGTTAGCACTTCACCTTCATTGCAAGTTAGCATTCACTACATTATGACCACCAAAGGTGACAGTCACCATCTGTACCCTAGCAGTTTCATGGGCTGGACAGTTGATTCTGGAATTCCTCCAAACTGGCAAAAACACATCCTCCACCATGTCACAGATAGCTTTCCACGCAACCTGCCATGACTGGCCCCAGCTGCACCTGACACAACAACTGTTTGGACAGCTCCAGCCAGGGCTACTGATTTCAAAGCCCTGTAAGGTTAAATTATGCATGCTGGTCTCATCATGGTTATACCATGGTCATCCGAGACCAATGATATGTTGTCACGATCCCAAACATTTGCTACATCTCCTTTGGACTTCAGAAACTAAATCCTGATTCAAACTTCCATACAACACCTTCATACTAGAACTTTTTTCCCTTTTAATATCACTCTCTGATACTCTATTATGTAAGACTTGAGCTGCATTATATTTAGGTGTCACATCTGCTGAAAACCTAAAAAAAACCCTTAAAAAATAAATACTAATGATTATATTTCTCCTCCTCTTCTTGCATCTCTTTAGCTAAGATTCAGTATAGCTGGGGGTGGGGCAATTTAGACAAACTGTTGGATTGTTGCTGCTACTGGTACTTCAAGAATTCAGAATCTTATCTTGCATGTTAGGTGCTAGCCTCTTCTCCATTCACCATCTTTGGGGAGTCTACCAGCAGTTCTGAGTTAATTACAAAGGCTGTATGCCTCCTTGCCCTTTCTCTACTTACATGGAGTTGGCCATGTTCTCTATTAAAAGCACATCCTTTTTATGAAAGAAAGGCAACAGTAGGCTCCACTTAGTTTTCAGACTCAATTTGTGTGTCTGGCTATTTCAGCATGACAGTTCTATTGCAGAGATTAGGAAATGTATGAGCTATTTAAAAGCAAATAAAAAAGCTGTCAGACTTTCCAGCTAATTAGCAAGTGCTCATAAATTAAGCATTTCGGGCTAAATACTAAGCTGATTTTTTGTTGTACTAAGGGACAGAAGATAAAGAGAAGACTGCTGATAACAAGATGCCAAGAAAGACCAACACCAGCATTATTACATTCCTGTAAAACATTGGGCAAGGAATTTGTGGGCCCTTCCCCTGAGGTCTGAGTTCTCATTTCCCAACTTATCAGTGAGGCCAGGTTTTCATACTTCGCCATTTGCTTCCTTGCATCCTATTCCCCCTTTAGAGTTCACCTGCCTAGTGACCTCATCTCTAACAGATATGTAGGAGGCCCTACACAAGACCTCTATTTTCTCAGCTGCCAACCTTGCTGTGCCCTCACCATTATGCCATCAGAGAAACAGAAGGGAGAGAAATGAAGGGTTTGACCCTAACAAACTCTGCATCAACATCAGTGTACCATGCTGAGCTTGATGCCTGGATTTTGTTCCAGTGATGATATCTTCCTTTAAAATGATGCACGGTACAGACTATGTATGAGACAGTCATTCCACATGCTTTTTTAACAAGAAGACACGGATGAAACTGGTTCTTCAGGTGTTTACAGGTATAGAAAATTAGCTTTCTAAGACTAAAGGTGGCAAAATAATCCACATGCTCTAAAGGTGACCTACAACGACCTCCTTCCAGACAGACCATAACCAAACCACCACAAAACTGGGAGGATTAAGCATGTCATCCCTGCAGCAGCCAGGATACAATGTTTTCACTGTCCCACCCTTTTCAAACACACCCCAGAAAGGGCAGGCTCTGGTCTTCTGGGCTTTTGTGGTCCTGTGACCAAGGAATTAGCTCAGTTCCTGATCTAAAGACTTCAAGGAATATTGCTTGTAGGAGCATAGTAAACTAAATATTAAGTAGATAATGGATTTTATTAGTTTAGGAATATCTGGTTTTGTTTGGACAAATTTTTTCTGTGCAAGTCAGGGGGTGCTTCCAGAAGTTTCTCAATAACACAGCCTAGGATTTTTTTTTCTTCTTTTTTGGCACTGGAATAAAATGGGTGTATTGGCATGTAGTCAAAGGACCACATCCCCATTCTAATGAGGTGTTACAGGGCTGAACAGAAAATATTTCTCCTGCACAGGCCATGGGTGTTTAGTACACAAGTGTAATACTGGCATTTTTATAACTAGAACCAGTCATGACTACTTAAAGCACAGACTGAACAGACTTCAATGTCATAGCTTTGGGAAAAAAACTAAAGTTACTTGGAAAGCTCAACAGGATCAGGATATAGCAACTTCAGGGCCATACTTCACCATGTCAAATGTAGATTCCACATCCAGTAAAAGATGACTTGGGAATGGGAAAAGAGAACACGGATACTTCTGGATATGATTTCTGGGTAGAGAGACCTCTTTTGCCACAGGGTCCAACTAGGCACATGATTACAGTGTTATCTTCAAGTATGAGAGACAGATTTCTACACTGCCTAGTCCTTTTGCAAGCAAGCATCTGTTAAAGACATTGAGCTATATGAAGAGTAGCCAAACTGCACAAAGTCAGTGCTGGATGTGGTTTACTGGGGTTTTTTTTAACCAGAATGAGATGTTAGTCACCCCTAACTCCCAAGCTAAAAGGCAAATTTCTGTCCTTCTATACTCTTGTGAACAAGTGATTTGACAACTTAAGGTTGACTACCTTATCTAAGTAGAAACTGGGGGAGTGCAATATCCATTTAGGGCTCTGAACTTTTGCAAGGGCTGCGTTCCCTCAGCTCCCGCATGATACTAAAGCCAGAGTTAGGGTAGGACAGCATGCTGTTACAAACTTTAAACAGGCACAACACATGCTACTGCTGTAACGGCTTGCCCTCCCGTCTGTTGCTCATACTTTGAACCTACATGGAGGGGGGAAACTGCAACCTACCTGTGAACACACAACAACAGGGCTCCCTTGCAAATCCAGTGGGTATAACTGCCCCTTCCAGGATCAAGTTTGGGTCTCATTGTAGCTGCAAAAACAGCCAGAAAGTGCCAGAATGCCAACTCATGTGTCAGAGCATGGCTAGTGCCCCTAACCACACTGTGCCTGTGCCAAAAATAAGTTGTAGCACATTTTATTTGTTTAGCAGCCAGGTAAGCAGATTCATTACAGGAAACATTACAATACTATAAGGAAAAAAATATCTTTCTCCTTCAGAATATTCATCTTGGCCTTCATATCTTGTGCTTTCGCAAAATCCCCCATGCTAAAACAGTACTGTTGCAGTTTGAAGAGGCAATACCTGATCTCTGAAAAACATATCCAGAAGTATGAGAACTTCATAACTCAAAATAATCCAAGGTAATGCTCACAAGTGGTAAAAAAACCCTGTAACAGCAGTGGGATTTACTTCGGGCTTACAGCTAGAAGCGTGATTCAGCAGCCATCCAAACTGAGGCAAGCTGCTGAATTAGTTGTCAAAGCAGGTAACTACTGAAGTTTGATAACACAGTATTATATTAACCCCCAGTCACTTTAAGAGAGGCTCCTTGTAGAACAAAAAGTTGGTATCAAATTCAATAAAAATTAGATAAACACTTATGTAAGTTTAAGAAATAAGGCACACTTTATTGCTATTAAATTTTGAAATTACCTTTTTCTAAATTTCTACAGTGTATATTATGTCTTCTCCAAAACCTAAGATTCTGAAATATAACTGATTTTTGCATAACAAACTCAAACTTATTGCTTGAAATAAATTTTTAAAAGTTACCTAAACACAAGCCCGACTTCTGTTTTTTTCCCATAGGTTAAACGCCTGTAAAAACATAGTGCCATTACACAGGAAAACCACAAGGGGCCATTACTCAATTCTAATCTGATGTTTCCAGACCTTTTGAACCTATCCTCTCCACATAAATTTTCAGCTATTGTAAACAGATCTCTACCCACTAGATCTACTGGACTTAATGATATGGAGAAATGCCACACTTTGCAATCTGAAAGAAATGTACTCCATACAGCTTCAGCTCAAAGCCAGAATGAGCATAATGGCCAGATCCACAGTTGGTACAAATTGGTGTCATCCCACTTCACCACTGGGGTTTTTCCAAGCAATGCCAGGTGAGGACCCCTCAAAATGTGGTGAAATCTTTGCATCACAATAATCTCTAAGTGGTAACTGCAGACAAACCATTATAGCAGGACAGAAAATTAAACCCAGAGGGCAGACCCTGTGCCTTATAGGGTTTTTGTACAGCCCATCTTCAGTATGCTGTAGTAAAGCCTGTGAAGCTAGGCAATGAAGAATGCGGGTTGTGTCCATACAGGTGTGTAGGAGAAGGTGACAATGTTGAGGGCAGGTAGACTCCTTGTCGTACACAAGGCCAGAACCACTGTCATTTGTACCAAGGAACAAGAAGGACCTGTGTCATTCCCCTACCATCTACCGTTATAATCAGCGAGTCAAACAGTTCTGTCTACAACATACAGTTGCAAATCTGTGGTATCGGGCTTATTTAAGTATCTGCAGAGACAGCAGCAATCACACAGGAAACCCAGTTTTCAACTACCCTACATGTATTTTGTAGTGGTGTAACAATTCCTGGCAATGACAACTGGGGAAGTGTTGAAGAGCTCAGTCTCATTGTAGGTCAATAGGCTTATCAGGCTGAACAGACGACACTTTTCAGATTACTATTCACATGACCAGAGCAGATTTAGACTGAAGTTCACTGCAAAAACCAATTATACGTAGGACCTTGTAGGCTGGTAGGAAGAACATTTTGTGGGAAGCTCAGAAGAGAATCCTAGTTCTCTGATTTGGGTGACGAACTTCAACAGCTGAGGCTAAAAACCCCAATGTCTTTTCATTCTCTCTCGGCCTCTCTCCCCCAGAGAGATTTGACTCATCACCCACAAGAAACAGAGAGAAGTGAAATGAGCTTAAGTAGCTGTTCTGAAGAGGCCAAATACTCACAACCTAGAAAGTAGACTCTGAAGTTCCTCCAGTGCCCAAATTCTAGATGTTTTTCCTTTATAACCAACATAAAAACACTTTCCCAGACACAAAACAGCCAATCTAACAGGATGAGCCGGAAAAAATACCTTACTCAAAGTTTCAGGAATTATAGCGATAGCTGGAAGCTAAGAGCTGGTCAAGTGAAGGCTACTCATAGTGGAGTTTCTCTGGCAACACCTCTGCCTTCCCCTATAATATCAAACTCCTATCTATGTGAGATGTTGGGAAATCCTATACACTCCAGAACAGGGAACTGTATTTCAACAAAACCAGTGACTTGCAACCATCAGTTAAGGACATGGACTTGCAAACTGGCTTTCACTTGTGACCTTGGTCAGCTTTGCACTGAGGTCCACATAGGTAGATGGGAAAATCTGTACTTTAATCTGACCTGCTGACTAGACTGCAAAATATTCATAATTGATTAGGATCATGAGAGGCTGATGGACCAACACTTCCACCCCACTTAAAAGTAAGTACTTATTTTGCTAAATAAAATACCACTAAACAGAAAGGTGACATACAACTCCCCCATGAACTGTCCTTTGTCCAAATAAAATTTGGAGGAAGTCAATATATATTTCATATATATTGATAGAAAGCCAGAGCTTGCCTCTCTCTAACAATTTTTGTCATCTCTCTGACCCTAGTCTATCTGTTTAAGACCTTGCCTTACAAAGAATTCCCCACAGGTGCCATATGCCTTGCACAATCAAGGTCCTAAAGAGCAGCACTCTGAGCTGGGCAAGGTATAGTTTTGGTTCTATGGTACCTAGTACAACAGGACCACAGTCCCTTACATTGCAGCGCTTCTTAAAGTATGCATATTAAGCCATTAGTGTTTGAATTTTTAATGTATCTTTTAAGAAGTAAAGTCACAGTATTTCAGGTGGGTTTGTTTTGGGGGTTTTTTTTTACATTGCTTATGAAAAGCTCACCTTCCAAGCTCTTAAAATTTAATTTTGATTTTTTTTTTTCTTTTCTGAAACATGTCACTTAGCTGGATAAGGTAGGGGAACCCTATCTTCACCCTCCCCAAAGCTACTTTTTCAAGAACAAGGCTGAAGAACAAATAGTCACATGGCTCATTTCAGCTCACAGCTGCTTAAATGGTCACACAACAATGAGAGCACACAGATGCCCATCCACTTATCTCCACCTTTTCAACCTGCCTGGCAAACTCTGAGGACAATACAGAATCCCAGCCTCAGCAATATTACTGGAGCAGGATTTGCTGCTGCAGTATATAATTCTGTGAAGGTGAAAGAACAGCGAGACACAGCTGCAAACCCAAACAAAACTATGAAGTCCAATATTAGAGCCAGCAGCTTTGTCAGCATACCTTTAATGTAAACAAAAAGGCTGCACAGTACACCCTCAGGAGCACAGCTGAACAACAGTCTTCCTACTAGTACCAGACTTCCTCTGCAACATGAAGACAGGGCTCAGGATTCATACTTGAGACCTAACTAAAATTTAGAGTTTTCCAGACCCTATCATCTTGAACACATCATGACACACAGAAGCCAAGGAAAACAAATGAAATTCATGCTTTACTGGGTCCCACATGCTGTGATATTTCCAAGCCTACTAGCATCCACTAAGAAACATGCAGAACACTCAATTCTGAAAACAATTCTCTGTCCATTACCAGGACAGAGCATAGAACAAAATCAACTCAACAAGCTACTCCATATGTTTTTCATTTACTATATTCTGCAGAGGAAGTGAATTTGGTACATAATATACTTGGCTTCTGTCCATATTCTTTTTATTATTAAGCTTGGGGGGCAGGGGGGCTAGTGCCCATCTTTGCGGCCGATTCCTCTTCCTTCTTGGCGTATACTCAGTTCCACTCAAAGTAGATGGCACACAAGAGTCACCTATTCAAAGCTAGATGAGGGTACTGTTCTTGCAGTGAAGTACACACAGGGAGATACATTCATGTGTACTATAGACAGGACACATGTGCATGTATTGTAGAAATATTAAACTGGATCAAGACAGGAAGCTGGGCTTAGGGACCCTGGTATGCATACACAGTAGTAGAGGAAAACTGACAGTAGAGCTAGGCAGTTTTCCCTTTCCCATTAATGGCAACATAAAGATGATTGTACAGCTTGGCTGTCACCCAAAAGTTTACTCTGAAGAAATTTGGTTTAACCAAAACTATGTGCTGGATAGCTACCACATGTACAATAAGTACATATCATGTGGAAGGATATATACACACACCCACATTTATATTATATTCAACTGACTGATCTTCAAGGTCCTTTCCAACCTAGATGATTCTGTGTGTGATTCTGTGACTGAAGTGCCATCTAGGAAAATGCAAGGGATAACCCCAGCAAGTTAAGCTTCCTTCAGTGAGTTACAGGGGATCCCTTTATGCATCTGTTGTTACTTATTATCCTAGAGCATTCCACTCACACAAAAGTGGAAGTCACTACATACACCTTGCTTTGTAAAGCATCTGTATAAAACAGAACTATTAGACAGCTCTCCCTTACAAAGCACAGGAACAGGTTAAAGAACAAAGAGGGGAACCTACAGGTGAAATTATCTATTCTGTACAGTACATTCCTTCCATTGAACCATGTATCTGAGCACACTCAAAATAACAGTATAAACACTGGAGATTAATAAAACTGTGAGTTTTTTATTTTTAGTACTAAATCAAGGACAGTTTAGGCACAAACCCAGTTAGACCAAATCACCTTTTAAAGCATACACTTTATTGCCAAAGTTTGAAGACACATTTTGATACTAGAATTAATTTCTTTGTCTAGTATATGAGCTGCTGCTCAAAATATCAACAACTTACTAAAACATAAAAATTGCCAGGCTGTTTCTGTGGTGTTAGCATGATAAATCATTCATCTAATTCCTTCATTAAATACCACCTGATTACTCACACCTCTGTTTTGCAAACATTCATGCTTTGTACTACAAATCTAATAGCTGACAATCACTAACATGAAATTATTGCCTAGCACATTTATATTCATTATTCATATACATTTAAAGATTAAGTGTATTAACTGCAAAGTTCTTCTGAGTCTAAAAGTAGACTAAATGAGTATGTCAACACAACTGTGTATGCATCTGCACATGTAAGTTACTTGAAGAAGCTATTTCTAATGCAACTAAAAAATTTTCAGTTGTGCAGAACAGATCCTTGTTTGAAAATAGACAGCTGCAATTGATGCATGCAACTTGATATCTACTGAAAACATGTTTCTGACAAATATTCCAGGACATAATTTCAAAACAGCCAAATCAACTAAGGAGAGTCAACCAGTCTTGTGATGAAATTTTGGGAAAGCACTATTTCTACCCAAATCACCTTCGGGGAACTAACAAGTCTATATGGCTACAATGCAGATATACTGCCCTTGGCAAAGGAAACTTTGACTGTTTCCCATCTCTGGACTTGAGAAACTGTAAAGCACTACTGTCAGACAACTTCTCTGAATGTTTAAAATCCTCCAGGGAACAGCATATTACTGCTATACATGTAGCTATAATCAGTAATATTTAGTTCTTTTCTCCAGTAACATTTTGTTTCCATATGAGATTAATGCAAGAAAACTCTGCTACCTGGAAGTATTCAGACTTCTCGAAAAAATATTCCATATTTTCATATGTTAAACTCTCCCTCCTTTCTAAAGTTGCTTGCAGTTATTTTATTCCAGCTGTGAAGGTATGCACAATCTCCTTGTCACTTACAAACCACCCAGCAGGGGTCTTAAATAAACAAGTCAGCATAGCTCCCCACACCTCGGAAACACAACTAGATCCTGTGAAATAGAATTTCTCCATCCTTTCCAGTTAACAGTTTACTTTAATAACTAGGTCAAGTTGTGCTTTCAGCTACAACAAGATATGTTTAGGAACACAAGAACATGAGAGACCTCCCGGGTCGTCAAGTTCAGTGGTCTACTGTTATCATATAGTACCTAAAAAACCCCATTTCAAAATACTTCGGGATTTTTGACCCAAACACTCTCTAATTAGAAGACTGTTCCAGACCTTTGATTTAACGATGAGGGATTTTTTTCTAATTTGCAGACAGAACTTATTCAAGTCCAGTCAAAGCCAATTTGGAAGCAACTCAAGCTACTTCAGATATTTATAACCCCAAATGAGAGAAAAATTCAATCTGAAACCTGAGACTTCAATTTCAATCCAGAAAACCTGAGACTTCAATTTCAATCCAGAAAACAAGTGAGAAAAAAAGTAATTTTAACTTCTCTTCCAAGTGAATTGCAATTATGAGAAGACCTTTAGCTCTGCAAGAAAACAGGTTCCAAAAACCTCAAACCTACCTGATTACATGTCAACCTACTGAAAAGCACAGTCCAGCAAAAGAGATTCCTGCGAGCGACTGCAGGATTTGAAGAAAACGCAAGCTATAATAGTGTTCCAAGAAGGTTACATCACAAGAGAGAAGATACAAAATCACAGCCTTCTTCCCCATCAGCAGGCCTAACCATTTTAATCAGCATGAGAAACACTGAAAACCAAAACCATTCCTTTCAAAAAGGATTTGCTTCATTCAGTCTTCACTTCTGTCATTTTGAAACAAACCAGACTAGTGTCCCATCCATATCCACTTGATCAAAACTTTCAGTAAAGACAGAGCCACATCTATAAGGTTTAGGAGGGATTTTGAAATGCAATAATTATAAAATTGTCATCTAAAGATGATATTAAGATGGCTACAGAGCTGACATTGTACTTTTGGGGAGCTACCTGCTTTCTGCAAAAGGATCTGGCCAAACATTTGCAAAGGGCACTGCATAAGTACACTTTCTTTTCCAGCAAGCACATCTTTTCAATGCACAAGTCAGAATGACTAGAGTCAAAATGTTTTGACAGCACTAAAGAAGTTACTCACATAACCACATTATTAGAAGAACACTAACACAGAAGGGTTCAAAAATGCAGATGAAAGAAGTTGGTTATTCTACCGTTCTGCAAATATTCTTGTCCTAGAAACTCAATTCTTTTTTTTTTTCCTTAAAAATGTGCTCTAAAGGTTTTAAAACTACACTTATATACAGAAACAGTTTAAAAGCAAATGCAGAGTATTATGTGGGCTGGAATTAACAGACATCTCCTTCTTTCTGATAGAGGGGGAATTGCTAAAGGTCATCGTGCTTTCAGTGTACACTACAAAAGCTATCATTCACAAGAGAGCTGCAATACAAAATCTCTGTATAGAAGTTGATGGCTACAAGGATACAGTCTGAACTCCACTGTCACTATGTTACAGTAAAAGGCACATCAAGGAGAAAATTTCATTGCCACAGCAAAATTTGTACCCCCATTGCTTCAGCCAAGCAACACATTTTGTGTTGCTTTTATCAATAACAAGAGTCTTGAGATATCACAGAAACTTTTCTAAAAATAAAGTCAAAGCTGGGGGGGGTGTGCTGGAAATTAGAGAATCTTGACCTCATGTCAGGTGTTTTTCAAGGCAAAGACCTCCAAAAATCTTTAGTTAGAACCACGTTGGCAGGAACAACTATTTCAAGTAATCTATTTTCTTTCTAGTCTCCTCTTGTAATGTAATTAAGAACTTCTAAAACCAGCTAAACACTGCTTTTGAGAGGTTACAGAGTAATGGAAATATTACTGTAACAGCAACTGTCATCAGTATAGACTCTTCTTTTTCACAGAATGCAGCTCAGTACATGCTATCACCTTTATGAAAACAGCTTGGCAACACACAAAAAACACCAAACAGCAGCACAGAAGAGAAAATAAGGACTGATCATCTTGGGAAACATGGCTATTTAATCAACACCAGTTTATTACATTATTTACTGCATGTCTCAGGGTTGAATATGCAATGCAAGGCTTGAGGAGATCCTATACCATTCAACTGTAACCAGAAGAATAGTTTAGACAAACAGAAGAAACAGTTTACCTTATTGACTGTACTGAAAACAGGCAGAAAAGGCACTAAGTGCCCCCAAACTAAAATCGTATTATATATATTGGCAGGGAGCGAGATTTAGCATATCATGAAAACATAAGAGAAGGTAACACAGCTAAGACAACAATGTTTTTATAGTCAAAGTCAACAACAGAGTTAAAAGCGGCAGTTTTTTCCTTTCCTTTTTTAGGGGAAAGCACATTTAATAGAGGACCAACTACAGAGGGAGACCACCAATGACCAAGACAGATAAATATAATTATTTGGGCAAGTGAGAATCAAGCAAAGAGATCAGAAACTTTGTTTAAGACTAAACCCCAAGAAATACACAATGAGGAAACTGAGGTACATGTCAATTTTCTTTTGATAGGACAAGATTTGTACAGATTTAAGCAGAAGTCTGTTGGATTTCTCTGGGGTTTTCTGAAAGTCATATTTTTCAGTTACTACATTTCCTGAAAAGGTGAACTGAAAAACCATGGTCCAGAACATTAGAGCTTTAGGAAGTGGTATAGTTGAGTCAGTGTGCTTAGGGAGCTCTAAAGGCAGCTTAAATGCAAAATTTCCTTCCTGTGAAGTTACATTAGACAAATACCCTGTGCCTAAGGGGATGTCAGATAAACTGGGCTGGCTCCTTTACAGACCACCAACATGAAGATTTAGGTGTACCATGGGTTGAATATTGTGGCACCAACCACAGTAGCCTGGACAGCATACAAATTATCAAGGAGTAGCAATGACTACGGTCCAGCTCTGTCCAAATCCATCTGGAACAATTTAATGGAAACCATTGAGTTATTACAAGATGAACATTTATGGAAGAGGAAGCAGATTATGTCCCGCTTATTGGGTCCTTTTCTGATCTAACTCCAGTGTTAGTGCGATTTTACTCCAAATATTTCAGTGAAGTAAAGTTCACAGCGTGGAAATATAGTGAAAGGAATACAGTAAGATCAAACAATACTGGCTAAAACAGAAGTTAGTTAAAGTCACAGGCAAAATTGCAACCTCTTCATTCATGAGGAAAAATAGGTTTTAGGGCAAGACCTAAAGGGAAGAGTGCCACCTACTGAAGTGCCAATATATCCGACCAAAAACTATTTTTTTCCTGGAAACCCCCTAGATGCATAATGACCAAGCCAACTTTGCAAGATCACGAAATCACAGATTAAGGAGATCTGGCAGCAGGCCACATAAAAGTAGACACTGTACAAAGGCCAGAGCCAAAAAAACATTTGACACTGGAAACAAATGGAAACCTAAGAGGTCTTTGTTTGTTTGCTTTGTTTACCAGACTTTATCCTAGACACAGAAGGACTGGGATTTATCCCTTTAGATTTATCATAGAAATCAAGATGTGCTTGATCACAGAGACTTGAATTTTCAAAGTAAAAGTATGGGACTCAAAAGAACTCCTCTGGCTCAGTATGCCTTTTTGACAAACAAATACAATTTCTTAAGGCTCCAAGGAACATTGTCATAAGCTGATCTAACTACCTAGTCCAACTGGTCTATTTTTCCTATTCCTATTTCTACTGAAGAAACATGCAGAAACTCATACTTTCAACAGATAGATTCCTGGTTTCCGGCTTCATTTCATTTGTAGACTGTTTACACCTCTTTGTTCCTTTGCCAACATCATTCCTAAGCTTAAATACCTTTTTCTTCCCTGATGATTAACCCTATTTAATTAATTTATAGGCAGGAAACATTCTTCTTCATCTTCACTTTGCAAGGCCAAAGAAACCAGCTTCTTTAGACTCTCATAAGACAAGGTCTCTTTCCTACAGTGATTTGTATGCCCCTGCTCCAGCATGAATTCACCTTTTGAACATGGTGATGCAGTACTCCAGATAAGACTTTAACAATACCCTGCACAATGGCATTAGCATTCTCTCCTGATATTTGTTATTATTTCTTGGGGGGGGGGTGGGGGGGTAGTCTTGGTTGGTTGTTTTTTAAATGCAGATATGCTATACTGAAGACTCAGTCCTTCACTGACTGAATAAAACTCAAGTTCTTCTCCTTTTCCAAGGATTCTACCTGCTGGCCTCCTGTCTTACAGTGGAAATTATGATGATTGTTACTCCCCAAACACATGACTTTTCACTTTGAACTAGACTGGTTTATCTCCACCTTATTATTCTAGTCCTCAAGGTCATTCAATTCTTCTATACACAGTTTTCTGATTGCCTTTGAATTAATGATCATTTCTTTTTTTCCTCCTTATAGGTAGAATTCTGCATTTCTGTGCTAAGTTTATTCATGAAAATATCAACTAAAATTGTGTTGAGGACAGAACTGTAGAATCTTGTTTACACTACACATCCTAGTAAAATTTTGTTGACTCCCTGGGCACTTAAGTTACATACACTTCCAGAACTAATCCCATCTTCTACAGCTAAATTAACAATATCTCAGGTCCTTACCAAATGCTTAGAAGTCCAGGTTAGACCAATTATACCTCCTGTCTTCAACAAGACAATTACATTATAAGCCAATTTTCAGTATCATCTCTCCCAGTACTTTATTAATCACTTTCTTAGTACTGGTAAATACTGCATTAGTTGATAAACCCATATTCTGTTCTGCACCATTACATGCATCCATACGTTTCATAATTCTTTCTCTCAGAATTTAGTCTCATATTGGCATTTCAAGTAAAATAAATTTGGCAAGGGTCCACAAAAGCCAATGTTGAGAAACACAAGGTTATGCAAGAATACTGAAGCTGCAGTGTGTGCACTACCAGGGAAAATGTTTATCATCTCCTCAATCCGTCAAGTGGAAGAAATTAGCTTTATATTAAAGAAATACTTCAATTATTGCTTTATAGTCCTATACAGGTAATAATTTACAACTTGATGACAAAGAAAACATATAAATGGATTATTAATAATGTAAACAAAAAATGTAATGGTAAAAGAGGAACTTTTAATTCAGTCCATAAATTATTGTGTGTTTTATCCTTAATCTGATATCTGACACCAAAGCAACTCTGGCTAACATCCTGTTTACCCTCACACTGGGTTAAGTGAAAGACTTCATTACTTTTGGGTGAAGTGCCAAGTGTTTCAGTATGCCCCGTGCTGATTTCGGAAGCTGCCAAACATTGAAATTAGAAATGAGCATGCCAGCTGCCCCTGTACCTCATTCTGTGTATATATGATACCGCCAAGTCAAAGCAGCCCACATCAGATAATCAATTAGCTGGAGGGGGGAGACTTAAAAATCTTGGCACAGCCCTAAAGCATGGTTATAGAGACGTAAATAATATCAGTGCCTGCATGAATAGCAAAAGGGACATTCAAGGTCTTACTATTAAACAGTCACCACTCCCTTTCTTACACATGCTCATGTTTGAGCTCTACTATAGCATCTGTAAAAAGCTTCAAAGGCTCTATCAACCAAAAGTACAGTGTCTCCCTCTTTTTCCCAGCTGGACTGTATATCCTTCCATTCCTTCCTATTTTAACATAAAATTACTTTATACCTCCTTTCAAAGACTGAGATGTTACCAATTAATACATCTTAAAAATTAATTTCTGAATTCTGATTGCATCTCCTTTCACAGGGAAAGAAGAAGTGAAAGAGGAATGAGCTCAAATTTATGTCCTTCCCGTAAGAAAAAAGTCAGCCTTTTACAATGAGGGCATCACCGTAATTACAAGCCACACTTTAACCCTCAGGGTATAACTGCAGTTGTAGCACCATTATTCTTGTGTCCTTTTCCATGGTTAGTCACAATTAAATATTATTATTATTATTGCCTCTGACTCCTGAATAGTTAGGAAAACATCAGGAAAAGTTCCAAATGGGAACAAAACTGGAAAAGCAGCATGCTGACATAACTTAGGTGAAGGTATACACAGAACAATTTATTCAGGAATTCACCTAAATTCAGTTCTGTATGCACAGGTTGTATAGTAGTCTTGTGTTTCTGCTTGTCATGTTTAGGACATGCTGGGGTTTTCTAGCTAATGAAGGCCTCACAAAAACTGTATCATGGGATAAGTTCCTATAGTTAACATGTTCTCCTCAGGAGAGGCATGCAGGTTTGATGTTACTATTTTCCATACAAGGCTGATGCCGAAAACGGGGACCTGATCACCAAATGTTATCTTTATATTTCCCTAATCTCAGAGCTGGACTCATTCAGCTTTCAACACTATTAAGAGAAGTAATCAAGAGCCGTTCAACCAACCAGAATCCTACCTACCCTTCTCATTTCACAGCTGCTACAGTTTGAAAATAGTTGATGAAGGAGAGCCGACATTTCCATATAGCTTCCCATGCAATACTCTGCAGCCATATAGGGAATAGGCAAAAGCTAGGCTTCACGAAGCTTGAGATTCTCACTGTCTCCATCCTAAATTTGGAATCGCCTATGCTGTGCTGTTTAAGTAAACAGAATACTACTATACTATAACTATTTAAAACTACATCCATGAGTATTTCCCTCCAAGAGATTCAACACATCGATACATTCACTAGGTGGGGACTCTCAATACATATGCTGATATCCACACACCATCACAACTACTGGTGAGTCTCTGTATTTGTCAAAATTTCCCTTTTAAGAAGGAGATATACACATTCTAATGACCAAGCTCCATAATACCCGTCTTAGTAATGTTGGTATGCTGCTTATACAACAGCAATTTACCTGAGCTAGTAATGGTTATGGACATGAACTAATCTTGAGAAGACAATTTCTACATCCATCTAAAATTTTTACTTTCTATCCTCACCTTCAGACGAAGAGAGACTTGACTGTCTGTAAAGATTATGAGGTAGAAAACAGACCAAGTTTAGCAATTTGGGTGCAGCCAGCAAAGCAACAGAAAAACAGCAAAGTATGGCATATATATTCACAGCAAGAGAGTCACATTTTTAAAGGAGCAACTTCTCTCTTGATGGACAGGACTTAGTGGTACTACAGAATCTCAATCCCGATTGATGAATTTAAAAGCAAAACCGTAAATTCTTCGCACAGAACAAAGCAGAAGCTGGTCCTTGAAAATTACATTACTAATTAGGAGGATAAAAGACTGAATTTATTAAGTTTATTATTATTAAAGCAGTCCTAAACAAGTCACCTAAGTTGATTAAATATCCTGATATATCCTTCTGCTTCTCCCTAGATTCTCCCCCCTCGCAGAGTGTGATCAGTGTAGGTAGCTGGAAGACATACTAAACATGATGGGACTAACAGTAAATACCACTGAAATGCTTTAATCACCCTTTGGGCTTTGGTAAGCTCCACAGTTGTGCTGGCAACTTGTGCTTTCCCTTCAGATTTGCTATAGGAATGCCAAACTGATAGGTCATCTGTTTTTTTCCCCACAGCATTTAGATTTACTGTGAGAAATCACTGAAAACAACATTTTCCAATTTCCCATATGCAAAGCCCTTTGTAATAAAAGCCATATTTCCCTAAATGCACTTTCTCTTCAACACCAAACACAATTTCAAACCAGATTATATTCTTATTTCTAGAGAAGCAGGACAATTCTGAAAACTGGTTACCACTGAATGTTTTTTTCTGTCTCCTTAAGACTCTGTAGTTTCTATCAGGGGTTCTATTATACCCAGAAACTTTACATGTTAATTACTATCATGGTTAGTAATTACTTAAGTAAGGAAAAAAGTTTATAGGACTCTAAAAATGCACTAAAGATACAAAATCTGACCTGTGTCAGAAAGAGATTGTAACAAAATGGATTGCTAAACAATAGCTATCAATATCAATTCAGTTCTAAATATATTAATAGCATTACAACATTTAGGGCAGATAGCTAAACTATTTTCCAGATAGCTCTATGCAATATAACTCCTTACTGCTGTAAGGCTTTATTTTGCACTCCCTAGACATGGAGTTAATCATTACCATCACAATGATGCAGTATTAGCCTAAATAACCAGCATAAAAATCACATTCCACTTATAATGATGATGGAAGTTAAATGACAGGCTACATCATGATAAGTCACAACAAAGCTAACGTAAAGATGATCAAAGCTTTGACTACTTATAGCACTACAGTTAACAGGATTCTTGCCTTATAGAAATTAAGGTGATCTGTGGCCACATGAGTACTTTTCAAGCACATGGGCAGAACTGTTCTCAAACCATGGGTTTCTCCCAGGCTGATAATTCTGTGCAGCAGAACTTCTTCAGTGGCTGTTTGAAAACCAGCCATTGCGACTGTAAATACTAACACCCAGCCTGGGAAACACAGAGGAAGTAGCTAGACAAACAGATGGGGTTTTTTATACCTTAACACAGATGTTGCGCTTTTGTTGGGTTTTGGTTTTTCGTTGTTTTTTTTTTTTTTTTGGGGGGGGGGGGGGGGTGATTTTTTAAATATTCAGACTACTATGAAAGAAACCCTCCCACACTTTTTTCCTTCCTACAGCATTTTCAGAACATTCTCTCTTCAAAGGGTGCAATCCAGCCTACAAAAAAAATAGCACACTGACAGAAAATTACCTCACCACCATTTGAGGGAATAGGGTACTTCTGCAAAAATGGCAGCCAGTTGTCATCTTTGCCTTCCAAGAAAAGAGCTGGTAAAAAAACCTCATAAGTGATTCTGGTATCTGAGATGAGGCTGTGCTAGAAGAGAATGTCTGAGACCTCTCTATACACGCTGGCTGTCAACGCAAACACTAAGAATGTCAGAGATGACCCATTCAGTCCTGTTTTAAACATCAGACAGTCACAGTTTTTCGTCCTGTACATCATATCACCAGAAACAAGCACCAAACATGTCAAATGCATTGCTCACTGTGGTAAACAAGCTCAGTAACATCAGCTCTTCAGCTTCCACTCTTTTCTCACCTCTTTCCACACCGATGTTTTGTGTAGCAGGCAAAAGGGTGCCTGACAGACCTCACGGAAAATGAACAACCTTTTGCCTATTGGACTTCTAAAGTATTTCAGTATCTAAGGAATGCAAATAAATGTCCCTAAAATCACAAACAGGAATGAAGTGCCTAGGCATTATTTTTTATTCCCAAGAAATTTCTATGCGTACCTTTAAGTACTCAAATACCTTTGAGAATTTGGCCTCTGGAGCACTCAAGTCAATTGAAATCTTTGTGTCTACAGAAGAAAAAAATGCATCAAACACATTATAAAGCACAGTGTTGTCTGGGAGATATTATACGATGATGTCAGCTATGTGAACTGTGGTTTCTTTATTTGGCTCATTACATTTTGTCTTAACCATTAACTGATTTGCTCTTCAGTAGACCCTTGTTTGAACCTTAAGGCTCCTTGAGATTGAACAGACATCCAGATCACCGTAGGTACTTGTATTAGCAGTTTAACTCACACTGAAGAGACATTCAGAAATGACCATACAGAAGACATCTATTAAAAACAAAAGCAGTTCAGTAGAGACAAACAGATTGTCTACAAAGGCCATTCATGAAGCACGCATTGGCTTTTTTGGCTGCGGAATGCAGAGGGGGGAAGAAGTTGACCACAGAATTTTAATTATGTTAAACAAGACAGCTAACTCTGCCAGTGCATCAAATTTGAGTTTAATAGCCCTCAATCAGGTATACGAAGTGCTGAGCATGGCAAAAGGGGCTGTATTGTATGCACTGATGCTGAAATACATTGCTCAATTGAATGAAACCTTTTCCCGAAAAGGAAGAGAAGACAAGCCTGAAGTTCTCTCCAGTTTATTTCTAAATCCATATAATAAAACCAAAAGTATTTACCAAGCAGTTCTTTCAAAAGCATGGTTTACATTTCAGAAAATGAGGTCTAAATCAACATTTAATTTGAGCAGATGGAACCAATTTTTCCTTTTGTAGGGCAAGCGCACAACATTCTTTAACCCTGAGTTGTTTCAACACTTTATTGGCTTGATTGCATCAGGTTTCAGTATGTCCAGCTACAACAAGGCATCATCATGATCTGCAAAACAGTAAAGTCCAGCAAGCTACACGTAACGAAATAATGATACCTTCAATGTTAAATTACACACCTAGAGTTCAGTTCCTTGTGGATTGAGCTTCCTCAGCTAATACAGCAAGTTGCTACACATTTCCAAATAATTTTTTTCAGCTGTAGGTCAGCTGAAATGCCAAACTGTTTATGCAGTCCATTACTGCTAGACAAGATGTACATGTACCCATCAACACAAAATGTTAATACATGCAGGTGCCTTAGCTTGCTCGGGTTAAATTAAGTGATCCATTCCTAAATCCAGGCACCATCCTAAAGACAAAAAAACCTAAGCTTTAAATTCTCCATAACAGCCTACTTAAGGGCAGACCTGTGCTTCAGTGAACTGCACATAGATCAGCTGTAGATCTGACTATCGACTAAAATGTGACAGAGAGGCATGTCATATAGGTATGTCATATAGCTATGTCCTTCAAGACTCATTTACTTTACACTAGGTTGTTATGAAAAGAATCATCAGTACAAGTTCAAATCATAATTTGACTTTGCAGCTGGTGTTGAAAGTGAAGCAGGTTCCCAGAACTCCCCTATGCCTAACAGCACCTGTTCACCTATTCAATAAACTCAGTTTTCAAGATTTCCCCCATTTACCTTCTGAACATGGGACACTGGAAGCCTTAGCTTGTTATCAAACCAAAAGCTGAACACTTCTAAAAATGTGATCCGAAAATGTACCGAAAAAAATGTTCACGAGATACAGATGATTTCAAGAGTTTCATTAGTTGAAAGTATTTCTTCTTTCAATAAAAAAAAAAAAAAAGTTCATGGCTATTACAAGAGCAAATAGCAATGAATGGCTTACTGGAATTAATAATTCCTTTGTGCACAGTTAACCAAAATTAATTCTTTCATTTCACACCCATATTTATGTGAATGGCACTCATCCTTTGACCTCCTCCTAACCCCACACTGGAAATGCATTTATGCAGCACAATTCACACTTTGTTAGGTCTTATTCCAGAAAGCAAATCCTTATTCAGGCTGTAAGTGGAGCATCAGTGGGAGTTCTGTCCCAGAACTATGTTTCTATGACTGTTATGATGGCTTATTGTCTATTCTATGAACTTTTTTAAGAAATCTGACTGAACTGGCTGACAAACAACCCAGTAATTTCAAAACCAGCAGAAAAATTTAAAAACTAGCTGGTGCATAAATGTAACACATAAGAGATATCCAAATTACAAATTAGTAACTTGAGAGTCATGCAACTCTTCAACAGTACATGTCGCCATACAGGAATAAGAGAAACATCTGTTGATTTACTGCTTTCTGGCTTTTGATGATCAATAATTCTTATTTCATTTTAAAAAAATCTTATCTCAGTTTCCATTGCATTTTAAGACCTCAAAGATCAAGATTTTTCAAAATATTTTGGGGATACCTAAGGACAGACTTGCCTTTGATTTATGAAAAAATACTACTAATGTTTGTTTAAATTATCTGGGGAGTAACTAGCCAGTAGTTTCATTAGCAAAAGCCTAGAAGTACAGAAGAAATGGGGGGGGGGGGCGGGGAGGGAGGTTCCCCCCACCTCCAATATAGAAAAAGAAATACTATTGCAGTATAAGAGCAGTACCCCTGAAGAAAAATATTAGATAAAATCACTCTTAGCCTGTTAGGGCATCTAATAGATATTTTCATAAAAGATCACCTAATTTTTATTCTCTAGTTCTGTGGTTCTGTACACTGCAAATGGCATTATCTAAAAAAAAAAAAAAATCCTTCTGTTTGTACAGCCCTGTAAGACATTGCTTCTGAAAGCAGAATTCAAATATTTAGTTTATTCACAGAAAGAAAACAAACACTGCATTTTATAGCGTGTTCTTCAAGCCTCCAGTTAGAGACCTAACCTAGCACCTTGTATTGGTTAAAGCAGAATTTCCCAGTACTGAAGTTTTAATCTTGTAATTGTTGTAGCTCACCAAGTACCAAAAACATTTATATTCAGAAAACAGAAGTCCACTACATTGAATTTAGTTTATGGAGATCAATTCATATTCCCAGAGTTGGAACCATTATAAGTGTTTAGACAAACTTTCTGCTTAACACAGGTTCACACAATTTCCAAGATCAAGTCCAAATGTGAAGCTTGCAAATCCAACACTTCTCTAATTCATCACAGATTCATGTGTGTGACTCCTGTCAAGGCACATATCTCCAGATACACAAATTTATTCAGATATGCAACCCTTGTGTAGATGATTGACTACATTTAAAGTCTAAAACAGGTACCGAGATAGTTTCTCTGCATGAGAGAGAAACAGGATTCCTGTCAGTGAAAACCACTTTTATAAATAAAAAATTAGAAGCATAAATAGGAATAATGCTTTTTTTTTTGTTCCTTCAGCAGCTCAATATCACTAATGCACTGTGTCTGACCAAACCAGCCCCTAGCATGGAAAGACACCTACAGCTAAAACTAGGGCATCATTTTTAACCTCTGTATTTATAGTGTAAATCTTATGTAATTTGTGTCAACACATGGGAGGGCAGAAGTTTAAAGTTTGATCCTATGCTCTTCAGGAACTCCACCTGCAACCTGCGTTAACATTTCTTACCTATTTCTGTAATGTTCTTTTAACACTAAATAAAAAAGTACCACATCATGTGTAAATTAATCAACTTATTTGTAGAATGCAGCTTTTCAAATTTGACTGTGAAGATTTTTCAGTGGTATAGATGCCTTTTCTAAAATTTTGGAGCAAATTTAAATGTGCCACGCAATTCTAAAGTTACTTGACTAGTTTCAAGCCATTACAAGAATTTGCTTATCAGACCAAAGGTGGATGTTTGTGAACAGTCATTACAGGGCAGTAGCACATAATGGTATTTTCTAAGAAAGCTGACCCAGCAACACTGCAGCTCAGGCATTTTGTGAAGCAAGGGTTTACACCTAACGGACATAAACATTTCTTTCATAAATTCATGAAGGTCCTTTCTGAAACCACATACACCATCAGCATCCATCTTCTGTAGCAAGAACTTCCACAGACTAACCATACATCGCATAAAAGTCATTTAACTCTGTTTACTGCGAGCACGGCAGTTTTGTGTGATGATCACTTGACCTTGCATTAAAGACACAAGCGAATTGTCATTATCCACTCACCTTCTCTGAATCAAGTGAGATTTTACACACAGCAATATATTCACCTCTTTCAACACGAAGTGTCTTAGTCATTGCTTACACAGAACAAGCTCCATAGCTTCAGTCAGCCTTTTACCTCTTGCTATGACTTTTCTAGATAACCACATCATTTTTGAGGCATCACACCAGCATCATATATGCACCAAGGAATTATGCCGTGATACTATGAGGTTCTTTTCCCTGTTCTTTTCCTTGCAATTCCTCGATGTTACAACATCAGCTTGGAAAGTAATGGCCTGCTAATGAAAGGTTTATTTATACCCTCTGTGGACACAGAACCAGTGAGCAAATCACTGTGTCCCCATACAAGAGAAAAAAAACCAAACAAACAAAAAGACAGACAGACTGGGCCTGAAGAATTAAGATTTGGTATTTTTTCTTGAGCATCCCAGAATATGACCACGCTTTTTTTTAAACACTTTTTTCTTTTTTTTCCAAAAATGTTGCATGTTATTAGCCAGAGTTAGAAAGTGCTGGTAACAGAAGCCACTCTGTACTTCACAGAGCAAGTATAGAAGGGGCTATATTAATAAAATATTTACCTTGCCTAACAGCTAGTCTTACTGAGCTTTAAAAAAAAAAAACAAAAAAAAACCAAAAAAACAATAGTTAGACTGGTTCCTTATCAACACAGCTTTCCCCAAAGGAAAAAAAAAAACACAAACACAGCCCACATTTATCCCCTTCAAACAATACATTTAGCTTTTATTTTTATTATTGTTACTATTTACTCATCAGGCACTTTTCAAATAATGTAGCTGACATTTAGATCTGCCAAGAACAATGACTTAGAAGTAAAATGATTCAATTCCACATAGAAGGTTGGGCCATGGGTTGGTTTTTTCTTCCTGATCTTAACTGATGTCATTAATATTAAGATCTACTATCCTGGTAGCTTGGGATCCTCTTTCTTCAACCATTAGACTAACATGCACTGCTATGAGGACAGTAATCAGATCTCATGATATCTAAGCCCAGTAAAATTTATAGCAGCTCCTTTTTCTACATATGAAATAGTCCAGTGTCAATCTAAGCTTTATTAGTCTATAGGAACATTTCCATGTGGTTAATGGGAATTGAAAAATGAAGGACTACATTTTTCTTCAACTACGGTTATTACTTCCACTGACCTGTAGAATGAACCTGACCCAGCCATTACCTGGCATCAGTGCATTATTATGCTACAATGTCATTGTACTTGACAATGTTGCATTAACACTAGGAAGTGTTGTTTCACCACAAAAACTAATTTTCACACCTGCTGTGTCAAAACAACATTCTGACATTGTAATTCACTTTAAAAGGGTTTGAGGTAATACTACAAAAATTACATTCACAATTAAATCAACAAAAGATGAATCTATAAGATTCAGTTATTTTTAATGTATGATAAAATTAGTCAGATTACTTTCATGTCTTTCAAAATTATCAGCATCCAGAACATCCCACTGAAGACACTGATAGCTAGTTTTCTCATCACCTTCCTCACCCCAAGCCTTTGCAATGCCTCTGTGCCGCTTCTCATGAAAAATTAAGTTTTATATTATTTCTATATTAGCTTCTCATTATCTAACTTTTGTTCCTCAAAAATCAAAAGCACCTCTGCAGTACAAGTATCTGCAGTACAATATTCAGCTCTAAAAACCTACATAACCACAGTTTTAAGCACCTCAAGTGAGAAGTCTAGAGCTGATCACAATGCCAGTACCTTGAGCTGGTTTTTGTTACATGCAAACCTGATCTTAAAATCCAAGTTATTTAAAAAAAAAAAAAAAAAAATCTTTAAGAAAAAAATCCGTTTTATTTAAGATATTGGAATGAAACTAGCAGTTTTAACTGGCAGAAAAATAAAATTTTACTAAGTCTGATGCTTGTATTAGAACATGTATAGATGGCACATTATGTATCGTGAACCAAGGTGGCAGGCATCCAACTAAAGAGACTATTAAGAAATGCTAGATTGACAGAGTTGGGGGAATCACATCTCTCACGAAAACACCATACAGGAGATAGTTTTAATTGCTCACATTTAGAATGGTTTTAGATGCAAGAGTTAATAGCCACAAAATATGAAATATTGTAACATATTATATTTGATAGGCTATTCAGTTATCCTGCTGGGTAATGACTACTGAAAGACAAACGTTAAAACTTCTGCCCCTTCCTGAAGAACAAAGAGCTTTAATTCAGTCACTTACTCTACTGCTGGTTAGACTTAAAATAACCTTGATGTCTTGGTTTCAGTGTGCATTCATTTTTAAAAACCATCAAGAGAAAAAGTATTAACCAGACAGAGCCAAAGAAGCAGCTGGCACCACCACTATGTGAAAAGAATGTTCCCCAAAAGTTCAAGCATCTACATTACCACCCATCATGGTTCCCCCTTCTAATATTTCAAAGTCATAAAAAAGTGCTAATTGCAGTCTTAAGTGAGAAAGAGGAAGTAATAGACTGCTGGAATGAGAGAGGATATGGAGCCACCCAAATGCAGACAGACATGCCTTCTGCTTCCCGGACACTGCCAATGTCACAGATTTGCTAACAGTTAACAGAAGTCCAGAGAGAGAGAATGAACCCAAAGGCTCACAGCTCTCTACAGGCTTTCCTAGAACCTCCAGATGCAGAGCTAGTGTATGGTCCTTTGGCCTCCTCAGACAATTCCCTATCCTCAGCTCTCTTGGGTGTTCTTCAGAATACGTGTTTGGATTTAAAAGGTCAGTGCAAAGATAAAAGGGGGGGAATTAGGATACACAACAGGGAGACATTCAAATCTTTGGGTTTAGTCTTCTAGCTTTAGGTAACTAATTAAGATGATGTGCTGAAGCAGGAATCAGTTGTTTCAGTCTTTCCAAATGACAGCTTTTTGCTCTCTTAACACTTTTAACTCTTAACTCTCTTAACTCTTTTTCAGCTCCTTCCAAATCTGCAATAGCCTTTGGGAACTGGTTTCTCAGGGCTTAACATACTGCTTACCTCACAGAAGAGCAGGAAGGTATCTAACGTGCGCTATGCTCAGAATTGCATGAAGTCTGAACACAACACACGAATGCAACAAGTATGTACGGGAGACTGTTCCGCATCAGTGTAGAAAGCAAGTTTTTGGGGTGGGTTATGCTCATTAAAAATATGGATAAGTTTATGATTTTCCATAAAACAGGAAAAGAGGAGTTACTAATGCAAACTCTTCAGTACACACTATCTGTCAACTCAGGTAATAAATGGCTCAAGTAGAATCTTGCATCCTTCACAACTCCAGACACTCATTTAACTCTGCAGTAGTTACATGACAATATATACTACTCCACTCTCACAATACAGCTATGGCATGCGTAGATAACCTATTATGAAACTGGCTAAACTGATAATAAAAGAAGCCACGGACAACAGTAGCAAAATCTTCCCAAGGTACTCAGAAATCACCTAATATTGTTCCCCACTTTACTATTATTCCCCAGAGAGCCAGGGTATTTCACGCAACTGCAATCACTATTTCAAAGTATATTGTAGATCTATCCTTCACCACACCAGTGTGAGAGAAAGGGATTGAGCCTATATAAGCACAAACTGAAACACTGGGCTCATTCAGGAGATATAGGATCTCATACACAATATATACCAGAACCTAGACAATATATACCAGAACCTGAATTAGCCTTCTGTTTAGTAACTTGTTCAAAAGCACGGCATATTCCTGCTATGAAAACAACCTGGTCTTCTGGCTGTTCTGTCAAAGCAGAATATTCCTTCACCCCTTCTTTGTGTGCCTTGTCAACCTTCCTGACTTACCTGGACTCTAGGATTTTGTAGCAGGGCCTCCCTCCAGATCTTGCCGCTGCAAAATGATGTGTGTGTGCCTATATGGAGAAAGAGTGTACTACTTTGTGTAGCTGCAGCGCAGGCACCCACATCAAGCTGAACTTATAGAAGTACTCTGCACCATTTTAATACGTGACTCAGAGCAGTAGTGGTACCAAAGACAGTTTACGTCTCTGGGATATCATTGCGTCTCTGGACCTTCTTCTGTGCACTGCCCCCTCAACCCAGGCACATGGCAAAAAGCACATTCTAACTCACTGACAGAGTTTGAAGTCTAAATAAAAAGTCAAGGTATTCCATTTGACACAAGTTAGTAAAACTACCAACCTGGTATTTTGCAGTCATCTAAAAACTATTACTCTACTCTCCATTTCAGTTCTTTGAACAGTTTACATTTCAAAAGAAAGGGTGTCATTGTAGAATAATACGTTAAAAATTGCCTGTAACTGCTTTGAATGCGCACTCAGAATGGGATTAGTCTTTTCAAAGAACCCGAACTTTTGGCATGGCACCGCTTTTCATCTTGTCAGAGTGCTACTTGATGCCTATATATAACCAGCTACATTTTTTGTTGTTGACAAAAAATGGTTTAGTGCAACGCTTGAATAAATTACATAAGAGACATCTAAAACCAATTTTCTTTCAAAAAGTGATCTGTAGTCCCCTGACTGCCAAAAAACTGAGGCTGGCAGGGCAGTTTCAACTGAGATTTAAAACTCCCAGTACAGCTGTAACTTCCCAGATGTTTTTTAAAGCCTCTGCCAACAGTCATTCCTGCCCACTAGACCTGTACATTTCAGAAATTCAGAAATTTAGAGGATAAAAGTTGTACACATCCTATGAAACTCTTCACCAAATAAACCAGTTTACATCAAAACTTGAATATGGAAAGTCTCTAGAGGTTATTAGTCCTAAACTATCATAATTTTCTTGACAACGGAAAGATTGTTCAAAATAAGTTATTGCTCATAAGAATTAGTTTATTGTCAACTAGAAATTCCCTTTGCTAATATCTGCAAATCAAAATTTATTATAAGAACTAGAAGCAATACATTCAAGGAATTGGTGCCCTTATGCACAGTACTGGGGCTATGGAAACACATTTAGCAGGTGTAAATGAGCGCTTTGGCTTCAGTGACATTACTCCAATTTGTGCTAAGTGATAATCTGACTCAAGACATTTAATATCCTTCCTGTTCAATATCCTCAGCCCCTGGAAAGAATTAAAAACACTTAGTTTGTTTCTGTCATTCCAATTCAACTACCAGACAGCAATGAAGTGAATGAATGCCAAGACCGTTACATGCAGTTATAGTTACGCATTTTCACTAGACAGAAAAGTAACTTGACATTGTTTCAGATCCTTGTAAATTGAGGTCCAGACAAATGAAACTGTGTAAAGAGCTACCATATGACCTATCCTTGTCATTCTGGAAAACTCATCTGCCTGAACAAACTTGAATCAGTATGATCTAAACCAGTCACAAAAAGAGAACAATTTACATTGTGTTCTGTTTTACTTAGAACTCTTATCACAGTCCTGGGAGTATGATAATAATACCTCCGTTTCTTGAATTGGTAACCAGATAGTTGCACATAAAAATATTTTAAATGTGATCTATTTCTTAGAAAGAATAAGAACTCTGGTTTGCTGATGGTGACTACTCAGATAAATATCACTACAGCATAAAAACTGGAGGAACATATTTTCATAAATCTTTACTGAATTGAGAATGAACAGTAGATCAAATAACTTCTGACAGTACATTATGAAAACAAGCTGTTCAAAAATTGTTCTTAAGTACTTTATTTCAGGGTTTCAGTTAATCCCTTGATTATTATAGTCCATTATCTTAGAAAAGAAAATGCATCTTCTTAACAGTGTAACAGTGAAAAAAAAATCTTCCCTTACATGAAAGAGTTAGGCTATAGATTGAGATGCTATGATTTCCTCAGACCTCCCAAATAGTTCCTCTGGGTTATTACTTCTTCAGAGTATCCAGAGAGCTATAAGTGCTAACACTGATGATTCACAGTTCATACTAGAGCCATTCTGCAACATGGCCTGCAGGCAAACTGTGCAGATGGTAAGGTTGCCATTTGTCAGGTACAAATTTAGGTGCAATTTAAACTCTGCACAGCTATAGATTTGAAAACATCTTTTAAAGCTCCAAGGTTATTTTCTTTCATTATTTTTTTTCCACAGCAAATATCAGGGCTGACATAAGGCACGAGCACAGCAAGACAGCCGCTTGTAGGAATAGCCTGAAGAGGCAGCACTTTTTCTCCTCTGCCTATGCTTGAGGGGACAAAGGTTGGCTGTCATACCCTACCTACTGAGACTATTAGGAAGAAGGCAATGTTCAAGGGGGCAAACACTGCTGCAGGAGTAACTGTCGTCTCTACTCTCCTCTCAGCAATCCCAGGAACCAAAAACCCCCTCTCTGGCCACGACGCTTACTGGCTCCCTGTCTCAGACTTTCCATTTCTACCTGATGCCCTCTCACTCCTGCAAAAGGACAACTCAACTATGGCCCTAGGTCCTTTTCATCCCATCCCTTTTCCTCCACAACAGCCCAATGGGCAGGTGGTGTGGGTGGTGCTTTCTGTGAGGCAGGCCAAGGCCTACAGGCAGAATGTGGAACCTGTGGTTTGGTGGCTGGAAAGGTGTAAAGGAGATCCATACCCCAGTAAATGAAAGAGGAGAGGTGGATACACTGTGCAAGACTCTTATACCCATAACTCCAGAAAGCCTGGTCCCATACTCATTCCCACTCAAAAATCCCTCTGCCTTTTCCAGGCCATCTCACCTTACAGGGGTTCACCCAACTCCTCCAGCCAGCCACTGCACCCCACCCACAGCCCAATCTGCACTACCATGAAGTGATCATCACCCTTACTACTGAGAAACCTTAAAGTAGTTCTGGTACATTTGAGTTTATCTATCTATATACATCAGTAAGCACAGCAAAAAGTTGGCTTATTCATTTAAGAGAAGAAATACACATATATTTTATAAAGCATTCTGGAACATATTGTGATACAGACTTCAGATATTTACTACTACCATTATCATCGCTATTACTGCTGCCCCAATGGCTATACATACTGAATAAATTCAGTTTTAGTTAAAAATCAGGAAAAATACTTCCCTACCTTCTCTGAAAGCAGACTCAAGCCAGTTGCTCCCCCTCATCTTTCCTGACCTTTCTCCTATGCTCCATTAACCACAATAAGTGCAAGTGCCCTTTCTACAAAGCCCAGGAGGATCACCTCATTGTAACAGCTAGCCTCCACCAGGCTGTTTCTGGCATAGAAAAGAAAACACAAGAGTGGCAGGAAAAGGACTTGCCAGACAACATTTTGTGCAGTGCTGCTTTTTAGTTGTGCCAGTCCTAGCCTTTGTAAATTAGTGCAAATTAGAACAGGTCCACTGAAAAGATTATAAAACTTTCCCAGCAAACAATACAGAGTTTATCTGACGGGACAGATGAGCATAAGTATTTAGCTACATGGATCAAAAATATTTTTACACAGAGTTTCTCCTTAAAGATGTAGTTATATCAGCATCTGGTATTTGGATCTACATCTGGCTGATGACCAGTCACCAGCAGTGCTCCTTAAGGCTCAATTCTAGGGCCAGTTCTGTTCAATATTTTTATCAATAATCTGGACTCAGTAGTTGAATGCACCATTAGCAAGTTCGCTGACAATACTGAACTGGGAGGTGCTATTGAGTCTCTTGAGTGACAAGGGGCCTTGCAGAGGGATCCAGATAAACTGGAGCATTGGACAATCATTACTGACATGAAATTTAACAAGACCATATGCTGGATTCTGCACTTAGGATGCAGTAACACCAGACACAAGTATAAATTGGGAGAGAAGCGGTTGGAGAGCAACCCTGCAGAAAGGGATCTGGGGGTGCCGGTCAGCAGTAGGCTCAACATGCGTCAGCAGTGTGCCCTGGCAGTCGAGAGGGCAAATAGCATTCTGGGGTGCATTAAACACAGCATACCTTGAGTACTGTGCACAGTTCTGCGCCCCACAATTTAAGAAGGATGTGAAGGTACTTGAATGCTCCAGAGGAGAGCAACAAAGCTGGTGAAAGGGCTGGAAGGAGTGTCCTGTGATGATCTGCTAAGGAATTTGGGCCTGTCTACCTTGAAGAAAAGGAGGCAGAGGGGCGGCCTCATTGCTCTCTACAGCTTCTTGAAGAGGGGAAGCAGAGAGGGAGGTGCTGATCTCCCTAGGATCCAGTGACAGGAGGCGTGGGAACGGCTCAAAGCTGCATCAGGGTAGGTTTAGACTGGACATTAGGAAGCATTTCTTCAACGAGAGGGTGGTCAAACACTTTAACAGGCTTCCTAGAGAGGTGGTTGATGCCCCAGGCCTGGCAGTGTTTAACAGGCATTTGGACAATGCTCTTAACATGCTTTAGTGTTTGGTCAGCCCTGAATTGGTCAGGCAGTTGGACTAGTTGATCATTGTAGGTCCCTTCCAGCTGAACTATTCAATTTAGTATCAAAATATTTCATGGACACGTTGTTATATCTAATCTTGGTATTTATTATGTGTGAATTAAACTCCATTTTCCTATTTCATATCATGAATGAAGACAAGCACACAAGCACATACATGTAATGTATCAGAACATTTTTCTGAAGTAGTTTCAGTTCATTCCAAATTGCAAGTTATAATAGTAATCTTGAATTATTAGTAGCACTGAATGTTTTCACCATAATTAAACATTTAAAACAGTTAAAGAAGATTTAAACAAAAGAATTCAATGATATCTCCACAAAATATGTGATTACACCTAAGTTTTATGGAACATGTATTTTGTGGTAGACTTCTATGGTATAATTGCACTTTTTTCTTAAACATTTAGATTTTCCATTTAATGGTAAATGTGGTTTTTGACCAGATAAAAGATAACATATAAACACACATTCAGTATAACAGACAAGAAAAGCTGCAGCAACATGGTAGTGCCATATCAAATAGGACTGCAAAACAAAAGGACCTTTCAGTCGTCATTCTCCATACATGCCTCAGTTTCTGTATACCTTAGCTACAGCAGAGGAACTGATTTATTAAATTTAATCAGGCTACCTTCTGGAGCATGCATCATACAAGCATTTGCAGGGCTGGGTCAGATGGAATTCACTGCAACAGAATTTATTGCACAAGTGTTACACAGTCAAATGAAATGGGGGGGGGGGGGGGGGGGGCGGAAATCACACTGAGTTACATCCAGTGGCAGACAGAAAACAAAATGTGAGAAAGACTTTCTAAATTATTTGTGAGGAAAAATCAGTTTCTGCATTTTAATCCGCTCCCCCCCCAATCACCTCTTTTAGAGCAGTTCAGACAAACTTTATTAAACTTGTCAGCATTGCATTCCTTTTTGTATGGATAGACTGCTCCTGAAAAAGGTCAAAATAAAAAGCACAAGCAGGCTTTCAACATCGAGAACACATGCCTTTGCTTTTGACTACTCCCCTGAAAAGAACTTTCTGTAAAAAACTCATGTCCCTTTGAAAGATTACACTGCTGGCAAAAGAATCTGGATCTTTATCTTTCCACACTCAACTATTCTGACTTCTGTCTTGCATCTGTTTAGGTAGGTTTTGGAAGGTAGGACCTTTGTTCCTACATATGTATAAATATATATGCTATAGATATCAATGACAATGTAGTTCTTTAAAAACTTTGGATGCCAAATGTTAGGCATCTAAGCATACATCAAAAGATACATTTTCCCTTTGAAGTCAATAGAAACACTTTGAAATCAACTGCTTACGTAAGTGTCCAAATACAGAGTGGCATGCCTCCTGTTAGGTACTCAAGGTGAAAAGTTTATCTACATCCTTACTGTTGCAATGGAACCAGCACACACCACTGCTGGCAGAACTTCTCTGTGACAATGTGTAAACAGTACAGAATTTTCCACCTAGAAATACAGGCAGGCACTGCCACAAAAGCAAAGCTATTCTGCTCCTACTGAAAGGCAGTGGGAATACTGTCTACGGTCTAGTGACAATTATGGGATTTCTCTGGTGCTCCACCTTTCTCTTCCTCTAGGATTCTCTCAAAAATTGCAACATCTTACCTGCCCCCATTCTTAGAAGAGATGATGGTATACTGTAGTTCCAGAGAAAAGCGGTTCATTAAGATTTGTCCTCTGCTCCTAGTTGTGCCACAGACTTCTGTGGAGTTAGCTTGGATTCCTTAGCAGAGGAAAACAGGCACTAGACTACATATAAAAGGCTTTGAAAGTCTATAAATCAATTTCAGATGAAGGGAGAGGAACAGAAATATGTATCATCTTCACAGTGGTAGAGGGAACAAGGTATTACATCATGAATGTGTCTGGTTACATGATGTAATGAGGAGGTCGGCCTCTACCTTTCTTTTTTTTCCTATCACAAAAAGGCTCACATTTTCTATATGGCTCCAGGGACATACACATACGTGCTGTATACATTCATAAAAATCATACATCTGCACACCAGTTCTTCTAACTTTGTACCTACCCATTGAACTAACACATGCAAACATTCAGGTGCACCTGCAAATTTTGTGGCAGCATTGATCAAAAAATAAGTTTAGGCTACCTGTTAGGGCAACATGAGCTAAACAGCCAGTGATTTAAAAGGCAAAAGTTCAGCTGATTTAAATCAGTATAGCACCATTAAAGTTGGGTATGTCTTACTTCCTCTTAGCTGAGAATTTGATCCTAGCATACAATCTGTAGAAAATGGGAATAATCTTTAAGTCACACATATGCGCACATGCACAGACAGACACAACCCCATGGAATACAACTGCAAACTCAGTGTGTTATTAGCATTTACTTTAAAAACAAAATAAATTCTCCATTACTAAACTAACATGAAACAGAGCAATACTATCATCTTTCATATCCATAGGATTTAAAATACTTCTACTTATGAAGGCTCAAGTTTCTGTGTCAAGTTATCAGCTGTCGCAGGATAAGCAAACTACTGAACCTAAATAAAGAAAATTAGCTTTCAACAGTACAGTGCTTTCAGCATTAGATACACTATGAGCTACACTGAGAATTTGTGTGAGAAATTTAGATAAGAAGCTGTTCAATTCAATTCCCCCTCCTAACAGGATGGCTGTAGTGCTGGACCTGATCATATGAAGCTGTGACAATTTCATAGAGCTATTCTCTTTTTCTCTGTTTGCAACCAAGACAAGGGCATTTGGCTCAAGTGGGAAGGGTTTTCTTCAATAAACATGTGTTTTCAGCCAACTTGAAAGGAATAATCAATCCAGATCAAATTCACTGACTAATTTCATGTGGGGAAAAACAAGCTAAGAGCTAGTGTCATAAAACTTCCCTCAGATGCTAGAATTGTTCCCTCTTTACCCAATATCTTAGTCAGAGCAATGTGGGTATGTGGGAAATCTAGGCTCCACCTAGCACATCCAGGGCAGCGAACACAAAGCTTAAGCTATCAGATAAAAGGATATGCCTTCTCAGCAGTTTAAATCTCTATTTTTATTCACTTGGCTACAGAGTGTCCAAAATGAAGTATTCTGTCTCTAATCAGACAACTATTTCCTGTCAAATGAAGCATCACTTTTACCTTGCCATCTTGAAACACACAAAAATGAAACACTACCTTTGGCTCAATCTGAACCAACTTCATTTTGTAATTTTATGCTTTTGAAGTGCAGGTGTTGAAAATACTTACAGCCTTTTGCACTGTCCTGTACACTCTATTTAGTAATGCTTAGGATGAAATCTAAATTTCAGTTACTCACCATCTAAAGGGAATATGCACATATATGCAATATGCTCCCCAAATACAGTCAAGTCAAATTGCCTATCCATCTTTTCTAATACTATACAACATAAAAAAAAATAGTGACTGTAAAATAGCATTTAATGATTTCATTCTATTCAGCATGCTGCTTTGCAGAAAAAGGTTCTTTCCTTGAAAACAAGCAGCTACAAATACTGCTTGCACCTTGGTGTTTTTCTCAATTTCAGTACCCTTTGAGCTCCCAGATGGTCTTAATTAAAATAGAGTAGTTTCTAATTTACAGCACAGGAGACATTTTGAAACTCTTGTTGAGGTAGTGTTAGTGAAACCCAAATAACCACCCAGATCTCACCCCCAGACAGGCACATCAACATCTTTAATTTATCTACTTAAGTTTCTGTTGTGCTCATAAGTCTTCTTTACGGTAACAATTGTACCATGCTTCCATCGTACCTTAACCTCCCCCAAAATAAATAAGTAGTTTCACATAAAATATGTGTCATCACGTAAAGAAGTATTTATTCCTTTCCATTCTTTCATCCCCCTCCTTCAAAGATGTTTCAGCTCTGCAAATAGAGACTAACACATACAGACAACAAACTTTGTCTGGAGTGTTACTAGCAGTTTTGTTTCTTCACTCAAGCACATCACATTTCGTAAAAGTGACATCACTGCTCCAAAGCACCTAAGTGGGATACCATAGATCTTTGCAATACACTTCTCATGGATCCCATCAGCCTGCTTTTCTTGTAAACAAACAACCAAAGAGTGCCATGTGTACAGCTCAGTAACTCAAAGTATAATCAACAAATAACCGCTCTAGGACTGAATGCAGATTTTCAGTCTCATATCTAGCTAGGTTTTTACAACAGGTAGTGCTTTACTTTTGCACAAATACAGCTACAAATCTATTAATAGCTTACAACCAAAACTAAAAACAACAAGGAATTTTTTGTAAGATTATGTGTGAATTAGAAATGGAATATCATCCAGTCCCACTGCATTGCATTTATGCTACGTGTGTTATTTCCACCAAAATATACATACTTACCTAGAAGAACATCAGAACAACAATTTTATCAACATGCTACATAAACATACACAAAGTATATGGTACAGTAAGAAGGAGAAATTGGTTGTTTACCATATGAGAAAGTTTGGAAGAGCTCAATATAGGTGATTGTCCCCCTCTACTATGCTCTGGTGAGACCCCACCTGGAGTACTGCATCCAGCTCTGGAGTCCTCAGCACAGGAAAGACCTGGACCTGTTGGAGCAGGTCCAGAGGAGGTCTACAAAAATGATCAGGGGGATCAAACACCTCTCCTACGAAGACAGGCTGAGAGACTTGGGGTTGTTCAGCCTAGAGAAGAGAAGGCCTTTCAGTATTTAAAGGGGGCTTATAAGAAAGATGGTGATAGGCTTTTTTAGTAGGGCCTGATGCAACAGGAGAAGGGGTAATGGTTTTAAACCAAAACAGGGTGGATTCAGACTAGGTATCAGGAAGATATTTTTTACAATGAGGGTGGTAAAACACTGGAACAGGTTGCCCAGAGAGGTGGAAGGTGCCCCATCACTGGAAACATTCAAGGCCAGGTTGGACGGGGCTCTGAACAACCTTGATCTAGTGGAAGATGTCCCTGCTCATTGCAGGGGGTTGGACTAGATGACCTTTAAAGGTCCCTTCCAACCCAAACTATTCTACGATTCTATATATTTTCTTGAATGGAGAATTTTCTCCAAGAAACTGTTTTTTTCTCCTTGTAGAATTAATTCTAAATCCTTGGCAATGAACATATATTGCCCCTACTTTCTTTTTAAACTTCATGAAACAAAAATTTTAGTTTTCAAATTAAATTGACTAGCATTACCCGTTCAGTCATACCTTAACCTCCAGGTCATCATTGTTCTTTGAGAGAATCACATCAAACAAAAGTACTCAGAAGAGTAAATTTCCTCAGCTGTGCACTGTTACACTGATAAAACTGTAAACATGGGTTAACTGAATCCAATGCAGTTTAACCAATAGTGCACATTCTCATTTCAGCATCTCAGTAAGATGCCTGATTTGTCAAAATGTTGATAATATTTATGATAATGAAATGATAATACCACAAGCTGTTCCCAATGGCTTCTCACAATTAAGGACTACATACTGAAAACTGTGTGGAAAACTACCATTATGACTATTTTGTACATTAATCTTTTCTCCCCCTTCTCTGTTTATTATCTTTCCTCCTCCTCAGCCAGTCTCTTCTAATTGTTGCCCTTTTTGTCACTCTCCTACCTTCTTCTTCCCACATTTCTACTTCTAGACTTCCTCCATTTTCCCATTCCCAAGTGCCTATCAGTGTCTCTTGCTGCATTTGCTCAGTCCCCAACAACCTTCCCTTCATACCTTTTTATTTGAGGTATTTTTAGATGAGAACAAGACAACATGATGCCCCGCAAGGATCAATCACTTCTTTTATGTATTTCAGTGGTCCTGTTTTCCAGCCCATTTTCTGTTTACACCCTTTACTTTGAAGATAGTTAGTCCTTGTTCTAAAGAACTATGTCTTCTTTTGGGCTTACACATCTAATACAATATAATCCAAGCCCTGACTGATGTTTTTGAGTGATTTGCAATGCATTATCACAAATCCAGAAGCTAGCAATGGAGGTTTCCCCAACGCCTGTACACACACATTGCTTCAATTAACATGAAGGTGACAAACTAATATGAAGTGCAGCTTTGCATACATCCCCAGGGAAATTCTCACATAACTTGCCAAAGATGGATACAGGTTTGCTCATCGTTGTCAGGAAGACTATTAAGTGGCTGCAGGAGGCGCAAGGATCCAGCTCCCTTTTGAAAATGCTTTCCATAATACACTCTCAAAGGAGACATGGCAGAGTCTGGATACATGTACTGAAACTTGACTGGTTTAATAAACTATCCTAAATACCAACCATAAAACGGCTGGTTTGACTGGATCCTTGGAAAGAACAGGAGAAGATTCCTCCATCAAAAAGGACTTGAATGGAAAATACCATGTTTACACACAAATCTGTATGCGTATGGTCACTCTCTCACTTAAATTTTCTTCTCCTAACTTGTTTTCTTTCTGTGTAATTCTACCTTAGTCAAAAAAGGAACGTCCATTAGCCAGTCAGAAACCGAACTCTGCTTTATCAGTACTTTATTTTAGCATCACTAAAAAAAAAGTACATGAAGTAATACACCTCTGTAGCAATTGTTTCTACAACTCCATTACATAAAAATGGGTGTACAAGCAGAAGACAATAAAGCAAAGCTGAAGAGAAAGGAAAGCAAGGTGAGAGACTGCTATGAGAACACATACACATATAGTTAAAAATCTCAAATCCCTTCCTGCTACAGAAGTCAGGAAAAAACTACACACAACCACACTGAGCATACAATAAATTTATAGCCCTTTTGGAGCATGGAAATAAACACACATACAACTTGCAAACATACACAATACCCTGGGATTTCTTCAGTGTCTTCATCCCAACAATGTTCTTGAAGCACTCAGCAATAAATTGCTTCCCCACATCTATTTGTATGGAAAACATTGCTTAATTTTCAGTCCATCCTTTTTTAAGTCAGTATTCAAGCTTTTTCTGATATTCTGGTAAGCAATTACCCCCCACAAAAAACTTCCAAGTTAACAACCAAGATGAACAGTTTCTCCTCATTTACTCCACCAATTACTGGGAGTTTGGATGCTTTTAATTGAAAGTGAAGATGTGACCTCAAATATTAACATGTCTGATAATTCAGCATTATTTATCAGATTAGAGCCTGGAGAATGACTGTCCTGCTTAATTATTTTCTCCTCAACCCTCCTTCCCATGAAAAAAATTACAGTTCAATACTCTTAACTGATGTCAGAATAAATATGATTTAGTAGTGTCTAGATTGCTCTGATCACTGCACTTTTAACTGATGCAAATTAATTTATTCATAATAAAATACAAAAGATATTTGAGCTTCTACAGTCACCAAATATACATAACCCATATATTAACCACTGATTTTTCATGGAAACAACATCATGATCTTTTAGTAAAGGAATTCAGTGCAACCCTTGATGCCTAGCTACAACATAAACTTTAATACATATCTGATTTTTTTTCTCCTTTCTTAAAAGCGGTCAACTTTCCCACTTGAGACACTGAACAGTGGCACCTGAAATTCAGACTCCCACAACTACCAAGATCCAAAGAATGACTTTCTTTTACTGGTGATTTAGAGACTGTTTTTAAGTACCCTTTGATGACATGAACACTTTCATTCCTTCAGTCCTTCATACTGCCCATTTTCTTTCAAGAGTTGAAGCCTCTGTTTTTCTCTCTAGTAGATTTTTCTATAAGGGCAAGGATCTTGCTGGGAAAAAATTCTTTTTCATGGAAAGGTTATGCAACAAGCTACAAAAGTAACCCTTCTTTCCAAACTCCCACAAAGCATACAGAAAGAAAACAAGAGACAGTTAGGAAAAGTGGACTTAAAATGTTAAAAATGTTTCTTAATTATTGTACTAGGTGTGTTTTTTGTAGATGGATAGTCTTTTCATTATCAGGGTTGAAATTTTACGTTTATAAAGTCACAGTGAAGGACCTGACCATGCCAACATAACTCAATATAGTTTAACCGTATCCCTAAAGCTATTTCCTACAAAATTTTACATGACAGAACTGCAGTGGTTTCATAAGAGCATTCTCACTGGTCTTTGATAGGTCACAAACTGCTTGCAGCTTGATAAACAGTTACTCTGCCTCCCACTTGGGCCAAACACCAGAAAAATAATTCATCGCTGCCAGTTCAGTACCACAGTAGCAGAATGAAGGTCCTGCCTACTCTGCTGGTTCCTTTGCAAACATGAGTGTTAGCCACAGCCTTCTCCTGAGTCACAAGCACTGTACTACTTATGCCCTCTACTCAGACAGGAGATATTTTTACACACACTTTCAGAGAAAAAATCCTTACATCTCAAAATCTGTTATAATGTATGTCATCAACAATGTATTGAAATGACTGCTTGGCAGTACCCAAACCATTCAAACATAATATCCCAACCATGATATTAAGAGATTTTTTTTAATTTTTTTTTAATTTTTTTCTCCCCTATTCCCTGCACCCCCACACTACCTCTGACAACAAGGAGCTCCATTTCTCCTCTCCGGGGAGAATGCTGACAATCAATTTGCTTTCTTAAACAGTTTTGGGACTCCAATCACTTTTGAAGTGTAAAACCAACAAGTATAAAGGAAATTCCCTGGAGTCATGTTAGTCAATACAGTGAAATTCATGCTTAACACACAGAATGCTAATGAAGACAAACTATGGTTATTTTACTGTATGCTACATCATTAAAAAAGTATTAAAACTATGTATTATTTCCAAAGACTCAGTTTTAAAAGCACGCAGACCACCTGAGATGCTTAGAATTATAATCTGTGTTTGAAGTGATGAAAGCATTACCTCCTACAGGCTCCTCTCTTTGTCAAAGTAAAGGTAGGAAACATCTCACTCAAACTGATCTGAAAAGCACCCTATATCTAGACCCTTCATTTGCTTGGATAAAATGTTTTCAAAGTCTGTTTGATCATTGAAACATCTCAGGACAGATATTTCAAGAAAAAAGGATCCCATTTACAGGCAAATTATTTTCTAAGCAAGCAACTTTTGCAGTTTTATACCTTTTACTATCATTTTTTTCATAGCATCACTGGGGTGTTTTTGTACTATCCCCTTTAAATCTAATATTAAAGAGTTGGGTAACCTAAACCAGCCTCATTTGCCTAAATAATGATAGACAAAGTCCTATAGTCTGTCATTTCAAAGTTCACGCTCTTTTTTAAAAAAAAAACAACTTAACTTGAAAGTTGTCTCACAGTTGAATTCAAAGACAAACTTTTGCCCTCTGTCTGAAATGCAATTAAAAGTAAATCAGCTAACCATTAAGAACACTTTCAAGTTCTATTTTTGCGTTTTAAAGCTATTAACATGCACTGCAGTTACGTAAAGCAAAAAGACACTTTCTCTCCCTCCCCCAATTAATAATATGAAATGTTAATCCACGACACAAAACAGACATGCAGTGCCTAACTCAATTATACAGTTATGGTTTTACGTGAATAAACAAGCTGAAGAGTCCATACAAAATACTTGGTGTATCTACATCTATTATTAAAACTTAACCCAAAACCTAACTAGATTTATCTTCAAAGACTACGAAAGAAAGTATATGGTTCTCAGGGATCATAATATTAAAAAAAGCCTTTTTTCCCCCAGCTCTCCACATGTTCGATGGGATGCTGTAGCTGCTTCTACAATTCAGTTTAGCTTTTTTATAGTGAAATGTACATTTGAATTTGTTTAATGCTGAGCCTGACTTATGGAAACTGATGGGTTTGTCTTATTTTACAAGCAGGCCCAGGTTTATCTAAACATTTAAACTACTGATCAGCAGTGCTCCTGAAGTATGTGTGTTTGGCTCAATTCTAGTCTCCAGTAAATTAACAGACTAATGCTGTCGACACACATGGCAATATTCCGAAGTTACAGATACAGAAGTGACAGCAGAAATGGTTGCACCTTTCTGTGCATCAGGAACAATTAGCAGTTACCTGCAATCAGATAAGAAGCTAATCATCTCTGTATTAGATCAGACAGGACTCTGACTTTCGGGGGCTATTATCAACTTAGAGTGAAGAAACAATATCTGTCCTTCAAAAATAGTATAAAAGCAAGAAAATAAACAGTGCTATGTATCAAAAGTGCCCTCAGTACAACAGCCTGAGTAGTTTGCTCTGCCAGTACGACCAACATGTTATACTTTGAGTCTGCTGCTGTGAGTATAACCTCCATTCAGTAAGGACACCTCTGATTTTGAGGCTGCTCACATATGAGGGCTGTTTGGTTCTCTTGGTAGTGATTGATTTTTGAGTGTTGTAGAGTGCTTTTACTTTTGAGGGGTAAGGGGGTTGTTTTCTTTTTAGCTTGAGGACCTAGCTTTCACTGTCTTTTAATACAATGCAGTAAGCTTGAAACTTCATGTTCTCAAAAAAGAACAAACGCATTTAAACAGGTTAGGTAGATGCATTCGGCATCTGATATGAGGACATTAAGGCATCTTTCAAATTGCTTGGAAGTTTAAATTCATTAGTGACAGGCCAAAAGATTCAGCTGATTATATCAGCCTCTACTGAACTTAAAGGCATCAACAAATACCCAAGATCAAAGCCTTTGGGTAAAAACAGATAGCATGTCCAGAGAACTCCAGTTTCAGAAAGAGAACTGCGGTGGAGGGAAGGAGAATAACTGTCATCAGGTTTCTCTATGGTTTCATAGTTCAGGAATCCTTTCAGGTGCATTTACAGCTACAATACAACAATTCCTGACCTACAGTCTATCTCTTCCTTTATATATGAAGGAAGTTGCATTTATGGGCAAATTGTCTAGTACTACTGATACGGTCCATATGGAGGGTCCAGAATTAGCTGGTTTTACTCTATATTCCTTGAAGTGATCTAATCAAATAACTGCATTTCCATCAAATATCATACGCACGTCTGTAAGCTTTCTTTGCAAAATTACAGCAATTGTCTATTATATGGAAATCCAGAAGTTTTTCATTATACTTCTCTGTCTTCCCACCCCCATATTGTATTTTACACATCTGGAATAAGTAGAAAAGCTATCGTATTAGCATGGGCAATAAGAATCACAGCAAATCCACTTACAGTACAGACATGCTGTTCCAAAAAAATACTGCCTGTAATGGACATTTTTTTCCCCTCCAAAGTTCACATAACTTCTGAGGAACAACAGAACTATTCTTCACTAACAGGCAATACAGAAACATACATACACAGATGGAAAGGTATAACAACTCTTGACTATTGGGCATTTCTGCAAAATCAGATCACTTAGTGACCTTCTGCAATCACATCAGTCAGTAGCAGTACTATGGCAAATGTTCAGGAGCAGTTATGCAAAAGGAGGGGAAAAAAGTTTTATTTAGTTCAGCTTTTTATTTTCTTTTTACTTCTGAGCAGGTACTGTGTACCCCCCTCCCTTAACCTTAAGTATCTCCATTTTAGACCCAATCATGCCCACAGTTACATACAAGGTTCAATTTTAACATTTTTTCTTTTCCAGTCAAAAGACTACTACAAATAAAGTTTGCTAACAGAAGCACGTTTGCCTGCTTTTTATCATCTTTCAGAAAAACAACGCTGAGACTTGAAAAACCAATATATGCCTGTAAATTCCATGTACCTGAGTAATCATTGTCATTAATATTCTAAGAGCTACAAACTAGTGCATCAGGTAATGATGACAACAGATTAAGTGTGCAGAACACCTGCTTGTTGATATGTTTTACAACCTATGAGATTTACACGGAATTGCAGCCAGTAATACAAGTTTTCCTTTTTAGCTTCACAAGTAACACTTTTATCTGTCAACAATCTCAAATTTAGCAACCATATCAGACAAACAAACATGGGGACTTACCTTTAACACATCCTACTTTTGAAAAAGATTATATGGTTCCAGACTGCAATCAATTAAATAGTCCTACACAGAACATGTCTGGTTCACTGTAGCACTACTCCAAGTGCATCGTTCTGTTTTAAGATAACTATTAGCTGAGGGAGGTTTTGTTTGTTTGCAGCCTGGTACTTTTACAGTACCTTTCATCAGTTTCTTGAGAGTGAAATAAAAAGGCAAACAGTTTTCCTGCAATACATTTAGTCACCTTAAAGCAAACCCACAAGTTGTGGAGGAACATACTCAAACACATCCAGTTACATCAAGACATTTCAAGAGGTATGAGAAATCTGGGATTACCTTAGCACTGAAATTGCCATTACACCGAGGAAAAAAAATAAAAATTCAGAACAAACAGCATCTTAAGCTTAGCATCGTGATTGCTTTTAAGTGCCTTTCACTAACAAGCAGAATAATGTTAAACATTCACAAATCACAAGACGTCTTTGTCACAATCTTTCCCTTTTAGATTTTCTTCATTTGTTAGACTGTTTTCACAACAGTTTCTCCTACTATCCCTACTGCTAACATCAACTTCTCATCTCACAGGATGAAAATAACCGAGACATTTTGCTTAGGCAGATGGAAATACTCCTGTAAAGCAACTTCAGAAAAATTCTCTGGATATAATCAGAAGCTACCACACACTTTAGGTGCAATGAACTGCTAGCAGCAGTTCCTAGAAGTTCTGTGATGATTTTGGTTTTTTTGGTTGTTTTTTTTTTTTTTTTATGTATAATCATGTAGGTTACTTAAAATTATGCCAATTTGTTTCAGATTGGGGTAAGAATTTGCCAGTGTCCAATCCCAGAGTTTGGATTCAAATGTCAACATAAACAGTCTCAGCTGCAAATACCACATTGTGCTGAATACATACATTTGCTCAGATTCTCACAAAACTCACCTCAGAAACCAAATCACATTCTTCATCAAAGAAGGTCTGTTAAACCTTCTTTGGTTTCAGATTTAGACTGAGATTGGAAAGTCTAAACTGTCAGACTGTTCCCTAGCCAGAAAAAAAAAAAAAAAACATGCTGACTTGCATCTTCACAAAAGGTCTTATAACAGCTTCATCTTCCTACAAAAAGTGCTTTTCAGAGGCTTTTAATACTGTTTGCAATAAATGCAGGATCCAAGGTCTGCAGGGGGCAGATAACTCTTTATAGTTTTCTCAAATCCTCTTATTCCATCCACTCTGAGAACTCTACAGCCCAAGTTTAATGAGTACTGCAGTTCCACTGCAGAGCTCAGCCATATTTGCACACCCCCCCCCAAAAAAAAAAAAAAAAAAAATCAACGCAAATCCTTCTTCCTCTGCAACTGCTCTGCAGAATCAGGCCTTGAAATACTAGTTTGAAGTCACGTGCCTATGCATCACTGTGTCTCAGCCTCTAAAGCACATTCTATCTTCAAATAATAAATGTCTTTTGTTGTTTCAGGGCAAATCATGTCGTCAGTGCTGCATGAAGGATGTGTGAATATTCAGCAAACAAACTGATGATTCATTATGGTCTTGAGCAGCAACAGGATTTCATCATAATTCCAAGTGAATTCAATCATTTGAAAATCATTTTTTAGGAAATATAATTAAAGTTTCATGTTCATGCATCATGCTCAGATGGTGACACTTCTGACATTTTCAATCTGAGCAGCGTCACTAAAATGGAGAAGTCTGAGATTTACTCATTTCAGCAGAGCCCTATTACATGCCAATACCTACTTTAAACAACCAGAATTTTTAAGGCCTAACCATACTCTACCTTGGCAGCTATCTTTTGTTTGTCTTCACAGATCATCGACCGATTCTAATATTTTGGAAGTGAAAGAGTCTAAAGTGCTCAGAGTCTAGACTAAATGCTCTTGGCTTGATGCTTCTATAATTAAGTCTGCTACAACTGGACTGCACTACAGGCACAGTATCATTGCCAATGGAACAGCAATTTTCAATCATGCATGAAACTGCTGAGGGCAACTGTGAGTGTATTCTTCATGTATTTGATGAAAAAATAGATACTTGGCTCTTACTGTATTATATCTTGGCCCTAGTTTAACAAAGCATTTAAGTGTGCATTTGTATGTTTGAATGTTTGTAAGGCAAGATGTATGACACACGTCACCACAGTAAGGACTTGCACTTAGATTGATTTTGGTACCTAGTGCCCTTTTCAATTAAGTCAGTGAGAAGCAGGTTCCAGAACAGCCTCAGAAAACCAGCCCTCTCTTACTATTTAAAATTCCAGGTCTCCTACTTACACTAAAATTATTTGCCATATAGCACTTCAGAAGAATTAGGAACTATACAGAAAGTAGTAACTTTATCATATCCAAATACATGAGTATTATGAAAACATAAAACTTGTACAAATCAAAGCCATGAAATTGGATAAAGTATCCCTCTGTTATGGGAAGACAACGCTAAAGAACAAGGTTCAATTCAAAGGATGATGAAATATTTGTATCATCTTAAACCAGGCTGCCTGAAGGAGCCTCTGTTTTCCTTCTTTGGTCCTTACTATTTCTACCTCCATGCATTTTCTCTAGGTAGTCTCCAACTTTTCCAGTTCAGTAGCATAACCAAGATGGAGAAGTCGAGTCCAGCGATAATATCTAGCATCTGCCTAGCTATCTCTTATTTCTCAACTCAACACTGAGTTAGTCTAATAACTCAGTGTTTTGTTCAACATAAAAACGGACATCCTGAGGCTTCCATCACAAGACTTCTCCCCATGTCTCCCAACTCAAGAGCAGTGAATAAATTCCTGGTCACTCAGGAACATAGTTTGCACATAATTTTGAATTCAAGCCAAATGTGACGACATGTATGGAATTCTATGCCTAAATCTCTTCTCTCTCCATATCTCTTTTGGCACTCCTTTCTCTAATGGATCAATGCTTACCTTCAAGTTCTTCCACATTACAAATAATCTCATCTCCAAAATGTCATTCCTGATGCCTAAACAGCAAATAGTGGGCAGTGTCTACCCACTTTTGTTTTTTCTGGTTTTCAAAGCAGTAGCTTTCAAAAGAGCTTTCGCCATCCTGCCCTTCCCATTTTGTAGGACATCTTCAAAGACCTGCAAAGCTTCCTTATCATCTTTCTTAAGACCCACTTAAAAAGACAAGCCCTCTACTTTCCTGCTACAAGACAAAGTAATCAAATAAAACAACTTCATAGCACTGATAGTGCTAATCTGATCAAATGATTACTTACTATACTAAGTTATAATTGCCACACTGTTTATATATTCTCCTCATGAGCCTGTATTGAACTTACCTTTTTCTGTTACCTCACACTTAAATTGTAAACTGTTGGGAGTAGAGACTGCCTCTTCCTTCCCCCACCTCCCCATTTTGTGTATACAATACTTGGAGCAACAAAGTCTTGGCCCCAGCAGAGTTCCTAAGCACTATAGTAATAGTGAAAGGAATAAACACATTATACATAAGACTGTACGTATATATCACTTGTTGATCACTGTTGTAATCTGTTCTATATAGGAAATATCACCTTAAGAACTTCCTAGTAAACTGAATTTGCAATGGCAACACAATTCAGTACTGTAAGTGGAAATACACCATCTCTCCACTAAGACCATATTCCTACCTTTGCAAGCGGTTAGGACTGCTCTTTGAAAAATCCTCCTCTTAACAGTTTATTGCCAATTACACTTACCAGGATTAGAAGATTATTTAGTGTCATAATGATATACTCGCAAATAAAGCGAGTCTTAAGTTTTGTAATGGTGCTTTTGCATGGGGTAGGTTTTTTGGTATGGGTTTTGGGAGTTTTCTTTGGCAGAATATACACCAAAATGAGCAAAATTCCCAGTCAACAGCTGCCAAATTTAGGGTTCTTTTAACAAAGTGGAATTGTCCAGGTCTTGGGAAATGGTAAAGATGTTATTTAAAGTAACTTAGATTTCCTACCCCAAAAAGTTACTGATGACATGTGAAAGTTTCCTTGGCAGTCACAGGTATGATGCGGGAAACTGCTTGACTTGTAAGTGATCAAGTAGCTGCTGCATACTTTAAAATTCACTAAATATCATCAACATTCTGCTCTGTATAAAAAGAAAAAAAAAAAAAAAAAAAACACCCCAAAACCACACCAAAACTGCTGACAGTTACAAAACCCTCTCAAATTTAATTTAATGAAAATCATTACTTACCTTTTCAATACTGTTACAACATAATTAAGATGTTTATTTCAGACTCACATTTCTAAGATCATATAAAATAACAAGTGCTGTTCTAAGATATGCCTTTATATCACTCATTTAAAAAGTTAAATTGCTTAAATCTTAAGGATAGACTATAATCCACTGGTTACAAAAAACAGCCCCCTAACTGACATATTCACACAGTTTTTATGCACCTTCGCACTTTCATAAAAGAGAAATAGCCCCCCCACCATTTGAATGAATCTAGATCACAAAGACATTAAGACATTTCCTCTTTTTTCCCTTCACACTAACAAATCCCCCAAAGACTACAGGCAAGTTTCCCATCACCACAGGGGTGCAAAGGCCAAAAAGCAAACTTAATGAGGCCAAACGGAGGCCTTCTCTTGCAGAAATGTTAATCATACTCTTAAGAGAAACAGAGAGGTAAAGAGAACCCCATAAAATCTGTAAGTGTACAAAATCACTTGTGCTAAAAACGTTTACAGCATTTCTTTTATCCAAGGTTACCATGAAGGGCTTTAATTCAGAGGAACTAGTGGGAATACAGTTCCTCTTATTAAAATATATTAATTAGTGTAATATATACAGTTGTCTCCTTTGAAAAGCAAAGCAAACCCATGAGAGGAACAGCAGGGTCCTACAAGGACCCGCCCACCATCTTGGATTTGCTCCTGTGAGTCTGGAGTCCCAGAAGCTGCCTCTGAAGCTTCATTTCTTTTCATGTTTAAAACCTTCATTTACAGGCATAAATAACAATGGCATAATCATTAGCAGCAACAAAGCCCAAACTTCAAGAATGTGCTATCATTTTGATAGTGACTCTCAAAATAGAAAGGCTAATCTACAAATTGTCATCTAGCTTTCAAATTGCAGATTGTCAATGAAATCACTCAGTGTATTTCCCAGGTCTGAAACATGACTGTCACTGACACTGGTCTTAGTGCTTCATTTAATATGTGCACATAACGGTGCTTATTTGGTTTAGAAGGATATCTGGATCCCCAGAGTTTGCAGCAGCAGTGTAAGTACAATTTCTCAAAAATACTATCCCATGTGCTGGCTGATTGACAAATAGCACATTTTAGCAGTCAGCAAGTGCCTCTGAACAGCTTATTTCAGGTGAATGTAATTTTAAAGCATAATTTTGGATACCAGTGTAGATGGGAAGCTGTAAGTGCCTACCACAAAAGACATCATCTCTACATGAACACCACTCCAAGAAACAAATTACTGGAGGTTGCAAATGTGTTTTGGTGAAAAATTACCATGTGTTCACAGCTGACAGTGATATTCTCAGTTTTACGTTTCTGATTTACACATAGATATATTTGTATTCAGTCTATGTTTTTCTGCAGATCTGCTACTGGCCTAAAGATATAGCAGTAAACGTACGGATGTTCTTAAGAAAAAAAAAAAACCAACCAACCAAACAAACCACAGTCTATAACCTATTTAAAAAGAAAACCCACACTACCAAACACGATCATTCTTATTTTCACGTACGCTATTGCCATAAAGCTTGTGCAAGTCAAAATATATCAGTCATTTCACTGGCAGAGACCTCTGCAACATGAGCTTATGAGAGTTAGCATGGGTGAGAATGATTAGCCTTGTAACTCATGCAACAATTCTGATGATGCCTAAGGAGAAATAGTAGCCAGCTTACCCTGCTGATGACAGGACCAAGAATAATATTTTTTGTCACTTAAGTAATTACACTTCATGTCTTCATACACATATGGAGCAGACAGTCAGTGAAGGTGTTAATTTTACAAGTCAGTTTTTAGAATTCAGCCACACTTTAAAGTCATGTTTGTTTAATCACTGCTACCACCTCATATATACAGAAATTATGCCAACAGTACTATGTTTTTGACTGCAACCTTTTTTAATAAAAGGCACAGAAAGCACCAAGCTTGATCAAACTGTGACTCAAACCAAATAGAGGCTCCCCTTACTGTGAGGCCCTTGGTTTCTCTGAACCTAAGGAGCATTCATCCACCATTCTGGCACTTAGCTAGCCATACCAATTCCTTAAAGGTTTAAGGAAGACATGGGGAGAAATGAGGAAAAAACACATCAGACTCGGATTCTGTTAAGTCTTGCATGAGACTTCCCACTAAAGGAAATTAATTTGTGAAGAATAAAACAGGTAAAGGTTTGTGGGGAAAGAGGAATAAAGCAATACAGCAAGCAGACCCATTCCAGGTTCTGTACATGTGTAAAAGACCACTTTTCCAAAAGTGTTCCCCTAGCAGATTTCCTAACAATTTCAGAAGTACTGAGGATTGGGAGAAGTATATTCTATCCTAACTTGTTTTACTGTTTATTTTAGAAACAGAAGTGCATCTACTGTATCGGTGATCACAATTTCAGTATACACCGAGCCAAACAAGAAAAAACCCAACTTCACACAGTTTCTCCAAACACTACCGTAACATGTTGAGTCAGCAACAGCACACAAGAAAAAAAAAAGCACTATGAAACTTAACTCACTCTCATATCTCCTATGTCATGTTTGCTTTTTTTACTCAACAGACTACCAACCAAGTACTTACTAGAGCCATACTTGTCTGACTTGGGTGTAAAAATATCACCAAAGATACAGGCAATGTGACTGAAACCAAAGTAAAAATTCTTACCAAAAACAACCCACATACATGCCAAACAAAGAAACCAAACACTGGCAAGCAGTTCTACAAAAATTTAATCACTACGCTACTACAAAATTTATGTTCAAAAAGCACTCCCCTTTCCCCCAATCACAATAGCAGCAGAGTTTACTTTTTAAGTTTTATCTTGGCAATTTAGAAAATTAGACTTCAACTTTAAAAGCTATGAATTTCTTGAAATAAAATCATCTGACTGCAATATTCACTACTACCATTTCACGCAACACAGAAAACTGGAAAAGAGAATACTGCCAATCTCTTACCTCCTTGGGACCTTTCTCTCATACACAAGCAGTACTTAGCCCTGGCTTTTGAGGTATGTTTCTCCTTTCTGATCTTGGGAGAAAAAAAACTATACATTTCTGATACCAGTGTTACACCAGTACAGGTATAACAGGCAGTCTATCTTTTACAGTGAATTCAGGTGTAAAGACAACAGCAAACAAATCCTGGTATTCCAAAAAGGGGTATCTATGAAAGGAACTGATGAAGCACTGATATGTGCCACAAGCAATGAATCCATATTTAACTTGCAGGGTGTTTAACATTTGAGCAACGGAGAAGCAACACTGGAAGTAATTTCCAAAGATCATCTAGACTACTTCCATAAAGTAAGGGCAAAAGTTATCAATATTACTCCTGACATATTTAGAAGTCTGTTCTTAAAAACATCTTGTGATGGAGATGCTATAATCATCAAATAGAATTGGTTCCATTGTTTACATTGTCTTCTGTAGAAAGGACAGGATATAAACACACAGCTTATTTTTACTTCTTTTTTTTTTTTTTGCAGTTGACTTAGGTCTTTAAAAACTTACTCCTCCCCTCAGTTGTATCTGTTCTAATCTAAACCACTCCAGTTCTAAAACTCCCATGGTATCTACAGACTTTCTTCTGATGGCTGTTCTAGGTGCGCTCAGGACTCCCCTCATTTGAGCCATGTTTGTATTTAAATGCTTCCCAGAACTGGACAAAATTCTGCAAGTGGTGCCTTACCACTTGGGAGTGGAAGAGCTACTCCATACAGAGAGCCTGTTTTAATATACCTGCATGCTGTCTGGCATTTCTCATAAAAGTGTAACACTCATGCTCAGCTTGTGATTGACTATAAACCCCAGAAATTTCTTCAGAATAGCTACTTTACCAGTGTCTATACAGCAAGCTTATTTACACCCAAAGTATTTTTACTCAGCCTTACTCAACTCTACCCTATTTTTTTCAGATTTGTTCTCCACTTCAGGATTCTTGTAAACCTTTCAATTGTGAGATATCTGAATTCTGGTTCTGTCCTCAAATATACTTGCAGATCCTTCCAGATTGTTCCAGAAACTAAGACACAGAGAAAGCAACAGTGGAAGGAAGACTGAAAAACAAAATGCCTTTCAATTTCAATCCTTAAGTGTGTAATTAAAACACTTCTCACCAGCTCACATGTTAAAGCAACAATCAAAGCAGTGCTAGACAGTTAAAAAGAATGTGTAGATGAGTTAAAATATGTAAATCATGGCATAAATTATTCTGGTACATATAAATGGTACATAAAGGGAAACAAAAAAAAAAGTTTGCTATAAGAGCAGGGTGTTGTCTTATTTTTGGTTCTATACCATAGGCAAACAAGAATTCATTAAAACAAGCAACGTGCAGGAAAGATGCAGTTTTAAAAGTACTATTGACTTAAAGAGAATAAATTTTATCCTCAAGTAACTTCTTTTATTAACTTCTAAGTAGCTGTAAATACCTAAAATACTACTATAAAATAAAAAGGTTTTCACTTGTCATTATTTGCTTATGAGAACCCATCCCACCTCCAGAAAAAGTACGTTCAAAACTTTGATACAATATAAAACTACAAGCCTAGGTGTTTGGAAGATGTTAAGAAATCCAGTGGAAGAATAAAGGATCATGCGAAGCCAACCTGCTAAATTTTGATTTACTTCAGCAGAAAAAGGGAAAAGCCAACTTGATAGACATCAGCAATAAATGAGATATAAAGATATAATCCAGACTACATTTGTTACATGAATAAAACTTTTTCTTTTCTTTTTTTTTTTTTTTTAAATGCTTCAAGGTTAATGGAAAGCAGAGGAAATCTGTAAATTTGGAGGTAGCAACTGGAGATTAAGTGCTAATCTAAATTCTTAAAGCCAAAAATTCAGAGGAAAAAAAAAGAGCTATAGGCACATATACATGGGCAGGAATGCACCAACACATCTGTATAGCTGCACATGCAAAAAGTAGCTAAGGACCTAACACCTCATATATACGTAGTACCTACCCTATTAACACATCCAGCCAACAGCAATATACATCTGTTTGGGGAACTTGCACCTTCTTTCTATAAAATGCGGTCCAATCATTATTTTAATGGAGAAGAAGAAAGTAACTTCAAAATGTCTCGCCTTATTAACCAGAACTTTCTTTCTGGCCTATATAACCTTACATCTCAACATCCATCTCTACATGTAAAGAAGAATCTCCCTAGAAACCAAATAAACAATGGAAGTGCAAATAGCATGTTCTGCCTCCTGATTCATCAGAAGCACTACCTCAAAAGCTTTATAATTGACAGTGATTCCTGGTGGGAGGCAGGGAGAAGGAAACTTTACAATGAATACAGCTTTGTTTTTCACTTATTAGCATGAGTTGCAATGCTGCCAAATAGAAAGAAAAAAACCCTCTCTCATCTGCAAACAAAACACATGTATGGAAGACAGAATTCACTTGTTCAAAGTCAATTTTTTCATATATCTTAAGTATAATCAGCTTAAACAAATACAGTTTCTAATTCAAAATGACAGAATCAGCTAGGTTGGAAAAGACCTTGAAGATCATCTAGTCCAACCATTAACCTAACACTGACCATTCCCAGCTACACCATATCCCTCAGCGCTATGTCAATGTGACTCTTAAAACACCTCCAGGGGTGGGGACTCCACCACCTCCCTGGGCAGCCCATTCCAATGCCTAACATTCTGTAAAGAAATACTTCCTAATATCCAGTCTAAACCTTCCCTGGCACAACTTGAGGCCATTACCTCTTGTCCTATCACTTATTACTTGGTTAAAGAAACTCATCCCCAGCTCTCTGCAACCTCCTTTCAGGTAGATGTAGAGGGCGATGAGGTCTCCCCTCAGCCTCCTCTTCTCCAAACTAAACAACCCCAGTTCCCTCAGCCGCTCCTCGTACGACATGTGCTCCAGACCCTTCACCAGCTTCGTTGTCCTTCTCTGGACACGCTTGAGCAATTCAATGTCCTTTTTGTAGTGAGGGGCCCAAAACTGAACACAGGAATCGAGGTGCGGCCTCACCAGTGCCGAGTACAGGGGTAAGATCCCTTCCCTGTCCCTGCTGGCCACGCTATTTCTGATACAAACCAGGATACCATTGGCCTTCTTGGCCACCTGGGCACACTGCTGGCTCATGTCCAGCCGGCTGTCAATCAACACCCCCAGGTCCCTCTCTGACTGGCAGCTCTCCAGCCACTCCTCCCCAAGCCTGTAGCGCTGCTGGGGGTTGTTGTGGCCCAAATGCAGCACCCGGCATTTGGCCTCATTGAAACTCATACAGCTGGCCTTGAGCCATCGATCCAGCCTGTCAAGATCTCTCTGTAGAGCCTCTCTACCCTCGAGCAGATTAACTTTATTGCTTTTGGTTTCTTTGGGCTTTTTCTGAAGTTTCACTTCAGAAAAATCAAAAGAGGCATTTGTTCACAGACAAATTTTCTGTGGTTCTCCATGACCTTTCTTAGCAAATAAGGCTTCAAGATTTTTCAAGCTGCAAATTTTTATAAGAATACAGTAAGTTTTGCTAGTTCTCCTTTTATTTAACAAGATTTCCACTGACAGTCTGTTCAGTGAGATTTTTTTTTAAGCAAAAAATTTGGTTTCTCTATAATACACAACCATATATCCTAGCTCAAATTCCAAGTTTTAGAACACTGATTACTGAAAAATACACTAAATGTGAGAACAGTTTAGAAAGAGAGCTTATTACTAACAGCACTACTAAGTACACTCTGACCCTACAGTTCATCTTTTGGGGCAAAATTTTTGAACCATTGTTTCCATTGAATGTATTCAGCTGTTGGCAACCAAGTAAATCAGCAAGATTTCCATTTACTTCCAATGCATTCTGCAAATGGGCAAATAAAAGTGACATTACTATATCTCTAAAAAAATATTGTCATTGACCCCAATAAGAGATGTTCCCCTCAGGAAAAAGAAAAAAAAAAATCATACTAACTTTAAGCATGTCATTTAAAGAGAAAAAGACTCCCGACTTCTATCTCATTATTTTATAACTGTTCTTATCTGACAAAATAAATAAGAAATCATTTCTTTCTCCCCATAGTTAAACCAAGAGGCATTTTTAGACTCTAAAAAGGCCAGTGTCAGAAGATCATATTTTGGACACAACTGAAAAAGAAAATTAACTGAGTGGTAAAATGCAGCATATTTAATGAATGCAAATGAATATGAGCCACCTGCTGCTGGTCAATACATTGCAGCATGTTTAAGAAAATTAATTTGTTATGTACCTTTGTTAACCAATGTAATTAACTTTATGGAAAAAAATTGTAATTTTATTCAGTTCAATCATTTGACAACAAAATTTTAAAAAGTAATTGTATTTTACCAAAAGACAAACAACAGTGTTTTGGAACTACTGGTTCTAGCCTTCCTTTTGATTGCACTTCAGAAAGAAAATGGGGACCAGTTATATAGAAGGTACGTATGTATACAATCACATCCTTTACAAAACCGTTGTCTTACTAGGAAATCTATTTCACTTCACAAAAGGGCAGTCATTCTCTTAACAAAGCAGCTGAAAGGAAAGTAGCAACAAGTAAATGTCTCCTTGCTGTGTCTTTGAAAAGTGTATGTTCCATCACGAAGCAGCCATCCTATCTCACTTGGTGTGGATGCAAGTGCTGGTGTTGTTGTATATTCTGTGTGATCTCAAGTGGAGAATATACATGAAGAAGGACCATGAGAAGGACCGCCATGAACCTCTCCTCACAGATAGCTATAGATTCCTCCCAGATTTTAAACTGATAGCTGTCACAAAAGTCCTCCTCAAGACACTTTTTACTCAGCAGCTTCATACGGTTTACACTGAGGTGACCAATCATGGCCTAACAAAAAGATTAGTGTATCTGAAAACAATACAAGAGATGTGAGTAACACTCTTTGCTATCTCCAGCAACACAGTTTCAAGAACACTTAAGGCAGTCAAAGAGAGAGAATGCTTGGGCATCTGAAAGACAGACAACAATTTGAGGAGATACCTGTCTTCATTTGAAAACAAGTGCTCCTTAGAGCCAGCAGGAATTTTTCCAAAGAGCCAGAAAAATTTTGGCTGCATTAGTCCCTATCCAAGTGCTATTATTAGTAACTAAGTTGAACAATTACAGTTCATCTCAAAGTATGATTAATGGCAACAAAATAATATCGTGCCCCACCAATCTTTTTCTGTAAAATCCTACACTTTACATGACAAACACACATGTGACGGGAATATGTGGTCACTAGGCTACTAAGCCAAACATACAAACAACATGCCTAAGGAAAAAAAGAAATCTGGGACCATAATTGAAGACTAGTTCTAGCAAAATACCAGTCCATCAGAGGGATTAGAGTTCAGGCCCTAGCTGTTGCCCTTCCTGCTCTACACAAAGCAGGGAATTGATCGAGATAAAGGACTCACAGCAACACGATCAAGCAAGAAGGGACGATAACAAGTTTTGAAATAAATCAAGTCCATCTCTGTACCTTTAGGACTTCAACATCAACTTCGACCACAGACCACTGGTCTTGACACTTTGATATGTTTCAATAGAGATAAATAACATGCAGAGTGTGATAGCTCCTATAGGATTTGAGGAGCACTGCTACAGCACAGAGGAAGCCAGCACGTGCACTGTCTTCACACTTCTGCTTATGTAGTGTTACTAACAGACCAGAAGAGAGTGATGTAGAATTGGAAAGATTTCAGATCACTCCCTTGCTTAGAGAATAACTTACTACTAGTTCACACTAGCCTCCATCGTCCTACAGATTCCTTCCTTGTCAGCTCCACACAGCAAAATTAACACACTGTCAGGAGGGCAACATTCAGGCTATGCATTCTCAGGGTTCACCATTTTTCAGAAGCTCAGGGTGTGCAATGACTACTTTTGCCTATACACATCATCTAGGAGATAGCCCAAAAATAAGGGGCACTTATCCCACCTTGTGCCATTGTTCAAGTCTCCAGTCAGCATGTTCAGATTTAATGGTGTGAGAGACATCTTAGATGAGTACATCTATAAAATGTGCTTCTGTAGAAGACATCCCACAGACATGTCACCTTTTTTTCCCTTTTGATATCACTACATTTGCTAAGCTTTGAGAAGCCCTTTCAGCAGTTTCCACTTCAACATATCCTGCTGTCATCCACTGCTCAGACTGTGGGAGCAATAAGCAGTATCTGAGATAACCTCTAGACTACCAAAATCCACCCTGAGCTAACCTTTCCCAGATGCTGATGAGAAAAGCTCTATGGAAAAAATGTTAAAAGGGTATTTTACTATTTTTCATCTTAAGACTATGTCAATCCTTAATTCTTGTTCATTAGACTATCTTGGAAGACTATGAACAAACCAGGCACCTTGTCTCTACTATGGTGCATTCCTCCTCATTTATCTCAGTCATTTACTACTGGATTTTCTTCTCAGTGTGGATGTTTCTTTTAACAACACAGACTGAGGTATTCTCCCCTCTGCTAGCACACTCCTGGAGCACGTTGAAGGTGCAGGTACTAAGGGAGCCAACTTGGAAAGGTGCCTTCCTAGATTTGTTGTTTGTAAACAGAGGGAAACTTGTGGGCAAAGTGGCAATTGGTGGCAGTCTCGGTCACAGTGACCACAAAGTAGTTGAGTTTCACATTATTGGCAATAGGAAAAAAACTGCCAGCAAAACTTCGACCCTAGATATGGGTAGGACAGGCTTCAAGCTGCTGAAGGAGCTGGTCAGTAAGGTCCCCTGGTAATGTGCTTTTGAAGGTACTGGGATCCATCAATGCTGATCACTTTTTAAGAGCCATCTCTTAAGAGCACAGGAGCAGGCAATTCCAAAGTGCTGGAAGTCAAGCAAGTGTGACAGAAGGTCAGCTTCGCTGAGCAGGGAATCTTACTCTAGAAGGAAAGTGTATGGACATTGGAAGTACAGGCAACACAGGAGAACTACAGAGATGCTGTTTGCCACTGTAGGGAGAGAACTGGTGCAGGCGAAGCTCAATTACCATTCAAGCTAGCCATCACTGTGAAGGACAAACAAAAGGGCTTTTTTAAAATATGTTAACAGCAAAAGGAAGATCAGAGAATACATTGGTCCATTATTTGATGATGTCAGTCACCTCACAAATAAGGACAGAGACATTTAATTCCACTTTTGCCTCTGTCTTCAACACTCATGATGAGCCCTGGGACCCCAGAGCCCTGTGTTGAAAGACTGTGACTGGGGCAATGATAAACTCCCAGTCGACCCTGAACTTGTTCATGACTTGCTGCTCCAGCTGGATGTGCATAAATCTATGGGGCTTGGTGGGATTTGTCCCACAGTACTGAAAGAGCCGGCCAGTGTCATCACAGGACCTCTCTCCATTATTTTTCAACAGTTTTGGGAGTCTGGAGAGGTCCCAGCTGACTGGAAGCTGGCAAATGTTGTCCCCGTTTTCAAGAACATTAAGAAGGAAGACCCTGGTAATTACAGGCCTGTTAGTCTCACTTCAGTGCCTGGTAAAAATATGGAGAAGGTTATTCCGGAAGTTATTGAAAAGACACTTGAGACACCATGCAGTCATTGGTCACAGCCAGCACGGGTTCATGAGGAGAAAGTCCTGTTAAGCCAACTTAATTTCCTTTTATGACAAGATCACCCATCTAATTGACCAAGGGAAGCCAGTAGATGTGGTGGTTTTGGATTTTAGCAAAGCTTTTAATACTGCCTCTCTCAGTATCCTTCCAGGCAAAGTGTCCAGCATATGGCTAGACAAGCCCATAATACGTTGGGTAAGCAATCAGCTGAAGGGTCAGGCTCAAAGAGTTATAGTAAATGGGGTTACATCCGTGAGTGGTCAGTCACCAGTGGGATTCCCCAGGGCTCAATTTTAGGGCCATTGCTCTTTAATGTTTTTACAAATTATCTGGATGCCTGAATCACATGTACATTAAGTAAGCTTGCCAATGATACTAAACTAGAAGGAGCTGTGGACTCCCTCAAGGGTATAGAGAGGCCTTACAGAAAGATCTGCATAGACTAGAAAGCTGGGCAATCACCAAATATATGAAGATTAACAAGAGCAAGTGCCAGATTCTCCACCCAGAACGCGATTATCTCGGTTACCTGTACAAACTGGGGGATGAGAGGCTGGAGGGCAGCCCTGCAGAAAGAGGTCTGGGGGTTTGGGTTGATGGCAAGTTGAATGAGTCAACAGTGTACCCTGGCAGCAAAAAGGGCCAACTGTGTCTTGTGGTGCATCAAGAACGGCATAGCAAGCTGCCCAAGGGAGGTAACTGTCCCACTCTACACAGCACTGGTGCAACTCCACTTCAAGTACTGTGTGCAGTTTTGGGTGCCTCAATAGAAGGAGGACATCAGACTGCTAGAGTGTGGCCAGAGGAGAGCAACCAGGATGGTGAAAGGCCTCAAGGGCAAGACTTTCCAGAAGCTGCTGAGGTCACTTGGTTTGTTCAGCTTGGAGAACAGAAGGCTGAGGGGTGATCTCATCACAGTCTACAACTTCCTTAAGGTGGGCAGCCAAGTGGGAGGTGCTGATCTCCTCCCTCTGGTGACCAGAGACCGGACACAAGGAAATGGGATGAAGCTGCATCAGGGGAAGTTCAGACTGGGCATTAGGAAAAGGTTCTTCACTGAGAGGGTGCCTGGAACAGGCTCCCCAAGTAAGTGGTCATGGCATCAAGCCTGTCAGAGTTCAAGGAGCATCTGGACAACGCTCTTAGTTATATGGTTTAGTTTTAGGTAGTCCTGCGAGGAGCAGGGAGTTGGACTTGATCCTTATGGGTCCCTTTCAACTTGAGATGTGCCGTGATTCTACGATTATTCCAGATTTTGACAGCCCAAACAGGGATCTTAAACTCTTTCATACCACTGCAAGCAAAGAAACTTACAAAGTGCATTGGTATAGAAAACATTAATTAATGTTTCCATAAAAAAAGGAAGGGTACATTTTACTTAAGCAAATAGTGACTTTGCAAGCATAGCATCAGGAAATTGGGTAATGGGAGGGCTAGTTCACAGAGTTAAAAGAACAGGCCAAGTTGAACAGAAGGATCACCTCTTGCGCAAGTATGAAAATCTATTTGAGTAGAAAAACACATACATATGCAGAATTCAGTCATTTTGGTAAAGAAATTAAGATAAAGGTCCAGCTGTACATATGGGTCTATTTTTTTCTAACCCTCAGAATTGATGTTTTGAACAATTCTGTAAGATTTTTAGTAGCTTTATCCAACCACTTCTAATCAACAATCCTCAGAACAATACCCACTGGCTCCGCGAACTATGAATTCAGATGTGAGAACATGTAACTTTCCCATAAAGATAAATACCTTTAATAAATTCTACTGCTCAGACTGTCCAGGCTTGAGAGGTGGGCCTGTGCAAACACCATGAAGTTCAAGAAGGCCAAGTGCGAGGTCCTGGACGTGGGTCAGGGCAATCCCAAGCACAAATACAGGCCAGACGATGAGTGGATGGAGGGCAGCGCTGTGGAGAAGGACTTGGGGGTGTTGGTTAACAAGAAGCTCAACATGACCTGGCAATATGTGCTCACAGCCCAGAAAGCCAACCGTATCCTGGGCTGCATCAAGAGAAGTGAGGGCAGCAGGTCAAGGGAGGTGATTCTCTCCCTCTACTCCGCTCTTGTGAGATCCAACCTGAAGTACTGTGTCCAGCTCTGGCATCCCCAATATAAGACATGGACCTGCTCGAGCAGGTCCCAAGGAGGACACAAAGATGATCCCCTGATAGGGTGCTGGAGCACCTCCCCTATGAGGACAGGTTGAGAGATTTGGAGTTGTTCAGCCCAGAGAAGAGAAGGCTCTGGGGAGACCTTATAGCGACCTTCCAGTACTTCAAGGGGGCCTACAAGGAACCTGAGGAGGGACTCTTTATCAGGGAGTGTAGTGATAGGATGAGGGGTAATGGTTTTAAACTGAAAGAGAGTAGATTCAGATTAGATATAAGGAAGAAATTATCTGCTGTGAGGGTGGTGAGACACTGGAACAGGTTGCCTAGACAGACTGTAGATGCTGCCTCCCTGGAAGCATTCAAGGCCAGGTTGGACGGGGCTTTGAGCAGACTGGTCTAGTGGAAGGTGTCCCTGCCCATGGCAGGGGGGTTGGAACTAGATGATCTTTAAGGCCCCTTCCAACCCAAACCATTCTGTGATTCTATGACTGTCCCCAAGTACAGCCAGAACTCTTAAGAGTATTACAAAACTAATTCTGTGTTCCTGAAAGTAGATATAGACATAATGTTCTTGCTCAGAGATTGGAAAGAATAAATGATAAACTGACTGGTAAATAAATAAAAAGCAGTATTTGTATGATGGAAAAAACCTATATATCAAAGCTGAAGTAGATGATAATGGCTGCACATATAAACAGGTATGCACAAGGATCCAGGGGGGGATGGGACACACACACAGGAAAAAAAACCAAAACAAACAAACAAACAAAAAAAAAAAACCACACAAAAAACACACGAGGCCACACTCAGTTCTCAGATTCCAGAGTAACTACTGATTTTTGTTAAAATCTATGGGACTATTAATGTACCTGAAGTAATGTATATGCACATATCAGGTCTGATTATTGTCAGTCAAAATTCCAGTTAAAGGCTACTTTCATCTGCCTTCAGTTAAAAGTAAAATAACATTTGGATATCAGAAATTGTGGTAGCAGAAGCAGCTACTTTTATCCCTGCATAAGTGATCTGAGCTGGCACTGCCCACCTGTTCAACTAAGAAGATTCTTAAGGACTAAGTTGTTTTTAAAACAAAAACATCATTTGAAAAAGTTCCCGAAAGGTTACTTCAGCTGCAAATTGATGTTTTTGTAACTACTTTCAGGCATGATGATTCAGCAACCTAGGGAAAGAAGAAAGAGCACTATCAAAGATCCCATTTCAGTATCCTCAGAAAATGAACATGCGACTACCAGCAACGATACTTCAGTAGATTCTGTCTGATTACATCCTGTACTACTGATCAAAATGAAGCATGGAGAGGTGATTACCAAAATTAAAAAGGAGAGGAATGAATTGGAGAGAAAGAAACTTCTGCTCCTCAAGACAGTAACTCTACTTGTCTTTGGCACACTATGGTTCATGTATTTACATCAATTCTATTTTACAGATGGAAGAACTCAAATATGAAGATGTTCTATGCCACCTTTACAGTCCTGTAAAGGAATATAATCACAATATAGAACTGTTACGTAGTTGTCCCTGTTGTAATTCATTAAGCACAATGTTTTCTCTAAGGTGCATTCCTTTAAACTAGCTATGAGAGCACTTTTTCCAGAGTGTTCCAGCTGTTGTAATACACATTGAAAACAGATTCATTTCTCCTTATTTTCCTAAATTGGACTGGAATTGTTTGGAATACATCGAAAAACCACCTTGTAACAGCAAATCAATTTTAAGAGAGGAAAAAAAGTGAGAATTTCAGTCTTGCTGCCACCCTCATTGCTGGTGGTTCAGTTTTCAAGACTCATCCTTCTTTTTAACTGGCCACTCTAATAGCTTATGTCCTGCCTCTTAATTGGATGTGCTAAAAGATAGTCCTCCTACCGCACATTAGGATGTGGCTTACCCTAGAATTCCAACTAAGGTATTATGCAAAGCTGTCCTGAAGTGAAGTCCACAACTGTCAGACTTAAATACTAATCTCTCTTCACTAAGATTAGTCTCCCTACAGTAAATAAATACAGTGCACTTACATGCTTGCTGCATTGGAAAAACACTTCATCTTCACACACAGAAATATTTCCAGCCTTCTACAAACATGGCTGTCAACATTACAAAGACACCAACTCTAAGTAAGTATTGACAATGTCTGTCTAAGCACTGGTTCGTTTTAAATTGATGCCATGCCACTGTGTCTTCCAGCCTCTGGTTCATTAGTATTCTGTGTGCCTACTCCCAGGAACCACTTGGGAAACATATGCAAGATGATCTTTACTGAACTATGACTTCTTCATAAACACACATAGATAGCTACAGCAAACACCACAATCCATTTCTGTGATACCACTGCATGTGTAAGTGTCAACTAAAGCCATTACCCAAAGCTGAATATTATTAACTAACTATTATAACAACTATCAAGCATTCTCCAGGACAGAGAACAAAGAAAAGCTGAGGTCAAGCTCAGCACTGCCATAAGGACCACCTTAACAGTGACCCCACTTTGGTCTACACTTGAGTATGTCTGCACAGAACATATCTCCTGGTACAAGGACTGAGTCAGGAAGTATTTTTACTGAAGTTTGAGACAGCTATCCTGTCTGAGAGGTGAAAGGTGTCAAAAATCAATAGTACATTAATCACCTCTAAGTCGAGCTGAAGTGACAGTTCTCAACGTTTGTTATCCTTCAACTGGCAGTAACCAGAATAGAGTAGTGGAGGTACAAACGTTAAAGGAACATTTGATAAAAAGCAACAGAAGAGTCGACAGTAGAGAGACTCTCCAGACAACACTTAACAGTATTTTTCACAGTGATGCCATTGGGCATTACCTAGATGTAAACTCTGTGACTAGAAAAAAGAATATTAGGAGTTTATCCTTTTAATGCCCTACAGCCATACCCCTGTACTCAGGGATGAAGGCTTCTCCTAAGAACATCAAGGGAATCAGAACAGGAGCTTACTCAGAGGGTGTGGGCACAGGGTGGGGAGGAAGAAAGGTGTCTTCAAGCAGCTGGTTCTCATATTCTTAAGAATATTATTAAGAATATTATTATTAAGAGGTGCCAGCTAAAGGAAATACCTCCTCAACTTAAGATGTATACACTTTGACTTTCATCACTGCAGTCTTCCATGAAAACCCTATCATCATCCATCTGAAGCATTGATATATAAAGAAGCTTTACATCATTTCCTAGCAACACAACTAGTACTACCAGCACAAGCTAGGCCTTAGTCAGTAGCCAGCTATACTCTTGCTCTTACAGACTGTACAGGATTTTAGTCACAGAAATATCTTTTTAGATATTTTATTTAGTGTCCTTCAAATTACAGGGTGCTGTTCTGCATTCAAATATGCATATACAAGTCTGTCACTGCAATGGCAACCACACACCTAATAAAAGATTTTTGGTCTCCAATTTCCAACTAATTTTCCTGGTTTCAAAACTCCTTCCGTGCTCCCCATTCCCCTCCCAGCCCCCCCCCCCCCCCCGCAATTCTAGAAAAGATTTTTTAAATGGCAGTTTTTCAGCATAATCTTAAGCACAATACGCTAAGGAGGAGTTTATACTTATGGAAGGAACCTCATACGTAAGCTAAACCTTTAACATATAATTGTTGTATGATTTTTTTTCTGTGCTATTATATACAGAAAAGGGATATTGAAAAAATACTCAAGTGGAAGGTAAAATAAATTGATTTTCCTTTCAAGAGCATAAACTGCAAATGGCAGAACAATAAAGGCCTTAAAACTACTTATTTTCTACAGCCTTCCTCCCATGGTATTTACAGCTCTTACTCTACAGCCCCTTACTCCTAAGAGTGCTAAAACTCTTCAAAAGGGTAGGAAGAGCTAAATTCATGAGATAATTGGTTCTGCTTCTTTTTTAAAAAAAAAAAAAAAGATAAAACACTTCCCTCCCACAAATCTTTGCTGCTTAGAAGAAGCACCTCCCAGGTACCAAAAGACTAAAGTAGTCCCAGGAAATGGCACGAGCCAGCTATTTCAGTCATCGGAAAGCAGGGGATCAGCCACCTGGCTTTATGCACGTTTTCCCTGCTATAGTGAGCTATATTCTACACTGTGTCACCATGACTCGGCTGGCAGCCTACTGTGTGTCCAATTTACAGCATAGTGTGAAAGACTACCAAAAACATACTGCTATGTTATACAGTACAGCGTACTGCACTAAAAAGAGGTCCAAAGATCAAAGAGAAAGATTATTTGATACCCTTCTTCTCCTCAACACTTCTTCAGCTGAGCTTGTAGAAGAGCCACAGAAGGGTAGGGGAAGCAACTTAGGACTCATGTCCATCACTGTTCCCTGTACAGCCTCCTTTTCAGCCTCCCTAAGAATCTGTGAATTTGTGATCCACTCTCCATTGTGAGCCCAAATGAGGCATACTAGCAAAGGTAAACATCTATGAAAAAAATCTCTAAGTCGTATTCCTAAAAACCTATATTTAAATTCCTAAGCACTTAATACACAAATCATTAAATAGATTTTCTAATATACTTGCCCAACACACAATAATAGCAAGATGAGTTTCATGCACAACCAAAACCAAGATGATAATTCTAATGCCTAACAGAGACTAAACTAAAAGTACTGATTTTAACAGACTCCATCTATTTCCTTATGTAATTCACCTGTACACATTCTAAAGAAAACTCTACTTTCTTTATATTTGACAACTTCCTGCTCAATTATTAAGACAGGGAAGGACAAACTGTTGTTGCTTAAAAGCTACATGGCTTCTTGGTTGAGCATATCTAAGCAGAGGTCTCTGATTGTATTAATTTTCAGAACATCCTAAAAGAAAAAGTAACATCCCAGTTTTATCACCTCTTATTACACTTTCTTCAATCCACTTATTGTTTCTTTGACCTACAAAGGGCTGTCATCATACCTTTGATAATTATAAGAACATGTATTTCTAGTAAAAATATTTACATGGGTGTACAATAACTTCATATTTTCTCAAAAAGCTTGCCAGGCATCAGCATCTGTTTCAAAGCTTTCCAAGCATAAGAAACACTTCTCCCCAAACCTGCATGCAATATCTACAACTGCATGTAAATGCCTGCTCCTATAAACATACATCTGCACATATAAATGAGAATCAACTTTAATACAACATCAGCCCCTGCTCCTCCCCAAATAAAAAAGAAAAAAAGAGCAGCAGGGGAGAAGCAGAAAGGATAAGTTTTATACTGTTCAAAGACAAGACTGTCTTCCAACATATTTATAAAGCTGTTTTAAGGAAAGCACAATGATCAGGTTTTCTTCATGATCACAAAGGACGGGACAAGTGGTTTACTTCACAAATAAGGAAATTGTAGCTTGACTGCTAAGAACTAGGCAACCTATGGAAATATTTAAATAGATTATGATTATTTTAGTTTAGGCACATCCATGCATTAGCAATATCTTGCACTACACATTTACCTATTTACAGAGTGGCACATTTTAAACTGAGGAGATTATTTACATGAGGCTGCTGCACTTAATCATGAAATTAAGGCAGATCCAACAATTTAGAGCCATGACTGACTAAACACTGCAGTTGTGAACCACACAGAAGGTAAAATCTGACAACAATAGCCTAGATACATACGCTCCAGAGCCCAGAAGCATGAATAAGATGATTTCCCAGGGTATCAACCCAACCTTGTATTTCTAAAGTTGTTGAAGTCTACATAGAGAAAAATAGCTGTATTTACATGAAAAGTACACACAAATCTCATGCTTTCAAATTTGGCACTCAGTTCTGAAAAATCTGTCCTGACATTTATTTTTATTAAGCTCTGACAAACAGCTTCTTCTGCTTAACTTAATCTCATCAAAAGACCCGAGCAGATGAATTTAAGCAGGCACTGCTCTACTGTAAGTCTAGCCACTAAAAACATGGCAGTCCACAAGCTTCCAAAAAGCGAGCCTGCAGCATCATGCTCACTACTGTGTATATTAACTAACTGCAAGCTGCAGCTTTAATCATGAGCATAGCTGAACAGAACTCAAGTTACCTGAGCTTTAAAGACTCTTTAAGGAAATAGATACATATATTTAACAATGTAAGGAGAAAAAAAAAATACCACCAAACAAAAGCCACCCCCACACTAAAAGCATTGTTCCATAAGTGGGCTTAACAGCCACTTCTCACACTACAAGACTCACTGTACTTGAGCTGCTTTGACATTTCAGCAGCTCGAGATGGACAGCTGTCACATGGAAGGAAATCAAAGAACATATATTATATGTTCTTATATTAATCTTATATAAGAACAGTTAATGCAGATAATCAAACCTTCCTTTTACTATGCTTTTTTTGGCAAAACCGTGCGAGTTCAATAAATTTTAATTCAAGTCATAGAAAAACCTTTTGTTACTAACACTTTTGAGGTCAAATCAACCTTTGTTACAACACCACTGACATCAATAATATTACAAAATACAGAAATCTGGTGCAGTCTGCTGTCAATCAGTTCTCCTTTGAGCCACATTATGTTTCATTCATCATGCTGCACACCCTACCTCTGTACCCAGAGGGAAGGGAATTAAAAGGTCACATCTTAGCCAATAAAATATATTTAGCTATTCTGTGGGGAGAAAACAGTATCTCTAATCAGTCATCCAAACCAGACAACAGACTACCCAGAAGGTTGCATGCTGCTGCACATCAATAAACATCTTTATCTAGGAACTGAAATGAAAAATATCAAACCAGTGAAGGTATGAAAGGGGAACTCAAAGCCCTGTCAGAAAAATTACAAAATTAGAGCTGAGCACTGCATTCAGCAAATAGATGATTCAGACATGGCAGAAATAAGTAGTGCTGGGAGCTAGGTTCAGATAGCACACCCTGAAATTTTAAGTAACAGGGAAAAACACTTTGGATGCTTTTTATATCTATCTGTATTTTCTTTTGGGTCTCTCTACCAGTAAACACTTAAGTCAGCTCCTCTTTTCTTTACCTCTTCAGTCTTTACAAAACTGCTTCCCTCATAATTTTAAAAAAGTAATACCCTGCTGATACCAGTTTCGGGATTCTTTTAACCCCCAAAATTGATTTCTCCTCCACTCTTTCAGCCTCACTAATCTAAATCCTCCAGGAAACAGTCCTTATGGCACACGTGGAAATACGAAAGAGTGCCTAAATTGTACCTCTACTGCATGTCAAAGAAAAGATTAGATGCTTAAGATGCCAAAACCAGTACCGGGATACTAAGAAGATACATTGATTTTTGCCATCTATGCTACTACCAAAATGCATATAGCAGATTCATCATCTTACTGAAGAACTGTTTTCCCACTAGAATTACTGTAACTAGAATAAGACAAACTGGCATTCTCTACCCCCAAAAAACCCCATTGGTTTATGGTATTTCATCTCCTGAATGAACAGGTTTGCATACACACAACTACACTGAACTAAGCTTTATAACCTGATTGCAGTGAATTGCGTAGGGAAGGAGGAGGTACTTCAAATGCCAAACCATAAAGCTCTTTAAGACTGGAACAGAGAATCAAGACGACATGATTACAAAAACAGCACAAAATAGCTGGCTAAGAAAGAAGAATGACGACAGTGTCCATGCCTGGAAAGGGTTTGAAGCCACAGGTATCTGAACACAAGACGAAGAAAAATGCAGGTTTCTTAATGGGGAAAATACAAGAGAAAGAGCAAAGGAAGAAACATTGCCTGAAGCACAAAGAAAAACAAAAGTAAATTTGTTTGGTCAACTTTGCCAGGTACACATCAGTGAAGTTTAGCTAATGTTCTGGGGAGAAAAAGAAGGGGAGGTGGGGGGGCAGGGGAAACAAACCAAAACACCAAAAACTACAAACACCATCATTTTATTTGCAAGCTATAGTGAAAATACATACACAGTGTGTCATAGCAGTTGGAGATAAAAAAACATCTCTTATCTTATGCAACCTATCCTTTGTCAAGGCAGAATTAAGGAAATGTCTGTCATATAGGCATTCCCACTTATACAATACTGTCCACCTTTTTTTTTAAAAAAAAAAAAAAAAAAAAGAATAAATTCCTTACAAAGGTCTTCATCAAAAAGAGAACAAAAAAGTAATCACTTCCCAAAGCGGACATGCAGAACCATATATAACCACCATCTAGCCTTCCTGCTGACCAGGTTTGAACTTTCTGTACTAATAAACTTGACTCCTGCCAATAACATCTGACTCCAGGAGCGGGTTCTGAGGACCACTTACAGAATGAGACATCACAGCACATGACCACAAGTGTCAGAATTCAACGCTTAAAATATATAAGGATCAATTCACTAAAACATGCAAGCATATGTTAATTTCTGTTGAAGTCTATAGGTCCTAGGTATACACGTTAATGCTTTCTGTAAGACGAAAGTGTGAAGCATCTAAGAAAACCTAAGAATTTCTTAAAACTCTATTGAATTGGGAGTATCCCTGTGCTTTCTGCACGTTACTCTTTCCACAACAGTGTAATTCTTGGCACTTGGTAAGAAGTACCCAGCACTGTGCTTGACTGTTCCTCATAAAAGCTGATTATGCTCCCACAGCCATTTACAGGAAGATTCAAACGCATGAAATGATTACCTACATACCTACTACTTTTGTTCATCTTTTACAGTAGAGAAACATTAATTTACAATAAATAATAAATCTGGCAAAGGAAAATTAATTTATTACCCTTAAAATAACTTTAGCCACTCAATTTGCCCCCCAGTCCTACGCGCAGAAAGCTAACTGCCAGCAGTGACTGCAGCACTAGTTGCAAGCATGGGATTTAAGCTGGCACTCTTGTTAGAGCTGAGGTAATTTAAGAGGAATGTCAGTGTGCATTTACTTTTCAAACTTTATTACTCTGCTTTAAGAAGAGAAAGAATGCCTGCTATTGTCATTTTAAAAATATTTACAAAATCTTTGGTATCTGGTTTTAGTCCTGAAGAATTAAAATCAAAACTCTAACTTCTCCTCACATTGTGTTTCTTTTATAAGAAAACAGAAAATAATAATTAGAGAAAACACATTTAGTGAAAGCAAAGTTTTTAAAGAGAAATGTGACCACTCTTCACTCTAGACAAAGTTCAAGACTACCGTTGAATTAAAAGGAACTGCATGTGGACAGCTCTGCAAGCTATGAGCAGTTGTGAATCTGGCTGCCTTTGGTATCCAAGCCATTCAACCCAGTTTCCTTTGAACGTGCAAGTTCCTACCATGGAGAGTCACAAGGAGATGAACATCTCAAGCTAATGAGAGCTACACCAGTTGCATAACTTTAATCCTAAATCAGAGGCCACATTCTCACCCTCCTGTCCGCAGATTGAATTTCCCTCTCTCCTTTTGGTAGAGAACAAAGTAACCTATTTTTAAATTCTCTTTAAAATCTTTATTTCTCTTTAAAGAGCAGGATGATGGAAACTGCCTTGGTGGCCATTTGGCAGCAGCATTTTCTCACAGCATAGGGATGTTTCAAAAATCACCTCTGTACCATGAAGGCCTTCCAAAGTCATCTCTAACAGACATGTATTTTATTATTACAGAAACCCAGGGAAGAAATGCAAAAGCTGAGCAGAATAAAGCAGCAAAAGGGAACCATGCAGGGAAGTAAAGAGGCAATTTACTCTTTGGCTTCACAAATAGCAGGCAACAGAAAAACCACTGAGTTTCCATGATACTTTTCCTATTAAACCAAATGCCTTTCTGCACACAGTAGTCCAAATTTGTAATAGCAGCATTAAGGATTAAAATAAAAGCCCATCCTGTCCAGTCGAAAAGGACTTCTAACAAACAAAGTGAACCAAATGAAGGAACAACAACTGATTCCCTCCATGCCCTCCTGCTCTGCTTAATTCCTGCTGTTGGGAAGGCACAGTACTCAGGTGATGGTGCCACTCAGCCCTTGTTCTCTCAGACAAGGCTCCCAAGACGATGCCATTTTGAGGTAGACACCTGTCCACTGGCAACAAGCATGAGAGCATCAACTCATTTTAAGCTGACCAAAATGAGGCTATCGCATGGCAACATCTTTCAGTCACTACAAATCGTGCTTCCAAACTGAAATAGCTACCCAGAGGTGAAAAGCTCCATATCACATTTCTAATCCCCATACCAGCTAGTCCTCTCTGCAATTTTTTTTATTTAACAATTCTTGTAAGTTTTCCTGATCTTATGAATCTTGCTGCCTTGAAAACGTTTCCTAGATTGCTTTGACTTACATCTAACAAGGATTTTTACAAATCATGTGAGAACTTTTCTGTTGCTCATTATCTATTTGATAAAACATAATTCTTAAGAAAAAAGGTCAGATAAAAATTGGTATAATGTGGGGCTCTAGTGGTAGTGGGGAAGTAAAGCAGCACATAACACCAACTGTGAAAAAGTAGATACTGACCTTTAGTATGAGAACAATAAGCAAAAGCATTTTAACAGATGAATTTAAACAAGGAGAAGGAAAAGGGAGAGAGCTTGGCATCAAATTCAACAATGTCTTGGGCTCAGGGAATACATCTTTGCATACAAGATGAGAAGCAACCCTATTTTTAGTGCACAAACTTGAATCTCGTAATTTATTACAGTTAAGCAACAGAAAAAATAAGATCAACACTGTATGCTTATATTAGCCTTAAAGGAAAAAATTACATATAGTACAGCAGGAAACCAATGTTCCCTACCAAAACTAGCTAGAGTTCAGTAATTCTAAGCACTCTTAAAACAGTCCTAGTCACTAGTCACATATATTGTCCTTTTCATGCTAGCCATGGTAACTTCTATAGCAGCCAGTTACACTCTGCTCTCAGTTGTATCATCAGCAAAATACTGTACCAACCATTGTAGTCAGTTTTAACACCGTGATTCAGTAGTTCTTTCAGACCAACGAGCTGGGCAGAAATTAAATCCTAAACTAGAAGACCTTCTTCCTTATATACACAGTACTATCACACATCCTATTGGCAAACATCATCAGCTCACGTCTTGCTGACAGTCGATATTCCACCTGTAAAGGAGATGTTTTTTCGTACGGAGCAGCAAGAGATGTAAAGCGTACTGTGTCTAGTGTGCTCCATCACACAGAGGATGCTGAAATTCTTACATCATCCTGTGAAACACTGGCATGGTTTTCCTAACTTTTAAGACACCATTTGAACTTGGGTATGTATCAGCAGAAGATTATAAAGCTAAAACAATACTGACAGTTGTCAGACTGTCAAAAAGCAGCACCAAAACCACAGGAAACATTGCAGTTTGCGTGTACGAACAATCGATCACAGTATTAGGAGGCCCCATTTCCAAAGTCAAGCAACATCACCGCTTGCATAAACACACACGGTTTTGAACCCTCAGCATGCAACCTGCAATGTCTTCCCATGGGCACCACTTTCATCCAAGACTACAGAAAAATGACACTGAAAAGCTCTTCTATATATTACTGATAACTTGCAATGGACCTACTTCAATCCACACTATAAATTGTTCGGTATTTTTGCTAGGAACTTTTGTTCTACTTGTTCTACTTCCCAAGCTGAGTACATAATGCCTTGATTCAGTAATACCCTGTTTAAGACAGAATGTATATCTTCTTGCTAGGGTAGATCATTAACTTCTTCATAAACGTTATTGGCTGGCAACACCCAGCCTAACGGGGGTTTTCAACTAGCATTAATTACAATCCAGTGCCACAGTGGAAACAGATGATTCTGGGCTTTACACCTTTTCCACCCAAGGTACAGCTGTTGATTGAAGAGGCATCCCCTGGATCGGACTAAGGCATATTTGAAAAACACAGGATACCAACACCCCACCCCAGGAGTTACAAGCCTCAGAGAGGAGGTTCCCAAGCTGTGTCTGTTACCTGGTGGGCAGTTGCACTCTGGAGGCGCTTCTCTCGCTACTCGCATTTTTGCCAAGTGCTCGTAGGATTTCTGTGGGCGAGAGAAGCGACGTGAGGGCGCTCAGCAGCTCCCACCGCCGCCGCGGATCAGCCGCCGGGCCGTGGCTGCGCGGCGGCGATGCCTGCTTCGCTTGGACTCGGCCCAAGGTGTCTCACTGAGTCTTCCACCCCCACAACAACAAAAACAAGCCCGACGCCACCGGCTCTCTCCCACCTCCGCCGCAAGTGCCCCCCGCCTTTTTTTTTTTTTTTCTTCTTCCTCTCCTTTCTTTTTTACACGCGCTATCGGAAAACGCGGGGACTGAGGCTCGGGCACGGCGGCAAGTTACCGAGGAAAAAAGCGTCCACCCGCGAACCCCCCCAGCCCACCTGCCCCAGCAGCCGTGGGTACCCCCCCCTCCCCGGCCCTCTCACGCTGCTCCACCGGCCCCGCCGCCCCCTCCGGCGGTGCGGGCTCACAGCCCCCGCCGCTCCCGCACCTCCCGCCTGCGGAGCTGCCCCGGCCGCCCCCCTCACGGCCTCAGCCGGCCCCCGGCGCCCCGTACCCGTCACCCCCATCCCCGGCACACACGTAGGCTGAGAGCAGCCACCCCCGTCCCGCACACCTGGGCGAGAAGTCGCTCCACTTTCTCCTGCATCATCGCATTCAGCTGCTCCAGGGAAAAGCCGGGCAGCGGCGGGAGCGGGGCGGCGGCAGAGAAGCCCCCTCGGGCGCCCTCGATGGCCGCGACCCTGGCCTGGAGGTCGCTGGTCCGCAACCCCAGGTAGACGCAGGAGGCGGCCGCCAGCGCCGAGAGGAGAAGCGCCAGCACCGAGCCGCCCGGCCCGGCCCGCCGCGGGCAGCGCTCCCCGCCGCAGCCGGGCTGTCCGCGGCCATCCCGTCCTGCGGCTCCGCGGCTCTCCCCCAGCGTACTCTTACACCCTTCAGCTGCGGCGGCTTTGATTCCCTTTCCTCCGCCCCCCATGGAGGCAATTAGTTTACAAACAGCGGCAACAAAAACAATAACAATCAAGTAGGAGAAAATAAATAACAAAAAGGCAAAATATTTTTTTTTTGTTGGGGGGAGGAGCGGGGGGGGGGGGGGGGGAACGCGGTAAGTAGAAGAAAAGCCCGCAACCGGCTCACACACTTTCAAGGCGGAGCGGCGGAGCGCACCGCACACCGACCGGCAGCGGGTCGCGACTCAGCCCGGAGGCGGGAGGGGGGGGGGAAGCGAGGAGCCAAAAGCCGGCAGCAGCGCTGGGTGCGGGGCGAGCCCCCGCGGCTTCCAACCGCCCTTCGGAGGGAGCAGCGTGCTCTGCTAACGGTTTGCCACTTGTCAGAGAGGTTTTTCAGGCGCGGGGCGGGAAGCGCCCCCCACCCACCCACAGCCCCCCCTCTGCCGCCCGCTCTCCTCCCCGCCGCCGCCGCCAGACTTGTTGCTCCCCCCCCACCTGCCTGCCGGCGCCCAGCAGCCGCGCCGCTCCGCGCCAGGCGGGGAAAGCGGCGGGGAAAGCCGCGCCGAGCCGCGGAACCACCGCGCCCCCCGCACCCGCCAACCCACCTCTCCGCCCTTCTTAGCATAATTTATTCACCTAGGCGGAGGGGCGGGAGGGGCGCTCTCTTTGCATAATATCTGCGCGGGACGTTAGACTAACAAATGAGGGGGGCGCCGCGGCCCCCGGTGGGGTGGGGAGGGGAGGGGAGGGGGGGAGCGTCCGCGGCTGCGGGGGAAGTACCGGGAAGGGGGCTGTGCGGGGTGGCCTGCCCCGCCGGGGGCAGGTCTGGAAAGCCGCGCTGATTTACGGCGGTTTATGCGCGGCCTGTCATGCCCACGGCGCGGGCATAAACCACGGGCAGCGCTCTGTCGTCCCGGGCCTTTTTTAGAGCGCGGAGGATAAACGTGGATAAAACTCAGCGGCCAGCAAGCACGGCCACGGGACGCGAGGGCTGGCTTCCAAAGGAGCAGCATGCACTAGCGCCCCGCTGCATGGAGTCGGTTTGATTTCGGCTGATTTTCTTTGTTTGTTTATTTACCAAGTTGCTTCTTTGCTGTTTCACGCACACCGACCTGTTTTCATCATTCCTGGTTTGTATGACTAGAAAAGGAGCATCAGCATCCGAAGAACTGCACGCATGGCCTGGTGGAAAGCTTGTTGGTTTCTGTTCCATTCCCCTCTGCCTCTTATCTTCCAAATGCTGCATTTACCTTGTGTAGGTTGGTTCGCATCTTGGCATTACCACAGCGCATCTCCTATGTTGCACTTCGTGTGACATTTCTTGTGCCCAGCAAACTTCTTGACTCACAGAAACTTCTCAAAAGCAGACTCTGAGGGAACACATAACTCACTCTGGTTGGCATTTACTCACATGAATACTGACTACTTAACAAGATATAAAGATTTGTCGGATGAAAAAGAGACTTGTCCAACTATGGCACTCCTCAGATAAGACTGACAGTGCTGGTTTGTACTACAAATCAAGTTGGAGTCATCTTTGTGCAGTTTTATTACCTATTGTTTCCCAAGTATTCAAGCAATCACAACTGCCATGAAGACATGGATCCAAAAAGCTTTGTGGGTTTTAGTATAATTACTTACTGGACTTTGAATAAAGCATAACAGAAGTTCATAGCTAGTCATTTATTCTTTGTGATTTGTCTTTGTCCTTTGTAAAAACAAGTTTCATGGACTCTAGTCGGGGAGAAGAAATCATGATTACATAGCCCTAGGTGATAATTTCTTCATGATAAACAGTTAATAGTTGCAATGGACTGTTTGCAAACAAATTCCCCCAAGTGGCTCATACCTTATGATCAGTACTTACTCATAACAACTGCTCTTTTCAAAACAAAGACTTGCTCACAGACTATCTGTTGGCAATGAGAAGACGAAATGGTATTTGGAATGAATAATCTGACAGAAGAAAACAAATAATACCCACATGCTCTTATTTGGTGCATAGCATGGGCTCCCTGAGCGTGGCATGAGCAGTACCCAGGCTGCCTCAGAGTGGCTGGCGGCCCACGAGGCGCTGGGAGCCATCGGCGGGCGCCAGCTCCAGCACTTAACATTACCCCCTGCTGTTAGTAGCCAGAACCATTACTCACCCAAGCTCATGGTGACATCCAGCAAAGTGAAGCAGCAAAACCCGAGGCTGCGATTATCACGTTATGCAGGGGGTTAGTGAGGCTCTGCTGGGGGTAGGACGGCTGCCTGCACCCCGCTGCTGCCTGTGCGGGGCACAGACAACCATGTACCCATATATCAGTGTGACCTGGCTCAATGTTTTGCTTGGCCCAAAGATGCAGTCTTTCTGTCCAAGCATCTTTTTGTCCCAGAATCCTGCCATCCGTTTGTTTTGGGCAAGGCATATTCCACATCAGAAATGAAATAGCCTGAGACAGAAAGTCCCTTGTTGCATTAGGTTTACACGTGCTTGGCATCGTAAAGATCGCCACAGGAGTCAGATCACCATGTTTCTCTGGGACACAATACAAAGCCGCTTTCCTACTGGATAACAAATCTCATGCTAGATGTTTCTTACTCTGAGGAGGTGTGATGAGAAACCTTTATTCTTCTATCTGGGACAAATAGAGAACTACCATGCTAGAATCAAAGTCCAAACCAGGCAAGAACAACTTTAAAATATCCAAGAAATTTTTTTCATGCTTTTTTTCACAACGGGTAGCTATACCTTTACACAATTGGGAGAAATGTTAGCCCTGTCTGGTCTCACCTCTGAAAAGAGATGAGGCTCGTCCATTCCTTGTGTGTGTGTCTGCTCACACATATCCTCAGACAAAGGGAAACATCATGAAGAAGAGTGAGAAGACCAGTGCCGAGACTTCCTCCTTACTCCAGCCTAAAGTTACATTTTTCTTCTTGCCAAAGCTTGGTTTTGGGAAAGATATCATGTAAAAGTTTGTTAAAATGCTTAGAAATTATTTGATAATGGCAGAATTTGAGAATAAATTATTTCCAATAGCTTTTTTCCTAATGTGTTTTCACATAGAAATAGATACCAGAGAGTCTCTGAAGATGCAAATTAGCAGTGTCCTCTTCTTACAGAAAAAACGTGGTGATTTTCCTGATGGAGGCATATTTATCCACCTCACAGCAAGGCTGTGTAGCCTGGACTACAGAATCCAAGCAGCAAGCTGAATTAAGCACAGGCTGATTAAATCTAGCACAGGAGTTGTCCGTGTAGGTGAAGAACATAACACAGCTGGTTTACCTGTTATAAAATTATCTGGTCACATCTGGCGGAATAGAAGGCATTAAGCAGCTGTACCCTCCCATGTTCAGTTACTTGATACCATCAAGTGGACAACTGGCAGCTTTGCAGTACACTTACCCTGCCTAAACACAATAAACTGGAGAAAAAACATGTAAGACTCAGCCTCGCTGCTTTTGCCGGCTTTCCACAAGCGGGAGGCAGAGTGAATCCAGGACATGCGTACATGTTCAGTGCCAGCAAGCCTGCTTCTTATTTTGCAGCCATGATGATGCCAGAGTCAAGAAGGCATCTACTTAGGATCATAGCTAAGATTGAAACCAGATTGCTGTAGCACTTCTGAGAATGTTATCCATGCAATGAAAGAACTATTTTTCTTTTTTCTCTCTCTCTTAAGAAAAAGCCACTATTTTTTACATTTTTTTATTGGTGAAGATTTATAGGGTTTGGATTAGAGAGAGTAACTTGGTCTAAGGAGTCAAACTTCTACTCCAGGAGTAAACCAGATGACTGTTCGCATGGACAAGCAGTAATTTAACTGCTTGCAGTCAGGAACTATCTCTCAGGCGTTGCTGGTCACACTTAAGGTGATATACTATGCAAGCTCAGGTTACAAAACACTTAAAATGCTTTAAAAGCCTATTTTGTATCTGGTAGCTAGAATAAAGCAGCTTGTAATATGAACTCTACCCCAGGTATATTGAGCTGGCCATTAACATGTGCAGGTGGAGTACAAGAAATGGCAGATCTGCAGCACTTCAACTCAAACAGCAGCAAAAAAGGAGGAGAATTTTAAAGAAGGTCTGCTGAAGTGTTTGTGCACGCAGACCCAAGGCAGCCACGCTTCCCACCAGGAGGGGAGTGCTCTCACTTTGAAGATTTGAATCTCTAAATGCCACGTTTCTGCAGATCTAGCGCATGACCAGGCCAAAGGTATTGACACAAGATGCTACTGTTTGCATTTCATGGGTCTGTGTTTGAAGATGTGGATGGTGTTTGCAGATAACAATTTTCCACCAGACAGGACTAGCGTCTGGAGTTCTTTCCATATTTTTATGTCTACAGCATGCTGTATTCTGGCTGACCAATCCACAATCCACTACTGGATTTCTTTACCAGATACAACACAAACTTGTGATTAGAATTACGCAAAAACAGATCAGTGAAAAATAAGCACTCATCTGCTGAAACGACAAGCCATGTTCAGTTTGTAAAATATTTTGTATACATGGTCAAGAAAGGCAGAAGGCAGAGAATAAATACAAGTGGAAACTGAATTTTGCGACTCTGTGTTGGAACTGAGGTGACACACACAAGGATAAAAGCTTGAATGGTTAATAATAGTCATGCATGCTCCAAGATAGAGTTAAAACCTTCTATTTCAAATGTTCCCACTTTCAAATGGACCTTATATATATTCATTATATGTGAACTTGAATTGTCCCTGCATTCTACTGCTTCCTCCATTCTTCTCACCCCTGCTCAGTTCAGTCTTTGAATTAGAGTGCATCTTGCACCCTAAATGACATTTTACTCAACTTTTGTATACTTATATGGGTAAAATGCAAGGTAGAACCAGAATCCAGCACTTCTGTGACTTCCCTCACTTCTCAGCTCTCTGACAGGTTAGATAGTATGGCATTTCTCATTGAGCTGCTCGTAATATCTGCCAAGATAGCACAGAAACACCAAAAAACCCCAGAAAACAGCTTACTTCACTGTTTTGGGAAAAAGAACTGGAAAAGCCTTTCACTTTCAAATATCGAAATTGATTGCCTTCTGTCACTTTAAATTTAATATAAGCACATTAAAGTACAGTATACATGATGCAGTACATTAATATACTTAGCAGATGGATAACACTTGCTCATGATTTAATACTTAGATATACTCATTTCACATCTACTGTACAAACACTTCATATATTCGAATCTTTAAGTCAGACTTATCTTCAGACTAGAGGCAATTGAGTCACATGAGCATAGGATTTAGTTTATTAGTTCCATAACCTTACTGGTATTTTGGCAAACTTGATAATAAAAAAAAAAAAAAAACCAAAAAAACCAACCAAAAACCAACAAAACCCTTGCATCTGGATTTTAATATATTTCACAGGATTTCCTTTTTCAACATGATGAAACCAGCTCTCCTAGGCGTACAAACTGACTGATTCAAGACAAAATTCAGACCCTGTATGTCATTCTTTACTAAAATTCACGAGCATTTTTCATGTGAATGTATTACAAAACACTTCATAACAGATAAACCTATCTTACATTTGTCATAGCTTCAAATACTTGCTTTAAAATGCAGTTGATGCTTGGGGAGCCCTGGCAAGAATTTTACTGAATGGAGAACCATAATCAGAAATGGGATGAGGAGACCAGACTCGAGAACCTCAGACTGGGAAAAAAGACATCCTTGCCCTGGCTCCCGGCCAATTAATATCCCTTGGATCCTTGATTTGTTTATTTGTATATGAATAAACACCACTGGAATTCATGGGTTGTGGCAAAAGGGTGGTAGGACAAGGTTCAGAAGAAGAGTTTCTGAGCCTGCAAAATCCTGGATTAACACCTAACTTCACGCACGTGAGTAGTCTGATCCAAATCATTAGGATTAGTCATGGAAGTAAACTTTCGCATGTGCTGGAGTATTTGGAGGATATAAAAATGACAAGATGAGGGTCAAGATGTAGGATCCAGCACAAAAAGCTAATTATACATCAGGGAAATTTTCGACATTTTGTTAATTCCAAATTTCTGGTTGCTTTTTTCCTGTCTTTTTCATGTGAGGTCATTACTAAATAATTTCTGTATGCAGAAGCAGTTCCTTTTAAGAAGTGATTTTATTTCTCAGAGAAATTATTTCAATAAAGAGTATAATCCTGGGAGATCACAGTGGAAACCACCTCCAAAAAAAGGCCACAGTAACTCTGAAGATATTTTTATGCCCCAACACAAAACCAAGAGTTACCAGAAATGTAAAGGTGAAGAGCACAGGACATTGGCAATCATAGAGTCATAGAATCATTATAATGCAGATAAACCAACTTTTCTATAAGCACTGTCAGTCTTTTACATCCTTAAAACAGGCTGAATGCTCTGAAACCTTCAGACATTGTGGGTCAAAGATGGAAAAGATTATTGTGGGGCAAACAATTAGAAATCAGAAAAGGCAGCAGATGGAAGGAGGATTACAAAATTAAAAGGAAGGAGCCAGGAAGCAATCAGAAGAAAAATCTCTGTATGGATTTTAAGAGGATGAGAGAGTTAGTTGCAGCAGAAATTCTTTCCTTGGTTCAGTGGACAGTGTACTCCAAGTGACTTAAAAACTGATAAAGTCTGGTGATTTTTTCCCCCCCAATTTGGAATGAGTATATTCCAAGTACTTATCTGGAATAAAATATCTTCTTACAATCAGTGCATATTTGAGTATCAGCACCCCATTTTAAACTGGACTCCATAACTCTGCTCAGGTCCATATTCTTCTCTCAGTTTCACCAAATTACTATGATGATATCAAGTGAAAATCCTTATCAGGATGTCCAGTACCCTCAATTATCTTCAGCTTCCTTTCTTGATGCTATTAATGATTCCTTGGTCCTCTCAGGGTTTCCACTTTATGTTGCTAGGCCTGAAGAAGGCAGTGGTGGGCTCTGAAGATTTGTCTTTTCCAATCAGTTGTTGAATCTCATTACTTCAGTGAGGTCTGGGGACAGATGTCTACATGATCACTACTATCTCCTCAGTCAGTCACATCACAGGAGAAAAGTGTCCCATCATTCAGAAAATAGTAAAAAATTCAGTAGTCCAAGCCCAAGTGCTCTGTCATAACTCTCAAAGCTGTTGTATCTTGAAATGAAAATCTAAGAACTAATTTAATGTCAGATTTGGTTTCCTGTGTTATAGAATTCAATGCAATGTTCATATAAATTACTTGTGTCTTTTTTTTAATAGAGGATTAATCTCAGGCAAATTTATCCAACTCTTCTGAAGACAATCAGAATTCAGCCACTGCTGAAGGTAGATTCAGGATAAAATATAAAAATTTGAACAGATCAAACTTGGATTCAACAGAAATCCCAATTTTATTACTTCTTGTATTTTTTTCTGCTCTAATCCATAATTTGACTTCCTCTATCTATGTTGGTCCCTTCCCCAGTTATTCAAGTACAATTTCAAAATGCTATGCCATTAGCAGCTGAAGACTTTAATCCACTTTTGAAGGACTCGAACAAAGTTTTCTTGGAAATTGTTGCTTGTTCATAAAAATTTTCCAAAGAAAAATCTTTCCCTCCTGATCATGCTCAGATCAGGTGTGTATAGCAATTCCTTTACTGGGAAGAAAAAAATCCCAACTGCATCACAACCCAGGCAGAAAAAAACCCAAAAAACCAAACAACACAACAAACCAACCCCAACCCAAACAGAAAACCCTACTCTAAATGGCTTATGTGCATCTGCAAAATGACTGGTTCATTTCTCTAGATCAGAACAAAGTAAATTGTAAGCTGCATGACTGAACCTACCCAACAGGGTTACTGTCAGGTGCAAAAGAAGTGTGTACTGTGGATTTAATGTCTTTCTCAGATGTTTTGAGAAGACACCCTGGTTTTCTCAGACCTTTTATCCCCACCAAACCACCAACTGTCAGATTACCCACTTTCCCTCTCCTTGCAATGGGCTTGAATCTGCCATGTGTGCTGCAGAGTGGAAGCTCCTGAAGATGACCAGCAGGCTTTCCAGAGCTCCTGACTTTGTGACTCTCTAGGCTTCCCTTTCTCTCTCTACAGAGGGAAGGGAGGAAAAAAGCCCAGTCCCTTGAAGGCTGCACAATCATAAAAGCTTTGAAAGGGTGGTTTATAGGACATGAGATGATCAACCATTGAGGCTAATTCCAAAAATCGATGTTAGAGGTCTTTTTCACATCTCCATCTATGAACTGCACTGTAATCTCTTCTGTGTGAAATTCTCAGGAAAGGAGAATGGGGTAAGATACCTGTGATATTGAGACAAAAATTAAGTCATGAAAATTATGGAACTAAGGTGTCACTGAGCACAGCCTCTGGAGAGTCACAAAGCTAAATAAGTAAGCTGGCAGCCAGAAAAGTGTCTGAAACCTGATCATGAACATTTAGGACATTTTTCCTTGCCACAAGTAGAGAGATAAAGGAGGCCAGTCGGTAGATATTATCAGCTAAAGAATCCATAGATCTCCTGTAGATTTCACAAGTATTCATGTGAATAAGCATAATAAAATAGCCCGGCTGCTTGGGATTACAGGTCCCAGCCTTGTGTCTGCATCATCTCAACTCCGTCAGGCCACCAGCTGCTAGAGACTTTACTGCATCTTTCAGTGGCACAGATTCTTCAAATTACTATCATAGACTTCTTGGTAGCTGTCATATTCTTTACACTACTTGTATTATTTTTATGCCAAAGGTAAAGGCAAGCTGTCTTGTCTTCCCTATTTGCTGTGCCTGTAAGAAAATTTAAGTCTTTGATGATAATGCTGGCTATGGAGGTCTAACCCAGTGAGTACTGACTTAAGGGATAAAGGGACCACTAGGTAACTTCTTAATTTACCATCCTTGGTATCAGTCATGCTCCTTAGTCCCATATCTCTTCTGCAAAGGTTCCATTTTCCACAGCCTTGCTATGCTTCTTCCTCACTCAGAGCACTCCACATGCCTTTTCCCAGAACATTGCACTGCTGCATTATAGACGTCAACCCAAGCTTTCCTATTCCTTTATCTTTTCAAGATTGCACTGTCAAAAACAGTCAGCTGAAAGTTACGCGTGTGTTAAATGCTGTCTCTGAGTCAGTCTCTCAGGGAAAGACACTGTCTTTATAGGTGAGCAGGAATATATTGGCAAGTGGTCATATGAGATTGACAGCAAGTGTCAGTAATGGTGGGGGATGATAAAGGAGGAAGCTGGAGGAGGAGGGTAACCCTGTGTTAACACTGCAGAAAGCAATGATGTTTGGAGGGAAATATGAGGAAAGGGAATTTATTATGGTCTTTTACAGCTGAGGATGATGCGCATAAAGGCTCTTTCTTGATGGAGTCGAAGTAGGACTGAGAGAAGAGAATGGACAAGCTTTGATGGTGGGCGATAATAGCACTATGGATGAAAAAGCAGAAGGGCATAAAAGATCTATCACGGTGACAAAAACACTTGATATTTATATATATAGGGACCAGGAGGAGATACAGGAACTTTCAAGCTTGTGTTTTGCCAGCTAGCTGGGGGACAGGATAAAGCCATCTTATCTGAGTTTGACAGATCTCAAGATCAAGAAGGTGGCCTCTTGGACGTGGAGAGGCTGCCCTGTGCACAGCGCTGGAAATGTCTTGTAGTAAGAAAGTGTGCAATGGACTTAAGGAAGAGTGTCTTCCAGCTGAGAGTTTTATTCTGGGTTGGTTAAAATCTCTAAAAACATGTCTTTCTGATATTTCTGGTTAAGGACAGCTCAGGTCTAAAATTAAAACAGTCCTTGTGTTAGAGGGACAGAAACAGACCCCAGAGGGCTTTGGGAGCCGCATTCCCCTGGTGGGGCAGGAAAGGGAATGTTTTTGATCACTGCAGCTGAAGTATTTTCTGCTTGATGTGGAAGGCCAGGTGGGTGAGCAGAGATGCAGAGCACAGAAAGGCTCTCTGGAGAGGGGTCTATTATGTTTGGGGTTTGCTCTCCTGGATGAAACAAAGAGAGGAAAAAAGGTTTGGGGAGAACTCCTCTCCCAGGGTACTTACTCATATGTCTGCTTTCTGACACATACCTCCCCAACATCAGTGCTCCAGTGGTTTTTGCCTGACATCATATTTAGATAAACTATCCTCCTGAAACAGCAGGATGATTTGTGTATAATTCTTCGTGATTATTGAATGTGGATTTCTACCCATTTAAGAATTCTTGCGCTCTTAATTTTCTGTTTCATCTTAACCTGGAGGATAGTTTGGTTCTACTGTATTTTTCTGCACTTTTCTGTCCCCTGTGATTGTGTTTGAGACTTATTAAATAAAAAAGCTCTTTGATATCAGCTGGAGCACAGCTGAAGATTAAGCCTGCCCTTCAATGCTGTGCCTGCTGCTGTCATGTGTAAATCCTATGTAGGAATCACTCCCTTCCACAGAAATTAGCCGTAACCTGCATGAAACATAGCAGATGCTTCACAAAACAGATCCCAAAGGAAGTGAAGATACCTTTTCCAATGGACTTCATGATGAATATAAAATCCAGCATCAGAGCAGCTCCCCTCGGGAAGCCAGCAAACAGGCATCTATAACTCATCTATAAAATGCCTCCTGGAATCTTTAATGGGTGTGAGCAAGCGCCTGTCAGCTTTCTGCCACATGGGAGAAGATGGTACGGGTGGTGAGCTCAGAAACGGTGCTGCCAGGCTGGCGTGCTGTGCTGCTCAGGACAGGGCTAATCACAACCACCCACGGTTGCCCAGTAAATGCTCCATCTGGGTATTGACCCTGACTTAACCAAAGAAATCTGACAGAATTCCAGTCCTAGGTGTTATGACTGCAGGCAACAATACATTAATCTCCAGAACACAAGAAATACTTAAAAGTTACCAAGACCAAAGCAAACTGGTAGTATTGGTCATCAAAAGGGTAATGAAATTTGGCCATAAGGTGGGAATCTGCTTTTTTCTGGCAATGCTCAAATATTTTGCTGCCAAGGTTTCATCAGCTGTACGTTACATTTTGGTTATTTGAGTCTCCATTAACATGTCTGTTCTGGAACTAATTTTTAGGTGGTTTACCCACAGGAACACCAGCCCATATGCTTAAAATAAAATAGGGGAGATATATATATAGAGAGAGGGAATATAATTTTTTTTTGCAAGTGATAGCATGCCTGTATATGATTACAAAGTGTAAAAAATACTCTAAAGCCTTCTCCTCAATCCATGTTTATAGGAAAAGTCCCATACACTTATAAAAGAGTGAAGAGTTCTGAAACCAATACCATAAATCAGCTGTAAAACTTCATGAACTACAACTGTGATGTAAAGCTTCCTGGACCCATGTGAGAGTCTGAGGGTCTTTGCAGCCTCTTGGTTCGGTAGCTGTGCTGCAGGCAAGTTGCTCCTCAGCACTCACCATACCCAAACTCCTGCTCTGTTTCTTAGGGGAGCTGCATCTTGCCTTAGCGATTTCATCTGGAGGCTGGTTTGTTGGGGTTTTGTTCTTTTTTCACTAGATGCTGATTTGAAAAGATATATTGACAAGGAAACACAGATAAGTCATGGGCAGGTTTACTGCTGTAGCCCTCCCATTGCTGCCATTCATACCCTTGCAAATCAGAGTATGCTGGAGCAACCAGCTTTTCAGAAGCGTCTGCCAGAATGTTCCTTCTTCCAGATTTGAGGCTAACATGTATTGATTTATTGCAGTCAGGAGATGGGACCCATCAAAATGAATCACGCTCCGTGTTTACATCCCACCATCATTGTTTCTTCCTCTAGCTCCTGTGATCCCCCCCCAGTTAAAGGCTTGTCTCATCTTCCCCTTAGTTCAGAGACAGCACCCTTCTTTCCAGCAGAGTTTTTCCCCTTTCCAACTGCAGCTGCCCTGCCACCCCATCCTAGCTCTGTAGGTTTCTGCAGAGCTCTTCTGCCAAACACCCATTGAAGACTGACCTGCTACATCTTCCTAAATGCTTCCAGCAGAATCGTAGCTCAGTACAAATGTTTGCAGTGCTGTCTCTTGAGTTATTTTGTTTCTGGCTCTATGAAAACTCATGCAAGAAGGTGTATTTCATCACAGGATTTATCACATGGCATAGCAAAAAGGGGAAGGAACACTCTTTACAGTAAAGTGCTGCCAAAAATGTATATATCTTTGCAGTTGTCTGCTACCTGGAGTGAGCAGTAGCTCTTTATTATGGGCTACACATCTAATGACATTACTACAGATCAATGAGATCTGCTAGAGGCAAGGAAGCTACCTGACTTTAGGGTATAGCTCTCATATCAACTACCTCTTTATTTTCTCTGTCCTATTGGTCTTATTTTGTTTTCCCAATGGTTCATTCTGTGCAGCTGTACTCCGCATTTTTTTAGAACTTAAGTAACTTGTTTTGGCTACCTCTTGTGATGCTCTGCTTTTGTAGGATACTGTTTAAGCCCACAAAGGTCACTGTTCTTTCCCCACAAGCTGTGTATTCAAGTCCCATTAATATTAAATAGGATTTCAGGGAATACATTGAGGGAGAATAAGCCTCTTAAACACCTCTTTTACCATACCTATGTTATTTCTTTGGCATTTCTCACCCCTTGAATCTATTTTCTTATTTCCCCATCCATACAAGCGTAGACCACATCTCACCCTTCTAACAAGACTCCCTCCCTTCCCCTGTTGAGGACTCTCAAGGAATCCAGGCACACGGCTCTTTGCACTGTTTTCTTTTTCACTTGCATTGACGGTTTGCTTCCTCTCTAAACCCGTTGCTGTTCAGAAACTAAAACTACTTCTCCTCTGTTTTGTCCTGAAAAGGAGCATGTACCTACCTGAAGCCGTACAATGTTCTAAGACTAACATAAATAGTCATGTATTTATTAGCCTTCTCTGAGGTCTAAAAATACAAAACTTTTTTTACAGGATCTTTTATCCTGAAGTACTTCACAAGTTGCAACTCTAGCACTGACTGAGAAGTGCTGTGGGTTGTAGGGTTGTGCAGCCTGCTGGAGTAGACGGCTTTAACGTGGGTTCATTTTTGGAAGGGAAGTACTTCCACCTGAAGTTCAGTCTCAGTCCATAGGCAGCAACACTGACTTGTGTCAATTATTACAGCAGACAGAATTAGGAGTTAATACTCAGCTTCATGTGCTGTTTCCTTCTTGAAATGGTGGCCTGAGATAGCAAGTGCCATTTCTACACATCTCTGAAATAACAAACAGCATTTCTGTACTCAGATGAACCATTTAGCTCCAGTCTCTGATTCAATTGTTTTTCCATCATCCAACAATGAGCTGTTAAATGAGTTGAAAATCTGTTCTGAGCTAAAGATGTCTTTTCTGTAGTACTAATTGCTAACAAAATGAAACAAAATATCAAGATGGAGGAGGACAGGCCACTTGCATGCAATTTAGTTTTTAAAAAAATGATCTGGAGACATCTTAGCCATAGCTTAGAAATCTTAGAATGAAGCCACTTAACACTTGAGATTTTGAGGGTGTTACAATTTGTCATATATGACTACTGCTTTAATTGTCCGTAAATAGCTTCCAAAGGTGTCTGTATGACTTCATAGTTTACAGTTACCTGGGTAGTAAGCTGGTCACAATTTTTAGTTTTGGGTGACAATTTCAAGGTGTCTCATCATTTTTGCAGTGATTGTTAGTTAATCTTGACTATCTTGAGTGCCTGTGATATGAATCTGTAATTGCACAGGGCCAATTAACCTTTATTTCCCAGGTGAGAGAAGTAGCTGATAGTGTAATGAAGGAGAGCTTGAAGAAAGTATCATTCCATCTGGAAAACTTACAGCAGGAGAGAGGGAGAGAGAACAAGGACCCTATCATGCAAGGTAGCTCTTAAAACATGTGCATAATAAAGGGGCTGTGTGAGCCATACACAGGGACTCCAGTAATAGCTCCTGTGTTAAGGGGAAAGTTACCACATTACTGTTTGCTTTTAACTCTTTTTTTCCCCCCCTCATGTTAACAGTGGCCTTGTGAGCACCACAAAGTAAGAGCTTTGGCTAGCGTTCACTTTGAAACCACCACAGCTGTTTGCTGCAGGGCTGCCTCTGGCTGGTTGCTCTGCCGGAGGCAGCTCCCCTGCAGCAAACAGGGCACAGCAGCACCCGTGCACCTCAGCTGCTTGCACGCACAGCGCAGCAGCCCACAGAAAATTGATGGTGGAAGGAGCCTTCTGAGCCGTCACCAGCATGTCAACATGCTGGCTTGTCCCTGGCCTCTGCTATTCCTCCTGAAGTGAAAAATACCCCAGTCATCAATGCTACAGTCTTCCTCATTGGGCTTTGTTCATGTCTTTACTTTCTTTCTGGGTCACTAGTGTTTTCTTTAGCTGTTGAGCAGGGCTGTGTAGCCAGCCATCTGAGAATGTCTCAGAATGAAACATGTTCCCCCGGTCCTTCTCTGCAAGACAGTGCCATGGGTGGCAGCTCCTGCACAGGGGAAGCTGCCTGAGGCAGGGTGGCAGGGAGGGACTGCTCCTTTGCAGCCCAGCGCCGAGGGTCAGGATTACATGAGAACCTGTTTAAACAGAGAAAAGAAAGAGAGCAAGATAAGTTCTTGCCCTCCAGATCTCCGAAGAGTTTGAAAATACAGATAGTAAAGGCTCAGACCACAAGAGAACTTGAAAATACATTGGTTTTGTGTACTTTGAAGATTCACAGCCAGTCTCATGCCTCTTTTATGAAGACCTGCCAGATTCATGCTTTTTGAGTCCTTCCTGTTGATGGAATGGGTGATTTACCTTTTGGTTCATTCTCACTGCTGCTGACACCTCAAACACATTTACTAAAGCAGGCAGACTCCCCTTGCACGTCACGAGGCAGAGGGGTTGAATTTGTCTGAAAGTTATGCAGAGCTGAGCTGTTGGCTGGTGAGAGGAGCTCAGCACGGGGAGGAGACTCCCTCCCAGCCCAGCAGGCGCAGGGCCCCTCGCAGCAGCACCGAGGGGAGAGCATGTGGACCGTTTCTTCTGTGCATCTGTACAGGCAGCGGCACTCCCAGGGGAGCAGAGCCTGGAGGAAACAAGATGACTCCTCCTCATTTACCAGGCTGGAACATGGGGGGATTATCTACAGCATCCAGGAGAGCCTTTAGTCAGTGCACTATTAAATAAAATGACGTAATTGTCATATCTGTATTGCCCGCTGTGTTTCATAAGCACGCACAGAGCTTCACTAACATGTCGTCAGTATGTATGGTGGCACTGACAGCACCGCCTGCAGAGGGAAGGCATGAATAAATTTATGTTTTTCTGTGTTACCAGATCACCAACAGAGAGGCAGAGAGGGACAGGGGCACCTTTGGGCAATGCCCCTGCCTACAGCAACAATAAGAGGTGCTTAGTAGTTGCTGCCGCATCAGGCTGGGCATACATTAAAGCTCTAGTTCAGACCAGGAGCATGCTTTTTAAGTGAATTGCCTGATTACCCCCATTACCGTGTTCAGGTTGTCAGTCTGGGCGCATGAGGCTGGATCACTCTCTGCTGGAACAAAACGAGACGATGTGGTTGGGGACGAAGGCCCTGGAGACTGTGCAGTATCAGTGCTGGTCAGGAGCACCCATGGTTCTGCTCTGCAACATTGCTCCTCTTGTCCGCACTGCTTGCCAGGAGGCCATGGCCTCTGTGCACCTCTTGGTAAGCCTGGAATCGGACAATGTGTATTTATGCAAGGGGAAAATGATACGGCAGGAATCACAGCAAGGAGCAGGTATTAAATGGGTTGGAGGTCTCAAGAACTAAGGAAATTCTTGATGGCTCCATGTGCTGTAGTATGCTTAACGTAGTGAAACCATTATGTTATTTTTAGGTCCAGTTTTCACACGTGAGGTGCAAACACAGGCTTCATTTTGTTTTTAAAGGTGTGACTCTTCCTCCACAAGCTGTTCTAAATATGTGCCTCCATGTTTAATGTGCCAAAATAAATGTTCTGCTACATTTTGATTCTGGTTTGGATTTTGCTTCTGAGTTTTAAGCCAGTAATGTGCACAATGACAAATTTGATATCAGTGTTCAATACCACCTGATACTTGATCCTTCATGACTATGTTGCTTTGTTCATCTTTCTTCTTTCCTTCATTAAGTTATTGGCTCATTCTTTGCTAAGAAAAATACAGAGAAAGGGAAGTCTTAGAAAGAAAAGTTAATTTAATTCCCTGATATGAACCCAAACCTGTGGCCAAATTTTTATATTTTTTTTTAGGGAAAAGCCTATATTCCAATTAGGTTTCAAAGAAAGCCTGATTTTTTTAACAAGACTTCTGATCATGCTGGTAAAAGTCGAGCAAGCATTACTGACTTTATTTAAAGCCTCAGCTGCTCAGGTAGCCACCAAATATAGCTGAGCTCTTACAAGAACGGTTTGCAGGATTCTAGTATTGTTTAATTTGAATACAAACCCTGGTCTAGGATTTCATACCGCAACTAGACCTAACGTAAGTGAGATTCTGATCTGGAGCCAAGCTCCACATCTGACCCAGCTCCAAATATGTCAGAATCCCAAAATATATTTTAAGTATACCACATGTCAGAGTCCCAGAAGATCATGAAAAGTTATATGATAAATATATCCAAACAGGAATGCTTTCATAAATAAATGAGTTCTTGTGCTGTTGTGTCCTTCTGCCACGGTGTTGAGGATGCAGGATCAGGTCCTTGTCCATTTGCACAGAATAGGTTTGCAACATGCTTATGGACTTGGAATACTCTGAAGCCACGTGTGAATAGCACAACAACAATTGCAGAGATGAGAAAAAGAGCCAAACTTCTCAAATGCTACAACCAGACAATGCAGCGTGTAACACTGTGACTACTGCTCAGGAGGGGTTCATGTTGGGCACTGCTGATCCTCAAGCCAACTGCGAGGCACCCATTTGTCTGAGAGATGCGACACTGTGGGCTCCAGCGCCTGGCTCTTTGGTGCTCTCGGCAGGTGGTTACCAAGCAACATTGCAGCTTCAGACCCGCATTGTCCTCCCTGCCACTGGATGGATTCATCAGTCACAGCTGCTTCTATCGGGAGGGAGAGAATATGATTTTGGGGGAGGGTGGGAAAAAGGTGGCCATAAATGAAGGAGATTTATATATCCCCCACCCTCTATATTGCTGCAGATCAGATGTCTGGTACTTAGAGATAGTCCTCAAGGAAAATTTGGGGATCTGAATTCATTCATTTCACAGCAAATGAGATTACCGTGAAAGAGGAAGGATCCCAGATGCTTGCTCTCCTTGCAAAAGAGCAAACGCTCTTGCATGATTTTTTAGACTAGGTAATTGTAGCACCTGCTTTTGCTGAGTTGTGTAATGATGCAGCTCACCCTTACAGTGACCTTCAAAGGGGAAAAAAAAAAAAAAAAAAAAAAAAAAGGAAATAGCTTGTATGCAGAAATACCTATAACACATCTTGCAAGAAAAGACTCTGAAGAGCACTTGCCTGCCGGCTATAGTGCATGTGAGGGGATGGGGGCCTGGGACTTCACCCTGGATTCTCACACCATTCCTCTTTTACAACCAGAGAAGGTGACTGGTTTCTGCTTTTTCTTAACTATTTTTCCTATGGCTGGGTTAGTAGCCTGAGCAGTCAGGATAGGAATTTGGTGCAACATTTCACTCTGCTCACTGCCATAGCACCACAAATGTGCACAAGAGAAGGAAGAGGGACTGCCCAGGTGAAAGCTGGTGGAAGTGCAGTGCAGGGAGCCCTCTCTATGCCCGCTCTGTTGGTGTAGCCAGTATATATGCCCAGCCTGCCAACCCCTACTTTATGCTTCTGCAGAAATGTCTGCTCCTGGCCAGCAGTGCCAACTCCTCCCCTTGAGCTGTGAAGAAACATTTCTGCAGACCGTGAGGGATGTGACATGAGGGAGAGAGAGGGAGTGGGGAGCTTGCACTCTCCTCCCTAACACATCCATGTAGGACAAAGTGTAATTTAGCCCTTTGCTTCCTATCTAGCTGCCCTTAGCAGCAATGCACTCAAGAGAAGCTTAGTCTTTATTTGCTTTTCTGCTTTTGCACTTGTTTTATATACCTATGCCTCAAAAGAGCTTCCTAAAATAGGCACACAAAGGGTGTCTGCATCTAGGAGCACTCACTTAATGGAGTTCCCTTGCTCACAGGCTGAATGGGCTTCAGAAAGACCCTTTTAAAACTGTATCCTGCAAAAAGTGGTGAAATTTATTCCTGTTAAAATTATGTTTAAGCAAACCATGGAACACAATGAGCTATGTCTAGTTTTCACCCGATTTCAAAACTGGAAAATTTTTCTGTTCACAAAAAGAGACCTGAATTCAGCAAGCCCTATTCTTTGCATATTCATGGTTATGAGAACTGCTCACTGCCCAAAAGCACTCAGCATCTCTCAGGGTAAGGACCGTAGGACCGCATTCAGGGTAAATAAGGGCGGATGAGGCTGTGTCCGAGAGAGGCCTCACCTGATGAGCGGGAGCGGCAGCCGTGCCTGCATTGCAATGCAGCTGCGTGGCGGGCTGAGGCACACAGCACATTCTTCTCCCTGCCACAGGCATTCCCACAGAGGCAGGGAGGCTTGGGGGCTGCCAGCTGCTCGGCCCTTTGCTGCTGGAAGAATGCAGCTGAATGTGAAAACTTGTCACCAGGCTGAAGCCATGATACACCTGTCCCTCCTGTCAGTCTCCTGCAGCAAAGTCTCACAGGGACTTAAAAACTCAAGCCATAAAAGCGGGATTTAACTAGCCTTATTCTAGAATGCAATATGTAACATCCATGCTCCATATGTCCCGTGATGGGAATGTCCATTTAAACCATGCTATGTAAACAAGACAACAGCTGTGGAATGGCATGAGCCGTCCCACAGTAATTCAGAGAAGAGTTAGGCAAAACTTTAGAGGAACATTCCTTTTTGTTAAATACCTATGCCCAGAGAAATGGGAAGAATGTGTGATGGGGATCAGTGTCATCTCCTTTTTTATTAAGTGGCAGAGCTGTGAGAAACCCGTTAGAAGGAGGAAAATGGCTCCTCCAGCAGTGAGAACACGGGAAACTATTTCCATTTTTCATGTTGTTAACAGTCTTGCATCTAGCCTGGAAAGATAACACGTCGGGAAGCTCCTAGTGCTCACCTTTTATAGGTCAGCAGTGTGAGAACCCTGGAGGAATGTACTCTGGTAAATGTATGGAAACGGCTGGCTGCAGCTGAATCAGTTGTTTCCTCCCTGGAAATAAATGTTTGTCTGTCTTTTTTTTTTTCCAGTTTTCTTAAAATCTGAATTAGACTGCCCTAACGCAGAGAAATTTCCTGGTATGTCTGGTGGAAGCATGTCTAACGAATGCAATAACAAGCACTGCTCAAAGCATTGCTTTTTCTATTTGTTGGCTGAAGTGAGAGGAAAAGGATTGTGGTTCTCTCTGTTTGTTCCTTTGGTGGGCTTTTCTCCCACATGAAAACAAATATATTAATCTCTGGTTAAACAAAATGTTTTGTTTAACTATAAATCAAACATCTTGGCTGTTGCCCAGAACCACCACCACTTTCCTTTTTTATACTTGGATAAATTGAAATAAGCATCTCCAAATTGCAGGTCAAGATGCTTGACCACTCTTAAAAAAGCAGCCCAGTGGTTTGATTAATTTGACTTTAACCTGAAAATAATTAGTTCTACCAAACTTTCATTATTGGTTAATAAAACTTCTGGCATTACAATTTTTTTCTGTTCTAGTTACAATATAGGTGCTGACTTTTGTAACACACACTAGGATTTAATATCCTCCTAGGCAAATATTGACCAAGACAAGAGGTCAATATTAACCTGTCAAATCAATAAATCCAAACATTCACATTGGCAGTAGTTAATCTGCTTATACTTATTTTAAAAAAGAAATGCCACCAAAAAACCAAAAGCCAAGATTATCAAAGAAGTTACAGTTGCTGTAGCGCAGAAACATACTTATTTATCACATTGTTTACAAAACTAGTAGCAAGTGTTTACCTGGAACATGGAAAATAAAAGTTAAGACCATCATAAATCTTACCTACTTTGACCTAGCCAGAAACTAGGAATCATCATCACACATAACTTTTCACTTGGATATTTAAAAGCCACGTTTGACTAAGGCAGCTTGTAATTTTAGTGCCTGAGTGCAGGCCTGCAGGGTGAGAAGTGAGAATTAGGTGCACCCTCTTCAAAATGCCTGCTCTGCTAAACACCCTGGGTAAACTCACTTGCACTGAGACACTGGTAGTTCTGGGGGAAAAAAAACCTCTTGTGTAGGAGAGAATTTATTTGAGTGATTTCTTCAAAGCTCTGGGTAGGAAGCCAAAATCTGCATTTGCGAAGATTTTCAGCAAGGAAATCAGTACAAGGTGTCTGTCCTAAAGAGCTTTCCATCTGTGGCTATAGATCACTAAGACTTCCTAGCAATGGTTCCAACTTCCCCTAAAATCCGTTATTTATGATGGCCTTATGATAAAAAGTTAGTGTCCTGCCTGAGTTACAGGGAAGTGGACATACACCTCATCAAGCTTTCAGAGAGGATTTTGAAAAGAATTTCCCACTTACTGCATTAATAACCCTGTGCTTGAAAGAGGTACAGTGCAGAAGCTAAGAGCAGAGGGGGAACTGTTTCCTCCTCTGCAAAGCACATCCTTGAATACAATATTTAAGGTCCTTGGACCCTTTCTGATTATTTCTAGAACTCAAGCAACATCCTGACTACAGCTTATCTATGAGCTTTAAGTGTAAATCGCCATGCAAATGAGTACACCGAGGACCCTTATTAACAGAAAGGCAACAAAAGCTCTTCAGGAAAAGAGAGGAGTAGCAGGCAAGGCGAAAAGGTTCCTGTGGGTCAGCTGTGGGGTTAGCATAGGGAATTCAAGACTTGGAGCTGAACCATCAACAACCTCTCTCCATTCTCACAATGGGGCATTGTTCAAGCATCTTGGTGATGTCCTCTATTAATAATGGTGTATTCTCTTTGAGTAGCCTGCCCTAGAAACTGTTTGGATTAGACATCAAGTCCCACATACTTTAGCAAGGGGGCAAGAGAGAAAGCATAGAAAAGCTAGGCTTGCTCTTGCATTCCTTCACCATTGAAGGCGAAGAAATAACACAAAGCACGCAGGAAAATATTCTTAATAAGGTGTGTAATCCAGTCGTGAGAAGGGGAGGGAAAATACAACTGTAACACTACCATTTTGATCCTAGCTTTCAACATTGGGATCATGGTTGTATTCTCTGCCCTTCATGTTAATGCAGCTGAAGTGGAAGAGGTTTGCAGAGCACCATTTATTTCAGTTGTCAGCTGTAATCATGATCACCATCACTTGTACTGTGGCTGTGCCCCCGTGTAACAGGATAGGGGTCCCCCATTCTCCTAGACCTTGATGAAGTATAAAAGACATCAATCCTGTCCCGCACAGCTTACCATCCAACCAACAGGCAACAAGCCTGAACAACATAAAAGCAAGCAGTGAGGCGGAGGAGGTGCTAAAGGGAAATTTATAGCATTTCTGTGTTACAATGGATAGCTTTATGCCCAGCCAAAGGTGTCTGAACAATTTGGAAGTGTTGAGCTTATTGTAAAATGAGTAATTAAATGATAACACCTCTGCACAGGCACAGTTCCACATGGTCCCATGAGCATGCTGCTCTCTGAATACGGGGTAAGTCAGTGACTTCACACTTAGGTTGCGTTAGGACTTTGCTTTTCTCACATAACTAACCTGAGTCAGCTACAAAGAGATGCAGGGGAAAATGAAGTCAGTTGAAGGACAGAGGTGGATGGCCATAGAGGAAATACGAGCTGAAGTTGGAAATATGGCAGTGGGTGTAAACTGAGGTATCCGTCTACAGCATCCACGTTTTCCAGCAGCCAAACCTAGTGCTGAGAGCTCAGAGGCCATTGGTACTACACGTAGGAGCAGCTGCAGGAACTAAAGGTTTGCCTGGTGGGTAGTATGTAACGAATGACTTTCAAAGGCAAAAAGGAAGATGCATCCATGAGCATATTCAGAAATCAGGCAATTGAGGAAAAGCAGCATTATGAGCCACAGAAGCTAAGTAGGTGGGTAGACAGTGGGCTTGTCTACAGGGGAAATTTAGTACCGACTAAGCTAAGGTGTGAATTTATACAGCCCTAGATACTCTGCACTAGCTTCCTGTGTGGATAGCCTTAATCTGCACTAAGAATGCTTTTGTGAGCACAGTGACACATTTACTACGGGAGTTAATGTAGAGCAGCTAATGCGCTGCAAATTCACACCCCGGCGCACACCATCCCGTCTGCCCCTGCTGATTACACAGGAGTGCTTTTTCAGCAAGGGGCACTTCAAACCACCTACAGTCAGGGAAAGCATTTCCAAATGCTGATGTTGTTTTGGGGCAGGGCTGCCTGTGCAGCCTCGTGGACAGATATTGTTAACAAGGGTTGGATAGGGATGCTTGTGAAACAAATAGGACCGGTCTTTTTGATAAGGTTGGGAGGGTATCCTCAAGGAAAATCTTTTTTTTTTTTTAAATCTCCCAGAACTATTTTATATTATTAAATAACTCTTTGAATACATACAGGCTAATATGCTTATGTGCCCTATAGATATAATTCCATTTCACCAGATACAGAAGTTTATTTACCTCTTTGTTGGAAATGGTGAAACTGAAATACAAGTGAAATGATATACCTGAGATCACATCTGGAAAGGGAGTCGTAATCTTCTGACACTAAGTCCTGCCCTTTGGGAGTCTGGCTGTCATAAACCACATTTTTTTGTCTCTGTGAAGGGCAGAGACACCTGAGACTTTGGTTCAGCTATGAATCTGGATCCAGATTTTGAAGTTGAGACACTGCAGTATATGATGAACCTGGTAAAAATCGTGCTTGCTGGAATGGATCAAAATAACACTTTTAAAGAAAGAGGCTTTTAACAAATTCCAGTCACTTCTGAAAACATGTTTGCTTTAATCCTACTGACATTGCTGAGACCCTTAATCCTGGAATTGTCTCACTTACTTGAGCACACGTAGGGGGAGAACAATTCGGTTCTATAGAGACAAACATACTCTTTTTATGAGTGATAGGTTAAGCATGTAAATTCTGTCATTACCATAATGACAAGAGTGATGCTCTATGGAGAATACTAATGCATCTGTACTCATTCCATCATGGAGGGCATGTCACTTTTATTATTGAAAGCTGCTGATGTGAATAACACAGAAAGGTTTCTCAACATTTCCTGTTTTGCTGAATAGTATGTCACATTGTCACATCACACTGTTATATGATCTGGTAATGAAACACCATAATGCACTTGTGCATGGAAACAGACTTAAGGATATGGAGAGTACTTTAGCCCTCAATTATCTGGCCTTGAATGGCCTAAATCTCAACCTTCTGGATGCTTTCATGTCTTGCATAAATGCAAAAAGTAGCATTCAGAACAGACAACCAGCACTGGCTGCAGTAATGTAACAGCATCTTCTGTGAAGGCAGACAAAAAAGTGTGCTGCTGTACTTGGAAATATTGGGTACTTATCAAGATATATCCCACCTGCTCTTAACCATCTTATTTTACCCTTAATGATTTACAAATGAACAAGCTTCCATAAACACTCAGCTATGTTGTGGTACACTGCAGTTAAATATAGAAGCTGCAGTGCGCTGCTTTGCAGGGATGAAGGATGTTTTATAAGTGGATGCTCCAATAGGAAACATCTGTCCCTTATTTATGGGCACAGTTTAAGCCACTGAAGTACTGATTCTTTACTCTTTCCTCTCCCCTCTCTCCTAGTGGCCTATTCTACAGTTTGCCAAGTATTTACAGTCTATTCCAAATGTCCTTCTCTTATTTCCAAGCCTGAAATTAGCCATGATACTACTTGATATGCTGACATTTCTGGTGCTTAGTATCTAAGGAGATGTCTGCTGATTCCCTTCCAGCTCAGAGAAGATGGGTATGGAGTGGGTGAGTTCCTCGGAACTCCAAGGCAGCCAGTTCACTCAGGCAGAGAATGGCTCTGTGTTACCATATCCCATCTGCAATGCTATCGTTACATGGTTGAATTGCAGTTTCCATTATAAGCCTCATTTTCCAGGGTTTGTAGCTCATCCGTAACTGGCCATTAAGGTGTCAGCCCAGCAACGAATATTATTGTAAGACTTTGCTAGAAAATTGGCTTAGCTTGCCTTTTTTTTTTGTTTGTTTTCCTTAAAGAGCTGAAGTCTAAAAATAGATTTTAGATGGGGGCTGTGAAAATCTAGACAGATCGCAATGCCCTCACCAAAATATCATGGGTACTTTGACGCACACTCTCAGCCAGCAGAGCAGCACAGACTGAAACTTTGAACTTGAATTAAGGTTAATTGAATATCTTTCTGCTTCTTGTATGCCATGTTGCTCCATTCCTGGCCTTCCAACTCTGATTATATTTATATCTATATTTAGCTTTCCCACACTAACCCCATTCAGTTTGCGTGTTGGACTTGATCTCGCATATTCTGCATCTAGTTTAATTTTGCTCAGTTTTAAAGGCAGAAAAGGGCACTGCTAAAAGCTCTGTACACCTCCAAGGAATATAAAATAAATTCCATACTTAGACAGCAGTTCAGTGCATTATGATTATTTACAGTTATGAGTTTCACCCTCCCTCTGCTACCTAACCATATTTACTTGTCCATCTATGTCTCCTCTGGGCAAAAGTGGAGGCTCATTCTCTTGGGAAGGACTGCAAGGACGAGGTACTTCCTGTCCTAGTTACTGAGGCAGAAGGAAGAACAGTGCTCATTCTCTTGTGGAATAAGTCTTCAACTTCCAGGGTCCCTAAAGCTTTGTGAAACCTGGGTACAAGAAATGTGAGCCATATTTTTGGACATCTTTTGTCTCTGCTCTGGCTCTGGGACCCTCTTTTTTTCCTTAAGCTCTCAGACAATGTGTCTTCAGGTGGATTTCTCGAAATTCTTAACTCATTGCTGAACATCTGTAGTGTGGTCACCTCATTCCCTCCTGAGCTCCTCCTAAGCTCCTCTGCAGCCACAGAGTTTCTCTCTCAGAGAATGTGGATGTGTCAGGCTGTCCACCATGATGTTGAAAAAGACTTGCATCCCTCCCTCAGTTTATTTCTGTGTCACGGTCTGACTGTTGGATTACAAGCCCTTGGGAGCTAGGACCTGCCTTTGGTTTCCTTGCAAAATGCTGTGAACATGTGTGATGAAGTCAGGTAAATGGCAAAGAGTGTGATAAATTAATAGCCTTGTCAGTTGCCTTTGGAAACCAAATTTCAAGTAGAATTCCACTATAGGATTGTGACCTGTTAAACTACACTTCAAAGCTGATGAAGATAGCAGGGAACCTAGTGAAAATCTAAAACTGCTATATTCTAATATGTCACTAATAGGGAGCTTGTGCAATTATACTCCTCCTCTTCCCACCAGTTTACATTTTCCAATTTAGTAACATGGTACACAATTCCCAGCATGTATAACAATGCCATCCAGAAAGTTTGCTGCCCCTCAAACGCTCTCTGTCCCTTTGTCAAAAGTTGCTGCCCCGATGGCAGAGATAGCGTAGCAGGCAACATATCAGCTCCACTGACACCACAGTGCACAATCTAATATATCAACTTAAAGCACCACTGATTTCAGTTTATGCTAAAATACTGAGCAGTGCACTGCTGCTGAGTAGCAGGTACATCTCCCACTCCATCACTTCTGTTATGAGAGCAGTAACCTTAAAAAAGGGGCAGGACAGCCAGCTGTGGCAGCTAGGATTTAAGCTGCCGCTGCCAAATCTGACAGGGATCACAAACCTCAATTTCACCTACATTATTCACTCATGCTGTATTAACTCATTCCTATCAGCTTTTACTGCTTTGGCTAACATATGTGGATATCATATTGCCTATTGCTTAGCCAAGCTTGCTTCAGACCGCAACTGGAGAGAATTCAGAGAAAAGCAATGCAATGAGTTTGCCACTAACATGTCTGGCAATGACATACCCAGGAACTGGGCAAAATTACTCCAGGATCCTGCAGAGAGAAGTACTGCTGTCTCCCTGCTCCACGTGCATAAGTAAATCGCATTTCCTTAAGTAAACTCAAATGCACAGCAGAAAACTGAAGCTTCCCCCCAAGTCTCCCTTTTGCTTGTTAAGTTTCTGAACTCTTAAGTTTTATTTCTTTTTGGAATGCCACTGCTAATGTAAAGGAAATTAAATATCAACATTTCTTTCAGCACTTTTTAATCATATGCTTTGTGGCTAGAACTTACGCTGTTAGTAAATGCATGTTAAACCTTGAGAAGATTACAGTGCAGCCCTGGGATTTCCAAAAACTTCAGGGAAATAACCAGTCATTGTCCCGCTATTGTGTTACAGCTACCTAAATTAGTAGAAAACACAAAATTAATACTGATTAATGCATTTCTGTAATTTACTCTCAATGCAAGAATGAGCTAACAAATTGAAACCTAAATTAATTTTGCTAGGAATTAAATTTATTCCATCCAAGTTCATATCTAAAGATGGTACAAGTCATCTCTTAGAAATTCAGTAAAACACAGTATTTCTAACCCCATCTCTTTCCTAGCTTCACAAAACATACTTAGACCTGCCTAAGTGAGCCCAACTCCCTGAAAATAAGAAGTAGGTAACTCCTTATAACAGGTCTATAATTTCAATTTATTTTGCTCTTGCTTAAATTAAAAACTGCAGACAGTAGCCCTTTTTTAAGGGGAAACTGTGGTCCTAGAGGGAATATGAATAGAAATGCCTCAAGAGAGCAAGTGCCTATACCAGAAAACGAAGCAATAACCTACTAATAATGTGTCCTTGAACCCAACAGTGATCAGTCCTCTGAATACTTCTTCTCCAGATGCATTTTATTCAAGGGCCTTTTGGTATTTTCAGTCTTTAGAGAAAGGCTCTCCAGTAAGCTGTAGCCAACTGTCAATTTAAAATACTGCCTCAGCCCAACATGGCTGCTGTCTTGACACAAGTTAGTGCTTTGATAGTTCATCCGGCTGCTTGCACCGCTCTTCAATACAAGCCAATCCAGCTTCCTCTTATTCTCCCATAACCTCTGAATGATGAATTTGCATTTCTCTTAAATGCCAATTTAACAAGGGGAAGCTAACAATTTAACAAAGGAGGAAACCACCACAGATTTACCAAGCCACAAAAACTGTCACCCAGCAGAATGCCTTCCCTTCCTTTTACACTGATGTCTTATGGGCTCTCAGTCACAATAGCAGAAATGTTTTACACTGGGAAGTACAATCCTGAAAAGATTGTTGTGTTTTCTGCATGTGGAGCGGCAAGAGTGGTGGGAACCCGCAACATGCAGCACAATATCTGAACTGAAATAAACAGTGACAAAAATGGGTTTGCTACTTATAACTAAGGTGTAAATCAGTAGAGAAACAAAGATGCAAATGGTGAAGTAAATTTAGATCTGGTATTTTGTGGATGCAAAAGACTCCAAAATGGATTGTTACTTAATCAGAGGCTAGAAGAAAGGTAGAAAGCAACTAATAAAAGAAGTTGTACATGGGTCTGGAAGACTAATTTATTTGAAGGCAATATCTTATGTGATTTTCTTGTTAAACTCAACTATCCTTACAGCACAAAGTTATTATTTTTTCACATGCGTTACTGTAAAAATATTTAGTGCAAATAACACTGCTTTCACACATACATCTACTTTTTAAGCATTTTGCACCTGAGGTGCAATTTCTATCAGTACTGAAACTAATTCCTCACATCCTACCAGTGAATTTTTTTCTGGCTGTGAGTGGTTATGTCAGCACTAGAGCCTCATGAAGTATAATGTATTAATATGCACTATACTGATGCTAAACTCCATTATCATGGGGCTTATTATAGGTTCGTTTGCATACCTGCTTGTTCTCATTAGTTATGACTTCGGTGTCAGCACCAAATGCCAGTCATCTGACTCTCAACCTTTCTATCACAGGATCCCTTTAATATAGACTTCGCATCCAGCAATAAAGGCAAGGTTGCGTAATCCCCCCCAACACTTAATACTAATGCTTCTGCATGATACTCACCAAAAAGCAAATAGTCCACCACTGTTTTAAACCCAGTGGAAGGCAGAGTTTACATTGGTGTTTCAGGATATAACCTACAAAATCTAGCACCATTTAACAAAATGGTAAAACTCTTCACAGCCCCTGGGAAACTAATATTGGTACATTCCCAACACTGATCAACAAGAAGAGTCCCAAAACAGAGGAGCTCAAGGCCAGCTGGTTAGTTTTACTGAGGTTTTGTTCCTGGAAAAGTAGCACACGTCACCTCCACAGCTGGGAACTGAGGCAGTGAACTGCAGCTGCCTCCTGGGAGACCTGTAGGGTCTGGCAATAAATACAGATTTCCCACATGTCAGTCTGAGATCTCGGTGAGGTCTGGGCAAACTGTGCTTAAAATCCTCACCCATGCCAGAGTGCCCAATTTGAATGCTCTAAAGTGCCAGAAACATCTGTACTAAAAGCCATCCTGGTGGGTTTGCTAGGTGAATTCAGTGCTCCTCTGTCTTCCATAAAAGAAGATGAGCAGTTCCCAGCTGTAACACAGAAATCTAAATATCCTCTAAAAGCATATTTTTCTTTCCACTGCAACAGAGATACACTGCCTTTCCACTTTTCTGTGCAGGGCCAAAATATATGTTATTGATTCATTATAAATAGCTTTGCTTAGCAGAGCTTTGCCTGTTCTGCGGGATAAAGAATACAAGAAATAGGGTTCAAAGATGGTAGAAGATATTTACATTCAAGAAAAAGGTTATAAACAAGCTGTATGCTATCTGTAACACCTTATTTCCTCATTCTCAGCTGAATCCTTCCTCATGAGAATATTTAGAGGGGACTTTGCTACCATATTTGTGGTGAAGCCACAATAAATCTAACAGGATATTCCACTCAAGGGAGATATCCAGGGGGGAATGGTATAAATTGCCAGCAAAAGCAGAACTATTTCAGGGTGGTCTACTTAAAACTAAATTTTCGGCTTGTTGATTATGTTGTTGACAGTTGGCCAAGATTTTTTTCAAAAGTACCTAAAGTTAGCTCAAAAGGTCATACTTGGGAATGCGGATAAATGGCCCAAATTAAATACATTCTGTGCTCTAGTAGCTCATCCACCAGTTTAATTATGAAGGAAGCATGCTGCTTATTCAACTTCCTAAACATTTTCAAAAACTTGGCCTTTGATTTTCAAACAATTGTGATTCAGTCTCTGTCTAATCAACAGTTCCTAATCTATCCCACCAAGAAAAGAAGTAAAACTCTGTACACATGAGACTGTAAAAGGCATAAAAATGAAGAGCAAGATGAAGCTAGTTTCCCTGGAATGGCCAAACCAAGAACAATATCCCCACTTTTTAGATGCTGCCAAGATAGGAGAGTCTCTTTCAACCCTTCCTAAAAAACCCTAGCATGGAGGATGTTAGCTTCACTCTGCAATATCGTCTTGTTGAGGGATCTCACCAGGAAGCAAGTGCATAGAATTAGATAGCGAAGGAGAGACCGAGGGATCACAGTGGGATAGCACTGAAGAAGCTGGCACAAACCCAGCGAGCTGTTTGTGGTAATAAAGGGGGGAATTACTACAAACCCTCATCCTCATTCCATGAGAGCAGTTGGTAGTTGTTAACTACAAGCAGACTATAAAAGGAGAATGAAAACTGGCCACCTTCAGACAGAAGAAGAATGAATAAAATGCATCAGGTCTCCTACATATGAAGAATCAGAAACCTATACAAATAAACTATTTCTGCAACAAGGCACAGTGCCAGCAGCAACAGTCTGAACTACTAGTCTGCTCTGACAGCAATGAGAAACGGCAGCTACTCAGAAGACATCACCTTAAAATAATAATGGCAAAAAGCACCCCAAATCTGCATATGGAGCTCACTGTCTGGCTTTTTTAGGAACAGAAACACTTTGGCCATAGATAGATTAGTTTCTGGGTTTGGCTTTTGAGTAACTGAAGGAATCAGGCAGTGATTTAAGAGGAGTGGATCACCCAAAGTCCATACACGGCTTGGCTGTGTGAGCAGAGCTTACTGCTCTTATCTCATCTCATCTCACTTGATTTTAAAAAGACTAATCATCAGCACAGCGGGGTACATGCAGAAAACCAAAAGGTCCAATTCTGCAGTTCTCCTGTTTGTATGAGCCTGCAGTAACTCACTTGGGTGAGTGGTCAGTAGAAAACTGATAGGAGACAAGGATGTGACTCCGATCTGGAGAGTCTCAAGGCAATTAAAGGACAGAGAAGCAGGGCTTCCATTAATGTTAAAAGCATTTGTAAGACCAGATTCCCCCTTTTCCTGTGAAAATGTGTTTAGATACATCTGTGTATTAAAAATAGAGAAGAGACCCCCTATAAATTCATACACATTGAGCTGAACTTTGTGGTGGGGTGCAGTTAAACAGTAGAGAATGGGAGAACCAGAAAGAATGCGTTTGACCAGAGCCTCCAGTTAACTGTTCTAATTCCTTCCTTCCTCTTACATGTTATTTCATTCCTTCAATCAGTCTGTGTATTTTTCTTCTGCAAATTAATCACTAGAGAAAGATGTACTTTTTAGAAAGGTTAAAGTAGTGCTGGCATTCTCCTACCAGGCAAAGGAAAAATGTCCAAACTCAGCTCCAAGAAGCTCCTGATTGCTCTGATGGGCACTGGAAACACCACAATGTCCACATTAAGGAGATTTCCATTTCCCCAGTGATAGCTTGGAAATTAATTTCATACAAAAAGCTTCATATAACAGCGGGCCTGTCTGCAAGAACAGTGTTGGCATCAACCACTATCTTTAGTTTCCGTCTCACCCTCTGTGACTGTAGACTGGTTCATCAAGATTCTTGTCCAACTGAGTATGTCTCCCATTTTGATACTTCTAGGAGCACTGTTAATCCTCCTTCCAAAGGAGGGCACACATTTAAGATTAACTTTTGTAAGAATTCCCTGTGAAATGCTCACAGGCAGCCAAGGGACTTTTCAGGCTTGACACTTGCAGATCAAATATCCTGTAATTTGCTTGCTGAGACTGTTCTGAATGTTGTCCTGTCATTTACAGATCAAGTCTAAACATTTCATCAGAACCTCTCACGTGCAAAGCTCCCACCACTTCCTCCTTCAAATCCCTCCTTAAATGCATTTCCTTTGAAAGGTTTCCAATGTTCCTCTGCTTACCAATAACATCTGCACCCACTTTATGGTAAAGTAATATCAGCAACTTGTGTCTAAAGTAGACTTTGTGCTGCCTGTAGCAGTGCCTAGTCTTCCATCTGTTTGCAAAGCATATATGTATTTCAAGATCATCACCCTCCTTCCCTCCAAAAAGCGACCAGAAACTGATATAACCCAGGATCAATTTTTGATGGCAGACCCTCTGGCTGGGTCCTGCCAGTGGAATGGCTGAAGAAAATAGAACAATCTTCCAACCAGTTTCTTGGAGAAAGAAAAAAAGGAAATATTTCTATTGCACATAGGAATGCTTGGAAGCCTCACAAGTACACTTCTCACACAAGGAATACTTGCAAGCCTTATAGAAATAGAAATAACAAAAATTAAACTATTTCTCATTATGTTCCCTGTTCTACAAGACATAATTTTCCTGGAAGCTTAGGGTTTATCAGCATAGACTTTCTGACAAAGAACAAGTTTCTCATCTTACCCAATTAAATTTAAACAGTTACTTTATCTTTTCAGTGTATATTTATCTCCTTGTCTTCTCCCTGCAAAACCCCACAGAATTACAGTTATCTTATTGGCAAGGCTGACCTGGAATTGTGCCATAACACCTGATTATCACTGACCCATCCAAAAATATCAAATGTATCATGCAGCACATGTCTCCCGTTTACCACATCGATTTCCATCTTCCTTGGGACCTCAGACCCCCACTGCCCACATCCCACTCCTACCTCTCATGCTGCTGATTTTTCAATGGACTGATGCCTTGCTTCCCATTGCTGCCACCACCAGATGGTAGCTGCCATGCCTGCCTTCAGCAGAGGCAAGAAATGGGATCTGGTTGTAAAAGTGGCAGCAGCAGCAATGGAAGCTGTGTGGAGGCAGTGGCTGAGGAGTGTATTTTCCCTAAAATGGCACCTTAAAGAATATACATTTGCTTTAGGTGCACAATGTAGCACATCCATAAGGGGAGGGCATAAATGCACAGAGAGTTGAGTCTGACTGGAAATCAAGCTACTTATTTATACACTATTCTGGACTTTTAATTCTATGTATTTAGATACCCAAATAAATGGCCTCTTTTTCTGCAAGGCTGAGAACTGCATTTACTAAATATGGAAATAGGGTATCTAAAAATAAACACACAAGTATGAAGATGTTAGCCTTATTCTATAAAATGGGGGCAAGAGAACCACAGCAACTCACATGCCCAAAATGCTTCTAAAAAGTATCCCTTCTCCTACCCACCCCTCAAAGAGCTCTGAGCAAAACTAAACAAAACAAAAAGGCCTTCACAAAAATTCCCAGAGTTGAGTGAACAAGTCAAGAAAGGCACAGAGAAAAGATCGCTAGTGGTAAGTGGGCTCCCTGTGGATGAATAGCCGTTTACGTTGACAAAGGACAACACAAATTTGACGTTGTTTTACTAATTTTCACATTCTTCATTTTATGGCAGCAATCATCATAAGCCAGCAGAAGACAATACTATCTAATGGCAAATGAGCAACGCAAGCACTCACAGCATCCCCAGTCACTGCAGAGGGTGATAAAGCTTCACAGCAGCTGGAGTTTTGCTACAGCGACAAGCAAATATAAACACATAAATGGAGTTTTCAGTTAATCTTCATATTTTTGGAAATCCTTCAACACAGCTCCAGCAAAAGCTTTTCCAACACCTTAGTTTCGAACTGGAATCACCATTAAACATATCAGATTTCTGGCTAGACATAGAAAATACCCTTACTTGAATTCCCAGGTGTATTTCTAATTTCTCTGTTTAATTACATCCCTGAATTTTAATTTCATTTTATACTTGAAGTTTTTTTCAATATATGTTTGAGTCATATTATCGAGCGGGCTAAACTCTTTCACATACAGGGACACAGATCTTTTTGTTACCCAAATCCCAGCAGTCAATATTCTAGATCAGAGAAGTAAATTCCTGCGTTAGTAATTTATATCAAACTAAAAGGCAATGCATTTTTTAAGTGCTGAAGTAGTGGTCCCAAATTACTGCAAACTGTGAGTTACTGTTTCGCTCCACACAACAGTCCTGTACATATTTCTGTCTCAAATTTCGCCTCTAAATGCCTACCAAAAAAAAAAAAAAAAAAAAAAAAAAGTGTTGTGGCTCAGCCTGAAGTATTTCTTCCTTCCTTTTGGACTTCCGTGGCGTTCGGTGTATTCCGCGTACAGCAGCATCTCCTGGCGGCCACACCGCCTCTGCTCAGTGAGAAATGCAGCGAACGGGGAAGGTTTTGTTTCTCACCGTTTCACTACGTTTCTATGTGCTTGTGCAATAAAATACATCAGCTAGGATCAGATATTGGTACAAAATGCTTCACAGCAGTATTTACCTTTGCTGAGGTGAGGCTGTCCCTGTGTTACAGAAGGATCTGGCAATGTGAGGGTTGTAATCCTTCCCACCAGCTGCCGAGAGAGAGGCAGGGTGGGCTTTGCCAAAATGGCCTTGTCCAAGGGTCCTTTGTGGGAAGAGTTTCTCCAAGGCTCGAATCAGATATCAGGTCTAATTTTGAATTAATTTGTACCAGTGTAATGCCACAGAATTCCTGACTTTTATCAGCTTAAATGAAAAAGGTGTCTACGTACTTTGTAAGCAGTTCATAATGAAGAATTTATTCTCTGCTTTATCTGGAAAAAGAAAAGTGCTTGCGTGAAGTTATAGAAGTACTGTGGATAGTTTCCAGATAGGCAAAAATTTAAAAAGAATTGGGGGAATGCTTCAGTATTTTCTGTAGAAAGGTTAGAGAGATGCACAGGATTTCAGTACGCTAACTGCAGCAAAGAGATTAGTGACACCGTTAACATTTCAGCTCTAATCTGTAGCTAACAGGATGGAGCTGGGTTCATCTGTGTGCGCAGAACCAAGTACAGTGTTTTCAGCACTCACAGGATGGGCTTAATCCTCTGAGCCGCTAGACACCCGCTGCATTCCCTTTGGCCATTGCCACTGCTGGGCGCAGCACAAAAAGCCCATATCTGAGAGACGGTTGCTATTCAGGGCAGCTTAAGCATCCGCTTAGCTTCTCTTGAGGTCAAGATTAAATGTCAGGTGCATGTTTTGGGACCTTTCTGAATCAAGTCAAGTCCATTATTTGGAAGGGATCTTGCCTACTGAATTAATTCCTAATCCTGGTCATTATATCCATGCTTGCATTACCCCAGTCTGCAACTGGAGCTTCAAGTATTGTTTTCTCTGAAGCCTGCTGAAGAACATTAAAACAGACCAAGTATTCAATCTCTAGCTGTAAAAAAAGAAGCAAACGACAGCGAATTTGTGCAGGAGTGCGCTCTCACACAGTTTCCTGTCCTCTGCATAGATAAATCAGAGTAATTCTTTTCTTCTTTCATATGGATTTTGATCTCTGCTCCACTATAATTTCTCTGGCAAGGGAAACATCATACAGCAGTAACAAAACCAGCATTACTTATTTATTTATTGAGCACTCTCTGTGTGATTGACATTTACAATACCTGAAGGGAGACATAGGCCCTGTCTCAAGGGTCTCACAGCCTGGAAAAACAACACAGTTTAGAGTCATTGGCCAGACAATCAGAGCCAAATATGTGAACCTTAAACAATTCACCATTTACATTTAAATGTTGCTTTTTTTTCCCGGATTGATACAGAAAGGCTTAGCATATGAACAGTATTTGGGGGAAAAATGTAAACTGTTTCCACTGCAAAGTAGAAAAGGCAGAGAAAATGCTAGTTTCATTGTATCCAAAAAGACTAAGTACACTTGAAGAACAAGGGTATCAAATGTTCAAGAGGACTGGATGCTGGTTCTCCTTAATAGGTAGAATTAAAAAAAAAAACTCCTGAAGGTAACTGCATATCTCTTCAGTCTGAAGTAAGAATTAGAAATGTGTTAAATGTCGATGTGATCTTGAATTCCGGGAATCCTCTTCATCCTCTACACTTCTCTCCCTGCCAAAACTCCTCTTTTAACCTGTATTCTCCTAGGTAGGAAAATCCCATCTAAATCTAAATTTATTCTCTTCTTTTTCCTCAAAGCCCAAAGAAGGTACTGCAGCACAAAGGGAGCAAGATTATCTCTGGGGGCTTTATGAAGTGGAAGGAAGCTGCTGCAGAAATTGAAGAGCAATCAGTTTTCTCTGAACTATTGTACAACCTGTCAAACTAGGCAAGTAAAAACCCCTCTATACTATTAGTAACCAGTATCACCAGCAATGTTTCTTCAGTTCAAATATTATTTCAAATACGGGACATCCTACTGATTCTCCTGTTCTTTGATTGTCAGTAATGCTGCTATATTTTACACTGCTTCTGACATTTTATACACTAAAGGAATAACAAAAAAAAATCGGTAAATACCACATTATTTTTCTAAATTCTGAAAATAAATTACCAACTTTAATTTTTTTTTTAAATTTTGTATTATTCCCTGGCACTTCTTGAAAATCAGTGCTTTTTTTAATTGAAATCCTTAAGAACTAATGACCTCAGCACATTAAATGTGAATCTTAGGGATAGATTCATGTCCAAAGCTAGCAGAATGCTTCTTGGTTATGGCTCCTGCAGATGGGAAATGTGAATGGCTGTGACTATTCTCAGGGGCCAATTTATTTATGGTCCTCACTGTGCTTGACCAGCTCTCTTCATGAATGCGTTTACTTGGGGAATAGTAAAATAAAATCTTTGAACACAAGCTTCTCAGCTGCTCACAGGTCTCCAAGGAGATGGGAAAAGAGGTCCCTCATTTCTCTGCTTTCTCCACCCTACATGTACATAAAGGTTTTGGTCCTGTGACACAACCCCAGTGTATAAAAAGCAAACACTGCAACAAGAGCAACAGAAGTCATCACAGCTATAGGAAGTTAACAGCATGAAATTTTGAACAGGAAGACTTAAGTTTAACCCCAATTGCCCTGTTCAAGTCCAGCCTAGAGCTGGAAAGAAAATAGCTGGAAAGAAAAAAACACTATTGCATGATGACACTCACTGCTTCCTGAACAGCTCGACTCTAAGGGGTGAATGTGTGAGTGCTCCCAGTTTCAGAGACCTCAGATCACATGGGGTTAATATATCTCCTATAAACATAATCCTCACTCTTAGGAGCAAGCAAACTGGAGGACTGGGGCCTGTCCAGTTGATTTTTCTGGGAGTATTTTGGCCTCAGAAACTACACAAGAACACACTCAGACATAGGCTTAACATTCTTATCTAGAAGGCTCTTAAACACATGATTAACTTTGGGCACATGTTTCTGAAGCAGAAGACTTGTTTAAATACTAAAAGGAATACAAGAAAAGGGCTGTTTTGATCTTCTGGCCAGAATGAAAACAAATAAACAGATCTTTTAGGTCAGCCCAATACAAAACCAAAAGACTTTTTGACATCAAGGAGAAAAAGAAGGGTGGTGGGAGCTGAACCCAGTATAAATCATTCAGTTGCATTGCAGGTGCTGCCAGTCCTTTCATCACCTTTCCTTATTTTGCATTCTACAGCAGTCAAAAGTGCTAAAGAGAGTGCTTTTGAAACTGAAAATATTCAATCGCATTTCCAAATGGTGTCAGGCCAAAGCTACTTTCTTTTCAGGTAGTAAATAATTTGTCAGCAAATGTTCATCTACTTCTAGAACCAATCCCAAACTGGGATCTCAGTTACAATGAAAGCAACTTGGTAGAGGTCAAAGGAGGAGAAAAAAAAGACATTCCTCTCACCATGGGCTAAGAAGCAGTGATGTCTGGTTGTCCCAAGTCATAGCAAGCATCTACAGAAAAATAGTTTGCCTCATAAAATAATGCCACAAATTGTGTTACTTGTTCTTTTGTAAACAAAATGCTTTCATTTTGTCCTTGCAGTTGTGATCTGCATCTGCACTATTTCCAGTACAATGTGAAACCGCACAAGCTGCTCTTAAAAGGTAAGATGGCAGAGACCTATTTTCACTTCTTTTTAAAGCAAAAGCATCACAACAAAAGTAAGTTGATCTTTGTGTATGAAAATTTACATTCTATGTTAGAAAACTATTTATCTGCAGGCACTTCATTACTGAAATGAAGTCACTGACTTCTGTTGTTATTTTTATAATTTTATGTTTTATAATTTTATTCCTAATAATGTTGCAGTCTTAGCAAAACACATGCTAAACAGAGGTGCTCACTCCACTGCTTTCTGTTTAGGTCAATTTGAAATTATAGTGCCACCACATATTCCAACAGAAGTCAGTGGTGTAAAAATAAAAGGTGAATTTCACTATGAAGAGTGAAATTAAATTAGGAGGCAACTGCTGGGAAGAAGCTACAGATAGGTAAAAAGCCATAGTCAAAAAAGGCTCAAAGTAGGATTGAGACTGGTAAGGTTGTCAGAACAACTATAAGCACAAAGGAATTTTTTAGATGGGTGGTTTACAGGTCTGAAAAGATTTTAAATAAACATGTCTTTCTCCATGAATGCTACTACTTAGCTTGTGCTTGGAACTGAAACTGAGCATTACTGTTTAACTTTTTTCATGCATATAATGTTATATGAATCAATCTGTAAGCTTTTTATTAATTAGATTTATTTACTCTTGTGCATAGTGAAAAGCACTCTCCAGGTTCCCTCAGCTGAAAACAATGCACTGCTACTCATGAAAAAATCTGACCTTAAATAAATAGTACTTGATGGGGTATTATGACTATATGACAGTAAAGGGAGAATATGTCACTTTATATGATGCCTTTGAGTAATGTTTTTCATACCAGCATGGAGCTTCATGTGTCTCCTCCAGAGTTAGACCCAACAAAGAGGGCAAGGTAGTCAGTGCAGAATCTGGCCCTGGTCAGACAGCATCCATAATATTTAATTAGGGCAACAACTTCCCAAATATTGCCAAAATACCTTGTGAAAGGAATTCTTCAGTTAGCTTCAGAGGGCAGCAGTCTCTTCAGATAAGGATAGAGGGGGTTTCAGCTTCTTATGTTGTTTCAAATGTACACAGAAAAGCAGAGTTTCGAAAGTGTTACTGCAAAGTCCTTGAGATTTATGGCATTAAGCTGCTAATTCACAGCATGGTACTTGTAAATTTTAATTGTGCTTCAATGGTTTAATTATCTTCTATTTTAGTTTTGGATGGTTTGATCTAAAGTTCACACAAGCCTGTCTCATTGTCATCATTCATGTGAGAAACCGTCTGAAGCCAAGGGTATTACCATCTGACTGAGCTCCTCAGGACCTGTGGTGTACATAGTGGCCTGCACAGTCATATAATGTAGGAGAGGAACTGTGTCTTTTGGTTTGGGTCTGTGGGTTTCTTACTGCCCGTGTGAAGATACAGTGGGGACCGGTGATGTAGACATCCAGAAAAATTGAGAAACTATTTTTGGACACAAGTTCCCATGTTTGCAGCACATTTCTCTTTTAGAAGTAACGGCAAGCTTTGCTTTGGTGGCAAGCAGCACATCTGGAGCCAGGAGGAAGGAGGAAGCTCCAGTGGTTTAGTTGAGTCAGTGTTCTATCTTAATGGAAAACCTATAAAATATCAAACTGCCAGAGAGTCATAGATCTTTCAGGGGTTTATTAGTTTTACAGATCTTATAAAAATTACTGGAAAAACATAAAACTTTAATAGCTGAAAACTGAAAAGGTTTCAGAGCTTAGTTCGGCCTGTTTGTATCATGGCATCACTACGCTTTTACAGCTGGGATGTGGCACACCAGCTGCAAAAATTCCCCGGACTTTCTCACTTTTGTTTAGCTGTCCATGAAAGCTTGTGGTTAAGAGTTGCCCTTTGAACACAATTTCATGAACATATTTAGATCTCTGGATGTAGCTGAGGTTCTTCCTTAGTCATAGCTTGCCTGGTGATTTCTAAGTCCTAATGCTGTAGGCTGAAGTTTGCAGCTGATGAAACCACCCAGGAGTATTGCAAGTCTAGATATAGATATTTATGTGTATCTACACAGCATACTCAAGAGGCTTACCAGGCATAATTGCCAATCAGTAAGAATTTATGTTAGATTTCCAGATTTGAAGAGGTATCACAGAAATTATAGACTAGACTGTGAACAGGGACAACACCCATTGTTAGGGGTTACAGAATGGAAGAACTACTCTGGGTTTCAGTCTCAAACACAGAGACCATAATGATTAGCTACATCCAGCAACTATCAGCCATAGCAGTTAGCAGAGCTCATTGCCTTGGTCCAGAGAAGAGCTAAATCATTCTCTTACATCACTTACAACCACTCTAGGATGATGACAATTAGACTGTTGATGTCAAGGTAGACAAAGGTGGCTGGATCGCCACCATTAGGTTGGTAGTGGCAGTGGCAGTCCCCTTCGTCCTATAATCTGCATAGGGACTGGTAAAGATGATGTCCATATAAAATGTGCATGCATAAGGTTTTCCTTAGAGCTGGTGAAACCACAGCCAGGCAGATTCTGCTGCTTTTTTGAGCCTTTCCCATTACAGGTATATACACCCCAGAAAAAAAGAAAGGACAAGAAAAAAACCCATGAAAATTAAGGACAGTTCAGTGTTGTGTACCCAACCTGAATACGTGCCAAGTGCTTCAGGCAGACAAACAGAAGCCCTGCTCATTGCAGAGACAAAGAACTCCTCTGGAGTTGCCTGGATAATAAATAAAATAAACTACATGGAAAGTAAATCTGTACGTGTGTAAGAAAGATGAGCTATGTCACAACTGATTTCTCTTTCTCTGATAGGTTTTAGATCTTTGAAAGATTTTTATTTAAAGTGGAGCATGACTACCCTAGGGCCTCTTCTACTAATTAGCCACCTACAAATGAAGTATAGCACAGATCTCACCCAGTGGATATAGATGTCACCCACTTCAGTCAGATGCCGAGGTCACCCAAGCAGAAGCACACTATATAGTGAAAGTGTCTTGATTTGCCTTTCTCATTATGGAAAGCAACCACACTACAGCAGCTACAGGAAACTTTGACAAATACAATGATGTTAATACAATTTGGGACTTCTGACTGTAAAACCATGAAGCTTTATTACTTTGCACTAAAGCGGTCCGCTTCCTGTAAGAATAGCAGGAGAATAATTAGAAATTTATTAGTGAGCTAGGGTGACCCACAGCTATATTTTGTTGATGGAAATTATCAAAGCACCTAATTTTGGCATTCTCTTTTGAAATATATAGCAAAGTTGGCAAGACTTGGCTTAGTTATGTTAAAGCTCAAAATTATTTCTAACTCAGTTTATAATGATTTCATTCCCAGATTTTCCTCCTTGCAAAAATAAATTTTGCTCTCTAGGTTTGGACATTTAATGCTCCTTTTATCAGATTACAGGTAATGAGATACACTTCCATGTTTTGCTCCCCCAAACCTAAATGATAGAGGGACCTTTTTGAGTCATTGCAAAACTTCTGCACCAAAGGTCAAAATAAATATATTAGCAATTAAGCCTCACTAACTGGCCAAGGAATTTGTTACTCCTGTAAGCTTGTTACTAGACTAAGTGGAAGCAGTGGCCTAGGTGAGCCAGCTCATGTGTTATTTGTTGCATGGTAGCATAAACAGCAGATATTAATACTTATTTCTTGCTAATGCATTCAGATTGATTATAAATGAGGAAAACAAAATTAATGGATTTGAGTTTACGGTGGATTTCCATTAGGGACTTGTGTTCTAGCTCCCAACACATCTGGATTTCCTAGGAACTAATGGGTTTAACCCCAGTGTAATTGGTATTTGTAGAAAATAATTAATTAAGCCACGTAAAAGGCTGCCTCTTCTTGCTTTTAGTACAATGATATATATCCCCTTGTGCTTGATCATAAATTGATGTGTAATTTCCACAGATTGTGATATAGGATATATTTATGGTCTCACAGTACAAGGAGTTAGAGAAACAAGACTTTGGAAAGGGAAAACCTTTGTGAAAACACAGATTCACATGTGTTGCATGCTGTGACAAAATATAATTGTAGTACAAGAAAGCAGTTACACACTTTCTAAAACAGCACTGAGAATGAAAAGAGAAACCAACTGGTTGTCCATATTTCTGAATTATTTTGCTGTCATGCATTCATTTCACACAAGTACTTTGTGCGGGATGGAGGACGGGTTACAAAGAACATCTTTAATAGAGGGATTTATTGACCGTATCACAACATATAGCCCTGGAAGGGACTTCAGGAGGTCACTTGCACCAAAGCTGGATGGCATTCTGACTCTCAACATGTTTGTGTAACCCCTGTTAAAAGTCCTTCGATTATGTCAACATCACACCATTCCTATGTCACTTAGTCATTTTGTATGTTAGGGTAATGTTTTTTTTCCTTAATAGCTCATCTGAACTTTGCTGCATTTTGAACTCATCATTTCTTGCCCTAGCTTATTAGGGCATGGAAAAGAAACTACTTCTTTCAGATACGGATCTACAGTCTATCAAAGGACTAATGAAGGCCTGTGCAAGTCACCTCTACATAATTTGATAGGGTGTGAAGGCTGAGAGACTTTAAAGTACAGTCAGTTCCTCCAATATTTAAAGATACCCTGCATGCTTTGTAATAACAGTAACAGTCAGAGCTGGACCATATGCTTAGCATACAGGCAAAGTAATTAAAAAAGTATTATTTAATGACAGACATGCGTAGTAACCGGTAGGAAAACCAGCATACAAACAGCAAAGAAACTGGTTAAATATATGTAACAAGTCACTCAGTGTTGTTGGACTTGGTCTTGACAATACGATCACCAGTATATGTTATTGTGCTTTCAACTTCTGTACAGAATTAATAAAAGAAGCTGAGCAATGAATTCCATCTTGAATAGTGTCTGAGTGAACGACAGATGATAGGTGATAGACAGACACACAAACAGTCAAAATTAATATGGTTTAGCATGTGATTGACTTCGGAAAGCGCTAAATTGGATGGAGATCCTTTGCCAACAGTAGCCAACAGGGGAGGCTCACCAACACTTTCGTTTCTGTTTAGAGAATATATGGTATATATCCTGTACGAAGACTGAAAAGCCTTGCCTTATCATGCCTCGCTCTTCCTTGTCAAGGACTTTCTGTCTATACAGATGGTATATACATACTATAGAGAGAGAAGAGAGAGTGTGCTCTCCTAATACAGAAAGAAAAGCCTTGCCTCAGCTCACCCTGCCTCACTGAGGCTTTTCTATCTGTGTATAGAAAAACTGCAGCAGGAAAGCTGTCACTTCACCTCATCTCGTGAGACCTTTTCTCCCAGCACAGCGAACACACATTACTTCTACGTGTTCCAGGGTACATATATTCCTAAAATATAGATAGCATATATTATCTATACAGACAGAAAAACCTCAGCTGGGCAAAATGATAGGAGGTGTATGTACATGTCTGTGCTCCGAGGCAGGGATGGAAAAGCCTCACCCTCCCGCAGTCTGCCTGCCCGCACCCACAGGGTTACAGACAGGGCACGCAGTCCCCGTCACCCACGGACTAATCGGCCGGGCCGGGCCCAGCCCCGCCGCGCCGCGCTGCTCCTCCCTGCCACACAGGCCGTTCCCAGCACGGAGCGGGCGAGGTTAGCCCTTCCCCGGCGAGGCGCGGGGCTCAGTCGGGCTGCGGCTACGGACCCCGGCGGGAATCGAGGCCTGGGCGGGCGGGGCGGGGCGGGACGTGCCTCCCGGCCTCCCTCACGCCGGGCGGGGCGGTGCCGTGCCGTGGAAGGAGGCGCCGCCAGGGGGCGCTGTGGGCGGCGGCAGCGGCCGTAGGGCGGCGGGAGGGGCGCTCGGGCCCGCCTGCGCGCTCCTGCCCTCCCCGCTCCCGTGGGGCGGCCGCGGCCTCCCGCCCGTTGGGTTCCGTCTGTTGGCGACCCTTGACGCCCGGCTGCGGTCGGGGCGAAGAAGAAGACGAAGAAGGAGGAGGAGGAGCGGACCGGACCGGACCGGACCGGAGTGAGGAAGCGCTGCGAAGAAGCCATGTCCGCACCCGCCGGGCTGCCGCCGGGGCCCGCCGGTGCCGCCGCCGTTTACCCGGGCGGGCCCGGCGCCTCCCGGGAGGCCGCGGCCCCTCAGAGCGGCGCGCCTCGCTACCAGAACGGTGAGGGGCCTGCGCGGGGCCTAGCGCTGGCGGCCGCGGCGGTGGCGGGGAGAGGCCGCCCGCCGGGTCCCCGGGGCGAGCTGCGCTGCTCCCTCGCTGGGGGGCCCGGCGGGGGGTGCCGGGGGGGTTGCTCGTTTTTCCCTCCTCCTGGGGTGGCGGGAGGTGCGGGTCGCCGGGGTGGCCTCTGCGGGGGTGGCGTGGGCGCGGGGCCGGCGGAGGGCCCGGTGGGCCGCGACGGAGCCGGCACGTACCAAAGCCCTTTCTCCGAAAGGCAGCCGGAGCCGCCGGGGGAGCGCAGGGCCCGGCCTGGGCCCCCGCCGCGACGTGCGGAGTTAACTTTTAAGAAAGCGCAGGCTCTGCCAGCCTCGCTGAAGGAGCGCGGGAGGGGGTATCCACTGCTTCCCTCCCCAGTTGGGTTCTGCTCGGCGTTGTGGCGCCTGCTTTGTGCTTTCGGGAATGCTCAGGAGGCCAAAGCACCTCCAGGCCTCGGCTCTGGCGGCCGAGCGGGAGAGCGCGGGCAGAAAACCACGGCTTGTGGATGACTGACTTACTTCGTAACTGTTTATGAACTTAAAAGTGGTAGATGGGTAGGCATTCACACCCCGGATCTTGGGGTTTGAGCTGAATAAGCAAGATTGGATCAGGGAAACGTGGGCCACCGAAAACCAAAGGTAAAATAGTTCAAAGTCACAAAAAACTGATTTGCTTTTCAGGTGGAAGGGGTATTGAGACTAACTGTGCTGTGAATTAAAATAATTAGTGTGCACTTCCTCATTTTTAAATTGGTGCGCTATAAAATCAGTTCTTTATTAATACACCTCATTAACTTTTCAGAATGCTTGTATGATCTTTGTCCCCATCTAATGATGATTTGATGTCTAAACTGGGTCTCTTGCTTGCACAGTTGTAGGTCCTGCTGTTAAACCCTTTATTTTGTAGTCAGGCTGTTTTGTGCACAGGTGTTTTTTCTGCACAGATCAGTATGCAGGGTAACGACCTACAAAATTTTTTACTCATGAATAAATATTTCTCATATCCAAAGGGGTAGCTAGGCAATAAGGAGTTACATGCCTATAAAGTAGGTTTTGAGTCAGTTTGCAGATAATGCAAAAGTCACCGAAGGGAATGAAAAGGAAGGTAATTGAATTGTAGATTTTACGGAGATACTAATGCCCCGTGTTTGAACTTTAGTATTGGAATGCTGAGTTTTGTCAAAATTCAGAAAATGCCAACTTATATGGCTTTTAACAAAGAACAACCCTGTCGTTATCAGGACACAGCTACTATAGCATCAGTAACCTGGAAGTGCGTTTCACAGAAACAAATAGAAACTGACATCATACGTTGTCCTGAATGAAACACTAATTTTAGAGAGCCATCATTATTATTTGTTATTTTAAATAATTAACTTGATGTTGCTGCTAATATTCTTAAAAACAGCTTGTTTAAAACCTTGTAGTAGACCATCTATTTTCTGCGAAACACTTTTTCTTTAATTCTGAGAAATGTATATGCTGTTCAGAAATAGTCTGGAATTTTTATTGCATAACTTGCTAACTACTCAACTTAACTTTGGCTTATGTGTTCCTTAAGATATCTTGCAGTGGTGTGTGTTTGATGATTTGTAGCCAAGAACTCTGAATTTGTCATTTTGCAGCATTTAGCACTAGCATCCCAGAATGTTTAGGTTAGTGTGTCTGTCGTCTTTTCATATTAATCTTCTGAAGTTATAACAGGTTTTTGAGGCTGGTTTTTTTTTTTTCTTAATTGTAATAAGAAGGGGAGTAGAGTGGAATAGTAACAGAAAAAGACTGTACTGGAAATTTCCATTCTGTCTGATAGAAACTAAATTTCACAAGATTGTTGTTGCTTTCGAAATTTAATTTTGTGTCAGTATAATGGAGTTTAAATGTAAGGTACTTAAGTGAATACAGTTATTTCTATATTGTATGAAAGAAGACACTAGTGCATCCTTTGGATTTTTCAGGTAAAAGTTTGAAGGTACTGGGATCTGATGAAACGGGGACTGTTTTTTGCAGAAAGCAAGCAACCTGTTGCACGTACAGTGATATTAAAAAAGGATGTCAAGCTTTGTTTTTAGTAAGTTTTGCATGGTTCAATGACCAAGTCCATTTGAGACCCTTGGAAACTTTAGTTTTAGTATAATTTAAGGGTTTTTTTTAAAAAAAAACCAAACAAACCAACACAAAACCTTCTTGTTTGTGTGGTTTTTTTTTTCTTCTCTTACAGTGCTCTGTTTGATCCTATACTGAAATTAAGTGTTTCAAAAAAAACCCAACACCAAACCAAAACCAAGAGCCCTTGTGTGGGGTGTTGTTCATAAGTCTGGGGCTTTAAAATACAATTCTTTTGAATAAAGTCTTTCAAGTTTGAGGAGCTTTTATTGTAGTAGTCTTGCACGTGGCTTTGTATCTAAGTGGACTTGTTTCCTAATTTCATCATAATAAAATGTTGCTTGTTAAATCAGCACTAAAAGGTGATGTATTTTTCTAGTAGCAATGGAGGACTTCAGTGCTAACCATTTAATGTATTGCAGTGTAACGCTGAGAAGATAATTGTATTGAATCCCCATGGTTCTGCAGAAGATTTTTGTCTAGTGTTGCCTACAACTGGTTTGTAAGATTACCGTTGGTATCTCTACTAGCATTTTGGGACCATAATTTTCATTATGATGTTATTTAGCCATGTTTTTCATCCCTCCTCAGACTTTAGATCTTTTGGATAGTTTCATTAAACTTGATAAAGAGGATAGAGGTCTGGAAGATACGAAATCCCTGAATATTTTATGAAAATCGGAAGCTGTGAATGAAGGAACTAGACATTAATTCCATGACTGAGCCATGGCAAGAGCTCAGCAGTGGCTTGATTTGCTGGCTTGTTTGCCAGCAGTTAACAAGGCACCAGTCCATCCTGTAAGGGAGCTGTAGTGAGTCTTTTCTGGAGGTGGCTAAAGAGATGTTAAAAGTTACAGAAAACTAACAGATGTTCTTGGCTAGAAAGGAAGTTGGTGTTGCAGGGCACGTAGGCTACATACAGGTAGGGTACGTGGCAGATGGCTAAATTATTCAGGTGAGAGAATGCATGGATGTAAAAACCAAACTGACGTGACACTAGCAAGCAAACCTTTACTAATTCACATAGTGGTATAGCCATAGCACTGGTTTTGGGGGGTTTTTGTGGTGGCTTTTTTTCTCCCTTAAAAAGTGGTAAGGCTTTTGGGGTTTACCTGTTAATGTCTGTGTAGTTATACTTTATAATATTACAAAGTGTTCATTTGTCTGTAGAAGGAGAGGTTCATTGCTGTTATTATAGAGATGGTGTTTTCACAGAACGCATTCTATGTGCAGCTAAGGTTTTCAACTCCTCTCCTGGAGTTTTTCTTGAGAGATTTGTCACATGTCTGGGGAGGAAGGTAGAGTACCTGAGACATCAGGACAGATTGTGCAATTAACCAGATTTTGAAATGACACTGAACATGTACCAAGATTTCCAGTGTTGAAAAGTGTCCAATTATCTAGTCATCATTAGTAGCTTCAGCTACTAATTGCAGTACAAAAATTACTTTCTACTCACATTCTCTATAACCAAATGGACAAAAAACTTCAGATAATCTTTCATATGTAATGGTAAAACTTGCTTTTAAAGGACCAGGAATTTGAAATAAAAAATATAATTTTTCAAATGTCAGGTGTGTCAGTCTTAGGTCTTTGTGGGATTTATACTCTTGTGTGCTCATGTATAGTTTGAAACTTACAGATGTTTCTACTTAAAAATGTAAATAAAGATGACCAGGGCATTCTATAATGTAGAGACTGATATCTTGTATTGGTAATTAAATCTGTCTTTATTTATGGTGTATGTTTTGAAACCAGAGCTAGATACTGCAAGACTTTGCAGTAGATGACTTGATGTACCACCTTTTATTTAGAAGTCAGGTGCTTCTAGACCAGTTTCTAAATTATACCTGCTCAGTTAGTTTATTCTGCATATTTTAGTAGAATAAATAGACAGACTCTTTAGAGAAAACATCTTTTCTTGCCGTCTTAAGTGACATAACTGCTTAAAGCAATAAGCCTTGACAAACATAAGTTACCCCTGTATTTTTGAGTTTGTTCTTTCAGACTAAAAACACAGATCAAAAGTCTGCCAGAGTTCAGGTAGTTGTTAATGACTTGCTAACTCAAAATCATTTTCCTTTAAAGGAGAGCAAACTACAGAGCTCTATGAGCAGTTCCCACTTTTTCAGGAAAACAGTGAATCAGAAGCATAGTCACACTCTCTCTTTAAAACTCAGGATGTAATTTTTTTTAAACTCGTTATGCTTTCTCCCAAAATGCCTGTCTTTTGACCCAGCAGTCCAAGTTACTTTTGTTCATTTTTCAGCTCCATTCTCTTCTACTCAACTTTCTGGGTTGTCAATTATGAAAAGGCATTTTTAATTTTATCAGAAAGCAGTTTTGGACAGTATGTTCCTTGCTTACAGGATTCTGTTAACGAATTAATTAAAATTGCCTTGCAAGTTAATCATAGAACATCTGGGTATTACTTGGAGAACAGTAACTTCTCAGAAGTTCAAGACAAGAGAAGCAATGCTTACATTCTGTAATCATTATAAATATAAGGGGCGGGGGGAATCGACAATTCATTATCATCACAGCTAGTGGTGCAGTGCTGTGCTTGTGTTTCTATTCAGCAGCGTTTGGGAAATGACACCATAGTCTTTCAGTGTGACGTAAGCAGTAGAGTGTGGTAATTTTAAGAAAGGAAGTAATCCAGGGAAAGGCATTTGTGGTTCACTAGAAAATAAAAATAGGGATCTGGAAAAGAACTTGAGGAAGAACTTTCAGATTTACCATTGATCGGTTGGCATTGAAAAAAACAGCTTGGACATAGTTAACATTTGGTCTCTAGCAAACAAGTGCTTGTTTGACCCTGCTGGACCAGTATGCAATTAACCTCTAATGCTGTGGAGCCAGTTGCAGTGACAGCAGAGGCCAGTTTTTCTGATACCAGCAACTCTTATATTTGATGTAAATATCAGGCAGTAAACAGAAATGAAGTGCCTTGTCAGATACTCTGTAGTTTCATAAAAGCATAAGACAAAAGAACATAGAAGATAACTGCCCTGTAGCACTTTGTCTTGGTCACTGTATTGAGGACTTGTAAAGAAGAGTACTTACATTTTTATATATTGACATATTGTTTTGACTGCAGCTTTTCATTTTCCATTTTCAGTCAGCTTCTTTAAGGCATGCTGTTGTGTTCAGACACTTAGAAACATCAGTTTGATGCTTACTGTTGCACTATTTGTTTAAATATTAACCTCCTTAAACTCTTAAAAATATTCAAAATACAAATGTGAGGCATACAATCTTGGCATGGAAACCTCTTTCAATAATGGAAGCAATCCATTTTTCTGTTACTTCTCTGCGTGTTTGAAAATTACTTCAAATATTGTATTTTGGATGCATTATGCTTGTTCTCTTTCTGCTGATGGAGATCATCCTCAAGAATAGTGACAGGAAACAAGAAAAAAACCAGTTGTTTGAGTAAGTACAGAGTCCATTGGCACTACTAGCAGATGCACCTTTAACACATGACATTTTCTTTTTTGTTTCAGGTCCTGTGCAGAGTCGGATGCAGTTACCCTCTGGCTATGGCTCGCATCCCCCAAACTATAGTGCACCCTCAGGACACTATTCCCAAGTGCCCAATAAAGCTGCTGCTTCACATTTGGATAATCAGTATAGAGCCAGTTACTACCCTACCTACTATTCAGCACCAGCACAAAATGTTATGACACCACCTGTGGGTACCAGTGTGTTGAATACACAGGAATCACAGCAGCTGTACAACAAAACTCCTCCCCATACAGGGGGGTCAGCTGAAGGACCCATTCAAGGAGCAATATCATCCGCGTCCTACTTGCATACGAGTGCTCAGCAGTCATATTCAGCATTTGGTAATCACTACAGCACTTCTGTCAGCTCTTCAGTTGCATCTCAGGGATTTCCCCTTAATTCTGATCATTACACCATGCCTGTGGTTTCTAGTGCTGTGTATCCTAATGTTTCCTATTCTGCGGCTGCTGGCAGTGTGTATGGGCAGGCATTTACCTCTCAGAGCCTACCTGCTGTTGGACAGTTCAAAGAGACAAATACGTTTTCTAGCCAGAGTACATCAGTACCTCATTCACTTCAACAGCATGTTCCCGTGGGATATAATACAACGTTATCAACTGTTTCATCTTCTCAATCTGTTCAAGACAACCTTTGCAGGAATCTCACTGGATCAGTTGCTAAAGTAAACAACCAAATAAATGCAGGTATGGCATTATTTGAAGGACAGTGAATTTCCAGATGTGTCTGGGAAACATCAGAAATCATGTGCTTTTGTTGGTTTGTACTTGTTTGCTATGTGAAGTTCTGTATCGTTATTTTTAATTCTGTCCTTATTCATTCTTGTCCTTATTCATTCGTTTGGTTACCACAGTCCTCACAATAGCAGCTAGTCGTATCACTTGACATGTTTCTATTGAGATACAGAAGAAAACACTATTTGGGGGATGGTTTCATGTTAGTGGCCTTGGGAGGGTATTTTTTAATGCAGTTTTGAAGGAATGTGTAATTTCTGAAATAAGTCTGTTAATCGGAAAGATACTTCTTTTGTTTCCTTGCTAGAGAATTTTTTTAAAGTCATGATTTAAGATGATACTTTAAATTTGATGTAAGTGAACACACATGCACTCTTCAGAAAGCTCAGAAAAAGTGGAAGCCTACTTGGGTTTGGAGGCAATTCAGGATTTTCGCTAAGCATTTAAATGGGAGTGCAGTTTTGATGGTTTTACCTGATTTTTGTAAGCAACAACTTGATGTTTTTAGTATGGACGTAGCTATAGAGAATGGAGTTGTGAAGGTGCCAGCTGAGGGCAAGTGCACTCAGTCCTCACTAGTAGCTTCAGCTTCTACTTCATGGGAAAACTGAGTACACGTTCATAGTCCAGACAGTACTTGGTAGGAAGAATGAAAGAGATTAGAGACGTGGGAGTGCCTCCACATTGAAGTATCTTGCTCTCCCTCTAAGAGAGCACTAGCGTGTGCAGGGAAATTCTGGTTTTCTTTCTATACTGGTAATTTTCTGATTTCATGCAGTTTTGACTTGTAAGCTGTGCAAGACTAATGGTTTTCTTTTTCTGTCATGTCAGATATTAGAGAACTGTAGAATGTTTCCTTTTTTATGACAGATATTTCAGATTATAGTTTAACATTGCAATTGTTCTAGGAGTCCTTGTAGCTGAGGTTTTCTAAGACCAAGGACTTATGAAAAAACATGGTTTTGATGATGGTAAAGCTTTGCCTGGGAAAACCAGCTAAGCTTAAATCACACTCATCCGATCCATATCAAGGTTGAATTCAGTTTCAATATTACTTTTTTCCCTCCTTTTTTCTAGGATGTAGAGTGTCATCCTTCAGCTCGGTTTTAGTACTTTGAATATTAGTAGATTTGCATTCTGTCTCTACAAGGTGCTCTGTGCAATTTTCTGTAATATTTCAAAAACATGAAACAAAATATGGTTTCAAGACAAAAATTAGGGAGCTCCTTAAAAAGCTTTGGAAGTTAATACTATTTCACAATTGAGCATAAAAATGAATTCTTTCAAGGCCTAAAAGCTTAAAACTCTGGCCGAAAAAATTGATTCTGTTGAGCGCAGAATCTGCAGCTGGACTTGACAGAATGCAGGTACTATTCCAGAATAGTAAGACTTGCAGTAGTTGTATGAAAATGACTTACTGTTTGTTCAGACTGTTAGTGTTTTATTTATAGAAGTTTTTAATTTAAATGCCTGTTAATCTTATTTCTTTTGGAGGTGTCTTGAAATCCGATTTGTTCATACAATGTTTTTTATAAGGAACAGCTGTTTTAAAGGTGAAACAGTGGAGCTGACCAGACCATGAAGGGCAATATGAGCAGTGGATAGTCTTATTTCTGAACCATTCAGTGTTGTTCTTAAGGGACTGATTGAGTTAATACATGGCCTCAAGAGAAAGTAGTAATATTATGCTTGAATTTCAAAGAGCTGACAATAGAACTGGCTCTGGTAGTGGTGTGTAATAGGTATACACTTCGCAATTACAGAAATAGACACTGATCCACTGTTTCTGTTACATTTGAATAATATTGCAGTACTTGGTTTGTTTGCCCAACTGTAGGCATAATTACTTAAATCACATTCAAACTCTGAGCTTGCAGAGCTGCTGAGGTAAGCATGCCTGGGTGCTTTGTTGCACAGTAGACTGAATTGTGGAACTGATTTATTTCTATTTTCTCTTCCCTATGAATCCTGGTTCAACTTCAGCACACACATGATTCTGTATTTACTGACTAGGAAAGAGCAAATAAAGATAACAACCGGTAGCTAGTCTGAAGGAAGACCTGGGTTGTTTTATTATTAAATTCTAAAGACTTAACCATTTTTGAAGTATGGGGCTAAACTGTCTCCAATAATATCTAATTTTTTTTTAAGTCTGAAATTCAACATCTTTGGCTAAAATATATTAAAAACTCAATTGCTACAACACCTGGCTTGTAAAAGATGGAAAATAATTGTTTGGTCCTGGCATAATTGATTTACTTTCTGGAACTCTGATAGGCTTTCTAAGTTCCCCAGTGCAGCCTTACTGTTCTCAGATGGAGTCATTTTATCTATAGTATTCTAATTGTTTGCAGCCTTTAAAAAAAAGGAGTTGGATCTTGAAAATTATTTGCCAGTTCTTGTACATCCTTGGAAAGTGTCGGAGTGCAGCACATAAGGAATTTTCTTAATGATGAATGATTCGTAAGAAGGATTTTTTCTGAATATTTAATCTTCCCTGCTGTTCTCCAGGAAGGAAATGATGATGGAAAGCAGTTGCAGTCTGTTCTGTGCATTTTAGTAAAATTGCTTGAAAAACAATTTAAGATATACTGAAATTTCTAAGTGTGCTTTCTGTGACTGTTCAGGTAATTTTGATACAGTATCCTACTATTAGAGTGCCAATAAGACAGTTTGCTGTCATTGCTGCTGTGTTGTGAAGAAAGACCCCTTACAATCCTTAAATTATGAATAAGCAAATCTTAGAAAGACTGTCACTCAGGATACTGCTGTCTTAATGTATTTTTCAGTAGCAGTTTTGTGCAGTCAGTGAACACTGCAAGCTCTCAGTGGTGAAAATGAAACATTCTTCATATAGAAGAATGCCATGTTTTTAATAAAATCTGTGTGTTTAAACAGGATTTAGGAAACAGGCTTTTCAGAAGTTTGGTGATTTCTGAATTGTTTTCTACTTGAATCAGAAAAGTTCTAAGTGTTGGACTTTCAGTTGGATTTTTAGAGAAACTAGTTTGTGTAGGGCCCTGGAAAGCCCCCAAAATGCTGAATCTATTAAGATCAAACCCCTGAGCTGATGTATGTCAGGGACTAAGGACACAGAATTGCAACAGAATATTTTTCTAAAACTTTGGCAGCCACTCTCTGAAATCACTGAAGTATTTTCAGTGAAGCTTGCTGAGATTTCACCAGAAGAAAAGAAACTTATTTTAAGAGGAATCTTTTGCTGGAAGTTGACTTATTTTGATGAATAGCAGACAGTGAGAGTAATTTTCTTTGCTTTAGGAAGTATAAATAAAGTAGAAGCATGTAATTTGAGATTTTTCTACTTGCTGGTTTAAACTAGTTTCATCTAGCAAAAACGCCCTCTTCTAGTTCTAAATTCTGTATTTCAGCAGAACAGTGTTGGTATAAATCTGCCCAGAAACAGTGTTATGCTATGTAGATAACACACTTTGTATTGTTTAGGCTTTTTCTTTTTCTGGGTCACTAGCTTTCCTTAATGTTTTTCCAGCTTATTTCAGCTGAAATCAGTGCACTCTGATTTTTCTTGGTGCTTTCCAGTCAGTGTGGATGTCAGCCAGAATGCCCAAATCTTACTGGATTCCTCCCTGGCTCCATGAGGAGAGGGGGATAGAGAGCTCCTTCTGTGGGTATATGGTGTGCGTTTCTTTGCTTCCTGGATCTTGTCTACTGTCCTGTAATCGCAGATGGTCTGCTTGAGCAGGAGACACTTTAATTTCTTTATCTCATGCACATACTTCCCCTTATGTCAGATCAGGATCTAAAGTCCTTGCTGCCCCAGTTCCATGGGAATGTAGGCTGTAATCCTGTAAATCTGCTAATATAGGTATGGCTGGAAAAAGGGGAAGGACTGCAGCTGAGATAAAGTCAGGGAGATAGGATGCTGTTCAAAAACCAAGCTGCAGGGAGATGGTGGTAAATCTCTCAGCAGAAATTGCATGTTGGGGGGCAGGAAATCCAGATCACAGCTGTAGCAACTCAAAAGGGATGGTTCTTGCATCTATTCTGAAAACGTGAGAAAATGCTGTGATGATACACTTTTTAACTACTACCTGAAGGTCTCAGGTTAGAAATTAAATAAAAACTTTTAAGTGATAGTGTATAGGAAAAATGATGAATTACACTGCTAATTTGCACAGCTCTGCAGATTCTTTCTGTAACATACCTTTTAGCTGTAGATCCTTATTGGTACGTGGCTTTTGTAACCAAGTGATATACTTGGTCATTTTTGGTGAAAGAGATGTTCATGGTTGAAAGGTGAGAAGAGTGGAAGATAAAAAACAGAAAATACTGTGTCGTTGAGATTGTGTTTTGTATTTATTGCAGCCTGACAAAACTCTTGGCTTCTCATGACATCAGCTGGTGGGAATGTTGTATGGCCTGATTGGGCTTGTCCTGGATAAGCTGATGGGGAAACTTGTACTCTAAACTAGTGTTCAGTCCAGCTTTGTCTTGAGCTAAAATATGCTGTCCTAAACTGATCAGTACATGTTGCAACTTCTTACTGGCCAGAGGAAAAAAAAAATTAAGTGATAGCGTAATTACCTTAACTTTAGATTGTCTCATGTGATGATATGTTATAAATGATATATTTTCAAAGTTTAACTTTCTCCAAGTGTTTCCTTTGGTCTTGGTTACTTACAGCTTTTCAAAACCTTCCAAAGTCACCAAATAAAGTTTTAACATGTAATTTTGCAAGTTGGGTTCTTATAGAAATAAAAAATTATGTTACTTTTTTGCTCAGGGTTTAAAAATGTTTTCTTACAATACATGTAAAGGATCCACGTAACTTTGAAGGATATTTTGAATAACTTTTGTTTGAGAACAGATACTGGTACTTGGCAGGAGTGTATTAAAACTTCAGCTAATCTGGGTGTAAATTGGTTTTGGCTTTGAACATGTGACACTGACATTATAGCATTAAGCATGCTCTACAGCAGTGCTTGATGCTGCAAGCATTGCTATATTGACTTGAAGTGTGGAAAATACCGTAACCCCATAAACAACTCTCTCTGCTACAAAACCTTGGAGAGCATACTAATGTCACAAAGAACTTCCCTTGTTGTCTTGCATATCTTGCTTGAGGAAGCTGTGTAGCTAACTGAACATTTCTGCTGACAGGTGCTGATGCTTCCGTGGGGAGTCTGTAGAAGCAGAGGTTATAGCAAATGCATTTCAATAGAAAATGCTGTGTGTATGTACTTGGGAAAATACATATTTTAATTTTGATAACACTTGTGAAAAAAGCCAATATGTATGCTTAACATTATATATGAAAACCCCATAATAAATAAAAGTTCCATTGCAGTGGTGAAAATGTATGCTGTTAATTTTGATGGTAAATTAGAAAAACAGAAGGATCAGTTTAAGCCATGTCTTCTTCCCCCTCCACAAGAAGCCTCAACTTCCCTATAAAGTCCTTTCAGATATCAACTCCATGATTTAAGGAAAAGTCAGGGACTGTATGAACTACACTGCTGTATGTGCAAAGGAAGCAAAGTTAATATTACATGTGCTTCCTCTAGTGAAGTCTGTAACTTAAGTACTCTACAAATACAAACAGTGAATTTGTTCTTGCTTAATATCTGTGTTTGTTTACTGGGTAGTATTGGTCAAACCAATTCCTTTCTATTCTTATTTTTAACAGCTTGTTCTGTCTGTTTTTTTAGAAAGAATCATAAGATGATGAATTTTCTCAACCAAAGAGTGACCCTCTTAAAAGCTAACTTAATTGAAGTTATACTGTCCTTCTCTGATAGGAATTTCAACTGGACTGTGTTAAATCTCTCAAAGCACTAATCTGACTTTTTTAAGCAGATTATATCTAGTCCAGATGTTTAAAACACATCAGAAGTTCTGCAGAATGCTCAGGGTTGATTGAAACAGATTGCTTGGAATATGGGTTTCATAATTGAGTACCAAAATTGCAAAGTGCCAGCCCTGTGACTGAGGCAGAGTACTGGTCTGCTACACAACTGGTTTTCAGGTTTCCTGCCTGTGGGAGGAATATTGAGAGGGAGCTCTCCGACATGGACTGTGTTCCTCTTATATGGGAAGAGGAACCTGTGAAAGCATGGAGTCGTGGGGATGGATCAAAAAGGGATCAATTTAGCTTCTGCTTGGTCTTGATCTTACTACATCATGCTTCCCTTTTTGCTGTTAGTTGTTAGAGCAATTTGTTAATTTTAATGGAATTTTAACATTACAGGTATTTAATTTGAAAACCAACCAACTTTTCCATTTATACTTGTTTGAAGGCATGTCTTTTTGAAGTACTGTATTGTTTTTGTAGTTACTGTGAAATCAATTGTGATTGCTTGCATTGTCTAATCGTCTGTGCAAATACAAAGCGTTCGTGCTTTTCTGCTTTGTTTTCAGGTGGCATTGGTTCTTCACAGCCTGTGCACCCTGTGAGCCAGAGTGTTCTGTTTACCAAACCTGGGGCTGGAACAGCTGTTTCCTCTGCTGTGATCTCCTCTGTAAGGACACCTGCTCCAAGCCTTTCTTCACAGCCACGATCTTCGCCCTCTGTTACGCAGTCACCAGAGTTGGCCCTTCAGGAAGGTACTAAAAGGGAATGGGAAGTTACAGTACAGACTTCTGCCCTGTTCCACATGTGCACATGAATTCTGGAAGCTTTACTGCTGCTCTTCTGTGTTTGACTGGAGTACATCTCTTGCATCTCATTAGTCTCCCTTAGTGTTCTCATTTTATAGCACCTTGGTTCTAGCTTCCCATAGCAATTCTGTTTGATTTCCTTTGGCTGTATGTCATCTTTGGCTTGTTTGTCTTGTTGGCAGTCTTAACATGTCTCTTCCTCAAAAAGCCCTTCTTTTAGTTCCCTTATTCTAAAAAGCTGCTCACTAACTTGGAAGAAGGTCTTAAAAGTAGCTTTTGTAATCAGTCTATATTGAAAAATCAGGTGTAAACTAGCAATTTGCATGAGGAAACAAAGTGTGTTTGAGTATTGAGTTCAAACTGATAGAATTGTTTTCTTATTCCCTAGCTGTAAGCTCCCATTGAAAGCTTCTGCAAGAGTTCTTGTAAAAGCTCCTTCCTATTCTGATGTTGGTAGGCTCTTGACAAAGAACTAGGGTCTTGAGCCTTCTTCAGCCATGTGAATTCTGCCCTGATGTTTTGACTTGCCTCTTGACTGTTACCTGTTTCTGTATCTAGTACTCCAAATCTGATTTACTGTGCTGATTTTAATTTTTTTTGGCTGTGTTTTCTCTTGGTAATTTCAGAATTTTACATTCTTGTGGAAAAAGAACTCAGTGTTTGAGGTGGAAGTAGGCATTGCTTTTGTCCATAAAAATGTTATATGTCTAATGTTCAAAATAATTCCCAAAAGCATGGTGTGTGACTGTCACGGCATGTTTTTTATTCTTAAATTTCAAAATCCTCCTAACGTAAATGTCTAAATTTCCCCATTTCCTCCATCCACTTCTTTTTCTGGTAGAGTGGAGAATGTAAAGTAGTAACTTGTCTGTGAATCAGCTCTGTATATCTTACAGGCAAAAAGATAATTCTTCATTGCTATAAAGTCCTATGTACAGTGTATCTTTTTAAGGAAAACGATAAATCAGTTTTTGAAACTGTGCTTGGTTCTTGCACAGTTTTATAGTTGATTTTGGGTAGATTTTGTACTGTAGGTATGCTTGCTGGAAAAAACTGTTGCTTCATCTTCCAAAGAAATTGCGTAACCGTGCTTCTAATGAGAAAAATTTTAGCTGTTTAACTGCGCTTGCCTTGATGTATATTGCAGTGATTCCTATAAAATGTGTGAACACTTGGTACGTTAGATACAAATCACTGTGATTGCTGAACTCTTCACTGAATTCGAATACTTCCATATAAGTGAAGGTTAATGCAATGTGTAGCTGAATGAACACACTTTAAAACCAACGATACACCTATGTCCGGAATATAAAGATCAGTCATCATGACTTTGCATTGATCTAGCTGTATTTACATTAATAAATAAGAAATCCATATACATGTCATTATATGTTGCAATACCTTTTTATCAACAATTAAGCATGATAACTTTATTTGTAGAAATTAACCTACCGAAAAAGTAGAACATGTCTACTGAATATTTGGCTTGTTAGAATTGCAAGTGTGTTTCTCATGCAGAGATTAAATGGTCTGATTTTTTTTCTTACTATAGAGTAGTGTTGTCTACATGAAAGCATTCTGGAAAACCAGTTTGAATTAATTTTTAAAGGGGATTTCATTGTTTTAGGCTCCTGTGTAGGCATTCCTGTACAGAATTAAAATATTCTAATTGTTTACTTGGCTAAGTTCTAACAGGACAAAAAAACTTAAAATGTTTTAAAACCTGTTTAATCTCACATAAATATCCATATGAATTTAATGCAGATAAACTAATCTACTTGAAATTGGCATCCTAGAGATGAACTTTGAGTGTCCTGTCTGGATGTTATTTGTAGACTTCCGTAGGTTTTATGTTGATGAGAGGAGCTGATGAGTAAATGAAAATAATTTAAAGCAAATAGTTTAAGAATGGAGGAGTGTTCACTTTGTAAGAACTACTATTTGTAATATTAAGATCTTAATGCTGTAGTAAATTCATTGAAAATATGAGGGTTGTGGGTAGAGAGTCAGTTAAAGAACTTCAGAATGTATTTTATTTTTGCATGTGCTTATTTCATTTTCATTTTTGGTTGGGACGTCCATTATGAAACTTAAGCCACATAAAATGAGTGCTTTTATGTTTTAAAGTCTTTCATGGTATGGGTGATTGTACTTAAAATGCCTAAATAGTTGGTTTATTTCATAGACAAATGAGTTCTTATCCCGGTTTATCCTTTTTGTCCTCCCACCTACATGTCTAGGCGTCTGTAAAATACAGCGGAATAAAGCCTTAGAGTGCAACATTACTATTACAGGTACACTGGTAGCAGGGTTTAGAAATTTCCAGTCCAAGAAATTTGTGAGGATTTAAATTACATGGTTGCATTTTACGCCAGACCTATGACGTAATCTCACTCAAATAATTATTTCAAAATAAGCTTTTGCAGTTATAATAGTGGGAAACTTTAACATTAATAGCAACTCTGTAAAAGATACTAAGCAGAACTGAGTTGTCACAACAGAAATCATGATTAGGCACATGGTGGCACTTGGAACTGTTGTCTTCAGCCACCCACTTGTGCCCTTCAGTTGCTGCTTTCTCCCCTGTGCTGTCCTATGGGTGGCATTGCTGGGCAGTGAACCAGAACAGGAGGCTTTTACACCCGAGAATGACTTTTTAAACTAGGTTCTTTTTCAGCTATATCAGTTCTCAAATTGTTTTTGTGGCTGCACAGTTGTACTAGCACAACACAGGAGTAGCCTAAAGACAGAAATCTGTGGTACTGCTGGCAATGAAAATAAAAAATTATGCAAATTCGTAAGGCTGGTAGGAGTCAAACTAGCCCTGCCTCCAGAGGATTCATAGTGACATAGTTCATGATTCCTAAACTTCTGTGTCACTAGCATATTTTTTAATCTCTTTTTCTGTATTCTTTCTGAACTCATGCATCCTTTATATATGTGACCAGTGGCTGGAAAAGGCAGGGAGGGGTTAGCAGTAGAAGTTTGTTTGTTTTCCAGAAAACATTCCAGAGACTCCAAAGTAGCATTAGTAGAACAACCCATTCAGTCTTTTTCTCTCGTCTGCCCATGCTTGGAATTTTTGCATTGGCATGCCCTTTTCCTATCTGTGTACATGGTATTTGTTAGAGATCTGTCTTCACACTCACATTGTGCCTATCTTCTTTTACTTTGGCTTTCTGTGTTACGCTTTATCTCTTCTTGTCATCCTGACTTTTTTTCACTTTTACTTGCATGTTAATTATTTTATTTTTTCTCCTTCACAATAATGCAGTTGTTCTGTCTTATTCTTTGGTAGATCTCCCAGGCCTGAGAAAAGACATAGTCTCCTTGGCTGTAATCTGGTTTTGCACAGAGAATGGTTTTCCTATATCCTCTTTATCAAGTGCATCCAGTAGCCTTCATAAAAGATGGGACTATAAATCACTTGAGTTAGTCCTGTGTTTTAGCAGTATAGAAAACCCAAAGCATTGTACCTCAATTGCACTTGAGTTGATTTTGCCTTCATGTATTGCCTACTTGTATTGTGGAGAATATATATTGATTGGGGTTGTAGGAGTATTAATGCACTAGGTAAAGTGAAATCATGTCAGTCTCTTGCACTAACCTCTGGGTGAAAGTTCAGCTTCTCAAGAATGTTGTGATATTTTTTTTCTCTGTTTTCTTTTTACTTCCACTGTTTCAGTAGATACTCTTTACCTTGATTCTGTTGTTTTTTCTTAAGTGAAATTGAAGAGGTCCTCTTGGGTTGGTTTGCTAACCCTTTTTTAAAAAGCCATGAAACTAACAGCATTTTTAGCCCATAGTTAAAGATTGATAAAGTTGATTGAAGTTGTGGATAGGGGGATTATTAATAATCATGATGGTTTCAGATTGTGCATAATATACAGCACTTCTGTAGTGCTTTATAATGTTAAAATAAAGAACACCAATAGTGCCACAGTGCTTCTACAGGGGAAAAAAAAATTCCAAATTCTCGAGTCTGAAAAATTTTGAAGAATTAGGATATTTTCTTGCTATAGCAATCCATTGGATTGCTAAAAGAAAGAGTGGTCACTTTCATGTATTTGGGATGTCTCTGCCTGACTACAAGCACATTTAAAATCCTTGCTAACCCTGCCACGTGACAAGAGAAACTTGAGATTTTTTGGAGGTGCTAAAATTGCATCAATAATGAGTGATGTAGGAGATTAATTATAGGCCATTGCTGCATGCTTTACTCTGTTTTAAGATGGTATATGTATATGTTGCTTTTGTGTATTGTTCACATATGTTTAGAGTAGGTATTGTAAAAAACAAACAAAATGAAACAGCAACAAAGAAAACTACCAAAAAAACCCACTACTAAAAAACCTTATAGATTATGGTTTGGAGGTGATGGTGGTAACAGCTGTTCTGTTGTCACCAGATCTTAAAAGTGGATAGGTGCTTAAATATGGGTCCATGAGCCTGAATTTAGGCACTAATTTAAAAATCAGAGTAACCAAGTTTTTGGGTTTACCTAGCTTAAATTTCATTGATTGTGTTGCTGAGGTATATGTTTGGACTCTCGTATGTTGCAGCAGCAGTATATTTCATTAATTTCCAACAGTGTTCAGAATTCCATTGTGATTTATTCCTGTCTTAAAAGGGGCAGGTGCGCCAAGCAAACATTTAATATTAATGTTTTCATAACACTATTAGAATTTGTCTGGTAAAGACAAATTTATTTCTATATATTAACTTATGAAAGTATTCCAGTGGACAAACTGATATTAAATACGTATGTAGAAAGTCTCTGTGTAACTTCCTGATATACACGTGTGTGCACACGCACACACACATATGTATAAAATTCCCTGCTAACTTCCATGTGCTACTAATACTCTGCTAAACTAGCCCACTAAAAACTGCTTCTGCTGTACTGCTCATATAGTTCATATATGAACTATAGTTCTGGAGACTAGGGTTGTAGATTTAATTTTTTGCATGTTGGGATTTTCTCCAGAATGGCTAATTTCTCTCACTTTTAATGCAATGATTTGTGACTTTTGTTTCTCATCTTTCCTGTCTGTCTGACTCTTATGTTTGTGCTTTCCACTTCACAGGCATGCAGTATGGTGGATATGTTAATAATCAAGCTAGCTCTGCACCAGCTCCCTTGTCATCAAGTTCAGATGATGAGGAAGAGGATGAGGAGGATGAGGAAGCAGGTTGGCTTTAGCTTTACACCAGTATCTTGTTCTCTTCCTACTCAAGTCTTGTTCCGTATTTCCATCCCCTGAAACTTTTTTTTTCCTTCAAGACAAACTGTCACTCTGACTCATCATGTATCAAGTTAACTAGAAATTTCCCAGCTGTTGTTAGTACAGTAAACAAAAAGGAGTTCAGTAGTGGTCAGCAAACAGTCTTTTTTTTTCTTTTTGTCATATTAATATCAGATGTTTTATGTATCTAACAAGGTAATATTCACAACTTGCAAGACTCCCATAACTTTAAAACCTACTGCAAATGAAAATATTAAACTCTTAACTGAGGATAACCAGCTCTAGAACTTAGACTGATAATTGCTTACATTAAGCAACTAGATGCCAGTTGTATTGTTACATTAAACAGTGTTTATCTTGTTTCTCATTTTACCTATACAGAACTCTTACAGGTAAGGTAGTAAAGTAAATATTGAAAGGTACTAAGTGTGCTTTTTAAGATAATAAATTAATGTGTGCTGCTTTTTTTCTCCTTCTAAGGTATGTGTCTATGGTCAGGCACATAGGTTCAGTTTTAACCTGATTGCTTTGTAGGGAACTTTAAAAGTTTGTTGTTTTTTTTTTTTTTAAAGAAGCAGTTTGTTCTGATTGACTGAAACGTTACGTTCTTGGTTGCAAGGATTATGTCTATATTTTGTCGGAATGGCCTGGTTTTGTGAGTTTGATGTTTCTCATCACCTTAGTTTCTTGGATGGTAATCTTTTTTCCTCTAACTTAAAGAAAAGTCTTTATAATCTGTATACAAGTGGTAACAGTGTAAAAAGCTTTTTGAGATTGAACATTAGGCTTCTACCCTTGTTGATAGATGGAAGTAATGCCATATACCTTGTGCTGGTGTACTACTCCTATTTGTGTGTGCTAGCTTTGAGTATTTGGGATAGCAGACTTTTGTAACTTTTCCTTTACGATTATAACTCATGTTGTAACCAGGCAGAAAAAAAATTAGTGCCATATAATTCTGAGTTTTATTAAAGTAATTAAATCATAAAGCTAGAATACTGTGAAAATAGTTTAGTGCGCTCTTAATGATAACGGAGCATAACAATGACATCCAGGTCATAATTAAGAGCAGTGTGATGGGTTCATGTTATCAATTTGAATAGTATTGATTCAATTCTTATGTTGAGTTGTTAGTAGAACGTTAGAAGAAAATGGTTGCTGCTCTGCTCTTTTTCCAAGGAGGAAGGCATATTCAGCTGAAGACACTTGTGATTGTTCCAGCCAAAGAAGGGCAATATTTGGAGGGTGCAATGGTATCAGTATAAGTGATGTTATTACCCCCACCCCAGTGGAGCACAAGTATTAGGATACTTTGAGTATTCTCTGTAATTCTTGCTATTTCAGATTATTGATTCTGTTTCTTTACTTTATTACCCTTTGTGTGATGACACATTCGATCTTTCAACAGGCTTGAGTATTAGTATTAAATTATGTACAGTGACTCTTGAATAACTCTTTAAATCTAAGGATACTTCCTAATTTTAGATACCTTTTTTCCTAATACTATGAGCCTAATTAGACTTTACCAGCCAGAAAACAATTATGCTTTGGGATACGAAGTTTGGGATACGAAGTTTGCTTTGGGTGTTGTGATGCAGCTGCTGTTTGAACTCTGCTTTCTAAAGCGTAGGCTAAAAGAGTCAGGAGAGTGTTTCAGGTTTTATTTCAGGGCTACCTACTGACTTTTCCCACAGATAATTATCTTTGCCTAATCCCATGCCAAGGTTTCTGTCAAAGGACATGTGAGATTTTTTTTTTTATCAATCGCAACCATTGTCTCCTTACTTTGTTCCCTAAACCTACCAGGGACAGTTTCTGTACTCCCTAGCTTCTTTCTCTCAAGTTCTGTATTTCACTAAAGCCTGTAGCCTTTGAGCTATCTTTATGTTTCAGTTTATCTTATGCAAAAGAGTGAAAGGGCACCCATACCAAATATATAGGCTACCTGATCAATAAGCATCCTGTTTAATACCCTGTCACCTAGAGTTAACGTAAATCCTAAACAGATTCTGTAGACAGTTTTCTAGCTCAAGCTGTGATGGTGGTGAAAATGATGAAAAGTAGGTGTTGGACATCTGGTTACTTGTGTTTCTATAGCTTCTCAGTTTTCTGTCACTGTCACCAGTTAGATCTTTAACTATGTTGCCACAGAGTTCTTGAGAACTCTGAAAGCAAAAGTTACCTTGGTAATATAATTACTTAACTGTAAAAGCATGTTACAAGTATTACTTTCGTCTAAGCAGTGTTTTCTTTATAAAACATTTTTTCTGTGTTCCTAGTATGTTCTCTGGTCTGGTGCTGAAGTAAACTTTGACAGCTGTTGTAGCTGAATTTAAGCATAGGAAAATTGTTGTTCAATTTTGTGGAAGTTCTTGTGTCTTTTATTGGTGGAGAATCTGTGAGATTTCCATGACACGTGACCAGCTTAGCGTTTGAAGCTAATTTTGGTCTGCAGGAAACTGCAACTCATTTGTACACATCATAATTCTTGTAAACACTGGGACTCTTGACAGTTCTCAAGCTTATGTTGCAAAGTTTGAAAGTTCTTTAGAGGCAAAGACCCTAAGTGAAAGGTCTTCAGTAAGTATATGGGATACTCAGTAATAAGATTCTCACTTTCTAAGTTAGGCTGACCTTGCTTGTGTTTCAAAATATCTGAGATTATACTTTCTGACTAGAACTTTTCTGTGTCTCAGAAATTATGCATAGATTATTGGTTTTTGTAGCAGAAATATTACTAAGTTGCATTATTTTTACTTCCAGCATGCTTTTAAAATATATTCTTTGACACATTTGTCAAATTGGTTCCTCTTAACTTTTCCAGCAGAGCTTGGGAAGTATATAATATTTCTTCTTTGCAATTTACAAATGTAATGATACAATTAATCCTCCTAGTGAAAAGAGCAAGCTGATTTTATATGGAATTATATTATAGATGGATATAACTTTATGAATACATTCACTGTAGGGAAAAACTCTGTAAAGGGTGACATAGTGGTTAAAACAGGAGGCTTGAACTAGTGTCTTATATGTTCACAGCTGTGCTTATATACCCTTGGTATTTTTTTGAAATGCAGAACTAACTTCGGGTCAGACAAGAAAAACTTCTTGAAAATTCTTAAATCTTGATCTTGTTGACCTAATAAAAGTATATTTTGGCTTTCTGTAGTAGGACTTACCAAATCTTTAAAAGTTGTGTTTCTGCTCAGGGAACAAAATAATGAATCATGTTTCCTTCAGTTTCTAGGACAGAAAGAAAGATAAAATTTGGTAGCAAAAGGAAATCTTGCATATGTTCTTTTATAAACATCAGGGGGGAAAAAGGGGAAATTTGCAGTGAAAAACAATCTGAAAACTAATTGTATGAGTTTCACACTGTTAATATTTAAAATAAAATCTATTAGTGTTATGTTTTTTTGGAATAGTTTTTCTCAGCTGAATGCTTTAAAGGCAAAATGCTCAAAAATAATCTATACAGTCATGATGTTGCCATGGTATTCATGTGTCCCAAATGTCAGTGATGTTACGTTTCCATATGTGCAGGAGTCTCTTTACTTGGAAATCGCAGTTGAAATGAGATCACATCTCAAATGTTCTGCCATTGAAGTTCTCCTTGAAATACTTTCAGCTTCATAATGGGATGTGTGGTCATGGTTGATCCTTCTGAGTAGAACAGTATCAGCGAATCTTTTGAGTCTGTCACAAAAGTTATATGTATAATTGTCTTTTTTGAATTCTTAAATATACTCTTCTGTCACACTTCCTGACTTGGGGTGTTTTAAGGAGCAGATACATCTAATCTCCTTGGCCCTTTTTCTTTGGAAATATATGTGAAATGGCACTGGAAAAAATGTTTTTAAAATATATTTTGTTTGCAGTGATTTACAGTAAGATATTCAAGATATATGCATAGAGTGGACTAAAAATTAATCATTAGGAATCTCTTCAGTACTAATAACTATGCATGTGCCCCTGTGCTTTTTTACTTTTGGCTAGTTAACTTTTGTTACTTACTTTTACATAGTTACTTTTTACACAGTTAGTTTTGGTACAGCCAAAAGTAACTGTTTATTCTGATTGAAGCTGAGACATCTTGTCCATGTTCAATGGAAAATAGAAGCTTTACATTGAAAACAAAAGAAGCTCTGAATTACAACAGCACAGGAAGGAGAAAAGAATTAAATACTTGTCAGTTTTGCTTGAAGGTGGGGATGGTGCATAACCTCTCTGAAAACGATGGGAATCTTCTGTTTGCAGTTGTGAAGGAAATCACGATAGAGACTATTTAAAAAATGAAGTATGTCGTTTCAGTTGATGTAGGTTAGAAAGAACTTTTAGCTTAATAGTAAAAATATTTTTTATTTCAAGAAACAACTTTTTCATTGTTTTCATCCTTTTCCCATTGCTCTCTTTCTTGCTGTTTTTTGGTCATGTGCTTGTTTGGTTTTTAATATTATGTTGATTGTTTATCTATTCTTCCTCTCCTCTTTCAGTGATAATACCTTTCAAGTCTTAGGGCTGAAGTGGTGTTTTTTTCCCAGGATCTTTCTTGGAGGTTCTTACCAAAGTTTTTAGAAAAAATTCTCAGTCTCTTTCTTTCTCAAAAATTTGCTGTTTCCGAAGAACCTAACTTTAAATTATTTTCCTTCTCCAGCAATTGATAGTTCCTCTACGACAAGCAGTGCCTCTCCTGTTCTGAACAATTATGATGCCCTGGAAGGAGGTGGCTATCCAGGTAAGCGGTTTATCACATATTAATTCTGAATTGTTCGTTTAAAGACTTAAATGTTTACTGATTTTTTTTTATTTTTTTTTTTCTATTTCTGGTGTTGTTTCTTGTAAATTAACAAGTAGGTGAAGGAAATGCCTATGAAAGGAGTGGGAGCAATCATCAGAGAACACCTCGCTTTTTTTAATCACTTTTCACAGATTTAACACTGAAGTTGGGATAACTATTTATTAAAACTTCCCTGTTTACCACTGTAGTATTCAGGGTAGTGCTGAAAGTACACTCTGTGTAAAAGCTTTCTCTAGGTCATACTGTATGCTTGATTGTGTTGACACTATTAGCTGATAATAGTTGACATACCACTGAAGTTTTGAGACAGTAGTGATATCAGCTTGCAGAGATGCTTGGATCAGGTTATTTTCTTCTGGTTTTCTTCATTTAAAGAAAATGGCTGCTATTTTGCTTATTTTCTTCTCTTAATGTCAGGAGTGTCAGGTTTGTTCTAAATGAACTCTACTAGCAGACTATCTCCGTCTTGAAATCTATAGAGCTGTTATATTGAGAGAGGGTGGAAAAGATGCTGTTCAATGTAGATATGTTAGCCCGTATTTTAAATGATAATTGGGTTAATTTGGGTTGCCTCCCCTTCTGGCTCTTCTGCATTGCTTTGGCCTCTGAGAATGTCACAGTAGTTTGCTTAGTTTGATGGGCTCCTGTGTAAAGTAAAATCTCTGTCAAGTAAAAAGCCGATATTGCTATCCACATAGGGTCTAGCTCATGCAGTAAGCAGAGGTGTGGCTGGAGGATTACAAATTCTCATTTCTCAGCTAATAACTAATCATTTTGGTTCTGCTGAAGGCATATTCTAAAAATAACTTGTTCCTTCTCTTTAAAGAAAACAATAACAGGATCAACTTTAAATTTCTTCGATCTGTTGATTTATTTATTTAGTTAGTTTTTTTTCCTGGAGTGCTCATGCCAAATGTAGTTTCTTGAGTGGTTGGTCTCTTTATCTGTCACTTCTCTTGGTGGATTTTACCACGCTTAAATTCTTTGGAAACTTAGCTTATATTTGTAGACATTTCTAAAGAGTTTCATCTCTACCATTGTTTAGTTTTCTATGAATTTAGATCTATGTGTTACTTTCAATTTGACCTTTAAAAATAGTGGGACTAAACTGTGCTGCAGGGATATACAGGAGGGACTTGCATTACTTCAAGAAAAGCTCTGTGTCTACATTTAGATAATAGTTCTGTCATCTTAGCCTTATGTTTTAACAGTATTCATAAGTGGTAGAGGAGAGACTAAGCATGAATGGTCTCTTATGGTTTATATCAAGTGCAAATCTTGGAATAAAATGTGGTTCTGAGGGGTTTTTATTTCTTTTTTTATTCAGTTAAAATACTTTTTAAGTTGCTTTTGTTTTTGTAAAAATAGCATTTTGTTAGTAGTTACATGAGTCTGTGGTCATCTTCCCATGTATATCCCTTTTATCAGCATAATGGCAGTATTCTTCCCTGCTAATTCATTTGGTCAGCGCAGATAAACAACTTGATGGATAATACAAAAACTTATAAACGGAAGCGTTGTTTGTTAAGCATTTAGGAGCTTATATTTAAATTAAGAAAGAAATAGTAAGTATATTCAATACCTGTGGGATTTCTTCGGTCTTTCCAGAGGCACGTTCTGTGACCAGCAGTCCAGTTCCTGCTCCATCAGTCCCCCAAACATCAAAAGCTTCTAAGCCCTTTGGTTATGGATATCCAACACTGCAGCCTGGCTACCAAAATGCAGCACCACCTACTCCTGTGCAGCCCAGTAATTCAGGACACCATCCTGGGTTTCAGCACTATCCACAGGTTTGTATTTTTTAAATTAAAAGTTACTTCATGGAGCAACTTCATGGGAAAAGTCTTTTCTGCGTGATATATATATATTTTTTTTACATATTTTCATATTTTCATAATTTGTGACAAATATTAATTATAATATTGATGTTATAGCTCTGGATCTTAACTTTTTATCAGAAGGCTTTTAAATTAAAATTTTAAGTGTATCTCCAAACAGTTAGGCTTAACAAGTTTGCTTCACCAGTTATTAGCAGCATCCACAGTTTTAAGGTTTGATGTTTCAGAGCACTGTACTTCACTGATAGGAAACCATGAAGAAGCATAATGAAGTACTTGATCAGCAAATGTGTGTTTGATCAGAGTGCTTGATGGACTATGGTCTCAAGCATTAAGTCACCTTAGAATCAAGTCACGGCATAGGGTCCAGATGAAGGAGCTCTGTAGAGCCTGTGCTGGGTGTGTGGTGGAGCAGGCCGCCTGCATCTGCTCTGTTTTCTTGGTAAAGAGAGCACCAAGCACCCAAGAAGTTGTGTACGATCACCTGGCTTCTGTTGAGCATGTAAGTCACCCAAGAGCAGTGAAATCTGAAGAAGAGGCAGACGCTGAGGCAAAATACAAATGCTGAAGCAGTGCAGAGAAGTCTCTGTGAAGGGGTGTAGAAAACGGAATGTACTGGTTTACAAATCCCACTCTGAAATAAGGCCCAGCTGGCAAATATATCAAAGCTGATGTTACAGGTGATGAAACTCCTTGCTTATCTGTGTAGTACCATAAATCAGCATATAATATTCAGGAATGTTTTTACTTTTATGGAGGTAATGTAAAATGTGACATGGAGGAAATGCTTAATTTTTTTTTTTTTTTAAGTTGAAAGCTTCATCCTCACTGTAATGTGAGGTGGTGTTAGGCTTTTTCAGGAGTACTCAGTAAAAGAACAAAACCCAACAATTACAAGTTGCAGCAAGAGAAATTCCAGTTGGGCATATAAGGTGAAAATTCCTCAGAATGGAAGTGAGGAAGCACTAGAGCAGATTGTGCTGTGAAATCTTCAATCCTTAGATATTTTGAAAGCTCAGCTGGATAAGGTTATGAGCAACGTGATCTAACTTGAAAGTTAACCTTCCCTGAGCAGGGGTTGGACTGCCAGACCTCAAAGGTGCCTTCCAAACTAACCTTTCCTCCTCTTCTATGGTGTTTTGTTTTAATTTAAAAATAAATACATAAAACCAGTTTGTGTAACTTGGAAAAGTTACATTGTAACATCTTTGAAGAGAAGAAAATTGGCAGCCTTTCTTGTAACTTGTTTTCCTACACCTGGAAAGCTTGAATGATTATGTGTGTCTTCCGGTGTTGATTTGTATAATGAATTTGAATTTTGTCCAATGACACATATTTGGAAGGTATGTCACATTTGCCTTTGATTTTTTTTTTTTTTTTAATTTCTACCATACGACACTCCTCTTGTTTGTTTGGGTTTGTTACTAACTACTGCTGTATCTTTTTTTTAATAGATGTCTGGAAGAACTGGGATTACAAGAACATCTAAGGTTCTTATTTAAACATGGCTGTGTGTTTACCCATTTGCAATGCTCTTCCTTTTTCAGCAATATCCAGGTGTGAACCAGCTGTCCTCTTCCTTAGGAGGCTTAAGTCTACAGCACTCTCAGCAGCCAGAAAGCTTGAGACCAGTAAACCTTACACAAGATAGAAATATTTTGCCTGTGTCTTCAGTTCCAGCACCTGTGCCTAACTTGAATTCTGATCTTAGGAAATTAAACTGCAGTCCAGAGTAAGTGTACTGTGTCTAGAACAGCATCTTAAATAATTACTAGTCACTGAAAAATGTGTCAAAAAATGTCTAAACTGAATCCTGACTTTAAATCTTTGTGATGAGCTAATATAACCCCTTTCTCTTTAAAATGTTTATCCTCTGCATCCTTACACAAATGTTGAAACTGTCCTGCCATCAGAATACATCATATGCGGTGTGAGTGTAGCTCACTTACTAAAGCATTAAAAAACCTGCATAATCTTTGCCTTGTTTTATCCATCTAAAAAAAGATATTAATAAACACCTTAATGTTATACAGTACATTTCATAGAGCATTTTTGTAATATTGCATAGGATTTTTTCCCAGAGAATTACGGTGATCATGCCTAAATACACTGAATAAACCGTGAGTATATTTTACTGTGGTAATCCTGCAATCATGATGTATCCTTTCACCTCTAATTAACACTGAGTAGTATTATCTACTATCCCAAGTCAGGTGCCGCTGAGTACAATGCAAATTGATCTCCCCCAAAGATCTTAATCCTAATTCCAAAAGAGATTGTATTCATTGCCCCAGATTAACTCAGATGACTGCCCTAGTGATAATGCATGGTCCCACCAGAAAACAGAAATCAGAAAACTGGGGGTCTCAAAATCATTTTTAGGTGTGGAGCACTTTGGACAGGACTATTTGTGCGTTGCGTTCTTTTTAATGCCCTTTATTTAGCTTTAAGTCCATCCTCCACTTTACATACACAAAAGAAAAGATTTTTGACTCTCTCAGTATTTGAGATGCTTTTCTACTATTTTCTTATATGAAGAGTACTTTCTGAGATCCTGTAATTATTGTATTCCTTCACCCAACAAAAATCTTTATAATGAATAAAAAATACATCATTTTACATTGAGCATTGTATCTAAAGCAGTTTTATCTCTTTGTTGCAAGTTGATCTTGGTATACTTGCATTGCTGAACCACTAAATTGGGGAGCTGGGGAGTATTTTTTGTTTCTTTCTTCAGGAGGCTTTTTAAGTATCTTTGCATTCATTTTGTTTATTAAATCAGCTTTTTAAAGCATAGTATTTCTTAAATTTCAGAATTCTTTAAAATCAGGTGTTAACACAAATGATGTTTTTAACATCATTTAAATTTTCATTTACAACATAATGTTTTTATTTCCTTTCAGCTCATTTCGATGTACATTGACAAATATTCCACAGACACAGGCTTTGTTAAACAAAGCTAAGCTTCCTTTGGGTTTGTTGCTACATCCCTTTAGAGATCTAACGGTAAAGTAGCTTACTTTTTTTTTTTTTAGTGTGTATATATATTTAATACACGCATTTGTCCTATTTTCGTTCAAACAATAAAATATAATGAAGTATAAGTTCTAAATTTAACAAAAGTAACAAAAAATTGTTTGGGACTTAGGAGGAGGGGAAAAATGCCTTGAAATTGCTACTTCATTGAAATTTGTAAGGGAGAAGCTTGGGACAAGTCCTTCAAAATTTTTTCCTTATTGTTGGAAGTGTTTGCTTGCCTGTGGTTCTCTGAAGTTCTGAATTACTACTGCGTGTTGGGCTCAGAACTGTCAGATACCTCTTGAAAAGGTGTTTACAGTGCACTCTTGAAGAGAGATGCTCATCTTGAACGTATTACTGGCATGATAAATGCTGTTTATAGAAAATAAGCACAGTGTAAGATTGAAGCTGTGTTCATAACCGTTAAGCAACTCCTCTCCATCTAATTTATTTGTATTTATGTAAAAAGGCAAGTAACTGTCTGGTGTGACTTCCTTTCGTATAATGTGTATTCTTTATGTAAGGTTTGCTGTCTGTTGCATTTAGTCACCCAAAGTTGTCCTGTCTTTCATAATTACTTTTACCATAGTAGCTGTGTAATTGTAACTGTAATTTGAAGTAATTTCATTTAAAATCTTATTACATATTTGATTTGTGAGATTGGATTAAGACAGTAATTAAATGTTATTTCTTCTTATTTTAAAGGGGAGGATATTTTTAATACACATCATAATTACTCTGTATGAAAATGAGCTAAAAAGATAAAAGGAAAGGGGATAGAATATCTAGTCTTATGAAGCTTTTATACACTGTACTGCACAGTAATGTTTATAAAATGTATTACGTACCTTTGTTACAGCTATCCATTGTTTCTTTTTAGCAATTACCAGTAATAACATCAAGCACAATAGTGAGATGCAGATCCTGCAGGACATATATCAACCCTTTTGTTTCTTTCATTGATCAAAGGAGGTGGAAATGCAATCTGTGCTATAGAGTTAATGATGGTAAGTTTTTGTAGCAGGAGATGCTTGCATTTATAGAATCTCTTTCAAGTATTTGCATCATATCAGTCCATAGGATATTTTAAATTAAAATGTAGATTAAAATGACAGTGTTCTTAAGATGTTTTTTAAAATCTCTGGATCATAAGTCAGATGGTGCATTTTCTGAAGCGATAGGTTGGTTTGCAATTTTCTGGGAGGCAAAGAAAATGTAATCGTGTTACCCTGATTACCTGCATAATGAAATCAACTTACTCCGTTGACTGCTGTTGCAACACGCAAATGGAAACATGATGACAGCTAATACTGTCTGCTGGCTAATCCAGGTCAGAGGTTATGAGAAGCAATACAGACTGAAGCTTCTTGTTGTGAAATGCTCTATTTGCATTGGTGTTTTAAAGTTGGGGATATACTGCTGTTTAAAATAAATCTTCCTTTGTTTCCAGTTATTTAAATTTGATGTTGCTTGGGATACTTGAAATGTTCCTTAGTTTTATGTATCCTTAACATGAATTTTTTTTCTATTGTTAGGGATAATTGAAATATGTCTGCATTAGTTTACGTGTAGCTGCCATAATGGTTTCTATTTGACAAATATATAAGCTTTTTTGTGGAACAAAAAAAAATTCTTTTTCTTTATAGTTCCTGAAGAATTTATGTATAATCCTCTGACACGATCTTATGGAGAGCCTCACAAACGGCCAGAGGTCCAAAATTCTACAGTGGAATTCATTGCTTCCTCGGACTATATGGTAAAAAAAGTTTTCATGGTAACTTCAACAGCAATTGCATGTTAATATAAATGCATTTGAAATTAACATTGCATATTGCTTCAGTGGTGTGTATTAATTTTCCTGTGAAGGTCCCCTTAACACCAAGTAGTAGTTAAAAATCATATTTATTTGGAGTTTTGGCAAATGTGGATGTTTGAAGTCTTGTCAGTTAAAGGCAATTGCAATGTGTGTAGTCATCCAGTGTAGTTTAATGTGGCATAGTCTGGTCTGAGTCTGATGCAATGTGGTTTCTGGGTTTCTCTATCATTTTGAAGAGGTTTTGAAAGACCAATAATGGAATAATGAGATAATTAAGTCGGGTTACAATTTTTACTTACTAATTGTGACAAGAACGATTCTAACTAGGAGTAAACCTACAGTTGCTGTCATAGTAGTCTTGTCTCCGAGAAAGAAAAATGAGGCCTGGGAAAAGGCCCTGTTCATAATGACATTGTTAACAACAGCAAAAATAAATTGTTCTCTTGTTTTTGAATTGAAACGCTGTGGCCAAGACATTTGGCAATGAATAAATACATCTTGTTATACGGTTTGGAAAAGGATGTTTGTAGAATATTTTAACTCCATTTAATAGATTGCATTGTCCACATACTGGTGTTTTACAAGAGTCAATTCCATATCTGCCATCAAAGAGCCACATTTGAGTTGACTGTTGGAAGGAGAGACTAAAATATCCAACTTCTGTTCTGAAGCATAACATTATATGCTTATTACAAATGGGAATTATTAACCACTGGGAATTGTGGTTAAGTCTAAACATGTGACTCTTAGTTAGTAAACCAGTTTTATTGCATAATGTATACTTTGCATTTTTCTAAGTATTCCTTTTTCCCACTTCCCTTTCTAATGACTAATCATTTTTAACATTTCTTTAAATATGATTTTTGAACGTTTTTTTATTTTTATTTTTTTACTTTGTAGCTTCGTCCTCCTCAGCCTGCGGTATATTTATTTGTTTTAGATGTGTCTCATAATGCAGTGGAGGCTGGATATTTGACAATAGTCTGCCAGTCATTGCTGGAAAACCTAGACAAGTAAGAATATAAATAACATTTTCAAATTAGCTAACGTGTTATTATGAACAATACTAACCTACAGTTTTGCAGAAAACTTGCATATAGTGTTTAAATATTCTGTCCCTAAAGGACAGAAGTTCAGTTGCCTGAGATACTGAAATGCAACTTATATGTCTAAAACCAACAAAAATGGAAAAAAAATACACCAAGCAACCAAAAAAACCACCCCCCACCCCCCCCAAAAAACAGCTGTTGAAGCAATTTACATGAGAGCTAGCTTCTGTGCATGTGATTAAAGGTAGATCTGCAAAGAATTTACTTATTTATCTGCAAAGAATATTTAGCTGTAACTTCTAACAGCACGTTGATTGTACAAGCATCTTCCCCCCTGCCAAGACCAACAAAAATAACTAAATTACAGAGATTAAATTGGCTGGTTCTTGCACTGAAATGGCCGAGGTGCTGTGTACTGAACTGTTGTAACCACTAGTGTGAGACTGCCTAGGTGAATTGTGTTGTCAGTTTAGTTTTTTTAGATCACAGTTACCTAGATCTGCACGTGCTACTTTCTAGCTGTTCTCTTTTTCACACTGGAACAGCATGTATGGGATTGTTGGTGGTGCTTTTTGAGTGAGGCTTAATAAACTTCACTATGTTCCTGTCTTTTGAAAACTAATTTGCATCCTATGCGAAGTCTCACTCTGAAAATTATATCCTACAAGTTTTTCTTAGAAAACTTGGTTTTAATTTCTGATAAAGACACCAACATCTACAATAAAATTTGTCACTTACATTTATTGGTTTAGTCTTTCTTTGTTCGGGTCTTTACAGGTATTTTATCAATGATTCTCAGAAACATACTAAATTATTTTAGGAAACTTCATAAATACTATGCAAAGTCTATAGGAAAATGAGTACATCCAGTTAATTTATATACCCAGACTGTAAAAACAGTATTTGCGTCTATTGCTTTTGTTAACCAGCATGGTTTTCAGAACTTGCTGATGTTTTATATTTTTTTGAGAAATCCTGTTTAGTTTTTCTTTTTGTATTTTTAATGCCATACATAGGAATAGGGTCTATGTGAGAAATGAGAATGTTTTATTGTAGAGACACTGGATTTTGGTTTAGAGTTGTAAGTACTCTGTAACTACATTAGTAAATGGGGTTTTTGAATTATGAAAGAGCAGAATGCACTATTTTCTGTTGAAGAACTGAGAAGGCTACCTTCTTCCATGTGTCAGCATAATGTTTAAATGAACCTACTAAGTTCTCTCTCGGAACAAAACATCAATATATTAGTCCTTATCTGTAACACTTAGTCTTTTAAACTGTATCATTATCCCAGCTTTTCAGAAAATAGTGAAGAAATTACTTGTATTCATGTTTCAGATCTCCTTTCTTTTGTTCTCCCTTCAGCCCTGTATACATGAGCTGAGTTTCTGCTAACATCAGCAGGAGCTATGTGTATGTATGTATCCCGAGAGAGAAATTTAGGGCTTAATAGTTTATTTTTTAATGCTTCAGGCTGCCTGGAGACTCGAGAACAAGAATAGGGTTCATAACATTCGACAGCACTGTTCAGTTTTACAACTTGCAAGAAGGTTTATCTCAGCCTCAGATGCTGATTGTCTCAGATATTGATGGTAAGTAAAAAGGAAATGGAAACTTAATTTTTGAGAAGCTACCTTTTTTTCCCAGAAGAAAGATTAGAATCTTTCAAATATTTTGATATTAGGTCAATTTTATTGACTGCATAGGGAATATAATTTTTAAAAATAATCTTACACTAACTGCAGAGTAGGTGGTGTTTAAAAAGTGAAATTTAGATGTTAATTTTGCTTTGAATAAAACAAGCTTTGTATAGACTGTATTATTCTCGCTAATATATGTATCAGAAAAGTAGACTGTATTTCATGGTATGTGTAGCAGTGGGCAGTGAAATGTTTTGTTCTATTTTAACGTTTTTCTTTAATAAAATGCTTTTTTCCATTCTCCCTACAGATATTTTCCTACCTACACCAGATAGTTTACTTGTAAATCTCCATGAAAGCAAAGAGGTATGATTGCTGAAAATATATCATTAAATTTAAAGAGCTGAATATTCAAAATAGGGATTCCTTTTAAACTTTGAATTCAAGCCTATTTTCATAATATGCAATTTCAATGCTACTTTTTAATTATGGAAGTATTACATGATGTTTGTTTGCATCAGTTTTTTAAATTATGACTTTGTTTTCCTTAGTGTGTTGAAACTAAGCTGAAATATTTGGTGCTGATTGTTCCGCTTTGGTTATGGCAATTCAGCTTTTTAGAAATAGCAGAAAATCTCAAGCTTGCAAAATCTCATAAACACCTTTCAATCTGTTCTGCAGCTGATAAAAGATCTATTGAATGCGTTACCCAATATGTTCACCAATACAAGAGAAACACACAGTGCGTTGGGTCCTGCTCTTCAGGCTGCATTTAAACTGATGTCTCCAACGGGTGGTCGAATATCTGTGTTTCAAACTCAGTTACCGTCTTTGGGAGCGGGGCTTTTGCATTCCAGAGAAGATCCCAATCAAAGGTCAAGTACAAAGGTACAAAAACTTCCTTTGATAGTCATCTCATGAGACTAGGGACTGGCCATGTCTTTCTGACTTGCATAGTTCTGCAGATCAATGTTTGTTTTTCATTTATGGCAATTCACTAAATTATAATTATTCAATATCTTTGTGTGTTTAAGATCTCTAGTTTACGCATGTATGTGTGGTATTGTTTCACAGTGTATGAGCTGTCATTTGGGCCTTTGATCCATAGCTTTTTGTGGCAAACAAAAGAAGCTGCAAATATCTCTCTGACTTGTTTAATAGCAGTTAATATCAACCAGGGTTTTGAACCAAAGCATGGATATATTAACTTGTAGACCGAAAACATGATTTCTTACTATTTTTTATGGCCTTGTAGCTTACTGCATCCAGTAAGTGTTATATAGTTACGTGAGTATTTATTTGTATGAGAACGTAAACTTCTGTGAAAGTAGGGTCATAACTGCTTGTAAATACAAACTGAAAAAATATGGAGCATAAGGAAAACAATTTCTGCAGGTGGAAATGCCTATAAATTACTGCTTAAAGGAAACTTCCTTATGATACTTTGCCACTGAATAGTATGGTTTTTGTTCCATGAAGTCTTGAGAGAGCATGATTGTTGTCTTAATTATTTCCTGTATAATTTATTCACCAAAGGTGGTCCAGCATCTTGGTCCAGCAACAGACTTTTATAAGAAGTTGGCACTGGACTGCTCAGGCCAGCAGACTGCTGTGGATTTATTTCTCCTAAGTTCACAATATTCTGATCTAGCTTCTCTTGGTAAGGAGTACCTAATGTATCCATTCACTCTTTCCACACTGTTGTGTTGTCTTTGGAAGCACAGACTGCTTCAGGAATTCTTAAATTGTGTAAATCTTTTTGCACTTTTGTAAATTCAGCTAATGCTGCAAATGAATTGACTTTAAAGTTGATAGCAATAAAGAACAGAAGTGATGGATTGGTGGTATCAGACAATTTATTCTGAGATGTCATAGTTCTAAATGAGAAGGTACTCTCCTGCTCAAGAACAGGAAACAGCCAGATGACAAGGAATTAATACAGTTTAATCATAGGGGTAGAAACAGAGTGCTTGTCTTCCAGTATTAAACCAAGATTTGTCTCTGTGCACACACTTAATTTTGCCTCTTCACCATTAAATATTTCTGCATGTGCTTCTGTCTTAGCTGCCAAAGGTAGCATGCTTATTGAAGTAAGTGTATAATTAAGTAATTGTGTATTGGGATGATTCATCACTGTCTTCAGTGATCTGGGTATGGGCCAGTTCTCATCTTACAGGTGTGGGTCATATCAAGAAAAAGATGAACATAGATGTGACTTGCAGAAGGCTGAACACAATTTTTGTGTCCTGACTTCATGTGACAGTTTTACCATATCTTAACCATATCTTTTCCTCCTTCACAGCTTGCATGTCCAAGTATTCTGCTGGATGCATCTATTACTATCCATCTTTCCATCGTAGCCATAATCCTGCTCAGGCTGAAAAGTTGCAAAAAGACCTTAAAAGATACCTTACAAGAAAGATTGGATTTGAAGCAGTTATGCGCATAAGATGTACAAAAGGTATGTTTTAAATCCGGATTCGTGTGGAAAAGTTGGTGTACGCAGGTTAACTATCATTTTGAATGTGCTTAGTCTTTAGCACCATTAAATTTCAGGTTATTTCTCTTTCACTGAAGAGTAAGATAGTTGTCTTCTTTGTGTAAGTTATGTTAGCTTTTGCCATTTGTTTTTCTGTGTTGTTTTTTACTTAAGATGGCACCATCTCGCTTCAACTAAGTTGATGTGTAGTGTAAGGGCATCATTCAGTTGGGGGTGTTCAGAACTGAACATGAACTCTAAAGGATCATGCTGAAATGTCTAATGATTCACATAATTGATTCTGCTTGATAGAATAAGTATTTTTACTGTTTTCTTAAACATAGCTTGAGGGCTGTGGGTTTTAATTATTGATAGGAGTTTTTCATGCTGTTTTAAGCTCACTCTGAATTATTTAATCTGCTTCTAGGTCTTTCAATACACACCTTTCATGGGAACTTTTTTGTACGCTCTACTGATTTATTGTCCCTTGCCAATGTCAATCCTGATGCTGGATTTGCAGTACAAATGTCCATCGAGGAAAGTCTGACTGACACATCTTTGGTTTGTTTTCAAACAGCTCTTTTGTATACTTCCAGCAAAGGTAAATAAATTCAAATGAATTGGCCACTGGGCTTTTTGTTTCTTGTTCTAACATAATATCGTATAGTTAGTTTCACAGCCTTCTGTTTTTCTTTATACCCTAAAAGAATCTTGTAAGCTAGTGAGCCTACTTGGCAGTTAATCACATAATGTAAATCTTTATAAATTCTATTTTGATGGGAAACTGTAATTTATCTCCATCTTACATAGAGCTGATTCAGCAAGATTCCTTTCTTTAAAAGACATACCGTTGTTATAAGCAATAGCATGTTTGGCACACGCTTTATCCAAAAATCACAGACCTGTAATGGATTGGAGCAAGCTGCTAGTACATCGGGTGGGCGTAAAGAATAGCAGCTATGTTCTATTGTGGAATATGCCACAAAATTTGGGGAGAAAGCAATGTACTTCATTTGTAGGATCAAGACACTTACTGTGGATGTTATAAGCTAGTTTGTGTTATGAACTTGTGCTGATTTGTAAGTTGAAGGCTTTAGAGCATTGCAGAATTTGAACAGGTTAAGAGACAGCAATAGGAGTGGTGTTACAGCAATTTCCCAAGTGGTGTGTTTCTACAAGATGGGTGCATCTTAGATGAGAGGAGATATGCTGTAATGACTGAATTGTATACCTCTACCAGGAGATGTTGCGTAATGATTTCTACTTTTTTTATTAGGTGAACGTCGAATTCGAGTGCACACACTTTGCTTGCCTGTAGTAAGTTCACTGGCAGATGTATATGCAGGAGCAGATGTACAAGCAGTTGTATGCCTCTTAGCAAACATGGGTGAGTACAGAAGGAAGATTCAAATATCTTTTTGTATGTTCTTAATTTTACCAGCTGTTTAAATGATGAAGTAGTGAATGAAGCCTGGATATTGTAGAAGAAGGTTGGAGTGGAGCACACTGAAGCCTGAGAATATGTAAGATGACAAAAAGTTATACCAAAACTATTATTTTAAATATTCCTTAGTCTGAATACTTGGTTGACTTAAATCTTTTGAAAGGAGCCTTCTTACATTCATACATAAACTCTAGAGTTTATTAAAGGACAAAGAATCATAACACACTTGGACCAAAACTCTTGTTTTTATATCATCATTTCCATGGTTGTTATCTCAAACTTTAGTGTTCTAGGATTACTTAAGAAGCAGAGTGATTCATTTAGTGAGTTGCTGGAGACTAGAAGGGATCTTCTGACAACAGTGTATCCGAGATATACGTTAGTTTTCTATTCTTCTATACTGTCATTGCTGGGTTGAGCATTCTATTTGTGGATCATAAGTAGCTGTTTTGTAGGCTGATCTCTGCCATTGAATGTGTGTGGCTCTATGCAGCTTTTTAGTATTTGCTATGTTCTATATTAATAGACAAATAAATTGGAAGAAATAAATAGTACTTCTGTATCTCGTCTTAAATGTGCATTCAGTCCAGCAGGTGGCTTCCTCTTACCAAAGGATTTGTCAACCCTTTCTCAGCAGAGAAAGATGAAGCTTTTTAGTTTACACTAATCATAATTATACCACTGAAATAATGGAAGAAATTTCTTGTGGAAAAAAAAATCAAAAATAATTGCTGCAAATCTTATCTTGGAAGTAGGACAGCAGAGAGTTTCATCATCAGCCAAGTTATTTATATAAGGTTTAAAGCAAGATTTATATTTAGTCTCAAGTATATACCACAGCTTTAAACAATATTTTAAATTCTCCAAGAGTAAGAACTAGGGAGCGAAGATCAGCCACACTGTATTTTTTAAGCATTGTGAAAGTGAGTTTCTGTATGGGCAATCATCTTATTTAATCCTAAAAAAAGTTAGGACCACAGGTGTGGGGTTTTTTTAAATCTTAAAATATTACCCAAAAGGACAACTAATATTTTCAAAATTCAAGGGAATGAATGAGACCAACTCTGGTAACTTCTTGTATCCTTCTAATCCAACAGCTGTGGATCGCTCAGTTTCATCTAGTCTTTCGGATGCAAGAGATGCCTTAGTTAATGCCGTGGTAGACTCTTTGGCAGCATACATGTCAACTGCCTCAAATCTGCAGCAGTCCATGCTGATAGCACCCAATTCCCTCAAGCTGTTTCCACTGTATATTTTGGCCCTTCTCAAACAGGTATGTATGATGTTTAACATTTGATATTTAATTCACTGTTCCATTTGAGGAATTCTTCAGCTCTAGGTCAAGCAATGTCTGCACTTTTCTGAAATTATGAAAATTGGGTTATTCTCTTCAAGCTTACAGGACTTTCACATAAAAGATGACTATGTTAGCTTATTTTAAATTATTAGTGCCTGAACAGTTTATGGTTTACTTGATTGTGAATTTTTTATATTTTGTCTTTATATTGTTTTTAATATCTTTGTATTACCAAATATCATCCCTAAAAATAATTTTTTGTTTTGTTATCATTAAATCTCATAGTTTAAAGATTTTCATGTCTGACAGTTCTTTGTTTTCTTATTACGAATAAACCTTTAGGTAAGTTTGGTAAGAAATACGATCAGAATAACTTATTTTCTTTGGCTTAGTGATTACTTCAGTCTCTAATATACTGATTAGGACTTCTTTGGCACTTGCATAAGTAATGCAGTTAATTTATTATCAAGAGGATCTGTGTAAAAGACAGAAGTAAGAGTGGCTGAGAAAGTTGTTTAGGGGGTGCTTCTAATTGTCTTTGTTAACAGTAATAAAGCAGCCTGGGATTTAGAGAAACCAAAACCAAAATGCATATGGCAGCCAAGGAGAAGAGGGCTGACGTACTTAGCTTTGTTGTAGAAGTGAATATGAACTTTGATTATAGGAATCTTCTCCACTGATTCAGAATATGGTAGACTGTTTCTAAAGGAGATCTGAAAAATCCAGTAGGAGAGTTACAAAATAAATCCTATGAGAGCCTCGTTTTTGCTATAAAACATGAAAGTGTATTTTCCTTCTAAAGCTTTTCCCTAATACTTAATTCTTACTAATATCAAATCAGAGTTAATCTTACCCACAGAAGTATCTTTTTTTGAACTCTGCTAGGCTCCTGTCTTCCCAGGATATCTTGCATCAGTGAGTTTCACAGGCCAGTAACATTTGTCAAGAAAAAAAATGAGAAATGCTGGCACAGTCGCCTGCAAATTTTACACAAAGTGGGGGGAAATTTTTTTTATTCTCCTCCATCAATAAGGAGGGAGAATGGATTAAGTTTTAAAAGGTATTGTGTTCAAGGTGTATTTGATTAAGATTCTAATGTATCTCAATAAGTTACATTTCTTCACAAAAGCTTTGCCAGCTTTGCTTAACACTTTAAAAAAAATCTGAAATACACTGTTTAAATGAGACATAAAATACAGAATTTGAGTAACAGCACTGTTCTCTTACAGAAAGCATTTAGAACAGGCACGAGTACACGCTTGGATGATCGTGTGTATGCGATGTGCCAGATGAAGAGCCAGCCTCTTGTTCATTTGATGAAAATGATACATCCCAACTTGTACAGAATAGACAAGTTGATTGATGAGGTAATGTATGAAGCCTGTTTTGTAACATTTTCTAGTTTTAATGGTCTGTTAAACTTGACATTGTGCTGTAATAATTTAATTAAAGTTGTTGTAATTAAACTGAGCATAATTTAAAAAAAAAAAAAACCACAAGAAAACCATTTATTTTCAGGTTTTGAGTTGCAAGTACAGCAACGTGTTATGAGCAGAACTGTGGTTTTATTTCACCTTGTTTCATTGACTACAACAATTCCATGTTTTTCTATTATACAAATAAAGCAGAGAAAATTGTATGTATTGGAAACATCTCCAGTGTAGTTTTGTGGTTTAGAACTGTCTGGGGGAAATGAATGAAGTAGATTCAGTGGAAGATTCTAGGTTTTCTGTACTGAAACCAGATCAAGTTGCCTGCACTAACAAACTTCCAGTGGTTTCTCAGACTGATGTGGATGAAACAGAATTGTATTTCTAGATGGTCACGATCAGACTGAGGAAGTGTTTCACATACAAAACCAGGTTTTATTAGTTTGCCTTTTACAGATTAAGTGTCATACAAGATTATATGGTAACTTGAATAGTTTCTCTGGCAGTTGATATTGTTCAGCACAACCTGTGAGCTATTTATAGTTTCAAAGTTTCCTTTAAGAAATTTCATAAACTCACATATGTGAGTCTAAACTCAGTGTTCTTCAGTGGAGTTGATTAGTTAGTCTTTTGTATTGCCCCCCACCCCCAGTATTTGAGAAACCAGCTTCTTCAACTAACCTTGTTAAGTTTTTTTGTGGAACTTATGGTGAAACACTATATTCAGTGTGCGAGTGCTGTAAAGGACCAGCAGTGACTTTGGGAGATCCAGTTTTATTAGACAAAGGATTTCAGATCAGTTTTTTTCTAGGAGAATAATACTGAAAATAGGGCTTATTTGACCTACTGAAATTAACTGACAAACCCCATTTTAAATTATGTAACAGTGCTATTTAGTACTACTTCAGTTTAAAGTATTTGTGACAGGCTGTTCTTAAATTTCTTGTTGCTTTATGATATGTATATTACAGGATATTTTTTTTAATGTTTTCGCTGGTTTTCTTTTAGCACTTGATTCTTGAGAGCATTGAGTAAAACCTGGAACTCTCCCAAGTGGAATTCAGTAGCTTTATTTTCATTTTTATGTATAAATCCGAACAAGCTTCTAATATATTGCATTATAATGCAAAATTTTTTTAAATAGTAATTTTTTTATAATCTTTTACCATGTGGAGATATGCTTAGTCTCTAGATTATTTTTTCTCTACATTATTTGCAGAATGCTTCACAGATTCTTAATAGATATTCAGCCTATTTTTGTATTGGAGGGGAAAGCAGCTTTAATCTGAAAATACTGGGGATTTGGGGTGTTTTATTGGTTTTGGTTTTATTGCTGGGGAGGAAGGTGGAGTTATTTTTTAATAATGTCATTGCTAACAGCCAGATTGTTTAATCAGAGCAGTCATAGTGCTCTGTGGACAAACCCATGTATCGCTTCAGGCAGGATGTTAAATGAAGGAACTTTGTTACTTTAATGCAATAAAATAGTAAATCCTTATAGGAAGTAAAATTTGATGTTTTTCTGCTCTTGCAACATTCCTAGTGAAGTTGAATGCAATGAAAAAATCACAGAATCACAGAATCATCTAGGTTGGAAAGGACCTTGAAGATCATCTAGTCCAACCATTAACCTAGCACTGACAGTTCCCAACTACACCATATCCCTCAGCGCTATGTCGACCCGACTCTTAAACACCTCCAGGGATGGGGACTCCACCACCTTCCTGGGCAGCCCATTCCAATGCCTAACAACCCCTCCTGTAAAGAAATACTTCCTAATATCCAGTCTAAACCTTCCCTGGCACAACTTGAGGCCATTCCCTCTTGTCCTATCGCTTGTTACTTGGTTAAAGAGACTCATCCCCAGCTCTCTGCAACCTCCTTTCAGGTAGTTGTAGAGGGCAATGAAGTCTCCCCTCAGCCTCCTCTTCTCCAGACTAAACAACCCCAGTTCCCTCAGCCGCTCCTCGTACGACATGTGCTCCAGACCCTTCACCAGCTTCGTTGCCCTTCTCTGGACACGCTCGAGTAATTCAATGTCCTTTTTGTAGTGAGGGGCCCAAAACTGAACGCAGGAATCGAGGTGCGGCCTCACCAGTGCCGAGTACAGGGGTAAGATCACTTCCCTGTCCCTGCTGGCCACGCTATTTCTGATACAAGCCAGGATGCCATTGGCCTTCTTGGCCACCTGGGCACACTGCTGGTTCATGTTCAGCCGGCTGTCAATCAACACCCCCAGGTCCCTCTCTGACTGGCAGCTCTCCAGCCACTCCTCCCCAAGCCTGTAGCGCTGCTGGGGGTTGTTGTGGCTCAAGTGCAGCACCCGGCATTTGGCCTTATTGAAACTCATACAGTTGGCCTTAGCCCATCGCTCCAGCCTGTCCAGGTCTCTCTGCAGACCCTCCCTACCCTCGAGCAGATCAACACTCCCACCCAACTTGGTGTCATCTGCAAACTTACTGAGGGTGCACTCGATCCCCTTGTCTGGATCATCAATAAAGATGTTAAACAGGAGTGGCCCCAAATCCATGGAGGTTGTAGAAAATTTAAGTGTAAACACTAGAATTCTTCTGAAAGTTTGGCATCTATAGCCTGAGAAATGTTACATACACAAATGAACTTGCATTATTCTTTTTTAGGTAATAAAGTATTCTTTAGGTTAAGTAACATTCTAGAATTATTTGATATACATAATCATTTTAGGCTTAATGTCGCTAGAGATTAACAGTGTTTTGTCCTGTTTTTTACCTGCTTAAGATAAAAAATAGGATTTGCTTACACTGTAGTGTTATTGACTATTGTTTTTTCTTACAGAGTACAATACATGTAAATGACAGAGTTGTTCCTCAGCCACCTCTTCAGAAGTTGTCTGCAGAGAAGTTGACAAGAGAAGGAGCTTTTCTTATGGATTGTGGTTCAGTAAGTCATCAGTTTCACACATTCCTTTTTTTAAAAAAAAAAAAAATGCATGTTGCATTATTAAAAGCAGTCAACTCTGAACAATAACAGTGTAGTGAATCATCATTCCAGGTAATCTGGCAGTAATCCAGTGAAAGACTTTCATATTTTGATCAGAGGAGTATCTCTGAGGCTGCATATTAAGGCTTCAGAGGTTAATTCTGTTCATGCTAGACTGATCAGAATATATCAAGAGTTCACATCAAGTTTGGGTTTTTTTCTGGACATAATGAATTTCCATTTTCCAAAATCTCTCTTAATGGTTATTAAATTGTATGTACTATAATCTCTCTAACAAAGCACTTCTTATTGATGCAAGAACCTTCTGAATTATGCACAAATATAAGTGGGTTTATGTTTTGTGGCTTGTGTGACTTAAGAGTTGCCAGACTGAGGGAATTGTGAGGAGTGAACAAAATTTGTATATACAGTTTAAGGTATTCATAGAAATTACACTAAAACACACTTAATTGGATAAAACGTGCTACTTGAACAATATGATAAGACATTATGCTACTCTAATGGCAGTCTAGAAAGTGCTTTAAACCTTGTGTGAGTTCAGGGGCTGAGTGTGAATGTCAAATTAGCTTCTGTCTCCAGATATCTAAAATAATTACTATAATGTGGTTTCGTAATTGATGCTTTACTGTGACTTGTTTAGATTGGAAGTCAACTGTGCAGTAACTGACACAGTGGTGTGACTTTATAAAATTTTAGGATTTTCATTCTTTAGGAGGTGACGTGGGAAGTTACTCATTAACTGTTCCAGCATAGATGTGTCCTGCATCCTCACTCGTTCAGTATTTGCATTCTACCTATATATTTTTTTTTTACATTTAGTCATTGCAAATGCTACCAATGTACAAAGTAAATGTGCAAATAATGAATATAGAGTTGTATATACGAATTGCAATTGGAGCTCTCAAGTGATTCATTTGCATGAAAGGTATTATTCTGGTGGTATTCCAGTTACATCATCACTTGTCTCTCTCTAAAATGTATGCAAGGCCTTTACTAAAACTGATTTTGACATCTTACAGATTTTTTACATTTGGATTGGAAAAAACTGTGATAACAACTTCATAAAAGATGTCCTTGGTTACCCAAACTATGCGTCAGTACCACAGAAAATGGTAGGTGTTTTTAATGAGCTGTGCTGTATAGTGCTTATATTTGGAATCTATATTTAATCTATTTCTTCTGCATTTTCAGTTCTTAATTATGTAACTATGAATTAGGTTTTTTTTATTGGGTACCTTCTAACTTCTTGCCAGCTTCATAGGAGACCAAAGTTGTCAAATGCTTTCAAAGAAAGAATGTAAATTTTGGCATACATGGAATGCCAAAAAATTGTTCTATGGCATTACTGCTTTCATTATTTTTATGGAAATAAATGGGCTCACAAGAATAGAATGGAATTTCATAGAATTAATACAAAAATTATCTATTCAGATGTGTTAATTGTTAAGATTAGAATGACTTTATTGATATCATGGTTTTCAGAAGCATTGTGTTCTCTGAACTGGGCGTGAGATACCAAGTCTATGGTATGATGTGATAGGCCTCTAAGTAAAGGGTAAGAGTTGAGTTTTGCTTAGCTTCCAAGTCTTGGGTCAATGTTAAAAAGAAACACTTTTAGCTATTAGAACATCAAAGACCCTTGGATGTGTGTTTTGGTGGAGGGGGGTTTATATTATAACGTGTAACTATAGTCTTGTGCATGAAACAGAGGAGCATTAAAGAGAAGACTTCTCTTCTGTAGGTAGTGATTCCAGAATGTCACAAGTGGTGGGTAAGGCTGGACCCTTTTAAGACACTCTAGAGAAGTTCAGAATCAAATGGTTATTCAGATAGTACCACAAATTTGTTAGTCATTGTAGAAACACATAGGAGGGACATGGAGACCTGTTGGAGAAAGTCCAGAGGAAGGCCATGGAGGTGACTGGGGGGCTGGAGCACCTCCCCTGTGAGGACAGGCTGAGAGAGTTGGAGTTGTTCAACCTGGAGAAGAGAAGGTTCTGAGAAGACCTTATAGCATCCTTCCAGTACTTCAAGTGCGCCTGCAGGAAAGATGAGGAGGGACTCTCTATCAGGGAGTGTAGTGATAGGATGAGGGGTAATGGTTTTAAACTGAAAGAGGGTAGATTTAGATTAGACATAAGGAAGAAATTCTCTACTGTGAGGGTGGTGAGGCACTGGAACAGGTTACTCAGAGAAGCTGTGGCTGCCCCTTCCCTGGAGGTGTTCAAGGCCAGGTTGGACGGGGCTTTGAGCAACCTGGTCTAGTGGAAGGTGTCCCTGCCCATGGCAGGGGGGTTGGAACTAGATGGTCTTTAAGGTCCCTTCCAACCAAAGCATTCTAGGATTCCATAAAGATATTTTCTGCTTACAAAGCTTGCATAGTATGAAGAGGAAAAGTGACGAGTGGTAATTATAAGAACAGGTTAAGAGTGGTGAGCTTTAAGACTACTATAAAATTGGACTGCTTGTTCAGAGTTTTGTATTTTGCTTGTATTAGCAATTTAAAACTATCCCCTCTGATCGGCTGGTGGTAAGTATTAGTTGACTGAGTTTTCAGGAAGAACATGGATAAAGGAAGGATGATAACTTTTTTCACTGGTTATATAGCATCTATTATAAAGCAAATGAGAGAGAAAACTAACATGAACAAAAGTTATGCTTGCTTGTAAGTTGTCTTCCATTCATTGACAAAGGTAGCAATGGAACTACTTTTAAATTTTTAATCAGTTCTTTTATGTCGTATTAATTGTCTCAAAAGGTTATATTGTCCTAAGAGTTGATATATTTAGCTTAGTGAATGACTAAGTTTTTTTTAATTGTATTTTTTTCAGCTCATTCCCCAACCAAACAGTCCAGTATAATCTCTGCATTGAAATTTGCTTACAATTCAGATTTCAGTTCTTCATGTTTTGCTCATCTTTTCAGTGATGCAAAATGCAACATGTAGAATCTTGATTGACAGAGGAAAATAAAGGCAAGGAAACTGCTAAAGCAGCATTTTGAAAAGATGACTTTTTTAAAAGACCTTCCTTTGTAAAATCTTTTGCACTTAGAAGGCAATTTAAGTTAAAGATATACTTCTTCCTACAGAACAGATATTACTGAATTTTTGTACTTCAAGGTGAAAAAAAAAATGTGTATGTGTAACCCATGGTTGGTAATTTCTTAATAGAAGTTGTGGCTTGGGTCATGACTATCAAGATCTGTTTTTTTTAAAATAGTTTTGATAATAAAAGATGATGACTTCTTTCAATTACCTTCAACCAGACGCAGCTTCCTGAGGTAGATGCACTTTCTTCAGAAAGGACGCGATCTTTTATATCTTGGCTTAGAGACAGTAGACCTTTAAGTCCAGTTCTTCAAGTAATAAAGTAAGTATTTCTGTTAGGTACTCAATAATTATTGGCAACTTATATTTACGGTTTCGAATAGACACTGATGAAAAGTGGGAATATCTGGCCTGGAACAAACTGAATAACATCCTCTTTCCAGTTGCTATAGTGCTGTTATCTAAAACCGCTGAAACAAAGGTCGTCTTTGTATCTAGTGCAAATTCAGTTACTAATAGTTTTATTGGTAGGAATTAGTTACGTATTTTTATATTGTTAAGAACATAATGAAGCAGTGGATATCCTTATGATCAGTGGGGCTAACCGGGTTAATTTCTGGTATAGCTTTTATAATTTCAGTACATACATATAAAAAAAGAATCAAATAAGGTTAATAATCCTTATATCGTTTGATAATTGTATATAGTTGTTACTAAGCTCTGTAGGACAGCAGTTGATTTATGACAGGATGAGGCAAGTTCTGAAACCTTTTCAAGCTATGACTTACTTAAGAAGCTTAATTTCTATAAAATGTTTATATTTGAGTTTACATTTCATTTATTTTCTCTAGAGTACTCAGTTTACTGAACTGGATGGGAGATCACATTTTAGACAGTATGATGATGTTCTTACTCAGATAAATAATGTTTAAACATATGGCTGAAGCTTTTCAACTGTTGGCATTGCAGCTGCTGCTTGAATTGCAAGGAGTGCTGAGAGACCATAGTAAATATCAGAGACCATAGTAAATAGCAGAGGTTTACTGCACGCTGTACTGTACCAGGACAGAGGACTGTGCCCCAGGAAATTTTTATTGGGGAAGTAATTTTAAATACTAAGGACTTTGACAGGTTTACTTTCTCTGTGCTGTTGCCAAATAAGAAAAACTGAGGAGGGGATTGAGATTACATGTAATAGAGAGACAAATTATTTTCCATTATTGTAATCTTTATTAGGATTTAATTTAAGCCTTTCAGAATTCATTGCCACCAGCATATTTGTTAAGTTCTAAAACAAAACCCTTTTATGTTTACTTTCTTGTGTTTCTACAAGATACTTTAAATGCTATGTCACCCACTTTTCTACCATTTTATACTTCTTAAAAAGATGCTGTTGTTTGATAACATATTACAAACTTGTTTTTTCTAAACTTTGGATTATTGGCAATTGTAGTATCTTTGGACTGAATCTCCACTCCAAAGGACAAGCAGCAATTCATTAGAACTTCTGCTTGAATTTACAGTAGATTTTTTGCTTAATGTTTGGACTGAAATACCTTTCTGTCTTCTTTCAGAGATGAGAACCCTGCCAAAACAGATTTTTTTCAGCATTTAATTGAGGATCGGACAGAAGCAGCTTTCTCATATTATGAATTCTTGCTTAATATTCAGCAGCAGATTTGTAAGTGAACAAGGAATAAATGGAAGAAAAATCCTGACTTCAGATAGAAGCGTAGGCCAAGAGAAGCATGTGGGAAGTTACGAAAGCAGATGTTTGTTCTTCACAATATGCAGTGACCAGCACTGTTTTGGAAGCTTTACAGCTGAAGAAGTATACATTTCCAAAACAATTTTGCAGATTTACTTCAGTCTAAAAGTTCTAGGAGTGATGAAGCTGTTTCACTAGTAAACTTTAAATTGGTTTATACATGTTTCCAGTTGTGCAGCAATATGGTGCTCTGTTTATTGCAAGCTGATGAATTTATGTAGCTATGTGGGATGATATTTCTTAACGAAATGTACAATTAGGTAAAGTCTTTTTTCTTACATTTATTAGCCCTTCCAGATCCAAATTCTTAACAGAGATGTCAAAGGGCAGTGATATATGTTGGTTGTTTATATGAATTTCTTTTTAAAAGGAATGATTCATATTTACTAAAGACTTCAGCGAATTCCCTGTGAAAGTTGTAGAGTTTCAGTAAAGTACATCAATTGTAGAAATAAACTATATAATGTACATAAGTATTACATTTGTAAAGAAAATGTAAAAAATGTAACTAAAAAAAAGACTTAGCTCAGTGTGCAGAATTATTGAGTGCTCAATGATGAATTGTTTTGTCCCAGGCTAGACAATGAAGTTGACTATTAAAACATGCTAAAAAAAGGTAGCCATGTAGAAGGAACACAGCTGCTGCTTCTGTTAATTTTAGGTGAATTTATTTATGATTGGCTTACTAATTAAAAATATTTTGCTTTATCATGTGTTTTTATATTTATGGAAGTATCTTTTTGCAACTAAACTCTTACTGAACTGAATATTGAAGAGAACATGTTTACCACTTTATTTCACAGACCTCTGGAAGGGAGGAGAAAACACTGCATAGTCTGAAATGAGCTATTGATTTGAAGTTCCTAAACCCTTCTTATGTATTATCCTAAAGAAGGCATATCTGTTAACCTTGTTTTACATTTTGTAAACTGCTGTAGTCTTGGTCCAGGTTTCTGTCATTTGTGTTGTCTGCCATTTAGAATAAGCATGGGTCACTCACTCACACTTCATGATTTGTTTTCTGCTGTGATCTAACGAAATAAGAGAGGGGTGTAACAATTAATTACATCAATGGAAGTAAAAGTTTTAAAATGTCAAAATTCAAAATGTAATCACACTGTTGCATCTTCCTGAAACCTTGATCTTGCTAATGTTTTGGTAACTCAATGGTTTGGGCTTTTTGATAGATATATCCCAGATTTTTAAATTTGGTTGTTAAGTTGGGAGGGGTTTGGGTTTTTTTAGAGGCACATTAGAAATAATTCATGAAGCACAATCACTGATGCTTAGTATTCTGAACTTTGTTTATTTTTTTGGTTTGATGAAATGTGACTACAATGAAATAATTAAGTACAAAATAGTAAATGATGATTAGTATGATTACATTTTATTTTAAAGTAGCCTTGAAAATGCTAACACTGCATTTTAACTGCCATAGCCCCTGATTCAAATAGTCAAGAAAAAATGTGCTAGCTATGGTTTGCAAATGCTTTAAAAGCTACACTAATTAAATTCTGCAAGTGGTGTTATTCTGCATGTTAGCACAAACTCATTGTTTGGAGAAGATACCTTATAAGTTATATTTGTGTGTTGTCCTTAACTAAATGTGTTTAAGTTACCCAAAGATTACTTAAGAGAAACTTTCAATTTAGTAAATTAATTTATCATGTAATAAATGTCTGAGGCGATGCTGAATGTTGTCCCTAAATCAGACCTCCAGGATTTCAGTACTTGTTTGTAGATTAATTTGATTGGGTGAAAGCTAAGTGCTGCTGAAGAGTGGGGCATCTTACAAATAGTTTGTAATTGCAAAGATGAGAAGGGCATGTTACAATTTTATATGCCCCATGATTGATGCTTCTGACTTGTGAGCTTGATATTGAATATCTGGGAACATACTATGCCATGATTAATTGCAACGTATTCTGTAAAACCATTACTTAAAGCTTTATTCTTCTATGGTTTTTGTATATAAAAATTATGAGAAGTACATTGAGAGCTATTTGTTCAGTAAAATTATTACACGGCACAGAGAATCTAGGGTTTTTTTTACTAATTATAGAGCACATCCCCATTCTGACTGATCTTTGGTTTAAATTTTAAAAAGACAGTCTCATAGAAGTATCTTGAATTTGAAACATCTCAGAACTTAGGGTATCAATTTTAGTGTTTTGAACAATAGAATATCTGAAGGTATGGTAAAAGTATCTAAAAGACAGTTTTACTTAACGATGGTTTGGATCACACCACTGTACCAGAAGATACACAGCAAAAGATTAATCCCAAAAAGGGATGAACCGTGACACTCAACAAGCTTTTTGCCTACTGAATAAGCTTTTGGAGGAGAGATAAGGCATGCTTTCATACCTGTTTAAATAAAGTGCTGAACTATCCAAAGATGATCTCTAGCCTTTTTAGGAATTGAACTTTTCCCAAAACGCCTTTAATACTGCATGATATAAATCATGACTGTTTCATTAGAAATTTAAGATTTTCTGGAGAAGATGTTTCCCTGTCCCAGCTAAGTAAGTCTTCGGGGGATAAGTTCAAAATATCAGCATTTTATATACTGACAGTGGGTGTCCCTTTCCATGTCTTAGTTCTAAAAGCAACGTCTCATACCTCTTTTACCAACTAAGTAGTATGGGAGTTCCTGCTGGAGAAATTACAGTCCAGGAAGCCCTTAGAATGGTAGGACATATGATGCAGCTCTCAGAGAATTATTACTAAGCTTGATTTTGTATTTTTGTTCTTAAGCTTATTAGAAATAAGCCTGTTCATTAATCTTGATGTAGAGCTTCACAACAATGGAGAAAAGATGACCAGATACAAGTGGTTTTGTTTGACTTTGGTTTTCTGTACATTTTGTCAGATACTGAAAAGATGGGTTTATCATTACTGTTGTTTTTAAAAAGCCAAAATCAGTTGCTAGTAATCCTGCAAGTCAAGAGCTGTTTGGTAACTTCAAATATGGAGTCTTATATTTTTTCTGCCAAATACATTTTAAGAATTTTATGCAAAATTTTCAAGGTATGGGACAGAAGTGGGTTTACAAGGGAATAATTACAAGCTCAGTCACTGATTTCTGGAGTTAGAAGTATTAATGTAGGCATAAGCCTTGAAAGATCTCATTTTGATTTCAATTTAGACTATAGTTTGTGTCACTCCTGTATTCTGATTGTGGGCAGGATGTAACCCTGCAAAAGCTTAGCAGCCGGTTTCGGTAATGCTGGACTTGGAGGTCTGAGGCTCTAACTGGTGATGAGTTTATGGAATACCCCAAATATGTGTCAGTTACTATGTTAAAAATTACTTCGGTGACTTTTTGTTTAAAAGCAGTTCAGATTTTAATACATATTAAATTTTTATATAATTCTTTTTGGTAGTTTACTCTGTTTAAAAAAGGGGTGAAGGAGTGGCTACATACACTGTTGCTTCTCAGATTTTCATAAGGGACATAGAATATAATCAGTCTTTCAGAATCACAAAGGTTAAGTTCTAGCTAGAAGAATGTAATAGCAATGCCTGTTGGACCCAGATGATGCTGAGATTCAGCATAACAGGTTTTTGGGTACAATTGTTGGGAACTTTAAAGGGGGGGTGAGCAGACTGTAATGATTTATTGATGTAACTTCGTTACCTGTCAGTTCCTAGAGTTAAAAAGCACATTTCTAGCAGCCTTGCATGCCTTTACTTAAACTGACATTATGTTCTATTCAAATGCAGGAATCTACAAAGAGTGGTTACAAGTATTGCAAATAACTGGGATTTGAGGTCTCTCTTGAGAATTTTTTTTTTTTTTCCCTCACAAGCTATTGATGATGCCTTTTCATGGAAAATCCAAAGGCATCATATTTGTTTGAGTGTAGCAAGAGGATTCTCACAAGGTTAGTGCCGTGTAGAAGAGATAACTACAAGAGCAATAAAAATTCAAATAACCACATTACAGGTGTTTCCTCAATTTATGCTCCAATCCTGGATTCTTACCAACTTCCACTTGCACGGCCATTGATGTATTTTCCTTTACAATTTTGTTAACTAGAAAATACCAAATACTTCACAGAATTTCTTCTTATTTTCCTTTGAAGGTCCTTAGCAAAAGTGATGGATCTGCCTAACTGGGAATATCAATCATGCACAAGACTTAGCAGTTGCGCCCTTCTACAGAAGATAAATAGAGGAGATGGCAGAACTTCTGGAAATATTTCAGAATCTCTTTAAAAAGATTTAGAAAAGGAGAATGAGTTTTTAATCTTGTTTTTCTTGCACCTGTTTACCTTTATGACTTTCTGGTTTATATTTTCTTAAAGCTATATACGTAGGTTGTATTTGATTTTTCAGATGTTAAGAGAACACCACCCTAGAGGCATCAGCAAATACAGTTCTCCAGTTACACCCTTAATCATGTTACCATTAAAAGAAAAGTGACAGTTTTAAAAAGGTCAAGAGTTTTGGAAGGAAGTACTGTTTGGCTAGCAGGTAGTATAGTATTTCTTTTCTTGACTTTATCAGCGTGAGTAGAAAGTGTCCACTTCTGAGACACTGAGGCTTTGTGGGATTCTTGAGTGAAGTTTTTACTGGCACAGGAATCCTCAAGCATGAAGAAGAGTTGGTGATAATTAACCATCCTGGTAATCTGCTAGCCACAGGAAATGTTACTCTCATAAATTGAAAATATATTTTAAAAATTAACAAAATAATATTAGAACATCATTGAGGGCAAAAAATCACATTTAAGAAAATACTGTCTTTTGTTAATAAATTCTGTAGATATGATGCTTTCAGAAAGTTCTACAGGCTGTAAATCTCAGCTTTTATGAATATAAAATATTACTAAAAATTACCTGGTGACCTAATGCTGAAGCAAAGAAAAAAGAATAAAATGTGTAGCAGTCATCTGTAGCTAAGGAATTCTTTCTGCTTTTCTTTGTGTCTTTGGAGGCTGAATATGCTACCTTCATTATCCAAAGTAGAGCTTAGGAGAAACCAGGAGTAAAACTGGAACCACTGGTATCCATGCTGGGTGTCTTCATCCAGCTTGTTGAGCATGTGCATAGCTTCTGAAAGACTGGTGCTTTGAATGTCTATCCAGATGTTCAAGTTTAGCAGTTTCTTGTGATACGGCTATATTTCTAGGTGCCTTATATGTTTATTCAAAATAAAAAGCCATTTGAGTTTTCAAGCTTCCCCTTTTCCCCCATCCAAACTATTATTTCTAATTATCAAAAATACTTTATTTACACAAAAGTGTTATTTATTCTTGGAGAGCAAGCATGAAATCCAAATGTGTTTTGGAAGTTTTAACTTCCTGGAAAAAAGATAGAAACTGCCTCTGCAACCATGACTCTGGCGTCTCCAGCAGTGCGGATGGATTGGTTCTGCAGGAGGAACACAGCGGTTGAGAAAAGCAGCACGTGAGGGGTCTGTCAGCTGCTCCATCACTGTCAAACTGCAGCTACATCCTCAGCGGCATTGCCCATCCACCTGCTCCTGCATCCTGTTTCCTTTAAGAGTGACTGGTATCGGGTGGTCCAGAGTGAAATGTGAGAAATCCCTAGTGTGCAGGCTGTCCTACCCTGAGTTGCGTCTCTACCTTACATATTTAGAGATCAGCTTGACATGTGAAACCCTGTCAGCATTTTTGCTAATCAGAATAACTGAGTATTGTTGACCTTAGATTGAATAATTTCTTCTAATGAAAAGTTTTGCAGTCTAATCACCTATGAAGAAAAGCATAATTTTTAATTCTTTCTGAAAGTTGCTGAAGACTGTAGCTTTCTGTGCTGGGGAGAACAGGAGATAGCAAACTGCTTTATACCCTTCTAACTTTAATACACTGATGTCCTCTCCTTAATTTGCTTTCTAAGGCTTTCAGTTTTTCAGTATGTTTAAATTTTGATGGTGTTCATCTGTCTTCCCACACTACCTGCTAGGATGATATTTGACATGGGGTGCCTGGTACTATGCAAGGTATCGCAAATGGTGTTGCATGAACTAATTTACGTAAAGGTGGCTATGACCAGCCTTTTCCCTTTTCTGCTCTTTTTCAACCCAATTTCTTGTTACAGTGAACTTTGTTAACAGCAATAACTGGGTCTTTAAATAAGTGTGTGTGTGTTGTATAAAGTAAGTTCTGTTGTATAGTTTTCTGGAGAAGTTTAAAAAAACAAAACAAAACCTGTGAACTATCTTCCCTCCTCAGTGACAGTTTTCTAAGGTAGCAGGAAGAATCTTTCAGCTCCTTACTTCAGAGTTTAGGACTTGCCTCAAAAACCAACTGGAAGTAACCAAAATCTTGTAGAAACTGTGTATGTTGCGGAAAAGGTCTATCCAGAATTGCAGGACTTATGGGAGCAAGAGTTCAGACTTCTAGCAATGTCCTTCAGCTTTAACTTGTGAATTTTACATGAATCAAATGTAAAATGGCTTAGAAGCCAGGCTTCTCTCCAACAAGTTGTCATGCTACTGGCAGCCTTTCTTCTTTAGCCTAAAACAATAACAGGGCAGAGAACATGATATCACCTCAAAGGGAGGGAAAACTGTTACCTGAACAAAGAATATTAGCACAAAACCCTTGCACAAATGCGCTCTGCAGAACAGGTGAATGGAGTATAATTTCCTGGGAAGGGAGTGGGGTTGGAGTGGATGCTCAGGTCCCTGAATATTTGCATCAAATGGGATGTCACAATTTTTAGAATGGATATGGTTGTGACTCATAGAGTTTGTGCTCATCTCTGGTGTTCACTTGTAATGACTAATGTAAAATGACAACAAAACCAAACAAAAACAACCTGTGTATCTAGGTGTGCCTGGTTTCCTCTGGTACAACCAATGTTTATGCTTGTTTGAGGAGTCATTTGTTATTGCTGTTTGCAGTTTTTGGACTGTAAAGTATTTCTTTATTTCAGTTCCACTCTTTCACCTTGATTCCACGGTCTCTTCTGTGTATTTGAGTGAAGTGTGTCGAGCTGTGCATAGCTATTACTAACTCTCAGTTACTAGCAATGAGTACTTATGCAGAGGTTTCACTAAGAACCCCTGACCACAAGGGTTGCGCTGTGCTGTGTTCTGAACAGTCGTTGCTTCCTATCCCAAACTGATAACATTAAATTTACATGTTCTCACATTTTTAAGCCGTGAGTCATTCAGAGGTGTAGTGTAGGTCATTAAGACTGCCTGAGTGAGGAAAACCACTTAAGTAAATACAGAGTTTCTAAGCTTTTTTTAACACTGCAGGTGCCAAGCTAAAGACTGGAACTCTCTCTCTCTGTGGCAGACTGGTGCAAAAGGAGCCAGAGCCTGAAAGTGGCGAAAGCTCTGCCTAAGGCAGGGAATGTATCAAGGGAAGAGGGAACAGCTGAACTTTTCCATCATGCTACTGCTCTCTGATGACAGATTGTCCAGCCTTGAGCAGGAGCTGAGCCTGGAATGGCTCCAGAATTAGGAAACCCTAAACAGGAGTTCTCTGCCCATATTTTTGCAGTGCATTGGTTGTGTATTTCTCCCTGGAGCTGTGGCTCCAGTGGTAGCTTAGGCTGATTTCCCTGCACAGTGGTGCCAAAAGGGGAATCTCTGCCCTGTCCCCAGATGCTCCCGCCGCCTCTCTTGAGTGCGGCAACAGTCGTGCGACTGCTTGACCTGAGAGATGGGTATTCACAACTGGACAGCCGAATAAATTCTTGGCAAAGATTCAAAATATGCCTATGGCATTCACATCATCCTATACAAACCATTCCTGTTGTTTCAGCTGGCTGTTTCTGCAAGGTGTTGAGTGCTCAGCACCGTGAGGGATGTGGAATATAAATTTAATTTTCTCCCTCAGAAAAGATGTGATAGGGACCTAGAAACTAGCAGGACTCTTCTCTTTGGGACCCTGCACTCTTCTGGGGTTGTAAAGAAGGCTCTTCACTGAAGAGCTGCACTGGTGTTGGTACCTGCTGCACAAAGGCCTAAGGGGCTGCTAAAATTGCACTGAGGATATGAAAGTAAAAACTGATACGCTGCTTCCATAACTAGAACAAAAAACATTAAATTTGTGACTTCTAATTTTAATTAATGTACTCAAACAACAGGCTTTTCCATAGATGCTGTTCTAAGTGAATTCCTAGTGAGTTGCCCTGTGTTACCACACTGGGGTCAATTTAAATGTCAAGCTGCAGCCTGTCCCTTTTGGGCCAGTTCTTTCTTCATGTGAACCTTTTGGGGAGATAGGCTCTGAACCATATTCTGTGCACTGATTTCCTGCCCAGTGCAAGCCATGTTTGTGTGTGCAATCCCAACCTGAATAATAGCTTACTGCTTAGCTGTGTTAGTTTTCTGAGACTTTTGTGCCTATTGAGTGATCTTATGTGTCATTCTGTGTTAAGGTCCTAAATGTGATAATTATTTTTGTAATAATTTATGCTTACAATGCATCAAAAATAAACTTACAAGCAAGAGAAAAGCATACAAGAAAGTTTAAGCAAAAAGGAGACACAGTAAAAAGTCTCAGAAGAGGGAGGAAAAAATGACTGTGGATGACACGATCTCCCTATAATCACGACTCAGGTCTCCACTCTACTGACTTAATGCTCCAGTGCAATTTAGACAGCCTGGCAGCTCTGTAATAAGAGTGTAATTTACAATCCTCTGCCTAGCCTGAGCACTTCTCATTCCTTGAGTAATAATTTATTTCTGTAATTTGAGTCCAGGTCTTTTCCCATGTGGTGTCACACCTTCCAGCAGTTTATTTACAAAATCTTATGGGCATGATCCACCACTATAAAAAATACAGGGTTTTTGCTATGTTCTATGCAAGGCAGTGATAGGTCTCATCTCACTCTTCCGTTACTAGAGCAGGAGGATTAGTGTATTAGTACTGGTAGAGCTAACATTTTGTGATGAGCTGTTGTTCTATACTTTGAAGAGATTTTTGTTCTCTGTGCACTGGGAGGGAACATAGTTTTCCCTGGTGAAGAAGTTTGTCTTTACATTGAATGGCTGTGGTGCTGTTACCGTGTCCAGAAGGAGCAAAAGAACTTTATATGCTCCCCTATTCATGAAAACATAGGAGTTTGGCTTACATCCTTGTGGCTTGGGAAAATTCAGGCTGTTACTAATGGCATTGCCCGGAAGCTTCTCATCACCAGGTGTGAGAGAAATCTCTCAGTAGAGACATGTTTTTTGGAAGATTTATCATGTAATCTTATTCCATTCCATTATAGTTTCTATTTTGAACTGTAGTACGCAATAGTTAAAAGAAAAACCTATAGCTGTTGGTTTTCAAGTAAGATACATTGGAAAGTTTTGTTCCAGGGGGATGCTGGAAGTGGAAGGAGGAAATCCTGCTAACTTAAGGAGGACAGCATAGAACTGCCTTAGGGGGAGAACTTCAAGCTATCTGCTGTGGGTTTGGTGTTGTTGTATAGATGGGGACTTTTGAGTTTTGTCATAAGTTTTTTTCTGCTCTCTTTCCCTTACCCTCCAACTCTAGAAAGGTACCTATTCTTGAAAGAACTGTGATAAAGGAAACAAGACAGAGGATGGGCAAAAGGGCTCTGGCTTCCCTGTAATCATGACTCTAGTTACACATAAGCATATTTGTTTCTTTAAGTGATGGGAACATCATCCTATAAAATAGGGGTCCTGATTCATTTTGTCATTGAACTCCTGTAGCTGGCTACTGAAGATGATACCCTGTAATTAGGCTGCGTGCCTTCCCCTTCTGAACGTATTTGAAATATGATGCATGGCACCTTCAGTCATGTTCCTCCCTGTGGTGAGGATAGAGATTTCTGCTGTTGCAGTTTTGTGCCTCTGACAGTCCAATTGGTGAGACATGTCTGGAGTTAGGGTGCTCTTCCAGCACTTGATGTTTTTCCCAGGGAAAAAGTTTTTAATTCAGAGGATCATCTGTGTCCTTCTGTCCTACCTTAATGGGGTTTTTTGGTTTTTTTTACCTCAGCAAAAATTTGAAATGAATGCCCTGAGATTTATGAGACGGACCCTTTGCCACTTTGGCAACACTGTGGCCAGGGTCCCTCTTACTCCCCCTCAGTTTCACACTCCCCTAGAATTCCATCTGGTTTTATTTTAGTAAATAGTTTCCTCTTTAAAAAATGTCCCTGAGAATATGACTTGAAACGTAAGTCTCAAGTCTGTAATAATCTGCTTGTTTTCCTAACCATTTTCTTACTGGAACTGAGGCCGGTCATGTATGTGTAATATGAAGACAAGAACCCTGATGCTGTGCATGCATAAATAACTTTCCTTGAAGTGCCATTTCACATTGGCAGAACACATAGATACCAGAAGGAAGAGATTAATTTGCATCTCACAGAAGTAAAACTCATTCAAAGCTAGTTTCAAGTTAACATAATCTAACTCTTTGTTACCAACTACATTGTAGGCACAGGGGTAAAAAAAAAAAAAAAACAAAACAAAAAAAAAAAAAAAAACAAAACAAAAAAAAGGCAAAAGTTATGAAACTAGCAAGTCATCCTAAAAGCTGTCCCCTTGAACAGCTTTCAGGCCCAGACCTTGTTTTAGTGATTGCACTCAGGAAATGTTGCCATTCATTCCATTTTACAGCTGTTTTAATGGTATCTGTGACCGTATTCATGTTTCACAGGATTCTTTTTTTTATTTACTGTATTCAATGGATATGAACAGATAAATACAATGACAGTTTTATGTAGACTTTTCTTTATCAAGTGTTAATTATATATGATGATAGTTTAGAAGTATGTTATAGATGCATTTTGAGGTATGATTTGAAAAAAACTAAGTTACAGTGAACAGTGAGTACTTACAGTGGAAATTGTAAGACACAAACCATTTTGCATAGCCAACAAAGCAGGACTTGCCTCATGAGACAATTGGAAAGGTGTGAAAGGCAAATGTAAGGGAGGTTTTTTAATGAGTCAGTCATCTTTTTAAACTTGTCAGTCACTCAAGGCCCAACTGGTAAAATGTTCTCTTGTTTCTTCTGGTCTGTAGATAAAAACGTGAGTCTTCATTCCCAGTCCCCTGCAGAAGCTAACATCCACAAGTTGCTGTAGGCGGCAGTGCTTCTTTGCTCCTTATTGCCCTTTTAAAACAAAGTATAGAAATTAAGTGTAGCACTGAACAATGACCAAAACTAAATGATCTCTTTTCTAGTCCTGACACTGATCTTTCCTCCCCAAAGAAAATAATTTTGATAAAACCATTACTATGTGGTAGAAGTATAAAAAAAAGCCAGTTACCATGACCTAGTTACCTCACAGAATCACAGAATCATCCATGTTGGAAAAGACCTTGAAGATCATCTAGTCCAACCATCAACCCAACATTAACAGTTCCCAACTACACCATATCCCTCAGCGCTATGTCAGCCCGACTCTTAAACACCTCCAGGGATGGGGACTCCACCACCTCCCTGGGCGGCCCATTCCAACACCTAACAACCCATTCTGTAAAGAAATGCTTCCTAATATCCAGTCTAAACCTTCCCTGGTGCAACTTGAGGCCATTCCCTCTTGTCCTATCGCTTGTTACTTGGTTAAAGAGACTCATCCCCAACTCCCTGCAACCTCCTTTCAGGTAGTTGTAGAGGGCGATGAAGTCTCCCCTCAGCCTCCTCTTCTCCAGACTAAACAACCCCAGTTCCCTCAGCCGCTCCTCGTACGACATGTGCTCCAGACCCTTCACCAGCTTCGTTGCCCTTCTCTGGACACGCTCGAGTAATTCAATGTCCTTTTTGTAGTGAGGGGCCCAAAACTGAACACAGGAATCAAGGTGCAGCCTCACCAGTGCCGAGTACAGGGGTAAGATCACTTCCCTGTCCCTGCTGGCCATGCTATTGCTGATACCTCTGCTGATGAAATCATAAATATTCCATCTTGAATTAATATACTTAACTCTAATTCTTTATTTCACCTTTGGCAACTTTGTGCATCTTAATATAATTTACTTCATAAGGTATCCAAGTCCAGAAATTAGTTCTTACTTTGGCTAAAGGAAAATTACTCCAATAAAATTTGGGAATTTTTGCTGTGATAAATATTGTGATTGCATCAGATATTATTGCCCTTGGAAATCACTGCTTGTTAACAGTGCAGCTTCTCTTCTGCTGCTGTTCCCTGGGACCATACTCACTTTAACAGATTGCAGTGATCCTGAAAGGGGAATGAATGGCTCCGTGATCTTAGCTGCCTAATGTTTCCTTTCCAGAGCTTGGAAGATGGACACAAGTGGGCTCTTATTTAGTCCCCCAGAGCCATCAAGCATGCCATCAGTTGGGGAGTTGTTTTTCCATGATAGTAACACTCTTTCAGGTGTGCAACAGTCCAGTTTCTAAGATCCTTTTGTCATCATGAAGTAAAGTTGTTTTTGTTTTGTGCAGCATTGCTTTGGAGGAACATCGTAGAGGGCAGAGAAAGCATGGGAGTACAACGCTTTCCTGTGTGTTTCCCTGGTGTCACGGGTCTGATGTGCTTCAGTGGTTTGTACTGAACAGGAAAACCTGTGTTTGTGGGCATGGAGATTCTGTGGGATAAGGTGGTATCAAACAACTGACTGACTAGAAAAGGGTTAAGCTTTGTTAATTGCTCTATTGCTGTAAACAGAACTTTCTTGTAAAATAACAAAGTCCCAGAATGGGGGGGGGGGGGGGGGTTGTGCTTTGCTGTTTGTTTCTGTGGTATCGGAATGTTTTTATTCCACTGACACACGGGGGGTAGCACTAGTCCTGTTCCTCAGAAAAGGCACTACTCAGCTCTAGAAAAGGCGGGTGTTCCGGTAAGACAGAAATTTTTAATTACCTTAATCTCATTTATACATATAGTTACTGAGATCCCTTTTCAGTTGCCAGAAAGATGCAGAAGAGGGGGACAGCACCTGTGCACAGAGCGGGGTTGTGTCCAGCTGGGCCCGGGCCCGGCGGAGCCGCCCCCTCCTCGTCGCCGCGGTCACGGCTCCCAGCCGGGCTGCAGCCGCGCCTGCCCCGGGAGCGGCCGGTCCGCCGGGACGGAGGGAGCTGCCCGGCCCGGCCCGGCCCAGCCCAGCCCAGCCCAGCCCAGCCCCTCCTCGGCGGCTGGCGGGAAGGAGAAGAGGAAAACCGCACCAAACCCCCCCGGCCGCCGGAGGAGACGCCCTCCGCTTGGGCTCGCCCACGCCCGGCGTGGCAGCCAGCGCCGCCCGCCCCGAGCCCAGCGCGCCCGGAGGCGGCCCGGTCCCCGCCGGAGGAGGCGGAGGAGGTCCAGGACGATGCTGGCGGGGCTGGGGCGGGCGGTGCGGGGCTGCTGGCCGCCGGGCAAGTGGCAGCCCGCGGTGCTGCTGGGCGGCCGGGCAGCGAGGGGCAGGCGGGACGGCTGCCGGCCGCCCTCAGCGCCTCAGGTAAGACGACGGGGAGCGGGCGCGATTCACCGCGGGACGGCGTCGGGAAGAGGCGGAACTGCCGCCCGCGGGTGCTGGCGCCTCGCCTGCCTTCCCCCCCCCCCGGGGCCGCCCTGAGGCGTGGCGGGGCTCGGCACGGCGGCGGGAGGGGGGGAACGCACAAAACTTGGAGGAAGTTCAGCAGCGGCGCGGTGTTACCCCGGCCGGGCTGGGGCCGGAGGGGCTCCGGGGATCCGCCGCGGGGCCGCCCCGCCGCTGCCTCGCTTCCCCGGGGCCTGGGCAGGGGCAGGCGGCTGCGGGACGGGCCCCCGGGGCGTCGCTGCCTGGCGAGGGGCGGCGGTTGGCGGGAGGAGCCGCTGTAACGGCCGCGGGTGGCGGCTTGGGGCGGCCGCAGCGCGCAGCGTCGCCGCCCGCCGGGCCGGGCCGGGCGGGGGCCTTCGGACGCTTCGTCCTCACAACTTCGTGAGTCATTTTTCAGGCGTTGTGTTGCTTTTCCGACTCCGAGCTGGTTGGAGAGGAATGGGGTGAATCACAGGCTGCTGTTGGAAAGTGCGAGAAATAAAACGGGAGCGCAGAACGAAGTTTTCCTTACCGGCTGTCGTGGCACTTCCTTGTACATATAAAAATAACGAAGTCCATCTGCCTCTGAGCTGCTCTTGGCTGTAAGAAGGTTCAGAGATCCTGTGAGAAGGAAGGATGAAGGAAAAGGTGAAGGCACAATGACTTTGAAAATAAAGGTCTGCTGGGACGTAGGACGATGCAGTTATAGAGTCCCGAACGGCTGCTTGCTGGGAGAGGAGACAGCTTAATTCTTGATTGTTTTAATAATAGAAATGCTGTATGTGCTTCCAAACGTCGCTGTGATGAAACACGACCAAACCCCGTCGCAGGGCCCATCCGTAGCGAGGAGATTGCTGAGGCCCGCAGAAGGAAGCCCAGGGCGCTCAGAGGCTTGTCAGCCGCTTCCACAACCAGGGTCTCAAAACCTGCGGTGGAAGTTGGAGTTGAGGAGCTGTGCAGAATGAATTCTGTACTTTTTATTAAGAATTTTTGCACAAACTATTCAAAAACCCTTTCACAAAATTCCGTGGTATTAATTTCCCCCGCCTCTGTTAATGCGAGTGGCCCTTCTTTGCTTTGTTATGTGTGTATATGAGGGTATTTAAGAAGGGAATTTAAGATAAATATTGACTTAGCCTCCTTAATCTTCTAAGGTTCAAACATGGTGTGCTAAAAACATTGCACCTCACTGAGAGCGTTTACACTGTCGCTCAACACACCCTGATATTACATATTCAGTTTGTCACCTCTGACTTCTCCAGATTACTGCTTTGCAGTCAAGCTTCGTGCTTTTCTAAGGCTCTAAAATGAATCAAAGCTGATAAAGCTTCAAGAAGAGACACCAAAAAGGAGAGAAGGAGGAGGAAAAGCTCTTGCTTTGGTAGTGCTGCCATTATAAGAAAGAGGAGAAAAATGATCAGCCCTGTTACTTCGTGGATAGAACATGACAGTGACATGACTCAGAAATTAAATTCTTGCACTGAATAGGTTAATGAGAGAGATGTTGTAATGTTGAAGAAAATTCTAGTTGGAAAAAGTGCTTAATGCAAGATTTTGTTTATTTCTTAAGTGGAAATTTTTGGAATAAATTAATATAAAATGCTTTTTATGTATGCAATCCATAGTTCTAGTTTTTCTACAGAGTTGCTAGTATAATAGATAGTGAAGCATGTTTACTGATTTTCCCCTTCCTGTTTTCATCTTTGGGTACCTGTCAATTTTTTGACTATGTGTCTGCAGAGCAGTTCAGACAGCTAAAATATTTGTTCTCATAAACATTAAATGAATGGCCTGTAGCTGTAATTTCAAGCTAGTGAAAATAAAAAATGTCCCAGTTGTTATTGCAGTTGTTAGCTCTTTAGATTTTGATGTAATGCAGGATGTCAGATTACATACATCTTGTCCAGTGCAAACGCTGTTGAGATGATTTGATTTTTGTTCACCAGTATTTTCTGGTTTATCTTTTTTTTTTTTATCGTTGGTGTTGTGTGTTGCTAGCTCTGCTACTTGCCATTGTTATTTGGGTGAACAAATATTTTGCCTCTAGCTCTGTAAGGAAAGGTTGGAGTGCTTGTGTGGGTCTGAGGAAGGCAGGGCTTGGTCACTTGTTTGCCTTTGTGCTTGGTGTGGTCTGGTGCCGTTGCGGGCTGCGTTGTCCAGCTTGTTTCATGCTGTGTTTGGTGATGGGAATCAGTTTGCCCAAAAATCTTTTGGGGCACTGACTTCAGGTTTCCATTTGTAAAGCTGGAGGTGATACTTCAGTGGCCACACAGGATTGTAGTAGGAGTCATCCACATACTGGAAGGTATTCAAGTATTACTGTATTGATGGGCAGGTGTGTAAGTACACAGCGTATTTGTGTACTGTGTTTTCGACTAATAAATACATTGCTGTTGGGACAAACAAACCATTATTGCAATGGCTAATTTGCTGTAACTTTTCTGTAAAAGCAGGGATTGCTGTCCTAAGAGCTGTATCCTTAATTGTTAGCTTCTCAGCTCCGCTTTTAGACAAAGTCCGCAACTGTTCTGGTGGGTGTGATTAGCTGCTTTGCCTTCCGAGTGGTACTTATACAAATTCCTCCTTATTTTGTAAATTTGAGTGTTTTGTTATGTTTGGGGTTTTGTAGTTATTGATTTTTTAAAGTGGCTGCTGCTTAGACAGACACTTAGTTTTTCATGTTATATTGTGTTCTTTGGGCAGACTTCGTTATTACACATAATTTTGTTCCTGGAAGGGTACGGTTCATTTTGCTAGAGTCTCAGATTTGTAATGCTGCAGTTATTTTGCATGTGGTGCAACCTAAAGGTTGCCAGCTCTTTCGCTTCCTCTTCACTTGCACCTTTTAACTCCCGCAGCTCTTACTGAGAGAAATGCACTGTTTGCACTGCTCTCTGGCAGGAAAAGCTCTTCTCACCATATCACAGTGGAGAACAGATGCGTTAATACAGAATCAAAGCTTAAAATTGCTGAGGGTTTTTGTATATTCATAAACCTTCTAAGCCAGGAAACATTGAAGGGACTGGATTTGATTTCATTTAATTTTATTTTTTTTAGATTTTCCTAGTTAGTTTCTCTGTAGTGCTGAATCTGAGATTCCCAGTTTGGTCAATACTGTGGAGATCTGTACCAGCATGCCTGCATCACTTGGGATGGGTGGCAACTGTGGAAAATGAAGCCTGGGTTATGCAGTTGCTCTTTGCAAAGAAACCTGGTTTTAAGCTATTGCACAGCCCCGCTCTAGCAAAATCTGTTTCTGTCCTGTATGAAGATGCCAGAGTGGTGACATTTCTCCTGTGAAAGGCAGGGCTTGCTTTGAACAGGTGTGAGAGAATGAAAATGGGAAAACTTTTTTTTTTTTTCAAAATGTGAGTTTATTTAACATGATTAATTCAGAATGCATTCCATTTTTGTGTGCAAAGTTCTCTTAAAATTGTGCCTCTGGAATAGATTGGTGAGGGGAAAGATTGTGTGTAAGCTGGCAAGGTCAAATTGTAGAGGCTCCTGTGAAAAACATTAGGGATTTGTTTTCTTCCTTGGTTAGGATATGCCTGTTGCTGAGGGGAATTTTCTTCCTAGTTGCAAATTGCAGCCAGAAGGAGAAGTCGTTGGTTTTGTTTATCTGCAGAAAGCAGAGTAGAGAGGGTTTTATTTTGGTTTTGGGGTTTTTTTTGTCAGTTCCCAGTGTCATCCATATCTGTCAAAAATGTTTCTTTTAATGTTTTCAGCTGATAAGTTGCTGACTATCCAGTTCCTCAGACTAGCTTGTACTTTTTTCCTGTCCTTCCTGTTAGTTTTTATAATTATTCTTCTTACTCCCAAATTACCATAATGCTCCCAGCATTATACCTATCCAGTTTGTCCTCCAGTTTTATGCAGTCTTATAAGCAAGGATCTAAATATGTCCTAATAGTCACAGAATAATAGGAAATGTGGGGGTTTTTTTATTTTGCCTCTTTCTCTTTTGCACATATGCTGCTGTCAGGATTTCTAAGATACTCTGTCAAAGCAGCAACTCCAGGACATCCCAGGAAGGTACAGAGAAGTGAGTTATCATTGAGTGTCTTGTGCAGCTGAATATTTCACATAATTGTGGTTTAAGTCCCTGCTTTGTATTTTCAGCCTACGCAGATCCTTTGGAAATTGAAATCTAATTGGAGCCAAAAACTGGGAGTAATTTGTGACCGCTGGGCTTGTTTTCCCCTGTCTTTCCTTCCCTTTGAAAGTCTTGCACAACAAAAGTTAGCTTGTTGATCCCAGTCTTGTTTTCTAAGCAGAAACCTTGTGCTTATACTGGCATATGTCAACAAAAACATACAACCCACTAAACTGTTTGTTTATGGAAGTACTGTTCACTCTTACAAATACTGATTTTTAAATGCCTTTAAAAAGTCATTTAGAAGATCTGTGGCTTGCTGTAGGAAATGTGTCTGTGTCAGCAAGTTAGTTTATCTGCCTTTGATACTGTGTCCATGCCAGAATAACAGGATGGCATCAGGAATGGCTGCTAACCATTTGCTCTTGTCTATTCTCATGTGGCAGCTGGGAGATGGCTACGTTTTCTCTGATAAATAGACTTTTGGGGAGAGATGTGATGTAGCACAGAAATTCATCTTCCTTTGTAATTCTACACATACTTTTCATATGCTGCTCTTCTGCATCTTCTCCCTCCAGTACATATTCTGTCGTAAGTCAGTGGCTTATGAGATATTCTTGTATATACGTGTATAATTACCTGCAAAACACTCATTTCCTTAGAGGTTTAGGAAATTTCTAATAACCAGCCTCACTTGCAGTGTTTGAAATGGCGTCAACAGTGTGACTTCCCAAAATTGTTGGTGTGTTTTTTTCCAGATGACAGAAAAGCAGCAAATTGGGATATGTAGATCAAATCAGCTCTCCTTGCATAGAATATTAGGATGTTTTTCTACCTACTCTGAGTAAGTGGTAGTAGATGTGTGTCTTTGGTGTTTGTGTGAATATGGTGATTTCTAAGAAAGGAAATGAAAACCATCTCCTGCAAGGCTGGGAAGAGCGCAGTTGTGTTCTTCAGGATCACAGGCTTAAAGAAGTTGGAGCTTTTGTGTGCTAAGTAGAGGCTGTGTGGTACTGCAGAAAATGTAAAGAAACCCTAAAACTGAAATGCTGGTCTGACATTACTATCTATAGCAGAATCTGTATAATATTTTAGCAATCTTCCTTAAGAGCTTTCTCTCATGTGATATAGAAGTAATAGGCCCCCAGAGGTTGGGAAGTACGTTACTCCAAATATATACAACAGACTTATCGTAAAGGAAACTGAAAATGTATGTAGCTTCCTGTTGATAACTGTAGCAACACTATTTATTTGTTTATTTTATATAGTTTTTAAATTTAGAATGGGGATAGGAATAGCCATACCATGAAGTGATACCTGTATTGGGTGCTCTATGGTTAATAAAGTAGATGGCAGAAAATGATGTGATTTCATTTGAAGTGGATGCTGTCATCACACAGTGCTGCAAATGTGACTAATATATTTTTGTTGCTCATGAGATGAGGAACGTCTAAGTCTGACACTGTTCCTTCTAACACTCTGGGCAAGGCCTTTACTCTCAGTTTTTGTGTACCTGTAAAAAGATAACACTAAACCTTTAGAGGATGTTTGAGAAGATTGCTTTGCAAGTATCTTGGGTGCTCTGAAGATTTACCATAAGTCACTGAAGTGCTGAGTACTTACTGGAGTTTACAAACCTAGAGCATGTTTTAAGAATGTAAGTTTCTTCTGATGATGATTTTTTTTTTTACATTTTTATCTTTTCAAATCATATTTTAAAGCTTACAGGGTGAAAATGTAGACCCTATTCTAGAGTTTATAATATCTTCATTTCTGAAGGGGTGGGAGAGGAAGGAAAGGGAAATACAGATTCTTTTGTTTGGTTGGGTTTTGGTCTTTGTTTTCTTGTGGTGAGGACTTCACCTTCTGAAATCCTTCTTACACAGTAGGACTTTTGGCATCGGAGCGGAAGCAAACAGTACACCTGCATATGGTTAAACATTAAAATCTTGATTTCCCTGTTCCCCTTGAGGGGAAATGAGCTGAAGGAAAACGAATGGAATAGCTGGGCTTGAGCTATGCTTGATTTCTCTTGGACCATCTCCACCCTGATGGAATACTTGCAAGTCTGCAGCAAAGGTGAATTTCTCATGGGGTGGGAGGCTTCCTGCAGCCACTTGAGAAGGCAGTAAGCTCTTCTGAGCTCAGAGGTGTTTCACAGTCACTTCTGGGCATTGTTAGAATATGATGTTAATTGTTTGTTAAGGGCATGTAACACCAGCTCTGGCTCTGGGTTGGTTTCTCTTCTCTTTTGCTCTTATCCAGAAAGATGAAAGGGAGAGACAGGTTCTCTGTGTTGCTGCCTTGTCCTCTGTCTTGCTGTCAAGATACTGAGTAATAACTTGGTGATTACATTTCCGTGGGGAAGAGGTGTCTTTTTATAAAAATGCTCACTATGTCGTTTCTGGTATCCCAAGCTAATCTGAGGAGCCCAGTGAACAATTAAATTAAGCTATTTGTTCTGTGAACTTGCATAGGAAGGATAGGAGGGGGACAGTTTTCAAGCCTGCAAGTTATTTGCTGTGACTTTTTCCATCCTCATCTGACACACAAGTCCTGGATCATCTTGAAATGGCATCCAATGCGGGTATTCTTACATGCTGTCCCCAATATACTTTGTGTTAGCCAGGCAAGCTGCTCTTTAATTCCTGTGATATGTGGAGAGTGGCTTGGTCTATAAAAGTACTGCTGTACACACATTGGTAACTGATACAGTGTATGAGGAATCTGTGGCGTGACTGTGGTGAGGATAGGTGGCTTACGGGGAATGCTTGATCCAAAGTCTGTGATCCCCAAGTGTTGGGGAAGTGCAGATCTGGACTCTGAAGGTCAGGTCTATCACTAATAAAATAAATCCCTCGTGTTAGAATGAGTCTATTTACTGTAACACAACAGCTGAAGAAGGGAATAGAAGTTAAAAATGAACATTGATTGGCTGTCTGCCTACTGAAGATGGTAACTTTTGTAGTCTATAAACTAATTCTCCTTCATCCAAGGGGGGCTGCCTGGTGTAAGCAGCCTACTACTCTGTGCAGAAGTATCAGGTATCAGTGCATGGATAAACAAATAGCCTTGTGCTTGTGTGGTGATGACCAGCAAGCACAACTTCCCCTTACTGCTGAGGAAACGTTCAGTACTCCCTCAAACTGAAATAGAAAAAAGATGTTTACTGTAAAAATGGAAAATATATACCTTTTAAAAGCTGCATTTATCATGATGAGCACAGGCAGTGCATCTTCAAAACGACAGAAAAACTGAGTACTTTATACACAGGCAAGATATAGTTTACTTTTTTTGACTTCAGATAAACAATTTTGAAGCAATTATCTTCACATTTACTGTCTGGTCTTATTCGATCAAAATTACTTCAGTCTTCACATTCTAGTCAGATGGAGAGAAATAAAATGTCGTCTTTTAAGAAATGTTTTGTTTATCTGCAAAGTAGGCACCAATTTCATCTTTCCAGTATCTCCCCATTGGTACTTAAAAGTATAGTAAGAGACCACCAAGTTGATTTAGAGATCACAAAAGCATCTTTAAATGTCTTTTACATTTGCCAGAGTGGAGGAAAAATTATATTTCTCCTCTTCCTGGCAAATCAAAATTAATGTGTCATGCAGACATCACTTTTGTCAGAGTGCCATGGTGGGGTAAAGATGAGTGCTCTCCATGGACAGTGCAGTCTCCTGTTTTACCAGAAACACTTATGCCATACTGTTCACAGAACAACATTCCTATTGTTTTGAGATTTCTTTTTTCTAGGGCCTGACCTGACCTTCTCTACCTTCTTGTGCAAGGTATTCGTTATTTATATTCTGTGCTTGCTTTTTGAACCAGCCTCTCTCTGCCTGTGACAGCAGCACAGCTGTGAACATATTCCAATCGTGCTATCTGTGGAAGAAAGACCTTTTTTATAAAACATATCCCTTACCTTTATGTGTTTGTTCTAAATAAAGGTGCCAGGCCCCTGAGATGCAGCAGCATCTACATTCCTAGGGACCTCTGTGGCCCCAGCTGCTCCTTGTCTGGCCCCCTGAGACTGGAGTCCCTCATGTGAGACATGGTCACAACAGGGTTCCTAATCTGAGGAGCACACCTAGCACAAACATGGGTTTGCAGTTGGGGCACCTCTGAGGGTTGGTGTAGCAGTGGGCCAGTTGCCAGGCAGAGCTAGAGAGAGGCTGGGTGCTGAAGTGGTGATCCAGCTGAGAGTGGGGCAGAGATTTTGGCTAGCCTCGGGTATGCAGTTGAATAAGTGTGTTAGCAAATAATCATGTTTTAAGTTAATTGCAATAAATTCGGATGGATTAAACTGTCTAAAAGTGTTTGAGGATATGGCAAATCCACTGCATAATCACAAAGTAGTTCAGCTTCCTTTTCTGCAGGTACTGTCTGGCTCTGCCTTGCCCTAGACAAGGAAGGAAGCTGAAAGAAGTGTTTGCAAAGAGTAAAATGAAAATACTTACAAAAATATAAGCCCAGTGGAAGAAACAAATCTGTAATAAAATAAATACCATGTGAGAGGTTTAAGTTAATGGTCTTGCTGTCCTGAATGCTGTACCCAAGGTTAGCAATTCTGAATCAGCCAGCTGTTGGAAGTTAAGGATCCTGATCAGTGTCTCAGGTGAATACTTGATGCTGTTAACACAGACAAAATAGTTGAAACTTAAAGGCAGTCATCTTTCACGACCATAAGAGCTGTGTATCTGATTTGTATATCTTACGTGTTTTAAGTAGAATGGCTACCTGTGAAATGGCAAGGTTAGGAGTTCATCTTAACTTCTCAGTGGATCAGTTTCAATTTACCAGCCCTTCTCCTCCTCCTCCCCCCCCACCCCTGCAGCTTTTCAGAATTTTAAAATTCCGGATAAAACTACCAGGAAGTTGTTAACAATGCACCGGCTTCTTAAAAGACAGCAGCAGTTCTTAAAGTTTATACTGAGCTCCTTAATTGACAGAACTGAGGGAGATGAATTCCCCGGGTCTGTAAGTAACACTGCTTCTTCAGAGCACTGCTCATGCTAATATTTTTAACTAAAGGCAGGAAGTCTCTTAAATTGGGGAGGGAGGGAATGGAGACACAGCAGTTAGTGATCTTGAGCAATCTGTTTTGTGCTGCTGCCAGAGGCAAGAGGGGGAGCGTGTCTTCTGCCTTCCTCTGTTTCGATTTGACTGCTGGATGGCCCCGAACTGTGTTTAAACAGGAAGACTGAATGAAGTCCTTGGAGCAATTTTGTGAGGAGCTTTTGTGCTTAGTAACCAAATGCCATGATGTTGGATGGGACTTTGCTTTTAGTTTACATGTTCCCTTTTAATCATACGTGCTGGTGGTGATATCCTGGACTCTTATTGGCACCTTCCCAAAGGCTGCTTTTAAATGTGTCCTGAACTATTCAGGAATCATGTTACTTGTGTTTGGAACACTTTTTGGCAGTTTGCTTGCTGGTTTGGAGAAGTTTTTGAAGCCATAATGTGTTCCCTGTAATATCCCAAAGTGTAAGCCTTGCTAAAGGTGTGACACAAGGAGTCTCTGAAGGTTCAGAATGGGGAGGTTCATGGGGGTTTTGCCCTCAGTTGACTTGGGAGATGACCTGATGCGGGATGAGTTGCAAGTCATTTAAGCCAAGAAAAGTCCAGTAAAATTTTTGAGACAAGATTCCTGCCAGAATGTATTCCCAGGCAGTGGCACCACAGCAGTGTTTTTTATCTTGCAGTCAATTCTGACTGGTGCAGTTTCTCAGCTAGCTGCAATGGCTGTCAGTTAAAAGCGGTCTCTTGTAAGGCAGGTAGCACTATTTTTTGCAGAGCTGGAGCTAGTCCCAATTTAATGTGCAGGCACTGAAATTTCTGCACTAAGTTTTCTACCACTTTTTTCTCATTTTAATCTGTTGGTTGTGAGAGCATTCTGCAGTATTCTTTATTGTAGTAATTGTAAATAACATTATTTGAAGTCATAAAGTTTGACATGCTATAGGATATAACACTGTAGTTCATATTTAGGTCTGTGTGCTTTAGTCAGAAGCAAAAGGTGTGTATTCAGTGTTTGTAGCCTTTCTGGGGTAATAAAATCAGGTGTACTTAGAAGATTGAAGTTTGAAGGTTGAAGTTTCAGGCTTGGTCTTGCAGTGTCTTGTAACTCTAATCACATTAGAAATGTGTGGAAATCAAATAGGCCAGGCCCTGAAATTGAATTATGGCTGCTAAACCATGCGTACTTCTTGGAGTACTGACCCCAAGCTGTTCTTCATGGCAGTGGAAGTGTAAAATGAGTATATTTTGCTATAGGTCAGACCCTGATATGATTTTAATCTGGGCAAACCATCATAGTGGTGCCATCCTTCAGCATTTCATAATGCTGCATATACTCTCGCTTGTTTCCTTGTGAGTTGGTTACCTTTTCTTCTGCAATGGTTGTGTTACTTTTCTCCTGAACAGGGATGTAACTGTCTTTGGGGATTCCCCTGAGCCAGAAGATGAAAGCTGTAATCTCATTGGCATTCAAATATAAACACGGTTTTGGGTTGTTGGGAAGTAAGATCTTGTAACCATGCACTCTGCTGCTAACAGTTATAGCACATCTTGTCTTACTTGTCATTAACTATTAGCAGTTAATAGTTTTCTTGCCATATTACAAAAGCTTTTGTACAAGTTATGAATATGCATAACTAATGCAAGAAGTAACTGCATAAAGTTACATAATAAGGTAGATGTTATCAAAAGTTACTGACAGGCTTAATCAAAAATGCAGATGTTGATTATTCATATGTTGCTAAAAATTTTGCATGTCATATAACATTTAGAATTCAAACCCTTAGATACTGTTGGCCCTTGTGGTGTTCCTAATAGATTCTGCATTTTGGATGAGGCTCTTTTGTGGGTCAGCCTGTTGTGCAATCCCATGACTCAAGAACTCGAGATTTAAGAGGAATACACAGCACCTCATGGCAGCAGCCTGACCAGTGAGATCCACTAGAAGAAGCCAGTAGTAATGTGCTGGTTCACAGATCAGTGCATGCTCCTGTGGCACAGGCTAATCTTATCTGCAAGCATGCAAGAGAAAAATAATCTATTGCCATGACACAGATTTGAAATACTCCATATGCACAAGCAATACAAAGTTCTGGGAGTGGCCATCATAAAAAATAGACATCCAGCAGCTGTTCTAGGCCTGGAGCTGACAGGGCAACCATCTTCTCTGTAGCTTTTTTATTTCATTTGTGGCCAAACTCAAAACTGGGATGGCAGGTAAATGCATTATATTTAAATCAGGTGGTTGCTGGTGTCAGAGGGGCTCCCTTGCTGCTGTTAGAAGGTCACCTGTGTGTGTCATTTAAAATGGAAAAAAAAAAAAAAGCAGTTTATCTCTTAGTGTTGCTGACACCACACATAGCCCAGCCAAATGCGGTTGGCCCTCAGTCTGATCTAGCTCCTGCTCCAGGCACCTCACTGCTCATTCACTCAAGAGGTCACCGTACAGCACAGCCTGAAGCCCTGCAGAGCAGTGAGGGTCGCAGCGCTGCTTTCTCAGCCAGTATTAGGTCATGATGTGGTTTTCAGCATTCACAGGGGATCCACTTCAGGGGCAAGCTGTAGTTGGAGGAACTCATTTAGTTTTGTTTTCCTGCTTTCATGCTCTGTCCCTGCCCCCCGCATTGATGAAAACAGAAGAATCCTATGTGTGAGTTCAGGAAAATACAGTTGAACCCCAACAGCGCATATTCAGAGGGAGGGAAATGTTGAACAACAATGTTTATTTAAAGGCAACGGTGGAAGGACAGAATTGGTGGACTCTTGTGTTTAGCCCAAACTACTGATATTTAGCAGGCAGTTTGTCTACTGGTTTGTTGTGGCATGCTCTGCCTGGTGCAACGTGCACTCTGTGGTATTTATATCCCCTCATCAGTGCAGAACTATTGAGGCTATCCCTTTTCATTTAAGTTATTGTTTGACAGTGTTAATCAGTGCCTCTGTTTAAATTTGAGTAGTTTACATGTTGTTTCAGAGACTTCAGCTGCACCAGGTAAATACGGTAGATGGTAGGTTTTCAACTGAAGTCATCTTATTCCGAAAGAAAATAAAGATATGCGGGAAACGACCTACAGAGACTGATCAGTCTCTTTATACTCTGTAGCCACAAAACATGTGAGGAAAGAGGTTTTTCAGTACGTTTATTAATCCACATCAAATCCTTGCTCTTGGAACTGGGACACTGAAAAAGCGTATTGCAGCAAAATATGGTGGTGTCAAAGCGATTGTGACTGTATTTTCCCTTGTACTTTCTTCCAGAATGACACATTGCAAACATGGTTATGAGTCTTTATTGCTTACTTGTTGTTAATCAGGTATTTTTTCTAATTTTCTAAACTTTAATAAGCCATCACTGAAAAAATCCAGACAATATTACACTCCAGGAAAACATATTGAGTCCTAAAGGTGTTTGTTATAGGCTACTGCATTTTTTTTCAAGAAGATGCAAGTTTTATACTGTGAGAAAGATTTACAAGAATCCTTTTACTGTGTATTTGTGGGGAACTCAGCTCAACTCCCACTGTCTTTCTTCCTCACAACAAGGCAACAGACAGTCTGAGAGCATAGCTGGTCCCATTTTCTCCATTTTGGTAAGGAGGACAGTGAGTTGATAGTCCTGGGTATCTGCATTTCATATTGCAGATGGTCTTGGATGCAGATTGGGCTCTGTGGGCATGATTATGCTTTTCACTGTGACTCATTCAGAGTGCGATGCTATATCCAGAAAACACTGTCCATATGGAGAGACTAGCTGGGATCCTGGAAGCAGCGTGTAACTGCTCAGTGTGTTGGTGCACCTGGACCAGAAAGCCCTTCTGTATTGTGCAGTGTCCATCTAGCATGCACCTTCTCACCAGGTTGGAAAGAGAGCAGTGGTGCCAAAGCTTGTCTCAGGCTCTTGCTTCAGATGCAGCTTTTTGTCCGAGTGTCAAATTCACAAGGTAACACAAAACGAAAAAATTCTTTAACCAAAATAGATTGTAGGGTACAGAAGATTTTCCCTCTGTATTTCTGGCAATGAATGTTCTCTTGTGTCTACTTCAGTCACTTGACAGCAAGCAATCCTTGAATATTTTGTGTGTGTGTGTATGTTTTTTTTTAATGTCATAACTTCTCAGAAACATTAAGCACTTATTTTCTAAACAAAATATTGTGGTTCTGCATACCTGCCTTCCATTGGGATTTGAGCCTTTGAGGTGGCTTTGAATAGTGGTTTGTTTCAAGCTCTTTCATAGTCAAGAGGATAATACATTCTTTCATAAAACCTGAGATTTTATCCTGTAGACAAGCAATTATAGAAGTTCTTAAAAAAAAACAGCACAAGGATTTGGGGTGTGTGCATGTCTGTGAAGCAGCTGATGGATATGCTTTGCTGTATGGGATTGGACTTTTTTAATTTGTTTTTTTTTAACTTGGTCAGCAGTATTGATCTAAGTTAAAGATTGACTTGTCTGAATGTGAAGGGTGTTGTTTCAGAAGGGAATGGGTTTCAGCATCAAATAGATTTTCCAAACAAAGGAAGTCTGATTATTGCCTTGATAATGTTTTGGGTATTTTCCATCAAAGTATTTTTTGGTCTCATTCAAAAACTAAAAGTACTTTCAATTTTAGTGTTCAGCCTCTCCTACATAAAGAAAGAGTCAGTTAATCTGTATTAGTGTGATTTAACACAAAGTAACTTGAGCAGACATTGTTTTGCTAGTAGAATTTACAAACTCTGCTTGAATTCAGAAGGATGTACTGGTCAAAGCACTACTTCTGCTGGTATACGTCCACCCATAGTAGGAATTCTGCCTTTTGAAACCTGTAATGAACAGGGATTTTTTCCAGCCAAAGTCCTAGAGTTGGCAAAACCCAAGGAAATGGTGTTAATGCTAATTTAAGATCATTGAAGGAAAAAGAAACAGTGTAATTATTTACCTGTTTTGCATATATGAGATGTTTCTATACTGAGAGGCTTTGTTGGTATAACTACATTACAGACCTTTTTTGTGGACACTTTGACAAACAAGAGACTATAATATTTATAACCACAAGTTTTGAGTTTAATTTACAGCAGTTGCTAGAGCTGTTTTCTGTTTACTTTGGAAGTTCTAAGCTTAAAATGCTTAGAATAGCATGCTATCATAACATTTAATATAGTAACATTTAATTTAGGGTAGGGTATTATTTAATAAGAAACATGAAAGAATATGAGGAGTGATGCTTTGATAAACATACAGGGAAGTCTAAATATCTAGCTGTATAATTGCAACTGGATTTTGATATTGATTGATCATTTTCTATATTGTGGCTGATAGCTTGGATAATTAATGGGGAAAAAAGATGAGTGGATTTTTTTTTTTATTAGACACTTCAGAGCCAAGTAGCAGTAGCTAAAGGACTCCCATAGATACATATCCTATGTCTTTGTCAAGGTGTTTCCTGATCTTAGCTGTATCAACAAGCTCTTTCTCATGTTGACAGTGCCTTAGCAGAGCTAATGTGAAAACATTTTAAAAATATGTAACTCCATCTTTAAGATCTTCATTATAGTGAGGCAAGAGCAAAATCCAGTGTTGACCCAGCTGGACACTAATCACATCTATCCAGTGACGCTGTGAATCAAGGTGAGCAGCTTGTCAAGAATAGCATGTCAAATTGTCTTTTTCTTTGCTAAAGCAGAGGTTAAGCATGCTGATAGGTACTCAGTGGAAGCCAGAGGTGCTGTCTCTCAAAGAAGCAAGATCCTGCCAGCCAGTTAATTGGGGATATCTTGCCTCTTAAATGAGGCAGCAACTCTCAGTTTCTGTTCAGTGTAGAGCTCTGTGGGAGTCAGGAGCTGGGAGCTGATGACTCTCAACACAGTGGGACACCAGCCCTGTGCCAGTCTGCCAGCATGCTCTTCAGCATTAGCCATAGCGCATCTTTTTGCACCAGCACCATGGGATGCTGATCTCTCCTTTGTAGAAAGGACAGAGGCCAAATTGGAAACTGTTTTTTCTTGCCCACTGCCAAATGCAACATAATCGCCTGTTTTGTTGCTACTAATACTGAAGTAAATTTAACTCACACTAATAAAATGCCTGCAGAGTGAGTCCTGCATTCTTAGTGGAACAGAAGTGAAACAGCTGTTGTAATAATAATATCTGCTGCTTGCTGTGGATCTAAAGGTATATTTAGGAGTATAGTCCTGGCATTACTCTTCTAATGGTGCTGATGACAGTTGAGCTGGAGTGAGAGAAATAAGTGATGTTCTAAATTCTCATTAAAAAACATTTCTTCTGTTGAGAACAGTCTTAACTAGGGTGTTTTGCTGCAAATCAGAGATACAAATGAAAGCTATTTTGTCCTATCTTTGCAGTGGCACCTAAAAGACATAAAAAGAAATTACAATGTTGCTTAGACCCACAGATGTGTCCAGAACTGCACTTCAGATTGGCCCTTTGGATTTGACGCCTTTGTAGCATTTTAATCAATATGAATGTACTTGATTTTCTCAGCAAATAGATTTACAAGTTGCAACCTGTAACTCCAGCTCTTGGGAATTTTAGGTGGTGCCTGTTCTTTTCTGTGAGCTGCTCCAGTGATCCCCTTTCAGTTTTGAATGCTGACAGGGAGAGTAGAACTTTAGAGGAGTCAGTTGACTCTTCTTCCTAGGGATATCTGAACATGCCGAATACTGTAAATATAATTTTAACAGGCTCAAGACATAAGGAAAGAGGAAAAGAAGAGGGGGAAGTGGTAGTTATAACTCCAGCTACTCCCCACTTCAAACTCTCCAGAGAAGGAGATGCCTAGGTGCTGTAGTCCTTGCTGTTTAGAGCTGTGGGCATGCTCTGTCTGGAACAGACAGTGGCTAGGGCTCGGCTTGCATCCTCAGAAGAATGCAGTAAATTGTGTCTGCTCTATGCTTGCTTCTGACCTTTCTCCGTAGCTGCTGAGACCTGGAATTGGCTGATGACTCTTTCCATGTCTGCCCTTCCCCATCCTGGACTATACCCATGTGGAGAACAGTTGATCCATAGCTGTGAAATGCCACCCCTCTGTCTCCTCCAGATTATTTTAGAGACTAAGAATTGTTCTCCCTCTCTGCTAATAGTTGAGAAAAGAGCAAGTTTTTCTAATTTGTGAAGCTGAAGCTCGTAAAGCAACAAGTGCAGAACAAACATTCAGATGATTCCTTATCTGAACAGATAAGAGGAATGACTGAAGTTCATCTCAGATTAAATGGTGCTGTAATCTATTAGTAGGATCCTTTCACATCCTGGAAGAGGAGTACACTTACGTTGCTAAATATGATGCACCATCAGCTTCAGGCCATAGGGAAAGGTGAAAGCATGATGCTGAGGTAAAGTTGAGGAGAATCAAGCTGAGAAATATGTTGACATGATTCTAGTAGTGAAATATTTACTAGAAGCAGATTACTTCTAGAGTCTTACTTTTCTTCAGCCATTGGTATAATAAGGTAATAAACCATGCATAGGTCATAGTTCTCTGCTGCAAAGGGTCCTGCTTGAGCAAGAACAATTAATGTCTGGTTCCTTTAAAAAAAGCCAACCTAGAATATATTGAGTATTTGTTGAGCATCAATGGAAAACAAAGTTTCTGCTTGAGCTGTAGAGTTTGGTGTAGCACAGCATAAGGCAGTATTCTGCCTCTGAGTTGACTTCTGCAAGTATCAGGATGGGTGCTGGCTGCAGTAGGATGGCAGTTAAAGTGGACATGAATTTAGTGGTTTGATGGGGTTGGATTTTGCTGTTTATCAGCTGCAAGTTCAGTAGCCAATCTTACCTCTCTTTAGCCTGCTGTTTGTAAAGGAAGGAGTTTTCAAGCCTGTGGACCTGATGGTAATTTGCGTTAGTGTTGTATCAGAGGGTGCAGCGATTATGCGAGGCCTCTCTCCTTATCATAAATCACTTTTGCAGGCATGGTCATGAGTTTGCCAGTTTGATTTGGTGTTGTCCTCCTTCACAGACCCCTTCATGCTCACCCTGCTTTCTCCCTCTGGACTGAAATCCTTAATGTTCTGCAGAGGTCCAGAATCTGTGTCATATGGAAGGGGAAGAGCAGCGGCAGTATGGCAATGCCTGCTGTGTCTTAACACAGCTGCTAGTATCATCCTGCAGCTGCTACTATTGAATACAGAGACTGTGCTTACCATGTACCTTATGTTTTACACATGCAGAATATAAGATGGAGTTCTGAAGTGGTTGGTGTATTTTTTCCCAAGCCTTGCTGTCTCTCACTGGTGCTGAAAAAATAGAGGTGTTTGATAAAAGAGATGAATAACTATAAATTCCTCTTGTGTGAAATACAATGACACAGGTGTTGAGAGAGAATCTGAATGGCATCTGAAGAGCAATGTAGAAGTGACAGGCTTTAGGGGGGATCGACATAGTACTTTGTAATTTTTGTTGTAATAAAGTAAACTTGAAGTCGCTCGATATTCCATTCCATTCCATTCCATTCCATTCCTCTGCTAGACAAAAAATGGCTAGACAAAAGAGCAAATGTAATACCTTTGTTGTGCTCCTACTCATCTCCCTGGGAGGAAGCCCACTGAATTTTGGCTCTTCTGAAAAAAAGTTTTAATGATGAGAAACCATGTGAATATGTTAGGGTGGTAGGAAAGACCAGTGTAATTTTGTGTTGCATGTGTGGGAGGAATTGTTTCAGGAGACAAGAGAATAAGAGCGCTGGTATGACAGTACCTGAAATACTGTATCAGGCTGTGTTCCTATTACCATAAAGATACCGATCATTGAAAGGAACTCAAAAGCAGTGTAAATGGCCAGAAGCTGTAGAGATTCATTTATGAGGAAAAATTTAAGAATTAAATATGCATAACTTGCCTGTAGTCAGTTGTAGCAGTGACTACAGGGGTTCATAAATCTAACAAGCATGAGAGGTGCAAGCACAGGAAAAAGAAAAGTAGTATGTGTATGGTCAGAGATAAAGCTGAAATGGAAACTTTGAGTATCTTATGCATGACTTCCTGAGAGTGAAATGGTCTGAGCTATTAAATACCCTCCTTTGGGAGAGGACAGGAACTCATTACTTCACTTACACAGAGCTACGCTAGACAGAAATCTAGTAAATACGTAGTAAGAAAAATCCTGTCATTTTAGGGTGATTAGATGTTTGTATTGAGTCTGGCTTCATCCTGTGACATTAGTCATGTTAACTGTCAGCATTATTTGAATCTAGTGTGAAGGACACGCAACGCAACAAGAATTAACCATGCTGTCTTGGGTCCTACAGACAAATGCAGATTTATAAACCTGACAAACTCCTCACTCTCTTCATTCTTGAACACCAGGTTGAGGGGAGGAGTGTCACAGTCCTTTTGGATTTCTCGAATTTACAAGACAACGTACTCTGTAAATTAAACTTTTATTTAATGAGCTTATTAGGAAAGAAACGAACATGTCAAACAAGCTCAATCTCCTTTTTACAGACTAGTCTAACATGTGAATTCACCAATTCATCACTTAATTTGTGAGGATTCTGACTCCCAAGTTCTCTGATTCATAACTTGTACACTTGTGAGCAAAGCTGTTACCTTGCCGAGGGTGAGAGCGCTCCTCTTTCCTCCTCCCACACGGTGCGAGCATCCTTGTGTCACACTGGGAAGCACGAAAGCCTCAGTTGTCCAGCTGCTGCTGGATCTGCTTCAAAAGCTTTTTGGGTAAGCTGAGAAAGTTTGGTCTATACCGTTTCCATAGGTTAGCGGATTCTGAAAAAAACGCCAGACAATTGAAATCCAAAGATGATGGCTGCAGGAGACAGCAAACTGCAGGTGATAACAACTGACTAATGACCTTTAGCCCTTCCTGCCTGTTGTGTCCTGCCCGTGCACTGCTCTCTCTTTGACCTAATGGAACTGCTCCCAGCATACATCAGGCCTTGGGATGGGCTGCGTATTTGAATCTGAGCAGGAGCTGAGTGAACAGGCACAGAGAGAACTTTCTCAGACCTGCATCTGATGATCAGGCTGAAGCTAAGTGGTAACAACTCCTCCTCCTTTGCCTGGGACTATTCTTAGACCTTTGCTGGTCTTCCTTGGGATTCTCCTTTGAGAATGTGCCAGTTGCATTTTCTGCTACTTATGGTCACTGAAGTATGCAGGCATGACAGAAGTCTACCTGAAATGGGCCAGAGTCTGAAGTAGAGTTGGCTGCTGTACAGCCACTGTGTGCTGCACTTGTTGCTTCTGCTTGTTGCAGCTATTTTCTACATTTAGCAAAATAGCTGAAGGCTGTGAAATTGGGTCTTCTAAAACCAAGCTGCTGTCTTTAATACATGTGATCTTTGCAGTGATAGTTGTGAGACAAAGCAGAATCATAGTGTGACAAGGACGTCAAGCTGCCCTACTTTGTGAAACCCATATGAAATGCACTTGTATTTAGCTCTTTCAAAGAAGAGATGTAAAATGTGCTGTGGAAGAGAATGAAAACATTCTTGCCCCGTTCTCATTGCTCCCTGGACATCCCGAAGGGATCTGCCCATCCACAGTTGGAGGTGGGGGGGGATGTTGAGCTAGCTGGCACTTAACTGGACCATGATGGCCTTTTGTAGGGTCTGACATCTGTTCTTGGTTTCGGTGTGGGTCTTTCTTCTTGACACCTGATCTGCTATACCCCCAAAATCCACGCAGCAGATGGAACAGCACCCCAAAAAAACCCAAAGTCCTTTGATCAAAAAATAGTTAAATCAACAAAAATGTGCACTTACAAAAAAAAAAAAAAGATGATTTAGACATTGTAGATTTACAATTAAGAACTTGTAGGTGGATAGTTGAAAATGTAATGTTTATCTTGGTAGGGTTTTTTTCTGCTGAGTCCTAGAGCAGGGAAGTACACAGTACTCTTTTGTATGTGATGCAGAGATGATACTTCGACATACAGGTCTTGTTCTTCTCTCAACCATAAGCTTTGTGTGTTACCTTTGGCAAGTCACTTAAACTGTGTGGTTTTTTCAATCTGAATAAAGAAGTAGTTGTACTTCCCTGCCTGCAGCAGTTGTCTGAGGATCAGAGACAGAGATGCTCAATTATAGTGTGAAGAAGAGACTTATAATCAAATTAGCTGTAAGTGCCCCAAAAGATAAGAACATGTTTCCTGCCTCCAACGTTTTCCTCTTTTCCAAAGCAATTTTGCCAAAAACATCTTTTGGTAGGCTCACTGCTTTGTTGTGGAGCAGTGAATACTGACAGCTGTTACGTTCTGGGTTGAGGTGCTCTTTACTATCTGTGCCTGAACATCCAGCGGTTGAAAACAAAACACTGGAAAGGATTAAGATGCCAAGTGTTCATTCTGTTTCATATTTAGGATGCCAACTGTGATTACCATGTAGGGTCAGGCTGTTGAAGCGGAGGCATCCTTCAGAGAATGTAAAGCGAGGAGCTGCAAAGGGCTGCCTTGGGGCACCCTGTTCTCCTTTACTGGCGGGTGTCAGTCAGCTCCTGACTGTCACAGGCTGAAAGGGGAGGACCTATTAGAGCAGCTTCTTCTTGGGCACTGGCTGTAGTGAGGAGCGTGACTTTCTTTCCGTGATAGGGGCTAAACAGCACTAAAGCTAACAGTTTGGGCTAAAGAAGCAGCACCCCACGGAGACCTGCAGCCCTATAAAATTTTTTGCTGTTGGTGCCAGTTTAATTTTCAGAAAGCTCTTCTTTCCTAGATTTGAGCTGTTTTGTTATTGTTTAAATGCAGCTGTACCATGAAGGGTTGAACTCATGAAGCACATTGTTAATTTAGTCAGATAGTTAACAATTACTTTATGAAATCCCAATGAATTACACAGTGCAAAGTAAATAGAGTTTTCAGCACTTTGACTCATATACAGGTATGTTGTTGGCTGCTGGAGGCTGGCTAAATCTTCACGCGCCAAGCCAATGGACGTTGTTGGTAGTTCTCCAGTTCAATCATCTGTGAAATATTCATAGATTTACAGTCAGCTTAGAAGTGAAGCTGTCAAAACAACCCGCCTGATAATAATACCGAAATAGCTATCAGAGAAGTGCCAGGCAGCTTCCGAGCTGAAGTGTTTCACTTCAGATATTTCAGCACCATTTGCGTTTTGTATCATTTCTGAGTAATGCATAAATAAAAATTCTTTCTCGCTGGTGTTTTTTTAAGGATTTTGAAATGTCCAAACTTGTCATCTGGCTATTGTTTTGACTACTTTTCCTTGCAAAAGAAAAAAGAGGAATACGTGAATGACTTACTACATGTGTTGTAAAAAAATACAGTGATGCATGAATTTATACAGCTTACTGCCTGACCACATTGTCTGTAGGCAAGTGGTTGAATCTTAATGTTTTAAAGTTTTCAGAAGAGACTGTCATATTAATAGTAGTGTTGGTAAGTACCCACAAGTAGAAATACAGCAGTTGAGGTCAGCTATTTCCCATCTGATTTCTTAAACACAGGTCTACTTTTCAGATGAAGTAAATGAAAGGAAATGGTGCTATTGTACTGATCTGCTTGGCTCCATGTGGAAGGTCTTCCTTTCACGCCCTAAGTATAATAGGAATGGGATGTGGAAATGGTCTCATCTGGGATCCAAGTGAGGGTATATAACGAAAGCAACCGTAGACTGAAAAAGAGAGCAGCTTAGAGAAATATGCCAAAGCTGCAAACAGAACATCACCTTTCTGTGCAGGAGGGATGAGGATATTGTGTCTTTGTCTGCCACTATGCAGTGTCCACCTCAAAAATATCTGCTGACTGCTTTTCTTGTTCCATTGCAGTAGTTTTAATTTCCTTAGCATGCTCTTTCCATGCTGGTTTTTTTCTGTAGCTTCAAATGAAAACCATGAAGATGAGAGGAGCAAGGGGCAGAGATGCTAGGGAGAAAGACCAGCTGCTGAGGAAGCAGATGTGTCAGGGGAGAAAGCAACACGTAGTTGGTGTTCCCTGTGGCATGCAGATTGTGGTCGGCTCGACTGCTCTGGGATATTGCTTAAGTTTCTGGTTTTGTGCACATCCCAGTCCTCTAAATCTATGTCTGCAAACCTTCGTTTGGGCTGGTCTGGTATTTGGCCTGAGTGTTTGGGGAACTGGTAGCTATTCAGCTGGTGACGTACCCAAGGTCACCAGGCAGGGTTATTGTCATTGAGGACATCTTTTACAGGGTGCGTGCAATTCCAGTGGCAGAGGAAGATTTCAGGCAGAGAAGGGTGAAGCAGAGCTTGGTGTACAAGCTCTGTACATTCACTGGCTGCCTTGCACTGTCTGCGTGAGCTGTGTGGGCATCTCAATCCCTCATTAGGTGAGCTTCTGTTCCACAGCTTTGCTGTTATGCTGCTAGTGACTGCTATATTGCTCTATGCATGAGTGCTTCAGATAAAAGTCAATGCTTTCAATATAATATATATACAATACAGCATAGTTACCACTGCAGCAAAATTCAGCTGTTCTTGTGACTCTCCTTTTAGGACACAGGTTGTTTTTTCTGTTCAGAGGACAACTGACTTCCTATTTGTTTTTTTTCTTTTGTTTTGTTTATTTTCTGTTTCAGTTCAAGATATCCAGGTTCCCGTAGGCAACTTCAAGATTAATTAGGCTAAGACACTACTTCCCTGTTGGTTTTTTTTCTTGCCTGTTCTGTTGTGCTCAGATTACAGAGTGAATCCACTTGAAATCTCTCCTGCCTCCCCTCTCCGTACTCTATCCCTTCATTGTTTTTCTTTTCTCTCTCTCTCTCAGCTGGTTTTCAGTTGGCTGAGTTTCCTGTTCTGGTTATCAGCTGATGTAGTGATGAAGCTGGGACAAGCCCTTTTGCTGTGACCTGCACTCTGTATCTCCTTCAGATGATCATGAAATTGTCCTGATGTTCCTCAATGCTCAGCCAAGGAAATATGTTTTTCAGCACCTCCAGGCTAGGTGAGGGAGTTGCAGGAGTATTGGAGATTGAGAGCAGTGCTCCCAACAGATTCCTTGAAGTCTTTCTTTTCCTCCCCCAGGGGTCTGTCCTTCCTGCTCTGCAGAGCTCCACCAGAAAGGTTGTTTATCCAGGGTCTGCTCACCCTGGATTTCTCTTAACAGTCAAATGTTAAGTCTAGAAACAAAGAAACTAAACCCTTGATATGCAGTTTATTTTTGTTGACATCTCAGGCACTCTTAGAGAAAACACAAGCTGTACCTAATACCTGTAAAATTGAGGTGGTAGTAGCAAAATATAGGTGAGATCTTAGGGATGATTAAAATGCAAATAGGGAGTCAGAGGGAGGTGTCACCATAGGAATGGCGGCACTGGCACAGGATGCAAGATTAAGGTACGTAAGGAGTTGTGGAGAGAAAAGCAGCAGCAAGGTGCTATAGCTTGGTGTTGTGGTGCTGATCACGTCCGTCCCACTGAGCTCCCCTCTGATAGAATTGAACAGTACAGAAAATATGAACATCATTGCTGAAAACAGCTTTACAGCTAATGTACTTTGATTTTGCACCTGCAACATGCTGTGAAAACTTAAGCCATTTCATAACTACAGCAACCCCCTTCTGTCCTCTGTCTACTGGGTTTTGCAGAATGTTTTCTTAAACCTACAAGTGCTTTGGATTCACTCTTTGGAATATGAGGAAGTGGGATTTTCCTTATTTAAATAAATACGGGAGAGGTTGTTGGTTATCACACTTTCTCTGAAATACCTGCTTTGTTTTGGGCTGAATTGATCTGGAACACCAGGAAATGTGAGTGTTGTGTTGTGGGAACTCTCTGTTCTGTGTAAATTAGAGGTATGTGCAAAACTGGTGCAGAGTTAAAGATCCTGTAACAACCTTTCTTGATGTTTATATTCAGGTAGCCTGTAGTAGTATGATTACAGGTTGCACAGGACAAGCTGTCATAGTTAGATGGCTCACAGAGACATAATGAGCCTGTTTTTCTGTAGACTTGTGACAAATATTCCCCTGGTCATTCTTGTCCTTGCCCACAGGACTTGCCGTGTTGCGCTGGGAGTGGGAAGTGCCAGTGGGTCCCCATCTGGTAATGCAAGGGCTGTTTGCATGCCTGCCTCTGGGATGAGTGAGCCATTACCTTTTCCTCCCTAGGGGTGTTAGTTGGCATCTCTCTCTTCCACCCAGCCTCCAATTTTTCCATGCAACATGCAAGAACATCATAACCTGGAGACCTCTACCATCTCTCAAGATTGAGTTGAAATTAGGTAGCAGGTGCAGGAGCTGTAAGGGTGAGGAGGACAGACAACTCTCTTACAGAAGTGTTGCTTCCTTATTGAACCTGTGCTATGACAGGTACAGTGCAGTGAGTGGAAAAAGTGAATAATTTATCTTAAGAAATACTACTGGAGGGTTCAACATCCTGTGGTCTCGGGTGGTGGGTGGCTGGGACAGGAGGAAGAGCGATGTCTCAGCATGTGCACGTGCTGTGAAGGCTCATTTCTGACTAGGCACAGGCAGTTTGGTGCCCTTAAAACCATGGGTCTGAGCTTACCTTCCACTGACTCTCTACGTGGACGTACAATTCTGTTGTTGATTATATTGATTTGATTAGCCAGAGGGTTTTTTTGTTTGTTTTTAATATCATAGGCAGCAAGGAGAACAATCTTTTGCTCAGTGCAGCAGCATGCTGGAGAAACAGACAGATGGCAAATGGAAGTCTTTGTAATTCTATGTTTAGATTATTGTCTTCCTTTTGTCAACGTATTTGTTACTATTTTGATGGCTTGGTCAGGTGGATTTGGGTGAGTGTTGGGATGCACGATGGATCTGTCCCTGTATGCAGCTGTTAGCATGCTGATAGGAGAGTAAGAGACTTCCTTCAAATAAAAAAAATTACCTTTAGACTACTAAAGCCCTTTGGGCGCGCCATGAAAGTGTATTCCTGGTTGCTATGAATAAATACTGTGCTAGTTTTTGAGAACTGGGCGCCACATGTCCAGGAGTTACAGAAAGTTTAACAAAAATACAGTGTAATGTACAATTTATCAACATCAGAGAAAAAGCTATATGGTTTGATACCTTGTGGAGATAACACATATGATAGGAAGGTGAGGATCTTCTGCAGGTGTGGCAGGCACTGGAAAACCACCTTGGAAACCTGGAAGGCTGAGTGGGTGGAGAGCTGCTTGCCATCGCTGTCAAAATAGATGTTCCGCTGGTTAAAAACAAATCCCCAGACTCCTAAGCTCTTAGCTTGCTTACGAGTCCTCTCTTGATACTGTTAAATTTTATTCTCATCTAACAAACTCCCATGGAAAGCTACTGGAAATTCAGGAAATCTTGCTTGGAAGTCAGCTGCTCTTTCTGGCTGGTGAGGATCTGCAGCCCAGTGCAGCCACATAGGTGGCTCTGCCCTGGTTGCTTTGCTTTTAGTGGACCTGAAATAACACACAGGATTTTCTCCTTGCTGTGGGTTTCAGGATGTGATTCCACATAGTGAGGATGGAATGCAAATTTCAAGGTTCTGCAAATAATGAGCACTGTTTGGCAGCAAGATAGAAATAGATCAGGATGGGTCAGCCCAAAATAATATTGCTGTTCCTTACCAGAAGAGAATTTTGAAGTGAACTGGGGAGTTTACTGACTACAGTCCACCTGGTTTTCAGGCTTTTCTAATTTAGGCCAAGGACAGGAAGTATATATATATATGAAATAGCTAGTTGAAGGTCTTGATGGTGCCTCTGATGTCATCTTCCCATAGCTCAGGGCTTGGGATACTTATCTTGGCTCTAGGCAAAGTAGGGGTATGAGTCTCTACAGAGTGACCTGGCATTTACCTTTGCCAGTTAACATGAAACTCTGGATAGTAAGTATTCCTTGGTTTGTTGCTTTAATCTTGTAGAGATAACACTTAGCTTTTGACATTGCCTCACTTTCCTTGGAAAAAAAACGGAGCCCCTAAGTCCCTTAAAAAGAGTAAATAATTTTCTTAGAAACTTCTGACTCCATTTCATCTACATGTGAATGCTCTGCTTTTGCTTGTAGGACATTAATTATGAAACAAAAGTGAGAATTTTTTTTTTTTTTTCAATTATGGTGCTAGAGACTTTTTACTGATTGTGTTGGAAATTTCCTGTGGCTGGCAGCTTGGGATTTCAAAACAGAAAGGAAAGGAATTCAGCCACTCACCATTTGACAAAGGCTGGACTCTGACTGGTATGCTGTTTTGTAAGAAAATAGGTAATCACCTGTAATGTGACAGAGGTATGAGATAGCAGGCTAGTTGATCATAAGGAGAAAAAAAAAATAGGCAGTTTCTTCTGATTGCAGGGAGTCCTTAAGCATGCATTATGCTTGCACTGTATGAAACTTTTTGCTCTATTGCCTCTATTGCATTTCATCTTTAATTTATATTCTTGAAGCCAATTCTCCTTGTAAAATTCGCTTGAAAACTGTCTTTCACCTTTTTGTACAAGGAGTCTCTCTGACACTGCGAAAGATACAGTGATCCATTTTAAATCATAAAGTTTGACAAACCAGAGGTAGGAACAAGTAAGACCTAACTGAGCTACCAACATAACGATTAATAATACCTACTAAAATGTACTTGTCTTTAATTCATAAATAAGATATCAGTAAAGCAAAAGTACAAAATTAACTGTGGATGCAGTGATGCCACATGTTTGGGGGGGCTGTGTAAGAGCTCTTACCTGCTGATGTTTTAAGTATCCTGAGCATCTAGAGCAAAATACAATTACTGGTAAAATGTAGAGATTAACTAAACAATATGATTTACCAGTTGCTTTGCTGATTAATGGAGAGGTCAGTGGTGGGTAACTCTGGGTGCTTGCTGAAGTTGATTCCTTTTTGTCCGTTATAACATGTAAAGGCTGGAAGAAGTTAGGGTAGGTGTCTTTATTTCTATCTTAAGATACCCCTATTTCAAGATACAGGGAATTGAGGTGCAGTAACAAGTCCCAAGTTTTTTCAGTAAGCTGGAAGGCATTGGAAACTTTCTTCTGTATCTTGCTTTCACCCAGTGGTGTCATTTGAATACATTTAAAAAAATCTAAAAAAACCCCCAAGGAATTCTAGGTCATAAAAAATAGTCCTTCATCTGGAAACAAATAATATAAATGACAGAGTATGTCCTGTAAAGCTGCTATTCTGAAAGGGTCATGGAGGTTGTGGTGGCTGGATGTGAATCCCATCATGAGGTTGTAGTCAAAAAATTTTTGGGCAGGTGAGTATGAGGAGGGAACCATGAGGTAGGAGTATTTTTCTCCCCTGTAATGTTAATGAGTCTGGAATTCTGAATGCTGGAGAACTGGAAAGTTTGAGTTTGAGGTGAATTTACAACAGCCCTCTGTTCAAATATTTTAAGTTGGGGCAAAGATGCTTTTGCGGGGGGAAGGTATTTCAGTTTTAGGCAGAGCTTTGTGAAGAAATTGCCGTGCTGTATTGTGCAGCACATCAGATAGGATCAACCTCACTGGTCCATTCTGTCCTTAATATCTTGGGGAGTGTTTTCTGGTCTGTACTGTTGCTGTTTTGATTGCCTAGCTATTTTTAATAACTGACCAGGATAGCAAAAATACTCAAACCAAAACCAACCAAACAAAACCCCTAAGGTTCTTCCTTTTCACCTTTGCATATGATGCAATTACCGATGCAAAGGTTCAATAAATAGTGATGTGCAGAAATGCTCTGTGTCAAAATATATACAGGGCTAAACAAAGCAAGAATTTAGGGTGTTTGTCTTGTTTGACAGCCATCACCAACAAAACTTCTCCCTGGAATCTAGGCTTGTGTTTAGACGGCAGAGGTGTATTTTCTGGTGAGAACAGTAGTTTATTTACTTGTGCAGAAGGCCTGGACTCTGCAACATAACATCCCCGTGTCTGCTACAGACCAGGAAATCGAGCACTAGTTCTGCTGGTTGGGTGCTGCTCGGCTCCTTTTTGATGTGCAGTGTTACTCATGTTTCTCTGTTCTGCCTCCCCCAAACTAGTACGTTTTTGTGGAAATAAGCATCCCTGCCTTTCTGTGCTTTGTCTGGTTGCTTGTGAGATCCCTGAGCTGAAATGGGGTTGAGGCAGTTTAAATAAGGTTACAGCCTTGGCTGCATGTGTGTTGGAAATATGTAAACAGTACTAATGTATTGTGACACTTCTTATGCAGTTCTTTTTCTAATAAAAATGCAGGAAGATAAAAACTAACAAGAAGCAGAGTTCTCTGCTATCTTCATGTGTTGTTTAGCTGATCAAATATTTGATTATATTTGGGTTTTATTACTGCAAAGACATGGATTGATTTTTTGTGGTTCATATGAACTTTAATTTATGTATACATAGGATATCATATTTGAGCACTACCTAAACAAATTAATTTGTGTACCTGTTGGCTGTTGGCTTTCAGCCTTAACTAAAAAAGTAAGTTTTATTCATGCCATTTTAAATGTGGGGAGAAAAAAAGAAAATAATTAATTCAGATGTTGTTAGTGGTGTCCTGTCACTCTCAGCCATACTGAGGGGAACCAGTGGATCTGTATGCTATTTCTCCTCTTCTCTCTGGTTTCTCTAAATTCATCAAAATTTTGTTTCTGATAGGCATTTATCACTAGACCTGTCATTGTTTTGCATCCTGCAGTTCCCCTCAACTAGCCATTAGCAATGTATTGAGTACATTATCTGATTTATCCTTTTGAAAAAGTAAATCTTGAACATCAATATTTGTAGTTTGAATAATATTATTACCAAAAACCTGAATGTGGCTGATGACTTCTCATAAAAACCCAAGAATATTGTCTTGTCTGTTCTTCATACACATTCTCACATATATACAAAACAGTTATACTGTCCTGCAAAGCTGAATATACAGAATATTATCAGCAAGGGTATCCATTAATGGAGATGTAAATCTGGACAACTGTAATGACCTGTAGTACAAAATCAGATTAGTTTTGTTTTCGGGAAAAAGTTCTCAAAATATCTTAGAGCAACACTGAGGTTAGTATTTTTTTTCACGTACACACATTTTGAGATTAAAGAAAAGATTTTAGAAGAGGACATCACTACAACTTTAAGGAGAATATTACACGGTTGTGTCTCACCAATTTAAAAACATGATGCACAAATGTATGCTTTCAACTGAATCCCTTCATTGCATGAGCGCTACATGCTCTAATGAAACATAAACATCATAGGTGATTAATACAGTCCAAATGCCTGTAAGTGTCCATATGGAAATCTCCAGTTCTGATTGCTACAACTTGTTCTGTGCTAGATCAAAACCCACGAGACAGGTCTCCTTAATCTCATCCTCATGTAGAAGTGGATGTGAGTTACAGGTTATGGCAAATTATGGTTGGCTGCATGGTCTGCTGGAAGTCTTACAGCTATATTTCAACTGTAAAGCTGAAGTTTAGACACTCAGAAACCCAACGCTTTATGGTGTGCACACAAGTTCAGGGTGCTTGGTTGGAAGGCAGGTGTGACTGGGGTTGAAGTCAGTGGTAAATTGTGGGAGCTTGATGCCAGGCTTAAACACCTCAGTTGTGAAACACTGTGAGGTTAGTGCCCTACCTGAAAACTTGGATGTGAATGGCTTCGCCAAGTCAGAACCAGAATTACTGCCTGGTCTGACTTCCAGCTCACCTGCTTACATTGCCAGCAGGAAGAAAACTGCTGTGCTGTCAAATGACAGAGAATACGTCAGCATGGTTCTTTCACTTTTATGGATGTTAAAATTGGTACCTTTACTGAGATAAGAAAGATACACTCCTATAATAGACTCCTGGAACAATCTGTGCTGTCCCTGGCTGAGGGCAGATTGGATTGGGAAAAGCTTGCAGTAGAACTGTAGGAAAAATGAGAGAAAAGTGCATTAACGATGAAGAGGAAGTACCTGCGTATACAACCAGCAGTTTATAAAGCCATTTTCCTACAGAACACTGGTTTCTCACCGTAGAATGTGCATCTTTTCCATGCTTCTAACAACACCTTTATTATAACTCGATTGTTTCAAGAAAGGCACTAAATAACATGTCTTTGAATATGGTGCCCACAGTGCTCTTATCTTGCCAGCATTCAGATTTTATGAGTGACCACAGGCTCTGAACAGGAATATTTGCAATGCTCCAGTGCTTGCTCTGGAGGTAAAGCTACTGATGACTTTTATGGAATATGACAGTCTTTCCACATTGTTAAACAGGCAGAAAGTATTTTTTTGGTTGTTTGGGGATGCTTTTGTCTGTATGCACAGAATAACATGTTAAAACTATTCTACGTACAAATTAATAGTTGTTAGAAGGGTACTGGGTAAACGTGCTGAGGTGGAAGAGCTCACCCTTGCTCCTTAACAGCATTGCTCCTCTCTGTTGTTTTGGTGGTACGGAGTGGCAAGCTTGCTGCCAGGAATGAGCAGATGTTAGGTGTCAGTTTTGAGTAACCTCTCTGTAATCATATTTAATTTAAAATTAACATCTCTAACGTGCTAATGTTTTGTTCATCCTAGTAGAGGAAATGTAGACTGTTGGATCTTTGAGCACTTAACTGTTTCTGACTGTGAATGGCTGGTAGCTGTGTAATTAAATAATCTTAAATCTTAGTGGAAACTGACTTTGATAGATGGACATGCAGCATGATTATGTGTCTTGTTCCTAGAGGAAACCACACCACCAAAGCAAAAGAAAAATCAAAATCGTCTGTAACTCTGCATGATGGTCCTAATCTGAAGTGTGATGTTAATGATGGGGGTTTTCCCCTCTTCTTCTGTTGGCAGAGTTAGTCAGGCTTTGAATTGCTGCTGCTGAACTGAGAAACTTCACCTGGAAAATATTGGAAATTCAAAAGTGCTAATTAATGAGATATATAACATGGAGCTGCCTTGCTAATCAGTTTACGGAAATAGAAGTGCAATGAAGACACTAGATTCCTTCAGAGCAAGTTTTTGCAGCTGCTGCTACCTGTATTCTACATCTTTCTTCAGATCAAAGTTGATAAAAGGGAGAAACGAGATCCGTAACTTTTAAGGGTTAAGTGTAATTTTGAATTCAATTTTATGTACTTTTTTCACTTTACAGTTAGTAGCTTTCCAGTAAATGGTTTAGTTGGTGTATCAAAAATGTAGATTGTCCCTCTGTGTTAGTGTTTTAAGGATTAATTTCTTTGCTGTTTTCAAGAGAATTCGGATGCAACATGTTAGAATACCTGTGGGTTTCACTCCCAACCTGTTTTTTTTCTGCACAAACTGCATATACATAATGCTTTACAAAATAAGACAAACTTGATATTCTTTGATTCTTAATATCAAAACATAGTGACAGAATATTTTCCTGGTAGGAAATCTCTTCATGTATGCACATTTATGTAACAGAAGGAAGGAGTAACTTTAATTTTCCAGTGATCCTGTGCTAAAATTCCAAGATTAAGAACTAAGTAGTTTTCAGGTCCTTTGAATATGAGAAGTTTATATGTCCCACTGCTTGCTCTGAGTAGTAAAGTATTAATGATGAGTATGTCAAATGCATAATTATAAAAAGTTATTTGAAATTTAACTTTACATAGAATTCCTGTAGAAATTTGAGTGCATGTTGGGGGTGGAGTGAATAGTGACCACAGACCATTCATTTTCTAGGTCAGTGTTGTGGCTTGTTCTGGAGTACAGGCTATAAACATGGCAACCTGATATACAGCACTCTGCAGGATTTATTTACCTTATTTTAGAGTTTTAGTAACGCTTTCTCCAAATGTTATGCTTCCATTCAATTAGGAGCAAGTCTGGGGAGCAAACTGGGCTTTAACTGCAAATTTCACCTGATTAATTAACAAGGTGAGAGGATTTATTGGAGATAGCTTGGTGAAAACTTGTCAGCATAAAACAGACTTTTGTTGATGTTGCAGGCTAGAGATTCTGCAGTCCATGGGAGTCTGATTCATCAATGGCAGCTTCATTTAAATGTATCCCAAAGTATGGAGCTCAGTAAGAGGCTCTGCCTTTATAATCATTGCATTATAGCAACCTGCTTGTGTTGGAAGATCAGATGACTACATTCACTATATATTGATGTTACTATGGGCCTGAGGAGAAAAAGAGCAGCAGCTTTTGACTGTTGGTTGCTTGTTCTGTGTGGCATAAAATTTTTGTTTGCTTTAACATTAAAAGATGTTCCTAAAAACGCTCAGTAAACCCTGCATTTCTCTAGAATGTAGGTTCTTGCCCTGTCTGTTGTAGCAGGCTTTCAAATATACGTCCTAAGTGAATTAATAGAGGAAGAGGAAATAGAACAACTCTTAATTGGCTGGAGTTCAAAGGCTTTGGGGTGAAAAGTGAGCAGCTAACATGCAGATTTGCTAACCCCCGCAGGAGGCGCGGCAGGCGCATCGGAACACAGGTGCTGGGCCATCCAGGGCATACAGAGTCTTTCATCTTTGTTTTCTGGTTTTAATTGTTTTTCTCATGATAATAAGCTTTAGAAGAAGCCACTGGAAACCTTTACAGGAAATCTGTAGTTTTTGTTATTACTTTGCCTGCTCTATAGAAAGGTATAAATGTACAGGCTTGTTGTACAGAGTAGAGATTGAAGGGCAAAGGGATAGCTCAGTGCATCACAGCCAGTATTGGTTGTTGATTTCCAAATATCATTGCTGTCTGTATGTTTTGTACTTCCGCTCCTACAGAAAGGTGAAAATCAGACTATGCTGGATTCGATGAGGAATGTTGCAAATGAATTCACTGAGTCACTATGTCAGATAAGGTATGTTTTTAAAACACTGATGTCAACAGCTGGAACGTGGAAGTGGGCAGCATCAGCAAAGCCACAGCTGTTTGATGTTTTTAGATTAAAATAGCTTCTTGAACAGCAATGGGAGAAGATAGACTCCCAAAAGAGAAACAGAAAATAAAGCAAAAATGTTTTTTTCTTGACATCTGACAGCACTTTGGTGTGTCTCTTTGGGCGACAGCAATGTTTGCGACCTCTGTCCACAAGTATTTGAGAGTGATAGGTCCTTAGACAAAAGTCGTAAAGTGCCAGGACATACGTGCTCATCAGGACCTTTGCTGAACTCTGGGGTTGACAAGGACTCTGCACACTCAACAGCACGGCTGTGTTTCATGCCAGAGCAGTGGTTGGATTTTTCAGGCATCTCTGCTGTGTCTACCCTTTCAGGAGGAATGCTGTTGAAGCTGCTTCTCCCAGCAAAGCTCTTTTCCAAGAAAACAAATAGATAGTTGTAAGCTTGCCTACTTAGATGAGTTTCGTGGGTTTAAAAATATTTATGTTAGACCTCTAGTAAAGGACTTGGAACAAAGTTGTCTTCTCAAGTAAGGTGTGCTGTTGCTATGACAGTGTTGCTAAACCCCAGCTTGTTGCAGCTGTTCTGTGAAGTGTGCATAAAGGCTGGAAGCTCTTGAACACAGTGGTACTGATATGTTTTTAGTGAGCCCTTTGATCTTGTTGCTCAGAAATGTTTACTTTCTTTGCTTTTTTCTGATCTTTTTTTGAATTTATTTTATATTTTTCTGCTGCCAGGATCTATTAAATGGCAGCTTTACAATTTCTGACAAAATCTGTTGAAGTTTCTATTAAATTGTGATCTAAAGTTATCTGTCAATTACTGGTTATGGATGTTCTTATAGTATCTGTCTTAGAAATTTTTTTTTAATGTTGTTCGTCAGAAGCTATGGAAGGGGAAAGGATTAGCCTTCTCTGTTTACTTGACTGTTTATGCCTTTGTTTTCTTTGGTTACTTTCTCACAAGGCTAAAAATATATTTTGCACTCCCTGCAAGTAATTCGAGCATCCACAGGAGTGTAACAGCATATAAAGCTGGAATATGAAGTAACTACTAACTTCCTTTTAGGAATTACTTTATAACTATCTGTTATAAGGGATGTAAATCACTGTATCTACATACTAATACCAACCGGTACCAGAGGCTTTTAATTTGATCTAATCTGTCAGTTTTTCTGTTCCTGTCTTTTTTCTTTCTTTTTTTTTTTTTAAAGCATCAAAAGAAGTTTGTGTTTTTCCTTTGGAAAAGTACTTGTTTACATCTGCCTGCGCAAAACACTGGCTCCTAAGCGTTCAGGCTAGTCTAACTGCGGACCTTTTTTAAAAAAAAAAAATAAAAATGAAGGAATGGAGATAAGGAGATGTTTATAAAAACATCTCTTTATGGTCTGCAGTGTTAAAATAATTATATAGGCAAATAATTCCTGGAACTGTCATGGCAGGAGAAAAAGGAGAAACCTCTCTAATAATGCAACATTCAGATACTTGCACCTAGATTTACTCTAAATTATGTTGGGACGAAGCCAGACATGGACATAAGACTAAGTACCTACTCTCTATTACTGTCCTCTGTTGTCTTAGTTTTGATCCCTAACATTTCCTGCCCCTCCAAATAATAATTAATTAATTAATTAAAAAGACTGTTTGCTCAATAGAGGTGGACAAATGGAATGAATCCTCCATGTCTGGCTGAAGTCAAGTGCAGTTTTTATTGGTCTGCATTTTCTGGCTGGGACGGCATCCTCTGTGCCAAGGTGACTGGGGCAGTGTTTAAGAGCAAACGAAAGGGGAAGGACTCTGCCCACAGCTCTGCTGGTCTCACAGCCTGGTCTACAAAACTGGCCGGAGGCTAGTGCAGGTAGCTCTGGATCTGCAGCAAACAGTCTGCATTGCCAAGAAACGTTCTGCTCTTGGGATGATGGCGTTTGCATAGCAGAAATTGGCTGTGGGGAAATGCTCTTCAAGAGGGAGCAGAATTTCACTACTACTGTGTAAGAATAGTGCCTTTAAGTTTTTAGGGAGGGGGGGGGGGGGGGAAAGGTGGGGCAATGGAACAGGGGAATGGTTACTTTGATTTTGCAGGGTATTGGGGTTCCTTATGGCTTATGGTCAGACCCTCGGGAGGTCTGAGAGGGGACAAGGTGGGAAACGTACCCAGTGGGACAGAGATGGAAACAATTTGCTGGAGAGGTGGCCAAGTTAGGAATGGAGGTGATGCCATGGAGAAGAGCCAGCTTTCCCTGCCCAGCGTGCTTCAGCAGCTGCACAGCTGGTTCCCTTTCCAAGATCTGTTTGATGGAGTGGATCTGCAGCGTGTTACCTGCTAAAAAACTTGCTGAAAAGCCAGGTGAGAGCCGTTGCTGGGAATTTCTCCACTGCTGTTAATTCTGACTGACCTGTTTGCATGCATCTGTCAGATACTAATTCTAAGCCCTGAGTCAATCAAATTTCCCAATCACTCTCTTCTTTATTAGCCAAACTGTAAATGCCTTAAGGCATTTGAAATCTGCACAGTTCAGTAAAGAAAAGCCTGGGAAAACAATACTCATAAAAATTAACAGAAGTGCATCCTTGTAGGTGTATAAAAAACTGTTTTTATTGTGTTGGGGGTAGGGTTATTTATATTGTAAATAGAAGTGTCCATTCTAAATTAAAATGTTGGCAAGCAGTTCTGTTTTCTGAGTCATATCATCTTTTTCCTGCATGCTACAACCTGCCCAGTGCTTTCACTTTGAAAAGCTCTGTAAGAGAAAACCAAGAGTTGGCTGTCACTTTGGTTAACCTGTAAGTGCATTCATTTGACTTTGTATCCTTATCTCTCTCCTGTTATCTCATTTCAGCTGAAATTTAAACAAACTTTTTCTTGGCTGGCAATTCGAAGAATTAGTGTTATTCCTAGAGATGAGTTTGAGCAGTTTTTTTGAGAGAGATACAAAAGCATCTGCTTGCATCAAGATACGCTCTTTCTAAGACCTTTGTAGGAAAAGATGCAGCAAGCCCATTTTCTTATCTGGTGAGATATACTATAAGCATATTTTTGAAAGCAAAGTCATTCTTGTTACCCTTAAAGTAAAATTTTGCAATATTTCCCAGGTCAGGATGCCTGTCCCAGAAGCACAGTTCAAGAGCAAAGATCCATACTGTGGGACAAATTAAAAATTCTGTCTGTGATGACAAATTAATCTTTTGACCGAGATTACGGTTGGGGAACAGATGGTGCAGCTCTCAAATGTAGGCTTGCTTTTGCTTTTGATAAAGCACAAACACATTTTCATGCTATAACCCCGCCCCTCAAAGTCTTGCCCCTCTTTGATTTGCAAACTTCCTTCTAGGTGTTGCATCCCATCTTCCATGGGAAGAACAGCAACTTTCAGACTAGACTTTATTGAAACTAGATGAAGATGTGATATTTCCAATACTGTAAAACTTTAGACTCAGAGAAGATTTTAGATCTGCTTCTCTTTGTAGGAAGGGAAGGAAAAGAAGGTTTGATAAAATAATAAGACACAATTCTTGGTGTTCCTCTTAACAATGCACTTGGCCTGCATAATTGTCTTGTTTTTAGGCCTGTCCTTACGCTTACTTGGAAGACTGCTTTCTTTGAAAAGTAGGGATTATCTGTACCTTCAGAGTAGACCCCAAAAAACAATGCAGGCAGATGTCAGCTGGTGTCATCCTTGTCTCCTCAGCACTTCCCCGTGTTGCTTCTTTGCAGTGAGGGGTCAATGTTACCGAAATCATGTTTTTGGATAGAGGAGGGTGAGGCATAATTTCAGCCTGTTTTAAACGTCAGTGTTTTCAGCATCTGTTTATACGGCTTGTAAAACCAATACGGATGTAAATCCAGGTGCCTTTCTAGATATGGAGAGCTCTGCATTCTCAGCTGCCCAGTGGAGTCAGATGACCTTGGTGACATACAAGGTGAGAAAAGGGACTTTGCCCCCTGTGATCATCCATGACTTGTAGGGGCTGTGTAATGGCATCTCTCCCCTACCTGCAGTGCTGAGTGGAGTGGGGAGGTGTGTAGAGAGGAAGAGTTTGGGCAGGGAGTGTGTGAGAGAGCATAAAGGATAGTGAGCAGAAATCAAGTGGAAGATGTGACAATGTGCACTTGCTCAGTGGAGGCTGGGTGGAAGGTCTCCCTGGCAAAGCCCTGCTGCAGTGGTGGATTGACCAGCTGGGCCTTCATAAAAGAGATTCTTGGTGGCCTGTTGCCTCAATGTGCTTCTCATCACAGCTGTCACTTTGGTCATTGGTAGTGTTTGTCTGGCTGCTTAAATCTGGTGCCAACTATTCTTGGAACCTGAGCAGAGGCAGGAAATGAAAGATCATCAGGGACGATAAAGGCACAAAGAACAACAGACACATGAAACCAAACTTTTGATTGCTTGCGCTCTTTTTTTTTTTTTTTTTACAGTGCTGTAAGGCAAGTGAGTTTTAAAGGAAAGCCACATGAATGCTGTATTACTCTTGCTACTTTAAGATCACTGGAACATGAATACTCATGTTGAAACTGCTGCTTTGCTGGAAGAGACATCTTGGTTACTTTTTTAAACTTTGATTTTTACTGACGAGGGGGTTAAAAATACTGTGAATTTTGAATAATCTACAAGGTTGAAATATAAATGTTGCAGTGCAGTTCTTGTAGTGCCCTATGGGAGAAGGTATTCATCACATGGTCCATATTGAGTCAGGAAACCTGTGTCTCAGGAAGATAAGAAAATCTGCTTTTTTTTTTTTTTTTTTTCCTCTAGGAAAGAGAAATATATCCTGAATGCTCCCAAGTGTCAGAATTATCTTCCCTCTCTGAAACTAGGTATAGGGGTATTATGGCAGAATGAGTGATGTGTCTGCTGCAGGGGTTTTCTTTGTTTAATTTAAGTTGGCCTTCCAGAAGATGTTGGTAAATCTGAGCGATGTGCCTTGAAGCTGCTGTTTGTATTGAGGCTGTTGTTGTACGGTATCTAAATCACTTCTAGGACCAGTGGAGAAACAATGAAAATCCTTTCAGTGTAAGCAAAGACAAGTTATTGAAAAGTTAATGAGAGAGAAGGTGTTTATGTAGCTTAATTGGGCACTTGTAAGATGATTGTAGGCGGTTGTTAGGGCTCCTTATGTCTTATTTTCCTGCTCATGTGGGATTGCTTATAAAAACAGCACAGAAATTTTAACAGCAGATATCTCCAAAATGGCCTTTGTAACTCATTTTAAAAAGGGAAATACCTTATGTGTAGTTATTGTAAACTTGGTCTGAATACTGATTCATTTTTGGTGATCTTGGTTGTGAAAGATCTGCAAAGTCAGTAGACTGTGACAGCAGCTGCTTTTTTTCCTCCTTTTCCTTGGTTTTAAACCTTTCTGAAATTGCAGGTTGTTGCTCCATAATTAATTAATTGCTCAGTTTGTTTCCCTTGGAGAATCAGACAAGAGCCGACATCATTCATATGTAGAGAACTTCTAGGTGTGTTTATTAGAGATAGAAATATAAGTCAATATGGAAAATATAAATAACTATTTATAGTACGTGCCCTCATTTTCCTCCTGCCCCAGGCAAGCAAGCAGCATCTAGAGAGGTGACTTGTCTTGCCCTCTCCTTCACAGGCTGGGCAAGATCAGCATGAATGATATATACTGGGGATATTGGCTCATTTAGTGGCACTTAGAGAGGCCCCAAAATTAATTTTTGGGCATTGCAACTACTAGTTTCCCCCATGATTTTTCTCCCTTCTGTTCCCTTCACCCACCTTCTCCAGCAGCTGTGTGGAGGGAGCTGTACCAGGTGTTGGACTCCAGGAGATAACTGAGCTCTTCTCTTCTGCTGAGGGAAAGACTGTAATGCTATATTACTATTGAAAAGCACACTGCAAGATACATTTTAATTAGAGTGTGTTTTACTGCAGCGTAATTAAGGGTAAAAAGCTTACGCTTCATGGAGTAGGGCATTTTATTATCGTGCTTTTCTATTTCAGATTCTTACCATTGCCTTAGAGAGAAGTAAATGAGAATATGGGTGACCATAGCATTCACAGTAACAGTCTGCAGTAATAATTTGTTGTGAAGGCTGCTTATGAGTTTGGCTTGAGGCTTTCTCAACAGCATCTCATGCTAGAGGAATACAATACTTCAGTTGTAATATTGCATGGCACTTCAAGAAGGGGGGAGACAGAGTTTTTGTTTGGGATGAATAGCTTTCTACAAATAAATGCAAATTAAGGGGGAATCAGATGTTGAAGGATCATTACATTATTTTTGCTGTTGAAATAACAAACCAAAACTACCAGGTCTTCTGAGATGTATATAAGCAAAACCAAAACAGTTTCAAATATGTGATTGTTGGCTAGATTCAGATTTTTTGCAACATTTTGATATGGCAAGTCAAAATGAAATAAATCAACTAAGTGTCAAAGACAATAATTCTGTGCTCTCAGCCTCCTAATGACATCTTTTTGTAGAATTCCTTTTTCAAGGTCACATTTTCATGAGAAAAATATTTTTATTTCTTGCTGTCTTCCTTTCCACCCACATTACAATTTTCCACAGAACAGAAGTTACGGTTTCTGATGAGGTTTCTATTTGCATATGCAGTGCTGAGGAAGATCAGAGGCTTTCATGTCACCTCATATACTGATGATGATACAAATTTCTTACACATAACTGATTACACATAAATTTGAACTTAAGTTTGCAGGGGTGGTCACTCAACATTGTAAGAGATTGCTTATTTGGAACAGCTAACTGCTGTCCAGAAAGTGCAATGTAGGTAGGTTCAGTTGTTTGCCATTCTCAGAAGTGAAAAATGCAGTCTTGCTATTCCTGTCTCTCCCACTCATGTCTGGCTGCTTAGTTTTCCAGCTCAGTTATGCTGCTACATTAGTCCCTAAAGCTGTGCTGTGAACCAGATTGAAATTTCCACACTGACTTGTAACAGTGGCAACTTCTCTGCTATTAGAGATTGGAGGAAGTACTTCTTTAAACTGGATATATATTTTCTGTTTTACACCAACTGATATTTTTTAATGGAATATATTGGATTATTTTTATCATAATTAACACTGTGCCTTAAATTCTCATGAGTTTTCACTTCCAGAGTCCACGTCTTGAAATGAGTCAAGAGATACAGTGCTCTGCAGCTGATGTTGCTCCCAGGTGTTTTGCATTAGGAAGCAAATACAGCTGAGGGAGAAAGGGTGTTTCACCGCTAAATGCTGTTCGCAAGCCTTTGGCCCGATTCCCAAACATAGTTGTGATTGCATTAGAGGTGTTTTGGCTGGATGTGCTGCCATGTGTGTTCAAATTGCAGAAAGATGTAGAATAGCTTTCTTTAGCTTTTGTGTGGTTAGATGAATTAGCCAAGAGGTACATGGACTGGAATATAAAAGAGTTAGTAGTACGCTGTCCTCAAAGTCATGATGCAGTTAATTCAGATTAGATACCTCCTATGCTGGCTCTCACTGATGCTACTGTGAGGGCAGTCTTGTTGGTTTGGTCCCGTAGTTCAAGTCTTCCTTTTAGCTGCGGTGGTTGTTGGCTTCCTTTGTTTTCCAGTGGTGGGGTAGGGATCATTCCAAGCACCTCGAAAGGGGCATGGTGATTTGTCTGTAGGGCTCAAGCTAATGGTTTAATAACTTCACTGAAACTGGAGATTTAAATCTGGAAACATAAGGAGAAAGTTAACTCAGCCCTTAATGCTTCCCAATTAATCAACTTAGAACTTGTATAGAAAGAGTTATTTGGAACTCAGTTCAACTCCATGGCTCAGTGGCTTTTGTTTTTCTTATACTTCACATACTCTTTGCAGGTGATTTTAATGTGTAGACTTCATTAGCAGGCAATCTAAAAAAGAAAAAAAAAGCTTGAGTATATAGAAGTTCTTTCAATGGATCATGAATGGTAATGTCAAAGTCTAAAGAATAATAGAATGAAATACCTTAAAGATCTTATTTCAATAAATGTAATTTAATATAATAAATATTTTAACTTAATATATTTAATATATTGAGATATTTTAATATGCATTAATTGTTGAATGCATTGTTTCTTCCATAACTAAAGTAGATACCTAAATTCACAACAAAAGAAATTAAGTAACCTTCAAATACGGGCTGGATGCAGTTCAGTGCTTGGGGCATGTTAGATGATAGATACCTAGATATTGATTCCAAAGTTACATACCAAGTGTCTGTAAAAAATCAGTTTCTTAAATGTATCCCTCTGAAGAAACAACACAGTTGTTACATTTGAAGCTATTGAGTATTAGAATGAACTGTTCTAAATGGTGTGTTTCAGGGTCTTTTGTGGAAAAACAGATCACGTGATAAATGTGTCGGTACTGCTAGGCTGTGTGTTACTAAATGTTTTGTGGGCATAGATGTCCCCTGTAGATAGGTGAGAACTGATGAGCTGGGCTGTGTCCTGCTCTGCCTCAGGGAAAGTCTCTTGCTCTACTGGAGAAACAGTCAAGTTACTGCACATGTCCTATCTCTGGGTGGCTGTTGGGCATTCCTGAGTTCTTAGTGTCTACCTTTTTTTAAACAATACTTTTATGTTTAAGGTATTTTGCTCTTTAGCCTAGGTTTCTGACTGCCTTTGATGCCTGAAGATTACAATATACAAATTTCTCAGTGTTGGAAAGTCCCAGAATTATTTATTTTCTGTAACTCGTGAAAAGTGCTTGTTCCAGGTAGAAAGCTAAGGCAAGGTCAGCATCCTTGAAACACAGAAATTCATTTTACATATGAATTCTTTACTTAACCTAATAACATATTCCTATCCAAACAGTCAAATTTGTGGTTCTTTAAAAACAAATAAATCACATGCATGCGGTGAGCAGTGCTTGGCATACTGAATGGGCAGAGGCCTCTTGTGTCTGTAGCTTTCCTTTCCTGCCTTGTCAAAGAAGATTAGCTTGCAGACTCTGAAATGTTTTGGCCTTCAGAAAGATGAGCTATAAAGCTCACCAGAGGGACAATCAATCCTTGTCATGTCTCCCCACATCATTTTCCACTTCCCCCAACTACCATATTTCAAACCCAAGGCCTTGGTCCAGCCCACGCACAATTTTTGTAACCAGCTTAGTCAGGGTTGTGATTTCCCTTTGTACTTCTGCCTGTTACACTTAGTTTATAGTAGTAATGCCTGCTTTGTAGGAGTCACTGCAATAAAATTGTTCCTCTCCTTGTGTGGCTGGACTGTTTTAAGTACATGGGTCTAATCAGAGCAGTTTGTCTTCTTGGTTTTGACATGGCTGTGTTGAAGTGTGTTGATGATTCTCACCAATGTCTCTGAAAGGGCTGGGCTTGGGAGTGCAACCATGTAGGTTCAAAAATCTGCTGTCATCCCTGTCCCAGGACATAGGGGATACTTACTGCATCTGGGTGTGCCTCCTTCAATGTGATACCACACGCTGGTGGTGCTGTTAGTTGCAACAGCGTCTCAGCTGGGGTTGAAACAGCCATTCCTATTTAAAAAATAAAAAATCTTCCATACTTTGGCAAGTTGTATTGTTGTTATTGTCTATTAAAACCTTGAAGGTCAACAGTTAACTTTTGGTGTATGGTTTATAATTGTGAAGCAAAGGGGAGTGACCTCAGTCACTTATATTTTATTTGAGATTATTAAGAGTGCCATTCTGCTTATGATTCAGCAGTAAAGGACTTAACTGAAACCATGCCCACTGTTTTAAGTTACGCTGCAGACTCTAGACTGCTGCACACATCAGCCTTCAGGCACCACAATACAGAGATTTTTCAAGTGACTTTTTTGTGGGAGAGGAGAAGGCTTGAGGACTTATTCTAAGAGTCACATGAAGCACTTCAGAAACACTGCAATTTTTTTTTCCTTTCTTTCCTTCCCCTTTCCCTTTTTCTTCAAGTTATTTAAACCACACTAGGCAATACGTTTAACTATGGGAAATACCTTCATACCTTTGGTAACATTTGTCCTTTCTATAAGCATGGTTCTGTCTTTTACACAGAAGTTGCTAAGCAAGGGTTTTTTCTTCAGATGGACACCTCTGCTGTCAGATGATGCAGAAGCAGATCACTGCGACAGGCTGGGTACTGCCGTTGACCAGATAAATCTTGCATCCTAATTCTAAAGCAAGCTCCCTGTGTTCGTGCTGCAGGTGTGGCTGTGGAGGCACGCCGGAGCTTGGAGGGACCGGGAAGGGGCACCTTACAGCACGCTGGTGCCATCTGACGGTAAGTTTTCTCAGCAGGTTTTCCCCCTTCCCATCGATGTCAACAAGCTTTTCATATTTTGTGGGAGTAGGGTGAGATGATGTTAGTTGCATGTGGTTTATATATGCATACCCCAGAAACAGAAGTACTACATTAATTAAAGACATCTGGAATGATTTATGTGGTTTTCTTTATTCATCCTGGTTTTTAAAAACAGCTTTTAAATTAAACTGCAACTTATGATATGACTTTTTCACTTCATTTTCTTTCCCCCCCCTCCAGAAGTAACTATTAATTACAGACATGGTCTTCCTGTGATAACTCTTACACTGCCCACAAGAAGCGAACGCTGTCAGTTTACTGTTAAGCCAGTGGTGACCACTGTAGGGGCATTCCTGCAGGATGTGCAGAGAGAAGATAAAGGAATTGAGAGGGTGGAAGTCTTTGCAACAGGTATCTTACATTTCTGTCATTTCTCAAAACCAATACATTCCTTTTCAAGTGGACTGTACTTCTCTCCTGAAGCACAAGTTCAGTCCTCCATCAGGTTTAACATTGTTGCTGTTGGGGTGGCTCTTGAATGCTTCTGGGGTTTACCGGTGTTTCAGATTTAATATCTCAGTCCTCTTGGAAAGTTTTTGATTAAAAATTCAGAATTGGGCATATTACTGTAACCTTCCTTATGGATAGACACAGTAGTGTCCTATGTTTCTCAGGTAGCTTCTCTTTGTAATGCTGTCTTTAATTTTAAAGTGTCTCTCTTCTGGTTTCTGTGATATCTTTTTCTTTCCTTGTCTCCATGATCATTCTTAAAGACAATCAGTTGGGCTCTTGAATGTGATGTCTGCCAGTTATTCAGTGCTACCTGGAGCAGGAAGAATCTGTTTGCCTTACCATGAACTTGAACTCATATAGAATATTTGCTAAGAGCTAGGCAACCACATAATGTGTGCAATGATAAAGGGCAGCTTATTGAGACTTTGGGGAGGTTTCATTCATCAGCTGGAGTACAGTACTTTGGGGCCCTTGGGTTGAAAGGAAACAGCTGTACTCATATGTTAGCACTGATGTGGTCTTTCATCCTTGTAGCATACTGTTTATCCCATTGTCGAAGTCTTCAGGTAATTTTCTCAAGCTCTGCTCAGTGTTTTCATGTGTTTTGTCTCTTTGGTCTGCCTGTTGATAAAAGCTAACATTGAGTTACTTAAACTGCTTTTCCATTTTGTTTCCAAGACAACTTGGTTTGTATTTTGACAGGGCTTTGTAGTTTTTCCACAGCAATTCAGAAAAGTCTTGCAACCCCTGTCCTCATTCTAGAGAAGGGCTCAATCTCAAAAGTAGAACTGAGATGTAGCTTTCTTGTTTGAATCTGGTAGAATAGGTACGTGAATTTGGCTACCTAAAAAGATCTATTTCTTCCTTTTCCCTCTCATCCCCTAAAAAGAAAGAAAGGAAGAAAGAAAGAAAGGCAGGAAGGCAGGCAGGCAGGCTGGCTACATCCCTATAGAAAGATTTATTTTCCATCAGGTGAACAGAAGAAAGGATGGGGTTAAGGAGAGTTGGTCCAAAGTTTCACAGATGGGTGCATTCATAATGTTCCCTTTCTTCCTGGTTGATACTGCAGAGGGCTGCAGGGACTTTTAAATGAACTGAAAATAGATTGATGCACCTAGAAGATCAGGAAGCCACAGATCTAGGAGAAGCTGCTTTAGTTGCCTTTGAGAGCACAGTTAGTAAAACAGGAAAATACCCCACAGAGCAATATATTTATGCCCTCTAGTGCAGTGGAGATATGATCTGTGTGGATCCCAGTGTATGCATGAGGTTTGTGTACACAGGAACTTTGGTGTTTTGGGGTTGTTTTTTTTTTTCAATGTTGTCTGCTAGGCAGCAAAGGCAGAAAATTCTCTTGTATCTTCAGAAGCCAATGTAACAAATGGTCATTGTCAGCAGCTGGTCTTCCCCTTAACATGAAAGTTTTCACTAAAAAGGGATTTCTTACTGGGGTGAGGCAGGACTAGCCAAGAACATGCACTGGCAAACAGTTAACCTCCAAGTACTGCTATACTGCAGAGACATCCGTGACAGAAGTATTTGTGATTCTGAATCGCATTCTTTTGTGGTATGTCAGCAAAAGCTAACTACTCATTCTGCTTCAGTGCAAACATCAGTCAATTGTGAAGCATAAGATAATTTCTGTAAGAAACCCTCAAGTCTGGCATTTTTGGCATGGATGGACAACAGGTTCCAAAGTGGAAAGGAATTTGGGCCATTTCACCTTGTCACATCTGTTTAAGTCCACCCCAACTTTGGGATAGAAACGTTGTCTGCTTTGATTAAAACAATGACTGTTAAACAGTTCTCTGCTCTGTATTTTTCAAGTGCCGGGCAATTGTAATGATAGAGAACAGCTTAGATGTTTAATTTATTAGGAAACTGATACTGTAAAGAGAAACTATTGGTCAAGTACTGAGAGTTGAATTTAAACATTTATTATTAAAGAAAAATTATGAAGCCTTGATTTAGTGCAGACACTTCGTCTGTGTCGTTTAGCCATTAAATGAAACCCAACCTTAATTGAAAGTATTATTGCTGTGTATGATGACTCACTTTCATTTTCTGTGGATTTGATTTTGGTCCTGCAAAACTTCTGTAGAAAAAAATGTCCCTTTGTCCACATTTGAGCACTGGTGCTTAGGTATAGGAAGGAAAGTAGCCTTGTGCTGAAAGCCTGTGGGGTATTTTCTAAAATAAAACACCTCCCTTCCACCCACACTTTTCTGCTTTTCAGTTAATAAAAGGTTGGACAGGTTAATAAATTGGTGTTGTATCACATCCAGAACAAAGAGCCTGTCTGGCACTTATTTTGAAAAGCATTTTTTGCTTAAATGCCACTTTATAAATGTCACCTTAATAATTACATGCAAATGAGCTTTGATGTTCTATTATGCTGTAAAAAAAAAAAAAAAAAAAAAAAAAAAAGAGTGGATGGGCACATAAAAATTTCAGATTTTGGATTGAAAGTGATAGCCTTCCAGGCTTGCTTTGCTACCCACATAGAGTGGGTCGGGGAGCCAGCTGGTGTGTTAGCTCACAGAGTGCAGTAGTCTCAGCCTCAGCAGATGGGGCCTGAGGACAGAGCTCCAGTGAATAAATAATTGTAGGTGTGGGGTTGTCTACGGTACCTTTCTGTAGTGAGCACATGGGGACAGATGGAGGAGCTGGGGCAGTAGCACTGTGACAAATATTTAGATATAAAGATCTTTGTATTTTGTAGCCTAATCATTATTCATCTAAGTAGTAAAGCTGCTGTTTTCTGCCACTGCCCACCCCTTGACAGAGGCAGGGGAAGATGCCCTTTTTATGTAGAGGAAGTGAAGACCAGATCACACAGGTACTGTGGGGCAGCTGCTCTGTGGCTTTTGAACCCCCAGTGCCACAGCAATGTGTCCAGCAGCAGTGGTGTGTGTGGCTCTGGGGATTCTTGGGCCATCTGAACTCCCTGGGTGTCTGGTTTTACTGGGTGGCTCTGGAATCTGCTGGACTTGGGCCAGTGAGAGCTCCGGGGATCCACTGTTACACGTTGTTGCTGATGACTCTGGGAGCTCCTTTTTGGTGTCGTCAGCTCCCTGAGGGACGTTGATGTGTTCCTTTGCCTCCTAGCTGTGGTGAGGTGTGGTGGACAGTGAAATGAGAAGATGTAAAAGCCAGCAGGCAGGAAGAGTAGTAATATACTAAAGAAAATAGGTTATTTATAAACTTCAGGCCCCTTTAAACAGGGGAAACAAAAAGCAGAAATGGGATAAACCAGATCTTTTACATTTCAGCAGAGGTTTTAGATTACATCTGCCCTTGTGTATTGAATGTAAAATAGGAAGGAATCCATTTCTCCTTTGGATGCAGCTATTTTTCGTGTTATCAAGAAATCAGAAATGTTGCCAGAGTACTACTCTTGCAAATCTGCTGTGTTGAGAATGCCCTGGGAAGGGCTGCAGTGTGTCCGTGCTGCTGGATGAGAGACTTTTCATATACTGAAGTTGTGGTCCATCTACCAGTGGCACATCTCTTCTAAGCCCTAGGCAGACACAAATACTGCCTTCTGGGTGAAAGGCAAAGAAAAATAGTAGAGAGGGAATGAAGGAACAAATATAAAAGCAGGATAAAATCTTCAACAACCAGCTTTCCTGATTGCGTGTCACAGTCTCCCCCTTGTCTCTGATTTTAAGTCATTGAAATCTTACATAGTTATGTGAGTGTCTTTTTTTTCTCATCCTGTTCTCAGTGTTGCTGATGAGGTAGCATTCATATAAATTTTCACACAGAAAAGTAGGAAAAAGTTCTCCAGAACTTTTTTAGACTAATGCTTCTGTGGCTCCTGGTCTGTCTTGTACTGGACAGTCTAGCTATCTACTTCTTAACTCCCAGTGACAACTGATAGCAAAACAGAGTGATTTCAAGAACCATTAATAAAAATCTGAACACCACTACTGACAAGAATTGCTCTTTTTGACTAGAAGAGACTGTTTAAGGAAAGACATAAATCTATAACTCAAGATGAGGTCTTTGAAGGTCTTTTAATTTCCCAAACCCCTTTGTCCTAGTGAAGATGCAAACTTGTGTGTGAATGGAGAAACAAAAATGCAGATCTTTATGTTATGATTTCTTGCTGTTTTATGCAAAGCTTCTTTTTCTTCCGTCCTGCCCTTCCCAATGGGTTGATTCTAGTCATAATCATAACGCAAGAAAATGCAGGTCTGCTCACAGTAGTGACAAGTTTGAACGACACTGCTAGAGAAAGCATTCAGGCACACACTCTGTGTTGATGTGTTCCTCCTTACTGTTTAGTATCAGTTACCAGATTTATTAAAAGTATAGTTCCCTTCCAACCATTATTAATAAAGAACTCTAGCACTTTTCCAAAGGGATAGCAGCTAATGTTTAAGGTTCCCTATGATAAATTATTTAGAACTTGAATCTTTCTTCTGCAGATGGTAGCAAGGTCTCTGATGCAACCTTGGTGGAGGTTTTACTGATGAATGACTTTAAACTTGTTATCAACAACACAGCATACAGTGTGTCACCTCCTGTAAAAGGTAAGAGCAATGCTTAATAACTCTTATTATCTCACTTCATCTAGTGGAAGGCATGGGAAGTCTCAGAAAACTGGAAGCTGTCTGGTGAAAGGAATTTCTCTTTGTTTTTTTTTTTACCGTTGGATGGTCCTGCTTTTTGGGGGTTGGAGGTGGGGAGAGAATGAAGAAGGGTGGGTGCTTGAAATGTTTTATGACAAACATTTTCTTTTCAGATAAACTGAGTAGTGAGCATGCTACTGAAATGGAAGATATCAAATCCTTGGTTCACAGGCTGTTTGTGGCTCTACATTTAGAAGATCACCAGGTCAGGAAAGAGAGAGAATTGCTACAGAAACTGGACCATCTGAAAGAAGAGCTGTTGCCTCTTGAACAGGTTGGAAAGTTGTTTTTTTTTTTTTAAATTTAGAAGCATTTCCTTTCATCAAGAGTAAGTCCTGTGATAGAAGAAAATCAGCATGAATGGTTAGGGTGTGTCTGTTTTGTTTGTTATGTAAAAGAGAGTAAATTCAAATTATTTTCAATTCAGTTGTTTTCCCTCCCACTATGCACATTCCCTAGGTAAAAACCACAACACCTGGAGAAAGCTGTCATGAACAAGCCTCAGCATGGCTAGTATTGGAATTGAAAGTCCACTTAGTCACCTGTTGCTGTATGAGTTCTGAATACCCGTTCCAGAAGACACAATAGTGAGGTAGAAATCATCTGTGGCTTAGGCTAGGGTTTCCTATTTCACCAAGGCAGCAAGGCAAATTGTTTGGATTAATGGTTGCCAGAATCCAAGAAGGGAAGGTATGAATGTTGATCTAGGGCAGGCTAAGCAAACCCAGCATGAGAGGAGGACACCAGAAAGCCTGACAAAATGGACAAACTTTTCCTTGGCTTCAGACTTGCTTTGTGAGGACCAGCCTCAGCATTAACCAGAGCTGCCTTGAATGGTAAATGGAAATCCAGTAGACATAAACTCCTAGTAGTGGGAAGGGAGATTAAAAGCAGCATTTCTTGGTGCACAATAACCGGGAGATCTGGTTGCCCTTGGATTTCAGTCCTTTTCTTTATCAGCAGGGTAAGTTGGTAAGAGGAGTTAGTAAAAGGATCTAGCCCAGCAAGAGAAAGCATAGTTGAGGGTCTGCTCATCAGAGGAGCACTCATGTTTACTTGAACAGGTTTCTATATTTCTTTCCCTTAGATGAAAGCCAGAATCATGGACAGTGCAGAGGTAAAGACCTCCAGGCTTCTGTGGGTTGGCTTAGCTTTGATGTCAACGCAAGGGGGAGCGTTGGCGTGGCTCACATGGTGGGTCTATTCTTGGGACATCATGGAGCCAGTCACGTACTTCATCACTTACGGGAGTGCCATGGCTTTCTATGCCTACTTTGTTCTTACTAAACAGGTAAGTTCTCATTTTGTAAATGTCTGGAGTATTGTAAAGGAGGAAAACTGACTCTGAAAATCGCAATGTTTGGGTTCTGAGGAAAATATAATTCAATAAGTAGTTTTGCCATCAGGCAGGGACTTGTTTGATCCCTAATGGGACTGGATAGAAATGTTATATTATGCAGAATCAAGCCAGGTACTGTTATACATGAACTGCAGACCAGCTACTGAGCATAACTACTGTCTGTAAGATTTCATAACCTAGGCAATGAAAAGTGATGAAAGAAGTCTGCCCATTTATTTTAAAGTTTTGTAGATCACTTCGAGTAGTAAACGTCACCTTGCTCATTGCTGTAAAGGGTCGTACTGCTGTGCCAGTTTGTGAACCCTGCCTTACTGAAGCAAATCATTGAACAGTAGCTTGCATTTGCTGGAGTTTATGTATAAATGGTGCAGGGTACCAAAGCGTTTGGAACTCTGGCAGTTACATTATTGAAATATACCTAATTTAGTGCCTGAAAAAATTATATTGCTTTGTTCCTCATAATCTGACTGCTTTTCCTTGATGTTGAATGAGTGGAAGTAAATCTAGGACAGCTGAAATAGAGCAGGAAACAGGCGTTGTTTAGAAGAAAAAAAAAGTTTGCTGAGCAACAAAAAAACAGATCTTAACTGAGCTGCACATACAGTTGTCCAGAAATCATGTAAGACTTCGAGAAATGTTTCTTTTTCCTGTTTTAGCTCTGTAGTTTACTCCCAAAGAGACCATCTTGATGTTGAACTTTCTGTGATGCAAAACTCTTTTGTTATGGAGGTATGTGGAAGAGTAACCAACACTTCCTTCCACAATACCAGTGGATCTATAAACCTCATGAAAAGTCAGGTTCCTTTAGTGAAAATGGGAGATGTGTCTGTTTTTATGAAGAGCTGGCTCTGAATGCAAGTTTTATTCCTTCTCAGTGATTTTTAAGAAGGGCAAAGGCATCCCTACTTTTTGTATATGAGTAGATAAAGAGATTACTACTTGGCTTTTTGGAACAGCTGCTGGCACCATTGCTTGAGGCTTTTAAATAAGTCTTAGAGAAATAGTAGCTGAGCTTTCTCTGACTCCTTGGAGGTAGTGTCCATTGACTCAGGTGGGTCCAGTCATGAAGATCACACTATGTCTTTATTATAATTGAAAATTCCTTTAGATGCAATAGAAGTTTCCTACCAGGTGTCTAAAAGGCCCTTATAAGCGTATAACTTCCTATGTAGCCTCAACAGAACATATGTGTGTGTTGAACTTGATGAATCTTCCTGAAACAGGCTGAATTTCTATTGAAAACTCAGTTGTACAGATAATCTTCTGGCCTCTACCCAGTTTTCTTGCTAACCCCAAATACGTGCCCTGCTTTCTTCACCAGGACTACATTTATCCTGATGCTAAAGACAGGCAGTTTCTCCACTACTTCTATCGGAAATCCAAAACCCAGCATTTTAATGTGGAACGATACAACAAGCTCAAAGAAGACCTAGCAGAGGTATTTAAATACAGTTCTTAAATAATGTGGTAGCATCTGGCTTAAGACTTTTTCAGTAAACTCTCAACTAACAGAAAGTTGACCTCAGGGTTTGCTACTTAACATTCAAAACCGTGTATTGCTTATCCGCCAGTTTCAGCTGTTCAAATAACCATACAATGTTTTCCATTGATGTATAAACCACTTCAGTAAGTCGTCAGAATGAGAGACCTTCATGAATTTAATTTAAAACAAGTAAGTCAGTTTATCAGCCCTACACGTCCATTTTTTGCATACTCTAATATGTTGCATTCTTGGCCTTTTTCATAGAATAGCTGCATTGCTTTTGGAGACAGTGTGTTTGCTGCACTGCTGTGGTAACACAATCTCCTCCCTTCCTTGGAAGGTGGCTGTCTTGCAGAGTTTAGCATTTGACATCTTAATCCTATTCCTTAGGTAAAAGTCTTAAGATTTCCAGAACATGGGTGACTGGATGAAAAAGGTCATATTGTATGCCTAGGAGAAACTTTGTGGTCTTCATGAAAAAGTGTAGCAGATCTCTCACTACTCGATTCTTACTCCCCCATCCCATCTCACCCAGCCCTGTGTTCAATGCCTCATAGAAGAAAACTGAAATTAGCCCTGATTTTAGTTCAGGACCCAAGGTTCAGGTTATCATTTCATGAGCCACAATTGACATAAGGCTACAGTTTGATGCTTTTTCAGTAGCCTGTGAGTATGAATGTTGTAATTGTAATGTCAGGAAAATAATACCTTGGGGTGTGGGTGAGCAGGGCACATGCTTCTCTCTGGAGACTGGCTGAATGACCTGAGCAGGCCTGGAAATGTTTGGTGTCCTCCATTTGATTGGTCTGGTTTCTTGTGTAAGACCAATGTAAGACCTGAGAAAGGAAAACTACTGGGTGTGTGAAAGAGAAGGAGAAAAGGGAGGGCTGCAGAAGGATGAACTCTCACTCTTTCTTGCACTGGCAGGCAGAAGAATCCCTGAGGCGTCTGCGTCAACCTCTGCACCTGAGGCTTCCAATCCAGGAAATCAATGACAAGGACTGACTTTGGTTTTGTATATATTAGAATTGCCCTTTCAAAGCTGACACGAACATTTAGTTACTCTATAGAAACTGGATATTTTTGACCACTATCGTTTTGAAAGTTGCAGTAAATATCTATAAAAATTATTTGGTCACTTGACTGTTTGGTTTTGGTTTTTTTTAACCCTATGAAGGAGCTGCTGAAGCACAGTTCAAGGTATTTGTCAAATCCCATTAGTAAAATGGAGGCATTCTGCCTGCGAGTAAAACGGCAGGCATGTTTTATAGAACAAGGGCTGTCTTTTTAGTACCATTTAGTACTATAGCACAACAGTAGCTCATAGATTAACTTGCGCATTGAGAATTAAGGATTTTTTTCCTGAAATTACTGTTTCCTTTTCCCTAGCTCTATGCATTGACTCTGCTGGTGTAACACCACTGGTGGAGGTTAGACTTACATCACAAGTAAGCTTTTTTAGTAAATATTGCTGGAAAAGTAAGATATATCAAACTCATTTACTATAAAATCATTTATGTTTGTGTTGCATTTTATTGAAAGAATTTATCAAAACATTCAAACATACATGATTTATACAAAGCTTAAAAGTAAGCCACAGTAAGACTTAGTATCTGTGATTCAGAACATAGTATATGGAAAGATTTACCTAAAGCAGAAGGAGTAAAACAATTATTTTATACCCAGGAAAGTGGATTAAGACACTTCTGTCAGTCTGAGTTCTTCATTGTCCCCCAAAGTTAAGCATATGTACCAATAATGTAAAAAATAAATGTTTGCTTCTGCTGGAGTAGTAACAATCCCATCGTGAAATGTCCTGTGGTGACAAATGCGCTATTGCTTTTATGTACACAATGACAGAGTATGATGGCTGATCTCCCCTAGGGCCGAGGAGGGGAAGAGGCTGATCCAACACCGAGGCCTGAAGTATGAAGGTTTGCATATTTTGTATTTTGCAGAGCTGCCTAGAGATGTCCAGCAGTTGTGAGTCTACAACCTTGAAATGATTTGCTTTAGCTTTAGAGATGTGTACAAGGCGAGCCTACCCAAAGTCATGCTAAGCAAGCTGTACACGGTCTCGTTTCACCACTGCTTGCTTTTCTCCTAAGAATGCAAAGCACCAGCAAGCTGTAATTGTGCCCCAAACATAAATGATATGTAGCAGAAAGAAGCCCTTTATCTATATTAATGCTACAGTTGTACTCGAGGAATTAAGTTCCTTTTTAGTGTTGAGAGAAAATGTAAAAAATGTCTAAAAAGCTCAATAAATCCACAAAAATTGGAAGGTGGGTACTGCTGTCCACAGATAAAAGATGCCCTACAAACATATTCCACGTAAACTGTGCTCTTGGAGTAAAATAAGCCAATCTAATGCAACATTTGAAATATTTTGGAAATAGTAAAATGTGCCATAGTTAGATAGTAATCAAGCAAAAAACTTTTAAGAAAAAAAGTAATCCAGAGTATCAGTTTCAATAAAATCTGAGCACCTCTTAATAGTTTTGCACCAGTCAACTTTTCCCAAATTCCCTGAGATGAACAGAGCTGTAATACTAGCTTTAAAATTGCTTTAAGATTATGTATACAAACTATAACGTTTGATGCCAGTGGTTTTGCAAACAATCTTGTAGAATATTAGTCTCCTAAATTAAGATGGTGTGTTTTTCACTTCTGCAGTGAGTCCTAGTTAATGGTTGTCATTGTTAAGTAACAATCTACTTAGATTTTGGGTGAAAATACAATTTTTTAGTTAGCATTGAGGCAAAACAAGGAATCTGTTTTTTTCCTATAGCATTAATGTCTCTGCACATATCCACTTTGCGATGAGATACTTTCCTGTTAACGACAGTAAGAAGCTCTGTGAACTCCAAGGAAGAGCCATGCTTTCCAAGTGTCTCACACAAATCTTGAATGTACCAGGAGCCATTTACAGTTTCACGATGAGAAAAGTAACCTATTGTAGGACAGGAACATAAAATTATATCCAAATGTAAGTAGTGATGCCACTTGAAAAATATTCCTGAGAGTTACTGCTCGCTAGCTGCATCCGTAAGGGTGCATTACTAATGCGTGTAAATCTTACTTTGCCAATTACATTATTTCACTGGAAACTGTAGATGGGAAATGGCTTTGAGATCACTTACAGTGCTCAGCCAAGAGGAGCACGGTTCAGGAACTGGTAGCTTACAATTGTTTCTGCACATTACAAGAGAGTGGATGGGACTGAGGACAAGATACATGGAGGACTGGAGAGGACAGCCATATAGTGCAGGGAAATTTATAAGCCACCAGAATCCTACAGTCCTGGAAGAGGGGAATGCTTGCTGTCAGCAGCCAGCTCAGCAGCAAGATTGATGAGAATGTTTCTCCTTGGCAAATTAACTGCAACCTTGACAGTTTATTTTCACTTTTTCCTTAACATGTGAGGCTCTTTCCCAGACAAGATGTCACTTACCAGACATGTAAAACAGATGACCTGGAACAGTACTCATTCTTTTGACTGCGAAATGAGGAAGTGTTCAAGCTGTTACAGTGAAGTATCAGACATCACATGTAAAATATTAGAACTTACCTTGTGCCACAGAGTAGCACATGATAAAGTCTGCGCCAGCAGGCAGAGTATAGACACCAGCTGCATCCACTTCAGTCTCATTGACAATGGATTCATTGCTACTGTCTATTGAATCCTGAGCAATAACCGGATCATCATGTTTATCACCTCGACATGCCTGTTGGTGAGAAGTATTGTTATTCTTTCACTGCTGCCAAGCTCACCTATGTTGATATGATACTTCTGACACTACCAGGGGCGACTTCTGTTCAGTTAGGTGTTCCACGTTACCATGAGTCTGGATTCAAGACCCACTTACTTCTCTATCAGTTAAAACACTGGTGACAAAGTTCAGTAAAAGCTCTGAGATGATCACAGAATTGCTGAGATTGGAAGGGACCTCTTGAGATCACCTAGTCCAACACCCCTAGCTAGAGCAGGTTGTCCAGGACTTTGTCCAGTCAGCTTTCAAGTATCTTCATAGATGGAGACTTCACAATCTCTCCGGTGACCTCTTCCAGTGTTTGACCACCCTCACAGTAAAAAAGCGTTTTCCTGTGTTGAGATGGAATTTCACGTGTTTTAATTTGTGCCAGTTGCCTCTTGTCCCGTCACTGGACAGCACGGAAAAGAGCCTGGCTCCCTCTCAGGTGTTTACAGCATTGGTAAGATTCCCCTGAGCCATCTCCAAGCTGAACAGTCCCAGCTCTCTCAGCCTCTCCTCATATGAGAAATGGTCCAGTCCCTTACTCATCTTTGTGGCCCTTTGCAGGACTCACTCTACTAAGTCCGCATTTTTCTTGTACTGGGGAACCCAGAACTGGACACAGTACTACAAATGCAGCCTCACCAGTGCTGAGTAGAGAGGAAGAATCACCTCCCTCAGGCCTGTTGGCAAGGCAGTGTTGAATAAATGCTCTGAAGCACAGCTATCATCATATGCTGTTACACTTCCACGCTTAGTTCGGTTTCAAATGTGTTAGTTGAGGGAGTGTTTTTGTGAGAAGCCACTAAGTGAGCCCAGTATTGTCAGTGTTGCAAAAAGGCTATTCGTGAAGGTTAAGAAGGTAACAAAACATTCAAAAGATACAAAGTAAGTAAGGAGCATTACTTAAGAACTACCACTAAAGAAACATGAAAATTTTCTTTCATTTACAGTGATGAAGTTTCATTCTTGCCATTTCCTCTGATTTCCAAAGGTACATGCTGCCAGTAGTGCTGTAAAAGAACTCAGTTGATGAACTGAACTAAGTTAATTAGCTTTTTGATAAGTATATATTATGTTTCCAAGTATTACTTATAACTTAAAATGGAAATAGTAAATATTTTCCCATCTTTGGCAACTGGTGAAAAAAAAAAATCAAAGCTGAATGAGTCCTAATGAAAGATGAATTAACAATGTGCTGTGGCCTTGTGTCTAAGGAAGCTTTCATTTGGGGAAAAAAAAAAAAAGGTAATTCTTAGAATTACTCTATAAACTACTACAATTACAACCTGCTGAAGGCCAGGTTCTCCTGTGAGTTTGCTAACTGTAATCTGCATAAAGATGGGATAAAGCCCTGGGTAACCTGGTTTGACCCCATAACTGACTCTGCTTTGAAGAGGAGTCTGGACCAGAGACTTCCTGAGGTCCCTTCCAACTTACCTTGTGAACCAAGGAATGAAACAGGAGGTTACATATGGGCTTTACTTGACTGCTTAGCACAAACAGTATTTCTGAGACAATAAAGCCTTAAATTGATTCTTTAAATTCTACAGAGATACCAAGTATTCATCATGGACAGAAAAGAAACAAAACAAAACAAAAAAATCATCATCACCACCAAAACCCACCACAAAAAACAACTTCTATCAAGTAAAGGGACTTGCCGAGAAGGAAACGGGGAAGGAAAGGTTTGATTGCCTTCTACAGCCAAGCATAGGGCTGTGAGGTGTGAACAGTAGGAACTGAGCTGAGGCTGTACGCAACTTTCTCAAGAAAAAAAAAAGATACCGTCTTCTCTGCCATTAAATATACACTGACAGTCAATCTAACATGGGCTTAATTTGGGTTGCTCTTCATAAAATTACTTCTTAAATACAGCTAGTATCATACTATTAACACTTGTGTACATAAAGGGTTTTTTTAAAAGAGAACAATCCTTGTCTTAAATGCCTTTAAGGAATAGTTTTCCATGCCTTCTCTTTTTAAAGATGTGAATACTTTCCCTTGTGAAAACACTGTATTGGAAAAACTGACTTCTGTATTACAAAAAGACATAGGTCAGTGTTAACTCCACTGAATTCAGAAACAGACACCTTACCTGAATGATAAATATCTTCGGTTTTCCTACCAGACTCTGGCATTTGTCTCCTCTGAACATGTCTGTGATTGCCTCAATTTTGATTTGGGCATCATATGCATAAACATGATCATTCTCACCATGACTCAGGAACACACAAACAAAGCAGTCAGCGTTACTGTGGTCATCCTTAGAGGCTGAAATAGTCAAGTGGTGTTTAGATGACTGAACAGTGATCTTCAGGTTTAAAAAACATTGTAATTTGTATAATATAATTTAATCTCTGATCAGTCCTTTTTCAAATGAAGCCTGTTTTCAGAAAGTGTAATTTGAAGGTGCAACGATTCAACATGGCTGAAGGTAAGTGCCACTAAAAGTAAAAAGAATGTTAACTTCTCCCAGCTGCAGGTACTTTCTTTCAGCTCTTAGTGACTTCATTAGTTCTCTCCACAGAAGCTTCACTTGCACTGCAATAAAATAATCTGAAGTCTAACCCCTAAGTCCTTCTAATGTTAAACAACTTCCTTGTGCACAAAAATTATTTTAAGTTAGATGAACAGAGAGAACAGAAGAAAATAAATCTGGAAATTCTGCTACAAATAGTTAGGCATTACCAATATATAGACTCCTACCTTCATAAATTTTCTGCAGCACATCTTCTGCTTTCAGATCATCAAAATGTCTGACTTCAAATCCAAGGTCTGTCAAACTATTTTTAAAACACATCACTATTAGTAAAAATCTTGCTCAAATTATATGTCAGTTTCTACCAACTCAGTTGCTTTCCCTGTGAGAGAATGAATATTTGTGTTTATGCATTACTTATGAAAAAAACTACTAAAGCTTATTTTGAACTCAAACCGGTGTCAAGTGCAGGTGTAATACCCAAAGTTACTTGAAGGAGTTTGTCCTAAGAGAACTCTGGACTCACTGAAATCATAGGACTTGTGCCAGCAGTTTCTGTGACTTAAAGGAATGTGCCTTGAAGCTTTTTTATTATGGCTTTTTTTGCCAAGGTTGCATAAGTGCTTATGTCTGCAAAATCTTTTGCTCTGTACTTAAACTTACAGGAAACTGCTTATTTGACCATGATTTCTGAAGTTTAGCTTTTTAAGCTTCAGTAGAGAAACCAAGTTTCTTACCTGCGTTTCAGATTGTTTCTATCTGCAAGAGTCCCACGTCTGTCTGGAAGCCGTAAATGCCAAAAGAAGTGCTCATGATTGAAGATTAACGCAATTCCTCTTCTTTGATGGTTCATTTTGTATTGCATTGCAGGATCAAATGTTTGTCTGTTGCCAGAGATGGAAAACATTCTTCATAAATGAGTTAATGGCTAATTGAATTCCTTTCCTGTATTCCTGCTGGCTGAGATTTTTTTTAATTGGAGGATCTAATTTCAGAAGACAAGATCTCAAAATGTGCAGTATTTTAGGAAGAGCCTAAATCGCTAGGTCTTTTTGAAAAGCTTGGGAATGTTAAGCAATTCACTAAAAACAAGTGTTGGGTGCGTACTAGGCTCTATCAGGTAGGTTGAACAGTTTCTCTACCATGTGTTTTTATTTTCTCTTGTCAGGAGGCTGTCTCATTAGTAACACAGTAGGGCATGTAATAGTGCACTTTAGACTTGGCTCCAATTCTCTATGTTATGTATTTAGCTAAATATTGTTTTAACATAACTGGATAGTACATATGTACTTATTTGGAATTGTAGCTGTCTGAGATTTGCTTCAAGTTCTTCTAACTAAACTGAGTGCTGCATCATAAGCAATAGACTATAAACTGGTGATGAGGTGTTACGCATAGTGTATCTTGCAAAAGGTGAACAAATTTGTATTATTTACACTAAATAATAAAAACTGTGACAATACAATGGTTCATCTAAGATTTTAGTAACCAGCCAACAAAATCCTAAAGCTGAAGGACAGTGTTGTTCTGAAGGACCTACCTAATGACCTACCCAGCTTCTAAGTAGAGGACTTTAAACTATCGTGGCAACAAATGTATGGAGCACCTGTGTGTTTGGAGTAGCATTCAACAATTTTGTTTTATGAGCAAAACACAACATAGAAGTCTCTGATAGCATGCTATGGACCCAAAAGGTTGTTTCCAAGTGTTGGCATGGCTGTATTTTGAGAGACAAAGTAGATAATCTTACTGCTTTTGTAGACAGAGTTATCTGTGGAAAACAGAAACTAAAATGCTTCTGGCAATAGACAAGGCCAGTGTCATATGTGCACAGAATGACAGTCCAGGTCATGCTGCCCTAGGACTGGCTCTAGTCAGAGATGTCATTTTTGGCATGTTACTGTTTTTTTCCTGCTATGAAATGTTCAGTTTTGGTGCAATTGGTGGAAGAAGTTGATTAGAATATTTGCCTGCAGCCATTACTTTAAGATGGCAGTTTCATCAGCAAAATGCTTTTGTTTCACTGCAAAATGGCCAAAGTGATCCATAAACTGTTTCTGCTTCTCCACTTGATTATAAGCAGCCCCTTAATAAAACATCTTTTTGTAACATCTGCGTAAGAATTCGAACAGGGAACATGAATTCTGTATGTCTGTTCAAAGTCTGTACAATTGTTGGCTGGATAACCAATAAGAAAAGTTAAGTGGGGTGCTTCATCACACTTCCCCCAGTTTGAACACTTAACATGATAAAATGCAAAGATGATAAACTTCAGCCCTGCAATTATGAATTCTATTTCACCAGTACCAGAGTTTTTTTGGACTTTGGCAATTTATCTTCCTTAGGATTCGGCTAGAATCCCTAGTACTAGTAGGGATTTCGGACAGTTAGGTCCCTGGATCCTGTGAATGACCATTAAAAGATGGTTCCCTATATAGTTCTTCCTCTGCACAGCTATATTCACTGAGTGCATAAGGCAAAGGAATTTATCAGGCAGGTAGTTTACCTTTTCCAGGGCTAGATGATGTTGTAAAGTAGAATAGGAAAAACTAATGGAATCACTATCCCGTGGTCCCTTTACCTTCCTTCTAGAAGAATATATTCCTGTGCTACACTCTATCACTTAGTCTGCCCAATTGTTCCTTAGATTGTGATGGTATTTTTGCCGCAGTCTCTGCACGTTGCCTAACATAAAAGGAGTTCACTCCTAAAAAGTCCCTTCTGCATGCCTTCATGATAAGGGTGGCTCTACATCTGATGTAGCTAAAACTAGAAAAGTGTTCTGTAAGTGGGTGGAATCGAGTTGAATAATCCAGTCATATTCTTAACAAAAACCAGAAAAGCCTGCACTGCTCTCAGTGCCATGGGCCATCTCTCTGTCATTGCCATCAGAACTTTACCTTGTATCAAGTGCATCTACTTCTGTGATGTTCTGATTTCCATCTGTTAGAGAGATCAAAAAGTGATTTAGCCACTAAATCATTCATTAAAAAGAAAGAATTTGAACTTGTGCAACCAGCCTTAAAGTTCAGCTGTTAATATGAACCAAAAGCTCATTGACACATCAGGTAAGGAGGCATGCAGTTAAACAGATTCATTAGCATTTGTCTGCACCCACAGCTTTTGGAGGCTGTTCTTAAAGTTCTGACTCCCAACAGTCTGAATTTTAGGTGGTCGAGATGTGTATTTTGTATCTGTCTGTGTATCTGTATATAGACATATTCAGACATCATGATTTTCTATAACTAGCTGGCTGTATTTATTTAAACAGAGTCTCTAACTCAGTAGTTACGATTTTACATAGACTGATGTTTCTTTTATTTCAGGAATGTTGCTAATGTAAAGCTGAGCATTCTCTTTGAGGTTAGATAGTAACAGTATGCATAGCTAACAACAACTGAGAAGATGCAAGATTTATACCTTTTCTTTGCTAAACTATATAGACATAAGTATCTCCAGTAACAGAATGCACATAAAGGTAATATTGTGGGAACAACAGGGAACATGCATATCTTGGGAGTGTGCAGAACTAAAGACTTGCAAATGGCCAAAATATTTATTCCTTTCGCTTAAGCATCTCAATGGGCTATAAAATCATAGCTCCTGCTACTACTGGTGGAAACCAACTACCACATTATAAAAACTGAATACTATACTGTACCTGTAGTGGTTAATGTAGGTCTGCTGTCCAACTGGACACGCCCTGCAACTATAGGAGAAGACGGGTCACAACATACATGTATTTTACAAACTACTTGTATACACAATACTACTTTTCACCTGTTTTTCACATGTGATTAAAGCCTTTTGCAAACAAACTAACATAGCCATGTATTAATAGAGGAGAAAAGTTCATAAAGACATAATAAACTTGCAGAAATCCAGACTTGGGCTTCAGAAGCTTTTATGTTGAACACGTAGCACAAGAGAGTAGGGAGTGGCTCAGAGGAAGTCACATGCTTCTAAGTGTTACTATTTAGATGTAAACTTCCCACTGGCAAATATCCATCATGCTTTCAGGTGTTGAGTCTTACAATCACTAGTAACGTGAACACACACAAAAAGTTATTTCAGTTTGCTTGAAACGTTAATATGTTGGTCAGACTAATGAAGTGCTGAAAAATGAGTGTAGATAGAACATAGCAACACCACATGTGCCTGTGACTCTCGATAATAGGAAGCCAGGGATATTTAAAAGTGCATCTGTATGTTTAAATTTACACTGTATTTTTGCTTCTGTACCTGAGATATGGCTGATGCTTTTGCCTCAACTTAAAGCGGGGGGGGCGGGGGGGGGGGGGGGTAGGCAGGCAATCCACTCCCCAAAAAAACAACAGAACATAAAAATGTTACAGTCATCAAAACTTTTACAAAGAAAATGCTGTCATGTAGACACAGAACAGAACTCCTGGGCCAAAGGAAACTGGGGAAAGATGGTTTTCCTGTTCTTTTAATCCTGTTTAGTCAGTTCTCAGGCTTTAGGTTTTCATTGCCACTGTCATATTGCAGTTTCATTCAAATAAACACTACTTAAATTACTATGATTTATGAAAAACTTTCTGCTTGTCTTACACTGACTTGTTCTAAAAACAGATTGCTCTCAATGGGACTACTTACTTGTCCTAAATCTCGTGAAGATGAGATTGTTTTAAAGGAATCAAAAATCAGGTATGCACTGGGTTACACTAGGCTATGACAGCATCTTCCCTTGGATACGTTTTAATCTCAATAGGTCTACCATTTGGGCCACAGGACGTGGCATTTAGAAAATACCAGTAGCCAAATGGCACAAAAAAATGTGTATGCAAGCCTGACGGCATCTCGGGAACCAAACCCCCATAGTTTTGCTGCTCCTCACTTCTCTTGTCCTCCTGTTACACATCACCGTTCTTCCGGGGCACCTGAACTCCGGAACTCCGCCTACCCACGGTGTTTTCCCCGCTTTAGTTTTGCTCTGACAAAGCTGCCGGGCTGGCTCGGGGCGGCGGGGGCCGGGCTCTCCGCCGTTAAACCCCCCCTCCCGCAGCAGTGGCGGGACGGGACGGGGACTTTCAGGGGGTGCGGTGGCCCCTTGGCGCAAATCGACTTCCGCGATGGCTGCCGCCTCCGCCGCCGCGCCCTCCTTTCCCCCGCCGGCCACTTTTCCCGCTCCCCCTCCTCCTTCTCTTCCTCCTCCTCCTCCTCCTCGTCTGAGAGGAACCCAAGCCCGCGCTCTCCCCGAAGGCCGGCAGCGATCTGCGGGCAGCGCTCCCCCTGGGGCGGCCGCCGCTCCGCCGCAGGGGGTGGCCCCGCTCTTCCTCCGTGGGGAGCGATGGGCTCCGTGTCCGCCCCGGCCGCCACAAGGCCCGTCGAAGCCCCGGTCGCCAGGACCGCCGACACCGTTAACGGGGGACACGCGAGGCGAGGGCCGCGCCTACAACCGCGGCGGCGACCGCCATTGCCCGCCGCACACCCCCCCCGCCGCCCTCCCCCGGTCCCCCCCCGCCGCCCCGCTACCTGCCCGCCGCCGCCGCTCCGAGCCCGACATGACGGCGGACAAAGGAGGCCGCGCCGCGCCTTCCCGGGGCCGGCCCGCCTCCTGGGCCCGGCCCAGGCCCCCCCCTGGAGGGCAGGGCGTTCATCGCCCGTTCCTCCGGCGGCGGGTGCCGCCTCTGTGAGAAACGGGGCGGGAGCCGGCGGCAAGTGCTGCGGGGCCGCGAGGGTCCCGGCGGCCGGGCGGGGAGACCACCGCACCCTGCAGGTAAATCCGTAACGTGCGGCTTGGGGTGGCAGCTCCCCGCTCGGAAGGTTGCGAGGGCCGACGGCCGTAACAGGAAGATTTAAAGGGTGATGTGTTAAAGCGTCTCCTAAAGGGCCTCCTGTTACTTTTTAAGTTTGTGATGCCTTACCCCTGTGATGTGTACTTTAGTGACCGTGCTTCATCAACTGCACTGTCATATACAAAGGCATCACCCTGAAATATGAGTTTCCTAAATTGAGATTTTTTTTCAAAACTCTACTAGAAGTCCCTTTAAAGGCACATACTGTTTGCTTTGCTAAGACTGTTGTTACTCAAAATGCATTTTCCTCTGGGCACCTACATATAAACCCTTGAGAGGTTTGGGTGTAGATAATTTTGCAGCTTTGCTCTATTCTTGCATCAGTTCTCTTCCATGATCTTAGAACTGTGAGGAGAGCACCAAGGCATTGAAGAGAGTGCCAAGGTATCTGAACAAATGCTGATATTCCCAGCCTTTTCATTATATGGCGCTTTACTTAACATTCACTGATTGACTGCATAAGAAACAACAGTTTGTAAACCAAAGCCAATGACAAAAAACATCCTTCTATGTAAGAGCTTTGCAGATTTGTACCGTGGATGGATCTGAATTTCCTATCCGGCCTATTTCTAGGCAGGCTCTAGAATAAACTCCGGTGTGAATAAGCTCTTAGAGATTGCTGCTACAAGCACAAAAGGAGGCGGATTTAGGGTGGGATTTTAGGCATTTTTATCCAGTCTGTTTGGCCTGGTTTTACACAGGCTTCTTGCATGACTAAATCTTTTAGACAAGATGTCTCCCTTTTGGTTAAAGGAGCATGGGTATTTCTAAAACCTTTGCTTGTTTTCCCCATCTTTGGATTTGTTATCCTCAGACTGCCAGTAGGCAGCTAGATCAAGATAAAACTGTTGTTTACATTATCTCTGTGTATACTTTAGTTAGAACATGATACTATTGTGAAAGTTTAGTGTCTTCCACTGTGAAACATTTAGGCTCTTATCAAGAAGATCCATTTTTTTTCAAACTGCAAATCCCAAATCTCTCAGCTGATGCTGGAGCTGCCCCTAAACCCACTGGCAGTGAGAATCCTGGTGTGAAGTAGCAGCTGTAAAACCTAAATCGAGGACTCTGTAAGAGCTTTCTGTTCAGCAGTCAGAACTGTTACTCAGTCCAAGTTTGCTTAGATACTAATAAGACAATCAGACATCTTTCCCGCTTTGTTTTGCGGGAGGCTAAGAGCATACTTGGTCAGCTGCTGTGTTCAGATGAGTCACCAGTAACTTGATCAGGATGTATGAACCCTAAGGTAGCGTTTGACTGGTGCACATTTCCAGCTGATTTTAATATGTGAAAGTTTTTGTTATACAGGCTTTGAAACATGTTATACATGTTTTGAAACACTTTCAGATTGTTGCTGTAGCTCCACCGTAAGTGGGTATTTTTGGAAAAAGCATTATGGATGTATCAGAATTGCGGTTTGAAGAAGGAAATTTGATTGTGGACACACTGCTGTTATTCAGATCATTCAGAAAAGCAAAACAACCTGAGGAAGGCGATTGTATTAAGACTTTAACCTGTAAAAAAAAAATAAATCACTGCAATATTTAAAGAATATTACTGACTGCATAAAAGCAGGCAGTACTGAGTCAAATGCCAAGAGCTGCTATATATGGTATTGTTGTGTTTTAACCCAGCAGGCAGCTAAACACCACACAGCCGTTCACTTACTCCCCCACAGTGGGATGGGAGAGGGGATCAGAAAAAAGGGAAAACTCATGGGTTGAGATAAAGACAGAAGAGGAAGGGAAAATAATAATAAAATATACAAAACAAGTGATGCACAATGCAATTGCTCACCACCCGCTGACTGATGCCCAGCCAGTCCTTGAGCAGCGGGCTGGCACCCCCTGGCCAACTCCCCCCAGTTTTATTGTTCAGCATAACATCACACAGCATGGAATATCCCTTTGGCCAGCTGGGGTCAGCTGTCCTGGCTGTGTCCCCTCCCAGCTTCTTGTGCACCCCCAGCCTCCTCACTGGCAGGGCAGCATGAGAAGCTGAAAAGTCCTTGACTTAGTGTAAGCACTGCTCAGCAACAACTCAAGTATCAGTGTGTTATCAACGTTATTCTCATCCTAAACCCAAAACACAGCACTAACCAGCTTCTAGGAAGAATATTAACTCTATTCCAGCCAAAACCAAGACAAGTACTATATTTTTTCCGAATATATATAAACAAAAAAAAAAAAGTTGCTAAATGGTATGATTAATCCTGGGGCTGATAGCTAGCCTTCATTTTGGGGCTGTGGCCTGTAAAATGCATTTTGTATAGTTTGCAGATAACTATAATCAAGGATTTCTGCTACAGAAAAAGCTTACACTAAGTAAAGACACCCTGGAAGAAGTCAAATGCTTCCTCTGGTTTGCAAGCAGAACCATCAAAGTTCTATCTAGCAGTGTTAAAGCTCTTTTTAGTGTTATAAATGGTTTGAAGGAAAGTCTGGAAGGCTTTCATGGTATAATTACAGGTCAGTACAGAAGGGAACAAAAAGCAGCTTTTTCCAACAGTGAAAATTTTCTGTGTTCATTTCAGCATTTAGTTTAAGCTCGTTTCTACCCAACTCAACAGCCATCTCGTTGAATTACAGTGTTTTGGACTCACTGTGGTACTTTATTTTAAGCAACCATTACCATTCCCCGCATTGGTGCTAAAAGACTTTTAGGGTTCCAACCATGGAATTCCAGGGTAATTCGAAGTTTTTTCAATTCTATGACAGAAAATAAATTTCATCAAATTTAGAGGAACAACAAGTTCTTCAAGCATGGTTTTGTAAAACTCTATAGTAATACTTCTCTTGCAGCGCTACTTCATATCTACAAAAATGAAAACATGAAGCATGGCCAAAGAACTGTAGCAGGAACTTTATTCTATGAGGCACTTAGATTCACTGTCATGAACAGTAAACTTCAGTGAAAAACAAACCAAAAATAACACAAACAACTAGTAAAGAAAAAACAGATAAAAGTACTTCCAGAAGAGAAATCACATTATAGTCCACAAGTCTGGTAAATATTAGGCTTTTAGCATGGTTTCCACTCCCTGTTCACAGATGCAATATTTTAATTTTCTGTCTTCCTGTGGATTTCTAAGGCAGAATCAGGGCAGCAGGAGAGCAAATCTTAATCTTTATGACAGAGGACCTAATGCAAAAGTTAACTAAGGACTGACAACTGGAGATAAGCAATGAAAGATCACTACAGAGAACAAACCTCACATAATTTAGATCTATCAGGTGATTTCAGCTAGAGGAGTCTGAGAGGGAACAGATGACAGAAGTACAGGCTCAGATGTTTCTCAGCCTCACAGAGGTCGTGGGAACAGATGACAGAAATACAGGCTTAAATATCTGTCAGCCTCACAGAGGGCATTTTAAATAAAAAGGTTTGTTGGGCATACTGACCCTAACTGTGGAACTTTCTTTTAGTTTTCATCAGAACAGGCTAAATGAAAGCAAAGATGAATACAGTAACCAAGTTGTGCCACAAGACAAATATAAATCAACTTCTTTGAACAATATATCCTTTCTATGCATATAATACACAACACAAAATGTTTCATTTGAAAAATAAACAGTCATTTTTAAAATAACATAGCAACTACATTCCACCATTTTTTCAAATCAGAAGTATATCCTTAGGTTGCAAACTGTTCATTTTAGTGGTCAGGCCTTAACAGGATCAACATATGTGATCTGAAAAGTGCTGCAGAAGGCTGATAGAGAATCAGGTAGAAATATGTAGTGCAGATGTACACCCTTGCTAAGGGCTTAGGGTTTTTTGTTTGTTATTGTTTCTTTAAAAACAAACCCATGGGACTGCATCCATCAGAGAGAACTGAAAGCAACTGTACCACAAGCATGAAAGTACAGGCTATTTAAGATGCTGTATTAACACACACAAAATGCTCTTTCCTGTTGAATCTATCAGATGGATCAACTGCTAGTAAATCTAAAATTTGACCTATATTAAAAATCATCTGAGAATTCAATACAACTCTTCTGTGCCTCCGATTTCCTCATTATGGGGTTTTCTTAAAAACTTTAAAATGGCACTAGTGTTTTTCGATAGCATACCCTGAGTGGACATACACCAAAGGAAACTAATTTCAGTTTCCAAGCATCTGGCATAAAGGGAGAGAAGGAAGATTTGTTTCTTTTATACATTAGGAAGAATATCATAGTGACTTTCAAACCAGTGCATTCATGTCAGTGGTTAATGTATTATTGTCTGAAAAGCATAAAGCTTTGTAACCAAACACTTGCTTCATTCCAGCTGAGTCTTTAACTTTATTCTACACCATGATATCTCAGTATCTTCTTTCAGAGATCTGTCTTATCCTCATAATGACACATACACGCAGCTCTCTGGCTATCCAGGTATGGTTTACATCCTAAATGTATAACTGCATCAAACAACAGCTGAACAGTTGATTCACAAGCTGCAAGTGAAGAGGAATTCAGTTAAAAGTACTCTTTGAATGGAATATGAAACTAGCATAAATTATTCTGGCAAACCGAGAATGATTCTAAGAAAGAAGCAATCTTCTCTGGGCATAGCAAACAGATTGTCAAATGAAAGACTGAACCAATACAGAATCAATTAAGTTGAGTTAAGTTTTTCATATGCCAAACAAAACAAACAAGAAAATTCAGTGCATATGGAACGTTATCAGTGTTAGAAACATCACTTAGTCTTAGAAAGATGAAAAGAGCTGGTTTACCCTCTCACTTTTTGCATCCCTGTTTATGCAGAGGTTGCTATCTTTAACAGCAGCTCAACAGAACTGAACAAATATTCACCAGTTCTGACACTAAACACTAACGTGATGACTTATTTGCAGAAATGAAATTGCAAAGTTCAAACACAGGCTTGTTTGAAAAACTTGTGGCTCTCAGTGGGACTCCTTACTGTAAAAGTGACATTGTCCAAGTTAAAAAGTGTGGTTATGTCATGTATTCATCAGATGCAGGCCAACAACCAGGAGTATCATATGGCCTGTTACTAAATAACCTAAAATTTATTCACAAAGGGATAGCATTAACTACTTCCACTATGACAATGTATTATTCCAATATCTTATTTCATAAAAGGAAACAATTCAGTATTTTCCTACAGTTTACTAGCAATCACACATAGTAGACATTTAGAAATCACCCAGCAGAACAGTGAATATTCAGCTATGCTGCAGTAAAGGCAAGAATTATACATGCATTTTGATCAAGCTGTATTCCCATATTCATACTCCTAAATGGGAAGCATTATTTTTTCCACTCAAGGTTAGTTTTAACCCTAATCACTTTCCTATGCTGTGTCATTGCTCTGCTGTACAAGTGTCTGGGCTGCACGACCGAGGGACAGAACAAGGCATCAGCTTATGAAAACGTGGCATTACTGTGCTGCACAAAGATTCTTTGCCAAATAAGCTCATTTAAACTTGAAAAAAAAGAAAGGCTTTTTCACACTCACCCTGGACGCTCTCTGAGATTCCAAGCGTTTTCTGCACATCTCTGCAAATTTTGGAGAGGCAGGACTGAAACTGCTCGTCACAATCATTTTTTTTATTGCCACAAGTATCGTAGCATCTGTCGTGGTGATTGCAGCACTTTGTCATTGAAGGGATACCAATGTCAAACTGTGAAGAAAATCCCCCCACGCACACTCCGTTGGTATTCCAGTTAAGAAAGATATAGCCTATGAATAGACTGTAACGGTTAGAAGTTAAAAACTAATGCAATCAATCTACCTGTCATTCACTTAGCTCTGTATTTTGCTATTCACCTCTAGTAAGCTGTGGTGGTTTGGCCCCGGCCAGCAGCCAAGCACCCACAGAGTTGTTTCCTCACCCCCCGCCCTCCTCCACGGAATGGAGGAGAGAAAGGAAGAGCAAAAGCAAGAGAACTTGTGGGTCAAGGTAAAGACAGTTAAATAGATGAATGAAAGAGGAAAAAAATGTCCCAAAATAAGCAGTGCAAAAGCAATCATTCACCACGTCCCACAAGCAGCCGGACGCCCAGCCAGTCTGAGCAACAGCCACCTTAGAAGCCAAACACACACACTACCACCGCCATCCCCCTCCCTTCTTCCACTACTCCCGTTTTTATTGCTGAGCATGACTCTTGGTAGTACGGAATATCCCTCTGGCCAGTTTGGGTCAGCTGCCCCAGCTGTGTCCCCTGCCAACCTCTGCCCAGCCCCAGCTGACGCTCTGGGGTGGTAGATGGGCAGAGTGGGGAAAAAAACCAAAGTCCCAAAGCTGTGCTAGCCCAAAATCTCAAACACAGCACCATGCAGCCTGCTATGAAGAAAGTTAACTCCATCCCAGCCAGACCCAGTTTATAAGCTAAGCCATATTTTCTTTCTAGCATTAAGGAAAATGGATTAGCGTCAGTAAAGAGAGCAACAGTCAGAGCCAAAGCCTCCGCTCTCACAGGGCTACAGTTGGGGTTATTCAACACCTTCAAGATTGTGAGAACAAAACACTAAACCAAACATTAAAAAATCAGAAATTAATCATCAACATTCCATTTTATACCCATAATATTTTATGTCAATAATGAAAATGTTTATGCTATGTTCATTTACAATACTAACATTTTCCCTATGTTGTCACCAAAGCATGTGTTGGAGCTGATAAAAGCAGGGACATTGTACATGGATGCTGTCTCATCCTTAGAAAGGGGGAGGGAAAAAAACACCCATATCGAGGAAAGCTGATGTATGAAAGACCACAAAGAAGCCCCAAAATGGAAATACTTACCTGAACTCCAAATAAAGGGGATCCACAACCATTTGGTGGTGACGGTTTATATCCGTAGCGAGGAAAAGGCTTTGATCCTGAAAAAGGTAATTTATCACGCCTCAAATAATTTTTGCACAGAATTTTAGTACTATTAGAACTCACCAAAGGCATTTTTTGAGCTTAAGACAGCATCAGTTATACTTTTAACCTAAACATATATTCAGGCACCTGAATATCAACAATCCTTACCAAATTACCACTTAAGGGTACTAACCATTTTTTCAGAAAAGGGGGCAAGACACTTGAGCAAATGTTAATGTTAGCTTCCCAAGTTAAAAAAAGGAGCCTGAGTTACTAAAATTGATGTGTCAGTTAAGTGTACAATATGTAGGATTACATTAAAAAACAGAGTGTTTTCTACAACTGCAACGTTAATAAAATTTAAATTAGTAGAGACTGCTAAAGTCATGTCTCCCTGAGTGCAGCAAGATAGGGAATTCTGCATTCCAAGTTAAGGATGGTTGTGGAGTTAGTTTGAAAAAATGACCCTCCACCTTGTTTTGATATTGGAAACAAACAGAGGCTGCAATTAAAAGTAATGGAGAAGAAAAAACGTATTTGAAAAGTGCGTATTCTATTACAGCGAGGAAATGTCACGGTGTCCTGGCCACTCTTGTGGAGCCAGTCAGGGTGCCACCACCAAACTCGTTTCCTGATTTAACAAATAATCCAAGCCAGTAGGCTGGAGGGAAATCGATTCAGCCGAGAGGGACCAAGAGGGTCTACGTGAACCTCCCGCTCTGGGGCGCTCCTGCAGCGCCGGTGACAAGCCTGGCAAGAAACCCCTTTTCTGGAGCATGGCCCGCCGGGACCCCGCTGCGGCACCCGGGGATGGCGACGACAGGGGAGCCGCCGCCAGGCAGGTGTTCTATACATACATATACATATATATATATACAGACACACGCGTACAAGAACTTGCTACCGAGGTTCCCTCTGCGGCGGCGTCCCGCTTCCCTGGGAGCGGCGCCCGGGACCGGCAGCAGCGCTGCCGCCAGCCGCCCGCCCTCGCAGCCCTGGCCGGTCTGACCGGGCCGGGCCGGGCCAGGCCGCCTGAGGCGAGCCGGCCGGCGGGAGGGCAAGGGTCGCCGCGGGCCGGCGGGGTGCCGGCCGCCCCGCCCCGCCGCCCGGCCTCACCGTCGCTGCACTTGTACCGGCAGAGGCCGTCCTCGCCGCCCAGCAGGTCGAGGGCCGCGTTGAGGTACACGTCGATCTTGTGCACCCCGTTGCGGATGGTCTTCAGCGTCATCCGCCAGTCGGGGGTGTGCGGCGCCTCCTGGCAGCGCGCCGGCCGCGGGCCCAGCCAGGCGCAGGCCGCCAGCAGCAGCAGGGCGCGGGCCATGCCGAGCGGCGCCCCGCCGCCCGCCCGCTAAGCCGCCTCTACCGCCCGCCCGCTCCCGCGGCGCCCCACCGGCCCGGCCCGGCCCGCCGCCACCGCCGCCATCGTCCCCGCGGGCGCCGCCCCCGCCCGCCCGGCGGGGAGGGGCCTTCTGCCGCCGCACTGAGGGAGAGCGGGCCGCGCCTCCGCCCCCCCCTCTCCCGGCCCTGAGGGCAAGGGGGTCCGGGCTGCTCGGGGGGCCGCCGGGGATGGCCGGGGGTGGGGGGGCAGCCGTGTGCGGGAGTGCGGCGGGAGCGGGGCTGCGAGTCACGGGCGGCCGAAACGCCTGTTGCTGGGCTGCTGCCGACAGTCACCTGTCGGGGGGGGACTGGAGTGGGCTAGAGGGAAAATCGGTGATGGCGCTGAGGGGGGAGAGTCGGGCAGAGCCTTCCACCCCCCCCTGCGGATGGCAGGATTGCAAAACGCGGCCTGGCTGGCACTACCCCGTTACAACACGGGCTGTTTCAACGGGATCAACGCCGCCATCTCCAGCAGGTCACGGTGCCCCTTGTTGTGCGGGGGGACCAGTTCCAAACCTGTCCAGGTACGAACCGGGAGAGCAGCCGGCTGCCGGTTTGTCTGGTACCCCGGGGAGGTACCGGGGCCATCAGATAATACGAAAACTCCAGGACTTTTTTATTTGGAAAACCTTTATTTGATGACTCTGTTAGAAGCGGTGAATGTGGCGGTGCTAAATGTGAAGCAGACAGCAATAGCGCTTTGGAGGAAAGACTGCAAGGCTGATTTTCTAGTCAGCCATGGATATACTGCGGCCATGGGGCTGAACGGACGGGAGGGGAGGGCAGGTTCAGTGCCAGCCCCGTCGGGGCTTGGCTAGTGTGGTGGCTCAGAGAAAACGCGGCCTGTGGGAGCAGTGTGCCCGAAACCACAGGCTGCTCTCCTTTCGTGCAGTCTGGGGGAGAACTTGTATTAACACAGCTAGAAAAACATGACCTTTTGGAAAACACACTCGTTTAGAAGCCGCGAAAATGCAGTAGGGATTATGTACTTGAAGTGTTAAAGTTTTAACCTAATTTTATGATGATGTTCAGTGTGAAGGAAACTGATCCGGTGACCTTAACGCATTTGAGTGATTCAGTTTCAGATAACATCATCAAATGTGCAAGATAGGGTTGTAAAAGAGGGCAAAATGAAAGTATATCTATTAAACATTAAAAGCCCAGTCTTGATTTGCTAAAAAGAAAACTCGGACCAAAATGAACTTGCTTGCTAAACATCCTGTTTGGTTTTGTGGGTTTTTAAAAATTACAATTTTTAAATTAATTTTATATTTAAATTCTAGATGCTTCACAGATGAGCTAAAGTGGAACCATGTGAAAATTCTTTTGATTTTTGTAATGAAAGCTCTGATTTAAGGCGTGTGGAATCCCTCAGAACATAGTAATATGTTCAGGACAGGGTTAACTGTAAAGAAGAGCAGGAAGTGGAAAGAAAACTGACAGACTTCCAGATCAACAGGCAGAGCATGGTAAATATTCTACTGTGGTTTTTTTTCTTCAGTCTCAGCGTTTAATATTTGTAGTTAACTGAAGAAATAGGTGGAAAGAGTTCTTTACAGAACTTAATTAAGTCAAACAAAAGAGGGAGCTCTTCCTACGCCTGTCCAGCTTCTCTCTATGATTACTTTACAAAGACCCTGATTCAGCAAAATAATTCCTGTGTAGTAATATACTTAAATGCTTTCCTAAATAGCAAGCCTTGTTGGGGAGGGGTTAAGAGAAGCAATTCATACCCTTACTTTAGTTATTGGTGATTGACAGTGACTTTACATGACAAATTCATGCTGATGTGGGTTTTTTACGAGACTGGAAGATGAAGAAAATTCAATGAAAATGTAAAAATGTTGTCTGTAGCAGACCGAGATTGTCTGAATTCACCAAGATGGTCCTGAAGTGATTTGACAATTTTGTGTCGAGGGTACCAATCCACAAACCAAATTCTAGTTCTTTTAAAAACTTTTGTGCACACTTTCTGTACATAACTCTTGCCAAATATGAGACGATTACATATAGACTGATGTTTTCTTATAAGAAGCAGGCACCGTTCCTGCTGTCTAAAAATGTGTAGCTTACAGTGGTCCTTTGGGCTGTGCTTCCTGATCATCATGACTTCCTCACAAGGATTGGTGAAAGAAGGATTTTCCACTTAATCGTTCCAGTTTTGTTGAGGGCCCCTTGTCTTTGCCCAGTTCTGGGTCAGTTAAGGCAGTAAGCAAAACTCCCCCTGACTGCACATTGCAGGATCAGGCCCTGGATGTTCTTGCTTGGCATCACTGTTTCACACTTCTGTATGCTGGTGTAGAAAGTTTGTGCTGATTTGAGAATCCGGTGATGGGGGATTCTGACTGAAAGTATTAATTTTTAACTTTAGATCTGTAACTTGGTTTTGTAGAATTAAGTCTATATGTTTAATGTATAGACTTTTAATATATTTATATTGTTATATGCATTGTGTGTGTATATATATAAAAGATACATATATATACATGCGACAAAACCCTACTTGATGTTAAGAATTTGTTGGATACCAGAAATATATATATACATACACAGAGAACTTAAGATCGTAAAGATGCCTTTTATTTAAGTTGATGATTCAAGTTTTAAAATTCCTTTGTTGCTTGTGACCAGCTGTGGTTAAATTAATAAAACGTAGAGCTGCAAAAACTTCCCAAAGCAAGATGATCAGATGAGGTATATTAGCTAGATAAAAATGGTCTGAGTTTGTAGCTGAAAAAACTACCACCAGAGTTATTATTTGGGTAATTGTTGCATTACAACAGATCTCACAATCATAGTCAGTCGGTCAATTAATAGATGGCCTGAAGTTTACTTTTGCAATAAGCCTAGAGAATCAACTGCCAAGTAAGGCAGCATCGTGAGGGTTTCTATTGACCTAGACCTTGAGATGATGGAAGTTCTTTAAAGTACTCTGGTTGCTGTCCTTTCTGTGAAGTTCACGTACCGCCAGTGCAGTCATTTTCCAACCACTGCTTTCCATTGGTTGTCCATTTTAAATAAATAAACAACCACAATTGAAACGCAATGTGAAATGTGGAAAAAAACCCAAGTAACAAGAAAAAGATATTTTAATTTCCCTGCTTTTACTAGAGACTTTTTCTGCAGACTCTCCTCCTACAGGCTTTTGCAAAATTGTGGTATTCATATAGAGTGTTAAAAATTTTCAAAATATATTCTTCAAAGATTTATACTAATCATTGCTAAGTTACATGGCTGCTGATTGTAAAAAAGGACTAGTGTCCATTTTTGCATGAGTGATAAGAAGGAAGTATATAATTTTCTGAGCTTCAGATATTGTACCGTGAAATGAGACTCCTTGTCACATGATGGCTAATCCAATCATAATAGCTGGCGATTTTTGTATACACGCCAGGGTGACCAGGCTCCCCGCAGTTCTCACCCCAACTCACAATACCCCAGAGATACGCCACATTTTCTGCATCAAAACAGACCAAGGGTCCTCCTGAATCACCTTTGCAACTGTCTATGGAGCCATCATGAGTACCTGAGGCAAAAGAGGAGAAAAAAAGCAAAAATGAGTTCATATACAAGGGAGCACACAAAACAGAGCTCAGAAGGTTTTTCAGGTCCATGTCACTTCCTGACAGCTGTTTGCCTAATGGTCACCAGTAAAGGAGGTTCCTAACCTCTTTGGTCTGTTACTTATTTCTTTTTAAGTGCAGGGCCTCTCTTTACATTTTTGGCTGGCCCAAATTCTCCTGATTTGCTTTGATGTCAGTGATGTGAGTCATGTTTTGCCCTGTGCAATAGGGAAGAATTCAGCCATATTGTCTATTGTATCATTAGAAGTAGCTCATTAAAAGTGGACAAAAGCAGGAGGAAAAAGATAAAAAGATTTGTAGGCTGATTCCTATGGAAATGAAGCTATCATAATGTGTGTGTGCCTATGTGTCTGCCTTTGGTGTCCTTTCTACCCAATTGGCCATTGGCCAGTTCCGTCTGTACAGAGCTGTACAAGAAAGGCAGAGGCCTCAAAATTAGTTTCTCTACCAGCTTTATGAAAAAGAAGGAGAGCATGTGAATGCTGGAATGGGAGAGAGAGCAACTGTCTGTAAGTGCCCTCACTGCAAGGTCTCTGTCACAGTGGGGACCTTTTGCAACACCAGATAGTGGCCCTGAGGTGCAAGGGTGTAGGATCCAGTGGTCATTATGAGTTTCAGTGCTCATGGAACTACTTGTTTGCAATTTAGCAAATATAGTGCTAGTGAAAAAATGAATTAAGAGTGAAGGATGTGATAGAAACACTGCTACAGAGCTAGAATACTATTTATGCTATGTCCTATGTACTTATTAGAAGTTTATTAATTTCTAAAACCCTTACCACACTTTTCTGCTTGATTGATTGACCTAGTATGAAGGAACCCATACTAAGCATGAGTCTCCAAGTTTTTATAAATGTAACTTCTTTCTTGAATCTCCACACTACTGAGAAAGAGTTTTGTGAACTTTTCAGAGTTGGAATTACTATCCTATAAAACAAGATTTTATTGCCTTTACTCAGTTTAATTAATGTTTGCTTGTATAACTAACTCCTGTGGATACTACTAGCTCTTAATTCCAAAGACTGTATTTGCATCAGGGAGGGGAACCTAACCCCAGATACCCCTTTTCTGATGTTGTCCCATGTGATACTGTCTTTATTCCCTCTTGGTAAAGTATGATCACTTGGAACACATTGAAGAATAAGGAGGTAAGTTACAGAACTTGCACAGTAGACAAACCCAGTATCTTATAGATGTCATGCTGAATTTATCACAAATGATTTGGCTTTTAAATCTGGTTTTTGTTTTTCTCATTGTTTGTTTAGATATTGCCTTTATTGTTTGATTTAAAGAACAGTTGAGACTATCAGTCCTGTAAGTTGAATACTCATTGCTCTTTTAGTCAGGTATTTGGCAATTTCTTTCATTACTTGAGAAGCAAAAAATATGTATTTAAAATCCTTATTTTAGTGCTAGAAGTGACAAGCAGTTTCCTGGCCAGGCTAATCTTAGTTTGAAAAGTTAATTGTATTTTTCCTGGAGTGCAGTGTGGTAGTAGTAACTGTCTAAGCAGAGGAATAGTCACGTTCTAGTCAATTGGACTACCAGTGTGCTCTAAGACAGGCATTTAAATATGTTGCTGAATCAGAATCAAATATAATAAAGGTAGGAAGTTCAGTGGGCTGTATAGTGCTTGTGTATTTAGAAAACATAACTCAAATTTCATGCTGAAATGTGCCCATAATCACAGAAACTTGGCATACTGTCATCTTAACTCTGTTTATGGATAGATATGTAATGGTGGATGCATCTAGGCTCCAATGGCCAGCATTTTGCTAATGGTGATACTGCGGCAATTGGTTTATTGTCTTTCCCAAGTCTAAAAGATTCCCAGCTCGTATGTCTGACCTTATAAACAGTGGGTTTGATGGTAGAGAAATTATAGTAAGAAAACTGATGCTTGCCTGCACATGCCATTCGTTTAAAAAATCGTCCTGGATACAATTCAGAACAATTCTGAAATAAATGAACATTGCCCCACTTGAGGACATGTGGTTTGTTGTAACCTACAAAAGAAAAGAATAAACTTTTCTAAATTAAAAATGGTAAGTGTATCTTAGACACTTCTAACATCATAAATTCACAGTTGTATATCTACAGAACATAATCTTCAGTATTATAAACCAGATACCTTAAACTGCCACTAATACTCCATATGAACTGCAGAACATTGTCCATATATGTCAAAATAAAAGCAGAGTGGTTTAATTGCAGTGTTAGTACTTTCATTTTATGCCATTTTCAGCCTTTCCCTTTCCTTGTCTTCCTCATGTTTTTTCCTATGTTTTCCATATCAAGGTTTTCAGACACTGAGAAATCGGTATATTGTTTTCTGTGAAATGGAGGTGTGACTCTGATCATCCTTGTTACCTTTTTTCCAATTCTACTCTATCTTTTTGGGGTGAGTGGTCCAGATACTGAAGATACAGGTGAACTATGTATTCAACAAGGTTAAGGAGATTCTCTATTTTGTTCTCTGTCCATTTGGTAGTAATTCTCAACTTTGTATTTGCTTTGTGGACTTCTACTGATTATGGACAGGACAGCCCTTACAACCAGTATGCAGTAGCTCCAACACCAGGCTGTAATCACTGTGATGCAAAACAAATGCTTCCCAAATCTTTGAAAGCGTGATTACATTTGGCTTACCTGTCTCTGTACAACCTTCTCTGGGCTAAACTCAAACACATCAGAGACAAGGTGTTCTGAGTTTCATAACTGTTGGCTGTAGCTCAGATCCTCTTGGGCAGGGGACAGAGGATGGGCTGTGACTATGGGCCACTGTCAGCTACTAACCACCACCTGTTAAGTAGTTACCAGGTCTCCGCAACTACTATAAATCTTAGATTGGCAAACGGAGCATTTCTTATTGTCAAGGTAGTTTTCAACCAGGGGTGTCCTCCAGATCAATATCATAAGTGGCTGAAACAGCAGAGGAAGCAGTACAGAGAAGAGAGCCAACAGTGATAGCCAACTGCTGAACCACAGCCTATGTTTTCTGTACTCAGCCTCTTCTGAGTGTTTTGTGCACCACTACTCTTCAGCCTTTTCAAAATGAATCACAGAATCACAGAATCATCTAGGTTGGAAAAGATCTTGAAGATCACCTAGTCCAACCATTAGCCTAACATTGACAGTTCCCAACTACACCATATCCCTCAGCGCTATGTCAACCTGACTCTTAAACACCTCCAGGGATGGGGACTCCACCACCTCCCTGGGCAGCCCATTCCAACACCTAACAACCCGTTCTGTAAAGAAATGCTTCCTAATATCCAGTCTAAACCTTCCCTGGCACAACTTGAGGCCATTCCCTCTTGTCCTATCGCTTGTTACTTCGTTAAAGAGACTCATCCCCGGCTCTCTGCACCCTCCTTTCAGGTAGTTGTAGAGGGCGATGAGGTCTCCCCTCAGCCTCCTCTTCTCCAGACTAAACAACCCCAGTTCCCTCAGCCGCTCCTCGTACGACATGTGCTCCAGACCCTTCACCAGCTTCGTTGCCCTTCTCTGGACACGCTCGAGTACATTGAAAGTACAATGAAAGCTCACCCCAATTAGAAAATGAGTGATACTAGTAATACATTCTTGTAGTAAGCACTAAAGCAAATACCTTCCTCTAGTCCCCATCCAGAAACCTTGCACCTGTCACCAGCCTTGAACATATACTCTGACCAGGGGATACAGGCAGGTGTGGTGTGTTTCAGGGGACATTCTCCATTTGCAAAAGCTTTCAGCTCCAGCAGAGCAATGTCATTTTCGTAAGTTGTTGCATTATACTTTTCATGGATTATCAGTTGGTTTAGAGTGAAAGTGTCTGTCTCTTTGTCATGTTCTGCTGTATGCAACAGTCCAGTCCAGACACGGTACAGATGAACTCGATTTGCCCTGGAAAAAAACAGTGGAATAAAATATGTTTTGGAACTTAACACAGGCACTGTACATTTCAACTAGCTGTAAACTTTTGCATTTTATCAAAGTTTCTCTAGAATAAAAATATTATATACATATAGTTTCTTTCTGGACTTGATGTTTAGGTTTTTCTGAAGTTTAGCAAATGCAAGGCAGATGAGACTTACTGCTGAGTACTGAAACTAATACAGAAAAAAAATTTTAATGGCCAGCCTCTGTGTTTAGTGCTGTGACAGAGAGAAAGCAGGTGTTCATGCCTCTCTGATTTCAAAAGAAGGAAGAGTGAACAGGTGTGGATGGGATGCTGGGACTGGCAGATCTTCCCTGTCTGCTCTTGCTTGTTCTGGGGAATACACGACCCCAGGGACATTCTCAGGGAACAGATCCTGGACTCCCCCCCCAAGGTAGAGCTGGGGAACAGAGGACGTCTCTTGTATCTCCCTTTCAGGCAAAGCGGTTATGGTGAACCTATCCTGCCTCCCTACACTCTGGCTGAAGAACGCCATGTCTCTTCCAACTCATCATTTCTTTTTAATCTTTCTATTCACTGCCAAAATATTCTACTTTCTCTGAATCTTCCCCATTGTTAATGTGAGTCAGTGTTTTAAATTGTTTTATTCAATAGGCAAATAGGAATTAGCAAACAGGTAGCTAAGAAGGACAATAATATCCCAATCAATCTTTTGCCTTGCAAGAAGAAAATAATGCCCCAGTTTGTTGTTTTTACCTGACACAGTGTGCAGCAGTCAGAACCCAACAGCCACCAATATAAACCCCTCCACAGTACACTGTTGCACCTTCATGGTGATTTTCTTTAATTGCCACTTGCCAAGGGAATTCACCCTATTCAAACAACAAATACCCATAATGTGAAATCATAATAATTGTACTATTTTTAGTGCATAAAGGGCAAACACCCTTCTTGGTATCAACTCATCTCCTTGACTGTATCTAGTTGTAAATAAAAAAATCTGTTCTCCAGAAGTTGTGAATTGGGCTCCATCTGATATAAAGGATATATACTCTAAAATGCAGTAATTTTGTTCAATCTTCTGACTTTGTGCGGTGCCTCCTTCCTTCCAGCTTTCTGTCATGAAACCCCTTGTAGCCAGAGAAACAGATGTAGAATCTGACCTGGTGTGATCAAGAATAGCATTTTTGACTGCATTCTGTTTCAAAAGCACAAATTTAAATTCCATTTTGTCAGAACTGTTATTTCTAGCTATAGTATTAAGTATTTTGCTGAATCATTTTCAATGTGTACTTGTAGTGCTCAGTTTTGCAACTGCATATTTTACTTTATAAATTGTGCTTCACTTTACTTTCTTTTAGTGCAATGCCACTACTGCTGCAAAACATGAAATTAGTGTTGTAGCCAATTTTATTATTTCCATACATTTTAACAGAAGGACAATAATGCCCATTTAAATTGATGCTGAATGAACTCATATCTGGTAAGGATTTTTTTTACCTTTCTTGCAGTCTTTCCACCTATGATTCTTTTCCGTCGAATTAATGTGTGATTTGTAAAACCGCAGTGTACTTGGGGAAGAAGTGTCTTTGTCATTTTTCTTTCTTTAACAAAAAGGAGAAATGTATCTCAGAATTCAGGTATCCATTCTCCCTATTTGGAGACAGGTTTATCTTTATCCTGAAAATCTGAGTGCTGTGAATATGCCGGTAGCTGGAGAAGCAGGAAAGCAAAGACCAAAACTTTTGGCATCTGTTTATGCTTTGAAAATTGCTTGTGTCTTAGCATCACATTACTTCTCTTCATTTTCCACTGCTGCTTGCATTCAGGCAAATAATTTTAAAGCAGTTCTCCTTGATTTGCTGAGAGTTTACCTCCACCAGTTGCCAAAACATGCAGATGTGGGTCCTCAGCCAGGATGAATTATTATGGCATTCTTGAAATTAGTGGAAAGCAAGACAAATAGTAAGCCCCAGAGTGTATATTACTAAATCACAAAGTCCAAATATCTGAGAGTTCTGGATCTGGCCAGCTGCCTGGTATCTAGAAAGCCACTAATAAGAGGCGATGATGTTGTTTTTGGAAGGTTAGTTAACACTTACCTTCATCCATACTGTGATTTTCAGCACCTTTTTCTTTGCCTGTAGTAGAGTAACAAAATACTAAAAATACTGGCAAACATTTAAATTTGTTCTATTACTTGAATGTATGTTTGTGTGCCAAAATCGTGGTGCATGTTTTAAATGCATGAGGGCACACCATTTCACATCGACAGCAATACTCTCTCAGCCTGCTGCCTGCTGTTTCCTTTCCTACTAGACACTCTGGCTGCCTCAGACTACAAATGACCTACATCCAGCAGATGATACTCATTCGTAACTACATGACATCTACTCTGCCTTCCATGCCTAGGGAGCCCTTCTGCAAAGAAACCCTGAGAAATGGCCTTTTTTTGATTTTTAATCTCTAAAGTGATAGCCCATTCTCCTCCACCAGGAAACAACAGAAATTCCCCCTCCTTCCCCATCAACCTTTAGGAGCTTTCTAAAGGCAAAATGAGCATCAGATAACAGGATTTTTTTTGTTGTTTTTCAATTTAGATGATACTGTTGTGTACTGTGTGCCTCCTTTAACAGGGTAAAGGAGGTTATTTAACATGAGAGGTAAATTAAATGCTTCCTGAATCTGGTTTGTCAGGTTTTATTCAAATAAGATGCCCATTGAATTCAGTTCCTAAATGGAGGTTGAGGATTGGGTCTGTTCTCATGTTACCGACAGTAATACTTACATTTAGAGTTCAGTTTACCTTTACCAATTACTGTTTACCAATAGTGTTTACTTTTTGGCTTTAGACTTTGTCTCTTATCAGAGCAAGGAAGAACATTCTAATTTCAAAACAAAATCTTTTCAGCAGTGAGGGGACAGCACACAAGAATTACTATGTTGACAAACTAGTTGAATTCCTCATCTGTGAGGAGAATATTCCTGCCTGTCCTGTTTATGCTTTCTTCACAAATAGGGGGATACCAGTTTGATAGATGGCCACGTAAGCAAAAGACATAATCTGCCTTAAGCCTCCTAAAACATCATCTGTTTCTTCCTTCCTTTAGTTTTCTTGCTATTCTTTTCTAGAAGGAAAGGGAGGAAAATTACGTGACCTTTTCCTCCTACTGTGCATAACATAACATTGGGAAGACTAATTCTTGCATGCATTTTGGTTTTGCTAATCTGTTAAATAATTTAATAATATGCATTGTGTAGTATCTAGTTCCAACTGAGCAGAATGAAAAGTAAGAAACAAAAACATGTTTCAGAAGGAAACCTGCACAGAGAACTCGAGCTTCATCCTCTCCTGTGAGGCAGTCAATTTCGTTGTTACAGACATTCTTGTTTGGAATACAGATATCTGACCGACAGTGGAAACTGTTGTCTCTGCACTCTGTAACAGAGGAGAATTACAAATGTAAATCACAGCATCATATGATTCAGCAATCTCACATAGTTAGAGAACTTTTTAAAATATAAACACAATAAAATATCCATGTTATGGGGGACTTGGCTGTTCATAAACAGATCATAAAAGCAGGCTCTGTAAGTGTAAAACGAAATGAATACTTGGCTCTTCTCATTTTACAGTCTTGAAGTTTTAAGACTTAAAAAATGTGGATCTCTGTTACCAGTTCAGTATTGTACTGCTAGACTTGGTATCACTCCTTACCAGTTTCATCCACAACACATCTCCACACTCAACCTCAGCCAAAGGACTTCCAGTTCTGCCAGCGTTACTGATCATCTCAAATGAGGAATTTGTGATGCTTGGATCAAATTTCCCCCCCAAAATCCAAGTCCAAGATGGCTTTTGGTTGAATGAGCTAAATACAGGATTAGGAATCAGAACTCTTATTTTGAAGATACTGTATATAATAACTTATTTCTTCTAAAATTCTTGATTATATGAAATGTTATTACAAACCTGAGGACCCCCTTCCTTTTAATTCTTGTGATCACTTTGTATGTTATCAAAAGCAAAGCAGTGCTTGAATTTATGGCAGGGTTTTTTGAGCTACTTTATAGTCTTGTGTCAATTTACTATTTAAGGATATATGATCTTAATAGAAAATAAGATAGTTCTCTAAAAGTATCCAGATATCCCAGTATGATCCAAAGACCACTGAACTCAGTTGAAATACTTCTTTGATTCCAGGAAGCATTGTTTTCAGCCCATATAGCTGAAACAGCGCTATTTGTGTCAAGTGGAATCTGAATAAATGTTCTCTAAATATATGAAGCCACAGGTATTTATTATTTTTTTCTAAAATGCCTGCAACTGTTTTTCCATGATTATCAGACTAAGTTTACTGTCAATTGTAAACCTACAAAATTAAGGTTATTTAGGGATAGTGATGGGATTTGTAACCCATGTTACCATTTGGCACCTGAAACACAACTTCTGAAAGTATTCTCCTGCATTCAGGTCATGCTAGATCCATGCCTTGTTTCTTATCAAAATTGTTACAGCTGGAATTGCAGATGCTGGAAGAATGACTGCTCATGAACAAGCAAGGTGACTGGAACTGTTCACAGATATTCTATGGATGATCTTGCATTAGTAATAAATTTAAGAGAGATCTTACTTTGGTTTAATGATAGTTCACTGGAAAAACAGTGTCTTGTTTAATTACTATTGATTTTTCCCAACTAAAAATACATTTTTATTCTAACACAGCTCATTTTTTTGTATCCATGTTTAGTAGCCTCCTAAATAATCTCATTGTATTTCCTCATCCTCTGAGGAAATCCAGATTCTCAGAGATCACTTGCCTGCTTCAAAAACTTATATTATGCCTACATTTTTTGCACTTGCGTATACATAAACTATGGTTTGATTGCTTTAATGTAGTGGCTTACTGGAAAAAAGACTTCCAGCTGTTACATCACTGTAAAAATTATTTGGGGGTGATTTTCTGCTGAAATGATTTTGAAACAGCTGAGAAAGGAAATTATTACCTCTACAGCACAGTTCATCACTTAGGTCTCCACAGTCATTGATTCCATCACAGATTTGGTTCAGAGAAATGCACTTGTTGTTGACACACTGAAACTCACCATCTGAACAAGCTGTGCAGCATGATGAAAATGAAGTTAGTGTGGAAAGGTCTATAGGTTCACAACTGCCCACAAAAATATTTTGCTTGTGCATTTTATTCTATCAGCAGTTTGGCCGATCAACAGTAGGCATTCTGAGGCCCAGTAATGTAAATAGGAACCTTTTTTATTGTTTTAATCACCTTCTCATCAAGCTTTCAATGTGACCACTTATTTTCCTCCTCCAACTTGCAGGAGCCTTGCTAAAAGGACCTTCATTTCTTCTAGACAAGAACTAAATCAGAAATGATCAGTTCAAACCCACTGTAAATGATTCAAGTGGTTAAGATGATGGATGTTCCCTCTCCAGAACTAAGTAATCAAGAGTCTGTGCACTCCTACTTTTGTGGCATAAGAAAAACCTGAGACGATTCATAGCTCTCCTAACCAGCAGCATCAAAGGCTGATGTTTATCAGTGCCAAAGAAAGCCCACTACAGAAAATAGAAAGCTGTTAGAAGTCAAAACAAGGAGTGATTCTCCTTATATCAATGAGAAACTGAGGAGTCCCAAAACTCCCCAGAAGACACGAACAGTTCCACTACAGTCATGCTTGTCTGGCTACAGTGCTACTGGTGTTCTAATTGATCTTCCTCATAGACAAAACAGTAGGAGGTTGTCACCTGTCTCTTCACCAGTTAAACCGGGAGAGACAAGACCTGTGGGATACAATATACCATGGTACCCTTGGAAGGGATGGGCAAGCAAACAGAACCATGGGTGAAATATATTCACTTTTGAGAAATATCTGTAAAAATTCTTTAGGAGCAACAGTGATTTTCCAAACCCGTAAACTCAAGACTGTCTTGACTCAACACTGCCTCAATTGTCTCAAAGTCTGCAGAAGGATTATTTAAAAAAATCAAAATGTTTCAGTTCAGGTCTGCTGTGGCTGAGAGTTCAGCAAACTAGGTCCTAATTATTTAAAATAAACTTAAAATATAAGAACCCCAAATAGATATAAAACAAAAAACCCCCTACTAACCTCTGAGGTTTTCATGGCACTGAAGACTAACAAATCCCTCATGACTATCTCTTGATTTCATCTCTATGTGACATTCAGCAAGACTCGTCTCTAGGCCCCTGCAAGTTATTTTTAGACAGTGCAACGAATTTAAGGCAGATTCTGTGATGCTGGAATCAGCTTGGTAATATTCAGCACCTCTGTGAAGATACAAATAATAATAACAAATTATATAATTTCACGATGGATTGTCCACTGCTTTTATTGTTTAGAATTTATATGATTTTCCTCAGTGTAAATGAATTTTGGTCATGGCTAAGAAAAAGAGCAGACGTCCCATGGAATTGTCTAGGGGTAAGTAGGAGATGTTTACTTTGGAAGAAAAAGTAAAACAAAGTGCTAGTTTTTGCTGGTTGCTGCATAAAACTGTCCCTAAATCCGTATGTAGCTCTATGACAGTCACTGTGTATCATGATGGATAGAAAAGTCTCCTTACTTGTAAGCTCAGATCTCTATCTCTGTGTGGACACAGGTGAGCCATAATTTGGAAACCATCCTGCATGGGGTCAAGTATCCTTGGTGTCATCAAAACCAATGCATATTGAGGAAGCTCAAGCCACTGCAAGGCTGGGATTAATAAATTTTATCTCCCTTGGTTGTACCTGAGCGGTATCCTCCTAACAGTGTATGTGTCCCCTACCTTAAAGAAATATGGATCGAGTAAATAAGTAACTAGAGAGGCTTACAGTGGGACTCTAGGGCTGAATGCTCTGTCCCAGGACAAACCCTTCTATGCTATCTAAAGAGATACTGATTAGGACTAGGAAATGTTTGCTTCTCACCTAGAGGGGACAATTTAGGGCACTGCAATAGCATTTTCAGTCTTCAGGTAGGGTTGGGGGGGCAGCTGTATGTGACTAAGTTAAATTAGTTGTATATGTGTAAAGTTATTATGTACAGGATATAGAGTTGAGCTGAACGTGCAACTCAGGTCATCAGTGCGGTCGCAGGAAAAAGAACAAGTTCTGTGTGGCCATCCCTGGGGCCAAAGCAAGCAATGACAGCAGGGGCAAGGGATGAAGGAAAAGAACATGTTCTGGTTCTTATTAGTCTGGCTGGTGCAAGCAGCAAAACAGAGCTGTGCCCTGTTGTCAGCTGTCATTTCTTACTTTTCTCTGCATACAGGTTATTGCTCAGAACTACTTGGGAATGGTCCATCTATGCACTTTCCCTTACACAGACCTGAGGGAAAACCTCTGCATTGGTCTTCAGCTTTATTTTAAAACAATTATGGTTTGTATAGTTGTAATTTGTAATAGAACACAGAAATCTATGTTTTGGCTTTCAGTTCCAGGTGTCAATTTAAGAAACTTTATCAGAATATTGCAGCCAGTACATTGTTGATGAGTTTTCTGCCTTAACTGTTGGCTGGCTGCGACTGGCACTTCCCTAAGCATCACTACTTTTTCAGATCCCTTGCAGTTATCCAGAGATAAATTTCCCAAACTTACGATTCAAAGCCAAGGTGCTTGCAAGCCACATTTGCTTCATTCATAGTCCACTCACTATCACATACAAGAATGTGGTTCTTTTGATTCAGAGGTTTTACTCGAAGCAAACTTGAATCTCCATTGCCCACAGAGACTGAAAATGTTTCTAAAAAAAAGATAAATTAAAAAAAATCCCCAAATAAAATCATATTATGTAGATGTATCTAGTGGAAAGAAGAGCACAGAAACACATCAGGTCTAATTTTGTATTGACAGCCAAAGTTCATATGGAAACAACAGTAGATTGGGAATCAGAAGCTTTAGGTATTATTCCTGATTTTTCTGTGGACTGACTTTGTGGCTTTGAGCCTGCCACTTTTTCAAAATATACCAGTTTCAGGACAAATGAGGGTAATGGTTCCTACCACGTAAGAGTACCTGAAGGTGTACCGAGCAAAGGTTGCATCTTAGTATAATAACTTTCATTAGAGGATTTTTGATAACCAACCAGTAACGCTTCAAGTGAGATATCCAGATCCTGTGTCTATTACCTGTGTAGCAAAACTTCTGCTATTTACAGTGGAGCTAAGGTCCTCCGCTTAACTTAGTGAATGGAGGCTCTCTGATCCTTTTCAGTATAATGGGCAAATTGAATTTTGCCACCCTGAGGGCAGTGGACTGAGCTGCTGCTTCTGTGGGGAAAGGGAGGGCTGGTACTGAGACAGAGACTGGACAGGAGAGTCCTGGGCCCGGCTTGCTGCTCCTGCTGCCTTCGGTGGAGGTGCAGCTGAAGGATGGGTAGGAACAGGAACCGCTACTGCTAAAAGAGGCCACCCGCCTAGTTAGCAGGAGCCATTTCTCCTTGCACTCAGATGGAGGTTGGGCTGACAAAGCAGCTTGGTGCAGCCTGAAAAGCAGATGAGCACAAACAGCTGCTTGTCAGTGCACAAACCATCACTGGTTTGCAGGGCAATATCTTTCTGTTTTGATGAAATCCACAGTGTGAAGGTGATGGCAGTGAACGTGGCTTACCTTCTCCCCACGCACTCCCACACACACGTCAGCAGCTTGGCTCCATCCCTTGGACTTCTGCTCCTGTGTGGTCTGTCCCTATCCAAAAGATACCCTCTCTGCTAATGTTCTCAGCAGGCCCTCTCCCACTGTGCCTCCCACCATAGTCAACACGCTGCTTGGAAACCTTTGAGGTCTTTCCTGTGTCTGTTTCTTCCCTTTCTACCTGATGATTTGAGCAATCTACCAGCAGTAGGGTGACCTGGGCCTGTCAGTAACTTTATGAAAATCAATAGATACTGCCCATTTTCAATGACTTCTCATTTTCTGCTTCATGTTCTTACTAGTGCAAGGAAATGAACAGACTTTCTGAGCTGTAAATAGTAAGCATCTCCTTGGCCACAAATGACTGACCGATACATTTTGGAAAATAAGATGTTAATACCTTCAGATGTGCATTTTCCCTTGTGCAGAAACTTTGCTTCAGGACGTTGACACTCATAGCTCTTCAGGTGACAGTAAGTACGGAAGTACCTTCCATTGGTAGAACAAACTGAAGTGCCATTCTTGGGGCACTGGTAGGGAAGCTTACAAAGGCACTTTCCCTCCACACATCGTTCCCAGGGATGACAAAACACTTTCTCACAGGACTTGTGTGTGTATTTGTTGCTTAAGCATTCTCCTATGAGGTACGTGTCTTGCTCAGCTGGCTGGGCAGGCTCAACCTGCTGAAATTGGTTTTCTTCAGTATTAGATGCTGCATTCTGCAAGGCACAAAATAAAAAATAAAGGGAGTAAGACTAGGAACTGCTCCAAGAGTTCTGCAGATCTCTTTACTGACCTCAACAAAGTGTTCATTCATAATCCTTTTCCTATCTTACAAGCACAAAGGTACTAAATAACATTTATAGTGTTTATTTCCTTGTCTTTGGCCACCTCATCTTTCTCAGTTTTTGTGAACTTTTCGTTTTTGGATCATTCACCTGGTGTGATCTTCACTCTTACTGGTCTTCCACAAGCTCTATACTCTCCCATACAATCCCATTGCTGTGGTGTGTTATAAACCATTGGATTGTAAGCAAATCAAAACACAAGGGGACCTAAACACCAGAAAAAAAAATTCTTGTTTTTTTCTGAGACTTTTTTATTGGCTTGGTTGGCTTTGGGTTTAAATATCACCTGTAAATATTTATGAGCTACGTAGAAGCAAATAAAGAAATCTGAAATTAATAATTTGTTTCACCATGTGACTGCTGAAGTGACAAGTACCTTAACGAAATTTGAAAATTAAAGTGCCCTTCTTTATTAGCTCTTTTCCTGTCTCTTGCACAGCAGTGGATTTGCAGTGTTGTTGCTGGTCATCACCAGACTGCAAGTACAGATTCTGACCCTCCGTCCAACTGCCTCTAGGTGAGTGACTCTGCACCTGAGTTTGTGCAGCTCTCTGGTGACGTCATTGCTGGCTGAGTGCTTTTGCTTACTAAGATCTATGGGTAGGAAGAATGTTGAAACATGAAAAATACATATGGATGGACTTTGCATAAAAACGGGAGAGAAAAGTCAGTCCTCAAATGTGATTTATCAGCTTTGACTGTCAATTGAATCAATGGAGCTTAAGTTTAAAGTTCTCATGAAGAAATCTTGGCCATAGTAAAGTCAGCAGGAATGTTGTTGGAGCAGAATTTAATCCAGCAACCCCCCTTTTAACAGTTGTATAATCTTACTGAATTCTTCCTGCTGTTCTCAGGTGGGTAGAATCCAAACTGTGAGCCAGATCCGGCTTGGCATAACTCCCATATTGTACTAGACATTTGTCCTGAATAGGAACAAAAGGTGCTGATTTTTATCTAAGGGTTTCTCTAAAAGACTCAGGGCATGTTGAACGCTCAGCCCAGAGGGGCTTTCTGGGACACTTCTGCCAGAAGAGATTCGGCAGCAAACCTTCAGGCAGTACAATATACCAAACTGCCACATGAGAAGACTGTAATTTAATTTTTCAAAAAAAGAGGGACAGGAAAAATTGCAGCACCTTTCTGCAGTCAACCATGTTTGCAAATTGGGTTTAGGATAGGATCATGATTAAAATCTTTTCCAGAAGCCTGTTAGGGTAAACCCCAGATAGAATCAATACATGAAAGAGAAATGGCAAGCTTCAAACATTGAAGGTGGGCTGAAACAAATGTATGAAACACAAATCCTATGAAAGGAAACTTTAAAAAATCAACTGGTTTTGCTTTTATAACAATAAACTGCTTTTTAACTTTTTTTTTTTTTAGCAATAAATTACTGCTACCACAATAAAATAAATTCTTACCTCTGATCCACAAAACCAAAAGAGAGACAAGAAAACCAAGAAAACCGGGACTGCTTGCATGATGAAATTTTATCTCTCTTTGTAGACGAATTTTTCTGGCTGAGATTCTTTTGAATGTCAGTTGTTATATTTGTGTTTAATTTTTAACCATTAGTAAAATATTTTAAAGTGAGTTAGAAGTAAAAGTACAGGAGCCTCAACTATTAACTGATAAATCTGATCTGTCCAAAAGGATCCTGCCTCAATTTAATTGGTTTTACTGTAAGTGCAGGACAAGATAACAAAAGTAAAGCCCTTAAAGTAAATCATTAAAAGGAAGCACTTATTAAGGGTACACATTTCTTTTGCTAGGGGAGATTGATTGTATCATCACGCTGATTCTCCTGGTTGTAGGCATTCATCTGTGCCAGACTGTTGTAAAAGATGAATGTGTTTTTATATGAGATACATATGTCTTCATAGATACGGAGAAACACTCATGTCTGTGTAATGTCCATTACATGCCCAGCTGGATTACAAGCTCACATTACACGATTTGTATCGGGAATTTCCAAGGGTTTGACCAGTCCCTGAAGTACTCTTCGGAAAGCCGGTTTCCAGGAGCACTTTGGCCGAATCCAGCAGAACCAACCTGGCCCCCTGGCCCCCTCCCGTCCCCTCCCGTCCCGTCCCCTCCCCTCCCCTCCGTGCAGGCCGCGGCACGGCCGGGGGATCGCCGCCAGAGGCGCTCGCTCGTTCCCGCCAGTACGGCGCGTGAGCGCGCGCCCCCGCCGGGTGGTGGCGCTCGGGCTGCCACAGCCCCGCACCGGGCCAAAACCAGGGCGGCCCGCAGCGGCCGTCGGTCCGGCTGCCGCACGCTGCGGGCCCGAGGGTCGCCGCGCCGCGCCGTGCCGCGCCGTGCCGCGCCGTGCCGTGCCGTGCCGTGCCGTGCCGCCCCGATGCGAGGCGGCGCGGGCCGCCCACCGCTAGCCGGCCAGCCGAGCCAGCCGTCTGCCCCGGCGGCAGCGGCCGCCGCTCGCTTGCGGCGCCAGGAGCCGCGGCGTCCCGGGAGGATGACTTGCTTTAGGGTCTTTTTGCGACGGTGCCTGTCGGAGGTGCCGTTTCATTTACGGCAGGCAGCCTCGTTTTCGGCGGCGTGGGCGGTTTCCCGGTGGCGGTGCGCGCTGCTGACGCCAGCGGGACGGGACGGCACGGGGCGGCGCGCGCGGAGGTACGCCACGTGCAGGCAGGTCGGGCTCGAGACGCGTGTGGGGACACGCGGGAAGGGGACAGAGCCGCTAGCGGCCGTTGGCCGTGCCTCAGCGCCCGGGGGCGGGCGGGGGCCCGGGGGCGCGGGGATCCCCGTACCCAGGCTGCAGGCAGTCCCCCGTGGTGGGAAGGGCGCTGCGGATGTGCGCCGAGGGTGTTCCGGCTGCGTGCCGCTCCTCCGCGGGGCTGGGGCGGGAGACTCGCAGGGGCTTCTCCTGGGGCCGGAGAGTGTCACCTTCAACCCTCATACATAGGACTGAAAAACCTGCCGTCACTGCTGGTCCCTTTTTACACGTTGGCGTTGCAGTGGATGACATCTTGGGTGTAAACTTGATTTTTCATGTGCCTGCGTGGTTTTAGCGAGGGCTGAAACGGCTAACCATTAAGTAAACAAGCAAGGCTAGCAGGAGGCTTTCATTTGTACAGCAAATCAAATGTGAAATATCTTTTACATCTTAAACAGCTGATTTTTGTCCACAATTTAGGAGGTAGTAGAGAATGTCTTTTCGTGGAAGAGGAGGTGGAGGAGGAAGAGGAGGTGGCTTCAATCGTGGAGGAGGTGGCGGTGACAGAGGTGGCTTTAATCGTGGTGGACGAGGCGGCTTTGGACGGGGAGGTGGACGAGGAGGCTTCAACAGAGGCGGATATGACCAGGGGCCTCCAGAAAGGGTAGTTTGTAAGTTACATGAAGAGATTATATTTATTTCATTTAGAATGACTGCTCCAGATCTTTAGCTTGTTCGTTCTTTATTTCAGTATTGGGAGAGTTTATGCATCCATGCGAAGATGACATTGTTTGTAAATGTAAAACAGAAGAAAACAAAGTGCCTTATTTCAACGCCCCAGTGTACTTGGATAATAAGGAACAGATTGGCAAAGTGGATGAAATCTTCGGACAGCTGAGAGATTTTGTATCCTTCCAAAAAATGTGTGACATACGATTATTTTTTTTTTAAAGGCTGGTTGAATATTAAATAGAATTTCTCTAGGATTTAAAAATAGTTCAAGGTTTGGCTACCAGTTAGATGTGAACAGTCACAAGTCTAGCTGCAACTGTTAGTGTCAGTAGGTGCCTCATTCACATTAAGTGCCTATCTTAAAGTTTTTGTGCATTAAGGGACCTTGCTCATGCTCCAGCTTATTAATTATAAAGGTGAGTTTGTGCTAGGACATCCTCTCATAAAGCAAGCTTGTTGAGACAGATGCACTGGGGCCATTCTGTTGTCACTGCCAGATTGACAGAAACTATGACAAAAGCAGGACAACTGGGGGAGTAACCCTGTAACATGGCAGTGGGACTTAGCTTGTGTTGGTTGGTTGAGCATCAGTAACTAGCTGCATGCATTTTCCTCTCCCACGTTAATTGTGAAGTAAAATGTGCAGGTTTAAATCACTCACCCTCTGAATATATTAATTTTCAGATTTACTTTTTCATTGAAATTATTTGAATTTTAGAAACTTGTTTTCTTCCTACAATAACAATATTAAGAAAATATATTACTGGATTTTGCAGCTCCTTGCCTCCCCATTTAATTTTGAGTTTTAATTAAGCAGAGTTGGCCAGCAGCTCTCTTTGATCTTAGGAGCCACATACCAAAATTCTTGCATACTGGAGAGCCAACGGAGTTGTGCAAGACTGCATGTGGGGTTACAGAGTGTCTGCCGCTTCACAGTAGGATGAGGCTGGGCATGTGGTTGGTCCAGCAGTCCCTGCTGGCTCTTCCTTTGCACAGCCAGGCAGTTGTACCACCCAGCAGCAGCAGCACTAGCAGAGCCCCTGCAGCATGTAGATTGTTCTAGATAAGCCTTGAGGTCACCCTGGGGCTAAAGGAGATGTCACTTGCTAAACAAATTTGTTTCTTTACAATTATGTTTTTATGTACTCCTTCCACTGGTACGTTCTTCCTTACGCCTTAATGCATAGAACGAAAAAATGATTTTACCACAAAATACCGTGTTTGTAACTATGAAAAACCCTGAGAAGAGTTGGAAATAGTTTCTCCTGATCTTTTAATTGTAATTTTTCATTTGTGGTGATGATGTTTAGCTTCATTTATAAAATACTAATTTAGAAAACTTCTGAATGTGCCTTTCATACAATAATCAAAATCACAATTTCTAATGTTTTATTCCTACTGTGTTCCTTAAAGAAACTAACAGTATTTTTCAGTGAAACTGTCTGAGAACATGAAAGCCTCTTCATTTAAAAAAATGCAAAAGGTTAGCCAATCTCAATATCAGAATTCTTCTGCATGTCATCAGTTAGATAAATATACTGTCATCAGATAATAAAAGCTTTATTAAACTTTTTTTAGCTTTAAAAACTAGTTGTCCTTCGTAAACATAAATATTCCTTTCCTCTTCCTTTTTGCTTTTGTATCTGCCATGTTCTTCCCTCTTCCTGCCCCGCAAAAAAAATGTAACAAATTAAACTTATGCAAATATCATCTGTATTTTAATAACTTTATAACGCTGATTTATTTCTTGCATGCTTGCTTTATTTGGCTATTTGCAGAGGACAATTTGACATAAAGAGATAAGACCAAATCATGGATATTTGTAGTTATTAATGTGCTCTTTAGCTTTGGTATTTTCAAAGCCTAATGGAACTCTCTTCCTGCAGTTTTACATTGATCCAGCAAAGCTGCTACCCCTTCAAAGATTTTTGCCAAGGCCACCTGGAGAAAAAGGTGCTCCCAGAGGAGGTGGTAGAGGAGGACGTGGCGGTGGACGAGGAGGAGGAAGAGGTGGTGGTAGAGGTAAGATGCCAAGAATGGAAGCTGCAGAATGTTGGGGGTTTTTTTGGTGTGGTGTGGGTTGTTTGGGGGGTTTTTGTCTGTTTTTTGGTTGGGGGGTTGGTTTTTTTTTGATAAAGCTGCAGTTGAGTACTTGCATATCAACAGTTGTATTGCAAATTAAAATGTTATGCTTATTTCTGTTTGATAACTCAGTGGAAGAGACAGTGATATGTTTTCCAATGGCAAGACCTAGGCTTCTGTAGCTAGCTAAATAACAGCTCCAAAGCATAGGGAGGAGAGTATGCTGATTTATAACAAAGATGGAAAGCATGACTACTACGCAAACTTTTGGCAAAAGGTTACAGATAATACACACTCCAAACTTGTCAGTGAAAGCTGTATTTTTAGTATGTTTTAAACATCTAGCTTGGACAAAATACTTGAAATGGGGTGTTTGAGAGAGAGGTGAATGACCTGGTAGGTCTCATCCTTTGCTTTTTGTACATCATCTGCAATGTACTCCTCAATTAAAGCTGAAGTTAATTTTTTTTTCTTACATCACAGTTTCTTGCCTCTTCTTCCTACCCTACCCCTTTGCAGTGAGGCACAAGTGTTTCAAAATTTTTTGTTTGTTTTAATGTTCTGTTGAGTTGTAATAAATTACTTATTAATTAATAGTTGTAATTATTTTTTGCTCTCATGAAAGAAGTTTATCGTGGAGTTTTGTTAATGTCTTTTTAGTATTTTGGACATTGTATATCAGATATTAAACAATACCTAAAATGTTGCAGATGGTCCCTAGAGGAGACAAGGTACTAGTAATTGACCTAGTAATATCCTGCAATTGAGTTTCTGTTTTTCTGTTCTCCTTTCAGAAGCTGTCAATGAAATTAGTTGTTATGTATAACAAAGAATTTATATGCTCCTCAAAGTGTAATTTCTTTCCTATGTTTAGGAGGATTTGGAGGAGGAAGAGGTGGAGGAAGAGGAGGAGGATTCAGAGGAGGAGGAAGAGGTGGAGGAGGAGGATTCAGAGGAGGAAGAGGTGGAGGAGGCTTTCGGGGTGAGTGTGAGGTTTTTACATTTCAGTAATAAGAATGGCTCTTGTTTTATTAAGCTTTTGAACGGAATGTTGTATTTTTTAATCTGTTATAGATGTTTATAGTTTTATGCAAAAAGTTTCAGTGCATCGCAGTAGCTAGCTTAAACCAAAGCACAGCATTCTGCATTTGATGCTTGTGTAAGACCGTGCTAGTTTTTCGCATTCAAAAGGGACTGTGAGAACAGATAATGATGATAAATTATTTTGTTCTATCAACTCATTTAGTGTTATGTATATAATTTATTTGCTTTAAATGCATCTAAGATGTGAATTGTTCAGTGTATTTTTTTTCCCTCTTAAAATAGGAAGAGGATATTAAAAATGGAGCCATGAGTGTCTCGCCGCTGTGTTACTGTATCATCTGCAGAAGTGAAGAACAAGGAGAAATTTTTGTAAAGGACCCTGAAAAAGTTCTTTTTATAAAAAACTTGAAGTTGTAAAATGACAATTATTTTTACACTTAATGACTGTTGATCAACACATGAGGAGAGTGTAGCCCCAGGTGAAGAACTGAAGACTGCTCAGAATATACTTGAACTTTTTAAACTAAGCCAGGATTCAATGTTACTCTTAAACTGTTTGTTTCTGACAAGTGACATAGTCAATGCTTGACTTCATGTTGGAGTTTGGAGTAAACGATCAATTGAAGTGTTTTTTCAAAAAGCCCTGCCAGTTCACTACATGCACATTTGTCGGTATGAACCTGTTACCTCTGTGTGATCGATCCCTAGTTTTCATCCTCTTTTTATATTGAATCTTCCGAGTTGGTCTACAGAGGACAATGCCGTTTAAACAACCTTGGTGAACCTTTTTTTTTACAAAGTAAACTTCAAAACTTTGTGTTGATAGAATGGTTTTATACATAATAATGTATAAAAGGAAGATAGCAAAGGCTCTTTGTGGATTTTTATGTATGATTTTTCAGTGGATTTTTCTCAATGAAAACCAAAGGCATTAAGACCAAGGTTAATACTGTTCTTAAGTCACCTAATTGTATCTAATTACACTGATACTAAAATTGCTAAGAGTTTTTAACTGCCCCCACCTCCCCATTAGCCTCTTTCTCTTCAGGTTTTGATGTCCTGGCACCACACCTCTGTGGTGCTCTGAGCTTGCTTAGGGCTAAGATGAGACAGTCCATCACAGGCCTCCTCTGCACACAGTGCTTTCAGTTAAGTATTGCTTAAAACATGAAAAATTATGCACAAGTCTTTAGTCTCTTTAATTGGATGCAATATGAGAGTTTTTGAAAAGCACTCTCTCCTCTTAAGGATGGAGCAGAACAGGGTGCTTCTCTTTAACTTTGGAAATACAGTAAGAATAGAAAAGTAGAATCTCCCCAGATTTCATCTGGAGCCAGAAGTCCTTTCACAGACTCTCATACCCAAACACTTTTGAAAAGGGATCTGTAGAATATCTACATGACAGTATTCTGAACATCTTGTTGAATGTGGAAAGAAGTACATTTCAGAATACTTTTTAATTAATGAATGCAGTAACAGGCAAATGAGATATTGACCTTCTGCTTGGCAAAAAGAAACTGGTAATTTGTCAGCACCAGGATTGGACAGTTACTGGCCGTTTGAACAAACATGACTGTCAGTTTGAATAATTTCTTGAACAAAACTGGAAACAAGGTAGCAAAACAAATGTTCGAGAATTCAATTAAGTCTGAACAGGTGCTGTATAGGATAATAGATAAAAATGTTCTTCAGCTTAAAGGAATCCACAAAACTGGAATTTCTGCGAGATCTGCTTTTGTGAGAAGACACTGAGTCTGCTGTTCAACCGCAGCACAATCAGGAATTGAGGGATACTGATTATTTTCCTTGTATTGCTATACACTTTAAACCAGGTTGGTTAAATCCAGACTCTGGAAATGTTCAGCCTTCTGTTACTGTGTATTGCTAGGCCTAAGCGACTTAGGGCTCTGATTTGAGGCATTGTAGAATTGCCCTTTATCTAGACAAAATCCTATTCAAGTCATTGCATCTCTGGCATATCACATTGCAGTTGAACAGTACCAACTTGCAGTGAAGCTGGAATTGTCATTACTTTTGTTATATTTGTAATTGCATCCTCTACGGTCCTGTATTCACTGATGCTTCAGTAGCTAGTTGTGGGTAGCTGACAGATCTTCCCTTCTGGCTTTGGAAGACTTAATACAGTCCTCACTCTTACACCCAGATTCATGCTCTGCTTTGCTATTCACACTGCATGCTTTAGGGACATTCTTTTTCCCAGGATATCAGAAGACTGTACAGCTATCACCTTTAAACTGTACGATGTGACAGCTGATGTTTCAGTTGCATGAAGTGCCATCTTGCAGCCTAGGACAAGAAGCGTATGCTTTGAATCTCACAGCAGATGGAGCAGTGAGTCAGCCTGAAGCTGTTGCAAGGCCAAAGCGAAGACTTACATCTGTGTGCAGAGCAGTTAAAGAACAGTATCTGTTGCTGCTCTAGAGGGAAGATCGGCCTCTTGATTATAGGGAACTGGATTGCAGTCTCAGCTGAGAAGTGGGTGAGGAGAATTATGGCCTGGCCTACACGTACAAACAGTGTTGGATGGGATTAACACAAATATACAGAGAAAATTTATAATCTTAGCTCTTTGTGGAGCTTGTAGGATGTTCAGATGCTGATGGAAGAACGTCTTTAGTGACTAGATGTGAAATGAGCTGCCATATGAGGAAGCAGTCCTGGACCACTCTGCCATGTGGTGATGCCTTTTTTTTTGTTTGTTTTTGTTTTCCTTCCCCTGAATGAGGAAGGATCATCTTTGGTTGTGGCAAGGCCCATCCAGTGCCTGTTCTGCTTCATCTTCTCTGTGCCATGGCATGACCCTGCCCTCCTCAAGCAAGTAGTTGCTAACTAATGGATGAAAATTCAGTGTCTTAACAAACTTAAGATGACACGTCTTGTCTACAGTGTAGTGCTGAAATGAACTAAAATACAGGTTCTCTAATTTTATATGACACCTTCCTCTCTGCCTTGAGCTTTTTATTCAAATCCTATCTGTAATTCTGTTACTGTGCTCCTGAGCCTAGTAAGTGAAGTGTTTGAGTTTTATATATGTGCTTTCTCTGCAGAGAACAGGAAAGGTGGGCTCACCAGCACCTTGACAGAAATAGGTGTGTTGGCAGAAATGGAAAGTTCCGAGTAGCTGTAGTGTCTGGAGGAAAAAAAGTCACAATGCAATCTGAAGCGAGGGCGGCGGGGGAAAGGTGCTAGTGGCAGTGTAGGCTCTTGATGACAGTTTGGTGTTCCCTGGATTTCCCCTCACTGGCAGCCTTTGGGGCAAATGGCTGGGCAACCTGAAGAACTTCTCAACCTGCCACCCGCTCCAGCAGTGCAAAGGGGGTTGCTGTCCTGCAGTGTTCCTCTGAAGCTCGGGGGGAAGGTAGGCTTCAGTGCACCCCACTGCTTGGCTTCCCACCCAGGGCATGGCAGGAGTGGTGTCACCTGCCTGTCTCCTTGTCTGCTTGTCAGTGTCTGCATGTGCTCACTGGTGACGGGCAGAGCATTCAACAGCCAAGTTCCATTTTTAAAAAGTGGTCGCAAGTGGATAGGGCCTGACTTTTAGCTGATTTTGAAAATGACTGCTGGTAAATCACTAGGACCAGATTGCTTAAGGGTATTTAGAATACCCTGAGCCTTGCCATACTCAAATTCTGGTTTTATTTTTTCTATGTGGGATCTAAATCCTTGCTAAACAGAGGGTAGTACATAGACGTGTATTGTAAAGCTTAAAATTGTTACCCATTGAGAATGGCTTTAGTGCCCCTGCATTCCTTCTTGGAGAGATGTTTTTTCTCCTTGTGTTTTCTTTAGTTGCTGGGATAGGGTTGTTCAATATAGTTCATAGATTTGCTTTGTTACTTTGTCAGGGAAATTTGATGATGTGCAGAAAATAATTGTGATATTTTAATGTATGTTTGCAGCATACATTTTGGCTGTTGTTGAACAGAAAGGATTCTCTCTAGCACTAACGTGAAGTAGTGGATGTTTGCCTGAAGCAGTGCTGAATAGTCACATACAGACTGGTGCAAAATTTCTTCCAGTTGTGCAAAGCATTGTCTTGGCAAGAAACAGTGCTGTCATCTTAAAAAAAAAAAAAAAAAAAGCATAGCTGCTGCATGAAGTATGGCAAAGCTTTGTAGAGTCGTGTATTTTTCAGGACATTTTTTTCAGTCAGCAGAAAATCTCTTTAGAGTGAAACTTTTCTAATCAGCAGTTTAAATCTAATAAAAACCTCTGTGAGGGAGGAAAAAAAGTAATTTATTAATTAGTTTTCCCTTGGGTTTGAACTATTTGCATGTTTGTGAAAATAAAAGGGAAGTTCTGCCTTATAGAGCCCTCTAGTGGTGATGTTCTTAATAACCGTTGGAGGGTTTTGGTTTTTTACTGTGGTTAACACTGAAAATAGGAAAGAGGCTTTGGTTTTGTTTTTTAATTTTTTTAATGCAAACGGTAAGTTTCTTCTACTCTTGTCACTATTGGATTGAAATATACTTTACACATAATTGAAAGGAACTTGCTAAACCCTGTAATGGGTTTTGTATTGTCCCATATCTCTACAGATACCTAAAAGCTGAAGAATAGACTTAAATAGAAATTGAGTTTTGTTGCTACAGATCTGGGACAAGTGGGAAGGAAAAGCATCACTTGAGGTTATAAAGTGCCCCTCTGACTCCAGTAATACTATCTGTTATTGGAGGATGAAAGTAGCCTGAGGTTTTGGATTTATTTTTTTTTCTTATGCCAGTATTAAAAAGCAATGTGCTAAGCCATATTTTATCTGGCTTAGGAGCTGTGGTTCCAACTTTCTGGATTATTTGTATGCTTTAATATTTAATTCCTTGCTTTATCTTTTTGGCTTTGTTTTATGAACTGCAGTGTTCTAGAAAAATTACTTTTAGGTTCATGATAAGTAATGTCTGCCTTTAATTTTCACCTTTTTTCTCTCAATTCCTGTTGCTGTAAAATTAGCCAAATTAAAGAGGAGACAGAGACAAAGTGATGGTACATAGGATGGACTGCACGTATTAGAAACTTACGTTTCAACCAACAAGTATGTATAAAATCTGTATGGTCTCATTAACTGCTACTCTAAGTCTGGAATCCTATCTGAATAAAAATAGTAACGCTTTGCTTTTCTGAGACATTCAACATTGCAAGCTCTGACTTCTGTGGAAGCTGCAAGATCTGAGATGCTTTTGAAAATCTTGCCAAAGTTTCAGGGGAGGAAAGCAAAGATATCAATTTATCACTGTGCTTTTATCTTTCGAGGCAGGACTATGGGGCGCTAGGGAAGTTGCTTCATTGCCAAACAGATCATCTTTCCTTTCAGAACCCTCCCACCCTGTTCCTGCCTAATCCTCTTCTGACAGGAAAAATACGGTAATAATACAAGTACCCCAAGAACTGTAAGAGCGAGTGTAGATTTGTGGCATTAAAGAAGTGTTTGTTGGTAGAACTATGACACATGATCGTCTGTAGTAATGATGACTAAATGTCATGACTGCACAAGTTTTATATAAAAATTTTCTTACCTTTAGATTCAAATGGGTGAAAGATGCAGGATGTCTGTTTTGGAAAGCTGAGGAGTGGGAGGGAATGGTCTATGAGTGTTTCATGAGTTAGAGTCGGGAGAGCTCTTCAGGTATAATTCCTTTTTCTTGGATGGCTATATTTCTCAATACTGCCTGTGTACTACACCCTTACTGCTGCTCAGAAAACACAGCCCTAGCCTGGGAGCCCGCTTGAGCTGCCTGCAACCCACCTACAGCTGAAGAACCACTGGTTGCTCATCCTTGTCACCTTTATAACCAGTATGAATACAAAACGAGGCAAAAACTGTATGAAGGGGAACTGGTGGGAGACACCTTCTTTGATTGTGTATACTGATACTGTATATGAGCTCTTTGGGCAAAAGTTTATTGCAGCTAATATTTATGCAGGATTTTGTAAAAGGTCTTTACTTTGGTGTGCTGCTACCTCATCACTGAAGAGAGGAAGACATGAGCTGCTGATCAAGCCTCTGGAAAATGCCTAATAATTTTCTGCCCAGTAACTTGCTGTGGAAAATTTGCCTGAAGTAAGCTTACGTGTGTGTGTTTGGGAGAGGGGGGGTGCTCAGACTTGTAAGACGTATTCAACAAGCATTTTCTGCAGACCAGGCTATTTTAGAAATGTAGCGATTGAGTTTTCTGAAAGTCATGCCTCACTTTAGAAAATACTGGATTATGTTCTTGTGTCTGCGTCAGCTTGAGAGTTTAAATCAATCTAAGAATCTTGATGAAGTAGGTCTTTAAAGATTTGAAGGGATGGACTTTAGAGTAAGCATATCTTGCTTTTTAAAGAAATTGACATTTGTGTCTGTATGTTGTGCTGCGGTTTCGTGTGTTCTCTGAGATGACAGGAATTAATTGCAAGCCAGGCTGATGACCAACTGACCTGAGCCAACTTTTGTTGAGGTTTCCAAAGCATTGCATAAGAGGTTTGAAGGAAAAAGTTTGGGGGCATGTGACAGATAATCTCTTTAGCAGTAAGAATGAAGTTTAAGCACACTGTTGGAAATGCACTCAGTTCTATGCTGCTCTTTGTTTGAATTAACAATCTCTTGCATAGATTTAGAGTGTAAACTTCTTTGCACTTTAGTCTAATTAAATCGTGGTTGGAGGCTGTGAATGGTGGGGGGAACTCCCCCCTACCCCTCTTTTTTTAATTGTTCAGTAAGTCTGTTGAATAATGAAAGAATTTGCCTGACAGGGTTTTGTAGTGTTTTGTGGTCTTGATGAATTATTGCAGAGGTTAGACGACAGTCTCTTTTGTCCAAAATGCATTGGAACGATTCATCCAATTCCTCAGAAAGTGACAATGAAGCTCATTCAGCCTTTACACAGACTGAGCACAACATAGTTGCAGCTTACTTAATAGCAGCAGGTATGGCCATTGGCAAATTGTTGTGTAACTTTTAAAAGTAGAACTGTAGATCTGAATGCTCATTTTGTATAATAGCAGCGATGGTATTTCATTTTGTATTACACAAATGTCTGATGGCTTTTCTTCATAGTTTAGTGACAAGTTAGCAGTCAGCAAGCTGACTGCAGTGTGGAGAAACATCTAAGTTTTCTATATTTGAAGGCAGTGTTGTGTCTTGAAAAATATATTTTGTTGATATGTAATTATAGAAGAGAGTGAGAATTAATTTCTGCCAGCTTGCAAAAGAGATAAAAATAGGGCATAGCTGTCACATCTTGCGTTTTTCTGTGATGTGCTCGAAGCTATCTTGAGATTTCTCTTGGGCCACATGTTTGTAGTAATATACGTGTAGTCTGAGCATGTGAGCGGGTGTCTGTTAGGGGGATGTAAGGGGAAGGGTTGGAATGTGACTCTGAGGGAGGGAGCTGGTCATTAATCAGAGAAGAGCAGACTCCAGTTGCAGCTGTATTTTTCACTGATGACACATGTTAGAAAAAGCATGTTGGAAGGCTTGACATTGTGTTCGTTCCCTGTGACTGCAATGGCCTTTGGCTAAACTTGAACGATTATGGAATTATTGGGTTTTTTCCCCTTGAAAACTTTCTCATTGTTATAACCACAAATGCTTCAGTAATGTTTTTCTGAAGCATTGAGTGCTATAGCAATGAAATATCGACCTGACCAAAAACTGAAACCTGCTGTGTTTAAAAATAGGCCTTCTATACCTTTATTATGGAAAATTAAATCAGTTTATAAATACTTTATTCGTAGGCTCTACCATACATTGTCTATGTTATAACTGGTTTTTAAAATACTTTAAAATATTAATGTACTTTAGGTTTATATTAAATAGTATTGCTGATGGTCAATTTTATTTAGCATATCTGTTTGAAGTGGTGAGTGTCAAATTGCTGTTCTGGTAAAGAGGGTATTTTTGAATGCAAAAGCAATAAATTATTTCAGGTTTTTAGAGAAACTGGTAGAACAGCTACACAGATCACTAGACTTGTTAAGAAGCTGTAGAAATGGATGATGGTCAAGTATTGGAAGGCTAGATACATTCTGTAGTACTACTACACTCTTTAGAAGTAACTGGATCCATTAGGCGCTGCAAATGCATATGACACTTGTTATATTTTAATTAAAATTGATCACATTGTATGTAACAAGGTGGTCTTTTCAGATAGCTTGACCACCTGGTGTTAGGGATCAAAGCTATCATAGAGATCAGTGGGATTAGCCAGAATCAACCCAGCTCTTCTATCTTAATCTTGCATGGAAATGAAATGTCTTCCAAAAAAAAAGTTGGATTGCTTTGTGGTTTGCTTTATTTTTTCTTTTTTTTTTTTTCCCCTCATTATAATTGGGGGAGTATAGTAAATCTTTCACCTGTAGCTTGGTAATTGCTTTCTTAATGAGGAATGTTTTTGACAGTAAGGTCTGTAACATCTTTGAAAGTATGACTGATTGCTTTGCAAAATGCCTTACCACAGCAGATCTCACATCTGGAAAATTTAAGCTGTGTTAATAAGCAGATGTCTAAGAATAACAATGAAGTATAGGTACAGCGTTCATCATTATGCTGCTTTTTAAAAGTTTTGAATGAATGCTTCTCTCTTTTGCAAATAATTGTTGTTTTCTGAGAAGGAAGTAATTAAGTATTGCACTGTACAGTGGTCAGTGTGTTAATTTTAGAGATGACAACAGGGGTACTTGCACTGCAGGAAGCAGTACTGCCTCATGGATATCCTTCATCTTATAATGGTGAAATGCTCTGGTATAATTTTAAAATGCTGACTGGAAAAGTAAATTCTGTGTTATGTGTGGACCTAACCTTCATTGTTTTGATGCTACTACCCATGTGTCTTGCTTAACTCTGTTAGGGCTTGTATTTGCATTTGGTCTGCCTTTATTTTTTGTTGCTTCCCTGGGAAGAAGGAAAATAAGAAATTCTTCTGCTCTTGATCAGGTCATGGGGTTTTTATCTTCATCTTCACAAAACTACAAGGTTTAATTAAAGAAATACAGAAATAGTTGTCTAACCCTAAGATGTTTCACAGGCCAAGTGGCAGCATCCATGTGCTTCTTCTGAATCACATGAGTTCATCCCAGCTGATGATTTCAGGTTACTGAAAGGCTTGGGCTTGGTCTGCACTCCCTGCCCTCTAAGAAATCATAGAATCATTTAGATTGGAAAAGACCTTTAAGATAATCATGTCCAACCATTAACCTAGCACTCCCAAGTCACCACTAAACCTTGTCCCTAAATGCCACATCTACATGTCTTTAAAATACCTCCAGGGATGGTGACTCAACCACTTTCCTGGGCAGCCTGTTCCAATGCTTGACAACCCTTTTGGTGAATACGTTTTTCCCAATATTTCCTGTCGTCCTATCACTTGTTACTTGGGAGAAGAGACTGACACCCACCTCCCTACAACCTCCTTTGAGGTAGTTGTAGAGAGCGATAAGCTCTCCCCTGAGCCTCCTTTTCTCCAGGCTAAACAACCCCAGTTCCTTCAGCTGCTCCTCACAGGACTTGTTCTCCAGACCCTTCACCAGTTTCATTGCTCTTGTAATGGGCACTGCTTAGCTGCTGCCTGGAGAAACTTTGTTCTTCTATTTGACCTGATTCTTGGAAACAGGGAAGAGAGCATTTCTTGAATCTGCATGTTTTTTCTCACTTTGTTCAAGATGGAATCCATCTTCTTTATTACATTTTGCTCCCCAGAACATTTTTTTTTTTTTGGCTCTATTATTATGGTGCTAAAATTTTTAATGAATATAGGCTTAGTAATTTCCACTTTCTCTTCCCTGGTTTGGTTTGGTTCCCTCCCCTTCCCCCCTTTCATTTTAAGATTGGGCTTTGAAGCACTGAAGTGTGTCTAGCAGGATCCTTCCTTCACCCTGAGGATATGAGTTTACAGTCCTCTTGGATTTATGATCTCGTACTTGGTAGCTGTAATATTTGTTAAAGCATGCCTCATAAGAAGCCCGTACTGTTTTATAAACTTGTAATCCTATTTTGCTTCCTCTCTCCCAAAAGATGACATACTACCTGTCAACAGGAGAGCTGACAGAACTGGCACTGCGAGTGCTTTTACTATGGTACTGGTTTCAGATCACATCCCCAGCTCCCTGCTTTTGTCCATTTTAGGGGCTCATAGCATCACTGTGTCGTTCCTGAAATGTGTGAATATATGATATGATAGCTGATGGCATCTATGTGGCTATGCATCTCCAACATCATCTGTAATGTATTTTCTATGTACTAAGCAGGAGACTTGCACCTGAGAACAGACATACTTGGTGTTTTTAAAAAAAGAATGGAGAGATGGGCAAGAATTAATTATAATTTTGCCTCATTTGATTTTAAAATTACTGAACCTGTTAAGAGAGTTTCTGTAGTGTAGGAAATTGGTACTGATTAATAAAATGTTGCAGTGAATTGAGAGCAGCCCTGTGGAGAAGGATTTGGGAGTACTGGTGGATGAAAAACTGGCTATGAGCCAGCAATGTGTGTTCTCAGCCCAGAAAGCCAACGGTATCCTGGGCTGCATCAAGAGAAGTGTGGCCAGCAGGTCGAGGGAGGGGATTCTCCCCCTCTACTCTGCTCCTGTGAGACTCCACCTACAGTCCTGTGTCCAGCTCTGGGGCCCCCCACATAAGAAGGACATGGATCTGCTCAAGCGGATCCAGAGGAGGACATGAAGATGATCAGGGGCTGGAGCACCTCCCCTGTGAGGACAGGCTGAGAGAGCTGGGGTTGTTCAGCCTGGATAAGAGAAGGCTCTGGGTAAACCTTATAGTGGCCTTCCAGTACTTCAAGGGGGCCTGCAGGAAAGCTGGGGAGGGACTCTTCATCAGGGAGCGTAGTGATAGGATCATAGAATCATAGAATCATTCAGGTTGGAAAAAACCCTTGGGATCATCAAGTCCAACCATCAGCCCTACTCTACAAAGTTCTCCCCTACACCATATGCCCCAGCATCTCATCTAAACGACCCTCAGTGGGTAATGGTATTAAACAACCCTTAAGGGGTAATGGTTTTAAACAGAGAGAGTAGATTTAGATTAGACATAAGGAAGAAATTCTTTACTGTTAGGATGGTGAGACACTGGAGCAGGTTTCCCAGAGAAGCTGTGGCTGCCCCCTCCCTGGAAGTGTTCAAGGCCAGGTTGGACGGGGCTTTGAGCAACCTGGTCTAGTGGAAGGTTCCCTGCCCCTGGCAGAGGGGTTGGAACTAGATGATCTTTAAGGTCCCTTCCAACCCAACCCATTCTATGATTCTATGAAACTCCTTATGTGAGTTTCAGGTACCAATTTATGTAATTGAAATGGAGAAACTCCATTTTAAAAGTTGAAGAATTGGTGGCGTATCTAGTGTCCATTATCCAAAGTATCATCTTTGTTATGTTTTTATGTATGTTATTATGATTGCACTGGCTTTCCATCTGCTCTTTTTCATATCTGTCATGGTATTAACGTAGCTCTTGCTGAGCATAGTGGTTCAGATGGTACTTCTGATGTATATTTGACTCTAGAAATGTCTACCTCAGTTTGATGCACTGGGGTGTGTCCTGGTATTTACAAATCTATGGATTGTGTTCCTGTGGACTGCCAGTGATGAAGTCCACAAGACTTTCCATGATTTGAAGGAATTTCCATATTGATACCAGTTGAGGTCTTCAAAATTAAACTGTAGAGGTGAAGTGCTTGAAACTGATTCTTGCCCTCAGGTTTTTAACCCTGCTGATTTGAGGTTATTGTTTGAACTGCAGTGTCTGCAGTTTGTAGTCTGACTATAAACTAATGTTAGAGATTTTTAACTCTGTGCTGCATCACTGACAGTGACAGAGATGGAAGAACATTGTATTATGCTTAAAAACTGTGCTGCCCTTTCCACAGAGGCATGTCAGCAAAAGTTAAGCTGTGTGTGTCAGATTTTTGGCGGAGCCAATAGAGGAGCAGAAATCCCATCAGTGAAGGTGGTGGAATGCCAGGGTACTGGAGCAAGATAGGCAGTGACTGTGAAAGAAGATGGGTCTGCTTTTGGAAGTCCAAACATGACAGCCGTTCCCTCAAGCTCCTTACAGAATTATGCCTCAGATCTGTGATGATGAAAACTATAGTATTTTGACTCATAGGTGAAACTTTTTAAATTAAAAAAAAAAAAAAATTCTGAGAGGCATTTCTGTGGATAATGTGTTGTTAGACTTTTACCAAAATAACATTCCACTATGCACTTGTAATTTAAGGTGCCCAGGCTATAAAAGTGTTTATAAGTTTAAGATTTGGTGCAGTGATACTGTAACAGCTGTGCCAGACTAGGGAATCTATGAACAACTTACAAATTCCTGTTGTCATTTACAAGTTATTTTTTGAATGGCTGTGTTTGCCTGAACATGTTGGAATTCTCCATTTTATTGATAAGGGCTGTGAGTATTTCTCTGCTGAGGTATAAGGGGGAAATTTTACCCTTATTAGCTGTTTATTAATAACCTATATTATTAGTGGGTTAGTAAGATTTTAGAGGATAGGAGTTTACTCTGGATATCTCTGCCACAGACTAGAGTCTGAAGAGAATAAAACCACAACCAAAAAACCCCTGTTTTGTGGGAGTGCCATGTAAACTCACTCCACAAGCCATGCAGTAGGACTTGGCTAGGAAGGAGAAATAGCAGGAGAAAAGGAGGATCTGGAGGTTTTAATATAGGTCACCAGGATCAAAAATCTTGCTGATGCACAGGGTCCTGAAGAGTGTCCTGGGCACCTCAAAGAGCATTAAGTCCAAAGCAAATTTCAGAGGGATTGAACATGATGAGAGGAGAATGTACATTTTAGCTTTAGTACCATATTTCTTTATTACAACTCTTTGTCTACTGGCCATTTCTTATGTTGCCTAATAATAGACTTCACAATCTGAGTCAAGCCGGATCAAAAAGGTTTAAAAATACACAGGTTAGCAAGGCAGAAGCAAGTTCAGTGCAGAGCTGGACTTTTACCATGGCAATGACACAGCCCTAGAGCTTGTCAGATGGAGAAAATAGCTCTGGTGCAGGCCCAGCCATGCCACTGTGGCAGGCTGTGCAGATCATCCAAACTGCTTGAAAAGGCTTCGAAAATACCACTTGCAGCAACCTGAGCTAACTCTGATGCTTGCAAAGAATTGAGACCTCATGAACAGAGAGGGGAGTAGTTTGGCTAGAATAGTGGTAGCAAAGTCAAAGGTCCTGTATACCTTTTGCACAGGATTATTGTCTGAATGCATAGTGGAAACTCTGCTGAGAAAGGCAGATCTCAGGTGGTGGCAGGGGCCTTCTGCTAGATCAGATGCATCATAAGCCCCACTTTTTTGGCCAGTCACCAACCTGCATTCTTTTTTGCCTTGGAAGATAGCACTGTACTTGGTGGCTGGAGTGTTTGAATCGTAATCCTAGATGCTTTGGAATTTCTGCTATGCTTGTCATTGCATCAGAAGTTCCAGGTTTGGCAAAACACTCCACTTACTGAATCCAAGTGAAAATTACTTAATTGGAAAAGCCTTTCTCTCCTTTTCAGGTGTCTATCCTCTTTGCAAAATTGTGATTCACTGAAAATAAAACTTGTTTAGAACTTAGATATTACAATAGGCTGCATTTTCTTCTGCATGTATATTACTGGCTGTTATCTTTTGTAAGTTTCCCTTTTTCTGTTTTTACAGGAGCAATAAGCATTTTCAGTAACATTGTTGTGTTAGGCATCTTTGTTAAGTACAAAGAGCTTCGGACAGCAACCAACGCAATTATTATCAACTTGGCTTTTACTGACATTGGTGTTAGTGGCATTGGTTACCCCATGTCTGCTGCCTCAGACCTGTATGGAAGCTGGAAATTTGGATATACTGGATGCCAGGTATTGCAATTCAGCAGACAGAAAGTTTTGAACACTTAAAAGCAAACTGAGAAATAAGTAGTAGCTCTTCCTGATACTAGTTACTTTAAGGGATAAGATGAAGATGCGAAATCTGACTCTTAAGACCTGAAGCTGATGTTCTGTAATGTCAGCAATTTCTGGATGTAAGATTTCGTATGAATTTCATTCCAAACTTGTATCCATAATCTGAAAACATTAAAGTGTAACCTTATATTTATCAACTAGAGATTTTAACATAGCTTTAAGAAGGCTTAGAAAATTAAATCCCCAGATGAAGAGGGTTTTAGTAGTACATGCACATTTGATGACTTATTTGATAGTTAAAAGACTTTGGATGTGGCTACAGTTTTGATGATGAGCTTGTCAGATCTTAATGAGTTCTTCTTGGCAAATACATGTCCTTTCTGGTGGGACTATTAGGATATCCAAAATGAAGACCTACAAGGCTATTGGTCTCCATTAAAGATTTAGCCTAGTTTTAATTGCTGTCTATTTTTAAAAATAGAGTGACTGAAAAATTATGCTTCCATAGCAGAGAGATCTGCCCTTTTCTTGCTGTGTACTGTGATTTAAATCTACTTTTTTAAAAAACTGTTGGGCTTAAGTGCCTAGGAAAATGAGTAGTAATGTGAAGGCATATGCTGAAAATGTGACTCAAGGAAAATATTAGCAACACTGTATGTTTTGGACCTTTATACAATGAATGTTTAGAACAGTCTGACATCACTTGTCTGAGTACACAGTTATTTCAAGCTCAAAATTCAGTCACTGTTTGACAGGAAGCCTCACTTTTAACATCTTTGAATCTAGACTGACTTACAGTGGGTTGAAGTTGATGTGAAATCTCACTACCAATGCTTTGGGAGTTAAGATCACTTGAAACACAACTCATGTCAGCCTAAACCAAATGAATCCTGTGAATTGAGATGACTGAATGTCATGTGGTTCTGTTATAACCCCTGGTGGCATATGGTCTGGCACAGGGCTCTGTATTTCTGGGGTACCAGTGGTAACACAGCCCTCCCAGTCATCCTTCCTGTCAGGCTGCCCATGGGATGACTGGGCAGATGCATTTGGAGCATGGTGGGATTGCAGCATATGTTACTCTGTGCAGTAGATCTGACACATGTAAAATGGGGGCCAATGGGGAAAATCAGTGTACCGTATCTGTGAAATAAGTGCAGTTATAAAACAGAGGAAAGAGTGACAATTCAGGACTTCACATTTGCTAAAGCCATGACTTTTTTGATTAATCAAATGTTCTTCAGGTTTCTTTAACATATATAGAAAGCATGAGTTGAACCTCCCTCAACCTCCAAATTCTTTATCTCTGAATCTCAAAATTTACTTATTGAAGTATGGTGTTTGTTTGCTTTTTAGACTACTGTCTTTAGGATTTTTGATGTGCACACAGGCAGGTTGCTTTTGAAATGTTTAATTTTAAATGAGTCAACTCCAAATTGCCTGCATTGAATTAGTTCCTTCAGTATCTTGTTTATGGAGGAGAACACTGGCTCAATGTAATGTATTGTGGTGGCTTCAATTCAGTCCACAAATCTGTGCTGGTACCTTTGAAAGATTTCTCAGAAAAGTTTTTTTTTTGTTGTTTGTTTAAATTTCAGATCTATGCTGCCTTAAATATCTTTTTTGGGATGGCAAGTATTGGTTTGCTCACTGTTGTTGCAGTTGATCGTTATCTGACAATCTGCAGGCCTGATATAGGTACTGTACTTATGGTCAAAAATCATTCACTGTTGGGCTTCTAAGAAATAAGAGTCTAATTGTATTGTTTTCTCATGAATGACTCCATAATTACAGTGTTGGGCATAATTTGAATTTAAGGCATGATCCTACAGCACTTCGTTAAGTTAGTTATCTAGTTGGCATGGATGGTACTGCTTGTGAAAGTGAAAATGTCACAGTTAGGCCATTACTCTGTTTATAAGCTGTATTTTCATGGCTGTTTCCAGACTTTAGAGGGCCACATACATATACAGAAGCACATGAAAAGCCTCTAGCTGTGGGAGAGTCAAGTGGGTGTGTGCCTCTAGTGTTGTGTTAACACTGTACTGGATGTTTTTCTATCCCCTCTGTTACAGCTGTATTGTAATAGTTAATTCCTCCCCCTGCAATCATGCAAAGATACACTTGAATGTAGTGTGCATAATAAGCTTTTTGGCATGGGGTTGGGATCAGGTATTGCGTGTATGCTGTGAGTTGGAATGGGTGATGGTATTTAAGTGGCGTTACAGGCTGGAAAGCTTGAGATGCCATTCAGCAGTATGAAACAGGTATGCTACAGTGTTCAGGAGTGTAGGCCTTTGAAAGGATCATTATTAACCTGATATGTGCTTGCTGGAAGCCACTTGTCATTCAAGTTCAACACTGGAAAGAAGCAAAAGTTGACAGCAGTTTGTGATTTTTATGTGCTTGGCTACAGGAAGAAGAATGACTACCCGTAGCTATGCCACTCTAATCCTTGCTGCTTGGATAAATGCAGTCTTTTGGGCTTCCATGCCTACTGTAGGCTGGGCTAGCTATGCTCCAGATCCGACGGGAGCAACGTGCACAGTAAACTGGAGGAAAAATGATGTGTAAGATTCCACTTCACCATTTCTTTTAAATTTTCTGTCTCATTGAAGGCTAAGATGATTTAATTCACCACTATATGAGCATAACTTTTTCTTTCTGAAGTATGAAGCCTAATTTATAAAAATAATTTTAAAACAATGGAAATAATATAGAGCAAGTCTAGAAAAAACATGGGAACTGAGCTGTGCTTGAAAACTGCAAGACTTATAGTTGCTAATAAAAAAATTAAAGCTAACGAAAATTTTCCTAATTCTTTAAAAGCTTGTTTTAAAATTTCATAACCAAATCAAAATATCAAATTCTTTAGTAACTTTTCCTGGATGGCTATTTGTAAGTTACTGTGTTTTGTTTTTCTGTTTTATCAGGTCCTTTGTTTCCTACACAATGAGTGTAATTGCTGTTAATTTTGTTGTACCCTTAACAGTCATGTTTTACTGTTATTACAATGTTTCCCGGACAATGAAACAATACGCGAGCAGTAGCTGCCTGGAGAGCATCAATGTAGATTGGTCTGACCAAGTAGATGTGACAAAGGTATGGTAAATGAAGGCATGTTTTGTTTTAAGCATGTTCTTTTGTGTTAAAGTCTTGGGGGCAAAGGAACAGTACAGCCTTTTAAGCGTATCTGTTTCCCACATTCCCCCTTTTCCTTTTGTACTAAATATTAACTGAAATTTAGCCTTGATGAAAACTCTTGGCTTGACTTAGAACACTAGATTCTTTGCTTTTGACCTAATACTCTTTCCAGATGAATAGCTAATTTGAAGGCTGCAAACAATGTGAATTTTCCTTGCTCTGCCCTCTGTCATTACAGAGAAATGTACCTCAGAGGTGTCCTAGGAGGACTTTTACTCTTTGTGTTTGCAGAGTCCTTTAAGCTTTCTGCTAGGTTCCCAGGTGTATCTGGTCTGAAATGGATTGGTCAACTCTGATTTGAACTCATGGCCTAGAAATGAAAATGCATTTCCAAGCTCCTGAGCTATGTGATTCCAATCCCTTGTTCTTTTCTATCTGTTGAGCTTATCTCTTTCTTATGTAAATGGTAGGAAATATGAGTTATGGTGTAAAATGCTGTATCCTTCCTGGAAGATTGACATTCTTTTAACATATAAAAGTCCTGGAAAACGCTTGAAGTTCACTAGCTTCTTTGATTTTTTGTAAAGATGTGTTTTGTGGTTGGGCATGATGAAAATGTGAGAGAGAATTGGACAGAAGACTATGTACCTATGCTTTTGAATTACTTATCAATGTAAACTTAACATTCCTTGGAAAACTTTCTCATTGCTAAATTCTGAAAAATGGTATTTTTACCTAAAAATAATAATTTGAGCATTTTGCTCTTCTGAAGAACTTTCAGAATGCTTGATACAAAGAATTCAGTTGTAAATCTAAACTCACATTTGTGAAGAAAATGCATTTATCCTGTTTTTCAGTTGAAGACACTGAGTTATATTTTTAGAAAATAAGGAAAAAGAGAAAAGACTGAAGCTTTGGAGTTAAGCAGTATCCTTCTTTAGAACTGGACTACTTGCTTTTCCACAGATTGGCGTCTTCTAAGCTTTCTATGCACCAAGCAAACTTCTAAACAAAAGAGTTTTTTCTTTACATTATTATCAATAGGTATTGCGTTTCTATTTAAATAGGAATCTTCCGTGGAGAGAGTCACTACTTGTTTATTGGTCATGCTCTAGAACAGCTCATACGAAGTAGCCATTTACTTCTTATTTTTCATTTTGTTCATCACTGAAAGACAGAATAAGGGTACGGGTAAACAACACTAGGGAATCCGTACATGTAAAGAGCCCTGCAGTTTTGTTTGGTATTCTAGTGATTTGTCTTGTCCTCTTGATAAATTTCAGATTTCCACTCCAGTTTCCATTCCCGATTTATGTCCCTGACAAAAGCCAGAAAAGTCTGTCCCCGTTGATTCCTCTCCTAGCCTCCCACTACCCCCAGTTTGTTGCTGTTCAGTTCTAGCTGTGGCATGGTGTGTTCTGATGTGTGAGCCCCAATATGCCCAGACTGTTCTCTCTGACAGGCAGGCAGAGAAGACATAACTGCTCAGATATCTCCTTGGTATGATGCTTGAACATGGCTACCATGCTTCATTAAACCAAGCAGACACTTCTGGGTTCCTTAAATATATGGGCTAAGCTTTTGTGTCCTAGAATATTTACTTTCTTTTATTTAATTGTACCATAGTTAAGCCTTATGAAACATTTGTATTAACAGATTTATTAAATGTTTGGCTTAGATTTTTCTCTTTGTTCATATCTGTAGTTTTTAATAGCATCCCAGAGTGACCTGTTATGGGCCTCTCTGGACATTTAAACTTTTGATGGACACATTTGACGTAATCAGTAGTGCTGACTGTAAAGGAAGATTGTACGTAATGAAATAACAGCGTGCCAAAATACACGGCAGTGTGATGTGCTATTAAATCCCCCAATTAAATCCCATTATAATCTGTCAAAATTTGTCAAGTGTGCTTGTTAACACGGTGTTATTTTGTTCTGGATAGCTCTGTTTTCACACAGATGCATGTGCTTTTGAGGTTAGGTTGTGAGGTCTTCATCTTCAGGTAATACTGGCTATGTGTCTGTTCCTCTTGTTTTACAGATGTCTGTTGTGATGATTGTAATGTTCTTGATGGCATGGTCTCCGTATTCTATTGTGTGTTTATGGTCTTCCTTTGGAGACCCAAAGAAAATTTCTCCTGCAATGGCCATCATAGCTCCTCTATTCGCAAAATCCTCCACATTCTATAATCCTTGCATTTATGTTGTTGCAAACAAAAAGTAAGTGTTCTTAATTTAGTATCAGTCTACTTCATAATTTTAGCATATCATCTAACTATAGGAGGATCATCTGTAAAATATGATAAACTGATTAGCAAAGAGATCAAAGGGTAAGCCACTGTTGATTTACTAAAGATGACCTTTTGGACAGGAAAGTCTAGAAGAAGTTGTTTTGATCATCATCAGAACATACTGAATTGATAAAGATTTTTGAGAGCACATTAAGAAAGCTTTTGTAAGAGAGTTTTGAAAGTCCCTTTGTGGTTTCTCAAAGGCACTCATTACAGAATTTGGGATGCATCAGCAATAGACTGGTTTTAGACTGGCCAAAATGTGTGGTGGCTTAGTGACATGTAACTTCTGTAGTTTCCTTGCTTTATTTGGGATGTGTCATATTCTGACTGATTAGGATGAATTGACACTTTTCATTAAAGTGAATAAACTAAGCCTGTGCTTCTGTTTTGAGCAAGCATATCAAATGCTCTAACCAAGCCAGTGCCACTGATTGAAAACAGGATTTTGCAAAGAGGTAGCCTTCCTTTCTCTACTACCAACCTAGAAGCAGAGCCTGTGATCTCTGCCTAGGTGAACTTATCTGATCCTGATGAGTCAGTGAAAACCCATCTTTTTTTCCCCATTCCCAAGTTCATCTTTGTTGTGGCTATACCCTGTTCTGAGATAAGCAAAAGCTTCTGTGATCCCTGTTGTAGAAGAAACACTGAACTAACTGAGTTATTTCTGTACATGGAAGTGAAAGAGACTCGGGTCCTTTTGATTCCAAATACACCATTTTTTATTAAGTAAATTTTACTAAAATTGAAAACTGTTGTAATACTTAAGGCCAGCTCACCTGGTTTTTCTTTGTACTTGGTTCTTCAGCCAACAATCTTTCTGCTTTCCCTTTCTTGTCCTTTGCAGGTTTCGGAGGGCAATCCTGGCAATGGTGCGATGTCAGACAAGAGAAGAGATGGCTATAAACAATGCCTTGCCCATGAGTATATCTCAAAGTGCACTGACATCATAGAACTCATGTCATTTGCTTAGATGTGTTACATGGAAAGGAGTGAAATCTGGGTTAAAGTTAATTAATCTTTTGGAAGATTAATCTTTTGGAAGATTAATCTTTTGGAATAATAATCTGCCCCAGCCAGCCTGGGGCTGTTAATCACAGTAATCTTTTTAAGTAGGTTAAGAAGACAAAGCCACTAAGACTTTAGTTTTTTGAGAGTGAGGTTTATTGGCCCAATAAGCCTGTCCCAAACAAAAAAGGCTAGTGAAGTTGTCACTGTGACTCTTACAGGATTGGACAAGGTGACACAGGGGCAGGGAGAGACTGACGCAAGAAGCGCCTAGGTTCAGTAACATAGATTTTGCACCTGGAATTCCTTTCATGAATTACTTTCCCTCAACTTCCCTTGAAAGTTTTCCAGACTTGAAATATTCTGGATTCTCCCTGTGTCAATATATTTCTATACCAAGTGTCTGTGTTGATATGCTTTGCAAAGTTCTGTTTCTGTGAATATGTTATCAAAATATTTAGCCAAACCCTGTAGAACCTGTTATCAGCTGTTAGGATTTTAAAGGAGTTTCAGGATATTTAATGTATTTTTAAAGTTTTGGCTCATACAATCTAATTAATTTGTAAGAAAGACAGCTTTTGTTTTAGTAATAGTACATTTCTAGTGCTTGTGGCTGCACAGCAAATCCTGAAAATGAGACAAAATGCACCCTAAAGCTTGATGCTTGGGAGGCACATAAAACCAAGTAAATATTTATGGTCATTTCTCATCATTTCTCAGTCAATCGCATGGTTCTATAGGTCTGTTGTGTAATTTTCAGAAAATACCTTTCGTGATGTGAGCAATGGATTTATTCAGGATGGAAAAGATGGCTGTGTACGGATCTATTTATGAATGGTAGTATATGAACTCTTGATGATTCTCAGATTTTGAGAATAAATATCTTATTATGTATGCATGCATCTGAAATTTGGGGTTGCAGACTGTAACTTATTTAAAATATATGTGGGTTTTTTTGGTAAAAAACTTTTTTAGAGGATTTTTTTAAAAGCTCTGGAATCTAGGCTTCCTATTAATTTGTAATTTTTAGTATTAAAGAAAATGCTATGCAATATCATCATGCTGTACTAGATTTTCTTCAGGAACCTTGGAACACTTTATGGACAGTAACTAATGCATTGCCTCTTAGAAGAAGCAAAGAGATATTATATTGCATACTAACCTTACAAGCTCCATATTAACATAGCCTTTAAACATGCTGGATATGATTTGAAACAGAGCATGTTCTTCTGACAGAATAAAGAGTGAGCTGGTTTTAACTGATCCCTTTCAGGATACATTTGAAGGTTAAGCAAGTACACATCTCGGCTAATCTGATGTAATCTGCTGTTGCTAAATGGATGTCTACATTCACATTTGTAGCACACTGCGCATGAGTGCCTAGGAATAAAGTTTTCAAATTTTTTCATGTCAGTTCTGCTGGGAGGAAGCCATGTATCAGTTTATTTATTTCTACCTCCTAATGAGCTTCTTCGAAGAAGTGAATGGTTTTTGTCCTTCACAATGCACTTGTGTTTACCATGGCAGAAGTGATGGCACTGGAACAAGGTATATATTTTATTATTTGTTATACAAGGCAGTTTTTAAGGGAAAGGGTTGAAGAAATTGAAAAGATCACTGTCATACATTGCGAATTAGTACTAGTATAGTTGAAATAAAGGCATATATAACACTGCTGTTATATGCTTAGCAGTGTTCCTGAGTAGGAGCAGATGGTGATTATGGTTTTGTACTTAGCAAATAGCTATTCTAAATCTCCAGTTTTTGCAGAAGGCAATTTCTTTCTGCTCCATGATTTTTCTACTATTGTAATGTCCTTTCTATTTTTACAAACTAGTTGTCTACTGTAAGGTGATTCTGATTTAAATAAATACAGTAGTTTCTTCTTTTTTAATCTGCAGGAAAATAATATAATTTTTTGTAATAAAGAGGTTAATTTGAAATTTGATGATCTGGGTATTGTCATGTCAATTTTGGGAGAATCTCTTTGTCATTGCTACTTATTGTCACAACATATCTAGTGTAAAACTGCATGAGGGGAAAGTAAAATAGAGCAAGAATATAGAGAAAAGGGGGAGAAAGTTAAAGATAGGCTTATTTAGGGGGGGGAATCTTCAAGCTAATATGTGCAAACAATGTACCCCGAAGAAATGGAAACATACTGATTCTTGAAAATGCTGAGAAATCACATTTCAATGAAATCAACAGCAGCAGAAAGTTCTTAGCACCTCTGAAAAGCAAGTCATTTCAAAAAGTGCTAGAAAGCTCTCCTTCAGAGAAATATGCTAACATTTTCAGTCTATTCTGAAAGGTAGTTATAGACAAATACATTGAATCTTCATCATGCACAAAAATTAGAAATCCAATATTCTGAATTTTAGTAAAACAGGTGGCACGCAGTTCCCACTTGAGATACATGCATGTATTATTCCTTATACAATGGCTTCTATTCTTCTTCAGTTGTCAATAGAATGATGTACAGAAGATGGTACTTACATGCTTTAGAATAAAGCAAATCTAGATTTCGTGTGAAAGTATCATTGCTATTTTGTATTCTTTTTCTCTAGAAACTCCATGTTTGTCTTTACAATATGTAAATGTAGAGAACTGTTTTTGATTTGATGTTCTTCGTTCTGCTAGTACTGTTGCAGAAAATAATAACATTTGCATTTATATCTGAAATGCAGATTTCTGATAAAGAAATGCCAATCTCTCTCTTTTTTTGGTTTTTTTTTTTTTTTTTTGATGCTAGGTCTGTGCTCTGTAATGATCCTGACATGTATGAGATCCCCGTGAATGTTCCTGTGGATACTGTAAAACTTCGTATAGAGAAAACTGTCATACGAAGGATTCCAACTGAAGCCTTTTACTACCTAGTAGATCTCAAATACCTGTGGGTAACTTACAACTGTATAACCAACATTGATATCAGCAGTTTCTATAACTTGAAACAACTGCATGACCTACGGCTGGATGGTAATCTGCTCTCGACTTTTCCTTGGGAATCGCTGGCAGAGATGCCCAACCTACGGACTCTTGATTTACACAACAATAAAGTGACCAGCATTCCTGCTGATGCTGGCCGGTACCTGAGAAACCTTACCTACCTGGACATATCCAGCAACAAGCTAACCACCTTGCCATCAGACTTGATGGACATTTGGCCCCCCTTCTCAGAAGCTGTCCCGTCCAAGAACACAGACGTTCTGGTGACCCAGAGAGTTGTTTTGGGTACGTTAAACAGCCTGTCTCATTCCTTATTAAAATGTACCTGAATGTTAAGTTGCAAGTGAGAGCATGTAAGGAACCAGCCTGGGATTCAGGAGAGTGGGTTTTATCTGAGTCAGTCTCCTGGTTTGCTCTGTGATTATTTATTTATTTATTTTCTGTTGGTGACAGAAAACTATAAAATGAAGATAGTGACCTCCACGTATGTTGCTATCTCAAGACTATAAAACTGAAGTAAAATCTACGAGATTCCAGTCTACAGGAATGCAGGCCATATGGAGTATTCACTATCCATATAAATGCAAGGCTTCCAAAAATTGTGTTTCTGATGACATTTCCCTCATCACTGTACATGGTTGCAACTGCAAGCATGTCCATTTGCAACTCTTTTTTCCAGTGACTCACAAGCCAAACAAGTGCTAGAGTTGATGCTCATATGAAGCCTGTCCTGACACACAGTGCTGCAGATAGTGTTGGTGGCTCAAAAGAGGGTAACTCTGCTCTCCCAATGACTCCTGTTGTCCTTGCGTTGCTCTAAAGCTGAATGATTATCCCGATGTCTTTCCCAATTTGCATGCTGAATATGAGAGAGAGAATAGGAATCTGATCCCTATAACTTCACAGTACTTTTTATAGTATTTAAGGGAAGTATATAAGAATAGTTTGGCCAGATTGATTGTTTTCAGAATTTTGTTCCATCTCTCTAGTACACCATCACATCAGTTCTGTTTGTGACTTTGTGCTTTATCTTACGCTTTTACTCCACTTCCTAGTCTTGCAGGTAACCCCTTTCTTACTTCTGCAGTCTCAGAACATGGCTGGAACAACTCTATCAATAGTGTTCTCTCCTGTCACTGTTTTGTACAAGTGCATGTTCTGATGGTTTTGTAGTATAGTGTAGCAGGTGGAAGGGAGGAAAACCAGCTGGCTGTCTCTACTGCAGTAGTTCTATACCACTGGTAAAGATCTGCCCTGCATTGCACTGCCTAGTATTTCCAATTTTTTGATCTAAACACCCACTATTCAGTGTTCATTTGTTCAGCTGCTTTGTTTCACAGCAGAAGCTGCAATTTGAAACTCTCATTCAGATGAGATTGTGTATAATTAACTTAATAGATGCAAGTAGGCTGAATGAGTTCTTCACATGCATGGTAACTGTAGGTTTGCAGCATTAATAGGATCTTCATTTATTCAGGATTAAAAAAAAAAAAAAAAAAAAAAAAGGAAAAGTTGTAAAAGTAAGTCCAGCTCAGTACCCCTTTCCCTGTCCCCACCGTGAAGGCTATAGGAGGCTGTAAAGTAGGAGCTGACTGTGCTAGATCTAATCCTCCTGATGATCTCATGTGCGAGTCCCAGAGGTTATTTGGTTTCTTTGACTTACATAGCCATCACCGCTTTAAAAACAAAACAAAAGAAACAAACAAAAAAACAACTCAAAAAACAAACACCAAAAGAACCCCAAGCCACACACACACACTCTTCTCTCCTCCCCTTCCCCCTGGCAACCATCTGCAGGCTTTGTCGGTGCAGGCACTTTGCCAGCCTCCTCTAGTCCTGGCAAACCCTCTGGTGCCAGCATTTTCTCTAGAGACTTGGGATGTGACCTTTGGATCATTTTCATTTATGAACTGCAACGAAGTTTGAACACAGATCTCTGGAGGGGAACACACACTGGGTTCAAACAGCGTCTTGCTTCTCTTATTTTAATGTTACGTGCTGAGGGAGGCTCTGTGCAGTCATTATAGATTTGGATCTGAGAATGCAAAATGCCAGGTAGTCCTTTCATTGTGTTGTGTTGAGTAAATCTACCTTAGGTAAGCTGTGAATAATTAGCTAAATTTTCTTTCATTGATATCATTACCCTCTGATGAATATATCCCAATGCAGACAGACAGTGCTTGCTATGTAAGAAACTCTATAGTGAATAAGAAAACATCCCCTTCCTCTGGAGTTTAGAAAGTGCAGTGCTCTTTATGTCATGGGTTATTTTGACAAGCTTACTTAGCCTCCACTAAGTGTTACTTTTATTACCTATATTACTGGAGCTTGTGAAGTTGCAGTTATGCCACTCACGCTCACTGCTAGAGGCTCATCCTTAGGTTGCTGTTGATGGACTGTTACAAAGCAGTTATTCTTCAGGAATGAATGGTTGATAGAAACTATCAAGCTAGAAATATGACCTAGGAGTTGAGATGCCTCTGTAATGCTCCAACCATAGGAGATGTTGGCTTAGAACAACAGGAGCAAGATGTGGCATTGCTTCCTGTCTTGACACCCCTCCTGTCTCTGTCAGGATTGCTGGAGCCTGAGAGAGGAGAAATGTATCCCATAGATACTCTCCTCCTCCTCCGAGGTGGAGATAAGGATCACAGAGGTACGTGATCAGGAAGGATTTTGAAAAGGCCTCTATCCTGCTGGGATGCAGATCCAGATGAACTGATATGTTCTGGTTAAGTCAGTCCTGATCTTAAAGCCTGTGGCCAAACCATTCTAGAACCTTCTCTGTAACCTCTTCCAGTGTTTATCTATCATGATAGTGAGAAAGTTTCTCTTAATATCTAACCTCAACTTCCCTTACTGCAAACTAAGCTGACTACCTCTTGTCCTACATGAAATGGACATACAGAAAAACTAATTACCATCTCTTATAGTAACCTTTCATACATTTTTCTCTCCTGTTTGGCACCTTAACTAATCACACCATTTCTTTCACCATTTTCTTATAGACTGTGAGGGTTTTTTTTTTTTCCCATTTTCTACCACAGTTAATGGTTCCCTTTGGACTCCTTTGGGTTTTAAAAATCAGGTTTCTCTTAAAATGTGATGCCCACGATTGCGTGCTGTGATGCTCGAGAGTGTCCTATGTGCTCCAGCTGTTCTGTGTGGGAGCATTCAGCCTGACCTATGTGCCTACATGGAATGGTAACTATAGTCAGAGCTCTGCTAGAAGCAGGAACCCAGAGCAAATAAATGCTGGTTTTGTCTAGTCAGGAAAACAGGAGTCAGGTTCTATTGGTGTAAGCAATTACGGCTTGAGTTGGCTTGTCTCCTAGTTTTGACAAAACAAAACTGTCATTTGCATTTAATTAACAAGATCAACAACAGCAAAGTGCCAAACTCAGATGTTTGTGCATATGTATTTTTTAACACCAGGAGACAATTTTATCTTGACTGAGTGTCTTGACTGAGCATCAAGAAGGTTGCACGTAAGAGAAAGTTCAGGTTCCCTATGTTTACTTCAAGGATTCTTGGAGGAGCCACAGACTACTTTTGCCAGAGGAGTAACATCTTCTTATTCCAATTCATAATCTTTGTACTTAGGAGTTCAGGGTTTTTTATTACCTCCCACAGTATGATGTTCCTCTGTGTGGATGCTATGCGAAATGAAAGAGGGTTAGGAATGATTCCTGACCAAGTGGCTCACTCTGGCTCTCATCTACACAGTTTAGGGCCAGCTCTCTTTAAAGCTGACTGGCTGTTCCATGCTTTGTAAAATTTAGCCCTGGGTTTTCTCTGGGCTCTATGGGATGCTGCAGTGACTCTAAAATGTAACTGTGTGGGTGGGGGTGTTTTTTCTTCAGTTCAAACTGCCTGAAGTAATCAAGAATTGCATTACAATGCATAGAATTGTGCTTTTGTAATATAAAATAGCAAGGGTATGTTGTGTGCCTGATGGATTGACAGGCATGCAGGATAGTTTGGAGGTGCAAAGCCTGCTGCACTTAAGTTGGGGACAAGAACAGGACAGAGAGAGCCATCCTTGGTGTGGCCTCATCCATAAGGCTTTCAGGGAGCAACCCCTGGAGTGAGAACGATGCCTGGAGCCACATCTGGATTTGTCTTGGAGAGCACCTCTTGGAACAGTTCACAACAAAGCTGTGGAGTGATCTGACAATTAAGCAGTGGAAATGACTGAGGGACCAGTGCGTGAGTTCATCTGGCCCTCTCTTGGTTACCTCTGGAGCTATAGCCTAATACTTTGATCCAAATCACAGCTAAGTTTCAGCATTGGCTGCTGTACAGAGATTGAAATTTCTGGCATGAATTATGGAAGTAGCATTTTCTGTATGGAAAATTGCATCTAGTGAGTCACTGAGAGGAACAGAGGAGTCCAGGATTTGATAGAGTGGCAGTTAGATGAGATCTTGCCTCTGTTGCATGTAGAGGTGCCAAAAATTTGAAATGCTGCAGGTCCATCAGGCTCCCAGCTGTTATGCTGGGCCATTGGGTAGATGATGCATTTCCTGAAACTACTTCCTGGCAATTACTGTATGTATGAAACACTGGGACACAGTGCAGGAAGTGGGCGTTATTGTTTAGAGTGATGGATCAAAAATTTTGTAGCTTCAGTTGGAAGAGGGCCTTGGGTAGGTTGGCCCAAGCTGTGATGAATATTTCCATTGGCCCAGAACTTGAGTGTTTCACATACCGCCATTTTACAGCAACTGAAAAGCAGTATATTACACAAGTTATGGTCTGAGAGTGGTTACTGATTTACAAAGGAAATGTTGCTTGTAGCTATTTCAAATGCTAAAGTCCATATTGACACAGCATGGGGAAACCCTGCTTACTGAGAAGACTGCAAAAATGTGCATGCACAGACACACATACACATATATTTGCCATTGTACACACAAGCATATATATAAATGTGTGAGAGTAAATTTAAAATATGCTATATCTAGAATAAAGAAAGGTTTTTAGAGCAATTTGTAATCCATATTTAATAAAATACACTGCATTGGTATATTGCAATGCATAAATATTTATTAATGTTTGTTTTTCTTTGGTTAGTATTTCTTTCTCAGGTCAACAAGCTTTCTTAATATTTCTACAAAAGAATCCAGGATTTATAAAGACTTGGTGTTCAATCAGATACACATGCCGTTGCGGACTTATCATTTTTATTTTCTCTTCTTAGGAAATTATTTTCCTGAGGGGATTCCATCTCATTCCTTTATTAAAGCTCCCCATTTTTTATGGTTTCTTATTTTTTTCCTTTATTTTTAACCTTTTCTTTGTTCTTTCATGTGTTTGTTCTCACTTTTACCATCTTGTAAACACAAGCTGTTAAATTTCAGAATGCCCTTTGTAGTTTGGAAACTAGGTTTACATTCCCATTTCTGTTCTCTTCAATAACTAACCTAAGTATAATCAAATTCAGTGTTTTATCCTTGCTTCCAACTCAATAGTGCTTTCATCTTTTAATTTTGGGAATTCACATGACTTGATGACTTACAATGGCTGTGCAAGTTTACTAAAAATAATGTGAATACTGTCAGATGTTGGCAAGACACAGATAAATAGATGAACCATGGAGGCAAGGAAGGAACTCCTGTAGCTGTATATATTATATGTATTTATGTAAGTCCTGCTTCTTTAGCCAGTTCCACTGGGAAGCATGATGGATGGGGGAGATGTGACTAACTGAAATAACTCTTTCTTTGCATTAAAACACAGAAGTACAGAATGTTCTGGAACTACAGCTTTCTTCTGAAGCTGAAACCAGGCCTTCAGAATGATCTGAGGTTGTCAAACCTGTGTCCCAGACTGGACTAAACAACCATCCAATCTAAGGACTATCCACCTTTGCTTCATCGTTCCTTCTATTTTGTCAATTTCTGACATTTATTGTAACAATTGTGGGTCTTCTTTGGAACACAATATGAAAGCCATGTATTTATATATATTTGGAGAAATTTCTTCACCAAAAGGGTTCTCAGGCATTGGAACAGGCTGCCTGGGGAAGTGGTTGAGTCACCATCCCTGGAGGTATTTAAAAGACATCTAGATGTGGTGCTTAGGGACATGGCTTAGTGGTGGACATGGTGCTGTTAGGTTTACAGTTGGACTCAATGATCTTAATGGTCTTTTCCAACCTAAATGGGTCTATGATTCTATTTGAAAGGCCTTTGAGAGCTGCTATATTAGAAACAATAATAAAACCCATCCTTTCCTGCAGTAAAGCTTGTAGGATGCAGAAAGGTCACAGAAGAAATATTTTCAGTATTGTTCAACATAAGGGAGAATCTGCTGCCTGCTGTGTGGGATAGGACCCCCTGATGCTGCAAATCTGTCCTGATTAATGCTGTGGACCCAGAGTTCCTGCCCTGCTGACTGCTTGTAGCACAGCTGCCCCATGCTTCTGTCCTCTAGATCACACAGAGGCCATGCTGGGAGTTCACATGCATTTTAGCAGCATTTGTTACAGAGGAACTCTGGCAGTTGAGGCCATTTTTCAAGGGGATCCTGTCTTCTCTCTTATAACTTAAGGGAATTTAATTTTCAAATGTACATATAGTCTCTTCGTTAACATAGTGAGGAAAATTGACCCCTTATAAGCAAGTAAGAATGAAAAAAACATTACAGGAATATTGTCTCTAACTACAAACTAAAGCTTGCTAATTTAAAAGATGAGCACAAATAGTTACATACCTGTGCTTGATTGGGCAGAATTTTTATGAGCACAAACAGTTGATGTGCCTAGATATACAGAAAACATTTGGATGGTGTCTCTTTTGCTTGTGAATGAAGTTCACAGGAAAATATTTTTTTTTTTTGAGATTATCTTTTTCTTTTTTTTTAAAAGAAAAGCAGTTTCCTTGATTTCTCCTTCTCCGTTCCAGTGGGCAATAAGTAGTGAATAGATGTAAAATCTCTTATGTCTGGAAGGGGTGAAATTGGATTGTGATGTCAAACTCATGGAATCTCTTCAGGTCAAGTCTTGTTTTAAAGAGTGGGGATTAATTGGGGTTTACCACAGCTTTAACCAATCACTGCTGTTGTGCTTAAAATAAACTAATCTTGGTCAGGCGATAAAAGGAAGCAGTAGTTAATTATTCATATATTCTTTCGTCTACAGGTTTCTTTCAGAGCAAAAAGCAGAATTTTTCCATTAGCTGTTTTGATAATTCCTAAAGATACACATCGAACAATATTAGCAGGTGTTTCAGGGTTTTTTTTCTTTTAATTTTGGTTTAATTAATATGACTTGTCTGTTGCACTAATCAGTAAATTCAATAGCAAGAGGTTCTTGCATACCATCCCTCCTTTCAGACTGTAAGTTCTGCTTATTGTTAATACTTGACAAAAATGAAAAAAGTATGCCCAAAAGTATAAGTCAAATGAGAAAATATTTGAACTCATGAGTGATATGCTGTGTGGTGTTTCACCTGGTGAAGCCGCTGTTGCTCCGTGAAGGTCAACATAGTGGATTAATAGATACCAGCTGAGGATTTAGACTTTTATTCCTCAGAAATGTCTACTCTCTTTCACCGTAACAAGTTCACCAAGAGGGAGAAGCCTCTCATTCAAAGGCTTTGGAATTGAGAAGCTAATGTATAGCCTCTAACAGAAGAGGAGAGATAGCATTCTTGTGTGCCATCATAAAAATATTGTAGTCATCAGCTTTTTTCAGGATCCTTCCCATTTTCTACTTTTCTGCTATTTTTGAATGTATTTCAGAGGTTGTCCTAAATTGAAGCCAGATTTCTAAGAATATTGGTATTGTTCAGAGCCAGATAAGAATTTTATTGGCCTAAAGTTTTTTGTCCTTAGCCTTTATCCTTTTTTCAAGGGGCAGAGATGTTGGTGTAAGTTTTTTTTAATTTCCACTCTTCCCTCCCTGCTTCAGGTCTGCAGGACAACCCATGGTTTTGTGACTGTCGCATTTCAAAGCTAATTGAATTTTCCAAAATTGTGGACAACTCAGTTGTACTTCTTGATCCATTGGTTTCATGTAGTGGACCTGAGAGCCTGGCAGGAATCTTGTTCCAGAGAGCTGAGTTAGAGCACTGTCTTAAACCATCCGTGATGACATCAGCAACAAAAATCACTTCCCCACTGGGAAGCAACGTTCTTCTACGCTGCGATGCGACTGGGTACCCAACACCACAGCTTACTTGGACTGGGTCAGACAATATACCAGTGAACTACACAGGTATAATTGCTCTTTTATAGGAAATGGGAGAGCCTCAAATTGTTGGGTTGCTTGTGCTTTGAGATAATTATAATGAGTAACAATGGACCAGGTATTGCACCAAGCTGGCACTTGTATCCGTGCAACAGCTGTTATGAAAGTCTTTGTCTAGGTCTTTATGTGAACAGGTCCAACAGACTGTTCTGATTCTGGATGTGGTCTGCAATAAGAACAATGTGCATAAAGGGGGGGAATGGATGAAGTGGGGGGAGGAGGATACAGGAAAATGGAGGTTGGGATAGTTGGGCCCTAACTCAGAAGCTGAAAAGCAGAAAGGAGAATTTGTTACTGGAATCTCCATTTTGGTCCAAAATGTTCATGCTAAAAAGCCAGTGAGGCCATAACTGAGCCACTTAAAACTCAGCATTGTAAACGTAGGATTTTCCAAAATCATGTTTTCTGTGTTATTTGCAAATATTTATTTTTTATTTGCAACACCCATCTGGAACACTAATGAGGCTGTGATTATCTTATATATTCTAGCTGCTATGATCAATATTTATGCAGTAATTTAAATATAAACAATGTGTCTTGCTAATGCCAAGTAGTTATCAGTTATCTTAAATTGTAGGTCTGAAGAAGGTAATAGTCTAAAGTATTGACATATCTTAAGACAAGGGTAATTTCCAAAAATGTTTTCAATGGGTAGTGTGTTCAGTGTCACTTGAAGTCAGAGACTTGTATATTTCCTCATCACTTAGCAGCTTTAAGACATTTTATTTCTCTTTATGTGGTTTTGTTTTCCTTAATGAACTGCAAATTATGTTGTAATTCTTCCAGACATTCAATTCTATTTTGACCCAAGCTGAGCTTTTTTCTGCAATAATATAATATGGCAGGGACTTCCATAGTTTGTGTAGGGGTTTGTTTGGGGGTTTTATTGTTTTGTTTTGCTTTGGGGTTTTTTTAAGTTTAATACATGTGATTCTTTCTGGCAGAAGTAACTTAAGGGTAGAAGTAGCCTAATAATGTTTACTTTCTCTTTAGCTCCCTTTTATAATATTTTGTTCTTTGCATTTTCCTGTAGTAATTCAAGAAACACCTGGAGAGGGTGTCAGATGGTCCATAATAAGCTTGACAGGGATTTCCTACAAGGATGCAGGTGAATACAGATGTAAAGCCAAGAACTTAGCAGGAATGTCAGAAGCTGCTGTTACTGTCACCGTGGTTGGTGTAGTTACTACAACGGTGTCACCGCAGAAGTATGGAAGGAAGCAAGAGGCAGAGAGACAGAATACCACTGAGGAGGAATCCAAGCAGGAACCTGAGAGGACAACAACACCTCTGCCCACTACACCAACCACCACAGCACTGGTTAGCACTGAAGTATCAATGAGCACTGAAGTATCAATGAGCACTGAAGCATTAATGAGCACTGAAGCATCAACGAGCACTGAAGCATTAACGAGCACCAGGTTTACTGACAAGAAGCAATCCAGGCCTCTGTTTGATGGAAAGAAAAATTCAAAGGCAGTGACAAATGGAAACAAAAAGCAGACTGGGGCAATAAGCAAGAAAGGTGAGGAGACTTCATTGAATACAGCAGGTATGGCTGAGCAAAATGTTACTGTAAAGAACCTAAGAGTAGTCAGTGAAACTGATGAAAGAGTGACCTTAACTTGGAAGACTATCAATGTCACAAGCAACTGTGCAGTGACTGTGTTATACTCAAAGTATGGTGAGAAAGATATGTTGCCTCTGAGCACTGATTCTAGCAAAAACAAAGTCACAATTGATGGTTTGCAACCTAATACTCAATATATGGCATGCGTCTCACCCAAAGGAGTGCCACCTACAAAAGAGCAGTGCATTATTTTCTCCACTGATAGGTTAAATGGTGAAAGCAGCTCTCAGTTTTCTATTCTGATATTGGCCAGCAGTGCAGCATGCGTGGTTATTTTACCTGTGATATTTTTCTTACTCTACAAAGTTTTAAAGCTTCGTGTGAAACCAAAAACTGCAAAGGAAGCTGACCTTGCAAAAGAGACCTATGTGAAATTTGAAACAGTCTCTCTGAAGCCTCGAACAGTGAATGCAGGAGAGCAGCTCTGGGCACGAAGGTGCACAGATGAGTCGGAAAGACTTCTCCTTTGTTCTAGGTCAAGCATGGATTCTCAAATGACCTTCAAAAGTGAGGGCTCTAGGTCTGAGTATCTCTGTTGAACTTGGGTGAGGGTGGAGGAGATGGAATATACAATAGGTTAAATTAATCCAAAATGACGATACTCCATTTGGAAGCAGGTTGGTACTAGGTGGTGGTCAGAATATATTATCTGATGTAATGCCATCTGCCCGATGGGTAGGGTGGTGGGTAGGAGGGATAATAGAAGAAAAATGTTGCCTGTTTATTTTCTGTTTGTGACTTTGGATGTGAAGGAACTATGTTCTTCAAAAGATAAATACAGCATGAAATGGTTGCCTGGTTAAAGATCTTCTATTTTTTGATTTCATTAAAACATCATTCTGTTCTCTCTTCTCTTGTTTTACTGTATGATGTGCTAGTTGTATGTATCAAACATTAATCACAACCTTCATAAAAACTACGTACTTTAAAAATATTAGGAAAACAGTTTAAACTACTTCTATTGAGGTCAAAACTTTATTCGAAAATACAAGTTCTCTTCTGATATCAGCTTGTACTTTGAGATGTCATACAGCTCTGTTTGTACATTTGGACTGCAAGTGATCTCAGGCTAATCAAGGCTGAAGCTGGGAAGCCACAGGTTATGGACTCTTGAGAGGTACAGTACACATTGTATTGTCAATTTGCAGATGCTATGGCAAAGGAGCTTCCTTAGTATTCTGAAGCTCAGGTAGTATCATTATGAGTAACTCTGTGAGAGATACTTGGTATTAATAATGTTAATTTACATCAAATGATCTTATGACAAAATCGCAGCCTTAGAATTTACTTGGATGCATATGTCTACATACCTCAATTTCAGAAATGTCGTTACAGAAAATTTTGTGGTACTGTAATAAAACACACAGTCTTATATACCTATATATTACATAGATACTGCACAACATTATGTACTACACTGTAGTAATATAATACATTTTGAGATACAGTAAGAGGAAGTATTCTCCTCAGATCATGTTGGATGCGTAATGAAGTTCAATGAACATGTGAGCATGCTTCCAAATGTTTAAAAAATTGGGTATTAATATTAGTAGTAACAATGAATACAGAATTGCCTATTAATAATAATGAATCATCTGTTCTGAGGCTGATTTTTTGTTGTCTGAAGTAAATAACAGAGCTTTTATTGTTTTAGGTTCAAATATTATGGTTAGAAGTATGTATGAATTGAGAACCACAGTTTTTTCTAAAAATTACAACTGCGTTGTTTTCTTGGACCTTTCTATGCCTAGAAGATGTTTGTTTTGCTAGGAAATTGGGAGTCTATGCCTTTCTATGTTTGTTTTGCTAGGAAATTTGGAATCTTCTCTTCCTGGAGGGAGAAATACTACTTAAAGCTACAAACCAAAGCTTGCTTAGTTAACTTTAAAATAGTGGCGTTTCTTGGTGTCACTAGTGTAGGATTAAATTTTGCCTGGTGGAATGCTAAAGGGCTTATCTTGGAAGGCATAGTTTGGCAAGAGAAAAGCACTGTCAAAAAAGCCTCCAATGTAAAATCATGGCAGAAAACGAACACACTGAAAAATCTCCATAGCATCTACATGATGCTGCTTGATGGTCAGGAGTAATAGAATGAGTATTTGAGACCATGGGAGCTGTAGTAAGGAAGCAGGTGAGATGTTCAGAAGTGCAAAATTAGCTGACCTGCACATGCTTTTAGAATTAACCTTGGTGTTCCTTTCTGTGTTACTAGTATGTGTGGTTAAAAAGTGATCTTTCTTCTTTTTCCATGGATAATTCTGATTGCAGTGAAAATGTTTTTAGTTTTCTGAGTGGAATATTTTTACTTTGACAGTCTTTTGAGATGTGGCATTTTTTAGGGAAAGCAGATTCTTTTTGTGTCAAAACCAAGGAGTTTATGATAAACTAAATTTTTAACAGGACCTGAAGCGTTACAATATTTGCCTTCTGTTTTCTGTGTACATAGTGTAGCCAGTAGTTGTTGCTGAAGGTGTTTCCAATTAAAAACACCATGTTTGACATTAGCGAGATCAATTATTTTAACACTTATCTTTTAATTTCTGGAGAACATTTGGTCTCAGGTTTTAAAGCTTTGCAAGAAATCTGAATCTAATTCTGGAGTTCAGAAGTGCTCTCCTATCACCTGACTTGTAGATGATGAATCAATATATCAGACTGAGGTGGTGCAAAGCTCTTTTGAGAGAGCTCACTTGCAAATGTGAAACCTTTTGGTTTGACTAATGCTTGTGGAATTAGCATGTCCTAAAGTTAGAAATTAATCTCTGTGACCATGTGCGCTATCAGTATATCAAAGATGGAATGTATTATAAAGGGCGTGTTCTTTCAAGAAAGCATGAGATACATTATTTTTTCCATAGTTCTTGAGACAACAGAGTTATATAACCTGGACATGCTTCTGTACCTCATGTCAAAACAGCAAACTTGCTGGGGAATTTTGGTAGGAATTTGATACAAAGGCCAAATCACACAATGAAAACATATGCCCTGCATCACTCAGGACTGGTTTAATTAAAGAGCTGAAGAAATACTTCTGGTAACAGATGCAAATTTTTATACTGTAAATTGTTAATATTAAAGATAGAATCATTATGAGATAGATTTTTGTCACCTGCAATCAATTCATATAATGTCTTCTGAAATGCAATACTGAATCAATCATCACTATGAACAGTGATGACTATAATCTATGCTTGCCTGGTAGGAGAATTTGGAGAGGATTTAACCAATTTTTATGTATCGCCTTTCACGTATTTTGCACATTGTTACCTCAATTCATCCTGCATTTCACCAAAAAGCTTAGACCTCTTTTTATACATTACTTACAATGGGTGTGTCAAAATGGGATGGTTAATGAAATAACTGAGTAACGTGAGCTGAATTCCAAATAGACCTCATTTTTATCTAAAGCTGTAGTGGGCCTCAGCACTTGTCAAGTTAACCACAGTCCTGGCTTCAATATGCACTTACTAAGCCAAATTTTAGGCATCCATGCATCTATTTTAGTCCTTGCCATTGCTCACAGTGGGTACTGTATTCCTTGCACTATCATCAGATTCTCATACTTTTCTCAGGTTGGGGATTAAGAGAGAAAACTTTTTGTGTGTGCTATGAAAATGTCTGTAATAGCAAAAACATTCAGACTTGGGCTATATCTAAGAGGCTAAACAAAGGACATTTTAAACTCATTACCTTTTCAAAGAAGTAATTAAAATACAAGTTGTTTTGATCTGAAAATAAAAGATTGTTTTTATACGTGACAGTGTTTGCCTGACGCTTTCATCTTTGTTTATAGCTTTAGACAATATGTGATGAGTGTAGCTGTGGGGACAAGAGGAAATCTGAGAAGAAATGAGAGAAAATACAAAAAGAAGGCTGAGAAACAATGGAAGGGTAATATCCTAGAGAATGCTGGGACTGCGTGCCACAAAGTCTTTTGCTTGCAATTCTGCTATGTACGTGGCAAGGGTGCTGGGGTGTCTGCCGACAGGTAGCTGTAAAACGATGGATGAAGATACTGCCAGCTTATTGCAAAGAGTGGGGGTCTATACATGCCCAGTTTCGACAAGGTGGGGACAGCTATAAAATTGGAGTGTGGAACAAAGGCACTAGGGGAATTTGAATAATGTACTTGAAGCTGGTCTAAAAGCCTGCCTGTGTCCTAATGAAAATTGCGAGAGCTTTCTGAAGAACATTGCCTATAAACTGAAAAGGGGAGAGTGAGTAGTTTATGCATTTATTGCAAGAAACAGGGATGTGCATCAGTAGCAATCTGGCTAGGGTGTGAATCCTAGACATAATGTACTACAATGGTCCATTATTTTCATCCATGTTTTTCTTTTAAAAAGCCCCAATTTGTTAGATTTGTGGCTGGGAGATAAACCGACTTGAATTTCCTTCATGAACACAGATGAGATTTCAGAATTAACCTTTTTTTAATTATCTAACTGGGTGCAGAATGGAAACATGCTCTACCTGGATGCCTTTTCTCACAGAATTCATTGCATTGTTCTAGGTGTTGTAGTCAACCACAGAAGCCCCAGGCTAGCTCTGTCACTTTCCTTTTTTGAAAATGAGAAGGTTTTAATAGAGTAGGTGCTTCTCTCTTCTTTTTCAATCACTGAAAAACTTTTCCTCTGAATTCACATCAGACTGGAGGCATAATTAATGAGTCATTTTTATAAAGTATTTTTTATAAATCTGAAAGGCTCCCTTGCTAAACAGTGGCAAAATCAAGCTGAAATATCAGTCTGAAACAGCCCGTAGCAAGGAATAATTCTTTTTACAAAGCTGTGTACATTATTCATCAGTGTTCAGGATGGGAATCTTTTCAATCTAAAGGATAGAAAGCAACTATGAACAAAAGGATATCATCTTTCCCAAGACCTAAGTAAAAAAGATGCACTTTCTTCTAAGTTTCTGTTTTTTATGAGATAACATCCCAACCTTGTGTTTAGAAAAGAATGTGAAATTGCTGAAATTATTGCAGCAAGTTCAACAGCACTTGCCGGGTATGTATTTTAAATACATTTCATCTAACTTAAGGTTTGAAAGTTACCTGATTGGCTTAAGCGTGTTATGAAAGTACTTGACTGTGCAAACAACTATAACTTTAGCCTGTCATAATAGTGGAATACTAGTTTACCAACAATGCATGAATTACTACATTTTGGAGAAGATACTCTGACAAGAAAATACTTTATTCTAAAACACGATGACTATTCAAATATTTGGCACATCTTTTTAAGGAGTCAAAGGAATTTGGTAGTGGTGTGGGGGTTTTGTTTTGTTTTGTTTTTTTATGGAACTAAGGTGACTGAAAGAGGACTTGGTGAAATACCTCATGTCCAGAGAAGGCTAAAATGGAATGTGTTTTCTTCTTCTGTCGTAATACAGGAGAAAGGAGCTTTATGTATGTGTGCATTGAGGGCAGAAATAGAGTATTCCAGTGTTGCCTCAGAGTTCAAGTAGTTTCTTCTGAGGCCTCTGGTATGGGCTGCTGGTACTTGAGACATTCTACTGGACTAGGTGGAAAGTAAGAGCAATCCAAAATGATGATTACTAGTAGATTCAGTGCAACTATAATTTAAATTCAATGGGTTGCTTGTTCAGTAAACTAAACAAGTGCTTTGCTGATATATTTTTAGTATTTTCATTCATTTAGACCTACAGTTTTAGGAAACCCTTAAAGTCCTCAAACAGCTGTTTCTCTAATCCTTCAAAAAGTAAATTCATAAACAAATCTCCAGATCATGTTCTTCCTTAACTCTTTCTCACTTATTCTTTCCAGTTTGATATTATTTTAGAAAACAGGAACGAAACTATATGTATAGTGTGCTTTGTAATATTTTCCAGTCTCTAAAATAATTACACCTTTGTTGAAGAAGAAGGAAATTAGGTCCAATACCCATAAGTACATTTTTTTGTAAGAACCTGATTTAAATAATGACGCTGAAGTCTAATGCCATGGGCTGATCGGATCAATTTCTGAGTCACGTGTCTTGAATTTTATGCTGCTAAGATTTGGCCAAACGTTTGAGCCTCCAAAAATAACTTGTACCAATTACAATTTTTGTTTCATAGCCCAGTGCCTTGTGTTTAAGATCATGTGGAAGTTAAATCACAGAGGGAGAAAGAAGGCAATAGGAATATGGTGAGCAGCCAGCTATAGAGCATGGCAAATTAAATTCAGAATAATACTACTTTCTCATTTAATGTTACTTTTCCTTTTTCTTTGTCTTTTAAATTTTATCCATACTTGACTTTGGATAGAGCCTTCTTCTATGTTAGACTAATCCTGCAGTGTACTGCTAGCTTCAGATTACACATGAATGACATTATACATGGGTATTTTTCCAGAGCATGCTCTCAAGTCTGTAGCGACCTGTTCTGGTTTCTCACTGATTGGTTTAAAAAAGAAAAATATTTGGTATTTATTGTTCTCTAGCATAAAAGTGACATGGTGGAGTGATTTCCTTCCTGCTGAAACAGAAGTGTGAAACAGGAATCATAACACTCCTGATAGTTCTGGGAGTCAAACTTCATAGCTGAGGATCACTTACACCTTGCAATTGTAGTGTTTGCCATCGCGTCTGCTTTGCATCGATATCCACAAAACACTCAATTCCTGGAGTTCTGTGCTAATCATTCTGAGTTCAGCCTAATATCTGATCATAATATTTTTTAGTCGAAGATTTCCCCAAATTATTTCTCAGCAACTAGAATGGCAGAGGCACATTTTCATGCACAAAAGTGCTGCTTATTTGTTCCTTAGCCTGCTTGAGCATTCTTTACTCTTTGACGGCGGAGCAGACATTCCCTCTGGATAGGGTAATCAGCATCAGAACAAAGCAAGCCACGTTTTTCACAAGCCAGAAAAATAACGGTCTTTGTTCTGGTCAGGCACAATGATTGAATAGACATAATGTCCAATATCTATATGAATATCTATTTGAAACTGTAACAGGCACTTCATAAGGAGAGGTAACTAATAAAGTTCTTTGTTTATTGATAGAAAAAAGTGACATTTTCTTGTGTCTGTAACAGGGACTTAGCTCTAGAGATTGCCTGAGTGTGAATTGGTACAGACAAAAGTTCAGTCTGTCACAAGATGATTAAGTTTTCAGTTTCTTACTACTGAAGATTCACATAGAAATGAAGTCTGTATCAATGATATGAGAGAAAAAATGGTGATTCTTAAAGCTCATTGACCTTCATAAAGAAATTAAAAGAATGAAAATTCTTTTAAGGGTTGATCAGCCAAAAATGATGCCAAAAAAGGAATAATGGTTAAACAATTGGTCTTTTTTTTTTTTTTTAATAAAAGACTGGAAAGGCCCAAAATCAGCAGATAGACATTTCAAAAGGTGCTCAGTATAAGCAGAACACATGTATGATAGTTTGGTGGCTGGGACATGAAACAATAATTTTTAGTATAACTATTTATGTGCAAGTCTGCCTTGGAAGAGCGAATTAAATTGGCAACCTGATCAAACACAGATTCTAAACAAGCAAAAAAGCTGTGGTGAAGGGGAATGTGTGGGTAGCAAAGAAGAAATTTCTACAGGAAACACAGAAGTAATATTAACTAAAGAATGCCCTGCTGAAGAGTACTCAGTTCCCTGAGTGGACATACCTCATTCATCAATCTTTTGTCTTATTAAATCACAGACAAGAACTGCAGGGAGGAAGAATAGTGAGAATTCACCAGTTTCAATAAATGGATCCAGGAAAGATCTTCAGTAGAGTTAAGAGAAGTCTGGTCTGGGGGACAAAAGTCTGTATTCTTGTACATGATTTGTTCATTAATCGTAATTCAGGAGCTAACTGCTTTGTAACAAGACTTATGGCAGGGGAAACCCTAAACTTTGGCTGAAGGAAAGTAAAAGATGGGCTTTCTGAGTCTGATGAGGCTACATAGACAAGGAGCCATGTGACTGGCACCTTTGCTGTCAAAGGAGTCTAACCAAACTGTAAAAATGAGATGGGCCCCATGTTAAGTGGGAAAAGCTAGGACAGGATTTGATGACAACTGCTAGCTAGGAAGATAGCTGGAGTGAACTTGGACAGCACTGCCTGAATGATTTTCAGTCTTACTGAGAAGAATACTGAAACAGGGAGAGAAATCAGCTATGAAGATGATGTACTTTTATAGGATCTGTTATAGTCATAACATATCCTTGCATTATCTTTCTGATCCTTTGCAGTTATAGGAAGTTCTGGGCAGAATGAATTGACAAAACTTTTACTATAGGAAGTCCATTACAGTACAAATAACTTGTGATTCATCAAAAGGGCAGGGGGACAGGCCTGGAGGAAGTTGAAGTCAAATGTCACCACCTAAAAATATATCTGAAACGATGAGGTTTCTTCCTCTGAATATTTGGAGTAAATTCCACAAAAGGCCATGTTCTTTATGAACTGTGTGATGCCACCCTTGCGTAGGCTGGGGATAAAACATAGGAATGGGTTCTGAAAACATGCTTTAAATAATTTATTGACCACATCCTGGGAACTGGCATTTCAGCAAATGCCAGGAGCTCAAGACCTGGTGGAGTGGTATTCCAGTTACAGTGAGATGAATCCTGTCACATGCTTCAGGCAACTTTCAGACAACAAGAATAAGTATGCACAAATAGTGAGACTGTCTGGTGAGAGGTTGGGCCATGGGAGAGATTCAGAAGATGCTTCCACATTTTGATAATTTCAGCGATGTGACAGGTAGATCGTAAGCCACTTGCAGTATTGATAAATTAGTAATAGTCTGACAAAGTTTCCCTTACTAATGTGTTTCAAACCTATCTCAAAAAATATTATACCAGGAAAGTCTCTAAGGGTGACTGACCGTCTATTAAGGAGACCATAGATGACTGAGATTTTCAGCATGATAAAGGAGCTTGTGAAGGATGTAACTGAATGGCCTCCTTTCATCACTGTACAAACCTGGTGTGTATAAGTAACTACTGATAACCACAGACAAACAAAAAATATCAGGTTTTTTGAGTTTGCCTCAGTCACCATCAGGGACCTGTGTTCTGCCTGGCACTTTTGTGCAAGAGGAGGGACGGTTTTTTTGTGTGCAACAGTTTCATAGCAGTTACACCATCCTCAAATGTCAGCAGTTTATGAGAAGGAGCCCTGTTAGCTGCCTTAAAGTTGCCACTCACAGAGCTTAAGATATCCACTGCCTAAGTAATGAGGTTGCAGAAAGGTAAAGTGACTGCCATTTACAATGCAGCATACCATTTCCTTCTTTGGTGTTGGCTGACTACTTTTGCTAGTTTTGTGGAAATGCTGCTTCTCAGTAACTCTGCAATTCAGCTGGGCACAGAAAAGCAATTGCTTTGGGTTCAGCACTCCAGTCTCAAGAATATTACTTCAAGCCCTAGCCACTTTGCCTGAGCACTGATTGCCAAGAGCTTTGCTGCATCAAAAAAACTTGGGTTTTTTCTTCTAAGCTACTGAATACTGATGACCACATTACTTCTAGGAATAGTCTGGATGGTTAGTCTAAAGAAATCCTGACAACTTTGGAGGTAGATTTTCATCATAGATTGATCTATATTAAACAGGTGAAGCTAAAATATGGCAGTCTTTTCCTGTCTGAATTGATATTATTTATCTGATGGGTCCTGGTAAAATCAGAGTGATATGAAATATGAATGTTGTCATTTATTCATCGTGGATGCAGCTATAGCAAGAGTTCTCAACAGCCATGCCGCAGTACAGGCAAACCATTCAGCCTTACGTACTTATAACGCTTTCCTCTTTTGAATTGTTCTGCGCTGAATAGATTGTTCTTCTTTATCTTATGACAAAAGCATTAGTAGCAGCTGAATACTTGATCCACAGAACACTAGGATGTGTAGAATTTTTAATAAATGATAATTTCTGAAAGTATAATTGCTTTGTTGTGTAGTAGGGAACAGGTGGCTGTTATTGGCAGTAGAGGAAAAAGAATGTTGATGTCAACTGGTAGTTAATGTTTGCTGCCGGAACCTCTTGTAGACTTGAGATTGAGAAAAGAAATGTCCGTTTCATATGCTCACACAATGACAACTTGTGTTTGGGACAGGTGTAAAAGTGCATAGCATAAAAGCCATATCCTGAAGCCTTAATCAGATTCTCCTCTTATTTTGCCTTTACTTTTACTAATATTTTCTAAAATATTAGAAATATTTTTCATTCTTTCTCCCATTTCCGAGTATCAGGCCTAAGTTAAATTATACAGGTTTAAAAAAAAAATACTTAAGCAGCCCCTGGAGAGCACATAATAGAGATATTCTCTTACCCAGGGACCTAATCTCTTTTGATTTCTGTGGGAGAAAAAAGAAATACACTTATTTAGAACTGTGTTGACAGTTAAGACAAGAATCTCTCCCTTCCATAAAATAGGCCTAATCCAATGGTTTTAATGCAGTCAATAGGAGTTTGATACTGACTTCGGTGAGCTCAGGATCAGTTTCTCCTTCATGCCTGGAAGCAAAGAGCTGTCACTCTGGGTATTTCATCCTGGAACGTGAAGATGAGCCTGTGATCCAGCAACACTGAAGGAGAGTCCCTGCCCTTGGTCCACATGTTTTTCAGCAATGAGCAGCTATGAACATTGAAAATTTATACAAGAATAAGTGTCTTTGACTTATATGCCAACATACATAAGGTAGGTGCTTCTATAAGCCTCTCTCAAGATATAGAGAAGATATTAGAATTATACTGTTTGGTTCAGGTATTTTAGGTATTTAGGTTTCTTCTTATGACACATTCTGCCTTGCCTCTCAGCCCAGTTCTAAATAAGGCAGGCAAATGCAAACGCGCAAATGGAGAGGTTTCTTTAGCATTGGGAAACACATGCAAACTCTCAGAATAGATTTCCCGTGCCCCTCTCCCCTTACTAGAGTCCTGTTTCGTTTTGGAAAACTGGGCACCTATGGCTAATTTTCAAAGCACTACCCAAGAGGTACGCCAAACCCTCTCCCACGGGCATTGCTGAGAAGGATTTGGGTGGGTACTTCTTTTTATAATTTTGTCCTAATGCCCAGTTGATCTTAACTGCAATAGGATTGTAATATTGTACAGAATGGCCCTGAATTACTCTAATCTTTAATGAAGATGCTAGAATAGGTTGGGGTGTATTTTATAGGTGGTGATTTTCGATTAGCTATGGTGTTCATTATTATTGTGGTTTTAGTCTGGTAATTTGTGAAGTGACTTGAAAGTGTGAAGCATTTTTTATATAGTGTATAAGGCAATGAGTCTCAGAAGTGCTCTCTTAGTACTTTAAGCTAGCTGATGTATTCCTACTGATATCGTGTGTTAGTTCTAGTAAAATCATGGAAGGCTTCTGTGTATTTTATCTCATAGCACTAATAGGAATTTTGTTTTAATAAACTTAGTTTTCACTTTGAGAGATAAAATCTTCTACAATATAGTGTAATGATTTTTGGCAGAAATGCAGTATAAAGATTAACATATCTCCTTTGAAGGAAGTTTATTTTTAATGTGCTTTTCTGTATAGAAGTAAACTTATATTGCATTCCGAGAGTAACAAGTGATATTTAAAAGTTTTCAGTTTTTTGCCACACCACTTGGCAAGAATATTGGTTTTTATTTCTGATGCAACTAATGTACAAACCCAAATTAATGTTCCCTTTTTCCTTCTATTTTGTGGACTAATGTATTCTCTCTATGTGTTTTTAGCAGTAATAAATTAACAATTACGTTGCAATTTTGAATACTATCTTACACAGAAAGATCTTGGTGCACTTTAAAACAACTATTAAATTAAGTAACCCTCCTTCAAGCAAGAGGGAAGTATTGGTCCTTTTTTTATAAAAAGGTGAATAGTGAGGTGCGCAGATCTTGCACAGGATGCCAAGATCACTTGGGAAGCCTGTGGCAGGGATGTAGATGGAATGAAGTAATCTTTTAATATGCTGTGCGTATGGTTATAGCATCCAGAGAATTTGTCTGTGCATCCATAGACATTTTAATTTACAAAGTCTAACTGTGCCTGACTTTACTGTTGATTTTCATGGTTTGTAAGTTGACAGCCTAGTGTAAGGCAAAGCCTACGCCAACCAATACATACTGGCAGCTATGAAGGAGGTAGCTATATCTTTCAGGAATCTGTTTGTTCACTCTTCAGCTAGGCAGACATTGCTCGTTGCCGTGCAGCCGAGTAGATGTTTTGTAAGAATGTATGTGATTGTTAATGACCACTTTGCATGCTGGTTTTTTGTTGCTTATACAATCACTTGTGTGCTGATCTGTTACAAAATGATTTTCCCTGGTCCTTAATGCTTAACCCAGTGCTTAGTACTTGCTTGATCAGTCCCTGAGACCAAGCCTTTTTTCGGTCATTTCATTTTCTTCAAAAACACTGTGGGAATAATACTATTTCTGACTCCTACAGGTAATCTCAGGGGACTCCTGTAGTGCGGTAGTGTTTTACAGGGCTCCAGAGGCAAAGGGACTACTGTGAAGAACTTTTGCTCCCCTTTCTGAAATCACCATTGTCTCTTGAGTCTGAACTAGACCCTCTGTATTCACGCTCTCACCAGCAATACAGGATCTGTCTGAAACTTTGGAGTATGCAGAACCATTATCGAAAAGTTAACTATAATGTGGGCTACTGTTTGTACTTAGTATGCCTGCCTTTTTTCCCACTGGTTTTCTCTCCTTGTCCCTGTCTAGATGGAGAATTGACAGCTGTGGCCTCAAGCAGGGTGTGTTTGGTAGCTGCAGGATTTGGATGACAAGTTCTGGGGTATCATGCTCACAGCGGCATTTGGGTCTGCAATAGGCTCTGGCATTGCAGTGCTCGCAGCTGTGAGGCTCTCTCTGAGGTGGTGTCGGGTCAAGCTGCCTCCTCCATGGCAGAGCCCCTTGCTGATCACTTGCCCCTTTCTGTACCAACTATTTCCTGATATAGTATAAGAAATCCATAGGCCAGGACTCTTATGACCACTGTGGATAGGGTCTGATGACCGTATATTATTTTGCTTTAGATCTGTACTGCACCTGTAACATTGTCTCACACAGCAAATGACATCACATCAAAAACTCACACTTTCAGTGCAAGCTATTTTCATCAGTCTCTGGGCAAATTCTTCGGGAGCTTCTCGATGCTCAAGTATTTATCAATTAGGACACATTTGCTTCTGGAGATCTCTTGAATCTGTTCTATAAATTGTAGGGAAATGAACATTCCCAGCAGTTAGCAACGTATTTTATTTCACCTGCTCTTGGTTGCCCACCAATTAACTGATGGCACCAGCTGCATGGCCATGTACAGGAAAACGTTAAATTTCTGCAAAGAAAACGTGGCTTGCAGAGTGCTCAGGAAGTTATCGCCTCCTTCAGAGTGTTTGCGTCTGGCAGCAGCTGGAAGCATCCTGCAGTCTGCTCACAGGAGCTCAGTACCAGGCACTGACAACATCTCTGGTAATTCCAATCTTTTGAGTTCATCTCAGGTGCTTTTGCTGTGGAAAGCTGACTATAACAATGCCTGTTTCTACTTCTACTCCTGTTTATTGTCCATCTTGCTTGATTATGCCTTTAAGATGTGATACACAGAGGTAACGTTATGCAGGTATGATTTGTGCAGGTATGCCAAACTGGTGTAATAGATACACCAGGTGAAATGGGGTTAATTTTATGAAATGAATCATATTGGTAAATGCAGTGATTCTATTCCACACAGCCAGAGAGGCAGCTGTAAAACAAAAACATAAAATACTCCCTGGTGTTTATTTTCTAAAGCGCGTCATGGTCACAAGAAGAATGAACCATCTGGAAAAGTCTGTAATGCCAGAGACAAAAGTTGACTGAGAAAGTAATTTTAATTATTCATCTTCCCAGCCCAGAACTCATGGGATAAAAAGTAAAAGTAACAATACCTGTGATAGATGAAATCCAGATAAGAACTTACAGACTGATATTTAAAATCCTGATCTCTTACTGGTATCAGTGGAAATGGTGAATTCTCAGCAACTCCGAAAATCAGTGAAAACAGATTTCAGCCAGTGCCTTTGTTCTGAGAGATCTGTTAGAGTGGCTGTTCTAATATGTGCACTAGGAATTATTTTACTGTGGGTAAAACAGAGCTATCCCTGGGATGGAAACACAGCAGAAAACCATGGGGAGGATACATTTTTTGACCCCGATAGTGAAGTAATGCCATACCTGTTACTAAGATCCTTTCTTAAATGTTCTCACGTAACAAGCTGCATAGACCTTATTCATGGTAACAAATGACTTGCTTTATCTTCAGTGTTATCTTCACTTCAGAGAGCCAAATGACTGTTTCAATGTGCTATTTTAACTACTTTATGTCTGCTAACATAGAGGCCTAATGTAGTCATCTAACATTGATAAATGTCATAAGTCAGTAATGTGCTATGTGGCTACCCCAGAGTGTTTCGCTCTTGTTCTGTCTGAATACAAGAGAGAGCATATTTAATTTTCTTTCTGGATCCTTCTGTGGATTCCAGTGTGGCCTAGCTGATGAAATAAGAATTCACTGTACAGCAACTGGTGAAAGGTGCCTGTCAAAATGTTAAACATAAAACTGCTTAAAAAAGATAATATCGGTTATAATTAACAGTATGGTTTTAACATGGATTTTGTTTGTCTTTTTCTTATGATCAGATTGCAATAGGAAAAATTGTAACCTTAGCAGAAAAGACATGGGACTCAAACTGCCAAAAAAATTCCAGTGGGTATTTGTCGTAATTGCTGCTGTGAAAAAAATTGAGACAACTGGAAAGAGATTACCAACAATAGCACTTGGTTTTCAAAAAACTTCCATGATTTAAAGCCCCACTCTTTAATTAATTTTAGTAATAAATTAAATTACAACATCCTGTCAACAAAATATCATCTCCAAATTGTTGAAGAGAACAATGAGTGATGTGCTTGAGGACAAAATCAGAAGGGTTATTGTAACTCGGGAGGAGATTTCAGGCCTTTCTGGCTTTTCAGGATCACTGGAATATGCCACTCTTTCACTTTGTGCTTCCCTCGCTCTGTCTGACAGTCAATTTAATATCACATAATGTCCCTTTTGTCAGAATTATACACAATGCAGGCTCAACCTGCTGAAATGACGTTAGCAGTACTGAATCAAGCACTGTCATGTCAGAGAAAGTATGGTGATCAGAGTCAGCCATCCCCACAATGACCCTGAGAGAGATCAGGCTCTGGTAAGTATGTGTAAGGCATGGCTTACAGAAATGTGTATTTTTCCTGAAGGCTATCAGAAATCCCCAGTATCATTGTAAAAGTTGCTTGTGTCAATAAGCTATTGCTCTGGTGTCAATATCTTTTCTGACAGAATGACATGTACACGAGCATGTTGACCCAGGGGATGGCAGATTCCCTGGGGCCATAGGGGACCTGGAAGCTGTTTTGTGGGATCTGAGTGTTTCTCATTGCTCTGTGCTATTTGTACTAGAATAGCCACTACACATTTCCTACACTATTTCATTACACTCTTGCATTTAATCATTACGCTGTGTTGGTGGTAATTGGGATTGTGATGATTATAAAATATAATTTTAACCAGATTAGGGTATGTGTAAGGCCAGAATCAAACTTTCAGAGGCTGACAGGAAAAGAAGTCAAAGTGCTGACAAGCTAGTGTAATGTGTAGTAAGCAAGAATAAAAACCAATATATGACTTAAACAATGTGCTAATTAATACAATATAGATACTGAAAGCCCTGGGAAACTGAGGGAGAGCTCTGTTTCCTTCACAGTTTAGAAACAGCCAGAACATACCGTCCTTGAACTAGATAACAGCAGCTCTTTGCCAAGGTAGGGTAGAAGATCCCCTCCATTTGAATTGCTAGCTGGTCTTTACCAGCTTTGGCAAAGAAAGCCTTCCAAAACTAGCTGAGATAGCGGGAAGTCCAAAAGACAGGAATAAAATGTTTATTTGTTGTTAGTTCATCAGTCTCTTGAGTCAGCAAGTAAAATTAAACTAAGTCAGTTCTTTGCATCTGATGTACTGGGACAGGTAATTTTAAGATCATTTGGACTGAATCTGTGGTGAGCCCTGCAAATAAGAGTACTGTGCTATTTTAGTCTAATTTATCGTACGAATGCTAGACCAGAGTAAATTGCTGTACTTAATACCTGTAGGTGAGCACAATAGTTTGCTTTGTGGAAACACGCTTGAACAATGCATGTGTAAATGAGAGACTAAAAGATTGGGACTAAGCCAGAAATTGCTTCTTGGTTTTAATAGAAAAGGGAGAGCTTATTCATTTTGTCTCCTTCAGTGAGTTTGTCTGAGTCTGCCCTGGAAGAGGTCAGGGCTGTGCTGGGACGGCCACCCTCACGGTCTAGCAAACACTGCTGGCAGTTGCTCACAAAGAAGTGACACATTCCTTTTCAGCTGGTTAGGTTGCATGCTCCTGGCTTGAACACTGAAGAAAATTGTGTGAGGAGGAACTGATGGCTGCAGAATTAGTAAAAGAGGTTCACGTGGAACATACCACAGTTCCTGGGCAGGATCCTGTAATCCTAGATGGGATGGCATCATAGTGTGCTTTCACATTGGTTGCCCTTTTGTATTCCAGGGGACTATTTGGAGAAGCAAATGCTGTTTGGCATGAGTCTGGCCCTGCATAATTTACATTACTGTTATTGTATTTTATAGCATGCAGAATAGAGACTCGATTCTGAACAGAGTATATGGAAATGTGTCTGCCATTTGTCAGTCCAGATTTAATTAGTTACATTAGCTGTAGCAGTGAAGATTGAGAGAGCAGAATGTGCCTACACACAGGCAGAATCATCATGAAACAGTTGCTTTTAATGGAAAGTGTCCCGATTTATAATCAGGTTTCATGCTTCTTATTTTCTGACAGTGCAAGTCTGGACTCTTTATCGATTCAGACGAATATGGGGGGGAAATTCCCAGAGACAGAGCTTGTACAGCTGTAGGTTACTGTCTGATGATGCTGCTGTATCCAGCTGTTGTATTACTCTTTATTCTAGCACAACACTGAAAAAATGGAAAAAAAAAAAAAGAAGGAAAGAAAAAAGCAACAGAACCAGAATGCCTCACAGAAGTTAGCTCAACAAAGCCTGGCACGGTCAACCATTTGAACACCTGCTTAAATCTCAGCACATTCAAAACTCAGCAAATCAGTTATGCTTGTGCTCTAGAGCTTTCCTGGTCTGGGCCAAAGGACAGGGAAAAAAGAGATTTTTTTCAATACTGGAAGAATTATGAGCTTAATGCACTTGGAATTTCTCTAGTTTATATACCTCAGCAAAACAGGTATAAAAGAGCACTGCATCACAACAGTAGCCTCTTACAGCACTGATGTGTGCATATAAATGACTGCAACATGTGTGTGAGATGCAGACTCAGAACACGTTGCCTTGGTTTCTGACAGCAGGTATTTTCCTGGAAGTGCAGAAGGGCCAAATTCAGACCTGAGAGAGATGGTTGCAACTTTGAAATCAGAATTAGATACCCTAGATCTGAACTTTACCTTAAGCCAATTTGTATTTCCAGTTGAAATACATTGGAGAAGCCAGAGGGATTTTTTTCCCCCTTTTTGCACGAAATGTTTTGATGACAAAGTTTGTTTCAATATTAAATATTGAATATAAAATATTAAAATGAATGCCACTAATCATGATTGAACAAGCATGGTATAAACCTGCCTACAATCTCTGAGAAATAAAACTTAGCTGGCATGCCACAGGTACTTCTCAAGCAGGAGAGGCTGCTTTTCTAAATAGACTGTATTTATTACGGGTGGCTGGGTATCTACATTCTGGCTCAGTTCCCTGTAGTAAGGAACTGACCACATTACTATTTGCAAACACAGGGTTCACTCAAGTGGTACTAAAAAGAGAAGAGGTGGGGCAAGCAGAGCTTTAAAAAGAAAAGAGGAGTCCGTCCAAGTTTGTATGTAAAAAGCAACTGCATTTTGGAGAAGGACGGTACCTGGAGATCTCGCTCCCTGTACTCCACTGACGGCTGTGGTGAACAGTTTTCCAAATTTGCTACTTTTAAGATTTAAACAGCAGCTTTGCTTGTTGTGAGGAAATTTGCAGTGATCCTTGCGAGCATTGCTTTTAAGCTGTGTTAAATTTGTGGCAAGAGTGTCAGGCATTTCATACTTGGCTTCCAAAAAAGAAAAAAAAAAAAAAAAAGAAAGAAACGAAAGAGAGAAAAAACGACGTGTGTGGGGAAGAAATCTCCCAAGAATTTCTTCAAGGTTGTAGTTAGACACAGTAAGGGCTAAAGTGACAAGAAAAGCAAGGCAAAGATAAAACTTGGTATTGTGATAAGATGTCTGAGTGTAAAGTGGGAGATTGCAGAAACCTTTTGGGATTACACATGCTCATCTGTCCTGGATATGACTGAATACAAGCTAGTTTTTCTCTAGTGACAGTTCAAAAAACCCTCAAGATTATGTTTCTCTTCTTTGTTGCTTTTTCGACTGTGGTTTTTAAAAGTGGCTTTGTCAGCCTCTCAGCTCTGCAGCACTGGAACTGTCCTAATGGATACAGATTAAAGACTGAAAACTCTGCTTGTATAGGTAAGTTGCTGACCATTCACAGATTAAGAAAACTGCATTTTTATTCTCTTAATTGAGCTTTATGATTTTCAAAGAGGTTTTTTACGTATTGCTTGTGTGTTGTACTACTAGAATTGATAAATCTGCTTCTCGATATCTTTTGCTTCTCATAATGAACAGAACTCATTTTATTTAGTTTGTTTTTCAGAAATCAGTCTCTTGTCTGTCAAATCAACAATTAGAAAGCAAGATAAACTTTTATATGATCATTAAGAGATCTGAATTGTTTCTTAGTTACCAAAATTCCTTGCCATAGCTTTAACATCTCTGTATTTTCAATACATGTGCATGCACATATTCATAGTTCTATATATGTAAAATTTGTATATAGGTGTATTTTTGTATTTCTATAACATCTAGAAAGAGTATTTTAACGATTATGTATTAGTATTATACTTAGATGTGGGCTAGATAACTTTAAAAACTACTCTTTCTATGTTTATTGGTGCATGTAGATATGCATGCTTATATTTCATAATACGTCTCATACAATACATGAATCGCAGGTGTGCTTGGTACTGTACTACTAAAGTCTGGGTGAAATGTATGACACTAATACTAGTATAATCACCTACAGTGATTGGGGACATGTAAAATGCAGGTTCCTATTCTTTACAAAGTATAAGACAAAGAATGACAGAACCCTTCTCCCTACCCTGCTACCTTGAAGTCCTTCTTTTTTTTTTTTTTAGGAAGCCAGAGCCAGTGAATTTGTGGTCTTTGCAGTAAGGAGATGAGGAAATACTCTGTAAGGATTCAAGCAAGCAGACCTAATACTTGGAATTAATGCTTTTGCCTTAGATTGCTTGTGCTTCAGAGGCTCTTACTCAGTTCTTGACATGATTCCAGTGATTTAATAGCAGGTGCCTCCTCTGTGCATTCTGCCAAGAAATACCATCTTGTAAGCAGAAAATAGAAGTATGCATGTTAAACGCTCTTGTATTGAGAGAGGAGGAGCTAGGCATTTTTTGTGTACAAATGATAAACCTGTCTGAAGGTTTATCTGAGAGCCAAACACACCTAGGGGGCTTCCACACTGATGCTTGAATTCAAATGAGAAGCATACTTCTGAAATGAATCTCCATACTTCACATTGCAGAGCACTCTCAAAGTGCACAAACTGGACTCCCTTTAGGCCAACCTAAACCAGACGCTGTTCCCATAGGAAAGCATCTATCCTTTCCACTGTTGATGGCCATTCAGTCCATGGGACCAGACTAGACCTGGTTCTCTGTAACCTCAACCTGATGTATATGCAGTGTGTATGTCATCTCCTCAGCAGCTATTGCACTTTACACAGCCTCTCCTATAGGTCTGTGCTATTTGCTAATATGTATGTCGCTTCCACAAGCTAATTAGGATGTACATGAGTTATGACTTCTGCATTACTGGGTTACCCAATTAAAAGCTCACATATGACAGGAGAATCCTACTGACATGAAAGGAATGGCTTGGCTATTGTTTAATGAGTCAAAAAGCTCTCTAAATATTGACATTCAAAAGGCTGCAAAGATATACTTTTTATTTCAGTTGATATATTTCAGATATTGATGTACATCTCTCTTCTACTAATGGAGATATAACCTGCCATGTGTTATGTCTTTTCTGTTGAAAAGTAGGTACATTCAGCTGCTCTATGAATGGAGGGGACTCTGAGTGAAGCACCAAAACAGAATAACCGGTGGCTCAGCAAACTCTGCAAGAAATAGTAATAGAATAAGTCTTTTGCGTAAGAGCTAATGTTACTATGACATACTCTGAGCAATTCCATGTAACATAGAATAAATGAAAAATGAGATGAGCTAGGATATCTTTTTAATTAGAGACCACTGGATTACAGGGGACTAAGGAAAGGTGAAATTCTGACATGAAATGTAAGACTCAAGGATGCTTTAGTGGAACGGATTTCCTCTGTTCTTTCCTCTGTGCTGGATATACAAGTCATGTTCTGACCAGAAGACTGGATTTATGATATTCTAGTTCATTAATTATGCAAGATAGAGTGTGCAGTGGAAGCAAGTGGTAGGAAGCTGGAGGCAGGCTTTGAAGGTAATAGTGGGGATAAAAGTGGTGAGTGGGAGACGTGACTCATACCACTGAACTGTGAACAATGACAGCAAGCTGAACTGTGGCTTGGTGACCATTCTTGGTGAGCCGTAATAAATATACCAATTATAAAATGTTCTTTATCATCTGTGACTGTGGTGGCATCCTGCCAGCCATAAGGACTACCCTGAATTGAGAAGGTGTCTGCACTCTGTTAGGAGACTCTTACAAGTGACACGTACTGGAAAGTGTGTAGGCTTTTCTTACTTCCACTACAGATGAAGGTCTAGGTCGTGCTCTTCTTACATTGCTAAATAGCTCACTTCTTAATTAGTTCCTTTTATTTCTGGGGATATTCAAAGATCAAAGACCTTCTCATCCTGTGGAAGGTTAATGAAATCTAACCCTAAATGTCTCACATAATTTTATATAGTTATTTTAAGAGAGATTATTTGAATCCTGACTTGGTATGCCAAGAGAGGAGAGGCCTTTCAGAGGGGCTGTATGTCCCACAACAGCAAGGTTTATAAGACAGAAAGTACGGGAGAACAGATCATGAGGTTAGAACAAGACTAGTCTGGTGAAGGAACATACCAATTTATGGCAAGTTATGGTAGAATTGCAAGCATTTCTGCAATTTTTGACATTACAATCTAGATTTAATAATTTATTTTAAGCTGATGTCAAGACTGGGGACCCAGTTACCTTTAAATAACTCATCTTTCTTAGATTCCAGTGAAAACATAGAACCTTCTACCTCTAAAGCAAAATGGTCTGGGCTACACAGGAGTTATTATTCCTACAAGGTAGGAACATGTGCATAGTTTGTCCTGAGAGAGCTTTAATTTCTAACATATTTGACCATGTAAGCATACATGGTACACCAGGGGATGGACCTTATGCTTGTTGAAATCAGTTGTCTGTGCCCTCCTGAAGTACTGCTTTAACCATGCTATTTTTTATTCTCTTGTAGTGTATAGATGCTTTCCCCACTTGAGACCAAAAAGTTTCTCACATAACACTGTTTCTCTGAACAAGCCTCTAGAGCAGCCCCTTGCATTATCAATTTTAGACTAGATACTAGTGCCTGATAGTCTTGGGCTGCCTTAGGTAAATATATTATGTTCTGAATTCTGCAAGACTGGAGGTGTACTTTGTCTTCAGGGCTGACTTTTAATACTTACTTTGTAAGTTTGAAAAGTGAAGGAAGATAGTTATTTTAAAAAACCTGAACTATTGTAGAAAGGTTTTTGAAGAAGGCAAAACACAACCCGTATTATTGAAGTTTTACTTAATCGTAGGTTCTTAAATTCTGCACATCTCTACTAACTTTTGACATTTACTGATCAGACCTTGTCACTTCTTCAGGGCTAGCATGCTGCACATTCCTACAGAGCTACAGCCTGCAATTGAAGGTGACAACTGTGGCTATCTAGGTCAGCTCTTTTAGTCAGATGCTTCTTCCTGTATCTCAAGCTTTTCTCCTTTCTTTCTTACTGTTCACCACTCTCCTGCCATGGAGCACTGCTGATGTGGAATTTTAAGTTATTCCTCTTTGTACTACATCTTTAAATTCACCTTAATTAGCTAAATCCTGGCTTCACTTTGCTCCATGCAGCCTTCTGAAGACACACTGTTAATACTTCTTATGTTTTATTCTGAGAAATAGAAAATGTCTAAACCTTGCTAATTCACAGCTATCCTTTCTTTGCAAGCATCACATATGGAGCAGTAAGAGCCAATGAAATGGGGAACTGTGTTGTCTACCTGTGTCATGACATAGGGATAAACCCGTTGAGACCCCACTGTATCCCTCTGTATTTCAGAAGAGCTGCAGTTGAGACATGTTTGTTTCCTTGTTTTCAGTAGCTGTCTTCCAGCTAGCTCCCTTTATATTATACTTCCTTGGGGAAAGATACTTGAAAATATTGTTGCCAAATAGTAGTCAGGAATTCTTAAACATGGATCTGAATCCACAGACCAATTTATGAGGATTCCCGTTGAGTTCTCTGGAAATTGGATCCAGCTGAATGTGGACAAATACTATCTTTAGCTGTAAAAACTTACATCAAAATAGGAAGGAGGCGAATATGTCGCAAGAAATGACAGAAATGTCGTCACATATCACATGAAGCTTAATCCTGAAGAGGGCTAAGGGGCAGATTCCAGGACCAATGACTAATACAGCAAGACTCATAATTGTTTTGCTCAGTGGAAAATAGCAGATATTAATTTCGTGTTCTGTTTTTAACAAAACTGACTACTTTCTAGCATCTAATTTGAAACTTGATTTTAAAGGGAGCTGGATGATGGTATTTGTTGATGCCTTTCAAAGAGGGCCAGATGATAGCCTCATGAACTTCACCTTTGAAAGGCAAGCCAATAACAGTGTGTTGAAAGTTGCATAATCCGGGAAGTAGAGATCCATTTTGTAGTTACTAATTTACACATGGAATTTATTTCAAAGACAAACCCAAAATATATTTTTTCCATTCTAGTGCCCAAATCCTTGAGACCTGAGTCCAGAAAGGTAGAAAATTAAAAATATTGTAGTCCTTTGAGATCTTTTTTGCCATTTCTCTTCAAGAAGTCTACAAGTGTTTTCTGAATTTTATTTCAATTTTAAATTTGTTTCTACTTTATACTTGATTAAATCATATGATTGCTCTTGCTGTCATATCTGTGATATGATCACCTCTGTGGCTCTGGACTGGAAGAGTCCAGGAGTTGATAATCACCTTATTGTATTCACATTGTATTTCTTACGATAGTATTTGAGCACTTCACAGTCTCTATCCTCTCAAAAATTGTGAGTGATCAGGTTGTACTTTAAACCTCATGTAAAATTAGAGAGAGAAGATACTGAGCTATGCCTCATCTATTTTATTATGAGCTACTGATAGATGGAGCATCTTTTTCCATTTCTGGCTATCTTCTGTTCTTTTAGCTGTATGCTTTTAACAAAATAGATAAAAGGGATGGGCATCTTTCTTTGTAACCCAGATGAAATTTTATGTTCAACCTTGTTGAAAAGATTTTTTTCAACAAGGTGGTGGCTAGATATAGCGGATTGAATTAATCCCCAGTCCAGCTCCACAGGAAACAAATTTGAGTGAGGTTATTTGAGTGTGTGTATCTATCTGCACATGTATATTTTATGTGTATAATGTATGTATTTGGGGCCATAATGAAACACAAGTTCTGGCTCACTGTAGTTTCTCTGTATCCCTGCCAGGCATACTAATGCTTCACCTTCTGCAGTCAGAGCACTTCTCAAGACTCTCAATAAAGTAGCATATTTGTATGCAAAGTCATTGAGAGCTGCCAACATCATGATGACATGATTCATCGTTTTTGCTGATTCTCAAAGCATTTTTTGCATAAAGAAGCCTTTGAGAACTGAGCAGAACCTCATTCTTCCTTTCAGGGCTGGCTGTCAGGGCACTGCAGACAGCTTTTGTGTTCACTAAGCTGATTTCTTTCACAGGGTAAAGTTCCCACTGGGGGATGTCGTTGCCAGGACACGTAAAACAGCTACACCAGGATGCAAATCCGTGCTTTGCTTTAGCACTAAGAGTGCAGGTGAAGGCACTGCAAGTTACACCTGATGGATGGCTTTATGATCGAGTTCTCCTAAACCTTAAGAAACAGCCTTTGTTTTGTACTTTGAGCAAAGAAGAGAGCATGTTAAGCATAGGACCCTATTCCATTGTTAGCGCTGTAAAAGCTGAATGTTCACAGCGCTGCGGCGTTTTACAATACCGCTGTGTCTGTTGGCGCTTCCTGTTTACTGCTGGAAGGGGCATTCTCTGGTGGCTGAGACGTCTGCATCGCTGTGCCCTTCGTCTTTTATTGGGCAGTTTTTCTTCCACTGTAGCCTTTCTTCAGCTAGGGCCATTGCTCGCTTTTCAGTATGTGTGGGATTTGCTTTATCATGTGAACTTTGATGGTGATGCAAATGGGCAGATTGATAACCCTGAAATCCTCTCTTCAAGTGCAATTACTGGGGAGGCAGTGTAAATTCTTGTAGCCTGATCAATCAGTGTGCTCTTTCTTAGAGAGTCAGTTTTGTACACTCATATAAAGCTGGAAAATCCATCCTGTAAATAACAGGTCATTGTCCAGTTACCTTGGTACATAGCTCAGTAAACTGTGCTTGGTTAAAGCATGTCTTTCCAGTCTGATCTTGAATTGAGAATATCCACTGATGTTTTTTCACATCTTCACAGTTTTCTTGGTAGCTAGTTCCCTTAGAGAATCACACCTCCTCTTAAAATGTAAATTTAATATCTAAATTTGATTTCCCTGGCTTCAGTTCTCAGCCATCAGTCCTTGCCAAATCTTTCCTTTAAAAGATTATAGTGTCCTTTAGAAAATCTGGTACTTTTTCTTTGTGAAGATATTTATATACTGTGATCAATCCTCTCTCAAGCTTCTTTCTGATAATGTAAGGAGACTGAGCTCTTTAAGTGTCTCACAGAAAGGCACTCTTCTTTATCCTTAAATCAGGCTTTTATCCTTGTTATATACACTTTCTAATTTTTCAGAATCCTTTAACAACTTATATCTGAGAAATACAAGCAGCATGCTAATATAGTTTGACCACTGCCACATACAGAAATGAAATTATTTCTGCACTGTCATTCATATGTGTTGTGATTTGAATTTTCTTGCCCTGTAACATGTTAAGAGGTCAACTTTCTGTCCAGTATGAACACAAATCCTTTTCAGAGTAAGCAGTCTTTCAGATACCATCTGTAGGTCAGGCCTATCTTTCATATTCTTATTTAATGTGCTCTTCATTGTGATTGAATAATAGTTCTTTTATCAGTGTATCACATTGCTTAGTCAAACGACCTCTGTCTTTAGCAATCTTACAACTACACAGTTGCCTTTATCACATACTTGTGGTTTCCTCAGTGAAATAACATCTTGTTTATTTAACAAACCACTATTGTCATAAAAGTGTATCTACTAATATCAACTACACTATAACCTTTATCAAGTCTTGCATCTGCTTTTGTACTGGTGACTAGATCAGATTAACTGTCCAGTTTAGTCAGACAGTTACTTCATTTGAAAACCAGTGCATCAAGGAGAGATACAGTGTTCATGCCTGCAGACTCATTGATGTCTCTGCTAGCACTGACAGCTGCTGTGACAATGAGCTGAGGTCACCAAAGCCCTCCTGAATGGGATATCAAAGATCCCTTTAGTTTTAATGACATCCAGGCAACAGTAGCCAGGAGTAGCTAGTTTTAAATTGCAACCTGGAGCTCATGGTTTCTGTAGCCCATTAAACTTCTAAGCCAGTCAAACCTTTCTAGAGGGGATTTGGAGGAGTTACTCCTTTAATGCTGTGGAGAATGGCATGTACATCCCTAGTATGTGTGGGAAAACATGCTCCTGAAAGCTGATTGTTTGAAGAAGATTGTGGGTTAGAATTAGAGTGCTTTATGGAATTATGTTACTGAAAATGCTTCTGCTTTACTTTAATAATCTGTTCAACAGAATTCAGTTGCATGTGCTTTGATTACATTTCATACATTGTCAAATTCGTCTTTTATTGGACAGTTTTTCTTCCACTGTAGCCTTTCTTCAGCTAGGGCCATTGCTCGCTTTTCAGTATGTGTGGGATTTGCTTTATCATGTGAACTTTGATGGTGATGCAAATGGGCAGATTGATAACCCTGAACAATATGGAAACATTCCCTAATCTGTACAGACATGCTAGGTAACTGTAAAGCATTGACATTCTTTTTGAACAACTTTGATACTTGACGCAGAACCCCTAAACACTTCCAGTGCAGGTATTTTTTTAAAGCAGTTAAAGGATACAGGTTCCCAGGCCCATGGATTGGATTGCTTAGCTCTCCCTGGGTTACTGAGAGAGAAAGTTTCTTTCAAAGTCCTGGTGTGAGTTGGTTGAATTGCAGTTTCTTGTAGTTATCATGAGGTGTTATTTCTGACCTTCTTTGAACTAGGGGAATCCTCACCAACAGTCACAGACCGCCTGAAGCACTGTGGTAATTTGCACTTGATTCAAACGATCCTCTAAGATAAGTTATCCAAGGAGAGGGTCTTCTTCTGTTGCCCTAAATTCTTGAACAGGAATACAGAAGAAAAAAAAAAAATTGTGAGCTATCTTTGGAATAACTCAATACATATATGTAGTTTTGGTTATGAATCAATGTTCTTTAGTGACCTAATAAAATGTGTCTCTTTAAAATAATTTGTGTTGATTTCCTTTTTCCTGCATGTGCAAAGTCAGTAAAGCCCAGAACAAAAGCCACTGACAGAAAATAGATCATGGGCAGGCAAAAAGCCTTAGACCTACTCTCACAGTGGTTATGGAAGAAATATACCCGGATATGGTACTGCCAGATGTCAAGCACCTCGAGAAGTTACTATCAGATGCATTTGTTTTCAGTAGGAACTGAAGTTTATCTAAATTTTCTGGGACAATTGTCCATGGTACTGCCAAAGGGGTTAATTTCTTTCTCCTTTAGTGTAAAATATGCTCCTTAGTGGTGACCTTTTTTTTGAAAAATAAAGTCCTTAATTTAGGACTTAATTAATAGTTACTGCCTCAAGCCCTGATAAAACACCATAAATACATTAAATATCTTTTAATTCCTAAACGCTCTAGCCTAATCTACCAGTTAAAAGCCCAGTTTCTAATTAGTTTTCTTGTTGCCTTGGCTTGAGCTTGTTGCTGTCAGAATATAGTGGAGTTTTTAGTGTTTTGTATGTGTTTTTGAGATTTGATTCAAACTAAAATGAGCTCAATGTGGAACTCAGTGCTGTGGCAGTCTGTTTGCTGTTTTGCAGAGTTTGTTAATTTGCTGGCAAAATTATTACTGTGGAAAGAGGGATGATGGTAGAAGGAAGCAGGTGCAGGCAACATTTGCATAACAAATGATAACGCAAATCACAGAAACGAAGTATGAGACAAGTCTGTTCCCTGTGTTTGGGCAGAGACCAGAGTGCCCAGACACTAGGGAGAATGATAATTTCTCTGGACAGTCTCCTAAAAATTTTTTTTAAATCACTGTGCATGTGACAACGGATGAAACAATAATTCTGAAACCAATGCATGAAGCAATACAGCCATCCTCCTCTCCTTTTTTAATGATGGGATATTAAATTTTGTGACCAATTTCTTAGATAGCTATGTCAAAGGTATTCTTTTTGCTCTTTGCTGCTTTTGCTAGCTGAATTTTCCTGACCCATTCAAAAACATGTTTCAGATATCGATGAATGCCTTGAAGGCGGCTTGGGAACCTGTGGCCAAACATGTATCAATGTTCCAGGGTCCTACATCTGCTCCTGTTTGCCTGGCTACACTTTGGATATTGACAGACGGTCTTGCTATGTGAACGGTAAGGTCATTTTCTGTTTTGATGACTAAAAAAGAGCTTTAGAGATTTAGTTAACACTATTTTTCAAAGTGAACCATGTCTGGCTGGTCCCTACTGAACAGGTGCTCTGGTTCGCTGATGGAAAAACTGCCTCTTCTACTGTGTGGGTAAGTGGCAAGGCCAAGAGTGGGTGCCACAGAAGAGTGATGGTGAAGAGTGGAAAGTATGGTGGTGGTAAGATGAATGAACATATGAAAACAAACAAAACTAACCAATGACTTCCTGTTTAGTAGATGTATTCTCTCTGTGTGCTCAGAACTGTAAACTCTCTTATCCCATCCTTACTACTTCCAGGAAAACACAGTGGTACACAAGATTTTGCTACCTTTGCCTCTTTCAGTCAGTTGGTGTTGATGTCTTCGCAGTGTGTTTAGGTTCTAGGGACAGTGCTGTGACATCATAAGCAGGAAGCCCTTAGTTTTGTTTTGGTCCATTGACAGTTTCTTAATAAACATGAGTGTTACTGTGAGTTCTTGCTCTCCCTTGCTCTGCCCTGAATGTATAAATTGACTTTTTAATGTGTAAGATGCATTTAAATTTTAAAAGTTTTTAGCCCTTCCAAGGGGAAAATATCCACAGTTGTGGCCTTTGAATAACCTTCATTTTGTCCTCAAATGATGTTACCCAGGGAGAAAAAAATATTTTTCTTTTATTGATTGGTTTAACCCTGTATTGTATCTAGAGTATGAGGTGGGAGTGGTCTGAAGTTCACCTCTCCCCTCTCATCTCTCCACTTTGGTTTCCTGAATGTCTGGTTTTGGTTCCTGTCTGGGATATGCTACAGCTTCCTTCTGATCCAGGATCTCAGGTTTTCTTTTTCTGACTAATGTTTACCTGGGACTCTCGCTAATGCAGAGAAGGGATGTGACAGGGCATGTTTCTGACCCAAGAAGTAGGAGATGTACTTGAGTCCCTGTGCATGTAGCCTTTGGGACCATGAACATAACCAAAAGTATTCTGTGTAGCTCCCAATTTGACACCAGCACAATTACTTCAGTCATCTCCTAGAATCATTGTTATTGACTGCCACACATGACTCACAAAAACCCAAGCTGGAATTTTTGTAGTCCTGCCTAAATATCTCTAGCCCCTTAAATAGAATTTTTAAGTTCTTTTAATCAAATGTTTTGTAAACTCTTCACTTCTGAACTGAAGAGAAGTGAAAATAAACCTGTTACCTCACAGTGATATTTGTGCACAGGTACATCTCAAAGAACAATCCTACCTTGATATTTACAGAATCACAGAATCACAGAATCGTCTAGGTTGGAAAAGACCTTGAAGATCATCCAGTCCAACCATTAACCTAACAATGACCGTTCTCAACTATACCATATCCCTCAGCGCTATGTCAACCCGACTCTTAAATACCTCCAGGGATGGGGACTCCACCACCTCCCTGGCAGCCCATTCCAACGGCTAACAACCCGTTCTGTAAAGAAATGCTTCCTAATATCCAGTCTAAACCTTCCCTGGTGCAACTTGAGGCCATTCCCTCTTGTCTTATCACTCATTACTTGGTTGAAGAGACTCATCCCCAGTTCTCTGCAACTGAAAGGGTAGTTGTAGAGGGCGATGAGGTCTCCCCTCAGCCTCCTCTTCTCCAGACTAAACACCCCCAGTTCCCTCAGCCGCTCCTTGTACAACATGAGCTCCAGACCCTTCACCAGCTTCGTTGCCCTTCTCTGGACACGCTCGAGTAATTCAATGTCCTTTTTGTAGTGAGGGGCCCAAAACTGAACACAGGAATCGAGGTGCGGCCTCACCAGTGCCGAGTACAGGGGTAAGATCACTTCCCTGTCCCTGCTGGCCACGCTATTTCTGATACAGGCCAGGATGCCATTGGCCTTCTTGGCCACCTGGGCACACTGCTGGCTCATGTCCAGCCGGCTGTCAATCAACACCCCCAGGTCCCTCTCTGACTGGCAGCTCTCCAGCCACTCCTCCCCAAGCCTGTAACGCTGCTGGGGGTTGTTGTGGCCGAAGTGCAGCACCCGGCATTTGGCCTTATTGAAGCTCATACAGTTGGCCAAAGGAGGACTTCAACTTTTTTTAATGTTATCACTAGCATTTATAGCACCAGTAGAAAGTGACTGATGGTTCAAGAGCTACTGTGATGGATAAGGAACCCATATGTTAGGTATAAACCCTCCTGTAGAGGGTACACCAAGTGAAATACCCTCATGTTTTAAAGACAGAAAGCTCTTCGATGCAGGTGTTGTTTACCTGTTCATTAAACCCCTGACAAAATTAAGTCCCAAATCTAACTAGTGCCTCTGCTATCAAAGTTAGATTTGTTCGGTCCCTGTTTCATTTACAGCCCTCATTCATGAGTGCCTGGTAGGAAATCCATAGAGTGGAAAGGACAAAAACCAAAGTATATAAATGCTCTTGGTCAACTAATTGGCAAAAATGCAAGCAGTACAGCTGTTAAATTCCTGAGATAATTTTTTCTACACCTTGCTACACTTCACCATTCATTTAACATTTACATAAAATAAGTCTTCATCATTTAAATATTCTCACATGGGGTTGCTCAGTGCAAATAGCAGCAGAAAAAGGGAGTCACTAAAATCCTAGAAGCAGCTGTTATAACTCGATGATAGCTTGAAAACTTGAGATACAAACCAGTCTGTCAGTATAGAAACAGAGTTGATCATCTTCCTTGTGAACAGAGGAAAATTACATCTTGGGTGGGGTCTTGTCAGAACTTTCTTCGCTTGGAGAACTCAAAATTGGTCTCATTCTTCTGCTGTGAAAGGAGTTGAATCAACTAACCTTGAAACCATGATGAAGGTGGAACATCTGGTTAAAATTTGTAGAATTGATGTCTGTTGAGTTTAAAGCCTCAGGTTTCATGCTAATAATAAAGATATTTTTTTAAAAGGTTGCAAAACTGGTCAATAACACCAGTTTAATTTTCAAAAGTATATGTACAAGAAAACTGATGATAGTGTATCTTTGATGACATCCGTCCCTGATAAATGGAGAGTTGCTTCTGCATTGCAGGAAGATCAATTCAACAAGTGATTGGACAGGCTTGAAAGCTGTCATTCTGTTGGATCTATATCAATAATTACATTTCAAAGTCACTTGGTTAGAGCATTATTTTTATGCCATGATCTGTTGTTTCAGGCAATAATGTTATAAATCCCCATCATTACCATCACAATGGGCTTTATTCTTTGAATGTTATTTTAGTGGTAAATTAAAGACTAGGCTGTATATCTCCCATTTTTATTTTTTTAAATTAAAAACAAAAAAAACCAAACTACATTTCTTTTTAAAATGAAGGCATGACTGGTTACATAAAAACTCCTTTCCTCTGCTACACACTTGATAGACATCCATAATATTCAGATTACTTAGATGAAAATCATCATAGTTTGCAAACGCAGTTAAGGTTTCTTGGGCAATCTTAACCCTGCCCTGTGGTGATACCGTAAAAATAACAATAAAATAAAAAAAATAAAAATAACTTGATAAAAACAGGGTAGTGTAATCTGCTGCCCCAACCGTTATGTCCTACTAATTGTATTTCCATACTTATCACCTGGTTTTAAGGCTGAATTAAGGCTATTTGGACCATCCTAGTTGCTCATCATTTTCAACCTTAATTTGATTTCTGGATTTTGGGGCATAACTGGAACACGTTTAATTTTAATATATTTTATGTTAAGTTGCTGATATGCTCTTACCCTTCACTCGGTATGAATGCAGTTTTTGTCTGGAAGGAGTTGTTGCTGTTGAGCTATAGGAGTTTTAAGTACAGGTCTTTTGGTTCCCTTCACCCCTGCATTGCAATGAACATCCACAGCTTCTTCCTTTGCCCTGTCTGGGGATCTTCAATGTCCCTGTTTTGGTAGTTAAAGTGACAGTCCAGACCACCTCTCTGTGATAAATTTTTGCTATAGCACAATCGTTGGAAGAGGTTTTCAACTTGGAGACGAGTCCATAGCATAATTCTTCCAACCTCTGTTGGGATGCATGTAACGGTTCTTCTGACCTCCAACTAGGCTGTAGGATTTGGGATTACTGGTAACAACCACTGCAATCTCAGTTTCATGACTCAGATTTTTGACCTTACTTCCAGCATTAAATGTGAAAGGACCATTGCATTTATATCTTATTGGTTCTCTATGATATGCCTAGAAAGTTATCATTGAAGTATGAGAGAGATGGTTAGATCCTGAACTTCCTCTTTGGCTAGTATAATACTGATGAGAACTTAATGTAGCAAAAATGCAAGGCTTATCTATTAATAGTTTCTTTTTGTTTTCTCCACACCAGACCCTGCACCATTCCTACTTTTTAGCCATGGAAATGCCATCTTTAGAATTGACACTGAAGGGACCAATCATGAAAGATTGGTGGCTGATACTGGTCAGTCAACACTTACGGATTTTCATTATACAGAAGAGAAATTGTATTGGGTAGACTCTGAAAGGCGACTACTTCAAAGAATTCACCTGAATGGCACAAAACGAGAGGTAAAGTAATCAGTTCTCCTCTGCAGTTCTCTGAGTTAATAGGCATAAAACCTTCTATGGAAACCACCTGTTCTTTAGGTATGATTCTGCCATCCCTGTTCACTGATTAGGACTTCAGACTTATTTAATAGTTTTTGCTGTCATAATAGTTATGGTCCTGAGTCTAGGCTGTTTACTGGCATTCACAGTTCATTTAGTATTTTCTGTGGATCAAGTGAAAGGGAGTTAAAAGTGAAGGAGAGGAAATACAGACAAACTAAAGCTTTGAAGACAATAACGTTTCTATCAGTTTTAAATTAATCCCTGGCATTATGGAAGTTTGACTTCCAAATTACTGAAATTCAGACTGGCACAAATGGTATGAGAAGAATGTGCTTGAATTCCTACTCATTTTTTCTCAAACCTTTTATTGGTTTCTATGGTTGCATAAATGCTTCTTTTAGCACTTCATCCTTTGTTCAGAAAAAGCTGTGCAGTTCATTGCATCTGGCTGATTAGGAAGGACAGACAGGCTCTTGTGGCTGAACTGTAATGCTGTGAGAGCCTTCTTTTGTTTGAGAGAGATGCCAGTGTTCATGTACCCATGTGGAGTCTTCACTGATGTATTTTACCCTGATGTATTTTAAGGATCAGAGTCCATAAACAGTGTATTAGGAAGTCTTCCATCTGTAACAGTACAGGTCTAGGTGCTTCTCAGTGAGCTAAATGCAAGAAGCTGTAGCTAAAAGATTAGTCCAGTGTATTTCTCATGGAGAACAGTTTCACGTTTCACAGGGGGTCACTCAGTTCAGAAGGGGTATGTGTAAGTATGGAGACCAAATGAATGTCATTAAAGAATGAGAAATATCTACAGGTCTGAGAGAAAATGAAGCAGGTGAAGAAATGAAATGAGAAGCTTCAGTCTGGCACTTTATTCCCTATATTGAAAGTCAAGTTTAGGGTAATCATTAGGATGCTTCTTGTCAACTTTTATTTTTTTTCTGTTTACAGAGACTGTGTTACATAGACAAAGGTATTTCAGGATTTGCTGTTGACTGGATAAATCAAGACATTCTCTGGGCCAATAGACAGAAATCAACCATAGAAGCGACAGACATGAATGGGAAGAAACGCCGAGTTCTTCTAAGAGATGTTGGTCGTCCCACAAAGATTATCATTGATGCTGAGCAAAGGTAATTTTAACTAGGTTAGTAATTTCATTGAAATGAACTCAAAATATGCAAAGTACTTGCGGTTTATGCAATGATTGTGGTTTATAGACTGCTGGGCTAGTCTGTGCATAGTGTATTGTCTATAGTACAATACCTGCTTGAACTTTGACAAAAGAGGATAAAGGATTAATAAGCATGTAAGAGATAAATAGAGAAGTGCGTGAGAAAAACCCACTAAAGTCTAATGCAGAATCTATACCTCTTGGTCATCAGGGAAAATTTTGCTAGTGAGGAGAGCTGAGGAAAAAGAGGCATTGCTGGTCCTTTTTCAAAGACATCAAAGTTTCAGGGCAGCAGAAAGCAGGATTGAAGTAGGAAGGAGAATGATGCCTGCAAATGCTGGGTGCCCCTTGTGTGCTGGCACACTTGGAATATAAATTGATATGTTTTCTGAAAAAAAGTCTGATTAGTTTTGCTCCTGTTTCCCTTGTCTGTCAGTTGCTCTGAATATTGGTTCTGAATCTACTGTTGTTGCTACTTTGTGTCACTAGTAATTTGATCTTCATAAAGATTCTTTCAGCTTCAAGCAATTTACACTGAGAACCATGCTCACATAAGAGATTTGGCCTCCTCAAGAGTTATCAATATGAATTGTCACAGTGCTAATTTCTCTTTACACATAAACCTCTTCCATTAAAGTTGCAAAAATAAAAGCTTGAGGAGAGTTTGAGGTGCTTTTGTTTTGTACAGCAAAAGTGTGTTTTTGTTGCCACTTTTGAATTTCAGTAAAGTTGCTCAGCAGTCTATGAAACTATTTCAATATTAAGGCCTATGTGTCCTTTCCTAGTACATTTGTACATAAACCAGTCTTCTGATGCTAGTAGCATTACTAGTATTCTTTGGAATCTTGTCATTTGAGTAGGATTTAAAGGCCTGAACATCAGCCCATATAATTTTTTTTTTATTTGCTTTTGAATGTAGTATTTACCAGTCTTGGAAATATTCACAAGTCCTCAAACCCACTGTCAAAAGCCATCAAAATGCATGTTGCAGATGGCATTATAGGGATATATTTGTTGAACTTATGTGAAAGTCTGGGGAGACTCAAGTGCGTATATTCACCTAGGTGTGATTCACCATGCATAAAAGCTGTACTCATGTGCTTACAGGGAGGCCGGTGAGTCAGTAATAAACTGTAAAGAAAGTAGACTCCGAGAAGTCTAACATCATTTTTATGATCTATAGCAATTTGCTTGCAGGAAAACTCTGAGGGCTCTCTTTTTAGTGAGAAGTGAATTAAACCTCCAGTATGTTTATGTGCGCAGGCATAAACATGAACTAAATCTGGTATTAACAATATCTTCCTTCAAATGTGTGCAACTCTTAAGTAATGAATGTCAATGAGATACCCTAATAACAGTTTTTCTCAAAAGATATGTCTGGATATTGGCAGTGATAGGATTATTTAAGTAGCAATAATATAACTATTGCTGTAAGATTGATTTATTTTTTTAAATGGTGTTTAGAAATGCTGAAAAATAAGGATTAAGACTAAAGAAAAATAGAGGGCAAATACAATAAAGGCTAGGAATTACTCAAGCCAGTTTCTAATCTTCATTCTTCTTCTGTCTTCCTGTTTGTTCATATCATATCCTGTCCCTACATCAATTTGCAAAAGTTGTGCATAGAGACTATAACCACCTTTGTTTCTTAGTTTCCTTGTCTGTAAAAAGTGACTCCTACCATTTGCCCAAACTTACAGAGTAGTGATGTTTCTTAAATAACAGGTGCTATAGAAACGCAAGCAGGTATTAATAAAGTATTTAAAAATGACGGTATAAAATCGGGCTGTCCTGGAAACATGTTTTCACCTATACATTAATAACCTATGATAACTGTAGACTATGTAACAGAGAGGAAAAGCTGTGAGGCAGGGGCTGATTATTCCTACTGATTTAGTGTAATATCTTGCCAGTGAGATCTAATCCATTTTGGGGCCTTTACCCAAATTATTAATTATTAATATAAAAATTATTAATATAAAATTATTAATATAAACATAGTAAGGTTGGCTTTATGCTACATTGTTTTGAACATATAAATTCTTCAGTTTTGTGAAGACAAGGCAAAATGATGATGCTTCTTGGAATTTTTGTGCATAAGAAACCCAAGCAAAGAACCTAAATCCAAACATTCAAAAATACATGAATGAGGGATAACTTGCTATTTTGGAAGAACTGTTGTTAACCTTAGTCACATTGGTAAATCTGGGTTCTGATCCATTAATAACTTGATATATAAGTAGCTTCAGTGCATAACTGTTTTGAGTATTGGAGCTGTATTTCGACTGTGTCTTAATTTAATAACAGCATAGTCTGGCTGCTATAACCAGCAGGAAGGTAGAAAGAAATAAGAACAATAATAGAAGTAGTATTTTTAAGTTAAGCACTTGAATGATGTGTTCATCTAGAGTTTCAGGAGATAGACTCCTCCCCAGAGGGAGAGGGAATGCAGATCTGCCTCAAAGACGTGCCTTTCCCCAAGTTTGCAGGAGTTCCCCGTAGATTTGAGAGGTTATTCCAGTTTCCTTCTCTGACTGCATGGCCAAACAAAGCAGAGAGACAGACAGTAGTGCTTTGCAGTTAAGCTGGGTTGATTCCTGCTTGACCTACATGAGAGAAATTTCTAGTATCTCATTGCTTCCTGAACAGAGTCATACAGTCTCTGATAGGAACATATTTATTAAAATAAGAAAACAACTGTAACAAAACATGTGGTAACATTGCTTCTCTTAAGCAGGCAATGCTTTGTTGTCAAAAATTATTTCCATTCTTAATAGAGCTATGTTAAGGGAAGATGTATGTGGAACTTCTCTGAAATAGGTGAGGACATATTAAGGAAGTCCCTTGCTTTATTATTAGTTTTGGTTCTGAAAGCACTATGGTAAGACTGAGAAATTCTGTATACAGGAGCAACTAAACAAGGAGTGTGTAGCAGTGATGTGATCTTGCAAATTTTTTTGTTTGGTTGGTTTTTTTTGTTTGGTTGTTTTTTTCAAAACATGTCTCTCTTGCCTGCAGGCTATTATTTTGGTCTTCAGATGGTACAGTTTCCAGCATACACAGAGTGTCCCTCAGTGGAAGTGAAGTGAGAAATGTTTTAAGAACGACAGAAAGAATAAAGGCTATCTCACTAGATTTGGTTGACACAAGGCTCTACTGGATCCAACATGACCACAGGAAAGAGATTTCCCATATTGCATCATGCAACTATGATGGAGGAGCTGTTCGTTTGCTCAAAAACTCTGTCCGGTGAGTATTCCTGAGTTTGTCAGAAAAAACCCACTCATTTCCCGGGGATGCATTTAAGCTCTCTTCCTCATTCTCCCTTTTATTTTGTCAGTTCATAACCCAATAAGGAGTATAAAGTGTAGTGCAAGTGGCCTGTAACTGTAAATCTAAAACTACCGATAACAAAATGGAAAAAAGTCACTGTTGTAAGGATAATAGTGCCACTCAGTACTCTCCATCTTCCAAGCTTTTAGCAAATGATAACTACTTAATTATTAGCAGATGATAACTACCTTAGAAATCCTCTCTGAGTGTTTATTAGTGGACTTTTTCTGCAGATAAAGAATCCAAAAGCAGAGACTAAATGATTTGTCCAAGGTCACAGTGGGTGAGCTCAGGTGTCTGAGCTGTACTCAAGAGACTGAGCTAGATCAGGTGTTTCCTATCCTCCTCTAAGCCTGTTGTCCTCCTCAGCTGCCAGGCAGGGAGGCTCAAGCTTGTGCTCAGGCTCTCCAGCAAACATTATCAGATGTGGTGAAAACTGTCCTACCCAACAGGTTGTCCAGTTTGCATTTATTTCTTGAAAATCTGCAGGATTTTGGGTGCTGGATTATTTGGGAATGACTCTGGCACCTCATTGATTCTCATATATATAAAATAATGTAAGAGAGATATATATATAAGAATACAGAGAAAGGTTATTTACAGTGAACTTGACTGAACTAGGTGCTCAGAAAATGTGTAAGTAAATATATAGGGATCAGGTAATGTACCACTTTGTGTTATTTCCCTTTGTTGCAGACATCAATTACTTGGTATGTCTCTCTTTGCTGAGCATCTGTACTATTCAGAGTTGAAATCTGGTATGATATGGAGAGCCAACAAGTATACTGGAAAAGTTGTAGTCACAATTAGCCTGAAGCCATCATCTTTTCCACCAGTGGAGATAAAAGTGGTACATCCATTTAAACAGCCAGGTGCAAGAACAGATTCTCAGGATTTTGGTAAGTAAACTAATGATAGAGTTGTACGAGTGAGAATAATAATGTTATACACTCTGATTTTTCACAGTAACAGTTTTCTTCAGCAAAATTCCATGCCTTGGTGAAGTCAAGGAAAAAGTTTTCCTTTAACTTCAGTGATCCACAATGCCACTTAGTGTTTGTAAGTCCAGCTGGAGTATCAGGCTGGAAGTGTGCTGAACATGAACCGCTCATTTCATTAAGCTGAATACACATGAAGATAAATGTGATTTTTCTCCTTCTCTTCCCTTTGTTTACTGAAGATGTTTTTATACTTTCCTGCTAAATGCGCAAAGCATACAGCTTTTTCATCTTCCATGGAGATTATCTCCATCAAATGTCTGCTCCTTTCTGGAAGTTTTATTCTAATGTGCATCTAAACACCTTCAATTATTATGGCACTGAAGGATCTCAAGTGCATAGTATGTCCTACAAGTAATACTGTAGATGTCTCAGTTTTGCTGTGAAATGGCTGGATTAAGAGTCAGCCTGTTTTAGACAGACTTGAAGTTGCCATAATAACTATGAAATAGGAGCCTTGGGTCTCTTTAATTGATATTAATTACAGCCTGCAGTATGAGGTGTTCATGTCGCTGCCTTTCACCGTGGATCAGAAAATGAAGGTAGATGACTATGGATTGCTCACCCTCCTTGAGGATTCCTGCTGAGGCAGTAGGAAGTGAGGGTTGTCCAGGGGAAATAATGTCTTGTTCACTGATCTCTGGAAAGCAGACATAGGGTATTCTTGGTTTGAAGGAATAACTTTTGTCACCAGTTTTGCTTGGATACGAACAACTGAGCGAACAGCATGGAGACATTCATGTGTTGAACAGTGGTTGCAGAACTCCCAAGGGAAAGATGGCCATGTGTTCCCAAAAGGTATAGGTGGTATAAAGACATTTGAAGAAAATAGTGGTGTTTTGTATGAGCAAAATGAAGCTGTAAATATCTCTCTTGAACCATTTCTAAATATCTACTATAAAATAAGCTTTGTCTTTCTTCATGCCAGCCAACACCTTTATAGGGTACCATACTGTCTCTCCTTCCTGAAGCCTGGTCTGAGTGGGAAAATCAAAATCTTCAAGGGAACTTCCCTTCAAATGCTTTGTTTGCAGTGCAAATAGCTGTTGAGATGCAGAAGAGAAATTGTTCCTGGAAATCAAGTTTAAACTTGTAAACACAGGGAGCCTGCATTCAGAGACAATACCTGTTCTGTGTATCCCTCAAGGAAAACAGTCATCCTGGCAAACGGAAGCATTTTTTTCAGCTGATACCTTTGGTGCTCTCACACAGAATAACTAGGGAAGAATATGTCTGTGGAGCAGACAGTGGTATGTCCACACATCTCAGGGTTGTTACAATGACATTTAGAAAGTCTCATGAGGCCTCCTTGGCTGTCTGTCACCATGTCTGCATATGCATGAAGATGGAGAGGAAGAAACAATTACCAAGAAAAGTAGTTCATTATAGTGGTCTCTTGAACCTCAGAGGATATTGGGTTTGTTACTTATGTCCTCTCCATCAGAGTGTGTAGCATAATTTCATTGACTATGGGAACTTAGCTTTTATTCTTATCTCAGAAGATAAACTCCACTTCTTCCACCAGAATATGCTGCTTTCTGGTGTTTCTCTTTCCACTGGAAAAAGGATTTCCCCAACTTTATTAATAAATAAACTACCAGTGTTTTTAAAAGCTTTGCACTATATACTCGTATATTTCCAATGTATTTAGTGAATTTTTATATGACAGTGTTATCAGCAGTAGGCTTTTTTTTTTTTTTTTTTTTTTAATTCCAAATACCTTCTTGTAAAAACATCTGGGAAGTGATGGAGTAGAAATAAGCTTAATGGGCTGAATCCAGATGAACCTTTTGGACTTTGCATGTATGCTGCTTGACTTATCCAGTGCAAGAACTGGGATGAAAGGAGTACTAATGAGCCTGGAGTACAAATGAGATTTATAGCTGATCTTACAACAGAGAAACCTGGAGATAAAAGCATACCTAGACTAATTGGATGCTTTGTACAAGCTAAGAAAGTGTATGGTGCAATGTAGTGCCAGCTGTGAATTACCAGACCTTCTTTAAAGCAGATAGCAAGTGAGTTTCTTCAGATGAAAAGGGAACTGATGAGAAGTGCTCAACTGACATGATTTGATTTTTTACTGGAATTTGGATTATTTACTTTACTACTTCAATTTCTCATGTCCCCTCTTCCCTTTCTCTTTCAAAACACTTTCCTGGATTGGTCAGGGCCAATAAGTACAGAGAAGAGCATTAATTCAGCTATGGATTTGCTATAACGCCACACAACAACTTTAGTACAGCAGTATCTGGAAGATGACCTCTAATTTACTTCAACTCTCTTTAACAGCTAACCCTAGATTTGGTGACAGTATGTGTATTCATAAATGCCTGATGGAATGTTCTTCACACTTATTTACCTTAAAATCTCAAAGACTGCTTCTGGAACTTTTTTAAGTATCTTATCTGACAGATTAATGATATCCAGTACACTTAGGTTAATTTTTTAGAGGAATTTTGTTGTGTTTCTTTCCAGTGTAAGATACGAGCATCAGGCTATTTTCTGAGAACACCCATTTCCATAGAAAAGAAGTGATGGGAGGGAAAAAACCACGCAAAACCCAAACCAACTAGAAAGTTTGTTTCGTAATGGTTGTTCTTCCAGAACAGATTACCTTAAAAACTTTGTGATTCATAATTTAACCACCATTCATTTTAAGTTTTGAAATGTGATTTTTTTTTTTTTACATATTGATTTGACAATATCAAGTTCTAATAATTATTCACTTAAAAAAGAATTTCTTCTTGAGATTGCCCAAATGGCAAAATTATTGTTTCTGTTATTTCTCCTGTAACTCCTAAGTGTCTTAGATCTCATTAGACCAATAATGATACAAGAAAGGGACAAACAACTAGCAACAGTGATAAGCATAAGATGCAGCCTTGAATGTGGTCTTGTTTCTGTTTTGTATTGTTTTGTGATTGCATGTACTTGCACTTTTGTCATTCTAGTGAGTTCTGTATTTGAAGATTAGACACCCCACTACTGTATGTCCTGATTCAGTTGCAGCAGGGACAAAGATTAAGGGTCCAATTCAAAACTATTTCTACAAAAAGAGAGGCTCAGCCAAAACTGTCAAATTCAAATCTCTCAAAAGCTAACATGCTTAATAACACAAATAATATCCGTCTAGTCATCCATTCATAACTTTTCATTTAGTGATACAAATTCTGTTAGAAAAGAATTAATCAGTTTGATACAAGTAAGTGCAGTGTTGATCTCAGCCAAGCTGAAGTGTCTGTCTGGAAAATATTTCAGTCTTTTACAGATGTGATCTATCATTCCACCAAATGGCTGGCATTTTCTCTGTTGTGGCTAACAGAAGACTAAATGTCAAACTTAATTATTATGCTGCTTTTCATCTCTTGGAATTTAGGGTGTGAATTGGAAGTAGCACAAGAGAATTGTTCACATACAAACTTCTTTGCCTGTATGAGCCTGTGATTTCTTATATATTACACAGACAGCAAAGGGCAAAGACAGTGTGTGTGGGTGGTTGCACAGCCACATTCAGTAGCAGCAGTTCAGATATTCTTAGCTTGGGGAGGGGGCAAGCAACCCCAGAAGAAGATTAGGAAAATTAAAACAAAAGTAATAGTTTGGAAGACAAAAATAAAACCATGATTGTTGCATCTCTGCGAACACACCAGCAATAAAAGATATCTGAGCACAGGCACAAGGCCCTGCAAATCCTTCCCATGGAAAAGGATAGTTGAATATCTGCCTTTTTGTGTGAAGCAGGAGAAGTCGGAAGGTTCTGGGGATCTGTTGGGTACTTTTTTCTGCTTCCTTTGAAGAAACTTTGAGCATATCTTGTTGGACATCAGAAACATTCTGAGTTTTAAATCTGAGTTCAAGATTTGTATTTCTCATAGTCAGAAAGCAGGATCCACTCAGCAGGATCCACTCCAATACAAAGATGCTCTAAACTAGGCTAATACTTTTTGTCCAAATGAAATGTCTGACCATTATGATTTGTCAAGCTATTTTTTGTTAAATAACTTGAGACTTGAGCACTGCTTCGTGCTAATAATGTCCAGTCTTTGTATGCTTTCTCTCTTTTTAATCTCTCTTCTCTGTCTTTTTGCATGTGTGCTCTCTCCCTGCCACTGTCTTCTCTCTGAGTGTTTTACAGAGCCTGGCAACATGTAATACTGTGCAGTACTGGTGGCATGTGAAGCCTGCTACACAAGGTTTTTCTTTCATAGTCACTATAGGTATGCACCCAAACCAAACCATCCCCTACTTAAGGCTCTCTCTGGATCTGCTTGTGCTGACACAGAGCTAGAAATGATCATTCACATAGCCCTACTCTTAGTCTTCCAAGTACTTTACTTTTTATAGTGACTTTTTGGCCTGATTTTACCAATAGAAAATAATAGAAGTTATTTTTTATTAATAAGAAGTTCTTTGGGTTGAGCAAGTAGCTGCTGAGAAGACGACATATCACTGAGCAGCTTTGCTCAAAAGAGTTTCTCCTTGAAGTTTGATATGGTAAGAACTCCATTACATTTACACTATATTTGTTCTTCCAGAAAAAGAAACCTGTGATTTGAACAAAGAAAAGTGCAGAAGAAGAATCTGCAGGCCAGACTCAAGGACTCATCGGTGTAAATGTTCCAGCGGCTTTATTTTAAGTCGAAATAAACAGTTTTGTGAAGGTAATTATGTGAATTTCCTATCAGCTTTATTCCATCAGATGAACAAATTCTTCCGTTCTTTTACTTTATTCATATCTTGAGTACGAAAAACCACCCTGAGGTCTTAAAAATTCCAGTTGTGCATTTCAGTTTTGTGTCCTTCCAGGTTCTGAAATAGTTTAAAAGGAGACCTATGAAAGTGTCACAAGTGTTACTCTTGCAAGAAATTTTGGTCTTAGCCTGAGTAGTTAAAGGAGCTTCAGATAAGTAGACATGCTTATGGGTGCTTATTTAATTTTTAAATAAAAATTAAAACAGATATATCACCAAAGGTGAAACGCTGAAAAATCCTGCAACAAGATGGCTGACTTAAGACCACTTTCAAAAAAGACGCAAATTCTTAACATGCTTCTAAATGTTTTAATCTGGATTGTTTTAATAAAAATCTAACATTAGTATAAATAATAGTTAACATATCACTTTTAGAAGCATCTTCACTACACGACCAGATTTGAAAAGACATAAAGGCATCAAAATTCCTAGCTTAGAGGATTTACACACCTGCCAGAGCAGCAGCCATCCAGTTTTCAGGAAATTCACCAGTATTTCTTTCTGAATTTCAACCTCTAAACCACTTCTGTGTTTTGAGAGTTTTACTTGAGTCATGTTGGAGGCAAACTTTTAAAAATAATTTTTGTCTGAAGAAAGTGTCTAATGTAAATTTTTTGGGTGCACACAGGATTTAACTGGCACTGGAATCTGTATGGGAACGCATACTTTTGAACGTCCTCTGGACACCTATGCTGAACATGTGCAGCCTAAGTAGGTTTTACTAGAAGGTTTTTAAAGCTTATTTAAATAAGGTCTACCAACTCGCTTTTTTATCATTTATTAGGACCAACATATTTTTGTAAAATGAATGGGAAAAAGAGGTACTTCTTGAAGACTGTTAGTTTGTTTCATTAACCTAATTCCAAGACTGGTTGATGATGTTATTCTGTCAGCAAGTGCTTCTTTTGGCAGATATCAATGAATGTGGCTTTTGGAATCATGGCTGTACTTTGGGCTGTGTGAACATCCCCGGTTCTTATTATTGCACCTGCCCAAGAGGTTTTGTTCTGCTGCCTGATAGGAAAACATGTCATGGTAAGTAGCAGTAATACATAAACACTTTGAGTATCATAATGGAAAGAATCCTCATTTAACACTGGAACGGCTGAAAGTTTTGTGTGTTGCATTGCTCACTTCCAATCCCTTATTATGTAAGTAGGATCAGCTTAAACTGAGTGAACCAAATTCAGATGTCATGTTTAAGGAAGCGTAAGTTACACGTGAGTAATCAGTGAGCCTCTTCAGGAGCAAAAAAAAAAAAAGTCAGATCTCCAGAGAGACCTCTTCACTCAGATGAGGCTCTGTGGCACATTCCAAGTGGATAAGCAGATATATAATTTAAAATGTCTCTGAATTTGGCTCACTCTGGCTGCCCTGCATAAGAATTCACACAGTCTCTGAATGAGCAGCTTACAGCATTGTCTTTTTTTTCTTCAGATAAGGGTTGATAGCATTGCTAATGTGCATCACATTATTGAAATTAAATGCATGTGCATCTGTTCACAACCAATAAGACACACAGAAGTACTCAAAAAGTTGATTATTCTGGGGTTCTGCTGCACCTGTGATTTTTTTTCTTTTATCAATTAAATTGTATATAAGAAGTATGCCTGAGAGAACTTATCCATATAACACACCTACATAAAGTGAGAATTTCTCTGAAGCTGGATGAATGTGAATAAACTAAATACAGAGAACACAGAGAAATGAAGGGAAAAAACAAAGATCTGTCTGTCAGTAGGCTTCAAGGACCACATTTCAGTCATAGTAAGAGTCAGAGGTGAAGGGGGTTTTTTTCTCCCTTTATGCAGCACTGTGTATATTCAGTCTACAATTGAATTAAGCAAGTCTTAAATGAATAAAGTAAGTCTAGAACATCAAATGTGAAATGCATCTAAATTTTGAGGTCTTGGGATATTCCTGGTCACTTTTCTATTTCATAATGAAGTGAAACATAGACAAAGGTCCTTCTACCTTGTTTCCATGGAAATAAAACTTTGGTATATGCCCCAGGTAGAAGTGCCAGTGCACACCAATGAGTTCAGTCTGAATCATGGCAGGATCAGGACCTAGGGTATATTAAATATCTCTACTAGAGAGTAAATGTAGCCATAGAGTCTAACAGACTCTAGCAATCAGTCTATCTTAGAACTCCAGTAGTCACTTCTCCCTCTCTATTAAGAGGGAGCCAGGAGCAGGATTCAGTGACGAAAATGTGGGGGTCCAGGGTGTATGTGACAGCTGCAGAAGGCAGTCAGATGTGACAGGAGACCTATCGGAGACCTGCAGCCAAAGGCTATTGGGAGGTGGGATATCCTTTTGTGTCCAAAACAACACTTAGACACTGTGCAACTCGGTCCTACTCTGGATAACTAGCTTGAACTATATGCCTCCATTTTGAGCAGCTTAAATTAGGTAGAAAATAATGTTTTTCTAACACAGGCTAGGGATGCAGCATGGACAGTATAACTGCTTAACTACTGCAGCACAAGGCAGATGTGTCACCAGCTACGCAGCTTGAGAGAAAGAGAGATGCAAGGTGAGAAGTCCACATGCTGACCAGACATTTTGATGCTTTGTCCTTGAAGTCCTTTATGAAGCTCTTCATCTAAAGCCACAAGCTCTGGTCAGAAAGAAACACAAGATCAGTTTCTTGACCCTCTTCACTGTGCTTAAGGGTTTGGAACAATCCAGTCGAGAGTGCAGTTGCCCTGGAGAAGCAATATTTGCAACAGCTATGCACCGTTTAAGCCAGTGTATGCAGCTGATTCAAAGAAGCAGCTGTGGGAAACTTGCATTAGTTCCAGTCTTCCAGCGGGTGTTGCCATATGGCACTAGAATTGGCATAAAGAGATGTAGCACTGCAATACAGAAGGTGGAAGAAGCATATCCTGTGAAATTGCATTAAAGAAATATTCAAAAAAATGTTGGCACTCCAACAATTGTAATGGAAAGGAAAGCTGTTGCCAGGTCCTCAGATGGTTTTCCCCCTAAAACTTCAAAAGTTGCCACTAAGGAACACATCTTTATTTCTGGAAGGTTCATCTCCTGTTTTCATTGATTCTAGCTCTGTAACCCTTGGAGTAGTAGGAAAGAAGTTTTTCCTCATTCTCTTTGTGTTTTATACTTATTCTTTCAGGATAACTTACTTGTAGTTTTCAAAACCTGATCTATTTTCGATGAAATGTAAAAAAGGAAGTTTTCTAAATAATTTCTATTTGGATAACACATCGTAAAATTTTGGAGAATTTAAAGCTGATCAGTATAATGGCTTCAGGACCAAGCAATTTTGGTTTTCTCCTTTGCTATAATTAGGAGAAGGTGGGGAAAAAAAATGGAAAAAACCAAAACAAACCCCAGAAAGACCACTGAAGTGTTGTACTCTCAACATCACACTTTTATTTTTTTGTCTTTTTTTCTTTCTTTATTCTTTTTTTCTTTTGGTATGTAAGAAAGTGTTGAAATCTCTTTCGGGGAGCCTAGTAAAAATTTTTATCATCGTTTAAGATTTTTTTTTTTCTCTTTAAATTACTGTAGAGCTAATTTCCTGTACAAGTAATGACACCGAATGTAGCCATGGTTGCCTTCAAACATCTAAAGGGCCTGTTTGTTTTTGTCCTGAGGGATCTTTACTCAAAGTGGATGGCAAAGCATGCACGGGTAAGTTACATTTTTTCTAGATGTAGTGACTGCCAAACTCTGTTTATTCTTGGCACTGAGAGCCAAAAGTGAATGAAGGCATTTTACTCTCATTTTACACAGCTATAAATGATTGTACAAGATAGGAGGCAATGGAATGTCAGGTGTTTTGAGTGCTGAGATGAGCAATATTTATCTTCAGTTATTAATAGATGTTTCTTAGCAGCAACATCCAATGTTTGCAGGACAAATTCTTCTGTTTTCAGCACAGATCAAGACATCTGCCAGATGTTTGTTGCAGGAGACATCTAAAATTTATATTTGAGGGGAAATATAGGTACAAAATTAGGGCTTGCATGAAATCTGACAATTACTTTATTGACATCGTGCAACTCAGCTTCAGAGTCACTCTAACTTACAGCAATTTCATCTAAGTACCCAAAAATGGAATTTTTGCAGTGAGAATATTTGAAGCTGCTACACCCACTAATCTGTCATTTCCTATTCCATCAGGCTTTCCAAATTCAAGGGATTGTAGCTCTTTAACTGAAGCTTTTGAGTCTTAGGGATCGAGGTAGCTCCATTGATGCCAGCCTTACACTTTGAAAAATCCCCTTCCCCTTTTACACCCCTTACATATTGTGAACTGTACTGTATAGATAGATTCAGTCAGTGTTGCTGTTTTGGTAGGGACACTCCACTGAGTAAGCTCAGGTTGGCTTTGAGGCTGTAACCATTGTACAGCCCCAAGAAGAAAGGGCAGCTTTTTTTTTTGTATGAAATCTTGGTTTGCTGTATTAAAAGGTATCAGTTCACCATCCTAGCCTAATTAACTTGTGGGGAGACAATGGCATTAATTTGCTGTTTCTTTACATGGAGTCCAAAGTCTGATAAAATTTGTTACTCTATTGTAGATGGGATGAGATTTGAATGGAAGAAAGAATTCTCTGAAATAACAAACACATGGAAGCCCTCTTCCTATATACCACCCCTCCACCCCCTGATCCTATGTTGTGAATTTTCAGGAAAAACTCTGGAAGAAGTTACTGTTACTTTGCTTTTGCTTCACTAGACTTCTGCTTCCAGCAGGAGGCCTTTCAGTAAATCTATCGGTCACTGAGGTGTTTTGCACTGTAGAAATCCTAACCAGAGTGAATTGTTTTCTTACTTATAACTCTGATTTTGTTGTATTTTTTTTCTTAGAGTGGCAAAGTTAAATTTTTCAAATGCTCTGTTTAAGGTTGTACATCTCCAGATAATGGTGGCTGTAGTCAGATATGTTCTTCTTTAAGCCCATCCTCCTGGGAGTGTGCTTGTTTTCCTGGATATAAGCTTCAGCGAGACAGAAAGCACTGCACTGCCATAGGTTGGTATCTTGGTATGCTTGCATGTTTCTGCCAATAGAAGCAAAAACATTTTAGAGAGCTTTAAAGTGGATTGCATAACTGGGATCCACTGGTTTTAGGTTACTTTGTGAAACTTGGGAAGTATTAGTTGTTCGGAAAAATAACCTATTTTGGAAATATACCAGAACAAGCACCAGTATATGGTTCAGTCTCCCTCACGGAAGATTCAGTCTGTTGTCCAACTTCTGCATTTCACTGTGGGCTCCCATACTGCAGAGGTCTATCTGCAGTATTCAGGGTTTTGTGCCTTCATATGAATGTGGGTGTGGTTTCTGCCCAGAGTTAAAGAACTGGGGTTGAGGTGTCTACATTTGGAGAACAGGGCAGGAAACAGTCTGTTGAAGGACCTTCCCTACAAGAATATTTCTCCCCCACTGGTCCCAGGAAGCCCAGGTATTTGATGTGCATGTTTGGATTCCAGACCCTTCTGTTTCTTCTGAGAAAAGGGCAGACAGTAAGGTGAACAGTAAGGTATAAGCAATTGCATGAGAGAGAGGAGGAAAGAGAAATTTGTGATTTGTTTCAAGAATAAAGCAAAAGCTTTATTTTTTGAAGGACCACATATTTCTTGCTTTTACTGTGAAAGGCTTCTCATGCAAGAGACAAGTGTTCTGGCATTTATGGTGATGCTGTAAAATGCAGAGGGAAGATTGTCTTGAGGCTAACTCAGTGTGAAATGCAGCAGGGCTAGTGACTACCTTTATCGCAAATTCTGAGCAAGGCACTGATGCTGAAAACCTATAGTTACATTTATCTTTCATTTCTGAGGCAAGTGGAATGTACCACAAAGGCCTTAATTTCTTTGTGCTCCTGTTCCTCATTTTTTCTTCTATTTACTTACAGTGTTAGCCAGGTACTAAAGCAGACTAGGGATCGCTATGAACCAAGTGGCATTAATGTATGTGCAAATTTCCATCAACAGGTCCTAAACCATTTTTGTTATTTGCAAATAGCCAAGATATCCGCCAGATCGGTTTTGATGGAACAGATTATGCAAGTTTACTTGACTGGCAGATGGGAATAGTCTTAGCGCTGGACTCTGACCCGGTGGAAAATAAGGTAAGGCATTAAAAATGAGAGGATTTTGAAGTGTTGCAAGGACAAATGGATTGGGCTTCCATGTGCCTTAACCTTTCTGCTGTCAGTGATCCAGATTACATGTTGATGCTGCTCATGGTTCTGTGGCCTGTCCAGGAGCACAACTGGTACAGGATGCCAAACACTAGTTTAAAGAATTTAATCCTTTACTTACGAGTGAATGTGCTTTGCACATTGACATGGCTAGTTCACAGAGAATTTGGATTTCTAAATTCACTTCAGGCATGATTTCAATTTCAAAGAACTTTTGTGTGAGTGATAGCTTTCTCCCTTAAGATTTCCATACTGTTTTCTCAAAATATATTGTGGGTTTTTTTTCACTGGGTAGCTGTAAAAGCAACAGTATCTTTTTTTCTGTACAGCTACATCCCATGATCCCTACTAAATGTAGGAGTAATCTTAACAAGAATTACTTCCCATGTCCTGTCATTGTTAAACAAAACTGCTGAATACTCACTGGTTTATTGCTCTTATGAAATGTATTGCTCATATTACAAGATATTGCTGCTGGAAACAGGAGTCTTCTCTGCATAAAGAGCTGTTTGTGTGGCCGCATCCCAGTGCCCTACTCCTTGCCTGCAGAGTTTGAAAGAATAGGACTTCAGCTGTGCTTTGCTAAACCTTCTCTGGCAGATAGCTATTTTTTCCCATGGTGAGACTTATTTGCACTGTAGAAGTGTTACAAAAAGATACTGGATGGTACAGTGAAAGCTGATAAGGAGCTTGGTTAAGTTGCTGGAAATGTCTCAAGGCCTGGATGAACACAGCTAAACAAATGAGAATGTTACCAGATCTGCGTTACAGGAGAATCGTTTCAGGAGCTGCTGGAACATCGCCACTTGCTCCTGAAATAGGGCCCTGCTGTGGAACTAGCAGTTGTTCTGTGCTGTGCCGAACGTAAATCAGCTGCACTGGTCACACTGGGTGTGCACTCTTGTTCGACTCCTGTAGGGAGCTGTGCAGGATGGCTGGTGGGGTGGGCAGTGCGGAGGCGAGATGACCCACAGTGGGCCAGCCAGGCTGCCTGTAGCAGTCTGGTCCTGGTGGCACAGAACGGAGGTGCAAGGTAAATTAGCCCAGCATCGCTCTGTGCTCCCATGACAATTGAATTAGCTGGTTTAATGGTAGAGGCCTCTCTCCTGCTTTGTTCAGCCTCATGGTTAGCATCCGAACAAAGTTATTTGTTTTGTTATTACCATCTGCAAAGTAAGCCTCTGCATTGCTTTGCATATGGGTCTGCCAATGCAGAGTTTGGCTCCCTCTGGATGTGAAATACAAGACAAATTTTTTTCCTATTCTTGGAAAACACAAACCTCGTTTCCCCACCAGCAAAGAACTTTTATTTTGACCCAAAACAGAGATGGGTCTTCTGGAAATGCTAGAGCCCTAAACAATAGACACCTGGTAAAAAAATAAGTGCAGGTTGAAAGAGTTAAAAAATAGAAGCAAATTATATAACTCCTTTTACCTTCCCAGCTCCTTGACACATATACACTACCACTCTCTTCTCCCCGCTCCTCCCTTTTTAAACTGAGCAGTCAGTGAAATGATAATATGCTTCTTTTTGCCTGCTCCTACTTTTGCTTCCTCAACCATGCTTCATGCGAGGTAGCTGCTCTCTGAAACAAAACCACAGGATATTCAGAGGGCTGTATATAGGGCAACCAGGATTTACAGCTAAGCACAAGCTGCCTGTGGAAGTCATCCTGGTTGAAGGATAAGTGCTTTTTTATTTGATCAGGGATCACAGGTTACCTATGCAGCTTTTTGTGAATAAGCAGTTCAGGGAACTTTCAAGATTAAAAAGTTATTTTAGAAGTGGAACTATTAGACAAGGGAAATAGAGCGGTAAGTGAGATGGGAACTAATAACACCTTATCTATTATTTCTTCACAGATTTACTTTGCCCACACTGCCTTGAAATGGATAGAACGCGCTAATCTGGATGGCTCAAATCGTGAAAAAGTTATTCATGAAGCTATAGATATACCTGAAGGCCTTGCTGTGGACTGGATTAACCGTAAATTGTATTGGACAGACAGAGGGTACATGCTCCATAGTGCATTTATGTTGAAGCATGCCATAAAATATTTGGAATAAATGACTGGTGATACAGAAATAGCTGAGATACCACTCTAAATTCAGTAATGCTTCACATTCTGATTGGGTAGCTGTAATCTCAAGTATATACAGTTGGAAGGTTTTTTTAAAACTGAAATGCTGAAAGTTCACTTTGAGTCTGATATTGTATTTTTATCTTTGTCTTTCCAAGAAGCAAGGGTTTGGACTCGGTTTCAAGGAATCTAAAGCATGTGCTGACACATGTATGTATGTGCACACATGCATGTGAATATATATGTATACACTCGTATTTATATAAATACACTGCATGTATAGGTATATCTTTTTATATATATACACACACACATATATATATATATATAAAATAGTGAGTATTACTGCACTGAGTACATAGTACTAGTCCACTTCCTTGCTATCAGCTACAATCTTGTATACATGGTTGTTCTGTACAAATACGCCCATGTTTCTTGTGAAATGGGAAATTGTGGTGCTCATCTCTGGAACACAAGAGTCAAGGGTGAAGCTGTGAATTTGTATGTGCCACTTCCTTCTCACTCACTGCATTTACCTGTTGGTATTCCACATTTACATGAATATATTTCTCCTTCCATCTCTGTGTGGCCTTTCTTTGCAGGTTCAGATAGGCGTGGAAGGCTGTAGGCTTGCTTTCAGGTAGAGGCTGATATTTGTTTGGTAAGGTGAAGTTTGTAGCAATAAGTACAGCTTTCTTGAAAAAAGTCTGATTGGGAGACTGGTGATGTAGATTCTGTACTTCACTCTGCCATAGATTTTATGAGTGATCATAAGGACCTTAGCTTCATTCTTTCCTGTAAAGTAGATATAATACATAAAATGCTTGGTGATTTCTGGATGAAAAATGCTATCTAAAAGTACTATTTTAAAAAATTCTGTATCCATTTGATAATGCCGTTCAGTTAGGAACTTGTTTTCCTCCTGAAGCCCTTTAAAGCTAATGTTTATCTATTAGCGATCATACTTCCAACTCATTATTTACCCAAAAAAGGAGAACTTCATGTCTCCTGCAGAGCAGCAGGTATTTTATCATTGTGCCCTGGACCAGATAATGAGGCTGTAACATGAATTACTTGTTGATAAAACAGCTAGACATCCCACATCAGCAGGATTATTTCCTGTCATTGTAAAGTTATTTATTACAGTTTTGTGCTAAACTAAAGCAATGCAAAAACTTAGTAGATTCTGCCTGAGAAGGTAATTATAAAGATAGCAGGGAGGACCTAACAGTGCTCTGTGTGTTGCAGGAAGGCATGCCTGGAAAGGAGCAATCTGAATGGAATGCAAAGAAAAATGATCATCTGGGAGGATATCTCCCAGCCCCGAGGGATTGCCATTCACCCATTTGCTAAGTAAGGAGTGATAAACGCAGTTAACTGTGTAATTCCTGGGGAGGATTTTAAAAATGAGCATGCCAGTCTTGTCCTTTTGGCAGTCAAAAAGTACATTAGTCTCATGTTAGGATAGTCATTGCCTTGCAGAGTTGTGTGAACTGCAATGTTTTACTACTGGCTTTCTTTTGTGAGTTGGGGTGTGTTCATTTCTCTTAAAGATTTTAAAAAATACCAGAAACATTAAAGGTACTGTATGCAGTTTAAGCTAAAGAAAGGTAAGAGCAACTGAAGTCACCCTGACAGTTGTAAGCACCACACTGTAAACTTTGATGGTTCCATATCTATTAGTACGAAGAAGGTTGTCGCTTTTAACCAATGGTGCTTACAAATTATTTTTTTGGGCCATGTTTCAGTTTCTGGGGAAACTAAACCAAATCTATTGTTGTGGACATTTGTTGATTTAAATGCACCTTATATCTTCTTATCGAGTGCTACAGTGATCACAGGAGGTTTGGATGTTTAAATTCTTTATGAAATTCTGGCCATTTTAATCAATGGCAAAGCCCCATTGATTTCAGTCAATATGCCTGTAGTAGGATGATTTTAAAGCTGTTGATTTTTTTTTTTTTTTTTTTTTTGGATGCTCATATCCTGCTGTGACTAAGTACTACTGATGAATGAAGCAGAGATGAGGAAGGTATTTTGTTAACTTCACTCTGGACATAAAAGAGCTGAAAGCATTTTTCAGCACAAGTTGAGTGTGATAGATACATTTTGCAGGAAAACTTTTAAGAACAGAACTTTTTAAGAACAATCAGGGGGATTGCTTATTAGAATTATTGGTAGACTCAAAGGTGACAAGGGGAAAGGGAACAGGGAACCGTCACTAAAGCCTTCCTTATTAGAAGGTTAATGGTGAAAGGAGGAACAGATATTATAGCAATGTCCATAATTGTAAAGTCCATATTAAAGAGTGATCTGAGACACAATTAAGGCTATTGCAAATACTGATCCCTGCATTTGCTACGGAAAAACTTTTCATGTAAAAAAAGCTAAGTGAGTCTGTGGGTTATTTCAGTAACCCTGACAGAGGGAGCTGATGACTGGGATTACTGGAGTCCAAACTTCAGAAGTAATTTGTGGTTTTGGCTATCCCCATTTTGAGCTGCCATCTAGCACTGTCTGTTCATTGAAAAAAAAGTATGCACTCAGTGAGTAACACTCAGGACTCTAGAGGGAGGCCCTGAGAATCACGATTTTATTAAAAGAAGAAAAGAGGCTGGGCCTGATACTGATTTATTTTTTAAAACTGAAATAACCTGAGCACTCTCGCTTGCTTTCCGTGGGTGGTGGGTAATTTTGGTTCCATTTGTGCATTGTTACACCCTTGTTTAGACAAGGGGCTGGCTAATGCATTGTCTTCTGTTGTCTGGGTTTGCTAAACTGCTATCAGCAGACACGTAGAAAACGCAAAAAGCAGATATGAAGAGTTGGCAGTTAGCATAGGTGGGAGTTGTTTTTCAAAGGTTTTGTGCCAATGGAGTGGGGATTCTGCATAAGTCCCAGTGTAATCACCTGGAGTCTTATGGCAAGTGTGAAAAGATCAGCAGCTAATATATTTGCTTGAAGCATGCACTTTTTCTCAGGGGCCTCAGGCCTGTATTGCTCTGATCTGATCTTTCTGCTTTGAAAGAACTCCATGGAGAGGAGGACAAACATTTACTTACTGACTTCCTGTATGTGTTTTGTTTTCTAAAGGAGATTATTCTGGACTGACCTGGGGGTCAATCCCCGGATTGACAGCTCTTCATTAGAAGGCATCGATCGCCAGGTTATAGCCAGCACTGGTCTGGTGTGGCCCAGTGGAATAGCTCTCGACTACTTAGCCAACAAGGTGTACTGGTGTGACGCTAAGCAGTCGGTGGTTGAGAGTGCAAACCTGGATGGTTCTGGTCGTCAAATTCTTGCACAGAATGATGTAGGTGAGGCTTTGGGGTTAATAATTACCTACTGCTGCTTGTCAGTGTGTATCTGCATATGTGCATGTGAATTACCAGCCAGCGGCTGTGCTGTATATCCCATGCAACTGTGTTGAGGTTAATGGCATCACTTAGTTCTTCATTCTGTTACCCAGTTGACTTTTATTTATTCATTTTAGCAAAAGAACACCTTTTCAACACTCTCTGCTTTTACTAATCAGCCAATCTGGATTGTACAGAGAACTTCTCTGCCTTCACAGAAAAATGAAAAGAAGAAAAAAATTAAAAATGTATTTTGCTTGTTCAATGCATGGCTGCTTAGTGTAATTCAGGTTTTGATGTACTTATTACACCACTGAGTTATATTGATGTAAACTGGATATTAAGCTGGATATCTTGGCCGTTACGGTCCTTGAGCAACAAACCTGCATCTGCACAGTGTTGAACACTGGGATGGTTCTAAATACACAATAGACACTGAATGGAAAAATTATTTATGAAATATGCTGGTATTTGTTTTGGCTGAGATTTGTGTTGTTTGACACATAGCTGTGTTGTTCTGGAGCAAGGGAACAGAAGTATCAGCAATGAGGAACTGATGTTGTCCCACATCTGAAGTAAACAATGTGTTTAAGAATCTTGTTCATGGCAAATTATTTCTGGAGAGGCCAATTCCCTTTGTGCATGATATCCCTCTGGGGACCATTTTGTAGGTGTGCATACAAAGTGCATACATTCATGGGTAGAATGAGGGCTCTTGGCTCAATACCATGACTGCCATGGGTAAAGACTTTACGGTTACTCTGTTAAGCAGCTGCTGTTCTAGTCTGTGCACTGGGAAGGCTTGTGTTCATCTCCTAAACCAGATGCCCTCCAGCTTGTTTGAAGGTTACCAGAGTGAGGTGCTGGAGGGAGCAGTGTTCTCCAGTTCATAAGACATCAAAAGCCCTGAGCAGAGTGACTTCCCAGCATTCCTCTCTTTTCCCCTGCTGCATGTATTCTGCTGTACGCTCCACCTTGCAACTGATCTGTGAAGGACAACCTTGAAGCCTGTTGAAAGTTTCACTTTGTTTCTCCACAAGGAATGAGACACTGTCTTATGGGGAGAAAACAGAGGAGAGCTAGGAGTGCTGGGTATGGGAAAGGAGGTAGACTTGGAGCAGTGATATGGCTGATTGGAGGTGGAAGAAAAGGATATCAACACCTGTATGGAAAGAAGTGAAAGAGATGAAGTGCAGACCTGTAGGGATATGAATTTAGAGAGGCAGAGAGACTTGATATCCTGATATTTTGCTAATGCTGTTAGTGAGACCAGAATTCAGCTTCTGTCCTTGCACAGCTGTACACTGGAGAACAGAAAAGTGGCACCGCTTCACAGGCGTTCTGCTGTAAGGTGATTTTTTTTTTTTTATTATTACAGCAGCTCCCTCTAGTGCCCCTGTACTGAGAATTCATTCAGTATAGCTGCATGCAAAATAGGTAAAATTATTTCTGCTCTTCTGCTAACCCCATTTTCAGCTGTAAGTAAAACAACCTGTAAGCACCTGCCCAAGGCAATGAACAACATAACTATTCCTTTTGTTTATGCAGTGGGTTGGGTTTGCACTGTTATGGAAAGGGTTTATGTGATTATTTATTTTTCTGTTCCCGCTATCTCCACTGACGGCACTACACTTCTATTTTTAATCCTCAATGTATTTATAAGTTAAGAGGTTAAAGAATTGCTGGTCAAAGCAGGGTGTTGTTTGTTGGTAGTGCATGCTATAGATCCCAAAATTGTGAGTAAATGTTTGGATGGTGTCTGGATCTTGGGCTAGTTGCTCAAATTTAATGGAAAGAAAAACTAAGAACCACACCCAGCGATTAATCATGGTTCAGTGGAGGTAGTGAAGTTCTAACAGAATGGTCTTCACCTTAACACTTAAGAACACTTAAAATGTATCTTAGAAATTTTCTTATGTAGGTGTGGGTTTTTTCAGTTTATTTGTGATGTTTATTTAAGATATACCAACACATACTCCTTCTCCAAGGTCGTAATTTATCTGTTGTTTTGTTTGCTTGGCTTTGATTTTTTTTTAATTCTTTTTTATTTTTTTAAACTAATACCTTTTGGGATCCCAATTTCATTACTGAAATCAAACATGACCTAGTTGAGGTCTACATCAAAAACACGGATCATAAAAGCATGTGCCTCCAAACATACCTTTCAGAGGGGGTCAGACTGCAGTGGTACAAAGTGTGGTGCATATTCAAACTGTGGGTAAAGACCAGGACAAAGCGAATCTCCTTCAGCCAGGAAGCACCCACTATGAAACCCGGGTGACATCCATGGAAGAATAGTATGTGTTCTCACCTTGCATTGCAAAAAGCTTGCCCAAAGGCTATCCTGAAAGCAGGAGTTTTCTAAACATATAGAAAGAATGCATAGTCCCATATGGACTAATGACAATTTTCTATTATGAGAGAGATATTAAAAAGAGTCATTTTGCAAAGATCTTTATATCTGTAAGTATGTCTACCTTTATATATGAAAGTGTCCTTTGGATTCTGAATGGCTGAGCTTCTCTCTGGAAGTCAAACTAGGGATCTGAGTTTTCCTGGTGCAGATAATGTTGTGCTATCAAGGAAAAATTGCTGTGCTCTCCACTTGGGGTGGAATTTCTCTCACCTACTGTTAGTCATGTAAGTGTTAGGTGCCTGGTCTAAACTGGAATCTAGGTTCCTCTTCTAATCAGTGAAAAGAGAGGAAGCTATCTGGATGATCTATTGCATCCTGTGGATTGTGTTAGCTGTTACTATTAGTTAGGTGGCTAACAGACAGTGACTACCTAGTCACAACCTACTGCTGCTAGTTGGCTGAAGCGAGGAAAATTAATTCCCCTCTTGAATTTTGCACTATGATGAATTGGCTAGTGAATGTCTGTGTGTGTTTATATGTATGTGTGGACCACACTGCAGTGCACTTGTGTCTACTTTTGGCACTTGCAGAGACCACACACTGGCTTTGGGGTCCTATCATGACTCAGTGGCTATAGTGTCTGTAACTCCCAGGTTGCCCCATGCTGGTACACTTATGCAGGATGGCACATGCCATGAGTTCCTCTCCTCCCTGTTATGTGAAGACTGCAAAAGGAGCTGTGTACCTCAGCAGCTCTGTGCTGGGCCACTTACTGACAGAGGAGGAAGGCACTCCACTTCTGAAAAGCTGGTCCCAATGTTGCTTCAAGAAATTATAATGTCTGAGGTGGAAGCATCTTGTGAACTTGATCTGGTTGGAGGTCACCAGCAGTATAGAGAGTGTACTGGGCCAGGCAAGTGTCATAACTTCCTCTGCTAAAAGCATAAGTAACATGTGCCTATGTCTCCCCACGAGACATCATAGTGGAAAAGTGGCTATGGCTATGCCACTGTGTTAGAAGTAGACCTATATGCAGAGACTGCTTTTGTTTGTGTGGTTTCTTGTGTGTATTCTGCAGATGTGGAAATGAGAAATCTAATTTCTTTGTAGGCCACCCTTTTGATGTAGCAGTGTTTGAGGATCACCTTTGGTTTTCTGACTGGGCTAGGCCATCACTAATGAGGGTGGACAAGAAGACCGGCCAAAACAGGGTACGTCTTCGAGGCAGCATGCTGAGACCCTCATCAATGGTTGTAGTTCATCCTTTGGCGAAACCAGGTATACTGCAAAAATTAAGCAGTCATTCCCTTCTAGCTTCCTCTTGTTCACTGATATCAGTAGAATAGATGTCCTTGGGGAGAGGATTATCTTCTCAGAAATAGACTCTTTAAAAAACGCCTTGCATAGTCAGACTGGCATTTACTGAAAGCATCATCTGGGCATGTGTCCCAGGAATGCTAACAGATTTTGTATATTTATGATCATGCTCAAGAATAGATGCTGGTCAATTGCCACAAGGCTACCATAGTCTTCTAATTCCTATTTATCCTGGTTTATTAGCACCCCTCCCCCACACAAATAATAACAACGTGGAGAAAGATTTTGTAAGATTTATTAGTTTTGGATCAAATAATTTGATTTTCTGTTGGAAACAATCTCTTTGTAAGCAGAAAAAAGTAATTCGATATACCAGGATTGAGAGAAGGTAATCACAGGTTCCCTATGCCCTTGTAACATTCTTTCAGGGAATGCTGGGACTCTAAAGGAGAAATAATAAAGGAATTTTTTTTTTTAAAGAAGTGATACATTTATTAGATAAAGAGTATGCTAATCTTCTTTCCCACCAGAGGCTAGATGATAATATCTATGCTTTACTATATGCACCTGTTTTTAATTTAAAAAATGATGTTCTAGCTTTTGTCAGTCCTTATTCTTTTCCCAACTGCTTCAACTCTGCACAGCTAAAAGGAGATGTTGACTGAAAAAGCAGCTTGTTAAGCTGCCTGTTTTTCTGCATTAGGGACAAATCCTTGCCTTTATGAGAATGGAGGCTGTGATCAGATCTGTGAAAACAATTTTGGAGTTGCCCATTGCATGTGCCATCCAGGATTTGGGAAAACTCAAGATGGAAAAACTTGTCGTGCTCTGGATGCTTCCAACACAACAACAGGTAAAATCTTCCAGTTCTAAAAAAGACCCTCCTCAAACCCTTGAGGATCCTGACAGATAGCATTGGAAAATACTCATCTTGTTCTACATAATGAATGATGGTTTCTCTGAAGAATGAAGACACTGGTGTGTTGTCCTGGGACAATAACATATTGTCTGACCGTTGTAATTTTTCCCTTGGCATATTAGCAGTAAGAGAGATGTGTGTAGTGCTGACAAGCATTATGAACAATGAGTTGCATTCCTTGTCTTTTGAATTTCAGAAAACCCACCAGTGAGTGGTTTTAGGAATAATTTGAGGCCAGAAACAAGCTAGTCTGGGAGGGTACTGATGTTTATTTTAAAAGAAAACCACCTTGATTATTGGAAAGTAGGCAAGTGATAGAAAATCAGAAAGTTAGTTCAGTAGATTTAAATAATCTGTGTCACTTTTTTTTCTTGTCTTTTTCAGGAAGCATCTCTGTGCACAAGGAGGTAGTGCCAATGCCAACATCAGAGACTGTGCTGCAGAGCACACAAAGCACTGGGATATTCAAGAATACGGACAGTGGGGAAAAGCAGAAAATCAGTGTTTTGTTGATGGCTGAAATCATGGTATCAGGTAGAGTCTGATGATTGTCTTCCTTCTATTTACTGTGAGGTTCTGAACAGGTTTATAGAACAGAATGAAACCATAGACCTTAAAGGAAGAAAGGCTCAGTGTCAAGACTGGTGGCATTCATGCTCTTAACCCTCTTACAGGAGGTTGGGTCTATGCAATTATGCCATGTAGGACTGCTTTTTTTTTCCTTTGTCTCCATGTTCCTTTGCTATGTCAACAAACTCGTTAAGATTATCCAGGTCTAGAGAACAAATGTTTCTAATTTGGAACACTTGTGAAAGTCTCTCCCTTAGATTTTATATTATGTTCCTCTGAACAAAATTGTTCAGAGGAAAACAGGTGAATCCTACATATGTTTGATGACACTAGATCATTAAATTGTACAATAGGTTTTGCATACAGTATTCAAAAATCCTGATAATAAAAGACACTTCAACTCCACCTAGTCAAAGAGAGCTTTAATGATTGTATTGGCTTGTCATCATTAACCCTGGAGAGCTATGTTTCAAACTTTGACTGTAGTTCTGGTTTTCTTGTTAGCTTTTTGTTTGGTTGTTTTGGTGGGTTTTTTACATACAATACCTCCTTTGATCTGTCCAAATACATCTAGAGTTGTTTTTGGTTTTGTTTATGCTATAGATCAAGATGACTGTACTGCACTAGAATGTGATGTCAATGCACAGTGTGTTTTGCTGGAAGATGGTGCTGTGTGCCACTGTTTGAAAGGATTTACCAGGAAGGGGAAATCATGCTATGGTAATAAAAGACATTAATACAACCTTCTGGAAAACTGTACATTGGGGGAGAGGAAGAAAATCTATCTTTTCTCACACTGACAGCTCTGCTGTGTGAGCCATCACAGAAAGGTCAATGGTATTGCTTATTTTGAAAGGGATGATAAGCAGAGAGCATGTGAGATGAAATGGCTAATTATCACATGCCTTATTTTCCTGAGTCATGTGTTTTAATCCTATTAATATTAACAAGCAATAACAGGGATAATAGGAATAAAAGCATAATGTATTTATTTCTAAAAATTTGTAAAAATTTGTAAAAATAAAACCTCAGTCCATAGACTTGATATTTGATGTATAATTTAGAAGTATGTATTAAGGAATCTCTTAAAAATTAGTATTCTTGATGTAATGTTCATATAAAAGTGCTGCTCTTGTTTCTTTCTAGAACCGGAAAGAGACTAACAGTCAGACAACACATTGCTCACAGTGGTCTTTAAGTTTTTGGACTTGCATACAACATAAATGGAAGCACTTTGTTCACTCATAAAGGTCAAGACATGAAGGCATTAGAAACAGAACAATTTACCATTTGGTCACTAAACATGAAAACTCACAGGAGTCTATGTTGCTATGGAAAGGAAAAAAAAAATTGGAAGATGAAATGAATGTAATTTTTTTTTCATTCTGGTACCTTTTTTTTAAAGCTTATGTGTTCTTTTTCAAAACAAAGCTTTTGTCTGAGTAGGGTTGAAAAATATAAGGCTAATTTTAAATAGGATCATTGCCTCCAAAGGGGATATTTTTTTTGAAAAAACTGATATTTGTGGAATCTATAGGTCTCCAGTTGAAAGTAACTGGTTGACTGTCTTAGACTCTTTAGAACATCCCCATCAAATTTCATACCAAGAAAAGGCCACAAAGCCCTTCTCTTCCTATTTGTTTCAGATGCACAAATGACAAGTGACAGCATAGTCTGAGGGAGATTCATGATGTAGACATTTCTTTTTATCGATTTACTTGATGGTTCATGACCCATGTGTCCTATGTCCTTGTTTTGTCTCACAGATGTTGATGAGTGTGCTGTAAATATGGACCGCTGTAATCGAAATGTGTCGGGCTGTATCAATACGGAAGGGGGCTATGTCTGTAAATGTCTGGAGGGCTACACTGGAGATGGAGTCCATTGCTACGGTACAGACATGTGTGAGGGCTGTGCTGTGTCTGGAAGGCTGGGACAGGCTGAAAGAGGAAGAGACATGTCTTATGATTTGGGCTAGCCTTGCATCAAGCTGTGAAGTTGTCAGATGAACTGTTTCGGTTCTTTTTGAAAAATCTGGAAGGGGCATGGATCCTAGCAGTGGTTCCCACAGACAGCTGACATTTATCATTTCTTCCTTTTTATTCTTTCCTTCCTGTTTGAAGTGTGGCAACCTCAGCTAGTGATCAATATGCAAAGCCTGTAGTCAGTGAATACCTCCTCTCAGTGTTTGCACTCTTTTTAGTAGCTACAGCAGGAGAGAGAGGAAGAGTGAAGGGGAGGAGGGAAGTGGAGGTGAAGCAGTAGAGCTTTATTGGAAATCGTTGCCATGAATATAAACGAAAGCAGGAATTGAGTGTGTCATAATACTCATCAAATAATTCCAGGCCTGTTTAATAGGCATGAGGTTCAAGGTGTTGACACTGACGGCTTGAGTACATTTAGAGTCTTGTTAATAATCAGACCCACTGATTTTCCCATCCAGCTCTAATACCAGGTCTTTAGTTCATTCCCTACATTTCTTAATTTTTTAATCCATTTTAGCAGTAAATGTGAAGGACCAGGAAGATTTTTTCCCCCAGTATTTGACTAGCCCACAGTTTGTTCAGAGCTTTATGAAAGTCTTGGCTTCTCCTTTGGCCTTTTCTTTTTCCTTTCTCCTTATAGCTTAAATCAAAGCCCATTAAATTTGACCCAATTCTCATATAGTCTTTACTGGACCTTGGTTCCTCGATACAGATAAGGATGACTGAAAAATTAAGAACAAGATCATTATTATGGGCATGTTGCATTGCTGAAATCACATTTATTGGAATATGCTGCAATAGTTTTGCTCCTGTATTTTTGCTTTTAAAAGTGCTCTGAATTTTCTAGACTGTTTTGGGCCAGATCCTGTAGGAAAAATTTTACTGTAGAAAAAGTCCCAGTGGTTTAAGCAATCATTTCACACTAATTGGGATGGTTGATCTGTGATTTTGTTTCTCCAAAGTATTCTGCTGACAGTTCATAAAATGAATTGGAGGCTCCCAAACTCTGATATGTGAACCCTTTCAAAGTTCCCACCTTTGAGGGGGATGCTTTGGTACTTAGCAGGTGACACCTGGGGGGTGAGTGCCAGCCTGGCAGGAGCTGCCGCTGTGGGCTGTGCTAGAGAAGGTGTGGAGGCAGGGTGAGGATGTGCAGCAGGATGTAAGTGAGAGGTATATGTGAGTCTAGCACAGCCTGGAAACTCTTGGAATAAAGGAGCCTCTTCATAGTAATTCAGAGGCTCGCTTCATTTAAGTGTTTACATAGACTAGATAAACCTATAGGTTTCTAGACCCTTTCCTTCTCTCTAAACTTTTTGTTTAGGCTGGACCAAGGCAGGGTGGTATAGGGATGGGCAACTCCCCACTCCCAAACCCTTCTGCTGTCTTAATGCAAGAATGCCAACTGACAGCACTCTAGTACTCATCCAGGGTGCAAGTTATGACTAACAATGCCAGGAGAATGTACCTAGTACAAAAAAGTCTTCTCTTCAACTCTACTGTACTCATTATGTTTCATGGGGTGGCTTTTCCTTCCTTCTCCCTGTGGAGAGCTTCTGCAGCAGCACACCATGCTCTGAGAGGCTGGGGAGGCTGTGATTACTTGGCATAGAAAGTATGCTGGGTTCTTTTCCGCTACATTTTCCATGAAGGCATATTTGCAGAGGGAAAGTCTTTGGTGTTTTTCCTCACTGCCAGGAGACTGCAATGTTGCAACTGCTGCCCTTTTAACCGATGCTCTGAGGCATTTCATTCTTCTAACTGCAGACTGTTTGGGTGACAGATATTGATGAGTGCAAGATGGGGTCCCACACCTGTGGAGAGAACACAACCTGCACAAATACAGAAGGAAACTTCACTTGCTCACGTGCTGATGATGCTTCTGGAACTGGCATTGGTTGCAGTGAGTAAACTGAGTGAGCAATTAAAATGAAGAGGCCCTTAACTAAGAACTGTGCTCTTGGATAAATAGCGATACCTGGAAATTAAGAAAACCCTGTATAGTGTCATACTGGGCAGCTTGTGGATCCATTTAGCATTGCTTTAGGAGCCTGTTTTGAGGTGGGCTAAAGAGACCAGATTTGAGTTTAGTTCGGAAGTACCTACATTAAGGTTCAATGCCAGTTTTACTGTCTAAATGTAATGACACATCTATCTAACGGCCTTTACAATCAACAGCAGAAGTAAATGCTCCTTGGAGGTAACATTTTTGGAGGTGATTTCAGTCTGTGTAATTTTCAAACTCTCTGCCTTCTTTCCCTCTACAGAAGGCTAGCACAAGAACTGCACATAATTTAAGTTCCGTTTAATTCTTCAGACTAAACTAGTCTTTCAGATCCCATGGCTAATTTTTCAAAAGTACTCTGAAACTCTTTAGAAAATCTGGTTACCAATTTAATGAAGGGAGCTGCTGAAGGTTCAGCACTAGTGACTATCTGACCCTCCTTTCAAAATGTGCCTTAATATGACAGCAGCATTCTCTGAAAACATGGAGCTGGGTGACTCATCATTTTACTCTGTGCCAGCCCTCTGCATCGAGGTGAATTTTACTCCAGATCAAGTGACTGTCTGATGATGGAGGAATACTCTGTGATTGTCACAGATCTGTTTCTGCAGAAAAACAGAAGGAAATGATGGCTTTTTAAAGTAGAACACCTATCAGATCCTTATCCCCTTTTCAGTTACTTAAGCTTTCAGTAGTTTCAGGTGTCACTCAGGAAATGATGATTTTAAATGATGCATGACTTGGAAGTAATGCCTTCTAGGTCCCTCAGCTGTAAATCTGATCCCATGTCTTCATGGGTGTTAACACACTGTTTTAGTTCTTAGCCTAATAAGCTCTATTAGCAAGCTGAAATTTTCCTTGCAGAAATCGGTCACACCTGAGGTTCACTAAAATCACTCATCCCTTTCCATTCAGGCTCTTTGCTGTGACAGTTCTCCTGCAAATGAAATTTTAAAAACCAAATGTCATTGAAGGTCATGTTGCAATAAAACTAGTGTAAGTCATAAAACTGATCCCATAAATGTTTGAGAGTGATTAGGCACATTTCTGCTAAGCCATCCTTCTAGAAATTCTTTGCCATGTAGATGTTTGGTTCTGACCTATAGATTTGCTGCAGCATCAAAGTAGTCAAGAAAGCACTCCTTTTCTGTAAGGGCATGTCTGCCCCGTAGGTCATGCTGCACAGAGATATTAGAACTACCTTTAAAACTAGCTAGTTTGGATATCTATGTAGGTGACAGTGTGCCACTCAGAGCAGGCTACAGAACCCTTTGAAGAACTGGGTCAACAGAGTTCCCTGCTTCCCCAATGATGCTGTTATCTGTACCTCAGCTAGCCTGAAACAATAACAAATGTGATCTGCAGTCACATCAGATGCAATAAACTGGATGGCAGTGGAGTAGAAATAATCTGAATAAGAATGGCAAGTTGCCTATGAAAACTTCTCAGTCTGAGATCCAAATATGTGAAAAACAGTCACCCTTCACCTGTATATCTGTACTTTATGCATGGTGGAGTTTTAAAGCTGCATAAGCTTCAAAAATCATTTGAGTGTAAGTAACAGGACAGCCAGTACAGTTTTTCTTCAGAGCTAAATAAACAGAACACAGCCAGCCTCTGTGCATCTTTCATTACAAACCTAGAATCAAGCATATTTAATATTTTGATCTAAAGTTCTGTGTGCCTAAATTTGATAAGCAACATAATCAAATAGGTAAAACACAAGTAATTGGTTGAAATTAGAAATTTTTGCCTACATTCCTATCTTGAAGTTCTGGAACTCTGCTGTAAGATCACGTTGCCTATGCAGTCAAAAGTTTGAGATGTCCTTGTGAAATCCTGTGTTTCAGAACCTACTGTGTCCCCCACTGTTATCAGCAATGAATACGCTACTCACCCTGTGCAAGGTGATACTGTAGGATGCCCTCCTTCGTACGAGTCATACTGCCTCCATGGCGGAGTGTGCAATTATGTTTCTGATCTACAAGACTATGCCTGCAAGTAAGTACAGAAATTTGTGTTGTCTGTGCTGATGAATGGTATCCTTAGGGCTCAGCTGGGTGCAGAGTGTGAAGTGTTTGTTCATAAATTATCTGTTCATCACTCATGCTAGCAATTAGACTAGAATCATTAGACTATGCTCTTTTCTGTAAGTGATCACTGTAAGTTTCTGTAAGTGGTCACTCCATTCACACCCATTGCAATTAATAGTAGGACTGGATTTGTTCCCTAAGCACTCAATTCTTTGCTTTGGAAATGTGAGATAGGTGGTTAAATGACTTAGTGGTCATGGCTCTATGAAAGAGGTGCTTGCTGTCTGTCCTGTACAGATCATGCTGACTTGTACCTCTGTTAGCCTTGCTGTTCATGTGTAGCACTCACTGGGATGGAAGAGGAAACCTCTCTCTTGTCTTCTCTGATTGGGACCAGGGAAGAGAATTCTGGTGTCAACATCTTCCCCCACAGTTTGAAGAGTCTCAGTCCCTGGCAGAAAGGGTACAACATGATGGTCCTCTTAAAAACATTGAGAGTAGCCATGACACCTCAAAAATGAGACCTCCTTCCTCCTGTCAATATTTTTGTGAAGCCTCATTCCTAGTTCCCCAAATGCAGTTACTGATAAAAGCAAAGAGAATCTCATATCTCCAGGAGTCAGCCTTGGCCTGGACCATGTGACAACCTAGTCCCATGGGGACTGGTAATGAATCATTACTTCAAAACCACTAGCGCTGGAGTTTAATTGTGTAACTTGATTATATTTGAACCTGTGTTATATCTTTCTTCAAAATCAAGCATAAAAGTGTTTACAGTGGGAAAAATCCAATGCCTGCCTCCTCCCCTGGGGTCTCACCTGGTAAGTGAGGACCTGTGCAGGGCATGGATGCTGTTCCGTAGCAAGCAAATGTCCCTCTGTGTCTCAGTAACTCAGGTGGCCCTGGTATTACCCTGGAGTGAGGAAAGCAAGCATTGCGCTGAAGGGTTTCTTTGGCCCACCATTGCCCCAAATCTTCCTTGTACTGCGCTGCAGGAACCTCTATACCAGGCCATTCCTGCAAACACTGTCAAATCCAAGGCATTCTTATTTTTAAATATAATTTGTCTGTCCTGCCTACAGACCTCTGTACCTGCAGGAATGTGAAAAAAAATTATCTCATGTCCATACATGGGAATGAAGTGGATGCTTTGTGCCATGGATTTCCTGAGCTCAGCAAAACCCTTGGGCAAAACCATTATAGGAGATAGATTCATGGTTATCTCTCGTATTTGTTATGAATTTTTAGCGTAAATTTCAGTGGCATTGAAAACTACCTTTTTTCACCTCATTGAGTTTCTCCTATTGAAACTGAGAGTCTACAACTGCAGAACTTTCAAATGGGATCACATCTTTTTTTCTGCATAATAAGAATCCAAATGTACTTATTCTTCAGTTCTGGAAGTGGAAGCCTTTTAAAAAACTGAGGAGCAACAGTGTTTCACTGTGTTCTTGGGGGCCAGGGTTTGTGTGTGGACCTTGCTAATTCTCACATTGCTGAATTCTCACTAGATGGCAGCATTCATTCATGTAGGCTGTAATATATTAAATACCAGAATGAAGTAATGGGAAAATGTTATCTAGCAAAAATCACATTGTATTTTAATTAATAAAAGCTCTAACACTACAAAGTACATCTGATAGCTTATTTGGAATTTATTGTGATCTTACATTAAAAAATGAGCATTTTTTTGCCTTCCAACATATATGCATTCTAATTTGTGACAGAATGAGAGTGCTTGTGCCTGATTTAATAATGAATGCTGATATAACATTTTCAGGGCATTAGGTAAAAGCTGCTACTTCTTTTGCTCATTTGACTAGCTCTTTTTACTTGAGTAAAACTAGACCGATAAAAATTGTGAGAAGGATTTGAGCCTACATTGCTGAGAGATTGTTATGAATTGAATAGATTTTTTCATTTCTTATTGTTTATTATTTCCTTTTTTATGTCTCTCACTTTGGACAGTAAAACTAGACTGAGATTCTTCTTGATGTATTTCTCACTTTGCAGTAATTTTGATTTGAGGGTTTCATGCTCTGATATTTCTATGCTGGGTTTTCAGTGGTAAAAACAAACAAATAAAAACTGCCTAGAAGAAGCTTGTATTAAAACTAAATTATGAAGATATTTCTAACCCACATGATGGTTTTTTTAAACACTTTCATTTGTCTTTTATTTTAAAATAAGGATTCAGATTAAAATTTGATTCACTTAACAAAATCACTCTGAAATACATAAGTCCTGTATTGCCTATTTCAAAGAAAGGAAAACTTGCTGCTGGAAACAGTTCAGTGGAAAGTCTTAGGGAAATAATACTCACGCAGCAGGATTTAAGAGAAAATAATTTTTTCTATTCTTTACCCATTGGAATCTGGAAATTATAATCTATCTGTATATTTCTATAGGTGATTCAATAGCTGTACAATAAAAAAAAAAGTATTTAAATATTGAATTCTACATGTTTTGACAGCCATTTCTTTAAAGTCATTTTGTCTTCACCACTACTAAATTCAACCAGATACTTCTGTAGTGGTTGCCAATGGTAAATCAATATAGCAGGTAACTGAAGTGATGATCTGGGGTTTTTCCTCCACCACCAGTTACAAAGTGTGCTCACTTCCTTTTGGCAGCTGTGTGACAGGCTACGTCGGGGAGCGGTGCCAGTTCAGTGATCTGGAGTGGTGGGAGCAGCAGCACGCTGAGCGGGTGAAGATGCGGAATATCACCATCACAGTGTGTGTAGCTGTGCTGGTTCTACTGCTACTGCTGGGGTCCCTGGCTGCCTACTGCCACAGGTAGTGATTCCAACCGCATTGTGAATGTGTGGCACAGGAATCAAGGCACTGCTGACTTTCACAGAAGGCTCATGGCAAAGAACGTGAGCTGTTCCTCAGCTGGTGGAAATCACCATATCATCCTTGCTACTCTTTTTCTTTTCAGTAATTGGATCTATGAATAATTCAGAAAGTTCTGGCATGTCCCTTGCCTGCAGTAGACACATTGGTTTTAGTGAGTGGCATGTCTCTGGGGGAAGAAGAATAGACCTTCTTAGGTTTGAAATTTGTATTGATGAGAGAGTTCAGGAGCATGCTATTTATCTTCTTCATTGGTTTCCCTTAAGAGTTCTAGATGTCTGAAACTGTCATGGTAGGGTTTGGCTCTTCTCTGCTAGCTGTCCCATTAGTTTGGCTTTGCTTCCCTTTCAGTGTAGAGTGGCACCTGAAAGTTTCCTTGCCATTGAGAAAAGCAGTATCTAACCTGCCAATAATAAGCTTCCACAGTGATGCCTCCAGCAATAAACATGAAAGCAGTTTTCCTGGCAGTGGAAAGAGTAAAAAATAGGGATGTGAGCCTAAGGCACATCTGTTGTAAAAGCATTCCCTGGCATTTTCCATGGCTGTAATGAATTGTGCAGGTTTGGGATTCTTCTCATGGCAAAAAGAATCCTGTCAGTCACTATTTAAGAACGCAGTCTGATGTGAAATTAAATGTTGTCGATGTCCCTTGGACTGGAAAGTAATCAGCATTTAATAAGTTAGAGTCCTTTGGCCATGACCTTGGTAGACAACTGTTCTCAGAGGCTCTTGTTTAAATGCATATTTATATTTAAAAGTAAACAAACAAAAAGCCAGACAGCAGCCAAATCAAGAGTCTCCTGCTTCATGCTGACCTGCCCTTCATGTGCAGGGGTTTTGCTTGTGGTTTAGGTTAATTTTAAAACTAGACTCTCCCAGGCATAAAAAGTTAAGCTACAAAAGAAGTTAACTATGGAAGCTAATATTTTCCATTCTTATTTAATGGTTCCTAGTGTATTTAGTTCATAAAAATAGAGAAGCTGCCATGTTTCGTATTTTCTGTTAACTAATGGTAGAGGTCCAGAATTAAAGATAAGCGCAGCCTGGTTTGTTCTCATGACCTGGGGTTCAGAAGCTAATCAGTGGAATGATACATACAGAATTGACAAATTGTGAGATTCTTGTATTTCCCATATATGTCATATAAACTGTCATGAAAAATAGCCAGAATATGGCTGGTTTTAAGGTGTGAAGATATTAATTCTCCCTTCCTCTCTCTTTTGTCATTTCTCCCTGATTTACCATTCTTTCTTGCCAAATGCTTTTGATCAATAGAAGTATTTACCTTGACAACAAGTTTTCAATTACATGCTTGACTGAATTTGTGCTGTAGCTATTACTAGCATAACTAGATCAAAATGAAACCACTGACCTAAAATCCCTATTTAACTGGAGTCTGGAAACCAGTATTTGGGTTGAAATTGCTATACTGCTTTTTCACATAATCTACTATATTTTGGAATGTACCGATTAAGTCTGTCATAGTTCTGTTCCTTCCCCTGTAAAATGGAGATGCCTATTTCCTTTTCAATGGAGGAAATTAAGTTGCAGATCTACACCCGTCAATTTGAAAAATGTGTGAACTGAAGGCCAAGAATACCAAAGTATTGTGCTGGTTTGCTCAGTGGCTGTAGTCTGCTGAAGAGCATTGTGTTATTCTTAATATCAGGTTTATGTAGTCTGACTGTATAATATGCCAAGTTTCCTATCTTCCTTGGGAAGCGAGGAAACAACTCTTTTCCAACAACAAAAAAATCTGAATCATAGATTTAACACCCACAATCCTTTCACCTCAATTGACCAAGGCTGTGCAAAAAGCAACAGTAGGACTGGGATTAGGATTGAGAAATTCTTGGCCTCTTGCCCATGCTCGATCAACTAGATTTCACTGCCTTGTCTGCTTGTGCTCAATTGTACATGAAGACTCCAGTGCCCGCCAAGTCCATCTGGCATCTGTTACTCTGCATACTGTAAAGTAAGATGTAGAATTAGCGATCCCCTTGAGCAGTGCATCCCGCTGAGGACCATGCCTGTGTGTGAGCTCTCTGCAGTGGATTTTATAACACTTGAGTAATGGGCTCAAGTTTTGTCAGCACTATGAGCTGCAATGCAGAACAGGCACATCCAGGTGACAAAACATGATCAGCAGCCTTGCCACAGCATCAGAAAAAGTCAAAATGGATTAATTTACCTTATTTCTCAGCATTCTGCTCTGTGGATATACCCTCAAATCTGACACCTATTTGATTTCATATTAGCAGTCCCACTCTTATCCTCTACTGGAAGCAATTACTTTTTTAAATATTTGAATACACAGGAACATGTTATGGAGAATCTGGGGATAAAATCCATGGTGGAGACAGGTTTCTAGCAAAAAGCAAATTTTATTTACGTTGTATTTTCATGAAGGGACTAACATACGGTAATTACAGCAGATGCACTTTCCCAGTTAGTATATGAATGTAATGTAAAAATAAAAGGAAACTGCCTATTTTCTTTGGTACATGTCTATTAAATTTCATTTAAAATCAAGTAAAAGGATGTTATAACTTGAGACTTCTGGAATTTGATGAGTGTAACATTAATTTTGTTAGCTGATGTCTAGGAAAAGAAAAAAAATGTATGTAAAGTCAGTAAAGATATACCGATTTGGATTTCAAGCAGTGTAAATGAGCTCTTTTTCTTATGACTGTGTTTTCTATGTTGGGGCCTATATGGGCTTTTAATACTGCTTTATAAGTGATTGCTGTTTAACTGCAAAAATAACAATTTTTGAATTTATGGAACTAGCCACTTCGAGCTGATTATTTGTATCTTTTTCCACCTTCGGGCTGTACTCTTGGCTTCTTTCCCCCTTGAGCTAATTCTGCTGGTCATGCTTTTTCCTGGAAATGTCTTAGTCCAATTTTTTTTGAGGCTTTCAGTTTTTTTATTTCATAGTAATTTCTGAAATTATTGTTTTTCATAAATGATGCTGATGAATGCAGAAGCAACTTTCATAACTATCAATGGTGTACAAAAATACAGTCAGGTTTTTATTTTTGAGCTTCACTCACAAATGCTGTTCATTGTATTGGCTGAAACCTAAACCTTTATAAGACGGATGTATTATAAATAGAATAAGAAAATGGAAGGGGAGTAGTTAAAATTATGAGGCCTGTTGTTCTTTTGTAATGAATGAGCCTCTACAGATGAGACATTAGTACAAACACTGGTTCACTTCTTACTGACTTTTGTTTCTGACAAGCTGAGTTTTTTTTAACCACTGTGTGGTAATTGACAGTAATACACCCTTTCAAACCAATGAAAGAAAACAAAATATGTCCTTGCTCTACATACCTGTAGAATAATGTGTGAAAGGAAGCAGCATCTGTTCCTGCCAAAGCAAAATAATGTATTTCAGCTTTTGTTCTGTTGCAGAAGTCAAAACTTGTATAAGAAGAATCTCTATGCAGAAGCGATAAGAGATGCCAGCAGCCACGCTGACAATGAGAACGTGACACCTACTAGCAACAAGTCTCGGGTAACTATATTAATGTGGAGTGGAGAGGGAGGCAGGAAGGATCAAAGAGTGTTAGGGATCCACTTGAGATTATCCATCAAATAATTCACATCTTAAATATATTAAATAACTGCTAGAGTCATCAAGTGCTTTGCTGTGAACCCTAGTTCATCTTACCTCATTGTTATCCCTCAAAGTTCACAGCTGCCTGGATGTATTGCAACCATTAGCCAGTGTTATTGTTAGCTTTGAACACAACAGTTGGGGAACTGTGTTCTAAATTAAGGAAATGGCAATGTGATGACATGGCATATCACAGAGTTATTTTCACAGGAAAGTATGCCCTGTGTAAAAAAGGCTTCTTGGAAGCCAAGCATTGTGTGTGCTACATGAGATGTTGAACTTTATTTTGGGGATTGATGAAATTAAATGTCTTTGTATGAGAGGCTGCTGCCTTGTAAAGCAAAACAACCAGGATGTTATCAGGCAGCTTGGGAGGGAATATAAAATACCAGTTTTGCACTGGTATAGGTAGAAATGTCATTTTTGAAGTTGCATCAGAGAATTTGGCCCCATAAGATCTGATCTAAGGACCTGATTCTTACTGGCATTAAAATGACATTACACTGCTAGGTGATTGTGATTGAAACTTGAAGTTGGGAAAAGTGACATAATTGGCATCTGTGGCTACTTCTGTTTCCAGTCTGAGACTCCTTTCTCAGAACGGCATGACGTACCCTGAGAGCTTGTCTGCACACACATTCAGCTCTGAATAAGCTTCTTCACCATACTTGTCCAGGTAGCATCACATTAGCTAAGCAGCATACACTCTTCAAAACAAACACAGTTATGCCACAGTGGAAAAGACTACTGGAAGAGTTTATACTTGTATGGGATTGGTGATAAACTCTAGTGAGGCACATACTGTTTTTACTCGGGTAACTGCACACAAGTTTTTCTAGTATAGGTATTATTACAAGGTTTTAAAGCTTTCCACACTCAACTGTAGCTGGAAAGGTACAAGAATCATGTGCATAATAGTCATGGTCGCAAAAGAATTTGACTTTAAATGGCCTGAAGTTTAACTCTGCTCCAAATCTTTGAGTCCAGAAAGAGATGAGTTTGTTCTACTTGGGAGTCTGTTTGAGGGGTTGAATATCATGGAATACTTATAGTGCAAATGCAAGGAATTTTAATCAACTCGAAGAAGGTCTTGCAAATGGTTTAGATCGTACATCTGGCAGGATCTGTGAGTGGATAGCCACTGAAACACACTATCAAACATATGCTGGGAACTGAGTTGACTTGACCCTGGTTATGACATATGCTGGTCAACTGCATACTCTTTGTGGACTTTTCTTACTAGTGCTTTGGTCCTCCAGGTACTGGACAGCAAATGTGCTGAATTGTGGCAATGTCATTATTTGTTCACAGCAGAGACAAAAGCTACAGCTTTCAAAATATCTGAGGCCAGGAAAATCAGAAACATTTGTTGGGACTGAGAGCAGCTCATTGCGTGGGAACAGTGCTCTAGAAGACCTGCAGCTCATTGACTCTGTCCTCACCTGCTAGTGTCCACACAGATAATGCTAGTGGTCAATGACATTTTTGCTGAATATAGGAGTAATTAGACAGCTAAGCAATGAACTGAATCAACAAAACCGAATCCAGCCTACTCATCTATTACACGCTCATGTTAAATTTCACCCAGCATTCTTGCCCTGGGAGACATCAAATACATTAATAAACTGATTTATTGCAAATAGCTCGTTGCAGGCTGGAAGAGGAAATCACTGACCCTTTGCTAATTATTTCTGCTTACACAGTGATGGATTCCTGTGGTTTCATGCATGTGATTTTTCTCTGTGCTGATGTAGCCATTGAGTGTTAAGTTCACTGGGGCTTCATGCATGCATGCACTTAGGTTAGAAACTGTAGAGTTGCCAAAAAGCAGCAGGAAGTTGTCCATTTCTACTGTTCACTTAAAGTGGATTATGGGGGAGTTTTATGTAAAAAAAGAGATTATACTACGTTGGGGACAGAAGACTCTATAGCTCCTCAACTCTTAAGGTACTGGAATAGGTTTTTGGGTGCTATTGATTTAATTATAATTATATAATTATATATAATTATATATAATATAATAATAATAAGGATTAATAATCCTAATGAAGGACTTTGTATGGAAACTGGATGATGTGTATTGCAGTAACTGTAAAGAGCTCATGAAATTCACACCTTTTGTGGCCCACAGTTCTACTGTTCATTTGTGAGTCTGGGGAGAGGGCATGCAAAGGCTTTCTTGTTCTTGCCCATCTGGGTTAATGTAGAGGATAATGAGCTTTTACACCATCACACATACCAAATATTTGGTATTGTGATACTGAAACTATACCTATAAATTGTTCAAGTGTCATTCACTTTTCCCTTTACTTCTATTCTGCCAGGTGAGGCTGCATTTAGTTGAGGGTATGCCTGGGTATTTTTTTCACATTCGTATTAGAATTCCATAAATCAGGCTAGGTTTATTCTAGGGATATGTAAGCCTTGGTCAACTTCTGCATAGGCCTGGATTTTGATGCTATTCTGAGCCTTTTCATCTAGCAAGTGTTCTGCTTTGCACAGTCAAAGATATTTTGCAGAACAGTGCATAGCTGAATCTCCTCTGAGGGTCTGTCACATGTGGGTTAGCAGCTGTAAACCTACAGATTTTATGTAAATGAACTGATGCCTAAGTAGTCACACCTGCTACATCTGTGATCTATCCACATAAATCCACCAATTATCTACCTGGACCACTGAATCTGTCGATCTTTCTGTTGGAACATCTTATTTACAGGCATTTTCTCTTCCCTGTCTCTGCTCTTTAAACATCTCTCCTTTACTTACTGGGTTTTCCTCTTTCCCTCTATACTATTTCAGCACAGTGCTTCATGTTGCTTTCCTCTACCCCTGTTTTCTCTTTTGCCCCCGGTCTTTTCAGCACGTTTCCCCAGAGGGTCCCATCTTCTGCTTCTGAGGTGTCACACTGTAACTGTGGGACAATGGAACTGCACCCCCCAGGTTGTACTGAGAGGAGGGAGGCTCACTTCCTTCCCTGTGTCTGACACGGTTTCCTGCTGTCTGGTTCTGGGTCTCTTTAATACTTTAAAAGTGGCCCTCAGTACTTTAGAGAGAGTTGATTTTCATAAACTTTTGTTCTTGCATCTGGAAAGGTTGATTTGCAAGGCAAGAGAATGGGTAGTTCTTTACTAGACTGGAACCGTGCACTTTCCAAAGACCGGGGCTGTCATCAACTTAAATGTTTAATTATCTGCAGGGGAAGGGTCATCCCAGAAGCCAGGGTGACCTTTTTCCCCCTGCTGTGGTTGGAGTATGTGGCCCTTCTAGTATGCCTCTTGGGTTTCAGAAAACCGGTTCATTTTATATTAATTTGGACTCTGTATATTTTGTGCATATTGTATGTATTTGCAGTTTGCGGTTGTTAAGGAGTGTAACAGTTCTCTGGAGACTAAAGCGGTTGATCTAATTGAGTGTGAGACAGCAGATCCTCATCCTGCCTGTCCTTCGGAATATGGTGAGTAGGATTTCCTTCCTTATAAGATCTCTCCTCACCTTTGTACCAGCAGAAACAGCGGCTGATAGAGGAGACAGAGAAATCAAAATTATATTTCTGGCCCGTTTAAAGCTGCTGTGCACATCAGAAGTCATGTTTGTATTGCTGTGAAGAGACAGACCATTCAGTCCTTCACTTTGCAGATTATTCATGAGAAATTACACTGTAACAGTGCTTTCACACTCATAAGAAGCCAGATGCTTCTTGTGATAGTAATATTATCATATTTTTGTGTTTATATACAAATTCACAGGCTTGCTTCATAGCAAGTGAAGTTATGCCCATCATACTGATGGGGAATGTATATCTGTGGATCGATATACTTTGACAGCCCTTTTTCATTCAGGCAGGTTAACTGAAATTGTGTGAGGAGCCCAGGTCTCCCCAGAAACCTTTTGGCCTGTGGCAGCAACTGCAGTTCTGCTTTTTGTGTTAAACAAGGTGTTTGACTGCTTGGGGAGTGTTTGGTGCTTAAACAAAGATGAGATGAATGAAGGAGATGTGCCTCCCATCCCTGGTGCAAAGGCAGCAGGCAGCACAGAAGCACACAACAGGCTTCCATGGCCCACCTGTTACCAGCTGGACCACTCTGAGTTTTAGGAAATGCCTCCCTGTAGATGGCAACTGAATCTCCTCATTGCCCAGATGGTGAGAACTGATGAAGAAAGACTGATATCTTTAATCATTTGTCTTATTTACCATATATACCTCCTAACTACAGAAGTTACTAGAGGAGCAAATTTGCATCAGTCATTTAGAGATATGCAAAGACAAACGTTTGAGGATACTTGAATGGGTAGGCATCTTGCAAGATTTTCAAAATTGCCCATCCTGGCCTCAGACATATGTTGGGAAGTTACTTTGTTCATCAGTAGAAAATATGCCTCACATTTACTTGGCTGGACTAATATTGTGAACATGTGTAGAACTGTGTTGTCCAGCAAAGGAAGCCTGATGTTTCCCATTAGGAGGCTCTGTTTTCATTTATAGTTTTATCAGATGCAGGTATTGGAACAGTAATTTCCCATGACAGGTGTCTCATTTTTTCCTAGTTGAAAATTTTATCAAAAGTGGTTCAACCATTTCAGACAAGACTGGTAAATAAATTGATGTCTTTTCTAACATGTTAAAGAAGGTTCTTATACCATGCCAGTGAATAAATCCTAAGATCTTTTGACTTTGGAACAGGGGCTTTAATTTTTGCCAGGCAGGTAATCTTCCTGTCATGGGCATGCTTTTTCCTATTATGCATTAAAACAGAAAACCATGAAATTTGCCTAGGACAATTAATTTCTTAAAATCTGAAGCAAGTTCTTGACTTTGCCTCTTTTTTTGTTCTTTTGACATGAGTTGGTTTTGTAATTTTCTGAACCTGATTCTGTGCTTCCTTTCATAGCTTTCCTCTCTGAGTTGCCATTAGCTTAGTTGTTGTGGGGCTTCTCAAATGGCTTTCAGTAATACATATCCTTTTTTTCCCAGTGGAAGAACAGCCTATAACATATGACAAAGCAGCAGAGACTTTGGCAGAAGAGGAGAAAGAACAAGGCTGTCGACAAGAGGTTCTTGTTGGTGAGAAATCGTGTCAGCCCATGGGAGCAGCAAAGGGCCCTCCCCAGGCTCCCTGGAGCATCCACTCTCAAATCCCGCTGGAAAGGGAGCCCTGCGAGCTTGCTCCAGACAGCCTGCTGATGCAGCCAGACTAGACACAGCCTGGGTTTGAGTGGGAAAAGGAGGAAGGATGAAGTCAGTAGAGAATGGGAACTCATGAAACACTGAAGCAACCTGCATTTTTTTGTTAAAATCTGCTTTAGAAAAAAAAAACAAAAACAAAAACAAACACAAATCAAGACAGAACAACTAAGTCCTTGCCACTCCTTCCCTGTCATCCCTGCTTGGAAGAATTACTGTGAGCAGTGTGTTAGCAGTGAGTACTCTGTAAGTATCACTTTAAGGGTCACTGCCACTAACTTCATTAACTGCCTGATAAAAGGACACTGAGGGGAAAACAGACAAGTGGGTGATTTGTCAGAGATAAGTATTTTCTAAGGGAGTTTGTTGCAAGTAGTGGTCTTTACACATACGCAGAGTCCAGAAACTGCCTAGAAAATGAATCACAGAATCATCAAGGTTGGAAAGGACCTTGAAGATCATCTAGTCCAACCATTAACCTAACACTGACTGTTCCCAACTACACCATGTCCCTCAGCGCTATGTCAACCCGCCTCTTAAACACCTCCAGGGATGGGGACTCCACCACTGCCCTGGGCAGCCCATTCCAACTGCAATGGCCCATCAGCTGGATAATAGTGGCAAATGTTATTAATTTGGGTGTTTAACATACTGCTTTTTGTTTTGTCCCAGGAAAGTAGGGGATGTTGTCATTTGGTTACCAGCTCTGTAGGCCAGTGATGGGAAAGAGTATTGAGAGGCTCTTACCTCTTGTCCAAAACAGTTACACACTTGAGTAACTTTGCAGAGTCAGTTCTGATTTATGTTGGTGTAAGCAGAAAGAACATTGAGCCCAAGGTGTCTGAATTACAAAAATTATAATGCTCTGTTGTGTAGGGAGTTGTCACTTGTTTATCTTCTAAAGTGATTTTTTTTTCTGGTGGTTTTGAATTGTTGAGTCTGTTTTCTAATCACGTCAGTTCTGAATTCAGAATAAACTTGTAAAATGGGCATTTCCAGAGGTTAGTTGGAACTAGTAGCAATGAAGACACATTCTCTTGTGTGAATGACAACAAGGGTACAGAGAAGTGGTTGAAACTGTGTTCAGGAGAGGGCAACCACTGGGTTGAACCATTTGTTTTTATGTTCAGTATAGTTTAATTTCATTAATATTGTTAAAAGCATCTAGTTTGGATTCCCTGGTCTTTCACAGTTCATCACTGATCTTGTGTATTTTGATGGGAAGAGAGTCCAGCTATGAAGGCTCCGATTCAATAAAGCATTTTATTTCCATGAGAGCTAGACAGTAAAATGACTTTAATCCCCGCACTTTGATTATCTCTGGTGAAATACGTTTGTGTGCTTAAAATCAATGTTGTGTTGAACGACAGTCAACATTTAGTTGGACGTTTACCCAATCAAAGGAAATAAAGATTTTTAACTTTGAATCTTGTCTAAACAAAGGTGTTTCAGACTCTTTACAAAATATTTTCATATTCTAGGCTGTATTTTGCTTTGTTTTCCTTCAGTCTAAGGATCTAATTTTAAATTTGATAGTGTTCTTTACGGAATAAGATAGGAAAATCAAGTTGATATGTTTTTGTAATGAGGGTGTTTTGAGTTTTAAATGTTTCCTAAACTCATCTCTAAACTCAAAATAATCTTTAGTATAAAACCTTGAAATGATATTTCAACACAAATATAATATATTTGGTTTATTTGTATGTTTATAAAGCTATTGATTTATAAAATAAAATTTTAAAAGATCCCTGATGTCCCTTGTGTTTTAAAAGAAATGAATGCAAAATTTTGGTTTCCATTAACCCATGTCATGCTCGTTGATAGCTCCATTGGTTTCATAAAGCCACAGCGTGTAAGTGTTGGTGCAGCATGTGCAGATAACGTGGGTTTTTCATTCACTGCTTGGAGAATCTGTACTAATGAGGATATGCAGCTCACAGGTAGGTCCCAGATTGAATATGGTAAGTTTTTATTTATTATTTTAGTTATACATTCCCATAAACCAGTAGAAGCCATATATTCCTCTTTGTGCACATTTAAATGACTGTTATGAATGTTGCTACTTGTTTTTCTAGAAATATTATCCATGGCTTCACAATATGTTTTCAAATTGGTCTCCAAGATCTTATTCTCAGGCTTTACATGCAGATCAATTGAAGTCAACTGGTTGAATCCTGGAGGTTCCTCTTTTTTTTTTTTGGTTAAACTTTTTCAGTTATGCAAAAAAACCCCAGAATTTTTAAAATTATTAGACTTTCTGGGTATGTAGCTAACTTAGTACTGACCTCAAATCCTACTGGTATACTCTGACTTTTAAAAATGAAATCAACATGTTATGTTAAGCTGTAGAAGAGGAATTTAGAAAGATAGGGGGGAAAAGCTTGACGAGTCCAAAGTGAGAAAACTATTGGGCAATTCTAAAGAGCAAGGGAGAAAATTAATTTGTTCGGTTTAGTAAATCCTGACTTTATTGAAATTGACATTTCAGTACTCTAAAGCTGTATTTTCATTGTAAACAAGTGAGGAATGATTCATGCTCATTCATAATGGATGTAGGCAATGCAATGGTTCCTAGTCATAGGAATGCATGACACTTCTCATTTTAAGCCCCTTTTGCAGTTACTTGCAGCTTTGCAGAGTTTATCTATTCAGGCAAAAATTGTCCATCCTAGTAATCTCTTTCAGGATGAAAATATTTCCAAAAAAACATTCTAGGGAAAAAAATAAAAAATTATTCATAATGGGGTTAGGGAAAGCCTCTGCCTTCTTACCATATATTGTATTTTTGTCTTATCTGAAGTCATTTTATCTCATGTTATTTCAGGGTGATGCCTACACTGTTCCGTTAGTCTTCAGGACACACTTGGTGTTATTGCTTTGCTCCCTGATAACTTGCCATCTTTATCTCTGTGCATGTGAAAAGGAAAGATGTTAGTGGCGTTAGAAGCCTCCCCCAGAGCCCCAGGAATGCACCCCGAACACAATCTGCAAGGGTGATAGCCTAAGTTGGCTCACGTTCCTCTGATCTTTTATTGAGACTGCTGTTTAATGCCAGTTTTGATGTGGACCAGGAACAGCCAACTTTGTGAAGACCATTCATCATGCGATTAACTTTCGGACACTCCTCAGTACCGAGGTGGACTAGATTCAGTCCAATGAAAAGCCTTAGTCCCTTCTAACCAGTCTTTGGGGCCCTCAGTATCCTGCAATTTCAAGACTTGGGAACTTTACTTTTGAGGCAACTGTTGCAATAATCATCTGTAAAGATGCAGAAGACCTTTTGTATTAAGACCCTTGCCACTATCACGTCTTCCTCCTCAAGCCTAGCTATTACAACCAAAATGTCTTCTCCCTGCCTATTTTCTTTTTGGAGGGGATGGTTCTGACTCTTTTGTTCTATTAGATGCAAGCAGAAGCTAAACCAAAGCCTAGAAGGAATATCTACACTTTACAGATCAAGACCCTCTAGTCTGGCAGCTGCCTTTTTTCTGGGTAAGAAGTTAGGATATGTCTCCAAGACTAAGTTTTTAAGAACACCAGAGTCCTAGACCCTTGTTTTTGCTCACGCTCACTGCTGCATGACACTGTGACTTTTCCAATCATCCAGCTTTATACCACATGCCTTCCAGGAGCTTCAGTTCACAGATAGTCTTGTCCATGTCACCCCTAATCTGGTCCCATCAGTCTGACCCTCACTGTATGCTCATTACAGGTTATGGGATCCTGTCTGCTAGCCAGTTTTCAGTCCGTGTAGCAATATTGGCCTTAACCATGTGGCCTTTATCCAAGTCAATTTGGAATGGTTTTAAAAGTAAGTCAAAGACACCATGTAAGGGAATTTCTCACTTTGATGTGAGCAGCTACTGGAAACAGAGCAGCTGGAGTCCTGGTCCATTAATAAGTCCCCTAGGTATTAATATGATGCAGCAATGAAAAAGAATACTTAATAATTTATAAAAGAATTAGCTACTCATACCCATATAAAAAAGAGATTTATTAAAAAAAAAAAACCCACGTTAAAAAAGGTTTAATAGCTTCATAGTTTCATGACCCAGCAATTTTTGTGTAGCTCTGGGCTTTTTATTGATTAAAGCCAACAAGTTTTATGTGCTGTGTTCAGTCTACAGAACAGTGTGCACATTTTAATGGACATGATCTTTGCTAATATTGATTGCACAAAACAATACATTTGCATGTGATGTAATAAATTGAGGGAATGCAGAGTTGATATTTCATTAGTCTATTAACAGTACTTAGTCATAAAGTAAGAAAGTATGCTATATATAAATTTATGCTTTTTTCAATCAAGAAAGAAATAGAAATATTTAGACTAAGATTTTAATGGTCCTTTTGCTGTTTACTTCTTGCTTGCAAAAGAAAGTTGGGACTACTTCTGTGCAGCCTTTGTGCAGTGTGCATGCCTGTAAATAGTAAGTTAAGAAGAAGAAACATGTATTTTAAATGGTTTCTGAAAGGTAACCATTTAAAAAAGAAATCAATAAACTAAATATAGCCAGATGCTGAACATCTCACTGGAGACAAAAATCACTAATAATTATGGGAGATTCAAGGATCCCTACAGTATTTGTATGAAATAATAATAGAGTTCAAACTTATTTCCGCTGACCTTAGTGTTGCTCATTAAAGGTTTTAGCAGAGACCTGGATACAGTCACATTCAAGCAAGGTGTTTGGAATTAAAATACAGATAAAAGGAAAAAGGTTAATCCAGGTCAAGGGAACAGACCAAAACTGGGATTGCATAAGATTATAGTATCTTTCCTCATTTCTCCAATGGTCAACAGCAGTTAGTTTTAAATAACAGTCTTCTCTGCAAAATCTCCTAAATGAGAGTCTAAACATGGTATTATCCGTCCATTTTTTTGGCTTTGTCAGTATCCTTAATCACTATACAATGTTTGCCTAAACACAGAAAGGTGCTGAACACCACCTCTGGGAGACCAAGATACATAACAAGGCACTCCCTACTGCTTATTGTATGTTGTAATCATAATAGTTCTTTTTTCCTTTCTTATACCTGATAATCTGTATCAGTTGTAGGAAGTACATCAAAACATACTATGAGCCTGTTTTCATAATGGGCGAGTGAACCATGATCCCAGAGCTGAACACTATCAAATGCTGAGGCAGTTGGATCTGGATCTGATCTGCCTTGTGGCTGGATGTAATAATAAACCAAACCCTGAAGTCTTCATCCAGCCAGTGGATCCCTACTCTTCTTCTGCATCCGGTATAACATTCCCTCAAAATGCAAATTTAGAGCTTTGTGGCTGAGGATGCTGTTACATTAGAGAGTGGTAGTGAGCAATAAGGAGCTCTTGGTTCTGTTCCTCACTCCACTACTCATGGGATGGTGTCAGGCAAATAACTCAGCAGGTCCTTGCAAGCTTCCTTCCCACTCAAAATAAAAAAGAGATGGAAAGAAAGAGATAGAGAAGGACATAATATTCTTACCTATATTCTAATAGCTGTCAGTGTGGCACGTTTTTAGATTTTTGAAAGAAATTCCCACAGATGGGCTAGTTTTATAAACAAAGCTAACATTAAAATCAGTGGACTTGGAATCAAGCTGATTGAGATTTACATTTTTTTGCTGCTCCAGAGACAGATTAAGACCTGTTTGAAGTGGACACAGCTTTAGCACAGTTGTTAGTGTTGACTCATCGTTTATACCAGATCTGAATCTAACTACATTCTCACATTATTATACATGAAGAGTACTGTACACCCTAACTCACTCAATATTTTATTTTTGAGCGATGTTAACTAACCTTTCTTGGTAAAACTCAGCCCTTTGTTGGAAGTCTGTTTGCCATAGAGTCCAATTTAAATCCTAAAACGGTTAAACTGTGCTAACCTTTTGTGTAGAGGTGAATTCACCCTCTGTTTATATGTGTAATGATAAGCAGATCCAGATCTAAGATTTTGGAAATGCTTTACAGAACAGAAGTACTGAAGCTCTGCATCAGGAGGCTTCAATAAGCAAAACACAGGTATATTTGCCTCAGTGTATGTTTTAGGACAAAGGGAGCATTAGAAGCATTTGAAGGTATCAGTGTGAGGTCTTTTGATCTACAGTAACACAAGGCATGCAGTGTGAATTCTAGTTCAAGAGTCTTTTCAATTAAAGATTTCAGCTAAACCTGTAGTGTGTAAGCTGGGGTATGCGAATGTGCTGTATACCACCCAGCTTGCTGTAAGCAAAGGAGGGAAGGGTAGCTGGGTTCTTTAAACAGTTAGACCTAACAAATGGCTCGTTTTGAAGTCTTAGGAAAGAATGTGTGCTAGAGTGCACTAATACTGGCAAACAACAGAAGAGAAACGGATATGGCCAAAAGTTGGCAGATCTTCTCTTGGAATGTAAAGGAGGGGGGAAAAAGAAGCCAAGAATAAAAAGGCTAGGTGTTATTCTTTCCACATGTGTTTATAGAAAAGGGATAGATTTCACATTTCACCTTTTTCCAGTTTAATGTGTATTTTTTCTTCTGGTTTGGTTTTTGTTACTTTTTTTTCACCATACATTGTTCAATTACAGGTCATTCAGCCTTACGTTTAGATGGCTTTGCAACCCAGGTAGTATCCCTCTGCTTCCATCTGCAAAATCAAAGGGTCTTATTTAGTACACAACTAAGCATTTGCATTTATCTTCCATGCTTTGCATAGATAACAAGCATCCACAGTCTGCTTCTTCAAAACATAAAAGCCAAACAAATGCCCAGAAGGATGGGAAACATCTTAAATGACAATGGCTAGCAAATTTCAAATCTCATCATCATAAAAATAAGAATGAAATAGGGAGTTTGTTTTTCTCTTTAGAAGAGAGAGCGGGAATGAAGAAACAGTGGTTAAAGGCAATGGTTCATCAGAACAGGCCTTCATGAAGACAAATCTAGATAATTTCTCATATGACATAAATTAATGTAAACTCTTCTTTATAGATGTCTCCTTCTATTATTTCCATGTGTGAAACTACCATTTCTGATGCAATGTTTTGAGGTTCTTGTGTACATGTGTTTGTGTGTTTCTATCTTTACATTAGCACATAGTAGATTAGTTTAAGGATTTAATAGAACAGGTTATGCTGTTATACTAATGGACAATGCATATATCCAAGAAATATCACAAAGCTGAATGTAGGGTTCAGAGGAACTAAGCTTTCTCCAAGGGTACAGAGGCTCACTCTTGCCCCAGTCTGTGGATGAACATGGTCTGTGCTACTTCTGTGGGTTCAGTTCAGTAGCTCTGGGCCAGGGTGGTGATCGAGCCACTCTGCAACCTGTATTCACTCTGGATTGTGCTTTACACATGTGCCCACTGTTGCACTCAAGCTAATAGAGAATGTAGATCAAATATCCACACCCTTTTGCTGGTTAACCTACCTGAACTGTACCTACTTACCATATACTGTCTATCTTACTGAGTGACCACCTAGCCCCATTGAAACACACAGATTTGTGTAGGAAGACCATTTGTCTTCTTCACCACCACAGCTAAGAAGCAACATCAACTGGCACTTTCTCAAATAGGAACTTTAGATATTCACAGAAATGCATAACTTAATTTAACATTTTCCATGCTATCAGGTGAAAGGGACACAGCAGTGAATTGCTTCAGTATTTCAGATGCTAGATGGATGTGGCATCCATCTACTGGTACTCTGAGCTGTAGGATAGATTTTTCTTTAAAACTCTAAAAGGTAAATATAATTGTGAGTGTATGATTTGTCATCTTGGCTGCTGGATAGAGAAGTGATAGCAAGTTTGCAGTAGCATCTCCCTCTTACTGAACACATATAATCAGTGTTGTGAAAGCTGAGAGGCCAGGTAAATGTATGCAAGATGTCCAGTCCTCCAGGGTATGAGACTTCCAGTTTGGTTTTTTTGTTTTTTTTTTTTTCCTTCAGGACTTTCTGAAAAGTTTTTTCTTGAAGAACTTTGAAGATCATAAGGGTTTGGCTAAGCTTCAGAGAAGAGTCATGTGAATGTATAGGATCATAGCTGAACGGAACCTGTCGAGGTTCCCTTAAAGTATCTGGTGAATGCCACTGGAGCCCCTGGTTTTGTAGAACTCTCACTTTTTTTTTTTTTTTAAGATTTTAACGTGTTTGCATTCCTTAAACTTTCTTCCTATACTTTGAAACTTCATTTATTTTCTTGAGGAGGGTTTTGGGGTCTAAATTTTAATCAAACATGTAGCCGAGGGCATGCCTCAGCTGTAGGAGTGGAGAAAAACCTCAAAAAAAAGGTTGAAACGAACAAGCAAATGCTAGGTGTACAGTAGAGCAATCACAAAGCCCCCCCAAATGAAAATCAATTTATTTATTAGCAAAGTTGATCAATTGAAAATTATTAAATGTTGCATTCAAAACTGTCTGTCCAACATTAATTCAATCACTTTGTTTATGTGCATTGCATTCATTTATTTTCTTTGCTGCTATGGATTTTTGTTTCATTCATGAACAAAATGTTTTAGACAGATTTACACTAAAAAATTATTTTGGTGCCCATTCCTGATTATATTTTACCAGCAAAATCCCTATTGTTATTTTAGAGAAAGGAAGCATTAAATTCATTTAAAGAGAGTGTTAGAAAGTATTAAACCATTTTCAGATAGGGCTTGGATTTGAAAGTTCAGTTCAAACGTGCCTGCTTTGCAACATTAACACCATTGTGTAACCTATTAGCAATGATGTTCTGTGTTGTCTCTTTGTCTTGCTTTACTACCGCTGCTCGAGTTGCTCAATCAGGAAGCCTCAAAAAGTGGAATTGCCCCTGGTACATCACCTAACTCCAAACCTGTATGCCTGTTGTGCTTAGCTTTCAGTAGGGGCAATGAGACTTTTGTAGAACCTGTTCACATCTGAGTTGCAGAAGTTAAACACAATGAATTTAGGAAAGGATGGAGTTCCAGCCTGAACTGTGAATTTCCTGACTTCTGATTAAAACCAGATGCTCAGTACTGTTATAACATAGAAATTTATGGGTGAATACAGCAATATTTTATTTCATAAATGTGTGCTTTACAACAAATCTAATGGGAATTGTAAAGTAGTACCTGACAATATCAATGTTTAAATGTCCCAGCGTAGCATATTAAAACAATAGCAATTCTTTGCTCATGACACAGCTGAGGTGCAAATCCATATGCTGATACCCTATGTAAAATATGTCAGATGGAAGAAAGAAACACAGTCTCTCAGGACAATATTTCAGAGCCAAGTGCAGTCTCTTATGGGAGGTCTATGCAGATCGATTTCTTAGGGCTATGAAAAATAAATGTAAACATTCTTGCAAAAGTCTGTCAGCGTTTATAGCTTTGCATTATGTATAACTTCTGTCCGTTTATGGCAGAAAGAAACACCACAGTGTGTCATACAGACTTTTCTATATTACATGCTAAATGTTGCACTGGTGTGTCAATGGGATTTTGAAGAAAATCTTATCTAGCTCAATGTTTCCTTTCTTGGAAAGAATTAATTGCACATCCACATTCTTCTCCAATGGGAGAATCCCATGTAAAGCACTTTTCTTTTTTTCCTCCTTTCTTTTTCCCCCCCTGTCTCCCTGCTCTGGGAAGGTATCCAGCCATGTAACAAGACAAGTAAAGGCATTGAGAGATGCACTCCCAGCCAATAAGTGGTGGAGTCAACCTGGCAGCTGTCAGTCCAGTTGCTGTTCCCCCTACCTGACCTGTTCATGCCATTGCCAGACCCAGTGGCTCATATAGGAAATAAAGAGGCTTTGGCTGTGTCAAGGCTGCTTGAGCTTTGTGCATTTTATTTTATTTTTATTTTATTGCATTTTATAGCAGAGGGAACTGTTGCCTCTGGGGTAAGGCAAGGGCTGGACCTACTCTACAAACAAGGGTCAGAGTGCCATGAGGTGTGATTTGTGACTGAAACAGCTGTACCAGCAAAAATTCCTCCTGTGAATGCGTATACACAGATTAAACTTTCTTTTAATTGGGGCTGGCAGTGAGGGGTGGTGCAAACCTGGCTTTCTATGCCCGCCTTTCCTTTCTGCTCTTTTTCAGGAGCTGCTCCCTCTGCTTTCATTTGCGTTTCCCCAAACCCAATATGAACACGAGCATATGAAGGCAGATTTCAAACCCACAAACAGGGTACCATGTAAGCAGCAGATTTAAGAGCTATAGTGTTTACTCTATAGTGTTTACCCCAAAATATTGGAGAAAGAGAGCTGACACAAAGCATCAAACATAATTTTTCTTTAGGAATGAGACTCAGGACAAAACACCACCATGAAGTATCTTCCTCATTTCAGAGTTACAGCAGTCAAAATGTTGCAGTGGTTCACCTGTAAAGCTCAATTCCTAAACTGGGCATTATTCTTTTGTTCCACTTTACAGCTGATATGGCTGAGATTGAAAGTGCTGGAATGGGTTGGTACCTACAACCTGTCTCCTCATTTCTGTGCCAGGGAGTCTGTATTTCTATAGGGAGTGCAGATATGGATGAAAGTCTGGATCATCCTGGGCAAGGTCCATCACTGTAACCTTTTGATCTACAGGGAAAAAAAAGTCCTCTTACATTAGATCTATTTGGTGCTTGTGAAGACATATGGAGTGAGAATACTGGAAACCACATGCCCACATTTATCTGAAGGTTGGGGATTACCTTCCTGACAGGTGAGAAAGAAGTTGTCCCAAATCTCATTCAAATGTTTCCTTTGTTTCAGTAAATCTTGGAACAGAGACAAATTATAGTGAATATGTAATTTTGACATGAAAAACAGTCCAAAAGGGCCTGAAATGAAACCACAAATTCCCTTCAGCCAGGCACAGAGATTGAGCGTGGCTCTTTTGCAAATGATGTGTTCTCGCATGTTGAAATTCCACAAGTTGGTTTCTCCTTTTTCTCTTTTTAATTGGAAAAAAACATTACTGCTCCCCCACCTCATTATCTCTGCCAGTCTCCAGTGGTATTAAATCTCTCTTCCTAGTAGTTTAAAGCAACGCTTTTATATAATTTTAAACATATACCCATGTCAGCTTATTGAGGGTCCTGTGTCCAGGTATCAAGCTGGAGGACCTTAAGGAGGGGATCTTCGTGTTCTGTCAAACTCTTCATGACTTTGACTTTAACAGAGAAAATATGGGCTAAGGGACTGCATGAATCAATGTAATACATCAACTTTCTGTTCTGGTCCCAGGTTTGCCACTGAACTGTTCTTTGATGCCAGACAATGCGTTGATTTATCCGTGTCTCTTTTCTCTGCTTTGTCTGTGCTTCTTGAGACAGCCAGCTTTTTGGGTGCATGAGACTCCCCTCCTGTGCAAAGCCTACTTACACCACGTCCTGCAGTGCTGTGCCCAGAGACTTGCCCAGGTCTACCCGAGCCAGGGCAAGAGCAAGATCACCCTGTTGGTGTGGCAGGCTAGGCATGGGGCTGGGCCACACCATTGCTGGGTTGGGAGCGGACCAGAAGAGTCTGGATGCTGCTGCAACAGCTTAAAAATGCCCTAGCTGATCCACAAATGGTAATAATAAAAATAAAATGTACGGTATTGCTGTAGGATGCAGGACTAGTCTTTATCTAGAAAATAGAACATGGGCTTTTTTTCCCACTCATCTTCCACTGAAACTGTCAGACACATTCTTGTTAGGAAAAAAGTATACCACTGAAATAGCTATGAAAAATCACCTATCTGAATGATCATTTGCACCAGCTCACTAGCCCTGTTGCAAAGCTCTAACGTTAAACGTTAACATATTTCAGTGAGTGTCATCTGCCAGCATATTTTTTATTAGTACATAGGCTGTCACATCATTGTTCTCAACACTAGAAAGTGACGGCAGACTGACAAGCATAGAAAGCTGCTGTTATTTCGTCATCCTCTCCTTCCTCACTGAAGGTCCCTTTTCTTTACATTGTATCATTTGAACTGGAGAGCAGTGTTTTGCCTTGCTGTGGATTTACTTAAGGCAGATGGTGTGATGGGAATCAGTGACAGGCTTTCTGCTCACAACTGTGATGCCACAGCAACTTTGTGACCACTCGATTTCTGTTTTTGAGTTCTCTGGCATCACCCTTTAGGATGTGCCAGGGAAAAATAAACCAAACCCAACCATAAAGTTCCTATGTAAGCAAAATAGGATGTTAGGTTAAACAGTCTGCTAGAACTGACTGAAAGCTCTGCATTAAGGGGCAAGCTGCTTGTTGGACAGGTTGAAAACGGTGTGAGGAGGAATTTGCAAAACAAGGCAGTACTTCTGTGAGCTCTGTGCAGGCCTTGGGAGGGAGGGAGGTCTCCTCTTTTATTATCTGATGAACATCAGTCCCTTTGGTCAGACTGCTAGGCGCCTCCTGGAGCTTAACCTCAGATTAACATCTGCTTCATTTCAGTGTCTGTCTGATAGTGATATCAATAAACTTCATCATCTTACAGTAAAAAACGATAATTAAATCTGTGCCTGCTGACTCATTATCTATTGTGCCCTGGGGAATAATTGCAGATAATGAAAATTTAATAGATAAAAAAAATAATTCATATTTCACTTGAATAATGAATATGAAGCTCTTGCAAGCTTGATTAACCATATATAATGTGTATCTATACATCATATGAAGTGCAGCCAGAGGCAGGCTGAGTTTCCTTGGGTTGGTTTAGACCTGCTGTAAATAGGTAAATCCTGTTGACCAGATTTGGACCCGTTACACAGGGTGGTACCTGCAAGTCTGACCCCTGACTCCTTTCTGCTTTGCAAAGATCTGTAGCAACTGAAAAGAGTGTATTGGAGGGAAAACACAGGTGAGCATGGTGTCATATTGCGTATACATTTGCAACTAAGAGTTCTTGCACTCTCTAGTAGGCAAATCTACTGACAGACTTTAGTTGGACAGACTGACTTGGTCTACAAAAATCCATTTTTCATTATTTTTCTCTAGATTGCCCCATGGTGTCTGGTAAACAGCCTCTTGAAGTGATGGGGCTGTACCTCCCACCAGCAATGAGAAGTAAGAAATGTCCTTAAGGAAAGCATGAGGCATGAAATGCTTTGAGCAAAGCGAGGCCTGACAAGCACTTTCTAGTATTACATGTGAGGCCCTGTTAAGAACCGAGCGTGGTTTAGTGGGGAGACTCCCCGCCGACAGAAACAGCTCTCCTAGGGCCTTCCGCACGGTAACAGCTGAGCATCCTGCTGAAACCAGTGTGCAGTCCCCAGCAGAGTGACTGAGCGGTGCTCCTGTCAGCCTCCATTCATCACTTGCCCCATCTCCTATGGTCAATGCCATGCTGAACCATAGAAGACTCGGAGACAGAGAGGGCTCATCCCCAGCCTTGGAGAGGTTTATGCAGGTGTTCAAGTCTGTGCACTGCTAGCAGTTTCTTGCGTGGTGCTGCAGGCAGGATCAGACTCTTGAGCTGAGGGGTTTTGGTTGGTTTATTGAGAAGACAGAATGGGAAAAAGAGAGAGAAAGACAAAAACTGTTAATTTTGCTTTTCTAAACAGCCAGCCTACATGTTTGTACATTCAGAAAAAGTCACTGTCAGGAATTGAAAATGCAAAGAGTGAATCAGAACAAGAGTACAACAATGTAGCTCTGTCATAAGCAAGAGAAAATGAGACTTCTTGAATTTTATACCAAATTCTGTCCTACTGGTTTGGGAAAAAAGATACAGTAGGGGATGTTAAACTGCTTTCATAAGCACTGTTTTTAATTTTTTTTTAATAAGTAAAAGCACAAAAACCAGTTAAAACACTTATGAGCACATTTATCTTCTTCAGTCTACCCATTCAAGAGGGATTTGTGCAACTCACCTAATGTCATTACTTCTGGAGATGGACCATGATAGACAATTTGATCCTTCTGTGATTGGGCACCACAACACTGAACCTGCATGAGGATTTGGGCTTGCTTCTGAAATCATGTGTGCAGGGCATTTGGGGCACTGTTAGCAAGTGGTGTATGCTGGTGCACAGCAAATGTACCTTTGAGTTTGGAATCTGCTCTGCAGCCCAGGTCATGGAGTCAGAGTCATACCTGAAACTGCCTCTGGAATCTTTCAGGTTTAATTTGAAGGTCTGAATTTGGTGCAGCTTGAGTTGTTTATGAGTGAGGATATTTAAATGCCTTTACTAGACATTCCTAGATTGCAATATAATTAAAGTTTATTTAGATTTTATTAAATAACTCTGACAACTCCCTATCCTGAAACCCAGCAGTTCTGCACCACCACTGATTGTCATAAGATTAAAACAGAGGTAGGTGAAATATTACAATGCTCTAATGTGAGAATCTACAAAATAGGGATTTGGGGACCCATATTTAAGGCATTTTTAGAGATCTGAGATAAGCTATTCCTATTTTAGCCAATCTCCACCATTAAAACACGTGCATTTATCATGGATTAATACATATCATGTCATGAAGGCCTGATCCTGTTAAAATCAAAGGCAATTTGGCCCTTGATCTTGACGGGCTATCACTTCAGTTATTTAAATATTTTCTATTAAAAAAAAATATTTGTAGCTCTATGTGTGTATTCAGTGAAGAGAACAAATCAGTGATCAGTAACTTGTACCAATATTTTATGTAATGCTTCAAAATGAGGCCCAGTTGGCAGTGACATGGGGGACATTAAAAACTGTCGCTGCCTCTGCAAAAGACAAAAGAGGAAGCATCCCCAGTGAGCAAAGGGAAGAATTGGAGAGGGATGATCCACAAGCCATTGAAACGTGAGAGTAAAAAGCAGCTGAAGCACATGATTGAGGAGAAAGGAGCGCCATAACATTGTGAGGACTTAAGTGTAAAACATATGAGGCAAGGTACTCAAGGAAAAGCTTACAACTATAGTTTTGCATATGGAGTCATATGGAAAGACAGTAGGAGACATTTGTCAAAGTTTTCATTGACAGGGTAAATCTCTTTTACCATGGTTTAGGCTAAAAGCTTTTGCTTCACCTTTCCCATGTGGACAGTCCCTGTGGTCCAGCCATGTGCATTAACACATTTAGCTGCCCAAACGCGTCTGTTTGTTGAGAGAAGGGAGAAACCCTCTCTCTCACCCTCTTCCTAGAGGAGAGGAGGAGACACTTGAGCTTTGTTTGGCTTAGCCTGTTTATAATTGTATTTTGCATTAGAAAAAGAAACTTTATGTTCAGTGGCAGGTAAGAGTGGCAAAGTTTGGGGAGACTGTGTGTGGTCTTGGAGGGTCTGAACTTCAAATCCTGCTTTGCTGCAGATTCAGGGTTCTCTCATCCTGCAGTGATGCCCTACTTGGAGGGAGCCAGGGGCTCCTCCATTGATTTAAGCACATGGGGGCACCTTGCAGTTTTGACTCTCAGGGACATCCTCACCTGTAAACTGGGGATAGCGTACTGGGGGACACACAACCCTATCCTGCCCTACTTACTGAGGCTGAGAGTCAGACAAGGGTTTGGCCTTTGTCTCGTGGGCTTGCAATGCCATGCTGTGACCTCCTCCCTGCTCCAGGGGCTGACAGACCCCATGAGGTTATTTAGCAAGTCCTGCACACTGCTGTCTAGCTTTGCCCAGCAAAGCCATGCTTTGTCTAGCAAGACCACAGCACTGCTTTGTGGCCTGGGGAGGGACAGCTTCTGATAAATGACCATGCGTGGAAAAGCTTGCTAGAAAAGGTGGTCTTTGGCTTGATGGAAAGCCGTGGGTGGCCAGGCGAGCTCAAGGCAGCTGGCCAGCATACACAGGGTTGTACAATCCATCTTACCCCTGGCATGGGGTCCTGGGTCATGCAGGTGGGCATGGAGCTGGCCAGTGCAATGGAGCAGGAAAATTCTGAGCAGCTGGGATTAATTGGGTAATTTGTGCATGAAGAGATATAAAATGCCAGTTAATATTATGAGATGTCTAACAGCCCTTTCTAATTTACTGGTGTTGTTTTCTTTAGTGTGCATTTGTAAAGGGCTTCTGGCAAAAGGGACTGTTATTGTTAACATTCAAAAAGGAAAATTTTGGGGTACATGTCTAGTGCTGTCTTGGAAAAATTATATCTGATAACTTGCCCGATTAAAGTGAGACCAAAATTAATGGAGCAGAGCTTACATTAATGGAGCAGAGCCAGCTTATAGCCTTTGCTCTCTGAGCCCTTTTGAAATTTCTGGAAGCATACAGATCCCCCGGAAACCTTTCTACTGCACTAAATGTATTTCAGTTACATTTCTTAAAGGAATGGTAAGTCAGTGTGCAACATTATTGGCCTGTATTTATATTTATATAGAAAAGACTTCCATCTGAACTCTGAAGTGCTTTAGAGAAGTTAATGAATCCTGGCTGGATAAAAACAGTTGTATTCATGAACAGGGCACCTGAGGCATAGAGAGAGTGAATTATTTTTGTGAGTGCAGAAAAGCACTATCATCCACCCGTGCAACATGCTCTTCTTTATGGCTGCATTGACTAAAGCTGGGTGGCTTCTAAAATGTGCCTGTGGTTCAACAGCACCCTCATGGACTGTATCAGCATTAACCCTCCTCTGTCCTTCTCTCCTTGTCCTCAGTGCTCTCACACTTAAAGTAAAAATGACAAACACTTTCAAACGTCTTGCTGCTTTTCATTTTCTTGCTGGTGCATTTTCATTGCTTTCAGTGGTTTCTGGTTGGGCTGGAGCTTCCATGAATAGACACAGTAGAAAAAAAGTCACTCACAAAACCAGGACTTGTGTCTAAACCAGGATCACTTCCCAGATTCTAGGCCTCCTGCTTGCCTTGGCCAAACCTGTTGCCATTATTCAATGAGACCTGGACGCATGCATACTGCTGACACCCTGGTTTCTGAGTGGTGGAAACCTAAGTTCACAGAGAGAAATCAGCTGTGGCAGACTCCACCAGATCCCTGCACGCATCATCAGGGCAATACAACCCCAGGCCATGCAAGTGGCACATGTCCCAGGGAGCATGAGTATCATCAGAGTTGTTCATCAGCAACTTGCTGAATCTGAGTGTAATCCTAAAGACCTCCAACTTTTTTTCATCTCCTTGAAGCATATCTGAGGAAGCTCAAGGGAACTGATAAGGGTGGCATGGCAGGATCACAGCCTGCGGGTGATTGTTCAGCAAAGGAATGCTACAGTCTGTCTTCCAGCAGGTGTTTTTCCATGAGCTTGTTGAATCAGAAGGGAAATTATTTGTAAACCACTGTTATCAAGAAGATGTCTATTTCTTTTCTAGATCCTGTTTCTGGTTCCTGAGTTACCACTCTGATTTCTGCATCTGAACACAGCTCGAGCATGAGAAGCATTGCTCTGAGGTGGCAACTAGATAGATCACTGTAAAGGCAGTGGTATCTCAGGTGAGTTTCCCATGGGCTTTACACTACGCACTGTTTCCTGCACTGTTTACTCTTTCATTTTTCCCAAGCAATAAGTATTCCTTCTGTTGACAGCTAGAACGTCAAAATTCACAAATTCAGGTTGCAGAACCAGGGAACTTACTTTTCCTTTGAAGCTGTAAAATAAGGTGTTATTAAAAGCCAAGCCTGTACAGCTGCCAGACAGTGACATTAAACAAAGAGATATGAACTAATTCATGTAACTTAAAAACCTATGCAGTGTATCTCCCAAAGCTCATATCAAACCCTTTGGGAATGTGTCAGGAGAATTTGACAATTTGACATACATTTGAGAAAATGCATAGCAACATCCTTGAATATGTTTGGGAATCTGTGCAGAATCTTTTCCTTTTTGGGAATGGAGGTGTCTACAGCATTTTTTTCTTTTTTTTTTTGCATTATATTCTCTCAACTGGGAAGAAATTTGATGAAATGTGCACAAGAGGGATAGAAACTAAAGCTATTGTTTTAATGTGGCAGGTATGAAGGTGAAGAGATAGAGAACTGAACTGATTTCTATACAGAAATGTATAACTGAGGAAAAATAGGATTTGGGGGGCTTGGTTTAGAAATAAATTCTTTTCCCTACAGGAAAATTTGAAGATTCACATTCAAAACATTCAAAAGTGTTTGGCCACAGCCAGTTCTTAATCCTACGGGCTAATAGGAAATAAATTCTATAAAGTGGAAACAGATAATGCATACCATATAAAATTGGGCTAGACACAAGTTACATACACTCACCTTTAAAAATCTTGTGAAGAGATTTTGGTGGATATCAAGAGCCTCTATAAACTGCAAGAGGCAGCATGGTGACTGATGCAAATGCTGGTGGGCAAAGGCTTTTTTGGGAAAGCAGGACCCCACTGAGCTGCAACCTAGATAATCTCTCCATGGGCAATCAGGAGTTAACTGTAACTCTGATAAAACTAGCTGTTTAGCTTGCCAAGGGGTTCAGTGCCTCTCAAGATTTCGGTGTGAGTATCTCGAAGAGAGGCCAGGAAATTGCGCTCTAAACTCTGTTGGAGGCATGTCATGTAGTTTTTATTTGTAAGAGAATTGTGTGCTGGGGTTTGGTTTTGGGCATTTGTACTCAGTTCTAATGTCTCCTTTCATTTTATTGACTAAACCCTTTAGATGTGAGGTTTTACACAGATTAAATTAGGATATAACAGCTGTTGTTTAGTCTTCCATTCAAAAGTAAATACATTTAAAGAAAAGAAGCTGTAGCATTTAAATAGAGGAGAGCAACGAGCATATACCCAGAGGGGCTGTCACTTTAGATAAGTGAGAATGCAATTTCTGTAGCATGCTAACACAGAGAGCTGGTTTCTTCATGTGTAGTTTTGCTCACTACTTGAGACAAACAGGAATCCAGGAGCTGTTTAACCTGACCCAGTAGAATAAAAGCTGTATTGGAGTATAGTGCTGATAGGTATTCAGGATCTAATATATATCCCCTAATATATAGGGAAACAGTGAGTCCAATCTGCATTCAGCACATAACAGTAAACATGGATCTGGTTATTTACTATGTTCTAAAAATATATATACTCAGTAATAACATATATGCCTGGATGACTGGGTTAATCTTTTCACCCAGATTTATGAACCTGTTAACAAGCCTTTCTATTCTTTCTGAAGGGGGCTGGTAAAACACTGTAATTTAGTGTAAAGATTTTGACCTTAGCACTATCAATGAGAGGCCTTGTTGCTGGCTGAGGGTGTATAGCCGTATGCTTGAAAGTGGGTATTGCAAAAATATGTTTGCCATGAATTAACATTTGAGTGAATTTTGGCAGCTAGTTTTATGTCTGGTTTTGTCTGTTCTCTGGTAAAAACTTTATCAGGAAAATATCTGAGAAGAGTTAAATTCAAACTCTAGTGCAAAAGTATTCAATGAAACAGAAATGTATATAAGCTACACAATTATTTTTGCTCTCTCAGCCAAGGTCTGGAACCAGTCCCAAGTGTGACCAATAATAGCTGAGGAAGCCATAGTCTGGAATATTAAGTATTTGTTTGCAAGCTGACTTGGTAGTTAATTATACATGTACTTATTGAAATAATTGATAAATTAAACAGTTGCATAGATGTTTGCAGGATGGTGTTCACAACTGAAACTTTACAGAACAAAATCTGTTGGCAGTGGTAGAACGAGAAATACATTTGAGGAAATTACAATTGATCTCAAATATTCTGCAGATGGAAAGAGACTCGTATGTCACAGGATGTGTCATTTGTTGAGAATAAGTTGTTCCAGCTCCAGTTGTGGATGAAAGATAGAATTTAAGCCGATCAAAAATTGCACAGAGATGTAACTGTGAGGTTTAAAATTCAAGTAGGTGAAAGCTCAGAAGTGAAAATGACCTATTTCCACATGGCTGAATTGAGATAAAGACTTGGGATGAGATCCCTTTGACACAGCCTTGGTCCAAGCACAGAATTACTTGGAGGGAATGAAAGAGCCAAATTTATAGAGTGCACAGGGAGAAGGAGAAGACAAAAGGGTAAAGTTAGCTGCACTGTTTCAGACTTCAGCAAATGCTTTGGAGGTCAAGAAGCTGAGTTGTGAAAGCTTCGGTCATACCCTCTTCTGCCTGAGTTTTCTTTTGTCTTCCATTTCAAGGAATTTAAAGAAGTAACTTGGGAAATGATGTGTTACCTAACACTGCTGACCAAGACTTGTGAGAGTTTTCTGGTCAAAAAAGTCAGTGAGCTTTAAAAGTACACTTTGAAGTGGGTTTTACTGATCTGTTTGATTTCCATCTGGGTTCTGAGATGGCTGTCAGGGAGAGATGGCGACTAAAACAGCAAAATGGAAAACAGTGCCGCTTCTTTTGTGTTAGAGGGATACAATGTTCTGTTTTGGAGCAGAAGGCCTGGTAAGAGTGCTCTGTATTAACCTCTTTCAGGATACCACTGTATCTGAGCACTTGCAGTCTCAGTATTTATCCTTGTGAAGGTCTGATACAGCAGGATAGTACTACTACTCTCATTTTACAGGTGGTAGAGTGAGGAAGAGAAGGAGTAAGTAACTTTTGCCTCCTGTGACAATAGCACATTTGAGGCAGAATGTTGAGTCCCATTATCTCACAGTTTGCCCACATGAAACACAAGTTCCAGAAAATAAGTCATTTGAGGGCTCAGATTAATATACTAATTTATAATCTGTTTGCCAAAGGAAAAGGACATTATTTACTTTCCTTGCTTTCCAGGTGTGATGGTTCACAGCAAATAGTTTGGACAGCTATACAGACTGCTCCTCCTCCAACCCTGTGATGCTCCTCCATGAAACTGTGCTACTTCTTCTACACTTATCAGCCTCTCTTTTCTCCCACATTTTGATGACCCTCTGCCATTTTTACCTGCACTGAAAATGTTGGTTAGATTTCTTCCTCTACTAATGACTCCATATGCAAAACTATAGTTGTAAGCTTTTCCTTGAGTACCTTGCCTCATATGTTTTTCACTTAAGTCCTCACAACATTATGGGGCTCCTTTCTCCTCAACCATATGTTTCAGCTGTTTTTTACTCTCCCATTTCAATGGTTTGTGGATCTTTCCTCTTCAATTCTTCCTTTTGCTCACTGGGGATGCTTCCTCTTTTGTCTTTGTGAGATGCTGTCACACAGCTCCAACAAGCTATGTGTAAGTGAGATTTATTGCAAACTAACAATAGTCCCCATGTTTATTTGAGTTGCTGTCATGTTAGTCTCTATCACATCACAGTGAGAGACTGCATCACTGGCGCTCTCTTACAGGTGTGTTAAGTGTCGTTTTCAGCATGTGTTATAAAACATTGCATGGTGAAGATAATTCATTTTGTTAGTTCTGAAACACAAAACTCCTCTCACCAGCCATCAGGAAGAACCTCACATAGGTTGTATAAATGATTTTGTTATGGCCAGGCTAGGTGCTGAACTCATAGATTTGTACCATCACTAATTGCTTAAGCAGAAGTGCCTGACAGGAAAATTCACACTGACAGTACAGCATAACTTGGTTTACTACAAAGTCAGGCGGTAACATCATCCAGTTTTGTCCAGCAAGCACCGACAGGTCTTCCACTTCTTGCATGTTAAAAGCTACCCCTGCTGTAGACAGCAGCTCATTGAGAAGAGCTGTATTAACTGATGTCCTAATGCATTATTGAGCACATGGATGGGAGCCATCCCTGGGTGCAGCTTAGATACTGGGTAGAGTCCCCAGCAAGGAGAAAGGGCAATTGGGAAGCTTTCCTTGGAGTCAAGATCCAGCTGCAAGAAGGCAACCCCTAATGATGGAGCTTGTCTAAAAAATCAGATAGCCATGGGGACTTATCAAATGTAACTGGGGAGGTCTTCTGGCTTCAGAGGCCCTTGGGTGAAATGGACACACACAACACTGAGCTAAACCAGAGTGAGAAGGCTGGAGTGCTACAGATTTATTTCTCAATATTTCTCTCTGAACAGAGTAAATGATTCTTTAACCTCACGTTTAGGAAAATCATAATCTTTACTTCTACTCTTGGTCTTCTCTGATGCTGAGTGATTTCAAGGTGACAGAGCAGCATGCTCAATTCACTGGGACACACTGTTTTTCTTCTCCAACTTCCTGATATCTTGCCCAGTTTAGACATTCCTCAGTATTTGGAGGATCATCTACACAAAGATGAAAGGATTGGTAATACAAGATGTATCTTGGGAAATGGCATGTTCTCCGGCCAGATCAGAACCTCCTTGGCATGCAGCAGGACATTAGGAAACAGCCTGACATTTGGGAGTCCTTCAAAATTTGGAGAAAAGGCCCTCTGCTGACCTCATGCATGGGATAGATAAGGTATGTATTCCTCAAACCATGCTGCATTTTAGAAAACCTGGCCACTTCTGTGACTCGTATTGCATCAGTCAGGAAAAGGGCTTCTTACATAAGGGGCAGCTGATGGAGAATTGTTTCACTGACTTTTCCATTTTTGGGGGGAAGGGGGATGATTGGTAGTTTTATGTACTGCTTACATATCAGGCTGGTCCAGCAGAGGGGGCTTTCACACAGAGGAGAGACAGTTGTGTGTGCCGTTCCTAACACCCAGGTGCAAGTGCTCCTGCAGCAGGAAACAGCAGTCTGACCAGAATTCACTTATACCACTTAGTATGTCAACACAGTCATGGGCTTATTAGATTAAATTTGTGATGCAGGAGACATTTGGCATTTCTTATTTGTGCCTGGAAAGTAATCTCAAGACGACTGATACAGTATTTTTATGTCTGAAAACAAAGGGTTACCCTGTTGTCACTCTGCCTTCCCAATCACAGAATGTTTCAATAAATGCTATAAAATATGCTCATGCTGAAAGGTAGCAACAGTGATCCTGAAGTAAATTATTAAATTTATTAAACATTTAATAAATTATTAAATTTATGCAGCATCTAGAATTGACCCTCTATAACACAAATAAGCTTTATTTATTGCTCTGAGAAGTCTTGTTTGATTTTTAAGTTAGTTACCTGCATATGGAAAATTAAAACTCCATGAAATGAAAATTGGTCATTTGTGTAAGCAAGGATAAGAGAAGCTTATGACCTTGTTTTCGATCACTAAATCCCACTCCTTGCAACCAGCCCCACTGTGGGTACATTGCCTTCAGATTTCATTTATACATCCCAAAATCATCTACCAGATTTTCAAATAGCCGTACGCATGCTTTACAGCAGGTCCTGGCTCCTTCTCTAGTCAGCCAGTCTCTGAGCAAAGCCATGGGCAAGCTCTTCCTTGGGCATGACTGGACTTTAGAAACTCAACCACTGATAAATTAAAAAAAAGTCGGCTATTTTATTTCACGCAGAGGCAGCTCTGAGTTATGACCAAAAAGAATTAATATATTTTCAGATATTCCCAGCATGATCGAAGTTTTGATATAGATCATTTTACATGCAGAGTGAGAAATGACAGTTCAGCTAAGGTGGCCTCTACCGTAGAGTGACCCTGGCTATTGAAATCCAGATGAGACTGCCACTGGCTTTGTATGTCCCTGTGCGAAGTATATTTTAATCTGCTGCTGCTTGCAAGCCATTAATCTTCTAAGATTTCTATATACTGCTGCATATACAATGGTAAGCATTCTGGGCAGACTCATCTTAACATCTTAATTGTGTTAATTTCTTTGTGCTTGCTGGTTTGTAATTTTTTTTTCTTGCTGTAACTGCAACCTTTTCATCTGAACTGCTTTGCAACCTGCACATTTCTTGGCACTGCCTCCTCAAATAGAGTATTGTCCAATATTATTCAAAAAGGAGCAAGTATGGTTTAACAAAGAAGTGTGAAGAAAAATGTATTTCAGGAATGAAGTGGGGGGGAAAGAAGGAGAAAGGTGTGGGATATCCTTCAAGCCTTACCAAGAGCATTGTAGGAAGGCCATGGCTGCTGCAATGGAAGAGTTGATAGGACTGTGAAATCTGTATTAATGAGAACATCCTCCTGCAACTCACCTTCAGAGTGATCATTTTTTCCTGAACATTTCTGTGTATTGTATTTATTATCATTTTGGCAAAAATTTTAATTGGGAAGTCCATATACTGATGGAAAAATCCAGGAAACTATCTGAGACTTTGGACCCAGAATTCTGCAAGGCAGAGGGATATATACAAGGGAATGCAGGTGAAATAGGTGAAGTTTGTGAGCTGCTTCCACAGTGGAGAAATGATATGATGTCCAAATTGAGATGGAATGCACTTGCTTGGGAAAAACACTTGAGCAATTTGAATTTTCTGGCACCCCTTTGTCCCTTTCAAGTGTTTGACTCCCTGTGACAGAGTGGAATCCATATTTGTATGAACTGTGGCACAGTCACAAAAGAATAACAAGTTAACACAGAACAGTTTGTTCAAGTAATCCAAACCTGACAGTGCTTCTCTGTTTCTTTTTTCTTCATACACAGGCATGTCCAATAGCAAGTAGCAAAACTCCAAAACTTCCTCTGCAAGTAAGTAAATTTACTTATTAAACGTGTTATTTTAATATAACAAGTTTTCAGTGATGCACAAAGACCATGCATTGTAATTTAATATTGGAACCTCTTCTTCAAGTGTAGTCCTGTACTATCTAAATGGTGGTAGTGGTTTAATCCTTTGTCTCCATGCTGAACCTCAGTAGGAAGACACCAGATACCCCATTATGTTAAAAAAAAAAAAAAAAATTAACACCTAACCTTATACCTAGCATATATGTTATACATTAACACTTGCTATTAAAAATCCATATAAATTCTGCCACCATCACTGGCCCAGAGTGACTATTGGAGAAATACCAATTGCGTTTTAGAGAGTTACTGGTTTTCTACTATAATTTGCTATTGATTTCATATATGACATATAGATTGATTACGCTTTTAATACCATTTTGCCTAGTAGCTGCTTGAGGGTTTCTTTTGGCCATTTTCTGCAAGTTAAGTACACTTTCTTGGTCATATCTGATACTCTGGAATAAAACCCATCTGTTCATTTTTAGAAAGTGAACTTTTGCAGGTTTATTACCAAGCATGCAACTTGGTAATCATGAGTTTTATGTTTCTTAGCAAATGCTCTCTATAACTCTAGCTTGAAAAAAAGTGTCAGGAAAACCCATTGAGGGTTGCAATAAAAATCATAGGAGAAGCACAGGGCTGAAAGGCAATCCAATAATTTGCCTGGTTCTCTCTGCTTCAGGATAAGGCCAATTACCTTTATAATAATATTTCATTCTGTTATCATATTATATCTTCCTAATACCTTCTTCAGTACTTCCAGTGATGGAAATACCACACCACAGCCTTCTCTCCTCTTACCACTACCCTATGACTAACCCTGAAACAGTGTGTGCTATAAATCCTTCACTCATTCCGTGGATGCTTTGAAATGTAATGGATGAGCCTGAAAATGTCAAACCACCTGTTTCAGAACAAAACTTTCTGAATGACCTTACTCAAAATGGCAGTTTTGCAAAACCAGTGTCACTGAAATTGTCAGGGCTTTCTCTTTTATGAATAAGAACTATGACCAAGAAACATGATTTCATTTTAGCAAATGACAACGTGACTGTGAGCAGTGAAAAATGTCCGCAAAATAAAAGCCTTTGTACATCCCATGAAAGGAAAAATAACATAGCAACTTGCATATATGTGCATGTGTATGTTTGAAAACAGGATTAGTTTCCTATTCATCTCCACAGAAGGAGCTGCTCTGTGGTTTGTATGATTCAGAAGCAGCTCCACAAGTGATATTTCACAAAGTTTTGAAATGACTTAATAGCACAGAGAAAAATGTCCCACCATGTTCCATCATTTTGACTGAAAGCCACTGTAATATATTAAAAACTATTGCTGCCTCTGTAAAACTTCCACCTGTCCCCAGAATGTGTTTATAAAATATTAAGGTAAAGGAAGATCACTAGGAAAAGAGTTAAAATCTCAGCTGATACATAAATAGCTAATGATCAAGCTGCTATCTGTAATTTAGGAATAGCAGCAAACCACTGATCCTTGTTTGTTCTTTACCACACTAAATAGTTGCTGTGTTTGGATAAATGGGTGTAACTTTGCCAAGATTTCCTATAAGCTGTTTTTGTGGTTTGATACTCTAAGGGAAAAATTATACCACAGTGAATTAACAGAAGACCTCAGCCTGTGTTACAGCTTGGTACACTGACAAGAGGGGAAATACATTCAAAGCGTACCTGCTGTATGACTATTAAAATAGCCTACCATCAAAATTCAACATAAAACCAGATAGCCTACTTTTGGGCAGTGGACAACTAAAGACATGACCATCTCATGGCAAAGCCCAATGGTCCTTGCAACTTAAGTGAGGTTTGCAAATGCTAATTCAACACAGAGGTTTACTACAAAGGCATGCAGGAAGTATCTTCAGCACCTCAAGGTTTTTTTGGGCAGAGCGTGCTTAGGGCCAGAAAGACCCTGCTGACTAAAATTCCACTAGCCTAGCAAAGAAACTGGGGAAGAACTTCAATTGCCAAATATTTGCTCAGAGCCTGGCTGAGCTGGTACAGTCCTGTTGTGTAGCATTGCTGTGGATGTATCACCTGGCTGGAATAAAAGTGAGGAGAAGCCCCTGTTACTGCTGTCCCAGATTACCCACTAACCTCCTACACCAGTATGCTGCAGTACCCCATATGCTAGAGGTATTAGCAGGTTAGTAGATAGGCCTAAGAGTCAGATCTCCTCTTCCTCACTCTTTTTCTCTGGATTATAAATAGAAGGGTAAACAATGCTGGTTTATTCCTGAGGAAGGGTTTTGGGGCATGAGCAAACAAACCACATCTAATTTGCTGTGTTTTACGCACAGATATCATAGTTAATGCTATGAAATTAATTCTAGTGATGCTCTTTGATCATGCTCCATTTGTTAGATCTTCACATTCTTAACAGTAAATGAGTGATGTCTTAGAATAAGGATTCTTTCATCATTTTTTAGCATTGTCATTTTAAGCTATTTTTTTGATCAATCATATAGCTTTTTTTTTTTTTTAATATAGCTGCTGAAATTCCGTGTGGTAGTCAAGCTATTAAGAAAGATATATTTGCTCCAGTATACTTTATGTCAGATTCCCGGAAAATAAATAACTGCATCACAAGAAAGAAAAATAGTGGTTTCTATTCCCAAACAAGAGTCTGTCTTGTTGAAACCTCTGAGCATCCTTTTCACTTTGACTGTGTATGTTCACTTTCTTTGATCACTTCATTAAAGATGGAGAAATGATTGATTTGCTCTACTTTGTTCTGTCCTTAACAACTTTGCAAGCTGTGTGATACAAACAAAGGCTCCTCAGAAAGGAGAAAAAGGAAAATGAGAAGGAAAGAAAATGCCGAAAGGTCTCCTGGCACTGCGAATTGAAGCAAAGAAATTTGATTATGACAGTTCTTCTAGTGGCAAAGCATAGACCTGCAGAAACCAAGTGTTTAACTTCTCAGGAGGCTGGTCTCTTGACTGATGTATTACCTAATAGAAATGCATGCTGTTCATGCTACTCTGCAGACACTTTACCATGCTTGTACTGGTCCTTTCTGGGGAGGGAAGTATCAAAGATTACTCCCTTGATTCAGAAAAAAAATTACTTAATCCCTCTAAAATTCCTTGCATCATTGCGTAAATGCTCGCCTCTGCCAATAGCACAATGTAAGGGCCCTTCCTAAATTGAGGGAATAAAATTCTTCTTTTCCTTCCTTCCTTTTTTTTTTTTTTCTTTCATTAATCACCTACAACCATATTATTAATTCTTGTTCTTCCTTACCACAATTTATGTTAGCATAGTAATTTATTTTCAGTGACTTTAACTCCTGAATCAAACTCTGCTAGTCCTGTGATCAGTTTGTCTTCCTATGCTGTAACTCAAATTAAAAGAAAAAAATAACATCTGCAGACAGTGCACGTATTACAGCAACCTGTTTCCTTTCTGTCTTAGGCAGAATGAAAAATCTTGCAAATCTATTAGCATGGAATAAACAAGTTCTGAACAAAAGGATTGGCAAATAACACAATTTCACAGCATTTGAGTCAAGTTCCCATTACCACCCCTACAGACTAATTTCTGCAAAGATCTTCTCATTCTCATAATTCTCAAACATATTTACAATTGTTGTGGTGGTAATTTTTTCCACCACTATGTCTTGAAAAAAAAAAAAAAAATCCCTTCCTCCTCTCCTGGGAAGCCCTTCTAGCCATTTCCCACTGCTTTAGAAGGAAAAAGAGAAGAAGACGGGAGAGATGTGATACAGAAAGGGATGTGAAGCACTGGATAGTAACTTGTGGTAGATGGTTCCATGCTGTGAGATGAACTCATGCTCACTTGAAGGCCAAGTTCTAGTTAGAGCCTTTGTTTGCTCTTCATGCTGCCTTTCTCCACATTTACTCCAGACTCAGTGCATCTCTCTTGACTCTGAGTGAGCAGGGTTACACTCTTAGAGGATTAGCCCCACTTCTGTCTTTGCCATTTTCCTAAGGCCTAGTCTGTCCCTTTGGGTTGCTGGCTTTTTGGGTAGCTCCTTCAAGGATAAAGTTTCACAAGACATTATTAACAGCAGTATGTAATATTAATCTACGAAATATCAAGAAGTTTTGCTCAAAAAACCTTTTAAGAGGAAAAGTGACACTGGAGCACTTAATCCCTAGTGAATGGGAAGAAACAGTTCTAGGAACCTTTTTGCCTCAATGTAATTTTCCGAATCTTCTCAAGGGGAAGCTGTCATCTTTGCTGATTTGCATTGGATGAGTAGTTCCCCACTGACTTGCTGGCTGGGCCATATTTTTTATGCATCATGAGGAAAAAATTTGTAAGTCTTGCCTTCTCTCTTTTGGCTTAGCAGATGGCCCTAGCTATAGGGATCAAGTCTATTGCTTTGATGCTATTAGCCGGTTGCACTGACTTGCTAAACTACAAGCTTATGTGAGCACCCCCTACTCTGTTATACACTCCCCCGTATCGCACAAACACCACATTTAATGTAGAGAAACCCCTGGGGCTAGCTCATACTTGTTCGTACTTCATAGGTGTTGAGGACAAACTCAAAAGCACGAGTGATGTCTGGGACCTCAAATGTTGTTTTGTGTATTAGATGACAGCAGAGAGTCACTGGGTTGACCCATCTACCATGTCTGTGCTATCTCCTCCTGCTCTGCTCATCTGGGACAATGAACAGGAGGAGTGAGAAGGGAGCTAGGATGGAAGGGACAACAGGTGGGAGTGAGGATGTGCACCTGAAATGCACAATTGTAGTAGGAGTCATAAAGGGACCTGACCCTGACACACCAGCATATCACAGAATCACAGAATCATCTAGGCTGGAAAAGACCTTGAAGATCATCCAGTCCGACCATTAACCTAACAATGACCGTTCCCAACTACACCATATCCCTCAGCATTATGTCGACCCTATTCAAACACCTCCAGGGATGGAGACTCCACCATTGCCCTGGGCAGCCCATTCCAACGCCTAACAACCCGTTCTGTAAAGAAATGCTTCCTAATATCTAGTGTAAACCTTCCTTGGCACAACTTGAGGCCATTCCCTCTTGTCCTATCACTCATTACTTGGTTAAAGAGACTCATCCCCAGCTCCCTGCTACCTCCTTTCAGGTAGTTGTAGAGGGCGATGAGGTCTCCCCTCAGCCTCCTCTTCTCCAGACTAAACAACCCCAGTTCCCTCAGCCGCTCCTCGTACGACATGTGCTCCAGACCCTTCACCAGCTTTGTTGCCCTTCTCTGGACATGCTCGAGTAATTCAATGTCCTTTTTGTAGTGAGGGGCCCAAAACTGAACACAGGAATCAAGGTGTGGCCTCACCAGTGCCGAGTACAGGGGTAAGATCACTTCCCTGTCCCTGCTGGCCAAGCTATTTCTGATACAAGCCAGGATGCCATTGGCCTTCTTGGCCACCTGGGCACACTGCTGGCTCATGTTCAGCCGGCTGTCAATCAACACCCCCAGGTCCCTCTCTGACTGGCAGCTCTCCAGCCACTCCTCCCCAAGCCTGTAGCGCTGCTGGGGGTTGTTGTGGCCCAAGTGCAGCACCCGGCATTTGGCCTTATTGAAACTCATACAGTTGGCCTTAGCCCATCACTCCAGCCTGTCCAGATCTCTCTGCAGAGCCTCCCTACCCTCGAGCAGATCAACAATCCCACCCAACTTGGTGTCAGCTGAGAACATTTCCACCATGATGTCAGCTCTAAGCTGATACCAGTTTCCCTAGCTTGCAGTTTTCCCTTTGGTCCTCTGACCACTGTCAAAGAAATCGTAGAGCCATGATCGTCACTGTAGAATGGTTTTGTCCATCCCCTTATTTGCAAGCAGCCAACACTTGTGTCCATGTCCTACTGCCCTTTTCCTTAGTGGGGAAGGATGCTGGCAGGGGGCACTATGGACACCTCCTACCGCTGGAGCCCTGCTGGGTGATCCAGTCTCTCAGAGGCACCAGCCAGGAGAAATTCCGGGTACTCCCGCCTGTCTGCTCCGCCTGCCAAAGGCAATGTGGGGCTGCTAGGTGTGACCAAGCAGGGTGAGAGCAGGAGAGAGACAGCACAGCTGTTGGGCAGGGCTTTCCCAGATGTGTGGGAAATGCTGTTGCCAGACCCCACTCTACTTGATTCATATCAGACTTGTTAAGAAAAGGCATTACTCATCAATCAGACAAACTCCCCAGGCTACTAAATAAAGAGAGAGTGAGCAGAGCAGGTTCTCTTCACAGCTTCCGCATGCAAAGTCCTTCCCTTTTATATACAAAATATATTTATGGGAGCAGGAATGTGAACTGTGGTCATTTACACAGGAAAACCAGATCCACCAGGCCATTGAGTGAGCTCCTCCATTGCAAACTCTCTCTGGTCTTTCAAGTAACAAATTTTAACTATCCAGCAGAAAGCAGCTATTTAATGTGTGTAAATCAATGGAACTGAAAAGTGCTTAGGGAAGCTGTGGGGCAAGCGGCACTGAGCCAGCACTTACTCAGTTCCCTTTCTCTGGATTTGTCACGTTTAGTGCCTGTCACCTTGTCCTGCTGCGTGAGGATTTAGAGAGGAAAATCAGGTTAGTTAATCTTTTTTCCAGCAGAATTTCTGAGAACTCCATTGAGAAAAGTCTGCAGGGAGGAGGAGAAACATGACTTTTTTTTTAATTTTAAGACTGTAAATTTTTATTCAAGGGACTGATGTTTTACTAGCTAGTGAAGTAGGCTGATTAGAAAATTCAGGAGTCTTGCTTTCACTCATGCAAAAGAAAAACAGCGCAGATGTCACTTTCCAGACCCACATTGCTTTTAGCAGGGTCTCTGCACTGAGGTTGGTGTTCCACGAAGCTTCCAAATTACTGTTGAGATTTCTTTTGCATTTCGCAGTATTACATAGCATGACTGACCATGTTGCTATGAAAGAGCAGGGCTGCAGCCCAGCCCTGTGCAGCAATTGGCTGGGCAGGCGCCGGGCACGCCACACAGGCTGGCTCCATGGCAGGTCGTGTTTGTGATGCAGGGCTGTGACTGCACTGCCTGCGAACATCTGTGTCAGTATGGAGACCTGCTGCTTAGATGAATGCCTCCCACCTTCCTTCTGAAGGGTGGAGCCTTCCAGTCCCCAGTGCAAATCCTGCCATCACTGCTTGCCTAACCCTTATTTCAAGGGATAACAAGAAAGCAAGGAAGCCTATGGACTTTTACTCACACAAGTACATGGGTATATACTTAAGCACTGCCTGCTCCCAGTGTTTCGCAGCCCGTGGCTGCCCTCTCTGTGCTGCCTGGTGGATAATGTACGGTTGGAGTGCAGAACTGCAGCACACAGCATCCATTGGGTTTCATTTTTAATTTCAACAGCAAAATAAAATAAAGATTCCCTCCCTCTCAAACTGTCTGCTGTCCTCCTCTTAAGGGCTTACATACCTGGATGATTAAAGAAAGCCACAGAGACATTCACTTTCTTCTGATGATACATGTGTTGGCACATATATTTGTTATTCACTCATTTGTAGTCACTTCCTAGCTCCCATCTGATTTCAGCTCTCTTGCCTAGAAAGCAGGAATCTTTGGGAACTGGAGGGTTTTCCCCTTATTAGACTGCCTGAGAGGGTTGTCAAACAGGTATTTTTCCCCTGGAAGCTATGCCGCTTTTAGTAGTCTGGTACTCTCCCAGTCATTTTCTCTCCCAGCTTTTGCACTTTACCTAACTGTAGGCTTTGCTCATGGATCGCAGAGTGCCATGCTGCATGGAGGAAGCATGCCTAGAATTACATCTCATCCACACCCTCCACAGTACAGGTTCATTATAACACAGTGCTCCTGATGGAAACTTGATTCTTTTTCTTTCCTTCAGATTCTGTCCAGAAAACCTCAAATAGGCTTATGTGTGAAGGAAGAAAAAGAATATATAAGAGAAAACAGTCCTTCCTCCCTACTGTGTCCCTGTTGAGTATATGCGTGTTTCCTTCCACCAGGGCTAACTTTCCACATTAATATCCCTTTACATACTTGAAAACTTGTACAAATGTAAACATACAACAATCCCTTTCCAGAGCCTGAGGAAACAAGTATTTTGCTTCCTCCGTCCTGTAACTCAGTATCATGAGACAGAGTATGAAATGACATCAGGGCAGGCAAATTAAAGCCCTTTTGATACCTACTCCAGAGACTTGTGCATTGGCTTGCTTGGTCTCCTCTTGCAAGCTGGCCTGCCCAAGCCATTAATTTCCCCCTATAGTAGCAACCCCAGGGCCTCCCAGCCCCTCTGAAATAACTACCTCGGGAGTTTGGCTGGAGCACTTGCTTCCTCTCCTCCCAAGCTGTGACAGCAAAACACTAGGCATGCTGTGATTTTAGGATTGGCGCCCTCCGCTTTTAGCCAAGAGTTTAGTAATGAAATGTTTTTCTAGGAAGAAAAAGTACTGGCTGCCGAAACTGAGGGCTGCTTTGCACTGCTACGAGCTGCGTGGCTGCTGCTGCTACTGCTCCCCTGTGCTCAGGGACCCAGTGACATGGGCTCCGTTTGCAGACACACTTTGTCTTGGCAGTGAGAAACAAGGCTTTTCAAATGCCGAGGCACATATTCATGTGGACCTACTCATCCCTGTGCTGATGGCAGGGCAATGGAAGGCTGGCACCAAGGCTTCACCTTCACACTGTGGTGAAAAGGAAGCTGACGTTGGGAAGGACATGGTATTTCTCGGTTGGAAACCATCTCAGAAAAAGTCTTGGAGGGCAACTTCTTCCACACGCTTTGTGTCTGAAGCACCTTTGTCAACAGATCTGTCACCCCACTTGCTAGCTTCTCACCTAGTCATGCTCTCTTTTGACAAGGAAATCCTAGCAGCTACCTGATGGCTTCCTCCATGGGAATAAAGTTTGTCCCAAACAGGAATGAAGATTTTTTTTCCCTTAGATCTTAAACAAAGATAATTTTTTCAAAGTTTCTTTTAAATCCCGGTGCCAGTGAAACGAGGAGTTAGTGCAAGAATAAAACTAAGTGTCCCTTAAAGTTCAAGTCCAGAAAGCCAAAAACCTAGTACCTTAGGATTCAAGCTTGCAATGAAAGCTGTGAAGTATTTTTCCTGAAATGGCACATCCCAGGAAGTTTTAAGGGGAAAAAAATGTTGTTATGGTTCCAGGTCCAGCTGACAGAAGGAAGTTAAATACCCCCTCGTTCCCCAAAATACCGTCTCTGGAGAAAAGGAACTTGTGAAGAGCAACAGTCACTGCTCAGCCAGGTGTAATCCAGATGTAGGACTAGAGGCCGTTGCAGAGCCTGCTCTCCCTTTTGCTCAGCACATGAACATGCAAATTGCAACATATCCAGTGCCTTTGCCTCTCAAATCCCAGTTTTGAAAGGAAGGAATAGAGAAAGGCAGGTCAGTAGAAAGCCTGCACATGGACTGCACATCTGTGGTAATTTTGCACTGCAGAGCAGACACTGGAAATGCCAGTACAGTCTCTCATAAACCAGGAGAGGTTCTTCAGGGCATTCCTTGTGCACATCTTCTAGCTGGTCTCCAAATGGGGAGCTGTCAGGCTAAGTGAGGACAGCTGTATGCAAGTGAAACATGAGTTAAGTAATGAGTGGCAAGAACTTTGTTAGAAGAGGGTTCATGTTTAGAGAGTAGGTCACACAAATCCTGTAATTATGTACTACCCTCTAATTATGACATCAAGATTTTAGTTTTGTGTCTTTGAAAACAAGTTTAAGAAGTGCTGATGCAATAGTTACTCCAAAGTTTAGGATTCATAAATAAGTCCTGCTGGTGAAGTATCTTTTTTTAAGGAAAACATTGGCTCCCATTCTACCATTTACATGACCAATGGAGAGATTAGCTTTAGTTAAAATATCAAAATATTTTCTTCTGGGTCTTTCTATATGTTGGCTTTGGAAGCTTTCCCAGTTAATAATAATTATAACGGTACTCAGCTCAAGCTGCAACTGTGGAAGATGCTTAAAGAAAGAACTGATGAGTCGTTCTTTAATGAATGCTACTTTCTAAAGTTAAAGTTTTATAGTTTACTTTGTTACTCTAACTATTCCTCCCTCTTTATAATCCATGTGAGGTATATGTTACTTAACAATGTAAACAGTCTCTATGAATTCAAGAAGGACTATTTGTACTAGTCTTGCACAATTTATGCCTACTGCCATGGACATTGGTAGGTACAGGGAAGTGTGACTTGGAACAGCTCAACCAAATAGCAAGCAGGACTGGAAGTTTCATGCTTGCAGCTCTTGTAAAGAATTCCAAAAGACAGTGGATAATATTGTCTTACTTTTTGGAACTAATGAAAGGCATCTAAATGGAGCATGACAACAAAAGGGGTAACAAATGATGAAATAAAGAGGTAGCTTGTAGATACCTGAGCAGAATGTTGAGAGAAAAGTTAAATACATAATTTAAGCTCTGGAGACCCATAGAATTACAACCACTGTCTTACCCAGATGGGTCTGTCTTATCTAGGTAATTTCAGTAAAAACTAGAAAGTCTGAAGAGTTTAACCTGTCTAATTAACACTGATTGTGAGGGTAAAGATAACAGGGTTTGGTACACTGATATAAATGGGGTCACCAGTGTTGAGAGCTCGTCAGTAACTGCACTTGAGCCCAGTATTATCAGGAGGGAAAAAAAAAAAAGAAAAAATAATCTATTAACAAACATGTTGTTGTGGCTAACAGCAGGTTCATAACCGATCAGCTACAAGCACTTACATGCATCTCACCAGTCAGTCATTAAGCCATGGATATAAATAATCCTACATCCAGAGTTTGGTAAAAGAACTGGTTCAGTACACTGCAATGCCACCATCACAGTTCTGCAGGCTACAGCATGTGCAAAGCCTTTGCTTGTTGTTATTCTTAGTACTTTCATTTATGTGTTTTGTTTGGGGACATGCCTCAGACTCACTTTTTCTAATTCCTCACAGCAAAGAGGATACAAGTGCCTAGCCAGCCCGGGCTTTTGGCAATCCAGACACCTGCTTTGAAGGTGTGGATGCCCTGGTTCAGAACCTTTGGAGGTGACCAAGTGACTGTGAGCAGCCTCCATGCCTGCCTCTCCTCAGACACATGAAGCAAGTTCAGGTGACCCTTTTTTACTATTTTATCAGTTGGAAAAACAACTCATTTCCTTTCCCCCTTTTCCCCCTTTTTAGACTTGCCAGTGTGTTATAGAGGAACTAGACTAGAAGCATTTGCTCAAAGTAATAGACACAAAACCAGATGTAACCCCTGTGCTTCACTCCTCTTCAGCAGGGAACTCAGGAACAGGCTGTGTGTAGAATTACAGTGGATAAGTTTACAAAGGAAAGTCTATATAAATACAGTACAGATCCTAAACCTGGAGTGTCTGCCATACTGTAGCATTAAGCTTATCAGTAGGAGTGAAGAACAGTTTACTTGGAGCAATAGCCTGCACTTTTTCTTTTGAACTGCCATTATTGTTTAACTTTAAAAAAGAAAAAGTGACAGCTGCAAAATAACCAAGTTGTTGATGTCTGATGAACACATTTCACTCGGCAGGCAGCTGACCAGCACTGTGGGTTTTTAAGTATTGAGACCTTTCCCACTGGGAGAGTGACTTCATGGAGAAGCGGCAAGTGCATGCTGCATACAGAGTTACACAAACCCTTTTTGAAGGCAGCACCTGGAACAAAACCACACTCTGTAAACTTACTTTATACTTTGGTTGCCATTTCACAGCTCTGCTTGCAACACTGCAAATTCAAAGTTTGCATAGGATACTTTCAAGTGGTGAGCTGTGATTCAAAATGAAAGTTGCATGTTCCTTTAAAAAAAAGAACAAACTCAGTTGCTATCTTTTAAGAAAATAACTCCAAAAACTTCTATACATCAAATATTCACCTATGTCCTTTGTAGTTAAAATATTGGTATTTTTATATATAAATGCACACATACTTTTGATGAGTTTTCTAGATTTCTACAGAATTTGAGCAGTAAAGTTAGCTCCTGGTGCCTCATACTGTCACTATCTTACACAGAGGAGGATGAGAAAGTGAAAAAAAAAAAAGAAAATTAAAAAACCCACACACAGTTGAGAGCAATTAAGAGCACCTCCTAGAGACCCTCATACAGCTTGGACTTACTGAAGCTGTGTGCAGTTGAAGTTCCCTCCTTTAAAAGATGAGAAATATCATCTCCCCGTTGCAGAGCGATGTGGGGTGGCAGGCCCTGGCGAGCAGCAGCCCTGGGCAGTCGGGGAGCCAGGCACAGGCGCTGCTCGGCCTCCCCCGGGCCTCCGGGTGAGCAGGCGGCTCTGGCTGTACCGACGGACAGTACTGGAGATGCCGCAGCACATGCTGGTTTTCCAAGCTGTGGCAGACACTTTTGATCAGATTTGCTGTATCTGCAGTTATAAAAAGGCAGGCTTAGAAAAGACTGTCTGGGTAATGATAACAGCTTGTTTGTCCTATGTATCAGCAACTTTTTTTTCTTTTACACCTGAAATTGTTTAATTTTTCCTGCAACTTAGTGCTTTCATTTACAGAGTAATTTCCCATTTCCTCAAGCTTATTAGCATTGCTCTGCTGAGGGAGGTAGAAGGGATCGGAGTCTTTTTCTTGCCCAGTTTTTGATGGCTCCTTCACTAGGTCCTCCCTATGGTGTTGTACGATGCCAGGAGACAGAGATGTCTTTGTTTCTCAGGCTCCCGTGGAGTATTTCCTTGCCAAGCTTTCTTTCTCTGAGCCGTGTCGTTTTATGTGCGCAGCCTGGAGCCCCTAACAGTCCCACTGGCAGCGCACAAGACCTGCCACCAGCACTTCTGCAGCTCTCGGGGACAGTACACAGCTTTAACACAGCAGCCGCCTCTTCCACTGCTACAAATGAATCATTTCTTCTGCTCAGAGCAAAGCCCTTTACCTCACTCACTGATGCACAGAGAAAGGCCACATCTTGAGGTTGCACAGCAAGTAATATTTTGTCAAGGTGACGCAAGAAGCAAGCAGCCCCTGGGTGTTAGAGTGGTTAGAGTGCTACCGCATGTTGCCCACCACCTCCTGCAACAGCAGGGATGAGCAACTTAGCAAAGGAAGGTTGAAGCTGCTTGCAGCTGCAGGGAAGAAAGCAACCCAGTGCCAAGGCTGTGTGAGTCCTCCTCAGTAGTTGTCTGCCAGGGATTTCTCTCTGATCTGTTCACACTGAGCAAGCCAGGTGTTCCCAGCCTCTGTATGTGAATCCATACAAGCTACCAACATATACACCACGTGCAATGATCCTGGCCAACTGCCACAACTCATTTCTTGTATTCTTTTGCTTGAAGGAACAGAGTTTACCTGATTTAATTCAAACAAGTCTAGGATCAAGCAGAGAAAATATCAGCTCAAAAGTGTCCTCTTGAAGAGACATATATTGCATAGGAGCAGATAGTCTGAAAGTTTGTTCCCTGCATGTAAAAATGTTTAACTCGCACAAATTTTTCTCCTGCCCCATGAGATGTATGACACTGGATGGTTTTGTACTGACAAGGCTGGCTGCAGTGGTGGAAAGTAGGGTGGGAGGTCATGGAGGAACTCAGCTAGAACCAAGACCTTAGGCTTGCGTCTTTGTAGTTTTCCCAGTTTTCTCTTGAATGCCCCATCAGCTAAAACCATCAGATGTTTCCAAGAAGCCAAGTTGCCTGTATGTACCCTCCTTTTCTGCTTTAAATAAGTCCTGTGAGGAATATGACCATCTATACTATCCTCAACATACTACCAGTATTAGGAGCCACACAGTCAAATTGCATCTTATAGCTTCAGTCACTCTGCACAGGTGGGTCAAGGTCCTCTTCTACCAGCCTGAAAAACAAGCTTCATGGGGTGAGAGGAGGGGGCATAAGTCCCACCAAGAGCAGCCCCCAGACCGCACCTCACTGGCCAAGTCTGGCTAGGTCACTGGTCAGCTCACTGGCCAAGACTGGCTAGGTCTTCTCCAGGCTCCCTGGGAGCACCTGTGTCCCCCTCTGCAGGGGGATTGCTGCCCACCAACAGGGGCTAGGCCCAGCACGTGTCCTGCAGACGCGCTCTCTCTAGCTTTTGTGTGTGACTCCAGGCCCCACATTTGCATCATGCCAGTTGCCAGCTGTGGGGCTTGCAAAAGCTCTACCTGAAGAAACAGTTATATGAGCTATGCTTGAAGTGATGTAACACCCTTCCAGCCTAAAATTCTACTGATGTCAATAGTTGTGAATTAAACTCCAAAATGGCACAGAGTTGCATTCATGAAATGCATAACCCTCTTAAGTGATAACAGGCCTGAACTGCTTTTATCTTCCTAGATTTAGCCTCTGTTACACAACAGAGAAAAAGTTCCCAAGAAAACAGTGCTCCCTGAAACAGCTGTGACCTTACCTATCTTACAGACAGATACCCTGAATGGTCATCAGCCTACGTGTGTTCAGTTTATCTTATATAGATAAAGCCATGTTGAAAGAAAAGCTTTAGTGAGGAAGCAGAAGAGGTGAACAGCAAAGTCTTTGTTAACTGTATTTAGCTCTCTGTCTAATGAATACTTGGGAAAAAGGATTTAAACGCCCTCAGCAGTTACAGTGCCACCATTTGGATATAAGTGCCAGCATTGTACCGACCAAACCTAGGATCCTTAGTATTTCTAGTAAAATTTAAAAGGAAAAAATACTGATCCAAAAAAATTCTTTATGTATGACCTTTAAGGTTCTTTTAGCAAAAATAAATAATTCTATACAACACAATCCAAAATAGTATTTTCTATCACTGTTTCCTTTATTATAACCTCACCTATGACCATTTCTATGGTTAGATGAGTTAGATGTAAAATACACAAAACATGGCTCATTTTTAACAGGTAAAACTAAATTTCTGCATCATTTGACACTGCAGCTGATACACTAAAGTGTTGGTACTTCATTAATTATTTTGCATGGAAACACAGTATTTCTATTAATGGTCAATTGCATGAACATCCCTAAGCCAGCATGATCTTAACAAGTGACACCATGCTCTGCCATTTAATTTCTATTGAAGGTGGAAAAATAGGTCATTGAGAAGCTTAGTGCCATTTTCTTCACCATCTGCCCTGTGGGTTGGTGGAGCTGCCATCGATGCTGGGTGGCAGCAGCTGTGGTGCATTCCTGGGGTGTGAAGAATTACAGTGACCGCAGAAAGGATTTGAGCAATGAATTGCAAATGGAAATCAAGGAACAGCAGCTGGCAGTAGCAGGGTGGGGACTTGGGTTTTTGTAGCAGGGTTTCGGTGGTGTGGGAGGGTCTACAGGGGTGGCTCCTGTGAGAAGCTGAAGGGAAGGGCAGCTCAGGAGCAAGGATAAATCTGTTGAGCAAAGCAGTGGAGCTCAGCCTGGGCTGAACAGGCAGACTGTCAAAGCCCTTGAAGCAGCAGGGTCTGGGGCTGTCTTTACACTCGTGTAGAGCAGAGAGGAAAGCTGAAGAGCAGTGTAGATGAGAGGCAAGACAGAGCACTGTGCCCCAGCAGAGTTCTTCTGGCTTCACCTGTCTTCCCCAGATCAGTAATTTAGGCAACACAGCCTACTCCTTTGCTGTGAAAGACGTTACAAATAATTCCTTTTAATCCTTCTCTGATGAGCTTGAGATAGAGCAGCAGCAAGGGTTTGCTCCCTGCCAAGCCCTTAGGCCTCCACAGGGCTGGAAGGTGGCAGAACAGGTGCAGCTGAAGGTGTTTATGTGGGTTTTTCCACAAGGGATTTTGCGGGCACATCACTCTGAGGGAGCAGAGAGGGCACCAAGCTGCTTGGAGGAGAATGGATGAAGAATGTTTATTCAGCATTTTCCCATTAAATGACGTGGCAAAGCCTCAAGAAACTCCTTGGCCAAGCTCAGCATCACTGTGAAATCTGTGTTGTCTTGCATGGACTTACCGTCAGCTTTGTGAAATGCTTCAGCTTTGTCTTTGAGGCAACCATTGTGCACGAGGGACAAAGCGTAGCTGAAGGTAAGGCTGTGCCATGCTCCTGGACAAGCAGGCAGGGGAGTGGCAGCTACGTCCCCGTGACTCCCCTCTGCTGTGGCTGGGCTCCTGCACAGGCTCAGCTTCAGTCATTCGTGCCTGGCATCTGTTCCAGGCCAGAAAGCATTTCTCCTTGCCAGGATGGTAACAGACAGAGCGCTGCTGGTACCACATGGTGACAGATACCTACCTGGCCATGCAGTGCTAAAGGACAAGCGTGACACACTTTATTTTGTCCTGATATCATCTCTCTGTGTAAGCAGCAGCTCACGTTTGGTGGGATGTCAGGATGACTGATTCTGCTGGGGATTTTCAGCACAAGGTCATTGCAAGTCATGGCAGCTTGACACAGGAAACTAGAAAGGCTCTTTTCTGCTTGGGGTATAAGGATGACACTCCCTACCATAGCCTTGCCAAAGGTACTGGCAGAGTGTGTAGTACATCACAAAAGCTATACCCCTTTGCTTCTGTCACAGTTTAAGCACCACGCAGCCACTCATTCACTCCTCCCCCGACCCTGGTAGGATGGGGAGGAGAATCAGAAGGGTAAAACCTCATGGGTTAAGATAAGGACAGTTTAATAGGACAACACAAGGAGAGAAGAAATAATAATACTACTAATAAACAAGCATATAAAGTGAGCGATACCCGATATAATTGCTTACCACCCAGAACCTGATGCCTAGCCCGTTCCTAAGCCACAATCCCTCCTCCTCCCTGCCAGCTCCCCCAGGTATATACTGACCACAATGTCATATGGTATCAAATATCCCTTGGCTAGTTCTGGTCAGCTGTCCTGGCTGTGGCCCCTCCCAAGTTCTTGTGAAAAATAACTCTATCCCAGCCAAATCCAGCACAGCTTTCCATAGAACCTTAATAAAAGAAGGATTTACATGCTTCATCTCTGCTCCTACCTCAAATACAGCTGTAATCCAGCCTGGGTCACAGGTAGCTGGAGTAGCATAGAAAGGTGGGTAGTGGAACCAAGGAAATGTATTTTCCACCATAAGCTTGAAACAATCCTATAATGCCCACATCCTATTTTTTTTCTCCCCAGTTATTGTTGGAGTTCTTCCCAACAGCAAAGCTGCACCTACCTTGGAAATTGCCCTCTGCTTTGCTACATTTGCTCTTCCACTCTCCCTGTGATAATATTGAAGATGGTAGGCAGCACTTCCTGATCTGTATATCCAATTCCATCTTCTTGCTGCTCCACTTCCAGGCTGCTCCTTGGGCTGGCTCCCAAACCAGTCCTCAGGAAGGTCACCAGGGTCTCTCACAGCCCCATGTGTGCCCATTGTGGGCTTCCCACGCTGCTTTACCCTCCTCCCTCTGCCTCCAGCATATGCTGCCTTTGCTCAGAAATCTGCTGTGGGGCTGGAAACCTTTCCAGGGGAGAGTGGTGGGGTTTCAGCAGGGATATGCTGCAGCCCAAACATTTATGCTTTGGGTCCTGCCTCAGTCTTTGGTTAGTCCTGCAATAGATGCAAGTCACCTTATTGATTTGTGTATATGGGGCAACAAAGCTTTTATTTTCCTTTATAGACTGCTTTGGTTTAACTACAAAATATTAAGACCAAAACAAGCCATGAAATGCTCTTGCTGTGCAGACCAGGATGGCTATGCCCATCATTTAGCATGGGTGCTTGCCTGCATGAGTTGTGCTGCAGGCAGAGGGATGGGTAAAAGTGATGTTCAGGGAACAAAGGACACACAGTCATTCAGAAAAAGGCTGGTGCAGGAATGTTACAGAGCAGACGATGCCATCAGGAGCTGTACAACAGTGCTGGCTGGGCTTGCTAGCGAGTGCTGCTGTGTTTGCACAGTCTCTCTGCTCAGAAGGTATCATGATGGACAGGGATTGTGTTTCTTACCAGAGAAGGAGAGAGTAGGATTTCTAAAGTGTAAGCATGTAGGAACAGGACATTCAAGTATTGATTATCTGTATGATAGGCACTCATAGCATACAGATGCACGTGCACATATACACACAAAGGAAAAAACATATAATGCTTCTATGTGATACACAAAATATGAACTTGATAGAGATTTGCTGGGAAATGAAAGACAGAGTAGCCACGCTGTAGTCTCATAGCTGGAGAATCACTTCTCTTTTTCAATAGCTGGACTTGATGGCAGTATAGAGAATGAAATGGACGTTCTAGATTAATAAAATGCAGAGACAGGTTTTATTTTGAACCAAAAGTTAAAATTTTATTTGGAATATCAATATACCCCCAAAAAATAAAAATAAAAACTTCCTTTTATGTAGTGAAATAGCCATTTGAAAATGGTAAAATAAACATATTTCTCATAATATTCTTTCCTAGTTATTGTACACATATTTAAGGTTTTTTTTTTCTGAATATAAATCTAGCTTGCACTTTAAGGCTCCAAAAAGCCTAAAGCATGTAGTGGCTCTTTTGAGAAAGCAGATAAGTCAATTAGAGCTGTGTTTTTTCAGCCGACAGGCCTGTTTGAACCTGTCCAGGGCTGGACAGAAGTGAGACTTCTCAGGAAGGTCACTGTTTCAGGCGAGTATTATTTTTTACCCTTTGGGAAATACACTCTAACCCCACTTCATGCAGCATTTTATTGAGCTTTATGATGTACTGGGGAGGGCCCTGGTTCCCCTTAGCTGTCAAGTTCTTGTGCAGATCCGATCTTATTTGTGTTGGTACAGTTGGTGTAATTTAAGAAATCAAATCCTACCCTGTGGTATTTGCTCTACTAGAAATTAAGTCTGTAACAAGGCACTGATCCTGCCTTTACCCCGTAAGCAAAAGGTTTCTGTGCCTGTGCATCGCTGCACTGACTTCAACGGGGTGATTATGATAGCAGGAGCAGGGACTTGTCCTTTAGGTTGCTTTTAATAAAATAAATGGAATGGAAAATGTATTGAAATAAGCCAGTAGAAACCCACCGACAATTCTGAGTTGCAATTCTTCCCTTTTAGAGGGCTCCTTGACACTAGGCTGGAAAATGTGACTGAAGACCCATATCAGGGCCTAAGTGATGCCCCGAGTGGGTTCATGTCACCACTAAGTAAATAACAGGGGGATTTAGGTCTTGCATCGCCTGCTGCAACTGGGCTGCAACAGGCTGAAGCAAAGCTCCCTGAAGTCATGGGACATCTCACCAGCAATCTCACTCCCAGGAGGCACTGGGCAAAGTCCTGAACTTACATGGTATGTATGGTCTGCAATTTGCTTTGATTTCTTCCTTGATCAAAGCCATTTTTATTACTTGAAGTATGTCTGTATTAATGATTGCTATATAAACATGTTATACTTCTGTTCCTGGTTCTGAAGTACAGGATAGACTGCAACTAGTAGAGATATTACTGCACTAATGTTATATCTGGCACTGCTTACAAAGGCTGCTGTTTCACAGTCACAACAGTTGGGTGTCTTATGCTCTTTGTTGCCTGAAAACCACATGAATATTGATCCCTGAGGTACTATTGCTCTCAAGTAAAACATTGTCCCAGGTTTCTACTTTCAGGAAAGAAAAATGAAATACACCCAGGCCTTAAAGTTCATAAGTTGTTAGACCATGGATGTTCCTCCAAACAAATCCACAGACCCACACTTGCACTCAGGGAGCCACTGCATAATTAACTTCTGCAGGAGGGACCCCTTCACGCAAGCCTTATTCCACCAGACATCCCACCCAGGGTGCCTGGCACTATGCAGTATACCCTCCTCCTGCTTTTCTTTTCCTCATTTTAGGAAGGAGCGAGCGTTCAGCCTGGAAATACTTTCTCCTGGGATACGGGATAGGTCTTCTCCCTTCTTGTCTCTCCTGCAATTTGTGCTCAATAATGTATTCCTACTACAAAACTCGGTTCTGTCAGGTGATTCCTTTTGCACGCTTTGGCCCTTATCTTGAAGTAAAAACTTGTATTAGTTTACTGTGAGATTCTGGTGAGAGGTGTCTTTTGGAGCCAGCCACTCTTGGGTGTTATCAATGAGCCCAGACATAAATCATTTGTGACTGAGTTACAGAAGGTCTGTAAGAATGAGTTTTCCCTCTCATTACAGGCACAATTTAAAGAGGCTGCAGAATTACCCAAGTTTTTTTTCTTCCACTAACTAGCCAAAACTATTTTCCTTAAAGCATTCACTACACAGAAGTAGTGTTCAGGAAGGACCCTATTCTGCTTGCAGCTGCCTAAGTGTAAATCCATACCAACCTTTCTGGTTTTATTTCAGTACATCGGATTAATGCGTCAAAACATAAAACACAGACTTCGACCCTGGCAGACTGACCTTATCGCCAGTGTAACTTCCCTGACTTTAACAGTGAATCCCATAACAGCATTTCCAGCATCTGTGGTGGTTGTCACAGGTCCCATAATACTTGGTAATTTATACAAAGTTCCAGTTGCCCGTGGTGTGTGTGAATGCAACAGAATTACAGCTTTATTTAAAATAATTAGGAAAAAAAAGAGTTCTGGTAGTAGACAGAAAAACTTGAAAGTGTGACCCCAAGACTCAAACCAAGGGAAATAAATAGGACCCAATTAACTGTGTTTATATCTTACAGCTCGTAGGTTGGAACAGCTGGAGTATTGTTGAGGTGTCATTACATTAGGATTGACTGGCTCAGTGTTTAAGTACATGGGAGTGGGTTAAATGTGATGCTTAAATATCATGGGTGTTTCAGGAAGAAAAAAAAAGCAAAACAGTTTAAGCTAGTTTGGTCTTATCCTCAATTTCTTTAATGTCAGTTACCACATTTGACTCTGCTGGAAAACCTCAGAGGAAAAGCCCAATGGTATAGCAGGGCCATAGGACCTGTGTAAATGCATGTGATACATCATGTCCTGAAGCAAATGGCAGCGTCACACTGCCATTTCCAGCCAATTTCCAGCATGACAATAAATGTACCCTGATTTACCACTGTCCCTTACGTGCCTGATCCCGCTGCCCCTTCCCTACACACATGCTCACCTGCAGCCTAGTCACCTGCCAGACTCCCACTGAATTCAGCGTTGAGCCCCCCTGCATGCCAGGGGTGCACCCACCCTGCGTTTTGGGGAGGTCACTCAGGCTGGTTTCTGCACTGGAGCTTCTTCCCATGGAGTGAGGAAGGCGGCCCTCACCTGCCCAGCCCTGGCTGGTGAGGCAGTGGGCACGTCAGGGAGCAGGTGCTGGGAATGGTGCCGAGGTACCCGCGAGAGCCTTGAGAGGATGGGGTCAGAGTGGGTGAAACTCTTGCTCCACTGAAGTCAGTGTCGGCATTGCCAGCATTGCCATCCAGCATGCACAGGTGTGGGGTTTTTTTTCTCTTATCCAATTAAGGAAAACAGTGTATGAAACACAGTAAGTTGTTAGCAACCCACCCTGTTTTCTGCCAGTGTTAAACTTAGGCTGCAAGTCCTTGCCTTGCTGTGGTGTCACTTCTTATTGATAAAGTTTATGGGACTTTTAAGTCATTACCCATAAGCCTCCAATTAGCAGGAGATGTGTGAGGTTCCTTCCCCGCTGCTCAAATAAACAGCAGTCGGACTCACCAGGTCTGTTCAAAGCAGAGCAAAGCCTCCACTGACTTCACAGGGTCCAAGGTTTCTGCTTCAGCTTCAGCTCCAGACACCAGACCACTTCCAACCCCTCTTGCTTTATTTGAGAGACCTAAGACACACAGGACTGAGGGTCTAAATGGCACGATGGTGGGCTTCTCCCAACGCTTCTCATCTAATTGCAGCCAACTTTAACTTTGCCTTTTCCACTCTTAACTGGTCTTCTTAACCTGCTTCTTAGCCAGGGCAAAATTAAGCATGAGGAAAAAGTCTTATTCAGCATTATAATTATCTACTCCCAAGCTGTATAACAAAATAGTTTACACATTTAATTGGTTTTGTCTAGTATTTCCACATATACAGTAGTCCTATTAATGAATATCATAGCTTCATTACTGCATATCACATTTTGCTATTTGTTGTGTACCATAAAATAACGTCAGCACATCAATAACTTAAATAACACAAATGTAAACTCATTTTCTGGTTGTTATAATTATGATTTTAGCCTGCAAAGGCTTTTTGATTTGTAAGACCATTCACATAACATGGAATGTAACTTTATTTGTTTTTCTTTTGTATATGAGACACCGAAAGCCCTTGTCATCTCTTAACAGGATACTAAAGCAGCTGCTTCATGAATGACAGCACAATTAAAGCTAAAAATCATAATTAAAAAAAAAAAAAACCCTTTGTACTGTACAATCTCAAATTAAAGCAAGAAAGATAATGACAATCTTTGCATTAGCTAGGAAACGTGATTCTCTGCCACTGGGCTTTTTTTTTTCTTGTTGACAATTCACAGAATGTGTATATGGGTGTAGTTATAGGTGTGTGTATATCCTATGCAGAACAGCAGTCCCTATTTTGTTGATCTAGTTCTTCTAATTGTTTAGTTAAACTACCTAACTGATACAATTTAGAATACTACATTAACACATTTAACATCAAGTTTACATACTTGCGTCTTTGAAATACTAGGAACTTTTACACATTTTATTTGGCTTTGTAAGGACTGGAATATCACAGATAAAGCAATCTACTTGTCTTTGAAAGAATATGGCTGTTCTCAACTAACTCTCTAAGGTTCAGAGTGAAATACATTTCTCCTTATATCTGTAGCTGACTTCAGAGAAGAAAGAGTGTCTTCTTAAGTGGTCAGTCTGATGTTACAGTACAGATTCTGCAGAGAGAGAGAGAGATTTAATGAAGGATAATTCTCTCTGGACTTTAGAGTTAAGCTGCTGCAGCAAAATTACTCCATTTAGGCTAATTTTTTCTATACAAATCTCAAAAAACCTATTCCAAGTATGTTTTGTAGTAGTATCTCCACATGACCAGAGGAGGGCACTTTGAACATCTTTGCACTGCCCAGGAGGCAGATGCAGAAGCACAGTGTTACCCAATGTCACACAGTCCTGCCACCTCTTCCCACCCAGGCAGGTGTCCATGTGTCCACAAAAATACAGAATCCGTATTGTACCACAGGGCTCTGTTCTGAAAACAGTGGCCAGATATATCACTCCCTTCTTGCTAACTAGGATTTCTTCTGATTTCCCCCATTTAATTCAGTGTTGCTGCAGGTGAAACTGAGATTAACAGATAATTCCTAAAAATCACGTGAGGGGAGTTGTCTCCCTCTCCTTCCTGAACAACCCTCTGCTATTAGCCCCTGGTAATTTAGCAAATATTGATTGATTTAACCCTCTATGACTTATCCTGCTGCAGAAATTCCTTGCCTTTAACTGAAAAATGCACTTGGAAAATGCACTCTCTGAGATATGTATTGCAACAGTGCATCTTTTCACATTAAACTCTTGTAAAAGTACTGCTCCATTCCGCCTTCTGAGGGAGGCGACTCCGCATCCCAGACCTGCTCCCCCCAGCAGAGTACATAGCGGAGAAATCAATCTCTTCTCTTTTCCATTCATGACCACAGTGTGGAGTTCAGCCACTTTCCATGCAGGAAACATTCTCCAGGGTTTCATTTTGGCTAAAGGTATTGACCTTCTATGGAAAAGATTTTAATTTTGCAATCTTACTGTTATCATAGACAGATTTTTTTTTGTCACTTCTCTGCTTTGTTTTGTTCAAGTTTAATGCTGCAAAATTATTAGAAAGGATTTAGAAACTTCTTTTTTTTTTTTAATAAAAGTCTCTGCTCCTCCCTGGGGAAACACACTGCTTATTTAATGTACTTTTTCCCCCCCTCAACATTATGCCTTTTCTCTTTTCTTCGCTTTCCTTCTCTCTTCTTCTCTTTTTTTCTTTCCTTTTTTCTCTTATCTTCTTTCTTTTCTAGAGCAGACAGGTACAAGAAGGAAGTTGTCTTTCATCAGCAGTCCTTTGAGATAGAGTAGAATTCAGTGAGTCCTCACCATGATAGGATCATAAACTTACTGGGTTAAACCAAGCTAACTTTCCCTAAGCTGCCAAGTTTTAGCTGCACCATACATATATGTGTTTCCTTGTGCCATTTTCTTTTCTTATAAGTTTGTTTTTCTGGATGACCCTGAGCTATGGATTCTCATTTCTACCACTAGTCAACCTTCCTTTCTTTTCTGGTTTTGCCGATATAGGCCTCAAAGAAAAAATGGCAGAAGAGCACAAAGTAGCTGAGGTACATGAGAGAGGACCAGATGATGTTCTGCACGTGGGAATGGCACTGGCCCTGCTGCATCCAGGAGAAGACCAAGTAATTGATCACACAACCAATCAACATCTGAGTGATCTGCGACAAGGTGATGAACATGGCAAATTTGCGTGAGACTCTGAAGCCAGCAGCCCGCAAGGCATAGTAAGAGTACATAACGGCGTGTACTCCATAGTTCATAGTCATGAACCAGCCACCGCCAGCCACCATGTCCTTGTAGGAGTACCAAGAATAAAGTAACACAGTAATGTGATGGTACCAGTGTAAGAAGATGAGCTTCTGTTTCCTAAGAATAATGAATATTGTATCACCTGTAACAAAACAAAAAGAAAAAAAAAAAGGAGGGGAGGAAATGAGAAACATATTGAACAATTCCATAATTACTGCAGTGCTCTCTTCCCGTTGATGTTGCTGGAGTATACACTATTTTGGAGCATGAAAAAACACTTCAGCTCTAGATCTGAGAGCCTGTCTGATCTGAGAATCAGCTTGGCTCCTAATCTCTATGCAATCTTTGGAAAACCAATGTATCCACACTTTCCTGTGTGGCTAACCCCTGTTTAAAAACTCCATAGGTTTACTTGGTAGCCCTCTGCTGCAAACATAATCCATGAAAGCCTGAGCTGAAGTAGGTGGATGTATGTTTCATCTGACTGTGAGACTGTCCACGATACACTGTGACTAGAAGAGAAATGCAGCTTGACAGAGAGCAGAAAACCTGAAGAGAAAGCAGCACAGTGTCCTCCAATTCAAATGCCTACCTGCAAATTGAGCCTAGTTAAACTCAGTAGAGCCTTTTGAGGTACTATGCAAAAAGCTCTTGTGTATGCAACCTACAATACTGAAAGGTATGTAATTGTCAGAAAAAAACACTTCTAGAAAGAAATTTGCATCCTTTTCTGCAAATTCATGTTGCTATTGTAAAAAAGTAAATTTTATTCCTCTTTCCTGCTTTTTTCTTCCTTCTGCTTCTCGTGATTGCACTAAGCATCCGTGCTGGGTTTGAGTGGCGAGGTTTTTAGCAGCGGGGGAGACAGTTAAAGCAGTGTCCCCCTGTGAGAAGCTTCTTGAAGCTCTCCCAGCTTCAAGTTAGACCCGCCTCTGGCTAAGCCTGGGCCAATTAGCAACAGTGGCCACGCCTCTGTGATAATGTATTTAAGAAGGGGAACCTGAAAGGGGGAGGAGACTTTGAAGAGGTGTTATAAGAAGGACACCTGTGTGAACATTGAGGTCAGTAGAGGGAAGGGAAGGGAGGGAAGCCAAGCCAAGCCAGAGGAGGGAGCCCTTCTGTATCCTGTGGTGAAATGGCAGGGCCACCCTCCATGCTACCCATGAAGGTCACTGGAGGAGCAGAGATCTGCCTGTGGAGGACCCGACACCAGAGCAGGTGGCTGTGCTAGGCTGGGACTCTGTAGGAAGAAGCAGCCCCCAGTGTTGTAGTTTGGCACTGGGCAGACTGCAACACAGGGGGTGACCCAGGCCAGAGCATCCCATGGGGAGCACTCATGGTGGGGAGTTTGTGGTAGACTGTTTCCCGTGAGAAGGACATCACATGGAGCAGGGCGAAGAGTGCTCCCCCCAACCCTGGAGGAAGAAGCAGCAGACTGACTGCACGCCCCCATCCCCTGCCCCTGTGCTGCTGGAACAAAGCTGGGCCTGGGCAGAAGGTAGGGGTGGGGCGAGATGTTTTAAGATAGGTAACACTTCTCACTGTTCCATTCTGTCTGTTAAGTGCTGGTTTTGTTAGTGTTTGAATAAAAGTGATGTTCTTGTTTTCTTCCCCTAAGGAGTCTGTCTTTTGCCTGTGACTGTTAAATGGGTGATCAACTGTTCCCTGTCCTTATCTTGATTCCTGAGCCTTTTGATTCATTTCTCTCCTTCCCAGCGCTGGGGGGGAAGGAGTGAGTTAACAGCGTGGTGCTTGTTTGCCCTCTGGGCTCGAATCCAGGACAGCATCTCAATTAGATGTATATATGTATGCTACTTGTTTTCTGTTGTTATAGACACAGTGTTTCCAAAAAAGATACCTGAGATTTGAATCCAGGTACTTATTTCTACATATATGTATCCCAGGAAATCCAAATCATGAAAGTTAGTGATGGGTGGAACCAAAACTGCACTGTCTGCACAAGGTCTGTAATAAGCCATAATGCTACTGTTTACTTCATTAGCTGCAAGATGTTGACTCACATTTTTGTAATTAATCATATGTTCAATTTGTTGTTGCTGTGCAGTTTTTAAGAACTAAGTTTCTGTGGCTTTGCAATAATTTAAGCAGCAGGAAACCAAGGGATTCTGACGCAGCAAGGCAACTGGTGTCTGTCTCTTTCCAGTTTTTACGCTGATGAATTGCTTTTCTGTAATTTGCTGAATCAAATTCTCTGCTGAAAGGTAAAGACTTATTTTTTGTTGTACACCTGAACACAGTGAGTGCTGCAGCCCTCTGAGGTTTAGTAAGGGCATCCTCTGAAATGAAAGCTGGAGGGCAGCTAAATTGCTGCCTCCTATTTCCCATTAAGACAAGCCTTTCTTGCATTAAGAAGCCACGGGATGAGAACACATGCAGACTGGCTATTAAGTTGGCTTTGGTATGTATATCATAAGTATCATTAGCAAAAAAAATGCTGGAGAGACAGGAGTTTATAAGAATCGGGAAAAGCTAGAGATATTATAGGAAATTCGTTTCTATTTGGAGGAAGCAGACAGCTGCAGCTTTCAGTGTTTAGGGAGGAAGCACATTACTGTTCATAATTGTACGCCTACATGTGTATTTAAGGATGAATGTTGCAGAATGGAGGTAGAACCTAACTCAAAGCTTCTTCCTGACACAGCTGCTGTAGCCCACCCTTCACTTCTGTACCCATGGGGTGAGTGACTGCCAATTACGCTACTTGTATTTACTTACAAGTAGTTAAGGAAGAGGTATGGACCAGATTGCTCTTACCTTGACTGCCCTGCTGTATATAATCACTGCAATTTAATCCTGGGCTGGGAATAGTCTTATTCAATTGCACATTGCTCTAACTTCAGTCAAGCTGGACTTAATCTCTAGAGACTAAAACATGCAGAGTTTGGGGTTGGTTTTGTTTACTCAGTTTTTCTAAGACTAAACAAGACCTCAACAGCACTGAGACCCTTCTTGTGCTTCCTGCACAGACATTTCCGCTCTAAATATGTGTAGTGAGAGAAAGGGAAGGAGGGTACTCACCTAGTTCGGGTGCTTTGCTTAGCACAAATGCATATGCCCAGAATTTGCTGACAGGTCCAATGTAAAAACTCTGGTCACACACTGACTGCTTCAGGCCTTTGGTCATCAAAATGTACAGCATATAAGCACCAGTTCGAACAGCACCAAATATACTTTAAAACAAAAAGAGAAAATGAAGAAAATTGAGTGGACACTTGAAATTTACATGCCATCACTTCAAATCGTTAAGAGAAAAAGGCCATAAATGTGCTGAAATAATACATTTGAGACAGCCTTAAAGCTGGAGCAACTCTGCTGGTTTCTAGGAAGTTAATCTGAACTCAGATTTGTAAACTGGACTCCAGCTGTATCACCTGGTGAAAGTCTGGAATAGTAATGTCAATGTTTTTTATTTCATTTCTACAGGAATGATCCTTCATATTTCAGAAGCAGTGAGAGACATCTACTTCAGCTGAAAAGAATGTGCAGAGTTTGATGCTGATGGCTGGGAGACTACAAGAAATGAGTTGATAAAGAGCTGTCATCAACATAAGCAGGACTAATTCCCTCTTTTGATTTTTCTCAGTTCTCTCTTGTCTCTCCCTGTGTTTGTTGCACCCACAGGACCTCTGAGCACAGACAAACCCAGGTAGGGCGCACAGACTTTGATGGAGGGTCTCAGTCAGGCCATGTGTTTTGGTGCATATGCTGTCTTCACACTTCATCTCTTAACAGGTCTTTGCTAACAGAGGAATCTACTAGTTGAATAGAGCCGAAAACAGCAGATTCACCCTCACCTCATCAAAGTGAGATGCAAAGTAACAGTCTTCTGTAAATGAGAAATGAGATTTGCAATGGTATTAATTGGTACAATTACAGAGGGGATAGGGTTAGGTAACAAAAGATATCCAGCTGATGTAAGGAACAAAGGCTTCTGTCTCTGCAGTGAGGAGCTCTGCAGAAGGAATTGCCTCACTGTTTTTAGGCAAGAACATGCTTGCCCATTGTCTACCATTGTAGCTCGTTGGCCCTTCAAAAGCTGTGACGAATACTGGGTGAAACAAGCAGCTTTCAGAAAACTGGAGAAAAGAAAGATCCGATGTCCTTTGGGGCTGAGTATATCTTACTTTATGTCTACATCATATGACCCTGTGCCTCTAGCCTTTAACTTCTTTGTGACCTTGTCCTACTCATGAATCCTCTAGTTCCTGCCCTGCCTTAGTGTCTTTTGTGACTATTGCACACCAGTAAGCAAACCAAACCACCTAAAATTGATGTGGGCAATGCAAGCTACCTTTTATGCAAAAGTCTGTGAAATAAGGAACAGTTCATTTGAAGTTATCGATTCTGTTACTTGTCCTTGTCTTGTGAAGTCATTATTATTTAAAAAATGTGTTTTAAAATCATCAAGGCAGCTTCAAAAGTTCAGCTCTATGGTAGTTCTTATGGTACTTGGTCAGACTAGATGGTTCAAGAAAGCCTGCCAAGCATAAAAAACTGTTGACCTAAGTTTTTATAATTTTTGCACTAAGTATTTAGATTTCCAAATCTGCAGCATTGATATATTCAGTCAAATGTGCCTGCTCCTAAGGAGCAATGCACCTTGCTCTCCCCTGTCTGCTGCATGCACTCCACAACCAAGTGGAGTACCATGCTGCCTGGTGCTCTTCAGGCTCTGTCAGTGGCATCACAGATGGGGCTCTATGGCCAGGTCATACCTGGGGAGATGTGTTATGTTCTGGCTCCTGCACCATTACACTTCGATGCCTGAGGTTTCACTGTGCCATCAGGAAATTCAGACAACTGCAAGCACTTAAGAAGCTACTGTGATTATCCGTTCTTTGTACGGTGGCATTTGCTCATGGGCTCTACTGCCAGGTGAGTCCTCTTCTGCTATGTGCAAATAAAAAACCATCCTGCTGTGGTACAGGTGTACTGAAGGAGCTTAGCTGAGTCTGGGTTTCCCACGAACACTGCCCAAAGTAATGCACATATTCTCAGGCTTAGGCAAGACAGCTGTTGCAGTCTCTCGTGTTCATCCACTCCTGCATGCAGGAGGGATAGTGCAGTATTCTTGACACCTAGGCAGACCATAGTGCATCCTCTCTGTGTAGGGTTGTTCCCTCCCAGAAATGCTCTCTCAGCATGCTTTTCTCATGTCTTTCAGGGATTGGTCCTTTTAACTCAGCAGAGAGTGCCAAAGCCTGCAGGAGGAGTTTGGAAATGAGGTGCAACTTGTTCTGTGTCTTCTCTCTGGAGTTTAATGCATGCCTCTTTTTTTTTTTCTCAGGAATTGCATTTCTCATTCCCAAGAAGACAGGAGATCCTGACAGAGATGTGATCTGATCACTTCCTGAGGCAGTAAACTCCTCAAGCTAGCCAGGGCAGGCTGCTGCTTGCTCTTATGTTTTGGGTGGTGGCAAAACTGGGTGGAGGAAGATCAGGCAGAATATCTAATGATACGTTGGTTCTCCCATTAGCAAATACCTCAGTGCTGACATTAAAAAGGGGGCAAAAAAGGAAATTTTAAGTTATGAAATCAAATAGCTGCAAGCTATACACCCTTCCTTGTACAGAAGCTGTATTGCTTTTCTAAGGCATCATTTATTATTAAAGTTTTAAAACTAAAGAGAATTCTGTGCCATGAACACAAACTCAGCTGAGAAGAGCGCTTGTTCAAGCAACAGGCAAACGTTGACTTAACTTTAAGTGACTGAGTATCAACACCCCCAGGGACTTAATGTGGACTGATAACAGAGCCAAAGAGTATTTGCCCTGTGGGGATTACAGAGTTTCACTTTGCTGTCCTTGAGATTATAACAATATAATTCTTCCTGTCTTTCCATTTAGCAATACTGCAGCGCACATGCACACACACACTCTCACCACACGCTTTTCTATAATTTCGTAGCACAGTTGCCTCCTCTAGTTCTGTGACTCCAGCTACTGCTCTACATGGTGTGAGTCAGACTAATCTGAATTTTTTATCAGTAAAAACCAAGTTACATTTTCACATAATTCACAAGGGAAGACTTTATAAATAAGGAGGATGGCAAACTGGAAGTAACTGATTCAATTACCTAAACAGATGCCATGAGCAGGTAGCTGTTTATAAGATGTGCTGCATGCCAAAACACTACCCTGCCACCAAGCACACGCCACCGGAGACAGAAAAAGATCTAATCCATGTCTGCAAACGTGCCTTGGACCCAGAGAGACAGGACTGCTTTTTGTGCCTCTGTCACTTAATCTTGTTTGTTCTGTAAGGTAAGATCAACCAACAAATTTCTATCTTGCAAAAACATGATGTGCAGCAGAGTGATGACATTGCTTGCTCAATAAATCACTTCTGCTTCATTTTGTCCTCGCCCTGCTCTCTGCTGTAGCTTTTATGAGGTATTGAAACAAACTGCTTACCAAAGCAGTCTGTCTGGTGGGAATCATCCACAGGGATTTTAGAAATAAGGTAGCAGTGAATTACTGTACAATTACAGCCTTTTGCAACTAGAGAGACTGATCAGAAACAAACTGCACCAGCTAATGCAGCTTTCTCATCTATTCAGACTCAAAATGTCCTACGTTCTCCTCTCTTCAACCAGTGACTTCTCTGGTAGATGAACAAATGCCCAATTGAGATTTTACTGTCCGTAATACAATCAAAACATACCCATGAGCAAAATAAATACTAATACTTTTCCCTCACAAACTTGTTTTCAAATGAGGGCCTCAGAACACAGCCAGTGCATGGGTTAGGTGTGGCATTAAGGAGAGAAATCGAGGGCTGGGGAGCTAGCTGATTGGAAGACAAAGCAGGTGTTAGTGGCCGAAGCATATTACTGCTTTCTGTTCCCTCCATCCTACTTACCAGGAGGGACTGAAGTACTTGTTTCTCAAAAGCCTGAGAGGGCAGCAGGTATCTCAAGACTCTAGTTCAACCCCAGCTGGCACTCTAGCAGACTCAGCTCCTCCTTGCAGTGAGGAGGAGACTGCCTATTTTTGCTAGGGCTGCTTTCTATGTAGACCCGTCACTGCACTTGGGTCCTGACACCTCTTGGACATCCTGGTCCAGAATTTAACACTGCAGAATTGAGCAGGGAATGTTTCTTCCACATAAAAAAAATAAATAGATTAAAAGTTCAGCACAGAATATATTAACACTTCCTAAAGGATTTTAGTGCTGTGATAATTTCGGACAGGGAATTCTCTGCTCCAGTTTGCATCTTAAAAAAAAACCTTAAACTAACCAAACACACCATGCAAACTGTATCTGCAGAACTAGGTAAAGATGGTATTGAAGGGGGTAAAAGTCTTGACTGTGGCTAAGGTGAATGTAGAATATGTTAGCTACAAGCTACGCATCAGAAGTGGAGTATATTTTTGAAAGCATGCCATCCTGCAAACACAGCACCAGCAGAGAGCAGCAGGGAGACCACAGCCAGCAAGACCCAGCTGTGCTGGGCAAAATTACAGGCTGGTAGAGACTTCAAGCACAGCCTTACCCAGGCTCACAGGCTGTTCAACATGGCCCAAACCACAGGTGCCCAGCTGGTTTAACCAGTCTCCAAGGTGTGGGACTACCCTCTGTCGTGGGTGTGCTGGGTTAGTCTGGCAGCGAGCTGGCCAGGCACTCAGCCGGAGTTCCCATGGGTCCGGCTCCAGGTCCCTGGCTGGGGCCTGGCTGGAGGAGAGAAGAAATCTTAATTCTGCCCCGACCCACTTACATGGCAACTCATGGGAGCACTGGGAGGTGACATAGAGCACGTGGTCCTCCTCCATGAAAGCCACATTGAACAGCCGGTGGTCCTGTGAGAGCAGCCGAGATCACCTTACATGCAGAGTCACAGCCCTCAGACTGCAGCCTGCTTGTACCATAACGGCTAAAAAAAAGGCAAGCAGGTTCTTTGTTGCTTCTTTGTGGTTTTGGGTTTTTTTTCATTTTTGCATGCAAAATATTTACAGAGGAAGAACTCTGAATTCGAAATAAATGTTTAAAGGTCAGCAGGTGAAGAACACGGAGCTTCCTACACCTTCCTTCATGACAAATCAAACCGCATTCACCTTTCTGTTCTGTTCAGCAGGAATATTTCAGTGGTCATATCAAGTTTCCCTCCTGCTGCTGAAGAGCTGGTCTCTTAAAACAATAAAATGGCCTTTCTGTGCCCTTCTGATTTAAAACCCATGGTTCTCAGAAAAGAGGAACAAGTTGTGCTGCTAATGCTGTGGCACAGGAGCACAGAATGCACAGGGACCCCTCGGTCTGACACATCAGAGTGGCAGGGTAGTCAAAAAGCACACCTGGTGAAAGCAGTTACTGTAAAAGGGCAACAGAATATTTCTGTGCTTAGCCAAGCAACAGAAAACACGTAAAATACAAACTGATGCTGGGAAAATGCACAGAGGAAGCATCTATAAGAGAAACAACTCCATGAACTAAGTTTCTTGAAAAGAAATGCAGCTGAAGCCACCTTAATCAGAGAGCTCTGAATTCCCCAGCAGGGTAGCTACCCCCAAATCAGCACAGAAACTCAGAAATGCCTGATATTATCAAGTAACATGGACCAAGGTGGGTGCATCTCCATGTGAAGGAACATCTCTCATCTTTTAGCCATTTGCTCGCTGTGCTCTTTGATTAATTCCTAAAAATAAGTTTGTAACAAAGCAATTTTGCAACATGACCAGTAAGTTTGTTTTGTAATTCTTTTGAATATTTATGGAGCTTTTCTTCTCCACCTAGTAAGGGCAGGCTTCTTTCAAATCACTCTTACCTTCTGCAGTCTTGTGAAATGTGGTCCCAGAGTACCAGTCCATCAGTGATATGCACCAAGTGGATGACACAGCAGGGACAGAGCTAGGTCACAGCTTTCTTAAGAAACTGATAAGATTTTGTTGCTAGAAATGAAACTGTACGAGATTTCTATCTGTCTCTCACAAAACCCTGCTTTGGCCACGTGACAAGGAACAGTAGTTTTGCTGAATCAAAAGACACAGTGTCACCTTTGTAGGATGCATACGTTGAAGGGGCCACTTGCCTTGCCAACCAGCAGATGGAAGGGTTTTTTCCAAGCTTGTCACAGAATTATTTTTGCCTAGGTGACTTCAGATAAGGTTGGCAGACCAGTGTTGGGAAATGGCCCTTTCCAGGGAGGAAGCACACAAGGATAGGTCCTACCTAGCAAACAGGGCAGGAGTTCTGGGAACATGCATCTGTATGGTGACCACACACTATACATACAGCTGTATTGTAAGAAGATATACCTAAACTATTATCTGTGTAGACAGGTGAGGTAACCAGATCACAGTGTGCTTGCTGCTTTGTTACTGCTGCGGTGATTATACTATCAAACCAGTGGGAAGGATGGAAGATTTAATGAATCATTGGCCTGCTCCCAACCTAAAATCTGTGCTTACATTTTGCAGTGGCTTCAGGTCCCGCAGGAGCAGAGTACTCTGGGAAACTGCTAAGCTTTGTGTCAAAAAGAGAAGACCATCAAACAAAATTTTAGTATTTAAATCAGGAAGTTTATGGGAATCTACCCTCATAATCATAGAATCATAGAATGGTTTGGGTTGGAAGGGACCTTAAAGATCATCTAGTTCCAACCCCCCTGCCATGGGCAGGGACACCTTCCACTAGACCAGGTTGCTCAAAGCCCCGTCCAACCCGGCCTTGAACACTTCCAGGGAGGGGGCAGCCACAACTTCTCTGGGCAACCTGTTCCAGTGCCTCATCACCCTCACAATAAAGAATTTCTTCCTTATATCTAATCTGAATTTACCCTCTTTCATTACCCCTCATCCTATCACTACACTCCCTGATATAGAGTCCCTCCCCATCTTTCCTGTAGGCCACCTTTAAGTACTGGAAGGCCACTATAAGGTCTCCCTGGAACCTTCTCCAGACTGAACAACCCCAACTCTCTCAGCCTGTTCTCATAAGGGAGGTGCTCCAGCCCCCTGAGCATCTTTGTGGCTCTTCTCTGGACCTGCTGAAGCAGGTCCAGAGCTGGACACAGTATTCCAGGTAGGGTCTGACAAGAGTGGAGTAGAGGGGGAGAATCCCCTCCCTCGACCTGCTGGCCACACTTCTCTTGATGCAGCCCAGGATACTGTTGGCTTTCTGGGCTGTGAGTGCACATTGCTGGCTCATATTCAGTTTTCCATCCACTAATACCCCCAAGTCCTTCTCCACAGAGCTGCTCTCAATCCACTCATCGCCCAGCCTGTATCTGTGCACAGGATTGATGTGACCCATGTGCAGGACCTTGCACTTGGCCTTGTTGAACATGGTGTTCGCACAGGCCCACCTCTCAATCCTGTCCAGGTCCCTTTGGATGGCGTCCCTTCCCTCCAGCATGTTGACCACACCACACAGCTTGATGTCACTGGCAAACATGATGAGGTGCACTCAATCCCACAATCTGTAAAGAAATCCCATAATCTGTAAAAAAATATAAAACTGCTTTTTTTTCCAGTTCTCCCAAGATATGACTGTAGTGGGTAGTTTCTTTCTAAAGTTGAGCCAAAATGAAAGGGAATGTCCAGGTTTGTTTAAGCGGTTATCTGGGTGGTGTCAAATGAAGAAAGGATATTAGGGTCTGATTTGTGCTGACCAAAATTATGGACTAACAGCTTATTGGTGCCTGGGAGCTTATTTAAAACGTATTGTTCAAAAATCATTTTGTGGGTAGATTTGTCAGACTGTTTTGATGCTGGGAGAATTAAAACCATGAGAGTAGCCTCCCCAAGAGCCTGCCCGACAGAGACAGCATTCATTCCAACATGGGGAGGGGACTGGCAAGACATGCCATCACACACCAACCTTCTAGCATACAGAAGCAAAAGGGCGAGTGAGAAATATGTTTCCTGGCTAACTAAGTTTCCCTAAACTTAAAGAGTGCATGGGCACATGTTCACAGGGTATCACAGAGAGCAAATGCAGGTCCTGAGGACCCCCCTTTCTGGGCGGTGGATGTGTGATGGAATGTAGCAAAGGAGCAGCACAACCCACCAGAATTCACAATTGCTTTGCTCTGTTTTCTGACACCCAAGCTGCTCTCGGGTGTTTGTCGACTGGCTAGATTTCATTGCAGCTGTTCCTCCCCCCCTCCTTTTTTTTTTTTAAATGAATCACCTCTTAACTTTTTGTGTTTCTTTTTCCACTGATGTGCACATTCATCCACATCTGGCCACCTTTGCAGGGGAAAGGGAGGAGCAGTACTACCTTCATTGAGCAATGTGCAATACACGATGGTGCAATACTAAAAAAAAAAGTTGGATTTTCCAGATGGAATAAATCCTCCAGAAGAGAGGAGGAATTAATTAAGCCTATGACAATTCTAATATATAGTTTCACTAAAAGGTTGTCAGGCTACCTAAATGTTATCTCAGATGTGACTCCTGTCTTAGTTTGCCTTGACTGTATTCAAACGTCGTTCCATAAAATCCTGGATCTTGTATTTAAACAGGTGTAGAAACTATAAGATTGCTTTAGGTTGATTGCAAAAACATGATATTTTTACTGTACAAGAAACCTATCATTAAGTACAAATGAAATGTGGGCAATGACCGAAAGATATTATTGGCTGTTGTTCAGTGACCTACATGGAATTAATGGCTCTTATGTTGATCTCAAGAAGTTAATGAGAGCTGTGGCTAAGTCAGTGCAATATGACATGTCTTCTAATCTCACAGAAAAGCAGCCTGGAAAAGGATCTGGCAGCCAACATCCTAAATGGTCAATGTGACACAAGGACAGCCTATATGAAACATTCATATATATTAATAACTTGCTCGAAGAACCAGCTTTGTAAGTCTGCACCTGGTTATTAAAAATATTTTGCTAGGTTTGTGGAACTAAGGGTTACATTTTTCAAATTAAATGAATCAGTCTCTTGATCAGTGAAGGATACACAGCGATATGGTTGGTACTCATCTAAGTGATAAAGTTTGAAAAATAATAGTACTGACTACAGATTTGGTCTCTCTTAACTCTAAATGTAACATTTACGGAGCATTTTACAAGCATTTAAAAAAGAGGACTTCCTAATAGTGAGTTACCTTGAAATCCTAGACACACTTGTTCAAATTACAGCTGATGAACTTAGCCCAACTGTTATTTTTATAAGAAATGGCAAGAAAATTAATATAATTAGGCTGTTGTTTCATCATCCTTCAACATTTCTGAAGTGCTTTCAAGCAGCACCAAGGTTAGTGATAGAGAGAGGGAGACCCGATCCTGCAGAATCACTGTTGTTAAACACTTATAAAGCACTTCCCTGTTTTACCTCCCAGAACTGATCCAGGTACCTCCCCAGAAGACCTTGTCTCCTCATCAAAGCCACCTGTGATGCAGACATCTCCTTTCTCTCCACAGAGCAGACCTTCCTGTTGCCGTATCAAAATTTTGGTCTTGTCTGTTTTCCCACAGCCAAGTGACCTACCACCTCCAGCTTGGGCTGTCCCAGAATTACAAATGCCTCAACAATATTCAGGCCAGCAACTGTTTTAGGTCAGGCATCCCTGTGTGAAGCAACTGCTAAGTACAACGCTGTTTGTAAGCTGGGGTGTCTTCAGGTTCAGACTTAACTTTCTCCAGACTTCTTCTGTCCATGTTGGCATCTCCAACGCCTTTAGCATTGTATTTGTAAATATTTCACAGTCCTCAGTGGCCTTTACTCTGTGACAGCCTCGTAAAGTGGCTAAGCCTAAGACCCATTTCAAAGACAGGTGAGGCAAACTGAAATTTAAGTGTCCTGTCAAAAACCTGTGTCTGAGTCAGGATGAGAAATGATGTGCAACATCACAAGTTGTGGTTCAGTGTCCTACCCATGAGGTCTGTTTGATGTAAGTAGAAAGAGGTGTGACCTCACTCTGTATCAGTGAAAACAGTATTATTGAATTAACAGTAAACACACTCCAGTAGGAGGAATTTTCTCCAGAGAGTCCTTTGACCTGCTATAGATTTTCTTTTCACTTTTTAAAGTTACTCTCTAAACCTTCAAGTCCCAAACCCTCCATCTTAACTACCCAAGGTACACCTATATCTGTAAAGATAAATAGTTTATAGACATAAAAGCTGTTGTTACACCTCTTATCACATTTTCATTGTCTGCACATCCGATATTTTGGCAGCATGCTTTCAAGACCTAAAAATACAGTGATGCACAGAGTTATGGTGCAAGTTTACAAAGCTGTGCTGTCCTAGAAACACAAACAGCTGGAAACTTCCTGACCTAGCCAGAAGACCAGGTAAGAGCAAGACGTGCCTTCCACAGACTCAAGTTAGACTCTTGCTTTCATTCTGTTTCCCTTCACGTATTAGGCAAATACCAGGGTGGATTTGGCTTGACACAGCTGGACACAAGCCATAGAGAATGTGAACCTACGGAGTGAGTTTAAGAGCGTCATTGCTTCTATGTCCCCCCACACTGTCCCACCCCTTGAATTTGCATAGGACCAGACCTCAACAGCTGACCTTGTCATAGGAGAAAATATTTGGATTCTTCTCCCTCACGGAATTTTTGCAGTTGTTCTAACTATTGTAGTTGTTTTGTGTTAATGCTCCCTGCTGATCCCCTTACTCGCACCAGCAACTCCAGAAGAAAATCAAGTATGGATCAGAATCCATGGTGGGGGTGCCTAACTCCTTGCAACATGGGCAGGTACAAAACTCACACTAGTGAGGTGGAAAACTCAATGCTAATGTTCTTAAAAATACCTGTTTTCCTTTACTAATGCCCTCAGTTGATAAACTACAAAAATGCAGGTTTTAATCAGCAGCAACTGATTCTGTGGGAAGCTCATTTGAAAAGTCTTCTATCTACCAAAGTCTATGAAGGAAAAGCCTGAAGACATAACCAGTGCGTCAACCACAGACAAAAACAGAACCCTAAATTCTCATTTTAAAATGAAAAAATCTCATTATTTCAAAGTCAGTCTTGCAGAGGACTAAAATGATTGGGTTTTTATGTTCAGGATTTAGGACTATCACGCTGTTACTGTGCGCCTAAGCTGAACTCCCTTCTGCTCTATACTATTTGCATTTGACTGGAAAAAAATTACTGGCTATCTTTCCCATATTTTCCTTTAACAAAACTAAATTTGGGCACAGACATGAGAACATGTTACTGAGTCTTCTCTGGTGCTGATGAACTATGCTAAGTATTTACATGCTCATTCTGTCTATGGCAATTTTAGTGTAAAACTAAATTTTAGTGTAAATCTAAATTTTAGTGTAAAACTGTAAAACCAGAGAAGGAGGTTTGTGCTACCATATTTTACCCCTTTGTAACTGTGTTTAGACAATCACATGCTAGGTACCACAATTCAGTTGATAGCAGATAACTGAAAGCACAGTAACTCCCTTGTACCTGTGTCCTCCAAGGCCTTGCCTATTGATAAAATTATCTGGGACCATTATTTACTCTCTTACAATGGGCAGGAACAAAAAAAAATTATGGAAAAAGCACCTTGGTCCCACAATATACCTTTTTCCTATGGTAATGGAACACCTTTAAAAGCACGTTTTCAAAAATTAACAAAACAGTTATTTAAGAGCACTTATGTCAATCTCATTCTTTAAAAAGAACACAGAACTCATCCTCTTCAGCCCATGTGTCTGAAAGGTCATAAGGTATTTATATTCTTCATAATGACTAAACTATTGTAAATAAGAGCACAATTTTCACAAACGATTTAGACTAAGAAACGTTTTTAGCTTCCCAAACTCTCTGAAAGCTTGAAATGACTAATGATTTTGCTCCCACTTGCAATTTTACCTCTCCAGCTGAGGGAATGCATTATTTGAAAACGTTCATTTTCTCCGAGGAGGTGTATGTGGTAACTAGCACTGGGCAGTCTCTGTGGTTCTTCTCTACTTTGAGGTCCTGTACCTGCGCATCTCACAGTGAGCTCCGCAGGTCCTCCCGCACTGGCGCTACTCCACCCCTCACTCCGCAGGCAGGCAGGCTGCTGCCTCCACCTGCCCGCTACCTGCTCACTTGTGCCAATTTGGCTGACTGCAGGGCTGTGCTGTTTAACTGGACAGGTGAATCATGCAGCTAAAATAGTCTCTCTGCCACTTTTTTTTAAATGACATGATTTCATTGCTCTCCGTCACAGTGAGGAAACCGAAGACCACAGAAGGTGGTATTTCCAGCCAGCCTTGGCGCTAGAGAGTCCAGTGGCACTGTGGTCTGAGCAGATACTCTGCTCTGGGAAGACACTGAAAAGGCATTTAAACTGCTTTGCATCTCTGCTGGATCTTGTTTCAAATATGGTTCTTTTAGAGGGTGACAGAAAATCTCAAGACTGACTCAAAAGTCACTTAGGCTATGGTTGGGAATACAGCAGGAACCATACCAATGTTGTATTAAGTACCATTCCCGTTATATATGATTGTTACATATTCTTTCTACATAACCCATTGCTCTGAATAACAGAGTAAGGTGCCTCCAAAACATACTTACACAAAGAGTTAGCATATCTGCAAGGGCAGGAGAACACCAAGAATTTAACAAGGCCCAACCGCAAAACCTTCCTTCTAACATCTTGCTGCCCAGCTGCTCCTCAGCCTCCTTCCCCCCCATCTCCTGACCAGGAAGCAGAACAGATGGGTTTTGTGGCTCACCCACAGAGTCCTCCCTTATCATCCTTGAAGGTGATGGAGTCTCATTCAGGGCGGAGTCTAAGCCACAGTATTGTTTAAAAAAAAGGTAAGAAAAGGGGGAGATAGTGTGGCGCTCACCCAAAAACCTGGTGGTCAGCAGTACTAGTAGTGTTTTATAATGGGTTGCTCTAGCTCTCAATACCAGCTGTGTGAGCAAATGTTGTGCTGATCTTTGCAGTTTTTATCACTCTTTTGGCAGAAGACTTTTCTTTGCATAAGTTCACACATACTTTGAGGTTTGGGTTTAGTCCTATCAAAATCCCAAAACAAAATTTGAGAATTCCCCTTCCATCTCTAGAAAAGACCCCCATCACTGCACCAAACACACAAGCCCTGCTTTTCAGACCTTTCTACTGTATCTGATCCAGATGTCTCCCTAGTAAGCTTTTCAATGCAAATCATGACCAAAACCTGAAGCCAGGCCAGCTCAGAGTGATTTAAAAATTGTGCAAATATTTTATATGGCTTTAAGAAATAACATATCATTTGTGCAAGTTTATATACCCGTAAGCATATGCATACATGCCTGGGTGGTTACTAGTTTCACATGTGATAAATTTTGGGGAGGGAAATGAGGTACATTAAGGTGACAGCTCGCTCTGTGGTTTTCCAGTGAGGGCAGATACTGTGCTCCTTGCAACAGTCTTTTTTTTCTCCTTTGCAATAAATCCCTCGATGTGGGGCCACTCCCTTCAGCCCTTCCTTCTCGTCAGCAGATTTCCTAATCACAACTCACCTGGCTTCCAAAACTATTTCTTTGTCTTTTTTATTGACAAAACTGGAAAGAAGACCAGGCTTAACTTATTTCTCTCCCTCTCCAGGGATCTCATTAAGCATACCCAAACAGTGACATCTCTGCAGGGCTCCAGATCAATGGACACTGTCATCTGGAGATTTTAATCACATTAATACCACAGCAGAGTAAAATCCATCTGATTCTCCTTTGCTAAAGTGGCAAGCTCAACACTTTCGCCAATTGCTGCAACTACTACTCAGAAGGCTTATTTATATGTGTGGATAAAAATCAATCTACCACAGCTACCACCTTCCAGTCCCTCCTCACAGAGCCTGAATTCCCTCTCAAGAAAATACAGTTTGATCCCCCAGACCTGCCTTGTTTATGATAGGGATTAGCTTTATTCAGACAATCCTGAGGAGCAGAGTATAAAAATAATCAATAAAGTGAAGCTCTCTGAGCTGGTGGAAGAACCCGCACTGCTTATAAAGCATAGCAGAAAAACAAATGCCAGGGCTAGATTCCTACAAGTAGTCTTTGCAACAGAGGAGAAGATAATTGGTGGAGGTAAAAAGGGTTATACTTGCATGGACAGTCTTACACAGAGCTCTTAGTGGCTACACAAGGCCCACTGGGTTTTGGTAGAGATAAACAAGGAGCAATGGTCAGGCTGAAGGGCAGTTGAACTCAATCATTACCCTAGGAACATGAGAGAATAGCTTAAGTTGCTTACAGGGACACCCATGTAACCATACACTGCTGAGAAACATGTAACTGTTTTCTTTCAACGAATGAAAAATAATTTTTCAGCTCTACCCACGCATCCCTGCATCTCATCTGACTTCTAAAGAGTCAGTTACAAGCTAATCAATAGTAATTACCCAGCATCCGGTCTTGCCCTCCTCAATGTGCTGTTACCTGATGCTGCTCCCTGATTATCTGGCACGTGTAGGGTAGGAACTTGCAGGAACAATATTTCTTGATGAAAGCTGTTATTTCTTGAGCAATAACTCACTCTTCCATCACTAAATAACAATTGGACTTTTGTTGCAGTTGAAATGCCTCGCACCCTGTGAAGGCTGTATACTCTGTGAGATGGTTTTCTGTCAAGAAACATTTCCTAGTTCTAAGATAATTATTTCAGCAAGTTTGGACTGTGGCTAAATTACTTAAAAAAAAAAAAAATCAATTTTCAACTTAAGCCCTGTGTTTGGTGCGAAATCTCATAAGAATTAAGGAATCCATCTCAGGATTCCTAAAGTAGCCCATGAGGATTCATAAGCACAGTGTACCTCTTAAGCAATCCTTAATGAATGCTTCAGGGGCATTTGCACTTGGTACTGTGTCATTACTGAAATCATTCTCAGCATTCAACTTTATCTCAAGAAAATTTTAGAATAACTCTAATATTGCAGTGATTTAAATGATAATCCAAAAAAAGTGGCCTATCTATTTCTGCAGGATAAATTAAAGATACTTACAGGATCAAATGTATCAGGTTGGTAGAGTAACTGTCATGTATAGCATTGAAATGTATGTATTTAGGAGTTTGAAATTATCCTAGGCAAATAAAGCCAAAAAGTAATAAAGTAAAAGATTTAGCAGAGAATCAAGCCAACCAATGAAGCTAGCTGTCACTAAAGCTAGCTAAAGGCAGATAACAAAGTAAGCAAAATCTAAGTTACAGGCAAAGACTAGCATTTGACAGAATAAAGAAGGCTTAAAGAAGCTAAAAGTTATAATACAGCTGTAATGAGCTGCTCAGATCTATAAATTTAATGGCAATTACAGGCCTGGAGCCATTGATCTTCCTTTTTCACTCTGTCCTTCCCAAGGCAGTACTCCTGCCAGCATCTAGGGAAGTTCAGATCTCAGGGATTTACCTACAACTGGTAAGTAATAAATGTATTTTATTTATTCAGCAACCTAGGCAAGATGCTGAATGGCACAGGCACAAGGATGCACATTTGTTTAGAAGAAGTTAAACTCATCGCAAAACAGTGACTTCGCTAAACCACAGCTCGACACCCGTATGCAACCCTGTGTGTGAGCACTGCTCGGTTTGGCAGTGTTTATTAACACGCTTGTCTGCTGATGCAATGTTAGATTTGATAGGTCATGCAAGTTAACACCTCTTAGTGTTTTATTCCCACTGTCTCCAACAAGCACAAGCTGTTGGGGACTTACTCAGAAGAAAATACATGGAGGTTTCTGTTCCCCAGGGATTTCTGCATGGGCCTTTTACCAGGAACACAAACCAAGTACCGAGGCTGAGTAAAATGCAGAAGTGCTGCCCCAGGGGGACAGATGGGAGGTTTGATTTCTTTTGAATGAATTATCTACTTTCTCCCTAGTGCAGTTCCCTTCTTAAGCCACCAGACAGATGTTCTTTATTCCTCAAATACACTTTTCAGTCTGCTCCCCATTTAAAATGGAGAGGAGAAGTCTCACTCCCAGAGGGCTCTGCTTTGAGTACAACATTCATGGCCTGTGAGGGCTCCCATGGGCTGGGACAGGGTGATCTCATGAGAAAGATATAATTCAAGGTGACAAACTGGGTGTCAACACTCTCACTGACTGTGAGAGGGAGGAGGGAAGAGAGGCAACGTGAGCACAACAACCGCTTTCCAAATAATGTATTGAATTCACTTTGCTAAGATGTTTGGTTTTCCAGCAATAAAGACAAACAAGCAGGCAAGCAGTTGGAGAAAAAAAAGTTTTTAAAGAAAGGAGGCCCAACTTAGCACTGAAAAAAAAGATTTTCATAGGAATTTTTAGCAAGTCCTATCCACATCTCCTGTAAAGTAGCATTAGCCAGTCTCACAGCGAATCCTTGGTTTACTTTTAATTAGGCCTGATTAGGTAAAAACAGTAAAACCAGTTTAAATTCAAAATTACTTTGATGGACACAAAAGAGGCTGCAGCAGTAGCAGCAGAGTGAATGAAGAGGTGAGATCTCAGAAGAGAATGGGCACAGCATTTTGTTACATGGCATCAATTACAATCCTGGCAATAAAGATACTTGTCATGGGATTCTCTTCTTACTTAGAATAAGTAAGGTACATATTGGAGTTACATCTTCTTCACAGTACTTTATTGCTTTTAGTCTATATATTTTTATCACCTCTACACTGTTTTTTTAATGGCAGCCAGCATTTGTTTTGCCATGTATGAATTCACCCTACATAGCACTGTTTGCATTTCTCTATTGGGGTTTCTGTTCAGCTTACAGAAAAGAAATTTTTCTTTTTAAACTGTTAAATCTCACCCAAGGGATTTTTGTCTTCTCTCCAATCATTTTGAATTCCTGGTGTTCACCCAACTTTCAAATTTTGCTCGAAAATGGTAATTAAAAAGATGTTTCCAATATCTGTTACATAAGAAAATCAGGGAAGTACATAAAGATAAACATGGTCCTATAGAAATAAATTGTTAAGTAGGTATATATTAAGCATTTTACTAATTTGGGTTCTGAGAAATGTCCTACTGAGAATATGCCTTAATGCTTTACAAATATAGAGAATGTTTCAAATGGAATTCATATGCTTTTAAATTTATAAGAGAGAAGATCATTAATTCACCTTAAATGCTGCTTATTAATTTTAATGTTATTTGGCAAATATTGCTCTTTTCAGTAATTCATTTTCTCTTCGAATGTACTGTCAGGACCTTTATAAAATTTCGGAGTATTTTAAGATTTTGATGGGTTGCTCAGCAACATATGAAATTAAGTTGTGTTTTAATCTCCATGGCAAGTATCTGTGATTGGCAGCTCTCGAGATAGGACGTAAATTTGAATCATTTTTCATCAATTTTCCTACTTATAAGCATGATAACTAGAATGTACTTCAGAGTCACAAATCCAAGCAATTGAAATCCTATCTTTAAACTCATGTTTAGTCCTTTCGATTCAGTTCAGCTCAGGACTGAGTTCCTCACATAAAGATATGTTTTGGACTGCCTTGTCAGGAGCTCTCTGAGGAACAAGTGCAAACCCTTCTACAAAATGCTGCTGTGCTTGCACTTACGAATCAATTACAGCAGTCTGATAAAAGCAAAGTGAGTCACCTTCCTCCAGTGAGCCTTTTCAGATTTGTCTTTCAAATACAAGACCTGTTGCTGTTAAGGATACTTCGCTTTTGAGGCTCTGGTTAGCTCTGTAGCAAGCAGCTACGTTTGGTACCATTTCTACTATTTTCTACTACTTTGAGAGAAAGTGTTTCCCACGAAGAAAGACATTCAGAAACGCTGTATTGACATCAATTGATTTCTACCACTGCTACAAAGCACAGCTGAATTTGGATTAGAATCTAAGTGATCTCAGGTGATGATAATAGTGTTATGGTTGTGTGGTTTGGCTAGACAGAGGGAAGTCCCTCCTCTCACTGCACCAGTCAGGGTCAGGCTTAGCCTCTGCCTACAAATGACTGCATCACATTGGATGTTTTAGCTTCTCTGTCTCCTGTACTGACGTGACAGTATTCCCTAGGGAAGACAACCTTTTGCTACTATTAGATAGTGCCTTGACCCTGAGGCTTCTGTTGGCAGCCCCTTAAGGATGGAAAGCAAGTGAAAGCAGTGCCATGCTGCTGTCTTGTGTGAAGACTAGACGATCAAATACACGTTTAAGCTCCTTGATAGCAATGCTACCCATACACAGAGTCTATGGCCTATAAAAGGAATTACAAAAATCCAGCTGAGATGTAAGGAAAACACAAATTAATGACTTCGTGTCCTTCTGTGAGAGTCCTGGTGTCAGCTTTGCTGATTCCTAGAGATGCCAGCATGACACTTTTGGTAAACTCCAAGTAAAAAATTCAATAAATGACCCTAACTTTATGTTCAAAGTGGCATGAATATAAAACTGACAACTCAGATTCAACATGTTTTTGAAGATTTTTAACCCCAGGAAATATTCAGAAATACAGGGCTGATTGTCACTTTGATGTGTAGGTGAATCAGCAACAGTTTCCTTAGGGTCTTATGAGACTGAAAAATGAATTTTGTGTCAGCTTCCTAACAGCGGGTTCCTGTTGACATGAAGCAACATAGAGCTGCTCCCCAAGGACCTCAGTACCAAAATCAAGCTGGGTGAAAACACTTAACTGAAGTGTAGAAAAAAAAACAAAAGACTGAAAACATTTCAGACAACAATAAACCTTCAATGCTTGAAACAAGTCAACAAACATGCTACGGAGAAGAAGAAACCTAACCCAACAACCCAAGAAAAGTATCCCGAACTAATTTCTCAGCAAAAGGTGTCAGAAGACCATGTTTTCACAGTGGTTTCCAAGTGAAAAGCAAGATTTACTGTCATTGCTCCTACAGAAGTTTTCACTGAGAAGTGGTAAGCTTATTCCAGAGACAAAATGTTCAAACTAGTCAATGCTTCCAAAGGGAAATAAAGCTGCTTTTCTGTTTCAGAAACCCTGCTGGCTGCCAGTGTTGACACAAAACTCACTCTTGACCAAGCTCCTGAATGCTCAGCAAGCTCAGTAGGGTGGTGTAGTTGTTTTGTTTATTTATAAGCGTGGCAAGTTTCCTACTGTAGCTGCTACCACATTTAAATGATCTTGGCAAGAGCAAGGTGTATGGGATACATTCTGAAGAAGGACTATGTCAGTGCCTGGCAGGCAATTTCCTCTTTTTTTAAAGCCCAAAACATATCTTTCCAGCCTCTGCTAAGCGTTACTATTTCTGAGGATATTTGAAGCAGGTAAAATGGTAGGAGTGCTAGAAGGGAGATAAACAAGGACTCTGGAAAAAAGCCTCACACTGACCTTGAAGCAGAATACTGAGGGCTCTCCAGGCAGGGTTTTCTTCCTCCGTATAACCACTCACGGCAGACAAATACGTTACTTAGAATTTCTGCAAGGTATCGTAGAAGTCATAGCATTTTAGCATCCCAGAAAGCCAAAGAGGAAGTCTTTTTAAAGTTAAGGAGCATTTTCCTGGATCCATAGTAAGTCTACAGGCAGAACACTGGCATCTAAATCTATCTGAATTGACTGTCAGAGGAAGCAGAAATGTCTTTCAGGCCGCATGAAACACCTAGTTATGTGAGGAGCCAGGAAAAAAGATCTAAGTTACTTGGAAAGTTTACAGCATTCGAAGTCTAGTGCAGCTTGCTAAGAGAGTCAAAAAGGCTGTGAGTGACTGATGGCCCTAGAAAGGACAGTGATGGTGAAACACCAGGAAACGGATGTTCCAATTAACACTTTTAATAAGAAGTCTTCATCTCAGGTTTTAATGAATATTCTGCATTTCCTCTGTTTTCCAGGCAAGAACTCAAGGAGTTTTGTGTTTGGCTTGGTTTTGTATGGGATTGCACATTACTGTGGAAGCTACAGAGGTTTCATTCTCTGTCCTACTGCAAACACTTTGGGTCGTTTTTCCCCTTCCCTGTTTCACTCTTCTGCATACTACTCAGTGCCTCCGAACAGCAAAGTTTTGTAAGTACAGCCATATAATTTTCATAATCAACTTGTCCCCACTAGCAAACCAGCAGCTTAAATGCTCAGTGCTTCTGTGTAGTCCAAACATCTCACACTCTTGTTCATCCCTCCCCTCTCCACCCTGCTGTCTGACTTCCCGACATGCAGAGGAAAGGATGAGTTCTGCAGTACTTGGGAAACGCTTGTCCCTGAATGGCGCTATTTGAGCTAATGGAGGAAGCAAACCCTGCCGTGGTGAAGCCCTCCCCAACTGTGCCTTTCTGTCCGCTGCTTCTCATCTGCACAAGCAGAACTCACCTTAAGCACCTGCACTGTGGGGCACAGCAAGAGGTGGTCTTTGTGGCAGGTTCAATCTGGCAACTTCTAGCTTCAAAAACACGAAGTCCACATTTTAGATTTCACCCAGCACCACGCAGCAGCTCATGCTGGCCATGCGTTAGCTATTTCATATGATTATGATAGGAAACTCCAATTAGCAAGCAATGAACGTGTTGATTTCAAAGTCCGTGTAGACAGCACTTTCACACTGTAGTATATATTCTTGCTATTTGTTGAACGGTACATCGTTAATGATTCTGGGAGGAAATTAATTAGTGAAATTGCTTAAAAGCCCCACACTGTGAATGTCAGCCACAGACCCTCTCAAAATAATGTGATATTAAAATTCATCCTAGATACCTTCTGCAAAGGACGTTTCTGAAATCATGCTTCCCCCTCTCAGTCTGGGAATTAAACTACAAATGCTTTGCATTAAGTCAACTAGTTTCTAGTGTCTACATTCAATAAGAAAGTGTAATTGGAATATGCATTTTGGGATCCTGCTGGCTACAAATCACATTACAAACTGATCCACAACTGACATGCCATCTAGGAACCAATTCAACAGCTGCTGAAATTCAGCCATTTCTGGAACAAATGACGACAACTGCTGACAGGACCCTAACAGCAAAACTATGTCAGATCCACAGCCAGAATTACACACCAAATGCAACCAGATGAAAATTATAAATTTTCACAGTGTTAGAACTTGCTCTCAAAGTTATCCAGACTGCTCAAAGTTTTGTCTTTGATACTTTTTAAAGGTATCAACAAACTATTAAAATCAAGCCAACATAAAGTTCTTCTGTTAGCATGTCCTAGCTGGATGAGACAACTTAGAAATACAATTTATTTTCCCCTGCCAGAGTTTTAGAAAGTGTCAGTGTGATAGAACAATTTTGGAGGAAAAAAGGAAAAGCCACAAAAGAAAGCAAACTTTTCCATTCCTGCTTTATTTTACTCAGTAGAAACTCTCAGCTCAAACTATCCCCATCCTCTGAAAAATCATGCACCATTCACAGCTGCTCAGTAAGCAAACCTGGTTTATGTACTTGTGAACTAATATAATCAGTAATTATTATATTGATATTAGAAAAAGATACAGGTATCAGTGTTTGATACTATAACTTACACTCCCAATAGGCACTGAAATGAAGGATAATCCTCAGGTCTCCTGTGTACTGTTATTAGTAAATTGTACCAAAAGTTTGCGTGTTTGTAAGGGCTATTTTTATAAGTTCATTTGTTCATTTATCTTCAGCCTCATCAAAAATTAGCATATTAAGCAGATAAAGTGGAATTCAAGTTGGTCAGTTTTACTCCTGACTTCAGCAACTATCCAGAACCTGAACCTGACTTTCCTCATACTCGATAGAGTCAACACACAGCTAGAGACATGGGCATCACTAAAAAATAGCCTTTCCCTGTGGAGCCACCCCTTTCCTACATTCACAAGTTCTTTGCGATGCAATAACCAGAAGACAGATTCTGATTTCAGTGGCTTAATTTCCCTGTCATCAAAGCAGTGACTTTAGGTTTACCTCATTGTAATGGAGAGCAGAGTCTTGACAAAATATTCCATATATGAACCAATACAACTGTAATACTAACCAGAAAGTGAGAACAAGACTAACACCTTAATGTGTTTATTTCCATTTGTAGCTTGCATAGTAAATTTACTGCAATGATAAGTGCTTTTTCTTGTGTCCTCACTTTATTTTCACCTTTGTTCTTCAAGAGGGTTATCGATTCGTCTCCTCTTCAAACACCATATGATCTGGCAAGTCAAAGGGGATCATTTCAATGATGAGGAGTGGATCAGGACATAACCCTGAATAGCAGAACTAAAGAAATGCCATTTCTGGGTAAGCTTCTTGTCGCATTAGCAGTGCTGTTGTATGTGAAGAACCCCAAACCCTCTTCATGGACTACTGTCAAAGGCAGCTGGTGTGAAGAAATGCCTACCTGAAGACGGCAAGGCTCAGGGACCAGAGCACTAGTGGTTTCCTCAGTTCAAATTTTGCTCGTTTGTTCATTAGGTGCCGACCACCAAATATAAAGGCAGCATACAGAGCTGAAAATAGGAATGATTTCTTCCTGCAAAACAAAACCAAAAAACACCTGTCAAGTATTTAATTAGTATTAGATACACAGCAGAGTCACATCTGGACATAACTGCCAAGGGCTTGGGCTTGTGCATCTCCTTGAAAGGAAACTCTTTTGAAGACACTCCTGCAGCCCAGCTGAAATTATCGGTAGTGTATGAACTTACATGCCTGCACATAGGGTCAGGTCCAGGTGCAGGCAAAACTGACCCCGGGGAAGTTCTGAAAAAGGACAGTCAGATTTGGCTTCCATTCTTCCCCAGTTTCTGAAGACTGAACTTCTGTGAGGAACAGAATAGATATTGCAGAGCTCAGACACACTTCTGCAAGCACAACATGGTTGATACTTGAACCAGCTGATCACCTTTTGTGACTTATCTTTTTCATACAAATTTTTGTTTCCTGCAGGCTCCTTGCTTCCTAGAAATGTAGTTATCTATTGTTTCCTCCAAGAAGATACTCAAAGATCATGAGCACTGCAACACAACACGAAGAGCCTCATGAAAAGTGGAGAACCAGCAAGGAGAGGTCAATAGCCCCATTAAGCAGCGACCATGCTGGGTGACATCGCCCTGCTGCACAAGTCCTGCTTGTGAGTGCCAGTTCTGGAAATCCAGTGAATTTCCTGAAAGGTCAAGCAGGGCTCTGTTAAAGAACTTCAATGATACTCTTAGAATTGCAAGTTTTATTTTTAAAACTGCCTGATAGTAGTCCAGCCAGCAATAATGAGCAAACATTTGAACTCTGCTACTATAACTCATCATAAATCAACCATTAGAGGTCAGAAATAGATCCAGTCTGCGATTCCTTCCCACACAGGACAATATTACACTAAGACTTAATGATGCACAGCATTAATGGTGGCCTAACTGGATAGGCGTCTATTTAGGAACAGATTTTTCTCTACAAAATCCATAATTATATTCAAAAATACCAGTGGACTATGGCTTTGCACGAAGAGGTAATGGTTCTTTTTGGACCCCCAGAAAGAAAGACAAACACTCTCAAGAAAGGTAACTACTTCATGAATATCCCAGAAAAGGCATCAGCAAGCTACACGATCTTATGTTCCTTCTGACACTGGAAGCCCAAGACGATGCAGTATCAGACCGACCTGTGATCAGGGTGCAGCACGCTGCCCAGCCTTCCCATTGGGGACAAGTTTCACTCGCATTGTGGTCTTTAGAGTTTTTATAGGATTTTCAATTGGATGTTATATGAAAGTATGTTGCTTCACCTCAAGATAAAGACAAGGACATGCTCGTGGTGCCAAGTAGGTGACACCTCCAGGCTCTTCCATTATGAATAGCTGGCTGAGGGTACCCCATGGCAAGAGATATGGGCAGCACACCACAGTCCTGAAGGCCAAACAATACATGCAGCACAGTATGGCACAGCACAGCATGTGCCTGCGCCTGCTGAAGGCAACCGGTACACAGATCACAAGCCCCTCCATGTAAAAGGGTCTTCTCGGGAGATCCACAAAAACTAAGAAAAGCTGTAGCAGCACATCTGGTTGGAAGTACAAAGAAAGCACAGGCGGCCTTCTCTGGAGAGAAATGAGTTTTATATGAATTTGAAAGCTAAGTAAAAGCGAAGTCCAAAGAGACAGAGGCATATCAGTATGCGTACAGCAGCACGCCATTTTCTGCCCACTTAGAAACTCCTCTGTTTCTATTGACATGTTTATAGCTGTGTGTTGCAAAACACAGGTAACCTCATGAAAATCCAACTGGTGCTCTGCACTGAGAAGGGAGAATCTGGCACCTGCGGTCCCCTGGGTGAGCTTTTGCATCTGTGCTGGCGACAAGCCCCAAGAAGACCAGGATGACCTCAGAGTCAGCGCCCTTTCACCTTCTGCATTGAGATGGCAATGTTTATTAAACTGGGTTCAGAAAACCACAAAGCCTCAGCCCTTATTCATCTCATAATAAAGAAAAAAGCATTCATTTTCACTTCTATGGTCTTGAATTTCACAGTCAGGAAAAGGGTAGAATTACCACATTTGATAGCATGGTTGCAGTTTAGCTTGGCTGGAGGTCAGTAAATATTTGTTAACCAGTTTGGGTAGTGATGAACCACCTCAAACTTGCTCAAACCGAACCGCCTAACTGTTAAGACAAGATTTATGCGTTACGGGACAAGAACAGACTCTCAGTGTGAGGTTGGACTGCATTCCCATCTCCGTCCCTCTGCGGCCTCTTCAGCAGCAGTGTGCAGAGCTGCCCATTGCTAACATAGGCATGGGCGAGGGAAGGCAGAGGGTATGTGATGGGCTGTACCACAGTCTGCAGTGCTGTCCTGGCTGCCCCAGGGCACTAGGAGAGATATCCGCTCTGCATGCTTCTGCCCCCTCAATCCCACAAAAGTCTGGGTTTACAGCACTGAGCCAGACAGACAGCAATGCACACAAAGAGCTATGGAGATACACATACACATGTGCTGCTACTAGAGCCAGTCAGTCATCTGCAGGGGTCCCGCGGGAGGGATCCTGCAGACTCACGCTACAAGGGAAGTGCAAATCCCCCAGTTCACAGCACTGCAGTGGGAGTCCCTCACACCAGAGACAGGAAAGGTTTGTGTTGCACTGGTTCATACATGGAGCTCCAAAGCAACCGAGAGCAGTGCAGGATGGCGACACCTCAGTGCAGGGGAAAAGACTGCAACACAGTGCTGCCATGGAGCTACCAACAGGACATGGGCTATGTGGGCTGACATGGGGAGAGGTCAGGACTTAAGAGCAGTAGCTGGAGATACTTTGCAGGAAGGCAGGCAGGCAGGAAGCAGTTCAGTTCTGGATCAAATACAGCCAAGACTTCAAAATAATGGTTCGACTTCAGTTCCAATTAAAGAATAAAAGACCAGTCTGAATGAGTTAGCAGCTCAGGTCCATGCTGTTTGTCTCCCTTCTTCCTGGACAAGATACTCTATATATTTACGCCAACTAATATTTTGGTTTGCTTATTACTGAAACTATTTTTTGTGAGTTCAGTCAGTCTATTGAGGTTAATAGGTACATTATACTAATTAGAACAGATAAATTTTAGGTCATCTTTAACAGCTTTGTAATGAGTTCAGCATTATTTGCAACGACGGTAAATGGTATTCCCACAGTATACAGCTTGGTATTGGTGGTGGCAGACATGAGAAGATTTGACTGCACGCATGATGAGAACTGCAGAGAGCAGCTGTAAGCAGTTTCAGATGAGGGATGCAGTAGTATTATCTCCTATCAGAGGTAAGCACAACACTGAATAATGATCAGCCTGATTTTGATATCATCTCGCTGTTTTGACACCTGCTGACAGCTTTTCACAATTTTTGCATCCAAATTACTTTGAGTTTTCCCCTCTTTGCGGCATAATAATGGTTAAAAGGACTGGGTAGTCCAGGTGATATAGTTATAAAGGGGTTGCAGAGGTATGTACTCTAAAGATAATCTGTTTAACTGCATTAGACTGGTATTAACCAGCTTCCTATCAGTGTTTTTATGATGGCTTTTCCTGAGAGGTTCATGACTACAGTCTAGTTCCTGGGCTGGTGACACAAAGCAATGGCAATCTGACAGCATTCAATTATATCTGATACAGTTTTAGCCAAAGGAGGCTAATCAAATAAGCATTTTTAAAGACAGAGTTTTGGAGTTGTACTGGAGCACTGTAACTTCTCATTACTATTATCTGAAGAGAAACTAAACAGAGCAGAATGACAACAAAAAAATTAACCTTGAAACTAAAAAAATAAAAAATCCCCAAAGTAATTCAGTAGCAGACTCGCATCCAGCAACTTCAATGTTAGCACATTCATATGTTTGTCTTCAATTCTGTTCTGCAGGGTAACACAGTAGACATAAAGACAGGGCTGCCAAATCCTCCACATTTTTCTGGCATTTCTGTTTCTCACAGTTGTCTCCCACCTTCCTACATTTTCAGACTTCAGGGACTAAGTACTATCTCTACTGAATACAACTCCATGTTTCCCTGTTGAAAGTTGCCAGCTCTTTCCCCCAAAAGGGAGGCAGGGGAATTTTCTGGAGAACCCACAAAATGCTGTGCTCAGGCTGGGGATTACTACAAGAAAGGGAGGCAAGAGTTTGGGGCTACAGGTGGAAGATGTGAGGCAGATCTTCCAGGACGGTAGCAGAGAGGTGGCCATATTACAAGGCAAGGGAACAGGCAGAAGCTGCTGACATGATGGGAGAAACAGAAAAGGAAGGATCAATGGTAAGCATGGCAGCAAATGAGGGGAGCTGGCAGCCAAGAGATGAACATGAAGCTGGGACAGCATGGAAGGGAAGGAGATTTGAAGTCCTTTCTCTGCAGAAGCCCCTGGAGGGATGCTTCCTGAACCCATGGGCACACCAACAGGCTCAGGCTACCCACACTGAACACAGAGCTTTGGTTACTCTCCTGCAAAAATTCTACAACAGGGACAGGTGGTATCATCATCCCCTGGACCACAGCCCATGGGTTCTGCTTGTCCCTTTTCACTGTGTAAACCACAGGCAGGTGATGTGTTTTCTCAAGGATGGATGAAGGTTTGGGCACTGATGTGCTTTTTAGAAGCTCAAATCCTTTATTAAGTCTGCCTTATGGCAGAGGAGTGGAGACAGGCAAGAAGAAAAGGAAAAGGAGTACAACTGGGAAGAGGGAGGCAGAAACTGGGACTGATAAAGGAAGACAGAGGAAATCCACCCCACCAGGAACAAAGCTTCTCCTCGTTCACAGCCAGGAAGTCCCACCCAGGAAAGCCCACCCAGGCACCAAGGAATGACAGGGAGAGATCAGACATCCAGCCTCAGGCAGGAAAACTCAACACAGAAAGGGGCAGCAAATAATCCAAAGAGGAAGCAATGGTAAACAGACAGCTAAGGAGTAAGAAATCTTGAGTCCCCCAGAAGTATGTTATTTATAAAACACTGAAAGGATAAGAATTACCACAGTATTCTAAAATAAGGGGCCAAAGCCTGAGGGTGAGCCTCTTGTACAGCAACGTAAGTCATCCGGGTGTCTCTGATGCAAAGTGAAATAGCCCCGAATATTGCAGTACTGCTGAAGGAGGTGGTTGCAGCCCAGATACACTGTTGTCATTTTTTCTCCTGAAAATAGCAGCCTGAGTCATTATTGTAGAGTTCTCTGATGTTAATGAGTAAAATGAAACAGATATAGATATGTGCTAAAAAATTTAATATTTCCATAGGATTTTCTTTAATCATTAAGGAAAATCCTTATAGAAATGCACAAAGGACAACCTTATCAGAGATCTTTTAACTATCCTCTATCATGTAATACAGGATTATCCTCATAACAGCATTCAGTTGGGGAGTAGTAAAGTGAAGCAGTGTTACCCCTCTCTACTTACACTATATAGGGTTTTTAAAACTTTTTTTTTTATCAAGATGTATTTACTTTTCACAGGCAGAGCTCCTTCTTAAGTTCATTACCACTTCTTCATATGCTATAAAGGAAGCAAAACAGGTAAAAAAACCAACCACTCCAGTTGCCAGAGCAGAGTGCTTCTTGCAAGTAAAGAGGCAATTTCAGGCTCTCGATGTTTTTCTTTCAGCCTTCTTCATTGCCCATTTTATTGACTTAAAAAAAATAGATTTTACTGAAGAAAAGAAAAAGAAAAAAAAGGATGCTCTCTCAGATGAAAGATAAGGGACTTATTGGTTTCTTCCAGCTTTCAACAGAAAACAACAACAACCACTTGTGTTTATAATTGAAACTCCTAACTTGAGAGTCTAATTAAAGTGCTTTAACCTGAACCAGTGTAAACCACACAGCATACCTGTGTCCATGGCTCACAAGCAGTGGCTGGTAGCCTTGGCAAAGTTACCTTCTCTTTGGTGCTTATTTAAAAATCACACATTCTGTATGTATAAAAAGGGTGTGAAAACGCTTCTCAGTCTCTCAGTGTTTCTACCTCAGAAATACTGTCAAAGCAAAGCTTTCTCTCTCTCTTCCCAGATATAATTTTGACAGAACCAGCAAGAAGAGATCCAATGTGTGGATATGCCAGATCTGCATATGAAAATATACCCTGTACTCCTGGCTTCGATTTGAGTTTCTGCAGCTGTTTCCCATTGACCATACCAGCCTTAATAATAGAGAGAAGGATGTGCAGAAGAGGAAGACCTGTCTGATACACACATGCCAACACAGTCTGATTTATTTCTACAGCTCAATATCCTTTGACATTTATATTTAGAGCAGCAACGATAACAGTCACACACACGGGTAGGTGACTCACTGATGATGGTCTTTGATGTAACAGGCTATCAGAGAGTAAATGGGAACATACCTCACACCAATCATCTGATCCCTTGATTTCTAAGGCCTGCCTCTCAAAAGACCATTTCAGCCTCCTCATGACAGGTACTGTTGGATACACAGGCCTGTGCTCCCCCCAAGGCCTGGGCAGTTTCCCAGGCTCTGCTCTCCCTGCTGGGAGCAAGGGAAGAGGAGTCAGGGCCCCGGGAACACATCCTGGCCAGGTACTGCTATTACTCCACATCTACCTTTTATCTGGGGTCCTGTTCCCACACCCAATTCACATCATTACTGACAGACAGTACCTGTATCATTGGTCCAACACCTTAACCCATGAAAAGGAAGGAAATACGGCACTGGGAGCAGTCAGAGGGACTGCTGCAGGAATTGCCCCAAGCTCAACTCGGCCGAAAAGGATGGAGGAGGAGAAGGACTTGCATGTGCACTCCTTACTCCACGGGTGCCAACAGCTGAGCCAAGGCATAGCCTGAAGCCCAGGTCCCCCATCGCCCATGTTGGAGCAGGAAGGGTGAGAGCTGCAGTGCCAGCTACCTCTGAAGAGTAGAGCAACTATTTTTTTATGGTGTATCATCAGGTCACAGCCCACTGTGGTCCAGCCAGAGGCTGGAGATAACCCCAGCCCCCCACCAGCCAACCTGCATGGGCATCCTCCCTGGGGAGCAAGCAGCTGTGCCCACCCAAGCCTCCCCCTGCATCACATTCCATCAAACCCAGGAGCAGGAAAGCACTCCCAGGTCATGCCGTTGGCAAGACAGGCAACAGCCCTAAAATTACAGAAAGGAGAAACAAGGGCATGGAAATGTGGAGGCATGGGGGAAGGTGGCTCATGTCCTGCACGTCCCTGATGGTTGAATTTGTTTTGTTGAAACGTGTTTGCCAGTAGTTTGTCACACTCATGCTTGTAGAATATACATGTTACAGAGTATTAGCCATAAACTAAAACGTGTGCAGCTAGAGACAAAAACAGCAGCAGCAAATTTTTCTTGCTTTCTCTTTGAGGTGGGAAAAGTATGAGAAGCGTAAGGGTGAGAAAATTAAGTTAAAATTCAGGGACATTTTTTTTTCCAGATAAAAGAGGCAAACTCAGCTCGGAAGTATATGAAGTCCCTTGTTCTTTATAGGCCTCATTTAGGCTTAATGGAACAAACCATAAATGTTAAAAACCCATAAGCTACAATCCCAAATATAAGCAACGTCACAAGAGAAAACCCCTCATATGGAAAGCACTTCAGAAAAAAACAAAACAACCTCCAAAACTTTGGGTTTTAAAACCAGCTTGCCAAAATTTTATCACTGAAGGCAAATCAGCTTCACCTCTGACTCTGCCCCAGATTTCCTCCACTTTTAAATCATGCATTGAATGGGGGTCAATCCAGTGGACATGGCAAGTGACAGTGTGCTCGCAGTGACAATTGCCATCCCTGAGTTTCCACCTCACACGGAGAGCAGTGGAAGTTGCAGCCCAGTGGGCTGCATTGCCAGGGTCAGTCCCATCGTACCCTCCTACCCAGCTGGCGTCCCAGATGACACTGTTCAGCCTGCGCCGAAGCCTGCATCACCCCATCTTCAATGTCCCCACTCCTCCTCAGGGATGGGCCAGCATCTGACCTCACTGTTACTGATCATAAGTGCATTTTTGCACAAACCCTCCAAGATTTACATCACCAGAGCTAAGAATTGAATCTAGCCCCAGAAGAGTCATAGAAGCCTACCGGCAAAACGATGACCATCCCTGTCCCTGTTAATAGCCTTCATAGCAGGTCAGTGTAATCAAACTCCTTCTCTACTGGGAGCCTCTGCTAAATCCATCTGTATCACTCTGACAACATACCTAGTTCTTAATACAAAGACTTGGGGTTATAACAGGTGACAAAGTAGGGTGTCCCATTGTCCCCTTGGACCCATCATGGGTTTCTCCAGCCTTTGCTGGGGCTTTCAGGCAGTCTGTGGAGAGGTGACAGAGAGAAGGGAAGCTAATGTAGGTCATAGGCACTGCAGTTCTGATGAAAAACTACAGTACTTTCACTTTCAATTTCATCAATGTAAATTTAAACCTCTGGCCTCCACAGTAAAGACCTGGAGCTAGTAAACACAACTGCAACTGAACTTGGGGACTACTAACCTACATCTCTCCCAGCTGAAGTCATTCTGTTTGTACCCGCATCTCACCTGAGAGCAGTTAATGAAGATGCTAGTGGAAGTGTATCATATAGACATTGCATGAAGATAACTAGATCTCCATACCGCCTTTACTCATTTGATCTGCTTTATCTTATCAAATCAATCAATGGTTATGACATTTAGTAAGTTTACACTTAAAGGAGTACATCAACATAAGGCCTTCAGATCCAGGAAGATCCCTGAAGCAACTCACCAATGTTATTTATATAGACAAGTCCTGCTTTTTTTACTTCTTTGGGGATATGTTTTTATTTATTTAACAGGACACAACACAACACTACAAGTAACAAATCTGTAAGAATACTTTACGAAAGATACGTTTGCCTTTGCATCTGCAGGAAAGCCTATGCACCATGGTGGCATGGTCAGGTCTCTCTATCATTGCAAATGCACCTTGTAAACAGCCTTGGAAATAATGTCTGTTGGAGCTCAAAAAATATTTAAATAGGAAAAAAACAGTCATTCAAAATGAAACCTAGAAAATGCAGGGATTGCAAGCAAGCAGTGTGTTGTTTTTCTATCTAACTGCCCTAAAAGACATTCCAGCAGATGTTGCTCCCTTCCAGCCTTCTGCAATACAACCTCAGAAAATGATGTTGCTACAACTGCCAGTGGATTGCAAAACACAAACAAACAAAAACCATTCTGATTTTCCCGAGTGTTCCCAGTCAAAAAAGACATGCAAGATTCTCCCGTGGAGCAGAGTGCAACCTTGGAAACACAGCAGCCAAAAAATAAGCTAGGGCTTGGTGACCACCTTATGAAAAGCATCACTTCATAACTCTTTCAGTGCCAGAAAACATTATTCTGAAGGAAACCAAACTGAGGGGATGCCTGAAAAGCATGATAAATTAGAACATACACTTACTACTCTTCTCCTCCCCACCTAAAGACCAAAAACCATATAGACAGATGGGAGCAAGCCAGCAATGCCATTCTGTGGCCTAGGTCTGATGAAAAGGGGATACTGGTACCGGTGACATTGCGGTAATGGAACTGCAGAATAAAATGTCTTGCTTTCAAACCCTGTAAATGCTCACATGCCCTGTGGAAGAGAAGGGAGTGAATGGAGCTCATAGGCATTTTGGTAGAGAAACAAATGAAAGAATACTTTCCAGCATCCCTTACTGAAGAAAAATCTGGTCATCTGGAGAACAACTACCTGCTCTGACTGCTCCTGCAGTACTTTTTGATACACAATGTCAAGGACTGCTTGATGTATCTAATAAAATCTTCAAGGACATCTGATATTTGTCTAGTGTTGAGAGAACAAGTGACAAAGGATGCTAATGGAAACGCTGCAGCAAACCTGGACCTAACACTTGACTGATAGGAAACTAGCAAAATCCAGAAAAAAAAATGCAGCAATCTTGCCATAATCTTTTCAGCCACCTCTCTAAAATAAAGAGCCCTGCCAAACAGCCATTTTCCTTCTTAGTTGACCGGGAAGCAGGTCAGGACAAATACAAAGGTGTTTCAGCAGTGCTTGAAACTTGCAACAGGGAGCAGTTCGCAGTAGTAAAGAGGCAGGTTTACATGCTGCTACCTCCTTACAACACAATGCTTTGCAGCTTGCCCAACACAAGGTAGCCCTGTGCATTAGCTGGCTACGTCATCATTAACAAATGGCATTTTCATGAACTAAACCTCACCATTACTTACGTAAGAATTTTATGCTTTTCATTCCTAGCAGAGGCTAATCTGCTAATAAATTTCCCAGTACTTTCAATCCGTCACAATTCTCATGTCATTAACCATGACCTATAGCTTCTTTGTTAAATCCAGAATCACTCTACCTGAAATCAGTCAAGGCAGTACCTTTAAAGCAAACCCTTTCAAAGATAGAGACAAACTGGCCCGAATCCAACTAAAATTATTTGAGGAGAGAATGTAAAACACCATGAGAAATACTCTGAGTGATAAACCAGTAGAAGTAATTTTCTAATTACTGTCAGAGTTTTCAGGATCCTATGAGGACAAGATTTAAGAGGCAGGATGACATTCCTAAACCTGTAGTGGAAATGAATGGGGCAGAGGAACGTAGCAAACACTGTACAATCACCAGCACCCATTCCTCAACTAAATATCACAGCCTGGCTGTTTTTCGGGCATTTCCTGCAGACATCCCGCTTGCAGTCCTGAACCAGCCTGAAACAATCAGAATAAACCAGCAGGAGTGGCACAAGGCAGTACAAAGTACATGGCATTAATGTAGCTTATCTCTATCCTGTCAGCAATATGTTTGTGACAGCTTGTTCTGGCTTTCCACCTCTGCCTACAGCTTCACACTTGGCACGGGCACCCTCGTCTCTCTTGAGAGGTGGCAGGACCTGCCAGCTCTTCCGAACTAAAGTCTGGGTCTTATTGCTTCTAGCCGCAAGGGCTCGGCTGACTGCATCCTGCCCTTAGCCACCCCCTCACCTAATTAGATGGGATACTAAACTGATTAGCAGTATTTCACTTTCCATGGTGGTATAAAGAGCCCAGGTTACTAAAGGATTAGCAAGTGTAACATGAAAGTGTTATATATACATAGAGAGTTGCCTGTCCTACCCTCTGCTAAATCTTGGTCGCAGGGGAGCTGTTAAAAGATTGGAGATGCCAAAAGAAAAGAAACCACACATAAACAAGGCGATGAATCTGGACTATGGTGGAAGTGGCTGCATACACGACACCAAGAGAAGGAAAAGAAGCATTACCAGGAGCGAGCAGTAATTGACATTCAGCTCTTCTGGACAGGCAAATGGAGCAAAGCAAAGCAATTCAAATACAGCAACAGTCAGAATTTAATGGCCATAGTCGTTAAGGGGCGAAAGGGAGAAACAGATTACTGAAAATGAACAGGAAAGTCTGTTAGCATGTCAGTGACACTGTTTCAGATTTTTTTTTAAACAGAAAGTAGCCTCCCATGAAGGCAGAGAAATTAAATACATTATCTGGCCTTTGTTTTTTCCTAAAGATCACATAACCAAAATTTAGTTTACATCTCCACGCATACTCCTTTTGCTATTCTTTTTCTTAGTTGGATTGTCCACCACTGATTACCTCTGTAACTTGTGGATTTTGATCGAACTTCTCTCCATGGCAGGTCTGCTAACTTCTGGCTGGCCTATAAAGAGCTAAAAAAAAAAAGAATCTGTTCTAGAAAAAAGCCAAGCTATTCCTAAATTAATTTCTGTATCACACAGCTGAGTGATAGAATAGAATGCTCTCTATTCTCATTACCTATTCTTACTACCTTTCTTTCATGTGGCTCTTCTGAGAGTACCAATAAATCTGCCTCTTGCATCTACCCATTGTCTCTGTCTTCTTATGACCAGATGTCGTTAACTACACATGAACCCATTTACATCAGTATCTTGTTCAAGGATGCTCTGTTGCTCTGCTTCTTCTTTCACTTGCAAAGTGAATACAAGAGTCCCTTGGCACCTGTGTCCAGGATCTTATGGGCAACAGAGAGGGGGAAGAAAGTGATCTTCTAAATATACTACTTTCCCAGAGGATGCCCCGAGGTGCTCCAGCACTTTGCAGTGCTCCCACCACAGCCCGTGTTGGCAGCTGAACCCAAAACCTGCTCAGCCACCAGTCACCCTTGCGGTCCCTGCAGTCAGTGGCCCTGTCACACAACTCACACACTGAGACTGGACACCTTGACGCCTTCCTGCTAAACCAGTGCAACTCAAGCGCCTACCACAGTCTCCATGGGCTGGGCACCTCCAGTTTCTGTGCATTAAGTACACATTAACAATAGCTTGCTTTTACAAGCCTCTCTCCTTGGGAAAGGTAAATGCTATCTCTTTGAGGTTGGTAATGATCAACACAACTGCATATTTGCCACCCAGCTAAGCTAAGTGCCCAGAGAAGAGTTGTAACACTGTGTATTCAACAAGTTTTTCCACTTTCATGATACCCTAGAGCAAATGGCAGTTTGTTAATGTTCACTGCTTTCAGTTTGTTGGTTTTTTTCTTTAGCTGTAGCCTGCTTTGAGATTCATGAGTGTAAGCACACTATAAATGCATATCAGAGAGTTTCACAATTACTCTGTGTCTGGACCAAGACTTCACTCCAGCATGTTTTCCAAAAGGCAGCCAATCTTGGAATTCAAAACGCCGACAGGAAAGAGTTTACTCATGTTTTAGGAACCTATGCCAGTGACTCCCCTCCAGCCATACTGCAAGGTTTTTTCTACTTTAATTTAATTTCTCTGGCTCACTGGGACTCTGGCCCACTGAAAACAAAAATATTTTAGAGACCCTGACTTGCACCAATAATGACTGACAAACACAGACACGTGCTCCTGTGTTCACCTGCATCCTGGCAGCAGTACTGCCGTGCTGGGGCCAACCCGTACCCATGCTGGGAGCCAGTGGTAATGGTCTTGGGCACTCCAAGCTGCTATCTCCACATGGTCAGCACAGTGCAGGGGTGCACCGGCTCATGTGGGAATTTCCAGCACAGCCCTTCATTTTGCTCCTTCTCGATAGCCTGAATCACCAAGATGACCGTATGTGCAGGGGGACAAGCGGTAGAGAAAGGTCTCTGAGGAAAAATATTAGAGTCCTCTGTCTTTTACTGAGAAGGCATGAAGTCCATGTTCAAAGTGCCTTCTGGTTCAGCAGTTTCAGCCTCATCGGCAGCGCAGCATCCAGCCAGCGCAGAGCCCCTCTTGAGTGGGCAGAGCCCACTGTGCTGCTCCAGCACCCCGACCAGCAATCCCAGCACAGCTCCTGCATCCCTCACCTGAGCAGAGGCTAGCGAGCATGACAGGCTGGGCCAGGCAAAACACATTCACTTTTGTGATTCATTGCAAGTTATTTGTTTACAGCCTACAGTTTAGTCCCTCTTGCTACTTACTGTATCAGCAAAAAGAATCAGCATCTCCCTGACTTAGACGTTTAGCAATTCTCACAAGACACTGGTGACTTGTTCAAAGACGTACCAAACCTGCAGTTGCAAAAGTTTGTTCTTTTGGAGACTGATTTCTTATAAATAAAGCTTTGAGCTTCTCATCCACATTTCTGTAAAACGCTGGATCCATGCTACAGCTGCCACTCCACCCATCCTGCTCCACCCCTGGCAGCTTTTGCCCTAAATAAAACAAGGGTGTTACATGGCTACAAACCAGATGATGGACCTAACTAGACTTCAGTCACAACAGTACCAATCCTTATTACTTAAATGAGCTTGTGATTCTTTCTTCTTCTGTCTGCGTATTAAAATATTGTGCTGATTTACACAAAACTCCCTGTAGTACACATTTTATTCATGTCTCAGATGTGCTCTTGTTTGTTTGGATGGCAGGAAGAATAAATCCCACTTCTACTTCCAACTCACTCCTGTTAAATAATACCAATACTGTCGATAAAAAACAAATAATACTGATAATACTACCATCAGTAACACACTAAATGATCCTGTTAAATAATAATTAAAGAAAATGGGTTTACTCACAAAACAGGTAAGTATGAGAGAATGTGGCCCCATGTAATTAAAACTTAACCCAACAGCACTGCTACATTTGCATTCACAGAAAGACTGTAAGCTTCAAGTAAAACTATATTCAAACGATTTGGCTAAATTTGGTGCTCACAGCCTGTGCTAGGCTGACACCTTCCTGAGCAGGCTCAAGAAAATGAGCCTAAAACCTACGGATGACAGGAGGTGTTAATAAGCGAGAGTTTGGGAGCTCCTTGGGACCAAGAAAAAGCTGCTAATGAAAAAGCTGCCTATCTGAATTTAGTGGCTGCAGTTTTCCAATAGAGCAATGGAGAAATGTTCTCAAGCAGCTGCTTCTCTTTCTCACCATGGTATACTGAAGCATTTCAAACCATGGAGTGGTTTAAATCATACGGGTGGCATATTAAGCAGCCTTCTGGCATACGTCCTGCAGCCAAAATGAAAATGTGAAAGTCCTGGTATGAAACTTAATCATCCTGCAGCTAATATAACGGGAAAGTGACAGAATACAGGCTTGATGTCCTGAGAGATACTGGCATGGCTTATTCTTGTATGCTAGTCCATTTTGGATAGCGTGAACGGTCCTGGAAAACTCTCCACATCTGGGGCTCCCCGAACCCAACAGACCAGGGCTCCTTCACACGTGGAGGCCTCCTTCACTGCTTAGTTGGTTGCCCAGCAAAACCCATGAGCTCTCCGAACGGCCTCTCTGGGGGCACAATTTTAGACCAAGAGCTGTAGTTTTTTCCTCACGCAAGTCAAAGCTCTGCATAAGACATTTCAGCAACTTCATGTCAGCCTCCTGCAAGGGCAGCTCAGCCAGTACTGCTCGAATGCTCCAACCCCCATTGCCTCTTAGTGTGTCTGGAAAAAAAATCTCTGCTGCCTCTAAATATTTGACTCTGAATGGGTCTGAAGAAGAGGATGGCAGACAGGCAGCAAGAAGGTTGGGAAGCGAAAGTCCTGCCAGCAACAGGCACCCACCACTGCTCCCAGGGCTCCCTGGGCCGCAAGTGTCTATTGCTTAAGTTTCTAAACTGTCCTTTTCATGGTGTGCCTGGGGGCAAAATACAGGGCTCTGCTGTCCTTCCTAAAGCTGTCAGGACTGGATTGAAAAAATGTAGGAAAAACGTGGAAACAAAAATCTGAAATTCAGGTCATGACTGTAAGTTGGGTCAACCAGCTACAGAGTGAAGGCTGGTCCTTTTCTTTTCTTTCTCTGTCTTCTTCGATGCCAGAGTTGTTTAACAAGACTCTCCTTGGTGAATTTTCTTTCATAATTAACAAATGAAAAGGAAACACGTTTCTCTGCATTTAAAAAAAAAAATACTGCAGCTGTCTTATGCAAGCCATTTCCATTTTTAAGACTGGGAAAAGGCTTTGCTGTCTCTGCTTAAATACAGTCTTACTTTTCAGCCTTGTTTAATTTGGGAGGGAGAGCAGGAACAAGTGAGTGTCTTAGGTAATTGAGAATTTCTGCATTCATATTAAATGATAAACACTAACAAAATAAGTGAGAAACAGTCTCTAGCATGCAGGCTGGGGCAAATCTATCACAACAAACACAGTGGGTTGCTGATCTCACAAGGTCTGAAAGACTATCTTACACATATTTATTATTAAATGTAATAAATAATATTAATAATTTAAATTAATTAAATTTAATAATTACTATTGAATTTTAAAAATAAAAGATCTCAATGCCTTATATAGGCTCTTACAACTCTTCCCTGCTACACATCTATTAAAAAAACCTGGCAGGTTGAGTTTGCTCTCATGGAAGGGGAAGGTGAGGAAGGTATATCATCTCTCCACTTTTATTGGTACCAAAAGAAACCTGCAGATGCCAACTACCACTATGTGTAGGCAGGAAGACAACTCCCAACCATCAGGACATCCAAACTCTGGGATACTCTGCTTTCCAAGTGCAAAAAGATTTGCCTGCTTCAAAGATGGGGCTTGACAAGTTTGGGGGAAAAAAAATTGAAGACCAGGTGAGGGGCTGCATGACCCTGCAGGTCCCTTATAAAATAAAACTGGGCTTGGGCACTCCTGTCTGCACCCCATCACTTCTAGGATGACTGTACTGAAAGTGGTCATTGGGAACACAGACCCAGGAGAAGAAAGGCTCGATGGTGCTTGGTATGGCTGGGTGTGATGCACAGAGGTGGCAGGGAAGTCTCATCTCTACCATTCCACAGAGTAGAGAAAGCGTGCAAACCTGGCACCTTTAATTTGCAAAAGCTTCTCCCTTGCTTTCTGGCACTTGCAGTGCCAGCGCAAACCCCCTCAGGCTGCAAGGCTGGGACTTGTTGAGCAACATGTACCCAGTGAAACTCCGACTGTGCAGCATAACAGCCGTTCTCTGCATAGGCACCTTCCTACAAACTGCATCCTGAGGAGAGCTGCAGAGTTATCAGCAAAGAAGAGAAACTCAGAGAAGGAAAGAAGGAAAGGAAAAGTAAGTTTGCAAGCATTAAGGGATAGAGAGATTAAGTCTGCCCTTGTACAGCCATATATAGTGACTGTCAACCCAGCCCAGTCGCTATATCCTCTTCTGCATCCCTTCTGCAGCCCTGTAGCCCCAGCAGCAAAGGCTGATCTGTCCCCAGGGGCTCCTGAAGTCCTGGGCTGTCTAAACAACTGGAGCTGAGAGGAAGCCTGGGACATATATCATTACTCTGGAGCCTGAGACGGGCTGGAGCTGCTGCAGCTGCTCTGGCAGCAGAGGCAGTGGGGATCCCAAAGCGGTCCCTGGCAAGGTCCCAAGCCTGCCTCTGGCACAGCACTCCTACAAACCCAGGGGCTTTGGCTGCACCGATAAACCCTGGTAGCTCAACCCAAAACAAATAAATTAAAATTAACATTCCTTTGGGGCTGACTCATAGCAGAAGTGTAGCCTTTTTACTGGCCTGCGCTTCCCTTCCCCCATGTGCTCATCTCCCTCCCCGGCAGAAGGACGAAGCACTGCAGTTTACCCGAGACCAGGGTCCTGCACGGCCCCATGCCAAGCCTGGCTCTGCTCAGCACTCTGCATCCCTGTAGCTACACGAACAGCTTAAAGGGCGCCGGTTCAGAAGGCAACTCAGCAAAATGTTTAAACACCTCACTCGGAAAACCTCACTGAGCTGTGCCCATGCACGGATTCCTCTTCTTTCTTTTAATTTATTTCACTGAAATGCTTTGCTGCATCAGTGCACGGATTTGGCTGACAACAGTATATTTCTGAGAACTAAACAGTAAACTATTTGGTAGCTCATATCTAGTAAATATGTCACTTGCAATAAGAGCACATTTTTGTTTGACTTGGTTTGGATTGGTGACTTTTGTTACGGATCGCCACAGAATAAGAAAAGGGTAAAGACTTCAGGGTTTCGTCCTACACTGTGTGTGCAGAAAGGAGAGAGAAAGGGAGCCTGGCTCTTAGAGTATTACTCTGAGCTGGAAGTCTTGGTAACTAAAAGTTTTTACCAGCTGATGCTGACAAGTCTTTGGTAGTCTCAACAGACCTCCTAAAGGACAGCACTGCACTGATGGTGGCAAGGCTGAAGGGGAATTAACTGAGTCACTCTCTCACTCCAGGTCAGGTCAGCCCAGGTCACAGCTGAGGAGGTGCAGAGAAACCTGCACTGATCGACCCATAAGGGAAGACAACAGTGATGCCAAGCTGCTGTTTGCTCCCAGTTGTAAATTCATACATAGAAGAACAACACTGTGCTTTTCCACATAATTCTCTAGCTGTGAACATACATGTATCAAGAAAAAATAGTGGTAGCATAGATTACTGCAACTTATTGGGCAGGGAAGGGAGGGAACAACCTTGGTTTAGGGCATAAGCTGGGCAGAAAGCATCTATTTCTACAGCTGGGAAGAACAGCTCAGCAACTCCAAGTCAAACATAAATGCTGCAGGCAAAGCTGCTCTACTGCCCATCAAATAACAAACATATTTGGATCCTGTCCTCTTTATCTGCACAGGCCCAGTGGGAAATAACTGAGTGAGGAGGCCAAACACTGCCAAAATATGTGGTGAAACTGCACCGAAGCTAGGAGAGCTTGCACCTCTCTCTTACTGCCAGAGAAGTGCTTAGGTCTGGCCCAGAGCTCAGGGGCATTAATAGAAAACTCCCTACCATTTCAGAGCACTTTGGAAAAGCTGCATACTAGTTGGTGGATATTGTTTTTGACATTTGCCATCCCTAACTCAGACAGCAAAACTCAACAGCTTTAATAATCTTATTTTATTTCTTACTCCCCCAAGTGCCTCATCCAGGTGGTTTTTATTTGATTAAGCAACCTTTCTTACAGGACAGATCAGCTTTCAGTGATCTCTCCTTCTGTGTGACCTCTTCATGGGCAGAGGTGCCTTGAACATCTGTTCCACTTTCCTGGGCTTTCCTGTGGTACCTCTGAAGTGTTCAAAACTGTTCTTTGCTGACTTAGTGGGCAAGACTGCCACTCCCTACATAGGTGTGTTAACCTTATCTATATTGCTTTCTAAGTGAAAAAGAAACATTTGAAAAAGCTATTGCTCATCTAAAAAATTCACATGGCCCAGCTTCTAAGAGTGAGTTAAACAAAGGTAACTAAAGAGGGGAACTACACATCTGACTATGTTCCTGCTTTGGTGAATCGCAGGAGTCAATTCAAGCCGTTTACAACCTCTGGACTCTTACGACAGTTGTTATCTGGGAGTAAAAAGGGGATAGGTATCACTGCAGGCTTGTCTTCCTGTTTCCTGGAGACCAGGCTTAGGTGACTTTCACTCACTGCACGCAGGTGGTGTCACCCCTGGTCCCCCTATGGCTTAGCTTCTTCTCAAGACAAGCTGAGAAGACCCCAGGCTGCTGAGGAACTTTCCACATAAAATAAGAGCAAGGTGTTCTCTACTAAAGAAAAACTCCCATTTGTCTCTTTCTATTAATTTTTGGCCTGTCCAACACAGCTGAGCCCATTACAGTTCATTTCAATGGCATTTGTGGCAGTACTACAAGACTGTATTTGCACTGGTGCCAGGTTGCCTGCATTGAGGAACTCCTTCATTATAGTTACTCCAGTGCACGTTTGTCTTAAGTATGTCTGAAGAACAGAAATAAAACCAGAACTTACTAGGAACAAAAGTAACTGAGCTTCATCTTTGGTTTACAACAGCTCATTGCATACAGTGTGTATGTTACATATATAGGTACCACCTCATCAACTTCATTGTAGGTTACTTGAAGTATCTCAGTTTAGTTGCCCAGATGTAAAACAAATATATAACGGTATTTTCAATGTCTGCATTGTCTTCTTAAACTTTGGAGACACCATCTCCTGCAATGTGTCTGAAACACAGCTGTGTTTGCTAGAGCCTGTTAACAACACAAAAATAATAGATAATAAAGCCAAGAGGGAAAACTATTTTTCCTTAACTTCTCATACCTGTGCTGAATGCCACAGCATTATGAGACACATAAAGACATGTTAATGGGGATAGATTCACAGTCATAACTAGCAGTTACTTTTACTGTATACTCATATACAGTACTTTTCCTAACAGTGGTCTGTTTGTAAATACAGCTGACTTCACGTCTTAATTACTACACAAACTGGTTCATCTACCTTAAATACCCATGTAACCTTGCTATTGCTCACACTCTTTAATGTTTTTACTTCTCCCCAGAAAAAGACAGTCCCATTTTACAGACAGGAGACTGTGTTACAAAAATAGAGCTGGCCATATTCCTATCTTTTGCTCTTGAGTCCCTTCTGGGGAGGAATGCTGTCCAATGGCAAGAATTAGAAAAAACAGATTTGTGGCTTCTTCCCCTTTCTCTCTCCTACTCCACTCGCTCTCCCTAGGAGAGATAAGTGTATCTTAGACTGTAGAGCAATTAATTCCTCATAGGGTCTAGAATTATAAATACGGTGCTCTTGGATGATCCTTAGGAAAGAACTCTCTCTTTGAACAATCCAGGCAACTCTCAATCTGTGACCGTAGGGGAAGAGCTTAATGGTTTGGAAACCCTTGAGACTTGTCTACAAACCACTTTTAGCCTACACATATTCATGGGTCTCTCATAGAACTGCTCACCCATCTTCCTGCACACACATGGAGAACAGCCTGTTTCGCTGGCCCCACTGAACACCTCTTGGACCATATGACCACACGATGAAGGTGACTTTGTTTTTCATTCTTAAAGGCAGCATGTACCTCCAAGTGTGTGTCTCCATCGTGTCTGTGGAGCACATGCAGGTTCAGAAAGACACGGGAAAGGAGCGATGACAGCAATGGCAAATAGCAGTCCTCACGGCAGCAGAGGGACCAGACCTGACCTGACATGCTACACTGGGTACAGGAATGATGCGGTAGACAAATTTACACAATCTCAGCAAACTGGAGTCATTGCAGTGTTGGACTGGTAGATTAGTGCTCAGGAAACTAGAGCGGCTTCATCACAAATTTCCCTGCGATCTTGAGCAAAGAAAATTTGACCATGTCCTTAGTCACAATCAGATGCCAAATTCCCAGGAAAATCACTTGAATAGATACCTATCTGTGATATAACTGATACCTGAGCTCTGGTCATATCTCCTCAGTATACCCAGGTCTCATTTCTACATATCCAAACTAATCTTGATACTGGGTTGAGTTTTTTATCGAAGTCAATGACAACCCTCTTGCTCCTCAGCCTTTCTTATCTTGCAGACTTTTCAGTGTCTGAGGGAGGAAATAAGGCACAAAATATTGCCCAAGACCCTTCTTCTACTCAAACACACTTCTGATTATTCATTTCATTAATTGATTGCATTAGGGAACTGCCGCATCAAGCACATCACATTTAGGACACATCTGCATTCTCCTTTTTAATACCTCTTCATGATTTGCAATGTATTTCTCTCATTTAGAGGCAGAATAACATTTCCTAATGCAGACTGAATTAATTCAGAAGCACAGAAGTCAGTTGCCTTTACTACTGACAGATGCACTTCAATGTAATTAGTTTCATGACTATTAATGAAATAACTCATTTGAACTTTTGCCACTAAAATGTTAATGAGTAAGACCGGATAGTAGTTTGGTAATGAGATATAGATACTTTTACAGTTTGTTAGTTCAGATCTGGCCCATGTCCACCATGACCAAAGGTCATTACTACCTGAAGACTATTTGATAATCTGTGTGAGATGAGTTGGTAGCATTAAGCCTGTGCTTTGCAAGAAACAGCTTTACAATTTTGTTCTCAGCAGAAAAGCAAAGCAGAGAAAGGTCACTACAGTGTGATACTTTTACACAGCTTCAGTCTGAAAATCTCAGTTGTTATGACTGTTCATCCAGCATCTTTCACCAACAATGAATTCAATGAAGGTAGAAGAGGAATAATTTGAGCTGAAAAAGCTTGTGGATTTTTTGTGTGAGATACAATTAGCCTCTCTGACTCACTGCTGCAGATTGTTTGCTTTTAGCACACTTCTAAAGAGAACTGAAAAAATAAATAAATACTAAACCCATAAAAGATCATACTTGGTGTTTCTAAGTTTTAGCCAGTCACTCATTAGTTTCAGAAAAGCATTTCAGAGGTGAACCATGTTATTCCTGGTATATTGTTCCCTATTGCCACTCCAGCAAACCAAAAGGTTACACATGACCTTCAACAGTGGTCAACACATACTGCATCCAGTCTTTTAAAAAATTATGCTCTTCTTTCTGGGTGGTGATATAATTCAGCCCATACATAAGCACATCCCCAAATTAATACATTTACCCTGACAGCACACCAGTGCAAGCCCTAAAAATTATTGCTACTTCTTCACAGACAGTAAAATGTGACACGCAACAAAATTATTTGCTCAAGGACTTAGCAGAACTAGGACCAATTAAGTTTTCATGGGGAACTTCAGAAAGGGTAGGCACAACATAATTACTCAAACAGAAATTCAAACACTGCACTCAAGCTGGCAACTCTTCTCTTATGACTGCACATGGGCTTGACCGAGGTTACATGTCTCACTAACAGGATGATACCTCCAGCACCATATTCCTTCACATTGCCATCTAACTCCTGCCTTTACACTGAGTCACAACATGGCCATGTAACGAATCCTGAACAAGCCCACTCCTGAAGCACTGATTTTGAAACAAGTAGGCAATAAATATAAGCAATATATGCAATAAATGCAATTCCCTTACTTTAGCTTTCCCCTTCTTTCGTCTCCTAAGAACATAGTTTTATCTGGACTAGATTATCTTCTGCAAGAGATCACTAGTGAGAGATCTCACAAACCCTCACCATTCTTCTCGGACATGGAAAATGAAATTAAAACTGCTCAGTGGTACCCAGGCCTGTGTGGATTTGACACGATGATGGGAGCACTCTTCCAAATGTAGTTATGGGCTACTATCTTCAAATGTCCATGTATGCGGATGTAGGATAAATGAAATGCTTGTAGGGGGCTGGTATTCCATGAAATTCTTAAAATAATGATCAAGACTTAGGTTTCAGTTTTGCGCTCATTTTTTTGAATGTCACATCATATAAGACAGTAATTCTAGCTTGTTCTTTGCTTTTTAAAAAAGGTCACCCATCTAACTGGGCAGCTGTCATATATGTATGTATACATACATATGTATATGTATGTGTATATATAAATATGTGTGTGTGTGTATATATATTCAAGGTCTTTTCCAACCTAGATGATTCTGTGATTCTGTGATATAACTGAGCATCAGCAGTTGACAATACATGAAACAGTCAAGAAGAATTTATTAAGTAGTGTTGTCTTAGATTTCACAGGGGACAGTGACTATACATACCTGCAGTCTTCTGATGCCAAGAGTCTGGTTTTTAGAGCGGAGCTGCTTGGTACGTTTTGCAAACCAGACTCTCGTGACTACAAACCTACTGAGGAGGTATTATAACCATTAGTCACTTTGGAAACCTTGAGACAGCAGTAGATAGGCGAGGTTTAGCATCTCGCTTCATGTATGATTCAAAGGGAAGCTTTCACGTTACATCCTGTAGCCTTAACTCCATAGTTATTAGCCCACTCAGGAGCAGTCTTTTTCCTCTATTTTCAGCTTTCACACAAGTATGTGCAGCAGAGTAATGAATGTCACACATAAGATCCAAACAAACAATTCATTAAGTAGTTAAGAACCCTTCAAACCCCACATCAACATAAACAAATGTGGTTGTGTGTGCACCCTTCAGTAACAACCCAACTCCTTCATGGTTTCACTTGATTTCCAGTTGGGCTATGGAGTCACTCCTGCAGTCCTTGAGTAAACCCCTGATTGCCCCCAGTCTGGGACAGCCTCTCTCGGTAGAACCCTGGACACTACAAAAGGCTCAAACAGACTGGACGGCAGCTTTTGAAACATACTGATATTGCAAGACAAAGGTGACAAAAGGATTACCTTGATGTAGCAAAACTCAACCTGTCTGAATTCAGAGACTCAACAGGAAAAAGGTGCACTTTCAACAGCACTGCTTGAATACTATGCTTTGATTCTCTTGAAAGAGGGCATTTTATTTTGTATTTATATTTTTCTTCAAACAACAAGCTATGGCACTGTTTTCCTACTGACAGATCTTTTTATTGTTTGCAGTGATAATCTCCACTGGATTTTTTTTTTTTCAGAATTTGGGATTCTTGTAAAATGGGATCTTCTGCACTTCGCAGTGACGTTCCTGAAATAACTTTGAAGAAGAAATAATGAGCCTCCCCTTACTTTACAGGTTCTCTAATACAACGTAAGCAGCTTTACAAGGCTTAGCTAGTCTCTGCTGACCTAACGGCGTATTTTACTCCTACAATAAACTAAAATAAGCAGCCTGCTTCCACAACAATTGACTAATTAACATAGTGATTTTGTCAGTTTCTTCTCAAAAAAAAATTCTAGTCTTTCAAAAATCAGACATATCAAACAACAGTGGACGAGATTACTAGAAAGAGAGACAGAGAGCACAGATATCATCTCACTATGCAAATCAGTGCTGTGCTAAGGTTGTTGTGTGGGGTTCTTTTCTTAATTTCCAGCAATTTAGGGTGGTTTTTTTTCTTTGCCTCTGATTCATTTTCTCAAGTGCAGACACTGTGTTCAAATCCCTGCTGGCTGCTGTGTTTGACTGCTCGCCAATCAGCACTACGGTGTTTATATGGGATCTGTCTGCTACTGAGTCACTGCGTCCCTGCAGAGAGCATGAGGTCACTTGCTGCTAGATCAGAGCAGCAGCAGGGATGGCCCGGAGCTGAGCCCGACTGTGGACACGTCTTCTACATAAGAGGCAGGCTCCCCTACTCCGCCTGCCATAAACTTCCCTGCCTTTGCTACAGAAGAGGCCAATAATGGGCTTTTCATTAACAGACATATTTAGGGAAGATGGGCTTGCAGAATTTACTATCTGGACAATCTATGTCTCTTGCACTATGTACTGTATATACACACTGTATGTATACTGATATTGGGAAGTACTGGGAAGAGAGGGCATTTAATTGGAAACAAAAATCTGAACTGGTTTCTCAGACACAGCTCATCACTCCTGTGATGGCAGACAGCATTCAGACATGAAGCCTCCAGCCTACTTCTTTTGTGTTTGCCCACAAAGGAATCAGCAAAGATGCCTTTAAATTGCTATCATTAAACTTCAGAACTGGTGCCTTATGGAAAAAAAACTAGGCAGCACTCAATTCAGTTCAAGCTATCAGGCAGAAAATTGCATGTTGATGCAAACTTACTTCACAAGGGTTTAATCATTTTCTTTTCAAGGATTTAGTTCAATCTCATCTGAAAATTTGGTTTCTGAAGCCCAAGTGGCAGCTCTAAGGAGCAGTATTTGATCAAAAACATGTCATCCTTTGGCTCTACCCACTGCCAACATCTTTTGCTTTCAGAAAAAAAAACAGTTTGCTATCCATAACCAAAGATCAATGGCCACGGTATTTTTTGATTCTTCATTTTCAGAGCTTCACCTTCTGGCTGACTGATTTGGGCGAAGGTATAAGTAAATGAACATGAGTTTTTCCAGTGAGAAATGCAAGGCAATGGTACCCATAAGTATTGCTACATCCATAGCATGCAATAAAACTATGTAGGTAACAGATTAAACATACACTTAAGCTGATCCCATGAACAACAGTGAGCAAGAGCAAAGAAAAGGATGCAGCTTGTCTCCAGCAGCTGTTTATGTGGCAATGAGCCTGATCTCCCAGAGATACCACCATCAATGCTGATAACGCATGAAATGCTGAGAATGAAAACTGTATACGGCAGTTAGATAAATACATTTTTTAACCTTATTTCACTCAAGAAATTCCAGAAACTCAACATTAAAGGCTTCTAGGTAGGGAGTTATAAGAATACATGCTTCTTCTAAAGATGTGACCATCTCAAGAAGAACTGACAGGAAACACTTCTGAAAAGGGCAAAATCTTCCAAGGTGCCAAAACATTTCACAGTGAGCTCACTATGTAGCTTTCCACGTGTTTACTGATTGGTGCTGATTAGAGTGATCAAGACAACACTTCGAGTTCAAAATCAGTCATTTATTCACAGCTTAAAAGCCAGAAAGGACCATCATCTAACACAACCTTCTGAATATCTCAAGTCCTCACCTTTAATTTAGGAACTTCTACAGTGAATTCAAGAAGCTGGGTTTGGCTAAGGCATACCTTCCAGGAGGACATATGCTCTTGAGAGGAAGAAACCCAGTGATATAGATGCAGCAATTCCCTTACTAATTTGCCTCAATGCATAATCAGACTTATTACTAGTCACAATTGCTGTGCATAGGACTTGGAAGTCTCAGTCACAGACCCTTGTTCAGCCTCCCTTTTCTGAGCTCTTTAGTGCTCAGTATTTTCTTTCCTTTCTCGTGCTAACATGCCAATTTTGGATGAAATCACCAGATAAATGCTTAATTTTTTCCTCAGAGGGCATCTTTAGTGGACCTTGAATCATCTGCAAGCTCTTTCACAACTTCTCCCACCTTCCCAATAACACTGTCAATGCTGGAAGTATGCGTAATATTTTTTTCAATATCCAAAACAATCTTTCATCTTTCTTCCATGTTTGCCTCCTTGGACATCGACTCAAACATGTTCTGTGGAAGGAAAAACCTGACTTGCCTAAAATTTTAACAGCTGAAGCACAGGCATATCCACCAAAAAAAGCTGTTTGAAATCAAGGGACCTCCAAGCACTCCTGTATGTACCTTTAAAACCCACAAACACTAGCTGTGTGTGCTTGTTTTCTCTACAAGGCACTTTACCAAAGATTAGAAACATCAAGAAAAGCTGGGATTTCTTCCTTCTTGGCTATAAAAAACAAATACCAAAGCACTCACCAGCTGAGCAGCACAAGACAAACTGAAAAACGGTTAAGCTACCCACAAACATTTGACAGGAGGTCATTCTCAGCCTTTGGTAAGAAATATCAAAGAAGAAAAACTTAGGATGGTTACAACTAAAAGCACAGCCTAAGACTTTAACCACTGCCTCATCAGAAGTAAGCACCAAGGCCCAGAACAGCTCCAAACAAACTGCAGCTCAGCTTAACACATCTTCCACACATCCTTCTCCAGGTAAAATGGCTGAAGAATCAAAGGAAGGGCTGTGCAAACAACTCACTATGCAATTTTGGGGTGAAATTTTAATTGCATAAAGGCCTTTGGCTTTATCATTACAAAACCAATTTTATCTTTGTCCTCTTGCATGTTTGAAGTGCTCTTCATTGTGCAAGCGAACATATCACCTGGCTGCGCAAGTTCCATCAAGGTGACATTTATTCAACAAATATATGTATGAAACAAACTTCCAAAACATTAGATGCATAAATGTAATTACTTTCCTGTAATTATTCTAGGCTGCAATTTAAATACCATCCCTCCAATACAACTATGTAAAAAGATGAATTTTGCACTGCACACATAGATCCGAAAGACATCCTTTTCTGTAGCTGTGGATATATTATCAATCCAATCTCATATTTCATGTTGGATGATCATAAAATGCTTTTTAATGAAAATTTATGGGGCAGAAGCAAAGTGGCACTTCAGAGAGAAACTTCTAAGGCCAACCACGATATCTTCACACACGTTAACTCAGTAATACTGAGAAGAATCAGCCTGCCAGAGTGCCAGTCAAACAAAAAGAAAAACTGATTTTGAGTTAGAACATGGTATTTATTTATTCTTTCCTTTTCTGTGGCTTACAAAGCATTTTTTGGCCATAATCCCCCTAACGTGTTATTTCATTATTTCTCCATAAAAAATGCCTTCTAGAAGTTTACATGTATGCATACATCCTTCCATCCAGTCACAGCTACATATGATGAATAATCCAGATGAATAATCCAGCAAGTATTAAAAAAAAATATAGGTTTTAATTGCAGACTTACAGGGGGACTCAGAGAACCATTGCCTGTGTCTTGCTCTGAACTAGCACTACACAGTTCTGGAAAGATCTTAGTCCTCTTGGGCAATTCCAAAGCTTTCTGGCTCATGTATACACAGTCAAACTCCTCTATCAGGTATCTCAGAGCTAATGCATCTCTGAGGCCAAATGAAAGTATGATACAATTCCAAGATCTTCACCAGTGATAAAACTTACCAAGCAGTTGCCAAAAGAAAGCTGAGATTCATGTTCACCTGATGCTCTGCTTTGGTTACTGCTATTAATTATGCACAAATTCCCCCAACTTTCAAGGATTTATTGATATCTTGATGTCCTAGTTTCATTTCACTGGCACTTACCAAACTTTCAAAGGACTTGGCTGCCTCAGGTGGTCTTTTCTTCTTCTGATTTGGAGCTACATCATTACTAGTGCGACACAGCAACAAACGGGGAGCCCCGAGGCAAGTAGAGCAGCTCATCTCACAGAGCTCAGAGGATTACACATGATAATATTTATTTGTGCAACACACACAACATCCTGTGCGATCAAAGGGCTGGGGTGGGCAGCTTCGGTTCTCCAACCATGCAGTGTGACTACCTGTAGCCAGCACAAGCTGTAATCATGCCGATCCTTGTCTGGGAATGCCTGCAAGGAGGACAGTGCTGAGCCCGTTCCGTCCCGCCTCCCTCCCGCAGCTGGCAAGATAGGCACAATCTCTCTGCAACTCCTCTTGCTTAACTGAGGATTGAATCCAGCCCTCAGTATTTTTAGATAGCAAACTGAGCTAAAATACCTTTCATCACACTAGGCAGGTTGCCTGAATCAGCTCCAAGCAGGTGTCTGGGGGGGCATCACACAAAGTCAATCAACACACCCCATACAACCAAGGGTGCAATTAAGGGAAAAATTCCCAAGCGGCTCAGCCCACAGTTTTGCACAGGAAATGCAATGGAAATAGAGCACCACATTTCTTCTCTAATTGTTTCCTGTTTACATGAAACCCAGCATTGAAGGGACCCTATAGAGGTAAACACCATAATTGCTAAGAGCTGCCCATGTTAATCAGGTCTGCAAAGAAAGATCCAGACTATGCCTCAAAGAATGTCCTCTTCTTGTTCAAATTCTCTCTGTCCTGGACTCAGAGGAAGAGGTTTCAACATACCGACCATTAAGCACATTTAGGTTTAGTCATCTTTACACTTGGGAGCCATAAGGAGTGATCCAGAAAGATTAGACAGAATACAGTGAATTCCTCCTGGCCTTGCAGGAAATGGCAGCTTAAACCCCCTTGCAAAGAAGCTAGTTTTCCAAGCCTTTCAGATGTTGACCAGGAGGTTTTGGCGGTATTTTTTTTCCTGGACAGATTCTCCACTCTTCCTTCTTTTTTCCCAGCAATTTTAACTGCCGAAACTATACTGAATTGAACTAAATCTAATATAGAATTATCATCCTAATAACAAAAAGTACAGAGCCAGCCAATTCATTATGATCTCCTAAAATTACTTCAAAATTTACCTTTTGTGAAAACTGTGACTGACCCTAAAAACATCACAAACCTGTGATTTTTCTCTCCCCACACAGACACTGAGGTGCGGAGAAGAACAGATGGATCTCTATGCAGTTCTGCAAGCATGGGACTGGGGAAAGAGCACCCAGTGTCTACATGAATTTGCAGTTGGGGTTGTCCATCATTCTACTTATAGCTAGTAAAGAACTGCATTTTTGTAGTTCTGTATTGGGTACTCCAGTTTGGTCACATCAACCTGTGCAGATTACTGCATTGCCTGTTGTTACTGAGGAATAGCTTATGTAAAAGCTAAGATATGATTTTTATCACCTTCTAAAACGTTACCATTTAAAATACAGAGCTAAGTCTGCCTCCACACTTAACTCTCATGTGAAGTCCCATGCAGAGCATCCAGATTCCCACACATCATGTGTAGAAATTTCAGTGCTCTCAGGGACTTGGCTATCTGATTTTACCTTATTTGATCTGTAGGAAGACCTTTGCTTTGGGAAAAGACTGCTGGACCTATAATTGATCTGATATATCTACTGTATGGTTAGGACAGCTATTATGGTTCCATCCATGGAAAGCAAAAAGAATTAGTACTAAACATGAAAGTAATTAGTTCTAAAGAAGAAAGCCTTGGTGTCTCAAGTAAAATTATTATAACTGAACAGTAATTGTATTAAAGATTAGCTGTTAGTAGAGAAAGTACGACTCTACCCACAGAATAACCTAAAGACAACGGTGATCTTTCTTTGGAGATCTTTTTCTGCAAGGTGAGAACATTTCACATCTCATTAAAACCTGAAATGGTTTTGTGCTTTTTGCTTCTGGAAGTCTGTACTTTATGCTTCACTTCCTACTTATTTGACTCAAAACTTGATCTTGACTTATGAATCTACCTGCAGAAAAGCATTAAAGTGAAATGCTGAAAACTTTGCTACTATATTCCAGCCCGCATTGTTACAATGGCACAAAGTTAAGAACTGTTCTAGGTCTCCCAAATTAACCTCTTATTGGACTTAGGATGGTTACCCAAGTGACACCAAAAATGTACTGTCCTAATGTATTGCTGGAGAAGTTACAGAATAAAATTACATAGAAAATAACAGTAACAGTGGTTGTTCTACATTTTACTTGGAAACCTGAAAGGTTTGAAATCTTCTCTGAATTCAGTGAAATGAACTCATCTGAACTTCAAAATGTACAGCATGTTGGGATTTTAGATCTAGTTAACATTCACTGTAAGAGATGAATAAGAATCAAAATCAAAGATTTTCAATATTCAAAAACTCTAATACAGTTGAAACCTGGGCCTGAATCTTTCACTTTGTGCATGCAGATTTGCTGGATCTTCATCCTGAGGTGAACTGGAAGCAGCTCCCAGAAGTCAGAGAAAGGATACCACCTCACACAGGACCACAGTCCAGGCTGGTATTGAATAAAATGTGACGCTGTAAAACAGAGTACACACAATGCACAGCTAAGTGGAAAGGAGGGTTTATCCCCATGTGTCAGCGACTGTGAGTGCCGTAAGCCTCTACAAAGCAATGCTCATTATATTTGGTTTTGAGCAGTGCCATAAAATTGAGACATTGCATGGTGCTATGCAAGGATGGTACTATTCTCTACTCAAGAGTGATAAAACAATGTTTGTCATTTGTTTGACTGCAGCCTACTGGATAACACACTAACCTCTGGTGAGAAGTCTAAACACAAACACGGTTATTTACCTAACTTGGGTTAGAAATAGGATTACCATTTAAACACATTTCAATGTCTACTGGGATAAGCTATTTCACAAAACAGTTACCTAATGGCACAACTGAACACCTCTCTCCACCAAGCCCTGGACACTTTACAGAAGTGTTTATTGCTTTTGTTTACAAGCCAAAGATCGAAAGATGTTTTAAGCTAAATGGATCATAACCTGAAAAAAGGTGAGGAGCAAGCCAAGAAAGTCATACAGAGGGAGCATCAACACCAGGAAGCGAAGACTCCAGCTTTGGTTAGACGGGTTTAATCATCTATGCCTTAACAACTGAATTCAACCAGCGAAAATGCTGTAGCCCTTCATGAACTAATAAACTGTCAGGAAGAATTTAGAGGCATACTAATTATGGTATAGTTGTAAAAAACCAAAATTGTGTTAATATTTGCAGAAGAACAGGTTTAGTACAACTTCCGCAAAACCTGCACAGATCTGATGGAAAACACCTGAACCGGTGCTTCCACTTGGTGCAAAAGTATTTTGTCATAGTTGGGGAAGAGTTAATGAACAAAATCTGTCATGTGCAAGTACCTGCAATACATCTGTATCCACATCAGCACCTCTTCAGACTCGAGCAGATTTAAACAGAGACTGAGAGGTATTTACTCATAAATCAGTCAAATATGTAAATCTCAGGATTTGTACACATTACCTCAAGTTATTAGAGGATAAAAGCTGATCCAAGGAAGGTCAGCAGGCATTTATTGCCAACATACACTTAAGAAAAAAAGAGACAGAAAAACTTGACAAAATATTTAGGAAAATCGCACAAAGATTATCTCTGTAAGAGAAGCAAGTCTTCATATGCCTTTGAATCTCTTATCTTTTTATGTTAGCATACTTCTATGGCTGCTCGTAGTAAAGAAGAAAACTTGTCCTATGGCATTAGTGGAAGCTATGCCTCAGCAAAGCATGGCAGGGCTGGGTTTGCTTCCTGAAACACAATAGCAAAAACATAGCAGCCACAGGTAGACACTTAAAAGCTCCTTTTGTACCTGTTTCTGATACCAATCACTAAAAGTATTCCTGAACAGAGATGAACAGTCAATTGGAAGATGTTCTCTGCTTGTTTAGCTGCAGTGATACATCTGCAATTCTGAATAAACCAGGAAATCATGAATAATCTTTACTTTAAAGATGAAACACTGATTCTATTTTTTAAATAAAGCAGATGTACATGTAATGTGCATTTAGTTTAAACCTGACTTAGAAGATCAGAATGCCTGAATTGTGGCGTACCTCTAAAACCTAGTTAGATTCATTTTTAATCACTGCAGATCAGGATAGAAATTGCCACCTAGTAGAGGGCAGTTAACATAGTCCAGAAACTTCGAAACTTAAAATGAATTGCTGGAGGAGCACTCTTATGCCAAACGAAAAGATGTTCAAACAACACAGAAAAAAGTGGTGGCCGATACTTATTCTTATTGTGCTGTAACCAGCAGGAATCTGAAGAGGGCTGGAAGCATCCTGAGCTAGGCTTCATTTCAGTGAACAAGGTCGCATGGTCTGTTGGGCAGCTTCTCAGACTTCCTCGGCTGGTACAATGTTCTATGACTCATTGTTTCTCTCTCTCTCCATCATCCTTCCACTCAGTGCCTTCACCTGGCAGACACAGAGGCACCCTTTTCAAAGTCAGCCAGTGATGTTGCTTACAATTACAGCATCAGGCTCCCTTCTGCAGATGGTTTTAAATTTTAGTCCAAATGCAGAGCTGCAGTCTACGTTGGTTAACAACAGCAGCAAGAAGTATCCAAGCATCTGGGAAATACAAGTACTCTTTCAGAGAGCTGCCAAGTCTGAAGCTTTAAAAAGTATCAACATACTGTGTAGGCCAATAAGTAGTGCTGGATTAAACATGAATGCTAAAGGTCTATTAAAGTCATTAAAATTAACAGCTTAGACTTAATAACCTCTAACTGCATTAAGTTGTCTCAACATGCTTGTAAAATAAACAGCTGGAAAATCTGGCCTAACTATCCATATAACTAACATATGGATATTTCCTTGACTTTGCCTGCAGCCCAAAGCATCTTTGAGGTATCTCTTCACTTATCTTAAACAAAAAGTCAAGTGGTCAGCTTTGGGCCAGGGAGGGGATATGGCACAAAGTTGTAGGGCCAGAAGGTCGGGGCCAACGAGGGTGGGAGCAGCCTTAGGGTTTCTAGCCTGCAAGGGTACTCTGGTAAGGCAACAAAGCCTCCTCCTCAACTCTCTAACAGAGATCATTTGAAAGTTGGGTGGCAAAGTTCTAATTTCCATTTTTAAACTCGGCACTGAAGCAGCTATTCATCCCAGAAATTCATCATGCAGCTGCACTAGGGGACATAAAAATGTTACCGGGATCAGGTGCTGCAGTCTGGAAGTGGAGGAGAGTTCATCTGCTCCAGCACTACTGCTCGCCCCATCCTGTGACAGAGTGCTATGCTGAAGAAAAAGCTTATTGCTCACCTTAGGCAACAGAAATGAAGAAATATTTTAGTTGAGAAGATCTTAACAGAGTACACACTACCACTTACTGATAAAGATAAGGCATCTTTTTTAAAGCTCTCATATTATTATATGTTCTGGGACTTCTTTCTGTTTACTTGGGTAAAATAAATCTGAATTTATGACTTACAAATAGGTGATACCAGATGCTCTTTGCCAGTAAATATAACACAAATGCAGAGGAAGCTGGGACAGAGAAGACAGAATAATGTGATGTAAAACAACAGCTCTGCTCATCATTGTCCTCACTGCATGGGTCCAAGGTGCCAGGCACTGCTTTTGAGAATCAGTAAAAGTACGAGAGGAGAGTACAAGCACACACCCTCCTGATACTGTTTGCATCTATATTTGGTCCAATATGCATTCAGAATCAATGACAAAAATGTAAATCCAGAAGTGAGTAAAGCTGGTCACAAGTCCTTAGCATTGCCACTGAAAAGCCTGGAGGGCTTTCAGAGCTGGTTCAAGAAGCTGACAGACATTTCCTCTATGAAGAAACAGCTACCAGGAGAAGACATCAGAAAAGCTGCATGCTTAATGCCCTCCAGCACTTACAAAAGTCACTATCAAAAATGCCAAGATTTTCAAACCTACAATTTCTGTTTGCAAATGCTAAATACCACTGATCTCACTGAACCTGCAGTAAGAAATGCCACAAATACTGTTCAGCTTGAGAAAAGCAATCGTGCCTAAAAAGAACCAAAAAGGCATCCCTTTCCAGGTTGAAGTTCGTTAAAGCAAAGCTATCCTGCCCAGGCAGTCAGCAGGGTGCCTCTGTTCAGCTGCCACTGTGCAGAACCAGCGCGCAGAGGCCATCCCATCGTTTCAACGCGGGGAGGGTTTCAAAGGCACCATCAGTGCTGGATTCTGCTTGGTGACATTGGGGAGCGCCGACTGTCTGCTCCCAGTCTGACACAAAATTGATGAGCACGAAAAGGCACAGAGGGAAAAAGCACATTTCATTCGCAGCAATGCTGCTGTAGGGTGATGCTGTGTTGTACGATCTCCTGGGAATGTGTACATAATGCTCTCTGAACCATGAGGGAAGAAGTTGTCTGCTAATTACTTCCCTGGTAATTGGCCATGCAATGTCATTCCTTGCATGAGGATTCCTGGGAAAACACTGGACACCATCTGATTAAAAGAAGAGAAAAAAGCATTATGTGGTGGCAACTTAATGAGATGGACTTCAAATTAGCCCTAACCAAGCTGGACGAGCATAAATGGTGTCCTGTTCAGGAGAGATTGAGAAGACAGAATAGTCGCAACCATCTGGGATACCCCTAGACAAAATTTCGGAGCCTGGGCTGTAAAGGGAAAAAACCTGAAGACATAATTGTCCTTGCATACTAACCTGGACCCTCAGACATTTTACAGGTGCTGCTTAAGATCACTGGTATTTGAGAAGATGTGCAGGAAACGAGCCATAGCTACAGAAGTACCCGATCACTGCACATCAAGAATAGACATCCTTTGAAGTGGCAAGAGAAAGGGACGCTTAATGGCTCCGGGTGCAAGATCAAAGTGGGAAAGTAAGCAGGGCTGTGAAGGCACAGGGCTGCTGCAGCTCACCGGGAGAGGAGGAGCCCGATGCAGTTCTTCCAGGAGCACCCTACGACCAGGGTGGGTGGTAAGCAGGGCCTCTGATGACCCACATGCCTCCTGGAAAAGCAGGACAGCAGGGACCCAGCAGCTCCGCTGCGGTTCTCAGCCATGCCGGTGCATGGCTCCCACCCTGGAAGGGCTTTGAGATACAGGCTGCCTGTGCTGGTATCTTCTACAGGTGAAAGCACAAGGCTGAATTTAAATTAATCAGTCAAAATAGCATAGGGGGGCACGATCTGAAGTGACAGTAAGACTGAACACAGCTGGTGGTGCAGAGTCCCAGGCAGTGATGCTGAGGGTGGCCCTGCCCCAAAAGCAGAGTTTCACAGCCCTCCCTCCCACACCGGAGGGTTTCAGGTCCCTGTATTTTGTTGCTATTATTCACTTGCGGGTGAATTATATTAACGTTTGTATCCAAATGTAGATACCTCCCACCACCACAGGAGCCAAACACAAACATGCTGATTACACAGTGTCTGGGGCACAGCCCTAGTAACAGAGATAAAAATCAACACATCCAGGGAACAAGAAAGAAAAAGGCAGTGCAAGAGTGAGTCAGCAAATGTAAGCAGTATGTTAGTCAGGCGAGCATTTCTGAATGCACTGCGAGGTCGTTCACACTGCAGACAAAGTCATATCCCCAATAACCTGGACAACACCCCACCCCAGTGTGACCGACAACCTGGATGACACACCACCCTAGTGTGAGGGACCCCTCCCTTTTGCAGGGGGCCCTCTGCATTTTCATACTGTTTTGGGGAAGGCTTTAATGCAGATTTCTTCCATCACTCCCCCCCTTAAGTCTGGGAAAGGAAAAAAATCTGTGCCATGTTTAGAAAAATGGGAGACACGAGCGTGGAAATCTGGTAAAGCAGAGGAGGCTGGCTACGCTGCTGTGTCAGGTGTCGTGATAAAGGCTGCAGGTTTCCAGGATTAGCCCGGTCACTTTGCAGGCCATGAAACGCTCCACTGAACCTGTTTACAAATTAGCCTGTGGTCTGGCTCATCCTCTTGCCAGCCTGCATTTTTCTGCAAAACAAGTGACTTAGTGCTTCGGAGTACCACCACAACATGCCCCCACGAGCAGGCAGACCTGACACTCTGCAAATAGCCATCAGATGCAGGTCTGAACCTCTCCTCTCTCAGGTCACACAAATCACAAACAACTACACTGAGTTCAATGGTCACAGCTGCAGAAAGCTGTGAGTGGGAAGAAAAAGCAAGGTACAAGGCCAGAAAGTTTTACAAAACTCACGGGATTTCAAGTCACCAGCAAACTTCTTTGCAGTTCTTTTGATTTAAATACTGGTTTTCTGCCACTTTGAAAATGCAGACTCTAATTAACTCATATTCTTATACACTCTGATGCCCTGAAAAGGATACTTGCTTTTGTAAATGATATTTATAAAGCAAGAGCTATTTAATACCTGCTTAACATATATCCATAACCTTCAAAATGTCTCCTATGAGTCAACACACCCTGACGCAAACTGGCATTTCTTTCCCCTTTCTGTTCTGGAAGGCTTTCTCCCGCGTACAGCCACTACCCCAGAGCATGGCAGAAGGCAGCCTAAGCCCCTGCTCTCATTAACTGGTTCAACACTGGAGATGGGTAGTTTTATTCTGGAAGAGAAGTGCTTGCACAGGAGCACTTGCACTTGCCAATCTCTGGGAAACAAGCCCTTTTCAGTTTAGTCTTCATGCTTTCTAGTGATCCCCCACATATTACCATCTACTCCACAGCCCCATCCTGCATTTACATCCTCTTCATCAGTATTCCTGCAGGAAACCCACGGGATGGCAGCTTATTCCAACTACGGCAGCACTCATATCTCTGAATCAAAGCTATGGCTAACGCTAGAGCCATCTCATGTACTCATGCACAAAAATTTACATCCGCTTCCTATTCAAGTCACAGGCATGTCTCCCACTGACTTGGATGAATCCCAGACGCCAATTTTAATAGCGAAGGTCCTTGAAAGTCTATAGTTCTCCAGATGGGTGCCTTACCCACTCTTTGAATGACACAGGTTGAGCAGGATAGTCTAGGGACCAGACCGCAGGGCATTACCATAGCAGACTGTGAGATCCAGTTAGAGAGGGATGTTTGTCTAATTCACAACTGTTTGTCCCCGCTCATGCAGCTAGAAGGAAACCACTCAGACTGCATGGGTGCAATATTTTGGGCATACGAGCAACAAGTACCTCAGCATACATGCTCTCATGGGTACTAAATACCAAAGGACACACGATCTCCATGCCACGCTGCCTCTGGGACTGCTTGCAGGAAGGCCATGCAGGCAGCCTCTGGGCAAAGCACCTGGAGCAGTTTGAAGATTTACTGCCTCTGTTGGTCCCTTCCACTCCACCACGGGAGGTCACGGCCCTGGGAGAAATCATGACAGGCAGCCCTGGCACAGGCAGCCAGTTCACCCAACTGTATCAGTGGTTGCATCTGAGTGGCATGGGGCAAAAGTTCAGCCCTGGGAAGCTACTCCAGCACCAGCAAACCCATGGCAACCCACCCTGACATCAGCCCCTTATGCAACCTGGGTGACAGGGAGGCTGTCCCTCTTGCCTGCCAGGCCGGCTGACATTCAAAGGGCAGAATTTCATCCAGCAGCCAGGGAAAACACATAATGGTACCAAGTTTCTCTCTGATGTGCTCTGGTTTACTGTATGTGCAATGGGAGGCTCTCAAAAGTGTGAGGAACCAAAGTCTTGCTTTTTAAGGTCATATAAGACTTGGGAGCTAAGAAGAGAGACCTCAGCTGAAAGTCAGCAGAACTGGTCATTCTAATCTGGCAAGACTTCCAGTTGCAATGGCTTCAGGCAGCTCTCAGAGCAGCCCTGGTAGCGGTGCAGATTCACCACTTCCAAGGCATCCCTCTTGTTGTTAGAAATGTTACATTATAGACCTTTCTGTAATTAAAGCATCTAACTCACAAAAAACATGACTGTAGGATTCACAAAAGACATGAACAAAGGGCAAAACCATACTAAAATACCATAACTCTCCATGGTAATTCAGTGAACACAAGTGTCCCTCTTTCAAGATACACAGCTATTTTAACACAAGAGCTCCTTGTAATTCCACTGGGTCAAGGCTCATTCTTGAAAATTTAAACGAGGCAAATGGGTTAAAGTTGTCTGAAGACAAATTCAGGTCCCCTGTAAACAGATACAACATGATCTAGTTTAATGGAAAGGGGCCTAACTCCCTGCCAGCAATAAATATGGATCGTAACTAAGGTCATCAGACACAGCCTATGAAAACAAAATGCTGGAACACAATCGTAAAAGAAAAGCGTAGGCAAGATACTTGTGGTCTGTCAAAAGTCTCGCTCAATTGTATAAGCCATTTTAATTGATGCAATTCAAAACTGCTCACTGTACTCGCAAGAGTTCATCAAGATAAACCAAAGGACCATCCTGAGTATCTTACATACTTTGCATGCCTACCCTGAAGCCACCAGCATTTCATTAGGGAAGATGCTCCATGACACCACAACAGCTGAAGTCATGGGGACTGCTAAGGCAAGAAGAGCAGTTGGAAACCTGAGGTCAAAATCTGCATTCCCAGCTTTAATGCTGATACACGATAGATGCTAACAGATCCTTTTTTGTTATCCTAGTCCATTTTTTTTCTTGATCAAGGGCATGCTACTACAGAAAGCACAGGGAGGAGCTCTACTCGTTCACCACACAGTAAAAAGCTGTGGTAGCTTTTATAATTACTATTTCTCTCTAATCTCTGGATTGCCCATATTATCAGCCTGGTCTGTATTTTTTCCTAAATGTAGACACAATCTCTTTTCTCTTCATATTCTTCCAGCATCTTTTCCAATTATTCAATTTACAGTAATGACCATTTCAAAATATGTGAATTGTCATAATCATTTTACATACCAGATGCTACATTACATTTAGCTAGCACATACAAGTTTAGGAACTAAATCTCTTACATTGAAGCCAACAGAAGTTTTACTGTAGACTTTATTTAGGATTGGATATGATGGGAGCTGAGGAAAGCTACAAGCAAGGACTCTTCTTTTTTTGTTATTGCCCTATTCCAGAAATCAAGGACCAAGAGACTTCATTAGAAGGTGACAGAGGGACTACCCCAACGCCGTACTTTTTCTGTTCATCCGGAGACAGCTCAGGGCCAGGTCTGCGCTGCCCAGCTCCATCAGCCCAGCACCAACACATACACCAGCTGTTTCCCAGTCCACAGGCTGTTTTACACAAGCACACAGGGCTTCCCCAGCCCCCCACACTGCCAGCTTGACTATTCCTAAATGGGAAAAAGATATACTGAAAATGAAAGAGGGAGGGGGAAAGGGTGATAAAAAGGAGAAATCAAATACATATCTGGAAAAAGAAGAAAATGCATGGTGGGGGAGAAAGGAAGAAGGATGGTTGGAAATAACTATGGTCCAATTAGCTCCCTGGAGTCTCTCTACATTCGGTGCAGAGAAGAGAGTGATTTTCTGATGCAACTGATCTCTCTCAGCTCCCTATTTCAGGATGAGATGACTCAACTCCTTACGTAGCAGGCATCTATGTGTGGTCAGACAAATCCCATCACCAGTGCCTGTAGGGTGCTCAAAGGACTGAATGAGTGAACAGTAATATAAACTGTCTGTAACCACCAAATACTGGACATGCAAAACTCCCGAGCAGGATCAAAAGACATATGTGGAGAAATCTGGGAAAGGCACGCACTGTAACTATCATCTTTATACACGGGTACCATTACACAAGGACCACCTCATGAACATCTAGGGTCAGGTTTTCAAAATGTTTCTTTGAGTAAGACGTTTTCTTTCATTTCCTAACAAGCGTGAGCATCCTGGGTACAACAGCCTCCTGACAGTCTGGTTCTAAGTGTTGCAATAGGAACACCTGATGTTGATCCTATCTTTCAAACTAAATTTGGAAATTTGTCCATGATGTAAGCACTGATGTAGGATGAGCTTACTGGAGCTTGATGTAGCTCTTGGAAAATGCTGGAAAGCTTATGGGAAATTGTTAAAAATGAAAAAAATACATTTCAGAGGTGATATTAGAGGTCAGTGAACAAGAACACATTAACTGAGGGTTCCTTTCAGTGCTATAACACTATTTTTACCCCTGGGGTTTGGCTGTCTGGAGCTGTCCTTCCTCCGCTGGGACAGATGCAAAACTCCCCACTGGTTCACAGAGACAGTGGCAATGTAGCTGCATAGATCTGGCTCTCACAGTCCAAACAATAATTTATGTAAACCTTTTCAAAAATAAGAATGAGTTTTGTCTGCCTGGGGTACTACTAGTCTTAAACTCAATCCACAAGCTGTTAGGGGCAAGACAGGGTTTTTCGTAGCATCCACAAGCAATGCCTTGCACAGGGGGAATCTCGACTAGCATCAGACACCCAGAAATGCCACAGTTTGTAGGACTGCTGGGCATTTTCAGCATGAACTGCCAATCAAAGTAAGACTTAGAAAGAATAGATTTAACTCCACAGTATTTACAGAGTTCTGAAACAACAAATAATGATTTAACAAAATATACTGATAGTCTGTGCTCACAGAGCCATTGCAAGAGGGAATGTCGCTTCCAGACAGTTCTGGCATGACTGGTACCAAAAATAGTATTTTCTTTATGAGGCATGTGATCAGAAAAGGGTATTTAAGCACACAGGAGCAATCAGGTCACATCAAAGGCTGAATTAGGTCAGTATCTTGTTTCAGACAGTGGCCAACAGCAATATCTTATGAAAAAATGTAACAGGGAAATGCTCTCACAAAATAATGTAGACAGCATTATACATCTCAAAATACTTCTACCTCTTAAGCACCCTGTTTCATCAGGGGTCTGCAATCAGTGCTGTGCACTCTCATCAGCAGTTTCACTTAGCACATCCTCACAGCTTCAGTTTTTACCTAGGAAACGCAGCAAAATCACCGCAAGTTTTGCTGGGTCTGGGTCAGTTGCCCATGAGCATGGAGATGCCCGCTCACAAGGGCTGGATCCCCGCCCACATCTGGGAGAGGGGACCCAACAAGTCCCCTTGATGATGAAACCTTGATGTCTAACATGGGCTGGGGCAGCTGTCAGCCCCAGAGGTACCATGTCAATGGAGCAAAAGTCTTCACAAAAGTGAAGGTAGCTAATGAAGACAAGAGGATCTAAACATTATCACGGTGTACAAAACAGCTCGGAGTTTTCTGCTTGGCTGTCAAGCCAAGGAGGATGAAGAAACAAGAAGTAAGGAATTGAAATGTAAGGTGTCCACAGAATTTCCTGCTAATAACCAACGTCTCTCTTGGTTGTGACCTGCAAAGATGTGGAAGAGGAGTTGGACAGCCAGGCCCTCCAGGGAGAACAAAAAGGAAGAAAACCCAGGACTTTCAGCTGCCTGGAGATTTCTGTGTTGGAAAGCACAAAATTCCCTTAATGTTTACAGAGGACCTGCATTCAGCAGATGCACAACAGGAAACCTAGAGAGAAAATTCCCAATTAAAGCTAAAAGGAAAATTACATAAGGAAAAAGCCAGACTTTGTAAACATTTGTTAATAAACCCACTATCTGAATGGGACAGTGCAACAACTTTGGCATCCTGCTTTTGTTTATACTTAGGGGATTTTACTATCATCTTAAGTACCTCTTAATGGTTCTAAACAAAAAAGAAAAGAAAAAAAGAAAAGAAAAAGAAAACCAGACAATTTTATTAGCCAGAAGATCACACTCTTCAATAATATAATTCTGGTGTTTTTACTGAGAAGAACTTGGCCCATTGTTTCTTCCGCTTAAAACGTTAATTGGCACTCCCTGGGATTGCTCTTTCCAGGTGTATTTATACTACTGATGGCTCAAGACATACAGAGCAGATATTTTTCCTTAATAATGCTCTTGGCCAATCTTAAACTAAATGTCCAGGGGTAACTGAGGCCATCAGATATCAAAATTAACACATTCAATTTGAGGAGCCCATAATCATGGATGATGTCCAATTCATTTTTCACTCAGTTTGCAGGCTTCATACGCTGAAACTAATTACCAACAAATTTTTAAAATTCTATTTAAAAGTTATCATCAGAAGATGTTGAACAGTCTGAAGTTTTATTGGACTATTTGAAGGACAGTTCCTTTCATAAATTTGCAATTAAGAATGGTCTGGACTTTTGCAGTTTAATCCCATGATACCAACAATAAACTGCCTTGCCTCCGATATTACAGCAGCTCTTCTTACTCCTCGGTTACCACAGTCAAGGAGACAAACTTTGCCTCACATCCTTGGCAACAATAAAGTATTCTTCAGTGCTAACACAAGTGTAAAGCTGCATAGTAATACTGTAAAACCATTCTGTTTTCTGTACTGTTTTAATGAAGTTACTCATACGGGTCTTACCACCTCAGAATCACCTTTGTGACATGGTAAAAACCAACTCTGAATATATCCAGAAAAGAATTGTTCCCCATTTACAGTTGAGGAACTGAGGCACAAAGAGCAATTTTCAGAGATGACACAGGTCCCTGATATCCATTGGAATCGTGGGACTCAGGCACTTTCCAAAGAATTGCTCCTGACTGACTGATGCCTGACTTGTACAAGGTGGCTATGGCTGCATTCAGTTTGACGCCAGGCTCCCTGCATCCTCAAGAGATGTATTGATGTTGGGTTGATTGGACTGGATGATCTTCAAGGTCTTTTCCAACCTAGACAATTCTGTGATTCTGTGATCATAATTCCCCTGCATGCCATGTAGTACATAAACCACTACATGTACTCTGCAAAGCCCCAGGTCCCCTGGCATGAGGTAAACATTGACTTCCATCACCCGTTCTTCTTCCCCACTCGGAATACCAGTTCTTCACACAGGAGGTCAAGAACTGCTCAACAGATGCAAGATCTGCCCATCATGTCATTATTTCATGGCATGTCTGCTCTGCAGGATCTGGGTCCCTTCTCTACCCAAACTGAGGTCATGTTAATTTTTTGGAGTCCTTCCACCTTGCTCCCAGTCCATAAGTAAGTCTTGCAGAAATCAAAGGCTAAGATGTCCTCACAAAAGTCAACAAGACTTGCAACTGAAGGTTTGCAATGGAGTATATAGTACAAGGCACACCGTGAAAGGTATCAGTATCAGTTACCATTGCTACTTTGGATCTGAAAGCAATAATAACCACATCTGCAAACCCTGCACATGAAGTGATACAATTTTGTCCTTGAATTAGCTTGGGTGCAATCACAGTCCCGCTGTTTCCCACTCTGCTGCTGGCTTGTGTAACGCTAACCTGCATGTCCCTGCAGAGCACCCCACCAGGCTGCACCGGCCTCCCCCAGCAAACCCAACGCCAGGAGATGTGATGCCGTGGCACGAACAGGAACAGTGTGGCTTGTAGTAGCAGCAGTCTGGGACGCTTCAGTCAGTGATGGGGTACCACTGTGCTAGGCGCTGTGTAGACACAGAGTAAATGCAACCCTTCTACTCCAACCCGGGACAAGGCTCAAGTGGGCTGGCAAAACGGTTGGCAAGAAGAAAAGTATTGGGTAGCAGCAGTACGTGAGTAACGTGGTTACACAAATACCTCACATGTTGATATAGTCTGAGTCAGTGAAAAGTTTATTTTACATTTTAGTCAATGTGAATTTACATTTAAAAATAATAATATGTTTTAACCTCTGCTCATTTCCATTAAATGAAAAAGCATCTAAACTCTCTCGATTAAGCTTTCCAAAAAGTGTTTTACATCATCTTGCCTTGTGTAGTCCCAGTGGACCCTGTACTACAAAATCATTTTCAAAGCTATGGAAAGCTCCATAAACACTAATAAAAGTTTACCCTCGAAGCAAAAAAAGAAACCCCAGTGCTATACCCTCCAATGTCTCCAGCTCTGTACTGAAAACACCCTTGCAGAGAAGGGTCTCTGCATTTCCCATCAGTCTGGACCCCCAAAGCACCGGGGGTACCAGCCTGCCAGTGCTAACTCAGTCATGAAGACAGAAATACTACAGCCTTTCCTTTACAAATTTTTCCACATTTTATCTCTATTTTTATTGCTAAGAGTCAGCAGATCAAAGTCAGCTGAAACGGGCTTGGGATAGACTCTTGAGCCAGAGGCAGAGACTGTGCAATGACATAAAGGAAGAAAAAAAGTACAAAACATCCTTTTATTCCCAGTACCACTATAGATGGCTGTGGAGAAGAGACCAACGGCAAACGCGGCGCATAAATTTGAGAGTTAAATACTCAGCCAGACCTTTCTCTGCTGAGACCAATGGGAACGTAACCACATTTGACTTTTTAAGGAGCAGTAGATGTACTGGACATGAACGCTCACTGCATTTTCAGCAGGGGGGTCAGGGAAAAGGCCAGTTATGTTAGGCGTTGCAGAAAATGGAGTAATTGAGACCCCTAATCACACCACGAGTTACACACAGCGATCTCCTGCCTACCCTGAGCCCCATTAAAAGGCACCATCTACCAGCACAGAGCTCATTAAAAGACCAGGATACAACAAATTACTGTAGGCTGTCTACAGTGCTTCTCTCACCAGATTATGGACAGACAGACTGCACCCGTTTGAGGGAGGAGGAGAATATGGAAGCTGTCTCCACATAAATTTTCTTTACTGCTTTTAAAGAAGACATTTTCTAAAGATTTCTGGGTTGCAAGGGACACACACACACATAGTCTCTGCCTCAGAAAAACTATCAGGAGGAAAAAACACACCAACCTAAACAGCAGTGACTCATCATCAAGGTATGATTAAAAATTGGCAGTCAGGAAAAGAATGCCACTGTGGTGCCTAGGAAGAGCTGAGAAGCATGTGCAACCTGACAGCAAAACAGCCAGCAGCAACTCACCTGCCATTGTACAAATTGCTGTCTTCTCGACATGGGGCAATGACCTTGACCAAAGATGTGCTTTGCGCTCAGACTGCCTTCGCCCAGGGTGCAGAAGAGCTTGTGGAAGTTGATTTCAGGTTGCACTTTTGCTGGGACTGATCAAGCAGAGATGCTACCACAGTAAAAGAAAGGCGATCTGCCTCGTGCTGCCCCAACAGCCCTAACACCACAGCCTTGTGAAGCTACAGCTTGGCAGACTGGAAAGTTGGAACAGTGTGCAGGGCACCTCCTCCCACTGACTCCATGTGGATTTAACCAGTGAAGGACAAAGGTCTGACTGTCAGTCTCTGCATGGGTGCCTGCATCCACAAACTAGCAGAAAGAGCCACAGAGGTGAAATGTCCTCCAGGGGAAGAATGCTCTGCCATTCAACAAGGCCAGGGAGTTTAGAGGAGAAAGGAGATAGCTGGGCACTCTGCACCCCAATCCCAGGGCAAATCGGTTTCTTCCCATTACTCCTGTGCCCACCCACAAAACCCCCTCTGACTCCAGGGGTTCATACCACCACTTGCTACTTAGCCTGTGCCTGCACAAACACCCCTCTGCTTTCAAGATTTATGCCTAGTTGAGCACATGAGCTACTTTTTCAAAAGTGCCAAAATAATTCAGCATCCTACATCTCATCCCAAACCAAAAGACACTTTGGAAAATGATGGCAAGCTCCTAAATTACTTCTTGTCCCATTCTTAAAAGTTTATCATTCCCACAAGCACACGGTGTTTCAGAAAGCAGAAGAGATGCCTTCACACTCAAGAGGCTTAAAAATTAGTGAAGCAACATGACGAGAGATGTGTTCATGCTCTAGGGATAGGGTGAGCAAAAGACCAATGCCTGTGTTTTAGTGGTAGGCTGAATCCAGAAGACACCAATGACATTTTTGTGCCACCATCTTCTTTTTTTTTTCCCCAAGCACACGCACAGACAGAAAACTTGAACTCTGAAAGGACACATTCTGTTACTCCCCCTAGACTCCATCCTTGTACTTTCAAGGAGCCAAAGCTCCATGGTACCCCAATCCATCAGTATTTTGCTCAGAAAGGCCTGCAGGAAAGTACCCTCTGATCTCTGCAGCACCAAAGCTGCCACGCACTGGGGGCCCTGTCAGCATTATGGCCAGTTTGCACAAGAGAGCAGCAAAAAGCCTCTCTGGGGGATGAAATATGGAGGTAGGGTAAATTCTTGGGCTGAATGAATTTTGCTTAAGTAAAACAGTCCCTCTGTGGTAAAGTGCAACTTGTACATCTTCCCTTTGAGTCCTTGCCATGGCACAGAGAGGACAGGGTGACTGCAGTGTCCCCTTCACATCCTTCACTGGCATTTAGCAAGAGATCGGAAAAAAAAAAAGGAAAGAAGTAATTTACATCAGGTTTTGGCTGCCACCCACGTAAGCCTGAAGAGATACACGCACAGCCTCTCACTCTTGATTTCTGCATGAGGTAAGAGTAGCTTAAGTGGATGAGGGAAGCTTGTTCTGCATTTAGGAAACAAACCTGTCTAAGACGATGGTACTTATTAGCTGATGCTCTGCTCTTTCACATCTATCTCCAGTTTTGACCAGAAAGAGAATCACACCAAAGGATAAATTTATCTCAGCACTGGCTGCACTTTCTGCCTCTTGCCACAAAAAAGTTTCAGGTAACAAAAGGTTAAAAATAACTTCCTGCACCAGGACTTTTTTTTCAAATACACAAAAATTTATACTCATCTGAGGTTTACAAAGTTAACTTCAGAGTCCAGTTTGAGTTGCCAGTGCCCTTTAAAGCCAAAAAATGCCCAGCTGCCCCTAGGCAGTGCTTCTCTCTTTCCTGGAAGCTCATTAATGAAAACGGCCACTTTCTGCAGCAGAGCCCCAGAGCATCTTTGGGGAATAACCAGCTCCACTTTCACCCTGCTTGTCTGTCCTACTCCACTCCAACTCGGCTCCCTCTACTACCTGCAAGCATGCTGACGGCTGCCGAGGGTTAAACCTTGGCTTTTCAGGGAGAAAAACAGGAAAGCAAAAAGCCAGGAGAGCCAAAATAGAGGGGAGCGAGGGGAGCCTGCCCAAGCTCTGCAGCAGCCGGCGGAGCAGCAGAGGAAAAGTTTCTGTGATTTTAGGCAAGCCCTCGCGTGACGTCATCTCGCCCAGATAATCTCAGTGCAGTCAGCACAGGCCTCCTGCCTCCCCATTGGCGAGCCCCTCGTCAGCAGACATCTGAAGATAATTATTATTGGCCAGACAATTATAACAGGAACAACTGTCACTTCGTGCTGATGCCCGAACCTGCCGCTCTGCAGCACGATGGAGAAGGACCCCGGCGGTCACCGCTCCGTCCACGCATTTCTGTCACTTTTGCTTTCCTAAGCACCGGATGGTTTTTGCTACCTCACTGGCTGCAGCTGGGAACAGGGATCTCAGCACTGCAATCGTTTTTGCTGTATGTCTGACTGAACTGCAAATTTTCTGCAAAAATAGTAATGTATTTATTCACATGAAATAAAGGACTACAGCTGCATTAATTCTCATGCAGCAGTTTAAGGACAAAAAAATATCCTCTGCAGATTATTTACTTCATCCCTCTTCCCCCTCTGAAGAAGTTGGGAGGAGGTTCTGGGAGAGTTTGATTTGAGAAATCATTTTAAGCAATTGTTTTAATAAACATTTGACTTAATCCTGATCTTACTGAAATCAACTCTCCCATGGTCCGAGCACGACAAGATCAAAGCGATACCGTATCTTATGTCAAAAGCTACCTACCTGATGGCACTATACATAAATGTACATCAACAACAGCTTTCCCACAACATAAAGCGTAAGGAGTTTCATGGGAGTAAATGGACCTGTTAGTTCTTTAACCTTCTCAAAACCTGTCATGGCTTGTTTAGGGTAGACAACTAATTGGTGGCTCTCACCCTCAGAGACCAGCAGGCTGCAGGTCTGCCTTTGCAGCCTGCAACCTCGCTCGGCCGTTCGTGCCTCCCTGCAGGACAGCCAGGCAGTCTGGGGGCTATACCGTAAAGGCGTGCACACGCATAAAGCCAAGCATTCAGGGAGGCACGAAACCCATCAGCTTGCAAGTATCTGGGAACAGACTATTCATTTTTCCTCTGTGTCAAAACAGTAGCCTCTTTACAGCACTGCTAATCTAGGCCCAGGCTCTAAAGAGGTCCCAGCACAATGCACACTGCAGGATGAGGGCCTCCCTAAAGCGAAGCAGGAACATCTGGAACGAAGCAAGGAGAACTTCATTCACTGCTGTGAGACCAATTTGTCACCAGACAGGCTCCATTCATGCCAGCCTCAGAGGGATGATTTCCAGGGGCAGATGGCAGTGAGGAAACAGACCCTAGGATGGGGGTATGCTGAAGAAGAGCCTGGGTGTCAGTGATCAGTGAGTGCAAAGAACAAGCTCTTGCCCCAGGGTGCAATGGATCTTGGAGAAGGCTCGGAGGACAGAGGCAAAGGAGGGGTGAGCCCCAGCTGAACAGAACCAGCCACTTCATTCCTTGAACCGTGATCCATCCTGACCAACCATACCAGCACCTAGGGGCATGTCGCTACCCCTAGGCTTTGCATTCAAGCTTTTCCAGCTTTAGGCTTACGCACTTGTAATTAAAAGAGCTTGTCAGTGCTTTAACCAGCTCAGAACCCAGAGGGTATATAAAAGGATTCATGTCCTGCCTCAAACTGGGCTACATCTTCATATGTGACCTAGTCAGACTCCAAAGACACTTCCCAAAATCCAAAAGATGGGGTCAACTCCTTAGAGCCGCTTCATCCCCTCTAACACCTTACAGCCTTTTTTGGTTTTGGCCTTGTAAGATACCAAGACATATTTCTGAGATGGAAGTAAAATAACAAATGCCACACCTATAGAATTTGTTTACCTCCACGTTAGGCATTGTAATAGTATTACATCCTAATTTAAATGGCGATTACAGTATAAAATCCTGTCACAGTCTTTCCTGAAGCAAGTCCACATAGTCCATCTTCCTGCCTAGAGAATGAACAGCACAGCCATGTTTACCCCTACGAACTACTACTGAACAGCCTCATCTTAGGACGCTGTTACGTTAACGATGTGTACGCTAAGGGTGTGCCTACAAAGTTGGGAAGCCATGTACTGCCATTGATGTCTGCGTAAGCAAACTTATCACGTCATCCTGATATGAAGTAGAAAAGCCTTCCTGTATGGTCCCTAGCTGCAGTAATTTACCAGTTAAGCTTCCCCACAAAATTCAGGTGCTGGAGCAGGACCTGTTTCATTAAGAGACTGAATTTCCTGAAAATAAAAAAACATACAACATAACCTGAAACTCAGAAGAGTCTTCTGCAGCCTTTTCAGGAAAAGCCTGCCATGACGGAGACCTCAGTGGGCACAGTTCCGTTTCATTTTCAGAAACGTTCCCTGGCCACAGCAGATCGCTCTCCTCCTCCACTTTCATGTGAATCAAAGGTATTAATTCATCAGTACCGTTAGAGAAGGTGAAACTAGACCAAAAAGCACGTGTGCACAGATCATCATGTCTCTTTAGCTGTACCGCAGCAGCGTAAAACTGAGTCTCCTCCTTTGAACCTGGGAAGTGGGAGCCTGGCGTTACGGGACTTCCAGCTGGCAACCTCTGCAGCACATGAGACTGCCAGGGCGATTTTAATAACACTGCTTAGCATTTATATAGTACCTGACATCTTCGAGGCACTCAGCAAACATTACCTAAGTCATCAAAGCGCCTCGTGAGGGTATTTCAGCACTATTACCCCCCACCCCCCTGGCCTTTCCCTGCAGGGGAAACTGAGGCCTAGGAGAGGTTATGTAATATTCCCAAGGTCATGTCATGAAGCACAGGAGAGCCAAGAAGAAGATGCAGGAGTCCTGTTTCCTAGTCATGTTCTTTAATCTAAACTGCATCTCTCCTGGGTTATTTGGCTATTATATACACTCAGGTACCACCCCCTCTACCCTCTTTTACCAGTTTGTCCTATTCTGATGCCAGTTTTCTTTTGGAACATGGACAAAATAGGAAGCATCCAACACTCCCAGCCCAAAAACATCTACGTGGTCTCCCTTCTCCTGAAACATGAGTGACACTAGGCACCCCTCAAGAGCTAATGAGCTCACCTGCAGGAGAATGGAGGGAGACACACACACTTAAATGGTCAATGGAGACATACACACACTTAAATGGTCAATTTAATTCTACTGCCCTTACAAGTCCCCAGATGAGGCACTGGAGGATACTAGCAAGTCCTTGGCTGAGATCCACCTAGGATCTGGGACCACTTTGCCTTGCAAATGTAGGCACCAAAGCCTGGACCCAGAGACAGTCCTATCCTGCCATCGTGACATGAGGGTGGCAGGGGGAAGAAGGTCCCCACTCGGGAGATATGGGGCCAAGGGAGCCGGAGAGGGCAGGTGGCACCGCCGAGGGAGGGCACGTGGGCAATGGGAAGACTGGGGAACAAGCTGGGGAGAAAGACTGCAGGGACAGCAGAAGGGGCAAGCCTGGGCACCAGGCGAGGGTAGCCGGGACGGTGCAGCAGCGAGGCATGGATGAGCACGGGCAAGGTGTGAACACAAGGCTGGTGCAGGTGGACGAAGGCTGGAGGAGGACCGGGAGGAAGGTGTGAGCGGGCGTGATGGAGAGGGGGATCCCAGCCCCGAGGGCAGCCCGGGGGACCCCGCGGGAGGGGGCAGGGGCAGCTCGGGCGCTCCCTCCACCCCTGCCTCCACGCTGCCGGCCGAGCCCCGGGGAGCGGCATAAACCGCGCCCGGGACGGGGGATGCCCCCGGGGCAGTGCGGGGCAGCGAGCAGGCCCCCGGCACAGTACTCCCCCTCGGCGGGCCAGGCGTGTGCGTGCCCGGGAGGCTCCGTCTTGCCGCGGCCCGGGAAGCCCCGGCGGGTCTCTGCGCAGCCCCCCGGCACGGCGGGTCCCGCCGCGGCTCGGCTGGCCCCGGCTCCCCGGCCGCACGCACACGCCGGGAAAGTTAATAGCCGCATGGCTGAAAATGAAGTTTTATTAGGAGCTGGGGGAGGGGAGGGGGGAGGCGAAGGGGCTCCGCGGGGAGCGCAGGCACACGCGCAACTTGTTTTAACGGGCGTGCTGCGCGGGGAGCGGGAGGGACGGACAGGAGGGACGGGCAGGGATGGAGGCAGGGGAGGAGGCAGGGGAGGCCGAGGGCTGAGCCGGGGCACGTGTGCGGCTCTGCGCCGCCGGGCCGGCCGGGACACGGCGGGAGGGGGCGGCGGCGGGGCTCAGGGCCCGCACCGCGCCGCAGGCGGGATGCCCCGGCCTTGCGTAGCCCGGCGGGGCGGCCCCGGCCCGGGCGCGCAGGTAGCGCGGGCGGCAGCGCAGAGCCGCACCGCGCCGCACCGCACCGCGCACTGCGCGCACCCGGATGGGCTCAGCGCCTCCCCGCCGCTCCGGGAGGACGCGCGGGGGGGCCCGGGGGCGGCACTCACCAGTTCTCCTGCATCCACTGGATGGCCGCATGCTCGTTGAACTGTTTCTCGAATTCGTATTCCTGCAAAGTCAACACTGACATGTTCATTGGCCCGGTGGCTGCGGAGCCGCTCCCCGCGCCGAAATGCTGCCTGCCTGCCTGCCTGCCGCCGCCTCGGGAGCCGGGCCCCTGCGTGCCCGCCGCCGGAGAGCCCCCGCCTCTGGCCTGGCCCGCCCCGCCTCAGCGGTACCCCGGGTTTAGCATAGCTCCGCTCCCCTCCGCGCCTCTCCTCCCGGGCCCGCCGGTCTCCTCCTCTTCTGCGGCCGCCGCGCAGCGCCCGGGGGCGGCGCGGTCTTAGTGCCCGCCTGCCCGCCGCCGCCGCCGCCGCCCGGGACACCCGCCCCCCGCCGCCGCGCCTCGCGTAACACCCGCCGCTGCCCGGCGGACGGCGCCGCTCCGCACCGGGGCTGTGCACCGGCCTGGCACGGAGGACACTCACCCACACCCGCCCCCCCCGCCGAAGGCCGACAAAAATAACTACAAAAATAGGAAGCCCCCACCCCTGGGTTGAATCCCGACCGCAGCGCCCTGCGCGCCCTCCCCGGCCACCCGGGAAATTAGGAAGCACAAGCGCAGGTTTAGCCAGAAAAGCAAACGCAGACACTCCCCGAAAAAACCCCTACGCCCCCCCACCCCCCAGTCCTTTTTGCACTTAAATTCAATATCACCTGCTGTGACTGCCGCCACCCCGCGGGGATGGACCCGCCGCCCCCACCGTCCGGGCCGGTTCATGCCGGGGGCACCCTCCTGCAGCCGGGCGTCCCCAGGCGGGGGGGGACCCTCCTGCTGCAGCTGGGTGTCCTCAGGCGGGGGGGACCCTCCTGCAGACAGGCAGTCCCAGGCTCCCCACTGTGCCCCCCACAGACACAGTTTTGGATGTTATGGTACTGATGGGGCAGAGACCCCGAGCGTAACTATGCTCAGCTCCTCTCACAGCTAGGGCACACGGTGTTTATGTATCCTTAATTTTGCCTTCCCGTCTCATCTGCCACATGCTGATGTCTCCAGCTGAGTTCTCCGGCTCCGGCAGCACCCCTGGACGTGCTTTACAGTACAAGCTGGGCTAAAATAGCAGTCCCAGCCCCCACTGATCTTGCAGTCTGAAGGCAAGAGGAGAACAGCTTTCGTGTCAAGAAAGCCAGCCGTAAGCAAGCAGATCCGGCACAGGTCAGCATGCTCTTGACTCTCATGGACTTCAGTCCTCGTTGACATGGAAGTGTTTGATGTCATTAAACCCAAGCACTGAGGAAAAAAAAGGCAGCTCTCAAGTTGTGGGACATGAACAGCTAAACAGTCTGATGCTCCTGCTTGCATTTTGACTGTCATGCTCCTTAGAGTCACGTCTTTCAGCTCTTCTCTTCTTTTTCCCTGACAGATAGAACTTTCCGTTTTTCCGAATGAGGGCTGAGTTTCTCACATTGTCATCTGACTGAGGGTTTTAAGCAAAACACCAAACATCACGCGGCTCGCACTGAAACTGCAAGATGGTGCTAAACTACTATTTATTACTATTGTACCCAGAGGCCCTCAACAGATTGGGGTCCCATAGTCCTCAGAGAGACTACTGTCTGTATCAACAAGATGAAGGGGAAGAGAAACAGTCCTAGTCTTGCCTTCCAGGTGGAGAAGCTTGGAGAGCTGCAGGGACTTGCAAAACTGTTTTGCATCAGCTTTCCAAGGTCACTAAACTGGCTGGTGGAGTGGTGTTTGGGCAAAGCTGACTTCATTTGCACTCCTGCTCCAAAAGATGTGTCCCCAAAGGTGTGTGTTAGTCTTCCAAATCTCCACTGCCAGTGGACAGATGTGCCACCTCCAGCTGAAGTATCTCCTGGTGGTGCTCTCACAGCAGTGTGAGTCTGCACTTGCTCACTAAAGGCTTCAGGTGATATCGCTCATCCATTTGAACAATATCTTTACTACAGAGATGTGGAGAAATTAATGTGTGATACAACAAATGCTGGTGTATGTCAATGCTGTGGTCAAAAATGACTAGGAAATAAACGAGGAAATCTGGACCCCAATTTTGAGAGAATATTTGGGTGTCTGGTACCTTTATTCCCATGAGTGGCAAAATGTTTTTTCTGTCTTAAAAGTGCAGTTGTTACAGCGAGAAAGTTACCAGAAATTTTAATTTTGGGTGAAAAAAAAAATCAATACCCCTTTTTCTCAACTACAAATTATTTTGGATTAGAAACTTGGGTGGCTTAATGGCTTATCCCATCTGATTATTTCATGAGTACCTGGTGCGTTGAAGTTTATGGTCTTCCTTTCCCCCAGAAAACAGTTGTTCATAACAGGTATGCCCCAGATGCAAAAGTTTCCAGAGTGCATGGATGGACTAAGAAACCCAGAAGTGGCAGACTAGCCAGGAGGTCTGAGACCTGCTCCCTTACACTGATGGCTTTCTAAAGTCTGTGCCAGAGCTGGCAAGGTACACAGGATGAAGCTGAAGGTTATAAAATGCTATGGCAAGGTCTCCTCTAGGGTTAGGGCGGCCATGGGGCTTTGGATGAGGTTGGCTATTGCCCCCAGGACTGCTGACTGTGCAAGGCATCACGTAGAAGTTCAAGTCCCAGTAATGCTTGAAAATCAGCCATAACAGCTTCAGGAAATACAATAACAGCCTTGAAACACTAAACCCTACTGGGATTTGTATGAGTCTCAAAAGCACACCAGGGATTTCTCCAGGTTTTCTATAGCTCACAGGACTTCTACATGGTGTGAACAATCTGCAATGAATCTTTCTTCCCTTCCTGTTCTGGTCCCATGGGGGCTACCTGAAATACCAGAGCTCAGGGTCCCTTACAAAATCTGCGTGGACAATGGAAGAATGTATAAAATCTTCTTGGCCTTGAGCAGTTTGTAAGCCCTGCTTCTAGTTGCTTAAACCAATTGCATTCAAAGAACAGTAAACAAAAATATATAGTCTATTTTAGGGGGAAATAACTTTTATGTAACCATTTCAGAAATAATTTAATTAATTCTCACATAAAAGCAGGAACTTGAAGTGAAAGTTGTAAATACCTTTCAGGGGAAAGGATGTGGGGAGAATAATAAGGCTTCAAAACCAAGTCTTCAGGAGACAGGGAATACACCCTTAGTCCCTCTGCACACACTCAAACAGAGAGAGCTGGACAGGCTGGAGCGATGGGCTAAGGCCAACTGTAAGAGTTTCAATAAGGCCAAATGCCGGGTGCTGCACTTCAGCCACAACAACCCCCAGCAGCACTACAGGCTTGGGGAGGAGTGGCTGGAGAGCTGCCAGTCAGAGAGGGACCTGGGGGTGTTGATTGACAGCCAGCTGAACATGAGCCAGCAGTGTGCCCAGGTGGCCAAGAAAGCCAATGGCATCCTGGCTTGTATCAGAAATAGCTTGGCCAGCAGGGACAGGGAAGTGATCTTACCCCTGTACTCGGCACTGGTGAGGCCGCACCTCGATTCCTGTGTTCAGTTTTGGGCCCCTCACTACAAAAAGGACATTGAATTGCTCGAGCGTGTCCAGAGAAGGGCAACGAAGCTGGTGAAGGGTCTGGAGCACATGTCGTACGAGGAGCGGCTGAGGGAACTGGGGTTGTTTAGTCTGGAGAAGAGGAGGCTGAGGGGAGACCTCATCGCCCTCTACAACTACCTGAAAGGAGGTTGCAGGGAGCTGGGGATGAGTCTCTTTAACCAAGTAACAAGTGATAGGACAAGAGGTAATGGCCTCAAGTTGCGCCAGGGCAGGTTTACACTAGATATTAGGAAGTATTTCTTTACAGAACGGGTTGTTAGGCATTGGAATGGGCTGCCCAGGGAGGTGGTGGAGTCCCCATCCCTGGAGGTGTTTAAGAGTCGGATTGACAGAGCACTGAGGGATATGATGTAGTTGGGAACGGTCATTGTTAGGTTAATGGTTGGACTGGATGATCTTCCAGGTCTTTTCCAACCTTGACAATTCTGTGATATATGCATACCTTTTTTGTTTTCTACGGGATCCCCATGTAAATGGGTAGTTATTGAGAATTACTTTTTATTCCCCTTATTTAGCATGTCTCCTAAGGCTGTACAGAAGGCATAGGCGGTAAATGCTGCATTTTATACCAGATAGATGATAATGCCATTTCCATTTTACCCAAGACCCTTTGGTTGAATAATACAAGCAGGTTCATTCAGGATTTACAAAGAACTGTCTAATCAGGTTGGACACTTTACCATTATCATTCCTGTTACTAAGCAAATACTTTTTCCTCCCTGTCACAGTGTTAATTCATTGCAAAAACCATTAGGCTTCTATTGCTGTAAGGAGCAATATTTGATAGTTTGTCCTACTGATGTATAGCTAAGTCTCAACTAAACTCTTAGCAGCTGCTGGGAAATGAGATGCTATGTTGCTGACAAGTCAACATAAGATATAGTAACTGGCAATGAGAGTTAACATTGTGATTTAAATATAACAACAATTACTAAAACAAACAAAAACTTGAAGGATGCCTGTGTATTTGAAAGCTTTTTTCCCAGCTTTATCAATTAATGAATTAAAGGATTTAATCTCTGTGACCATGATTTTGCCATACTTGAAAGTAAAGCAACATAAAAATAATGGAAGCTATGGAAAAACAGGTTCTTCTGTATACCAAATAACCTAGAAACAATTAGGTTGTGCCCTTGGATAAGATAATGGGAGTTGGTATGAAGAATTAATAAGGGACCTCCCTAGGACTGCTAGCTGCCCCTGACTGGTCCTAACAAAAGAAAGGTTTCATCAAGTGCCAGGGAATAAACAAAATATGGCCAAGGGATGTTTATGGGCAGCCCATCTACCTGGCAAGTCAGGCCTGCAAATCGGGTTAGTCTGTGCCACTGCATTACGCCTGGACTCAACCACAGACAGCTGGGAAGATGCTTGGATGAATGTCGTGGTAAGCCTAAGCAAACCTTATGAACCCTATGAATTGCTGTACTTGGGAACTGTCAGCTCACGGTAAATCAATAGCAAGCACTAATCAGAATTAAAATGTTATAAAGGAATTTAAAGCAGAATTATTGTGTCACCTTTCAGGTCTATAAAATAACACGTCTCAATGCACTCCTGTTTCATCGTGCTACAGTACCCAGGGACTTCAGCTTGATGACGGGCTTAAAAATCACCCACGGGCTCTGAAACCACCCAGATCTAAGCTCTTCTGCGATATTTTTAATGCAGATCATTCCAGTTACAACAGAAAAGATGATGGGCAGGAGCAAGCTGCAGAGTGCACCACAGGGGCCAGGCAGCAGCTCCAGGGTGCAGCCCTCATGGGTAGCTTGGACAGAAACATGCCTCTCCTTATTGTTGGGTCTATGACTTAAGTTGGCTCGGTAAAAGCTCACTGTGGTTGTAAGTGGGGTAATTATATCTTTGCCTTCACACAGTTCACCTCCTCAGCCCCTCTCAGTATCATCTTCACAGCCAAAAGAAGCAGAGTCATTTTTCAGTTCGTGCTGAAGCTCTAGGCCATGGTTTGTGGCAAGAAGTGGAAAATCTCTGTGGTTTCAAAGCACATGAAGTCTTGTGCAAACCAACAGCAAGACCTCCCTCATTATAGGCATTTCCATAAAAATCACAGAATTTGAAATTCCCATCTTTGCGTACACTAGTAGCAATTCTAAGCATATCCCAGATGGTATTCATTCATAGGCAAAAGACACGAGGTTTTTTCTACATTATCTGCCAGTACATCTGCAGACCTGTGGAGTGCTTCATCCCTACAAGACAGGAAGAGCACAACACCAAGAGCATACTTCCTTTTCTACAACCTTGGGTTGGACGATACCAGTAAATCTGAGATAAAATAAATTGATTTTCATTGCTAATAGGTCAACAAAATTAATCTGTTTCTTAAGGGAAGGCGGCAAGATGGAGAAGTGAAAGGCAAAAAGTTCAAACATGGGCACGTCAGTTGGGAGCTGGATGCCTAAACTGAACCAACTAAGTTGGCATGCTGAGGTCATGGTAGAGGTTGGAATAGGAACTGACTTTATGGCGTTTGATGTCAATCCATATATTTGCTTGGCATTCCTACATATTACTTTTTAATTGAGTTAGGTTAAAAATGGAAAAGGCAGTTGAAATAATGGGCTCTGTGCAATCACGTTCTAAAGACTAATTTAATTTTACATTGCAGTACAAAAGAGCCACAGAAGCAGAAAGCACTGCTTCAGGTGATTAGTGCTGTTATTACAAGTGTCTATTTATGGGTGGGTATGTGTATATTTTGGGTGATGAGTGGAGAGATAGAAAAAGAAGTGTGTGTACTTCAACCTTAACTTTCTGTACTTTTTTATACATTGAATTTCTAGAAAGCCTGTTTCTGAATATTTCACATTCTTGGAAAGTGAGCAAAAAGCTGACAGGCAATTCGACGAAGTGGCCACAGAGCAAAATACTGGGCACCTTGAAAATCTTGTGGTTAGGTTTTTCTCCTCACGGTTTCAGCCTCTAACATGGAGCTTGCCTGCCAACTGCAATTAGGAAAGTGTCATCAAGCAGGCCTGGACTCTTCACCTGCTTCTGCTCAGTGCAGGTTTAGCTGCTTCCAGAGCCAACAGAACTGATATTGCTACTTCTCCTGAACAAATCAGTTCACTCCCTTCCTTAAAAAAAACTGATAATGCAACAGTGGTATTGCCAAGTGGCTCATAGGCTCTATCCCAACTGTCACAGCTTGCAGTCCATACAGATCGTGATTCTGCTACAGGGTTTTGTGCTGTGTCTTGCAGTGGTCCTCAGAAGTCCTGCTGACCTCAGCAGGGATGAGATATGGTGACACGCTTGCTGTCTGAGGCAATGGAGTCAGTGATGGGGATTTGGAAATAGTGTTCAGTCTACTTGCTGCCCATTCGAAGATGAAAGCCATCACTTGGGCTTCTTCAGCTGGAAGTCAATAACAGGATTAATTCCTGTTAATTATTGCTTAACTATTACAGTTAAGATTATTATTACTTACCACTGTTGTTAAATCAAATGTGAATGTGCTACACAAATCCCATGCAGAGGTTATTAAAATGAAGGACAGGACTCAGTCATCAGTTATGCTTCATAATCTCCCTGCTACTGACGAGATCACACAGGTAAGCACAAAGGCTCGCTGATTAGAAAGGGAAAAAAGAATGTCTCGCTCTTCCATGTAACAATGTGACATTTAATTGTACAAATATTGATTGTATTCTATTTTAGGGATTTACAAAAAAAAAACCCCAAAACGATGCTTAGGCTGATTCTTTGAAACTGAAAATGGGAAATGATTGCTGAGCTTTTCTCTTGTTCTTTCACTTCAGCAGTTGGACTAATCCTGCAGTCAGTGATGAAGGGGATACAAAAGCTGAGTAAATCTTTATAGTCACCTCCTCTAAAATCTTTAGCTTTACATAGCAAAGTCACTTGCTCTGTGCCATCTGGAATCTGTGCAAAAATAGTCTATAAAAGAACTTTACTTTGCAGTTTAGAGTTGCATGCACTTCAGACTACAAGAAAGAAAAGTCATACAGAAAAGTAGTTGCACAGAGAATCTGTTTTTAAAGGGCTGCCTTTGATTTTTAAATACATCTTTGAATATCTTCTGGACTGCACAGGTATTTTTTGGCCTCAGAAGTGCTTTTTGTTGGCATAAAAAGTGGTCTATGTTAGCATTAGATTGAATACATGAAGAAATAAGAACAAATTAAGATGATAACAAAACTGCCAGGATTTTTGTAGGAAGTCAGTAGAGCCAGGGGGAAGCTCTTGTACCCAGCTGTATATTCAATCTGCTGTTACTATTTCAGAGGTACGGGGAAGTCTGTGGGCAGGCTCTGCCACTGCTACTCAAGCCCAGGAGTACCCTGCCTCCCAGGCAGTTTTATCAGTGTAGCTGGAGTTATGTTGTGTCATTGCTGTGAACTCTAGCATTAGTCACTTCAGTCTCAACTCATTTTCAGAGAGACGGGTGTCTGGTACTGCCATTTGAGATGTCCTCCAGTATTTTTCCTGCCCTCCAGCAGCTGTTCCCCTAAATCCCATATTCCATCTGCTGGCACAGGGATGTGTTGGATACCCTACCCACCTACCTATAGAAGCAGGCACCTGCAGTTGAGTACATGACCATGCCTGTGTGACACAAGCTGTTTGCGTTCCAAGAGAGGAGTCACAGGAATGAGTCTTCTGGAGATTGCTGGCCGTTTGGAGGATGAATGCTATTTGGGGAGTGTTCCAAAATAACAGGTCATCCTGCACTCTGCGCTCCAACCGATTGCCACACTAGCAGGCAGAGGCTGCCTGGGTGGAAGGTCTGAGAGCCAGCCTGGTTGCCACAGAAGGGGAGTTTCTGCTCCCTGCTCTCCTGTTGGTCATATGCTCCCCCTGCTTCCCCACCCCTGGCACTCCCCTGACCCCTCCGTCAGCTGATTCAGCTCACTACAGTGGGTGGGTAAGTCACCTTAAAAAAAAAAAGTTAGTAACTTGTGTAGTGAATTGCATTGGCTCCCTGAAGGGTCAGGTTTGGCTCATGGAGGGGGTGAGTAGTGTGGCTGGTGGTTTCGCTGGAGTTGGGATGCTCCTTGCTCTCTCTCTCAAAGGGGCCAAATGAGACAGGGGGTTGCAGTGGCCAACTCTTGGAACAGTGTGCTTGGCCCAGGGGCTGCAGGGTGGGCAGGGGAAGAAAGAGCACCTGCTAAGTATGGCAGGGGTGCTCAAATGTTAAGTGTTAATTCTCTTCAGGTTTTATATATTCCTGAGCAGACAGGTTGTTTCTCAGTTTCAGCTATCTGCTTGTTTTTATCTTGTTTTACTGCTTCAGTGGTCAGCTATCTACCAATCTGTAAATTGGGAAATGGGTACTACTTCAGCCAGGTGTTGCTCAAGGATAAGCCTGCAGCAGTGCAAGTTTACAGCAGAAACAACTTCTCACTAATAGGAGCAGAGTGCTTGAAACAGATTAGCCCTAGGCCAGCTATTCTGACTGGAAAGAGGCAAAATCAGGCTTGGTTGACTTGCGCTCAATGGGGGAGAGAGCTCTGTTTGAAGTTATCCCAGTTTGGAAATTAGGGGTTTCAGAGTTCTGGCACTAGGGGTTAAGCCGTAAGTTGTCACATGGACATAAGATAGGATGTGTATATATCTGTTTAAGTATTACTGAATATGAAAAAAAAAGGGTGATAAAATCTGGAACTATGATTTCTTTCAGCATTTTTAAAAGTGCAGATATTGGGAAAGATCTTTCCAGGGATAAGAATTGCCTCTCCATAGGAAGGTACAGAAATATACCACTGTCTTTGATCTCATACTCCTTTTCCCAGTCATTTCCCTCTCCCTTTTCCAGGCCAATCCAAAGAAGAGATGAGTATTCTGGCATGCTCATATGATTATCAAATGACGGTTTGAATACACAGAGGCCATATATGACCACTGATCACCATGAGGATCTGACCAAAGGAAGATTCTTTGCATTTCCATCCAGGGCTCTTCACTAGCTTCCTTAGGAAGGACAGTGAATCAATGCATTTCTTATCTGAGCACCTCATGTGTTCAAACCAACACTCAGAAGACAGGAAATTTCATCACTTGCTTCATATGTGTATAACTTGTGTCACCAGAAACTCATGGCTTGGGCTCCAAAGGTCAAAGTGCCTATTCTTAATTATGGGAATCAACAGAATATTGGACTTCAGTCAGGTACCAGAAGCAGACATGCACAAACCTCACACAAGGAGGACGCATCCCCTGATTTGTACCTCCCTGAAGGGTGGGTATCAGTTTCTCTGCACATGCTGGCTCAAAAGGAGCAATACCCTTCCTCTGCTTTTGCCCCTTTGAAATGCTGCACAGGCTAATGCAGGGGAAAGGGGGCAGAGCCATCCCAGTTCAGAAAGGAAAGGTCTCCATGCCCCCCTCTCAGCCCCACAGCTCAAGAGTGGACTAGGCACAACAGCTACAAAAAAATTATCATTTTACAAGTTAGAGCTGGTGTTTTTTCTGTTTCTTGCAATGCAAGAAAATTAATCATTGAAGCACACTGGTCACCATGTAAACCCCAAATTAGTGGAAGATTTTTGCAAATAAAGAATGAGGGTCAAGTTCTTATCCCAATCATAAATCCTGACCTTGTATCAGTTACCCCTGGATCTAGTACCTTATCAGTCGGTAGAAATGGTAACCCTCAGTTGCTACCTCAGGAAGGCTGCCTGATGCACATATCCAAAATAAGATCAAATGTAACACTGCAAAAAAAGCAACGTTCTGGCTGTGATAGCTTCCTGCCCAGACCAAGTGATCATGTGCTCCTGCGCCAAAAGCAGATGCTGCGCCCCTTTTGAAAGTGGCAGGGACCGGTGTGTTTTTAAAGGAGAACGCTAGCTCCTTTTAGGATGCAGCTGGAGTCGGCAGGAGCCAGCCCTGCTACCTGCTGGGGGAATATCTGCTCTCAGGAGCATCCTCCTGCTGCTGCTGCTGCTGCCGCCTCTGCCGCTGCCCCAGCTCCCCGCTTCTCCTGAGTGGCTGTGCCCTCTGGTGGAGCCTGTGTTTCGGACACTGCTGGGTAAGCACCAGACCCAAACCACGCTTGGGCATAGGTGCCAGACAGTGCTAAAAGCCAAGTAAGCCACCCACAGCCCCCCCACCTCCTCCCCCCAGCACCTGCCCCAGGGGGCCGGGTGGGCTGTGCTTCCCCAGGCTGCTGCTTCGGGGGTGGGGCCGGTAGCAGCTCTGCCATCTGGGTTTTAAGTCCCTGTTGGTTGCAGTGGTGTCACTGTTGGATGTGGGACAGTCACTGGATAAACGCCCCCAGCAGCTCTAGGGGCAGGCATCCGAGCTCCAGCGACCTGCTCCCTGGTGAGTTTTAGGCACGGAGTGGAGAAACACTCCCCGTTGGTCCCTCTCTGCTCCAGTGGGGGTGTAATTAAGTCCTGCAGTCTGTATAGCAACTTCCAGCCTGCTAGCACGCTTTTTGCCCGGTGCCCACTCCATCGCTCTCCTGCGCTGAATAGAGGGAAGACAAGTGCCACTCTTAGGAGTGGGAAACCCCGATAAGTGGGTCCTGCTGCCGAGCTAGCTCACAGCGTTGCTTCCTCCTCGTTTTGGCAGGGAGAATCAAGACTGTTGCACCAAGAGGTAATTTGGTGTTCGGCTCTGTGAGATGCAGACTGTGGGAGGCTTTTGTCAAGGCTTCACTGGATGTTTGAGCTGTGCTGAGTTCGTTACTCAGTACCGTCTTTTGTACTGTCCTGAGCATTGTAAGGTACTCGCAAGCTATTTCCTTCTGTGCAGGGAAATACAGCTCATACAGAGTTAAATGAAGCAGATACAGCAAATATGATGCTCTGCCTATGCCACTTATTATTTATAAACCTTAGGGGAATGAACCTGGTGAAATGTATTCTCCTGAAGGATGTCCTGCTCTGGAATATGGTTAGGTAGGAAGAGGGGCACAAAATGGATGAAGGTACTTCATGAAACTCGTTTGCTAATAAGAGACAGATTTGGGGAAGGGCCAGAATTACTGTGGCAGATTTTTACTGAGGGTCAGCCACCTTAGCTGTGTGGAAGTCAGTGGAGGTAGGGCAGTTTACATCAGCTGGTCCAAGCCTGCTGTGAATTTCATCACAGTTTTTTCCTCTGCTGACAGCAATATAGGGAAGGACTCTATTTCACCTTCACATCCAGTGCAAACACCCCAAATCATGTTTTTGTTAAATGGTTTTGCAAAGACCTCCAAGAGACTGAAATGAATAATAAAATATGTTACTGACTTATTTTCTCTGAGAAGCTTTTATTGATGCAAACGATCTGCATTTTGGGGATAGTTTCTGCTCTCACATACAAGAAGGGGTGTAGGATCACCTTGAATTTACCTTAGAATAGTTAAACATTTTCAAGGGAAGACTCCTCAGTAGGGAAACTGTGCTCTGTGAAAGCTAATATTAATGCACACACACAATTACTATGGTCTATGCATAGTGATGGGAGAGATTTCGATCCAATTGCAGAGCGATACTGGAAAATCCTCCCATATTAATAATATTCTGTATCTATAAAGGAAAGCTTCCAGACTGACTTGCCGTGGACAGTCTAAAGTGTCCCCTCAGGAGCCCTGAAGCCAGTGCTATAAGTGTCCATGCTGTGGTGGGTGCCTAAATAAACAGACTTTGTAGTGTATCAGGCCCACAGCTCGTGTAGGTCACAGTCACTGTTTCACTCAGATAAATAGGAAGCATAGACATATTTTTTCCATATTTGTTCTTCAGTCCTCTGATAATAGCAGTCTTTTAGGATTTTTTTCCTGGTGGTTTTCTTCTACAGACTTTCCAGTTTCATTTCATTTCCTGATTTCATGACCTGAAACTTGTCACCTCTCAATTCACCCAAAACTAGTACGCCTTGATTTTGGAATAGTTGAGGGAATGAAGATTAAAAACAGTACTACACACTGTATAGAATAAATTATCACTCTAAAAAGTTAATAAAATAAAATTTAAAAAACCCAAATACCAAACAGAGCAGAAAGAAATCACATCTTTCTACCCATCTGCACACACATGCCCCAGAACCTTTCAACCAAGCTTGGCATTTTGTATTTCTACACCACAAATTTTTCTAAGCACATTGGTCTAAATACATCCTTGCTATAGCTCCAGTGACATTAATGACTGGCTTTCACAAGGGCTACATTTAACCTCAAGGGCCTGATGAACTTGTTGGGATCAGCAGCGCTTTAAGGAAATCCTCATCATTTTCAGTCTCAGGCAAAGTGGTCATACTAGCTGTGAGACTGTACTTTTAATTTTTATCTCCTGGCTGGACTCTTGGAAACTTCCTGTGAAACACTGTACCTGAGTGCATTTAGAATAAAGCCCTGAATTTCTGTAAAAGCTCCTAGACATTGTCTTTTGGCCGTTACTCTTGTGTTGTGATGGCCAGGAAGACGATCTGTAGTCAAATCAAGACCCTTTTGAAATAAATGGCAAAACTCTTCTCATCCGTGTTTTCTCCACAGGGGAGCCTATGCTCTGAACTAGAAGACAAAGAGCAGAGGCAAAAACTACTGAGGATCCATGGAGAAAGGAAACCAAAGGAAAAGGGCACTTATTGTTGGGAGACTGTTAAACAACTATATTCATTCAACTTTGTCACCACTGATTTTGTATATAGAAATACTTAATGAAAAAATAATTTTCTTTTCCATGCCGGTGTTTTAAACAACCATGCACCTTGCTTTACTATACATCTTATTAAAGGTAAACGTTTACCTTTAATGTAAAATATCTCCTAGGTATTTTGTAAAATACAATGTACCATGCAATAAACTAGTATTTTGTATATTGTAACCTGTTTGTAACACTGAAATGAAGTAGAACCAGAGATTGATTCAGTGCTGTACATACCTACATATATCATGACTGATATAGACACCTTTTATATTTGACAGCTGAAACTAAGGACAGTTTTCCTACTACCTTTCGAAAAGCATTCATCTGCAATTTCAGCCTGGAAGGTCACCACCCTCTTTTTCTAACAGAACAAACCCTCTCTACAAAAAGCTGTGTGGTAGCTCAAGCTGCAGGAAAGACTGGGTCAAAGGGCAGTATGATGACGGAAATGCAGCTTTTGGACTTTTGTAGTGTATCTGTAGCCCCTGTCCTCCTGCTGCCTATAACAATCTCCACCTTGCTCCAGCATCTATTTCTTCACTGTCTTCATATTTTCAGAGTCTGGCTGACAAATGGTAACCTCAGTCAGTTGTTAAGGAACTGAAGCCATCACCTGTTGGTTGATATCTCATTTATCCAAATAATTCATAAATAGAAGCGGCATAAGGACCCTAACTGCAGAAGACACTTCAAGGGCAAACCCTGTTCTATAGATTACAAGCATCCCTCACACCCTAGGTAGAAATATTTCATGGATCTTCTGTTAAGATTTGTCTAATTTGAGCAAAGCAACTGCTAACACTTTTTAAACCCATCTGTCTTTACCAAAATCAAATCTTTAAACATGCAATATGTAATTTTTATCTTTTCTTCACCCTTTTCTTCAACATCTAAAACTTTTTCAGATCAGAAATAATTTTCATTTAAATAGAAAGAAATAAAAAATAAAAAGGAGTGCAAATTTATGAGAAGTAACATCAGAGTCAGGCATAGACATGTAGGATCTATCTAAACTGCAGCATGAGCACAGTTGTACCATAAACTTTAATTATTAAAAAAAGAAAAGAGCAAGGCTGTATGAAATTTTGTTAGCAAACACAGCTAAATGCAATAGAGAATTCAGTTTCAGGTGATCACACGTGAATTCAGGTTGGATCCTGTGCTCCCCTCTGCCCCCAATAACATATTTTAGGATAATCCAAAATTTAATCTCAACACCTTTGAAACATAAAAGTTCAAATTTTTATTCTTAAAAGTTTTTTCTTTTTTGCTTTTCATCTCAAGAGTAAAAATAAAGGCTTCAGTTACCAGAAAACCAGATAAATTCTAATTTGCGGTTCCATTCTTTTATTTGGAAAAAAAAAAAAAGAAAAATAAAAAAGAAAACTACCATTATAGACCAGCTTCAAGCTCATTGCTTCTGTTCCCAACCTCTCTCTGGCCCTGAACGCCTGCCCTGTGTTCCCTGTGGTGCCACTGGAACTCCGCTCCTGCCTTCCCCATCACCTGTGTATATCTCAGGCCCCTGCTACTACCCTGGATCTTCCAGCCTGCATTGTAGATATTATAATGAGAAGCACCGACCAGCTTTAGCCATAGGTTTCCTTTCTGGCTCTTCTGATCTCTCTTGTGAAAAGGAGTCCTTTTACTCTTTCTTTCCACGTCAGAGTGCTGGGAATAGGTACTGCCAGAGCCAGCACTGAAATGTTTCAGCTCCCCTGTACGCGAATGTACCTAATTAAACCCGTGTGCAGGTACAGTTATAATTTGTGAGGTGTGCACTGAAGTGTGCAGGCAATGATCCTGGCATCGTATTTGACAAGCAGAACAATAAGGTGCTCTCCTGTGCAGCTCAGCCGCCAACAATTTTCTCAGCTCTGCCGGAAAAACAGCAACCCAGATTTTACAAAGCAAGGTTTTGCTGCCAAAGGTGCCAGGCTTTTAAGAGCTACATGAAAGCACTTGGGAACTGGCGGAGTTGAGGTATTGTTATATTCCTACTGCATTATTACGGGGTACGCAGTCTGTGAGGGTTATGGTTATAAGAAGATACAGAGTTAAAAGGTCAGGGGGGAAAACCCATGTTTTTCTCCACTGAATGTAGGAGCTGAATCAAACAATACCTTTAATGGCACCTAAATTCCTCTTAAGTGCTGAGCGAAGCAAACACATTTTTCTTTTCATTTAATTTAATAATGGTTGGACCCTGTTGGAAATGGTCAGTATTTCCTGAATTTCAACATTTAAGACAAAATGCTAGCTGGCACTTGAATTCTGACACACAAAGTGCGTTTTCACTCATTCTGCAAAGGTCTGCGGATATTATTTTTTATAGCCAGATTTCTTGCTTGTACTCCTTCCTCTCCCTCCTATTGCACCAGCAATTCCCCTTCAGAAAGGCAGAAAGGTGCCCTTGAGAGACTCATACTTCAGGACCAAAGGCCAATCATCTGTCTCCAGAAGATAAATGTCAAAAGCAGCATGCATGATCATAGTGGCCTCCAGAAGTGGAAAGGCAGACCAGTTTCCAGCTACAACCCTTCCTTGAAAGAGCAAGTAAAGCCAGTCATGGTGACCTCCGGGATCTGGACGTTCATCTCATCAGAGCTGGGCTGCTGGCATTGACCGTGTGTGCCAACAGGCAGTTGTCAAACAATGATGCGTTCTGGTCACTAGTGACTGGGATTATATTTAAACCAACAACCTATAATGGAAAGATTTTCCCTTCTGCTGTCCCCTAAAATGATCTGAGAGACCTGAAGTTTCATGAGAAACTTCACTGATGTTATCCAGGCTCATCAATGGTGAAGTTGAGGCAAACACCCTTAGCCGTTAGTTTTTTATTCCTTAATGGAAGCTGGTCACTGTCGTAAGCCCTCCCTCCTCCTATACTTTGCGCTGTGCACTAACTGATGTGTGTGACTTTGTAAGGGACAATCAGTGTGTTGCTGAAATGCTTATTTTGTTTGTAATTTCATTAAGGTATTCTGGGAACATTTGCAATCCATTTACTGTATCTTTGCATTCCCAGGTAATATAGTTAGTTACAGCAATGTCACTAAGAAGAAAAAGATCAACCATTTGATCTAAGTTCTTTTATCAGGCTCGGAAATACGTATTCTTTCTAACCTACCCCTAAGCACAAAATAGTAGCAATTAAAGGCCTTGGTGGAAATCGCTGTCCAAAATGTCCTCTGTTCCACCTTCTGCCCAATGGGGAGAGGGGAGGTCTACACAACACAGTTACTATTTCAGTACAAATCACACTATTACGTACTGGTATTAGCAATGGCAACAAAACAAAAAGCATAGTATTCCTGTTATACAAATACAGTACACACGTAACTTCAGCAATAAAATGATCAAGCCTGGCATGTACCGCTTATGTTAACTAGAGCTGATCCCTGATAAATAATCTAAGTTGAAGTCTGCTGCCTCATAGGTATAGGATATTATCCTTCTGAGGGAGAATGTTGCATTTTTTAACATACCTAAGTCTCAACATTTTAGCGACTACTGCATCTACCTGACTGCGAGCAAGAAATTGGGCCTGTGCTCTTAGGCAAAACCAGGATTTTGCTTCTTCCTGAATTCAGTCTGTCTCAGGTCTAGTAAACAGCTGAACGGAAATGATTGGCCAAGAAAGATATCCACCAAGAAACGTGGAGGACGGCAGCACTTACGCTTTTAATTATTACACACAAAAAGCAAGCTAGCAAGACACATGGTGCTTCCCCAGGAGCAATGGTAGCTGTAATCGCGCAGACACAATTTATGCACTTATGCATTTGCAAAAACCTTTCAGTGATTCTGACAGGAGACAGGTGCTTGGATTCTGTAATGAGGTGGAGGCTGACGATTATTTATTTTTTCCTTGTCTGCTTTAATTGGCTGCTTCAGAATGCACTTGGAAACCCGGCAGCACTGACATGCCATCTCCTTCACTGTGGTGCACTGGGGCACAGGTGGATACCATCAAAACATTTGCTTTTTAAACTTGAGTGGCAGTGGGGAAAGTTGGAAGACAACCAATAAGAATCAATAAGGCCTATACACTTGATCCTATGCAAGAACTTAAATTTCCCTTCCTCTCCTTTCCCTTCCCCTCCTTCCTCTGCTCTTGTCTGCTTGGGATCTACCTTCTTTGAGATAGGAGGTATTTTTTCTTAGGTGCTCTTATATTACCTAGCATAGTGAGACTGCCCCACAGAAATAATAATAATAATAATAATAATAATAATAATAATAATAATAATAATAATAATAATAATAATAATAATGACACAAGGCTGTCTTGGAAAAAAACACCAAACTCCCATGAACCTGAGTTCTCCTGCCATAAATACAGTTATTTCCTCCAGAGCTGAATTTGGCCTATTTTGGAAGATACTGAAACAGGAAAATAACCTAATTTCTTGGGGTATGAGCATTCCAGTGGGAAAGTTTGCAGTCATTAACTTTTAAAAATTAGGCTATGAATTTTTCTCTTTGACATTTTCTAATGAAAGTTCATAATCAGTAATTTTAGCCATCTTCTGGTAAGATTAGAACTGCTGGGGGGAGGGCAGAACAGAGAAAACTCTTTTCACTACAAGTTGCTGAATTAACTGAACCTGAAAAGCTTTGCAAATGTGTGCCCATGCGAGTGAAATTTAGAAAGAAAGGAAGCAAGATCTCTTCAGCAGGTTTCTTGCCTGTCCCACTTCCCAGTCACTTGGCAGCTCTCTTCCCTGGGGAAAAGATGCCAGGGAACCTAGTCTGCCTGGCATACAGATCCCTGGCAGGCAAAAATTTTGGGGACTTCCAGGACTGAAGGCTTTAGCAGAGTCTGCTGTGCAGACAATGTTAGTAATGGGTAAGGATGCTTTCAGCACTGACATGGGGGACTCAAAATGTTTTGGTTTTCCACTCGAATTAGGACAAAAGCAAACTCTGAAATCTCCAAACCCTCAAAGGCATAGAATTACATTTCTCTGCATAGATTTCTAGTTTTGGACAAGTGGTTAATTATGTTAATAAGAGATTTCTGAATGATGGTCAGAAAGACAATTAGAAATATTCTTTAATGGTAAAAGCTTGGCTTTCACTGTGACAGGCTCCCCTACTTGTCAGCAAACCCCTATATTCAGCACATTGTATTAAAAAACATTGAGTGCTTGTATAGACCTGATTTTTTTCCTCATTTAAAGGTTAATCAACCACAGCAAAACAGAATTTCACCTCCATAACAACGGCAACAAGAGGACAAAGCCATTCTATTTCCCCTTGTTATTTTCTTCCAGTGGCAAAGCTGTAAGCACTGCCTGGACCAAAAATACCAGGATTTATTAAACTAATGCTAACAAAACCTAATAGTTACAGGAAAACTGCTGAATGAGTAGAAGACCATGTAAGTATTACTGTTAATGGAATATTCTAGCTGCTACAGAATTTGAGAAAAAAGAGGTACAATTGCTTTATACTGCCTCTGGGCAACTGCTAATTGCATGCTGTAGTTTTAAACATGCTTCCTTAGCTAGTCTAGAGGGTAGGTATATAATGAGAGTGAACAGTAATGTTAGTGCAGCAGGTATGCCACATATTTTTATTTCAAGGACACTTGCATCTTGCAGGTGTTCAGTTGAGGGCTGTGTAAACTGCCTGCTTCCCGTCCAGCACCAGTGCAGATGCATCCGTCTGCTTCAGCAGCTGCATACAATCTAGGGGCAGCACAGAGGCCTGTGTAGCTATGAATATTATCATGCTATGGGTGAATCTGTGAATAATAGATAGCATAACTGCTTGTGGCAGATCTGAAAACTGATGAAATTGTGACTGATGATGCGGTAGAAGTTACTGCTATGGAGGGAGCAGCAATTTGGCATTGTGGTCCCATGACAAGTTTGTGGCCTCATCAGTATGTAGGGCAAAGCAGCTGCTGTAATCGCAAATGGTGGCTTGGGGTTCCTGGGCTCCTGAGGTCTCCGAGAAGACTTACAATTCACAGGCTGGCCTAGTTTCTCCCTCTACCAGAAAGGAGGAGCTCATATACCAATGCTTCCCTCAGCAATGGTGAGGAATATCAATCCTGCAGCCCCTAAGTGACGAGGAAACTCCTCCCAATCACTGCTCGCCCCAACCAGGAGGCATCAGGGTGATACATTAGCAACGTTCATAAAGGTAAGCAACAGCCTGGACTCTGCACTCTGCTGCTAGGGGTCACATTCATACCAAACCAGGACAGGAAGGCTGTCTGCAGCCTCTTACAGGAGGAAACAATGCTTCTCCGTGCAATTACCATCAACCTCATATCACACGTTCTCCCACTTTCACCTCCCTGAAATCAATTTATGTATCATATTTTTTTTTAACTATTAAACATTGTGGATAGTTTGAAAATATCTATTTCATTTGTTTTTCAAAGCATCTGCTGCATTTTCTCACATATACCAAGACAGGCATTAGGTGGCAGTATGAACTGGACGCTTCAGCATGGGGCAATGGGCAAGATACTCGTATTCCTGATTCCAGTTGTAACATGGAAAGATTCTCTAAACTTTCTTTTCTGTCTGAAAAATGGAGGTGTGAGTAATGATCCACTGACGTCCTGTGAGGATTAATTAGTTAATGTCTTGACAGAGTTCTGTGCATGAAAAATGAACTCTGTGAGTAGAGAAATAGTCAAGTAGAGAATTTTTCTTTGACATCAGTTTAATGTCACACATTTTGTCCTTGGTTCCTGCAGTAACACATTTGATCCATAATTCAGCCTCAACTATTCTATTTTTAGATTTCAGAGAGACTCAGACAGGAATTTATAGCTAAATCTAACTTCCCAAACCATAGTCTGACAGGACTGATCAAAGCTAAGTACACAGTAGTTAGTGAAGAGCTGACAAAGTGCTTTCATAAAGTCATCGCAAGTTAAAGATGGAAAAAGCATAGTGGGTCATCTAATCCAGCTCCCTGCCTCTGAAAGGTTTTTCTTTACTGCATGGTTTTGCTAGTGCTGTACCTAAGCTGTCAAAACTGTCATTGGAAGTTTTCTAGGGAAATCCCCTGTCTGACAACCAAGGAAGACACAGATTTCCAGATCAGTTTCTGCCTCATTTTCCCCCAGTTTCAGCCCATAACTTCCAGTAACATTCCTTAATCCAATCTGCACATTTTCAATGTGCAAAGGGGAGTTTGGCTAAAGCCAGTCAAATATCAAAATACCCCAGCTAAATCCTGACCCAAATGTACTTCAACACACACCTGGGTCCTGCTCAAACTCATTTCAATGACTCCAAAACTGCCTTATATTATTGATATTTCAACTCACCGAGGGGAATTTCTGTTCCCAGGAAAGCAGAACATTAGCAGGGCAACTTGACCTAATGCTGTTCCTAGGAACTGACAGCAGATCTTGCTACAGGTAGAGCCTAGACTCCTAGCTTGTGTTTTTACATCTGAAATCCAGAACTAATTCAATCTTTTATGCCACCATATCACACTGCAGACTCATTTCACTGGCTCCCATCTTCGCACATTTCTTATCTTTCAGCATAGCTGCTCTGTACAATTTTTCCTTCCTTTGGATTATTTCCATTTTTCCCTCTGCCTCAATGAGTTAATTTACATATTTTCACCCCAAATCTCACACTGTTATTCTATGCCTGTGGTGTTATCCTCTACATCTTTTTTTGTCTTCTTTTCTATTTCCTTCAGGGCAGTTACTTATACTTTCACATCACCTGCAGTTTCCTTTAGTCTCACACTAATGAGGACGCCTGCATAAAAAGCGAGCCTAACACAAATCCCTACCTCATCCATTTTCCTTTTAGGATTCATTTCACCCTCATGTGTTTGTGTGAAATGCCACTCTTCTCAGACCTCCTTGCATAGCAGGAAGTTACTTGGCTTCTCTGCTACTCTCATTGCTCCATGCCTTACCTGTGTTATTTGCCTAACTAACCCTTTTTGCTTCCAATACTGGATTCCTTTTTCGTTTTAGCCTCAAACACTGGAACCTTCTTATATATCTCATGACAGCCGGTGTGCTTCAAGGTGCCTGTTTTCTATGTACAGGTGAGCAGTCTAGAACAGTTTTCTCAACATTCAAAGCAGTGTAAAGAATTGATTTTAGTTAAGACCCTGACCCCATGCTTGTATTTATGAGTATGTGAATGATCATGCAATTTTAACTCACGTATTGTTTGAGATGCTCTCAGTAGCTTTCTCAGATTTATAGCTCCCAAAGCCAACAGGGATGACTCTTGAGCAGCACTCCCCCATGTTAACTCTCATTTAAGTGTAGCTGTAAGAAAACAAAACAAAATAAAATTTTACAAATTACTACCATAAATTTTAATGGGAGTCTCACTGTTAAAACCTGTGTCTTATTTCTAGTCCCATTTTTCTGGCTTCAGGACTGCAGAGAGCAATCGCCAAAGCTTTCCTTACTTGTAAACTCTTACGAACTGCAAATAAGTCACCCTTTAACTTTCTTTTTTGCTAAAATAGATGCTATTTCCTAGATCAAGGATTTTCTGTCCATAATAAATATTTTCCAGCTTCTTAATTGTTCTCATAACTCTTCTCTGAACTTATTTCAGTTTGCCAATATCCTTCTTGAATTGGGGATGACAGAACTGTACAGAGTATTCCATTAGTGCTCTCTCCAGTGCCAAACACAAATATCGTCACTCCACTGCTATTTGAGCTACCTCTGTTTATACATCCAAGGACTGCATTAGACACTACCCTGTCAAGAAGAAGCTTATTACCCAAGCAGCTCAAATTACCCTTTCAGTCCTTTACAGAGATGCTGCTTTCCGGGACACAGGAAGCTTTTCTCTCCTCATTTTTATCCTACATTGCAGCCAGATCATGTATTTGTGTAATAAACTTCAGGTTAAGACCTACATTGTTTAGCTTATTCTCAGTTTATCCAGAGAACCATGTTGTTCTGTATGGCTTTTAAGCCCAACATTGCTGTCGTTGTAAATCTGATTGGTTACTGGCAGTTAGTCAAAGGCCAAGAAGCAGTTACTAGCTGACCATTCTAGAAGCACATATGCTTGCTCATGGTTACCTGACATGAGCCATGACTGAAGACCTTTCATCCCTCTTAATTTTAAGATGTGCTATGGTAATTTTGTGGCATTTTATTTATTATTCAAAATATTATGTAAGATCTAGTCAAATTCTTACCAGATGTCTAAGTATTCCAAATATTCCAAATGCTATCCACATTTATTCTACCTTTATCTAGCAAGCTATTTCAAATATGAAAGTATCCATTTAAGTTCTTTAATAAATAGTAATAAGTAATAATTATACACCTATTAATTCTCCCCTCTATTTTCTTATTGTATCCCATTTGAAATATTTTACCCAGAATGAATGTCAGAATGACAAATAGCAGCTGAAAGCATCTGGGTCATACCATCTTCTGATTGTAAACATTAGCATAGCACTAAAGATTCCTCTTTGTCTAAAGAGTTATTTAAAATTCATCCTAGAAATACCAAGGCCCTCAACCAGCTCATTTAAAACCCCTGGGTATTGAGAAAGCAAAATAGTTTCTTTGTTTCATTTTAATGGACATTTTTAACCAAGTTTTTGTCTAAGATGTCTCAGACTTGTCTGGGAACACAGTGAGACTAACAAAACTATCAGTGTTGGCTCCATGTTTCGGGTAGGTGCCCTCAAGATTTCTCTTGGCTGCCACCTACCCCTGGAAGCAGTAGTATCCCCACTCCATATGTATTTCTCTTCCTGGGACTAATCTCCTCTGAACAATCAGACTGGTACTTTTGTTCATATATCATACTTGCAAAACGAGCTCTTGCAGGTGTCCTCTGAACGAGCACACAGGCATCTCCCAATAGGCCCCTTAGTCTGGGCTTTGCACAAAGCTCAGTGGGGGGTCTCAGCCCCCCAAATGCCCTTTCCAGGGAGGTGATCTGTGGTGTGAAAGGCAAAGGCACCCACTCCTCGCGGCTTTTCGGTTTGATTTGATGAGACAGGAGCTAGTTGTGGTCCTTATCTCTGGGCAATGTTCCTGCTTGGAGTGTCCCAGATGGATTCCCACCAGCCTGGAATTAAAATGAGGTGAAGACTTGAAGCTGCGCTCCCTAAAGCATCCGTCCCCACAGCTGGAGCCAAGACCTAGCAAGGACCCCCTTCCTGCAGTTTACAGCCCAGCTCTCAGTGTGGCCAAGGATGCACATAGCTCTGCCATCAACATGCTCCAGGCACAGTCCATAAATCCCCTCCTGAGAATTCAGCCTCGGGGAGGGCACATTTCCCCACCTGAACTGCCCCATTTAGTGCATGTTTCCTGGTGGGAAGCACAAGCAAAGGATGCAGGAGAGATATAGACTTTTAAGTTTATGGCTCCAGATAAAAAAAAAATAAAAGGTTAAGATCCTGTTTCATACATGACCTGGCCTCTGCCTTTATTCAGTGACTTCTGTGTTAAGAAAATGTTCAGCAGGCAGGGGAAGGGGAGAAGAGGGTGAGGAGCTTAAAGCTGGTTTGCTGCTACAGAAAGGGTGGGTGAGAATAAGTTATATAAAAATTATCCATCTAAAAAATAAGTAGAAAAGTAATGCTAATCCTATTAGATGTGGTAATTCTCACTATATGTTTTATTTATGGAACTGTAATCTTAGAACCGTAAATAGTGCTATTCTTTACTCTCCCATGAAGATAATGTAGTAGAAAGAAAGGTCTGTAGCATGCAAAAAAAAGGCACACTAAAGGAAGAAATTGATCATGTAATTAAAAGAGATTGTTTTCATGGAGCTTAAGAGTGTTTTAAAACAGCCTCACATAATGGAGATTTATAAGGGATTGCTTTCACAAAACATATAGTACACTAAAAATGAGGAAAAAAATTACCCACACATGTTACGTTTCAACTATTTGACATAGTACAAACAGCCTTTGTCAAGTGTAAAACCAGATGGTTTCAACTGAGACTTGTTAGCAAGAACAACTGCAGCTACTGCAACTGAGAACAGGCTTGTGTATGAACGTGAGCCACAAACTCCTTGTTTGCTCCTCAATTCTTCTTTCTGCACTAGTTCCCAAGGACTATTTAGCAGTCCTGGTCACCCAGCAATCCCCCATGGTTTCCACACTGAGTTAAATGCTGTCATGTGGGGCCCAAGTCTCTGCCTATGATGCACTAACTGAAACTTGGCTTGGGGAAGGAAAATAAATTATGAGAACTGTGGTTGGGTCAGAAACCAAAGGTGAAATTTCCTGGCTGGCCAAAGGTCTGAATGAGGTATGTTCTGATTTTGTGCCAAAACAGGACTCTAAGTCGAGCTGGAAAAAAAAAAAACAAAACCTACCATGGTTTTGATCTGTCACCTAGCAAAAAGCACATGATTGGTTTATACCAGTGAAGATGCTGTTCTTGGCTTTATTCACCAAAACCTTAGTTGCAACCTATGAGGCAAGAATTACTGATGACACAGAATTAATCAGATTTGACCTGTGAATCCAGCCACTGCAATAGCTCCTGCTCAGGACTCCCTCTTTTATTCATTTAATAGTCATGATTTGGGTTTGTCATCTCAACCTGTGTGGTAAGGAATACTGTAAAAACACCTTTTCTCATGACATATACCACAACCCTCTCCTTTGCTATGATGCTGGTATTCTGGGAGCAGGATGCACAGATTTCTTACTCTCTTTCTGGTTCTGTAGGAGACCACTGGCAGCTCCTCCATAGCTCTCTGCCCCCACTTTCTTTGGGGGTATATTCAATGAGACCATCGCCCATGACTGCCTTGCTAGAGCCTGACCTGTAGCTTTCTGCATGCATGTAAACTCCACTGCTGAGTGGATCTACAGCTCCGAATTTCTGTGACAAAGGTATAATGCTTTAACTTATTCCTGCACCTGCAAAATCGAAACTCCTCCATCCCATGGAATGGCAAAACTCCCCCAGCCAGGATGTTTTGGGAAACAGCTGTGCTTCAGCTTGGTCCCTACAGCTTGATACTTTGATTTTTCTGAATCTTGAGTAGTTTCCACAGCTATCACAAATGCCAACTAACTCTGAACAAACCATTTACTCCTTTTGTTATTCTTTTTCTAAAATGTATTAAGGAAATGAGTAAAGCAGTGTTTAATATAGAAAACAGCATTATTATAGTCTATAGAGATTGGAAATGGAGGACTGAAAAGGCACAGAAGTGTATAACAATACAGTAAGCAACATGCATTGATGCGAATATGTGTGTATGTATACGTTTAGAAGTAGTGCTACTCATTTGCACTTTCTGTAAAGTGGTATATTTCTGGCAGAGGCAAGAAATGGGTGGTGAATTACTTCAGTGAAAGATATGACTGACAGCTATGGGACATACAAGAGCATTTCACAAGTCTCTATTGATGGTGAAAGGCAAAATCCATCAGTATTTTGGTCTGACTTTTCCTTGAACCTGGAAGAGGAGCCAAAGACTATTCCTGTCATCTAATTTGAAGCCAACAATTGGATTGAATTTGTTAGATTTGAATTTTCAAGTCTGCCCTTTGCTGTGAATCTCTGAAGGCTTTAAGGTAACTGCTAACCCATCGACATTAAGGAAAAAGACAAAGACATTTCGAGGTACCCCAAGCATGTGCTGAATGAACACAACTGGAAATGCCGTGTCTCTCTCCCAGCAGCACACCATGCAACACAACAGAGGGTCACAAGCAGCCTTCCTCACCTGGAATGAGGAAGAAAGAAATAGCCCTTGAGCAAACTGAATAATGAAATAGCACACCTATTCATCCAGGGTACCTGGAGCTGCTGTGGGAGGCAGTATTGCATGCTCACATACACACATGCACACAGACACTGATGGCCTTGAGATGCAGCAGAGGAAAAAGTGAGATGGGAGCAGAGAAGGATTTGGTATTCTCTAGACCTGAGGGGACCAGTGGGAGGAGGAGTGGGAGCCTTGTGCCAGTCTGGCACAGGAAGGGCAACTTCTAGCCAGGGCTGGAACCACCTGAAAACGCTTTTCAGCTTCCAGTTCCCTGAAACCAGACACAGCTCCTTCCAGTGCAGTCCTGTGTACACTCCTATTTTCCACATACAGCAGAGGTAAAGATTGAGGAGTAGCATCATTTTCATTACCAATGCTGAAAGTTGCACAGTGCAGTTATTAGCTTCCTGACAGTGATTTAGATGAGCTGGGTTTTATTTCTGTCCCTGCCACTTGGGCAGGCACCACTGCAGCAACGACAAAATAGTGCAGACATACCGAAGTTAGAAACAATTTAGGTTAGCTACTGCTACAGCAGTTTTACCACTGCAGCATAAAACTCAGTGTTAAAGTAACCACTCTGATACTCATTCAGCTTCTCCAACCCATTTTGCAGCACATTCTGCACTCCATGATGTTGTGGGTACAACACACAGATGTTATCTGCTCTGTGACAAACTAAGCCCTCCTGAGCCAGCTGGAGATGCCACTACCCTGCAGTGCCTGTTGGGAGTGAATGGAGAACCTCTGTGATTAACAATTCATGTCTCTATCCTGCCTCTATGCAAGAAGGATGCTGAGGATTGTTGCTTACCTTTGTAGTGCTTTCAGGATAATAGCGTAAGCAATTTTCTACTCATCAATTACATTATGCCTTAGGAAATCAGCTGGTGCACAGAGAATCTGATTATGCAGGACTGGAAACAGTGTCTACCCATGAATCGGAAATAAAAATCTTGACCTTATCTGCTTGCTTCTGCGAAGGCCATCTGGTGGTCAACTGGGCACTGGTTATGCAATTGATGATGTGCACACAATACAGAGAGGCTTTACTGAAGAGCACAGCACTGCAGCAGAGCTCCTCCAGCCCCTGCTTCACAGATTTCAAAAGAGTGAAGCAAAAGTCTATGCTCCAGACAGCAGTCAAGTGGATGCTGGTAGTATTTCTGAACTGACAATATCTGCTCAATGCCCTTGCGTGCATACATGTGAACTTCTGCCAGGCATTTTCCAAAATTATCCATTCTATTACTTTAAAAATCTGACTTCAACGGAGGCCAAAATACTGCCTTCAGTCATTAGGACTGTGAGCAGAAAGGGAAGGGACTGGGATTTGCTCCTAGGCTGGCCCTGACACACATGATGCTTAGTGAAAAGAGGGGGCTGTCCAAATTAAAAGGAGAAAACCTAATTTTTTTAAAGAGTATAACTGAAATAACCTGTGTACTTGAATTCAAGTAATCCCACTTTTCATGCAATTTTTTCCCTATTGCAATCAGCTATTCATATGCAGCGTAACAATTTGCAAACAACGCTGAGCTATCGGAGAAATTTTGAGACTCCTGAGTAACATAGAAAAAAAATTAGGCTGCCATTCAGTTTTCAGTCTGAAAAAAACAGCAAGCCACCCTACAGTAGAGGAATTTGGATTGCATGAGGTTCGTGCTGGCTATGTTTGAGCTACTGCACATTTCAGTGTAGAAGCCCCATCAGCACTTTAGAGTTGTCAGTGATTAAGAATTAATTCCTGAATTAGATGGCTCTCTCTCATATGACTATATGACAATCAAATTCTCTGCTCATGGCCAGTGACTACATCAGTGTCAGTCCCTGCCAATAAAACCTCTTCTTGCCTTTCTGCACACTGGGCTGTAGTGCCTAACTGGAACTCTACACTCCAGAACAGATATTAAAAATCATTTTGCTGGAAACTGGGTGGCTCAGAGAAATGTCAATGAGTGGTTGCCTTTGCTTTTTGAGCACTAGTAAGACTCCAGCTGGTCCCTTCATCTCCTGGTTAAAGGCAACGGAAAAAGCAGCTACCATCTGCTTGCGTAATGTTCCTCTCTGAAGACCTGGCATAACCAGTCTGTCATAAATGCATGTGTCCATACAGATTACGTATTTCATTTTCAGCAAGCAGTTTAAGCAGTCTAAGGGGCATGAAGACCAGTTACAGTTTTAGTCTATGGATAAGTAGCGATTTTGCCTTGGCATTAACTGTATGGGAAAAATGTGGTGCCAGTTATACAACATAATGCTGACAGCACTCCATCTCGTGGGTAGGGAGAGAAGACTGTGTTCTGGGCAGAAGCCTGAATGTAACAGCAAACTGAATTTGTCTTTGGAGCCATCTAGACACAGGGAGAATAACAGTTTGGATCTACCAAGGACTTGTCCTAACATTCTAGTGGAGCAAGGAAGCTGTCATGGATCCCTGTCTGTGTCATGCCAAGAGCAGCGTGCCAAGGGAGACCGCTTCTTACCTGCTCTTGAGATAGCATCTTGCAAGCACAATTCATTAGCTATTTAGAAATCTATATGCCCAGCATTTTACACCTCCATTTACAGCAACTTCGTAAACAAAAAGCTGATTTTTGCTGTTGTTGGCCCAGCTCCATTCCCATTTTCAGAGAAAAATGTAAAGTGAATATCCCAGGGTAGATATTCTGCTCCAATTTGTACTCAAAAATGTTTTTTTCACAGTTAAAGTAGACAGCTGAAGTTGACAATCATAACTGGGGCTGGAACTGAATTAGCTGCTCTTGCAGGACAGTGCCCATAGCTGTCCCTGAGAGTGCTGGTACTGATTAGCCTTGGGTGAACTCAAATAAGTGGTGGCTGGAACTCGACGTTGCTGCTAATTACAGATAGGCATTTTTGAGCTGATCCCAATATTTGCTTGAGTGTTTAAGACAGAATAGGTACTAACTAGAGAAAAAAATATATTAAAAGAGCAAGTAATGAGAGGGAAATTACATTGCTGGAATTGATGTCCACATTTCTCCTCCAAAATTGCACTCTGAAATTAAAAAAATTCCAATATACAATTGGATACTGTATATAGGTGAGGGATATTATATTAGATCACTGTATACTAGATAGAGCTAAATGCTGTTTCATTCCAGTGTCTCCTACAGTGTTTTAAGTGGAATGTAATTAACTATTAACTATTGGTTAGTTAAATATTTTTAGTTGAAATTAAATCAATGGCACTTTCTTTCTTTTCCCAGAGTGAACATGCTCCACGCTATGAGCAAGTACCTTCTTTGCTTTAGGTGAGTTCGATATTTACATCTTGCTTCAAGTATGCAAAGAGCCCTTTTGCTGCCATAACTCCTGCTCCACTGTCCTGACAAAACCACGTCCTGACTGTTATTGTATAGTCCCAGTGGGAAGGTGGATTTCGCCCATGTGCATGGTACTGTCAATTAAGGAATGAAGTAGTAATACTTTGGAAATTATAGTATCTCCTACTTCCATTACAGAACTTGGCATCAAAGCTGGTCTGACTCAGCAAGCTCTTTCCACTTAAAAGTTGACTATCAATCTTATTCTTCTTAAAAAAAGCCCTCCAGAGATGCTTATCTTAACATTTTATCCACAATCAGTAAGAAGGTGCATTTGCTTTTTCCAGGGCATAAAGATATTTGTGGCTAAGCAACTTCCAGGTTTCCTGGAAAAAAAAGCCTGCAAAGTATGATGAAAATTTGAACCAGGGTTAACTCCTCGCACACTTCTATCGGTGTGAATGACAGGGAGCCTGGGAGGTCAGTGGCCTCAAACAAATGCAAACCTCTCATGTCTTCCCCTCTGTACAACTGCTTGTTCCAAAAGCTTATCTGAGAAACAAACACTTCTGCAGTGGCAGAAATGACTGGAATTAAATATAAAATCAAATTAATGTTATGTTCCAAGCTCCTTGACCCACAGTCTGAGACAGTCACTGGAAATGCACAAACTTCCTCCCACACTTTCCCATAAATATGCCTCAACACTTGACAGATCACATAAGTAAATGGTGGATTTGTGACCTTGAATATCTCAGCTTTAAATCAGTGCCTAGCAGTACTACCAAGCTTGTTTTATATAATCAGATAACAATAGATGGCAAATTCTATTTACTATCAGACAACTAAGTGCAAAAGTTATGAAGAGTTACATCTGGTCTACTGTTTCCTTGCACAGGTTTATAGGACTGGCTAAATGCATGGGTGATTCCAGCACACGTACTATATCAGATCTATGGAGACATATTAAAAAAGCAATGGGAAATAATGTGGTAAAATATTTGGATATTTGGCTTTGTTTCTTTCTGCCTTGCTTGCATCTCTGCTAACACAAAACCATGGCTCTCCCTTGTGACCAAAATTGTGCCACTGTTTGGACGGAAGCACAATCTAAATTGAAAGATTGTTTTCTGATCAAAACTGCAGGGCCGTGTTTTGAATATTTAAACTGTGGGGATTACATTTCTTCACAGCAGCATCTCATGACTACTAACTAATTTACTGCTCTTTCAGATTGCTGAAGCTTCTCATGAGATTGCCGCTTGAAAACCCAACTCAAAACAGAAAGATACTGCTCAGCTGCTAAAAATGGATGTAGACAGGTAGCAAAGACTTTCTGGTACAGTCACCGGGCGCAATATGCAGGAGCAGACTAAAATGTACAAAATTTATTTGAGTGAAGCAGGAAAGTAGCACCAAGGGACTTGTGGAAGCATTGACATTCCAGGTTCTGCAATCTCACTGAATGTTTCAAAGCCATCTTAGCAATTTCTTCTATTGTACTCACCTGACAGACATGCTGCCTTTCTGCTAATTCAGTGGAAGGAGGAGGATGGCATTTACAACTACCACGCCTGCAACTGTCTGCCTGCAACTCTGCTGTCCAAGAGACAAAGATGGAATGACGTATAATAAACCATTTTCTCCAGTAAAGCAACTTAATCAAAGAGGGGCTAGTAATATGCTGTCTCTAGCCTTTTTTGCCTGTATTTCTTTAGATTTTCTCCTACAGCCTGCCTATAAACCTTGCCAGAATATCTGGACTCCCTTTTTATTTGGCAGCAGATAAGGCAGAGAGGCCCTTAGATTTAATGTGGCTTAGAGATAAGAGGTGATAAAGCACCTAAATGAAAGTGCTGTAGCTGAAGTTTGCATACCTGTCCTGACTGCCTCCAAAACTCCAGACCTAGCACAGTTTCGTCTCTGACAGTCCCATGGTGCAGGACACCAGAAGCACATGATAAGGGACAGCCACTGCCCCAAAGCAGGCAGAACAGGGTGGGTGGGAGGAGGAGCTGACCTGCTCGAGGAAGGCCCCAGAGCTGGGCAGCAAGAGCTGCTCTAGTCACCTCTGTATCCACCAGTGTCTGACACTGCTATGCCTGCTTTTGCAGAGCCCACAAAAGACCCTGATGTGTGTTTTGATTATCTGCTTTCTGGCACTTGTCTTGAATCTTTGATGCTAACACTCGAAAAGTAGCTGCAAGTCTGCTAAAAAAAGTAATGTTTTGACAGTGCTGAAATTCAAACCATACGCTGAACATTAACTTTTGCTACTACTTTGTAAATAAGGTTATCAAAGATGTTGATAAGAAGAAAGCTCTGACGATGACAAAGTTGATCACATACTGCAGCAGCAGCTCTTCTTCCAGCTGCTTTTTGAAAACTCTGACAGTTTTGGTATCCAAAAACAATGTCTCAGGAGTTGACATAATAGTTGTTTCCTGCAATGACCTATTTTCACTGTAAGCTTCAAAAAAAAAAAACCAACAAACCCTAAAAACAATCACCACCTGCATGAGCCTGGTGAAACTTAGGAGAAAGTAACTTTGCACTCAATGAAAGGGAAGTCCCTCGGTCCGGCACACCCAGGGTTGCACAGTCACTGTTGCACAACTCCTTTTGCCAGCCTCGAGGGGCAGAGGCCGGAGACACAGCAACACCTCTTTGCCACCGAGGCAGCTGCCACTGCCAGCTGGGCTGTCCTCAGCAGCAGGTATGAATCGGTACAGCAAGCGATGATGCACGACAGCTTTTCTGCTTTCTCCCTTGTGTCTTTAAAGGCCACTGATGATGCCAATAGCAGGCTGCCTTTCACAGCTTGAACATATTTTTTTCAAGCTGCTGTGTAGAATTGGTGGAGGCCTCCTTCCCTCATTTTGCTGCTGCCTAACTCACTTTTCTCTCCTCTCTCCTTTCACCTTTATTCTTTTTTCCTTCAGCTTTCTGCTCCTATGCCACTTCTCTTTACCTTGCTGAGCCCTCTTAATAATGAAACGACAATTTGGATAGTTGTAAATTGCAAAGATAGTCCAGAATGTTATGTATCCTTGTCAGATGTGTTGCTAATTTAACATTTTGTATTATACTTAGCAATTCTTTCTCTGTTTTATTTAATTAAAGTTTAATTCCTACTAGTTGTAAAAAACAATAGTTTTCTAACTGAGCTTGTGTTCTTGCACTTAACAATATTTTCAGGTACAGTTTTATTTCCATTTGCAGAAATCTCTCTGTCCAAAAGAATAGTTTAGAATGCAGCTTAATTTCCTTTTGCAAATATGCACTATACTACCATATTTTAAGAGAAAGGGAACTGTTCTTTATGTATAAAAGCACAGTTGATATCTTTGGGGTACTTTAATAAGATCTAGTCCCACCTGAATAAATTAAGATTCAAGAGATTAAATTAAGATTCATGACACCACACTGAGGGTGCAGTTGATATGCCTGAGGTACCGGATGCCATACAGAGGGACCTGGACAAGCTCGAGAAGTGGGCCCGTGTGAACCTCATGCGGTTCAACAAGGCCAAGTGCAACACCCTGCACCTGGGTCGGGGCAAGCCCTGGTACCAATACAGGCTGGGGGATGAAGGGGTTGAGAGCAGCCCTGCTGAGAAGGACGTGAGTCAGCAATGTGCACTCACAGCCCAGAAAGCTAACCATATCCTGGGCTGCATCAAAAGAAGCATGGCCAGCAGGTCAAGGGAGGGGATTCTTCCCCTCTACTCTGCTCTCATAAGACACCACCTGCAGTGCTGTGTCCAGCTTTATATCTTTTTTTAATCTTTCCTCAGCATAGGAAAGACATGAACTTGTTGGAGCTGGTCCAGAGCAGGGCCACAAAAATGATCAGGGGGATGGAGCACTGCAGGTAAAGAAAGGCTGAGAGAGTTGGGGTTGTTCAGCCTGGAGAAGTACTGTCCTGCCAGTACTTAAAGTGGGTTCATGAGAAAGATGGGGACAAACTTTTTAGCAGGGCCTGTTGCAATAGGACAAGGGGTAATGATTTTAAACTAAAAGATGGTAGATTCAGACTAGATATAAGGAAGAAATTTTTTACGATGAGGGTGATGAAACACTGAAACAGGTTGTTCAGAGAGGTGATAGGTGCCCAATCACTGGAAACATTCAAGGCCAGGTTGGATGGTGCTCTGAGCAACCTGATCTAGTGGAAGATGTCTCTGCTCATTTCACGGGGGTTGGACCTGATGGCCTTTAAAGGTCCCTTCCAACCCAAACTATTCTATGATTTTATGACTCTGAGAGTGGATGTAATGGATTTTTTTTTTTCTTTCTTGAAAGTTAGAAATTTAAGAAATGGGTTTAAATGTCCAAGTGTTAAAATAATCCTTTTCTACCTATTATCAAGTTAAAAAAACAACAATCTCAGGCTTTCCCATTCAATGGTGCCAACAAGAGAATAAATCTCAAGGAAGTTGTAGGAGAGAGAGTCAACTGAATAAGCACAATGGCTGCAGCAGCAGTCATGTAGCCACATTTTTGATCACTCATTAAACAAACCTTAAGGTTTAATAGCTTAATTTATTAAGTTATAACAGAGAACAATGGTCCTTGTTGATTCAGCTATAGATTCAAAGCCATTAGGAAGGTCTTCACTTATAAAGGCCACTTGTCTTCAGTCATCCCTTTCCGAGCATGAGCAGGATCTGGTCCAAGAATGAGGCTGAAGGAGTCCTTCTTATCAGAGGAAACCCAAGTCCTTGCAGGGGTGAGTCACAGCATGTCCCATAAAGTCCCGAGTTCAGACTCCAGGACACTCTGCAGGATCTACCTACCCCATGGTACTATCTCAACCAATACATCCCAAAGAAAGCAATGCAGATAGGATCTGCAGAATGGGCAGCTGTAGCCCTGAACAGTTACATCTTAGTTTTGTCTGACTTGTATTCCATTTAGAGGAGTTTTGAGGGATTCCTGATGTTTTTGCTGGTCTTAGCCATGGGGACAACTGAGAGAGGAAGGACATCACCACTCTTGTGCACAAGGACACAGCAGGGGCAGCCCCCACTAATTTGGTGGGAACATCTGTCTGCTTCTGACTAGTCTCATATGGGAAAACTTCACTCAAAGCATCTTTACCTCCTCAACAGACGTAGGGAGATCAACTAACAAAATGTTTTGTTTCTGGGGTCTTGTTTGGGCCTCCCAATGCATTGCACTAGATGCGCCAAAGGAATGACGTAAGTAGAGAGAGCCAAACTTCCCTGCAAAGACAATGCCTATGGAGGGAAGACAACACAGGATCAGCACTCCCTGGAACTCCCTGAAGCTCTAGATGTGCTTGAATCCTTTGGGATAGTGCAACTTGGCTTTATTAAGAGGCATTGATAGAGCTTAGCTCACTGCACCAAGCACTTAGACTACATTTGCCAATAACAAGTTGGATGTGAAAGAGCAGGAAGCTCAGCACTCTGCAGGCTCACCTCCTGTTACAGGCAAATTCAAAGAGAGGAATTTTGCTGTGTTTGTTTTTAAAGGAAAATGGTTTGAATGGCCTCCCACGTGGCATGGTTTGCTCTCAGCTTACTTTTCCTTGGAATTCCTTTTTTTTTGCCTGCTCCAGACATCCAGACAGATGACTAGAGCCAGAGGAGTGATCACACTATGCAGATACTACAGAAAACACAGAATAAGTAATACTTAACACCTACACACAGCTTTTATCTGCAATGTACTTTGCAAAGTCTGACCTTTTGCTTTGCAGTGAGTCACCTATAGGCAGACTCCCACAAAACCGAGAAGAGGTTAATGCAAAAAAACAACTACCAACAAAATACAGCTGATCGCTCTGTATTAGCCATTCCCAGAAACACAGCTATTCACAACAAGGGAAACACACGTGACTAAATGAAGTAGTTTGAAATCCTTCCCCAATACTGCACATACAAAATGACTATGAGGTTGTAATAATGGTGACAGCACCATTTATCTGGCTGGGAGTTGCTGTTTTAACAAAGAAGTAGTATTGCTGAAAGAAAGAGATCTGTGCCCCAAGATACTAAAGTGGAAGTCGCAACTAAGAGTAGATAGCACATTGCCCTCTTTATGATAAACACAATTATATAATGTTATTATGCAGTGATATTTTTCACAGCCTGCTTTTGCATATATGCCATTTTAGAAGCACAATAAATAACTGGAGGTGTTCTTCCCAATAGATTGGACTGCCTGAGGTTATTCACATACTAGAGATTCAGTGCTCAGAAAGCTTTAAATACACTGAGCCCTAATAAAGGAAAGGAAATTGAATGCCCCATTAGATGAATAGAAAAGGATTTATTTTCTCAAGACAGTGCTCTATAGGAGTTGTGCATCAATTGCAGGTGTTACAAAATGAAAACAGCAGCTTCCAAGCTAAAGGGTGCTGCTAAATGGGAACTGCTAACAGTGGGCTAGATTCACATTGCTTCCCACCTGCTTCTCTTTCCTTCACCAAGCAAAAAGGGACAGATTTTTTTCCCAGTTCCTCTCAGTCGCACAATCCTTTTTCTTTTTCATGCTAAGGACAGAAACAAGGATAATGGAAAGACAGACATAATAATCACCTGCACTGAATTTCTTTCCCTCAGCTCTGTTGTGCTATCTGACAGCAAGAAAACAAAGGGTGGAGGGTAGACTGATAAAGAGGATTGATTAGTTTGGATGTGGGAATCAGAAGGAAAAAGCTGGCAACTATTAATGAAAGTTTTCTGCTTAATTTGTAAACTCAGGAAAGGGTGAAAAGTCATGAAAAGCTTGCAAGAGAACTCAGTGTGTTGGTCTAGTCAACTGTACTAAATCAAAACAAGCGTAGATCTCACAGAGAAAGGGAGAATATAGAAGTAGTGCCTTCAAAATAGACATTTACAATCAGGATATTTCAGATAGATCCAGACTCTTTATTTTTTAGCCTCCATCAATAATTTCACAGTTAACATCAGATTCTTCATCTGTATGTGTATATACTGAAACTTCAAGTTTAGACTGTGAACTCTTCACCAGTTTTCAGGAAACTGAGTGTAATTCTCTATACAAACTCTAAAGCAGTATTCCTTAAACCTGCAGATACATCTCCTTTGTGCTGCCTTCCTTTCTAAATGTTTACACAAGCCAGGAGAAAAGCTACTTTTAACTGCTGGCAGGACATCAGTCACACCAAGGTGGATGTTAGACTCAATTGTAAAGATCCCAGACTCCTCCTCTTTGTTCACCAGTGATCACAACACACTGATCTGAGACACATTGACTTGGAGTATAAGAAAGAGAGGGCTATTAGTGCAGCTGCTGTTTTTTTCTGTCATTCATAGGACAATATTGTACACATGAAGTCCTTCCTTTCAGGATAACTATAAAGCTATCCTGATATAAATCTATATATAATATATAAATCATAACTGTAACTCCCCAGAAAGTAAAATGAGAATTTGTGGCACCTCATTAGCAGGCAACAATTCTCTTCGGTACCAATGCTACCCCAGGCATGGTCCTGTTTGGCAGGAAAGCAGGAGGGAGATTCTGTGACCTAGTGAAAAGTATCAGAGAAAACAGTCCAGCCCTTGCAGAAGCTCACGCAAGAAAACCAATCCAGAGCAGTAGTGCTTAGAGGGAAGACACTGCAGTGTTTAAGTGGTGTTATTGTATGCTGCACCCTAGACTGTAGATTAGATCTACAATTGGATACATTATAAATGGGAATTTTTAAAGCAAGAAGCAAATGTTTACAAATGGAAAAATAGTGTGACTGAACTACTGTTCAATATGGAGGTTGTTTAATGAACTGGGTGAAGGGATTTTCAGCTTTGTACAAGACATTTTTATAGTTGGGCTATGTTTGTTAAACCTGCATTGAATTAATCACTGGTGTAATCCCAGTGACATTACGCATGAGAATGCAACCATTGGCTGGGGCTATCCAGTTACTACAACTTCAGTCAGCCTAATTTCCTCACCCTCAACCTAATCAAGGAAGCACACAGACCCGGATCTCAAAGAGGAAAAAAAATCAGATAAAGTTGAGTGAAGAGTGAGGTGTCATTTAGATGCCTACACCCAAAATTAGAGCCCTGAATTTGCAGTCAGGTACTAATGCTGAAGGCACATTTTGTCCGTAGATATTTCACTGTTCTCCCAGTCTTGACATAGCTGAGCAAAACAGCTCTAGACAGTGCCCAAGCAAAATCAGGGTCCAGAAATAAGCAGTTTTCTGTCTAAAGAAGTATTTACTACTGCAGACCTCAGTGCAGTAGGTATTTCTAGATTGCTATAGAAATCCTAAAATCAGCCTCCACAACAGAATCTGACTGAAGAATACATATATATTCCATACCATTAAAGCAGCAAGAAAAAAGCAGTTATGGGTTAATCATATAGTTGAATGATAAGGTTTGAACACCTATGGACAATCTTCAGATTATTTATGGAAGAGAGAAAATACTGCTGTGTAGAGCCTTTTTGGGGAGTAATACCAACATGTAAATGAGTGTTACTTATAGGATCCAAATAATAGATACCATATACTTTGTACAAAACAAGAATGAAATCCAAGGATCAGTGTTCAATCTATTGATTGCATCTACCTTTATCTAGAGGATTACTACATTAAATATATCATGCCATTCATTTATACTGTATTTAAAAACAAGCTTTTCAATTGAAAATAAATGCTTTATGACAAAAGCACTAACCATATGAAGGTCACCTGAGGTTAATGGGTACTCAACTGGGAGAAAAGAGACAAGTGGGGTTTTTTTCAGCTTAGGTAGCTGGAGAAAATCCATTCCCAATCCAAATCTTAAAGTTTATGTTTACACGTATGCACATATGAAGAAAAACATTTTTGTAAGCTAGGTGCAATGATGTTAAGAGATCTGTTCTTTTTTTTTTTTCCATATTCTAGAAAAGAAATCCACAACCTGACAGTTAAGATTTCAAATTTAATGTAAAATCCCCATTCTGGCATCAAATTCTGATTTCATCACTTTAACAGAGCTTCAGTAACTTAAATAACTTCAACAGAACCTTAAATTGCCTTCACAAGTCTCTCTTAGTTTCTTTAATCATATTTCAGTCATTTACATTATGAGAACTGCTGAAGTATGTTCCGTGTAAATTCAGACTTGGCCTTTTGTACAGTTTTATAGTTGGAGATGAACATTCAGGAGTGATATAAATAGCCATCACAACCTAATTGAGGACAGACTCAGTGTAAAGAACTGAGAGATAAGAATGAGACTATACAGAGACCCTTAAACTTCTGATTTAAAAACTAATTAATACAATTCAATTTGAAAGAAAGAAGAGAGTGATAAGAAAGAAAAAGTTCTTCTGAAACCATTTCAAGGATTGCAGCTGGGAGAATTCTGTCACAGAGACAAAACAAATGAGGTTTTACAGTCAGAAGAGGAATTCAGTAAACATGAGGAGGGTGTCACTTGGCCAATTAGATCAGCCAAAACTGTAAAATCTCAAAGGTCATGACAATTATAATGACAGTGCTAGAAGAATTAATTAAAAACTTGAGAACTGATTTCCTCAAGGAAGCAAAAAGTGAAGAAAAGACAAAGAAATTACCATCAGCAGACAAAAGCTGTACAAAGTTTTAGGGAAGAGAAAGAAAGAGAACACATTAAATGTAGAATGCACACATTAATTGATAGAAATTAAGGAAAACCCAGAGTTCTGGAAATGCACACTGTCTTTGCAAGACAGATTCATGACTTACTGCTTTGACATCAAAACCTTATCTGTCCTGAAGGTGATACGCTTGAGAAGTTAATCTTAGGCTAAATGAAAACTTAGTTATTTTAAAAGACAGAACACTTAGTGGATGAGAATTTCATTCCAGCTCCTTGCAAGTAAAGTTTGGACTCAGAAGGGGAGAAAATCCTCATAACCATTAAGGATTACACACTTGGTGGTTGCAATTGATGTGGAAAGTGATAAGACACTAAGGTGAAATGTTGCAGTGCGGAAGCATGAGACTAATGGATTTGGTCCAACAGATTTGCAAAGAGGACTTTTTTAAAAGAACATTATTTTTTAAATTAAAAACTAGGTTGGTTAATTCTCTGTATCCTTAATGACTTTTAAAATATGGTTTACAATTCTAAGCTATTTATACTTGTGAGGAAGAGAAAAAGATGCAGTGTGATTTTTTTATGTACAGGCACTATAAAGGTTCACTAGTTCTATCTACAAACATCAATTAGGCACAGTTAATCAGGATATTTGAGTGTTGAACTCTGGCAGCAACCAGTGGATGAACTCTGGTCATCTATGTTACTTCTTGCCTTTTAAGAGTCTGGCAAGTAGGCTTTTAGATATTTGTATGAGATTTTTATGACAATCAAAGTGACTTCAGAAAGAAGTCACATGCTTCAGAGAGCACTCTGAGGTTATGGGCCAAATTCATCCCTGGGAAGCCTAGCAGAAAACAGTACTTTTATTGCCAGCAGAAAACTCTGGCTAAGCCTTCAGAGGTGACACTGAGAAGGTTAAGCACAACAATGAGGAGACATAAAACCAGAGTACTCCCTCCAAAGACAACTGTACTACACCCTTTGTGTGTCAATGAAAAAAAAATCTCACCGATTTCAGTAGGTTGTGATCAAAATTTACTGGAAGAAATGCTCCAGAACAAGGTTTGCAAGGAGTAAGAGAAGACCTTGACTGTGGGTATAAAAGGAAATGTTACTATTTGTTACTACACCTAGTCTTATATTTCATAGAATCTCCTAGAATTTGCCATTCAAAATATATCATACGTAGTGCTGGTTGAAAGAATTGCTACCGAAGGTGTCATGCATTTGTAAGACATTTAACTCCAGCATGGGACTATTTGTGAGTTGAAGCAAAGAACTGAGCAGTATCACAGCTCGGAGGTAATTTCAGATTCTTAATTATATCAACTCAATTGAGTCAATACAGTTGGAACGGGTCTGGAAGGGAAACAGCAACCTGGCAAATGAGATAACATTTTTCTCAGTTTCATGATTTTCAACATTTCTATCAGAACAAACAGAAGGCAAAAGTGTCCCTAGCCAGATAGAAATGAAGGAGAATATCTCATCATATTTGTCTATACCTGACCTGTGTTACATCTTTCTAAAGTTAAGCAGCAAACATGGATACTTCAGAGCTCTTCTTTCAGAAAGAACATTCCCAGCAATCAGAAAATGAACCATACTGGTATCACTGGGAGGTAGACTTTTCTAGTATGGTCTCCCATTAAAACTTACCAGTGAGGTATGAGCCTGAGCTTCACTGAGTGCTTATATGTCAATTAAGATAAAAAATTCTTATTTCTTCTAGAAAACCAGCTAACCTTAAAGGCCTCTAACAAGGGCAACAAGTTGTGACATTCCATAAATGCGCCAGTCTGACAAGCAGGGGTAAACCTATTGACTGAAGGTGTGGAAATCCAAGATTTTGCATCTGTTTTCACTGAAAAGATCAACAGTGGATTCTTTTTCTTCAAGAACAATAGGTGTTTCTGGACTTTTTTTCTCCCCTAATAAACCTTATGGAGGAAGAAGAAAGGGTTGGGAGCACTGGTGTAGAAGAGACTACTGCAGCCATCTAAAAAAAGAGCACTGAAGAATGGGCATGATAGTAGCTCTTCATCTGCTCCCAGTTCCACAGCGGCTGCACAAAATGCACTGGGCTTACACTGATTTAGGAGGATGGACTAGATAACCTCTCAACCCTCAGCCCTATTATTTTCTATGAATCAACAGAAAGAGAAACTCCCTTCTTGCACAAATCTCAGCTCTTGATGCTCCAAACTCTCATTTTTCTTTTCAGGTGTCTAAATTACATAAACAGAGGAATCTTATCATTAGACATAAACCAGACCTGACATAATTACAACACAGATCAGTTATCAGTAGATTCTTGGTCCTGCCCCTATTGACTTTCTTAGAAGAGAAGTTCAAACATGAAGCAAACGTTGTCACACACACACACAAAATAGGAATAATCGCTGTGGTGATTCTGCTTGTTGGATTTGATCTTGTATAATTTTGCCAATTTTTGTTATCAAGGGATGTCCATTTTGTTCATACATTGTCACTGTGAGCTATGAATCTTTCAAGGTATCTAACAGTTACTGCAATTCCAAAACGTCTAAAAGACCATTTATCACATGCCCAACTTCATCTTTATTCATCACAAAGTACCCTATAATTACACATACTCAGAGATTTTAATAAACAGATTTTTACTGCCACAGCCATTTTCACCACATAAAAGATGTCTAGTCAGGCTGGCAAGATTCCTTTCCCTTAGAATTGTTTTTACTGCATATTAAAAATGTGATTGTAGGACAGAAAAAAACAGGTGAAACAGGCTCTTACTGAACATGTACTGAACATAAAGGTTTGCTCCATCTTTCCTGACTTTACTAGCTTTCTTCAGACTGCATCACGTGACCATTTCTGGTAGTCCCAAATTAGCCTCTGCTGTTTTGTGCTGGAAGGCAACCTGCCAGTTCCTTGGAGAAGCAAACCAGCAGTACCATAAACGATAAGCTCTCCAAAGTCAGACATATACATGTTTCTTGTTTCCGCCTTGTCAGACAAGCTACAGAGATCTTTAGCTTCAATTATTTGCAACTGCCTGGAAATCAACATAAACTGTCCATATGGGAAACATGACAACGCTGTCAATAATGCCTGTTTCACTGTAGATCTATGCCAAAGGACCTTCTGCTCGTACAAAATTAGACAATGATTTTAATTTTTCATTTCAATTCCCTTCTTTTAGGAAGAAAGAAATGAGCCTACAGATAGGTAAGAATGTAAGTCAAGGATGTATGCATGAGGAAAGCATAAACAGCAATAAACTAGCAAACATAACATTGTATCCATTACTGAGCTCCTGGGCACATATTTGGCTGAAGCTACTTTTGGCGGCTTGTGCATTTTGCACAAAATTTATAATTGAACTGTGTGTCACTAGTTTTGGAGTTTAGGCCGATTAAGTTTGGCATCTGATTTTCAATAATATATAGGAAACACTGAAATAATTTACACTCCCAAGCACTACTATAAACCCAGAGCAATGCAATTTAAACCAGCAAAATGTATGAGTTTGCATCTGGGATGTTGAATTCATTTACTGCATAGCTCTGCAGTTTATTCCTGAAGTAAAACCCGGGCTCTGTTGAAGTCAATTGGCATTTTACCACCTGCTTCAGCATGGCCCAGATTTTAGCCTTACGATATGTGCTTGCACAGCAGAGGGAAAGAGACAAAAAAGAGATCAATAGGATTTTTTTAGTTTCGTACTTGGCTGAAATGGTCAGAGCTTGGAGAGACAGACTGGTTTTAGACACTGCTAATTTTTAGATGTGGTCAGGAGGTCTCTGGCTGTGGAGGGAGATACTCTGTGGCCCAGGGAGGCTCCAGCAGTGCAGAAAAAGTGTTGCCCTCCTGGGAGCAGCTGCTGCAAGGCCTCCTCTGGGCTGGGAAGAGTTCAGTGCACACTACCAAAAGAGAGAGGAGACACGGCCAGCCTGGACCATTCACCTCAGGCATCTGCAGGCCCGGAGGAGGCAGGCTGTGGTGCTTTCCAAGCAGAGGCGCGTTTCTCACAACCGAGATGTGACACCAACTGAGTGCTGCTCCTTGGTGGTGTCTGTACTGATTAAGATCACTGAAGCAAACAGGGAGAAGAAACTGTCCTCCCTGAAAGCAGTCTCTGCAGTGCTAGGGTTAAGCAATGCAGAGAAGCTGGATCCCATGTGCTTTCTTCTGGGAATTACCAACACAGCTGCCCGAGTACTGTGTGTATTTGTGACTTCCCAGCAACACACAGCTAGTGTAAATGATGTGGAAATACTCCTCCCCATGCAATTACAGCTCTTTTAATCACTGTGATTACAAGCTTCTATGCAGAAAGCACTGGAAAGGCTAGTATTACCCAGAACTTTCCCCATGAAAAGACAGCCAAGAAAGCTAAGCCGTTTACAAGTTTTGTCCAGAACTGGATGTGTTTTCCTCCTGGGATGCGTCGCATCCACTTAGGACTGCAGAACAAATGTAGTGTTCCTAACCAGACTATTGTACATCAAGGAGCTTGTGATCCATGGACCGGTTGCCCTGAGCAGGCGCAGGCATGTACTGTGCTGTGCTGTGCTGCACGTATTGCTTGGCCTTCGGGAGTCTGCTGTGTTGTACATATCCCTTAAACTTAAACTTAACTGGTTAATTGTAATGGAAACGCTTGGAGTGTTACCGTAAATTCTGTCTCAAAAGAACCCTCTAAGACTTAATTTGATGTTTTTAGAAGGCAGGCATTCTTTATTGCAGCGCTGGATGCATGGGGGATGCTGGATGCACCTAACATGCATACACTAAAACAAAAGTTTATCCTTTATATACCTTAAAGACGTGAATATTCATACATTTTCCAAGAAGTCTTCACCTTTCTGCCTATCTATTACATTTACACGATGCTGGTGCTGCAAAATTACACTACACATGCACAGGGGTCTCGGGTGGTTGTTGGCAGTTGTTTGGGGATTTAGTCCACTACTTCTTTTTCCCTTTTATGGTCACAAGTTTTTGAGGACAAGATCTTCTCCTTAGATGTTTCCCAACTCTGTTGTCTGGTCAACATGTTCTTTCTTGAGAAATCCGCCTTGTTTGAGCATTTCTGCCAGGATGTATCTATTCTCAAGGTTAGGATATTTTCTCTGTACATTTTAATCAGTCAGACCTTGTTAAATACAAACTTAAACATTGTTTGGTAAAAGAATTTCTTAATATTTAAGGTATAATGGATCACTAATTGTTACAGGCCTCAACTTGCAGACACCAACTGCTCGCAGGCATCAGCTAGCAGGCATCAGGAGGTCGCTCTCACCTGGCACCAGTGATGATGTCACCAGCATATCCTTGTCTTTATCTTGAAAGAAAGCAGCATATTTTACTTCTAAGAGAGTCCTATAAAAAATTTGAAGACCTTAATTCCAGTGAATCTCACCCCTGACAGGAAGTGTGCGCAGTGTGCCATGCCCAGACCATAGGTCAGTCTGACACTGCATCAATCTCAGGGATCCTAGCATTAGAAGGGACACAAGATTTTATAACTTGCTGTCATCTTTGGTGCTGAACCAGCAATCCTGGTGCAAAACAATGCAAAGGAATGATTCGGACATCCTCATTTTCTCCTTTTACCCAAGTACTCCTGGGGGTACCTCAGGGAAGCTAATTAGTGCTATTCAGCAGAAGCAAGGACAGGAGCATTTGACCCTTAAACACTCCAAAATGACTGAGTTTCCAAAATGTTTTCTCCCTTTACATCACATTTCCATCTGCTTCTTTGAAAACTCATATGCTTGTATCCAACCAGCCAATGATGCTATCCTGCACTTGGACAAAGTTACTGGGTTAGGCACTCAGGTGGCTCATAGTTCACTGAGATCAGGTTTGATACCAAAGATTTTCATGGAGTCAGATTGCAGGCTGCAGCTGGGAGAGCTATCCTCTTCTGAAATATATCTCACTGAACTTAGAAGTGATGCAGAAATACAAATAGGCCTTTGCTTGCTGAGGAGCACAGAGAAGATCCGCTGTGTTTGTTTAAGTTGCCACTTTAATGTAGGGGAAAAATGGCTGTGAGCTCATAAGAAGAAAGGAAAAGTCAGAGAAAAATGCATCAGCACATGCAAAATTGACAGCAAATATGTGCACACAGCAAACTCATATCTTCCCTGACTTCCCCTGGAAATCTGATGTCACCTCTAGTTGCAGATCACTTTAGTCTGCATTTAAAATGCTTCCCTTGTATTTGGAAAGGTTCTCTGAGTCCCCAGTTCAGACAAGACCCTGAAATATCTTGATGAGATATTCTTGATTCCTCAGCCAGGCAGCTGAAATGTGGAAATTCAGGCACTTGTAAATGAGTTTCTGTGTTGTGCCATCCCTCCAGCCCCTACAGGCTGTGATCTGGGGTGCTGGCATGATACTGCCGCTGGCAGAGCTCCTGCTCCCTGAAGCATGCGGGCAAGCAAAGCACACAGTCAGCTTCAGCACCTGCTAACTGAGAGCAGAGCTTGCCACAATGATGCAATATCCATCCCATCACTTGCAAAAATACTCAATCTATATCCGTGATAAGGCTGAAGTCTTGGGTTTCTTTAGTCGGTTTTCTGGTGACAGCTAATGCTGCTTATCATCCCTGTGCACCTCACGCCCTAAAAGTTCTCCAAACAGTAGTGGATGTGAACTGAAATTTCTCTATTGCAAATGCACTGTGAATAGCTCTGTCCTGGTTTTGGCTGGGATAGAGTTAATTTTCCTTCTTAGTAGCTAGAATGGTGCTGTGGTTTAGATTCAGTATGGGATTTAGTATATGGAGAATGTTGATAATACACTAATGTTTTCAGTTGTTGCTATGAGATCAAGGACTCTCAAACTCCCCATGTCCTGCCTGTGCACAGGTGTACAAGAAGCTGGGATGGAGCACGACCAGAGCACCGGGCCCAGATTAGCCAATGAAATATTCCATATCATGTAACGTCATGCTCAGTATATAAGAGAGGGGCAGCTGGGAAGGAGAAGGTACTCTCCCGCTTCCAGGGTTGCAATTGTGGGGTCTTGTATTTTGGCATCGCTAGCCAGTAGCAGGCTGGGTATCAGTGAGTGGTGAGCAATCATATTGTGCATTACCTATTTGTACTTTCTATTATTGTTTTATTTCATTAAAATTATTAAACTGCTTTTATCTCAACCTACGAGTCTCCCTTTACCCCTCAATTCCTACTCCATCCCCTGGGTGGGGTGAGGGTGAGTGGGCAGCTGCGTGGTGTTTGGCTGCCAGCTGGGTTCACACAACAATAACCTCACTTAAGACCTTGTTAAAGAATATTAACTATGGTGAGAGAGGTACCAGTTTGGAGAAATCTGCTTTGCCATAATGGGTTCTCAGAGGTGCTTTAAAGCAGAATCTAAGATATTACTTTAAAACATATAGAGTTTATTTGTTACTGCCTTGGTTTTGTTTATGTCTTTTGCATGGAAATGCTATGGCACAAACTGTAAGGGATACTATTTTTGTCAAAAAAGAGCCTGAGCAACAGTTAACACTTCTCAGCAAATAGGCCCATACACCACTCCTGGCTATTTAAACAGCCACAAACAGCAAGCAGTTGGCTTTAGTTTATTGTTCTGCAGTAGAGTGTATCTTGGAACAAATGGCTTTTCAAAAAGCAGGAGTTTCAGGAAGATTGAAAATCTTTAAAGCAGGCTTTTCTATTTTCCATGTTAAACACAGCATTGCACTCCTGCCCAAAAAACTTGTTAGCACAGCTGAGAAAAAATGCTTGACAGAAAGGCATAAGCCATCAACTCTAAAGATGAGATCAGCTCTAAGCATATGGAACTGAATTAAGAAAAAAAAGCTTCCAAAAATATTTGCGGGAGACACTCACTTTCTGTTCCTACTCTTCTTTAAAGATTCATCATGAATCTTTTCTTTCTTGTTTGTTTGCACATCTTTCAGTAATTACCTCTTTCCATCATTTAATTGTCTGCTAAGCTCCATATTATTTAACATATTTTCCCCTTTTTATTCACTTAGTTTTTCTTCTTTTATTTCCACTTTGTCCTTGCATTTTTAAATGTCCTCAAGACTCCTTGGACCTTTATTCTCCCAGGCTGCTCACACTCTGAAATGGTGGACGTGACAGTTCAATGTGCCTGCGATCCTCCTTCTCTGGGAGAAGATGTTTTTTCTTTTCCTATGCTTCCAACTTCCCCATGGATGCAGACAGTAGTGGGTCTTATTTCCCTTTAGAGAAGGAGCAAGACAGAGCTTTTCAAGAGAGAGAGAGGGAGGGAGAGGGAGAGAGAGAGCTAACAGGTACTACTTGTGTTTCTTCAGATAACACTGCTTCTCCTCCAGTGATGAGCATCCCAGCAGGCCTCAAGTCCTTCAGTCATTTCTCTTGTCATCTTCGCTGCCTGCTAAATCTTCCCTTACTTCAGCGCTGAGGGAAGAGACACTTCCATTCACAGATGGTCAGAGGAAAAAAAAGTAGGATTAGAACTACTGCTTCTTACTTAATTATTTTAAGATTTGAGCAGTTGGTGCTGCAAGAAATCAGCCGCATGACCCCTTGCCCATTGCTTTCCAAAAGCGTTTCTGCTTGGGTGCTGAGCCCAGCCACCCCATCTTCAAGCAGGAGTCTCAATTGTCAGGTTTCAGTGGAAAAAAAGTACTTTAAAAATCTACCTTCTGCCTCCTAGACTGTCAGGTAACAGTGTTCTGCAGAGGTAGGTACAGAAACAAGCAGACACTGAGTGTCTTTGTACTGCACTGCTGTGGAACCAACAACAGACAGATCTTTTACACTTTCTAATCTATCAATCTCTCTCGCCACACACAGACACACATGAGAAATACCAGTAGGTTAACATTACTCCTAGTAACACAAGGCAAATTAATTTATACATTGGCTGTTGAACAGTGTGTAATACGCAATGTGACACCACACAAATGCCTGAGAGAAGAGTTCAGAGCAAGAAACATTTTGCAATTGAGACTTGTTTCTGTTGAACTGGCAGAGCAGTAAGGTCAGCAGAGCACTGCCATTAGATGTAGCTGCACAAAGATTGCTTGTGATCCCTGTGACTGGCCAGTCGGCAAACTCCTACGGCACTTCACACTGAGGGACAGGCAGCACATCTCATCCAATGTATAGCAAAAATTTTGTTATGGAGACAATGCAACTCTTTGGTTATGACATTCTCCCCACCTGTTTCAATCACACGCATCAGTGGCTGCTTTACACAGATATACAAGTTCTCTCCCACCTTGCCTTCTACTTAATTTTCCCACTAATATTACCCTGGGGACTTCCTATTCATAGGGACATATATTCTGGGTCCAGAAGAACTCTTAAAGCTAAAACATTGTTATGTCCAAAATTAGAACACTGAAGAGATGAGGCTGAGATGAAAGTAATCAGTCCAAAAGTCCTATGTAACATCTCAAAGCAAACTTTCAGGTTAGTAGGAAAATGCACACAGGACCAGGTTTAACAACATTATTGTGGTGGGAAATGAACAGGAAAAGTTGAAGGTGGAAGAAAAGCTCAGGGCACAGGCCAGCAAACACAGATTCTTATTTTAAAGCCATTCCCATCTTAAGCATACTGAGATATATGTTACATAATATAGTGTCATGCAGCTAGATGCCCACCTAAGGCTCCTTCCAGGCTATGTTAGCATCTTCTTATTAGCTGGTTAAAGACAAACAAAATATGTTAATAGTAATAGCAATACAATGTAGTCATGATCTATTAAATGAGGTAGGGTTCTGGGCTGTTCTGCTGGCTTTGTGGTTGTCACAGTGTTACCCCTGACACATCACTGTGCCTTTTGCAGTGTCTTCCCTGTCACCACAACTGTGTCTAATTGCAGTCAGAGAGCAATGAGGAAAAGAATGATCCAGGACTTTGTCTCGCATCGGCTGCTTTCTGTCTAGCACAATGTAGACCACCTCTTACTTGAGAACTCCTGGTATTCCTGGAGAAAACTGAACCAGCAATATTTACAATTCTAAAAATCTCCAGACTTCAGGGCTGTCCTTGCTGGGTTCAGAGCACTGACGTTTACGCAGACCTAGCATGGGAATGAAACCATCAACATACTGACTGAAGAATATGTTTTACATCATCTCTGAAATTGAGGATTGTAAAACTGACAGGAGACGGAGACCCATGGTGTTAAAAATAGGATATCATGGATGCTTTGAAGAATTCAGATGTACATTTGAAAAGTCTAAAAGAACCCTAAGCTCATTATTTCCCTCTTCATCTGTAGTTCCTATTGCTTATGGATTTTTTTAATTTACTTTTTAAAATCTTGCTACCTTATGAACATAGCTGAATCGACAGTTAACCTTTGGAAACTTTACTAGCATCTAAATGATTTCGAATCTCAGAGATTTCCAGACGAAGCACTTCATTTTTGCCACTATGTTTTTATTTACCTGAAAGTGGGGCTGATTTTTTTTTCCCTGATTTTTACCAACACTTGTCTTTGAGAGAAAGATTGTTTTGTGGTTAAAAGTGTGGCCTAGGACTCTGGAAATCTGCATTTCTATTCTGCTGTAATACAGGTGATCTTTATGACATTGGACAATTCATTTGATCTTTCCTTGGCCAATTTTCCCTTCGGTAAACTGAAGAAAATAATGTTTCCATACTTCATAGAAGAGTTATGAGCATAAATTAATCCATATTTATGAGGTACTAAAGGGATTCTGATGAGTACCATAAAAAGGCTGACTTACAAATAAAACCGTCTCTGTGTTCTGGTTTTCCACAGATATAGCTCTTTTTCTCTACTTCTTAAAGCAAGGACTTTTTTTTTCAGAGTAATATTTTTCACTTGTGACACTTCTTGATTTTACTTCAGAACAATAAGTACTTGTACATTGCAGTTGCAGCTATTATTTTTATGCATGATATGCTATATATGAAACTTTCAGTGTCCTTTATAGCCAAAGAGAACAGAATAGTTTCTTTTAAGATTTATTTTTTAAATCTGTGAAAAAGGTCCAGTCTTGCAGCTGATAAGGCTGAAGCATAGCACCTTTACACATAAAGCAGAGGGAGGATGGGAAGCAGAGAGAAGAACGTCACTTACAATTGCTGTTCAGACCTAGGGAGGGTTGACTCACGGGTGAGACAGCAGAATAACATCCAGTATGTATAAACTCTGCCTTCTTACTCTATCTGTAAAACAGAGGTTTGTAGAGTGTCACTCCAACTATTTTCAAACTTTAGGTGACAACCAACAAATAAACAAACCAGGCTGAAGTCTCTCAGAAGAAAACAGAGAAGACTATTCTTCTGTTCTTGACTTTTCACAGGTAAACTTGAACCACTTTATTGGCATAAAAACCAGAAAATCTTTAGCAGAATCTATCACACAAATACTAATCCCTGCTGGTAATTTGGGCTATTGTCCACTTCTGCCCTACCTGAGGGTGGAGCTGCCCCTATGGGGAATAAGCAGTCTTGGTGTCCCTGCCTTCTCCGACTGATGAAAACTGTGCATTGCTTGGATCAATCCAATTTTCTCTGTGTCTCATCTCAGGGTTACAAGATGTCAGTCTCACCTGGGAGCTACTTCAGCAACTCCTTATGGAAAAGCAGCCACACATTATGATCAGTAAGATTTAAAAAATAGGGAGCAGTGTCACCTGTTTACAATCAGTGCATTGCTATAGGATCTGACTAAATCCTATCGCTGTCATGTTGGATGAGCAGAAAAGCTTGGGAAGTGTTGCCGAAATGCAAAAAGTTTATCCTGCTACCAAAAAACCAGATAATTTTAACACCAGCTTTGCAAAAGAAATCATGTGCACAAATTAAGTTTCTTTTGTTGACTGAATATACTTATTTCTCTATGTATATTTATGACACCCAAGCATTATGTAGAAATTAGCTACACAGCACTATTTCAAAATTCACACAGGAAATTAAAGCCTTCAAAATATGCAGGGGAAAAAAAAAAATCTTTTGACTACTATGAAAAGCAGCTTTAAAACAACTTGAGAAAAGAAAGCAATTCAAAATCTTTTCCTGTGCTTGAGCAGTATTAGGAATAATAGGGAGCTGCATGACACCATTCAGACAAGAAGATTGTTTAAGTAAACCCCTAGTCAGGGGAATTCAGTCAGCCCTCCAATTATCCTTCCCTCAGAATGACTTCGAGCTGGATGCGAAAGAACCATGGAAGAAGGAAGCATTTTAAGCCATATACTGCCACTTGCAGGTCAAACGAAGTCCATGTCAGCTACACGAGGCAAGGATAGAAGCACACAAATCCATAGACATGTAATGCAGAGCTTCAGTGAGAGATTTGGTAAAGGCACTCTGGAAGAATTTATCTGACATCCGTGAGAGAGCAAGTTTGAACAAAGCTAGCTTTGCAGCTGAGGAGGAAGCGCTTAGCAGCAAGCACATCTCTTAGAGTGACTGAGGTTGAGTGTTCGGGTGGCTGGCGGCACAGCAGGATGTCCCGATTTCCACAACATGGATATGAGTGCACAGAATCATCAGCATGTTGAGAAAATGCTCTTGGAAGACAGAAATAACCAATGTCACAGAATGTGGTCAGCTGGGGACTGCACCAGGGTGAGTCCTGGGCTTGGGGAAAGGCACATGTGCTTTTAAGCCATCTCAGTCTCTTCAGTGCCTCTCTGGCTCTCAGTGGCAGCCCACGCTGCTTCAGGATGGGTCTACACTGCACCAGGAGCAGCATTCCCTGCGGGGTGGTTGCACTGGCTTGGGCTTGTGCCCCCTTCCTCCCCTCTGCCAAGGGAGAAGCCCTCATAGATTTGGCCATTGTAGGTTTGTGCTCTGAGATATTTTTCTGTAAAAAAGGTGACTGTGAGGTTACGTGCTAAGAGCTTGACCCCTTAGCCAGAGGAAAAGCAGCAGTTCAGGCTGTGGGAATGTTCTCCAGCCACCACGTACAGAGGAAGCAAGGGAGGACCAGTCAGGAGGGGAAGGAGGGCGGTAGACCTGCCATCCCCAGCCCACCATGATGCCTGAAGCCTTGGAAACAGGCAGAAGGCCTGGGAGGTGGCAGAGCCAGGGTGACACTAGTTTGGTGGTCCCACTTGGCACACTCCCCAGGCTGAGGTCCAGCAGAGTTTCACCTCAGGTGGCACTCTGAAGCTGCTTGTTGCATTTGAGCAGCGCTGTCAAGCTCCCGTGCTCTCCTGGGCTTGAGAAACAAAATACAGCAATGCTGGCCTCCGGGTCTTCATCATAATTTATATTTGAAGGGAATTCACAGACTTTCTGCTGGTTTTGGAGGAGGCAGGAAAAGAAGAAAACCGAATTCAACACATGTAAGAGGTGGACCTCATCTCACAGCAAGGATGCATTCCTGGTGACATTTTAAATTAATAACTTGTCAATGGAGCCTGAATTACACCACAAATATCATGTTACTGCACATCCGTATTATGCCTGCATGATTTCATCACGATAACATCCCAGCTGTAATTTGGGCTGATGTAAAAAATAAAAGTAGTAATAAGTGTGAGATTATGAAAATATTAATTGCTTTCCAGTCAGTAGGGTGACCACACATTCTACCTTTCAGTGAGGGAGGACAGCCTGGGATCTGTGCTCTGGCTCATACGCTGCTGTACTCTGACCCACTCAGACAAGTGGGAAAGAGAATTTTTTGATCCTGTGGAAAGGGTGACTGAATCCTCTCCTCTTTGGTTTTTGGGTGCAGGGCTAGCTTATTGCACTATAGGAAAGAAATAAGTGTCTACTGTTTCCATGAAGTACTTTGAATAACTGAGAAGCTAGGAAGCCTAAATAATAGTATTCACTGATTTAAGCGGAAGTGAGAAAAATGCTGTGGAATTAATTGGTAATGGCAACTGAACATGCCCCTTGATGTAAAACTTAATTGCTGTTTTAGTAGTAGACTATACACATTTCACTCATTGACAGAGAGATAATAATTACTGAACTTAAGCTCAAAGTTATTACTCACTATTTTCAGATCCTTTCATTCTTGCAATTTTTGTAATTAGGGATTTTGTCTTAAGCTTCCTAGAACAGTTATAAATAGTTTACATTTTTATAGGATTCTCCCTGACAAATTTTTGTAGAATTTGCTAATTTGTACCATCAGTTAGAATCCTGCTGAAAAGGACTGAACTTAAATTATTAAAAAAGCAAATGTGCTACATGTACATGCATACAACATTAACTTGGGAACTCACAATATTGTGTATCTCTAAATTTATTTTGTTTGTTTATTATGACTCTAGTATAGTATTTATATTTGTATTTTGTCAAGTCTATATTAGCACAAGTACGACAGCATCTTAGACGAAATCATATGCTGCATAGGAAATCATATTTGTAGATATTCTGCTTTAGTGGCCCAACACCCTGTGAGACCGAGAAGTCAGAGTTTCTTTTTGCGAGGTTAAATTTCATGGGATTTTTGTGCCATGAAGGGAGAGCCTGCTACTGACTAGAGAATCTGAAGTAAATGTGCTCAGCACAAAATAATTTATTTATTGGGCAGATTTTGGCAGAAGCCTTCCCTGAAGCCCAAAGACACAATGCTATAAAAATAAGCTGAACTCCCAGAAATACATTTTGATATTTCTTCATCCATGTTCAAGTCATGGCTGGTACATAGCCTCCTTTGGAGGGTTATGGAAATACTGATCTAAAGCCCCAGCTGATCTTGTCTGGGATCTGAAAGAGATGAGAACTTGGACCCAGAATTCCTCCATCGCAGGGAAAGCTTGGAGCTGTCAATCACATCCAGGGAGGAGAAGATTTTGTAGAAGAAATGTCAGAGGGCTTACAGCAAAGTAGGAAATTAAAGTTGAAAGTTGGACACTTTGCAGAAAGAAAAGAAAAAATTCCCACCCTGTTGCACTAACCCTGTTGCAGGAGGCACTCCCCACACTCTCGGGTGCCCAATTTCTACCATTATATCTTTTCATCCCCCATGGAGATTATCTCTGGCCCCAGCCCAGGACTGAGACAACATTCCAGTTTATTACATAGATGAGTAAAAGTTGAAATTTAAAAAAAAAAAATGGAGGAAACACAGAGGAGACCTAACACCATGAAGTTTCAGTTTGAACTACAGAAGACAAAACCAAAAACACTATATCCCTCTTCAAAAATTGCTTAAACTCAGACTCAGATTTTAAAGCTTATGTCAATTTTCCAGCTTAAATACATGTCCAAATTACAGAAACCTAGGCCACTTGCAAATAAAGATGCCAACAGCACTTGTATTAAGAAAACAAATTCAGTTCCAAAGGAAAATTTTAAAACATCAATAAAACAGGCTCCTAATGTGAATATGCCCACAAACGAGAAATGCCTTAACCTCAGATAAATGTTTCAGAGACAATTCTTATGAACGATACGCAATTTCATGGGCACCATTTAAAGATAAAAATATAGTGGTGTAGTGTACAAGTGACAAGAGCACTTAAAAGCCCTATTACCCAAGAGTGAAAAAAAAAAAAATCTGGAATTTTCCACAGGTAGCAGAAAGAACATTTTAAGACAAATATAATATATTCTTGTATAGATAAGAACTAATGATTCACTTAGACTTCTAACGGCTAGAATGAGGTAGCTGCATTTATTAAAGGAAAAAGTCATGGAAGGAAGGAACTTAATAAGTGTTTGGGGCCACGAAGCAGCTTCATCCTTCTATGTATTTAATACAAAGACATTTTTCACAGTTTAGTTATTCACTTCTTGGACATTCTGAGTTAATTGTTATTTTGAAGACCACTATTATGAATGGGGAAAAATTCTTAAGAGTATAATTTTAAATGACGGAGAGTTTAAGTGAAATGATCAAGCATCTTAGTTTAGCATAGACGTTGATAAAAAAAATAAAACCCTAGATCTAAACAAGAATGTTTTTCTTAAGTAGCTTAATGCCAAAGAAACACTTCTGATGCTGTCACACCTCCTGTATTAATAGAGCAAGGCATTTTGACAACTATCTTTGACCTATGTAGTTAAAGATATCATATAAATGTTTCAAGGCAATCAGCAGAGCAGAAGTCTGGGACTATACAGGGTCATCAGTTCAGAAGGATGTGGTCCTGGTTTTATTTCAAGTCTCACAATTACTGATGCATTACTTAGTACCCCAGTTCCTGCTAACAGGAAAGTCAAGTTCAGTTGTATGACAAGAAAACCTGTAGCCTTTCTAGTTCTAGGGACAAGTCTGTAATTTCATCAAATACACCTGGAAGTTTCCAAAACCAAAGAGAACCTAACATACCTCAAAACACTAGTTTTTTTCTAAGCCAGACCCGTGTTGGTTGGAACCTGAACCCTGATGTTTGAACATTTGCTTCTTCAGGCTAAATCTTGTAATTCAGTTTCTTTTTGCAATGCAGAAGACTGTTACAAAGTGCATCATTTTCCTTCTGCATCCAGCAGGACAAGGAGACTGAGTTGCAGCCAGTGCTCCACTCTTCGTCTGACAGGGAGCCAAGTCCTGATTTCTTCTGTCCAGTTAACACAAGAGAACAGGTCAAAGACGCTGAATCTCTCTGCGTGAAACCGGCTGAGATGGCCAGCTCCAACTCAGACCTACCAAATCCATCTGGACTTGTTCTGACTTCTGAAGAGCCCTTTGGGAGTAGCTCCATTGTGTCCCCCTAGGTTTGAGGCTATGGTGCCTCAAAGCCAGCTTTGGACCAGTGCTGCTTCATTTGATCTCTATCGAGGCTAAGCTAATAAATCTAAGTGGACCTGAGCTCCTTTGCATCCAATTTATCAGTCCAGGGGTTAGCAGATGCAAGGGAGAGCTGAGTGTACTGGTGCTAAATCCTGACAGGTACTCAGCATCTCCTCTCTCCTACACTGCTTTTGAGACCCCAAATGTTTAGCTCTTTAAAGAACAGGACAATGTCCCATTTATTTTGTTCTTCTAGTTTCAAATCCTGTATTAATGCTGTACTTGTTACTTGGCCAGCCAAATGAGACTGTGACTATTATAAGTCGATGGCTCAGAAGCCTGGGGTTTAATACTTCATATAAATTCTGGCATCACTCAATTTCCTCAACAACATGTTCTCAGAGTTGACTGAAATTCCAGGGGGGAAAGAAGTGTATCCATACATTAATGGGATATGGGAAATGCTAGCTCTGCCTCTGACAAAGTTTCTTTAACCAGATGTATAATTTTTCTCATTAGCAAACTGAAGAGGTATACACTTCCTGTTACAGATGCAAATGTAACATTTGTATGGATCAGTAAATACTTTTCCACTCCAATGTAAACAGGCTTGACAGTTTGAATATGCCATGAATTTCAGTGATAATTATGCAAATGCCATACAATACCAAAGGAAAACAGTTTCTTAAATATTCATGTGGGAATATTTATGCTACAATGATCATAGCAAGATATGTAAGATTCAAAGTGTATTGACCGTAAAATGTCTATGACAGCTCTATTCTGCATGAGTAGTAAGGAAAAACTCAGTGCCATCCTTCATAGTTGTGGCCACAATAATTATTACAAATCATTATTATTAATCTGTCTTCAGGGGTATGGCTGTGTAGTCCATCCAGAACTCCAACAGCTAAGTATGTACTGCCGTGTAGATTGCCAGAATATGTCACTATGTCACATCCATGTACGCCATACAGGGTTGTTTGAGGACATGTTTGCTGTCATAATCTGAAGGAAAAGGCATTATCTGTGATAACAGCATCTTGCTTTTTCTGGACTTTTCAGAGTTCTCAGGAAAATGCTCATCTCCTTTGTATCGCTGCAGATTAACAGCATTTACTGTCTTCAAGGGAATTTCATATCTAAAGGCCGATTCACTATGGAGCGTGACAAACCCCACACAGTACAAGTGTTAGAAATGTAACATTTCTGTTATTGTAATAGTAGACCTTTTAGACTCACTCTTTTAGATGGTCATATGGCCACCAGGTGCAGGCTGGTATTGGGCACAGCATTAACCACTTCTGCCTCTGCACTGTTAGGAAACCCAGTGTCAGACCGTCTTCAACTGGCAATATTTGGGGATACACAAAAACTCTGCTCAGCCCCTCGTGACAAGGGACCCTTGGCAGAATGAAGGATTCCTAGCATTTCAACAATAAAAAATAATAGTTTCTGGACTGGTCACATTTTTTGTTTTGAGGAAGGCCTGTCTCCAAGTAATAAAGTATTCCCCATATCACAGTAATAAGTCAAACACACAAACAGAGCCATCTCCACTATCCTGAGAGGGTGCTCTGAGGTAGCAATGAACCCCTATCTTCTCAAATAACTGAACCAGGTCATCATTGTTAGCAAGAATGAGAAGAATTATGGATCCTGGCTCCAGCCTGAAGGCTAAGAGAACACCTTAGGAATATACCAAAGTTAGCTGGCCTACGACTAACACCCACTGAAGTTTTCTGATTATGAGTGTATTAGAAAAAGCCTGTTTGTAAAATTTGCTGCAAGAATGGAATGTTTTAATAATTATTCAAACCTTTGAATCTTTTAAAAGCCTCAGTAGACTTTAATAAAATTTTCTGGTTTATGTGCCAGAGGTTAGTAGATATAATAAGGAAAATATCTCACTAAGATAAAATCCATTGGAATTGCAGAAGATGATGAAACAAGGTAAAAAAGGAGGGGTGAGGTTAAAATAGTCCCTTCATTCCAGTTTGGGGATACTTTACAGAGCCTTAAAGATAAAACGCTCCTGTTGTCCAGATCCTCCTTTGTCCCAGTCCTGTGAGGAGATGTTAAGGCAATATTAGACCTTGCTACCCAGCACCTCTTTCCACATACATGACAAGAACAAAATTCCTTACACCTAGTCTGAATTTAAGACTAGTGACCTGAGGAAAAGAACTGTCTTTAAATGGGGTTAAAATTCCTCTTTGTAGGAGAAATATGCAAGTTTCAGACACACACGGCTTCCCCGGTTGAAGTAGCTTTAGTATTTGTTATACAGCATTCTCTGAACAAGGTTTTCTTGTCTCTTAAAGTCAATGTGACTGTTGTCACTGAATTTTTGGCAATCTCAGAAAAAAAAAAATCAGTGACAATATGCCATTAGCTGTTGGCTCCTCTTTAATGTTTAGAGGACCTGACTCTTTCCTAGCAAGGTCACAGTGCTGCTTGTTTCAGTGAGATCCCACTCTGAGTCCATTATGTCTGGGATACCTCCTAAAGGTGTAGAAGCTGAGCAGCTGCTAACAACCCCTTTGAAGATAAGGGGAATGTTTTTTACCGAGTCCCTGGAAACACAAACAAGAATATTTACCTGTAATTTGTTCTCTGACCCTTTCATACCACTATGATCAGGATTCCAGCTTTTTAGATTAATCCACAATTGACGATAAGAAGCCTTGCCTCTGCACCAGGCCATTACCATAAGGAAGTGGCTGTATACTGTGAGTGAATGCAGCTCATGTGAGCCCTTAAACTGCAAAATCAGAGATCAGGAAGAAGAAAGTGGATTGACAAAGAAATAGACCCTTGCCTCAGAATACTACCTGCAATCCTCCTCTTTTATCTAAATTGGTCTTCATCAGGGAAAGTTGGTTAAAGGTTGTCATGCTAGGGGAAGAGTAAAAGAAATCACATAGGTGGCATAATTTTTACTGCATTAATCCTGTTAATGATTATCTCCCTGCCAACTGTTGTCAGCAGCAAACTACAGAACAGATGAAGTCTCTAATTTCTGATCTGATCTCACCATTCCCTCTGTATTTCTTAGTATTGCAATAGTAGAGGTTATTCCTGAGCTGACCTTCCTGAATTTACGTTAAGGCTTCTATAGTTGCCTGAAAGGTTTTGAAAGACTAACCTGTATTAGCAATAATACTGATCTTTAATGCAAGGATATCTAAGGAGCAGGACATACTCTAAATTAAACATTATTGCATTCTTTAAACCTAGACTACATCTCTTTAAAGTATGAAATAAGTAAATGGACTTTTCTGATATAAATCTGTACTGTATGAATATTACTTGGTTTAGACAAGAGAAAATTTTTTTTGATGCTATAAGTATCTTACTTTGGAACACGTAGAAAATATCCTTCTGCATCTGCAAGTATCTCTGTATTTATTGTGCTGTAAGAGCATCTAAATAATCTAACAATAAGCATTAGAGCTTCAGTGTGGCAACAACTGTACAAATTCAAACCTCTGCCTCCAGAAGATTTTTTTGCTATCCTTGCATTTGGATTCAGAGTTAACATGTCGCTCAGCTAGTCAACAGTTTAGGAGAGAGGACATAAAATACAAGAGGAACATAAAATACAGACAAGGGCAATGGAGTGCTTTGATCTCTTGAGGGAGCCCCCCTTTCACCTTTTACAAAAGAGCACATTCAGTGCTAGTCCACAGCAGTACTGATAGTCAGCAACTGTCAGCTTTGTTAGCAAAAAGCAAATAGCCCCTGTACCTCTCTGGTGTTCACCTCCACTCAGAGGTCTTCCTCACCTTTGGACAGTGACCCACACCAGCAAGGAGTCTGCTCCAGCCCCGTATCAGCCACACAAGCGAACAGTACCCAGTGCTCATCTTATGCCTCAAGCTCAGGTTGCCAGCTGCAGCACATGAAACTGTACCATCTCACCATAGTTAAATCTTTCTTCAGCCAAAGGAGAGCTGAAAGCTGAATGAAAAGGGAAAATTTCTTGCCATTCAGCTGCATCACACTCTGACACTTTGGAAATGAGCACTTAAGTAATTAAAAATTTAAATAATAGAAAGTATCAAATGAAAATAGATACTGCAAATAGGCAGATATCTACCTAGGAACTTCCTATTTCAAAAACCAAGAATTGAAAGGTGAGGGTTATGTAAAGCTAAGATAATTTTTTCTTTGATATGAACCAGGAAGAACACTGTTGCAATAATTTTCCCAGAGACTAAGTATGATTATAATATCCCAGCACAGTTCCAAGGTAGCTGGGCACTATAACTAATAACAGTTATTGAGTCTTTGCTGTCAAATGCATTGCAAAGACTGGACCTGGTGATAAGTTAACGGAGCAGTTTAAAAGAGGAGAGATGCTCTTAGGCACACAGACACTCATGTGTGCACACATGGAATAAATATCATTTTCCTTACTCAAACAAACTTGCATACACAATGCAATTAATTGCACTTATTTGTTGCCAGAAAGGTGGTATAGAAAGAGCAGTATCTTAACTAATTGTCTGTCATATCAGCCTGATTACTGGTATCCAAGCTACAAATCTACAATGCAGCAAAACGTCACATTACTTGTAGTCACATCTGTTGGTCCCAGCCCAGTTTCCCCATGTATGTTTGTCTGACAAATTTCCAAGGAAACTTTACACATTGTTGAAGCCCTGAAAGGTTGAGATGTTCTGCAATTTGTCCAGGCTCAAAGGAGATCTACAACTAAGCAGCTCATATAACCAAGACCTTCTGTGGGTTCATCCACCACTTTAGTCTTAAAAATGGACAAGGTTTTCTCTAACCATCTGGTTTTCCCAGTCACTGGGACCTTCCATAATTTCAGCAATAGAGGGTATCAATTAAATGTTAAGGTGCCTAGGACTGGTAGTCTAAACCTCCAGGCCATTGAGATATTGCCATTTATTAGCTAAAGATAAACCTTAATTGATTGTTATTTTGAATATAAGTGTGCCTAATACAGCAGTGCTGTCAGATTTATCACTTCAGTATCTAAGATACCAAGATGGCAGTCATTAAATTTGCATGGTTACATATTATAACTTTTACATAGAACTCAGCAACTTATAAGCATGCTTTCAGGCAAAGTGGAGTAAACTTGAGGTATATCAGGATGAAAGAGCTTCTGTTTCCAGAGGGGAGATGGTAAATAGAACTTTTTATTGGAGACAGATAAGAATCCCATTGAACAAGGAATAAGGTACTGAAACAAGGGAAATTTTAGTGGCATGAATAATAAAATGGCAAGAGAGAGTCTGAAGAATGCAAAAAGTCAAGGAAGTCTAGTGTCCTTGGAAACCAGCTATTGTACTTACTTAACTTCTAATAGTGGGAGTGATGTGAGCAGCTAGGCTCCTTTGGAAGAGCTATCTAAGAATGGAAAATACGTCCAGTCTTTCTGTTAAGGTTAGAGCTGACCTACTTTATATTCATACTCACTGTAACTACTAGTTATACCTTTCCTTTCTGTCTATTAAGTAGCAGACAGTTGTCAAAGGCCAAGCTATTCCCAGCTGCCATGTGAGTGAGCAAATGAGGATGCACAAGAAGACTCTTCCCTCCCTTGATGCTTCTGTTCTATTTAGCTAGTCCCAGCACTGAATTCTAGGAAAAAGTCCCACATCCAAGGTGGAAATGAAGCACCCAATTCAACTTTTAGGCAGGCAGCAGAGGTCAAATAAGCACCCTTTGGAACACACAGGATCTATTTTCCTCCTCCTGCAGCTGCTGCATTTGGGTATCAAAACCACACCTCCCATAGGGCTCCTTTGAAAGGAACAATCCATGCAGTCCTTGCAAGAGCTGAACAATTCCCTCCTTTCCAGGCCACATTGCTAATAGAGTGCGTGTCATATAGATCCCCAAAAGGTGTGTCCACACGTGGAATTTAAAAGGTATATGGTCCTATTGCACCTGTGCATATTTTCTTCCTGTGGCCCTGAAGTCTTAACACACTCTAGACCTTAAAAAGTTTTTTTTTCCCCAGAACAGATGTCTTAAGTCACTATTTATATGGTGCACTCACAGAAGCTCTGTGGTGCCTATGTCTTCCACATGCTTTCAACATCCTCGCAACTTCCAAGGCTCCCTCATGAGGCATACCTGCAAGCAGCTATTTTTTCAGCCACTTCTGCAGCCCAGCAAAAATTGCAGTGTGCGTCCACACGCTCTTTCAGATTCACTTATAGTCCTGATTTCTCAGCTGTTGTACCCAACTCTTTCTACTTATCCTGCAGTACCAAAGCAAAAGCAGACTTTGTGGTGATTTCTAGATCTTCAAAGAGCACAAGACTAAAAAGAAGGAATCCTGAATTCCTATTCCTACTCTGACACGCCTCTCCTGGCTGCATTGTTGTGCCACACAGGTGGATAATCAAGGTAGTTCATTTGAAATGGGAACAATACAGTATATTAGGTGCCTACTAGGTCATTCAGAACTGGCTTGAGTGTCCCTGTGCAGTGCTGTATAATCCAACCCACCACAAATTATCACTAAAGTGGGAATGCTAGGTTCCCAATTCACTGTGTTGTTATGAAGTTGAATCCTTCTGTAATGCTGTTCCACATATACAACAGTCATGTAGAAATTGCTATAGCTATCATACATTTTTCAAATAGTTATCAAAGTCATTTGCACATCATACCTTTCACTAACCTTGTTTCTTCTTATCCCTGATGTGTGTCTCATCTTTAATTTAGATCTTGGCAGGTGGTGGCTGGCTAAAGGTACTATGAATTTCTTAAGGGAGTCTCCAGCTAAGCACTTTCCTATTTGCTGCTAAACAAGCAACTTCATTTTTTCCTTCCTTGTTTTGAAGTCATTGCTGCTGATCGTGGTAATCAGCACTTTGGCAAAGCTTCCCTTCATTCCTCATCAAAAAAAAGCCCTCATCAGAGTCATTGTTCAAGATCTCTTGGCACTGTTAGAAACACTGAATCTCTCTCCCACTCCCTTGCCCTGACACACACTAGCCATTTCAATGCTTTGCAAGAAACAAAAGCCATTTTTGCACCTCTGTGTCAGGCCCTGAGTGCACTAACAGGCCATTATGGCCCTGACCAGCCTCATGTAGGACTCCCACCCACACCCCTACTCATTGGGGCCCTATTTAGGATGAGGTGGAGCTTTTACTCCCTTCAAGCTCTGTCCCAGCCTGTGCCTGGCCAAGGATTCTCACACTGTGGACTGACTTCCCAACTAGACCCCAGCCCTGCCTCATCAGTGTAGGCACCCATGTGGTGCCCTGGTGATCTGTCAGAAATCTCACTTTTAAGGGTGGGGACTTTCCTCAAAGGATGCTAAGCTTTTGGCGTTGTGACCAGGAAGCCTGTGGCTTTCCCTTTGAGAAAAGGCAGCTCCTTCCTTGACACCAAAAGCAGCCTAGTCTGAAGTCCAAAATTGGAGCCAAGGAAATAATTAGGGTTTGAGAAAAAACTGTCAGTCCTGAAACATGCCAAATATCTTTTTGTGGCTGTGCAGTTTTGCAGACCTTCTATTAGAGATGGAGGAGGAAGGGAGGGAGGAAGGGAAAATTTCAATCTTAAATCTAAGATGCTTCCAGATTGAAGAAATGTTTTCAGCCATACTTACCTGTGGTCAAACTCCAAGGCTATGTTTTTGTGTTCTGTTTTATTGTACAATATAACATTTTATTGTTTTGTCTTCACTTAACACTACTTAAGAATTTGGAGCTGTCATTGGTTTGCTTGTTTTTAAGTACCTTACATAAAAATATCCAATCTCAGTAGAAGCCTTCATATGCTGAGCTGAAGGCTAGCAGTAATGGGTGTGACACCTCATGATGCTGCCACACATATGCTGTGGAAAAAAGTATTAATTCAAAAGTCACATTGCTGTACAGATTTTATGAGTGGTTCAAAGGATGTTGGCTCCTCTGTTTATAGTGTTAATGGGAGTTCTTGTATACTTCTTCTGACAGGAAGTTAGGCAGTGAAGGGGCTGGACAGAGGTTAAATACTAATCCAGAAATTTTCTTGTCATGGAAACTGAAGTCTTGTAACATCTATCTTGTACCCAGACATAGTAATAGCAGGAGAATATCTTAGAGGAGCATTAGATTTGATTTTTATCAAGAGGTTACTGTATTCAGGTCTCCCGAATTATGAATGTTTCTTTAATAACTATCAACATGCTTATCGCAAACTGATTTCTTCTTTTTGCACTGAAACTCCCAGAATATGAAAAATAAGCATTGTACTAATCATCATTAGCAAAACATTAGAAAATATGGTATGTCAAGTAACTTCATTATTTCTTTAAAGCAACGCAAGAAAAGAGATCTCATGTAACTCCTATGAAATGCACATTGCCTTTGTTCACAGCACTCTCTCCTTCTACTCATTGCTCAAGTTACACTCTCGTTCAGTATCATATCAGTTGGTAAATGCGAACATGAATCTTTCTTCATTTAACATCCTTCTTCCCCCAGAAAAAAATAATCTACTTATGAGAGGTCTGATTTGCTAACCCAGAGTACCAGCATGTTTTCCCAGCTCGGAGCCCAGCATTTCATAGCAAGGCAAGCTGTACTACCTGCTACGTAGTCTGATATGAAAAGCCTGCAGACTTTTCCTGCTAACTCCTCCCTAAAGAATATGAGCTTTATCATTTTACCATATGCCATGCAGAAACTGCCACTAAAGATAGTACTTTAACCTTGTGCATGGAGAAGGGCCTCTAAGCATCTCCACTAAACATCTCTCTTCTGCAAGTGGTCCCTCCTGAAAGCTCATTGAAAGAAACATTAACATTACCTACTGGAAAATACCACCTTAACAAGTACTACACAGGTGTATCGTTGACCAGGACTCAAAGATTGAACAAAGACAGTCATGGCAAATGGAGTTGAGGAGAACAACTTCAGATGAGTTGTGAAAGCAACTGACACAAATGTAGCTCTTACCACTTTGGAAAAATGACCGCAACAGCAATAGCGTCAGCAAAGTGTGAACTGAGACCTCACAGTCACGTTCTAGAAAGTACAGCACTTCTCTTGGATAGCACCAGAATAAGTATGAAGGATCTGAACAGCTAAACTTTTGGGTGCCTGTATATTGCCTTGCCAATGAATCCTGTGTATGTCAGCACTTTGAGCAATTTAACGGAGAAGGTTCCCTTTTCATTCCAGAGTAGTAACTTATAGCTATCAGGCAGAAGCAGTGGCACAGTTTAAGTTACATAGTAGTGAAATGTTGGAGTCTGGCTCCTAAAACAGCTAGGTTGTAAAAAGAAGTAGCACAGTTCACTTCATAAAAAGTTTATTTCAGAACCAGAATGACTGAGTGAACCTTAAATATTAGCAATATTAAATATCTAAATTTAGAATGGGATGGCATGCTGTTTATATGAGTAGAGGGAGGTCATATAGATGCAGTAGAGCCTGTCCTTTTAGCCTGCTGGTTTCTTTTTAACAAAAACAATCACTGAAGGATGCACCTAAAGCACAGAAGTTAACAGTCATGTGCTGGGTAATCTCCCAAACAAAACAGCATTTGAAACTTAGGGCCTTATTCATAAAACTTTGAGGTTATTTAGCTGAAGGTCACTTTTTAAAATCTTTCTGTAGTGATAAACACTCATATCAGTCTTTTTTATACTTGCTCCACTTTCTATATATGAGAACACTAATGCTATTTCTGTGTAATTTAACAACCATTAAAGCCACTCCTGATGAAAGAATAAAGTCCAACTACATGTAATAAGATAGAACCATTTCTAGCATTTCAAAAGATACCAGTGAATCCTAAGTAAACTATTAACCTGTTTAACTAAAAGACTAATTGCAGTACTATAGTATAGGAATCCCTCTGAAAATGAATACCCAGTTTCCATTTAAGTAACATGCTACTCTTAGAGCCAACAGCTGCGGCTACCTATACCGAAAATACTACAAATCTGTCAGCACAAGTCTAAAACAGGACAGTACCTTGACACCACTTACATAGTCAGACATATTGATTCAGGTTTCCTCACTGCTGCCTTCATACAGCTGCAAAAAGTCATCTACTTTGTACTTCTGGACACTGAAGAGAACAGGAGTGTTAAATCCATATGTCCTCAGGGCAACATGTATGGGAGGGAGCATAGTCTAGCTCTTCCACTCGAGCCTGAGTGGCTGACTAACAGGGGAGTAAATTATCTTCACAGAGAAGCTAGTGTGAAGAAAGGGAAACAATACTAAATCAGGAGGAAATAATTTTATTCTCCACACCTGTTCTTCATTGGTATGTGAGTGAAACATCTGTTCCTATTTATAAATGAGCAATGAAGTTGCCACAGAGTAAGACAATGGAAGCTTGTCCTCATGAGAATAGTAAAAGTACATTTTCAAGATAGGCAGCTCAGGAAACCAGCATGGGTTTCCACTTGCTGGAACAGGAAAGTAAATCATAATCTGATACAAAAATCCCTCAGAGCCTCGTTTCCCTTTCTGCTAGGTCACTTAGCTCACAGTTTTTGGAATTTGATTATCTAAAGTATAAAAATAATCACACAGCTTTGGGGACAGACATAAAGACAGGTCTGGTCCTGGCTGCTCTTATATTGATGGGAGATGGACATAAGAGGCTGCACGTGTAATGTTAGCACAAGGAAATTGAGTCTGATGTGTTATACCATCATTGAATCACACAGGTGATAAAAATAAACCAACTAAAACCAACTAGATTGCCCCATTAACTGCCTATCCAGGGAAATATTTTTACCTATATCCTTCCTCTGCAGCAGATATACAGAAATCTCACTCAGTTATCAGGCCTCACCTTAGAAAGCAAGTTCCCTTAGCCACTACCTCCTTTGACCACTCTCTTCCCAGCCCTTTTATTCAGAGCAGTTGAGGTCATTTCCTCTGCTCCCTGGTCATTGCCTGGGTTCACCCCTTGCTTTCTGGGTGAGGTTGTAAATCCCAGCAGATCAACGGATTTGGTACTGTATTTAAGAGACTAGTTCATGCTGTTCCTGAGGTGGGGGTGGGGGGCGGCTTTAGTGATTTGCTGCATAAAATCACTTTCTTTCCCTGTTACAGTGATTACTGACACTCTTAAAGCTGCAAACATGTTCTGGAAAACACACAAGAAACTGAATTTTAGAATTTTCCCCTGACAAAAAGCATTGATGGGTGAGGGTCTACTGATCCCAAAAGAGGAATGCAAAGGCTTTGAGGAGACACTGCATTTAGCATCGCAGAAATGAATCAGAGACTGCAGAAATGATGGTCTGTCTGAATTGAGCTAGCTCCCAAGGACTTGGTTAGCAGACAGTATGGGCAGACAGTATGGACAGACAGTACCCCTTGTTGGGACAAACAGTATCCCACTTGGCTACTCAGAGGGGCTGTGTTACAGGGCTGAATGTGGGATCAGCACCGCTCGGGAGAATTGTTCTAATCCCTGCTATGCTGGGTGCTCTGCCCTGGGTGAAGCTCCAGGATTAGTGCTGAATTCTATTTTCTGGTGGAATGACAGAGCCAGATAGCAGAGTCCTCCTCTGAGTCCTGCACCTACAGTCATCGGATAAAAGGCACCAATAGGCCATAGAGAGAATTTGCTTGGACACCACTGTTGGTCACGTGCATGACCTGAAGCAACATAACAACTTTACTCTCTGTGAGACTTTTCCGGTATATCGCAGGAAACAGAAAGTCCTGAGTCCTACTGTACTGCAGGGAAGGACTGGCACGACTTAAGTGCAGACACCCAGCTCAGTGTGGCGATGGCAATAATTCAAATGATCACACAAGCATAACCAGAACTCATCTTTTTGTTAAAATGAAGCTGTATTTCTGCCTGCAAGTCTAAATATAGTCAGGGGTATAAGACTGTTTTTGATAGGATTCTGGGAGTGCAGAGCTGTAGCATGTAATACATATAAGCTTTCAGGATAACCTTGGAAAGCAGGTTCTGACTTATTTTTTACTACTTACCTTCTTTCTTCTTTTATCTTCACAAAAATATTAAATTACAATTTTGGACATTTTTTTTTCTGAAGATTCAGAGTTAAATTGGATGCTTAAGTTCACTAGGAAGCACTTGAAAAACTGGGCCACTTGTTTAAATGCTTCATGTGAATCTGGGAGTCTCAGCTGAATGTGTGCCAAAATATTGCCACGGAACAATAGAGAACTGCTTGTGTAGCATGTTAAACTGTAGTGAGTCTGTCTGAAGGCAAGGCTATGAACTCTGCTTTCTCTCCAGCACTAACTGTGCAGCTACCTCTTAGAGGAAGATAAGAGTTAAGAAAATCAAACCCCACACTGGCAAAGCAGAGAAAGCCCTTTCTGTTTCTCTGTCTAGAAGATTTAGGGTTTTTTACTCAGTACTGTTAAAACACCACTGTCAAAATGTTCCACATAGTCATAAGAATTCCTTTGCAATCTAGGCAAAATATCCCCAGAATATCAGCAATTCCAAGTATCTGTCCTGGTCTGGGATAATGGACAGTTGGAATAGTAAGGAGGGAGGACTGGGAGATGAAAATAGGTTTCACTGTCCTTTTACATTAACAACTTTGTAGTCGACTACAAACACAGTATTGTTTTGAAACTCTCTGTAACTTGTGATTAGCTTTAGCCCCTTTTCCCATTTTTTCCCTCCTACATACCATGTCTGAAGATCTGAACATCTCTGTCTATAATAGAGATATTATAGATCAAACTAGATGGAAGGAAGAGGGTGGCATAGCTTTGGGGAAAAAAAGGCTGACCCTCCAACTGGAGTAGACAGATTCAGATTTTGTACAGAGATGCCTTTATGTCATAGTCAACATGATGTACAAATTTTTATATAAACTTGAGAAAATTATTGAAGTTGTGTCTCTGAGAGAGCTTTTTGTTGCTGTGTATCTCTGTAGTAGTGTATCTTCCTCAAAAAAAATGTGATTTCCATTCTAAAAATCACATTGAACTTAAAGGTGTGAGAAGGAGTTAAGTAGACTGCACCTTGCTTTATTGTTACCCTAAGTATATGCTTAGAAACAACTTTCTTTTCTTGGAAAAGTAAGATATAATCACTGTAAAACTATGCTGAACAGTTTGTCCTTTGACTTTTTAATCTTTAGACTGACTCACCAGAATTGAAAAACACTGTTGATTGCACCACAGATATGAGTTCTGATAATTCAGCTGGCAATTGCTTTGTCTGAGAGTCCAGTAAGTGCTCTTCTCAGCTGAGCAGATATTTTAATGGAATTCTTTAATTTAAAAGAACTTCATTTAAAGTCCTGTGTCATTATGAGAAGCAAGCCAACAGAATGAGACCCTGTTATGTAATATGAATTACCTGTAATATGAATTACATCTCTTGGATTACAAATAATCAAGATGGGTAACCCATACCTACCTGCCTACATAGCTATGCCAATATAATTGTCCTATCACTTCATTTCATTCTCCCATTCCATTTTTTAGTGCCCTACTGTTTTCTTGTGTCTAATACCAGCAGATGCACTCTGGGCAAGGGCCAAGCCTCTACTCCATCTAAAACCATTAGGCTGCTCTTGAATGTAAGTGTATAAATAGAAAAAAGTTCCGTGAGGAAGAAGCATCAAACATCCTATGTCTAAATGTTCCCCTCGGACATAACAATATATGTAGGCCTGCACTTCTCTGCTCTACTTCTTGGTCTCTCTGCAGTGAATAGAAACATTATTACTGATTTCAGAAGGAACCAAGAATAGCCTGAAAATGACATATACAAGTAGTAGCATTAGACAAGTAGACATTAGGAGAGAAGCTGAAAAGTTGTCTTTTATATCCATTTTCATTTATTAGGTTTTGGTATTTTTTATGGCTCTTGGAAGGAAGTTCTTTTTAGTAAAAGATTCCTGCTAAAGTCTATCACTGGAGTTCGAGGAAAATGAAAAGAAAAAAGTGAATTAAAGGGAGAAGGGAAAGAAGCCTCTGCAGAAAATACCTGGCTGTACAACAGTATTCCATCCTGTAGCTTATCCTGTAAAACACCAATGCTTAAACTTCTTCAGGGACAGCAGAAGCAGTGATCTTACAAACTTAAAAGTGAATTGGTACCTAAGATCCAATCTCATTTCATCTGATTATCAGTGGAGAAGGTCTCGGACAAGGGGTTAATACCTTGAATTGGATCCAGATAGCCCAAGACACTATTTGATTGTTTCCCCAACTCTAAGTCTCGTTGGCTCCATTTGATGTTGGATACAAAGGATGCAACTCCTTAGCTGGTTTTAAAAGGAAGATTAAATACTGCTTTGATCATCTGTAATATCTGAAATTTCTGGGTTTCTTTGACTTTTCTTGTGTTGCTTTTTCTTCAGTGCAATCTTTGCCAAGTGCTAAATTTTGCTGGTCTGTTTGTTTCTGCTCTCGGCAACCAGTACTGCTACATACAAGCTCAAAACACCATATGACTGAAGAATAAAGATGTCCTCATCCTTGTGTAGAAACACCTACTGTTTTGTTTTCTGCTGCTCATAATAAAAATTAATTTAGATATGTGGACTTACTGTTGGCCAATAAAATTTTACTCCCAGATCAGTTTGTGTTTGCTAAAATAGAACAAAATATTTTATAGTATTCTTTCTGTATGAAAACATTGGGCTGGCTGTTGCTTTGAAGGCCATGACTCCCAGATAACATTACATAAATATTACTCGTGTCAGACCCCTCCTTCTAATGTGACACCTCCTTTCAGGCAAACTTGCTAACTGGTACTCCAGTGCATATACCTCACCGCCACTCACATACACACCTGTTTGTGTGTGTGGTGAATGATTTAGGAACTCACCTGGGAAAGAATCAACTGATCTCTATATCCTGCTCTGCCCAACCACTGCAGCAGCTGTGGCAGTGGCTGTGAGGAGGTAAGGACTGATGAAAACAGAGCTAGTCCTTGAAAGAGAGAGGTATTTCATGCAGGGCAAAAGAGATGAAGCAAATATCCCAAAGACATAGCTTGTTCTATTTCCATTTTGCAAGCAAATAAATTCATCTGGGGGGCAGGAAGAGAAGGAAACCAGATCTATAATTGTCAACTTTCTTTCATTCCCCCAATCTCTTGATTAATTTTCAAATGCCTTATTGTAACTACAATCCTGTTTACAAAGGGGGAAAAAATTATTTTTTTATATAATAGTAAATGAAACAGTTTAAGTCACTGCAATTGTTTTCTCTTTTATCAGCTTCATCACCCTGGCCAAGAAAATGAAACAGGTAACAGACTTGGAAGTAACCTAAATACCTGTTGACAGACAATTCCCCTGAGATTACATCTCCAACTGATCAAAAATATTTAACTATCATCTTCTCTTCCATTAACTTGGTTTCATTTTTGAGACTTTTCTATTGTTGGAAATTATGTGAGCAATGATTTTTCTGTGACTTGGCATGATTTCTGATGCACCTTCAGCAGCAGAAGACCTCATGAATTTATATAGCAGAACAGATCAGAAATCTGGTCCACTGTTCTGCTTCTCAGTGGCTTGCATTAAATTCTTCATAAACAGCATCTATGGCCCCTCATTATGAATGCCACTATGAATGAGATATATGTGAGATTAACATGAAAGGTTTTCTTCTAATCTGTGTCAAATTTACTGCCTTTGAAAGCTCTGTGAGTTTCCTTGTTATTATATTATGGGAGAGGTAAACTATCTTAATCTAAGCTACCCATTATTTTTACACTGTTATCATATCCTATTGCTTTTTTTTCAGATCCTCAAGCATTTTGCTATTGACTGTTATGGAATTGCTCCCAGTGCACACAGCTGTAAGAGAGCAAGATTCAGTGTCTTAATCTCTTTTAGTAATTAAAAGGATGATTGATTCTTCCATTCTGTTTGTCTTGCCAGTTAGTTTGATGCTTTGTTTTATGTCCACTATATCGTTTTTAGTATGATGAGAAACCCATAATTTACTGTAAATGAAAACATGCCTTCAACTGAAAATACTGTTTTCCACAGTAACCTCCATTACCTGTTCAATCATGCTTGGATTTAGTACTATCACTGCATGCCGAGCAGACATCATTACTGGGTTGACTAATGCTTTGTTTTCATTTATTCAGCCTCTGAACATCCCCCTGTTTCTAAAGGAGAAAGCAGTACAAAGAAGCCTGCCCTGAAGGTTAACAGTTTCAGGCTGGGGACAGTCAAGGTAGGAAGGAGATTTTACACTTCTCCTCCATCAAAATGCTTTTCTTCCCATGCCCTGCTACCTAGACGTAGAAACAGATCAATATAACCGCATACCAAATGACACAGTAGTGCTCAAGGGCAGAGGTGGCACCTCAGGGAACTGCAACTCATACCAGATAGATTAAAAGTAGTGCCCTGAATTGCAAGTGGACAGAAGAGGTCTTCTAAGGTATCCCTCTCACTCACAAAAAAAAAAGTGAAGAGAGTGGAAAACAAGTTTTCCATTCTAAGAGGATAAAATGTCTCCAGAAGTTTATCAAGGAATTTCCCACTGAATTTCTCAAATGCAGAATTTGGTTTTCCTGTGGGCCTGCTGGTGACCCAACATATCCTAGAGGTCACACTATAAAAGCTTGTTGCTTTTCTCACTTTTGCTTAAGAAGTTGTTAAACAAGATGTATGTTGAGTGAGTTTGAAAAAATATCTGTATAAATTAAATTGTATTTTGTTGATACAGTAGAACTCTCCTCAGGCATGTTTTTAAAGACAAAAAAGAAATTTCATATTGGAAGCTAGACTTTGAAGTGCAGAGCCATAGAGTGTAACTATTTTAATGACCAGTGTTGCCAAGAAATAGGGTACTAAAATGTAAAAATAATAAAACACATTAGAATTGGAAAGATGGAACTGTATTCACCAGGATCCAGACTATTCTGGTTTTCTATTAAAGATTAATGATTAGAATGAAAGAACCCAAGTAAGCCCATCTTGGTAGCAATGCAGTGGAAGATTAAATGATATGATGATATGATATGATGAAGCAAATTAATACAGTTTAACTTGCTTTGTTTACACAAATAGTATAAGAGATGACATTCACATTTCGAGGCACAGAATCTACATCCAGGAGTTTGAAACAGGAAAAAAAAAAGGAAGGAAATAAAGCTTCTACTAAAGGTAACTGACAGTGCTTCCTTGTGAAGAGGCTTTGAGGTAACTCCCTTCAGCCTTGACCCTAGTGATAAATAAAACATCCAGCACTGACCTCCTGAGGGAACAAAGCAGAGCCCAGAATAGGTGGTGGGACTGCACTGCGCTTCAACCAGCGTGTTGTACAAGGAGCTTGTCAGTCTGCAGCAGGTAATAATACAGTCCTCCCAAGGCACCACAGCCAACAGTACCCCACAGGTGGGGCCAGATTTTAAAGATCTAAATGGGGAAACAATTATGACTGAAGAAATCTTGACTGCCTTTCTCAAACCAGTTCAAAACATTTGCATTTCCAAACAACACAAACCAAAAGGACTTGTTTTGTAGTTGAAAACTGTCATAGAAAAGATCATGAGTCAAACAAGGACCACTAAAAGCCAGTAATTGCTAAGGCTTGTGAACTCTAGGGAATTAATGATTGCTAGAGGATGTTCAAAGCCAAAGATGGAGACAAAATCAGTCATTACAGACGTAGGAAAACACTGGACAAGGGAATTATTTCTGACGCAGTTCATTTGTGACCTGGTAGAACTCCACAACTAGTTTCACATTTCTCAAATTAATGTCCTAAAATTTTTTTTGGTAGAGGGTCACAAGGGAGAAGTCTACAAGTGAAGCTCTGCAGAAAGCAATCACTACAGCAGATTGCTTCATGCCTCCTTTTTTTGCAATGACAAATCTAACAAGGAGTGTTAGTTTAGCATAAAGAGAGCCAAATTCCTCCTGATAGAGGCAGAGAGGCTCCATTTGTTATCCCTAAGTCTTGTAGCAGGGGCAGCTCAGAGAACAGAAGGAAATCAGAGGTCCTTAGACTCTGCTGCCTTCATGTTGCCTTGGTGTCCCTGGACACAGGGAGCCAAAGACCTCCTTGGCATAGGCCCAGTAAGTGTTTCATGTTATTCTGAGGAAGGACTTGGCTCAGAGGAGTTTCATTTGTTGTGAGTTGCAGTGGAGGATTTTTTCTTTTTTTAATATGTTTCATTTATTTCCATGTCTTTGATGCTTTCCAGAGCAGCTCTTTTCTCATTGTCAGCTTCAATTAAGAATTTCCTGGGTCTATGTGACTTCTCCCTGAAGGCCTAAGGCAGGCCTGTGCTAGTGCTGATCCTGGCTGTCACTTGTGGAAATTTTATTCCATTTTCCAAACTTGAAATTGAAAATGAATGGCTGACAATTTGCGCATAAAAATTATTATTCGTTTATATTCCTGGTAGTTGTCAGAAAAGATAACTGAATATTGCTGCTACAGGCTGAAGTGCTAAGACTTGGACAACAGGCCCAAGCCAGAGTTGACCTATAGATGAATCCTGTATATTTTATAACTGATAACCATTGTGCTAGTAGGTATTGTACTAAGTTATAGCAACCCACTTATGCTGATGTAAAAAGTGCTAAAGCATTGAAATACTGAAGCCTGAACAACAGGCCCCAAGCTGAAGCTGCAAACTTAGCATGTAGTCATTAATAAAATATGTAAACTCGCTAGTGAAAGATGCAGCTTAGACAAAATATAATCAGTAGTGAGGAGAGAATGTATCCAACTTTCCTTTCTCAGCCTTGTTCAAGGCTGAGAACCCAAGTATTTGGCCTTGTTAGAAACTCCCTTGGTTTCCCCCCCCCAAGCCCTGGTCAGGCTTTGGGTGGAATCCAACAGGAGAATGAAACCAGAAATTTTCTGCTCAAAACAAAGGTGCCAGCTATTCTGGCTTGTCGATCTTTGGTATATAAGGCTGGACCCACTTGCAGGGACCTTGGATGCCTCACCTACGGGTGGACGCACCACGTAGGATTTCCCACTTGCCGGGACAGGCTCTCCAAATCCTCGCTGTAGCCGGGGCTCCCCAGATGGCGACTGCGGATCTGTATGATGGTAACTTACACAAGTGGTGATGTATCTTTCTTAATCACTATTCTCTCTCTCGTGTAATAATGATTTGATGCATTACCCTGTATTTTCCTGTTTGTTGCTTTAGGTGCATTATTCTGCCTCTTCTTACTGCATGTTTTCTGTGTTACACTATTACATTATTTGGTTATCACCAGTAAAATACGCCTGTTCTTTTCACTCTGGTGTCTGAGTTTAATATAGCAAAACACAGGCACATACATGTCCCCACCAGCAATGTTATGACAGAGCAGGGTGACTTCATACCCCCTCCTTTTTAAGTAGCCAAAGGGACAGGCTTAAGCTAGTGTGGTAATTCTGGTGCAGACTGAGAACTAAATCCTAACTTAAGGTGAATTTGCTTCAATTAAAAATCAACACCAAACAAATGATAGCAGGTGTTCACATTGTCCAGGTGACTGAGAAGATTGTTTTAATCTCTTTTCAGTTTTCTAGAAATTAAACTAAAGCAGTTTAAACCCCTCCAGTCTTGGCTAGCACTTGTCTGCAGTCATGCATGTGGTTTATGCTGCAGCAGTTTAGTGTGAGCTTTCTTCCACTTTCCATATGGGGATTCATCATTTTAGGCCCGTGGGGAGGGGGTAGACAAAGTATCTATACCTTGTTGATGAAGGCCATGGTACTTTCCTTGCTGGGGAGGCAGATCCTCTTCCCTGCCCCTTTCTACCTGGAGACAGCCAAGCAGAGAGAGCACTGGCATTGCCTTTGGGGGCTCTACCCTCCTTTATTGCTCCCATGTATAGGAATTAATAGTTTCAGCCCTGTTTTATCCTTGGACATGTGTGCTGGGTCATTGGCAGCTAGGCAGCTTCCTAGCATTGCTAGCTGACCGCAGTGGTGTCAGCTAGGAATAAAGCGTATTTCTGGTATGGGAGGGATAAGTCTGCTCATAGCTACCACTATCAGAAATATATGTATTTTTGGCTGCAACTAGGCTTGAACCTCAGTTTTTATAAAGACAAGATCAATGCTAGAGTTTGCATATAACTGCTCTACTGCTCTTGACTGTCAGAAGACACCAATAATCTCTGCTACTCTTGAGCTAATTCATTTGTGACTCCTTATTAGCTTGTAATGGCTTTTACTGCTAGTGTTGTTTTTAAGGCTTAGGATAAGAAATACATATATTTTTGACATTTAGGACCAGCTTGTCCTCATGTGTTTTCTAGCACTTCCTGAAGGAGGTAATTGTTACCGGTGAAGAAATCTTCAAGTCTTTTCATAATTACAGTAAATAACCTGCTCTGCAGTCTATAAATTCAAACAGCATCTTCAGATTAAAAATGCAACAGAAAACCTCATGGCTAAGGAGAATGAAAATGGCAGTGATGTAGAAAGCATGCCTGAAATCAAGGCACATTTGCTATCTCATCACTTATGGCCTGCTCTGGCTTAAGATGTCTTATTTAAAATCTATTCTCACTCTTTTTCCTTGTCCTGTCCAATCAGAACAAAAGAAAAGCTGAAATGGTTTTAAATGTTAAGACCATGATCTTCAATGCTGGCTCTATTGCTAGAAGTTAAATTCTTACTCAATCCATTAAAGGGCACTAGTTTCCCATGTCATATCTAGTTTTGATCATAGCAGAGAAATGGGAAACAATAAAAACAGACATAATGTGAAACAGATTTTTAGCTTTCTGCTTGATTTTTTTTTTTTCCTTTGCATTGGTTTTTCACTTTTGAAAATATCTGAGTAATAGTTAACTTGATGCTCTGCAAAAAAGACCTTTTCTTTTTTCAGTTCCTGTTGGAAAACCTTGCCTTTAAAACAGGATGCTATATAAATAGTAGTGTGCTGTAAGAGTGCTGATGTGGACTGGGTGTCTAAAGTTCCCCATGGTGGCTGGAGATATGTCAAAGGGAGACATAAAGCTTGTGAGCTGATCCATTTCTGAATAGACTGGATGAAGTCTGTCCTGGAAATGCTCCTTCACTGATTCAGTGCATCTCACTTGTAGCATGTGTTGACTGATTCTAGGGCTTAAGTCAACCCATCCAGGTGAAGATTCATCCATCTCAAAGAAAAAAATAAAAGAGGAAAAGAGGCTAAGTAGCGGAGAGTTGTAACTGATGTGAAGAGTGATGTTAATCTGTCTCCTAATAAACTAAAATGGGAAGCATGAAGCCAAACTGATGTGCTTGATTAAAAATCTACTCAAGTGGGCTCCATAAGTAGAGAAAAAGGATTAAGAGATCCAGGGACTGAGGTTTCTATTCTACACTGTTTTCCTTTAGTTCAGCATCAAACAAGGTCAAGACTACTGCTGTATTCAGTTTAATACTGCTTAGCAACATCTTGCTTGCAGACTTAGCAAGGCCTCACTTACAATGAGTTGTCCCAAGCAGAATCAGGCTCTATTCAATTAACTTGTTTCGACAAAGTGACACATCGTGATGACATGCAGTAAATGCTAAATTAGATCTTTAGTACATAAATCATATAACTGCATATTTGGAAGTTTTCCTCACAGCAAGGGTTCACAGGCAGCACTGTAACTGCGCTGCCCAACAAGGCAATGCTATCCCAGGCTACCAACTTGCATGCATGGTTATGAGCAATCTCCTGGAAAACTGAGCCTATGAGAGGGGGAGAGGAATTAGACACGTTTTAAAGTCTGAAGTCAGTGATCAAAATTTATTGTTCCACTGTGCATTCTTCTGCCCATGACTGCCTCAAATTACTCGGCAAAGGTAAATGAGCCTAGAAAAGAGGGGAAACAGTTGAAAAGGCCTTGAAAGATGTATATGATTTTTGCTGGATTTTTGAGACTTTGGAGATGTCATTTCACAAACTATAGGGTAGAAGTTCAAGGAAATCTTTGCTGGTAAGTGGAAAAAGTAAAAAAACCCCAAACCTCAAAAACCCAAACAGGACAGCAGGGAAAAAAAAGGAAGAGGTAGTGGCAAAGGTTGAGGGTTTGGAGCAGTTACACCTCTATCTGCAAACCCTTTCTGAAAGCTGCTGACAGAGCTTTGGCATCTGATCATCTCCTAACTGCTGATTAACATAGCACTGTTTTATATTTAACTCAGGCCAGAGCAGGAGGGGCTGGGGGTGGGGTTGTGATGCTTATAAGGGGAGCACGGCAGGAACAATGTTCTTCTGTGTCGGTTCCCTCCGTCTCCCAGCCCAGCTGTACTCCTTTTGATCATTCACATTTCCTCCAAATGCATGTTGTCTTTAATTAATCGAGTGTCTCATGGAAAGCGAGGTGGGGGAGACAAGCAGAGAACAGCTATAGCTACACAATTAAAATACAAACCAAGTCTGCTGAGTTTACTGAATGCAACTGCTGAAGTGACTAATAAGCTTTTTTACAGTTAATGTTTTGCTGTGAGAACAGACCCAGGAGCAGAGATGGAGGGCATGGATTTTGAGGATAAGAAGTCCAAGAAATACTGCATGAAGACAAAGCATGTGGCTGTCATCTGTGGCGTCGTGGTTGTTGTAGGTCTTGCCGTGGGGCTTGGCGTAGGATTGAGCAGACCTAAATCTCAACAACCTTCAGGGGGAACGGATCAGCCAACAAACCCTCCTCCCACAGTGGATTTGGGTCCCTGTCCTCCTAAAAATGATGAGACTGGAGACTGGCGACATTTTAGGCTACCTACTTATGTCAAGCCTGTCCACTATGATCTGGAAATGAAGCCTGAAATGGAGAGAGACATTTACACTGGGACAGTCAGTATTTCTATTGCTCTGGAAAAATCTACCAGATACGTGTGGCTCCACCTGCGAGAGACCAAGATTACAGAAATGCCCACACTTCGGAAATCCTCGGGGCAGCAGATTGCTCTGAATGACTGCTTTGGATACAAGCCACAAGAGTACATAGTGATGAAGGCAGAAACAGAGCTCTCTGTCACTAATGAAAGTGATCCCTATATACTCACCCTGAAGTTTCAAGGCTGGCTGAACAGTTCCCTGGTTGGGTTTTATAGGACCACCTACAATGACAGTGGACAGATCAAGTAAAGCAGTTTTTCTTTTATTTATTAAACTTTCTTCTCTATTTCTACTTTCTCGGGCCTGCTCTATTCCTGTTTCAGCTTCTCAGTCTTGCCTCTCACCAACTTGCTGACATTTCTGGGCTGTTCTTTAATTTTCTCATTCCCCTAAGGAAGATGCTGTATTCAAAACCATTTGGCTGTTGACAACTGAATGTGGGCTGGAGAGATGAGGGGTTTGTTGTTATTATTCTGAAAAACTTTTTCAAACTCTACTGGTCCTAGGTTACCTTTACAAATGGCTCCCTCAGAGAGCTGGAGAGATCGAAGCCAGTTTTTATCTCTGTGGTACAATAAATAGCATATAGCTCTCACCACTCTCTCCTATCACTCCGCAAGGTAACAGTTGCATTGTAAAATGCTCTTGTGATAGTTTTCCTGACATCATGCCTCCTTGATGTTATAAGCCTGAGGAATATCCAAACCAGAACTTCCCTATGCCTTCTGCAGCTGGTTTAAATTATGAGTAGGAAAGTCCAAATGATAAAGATTATCTTTGACTTGGACTTTTTGTGCTCCAGCTCTTCCTTTTTAATATATCAATAGTTATTGAAAGATTACAAAGCCTCTGCCAGTTCACTTAACCCATTCTATTTCCCAGGTTTGCACTACTTCAGGGTGGAAGCTTGAAGAAGCCATTGCCCACTGCTCAGAGACATTTCTTCGCAGTTAGCATATAGAGAGGACACTCATCCATTTTCCAATATTTATGTTTCTGAAGTGACTCATTCCAGCCTTTATGGCTAGAAGATAAACTTGGCTAGACTTTTCCAAGACCCTGTAACAGGAACATGGAGACAAACACTGGTGTGTTTTCATGGCACTTGTTTGCCCTTCTGGGACAATGGTGACATGAGTGAGAGTCACATCGGCTCCATTCAGTCGCTGACAGGCAATGCCAGGAGTAGCAGCGGTGACAGGCACCAGCAGCAGCAAATCCAAGAAGCAGAGGAAAAAACAAGCATTGATTTTTTCATACTTAAACATAGTTATCTGATCTGGGAAGTAGCCATGTAGAGAACAGCTCGAACCCCAGCCAAGCTCTTTCTCTCTTGTTTACCTCCATCTACCACCTCAGTATTACTCTGACTTGGAGGGTGCTTTGGTTTTATACTTTGAGCATCTGACATCCCCAGAGCAGTTTTAAAGTGTAACCTTTTAGCATCTTTCTAAGCTGAGGTGTATTACTTCCTTTATATTGGTGAAGGATACCTAGATATTAAATGAGTTGCCTCAGGTCTGTCACAACACCAATAGCAGGACCAGAATGCAGGTCTCCTGAGTCACAGAGCAGGAGAGGTGAGTGTCCATCCCTCACATCCAGATAGTGTAGGAAGACAAGGACCAAACATCTGACATCAGAAAGAAAGGAGAACTTCATAAGCTAAAGAAAGTATAAAACGTGAGCTCACTTTGAGGGAGTTCCTACTTCTTGATTTGGATGATGGAAGCTACAATTGCAAGGATGATCCTAGCCAGCAGTCTCAAAACACTCAATACAGAAAGGAACTTGAGCATGTGAGTTTGTTAGGCTTGAGAGGGGATCTAATAAGAATGAGTGAATGGTGATTTCTGAAATGCTTTTCATGTGATTAAGTTTGGGCAGATTGTTTGTGGGGGTGGAAGAGGCGATGTACATGACAGTGATAAGTACAGCTTTGAAACAAAATCAACCACCAGCCAAGTTGCTGCTATGCATCATGAGAGTAGGTGATAGGACGGGGTGAGGAAGGATGGCGAGGGAAGGGTGTATTACTTATTAAAACTGCATTTTCCCTAGCTTTCTACTCAAAAATAATGCTGACTGGAATTAGCTTTTATATTTCACCTTTGCCTGACACAGACATCACCCTTGGATATTTTCAACCCAAATAGTTCCTTTTTTGTCATGTTCTAAGTAAATACAAACTAGATCAGGTAATAGCAAAAGTCAAGCAAGTCTATTTATAGTAGATATTAGAGAGAAGGGGGCTGAGGTGAAAATGAGAACCAACATGTAATTGACCTACTTTGCCATCCCTTCTGGGCAGTGTTAGAAGCAGCGGGACCTTTTGAGAGAATTAATAACACTGGAAAGTCAGCTCCCAGGGCTGAGCTGCTCCCCAGCTGTCTATCTGCACAGGCAAAGGTTTGCCAAAGCATTGCTATAATGTCTTTTGTTTACAAACTGGGCACGTGTCCAGGCTCTGCTGTTGCTTAGATTCAAATCTCCCACCACGTTTTGTGGAAAACAGGTAGACATGTGCTGAACATGCCTGTAAGTCTAGGATCCTTGGGAGGCTTAGGGAAAAGAACGTCTCATTTGGGAATCCTGTTCAGACAGATCACACAATCCCCGTCAGGACAAAGGTGCTTTTGGACATGCCCAGAAGCGGATCTTGAGATACCTTGGGAACACAACTATTTAAATTGACATGCGCGTGCAAGTAGGGAGCAGGAAAGCAGAAACTTTGAGAATGCAGATTTTAGACATAGACTTGCCTAGATCCTCCTGTGGGTGTCTGAATCCAGCTGTAAACACTGAAGTCCTTTGGTAAAGCTATTCCTCTCTCTGTTCATTTTATTTCCCCATTGATGAAAGGGGAATAGCAGTCCTTCCCTACTTTGCATGATGCACTGAGCACGTTACAATTGTGTTATTTTCAGGTATTAGGAAAAATAGCACAAGAGTCCTTGCCTGGTGTAATGGGGTTTTTTGACTCATTAGTTCCTCTCAAGGAATGTGCTAAACCCCCATTTTATTTTCTCCTTAGTATTACAGATAATACAAACATGTCACAGCAGCTGGTTTTGATTTTGCATTACTATTAGTGACAAGGTATGACTTCCCTTTTATAGGAATTCTCTCTGTCTTCTGTAAGAGAGCAAGAGGCTTATAAAAGATACCCAGCTGGGCACATCTCTAACGGGGAGACTTGCATTTAGGTTTTATTGTTTAAGAAAATGCAAAATAATCTTTAGTGTACAGAATTAGCACTCCTGGATTTTTCTCAAGGAGAAAATTTCCTCAGAAGCAGCAATGAATCGGTATTTAGGGAAAGACCAGGAGAAAAATGCTTTAATTAGCTCAAGGGGAGGGGTTTTTACACTAACCCCCTGTGCTTTGGGGAAAAAAAAAAGGAGGAAATTCATCATAGTTCTAAATGCAGCAGTTTTATTTTGGGAACAACAGCTGGATGCAGTCTCAGCCAGATCTTCACTTATTACTATGATACTTACAACTGTCACCTCTAGTTCACATTTAAAGGTCCGGACAGCAACAGCAAGTAGAAGAACAGAAGCCACTAAGCAGTGAAGAGAATCTTATCTAAAAACTACATTATACATTTTGAAAGGAAATTACAACATTTCATGTTTCCAGTGCCACTTCTATGCATGCCATAACCTGGAGTTCTCATCATCTGCCCCATAGGAATGGTAGTGCTAAGGTTTTGCACTGCTGATGTCTGTCTGCCTCCACAAATATATGAGGATAGATGGATTATCAGCTTATAAATCAACAGAGATATCACAGTGTTATCAGTCTGTAGGAACAAGATATAAATGTGTCAAAATATATAGCCAATTTTTCAAGCAATAACTGTGAAGCATTGCCCTGGGGACTTGAAGTTAACTTAATTGTGAAATAGCTTTCAAATCCTACAAAAAGTAGAGAGTGACATCAAACAATTTACCAAGCAAAAGAAACTCTGTTGAGCCCGAAGTTATGTTAAGGTGAATGTTCATTATGCTTTCTGCCCATGAACTTTTGAGTTACTATTCCAATGAACATGAATGGTAAGAACTCAGACATATTACCTCCATCAGGTTTGTAAATGACCCTTGCTGCTACAAGCTCCTAATGACTAGCTTAGTATTTAACCATCACAGGAAAATGCCAAGGGCAACAGAAACACTGAAAAATTGGTTGTCAAGTGAGCTTGTAGGATTGCTGCAGATCTGTAATTTATGATGTACTCTTTTAATTACTTTTTGGAAAGAAAAACTACCTTAATATAGTTGGAGCAGCTGTAGAAGTGTTGTCAGAAAATGCTCAACATTCCAGATTAATTGAAGAAGCATCTGTGATTCCTTTCACCATCAATCACTGGAGAAAATGTTCTGCCACGGTATGGCTCATTAATGGTGGAGCCCAATGTCACTGTGAGAAGCAAGCACATGATATGAACATTCACAACCTTCACCTTATTTTCTGACATGACCCCTATTGTCTAGCTCATCCAGTAGCTTTTGCATAGCTGAGATGACTTTCTAAACTCCCAACATGGCTAGCATAGCATCAGTTATGTACTAGGATGTTCACATGAACTTTCCATGCTTTCTCCAGCAGTTTCTTTAATGGAGTCAGGGGAGCATAGCAGCACCAGCAAAAAAACTCCATGTGGTAACTGCAGAAAAAGAAACACACAAGCAGGGTGAGATTTTTAGGGGCACTCACACAATTCCAGGGTGTCTTCTCAGGAGATGTTCATGACTCCAAGCCCAAGACATGCTCTAGTAGGTAAAAAACACATGGAGTGACTTAAGTAAACATCCCTATACCAGGACCTTAATTTCCTTTCAGATGATAATACCAGTAGTTTATTTTAGGCACATAAGCCATCATCATCAGGAAGGTGAGCAAAATTTTTACAATCCATGAGGGGTCATTCCTGTCTTATTGCCTGACTCCTAAAAATATTTGATGATACATAAATGGCTTTAGCTTTTGCTCTGAAACCTAGAGGATGTTGATGACAGACTTTGAAGTGTACATGTTACACATGCCTATATGATGTCAGCTTGTGCATTTCTGACATCACTTACTTTTATGAATGGACAAGTGCACACAAATATTTGTAGTTGACTTTAGTTTGTGAAATTGCCAAAAAATTATGCTTAAAAATTGCAGATAAGATTTAAAAGGTATATAATGAAAGCTTGCCAATGTGTTGTTTGTTTAAGGAGCATTGCAGCTACTGATCATGAACCAACAGATGCACGGAAATCATTTCCTTGCTTTGACGAGCCCAACAAAAAGGCAACTTACAACATATCTATCATCCATCAAGATAAGTACCAAGCACTTTCAAACATGCCGGTACAGGTATGTATTTCCCAACTTTGCTGCCTAAATGGAATGGTTCTGTAAAGCCACCGGAAAGGTAGCAATGGATTGCAAGGTCCTTGCACGTTCACAGAACCTACCACCCAGAAATTGTAAAGCTAATGGTTAATAAATATGTCATAACACAGGACTGGTTGGTTAGTTAGGACTCCCAGTGGTCCACCAGCACACAACATGGCAATACAGAGCCAAATCCAAAGCAGAAATGAAGCGTCTCTTCTGTCTTTAGCTAGCTGGCCCTCTATTCAGATATTCTAGATGAGCATCCCATACTAATTATAAATAGGTAATGGCAGGTTCTTCAGTCAAACCAGATGGACTCTGAGCAGGAATACTCTGGAAGACAGCTGCTTCCCAGATGGGAAGTCTAAAATAATCACTGAAACTACATAATTGTCCAAAGTGAAGGTCTGCTGATCACAATATAGTGGCAAAGGGTCCTGCTAACAAGAAAGTCTAGGATTATTATTCTTAATAATATATGATCTGAAATCTCATCTGTCAGCGCATGGGTGTGGACACTTGTCAGTCCACCATGACTGTAATTTCCTAAATAATCTATTTCTGGACCTGGTGGGTCAAATTCCAAGTTTTGTATGAAATTCAATGGCATCAATTATCTACCTCTGAGCCCTCTGGAAGAAGATTGAATGGCTTTCAGCTGAGAAAGTTTCTAATGAATAGTTTAACTGAATGTGTATTCCAATGTATTTTCTAATGAATGTGTTCTGAAGTGGGGGATAAAGTGCCAAGTTTTTAAAAAAAGAAGAAAAAATAAAAAAAGAGCTTCCAGCCTCCAGGCTGTTGACATTTACATCTTCCCGATCATTCCTCCACCCAGAAAACAAGGGTCTGCTTTACTGTGTACTATTTTGTTTAAAGAGTCTCCCAAAACCTTAACTATCCCCTAGCAATGCAGCTGAGAGAACTATTGCCCATCTGATACAGTTGCCTCCCAGACACTTTGCAAATTTAAAGCTCTGACCTATTGTTATTAAAAATATTTCTATGCTACCTAAAAGAGCATCAGGCACTTTGATGAACAACACATGAAAGAAGAGCGTTTGCCTTACCTTTCCTCAGAGACCTCAGATAAGTGAGGGTAGCGGCAATGAAGGTGAAGGGATGAGACTAGATGTTATCAAGATTCAGTGGGTTTTGAGATTTACTTTAAACCTTTACACATGGACCTTGCCTCCATTATGGACATACAAAAATAAGCTTTCAAAGGGCTAGCTACGGCTTGTTAATTAATTTGCTAAAATCCAAGTACAGGCAGGGAAATGTAGATCATGCTGGGCTCGTACTCAGGTTTGACTAACGGATCATAGCAGGGCACTTTTTCATCTGGTGTGCTCAGGTCAGTAGCTCTGTTCTTAGTAGTGAAAGATCTTTGGGAAATCTTTTCAAAGGATGGAAATATAATAGTTTGTTAATGCAAGGCATATTGTGCATTACACATCCTGTAGTAGTTTTGGTGGTGTGGAGCTTTATAATCAACCTGGCAAAATCAGAAACTTATACATTTCATTGGCATTTTTCACTGGAGTGAATTTTTTTTTTTACTTCTTTTCCACTGAAGTTCTGACTTTGTTGAAAGAACAAAAGATATCAAAATAGAGTCAAATAATTGAAAAGTAGATTGCGAATATCTCTGTGAAAAGGAGTCTGTGAATATATCTATGAAAAGGCTTTTTTTGCTCATGGAATCATATTACCTGTAACATTCACTATCTGTCCTTTATTTATATTGACAAATCTCGGGAAGTATTGTATCTCTAGTAGAAGGTTAGTGTCTTTTGTATGCTTTTTGCTTTTGTCTTATTTAAGTTAGTCATCCAGTCAGAAACACAAAAGCTATCAGACAGGCAATAGTAGATAATAAATAGCAGAAATAAATATTTAGAGGACGAATCACATACAACAGGTTGCAGGTTTGGTCATACAGTTCAGTTGAGAGGTAATGACATTTGCGAAAATCAAGAATTTAATTAATTTAGAAAATAAAAACTATGATCAGCACTAAACCTTATGTACATTTAAACAACTCACCAATTAGCAGTGCTAATTTGTACCTGAATGAGTTAAGGATAGATCCATTAGACTGGTCTTTATTTTAAGTAGCATCTCTGCAATCCCTGACTCCTACATGATGCATGTATTTAAGAAAGGGGAGAATCCAGTCTCTTCTCTGATCTGTCTAAAGTGATGTTATTTTATGCAACTATTCCAAGAACAAAACACACTAGCATGCACTGGAAAACTCATGTTGGCAAAATTCCTGTGCATGTGAATGATTTCAAATCCTTGATGAAAATTAGAACCAGGTAAACTTAGCGCAGAAAAACAAAGTCCCATTTCGTGTACTGCAGAAAAAACATTTTGTCTGTTCTCATGCCATCAGCAATGGGATGCCAGAAGAGGTGAACTTGGAGAGGTGATTTATCATTCCTATGTAGTTGCAGCCTTCATAGAAATATTGTATCCTCTTCTGCATGTGTTTGCAATTCCAAAAATCAAATTAATTGTTTTTTTCATTTCTGCAGAAAACTGTACAGCTGGGCGATGGCTGGACTCGGACAACTTTTGAGAAGTCAGTTCCCATGAGCACTTACTTGGTTTGCTTTGCAGTGCACCAGTTTCAGTGGGTAGAGACAACATCCGCTAGTGGAAAACCTGTAAGTCCTGTTGAGCCTGGACATGGTTCAGATGACAGATGTACTATGATTTCTTTTTTTTTTTAAATGAAACATCTCTTTTTATAATACAAACAGGAACATATTTTTCCCTTTCCTATAGCCTATATTATGCAGCATATTTTATCAGATTAGGCGTTCACAGTAGTCCCTCTGACCTTGACTACATATGGTGTTTTGCAGCCCTTTCCTGCCTCCCATCTTGGTGAGGTCCCAGTCAGTACCTCCCATACGGACACATGGGTGAGGAAGAAGCACTATTTCTCCAACCTCATCCCTGACTTGAAGCCCAGAGTCTGAGGGGATATACAAGTCCAGGGGTACAAGAGATTCACAGACCATGGATACAAATGCTTTACAGTTTTCTGTTGGTTAAAAGGGTGAAACTATTCCTATTTACAGTCATGGAGACATAAAACTACAATGCTATGTGCCATTATTTATTGAGTCTAATATTCTTTAACAACAGTGGTTAAAAGCAACTGCCCAGTGTGAGTTCTTTACAATTAAGTGTAGAAGTGATAGTGTCTGCTTAAACAGCTGGATATAGGTAGGCACCATAATGAACTGAGTATGCAAGTCCTTCATTTAGATGCAACAGGCGGTCCAATCCAGTTCTCACTTAGATTCAAATCTCCTGAAGGTGCAGCTGATCAGGCATAAGGGGATCACAAGACATTATGTTGAATCACAACCTGAAAGCTTATATACAATTTTCCCCTCAACATAAACTCCTCATTTAGCCTAAACCTAGTCAGGGATGCTCAACCGACTGTTAATTATTTATTGGTTTACATCTTTTTTTCATCTGAGACAGAAGATAACCCCTGGGCTGCATGCTCTTGCTGCTTCCCCTTCCTTTCCCCTTAGGGGTGTAACACATGGTCTTGTGGTTCAGCTGAACTGGCAGCACTTTCCTCCTCTTCTGGAGGCAGTGACACCAATGGACAGGGAATCTAGAGCAAAGCTCCAGCCAGACCATTGTTCCCCTAGCAAGTAAGCTCTTCCCGAGTTTCTCTATCCAAAAAAGCTCAGCCAATCCTTACCTACTGAAGGCTGTCCACTGATGTGAAAATCTGCCTTGTGTCAATCTTCAAAGTTCTTAGCAAAGACTTCCTGGCATAGCACTGTGCTGAGGCCTCCCTCCTCTACACCCTCGCTAGCATCATGCTGTATGTTTATATTATTTCTTACTGTAACTAAGGCTAAATTACCCTTAGCCAAGCAAATGGAGCCTGGTTTGAGATAGCGATGCAATATTCTTAGATCCCTGCTGTTTGGCTGAGTAATTTGCAAAACAGGAGAATGTTTTAGGCCCCCGAGCCACATAATATTTTTAACCAGATGCTCTTCAGAGGACCTGCTTCATTCACTATCAGGGACAGGACTTCGGTTATTTGGCCTCAATAGATATTCTCTAGAGTTTAGTTATTTTAAGAATTGGAATTTGTGCAACTTTTGTAGAACATAATGCAGTGGGGGGAAAAAAAAAAAGCGCTGAAGATGTATGTAAAATTTTTATTAAAAGTTAACATTCTCTGCTTGTCCATGCCACGCTCCAGAATATGGCTCTGAGGTCAATATTTGTTTTTTTTCCCCAAGCAAAACAGTAAAGCCCACAATGTTCCTGGCTGGTTGTAGCTTTTCTAAATAGAAGGGAGTGTTCACTGAAACATGGTAATTAGAGTGTGTGTGTGTAGAAGCAGGGGTATTTGTGTCAGTACAGAGGTTGTCTAAAGAAACATCTTCTAATTCAGGCCTTGGTTACTACATATTTTATTAACACTATTCACTAAACAATGACTGAGGACTTGCCTGCACTGAAAAACTTGGGGTTTAGGTGAGGTTAAAGTCATAACCACTTCCTTTCTCTTAGCATGGACATAGTTTTACCAATATAACATATATGTGTAAGATTGTTTTTAATTAAAGGAGCCACATAAACTCCATCACTAAAAATTACCTTTTCCCCAAGAAAACTAAACTATTTTTAATCAGATATTTAGAATATCCTTCTCCTAACCAAACAGTTCTTTTCCAAAACCTTTGAAGCCCAGCTGAGCAATGAGGTATTTAGATTCACCAGCTGCTGAAAAGAACATTCCATAGCTTGCTATATAAATTGCTAACAACAACAGAAAGTATCCATGTGATCCATATATTACTTTCATAAACAACAACGACAGCATGCAGCTCACATGACATGGTAAATTATTTAAAATCTCTGCTGTTCACTCTGAAAGCTATCACCCTAACAAAGACATTAATGGAATCAATGGTGCGAAATGTGCCTACAGCTGGAAACAATGCTCCTGAGCTGATTACCTGTCAGGTACCAAATGCCTGGTTTAGAAAACCACAGAGGAGATGATACAAATGAAACCCAAAGTAAGTTCCAGTGCATGCTGAAGGTTTCGGAAACCATAAATATGGATCAGCCAGGGGACCGAAGACTGCTAAATTGGGTAAAGAGCTTACTGAAGTGGAAATTGCAGATTGTAATTGCAAACTGACCCTGAGGGAAATCCCCTGGCTGGAATGGATTCCCAATTGAATTTCATAAGCTTTTTTTGGTTTTGTTTTTTCATTCCAGCTTTATTTCTGACCACTTTCCCATTCTCCCCTCTCGTTGGAGGAAGTGTAATTTCATGGTATTGAAATCAATGTGTTGTCAGGCTCCAAGAGGGTTCCTAGAGTAGGCCAGCTCCTTTGCTCAGTTTGGATCCTAAACTGCTGGCTGTAAGACGGCATCGAGGAGTAAACAAGCCACACCAACACAACCAGAAGAATGTGGCCCATTCATAAGAGACACAGAGCCTGCAAAATGAGATGGATCAGTTTTCCTGAAGCCAGAAACTTCACTCCATATAAAGATCTCTTACTTTCCACACAGGAGATTTTCACCGACAGTGAAGAGAACAGCTTACAGCTCCTTCCAGTGGACACACCAGTGCTATGGCTCTGCTTTGGAGCAGAGATCTGTGTGAGCTTTTGGGACAAAGACATTGAAGGAAAGACCCTCAAAAGACTCCATAAATTCTGCACTCAAACTTTGTCTTCACGATGTGGAGATAACACCCCAAAAGGCTTTTTCAAGCTGTAGGCCTCCTCATCATGGTTGTGGATGCCATAAGGACTCTAGTCCTCCAGGGCCTGAGGTTTTATATTGCTTGACAGTAATAGTCAAAACAGTCCCAGGCACCAAGCCTCAGGGATGGAAAGGTCAGCACTCAACACACCATTTTTTGCGTTCAAGGAAAAAAGCATGCTCAGATATGCAAGGGGAGCACAGAGACGGTCACTCATCTCACACAGGGCTAGCAAACATGCTAGTTTTCCTGGACTTGCCTGGTGGGAAAAGAGAGCTGATTTTTGTCTGGGATATCCAGAGGCACAGCAGCCCAGGCTGTATGGCCTGAGGTCCTGGGCAAACAGCCACTTGACCTGCATGGGCCAGCATGTCCGGGAAGAGTTACAGATCTGGTAAACACACTATCTTCAGAGGGTCCGAGATCTTCAAACATACAAGGACAAGAGGAAATTATGATGATAATAGGTAGAAAAGGTAGGAAGAAATTGAAGAAAATAAGGTGTTACGGACTTCAGACACATTTCAGGACAGATGGACTCCTAAAGATTGGTCTGGTGGGATCAGATCAGACCAATGAACTGCTCAGAACAAGTGGATTCCCTTTGATTGTGCTTACCCAGGCTTCCATCTTGAGAAAACCAGACCTTGAGGAAGGAGGGGGCCAGCATGCACCCAGGCCCTGCTCCAAGCTTGGCCACTGTGAGCTTCTGGGTCTTGCCAGTTTTATGATTTAGGCATACTGTGGAAAGTGCACAGATTATGTTGATTTGGTCTCTCTTATGTACAACATATGAATACCTTTGTTGAATAAATGTGTTAGGGAACAGAATTAAGTGTTCAGGCCAGTCTCTTAGAGAAAACCTTCAGTGTTATAGGTATGTGTGTTAAATGACTTTTCAGTGCTTGCCACCTTCTAATTTCTTTTAACTGAAGACTGCTCTAATTGTCTCTCTGTATTTTACAGCTGAGAGTTTACGCCCAGCCACTGCAAATACACACGGCAGAATATGCAGCAAATGTAACAAAAATTGTATTTGACTTCTTTGAAGAGTACTTTAATTTGAGCTATTCTCTTCCAAAACTAGGTGATTATTAATACTTATATTTTTAATATTGTTAATTCACTGTCATAATTATGTTTCTCCTACAGGTCTCTGTGCTTTGGTGGAAAACAGCATGAAAGCATTTGGTTGCTAACTGCTGATATTATGTCACAATGTTTTAAAACTGTACCCATGTAGTTCAAGGTGTTCTTAAATATCATGATGGGAGAGTTGGTCTCAGTAACAGTTTAGTTATCAGTTCTCACAGTTCAGTTTGCTGAACTGAAGCACTGGTCCTGGCATGGTTATTTTAAAGTGTCTTGTGGAAAATCAGGGGAAGCATTGGTGTCATCAACAAAAGAACATCATGAGCTAAAATAGAGCCAGAAGAATTTTGAGAAAAATATGTACCACTTCCATGGGAACTTCTGGACAAAAGTCAGCAGTGAGATAAGTGAAGATGTAAACTGCCAGAGAGTATGTCATACCATTTATTAACCGTAGTGCAAAGTGGGTGTGTATCCACTTCTTAGAAAGATGAATGTGGTCCAGCATATAATTTGTAGTTTCTACTGCTGGGCTAAATAAATAACCAGAGCTAAACAAGAGTGGACACACTATCAAATTTTGCCCATGGTTACAAAACAAGCAAAGAAAAAGTAGTGCAGCTGGGCATCCTTTAGATTGGACTGTCTGGATTGTGGATCTGATCCGCGCACTTTGAACTAACAAAGTTGGGAATGTAATCAGAGTTTTGGAAATGCCCCCTCCTAAGACCTCCAAAGAGGTATTTCAGTTAGGTTCATGAACATAAAAGGATGGAAAAATATTAACTACAAACAAGTTAAGACGATGTAATGGGGAATTAAATGTGGAAATTAATGGGGAAAAATCCCAAACTTTGAAAATTATTAACAATGTTATGCAAACCTTTTATTGGCTATTTGTACATGCATCTATCAGGCTAACCTGTATTACTTTAACAACAGATTTTTACCTCCTCCTTTCAAAACATCATCTGAGTTTACTGTAAATAACTGCATTTCAACGACAACTGAATTAGGGAAATGAGTACAAAATGTTGTTCTTCCACACACTAGTCCCCAGTAATATTGGGACTATATATCATATTCAGACCTTCATTTCCATAGAATCCTGATGACTTTGCCATGTCAGTGTATGGTTAGGGTCTGTACTACAGGGTGGACTGGTAACTCCAGATCAGTAGTATCAGAGGATAGATTCTCTTTTAGATTTTACACTGTTTTTCTCAGAATGTCTATTTGTTGGATCACAAATCTTGGCTTACTATATTGTTCCCTCAGTATTAGAAGTTATCTGGATCAAACCTGATGAATCAAATATGTTTCTGCATATATTGTATTTCACATTGATTTAAGACTTCTGGCATTGCCATTCTCCTTGTGATCCTCATTTTGACTGTCACTGAAGCCCTTGCCAGACTATCAGCTTTGATTCTGTAATCAAGTTGTTTACATTAAAATAAGTAATCCCCATTTTCTGTTAGGGTGGAGTGAGGGTTGTTTGTTCTATTCAGTTTGAAATCTATCTGTACTTTTTCACTAACCCACATAGAAAGGCTGTGGTCATTATTTGCAGAAGAAAATGCCAGTCCAATTGAGTTCGCAATTCTCATTTATTGATTACTGACCGTAAATGAGTGACCCCCACAAATTGCCAGGAGTAGAAGCAGATGTTCTTCATTGCATGGGGGATTTACTTCAGTTAACATGTCAATAAATATTTTTAATACAACAGTGTGACAAACAATGACATGCCTCATTATGTTACAGATAGTTTCAGGAGGTTTACTGCCTCCAGCACATCCCCAGACAATACTATTAATTTCTAGAGCCAAAGTTAAGTAATGTATGATACACACGCTCCCAAGAGGATGCATAGCATCACCTCACAGGACAGATCCTCAGCTAGTGCAACTGATCCTAGCTCTATTAATCTCAGCAGAGCCAGAGCGCTTGCTATCAGCTGCTGTAGGCCAGTTCCCTGCTTCTTAAACACAGGTTATAGACTGTAGTCTACAGCAGTAAACCAGAACCACAAATGGTAAGCCAAACAGGCTGTGAATACACAGAAAGAGGACGAGCTAAGTGGTTTAAAGGATACAGTGGTAATCATGTTCTCTTTCTTTCAATGTAGATAAAATAGCTATTCCAGATTTTGGGACAGGTGCTATGGAGAACTGGGGGCTGATCACATACAGAGAAACAAACCTGCTGTATGATCCAGACGAGTCAGCCACTTCCAACAAACAGAGAGTAGCTGCTGTGATAGCCCATGAGCTCGTTCATCAGGTACGTTTTAGGACACAATTCATTTTTACAAGTGCTTCAAATGTGTAGTTGCAACATTTTAGTCTTGAAAATACTGTTGTTAACTCTGTCTCAGGATCTTCTACATGTGCTCACAATTTGGTTGCAAAATATCGTGTTAAAACAGTTCCCTATTAGATCTTTAAAGTACCATCACTACTGCCTTTGAAATTTTCTCAGGAAGTTAGATGCTTGGGTCCAGACTGTGAGACAGCTTATGAAAATCTGTCTGAAATATCTTAAAGGAACTAATTTGCATGTGCAGATGTCTCTTTTGGGCAAGCAAATAGGGACGACTATACACTGTGGAGGCTGTCTGAAAACATATCCTTACAAGCACAAATCATCAAATCAAGAGGAAGAAGCTAAAAATATTTTCAGTGGCACATGAATCATTATCAATCTCCCCAGTAATATGCAATTTTATAATAAAAGTGACATTTTAACACAAGGCGAGGCCTGAATTCCTATTTAAACCCCCAAATTATGGTAATTTTCATCCGGCAACAGGAAGAAAAGTGAACAAATGAATGTTCTATGTGGAGATATGAGATACTGAAATGTACATTTACCATTTAACTAACACTACATCTTTCAATGTTTATAATTGTAGTGGTTTGGAAATATTGTGACCATGGACTGGTGGGATGACTTGTGGTTAAATGAAGGATTTGCCAGCTATTTTGAGTTCCTGGGAGTAAATGCTACAGAACCAGACTGGCAAATGGTAATTATTTCTGTCTTGTGGGGGGTTGGTGGGACTGGGAGGAGCATTTTGGAAGGGAGTAAAAATTAGACAAGTCGATGAAGACATATTTATAGAAAACTAACATAGTGCAGCGCAGCATAAAGAAAAAGTTGGTTAAGCTTTTCCACCTACTTATGTTATGCTCTGAAACTAGTCAAAGTGAACTTTGTGAAGTTTTAGTCTGCAGGGAAGAGACATACTTTTTTAACAAGTGAGTCAAGTGTTTGGCTATTATTATGGCAAATAATGCCTAGGTGGATTCTGGACCGAGCCTTAGCAATTTTGCGAGACTGTTTAAAGGTCTAACCCTGGAAGATGGAGATTCCCCGTTACTTATTTTGTTGGGCTTTAGTGGTTCTTCAAGAGACTTGTCTTAGGATCCTTATCTGACCTGGTGAGGGTTGGGAACCTGGGCCTGTCTCCAATGCTTAGGCTATCCATCAAGGAAAATATCAGATCCCCCATTCAGCTTCTGTCAGCATTTTAAGTGTCATTTCAAATGATCCAACTCAGACAATCTCTACTCCTTGCAGCGTAAAAATAGTTAGCGATAGTGGACAGCCCACAGCGCTAACTGTGCAGCAAAATCAACTCCAGTCACTTTAAGGGGGTTTCAGACAAAGAGGATATCCTTAAATATGCATTATACTCTGAGGAATGATAACAGTGTGTGAATAAAGGGAGGTTTCTTGCTCTCTCGTTCCTCCACTCCCAAACAGATGTGATGGCACATAGCATGCATATTTCCCCCAGCTGTCCAGATGTAATGAGATTCTTGCTACTAGAAAATATATAACATATGCCAGAGGAAGGAAGCAGGATAGGTTTTGCATAGGTTGAGCCTGTTATCAAAATCTACTATCTCCTGAGCCTAGTGACTTTAGAAGCAGGCAGTGCCTACTTGGTACTTCCCCTGCCTCGCTCCCTGCTCCCCGTAAATATCTCTTCTCATCCGTGTTACATGAGGCTGAGAAGAAAATCATTCCTGGGTCACTTTTTTTACACTTTGAAGTAGAGGATCTGTTGTGCTAACTACATAAGAAAAACATTAAATACTGAGCCTAAAATTTCAAAGACTTTTTGTATGTAGATACCATGTTCTTTAAAATCTAGAGCCATTTCAGTGTTATCATCCTAGTGAGTATTAAAAGAAAACTAAATAGAAATTTAGTCTTTTTTGGTCAGTATTGATCAGGAAGTAAGGGAATTTTGACTGCAGGCTACTTTTAGAAAACTTTAAAAAATTATAAACCTCGGGATGGGGAACACTGTCTCCTTCCTCCCTCTTTCCCTTCCTCCCTCCTTCCCTTCCTCCCCAGCTCCATTTTTGCAAGAGAAGACCATAATGCTTTGCAGATATTGTCACACTGCTGAAATTGGTAATTCAGGCTCCTTTTTTTTTGCCTACTGTGGGGGGTTTTGTGTTATGATACACATGGGAAAACAGGACTTGCAAAAGGCAATTTATCTTAGTTAAGGAAAAAATGTATCCCTCCCCTCTCAGACATAAAGCAAGAGTTTGCAAGTCCTTCATTAGTGGTAGTGAAATTTCATTCCATTTCCAACTTTCTCCCCCTAGAGAAGCTGCAGTTCAAGCTACTTATTTTGTGAAGTTACATGTATAGTCCTGCCTTTGTTCCTATTCTAACATCTTCACTTTCTCAGCTTGAACAGGTTTTAATTGATGATGTGCTTCCTGTAATGAAGGATGACTCTTTGCTGTCTTCCCACCCAATTGTGGTCGACGTGTCATCTCCAGCTGAAATCACCTCTGTGTTTGATGGGATATCCTACAGCAAGGTAGGATATCCTCCTGTTGTGACTTCAGATGCAAAGAAAGCGGAGTCTTGGGAGAGGAGATAAAAGTCAGGGGAGCTCATAATCATAACTCCTAACCCACTTGGGATCTTTTTTGTGCATCTGTGTGGATCTTTTTTCTGGGACATTCTCAACTGTTGTCAGTGATGATTCAGTCAAAAGCAACTGTGAGAGGAGCAGTGCAGCCAGAGCCTCGGTCAGCCACTGTGCACCATGCAAACCTGCTCACAGCATGCAAAGGTGCAGGGAAATCACAGTGTCAGCAGCTTCTGCCACTAGAGTTGTCAGTTTTAAAATTATCCTAAACTTGATACTAAGCACATCCCTCTTCCATCACCTCCTGTGCTGATGCAGCCCAGTTATGTCAAGCCTCATAATCTAATGCAAGGGCAGATGTCAGACATCCTCTCTCTTGCTTCCCCATCATACCTTTGGGGCAGTATAAATACTATTTCAAGGAAGCAAGGCAGGGAACTAAGCAGTGAAAATGGGAAAGTAACCCTGGGTCTGTCTGAGCAGCAAGATGCCAGGATGCTGGTGCCGTCCAACTGCTCTTGTGACCAAGGCGCACACAGACCCTCCTTGAGCCCATGGCCTTTGGCATTACTAGCTGTGTGGGGTGGCAGCCAGGAGCTCAGCACTTGTGGAAAAGTGTTTTGAGGTCCAGAGCATTAGAGAGGCCAGCAGCCATGCTCAGGGTCACCGCTTTGCTGTGGGCAGCAGGATCCAGGCTAGGAGACTGAAGCTGGTTCATCTCCCTCCATAACAGTTATAGCCAAAGCCATTTTGTCCTTAGACAGCCCTTAGACATGGAACAAAGCAGGTCTCCCACAGGCTCCCTGATATCTAAAGAGGGAGTCCCTTGACTCAAACACCCTGCACTGTTGTTTCTAGTTATTTTTTTCAGGGCATTAAGAGATAAGTCTGAAGAAGCACAGGAGGAAACACCCCAGTCCCTCTTCCCTCTCACCACCACATATGCCACCAAGGTGAGGAAGGAGCTGGGACTCTGCTCACTCTCTCCTCAACCAGCCATCTCCTATGATGTTGCTTCTGACCCTGATACACCGTTTTTGTTGACAACTTCTTGTATGATTCTGCCAGTGTTTCCTATCTGATGCCATAGCAAGTTTCCACTGAACACACAAAATCAACCATTATTAAATCCTACTTGTTGCTTTCCCTCCAAGCTCCCATTACCAGCTAAACATAAAGTATGTATTGCAATGACTTTAGCTTTAGCTAGAGTCTGTAGCCATAGATATTACTTTTATTAGCTAGACTTGATCTATCCATTTCCATCAGTTTTCTGTTTTCAATTTTAAAATCCTGTATCCAACAATATGACCAGTATTTATTGCATCATAAATGCGTCACAGTCAAATCATAAACCATGTGAAAACCTACATTGTGTAACACTGTTCTTACATCAAACTAACAAAAGTCAAAAAATGTACAGAGTTAAATCAAATACTCTGGACCAAAATGTATTTTAGTGGCCAGCTGAGCAAGAGACATACTTTTGCATGGTCTGAAAAAACAATGGAGAAAAAAAATCCTAGCTTTTACTCATCTTTGTGCCTAGATAATTGCTACATGAACTCATTTTTTTTTAAGAAAAACACTTGAGGACTTGTGCATTGTTTGGGAACAGTCTGCCTGGGATATAATTTGGCTTGGGATATAATTTGGCTTGAATGAGAAAGTCTTCGTGTAGATTTAGCTCAAATTACTGTTGGTATTTATACATAAATGCGTGACAAAATTAACTTGTTTCTTTTTTACTTTATTTTGGCCTCTCTTTTGCATTTTTCTTATAAAAACAATCTCCTCATGATAATATTCATCACTGAACAAATAAAGCATCATTTGGAATGCTCTCTGTTAGTTTTACCAGAGCAATTACAGGGTTTATACAGTTCTAAAGCTCTAATGAATTGCGTAAGGGTCTGTGGAATCATTGTAGTGTATTCTGTAAGGGAGCCTCTAACTGCTGTATGATCAGTAGGGCATTATGTGCCTAGGAAAGCTGTACTAGAGTAGAGCTGGTGACTATACAATTAATGTATACAATTTTTTTAATCTGCTCTTAAAAAGTAATTGCATCTCACCTCTTTTCCAGTTTAATCCTCTCTCTTAGTTTGAAAGATTCTATTAAAATAACAATGAGATTTTTTGTCTTTGGAGTTCAAACATCGATTACCTTTTCAGAAAACAGATACTTAGTTAAGTTCTGCTAGAAATTTGCTCTTGGAACACCCACATTTTTGGAACCTCCCACTAAAGATGTTTAGGATTAAACGTTCCATATTTCTACTACATACAATCTTGTCATATACTTCGCAATTACTACACATCTCTAGGAGAAGTTATGGAGGTGTTGATAAAAGACTTCCTTCCTCCCCCATCCTCACCAGACAAGGTCAGCTATTCAAATCAAGGTCACTTTCCTGAACCTCCCCAAATAGTTGAAAGAAGGAAGAGTTATTAAAACACTGGAGTTCCTATAACCAGTAATTTTGCTAGGATGAGTTTTTCTCAAATGCACTCCATCATGGACTACAGAGAAATGACAAGAGTAGCGGGAAGAGACTGAAAGGCAGTGGTAGAAAACGCAAGGGGCTAACTATACATTGCAATTTAAAGTAAAAGAAATCTCCACAGTTCCCAAGTGCATGCACAAGTGCATATTTTTACTCGGACTTTTAATATAAATGGGAGGGTACTGTCTATGAGAGGTGATATCAGATAAGAAGTGACTGATAGACCAAGTTGAGGAACTGAGGTACCCTAGTGCATACACATGGCCTTATGATCACCATTAATCATAAGCAGCCTTATAAATACCACCAATGGATATCTGTTCTAAATTTTACTGAATCATTTTTGAACATATTTCATAGCAAACACATTAAATTACTGTATCAGAAAAGAGTCAGCTGCTGGCCACCTTGAGTCTGCCACAATAGCCTGGAAAGCAGTTTGAGGCATATCTGTTCAAACAGTCCCTCTGTCATGAGTTGCGCAGCCAAGTTGTTATTCTCAGACACGTAAATAGGGGAGACAGGATTTACTGAGAATTCAGATAACATTCTTGTTTTCATAGGACAACTGGATTTTTAAACCATTCATAGCATTAAGGCTCTCAGCTGCCCTTTGATTTAGTTGGGAAAATGAAAACATGCTAATCCTGAAATTGCATTTTGAGATTTAGATTGGGTTTGCACTGCTTTTGTTTTTCATCATTTTGTGCCCACTCTGTTCTTTGTTCCACATGATTCTTCTACTTTCCTCTCTTGTCTTCCCTCTGTTTCTTTCTTCTTTCAAGGTCCTAACTGTTTTTTTTTCTGTGACACCCAGGCAACTTCTCTGATCCCAATTCTACCCTGCTTCAGAGGCCAAAGCTCTTACACCCGTCCTCAGCAAAGCTCATTCTGAATCCCGAGATGGCATCCCCAACATGTAAAGCCCCAGACCTGCAGCATTTTTGGAGTTCCCTACCTGTTGGGCATTCAGTCAAAGTCACTTCCTCTATCAGGCTGTGCTGCTGGACAGGGCTAGTTCCCCAGCTGTCCTCCTCCCTGTTCTGTTCAAAGTGAAACAGGGAGCCCCGCTCACACAGACTGGTAGAGTGGCAGCACAGTAACTCCCAGCAACAGGGCTCGGAAGCCCTTCTGCTGGCACTTGGAAACAGGCATCTGATCACAGCTAAAGACCAGCTCTCACATCCAGAATTAAGCTCTGTCAGGCAGGCATGCCATGCCACGAAGGAATCAGAAAAACCACTTCCTTAGTCAGCTGGATGGTTTCTATTTTTGCTTTATAAAATATTCATTCACACGTGGCTTTTTAGATGAACAGAAATCCAGTGTTAGAGCAGCGTGGAATGACCTTCTCCCCTTTCCCTTTGTTCTCAGGGTGCATCAATCCTCAGAATGCTTCGAGACTGGATTACACCAGACCTCTTCCAGAAAGGCTGTCAGGTAAGAGTGGCACCAAAACATGCCAGAAATGCAGCCCATCCTCATGTGACAGTAGCAAAGGCATTATTCAAAAAGTGAATGTCAGAGATCTTGGTATTAGTAGCAAAAGTATTTAATGCATTTCAGTACTGAGTGGACAATGTCAAGGGGAAGAAGTTCCATGCTCCCACACAAGCAGGAATGTGAACTGCATTAAGATTTGATAGTCTGCCAGTGAGGACCTAAATTCATGACAGCTTTTAGTGGAGAAACCTCCTCCACCCCACTGCTATCAGTTAGGATCCCCACATTCAGCCGTAAAGTATGTTTGCAGCTTCATACAGTCATGATCTTCCAACCCATCCAAGCCTGCTATGCAGGGACACTCTTACAGGTGTAAGTTCATCTGTGCCCTGATGCAGGGGCACCCAGCCCTAGAGAGCCGAAGTAACAGGGAGCAAGTAGAAAAGGGAGATATTGCACACTTCATAGTCCTTTCTTGTGGAGGAAAAAACGTGGTGCTACAAAATCATGGAAAGAAAAAATGGAAGAAAGGAGCTCTCCCAGAAAGAGGAAGGTTATCTGCCCTTTCCTCTGAACTGACATCTGTCATCTCTGAAGTTACAGCAGAGGTTTACCACATTTGTTCTTACCTCCCTCCCTCCTGGAGAGCACATTTACAGGCTGCTACAAGCCAGTTGTATATTTCTTTATTTTTCCTTTCATATATTCAATCAGGACAGTTCCACAAGGTGGGAAAATACAGACACCTTGTCCACAAGAGACTAATTAATACTTCCCCTCAGAGCCTTCAAGAACATTAAAGTAGGGAGCTGTGCCTAACAGTGAAACAAACAGCACCATCTACTGACTAAACATCACCAGGATCCAGATAACAGGGTAGGAAAGCATTCGCTAAGCAGCCAGGTAAGACACAGGACAGGAATAGTGTTTAGGAGTTGCAAACACTTAGCTGAATACCATTATTCCTTGTAATAGTAATTTTGATCACAACTTAGAGGTGACTGGACTTTCCTACTTCCCCTCTGAGTCCACTGCCAGTGAATGAAATCTTCTGAAATAGCTTCCTCCTTCTAAGCAACCTCTTACATCAGACAGAAATTTGCAACAGGTTATGCTGGTGTCCATTCAAACAAAATATAAAGAACTCTTCAGGTACAAATTTATTTCATACTAGCAAGTCACACTGGAAAATGCTGACTTTTAGCATTACAGGATCCATTGGATAGCAAAGGAACTTTATCAGCTGAATATTGATCCATTTAACCTACTACTCACAATACTACCACCCATGGATAGATGCTCTGCACAACTGGTCTGTACTCTCTGTATCTCTGTACAATTGAATATGTGTACTGTTTTCATAGGCAAAGAAGAAAGACCTGGTAGTATTTTCACAGTCTTCTCTCTCTAGGCATATTTGAAGAAACACCATTTCCAGAATGCCAAGACACAACAATTTTGGGAAGCTCTGGAAGAGGTATGTTTTGCAGCAATCCAAACCCTTGCTGATAAATGTTTCATATCTCACCCAGTGATTTCAGTTTCCCAAACATTTTATATTCTGCAGCTCTTCTGTCAACAAGACATCACAAACTAGGCAGCCTCTCAGTATATTCCAACGCATCTTATTTCTAGCAAATATATATTATTTCTTCATTTTTTGGCATAAGACTATGAGAGTGGAATAAGAAACAAGAAAGGAGGCCTTGCTAACAAATGACCTGCTACTGAAACATTCCTCTCGCAACTCAAACTCGTTTCATGGGTGAAAACACCCCTCATCCACCACACACATGCACCCCATACTCTCCCATATCTCTAACCAGATTCAGCTGTTTGAAAGGTCTCAACAGTGTCCACTCCCAAGTAATTTTCGTGTTTATGTCCATCTCTAGCTTCTGAGTCATAGTTGGGTCATTCTCTGTGCCACCATTTTCTGATCTTTCCTGTCTCTTTCCATCTCTCCATCTATCTCACTACCTTCAAAAGCCCATCTGCATACTACCAGGTTCTTCCCCTGATGGTATTTCCTTTTCTTCCACTACTGTGCACACTCACACAGCCCAAGTTGCGCCTTTGTATGTCCTTTCAAGTTCCCATCTTCTCCTTGGTCCCAGACTTCTTCCTGCTCAGCAGGACTTCTTCCTGCTCTCTCTCTGGTGCGCTGCATCTTCACGTCATCTACCTTGTCTGAAGAAGGAAACAGTGACCCTAGCTCCCTTTCCTCACAGGTGACATCCTGGGGAGGCAATCATAGCTTTCTCCAGCTCCGGTCTCTAGGACAGAAGTTCATGGTCCACATTGGATCAAAATTTACATCAGTGCAGCTGCTGGTGGTTAATACTGGCTCCTCTTTCACATTCAAAACAGGGCATACTGCAAGGAGACTTCTGGCTTTGAAGTCTCTTTCTGTCCTGTTCAGTTATTTCCTCAGAAAAAATGGAGAGATCTTAGAGCATGCAAGGGGCCTCAGAGGTTCCTCAGTATTTCTTGTCCATGTTATTGGCCAGACTCCTGCCTACATAGTTCTCATTTCTTTCTCATCTCTGTTCAAGTTTCCAGCTCACTCCTTCTTTCAGTGACAGGCACGATAAAAGGATTTAATGGAATATTTTTGTACTGAACCTGCTCTTTCCCCTGTCCCTTTCTGCTCTTCTTTCTCTCAATATCAGAGATATTTTTTTTTAATTCTTTGTTCTGAATTTGCTTTTTCACTGCAACCTTCTCCCACCATTCATAGGCAAGTAACAAACCTGTGAAGGAAGTCATGGACACATGGACTAGGCAGATGGGCTACCCTGTTTTGGAGATGGGAAGTAATTCAGTATTCACACAGAAACGTTTTCTCTTGGATCCCAGTGCAAATGCTTCTCATCCTCCTTCTGATCTTGGGTAAGTTCCTGCTGTAAATGTTTATCCAAAACAGGTAGAAATACTGTACAGATACTCTCTCCAACGGACATTCATGTAGGCAGTGGTTATACCCATTCTTGTTAAACTTTCGGCATTTTTTTTTAAAAAGAAACCAACAGGAAGTTAGATACAAATATTTCAAATTTAGGACAGCATAAGCCCTTTGTCTCAGGGTTTCTTTCTCAAACACAGCAGAGTAAAATTGGACAGAATCTCTCGGAAAATCTTATTTCCACACACAGACAGCTCAAATGATTGCAAGTCATCTGTTGAATCACTGCAAATTATAGTTTGCCTGATTAAGGAAAACTGACACAAAATTGTCTCTGTCCAGAAATCAGATACCATGATCCAGGTATTTTATACCATGATAATTTATTCCTTTTCCTCTATGATATAGGATCTATAATACATCACAGGGTCTTCACATATGATACAGGGTCTTCTCTACATGTCTTAAAAACACGAGTTACTGTGAAATAGTTAGTCATGTATAAATGTTATTAATTCTCATCAAGAGCTGTTTTTTCTTATTTAACTCAGGATGGTATTGTCTAATTTTACCCATCTAAAAGGTAGTTATCTAGTCAAAGTTAGCCATCTTGGGCTCTTATGTGGCCAGCCAGCAAGCTGCAGACATTCATCTACCCTATTCAAGACAGGTGGAATACTGTGTAGAAACATATTTGTTAATTAATAGATGACTAACCTGAGGGAAGATGAACCCTACCTGTGGGTTGGTGGATCTGCACAGAAAAATGGCTCAGCTGGACTGCGGCATTAACTAGCTGGATAACTGTTCAGATCTGGCATTGTGTATGCTCTTAGCCAGCCCCAGTTTTGAGGCAATATAACTTGCTAACATTTAAGTGAAAGAGATTCAAATTAACCCATATTAGGAAGATTTCATTCCTTGAATTAGCCCAATCAACTAAACCTGTAAAACTTGTCTGTGTGAACCAGAAATAAATCTACCCAAATACAATTTTCCATTAGCTTCTACTAGTTTTTTTGATACAAAGAGCAAGAACAAGTAGAAAATTAAGAAACAGTTGTGGCCACTTTATTTCCTTCTGATTAAAAAGAAAAAACTTGAGGAATGAGAAGGCCCATGGTATTGACAGTTTTGGATAGGTATCAAAAGAGCTGGGATGAGGTAATTAACTGTGTGTTTGCAATGTTGTATTTCTCTCAACGTAAGCAGAAACGTTTGCAGGCTTTTGAAGCAACTCTAGCTGCAAACTACAGCACTGTGCCATCTGAAGGCTGGTGTTACAGACTAGTCAGGCAAAAATACTTCTCTGTGTTAAAAATTTTTACTTATTGCACCATTCTCTGAAGTAGCAGACTCAGGAATCCTACTTTTGTTTGACTTCAAGAGTTACAGTACATTGCCATTTGTCATTTCTTGAGTAGAAATTCCAGCACTGTTCCAACCTTAACCTGTCAAGAAGCTGAGCTGTGCACTGCCCCTACTACTCCCAAAGTGAGAGGGAAATTTGTTTCTGAATATGTTTTTATAAATTACTTAAAAATAAAATGCAGTAATATATACTATAATGCCGATATTATCTATCCTGGGACAGACTTTCTCCCTTGCCTAAAAGTCAATCCACTGAAAATTAACACCTCCTCCTTCGACCCTTGCAGATGGGGATGAGGAAGCTCCTAAAGAGATCCTACCCAAGATGGGACTGGCCTATTTCATGTCCGGGTGCAGGGTTCTGATTTAAGCAGTGAAAACTCCAAGTCTTGTGCATGCTTTATTCTCTGAACTCTGCAGGGATAGTTTCCTGAGCTGCCTGCTTGTTTCAAGCTTGTTTGGCTTGAAAGAGTCCTCTCCTGCATGCTGGCACTCAAAAGAAATGGAAGTTCAAAAACCTGTGCTCTTAAAATACTGCTGCTGGACAAATATGTAGCTACAGCATAGCATGTCAAGGAACACGTCCTCAGTGCGCAGTTAACAGGACACAGCTATTGTATCTTATGCTCAGGAAAAGTACTTATGTATGTAATCTCAGGAACATATAAAGAAACTAAATAAAATCCCCCTCATAAATGCATTTACAAAACCAGGTTTGGGTTTTTAAAAAAAAAAAAGTCTTTTATGGACTTTCTCTTGGGGAAACACAATAATGGGGCTTCTGGCCAAAAAACAACCTCTCTAAATTCCATGGCAGTACACTCCATAAGAGAACTAGTAAAATCTAGAAGTGTATAAATCTCCACAAATAAGATATTTTTGTTTAGAAGATACAAAACAATAGCTGATCTTTCTTCCTTGGAGGCAGCAGGAGACACCATAGCCTTCATTTTGGTGTTTTCTGGAAGTTAATGACCATTCACTTAATCCAGGGTTGTAAAGATGACTCAGGTTTTCCTGTAGCACTTGTCACCAGAGGGTTCAAGGTGAAAGATGAAAATGTCCCTGGGATGGACTGTAATATGCTAACATGGAATAGCAGTTGACTGTTCAAAACAGCTTAATAATTTTGGAAGCCCTATGCAGGTGGTTGAGCAGGTACGCTCACAACATGCTTTGCCATCCTACTCCCATGACTGCATGGTCATGGTCCTGGTCAGGCTGTGCCATGGCTCCCTTCCAGCCCAAATGTCTCAGCCTTGTCCTGGACATGCCCTGGACTGAGGAGCCTGCACCTACCCACTGAAGGTATATAAGGAATTGAGGAGAAGAGGTAAGGTCATGTTTGGCTCCTAGTGCTTTATAATGGAGGAATTAGGGTTATCTTGGAGAATAGGCCGGAAAAGGCAAGAGGTCCTACTGACTGTATCGCAGTGGTTGCTTAAGCTCTTTCAGTTTTCCCATCTGTAAAAATGATTTCATAATACTTAACCACTTATTTCAAGTCAGCATTGTAAAGATTAACCAGTGTCTGCACAAAGCCCTAGACACATCAACATTAACGCTGACACCAACCATCCACATATAACCATCTTTTACTAAATTCCTTTCTTTGTACCCTGCTTAGATTATTATCTGACATGACATGAAGATACTGTTTAGCAGGGCTGCATGTTCCAGAGCTGTGGTATTAAGCTACACAGTATAGCACAATGGAAATTCAGTCATGTGATCTCTCTCTGATTATGGGTAATTATTACCCTCTTCAGCATACGGAGTCACCAAGATGTGACGACTGCATTCAGAAGGACATGGTTCTAGCAGTTCCACTGATTTAAAAAAAAAAAAAAAAAAAAAAAAAAACCTGAGCTTTTTTTTTAAGCTTTCAAGCTTAACTTTAGGCACATAATTAACACAGTACCATATTAACTAATGCATCAGCATCAGACACTGGACAAAATCTTACTCCATTCCCTTGTTTGGTCCACAAGATGCATTTTGAGAACTATTGATAAATACAAAGTATTAGGACAAGCTACTGCTATTCACCATATCTAGAGCATGAACATGCTCAGACATTTCATGATTTTTATTTTGCTTTTCAGGGAATATAACTGCCCCAATCGTACCACACCAATATCTGATATTTTGTTGCCTGAATAGAGTATCATAGCACAGAAACACCTTCACAACATAAACAACAGCTATTGGTACAATGCTGTGCTTTGTTACAAGGGATATTTGGTAAATGTGTATGTATATAAGCACACAGTTTGCTTCATAAAACAAGATGTAAGCATTAAAACAACAAAAAAAGATACATTGGAGTTTTATTTTTAGCATTTGGTTTCAAATATTATTTGATTCTCTTTAAATAATTTCAGTTACAAATGGAATATACCAGTGAAATGGAGACTTGGGATTTCAACAAATTATACTTTCTACAATACATCAAATTCTGAAGGTAAACTTCCCTTTCTCTTTTAAGAGTAATGAATGGATAAAGCTTTTCAATATCCTTAATAAGAAATAAATTACAGAATTAACTTTCATGCTTTTCGGTTTTCAGATCTGGGAACCAGCACACAGCTTATTTGGGCTAAAGTTAGCAGTCATTTCTGCAATAAGATGATTATTTCCCCTATACACCATTATGTCAATTTAGGGTCAATTCAGTAAAGTGCTTAAGCATGTATTTAAATCCAGTCTTATTCAAGAAAGCATCTGAGCATACTCTTAATTATTATATACTAAAATCAATGGGACTCAGATATGTCCTTTGTCGAGTCCAAGAGAAGAGGTGAAGTGGGAGGCTGATGAACACATCTGTGGTATGGTAAACTGACAATTTGTGTTCAGTTAAAGAAAAAGAGCTACAAATGATTAAACATGTTTTCTAATGTTGATTTCAGAAATGAGGAAATACCTACATGGATATTTTTGATTATTGTTCTATTACATCTGAATTCTCATTCTACAACTCTAATGGCCAAAAATGGGGAAAAATGGAAAAAAAAAGAAAAAAATACTGATTTTTTGATTTTTTTATATTTCATCACACGTTGGAATTTCAGAAATATCACAATCAGCTCTTCTCTTGTTGTACTTGTCTGAATGTTACCTATTTAAAATGTAATTTGTCTTTTGTTCTGCTTTTTTTTTTTAACCTGGTTGCTTTTAGTATCCATGCAAAAGCAAACAGAAAAGTCTTATGTCATGATACAAGTCAGAGATTAACACAATGAAATTTTCCTTCTCTAACTTCCACATGATGCTACGGTAGGCTGCAAGGGGATACTAACTTGATGAAGCCTGCAAAGGCATGATTAGGTGTTTACTTCTACATCCGTAAAAATCTTGATTAGTAGGGCAAACAGCAACTACAGGGAAAAAATGCCCTTTAAAATACCTTGTATGGGTCATCCAAACATAAAAGTGCTTTTAACTCCAGCCACCTTCAAACCACTGCTTCAAATAGGCAATAGGAAAACTTTTAACTAGCAGCACCAACAGGACCAGACCAAGCTTCTGAGAAAGAAACATTTGTCAAGGATTCATTTTAAATGGGAAATTCCTTAAACATGAGTGCTTGATTGAAGTCTCAGACTATTTGGTAATTCCTTTATCTATAGCTACAAAAATTGAATCGAGAAGTGTACAAGGAAGAAAACCCTTAAAAAGCTGGTTGAAATAAACTGAAAAATGAAACAAGCAGAGGATAAAATAGTAAATACGAGGGTGAAAAACCTTTTAAAAGAGATATTTGTAAAAACTGTTTCTTTGCAATTTTTACTTTTTACAATGACACTAATTTTCACCACCCTCACCCTAATCACAGTGATCTCCATTTTAAATTTAACAAATTAGCTGCCCCAAGTAATTACCACAATTCACTATTCTAAGACAAGTGCTGGCATTCATTGGAGTCTATAATAACTCAACTTTACTCACAGACATTTAAAAAATAAATGAATAAAATGAAGGTTTGGATCTTATTTTGATATTCATTAAAACCAAATATTCCTTTTGGAGTCAAGGAATCTCCAGTGAGTTCTGTGTCTTATAAAAACCACAAACCAATCACTGTTTGTTTGTTTTGCAGGAATCATAATAGCATTGCCTCCTAATAGTTTTGCGAACATTAATCCAGACCACATTGGATTCTATCGGGTGAATTATGATAGTCAAAACTGGGCCAGGTTAAGCACTCTTCTGGTCAGCAACCACAAAGTGAGTGTCATAACGTTAACCTGTCTGGTGGGTCTCTTATAGAGGTCTGCAGAGGCTGTTTTTTCTGCAAATAGTCTATATATTCTTGATCACTCTTTTTCTCTTTTCACACAGGATTTTTCAGCTGCTGACCGTGCAGGGATTTTGGATGATGCCTTTTCTTTAGCAAGGTAAACTAATTCTCTGCAGAGATCTCAACAAAAGTTTTTCAGTTTCCATTGCCTATTAATTAGAATTAGCTCAGGTGGTTGAAAGGAAATTTCTGAATGTGTTACAAGTCTTAATTGTTTATTGGCTCATGTTGTCCTCCAAAAGGGCAAGTTCATTGGTAGTGCAACTTGCAGTACCAATGCCGTCAAGATAAATGCTCCCCTTCAGTTCAGTGGCAGAAAAAAAAGGTCTTTAATTGCGCAGGTCTTAGAAAGGGATGTTTTTGCCATATGAGTAACAATAATAGAAGCACTCCAGAAGAAGTTAGGTGTCCAGAAAAGCAGAGGCATGTCTACAATGCACAGCATGGCATTAGGAAGTTACCACCTCAGCTATCTTGTTTAGAAACTCACTTGTAAACTTCTAGCTCTTGTACTCAGCCATGCTGACACAGATAAACTTTAGGTGACCTTCTGTGACAGCCTGTAAGCCTGAATCTCCTCAGCCTTTCAGGATGTCTCCAGAGCTAGCAAATCCTTTTTGTGTGACAGGAGTTAATGTAGTCAGTTGAGGGCTACCCACTTCTGGGCACACTGGGCTGCTGCACAATGTGAGCAGCCTCCTCACAGCAGTGAGAGCTCCTGCAGCTAGGCATTGATCAACAGGGATCCTCTCTTCGGTGGTCTCTTTGGAAAACACCTCCCAAGTTACATTCCAGACTATTTTCACCATCACAAAATTTATTATTTCAGACCTTCTGAAATAAATCGTGTTTCAATAACTTTAAAGAAGCAAGTTCTTCAAAATCATTAAAATAACAGAAGTTATGTTTTCTCCTTCCACAGACCTGGACTCGTGAATTACTCTGTTCCCCTGGAGCTCACAAAATACCTAACAAATGAAACAGACTATTTACCTTGGCATAGAGTTATATCATCTGTAACTTACCTCGCAAACATGCTTGAAGATGATACAAATCTTTATCCCCGGTTTCAGGTGATGAAGTAAAAAAAAACATTCCTGCATGGGAGCACTGGATCTGACAGTTCAGGATCTGTAACACCAATAATCTTGAAGTTCAAGTGATTTTCAGTGTTGCTGAGCTATCAGGATTTACTTTTTGTTACTGTACTCTTAAAGTGCTGAAAACTGCTTAGTACTGATCTCTGAGTTGCCTGGATTCTCATTTCAGGACTATGCACTTGGAGGAAAGAAATTATGCCTAATTATTCTTATAATCCATCACCATAAGTCACAGTACCGACATTTGTTAGTCAAGACTGTCCTGCATCCAATAAAGAAGTATGTATAGGGCAGCAAAATCTCTGACACCTGTCCTCAGCACAAAGGATGGCTATATCTCAATGTGGCAGTGAGAGGGTTTGTTAGTTGACCTAACATACTGAACACAATTTAATGGTCACTAAAATAAGTATGTCCTGAACTCAGCATTATTTCTGGAAAACAGTTGTGGCAGTGTGTCCTTGCTATACCCCAACCATCATTTGGGAGCACAGACAAGGCTGGAGAGAAGCAGGTTACCTTTGTCCTATCTGCACATCAATACTGCAAGCATTCAGACTTGGCATGCTGGGGTGATCTGGAGAGATTATGCGTGTGTGTGTTTGTGTTACTTTTTGCTTAAGAGATGATAGTTCTGAGAAAAACGAAGGAGAATAAACTATGAACACAAATATATTATTTAAAGAAATCTACACAAGTAACCAACTCCCTTTTTCTACTTCAGGAATATTTTCGCTACCAGGTAAAACCCATTGTGGATCAACTGAACTGGAATGATTCTGGAGGCCATTTGGAGAGGTTGAACACTTTTTTTTTTCCTTCTCATATTACTGATGGATTCAAAGAATGCTAAGCAGTAGGAAAATATCTCTCTCTCCCTCTCTCTCTCTCTTTTAAAGGCTTCTTCGTGCATCTGTTCTAGACTTTGCCTGCAGTATGGATGACACAGAATCTTTGAACAACGCTTCTCAACTATTTGAGCAATGGCTACAAGGAAAAATGTGAGTGCTCACGGCTTTTGTGGCTAGTAAAGAACACAGCATGTGACTTGGTCACAGATCTCAAGCCAGAAAGGAGGAAGAATATTCCCGTACTGTTTCTTTATTTTAGTATTCCTGCAAATCTCCGACTCCTAGTATATCGCTATGGGATGCAGAACTCAGGCAATGAGTCATCATGGAATTACATGTTCAAGAAATACCAAGAAACCTCATTAGCACAAGAAAAAGAAAAGCTGCTGTATGGCCTGGCATCAGTGAAGAACACCACCCTTTTGGACAGGTGAGTTAAACACACAAAGATTTTTTTTTTCCCTACAGAAGCAACTGGTCACCATTTGCTCATTCCCCTCTCCTCTCTCCTGTCCTGTCATTTTTGTCAGGTTACAGCATGAGGAATGCAACACATTTTCAAGACCAGTTATCTAACACCCCCTCTCTGAGATTGTACTATAATAGAAGAAAAGCCTTGCTCCTTTAGTGGAAAGATATTGAACACATGGTAGTTTCTGCACATAATCAACAGCCTTCATCTCTTCCAACAGTGCCTTCACCCTGTGTAATTTGAGCTGCCTAATAGTTAAGCATCAGGAGAAAATTAGTCATCTATGTTTCTTCTACAATCACTGAAGGGAGGCAGGACCTCCAGAGTGCTGTTTATCCCAGACCAGGAAAGGAACTTAAAATCAATGGGAAGAATTGCTTTTGGGTGTTGTCAGTCACCCTCCAATGGCTACAGAGGGAGTTTGCTTAGAATAGATGTCTACCTTCTACGTAGCCAAAATTAGGCAAACAACCTTGAGCAATTGCTACTGACAGTCCTATGAAGGCATCTGTGTGAAGTCACAATGCTCCCTGAAGTGCTGTACAGAGGTGCTTGAGCTAGAACCAGAAATGATGTATTCATGCCTCCATGGCAGTGATAAGGAGTCTGGATACTGCCCCAGGCTGGCCCATCTGTCAGACTGAGTGAGCATCTTCCCGGGCTGCTGCACTACATAGACACACCAGCTGCTTTAAGCTTACCTGATAACATTGCATGTAGTTGTATCATGTAGTGGAGATGCAAACATGTTCACCAGGGCTGTTCACCACTTTGTTGGAGCCCTATCTAAAGATCATAAGAAGGAGCAGTCTCTGCCTGGAAGAGTTCCAAGTTTAAACAAGATGAAACAAGGAATTATAGGAGGTTCAGGAAGAGTAAATATAAGAGAGTAACTGAAATAGTGGTAGGAGGCAGCTGTATTCCTAAATTCTTGTGACCACAACAGCCATATTCTAAAGTCATTCAATAACTAATCACTGACATGATTAAGACATGAATTAATTAGCTAGATCAGCCTATAATTGCAGAAAATAAAAAATTCCCCCTAAAGCAGGGAGAACTTGTCTCTTAATTTACTATTAAAATAACAAGAAAGGAGAAAAGAGCAGGTTGAGAAAATGTCCCTTACATATAGGAAAAAAGAAGACAATCCTTAACCCCATCTTAAGGCTGTTCTTCTGCAGCTGCTGCTGTGAAGCTGTGACCACACTACTCATACCCCTGGAAATGTGTGTGCTGAGGGATCCCTCCACTCTGTCAGTCAAAGCATTCATGCTGTAACTGAAAGTATAATTGCAGCACTTGCAGGCATGCTATGCCCAAATGAATTTTAATTTTGTGTGGATAAGAGTTTCAGAACAAACAGCACAGATTTCAGTGTGATCAAGCCACCTGCATGCGTACTCATGGTCCCTAAAAGATCTTTATAGCCTGGACTACTACTTTTTTGGCACTTGGCTACCCAAACAGACTGGACTACTGACTGATCCAATCTTGTTTTCACTACTTGATTAAAAAATAGGAACAATAATGGGGTTTGGCTATTTTCAAGAAACTTAGAGACATAAACCCTAATTTTTAAAGAGATGCCTAACTACTTGATTTCTTTCAATACAATTATCTCTTGACACAGTTATCAACAAATACTTATGTTTTACATCAGTGTACTTCACCTTTAAAATGTTGTATACAAAAATAATATTCCTGTTTGGAAATGGGCTGTAGTCTGTGGTGGCAAATACTTGAGAAATATAGACATTAGCATTGCATTATTTCTCATCATCATCAGTTAAGTCTACACTGAAAACATTAACTTATTATTTGCTTTCCATTGTCTTTCATGAAAGGCTCTCATTGATTCTTATGACATTTCCCTTAGGTATCTGAAATATATTTACAACACCAGCCTCATCAAAAGCCAAGATGTGTTCACGGTCCTGAGATACATCTCGTATAACACTTATGGGAAAACAATGGCCTGGGACTGGATACGACTTAACTGGCAGTACTTAGTTGACAGGTACGCTAATGAACGCATTGGAAACTTTAGGTTTACACCCATCTGTATATCTTGTTATATGCCATGCTTTTCTAGATTTTCACTATACAGCTATAATCACTGGCCTTTGCATAATGAAAACTGAAAGCATATTCAACATGATCATATCCATCTGCTGTGAAAAACTACTTTGCTGCTAACTTGAAAATCATTCTTTCCCTAAATGATCACTACCAATAAATAGTGATTAAAAAGTATAGAAAGTTCTACCAAGGCCATAAATCTGGTTACTGCATGGAAATTAGTTGGTCATGTCTCCACTCTTTCTATTTATTTCATAACAAGAAGACAGCGGACCGATTTTTTTTTTTTAATTCCTTCTAGTGGTAACAGCAAGCAGCAGACATACAGACAAGCAGTGGAAGTAACAGCAAACTTTTTAGCTTTGCTCCTCCCTATTTGAGTGACTTCTATCCTTCCTTCTCCTTTCTAAGTGCTTGGTGAGGGCACAAAAGCAAAGCACACCTGCAAGCCTAGAGCTGTGAATTGGACAGCATTTGTATTGCTGAGCAGCAATATACCTAATTTCCAGCATAAGACAATAAGTCATTAACTAAAAAAAAAAAAAAATCCCCCAGAAGAGATCACTCCATTAGTCAACATATTTGAAAACAACACAGATACTGCATAGGAGTACTATTTTTCAAGTATTTCCAAAAGTGCTGAAATCTGAGTGCATCTATTTTATTGTAGCACAGTTAGAATTTCAAGCTTCAGATAACTACTTGTGCCTTTTCTAACAGTTTTGCATCAAACATCATTTATTAAATTGTTTTTTCTAGATTCACTATCAATGACAGAAACCTTGGACGAATAGTAACTATTACCCAAAACTTCAACACTGAGCTCCAGCTTTGGCAGGTATGGTGACAGCACTTCTTTTGATTTTAAGTCAATATATTTAACAATCTACTGGCCAGAAACTTGACCTTTAAGCCTCTAAATGTGTAAAGCAGTATGAGTTACTGAAAAAACTCAATCCCAGCATTACTAGCTTGAGCTTAAATATCTCTCCCAGCAAATACTGCCCTTGACCAGGTACCTGTAAAAAGCCACTTGTCCAATAGCAGCGTTATTTGCTTCATGTCCACTCTTTTTCTCTCTTTTCCAGATGGAAAATTTCTTTGAGAAATATCCTAATGCTGGGGCAGGAGAATTGCCCAGGAGTCAGTCAATTGAGCAGGTGAAGAACAACATTGAATGGCTAAAAGTAAACAAGGAGGAAATACGAATGTGGATAGAAGCACAGCCAGGCCCTTAAGGTCTTTGCTAAAAATACCAGGCACTCACTCTGGTCACTCAGAACCTCAGAGATATTTAGCAATGTGGATTTCTCACCTAGGTACCTTAGAGGACCAAGGCCTAATATTTTTTCTACAAACACTCAGGAGACCACTGCCAGAACAATATTTGTGTAGTTGCTGATCCCAGATCCTGCCAGCACTTGTGTGCAGGAATAGCTTTATATTTTGAGATTAATTTGCCTGAACAAACAGGACAAATGCTTAAAGTTACTCAAGGCAGAAGTGATGGCAGAACTGGGGTCATCACTGATCAAGCTAGTCTCACTCCTTCCGCATACCACTCTGAAAATCTACTTCTTGGTTTGCACAAAAGTATACCTAGTACACTCAGGGATTCCTTTCCAAGTGCACCTCAATAGGAGCTTTCTCCTGAAGGAAAGGGAATTAAGCAGTAATTTTAACATTGTCTGAAAATCGTCCCCTATATTTATAGGTGTAAAAACTCTACATTTGGGATTTAGCTTTGCATTCTGATACTACAGAAAGACCAGTTAAGCTTCCCTCTCCATTGAATTTTGAAGTTTAACTACCAGTACACAAGGGATCAATATTATCAGTTTCTTTTTCAATCTTACTAGTTAGGATTCTGTAGTGTGGGGTAGGGGTTGTTTTGGTTATTTTTGTTTTATTTCTAAATCTTCTCAAAAGAAGAACTTGTGGCAGCCATTACTGCAAACAAGACATATGGTACTTATTGTCTCTTAGGGAAAAATAAAATTAAAAAATCTAACTGGAAATCTCAGTCTCTTTCTAATAAAGTGGTAAAACTGCGTGGCATATAGAAAAGCAGCTGTTATGCAGCCCAGCTATGCTGTACATATATCTTCAGTGACTTTTAAGGGGGGAAAATCTATTATCTCCTCTGAGAAAATACCAAAAAAAAAAAAAAGGCAAATTCAGGCAGACAGGGCAGATGAGTCCCACTGCTGCAATTCAGTCTACTGCAGAAGTACAGGCAGCAAAAGAATGACTCTTAATCCCAAGTCTTTCTGCCAGTGTGATGCTGGAGAAGGCAGCAGGGCTGCTCTGAGTACCTCTCCCAAGCTGGGAGTTGGAGTGCCTTGCAGCTTCCAGGTTTCCATGTGCTGTGCCCTGGCACCATACAGGAAGCAGATGTGAGCATCTTGCCTTCTCTTTCATCTCCTGAGTGGAAAGGTGCAGGAGAAGGGAACCAGATAGAGCCAGTCCCTGTCTGGATGTCCTGGGAGTAGGGCCACAGAGCACCTCACAGTAGGGAGCCCTGGGAATGATTAGGCTCAGCTGTTGGGAAACACTGCAGCGGGGTGGGAGGACTGAAGCATGGAAAAGCACTTCTGTTCCCTTCATCCTGCAGTGCTATTCAAAGCGAAATATAGAGATGTTGAGGAGTTCGATCTAATGTACAGAAATCCTGGGGTACAGGCTCTGCCTGCCTCTGGGTCTTGGTACGGCACAGAGGGCTCCGGAGAAGCCCTTTAGCCCACTCCTCCAGGAGATTCAGGGCTGGTACAGTTCTGGGCCTCTCCCTAGATACCCATATAGCTGCAACAAGCCCAGACAAATCTGGTGACCAAGTCAGTTGTCCTGTCAAAGGAAAATGTCAGTCATTTGCCTCCTGCAAACAAAACATGACAGGATTTTGACTAAGAGTGGTTACAACTTGCTACAGATACCGGCTGCTCTTTAAGGTAAAGAGGTGGCAAAGGGCCAGGCAATTTCTTCCAGTTTTCCTTCTTGCTCAGATTCACACACAGAGGACAGTGAAAGTGAAGCAGCTGCCCACACCCAAACTACCAGCAGCTCAGCACACAGGGAGCAGGCTGTTCTTGGGCAGCTGCCTGATCAGTATGACACATGCCAACTTGCCTTCATGATTTTACAGTTTTGATGCGTGGACTGAAGGAGCAGAAGCCAAACAACTCTCTTGGTTTCGAGATCACGAACTGGTTTGGTAGCACCACACTAATACTATCAGTGTGCTGTATCACTGTGACTATACAATAGTATGATCAGCTCAGAAAAGTTTTCTGTGCACTGATGGTGCTGCATGTTTTAATTGTAAGTTTTTAACTCCAGCTGGCCATGATGTGCAACAATGCAAAACCAATATGAAGATGTTCAAGCACATAGCTCAGCTGTCTTCCCTTTCAGAGAAGATTTAATGAAATTTGGCAGAAAGAACTGATTCTCTAACTATTCATACATTTCTCCCACAATTTGTTCTAGAAAGAAAAGTATGAGTACTGTGGGAATAGCACAAGATTAAGTAGTTACTTTAAGAGATTTCTATCCTTTGTTACATGTAGCCCCTACTACCACTGAGTAGGATCAGGCTGGCCAATGTTGTCAGCTACAGTAGAAGGTTTTCATCAAGGAAAACATAAGTAATCAAGATTTTCTATGGTGCTGGAAAGCTTAGCAAAAGCAGCCTTCATCCAAACTACACAGACATACCGCTGTTCAAGACAAGGCACATATTGGTAGCACTGTGTATCCCTGTAGTAGAAAAAATTAAGAAAGGTCAAGCAGAGAGAGACAACAGGAAAATACCACTGAGGCAAAGAGAGAGCAAGAAGCCAAGGACAAGCCTGAACAACTACTGAGCTCATGACCCTGAGTGAATGGAGGAGAGAAGGGGATTTAAATAGTGAACCAAGCAATTGACGCTTGTCGTTTGATTCTCGCTCTGTTCAGGAAGATGGGATCCTGTGCAGATTTTGTGCCTCAGTCACACTGGATCACAGAGACATTTGACTAGTGCTTGGATACTTTTGTTGTTACAGAAAGGTTAGCTGGATTTCTACACAGATCTTAAGCGGGTAGGTGAACATGGAAGTAAATCCAAAAGACCTCAAAGAAGGCTGCTTTTATGGTAGGGTAAAGGTTCTGTCAATTTTAAATAATGTTCACTAGATTATGCAGCGCTCTTGCTACCTTTAAATGGTTCATGGAGAATGTACTGCATGGCATGTGTCTCTTTCAGACTGTTTGTCCTAGACGGATAACAAATCTGGTACATGCTAAATCTTTCGCTCAGGAACTAGTGCATTTACAAATGGTCTGTGATAAGCTTAAGAATGCCAATTTGAAACTGAATCCAAAGAAATGTGAACTGTTTTAAAAAGAGATAATTTTCCCTCGGTCATTCGATCAGCAAGGAAGGAATTTCCACTGATAAAGCCAAGTGAGGGAGTGCAGAACCGGCTGGCCCCTTAGATCCACACAGCTTTTTGAGGCTCTGCTGTTCCTGCTGTACCACAGCAAAAGCTATTGCACACAGTGAAGTAGAGAAACACTTTGAGTAATCGAAGTGCAATGTGGTGGAGTTAAAGAGGGGCCACTTGTGACTGCTGTAGTGTTGCCTTACACCAGCTCTGCAAATCCTTCTCATATCAGCCACAGCTGTGCGTCCTGTAGAGCCTGAGCTCGTAGGCCCCAGGAGGCTGTAAGCCTGATAGGCACACGAAAATGCTTTATCTTGATGATTCAGGTAAAGAAACAACTGAAAACATTGTATTACTGCACAGAACAAAAAATGAATAGCACCAATGCAAATACCAAAGTGTCTACAACTCCCTAGCTGAGTCAATTTCTCAAACAGCAGTTAAGATCTCTACAAAGTATGCAGACATTAAAAAAAAATGCCATATACATGGTATGCCTCACTGTTGAAACAGGACATGACTAGGAAGTATCCCTTCAGTCTCCCCACAATGACCAGTGCCGTGTCTCAGCTACTATCATTTTGGGTGATGGCATCTTCCAGCAGCTGTTGGGACTCAAGGTGAAAGGGAAGAGCTAGCTTGTGATGGGCACTGGAGAGACTAGCTAAACAGGGTCAGAAGGATAGGACCTTATCATGCTGCTAGCAGCAGCAATACCATACTGCCAGATTAAAACTTCATCTTGTGTTATATTATCCAATTCTGAAAGTTAGTCAAACAAGGTTGTGTTTGCTTTCCTAAGTGTTTAGGCAGAAGCCAGCTGAGCTGGAGGTATTCCAACTTCACATCCACACCTATGGCAGCTGAATGTATGCCTGTATGTGAAAAACAGGTACAGAAAGATATAGCTATATGAGACTAAGGAAATGTTCTCCAGCTCACAGGTACTACAGTGGTTCATATGGCTGCCCAGATATCTGAACTTTTCCAAGATGCGCTTCAGAAAAAAAAATGCAAATTTATAAAAGCATCTGAAATGTATTTGGTTCAGGTAAGTCTGAGACTTTCTGGCTTCCCAGAATATATTCTAAAGAGCTGTGAGGGAAGAGCAAATCCTGAAAAATATGACCATGACATAGTATCTGAGAGACACCGTTCTTAAGTAGCACTCACTAATTGTTTCAGTAATCCCTTACCCACAGAAAATCTTTCCATATCAACCTCTCTTCTTCAAAAATTGATGTTCAGAGACTGCTGTCAAGCTGACATCTGTTTGCTGGTGGTTTAATGATGCTGAAACAATGTGTTCGTATGGTCTCAAGAATGAGGCAGTCAGGGAAAGGAAGAGATCCAGGCATGAGAGGGGAATGGAGCCTAATTCTTCAAAAGGAAGACTGGGGATACAGGGTCATTATTCTTAGTAAGAATCAAAAGTTAGTTTGAAATAGATGTTGCAGTCGTATATGTGATATCTACCATACAACCTTCACTCTAGTTTTTCCTTTAGAGATGGATGAAATGGCCAGGTGACCTCTAAATATCCTTTCCAGCACTTCTGAATTTTTAAAATTGCTTGCTGTGAGCAAGAGACTGGTCACTGATATGGTTTCCTCCAAGGAGTGCAAGACCAAGTGCAGATCATGAGGTTCTGCCATTCCAGAGTTCCCATTCTGTATTGCCTGCTGTCAAATGCATTCACGCACCCCAGGTTGGCAAAGAAGCATCTCCACCAGGAACTGCATACCACAGAGCTACAGAGCAGCTGCTCTGCAACTTGGGGGTATTTTTTATGTCTTTGACAAAGAGGGAGCCTGAAACCAAACAACTGCAGGATGCTCTCTGGAGGGTAGTTAACATAGCTATTAGCCAGAGCAGAAGTTGCACATTATGGCAAAAAAGGTGTTAAGCCGTAGGTGAAGTTCTTATGAGCCAGAAGAATTGCTGTGGCAGTCTAAGGAGCAGATTTTCCAGGTGTCTGGTGGGCAGCCAAAAACTGATTTGATTCATTTATTTTAACAAATATTCACTTTCAGCAAACTGAAATTACGGCCCACCCAGGTTCATTAAACAACTTCAGCTGGAGAAAACACTATGGACCTGAAGTTACAAAATCACTCACAAAAAGTCATCACTCCCCCTTTTTCTTGGGCTAGAGCACTTGCAAAGAAAGCAAGTAGCTCAAGGCTCAGTTCTTCCTCCTCCACAGAAATGCACGTGAACTCTTCCACATGACTGTACTGGGCCTGGTCTTCCAGATTCTCCTGTGGTACTTAAATAATAACCAGGATCAAAAGCAAATTATTATCTTTCTAGTTTAGTGCTTCACATGAGCACCTGAGAACACAGGACCCTTATATTTTATTATTACTCTAAGTAAAGATGAGTGTATTCAACAGAGGCTGATAATAAGCTCAGATCTGCATTAATAGGCCCTAAGTAATTAGAAATGTAGAAGAGCGCCATTCAGTAGTACAGTGGTTTGAGCAATAGCCTGAAAGGGCAGGCGTGTGGTTTAAAATTCTCTCCAGCAGAAACAATAATTCACCAAGTCTTCCACCTCCCACACAAGGTCTCCAACCACTGCACGTAAGGGGCGTTCCTCTCCTCCAGCGCTCTTGTAAATGCAGCCCTTCTTTTACTTTACCACCTTAAGGACTTCAAACCAAAAGGCTCAGTCCTGTGAAAGGGAACATTTCTGTGTCAGGCAAGACAAGATTTCAGCTTTTCATTTCCTCAGCAGAAAACAAAGCTTCATTCAAGTCGCACAGACTCACTGCCCTCCTCCCTAGTTCAGGAGAAAAACAAACAAACAAAAATGTTCTCCCCCAGCGACTGCCCCGAAATAACATGACTGTTGGCTTCACATATGGGCTGCTGAACTCCCTGGCCAGACTGCAACAGAGGAAAGACAAGCTCCAGGCACAAAAGTGAACCAGTGCAAACTAGGAGGTGAACTGGAGCAAACTACACCCTCAGGTATCGCCCTAGCCACAAAACAGAAGCACACAATTGCATAATTTTAGAAAGGCTGATGCAAGCAGGGACTGGTTTTAATGAACACTGAGTCAGTCACCACGTATTACAAAAACGGAACAGCCAGCAGAGCCAACAATGCATAATTAGCATTGAAACAACACAACCGAGGGGAAGGTCAGCTACGGCTAAGATCAGATTGCAGGAGGGGGAAATCAGGTACAGCATGAAACAGCTTGTCTCAGCTGGCACTGGAGTGGCCCAGTCAGAAAAGTCAGGGCTAGGACGAAGGACGTTATTCATGCAAGCATGATGCTAGGCTAATGCGCCGATACGGCGCCTTCTGCTCTGCTCTGCACCCTGGCCAGACCGCTCCCCACGTCCCCTACTCATGTCTGCAGATGCACAGCTAAAAGAGAACAGGACAGGGCAAGAAACGTTTGGCCATTTTGAAAGAACAGAGAACATCTCATTCGGCCAAAACAAACTGCTCATTCTGATCTAATGGATGGGTGGGTCTACTCAGGAAAAAGACATTTTTGGTGTACCTTCTGGGCTGTCCAAATGAATATGGGAACAATGTACAGGACAGGGGAACAGAGAGGCAGTTAAATTGCCAAAGTAGGTTGACATGCATGTCCTAGCAACACAAAGAGCTTGCGTTTTGTTTATTTAAACACACCTGGTTTAGATGTTAACAGTTCTGCACAAAATATTTAACAGTTCTGAACAAAATATTAAAGGGATTTTTATTATTTTAGCTAGGACTCCTTACATAGGAGATGAATACAACCTATCAAAGACAAATCAGATGGGGAAGATTAAGGACAGAAAACAGCAAGCATCAGAAAACATATTAGTGAATTATCATTCAGTTTTTACTATGAGGAATGTATTAGTCCAAAAACATACGTTAAAAGAAAACATAAATTTCCTACTATAATTAGGAGCTATTGCTCAAATACTTCTTAAAATGCAGCTCAAAAATTTTGATCTATTTTCTGTGTGCACTAGAAAAAAAATGAATATTGGTGGTCTGGGAAATGTGGTTTGTCCATGTATTGCCTAATCTCACAAGCTTGTAATAGCTAGAATGATTTTATGGTTAAACGTATGGTTTAGAAATGGAAATAAATAGGATAACCATGCTGATGCGTCACAGTGATGAACTTTTTTTCCTCTCATAAAAGAAAAAAAATCTCCTTTGTGGGAGATGGAGGACGTGCAGTGAAGTTTTCCCCTATTTTTATTTCTCCACAGTGTATTAAGAGCAGCCTCTAGTGACAGTTGACAGCCATTACATTTAATTATACGGGTTTTAACACAGCATGCATGCTTACGGAAACACTTCTTTAACTTTTTGTAATATCTTAAAAAAACTACAAAGTTGCCTTAGAGATCTCATAAACAGCAGTTATTAAGCACACAGGGGCTTCTAAGTAACATCGGATAAGACTGCTTAACCTAGAATAAATGGCAATCATTAAGGCTAAAATTTGTAGGCATTAAAAAAAAAATCCAACCCATAAAATAAGTTTCTATGTCACTTTTGAAGATTACATTTAACCATTTGAATCATCAGAAATTGCTGAAAATGCAAGTTATGTTTCAAAAAGCAGTGGGCACTGCTATGAAGGACCAAGAAGACAAGCGCTCAGACAGCTCCAGACAGTTGAGACGAGTTTACACACACACCTGTACACAGCAGGCCCACTGGACTCAGGCAAGATGGGTATTTTACCTCAAGCAGTTGTTCGCAACTTAAAAACAAAGGCTTCCTAGCAAAAACAGACATGTGTAATTTGTAGCAATCATAAATGCCCATAAACTTCCTTACACCATTCTGAGCCAAGCATTTGTTAGCTTTTTTCACCTATAGCAACTGAGGCATTAAAAAGATATTACCTCTCCTTGCAAACCTGACTTTCTTTATGAACACACACACACACTTATGCTTTGAGGGGTTGTGGAAACAAGCATCTGCCCGTGATCATGCCGGGTAACTCGCTGCGCTCAGCAAAATGCTGAGGGGCCATGGCAGGACCCACGCTGCAGTTGAGAACAAGCTCTCGCTGCCAGAGGTGTGGCAGGGAATGGCAGGGCCGGTGCTGCAGAGCCGCGTCCCCCCAGAGGCAGTCTGCCCCTCAGGCCTGCCAGTAGTCTGCAACAAAGCCCTCAACATTTCCAAAATGGGCTTGTGTTTGGTTTTTTTAATCCATTGCTTTTGGGAGTCATATGTTCTTTTATTCCTTGCTGAAAAGAAGTTAGGAAATATTTGTTTAAGAACCTTAGCACCTGCCTTTAAGTCACTACTTCATTTATAGAACAAATCATCCACCGCTGCCTGTGGCAGCTGCTCCCCTGCAGACATGGGTCTGCTCAGACCTCCAGAGAACTGCTTCGGCCAGTCAAGCTTTGCTTACAGAAAATGGACCCAGGCGCACAGTCATGACTGTGTCTGTGGCCTCAACGATTCGGTGACACTTTCACAGTGTTTAAAAGGGAGGCTGGAGAGCAAGAGTGAGTCCAGGAAATGGTGTCTCAGGCAGGACAGCAGCCAGGAGTTGGGCACCTGTCCCCTCAGCATGGAAAGGCAGCATCCAGCACAGGCAGTGCAGCCCCTCTCCCTCAGGTAGCCAGGCAGGCAGGCCAGGAGGAGAAGCCAGTGGAGGGACAGGCCTCCCTTGCATGGCTGACTTTCCATGGGCTATGGTGAACAAAGCCTTGTGCCCAGTGGTGGGGCAGAGTTCACCTCAACAGAAGTGAGGGTTTGAAGCACAATCCCTGTATTCAGACATGTCTCCCACCTCCCCTCACACCTACCTGCTCTGGTGGGGTGGCCTTGCTCTTACACAGTCTGAGGGGGCTGAGGCCTCTTCCAGAGGCTCATCTCACACTAGTCGACCTGCCATTTTTGTTTTAAAGTAAAAAGCCTCTCCCTGAGAGCACAGGATGGGGCTTGGCCCTGCCGCTGGGCTCTGGGCAGCAGTTGAGTTGGGCCCCCGTGGCATGGCGGCCTCCTGCAGCTGCGCCCCTGTGAGTGCCCAGGGCAGCTCTGGCTTCACCTCACACTCGACACTGGGCATTGAGGTCTCTTCACAACCCCCAAAAATGTCACTGCCTCAGCTCCCCTTGTGGGGTCTCCTCAGCAGGGTCACCCATAGCCCGCTCTGCCTCCTCACTGCTGTGGGGGACAGATTGCAGCAGCGCTTGGGGAAGAGCTCAGCCTGAAGGAGGGGATGGCCCCTCCCAGCACAACAGGTCCCTGGCTGTAGTGAGGCCACCATCATGAGGGAGACCTCTCTCCTGGGGCCGGGAGCCTGTCAAGTGTTTGTGTCTTCTCCACGTAGCAGGAAGGGACGTGGAAGAGAAAAAGAAAGGCTTTGCCTCCATACTGTGTGGTCTGCAGTGCCCCATGCCCCCTGTGTGAGATTGGGCAACGCCCAAACCTTCGGCAGGTCAAGCCCCCCACACCGCTGGCGTGCTGAGGGAAGGCAGGGGCGGGTGGCCAGGGACGCTCTCGTTACAGCCACTCATCGGATGCTAATCCAATCATTCCGCTAATGAAATCAGGCTGCGCCGCTAATGAAATCACCCTGCGGCAGCCAGATCGCTTCACAGTGCTGCTGCTCTCGGCATTGGATTGGCTGTGCTGGAGGGTCACCTCTGGCAAGAGCCCCCCATACCCACTCCCATGGTGGGTACAGGCAGCAGGTCCACTGCCAGCCATTCTGGCAGCATGGACTCAAGCCCTCCACCAGCAGCAGCCCCTGCCCTGCCCAGCCAGCAGACAGCAGGGAGCAGAGAGCAGGATGGCTGATAACAAGACACCAATTACTCGCTTTCCACTTCTCTGACAGCACGTTTTTTCTTGGGGAGCTGTCACCTGTGTGTGCTGGGAGGGAAGGCCGCTGGGGCTGGGGCCTCCGCGGGCAATGGCCTCCCCGGGCTGCATGGCTCAGATGCTCAGGGGGGGAGATGGTGTCTGCAGCACTTGCAGTGACTGCATAGCCAGCTTCAAAATAATACTGCTAGTGAGGAGCTCACAAGAATTAGCAGAGAAGCATCCCAGAACCCTGGTACTTGCCTCTCTGGGAGTTATTCCCGAGTGTTCCCAGAGTAAGTCTATTAATCAAAAAGAGAAAGGGCACCCATTTCCTTATGAAATGCTTTACTTCTGATACGACCATGCCAACATGGTAGAAGGTGCTGAAAAGAATGCTAATGCTGTTCCTTTTTAATGTCTTTTCACTCAGGAGCCTCTTGAAGACACCAAAAAATATGCTGTATTAATATTTTTTCCTTTAAAAGCTGCTGGATGTAGGGGAGCATCCAGAAGCATCTGGCTCATGTTTGGAGCGAGGTCTACCTTTAATTGGATTTTTTTTTTCAAATAACTTGAGGCTGAAAGAAACGGAGGCAGTGATAACAGTATTGTTTGTATGAAACCTATTCATAGCAAAGGCTTTAGCATTCTGCAAGCTAGCGTGCTTCTCCAAAGGTCTGCTAGTTAATTGGCGCGTTGTTTAAGAAAAGGTTTTAATGGTGTAGGAGGCATAAGCCTTTGTAAATAATATTATCTTAAATGCAGAAGGCCTTATCATGCACTCCTTGCTCAGGCAAATCTCCTCTTGAGATCATCTGGAGTTTTGTCTGAGTAAGGAGTGCAGAATCAAATCCATAATGAGCCAACCGCTTAATCGAGTGGCACGGAAAAACACATTCAAGCAGTTCTCAGCCACATCTGCTAGACTTCAGTACTGCTGCAATCTCACTAGAGGGAGCAATTTATTTTGAAATATTAGTCAATATTAGCTCAGCGCTTAGCCGGGCCACTAGTGGGTCAGAATTAAGAAGAGTTTTCTGAGGCAAATACACATTTTAAGATAAAAAGACAAACAAGTAGAATAGAGAAATGAAAAGACAGCGCTAGTTAAAAATCCTAACTTCTGAAACAATGAGTTGTAAACAGAAAAAGGAATCTATGCAACATATGGAGATAGTTTTTTATGTTGTTTTTCCTGCTGAAACATCTACAGTAGAGGTTTTGTCCCTGTTTCCAGTAGAGATTCCCGTTTTCAAGGGTTACAGATCATTTTGTTTAGCCCTTGATGTGAAATTTCGCTTTGATTTAAAACTTGGATAGAGCTATTCTCTTTTTTATCATAGGCTGTAAAAGGAAATAAATTTCCAGATGCATCAAGATTCTTAGAAGTATTGCTAGCACTCAGGGTCTGTCAACATTTCCATCTTAAATCATTATTTAATGTTGAGTCATAAACACCTTTCTGTAAACATTTATTTAGTGCCTGACAAGGGCTCCTGTCTAAAGGGGTGAGGGGTGGTATTGCTCAAAAAAACCAGGGTTTTAAAATATTTTTAACGATATATTTAAAGGCTGTGTTCTAAATCTGTCATGGTTCAATACTGTTCTTATTCAGTCTATATCAGGGTAAGTTTGTTCTGGACTTGTACAGTGCCTGGCACAATAAGGTTCTCAGAGACCCGAGGCACTGCAGCGAAAGCAAATAATACAGATTTAATACTGACTGTGTTTATGCAGTCTGACCCTGAGTACCGCTTAGCTCCTGGGTCCTTGCTGTCTGCCTCAGCTACGTCTTGACTCTGTGTTGGGATGAAATGTGGGAATGCAATCCCTCTGCTTTGCCCCCTGCGCAGTCTGGAGGGAGGAAAGGGGGTCTGTGGGCTAGGAGGGAACCAGAGTGACCTCGACGAGATGCAGTAATATGGAGCAGCCCTGTCCCACAGGCAAGATACAGACACCAGGAATTAATCCCTCCCCACAAAGCCAAAACGATCAGTTTTGTTCATCTATGTGAGTGCAGCAGCTAGCTCTGTTTCACATGCTCATCAAAGAGTCACTGGATACAAAATGACCAAGTCTGTTTTGCTCCAGTGGGTGTTGGATACAGCCTTTAAAAGCCCTAAACCTGCCCTCTGGTCCACTGAAGAGGAGCCTTCTCTGTGTGGAGCACCAACTGTGTGATATAATTTGCAGGACAGGAGCTGAAAAGGTCTACCTGTTCGTAAGCAAGATAACATCACTACCCCCCATGATACACATTACACCAAACTTACCATTATTAGCAGAAATTATCAGCATCACAGTTATGTTTGGTGACAATGTTGACTCTATGGTTTATACAAATAAAAATCAGTTTTTACTTTCCAGATCTGATGTACACAGAGGACAGTTTATGCCCATATCCTCACTGCATTTCAGGAGACTGGATGGAGGTATGCACTCCGCACTACCCCAGGTTCTGGCCGCGTACTGGTACAGAGTGCGATGTTATGCTTAAGGAAGCTGTGCTTGCGATACAGCAGGATCCACTGTATTGCAGGGTAAGAAACTAAAACAGCCAGAGGAAGGGAAGAAGGAGGGGTGGCCATGCAATCTTCATCTCTACCATGGCCTGGAAGAACAGGCTCTCTTTTACTACTGCTGACATTTTACTGTCAAGAAAATCAAATCTCCATTTTCACTGGAAGATTTTAAATGAACGGCAAGCTCAAGTGAGTGCAGATTTAAGGCTACCCTCAAATGTGATTGAATAGTGGGAGGAAGTAACTTTCTGTGGTTTTAATCTCTACTAATCTACCAGGTTTTTTTCTTTTTGGTTCCAACCTGAGATTTTCTGGTAATACTTTATACAAAAAAATCAGGTCCTGATTTATTCTATTTGCCTTATTCTACAGGTGAATGGAGATTTAGTAGATGTGATATCAGGCAAGGAGGAAGCAAAATCTGACAGACCAACAGAATGTGACTAATAACCAGTTCATACAAAAAGTCTTTTTGTTAACACCGTTGTAAATTCTTTGCTGAGCGAGCAGGGAAAAATCTGTTTGGTTCTTTCAGCAAAATACTGAAGCACAAGCCTAACTTAAACTATGTGAATAATGTCACTGACTGAGTTCATATATGTACACCCAGTGTTAGAAATTTTAAAATATTTTCATCTTCATTTAATTCCCACTGCTTTGAGAAAATTTCCAGAAAGAAAATTCTGAATACTAAAGGAAATTTTTAAAAATTAAATGAATAGGGGTGAAAATTGCCTTCATGTGCCTCCCCTCCAGCTTGCAATCATTGCTGGTGACACCTGTCGCTGTGTGTATATATATATATATTTCTGTTCTCTTAGAATAATTACAGCACCTATCTTTATCACATTAGGTCAAATAGTACTGATGTAAGCAAATGGTAGGTAGTACATAGGAGACAAAGTCATATCTAAAAATTCCTTTACCAATTTAGCTCAACTGAGGCAGCAGCAATAGCCTGGATTCTGAATTGCTTGATTTTTTAGCAAAAATCGTGAGTGGCCTAAAAACCAATCTAAACAAGTTATTTATGTAAAGTACATGTAATCCTTTAATATTTAATAAATCCATACTATTTAGTTGTCCATCTCATAAAAAACTTTATGGACCAAGGATCCTTTGGACTAGCAGCAATGCTAACAGGACAAAGTCAGCCCTTAACATAACCAATTTTTGATTTTATTTGTTTCCCATTAAAATGTGTTGCTGGTTTAATGAGGCTGAGATTCTTAGCATGACAGACATTTTAGGAAAACTTTGGAGAGCTCTGTATTTCTGTTATTTTAAAATGCTTGCTACTACATGTAAAACCAAAAATGTTATGTGTAAAAAAAAAAAAATACAGCTGTTGTATTTTTTACAATCCTAAACTTAAACACAAATTCCTTCCTTCCCCACATATGGTTGGAAGAAGGGGGGTTAAGCTTTTGCATTCACCAAACTACACCTAATTCACATGACCAGAGTGCTGTACAAAACCCACAAAGGCATCCAGTAATCAATTCTTTGGAGGAAAGCGGGTTCATCTATTTTTGCTACAAGAAAAAGTTGTGCTTTGCAAAAAGTCCTTTGCCCTTTGCCATATGAATTAGCAGTGCACTGCTGTTAATCTAAGTGGATTAAAAAAGGGTAAAGACTTCTGGTCCATGAAAGCCTGCTCTATAGCTAGATTTTGTACAAGTGTAACTGTGTCGGATGTGTGGGAGAGCTGGCAGGGGGGGAAGCATGAGGGGGGTCTTTTAACTGCATCTACAGCTCCTGGTATCAATTCACTTACAGTGGCAGGAAGGTGCTTGCAATTCATTCCTTTTCCTGGCGAGGAATAATAATATCAGTATGGGGTCTTTATGTTGGTATAATGACAGTCACAACGTGGGGGAGAGGGAAAAGGTTGTGCTGGTGCTCTTATGCCCGAATGGTCGAAGTGACACAGCTTCTGTGTGCAGACCCAGCCAAAATAATGCATTTCCCAAGAAAGCCAACAGCGCCATTCTGCAGTTATAAAGCACTGGGCTTAAGAATTTTGCTTGTGAGCGTATCTAGGAGCTTGACATGCTGACTAGATAAATGTTTAAAAATAAGTCTAGTGCCCAAGCTGACAAGCTTGTGCCTTTTTGAATATATTCATCTGAAGAAGAAAATGGATTTATCTGAAAGTATGTTTCATTTGACTGAGGTTCCCATCAGGGATGTAACACCTACTTGCCATTTTCCTTACTCACCTGAATATTTTTGGTATCTGGAGACAAAGAAGATAAAGAAGGTTGTACTCTATTAATTACCCTTCTCTTTGTTCTCAAGCTACCTCTCTTCCTTCTATCCCTCCTTCAAACACACCTCCCTTTCCAAATCTTTAGAAAAAAAGTAATCGCTGCTAAGTTCTTCCAGGGACTCTAGCACTTACTGGTACAACAAGTAATACTTGTGTCTGATTTGTTTTGTTGGTGTCTGAATGGGAGCCATTAAAAAAAAATCACACAAAAATGGAATTTTATAAATAACAGATGTGAGCTTTTTTTGTGAAAAATGTTTGGGGGTTTTTTGTGAAAAATGTTCAAAGTTTTTAAGGAAAAAAAAATCTAATTCTGTTTGCTCATTTTGTTTTTCCTTTTTTCCTTTTGTTCCTGTCTCAATTTTCCTGAGGGTAGAGGGCAAATAAAATTTTCCTGGGGAAGACAAAAAGGAAATGTATTGTCTCTGTTTTTAACACAGTGAAATGAGCACAGAGAAGCTAAAGACAAGAAGTTTCCACAAAACTGGGATACCTCAGAGGCGACACTCTATTCTTCGTGTACTCGCCATTACATGGTACAAATCCCACTGACATTGTTTACCTGTAAAATGTCTAGCAATTATTTCCATTGGACAAAATAGGATTTGAAGAAAGGATTTTGCAGAAAACTGTGTTGTTCGGTGTTCCCTTAGAGCCAACACTTCTGATAGGCTCCTGCTCTGTCGCATGAGGATCTGGGTGGCACTGATTACAAACCTCCTCAGACTCCAGCTCCCCACATCTCCCTTCTCTAGCCATCATAACAAGTAATAATCTCCATGCATAGGTATAAAAGTGCTCATATATAGATATAAGCTACTAACTGCCTATGTTGACTCATGGCAGAGCCAATACATGCCCTCAGGTCTCCATCCAGGGCCTATTGCAGCACCATGCCAGGTGTGGGGAATTTTGCACAGCAAAGTCCTGACCCAGCGTGGGCTGGGAACATCACCGGGACACATATGTGTGCTGTGGGAAGTCTAAAGTGCTGCCAGTCCTGAACATGTAGGCAGTGTCTTGAGAGCTGAAGGCTGTGACCAGTACTGCTGTCCCCACCCTTGAGTAAAGATTCAGCTTGAGGCTTCTCAGCTGTGTAGCAAACCACCATTTTCCTCTCTCAGAATAAGAAGACAAAGGCAGAGGCAACCCACTTTGCCAGATGGAGGTAAGGGAAAATGGGGCGGGCCAGAACTGGGTTCCTGAGTGCAAAATCCTGGGGATGGAGGCATGTCACTCCCAGTCTGGCTGATGGTGACAGCCCTCCTTCCTTGTCAGCCACAGCTGCTGCCACCGCAGCCCTGAGTCCTTCCTGGGTGGAAGCAGCAGCTATGTGGCTTTGCACAGCCACGGCAGAGTTGATGCAGGCAGCAGGCTGAGCTGCTTTCCCCCATGTGCTGTTCACTGTGCCGATGAAGAACTCCTCTAACCACAACCACTGTTGTCACCTTCCTTATCCATGCCCACTGTCCTCTGCTCGTGCTTACAAACTCCAGAGGGGATATAACCCATTGCAGCTCTTCCTAATGCCCTTGTCTGTGCTGTCTGTTGTGATCTCCAGCTACACATGTCCTTCTGTCTCAAGCAATTTTTAGCTCTCCATCATCTCTACAGAGAAAGCGCTCAGCCTCCCCTAAATTTCAGTCTGGCCTGGGTGACTTAATTCTTTTGGCAAGTTCTGCTTTACAAAAAGTGGCAATTCCAGCCACTACTTGGCCACAAACTCTCCTTAGGATCTTCCAAGCTGGCCGAGGACAAGCCTGCCTAGCCCGGTGGAGCCTGGGCTGGATAGCTGGAGTTCAAAAGTGCAGCCTGTGGGTCTGTTTGACAGATGGCTGGGTGGTTCCAGAAAGTGAAGCAAGCAGCAGCCCCCACCTCGCCATCATTGCGGGGAACTGGCTGGGACGTACAGCGGCGTTTTGGTGTGTTTCCTACAGCAGCCGTAGTCTGATGAGAGCTACAGCATGTGTAATCTGCAGAGAATTTAGCTGCCCAGCTCTAACAAGTCTCTCCAGAGTATGTTCAAACTAGAATTTCACAAATTTGGCTGATATTATTTAGAAAAGCAAAGGGCATGTTCCTGACATCAGAGTAACCCTGTCAGCAAATTCACATCCCTGCTCCTAAGCATATACAAGCCAGTGCTTTGCAGTGGGATGAAGGTGGTTTTCTCCCTTTAGAAAATGAGCCAAACAACAGATTAATTTCATTATCCCTGGAAATACTGGCTGAGACGTTTCTGCTGAATCTTTAACCAAAAGATAAATAAATCATCAATCAAAGACAGATATCCTTCATGGATGTTTTTAGTATGAAGGAAAGTATGGAAAAATTTTAAGTCCCTAAAATAGTCTTTTACAAAAGGCATCTTTACATTCTTATGGATGCAATGTAGTGCCATGTTTCCCAGTAACAGCATTTACTATTACAGGCATCTGTGCCACACCTCTTGCCAAAGTACTTCTTCAAGGAGAAGGAAAAATGTTTCACAAGTAGTGTGTTAAAAATAATCTCTCTCTTCTTAACCTATTAGCAGTGAAGTTAAATATGCTTCAGCATGGGATCTTCCCCCAGCTGCTCAGATCCCGTTATCCAAAGGACCTCCTGTGTGCTGTCTTCCCCTCCTCTACAGAGACAATTTAAGCTGTCCCTATCCCATTCCCATCTTCCCCTCTTGCAGCTATGGCGAGGAAGTATTACAGTCCAGAAACCAACTGAGCTACAGGCAAAAATATCAGTAACTCCTCTGCTTGCTTGGAGATGTCTAAGATGTGATCTGGGGTTTCATCATGGACCAGCATCATCTTCCCCTCAAGGGTCTTCAAAGCAGTTGTGACCAGCAGCATCCTAGGAACATAGTTCCCATGCTACTTTTATTTTTAACAGTAACGTCTAATGTACTGAATAATATGACCCCTTAGGATTCACAGCTCATTGGGGATTACCTGGATTCATTGAGAAAAAAACTTCTTTCAAATTTTTAGCAAGCAGATCCTAGGAGGGTCAAGGACCTGGGTCTACGGCAGAAAGAGAAGTATCTTTCTGTGAATTAAAAATCATCACTGCATTTTGCATATGGATGCACTGAGGTAAGGAGGTTAAGTGACATACCCAAGGTTACAATGCAACCCAGTGGTAGAGCAGAAAAAGAAATCTGGCACCCAGACTCCTATTTGTCTCTAGTTTCTATTCTTTTATTCGCTGATGCTTTCAAATTTGTAGTTACCATTGCTATAATGCATTTAGAAATTAATGACAAATAAATATTTGTTCTTGTGGGCAATAAAGATAAGTTGATTTTGCACACTTGTAAAATTCTATTATGTATAAAGGATTCTTTATTTTATAATAGCTATTAGAGTGTTTGTTTGTAGGATTTTCTTGGGGTGGAAACTTCAGAAGATGCATTGCTTTGAGCTAATCATTTAGCAAAGGACAAAGATGCCTTAGATTGCTGACTCGTCCTATAGTTAATGGTTCTCTCAGGCTTTTCTCTGTCAAATGTGGCAACTATGACATCAAATGTTATCTCTGTAAACACATGCCAACTCAAAATAGCACATGGCGGGGGAAGGACGAAGAGTTTCTTATCCTATATTTTAGCCAAGATTATGGTCACCAGCATGTTCCTCTCACCATGGAAAAAATAGACTTCAGGATAACTATGCTTTCCAGAAGTTAAATTTTAAATATAAATGACTGATCCAACAAACTGTTCCACTTTCACATTAGCCACCTTAGAGGATCATACATCGAGTCCGTAAAATATGGAATTCTCATTTCTGGGATGCCAGAATTTGATCTCCAATATATTATTTGCACAGGCTCACTATGGACACAAGGATAAGATACAGCTATTAGAGACTTTTTTCCCAAAGATTTTACAGGACAGTAGACTGGCAGTTCAGACAGCCAGACTGTTTTGTTGATCTGCCACTGATCTGCCATGTGACCTTGAGCAATTCTTTTCACTTTTCTCTAGCTCTGTTTCTCCTCCTACAATTTGCCTTATCTATTTAAATGGCAGCCTTTCTGAGCAGGGAATTTCTCACCTTGTGCTAGCTAGCAGTGCTTAGCTGAATGTGAAGCTGTCTTCCTTGGGATTATTGTATTGCAAAGCCAGCAAGTAACACTACCAACTAAAAGCACTACTATAAAATGCTAATAAGATATTTTTCCAGAGGGCATCTTAGCGCAGTCAGAGGAGCTCCAGTACTTCACTTCTGCTGCTCTTCCTATCCAGGAGCTGAAGCTGTGATGTGGCATCACCGACACTGCCATTTTATGGTCAGATTTTTGTAAGCAGGCCTCAAAATCATGATGTGGAGTGCAGCAGCATGAAGCAGAGCTGGTCAGGCTGTGGCTGCTGAGCCGCACTTGGCTTAAGAGCCGGTCAAACCCGCTCCCATGCTGGGCTTTATCAAGGAGGACGAGAGGTGCTCCTAATCTTGGCCATGAGTGAAAGTGAGCTTTCGTGGCTGCCAAGGTTTTCCTCTGCCTGTGGTGCTGGACCTCAGCCATCCATACTCGGGGCCCCGTGTTGGCCATATGCATCATCCCAGGGGCTGGGGACTGCCAGCGGTGGCCAGCTCTGCGGATGGTGAGGCTCACAGGCAACACAGCCCTGCAGAGTCACCCAGAGCAAAACCACAAGCATTACTGTGTGCAAAGCTCTCTCCCTTTAACCTGCACACCCAGCCTGAAGTGGCAGAAAACACATATTCCAGGTGATTTGCAGCCCGCCAAGACCCCTGTGCCTGAGGAGGTAATTTAGACGCAGCTGAATGACACGCCTGCTTGGCAGCAAAGAGCCACAGCCTGCCCTGGTTTTGCCAGTGTGGATAATTGTCACTGGCCATGTCTCATAATGAAACGTACCATGAATAAGAACAGGTACGGAGTACCTTGCCATGCATGCCTTTAGAGTTCTGGGTAACAGTGCACCTCTCCAGAATTTATATGCAAGAGCCTCACACATCCATTAGCAGGGCATTTGTATCTGTGGCACCTGTTCCTGAACATTGGGAAAAGTATAAAATAAAAACTGCCCTAAGGTCGGGCTTTTCTTCCTTCTTCATGGCATGTTATCTGTAGACATCTCTGAGCAAGCAATCTGTACAGCCTGTGGAGCCGTATCCCACCAGACCCCTGGTTAAGGACTGTGACCTACAGGCCACTGGTGCAGGGAAACTCTGTCTTCCCCCAGAATCAAAGCCATTAAACACAGGTTGGAGTGGGGAGGTTTTCTGAGGCTGAATCATGATTTTTGGATAGAAGGTATGTTTTGGTCAGGGATATAATGTGTGCTGCAGCTTATGTTGACTTTGGCTAAGCAGCTTATTAGCCTAACTAGGAGATGTTTGTAAATATGCCCAGAAATATCTAATATGTTTTACAAACCAGGCGCAAGCTGTCAGCCTGCAGCACATCCATAGCAGAGCCCTTTCCTCGGCATTCTTCCTATAAATTAGGCAAACTATAAATTAGGCAAATGCCTAGGGTATTTAAGGCAGCAGTTCACTTCACAGAGCAGGATTTCTTAATACAGGTCCCAGGAGAAATGTGCCTACCTACCTCATCAGCACAACTTTGGTAGCTGAGGCTTTCTCCCGAAAGGATTGTTCAGCACACGCTCATCATCCTCGCAGCATCCTTTTCCCAGCCAAGCACACACCTCCCCACTCCATCTGCAAGCTGGGGAGAGTCAGTGTAGGGGAGTGCAGTCTGTGCCTTTCTCTCATGCACACACGGCAAATCCCAGAGCTTTCTGCCTGGAATCCCCCTGAGTCAGCGAACAGCTGGGATTCTATCCCAGTCAGGAGGCAGCTCTTGGAGGAACATCTGGCTCCGGTCTCTATCTTGTCTGCTGCTCCTTCACACATCTACTTCCTTAAAAAGTGCTTACTGGGGGGGAGCGGGAGGGGAAACTGGCTCCAGGTTCTTTTGGCTACTTAAAGAGGACCACCCTGTTGCACTGTCAAACAAAAGTTATGTATTTCCTGCAAAAAACATAACACTTAAATAAGGAAGACAATTAGACGTAGTTGCATTTGCCTATTGCAATGCAGCTTCAACATTTTTGGGATAACTGGGAGATTTACATGCAAGAATGCTACATGTCACTCACTTTCTCTTCAGTTTGAGCTCCCAGAGTGTTAAAAAGGGGGGTTTGCACAGAAAGGGCTGAGTGAAACCTCTGGGTGTTTGGGGGAATTGTATTAAACATTAAGCAGGGATGTCAGTCCACCCAGCCTTCCAGATGGAACCCTTGCTTTGTAAATTGCCCCAAAAGAAGCTAGTGGCAATCTTTTTAGGGGCTTGTATTGCTTAGTGTGAATCACGGCAGTTGAGTGTCTTCTCTGACAATTTCCAAATAAGCTCAAACCAAATGAGAGAGAAGAACAAAGGACACTGCTGTGGGGCAATAGATTTGAGGGAAAAAATTGTGATTTTGTGGTCAGTCAAATATGGAATGTGCCAATGGTTCCTTAAGATTTTCTAATGGAAAAATCATAAGCTGCAAATAGTTAAATCAGAGTCTCTATTTCTCAGCAAACATCTTAAATTACACATAAAAATCTCTTAAACGCTTCAGCTTAAGGGAGGCCCTGGCTAGCTCTAGATCCTTCGCCTTTTGGGGATTTCGCAGCAGACCACCCACTGGGAAAATGAAAAGTTGGCATCTCTACCACCGTGGCACTTTTTTCTGGAGACGAGTCCCTAAAATGCTGTGCTTTTTTCCCTGGGGAGAAGAAATGAAAAGGTCTAAGCTGGTCAACATGATTTGACAAAGTAGGGAGGTATAAATCACCCATGACATGACTCTCTAAACTATTAGGTACTCTATTTACATGTATTTGGACCAAATGTCCTGCTTCACCCTGCTACTTACATGTAATGTAATCAGCCCACACTTGTGCAAATAAGTCTACAATTTCACACAGAGACATGCTATATGCTGTACATGCCTTGTCTCAGATAATGAGCAAGTTGTATTAATTATTATAAATCTGTCCCAGGCTATTAAAGTCTTTCCTTAATGATGTTGCAGTGAGATGACTGCTTCATTCTGAGTCAGTTTCTCCTGTAGCTACGCTTGCCTTTTTGATTGAAACCTTTTGTGGCACTTAGGCTATTTCCAGTTTATAGGCCAACAAGCCACTTTGTCTCTAGAGACTTTTATGAAGATTATGCTCTTCACCTGAATAAGAGGCCTGGAGTTGGGACTCCTAATCTTATGTATGCAAAAAAAACCCAAGCGAAAATGAATGCGTGCATTATGCCCAATAAGCTCCCATTGCTAGGTAGAAATTAGGGATTTAGTTTGCTGTCCGTATACTGAAATGATCTTCCTCAGCAAGTTAGCTGAGCATTTCACAACCACCAACACTCTTTTATCTTCACATCACATGGGAAACAATTGTTGCTCTAGTTCAAGTACGAGCAGCTGAAAGTGGTACCTGACAAAGTACGTCTGAACCAAGCCTGCATGGCGTATGAACTACACAGGGATTTTCAGGTGCCTGTCTCCTCTGGTAGACACCAAGGACTTTCCAAGAACACGTTGTGGTTGTTTCCTCTTAGCTTGCTTGCATGCCTGGTTTCCTTCCCATGGTTGAATATATATGACTATTCAACATGGGTTTGACTGCTTAAAGCATTATACTAAACTAGATGGCCAGGATATACACCTAGATCCAAAGATGTGGAAGCATCCCAGATCCATCAGTATAAACGCAGTCTTACTGGCTTGACCTCGTCCATGTACCTGAAATGTGAACTAGTGCTGGTGTCCTGCATTTCGCTGAGTTCAGCAGATGCACAGTCAGTTTGACGCCTAGTGAGCTAGGCTCAGCTTTAGGAGCTGCCATTTTCCAGGATGGGCCAGTAACACTACGGCCAAGGGCCCTATGTGTAGAAGGGTGCAGAAGACATGGTGTGTCTGTCTGACCCTCTGCTAAAGGCATAGGGTCATTCTGCACTCACAAGACTAGCAACCATGTCATCTTCTTGGTGCTGGGGACCCAAACCTGGCTCAGCCTCCAGCTCCCTTGGGGTTTTACCATTTGCTTGCAGAGGGAGTTGGGAGAGAAGAGTTCACTTTCAGAGGAAAGTGGTCCCATCCATAAGTGCTTCAAAGGGCAAATGGAAGAGCCAGAAGCAGTTGAAAGATGGGTTAGTACAGTATCTCCAGTCCACAGCAACTCTCTCAGGAGTTTTTTGGCTACAGTCTAAAACATCAAGAGCCCCTTGGGGTACTGTAAGCACGTCCAGCACTAGTTACTAAGCTAGATTGCATGACAGCGTTTTAATCACAGAGGCCACAGAGCCAGGATTACATATCTAATGTCATGCCCTTAAGAGCTAAGTAGTGTTGGACTATAGCATTATGCACAGATGAGTGTCAGATGCAGTCTTGAATTTCTTGCCAGGATACCAATAACTGCTTTTTGCGATTTTATACTTTTCACTCATTTGGCTAAAGTCTATGTTTGCAGCCTCAAATCAGGCATTTCCTAATGGACAGAGGGAGGCTTTTCTTTGCCCCACTGGGAGACCTCACTGCACTAAGGAGAACTCAAGCAGGTACCTTCTCAAAGGGAAGCACCCCACTGTTCCCTTCAATGGAAACAGTGGCAGGATAGGATGTTGGATTTCTTCTTAAGGCCTGTGCTAGGCTCTGATATTCTCTTTGTAACAGCCTGGCATTCATAATCCTCTGGGATAGTCAGGGTGGGCATTCTGCCCACACCGCTCCACATGCTCTGCTTGCAGATATGTGTAAACTAAATTTTGTAGTGAAATTAATCAGATGCCATGAAGAATACAAAGAGTAAATGATGAGAATCGTCATTACCTTTATAGAAACTATGTTAAGATTACCAATTTAGCTGGTCCTCTGCAAGCTTATTTCAACTAGATTTCTTTTAAGAAAGTGAAAATGTGCCGTGGTACACTTGGGTATCATCACCAAAGAATGAGATTCAGAATTAGCACTCCTGTAACATACCACCCCTGAGTTGATCTAGAGAGCACACAGGCTTTTCTTAATATGAGTGCACATTGGCTTCAGTGGCATTGTATTCAACAAAGGTTTTTTCTTGTGACAGTCTCTGCACAAGACATCTCACACAAACCAGAAATAAGATCTCTTCTTCTTCTCAAGCTGCTTCATCTTTTCATCTTACTCCTCCTTTGCCTTCATTTCTTCAGACAGAAGTGGAAAGTAAGGGAACCACTCTGTGATTTTTAATACAACATGCTTTAAGACGAAGCTGCGTTGGTGTCCGCTCATGCCCACAGCCTCCAGACAGGGTCAGCATGGTCTTTGTAGCCTGGGCTGCAAATTCACTTCCTTACCCCATGAAAATCCTTCACAGAGTTCCTTTGGAGGGTTTCCTCCAATTTTAATTCATCCATTTCCCTAAACATCAGACATACCCTAGTCCCAAACAGCTGACTGATTTCTGTGGCAGGAGATTAAGTATTTTTTGATTGGGAATTCTTTTTTTCCAGGCACAGTAGAACCTGCCCGGTTATTCTCCTTGCCCAGCCATGCAAGATGAAATGAGCCTGTCTAAGCCCACAAGAAGGGAAGGTGTCCCCAGTCCTTTCTCTCCAGCCATGGAGCCTGGTCCTGATTCAGCATGGGCTGTGAACACACATGCCGTGCCTGCTGTCTTCCAGCACAAAATGAGCATGTGCTAATTTTACCTTTGAAGCCAATGGGATTTAAGCATATAGCATACATGCCCCATTGGATCAACGAGTGCGTCACAGCTTCTGCTCCTTCCAGCGTGAGGAGGAAAACACTACACTGACCAGTGTAGGCCCATAATATTTTCATGTAAACAATGCTTGCATGGGTCCCCAGGCTGTGTTATTTATGTCCCCAGAATTGCCAGCTCTACCGGAGGGGATCTGAGTGGTCTCAAATGGCAGTGTCTGGCCATCGCAAGAATTAAATACTCCATTGTCACGCAGAGAATTGTTAGAGCTGCGCTCCAGTTGCAGAAGACTTTTTGTTAAGAAGACAGAAAAATGCAACATTCCCTGCACCCTAGACAATTAAAAGGAAACACCCTATAAGATGCTGAGAGCCTACAACTGTCACTAGGTCAGCAATGAGGCTGCTTCTTGGGGTTGTTGCAAAAAAAACCCCAAACCACCCCTGTCAATGGGAGCCTTTTTCTCTGCTCTGTATTGGGGGCTGAAGTTTTGAACAGCATCTCAGCTTCATGGACCAGGACTCAAAAAAATGACCTGTTCTATGAAATGTCCCTCCCCACATCTTTTGCTCAGACTCGCTGAGCCATAGCTGTTGACATGCGAGAATGGCTGTCGCCCTGATTGTGTCACACCGGCATTATTTGTCAGGGATGTTGCTGGTCACCCACTGATTACAAGCTGAAGACTCTGACCTCCTGGCTCAGCCAGCAGTTACAAGTACATAAAGTAGGACAAAGGTGTCCCTTAACATCCAAATAAACCATGAGAATAAAGCCGGACTGCATGTTGGTGTTAACAAAACACATGGAGCATTTTTATCTCTGGAAAGCTATTTCCTATTTGTAATACTACTTGAAACCACTTCCAAATCTTCATTTGATGTTACTCATATTCATATATTTTACGTGTCTTGTTTTCATTTTCCAAATATGTTTATTAAAAAATGTTCTCAGGGTAATGGCCCTTGTGGTAGGAATTTCTGTTTTGGGGGAAAAATACCAGAGTTGGAGGTTTTTGCCAGCAGGATGTGAAAGCTGAAGGAAATAACAATGACTGGGGCTAGAGATTTGTCACAGGGAGTTAGAATGCGAAAATTTACAGTCTGGCCATGAGACAGTCCAGGCTAAAGCCATGAATTTATAGGAAGCATTGCCAAAAGCTGGATATTATTATTTTAATCAAACTCTGTTTTACTTTGCACAAAAAAAAAATAAAATAAAATATATGAGAATTGCCAGAGACTTTGGCTCCACAGATAGAGGAGAAAGGGCAGAAGAGCAACCTCCGTCTCTACTGCTCTTCCCATCCTGGCTGAGGAGTGGGAAGCACGCATGACCTTCCCTGGAGAAATCATGGGAATTCAACCGCTCATAGGGAGAGTTCTTGCTTGCTTGGGAACTCCCCTCGCACTCAGCATTGCCAGCTCAGGCTCTGCTGACTTCAAAGAAGCACCAAACGGGCTGGGACCCACTCGCACACCGACACGCCGTCCTCCAGCCTGGCAAGAAATTGCTTCATTCCTTAGCTCTGCATCCACCAAAGTGGGTGCAAGAATTTGTGACTTGGAAGGTTGAAAACAACTGCATCAGTACGGGGCTTGTAGATTCCTGCTCCTCTCCAGATAATGCAGCCTTGAAAGTGCCTGGCAAGGATTTTCATAAAGGAAAGGCTTTATGCTCCTTTATGCTTGTATTGTCCCAGTGACCTTAATTGTTGGTGGGGTTTTTTTAATTGAATGAGAGAAGAGAGTTCCCTTCACTTTTGTCTTAACAGTATGAGGTCTGGATCTGCTGGAAAATTACTTGTGAGACCTCTGGATCTCTTATTTGCACAGAAGTAGCCACTTATATTTATTGCTTTACATATGGCCGCAATCCAGCAAATCACTCAAGCATGTGAATAACTTTAAGCATGGAAGTAGTCCCCTGTGAGCCAGTGGAACCACCACCACACTAAATATATATATCAAGTGATGAGCCCGGCTCCACCCTCGTGTTTTCCCGAGTGCTGCCATTTCTCCACATACACACCCAGCAGGCCGGGGGCTTGTTCCTCGGGTTCCTTTCCAATTGCGTAAATCTCGGTCACAGATTTAAACTGTGGGCTGCATTGATTCCTGCACACTCATCGATCCTCGCCCGTGCCTGTCCACCGAGGCTGCGCAGCCCTGCGCTCCCCCTTCGGATTAAATATTCTTTTTTTTTTTTTTTCCCGTTAAACCGGAGAAAAATACATAACGAATTTGCAGGGGGAGCCTTGCTGAGTTTTACAGGACCTCGCTGCCCTATACGAGTATCTCTTCTTATCACACACATAGAGGCACAGTCCCCCTCGGGGGGCGGGAGCAGCAGGGACATCTGCGAGCCGCCCCACCTTAGCTGGCCCCGGGGGGGGAGAGGGGGGGCTGCAGCCGCCCTGGAGGGGTCACAGGGCCGTTGTCTGTCCCGCTTGTTTTTCTCCCGCCCCGCACTTCGGAGGGAGAGGGGCGGCCCCAGCGTCCCCGACGGCTGCGGCCGCCGGCACCTCGGGGGTGCCCCCGCGGGACCCCGCTCTCCTCCCGGGGGGGGAGAGGCCGGATCCTGCCCCCGGGGCTGCCCGCACCCCTCGCCGGGGCATGCGGGACCGGGGTTAGGACCGCAGACGACCGGCGGGATTTCAGGGGGAGGGAAAAGGAGGGGAGAGGAGGGGATGGCAAATACTCCGTGGCAACGGTAAGACGTGAAGCCGAGAGCGCTAAGTGCATACCAGAATTTATAGGTGGACTTTACAGGACGTTTTACTACAACCTGGGAGATGATTCATTTTTATACGTAGCATGTTACACCGCGGGGCCGCTCCAGCCGGTTAATGTTCAACGCGGGCCGGGCTCGGCCGTGGGCACAAGCCCACGGCCAGGGAAGGGGCTGCGGCCGTGGGCCCCGCTCCACTACCGTCCCCGCAGCGCCCAGTCCCCGCCCCAGCCCCCGGGGAGGCCGCGGGCTGCGGCTTGGCAGCGGAGGAGGTGGGGGGAAAACCTTAAAAAAAGGTCAAACGGAAGGAGAGGGTGGAAGGCGATCACACACACACCCCCTCCCCCGATCAGGCGTGGGTTTCAGCGATGCGGTGGGTGCGTGGCCAGCTCCTGCGTGGCCGTGCAGGGCTACCGCCGCCGGAGCATCCCTCTCATCGGCGGGCAGCGGCTGCAGAGCTCAGCCCGCACAGCCCTCTGTGTAATATGTATGCACTGGCAACGTATATGTGTGGGTACGTGTATTTACATATATGTGTATGTGTGCGTATATAGATGAGGGCATAAATCTGAGACGCTTCCCCGCTGCACCCCGGCTCGGTGGGGAGCCCCGCTGGGCCGGGGACGGGTCTCTCCCGCACTCGCACACGCACAGACACACACACACACACCGACACACAGGCACACGGACACGGGGCTCACTCGGCTCCGTCCCCAGCGCCGCGCCCCGTCGCCCGGACAAGGCGGCTGAGGCCGAAGAGCTCCCGGCTCTTCCTCACAGCCGGAGCGAGGCACCCGCAGGCTCCGGCTCCCGGGTGGGCTGCTGGGGGCTTTGTAGCTTTCCTTTCTTTCTTTTTTTCTTTTTTCTTCTCCCGGTTTTGGGCTGAGGTCGGTCGCGTCCATCCTCCGCTCCCGACGGCGGGCTCCAGCCGCGCAAATCGCGCCGCTGGCCGCGGGGCTGGGCCCGGCTCAACCCCGAGCTCCCCCCGGGGGCTCGGCTTTGCGGAGCCGCAGCCGCGCAGGGCTTTACCTGCCCTGCGGCCCGGCCGCCCGCTCCCCGCGTGGGGTCAGGCCCGGGCTCTTCCCGAGGCGGTGCCGCGGGGGGCGGCCCGTCCCCACCCGGTCCCGCCACTTTCCGCCCGTGGGTCTGGAGTCCGTGAGGCCCCGCTCGCACGCTGCCCCCGCCGGGGCTGCGCCGCAGGAGGTGCCGGACGGGGGCTGGTGGCGGCCGCGGGGGGGCCGGGGTCGGGCCGGTGGCCCCCCCCCGGGCAGGGCAGGCACAAGCCCGCCCTCCGAGAAGGCAGGACCGGCGCCGTTCCCGCTTTGACGGCGGCAGCATTTGCTCTGCCCGGCCTGGCTCCGCGGCGGCGGGAGCGACCTGCGCTGCCCCCCGCGCCCCCGTCGCAGCCCTTCGGGGTAGGCGGGGCGGTGAGGGTGGGGTGTCGCAGCTGCAAGGGAGAAAGCGAGCCAACAAGCCCCCCTTGTCCCCGAAACCCCGGATCGACCAAGGGGAAAAATCGGCCCGCACCGGCAGAGCCCGGGCTCGCCGGGCGGGCAGCGCGGAGCTCCCTGCGCGCCTGCGGAGGGGCTCGGAGCGTCGGCTCGGCCCTGCTCGCTCCAGCCCCGCGGCGCCGCCCGGCACAAGCAGGGCCCGAGATCGCGAAAAGCGGCCTCAAACGCCTTTTTTTCCTAAAAAGAAAAAAAAACCCAACACCTTGCCGCTAAAAATTTAGAAGTCAGGGTTTCTTTTATTTCCTCTCTTTTCTCCTCTGAAAGATGCAGGCGACCGGAGAAATTAATTCCAAAAGGGGTTCGCGTTTAGAAAACTTCAGGTTTAGCAATCAATTAGGCCGGCATTGTACGGAGCTCCGAAGGTGTAAATCCTTCCAAGTTCCTGGATTATTGACTGTGACGGTGTACCGGGTGCATAATATTCATAGCTACGCATCTGTAACACGCGTACCAAAGCAGGCATTTAGCAAGGTAAATCGCATGCCCCGAGAGCGCGTAGGTACGAGCGCCAGGGCGCCCCGAGCCGGTCCCCTGCCCCCTCTCCTTGGCTTGAAGCGGGGTGTGCGACCCCCCGCCACACTCGCGCACCCCCCGCAACCCCTTCCGCGCCCGCGCAGCGCTGCCCGCCCAGCCGGCGGGGGCCAGCGGGCTGCGAACCTGCCCGCGCCCGCCCCACAGTGCGGCGAAACGGCTTTCTGGAAAAAAAACCCAACAACTTCCCCGGGCTCAGATGTCAACTCTTTTCCCAAGGAAGTTCTTTCCCTCCAAAAATGCTAATGAATCGCGTAAGGGGGGAAAAAAAAATCTTTTATTTTATAGGTATAAACAAATGTACAGGTATTTAAAGATCGGTATCGAGCTATTTGGGGAAGGCACACGCGTATGAGCGCACACGTACGTAGAAACAATGCAAAGAGAGGGCGGCGGGAGTGCTCAGAAAATGACCCCAAGGCGATCTATCGATATCTACGGTTAATTTCGCCCCTTGCGAGGCGCGCCGGTCCGACTGCCGGGGCCCTGCGCCCGCCGCCGGGGTTCAAAGTGCGGGAAGGCACCGTCCGACAACAAAAGACCCGAGCCGAGCCGAGCTGGGCCACGGCCCCGGGGGTCCCGCCGGCAGGGAGAGGGTCCCCCGGGCCGCCGAGGGACCCCGCGCTCCCCGGCTGGAAGGGGGAGCCGCTCCCGCCGCCGCAGCCCCGGGGGGCGGCGGGGCTGTGGATTGGGATGTGGATTGGGATGTGGATTGGGAAGCAGACGGCGCTGGCCGCTCGCACGCCCGGCGCGGGGGGCCGCGCAGCAGGCGGCCCGGAGCGGCCTTCCCCGGGGCCAGGGGGGCCGGGGGGGTGCGAGCCCGTTGTTTAACCCCTCTCCCCCCCGCCTGTCCAAATAGATATTTTGCAAATTCCCCATTTCGTTGTGGCTTTTTCCTCCCCTCCCCACGGCCTCCATTGTTCCAGGTTCACACTGCCACCGCCGATAAGGGGAAGGAAAGCCCCCGGAAAAAAAAAAAAAAAAAAAAAAAAAAAAAGAGAGAGAGAGAGAGAAAAACCACAGAAAAAGAAAAAACACGACCCAAGATTTTGATTTACGACCTAATCAAAACATTGTATCTTTGGTCAAGTGGCGCAGAAAAATGATGACCCTCAAGGCTTCAGCTAGGGGGAGAAAGAGAAATTCAGATTACACTCGGAGTGATTTATGTCCTCTCTGAGCGGTCACGTTGATTTTTCATCGTTTGAGCCATTACACAGTAGAGTGGAAAACTCTGATCCAGTTGTGGGGTTTTTTTGGTCCGGAAACGGTATATATTATTCTTCTAAACGTATATGCCTATAGTATATATTTTATATATATCCTTTCTCCACGCATACACGTATTCTAAATATATACACGGACATTTTATAGATATATACATGAGAGGACTATAAATAACCAGTGCCACCGAGAAGAAACGAGAGCCGAAAAGAGCGTGTAAAATACCGTGCCGATACCCGCAGCGATCCGCTCGCCTCGCTGATTTCCAAGCCCGTCCCGCCGAGGGGGTTTGGGCAGAAAAGCACCCGCGTTTCTCCGGCTTCCCCGATCCCCGAGGGGGGTTCCCGGGCTGCCAGCCCCTCGCCGGATCGCCCCAAGACCTTCCGCCCGAAGCCCAACAAGGAAGAGGAGGAGGAGAAGGAGGAGGAAGGGGACATTTTTGGAAGCCCCTGGCACTCACCGGGTGAGGTGTTGACACGATGCGGAAAAACCGAGGGGAGCGGCGTTGGGTCGGGGCGGCGGCGAGGCTGGGCACGCCGAGGGTGGTGGTGGGGGGGCCGCCCGCCTCCCCCCCGCCCCAAGCACGGAGGCTTTCTCGCTCCACCGACCCCCTGGCAACAACACACGGAGGAAAAGAAAACAGAAAAACGGGTTTAAAAAAAAAAAAAAAAAAGGCAAGGGAGAAAAAAATAATAAAAATTAGATGAGGAACAAAAAAAGAAAATAAAAGTGAAGACCGGGGAAAAGTAGGGGCTGAGGCCTGCCCACGTTGCAAACAGGATCACAAGGGGGAACCCCGCTTTTGGGTGGGGGAAGCGTTTTCCCCGTGGGAAAGAGCAGGGCGCTGACCTCTCCCCTCTCCCTCTCTTCTCCGCGCCTCTCCCCGTCTCACCGCTGGTGGTGGGGGGAAGCCCGGGGGTGGGCGAGGACTCACAAAAGCTCAATCTGCCCGCTCGCGGAGCCCTCGCCCACCCCAGGTGTCCCCCGGCTCCTCCCGGCCTCACAAAAGCGCGCAAGGAGCGCGCAAAGGCCGCGCCAGGGGCAAGTTGTTTCCTCCCTGGCGGCCCCTGCACACCTCGCCAGTTTACGCATCTGCGGAATTTCTTGCTATATCGCCATTCCCGTCGGGTCCTGCCGCCGCTTCCCCCCGCCAGCCCCTCCTTGCCCGCCCGGGGTGTGAGCAGATGGGAGGGCCGAGCAGCAATTCATCTTGATTTGTTTCAATTGTCCGGCGATGGCAAAGTTATAATCCTGTATAATTTCACGAACAAGCAGGTTGAGAATGAATGGGTCGGTATTATTTAAAACAAAACACACGAGAGCACGACCTTTCCCTTCAACGACGTGTTGCAGCACGAAGTCGCAGGAAACTCGGGGCTAACCTCTCAACCCCCGCGCTCCGCGGGACTGCGGTTATTTGGGCTGCTCTTTGTTTCTCTTCATGTCTGGAAGGGGGATTTGGAAATAGAAATGTAATATTACATGAAGGATCTCCCCGCCGAAGGTGAGCGCAAGGGGCGGCAAAGGGGACAGATTATTTTGAACAGGAGCAGTTTGTTTGCAAAGTGCCTTTTCTCCCCCCCCCCCCTCCGCCTTTTTTTTTTTTTTTTCCTTTTTCTTTCCCACCCCCTCTTCTTTAATGTAATAAAGGCTTCCTTCACAGCGGGAGAAATTTATGCTCGAGATACAGCAACTTTGTGGCTGGTAATTCTCGAGGCCAGCGATGTCAAATAATCCATTTTCTCGGGGCTGCGAAGGGGAATAAAGGGATCCTGCTGCACGGAAGGCAGCATGTCCAAACCCCGCGTTTCTCTAGCATACAACGTTAGCGCGAGGGATTTTTTTTAACATGAAAAAAATGCCAGCATTTATTTGTATTGCAATAAAAAGTACTGCCCTGTGTTTCCAGAGAACGAGATCCAGTGTCAACGATCAGTCAATCAGTGCAGACTAGTTACCGCTGCGCAGCTTGGCTCAGTAAATAAAAATCCAGACAAAACTGTATGCTGTATATTTTACTCCCATGAAATAAAACACATTTTTTTTTCATGTTTGCTGAAAAGTAAAACAATAATATTGTACGAAATGTTATACACAGGGCATGTTTTACATTGCAATATCAGAAACATCATTGCATCCACCAGAGGTACTATTCTAAAACTGATATTCACACAATGGTTGGGGTTTTTTTAATAATTATATGTTAGAAACATACAGTGTTGCATTTAGTATATACATTCCCTTGCTCGCAAGCGAAAAAATCCTAATCGCTTCTGTGTAACATGCTTTATTTTAAAGCCTAACCTTTTAAAAACACTGTTGTGATATTACTAACAACTGCTTTTATAAAATTAATTTGACATTTCGATATATATACATCCTTTCAGTCATTTTTATGTTAACAATGCTAAACTTAAAAAATAACAAGCTTATAGTAACATTAAAATGTCATATCATATCCAGTCAAACATTTGTCCATATATATATATATATATGTCCTTGTAACTGTTGAAATACTCTTAGTGAAAGAAAGATCTCAGAATCTGTAGGAGGTCCTTTGAAAACAAAGGAACTATCTTATTTCAGTGGTTTCCTCTTTTTTTTTTCTCTCTCTCTCTCTTTTTCTTTCTCTCTCTGATTTTTCCTCCTTTCTCTTTCTCTCTAGTGCCCATTACTTTCTAGCATAATTCAGTCTCTGCGGGAAATGGGGAGGGATTCCCATGCAGTGTTTCCTACTTGGGTGTCTCACACGGGTCTGTCCACCGCGTACTGGCAAGCGCTCAGGTTGGAAGCGGGGTTCTGCACACTGGCATAGCCAAAACTGGAGTGCTGCTTGGCTTTAAGTCTCAGACTCGCCAAGCTCGAGTTACATGTGTCCCTATAAACATACGGAGGTGTTGGAGGAGCATAAGGACAGGCTGGCGTTGGCACTGCAGAATTCAGGGAGGGATTGCTCAAGTTGTTCAAGTTATTCAGGCTGTTGAGGCTGGAGCCGGGGACCCCGGTGACTGCAGAGGGTACCATGCTTGAAGACATACTCATGGAGGAGATGGAGTTTGGAGGGGAGAACATGCTCTGAGAAGACAGAGGGTTGACATTCATGGAGTTGAAGAACGGAAAGCTTTTGGTGGAGAGGGAAGCGGATGTCAGGCCCTTGGCTGCCCAGTTGTTGTACGAGTAGCCGGGGTACATGTCATCGTAGGGCTGCATGAGGCCGTTAAACTGTGGACCAAAGCCGTTTTTGCAAAGCTCGGCTTGCTGGTTCCTTTCTCTCTTTCTCCATTTGGCTCTGCGGTTCTTGAACCAAACCTTTGGAAATGGGGGGGAGAGGGGGGGAGATGCGAGACGCCAGTTAGTCAGGAACCACCACCACCGCAGCCCCTCGCGAGCTCTCGGGGCAACAGCCGAGCATGTCCGTACAGACACACACACACATATATTAAAAAGATGTGTGCGTACATATATATACACATGTATAAATTCGTCTCCTTCTCTACAGAGCCTCGCGCTGGGCCGAGGCAGCGATGTGCTGCCGGGGCCGCCGAGCATCCCCCGGGCCCCGGTGCCGCCGGGGTTCAGCAAGGCAGATCCGCGGCCGCGCCATTTCCACCCCCCCACACCCCCACACCCCCCTCCAATTTGCGATGCTCTAATTCGTGCCACAGAGCCCAACGTTTCCTTGTCTTTCCCCCCCCACCCCCGCGTTTCTCTTTGTTTTTTTCCCCCTCCTTCCTTGGCTTGTTCCGTACTGGAGCCATCCAGGGAAATACAAAAGTGTAAAAGCGAGGGCGAAACGCCTGGAAACACGCGGAATTTTAAGGCGATGTTTCCCATTACGAGGAAGGAGGGGGAAGCCAGCAACTAATAAATCCTTGCTTCAGTTTGTTAAAGCTACAAGTTCCTTCTGCGCGAAAGCTTCCAGAGCCGAAACCCACTTTCTAAACAAACTTGTTCGACTGCTCTTTGCCGAAAAAAAAAAAAAAAGGGGGGGGGGGGGGAGAAGAAAAAAAAAAAAATCACCATTTAACAACGTGCTAAATGAGATCTAAGGACCCTCCCAGCAGACAATGGGGAAACGTGCCCTTTCCCAATCCACATCTGGGTGTCTGACCCGCCGGGCAGCCGCCGGCAGCAGCCTCACCGTGTGGATTGGAGTCGCCGCGGGGTGTTTGCAAGAACCCCCCCAGCCGAGCCGGGCAGGGGCTGCCCGGGCACCACGGGGACGAGCCCCGTCTGGCGGCACCGCTCCCCCCGAAACCAAGCCCCCCGCTCCCCGACACCGCTCTGCTCTGCGGCGAGGCCCCGGCCGGGCCCCGCTCCCCGCCGCGCCCGGTTCTCGCTGTCTCGCTTTCCTCAAGCGACCGCGGGGAGAGGATTTATAGGCGTTTCCGAAAATCTGGGGGTTCGACCAGTTTGGGGGCTTTTTGGGGTGGTTTTTACACACACCCCCCCCACCCCACCCCCCACCCCCCCGCGCGACGTTTGCACGCGAGCAGGATCCGGCCTCGGTATCTCTGCAGCGCCGTGATGGTCCCATAAATCTCAGAGCGGGGAAAGGGCGGAGAGAGACGCTCGTCGAATTGTGAAACCAAGAGAAAGAGAAAATGCAAGGAAGGGCACGTCGGGAGCGCCTCGGACTGAAGTAAAAGCCCTTGTGTATTTTACATCTTTTTCTCATTAGAGGCAGCGCAGGTTGCAGCCTGTTCCAAGTTGCTTTCTTGGCTAATGTTTTCATTAGCGTTTCGATCAAAAGGAGCAGGACGCATTGCGCGGCGAGGGCGAAACGTGCAGCGAACCGTATTCCGGAGAGAGAGAGAGAGATCCCAATCTCTCTCGCTTTGACAGAAATGTCCTGCTCTGCCCTGCTTTTGTGCAAAGGCTCTGAAGTTTGCATACAAACCGAAATCGAAAGCAGCTGCGAACATTTCAGCCCTCCTCCCCTTCCCCCCCCCCCTCGCCCCTTCCCCGACCCCCGCTGCTCGAAGCCGGGGTGTCGTGGGGGGACTTACCCTAACCCTGGCCTCGGTGAGGTTGGTCCAGACGGCGATCTCCTCCCGAGTGGACATGTCCGGGTAGCGATTCCGCTGGAAGGTAGCCTCCAGCTCCTGCAGCTGTTGGCTGGTGAAGTGAGTCCGCTGCCGCCGCTGTCTCTTCTTCTTGGAGGGGTCCTCGGGCCCCGCATCCTCGTTCTTGCTCTGCTGGCTCTTATCTTTCTCTGTAAGGGGAGGGGGGGGGGGGGGGGGGGACGGACACAAAAACAACAAGGCGGAAAACGAGGGCGCCTCAGCCTCCGAAGCCTCCTCCCCAGCGGCTGCCGAAGGGCTGGTCCCCAGCGCTGCCGCGTCCCGCAGCCTGTCCCCGGCGCGGCTCGGCGGGGTAATTATTAACCCACGCCGGCCTCCCGCCGCCGCGGCCCCTCCGCGCCCCGCGGGCACCCGCGGGCGGCTCCTCCCGGGGCCACAGCCACTGCCGGGGCAGCGGGATGGAGCCGCCTCTCCACACGCCAGTTTTTCGCCTATCGATAGATGCAAGTTTTCCGCCTGGCTACATCCATATTATTCTCCCATCTGCACACATGTAATCCGTATTATTTCCCTATCTATACCCATATTATTCGCCTGCCTTTATCGGGCTATTCCTCTGCCTGCATCCGTATCATTCGCCCACCTGTATCCACATCAATCGCCCATCTGTATCTACATCACGCGCCTACCTATACCCGTATTATTTATCCGTCTACACCCGCATTATTTGTCCGTCTACACCCGCCTTATTTGTCCGTCTCTACCCATACTGCTCGTCCGTCTGTATCTACATCATTCGTCGATGTGTAGCCACACCATTCGCCCATCTGTATCCCCATTATTCGCCCACCGGTGTACATGCGGTTCGCCCATCCTTACACATGTCATTATTATCTTCCTGTACGCCGGCACACAGACACCGCATGCGAAATAAACCACGAGAGCGGTCTCGGCTCGGGGCCGGGCCGGGCCGGGGCAGGGCAGGGGGGCGCCCGGCGGGCGGAGGTGCGGTCCCTGCCGCTCGCCCCCTCTTACCTGCGGCCTCGGGGCTGGAGGTGTCGGAGATGGTGTGCACCTCCAGCCGGTGCTTGGCGGACTCCAGGGAGGAGCGCGCCTGCCCCGGCGCCAGCGCCGTCGCCATGGCCAGCGGGGGCTGGTGGTGGTGGCAAGATGATGAAGAGGAGGAGGAGGAAGGTGAGGAGGAGCACAGCTTATTCCCGGCTCCCAGGCGCTCCAGGCTTAACGGGTCCTTCATGCAGTTCATCGGCAAAAGGACGCCAAAGTCTACGTGCGCGCCTGGGGGGTCGATGGGAGGAGGTGTGCGTGTGTCTGTAGGTGTCGGTACGTGTAGGAGGGTCGGCGCGGCGCCCCCTCCGCGGGCGCGGAGCAGCCCCACGGCTCCGGGGGGGGTGGGTCAGGGCTGCTGGGCGGGGAGCCGCGGCGGGGCGGGCGGCTCTCGGCTAGCGCCCGGGCGGCACGGCGAGCCCAGAAGCCCCCGCCGCCCGGGGGGCCGCGGCAGCGGCGACGGCGACAGGCGAGCGGGCGAGTCCGGTCCTGCAAGAGCCGTCACGGCGACACGGCTGCTCCCCGGCCGGCGGCCCCCGGCCCGCCGCGGGGCTCCGCGGGGCGGGGGCGGCGAGGCGCGGCGGCGCTCCGCGGGGCGCTCCTCTCCGCTGCCCGCGCATGGACCCGCGCCGCGCCGCGGCCGGCCCCGCACCGCACCAGCTCAGCCGCTTCCCTCTTGGCCTGACATCTTAAACCGGCGGCGGCCTTCCCCGCGCCGGCACGTCACCGCCCCGCCCCGCCCCGCCCCGCCCCCGCCCGCGCCCCGCCCCCTGCCCCGCCCCGCCCGCCCCCCGCGCTCCCCGGCAGCGGGAGTACCCCCCCCCAAAAGAAAAAAAAAAAAAAAAAGCAAGCTCGCGTTTTCTGCCCGCTTTGCCCCGCGGGTGGGACCCGAGCCCGGCCTCCGCCGGGCGTCCCGTCGGGGCGGCTCCAGGCACGCCCGTCCCTCTCCGCGCTGCCTTGCGCACCCGCGGACCCGCGGGGGTGACGAGAGGGGAGCTCGGCACGGGCAGAGGCGCGGCAGCACGGAGGAAGTAAGCGAGGAAGCCCCAGCCCCGATTCCCTCGTTATGGAGGGGGTGGAAAACAGTCGGGAGGCGGGGTGCGGCCGGTCAGACGACGGGTCGTTGACGGGTAATAGCGATCGTAGCAGTAACCGCTACGACAACGACAACTAAACACGAGTGACAACAACAACCACCCCTCTGCGGCGCGGCTACGGGAAGCTTCACATCACACTCAGAGGAGTAAGGAAGAACGTGTACGCCGCAGCTCCCGAGCACTTGTAATCCCCGCGCCCGCCGGCTGTCTTGTCTCCTCCTGCCTGCACAGAAGGCGGAGAAAACGGGGAGAAAATCCTCCCGCCGGCATTGCCGTTCCCGTCGCCTCCTTGCAGTCGGGTTCCCAATAGCGAGTTCCCCAGGGGGCTTTTCCACCCCGGTTTTACACCTTATTCGCGCCGCGATGCGCAGGGACCGTTCCCCGTCTCGGCGGGGACCCGCGGGGACCGTCCCGCTTCCCGGCGCGGCGCCCACAGCAGCCCCGAACCCACGCCCACGAAAGCCGTTTGCAGAGTTTGGCCAAGCCCCGGGCCGGGCCGGGCTCCGGCACGCAAATCTCTCGTCCACGGCCTCCCGACCAAGCCCCCTGCGGGGTTTGGGGGGGCAGGAATTGACCCCTCGCCCTCGGGCAGCGGCAGCAGAGGGAAGGGCTGCGCTGTCCCGCGGTCCCCGCTCACGGGCCCGCTTATAGCGCGGGGCGAGGCTGCTGTGGACCCGGGTCTCGCTGGAGGAAGGAGGAGCGGGGCCGCTCCCCGCGGGTCTAACGCGGGGGCAGGTTGGCCTCCCGTGTTGGCCAAGATCCCCCCGGGGCAGAGGAGCCTTTCCCCGAGCTCTGCCCCCGGGGAGCTGCGGTCCTGTTGGGGATGGGGAGCCCGAGGGAGCCCAGGCGCGGAAAAAGCCATTTGCGCCTCTATCTTCGACTCTTCCGCACGGTCACGGGCATCGAAAAGTTACCGAAAAGTTCCCCTTGATGTGGCCCTCCACACCCACATCGCAGCGCCCAAACTTTTCTGTATCCCGTTGCTTCCTCCGCCCCCCCCCCCCCCCCCGCAAGGATCTTTCCTAGCCGCTGATGTTCGTTCGAGGTACGTATCATCCCCTCGCAATCTTACTTATCGCTAAATTATACATATTACTTTCGCAGCCTGTTAGTAAAGAAGGTTAAATTAATTTACATTCTGCTCATTATCTGGTGTTTAAATGACGTGTTTTTATCCCTGAGATTTGGCGAAGAATCTCTTTCCTCAGACCCCACAGCGTTTCGACGGAGACAATGCTCTTACATTTGTAGTGGATTTTAATCTGATAAGACTCTAATTTGCTTAAGTCTTTTAAATAGGGGGTTTAAAATGATTCTAGCCGTTTTCTTATTGAATTTCCTCTAATTCCCCCAAGATCATAAAGTATATGTGTAAAGTAAATATTTCCTCCCTTTGCACCGGCAGCAGATGACCTATAACTAAGTCAATATGAATCCAGCTCCATTCTGCACAATTTGTTTACCAATCATATCCCCGTTTCTTCTTAACCTCTCGCTACCTCCGTGGTCCTGCACCCAGAAATCCCGACACCCCCCCCCCCTCCCCCCCTTTCCCCACGCCGGGACCCCGCCAAGGCCGCGGGCGCGGAGCTTCCCCGGCCCCGGGGAGCGGGCGCGGCCTCGGCCTCACTGCGAGGGGCGCTGCGAGGGGGCCGCCCTGCCCTTCTCCAGCCCCCACGTCGGGGTTGTAAGCCCCCTTCAAAGCCCTGGGGAGGGGGAGCCGGCGGGAGAAGGGATACGGTGGTATCCCCCCTCAGGTTTTTTACTTTTTTTTCAACGGGCCAATGCAGCCCTCTCGCAGATGAGCCCTTTCCCCCTCCCTTTCCTTTTCTGTTTTTGCATTCGTTTATTTTTAGTTAGTCTGGGGCAATGCTGGCTTCTTCCGCCGGGAGTCGAAACTAAAAGTCCCTCCCGGCTGCGCGGCGCAGAGCGCTTTTTCCGCGCTTTGTGCGCTTACAGGGCGCAGCGCCGGTGCCCGCCGGTGCCCGCCCCGCCGCGGCCCGCTCTGTCCCTGGTGCCTGCCCGCTCCCCCCGGGGAACGGAGGAGGAGGAACAGGGCCCGGCCACCTCACCGCCCTCCCACACCTTCCCCAGCGCCAGCCCCGCGTCCCCCACCCCAGCCGGGACAGACCTTCGGGCCGTCCCCGGGTCCCCAAAGCGGGGCACAGCACCGGCCCGGGCCCCGGCAGCCCGGAGGGAGAGGGCGACGGCGTTTCCTTACACGCCTTTGATTAAAACTCCCCCACTGCGGGCAGGAGGGGAGCCACCACGCAGCATTAGTTGTCATGGTGACCATAAATCACGTAAATCCAAAAATACCTACCTATAATCTGAGATGAAGCTTTTATTTCCCGAGTGAAATAATATTTTAAAAGCTGTCAGCCAACCGAAAAACAACCTAATTGTAGTCACCCAAGTAATATATTAGCGGTAAAGGTTTCAATTAAAATGTCAAAAGTGTTTTTTAAATTTTTTTTTCTTCCTTTTTTTCCCTGCTTGCAAGCTCCCATCCCTTTTCGGTTTCGGGTCCCGGCCACGAAGCCGCCGCGGCCGGCTCACCCGCGTAGCGACTGTCCGCGCCTGCTGCGCGGGGCTGCCACCCCCTAAAAAAACCCCTCTATCTGGGGGAATTCCCCACTTCCCCGGTCGCCCAGGGCTGCAGGGCTCGCCGAGGACGCGCTCCGGTGGGCTGGAGGGCATCCACCGGCAGCGAAAAATGGGGAATTGGGACTGCTTCCCATCCAGCTCCACCTTCTGCATCTCCTCTTTAATTAATTTTGTGGTTTGCTTTGTGGTTGTTGTTGTTTTGGTTTGGTGTTTCGTTTGGTTTTGGGGTTTTGTTCGGTTTGGGTTTTTTTCGAGGGTGTTTCTCGACCTCCCGCTCCCGCCGGCGGAGCTGGCGGCCCGGGGTCCCCGGTGCCGGCCGCGGTGCGGGAGACGGGCGGGCCGGGAGCGGGGCCGGGAGCTGAGCGGCTCGGCTGGGGTTGCTGGGGAGGGGGGTGCCCAGACCTACTGCGGGTATTTATTTTCCCACTTTTCCTTTATCTCCTTACGGGATCGTTGTTTCTAGGCGTAATACTCTCCTAAATGGATAAATCGGTTCTTATGCAGAGTCTCCAGCTAGTCCTGTCGTCTTTTACCTCTGGCTTGTTGTCTTTCGCCTATCTCGGATTACCGGGTATTCTCCTCGATGAAGAGCCATTAATTACCCATTCAGTCAATATTAGGAAGACTACAGAGCTTTTTACATAGGATTAAGAAGACATCAGATTGTTCCGTTAGTATATTCCTACTCACGAATAAGCTTTCGTTATACATTTAGTTTTCCCTGGAGTGAGGCTAACAACTGCTGCATATATTATTCGCAGACGACGACGACGGCGACGGGGTGTGTGTGTGTGTGTGTTAGAAATTATATATCCGAAGCGCAATAAATAACTTTTAATTTGCGCTCGGCGGGGGCTGCGGAAAGGGGCGCGCAGCTTCCCCGGCGCCGCGCAGGGGCAGCGCACCGGCGGAGTGCCTCCGCCCCGGCCAACGGAGACACCGGCTCCGCCGCTCGGGTCACAACTCCGGGGACAAATTTGGCCAGGTTATGTGTCGGGGAGGGTGCCGCTCAGCTCTGCCCCTCCGGCTCCGCCTCGGCCCCCCCGCGCCCGCGCCCGCTCCCTCCCGCGGGGGCGGAGGCTGCGCGCCCGCCTCGTCCCGGGGCTCAAAAAAGGCACCGGGGACGGTTTTTTTTGCTTTGCACGCTGCCATGTCTTCAGCTGATCTGGACCGAGAGCTGAATCAGCGTTGGGTTTTTTGGGGATTGCTTTTGAAAAAGAGATGTTAAATTACGGAATATTCAGACCGAATAATTTTTTTTTTTTTTTAAGAGTTGAGATAATCAATTCGTGATGCTGAATGATGATATAAGGTGGAATGTAATTTCAACGTTTTCTGTTGGAGGCTGCTGTTTCAGCAATACCCAATTATCGATTACAGTAAAGGTTTCCTTAAGTAGAATTGAGAGCTAACAAATTTTGTGCGCATATATATATACAGATATGTATACACGCACGCCAATAGTTTAAGCATCTTCCCGCACTGCATAAAAATTATTCGAATAAACCCACCAGCAACCATTTACACGTGCTGTGGGGCCGTCGAAGCGTGTGCTAAAGTTTTCCTAATTTTGTGAGGTTGATCACGCAGCAGCAATTTCCCCGTCTCTCTGGGTAAACATGACACCCGCCGGGCTGCGTTTGACACTCCAGACTGCAATAATGTTTTTATACTTTGCCATTTTCCTTTCCCCATTTCTTCCGGGGGGACTTTCCCTCCCCGCGCCCCCTTCGCGCCCGTGTCGTTTTGGAGGGTCTCCTACTGAATTTCGTTTCCTCCTTTCACAGGAGCATCGATTTGACCAAACATCCGCATTTTTTACTATTCTTACCAAAGTTGCTAGATAGCGATTACCCCTCCTTGTGCCCACCGATGGTGCCTAATTCGCGAAGTTACCTGACCGCCCTCCTAATTTCCGAAACTGAACTCTCACGGGGGGGGCAAACAAACCCCATCTCCGCTTCGCCACCTCCCACCCAGCCCGCCCCAAGGACCAGGCTTTTTGCGAGGTAAATCCCATAAAACACGACGTCCTGGCGGTCAGGCAAGGCAAAAATCAACGAGCCCCTCGCGATTAAAAGCAAATCAAAGCCAAGACCCAACAAAGCCCACTCGAGTCGCGGCAAAACGCCCGTGATTTCTACGATTCGCAGCGAGTCGCCCGAGCAGCTCCGGGCGTCTCAGGACTTGCCATTAACCGTCGCACGGAGACACGGGCTGGGGCTGCACACAGGGACCATCCCCACATCTGCAGGAATATCTCCCCACATCTGCAGGGATATCTATCTCCGCATCCGCGGTCACCCGCGATTCCCTGCCCCGTAAACGGGAAGGTTTTAGCGGTCAGGCAACCCCGCGTTGCTTCTTCGGCTCAGACTTATATTTTAATTAATGGCATTAGAGGTGTTTAGATAGCAATTTCCCCTGCAGCCCGACGAGTAAAAAGCAGACTGGTTGATACGGTAACGAGGCAGGAAATTTTGCGTGTATTACAATAATCCGGGTTCATAATTGATGGTTAAGAAAATAACCATTTGTTTCTCGGCAGAGGAAGTAAAAGTTACCGTGTCAGGGAGCATATGTGGATATTACTTTTATAAATACTTAGTCGAATAAAGCTGACTTGGAAGGGCTCATAAATTTATTATATCAGAAAGGTCCCCACTTTCCCATTAGATCGTGCTAAGGGCTTTGATTAAGACCACCTGTTCGTCGGGAGGAAAAGGCAGGGGAGGGTAGAAAGGCCTTTCTTATTTGCAAACCATATATAAAGCAATGTCACCCTTCCTTTCCACATTATTTAACACTTATTACTGGCCGAGGGAAAAAGTGCCAGACCCCGGCAAAGCCTATTTGTGCACAATTTAATATCATGTATGTTTCCGGGATTAAAAATTATCGGCTCGTAATACCTTCGCGTTTGGAATTACCCCGGATTTCTCTCGCTAACCTTCCTTTAGCCTAAGCGTTTCTTCTTCTAGGGGTTTTGATGTCCAGCTAGCAAATTCCGCTTAAAGTCTCCGGGGGAGGGTGGACTCGGGAAGGGGACGTGGCTCCTCCTGAAATCACTGGATGTTATTTGAGAAATCGCGAGCTGTTTGGCCAAACAGGGTTAATACAGTATTCTTACAAGGAAGTGTTTAACCACGAGACCAGGAATACGTGCATTATTAATTCACTCTAGTTTCCTGTATTATTAATTCACGTTAATATATTTTATTTAAACAAAATTACGTTTATCTTGGATTAAACAGTCTCTCGAAATACAGAGTGCTTGTTTTCTTCTTTGTAATATGTTTGCATTGCTGTTTTGCTTTACCACCCCTCGGGCTCGGCTACCAAACCCCCTGAAAGGGGCAGGGGGAGAGGAGGCAGGAGCTCGCTCTGCCTGCAGACGGGGCGCTGCGGGGGTGCCTGCCTCTGGGGGCAGGAGAGGGCTGGCGGCTTGTTTACAGGCAGCAGGGGTGTCAAAAAACAGAAAATAAAAATAAATATGAGAGCGACGCTGCGGCTATCTGAGAGGCGCGTTGACAGCGATGATTTTTTTTTTTTGGGGGGGGAGGGGGGGTGAGGACGCCGTGGCGGCGGGTGTTAGTGCGCGCCTGCAGCCGCGGGGGTGCCCGCGCACCCACCTTTTCCCGTTTCCCGCGGCCGCGCATCTTGCGGCGCAAGTGGCGCCCGAGCGCTCCGCCGGCCAGCAGGGGGCGCCCTGGCGCCGCTCAGGCGGGCCCGGCCCGGCGCGGAGCTGCCGCCCGCCCCCCCCGGCTGCGCGGCCCGCGGAGGGGCGCGGAGGGGCCGCCGCTTACCATTGGCGCTGGGGGGCGGCCGGCCGAAGAGCTTGCTGCCGGCGGGCTCCCTGCGGCCCTCCGGCGCCTCGCTGAGCTCCCCCTTTTTGATGTCCGCCTCCTTGGAGAAAAGACACTCGACGGCGGCGGGCTGTACCCCTGGGGACGGGTGGGGACACACACACACACGGACAGGGGAGAGGCTGTCAGCGCCCGCCGCCGCGCACCCCTCGGCGGAGGCGGCGCCTCTTCCCGGGGGCTGCCCCGCCTGGCTCCGCACCCGCGCACCGCACCGCACCGCCCGGCAGCGCTGTCGCTGAGCCTCCGGCCCGGCGGGAGATGGTTTCTCTTACCTAGCTGAACACAGGCGGAGACAAGTTTGCGGCAGTTGGACTCCATTACCCGTTATCTGCAAAAGATGAAGGCATCGGAGTTTTAAAACAATTATTCGGGGAGAGAAAAATCAATGGGGGGAAAAAAAAAAAAAAAAAGAAACCCAGCCGCCGGGCAGCCACGTCGTAGCGATGTCGGCGGGACCCCCACCTTTCCCCAGCGACCTCCGCACGGTTCCCCCTCTCCCCGCCTCAACTTCGGGTCCCACCCGAGTCACCCCACGGGACAGGCGCAAATTCCCGGGCGGGTTCCCAGCCCGTCGGCCTCCCTCCACCCCTCGCAATTTGGGGACGTGGAGGAGAGTCCCCTAACCTCGCGGCCGCGCTCTGCTCCGGGACACCCCGGTCCCGGGGGTGCGGTGGGGCAGCGGGTACCGGCAGCCGGGCTCCCTGAGCGGCGGGAGGTGCGCGGCCGCGGCTGAGCCCGTCGAGGCCCCGCTCGCTCCCCGGCTGCGCCTCCGCGCTCCCCGGCCGCCGCCGGCGCCTCCCCCGGCCTGAGAGGTCGGGCAGTAAAATCACAGGATTAGTGTCTGATTGAGATGTCTGTTCGTGAGATATTACAAAATTCATTATCACAGCTCTCTACTAACTCGATATGAAGTAACACAGATGGGATTTTATTAGTCCAGGCTTCAAATGTTTACTTATGATAATTTCGGGGGAAATTTGCATGTCACCATCATTTCGGTAATCTTTCTTCTTCTTCTGCGCCTCTTTTTTAATGTCTGAACCGGGTGCATTATTAGCTGGTGCTTAGAAATGCGGCCGCCTGGAGCCGAGGCACGTTTGGGCCGAGTCGCGCCAGCCGCAGCGCCCGCCGCGGGGGCCCCGCCGCCCTCCCGGGGGGCGGGGGGGGAAAGGAATGGAATTTAAAAAGAAGGGGAAAAAAAAAGGGAAAAAAGAGAGGGGAAATGGGGGAAGGCGCGGTTCTCGGGGCTCCTCCGGGTCTCGTTGTGAGACGGCAGTTTCTATTCAAAGCCGAAGACACGCCGGAGAGAAACTGCTCCTCCAGCAGCCGGGCCTAGCAGAGGAGCTGTGCCTAAATTAATCGGGAGAGCGATTAAGAGAACTTCAAATCTTCGCCGACGGCCCTTAAATCGGGATAGGTCTCCGTCAAGATTAGTCCTGCATGACAAATTCAGCCGCCCTCCCCCGCCGCCTGCCTCGATGGCTGATTTATCTCACGAGTGGAGACACACAGCTCCCCCCACGCACACGCACCGCCACCGAGGGGAAGTTTTTCCTCTCTCCTGAAACGCCGGTCTCCTCGGAGGAAAGTGCCTTTCCCGGACGGATTATTATTCCTTTCTCGCTCTCAGCTGCCCGGACTGCTCCTTCCCTTTCTCCTCTCCGTATCATCTTTTAATTTTTGTTGCAAGCCACATCGCAGCGCGGGGCCAAGGGGAGTGAGAAGTGTTTTCCTATTGTCTGCGGCCCGGCGACTCAAACGAAAGCAACTTGCTCTTCCATTCCCATTTCTCCGAGCGCTCTCAGTTAAGTCCCTCGGCACCTCCGCGCACTGCCAGCCCCCGCAAGGGCACCGCGCTCCGAGCTCTCCCTCCTCCGCGGCTCGCTGGGCCCGCTCAGCAGCAACCTGCTCGGAGCACTCCGGCTACAACCACTGCAGGGCGCGGACGAAAAAGCCGGGTCACGCAGGAGTTTTTGGGGTCCTTATTGGTATCTATCGCTATTCTTTCAGGGAGGAAAACAAACCAAACCAACAAAAAAAACCCAACCAAAAAACCCCACCCCCACCCCCCCCCAAACCAAAATCCCCTGGCGAATATCTCAGCAACGCCCGAGATACTGAGGTCCGTGATTTCGGTGGGAGGATTTTTGTCAGAGGCCGGCGGCCGCTGCCGGTGGGTCTCGAACGAAAAGGGGGCTCCGTGCGGGGCCTACCGCTCCGCGGAGCCCGCAGGCCCCGCCGCTCCCCGCGGGTGGAGCCGGGGGGTCCCGGCTGACGAGCCGGCAGCCGCTGCTGAAGGATTTGCCGGCGCCCCCAGCCCGGGCCGGCGCCGCTGCCGTCCCCCGCCCAGCTGCGCGGCTCCGTGGCGGGACCGCGCTGCCTTGCGCGGCCGCTGAGCGGGGCCGGTTCCCTGGCCGACGGCCGCCCCGGCGCGGGAGCGGCGAGGGGGCAGCTCTCGCTCCCCTCGCCGCCAGCGTCGCGGGACGGGCCGCGGCCGCCCGGGCGGGCGGGGGACGGCAGCTCCAGCCCGCAGCGCCCTGCCCGGCCGCCCCGCCGCACGTCCTGGGGTGCGCAGAGCCGGGACCGACCGGGTCCCGGCGGCCCCGCCGCCCGTCCCGCCGACAGCCCCCCGAGACCCACCCCCCCACACTCACCGGGGCCGGCTGCGCTGTCCGCCCCGCTGCTCGCGCTGCTGGTGCCGGTGCTGCCGGGGGCGGCGGGGCCGCGCCGGGCTCCTGCGCTGGCTGCGGGGCCGCGGAGCCGCCGCCGCCGCTGGCTCCCTCCTTCCCCGGCCTCCCGCGCCCCCGCCCCGCCCCGCCCGCCTCCCCGGGCCCTGACGTCACAGAAGCTCCGCCGAACGCGCCCCGCCGCCGCCGCGGGGCCGGGCCGGGAGGCTCCGCGGCGCTGCGCGGAGCTCCGCGGGCAAGGGCGCAGCGGCGGCGGCGGCAGCCCCAGGGCGCGGAGGGGGCAGGGGGCAGGAGGAAGGACAAAAGGCAGCGAAGGCGGCGCGGCGGCGGGCTAGGTAGCCAGAGGAGAACCGAGGTGAGCGAGGATGGCCGCGGCCCCTCCGCGCCCGCGCAGGGCGCGCCCCGCTCCGCCCCGCCCGTCTGGGGAGGGGGCACAAGTAACTGTGGCCAAAGTTTCACCAATGGGGCCGGCGACTGTCCTCGCACCAGGTGTGAAGAGAGATCGCCGACCCGTTGTGAGAGGTCCCGGTTTCCTTTTTAACCCGCCTTTTTTTTTTTTTTAAAAAAAACTTTTTCTATTTATTTATTTTGTTTAAATGCCGAAGGTTCTTGTTCGTGCCCGTATCGCTAGCGCAGGGCCGGGGTAGCCGAAATCCCATCGCTCATCTCTGTGACTCTCCCTGCCTCTTTTACAAACGATAGCGAGAAAACACTACGGCAGACTCTCTCCCTTTTCCCCCAAACGACACTGAGCTGGCGCCAGGGGGGAATTTCTTTTCGATTTTGTGACGTTTTCCGTGTTTAAGAAAATAACGAAGTCGGATATTTCTCTTTAGACCAAACTAAAGCGATCGCTTTTTCTCGCAGCGTTTCCGCGGCTTTGTTTATAGAGGGACCACGCGAAAATAAAAAGAGGCGCCTTCTTAACGCGGAGGCTGCACCTGATCTATTTGTGGCTCTTGTAAAATTATTTCAGCCTGGAGTGAATTTTAGTTATTTAGAGGCGTGGGCAGGGGGCTAGGCGACTACTGCCGGAGGGGGAAAGCGAACCCTTGGAAGCGGCCAAGTTTCCAGCGGGTCGTTCCGCCGGCGGCTCCCGGGGAAGCCCAGCGCCTCCCGCAGCCCCGCCGCTCCCCGGTGGGCACAGAAAAGCCCTTTGAATGCAACGTTTCAGCAGCTGCCGCGCCGAGCGGAGGGGGTGGCTTCCTCTCGCAAGAAACGAAATCGTGCGGGAGTTTTTCTAGGGAGAAATAAATGCGGTAAGCGTGTCCTTGGCTACCTGCGTTTCTGTCCTTGGCACCGCTCTGCCAGGTTACATCCAGCCTCCCCGCGCATCGGCAGAAGGAGCGGGAGAGAGCGGGATCCCCGGCTCCCACCTCGCACTTGCGCTTCCCTGGGAAAAGCAAACGGCTTGCGCCGGTGCGCATCGTCCCCACACCCCCCGCCCCCGGTCCCGCTGGGTTTTGGACGGGGAAGGCAAGGCAGGCTGTGGCGCCCTTGTCGGCAGCGCGGCCGCGGAGCGGGGCCGCCCGCGGTTCCGCGCCCGCCTCCGCGCCGGGCGGCAGCGGGCTCCGGCCGGCCCGGAGCCGGAGCGGCTGAAGTGAGCAGCTGGTGGGAAATGCAAATGGCTCCTGCAGAAACATAAGATACAGGGTGATTTTCATTCCCTCCTCGAGTGTGGGGAAGGAGCTGGACATACGTTTCACGCTCCTAATCCTTCTTTTACATTTTTAGTCATACTCCTATTAAACAACTAATTAATGCCCAGAATCACCAGGGAATACATTAGACATGCTGCCGGGGAAGAGGGGTTCCAGGGTGTCTGGAAACTATGGAGCCGACTTAATACGCGGATTTCAATTTTTCACCCCCCCCCTTCTGTCAAAGCAATAAATGTAATAATAGATTTCAGGGCGAGCAAAGGCCGCGGCGGCTGTATTTATAGTCTGGCTCCCCCCTCCCGCCAGCGCAATGACAACAGCTTTAAAAACCCCGATGAGGCGTCGGAGCCTTCCCTCGGCGGGCTGGAGAAGCAGGGAGCGGCGGCTGGCCCGGCTGCGACGTGAAGAGCCGGACGGGGAGCCCTCCGGCCCGGCCCCTCCGGCGGGCACACCGGCTCTCTCAGCGGCTGGGAAAGCGGGCCGGGGTTACCCCTCGCCCCGACAGGCGGAAAAGGTGTTTTCATAAACGCCAGTCGCGACTATCCGTTTGCAGGCATCTGCGGTGCTCCCGACGGCGGCGGGAGCCGCGGGGCTTCTCCCCGGGTGATGCCGGGTCTCGGCGTGGGCGAGTCGCAGGGGGACCCGGGCTGCTTCCCCGCTGCCGCCCGGGAGGGTTTTGCCCAGGGACGGGGGGAGGAAAAAAAAAAAAAAAAGCCAACAACCACCACAAACAACAAAAGGCAAAGCGTATCTAGCGATGGGTAAACGCAGAGCCGTGTTTCAGGCACCCCTCGGTGTCCCGCACCGGCCGGCAGCGCGGGGCGACCCGCGGAACTGGGCATCACCCTCCAAAGTGTGCGGTGGGGCAGTTCACGGCCATTTACTTTCTTCACTCCCGGATTATGATCTCAGCCCTCGCAGGCGATCCCTCCCGTCTCCCCCCCAGCCTCTCCTCCCACCCCTCTGGGCTCCTTATCTGACAGCGAACGAGTATGTAAATACCTATAGCTGGCTGTGTTTAACACGCTCAAACATTATTGATTTGTTGGGCTGCTCGACTATTTTCTTCCTGTCCAGATCTGGTTTCAAAATTGCTCGTTCAGACGATTCGTCCCGACGCTACGATACAATAATTGTTAAAAAATTAAGCATTTCAAACGGACCCGTTGATTTGCATATTAATTAAAACTACGACGCCTCGCGTATTCCAGTGTTTTACAATCATTTCGAAATTAGCGCTTAACCACTTGATCTAAAAGAATATATAAATGTCTGTATTGACTCACTAATGAATTATCTAATTAAAACGTCCCGAGGTCGTTAGGAGGATTGTTAAATCGGGCATACTGGGGGTAAGGATGACGGTGCGAACCGGAGCGGAGCAAACTCTTAATACAGAGTCATCTAAGCTTCACGCAGTGATTCCCGTATTTATTTTCCTTTGCTTTGATCCCTTACCTCTCTTCTATTATTTTTTTCTTTCTTTTTTGCTTTGGGGTGGGTTTTTTTTGTTTGTTTGTTTGTTTGTTTGGGGTTTTTTTTGAAGGAAGAAGAAGAGCAAGCGCAAGTACCTGCCGGTTTGCTCCGAGCCGGCCGCCGCCGCTCCCCGGGCGGGCGGGACGCCCTCGGCCGAGGCTGCTCTCGGCTCGCACCTTCCCGGCACCGACCGGCTGCTGGGAGCCGGCGGGGCCCGTCCTGCGGCTGAGATGCTAACAGGGCACTTACCTTCGTCATGAGACTAGGGATAAAAAGGTAGCTCTTCCTAGGAGAGGCAGTGCAGAGGAATGCGAGAAGTTCAGGGGGAAAAAAAAAGAAAAGACAAAAAAAAAAAAAAAAAAAAAAAAAAGACCGGCGGTGCGAAAATCTGTAGCCTCGGGGGCTAGCCAGCAACCCCTTTCATTTCAAGCGCTTATTGATTTGCTGTTGTCATCTTTGGCGACGCAGAAGGACACTTGAAAGAATTTCTGATGGGGCTCTGATCTGAGAATGGAGGTGACCTGACCGGGCTCTCACCAAATTCTTAATTACCACATCAACTGCCTTAAAAATAAAAAAAAGGGGGGTGGATAGAAAAAAAAAAAAAAAGGAGGGGGAGAATCTTTGACAGCAACAGAGTTTGCTTACCCGAACTTTTTTAACCACTCAGAAACTCTTCTTGTCTCCTACTCCCACCGCTGTAACCGCAGCCCTGCACCCAGACACCCCCCCCGCCCCGCTCCGCTCCCTGCAGCCCCGAGCTCTCGGTCCACCGGCGCAGCGACCCGGCGGGCCCGCGGGCGCGGAGCAGCCGCGGGGCGCTGCGGAGGGGGCCGGCGGCCAAAGCTGCGCGCACCCCCCGGCTCCCCCCTTCCCTTCACCCTGACCGAGGGCGGGTCTGGGGAGCAGTCCTCGGGGGCCGAGGAGGCGAGCCTGGGAAGGGAGCTGCAAAAGAAAACATTTGAGATGCAGCAGACTGCAGGGGAGAAGGGGAGAGAGGTCAGGACGAGGGAGGGGTGTGTGTGCGTGTGTGTGTGCGTGTGGTACACCCCACCAGACGCGCAAGCCTGTGACTTGTCCGCAGCCAGCTGTTTGAGTGTCATCAAACCTGGATGTATACACTCTGAGCAAGGGGAGCCAAAAGGAAAACTCAGACGAGGAAATCAACACGAAAAACCTATTGTCGAAAGCACTGGAAGGCAAATAGTGTCTGGTGTTGCTTGTACACAGGCGTACAACACTGACAGATGACAGCAGCGCTCTTGGCTGAAGAGAAATACGCTGCCTTTGTCCCACATGGTGCGCACACACATGCACATTCCTTCCTCTTCCTGCTCTGGCTGCTGTTTCTGCAGGACAAAGCAAACTGTCTTTTATGGGCATCATCTTCCCTCCCCCCCTTCTCTCTCTTTTTTCTATTTTTTTTACACACACACACACACACACACACACACACACACACACACACACCCCCCACCCCTTATGTGTGGTTGCTCTTTATTTTGGTGTCAGAAAGCTGAGGGACAGGATTGGCACCTATTTCAGCATCTCTGATTCTGTCCACCTTGCAGCAGTGGCTGGACCCAGCCTGCGAATGCTCAGCAGACTTTTGCTTAGCATTTTGTACTCTTGTTAGCTTTGAAGGGGTATTGTCGTTTCTGGACAAATGCCAGTCCCACCAGTTCATGTATCTCCATCAAACAGGGCTGACGATGTCCCTGTTGCCTGTTTGCCACCCCTCCCCCATTTCCAGTGGGTTGGCTGCTCAGCTATGGCACCTAGGACTGTCTGGTTATACCTGAGTCTTACACTCTGTGTTGAGCCTCAGCCCTTCAAAGTCTGGTTTGTAGGGTGGCAACACTTATCAATAAGGATTAGATGGCCTAGTACTCATTTTCAAGCCTCATTGTATGGCTTCAGCCATTTGTGACAGGACTTTCAGCCCATAGCTTGCTCATATCCCATGTCTAGCACAGTATACTTAATACGTCTGTCTTCTCCCTACGTGCCTGATGCTTTGCAATACTGTTACTGGACTTCCTTCTCAGCAGTGTCACATTGTGGCAAAGGGAATGAATGAAACCACCCCTTGTTATCTTACAGGAGCTGGATTCAAATTTGGGGGATTTGGGAGCTTAGCAGAGAAACTCTAGAAGGGGTGCCATTTGGATTTTTTTTGACATGGCTTTCTGTGTTGCTTTGAAGACCTTTTCCAAAGCTTACAGAAACCCAGGATCTCTGTGTAGTTGCTTAATTCATTTTCATCCATACTTGGTAAAATTAGACCTTCTGGTAAGTGCTGCAGGTGTAGGCTGAAGGGGATGTCACATTTTTCAAAAAACAGGTACAGCACAACAGTGCTGCTAGTGTTGGGGCGTCACAGCCTCCCCACTGCTCTCGCCTGGAAAGCAGGCAGGTGTCACACCTCCTGTCCGTCATGGCGCAGAGGGACCCATCCCTCACGCTGTGAGTACTGGCAGTGTTTGTGTTCACCCTCTTCAGGGAGCCTCTGTCATGCTCGTCAAGTGACTGCTTCTCCTGTGTCTCACTTGCCTTTGTTGCTGTCAGTACATCCCTCAAGCTACGAAATGCTCCGCTTAAAGTGTTCACACGTGGTCTCTGGCTGTGGCCTTTGAATGTTTCTGAAGGAGAAGGGGAAGAAATGATGCCAGAATGACCCTGAATTATCCGTATATTGCATTTTTGTTACAAGAGAGGACCTCTTCTTACTTTTATTTTGTTTGTTGGGCATGACGTAATTGTGAAGTAGCTTATTGACGAAGATAAGGTAAATGCTTTGGCTTTGCTCTCCTCTCACACATGGTTTCATGGTCACCCAGTGTGATGATCTGCGATTGACCTGTTCCTGCATTTTGGTATCTTTGCTGAACTACATGTTGCTACACATTGCTGAAAAGGTAGATGCACACAGTAAGTATCCACCTGTGTCTGATCTCACATCATACCTTACAGCAAACCATTTTATCTTCTTTTCTTTCCACTTTCTCTGGGCTGTCCCTGCCCTGGTGCGGGTCGCCCACGGCCACAGTCCCTCAGGGCGCTTGCCCTCCTTTGCCATGGAGGCCCCCAGAGCATATCTCCCACCCTGTGGCTGCTGGGTTTTTTTGGTAAGGTTTGGGAAGGGGTGCTGTATGTGGTTTTAAGTTTTGGGGTGAGATTTTGGGGTGCAACAGTCGGGTTTTGGCACATGGCAGGGCTGTCCCACTACCTGGCCTTCGAAGCTGGCTGGAACCAGCTGTGATGAGCCTGGGTGGCTCATGGCTACCTCAGGGGCGGCCGCCCAGCAGCCCCACTGCCACCACTGTGCCTCCTCGCCCGTGGCCTCCTTACCCATGGCTAGGACATGTACAAAACCCATCCAGGAGTGTGGGGTATCACAAACCCCCATCTCCACTGGCAGTGGGGTGGGGAGAAGGAGGAGAAAATCCCGCTTAGCCTAGGGCGGCCCAGCTCCCGGACTGAAGGGACACCTGTCACTGCCTTCCTCTATGGTGGGAGGAGACGGGTCGTGGCCAGCATCGAGACAGGTTTCAGTGCCCAAGGAGCTGGCTGAAAGCAAGGGAAACAGAGCTTAAAAGCATCCTGGCTGCTTAATTGGGAAAGCCGAGTAATGCTGTGAGGGGGAGCTCCAGCTCCGGCACCCTGCCTCACTGGGAAGGCCTTGCTGCCCCTGTGCCAGCCCCTCGGCAGCACTCCCTCCATTCTGAAGAGGCTGCTGGGCAGTTGGGATGGCTGGTCAGGCCATATCCCAGCCTTTGGAAAGCCTCCGTGCTTTAGAAAGGTTAAAGTATTAAGCGGCATTTGGGGAAATCACTCGAGGAAGGGCAAAGGCGGCAGCACTCAGCAGGTTGTTCTTTGTCTGGGAGTGTGGCCAAGCTCTCTTACTCACTGTAATACACCATGTCAAAGAGCTGGCTCCTTATTAGACACTGCTTTTAAAAAGTATTTCACTTGGAAACGTAATGGTAAATTTTCTTCACCAGTTGAGGGCTGCTTCCCTACCTTTTTCTTTTTTTCTCCCTTTCACTACTTTTATATGAAGCTGCTGTGACATCCTCCATCAGAGAAAATGTTGAAAAATTTTAGAAAAATATTTGTTCTGATGGAATTTTTGATGTGATCTGCTATTCAAATTTATGGTTAGCTTAATATGGTAGGTTAGATAAAATGGCTCTTGATGACATCGTGGCAATCACATAAAGCCATACTTTCAGGCATGTTTGGACAGCTTACCAAAAGGTGTTTGGAAACAGAATGCGGGTATAATAAAATGCAGAATAGAGTTGGAAAGATCGCCAGGTTAAAAAAACCCACACAGCCTAAACCCTAAACTAAAAGACAAGTTTATAGGTATGCTATAGGAGTGTCTTCATTTCCCCCAGGCAGAAGAGACACTGACTTTGAGGTCGAACTCAAAGAAGAAAGCTAAGATGTATTTAATGCTTCATTTTGGGAATCATGAGAAAAAAAAGCTATTCAGGGTGTTCAAGCCACTCCAGTAGACAAGAAAGGAGAAGAGGAGAGCCCACCAGCAGGTTTCTCTTCCATGTTTCTCTCCTCTTGGGAATCTTGCTTCCCAGGAGAGCAGTGTGCCCGACGGTTCTGCCGGTGCTGGACCACCCTGCTGAGTGCAGGCATGGCTTGGTGCAGCAAGGAGCAGGCTCCTTTCCAACTGCTTTTGCTGATGGTGTTGATACAATCTCATGAGGACAGCATGCCACATAAACCAGTTCTCCATTTAGCTGGGCCATCCCTGCACCGTTGACCCTAACTAGCTATGCTTAACTATCATGGAACACATGTTTATGGAGTTGCTCATGGTAACTACAGCCATCGATCTCACGACTGAACTCTTTCCACACCAGCGTATCTCACTTTCCATCTGCTGTCTATTGGCCTTATTTTGTGGGCTTTTATCGTCCTGGGCAGAGTTTATTCATGCCACCATTTCTAGGGATAAGAGCCATGCTGCCTTCCTCTGTTTAGCATCACACTATTTAAATTAATATATTCCCCATGTACCCTTTGGGGAGAAAAGAAAGAGGCCTTTTAAATTTGGCAGACAAAAGTTGCTGGAGACAGAAGGAGATCTTTCTGCAGCTGATTTCTCTGTCTCTGCCTGCTACTGAGCAGCTATAGCTGATTTTGGTTATTGTTTTCCCTCCTGATTTCTGAGACCAAACATTTTCACACAGCCCATTTGTCTCTAATTTATTTTCTTTTTTGCCTCAGAGCACTGGGAACACAAGGGGCCATGAACACTTCGTGGCAATCACCTTGCCATGAAATGAAAGCCCAAATTAAAGCAGGGAGGCTCAGAAAACACTGCGTAATAAAAACAGCCAGGAAGTTATTTCTGTCTTCTCAGGTTTTAAAAGCTACTGAACATACCTGTGATTATAAGTGAGCTGTAGGTCAACAAAAATGGCTGTTAGTGCTTTCATTATAATCTCAATTGTTGGGAGTTTACATAGCACAAACATTTGCTTTGTGGTGAAAGTACAGCATGTAAGCCTTTTGATCTGCAAGCAGCAAAAAAACCCCCAACTTTTTTGCTTTGTTTTCATTCCCTCCAAACACACTTCACAACCTGGGTTAGAGCAGGAGTGATCTGATGTTTGAGTTATAAAACATGGCATGAATATAGATGACATTGGCCACTCCCACTGTGCTTGGTTTCAGATAAAAGTCTTTTTAAAAGGTATGATAAGATCTCTTCTGAGTGTGCTCAGTAGCAGACTGCACTGTCTCTGCAAAGAGATGAGAAGCCTGAAATATGGGCTTTGCCTCATGTATAGTCCTGCGATGAGTAATAGGCAGACACTCCCACTGCTGCTCTGAGACCTGCGAGATGGCAGAGAGAGGCTCAAAATACCGTGAGCATGAAGATTTTAAGATTCTTCAGTTCACACAGGGCAAGGGAGCAAGGAAAAGTCTCGAGTTGCTTTTCTTTTTTCTTTTTTTCCAGTTAAAAAGGATCCTCTTCTCCCACAGAAAAGAAAGGCAGCCCACTTGTGGCTTCTCCAAAGAAATCAGCAATGAAATACTGAACAGCTGGGCTTCTTCTTGGCACTTCACAGACAGGGGGGTGAGAGAAAAAGATTTCCAGATACTAAAGCAGAAGCCGCAGCTGCTGCTATGGCAGAAGTTTTCCTGGGAACAAGGCAGGTAGGGAGTTCTGTAGTGCCTGGGCAGGCTGAAATAGCAGCCATGGGCATAGAAACAGGCATGATGGGCAGCAGCATCACTGCCTGCCAAACTCCATCCCTGCCCGGTACCCAAAAGGGCCAGGCAACGTCAGCTCACGTGCAGCAGTTGTGGCTGCCCAGTCTGTATCAAATGACAGGCTGTTTCTTTGTGGGTTTTCCTAATCTGCTGAAGCACAATGAAACACAACACGTTCCACTTTCGGGCAGTTTGTCACGCCTGCTGAGCTATGGTACAAACAGTAATTAATCCTGTATTTGCAGATGATACGATAATACAAAAGGAAGGCATCTTCAGGTAATTTAGGCATTCCTTAAGTTTTTTTGTGCTTGACTTGGAAGATGAACTACAGAGTTGATTATGATCTTCCTATCCCAGCACCCTGCTGGAGTGCTCACTTTCGGAGATCCTTTCCTTGTTTCTCTGATCTCTCTCTCCCACACCAGCTCTCCAGAATTTTGGTCTCACACATTTACTCCAGGTTTTCATTCTGGAGATATTTACCCACAGTTTATTTGAGGGTTAGAATTTAGCCTTATGCATTTTCCTAGAGATACAGAAAGCTCACCCAGGTGCAGAACCTCACCTTACCCCAAATGCTAGGTATTACTGAAAAAAACATAGGTACACTGAAACTTCTCAAGTGTAGAGACTTTTTTTTTTTTAACATGTAATTTTTTAAGAGAGAAAAAAAATGTTGCCTTTCTTTTCTTCTGACAAGTTACTGGCTTATCAAAGGTTGACTTTTTTTCCCCTAAAACACTTCTTCAACACAGAAAAATGCTGCCTTCCCAGTTAAAATTTAACATTGCTACAAGCAACCAAAAATACTGGTCTCATGACAGGCAGGGTGAGGGAACTATGAGTATGAGAGTAAAACACACCCAGTAGTAACCAACAGCACCATTTCCATAACTCCTAACACCTGTTAACTCCAGTCAGGTGTTGGCACTTTAAATACCAACACTGAGAGGACTATTTTTGTTGGGGTTGAGGGTCTGTTCGTTTTAGTAAGCTGAGGGTTTAAATAGGCTTTGTTCTATCCCAAAAATATATTGCAGAGGAAGAGTTTGGTTTTAGCATTTTTTTTTCCCCCCCTCTTTCCTATACCTAAGGGTAGTGAGAGTGTGCACACGTATGGGTGTGTGTGTATATATATTTACCAGAAAAATCTGATACTCCTGGCTTTTTTTGATGGATTTGATGTTTGCTGGAAATTTTTTATCTTCCACCGAGGTAATGTTTAGTTACTTATGCTTCTTAATAATTCCTAATAATAAGCAGAGTTAGGCTTTGAGTTCCTATCTACAAAAGAATAAGTAACTCAGTTCAAGAAGGTATGCTGTGGCTATCTTAAAGTTGATGTTTTTGTCTGTCTCTCAGGTGGCTTCATTATGTGGGTGGTCAAGGTAGTTCATGTCTTCTGGTAGCTGCGTTGTACAAGCTGGAGGAGACCAGGCTATCCTTGCTGGTGGGATACCAATTATGTTTTCTGACTGGCTAATGCGACAAAATGCAAGTTGGGAAGAACCCGTTTGCTTAAGGAGTGCACTAGGCTGACCTATGGTCAAGAAGATTTTACCTGTGGGTGATGTGGTAGGTAAAAGCCTGTGGACTGTTCTTAGCTAACAATATTTCTACTATGCATAAAACTTCTGCTTTTCTATGGTCTCACAACCTCCCTTAGTCTTAACTTTAGTAGTTTCTGCGTGTATCTGAGACACTGGGCTTCCTGTTTTGTGCTATTTTTTTTATTAGCTCTCTAGTTGGCATAAAGTTTTCAAGGGAAGGTGGCACCTGGGGTTTTCAGGGTGTCTTTGTTTCTGCTCTTCAGTAAAACAGCCCTTTGTTCTTCCTGATTTTTCTTTTTTTTGGGGTGCAAGAAGGGAAGGTGAACTAGGTCTTCTTTTTTTCCTTTCTGGCTTTATTGTTAGCTTCTTTGATACTGTACTGAGTGAATCCAGATCGCTACATTTCTGACTTAATAGTGTTAATACTTTGAATCTATGTAAATTAATACAAAAGAGAATTGTGCTCTATTTTTAGAGCAAGTAACTGAAAAAAATTAATTTGCTTTATCCTTTCTTTATTGTATCCCTATCTTAAATATGTCAGACTCTTCACTGTTCTTCTCCTAAAGGTTAGACAGTCTTAGCTTTAGCAGTAACACAGGAGATGGTGTTTTTGGGCAAAGTAAATCTGAATTTCAGTGTATTAGGGAATTTTAAGCTTACATGAGCAGGCTAGCATTTAAAAAGATCTTTAGTAAAGCTTGGAGTTCTGAATCATTGAGCTGTTATATTTATTAGGGGTATTATACAATAGCTTCAGTTCTAAGTATTTTATATATTTTTTTTTGAGATTAAAGCATGCCTGTGTGTTCTGGCTGAATAAAAGATACTGATTGTGCTAATTCAACACACTGAAAATCGTTTTGTTTGGTGTGTAGGCTAGAATATCAATTGGGTATCTGGAGGCTGCTGCATCTTTGGGGTTTATTAAATGCACCTGTAATGCAGTATTAAAACATACCTTTCGGTTCTGTAAACAGTCTGACTTGAGGGGAAGGAGGGAAATGTAATAACAGGAATATGTTTAGAAGTATTTAAATTAGTGCTCAGGTGTTTAACTTGTGGTAGTGGTGTTGCTGATACAATCTCTATGCACTAAGTGCTTAGCGCTCTTATTAGTGTCAATGGAATAAAGATACCATGGAGTGGCACAATGACAAAATTTACTCATCCTAATCAGATGATTAGGATAACAGTGCTGCTTTCCTTTGTCATCCTAGATGATCTTTATGTGTGAAAGTGTTGAAGTAAGAGGCTAATGTTGTCTTCTATCTGTGAAGTAGAAATACCAATTTTTTTGATAGACTGCAGCTGTGAACTCTGGAGAAGAATGTAAGGGATTTGGAGGAAAAATGCAAGACTGTGTGGGGGTGTGGGGTTTTTTTTTGTCCACCCCTGCACCCACTTACCTTTTGTCCTAACCTATATAACTGATATTAAGGAAGATTCAATGGGGATTTTAAGGTTTCTGTTAATATTTATGACTTGGCAGCATGCTGGCTTCTCTGTTGTTGTTTGGAATCTTAGATGGTTTCTGGTGTACCAAGGTTATTTTAAGACTGAGATGCTTTGGTTTACGTGCAAATAGAAGCTGTCAACTGTTCAGCAGAACCAGGATACTTCCAGCTCCCCAGCTGAAGGCTGCCATATACTTTCAGCATGTTCTTCTCTGTCTCAAAGTTCACAGCTGGTTAGTTGAATGACGTGGAGGGACTTCCGTTATGCAGATGGTGTTAACTAGTGACTTAGCAATGGGGGAGAATAAGAATGATGAGATGTAAGGAGGAACAAAATATTAACTGGAACCCCCCAAAATGCCAGGTTTGGAGGCTTCTGTAAGTTGCAATTCAAAATAAGAGAAGGATGACTCCTCTTTCCTTTTCTGATGTGGAATTCTCATTTAGGTATCAAGTTAAGAGTATGGCAGTGAAGTGGCCCCCTGCTCCATCCCCATAGCATTTAAATATTTGATAGTTTTAGGGGTAATTTTCTTTGTCTGGGGATTGTTCTCTGCTCCTCCTGAAAGCCAAGCTTTTTTGTACTGGCTCAAAAAAGATGCCTAAAACTGCTACTTGCCTTTGAAAGTCTTTCTTTTTTTTTTTTTTGCAAGTAGTACTGATAGATGTTGCGTTCCTGCTGAGTATTTTCTGTCATTTTGCAAGTGTGTTTTTAAATTAAGCATCCGCTAGAAAGAAATGGTAGTTAATGGCTTAGTTTCTTGGCCAGGGCAAAGGTTTGTTTCCTTTTGTTATTAGTTTTGTGTCATCACAGAAAGGAGACTAACTTTGTTTTGAGTTTGTCTTTTATTTTTTCCCCTAGACATATTGGGCTGAATAGCTCAACATAACAAATTATTCTGTGTGCTTTAGTTTCAAGTTTTTCTTGTAGAATCCAAGTTCTAGCATCAGGATTCAATTAAATGATAGTTTGATTTGACTGAAAAATTAATGGTCCAGAACAGAAACCTCGTAGTATTTTTTGAAGTTCTTATTTTCAGTACTCCTGTTTTAAATAAAAATCTGGATTCAGCCCAGTAACATAAAGCTACATGTTCTCTCATCAGCTAAACATACATAATGATTAAATTTAACAGTGATTGTTTGCTTATTGCTCCTTTTGGCTGCATAGGTATCTTTCTGCATTCATAAAACTAATTCCCTGGCTATAAGTGGCACTATACTGACTTGCTGTGAAAAGTTTCTTGCTACTGTCTGTTGCCCTTTTCAGGAAATAATGATTTGCCAAGTACAAATCATATTCTATAATTATATGTCATCTTCAATGACAGCTTGAACATTCAACTCCTGTTTACGCTTGAATTGGACATATTGATTTTTCATTTTAATGATAAACAGATTGGCATGTAATACATTTGATGATACATCTGCTTAAAATGTGTTAAGATTGCTGAATGAAAAAAAGTTTGCAATGTAGGCTAGTGGGGGCATTCAGGTCGAAAGTAAAATGAGGATGCACACTACTCTAGGTAATTCACACCAAAAGAGAGTGCAGTTCCTTTAATCTGGTATCCTTGCAGGCGTATTTATAATTTGCTTTTCTGGTTTTCTTTCAGTCTCTCTTTTGGCCAGAACAGATTTTGCAGCCAAGAATACTTGGAGTATTTAAAAAAAAAAAAGTTTACTGTGGCTTTACTTGAAAAATGTTTTTGGTTTTGAATTTTGATTTGTTCTCATAGTCAGAATCTGCTGCAAGTTAAAATGGAAATTGGCCAAACCATGCAGTTTAACCTCTTGTTACCTGTGTGTTCACTCCTAAATGGTTTTATTTTTGGTGGTGTTCTATAGAGCTACATATATACACATTAACATGTTAGGTACTGTACTGACTGTATTAAAAAATCTCTTCTATTAAACTGGTGCTTTTGGATAAAGGTGAAGGCTTCCAGGAATACTACAATTTTGCTGAAGGTAATGATGTTTACTTAACCCTTTAAGATTTCTTTAGAGCATAAACAGATACCGTAAAACAAATTTGAGTTCTTAAAATTTTCTTGTGGACTTTTATGGGAAACAGAGCACTTGGTTTTATTATATGCTATCTAAATGTTACATAAAATCCAGTTACCCAGTTTTAGTTTGAGTAGTCACTGTGATGTAAATACTTGTTTCCAAGTGAGTATTCTTACCAGGTAGCAGGTACAAAATAAAATGTATAGAAATATATACACACACACTGTGTGTACAATCAAAGGCAAGTGATTTGTTAGTGTTTTGAATGATTTGGATAGAGCAGATTTAACCAGAAAATGACTGGCTTCCTTTCACAAAAAAAAACCCCAAAGAAAACCCACCCAAACCATAATGGTGGAATTGGTTGTGAATGTAGCACCATCTTAAGTAGAAAAATACTAAAAGAATGCATGAGTGTTTACAACAAAGACCCTATGCTTTCTGCTTTGTAGTTTGCAAAACATGGAATTGTACACTTCGGATAATCTTGAGATTTGTACTTCGGCGCTTCATGTCACCGAACATCTTGTGATGGCCTTGCTGATCAAGCCTCATCTGCTCTGTCCTGAAGTATCTTTGTCCATGCTGATTTTTAAGGCTATTTTTTCCTTCAGACTTTCCTAATTTGACACCTGAAGGCAAGTGGTTCATAGCCACAGAAAAATGTAATCTTTAATAAAGCACAAAGTTTCAGAGCAACAGTCATTTTGCAGCTCAAAGTGGGGTGAACCCTGAACACATGGTCTCCCTGCTCCCCCCTGCCCCATTTCCTGCCAGACTCTGTCTTTAGCAGGCCTTTCATAGGCTGACCTTGGGGTGTGTGTGTTCAAGTTCAGTCTTCAACATGAAGATGATGCAGTGATTCCTCTGAGAGGTCCAAGGGCACCAGGTTTCCCCAGTTTGTTGCTGGTGTTTATTTTCTTTGGACCCCATGCTCTTTTCTTTGTGTCTTACTAATTGTTTTCTTTTTCTGTTCTTCCTCCATGTTCTCTTTGATCTCATTCCCTTGTATTTTCTGGGTGCTACTTTTATAAATACAGCTGTATTTGATCCCAGAAAGGATAACATCCATGGTCAGGTTCTGTGGTCTTTAACCATGGCCTGTCACAAGTCTACCTGTATTACTGAAGCTTCACAGAATTTAAGACATATAGATTCAGTATGCTCCTGTGTTTTATTTAGCTGCTACTCTACAGAGCCTGGGAAGTATAGTATACAAGCTTGTCTTACTAATACTCTTTTTTTTAATCTTTCACCTTAAAAAAAAAAAATCAGCTGTTGAAGAGAAATATAAAGAAGCAAGGAGCTGCTAGTTATATTTGATTATATCCTTCCCCTCACTGAAGTTCAGTACAGCAGCACATCCAAGACATAAACCCTTGTTCTGTGGGTGAAACTCCCATAGGAGTCATGTGGAGAAAATCTGTATAAAAGCAATCAACTCTCCAGGCGATTATGCCATGGAGTTAATTGCTAATGTTTGCTTGTGTTCTTGACTTTCTCGTCAGAAGTTGTCAGATCTGATTCAGGAAGGCTTTTACCAAGAAGCTCTTGTTTTGTGTGTGTGCCAGTGGGACTTCTTGTCACAGTTGATGTGTGGGGGAAAGCTTTACATGCAGCTGTACTTGAAAAATTATCCCATTCCCAGCTTCTGTTTCTGGACTCCCTTGTCCCCACTTCTTTTAAAATAGTACTCTGAAAAATAATTTTGTACTGAATTTAAACATTGGGGTCAAAATTTTTCTCTGTAATCCTCCTAGCAGGCTGCTGTTAAGCACTTTATACTGTCACCCATGTGGGACATACACCCTGTGGGGATTTGTGCCCCAAACAAGGGCTGGGTGGGAAGGAGGAATTCATCCTTAGGAGTCTACACCTTGGGCTGGTGTGGTTAGCTGCACCAATATACAGACACAGCATGCACAGAAAGCTAGGAAATAATGTGCGCTTTCAAAGTATATTATCCAGATGACTCTAGTAGGCTAACTATATTTTTTCAGTGTAAATATGAGAAATACTTGTCATTTTCTTTGCAAAATTTTTTATAATGTATAATGATGTATCTATACAGATTGCACTGCTGAGATCATGGCTCTTAACTATATGTTCATTCTTCATATGTTAGGACCTGCATTTCAGCTGGGGTCTCTGCACACTACTGGAGTATTTCTATGCATGCTCCCTATATCATAAATGTGTCCTATATAGGTTTGCTTGTATTCTATAGTGCTGTACTTCTTTCTTAGTAGCCCAGAAGACGTGGAATCTTTTCATTATCAGCTTTGAATTGACCTATCATGGATGCAGACTTGCTCTTGTTTCTGAAATACAGCAATGGTATGTTGTCTCTCCCAATTAAATGTACCTTTCCTGCCTGTCAGGCAGCTGAGTTGGGGTTGGGAGTATAAAATAAGCAAGCTTTCAGGCACATAAGCCTTTCTTCATGTTTGATCATAATATACAGTACACAATTACAACAGATCCTTTAGGCAGACAGGTCCGTTATAATGTATTTGTACAGCAGTGGTATAGGCTTTTTCATGTAAAATATGAATTTAAGTGTATAAAATGAAATGGTATCTTAAACTTTTTGTTAATAAAATATATGTCAACTTCTCTTAATTTTCTCATTAGTGAGATATGTGATAAATTACTGGAGACCTAGGTGCTGTGGCATTATTTATGTTAACTGATACAGCATAATAGTGTGATGATGAAAGGGACCTGGGAGAGGAAGAAGGAAAGCAGAATTTAGCTATCTACTGAAATGAATGTAATCTTGACTGCCCACTAGGTTTCAAGTTCTCAAGTGTAGAGGAGGCATTTTAATTATATTACTAAAAACTGAAAAAACCTCAAACAAATCCCACACCAAAACTTGGGGGTGTGGGTTTTCTTTTGGCTTGACTTTAGGCAGTTCAGCAGCTGTTTTGACTTGGATTTGCATCTTATCCGAAACAGCAAATTTGAGAATTGCCATTTAAAATAGGGTTCCCCCACGCCTTCTGTGACAGCATTCCAATTTCTGGAAAAGGCTAGGAACTCCTTGGCAGGTAGGTGCCTGGCTATTGATACATAGCTCAACAAGGTAGAGATCTAAGTGCCAAATGTGAATAGTAAAGAGCCTGTGCATTTTATTAAAATACCTTTACCCGCTACAATAAAAGTGTAGGAGAGGAGCCACCGGTTAATGGAAACTTTCCGGCAGATATGGGAGAAGGTAGACTCACGTCATATGTGATTGTTGGTGAGGGGAGGATTGAAATATGTGTGCATTGGTTGGGGGGGACTGCTGCTGTCTAGAGCACAACCCCAGAAACAATGGAAAAAGATAATTTGGCTTATGACATGTTTGGCACATAGCAATGATCAGGAATCTTCTTGGCAGACCCCTGCTCCTCTTCTCTGTAGCAGAACCCACAGACATAATGGAAATGGGCTGTTGCTGGGAAAGGAAAGATGGATGTTTGTAAAGGGCACTTGAAACTGGCAAAAGTTAAACGGCACCAAATAGTTGAGCTGAGCCCTCCCTCCTCCTTGTGGTCTCCTGCTGATTTTAATATGATTTGGTTGTTACTTGAGTTGTTCCTATAGTCAGATTACATGTGGGTGTTTATAATTGCTATCCCTGCTATTTCTTTGTGGATTTTTTTGGTCATGTGTGCATTTGTTTCTCTGGTTAGGTTGTAAACTCTAGAGAGGCAGGCAAGGATTGGTTGTCTCTTCACTATGCCATGGGGCTAATCTCTGGAAGGTAGCTTGTCACTGTGCTTAAAATCTACAAGAGAGCAAGAATGAGGATGGCCAGTTTCAAGCACCGGTGTCCTCCTCAACTGCAGCTGCCTCTTTCCCCTAGATGTTCAGAGCCAGTGGCAGCCCTAATCCTAATCTAGCTGGCAGACTCCTAGGGTGCCATACTGTGGAGCAGGCAAACACTTCCTCTGCTGTTTGTTTTAATTTGTGGCTGAGCACAGTGAAAGCAGAGCTGTACCTGATGCCGTAATGCTGGATTGGAGTGCCACTGGATGTTGGTGCGTTTGAAATACGAATCCAAACGTTGCTGCTTGTATCCTTTTCTGTTTAAAGATGCCTGCCTGTGTGTCTGTTTGCTCCCACTGCCTAATTCAGCAGCTGTGAGCTGCAGGCAGTAGCACATGTGCACTTGGCTAAAATAACCAGCCAGCCTGTCCCTTTGCTCTTGCCAGACTCTCATGTTGAAGAGAGTTTATAGGATCGGATCCGGCTTCTCAATTTACCTTATTCCTTTGCCCAAGACCAGCAGGAAGGCCTCATCAGGGTGGCCTGCCCTCTTATTCTTTTCCATATCATGTTTAAAAAAATAGTAATTTGGGGAATTTAGTACAGTATCTAAGTGGTTCTTATTTTAACCTTAAAATAATACTGTAGAATAGGAAAATCTTTTGGGAACCGTCTTTAGTTTTGTTTCTTTCTGAAAGTGCCCATTTTTATTTTTGTTCTTTTAAACATGCATGACCATCACTTTACTGTACAAAGCAAAAGCTTTTGTTCTTCAGTTGCCCAGTGCAAACTTACAGGGCAGGTAGCTAGAAATGCAGCTTGCTTGCTTTTCTCTTGAAACTGATTTCATGTATGTGAATGGTACAAATAAGAATTTTGTAAATGCAAATAGCATATTTTAGAGAGCCTGGACTTTACGCCCAGATGAAAATGCATACTCCCGTATCTTTGGGCACAACTTGTAGGTATGTTCCAGGCTGAGCATTCTTATGCCAAGATTCATCATGAATCAAATTTTTATGGTTGAGTTATAAGCCCTGAAAAACTGCTTTTATATTAGACATGTTGGAAGACCCTCAAGTTTAGGACTAGGCACAGCTATGATTTTACAGGCATTAGGCATCTGAAATAACTAAAGATTACACTGGGATTTGTCCCTGTTTTCTAGAAAATACTTAACATTGACCTGTTCTATGCACACAAAAAGACTTATTTCATAAGGAGCTCAGATTTACATTCCAATATTCAACAACACTTTTAGTAAGTGCTTTTTTCACTCTCATAATAGAGTTGTCATAAACTATGTATTTTAAACCCTATCAAACTGAATTTGTGAAAAAATTCTATGTAGAATCTTGATTCTACATATTTGAACTGGCCATTGAGTTACATCATTTTTTTAAAAACCACTTTTATTAACAGAGAGTCTTGTAGCTTCCTTTGCTTATTATTTAATCAATTGCCTTAAATTAGGTATTTTATCTATGAATGCTTCACGTGTGAGGAAGGTTCCCTGGGGCTGCATCTTGCACGCTGGCAGGGAACGAAGAGTTGCCCTTTCACCAAACAGGAAAAACACTTGCAGTATGTTTGGGTGCAGTGGAAGAAATTCTCCTGACAAGCTGGAATGAAGGCAAGGTCCGTAAGGAGGTTGTATTCCAGTGAAAGGATGTGTGTCCAATTCCTGCATCAGCCAGCTGTTGATGTGCACTCCCTTGACATAAGGAACAGCAATGCATCACTGTCAGAATGTCATGCTGGCTTTTAGGGGTCAGTTTTAGGTTGCTTGGATGTCTTGTAGTGACCAAAATTCTCTCATGTAGAGAGGTAAAAAAATTTTTTTTTTTCCCCAAGTTTGACTTCAGGCAGTGCTAGATGTGCTATTCCTGAGTGATAATCTGGTTCCTCAGTAATGTGGACAATGTCTTCTGCATAAAAGATGTTGAAATGCTCTCCTTTGCTTGCTGTAAATGACGGAGAGTGGAGAAGATGTCATCTGCCACAAGCCTCTGAGCATGAGTTCAATAATGTGAGTGAATCAGTTGAACAATATTTAATTGGCCTGCATGCTCAAGGAGTGTGACAAAGATTGTACACTAAGTGCAGGCCTAAATGTTGCTGGCTGTGCTGGGATGTTTGGAATTTATTTTCAGACAAATGTTCTTACTACAGACTTAATTAACAAGTGCCATTGCATGTACCTTAGTTTTCTGTGCAAAGTTTAGTTTAACTTGTGTGGTGGGGGAAGAGATGATATGGGTGATCCTGCAAGGGTCTCAATGCATGTCCATATTTCACCTTATTTTCATTTTTTTAGTTGTTGCTTTGAAAGTAATTGCTAATAGTTGGGATAATATAGGTAGCTTTAAAAAACACAAATTAATAATTCATTGGTAGGACTACTGCAGAGTTAAATATTGGTTGCAGAGATTTCCTGTGATCTGGAAAGGCTGCTGTTACAGCAAGGAATATCCAAGGGAAAACTCTCATTAGCTGAATATTTAAGTGAAGTGTGAGCTGAACCACACATGAATTTAGCAGTGTGAAGTATTGCAGTGATAATATAATCCACTGAAGAGATGGGCATTGCCATCATTCTTGTTGGTGATTAATCACTTACCAAATTAAGGAGCAATTGTAAGGAGAGTTGGTTATATCTCCACTTCTACCAGCAAAGTAAATACACGGTGGTTGAAGGAGTTACCTACCTGTCTGTGGGAGGTAAGCACATGAGTAGAAGGAAGGAAGGAAATTGGTGGCTCTTAATAGGTTGTGTAATTGCTTCTTTACACTGAGTATAAACAGAGCATCTAACAAATCGCTCACTAGTTTCTTTTCTCTTTTTATTAATAAAAATATTACAGATATTACAAGACTTACTGTATCAAGTTGTTGATTCAGAAAATCCCCTTATTTAAATGCTAGATGTTACGTATTTTTTTTCCCATGCACACTTTAAAAGTTTGTGCCTGCTCCATTCTTGTAAATAAGTAAACTTTCCAACTATCCAATAAATCATGACCATCTTGCTCTAAAATCATTTGCTTGGGCCAGGGAGGCAGTGTTATCCACTTAAAGTTCTTTTCTCCTTATACCCCTTTTTGTCAAATATCACTGAGATCTCCATCTTGATCAGGAAAATCCCATTTGTGAAGGTTTCAGATAAAATCTTGGTTCTTCTGAAGATGATGTCAAAGTTCTCCCAGCAAAGTCACAATTTCAACCCATTCCCACAGTGGTTTAAACAAATAATATGGGTCACCTTCTCATGTTTTTGCATATCAGCATATTTGCAGGCTAATTTGAGACAGGGGTGAGTGTGTGTGTTGTGCATGACGAGCTTGTGGTTTCACCGCAGTTATGTGTTTGGATGTCTGCAGCTTCAGTGCGTACCTGTGCTGTGCCAAGTAGCGTAGTCTACTTGAGCAAAAACTGACTGCGCTGAGTCTGGGAGCAGCTTCTTCATGTCGATGAGGTGCTGCACCAAATAGCTGTGGGCCCAGCACTGTGCTGGGGACCCCAGTGTCACGCTGCCTGCAGAGCTTTGCTGCTCTCTCGGGACTGGCTCAAATGTCCACTGAGCATGGTGTTGCACTGCCTTGTGTAGGCAGGTCCTGAATGCCTTGGGACCTGCCAAGTTTCTTATAGGCTGGGAGGTAGGAGTAGCTTTATTATTGCATTTTTGCACACAATGGTGATGACAGTCTATTTTGCTCAAGGCTGCGCTGGAAGTTTCTGTGGCAAAGCTAGGAGATCCAGGCACCCAAATCCCGAGTTCCTTATCCATGATGACTTTACCAGTCTAATAGGCTTCAAATGCAGATACTTTGTGTTGACTGGCTGGTGAATTGTTTCATGCCAGCTTTCCCCTGCATTTTTTTTTTGAGGGTGGCATTATCTGGGCAAAACTGCAGATCAGGTGAAGTTGAAAGCTGAATAACAAGTGTCAAATAAAAATGGTGGCAGAGGCTTGTAAAGGTGACAGAAGCAAGATCAAGAGTGCAGTTAGATACGTGAGTGCCTTTTGAAGAATGTACATGTGGATAGTCACTTCAGACAAATATCTACTCGTAGAGGCATATAGCTTCAAGTATAGGAAGCATGGAGCACATCTCAAATAGTGGAGGTTATGTGCTTTGGTTACCAACTCTATGAAGTCATGTTAATTAGTAAAAATGGAAGCAGGGAGGTGGTGGTAATGTTATATCTTAGTTTCCTTAAAATCCACAATGTGAATTATATTTATAAGGGGTTCCAAAAAAAAAAAGATTGGGGTTGAATTGTGCAGATGTTGCAGTTCATGGTCTGTTATTTATCTACTGTAGGCTCAAATAATGAGTAATAGGGATACTAGAGACCAGCTGTCCTGGAGGTGCTCAGGAGACTGCTTTATTCTAACTGCGAATTGTTTCATTTCCTGAATGATAGAAACTGATGATTTCTTGTCACTTATTTGGGCATGTCTAAATAAGTGCAGGAAATCATTCTGCAAGCCGTAATGTTATAATACATTTTCTATCAACAGCTGAAAACATTTCTGAATAGGCACAAGTCTCTGAAGTCCTCGAGGTTTTGAGGAATGCCAGAATTGACACTAATCAAATTTACTACTGCAGATATTTCAAGATACTGCATATGGTTGAGCAAAATAATTTGAATTGAAGAGGAGTTAGAGGGAAAGAGTTGCAAAAAAGGAGTTGAAGTAAGGCTATGTATGCTTTTCCTGGTAGGAACAGGGATTTTGTGGTGAACATTTGTATAATAGATGTTAAAAAAGCTACTACTGGGTTTTCTTTTATAATAACGGATGAGTGGCTTAGAATGTCAGTCCAACTCAAATATTAATTTGTACCTCCAATGTTAACATGAACTAAAATCTGAATCTAATACCTGAAGAAAATAATCAACGTATTTATTCTGCATCTTTGTTTAAGAATAGGTGGAAACTTATATTTTCAATTTACTGAATGTAGAGGAATTTTTAAAAAAACTAACAAAGCTGCAGTCAAGACAGGGTGCATATGTGGATAATATTTGCCAGTTTAGTAACAGATTGATAGGTATTAGTTTGGTGGAAACGTAAAGATATTCTAGCTCTTTTTTTTCTTTAATGCACTAAGTCTCATTTGTTATCAGTATAGTTTGTTATAGTTCCTATATCAACAGCTATTTTAATTACAATTTTGACTCACAACCACCTTTGGGACTGGGGGCAGCTCTCTGTAGAGTGCTAATAAAAAAAACCCTACAAATTGAGTTGCATTGGAGGGGAATATTAAATATAACACCTTTCCAGCCTGCGTAATATTTGAATGTTTCTTATTGGTTTGAAGAATTTTATCCGCCATTTCAAGCGTCCTGTGAGTGTGTGGTTATTGCCATAGTATGTTTTGTTTTGAAGACATAATAACCAATGTTTGCAAAAATACATGCCTTAAATTTTATTCTTTAAGCCAGAGATAGGAAAGAACAGAATTTTAAAAACATGGAGCGCCGATAGTTCCCTTAACATCAACTCTAATGAGCACCTTCTTGTGTACAACCTAGCAGCTATCAATTCCAAGCCTAGAAGGGCTTGCAGAGTCTGGTAAATGCCTGAAATAAAGCCAGCAAATCTCTGTGCAGCAGCAGGGATGCAGGAGCAATCTTAAAACCTCCTGCACCTGCCATATGTGTCCAGTTGCTGCAGATCTGAGTATGAAAAGCTCGCTGGATACCTGTGGGAGGGCTAGGCACACTTGTGTTCCTGCTGCACATTATTATATCTGTGTCAACATATCATATCTCTTGCTAGATTTACATGGCGTTACTGACAAAACATACTCTGTTTGTGCTGCCTGTCAAAGGCTGCCTATTTATTTTTTTTTTTCCTAGATGGAGCGTTTTGCAAGACTGCAGAAAAGATGAGCAGACAGGTCTCCAGCTTAGCTGCCTGCTAGTATGAAGTAGCTGTAATGTTGGCTTAACCCATGACTGGAAGACTCCTCTGTTGACAGAAGGTCACCGGGATGGCACTTCTACTGCCTGAAAAGGCTTCTGCTTTCCTGTTCAGTGTAAGCACCCTTTCCTGAGTAAAAGTGAGTAGGCTGTAACATTTCAACGAGCTAGGAACTCCTGGCTGCCAGAACAGCACTCTGAGTCCATATGAAGCTAGGTGTGAACTATTGTGCCTGGGAGCAGCCCTGGGATAAAGGCGAGCAAATGTGAATACAATATAAAACTCCTGCCGCTACAATCTTTCTCCTGTGAGGAGGCACAATAAAAATGCAGCTTAGACTTAGGGCCAAGCTGTCTACAGCAGAGATCTTGCCACATAACTTGATGTGGTGGGGATGAGTGGGCATAACATAAAACAGAGTGACAGGGTAAGGTGGGGGGGATTTACATCAACTACCTTGTATACTGAATTCAGACACATAGGGTATTGATTGCTTTCTGTTTTGTAGTTTATTCTTTGCTGATTGTGGATAGTAATCACACCTATGTGATCCAAAGTAATATAAGCTTTAAAAAGAAATGTGTTGGTATAGGGCAGAGAAGACATCAGATTCCCCAGTGCAGAGATACAACACTAGTTGCTGAACAAAGAACAGTACAGGCACAACTTCTCTGGAAACATCATCTGAGATTTGAACTTTCACTGACTTGAATGGTAATATGGTTTCATGGTGCTGAGATTAGCAATGTATATCAGTACCTGTAAAACTACTCTGCTGCCCTGAAGAGTATTTGTCCTTCACAAGGTTAGCAGCTTTAGACATGAGGTTGCCTTTGGTGCTTTGTATACTAGCTGTCCCCTTTCTGACAAGGTGCTTCTCAGGGCTTCTCAAGACAAGTGTGGGTTTTGACAACTGTGGCTGTAACACTGCTGTGTGAAGCTTTAAAAGATCAAGTTTACTGAATGTGGATTTTATTGCCCAAGTGTTGGCAAAAAGTAGCCATTGAAGTTTCATGGAGGATAACTTTCATGTCTTGGAAGGGATGGGAGCTGCAAGATGTAAAATTTTTCTGGATATCTTAAGCACTTTTCACTTGTCTTTTGAGGATAATCCAAATATTCAGCATCAGTATTGCCAGTCTTGAGGCAAAATTCCCCATGCCAACTTTGTAGCAGCCACTCCTTCAGCACTGTTGGACGGGAGAATGTGGAGATGTGGTTGGTCAAATAAGCCCATGTTTTTTTGGTGATAGGGGGAGGGGAAAGGATTAATAAAAAGGACAAAAATAATCCTAGAAGGTGTCAGTTCATTTGTTAAAATGAAGGATGGAGTCCAGCTTCCCCCTGTTATCAGAGGAAGTAATTCCAATAACTTCAAGCATTTCATATATAGATTTGAGGCCTGGTTTAATTTCAAAGGTAACAAAAACTTATGCCAGGTGCGTTTTGTGAGGTTTTTACCAGAAGTCCTAAAGCAGACGGCCAAATGAACTCGGGAGACCAGTAGTTTATACCTGAGAGGGAATTTTGAGTGGCAGAAATCATCAAGCTCAATTCTTGCAGAAGCTATGGGCAGCACTGTAAGCTGCGGAGGGCTAAAATGAGCATTATTAACCTGACTAAAGTCAGAGCTTTGTAAATGCATCCAGACTGTCTGAGGATCTTGGACAGATGTTTCAGATGTTAAAACAGGATAGGCTTTGCCCATCCTGACAATCTGTCACTGTACGTGTGTTCAATAGGCAAATAAGAGGGAACGCCAGCTTTTTTCATGTAAATCTCTAGGGATTTTCCTCTAGGGTTCAGAGCTCTGGCAAAAAGCTGTCTGCAGGAATAATTAAAAAGGAAAAAAAAACCCTACAAAACTTAAACAAAATATCCAGTGCACAAGCACAGCATATGTGCATTTTTGAATTCTACTTATCAGTGCTTACAACTAGAAAAAAAATCTATCCCTTAAAAAATCCCTTATAAAATTAGGTATTTTGAGGCAGTCTAAAGGAGCACATGGTTTTGTATTGGGAATTGGTCTCTATCCAGTATGCTTTACATGCATTGTATCCTTCAACAAATACACTTGTATTATTGCACTGATTTCATTCTTGGATGATTTCCCCTTTGGCATACTAGTGACAGTTTTTCATTGGTTATTCATTTATATTATTGATTAACACCTACTGGACCAATTTATTAGTCCCTCTGAATCCATTTTAAGTATCAGGATTTTCTAATGGAGAAATATCCCTTACAGAATACTAACACCACACTTGTAAAACATTCATTGGCTTAATTTATTATACTGTGTATAACATAAACCAGAGCTCAACAAATAGATGGCCTTTTGTTGCAGGCCTCCAATGTTGCAAACCTGCTGGCTTTTTCAATATGGAAATGCTACCTGAAGCAGAAATAAAACCTATTCTCCTGCAAGACTCATGGGGCTCCTCCTGCCCATCATGTAACTGTATTAACATTCCTTCAAGGAAAGAGCTTTTTCCTTGTTAGGGTCTGTCTAGAAATAAGCACGTATGGTCTTGCTTGCTGCATTTGGGGAAAGTGTGGAGATTGCCTCTGTTTGTGTCTTAGGGACTAAGGAGTGAACCAGAAAAAATAAGGCAGTTCTTTCTCTTTCTCCTGGAATGAGTTAAGCAGAGAATGGTGCAAATACATGGCACAGTGAGAGATTTCCTCAGGAAAACTCTTTTGGGTCAAGGCATCGTAGCTCTGGGACGTACATGTCCAAACTGTATCTTCAGAAACCCCATATGGGCTGATAAGTACTCTGGTTCAGGAGCGTGTGTGGGAACATTGTTCTCGGGGAAACCTTTGCACATCACTAAGTACACGCAGAGACACACACACATATATATATAGTGTGTGAGTTGTCAAAAACATCGTGTGTACATACCAAAATTACTGATTAAAGGCTCAAATCCTAAATGGTGGTGAAATTCTACAACCGTACAAAGCTTAGAAGATATTGTTGTTCACTACATCTATTAGCTCCCTTGGCCCATATTTTCCAGTAACTAACCATCTATTTTGTTTTCCATATTAGCAGATAAAACTTGTTTTACTCATAATTTTCTACCTTTGCTACAGCTAGTGATTGACATGCTCCTGATGACTGACAGGTGTTTGCTTACAAAATTTTTGCCTGATGCCTGGCACAGCCCTAGGTATACTGGGGTAAAAAATAAAAAATATGAGTAAGGCCAGTGTCCTGAACTTCAGTTGATTCCTTCCAGAATGGAGTAATACCAGAAACTGTCTTTCTTTGCATTAAAACAAAGTACTGGTCTTGGACCTTTCTGACCTGAAGTGCCTAAACCAACAAAATAATTAAATTTAACAGATCAAAATAAATACTATAATTAGCAAAATAGCAATTAAGATGGAAAAAAAAATTGTGGAATTTTTATACTGTAATCCCCCAGTAGTTCCTAGGTGTTCTCCCAGTAGACTGTGTTGTAATGGGACTTGTGCTTTCCTAGGGGAACATAACTGGAGAGAGTTCAGAGTAAGGCTATGATTTAAGATGCAAACAGATGTTGGCCAGTGATGTGGCTGCAGCAGATGAATAGGTGATGAATCAGGAGAGCTTTGCATAGTACAAAGGATAAATGTTGTCAGTGCAAGTTGTCCTGTTTCTTTTCTTTAAAGACACCTCATTTGGGATGTGCTCTTTTTACTGAATGAAATGTAATGACTGTTTTCTGACTTGGTAACTACTTTGAAACTGAGTGAAACATAGGCTGCAATTATGAATTGCAATTTACTGAAGCTGAGCATGCAGTTCATGGTGTTATATTACTTTGAAGCCAGACATTTCATACTTAACACACTTAATGGGATCAAAAAATCAATATTGAAGTAACTGCAAGTGTGCCAGAAAAGTCACATGAACTTGAACTTAAATTTTATTTTTCAATGTCCTCTTTAGACAATGCTATGGAGTCGTGTAGCTCAATGAGATTTGTGAAGCAGGAATCCTTTATGCTAGGATGTTCCCTAACCTTCATATTCAGCCTCTTCAGAAACACCATTTCTTGCTGCCTGTGGGGTCCAAATGGAGCTTAGGGAAATCTGAGGCCCCAGACTAGGGAGGAAAAGGGCTGGATTAATAGATGTCCATAGGCTGTGGAAAGAATTTGATGCTGACTAGCATTTTCCTTATGGGCCCCCTTCTGCAGTGAGAAACTCCATTTCACGGGGTATTTGCAGAAAGCTCCAGCAGAGCAGCTCCACAGAGTTACACGGTCTGGAGTGTGCTATGAGAGCAGCAAATGTTAAGCCTGGTATGGAGTGGAGGGGCTCCATAGAGATGGTGTCTGCTGTACCTTCTAGCAATCTGTGAATTATTTCTTTACAGAGAGATTGATGCCTCCCAGTCATCTCTCCTGAGTATATATTTAGGTTATTTTCTTCTGCCTTCAGCATTCCCCATTCAGTTCCTGCCATGGGGTGTGTGTGTGTGGAAGAAATGCAGGAAAGTTGTCTGGTGGACACAATGTACTGTTTTCTTCATGGCTTTTAGTGGAAGGCCCTAAAACTAAAAGGCATGGGTTCTCGTGACTGCAATGATTCATGCTCTCAGCAAGAGAGTATAAGCCCAGGCTCTTAGTAAGCAAATTAATTTTTATGTGCTACTGACTATGTAATTATTTGGATTTACTAATGCTTTAGAGCTTATACAAGATAACCTTCTAGTTTTTTCTTGCTCCCTTCTTTTCCCCCTCCTTGTGGAAAAGAGTGTTCAGAATGAATGTACAGTGTACTGAATAAGTTTTCATTTGATTTAATTCTTTGCTCTATATATTCTAATGCATGTTGTGGGACACCTAACAGACTGGACTTTCCTCTGGGTAGATGGCAGGTCGCTTATGGGATGTCTATCTGTAAGTGTCATTAAAACTCGCTTAAGGCATGCCTGTATTGGGAATGACTTGCCCTTGTGCTCTCAGCCATTTGTAGGTTCCTGTCTAGATTTCTGAAGTGACCAAGGTTGTAAAACACGTACACAGTATGCATATAGTGTTTTGACTTTTAAAACCAAGGTCCCTTCAAAGGTCTGATTTGGAGTCCAGCCTCACAAGCCAGGTGAATTGACACGAGGGGGATGGTAACTTCCAGAGACCAGGTAGCTCTGACTGGACAGGGCTAAAATTGAAAGAGAGAACTCCTTAAAGCCCCTTTACCTGTAAAAGAGCAACTTGGAGCTGTAGATTTAGTCTGTGATTCAACAATCCTTCCTGCCAGATCTCTGCTAATACTAATTAGGTCTGGATCAGCGTGTGCACTCAGTTGTGCCGTGTTGAGCCAGGCGCAGCACATGCTGTGCTGTTGCTACCAGCCCAATGCCAGCTGCGGTAGCAGAGATGATACCTGATCCAGCATAAAGTTAAGAGTGGTGTAGACAGATGACACCTGATCTCGCCTAGTCTGCTGGGACAGCTACTCCTTGAATACTTTTGACAAATCTGAAATGACAAAGCAAGTTTTCCGTGTCTCTCTGCAGTCTGTGTCATGGCTTCAGTATTCCTGATGCAGCAGTAAGCATCTTAAAGCAATATTCTTCATCTCATAAAACCATACCTATGCTATCTCAGTAAATATCTGCCTGTGCCATAGGGGGTTTAGTGAATATAGTCTGAAGATAGGAGACTAAAAAAAAAAGTAATTCCTAGTCTGTGTGGACGTTGTTATCCCTTAGTGGACAGGCAGTTTTGTGCCGAATGCCTGGTCCTGTAAATGCTTAAGACTGAGTATGGTTTTGTTGGCTTCAGTGAGCACTTTAGTTATCAGGCTCACACTTGTTAGCTTTTGGCATGATTTGGGTCCTAAGCCAAAGAAAGTTTTCCACGGTAGGAAGGTAAACCCCATAGACACCAGTGACTTTAATTTAATTGGGATTCAGTTGGAGTCTAATTGTAAGTAATATTTTCTTAAGCACTATTCACAAATTTCACTGAAAGTTGGATTGAGATCTAAAGCAGTAAGAGGGCATTTTTTATATACATTACTTATTATAAATAATTATTGATATATATTGCTATTAGTATTTAGATGTCAGCTAAAGGAGAGTTTGTGATGTTTGTTAAACAGCAGTCTTTCTGTTTGTGTCTTTCTGGAAGCAGATTCAGGGGCTCTGGTGTCTTATTTTGAGGTGCAGTTCTGTGTTAATAACACAGGAGAAGTGTGGCTTGTCTTCTCATAGCACTAAAAGTGAGATAATCCCTGTGTAAGGAATCAGTAAGTATGGTCTGCTTAATCTAGTCCCAGTGTGAAACTGTTGACATTTGTTCTTTTTTTCTATCATTATGTGACTGGGCCTGTTTTGTGCTGGATTAGGCACAAATCTCCTATGCAGCACATTTGGCATGTTACTAGTAGTTTAACTTCATTAATAATGTATGAAGGAAATGTAATCCATGACAAGGAAGGAAAGAAAAGTATTTTTACAGCTACCAAATCCTCTGGAATGGGTAATTATTCAAGATTTCATGTTTGATGTTATAGTTTACAATTGAGCTCCTTTTACAGAATAAAAAAAAAGAAATATACATATATACACCCCCCAAAATATAGTGGCACTATAAGAAATGTGCTCCTTTTTGCTTGAGGTTGCATGTACTGGTTTAGAATGCATCAAGTGCCAAGAGAAATGTAGATTGTAAAGAGAATGTGCTTTATCTTAGATGTTGTAAGTAGCTCTGTGTTCTTATCTCAATGAAAACAAATTCAAGACAATATAGCAGGCTTTTTTTTTAAAAAAAAACCAAACCCAAAACAAAATCACATCAAACCAACAAGATACTCACTGAATTACGTTGACCTTGCATAAGAAAGAAAATTAATTGTTTATGTGCATCAGCTAAGTAACATAGGTATTGGTTTATGGACTGTTTTAAACTAATTTCTTATTCAGAAATTCAATAGCATACTTGGTATTCCCTCTCACCTGCAAGTCAGTCCTAAACAGCCTCAATATTTGTGGTGGCTGAAAAGTCACAATGTGCCACAGGGAACCTAAACCAGCCCCAAAGCAGCGGTCACTTGCAACTACTTTTGTGCTCTGCACTCCTGTCACATTTGTGCTATCAGAGCAACAGCTGGGGAGACTTTTTCAACAAAGATGAGTGTCAGATAATCCTGATGAGATTCCACATCCAACATCTTTTGTAATTATGTCACATTCAGCTGTAATGGAATAATTCAAGCTGAAAGGACAAGCTTTGATCCTTTCTTAAACCTTTCCCTGTGGACTGGCTATCTAAAAGATTTAAAGATATTTCTGTTACAAGATCTAGTGTTTCATCAGAGAAGTCATTGCTCTTACAGATCTCGCTGTTTCAGAAACATATTATTTGCCAAATACATCTCTCAAAGCATCTTTGCTAAATAAAGACATCAATAAAAGGATGCCCTTCCATAACCAACAAGGAAGTTAGAATTCATTTTAATATTCTTTAACTCAACTGGGTGCACATAAAATGGACTTTATTTGATAATGAATTGGTGGTGTAATCTATAAATACTGGTGTATAGGTGTGTTTGCACTGAAGCAAATACAAATTTGTTTTGGCAAAGATCATACATATTGGGAATATCTATTTAGTGAAGTAAATGTTTCTGAAGATCCACTCTTTACAAATAATTAGTTTACACTAGGATTTTTGAAATAAGATTTAGTGGCCAGTCTCCTATTGAATTTCAATACAATTTCAGTACCTTATGCCCCTAGGCTCTTTTGGAAAACTTAATTAAGTTGGAAAGGCCTTTAGGCCTACATTAAAAGAAAAGTTCTTCAAATGAATCTCTTATTTCGGGACCATATTCTGTATTCATTAGAGTTTAATATGGCATTGGCTATTCTATGTTGCTGAACAGAATGCTGTGGCTATGGATATGGAAACTGCTGTGGAAGATCTTTGCCTGGGATCCTGAACTGGCCTCAATTCAGAGGACAGAGTTTGGATCCCTAATTTTTCTGTGTGTCAGATTTATGCCAATGTAAATCCCTTGACTTCAGCGGACGTTTTTCATTCATTTCCTGGCCTCCACTGGAAAGAGAACTGTTTCTTAAGGTTTTCACACATGGACTACATTAAGGGGTCACATTCAGATGATACTCTTCTGGCATTTCCATCAGCCAGGGGTCAATAAAGTGCTATCTGGGCTAAGAATATAGGGTTGGGCATGTGTTTAGTCAGCGCCAAATTTTCCATCTGTCAGACATGAGAAATTCAATGTCTTTTTGTGCATGCCTGTTTGTTTAGGGTCTGAGAATCAATGTGGCAGGGGTCATTTCTGAGGGCTGTGCTGGTGGAGTCCTTTGGTATGCCTCCCAAATAACCTGGTACGTGCTTTGCCCCTGTCTCCTGGTGTTTAATGCTCACTGATCTTTATGGTCTTGAATTTGTGAGGCCTATGATAGAAGCTGACCTCTTCAGAGGTATACAAATGGGAGAGGCCTGTTTTCATGCAGTGTTATAAAGCTTCCCTCTCTCCTCCAAGTTTCTGCTACACACATAGAAAGTTATTAATTTTGCCTTTGCTTAAGTTTGGTTAATAAATAAAATTAATAACCAAGGTCCTGGGAGAATGTTTTTCTCTCTTTCCCAGGATCTATTTCAGTTTATCTGCAAGCTAATAAATGGTAGTGACTAATGATTGGTATGAGCAAACCTCAAGAGCATCAATTCAGAAAGCAACCTTGAGTTTGGACATTTATCCAAGTTAGTTGTGTCTCTTGAGTGATCAATCTGGTCTGAAAACTTGAAGGATTTCTTCCTCCATCTTGCTGGAGAGGAACTGTTCTGCCTCTGATTCGGGACAGTAACATTCTGGGATGTAATAAACAAAGTTGGTCTGTGCTTCTGAGGACGGATGTTGAGAAGCCTGAAGTTTTTAACTGTTTTGTATTCATTGTCACTGAATGGGGCAATTGCACGCTGCTGGACAGTGCAGTTAATACCCCTGAAAAAGGGGAGATGTTTCTACATGGATAGGAAAGTAAGCCTTGGATTTTTCATGTCATCTGGACCTGTCCTTGATCATAGTGATTTATCTGATTGTTTAATAAGCATTTATTTAAAATTTGTGGAGGGTGGATGATGTACAAGAAAAAGGATAACGCTTGCTTATCTTTTAAAATAGAGAGAGGTTGGTGAAAGGAAAGGAGCAGCAGACCTTCTAGACTAGTCAGACTGATTTTAATCTTTGGCAAAATTCTGGAACAAATTAATGTACAGTTTGGAAATATCTAGGAAATAGAAGATGAAGAGCAGCCAAAAATATCTCAAGAACAAATCATGTTTAACTAATGTAACCCCCTTCTATGGCAGGGCAACATATCTGTGGATAGAGGCAAAGCAATAAATCCCTCTATATCCTGGCTTCAGAAAAGCTTTTAAAACAGTCTTACACAACACTTTTGTAATGAATTCAAGATATGTGAGGTAGGTGAAACTATTGTAAGGTAGGCTAAAAATCAGTTGGGCAATTGTACCATAAAAAAGTTACCAGTGATTTGTGGCCAAAATTAAAGGCTCTACCAAACAGGCTTTCTCTGGGGTCTGTTTGGAGCCTGATTCTGTTTGAAGATTTCATTGGTAACTAGGCTATTTTATTAAAGGCTGTAATGAACCAAAGATGGGGTGAGCTGTAGTCATGTTTGAGAGTGGGATTAGAATTCAAAATACTTTTGTAAATTAGAAGTGAAGTATCTGAAAAGTAGAGGATGAAATTCAGTGGGGTTGAGTGATTATTTGGCGATAGTAACTGCCTGCCTAATTATGGATGAGAAGCAATGGGGTAAGCAGAGGTTCTGCAGAAGAAGATCCAGTGCTGAGTAAGTCACAAGAGAAATGTGATTTAGCTGTGTTTCTCTGTTGCTAAAGATTTGAACAAGACTATAACAGGAAGGACACCACTCTTTTTCTCCCCTCTTGTCACTGTAAGACTTCAGCTGGAAAGATGTATTCAGTTTTGAGCATTACGTTTCAAGAAAGATTTGGACTGGTTGCAGAGAGACAAAAGGAAAGCACTGTGAATTGTTAAATGTTAGGAAGATGAAGACAGACTGAATGGACTGGGTTCTTCAACCTGATGAGGGAGTACCAGAGTGGGTGACACAATAGTCTGCAAGCCTGCTGTAAAAACCAAAGTCTTACCTCTGTGGTAAAACAAGTAGTAATGGACTTGAACTGCAGGAAGATGGATTAGAAGTAGAGTTTTGGTGACTTATTCTGTTTAAAAGAGATGAAACAAATTTCCTGTTGGAAGACTGTATTGTCTGTTCTTGGAGAACACTGAGAAGAAGTTAGGTAAGTACCTGTCAAGAATGATCAAAACATAGCTGGTACCATGCTGGGAGTGAGGTACAGAAGCTGACCTTTTGCTGTCCCTTATGACACTATTTAAAAGCTGTGATCCATTCTCTGTGATAAAACATTTTATATGCGTAACACTAAAAATGTAGCTGGAATGTAGGTATTGGTATACAGGTGCCAAGGACACCAATTTTGTAACCTTTTCCAGAGTCCCATCTGTGTATGATCACTGAAGAGTCAGTTCTTCAGCCACTGGAATAAAAGACAGGCTGCTAGGGTGGATTTACAAGGATTTGGTTTTGTAGCTTTTGAGTGCATTGGCCAACATGAAAATTAGGTTTAGTAAAAGCTTTCATTAAAGCTTAGGTGTTGGTGTAATCACAATGGAAATCCAGATTTGGATACAGTGGATAAAGTTTCACTGAATTGAAGACAGGAGATGTAATTGCAGTTGGGCAAAATCAAAACAAATGTAACCAGTTCAATGCACCGAAGTGTCATTTCAGCAGTAAGCTGACAGTTGTGCCTGTGGATAGTGTGGGGGAGCTGCCTCTGCATGTTAGTATTGACTGTGCTAAGTCACTTTCTATGTTTATAGATAATGTACTGCCTAGTGGGAAACTAGCTTGAAAAATGTTACCTTTTATTAGAAGGTACAATTTTAATAAAATCCAGTCATTCTAAAGGGGTTGGGGAAGAATGCAATCTATCAGCTAACCACAGATTACTTTAGGTTAATGAGCAAAGCCTATAGGACATGTATGATGTTGCAAAATGCTGGTAAAAGACAGGAGACTATTCAGAGGAAAGCAAGCAAGAAAGCCACTGTACTCACTGACAGGCTACAACGGTAGCTATAAGGCTTAAAGACTTCTGATCTAATTCCTATTTCTGCATCCTGTCTACCTGCTGGTGCTTTTATAATAGCAATAAATCTGTTATTCTAGTGCTTAAACTTGGTCTAGCTGGGAAGCTTTTTGGAAATGTTTGTGACTGGCAATGGAATTAGCCAAATGAGAGGAGTTTCAGGGCTGAGAAATACTCTGGCCAATTTATTTTATTATAATATAGTGTGTTGTATATTTTAATGAAAGATAATGTAAGGTACCTCAAATACTTAATCCCCTTTGTGAACTAGGGCATAAATTAAATTCTCTCAAAGCTCAATCAGATTTAGCTATCATTGGGTAAAAATGCTACTAGTATGCATGTTCTGTTGAAAACTGACACGTATGCCATCATGAGCAGTGGTGCAAATGAACTTTCCCTCTGTCCTACCATCCTCCCTCATGTGCTAATACTGTATGGTTGGTTGTTATTGCTGTGGCAAAAAGAAGAGAAAGATCATGACTTTGTGGGGGGGAAAAAGTGTACTTTGTGAAAGTGTAGAAAGTCACTGTATCATGTGATTCAGAAAAGTTAAAATATGTGTTTCGGTAAACAAATAAAGGATAAAATATATTGGTTAAAATGAGAACGTAAGAAGCAACTTCTTTCTGTCTTCATGTGGGTTACCAGACTTGTCTTTTTAGCAGAGACGGCTTTAACGTTTTCTAATGGATCTAAAGCTTGGAGCTTTTGAAAAATCTAATCATTGGACTTGATCAGCTTTTTATATTCTGTGCATTTGGCTCAAACGTTCAGACTCATGCTTGATCACTTGGATGAATAAATCCCACAATATGCTCCAGTATGTGAAGTATAGTGCAGTTTTAAGGGCAGGCGCTCTCTATTAGAGATCATGTTATTTTTGCTCTTCAGCATGAAGTCTGGGATTTCTTACAAATGAAATGCATCTTAGTAGTAATTTAAATACAGTGAAACTCTGTGATTTCAAGGCACCTGTAAAGGTCAATATGCTACCAGCATTAGACTGTGTTTGAAAGCAATGAGAACCAGTGATCTCAGAACACTTAATGAGATACTATGTTTGTTTGCATTGTTAGATACACACGAAATCCACAGTTATAAGAATATAAAGTTCTGTGAATCCTTTTTAAAAAAAAAAAGAATAATGAATGTGGTGATTCTAGACATCTACCCCGTCTGGAGTAAAGCCTCTGAACCGAGTGTGGTATAATGCAATGTGAAAGAAGTTTTATTGCAAAATGGACACTAGCCTCAGTGAACTCAAACGCATATAGGGTAGATGTGAAATTGGCATATTTAAATCTAGTGGGGAATTCCCCTGGAAATTAATACCTACTGATATATTTTTTTAACTGCTTTATGATTGACATCAGCAGAGAACCATTCTGTGGCTTATCTTATTAATAAAAATACAAAGCTATGCTTCAGAAATCTAGAAGTACAAGAAGAATGTCAATCCTGTTTTTCATGAACTTTGAACTACTGGTCCTGATCTTGGAGTGATATAAACTGGAGGTTTTTTTTTCTTTTTGCTTGTTCTGATTTCTCAGATTCTGTAACTAGAATCAGTGGAGCTTCACTGTCCTCTAACTCATCTTGTGAGCAAACAGTTAACAAAAAATATTTCAATATTCATGGGCCTAAAGCTGCATGTGTTGCTCATCAGAAAGGCATATGATTAAAAAATATAAATGTAGAAACTAATTTCTTAAAAACTATGGGTATAACTGACTAAATATGGAGAAAGATACCTTAATTAAAGTGTGCCATGTTTATGCTTGCTTTGACCTGAGAAACAAATAGTCCTCTTTTTAGAGTGAATAGTATTTGCCCAAGGTGTGCTGGTATTTCCTACCTCATCTGAGTCCAGGAAGAACAGCAGCTTATTCCTGCTTAAATCAGCTAAGAATTAACAGTCATTCCAGATGTCACAAATTTGCATCACTGCTGTAGCTGTTGATAACTTATGTCAAGTCTTTATATACCATTGTGTGTTTCCTAAATAGGCTGTGTTTGCTGTGAAGCTTAGCTAACCACTGTGTGACCTTTTGTTCCTACTTGTGTGTGCATAATAGAAGAAAGTTCCTCTGTTGCTCTTAAAGTCTACATTTGCATAATTTCACATTTCTCAGTGAAAGCTCCATCAGATTAGTGGGTACAAAATCTCCCTTTTCAGTACTTTCAGTTGAAGTATTTCATGGGTATCAAAAATAATGGTGTTAGCCATCAATTTTATTCCTATGGATCATCCTAGATAAAAAACATAAATTACATTTTAGGTTTGTAAAGTCTATGTTACAATAAAGTTTTAGGTGATTACCACAGAATATGCATATAAAAGGTAGCCTTAGAGCAAGAAACACCCTATTGACTGAGAAAAGCTCTGATTTTTTTTTTTTACTCCATTCCCTCCCCCCCACATAAGCCACTTTTCCCCATATGTTAGAAAGCTGAATCCTTTCTTCAAGAAATGGAACTAATCATATCCCTTCCAGCTCCACTGTATCTTTCTAAAGGCTATCCGTCTTTAGTTTCTCCTGGCTCCTCTTCTCTCCTTCACAGAGCTGAATGCTTTCTGGAGTGTAGGAATGTCTTTCTAACTTGTCCAAACACTTCTTTTTTTTTTTCACCCTCCAAAAGTGCTTCAGACAGATGCAGAAATGAATCTGTTGTAGGGAAGGATAAGCAAATATCCAGTGTCTCTATGCATGTTTTTAGTTTTAGACTATGCTAAATATGCTTCAGGCTTTCCTCAGTTTCTCATACTGGCTAGCAACATAACATTTAGTCAGTCAACATATATGAGCCAAGAGGTTCCTGTGGCTAAAATAAAAATTAACTAATTTTCCATACCCTAGATTGTTTTCAAGCTGACCTGACTATTTTGCTTAGCAGTAAAACTGTTAATGTGATTGGTGTTTTGGAAGTGCCTTTATTAGCATCAATTATCACCTGCTGAAGTGAAGTTTACATCATAGACTGTGCTTTCTGAGTCTCTTCAGGCTTGGAGAAGTTTCTGTTTTAGACTTCATGCTGCTGAGCGTCCTCTGAAGCAGGTAGGCACTGAACTCTGCATGTCACTATGGAAGGGACCAGAAGTAAGAGCCAGGAGAACAAGGCTTTCTTCTTGCTAACTAACAGAAAATAAGACACACAGACAAAACAGTGTGAAATATTTTTTGGTCACTATCACATAGAGAGAAAACAGGGAAAAATAGATGTTGATCAAGTGAGAGAAAACAACATATTTCAGTAATTCTGTAGTTATTATACCTATTAAGACAATTCTTGAGTAACAACATTTCAAAGTCACCTGTTACTCATAGATTGCAAAGCACTTTCTAAGGGTGGGTAAGTATTTTCCTGCCTAGGCTGGGGAGTGAAGGCATAAAAGTCAAGTACCCTTTCAGGGCTGTCATTGTGAAGTCCCATTCTCTAGGCTCTCATCAGAGGACATAGAAGATGCTGTGAAAGACTGTGCCTCACTTTCTTGTTTTCTCTTTCTGTTTGCTTCTTGTTGGTTGAAATTTTAAAGTATCTTTACAGATGTGCTTTCTTGCATGACTTCCCCTGTTCCACATGTATCAAAAGCAAGAGAAGCAAGAGAGACTCTTTTCACATTGTAGATACTGAGCTGTACAGTTTAAGCAAGTAATGTATTTCTTCTGCTTGAAAAACAGTGTTTTCCCATTGTTCCTCCTACCATTACTTTTTTCATGGTAGGGAGAAGGAGCTAGAAAGCTCTCTAATGCTGCTTTGTCTGAGACAACTGATAGGATTTTACCCCATTCTTTCTTTTTCCAGTGTAAGTGATTTCACTTCAATCTCTTTGAAGTACAGTGGCAGGAATGAAACACCATAGGTATGTTTAGAGGTTGTCTTTTCAAATTTGGTTTGTAAAACTGGTTTATTGCTACTGCTGTACTGGAACATTGGTTAATGCTTATACTCATTTCGCCTGTCAAAGTCCTTGAGAGCAGATCCATTGCTGACATTGTGGATCTGCTGTGACAGGGATACTTATGTCTCTGCTTTTAAGAAAGAATATACTGAGAGTCAACCCAGGATGATGGGCTATGTTTCTTTAGGGTCCGAGCATGAATTTAAACCTTGTTTCCAAGAACAATGTATTTGGCCTATATTGTATTCTTGCTAGGTTATATAAAAATGACACAACAGGTAATAAATTACATAATCCCTACACAGTAGTGCTGGCAAGAAAAGGAAGAGAAATTAAAGAGCTCACGTGACTAGTATTTGTCACTTTTTAGCATATTCCTAGAAAGTGATCATTTCGGAGAAAGCAGTGAGCACCAATAGTATTTTTCCCTCCTTTTCCCTTTTTTATATTTGGCTAAAGGAGACTTTTGATTATAACACCTTTCCAGTAAATTTAAGATTTGATATTCCTTGTTCCCCCTTATTTGACTGAGACAATTGCTGTACTGCCTGCTCCACAAAGAACAGAAAAGCTATTTGGAAGAAAATTGTCTGCTTGTTCCTTTGTCCTTTCTTACTGAGCAGCAAAATCCTACTGAAATGCCCACATTGATCTAAAATATAGAACAGTGAACTCTGCCTTTTCTTAACCCAACTATATAGCCCAGTGATGATGCCTGTTTTTCTGCAATCTAAAGAAATATTTCACATAGTAACTTCTCAAGAAAGAACACCCAAAGGGATCAGTGGGATAGACTGTGGTCTGGGTAGGTAATCTTGCATCTCCTGAATTGAATATTAATTGTTGCTGCTAGGGAGCATCTTCAGTCTTTTTGTCCATACACAAATGTTTGTTTGGTGCTTTGTTCCAAGATTGCATTTTGATGGCAGCATCAGATGGACTGTTTAACTTTTTATCAAGCAGAAGAAAACATGTTGTAATTGCCATATTGGATTGTGCTTGTGGTCTGTCTAATGTACTACCATTTCTCCGATGACCATACCAGATGCTTGAGATGAGGATGGTAGACCCCGTAGGAATTAGGGGCTTCTATGAAAATTTCATTCTAATCCCTTCTAATGAGAAATTGAGCTAAAACTGAAGCGGGAGCTTTTATCCTTTCCAGCCGTCGTCTTAGGTTGGTGACTCTAACTCCTCTAAATATTCTTATCTGTGTCTAGATTTGATCTGCCTTTGGATAGTAGTGTGTGGGGGCTTTTTTTTAACTTGTGGCAATGAATTTCAGAGCCTACTGCCTGAATTGTGATAAACTCAGTATAAATTCTTCTAATGTAATTGAATGTCCTCTTTCCTCTTGAACTAGCCTTCTCAAGTGTATTGCAAATGTGATGGCTTCAGGGTTAAATAACAGTATAGAGAACAGCTACTGTCTTCATGTTTTGTCACTGAGGATAATCTAATAACTATGGCTGGTAATAATTTTTTGTGTGTACAGTCCAGGAGGTTCAGCACCTCCCCCACACCTATCTTCTCAAAATCCTACTTCTTGAGGTATTTTAGGTTGGGCAACCCAAACCACTGACTTGAAAACCTCCACTGATTTGGTTGACTTCTGTAGTCAGTATTGGATTAATCAGGAGCTCAGGTTATTTTAGACTTGGATTCTACATTAGGGCTAAAAGAGATATTTTCACTACTTGTTTAGCGAAGCCATTGACTGGTAAGCACACCGTATCTGAAGATGTATCCAGTTGCTTTGTTGTCTGTGGTATGTGATTAGATGCTCTTAATACCAGCTGAAATCTGAGATGTTGTCAGTGAGGAAGATCTTTCATAATGAAGGCTTGCGTGCTGTCTCTGACCCCATCTCTCTTAGCAGGGGATAACCTGTTTTTGCATATCTGTAATGTACCCAGTTGTGTCATAAACCTGTAATGTCTTGGATTGGGGGGTGAAACCTCCTTGGAGAGAAGCAGTAGTCTGATTTCAGTTATACCTGTGTAAATCTGGATTTTCCTGTCCTCTGTTCTCAAAGAAATTACTTTGTATTAACCTAGATATAGTTGGGACTATAACTGGAGTGGTTGGCTGTGTAATGCTTGAGTATCTGGTGGGTTAGAGCTTGCTGGAGTCTGCCTCCTTCCCTGGGACTGGAAGTGCCCCCATGTGCCTGGAGAAGTCAGATGCTGGAAAGTATCTCTCTTTGCAAGAACCGTTTGGCTTGGATAGGGCTTTGACACCAGTATCGGCAGCATGTGTATGCTTGTTGGGAACCTAATGAGCAGAAGATAGTGACTTTAGAGGATTGGAGGGAGTTTATTCAAGAGACTGCAAATCTCTGCCAAATAGCTTGTCTCTAAAGAAAGAGATCTGTAAATTCCTTAAACTCAAGAGATGATTACTGTAATTATCCTAGAGCTCTCCACAAAGAAAACTTGACCATGATTATTGAAAGTGTAAATGTTATTAGTCACCTACCATTTCCAGTTTCTGGATTACACTTTATTTTTTGTTAAATCCAGGCTGTCTCTGTATGCAATTAAAAAAGCACATTCTTTATCCACCAATTAAATGGAATACACTGTATTAAGTATTAAACTGGACTGAATTTATTAATTTCAAGACCAGGGTATATCTTGGTACCATTAAAAAAATGATGCTTATTAGGATAAACCTTTCTGATGATGTCAGTACTGAAATGGCACTTACAAAGAAGACTTAGTGCAGAAATTCATGGAACCTTTCCAGCCTCTTGCAGAAGTATCTGACTGATTTCCATCCGTAGCCCCTCCTTATTTTTCCCCTGCTTCTACATTCTTTCCCATTGGTTTTAGTGTAATTGGTGAAATGTATTATTCATCTGAATGATGGCACTGCATGAAACCTGGGACCCTGATACACAAGATTCTCCATGGATCTGGGTGTAAAAAAAAAAAAAAGTGCAACAGGTCTTAGTGGTTGCAAGGAAAATGTGATGGGTGACAATAGTAGACACAGATGTAAAATTTGCACTTGCAGTGGCCTCAAAGTTGATTTTTTTTTTTGATGGTTGTAGCAGAGGAGAGTTTTAAGAAGGGATTTGGAGGAGAAAAATCAGAGCTTTGTGAATGGTTGAAGCTAACTTTAATTTAACAGAACACTTCTGTGTCCCCAGTAATACATCAGAAGAGTAAAGCAGGTATTCAGCTCTGACTGTTTCTTTTGTTCTTATTTTTTTCAAGATGTGCTGTGGTGGCGGTCTCCTCGTCCACAAATCAACAAGGAGAAATTAATTTAAACATCTTAAACTCAGGTGTTGAAATGCTTGGGAGGCAAACACTGTGGAGGAATTTTGAAGTCTAGACAACTATTTTTATTGTGACTTTTTTCTATTTACTTCCTTTATAAATGCATTTATATGTAGTCATTCTTTACTGGAATTTCCTCTGTGGCTGAGTATTAACAAAGATATTCTAGAAAACTGATTCAGAGTGCTAGTGTAAGGCTATGTAAGTGTATAATAAAAATGAAAAAACAAAACCTCAAAAAAACCTTCCCAATGCTTTTTGCCTTTTCTAATACGAATAAGGAAGTACAAAGATACTGCTAACACTTGACAGGGACTTAACAGCCCCAGTGTTTTTCAGGAGACTTTCTATACTACAGCATTTGAAAACATAAATGCTACTTACTGGAGAATGTTTAAGCCATCCCAGAAACGTGTATGTGTCTTGTCTAAACAAAAAAGCTGCCCCAGTTAAATTTAAAGTTCGTTGAGATTAGTTGAGGCAAGCCCTGTTTGATATCCTATTCATAATTTTCCAGCAGTTGGGTTTAACTTAATTGACTCAACCTGTGCTAAAATGAACTTACTAAGGTCTGAATAGTGTATTGGCACTAATTTTGGCAACAACCAAAATTGTCGTGGCACATGAGTAACCAGTGCTGCTCTCTCTGTAGATCCTGCTGAAGTGATTGATTGATATTTGTTTTGGTCACAGAGCTGGGAGCCTAAATTTTCTTAGGGTTTGGTGGTTGCCTTAAAGGTTTGTTATCTTTGATTGGAATCTACATGCTTAAATAAAGCTTTAGCATTTGTAACCTTTGCAATTACAGACCAAAAGAAGAGACTTCATCTGTTTTACATCCTCTATTCTTCCAGTCACTGGAAGACGTAAAATATTAGGTCTGCTTTCAAATGTTTTATTTTTGTACCTTAAATTACTGCATCTACTAAGAAGACTGATTTTACTGAAGCAATGGTTCATTCTTAAGACAAAATATTTCTCTAGATTTGGATCTAAACTTCTGGGAAAGCCTTAGGAACTAATATATTTTTTTCAGCTTATAAAATAATCACATGCTCCAAAAGTGGGAGTTACTAATATTTTGGGTTCATGCTCACTTTCTAGTTAGACTGGTTATTTTTCAACCTGATTACAGAACAGATTAGAAAAGTACTTTAGAAAAAAATATGAAAGTCCAGGTCTTCCTTTAAAGGTTACATTACTCTGGGGCTGTTTGGTCTCTCAGAGGAAATGAAGCACCACAACACTGAAGTAGAGCAGACTTACAACAAACTTCAGCTGCTGTTTTCCCTTATGCTTGGGCAGGTGCTGTGGTGTACATCTTGACACAGCACAGATGCAGATGGAAGTGGGACAAAAAAACTGTGAGGACAGAAAACCCCAAGCTGTGGAAATGAAGATAAAGGGGGAGGAGGCTGAAAGCACAATTAACTTGTTCTTAACTGAGTCTTCAAATCTCCAAACAGTCCTACTGGTGTCAGGATCTGGACAGGGCTAATATAATAATCAGCATGAAAGAGGTGAGGATGTCCTGGCCTGGTACCTCGCTAGTGAAGGTCAAGGGGCTTATGTAGATGCTAAAAAAACGTTACTGATTTCCTACTGATCCACTTCTACATATAATGCTGCAAGGTCCCCCTGTTTTCAAAAACTTCTGCATGGGTTTGCCAGTGTCACAGCCAGGAATAAATTGTAAGGGGATGTAAAATGACAGGCTGGAAGTGTTTCCCAGTCAGGTTAAGGATTTACTAGATTATTGGTTTGAATCCTGTTTTAATATAGAGTTGCTTGTCATGTCAGACATGATATTCCTCTCCTCCTGTAAGCCTCTAACGCTACTGGACCTTTGTTACAAAAGAGCAAATTTCAGAGTAGAGATGGACTTTAGTAGGCCAATGAACATTTGGAGCACATCATGCATCGTGTCCTCTCTATGTTGTTTATGGTGCAAAACTTATACTTGTTCTAAATCCACTGTAACCATGTGGCTCTGCGTGCCTGACTAAGCAGCCGTGTATGGACTTCCTGTTTTCAATCAGGCATGGAGCATACTACACACAGTTTTGAGAAATGCATCTCCAAATTTTCCCAGTAAATAAGCTGCGGTGTCTGTGAAATACTAAGAGCCATACCATGTAATTCTAGAAAACTGCAGGAGTCTCCAGACATCTCAAAATGCCAACAGTCTCCAGCATTTGCAACCCTGCTTGAGACAGAAACAATAGATGAGCTGTGCTTGCAACTTTGCCCATTTCTTCTTTTTCTTGCTGGTGGGGTACTGCAGATTTTGGTAGTAATGACTTTCATATGAAATAACATTTAAGTAATTATCAAAAATTATTTGCAGAAACTGTCTAAAGCTGTAAAGTTAAACCAACAAATGCATTTCGATTTAAAAACCACTTGTGTTTTATCAAAGGAACTGTCTCTTTCACAGCATACTTGCAGCAGACAATTCCTGAATATACAGAAAAACAGCTATTGAAGAAGGGATTCCCTTTGGCTTTTGCAAAGGCCAGCATAACATAAGATGTGAAGACTGGATATTTTCTCCATTGGGCTTCAGAGAGAATACTTAAGCATTCTGAGTTTCTGGGACACCTGGCATAAGTTTTTTTTCTTTGTGAGCAAGAGGCATCCATGAAGAATCCGTATAAATGCCAGAAAAATCCAAACCCACCTTTCATTCACTTAAGATCATTCACATCAAAGGGAACCCATCACTTCTTCCATGCAAATGCTGTGGGGATTGCTTCACCCAGGACTGGAAAGCAGCCAGGCTGCATAGCATGACAACTACTCAGCAGTCCACAGCAATGCTATACACCACTAAGAAGCAGGAATGGATTGCTGGTTTTAAATCTGATACACATTTGCAGCAAACATTCAGAAAGCACTTTATTTCCGTATTTTGACCATATCTTCTCTAATGTGCAGTTTTACAAACCTTATGGTATGGTCTCAAATCTCAACTTTTTCTCAGGCTCAACATTAATTACAGTCCTACAGAACCGTGCAACTACTCTATCTCTTAACAGCTGCAGAATGGCATCCTACTTTTGCAATCAGTGTTGAAGAGTTGTCTCAGCTCATTTACTAGACATTAGGTCGTATCTTAATGAAGCTAAGGTTTTTCTTGGTTTTGGGGGTTTCTTACAACACCTCTAGCAGTTCTTAAAAGCTGTTATTCTGTCATGCATGACTTCTCAGATCTGCATGTTGAGGAAAATTACTTAATTCTTCCAACCTGAAGTCTTTCTCTAATACAGCCCAGTTAATTTCCAGGCACTTAAAATCCAACCCTGTAACTCATTGTTAATTTCAAAATAACCTTTCTTAGAAATAAAAATTCTACTGCTGAAAGTATTCTGTGGTTGTCCTCTTGTGTTTTCCAGCTGGCTTGAGGCAACGGATGTTCTGGCTTTCCAAATAAAAATCTCAGCTACAATAGGGTCCATGTCCCTCATGCAGCCTGACGTAGAAGCATTAAGTGCTCTCCATAGAAGTTCTTTCCACTGATCGTCAGGGAGCAAACCTGAAATTAACAAGTGGGCTAGATTAATCATTTATTTCTTATGTAAGAAAAAGTGAGCAGAATCTAAGGAATTAAGTGAAATGAAAATGTATGCAGTCTCTTACTATTCTTTCCTAGTAGGAAGAAAGCTCTTTCAGATCAGGAAAAGTCATTTAATCATGTACTTGCCTCCAGAACTTGAACATTGAGCCCCTCAGGTATTTTTACACATCCATTTAAAAATATCAAACAATCTCTGCTACAGGGTTACTGTTGTGCATCTTTGGAATACTTGTGTACAACAAATAAAAAGAAAAATTTCCTGCAAGACAAAGCAGATGCAAAGTGTTATTTCTTAAAAAACTGTCAAAATATGGATGACCAACACCCCCCCCGCCCCCCATTATGAGGTGTATGCTCCTTGCCTTTAAGTATCAGAGGATTTACATGATACACTGGGAGTAATGCACCTTGTTCTTTACAGCTTTTGCAAATGTGCCTGGCTGCATAATCTTAATGTGTTGAATATGTACTTGTCATAGGAAAGTTTTGACCAATTTGAAATATAGAACTGTTTCAGGAATTGCATCTACTGTTTATCAATTCAGAAGGCATTTGAATTTATCTGGATTTTCCAGAACTGTACTTACTGATGTTCTGTACATGTAAAAATAAGTTTGAAATATAAAGTGTCTTAATGATTTGGAAGTACAGATGTATTAAAGCAAATCTATACCTTGAGTTTGCAATTGCTTTTTGCCAAAAATGTACTTTAGCATGTAAGCCTCTAGTTTTGGCTCTGAAAGCTTTGTAGAGGTTACATGTAGAATTATTGGGCAACAGGCTGAAAAGTGAACGGAAGGGAGCAATTTTGCAAGACAGTGTGTGACTTTGTTGTGAAGCTTCTTGTCATGGGACTATGTGAAGGATTCTTTGAGAGAGATTTGACACATCAGTAAAATGTAGAGACACTGGTAACTATTAGGTGTTGTGGCTGTGATGAAGTGTATTAGGTACTTCTGGAAATGTTGAAGGTACTGGGATATATTGGGGAAAGGTCACTCTCTTCAGTCTCTTTTTTTTTAATTACACCCTCTCACCTGGTCCTGCACTTCACTGTTAGTCTTGCTAGACCTTTATTTGATTGAAACTGGCTTCTGTTTCTCAGGTTTGTATTGGTATACTTATAACTGGCTTTGATAAAGTCTAGTCCTGACTCTACAGATCCCTGAAGCCACAAAGATCAGGCTTTTTGCTTTTGTTGTCATTATAACAAGAGATTGCAAGATGTGTGGTATATATGGGGACATCAGATAAACGTAAAGTTTAACCAGTAATACGTCAGAGAATCATACTAAAAATAAGGAAAAAACCCCTAGAAGTGGAGCAAAATAGGATATGCTTAAAATACTTAATAGCTGTCCAAAATATATGTCTAGAACCATAAATCACCCTAAATTTTGATAGGTTTGGGCACAACCGTTCTGGATGTGCTTATGAAGGATGATTGTGATGCTGTTTTTTCACTGACGGGTGCTGTATTATCTCATCCCAAAGTGGTGAAACTGAGTGCGTGGCCAGCTAAAGATAGTGATCAGTTACCAAAACTCTTGATTTAGTTTTCTTTGAACCATGTTATTCATCATTCCTTGTGGAACAATTTCTTCGGGGCTGTCTGTGTTTGTGCAGCTAGAAAAGGAGAAAAACTGTACGTATGTTTGGATGCTTTGCCTTTTGCTTTTTTTTCCGAGAGCATAGAAATTGTCAAAGGTGCTTCTATTCTGCAGACGAGGTTGGCAGATCAAAGTTAGTTACCGCAGTCTGTCAGAGGAAGTGGATATCCTAGAGATAGACCTGGTATCTCTACTCAAACCCTGCAAGAATGAAAAGGGATCTGGAGAATCAACTGATTTGCAGTCACTTGTGACCTGTTGTCAAGGTTGCTGCAGCATCGGGATTCATGGAAACCAGAAGGGAATTCCTCATGTGCCAGCAACGGAAGCACTCCAGGTATTACTACTCACCTGTCTCTCATGACTTCTATCTTTGCTGTTTTTTAATGCTGTTGTCACTAGAACTGGTCACTTCGGGTTTTGGATGGAAGAACAACACTGGTAGCAATCATGAGGGAGTTTTTTAACAGCTCACTTCCCATATTTACTGTTTGCCATCAGTGGTAGCCACATTACTAACAAACTAAATCAGCCAGATTTCTACAAACACAATTTATTTTCTCTGCATGTATAATGACTGGAAGAATGAATGATTTTGATGTCTTGTTATTTTCCCTCCAAGTTGTTTTGCTTGATCGAGTCCTTAATCTTATTCTCCCTCTCATTTCTTCTGCCTCTCTGTCTCCTTTACCTTTGACATGGAATTTATCAAGTTGTGTCCCTTACAAAGACAACTTCTCTAATGTGTAGTTCAAGGCCATAATGTGTTTTTCTGAGGTGTTTCAGCATTGTCTGTGCAACTTGGGATGTGTTTCCTTGTAGGAAACTTTCTGTTGTAAATGACTGCTTAAGAGAGGCTTGTTAATCTAGTTTCCCAGAGCTTCCTTCTCTTGTAAAGGCTGGTTTAGAGGGTTGATATGTTTAATTGTTTTGCAGTTACAAATTATAAATTACATGAAAGCATCCCCTTTGAAAAACTAGTAATACACTTTCTATCTATAGCTATTCTGTGGATTGAAGTGTCTTACAGAGGTACCAGATAATGAAAGAGGACTGTGCTCCAGACAGGCTGTGCTAACTGAGTACTGCTGACTACAAATACTGTTGGACTTTACAGGCCACCTCTATCACCCTCTATCCATAGCCTGTAGGTTTAGAGAGCTGGACTGGGTTCAGAGGACCAATGGTTGTTATGGATTTGTATATTTTTAGCAGTCTATGTATCATCCTAATTGATGGGCATAGATTGGCATTATATATTGAGCTTGATTCCTGGGGTATATTTGGCTTCTTTAACAATGCTATCTTTAGAATACCATCAGCATGCTAATCCTCATTAGTGGTATGAACAGCATATCTTGGTGTCATTTAACTAGATGAATTGGTACTGCTGGCCTACGCTACTCTAGTGATTTTTTTTTAAGTTGGCGTAATAGGCATTCAAAGTAAAGTATAATAAAGCTAAGATTTTTTTGTTTGCCTTTTTCTTTTTAATCTGCGTTGTTACGAAAAGGGTGAAATTTTGAGGTCTTTGACTTTTAATCTGTTCATTTACTATCTGTGCATTTCTGAGCTCTCAACATGGAACTGACTTTTGTTGTGACTGAATATTATGTAGTTACAGGATTAGCTTGATGTGCTGGGCTACAAGCCCTTCAAGAAAACATAAATTCTACTGCTCGTCAAGGTGATCGGTACGATTTGCAAAATGTGGCATGAAGACTTCTGGCTAAAATAAGATAGAGAAACGCCTTATTCCTCTGGTAGTTGAACACTTTGGGTACTTAGGTAAACTTAAAGATGGGCACTGTGGTCTAGATGAAAGATACGTTTGGGACCTTGCAATGTCTCTGACTTTGCTGAGCTGCAGATATGAAGAATTATAAGAAACAGTGTAAATATGAAATTATTTTCCCTGTGGTGTACCCTGCCTGCTTTCTCAAGAAGTGTGCCTTGAGCTCATACCATGGTCTTCTGTTTGTTTGCTAGCAATTTTCTAATAATTTGTCAAGTTCAGCTCCTGCTTTCACTGTTTAGCTGATGTTTGGGGGAATGTTCCACAAGTGCTCCAAGATCTTTCTGAATCATAATAATGAATGTAAATCTTGTTTTGAAGTAGATATGTTGTTTTGTCATTTTGCTATTTATTTTCTGTGCTATTTACTATTATAACGTGCATAATATTTTTATATAATATCTTGTAGGATTCCACAGTGAAAGCTAATTAATAATCTACTTACCCTTACCCTGATTTTCTTTAAAGAAAAAAAAGTTAAAATCTATACGATGATCTTCTTTCTAATTATCTAATAGTGTGGTGTCTTCAGAGCATTGGTATAGTTACATGAGCAACTTACCTGCAGGTGTGTGAGTAGGGGAATCTGCCACCAGTAAGTTAGTTCTTTTGGTTTCCATTAACCTCTGCCTTTTTACGTACATTCTTTGGTCTAAATCACTGCAGTGTGGCACTGCTATTCTCACTGAGGTAAATGGTAAACACAGGTGAATTTAGGATTTAATCCCAAGAGCTATGGAATACCAAGATAGTGACGTCAAGACTGTGCTGAATGTCCCTTCACGTGGGAGAGGAAAGCAGGAAATTAGAAATATGATGGGTTTATGGTGGTATTGACCTTAGTTAAGGTCTTTTTTCCTTCTTTGCTCTAGAAAAAGGCAAATGAAAAATTGGTAACCGTGAAAAACTTGTTACAGGGAAGTGGATAAAAGTGTGGGTAAAGAAATAATTACATAAATTGTATTACTCCAGAACACTCTGGTAACACTTTTGTTGTCTAAAGGAAGTATAAATGTGCCTGCCTTTTTTTTTTTTTAAATAGCATTTGGATTGCTTTCTTTAGTAAGAAAACACAAAGGCAAGTTGTGACAGTGGAAGAACTGTGGTGATGCTAAATGCTGAATTCTGCCATAAAGTTGATTAAAAATGTGACTGAGCAACCTGTGTGGCCAGTAGAAACTGTGTGATGTGATCTAATGTATTTGTCAATGCAAGCAAGAAAATGCTTGGGAAATTAATTTGAAAAAGTGGAAAAAGACATTTAAGGATGTTCTACAGTAATTATGGTTGAAAGAGATCTCTGAAAGTCACTTGGTCCAGTCCTACTCTAAAGCAGGGCCAACTGTGGTTCTTAAAGAGTCTTATAGTGGTGTTTACAGAAAGTTGCCTTAACCTGCCACATAAGAGAAAAACAATTTCAGTAGTTCCAGAATAACTGGTAAAAATTAACACAGTAAATGTAAGAGATATTCATTTGGGCAATGACTAATTTTAATCTGACAGCTAACACTATGGTACCCCAAAGAGTGCAAAAGTAGAATAATTAAAGTGCCATTGTAGTAATGTTCCGCATCTTTTCACTATTTCAATGTAACCTTCTAACATTATATTTTAAATTTTTTAAAAAGAAATAGCATTTAAACTGCCTGATGAAGCCAGAGCCAATGGAATGTTTTGAAAGGGAAGAATATTTTGGCAATTCTGCTTGATCTATGTCAGAATATTTAGAGTCTGATCCAGGTTAGAATTGGAACCATATCCCTCTACTACCATGAAGTTATACATTAAGGGCTGCCTCCAAAAGTAAAATGCCTCTATCTGTTTTTGCTGTCTTTGTCCTGAGCGCTTAAACAAGCTGAGTAGGTTTTATATGTGAAAAATAAACTAGGTTCCTTCCAAGTACCAGTCAAAGATGATCACACTCATAACTTTGCTTGATGTAATTTTTTTGAGAGCATCCTAAAAGAAAAGGGGTGGGGAAGAGAGAAAGAACTGCGCTGTTAAAATGCTTGACTTCAGCGACAGCAGTTCAAAATGCTAATGGTAGGACATTAGTTCTAATGTCACTTGAAGAAATTCAGTATATTTGACCTTACTGATCATCAAATAAATGAAGAAATATAAATCCTATCTCTGGGGAGGTGTGTTTACATAATAAAAGATTTCTAGTGCTGAACATCAAAACAGGCATGCTGAATGTCTATCTGGAGCAAATCACCTTGTCCTCAGAGATTTTTTCCATTACAGAGGCTGTGTGCTAGCTTTTGAAATAAAAAGCGGGACACTGCCATGTCTGTTGTTGTTGCCAAGTATTTACACTGACCTGTTTCCATCACTTACTCAGAACACATTTTCAGTCTGGCTGAGCACAGTGCAGATGTGGAACAGTTGGATGTTCTTAAACATGGTGTGGTTTTTAGTTTTTTTGTTGTTTTTTTGAAGACATTGCTGTTAGGCTTGTATAGCCCCTGACACAGATTATGAGGAATGGGACGTGTTGATGGTTGAAAGTGAGAGCCCATTGCACTGTGAGAAGGAGACATCCTGAGTATGAATCCCAGGGCACCAGAGCAGCCCTTAAGAGTCATGAATATACTCAGTGAGAGAAGGAACTGAATAAAAGCAAGGTACTCAACTGAAAAACCTATTTTTCACCATTATATGATTTTATTGCCAAAAGGAGTTTTGCTTGTCCTCCTGCTCCCAGACAGCCCCTGCATATGATGAAACAAAACTAGTTTTGGGGAGAGAATAGGGAAAGTTTGTGTGGTTTTGGTGTTTGGAAAGCAGGTCTCTCTTTTCTTCATCTGCAGACCTGCCCCTTTAAAGCATACTAAATCCATGGAGACACTCCTCAGCAAGCTATTGAATCACTGCAGGGCAGACATCCCCTTGCTGAAGCAATTAAGAAGTTTTAAAAGACTAGAATTTTTTTGAAACAATAGATGTTAAAACAAGTTTTAGTGTTCACATTCATATTCCACGGAGCTTGAGACAACCCGGTGCGAGGTGCTGTGGCAGTGTCTGACACAGCTGAGGTATGAATTTACAACTGGTATAGACATGGCAAAGTGGGGAAGCATTATCATCTGTGTTTTGCCTATGAGCAATCAGAGGCCCAAAAAAGTGCAGTGATGTTCCCAAGGTCACACAGGAAGTCTCTGGCAAAGACAGAAATTGAATGCAGGTTTCCCAAATCCTGTCCCAGTGCCTTAAGAGATCTAAAAATCAGATATTCATACCAATCACGTTGACTGAATTTTCCTAACCTAATAATGTCCTTTCAGAAGTGCCGTAGGCTGTGTAACAGGAGGTTTCTTTCCTTTTGGGGTTGCACTGCATTAAAGTCTATGACATTGCAAGTCATGGTTCACTTTTTATGGTATTGCATAATCTAAGGGTGCCACCTCGGCGATTATGCGGTGAAAGTAGTGATCATTTGACTTCGAAAGACCAGTTCTTCTTTATTATGGAGGCCTATGGCCTCTAACCCCAAAATAAGTCCTGTTGGGGCAATTTATTACTTTATAGCTGATGACTTCTAGATAGGAAAATAGATGCTAAGATAGAGCTAGGCTGGGAGAATATTTCAATTTCCTATTTAGTCTTTTAATATTTTCAGGGGTCTTTGTTAGCAAGCCTATTGTGAGTTTTCCACTGTCAGTATCCATCATCTGAGCTACTCTCTTCCTGATTCCACAGCTTACTCCAAAACAGTCTCTTGAGTATAAAACTCTCTCCTTAATAAGTACCATCTTTCAAGCTGATGATGATTGGCGTTAGGCCACATTTACCTCTCCTGGGCATGTTTCAGTCTCCAGTATTTTGTTTTCATTGGGTTTTACTGCTTTAGCTTTTTCTCACTTTTAAGTTCTCCAATAATTTAAGCTCTCCTGTGATCCTGCCAGCCTTTTTCTACTTAAAACCAAGCTCAATCACTTGGCAGATTTTCCGAAATGCTCCGTTTCTGATAATATCCCCCTGACTCTGAAGCATGACACAGTGAGGGTGACTTTTTCAAGTCATGTTTTGTGTTTCATCGCTTAGAGCCATTTTCTATTGCAAGTTAGAGCTCTTTGAACATCCCACCCGAAGCAACTAAGCATTGAATTCCCTTGCAGCAGAATGAGAGTAGCAATGAGTGAAATTTTTTTGAAATCTTGCTTCTGTCCTTCATTCAACTTGAAAAAGATGCTGATTTTCTTCAGGAGATGGTGAAAGGATTTAGTCTGTAGGTGTGCAAAGCCTCCAGTGCCCTCCTTTCACATACATGCATAGTGAGGATGATTTTAGTCACTAGAAAAAGTCCTTATTTACATCTGTTTCAGTATAGTGAAGTAGGTTGCAATTAATTAGGAAGTTTCTGGTGTGGTAAAAAATCATCATATAGGAGGAATGCAAACACATGATTTCCAAAAAGAAATTTAATTCCATATGGGTTGTGCCCTCTCCCAGCTAGGAATTAATTGCAACTTTAAAAGAAGATTTGATTATGTCTGTTTAAAAATAAAAAATAAAATAAAAAAAATCAACAAAACCCCAACCCACTCCTCTCTCTGCCATGCATAGCCACATTTTCAATACTGAGGAAATTTAAATGATTTTAATTTAAACTTTTCTTTCATTACTTTGCTCAAGTTGAGAGAGTGCTTTGATCAACCTTTGAGTTATATAATTTATTAGAGTAAAGAGAAGAGGATAACCTTCAGATGTCTTCTGTGGTAAAGCATTGATGCTGAAAATGTTAAATGTTTGCAGACTGAGAGCATGCTTGGCTGGGAAGGCCAAAAAAGAATAAACAAAATGTGACATGTTTTATTTTGTTATTTATCCGCCAGTAAAAATAAAAAACAAAAGTAAATATAAATCATATCTTATTCAAAACAGTGGCATGAGTTGTCTGGAATGCACCTCTCTGTGGTGGTATTTTGCCATACCATATATGATGTCAAAACATATGCAGTTAGCTTTAAGGTTGTCAGTACAGCAATTTTGTTAAATCCTTCTTGCTTCTTAATATATACATTGTAAATCCTGTGAAGGACACTTGTGTATTCTTATTGACACGTGTCACAGACTTTGCTGTTCTGCTGGAGTTCTGTAGATTAGTGGCTCTGGCTGTACTTTCCATAGCTTGGTACTTGTTCTCTAAGGTGTTTCATTCAATTCACTCAGTTTTGCTTCTTTCAACTGTGGTATAAATACGAGCACCTAAATCCATAATTCTTTGGCCGCTGGTGCTGACAATGTAATTAGGAACAAGAGCATTCAGATTTGCATTTCTAATTCGTTGTGGGGGCACAAATTAAACCAGCTGAAAACGTCGTGTGTGAACAGTGTATTGGCTGACAGGGCAAGTAAGTGTGAGGATAATGAGCAGCATTGCAACATGATAGTATGGATCTTGGTGTGAAACCCTTTCTGTGAGCTGCAAAAATAACTCTTGTGATATAGCTTTCCTTTGAATAGCATGACCTTTCCACTACAGTCTAATGAATGAACTGGGATGAGAATAGCTGGCCTTCTCCCAGGTGCTACTGAGCATTAGTCAGGGTTACTGAAATGATGTACTTTATGAAACGTAATATTAGAACCTGACAGTTTTAGAGAGAAAATCAATATGCAAAACTGGAAATGCTGTGGTCACTCAGTGAACAGCATATTTGGATGCACGGTGCTTGGAATTCAGTGCTAGTTTATGCAAATATCAGCCCTGAAAGGTGCTGGTGGACTTGCAGCTGAGTTGTTTATTGCTCATTGTCATCATTGTTTACTTGGTGGGGGAATGTGTCTGCAACAGAGTTGCTAAGAGTTGCAGCAATAGCTTACCCTGGTCTTGTCTTCTGGAAGTGAAGCTATTGGGATGGCAGGCATCCTAATCATCCATGTGTCAGACCTTTTCATGTAGCTAGGTGATTTCTTTGGCTCACTGATTAGTGTTCATTTACACCAGTTAATAGTGATGTAGCCCCCAGCAGTAATTTAATTCTGTACTTTACTGGGTTACCTAGCAGGCTGTGGGGTCCCTTCTGTTGGTAGGTCTTAATAGTGGTTTAAACAGAACAATTTAGGTATACTTAATCTTGCCTCAGTGTTGAGTGTTTGCTGAGATGATTTAACGCAGTCCTGATTTTATGCTTCTGTGTACTGTAACTTCAAAAGTTGGATCCATGTTAAGTTCCTATTAATGCTTCAAATTTCCATTTGAACTACATACGAGCAGAGGATAGGTGCAGGATGGTGTAACTCTGTGCTAACGTCATCTTTGTTTGCGGAGGGAGAAGATGTAAAACATGTGGTAGTACTATTTACAGAATAGACCTGCATAGAAACAGTAAAGCAATGTTTGAGTGGACAGTGGAAAATGGTAATATTTCATCTGCCAGTTGCAAGAAAAGGGGGAAGAAAATTTAGTAAAATGTAGATTAGTTTTAGGCATAAGTGTGACTACATGGAAGATCTGTTTTGGGGACTTACAGGACATGTAACCAGAACTGCAGTCACAAGATGCAGAGAATTAAGGGCCAGGAGAGATTATGATATGATCTGGCCTAACTGACTGTATTCAGCAAGTCAGAAAACTTGACAGAAGCAATACACAGGCATCAATCCCCATTGCTTGTTTTTGGTTGAAACATACCTTCTCAAAACAGTCCTGTTTTAAAATGATGAAAAATTTTCCAGTTCTTTTTGTAGTTGCTACCATGGTTAATCAACTTCACTGTTCAAAAACCAAAACAATAATCTTACCTGCGTTTACTTCACTTTTCTTGCAAGGTACTACTTACAACTTTTACCATGGGTTCAAAGCAGTCCTTTAGGATTCAGTACATTTTCTGTGAAGATAACAGTATAGTCTGCTTTAATAATTTGTGCTGGTTTTGGCTGGGATAGTTAATTTTTTTCATAGTAGCTAGTATGGGGCTATATTTTGGGTTTGTGCTGGAAACACTGTCGATAATTCAAAGATGTTTTCCTTACTGCTGAGCAGTGCTTACACAGAATCAAAGCCTTTCTGCTCCTCACACCACCCCACCACTGAGGAGGCTGGGGGTGCACAAGAAGTTGGGAAGAGACACAGCCAGGACAGCTGACCCCAACTGACCAAAGGGATATCCCAGACCATATGACATCATGCTCAGCAATAAAAGCTAGGGGAAAAAGGAAGTGGGGGATGTTCAGAGTGATGGTGTTTGTCTTCCCAAGTAACTGTTATACGTGATGGAGCCCTGTTTTCATGAAGATGGCTGGACACCTGCCTGCTGATGGGAAGCAGTGAATCAATTCCTTATATTGCTTTGCTTGTGTATGTGACTTTTGCTTTACCTGTTAAACTGTCTTTATCTTAACCCATGAGTTTTTTCACTTTTACCCTTCTGATTCTCTTCTCCATCCCACCGGGGGCAAATGAACGAGCAGCTGTGTTGTGCATAGTTGCTGGCTGGGGTTAAACCATGACATAAACTAAACAGATTTAGCCTTTAAAAGTCTGAGTATTTTCTCCAGTCCTTAAAATGTTTCTCTGGCTCTTTTCTGCACCCTCTTAAATTTCCAATATATTTTAAAAATAATCTGCATCCCGGATCTTTATGCAGTATTTTTAATCCTTTGGTTTCAACCAGAAAAACCTACCTTTTTCCTCTTCTTCCTCTCTAAATCCATCAACCCTTTTTGAACTGGCAAAGTAGTTGTCCTCCTAATCAGTTAAACTCACTAATTATGTCTCCAGGAATTTTAATCTTCAGTTGCTATTTCTGCCTAAATCTTCCTTTCCACTAGGTTATTTTACAGTTTCCTCAGTTTCAGGGAGTTGGCCATTTTGAAGCTCAGTGATGGGGCTGTGCTTTGCTTAATTTATCCTCTGTCCTTTTCTTTCTCCACTGATCCCTACTGGACTTTCTCTGCATGTGTACCTTGCAACCTTAATGTTCTTCAGCTAGCTTCCAACAGAGATGATCCATGAGAAATGGGATTCTCCATGCATATAATCTCTCCAATATGATTGCAATGTGAAGATCTGTGCTACCAAAATCTTCAGCTTCACTAGCTATGCTGTTTACCCCATTGCAAGTGAGTGGGCAGAATTTCTTAGACAGGATTTTGGCCTGATTTTTCTTCTTCAACTCTTCCACGGTCCCTGAAGTTCTTTAATGTGTCATTCCATAATGGAGTCTTTTCCATATGACACAAGATGCAATGAAAAAAATGACATCATTAGTAGAGATATACAAGATAAAGACTCAACAGGATTATGACTTGAATTTGGCACAAAAGAAAATTTTTTGCTCTCCTTCAGTGTTTTTTTTTCTCAATTATTGATCATAATTTGATTTCTGTTGCAGTTTTGGATAGTTGACTGCTGCTTTTGGTAAGAATTTTGACACAGATTGTGGAATAATCTGTTTCATCAAGTTTTCTTTTTAAGCTGAAATTTGTCTTAAACCTTATGGGATGTAATTTAATAACTTTCTGAAGTTAGTTGTCAGTGCTAACTGTATATCCAGCTACACTGTTGTGTTTGAACATTGCTCAGTTCTTGTTATTGTTTCCTGCAGCATACAATTCCTTGGTCTAATGATATACCACATGACAGTGTTTCTGTTGGACAATTTTGAATTTGCCAGGTGCCAATAAATTTGAATAAACCTATTGGTTTTTAATTTAGATAAGGAAAAATAGCTGTTGTAACCATCTTCTGCATATTGCACTCCATGACCTTTTTTCTGTGTGGTGCCTGTGTTGCTTCTTGTCTGAAATATGTCTAACTACTTCAACTTCCAACCTTACGGAAGGTCCTTCCCCCTGTATTCCCTTGCTCTCAGCACCTTTGTCTTTGCACCCTCTGATTTTACAATATGTTTTAAAAATAGAGGGATTGTGTGAGCAAATAGTAAATTCACTGCAAATTCAGAATATTGGATGTCTGTTGGTGAGGGAAAAACAGGCCAAATGGACCTTAGGTTAAAACAAATAGTACATTTGGAAATTATGTTTTCATTCCAATCTTTAAATAAATGGGTGGGGAGGTGGTGGTGGGGGAGAAGTCAAAATCGTTTAAGTTGTAAGAAAGCAGTTTGATTTTTTGGGCTGAACACAACCCAACACTGGCTGAATTACAAAGGAGAAAAGTAACTTTTTGATTTGTCAAGGAAACAGAAAATAGTGGGACAGCTGTGTTTTGGCACTTCCCAGGGTCCATGATGCTAGTGATATATTGAGGATTTTTGGTAATTACATCAATTTCACTTTAATTCAGTCTCTGGTAGCCAACACTGAGTATCTGTATATGCTGTGCACCCCCCCCCCCCCCCCCCAACCCCTTGTCTCTCTTCACTTAGTTCAGAGGAAATAGACCTGGCCCTTACTGCTTCTTAACTTACATTGTATAAAGACTTGATTTACAAAGAGGTCTCATCAGTCTCCTCCTTGTGCGCACAGCTTTACATGTGTAAACACCTGAAAAATCATTTTTCATGCTCTAGCCCTTAAGACTCTTATTTGCATGTGTACTTATCCACCAAGATTATCTCAGAGAAGGGGATGCACCCCAATGTACAGGCTTTGGACCACATCTCTTTCAGAGGTAATCTTGGTTTTGTTCACCTGGATCTGTGAGTCTGGGTCTTGTGGTGATGATATGCTGCAAAAGAAGAGGCAGTGCAGATCAGTAGTTGCCTAAATGTCTAAGAGTGATAGAATCAGAGCTTCTAAATAGCTCTTGTGTCTTGATAGTACTTAATGCTAGTGAATCTGAGAACTTTGCTGGGAGTGGTCCTAACATAAACATCTAGAGATAATTGAGCTAAATTTCCCAAATAAATAGCTGGGGGCCCTTTTGACCTCACAGGTGCAAGAGCAGGGAAGTGCCTGTGCTGCCTTACACCTGGGATAAGGGAGCAGAAGTGGTGACCCAGTATATTCTCAGTGTTCCTGCTGTGGCCAAGTCTGGAGTGAGTATGGAAAGTGTGGGGCAGAGAACTGCCCTCTGGACAGGGTTTGGCTGATGATGTATTTGAACATGGATTTCCAATATGGGAAAAGGGATTCCTTTTCTTGATCATGTAGGGTAACTGTTCAGACCTTAAGGTCTGATTCTTCACTTGCTGACCTGTGTTTCATGCTGACAGTAAATTCACTTCAGAGGAATTTAGTCTTGAACGGTGCTCATCTAAACAAAGAAGTTCTGTTTTTTAACTGTACCCATAAAGTGATACAGATTTTGCTGAGCTGAGCTTGTCTCTGGTCTGGATGCCTAGAGACTATAGAAATGAACTTGATATTACAAGTATTTATTCCTGTACAAGAAGGGAAACACATAAATGTCTTCTCATCTGTTTCATTTGGGCATAAGGCAGTAAAATCACCTTCTTGCCTCGTACTGAGTGTGGTGAGCTAAAACTGAAATCTGTCCTCTCTTATTCTTTAGAAAAACTGAAATGGTACGCTTTGGCAATAAAATCAGCCCTGCTTTCATTTCATGGAGGTGGATAAAAGGGTATTGGAGCAGGGTTAGGAATACACTTCTCCCCTCCCTGCCGAATGCTGCAGCCAGGGACTGTGGAGCTGTGTTCCTCTGGAGCGAGACAGACCGAGATGTGGATGCTTCCTTGTTGCTGTGAAGATTGTGTGGCCAAGAGGATGTGTGCTTGGCAAGAGACATTGCACAGAGAGGGACTCTGGCCCTTCATTACAAGTGGAGAACTTGCCATTTACCAGACCTCCATGAATGTGAGCTCCTGCCTTAGGTCTTGCCTCTCTCTCACTCCGTGACCTGACATACTGGGTGCTCTGTGGTCTGCCGGGCAGTTTCTACTGATGTGTGTGTTTGCAGTGGGGAATATAGCAGTTATGGCAGTTGGCTGGAAATGTGTAAGATTTGGGGCCAGTGTGTGTGTGGAAGCCTGAAGAGGGTATCAGATTAGAGAATCGCATGTTGAATGTGTGTGACTTGACAGGTTGGAAGAAGGGGCCTGTTTTGGCTATACCCCTCTGTTTTTAAGACACACAGTGCGCACACAAATGCTCACGGAAGCGCATTCCTTCGAGATGTCTGCGCAGCAGCTGGGCTTTGTCCTTGTGTCTTGTCAGCCTGCAGTGCTTAGTAATCTTTCTGGGTAAAAGTCTGATGTTACAATAGTGTATTTGAGAGGAAAAAGGGATTTAAGGCAAGTTGCACTGGGGGATGGATGGTCCTCAGCCTGCCCTGCGAGGCTGGTTCCCTCTGCCAGGTGACCAATTGCAGCCTCCCTCCCCCAGACACACACACCCGGTGGCAATATGAGTGACTTCCTTAATCTCATATAGGACCAGCAGGATTTTGAGCCTGGCAATTGTCAGTCCCCCATTTCAGGCAGTCTGTTGAAGGGACAAATATGGTGATAGCATATGGAGGAAAAGATGTTGTCCCTGTGCTTTAGGACTGCTTAAGAGTTCTTTAGTGTGTGCTTTGCTCTGCTGTGTTGAGTTGCTGAATCCTTGAATACTTTCCGCAAGCTCTAGTATGGTCAGATGAGCCCTCTTTGTTTTTTTCCTAAGCCTATGTATCTTTAAAGCAGTAGAAGTTAGAGTGACTCAAAGCAAGTGCATTCAGACAAACTGATGGGAAGAGCTCAGTGGGGAAAAAGTAAACTGAGCTGGCTTTGAGCTCTTGCAAGGTGGATTTCAAGGCTCTCGTATCACTGGTCTGGGCCAGGAGAAATGCAGCTCCCAGCACAGGGTCCTGTGGCTTGTGGGGCTCAGCTGGGGAGAGGAGGGTTCAGTGTATGATGTACAGAGGGATAGGCCCAGTTAGAAAATAAAAGTACATCCTTCCATACACGCTTTGGCTAACAGGATAGGAACACTTGAGCTGCACATGCACACACAAACAATATGCTCTAGGGAGAGACCACAAATATGCTAAAAATCATAATCTGATAAACTCAGATGCTTTCAAAATACAAATGTCCCATCATTGTTTTTCATAACAAAAATGATCGCTTAAGACTTTACCACAGCTTAACTATTCATAATGTAAACATCAACAAAACTGATGATTTTTTCAACACTTAATGTGCCTTTCACTGTGCAAATAAATGTCTTGGCACCCAATTCTTCCTTAGGATTTTGTTAATAGGAACCTACAGTGCAGAATCACCATTTGGTTAGACAGCTGAAGAAAAGCAGATTAGATATGCAGATAGGGAGATTCCTTTTCCAGACCATTTTCCATTTCTGAAACTTATTTTGTTATCATAGTTTTAATCTTTCCAATGCAATCAGAAATCTCTTTCCAAACTCCTGAGCCCATCTTTTCTTGAAGAATAGAACAGTTTATGGCTTCTCAATTTTTTTCCCACCCAAGACCCAAACCAGCTGCAGGCTTCGCTTTGTTTCTGTTTCTTCCCTCCCTCCCAGATTCAAATCCCAAAGTCTTGGATCTTGGCAAGAAAGTGCAGCAGTTTTTTTTGCTGTGGGGGTTACAGGGGGTTGGGTGTAGGGGGGGTAAATGGGAATTGGGTCTTTATGCCTGCCTGTACTGTGTGTGCAACCAATAGTATCTGTTAAGGAGTACCTAGTTGGATTACTGGGGCTAATTTTGTACATGCCTGGTGGAGCACCTCTTGCTCTGTCCTGGTCCTGGCAAGATTTGGGTTACTTTCTTGGCCAGTTTTGTGTGATACAGGATCCCTCTCCTGGAGATTGTTTCTGGATACATTTTGGTATTTAAGATGCTCTGATCTTAGTAATTTATGCTATTGTTCCCATATATGTATCATTTTTCTGTGGCTTCAGGTTTCTACTGCCATTCAGATCACATTAAACATGGTTTTTCCTTTTTAAATACTAACATCTAGGATTAATTTAATCCCACATTTTTTCCTGGATAACTTAAAGTTTTGGATGAATCACTCCCAAAAAAATAAAAACATGTCCAAACCTCAGCCTAAATGTCAAATTGAACCAGAATTCAATAGGTTTGGATGAAAGCCTGTTCTTGGGCCCCCCTCAAAGTATACACTGAATCAATGTTGAATCTGTTTTAACATGTCTGACAGCCTTGCTGCATTGCCTGCTACCTTCAGATCTTCTGTGTTTGGGAGTTTCTTCTGCATGATCTATATCTGAAGCATCTCAAACTCAGACAAGCAAAAGGCCTGAGATTTAGACAGAATTAGTTAGAGAATGGAAAAGGGATTATTACTGAAAACTGATGTTGCCAATTTGTGACTTGTTTTTCTTGCAGGTAAGACTTCTTGGTACCATTCTTAACAAAAGGAAACATTTCCAAGAGTTTTGCACCTTACTGTCCAACTCTTTTAACTGAAAAAGGGTTGAAAGCAGTCAGAGCTACCTGCCAAGAGAAATCTTGGTAGGGAAGACCTGGAAGGCACCATATAAAGTCAGCAACAGAGAGTGACATGTAGTCAATTGCAAGACACATCCACAAAAGGAAGAAAGTTGTAATTGTCCAAAGCTGAACTAGGGCATCACATGACCAATGCTCTTCTGATTCCCAGTTTCTTGGAAATTCCCTGAATTTTCTCTTGGCTCTGAACCTGACGGCTCTCTTATGTATGTACAGGAATGTAATCCTCAATTGCTTCTTAATTGTCCTTCTACTGATTTGTGTTATCCTTTCCTTCAATATAGAAAATGTGCTCTAGTTCACTTTTTGAAGAGATCTGAGGAACCAAAAGCAGTTCTATGTCACATAAACTGTAGTATTGTAAACAATATATGTATTATTCAGCTATAAATACACAGAAAAACTTACACTTTCATTACACTAAAGTAGAACCATCTGTAATGTCACCTAATAAGGATGAAAGGAGCACATTGGATTCACAGGAGGTGTTAAAGGTGGAAGAGAGAGAAGTAAGGGTTGAAAAGGCATTTGCAGTTTCAGTGACAGGGAGATAATTTTTTTTAACTGTAACCAGAGTCTTAATTTTATAAAAAAATGAAAATGTTATTGATCTGGGGATAGGAAGAGAAAGATGGTAAAGAAAACAAGTGTTAGAGGAGAGAAGAAAACCTTCAAATTGCTCAGAAGTTGAGTTGAACTACATTTTTTAATCTACCAAGAGTGATGTTTTAGTTACCTTGTAAACATCTGAATTTTTTTGGTGCTCCAGTAACAGTAGAAATTCCTATACTTCCTTTTGTTGAAGTTGGAAGGAGTTCATCATACGTCTCCTGTCTTTCTTCTTCTGGACTGTTTCTGTTTTCACTGAGGGTCTCTGTTTCTCCTGCTTTTCATGAACTTTGCAGTCTATGCTTCCAAGATATGTGTATCTTTTTCACCTCACTTCTTGATGGGAATCCTCTCTCTCTGCCTTTCATCTCTCCTGCTTCCCACTATGGAAGATGTATTTTATTCTCTCTCTTCTTCCCACTCCTTAAGATGGGCTGTTATCTATCACTTACCCTATCCTGACAGACAGGTTGCAACCCTTACAAAGGTCAAACCTAGGGGTGACGTTTGTGTCCATCTCTTCATCTACAGTGAGATCTGAGAAGCTTGTGGCTGTGCTGCTTTCTGAACTGCAGTGCAGCAAGCTCACATAGTAAAACAGTGGGGCAAAGGAAGGGAAGTCTAACAGCGGTAAGTAATCTGTTCTCCTGATGCAAGGCCCAAGCAGGGTAAAGTTAAGGAAGGCTGAGATGTGATCCTTGTGTGCAGTAGTGTTCTGCAGCTCATTGTCTCTCTTTTGGTTTGGTTCATGACAATTTTTATCAAATCCATGTCTGTCTAGATATTTATGTCCCTGTGCATATGTTGTGATGAAATACACTGTTTTAATCAGGAGTTTCGGTTTGGGTTGTTGAATGCAGTGTCCTTGCCCTTAACCAAAATAAAAACCAGACTCAGTGCACACATACAGTGCAGGGAGGAAAATGGATATAACCTTATGATAGTATTTCATCTAATATAGTTGAAGCCAGTGGTACTCACTAGCATTGGGCTGTGGGCCAAAATTCAGCCCCAGAGCACTTCCGGGGGTTGCATAGAGTTGTCGTTTTGGCTACCCTCCCCCTCTCTCCTCCCTCCTCCTCTTCCCTCTGCTCCAGTGTCTGAACTAAGCAGTTTGGCAGACAGGAGAATTAACTCTTGTGAGGGTGGGGAAGAATGTGGAAGTATCTGCTCCAGCAAGGCCAGGGTCTTTCAGGCTGCATATTATTATTTTTATTATTAATAATAATTATTTTAAAATTTAACACTTGGGAAAGCCTGGGGACAACTGTAGGTTAGTGTTGCACAGTCTTTGGAAATAGAGGAAGAATGTAGTCTTTAGCAATGATAGCTCTGCAGTAAAGCAAAGGTGCAGGGACATCAGCACCACCTGTTTTCATCATCACCACCTCCTTTACTGCATTCAGAGCACCACTGATTTCACTAGCACCAAGGCATCAGCTCTGTTCCTCTGCAGAAAGCTCATTTTCATATAGCATTCATAGTTTTGTAATGCCCTTCATTACAGGATCTCAAATACATGTTCCCTGAAAAAGAGAGGGGGACCCCTCATAACAAGTCTTGGGAAGTACTAAGAAGGCCAACAGTATCCTGGCTTGTATCAGAAATGTGGCCAGCAGGACTAGGGAACTGATTGTCCCCCTGTACTCAGCACAGGTGAGGCTGCACCTTGAATACTGTGTTCAGTTTTGGGCACCTCACTACAAGAAAGACGTTGAGGTGCTGGAGAGCGTTCAAAGAAGGGCAACGAAGCTGGTGAATTGTCTAGAGCACAGATCTTATGAGGAGCAGCTGAGGGAACTGGGGTTGTTTAGCCTGGAGAAAAGGAGGCTGAGGGGAGACCTTATTGCTCTTTACAGCTACCTGAAAGGAGGCTGTAGTGAGGTGGGTGTTGGTCTCTTCTCCCAAGTAAGAAGTGATAGGACAAGAGGGAATGGCCTCAAGTTGTGCCAGGGAGGGTTTAGATTGGATATTAGGAAAAATGTCTTCACTGAAAGGGTTGTCAAGCAGTGGAACAGGTTTCCCAGGGAAGCAGCTGAGTCACCACCCCTGGTGGTATTTAAAAGATGTGGCACTTCGGGATGTGGTTTAGTGGTGGACTTGGCAGTGTTAGGTTAACGGTTGAACTTGATGATGATAACATTGGGGGACTGGATGATCTTTTCAATGTAAATACAATTTATTTATTTCCCTTTTTTCTCATTCTGTCCCCTCAATCCTTCCCACCCTCTCTATATGATATTTTGTCTTCCTCCCCACCCCCTGTATTATTCTATTATCTTTTTTCCTCTTTTCTTCAAATCTATATTCCCTTCACCAAGTTCAAGCTCCCTCCATTGTAATTCAACTCTCACCTTATTTATCTTAACCATGTAAGTTTTTCATCACTTACAGCATCTCCTATCCCAGTCTGCTGTCTTTGTTTTCAGCCAGGAAAGCTTTCCACTCTGCTGGGAAGATGCACCAAGCTTGATCTATTGGACAAACTGGGAGGAGATTTGTGTAGCAATTTCTAGGTGGCAGGTCAGCACCCTGTCACTGTGAGCTCTTGGCTCTGTGAGAAGTGCTGCACTGTCTGCTGCATGGTGTGTCTCCACTCCTCTCCAGATCACAGGGACTGTGTCTTGAAAGCACTGGGCAGAGTGTGGAAGATGCTGGCTACGGTCCCTGAGAGCTGTAGCCAGCAGTTTGCGTAGGGGGATTGTTTTTCAGTCATTCAGTATTTTCAGAATTTCTGGACTGTGAACTCCACTGGGAAGGAACTGCATTTCTGTCTGCTGGCCTGTCAGGATGGGGCCAAAGCTTCAGCTGGGGCTTTGGTCCTGCTGCAAAATAGCATCTTTAGTAAAAAAGGCTTAAAACAGCTAGGCTCCTGAAAATTTTAAAAAGCCTTATTTTTTCAAGGGCAGTGGTTGTCCTCTATGTGCAGAGTAGTTCAACAAATGAGGAGGACATCACTGCTGCCAATTTAGAGACCTTATATGCATGTTTGGGTGTGTGTGGAAGTGGGGGAAGCAAGACCTTGAAACAGGCATAAAACCGCTGGGAAGGAAAGTGGCTGTGTGACAGCTTGTACACAATAACAGGGTGTTTTGTGCTGTGGTGCAGCTTTAGGCTGTGAGGTGGCTTTGACTTGGCAAGTGCCGTTTGCCTGGAGTGTGGGTGATTGGTTTGGAGGTTTTGCATTAATAAAAGTTACAGTCCTACAGCCACATCTCCATCCTCTCATTCCAGAATGGCATGCTGTTACACCAGTGGAATTACTGTGCACTCCAGACTTTAAACCCATAAATTGCTAATGCCAGACTGTTCCAATGAGCAGCTTTTTGATATCCTTTACATGTTAAAAAGTACTCAGGCCTGTTGACAAAGCAAAGAAATGGTGTCAAAAATAATTTTAAAACCTTTTGACCTGTAAGGTTTAAGAGAATTAGGCACAGATTCTTTGCTTTAAGCCTCTTGGTGACAAGAAATATGGTCCGATGCCAGCCAGTTTGATTGACAGTGGCGTTTGTAGTTTCAGCTGCTAATACAGTATGCTCCTTGTATATTCCTAGTGTGTAAATATAGAAGACTATTTGTCACCTGGGTTGATGGATTATGCATAAGTGAGACAATGCGGTTAAGATTCTAAAGCATAAATGAAAAATCATAAACTTTACATAACTCATAAAGCAATGCTTAATACTTATAATGAAGTATCCTTATTTTAATCAAGGGAAACTCTCAGACTTTCAAACAGGCAAAGATTATGCAGCTACCTTGGTGGGTTTGGAGTTTTTTTCTTTTATATCTACATGCTACTAACCTGCCTTGTTGAATTTTTGACAACCATAATAAAATGTATTGGAAAATTGATTAGTTTTAAGAGACTTCTCATAACCAGCTGTTTTTATTTGTAAATGTCATGTATTCCGTCATTGTAGGCTCCATCCCTTCAAGTGGAACTCTTGGCTGAATATGAACCTTTGCATAGGTATAAAAGCACTCTCGTTTCACATTCTTCAATTAGTTTTCATCATTTTCACGTGTACTTGCATAAGTTTATTTTTCCTAAAAGCCTTCCCACCATGAATAGCTGGCTATTTACTCATTTCCCACTATACCATAACTACAATTTATTTGCGCTCTTGAGATGTCATAAATTTGTAATAGTACAGAGATGGCTTTGTAATTGATATTTTCAGAAAATTCCAGCTTTTTTTCAAGAAAAAGAGCATGGTTAAGTTATTGATTTTTGCATAGAGAAAAGAGAATTTGCCATGAAAAGTGCATTATCACCTCTTGAAATATGCAGTAAAATTGGCATTTTCAGCATGCTACTCTTATCTTTATTTGCTGATAGAGAGAATATCCAGATTTTTTTTAGCTTTAAGGGAAAGGATATGGTTAGGTTCATATTACTCAGCATTTAATAAATATGAAGGACAAGGAAAAGGGGACATAGTCCAATGCTATAACACTTAACAGATTTTGTTTAAGGAAAACACTTTTCATAATCTAAATGAATAAAATGAATCTAAATAAATGAAAGTCTAAATCCGCATCTGTTTTAATCTGACTTTTAATATCATAAAAATCTGACTCCTGAAGTCCTTTTCCAGACTAAACTATCCTGCTGACCTGTGGGGGTTCTGTATTGAGCAAGAGATGCAAGATTCGCCCCTAAACTGGTATACTGTTTATGAACCACTCTGAAGCAGTTGGCTTTGTGAGGCCACATCCTGCTCTTTTACTACATGCTGAGTCCCAGCAGATGTCAATGGCAATCTCATGCATGTTTTGAGAGGAGGCTGTGGCCCTTCAGTATTATTTTGCTCTACAGAGATACTATAGAAGAGTGTTTGCTTTGTGATTAGATTCTGCATTTTTTTTTTAATAATGTGATGAGCTGCGTGTGGCTGACTGCTGGTATTTAACAAAAAAAGCCTAGACTCAGAAGTCGCTAAAGTAGATATGATCACAGATATTGGCATGATTAAGAAGATTTTATTTGGTTTCAACAATAAGGGATTCAATTAGGGGTATTTTATTATTTGTTCTGTTAGCTCATTTATTTGCTTTGTGAGCGTAGAATCCACCTTCTGGACCAAAACTTGTCCACAGTTGAAATGAGATGTATTTTCAGATGAAGTGTTTTAAAATGTTAGTTATCTTCAATGGATTATTTTAACTAGCTACAATAGCTTCTTTCATATGTTTGAGTCTTTTCTGTAGTCTAGACTGCAGTGTCCAATTGCCACATTACTTGCATGTCAGTTTGTGTGTTTCTCACCTGTTCAGTGAAATGCTAGAAAGCCATTTGCAAACATGAGTTAGAAGACAAAGGTTACATTCACTGCATAGTTTATTGATACCATGCACCTATAGTTTGAGAATATACAACATTTATTAAATATTCTGACACAGAAAGAAATTTTCAGAATGTTGCTATAATAAGACTAAGCCATAAATAAAAAATTCTTAGAGAAGATGGTTAGCCTGTGTTTCTTTTGGTGTGGATGTTACTTCTCAGTCTTTAGTAGACTTTCTTGTTTCTGTGCCCCAAGGAGTTGGGTTTATGGCTAGATACTATGGACCAGACCTATTTGTGTTCTGTGGATAAAATCACTTAAGGATTAGAAATACTTGGAAATAAACTGCACCTTTATAGTTTTGTAGAGGAGCAGCTGTCTTTAACTTTTTCTTACTCTGTTCTTTGAACTTGATGAGGTTATTCAAAGACTTGGAGGCTGAGAAGAGACTATTTAAATAAGGTTCCTTAAGCTCCTAGCTGTTATAGGTCATTATATTTTTCCCCTTCATCGTATGTATATTGAGCTCCATAATTTTTTTTGAACTAAAGTAGAAAATGTGAAGAGGTATCTAGTCTGTGTGGGAAGATGCCAAGAGATAACTGTGCCATTGGTTGACTACCAGTTCTAGTGAAAAAAAATTGTGTCGTCTTACTCCAATTTGTTAGCCTTCAGCATCTAGATGTGGATTTCTATTGTACTTTTCAGTGATTTGGTTAATTTTGGACCCTTAATATTTTCCCAGAGTGGAAGAAGGAGGTTCATGGTCACTCACCCCACTGTTTATTCTTGGGGAATCTGTACTGTTGGACTTGTTCTCCCCCAGTACGTACAATATTTTAAGATCAGTTTTGTCAAACTTGCAAAGGCGAGTTCACCTCCCTACATATGTAAAACATGAACTCACTGGTTCGTGTTTCTGCAGGCTGGCTTTTAAGAGCATATGTCAAGTTGCCTGTCCATTATAGATCCCTCCAGCAACCTCAAAGACGATGAGAGCAGCAGCTGCACTTCAACACCTCTCTATCATCGGTCCATCCCCCCTTTTATAGTTTCAATTTGTTTTATTTTTTTCTAAGCAAAAACTTCTGACACAAAGACATTACTTCTTTCTAAAAAAAATAAATAAAATCCACTACTCTTCTGCTTTTTGTACACCTACTGGTAGAATGTAAAGATCCTTTGTATCCTTTGAAGTGACATTAAAATGTCATACCTAGAGCAGCTGCAAAGTGTAAACACAATCAATCTGCAATCAAGTTCAAAACTCACAGGTGATCATATAAGGTTGCTTATGACCCAGCAATACCTAAAAATATAGTTGTAAACTGGAATTCTTATTTTGTGTGGCAAATACGCAGAAATATTAATAGTTGATGTCCATGTTTGTCATCCAGTTTACAGCTTTTCATTTTTTCAATTACAATTAAAAAATGCCAACAAATGGAAACAGATGTGGAGTTAACCATTTAAAGCTTTCGAAGTCTTGCCAAATTCTGGATTGATTCTGTAAGGAAGACTGCACCTTTAACTTTTGTATTTTGGGGGTTGAGATTTATGCTAAGAGAAAAACTGGGTCAGCAACTTGGCTGATAATGCTGAACTGATGTGCCAGGGCTTGGTTTTTTTTCCATGCTGTAAAAACCAGTGCTACTGATGTAATGCTGGAATTGTGTCAATGTTGCAGCAACCTTTACTTTGAGGCACAATACTCCGTTTACATTGAAAGATTGAGGGATGCAATTTTTTCCCCCACAGCCCTTGTTACTTACAATATTTGTGATATGCTTTAGATCATGCAAATTCCTGAAATAGATTGAATAATAGGTAATAGATTGACTTGATTTAAATATCTTTGTGTTTAAGTCAGCGTAGTTTGGTGAATTAGAGGAAAGTCAGGCATCTATCTGTTTAATGAAACAGTTTCTGAAGTGAAAGGGGAATGAATAGAAATAGGAAGTCATTAATTTCTGATGTTGCATAGTTACACCAAGACTTCAAGTTATGTCAAAACCAACATTGTGTATTAATGTATCAGAGAGCAAATGTCAGTCTGTCAAGCTGTGGGTTTTTTTAATTTCTTCATCACTTGATCTCATAATAAAGCGGTTTTCTAGCTCTCAAAGGTTCAGTACTGCTAATCCCAAGTACTGGATTATCCTGGGCAGAATTATTGAAATAATTATTGAAAGAGAGAATGAGATTTACGGAGAAACGAACTCTCATTTTAGACATGGGCTTAATGTTGTGCTTCATGCTTAGCAAGTGAAAACAAAGGTATCCCTTGTTTCCCATGTGCAAAATCTGTCCTGAGTCTGTTATAACATAGGGAATCTGTCCACATGCTCATTATCGATCCCTGCTGACAACTATGATGCTGCAGTATTATCAGTGTAATCTCTTGATATTTGACAGAATAGGATTAAATATTTCCTGTAAATAGTCGTTTACCCTTTGTGTCTCCCATTTGGATGGGACCACTTTGGAACTTAACTCTGAGGAAATCAGCTGTGTCTGAAGGAAGAACAGGAAATCTCCAAAGAGAACACACAGAAAATAGGTGTGAATTCACTGTATGTTCCCAGCCAGCTGAGCAGGAAAGTTAAGAGATCAGGACTTGCTGAGAGTGAAGGAAACTGGCTGCACAGAAAGGAGAGAAGATACAATTCAAAGAGAAGGTGGGCTGCAGAAACAGAAACCTGTCTGCCCATCTATATTCTGGTTTTGTGATGGGTAAAGTTATTTTTTTAAATGTCAAACTTTGCTTGCAATGGACTGTTCTGTGTCCTTAATAATTGTACATCTAGGGAGCACATAGGGTCGAAGGTCTGTGAAAAGGTATACTTGTATAAACACATAATCAAATATACGTGAGTGTGAGTACTAGTCCTGTTTTGCCGAGAGCCCCACTGGCATGCTTTGCAGGCAAAGGCTTTCTATCAGGAGGCCAGTGAGAGAAAAGCTGCTGTGGCCTAAACCAGCTCAGGAATTTGTGAGTGCACGTGCCTGGAGAGCAATTCTACAGTGCAGCAGCCTGTGCAGCACCTTGAGTAGGAAAGCTCTGCGTGGGCTGTGAAATGACACGTTATTCTATGGAAACCCTGATGTTAAGCTGGCTGCGCATGGCAAAGTAGGTGACATCACCATACCACAAAGAAAATAAATGCTTGCTACTTATTTCTTGTTATATGGTAAGTGTATTTCTTTCCCTCACTTCTGCATACAGTTTATTATATGATTGCTTCGAGGAAGTAAAAATAATGTGTAAGCATTGTGGAAGAAAAAAAAAGTTGACTGTTCTTTTTCTGATAGAAAGAAATAAATGCAGAATACATTAATTGTTGATCATTAATGTTTTTTTTCTAAGAGCTCTTTTCCCAGTTAACTTTTATTTGGATAATAGTTGCAAAACTTAATGCAGTAACTTGTTGAAATAAATTAAAAAAAGTCCAAAATCAGAGCCTTCCTCCTGCTGTGTTCAAAACCTTACTGTATCTAGGACAGCTACGAGCACTGTTCCACATGGAGGACATGGCATTTCTGAAAGGAAGATATTTCATCATTATATTAATAATTTTTCCATTTAGAACATCCAGCTACTCTCAAGCTTCTAACAGCAAAGTAAAAGAATACCTTGCACCTGCTGACTAATTTTAGCTAACACAAACTAAACATTTCCCTCTTTATCCAAATGACCTTGTGGTTACATGAAACAGCACAGAGACTGCTCGGAGGTGTTGATCCTGGTGAGGGGATGATTTTGTGGGCCTCTGCTGATGTCCTGAGGCAGGTGATGCGGCTCTTAGACCCAGTGACCAAGCAGTCAAGGAGATCATCTAGGCTGTGAACTTAAACCATCCTGATGGAAATGGAGGAAGTGTCCCAAAGTGAGAGCTGGTTTGAAATGAACTTTTGGTTGTATAGCTGTCCCTAAGCTAGATCAACCTCCTTACTTTGTTCATAATGTTGAAGTGGGGGATGATTATAAATTACACAGATTTTAGAGCAGGATGGGGGAGGTCGGCTTCAGAGGCTGGGAAACACCAGCAGTGCACACTGGTGAGCTTTAAGTTTAAAATTACTCACCCCTGCTCACTGCTGAATTTCCTCAGCTCCTTTCCAGCGCAAGGAAGTGGGAGAGCAGTGCTGGACAAGCAGCTCCTCAGTGCTCCTCTAGCTGCTGAGCTATGCGTGCAGGTGCCATCTATGTGGAGCTCTCAGCTGCTGATGGTCCTTCCCCTGTGCAGTGGCAGTGCAGAGCAGCTTTTGGGGTGCCCCAGCTGAGGGGAGCCCATTTCAGCTAGTTTGGACCTGTTCTGCAGTGGGAGAGTGGGAGAAGGAAGGACACTGCTTTTCCCCATGGCATTTCTTGACATGAATGTTGTGTGTGTTTTGATGATCAGTGAATGTTATGTTCATGTTCCTACTATTCACCTGGCTGCAATTCTTTCAAAGTAGTAGTGCTCCCTCTCAAAATACCCAAACAAGGAAACCCCAAACCAAAACCCAACACCGAACCCAAACCACCTATTAGTACTGATAATCTTATATAAGTCTTAATTGAATAATACTAACCTAAGAACAAGTTTCTGGATACTTTGTTTATTACTGAGATTCTGAGGCTCATAACTCTGAGGGACAGAAGGAACCATTAATTCCATATGCTGCATAAGACAGAGACAGTGCATTTCCGTGGTGGTTGTTGCAGCTGCTTCAGTAACTTGTGACTGAATTTGCTGAGCATGGTTTTTGAATGCATAGAAGGAATCTCCTTTTATTGATCAGAGGAGGAATGACTATTGTAGTTGTATGGTCTAGGGCAAAGCAGCACCTGATGTGGAATAACATCCAGTTAAATAGTAAATAGATGCAAGGAAGAGGAGGATCTCTGGGACGCTGAACTTCTGCCAAAGCTAGTCTTCCAATGGGAATGAAAACCACATATATGTGCAGAAGAAAAACCACGCTATAAACCTTTTCCTCAGCATATATTGAGGAAAGGAATATTTTATGTCTTCCTGGAGCTGGGGTAGTGTAATTGAGGGTACGATAGAAGATTTGGAAGGCCAGGGCCAAGTTGCTTTCCAGAGCTGTTGTAGGAAAATGTGCAAATATCCATTGTTAATCCTGTTACTGGAGGATGCCATTGCATTGGCTGGAAGAGGCATTAAACATATTTCTCACACATCTCTGACAGTGGATCTCCTTCCCACTCTGTAAAAACTTCAGAATATTACGATCTCATTCTTCTGTTTGTGTTTATGTGTGATCGACAGGGCTGCTAACGCTACCTATGCTTAAGGTTGCTTAGCGCTTTTAGCCAGAAGGTCATGTGTTTAACTGTCTGTGTTAACTCTGCCAAAGCTTAAATAGTTTTAGGCTGAGATTTTCCAGATGGGTGTCTTCATTCAGGAGAGGTGGGTAGGGAGAGATTTCAGCCAAACTTAAATCAGTTTACTTCTTAGAATAAGCTGACAGTAAATGACATTGTTTTGTTCACATTACCAAGGGAAAATGTCCTGGATCTTGCTTCAGTGCAGGATAGCGGGGGAAGACAACCTTACGGTTTATGCTTTTTCACTTGAAATGTGGAAGGCAGCATTTTATCTTACTGGGGGGGGGGGGGGGGGGAGGACATAGGAGGAGTAAATGATAAAGTAATGAAAGACTGCACCTTAGAACAGAAATAAGCATTGTAATGTCTATTTCTTATGAGACTAATTTAATTTGCAAAGAAATCCTTAACTCTGGTGTTTTCCTGCATCTTTGAATGCTTGACTTTGCAAGCCCAATGTCATTTTAATGTGCTTAAAATGTGATTCATAAGATTTTTTTTTTTAACAAAGTGAACTAAGCAAAGCTCCATCAAGGCACCTATGTTTTCCACCTGTTCTGCCAAAGTCTTCAGATCCCCTACTTTTCCACTGGAGTAAATGGAGCAATGGATAGTGGCTGTCAGTGTGCATGGGCATCTCGGCAGAGACAGATCAGGTATACTTTGCAAGTGGGTTTTACAGGTCTTTCTTAAAGCCACAGGGCTGGTGAGATGCAGACCTCTTAGGCTTTAACCCAAGCTCTGGCTGAATTGTTAACTTAGGTACAAGCCTTTTTCCTCCTTTCCTTCCTTTTCTGAACTAACATGCTTTAATATTCTTCAGTTTACCCTGAAGTTCTTTTGGAAAGAGAATAAAAACCATCACAGAAGGAAGCTGCAAGAAAGCCTGGGGTCAGGAACTAAGTTTTATTCCTTCCTCACTCACAGCATGTTAAGCTGACTAACCTTCATGTTTCTGTGCCTCTTCGTCATGTATACAAAGAAAAACCTAATGATGATTGAGCAAAATGATTACTTTTGCAACATTTGAGTTCTGGTAGTGGAGGTAAAGCAGAAGGTTGGGTGTAAGCGTAAGAGGATGTATCAGGGAAACCAAAGGAGAGCCATGGGGAAGGTGTCTGGATTCCTAGAGAAAGGATTACTTATCCTAGTGAGGGAATTTCTCAGCTGAACCTCAGCTCATACCACTGCAGTGTTCTTTGCACTAGTGAATATCTGAGGATAGCTACTCTCTCATGTCAAGAAACACTGTTTTGTCTTGTATAATAGTGAGAATTTTAAAATCTTTACTCTCCAGTAACAGAGGCCTTAGACCTGGTAAAGTGACAAGAAAAGCACAGTGAAAACACAAGGCAGCAGTTTTAGTTTCTGACTAAACTGTCAGGATTCTTATAAAATTGGGTTGTTATCTTGAGTCTTATTTTCTGAATATTATTTTTGGAAGTACAGTATGATTGTTTCACTTTTTAAAGACTCTGATGGAGAATGCACAGCAGTCTGCAGGCTTATCAGTTTGATCTAGAGTTTTTGCCAAGGAGTATGCTTGAAATATTCTTGATTTGTCTCCCCTCTTTTTTTTTCTTCTCCCCCTCCCTAAGTGTCCTGACTGTAGAGACTGGAAAGTAAGTAGGATTACAAGAGGAATGAACTTATCTCATTAAACTTTTTTAGTACAGTTATGCAGAACAGTTTTTGAACAAATTGCTCAACAATAAGTTGCTATTTTTACTGGAAGATATTTAGCTGGAAAATATATTGAGGTGAGGAAAAGTGCTTTATTCCTTATGTACGTGTGTGTATGTATGTGTATGTATTTTTGAACTCAGAATCTGGCTCTCTTAATTGCTCTCTCTTAAAAAGAAGCTAAGTCAGCTTCAGAGCTTTTCAACTACTACACCTAAGTTTTCCTTAAGTCCAAACTGTAAGCAGTTTAGGGCATGGCTTCTGCTTGTCTGTGCGACGCCTGGTAAAGCGTAAATGAAAAATTGCTCTAATAACAAGAAATCTGGAGTGTTAGTTTACTCTGAGGAAGAGGTAAATTTCTCATTTAATCCTGGATATCAAACTGGCTGTTCCCTGGACACCCAGCCTCATGAGCTGGGAGATGGGGAGGGGAAGCAGATTGAGTTCAGCACAGTTGAAGAGGAGGTGGTCAGAGACCTGCTACACCACTTGGATGCACACAAGTCTGTGGGACCGGATGGGTTACACCCAAGGGTGCTGAGAGTTGGCAGATGTGCTCACCAAGCCACCTTCCATGATTTATGGCGAACTGGTGAGGTCCCATTGGACTGGAGGGTGGCAAATGTGACACCCATCCACAAGAAAGGCAGAAAGGAGGATCCAGGAAACTATAGACCTGTCAGTCTGACCTTGGTACCAGGGAAGGTCATGGAGCAGGTCATCTTGGGTGCTATTAAAAGTCATATAATGGACAATCAGGGGATCATGCCCAGTCAGCATGGGTTTATGAAAGGCAGGTCCTGCCTGACAAACCTGATCTCCTTCTACAACAGTGCGACCTGCTTATTGAATGAGGGAAAGGCTGTGGATGTTGTTTACCTTGACTTCAGTAAGGCCTTTGACACCGTTTCCCACAGCATTCTCCTGGAGAAACTGGCTGCTTGTGGCTTGGATGGGCACACGCTTTGCTGGGTAAAAAACTGGCTGGATGGCCGGGCCCAAAGAGTTGTGGTGAACGGAGTTAAATCCGGTTGGCGGCCGGTCATGAGTGGTGTCCTCCAGGGCTTGGTTTTGGGGCCACTCCTGTTTAACCTTTATTGATGATCTAGATGAGGGGATTGAGTGCACCCTCAGTAAGTTTGCAGATGACACCAAGTTGGGTGGGAGTGTTGATCTGCTCGAGGGTAGGGAGGCTCTGCAGAGAGACCTGGACAGGCTGGAGCCATGGGCTGAGGTCAACTGCATGAACTTCAATAAGGCCAAATGCCGGGTGCTGCACTTCAGCCACAACAACCCCCAGCAGCGCTACAGGCTTGGGGAGGAGTGGCTGGAGAGCTGCCAGTCAGAGAGGGACCTGGGGGTGTTGATTGACAGCTGGCTGAACATGAGCCAGCACTGTGCTCAGGTGGCCAAGAAGGCCAATGGTATCCTGGCCTGTATCAGAAATAGCGTGGCCAGAAGGGACAGGGAAGGGATCTTACCCCTGTACTCGGCACTGGTGAGGCTGCACCTCGATTCCTGTGTTCAGTTTTGGGCCCCTCACTACAAAAAGGACATTGAATTACTCGAGCGTGTCCAGAGAAGGGCAACGAAGCTGGTGCAGGGTCTGGAGCACATGTCGTACGAGGAGCGGCTGAGGGAACTGGGGTTGTTTAGTCTGGAGAAGAGGAGGCTGAGGGGAGACCTCATCACCCTCTACAACTACCTGAAAGGAGGTTGCAGAGAGCTGGGGATGAGTCTCTTCAACCAAGTAATAAGCGATAGGACAAGAGGGAATGGCCTCAAGTTGTGCCAGGGAAGGTTTAGACTAGATATTAGGAAGTATTTCTTTACAGAACGGGTTGTTAGGCATTGGAATGGGCTGCCCAGGGAGGTGGTGGAGTCCCCATCCCTGGAGGTGTTTAAGAGTCAGGTTGACATAGTGCTGAGGGATATGGTGTAGTTGAGAACTGTCAGTGTTAGGTTAATGGTTGGACTGGATGATCTTCAAGGTCTTTTTCAACCTAGATGATTCTGTGATTCTGTAAAGGGTTGTAGCATCAGTGTGTATTTGAATTTGCTTTCACTTTTCATGAATTCTGTCTCTCTGGCCATGTCTGTAATGGGGGCTTGAACCAGATGACCTCCAGAGGCCCCTTCCAGCCTGATTTATTTTATGGTTCTTCACCACAATCTATTAACAACACAAAATCATGTTTCAAACTTTCAGCTTAAGAATTCCTTATTTAGTATGATCATATATAGTCCAGCACCTTTTCCCTTTGTGTTTGCAATAACTTTAATCAATGTGAATATATTGACTGTAGACATAAAAATATACAGGTAACATAGTGAAAAAGTTTCTTTTGGTTCCCAAGGCTTGACTGCACTAATAATCTCCTCATGCTACAGAAGAGAGGGTGCTGCATTGTTCAAAGGACCCTGACTTTCTCTGCTCAGATGTCTGGAAAACTGCACAGAAAACTGTGGGAAAGCTATAGTTGTAGAGGCTGTAGGAGGGTCCTCAAGACCTTTTTTACAAATATGGGGGCAAAGCTGTTAAACTAAACCTGTCATTTTGCAGTCCAAGGTGACTTCACAGCTGTCATCCAGGACAAGTTACGGGCTGTGAATGATTACTTGCTGCTCATGTCGAACAGTTTTTAACCCTGATTCTTGGCCTTGTTGGCTGCAATTGCAGCCTTAATAGAATGGGAAGCAAATCAAACACAGATATCAAGTTTGGCTAATCTATTTTCATTAAGATATTTGATACAAAGTGCTAGAATGAAGATTATTAACATTTTAAAGAAAAATAAATTGGATAATTTGCATATATTAATAGTATCTATTACAAGGGTATTTGATATATTTTTTATATATGGTAGATTAACTCCATATCCTGGTATGACTCAAATAGAAAGGTAGGAAGATTTTTCCAGGCTCACACTCTGAGCTGGCCTGTGACCTAGAAGGTGAAGACAGGGAGAACAGTCTGGGGCCAGAGCATCCTGGCCTTACCCTTACCTTTCTTTTTACCAAATCTCTCCCCTCTACCCCTTAAATAAGCTAGCTCTTTGTTAGCTGCTTTTATTTTTACAGAAGGAGCATTAGAAATAGCTGAAGTGTGATACCAAATAGCTGTTACCACTGGGTAACGGGGTGAGACTTTCTGTGTGATTCTCTGAGTGTGAGAAGACTATATCATTGTTTGTCCTGATCCCACTCAAATGTTTTTCAGTGAAATATGTGGGGTTTGGCCTTCACTCAACAAAGCACTTATGCATTTGCTTAATCTGAAGTAAGCTAACATCACCTGGAATCAATTGCATTGCTTACATGTGTGAAATAAAGCACACCTTGTTGAGTCATGACAGGCTCTGTTCTTACTGAGGAAATATTGTAGAGCAGAATTTATAGTCGATTTCTTACCTTTCTCCTGATAAAACTGTTATTTGCTAAAAGAAGAGTTTGTATAAGATCATGTTCTTTATCTTGAATTTCCATCTGTCTGATAACAGTTATTATTTGGGAATTGGTTTGGGGACGTTACTGGCTTTCTGTACTGGTTTGCTACTGTCTTTCAGTTTTAAGCTCTTTGGGGGCAGCACTGGCTTTTATAGCATGACTGTGCATACAACAACTATCTTCAGGGGCATACAGCCTTGATTAGGGCCCATTGATACAATTTTATTATTCTAGGAATAAGATAGACCCTGTTTTGCGCACAAGGTTTCTTTCAGGCTGCATCTTCTTTCTGCCTCCATTTTTTACGTGTATGTAGCCACCTCCCAGGTCTCGAAGGGAGCACTGGGGGTAGATATGCACTTGGGAAGGATTTTGTTCTCTGGCTGCAAAGGGGTCTGTTCTCATTAGCTCTGGTTCAGTGTGCTCAGAGCGGGGTGCAGAAGGGCACTTCTGTAAATGAACGTATCTCCCAACACCTATGCAAGAGCTGTTCACAGTCTACCCTTGCTACAGTCTGAGGCAGGTGAGGAGTTTCTAAAATGTGGAGGTTGTTCCTACCAAAGCATGCAACTTTTCTGTGTGCATTCTGGTGCAAGAGCTAACAGTAGATTAAATCGTTTTTATTGTTATTTCTGGAATTTGATTGCAAGTACATTTGTGGAGCCACTTGGCATATGTCATAAAATCTGATTGATTGAATAGTTAATCCTTGAAAACTTCTCTTTGAAATATTGCCAAGGTCAACAAGGGATAGTGCCCATGTATACATGTCATGGAAATTACCTATTTTGCCATTTTTATCTACCCCCATATATCTGCAAGCATGCATAATGTTCTAGTCTTCTCATGTAATGCGTTCCTTCCCCAAAATACTGGTTTTAGTGATCCATGTTCTGCTTTGTGCTGGTGGAATAGAGAAAAACGCTTAACTTCAAAGGAGATGACCAGTAAGTTAGAGTATTCCTTATAAATTATTTATTTCAGTTCAGAACTGTTTGTGGACCATGTTATTTTATGGGAAAGAAATACTGTGAACTTTTTGGCAAGACTGGTTATTTCCAAATTTCCTATGAGGTTTGTTATTGTTTCTTGAATGTAAGTTGTCATTTACGTAAATGTGCCACATCACAGATTTTACTGAGTGCAACAAGAGGTGCCTTCTGAATGTGATGCTAGTTATGTAAATTAGATGGGTTTGTTCAGGGGAATAAAAGCTGCATGTCACTGATGCCACTTACTGGAAGGTAAATGGAAGAGTTTCTACTTTTTTGCTGGGCTTGGGCAATAACAGAGCTTATTTTATCCTTGTTTGGCCTGAGATATCACCCTTGTGAGTTTACTCACGTTTTATTGGTTGTTATTTCAGTTGCTCACCACTGCTACATATTTGCTTTATGACAAACTTTGCAGAAAAACCAGGCAATTCTTGGAAAAGCCTATTCAATGTTTTCTTCTAAAGTTGTTGGAAATTATTTAAAATGCCATTACAGTGGTTCCTAGGCACTAATGTCCTATTATGCTTCTCTGAAATGGGATGAGTGACCTCCTGAGACCTTGTCATAGTATGCAAGTTTTCCTAGGTGACTCTGGCAAATAGATAACCTGTTGTGTCAGCTCTCATGTGTGAATTGAGCCAAGGTCTGTGTACCCTTCCTGGCTATGTGAAGAGATGATCCTTGTGCTGTGGATGGCATCCTGTGCTGCATTCCAGGAACACGGCCCTTCTTGGCAGCTGTCACATCACAGATATCCACTGAGCTGTTCATATGAAGCCATAGGGGAAACAAGAAGTCTACAAGAAAATTTCAGTAACTCATTCACCATAACCCAGTCCAATTGAAATGTGCATGTTCATAAGATGAAAGTGGGAGGGGAGCTGTGATCATTGCTGAATTTTGTCAGTGAGCAGGAAATTTAATGTTAAAAAATTGCTGAAATTGGCCAGAATGAAAATCCCTGTCCTTTGCAGAACTTTGTCAGAGATTCATCCCCTGTTGTTCTGACAGTGTTTGCTTTAGGAAATTGCTATATCTTGGTCTTATTGCCATTCTTCTAAGGAAAATATATCAAAATCAGCAATCAGTCCTTTACAGTAATGGTGCACTAGGAATCAGACTGTGCCAGAAAGTTTGCAATGCAATACCGATTGTTGTGCCCAAATGTATTCTTGTAGGATTGCTCTTCAATGCTTCCTGTACTGATCTTGTTCTGCTGGTTTTAGAAATGGAGTTTTTCAAGCTTTGGCAAAACATAGTTCTCACACTTTAGGTAACTAAGTAGTTAGAGAAAAAAAAATCTAATTTTAATTACATGGGAATTTCTGTACTCCCTGCTTTTTTGTTCATTTGCTTTTAGCAGGTATGGCATACTGCTTGGGGGAAATAGTCTTCAAATTACACAAGCCAAAATCATGCATGATTTAGAGGGAGCAATAGCTGAACAGCAGTCTGCATTGTAATGGTAAAGGAAAAGACATAAAATGCAGTCAAAGCTATCAGTAAAGGCGCTGCTGCCAACTCTGAAGAACACCTGGCTAGGCATTAAAGGACACAGATATGATCCCCTTACTGAGCAGTATTTTATAGACTGTAGATCAGAGCCAAAGAAAACAGCTTTTGGAGTTTTTAGGTGTCCATAAACAGCTAGATAAATATGAGGGAGCCAGAACAAGGGATAAACAAGGTAGCGAAGTATCAACTTGCCACATTGCCTTTTGGAGCTCCCCAAATACCCAGCTGACATTGGAGTATATTACTTCTTCAGTGTTCCCATTGCTTTCGATAATTCTTGGAGGTGGTGCCCCTAATGTCTGAGAGAGGGTCAATGGAGCAATGTCATGATATAAACTCAAGCTGTGTCCTGTCATCTGCATAATTGCTGGGATTGCATAGTTGACCATATTTCATGTGAGTTGGCAGTGACCACTAGTCTGTAGTCAGGATGGGAATTTGGAAGAAGAGCTGTACCTATGGTCTCCGATCTCCCTCTTGTAGCTGCTGCCAGCATTCAAAGCATTGCAAACAAGTTTCATAAACAAATCTCATTAAATGTTTTTAGACATAAGAAGGCGCATAGCCATAAATAGAAAATTGATAAGTGGGCAACTGTTAAAAATAGCTCATTAAGAAATGGTAAGTGGAGAAATAATATGGATATGATAGCATAAGGAATATTCTACACACATACTTGAAGCCTTTAGCGGTTGCCAAAACTCTGATGAAGTGAATGAAGAGCAAATGGGTTGTATTTCAAACACATACCATTACACTGAGCAACAGTAACATTTTATTGCTTCAGTCAGATTTTTTGACTGAAGTAATAAAATTTGTAAAATATAAAGAAAAATACAGGATTTATCTCTCCCTCCTGTCCTATTCCTTCCCCCCACCTTTTCTTATTTCAAATTCAAAACAGATCTCATGGTTAACAGTATAGCACTCAGGTTATGGAGATGTTTAAAAAAATCATTTGACAGATTCAAAGAAACATGCAGTTCTGTACACAACTAGAGTAATAAGAAATACTTCCTTTCATATGAATTTTATGGTCATAGCTTATGTCTGGTGAACCTAGAGAAGAAGTTACTACAGAGCTGGTTTCAGCTGCAGTTCTGCAAAGACTTAAGCATATGTTAGGTCTTGTCCTGTAAGAGTAGTCAAAGGTGGGTAAAGTGCATGGTGCACAAAGCTGTTCACATGTTAGAACATTTTGGTCTGTATTTTACTCAGGTTTGGTCTGAATGACTACATTATTTAATCTGAATGACCTTATTCAAATTGAGCCACTTTGCAGTTATTGCTCCATGCTATTGCCTTGTAAAATGGAATTAATTTTTCCAGATGTAGTTGTGCGTTACCCGTAAACAATCGTGTAGTCTCTTGGTTTTAAATCTGTGTGGTGGTTTTTTTTTTTTTTTAATGGCAGAGAATCTACAGTGTATTTCTAACTGGAAGACAAGCCTTAAGAGTATTAGGGCTTCTGAATGCTTAGCTTATTTCATGTTAAGTGATCACTGAACATTAAAATAACAGCTGATCTCATAGTGCACACAATTTCTTATAATTTGAGTTATGGGCATTTTATTTCTATTGTCCAGAGCCAAAACTCAAAATACAGTCTTATGTAGTCTTATGTACATCCATCAGCCTTTCTCTGCTGCTGCTGTTCGTGCTGAAATCTCAGTGTAAAAATAAGAAATTGTTTACACTATTTAGTTTTTCCTAAAGTATCCTCGCACAGGGATAAGGATGGAGAACCTAATCTAGAGTGGTTGGTCTGAGGTGCACAGTGTTCCCCTTAATATGAGAAGTGTACCTAATATTTCTTCTCTAGCTCTCCTTGTTATTGCTCTGGACTAAAAAGAAACATAAATAATAACTAAGATCCTTTGTTCTGTAGGTTCTTCCTACAGGTCTTTTCCCAGAAGGTGGTCAACAGCCTGCTTCAGTGTCCCTGCCAGCTGTGATGCTTGCACACACCCTGTCCTCTGCTGGGTGGGTTATGAAGCATTCTGCCTTTGTGGCAGAGGTTTATGCAGTTAACAGCTGGATGTTGTCTATAGGTGCCAGGGACATATGTTTCAAGAACCTATTTGTGAAGTACTAAGTAGCCTCAAACTTGTTGAAAATAGTTTGCATTTACAGAGTGCCATACAACACTAAAACCCAGCAAATCGCAGTGAATTAGTGATGTGTTGTCCTGATTTTGGTCTGAGATATAGTAACTTGTTCAATTCTGAACTAAGTTTTTGCATCAAGGCTTAGGCATTGCAGTATCATGTTCTCTCTCCTTAACCGTGGCTTTCTAATGGAAATATTTAGAAGTGTAATGTATATTGATACAATGCTATAATATACAGTCTAGGTTAATGAAGGATCTGTATGGAGTATCGTAACCATTGCCTATAAGCAGGAAAAAATGATCTGTTGTGGAACTATCTATACATACATTTGTCTCTTAATTTTCATAAAAAAGCTTTGAGTAGCAGCGCTAAATACCTGAGCCAGATCTAATCATGCAATTCTGTTGTTCTACTCTTTCATACCTATGCAGGTATTTTCACTTGTTCTATTGATGATTCCCTGTTGCTCTCTGTAAAAACTCAAAGTACTTTGTGTTTCATTTGCATCCTGACATGTCATTTAGTACTTCTTACTCAGCAGAAGAGTTAAATCAGTGGTGATCTTCAAATGTGTATGTTAGTATGTGTAACTGTGCATGCAGCCAAAAGAGAGTATGTGAAAATTCTTTGCAGATGCCTTGTGACTTCATTCACACTTCAGTGATTAACTGAAATGGGTAATTCTTTCAGAAAGGTAGTGTATGTTTTCCTTGTTAATCTATGTGCTAATCTGTGTTCCTCTGACAATTTAAGCAAAGGGGTTATGTTATGGTTGTAAACCAGAAACCATAAACAGACTGCTACCTAATGAAATGTCACTTTTATTCAGTTTTTGTTTTCTTTCAAAATAGAGTAGTTTGCATCATGTTCTTCCTTTGAAGTCTAGCATTTGTTGCACATCTGACAGTATTTCTCTCCAACTGGGAGAAGTATTTCATAACTGTATTTCATAACTTCATTTCATTCTGAAGCTGCAAATATTTGGGCTTATGAAAGGAATTTGAATTTGGGAAATCTAGAGTATTATATGGAAGACATTCTCTTTTCCATGTTCTTGTTGTAGCATGAGTTTGTTTCTATGTTAGTGCTTGGCTCATTAGCATTTTACAAAGGGGATTGCTGCCACCTTGGTTTGCACAACCTCCTTTCAAAGAAAGCAGTTGATCCCTGCCTGTTTTTCAAAAGAAAGTGTAGTTATACTGTAGAAAACATTTTGATCTTTGGATCTTGAGCTACCTTGATAAAAGACATCTCAGCCCAGGATATCTTCTGCTGTGTTTGCTACTCCATCCACAATTTCCTGATGCTAGACAGGTGGGACTCAAATATTTTTTTTTTCCCAAGACACTGTTCTATGCTTGCACTGAGTAGAGCTGGAAGTCTAATTTAACAGCAGCCTTGAGCCCGCTGCAAGAGTTGTAAACCTGTAGTTAAAACTGTGGGGTCTCAGTTTGAAGATGGCTCAGTCATCTTCTTTCCTGAACGTACTGTTGTAATGCAGAACACTCGCATGATGCAGCTTGTGTGTCTTATAAAAAGTAATATGTTGGTTGTTTTTCCTTTGTGCACTAATTGATAATTGAAGATATTTTTCCCCAAGCACTCTGAATTTGCATACTTACAGAGTGCCCAATTTTGATACCACCCCAAAGAGTGGTAAATAGTATGATTCAAGTCAGGCTCTTAAATCCTTTGAAGGAGAAGCAAGTTATGACCAGCAAAAGATCAAATTGTCTCATGTCAAATTTTGAATGAGATGAACTTTGAATGGAGCCTGTGCTGAGGATAAAAAGACAACAGTCAGAAATTAATAAAGTAGGAGTATCCTCACTCACAAAAGGAATATTAATTCATGGTACCTACAGTAGAGGCATCATCAGGAAGATTTATTTTTCAGCAGGGAAGGCTATTTGTAAGCATTTCCAAAGATGTACTTCTGCATCAGCGATGCCTATGTTTTTGAGCTTCACTTTTTATTTTCAATGTATTTTAGCAACACATTTATGTTGGTCATCACCAGGGAAATCCCAGCCATGCCTATTTACAATGTGTCGTTATGTGACATCATTTGCTTTGGGGTAATTCTTCTTTTCTACAATACATAACACTTTTGTCTGTACTACAAATGCCCTGTGCTTTCATACTTCTTCGAAATACAAAAATACTCTTTCCAGCTGTATCTACTCATATAAAGTTAACTTCTGCAAGTGCCCCTTCCACTTTATTGAATTGCATTTATATTTCAAGGTTTCTGGATGCTGGGAAACAGCAAGCATCTTTCAGGTGTTCTTGTTTTTGACCCATACTTTAGGGATTTATTTTCTTTCATGTCCAAGTGCAGATTTATACTGTTTAGCAAAGTTGGCCAGAGGGATTTACATTGTCTGTTTTGGAGGGCCTATGGGCCCCTTGCTGGGGTACATGAACAGGGTCTTGAGCAGGATGTTTGCATCCTTGCTTGTACAATCCAGCATCGTCCTCCCCTCTTCTATCTCTGTCACGGGGTCAGAGGATGGGGTTGGGAGCCTGGCTTCCTGCCCTGGGTTGCAGACACTGCTATTCTCCTGCACCTCCTTAGGTTTAAAGACTGTCATGGTCTGTTTTGTGCTTTTCACTGGAACAACCTTGCTGTTTTTTCTGGTGCCGGGATCTCTCTGGTCAGTAATCTGGTAAGGTTCAGAGTTACCTGCACTTCAGCTGGAGGAGTTGTCTGATTACTGCTCTGTCTGCATCAGTTAAACCAGGCTGTTCTTGAAATGTACTGTTAACAAAAGGCCGACTGTACTGTTGAGTACATGGAATCTTGTGGTTCTATACATATATGCATTTAGGACCAGGACCTGCAATGCAACTTATGTAGCTGAATCCTTAGACTGAAGTATTCTCCGTGACTTACAAGAAAACCATGTTCCACTAGAATAAACACTTGTTGTGACAATTGCTGCTATAGATAAGTAGTTCTCCGTTCATAACAGCAGTATTTTTCCCTCTTACAGCATCAAGTTGAATAGCAGTAAAGTGATCCCTCTATTACCAAGTCATAACCCAAAGAAATAAATAGTAGTGTCATGTCTATTTTCAGAAGCTTTGTTGCTAAAAACAGATCTTCTCTCTGCAGGCTGCTTTAGCCTTTCTCAAAGTGACAGCATTTCATTAGAAATAGCTTGCTGGGCCTTCTTGCCCAGCTCTCCATTGTAGTGCCCTGGTCTGTGAGAGCAGACAGCTGGGGGAGTTTGGCATTTTGAAGGTTACGATCACAGCAGTTTCGTAAGTGCTTTATTTCAGTTCTCTTCTGGCTGCGCCGGGGACAGGTGCGGTCTGGTTCTGATTTCACTGGTCTTAATTTCTTATCTGACCTGGTAGTCAATCAAGGGCATGAGAGAGGAGCAAGAAAAAGCGGGAGAGGAACGGCCTGAGACAGACAGACAGTGAGAGTGCAATGCTGAGTATCTGACTTTTTGCATCCAGGAATTGGCAGATCTGCCTGTCATTCAGTGCTGCTCTGTGTACTGACGCTGCCCTGTGCAAAATGGATTTCTGAGTGTTAACCATCATGTTCTTCTTTTCCAAAGGGTCTTCTGTAGGATTTCATTTGCAGAGCACAGAGGGCAATATCTAGGGTAATTCCAGGGCTTAGTGGCTGTGATCTTTTGTCAACTCTACTTGTGAGTGAAATTAAACTTGGTATGAGCACCCACAATCTGAGCTTGTGCAACACAATTCCTGGCCAATGAGTGAAAAATCATAAACCTGACAAGTATTTATGAGAGAGAAAAATGAGATGTCATATTATAACAGGAATATATTCATTAAATCTATCAATTTCACAGAAACCAAGAATTCCCTCTTCAGTAAAAGGCTTTGAGTAGGTTTATAAAGTCAGATATTCTTTTATGAGATGTAACTTTTTTATGCTAAAACACAGTATGTTTAAATTCAGGTCAGTATTTTCTAAGGGAACAAGTTACAAAAAGGGCTGAGTTAACACGATGTTGCAGTAGCCACTCTGTTTCTGAGAGGATATTGGCCAATATCCGTGCATCAGCTTATTGCAGCTGGAGCCATACCTGGAAAAACCTTACAAAAGCAATAAGCCTGGAAGGGGTGAACCTTCAATGTCAGTAGCCTTGTGTCACTTTCCATCACCAGAGGATTTGATGCAGCAGGAATAGAAAAGACTTCAAAGAACAATTTCCAGTCATCTTTCCTACATGTGGGAAGTTGTTCCAGGAAGAACCTGGGGCATGAACTTTGCAGTGTCTTCCCTGACTGCCTACAGCAGGAGAAAGCTGTGTCTGCTGTCAGAAAGCAGAGAGACCCCAAAGCATTCACTTAAGTGGTCGGATTTTCAGTCCAAAGGAGTAGTCGTTGGTGTGGTGGTGATATGAGTGACTGAGTGCTGTGTACACAATGTAATTAAACTTAATATCCATTCATACCATAAAATTAATTCCACTGCTACTAGCAGTGAATCTTTGTTTTCAGCACAAAATTTCCTAAGGGAAACCAAAGCACAAGTGAGACACAGGAGTTATAATAGCACATGATGGAGCTGGCCAGATCGCTCACTGGGAAGGAGTCCTGGCTTCTCCGTTCCAGGGGCCCTGGCTTGCTGAGGCTTCAGAATTCAGCTCATCATGTTGTTGTGTGGTCACAGCCTCATGAGCAAACCTTTATAACTGGTGAGATTTGGACCAATCTGGCAAAAGGGATGCAGCATAAGAGGTGGCTAGACTGTCCGTGTGATCTAATATGCTAACACGGATGGGCAGGTAAGATACAGTCAAAGGGGAAAAAAAGACCAGAGTGGAAGCAAAGTTCAGCCATCTTTGTACTGGATGAGTGTCACAAACCGATATCTAAGTATAACTGGGATGGTGTTAGCAGGTTCGATTGGCACCTCCTGCTGACAGAGATGAGCCCCATGCTGTTCCCAGGCTGGCGGGTGGTACAGCTGTCTCGTGTCGTTTTCCAGCCACTTGCATCTTTCCTTCTGATGATGGCATGCTGTGGAGGCCCCACTTGTCTGGCTTCCATTGCCCTGGTTCCAGCTGCTCCTGATGGTTAGCAAAACAGGAAGTTGGTTGGTTTGTTTCTTTTTTTGAGGGGCGTGTTTGGGTTTTTTTGTCAGAAAGCACTTAAAATGCCTTTTTGTATGAGTTAAGTAATGATTGTAATCGCTGTGCTAAAGCAGTTTGCAGGGAGTTGCTGCTCATTTTTGCCAAAACCATGTTTCCAGATGCTACACAGGTGCCCAATTCTTTGGTATGCTGGCACTTATTCTTGGGTAACCTTAAACTGTCCTGTGCATGGTCTGAGAGTGTGAAGGGTGGAAAAAGCGTGGATAGAGATTGAGAAAAGATAAAGGCTTTCACTGCTTAAATACTACCACCACCTAGTTTCCTTTGGTAGATAGCAAACAAGCACTGTTCAGAGAAGCATGGATAGGAAAGGCGCATGTACTCCTGTGTGGCAACATGTCATGGATCTTATGCATAAGAACCTGTAAAACATATAAAAATCATCTGTACATGGTTGTGTGTGTGGCATTCATGTTAGAATCTGAGCTCAAAGTCAAGAGACACCTCTAACATTTTAACAAAATATATGGTTAAACATATTTCATTGTTGGAGTGAAACACAACTGAACTATTATACCTAGGAGTATTAGCTCCTAAATGTATCTGTTTACAAATGGCAGCCTCAACTTTATTTTAAACTAAGCATTAGCACTAGATGGCCTTTCAGTATAATTAATTCACCAGGATCATGAAGAAATATGATGTCTAAAAAAAAGTGCAACTAAACATGGTTGACAAATTGTAGTTAAAGCCTCAAAAACCTATTTTTCAAAGTGGAATTTAAATTCTATTGTCCAAATAAATCAGTTTTCCACGTAAAAACAATGAAAACCTTTAGCTGTAGCCCAAACATAAAGCTCCTGAGAGAGGAAAAGTTGTATTGTGTGAGAGCTGACTTTAATAAATGTAAACACTCGCTAAATGATATCAGATTTGTTTATTTGCTCATGGGCTACATTTGGGTTGATCCATGTGAACTTTTGTGTTTCTTATCACCCAGTCGCAAAGAAAATATGACCATGTGTCTTCAAAAGAAAACTGGACCTTGGTCCTACATAAGGTTATACTTCTTGTAGTATTAAACAGTCATCGTCCTTATGGTGTGCAGAGATCAAAATACAAAAAACTTTAACTGTTCCCCTTTTTTCTGAACTTCTTGAATGCTTGCAGTAATACAGCTTAGTGTTCAACAAAGTTGTTGCTGGACAGTGAGGGTAGCAGTGACAAAGTCTATCACCACTTACAGATGTAACGATTAAGTTCAAAGCCTTTGGACAGGGTTGGTTGTTAGCAAAGAGAGCTCGAAAACCGAGACAAAGTATTAGCAATTAGGCAGCAAAGGGTCATGTGTTGTGACAGCTAGAAGTATTGTGCTAACAGTGTGGTAACTTGTCTGGGAGACTCTCTATTTGTATATTTCTTTGTTATTCAGATTATTTTCTCCTGTGGTAAATGAGGGCTTACTTTGGGTTCTTCCTGTTGTGCCTATAACAATAAAGAAAATTGGTAAATAAATGCTGTGTATAAGCAAGATGCTTTCAGAAAGCTGCCAGGATTTTTTGCCTGGAGATAATGACCTGTTTGGTTTAATTTTTCAAGTCAATTTTAGCTTTTAGTGAAACTTTGGGAATTTGATTTTTTTGTTTGTGTGTTTGTTTTTGTTGTTTACCTGGCTGTGGTGGCTGAATGGCAGCTCTTCTTGACCCACCCAGCACCGCATCTGCTGATGTCCAGAGAGGGAGGAGAGCTGTACCCCAGACCACCACGGGCCAGGTGGTGAGGAGCACAGGGTGATTCCTTCTCTGAGGACACGTTTGGCAAGGGTTGAATTACCTGCTGGGGCCTCGAGGGCACGTGTGGCAGAGGGCACTTTGCTGGTGCCCTGGAAAGGAGCAGCATGCTCCTTTTTGTTGCATGCTGTTGACAGCAGGACACCGGATACCCCCCAGGAAAATGGATGGCCTCTTAGCTAGCATGTTGCCGCTCCAAGTGCCGGCGTGCCACCTTCCCCCTTTCCCTCCCTCCTCCTTTTCTCCGTCAACCTTCCAAGCACTGAGCTCTAATGCTGTGCAGGAGGTGCAACATGAGGCCCCGTGGATGGCTCAGGCACTGATGTTCCCCCAGTCACAGTGTCCCAGGTGCAACAAGCAGGAACGAGGTGCCTGGCAGAGCACTGGCTACTGAGATGCTGGGATACTGGGGGGGCCCTGAGTGGGGATGATGGCAGCCTAGCAAGGGTTTGCTGCAAATCTCCCTCTGGCCAGGCTGTGCATGCTGAGAGCTGCCTCCTGCAAGTTCTCCTGCCCTGCCTGGCTGTCATGCCTGGGATGGGTGTGGATGGCAGGGATCCTTCCAGTTCACAAATGTGGAAATGTTTCTCCCCAACAGCTTTCTGCTACCTAAGGAGTATCTCTGCCCTTTTCTCTTGGGATAACTTGGGGAAACCTTATAGGAAAAAACACACCAAGGTTGTTCTTGGAAGTTGCTACTAATGAGCAGAGGGCTAGGGAGTTAAGAATTTAATTTCCCTTCATGCCAAGACCTTGAAACAAGCTGTTGGGGCGGGCTTGTGCTGCAGCCATTCTCTTTGCTCGTCAGAAAGAAGTCTAAAGTACTGCAACAGCTCCAGCCACAGCAAGGTGGTAAGAAGTTCTGTAGTTTTAAAGCAGTTCCCAGAAGACAAACTCTGCCTGCCTTCTGGGCTTGTCAGGAGCCGAAGGGTCTGTCTCTCTGTGCTAGAACCACTTTGGGAGACAGGTGCAACATCAGCAAGTTTGGGGAATGTGTAATAACCCAATTGGCTATCACCAAAAGGTGGCAGCGTCTACATCTGCTTTTCATTATAGCCCATGATGCTAGTTAAGCCAAATATCCTAGATTTAGGTGCAGTGGGAACAGGGAAGTAACAAGTGGTGTGCTGGATGAGTAACAACAGCAGATCCATGTTTGCTTTGTCTTGATGTTTTGTTGATCAACCCAAGTGAGGATAAATAGGCAGACAAACAGATTAATGCTACCGATGGGCTCTGAGAAGCTGTCCACGTCTATATTTCATCTCTTCGTGATAGCCTCAAGCTAATCCCTGGGTCAGGACACTTCCACGCCTGGGGATTCAAAGTCCTGGTCTGAGCGTGAGACTGCCCAGAAATAAGGGTGCTGGGAAGTATCGGCACTGGAGTTTCTATAGCAGGAAACGAGCGACGTGCTGTGTCATGAGATACAAAGCAAAACCCTGAAGTTAGGCCATAAAAGAAAATACAGCTCATGCATCCTGATGAAAATCTATCTTCCTTTCTCTCCTAGAAAGAACCTCTACATAGTGAAAATAAAAGCATCCATATTATTTTTTTAACTTTGCTGGTAAACCATTCTCCATGTGAAGAAATGACTGATTTTCTTCAAATTTTGCCTCATTTTTAGTCATCATATGAAATGAAAAAATATTTAGCCAGCTTGAATGAATTCTTTTATCTCTCCTTAAAGGATAAACTTTTGTCAGAGTCCCTTAATGTTTTTCCTTTAGAGAAATATTCAGTAAGATTGCTCTGTTGCCCTTTTAATTTCCTTCCACCTTTTTCTGAACTGCTCTGTTGCCCCAAGGTAACATGTTAATTAAATTAGGATAAAAACTTTGTTTCAGTGCAGAAAAAGAATTGGACATGTTTGTTTGTTCTATGAAGGAATTTTTCTTTTTTGCTTTTTATCCTGTAAGGACCTTCAGAAGTGCAACATTGAGTGAAATCTTTGCAAAAAGCACTTCACATGCTGGGCCCTGATATTTTAGTTCTGTTGAAATCAATAGCTTTAGTCGTAGAGGATGGAAGTCAGATTTTGCTTTGAAAGTCTCTTCTACAGTAGTTTACCTGCAGAGTAGTCCTAGTATTGTGGGGTTAAAGTGTCTCTTTGTGTCTCACATCATCAGCTGAAGTCTGTTAATTGTGTACTCCTGTACTCAGAGACTCAAAGATTATTTTCAGTTTCTGAATCTTTCTTCATATGTCATATAACAGTCTCTTGCAGTTCCCTGTTGCTACCAAAAAGGCTACACCCATGCCTTATAGACAAGAAGAGTCAAAGGTAGGGGTGAGTGGCCTTAGAAAATAACAAAACACTCATATGTGACTGCTTTTGTCATGTGCTTACATTTTCGAAATGATGGATATTATATGTGGAATCCCAATGATGAATGTTATAGATTTTGACTCTATCACAGTGGTACTAAGGTAAATAATTGAAAATAATGCTGCCTGTTAAGAAGGGTGTTGTCCTAGTTTGATAGGTTCCCTGAGTTTCCTTGACTGGTACCAAATCCACCCCTGTAACAAAATAGTTCACTAGCAGTTTTTGGATAGTGTTTCTGGTTTAGTATTAAGCAGTTTAGACAGGAATTTGGAGCAGTGCTGAGTGATGGTAATATTGATCAAATGATCACTGGACTCACCAAAAAAACTTTTGAGCAGTTTATAACTAAACTGAGGCTCAAAAATATCTGTGTAATATAACCCATTTGTGGACCCTTTTTCCTTGAGGAAAAAGGTTACTTTGGCTGAAACTTTAAGTTTTTGGTCCTTTTAAATGTCTATTGTATTTTTATTGCATAATTTAAATAAGTGACTTTACTATTTTGACTATGTTTATCGGAACATTCCAGGCTTACAGCACAATATATAACAGCAAAAGCAAAATGTGTAAAAACACATTTTCTTGTTAAGTTTGTATCATCTTTGACTTTTGAAAAAACAGTGTTTTCTGTATTATGGTACTGCAATTAATACTAGAACTTGACAGTATATTGTCTATCTAAAAAGCAGCTGCTCAAATCTAAATATCTTATCAGAACTTGTCCTTTGTGACAAAATTTGATGGAAAATGTTTCTTTTTGACACCTTTGAAATATTTTCTCCTGTTTCAGTATCTCCATGTGCATCATCACAGTTTGGCCAATTGAGTATGCAACATTTATGTGCCTTGTAATTTTTTCATATAAGTAAAAATGAAGTGGTTGAATCAAGATGATAATAGGATCTGAACAATTCAATATTAATATAAAAAGTGAAATATTTCATGTAAAATCTTGGAACAAGGTTAGAATTTTTGTTCTGGTATTTTAACTTCTCATCCTTATTTTAAATCATTTTTAAAAATAACAATGGAAAATAGGAATGCTTATTTCAATTGTCTAGTTTATTGGATCAAGGCCTACAAGACTGCCAAAATTCTTGATGTTTCTTATTAATGACTTTGAAATTGTATCCCTGACTCAGTTCTTAAAAGCTTTAAGAAATGTACCCAGAAGTTTCCCTTTTTCTGAAGAAAATTAGTGGCCTTAACTGTGCCATGTTGATAAGCCTGCTGTAACTGAACTTGGTAAATCTTCCTGGCAAGGAAAGAAGGCTACCATTCCCATTGCCTCCCCTTTTCAGGGGGAAAACCTCCCAGACTCCAAACCCCCTAGTTTCAGCTATTTATAGTCAGGTGAAGGATAGGAGAATACTTTGCAACTCCTTTGTTATCAACTTCTTTCAGTCTCAGTCCATTATTTAGTTAAAATACCCTTGATAGTGTATACCCGTTGTTTAGGCCAGGAGCTGTCACATTTCATTCATAACCTCTTCATAATGCGAAACCACTCCCTTAAGTCCCAAGCTTATTTCAGTCCATCAAGCTTAGAGTGATCTCTCCTTTTCACACACAAGTAAATCCTGAAAGATCAAGGGGTAAAAAAACCCCCAACCTTCTTTCTTTCAGGCCATGAGGTCTTCCTTCTCTTCCAACCTGATACCCAGTGATCACAGAAAACCTCTTGCCTACAACTATGGATGCAGCCTTGCTTGTGGAGATGCAGCACCTACTAATATGCAGCAACTGAACCTTTATGGAGTATCTACAGGAATTAATATGACTCATCCCACCACCCTGATGGTCTCTTCTCCACTTGATCTCTTTATTGTGCTGCCTACAGTTCTCTTGCTGGTGGGCTGGTGGAATACTCTGCAGCTCCTGGAGGTCCATCCAGCACCTGCTGGGTTCTCACATGTCTCTATAGGGCTGTACAGATGGTATAGGGAGTGTTATGGTGTTTATTTCTTATGTTGATACAGGTATGCCTGAGCTGCAGTCAGGTGTCACTAAGAGAGCTTTAAATCTGGTTGGGTACCTGACAGCACAGCAATCAGCACTGTGGGTACGATACAGGCTATGCCAGTCCACCCAGGATGGTGGGTCGGTCTTTCAAGGATTCATTTGGGTTGGTCTGTAGATCATAGTCTTTATTAATGTGGCTAGTGAGTCCAGTTAAGTTGTGTTAATCTTCACATACTTTGTAAAATGCTATTCTAAGTACGTGGACACTTGGCTTCATCCGAATATGCCTGGTGAATCATAGGGTGTACTATGAAATTTTTTTGAAAGAACTGTCAGTTTGCCAGTAATGACACGCTTCTCTGTACACAGTCTTTTAGAGGAAGAAAGGAGCAAGAAGACAGGCAATGCATCTGGAGGGGTATATAAAGTTTGAGTATTTTTTGTTTACCACAGTGAAAGCACCTCCAGCACGTCTTTTCTTTTTTGGAATCACAACTTGATTCTGAGTTACCAAACTTTGGAAAACCTGTCCCAAGTGCTCTGAAACTGTATTCTGCACTTTGGAAAACATCCAGAGCAATTAGGGAATATCCCAGGAGCAACAGGCTAACATTGTCCAAAACATCACATTTTTAATTCTTTCCATGATTTTTAGCAGCCTCTAAGATTTCATTTTAAAGACCTTAAGACAAAAATCTCTTCTTGCATGATACTGATGGTGATTACATCATGATAGCAGAAAGCAGTCTGACCTGTGATAAATACTTTCCATTTCTGCTATAAATATAGCTTTCCCTGTGTAAATCAATTTACAGTTGCTCTATTAAGTCTGTAGAAAGTTGTTCCCACACAGAGTCTGAGGGCACGATTGCAAGCATCCTGCCTCCAGAGAGTGGCTGAAAAACCCACCTGTTCAGATGAGCACTGAAACAAGATGACGGGTGTCAGCGTGACTGGTTCGTGCCGATGCCCTCACGTATTTACCCGTTCATAGCCTACGCTCTGTCTTTTCCTGCCACGCTGCCGGGATTGGAGGGAGGTTGAGCCTTTTCTGCCCTATTAACTTTGGCATGTTTGCTTTGCTTTTATCTCCCAGTCTCCTCTCCCCAGTAGCAACTGCCTTGCCCTCAGTCCAGAGGATGGCCCCATGACTCCTTTGTTTAACTGCTGTTATAAGCTGCTGCACAAATTGCTCGGCAGAGGGTGATTTGTAGTGACAAGGCTTGAACCTTATCCCTGGAGATTCACCAGATACCTCTGCAATGCTCTGCATCTCTCAGGATGGGGAATAGGAAGCCCAGCTCCCACTTTCAAGCCTGATCTTGCATCATCCCAGCTATTGCATAACAGTTTAGCTGAGATGCGATGGCATGTCCTCCTTCTCTCTGTTGCATTAATGTGGCTCTGCTTGCTTATGGGAGGTGAGCCGATCCCTCTTTCCCATTATTTATGGATCAGTACATATGCAGTGATTTACACGCATCCTTTAAGAATTATAGTGATAAAACAGATCAACAAAAATGTTGCTGTTTTAAAATCTTTTGAGGAGAAATGGATGATTTGCTTAAGAAGAATGTATGGGATGAAAACAAGTTTTGTGTATGCCTTGAAGTGTCACAGTCTAACTCACATAATTTACAAATACTGAAAAAATGGCAGAGGATTAGTTTGGAAGACTGTTTTACCTGTGTCACCTTTTCTTTTAAAATTTCTTTGCTTTCAAATTTCAGGTTTTGCTTCTCTTTATTTCTCATTTTTCACTGAATCTGTGATACATGTTAATTTTCTGATGTAGATTTGTTGCTGTTCCCTAACTTTGCCTGATTTCCACCTCACACTTTGACTCCTGATGAAGATTGCATTATCTGTTTTAGTCCTTCAACACTTGAAAATTTTCTTGTTGTGATCCATCTTGCTTTTATGTTTTTAAATTGTATCTGATACCTATTCTTCCTGCTAGAACTATAAACAACCCCTTTCTCTTTCCCACCATTTCTTAGGGCCCTGTAATCCCATAGCTGATGACTCCTTATCCTCTCAAGCCTTCAAACAATAACAAAATGAAACTGTAGACCTCCTCTCCTCATTCGTCTTTCTTCTGCAGGAATACCTAAATGCCAAGCAGAGGCATGCGAGTGTGTGGACTTGCATGGCAGACATGGTTTTGTTTGGTCAACTGGCTGCAGAGTTACCAAGCATTATTTCTGCTGCTCTGAAGTGGTTTTGCAGCGCTTAAAGGTAAATGTGCAAAGAAGCTGATGGAAGTTCTGCAGCTGGAGTTGGGATAAGGAGACACCACGTGCAATCTCCCGTTATTGTCTATGACTAAATCCCAGATATTGGTTTAGCCTGTCTTAGTGGGCGTGAGTTTACTTCCAGGTAAAATAGTAAATAATTTCTTTCCTAACCCTGGAATAACCTCCTTGCTGCTCTGAATAAGTAGGTTGGTGCCACAATCCAATGGATGTGCTCAGAAAAGAAAGGTTGAAGGTGTTGGTAATTTTCCTATCTTGTGATCTTGAAGTATGGGCAGAGGTGTCTTTGTGATGATAACGTGGGGGACAAAAAGGGTCTCTCCATACTTTCTGTCTCTGTTCCGTCTTTCGGGAAAAAGATTTTGTCTTTGACTCATCAAGGGAACAATTCATAGGTTCACAAGTCAACTTTATGTTGCTAGAGCTCATGGCAGGCTTATGGTCTCAGGATTAAAAGTCCAAGAGAAATAAAAGGCTTTGAATTAAGAGGCTCACTTACGGACTTGCATGTATAGTTCCTTATACTTGTAAGAATATATGCAAATGATAAGAACTATGTGTGGGCTTTGAGACTAAAATAATTCAATTTACTTTGAAAAATGTAGCTAGTGTTCCTGTATGTTACTATTATCCTTCATTCTGTATCTCTCACACATACTGTATTTTCCACACATGCAGCATAGCCTTAAAGTTGGAGCACTGAATCCTGTGCTCTCAGTGCACTTGTCTTCACTAGGGAAACTGAGCATCCAGCCAAGTGACCAAACTAATTGATGTATGTCTGGAGAAAGCGACTCTGGCCTTGGACGTGACTGGTATTTTACATGTACTGTATCAGTATATCAGTTATTTATATTGCAGCAGTGCTTACAAGATCCAGAAAAGATCATTGACTTAAACACCGCACATAAAACTGAAAGAGTTACTGCCTCAAAAAAAAGAATCATTTTTTGTGCAATTTATGATTCTCTGGTAAGTTTGGAATACTGAAAAAGTGTTTGTACATTGGATATATTGTCTCATTACATGCTGGACACAGATTTTGTCATGCACCAGGGACATTTAAGATGTCACATTCATGATATTTGTATGATGCATTTAAAACATCTTTGCTGGAAAAGTTGGAAGAAGCTTTTCTTTGTGTATTAAGTGTCACAAAATCACCAGCACAAAGGCACAGATGTTCTGTGGCTGACACACTGGCTTGGGAGTGCTTGTTTCTGCATCAAGATATTGTCTAAATAGATAAAATAACTAAACATTTTTTTTTCTGTCAGAGATCTAAAGAAATGAATGACAGGTCCTATAATAATGGTAAATATGCTTGGGGCAATGCAGAGGCCAAAGAACATGACCCTGCATTGGTAGAACACTGTTTTCTAGGAGAATCTGAAGAATTTTGAGTAGACTCAAACATGCATGGGAACATTTAGGATGGTTTCAGCTTTTTTTCTTTTTTTATCTCTTTAGAATAACTTATAAATATTTCGGAATGCCCCTGCCACATGTCTGGTCCTGTGTGAAAAAATTTAAGGGAATTTATTTTAGAATTGTATCCCAACTGTTTATAAGGACTATTGTAAGGTTATAAATTCCCCCCCAAGCACTCATTTATAACTGTGCTGTATACCTTGTATGTGACTAACAAGGAAAATCCTGCTCTGGAGGTATGAACTAACCTGCATGTCACAGAGCATGAAATAGGTGGAACAGAAAAAATTGTGGGAGCTGCCTTGCAGGGCAGATTGAACTTTCTGTGTAGAATTTAGTGGCACAGCAGGAAAAGGACATCAAAACATGTGTGTGATGAAGAAAGTAAATATAAATGAGATGATACCAATACTTCTCACTGAAGGTTTGTTAATATTTAAATAGCACCTGTAGTTTTCTTGAAGGTTGGGAGCAGAACAGAGTCTACACCAGCAGACTCAAAGCTGAGCTGAGGCTGAAATTGAAGTCCATTTAACACAAGCAAGCTGTCAGCAACTTGATCACATCATCAAAGCTGATATAAATATACCAAGATGTCGGCGTCGTTCAGTGTCTGAAAAGTATCACGTAAGGGGATTTATCAGTCACAGGAAGAGAGGAGAGAGCCCACAGCGATCTGATTGTTTGATGTCTTCCTGAATGGTGGTATAAATTTGATAATTGAAAAGGGGAATTGCCAATAAAAAAATTGTGTTCTCACAATTGTGCATGAACTGGAGTGAATTCAAGTGCATGCAGCGTAGGGAAAAACACCATGAACGCATCAGAATGTTGATTTTTTTTTTTTTTAAAATCAAGTGAATATTTTAGCTTAACTTGGGATTTCAAGAGAATCTCTAGACCTTCTCTTTGAAAAATGATCACTGATACTTGTGGCTGAAATCGATAAATTTTTTTTACTGTGTTTTACTTTTTTCTGATGTTGCTGAAAAAATATTTGGATGCTTTTGGAATGAAATAAAAAACCACGTGTTCTTTTATACTGTCAGATGAATCTTTTGTTTATATGTATATATCTTGTCAAATGCTTTAGCTTCTGAGGGAATGCACTCTTTCATTTATTTGTATTTATTAATGTAATGCTTGAATATTTTGCCAGTCATAATAACATGATGCCTAGTGTCCCTTTTGGTATTTTATTTCTGAGCAAGGCAGTGTTGTAATGGAGAAACATGTTAAGATAATTTTAAGTCTGTCTTGTTTTAGTCATGTCCATAAGAGAGCCCTACAGCAGAGGTGGTCAGCCAATGTGCCTGGCAATTATCCTCTTCAGAGACTTCAGCCCTTGGTTGTTTCCTTGTTTGTAAGGACTAACAAGCTGTAAAAAGCAGGGAAAGCAGAGGGAAACTCTTGTTGTTTATGTGGCTTCCCTTACTCAGATCTTTTATAATCCACCTCGAAAGCCATGTGCCTTCAGTTTCTCCATCCTGTACTAAGGGAACAAGGGGGTGCTCCGTCTTCTGTGCAGTGGAGATGTGGTCCCTTGGTAGGGGAGGGTGATGTCAGTCCCAAGAAAACTGGTGTCTCTGGCTCTCCTGTCAAAGAGTAGGGTGTCCACAGTGACAAAGTGGTGGTTTGCAACACCTGAGAACAAAGCAGCTGGGTGCTGGACCTGGTGGCAAGTATCATGTTCGCTCCCTTTCACAATGATGCTTGCAGGCTGAGGGCTGGGATGGTACTTGCTTTTGAGCCGAAACGCTGGCTACGTTTCACTTGAATAGAATATCTACATCTTCTGCAGTCTATAAGAGTATTTCTACTTAATTTTTTTCAGGTAGTTTGGTGTGAATTGCATGTTGGGTAACTTCAGCAGTTATTCACTCTTGCTGAAGTCAATTTTTATCTCAATAGCAGAAAGAAGGGAGGTGGGGACTATTTGCAGGACTTGGCAACGGTGGCAGTGTTTGTCTCCAGTTTGCACCACAGGTGCAACTGCTGAATGGGTTTCTGGACCTTAAGCTGACTGTTTAATCAGCACTGAAACTTTCTGGATAAACAATGGACTGGAATCACTTGCTTGACAGTAATATTTCCATTATTTTCTTACAGTACTGTTGGATTGGACTGGCCTCAGCCACACTGTTGGAGTTTTCAGTGTTTAAAAAAGGAATATTCTGAGAGTGCAAGAGGTCTGTTATCATTTTCATCTGCATACATAACTTTCAATGACTGTAATGGGAAATACGGAGAGGGAACAGATTGCCTAAGAATGCCTGTCTTTAAAGCAATTATTTTGATAAATGACCTGACTGAGACAAGTCAGAAGGACAACAGGAGAGACTTATCTATGAAGAAGTACCAAATTGCAGTGACCATTCAGGACTCCTTTGCACTGGAAAAGGCATGCAGCTTTTTGTCTCTACAGTGCTTTATTTTTTCTGGTACTAATTTATGCATTTGAAGCCTTTGGAGCAGTTGCTGTTATCCACTGCATTTAAGGCGAGGGGAGAGGGAGGCAGGAAGCTTCAGGGGTTCTCCAGATAAAGCAGTAGGATCTTATCTGAGGAATTTCTGGTGGTTCTTCCATTCATTGACTGCTGGAGTATCGGTTACTGGGCTGCATGGTGCGAGTGGCATCCCAAGCTATGTACGGGTTCTGCAGATGCAATAAATCTTGAGAGGATTCAACCCAGACGTCCTTCAGCTACCGTGGCCATTTCCAAAGCCCACAGTATGATGCAGATCTCATGTTAGATGTCTTGTGTCACTATGAGCTGTTATTTCCATAGGAAACTATTGAAAATTAGTGAGATTTTGCACAAATAGGTCTGCGTTATCTCCTGCAGCAAACTTAAAGGAATGCTGGGAATGAAGTCCTGTTTTCTGGTTTTCCCCCGTTGGTTTCTCAAGAGGTCTTCAGATGCTCAGGCAAGACAAGTACTGTAAACAGTTCAGCATATAAATGACAACACATACTTTGGTCTCTAACATCAATAAATAATTAAAAAGATATTTTAGTTTACATTTTCATATTTTCAAGGTTTCTAGCAACCAAGCTTGTCTTTTGTGTGTTGGGTTTTTTTTTCCCTCTCTGTGAAAGAACAGCTGGTTGGGGTAGATTGGTGCAATTCTTTGGTGGAATGTTTTTCCATTGATGCATGCTATTTAATAGAGAGTTGTTTTCCAACAAAAAAATATGTGCTCATCCTCTTAGAATTTTTCTGGGAAAAAATACCAAACAGACAAATCTGTAACCATGGTTATTAAAATAGAAAGCTCAGTTTTTTAATTTCAGCATTTTGATGTTAAAACCTCAGATTTCAAAATGAGAAAGTAAGAAGAAACCCAGATTGATGATTTTTTTGTTTGTTTGTTTTGTTTTTAACTTCTAAGTTGCTGGAAACTGATTTTAAATGTGTTCTTTCAATGTGGGGAAAATTCCAAGATGTTCACATTTTCTGTAAAGGATAAATCCTTAGCCTAAGCCAGTAAAGGACTGTTTTATCTTGGACACTCAAGTTCTTATTCAAGAAAATGCTTGCACTACACAAAATTATTGAGGAAATGCAACAAGTCTGTATGCTAGCTCTTACTCTTGTGAGCCTTTAAGAACCTGTTTACTTCAGTTTGTGTCAGTGACAGGAGTTTTGAAGTGTGCCCTTTGTCATTTAACAACTAGAGGGAAGAGAGGTGTAGTTTCCCCTGAAGTGCAGGAAGACCTTTAGCTCGGTGGGGGGCTGAAATGTTACACTTTTTAAAATCCAGGTTTTCGATTCTTATCCCCATTCTTTTTCTACCTGTTCCTCTTTGCTGTGGCACTGCTTAGAGGAGGCTTTCAAGCAGCTCCAGCAGCAAATGCAAATATAGTAATGCATTGAAAGATAGGATTTTTCAAGAAGGGTCTTGGTTCCCAGATTCCTCATTTTTTTTCTTGAATACATCATATCTATGGGTTCTTCCTCCTAGCTTTTGTCTGTTTTAAGTTTAGATCATGCAGTTCCTTACAATAAGAGAAAACCTGTGTGGCAAGTTAGTGGAGTCCTAGGAAGTTGCAGAAATCTGTTCATCAGAATCCCTTGGTGTAATGCAGCCTTTACAGTATAATGAGTTTAGGTACAAAATCTTTATTAGCTAAATGAGACATAATATCTGTTACAGGTTTTGGGTATTTGTGTAAAAAATGTGTAAATGAACACAAATCTCTTTCTCAAAGAGTTATGGCTTACCCAAGGCTCAATGTTCTCTTTGCAGTTCTTACCGAATCAACACACTGTCATGGAATTTCCTTCTTAGATTTGCATTTGCAAGCTGAAACATGATTTAAAACTGAAAACCATGTTGATATGACAAGTGGTTTTGCTTGAGATACTGTAGATCAAGACCTGTTTTTCTGTGAAAGGGGAAACAAGTCCTCACCCCTAAGGATTCTTTGCATCTTTAGGGGTGATACAGCTTTATGCTCAGCAATCCAAGTTCTTTTTCTGTTGCCCTCTCGGTGGTGCTCATCCTTCTGTGGATGGGCTAATTCTTTGCATTGAAGTAGTTTGGGCCTTACCTCCTTTTTGCTTGTTGCTTGTTTTTTCTTCACCTTCCCAGCAAGGCTGTTCATTAAGTTGCAGCTAAAATTGTGAAATGCATGTCTAAATCTGAAATCTCTTTACATCTGGAGTGTGTTCAGCATTTTTTTTTTTTTAAATAACCTTATCTCCAATCATTGACATGATGCCTATTTATGTATACAGGCGTATAAGGCTGGCTCCGTTCTGAGTCAATACAGGTTTTGCTGTTTTCTCCAGTGGAAGCTAGGGTTATGCACTTGGACATAAAAAGTTTGATGGAGACTTTAATTAAGTTTGTGAAAGTCATTAGAGGATGATAACCTCTTGTCCCTCCTGACCTCAGCTGGATTTTGAACTGGCTACCTAAAGGTTAGAGAGTCAGTATCCCCTTCACAACGCTTTGATCCAGGAAGCCCACCTTATTTTCAAATCCTTCAAATTTCCCGTTTTCTGGGTTCATTTTAAATGGTGGTGGGTGGTTCTTTTGCTTTAATTTCCTGCTTGTCTTTCTTCCCCATGCAGCCTCTCTAGATGAGGTTGCTTGTGTGATTCAGCCAGGTTATTTGGCAGCCTTGTTGTAGCATTCCCTTTGAGGTTTTGTCTTCTCTTGAGCAGACAAGAGAAGGTCTTCATATAGAGGTCTCGAATAATGCAGTTTTGTATGTTGAGAAACACTTGAATGAATCTCATACCTTGGGCTTTAGTGGTGTTTTTTTCCTGGAGTTTGGAATCTGTTAGAAATGTCCAGTCAGAAATTAAGAAAACGGGGGCTAAACTGTCTTGAGGAGAAGGCTAGAAAATGCAAGCTAAGCATTTCTGCTGTTTAAAAAAATTTCTCCAAACACTCATGAATGAAAGGTTTTTGTTGTTGATACTTCGGCATTTCTCAGTCCTGCCATGCAGTCTATAACCTGACACCAAAGAGTTTACCTACGTTTCCCACATCAGAGCTTTGGATTGAAGTTTGGTTACTCTGAAATAAGGGGCAAATTTCTCATTGCTTTTCACAGAGCCAGGGAAAGAGGCTTTCTGAACTGCACAGCTAAGCCTCTTGTTCTGGGATAAAAGCTTTCTTGTTAGATTGCAAGAGTTTAAAAAAAAAAAAAAAATTAACTCTGTGCTTTCAGTCCTAGCTGCAAATATTTTTGGGATCAAACTTGCTTTGTTCACTTTTAATTCCAGATCAAGATGGAAAGAAGCAGTGAAATGTACTTAGGCACTCTGGGATTCCTACCTGCCTTTAGCTTGGGTAAAATTTTAATTTTCTTACATTTGCTTACTTACCCTGTTGTAGAACGAGAACATCTTACTATTGGAACTGCAGATTATGATTGATTTCTAGCCTTACAGTACCATGAACTCAAACCCCAGGTGTTAACATCACCAAAGTCTCAAAAGCTGGAATGAACATTTGGATGCAAACCCAAATGCAGTGACTTATGTTAATTTAATATTTTTAAATGTCTTAAGTGAGCCTATCCTGCCCTTTCTAACACTTTCTAATTTTGTTAAGGAAAACACTCGCTTGCTCTTGTTGACAAAATAATTTAAATGAATTGAACTTTACGATTTTTTGTCCATCTTCTCTGCTCCAGCTGTACAAATTCACTCTTTTTTCCGTTAGCGTGTTGATTTATTGAAAATAAAACACTGTCTTTCTCGTATTCTGTCCTCAAAACTGCAAAATCCCATCCAATTTGTTGTTAACAAATTGATCATTCTTTCAATGGTTTTAAGCTTTGAGTTTGAATCTTGGTGTCCAAGTAAATCCCAGAAACCAATGGACATGCTGGTAATTCTCTGAGACTCAATTTATCTGTCACTGATCTTTTTACATGTGCAATCACTGTTACACTGGGAAATATATGGAGATGGGGTAACCATCAGTAAACCAACAGTTTTATGCCTATTCTAGTCATGAAAGATACCGATAATTTAAAAATTTCTTCTTGCTAGTACAATGCTGATCTTTTTAACCTCTGCTCGCTGATTATGTTTCTAAAACCGTGGAGGTTGTTGTTCATATAAATTATTTTTCATTGGATTCAAGATAACTTTTTTTTGGTGATTACAGCTGTCTGCAAGACCTGTGAATAGTAGCAGCTTGGCTGGTTTCTTGGCTATAGATTGCATAGTTGAATGGTAGTGATTCCAAAGCTTGGAAAACTGAAAATTCTGGTAAACAATTTTTCTCTTCTTTTTCTTTACTAAAGAGAAAAAAAAGGTGAACAATTAAAAAAAAAAATAAATGTAAAGAAATCCTTGTTCTTTGTAGAATGATTTTTAAAAAAACATCCACCTGAATTAACTATTTGCAATGTTAAATTGTGAAGCTGAAGAGAAGGTATAAGAGAAGGATATTATTAACTTTTCTATAGGAAGCATTGGAGGGAGTCTGGATTTTTTGGGTTTTCTTTTTTTTTTTTTTTTTTCTTTTCCTTTTGCATTTCCTTTTAGTAGGCAATCGAATCTAATGTGGTTTTGCATTGTCTGGAGTAACTGAACTTTTGCTTGTGCAAGTAAATAGTCTCATTCAGTGCAATAGAAAATCCTTTGCAGAAGTGTAGCCTAGTTTCATTTCTTAATCATACTTAAATAGGATACCAAAGGCAGTGACGTCATCTTACATCCCAGAAAAGACAGAATGGGATAGGGTGGGATTTCTTTGAAGTATCACAGTGTCTACCTCAGTTCCCATTATGCATTTTACTTGAACAAAACCAAGACCCAGGTGATTTATATAGTGGGATGCTTCTTAGCCTGTCTGCAGGTTTGGTAAGTTTTTCACAGCACAGTAAAGTTACTGTGGCAGTAACTTGTAGCACTTTTTAAGTACAGATCTGCATGCTGCTACTATGTGAATGTAAGGTACTTCTTACTGTTAATAAAGATGAGAGAACTGATATGGGAAAAATCCTCCTTAAATTATTCACCTAATCTGCACTTCGGTTTAATTGCCTTTTGATAGTTGTTACTCAAACTAAATTCTGTTTTAATGGTAGCACCCCCAAAAGCATTTAATGTCAAAAGATGATTTTGGGGATTTGAAATTTGTCTTTATTTCTGTAGATCTAATCTATGAAGGACAAATTGCCAAAAGAGGCAAAGGAGCCGTCTTCAGCTTATATCTTAGAAATGGAGACAAGATCCTGAAAATTCTGGCCACAAGCATGACAACCAAGTTTCAGAACTTGCATAAGCAAGAAAAAATGATTATGAGAAAAAAAGAGACATTTGCATCTTTTTGCTTAGCAGCTTAATTCCTTCATGTTTGTTTGCACCCCATCTCATTTCTGAAGGTTTTGTGGGCTGTGACTGGATATTTTCATCAATCCTGTTCAGAGTTGCTAATGTTTTCTTAACTGAATTTTTAAACTCTTCTAGTCAGTCAACATCTCTGCCTCAGAAAAACCCTTTCAAGCTTAGATTTCTTGCTGTTTAAAGGTGCAATACAGATAACTTCAAAAACCTAGAAATTTTTTTTGTTTGACAGACTCTGCAATATTGGAGAACAGTCCACAGAAAATCCCTTTTATATAATGTCACACATAATTCATGGAAGAGTCAAGACAGTAAACCTGCCATAGCAAGAGACGCAGCTTCCCAGCTGTGCTCCATCCCCTTCTGCATTAAGCTGGGAGAACGCAGGTGATTAGTTTTGTGAACATAAACTTACACAGTTGATATCATTTTGGGACATAAGTCACTGCTGGAACACAAGCCCTTTGTTTTGAGGCAAATAAAAATAAGACATTGAAAAAATACAAGTTAGAGGATTTACACAGCTCCTATGGCTTTGAACATGATGCTTTACAGGATAGGATAGGGCTCAACCCAAATTGTGCTTCAGTTTCTCCTGCGTATTTGTCAAGTATCTGCTGATGTCTGCTGAGGGCTGATTCATTTGTCTGTTTTCATATGTACCTCTCCTACCCACAAAATACAGGACTTCTCAAACATGTTGCTAACTGGGGACTTACTGTGGCCTCTCCCTCTGGACCCAAGATTTTATGGTCTTGTAATTTCAAGGGGAAAAAAACCCAAGCACCTTTTTTGTCATATTGCATGGAATAGAACTATCTTTAAGCCAACAAATTAAAGATAGGTATAACAAGATTGTGCCTTGTAAAATTAGGGGGATGGATCTGGCTCCTGTCCAGTCAAACTCTTGAAAGTGGTCTAGAGGAAGGTGTCCCTGCCCATAGCAGGGGGGTTGGAACAGGATGATCTTTAAGGTCCCTTCCAACCCAAACCATTCTATGATTCTCTGCAAGTTTCTCACTGTTTCAACATATCTAACGAAATCCTACATATTGTGTAAAGCTTGAAAAGTATAACAAGATATAGTGATGTTAACAAAATAAGTCAACAATAACTGAAGTGCAATGTTAAACATGTGGTGAAGCTAATATTTTCCCTCTATAAAGTACTTACATACACAGCATACTGCTTCTCTTCCGATTAATTTAGGGGGAGAAGAATTATACCCATCTATGTCTTTAAAAATGGGTAAATGGGATCTCTTGCCATGATAACTGAATGGCCAGAAAAAAACCAACATAATGGTAGTGCACTTTGAGTTCAAGTCCTACCAAACGGCATTTGGGTTAAACTCTGGGTATACTGCCCAGTGTTTAAATATGAACTACTCAAAAGAAAGATACAGAAGTTTAAAATAACAGCATGCACATTTCTTTATAGAATTTAAAGAATGAAAAACACTTGAAAAAATATCAGCAGGCAGGGGCAGGAAGAACAAACGGTAACCAAATTGGTTCCTGTGACAAACCATAACATTTACTTTAAAGCATCAGCGTGCTAGTCAGTAAAAGTCAAGCTACTACTCTTTTAATAGATCCCAGGCCTTCTTAAACTTACTGGTCTGCAAGTATTACCCAGGTCAAGAGCAGGTCAAAAAGTGAAAACCCATGTGAAAGTAAACTTTAAATATCTGCTTTTGAAGATCTATAGCAGACTGTCTCCTCTACAGTAAATATACTTCCTCTGTATGGCATTATACAGTACACTGTACTTAAAACATCGATACTTTCTGCACCATTTGTTCAGTTAAGAATTAAAAAGCTCCCTCATTAAACTTTTACGTAAGCCCAATTTATGTTACTCTTAAATTTTGGGTGGATTTTGTTTTAACCCTCATGGGATTTGGCTAGATTTTTTTATGGAGCATATCACAATTATTTATTGTAATTTCTATTCCATTTACCAGACCCCATCTCTCAGTTAAAGACCTCTTTTTTTAACTATGTGTGTACAAGTGTACGTATGTAAGTTGGATTTCTAACCTCGCTGCCTGAAGATAACACAAGACCAAGATCTAGGAGCTGAAAATAAAATCCTGGACTTGATTCCACAATTGCAGACCATACTGCAGTGATACAAGATACATTTTTAAAATCCCTCTTCCCTTTTTGACATCACTGGGATACTGGTTTTTTTTTTTTTCTTTAAAGATTTAAAAACATCAGTGTTGTATGTTGGCATTTTGAATTCCTGGTCTCAGTCCTATTCAGAATTGGTGTCTCCTTTGAGCTGAAACTCTTTCCCCACACACTAGGGAGAGTCTGATTGACTCCCTGTTTTGAATTTATTTGCCTAGTAGAATGGGTATTAATTTGGCCTGCAATACACTTGCTCCAGCTTTTGCTGGAGTGAAAGGTCATACTCTGGAGCTGTTTTTCATTTTGTTTTATATGTGTTAATGTAATACCTTATGAATTACCCTGGCGTTTTGTTCTGACAGCTAAAAAGCATAATCATTTTTCCTTCCAGGAGGACTGAAAGAAAAGCAATCATTCCTATTTGGGAACTGATTTATTTAAGATCTTTTCCCTCATCTTTTGCTCCTACATATATAAGTAGAGAGTGAGATTCTGGCTCTGTTTAAGTTGGTGGCAAGGCTCCCATTGATTTCCATTGGGCCAGGCTATTACTAAGTGTTATTTTAGTTCTTGGGGCTACCCTTGCATGTGAAATCTTCGCCAGCTCAACAAAATATCACGGGTTTGAAACGAGCTGAGCTGTTGTTTTGCTGTTCCACAAGGCCCCATTTCTGCTGTTGTTATAGAGGCAGAGGTCACGTTAAATTCAGACTTCTGAGGATGATGAGGAAAAATGATATAAACTCTGCCTTTCAGGCAGTTGTCTTCAAGTTTGGTACAAATTTATGCTAAGCATATGCCTGAGATAGGACAACAAAATGTGAAATTATAAGTGATGGGACTGCTGCAGTGTGCATTAGAGGTTTCTGTCTTCTCTACCTTCTGCTTTCTTGGAATTTGATGAATGCCATGTGTTTTGCTTATTGCTTGGGGAGGATAGGATTGGATGGATACCTACAGAAGTGGGTATTGTGCCAGAAAATGTATGATTTTGACTCTTATGTGTTATCATTTTTAAAATCCACAATGCTTCAGATGTTTAAAATAAGCATGTGTGCAGTTGCAAATTAAATTTCCAGAAACCAGGGAGTGAACTGAAACTCAGACAGAAATTTGGGTCAGTGTAAAGGAGCTTTGCTCTGTGCTCAGAAGCAGGGAACAAAAAACCAGAACCAGCAACAAGTGGATGAATTAGGACTGCTGCACAGGGTGCTTCTAATACAGGTCACAGTTATCTGCCTTCAGTACATTTTGGGGAAAAAAAACACCATTATTTTCATTTCCCCAAATGCATGAGTGAAGAATGGAAGTTCCTGCTTAAGTGATGGGAACCTGATGAGGAAGAATTTCTTTCTGGGGAGACAAGTATCATTTGTATGATGAGATCAATTAGTTCAATTAGTTTTGCACCTTTTCACTATTCACCCTAACCCCCCTTTAGACATTTGTCTTGTCTTTACTTTTTTTCCAGTGAAGCTAAATCTTCTTTTTTAATGTCTGTATTACATTAGGTTTTTGCTGTTCATTATAGAGAATTAATTTAAAAGATATGAGTAAGATCCATATCAATGTGTAGGTGCTGCATGTGGGCTTTCATGAAGTGAAGGGCTGGTAAAGTGCCAGCTGGGACACAGGAAATCGTTTCTTTGCTCCATCATAAGATATTTAAGTGCATTTAGATATTGCTCAGGTCAACATTGCAGAACCTAAGTGATGTAGGAACCAAAATATCTCAGGAGAAAAGGACTGCAGTATCTGAAGTGCAAATTTGAGTGCTTGAGTCAAGGCTCATGTCTCTGCAACCCCTGCACAGCAGCTGCTGAGCTCTGCATGCTTACAGACCCTCCTGGCAACATGGTGGGTAATCTTAAATTGCCCATGCATATGCACCTACCTAGAAATGCGCTCTCACTACAAGCTCAGTAGTAGAGGCAATGCTTGGGTGGCATTAGAAAAGCCCCGGTGCTTCAGCTGAGCAGGGATGCTCAGTGTGCACTGGCACAAGCAAGGTCTACTCAAATTGCAGCAAGGGCAACACCATCTTTTCCTCAAATCTTAGGCAGGAGGAGGCAGAGCTGCTGGCAGCAGCGTGCAGAGGGGCTTCTCACACTGTGGCTGGCTGCTGAGAGCCCTTTCTTCCCTCTCTGGAAGGTAGCGATGATTCTTCTCAAACTTATAGAAAAGTTGCGAAGATAAATAAAGGAAAGATTATATAAGGGCTAGTTATTACAACATTGAGGGTCATATCAGTCATACAGTATTTCAGTAGGTCTGGTGCCTTTGGATATCTGATCAGAGTAACCTTTAGAAATTACCTGGTTTTGGAGAACACATCAATCAGGCTTGGATGGCAACGCAAAAATGAAAATGGAATAGTTAATTGACTCTGAAAGCTGATAATTGTGAAGTCTTAGTATGCCCATATGTGTGCCTGTACTGAAGCACCTGTACTATCCATGTTACACTGAGGAGTCCCAAAGTAGGTACCTGAGTACAGCACAGCTCCTCATGAAAGACCTCACTCTGTGATAATGTAGTTGTTTTTTAAATTTTATGGTGTTTTTTTTTTTCTTATAAGTCTGTGCTTGCTTACACTTCACTGGGGCAGCAACACAGATTATATCACTAATTAAGCAACGGGGGGCTCTTCTGGCAAAATGGTACTCTCTATTGCTCTGTATCCCAACCACCAACTGAACCAGACACACGAGTCAAATTGCATTTGGTTAGTAGTGCTGTGTCTACAATGAGGATTCCTGCTGGTGCGGATCAGTTGGTCACAGGTCAGACTTCTTCAAATGCTTTATGCCAGTCTCCCACTCTATCTGTTTATATGCACAGCATGATTTGTGAACAGTGATTTGGGAACAACATGCTCACAGGAATCCATGAAGGTACTTATATTTTTTTTCTCTAAAAACTATACTTAAAGTGAGTTTTAGATGTTATCTTTTCAAAATTTTGTCAGTGACTGCTGCTTTAAAAATAGAAATGTTTAAGTAAAGGTATATATTTTAAGGCTGTTTTTGTCCAGATTTCCCAGAGTGGCTGTTGGAAATTAGGGCTGGTGTCTCTGAAATGTCCCTGTTGCCCATGAAGCTTAAAATTAAAATGATCTCTTTGTTTTTCTTTTCCCCTTTTTACTTTCTTGTCTCTCTTCTTTTCCTACCTGTTTTTCATTCTTACTGGACTAACACCAGTGTAAAATCAGGCACTGAAGAGTGAATTGTATATCCTTTCGCCTATCACCCTGCTTCTGTGATCATCTATTTCATAGATGTTTTCAATTACTCTGTTGTTTGTTTTGCCTTATGATCTTGCCCAGTCCGTATTTAGACAGTGATGCAATGTATGTACAATCCCTTCAGGTATTTAACAGTACCTCTTTACACTTTGCCAAGCCTCTTTCCCCAAATGTGCCTTGAACACCCTTGTAGCACAGAAGGCAGATTAACTTTGAGAAACTACAATAATAAATTTTAAAAGTCTGTACTTTCAGGTTCACAGTTAAAAAAAAACAAAACACCAACCAAAACCAAACCAAATAGATCAAAGAAAAAAACCCCAAGCCAACAGAACTACTTTATAGATTATTAGTGTGTTTTACCTAGCCTAGCTAACAGGTTTTGTGTTGAAAATCGGAGTGTGGGCTGTTTATTTACAGGGATCTAAACATGTGTATTTTTATAACTTCTCTGCTGTCATAATGAATTACCAGCCATAAGCTGTCCTTTGTTGGGTTTGGTGAAAATCAAATGAAACCCAGCAGGAGCTCCCAGAGTGCATTGTCCAAGAGTGTAAAAATGCTGTGTCGATGACAGATCATACTGTTTTTATTAAAGCTAAGAACACTGACTTTACTTTGCTTTTTGACCCTAGTGCTTTACTGTCAAGGTGATTTTATTTCTACAAATTTTCCTTCTGCAGGCCTCATCAACGATTCACCATAAAACATTAGACAAATTCCCATCATCTGTATATGATTAGAGCAGGTTCTGTTGTGCTGCTCGCCACAACTAAAGCGATGTTTTTCAGCTTTGTCTGAAAAGGAGTCAGTTTACCAGCCTTCATTCATAACACAATGTCTCCTTGTTTTCGTATTAGTTTTCTTTGGTTCTTTTTAAGCTGATAAGGACATAATTGAAGGAATTTTAATGCATTATTTGCTAAAGACTGCAACCAATTTTTCAATTCTACTGTCTAAAAAATGTTGCCTTAAAAAAAAGTTTTCATACAAATGCCCTGACAGATGAACAGGATGCACTTGTGACAGTCTTCTGTGAGAAAAGTATACGTTTACTGAACTACTACTGATAAAAATCTTCCTGAAATTTCCCAAATTAAACACATGATGAAAGTGCAAGCTTTTGTGTAGCCACTTTCATGTTCTTTTCCCTGTAAGAATTTCATAAGTTACTAATAATCAAATCACATACTAAAAACAACCCCATGCCAAAATTGGAATATTTAATTGTCCTGCTGTAAATTTTTCACATATCTATTTACCAAAACAGTTAATTTAATACATGTATATTAAAACAATAATTAAATATTATTTATTTATATAATATATAAATAAAATAATTTTTTTTTTTCAAATAGAAGTATTTTAAGAATAAAAAAATTTTCTACAAACTACAAAACTATTGAGTAGTTTTTCAGCAACAAGTTATTAGAAAAACTTCCCTGGAGTGTAGCTATGAGACAGAAGAGGAAGAGCAGAAAGTCTTGATTTTATTTTTTTTAAATCAATGCACACAATCTAGTTTTGTATGTTAGAGAAATGAACTTGACACAGGTTTATATACAATTCTCCCCAATGTTTGTGGTTTAGAATTAAAACACCATTTTCTTAAAAAAGAAAGACTGGCACAGTGAATTGTTCATGGTGACCTGGATTTTTTTAAAATATAGGCTTCTTGGTTTAGAGATTTCTTTTCTGATCTGCAAAGAACGCAAAAAATTCAGACTCACAATTCTGGACCGGGTGTTTCTCTTGTTGCTCTTGGTGCCTTCCGATTTAAACATCTCATGGCCAAAGCAGCACACAGGTGCTCTTATGTGTCTCCTCACATCCACACATGCACCTCAATTTGGCATCTAATACAAGTTTTGAATTAATATAATTTTTCTGTTTCATTAGGTTACTGAGTATTACTACAGTCATATGCTGCTTTGGAGTGATATATATCTGCTTACTGATTTCTTTACAAAATCACTTATTTTCTTGAATGAATACTTTATTATTCATTCATATTTATCACTTCAGATTTTTAGTGAAAGCTTTTCTCTCCATATTGCTATTTGTGGTACAAGAGAAGATACTAGTGAGTAATTTTAGAAGACTTCAAGCTATCTTAGGGCACCTGTGACTTATGCATAGCTTTTTTCAGATGAAACGTTACTGATGGTGGCTTTTCTCTGGCAGCCTCTTCTGACATATTTCTCCTCATTGTACAACCTCTTTTCACCATGATGGAGGCCAAATCTTAAAACCCAGGGATGAACCAGCTTTAGGAAGAACCTATTTTTAGAGTTTTATTTGTAAAATTGAGCAAATATATGTGAAAGCAGATTGGATAAAAGACAGCAATACAATTTTACAGAGATGATTTGGCACTGAAATCCGCAAAAATGCTTCATGGCAAACTTTGCAGAGCAGCCGTATGCAGTAAATTAATGTGTGGTATGATCTCATTTTTACAGTCATAACTTGAGATCTGTTGGCTTCCCCCATCCTGGAAGACTGTCACTGGTAAACATAGTTAAATGGTCACTAATATGGTGAAGACCTTTAGCAAATTTGCATTTTGGCAACTAAAATAAAAATGCCAACGTACTGAGGTAAATGTATAATAAGAGACTGATTGCACAACAGCAGGCTGAATCTTTGCCTGCATTAGGAAAAACTGCGCATGTCAAAAATCAATGCAAGTTTCAGATGCCAAATAACTCGTGGACTGAGGCCGTTTTCCCCTGCGTTAGCCCGTGAGTTATGTCAACAGGAAAGCCAAGCATTTTACACATTTTAAATTGCTGGCAAAATCACAGGTTATTCAGCAGGAAATACACTGAGACAAACCATGTACTCAAAAAATGTGCAGAAGCACTTTTTAGACTAGAAATAATGTTTCTAGATTGTTTCGAGAAGTGCTAGATCTTCTGTTTGGCTTGTTCTCAAGGCAGGCTGGTGCCTTGGACCCCGTGGATTCAAACAGAAGCACTTATGCCACAAAAGGCATTTAGAAGTACGGTTTTAGGAATGGGAAAAGGCTGAAAACATTTTCCCTGCTCATTGGTGACAAATACCTTTTGGGTCAGCACAGTCAAGAAGTGTTTTGCCACATTTGGCCTCTGTTGCTCAACCTCACAAAGTTCACCTGTGGTTTTGAGGATTTACATATGCAAAAGAGATTGACCAAAACTGGAATTGGAAATAAGCTAGCCCAAGGAAAGCTGCGGGGCAGGAATTTTTTTTAAGCACTTCCACTTAGATACTCTTTATCTGTGAGGTCAGCTGGGAAAGCGCTACAGACCTGAGGTCTGGAGGCAAGGCTGTCATCACATTTTTTCTTCTAGGACTGGGGGCCTTTCATCTGGACATGGTGTTTCTTTATCTGAGGTCCCCCATACAGAAGAGCATCCAGTGCCCACTTCCTTCTGCTCTCAGTCTGAGTTGTGTATGGTTTAGAGCAAGACAGGGAAAGAGTTGTATGTCATGCTTCTATCTATGGGTGAGCAGCTGAGCCAAAGGCTCAAAGCCTCCCCTCTCTTCTAAAAACTCACCCACTGGAGACCCATAGTAATTCTGTTATTAACCTTTTAATTTGGTCTTCTCCCTGGGAGGAAAGAATTGGCCTTGGAACAGATGTACTGACTTTTTTTACCTCTGGTTTCATTTAATTTACTTTTTTTATTAACTAGAAAATCTGTGATATAATAATTCATTGTGCAAATGTGGGTGCTGCCATGCTGTATTTCTTCTCTTCCAAGTTGGATGGTGAAGCCCATCCACTGAAGTCCAGTGGTGGCCAGGAGTCACTGCTTCCCAAGATTATTGACAATATCCTGCTTCTTGAATCAGTGTTATCTTGTCTCAGGTATGAGGTACGAGCTCCCAGCTCCTGCCACGTTTGTGTCTTGGGGGAACAGTGGAGTTTTCTCCCACCAGAGATTCCCATCAGGTGCTCAAGACCACTGAGCTGCTTGGCCTCTGCAAGGGCATCTGTGCTCTGGCTTGGCTGTGCTGTCTGCTGCTCTGACCTCTTGCCAAAGATGTATTTTAACAGTATTGCCATGAGGATTGGTGCTCTATACAACCCTTAGACTGTTTAAAGACAACCCTTAGGCTAATTTTCTTCTTTTTTTCTGAGAAATGCATTCTGAGGTGATGGAATTATTGATATTCTTGTTTTAGTAATATAAAAAATGAAAGCCCTATGATTTTCTTCTAAAATTTAAACTAGAATTCATATTTATTACACTAAAATATTTTATGTTGTACTTCAGCAGAAAAGAGCGAGCCTTCTGAAAAATGGTGCATTGTAATTAAATAGACCACTTAAAAAAGTAATGATGTAACTGTTTTTAATTTGTATTCCAGTAAGAGGTTGGTAACAAAAATTCATACTGTCCACATATTTTCACTGTGAGATTTTCAAGTGTCTTTAAAGACTGACTGCCTAATCTTATTATGGTGTGGTTGTAAATATATAAATACGGAAATAGAACCTGACCTGCAAATTTGCACATGCTGAACATTAAATATGAAAGTCATGTAAATTTGAGGTGAACCTGCTAAATAGCAGATGTGTGTGTTAAGTTGTCACGTGGGCCCACCATGCTGCATTTGGGTAACCCACCAGCCACTCCAGCAGTAGATGAGGTTTGTGCTGCAGAGTGCAGCAGAACCACTCGGTATCTCTCATTTTTGCTCTGGCTCTCTCTGATGGACTGATAAAATTAGTGAGCAATGCAGAGGATTATAACTGTTAGTGGGTATTTTCTAGGATATTTTTCACTGCTCACCACATCCGTGAGGCTGAACTGGGCATTGGGATCCACAGACATGGAACAACTTGTATGTGTGAGTCCATGGTAATGTGACTCACTCAAAACACGTATTCAGAAAATACCAAATCCTTTGATTTAGTATCCCCATTCCTGCAATTAAGGCTGCCAAATTGGTCTTCTGCAAAAGCACCTCATCTCGGTAATCTCATAATCCCATACATCTGTGTGTTAACATAGATGCTTTACAGGAGAACTAGGCTGGATGTGCATATGTATATCACAGGGCAGTTGCACCTTTGAGTATAGCATAATAAAGTGTTGGCCATATTTGTGCCTCTCTCCAAAATGAGCAGCTTCTAAAATTAGTTTAAAAAATAATCTTTGAGGGGAAGAAGGTCTGAGGTTAACATATAACTGGTAATTTTGCTGTTTTTTTTTTAATTCATGTGTTTTTAGTTCCCAGTTTTGTCTTCGTGGTTCTTTGGTAATCTGTATTTTGTAAATAAAAAATAATTTACAAAATAAGGGAGCATTTTCTTTCATTAAAAAATTGTCTTATAGTCCTGAAAGATGTAACAATGAACGGAATAGAAGGCATTTTATTGTGTTCTTTGACATTAATGCAATATGTATATTGTATAGGCTATGTGTATATATATGTTTACATATGTATGAATTACTCCTTTCATCTCACGTAAAGAAAAAAAAGATTATTCTGACCAAAGTGGACCATCTTGACACTTTGGGGTCTTAGGCTCTGTGGTAGGTTGACCTTGAGTGGCTGCCAGATGCCCACCCAACTGCTTTTGCAGTCTGCTTTCTCAACAGGACGATAGAAAATAAGATGGAAAAGCTCATAAGTTCAGATAAGACAGGAAGGTCACTTAGAAATTACCGTCATGTGCAAAACAGACTTGATGTAGGGAAAATTAACGTAATTTATTACCAATTAAAATAGAGTTGAATACATAGTTGGACAGTGAGACACAAAGACACCTCCCCTCTGCACTGGAACCGGCTGTGTCCTCTTCCCACAGAGGTCACGGGACTGCTGGGCAGCCTCGTTTCCCCCAGGACTTCCCAGTCCCCTGTGTGCCCTCTTCTGGTGAGGGCAGGGGCCGGGCAGAGGTGGGCAGTGACACGGGCAGCAGAAAGGGGAGTTGTGAGCAGGCTCCAGCTTCCAGGACGAGTCAGCCTCTCCCTGGCCTGACTTTGAGAAGAGGCAGGCAACATATCAGCCGAAGCCGAGCACCAGCAGCGACCTTCCTGACGCCGCTTCCCCTGCACACGCATCAGCCTCAGCTAGAGGCAGCTGCAGAAACACCTATTTGCCCAGCCTTGGCAAATCTCCTATGTTTTTGTGTGGCGTCATTGTACGGCATCTCTATGTCTCTTTGTTGCAGTAGAAAAAGTAGAGGTATAATCTCCTCCTGTCACGGGTCTATCCACCCCAAATGGCTCAGATCCTCTGATTTTACTTGTCTCATTCTGTGAACTGTGCACAATATGTACAGGGTCCAACAAACAATCTGTCTTAGAGATTTTACCACTCACACAATCATGGTGTCTCCCAGCCAGGTTCAGCAAAGCATGTAAGTACATGTTTAATTTTAAGCGCATGTTTAAGTCCTATTAGTATTAATGGGAGTAAAATGAGGGCTTATATTTAGGTACATGCTTAAAAATGATTTATTGAGGCGAGATAAAATTAAGCCTACGCTTAAGAGCTTTGCTCATTCGAAGAGTGGAATATTTACATTTGCTCCAAACACATGTTCAAGTCATTAGGACTTGTGATATATACTTGTGATTCGCTACTTTTTTGTTGCCTTGCAATTGGCTAAGGAGAGACCAAGGTGCACAAATGTGATACTTTATCAGCGGATTCTATTTAAAGGTAGTCTGGTAAAAAAAAAAAAGTGGTTTGTTGTACAACAACCTGGATAAAAGCCGGTGGGTTTTAGTTTCATCCCTCTGTCTCTTTAAATCTGGATATTGGGGCCAGGTCCACAGCTGGGCCATGGAGAGCAGGATGCTGGGCTGCAGGACTCTCCACCTCGGGGAAACCTCCACTGTGAGTGCTGCCTTGGAGCTTGCAGGTACTGTATCTGGTTTTAAGGTTTCATTGCTTGATTACCCCCCACCCCGCGCTGTTGCTGCTGAAATTGTGTGTGCAGAAATGCAAGGGATAAGTTACGGCTGCGAGCGTGTGTGCGGGAAAGCTGTGGCACACAGTTGCCTAATGGGAAACAGTTGGGTTCACTCTGCTGTGTTGCAGAGCACTTGCTGGAGGAGGTAAATACTTAGGAAATTAAGGATAGTGTTTGCACGCTGGCTTGTTGGGAGAACTTGAGTTTCTTAACATGTTTTGAGTAGCTGGAGAGAAGGTTTTATTGCAGGCTTCCGAAGAGTGTGCTGTGGATGGTTGCTTATGAACTCCTCTGCTGCTAGTTCATGATCTTATCAAAAATTTAAGCCGTTTCATGTGTTTTTTCAGTAAAAGCCCAGATCTTGGAGGCAAGTGTCAAGGGTTGAGGAAAAAGGCATGCGATAGAGCTTAATGTTTCAGAAAAAAATGTTAAAAAGCGAGTTAATGAATCTTTTCAAAACTGGGCTTTCAAAAGTTAATGTAAAAGACACCAAGTTTTGCTCTTACCTTGCAATTTCTTTAAAGGTTTCTTTCATGATATGAGGTTCCCACTCATGATTTATCCTGAATGCCTGGGGTTTGGCAGTACCCTTGCTGCATAGGACCAAAGGCATTTGATATACTATTTGCTTCTGTTGATTCTGAGGAGTTTAAAATATGTTAGTTTAATGGTGCAAAGCAGCGATTGGCTTTCTGGAAGGCTTCCATAGCAAACTGTGTCTCTGAATGTGCACATGTGCCCCTGAAGCCTGCTCACACAGCCCTGATCTGTGAGCGTAATGCATGCGGGCGCACTGAGCTGCCAGAAAAGCAGACATTCACAAGCATTACCATAAACCATATTTGCATATCAATCATTCATACTTGAAAGCAGAGGTTAGTAACCCTTTCTTTCTGAGCAGGCGTGCTCCACTGTGCATTCTGCCATTATGGCTTTGATCTTTAGAAAAGCATGTTTACTTTTTCAACCACAAAACAGTAGTTTCCTTTTAATCAGGATGTGTAACTGCTACAGTAAAACAAAACAAGTGAAAAACATTTGAAACAAAACCGTAATATTTTCAGATGGGGGCTGTCTTTTATTACCAAGAAAAATGTGCTCTTTGAACATGTAGGCTAGTTAATATCTAGATGGGTCCACTTCATCTCAGGTGTGCTTTCTTTCACTTAGTCCAGTAGGTGCCGAAAATCTGAGCTTGTTGCTTGGAGGCCTTAGGACCATACAGAGCGGAACTGATACATGTGTGCACATCTGCTTTGTTTTGTTTAAGGAAGCACCTTTAGGAAAGACAGCATTGCTTCCTGAAGAGGAACTCATACACCAGATTTATTTTGCCTGTGTCCTCTGTTTATAAAAACGTTACAAGGCTTTGCAGGCCTGTTGAAGTAACCTACCTTTGCTCAGGAAACTTGTAGCTACAGAAACTGAGGACACCATAAGCATGTAGTGTTCATAGCATAAAGGCTTGTCATCCAGGGGATGCTGGGTACTCCAAACCCTGCTCAGCTGTTAGCTCCACGTGACTTTGGGCAAGTGTCTTGACCTCTGCTTGCCTCACTTGTCCAGCTGTAAAACTGGGTAAAGCAGGACCTCTTTGAAATCCAGATGATGTATCTGAGCTGAGCTTTCCTGGAACAAAAATGAATCCTGAAGTTGTTCTTAACCTGTGTGTTTGGTGTGCAAGTGTATTTTGGCAGTTTCTCGTGTTCATTTAAGGCCGAGGGTAAGGCAGAAAAATGGGGTCATCGCATGAAAATCAACCAGCAGGGCCTCTCCACTAGTGCCCAAGAGAAAAGCTGGAGAAGGCCTGAGTTAGCGTGGTGGGTCAAATCCTCCTCAGAGGTAGAGGATGGGTATTTCTTTTTAGTAAAGAAAACTGAGAATCAAAGAGAAGAATTCAGCACAAGCCCATAGTTAGCTGATCTGAATGTTTAATGAACGTGCCTGGGTTATGCTTGCATCCCCCTCTTTTTTTTTCTTTTCCTTTCTTTTTTTAAACGTAGCTTGTGGGCATGAATGGTCGCATAAACAGGAAGCCCTGTGTGTCTCTTGGAGACAGGCCTCAGGAAGGGAATTTTCAAGTTTCTTGCAAGAGTCCACATCACACCAGCTTAGAGTTTCCTTTAAGACTTGGATCTGAAATTGTTCGCGTGTGTGTTTCTAAAATAAAGAATGGGATTAAAGAAAAATTTAATCAAGTTTCACAAATGTCATCACCATCACAGCTTGAATGCGGTTAGCTAGGCATAGGCACAGATGTTACCATCTCTCAGTACGCTGTTGCCACTGGAAGCAATGAATTGTGCTGTAAGTCTAGGACCCAGTAACTAAAAAAAATTGCTTAGCCAACAGCTCTGCAAATAGCTCTCACTGCTGGGCACACCCCATCAAGAATGTTTGTTGCAGCTGTGAAATGCACACAGCAACTCGGTTTAAATTTCTCAACTCATTTGGTTTGACATCAGCAGCTTCTGTGTTGTTGGGATGAGTATGGGATGTCTTTCCTGATACAACACTGCACCATTCTTCTTTGTTTGGTTTCAGTGTATTTTAATGTAATGAAATATATGCTCAGAATGTCCATTTCTTGTTTTGCATTAGTATAGGAAAAAAGCTGAAAAGGTCATTAATTAATAACCAATTGTACTAATGTGCTAAAGTAATACAACACTGTAAGTAAGAACATGTATTTCTGGACAAGGGTGAAAAATCTCTGTCCAAAAAGAATAAATAACCCACAAAAAGACCCCAAACACCCACAGTAGACCCCCCCCAACAAAAACATGAGGCTTTTATAATCCAACTCATAGAGCAGGGCTTCTGTTCTAGAGAATGGGCTTGTTTTAACTTTCGCTTGTTTAATTTCACGTATTGCAGGTTAGTTAAATCTCTTGATTTGGCACCTGCTTTCTGCTCTAAGGGCAATTAACGCTCTGCAGCTGGACATGCTGGCTCCATAACTGTAGGACCATCGTGTCCAGTGATGGTTGCCTCCAAACACAGTCTGCATCTTTATGCGTATTGCCTTTTAAACCCCCAATAGCATCTGTTGTTCTCTTCTGAATGGCCCCAAAGGTGTGGTGGTCCCCTGTGCTGGAGCCACAGGCTTCCTTCCCAACTCCCTTCCTGGCCTTCCCAGCCCTCCCTCACTGAGGCTAGGCAGGACAGATCTGTGAGGGCATGGGGCTGGGATGGCTCGAGCCTGTGCTGGCCTCGAGCTGGGATGCACCAGCAGTCTGAGCAGGGTTACGCTCAGTGTGCTGCAGCACAGCTCCTCTTTTGAAGACCACAGAGATGTTGCTGGTTTTGGAGAGAGCTAGAAATCATTTAAACTGACTTTGAAGTAGAGAGGAAACTTCCCCCCGCCTAGCTCTCTTAAACTATGTTGTTACATGTCATTTAAAATCATCTTCCAGTATCTTTAAATATATTACTATAAATACACTTTCTATAGTTATAGAACAGACAGATATATTTTTCAAAACTATATATGCCTGTGCCTATATATATGAATATATCTGAACATCTATGTGTACTTTTACTACCTTTTCTTGTTATACAGCATGAATATTTTCTGCCAGAAAATCCCTGTTATTTTTATTAATCCTTGATGATGAACGAAAGTACGTATTTTAAGCACCTTTTCTTTGTAAGGCAGGAAATTGTATTTGCTTTTGTTCATTGCTAGCACCAATTTATTCTGACAGATCTGTGACACAGATAGAAAGCAGAAGCGTCTCAAGTACTGACTTCTACATTTATTTTCTCAAAGCAGAGGGCAAAGAAGCTAAACATTTAAAATGCATGGATTCCTCTGAAAGCTTTAAACCTATTAGGGCAGACGCACGGCAACTTTGCACACAGATTGCCCCCAAAGTAAGTCTTGATTTTAGGACTAAGCCAAGCTGGCATGCAAGAGCAGTTGCTGTTGATCTTTTATACTAATTTTGGATTAATTGTGATCTACAGCACTGCGTAAACATGCTAACCTAGTACTTCAGCTTCACCACAGCTAAACATTAATCCTTCTTAATGCTCTAAGTCAACTTTTAGTCCTTAGCAGAATTTACCTTAATCTCTGGCTAGGAAGCTAACTGATTTACAAAACATAATCCAAGAGCTCCAGAATCTTAAGGAAAATGTGCAGAGAAGCAATTCACCTATGCAGAATAATTTGCTTCTCTGGTATCCTTCCTAAGGCAGTACTGGGAGTAATTCATCAAAGATGCTGAGACCTATGGTATAAATGTTCCTTTTTCTTTTTAAAAGATAAAATACATAGATACATTCAATTCGCCACATTGCTTTTCTTACCTTTCTCCTTTCTCTTTATATGCATTACTGATTGCTGTAGAAAATGGACAAATTTAGTCTTGTTAATTTGGTGAAACATAGTAATGCATTTTTATAATTGCAAATATATTACTCAATATGGATAAACAAGTCTATGGTGCTGAAGTATTTGAACGTTGTTATTGGCAAACAGTTTTGTTGTTTCCTCTGTTTCTTGTCAAACCAAATATAATTTCCAACAGCCATAGCTGTTATCCTCTAGAATTGAGGTAACGAGCCCAAGTGAATAGCCTGGGAAGGGGACTGCAGAAGGCAGAGGAGTGATGATGCATCTTTACCTCAATTTTGTGTAGTATTCCAGTGGCGCTCTAAAAATCAGTTCACCCCAGAGAGCCTTGGTGGTATTTTGGAGAGGGGTGGTTTTCTTGTGTTGCTTTGTTTTTGCAGAGGGATGTTTGATAGCTGTGGAAACCGGCTCATGGCAGGGAGTATCTGAGGAAACCACATGTCAAGCAAGGGGATGTTTTGCAACAGAACTGCAAGAAATTCTGGATGAGGACCAGTTAATACTCCAGACTGCCATCACCCAAAATGTCAAGATTCTGAAAAGCAAAGGATGCAGAGTTGCATACAATGAATGTGGAAGAGCTCAGCTTGGTCTTCATTAGACTCTTGAATAGTCTTATTATGGAGCATTTCAAAAGCTGAGCTGTCCTGGATAGATCCTGTCTACTTATTAAAGATCAGAGTCGTCTTCAGTCTTTGCTGTGTGCTTCTGCTTATGGCACATTCGTGTCTGGAGCTGCTTGATTGTCTTCCACTGTACTCTGACGCTTTAATTTCCTCCCTCTTCTTTATTCTCTTGTACATTTATTTTCCCTAGTCATCTGTTTCTTTTTCTAGATTCCCTTCCTAAGTTTTAGTCCTAGCTTGACTATCTTATCTGCATCACAAATATACAAGCTTTTGCTATAAAAGAGCAGTGTCTGTGCTGAGGAGGCAGGGGAGAGAAGACACAGTGACGGCCAACACCTCACCCCCACTTAGTGAAGCATTCCCAAAATAAGTGAGGCGTGTTCATGCTTTGGGAATCTCTCCTTGAAACTGAAGGAGAAATCTTTGCTGTGCACTGTCTTGTTTGTTCCTGACAGCTCTAATTCTTCACCAGATTTCTGTCCCCTACCTGACAGTGAGAATCCAGTTTTCACTGAGAAGATTCATGCAAAATTTGGGTTTTCTATAGCAAATTTTAGAGCAATTTTTGAGGTGTGAAGATGTGAATAGGAGACTGCTGTGTCCAGGGTGATGTAGATCAGGGGCTTGTGATTCTGTCTCCTCCCTAACAGAGGAACAGTTTGAGGTTCAAGCAGACTGAAGGCTGCTCTGCAATGTACTACCTAAGTGAGATATGTCCCTGAGAGCACAAGCCACTAGGCAGGGTGGGCAGCGCAATTTCTGCTCCAGCTCATCGCCGGCATGGTGGCTGCAGGGGAGGTGTTGTGAGAGTGTCACCAGCCGTCAGGAGGGTGCTGGGCTGGGAGTCCCCAGCAACAGGGCCTGTATAAGTAGCTGTTGCGCACACGCCAGCAAGCAGCGGGAAAGGTGCTGGCCATAGGAGCTGCCTCTCGGGGTTCAGGTTACTGAACTAAGTTGGCAACGGCCTGGACCTATATTTAGGTCTGGAATCTGTACCAATGTGGTGGAAGGCTCATGTACGCGCCATCCTTAGGTAACCCCGCTGGCCACCACCCCGAGAAAGCCTCCTGACTGCAGCGAGTAGCTTTCCTCCCACGTGGTGGGAAATGGCACAGGTTATTTCACCTCTTTTTGTATGCTGCATACACCCAAGGGAGGCTCCTGAAAAGCCCCTTGTAGTTTCTGCACAAAGGTTTCTGAGATGGGTGTTATGGGGAAGAAAACTGCCCGTGTGTGGCCTGGCCCACCTTGCCCCTTATGGCTCCGAGTGTGTGCAGAGGGGCTCACAGGGCCCCTCTGTGCCCCACTATCGCCCCCAGCCCAGCCTTGGGCAGGGCAGCCACCAGCTGCCACCTTCCCACAGGCACAATGGGATAGAAAGAAAGGGCAGAGAGCTGTAATTCTCTGCCCCTAAATCCAAAGATGAGATCATGGTCTCTCAGGGATTTTGATTTAACCAGATGCAAAACTTCAGACCACTTTATTTGGGTCAGATTTTAGCCCTCTGACGTTTTATGGGTGTACCACTCTGGTCTCCTTATCGACTGAGTTTCCAGGAAGGCTAGGGAGCGGGATTTTCTCTAATGGGCTGATCTAATCATTTAAAATGCTTGTATGTTTTCTTCACTGCAACATCTGAGAATTCTTCCTTCCATCACCTTCTTACACTTTGCTTTACCCTGTTCTCTGACTTGATAACACACCTGACAGGAAAGGAAAATGATGTAATTTTAGGGAAGCCCCTTCAGAGCTGAGCACAAATGGACTTGGATTCTTTTAACTATATCCGCTTGTCTTAAAATGGTGTAACATCCATGTTGATGGTTCACAATCCTGTTTTTACCAAAGCTCTAAGTTTTCAAACAAAGGGAACCAGATGGTTAAAGTCCAAGCTTTGATAAGTTGCTTTCCTAATGTTTTGGGCTCTTACCCAAAATATTATGACTTTGACATAAAATTGGCAGGAGAGTTATCCATTTCCAAAACAGTGTCTTGAATTAATTCATTTTTCAAAATGTGTTTCTGCCCTACATTTGTCTGTTCATGCTCATAATGATTTTAAAATAGCAATAATAATATGATTTTGTTGCTTTGGTAATTTTTTTCACCCTTTGTGAGCTGGACTGATCACTCTACTGCGAAGCAGAGCAAATTTTTGTCTACAAGGGCAGATGTGCACATTGGAGAGAACTGTTTTTAAATTGTATTGTTTTAGATAATGAAGCTGTAGATAGCAGTTATAAAATTGATATGATTTACAGATAATTCATGGGCATTTTTTTCTTTGTGTTAGTAAATTTGGAACTTTGTGCGCTCCTGATGGAATCACCTGGCGTGGGTTTTATGGCACAGACTGCTTCCTTCACTGATTCCAAATTATTGCAATAGATTTTGGAAGAGACCTCATTCAGTCTTTTGAAGGGAGATGAGATACCTGAAAAATTGCAGATGCTCAGGTGTCTAGATAGGTGTCTGGTCTAGATAGGCAAATCCTTGCTTGAGCAGAATTTAGAATTGGGAGACATTGCATGAAGCCAGACAGGGAGAAAATTATTCTCTCTGGTCCTGGAAATAGGAGATCTCTGGAGACAAGTGCGAGATGGACCTGGGAAACAGGTGTATTGAATAAAGAGGAATATGAGAGGAAATTTCATCCCTGTATGCTTGCAGTTTCTGTGTGGAAAGTGACTTCATTTTGTGAGTGGATCCAAGGAGAGCCTGGGAATTCAGGGTATTCCAAAGCAACAGGGTTTCTTTGTTAATGACTGCCTGATTTATTCCTGGATATGTTATTTGTATTTATATCTGACTGTTGAAATTCATTAATTATATCACTTATTGCACTAATTTGTTTTCCAAGGCCTGAGAAACCCACAGTATGTTAAATGCCCACATGACTCCAGTGATTGGGATGACTGAAGGGGTTGTTTATTTTCCCCTCTTGGGTTTGCGTTGCAGTTGTCATGCTGTCCGCCAACGCTAACCAATATTTGTGTGCTGCTGCTTACACAAATTTGGAGCCCTTTGAAACAAGGAGGGCAGAGATGGCACTTAAGAGGTTATAGTCTTGTTTGAGAATTGGAGGCTTTTTATGACTCCACAAACACTTTAATCTGAGGGAAAAGAAAGTCTCACTGCGACAAAATGGGCTTAACAAGACCTGCCTCATTCAGATTTCCTAGCAGGGATGCTGCTTATTAATGAACTCAGTTTTCATTTGAATTGGTTGGAGCTCCTCAGCCTGAGAAGTGCCAAACGAGGTCCCACAAGCTTTACTTCATCCTCATTAAATGACCCTTGAGAAGAGGTGCAGAAATGGATCTGACTCCTGCCACCTCATAATCTTGGTAGCTGTAAATCCTTCCGTCATCTACTAGAAGCTTTATCAGAAACAGCGTGGAGGCTCAGATTCTTTTAATAGATACTTGTTATTGAGACAACAAAATTAGCCATAATGATTTTTTTTTTTCTTTCTTTTTTTTTAACTTTCCTTAGGACCACTGACCACGCTGTTATAAACTACGTCATCTTTGGGATTTGTTGGGAACTAAGCCGAGCCTTTTTGGGGTATTTGATTTCTGCTATATAAGTGCAGCAACTTGCATATAGTACAATGCAAAAAATGTCTATTTCTACACCTTTGTTAAAATTTCTATGCCATGTTTCTGCAGGCCACTTACAGGGTTAAAAAAAACCCCAAAACCAAGAAAAGTGTAAAAGTGAATGCAGCATGGTGTACCTCCACATTTAGCTTAGACTCATGAATGGTTATTAATTGCATTAAATTTTCTTCACGAGTTTGTTCAGGTGACAAATCTTGTGTCTTAAACTAAATACGATTAATAATCATAGCTTGATGTATGCCTGTAATATATAAATCTTTATCACAGTGACACTTCAGAACTGGAAGTAGCTAGAAAATAAACCCCTTGCTTGTATCTAAATGCTGTGGGATATGTATCCCACATAGAATGGTTGCTTACGGAGAAGAAAGAAAAGTATCTGTACCTTTTTGACAGACAAATGTATTTTATGATGTATAACACAGCTTGGTGTAATCACGTTGATGTGCACATCATATGGCGGATGGAAAAGGGTGACATGTGAGCTAAGGAGGCAGATGTAAGTGCCTGATCTGTTGTGCATCTGCAAGCCTTTATGTCATCTTCCCAAAGTCTTTTTCTGTCACTACGTATTGCTAAATGTCACTGCTTAAAGGGGTCTTGTCCTGTTTGTATTTGACAGCTGTACATGACTTAAAAGAGGGTTTTAAACTCTTATTTTTACCATTTAAGAATACGTTTACTTTAATGTGGATCATAAATACGCAAATGTCGTGTCTGCAAACAGTGATCTTTCCCCTCCTTAAGGGATGTTTTAATATAACCGATGCAAAAATTGCAGAAGTATTTTATTTTTTTCCTTAAGGAAATGAAAACATGCATGAGAAGAATATGTAGTGTCCAAACTTGTTTTGGTAATGTCTGTGTTTTATGGCTATGTTGCATTAGCAGTATTAACTTAAAAGTTTTTGCCTTTTTTTGCAGGTAGCAGTAGTCCTATGGGGGTGGGGGCGGGGAGGAAGACATATCAAGATATAATGTAAAGCATTCAGTATTTTCTAACTTAAAAGGTAATGATGAGGTCAGCCAATCTCTGAATTATTTAATTTGAAGGAGATTTCATAATGAAATTCTTCTAATTATTTGTGAAAATATCTTGTCATCCTATTCCTGGTGTTCCCAGCAAGGCTTGTTTGTAAGGATGGTGATATTACAAACTTTCAGGAAGGCCAACCTGCGGTGTGTGGTGCTAGATGACACCATCACTTGGTTGGGCAGAGGATGTGATGATAGCAGAGAAATCAGTTTTGTCTGAAAAGGCATTTTGTTTGTACAGAATCCAAAGGTACATCCACTGGTGTGTAATTGGCATAGTTCTATTTTAAGTTAGCTTAAGTGAAAATAAGTTGAACAAACTATGTAGTGTGTAGTTTATAATATTTAGTTTTACATATACATGCAGATGGATAAAAAAATGTGTGTACACAAGTGATTTGCTATGATTAGCTGACAAGTTGAAGCATGATACAACACTTAATAATGGCTAGTAAACCTCTAAATGATGTCAGTGTATCACAGAGCTCTTTTCATGATATTATCAGCAGTCATTAAAGTTATTTATTGCTGTCATCATGCATTTCTGTAACCCGTGGCAACTTGGCAGAAAACATATTGCTAGCACAGCTGATGATGGATTCAGTTTCAGATTTTGGGTATGACAATCTGAACATCTTAATGGTATTTTTATGCTTACTGGCGAACTGTGCTTCTCAAGGCATGCTATGTTTCAAATACAAAATATAAAAAATAAAGCATTTATACATCTTCCACAATGCATACTAGCAGCATCTCATCTTTAATAAAGAACAATTAACCTGCAGATCTCGGGGTAGTCTGTTGAGATGGGAAAGCAGCACTGTCTTTATTTTACAATCCAGGAAAGTGAGAGACAGAGGCATTTGCCTGTCAGGTCACTCAAGGGGAGACAGCATCCTCAGAGAGGAATGCTTGGCTCTGCTGGGGTGCAGCTGGTGGTGCTGCCACTGCCATCCTACATGTGCGCCTGCTGCTTTGAGGGCAACCTGTGCATCCTTGTTTCTTTGACTCTTCCATTTGTCAAAAATACAGCATAAGGCAGCTAAGTTGCTACAAGTCTATTCCAGCACTAAACTCTGATTATGTTGCTTTTTAGGTAACACATGGTATTTTTTCAAAAAATCTGTCCCATGAAGGGAGAAAATGGAGATGCATAGATCTGCTTTTTCCACAAGTGTTTCATTCAGACTAGTTGGCTAAACACGACGAATCCCACTTTGTGTACAGGGTGCAGGCTGTAGCTGTTCTTCCACAACAGTGCTTCTTCTTGAGGATTTTTAAAATGTATTTAACAATAAGTCCCCAATTAGACAATTTAAAAAAAAAAAAGACAGAAACACACATGCACAATTTAATTTAGAGATTTCAAAAGGAGGAATTTCAATCCTGCAGATGTGTTGATGGATGCTTTCATTCCTTTTTTTTTTCCCAGTTTTAGTTCTGTCTCTGTTGAGATTAGTGTACAGCTTTTATAGTTTGTTATTTTTGGACATACTACCAAGAGACACTGGTGTCTAAATTTATTCTCCCTGATATACTTCTTTTCCTTCCATCCTGAGTACGGGGCTGGGGCGAGTTTCTCATTAACAGTGCAGCAGCCATAGTGTACATGTATGATACAGCAAAGCTGTGGCAATATGACGTATTTGCAGAATTTGGTTCCTGTGTGAGACAGGATCTATGAAATGCCTGAGGAGAGCCCTAGTTTAAATGGAATTTTGTATTTTCATCTGTCATTACGTCCTGCAGGACTTTCAACTTCTTTGAATTTCTTCTTCTGTCAGGCTGGTGCTGCAGGAGCAGGCATGGGCAGCCCAGAGAGATGGGCACACGCTGTGCATTGGAAACGGGGAGGGTGTCCACACAGTTAGTAAAGCAAAGGGTACATCACATCTGAAATGCAGTTCCATGACCCTACCAAACCATTTGACTTGATTCATGCTGAACAAAAGTGTAATTTATGCTTGAGCAACATGCTCATCTACTTAGAATAAATACAAATTATTCTGGCTTCTGAGTTTTGACATAGTTTTTGAAGTTTCCTTAAAGTTATTATGATCAGATGAACTTAATTACAGAGTACTTTACATGTACTCATCTGGTAAATGTCATACAACAGAGTCAAAGGGAAGGTATGCAGGATTTTTGTTATGCTCCTTTATGTTGCCACTGAGCTTTAAGCAAGCCTGAGCTGTTCCTCCCGTTAGAAAAAGAACAACCCTTCTGCCCCCCCCTTACCCCTTTCTCCTTCCCCCCCACCCCCCCAAAAAAATCCCCAAAGCAAAATGTGTACTGTATTCTGTTCAGAAAGGAAATGTCTCCCTGTTTGCAAAAATAACTGCCTGGAGAAATCCCTGGAGCGGGAGACCGTCGCCTCTCTACTGCTTACTCCAGCAGCACCAGGGAGCTGCTCCCTTGGGTGGGAAGGATGTGGTGTGCATCTCCCTGCTGACAGTAACAGTGGCAGCTTCTCTGCCCCTCTCTGTACTGGGGAAAGAGGAAGGGGCTGGGACGGGAGGTGTCTGAGAAATCAAACTCCGTTGCACTGAGATTGGCTTGACCCCCAAGTGTGCAGCCGGGATGCCCCCGGGACATGCCAGCCATGGGAGGTGAAGCAGCCTCTCCTGGGGCATGCTCAGCTTCTCCCAGGGACGCCATTTGCCTCCTTTTTGATACTGTTCCGCTGTTTTCCTTACTCTTCTCACTGTGTCTTGGTAAACTTGGTGTTGGAACTTCTCAGCACTTATTTAAGCAGATTTTCTTTGCTCAAAATGTGTTTCAGTGGGTGCTTGTCTCGCTGCTTCAAACTGGTGGAGAGGTGGTCTTGCAAAGCGGTTTATTTAGGACTGAGCTAGTGCAATTTCCAGTTGTACTGTATACATTAGCAGTGATAAGGGCATCCTCTAATCTACAAGGTCATCTCTTCCTACTGTAGTAAAATAGTTTTAGTGTGCGTAAAGTAAGTTTGAGTTGTTTCATATAAAGAGGGTCTGACAGTCGTGTAGGGGTGTGAAAATATATAAATACATTTAAAGATACAAGGTTAAGCTTCTCGAGGCACACACCTCCAAATACTAATGTATTCATATTTCTCTTCTAAGTGGTGCTACACAAGGTATAGCAGTACAGTTTTTTCCTCTTGCAAATAGCTGAGATGCATATTCTTGTTAGTGCAAAGTTTTAGTGTGCATTTATGCTCTACAATATACAATATATTTTAATTGGCACTGTATTTTTAGGTTAAAAACAAGTCTCATCTGGAGTACACTGAGCAAGTCTATTCCAAAGGAATATTCCAGAAAAAAACTGCTAAATTGCAGCAGTTTGTAGAAGTGTTAGCACTCACACAAAGTGTCATTTTTTCTTTGAAAAGTTCTGCAACAGGGATAACACTGAACATTTTCTCTTTTTGCTGACTTTCAGGTAGCAAGTATGCGATAGTCCTTCTCTTAGCTTGTTTTATCAGACTCTTCATGGAAAGTGTTGCTTTTTTTTTTTTTTTTTTAATTTAAAAAGCATCCTGACTAAATTTTGCCATCTAGTTAATAAGTAACAAGTGACTCTAATAAGTCTTCTGTCATGCTTTTTATTTACAGCGTATGCGGAAATTAAGAGAGAGGAGGGGGAGACAAATCTGGAGTGAATTTCCATCACCCATAGTGGTTTTTGCTAAGAAAACAGTCTTTCAATGTAAACAACATCTGTATTTTTCATGTTGTCTTTCTAAATAATGGTTCTGTAAATAACTTGCCCCCACTGTAGGGCAACAGTTAGATTCCTTAATCTCTCAGTCATCCAGGGCTCTGTGCAGAATGCAGACTTCCAGCATATTTAAACATACATCTCTCAAACTTTTGATATCTTTTCCTCACGGCAGGATTTCAAAAGGTGGATGACTGCGAAATGCACTTTCATTCTCTGTGTTAGTGCTTTAACATTAGTCTGACTTTAATAGGCTGGGATGATTTCAGCTTATAAATCTTCAACTGGAGGATAAAGTTCAAGTAGATAAAATCAAACAGATGTTGGTGGGAGGATTTCTTCATGACCCATAAAAGTGCTATCATCAAAGCCTAGAATCATTTGTTTTGAATTATTACATTGTTATCAAAAGGACTGTAGCAGTCTGTTTGTTGAGAAATTGGATCTGTTTATCTGAAAACAGAACAAAGATGCCATGCTAAGACGTCCCTGGGAAAGTGTGGGTTAGCTGATGGCTGACACGGTAGGGTAGCTGTGAGACACTTTGATTGACAGCTGTCCAAATAACTGCCAGGCCTGGAAGTTTCTGCATACGATTATACTATTGAAAATGGCATCTGATTAAATGTTTAAGTGTTGCTTGCTTAAAAACAAATACATTTTCCCTTTGTTTTAAGGAAATGAAGCTGTTGTCCCTTTTTGTTTTTACAATACAGTAGTAAAGCCAAGTTTACCTTTCAGTAGTAATTTTAAGTCATGACTGAAAAGTGTTGAAGACTTTGCTGAAGTGACATTTCATACTTTTACTTCAACTCAAGCAGTGTCCTTTAAACGGAAGTAAGTTGCACCTGCATAAATGAAAAAGTGTGTTATTTTTATTACTCGCTGAAAAGCCTTTACTCTCTCACTCATAATCTATTTTTTTTTAAAAAATGGCATGCAAATGACATATATACCAGTGTTTAGAGTGAATCTAAGACCAGCACTCAGATTTAAGTAGACATCATGTAAAACCATGAGAAAATCACTTGTAAAATCCTGCAGCTTCCACATATGTTCTCCTGTGTGTGTGTATGCACACACAGTGCGGCTCAAGCTTCACAGCTGACGCAGACTTTAGCAGCCTTTCCTTTCCCTCAGAAAACCACTGACTAGAAACTGAATTAAGGCAGGAAAACATTTTGCCTTGTATAGGAGGGCTTGAAGCCTGCACTGGAGTCCTCAGTGGGGAATGGGATACAGCATCTGCATGGGGCTGCAAAGATGTTCTTTTCTGGTTTGACTTTCCAGGGACGCAGGCTCAGTGTGGAAACACTGAACATTGAGATTTTTGTCTTAGGATGGGTGTTAGAGGTGAGCCTGAGAGTAAATGCTGTGAACTGGACCAAGGAACAGCCCCTTGAAGCCACAAGCTAGGGGTCTAGCCCCATCTTCCCTGGGGGAGACACAGTGTTGTGCAGGTGCTTTTTTCTGCAGATGAGAAGCCAGAGGGTTTTATTAAGGGTTTCTTCCAACCAAACTATTTGCAAGGCTTTCCTATTGTCCAAGTGAAAATCACAATGATGCCTGAGAGGGAGGCATGGATGTGGGTCATTGCTAAACATATAACTGTTTTCAGATTTTTGTGAATGTTTTCAATGGTTGGGTACCTTCACCTAGGCCTCTTTCCAGCACTTTCAGGGTCTCTTCTGTGTTGCGCACAGAGGTTGCAGTGCACCTGGCCAAGTGCAACACGAGATGCGCCCTGGGCAGGGTACATGGTAGGCCATGAATAGGCATAGGGAAAATGTACACAAAAATCAGTCTTTTCCTAGAGGACTGCCTTCTCTGTTTCCATGGAGGGTCAAGAGAATGCACAAAATCTTTTTTGAACCTAATGCTTTCCCAAAGTCAGTTCTCAACCAGGAGAAGGCAAGCCTTTCGGAACTGCATTTTATGACACCGCTTGGTCTTATTGCAGTGAAACGCCTTGGCTTAGTTTCCTTTTAAATGGCATTTCTCTCCATTTCAGTTGTAACAGTGACTGTGGCTGTGTTAATGTTGCATCTCATAAAAACAATGACAGTGAGTTTGTGGAGATGCTTGTGACCATGTCAGGTGTAGCAAAATGCTTTCCTGAATTCAGACCTTATGTTCGAATCTCCAGATAATTTTGAACTCTAGCTTGCAAATGTTATCAAGATACTTGCCTGAGCTTATTGGAGATTATTTTAGTGTTAATAAATAATAGCATTTATATGGTGGGGGTTTTTTGTATTTTATTTTGGAATATCTGTTCAGCTTTAATCCAGAAGGTTTAATTCTAGAATTGCAGTCCTGTTCTGAAGGAAACTTGCAGGCAGGACTTGGCCCTTCAGTAGTTTTGCAGTCTGTATAAAGTTTGCCAGATTTCAGAAAGGGCCTAAAGCAGTCCAGTGAGACAGTCATGTACAACATATTGTTGATTTTACTCTAAGTGTAGAGAGAAATAGTTCTCCCCTTGGTTTAATATTTTAAAATTCCACTATTTTCTCTGCTTTGCAAAGACTAAAAAGCGTGCTATGACCAGATGTGTAAAATACTCAGTCCTCATGGCCCATTTCATTATCACTATGAATGCAAGCTCTTTCTAACAGCCGGTGAGTCCAAAGAAAGCACAATGTGTGTTTAGAAGTGGCCCCTTCAAAAATGGGTGGGTGAGGAGATGAGGCTGGAAGCAGTTTCTGCTGAGTGAGGTGGGGAGATGATGTAGGTGATGGGTGGAGAAGTTTGTTAGGGTCCAGGATGGACACAGGACCCTGTAGCAGTCCTTTTTGGGAATTGGTTTGCTGGAGCCAGGAAGGGAGTTGGGAGGGGCATCTCTTTGAGAGGAATTGGGAGAGTGTTTTAGAGCATAACAAGCAGGTCTTCCTTGTGTGGAGGAACCAGAAAGCTGGCCAAGACCTGGACATAAGGACATTTTGGGTGGGGAGTGGGGAAATTGGGGCATGCCTGTGAAGGACTCCATCTAAGTTTTGAGAACTTTGTAAGTGCTACTTTGACAGAGAGAGAAAGTGGTGCTAAATCTGCTCACTGCAGAGTAACTAGAAAACCAAGAAGGAAACCAAGACTGCTGTGTCCTGCCATGGGGCAAGGGCTCTTTCACAGAAATGAGTCAAGCAATAAGTTTTATTATTGAAGTTTATGTGGAACCTTATGTGACCAAAGGCAGACTTGCCGTAACTTCTTAAAGATCTTTCACATTCTGAAAATGCTTTATAGGGGAATATAAAATTAGTTACTCCAAACTGTATTTTAATGCCTTGTTTTCTCTGAGGTACTGAACTTGCTGACGGTGCACGTGTTTTTGTGTTGAGTGAAGAGCTTTTTAGAAAAGCTAATGTATGAGGCAGAGATGAGCAGAAAATATTTATAACGCCTAACCTCCTTGTGGTTCAAGATGCTTTCCTACTTGCATTGCCAAGTCTAGTAAATTACTACAGTTTAGAGAGCCACTTCTTTATAGTATATGAAAAAAAAATAACTTTACAGCTTTTGTTGAAAAGAAATCTTGAAAAAATATTTTCAGCCAAGGCAAAAACCCTGCACATTGTGCAAGCGAACCAGGGCTGTTATGTTTACTCTGCCTTAAGAGTGCAGAGCGTAGTCTCCAAGACCTTGCTCAGTTGAAATGAAGACCTCTTCAGACCTCATAGCAATTTTGAGTGGTTGAAGTCATGTAAGACAAATCAAACCAGAAAACAGGTAAAATCTCCTGAATTTTTGGTTAATTGGGAATGTAAAAACTGAATTTTGCCTTTGTCTGCTGGAAGTCAGTTCCTCTTGGAGACCCATGGTTGGGTCTTCATTTGCAATGCATTAGTGGTATAAGAGAGCTGGAAGGCAGTCATGCCGCTTGACTGTGGCGCTCCCTGTTCCTAAGCTCTGTGTGCTCCAGTTGTCTTCTGGTGCCAAGGTAAGATTAGAAAGGCTATTCTGTAGAGAATTCTCCCTGAGAAAGCAGCTGTACTCATGATACTTCCGGCAGGGTTTGGTTTATGGGTAAGACACATGGGAGATCTGACTGTTTTAAAGCCTAAGATAAAAAACTAGTTATCTGGGGACAAGGTGAAGGTGAGGGAAGGAATGCTGTGAAGGAATGTTGTGGCCTGAAAGAGAAAATGTTGAAGGAATAGATGGTTGTAAACTGATGAATTTCCTTTATCTAATCACCCACCCTTAGTCCTTAAGGATGTCCCTCATCAAGCTAAGAGTTATTATGCTTCAAAGGAAAGCAAAAAGACCAGAAGAAGCCAAGTGGCACTGTCTTCTTAAACCCAGAGCTAATAGCATATTTTATAGATAGGCACCTAGTGTAAGTATCAATATAGTCCTAGAGCTTTGCTAAGCACTAAAGAGCGCTTTCTTTTATAAGGCACCATTCTGTTACGCGCGTACTGTGTGTACCACCTACTGCATTATCTTCTTTCTGTGCTGTGGTGTTTTGGCACTTTCACTAGTTTCATTACTGTGAAGGATGAAGGGACAGCTGGAGAGATCGCAAAAATTATGCATGGTGTCTGTTTTGGCCATTCAAGTTTTCCACACATTGGGTTTGTTCAGACAATCAGAGAGCAAAATCAGAGACCATATGCAGAAATGCAGAGCTCATAAAGCACCCCCCATCCTTTTAAGGCAAGACACCGTTCCTGCTTTCTACTGAAAAGTGACTAATAATAGGTGTTTTCTGTCTGGCACATACACGGTATCGGTTGATAATGGACAACGGTGAGTCACTCTGAGTTAAATAATGAAAATAGAATAGAATATTTCAGTTGGAAGGAACATACAATGTTCATCTAATCTAACTGCCTGAGAGACAAAAAAGAGGCATGCACCCTTACTGACCATCGTAATTAAAGAAGTCACCTGTTATGAACTGCCCCACATGCTTCTGTATATTAAGATACAGATTTTTTGGATTGTTGCATTGGCACCATACACTTTCAGAGGTCTTCAAAGCTCTGCGAATTGTGAAGGCAAAAAGTAGCTTAAAAGTAAAGACAAGCTTTGGGTGCTGGAGGTGGCTGGGGATCAGCTGCCAACTGTGACAAGTGTGATGAAACTGGAGAAAACTTGCACCTAAATTTGCAGCAAGAAATGAAAACTGTAAATGACCTTACAAAGAATGTGGTGTCCTCAGGAATTTTGAGTTCCTCTGTGGATCAATCACCCTCTGCTCCCAACCTCCTGTGCTGGTCTTGAGAGGAGACTGATGGCTCTTTGCCTCCAACTTTTCCATAAGTCCCAGAGCTGTGGTGGGGAGAGGGTCTATGAGCTCGGGGGATACATGGTACTCCTTGGAATGCTCTTCCTGAAGAGTGCTTGCTGGAGTGAGGATGTATTGATGGTCAGTTTTTACCCTGTTTGGGTGATTTCTTCCCCTGAATATGAGGTCAAAAGGAGTCAACTTTTGATGATATGTAAAGTCAGCGATTAAGGAGACTGGCCGTGGAAAGACGTATCTTATTCAAGTGTAATCAAGAAACTGCAGAAACAGTTCCAAAGATTGCTCTGTTGTGCAGTTTGGCAGACCTGTATGATGATCTTTAAATGAGGAATTAATTTGTGGTACTTATAGGGGAAAAAAAGGATGAAAGATGCAAGATCTCAAGGGAGAAGGGTAAAAAAGAGTATGTTAACTTTACTAAGTGTTGTTAAGATGTGTGAAGTTAATGAACGTACTCATGTAAATGAAGAATGGAACCAGAGCAGCCTCTGTGGAAAATTTTTCAAATGACCCCTGAAAAGCTTGGAGAGAGAATCATTATAATGAAACTAGTGGGTGAAAAATGTAATGGGGTACAAGAAATCAAGTTGCTCAGAGAGAATGTTTTATGGCTGCAAAATCATTAAGGCAATGGGGAACAGCAAAAATAAATTGTTCTTTGTCACTTGGGCTATAATAGCAAAGCAGCAATTCACAATGAAAAAGTAAATTGGGTAGCAGGGAATCCCCAAACAGGACTTTATTAGCTTTATGCAAGAGAAGAAAAACACAGCAGAAAAACAGCTCACTTGATGTGATACAGTGGCATGAACAAAATAATGTCTCGGAGATATGCAAATGGCATCCAGAATGCCAAAGAAAATTTTATGTAGCTGGAGACTTCAGGTAATAGCACAGAGAAGTCATTAAATCTGCAGCAACTGATTTGTACAGTAGCCTCATAAATTAAATGAAACCATATCCAAAGCAGAATACACTATAGCTTTGCTTCTGAAACTTCTGAAAGAAAACAGAGATGTTTTTGAAAGCCTGGGATGCTTCCAGATATCCTAGGCTTGGAAACAGAGAAAAATGATTCAGTCTGTAAAGCATCTCTCTTGGGAGAGTAAGTCAAAAATCACTGGAAAATAAAAAGAGACACTGGCATTGCTGAAGTGGCAGTGCTAGAAAGTTCGATACATGCCCTCATAGCCATGGAGAAGACATTTTAGGTTCACATAGGTCTGAGCAATCGAAATGAAGTGCTAGAGAGAGCCGCAACTGAATACCTGCGCTTGAATAAATATTATCCAGCTTAATTAAAAGAAAAAAAAATATTTCTGTACTCAGTGCCAAATATTACTGGGTAAAGAAAGCAGTTACCAAATCACACTCTGGACACTGACAGGGAGATGAATATTCTATGTGGGACAAAACCTTCAGTGAAAAGATCCTATTGCCCACCCATGAGGCTTACAAATAGGAGGCGTATGTAGCAGCACCAAGGGCGATGACAGTCTGATGTATAGGTGCCGAGACGGTAGGATGGAAGCTGTGGCACATCACGCTCACAGCCTCATCTGTCTGCTAGTAAAAGCCAGGGGAGTAAATCTAGAATTGAAATAAAACGATGAAATTGTGAGTGACTGTAGCTTCATGTGTGGAACAGTTCTGACCTCCTAAGAACTAAAACCTGACCTCGAAAAGGTAAAAGCAATACAGGAAAGCCTACTACTAAAGATATTAAATCAGTTCAGAGACTATTAGGGTTTATAAACTCAGACTGAAATTTTTTCTGATCGGTCTCAGATGTGTGCGAATTCTTGTGGCAACAGCTAGGCAGAGACACATGCTGGAAGCAAGTCCCTTCATATGACATGCTTTACCCCTCACTCCAAAGGGTTGATGACCACATATGCCAGAGTTTTGAGTTTATCTTTTAGTTGAGTCTCTGCAACTAGGAGAGTAACAGACCTTTCTAAGTGTTTTTTCAAAATTAAGCCCATGTTATCCCAACCAGATTATAAGAAATTACACCAGCAATGGTAACAATTGCTCTGAAAGCCGCCTGCCCTTTGCAGCTGTACAGAGGAGCCTTGCATGCGGTGTAGCAGTGGCATATTTCACCTGCCACAGGCACAGCAGTGACAGCCCGTGAGAACGAGCCTGGTTCAGCAGGTAGCTGGAGTCTTGGGATAAGCCCCTGGGAGAGGCATGTTGCTTCCCCTGGTGTTTCCTTCCTGGCTGTACTGTCATTCCTGTTACAAACTCCCTGCTGCTAAAGAGGTGACTTGTGCTGATAGGGTAACGAAGTGATGGCAAGGTGAGGAGAGGATGGCCATTCTGAAAAAGAGAACTGTGCTTGTATTTGAGTGAGAAAGAATGGCAATTTCTGCAATTAATGGAGAAGTTTTATATGATGGCATGATAGATGTTGGATTCATTCCTGCCCTCCTCCTCCCTGCTGTCAGGGGAGAGCAGGATGAGGGGGTAGAGTGAGAGTTAGATCTGTCCTGTCCTGTTGACATGAGCATTCATGTCCAGGTGAGGTATAAGCACAAGTAAAACTGCTCATAGGGATGACAACATTGCAGCTGTTTCCTTCAGGGCTGCCTGGCTCCAGGGCAGGTCAGTGGTAGTGAAAAACTGAGGATATAGGGCAAATGCTCAGAGCAGATCAAAACTGTTAGTTTTAGTTTGGAAAAAAAAAAAAATGCTGTAATGCTGAGGATTGGTTAAAAGGGTTCATTTGGTATTTTTTTTTAAATAGTTTTCCAGCGGGACCCCATGGCTTTAGTAGGTATTGAGTATTGAAGTACTCCCCCAATCCCCTCCCTGCCACCATGTTAGAAAGTTTTGCTGTTCAGGGAGGGCTTCCCCTAAGGGGAATGGTTTGGGGGAGTCTTGATTTTTGGGGGGGACGAGCAGCTGCCCAGCTCCTGTCCCCCAGTGCCATGGTGGGACTGAGGTAGCGTGATCCAAGGAGACCAAGGGATGCCACTCCGGGGAGAGCTGTGGGTCTGCCACCCTGGCCTGCAGGCAGAGCAGGCCTGGGGCAGGAAGGCCCTGTCAAGCCGAAACAACGTGGCTGCTAGAGGCCTGCCCACAAGCAGCAGCCCGGGTTTTAGGAAGAGGTCAAATCCTCCTAGCTGCACACCCCAGCTCGCTGGCTGCCTGTGGAGGGAGCCATGAGCTGAACGTGCTCCTTGCTGGGGCTCGATGTCTCGGGCTGAAGGGGTCCTGCTAGGCATCACAGCTGCCTGGCCAGGCCACGCAGGCCCTCTCCTAGGGTGGCTCCTTCTCTCTACCACAGCCACAGTTGCCAAAATCATGTCCCCCGCCACACTTGAAACACAGTGAGAAATCACTTCTGTGGAAAATATAACTGCCAATGCAGATGGGCAGTGTGGAGAGGATGGGGGGCTGGCTACAGGAGTGACAGGTTTGATCCATTTTTCCCAAGAGCAGCCTAAGTAACCAAATGTGTATATGTATTTATTTTTATACATTCTTGGTGTTGTACTCAAAAGCTGAATTTCAGATGGCATTTTTATGAAGCCAGGGAAAGAGGTTTTTCAGAGGGCTCACCAACTCCCAAGTCTCCCATCTCCCCTTGCTAGCAGCCCAGCCCTTTTCCTCTTGTTTTGAGTTTTTTTCACTCTGCATGTCACAAAATCTGTTATAACTGCTTCATTAAGCCACTGTGTGCCACGGTAGCGGCTCCACAAATTTAAATTGGCTGGTTTTGTCCACAAGGGTGTGAAACTGGAGGACCAGGAGAACCAGCTCCGCAGCTGTATTTTCCATGTGCTGAATGGGAGCTGATATAAACAAAATGCTTTTCCTTCAGGGGTTTGGCAGCTCTCACCCAACCTGTCAGAGAAATGGTTATGACTATTTCTCTGTTCTCAAATGAGGCTGCTGAAAACTTACAGCCTCTCTGGGAATTTTAGCTTCTTTCCACAGAGCAGTAACAAAATCCAGTTTTATGTTATGTTTAATTGCAGACAATTTAGATGTTAAGAAGTCTCTCCTGGCAGATGTAAAAAGAGGGGAAAAAAGCCCCCCCAAAACCAAACCCACCCCATCAACCCCCTTTTCCTGTCAAACCTAAATACTTATTCCTTTTGCAAATATCAATTTATATTCTTAATTTTTTCTGTTGCTTTATTTGCTTAGTTTACTTAACAATTTTTTAAAAATTATATTAATTTAGCCTAAATTATTAAAGAAGTTTGGTTTCTGCTCTAAACTTTTTTATTGGCTAATAACCTGTCTTTTAACAACACCTTTTAGTTGAATTGTAGTTGCAACAAAAGTGACAGATAAGTTAAAAAAAGCCCTTAGGTGAAGGAGAATAATACAATACAAAGTCATACCAGGAGAGGAATTAACGCAACAGCAGCATATCAGAAGCGATTAAATGCACCAAAATGATTAAAATTGAGTTTTTTCCTACTCGCCTCTCCTCTTAAAAAAAAAAAAAAAACAACCCCACAACACTTTAAAAGTGTTTTTGAACGAGATTTTGTTTCAGAAGGTATTTACAGAGAGCAAATATCATAAACCCTACAGATACTCATGAGTATATTCATGTATAGCAGTGGTTGTCATGTGGTTCTTTTGTAAAATGTTTACTTTTCCCATGATAAGTTGATATCTCTGGATATTCATAGTTTTGAGTTTTTTTTATGGCTAGAAACAGCTTTCACAACCATAGACCTGTTCATCCAGATAGGAAGGAGAAATAGTACCATGTGCATGATGTAAACAGCAAATGTTTTTGAACAGGTGACAGAAAAAAATGACAGTGCAAACAGAAAATAAATATGTGATAGTTTCAGTTGGTTCCAAATAATTCTTGTGTGTTGTCACATGGAGGAAAATAATGTCAAAGTGACATTCTTTACTGAATAAATTGTTCACTGGGAATGTTTCTCCTGCCTGTTCAGCAAAACATTCTTTTAATGAGTGCTTTGGCAGGAAATTTGCTCTGTGCTACTGTCAAAGATATTAGCTTTCATTGAACTTGATAAGAGCTTTGATGCCAAAGTATCAGTGGAAGTGGTAGCGTGTGCTTTGAATAACAGAAATTTCCAGGAAAGATGGATCCATCCTGAAATTGATATTATTTGGTAACCGGCTGAGTAATGTGGCTTTGAGTCTTATATCCTTATGGCAGATAATTTTTATTATATTCTGGGTGAGAATAGGATGTCAGGATGCCTATTCTGGGAAGTGCTCAAGATAAGAGAGAAGTTTGATAGTGTAATGCTAAATTTGAACAAGGAACTATGCTTTACTTTTAGACTTTGCTGTTACTTCTTTTTGTTTTTCACTCATGGACATAATTCTCCATCCTAGCTTTCATCTGGATTTTGTTAAACAATTATACAGAATTGTAAATGGCAACCAATTTTTCCATGAGTTACAAAAAAATGCTAGCAAGATTAAATTAATTACACTAGTGATTAATCTCTAGAGATGTGTATTCAGCTAAGGAAGTGATGCCATCAGGCAGTGGTACAGTAGGAGGACTATCAAATGCAGTTGTTGTTAGTGCTTATGCTTAGGATGCTCTTCTTCCTGCTGTAAAATTTGCAAATACACAGTCCCACTCTTCAGTGCAGCAGTGCCCAGCTGGTGACTGGGGCTATGTGTTGCAACAAGGATGCAAGTTCTGGGTGGTTGTTATTGAATGATGTGTCCTGTATTTTAGCATTAACGGACATAATGGCTTGTTATTTTGTGCCCAGATTTTATCATGAAGCCTCATTGAGCCTTTGGATTTCTTTCAGAGTTAAGTACGATACACGTGTGAACAAAGGCTTAAAGATTTGTAGTAAAGTAGCTTCACATTTCAAACTTCCCAGTAAATATTTTAACAAAGTGCACTTGATATGTGCAGATGAGGACTTTGAACAAAATATTTTTTTACCCTTACGATTTCATTGCTTTAATCTGAGTTAAAAAAAGGACACCCAGAGCCATGGTACTTGCTGTAGCTATTGCATCTCATTGTTGGTGCCTGTGTTTTTAGTTCTTACCTAGGCAGTGTTCTTAATGAAAAATGTTTTAAGTAATGTTAATTTTCTTTTTTTTTCCCATTTTTTTTAAATGGTTATTGACACAGGTCATTGACCTAATGAGATATTTTCCTTCATTTCTGCATCTCATTTAAATCCTGAATGATTCTGTATTTCAATATAGATAATAACCACTACCCTTACACTACAATAACATGTCAAATCTTACCAGTTTCTTGAAGACTGACTTCCTTGTCCCCAGGTATGCAGGACATACTCACTTGGAGTTGTGCCTGATATCCAGGGGTTACAGTTTCCCCCGGAGATACTGCAGGTCCTGTGGTTTATCACATACCTGCTAGGGCCAGGAGGAGGCCTGGAACTCAGCTTCTGTACCATCCAGTGCTGCCTTCCCTTTCCCTTTCTCCCTTTTTCCCTTCCCCCCCCCGCACCTCTTCCCCCCCCCGAACCTCTTCCCCCCCCACACCTTTTGTACCCCCACACCTTTTTCCCCCCCTTCCCCCCCCTTTCCCCCCCCCTTTCCCCCCCCCCTTTCCCCCCCCCCCTTTCCCCCCCCCTTTCCCCCCCCCCCCTTTCCCCCCCCCCCTTCCCCCCCCCCTTTTTTTTTCCCTTTCCCTTCTTCACTTGTAACAGACGGAGAGTCCTTGTTCTCTTTGCCCTGGCTTTATCACAGTTTAGGTAGTAACTTTGGAATTGTTTAATGTAAAGCAGTCTTTCCATGAGCTGTCTGGTGTAAATCAGGTAATCTGGCGTGATAGAGCATGTAGAACAATGTCAGTTGTTCAGGGCTTGCAAAGAAGACCTTAGCAGCTGCTGTCAGGTTTTGAGGTTAGGCAATGATGTGTGTATTTTTTTACTGTTCTATCCTGATCCAGTACTTTTAAAAGCCAAACGGCTTTGCTTGTGAGTAGGTTTTACTGATGCTTCATAATCTTTAAGGATGTAGGGTCAGGAAGAGAGCCTGTCTTCTGTGTATCTTGGAAACCTGGCTGCCACCCCCTTTTAGATGTGTAAAGCTTAGAGGGTAGGGCCTGTAGGACTGCAGATGTTAGGTACGATACACCTCGGCAGGAGTTTTAAGGAGAGAAGCAATGTGAAAACAGGTCTTTGAACTGCCATTGGGAGTCTAGTATTCAAAGTTATTTTTAATAAGAGCAGCAGACTCATCTATTGTGACAAGTCCTGCCCCAAGAAGCACTCAGGAGATGACATGACCTGCGTCCTGCAGAGCTGGGCGCCCTGCCCTCACTGGGCAAAAACAGATGGCAGAATGCACATAGTAAGCAATTAACTTCTTCCTGTCAAAGTGCATGTTTGCATCCCTAGCGTAGTGTAGAAAACATGGCACGGGCTGATTCATTGCAACAACTATTTCTTAGAGAGATTTTTGGTCTTGTTTCCTTTATAAAGTTTTTCAGTGTTTTGTGAGAATAGCTAGAGTTCATCATTGATTAGTTGTATGTAGTTGTCTCTCATGTATTGATGGGAGAGGAAGGCACTCAATAGTTTTCAGAAATAGGTTGCTGTAATTTAGTCCTCTTTGCCCTTGTGCAGCATAAACAAGTACACTAACACAATAATAGTTGTTGTTATTATTGCATATACTTGTAAAGATGAATGGAAATCTAGCAGTTTCCCTGAAGGACTCTGGAATAATATCTATGACATCTTTTAGCAAAAAAGTATTAATTAGTTTTGGATCTAGTTATGCTTGCCTCTCAAGAAGATCTTTCTACTCCAATCCCAGCAATTCTCAGTAGGAACTGACACATTTGGTAAGATGGTAATTATTTTGTGTACTTATTACATGATGGAAAAACAGATGTAGAAGTCTGATTTTTCTCCCCTTTGTAATAAAAGAGGTAATTATAACAAGAAAAAAAGGACTCATTAATCTAAATGTATGCAATCTCTTTATTTGTTTAGTAGTTTGAACTCTGGAAAATTTAATAGAGATATTTTTGAAAGATGTTTAAAATGTACTGTACTTTTTTTTTTTTCCTGAGCTGTAGCAACTGACGAGTACTGAAGACAACCTGAGCAGGGACTTTATTATGACAATGAGCCTAAAAGTTGTGACTCTCATGTAACAAAATCTCTTCTGACAGAGGGCTCAATTCAGAGAAACATCCAGTCTTAGGATATGGCTGCTCAGTAGTAAGGGTGATCCATGGCAATGGGGATCACTCAAATGAGGCAATGTGATCTCTTGGGACACTTTAGTCCCTTCTTATTCTCCCAAGAGCATCTGCATGTTCCTGGGAGCTTGGGTACTTGAGCTGGCACTGCTTTCCCCTGCCGTCCTTAGATCCTCCAGCAGTTTTGTCATTCAGGTTGCCAAACTGGATCTAGGGGTGTCTCTGCACACTTGTTTGAGTGGCGATAGCCTTGCTAACCTCCAGGGAGTTGAGCATCACCTTGGGAAAGACTGTGTTTGGAGACTGTTGGAGAAGAACCTCCATTACTCCAAACCTCGTGAACATCACAGATGGTGTTTGACTTCATTCCGCAGCACAAACACATATAGCAATTTTGGGAGATGTTTGGCGTCTAAAGTCTCCAGTCACAGACTCTTCTCTTTCCTCTGTACCTTCTTTTATCATGGTAGCAGGCAGCCCAAGACTCAGCTCCATATCAGGAGGTGAGCATGTTTAAGTGCTTGCTTATTTTTGAAAGGTCCTGGTTCCCTGTCAGCTTCTTCCCATCTCTCCCTGTGGTCATGTGCTCTTGGTTTTTTTTGTTTGGGTTTGGTTTTTGTTTTTCTGCCTCAGACTTGGTACTTGCTCAAGCCACTTGTAGTCACCAACATGGTAGAAAAATAACGTGGCCAAAACCAATCATACTGTTTTCTGCTTGGCTGCTGAGTTGAATTGATTTCTGGATTCAGTGCCACACTCATTGCAAAGGAGGATGTGAAACTGGGGTTGGGAGCAAAGATGGGGAAAACAAGGGGCAACAAGCTCAGCTGTGTGTAAAGCTGCAACACTGAGCCTCTTTCTCACTCCATTGCTTCCTACTACCTAGTCCAGCTAATAACATGTGCCTGTATGTGTGCATACAGAGTAATTGTTTTAGCATTTGTTTGCACCATGTAAAGGAGAAAGAAAGCTGAAAGTTAAATGCCTTCTTACTTGAAGGCTGATATGTCTCTGTATTATGATAATAAAAGATGTTTTTTACACCTTCAAAGGTTCCCTCGTGGTAGACAGACATGCTACCAAATTTCATGGAGAGACAAAATATCTCTGGCATGAAATAGGTTTGGATTGAATTATGGAACGGTTTGCACGAGATTTCATGGAAATCTTCTTTGAACTTTCATTTGTACAAAATGCAACGGGGTTTACGTAGGTAAACATTCACTGAAATATTCTCTTCTGTAATTTATTAGCATTATTATTTTGCAAGTTATAACTTGTAAAAAATGCATTTATTCAGGGTACAAGTCATTAATTGCCTTATTTAAACAAAACCTCCAAAACATAAAAAACCCCACGGTACAGCTAATCTCTAAATAGTGACTTTTTCGACTCTAAGTCTCCCGTGTCTTAAAAAAAATGTAAAAGTGACCAATCCTATCTCATATCATGCAGAGCCATGTGCTGGAGTCACAGTGTGAAGTCTCTGAAAAGCTGACCACCCAGTGTTTTGAGTCTGCACAATGGGGATGCCAGCAGGTCTGGATTTGATGGTTTTGTTCTTAAATGTGAGTATATAAGATTTTAATAGATCACGTGGATAATGGTGCGCAGGTTGGTGGGACCTCTTAAATACTAGTTTTACCTAGTTCGTGTAAGTATTTGGAACATAACACCAAGTAGTTAATGCTGCTCTACAACCTATCACTATCTTTCCAATATAGATCCAAAAGGAAGTTGAATTGCTTATGTACTGTAATAAGTATGGGCTCTTTATTATATATGTCACTGTTTCATGACTCAGTAGCAGATTTGCTCTATATAGCAAATAAAGCAACAAAAACTTTGGAGACTTTAGGAATTCTGTGAAACCAAATGCTCACTTGAAATGAGTGCCTATTTTAACTGGACGCTTCAAAGTTATGATGGGTGACTTTTGACTTGAAATGAATGAAGCCAGGCCTTTGTGTATTCTGTCTTTAAAGTGAGAAGTGTCACTCACAAGTTGATCAGGCAAAACAGCAAAGTAAAAATGAAAACTTTTCTGTAAATCAAAATGTGTCTAAGGAGGTCAAAATGTTGGGAGAGGGAATATTTTTTTTTCAATTTCACTGATTTCACTAATCAATAAGGATTTGTACCAAAATCACACCTGTGGCAGACCAGATACATAAACTCTTCCCAAAGTGATGCATATTGTTGAATATTGCCTGGTCCAGTAACATGTAGGAAGAAATATTTTGGCGTACCAGCTACAGGTGAATATAATCAATAACATAGAAGAGGGAATAGTTTTGCAAGCCCAGGAGAGTTGAATAAAAAACAGTGATGAAGAATAAAGCAGCTTGGCAGGTGAGGAATGGTGTAAAATATTAATAGTCAGGTTGAAGGTCAAGGAGAGGAAGAAGACACAAGACTTGTGGAGCCAAGAGAGTGACAAGCTTTGTAGCAGTTACATCTGACTCTATTGCATATAACTTCAAAGTTATGAAAGCCATCGGTGTCCAGGAAATGGAAGCTTGTTTTCCTTTCCTGCTCACTTTTGATATTTGCATTGAATAAAGAAAATAAGATACAACTCTTCAAAATCCACATCAAGAATTGTGAATAGAAATTTGAAGCACTTCCAAAATGTTTATTAAGTATAAATGAAGTGTTGAAAACTAATTTGGAGTCTTACACCAGTTCTGAAAATGGCACATTTGATTTACAGTTCTATTCCTTATAAATTGATTGTAAAACTTTTGTTCTATGATAACGTAAAAAGTAGTCATTTAGTAATTAAAATATTGGTTATGGTTTGGGTCTCTACTAGTCAAAATGAATGATAAAGCTTCTAAGGTACTAGCTGTAATATGCTTAGAGAAGGAATGTGAAATACTGTGGTTTGTTTAGGAAATGTAGTGAATTTAATGGAAGAAACGCCACAACACACATCCAGTGAGTTTATAAACGTAGGGTTGTTTTAGCAGAATGTTCAGCTATAATTGCTTGAAAAAATATACTTTGTTTTTTGTTGGAGTTTCGAAAAACCAATTTTGTTATGAAAGCTAGTTTCAATCTAAGCTTTGCATTGCACAGAATAATGTAATTCATGTCAATAAAATTCTTGTGTTCTCAAAGTCAACAGTTAATTTTCATGTACTGATACAATGATGCAGAGAAAGTATACATCAAAGTTTATATGTAAACACTCTTTCTAAACACATAATAAATGTTTATTAAAAGATATGCTTTGAGATATCTTTATTTAAATCATACGGTATTTACTTTGTTCAATTCTTAAGACATTTTTGTGTTTATCTCCTAGAAATTACAAAGTAAGAAACTTAGTGAGTTTGACTGTGAATGCAAACTGTTCACTTCTATGTTTGCTTCTCCAAGATTGTATTTTGACTTTGAGAACAGGCTTCCTAATGTCTGCAACTACTAGTTTCCTGGCACCTCTGTGGTACTTTTTAATATTGTTTAGCTTATTTTAAAATTAGAAGTGACTCTTTCTTCCTCTGTTTTATTTGTTGGGCTATTCCTTTTGCTGCTGGTACTTCTTGGGTGTTTATAATAGACAGGTAAGTGAGAGTGTGAATCAAGTTCTTTGATTCACTGAGGATTTGACTTTCAAAATTGGTATTATTAAAGGCAGTTGTAGTTGTCATTTTTATGTGTGAGGCATGGATTGATTAATTTATGCCAAAAAAAAAAAAGCAGCTTATTAGAACTTCACAAAGTAATCAAGAGGGGAAAAAAAATTATATATGACTCAGTCAAAAACTTCTCATCCAGGCAAAAGTTGATTGAACTATTTGTAAAAAGAGGAAGAATAAGATTTAGTTCTTCATTTAAAAGCAAGTTCACTTTTGCAGATTGTGTAAATGAAAAATCCTACAAAGAAAAATATGACAAACGTGGAAATGTTTTTAATAAGGTCAGACCTTTGCAAAATGGTCTGCTTTTACAGTACATATATTGGGGGTGGGGGGTGGGAAGTAGAGAACAAAGGCAAAAAAGCAACAATTTTTAAGCATGTTGCTTCAGAACCTGAGTACTGATTCTGTCAATGCAGACAATTTAATACTTTTTCTTAGAAACTAGAAAAATATTCCTTCATACACTCAGGAAAGGAAGAGTTCATAAAAATCTTGTAAATGGTACATACATGATATGTAATAGCAGTGCTGAAAATATTTGACTACAGACAGCCTTTTCCTAGCAGTTGGAAGGGAGAATATGAGGAAGATAGACAAAGAACAAAGGAAAGACGAGACACGGGAGAACGAGAGATTAAGGAAGAAAAAGAAAACAGTCTATCTTGTATTTTTTTTTTCATGAGGAATAATCTAAAAATGAATAAAATTCGAGCTCAAAGAGGAAGTAGTTTTACATCATTCTAGCTCAGAGAAGAATACCCAACATTATTAGAAATTAATTCTGATATTATCTTTTGAAGGTCAAGTGAAATTGTGCTCTTGGATATAGACTACAAGCCAGGCATGTTCTCTGTGCAATTAAAAGCAACACACTCCACTAAAGGGAGTGAAAAACTATTCAAATTAGCTTGGAGGGAAGAATCTGTGTCTTCATTTTATTACAACAGTATGTATTTCCAAGTGTAATGACATTAATCTCTAGTGTTATACTTCACTTAGTTCTGCAAAGATACAGTGTATGACTTAAAGAAAAAAAGATTAGAAAATGGGAACATGATTTTCAGGCTTTTTGTAATTATAAGCAGTGGTTCATACTTTTTTCTTTTCACATATTTATAAAAAGCAATGTAATAACCTTAATAAACTAGCAGTATGGGAATATGCAATTGGTAAATGAAATCATTTATCTCGCACAAAAAAATACATTCAAATTAACATGTTGTAATCTGTATTGCACTTAATTTCTCTAAATTGAATCTATGATTCCATTCAGGCTTGGGGTGGTTTTTTTTCTTTCCTTTGTCACCTTCTCTGCCCCCTCACCTGGGTCTTACCCTACCACCCCCTCACATTTCTAGGTGTATCTTAACAAAAATTTCATGTTTTCACAATTTTAAATCTTAGGGTCTTAAATTTACCTCCAAGACTGAATTAAGATCATCCTGTTTTTTTCAAAGATGCTGAACTCCTGTGGCTCCCATAGAAGGAGCTCAGCAGTGCTCAGCACTTCTGCAAATAACTTACTGGAAATGTAGGCACTTTTATTTTAGATAGTTAAATATTGATTCAGAAGGTTTATGTTAAGCCATTTCATTTGGAAACATACCTTTTGACAGTCTCCTTAATTTCTACATTGTGCGCTCTTATAGTTTAAGTGGACCACTGGTGGGACTAAGCTATGCCAAGTGGTCAAGTGGGTGTGACTAGGGTACTGCTGGCTGATACGGTAAGATGACAATTTTTTTCAGATTTGAGTGGTAAAAATCTAAGTTGTGCTCCCACAACATCAGCCTTTCCTTTGGTATATGCCATCATTGTAGCATTTCAACTATTTTAATTTCCAAATATTAATATAAGAGCATTTGATATTATGCAGAAAAATGGTTGAATTATTGCAGCAAATATATAGAAAATGTTCCAGTTTGTGGAAAGGTTATTTCAAAAGAAATTAAATACACAGCTTATTTGTATTAGGGTGATTCTCAAGGTTAAAAATAACTTTGGATCAGAACCTGTGTGAATAAAGGACATTTCAACTAGTTAGGTTCTTGTTGACATAACTTGGCTTCATACAGAACCATCGAATTAAATGAGTCAGAGTATACAAGGGTATAGAATAATATATCTAGTGGATCCATGTACACACGTCCTGTTGTCTCTCCTTTCCTGCTTCGCCCTCAGCAGTGAGGCTGTGCCCAGACCCCTGTCTGTGCTTGCGGCAAGCCTCCCTGCATGGCAGCTTTGCCTGTGCCCTTCAGCTCCAGCTGCTATAATGCAGAATTTAAATGACATGGATAATCCTGTGCTGACCCAGCAGACCTACAGGATATTCACGCGACTTGCAAAGGTCTAGCAAAGGGGCTGTACATCTTGTAAAGACCAAAGTAGGATTTTGGTGTGATTTACATTGGTGCATAGGCTTTGAGCAGAGGCTGATTTTTAATGTCAGTGCAAGAAACCTGGCTCTGTCATATGGAGAGAAATATTTCTATAACTCTTGGATCTTTCTCAGCTCAGTCTGTGAGTCTTCTGAAATGAGGATTTCAAAACTAATGTTACAGTACTATTTGATGTATGATACGCTGTAGATGAGAATAATTTCCTCTTCTAATTCATTCATCACTTAAAAAAACCAAGCCAAACAAAGCCCCAAACAAAACCCCACAAAAATTAAGCTGAAGTTTATAATAAATGAAATGGGTAAGTGGAACAGTACAACCAGGGTATACAATTATTTTTAATAATATTCTAAAAACTCTGGTATTAGAATTGTACCAGAAGAGATTCTTAAAGTAGTTGGCTGTAACTTAAATATTTTATTTTGGTTGATGTATTTTAATATAAATTAAATTGTAATATATATTCATTTACATTGCAATTTAGTTGTCTATTACAATAGACAGTAATTTATATTACAATTTTTCTGATTGCTGATATATTGAATTGATCTTTATTTCTCATCTCCCTCCAAAAAGTCCAAAAGATCTTATGGAACAAAATAAGAATAAGGGAGGTGTTGATTTTTAACTCTTCTGTTGTTTATAGCTTTAGGGCTTTTTGTTTATCTGAGATGATGCACCCATGTATAACTAATCTGATTTCATGTTATTGCGTATTAGTATTTTTGTCTTATCTTTTTCTTTAAGAGGGATGTAAGTCCTTCTGTGACTTAATTGTCAACTTTGATTTCAAAGACAAACTGTAGACTAAAGCCAGAACCTAGGCATTTGAAAGATATTTTGAAAACTTTGTGGCAAATTATGTAAAAACAACTCCTAGGATTCATCTTTGCAGAGGGGAGGACTAGCAGTTGTGTCTGCCATGACTATGGCAGTAAGCGGCCTTTCTAAGTGTCCAAAATGTATAATAATGTAAATGTAATGTAATAATGTGAAAACAAAACAAAACCCAAAAAACCCCAAACTGAAACCTCATCCAACATAAGGCCTAACTCGCAGTTCTTTTGGGACAGGCCAAGTTGTACCACTGATTTCAAGCATTTGTATGTTTATGCCTTGTTAGCCAGTTTTTTTTTTCTTCATGCTTTATGTGAAATATTCCATCCTTTCTTAGAAAGTTGAATTCAGTTCTGGTATTGTATGAGCTGGGCCTCCGAACATCACGTGAGAAGTCCTAAACAGAAAGACTCGGTCAGCACTATGAAGGTACTTATGTCCCTGTGTTGTCTCTTTTTTGTTTAAAATGGTTTAATTTATGATCAACATCACAGCACATCCCATTTCCAATTTTCTTAGCTGTGATTTTGTTCAGGGCTCAGTATTAATAAAGGGTTAAGAGTCTAGAAATGGTGACCGAAATGTTCAGTGGGGCTGCTGACCTCAGAGGATGGAAAATGGTCCTGTCATGACAAGTGTCTTCAAGATTCATTTTATCCGGCAGAAATTTCCCTCCATGTCAATCCTAATAGTGGGGAGGTTGAGAAGGGTGTGTGGGGAGGAGAGGGAAGGGGGAACATATATAAGAAAAGGCCCTGTCTCCAAACTCCTGAGCAGCAGATGGGATGTTCTGGAAATACTTAGATCATACCAACAAATAAAGACTAGCACATGGTCCAAAGAAATAATGTTTTTTGCCTATACAGTAAAAGAAAAAGAAAAATCTGGTCTCAGAGTCACAGCTGCAATGGCATGGTGACTCATAGTCTGGAAAGTGTGGGATACTCCCTTTATAAAATGGAATGGAATGAACTGCTGTTCAGACGCAAAATCTTCTCTAAGACCCACAACTGAGCTTTGAACAGAAATGTTTTGACTTGTCAACAAAAAGCAGCTTTCTTCAGAAAAAAGGAAGAGGTGGGAAGCAGGGTAAAAAAGCATACAAGTGAGATGTGAAAATAAAGTGAGTTTCTCCCCATTGTCCAAATCTTTAAGTAAGAAATTGAGACTCTTGTTCTGGTGATTTGATTATATTCCTCCTCACCCCTCTGGATTAAAAAAAAAAAAAAAATTAAAAAAAATCAGTTATATGTTTCTTAATGAAGTGCATACTTCATTAAGTGAGTACACTACCTATATGGAAAAAATGCTATTTTCTGTCCTTGGTTAAAGACGTTTTAAATAGACATTAAATTTATTAGAGTTTAACCTTGGCCTTATAGGTAGATGTTCTGCTTTAAGACTTTAGCACTTGAGAAAACAGTAGTCTTAATTAGAGCTGTTACTGTTTACCGGCAGTAGCATTGTTACTTTGATGGTCTTGAACTATAAACAAAGTTTATAGAGAAGGAATATGCGGTTTTTGGACTGATATAATTGTAAAAAAAGATCTGCTGCTGAATGTGCAAATCCTTCTTCAAGTTACTCTTAACTAGTGCTTTAAATCCTTCTTACTTTATGCCTGCTTATTCTTTAAAGTATAACAGTTAGTTAATAATATTAATATATCATACTTGGCTGCTTGCCAAGCTGCTTCATATGAAGTCCAAGCAACTGAACAGGATGGCTGCTCCCACGGGTGCAGGCGTAGCAGCCAGGGGAAACCCATGCACAGCACGGGCTGGAGTGACTTGTGAATTGTGTGGTGCAGCAGTGGGCCCTGGGGCAGTTTCACAGAACCAAGATTCTCTTCAGAGGTGCAAACTGGGTGAAAGTAAATGGTATTGTGCATACCTCTCTCTTTTTTTATCATTTAAAATAAAACAGAGGCTAATTTAACCCACAGCAGCATAAGTAATACAGCACAGCTTATGTTATGAGACTCCAAGTAATGGAGAGATTTAAAGGTCCAAAGAGGATCCTTGTATGGTTCCAGATTTCCCTGGGGAGAGGAGATAGAAAGAAAGGCTTGCTGGAGAAAGGGCTGTGGAAGGGACTGACTCTGTACCTAAAATGTTTTTCCACTGTCAGTCTGTGGGAGGGTCTGTGAAGGCTAGAGACATGGGTCTTGTTGTGATGGAACCTTTGGTGGGCTGTACATTGTGACATTGGTTGTGCTATGCTGTATATTGTGAAATGTTATCCTTAAATATTGCTGTAATGTAGTAATGTGCCTCTAGAATGGGGGACCACAAAGGTGTGTCAGTTTGGGCATCTTCTATCCCCTACTTTCTGATCACCTGTGTGAAGCAGAGTAGCCAGTATTTCTGATGTACTATTAGTTGTAGGTCCATGCACTTGAAGATGAGAACTGGGAGAAACCTTACATTCTCTGGTACCACTTGCATTCATATGGAAATATAAAGCTCAGGTCTCAACTGGAGCCTTATTTCCATTGCATTTATAATTAAGTACCAAACAAATAAAATCAAAACAAAACCAACCCCACCTGTATCTATAAAAAGAACTGTGTTGATGTATCTATTATCAAATGACTTCCTTAACAGTGATACTGGTAGGCCTCCATTGCCATGCCCCTCTTCTTGGGTTTTGTAGAAAGCTTCAGAACTCCCTTATAGAAGTTATCGTTGCTATGATCTGAAACGCTTCATAGTAGTGTAGTAACTTCAGAGGAAAATGAATGATGATGGTTGATGCTTAAAAACAAAAGTCCTGGTACTAAGGTAATCTGTGCCTGTGTATGAAGAAGCTCAAGTGGATAGCAAAATTGTCAGTGTTAAACCATGAGGCTAAAAACAGGCATGCTTTGAAGTGCTTCAGGATAGTTCTAAAATTTTACCTTTCAAGAAATAATAGATGATCTTAATTAAACCCCTTAATTTTAACAGAAATATGCAAGAGAGAGTCTTTCAATATTTGGTGCCATCTTCTCTCCATTTGGAAAAAAGACTGTATTTTAAGAAAGTATTCTTCAAAAATCTGCACTCATGGACATGCTTTTAGTGCCAAATGAAGGAAAGGAAAACTTTTGACAGATAAAGCACAAGGCATATGTGTGTGTACAAAGTAACATCCATATCACCAATACTAGCTAAAGATAGGTTTTATGGGTAAAATATATCTACATTCAAATAATATATAGTCAATAATGACAGTCGTGAAATTGCATAGGCATACAAAGCCTTTCTTAGTGCATGTTTCTATGCCTGTGCTGAAGATTCAAAGCTTTTTGTAGGTCCAGTTTTAGTAGGGTAATTTTCATTCAGATGCTAGTAAAATTTAAAGGATTTCTAAACTACTTAAAAATGAGAACCAATGCTATGTTATTTAGCAATCCAAACTAACACAGAGAAAAATTAACTTGATGGAGAATGTGAAATGCATCTACATGAAGCACAAAGATGTCATAAGGATTGTTCTGTTTCGATTTACACTGACACACTTTTGATGAACTTCAGACTCTGCTGCTTCTTATGAAGAAAAATGTTCTTAGGTCTGGAGCAGTTAATTTTCTTATGATATGCTAATAACATTATTATTGTATCTTTTTTTAAAGGTAGAATACCGTTTTTTCAATTCCAAAATATTCAGGATGTGTTAGAAGCGTGCATGTCTCTGCATATATATGTGTGTGTATATATATATATATAAAATATATATAGGGATATATAATCTATATATTTTGAAATTCAGATTTCAAAAGTCAAAGACTACACAAATCTGAGTTTAAGGACTTTGGATAGTAACGTTGATTGTATACAGAATTTCTCACTTCACTTGTATCATAGGTACAAATACGGTGGGTGTCTGTCTGGTCCTGTGCACCATGAAGCCTGCTACTGGCTGGCACATAATTTTAGAATTTTAGTATTGCAGGAGCCTGTCCTTGTAGCACTGGTGCAGCTACTATGGACATGTTTAAACTTTTTATAAGCTCATACACAGAATTAAAAAAAAAAGTTACAAAACTAGATGCTATAAAACAACACAGAAAGAAGCACTCTTCAGTTCCTTAATACATATCTTGATAAAATATTTAGTAAGATGAACTGTGTCACGGGCAAGTACTGTGTGGGCATCTTGTTTTAATTCTGGTCTGCACTCCCTAGCTCTGCAGGCTTGCATTTGATCTCTGAGCCAAGATAAAACCCACAATGAGAACCAAACAGTGCAAATAAACAGCAATGTCTGCTTTGGTAAAGGGTGTAAAACAGAAGGAGTATTCCACTAAGTCCAACAGTATGTACCGCCAGGCGCTGTTATTCGCATGGCCGTTATTCTGAGACGGCATCCTCAGACAGGGGTTGCAAGTAGTGGAAGCGGGGGAGACATAGCTGCTGAGCTCCGGGGGAAGCTGCGAGAGGCAGCGTGCTGGTGCTAGGGAGGGGCATGGCTGCCCAGGGCGCTTCAGCTACCACTGCGCTGCAAATGCAGCTTTGCTTGGAGTCTGTTGTAGTAGTTACCGTGGTAGGTAAGGAAGAGCATAAAACTAGTGGATTTTCATTACCCTTTTCCAAGCGCAATTTTAATGTGCCTTACCTGTCTGAGTTTTGGGTTTTTATATGACACTTCTGTAAAAATGTTTTTCTTCATTAATAATCCCAAGAAACTGGCCATTACGAACAGTTTTATGAATGGCTTGGAACTTAGTGCCCTGATCAGGACAAGGTCTGTTAGAGAATTGTTTCCTCAATAAGATGAGGGGCTGGGGGACTGTTGCTTTTTTAATAGTCTAACTTTTTAATTTGATAGAGCTAGATCATTTGTTCAGGATAATCTGTGACTTCAGACTGGTTTTCATCATCTGAGGAAACACGAGAGACTAAGTTCTTCTTACTGTAACCTTTCTCTGTTCTCCCTGTCTGAATGGATGAGGGAACACATTTCAGAGTACAGTTGTTTAAATATTTAGTAGTGAGTTTACCGCTTACTACTCTTGATTTCAAAGGGGTTAGCCCCAGAAATAAACACAGCTGTTGTATACTCAGGAGTAAGTGTTTTCAGGATGGCGCCTTAACACAGCACTTGTACAGGACTTGTATGGTATTAACAATTTTAGGTCCTGAACCTGCAAGCACTTAGGCGTTTCAGTAACTTTATTCTTGAGAACAGTCCAGTAGTACTCACATGAGTGCAATTACAGACATGAGTAAGTGCTTGCAAGATTGCGGCATTAGTTTTCAAAGGGACCGTAAACTCTACGGACCATTGCAAAATTATATATACTGCAATGACCTGTGAAATTGCCACAGGTATATGTAGCTATATGAAGTAAACTACACATTCCTAGAACCCAGTTCTGTTAATGTTTAAATGAATGAGTAGCTTTACTCATGTAAGTAAACCGAAGCAAACAGAAGAAATTATATAGGATTTCTTACAAGTGTAAAATTGGTGATACATTTAAATGTTTGCAGGCCTGTCCTGCAGACTTTAGTGTTAAAACATGTGGTTTTGTTTCACTTGTTGAATCACAAATGCAGTGCTCTGGATTCAAATACCATGAGAAAAATAAGCTAGTGAGTTTGCAAAGGGACACAGACTCTACCAAAAACCTCTGAAGTTGCTGAAAATATTTCTACTGACTGCAGTGAAGGTGAATCAGGCCCAATCTAGAAAATCTAGTAATTTTAATTTAATTTTAAATTTTAAAAATGTACATATATAAAATCTGTAAACATTAAACTATGTCACTGGACCAAAAGAGACACAATGGCATTATTTTTCCTATCTTTCTTTCTTCCCCGTCTTCTGTTGCATTTGGGTGAAATCCTCCCCGATTTTATTTATAAACTATCGTATGTTGTGTAGACTTGATCTTTTCATTAGAAATAATCAGCATTTCATGTTTCCAAGTTCTTAAAGATAAGCAAAATCAAGAAAAGGCAATACTTCTCCCTATGTGTTCTTTAGTATATAGGGCAGATAATATAGAAGGCAATAAAAGCAAGTGATCTTTTTCTTATTAGCAATGGGAAAAAAAAAAATTCTTAAACCAGAGCAGTGTGGAAGATCATGGTTATAGAGAGCCTGAAGTCAAGAAAAGTCATGTTCATAGCTGTGCAGAGATAAGTTCTCTAATAGAAGCAAAAGGGACAATTTCATAGAAGCAGATCTTTTTTTTTTTTTTTTTCCATTGTCTTTTAAAAAGCTTACTTGTTAGCTTGTGCCATTTATTAGAGTCCACAAAATGGATAATATGGTGTCTATGTTCGGACGCAAACTAGACTTTTGCTTCACAGAGCTACCTGAACTTAAAATACCAGTGTCTGAGAAGTGAGTAATTCATCCTACTGTTTAAGAAAGTTGTGTTAAAATATTAAGCATTTAAATATCACAGATGCTTTTTTTGGCTATTATTGGAAAGTTACTTGGGGAGTGGTATTATGCTTTGTAGTTGCTATGGAAACTTTTTAATACATGCAGTTTGGGAATAAGAAATTGGAAGTAATTTTTGCATTCCTAAATCCAGTTTCCTAGTAATAAGAGGGACAATTGTGGATTATCAGATTGTTACCAAAGCTTTCCACAAGATCCTAAGGTTATTAATCTTCAGAAACAGGGGAGGAAAAATTATACTAATAAACTTCTACAGAGAAATAGGAAGAAATGATATTTTTTCATCATGTGGAGACTAATCAATTCAAAAACCAGTACTTTAATATGTTTGCAGGAAAATGAATGGCCGATCAAAAAGTAGGTTTTGTAGAAGCCCAAAACGAATTCTAAGTTATTTAAAAGAAATGATGAGATAATTATGACTAAAAGATCAGTGACTAAATCTTAATGAAACACCTTTTTTTTAAAAAAAAGTATTTAATATACTGTCTTTATTTACTTGAAGTAATCTCGATATAAGACTCAGGAAACATTTTTTAGTATGGTGGAGATTGTATACTAATTTAGAAGCCTGATCAAGAGTTCCTCTATATTAGTGGATTTTAATACAGTAATGTACCTAGAAATATTTTAAAATATACTGAAACAATCTTGAGAACAAAAACGCTTGAACTTGCCAATATTTTTTTTAAGATTAAAAGGTAAACCAGAAACACTTAAGAGCAATAATGCTTTTAATTTGTTTGCAAAATGATTTAAAAAGTGATGATCCCTTATATTTTCCAGAAAAAAGGGCTTTTTAGTGTTTAATTGATTCTTATATATTAATGTTTTTATTGTTAATTCCTAGTGATGAAATATGAATAAACAGGATTTCAATGAAAATATTATATTTATTTTAATTTGAAAAATTATATCTGATAATAATGGTTTTATTAAAAAATTGCTGGTTTAGTGTTTATCAAATTTGATATAAGTTTGTCTGGTTTTTTTTCCTGGTGAAGTAATTTGGGCGTAAAAAGTCTAAATACTTTAGAATTTTTTATAGCATTACTGCTCTTCTTTTTGAAAAGAACAGCTTTCAAAAATTCTAATTATCATTCTTAAGAAAAGTCATCTCAGAAATAAAGCATTGACTGTATAGGTACTGAAAATTTTCTGAGATTGCTTCATTTTAATAAAATATTTTTGTTTCACATTAGTTATTCCAAATGTTCCTTTGAAGTTTTTCCTATTGCTAGTTTAAATTTCATCTGGAGGTTCTATGTTTGAGGAGGCATCTAATATTTTATAAAATTTCTGTTCAAAGATATCATAGCATAAACATTTGAATTTAAATATTGATTAGATCTCTTCATTTTGCTTTTCTGTTTGTGAACTTGTCAATTAATTTCCACAGGGATATGAAAAATAGGTTTTAGACAGAGATAATCCGCTATAATCCCAAAACAGAAATCAGAGGACAAAATGGTCACAGCAATAAATTATTCTTTTATACATTCTTGTTACCTTGATTCCTCCAAAATTTTCCAAATCCCCTGCTTAAGGTGACAGGAAATATGAACCTCACCAAAACCTTAAAATAAAGAGGTTGATAATACATAAACCAAAACCAGTAGATTATTTTAAATAACATTATTTAATTATGGTAATGGCAGTTCATTCTTTGAATTTGCTAGTCATATTTATAGTAGTGGAATTTTTGACTATATCTCCATAACTTGGACATTCTCAGTTTTCGTTGGTTAGATAAAGCTTTGAAATGTTCCAAAAAGTTGAAAGTTATCTCCAGTCATTTCACATCAATCTATACAAAAACATGTGCTCTCAGAGATGGATGGGCACAGACCAACTTCTGTGAGTGAAGTTCTGTAGTTAGATCTTTAAGGTGGGGGAGTCAGAATTTCATGAGCATGTTTTTGTGATTACACCCCCCCCACCCCCCCCATTACTTTGGTTAGGCTAGAATTAGAAATAAAAAATAATCTAAAAATCATCTCTCTTTATGCAGGATGCTCATTCTGTCTTTCGTACATGTATGATGACTGACATGTTTGTAAAAGAAATTATTTTGCACAAATTAATATCTGCTTAAGGAAGTCAGTATCGTACACAGATCATGCTCTAATATTATATTTTAAGGTGATCATAGAGATGCAAATGAGGCTTTGGGGGGAGAAGATAAAATATTTGGGAACAGGAGGTTGGTATAGTAAATGCAGGCACTTATACAGTCACCTTAAATATGCACATTAGTGGTGATGGTGGGACTCATGTTTAAAAGGACTGTGATATAATTTGTTGCTAGTACTTAATATATTTGGTAGATGGAATGTGTAATTTTTAATGGAATAATAACTTGTTTTCCAGTGCATTTAAACTATCATCCAGAAAAATTCTTATTTGAATTAGAGGCATAAATGACAAGTTGGAATTTGTGTTTAGTAGTGTTGTGAGAAACAAGGATCTAGTACGGTTAGAACATTTCACTATGCACTTATTTAAGACACACAGTGATCACACAGGTTGTAAAGTTTGTAAGTGATATTCTGCAAGTGTTTTAACTTTAGCTTTGTCTAAATGTAATTATTCAAATTTTATTAAAGCGTGCACCAAACTGACTATGGCGGAGAACATTACGTTAAGAAGTGTGTGAGTTGCAAGGATTCTGGCTGAAAAGAGTATTCAAAATCAATACGTTCTTGACAGCAGGGTGAGTTTGAGCCAAGCTGACCTCTCTTTGCAGCTAATGTACATGCTAAGAATTATTACCGTTCACTCAGAGAAAAGTTTTAATGCGAACTGAAAATATTTGTTTTAGAGCAAACATGAAAAATTGAAGGACTTGCTTACCTATTTGATTAAATGCAAAAGTGAGACTGCACATAGGATTTTGTTGTGCTGTGATAGAACTTATTTTACCAGTCACTTCCATAACCTTTAAACAGCCTTAAATAGTACATATGAAAAACACATTCATAACAGATTCCCCACAGGGAATTTTCTTTGGTTTAAGAAAATTTTATTAAAGATCGGCATTGCAAATAACATTTTTCATAACTATATGTAGACCTGTTAAAATTTTTATTAAAACTGGAGTTCGGCCTGTTCTTTTTCATCATTCTATCAGATATTAAACTCCAGCAGCAGCTGTAGGAAATGGAGAAAGGGATTTTCAAAGGGATTTGAGTCTCCCTGTCTCTGTGCCTTTAGTGATCATATTATCATAACTATCACACATAACAAAGCTCTAAATCTGTAATTCAGATAAAGTAGTCAGGACTTTGAAATACAAAAATCCAAACATATGCTGTAACATTTTTTTTGCAATGCTGGTTCCTTTAACACGGATTTTGTAAACTTGGAGAGGTATCCAACAGATTTTGTATACTAACACATACTAAATGACTTTATTACTTAAACGTTTGATGGAGATTTAATTAAAGGTATGTTCTATTATACCTACAGTAGTTCCACAAAGAGTATACCAGATACTGTTCTACCAGATGATGATCAAACCACTAAAGGTTAATAAGAAATGATGTTAGAAGCTTTTTTTTTTTTTGGACTGAATTATGTAAGCTAAACTGCTGTGGAGGCAATGCCCATCTTCTCAACAGTGTGTGAGTCCTGTTTCATGAGGGGACAGCTCAGCATAATGCTGTGTTGAAATGGTAAGTGTGAACACAATTCTCTGATGAACTTAAACAGCTAAAGATGCAATGTAATAAAAGTTAAAAGAGGCTAACTTTTAAAGTAAAAGCAATGTAGTACAAAAGAAATGGTTTCCAAAGTATTTTAAGTACTGCTGTAATGTTATTTACATTGAGAAGATGGTTTTGTTATTAAGTGCCTAGGGAAAACAGTAGTTGTATTCTGAAAAGTTAGGAAAACTCTAAATCTCAATATCAAACCGGCTTGTAAATGAGCAGTCGCATATATATTTATTGTAACACTGCCTTCTGCTGGTCACACCTCATTTATGATGTAACTGAAAGTTCTGGATAATAATGGGATGTTGTGTTTAGCTGAAATTATTATCAATATGAGATATTTGGTGCTTAGGAAATATTTATGTGGAGATAGTGTACATCTATTAAATATGTATACATCAATGATAAACACATTGCATCTATGCTATATGCTTACAGCTGTTGATTTGATATTTTCTTGACCTCAGCTGAGAGAAAATTTGTCATGTATAGCATACCAGAGAGTTATCAAATCCTCTCACTTTGTTGTTGAATTGATTCCTACTTGTGATATTTCTGTAAAGTTAGAATTTCTGCTTGTTTCTGGTTTTTCAGTTGGAGGACTTTGAGTGTCAGAGAGCATATATATACCAAGCAAGACATCTGCAGAAAAATTTCTGTTTCATAACAAATGTCTAAATGTAATGGAGGTTAGGAGACTGTTAGATCTATGTGTTTATGTATACATTTAAGCAAGTGTTTGCATAAGCTGCACTTTTTGTTACTAAGTACTTTATTATTCCTCAGTTGGTCATTCAAAATACACACATATATTATGATAATTACTCCTTAGAGGAAAAATACAGGATTTTGGACATGGTTTCTGTTTTACTTTCTAGCATGTAAAACATATTTTCTTTAAAAAAAAAATACTGCTCTAAGAAACATTTTCTGTTTCCTTAAGCATGCATAAAGGGTAGAAAGTGTAATGTAAATTTATATCTATTTGACTGCATGTCTGTCAAAATTAAGGAAAATATTTATCACTGTATACTAGCTTCATCATAACAGGTTTAAGAGGTATGAAATAATACTATATTTCAATCTGATATAAAAACCTAAAATTAAAAATCAAATATTTGGTAGGAATTCTCTTCAGTTGTAGAGAATATAATGGTTAAACCACACATTTACTTAGTGAAAACATTGGCATGCATGTCTGGCTGCCTACAGTAAAATTAATGACTAGATTGTGCAGTGTGGGAAAATTTTTATTTTACTTTGGTTTTCCTCAAGAAGTGAAATCCTGCTTTAGTTGCCTGAGGCTACATTTTTAAGCACCTTTATTACAGCATAGATAAAAACCCAGCTATCTGACAAAATGCATTCTGTTTTATTACAAAGGATTACTTCAAAAAGCACAATTCTTCACATTCTGGGGATAATTTAAACATCAAGAATCCCTATTGTATGGCAAATAAAAAGTAATTATACATAAGGCATGCTAGAATTGCATTTTAATGGACAAGACCTATCAGAAAATATGCAGATGGAGACATTTCCATTTTTAAATTCTTTCCCAGAATTCAGGGGCCTTGCCCGACTGCCCAAGGAGGATTGTACCCTGACTCCATGGGATCTCTCTCTGAGCAACAACCATGGATTCCAGCCCTGCAGTTCTCAGAGGATCACTGTGGTCCCATCTGACCCTTGTAGTCTATGAACCTTAAGGTTTTAATAATCAAAGACCAGCCTAACCCCATGTGTGCATGTTTTTAAATTCCAGATCTCATCTTAGATGTAACAGTAATTAAAAAGTCACTTGCAAAATGATAATAGAGTCGGCCTTGTAAGAGCAGATATAACAACATGCATAATAAAATACTCTGTGGCAGTGTTAGGGCTGTGCTAGGAAAGACTCGGTGCTGTTAAAAACGCAAAAGGATGCAGAAAAAATACCAGTAAGGTTTTAACCTTTGGTGGCAGAAAAAAAATTTAATGGTCACAAAGCTGACAAAGAACATTCTGTATTAAAGGAGTTGCCGTTTCCTTTTTATGGATAGCACTTAAACTGGACTGTTTTTCCAGATTTACGAATCTTCAAGGAAATTCCTCATTCCATTGTATATTTGTGTGTCTCTTATTTACAAGCATCTCTGTATGTGATTTGTTCGCTTACATGTATTTGAGCTCGTTTATGTGTGTATGCACAACATACGCGACAGCAAAAATCCCAGAGCAAGTTTGTGTTCAGGGTGGTCACAACAGCATATAAACATGTTTAAATCTGAGTGTTAAAGTGTGTGTATCCAGAGAGATAATATGTGATAGTGGGCAGCATAATTCACTCTCATTTCCCTGCGTTAGAGATGACTGCATAATTCATGAATGGCAGAACAAAGTCAAGCCAGGAGTGAGTTGCACGTGGACATCCCTAATGAATGTGCATACTATCTACTGCCCATCAGGTTATACTTAAATCATAGATATTTCATGTGGGCATTCCCTTCTCCTCCTCCATTTTTAGTTGTCAAAGTGATTTGCCAATAATATGTTTATAAAAGGTTCTTTGCATTGCCTGGGAGAAAAAATGTATGGGGATTCCTCACTCTCGCTCAAATCCCTTTGTATGATAAGGCAGCAGAGTGTATTTGGTACTCTGCTTTTAGGTTTTCAGGAGTATCTTTATGTGCATCTGTTTTTTGACTTCACATTTGTGTCTTTTGTCTCATACTGCTAGGTTTTACCTATATTTACTCTTATGTGTGTCCCTTTCAGTAATTTATTTTGGTTGTTTGGGGTTTTTTTTTGTTTTGGTTTTTATAGCTGCCCTATGTATTACTGTGCAACCTGTAATGAGCTTTTTAGAAGTTCACTTATTTTATACAGACAAGTAGAAAAACAGCAACTTATCCTGCCTTGCACAGTAGCAGTCTTCTGGAGAAAAAGAGTCCAAACATGTAGATAATCTTGAGTGTGATCAACTATATAATGAAACATATTTAAAGGTTTAGATATAGAAACAAAGAAATCTGTGTGGGTTTTTATTAAATATATATATAGTACTTCAAACAAAGACAATAAAAATGTAAGCAAAACCAGCAATGTTATTTCATTTTCATCAATATATAAACATGAAAGTATTTTTCAGTCTAATTTGTTGTTCATTCTGTCTCTGGAATTCTGAAACAATAAAGTAATTGTGAGATGTTAAGTAAAATTTTTCACCTTAATTTTATCAAATTAACTTATTTACTAAATGAAATATTTTGCTGTGCATAGCATAGAGGTGTTATAATGTGGATAAAATTCTTCCATTTGTAATACAGGTTGCAGATTATATCTCAAAACATACGGATTACGATGATTAAATATGTATAAAATCAGCATAAGCCATTCATATGTTTGTAAGGGCCCAGAGTCCTCCAGAGAGAGTCACAAATCCACTTGATGTTCTTGAGTGCTGAATTTTTTTCCTCCCTGATTTTATCTGAAATATGTGTAAAAATTCAAAAGTCAAAGGGATCTCTGTCAGTTACAGCTAAGTAGTCTTAAGCACATATATTTATTCTACCTAAACTTGGTAGAGTCCTGTGCTGCCATGTGTGTAGGTTTGATTTTTTGTTGTTTGGTTGGTTTTGGTTTCTTGTTGTGTTTTGATTTTTTTTTTTTTTAAGAATTATCCATTTCCATTTCAGCAAGAAGCACCCATCTTTGAGGTTTGAAGTAAACAGTTCCTTTCTAAGTGAAATCCATCTCTCTTAGGGAGGTCCTTCCTCATGTGTGTACACAGTGTGAAGAGGATCCACATATTTTGAGAGATGTCTGTGTACTGTCTCATCATATTTTAAGTAAAACGGCTTCTTTCAAGTCTTCCAACAACCTATTTTGTCCAGATATTCAGAAAGCTGTAACACAAGCATGTGGGGGAGATAATTAAACGAAGCATATGAAATCCTAATTTAATTTATTTGTATGTTTTTATTAGTCTGTTTTGCTACTATAATTTCAAATTAATAATCCAAAAATATGAGTTATGCATTCTCAGGAGAAAAACAAAAAGGTGCCTGTCTAGGAATGTATATCACATGTGCTTGTATGTAATAATGTATGTAATGTAAGGCGAATGATCCTGCATTATGCCCAGGTGTGACTCTTGCCCTTTTTGCACCAGTTTTACACCTATGTGTCGTCTTTGATTATTGCATATGTTCTGCTCATCTCTCCTAGCTTCAGCAGGAGCCGAGTGAGCTACAAAATAAATATCCTGCTGTGTGATTACTGTATTCCATAAGAAACATTTTTTAAATCTCATTAAAAGCATAAAACGTTCTAAACATATTTCACCTGCATTGGTAAGAATCAAACAAGTTGATTCTTTTCTTAACTAAGGGAGCAGCATAATTGTAATTTTTTGAGACAAACATTATTGTAAATTCTGTAAGCAATATTATAGCGATCATTCTGGGGGCATCAGACAGGTATTTAACAGTTTGGTTCAGGTTGCCTAGGACAACAAAAATGCCGCTATGCTGCATCTCAAAGCTTCTGGGATGAAATGAGTTGTGACATACCAGTGAAGATTAAATTTGTAACAGACAGAACACCTTTGAAGTACTAGCTTATGATTTCACAGTGGCATTAGGAGTCTTACTGCAGTATTTAAGCAGTTAGAAAGAATGCTGGTTATTAGTAGTTGAATTTTGTAAAATAGGATTTTATTGTCTTTTAAATAGCCATGACAGCAGTTTGTATTATCCAAGCACAACATTTTTATTGCCATGTATTACTGTTGGAGAAGTGCTTTTTCACACTCCCATATATAAAACTGAGGCACTTAAACAGGTGAATACTTTTTGTCTGTTGTTCACTATCACATTGCTGAACTTTAAATAATACAGACTTTTTCTTTCTTTTCTTGTTTTTGTTGTTTTTCTTCTCCCCTCTTTGCTTGGTCAGTGGCTTAGAGAGGGAGGGGAAATAACAGAAACATTCAGTGTTTGTCTCAGATAACACTGGAAGATCAGATGTCCAAAAATGTTCTAGGCCTGCACATTTTTACATATGGTAAATTACTTTTAAAAAATTATAGCATAATTTCAGATGTCAAATATGCCTTTATCATATGGCTTTATGACATGACATTATCAGTACATAAAGCTACTATGCTTTATGTCTGAATCGGATCACATCAAAATTTCCTGCCATATCATGTAACAGAAATAGAGACTTGTTCCTAAAAATAATGTCTAGAAATCTTCAAGTATACATTAAACTATTTGGGGGGAAGCAGGCATGATCCTCTTTCTCTGCAATAATCTCTTAAGGATCACTAGGCTCCATATTACAATTTCCAGTGTTACTAATTTGTGAAAGTTAGTTTAAAATATTAATCTCTGCATTGGCAGGATCTTTTAATGACTCTCTAGACTTCAATGGGTTAATTTTCAATGAGGGTCGGGTTTTATATGTTTATATTTTCTTAGCCTTGGTCAGGAGAAGTGGCTTTGCTTGCCCTTGTGCTGTGCCAAAGTGATAGGGTTTCATTCGTTTGAAAACCTAGCACATCCCAAGAGGTTACCTTGGTGTAGATTTCTTTCTTTCTGTATTAAATCGCTCATTGTCGCAAAGTGACTAGTGCTGCTGGGCTTTGAAAAGAACTTCTAAGAGGTTAAAAAAAAGCTTCTGTGTAGAAGGATTTTGCAGTTCTGCAGACAGAATACAGTTTGCAGCTGTTTGACTTGCGACAGTGATATGGATCTGATTGTATACAGTATACTAGGAGCCATGGATGCAGCTGGAATAGAGGTTATAAATTTTAAAAGCAATGCAGATTTTGGCCATTAATTGGCTGCTAATAAAAGCAAACTCAATGGGTTCTAACTGTGGGAGCCTGTAGCTCTGTATCTGATATCAGGAATTCATACACATTACACAGTTTTAGTGATTCAGACCACGACTAATTGAAATATGAGGCATACTGATCAAATTTAGCATTACCAGCATGCACTCTGGTTTGGGACTGTATGGCGACAAGGTAGCATTTATTACTTATTCTCCATAACACTGCCTGATTGAAATATCTAGCTATGTTGTCAGCAGAGGCCCAGCTGGGCTTTAGTACAGCTAATTAAGTCATTAAAAGAGAGGTCAAGCAATCTAACTCTTGCATACTAAACTACATAAAAGTCTTTATTATATTTTTTAATAAGCCAAGATTTGAATTTTTAAAGAAGTTTGTTTTAATAATAAATGCATTTGCTGGCTGCTTTGTCTGAGTCTTGATTAAAATAGGCGTTTGTTAGCAACAAAGTGAAAACTTCTTGAGGCTTAGTTTAATAAGAAAACCAACAAAACAAAACCTTGTGCATTTTTTTTTTTTTTTTATTAAGAGGCTGAAAACTAAGCCTAACTCAGGATGATAACAGAAACTCGGCTGTCCCTGTGCAGGCAGACAGAACAACTTGGTTTTCAACTGCAGAAGGTACCAAGGTGCAATCTGTGTAGAAACCACTCATGTTTCTTACTGGAATATTGGTTTTTTGGCACATTGTGAGGAATAAACACATCCAGAGGGAGAGGTTTCCTGCAAACTAAGTACTAAATAATGTTGGATGACTGTTGCTATCTATTTTATGAATTCAGATGGGAGAGTCAGATGAAGTGAAGCAGCAACAATTCATTCTTGGACTTGAAGAGCAACAAGCTGTGCGTTGCCTGAATTTGGAAAAGTAAAGAAGGGAAAGCATAACTGAGTCCTTGTGTTTGGTCTTGTGGTGGTTGGTGTTAACAGACACTGTACAATGGTCTTGTGGTGGTTGGTATCAGAGACACTGTACAACAGTCTTGTCAGATCCTACTCTGCGGAACAAGTTCTTTATAGAACCTTGCATGTTTGTATCAGTATAAAACTAAAGCATAGGGACCTCAAATATAAAGATGATCAAAATATTTCAGAGCTACAAATGCCAGCCTTGATGATTCCTAGTCATTCAGTGCAAGGCCTGTGCAGCACTCAGACATTTCTTTTGTAAATTTGGAGTACTTCTGTTCAGAAATACAAAATTCTGGTCTCTTGTATATCTGGTCCTTTTGTATATTACGTAACAATAACTGGGAAGAGACATAGTTAGGTAAGGTATAGATCCAAGACAAATATCTGAGGTAGAATACTAGGAAATGGGGATTCATGGTTTGTTTCTTTTTTTTTTTTTTTTTTTTTCTTCTAACTGGAAATCTTATCAGGAATTAATTTAAAGGATCTATTTGGCAATTAACAGACAGTAGCACTTGGCAAAATGAATTGAATGTCAGTTTATACATCATCTTTTACAGCTAAAAAAGAAGCAAGTCTTAAAACCCAAAATCCCTGATGTAAATCAAGTGGTTCCTTTGAGGTCAATCGTTACTGCTATGAAGTGGGAAAGTGTGACTCGGCAAGGTGTATATTTCTAGTGGTAGCACATAACAGTATTGACAGGCTGATGTTTCCATTCTTGTAGCAAAAGGATCTTACTTCTCTTCTGTTTCTTTTTTTGGACCAAACTTTGGAATTTGTTACTTAAATCTCTGAGTAAACCATACAAATAGTAGTGTCTGGATTAGAAACATAGTACTTGTTTTAAGTAAAAAGCATGCCAAAAAAATGTGGTTAGGGATTTGGAGTATAGTTATAAGGAAGCAAAGAAATTGAAGGGAAGTTAATAAATGATCCCAGAGGTGAGTTGTATAATATTTTTCCCTTATTAAAGTTATGAAGTATTTTTAGAGAAAAGTACCTTTATGGGGTAAGAAGAGGGTTATGACACAGTAAAAATTTTGTTAGCCAGACCTTAAAGATCTGACACAAATCGACATGGTCTGCTCTTCCTTATGCAACAACAGTTGATTTACTGTTATAGTTTCCTGGTTAAGTTAGTTTTATTACTGTTGTTTTGGCAATGAACATGGTATATTGCACCTCAGTTAACTTACCAGGAGGTGCAATGGTATGAGCAACAGAAGATTCCTTGAGAGCAGTTTTCTGAACATCAGAAGATGCAGTATAAGTAGTGCTATACTGAAGTAAGGGAGGTCTACATGATGTTGCCTTGTGAATTCAGATCTTCTTGTATGACCATTGGAGGTTGCTTCCTAGTAGGACTATTAGAATACTTCATGTTCTCCATTAATCCTCTGGAAGGATTTTAAAAACTATCAACTATTAAATGATTATTCTCATTGCAGCTCAATGGATCTTCAAATATGTTGGGTTTTAAAATATTTTTGCATTACAATGGTGAGACAGAAATTTTCAGAACAACAAAGGCCATGTACATAAAAAACCTTTCCTGAATTTGATAGCTTTTGCAAATAGAGGCATGTTCACTGCAATGGGGCACCTCACAGTCTTTCCAGAACTTTGCTCTTTTTAATTTCTCTACTTCCTCAGACAAGAGTTAAAATCCAGATGCCCAAATCCAAATATATATGTGTAAAAAGCTGTACTTATTAAATATGAACTCAAAACTAATGGCTTTTGGATCTGTGGCCTTTCCACCTCTTAAAATTGGTAAATTATTGGCATAAGCAGTCATTTAATTTTTGTCAGTTGAGAACTTGAGAGGATTTAGAGCAGACAGTTACATTTTAAGTGCTGGTATAAAAGAATACCAGGATCAGATCAGTGAAGAGACAGAGTTGGTAATGAGCAACCTCAAGTAGAGACTGCAGTAATTATAGTAATGATGTGTGTTTGACTCAGCAGCAAAACAGACTGGACCAGTAGCAGTGGATAACAAGAATGACCCTGCTGCTTCAAGAATATCTACCTTGCCGTGTGGTCTGTCTCTGATGATGGCCCTGTGTGTGTGCCAAGGAAAGAGCAAAACCAGAACTAGTGCTTATAATAACACTTTGCTCTAATGTCATCTTGGCCTCTGATAGTTTTAGAAGATAACCAAAACTTGTTACAGATTGTCTAACGCTTCCTAATGAATTTCTCTTCCACATGCTTGTTCCATCTTCCCTGGTTTTTCCATGAGACCTATTTACTCTGAGCTGGTAGGACACTCAAAGCAAAGAAACATGTGAACATTCAGAAGTAAATTCAAGTGTGAATGAAGCCTACTTTTAGGAATAACTAGTACGCTGAGCTAGAATACTATATATTCTTTATTGTCAGTGAGAACAGTAAGATATGATTATGATGAGCTGGGCTATAATTATTGTTCTGGTATTCCTTATTAAATAGGTACCACAAAATCTTGCAATCTGTTCTAATGAAAGAAACTAGTCCCATTTTAACAACAAAAATTCAGAAATGTTCTCATAATCATTTGCTGTCTTGGCATTTCTTCTCAGAACCCATACTCCAAACCTGTTGAGATGTATTCATAAGTAATATGCATATGGGTGTTCATAATGGTACTCTGTCTTGACTGTAATTAATCATTCATATTATGTGATCATATTTCACTATTCTTCTAAGTGCAGAACAAAGCTGTACACAGGATGAATTCCACATACTGCTGAAATCAATGACAAAACCCGTGTAAGCTTCAACAGGGTCGGGATTTCATCTCAATGTTAATACAGTTGTTTCCATTGTGAAGATCAATTTCAACAGCATATTTTTCTTTTCTCTGAAATTTGTGTGATACCTGGAGATACTGTTTCCTCAATGAGAATGATTTATTTTTTCTTATAAAGAGTTTTCAAAGTTATTTTTTAAGTTATATTTTACCACTAGGACAGAAAATTATTTGACTGATTTTTAAAGTAGCCCTAGGCTAGTAAGATTTAGGCTATCTGGGTCTTTGTATTAGGTCTTTGTATTGTCTGTGTCTGTCTGTGAGACAGAGAAGAGCGCAGAGGTGGTTTTGTGGTTCCAGCAGAGGTGGAGCTTCATGTAATACAGACGTGAATGGAACAGAATAATATCTTGTTGACAGCAGATGGTGTGCAGTGTTATACCTCTGTATGACAACTAGTTGAATATAAAGGAGTTATATTTACCTATTCCTTTTTTCCCCTCAAAAAATACCATAGAAATTCTATAACAAAAGTACGGTAGGGTCACAGACTGAATCACTTCAGTACAACAATAATGACAATGCTCAGGAACCTTAACTTGCTCCATTGTGTGTGTAATACAGTTTTTAATCACATTATAATATTCTTATTTGACAAAATTCTGCACATCTCAAGTTTCCATTTCCTCACTGAGACTTGGTAAGTGCTGAGTTTTTAAAATCTTATTGTCTCTTGTTCAGGATTGTAGATACAGTTTTAGGTTTAATCACACATTTTGGATTTTCTTGGCCTAAAAATATATTATTTACAATAATAAATCTGTCTCATTTCCTTTTGTTTTGTTATACCTCAGTTCCCATATATCATTATCAGGGGCAATACAGGGTAAGATAATAAAAGATAACTTCATCAGTTAAACCATAGTAGTTTTCACACCTGGAGCTCATCATCTGTGTTTTTTGGCTACCAAGACGCAGCTCACCACTGGAGAACTAACAGCTCCAGGCACAGATCTCATGGTCTCTCTCAGAGGTGTTGGTTCAAGAGTCATGAAAAAATGCAGCATTTTTAACAAGCTGTGCTGTTCTTCTCGAGACACTAGTCTGACTGAAAAATTAAGTGGTGGAGATAAAGGCCATTGATGTGTTTGCTCTTTTAAATGCCCTACTGAGCGTGAGTGGATATGGTTCTGGACTGATTGCACAACAACAAAAAAAATGCTGCAGGAATTCTTTTTTTTCCCATTAATTAGTTCAGTTTATCCAGGACTAATGGATATTTTCACCTCTTTTTTTCTTCAAGAAGATCCCTTCTCACATACAAGAGACAGACTTGTACAGAAGGAGAGGACTTGAGATGAGGTACAAAAAGAAAAGTCTTAGACTCTTGTGCTTTCTAGGAAAACAGAGGCAAAAAACATGGCTCTACGCTATATCCATAACAGAATTTTAATTTTCCTCAGCAGGATAAACTTTTCTTCCAGTCACAGCAGGCATTTTGACTTGGTAGTTTCTATAGTGACAAACCACTCCATAATTAGTTTAAACTCTGAGGGCTGTGAGAGATGGGGTCAAAAGGAATCTGGGTGGGAGGGGAGGGGGAGAGAAAGATGGTAACCCCTACATCCCAATCTTTTGTCCATTGCTCAGTTGTCACTAGACAGCCCGATATGTTTCTTATATTTTCTTGGTCATTCTGATCATGAGCAACAGCTCAAATCAAACCAGGTCATCTTGTAAAGAAACCTTTCCTAAGCCATATCCACTTCTCCCAGTGGAGACTGAAGAAAACCAAGTGAGTTGGTTTGCTCCAAGCTGTTGCATGCCATATGATCACTATTTATGTTGCTGGTGGATCTCCCTTACAGTCTTCACTTCCCATCCATCTTGACTGTTGCTGCAGTTTCCTTTCAGTGTCAGTTATTCCTCTTCATTTTATTCACTTTTGCTCTCCTTGACACACAGGGACTCTTCCTGCCCCTGCTGAGTGCCCCTTTTCCCTGCTCTCTCTGAAAAGCACCAAGTTCTTGCTGGAGTAGGTGCTTCCTCCACAAGGAGGAGGATTTCTACGTCATATTTCATTATTGTTTTGTAACAGCATTGAACAATCTCCTTTCTGCTTATTATCATCTAGAATCTTTTAAGTTTTCCTTACTGTTCAGGACACATCAACATCATGTGAAATATGACAATTCCTTACTCTTGTTTAGCAATATCTCTTTTTAAACATTAGGCTGTATTAAGCTCCTTCTTTATTTTGCACATCTGTCACTAGTGGTAGCAGTAAGTTTTTGACCTAATGTTTTATATCTTATCAATAGATCTTCCATTCTTCTCTTGAATTCATCCCCCCCCCCCCCCCCCCAATTCTTTGAGTAGATTTGGAAAGCATTAGGTAAGATCTGGATTTAGTTCTGTTTAACTAAAAAAAAAAAAGTCTTTATTATCCACTCCAGTGCTGCTATCCAGTCAACTTTCAGTACAATGACTGTACAGCAAGGAAAGTGATGCTAAGTAGAGCTTGAAACAGCAAATCTTCTATAATTTTAAAAGTGTGAGCCAGGATTTTGGGTGGCAGCTGACCTGTGACAGGATGCAGTCCTACATACAGCCTGTGCCAAATGCTGCGATGCCCTTTCCCCGGTGTCTGAAGTAAACAGTATAGCTAGAGCAAAACTATCCCTCCTCCCTCCCCTGCCCTTGAAATACTTCGAGTTCCTGTTTGATAAGGCCAGTGGAAAAGACCATGAGAGTTTGGAAAGAAGTCTCATTTCTGATGAAAGAATATTCTGCTTTGTGTTTCCTTTTGGCCATAACTTTCCCGGGCAGAGCTGCCAGCCAAATTTATTCCCTTTGCCTTAAATCTGAAACCCATTAGGAACTGTATTGCTGAGCACTGAAGATCTACACAGGCAATTTCCTCCCAGGGCTAAAGTACCCGGGTAAGTATTGTAAACTTTCCCAGTCTTCCTCCCACCACTGTTTCTGAAACAAAAGCATGAGCTCTTTTCTCCCATCTCCTTCCACAGCCTCCCATCCCACTCTGTCCTTGCCTGAGCTGTTGCTCACAACCACAAGACTTATCCTGTCCAAGCTGGTGCAAGGCATAGGCTTACAGCCCTCTTCTGGGGGCTTCCCATACCCAGGGAGCCTCAGGAGTCCCACCCTGACCCTTGCAGAGGATGGGAGAGAATTTGGGTGTCTGCCTTAATAACCGTAAGTTACTGTTGTTCAAAGAATACAGAGAAAGAGTGAGAACTTTTCCTTCCTGGGCTTTGACCTCCTAGAAGGAAAGTCTAGACCAGAGTGGTCTAAATGGAGTTTTAAATTATTGAAGAGGAAAATTTGTAGAGGCACTTGTGAGTAATGATGCTAAATATAATAGCAGAATTCAGTGAAGCTCTGAAGATATTTTAATCCAGGTGTTACAAATGCAAGTACTCAGAAAGACCTGTTTTTATGTAGTATTTGATATGTGTTAAACCCTGTCATTTTGAAGCTACTTATTTGTCTGTTACAAACATAGATAATGCTGGAAAAATATTATTACTGCTTTCATAAGAATGTTGTGATTAAGTTGATGATAAGATACAGTGTAATTAAAAATCCTGTGACTCCACCGGAACAAGAGGTTCACTCTGAAAGTGCTGTCTTTATGCTGTTAAAAAGCATTTATTTTACAGTGCATTTTTTGTTCTGTTGGACACTTGGCAATATTTTACGTTACATTTTGGAAGTCAAACACCATGGTATAGAGTCTAAATTCCTTGTCTGAAAGTCTTTTTGTTCTTAACCGTCAGAGAATATAAAAAAATCAGCTGTGGTATTTTCAGTCATCTCATATTTCAAATGCCTTTTTATTCAGTGCTTTTATGACCAGTTGCTTGACAACATATAGATATAGTTACTTCATGTGAACAATGCCCCTGTGCAATTGGTGTTGGTATGTATTTTTCAGGGCATATGTCGATATACAGTAGTTCCCAGCCAAGGGAGTTTTTTTAAAAGGGCTTTGCTGCAGTGCATTTTTACATGGTGAAGTGATGTTTTCATTGAAACTCTTCCATGACATCCTCACTAGGTTGCATCTATTTTAAGATACAAGTTTTATTAATCTGAAGTATGCCAGGCCCTAGTAGTGCAGCATTTTAATACTTTTAAAGTGTCTTTTATGGGATGTTATCATGGTTTTGCAATAGAAATAAAATAAATGGAAAAAAGGAAACTATTTAAGAAATTAAAAAGCCTCTTTTGCTAAAAAGGCTATATTGGTGAAAGAGGAAATGCTAGAGTAAAGAAAGAAAAATAAAAAGTGTTAACAGAAATTTAAAAAATCTTTATATATTCCCTTCATATAGCAAAATAAATTATATTCTTCCCAGAAGAGATTTCTTTGAAAAGTTATTATATTCTGTGGGAGTTTGGGATCATCTTTTAGGAAAAAAATTATATTCTTGCTGCATGCCATATGATAGTTGTGAGGAGGTGGGGAGCCTGTAGAAAGTATATGATTACACAGTAAATGCTACTTTTTTTGACTAATTTCTACAAAATCCCACTTAATTTCTGTAGAACTCCATCAATTTTATGCTTACTGTATTCCTTTTTCATGAGGAATTTGAGATTGTTGTTTTAACCTTTTCCCCCCACTGAGTGGACAATAAGTGAAAGCGACTGCAGTGTTGTGGTTTTTTTTTTTTTAATAACTTTTGTATCGTCAGCTTCGCCTCTAATTTTTACAATTTTCATAACAGGGATTAGTCATGAATGCTTTACTATAGAAATAAGTACACAAGTCTACAGAAGTTAGAGTGCGCTGCTGTTCTCAGTAGTGAGTGTTTATTGTTTTGGGCTATTACCAAAGAATGGCAGAATTTTTGTACAAGGGACTAACTCTGGAAAACCCCAAATGTAAATATTACAGTAATTTACTAGTCTTCAGCTCCTGGTTCATTTACTTGAAATTTAAGGATTTCTGTTATGGACAAACATCTTTGCTTGAAGAATTCAGGTAAATTCTCTCAATTTTAAACAGAGCAAGAAGGATTTAAGCATTTGCATGTGTTTATATATTTGCTTCCCTGGATTTGGTTTCATTGGCACCAGGTACCTGGGGATTCCTTCTGTGTTTCTTAGTACCAGAGAGCAAGTGGGGAATAGTCATGGGAGTGAATAAAAAAGGTACAATACAAAATTGGTAGGCTCAGTAAAACCATGTAGCTTACAAACTAGTTCTGACATGATTGCATGTAGGATAACCCATCATATTTTTATTTTAGTGAATAATTTAAGGTCAGTTACTAAGACTTTATGCAGTAATAAAGGTGATCTCAGAAAATGTGCTGTATTATGGGAGTTGTACAGCCATTTTCAATGTTGATTCTATGTTTTTTTTTTTTTCCTAATAGATCAAATATGGTCTAGTGGGTCACCAAACAGTAAATTTATACAAAGAAAAAAATAGTTGATGGCAAACACAGAGAGCTGATATGTTTTCAAGGAGGACTAGCCTGCTGCACTTGCGAGCGATGATAGATGTGTGTGAAATATAATCCTGATTAAAAATGCATGTGTGAAACCCCTTCGAATAAAGTGCTGTGTCTGACAACATGTTCAGAGCTCCTTTATGTGAGAAGGGCAGGGTAGTGTAACAGTCCTTGTACCATTCACTTTCTCTTCATCACTTGCTCAACTCATTGTTCTTCCAAAATTTTCAGCAGATGTAATGCAAAAGAGTTACAAGTGCGGAAAGCAGCATGAGGAAGTCTAATGGACTTGCACTGGAAGCAGAGGTTTTGAAAATACACATAAACCAGACTAATGCTTAAATATGTCCAGACTCTGTTTTCATGATGAGGAGTGCTAGGTCTGGAATCAGGGGAAGGTCATGGTCATTTGGCAATTTCTATGACCTGGTCAGGTATTAAAAGTGGAAACTGGTAATGAATATTCACTTTTAGGGCTGAATGAATCTTGGCTCTGTATAGAGAGGAAGTATGACACAAACAGCAACCACACAAGAAATGTGCTGGAATGCCCTCTTTACAGGGCTGGATCCTGCAACTCTTTATGCATAGGCACATGCTCTTCCATGATATCTTTTGATCCTCAGAGGCTACTGCTTGGATTTTGTTTGCAGGAGCTCTTTAAGGTAGTAATTAACTGAATTATGAGAGTGCCGAGAAGCTGTTTAGGTGCTGTTCTCTGACTGCTTCTGACTTCACCGACTGTGTGACCTTCTGCATCCCTGGTTTTCCTTTAAAAAGGCTCGTAATTGCAAGAGACGATCCATGATTGCTTTGGTAAGGTGCTCCCTCTAAGTAAAGACTGCAGTGTAGCCATGCTGGGTGTGGGTAATGCTTGAATGCTGTGTTTTGGTGGAGCTGTGCTCTACAGGCAGCTTTACTTGTAAGGTCAAAAACTGGAGCTGTGCCATAACAAAGGGAAGCCTGGGTCCGAGCGAGGATTTTGAGATGCATTTCCCCCATCTCCTTCTACCTTGCCTGCCATTATTAAAGGCCAGGGACTAGTAACCTGTGTGCTGCCCTGTGCCTGTTTGGCTGTGCAGCCTGTGACGTTTGAGAATTGCTGCTTCACCCCTTCCTCACGCCTTGGAGGCAGCTTCCCATCCGACTGCGTGCGTGAGAGTGTTTATTGCTGTGCTCAGTCCAAACACCTGCAGCAGCCATTGAGATGGAACAAAGTCACCTGTGGGAATGTGAAAGAAAGAAAAGGGGTGTCAGACCCTCTTGCAGCGGGTGAGCCATTAAAGCAGCATTTGGGCCCATTTTTAAAGGTATCCAGATGCCTACAGGTGCTGCTAGGCACCCAAAGGGATTTTCCAAAGCCCACACTTTTAAAGGTATTTAGGCATTAATCCAACATTGGAACGTCTAATTCTCACTTTCAAAAGTGCCTAAGGGCCAGATTCTTAAAGATCTTTAGGTACCGAGCTCCCCCTGAAATCAAACAAAAGTTACATCAAATGATCTTATTTCCCAGGACAGTATTCTTGAAGAAGTACCTCCTGGAATATTAATGCACGAAAGACCCAACTGATCTGAATTGGGAGGATATCTGCAAGTTACTGTACATCTCAGCCTTACTCAGAAACCTTGTCTTAAAAGATTCATTCTCGGATAAGGATCTGCTAGCTCTTTAATATAATTACTCCATACCAGTAATCTGGCATGATGACAACCGTCTATTAACTCTGCAACTTAACTCAAAATAACTCAACATTCATTACGTGCTTTTAATATATAATTTTGGTGAATTATAGAGGTTATGAGTGAGCAGTGGCTAAGAGCCAGGATGAATGTAGTGCATAATTCAGGCAGGTATTGCACAACCTTCCCTGCCCAGTACATTATTTCCTCTGTCACGAGAATGTTTTCCCCACAACTTTGGTTGCAAAGTTGATGCTGGTTTTATATATATAAATATGTGTATGGTCAAGGCTTGAGAGCTCTTCTAAACCTTTTCACTTTGCATGCAACCCAAATCTGCACACAGGCCTCAGAGGGAAAAAATCACACGTGTTAAACACACAATTTCAAGCTTACTTTTTTCTTTTCCTCTGTCCTTTGAAACGTAATTATATGCAAGTATTCCCATTTTAGGCAAATGCTTATAGAAGTAAGTCTTCCTGTGCACGTCAACCCATGTGTTTATATTTCCCTATAACATTTAGCCCTTTACACAGGGTATTGAGATCTGGCCAAACTCTCACTGCGCAAAAAGACCGCAGTAAAGCTTCTGAACTGTGGGGACAGGGACGTATGTGGTGAACCCGAAGAGTATTTTTCCCACTGTGCCTCCTGCTCTGCCTGCCTGCAGAAGGAGAAACTGAGTCAGGAAGTTAGGAAACTGAGGCACAGGAGCAAATTAAATCCCTTACCTCAGCACCGGTGGGGGAGCTGAGAGTATGGTTCAGCCACGTGTTGGGAGCAGGAGGCCACGCGGCCTGACTGCACCTGCCCCCTTCTGCTGCAGATGCCGCTGGCACCCGTGCCTCTTCCCGTGCATGCAGGTATGAATGTCCCGCACGTGATGTGGTGGAGAAAAGTCAGGTCAGCAGCATTTGGTGAATTCCCAAGTAAAAGCCTGATCTAGTGTTATTCACAGGAGGAATTACTTGCAGGATCAGTCCCTGAAAGAGGGCTGAGGAAATTCAGCGCAAACATTATTACTTTCTTGATCTGCATGAAGAACAAGCAGCTGTAAATATCAGAGAGGAAAGTTATATCTTGCTTTCTTTTTCCTGCTGTCTCCTGTCACTGCTGGAGGGAGCTAGTTTGCCATAACTTATACAATTACCAATAGTCTTTTTTAATTTGACATTTTAAGAGCTGTGTTGGGTAGAGGATAATTAATAGCACTTACTTGCTTTGAAGTTGAGCTTTAAATTATATATAGCATAATTATGTCTAAAGCCTCTAACTTACTACTTACGGTAGTAGGTATTTCATCCATGTTTTACTGTAACACAGCTCCTCTCTACAGCAGCACTAATCCTTTACCTGGGCTACTTAAGCTCAGAAACATTGATTACGTATTGTGATTTTCTTTCAATAATCTTAATTAATTCCTGATGCCTCTACCTTGTTTCAATTATTTTGAGTTTCAGCTCAATATTAAGAGAAATAAAATGGTGGATGAAATTTCATAACAAAATTTGTTGCAGGTAAAAACCAATGAATAAAAATTACTGTCTTCAAGACCCAAAACCACCAACCTTCTAAAACCTTTAAGACCCTGAATATTTTTTCTAATCCCTGGGTGCCTTTTAACAACTGAAACTATTTTTTATTTTTTATAAAATTGTCAATGGCTTTTCTTCAGATTTATTGGGGCTTCTGTTTAGCTTCAATAGTTGTCTTCTGTGTTCCAGCTATATATGCAGTAATACTTCTGTATGTGGTTGTATTTCTTTCCTTTTTTTTTTTTTTTTGTTATCCTGATAACAGAGAAAATAAAGATGTAAAAACGAAGGCTCTACTTGTATAACCTACGTGGAAAATTGTACAATTAAGGGTTCATTTATTCATCGCACACACGCTCACACAATCTGCTTTCCAATAAATATGCAGATATTAGTGACAATGAAATCTTGCTTATCCTTAGTATTCTCCAAATTTTACTTTGCAATTAACTGTATTACCAGGTTACATCTATATTAGTATATGTTTCCCCTCAAATTCTAAAGAGAGTAGAGTCTCTAATTTATTTCCCATTCTGCAGTTGATATAAGCAGGGTTTTAATGCTGGTGATCTCTTTCTTAGTTAAAAATACACACTCTGAGTGCTCTGAGATTTATGTAAGAACTTGGAATTCAGACATGGGGTTTTACACTGCTTCTTCAGTTAAGATTAATTAGCAATTATTATTAATAAAATTCGCAGTGTGAATAAAGTGTTGTCTTTCTAGTCTTTCCTGCAGTCTCTTTTATTTGGACTTCAATATTGACAAGGTTGTGAATAGTGAGGAATGCAGTTGCTACCAAAGTCACAAAAATTGGTATTATGGAAAGACAGATGGTTGCTTGTAAATATTAAACAAGGGGTAAATTGTAGTCTTGATTTAATTTTGGTTTAGGTGATTTTATCAGGAAGGAGGGAACACAGTGACCACAGAAAACACAAATGTACTTTTAAATATTTTAGATTTCTAGTGAGCTTCAGCTTCTCAACTGAATTTAAAATCAGTAAGCCTTTCTCTGTGCTCTAGATAATGAAGCTTGAAAACAGTATTTACTAGAAAGATGCCATGCTGTCTGATACACTGCTTTAGTGCACAATTAAAATAAACCCCCCCCAAATAATAGAAAATATCAGGTGATGCTGGAAGTGCTGCCATAAAGTTTTATTTCTACAATCAGTTGGAAGGTAGAGAGAAAAGTAAATAAATATACTGTTTTGATTAGTGTGAACAATATAACATTAAAGGTCATATCAGCCATATGATTTATCTTAAGAATGCAAATTTGCTGACAGCGAGTTCATGTAAGTGGAAAATACACAAGTTTGCTTTGTCTTTCTCTCTCTTTCTTGCAGTTTCATTTGTTTCATTTGCCTTTTTTGAAAATATGTGGACCTGAGAAGTTTATCCAGAGGAGACATGGGATCCATCCCTGCATTTTGAGGAGGAAAAAATTATTTCATGCTGACCAGTTGCATGCAGCAGACTTTCTTTGTATAACAATATGAGCTGACTTTGGTGGCCAGCATCTCTTGGGAAAAGGCTATGCTGGTGCCCGAGGCCGGATAGGCTGGCGCGGGGCTGGAAAAGGAGCTGTTTGGGGCTGTGTCGTTCTTGGGAGCATTTGCTTCTGCAGGAAAGAGGCTTGTCCAGTTCTGGGCACATTGTAAATAAGGATTAGACAAATTACCCTTTGGTTCTGATTGACCTTTCCAATATGCACTATACATAGGGAGGTTGTATGCGTTAAATAGCTTGTAATGCTTATTGTTTATATAATAAATAAATTTTCCAAGTAAACGTGTTTCTTCTTAACCCTAACCAATGGCTACAGGGAATGGTAACAGGCCTACTGGCCTATAGTCCTTAGTTAAATCATCAGTTTGTTAACTGCTGTTTGCAATCTAAACCCTCCCTCTGGAATGGACTTCTTTAAAGCAAAATGAAATAAAATAAAGGTAAGTAAAAGTAAATAGATTTTCCTATTGAAAGTTATTACTTCAGGAATGAAGAAGATGGATATTGATCCACACCATCCTTTGCCATTACAGTCAGGTTCACATAGATAGCTCAGACACTTTATTCTAAGCAAACAGCCATTTTCTCTTCTGACTTGGATTCCAGTGAGAATTGAAAAAAGTAAAAGGTTTGTAAAAACATTTTTCTGTCCTTCTTACAGGGACAATTTATGTTGAAGTAACAGTTTCTGAGATACTTGCACCTGTTATTGATTTATTTCTTCTTTGTCATGAACAATCTCCTGTTTTATAATACAGTTACCCTTGTGTGCTGCCCTAAGGTAGTTATTCAGAAATAGTTTTACTACAACAAAGTCCCAGAGGACTTCAAAAGACAGAAAACATTCTGAATAAAGGAACAGGCATTTGTACATACATTGGTTTTTGCATCTTATATAGCCTATATCAATGAGAGTAATGTTTGTTTCCAACAGCAATAAAGAGTATGGCATGACATGCAATTGTCATAACCCTGTAAATGATGCTGGGGATCCATAAGATCCCTTGTTAGAGAAAGCTTGCAGAATGACCTTGGGAGTCTGTGGAGTGGAAAACAGTTCAAAAAAATAATTTAAAAAAAAATCAATCTAAATAAATGAATAAAAATAACACAGTTTCTAGGTGCTGCTATCTGAGATGCATGTGTTCCTTTTAGGAAAAAATTGGGTCTGTAATATGAATGATTTGGAAGCAAATGTAGTGTGGAAATATAAGCATCTTTCTTTCACTTATTCATGTACCTGTAGGCATGCACACACATGCACAATTGCTTGCTTGTTTTAATATAATATTTCCATTATTCCTCTACAGCTCACAGTTTTATAGTTAGAGATTAATGTGTGACCTCTGCCTTCCTGACTTCAACTGATTACTACAGAGGAATTCTTCTGTTTTTACTTTTTATCACATCTTCTGACATTTTAGTGAATAATACTTGACAGCTACGAACATCTGCAAAAGTTACTGTTATCATAACTTGAGCTCAACAGAGCTACTGTCACTGATGCTTAGGAGGGATCGTGTTGCTAAAAAGATGGGGAGTGTGTTTACATTCTCTCTTTTTTTATTATTCTTGTTGGATTTACAGTAGGAACATTTTATTAGCATACTTTTTCATCAGTGAAGACACGTGTCTCTTATATTTAAAAAGGATAGATGTAAAATGTACATTGCTTGACCATAAGTTTGCAGTCTAGCCAGGATGTTTGATGAAGCAGTTTTCTTTCATATAAGATTTTTACACACATCATGGAATGACTAGACTTTTTTTTTTCTCCTCTCCTTTTTCTTCATTCTTTTTTTAGTCTATTGGGCAAAGAGCTACTGACAAGCTTAGAGCCACAAAGCAGTTTTAAATAGTACAGACTTGTAAGTTATTTGTGTTAAAATAATTCCACTTTATTCTTCTGATTGCTTATTCAGAATGCACCCAAGGAAACTGTTATATTAGAGTCTCCTTGAAGACAGCAATGGAGACAGCAAATGCAGTTAGTCATTTATGTGCATATTACAGTATAAATCACAAAGATTAAGGGCCGTCATTTTTGGGAGTACCGCAATTTTGCAACAAAAAGCACTTAAATAATTACCTTTTTAAGCAACTTTTATTGACTATGCAGGAGGATAAAAAGTAATCTTACTTGTTTTAAATGGCATAAAGCAACCAAATGCCATTAACAGAGTGTTACATTTCTTATTTCACTCAGATTGCTGAAGCTTACCGGCAAGAGATAAAAAATGTATAAATTCAGGAGCGCTGGCTAGCAATATCCCAAGCCATTGTCAGTGGACTCCTACTTTCCCCTGCCAAAATATGTGGAAGCATGCATGGATTGTGCTAGATTAGTACGAAGGGCTTGTTTCCGTGGCATTAGCCAGGTATCTTAGCAACAGGATCATACCAGATTCTCGCAGTGCTCTGTGGTGGTGCATGTAATATCCTGGACATAATCTGTCTTTTAATTTTCTTTGGATTGTAGTGATATTACAGATACATGTGTTCAGTTATAGATCTTTATTTAATAAGAAGAATGCTTTAGCTGAAGATTTGTACTATGTCAGAAGTGGGCAACTCACAATAATGTTACTGGAGGTTTAGCCCAGGTACAGCCTTGTCTCGCATTTCAGATTGACAGGGAAACTTACTCCCTTCATTAAGATGTGCCTCGTAGTTCATATCTTTATGCTGTGGAGACGGGGATGCTGCCAGAATTCATAATAATGAGAACGTTATTTAATGTCAGATAGAATGCAAATTGCTTGTACAATTGAAATGTCATCTAAAACATGCCACCGTATGCAACACCACTTTATTATAAGTCACTGAGAGCAATATCTTAAATTTGGAATTGCACTAATCCTTCATCTGCTTTTGTTTACCTTTCATCTATAATAGAGATGTCGAATTTCCTCCAAACTGCATTTGCATGTTTTAACTGCTTGCGCACACAGCTGAAGATGTGTGGGAGAAGCATGAACAAGAACTTCCTTTTGATTTTCTTTGCCTTTTGCTTGTTTGTTCAAAGCAAATTAATAGGAAAAGATAGCTTTCAAATACAAGACAAAATGCCATGTCAACCCTTTTTAGAAAATAAGCTGAAGCTCATGCAAGAATATTTTGTGAGTTAAAGTATGAATTGTAATACAAATTTGATTGTATTGATTAGGTTGTAATTGATTTTCTTGGTAATTTAGTCCCATACAGTAGTTTGTTTCATATAATTGAAACAATAACAATAACTTCACAGGATTAACTTGGTTCACAGTAAGATGACATTGAATGTATTTAAGATTTTTGGCATACTTTTCTCAGAAAAAGATATCCAGAACAATTATTTTCCAAATGCAATATATGCCAGTGTGGAAAATACAGTTAGTGCGCTGGCAAGGCTGCACAACTTTATTTATAAATATGTATCTGAGCAGGAACCCTTTTTTTAGACAGGTTGTTTTTGAACTATTTGAAGAAAAACCATGGTGGCATCTTCCCTCTCCTGCTCTGCCCTGGCAGCTCTTCTTCCCGCTCTTTCATGTGAGTGCCTCTTGAACATCAGGAGAGGCGAGAGGGGGAAAATGGAGCCCTGTTTCCCTTACTAAAGTGGATCTACGGGGATGCTGCTACAGTGGCTGTCTGGGCTCGTCTGTGAGTGTGACAACTGCTTTCCTTTTTTCCATGACAGTGCTTGGAGCCAGGGAGCCCCTTACTGAACACTCTGGGAATCTAATTTTAAAGAAAAAAATCATCTGGCTGCTGTTCTCTGGAGGTGCTGAGCAGCCCCTGAGCTGGTCGGCACCGGGCAATGCCTTCGTACTGGAGCCAGCTGCAGCCTCTCTTTCTGGTTGCACTGTGGCCAAGGAAGAATGAGATGTCAGGGACAGGCAGTCAGATTTAGGAGCCACAGATTTGCCAGGTGTGCTAGAAGTTTTAGGTTTTGACTTATTTAGTCTAAGACTAAGGAAACGTTGGAAAAGTTGTTTCAAAAATACTCACCTTGAAGAATAATAGAAGCTCTTTAAAGCTGAAAATCTGTTCTTTTAGGAAGTAGTTCTTGCCAGAATCATGCAATGTTACTCAGAGGCAGATTTATTTTCCTGGACAAAAGGAATAACATGAATAAGGCAGGGAATAATGTTTTCTCTGACTGGAGGTTCATCTTCAAAGTCCAGACTTATCATGGTAAGATCTATTCTGTTGTATCCATACGCTCTACTTCAGAGCCAGATGGCATTCTGAAGATGCACCTCTCCGTTCACAAGGAATTTCATTTTATCAAACTAATTCATTTTAGAAATTTTCTGGATTTTTCATTCAATGAATCGTACAATGCCATGCTCGTGTCTGGGGCATCAGCCCTTGCCCCTGACTCTTTTCTGTTCCTTTCCTCTTCCTCAAGTCAGAGAGTGGCTGAAGCAACTACTAATAGACAACAGTCAGCGTTTAGGTGTAGACAGGGAAGAGCTTGTTTGTGTTTGCTGTGTAATTTATTTGTCTGGCACATTTCCCACTGTGGGACTTGTGGCCCTCATTTTCTGATTAAGAAAAAAACACGTGGCTACTTGTTTGAGTGGGAAACATGGTGTCCAAAGAAGCTACGCCTCGGATACAAAGAGCACTTTGATATTTCAACTGTGCAGTAGCATTTGTTACAGAGAGCAAACAAATTGTCTGCAGTTTTGCTTCAAGTGGAATAGAGAATATTCAAGTATCACTGGGTACTTAGTAAGGTTTGCCTGACATCTTAAATGCGTGTGGGACCACTTGTCCTGGTTGGAAGTGCTCAGTTACATATCCTACTGTCGAGAGATTTACAAATTACAGTACATGCCTTTCTCTCTGTGCTTCAAAGTTCTTGGAAGATAAATCCAGTGCTTAAAATGTTGGTAGAACAAAGCTTTATCATCATCTAAAAGGAGCAATGGCATGAAGCCTTGAAAACATGACCTAATGGCCCAAAGTAGTATTCAGAGGGTGTCTCAGGGCATATGTGATGCCATGATTTCTGACCATGATGAATACAGCTGTGCTCGTGAACCAAAGAAACCAGCTAGGAAAAAGAATTGTATTCATTCACAGAGTTTCAAGTTTGTTTGTTAGTTTTAGCTGTCTTAAGGCTTTTTCTGTTGCAAATTGTTCTCTTTGCTGTTGCAAATAATTCCTAAGTCATTCCAAAAGTATGAAAGACTGTTTCCCTCTCTGTTTCAGAGGCATCACTACTCCAGTGTCCTTTCACGTGAGTCTGGTTACAAACCCAAATTGACTCTTTATTTAAATCCTAATTGTATTTGTGGCCTAGAGCTATCAGCCAGTCTTACTCTCCTATGCTAGACACTGAGCAAACATATAAGCTAATGATGGCCTCTGCTCTGAAGAGCTTAAAATCTTTAAAAGACAAGACCTCCCAGATAGATAAGACAAATAAATGGCCCAGGTAACATAACTCAAATACACGTGTGCCTTCTCTGCTTTTCATTTTCAATTGTGTGGATTTTTTTTGTTGTTTTGAGGGTTTTTTTGTTCACTGTAAATACGAAGGATGCTCAGGGGTGCCTGTCCTTGAGTAAATTCATACCCAGAGATTTGATAATAAATTAGTATCTTGTTAGTTTTCTCAGCCACTTTTCATAGGGAACTGACTGAACAATGAAATTATATGGCATTTTATTGTACCTGTTTTTAGGAAGACTGTGTTAATTTACTGACTTTGTTAACATAATATCTCCATTTGTTTGGTTGGCACCTTTAAAAATATTTTTGTCTTTCTTCATTGATCTCTGTCAATCTCTATCATAATCCTGAAATTGTTTCCTTGTGTTTTTAAGGCAACTTAATTTCTTTATCAAATATGATTTCTTCCTTCAAAGTTAGATTCACAGATATCGTTCCACATTATTCTAGGCTGAGTTACTCTTGTATTTGATAACTCTCAGCGAGAGTTATCAGAGAAATGTTTGACAAATGAAAATGATTATATGCGCCTGCAGCACAGATGCTAATATCCTTTTCAGCTGATACCTAGAGGGAACTCAACACCCTGGTCTGAGACACTTCAAGGGTGAAACTTGATAAGTTTAACAAAGCTGAGAGACACTATAAAATAATTTGGAATGTGAAGAGAAAATTACTGTAGCTATCAAAAAAGTATGAGCAAATTAACTTCTGAAATATGTAATTTTGGAGCCTTCTGTTGCCTGTTTCTTCAGGGTTCTTTTTCAGAATTTTGTTTACTACATGCTAAAGGCTTGGGATTTCTGGGTAATGCCAGAAAACATATCAGTAACCTTTTGAATGCAGTTACGTGGAGGGGAAAAAAGCTTATTGAATTCAGAGTTAATTTCAGAATGGTATGCCTACTCTCATTAATCTGGCTGCAGGGAAGACACAAGTAACTTTTGATTTGCTATTCTAAAATGAATTAATTATTTATTTCTGTTAATCATCATCTTCAGGCTTACAGAACCTGATTTTTGGTATTATATCACAAAAATGGTGGATCTCTTGGCTTGCAATCAGGCAACTGATTTCTGTAATTACGTTCTAAACATTCATCAGTCAGACTGTATTCCTATTGAGGGAAAATAACATATACTTTATATCTGAGTACAAAGAATTGTTTATGTAGAGTTAATTAATTAATTTCTTTGGTATAATCCCTTACGGTACATATAGCTGATCTTAATTTTTATTGGTGATTTGTAATTTATCATCAATGAAATGCTCTTTTAAAAAAAAATCTCGATTACCCAATGGTCTGTTAATGCTGACATGCAGGTTAACACCGGTATGCAGTATACTGGCTCCTTCAGGGGAAAGAAGAAAATTCATTGCAGGGGATTTAGGTCTTGCGTTTTGACAGCACTTTGGGTAGGGCATAAGAAGGCGGGAAGAACTTAAATGGTAATAAATTGGCTTTTAGGTGGAAGTTGAGTCATGTTTAGACTTGAGCCCCTTAGCTTCCCCAGGAGTGCTTGATGAGAACTTGCTTAATGAGAACAGAGGGACTAGGAAGCTCATGATCTCTCATTTTCCACCAAATCATTGCCCAAACCCCAATTAAGAGGTAGAAAATATAGGGACACTGGAATTCTACTTTTAGGCCCATATTTGTTACAGAGTTTAATTGGATAATTTGTCCATGTGAAGACTGTGGAAGTGGACATATATGTTTTTCATAATGTACATCATTATGGCTATTGGTTTTAAATCTTTTGTTAGCTGTAGCCAATCTTCCCAGCTAATTTCCATTACCTGTTACTGTATACACTGGGCTAGTATCAAAGGTGTTTTTTTTCTCACAAGTCATTAAAGAATTTCCGAGTGACAATTTGACTTTGGGGACCTTTTAATACTGGATTATTGAAATGATCAAAACACAGGTATCACGAAATATGTAAATATGACTCACTCTTTGTCACAGGATGAGCTATCACAAGATGTATGCAAAGATTCAGCCTATGGAAATGGCTCTGCCCTTTCATGGGAAATGAACTGAAGTGATCTTTGTGAGCTATGGGGTCATGGAATAGAACAGGTAACTAATTTTGCCATATGTCTGATCTTAAACTGGTTCCATCAAACTAGGCTTAGCATGCCTGTGCATGGAGCTCACCCTGTTTATCTGAACTATGTGCAAATAAAAGGTACTATATTATTTGTTCAACACTGTTAACTCAGATTGTTAAATAGTGGTTCTTTTGCACATGCTTTCCTATATTGAAAAAGATGCTTTTACATGTTGAGTCTAGTAATAAAAGGACTGAAGCCATTTGTTTGACGCATTGGAGTCAGTGAATATCGTTAGAAAGTAATACTACTACCAGTGTCTGCTGGACTTTGTAAATCAATGCTCATTTTTCCCAAATACTGTTCAAAAAATACCAACCCCAGAAGAGATGACCCTTTTAATTCCTTAGTATAGGCTACAGTTCAGTTTGATTTATGGAAGACCAGTAGTCTATTTATAAAAGATGTATCTGCAAGATGCACTTTATGAGAAACTTGGCTTTTGGGACACATTAATTCTAAGTGCAGATGCAACTTTCATGTTTTATAATATAACCCTGACAGCTGTAATTTCAGATTAAAGATTTTTCATTCACATTCCCATCCTGATTGCTCTGCATGGTCCTTATATTACCTTATTGTCAATAGCAAGTGTTCATCCTATTGGGAGTCATTTAATAACCAGCTGCCATTTAAAGTGTAGACAGAACATTTGTCTCAGCCAGCTCATCTCAAGTGTAGTTTCTCTGCATGGGGATCTGGGACTTCTTCAAGAAAAACAACAGCTGGACCTCACTATTGTTCCCTGCCTCTTCTTTTGTAGTGGCAAGTTAAAACAAATATGGATACTCTTTGTGAATTTTCTGAAAGTGTTTGTGGCACTAGTTTGTTTATTTATTTTCCAGGAACAAAGTAACCTCTTTATGACAAATGTTGTTGTCCTTTCCTATGCCCTACAGATCTGCAGTGCTTATTTTGTACTAAAGTTTTTTGCTGAACATTAAGCAACAGCAAGATTATAGGTTTTGTGCCACTCCACAGCACCTCTGCCTTTCTACATGTCATTATCTCCACTGTATCAAGATACTCTGCTTGCAAGGTATTTTAAAGTCAATTTTAAAACAATAGTTTAAGGGCATCAATTTATTTTCAGATGTGATTTTCCAACCAATGTCATTGGGAAATAAGTATAACTGGTCTATATGAAAATGAATTCATGACTGGTAACGATTTTTTTAGAACCTACCTTTTAAATTTCCTTAACTTGACAGCTGGGGATTATCCTTTGTGGCAGTGATCTGTAACAAAAAAGGGGGGGAGGGAAGGTTTCAGAAAAAAATTGACTCTTTCATGGCTAATTAAACTGGAATACAAATCAATCAACAGAAATAGCTGATGAATTTATTATGTCTGTGCAAGCTTACTGTATCCTAATGTGTTTGATGTTCACTAAAATTACTATTCCCATCATCTTATAGGGTAATCGTTTACCTTAAGCTTTACCTTTATCTATAATATCGATCTGAGACTCTCAGGCAAGTAATGGAAGTTTGGGTTTATATAAGTGTGCAGGGTATAAACACTAGAGCCATGACAACTTGGAAAACCTGGCCTGGTGATTAAACCCTTTATTTTTCTTTTCAGATCAAGTTCTCTAAGTCCCCCAGGCTTGTAATCCTACGGGTTAGCTTAATTAAGTTAATGGAAGGGTGGATGAAGAGGTGTAACCACCAAGAAGCTCTTCAATTCAGTCTCTATAAACTTTTTACCGTGTAACATTTGTCCATTTATCATTGTATCACTGTGTCTTACAACTGATTCTACTGGTGTACTCAAACAGACAGGATTTTGAATGCATTATAAATGTTACTTGGAAGAGTGTCCAGCAGCCAGGGGTTATAGAGAGAAATATATACCACAATGTTGAAACTTCCTGGAAATCAGTTTTGAAATTTGAATGCTTTTATTTTCTGACATCTGAATGCTGTGGTCACGTAGTTACTGACATGTAATTTGTTGTTTGGTTAACTGTAATAACAGACTTTCCCCCCCTCTTTTTTGGAAATTAAGTATTCTTTTGAGGTGATGAGAGGAAGCTCACCTGAAGTGTTACAAACATGCCTGGCAGTGTTTAGAGAGCTTTTAGGATTTCAGAAGAAATTGATCCATGTCCTGCATAGAAACTTCATGAAGAATTTTGTCAATGTATTAGTAAGATAAACGTGACATGTGATGGGTATCTTGCCCAAATTATTTGGTGGTTTTTTATTCAGAAAAATTACTAACAAAATGTACAGCCTCATTTCCATTGCCCTAACAAATTGTTTCCTCTTACCTTTTCCTATGTACTTAACCACTCGATGGATTGCTTTAGCAGTCATCATTCAAGTACCATTTTCCAGCTCACCCTAGCCCCACAAGATAAGAAACTCAGTTCCCCCCATGAGCTCAAGCTCAAGGTAATTTTTGCTAGGCTGCTAAGACTTTCCTTTCGATTCAATCCTTGCTTCCAAGGAAAAGAGCAACATTCAGAACGATGTCCGAGTCACGTGTTGCCTGAGCAAAGAATGAGATCAGCTACTTGCAGTGCACGTCTTCCGACTACAGATATGTATGAATAATAAATTATATTGTCTTTGTTAACAAAGGGTCAGAAGCGAATCCAGTCTCCAAACAGAGCAGAGTCACTAGGTTGTATGCAAAGCATATGCGGAGGAGGAAGCAATCTTTCCCCCTTGGTGTCTTGGAGAGGAGCAGTCACCCTGGTGTGCCAGTAAACTGGTAACAACACACAGGGTGGATTTCAAATGTTCTTGGATCTTCTCCCTAAGCCTCTCCCAACGTCTCACTCTTTTCTGTAAGCTGTAGCATTCACTCAAATCCCTTCCACTGTCTGCCAATTCTAGAAGCAAAACTTGGTGATTCCAGTGCACTTAGTACATGTTACAGCAAAGTGTTGAAGGGCTGGAGAACAATACCAAGCATCCGAATAAAGCTGGGTAATAGTTAGTTAATGAAGGTTAGCACTCTCCCTTGAGAATCCCATATAAAATGCTATATATTGTTCATCATAATGACTTGCTTTTGAAAATGTAGTCATTTTGATTGAAAGAAGGCTCTTTAACAAAAAAAATTCTAAACTGCTGTTAATTTTTAATGACTGCATTTTCATCAGTCTTGTTTTCTTTTTTAAAGGGAAGAAAACAATACCTAGGACTCCCCTGCCTGCAAACCTCAGACTTCCAAATGGGCCTGAAACAGAAGGGGGAAAAGCCTCAGCATTTCCTGTGCAGCTCTCCACTGGCAGTGCTCGAGTGTTTACTGTAAACAAACCATACTGTCCTCTGGAGGCTAATGGGGCTGTTGATTGGTGTTTGCTCATCACAGCAGGGTCTGGTGTGTGATATCTGGGGCTCCTGTGTATTGATGAGTGTGGGCTGCCAGTGGGAGGTATAGCCTGCCGGAGGACAGGGAGGGGGGCATGGGGGCTTGTTAGCTCTTTGTGGCTGGGTGGAATGAGAGACCTTGTTTATTTAACATTCTTAGCAAGTCCTCCAGGACCCTTGCAAAGTCTACTAAAGTAGAATTCCCCTTATTCCCATGGATCTTTGTAGAAGTATCTAGCTGTTGAAAGACCAGACAAGATAGTTGTATGCTTACTTAAAATAACCTTCATGCATCTGATCAAACATCTACTCTCATCTGAAACAGCTTAGGATCTCCATAGAGGCTTATTAAGCAGGTAGCAATTTAGAGTATGTCCTTGCCAAACAGTTGTGTGTAATAGTTTGTTTATGTTCTCTCAAGCAATAATGCAAAACCAGAAAGATTTGCCTGACATTAGGGACTTGAATCAGGTTAAGATTCTTAAGAACACCAATTTTTTTTCAAAGGTGCTATTAAATTCTTAATTAAATTACTATCACACACATATAGCAATCAGAAATTTAGGATCCTATTTACAGATGTATGTGTCTAAATACAAGCATCAAAGCAGAAGATTTTGGCTAATAAGAAACAACAGAGAAAGGTGGGGAATAGTACTTGTCATCTCAATTTGCTTTATAACTCTGACTTTTTTCTAATTTGATAGTCTATTGTGCTATTGATGGAAAGACATGGGAGGGGATTTTGGTTTCTAATGGCTTTTTTAGAAAGTGGTATCTGGGTCAAGAGGGAACTCAGTTGAAACCATCTAAACCAAGATAGGCAGGGGCATATTTGATTTACTGATAAATCTTTTTTAGAAAATGCTATCGATGGTGGGGGCTTCCTTGTTATTTGTTTTCTCTGATCACAGCAAAGGCTTCAGTAGCAGGTGAATATTTGTAGTTATCCTCCCCTCTAATTCTTTACTGCTTGTAATTTTAATTATAAAAAAAACCCCAACCTGTTTTGGTCTTCCCTACATAGTTTGTCACTAATTTCCATGCTACATGGCTGACAGCTCTGGCTTTAGCAGTGTGTAAACTGGAGGAGATTTCGTTTCCCCAGTTCTAACCACGGTTGAGAAGCTGCACCAAAACAAATCTTTGCTGCTTAAAGCTGGGCTGAGCTTAAGACTCATGCACCAACATCCCATTTATCTTTAAATGAGAGAGTTCATTGCAAAGTGGAAGCACCTGAATGTCAACAGCCAGAATTGGATCAAACTGCTAATGTCAACAAGAAGCCTTAATAAATATATTTCCTCTATTGTGATGCTATGTTACTACAATTTCTTCTGCCTCATTCAATTATATTCAGGAAGTTATGTAGTCTGTTGTTTTTAAAATGGAACAGTGTATCTTAAAACATGAACTGATATTTAGGAAGCAACATGAATTTGAGGGTCTGCAGGAGACAGTCTGGGTCTCTTTTTATGTCAAGAGATTTGAAAGAGCACAAATCCACTTCTCATTTCTGATCACTTCTGAGCAGGTAAACATGTTGAAGGGCACTGAAGATCCACTACAAGGAGTCACTGTAGGATTGTATGTTGCTGTGAAGATCATCATAAGGCATTCCTAAAAATAAGACACAGGTTCCTTTGTTACCTGGGTAGTTTAAAAGTAATTTAAAAATACTTAATGACATTTATGCTAATGTTAAGATAACATATAAAATCTTGTAACAATAACAATAAAACATACCCTAACTGAGGGTGCAGTGCTACGTATGTCTTTTGGCAATGCTCTCTTTGTAACTGCCTTTCAGGATAAAGTTGCATATTATTCTCTGAGCTTGGCTAACCCTAAATCTGTTGCAGTGTCTCCAAAAGTGAGAGCTTTTATTCCTCCTTCCCCAGTCTCCTCTCTGCTGGCCATGCAGTCCTCCTCCTCTCAGGGGAACTCAAGCTGATTCAACTCACTAAACTGGCAGAAAAGTAATCCTACCAAAAAGTGTCTATGTGTTTTTGCAGCGGGTAGTGAGCTGAACTAGCTGAGCAGAGACATGCTCCTGCTGGTACATGGGAAGGGTCAGGTCAAGCCCAGAGGAGGAACAACAGTTGAAAGTAAGAAGGGAAAGAAGATCTTCCTGCACTGGTGTCTGCAAGGTATTATGTTGTCTATGATGTGTAATTTCATTCTCAGTTAAGCTGACATGCTGTTTCTAGGGCTGCTCTGTGAACAAGATGATGAATGTAGGGGGTAAACTAGCTTTGCTGCCAAAAGAGGTGTTCATGGAAATACACCCTTGGACTAGAATCTCTTTCAACTTGTCAGTTTTCCAACATTTTGCACTTGGTAACACTTTGGCTATCAGTTTTTCTAGATTTAATGTGAATTTCTCCCTTTTCTCAAGGGACACAGTGTGAAGGGGAATCTTGGACAGCTAGAAAGTGCTTGGAAATCAACAAAAGTTGTTTGGTTGATTTGACAGGATGTATAAAACTGAAAATAGCTTCTATAATATTCATACAGACTTTGTTTAGATTTCAAGTTAACAGTAGTGCTTTATTTCTTCCTTAGAAGGCAAAAGGATTGATTGTAATAAGGAAGTATCTAGTAGCTTTAACTTAGCTGAATATTACCCATCCATAGGTCAGATCAAACAAATATGACCAAATTCTCACATTTAATGATCAATCTTTATGCACGTAGGACCAAAATATAAATAAGGGAGGATCTCACGAGCATCTGATTAGTGCTTGATACTGAATAATAACAGACCTGCTCAAATGTTTGCAAGTACAGTATTTCTCCTTCTAGAGGCCAGCTTGCCAGAAGTGAACATGAGTCACCCGCAGCACTCCCCTCTTTACCACTTGAGATAACGTTTTGCTTATTTAGTCTCATCTTATAGAATGCTTCAGTGGCTGTTGTTCAGAGGTGCATTAACTTTACATACTTTCTAAGACTCTAGATAATTGTTTTTATTTAAACAATGTGAAAACATTTATGTTTTCAAACACAAAATGCTGAGGAACTGACTTTTTCATCTAAGAACATGAAATTTGTTGAGGTTAACAATTATGTCATTGGGGGGATATCCTGAAAATATTTTTCATTCAAATGTTTTCAGAAATTTTCTTCAGAAGTTAAAACTAAATTCCACGCACTCAGTAAAAGTAGTTCTGGTTTTGGCAGAGAATGTCGTGGCAAATTGAAGCACAAAATAGTCAGTGACGATTACAGGAGTTTGATGATAGTCCAACCTCAGGTATTGCCCCTTCTTTCTCCATATCAGTCCACCCACCTTAATGACTGGAAGCTCCTTTCTTTGCTTTAGCGGGACACTCACAACTGCCTGAACAGTTTTGCTGGGACACTTTTTGGCCTAACTGCCCTGTCAGTTACAATTAAAAGCGTTAATATGACAGTCAAAGGTCATAAATTGCTTGTGGCTAGTGTTCGCTGCTTGTCTTGCACAATGGCAACCAGGAAATTGCCCTGTCAGTTACAATTAGAGGTGTTAATATGGTGGCTAAGGGTCAAAATGCTTCAGTAGGAGGAAGGAGTTGCAGAGGACATTTGGTTTACATTACCTGACGGTTCAGGAAAACTTTGCTTAAATGGGATGGTCACTTAATCAGGATATATTTAAATCTGAGTAAGAGCCCTGATTAAGGTTTCTACTTCATTGCTCTGGTAATACTAAGTGCTGGAATTATGCCTTTTTGAGGATTTTCTAAGGCTTACTCAAATGCTACACTGGGAAAAAAAATTGTTAATAGGTCCCATACTTTTTTGTGAGATATTTGTAGGGATGTAGTTATGATGCAGGAAGAAACACTGCAGAAAAATACCACTACTATTTATTATTACAGCTCAGTTTGTCTAACTGAAACTTGTTGTGTACACAAACTTAATGTGAATAGGGTACTGAATTTCTCCTTTGCAGGTGGTTTTTCAAAAAGACTCTGGTCTGATGTTATTTTCATTGACCTTAGTGATGGAACTCGCCTGGACTTCAGAAACAGCAGATCAAACCCAAACGCTTCTGAGACTATGGTTTTCTCGTTATTTTATATCTGTTTCTTCTAAAAGTGCTTTTCCTACTATTTTCACTGTGGCCAGCTCTAAACTTATAGATGAAATGAAGTAACTCAATAAGAATATCCATTCCTTTAAAATCCCTTAGATTTCAAAGACTATTTGTTTGGGGTGGTGGTCCCTCAAATGGTTTTAAATGTTAGTGGTAAGAAAACACCACTGTTGTTCTTGTATTTCCATTGTAAGGTGATGATGCTCAATTCCTATATATAAAAAAGGTAAATTTTCTAGCATATCCACAAAACTCTTGGAGTAGCCAAGCAGTTAACTTATGCTGAGCTCTGTTTATGCACAGCTATAGACCAGGATTGGTGTAAAGCTAGTTCTGATGTGCCCACACAGATGTGGCAGATATCCATGATCTTTAGGGACTGGAATCTCTTTAATATCACAAATGGAGTAATTATAATCCTAGGATATACATAGTCTCCTTCTAAGAGTGTGTTGTCTCTTGTTCCCTATTACCAAAGAAAGTCAGGATATTAGACCAAGAGCATTACTGAAATAAATGTTGGAGATCAAAATCTACAGGAAACCCTGATGGTCACTGATACACTGAGCTCAATGAAAGACTAAATGAGAATCATAGAAGAGAACCATTCAAGCTGTTGGGTCAAAAATAATTTTAGTGCAGTCACTTGAATGAAATCAGTAGATTTAAAAAACCCTGAATTTTGGCCCTTCTTTGTCAAGCTCATTGACCACATAGAAAACTTCTTGTAGCCTGACCAATGAAAAACAACCCAGACAACTAACAGAAGAGAACATATATCACAAGAATTTTTTTATTATTATTCTACTGCTGCCCCTGGTTGGCTTTTGGTAACTTTTGTGTTATAGAAAGAACAGTGGATATCCCAAATACCCCTGGCCAGCATAGCATAGTAGGGCCTGTTCTCTCTATAGCAGAATTTGTCTCCCCAGCCTTTGATGCCCTGTCCTCAAAATAGCAGAAGACTATGTTCTCCGTGATGCACCAGGGTTCGCAGGTATAACAGGGTAAAGGAGGCTCCAGTGTCAGTTGTAGGGGCAGACTATGTTCTTACCCTAGTCCAAGCCTAAGGCTGCCAGACCACACAACTCTCTATCCCTGTGGTGCCATTTCTGTTCTAGATGAGCATCTGTAGTGTATTTATCACCACAGCATCCATTCCCATAGGGAAGTATAATTTCTTCTACTGGTAGGAGGATTATCTGGAGATACTGAGGCAGTACAACCTGAAAGATGGTGGATAGGGCCCATGAAAGAGCAATGAATTGAGCTTGGGTCTCAGCTCACAGGACCCCTGTTTAATGTCTATGCTGTCTATGCACATTTCCATGCTACCAGGTTGTTGATCTCAGTTAAGGTGGGCAATGACAATGCTGTATTGCTCCTACGAATGGACTTTGATATGTTGGAAGAGGAGTTCAAAACTTTGTTTCAGTTAGCAATTTCAGGTGGGAAGGATTTGGCTGAGTTCTGGCAGTGCCTGTACACATCCTCACAGTTTAGATTCTGTTATACCACTGATTTTTACAACTCTGGTTAAAAAAAAAACCAAACACCAAACAGTAGCAGCTTCTCTGTGTGAATTCACAAAAGTTTAAGACAAAGCTTTAGTCTATAGCTCATTTTGATGTCAACAAGGAAAACCAAGTCTTTTTCAAATCATTCCTTACTGTACAGAAACTAATATACATCAAGACCCATGGGTGCTGTCTTTTTATCCTTGCATAAAATGTTTCTTTATTCAAAATATTTAAAAATCAAGTTTTCCAGGATTTTTTAACATGTGGCTATTTTAGGAAAACATCTAAAAATAGCCTGAGTATGATATTTTGTTCTGCAAGTTCCACATATTTGATATTTTGAAGTAAGTTTTCCATTATATCTGTATATTCCCGAAGTAAAATAAGGAAACCTCTTTTAACTAATTTAATATCCTTAAATTCCCAGGGATGATAGGAAAAGGCTATGAATCCTTCTTTACGAAATACTTAATTTATCATTTCAAAGTTGTAAGTTCAAAGTTTCAGCTATTTTAAAAACTTACGAAAATTGTTATTAATTTTTTCCATCAATATAATGAGAGGTAAGAATTTCTTTGAAAGGAAAAATAAATACGGCTCAAAATGTCTTCCAAGTTGAAAAGCCAAGAAAGAAAAAAAGTTCAGTCTCATCAAAATTAGTCAAAACAATTCTATTAGAGATAAGGTAATCATTTATGTGATCTGCTTCCCCTAAAAGCATACTGGTAATGTGGTCTTCATTCTTGAGCTGAGAAATTTGTTTACTAGTTCTCTGACTTCTAGAAGAACTGCTTCATCTGCTTCATCTCTAAAACTGAAGTCTAAATATATATATATATTTTTTCCCCTTAACACAGCCATCTGATAGATCTTATGCACTTCTATGGTGAAACCAGATCAGCAGTTATCAAAACCAGTTTTTGCTATTAGCCTGTTTTGTAAAGAATTTAAACAAACTGGAGTCAAAGCAAGATAGAGATACTGAGGAGAAACTAGTCCTTAATTCTGGTATCATTTATCAACTGTGGGCAAATCATCTATGTATACAGATATATGGACATGAAATCAAATTTCTGTTTTATGCTTCTTTAAAGTCATGAGCACAATGTATATGCTGTTGGACTGATGTGAGGCAGAGATCAGATTTGTCCCCCTTACTCCATAATACTCTACACAGCAAAATCAAGTCCGTATTCAGTTGGTTTCATTTTTTGTTATATGAGAGAATTTGCTGATCATGTGAGTCTGAGGGTCCTTTAGTTATGCTCAATGTATTTAAGGGAATCACTTGAAGGGCAGTGGACCCAGAGGGAAGAGCTTCTAGAAGATAACGTTTCAACACACTAGGAAAGAAAAGAAGAGTTTTTAACAGATGCATAAAGATGTGTTATTAGATCCTACACTTTAAATTCAATGTGGAAGACAAAGGAAATTCTTGAAGAGTGTAAATATTAACAACTTTTCTAATTAATGAGATTCAATTCAATATTCCTTGGGTTAATGGTTTCAGTCCTATCTGTGTTCATGGAACTAAAAGTCTGATGTTTAGTGGTCTGCATGAAATGCATTTGATGTTTATCTGTTTCATGCAAGCACAGCAAAAATCCATAGTTTCCCCACTGCAAGACCCACACTCTTGTGCTCTTGGTGTTTTTTATGTGCAGAGCTGAATGGTCTTAATGAGATCTGGTCTGTTTTCCTGTCCTCACACACCCTAAGGGCAAGGGGTCAGAAATGCATGTGAGTATACAGTTATATATATGAGATAGCTGCAGTTTATACTTGTCTCTGGTTTCTGTTCTGTAAAAAGGAATTTTTCCCAAGTAGTGCCAAGCTAATACCGGGATATAACAAAATGTATGCAAACTTGTAGTGGACTGACAAGACACTTTCTAAAGGCTGAGAAATACTTTTCTCATATTCTATTTGGGGAGCTGAACAGAAGGATTAATAGTCTGCTGTTGCTCAGGTGCTGATAATTCATAACTGTCAGCAGGACTGCAGGTGTAGTCATTACCTAAAATCAGCTCACAATCAGTGCAAAAGGTCACAGCACTAAACCATTGCTACTGTGAAAAATGGTTCTCTTGTTTGAATCAACCATATTCTGTTTTGAATGACCAGTTGCTCTCCCAACATCTGAAATGAGTTAGGAGAGGATGGAAAAATGTAATACCTTGATGGCCATCAATAAACAAACATTGTCACTCAGAAGGTGTTTTCAAAAGGCTTTTTTACTCTTAAAAATAAACTCACTGCTAATTGTTTAAGGCTTACCTTTCTCCTGTAGGTAAACAGTGTTAATTAATTTAATTGGTCACTAATTGCTTTATTGGTTTTGGGCGTTCTTCCTGGGAAACACTCCACTTAACTAGACCTGATGGGAAGCTATAGCCTTCACAGTGAGAGGTGGCAGATGCAGGAGAGGATGGTGTGGAAACAAGCTTGAGGTCATGATTAGGAGAGGAGAGCTCTGGGTTGGTATTTTTCATCATGTTGCAGTGTTTTCTTCTCTAGGGAAAAAAAAAAACTAGCAGCGTAGGAGCTGTGCAACTTAACCAAAGCCAGAACAATTGCTAACTCATCTTTCGTTGGGTGGTTGAGTGTGGTAGAAGGCTGTTTGCTTTGGTTTAAAGTGGCTTCTGTTATGGTGTTATGAAGATATGCAGCCATGGTGCGGAAACTGAGTTGCAATGCATTATAGTAAGTAAAAAACAAGGCATTTGAGAGATGTTGCTTTGTGGTTCAAGTGCAGTCTGTTGGGCTAGTCCAGGTGCTTATCGAGCTATGTTTTATCTTCCTCCTGCAGCTTCTGTCATCTAGTATTGGAGTCCAACAGCAGTAAGTTGTGGGTCTGTCAAAAGTACCTGTTATGTTAAATCTGGCTTGAGCCTTTGTGAGAGAAACTTGTGTAGCTGTGTGCTTGTTTTAGATTGGATTATGTTCTCTTTACTAGGGCTGTGACTGGTAAATCTCATTCTGTTAAACTAAGGTATTCCCTCTACCTTGTACATCTTGCCTCTGCAAGAGCTGGTAGGTAGTGCAATAAAGTTCCTTCTTTGCAGTTTGTGGAAAGTCCGTTCTTTAAGGTGAGGCTGAAATGCTGCAAAGCCCGTGTTTTAACTTAGCTCAGATGTTTGCTTGGTGAATATGGCTCTTCTTTTTAGAGGTGCTGAAAATTCACAATCTGTAGAGGTAGATGAGGAAAATCAGTCCGGAGTCTTTTAATAAGTCACTTAAATAATTTTAAATAAAGACAATAATTTCCCTGAGCTGTCTTTCAGACAGCATCTTCCTGGTTTGCATGTGGATTCTGTGAACTCTAAACATTTTAGCCTCTCAGAAAATAATCCTTTTCTTGCAGTATTGTTGCTATGGCTTTTTTTGCTCTCTTTGAAATGAACATGTAAGAAGATGAGCAGCTTCAACGTAGTCTGTGGCAGAATGGCTACACTGGGTTCCACAGTGCTGACATCTCCTCCTTTCATTACAAATAACTGTGTTCATCATGTCACAACCTGTAGAAGCAGAGGGAATCAGTGAAGCATTTTGAATCCAAACAATAACATGAAAATACATTCTGACTTCTCATGAGCTGTTGTTTGAGGACTGGAAGATCTCTCCAAAATAATTTTCTTCTCTAGTTTTTTTACCATCATAAACTAGTAGTAGCTAAGTAATTCAGGGCCACTAGAGCTTAACCACTCTTTCTTTCCTGTTCTTTTAATTTCAAAAAGTAAAAGCTGGAAAAGGAGGAGCAGAGAGTGGGGGATGAAATAAGAATTATTTGCAGAAGAAAGGAACACAACATGCTTACTTGGTTTCATTTCTTTGGGATGTGAAAGATAAGTTTTTGACTGAGTGTGTATGCCCACATGTGTGTTATCGGAAACAATTCTTGCAAGCTGTCAGAGCACTTATGTTATAACCAATCTCAGCTTTCCAAGTTATTTTATACATCGCCCACTGCTGCATGGTAAATTATTTTATTTAGATCCAACTTTTTAAGCATTGCAAATGAATGAGAATGGTGAGATCTACTGAAAGGGACTGATCAGAGCGACCTCATGGTTTAGAATAATGTTTGTGATATGTTCTGTGCCAAAAGAGGATTTGTTAGTTGTGCTAGCACTATGGGGAGAGTTGCTCCTGTGTGCTAGCACTATGGGGAGAGTTGCTCCTGTGTGCTAGCACTATGGGGAGAGTTGCTCCTGTGACACTATCAGTTGGACTGGTTGCAGCACATGTGACAGTGTGCTGCCTGCATCCTAAGGATGATGTGGTAGTGGTAGCTACAGCATGGTAGTCCTAGTGGCAACACATTGGGCTGCTATCACCAGAAGCTATCTGTCCGTTCCTGAACCAAAGGCTACTGCCTCCTTTTCAGTGACAGCAAGAGAAAACGGGCTCCAGAACTTCAGCTGCTGCAATTCACAGGCAGGTGGGTAAGTCTGGGACACAGATGCATCGACTAAGCGAGGAAGGTGGTTTAAGGAAATATGTCAGGCTGTGAATTGCAGCGGCTGAAGGTCTGGCACAAGATTATTCCTGCTGCTGCTAAGTTTAGAGGTGGGTGACAGCTGCCAGTGGTGACATCTTAAATCACGGTATCTAAATACTCCAGAGCTGAGAGTCACCCCAGAGCCTGGGTGATCCATTGATGAAACTGTTTTCCCTGTCACTAGCATGTATGTAAGTGTAAACAGTGAAATAATGAGAGAATTGGTATAACTTGCTTATCCTGACTGCTTACTGGTACCCCAGATTTCAGAACTGAAGAGCTGTATCTTTGTTTTTCAAAATGTAGAAGAGATACTGCAGTCAAGGTATACAAGTTGTGGCTGCCAGCACCTTATATGAAATAAAGTACTTATATTGTAGGTCATGTCTCATGTACTTTTATTTTCAAGTGACATGTGCTTATGTAAATGTGTCATAAAAATGCAAGTTTAATCCGGCATTGAAGTTCTCACTTCCTTTTCAGAACAAGAAGCTGTATCTCATGGAAAGTAGCAATCTGGTATCCCCATCTTCCTGCATTTGTTTATGGTCATGTGTCTAGAGTCCGTGGCTATTCTACTTTTGGCCTCCCAAATGAGTCTGCCAGAAAAGTTTTCACAGTTTTGCAATGTGGACAGTTGTCTGTTGGGAACTGGATGGAGCTTGCCAATCTCATTTTGTTTAGATCACCAAGAAATTGTTGTAAGGTTTTGTGTTTCCCTAAATTAAGAGTGTGGTACAGCAACTTTAATTGCCCCGCTGTGGAATAAAGTTTTGTATAGTAAAATGATGCCATTACTGCTATTAACTGGCTTTGAGGGAACATTATTTCTCCTGGAGTGCCTTAAACTTGAATCCTGTTTTCCCCATAGCAAGTAAGTTTAGAAAACGAATGTATAAAATACTTAGCAACTGTGGAGTGTATTTTCCCCTTGATGTGTGTGCTTAATTCCCATTAAACTGAAAGAGGAGAGACTACACTGCTGAATGTGCGTGTAACATTTTGATATGCTCCCAGTTGGTAAAAAGAAGAGCGACACTAACAGCTGCTAACAGTGTCAACAGTCTCGTAGGATGAAGTGTGGCGAGCCCCCAACTGTTTCCCATTCAAATGAGTTATGAGCTCTTGCTGCTCAGGGGCGCCCTGATAAGAGACCTTTTGAGTTGAGTTGTGAGACTTGGGGAATATCCACCTGGCAGGATGGTCCCCATCCTTCAAATAAAATAAAATGGGGGAAAAACATTTCAGTGGGGGAAAGGAGAGAGTTAAAATTAGGAGGGAGGATGTCAAAACCCCACTAAGCAGAGCCCAGGGAAGTAGTCCTTGGTTCAGGGAATAGGATGTGCTAAGGATGGGGAATGCTCTAAAGGAAATGCAATGAGGCAACATGAGAAGACTTGGGGGCCCACCCACCTTCCAACATCAAAGTCTGACTGCAGAGAATGCTTGGTCATTTGCTGCTTAATGTTACATACTCTATATTGATGCCAAAATTATTGGCCTGCCTTCCGAGTGCTACTTATAGTACTTCATTCAATTTGCTTGCTTTCCTAATCCACTTGTAATTGTCCCTTTTTCCACCCAAAGAAATATCACATGGGGACAATAAAACAAGCTACTTAGTCTTGATGAACAAGAACCAATATTATCTGTGGTCTGTACTTGTGTTACTTCTCATTTAGAATACTGAAGGCTTCCAAGATTTTTTTTTTTCCTGACATGTAAATAATGTGTGAACTATTTCATAGAAACATTCAGTGTGAAAGGTGCCTGACAGATTTTGTAGTCCATTTCCTGGGATTATGGCAGAATTAACTTCATTATCCCTAAGCACTCCGTAACAGATGGGTGTTTAGCCTGGCCTGAAAAATCACCAAAAGCTCATAATTCCACAAAACTGTACCTTTGGATAGATTGTTCTTATAATTATCAAGTATTCCATCAGAATTTTCCATACTGTGTTATGAAACTGTTACTGCTTTACTCTTTAGATACTTAGAGCAGAGGCTCTTTTTAAATCCCTCATTTATTCAACAAAACTTACTGGGTTTGTCCCCTTTCCTTCTTCTAAAAATACAGGTCTTTGAATCTAGAGCTCTGTTTATAGGTTAATCAAAGCCTGGATGGTACTTTGAATTTGGAGTGTTTGGTTTTTTGTTGTTTTTTGTTTTTTGTTTTTTTTAAAGCAGGATGCTGATACTGATGCAGCTCAGTACCATGCTTTCAGAAAAGAAGCACTCTTGATTTGTCAACTGCAAGTCCCTAAGTCTCTGTGAGAATTAATACTAGTAATTATTCCATTCTATAAATTTCATGTTTCATTGGACTTCCCAGTATATATGGATCACTGGTGTCCATCTGTATTGGGGTGTTTTGTGTTGTTTTGTTTCCTTGGTGTTTTTTTGTGTGTTTCCAACCATTGCTTTAATATTATTTTTTAATCGTTGATCCTTCCCTGCCAGTTTAACAATAACCATTAAGAATTACTTGCGGTCAGATGTTTGTCCAGTGATGTGTTTGCTTTATCATGCTGTAAAACCTTGCTCTTGAGATTGATCCAAGAGTGATGTCATCCAGTCATCCTCCATTGGTTTTCATCTGCTGCTTCTCCTTTCCCATGTCAACTGGTTAGGAAAACTATGGAATAAAAACAGTTGAATCGCTGCTAATATTTTGGCTTCAGCTAACCAGCTGAACAGTTGCCAAATGTTCCTGGGGACGAAAAAAATCCAGAATAACTAAAGAAAATAACTGCTTAGCTTTAGCTGACCAAACCCCAACCCCTTTCTCCCTCTTCTATCAAATGGTAGTATGTCAGAAAATCCCTTGGGGACCCTATACAATCCTGAGTCAGCAGATTCGACCCCCCATCATCTCTGTGATGTTTAAAAGAAGGGATCTGAGTCTTCCCAACTCAGACCACCTCATGCACCCGTCCTGAAAACAGCGGGAGAATTATGAATAAGAAGATAATGACATCATCGCATCTTTCCTTCACAATGTGTATGTGAGCTCTCATTTGAGTAAGGCCTATGAAGGCTTTGAATCTATTTCCATGAGTTCAGCAATAAATGTAAAAGTTTCATAAACTGACTCTAAAACAAGAAATGTAGCCCAGAGAGAGCTACCTTTAAACTAATAATGATATTGCTGATATTTTTTTCTTCTTCTATTTTGTTTGCACATTAGATGGCATATTTGGCATACGTTTTGTATTTAGCAGCAGAAATGAGTACATCTATATGATTGTAATTTTAACATACACTTTCAGATTCAAAACTACTTTCTCAGGTAGGCTGAAAACATGTCTGAATGGGTCACTATTAGAAGATGCAGTGGTTGTAAAAACCTGCAGTATGAAAAACCATGCCACTGATTGTGGCAGCTGGTGGTAGAAGCTGCTTGGAGATATCTGTGGACATACCTGTATCCACCATAGTCCAAGTTGTGCTCCCTTCCGTAGCTACACAACAACTTGGATAAGATGCACCCAGTTTAGCCTTGTTTTGAAATTTGGAATGGGTGTTTCATCCATTAAGCTACCTAGTGCTTGGCTGCTACCAAAGGAATGTTCAGGGTTTGCATTAGCCATGGGAGGGCTCTCTTACTGAGTCTCTCTGTGCAATATGAATATGTTAACAACGACAGGAAAAAAACCACAAATAATTAAACATAAATGTGACAACTCAAAAGAAAATCTTCTGATTTCATATTAAAGCCTATTTAAAAAGTATTGCAGAAATTGTACTTAATTTACACCATGCCAGATCTTGTCATCCCTATGTTCAATAAAGCTTTGCTTCTCAGGTAGTTCTCAGATAGAACTTATATGTGCAATGCTGTGCTGCTGTCAAAGTAGCAAGAAAAATATTCTATTGATATTTTGAGAAATAACACTAGGCTAGCAGTAGTATTGTATTTCTGTTTAGCTGATAAAAAGGGAAACGTTTGATTCCTGTTGTGAAAAGAACAGTGCTGATTTTGAGATGCCGGGTGCTGCACTTCAGCCACAACAACCCCCAGCAGCACTACAGGCTTGGGGAGGAGTGGCTGGAGAGCTGCCAGTCAGAGAGGGACCTAGGGGTGTTGATTGACAGCCAGCTGAACATGAGCCAGCAGTGTGCCCAGGTGGCCAAGAAGGCCAATGGTATCCTGGCTTGTATCAGAAATAGCGTGGCCAGCAGGGACAGGGAAGTGATCTTACCCCTGTGCTCGGCACTGGTGAGGCCACACCTCGATTCCTGTGTTCAGTTTTGGGCCCCTCACTACAAAAAAGGACATTGAATTACTCGAGCGTGTCCAGAGAAGGGCAACGAAGCTGGTGCAGGGTCTGGAGCACATGTCGTATGAGGAGCGGCTGAGGGAACTGGGGTTGTTTAGTCTGGAGAAGAGGAGGCTGAGGGGGGACCTCATCGCCCTCTACAACTACCTGAAAGGAGGTTGCAGAGAGCTGGGGATGAGCCTCTTTAACCAAGTAACAAGCGATAGGACAAGAGGGAATGGCCTCAAGTTGTGCCAGGGAAGGTTTAGACTGGATATTAGGAAGCATTTCTTTACAGAACGGGTTGTTAGGCGTTGGAATGGGCTGCCCAGGGAGGTGGTGGAATCCCCATCCCTGGAGGTGTTCAAGAGGCGGGTTGACATAGCGCTGAGGGATATGGTGTAGTTGGGAACTGTCAGTGTTAGGTTAATGGTTGGACTAGATGATCTTCAAGGTCCTTTCCAACCTAAATGATTCTGAGATCCTGTGAATTCTATTAAATAATTTTAAAATAACTTAGTTGCTGTGATTTTAGCAATTGATACCCAAATAGTTAGCACTTTGTTTCTTGCAACAAAATCAAACTTATTCCTAGAGTTACTAGATAAATCAAACTGAGATTTTTTTATTTTTTTAAAAAAATATTCTTACACAGGGGACGTAATCAGCTAGTCATCTTAGACACGTTTGACAAATATTTAGATGTTTGGAAAGTTGTCATGGTTCTAAGTATTTTGTTCCATTGATCAAATACTCTTACTTAAAATAATGTGTCTTATTTTCAGGCTATGCCCAAAAGCTGCTTTCAGGCTTTAGATTTTTCCCTTGGCTAATGTCAGCTGGAAACACCTGTGTTTTCAGGTGTTTTCTTCTATGCGGATGTTTACAGTTTCCAGTCAAGTGATACTGACAACATTCTCAATAAATTAAGCTACAGAGAGTATTTCAGATGAGGATGATATGCTCCATTTTGCAAATGCTAATTATTTTCTTCTCTTCCTCATCTTTTTTTTTTTTTTTTTAACTATCCTTTTCAAAGTGTAGATGCCCCAGTTCTTCTAATATAAGTACCAATAATTTCTTCTCATTTTATATGCTACTAACAGTAAGGAGAAGTCCTATCTCAGGAGACCGTGGAAACATTTGTCAAACTGTAATCACACAGTTAAACCTCACTGATGTGATACTTCATGAAATACTTAATTTCAGCACATAACTAAGTGCTGCCCTCACTGGAGACAGCCAGACATGATTTCCTTGGCTGAGGCAGAACAGAACATCTTTACAGTGATAATGAAGGATGTGGACCAGGCAATGCCTTTTAACTGTTTTGACTTAACGTATTTTATTTCCAAGGTATATTTTCTCAGTAAATCACATTTCTAGAAGTCATCACATGTCTGGTGACTTTTTTGTTGTTTTTTTTTTTTTTCTTTCACTTGTTAAAATTTTTACATAACCAGCATTTGGGGATCATTCTTTAGTCTGTCTCTGTTACCATTTTATAGGCTTTAATATGTATAATGACAATGTCCAGTTCTATGTAAGTAATACTCAGTAAGGATCCATGTTAAATTCCTTCAAGAGATGTCAAGAGTAGTTTGGTGTTCTTGTTTCAAGTCTGTTTTACAAGGAGTCATCTGCCTTATTCCATCACATAAATTAACCCACTGTAACACATTTCTTTTTTACTTTCTGTAGGAGTAATGATTTATCCAAAAGACACTAAAAAATCCAAACTCCAAAGAGGAAACACGCTGTGCTATTTATATCATTTGGCTTAGAAGTTTGTGGAAAGGTGTAGAAATTTGTGAAGATCAGATTTTTACATTTCCCAAGGTCTTGTTAGAGATAACGAAGAAACAGTCTGGACATGATACTGGATTAAAAACTAACAAGAATTTAGTGGATTATAAAAGCAGGAAAGAATAATCTTCAAAACACTTTGTTGGGTTTAGTCCATGTGTCAAGTGTCAACTCTTCTTCTCTTTTATTTCTCTGAATGCTTTCTAAAGACAATGGTATTGTTTATATTTTCTCCAGAGCATGTACAAGTTGGCTTTGTTGGACTTTGTTGACTTGGGCTCAGCACATTGAGGTGTGGCCACATGGCAAGAAGCAGAAAGGAAATGCCAAGGCAGCCCCTCCAGAACTATAATACCTGTTTACATTTTCTGCTATTACCAAAAGGAGACTTATTGAATCATGAAAGCAATCCCTGAGGCCACATTTATGTCATAAGTTCTGTGTGTTATACAAGATGAAGCCTTATGCTGTCTCAGTGACAGCTTAAACCTCAGCTAAATATATTTGTACAACCACATCACCTTGAGCAGTGATTTTTTCAGACTTTTGAAGTAAAGAAAGGTCAAGTATTTCAATGGCCTAACCTTAGATAAAATGCAGGATTGGTAGGCATGTGTTCACTGGGACAGCAGTAACATTAGTCTCTGAAGTTGGTTTAAATGGTACTGAGTAGTCAAAGAGGAAATGCGAAATTAAGATGAAAACTATAGCATGTATATTAAGTCCATAAGAGATTATAGACCTGCATACCTTCTTTTTTGCGCATTACAAACTATTTTGGAAGAATTAATGGAAATATGTGCTATCTTTTAATTTAGGCAGATCTACTAATGATGATTCCATAGGAATCTGAACTGGAAGTTATTTTATAATTCATCATTTATGTTTGCAATAGATTCTGATATTGTAGATGGAGCCAAAGAGGACTTTGCCCTTAATAGCCACGGATCCAACCTGGAGAATTTTGGTTTTGGATTGTTAACAGCCTTTGGAAGTCTTTAGGAGGGTAAAATACGTATTTATAAATGGGATTTTGTTTATGTTTCTAGGTATGCTAACACAGGAAGTTAATCCAGTTCTTTTTATTGTGCTGGATACCACATAGTGAACCTTAAGACAAGTAATCATCTCGTGGATCTTGTCTAGTCTTTCAAGTTATACTTTATATTTGCTTGATTTAAACTGAACCCTGATCTCTGAGGGGGAAAAAATATCTAAGAATCAGATCATACTGACCACCTTTTGGCAACTGATACTTATTCTAGAGAGGGATCTTAAAGTCAGAAGTAACTAAATGGAAGCAAAACTTAGTAAGACATGTTGGACTGCCAGGGATGGTTAGACTAATGGTTTTTAATGATTAGCTTTATGCTACAAAAGTACCCTGAAGGTGGGAAGTCCTGGGTGAATATTAATGAACCCTCATTGCGCCTGTTTGAGGGGATTTCAATTTCATAGATGGAGACAAGGAGGCAGAAGGTTCCTGCTAACACAAATCCATGATTTACTCTTTTCTGTTGGTAAAATTTGGTGGTTTCTTGTTTCTAGTTTCCTCCTAATTCCTGTGGCTCACAGTGCCTCTCCTGATGTAGGTTTGCTTTTTTTTTTTTTCTCCTTAGGCAAAGTGTCCAAACCTATTTGTCACAGTCTGTAAGCAGCAAGGATGATGGTAGCTGTTGGGGAGGAGGAGGAATAAGAGGGGTCTTGACTCCAGTACACGCTCTCTCTTTTATAATACTATGATGGCTGAATAGTGTCTGTCAGTTCTTAGCTACACTATATTTCTATAACAGTATACATGATAGAGCTGTATACAACTCATTATGAATAGTCATTTGTAACATGTGCTTTGTCAAACACTTCACAGATAAAACAGACATGCTGAGATAGTGTGACAGATATTTTACATTTATTATACGGCCAATGAGGTAAGAGACAAATGAACATTGCACATTCATTCTGGGGCTGAAATCACGGTGGATTTAGTGTAATGGATCTAATGTGTTACTGCATATGAAGAACAGACCATCTGCCTGCATTATAAGTGGCATTATTTAAAAAAGCTAAATTGTTATCTAGAGCAATGTTTCTCAAAACAGGAATCTCTGGGGAGAAGGTTCAGGCAAAGCCACCAAAGCTAGGGTAAAAAAAAAAAGAAATGTTGGTCTCTCCATTGTGTTTAATCCTCACTGGGGAATCAGCAGAACTGGAATCATCTAACACATGTGGCCTGAGGGACCCAAATGAAAACAAGCCCCAGGTAGCTGTAGGGGTGTGACACATCCAGGCCAGACCCCAAAGGCAGGTGTGGCAACTCTACGTAGCTCCCCATGGCTTTTGCAAGTGCAGCTCAGCCTGTTCTGGGCCATTTATCGGTGCATCTATACCCCAACCATGGTCCTGCTGTTCAAAGGCTCCTGCCGGCACTGGCTGTGCACAGTTGGGGCCTCCAGCAGCTGTCTGTGCTGGGGTCTCCTGGGTCTGACTCTAGAAAACTTGTGCCATCTTCGCATCCTCTAGATTCTCAGCTGCTCTGCAGGTCAAAAAAGCCCCTGGCTGCTTTAAATTATGGCAGCCCGTCCCAGGCTGCTTCTGGGTTTGCCATATTGCCTATAGTCCTGATAGCATGCCTAATTCTGCCCCTTGGCACATTTCCTACGCAGGTGCATGCGAGAAGAGAGGAAGCAGCTTCATGGTGTGATTTATGGTTGCAGCTCTCAAACAAACCCTTGCAATGGCAATGTATTAAGGGAGCTGGGCAGGGAACCAAGTCAATTGACAGTGAAGAGTGGATCCAGCTGCATTTAATTTACTTTATGTTTCTTACTGGACAAAGGTGGCAGTGGCAAAGCATCTTTTTTCCCCTCTATTACATGTGTAAAGTGCACCTCTGAAATGCATCACTCTTACCATTTCTTTTTCTTTCTGGAAAAGGTTCTTGTACACTTCTCTTCCAAGATTGTCCTTTGGGAGGTTCACATATCATTTATTCACCTTTGGGGAAAACTGCTGTCTGGGACTGGATTTGGGAAGTGTAGAACTATAGCCAAATGTGGCAGATTTCCAGCCTGTAATTGTATTATAAGGCAAAATGATTTTACAGTAGTTATGCAATAAACATATGTAATGTATATATGTACAACTTATGTAATTCATCAGGCATTTGAAGCAGAGCAATTTAAAATGTAAAGTTGGCTCTCACCTTTAAAACAAAGGAAATAATATTGAGTAAAACAAAGAAACAAGCTTCTACACTAAATTTTGGAAGTCAGCAAACCTGTCCTAAGAAGCATACCCATGTTGTCATACCACAGTGCATTGCTGTCAGCATGTTCTAAATGTGATAATGAATAAGGGTTCCAGCTCAGGATATGAAAATTGGGCTTTCTAATAAAAGCAAAGGTCTCCATTAAATCTGAAACATCTTGTGAAATTAATTTGTTGCCATTTTGATATGCTGGATAGTCTATGGGAAACGTTCATTTAAATTTCAGTTGTTCCATAGACTGTACGCAGAAAAAATGACTGTGGTGTATTAACATAAATCATCAAAAAAGGCAGAAGCTGGATTTACCAAGTTTTCTTGAAGCCCCTTGGAAAATGTGCTGATTTTTGTTTCAGCGAGCTTGTGCTGGTCTGAGTGAGTGATATCACATGTGGTGGTGAGAGCCATGTAATTAGTGTGTGTTTCTTCAGCATCTTTGACCACTCATCTGTCTCTTCCAGAACTGACTTTCACAGTTTCTGAAGTTACCACTGACTTTTTTTCTTTGCTTTTTAAATTTTTTTCTCTGAGCACTTGCAAACTTTCACAACATACTACTTTTTTTCCTAATATAAAGAGCACATCATGTTGGACTATTGACTTCCCATTGGGATGGATGGCATATTGAAAGCTATTTTGAACAATTTCTAGAAAACAGAGTTTTCAGCACATCTTTTTCAGTAAACTTTCCTGTCTCTCAGGGATCTTTTTCATATTACTGATTGTTGCCATATTTCTTACCTTTCTGTTTCTATTGGGGTTTTATTGTGTTATCTAATATATGATTATATAAACACTCCCATACATGGATCTTGAAACAAGTTTTGATCCTGGAATAATAAGCTTTTGAGGATGAGGAATATTTTATAGTAATGTCTATAAAATGCTGCATTTCCTTATCATGGTGTACAGATATTTATTAATATTAATGAATGTGTAATTGAAATTAGCAAGCTCCCTTGGAATGGTAAACTATTCTCTTTGTGTTTTGGTTTTAAAATAGACCTTTGTTTCTTAAAGAACACTTCTAATCTGTGATTCTGCTGGCACACATTCTTGTCCCATTCCCCTAAAATTCAGTCTTCCAGCTTCTATGCAAGAAGAGTGATCTCAAGAGAAAAAATTCTGTTGGGAAGGGTTTTTTTGCCTGGATGGTTTTGGTGAATTGCCCTCTGAGAATCATGGTGAAATGGTTGAATGTTTGGATCTAGGTTTGAGGAAGAAAAAAGGACAGGAATTTTAAAGTGGTACTAGCAGGAGAAAGAAAAGTTACAGAAACATCACTGAATATCCTATTTGTAAAGCTGCTGGGCAATAATTTTTAGAAATTGTTTAAATAACAGCCTTTTATTGAATGGTGACAAATGAGGAGATACTAACATGGTGGTTTTAGTGTTCTGTGATCATTGAACCTATAGCTCACATATAGGCTCATTTATTTCTAGTGTCAGAGGAGTCTGCTATGATCATCTATCCTGAAAGATATTACACAGGCTAGAGAACCACACTGAATATGCATTGCTGAGAGCCTGGTTTTCTTTATATTTGAATTGTGGAAAGGGGACTTACTTGGTCTAAAGATATTACATGATGGTGAATCCCCTACATCTTTGGTGGAATGCTCCAACAGTCAATAACCCTTGTTGAAATCAGTGTTTTGTGTATTTCCCCCTGCCCCCTTAGCTAGATTGCAGAGCTCCCTGCAATCACGAACGTCTTCCTTATTTATAACCTGCAGTCTGTGGTCAGTCACCACTTGGATTTGTCTGTGATGAACTAAATGGGTTGAATTTCTTTAGTCTCTCATTATGAGACAGTATTTTCAAGACATTGAATCACTTTGTGGCTCTCATCTGAGCTATCACCAGTTTGCCAAATTCTTTTGGGGAGCTCCCAGTATCCTACTTATGGTCTCACTAATTTTATATGCAGAGGGTAAAACCAGATCGTTACTTCTACATGTTATATGCTACTTCCCTGCTTATGCATTCAAGGATTGTATTAGTTCTTTTGGCCACTGCTTCTCACTGTGAGATTTACTGCTGGAAGGACTTGGATAAAGCTCTGAGATACTCAGACAGCAGTTGGGAAGGCCTTATTCACTAGTAATGGCTGGGGCTCCTACAAGCAATTTGTCAGCAATCTGGAAGTTTTTACTGTTGTGATAGAAATGAGAGCAAGTCCTGGCTGCACCTCTCCGTGTTTGAGAAATACTCTGGCTTGTTTTCCAGCTAAAATACAGTTCATTCCAGTGGTGCCAAATTCTACAGCTTTCTTTCCAACCATCGAAGAGCCACAACATCATGCATATGCATCATGCAAATACAATCCTGCTTGCCTAGCTCAAAAGCCAGACAGTGGCTGCTGCTCCCATGGCAGTGCAGAGAATTAGAAAATGATGTGCAGTTTTCTCTGTCTTTCCTTGCACAAATATCCACAGTAGCTTTGTTTTTCCTACCTCTGTGACCCAGAAAAACCTTTTGGCTCATTTCTCCCCATATGTAAAATTGCTGTTTTGAGGTATAGTGAGACCCTTGAATGAATTAGTTGGGAGCCCTTGTGTGTGACAGTACTGGTGCCATCACGATGTTATTGTCCCCTGCTGAAGCAGTAGAAACATACCTCCCACCTAACTGAACCCCAGGCAAGCTGTATCTTTGCTTATTGCCAATGTGTTGACCAGGAAAGTTGGCATAGTAGAGAAATGTTTAACCTGTTTAGGGGATTTTTTGAGTGTCTGTTTCATGTTTTTTATCGTTTACACAAAATAGAATAATGAAATGAGTTTTGTAAAAGTCATGACACACAATTTCTTCGACAATGTCTTATTTCCAGTCGAGGTTTTGCTTATGGCTAGTACTCTATACTTTCATCAAAAGCAGTAGATTTTGATTTAGGGTGTTTGTGCTAGGTGTAGTGGACAAAAAAAAAAAAAAAAAAAAGTGAATAAGAAAAGCACGTTGTTATGAATTGAAATGCATTGACTAATCTTCACATGTGACACTTGGAAACAGGTCTGTACCCTCACTGAGAAACTTTTAGAGTTTTAACTTGAAGAATAGTGAAGATCAGTCCTGGAAAGTGAGTACTGGTTATCAACAGCTATTTTCAGTATCTGTTCTACTTGGACAAAACAGGTATGTCTTATGCCTGCAGTTTGTTCTTTTGAGGTTTGGAACTGGATTTTCTCAGTCTGCTCTTTTTTTATTTTTCCCCCTGTTATGAGATAAAATGACCCTGCTGTTTGTGATGTGACTGCATACCAGACAAAGCCAGCCTCTGTCATGCAGCAGCCACATGCTCGTTCCCTTTTGGCAAACAAAGTGCAGAATTGGGGAAGTGCAAAAGTAGGGATTTTTTTTTTTTTCTTCTAAATAGGTGTCAGTTGAGAGAGCAAAAGGACCTTCATAGGAATATAGTGGGCACAGATACCATACGAACGCAGGCTTTGAAGGAGGATATTGTTAATATTGCACCTCCTTCCTTTGCGATTTCCAGACTATGAAAAATACGCTCTGTAGGGCTGACATAGTGTGCAGCCACTGGGAACTACAAAACCCAATGCTGTCTTTTCTAAACCTTCATTAGAAGACTATGGAGCCTTCTTTCATGTGTAAAATGAATGTCTAGGATTATCTCAAAGTCTGAATTAAACTTCAAAACCCATTAGGCTTCTATTCTTATCTAATATATCTTTTTATTCTTATTATTTTTGTTAATTAAAAAAGTTTAGTGGATAGGACTGTGTAAAAAAACCCCAAAACATCATACTGGAGCTCAGCATCCGCTGAACACTGCTTTCACTTGTTTGAAAGGAACCTCTCCACTGTATTCTTGTTTTGCCATTCTGGTTAGTTGCCCCCCAGATTCATCCAGACCATCTATGCTACTGTTGGAGTAAAACTTAAAAGTTACAGGCTTCACAGAACAGTGCAGAATGCAAAAGCTTTAGTTCAATATTATAAAATCTCTTAATATGGCTTGTCTGCAAATCAGCATCCACCTATTCTGTTGAATATAACCAAGTCACTTTAGTAGACTTGGTTTAGAGAGGTGCAAGCCTCTCGGTCAAAACCAAAGTAAATTCTGTATGGTTTAAATCACCTGTGGTGTTGCACAGACCTTGCATAGGTTTGACTAAATCAGTTTAAAATTTGCATGTGAGACAAAATGTTTTTTCCCAATTAAAGGTAGACATACTGTATTTTCATGCATGCTTGATTTTGTATCCAGCCACAGGATCAACCCTTTGTACTTCTATCTTATTCACTTTTGATTTTTTTTTTTACTTTTCCTCCCTTCCTCCTGTTTGCATGTTTGAATGGCTCGATTATAATGAAGGATATAGGTGTGCTAGATTTCTGTGTTCAGTTTGGCAGTTTGTGAATGAGAAATGAAAGCAACTAGTCATTTGATTTTCCTGCCCATCTGCTTTAAACATTAAAAAGAAAACCCAAGGAATTTTAATTTTTATTACAGAAAAATAGGAAACTTACAACTGGGTTAAAGTCTTTGCTGAGACCAAAATCATCCTGTGTTCTACATGACCCAACTCTGCATTTTGTGCTTTTCACAAATGGGCATTAGCAGAGCAGCAAACCTGTGCACTTCTGATGCTTTTTGAAGAGCTGCAAGGTGAGTTCCCGCAAGTGTAACAGCAGTGACAACTTAATTCTGCCCAACCTAGAGCTGGGTTTCTAAAGCAGTACAAATGCTTTCATTTTCCTAACAATATGTGAAGCCTTGAAAAATAAGGGAATCTGAGCACATTAATCAGAATTACCAGTGTGAAGGCTGTGACAGAAATTTGAAAAAAAAAACCAAACCATAAACAATGGCTCCTCTGTAAGAAGAATCATTTCAACTTGGTAAAAAATTGATCGGTAATTCAAACCAGAAATTGCCCTGAATGTTGAACATATATTGAAATATTTCATGGGCTGTTTTATCATCGCAACTTGTTGACATTATTTTGTACTTGTAACTTCATAGACTATAGCCATTTGTTACATCAGCATCAGACATCTGCACAAGCATTTGTCTTGCTGCTGTTGATTTTTTTCTTTTTTTTTTCTTTTCTTTTTTCCCCCTGTTGGCTGAAGGAAGGCTACAGCTAACAGAACAATATTGTGGAATGTGAAGGCTATCATTAGGGGGCAAAACTTGACTTCAAAGAGGAAGCACATATGGTTTTGACTTTTATAAAGATGGCAGGTGTACATGAAAAAAGGTTGATTTCAAATTTATTTTCATGATAGCTGCAACTTCTTAAAAGTCTGAGATGATTAATTTTCAATTTGGAATTCCTAATAACTGAAACAAGATCACGGTTTTACAACTTCCTGAGGCAGACTCTGAGAGAGACGGGGTCATGTTGGTATAATAAACCAATGGCAGCCTGAAGCAGAGGGGTTGGAAAGAGCAGTAAGAAATGTTTTGCAAAAGGCCTTCTTGAAGGTAAAGTGTGTATAAGAAACAAAATGTTTCTGAAGTCAGTCTGTTTTGAAGCATATGTTAAACTTCAAGGATGTTGGGTTAGATCTGAAAGGTGAACCTTATGTTTATAGACTGGCTGAGTGTCACTTGCGTTACTAACTGAAATAGCAATTGAACAGCAGACTTGAAACAAAATGAAACAAAACCCCCCTTCCAACAATGCTGTCTTCCCCTTTGTGATAGGTGTTTCTTTTTATATGAAGGAGTACATGACACTTAATTTTCATTTCTGGATATCATATGTCATTTTAAATCTAGCATCTGAAATCCTCTTGGCTGGAAAGTCAGAGCTCTCTGCACCTGTGGGTGACTTGCTGATGATGTGAAAGAATAAGCAACTGTCGGTTCTCAATACAAGTTGAATTTATCCCTCTTATAGATGCTGTATATGGTATTTTAATTGAAAAAGAATGTTACCCAGCTTGCCTATATACACTAATATATTAAAGCCAGTAGCATTGATAGGAAGTATTTCTGGTGGTAGTTCTGATCAGGGATAAGTAAGTTCAGAGCTTCGCAGAAACATGACAGTGCCAGTACCAATAACTCAAATGTAACTGCCACCTGCACAGGATTGGGTTTGGATCCCTTTACTAGCTTTGCTGCTACTCTGACAAGAAACTTTCTTCCATCCTGGTTCCTGCTAACCCAGTTCCTATTGCCTGCATCTACTTCTTGTGGACTACTCAGAATTATGTCTTGACTATGTCTCACCCAAAAGGGCATATATTTCCACTAAGTGTTAATGCTATAAAAATAATGATGGTATCTTACAGGGATGAATATTTATAATTATTTCTAAAGCAAATGTATCAGAGTGGGATGTGTTACAATAACATCGCTCTTCAGAGAAAAAGAAACAACAATCTTTCTTCTGTCTTGTTATTCATCCTCTCTGAGAGTGTCAAGAAAGGCTTAGTTTTCCCTAAACAAAAAATAATTGAATGTCTTTTATCAGGAGGTCAGAAATACAATAAAACTGTATTCCAGAAGTTGTCTGCAGATTGAGACTTGAATATGCATTGTTTTTGCAGAAATAGAATTGATTGCTGCTTCTTATGATCAAATCTTTTCTTACCTCTCTGGAAATAATGCTACATCATTTTCTCTAGTGGGAGGTATTAGTTTTAGTACCTGAGACATTAAGCTGCCATGTTGTGTCTGTCCTCAAGAAATAGTCTCCAGGAATGGCTTTTTAAGGTTGTCTTTTGAGGGCTGTCTTTATTTCTTTCAATCCAAGATTACACGGTCTTTTTAGAGAGAGTGATATATTACCTTTTACTTACATAAAGAAATGAATGTTGGTGCATGCCAGCATATCTTTTGCCATTGAATTTGAAGAAGTAAATGTTTTGTCAGCAATTTAGTTTCCAGTGCTCGTGTTGTGGGACATGCCTCCTTCCAAGCTAAAAGCAAGAATTTCTGTGTGTTTGTCTTCTGTATCAGGCAACAACTCCCAGCAAGTCTTGCTCATAAAGCTCCTACCTGGTCACCTCAATAAAACAACTCTCTGAAGCACTTGGACAGAGGGGGGACTGTGGTGATTGAATTGGGAATGGCCCCATGCCTCCACCCTTTCTGAAGTCTCATTAGTTTCCTCTGCTGGAAACCTGGTAGCAACGTTTTCAAGGTTTCCCTGAAGGCAAATGTGATCGTCAAAGAATGTTTAACTTGAGCACACTTCTTACATCTGAATCAGTTTGCCCAGCTTCCTCGTGAGTATAGAAAAATGTTTCCCTTTGTCAGTTAACATAATATGTTCTGGAGTGCTGTCAGGCTTCATCTTCAGACTAGTTCCTTGCTAGAAACTTTTGTACCACTGAAATTGGAGGAAAATAATATAGAGAAGTGCTAAGCCTGTCCAAAGAATAAAAGATGTATCTACTCAGCCTTTCTGTTTCAGTGGGGATTGCTATCAGAATTCAGCACTGATATTTTCAGGAGTTGCTGAATGGATCCATGCGTCTGATCATAAATTTATTCCTAACTTACACCAGGGAATGTTTAAAAATCAAAGTACACTCTTTTTATTGACAATAGAAAGCACACCCTTTGTAATTGTAAAATTTAAAAAGCTTCTGTCTCTAGGAAATCGTGAATGTACTGTTGGTAGAGCTATTCATCCCTTCTAGCTTAGTTCCTCTTAGTTTCCTAATATCTATCTTGATGGGAAGTGGTCAGAGAATTCTTCATTTTTCCAGTGGAAAATCAGTGTGAAAGGAGGGCGCAGGAAAAAGTAATTTTTGTCCTGCAGAAAATACAGACTTTTTCTATAAATGCATCAGCGTTCCCTCAGCATGTGTGTTGTTGATTCAAACAGTCTTTGACCATAAACAGACTGGTTAGGTTTTTGGCATCTTCAGGCAAAGCAAGCAGTTCTGCAGCTGGTTTTGTTTAGCCAAAACTCAGGTTTGACTCAGTTTTCCACTGTAGAACATCTGAATAAGTAAATTTGAATTAGACATGAGGTATTGTGTGGTCAAACTTGCACACAGGTGTCTTTAAACAAAGTATATATGAAGCATCTTCTCTTCATTATAAATTCTTTATATTAATTAAGTGAAAAAGATTGGTCTACACTGGAAAAGTTTTGAGGTAGAAAACAGAGTTAAAGAACATAACATGGAAACAAACCAGAGGAAAATGTTTTAATTAGAAATTGTAGCTGCCTCTCTCAGAAAAAATATTATAAATCCAGTTAAAACCATAGTCTGAAATGTGCTATGGAGAAGACGGACATGATCTATGGGAAAATACCCAATCAAAAATTAATTTTCTATTGGGAAAAATAATTTTGGTCAAAAATACTTATCACCAGGCCTATAAAGATATTTGATATTTCATTCTGTCCCGCTCGCTCACTCCCCTCATAGTGGTATGGGGAAGAGAATTGGAAGGGTAAAAGTGAGAAAACTTGTGGGTTGAGATAAAAACAGGTAAAGCAAGAACTGAACAAGCAAAGCAAAACAAGGAATTCCTTCACTGCTTTCCATCAGCAGTCAGGTGTCCAGCCATCTCCAGGAAAACTGGGCTCCATCATGCATAATACTTACTTGGGAAGACAAATGCCGTCACTCTGAACATCCCCTGCTTCTTTCTTCTTCCCTCAGCTTTTAATGCTGAGCATGATGTCATATGGTCTGGGATATCCCTTTGGTCAGTTGGGGTCAGCTGTCCTGGCTGTGTTTCCTCCCAACTTCTTGTTCACCCCCAGCCTCCTCGCTGGTGGGGTGGTGTGAGGAGCAGGAAAGGCTTTGACTCTGTGTAAGCACTGCTCAGCAGTAAGGAAAACGTCCCTGTGTTATCAACACTGTTTTCAGCACAAATCCAAAACATAGTCCCATGTTAGCTACTGTGAAGAAAATTAACTCTATTTCAGCCAAAACCAGCACACATTCTCAAGTAGAATCACACTGTAATCTTTGAAAATAAGGCTAAAAGAGGCTGCCATGTACTCGCTTTTTCTGACTCTCAGAAGAGTCAGCTATAATGGTATTGTTCTTGACAGACTTTTGTGTAATCTATTCTCCATGATCCCTGGTGAGGGAGATGCTTTACTCCTCAAAAGAGTCTTTCTGCAGTCTTCTGAAAGACTGTAGTCTTTCACTATCCTTACATTTTCCAATATCTAATCTATTAAAGTAATTTTATCCACCTAGTTCCTTACCTATCCACCAAAGACTCAGAGTAGAATAATCTCTTCAGCTGTTTGAAGACCAGTAATCCACCTGCCTTCCCAGCCAAAATTCTTTCAGATATTCCTGAATTTCTTTGTGTTTTTTTATGTTGATAGTGATTCTTTCTTGTCTTTGGGCTCTGAAATTGGTCCACATCAAAGCAGCACCCCTTAGTAAGTTATTTCTCATCCTCTATTTGTGCAGTCAGTTATTTGTATGTACCTTATATTTTGCCTAATTTTTAGAGTGTTTCCCCAATTTTCAAGATTGTTTTAAAGTCCATATTTGCTTTCCGGCATACTTACGTATTACTTCATGTTAAGAGTAAATTTAAGAAGCATACTTACTTGTGAATGTATTCCTTTTAGTCAGTGACTGCTTCTGGGTGCTCTTACAGTAATGTGAATAAAAGGATGGGAAACACATCTACGTAATAATATAGTAACACTGATTAGAAGAATAAAAGGTACGGAAAAAAAAAGATTTCGAAGTCAGCAGCATTCACACTGGATGGTTGAGGTGTTGCTTAAAGTAAAGATCTAGGAGCTGGGTAGAAGTTAATACCAAATGCTGGAGACCTTAGATTCCTTAGAGGTGGACTATTTTTAATAGGTCTTAAATAAAAGAAAAACAGTCTTAATTGCTGCAATCAGGATGTTTTCCAAGTAAAAATATGTAGTCAATCCACCCACAAATTATCTGTACCACGTCTGCTTGGTTGAACAAGGTGATCTCCAGAGATCCCTTCCAACCTCAACCATTCTGTGACAGGTTTCAATGTTTTCAATTACATAGCTTTTGCACACTATAGTTTAGAAAGTAGTGCCATGATCGTACCAGGAGTTATCTCCATGTCTCTCAGTTCTGGAATATTTTCAAAGTCTTTTGAGTCCCTTCTGCTCCCTTAAGAAGTGATACGAAGTGCACAAGGAGACAGTTTTTGGTATCCAGTAAAAGCAGCTGAGCAAACACTTGAGAGACCCTGAATTTAAGGGAAAAAAAAGGGAGATTTAAGGCAGTATGACTACAGTGCCAAATGGCCTCTCGTGGTAATATGTCAATCAGTAAGCAATAGACTGTGTCTTGTTGGAAAGAAAAGGAGCTGGCCAACCTACACAATTCCTCTGTGATTTTTTTAAGTTAGCATAGTAGGAAATGTGCCTGGAGACATCATTGCAGGAGAAGTCATGATAGCAAGGAAGAACAGTTTTTCAGCTGGGTGATGCTGAGCAAGTAGAGGGCATATTGAACACTTAAGATGAATGTCATTTTTTTTTTTTATTATGAGGGCTTAAAATATCAGAGAAATATAGACATTCTCAATATATCTGTGTAGCTGGGAGTGGTAAGTTATATGAAGTGTAAGAGTCATTGCCTCTCATCAAGGTAAGTTGTCAGTGACTTGCAGGTGGGTGTATGTTGGTATTCACCAGTTTATGGGTGCTGTTCCTATCTCATTAAGATAACTGTATGTACACATACAGAATATAATTCCAAGTAAACAAAGGTTTGCATGTGCACAAAGGTGTTGCACCTGGTATCACTTTTATTATTTTTTCCCAGCTGCGGTTAAGTACCCAGAATTGTGGTGTTTTATCCTCTGGTTTTTTGGGAGCTAACTTACAATGTTCTGCTGTAGCTTCTGTTCTCCTCTTGACATGAAGAAATCACAAAAATGATAAACCAGTATGGAAGCCTAGGTTTACTATTTACTCTTGCTAAGTGTGAGAAGAGAAAGTCCCAGTGGTATGATTGTTATTGTGGAGCCTCAGGGAAGTCAAGTTATTAAACAAAGGCTTCTGTGCCCCTTATTTGATCAATTTCTAAAATAATTCTTAAAATTAAGATGTAAATACATTTCTTTGTGATTCAGCTTCCAGTGCCTGTTAAAGTATTCAATTGGTACATAATGTTTTAAAGCCTTTTAAGAGCCAAATAAAATTATTACTTTTAAATTATTAAAAATCTTCAACAAATGGAAAAATACTTACTGAAAACTCCTTCATAAATAATGTTCAAACTAAATTAAATAGTAGTATAAGGAATGTATTAAACTTTGCGAATGAGATATTAGCAGTGTTCTCCCTTAACCTTAAAGTTGTGATAGCTGGAGCACTTGCTACCCCTCCAAAACCTTGCGGAACCAAGTCCTGGCTCACTCTAGGAAAGAAACATGTGGTGCTGCTGAAGATTGGAAAAAGAGCTCGAGGTCAGGGGTCGACACAGTAAGGGAGTTTGCTCTTTAAGAGGTTATCTGTGGATCTGCAAAGCCAAAGTGTAATTGGGTTCTGTGATGTGATTTTAGTGTGTAATTGTATATGATCTTAGGTAGTTTCAAAGACAAGGTTGGAAGATTTTTCTAGCCTGCTTGTGATAGCAATTTTGGGGAGTCTGTATAGCCTGAGATGGACAATGTAGTTTCTTCAGAAATTGTCATCAGAAGTAATACAGCAGGTATCTGATTCATTTTAATTATAATTTTAGCAAACTGATAATATGGTTTGTTTTTTCTCCTCTCTGAAATACTGGTCCTATAAATCAGCATCTTTGTGGGCTTGTACATTTTCTGCAACTGGTAAACTGTTTATTTCTGAGCTGGTACTGCATCAGAGAAAATTTTGCATCTTTATTAAGACATTACAAGTCACTGTAATTGATCTGCCTGGATATTGCTTTTTCTTTGGTCTTTGAGTAGATAGTTTTCCAGTGGGTTATCAAGTTTCTGCTTCTCAATTATTCAAAACAATGTGAAGCAAACATTTCCTATTGTTTTAGTTGTTTAGGGTTTCCTTGATTAAGCTGTCACTGCTGTCAGTTATGTTCTTATAAGCCTGCTCGGATCTATTTCATGTTAAGAAAAAGCTCAGATAAATCCAGGAAAGCTTAATGTTTATCCAATGTGAAAATAATTACTCAAAAGTGTTATTCTTAATCCAGATAATTAGAGTGAGGAAGGAGAGATCAGTGTCATTGTGAATTATGCCCTGGCAATTGACTCTTGGTCCTTGTACGTTTCAGGTGAAGATGTGAATGGATAAAGGTTAGATTAACCATAATCCAAAGTAGCTGCAACCTTAATCTGTTATGATACAAGGATGATCACTTAAAAAGAGCTGGATTGTGGGATTGTTTCTGGTTGGATAAGATGCCGCTCGACTGGGACTAGCTTTAAAACATGCTTAGCACCATGTCACTGCAGCTGTAAGCACTTGTGCACGGTTTCAGACTGCCACATCTCAGAGGCAGACTGCTGGGCTCTCACTGCACACTGTAATACTACACTGCATTGCAATATCTGTACTTCACATTAACATGCTTTACCCTGTGCTTCACGGAAAATAGATGGTAACTGTTACGTGGAGTGATTTGCTTGATGATTGCTTCTCTGTGCTGTTAAACATATTTCTTTGTGTTCCCTGTTTGAAATGTTCAGTATGTCTACAGGGAGTCATACTGTACAATGGTATAGGTACACAATTACAAAAATTGACCAACTGAAAATGTAAGAGGCAGAATATTTACATCCTTTATTTTAGTTTATACCATTATTGTGTATAGTTACTAATTATATAAAAAAACCCCATAACAATATATGTCTATGTTTGCAGCTGTGGTTTTCAGAAATCCATTGTAAGTGAACAAGACCAAATCAGAACAAACTGACTTAGAATGGAGGAAAAGTAGCATTAAAAAGGGTATATGCATGTATTCACACATACTACAAGCAGATACACGCAGAAAGCACTTGATGCTTCAGACTTTCCCCTGTTTATAGATGTGGACATAATAGTGACAGTTCAGATGCAGTATGTGAAGCAAGCCTTTGTAAATACAGACTCTTGAATGCCAGTGGTTACTTATTGGGAATAACACTGTTGGAAGAGGAAGAGAAGAGGGTGAAAGACAGGTCATTTCTTGAAAAACGGTACAGGAAATATTTGGTCTCAGCAGATAATTTAATTGCATAGTCCAGTCTGTATCGTTGTTTCAGGCCAAATGGAAAATAAGGTAAAGGCATTTTTTCCCTCCTATTCAATTTTTGTGATAAATTACATGCATTTATTCTGCAGGGATACATTTGTGCAGATCTCCTTCATCTTTACTGGAAAACTGGAAGCAGCCTTCCTTGATGCATGGCTAAGGTGAGGAAATAGTTAAGAAAGTAATTAATGGAATGCAAAAGCTAATAAGAGGAAAGTACTTTAATGCACACTTGAGCTAGAATCTTCTCTGCGAATAATTAAAATTCTTTAAAGTTCATTTCTGTATTTTTAATAAAGTACATCTCAATGAGACTCATTCCTGTTTTTAAACCTTTCCACACTTAACTCACTACCTTCTTTTCTTAACTATTGTTAGAATTGTATTATTTTTACTTGAAAAAGGCTTTAGGTGATGTTTATGTTTGTTGATGTGTTAAAAGTAAAATCTGCAAGAGGCATAACATTTACAAGTCAGTCCTAACATAAAAATTATTCATTTAGAGCATCACATGAAAGTGTTACATTATTTCTGATGCCACTTTATATGCTATGGATTTGTGTGTATATAACTGTTTTGTTCTTCTGCATCCTAGAGTCTCTGCCTTTAAAATAATGTTTCATGGAAATGCATGTCACTAATAAAAATTTCCAGACTTACATCAGAAAAGATTTTAGCGCAGGGATTTAAGTCTTCAAGCTTCAGAGTGTAAGCCAACCTTTAATTAAAGTAGGTGAGGAAGAAACTTCTCTACTTGATAGCTCATTACAAGGATGTGTAGCACAGAGTTTCCCCACACTTTTCAGCAAAGGCTTTTTGTGATTGATACTGAAGGGACAACTGGTCTCATGTAACACAGTGATTCTTACACTAGAGAAAGACAAGAGGAAAATAAAAGAAATTCACTTAGTATAAAGGGCAATAAGAACTAAATGGTAGAATTGCTCATGCGCGTCCTGACTGAAAATATTAACACGCAAAAAGTGGATAATAAGGCAAAATGTCTCTTCAGGGTTGAAGCTGCAGAGAAGGCACCATTTGGAGAGAAGTGGGGGGGGGGTGGAGTTTTCCTTAGTGGAAAAGATGAGTTAGGATGAAAATGAAACTACAGAGCTTACAGTTGAGCACTCTTGACCCCTTCTGCATTTTACAGGGGTAGACTGGTAGGCAGTTGACTGTCTCAGCCACGGAATATCATGGAAATGTCATTATTGATACATGAGGAAAGTAAACAATAATGGTGGTCCCTGTAAAAAAAAAATAATAGGAGTAGTAAAAACTTTGAAAGTTTTAGAAAATTAAAAGGTCAGTGAAATAAAAAAAAAAATAGTAGCACATTAAGTGTGTTGGAGAAGCAGAGAAAGTGAGAGTATTTATACTGTCAAAGACCACAGTCAACTTTGTACTAATATCTATAACTTTTAGTTCTTTAAGTAGTTTGAAATTGCTTATGTATTAGGGATTTAAAAAAAAAATGAAAAAAGAGATACTGTAACTAGACCTATCAAAAGAGAAGTGATGGAGAAGTAATGAAATAATTTAAACATCAAATTGCAAATAGTCACAGAAGATAGAAAGTTTTACTTGGAGGAAACTGAAGTAACTGGTAAAAATGCAGCATTTATCACCTTAAGGCAGTTTCAGTGTTGAATGATGACCAAAATCTGTCAGTCTTTTTGAGTAGTGATGATCCCAGGAAGCTCAGGGAATAGGAAAAGTTTCTGATGAATCAGGCTGAGTATTGCTACAGGGTGGACAGACTGCTTCCATGTTCAGCCCCTCCGAGGTCTGGAAGCCATACGTCAATGGAAAAAGCCTTGGCTGATTTCTCTAATTTTCCAGGATTAGTGGGTTTTTAGGCTAAAATTATGATCATCTGTAACTTCCATTAGTGTACCAGAAAAGGTAGTTTAAGAATAAACCAATTCTTGTACCGACTTTAAATCTTACCTACTTACTTGCATGTTCAACATGCATCAAACAGCTACATTAGTGTTTCAGATTTTTATAAAGTATTATAAAATAATACAGAAAAAAATGCTAGAATTTCTCTTGTTCTGAGACAGTGCAGTAATTTACTGACCATGGACAATTAAGAAAGAAGTAGGTACCTAAGGACAACCATGAAACCAGTACAGATTAGTCACAGCTAATCTATCCTTGGAACCCAACAGAGATTTTCAGTTTCAGAGAAAGAGGAATTTTACTTGTGTTTAAGACTAGTTCAAAGTGAATTGAACATTCAGGGAATTTGCATTGAACATAATGCAAATTTCTTAACTTTCATTAAGCCAAAGCATTTTAAACAAAAATGGTGGTAATGCACAAAATTTATGTATTTCTAGCAAATATAAATGTTTTCGTCAGTGTTTTCTACTACCTAGTTCTTCTTCCATCCCACTAGACAAAAATAATCTTGTTTCCTTGGTGTTTTGGTATAAGACTGACTGTGTTGAATCACACCAGAAGTATGTTTTGTCCATTAGCCTATTTCTGCCAATTGCTGGTAGATTAGGGAAAGAGTACAAGAGCATGTCCAGTAGAGAATATTTTCCATCTTCTAACAGTCTCAGTTTTAGAGATTTCTTTTTATAGGCTTTACCACGTTGTTGTATTTTAGTGCCCTTAATAGTCCTCTCTTCAATAAATTTGACAGTTGCATTTTAATTCTATTTACGCTTGTGGCATGATGTAGCAATGAGTTGGTTTAAACAATGAATTTAATTATGAATTATCTGAAAAAAAGAATTCATAGTAAAGTTCTTATTTTAAATAGACTGCTTAATTTAATTTGATATTCCCTAGTTCTTCTGTTGTGAGACACAGTAGAAATTTTTACTTGAGAATGTAAACAGGGAACAAATTCTCTCTCACCTGCCTCTTTTTACTGTGTTGAAAGGTCCCAGTCTAATTAATTTCTCCGTTTACAGAGTGGCTCATGTATCTTTGTTCATTATTGGTCATCCTGGATGCATTTCTTTGTATCTTTCTTAGCTCTGCTATATTTTTATGGAGGTCAGAACCATACCCAGTACTCAAGAAGTGGCTGCTACACCAATGATTTACAATAGGATGATAATTTATTTTTGTTTGTCCTCTATTGTTTACATAACACTTCTGAACATGTTCTTTGTTCATTTTTCTTTTGCCACATGTTGAGCTGGCGCTTATTGTCCACAATGTGTCCACAGTTGCTTTCCTGAAATTTGACTTTAGTATCCATCATTATAGAAGTATACTTGGGATTGCCTTTCCTGTCTGTATTTTACTTCATATTCATTGCCAATACATTCTTTTTTTCCCAATCTGATCATCATGAAATCCTTCTACAATCAAATGATTATTTTTTGTGGTCTCATGCATCTTTGTCATCTCGAAATGTATTCTTTTTCAAGGACATTTATGAGGCAGTTGAACTGTGCAGTTTGTCATGGGAATCCACTGACACCTGCCCTCCATTGTGAAAGCTGAGTTTCCTTTAAAGTATGTTTTCCTATTTCAAACTTTTTTTTTTTCCCCAATTACATGGCCTTATATCTTTTTGTGCAACAGATTACATTAAAAACTGTTGTTGAGGACCCCATAATGGTTTGGTTTTTTTTTTTAATTAGGGTATTTCCAGCCAGTTTACCTGGTCCAGAAACCCATTTCTACTTCTGCTCTGAGTTCACAGACACATTTAATTAAAAAAGTTGGTCAACCTACATGCAGCTTTGCTTTGCTGTTAGTACTCATCTTGCTCAGATAAACTTTTACTTCTGCCTCAGATCTTTGTGAAGATATGGGATGGCTTCTCAGTTGGAGGATCAGACTTTACATTTGGTTTGAGTTGTGGGCAGTATGTCAGCTTGGCTGCCATTTATTTGACTGCTGCTTCAGCAAGAATAATAAAATATACGGGAATTTTTGATTCCTCAAAATTGGAAATCCTTGTCTTGTTAAGGATGTTGAATAGTGTTGAGTTCTCCCTGAAGCTCTCTATCATCATATCTCCTTTATATGCAATTCAATAGTCTTGGTTAAGAAACTAAGAGTAATATCAAAGTATTTATTTAACTGTGTGTTTTGATTGCTGTTTCTTCACTTCTGCATTACTTGGACTCAGACTCACAAGATTGATCAGTAAATTCTCATTACTGGGATAGGTTTTTAGAAAAGTGTGTCTATCAAAAGTCAGTATTCCAGCATTTTTTTAAAGAAATATTTCCTGCATTAGCTCAAAGGAAACTGGAAATCCCTAGTCTAAGCAAGAGGGGTAACAACATAAACATTAGTAGATAAGTACATATATATATATATTAAAAATTGAGTATAAACTTCTAAAAGTACTGTTACTTAAGATAAAATCTTTTCTGCTCTAAATAGTAAAATTACTGCAACTACATTTTATAGATATAAACATATATGTAAAACAGAAATTTCATTAAAGGAAACACAACCAACAATGTTCTGTAGTTTTGGTTAAAAAAGTTCATATAGTTATCTCCTGTTTCATTGTTCCATATTAATACTGATTAATTATAGCTTCTGCCTTCTTTGCAGTCACTTCACACAGAGTTTTGCTGTTAAGCACCAGATGACGATGAATGGAGAGTCAAGCAGACTTCCGTCCTGTTAAACACAGAAGTGAAAAGAAATCACTGTCTTGTAGAATTTGTGAGTAAAAAGTTGCTAAGTGAATAAACGCTTCTGGTTCTAAAAGAAATTTACTTATAGGCAATTTGTATTGAAACCAATAACTATGGCATTTAAAATAAAAGTTTTGATTGTGTTCTCTACATTTGTTTTTTTTTTTTTCCGCAATAATGGAAAATCTCCCATGTGTAATGTGTGTTAAGGCATTATTGCTGTTTTTTTTTTTCTTCTCAATTTCATTGTGGCTGCAGACTTGCAAGCCAAATAGGACACTTATAGTCATTTATATAATATGAAGCTAATAATTTTCTGCCCTATTGTATGTGAAATGTTTGAACTAATAAATGTTTGATGTTTGAACTAATAAATCATATGATCTCTGCAGTGACCCTGTCAAGTGATTAATGTACATTTCAGGCTAGCAAAGTCAAATAAGAAATTTTCTTTGGTTGGGACACCTGTCCCAGAACATGTACCCTACAGCATTGTATTTCTGGAGCTCATCCTATTCATTGTCATGCCCATAAAAAAAGCTCTTTTCCAAATTCCACAGGTCTCACGTATGGCAATAATAATCTAATATATAATGCAGAGAGAGTAGAAAGAAAATCTGTTTCTGTTTTTGCATGCTCTTCAAATGCAAGCCTTTCAAATACTGGTAGATACAAGGCTGTGCTCATTATGGTATTTCTTATGTACCTGCTTTAGCTTTGGTGTCTGGATGCTGTTTGCTGCAGCAAAGATGGAGTTCCTCTCCTGAAAACAAGCTTTCTTGTAAGTTTTCTCATGCTTCCTGGTTCTGATCAAAGGATTATTACTGCAACAGTTTTTCCTTTTGGCGTTTTTCATCCCCGATTCCCATCCTCATAATAAAAATAGGCACAAAAAAAAAAAAGGAATGTAAACCAAATTAATCTGCTTGTTTCAAATCAGAGCATTCAGGCTAGCTTTAGTTCAGAGCTTCAAGTGCTATTTATAATAGTATCTGAAATGATTTACATATGGTAAATTTATTAGGAGTCTGATTTTCAGATAACATTTTGGGTACACTTTTTTCCCCAGCCTTAACATGAAAGGTTTTCAAACAATGGAGATTACTCTTCCTTGAAACAGGTCTGAGATGTGATCCACACCATACATACACTCTACTGTTTCCTTTTACGCATTTTGTCATATTTCAAAGATCTAAAATATGAATGATACATTTCTCTTTCCTTGTCTTTCTATCACTTTTTTCTTTTTTTTTTTTTCTTCTTTTCTTTACACTGGATCTTGGCTTGTTACAGAGTACAGTGTTGCATAGACCTCATAATCTGTAAATCCTTCTGAGCTGTTTTATTGTGTGGTTGCCTTTGTGTGTGAGGGATGGGACTCAGAGCAGCAGATGGTGCCCTGAAATCCTTTTCCTAGACCCCTGTGAAAAATAGGGTCGGTCTACAGAGTAGAAGTTTACATCACAAGTTAGGCCCTCCAGAGAAGGTAGTACATCTCTAATTTTCTCTGTTCTGGAAACCTGAGGGATTTACTGTATATGTGTATATACAAATCATGGCCGCATTAGGCACTAGTAAGCAGAATTCATGTTTCAGGTGCAAGGGCTCTGAAACAGCTTGCACTCTATGGGTGAACTTCTGCAGTGCCAACTGCTGAAACTGGTAAACTGGTAAAACAAAGCAGCGAAGCATAACAGGGGAGATTTGCTTTGTTGATCTACTCACAGAGCCTAAGTATAAACTCTTACTCTTAGTGTGTGTCCAGTTTACAATCCAAATTAAAGTTGTCTAGGTACATGGTAAATTGGCAAAAAAGCATTTCTGGGCTATGATTTGATACAGGTTGGAACACATCTTGTGTGCCTGAAATAAAGTTGGGATTGTATTAATTAATACCACTCCTGATGTGGGACAGTTTCCAAAGACAAAGAAACAACTTTTATATGAGAAAATCTATGTAACTGAGTCCCAGTAGGCATGCAGTAAACTTAATTTAGTGATTTTTTTTCATTTCTCAGACCTCTAGGGTTCCAGAACCAGAAGGGGGAAGGATCATGACCATGGTTTACAGTGAGGACTCCTGTTTAAGCGAGTGCAGCAGAAGTGTGGAGGAGGAGTATAGCAAAACCAAAGTACAGTATATGATCGTTTTCTTCTACAGAACTGGGTATGGTTTGAGTGTGAATTTGTTAAAACAGAAATAAACAAACCTAGAGGTTTCTTTATTTCCTTCTTCAAATGCTGGTACTTCATTCTCTCATACAAGAAGTCATTGAGTCATTGTCATACGGTGAGACTATATGCACTGTATATGTAGATGTCTACATCTGAATCATGAGTCTATACTCTTTTGTAATCTACAGAAAGAAAATGGCACTTTTAGGGTGCATTATTTCTTTTAAGACTGATATCTAAAATTTGTCAGATAAACCATCCTGTAAATTTGCCTGTTTCTTTCCTTTGAATATAAAGAGATGACCAGCTCCAGTCTGAAGGTCTGTATTTCTACCACCTAAGGTAGGGGGGATGAATGCTGCCTATTGTGACTGAGAGAATAACTCTTAGAAAGTTTTAGGGAGAAAGGACTACAGCTGCAGTGTCTCTTAACTACTTACTGTGTTTATCTGCCTGCCCAGAAATTGCTTAGAAGGTAGGTGAAGTATGATGTGTTGTTAGTTTTCTCTGTTTTCCCTTTAGGGAAGAGAAAGCAACTAGAGAAATAAAGAAAGATCTGTGTTTAGAGAGTAGCCTAAAACTGTAACATAAGCTATATCTACCTTTACCTAGGGGAGCTTTAGATTGCTGAGTGTTTTGTTTTGGTTTTTTTTAATTATTTTATTTTTAGGACTACACTTTTCTTAGCAAAACCAGTATGAATACGTTGGTTTTGGCAAGCCCTTCTTTTCATATCACACTATCTCATCCTTTGCCTTTCTCTTACATCTTCCCCCACCCCCCCCGTCTTGTTTCTTTCACTAATGTATAAACCACCTGCACACCCCCTGACTAACTTTCTCTTAGAGGAGACTCCAGTGTTTGGTTAAGTCACGGGAGATGCGGGGATTTGTGCAGTCCTCTCACTTATGCGCTGCGGAAGTGATGACAGAATAGTTCCTACAGTCACTAGAGAAACTGACACATCACACCCAATTATGTGGCCTCTCTGGCCCCTCACGTTGTTCTTCCCTGAAATATAAGCTTTCTGTCTCATGCTTTATTTTATTTTTTAAAGAAATTTGTTATTTAAAAGAAAAGAAAAAAATGGTGGGGAAGGAGTTAGTGTATCATTCTGAAGAAAGCTATTACAGAATAAGTTTTCAGGGACATTCAATATATCAGATTAAACATAGTTTAAACACTTGGAAATTTTTTTGTAAAGCTCACAGAAAAAACCACCAAATTTAAACTGATGGTAATAGAGGAGTCAAGCCTTGTCATTTACTGTGACACTGCCCATCAGCTGTCATGAGCTAGTGGGAGTTATTTATCAGTAATTTTAAAGTACAAATATATACGCTAATCTGTATCTGCTCAGGATCCCACACAGCATTCTGTCAGTTCTAGAAAAAGTAGATTATTTTGCATGTTAGTACCACAGAGGCAGCTGTGTTTGTCTTTCCTCATCCCTAAAAGGATCCTTCCCCTTGTACTACTATGGCTGATACAGCAGAAGAACAAAAGCAAAGCTGACTTTCAGCCATTTGATTGTATTTGTAAGAAGAGGAGTAATTAGAAATAAAAATACATGTTGTGGTAATGAGGTGCATTTGTCCTACAACTGGATTCCAAATTATAGACACAGAACACTGATTACTAATTTCATAAAATTACCTGAGCAGAAGCTCTCTCTTCTGAACTTGGATGGGAAACTTATATTACAAAATCTACTGCAACTGGAATTTTTTTCCAACAGCTAGTACTGAAGGTGCACAAATGACTGTGGGGTTTTTCTTCTGTTACTTGTTGTTTTCCATTTTTTAGGTTTTGACAGCTATCCTAAACCAGCAGGAATACAACATTCATGATGTGATTTATTTGGCAATAATTGTAATACAAATTATACACATATCTTTACTGTGAATCGCACAATAAGAACCCGAGAAGTTTCTGAGCCACAAAGACTTTTCTGCTACTTTTTCCAGATTGAGACAGGGAATATCCAAAATATACAGGATAGTGGAAAAGGAAAAAAGCCCAAGAACATAGAAAATGAGTGGTTACAATCAAGGGAAAACAAACTAAGAAGAAAGGAATGTATTTCCCTCCCTTCTGAATGCCATTGCAGGAGAAGAGCTCCTAAAGGAGAGTGTGGTACAAGAGTTATGCTGGCTTTCTGCTTTGCAGCTATAAAAGTTAAAAATGCTGGGAGAGTGGTAAGCCAGCCTCACAGGAGACTTGTGGGATGCCCCTTGTCCTCCCTGACTAGGCTCGACCAGGAGCTGGGGGCAGAAGCCATCATTCCCTCCCAGCTCCATCATCACTACAAGGGAAACTCATGCTGTCTCAGCATCCCGGTGGGCGGAGGAGCCACCTTGCAACCTCCAACTCCTTCTTTTCTTTCTTTTCGATCTTTGTTGATTTGCAACAGGGAGAAACAGATTCACACTGCTTCAATAAGCGATGCAAAATTAGGTGGAATGTGATACCAACCTTTTTTGGGGCTTCAGCTCTTTGAGAGAAGTTCTGGGTCCAGTACCATGAACCATTGCATCCTACTCCAGTAGTCCTACTGCCACAAGCACTTGTTTCTCCTTTTTCCACCCTTGATTGCCTTTCCCCATATCACAAACTTTGTCATGTTAAAACATTTGACTTGAGCAGCTTTACAGTCCCCTTAGCACACAACCAGGTAAGGTGAAGCAGTACAATACAAGAGGTGCCATGTGCCTTGCAGAAAACAACCATGTGTTTGTTTCTACCTGCTTGAGCAAGATATCTTCATCTAGCTGAAATGCCAGGGACAAAGTCAGCATTTCTGCATGGTCTAGAAACCCTGCAGACAAAGGCATTGCTAATACAGAGCGAATTTAAAGCCCCTGAGCCATGTTGGACTTGGTATTGATCATATTCATTCTACATATACAGCCAGCTCCTCCCTTCTTCAGAGGTGACTGTCCCAGTGTTGCTGGATTTCCATACCTCAAGAGATAGTGCAAATGTAGTGCAGGTGCTGTAAATCTAAGATGTGAATCAGTCTTGACCTGCTGCTCTTTGGACTCCTGGTGATGGCAGCTCTGCCAGCTCGTCCCTTTCCTTCTCCCTGTGCCCTAGGTAGACTGATTCACCCAGTCAGTCTACCCAGACCTAGCACAGGTGATGGACCATGAAGTGTAACATTTTATTGTAAAGTAAGTGACTGAAAAAGCATTCCCCAGCCTACTGCAGGTTCAAGCTAAGACTATAATATAGTCCTATGAGAAATAATCAGGTGAGAATTTATTTTCTGTATTTCTCTATCTAAAAGCAAGGGAGAAAATATTAATAATTTTTAAATTAATGATTTAGTATGTATAGCAAAAAAGTATGTCCATTGCCAAAACTTAGGTTAAATCATGGTGGTTTTATTAGTAAAATGATAACACTGATGCACATTTAGAAGTTGAATACTGAAGTACAATTTCATCCTTATTCATACCTGTTAGTCCACTTCTGTATAAATAATGGTACTGACTCAGTCACTTGCTAGTAGAGAACTACTTATGCTATGAAAGGATCTTTACTATTTAGTGTGGAGATCTGGTACATATCATACTATTTTTCAGTACTGTAAGTTGTTATCTGCTTTTTAACAGAAGTCCTTTTAAAACCCTTTACACTTGCATGGTTGTAAAGACTAAAGAGGCACGTTGGACTGTCTGGGATTTTTGGGAAGGGAGAAATGTTGTCTGAACAGCTTTTAGTGTTTAGTCAAGAACTGTGAAATGCTTCCTCTTCAATTTGCATTCTCTGGTCAACATTGTTTAGCCAGGCAAGGTGACAAATTCTTGTTTGTGACATTGTGAGCCTTAAATCTGGTGATTCACTCACTGTGTATTCCAGTGGACCCTCAGTGAAATGGGGTGTGATGATTGGCCCCCAAAATACAACAGTATTGTTATGTATAGCCTGATGGCTAAGAGTTAACTACTGGCAAGATTGTCAGGGTCTCACAGAGGGGATCTGCCTTGGGAGAATTAAAAAAAATCTCAAGATTCAAAGTAACATGTTAGAACCAGATGAGAAAAAAAAAATGTAATTTTAAGTCAGTTTCTGTGGCAGGGTGGATTCAAACAGGTAGTGGGTGATTTCAGCAAGGAGTCATAGTATTGCAAGCACAGTTTTATATACTTCTTTGATAAATAAATGTCAAGATAATGGTAATGTTAAAGTGAATAACCTGTGTCTGAGGTACATTGGGTAGGGAGTGATGAGGTCTACCCATGTGTCTACATGAAAGGTAGTATTAGAATTACAATGTTTAGACATTCAGTAGGGATACAACAATTTGAGGTGAAGCATGGTTTGAGATATGGGGATTATACGTTCAAGAGCTAATATGTTATCCCCCGTTTCCTCTTTATGGGAACAGCTTACCTTTCCTACGTGAAACCACATATTACAAATGTACTATGTATTCTGCTGAAATACAGTCTTAGTTTGTGTTCTTTTCAGAAGCCTCTTGGCTTTAAAACTGGCTTCCTGAAGTCTAAAAATATATTCCTTGGAAGGAGAGAAAAAACACGGAATATATTTAGAAATACTTAAATATAACTTCAAATAGTTTTCCCATTCATTAAAAGTTTGCTTGACCCAAAATGTCAGGACCCACCAGTGTGAAAAGCAAGAGATGAATATCTCTTGTATCACCTTTCCACTGGTATAAGCCCCGACTTCGAGCCTGCTGGAGCAGGAGGTGCCTGGAGTTAATCCTGTAACTGCAACTGCTTCTTGCAACTCAGCCTCAATGTATTTTGAGATTTAAATCCACAATTGAGGAGGAAGAAGGAAACATTCATGATGATTTTTTTCCATAGCAGCTGTTTGAAACTGTTAACATGCTTGTACCTTTAAAAGTAAATCCTGGGGGAAAGAGAGACTGAGAGGCAGATTGCAGTTCAAGTGCTAAGACGCACACAATAAATGTAGTTAAATTCAGAGGTTTCTTAGATAAATATGTCATTGATAATTGAAAGAAGGAGGAAAACTGTGTTAAAGAGATTTGCACACAACCTTTTGGCTCTCCTTGGGATACATGGTGCACCTGCTGAACACAGGAAAAATAGACTTGCGTGCAAAAGATGGTTACCTAACCATCAATACAGAAAACAAAATTGTATCTGCACATAGTCTTAAAAAGGAAAATCAGTATTTTCCCATTGGAGAACACACTTTTGATTAAACAGACATATTTAGCGATTATAATTTAGAAAACTGTCTGAAAATACAGATCTGTGTTTGAAAACAAGTTAAAAATAATGGTTTTAAAATCACATATTTAATTTTTTAGAAATGTTATGAAGGCTACACATAACTTTTGCGTTTTTGAAGTTAGCTAGGATTGGTGAGATATGTCTGGGATACACTGTGTCTGAATTAGACTGTTGGCGGGAAAAGATTATTTTTCTTTTTTAATCTTGAATATCATGAAGAGTAACTTTTGAAGGATGTGCCCAGCAATCCAAAGGGAAGACATAGATACAGATTGCACACTACTATATTACTGATTGCTGTTGTTTTTATTCAAAGTTTTTATACATAAGGTTCTTATTGTCCACGTAGAAAAGGGGAGGTAGAATCAATTTCCTCTTTAACATATTGATAAACAACTCCAGATATAGCGGTAGGGGGAGGAGGAAACTACATTTACCTTTGTGTGACCTATATAGGAATGCTGGAAAAATTAATTCCAGAATATTATGGTGACATTCCTTTAAGTTGTGGATATGATTTACATAGCAGGTCTTTTTGAGCCGTCCAGCTTCTTTCATCTTGATACTGTAAATTGCTTTCATTTCCACGCCCTCCCCCCCCATCTGTATGCTTGAGGTATTGTTGTGATAAATTATGGAGGTACAGAACTGAAAATGGTGTGTAGATTGTCTAAGAAATTGAGTGCAGTCAGCCTTCAAAGTGGTGGATGATGTGCTAAAACAGCTACCTTCCCCTGGTCAGGTCGCACATGTCGTCAATGAGCAGCTGCTTTTAACTTTGCCTTTTGCCCAGAGCACTGAGAGCAGCTGGATTTATTGAATTAATAACTGCTCCATTTGGGGTGTTTTGTTTTCGCATGACCATGAAATCTGGCTATAATGTTAGCAAAGTGTAAGACAGGTCTCCTTCACCAAACAAGGTGGTGTCTTTTTTGTTATTATATAGTGCTTAATCCATAAGGCAGAAAATAATTGGAAAACTGTACCTGTGGGGGAATGAAATGTTTCTTGGTAAACAGAGTTAAGAAAAAGGAAAGAAGCACATAAAAATGACATAGGTGATACACACATGCTGAGTGTGATTTTGAGGACACTTGTACCTGTCCTCAAATTAATCTCTTTGGTTGCAATGCTTAGTAGTGGCCTCATTAAATCACCTGATGGATTCTAAACAGCGTTAGAATATTAGTAGTAGTGGTTGAATAAACAGTTTCTGTGCTTTGGACCAATTTTTTCTTTTCAAGGCTCTGGATTTCATGAGGCTGGCTGAGAAACAGTGGCAGTGTGTGATGCAGATGGAGACGGGTGAACCAGTGGCCTCCGTGTTTTCTGACCACACAGGCATGAGAGACGTATCCTATCACAAAGCTTGAGGCCAATCCCACTTAATAGACTTTTGTTTGGGGTTACCATAGGTAGGGCTCACTCATTTTCTAGAAACAATACATGAGGTAACGCTTTCAGGTTTTATCAATCATGGCACATATTAGAGTAATCATTCTCATGTTATGGTTAGTCTGCTGTGCTGAAAGTGTTGGAGTTACCTATTATTAATGCAAAAAAAAAAAAAAAAAAGTAATACCTATGGGGGGACTTGTTTAGCTGTGCTCTTGGGATAGCAAAAGAAAAGAGAGAGGAGGAGTTATTGGGATCATGCATCTGCATGTGAAACCTCTCATGTGCCCTAGTTATTGCAAGTGGAGCCTGTTATCAAATCCCGATCCTGTGCTTTCTTCAGCATGTAAAAGGGGAAGTCCTGAAGCACTTTAGGCCTTGCTGACTTGACTTCCTGCAAAAGGATGGCATAAGCTCAAGAGAAATGGGATTGAATGGCAAGCTGCCATTTCTAACCTAACCATTTCTAACTTACTAGCTAAAAGTAAACTGTGTCCACCAAGGAGGTATGTGGCTGCCGTATCCCTGGTAGGGGATTTAAAGATGTCTTTAGCCTCCTAAAGACTCTTTGGGAAAAGGTGGAGGAGATCTGACCCTCAAGAGCTAAAGAGCCACATTCCATTTTCAAAAGCTCACCAGCCCTCATCATACCTATCCTCCTGAGGGCTGGCATTGGTATGTGCCAGGCTGCTGACACATCTAATTCTGAAGGTTCTCCCTTAATGAAATCTAAGGTTTTACCAAAACTGTGCGATCTCCTTTCTAGCATGGTGAAATTAGCTGGGCTTTACTTTTTAGTTTACTCATGTTCCTTACGTGGGCTTTATGTTTCTGGATTTTCAGAGTTCTTCAGATAGATTTAAAAATTAATTATTTTGGTTTATATTATATGTATAGATTTTTGTCTTTATTATAGAAATTACTGTAGTAATTAATACTAGTAATTTTAAAATGTGCAACTCCTAGGAGTAAAAAAGGTCATTTTACCCAACCAATTCTCAAACTGCTGCAGAGGTAGTAAAAACCCCCCAAAACCAAAGCACGTTTTACACAGACTCCATCTCAAGAGTCTGACTTCTACTCTTAGATATTTTCAGAAATGAGGCATATCACAAATGTCATGATGTGCCAAGTATTTCCTTCAGTTACTTTTAAATTGCTACAGAAGATCAGAGTGATTTGGGGTATTTCCTTCAGAAAGTTGGAGAGTTCAAATTCCAAATGGGAAGAAAGGCAATTTTTTCACAAAGCAGCTATCCAGTCTGCAAAACAATTACCAAGAAACTTGAGAGGGGTTAAGATGAGAAAACACAGTAACTTCTCTCCTTGTTTTGTGTGTACTTCTTTGTAAACAAACAGTTCCATCATCAGCTCCTGCTTCTTAGAGAAACAACCTTTTATTTAGGTTTAACATTTCAGGGTTAAAGAAGTCCTGTGCCTCCTCATCCAGAACTTGTTTTACTCTTTTCTTTTTCTTCAGAATATATGGTATGTACTTAAAATATCAAAAGCATACCCAGGAGTGGTGTATTCTGCAGGTCAGCACCTTCAGTTTGTGTTCAGGTGTCTAAGTAGTATATGCTTAGTTAGTGTCTGTCTGTGAAAGGTTTTCTTTTAGAGATCTGTATTTCTGAAAAAGATAATTCTTGAGTGTAAACTTCTCTGATATCAAGATGAGATCATCTCTTGTCATATTCTGTGGTGATCAGCTTCCTTTTCTGCAGACTTGGTAACTTTTGTGATGGATGAAGCAAGGATACTACAGCTGTTGCTTCAAAGCTTGAATCCATCTCCAGAGCAGCTTGGTCTTGCACATTGATGAGGAGAGGGAGACTTGAGAAAATAAGCCACGTTTGTACCATAAAAAGCTGAATTATAAGGCATGGAGGCTGGAGTAAATAAGGGATTTTCATGTTGGCATTTTCTAACTGAAGAGTAGTTTGTTGTGTAGAAGCATTTGAAAAAAACCAAACCTCTCCTCAGAGCAACCAATGCACTGGCTATTAGGATATTTCTGTGGGAAGTGGAAGGCTGAGGTTCAAGTCCAGGTCTGAATTAGGTCCTTGAGGGGAGTCTCATAGTTCTTAGGCAAACATTTGAAGCACTGAGCTATTTCGGGATAAATTTTCTCTTCCCCTTCCCTTCTCTCCCCCCAGCCTTTTTCTCCTTCCAAAATTTACATCTGGGAGGTGAGAATGAAACGTAATAGGAAAACTGTAATTTCTGCAGGAAAGTTACAAGCTTGGTAAACTAGTGTTTCCTAGTAAAAAAAACATTTAGCTCCAAATTTCTCATTAAATTTCATCTTTCTTCCCCCCTACCCCATTCTCCATAAAATACTCATCACAGTTTTTTTCTCTTCTCTCTGCTTGCACGCCCACGGGTCTCCTTTCTGCAACCCCCACGTTTCCCCTCTCATAGTTTTCCATCATGCTGGCTTCCAGCTCCAGTGGCTTCTCCCCACCCCCACAGAGAGGAGTAACAAGGAGCATGGGAAATGATGGTTATGCCCTGCTCCTAGCTACAGTACCTGACAGCAGTCCTGGAGAGGAGCAACCCTTTGAGAGAAAATTTGAGAATTGCTTCCAGGTCACTCTTACCTTGGGTTTGCACACATCCTATCTTTTGTGGGTGTCAGAGTGAGTTCAGTAAAGTGAAATCTTCACAGTTTTCACTTTGAAAAACTCTTAAAATTGGAAGCTATTTCTACTGCGACTGTACTGAAGTGTGATTTTTCTCTGTTTTTTAGTTTTTCTCACAAAGTTTTACAAATTGGCCGACTGAAGGCATTTTTGAGTAAGTGGTAACAAGGCATCCCTGCTTTGAGTACAGAGGCATTCCTGTATTTCAAAGACAAGAGGTAAGATCTCAAGATATTTTCCAGATTTAACTATGTCAGTGTGGAAAATGTTATCCTTGGGAGTTAATTTTGCAAAATTATAAGCAACATGAAAAGAAGGACTTGTAACAGGAAGGATGTGGCAGCTTTGGGAACAGGCTGAACTGCTTGCCCTGCCTGTAAGAACTTTTGTCATTTAGTATAAGTTTATTGGGCAAAAGCTTCACAGTGGAAGTCCAACAAAACGAAATGTGATATATATATATATATATTTATGTTACTTTAAAAAAAAGGTCACCTGTGTGCTAGATCAAAATTGGTAGTAATAAGCAGCAACAGGTAGACCTTGACAGATGCAGAAATTTATTCTGTTAAACCCTAAGAACTTTGAAAACACCCTCACAAGCTTCCTCTGTTTTACCTACATAGAGCAATCTGCCCTGAAGAACAGGTTTTAGATTTAAATCATCTCTCCCTTTATATTTCTAATACTTTCTAGACCAAGTCTGCTCATCTAGTTTTAGTTTCCTCTTTGATTTTAGGATAGGCTATCCAGAAACAGGTATCCATTAATATAACTAAAAATGTGCAAAGTTAGCTTCAGGATTGACATTCTAAGGGGATCTTTACGTTGCTTTAAATTTTATGTGCTCAATTTTCTCTTCTCTGCCAGGCTGCAAACCCCAATTTAACTGTGCAGAATGTTAAATGGCAAAAGTATTTGTCATTTCCCTTCTGCAGCCAAGCTGACACACAGAGATACTGAAATCCTGCAAGGATTCTGCACCTCTCTGTAGTCTTATTCTTCTGGATCAGGAGGAAACAGAAATCTCCCAAGAAAAACTTTTCTCCTGACTTACCGAGACAGTATAAACAAGAAAAAGCAGTGGTGGTTTGAGTATGCCTCATTATGAGACTGAGAGTCAGATCCAGCACTGGCTGGTTCTGCCTTGGTTAATGGTCATCACAAAGCTCTTGTTAATTTGGGACTGAAGCAAATTGTTTGTCTATTAGTTGCAATGTGACCTAAATCTGGACTTTAAGTGAAACTATAATTGCTGTGGACTTTTAAACTCTGATAGCATCGATGGAGTATGAGGAAGCTCAGCTCCTTCAGTGGTTGTGTTCTGTGTCTTGCCAATACTGCCTTTAGTTGAATGAATTGCTAACCTGAGCAGAAGCCAAGAAAGTGATTTAAGTCAAAATTGCTGACCCTTCTCTTCTGTAGCTTTAGCTTCAAATACTTCCATAATAGTGTTTGATAATTTTTTTCCCAGTTTTAGCATAATGTTTGGACTAGGTAGGATGCTTTGCATAGTAATTAACAGCTGATTTTCATGGCACCAAGTAGATTATTTTTAACTATACTATTTTCACTGAGGTAAACCAGATCAAAACAGCAGCATTCAGTGGTTGTTTTGTGCAAGCAAACATGCATTCACCTGGTCTGCTTGTGTTCTCCCCGGTTTGATGTTTTGTAGGGAAAAAAAAGGCACCTAAAATTGTTTTAATCCTTTACAGTTACATTAAAATGATGCAGCTGTCCAGCTGATAAATTGACTCCATTGTATCTGTTCTAAATTTATATAGATAGCAAAATTCTACACGGTCATAAATGATTTATCTTTTGTATTTGGAGTAGAGTCATAATCATTCACTCTTTTTCAAGTCTAGTTTGGCAACTTTATCTCACTTGCAGTTTGCATTTCTGAAAGTGGAAATATATTCTGCAGCTTTTGATGTGTTGATTGGTAAGAAGGTAAAGACAGCTGCACACATGTCTCCAGAGACTCAGCTCAATGGCTAAATGAAGACCTCTAGTGCTTTCTTGTTAGCCAAGATAGATCTACATCCAGATGAACCACAATTAGTCAATAGTGAAGGCTATAGGTTCATGTGATCAGAAGCCACAAATCAGTTTTCCCTAGGACTTAGTTATTGGCAGATAGTGCCTTAGGCTATGCCTTGCTGCTGCCTGCCTGACTGTAATTTTTCCCCTAGTGAAGTTTTTAAAGTCACACACTGAGACTGGAGCAGTGATCTCCTGACAACAAGGCTGTCACTGGTCTGTCAAATATCAATTGCTTATCAAACAAATTGTCTGCTATTTTAATGTACCTGGCCTCTCACTATTAACAAAGCTTAAAATGCTGCTGATTTCTGTACTGCTATTTACTCTGTTGGTACCTATTTACTTACCCGCATACCCCATTATTTTGACATGGCGTGGGCCAAATCCTTCCTTCTTGTGACATGGATGGAAACACACCAAAATTATTTATAGCCAAGGTGACTCCGTATCATCGTGAACCCGTGAAACCATATCAGTACACCAGGAAGGAGCCCTAAGTCCTGCTGGAATCTAAACCCTGGTCCAAAATGGTTTTGTTTCAGAAGTTTTGGTTAATGTACTTATTTGCTTGACTAGCCTCACATTGTACACAACTTCCTGTTTGGTTTTGGCTAAAATTAGAAGCAAAAATATATCATGAGGAAATTTCATTTGAGGCTTTCAGAGAACTTAGGGGGTGGTTGGATGTAAAGCCATAAGATGCTCACAAGTGACAGATAAATATGACTCCCCAATTTTATGGGTAGCTAAAACAAGTCTCAGAGAAGCTGCATTACTTCCTCACCCAGTGAATGAGTTGTGGAATTGCAGATGGAGCCCAAAGGTTTTATCATCTGTCCCTATTTGTAGTTACCAGCCAGTCTGTCTCTTCTGTGGACGATTTACATACCAAAATGGCATCTGTCATGGGTTCTGGACAGCACACTAGTTGAATCAAATCACACCTTTCTCATTGCTGCTCTGCAAATAAAGGAAAAATTAAGGCCAGTGGAAGTAAAAGTAATTCTTCAATGAACTGAGCATATAAAACGTGCTTTAAAATTTCCAGCACCCTGCAGTGATGGTGATTAGTTAAAGAAACACCACAGCCTTGTTACTATCACATCTTTTAAAATCTTTTTACATTACACAAAGATGGTCTAAGAAATTAATTAAAATGTTGGACAATAAGATAATCAGGGATATCTATATTTGCAGTCTTTTCTCTGTGCTTGCATACATCTTTTATCTGTCAAGTACAGCAAATAGCTAATTAGCCCCCTTTTAAGTGCTTCACTGCTTATATTGGAGCTATAGTCATGCCCTAGTGGGATGGTTTCCAGGAAACCTGATATACATTCTCAGCTGAAAGAGCATATGCCTATTTGTAGGCTGTTAAGAAACTGGTAGAGATTGAAAAATGCTTTTTAAAAAAATTCAGTTGTTTGTGGTTCTCAGAACACATCTGATCTGTCGACATTTTAAAGACAGAGCAAGTCAAAATCCAGAGTCCCTACATGACTCCCACACAGCAAAATTCTTGCCAATGTCAATCAGAGGGTTACTAAATATGGGCTGCGGGATATCACCTAATGTGTTCCCTAAAAGGTAAGTTTTTAATATGATTGGTATGACTCATCATGTTAAACTCTTGTTTTTATTTGCTCATTTTCTGCTTGGGCAAAAGCCCAGCATAGTCGGAACAGAACTAATATGCACTTATTATGATGAACTGCCTTAAAAGTATTAGCTAGTTACTGTGTTACACCACTGTGAATTAGTATTAAAGTAGTAAATCTGATGAATAATCAAATCACCTTAATTTCACATAATGATCAAGAAAAATGTACTTACACATTAAAATGATGTTGGGAGATTCCACCCCCTTTTCTTTCTGCATTAAAATCTTTACGATAGAAAGGCCTCATTGAGGGTTACTATAACATATAATGTCACATGCCGTCTCATGCTGACCACAAAAATAACTCAAGGCGCCACTCTGCTGCAATTAGCAGCTGTAAGATTATGATGTTTTGACACAGGTGAGGCAAAAACTTCCAAGCACAGAGTGAATATATCAGTTACACAACTCTTTTATGATTTCCTCACAAAAATACCATATATTATTTATACACCAAAAATGTAATAAGAAAGGACTTTTTTCAGGCAACTGAAACTAAGTTCTGTCACCGATTAATTTACAATGTGACAGCAGAATTTGACTGCTGTTATTTAAGGATTTCTACTAGTCTACTTGCCTTCTGAGTAAATATGCTTGTGTCCACTGCTCTGCCTCATTGGGAGGTGTCAATTATGGTACAAGATGATTAAATACTAACCTTTGCTTATGTCCCACTATCTTTTATAATTATGAGGTAGACTCTGTCCCCCTTTATTCCCCTAGTAGCATTTTACTTCAAGTGGTATGACTGAAGATACACTGAGCTACTTATGAAGTAGGATATTGTAAATTTGAAAATAATAACAATCACATAGCTCTATGTTTTGTTGGCCCAGTGAAAGGGCATCTTACAGATATTAAGCAAATATTTTCTATGAGATGTGACTAGCATATAGACTACACAGCTTTTAAAATGTAACTTGGGAGCAGATCATTTTGTTAAAGATGTATAAAAAGGCATTAGATAGTAGCCTCATTCTTCCTTTCTGTTCACGTCTGTTTTGCAAGACTTAACATTTACCTGATATACACACCTATGATACCTCTTCTCTAACACTTAAGTAATTTGTTTGTTGGTTTTTAAAAAAGCTGAAATTTTTAGGTGCATTAAAAAGAACATAGGGCTAATACACCTGATTAGTTACTTCTGCAGTAAAAGCCCTTACACTTGTCTAGGAATATTTCCATGGTGCATAAAAATAAATTTCATTTCAGCTTGTGCTACTCCACAGATTTCCACAGGACATTTGCTACCTGCCACGTTCTGCAGGGAGAGAAAAATTCTCTGTTGGAAATGTGTTCCCCGAGAGGGAGGTCCTTGGGCCCGGGGTTGTGTCACCCATGTGCTATGCTTGAGGCTCAGGAGGCCTGGTCTTGGTCTGAGCTTTCTGTGTGCTGTTTCCTTGGCCTAAAGGGAGGGAGAGGTCTTAAGGGAGGTTCATAGGAGGGAGGGCATCCGTGTTGCACTCTGCAACTTAAAGTAACTCAAGCTCTCACTGGGGGCAGGGGATGGAGCTGTGACATTAAAACCTCCAATCACCACCGCTACCAGTGAACTGAGTTGCCCTAACCTTAGTGTTGTTTAGTTTGACAGTTTTGCTAAATTTTCCTGTTTAGTGGGAAAGGCTGCAAAAACAAAACCTGCAGCCTCAGAGCTCTGCTGCTGGTCAGCAAAGTGGGAGACACTGGCCTGACTGGATGGCTCCAGACTGAATTTTTATAAAAGGGATAATAACAGTCCTTTGCCTGACAGAAGTGTCACAAGTTTAGATATGCTAATACCTTCAAGGTGCTTGTATTCTGTGGTGAGGGAGAGAGAGGGTAGATGGCAGAAAGACTAAGTGCCATACGTCCATTAAATACTGTAATGTGACCTCCATCCTCCCTCTGTGCTCACTCTCATCTACATACATGAGCACATACATAACCATACAAATATACCTACCCAGATAAGTCTGGTTTTGGTCCTATTCAATTCTCTGAAATGTTTTTTTTGAGCATGATGGGTTTTAACATTAAAGTGAATGAATGAAACTATACTTCAGCAGCATCAGTGGGAGGGAAGGGAGCAAGAGGGACGTTAGAGAAAGGTAAAGTGCACATAAAACTGGATAATGTCACCTGCTGCTCCCCATCATGCAACTTAAGAAATGTACAGGAATTTACAATGTACAAATGTTCTGCTTTGTAACTACTGAATTTCACGGTTGCATATTTGCCATTTGTGAATTTGTAACTGGATATTAGCAATTTCCAAATGGCTGGGATGTTTGTGAACACGTAGTATTTGAAAAAGTGTAGTAAATTTATGAGATAACCTGAGTGTTCACTGCAGAGGGCATAAAAGGAAACAGAAATGTTAAGTGTCATGCAGTAAACTATTAAGCTGGAACAACCACATTAAATATGCAAGCATGAGCTGATGGGATCCCTAAAGCATTTCCATATGAATATAATAGAAACAGTTATATTGTCCATGTAAGAGGCTGAAGCCAAAGGGTTATGGTCAAGATGGGTTAAATGTAATTAAGCCATTAGAAACTATTGTTAGGGGAAAACCCAACTTTTACTTGATCCCCTCATGGTACTTTGTACAGAATGGGAAGAAATCTGACCTGTCAGTGGTACTAGGTTTATACACTAACATGTGAAAGGTAAAATTTGCAGAACTAAAATAACTCCTGATTTCATTAATCTCTTTGAAACATCTCAAGTGTCACTTCTACAGGAGATACTTTCTTCCAAAAATACAGAAAGTTATCCTGGTACTAAGTATTAGGTGACCAGAATGTAACATATTACAGCTACCATGTCATATAGTGACATGCAGTGGTTTTAGCACAATATTATTATTATTATTATTATTATTATTATTATTATTTGCTATGAAAGTGTTAGAAACTGCCTTTTTATTTTGTGTTTTCTCATCACATAACACATCAAGGTTCATGCCTCTGCCTGGGTATCCTTAATCCTATTATTTTATCCTAATTTTCCTATTTTAATAATATGTCATATGTTATTGTCATATCCTTGATCATATATAAATGGGCAGATACAAAAAAGCAAAATTGAAAAGTATGCAAAGTTTTAAACAACATTAAAAACAACTATTAAAATTTCCAAACTGAAACATAGTTCTAAAACACAGTTTTCTAAAGCAAATAAAAATTTTTACTTAGAAATATTATGGGATTTTAAAAAATAGTCCCAATTCAGAAGGAAAATTATTTTCCATGTTAAAAGAAAAATCCCATTAAAAATGAACTTTAAAAATATGCACACTGTACAATGTACTCGTGACATATGGCAAAAGGCCATAATTATCTGCTTCCGGTGATATTTGTGGACAATGATTGAACCAATGGTTAGCAGAGGGAAGTGTTTATTTCCCCTTCCTTTATTATGTTCAAACTCTTCCCTTCCATACCTTTGGGTTAGGAAGTTTGCTGCTTTTCATTAAGGCCCTTTGTGATCTACTGTGCAATTCATCTGTATGCATTGTTTTCAGTAATATTGAGAGTTGTACCTTCCACGAGTCTTTGGCACTGCATGATGAAGCGCTCTATTTATATTAAAATGAAGAAGTTCCTAAGGGAGACATAGAACAGAATGAAACAACAAAAAGAGCTTTAGAGACTGGATATGCGAAGTGACAGTGACAGCAAAATGGTAGCTCTTGTTATGGAGTGGCCCTAAGGACTGCAGAAAGACTTATAGCATGAGCCACACTGGCTTGAACTTGGCAGTTCTTACAGGCTTAAGTACTTGCCATGAGAAGATGTTTTACAAGACAGAAGTTAATCAAACAATTTCTCAAGATTGCACATCTTGATTTGGGATGTCATTGACATAATACATTACATGAGGCTTTGCTATATATAAATTAGAGGAATTATTTTAACATTGAACCCTATTTCATCATTTAAAGCAACGCACAACTATATTGCTCTTGTTATGATTTACTTAGTCTAGATAATAGGAGAAACAAGACATAGATGTCACATTATATGGCAACTAATGCCCTACCATTTTCAACTCAAGGGAAGGTAGGAAGTGAATTAAGCTGCTACTGAAATGTGCCCTGAAGGTCAATTTGAATTGGACAAGAGTGCTATAAAGTGGTTTATTGTGGTGGGGGGAAGACATTGTTAAATTGCCTGAAGGACTGTCTCAGACTGACCATGATGAGGGAAGTGGTGACGCTGTGCCCTCTCTTCTGATGGTACAAGCAATCTACCTGGCCATCCAGAAGTACTGGGTGTGGAAAGAGCGAAAGGATGGGAATAATTAAAGGTGAATTTTAAAGAAAAATAATATTTCACAAAGTATTTTTAGAATGGGGAAAGAAGACCAGATATGATTTTTTTGAAGGAAAAGGAATGAGATGGAGGAGGCAGGAGAGGGCATTGCGATTTCTATTTTTTTTGAACATCGAGGCCCTGTTTGGGTCAAAAGCGCTTTGCAGGTGAGGGGACGTGGTGCTAGCAGGAGGGGAAAGCTAGGACTGAGCATCTGCAAAGGGAATGGGCTTTTATCTGTTTCTATTTTCATCACGAGATATTTGACTTCAGTGTATAATTCATGTTTTATATCAAGGGAATATTTGTTGAAGATGCAAGATGCCCTTTCTCAGGTTGTCAGTTAGTCAGTTACAACCTCCCACTGCGTACCAGAGGGAGAGCCTGTGCTTCATACTGGTTCCAGCACAAACAGGAGGCAAGCTACACTTGACATTCCCCAACCATAACAGCATATGTTTAAGGAACTTATTTTCAGGTTCAACATCTGCTACAAAAAGAGGGCACCATCTATTGGAAACAAACAAAGTGGTAGTCAGATAGTCTAATGAGCAAACTTGTCTGGAAAAATATTAATTGTTCCCTGTGGGTACAAACCTGCAGATGCTGATAACACTGGAAGGGAAGAAAGATCACCTTTTGCAATGCAAAGACATAATCTGTCCTGTTTCTAGCCCACAGGAAGTCAAGTCCAGGGCATATTCTTCATGTCTTTATTTTTTGAAAATCATTTATATGAAAAACAAATGAAGCAAAAGTTTAAAACACCTGAAAACACTTTACATCTTTTAAATTGACCTTCCACGGGTTTTTTTGGGGTTTTTTTGTTTGTTTGGTTTTTTTTTTTTTTTTTTTAATTGAAAATGTCTTTTTCATAACTGTTATTGCAGAGGGCCAGAATTAAATAGGAAATAAAAAGTCAAATAGGAAAAGTTCCCAGAAACAAAAGCTAGACCTGTTTTTTTGGGATCCAGTTCCAGACTGTATCTACCTCTGGTCATGTTGTCTGATATGCCAGCATCCCTACCACAGAAAATGTGTACCAAACAAGAATTTCTTGTCAGCACCTACTCGGGGGTCCATCACTGTGGAACTCTCAGCATCTCTCTGTTTTGCTGATTAGGGATACCAATTAAACTCAGACACCAGAGTGAAAAGAACAGGCGTATTTTACTGGTGATAACCAAATAATGTAATAGTGTAACACAGAAAACATGCAGTAAGAAAAGGCAGAATAATGCACCTAAAGCAACAAACAGGAAAATACAGGGTAATGCATCAAATCATTACTACACGAGAGAGAGAATAGTGATTAAGAAAGATACATCACCACTTGTGTAAGTTACCATCATCCAGATCCGCAGTCGCCATCTGGGGAGCCCCGGTTACAGCGAGGATTTGGAGAGCCTGTCCCGGCAAGTGGGAAATCCTACGTGGTGCGTCCACCCGTAGGTGAGGCATCCAAGGTCCCTGCAAGTGGGTCCAGCCTTATATACCAGAGATCGACAAGCCAGAATAGCTGGCACCTTTGTTTTGAGTGGAAAATTTCTGGTTTCATTCTCCTGTTGGATTCCACCCAAAGCCTGACGAGGGCTTGGGGGGGAAACCAAGGGAGTTTCTAACAAGGCCAAATACTTGGGTTCTCAGCCTTGAACAAGGCTGAGAAAGGAAAGTTGGATGCATTCTCTCAGCATTTCGCCCTCACTACTGACTATATTCTAAGCTGCATCTTTCACTAGTGATCTTACATACTTTGTTAATGATTACGTACAAAGTTTGCAGCTTCAGCTTGGGGCCTGTTGTTCAGGCTTCAGTATTTCAATACTTTAGCACTTTTTACGTCAGCATAAGTGGGTTGTTATAACTTAGTACAATACCTACTAGCACAATGGTTATCAGTTATAAAATATACAGGATTCATCTATAGGTCAACTCTGGCTTGGGCCTGTTGTCCAAGCCTTAGCACTTCACTCTCCTGCTTGGCAATGCCCTGCGATTAACAGGAGCCTCAGAAGCCATTCTTTACTACTACTGCTAATAACCTCTGAATACTGGGAAGGGAGAAAACAAGGAGAAGGGAGAGGAAATTTTGGATATTAATTTCCAAATAATAGAGTATGGGGGATTTTTGTTTTCTTTGTAATCAAAGATAGAAGAGTTATGAAGAGATTCAGGACTGCATAAACTCTGCACAGGGGTAGCTCTGCAAATTGTCCATGAAGGTCAGAGTTTGAAGGAAATCACCTCCTCCAGAGGGGTTGGTTTCCTTACGGATTTTGAATTCTGGCCATGGAATATGTGCACAATTTTTAAAAACTGCTCTATTTCATCATGTTTTCCAAACCTTTTTAGTAAACCCATTGTCCATTCTCTCTTGATCCCACTCCTCACCCAGACTTTGATCAGGTTTAATGTTAAAATTCTACCATTTCTTGATCGCACATGAGATGAGACTTGAGGTATTTTTCATGCATCAGCCAGTCCAGACTAGATTTGTCTCTGCTCCTTGGGATCTCTGCTAAATCACCTGAGCTGCATTTCTCATGTCAGAGTGTCTTTGAGGCATCTATCTTCAACATGCCAGGAGACAGTGAAGAACATTTGGAGAGTGGCAGTGCTGTGGGATTTTTCCTTTTGTCAAAGCACTGTGGAAGAGGTACTCCTTTTAATTCCACATATTTAAATTTTTTTTTTCTGCATAAGCAAATTTGTCTGAGCTACTTTGGATGTCTTTGAACATGTCTTTGTGTCCTTAACCTGTTTTGGCTGAAGTACAGGTTTAATTTCTCTGGCATCCATTTCTGGATTTTCTTGATAGAACTAACACCTCTGTCAATGAAACAGAGAAATTTGTAAAGTTTGGTAATTGGCCAAGCATAAAATAAGCATTTCAGAAGACATTAGGGAAGGTAATGAATCAATGAGGCTACTGCCTATTAAAGTCAGACACAGGTAGAAATTAAAAAGAAAGATTTTTTTTTAAAAATGTTTTTCTGGTTGCACTAGATTTCTCAAGGATTGTTACAGAGCCTTAAAGCATGCAGCCTTAAAAAGCAGAATATCATGCCCCTGCCACTGCCATCTTGGGTTAATTCTTCAGAGTTCAAGGTGTAGCTAATTCAGCTAACAGGGAAAATACTGTGGGATGTGCCCCTTTCAACCTGTAACTGCGAACTGGACCCTAGAACTCGGCACCAGATCCCACCGCTCCAGAATATCCATATTGAGCAAAAAACTCCCCCTTTAAAACTTCACCTAACCTGTCTGCGTGCTGATCATTGTGCCAGGTACGATGGTTTATAGACTTTTGGGGGTTTATCAAGTAGTCTGTAAAAATCATCTGGAAACAACGTATGCTTTATCCTGATTAAAATGCTTGAGACAGTAGCATTAAGTGTAAATGACACTATGTAACAGCAAATATATATTATTGGTTAGATCTTCTGCTAATGTAAATTCAAATAACTGTGTTTGAGGCCATGTTTCTCTAAGTCACTCTGTAAAGATTTCAAGTAAGAGAGATCAATTTTAATTAAGCACATGTTTTAGAGATCATATAAAAGTGGAGAGAAAAAAATAGGTTTTTTTTACTAGCAGGTTATTGAATATATTGTAGAAGATTAAGGTTCTGCGTTTGTTAATTAGGCTTTTTTGTGATGTTACAGAATTTGGAATTAACAAAGATCAGAAAAAGCTAATTTTTATCTGAGAAAAATTACAAGAATAAAAATATCAAAGGTATGTATTAAATTCAGAGACAGAGATAAAGCTATGTTTCTTCAATAACTGTAACAGCAAATATCTTTATGTGAAATAATTTCTTGTCTAAACTTTCTAATGTAAAACAGTTTAACTAAACTAGACTTTGAGTAGACAGTAGAAGTATTCAGATGGCAAAATGGTAGTTTCTTCCAGATTGGCTCAGCAGTTTAGTATAATTGTGTTTTATCATGTATCACTTTTTATCTGCTGTAGTTATTCTATCAAAAAAATTGGTTCTTCCTTTCCTGAATGCAGTATGACTCCAAAAAATCACTGAGAAGAAAAAAAAAAGAGACTGCCATTGTATAAAATGCGTTTTCAAAAAAAAAAAAAGAAAAAAACCCAACAGAAACCATAAACTGGCATGCAAATGTCAACAGGTTGAGCAGTTACCTCTATTTCTTTATGGCCACGTGCTTGAGTGCTACATTGCCTGTGTGCCCATGGAAATGGATAATCCCAGGTTTCTCTCTCTGTGGATTTATTAATGACCTTGGTGCCTCAATGGGTTTCCAGTGGCTTGGAAGTGGATGAGGTGGCGCGTGTCTTCTAACATGTGGACACCAGCAGCAGAGCCTCCCCTGGCCTTGTCTTCCCTTCTTGCCTGAAGTGTCTCACGTCAGCCTACCACCACTGCCCTACAAAGCTCAGCTCAGAAGTCCCTGTGCCCCCTGTATCTTGCTTTTCCTTTCTGGATCATGTCCATGGTCAGAGGTTTTTGTGGGCAATAGTTAAAGTGTAGAGCAGGGTCTTTGCTTGTGGAAGGAGGACCTTTCATTATTATTCTTCTGTATTATGTTACAAAATTTGGAATTAGTAAATATCAAGAGAAAGGCAACATAGGGAACATAGGGAAGAAGCAAGAATGAAAAATATCCGTGGTGTATGAGGTTAATGCACTTCCTTCACAAAGAAGTGGAAGAGCAATTTCAACATGCTTTGATTTCTCAGGTTTTTAATTGCTGCTGTAATCATTAGACATTATATATATGGCCACACTAAACAACCTGGTCACTAAAGGTCACTAGGCTAAGGCAATGTTTTATACCATGTTGTGAGGAGGGCTGTGTTTGTTTTAGTGTTCATAGGTATGCTCCTGTTGCCATATTTTGATTTAAAATTTATCGTATCTTTTTCTCAGAAGACCTGAAACAGAGATACAGAGATACTGTATGTGATGACAGGCCAAATTTGCCTCTTCACTATAAATAATCACTGTAAGAAAATTAAGGTGCAAAACCATGCCTGCTGTAATTGTTGCATACTTATTAGAAGCTTTCCTTTTGCAGATTCTCTGGGTATTTGTTGCCCATGATAATGTGAATACTTAAGGGGAAAGTGTAATTAGCGACTGTGTAGTTCATTCAGTAAACATTTCTGAGCTGTTTGATGTGACTGAACTGAGCGTCACATATAATTTTACACTTTTATCCTACCAGACAACTGACAGGTCTCTAATCTCAGTCTCAGAGCTTTCACTCTGCTTGAACTTTGCTTCATAGAGGTCATTTTCCAACCACTTGGGAGCAGGAGCCACGTCCGTTAAATCCCACAGAGTCGATAGATGCGATAATAGCTTTAGGCACATTTTCTTAGAACTCAGGGGAAAAGACAATTTCAATAAATGTAAAGCTATGCTATCTACAATCCACAGAATATGTAAGCAAATCTCATAGGAGCACATCTTTCTTTTACCTCCTGGCAAGAATCTCTTTAATAATAGTAATATGTATTTGTTTGTTTTATCAACACTTGATAAGGGCAGAAAAATCATGCACAATGCTTTAAGAAGAGAATAAAGAGGGGGAGAATGCACTAGGTGAAACAACCAAGAAAATGTTCCCTCATGTTTGGATTTTACTGACTATTAAATAGTCTAATACATATTTCTACCCTCAGAGAAAGGCAGATGGTAATAGGATGTGCACATGGTGGTCTGAGCATCATATTGCAAATATGAAGGCAAGTTTTAGTTCAACATACAAACTATTGGTAGGAGAAAAGTAGAGCCAAAGCATCTACAAATACATGTGGCTAGCATGCTAAATAGTCTTCTACACATAATGCTTTGATATATTTTACATCGTATAGATCACAGCTCATCAAAACAAGATTGCAGTTGTATCTGTCAAGATAATTAACAGACAATTCCTCTTGTAGCACATCTGAGATAAGTAGGAAGTACAGTTCTTCCCTTGACATGGTATCAAAGGAGAAAAAACTAATATTAAAATAAAATAATGTTACTCCAGATTGTAGCTCCCTAACATAAAAATTAACCTCCCTCATAGGATAAAACAAACAATCCCTGTTTGACTGTCAAACTCTCATACTGAGATTGAAAATAAACTTTCCAATTCTTTCAACATTCTTGCTATTGTCTTTGATTTCTTTTTTTCCTTGATATATTTGTGGTGCAAAGGAATAAATCTTGAAAGTAAAGTATCCCCTCCAGCAAAATATTTTACTCCATTTGCCTTGGAGAATTCCACTGCAGGGGAGAGAAAAGGAAGAGAAAAAAAACCTCGCAGAGTAGCTGGAACAGCTTCAAATTCAATAGCCTGTGAGATTCTCCTTTAAATGATCTTTCTAAATATAACAGTTCAATAGGTCAGTGGTCAATATGAATGTTATCTGCAAGCTGGAGCTATTAATTTCTGCAACACTGTTCCAGATGCCAAATGTTAGCCTTATGTTTTATACACCAGGTTTCTCACACATACGCTTAAATGAACATTAGTCAAAAACAACCGAGAAAGTGGTGCTGGTGCTCCCATATTAAAAAGGAAAATATCTGCTAGATCACAATACAGAATTTTTCTTTTTTTTTTTTTTTTAAAATGTCCTTTGAGGAATGGTCAGCCTGAACAGAAGGTTTCCAACAGTGAGGTGAGAATTTGTACAACTTCTTGACAAAGGTGAGCGAAACAACAGAGAAAATAATGCTTCAGAACAATTCAACGCTGTTCAAAACTCATAGTAAGACATAGCAAATGTACTGTCTCTTTGGTAGCACAAGTTTGAAAGCTTGTAGCAAATAAATTTTGGAATGGAAAGTGTATTAGTCCCTTGGAGAAGAACATGAATTAGGAGTTGACCCTGGCTGCAGCGGTTGCTCCAGCAGAGGCAGGGCTGGGATGAGCTTAGCTCCACTCCAGGCTCCCAGGGTTGGGCTGGGGCTGATGTGGGGGCTGGAGGGGGCTGCAACCCGGCATGCAGCATGGACCCCTGAGACCTGCCAGTGTCAGAAAAGGGAAGTGAGCTCCATTCCAAACTCTGAGAGGTGTCAGGCACAGGGAAGGATGTAGGGCACAGATTTGTGAGGCTGGACAGTGCACACCTGCCCCAACCTGTGCACACTTTTGGAAAGGAGCAGCCTGCATATGTTGCAGCATCTGTGAGTGACACAGATAACAGAGCTGACCAGCCTGCCACATCACATTTTCCCACTGTTGATGGTCCTGGTAGGTCCTGGTTTAAAACACATTTTAAAATACTTTGCCTCCTTTCTTATTTCTCCTCACCACTCTGAGCACCCTTTTCTGTGCACAGTTCACACTCCCTAGGAAGAGTTATCTAAGGTCTCTCTTCATCCTAAAATTAGTGTTTCTTCTTGCAAGTTAGTCTATGGCTCTCCAATAAGTAGAAGCCACTGAGTGTCATGCTACTCATTTCAGACTCGATTACAACATGGAAAGTCTAAACCTGGCAGTCGGTGTGTACAGCCCGCCATGTCACTGGGTTATTTTGCACCTTCAGATCCATTGTGTGGGAATCCACAAAAGCAGATCTGCAGTTTTTGTCTTTTAAAAACACGAAGTGAAATTTTTATTTTCTCCCTCATCTCTAAGCAAGAAAAATCAATCATGTCCTCCAGAAATCCACTGAGTTGCGGTTATCTGAGTGCAAGGTGCTAACCTGTTGAGCCATGTGCTTGAAATTAATACTTCCTCAGGGAACCAAGGCTGGACAGCTAGTTCTGAGATATGGTTTGGCTTGACGCTCTTACTTTATGTGTTTCAGTGGTGCTGCAAGAACCCAGAGAAAACTTCTGGGAGAAAACATCAGAGAATTGCTATGGGGGAAAACACTGTCAAAGAAACCAATTAAGGAGCGGAAAAGAGCTCAAAAGGTTTGCTCCCTGTTGTACTGAAGTTGGTTATTCTGTTTCGAATCACGGCTGCTGAACTGATTTTTCCATTACAATATTTGTGGTTGCAGTCATGCCAGAAGTGCATATTCGCACTCAGAGGACCTTATTCTTGTCTTTATTTCTGTCTTTTGAGTGACAACTTTATTTAAGCAAACTGCCACCTCTGTAATCATTACCCTGGATCTGTTTTCTTCTACTCAAGCTAGTACCTTGGCCAGTTTCTTTGCCATTTCATCTCACAATTTTTGTCATCATCTCTGGTTCAAACATTTAAAATGACTTTTTTCCTTTGCCAGTGCCTCCTGTTTCAGTTGCCATAGACAAGTCAGGTCAGCTTCACTTGCCTATAGCAGCCTGTCAGTCAGGTCTATTCACGCCACCCAGCTTTGACCAGCTTTGCTCTAGGTCCTCTCAACCAAGGTGTGTCTAAACTAGGAGATAATATTCTTCCTGATATTATAAGATGAGGTCTTCCCTTCACTCATTCATCTACCTAGATTTAGTTCTCATTGGGGTTCTCTTCATCTGCCAGTTTGATGGCCTTCTTTTCTAGTTACATGTGCTCCTACCTTTTATGCATACAAACCTTTGCAGTACTGTCATAGAAATGCCTTCACCTTAGATGCCAGTTTTTGATGTGCTGTATAGAATAGTGCAAGCCAGTCAAAAGCTGATTTCTTAAGTTTGTTATTTACTTAAGCAATTTTCATGTCTGGGAAACTTAGTGTGGGTGGTTTATTTATTAATATCACTTTGCAGATACATGTTTAGAATGTATTTTTCTCACAATATATCCCATGTATGAATTATAAATATAACAGAAATAATAACAGATTTACTATTTTATGATCAGTTTATATCTCCATGTGATTCTAGTAAGAAGAACCCAGGTTGGGAAAGAAGCCATGAAGTTTTATTATGTCTGTACTCTAATCCTAATCCTCCAATGCAGAGCAAAATCTATCTATGCCAGAAAATATCGTATGGAAACCAGAGACCTTTAAGTTTTTACTGCTGCTGTCCCAAATAGAGGCATATATGTGAACACTGCTGAGCTCAGAATTATGGTCCATGACCAGAAGTAACATATGCAGTGCCAGGGGACCTTATTCATTACAGAGGCAGGTTTAACATGTTTATGCTTTACTTGAACGTATGGCTGAGGATGGCTCCCAAGGATTGTATTGGCACTCAGGGATTGTTGGGAAGCAAACCTCTCTTTTATTTTAGCCAAATTCTCCCTAGCAGAGAAACACTGAAGAAGGATGTTTTGTTGGTCCTGTGGTGCTCATCATTTCTTCCAGGCTTTTTTCATTTACAGGGCCCATTGAGTTTCTAGCAACTTGCTTTTGTGGATTGGTGCAAAAAGGTCTCTGTATAACTTGGAGTCTGGCACAAAAGTTTTCTTTTTAGAGCTTTAAACTTTAAAGAGTAAGGCGTGCTAATTATTTCTATAGCAAAATTTAACAGCCTTTTTGGCCTTGTTGCAGTGCATTAGATAAGCAACCTTCTTTCACAAAAGAGTGTCTAAACAGTAATTTATGTAGTAGAGTATGTTGATGGTCTTAAAGAGCTTGTTTCCAGAATATGTTTAAACAAAATCCTTATTTAATGTGAGACCACAAATAAAACTGAAGCATTGGATGCAATCAGTGAATTCACTGAATTATCAAATTCTACTGCATTTTAAGTTGATCAGCTCCTTGAAATGGCCACAGGTACGCTTTTATATCTGTGAGTCTAAAATGACTTCAGGGAAAAGCATTTTGTCTTTTAAAATCTATACAGAAAAAAGGAGTTGAAAAATGTAAAAGTGGTTTCTATAGCATAGAAGCTGAGAGACAAATCTACAAATGGGATCAATCTGCCTTGCTCCTGCTGCCTTAATCCAGCACCTCAAGAATCAATGTCTCAAGTCAATCCTTCCATATGAGGTGCTGATTGAGTTCCAGGAGCTTCCAGTGGTAGGAGGAAGGTTGCTTTTGAAAATAAAGGGCTAATCTCCTGAGAGGAGTAACTTTATTTTATGTAAAATGCTAAAAGAACCATTTTCTGCCATAGCAGAATGTGAAGTACTGGGTGTCTGTTCGCAGTGCAGGACAGAACTCAGCATTGTCACCTCCCTTGTCAAATCTTCCTGCCTTTAGTCATGCAAAATTGTTAATGATTTCATGAGAGAATTGTGAGTAAAGGGCAGTTTAGCAATATGTCTCTGTTCCCTGTTCTGTCGTTTCTAGGTAATCTGACTCTCTGATAAAGGAAATATTACAAAATACTAATTTTTAGAAATCCAGTGCAGGGGATATTAGTAAGGCTGGTCACCTAGTAGGGAAGAAAGAAAACACGCCAGGAAAAGAAAAGAAATCTATCTGGTGCACCTACTTCTAAAATATCCCTGTCAGAGATTTAACAAGTGGGAACACTTCTTCCTGATTCATTAAAGCTTTGTCTTTCTGGCCATAAACAGCCATATATTGCTGATAAACAGCTCTTTGGAAGGTATGTGATCATCCTGCAGTTTTTCTTTTCTGTGGGTTGTACAGATCCATCTTGTACTAGACTACATTCCCAAGGGACCGTGGACTGTGAATGTCACCTGAAAAATACTTGCATCTACAGTGAAGTCACTGGGGCCACAGAAAAGCTGTGGTTCTCCTATAGTACCTGTCTGTTAGCGTTTTTGAAAGAAAAGCTGCATTTAAATTTTTTTCTGTAGAAGAAGTTTGGAAGGCCAATAGTCTTATTTGCTAATGGAACTAAAACCAGATTTAGCTGAAGTATTTTCATCTCTCTAGAGTGGGGCAGGCTTGTGATGAAGAATGAATCATTAAAAGTGTGTTTCACCTGGAGCATAATCTTGAAGTATCTGTAAAGATCAGAGTGATGTCAACATGATCTAGAGATGTGAATCAGTGTGATCGCTGTGGAAAGGGTGGATAGATGGTGTTTGTGTAAACACTATGCAAATTATTTGGGGTTTACTATTTAACATTAGCAGATTGTGCTAAACATGCTAGGAAGGTAATCTTTATGTTGGCAAAACGTAGAATCATTTTAGCACCACGCCTCGCCTCAGGTAGCATGTCCTGCCCTCCCAGCAGACCAAAAGAGACTGAACAAGGAAGAGCAGGATGGCAGGAGAGTTGCCGTTTTGTGCTGCTCTCCCCTGCTGACAAGAAAGATTCTTGGCTGTCACTGTTTCACTGCTGTTAGAAATTATTTGCAAAATACAATAGCCAGCTGATTGTTTCTTTCCTTTTTACACGTAATTTGGGCAAAAAGAGTCAAGTCTATCCCCTGCCCTTACCTGTACACTTCTTCATGGTTTGGACAAGGTACCTCAAAGCTCATCATGGCTGAGGAAGCCTTTGGATGTCCGTATGAGGCTCCACAGAACAATTTCTTTCATTAGCATGCCTGAAAGTAAAACAAAGGAAATCCATCCAGAGCTTTTCCCAATCCTGCTCAAAGAGCACAAAGCCTTCAAAAACCCCTATGGTTGAAAAAAATGTTATGGTGGTTGCCAAGTCAGGCACTGTTAGTAAATATTAAAATGGAGTCTTCTTTAATACAGCTCTTTCATGCATGTAACTTGGGACTTAACTTTCAACTGAATAAACACCACTTGAGAATGCAAAATATTATTATTGTTATCTCATTAGAGTAATATGTTGCTCAAGATCTTTTCATTGTACGATGTGTGGGATATACCGCGCTTTGGGACACACGGAAAATGTGACAAGGAGAATCTTGGCCAGAGGTCCCTGGGTTCAGTTCAGGCAGAAGTTTGAAGCAGTGCTTTGAAGCTGTCTGATGTTACAAGAATGCTCACTCCAGAAAAGTCAGGGAGAAAATTAAGAAAATTTTTTTCACAACAAGGTTTGAATGCTTTTCAGCGATTGCTTAATATTATAGAATGTTCTGTAATAGTTCTGTATGATGTGAATTAAGTGCCTGAACAGAACTACCTTGTATCATTCTAGATAGCCCAACTGGAGAGATTGATGTAAGGATGGTACAGCTGACCCAGGACAGATGGGAGATCTGAGCTCTTCTGCAACAACTGGACAAAAGGGATGTCCCAGGTAGCCCAAGTGACATTCAATATTTGTGTTTATGCACCTCATTGTTACTTTGATGATTACTGTTCTGCTTCATTAGAGAAATGTGTGAATGGAAAAAGTTACTATGAACAGTCTGATTTTTTTTTTTTTTTTTTTTTTTTAAGGAGAGCAGTTAATTATGGGATTGAGTTTTCATGAGAAAAGAACTGACTTTATCAATCTGAATACACCTAGAGGTCTTATATACCAAGCCCTTAAATATGGGCTGCTTTTATTCACTGCAAACAAGATTGACACAATGTCTTCATCTTCCTTTATTTGCTCTCACTGTAATCCAAGCTGTGGTTTCAAGAGGAATCAATTTGGTAACTTACAGATACATACGCCCTCTACCCATCAAACCATCCCCACAGACTAGTGACAGACCAGTCACCATGGCAGAATAACTTAATGTTTATACTCAGTTTGCCTTGCTCTTGGTTTTAGTGATCCATGGATAATAGAATTTTCAGTTCTTTTTTTAAAGGTGATCATTTATGCTAACACGGAGAGCAAATCAATGCAAAGTGGGGCTTTTTTATGTTTACTAGGATGTGTTAAAATACATATTTGACTTTAATTTTGTAAGCTTACTAGCTGTAGGTTTTGACTAGCTTTCAAACCTAGACAAAGATATTTCAGGCTTTCTAGGATGTTAAGATATGTTAAATTGTTTTGTTGCAATAACAGCTTCCCATCACGGTTTTAAACTTTCAGACTACCCAAAATATTGGAAAATATGCTGCAAAGCCAGGAGGATGATTCCCCACTTTTCTAGTAACAGAACTGAGGAAACAATTGCATTTTTCCATGTTGATACCTATGTTTTCACATGAATTCCTGCACTAAAATTCTGTTTTCTCACAAGCAAAGAGTTTAATGTGATTCAAATAAAACCCAACACATTTAAACGAGCCACGTAGCATTTCCAGTGGTTTCATTTTGCTTTGAGTCAGGTTTCAGATCAATTTCACAAGCACCAGGCAACGTTGGGAAGAGCATATCCTTTGAGAACTGGAAAACATTGATTTATTTTACATGTCCAATTAGTTCCATAAATTAGCAACTGTGTTCAGGTATGTAATACAGCACTGCTCCTTTCCAAGCTGAGGAACCTGTAAAAAGCTTGTAAGAACAGGACCTTCATTTGAAAAAGGGAGCCTGATTTAAAGTGAATAAAAGCCACTGGAAAGATTCCCACTGATGTTGGGGCAATCTTGTTGCATAGGATCACATATTTATCTTTCAACAAAATGGATCCTCTGAGCTTTTTTTTGTTGTTATGTTTTTTACTCCATGGAAATATTTTCGCTGGTTTTGTTAGTCTGTTCATTTTAAACAAAGCTGTGACTTGACTCTGTCTCGTTAAGTGGCTGAAAAATATCAACATCAAACAATTATGCTGTAACAAGAGGCAGTGTCAGAGGTGTAAAAATGTACTGCACCTTAAACATTTGTTTTTTCCTTTGGGGATAACTTACGGGATTTTGTCAATGTAAAAATATTCACCCAGTTGCAGACCAAGCCAATCAGCCTCCTTCTTGCAAGGGTGAAGGTTGCCAGGCCAAGCACAAGCAATTAGCTGCGCAGTGCTCGCACGGCCGTCAGCCCCGTCCCCAGCTGATTGCCCTGAGCTCCACTGCTGCTCGTAATGCAAATTGTATCTGGTCCCTCGGTAATCGAGATCAGTGCTGCCTTGTCCGTCCACTCACTGCTCATGCCCCCTCCACACTGTGATAATGGTTTTGGTGGGCAATCAGGGAAGATGCCTTCTTGACTCATCTCTCATAATAGATTGTCCTCCTCAGGCAAAATTGAATAACCCCCGACATGGCCTGGAGGCAAGCAGTACGAATTCAATAATTCTGCAGGGTCAACGTCCTCTCATTTTTGGCAAGCAAGTAATTATTCTGCACTAACATTCAGTAATGGGAGTAGGAAACTGCTGGAGAAACCTTCCTCTGTACCCAGAATAGCCACCTTAATAGGATATTCCTCTAATAAGCAATTCTGTCTCATTCCAATGCCCCTTGCCTTCAGGTTCGCTTTTCATGCACATTTCATGTACGTATTCTGCAGACGCTTTTTACCAACAGCATCTGTGGGAAAGTTTAACAACTTCACTGTCTGTTGTTTAATATTTTCCACTTTTATGGGTTACAGTTGTGCTGTCTATTTGCTTTTACTGATTTCTGAAAGATTTATTATAAACCAAATACAGCTGTTCTCTCCTTTCATAAACTGAAACTATTTTGGCAAAACCTATTTTCCACTATGAAAATAAATTTTAAATTGCTTCCCTCACCCAGCTTTCCAGGCTGAGCATCCAGTTGTTATTTAGTGGTGCAGAATAGGTGCCAGGGTGGTTGTAGGCTCACTTAGGGGAAAGAAAATGCCTATGTTTCAAAAATAAACAGCAGAAATGTTTTTTCTCCTTCCACCCCCTTTTTTCAGGGGATTTAATATTATTATCTGCAGATCTCAAGTGTTATGAATTATAATATAAAAAACTTCTGCAGTTTCAAACTATTTTTGCACTCTGATTTTGCATTTATGCTGAGGATTGTACACGTTTTATTTAGATACTTAACCTTTACCTTAAACTAATATTATTATCAACCTTCTAATATAATTCAATATTTTTTCCATGGAGCTTAAAATAGCCCTCTGCTTACTCTGAAAGGGCACGCATTTCACTGGGCCAGTTTCCACTGTCAAAATTTGGACCAGTGGAGTATTGTCTGTCATTTTGAAAGGGAATATTAAGTTCTAAATTATTCAAGAATATTTTGCTGTGGATTATAATATGCTTTCCCCTTTCCTAAGCTGGAAAAGTTATAATTTTGTAATTTTAAGATGAAGTAAGAAATAGAAGATTAAGAATCCTTCACTAATACTACTGCTTCAATCTACATCATTGGTATTTTTCTTCTGTTTTGGGTTTGTTTTGTTTTGTATTTTCCTAGAAGTAAATGCATTCTGCTGTATGGAATCTATTGTTTTAATCATTGAAAGAAACCTTTATCTCTTCTCTCATGAGAACAGTGCACATATAGTAACGAAGATCCTTGTATAATGGCAGAATAAGCACTTTCTATGACTGATTGATGATTGATTATTGTAGGGCTGTCTCCCTGTAGCTGCTTATCACGATGCTTTTTGACGAGCAGCATTCATTCCCAACATGAGAAATTTGTTTTGATCTGCACTGGTTCTGTTTACTAGCTGGGACAAAAAGTGGGATAATGTTGCTCATGTTCAGCTGCCAGTGTTGATTTAGAGTGCAAGTTTAAGAAAATCCTGTGCTAATAATAGACCAATTTTTTTGTGAAATGCTTGTCATTACTGGTGCTGCTTACCATCTTGCACCAATAGTGATTGTTTTTCCTTTCTTCCATGCTTTTAAAATGCCATTTGCAATACAGCTTCAGTATGATTTAATTTACCGTTGGAATGTTTTCCTCGTTACTGCGTTGACAGCCCCACATAAGATCCATCTCCACTTGTTCGTTTGCCAGCTTGGCTCCATAATGCATGCTGCTCCAGCCTTTGGCTCACAGAGGGATTTTTTTTCACTAGTACAAAGTTACCTTTCCTAGTGCTCCAGCCAAAGTGCCCAAGATTCATGGTGCTTGCACTAAAAGCTTAAAAATACATGTTTGGACCAGGAAAAGGTTTCTTTGTGTGTGCCACTCCATTGCAAAAGAGGAATGGTTTTCTATAAAGATCTGGATTATTGGGAACTGCAGCAAAGGAGGAGTGTAATTCATGGAAATAGAATCATGGAATTGTTCTGGACTACTCTGATGACTCTTTTAGATGCAGCTCTGTGTGTGTGTGTAGGACCTCTCTGTAGTATGTAATACTAAAGCCATTGATTTTTTTAAGCAGAGCAAATCATTGATTTCAACTTCTGCTCAAAAACCATTGGCACAAGAAGACCTAAAGAAAGAAATACACTTTCCTTAGTACAGAGATGATCTAAGAAAGACTGTCATCGTTGCCTGTGGCCAGGAAAACTATATTTAAAATGTGTCCATCTGAACCTTTTATGTTTTACCTAATGATGTAACTAAATTCTAATCCATGGCTTGTGATTTCAATGAAATTATACAAATTTCTCCACCCTGTACAGAAATATTCCTTTTTTAATGTATAATACACACACATGTACTTGTACACATAGAGCTATATTAGTTTTCTTTTAAAGTGTATTTTGGAGCAAGAGAAAGCTGAAAAAGTCTGGGCACTTGTAAAACATATGGATGCTGAATCCAAAGCTTATAAACAGGCACTGAACTTACTGTTCTTGTCTTCTTAGGTTTATCTTCTGTGCTTTCTACAGCCTGTTTAACTCATAAATATATGTACTGTTTTTTACCTCAGGCTTTTTCAGGTATTTAGTTTTAAATCAGTTTAGATGTGACAGATAAAAATTAGGACCTGATCCTGTAAATCCTTATTTGCTGGACTTGCCTTTACATGCCTAAATTTTCCTGTTGATAAATGAATGTATGTGCAGTGCTTTGAAATACATGGATGGTTATTATTGACCTGAAGTGACTACTCACATGCAGAAAGGTTGCAAGGTCAGCATCTTAGTTGGTTTTTTTTAAAGAAGAAACTTAAGTTTGAGCACAATGCACTGGGGGGTTTTTTGCATATATTTTACACAAGCTCTGCTGAATAAAAAACTAAACTTTATACAGACGATGTGTTTTTAGCTTTAGTCAGTGCATAAATGTTACTGACAGTAGCAAAATGCTTTTTTTATTTGAATAGAGAATAAAGACATTAGGCATGTAAAAACTGCACTTTATCATTTGTTGGCACAAAGTTTCAAGCATTCTTGTTGCCCTCTCCCAGCTGTCTCTCCTTATTTCTGCTTTTATTTAGTCCAAAATTCCTGCTGTTTCTTAAATGTGTGTTTGTACATAAACTATTACTATCCCTTGAATTGTTTGGGTTTGCTTTTGTTTTTCATATTAATGATACTGTGAAACATTCCAGTTTTAAGCCTAAAGACAATACATTATTCCAGAAATCTGTTAGTGACCCTGACTTTTTTATGATTTATTACTTTAACCTTTTGTTAGCTTTTTTTATAATAGCAAGTATACAAAAAACTCAACCAAATAACAACCCCCCAAACTTCAAGATTCATGCATTCAAAAATGAGTACAAATTCTGCAAGACTTTGTCATGAAAAATCTCTTAGTATCTGCTCCAAGAGACCGATACAAGGGACATGACAAGCTGCAAGGTAAGCACCAGAGACAAAGGTGCAAACAAATCCAAAGGAGCCTTGTGCAAGTCAAGCATTCAAAACCAGGTTCTCATCTGTCTCTGACCCTCCTGTGTGGGCGCAGAGAGGAGGGACGGAGAGACATCTGCGTCACCAAACTTCCTTGCTTAAGGGGATGTTGGGCAGGAGTGTAATATTATTTTCTGGCATAGATTTTTTCTCACAGATGTATTTGGGTAGTTACACAGATGGTTATTTCCCATTGATACCAGAGATGGGGAGGTGAAAGGCAATAAAAGTGAGCTACTTCTGCACTGAGACACCATCCACCTTAAAGAAGCAGTTGCAGAAAGATGGGTTTTCCTTAAGCTCTGCAAGTGGAATTCATATAAAAATGAGTAAACCTAAATCTAAAAACTAACACTATAGCATGCATTACTGTTAACCATCCAAACAATGTTGGAAGGTGGGGTAAGCAGTGCTATGCATGACAGTGGGCCAAAGTCATCACTAGGGGACAACAATTTCCTGGCTTTGTATTATTATTTCTGTCTGACATGCTGTGTGTCATCTGCTTTTCTCCCTCTCATTTCCTATGACTGCTTCTTTTCCTCTTTGCTTTTAGCTCTTTCTTGTTTGTTTGGACTGTGGGGGTTTTGGGTTTGTTGGTTTTGGGTTTTTTAAAATTTTATTTTACTGACCAGAATTAGTTTAAAAAGAAAGTATAAAATACCATCTTAAGACATGATTTTTATTTCACTTGTCTTTGTTTTCTCCCTGCCCCCCCTTATTTCCTTGCCATTGCTAGTGCTTTTTTATGTCATGTTCCAGAAAACTGCAATGAAGTGTGTTTAGTATTAAGTACCTTAAGCCTTCTTAGGTTTTTTTATTATCATTGTTCTTGTTATTGTTATTCTTTGTTATTGTTATTGTTGTTTCTTTTTACTACCATCATGAATCAGAGACCAGTGATGGGCCAGGAACTTGTTTGACTACTTGCTATACCAATAAAGAACAAAAGATGAGTCCCTGCAGTCAAATGTTTCCAATACCCACGTACCAGAAAAGAGAATATGGGCGGATATAGACAACAGGGAGCCCTGGGAAACAAGGATCAGCACCCTGTGCAGTGGTAGAGCATCTCCCCAGAGTAATCGCTGTCAAGGAGAACTTTAAAGATAGATTGGAAGGAAGTTAAGGAAGTAATTCTCACAGGTATTTATGAGTAAGTCTATGTGCAGCATGGTAGAAGGTATGAAGATATGTATTTCTATGCCTAGCAGGAATATGAGAGAAGCTGGAGCTGGGAGCAGACTGAGAACCCAAGGCAGAAGTCAATAATTTGGTAATGAATGGACAACAGTGATGGCAAAGAGCTCTGAAAGTGAAGACAAATGGCTTATGTCTGACAATGCAGAAAAGGTGAATGAACAGAGAAAGCAGCCATTGGAAAAGCAATGAGCTAGGAAAATGATCTTAGCAGCAATGCTCATCTGGGCAGAAATTTGTTGGTCAAATTTCCATTTGCTTTGTCCAAGGTTATGGTCGATACCCAAGTTTCATTGTACGGGCAGATCGGGAAGTCTGCATCCTATGTGTTGTAGAAAGCAGCCACAATACTTGAAAGTAAAGATAAGATATCTAGGGAGAAATAGCTCAAAGCTAAGAGGTGGGAGCTGACTGTAAAAATAGAAAAGGGCATCTTTAGTCATATTGAGATGATGGCTTGTCATATCAGAGACAATGTCAGAACAATAAAGTTAAATTTCAGTATGGCTGGCAGCTCTGAAGCAGAAAGGTAGATGTGTGTGTCAACAAACTGGAGAGATTGCATGCAGTTATTTTAAATGGAAGGATAAGATCAGTCAGTGATATAGTAAAATAAAGAGAAAAGGAGATTCAAAGATAGCTTTAACTAGGTTCTCCACAGAAAGCTGAGAAAAAGGACAAGAAAGCTCCTGGTGAAGAGGACAACCAAAGGAAAAATGAAGAGATAAAAGAAATAGGTGCAGAGGAGCCACAAAAACTGGAAGGGCAGAAAAATTGCTCAGGATCCACTGAGTCAAAAGCTGAACAATTGGTGACATCTTGCTGAGTCCAAGATTGGGCTGGGAAATGTTGACAGCTGCAATATACAAGTTCCACAACACATGTAGGAAACCACTTACCTGACCCAGTTTATGACTCTTCAAGGATATTCATACGTTGACAAGAAGTCAAGCTGTATGAACAGGTCATACTAAACTCCTTGCTGTTATGGGTGGCTAAGGGGACCTGTGCTAACCAGTTGTAATCAAACTTAGTCATCACTCTCTCTGATGTTCTCAACATACTTCTGTGATTGTAATATCCTATGACTTCCAACTGGGATTGTCAAAGAGTTCAGATAGAGGTAAGTGGTTGTAATCAACCGTAAACCACAAGAACTGATCCTGACAAGAGCAGATTGAGTACTGTCTCCCCTATTTTATCCCAGTGTTGAAGTAGAAAAAATAATATCAAAGAAAAATAATTAAATACCACAAGGGATTATAATTTTCTCAATATTTTGCATCTTCCCCATATCTTTACCTTTTCATTTCTTAACTGTACAACCTTTATCCATTTCCTCGTGAAACTCCTCTGTAATTGACTCATCAATAACTCACGTCATCAACCTATTTTCACTGTCTTTCCACATACTGGTCTTGAATGGAGTCTAGGAATTTTAGATGAGTTAGGATGGAAATTAAATACTCAGAAGGTATTTTGAAGCTTATTTAAGCTAATAACTATCATTTGGCAATCAGATGGGCACTTGGGAGTCTGAATTAGAGACGAACAGTGAAGAGCATAAAACTTGATGGCAGAACTAGAAAGAGTTAACCTTTGTTCTCTGGCTCTCTGCAATGTCGTGCAGCTCTTACTACTGTCTTCTGCTGGATATAACATGAGGTCATCATTCAGGAACCATGTATTTAAACAGGTATTTTCTCCTTTTTGCAGAGACTTGATTTAATTGAAATGAGTGCGGTGTAGTGACTCAGACATATGATCCATTCCAACAGGTCAAGCAACTAATTTTTTATTCCCAAAACAAGCATGTTTCTGTGTGAGAAGAAAAAAAAAAATACTCTTTTGAAACTTATTCTTAAAAGAGTTAGCTATCTTCCTTTTGGAGGAAGAGTACACATGAGTAGTATCACAAATCTGGTAGATGGTTTTATTTTTGAAACCACACTCAGTGGCACACAGTAACTTTCCATTGACAGATTTGCCCACTAATGTCTTAGAAAATACTTTGGTGTATGTTTTTTTAGACATTGTGTGGATTCTTGTTTTTACTTCAAAAATAAAAATGTAGCAAAACTAATGGTGAAAAAAAGGACAAAAAAACCTGTCATTACAGCCACATGCCTAAGATATGAGTCCCCCATGCAAATATGTAGCAATTACAGACTTAACTTCTGGGAAAAGGGGATGGTTACTATATGCAGTACTGTGATTAAAGCATCTGTTACTAGTCTGTTATTTTGTTTTTAATGTAACTGTGGTGTACATGATCTGCATGATTTTTACTTCTCTCATTCTCAGAAAGGCTAAAATGGATATAATGTCTTTTGAGTCTCAGCTGGAATGCAGATTCAGCAACACTGAAGCTGGAAGAGAAATAAGTGGTATTTAATACAGATATTGGAAAAGGTCTAATTTGGAACCTACGTGGTGAGAGTGAGTACATACAGGGCTGGGCTAATCTTACTGGTGTAAAGAGTGTGGACTCAACTTCACAATTCTGACTCAGTGACTTAATTATGTCAGATTATTGCACTTCACGTTCTGGCCTAAGATGAGGATAAATTGTTCTCTAGCAATGTAAAATTCCTTGTCTTCTTAAAATTTGAAAATGTGAATCCAGTATAACATAAACAGAGTTTAATTTTCACAAGTGGTGTAGAGTTTGTAGTACTGGCTGATCTGATCACTTACCTGTTCAGTTCTGTTCTTCTTTATAGAGTGTGTTTATCTCTCCTGAAGGGATGAAAAAGTAAAATGTAATATAATATTCAGCTGGCTATGAAGGGTGAGGGTTTTCCATAAAATCTCCCTCACTGCGCTGGAGCATATAGGTTCAGGATTTACAAGTCCATGGAAGCATTTCCCAGCTTTTGAAGTCTGCACTCAGGCTAATTTTATAAAGACAAAACCCTGCTTGCTGAATGGTCATGCGTGGGTTCAACACAGGAATAGTCAAAAACTCCCTACACCAAACTTTTGTAGACGACAAAGGGGGTTTGTCTGTTTTCCCATGCATTTCCAAGTCCTACAATACAAACATATATTTGCTCCTTTGCTGTTTTTAAAAAGGTACTGCTTATTGTTTCTAGTGTGTGTCTACAGAGGGGGAGTCAGAGCCTCCAGTTCAGCTGTTCTGCCTGGCCCTCCATTGCCTGATCGCTTTCAAGAAATTACATTTGCTGTCCTGGTTCGTATGTCTCATTCTGATGGCATAGATCTCTATTCTCCTACTTTACATGCTAGTGTGGTTTTTACTAGCTTGTTTGGATTGTTTATATGACAGCTTATTCATTGGTTTGATATTTTGCTGTGTGTTTTATTTATGCAGTTGCCTGTTGGGGTCTGGAAAGGATTTCCCATAATGGTAGATTGGCTGGTCAGACTGGATTTTTCAGATTCCTCATAGCGGTGGTACTAAATGTTAGTGATTAAGTGTAACCTTATGTCAGATATCAATAACAGTAACCAAGGCTGGTTCAATAATATGTCTAGGGGACCCTTCCTAAAATAAATAAAACATATGGCTCAAGCCCATACCTAAAGCTCCCAGGCTTTAGGGACTTAAAATTTAAGCCCTGTAGTCACCTTTACAGGTATTTCTTCCCCAGTCTCCCTCTTGGGAATATGAAACCACAGGCACACAGCGTAACACCGATATTTATATTAAAAATGAAATGAAGCATACCTTGAATAATGCGGTGAAGGCAATACCAGCCTCTGATTCACAGTTATTATTTGCCCCACTGGCTGAGACCCTAGTCAGCACTTTTCATATCCACAGGGCATTTGCGCTCTTTTAGTTCATCCATTTCTCCCCTCACTGTGAATTTTAACAGACTCTGGGATGCTTGACCAGGCTTTAGGGGCTCTCCTCCAGCCCACGAGGTCTGTGGATGCTTGGGGAGTCCCCCCCGCAGTGAAGCACCCAGAGTTTGACTTCATGACCTGGCTGCTGTGTTAGCTGGTCCTGCAGCATCTCTTGCTGCTCCACAACCACCCTGACTGACAGAGTTAGTCCCATCAGGAACATCTTGTCCACATCAGTTCTGCTCAGGGTATGAGCCTTATCCAGAGTAAAAGAGGAGATCAGTTGACTGAAGTTATTTTCTGCTGTGTCCAGGTGGGCAGCTTTCTACAGGGTATGTCTCTTCTAAAAATTACTGCCTCCTTCCTGCAGCTACTGTACCATACTGTGCTTCCTCAGTGGTTATAAAACACAGAAAACATGCAAATATATGTATGCTCTGTTTTGTTTGCAAAGACAAGTGCTCAAAATGTAGCAAATGGAAGAATTAAGTTTTCCTGTTATGCCACCAGAAAAGTAATATCTTTATATATATGACCAAGCACTACTTTTTTTTCTACAGGAAATACTAAATGCTTTCAAGTTCAAAGATACATTCAAAGATGATTCTGTAAATAGCTTTTAGACAACACAACATACAACTCAATTAAGGTAATTAAAAGGAGTTTTTAAAACGCTGATTGGGCTTTGTATTGAAGTTACATTGATTTCTGTTGCTGTAAATTGGCTGTTCTATCAGTTGTCATTCCTTGTACACTTAAAACATATTCTGACTCATTAATAGCATAATAGTAAGCAGGATGGCTGTAAATGAATAATTAGAATAGCAGAAGAGACATTATTTATAATGAATAATATCAACCTTATTCTTTCCTTTCAGCCTTCACAGACACGATGGCTACATAATAGGAAGACCATGAAGCACTACCATACAACACATCTTTACCCCTAAAATGATGATGCTGTATGTGCAGTTTCTGACAGTAAACCATATAACGATATTCACTGTTAATTGCGGTTAATATCCTATCTGAAAGATTCCCTAAGCTTATTTATTACTCTGCTGATAAGCAAACTTAATGACAGAGGGTATTTTGTGTTACGTGTATTTAACTTCTTTTAAAATAAACCTATTGTTATGGTTTGTATAAAGCCTAAATTGTATACATATGCAAACATACAAACATAGCTCTTGAAAATGTATTAACTGCATTGGATACCTAAACAGGTATTTTCAGTGTGATTATTTCTCTGTTTTCATTATTTGGGGTACAGTGTATAGTGAGAAAAAAGAAAAAGGAATCCTACTTTCAGGTATCTCAAAGCAACATTTTTCATTTTTCAAATATGAACCTTGATAGTATTCAGTATTGAAAAATGGACATTTTTACAAAACATAGCTCTATCGTTCAGCATTTTCAGAAAGGACTAAAAGTGTGCTGTAGCAGTCAGATGCAGCAAAGTTATAATTATTTTTATGAAATATACAACCATACAAAACATTTGTAAATGTGCCATTGTTATGATACGTCAGCCAATAACTTTTAAAGCAGGTGAAGAAAAGATTTTTATTTTTTTTCTGTTCTGTGGCAAAATCTTGTGATTTTAAATGCTTCTGCCCTGGAGTATTCTCGAGTATTCTGGAGAATTATTGGTTTAATTCTCTGAATTAACTAATTTGCAGTGAGACTCCAGACCTTTGCTGAAGAGCGGATGTGCAAACTTATCTATATATGTTGGCAGTATCACCATCATAAATTGCTTGAGTCATTGAAAAACAATAAACTGAACATGCTTCAAGAGGAACTAGTGCCTCTCATTGGTATTACCTCTTTCAAGATGACAGGAGACCTCAAGAGGCCTGAGAGTTCTTGGTTGTATGAGTTTGTGACTAATAGGAGGTTTGATGGGACAAGCGCTCACCACCTAGGGAAATTGAAGCATCTTTGAGCTCGATACCCTTTGTGTCTCATTCTTTTGTAGGTTATTGTTGTGAGGCCTGCAGGGACCTCTTTTACAGTTTGCATCCACAGACAATACGCGATCAGCAAAATCTTTTTAGTTTTACTGTTGGTATTGATCTGCTGCTATTCCATGCTGTGGCTAATTTGCTTGTTAGCAGTAATTTTAAAAGGTAATTACAGTTTTATAGTCTGCCCAACTCTCATATATTTATTTCTTGCCTAATTAAAAGTTACAATCTTAGCAGTGAAATGCTTACTTTTTAGCAAATGAGGGACAGTTCATTTCCTGACTTTTCATTTCACTCTTAATCTGAAGATTACTCTGAGGATAGATGGAGACAACTGCATAGTTTACTAAGACATTTGCATTTGGAAACCCAAGTCATGAGGTTGGAAATAATGTAGTGACTAACCAACAGTACACAAGAAACTCCTGTGCATGCTAAACAGAGTAGTAGCTTGTGAGAGATTTCATACCAGCAAAGACCACATCATTAGAGCCTGCTTATGTGTCTTGTAAACTTTTCTTGACATCGTATAAGCATGAGATAAAAGGAGGAAGAAATATGATGGCCAAATTACATGCATTTTAAGTTGAATTAAGCTCATCTGAATGTCTGACGTGAATCTATCAAAATCCCCAGCCTTAAAACTGAGCTGGGTTTCTCACTGAATTTATCTTTCTAATGGAGCTAAAGAGCTGTTTGATTTTAGCATGAGTAGAAATATACAGAAGTGAAACACATTTTGGAAGGGATCTGAGGGGGGATGCTGAGGGGTTTAACACAGATTTAACCCTTCTCTGAGCCTCAGCCAACCCCACTGTAAGTGGGCAACTGTGCACCTGGGCTGAAGGGGTAAAAGCAGCTTCCACTGTTCACAAGCAGGAGAGGAAATGCAGTTACTTTTTTTTTTTTTTTTTTACTTATACCAGTCCAATTCAGTTTGGGAGGGAGAGTTTTGTCCTGTAATTTCTGTAATCATCTTTCATGAAATTCCAATTCCAATGTCTACCTCCAACAACAGTGGGAACCAGAGTCTCCAATTAAAAAGTTAACGATGTCTATTATTTAAAATAAGAAAATCAATCTGAGTGGCACCTGGGATTTGGGAGCACTTGTATATCACCATGTTTTCCCAATCCCTTAGCTAATAGCCTATCCTTGAACAGCTTCACAGTCCATGCCTCTGCCTGGAAGGACACCACTTTGGCTGCATGAGGTTATCAGTGCAGTACCTAGCAAACAAGTGCACTGATGATTTGAAATAATACCACCCATTTTTCTTATTTCGCTGTGTTCACTCCTAGATCTACAAACCTCCTGCCTTGCTCCTCAAAACAGGGATCCCAGGAAACTCCTATGACCACATGCACTGGGCACACTAGGAAGCTGCAGGCTCAGATGGAAAGCTCCGTCATTGGTAACCTCCTGAAGGTGACCCATGTATTTGTCTTAGCCCTTCCTGTTAAAAGCTCACCAAAGGACTGTGTTTATCCTAGATGCAATTCTTCACAGACTTACCACAAATTGGTAAATTTTACTTTCTGAGGAGCCTGTCACAAAACGTTTCGCTAGGTAGGGTGGATAAAGCCCAAATTGGAAAAAAAATGATGATCCAAGTGACATGCCTGAGCACTGTTTTACATGGCACTTGCATTAAACACCAGCAGATAACAAAGTCTATTGCAATACTAGCGAGACTTGAGTTACCCACAGAAGTGCCAGATGATTATATAATGTATTTACAGCTCTCTTAATGTGACTGTCAGATTGAGGATTCCTGTAAGAGAAGCAAAAATCCTCCAAAAGTAGCATTTCTGCCTCTTTTTTTGGATAAGGCAATCTGAAATGCCTACTGGATATTCTCTGGTGGGAAGTCAGCAGTCTGGCACAGCAATGGGGACTTGCATCATGCTGCTGTGACTCCCCTGGAACCACCAAGGAGCTGCAAGGTACAGGTGAGGCAAATGCTGTTTCATGGCATTAAGACACCACATCAGGAACAACCATGAGCCCCTCTGAACACAGTGGGAGATAAATTAGTCTGAATTAATCCTTGAAGGTTGGATGACAACCTTACAACCTTCTGAGGGTAAGGATCAGGGTGTTTTTGTGTTGCCCCTGAAGCAACGCAGGAGGGAGATGGGGGTTTAGCCAGGCTCGTTCTCTCTTACTGGAGGAATGGGATGCTCATACCTCACGTTGCTGTACTCCTTGAGTTGTGCTTATCCCAGATTCACGTCTTTGGCTTATGTTCGTTTCCTGAGAAGTTGCTTTTTATAGCAGATTTTTGTTAACAGCCAAATGCAGATAACAATACTGAAATAGATATGGGTTTAAATAAGTCTTGATAAATGTATGGGCACATACTTTGACTAGTTGGATCCTGTCAGTCACCCTGGAAGATTTCCTGGCTCTAGAATGTCTCTTTACAACCAAAGTAGTGAAAAAGTTTAAAAACAGACATCCACAACAAACAAATGGCCAAAAGAGTCAGTTAGCCATTTTAAATTACTTGCTGTAGCTGTGTCATTTCTTTTCAGTCCTTATTGGTCAGCTGGGGCTTGTTAAGCCTGTAACAAGAAACTGTTAGAAGTAACTGGCAGGCAAGAGAGACCTCTAGGTGTCTCTCCCCCCCTTTTTTTAATTAATTAAGAACAAAGAATAGTGCAGATCTATCTTTTCAATATTATTTTTCTTCTTATTTTTACATTAAATTATAATTTATAGTATTGTCTTCCTTCCACACTCCTCTGATGGTACTCCCAGTTTCTTAATACCTGCTTCCTGACTAGGTCTGGAGCCTTAAGTCACTGGACACATAAACTTTAAATAAATGGTATTCAGGGAGTATGCTATGGTCTTCAGTAAGACTTCAGATATTTTATTAAAGTGAGATCTTGAGGATTCTCTGAATTAGTTCCTGTGAAATTTGTGAAAATTCTGAATTTTGTAGATGTTTCATTCCTGTATCAGTTTCCATCTTGGCAGCCATTGGTCAAATGTGCTGACAGTTGAACTGCTTTGACTGTTTCCACAAACTTCTTTTTCTGCAGCCATAGAAGGAATTGTCCACCACTCCTCTGAGTGATTACTTTTTTCACTCCCGTGTTTTGGCATTGTCTCAATGAATAAGTGCTAATAGAGCAATTAAAATACATGCAATACTATGCTTTTATGGACTGGATACATGTGTTTCCCATGATCCCAAATTTCTAAGCAGTACATAAAGATTCAGCCACTTAGCTCTCACTAAAGTCAGTGAGTCAAAGGATATATAACATTTTGGCAATCTTATCCCAAATAGCTCCAAGATAAATCTTATACATGGAAGCTGCTCAGGTGTTTTTCAGATGAGGATAATCTTTGTCTTAAAAAAAAACCAATTAAAAAAATCATTCTTTGCTTCATATCTGATTAACAAGACACAACATAGGTTGATTTAATTGCATATCCGACAGCTAATTGACTCTTCAACGTAACAAGGCACAATTTCAAGTAATAGATGTTAGAACAACCTTTGATTGCCTTTTGGCCTGACTCACATCCCATAGGATCCCTGGGCTCTAATGGGTAGGGTGAAGACTTCTGGGTGAAACCCTTACAGAGGACATGGGTCTACTGAGGAAAGCTCTGTGGAGGGTAAAAACCAGAGGAGGATGGGAGAGATCCATAAGAAGCTGCCAGGAGTATAATCCAGCATCTGTAAATGTTCAAAGTCTAATACTACCTCAGTGAAATCAATAGGATTTTCTCAGAATGAAGAATAGCCAGTCTGATGATATTATTATGCTGATTAAGGGAATAGTCCTAGGAAACAGAGTTAAAAGGATTGCTTCCATCAGTGCACTAACACCGACATTTTCAAATACAACAGCTATGAAAAGTTCTAGTAAAGCTAATAGTGTCTGGATCTTGTTAATTTGGATTATGATACACAAAAAAATCTCACAGAAGGATTTTGGTTAAAAAAAAGTACATGATATCTAAAATGAGCTTTCTCACACCTGCTTGTAATGCTTGCATGCACTCTGCCCTGTATAAACCACAGACTTTCTTGTTTGTAACCATAAACTTTTTTTTTTTTTCACATTTGGGAAGATGTTTTCTAATTTTAAAATCCTTCAATGAACTTCAGTAATCCACTTGTTGAACCTTACTCATTTACTGCCTCCATGAAGTTCAGAGGTAGATCAGAACAACTCCAATTTCTGAGGAAACTGGGTTTGATATTCTGGTTTTGTGAAACCTCGTGGAGATGAACCAAAGCCACAAATGTCAGTCCACATCTAATTCCCTCAAAGTTCAAAGAGATTCAGATCCACTGCCTACAACGCATCTGCTCAAAATCCAGGCTGGTCTTTTATTTGTATCACACCCCATAAATGTAAGTCTCAGTGGCAATTTCAATGTACTTAAGTTATATATAATTGGTTCCTAAAGTTGCCTGACACTGAAAACAAGCATATTAAATTCAGACTTACAAAATTCCTTATGTCCAATTCCCATTTAGGTGTTTGGGTTTTTTTTTTCTCCCTTAGAAACAGTGCTGATGTTAGTCTCCTTTCCAGCATAGCTAATAAAGAAAAAACATTTTTAAAAGTCCAGGTCATTAAGCTGTCAGGAAATCTATAAGAGGCATCCCTTCTTGTAGATCAGATTTAAGAAGAATTAAAACTGAAACCTTCATAATGACTCTTTAAGTCTCTGAGTAGTTAAAAAAAAAGAAAAAAAGAAAAAAAAGAAAAAAGAGAGTGCAGGGAAGCATTTTTTTTTTCAGACATCAGTATGAAAACTAGCACTTTTTGTAGCACTGTGTGGAATAATGTAGCTATATAAAAAAAAAAAATAAAATCAAGCAGTGGAGGACATTAAAACTACCAGAAAACCTTATCAGAACAAATGCTCTACATGTTTTGTAAAAAGTGTATTAATCTCATCTCACAGGAGCTGTCACTGTTACAACTAACCCTGGAGCTGTAAAACGAGCTGTAAAATGGATTTGATTCCAGCATATTACAAGTTCTGTCATTATGGGTAAGATTAACAACATAGCCTGATGGAGGTCTGCTGCTCTTAGTGATGCAGGGATGTCTAGGATAAGAAACGGCTTCATAATTACAGCTGTCTTAGTGAAAATAAAAGGGCAAAAGGAAGAGCATTGAAATAATTATGGGTAATAGAGATTAATGTTCTGAGCAAGGCAGTAGTGAACTAATTTCGTGGGGACAGGTTATAGAAAGGGTTATGTCCAAAGGAAGTTAGCAGCTTTAATGCTGGAATAAAGTAATAATGTACTTCTGTATGATACGCTAGTATATACGCTGTATTCCTGAACAATACGCTAGAGCATTGCATGATCTGTGAGATTTCTCTTCAGAGCTTTTAGCAGGATTATTGTACAGGCTCCTGTATATGTTCTGTTGTGATTCATGCCTTTGGGATGTAAACACCAAAGTTCTTGTGTGTGAAGACAATGGGAAGCACATCACATGCTGGGACTTTGGGAGAAATGTCATTTTCTGCCTAGTTTCTTTGCAGGCTGAAGACTAGTTGTGTGTACATTGCATATGTGACACTTCCTGACATTTGAATTGGTTTTACATACACCAGATTCTTCAGTATTAGTCATCTATTTTTGTAGGTCTATTACGGATAGCTTTCAACCAAGTGGCTAAGTGAGTACATAGCTCTTCCTTCATCTATAGTGGTGTAAATCCAGAATGCAGGTCTGGAAAACCAGTTTAGGCAGTTGGCAAATGTGGGTCTAATTAAGTAGATGCTGGATTCCCAGCCTTGAAATGGTACCCCTGAAACAGGTGGGAATTTTGTCTTTGACTTCAGCAGCAGCAGCAGCAAGGACATCGCTGTACTGGTTCTTGATGGGCATTGTCATGGATCACAGGGACATCATCAGAGGTGTGAGAACTACCTCTGTTAAATGGTAGCCTCTATAAAATGAACATTGGGTTCCCCAAGCCCACAGTTCTGCTTCCAGTTATGCACCTGTGTAGCACATTGATTGTTACAGGTGCGTTCAACACTAGTGTGAGAAACCACTGTGCAACCGGGATGTAACGTGTCAGGATGCTCTCAAGTGCCAGCCTCCATTCAGCCACTCACGGGAACGACCAGAATGGGGAGGGAGGGCCCCAGGGTGAAATGGTTTAGGGAGGAAAGAGGCAGTGAGAAGTTGGATTGGCCACGGTGTGGAGGAAGCAGAGGGAACAGGAACTGCACAAGGTAATGGATGGGATCAAGAACTGGAGGCAGAGGATTTCAGAATGGGGTTTTGTATATGTTGGCACTGGGGAAAGAACAAAGCTGCAAACCAACAGAAAGTGTGCAAAATACTTTTTCTTTTTTTCCCCCTATACTCAGTTGTTTGAAATTAAAAGCCAAAATTCTCAGTCTGAGTTGTCATTGCAGTTCTTTACCCTTATTTCTTCAGCTCTTGTTAAGAAGACCTATTGCAAACCTCATAGGAAGAGAGAGCAGGCAATGATGCAACTTAGAACTCTACTATTAATTAAACAGTGCTATAACTTAATGAAGCTTGTGGATGTTTTACCAAAGTTTCAATTTCTCATTTGTGCTATACCTGAAAGACAGGGAGGAGTAAGGTTAAGTACAGAACACATCTCTGCTTAACCATACCAATGCATTCATATGTTAGACCTTTTCCTCTAATTGCATTTTTGCTTCTTCCTTCAGAAACAAAAATGTCTTGATAAAATGAAACTGATCCTTAAGAAACAGTGTTTTCCTAAGAAGTACAGTGTTTTTTCCCTCTTGTTGGCTTTTGTTCATCTGGGGTTAGGTCAGTGTGGTTGGTGTGATAATGTGGTTTATTTGTCTCCATACACTTGCATACTTACACATAAGTTATGACTGCAGAAGCCACAAGAGTGTGGTGGGATGGAAAAATGTATTAGCCTTAAGTCTGCCAGGATCAGGTCCAATGGTGCAGTTTGGTTTTGCTTTTGAAAATGAAAAGACAATAGTACATGTGTGAACATAGACACATTCTCACTCTAAAATGCCCAAATCATAACAGGGCATCCTGGAGAGAGGTTCCTCTAAGACAGGTCTCCAGGTCATGGCTCTGTGAAAGGGCAATTATCATCTAAACAGCTGGTATTGCCTTAAAACACAGTAAGGTTTATTGAATGTAGGACAAATCGACGCCCCATAGGCTTCAGTGGCCTTTGTCCTCGGCTTCCACGAGTCTGGGTTAGCCTTTAAACAGCAAGTTCATTAATACAGAAAGCCTGTTACTTTAAAATGACTTCTTGGGGGACCACATTTGATTTTCAGTTTTCTTTAGACCAGTCAACACTACAAATACTTGGGGAAACACAGAAATGTCAGGAGTGAAACAGAGCAAGAAAAGACAGTGGTAGACACAAAAATCTGCAGCTGGAAAGAAAGGGTGATTTTTCCCATGCATGTTGTTTTATCACAAAGGACCAGCAAGAGAGAGAATATTGGGGAGAATCTGTATCTCAAAGCAGTGACTACTGGGAACAGTTAATAACATTTTTGCTGTTGCTTGTTTCTGCAGTCCATTCAGTTCGGTTTCTAGTAACAGGGCTATGATCTCTCTAAGAGCTTGCAATCATTACATCTGAGTTCAGCTTCCCAATCTGTATTGGTGTTAACAGGGATCATGCAGCTTAAGAGCCGAGGCAGCATTTTAGAAATGAAGGAGTGTTGGATCACTGAGTGCATCCCTTGCCAGTTCTCAACAGTAAGTTGTTATGGGTTTGTCAGCTGTGACACCACTGCTGCTGGAGGTTCGTCATGGCACTGGAATTAGGATGGACCACAAACTCAGTCATATTTGTTGATCTGCCAGACCCAAGAACAGAAATGAAATGTGACATCTGAATACCAAGAAAACATGGGAATTAAGAAGAAACCTAGGAATTCTACATGCATAATATGTAATACAATGTAGGATTAATTTCTGTATTGAAATAACTCCTTCTGTGATCTCAGGTTCATAATTCTTTATGTTAATATAATAGATTGGGGTTTTGTTTTTGTTTGTGGGGAAGAATATTTCTCTTTGGGCACAAGAAAAGCATAATGTATCCTGATATGAGATGCAGATGAAAGACAGGAGAATAAAATTAAGTTACATTCTAATACCATAGCTCTTAGTCAGACTACTAACTATTGTTAGGTTCCTTCATCTCATGAGAAGCTCCAACAAGTATTAGTATGCACCAAGGGTTTTTCAGATATAGTGAAAACACCAATGCTGCCCTGCTGTGGTAATTTACACACAGTATATGTTGTAATGGACTTTGATTATGTATACACCTAATTCCCTCCCTGTGATGGACTGTGATCTGATCTACATTCATAATCCTTTTGTAATGCAGTGTGTGGTTGCTGAAGGTTAATTGATAGCAATTGACTAACAAGGTATTTTGCCATTGGAAACAGGTGGCACTCATTAGGAACAAAGATGGTACAGAAGAATCTGAAAACAGTGAAGCAAAGATAGTTTATGAATGGACATAAGTGATTTAAAGTGTGTCCTCAGAGGCAAAGTTTTATCGTAAGGAGGGACAGAACATCTTCACAAATCTAGGTGGCTTGTTTTTTTCTGCAGACCTTTTCAAGGCACAGGTTGCGTAAAGGACAATATTGTCTGAGAAAGAAACGCTACTAGTGACCACAGAAATGCAGAAAAGGAGTGAGGACTAACTTAAATTGATATTAAAGAAATGAAATGAGCCTAAGGTATGTATAAATGACATCAATTAATTGTTCTGTTTCTTTCTTGCCCTGCTACCCTGTCAGTATGTTCTGTATATAAACTGTAGTATTGTCAGAAAAGAGTGTATGTCCAATGAACATGTTCAGTCTGACTCTTGGATTGCTGTAGGCCAAGCTATTGTTGACGTTTAAAACAACCCTATCTAAAACACAATGAACACATAATTGTATCTTATCACCCTCAAAATCAGTGTCTTAACCCTCTACCTAATGTTTTAAGCTGTGAGGTTTATTTTAGAATCAGGTGTGCAATTAGTCTGAGCGTGTGATTATTGTAGCAAAGTGATTTGTGTGTGCTAGCCAAATTACCCTTAGTGCTTTTATTCCTTGGATTAAAGTTTGGTGTTGAATAATTATATGGATATACTTGCCTTTTTAATATCATGCCCTCAAACTCTTTAGATTTTTGTTTTCATCATACTTTGTATCTTTGACTATACTTAACATATACTGTTTAGATGACTTTAATTTAGTCAGTAATTCCTTAATTATTAGAAACACTGATACAAACCAGTATTACATATATGTTTATGAGTAATTAATTCATATTTTGTGACTATAAGCAACTTTTGATTAAACCCAAATAACAGCAATTTGAATAATTAAAATCTTAAACCTAATTACTACAGTCAGGAGACTACGTCTCTATACAAGACAAAAGATACAAATTAAAGAACGGAGACCAGTAAAACACAATTTTTACATTTGTGAGCTTTTTGTAACTCCTTCAGAGGACCTTACAGGATTGCTTCTTGAAAATATTCTCTGTAAAACATTTTAAAGCTTCAGTGTCAGTGTTTACAGTTAGTTTTCCATGTAAAACACAAAGTCTAACTTTCATAGGAAAGTAATGAGCCACTCTTCAGCTGTGGTCCAAAGATGGACATTTGTGTTGGAAACAATTTTTGGTTTACATGCTGGAAAAGAAATAGCTAAAATCACTAGAGATCGGTATCTATGCATAGGCACGCAATGCAGACTGGCTGAGACTCTTAAGAGAGTGCTTTGGGGAGATGGGAGTTTAATGTGGAAGGTCATGACACTGCTGCTTCTCATCTCACCCCATCACTGGCAAAGAATTTCCAAAGGCTGCTGTGCTTTTGCTAGGACCAGCATGGTCTTCACCTGCCCAGAATAGAGAAACGAAAAACAATTCTTGAATTAAACGCCCAACACAAAAGCAATCACATCGCAAATAGAGATCCCTCAAATATATTATGCATGGGCTAATTAAACTCTGACCTGAAATTAACGTGCAGAGGACTGGAGTATATCACATGCTGTATACTATCCACGACTGGTATACAAGGGCAAATATTACTAGAGTAGCACCATGTTAATCTTATTAATTCTTACCTTGTTTAACTAAGGCAAGGGTCTCCGCTCCAGAAGCGGGTGCAGTTCCATCAAATTGCGTGTGTATAACTGGTAAAGTGTCTTACAGTCACTGGGATATTAAAATTTTGACAGTTCATATTTATGTTTCTTTTAACATCATTGGCATCTGAGCAATTGATATTTAAGTTTTTATTAATGGCACAATTAAAACACCCCCTGTCTTCAGCAATCAGGTTGTATATACGATTTAGAGCTCTCCACAGGAAAATGCATAACCCCCCTGTACAACAGTCAGCATTACTTCAATGCTGTTGCTGGTGTACCAAGGGGGTTTTGGCTAGGATTCGATCTGGAGCAGTGGCCAGGATCCACTGTGCTAGCACAGACTCCGTTGTGTCCGTGCTTTGGTCTGTCTGCACAAACAGAGGAAGGGTACATGATTTTTCTCCCAACAGATCAGGATGTCAGGATGGAGGGAGTCTGTGCATAGGAAAAAAGGGTTGACCTTATGTTTGTCTACCTGTCACTGCCCTGCTCTCTACAGATGCCCCAGAAAAATTCTTTGGGTGGAACTGTGCCAGTGCTGTGGCTCTGGCTGAAAGCGATTCTTCTCTGGTAAGTGGGTAGCAGCACTGATATTTTGATAATTTGTTTTTAGATAACTTGTCCTTATCTCATTCATCCTGGCTGCCTGACATTTTTTATTGAAAGTATTGCTTCCGTCTTTCTTTTTTCTCTGGATTTTGGGTTGCAAGAAATATCTGCAATACTCAAAGACTTTTCAAAGCAGAAATTTGCAAACAAACTCTGAATGGTTCCTAACACCATGGGTGTCTGTAAGTAACTGAACACCTAATCACTCCAAATAAAACTAATTGCTACTAAGCAATACTATACTGAAATATCACACTGTCATAAATTGATATGTAAACTTTGGTAGTGCCAACAACAGCTGCTTTATTAGAGTTATTGTGACCATCTATCAAGGGTCAGTGTCTAAACCCTCTTCATGGATCATTTTTCCCTAGTCAATCCAGTCAAAAATCTCGGTCCCAGCATGCAGTGAGTGCTTTGTTTTTTAAAAAACTTAGGAGCATTTTAATTTCTTTTCCACATGTCCAGATTTCTTCAGGGAAATGCTTTAAGGACAGACTGTTTCAAGAGCTCTCTGGCATTCCTGGTTCAGATGGGGTAGACAAAATGAGTGAACAGCATCTTGACAAACTATTGATTAGTTCTAACTCTAGAAAAAACAGACGTGCTTCAGTGAAAATTGAAACTTTTTTTGAAACAGAGAAAAGTTGGAAGTTTTTGAGTGATAAGTCTGATATCTTAATTTGCAGCTGCTGCTTTTGCGTTAAAGCCTGTCATGTGATAGAATGACCTTACCCAGTGCCCTGAGATTGTGGTGAGGATTGAGCCCCATTTTGTCTTCAGTCTGCTTTGATCATGCCTGCCTCTGGTGCTTTCATTGTTCAAATCCCTCTGTGCAAATTTTCAAGTTTCTGATATCCTTTGCTTTGCTTCTCAAGTCTCTAAGCAAACCTGGCCATTTGGGGTTTTTTATATTTCTAATCTTTTGTAGTGCAAAGATTAAATATGATATCTTGTCAGTATTTTTGATTGTAATACACCAGGGTTTTTTTGCTTGTAACAGAGCCAGCATGAAAAAGAAAGTTCCCTGCTTCTGACACTGTTTAGAAACTCCTCAAGAGAGGCATTGGTGACTCTGTTTTAAGTCAGTTTATTCAAATTCTCCATTACGACTTCATTTTTAGAACATATCTGTGTGATTTCTGACTTGTAGCTGCAGTGGCGGCTGCTGCTGGTGAGCTCAATGCCAAGGAAGACTTTGGGCAAATTCAGCAAGGAAATTAATTACAGACCTACCTACCTAGGTTGAATTCTGTGACCTGGAAACGGCATCCATCCATGCTTTATTAATAAATTCTGCATGAGCCAAAATTTGCTTTGCCTTTGCTCTCTGCTGTTCTGGTGTAAATCAAATAAATAAGCATTGAAAGGCAGGAGCTAATGTTCCCAAATCTCCACTGACTTGGCCACATGAAGTTGGACATGTGAGCTGTGAACCAGGACCACTGTGTCTACCATGCTGACGGTGTCGTGATGCTGAACGAGGTCTTGCCACTTTCATCTCCTGCTTCAGTTTGTTTGACAGCCTGGCAAACTGGTGGGTTTGTTTGTTTGTTTGTTTGCTCTTGCTTTTTAGCACTGTGCTTCTTCTAGTGAGGTAAATAACAGGGAGGCCTATGATAAATTTCACACGTCTCCAGCATGATTGCAGAGGCCTATGGTCAATTCTCCATCTTAAGGTATTTATTGGCACTTATTCTTGGGTAAACCAGATGTCACTCTTAAGTGTCATCATAACCTTTCCTCCAAAAAAACCACCTCACTTTCCATCCATATTGTTTCTGGTCTGTCAGAACACCCAGCTTCTCAGAAGTCAGTTTGCAAATTTGCAGTGTTTTGGTGATTTTTTAACCTATTTGTGTTTAAAGTTGCTGTGTTCCATACTACTGCCCTGTTTCTGTCCGGTGTACAAGTGTGTTAGGATCTTTTGTAAATAGAGGAAGTGTGGAGGAGGATGTTGGTTTAGGCAATTAAAAGTCATAGTTTCATAAAATCAGTGGATTCTGAGCTACCATTTTTCCAAGGCATTTTCAGGGGGCTTACAGAGTAATGGTGAGATAATGATGGTGGAAATAATGTAGTTGTCAAGTATTGCAGATATGTCTGAGTCCTCTCACGTTATTAGGAGATTCTTTCTTTTTATCTCTTGTCTTTTTTTCACCTATCTTCCCCCCTGAAATATTCTTATCCAATGAATGCCCAAACATGTAATTTTAGATTGTGGGCTTTTGGTATGTGAGCATGCACTGGTGGTAGGGTTTCTGTATAATGACTTGATAAACCTGTCAGGATTTTACTAGCAATGCATAATAAATGTGGTTATTATAGAAGATATCCCTTTTCCAACAGTGGCTGTTGGATCTTTAGCAGGTTAGGAATCTTAATTCTTCTGTAATTCTCTTTCTCTCTTTTCTCCTCACCTTTTCTCTTCCTCTTGATTGATTAAGCACTTCAGTAGATTGTAGTATCACATGTTTTAGTCTTTGGGTAGGAAAAAACGTTGATGGTAGATGCGTAGTTTCTTGTAAATATTGATTTTATTTCTATTTTTGATAAAATGATTTAAACTATGCACATTGTGAACTGCTTAGAATGCAGTTCATTAATTTAAAATGCCTGTTAATTAATCCAGTTTGTTGTTATATTACATCACCTCCTCCAAAGCATCAGTCCAAACCTATACCTCCCCTTTCAGCTGCTGTTTTTTCCTGGAGGAAACACAATGCTGTAGAAGACTTTTGGAGTCTGCTTGTGCGTGTTTCCGAACATCTCCAGTGATGTGGCAGGGGGTATTGGGTAGAAAGCCACAAGCCCTTTATGCCAAAGACCTTTGATAACACCAGAGCACACATTTCCTGAAAGCCTCTGCTACAGTACTAATCTTCTAAAGAGGATTATGCATTTTAAACAGCCAATTAGGTGCGATTAGGAAGAAAACCTCGAACCATCCCAATGACAGGAGAGAAGGAATGCAGGCAAACTGACAGCTGTTCAATGGATGAACAAAGCACCATAAATGGTCAAGAACTTACAAGCAAAGGGAAAAGAATGGACCCGTAAAGGGAGAGGAAGAAATGACTGGTTTAAGGTCACAGCTTCTAACCAGTCGCAGAACCCTGCTAACCTCAGGCCCAGACCAGAGCATTAAACTCTCCTGCCTTCTCTGAAATCACAGGAAAAATGCCTGCTTTGCAGGGAAAAAGGAATTATTTACTACTGAGAGCTATGGGAACATTTTAAGTAACGCATGAGTAATCACAAAATACATACTTTAAAAACATCTTTCTGCCTTTTCAGCTATGACTTTTGTACTGGGTTTTTTTGTGTTTCCTTTATGCAGCTATATGAAAGTTGTGAAATACTATGCCAAGAGAGCAAAATTTTGCAGCTCCCACTTCTTTCCTTTATCACTATATAACAACCCACATACAAATGGAGATTCTTGCATGCCTTTTATAGTTATCATTTACCATTTGAACATTCAAATGGGAACCTGTGAGTCCATTTATCAAGTACTTACTTGAAGTTTTCATGTTAAAAGGCAAGATTTCCTTTTTTTTCTAATTAATTTCTGGATAGAGAACCCAGCTGAAATTATATCTATGCATAGCTTCAGATGGTCCTTTCAATAATTTAACTATCTAAAGAATGGCACCATTTTTACAATGAAATATTTTCAGGTTTTTAAATATTGTTTGAGAAGCAGCATCTGGTGTTTGTATTTATTCTTGTTTGGTTCTTTCTTCTTTTTTTTATGGAAGCTAATTTGAGGTTGGGGTAGAGGCATAATTCTTCTTGTTGCTGTTTGCTTGTTCTGCAAGCAGTGGAGATGGTGTCTTTCAGTTTGCCTCTGAGATCTTGCATGTTTCAGCTACATGCAATATCTCTGTCCTGTGGTATTGTAACTAAGTTTTATTTTATCTTCCCATTATGAAAAAAAACACATCATCCCTCCCCACCCCCCACCCCACACTTTTGATTTCAGGAATTTGCACAGAAGTGCATGATCTAGTCCTCATATAATCTCTTAGAATCAAGTTTCTGCTGGAAGCCAGGGTCCAGAGCTGCTTCTTTTGCAACTTGCTTTGGATTTGGTTTTTTTTTTTTTTTTTAGACAATTCATGCATCCACAGTTTTTCGTGAATTTATGGTTCCTGGTTATTACCTAGATTTTGCATTCCTTAAAGGAAGGTGTTTGAAAACTATGGTAACTGCAAACAAACAGACCAAGCAAATAGAGCTATGCAAATGTGGGGTTTTTTCATAAGCTTTTTCAGTGAATCATACTGAAATGTACAAAGAAACAAAATTAGATTCAGTAATTGCCCAGGAGCAAGCTCATGTGTAATAAATAATATCTTTAATCACTGAAATTTAATTTTTGGAACATGCCATACTGTTCACCTTTCCATTGAGAAAACTGTAAATTAAATCTGCGTCTCTGCTGAAGTCCTGGATGACAGAGGTGATCCTCTGAAATCCATTCAAGGTACTTTTCTTCCTCTTTTTCCAAGTGAATGTAAGCTTGATTTCTAATGCAGACTTCAATGGCAAACATATTTTTCTAAATAAATCCCACACTGGATTTCTGTACCTCTCCTCTCTCACGACGTTTCAATTTACACAATTTTATTACTAACGTGGCACATGTACTGTAATCTGTTAGGATGAAAGTCTATTAGCTGAGGTTCTTCAGTGCAGACTGTCACATGCCAAAGAGTGGGCTAACATTGAATGTAATAAATACTCTCTATATTGCTTGTCCATTACTGAGTGTTCTTTAAATAGTTAAGATACAAGTAAGATCATGGTTTTGCTTCCTTTGTCTTTTGTATCCTCACAGATTGGTTTCTGAGTTTGGAGGGGCTCTGTTTGGGCCACAACCATGTGACCTACTCAGTGTCATGTTAAAACAGGGATGTAGTCACTTTGGTCTGCTGATTCACTGTACCCTCATCAATATTGTTTTGCCACAGTGCAGTAATTTGGCCAAAAAGAAATCTGGGGTTTTTTTGACAGCTTCTGATCTCAGTTAATCTGATGTAAATTGGGAGAAATTCCATTGAAGTAAACACAGTCATTCTGCTTTAGCCACCAAGTGGGATCCAAATCACCCATTCTGCTGCTACGGGTTGGCCAAGTCCTAACAGTGTAAGCAAAAGACATGCAACTGAATAACTTTTGCATGCTTGTGAAATAGTCATGAACTGATCATAATTTTGTAGAAATTATTATACTATTTGTTAAGTAATACGATTCATTTGTTATTAATGGAATTAAATCTTGCCAAGCACAAAGAAAGCTCTGTTCTTCATAAACCTGGGGTAGCAGACACTTGACTTTTGGTATTTGTCATTGCTGTGATGGGTTTTCTCTTTTTCTGTGTAGAACAATAATAATATGTATTGCACATTACTTTACAGCATTAGTTTTCCAGAGGACAGCAAGGAAAGTATTTATGATCTCTTACCAAACAAATGTGCAAGGAAAAAGAGTTGAAAAGATACTTGCCAAATGCGAAATATAGTTGACATTCTGCTCTATGCAGCAGCAGCTATTATTTGAGTTATACATAAATAACAATTTTAATCTTGAATGAAACATAACTGACTTCTGTTTCATTCCTGGCCAATAGATGAGCTCAAGATGTACACAAGTGTGGTGAACCCAAGGGATTTACAGAGCATCATAAAAGCTTTTTATTGTGCACTCCAATGCTGTCATCCACAGCTAGCTAACAAATAAAATAGGTTTTTAATATAATCCACCATGTCTCTGCCAGTGCTTCTTGCCTGTTACATCATCTTGCTTTGGGCCAAGTGTTTGTTTTCCCCAGATGGCCATCGCAAAGCTGCTGACAGCTCTCCTGACTGAGAAGCTGTAGCACAGCAATCTTCCAATTCATTTAGCACTACTGACAAAGGAAAAGCTGTTGATGTACCGATGTGAAAGCTATCTATCAGGCATTACATAGTGTCTGTGTTCTCAGCATGTTTGGGGCATGATAAGTCACAGCACATGCTTTTTGACATCTTCCTGCCTTTCACTGCAGTGTAGGATTTCTTGGAGTTGGAAGTCAGGTGGCAGAAAAGATGTAAAAAGCCAAGTGTGACATCATCAGCAACTGGTAGTGGTCGTGGAATCATAAATAATATTTTGTAGACTTGGGTGAAAAATAAATCCTCTGAAAGATGTGCAGTGGTTCCGCTTGCCTAAACTTTTGCCCTCTTGAGCAGCCTGAGTTGCGTGGACTTTTGAAACTGATATCTAGCAGACCTATTAACATCTAAGGAAACTGTTCTCCTCCAACTGCATAAAAAAAGGCTTGTATTAGTCAATAATTATTTTCCATCCTATCCTATTGTATCCATGGAATATGGGTGGATTAGGAAGCAGCTAAGTGCCCTTATTTCTGTCACAGCCTCACTCCCAAGCTAGTGGTATGGGAAGAGGAAAATGCCAGATTACCACTCCATGTGAGGCTTGGTAGGCTGTGGAACATGGTGTGAGGTTACTCTGTCTTGTGCGTGGGATGGCTGGGGTGGCAGCAGTTGTGCCTGTTAGGATACACCCTGGGCCTCACCTTCCTACAGTGGGCAGCTGAAGCAGTCTGCTCCCTTTTATGAAAATTAGATGCAGCTGTCGGGCTCCTGGCAGCTTGTTAATGCAGCCTTTGCTTAGAGAGCGTCTGGATGCCTCTGCTTTAGCATTTTGCTGCCAATATTTATTTTATAACATCATTGTTTTTTTAAAACAATATATATGTTAAATAATTTTCTTTAGAGTACCACAATCAACTCTCTAAAAAAGTTGAAATAAGTGCAGGGATTTTTTTTCTCTAATTTGTTCGGCTACATGAACATACCAATGGTGAGTGTAATTAATTTAAAATTATTCTATTTGTCCTCTGTTACTGGATGAGCAGGAAATATTCACGGTTGTTCAGGTGCTCTGCAAAAGGTCAAAGAGTCACTCTGGCACAAGCAGTGAGTGGTCCTTGCCCTGGTAATCTGCCCACCACAGTCATTAGGCAGTTTAAATTGTGGCCGTCAGTGCCTGTAGTGGCTCTGAGTAAGTGCAATTATTTCAACTGTGTTATTTCAAGTGGGATGAATCTCAGTGCCTGAGTTCAAATTGGGTTTAAAACATAAAACAAAAATGTAAAAATCAAGTAACCCTTCCACTTCCTGATTCTTCGGCTTCCAAAACACTCTCAGTTTCTCCAGCTCTCCAGCTATTGCTTCCATGGCTGAAACTGAAAGACCCTTGAAAATTACTTTATTTCACCCCAGAAACTGTTGTAGTGGAGCTGGCATACTTTCTCGTTGTCAGGTAAAAGAGCTCGTAAACCTGTAGTATAGGCGGCAGCCCCTGGTCTTTCTTCCTAATGCTGCTTTTCCCTCTGCTCTTCCAAGAGTAGGGTTTTTGCATTACATTTTGTCCTTTTTTGAGGAGAATGATTAGGATGATGGTAGGAAAAATTAAAATAAAATGTGATGTAGTAAACAAGAGATGCTGGATGCTTGGGTAACTACAGTAAGACCATTACAGCAGGGTCCAAAAGAAGATTAACTAACAAAAAATTCTGTCTATGTCACTGATGAAGGATGAAATGTAAGCCTGCATATTTCACTCTAGGTCTGTCTGTATATGTTAACTATCCCTTTTTTTTCTTCTGTTTTGTTTTCCTTATGTTCTATTCTATTCTTGTAATTTGGGTGTTGGGGCTGTCTTGGGTATTTATCATTCAAATTCACCTTAAAAATCAGGGCAGGACATTCTTAGAAGCGTTGTCAACATATTCTTACTTTATTCTCCAGATGTCTCTTACAGGGCAGTCAATAGGAGAACAGTTTGCCATACTGATTGTATGAAATGGGAGCTTCAACATAGGTACCCAAAGAAAACCCACAGATTAGTTGCAGACAGGCAAATTGTAGAAAAAAAACCCTAAAAAAATCCAAAAGGATCAAGTTCTGAAATAAAGGAGTTCAGCTGCAAATAAAATATATTGGGTTTTATCTTTTTGCTTCCAGACTTGTTTTATGGAAATGTACGAGCAAATCACTTGCACAAACAGAACTGCTTTGTGTTGAACACACTGTATTTTTAGACTGTGTTTCTAAAGAAATGTGTTTGTTCCTAAAATGTATAAGCCAGCCAGCAATCAGTACTCACAGCATTAAGCGATGGAGAAGTCTTTCTTCCAGTTGAGGGGCTGCAGCAAAAGATCTCAGCAGAAGTTTTTTCAGGAAATAGGGGAAGACATGTTTTTCCTTATTCTAATGAAGTTCTCAATTTAGAATAGCAATCTGTACTTGGTTATTAATTCCTCTCACATGACATACAATGCAGTGTGGCATGTTGTCCAAAAAAGTGTGGGCTTGAGATGTTACCTTGCAAAGTTCTTACCAATGTAAGACTGAAAAACTTTCTATTCATAGCATACCTTATTAAAAGTGGAATTGTTTTGGAAGTGTAGCCCTCTGGGATCTACAGTTTAGATTGTTTGTAATGTAAACCCTTTTATTTTACCTGATGGCTTCTATAAATGCATTGCAGAGAACAGCTGAAGTGTTATACATAGTATTTGGTTTCCAAGATTGGCAGATATTACCTGAAATGCACAACGTTACATGAACATCATTTTTTGCTCGTAAGTTTTGAATTTTGAAAAGTCTGTTGTTCCTGGGTGGTCACTGTGGAGATAGCTTCAAGCACACAAAACATAAAAAGTATGCATGAAATATGCCAGTATATTAAATTAACATCCTGCAAAAGCTCCCTTTTTAAAATCCAGATGCTTATATTGCTTTTGACAGACTCTAGGCGGTAAAGTTTTAACTTTAAAGAAGGGGCTTTCTGTTTCTGTTTTCAAGTTAAAAATAATGAAAGGAAAACACACTGAAATTCCCACATTATTAAATAAAACATTTAAGTGGCATGGGGCCAATCATTGTCACGCCATGAACAAATGCCTTACGGTAATATGTTCCATAACTGTTTGCTAAAAACTACCAATTTTAACACATTTGCACATGATTAGACACAATAAAAAGTTACTTATTGAAGCCAGTGCCACAGTAGTGTTACTTAGGCCCAGAGGGAGGGAAGTCTGAAAGAGAGGGGTGGTGTGAAATGGGTTCCATGCTGTGAAAACAGACCTTCAGGAGAGTCCCCCAGCGACAGACTTGGCTCCAGTGGCCAGGAGTTCACAGGGCTGCCCCTGCGCCCGGGAGCAGGGCTGGGCAAACGTGTAAGCAGGAAGACTTGGCGACGCAACTGATGGGCTTGAGTTAACTGTGGTTAAAATTATTTTTTAAATGCCCCTTGTTACCCAGGGACTGGTCCACCGAACGGGCACATTTCGAAATGGTTGGCCTGTAATATTGTTCTTGAAAGATTTCTGGGTGCATTCCTCTTTTCTCTTAGTAATCAAGGAAAGAGCTTCACAGGTCTGTGTTTGTAGCTGCCAACACATTAGCATGTATTTATCTCACTGAACTCGATCAACAAGAATATGATCAACAAGAATATGACCAACAAGAAATGAGTCTCTCTGTCATAATAGAAGTAGTGACTAAAGTGACTAAAGTAGTGGAATAGCATTTTCATTATTTCAGAGTAGTTTATTCAAAGTGTAATTCGGCATAAATATTCATTTAGATTTCACATATTTTTGCTGAAGGAAATAACAAAATTTAGACCAGGCAATTCTTTTATATCAGCCTTACAAACCACTTCAATTTTGGTTTTTCTCTTTCAGGGCCTTTGGATTAAGAACCCACCGATATGCTTCAGTTTTTCAGAAAGTGTGGCACTTCACATTCTCCACATTCATGTGAGAAGAGTTATCAAAACCAGCCTGAATGAATTAAAAATAAGTGTAATCCCCACAAACATGTGGGAGCCAGTAAGAAAAAAAAAAAAAAAAAAAGTTAAGTCTGCAGGGGAAAACTCTGAGTGTAAGTTAACGGTGACATTAGCAGAGATAATTTTTGTTTTGCGGCATCTGCACATCAATATATGACTCTGAGATATACCCTTGAAGGTTTTGTGCCCATAAAGTAATTTATGCATTGCAATTGGGGATAAACATTTGCTTTCAAAGGAGAACCCCCCAAATCTTCCCCTCCCACAGGGACTGAACCAAATTCAGAAGACACCCAGGGTTATGAAATATTTCATTGTGACCTTCTTACCTCCAGAAGGTGATGGGACTCTCCATCCCAGCTGCCTGCCACTCCTACTGGCTGCAGTTTTCTCCCTGTCCCTAGCATACATGTTATTTAAAATAGTTGAAACACTGTGCTGAACAAGCTCCTGGGGAGCAGAGACGGGCATGATGCCTGTGGGCTGTGGCAAGAACAAACATGAAGTTGTAGTGCACGTTGCTTGTGCCACCCAGTAAAATGAGTCACCTGCACAGTGCTGTTTGCAAGCTTACCCTCCTCACCAAATGTCCTGACAGGATTTGGGACTGGCAGTTTCTCCAGTGCTCCCATGGTGCATAGGGTAAGATGCCCCTGTTAACAAAATCCTCTTGCCAAGCCCCAGGGCTGCTACTGATCTCTTACTGTGTGGGGGACAATTAAATGTTCAGCAGTGATGCTCTTCTGGCCTGAGCACATACAACAAAAAACTCACCACCATCAAAAATTAGAGTATTAGGATGAAGAAAGATTAAATAAAACAGCCCTTCACAGTTTTCTGTGCTGGGAAAAATACTGCCAGTCAGGCAGGAGATGAGCTGGCAATCTGTGCGCTGTCTCCTAAACAATATGGTAAGGGCAAGGCAGGTCTTCAGTCTTTACACAACTTTTGCATCCCCTCTTTTACACCACTGTTCTATTTCCATGTAGGAAAGAGAGTTTTTTGGATTAATCTGTTTCTTGGGTGTCAGAGGGGTTTAGGAATCAATGTTTGATGTCAGACATACGACTAGCAGGTGTTTGCTTTCATGTCACAGGAGCCAGCCTTCATGCAAAGCATTTGACTCCTGGTACCTCGCACCAGAACTGCTCCCTGGGTTGCCACAGGGTGCTTTGTTTATACGTAGCTGGGAGGGTTTATTCAGAGGGCTTGATGCTGAAGAGGAAAGGAGTGGACACTTTCCAAAACTGAGTGTGTGCATACTCTTTCTTAGCATTAACCTTTCTCTTGGTTTTGTTTCTGTTGGCAGCAGTGAGGAGTGGAAGGAGAGATAACAAACCTGGGTCCTTCCCCGCTTGCTCCAGCACTGCACTTATTTCATAGTGGGTCACTTAACATGATAATGTACCTCTTACTCCATTGCCCCCATGACTTTTTTCTCTCAAAAATTCTTGCAAAGCTCCATTGGCCCCATGACTTTTTTCTCTCAAAAATTCTTGCAAAGCAGGATAGCAGCATGATCCTCATCTTATAGAAAGGGAGAGGAAGAGGAAGGAAAACAGTTGCCCTAAAAGTCTGACAGCCCTTCTGTTATAAGGAGCCTCTTTGGATCTTTAGTCTGAGCATGACAATGCATAGTAAGGCATGAATTCAGTGCTATGTTTTCTGAAAGCTGTTATGAGACCCATACCTGGTAAATACCTTCTTGTTATTTCCTAAAGGTATGTATGGGACATTGAAAACTAGAAAGCTCTCCTACCACAAAGTGTAGCTGTATACAATGCTAATAGTTGAGTGGTGCTTTGGAGGAGTGTCACCAAAAGAAGTTAACCAACAAAAGTGATCCTGTGTCTTTTTATTGCATGGGCTTGCAGACTTTCTTTGTGCATAGTGAAAAGCTCTCATGGGGTAAGGTGCCCCGTTGTCCAGAGGTAATTTAATGTTTAATAGGGAATAGTATCAGACCCAGCAGTAATTGCAGCATCTGCTGTACTCTGACACTCATTTAGGCTACCCTCAAATCTTCAGCTACTTTTAAATGTTTGACATTTTATTTCACAGGCAGGATTTTCCCAGAAGTAGTTTCATTCTTCCTCTATTTTTTTTTTTTTTTTAATTTTTAAGGAAAGCTTGAGTAGTTGCATATTAACCATTACTGAGTTTGAAGAAAGTCTGAACTAGATAAGAATGAGCAATAGTGTCAGTCATTTTCTTGTGACCTTCTTCAAAAAACCTCTACAGTCAAAACAGCTGAAGACTGAAGTGATTCATGGGGTCTAGAATCATCTTTGATTCAGTAGGACATCAGCTTGCTACTGAGAAGAGATGAATCATGAGCTAATGAAAATCTCACAGCAGTGACTGTTAACGAGTAAGTGTGATGTGAAAGGCAGCTTTTATCCAGGATGTGCATGTGTGACTGTCATTTAGTTACTGCATGAAAAGTACAGAGAAACATGCAATCTCAAATTAGTAGGAACATCTGGAGTCAGAGGAAGGTTTCTTTGTAAGTAGCAGTACATACTTGATTATATATATATGTGATAGGTAGGTCTGGTGACAGAGGTGTGAGGCCTCGCCTGCTGTCTTGAATAATTTTCCCAGCTTGGAGAGACCATTTGTGTTGTGGTGGAAGACTGGCTGCCCTGCAACCATCTCCTCTGAAGCCTGGGAAGCACAACTGCCATTGAACACCCAGGCTCGTGCCTTTGGCTCAGAAGTATCTCTGATTCAGTAGGCTTGGTGCCGCTCTCTGCATTTAAATTCTTCTGAGCTCAAATTGAAAAAGTCAATAGTGTTTTGTAACCTCATTGTAGCTTTATTGAAGCCTCCATTGTCTCCTCTGCCGTCTCCCAGCAAAAATTTCAAATGGTAAATTGCACCTTTGTAGATTATATATTAATCTCTCAGTGAATTGCTATTTCTATAATATTCTATGATTATTAGTCCTTAGTTCATTTTCTTGATCTTAAGATAGCCTCAAAATAGCCAAATTTATTTGAAACACTTGAAGAAGTTCACCTTGATACTCTCCATCTCTCTGCAACAGCTCATTATAATGAGACCATAGATTATTATCATTGTACTTGAAGCTTACATATTTCTTCTTCAGTTTTCCCCAAATGCTTGAAGAAACACCAGCTGGTATTAGGTAACTTATCTTGATTCCCGTTTTCTTAGTCATGCTGAGGAGCAGCTTAGTGTGGAAATAATTCCTGTTTTTATTAGGATTGTTTGTGAAGTTATAAATCTACAAAGCAGCATGCGGCATGAAACAAAACTACACTTTGTCTGATCGATGTGCTCTGACATTTCCTCTTTGACACAGTCTGGCCATACCCTAGGACCTCCGAGGGCCATCCTGTTCCAGATGTGCCCCCTGACCAGCCTCCATCTCCCTGTTTGGACAAGGTTCAGATGCCTTTCCCTCCCCTGTTTCCATGGCAAGCAAACATGGATGAATAGGCTGAGAGGAAGAGAGCCACATCATGCTCCAGCTGATCCTTCAGTGCAGGTAATTGAAGCAACACCATAACAAGAGGGTTGTTGGCAGCCCAGGGACAGCCCAAGTGGTGAAGTGTCTCTTTACTGAAGTCTGTGTATATTTCCTAGACTATGCTGTGAGGACAGCTCACATGTCAAAATACTTGTCCAAACCTGCTATTTGTCCTAAAAGGCTTCAGTTCCTGATGACCATGTCTCCAGTTTCAGCAGTACTGAGATCTGAGAAGTCATTATGTGATGGGAGTGCTCAAAACTTGTGATCAAGTTATCTTATATTGAACACTCATAAGAAAAGGCACATTAAACAGCGGTGGTTTTGGAAAGCTTGGCTCTGTTTTGGACAGAACCGTCATGCTGTAACAAGACACTACCAATCATGCTCCACTTTTTGGAGTACTGATACCCTTAATCTTAGTGGTGCTTCAGAAGAAGTTTAATTAAGAAGGAGCTTAATTTTCTCCTGTGTTTTCTGCAATAATATCTGCGTCCTCTCTGCTCTGTGTACACAAAACCTGTGAATATTTTGAAGGAGGTTGTTGAAGGGAAGGAGAAGGAACTCAGGGAGGAAAATACTTATGAGAATGACGTAGGAGCTTGATGATGTTCATTTCCAGATGAACAGCAAAAAGCACAGATCAGCTCTGAAGACAAGACTACTGCTGCCTTCAGCTTGCCCGCCTGTGAGGACTGTGCCTGCTTCTTCCTCAGCTGACAATGTCTGGTTCTTGATAGACCACAAGCCCAGCCCAAGAACTACTTTGCTGTGAAACTCTCCCACCTTCAAATCCTGGTTTGTTTTCTTCAAAACAGGTTGAAGTGGATAAAAAGTGAAAAATGTAATCTCCCATCCAGTTTGTCTTAACAAACTGTTTTGAAATATCATTTATCTGGAGATGCTCCTGATGTAAACCAATTAGTTTGAATTTTTCTGAATTTCCTTAGTCTTGGTTCTCCATTTTTCAAATTATAAGAATGCTAAGACCACAATAGTAGTCTTTTTGTGAAAAAAAAAAAAAAAAAAAAAAAAAGCCATAGGAAACTTCTTTTTTTCCTGCAACTAGAACATTCAAATTTCTCAATCACCTGTTCTGATCTGATATTGATTTCCTTTAGTATTTCTTCTTCCTCCTTAGGGAAATAAATCTGTTTCTGGTATCTATCAGCCATTCTTCCCTTTGATAAAAAGAATTCATATAATTCTTAAGTAATGCTAAATCTTCTGTCAACAAATTAGTCTTGTCATCAGCCATAAGGGGCCTCATGATCTTCTTGGTGACCTCTTGCTTCTAAAATACTTGAGAAAAAATCCATGCATAATAACTCCTGGCTATTCCTGTAATGTTTATACATTTATTTACAACTTTCTATGGTAGTGTGAAGCAAATTGGCTAGATTTTTTTTTTCTCAGAACAAAACTGGAAACTTAAAAATGTCCTGTTTGTGAGTATGATGGCAGGGGCTTAAGAAAGCAAATGAATATATGTGCAAGGTTAATTCAATATGTGCAGGTTAATTCAGTAAAATCAATAATTTAGTGGCTAGAGCGCTTGTTGGAGATCTATGGATTGTATGGGATAAGGGATCAAGTTTCTGCCTTTGTCCCATTCCAGATAAGTGCCCAAATCACTAGATTATATGATCAGTCTGTCTTTTTCCAGTCAAATAATTATTTATTCAAAGTTCATCTTCAGTAGAAAGAAATCAGGGTTAATATCTTCCCACAATTCATATGTATGCCCCAACCGCTGGGTTACTAGCTATTCTTTCTACATACTGACCAAAAATTTAATGAAGAACTGTCTTTACATGATTAAAAAAGGTTTTGGCACTTTCTAACATAAAATGATTCCATTGAAAAATGCACCTTTTTTCCCAGTCTCCCCTCGTTCCCATGACGTCACTGGATATTTTGTGGCTTATATTTAGTAGGCTCAGGCCTTCAGTTTTATTAAGATCTCTTTCTTGTGAGTTGTTTTGCATGGCTGGAGGCATAAACATGAAGAACAGGCTCCATGACTAGAGCTGTAGTCCATCACAGTCCTATATTGTACTTAAAGGGCATGTGCTTTTGTTAGAATTAATTGCATTTTTCTTTTTTTCCTCTGATTTCACATATATTTAACTGCTACTCCATACACCATTTAAACTGTCATGTTTAAGACATGATCTTTTTGCATACAATATCTTCCTCTATCTTTTTAATTATTTTTAACATTATTTGTCATTTTTCACCAGTGCATTTTCCATGAAAAATTACTGTTTGTTTCTAGTTAACATTTAACTGGAACTGTCATACCTAATGCTTTAGTAATCTCTGGTTGCACTGTATTGTCCTGAAGCTGCTTAAACTCAGGCCTTATGTTGTTGTAAGGGTACTTCTGTCAGACTTTCCAGATTTTCAGTGGTGTGCGTTTGCAGATTTACCTCTTCATCTCCAATATGTGTCCAGCTGATTCTTAAAAACTCTGTCAAAAATTACTGTCATTTCACAAATTTTAAAGGAAAACACAGCTCTATACCATATGCTCAAAGCTATTGCTTGATTTATTTCTTCCACTTAATATGCCCCAGATTATATCCAGTACTCAAATACTCCCATTTCTACTTAGTTTTCTGTCTCCTTTCAAAACCATATTAGTTTATTGTTGCCTCCTGCTAAATTCCATCTACCATCTTACTTCCTTTAACTAAGGTTTTGAACCTTGGTAATTGTAACCATCTGATAATGTCTCCTGGGTTCCTGCCTCAGTAAATTTTACTTCCATTTAGCACCTGGACATATTCTCCACCTTGCCCAATGTCTGAAGAGCAGACATTTGAAAAGGGCAGGATGGGAGAGTAACTACTGCACTTTGCTGTCTTGAACTGGAAGTTTTCATGATCAAAATTAAATGCAAAGCAATTCTATTGTGTGATCTGTATACGATATCAGACACAGAGCAGAATGAAATTTTCTTGTTAGGCATTTCCTCCTTTCTGAAGTCACCATGTTGGCAGGTTCAGTTTCCCTGAGTTTTGCCCCAAATAAGCAATCAGCTTCTGTTGGTATTAGGTGAACAGGTTGTCTCTTTCATTGTGTGTTCTCTTATGGATTTCCTCTGGTGAAAATCAAAACCATTTCTGTGCAGTGGCACTTCTGAAAATGGACAACTTACCTTATTTTCCAAACTTCTGCTGTTTCTGCATCTTTTGTTCATTTGAAAACCACTCTAGGCCACAGGAGTGTTGTCACCGTCATATTGACTATACTGAAACAGTCATCTGCTTTCTCTTGTGCTTTTCACCTGCACGTCTTGTGCTTTTTTTAGCTCTAACTACAAGCTTCAACCTATGTATATATTTCTGCTATAAATAACTAAATGGCAAAAAGCAGGAGTTAAAGAGCTGTGAATTTGATTTTCAGTAATAACATCCATGTTGATTTAAAGCATGTGTAACCATACAGCCACCAAATAACTGGCTTGTATGGGAGAACAAATGATTTTATTAAATAGTATTTCATAGGCTTTCTGCCTGAAAAAAAAAAAAAAATCATTCATTAAATCCCAAATCTGTGAATTTGCTAGATACTGTTTCAGATATATTTGAAAGTGTACATTAGTTATAGGTAATATACGTAAAACATGAATCCTACCTAATTAACTTCGGTCGTACAGGAAAAATTCTATATTAAACACTTGTCTTTTCTTGCTGTGATGTTATAAGCATGAATTATGAGTTGGACATAGTTTTTAGACTAGATATTATTTTAGACTAGATATTATTTTAGACTAGATATTATTATTAACTAGTTTCTAGTTTTTAGACTAGATATTAGGAAGTATTTCTTTACAGAAGGGGTTGTTAGGCGTTGGAATGGGCTGCCCAGGGAGGTGGTGGAGTCCCCATCCCTGGAGGTGTTTAAGAGTCAGTTTGACATGGCACTTAAAGATATGGTGTAGTTGGGAACTGTCAGTGTTAGGTTAATGGTTGGACTAGAAGATCTTCAAGGTCTTTTCCAACCTAGATGATTCTGTGATTCTGTGACATGGCAGGAAATTTAGACCAGGAATTTAAATTATCTGAAGAAAATTTTGTTCTGTTTGTCTTTTTTTTTTATTCCTCCAGTAGAATAGGCCCACAATCTCTGGCAACTTGGCCAGGAGTGGGAAGTGCAATCAGGTACAGGAAATCTGCTGTAGACTGGACCCTCCATAGCAGAAATGACCAAAACCCAATGCTTGCCAATGAATGAAGGAAGCTGCCGATGCCTAAAATGGGAGCACAGCCTGGAGAGTCAGTAGTACTTAGATAGGCTCTCACCTTCCCCTTCTCTCCAAGGTTCCTGAGCACATGAGCAAATCAAAACTGACAGCAGGTGTAATGAAGAGAAGTGTGTCTTCTCCAGTACTGACCGCTCTGATGACGCCTGTCAGGGTGAAAAACACTAAAGGGGAAGAGGGGAGAGAGTACAAATACTTGATGTGAAAGACTGCCTACTGTGGCAAAGCCTCTCTCTCCTGAGAGCTCTTTCCATCTGCCCTGTTTTCATGATGAAAAGGTACAGTGGACATTGGCAGAGGAAAGTGCAAGACAACATGCAAGGAGGAGACTGGCACTCAGCACTGTGCAGAGACTCTGCTCACAGAGATGGCCTTGCAGACATATTAGTGGCAGAAGACGCATTTCCAGAATTGCCGTGGGTTTCAGATAGTGGAAGCTTTCCCCATTGCAGTGGCTTTACCAAGCTTCTCAGGATTGCTCACAGAGCAGTCACTGTTACAGGCACAAGAGGGCTGTGGGCTCGTTTCTGAAGGACTTTGGTGGCCAGTAGACATAATGCAGCATCTGCTCAGGTGTAATTCACATGGAGGCACCCTGGGACAGCACACTGGGACAGCATGCTCTGGAGGGTACATACGATTCAGGTAATCCACGAGGAAGCTCATCTAGGCATAGATGTAGTGAAATCTGAGCCAGCAAAAGACAGTTTGCCTAATAAAACCCTCTGGAAGAGGTGAGCACTCACTCAACAGAAAACGATGTTTATATTTCATTGTTCTAGTCTATAGGGTAATTACATTTTGTGGGGTTAACATATATCAAGGATCTCACTGAAGGCCCAATAACAGTGTTTACAGCTGTCAAATATATTGACTGAAAACGCTGATTGCCATCTCCAGCACTACCAAGCCACTTGAGGTCTCCAGTCAAATCATTACGGACAAGGTGCACAATGATCACAAGCGCTTGGCAGCCTCCCATTGGAGAAGGGGCATTTTTCCATTCTTTTCAAGCTGATTAGCCTTAGACCGGAGGCTTGGGTATGGACCTGAGGAACTCAGGTTAACAGTTTCTGTCTCATCCACAACAGAGTTGAGCTCTATGAACATCCTTTCAGAAAAATAATATTTTGGAACCATATAAATGTTTACACAGAGCAAAAGGAAGGGGTGCAAACATTGTAAAGTGAGTTTGTGACTCCTGTGCTGTTGCTTTTCGGAAGGCTGTTCTTGGATTTTTCAGTATTTATTTGCCTGGCTCTGATTATGCTTTCATATTTCATTGTGGGGAAAATAACTCTAATGTAGGAATGCAGCACTCAAGTGCTGTTTCCTCAACACACACACACACACATATATATGTATAAAATAAATTAAACCTTACTTTTTATTAAGGGAAAAGATACTCTTGGCAACTTAAATTGGGAAGTAACTGTGGAATATTGCTCTCTTTAAGAAAAGTAAGTAAAGTAGGTGCAGGCAGTGACTTTAAATTGGACATTAAACTAATCCAGGGCTATACTTTAATAAAGGCTGGTGCTGGGAATTCTTATGGATTTTCTAGCTCATTGCTGGGATGACAGAGAAATACAATAAATGTTCTATTACTTACACAAGCTGCTGGTTTTCAGAAAATTAGTCACCAGTGACCTTTTACCCTTTGTCTTGCTCTCTTTCTCAGTAAAAGTACCTGATCGGAATCAAATGCAGCCCTGGTGTATGATGGCATCCCTCCAGGCTGCACAGGACTATCCTCCATTACTGTGAGTGGAACTCAGCGTAGCATAAGACAGTCTTATTTTTATTATTAACTGTAATATTGGGAGGCGGGAGGGGAGAAGGAATGGACAGAGGAAGAAAATAATTTTTTCATCATTGGTTGTTATTTTTAATGGTAGAAGAAAAAAAAGGCACAATTCTACATTTCTTACTAAGGAATGAAGCCCAAACTGGAAAACATAACCAATCAAACTGCTCGGAATTAAAATCTGAGAACCGTGTTATGGCTTGGTGATATCCCCAGCCTCACAAAGCATAAACATTTGTATATGGTGGATATTTTTTATTTTCCCTGAGCATTAAATGTGATGTTTATATTCTCTACGATGAGGCACGGACTTTTGCTGAGGGGGAGGGGACAATATTACTTGGTGTGTACCAGCCCTTTGGTAGAATTATATTGATTAGTTTTCCAGTTAGCAGTGAGACCTCCTTCTGACCCTATTTTCAGGGTCAGTAGATCATAATGCAGAAGCACTAAGAAACCAGCATCCTTCCCCATATTGCTTTTTGAAGAGTGTATGGACCAGAAAATCATCATTTTATAGATATAAAAATATATATAATGTGTGTATATATGTATAATCTATATATGTACAAAAAGAGTGGGGCTGGACTCTGGTCTGCAAATGCAGGTATAAGTTATATATCAATTATAATAACATTTTGCTGTGAAAAGGAAATACATCCAGCCTCTACTATACAGCTTTAAAACTGAATTTTATCATAAACTGTTGGTTTTTTGAATTAGAAAAGAAATATCTCATGATTCAACACAGTGAGGACAGGTGCGCCTTTGTGAAAGAGGAACATGCATCTGTATTTGAAATTGAACTATTTTTCTAGTCACATGGACACATAAACCAAAGAGCTACAAGCTCGTCCCTGTTATAGGCACTCTGAGGATGTCCCATGAGCAATCTGTTGACTTCCATCTTGTATTGTGTGTCAACTATACATACCTCTAATTAAACAAGAAATCATTTGTCAAAACTTGCTGCACTTCTCATATCCGACATTTTCCATGGCAGGTGTATAACAGACAAAGAACAAGGACAACATGAAATGCCTAAAGAATGCTTTTAGTTGCTATTTTTAATTGCTATTTGAAGCTTACATTTGAAATCCTTGGTCCTGTAAAAGGATAAGGACTGGAGTCAAGGACTCAAATATCCTCGCCCTAACACCAGGACCTTGTAGAATGCTTTTGAACTCTGGTGCTCCCCGAGCGTGCTGTAACTGTAGGAGACAGAGCTACTGCCCCGGTAAGAGCCAGGCTGCTCTTTTCATATTAAGAGAAAGGAGCTTGACTTCTAGCAGCTGCTGCCTCTGGTTTTCTGTATTTCCTTAACTGAACTACAGACCACAAGGAGCTAATTAATATATTCCATGTTAATTGTGAAATTGTCATCTGGGGAATTAAATGACTGGAAATAACTCTGGCAAAAAAAAGTGAGGAATGTGTTACAGGCCACAGAGTCTTGTCTATACTCAGCTAACCCTAGACTGAAGGGAGTACCTTGACTCCTCAGGAGATATCATGTGGACGCTTTGCCTGCAGCTCTGTTGCTGAAATTGTCTTCTTAGAGTTACCAGTGCTTTGGTCCTAAGGCATCTGGTAAAATCAGCTTCCCAACAATTGTCCCTCACCTTTCCCCCAGCAAAGGTTCCATAGGTTTTGCAGAGAACATGCCAACATAGCGGCATGCCTGCTGCTTCAAATATTCCTGGTTTTTGAAGTCTGGACAGTAGTATGTAGAAACCGATTAGTGAATAGATGCTGCTCTTACACTGGCTTTTTAGTTGTGTTCAGATTTTAGTATGGTCCAACAGAGATGGCAACGAGAGTATCCATGCACCGTCTCTCTACTTTCTTATCTCATATTTTGACAGGTCTAAAGTCTGGGCCTCCTATGTGATATGGAGCTCTTAGATTTGAAATTGAGACACAATGCCGTATTTCTCATAGCAATATGGCACAGGTTTTCAGCATCCTGGTGAAAACCCTAAAATGACAAAGATTATCTTCTCCAATTGTTTCTCTGCTGAAACGAAGGGAATTTCTTCTTCCTACTAGTATCTTAACATACCTGGTTTCTTCTGGAAGATTTTCTAGGATTCCTAAAGTTTCCTAGTAATGGCTAAACAATTGCCATCATGGCCTCCTTGCACCTGCGTGCTAATCAGATCAAATAACTTCCAGAGTCAGATTCTTAACAGAAGTGAGCTGACTCTACAGGACTTGGGTGCTGTAGTGAGCAGCTGGTCCGTCTCCAAATATTCTGGAGCACAGGTATCACCAAGCAGGCTGTCATTACATCCAGCATGTGCGCCGTCAGTGTTGAAAACACGCAAACAGCTGCTAGGTGGATAAAAGTGACCATATTCCATGCACACACGCTGCTTCATTTCTTCCCCAGCTGGTACTCGAAGGACCCTTCCCTTTCATGATGGTCGATAGCCCTTAGTGTGTCACAGGGTGTGTTTATATGGCCATAGTCACTTGCAAAAACTATGTGTTTTTCTGATGTCTTCCTCTGCTGCATTTTTCTCTGCAAGGATCATGGAAATATTAATGAAAATGTTAACAAATTTACCCTTTTTGCCTCCATGTCTTTTAGCAGTAAGGAATTATTCTGAGACTGTCCTTGGCATGTTGGTTGAATTCATTCACAAAATTTTGGTTTAGCTTCTCACTCTCCAAGCATTTTTCTTTCTTTCTTTTCCTGTCATGGATTTGTGAACCATTTGACTAACTGGTCATTTAATTGCTATCCAGTAGTGATCACTTTGGAGGAAGATGAGGGGCCCTGGCATCCTGCGCCTTGGGCAGGGTAACACTTTTTGTCCCAGAGCTGTGCTGGCTGAGCTCTTCCCACAGCTGGCACAGCTGGGTAGGTGCTTCTGGTTACTGCACTGGAGCGTGTGAAATCAGAAATTCATGTGAAGCTCACTTAATGAAAAAGACAAGGCAGCCAATCAGCTTAATAGGCAACTAAATAAGCAAAGTGAGTGGTGTTTCTTACCCTACTTCAGGCCAGTTATCTCACTTCATTTCACCATCCTCTTGCTATAGCCTTCCTGTAGCTTTGGTTAATTTTGCTAATGATTTATCTTAAAACCTACTGCTTCATTTTTTCCATTTCAACAAAAAATATTATTCAACTAGGGCCATATGTATGTTAATAAAGCTGTAAAGAAGGAACATTTCTAACACACTGAATTATGAAAGGGCAAAATATTATTTTTTCCTTTAAGGGAAATACATTTTGTTTTCTTTTGCTACTCGTCACGCTGAAAAAAGTGACTGAGAGGGTAATATCCAATCTCCCTTTCTTGTTTGCTATACATCTTTTCCTCACTCACACAGGGCAGTTATGATAAATTTGATAAATGGAAATAAGGCTAGGCAGAGCATGCCCGCCACTAAAAGATGTAAGCAACTTAAAGTGGTCACTCTAGCACTGACTATTTTTCAACTGCACGTCAGCTATATAATGCATTATCCCACATCATCTCTTACCTGTGCAACTGTGGTTTGGGACCCTAACAGCATCCTGCCACAGATGTAAGACAAAAGTTTAGCCTTGATAACATATTCTTCCTGGTATCTCTCTGCACTTTGCAGAGGATAATCCAGAGCAGAAGTCTAATACCAGATGTTTCAGCTGTCTTGTTGGAGGGGTTCCTCCTACTTCAGCATTTGTACCACAGACCAGGCTCTCTGGGCAAAAATTGACCTTTGTGATGAATCTTCATGCTGTGGAAATTTAGTATGAGTAGTATTCTTTTTTTCTACTATTTACAACATTTTATTGCTTTAGTACAATTATTGGAATTTAATTATTGCTATCTGAAAGAGTGAGTACGGTTGCTCCTGTGTGAGGACAGGCTTTTTATCATAAATTCTCAGTAACAACTTCTTTCTTCACCTTTCTCTGTTCTCTAACTCTGTAGATAATAGAGTGACAATTATGGTTATTTAGGACCTAAGCCTGAAAACCCTTAATCATCTGGATATTCATTGCTCCCATGGTCTACCTATTTCATTGATTGTGCTAGTTTATTTTTGGTAGGATCAAGTGAGCGATTATAAAACAAGTAAAAACCACAGAAAGGTGACAGAGTCAATTTAGAGTACAGAGAAGCACTTACATCCCGCGTCTTGTGGCTTTTGCCCCAAGTAAGAGATACTCAATCATAATTGTTAAAACAGGTTGGTCCTTCCGAGGACTGAAATGAGGTTTTTTGACTTCAGAGGTATTTCCCACCTCATGCTGACTTGCTTGCTGAGCATTTTGCTGGTGAGTGTCATGGGGCCCGATCCTGCCAGCAGTAGCGCAGGTGGGGACTGCTGCAACTGCCCAGGAGATTGGTTAAATCAGCTGGGTTTATCAATCGTGGGGTCAGGCTCCTACTGCTTAACTCCTGATAGCCACTTTAGTTTTCATTTTTTATATGGGAGTCATCCCCTCTAGCCCAGGCACTTCTGTGCTCCTCTGTATCAGCAAGGTGGCTTTATCCATTTTTTGTTTTGGTTCCACTTGACCCTTTTGGAGAGGATTGAAAGCCCAGACCCCTCTGTTGGATGGAACCAGTAGAGGCTGGGGTGGGGGGAGCTAAACTCCTGCCAAATCCCATCTGAGCCTGAGGTGAAGGGAGGGCTTTCCCCCCATCTGAACTTCTCCTGGCAGAGGGAGAGAGGGTACAGGGCACCACACATGTGAGGGGACCCCCTTAGCCCTTCTTGGAGAAACCTGGAGGAGTGAAACCTTTCCAAAGATGGGTGGGGAAGGCTGGGACCTCTCCCGGGCACACAAGCAGCTCCAGACAGGGATGCCATGGTTCCAGCCTCTGCTCCACAGGGAGAAGGGGCCCAGCTGCTGGCTGTGAGGGGGACTTGCAGGGCTGCCAGCTCAATGTCCAGCTTTGTACAAGATGGATTAAACAAGGCGGTGCACGGGCGTGCAAACCAAGCAGAATTAGGAAGGGGTTCTGGCCAGAAAAGTAAGAATTTGAACCTAAATCACAATGCAAACTTTCCCAAATGGAATGTTTAGATTCAGGGCCATCTCTTAAAATAAATAATGAATAAATAAGGTCCCATACAGATTTCTAACTATGTCACTTTATTAACACTATAGATTTTTCAAACACGGAGGGGCTGTAAGAATTACATATACATTTCATTAGTAGGGAATTTATGACTGCAAGATTGCACTTAAGGTTTGTGCTAACGCTTTATGCACCCTTTTGACCCAGTCTCTTTACTATATTCTGCCCCAATATTGTTTTTCATAAGTCAGGAAACGTTTTCCATATGTTTTGCAGCATTATCCAAAGGGAGTTTGCAGCTGTACTGTTCATACTTTATCATGTTCGTACTGACTGAAGTGCAGACCCCTCCTAGTGACAGTACCCATCTGAAAGATCATAACAACGCATTTTTGGCACATTATTGTTCTACTTTTGTGTCAAGCCTCCCCCACGGAACAAAACTGTTTCACAGTTTTTATTAAAATTTACTATAAATGAACAGCTGAAAAAATAAACAGAAAAGTCTGTGTGTATCTTATTTACTGTCATCACAAAAAGAATATCTGTGCTGGAACATTATAACATAACCTAACAGCCAAAACTAACTTACAGAAATAAGCAGAGACATTAGAAAGGTTGAAGGCCACAGGAGTTCATTATTTTCAGTAAGCTTAAAAGGCAACAAAGGGGGTGGGGGAGAAGAAAAAAAAAGGCAGAAGGAAAGTTATAAAGGTACATGGGAGCAAGGGAGCTGCAGGGCGGGAGAACCGAACCGGGAAACTATGTGGCACAAAGCAAAAAAAGGTATGAATGCACCAATACCTTACTACCATGCCTTTCTGCAGCAAAGAAAAGTCTCTGTTTAGCTTTCCTTTGGAAAAATAAACATATTGACCTGAAAAGCTCTAAATAAAAACCTATCCGTAAGTTATTTCAGCTGATTGTAGCACTCCACTGCTGGATCACAATATCTGAGCTCTGATATCACAAATTATTCTGTAGGGAACATGACTTTGCTACTGCAGGATGACTTTCAGTAACGGTGTTTGGACTTAAAATGTAGTTATTTGGGGGATATTTTTACTGATGGGCTGTGGCCCAAGTCGAGATGTGGTCTAAGAAGCTGCACCTTCACTGATGGCTTCTGTGCCTCCTGTGCTCATGTGTGCTTTCACCAGATCTGAATTTGATCTCCTCGATGCGTTTCGGTGGAAAGAGGTTTCTAATCGTAACTGGAAGCAGATATAGCCAAGGAATCAGTTTTAGTAAATCCCACTGAACTCTGTCATGGCAGAGAGACAGTATAAATGCTCCCCATGAGTCTGCTAATGAAATGCCTGGCAAAGCCAAAAAGGGCAAAGAAAAAATAGAAATCACAGCTGCAATATCAGCTTGAATAATAGAGCTAGGAACCAGAGAGTAATAAAAGATGAGCAAGAGGTCAGAAATAACACAATATGAAGGCAAAAGGAAGGAGAGGAATGCTTTCCAAAAAGTGAGGCAGAGAAGAAAAAAAAAGTGCTCTGGGTCCTATGAAATGCTGACATTAAATGATTTAAAAGAAGAAAACTAAAAAATACTGTGAAAGCAAAAGTTATTACATGAATTTCATGAACTGTAATTTTTAACCCTTCTCAGTTTCATCCTGGGAATATTCCCCATAGAATCTGTGCTAGAGGCTAGATCCTCGATGCCAAGTCCCTAAAATGGGTCTGAAGAGACTCTTAACTTATGTGTGATAGCAAGTACTATTTTGAAGGCGCAACCACCTTTTTTCTTTTCTTTTTTTCCTGTTTGGGAATGTTGGCACACTACTTCTGATTTGATCGAGCCATAATCTCTTTGCTGGGAAATAACTGGCTAAGTTCATTTTTAGGGGTTTTATTCATCACTGAACATAAAGGTGAAGAAGCAGGCACCTGTTCCTGATCCCAGGATGATGAGGATGGGAAGGAGCCAAGGGGTGCACAGCAGAGAGCCCATGGAAGTGCAAATGGTGGGAAAGGCACTGCACTGGCTAGCACAGGCTGGGGGTGATTTCCTCCATGAGCTTCATCTGCATAAAGGCCAATTAATCAGGCTTTCCATGAGATAACTGCATTCCATGCAAAATGCATATTTTTCTACATCTCAGAGAAGAAGACAAAGTATGTTCCTCTACAAGTCTTCCAGGGGATGGCTTGAGTTACCTAGATCTCGGTCCTTCCTGTCCTTTGTGCTTCTAAGCACTAAATCAGGCGTCAGCTGCTGAGGTTTAATATTTTCATAAAGGCTTGAGTATATTCCTCTAAAAGCATGTTCCAGACAAAGTGAAATGACAACACTTTTAGTTAACAATTTGCAGCTAGAGTGGAAATTATTTACTCTGAAGACAGCATAGTATCTATTTTCTCCTTCAAAATAAGCTTCAAAAATGAAAATAAGATGCCTGGTGAAGTGAAAGGAATGAGCATCATAAAAAATTTTTCAAGTTAGCTAGTGGATTTTATTTCATTTTCTGTGACCAGCTAATCGTTTCTTCATATTTAATCTGCAATTATAACTCAGGTTTTGGTGTTTGGGAAGGACAAAAGCATAGAACTTAAGGTTTTAAAGTGTTAATTGAACCTTACAATCAGAAATTATAAGTAAATTATTACTGAAGCATTCTCTTTTTTAATGAGAATACATCAATGAAGGCCATTACAGAGAAGAATGAGAGAAAGCACTTTTAGAGGTAGAAAATTTCCAGACTTGAAGCTTAAAATGAAAAGAAATAAAAAATATTTTGTAAATATGTATATTGAAATATATGCCTTCTAATACTATCTGAATGTGATTTGCTATTCAAACACATTGTTTTGGCACGGCAAAATTACAGATTTTAAACCACATTTAAAATTCTATCCACCGATACCTTCTCTGTGGCATAAGCAGAGTATATAGACATAGCTCAGCTGGACAATCCTCTACATGCCACAATTCTTGAATCAAAATATCCAAAATTCAACCAGGGTGCTAAGTAAACGTGTCAGTGCATTTACATACAAGCATAGTGACTAGTACATCGGCCTGAACACCTGGCTGTGTCCAGGGAGGACGGGGTTGGTCCCACACTGCTCTGCCTCGCATACTGCCCAGGAGTTGGGTTTGCTGTTTTCTGCTGCTCTGTGGGCCCTTGAAATTTTGGATGTCTTCTGCCGATGCATTGGTTTGCATTTCCCTGCTTAAATACAAGTGTTTTCACACTTTTTCTTCCAACAGCATTGGATGTACAGCCCTACTGGCAGGCTGCCTGTTACCCGCCTGTACCTCTGCGCAAATTAAAAAACAGTCATGACATATTGGCTGATGATATTATCTCCTTAGCCTTGGGGAAACAGCTGGAGAAGGAGAATGGGTTAAAACAGAAATGTCTTATTGAGATAGCTATTTCTGGAAACAGTGGGGCAGGAGCACTCTTGGTGTAGGTAAATGCCATATCATTCCAACAGAGACGAAGAAAACCTGTGAAGTGACTGTTTCAGATAACAGTGACTGCCCTTAGTTTTACACTGTATTACCCATCCTTTTCACAGGTAATGCACTGTTCTTTTGCTCCTTGTTACCCATGTATTTTCTTTTAATCCTAGACAACTGCAAACATGCATTTAGGGGAAAGCCACTAATTATTCTGAGGAAGACAGAAGATTTGTCCTTTTGGTATTTTTGTGTACTCTTTGTTATGAGCCCTCTTTGTGTTTAATCAGTGCAAATTGCCATGTTTTTGCACTGGATAGCTAAGGTAAATGTTTGCTACATAGACTATAAAGAGTATGAAGCTTTACTTTTCTCATCTAGCATGCTTTGCACCTGAACATTTGTGTATCGATCCATTCTCTTTAATATTTTTTTTTTCAATAGCAAGAACTGATCTAGAAAAGCTTGATTTCCTTCTATGTGAATAAACCGCAAAACTCATAGGTGCAAAGCCAAGCTACCACACATGCTAGGGTCTGATCTGTCTTATGTTATTCCAGTTATCCTGTGCTTTTCTCTGTCTCTCAGTATGAATGCACATATAAAACATTAACATACCTATAAAATACTGATACATTATATGCAACTCTGAATGTTATCGAAGTTTAAATCTCAATAAAGTGCTTTAAAATCAAATCATCATGCCTTTCAAGAAGCTTTGCCAAACCAGGTCCTGGCATTTTTCCTTCCCCCTAATAACAACCATGTGGCTTTTGGTGGTCCTCCCTGCCTCCCAGGAGTGCTTGCTGCTAGTCACCAGTGGGCACGGTGACACAGCAGCGAGATGCTCAAAGAACATGAATTGTTGGTGAGACATGTTTCTTTTACACCTGAAAAAGCCTTTTAAGCAATGATTTGCGGAGAGCTTTGCTACTGTTAAAAAGGCTCCTCAGCTTTAAATGGGGTATGGGGAAAAGTACATATTCTTACCTATTAATACAATACATGAGAGATGCAGCCATAGTTTCTGCTGTAGGGGTTGTGATAACCTGGAAGTAGGTTATCAGAGAGCTGATGTGCCAGAGTAGGTGTCAGGTCCATACCTGTTTTTAAACAGCCAAGTAGACAGCCTTTAAAAAAAGATTAGCTGCAGAAACCCGACCGTTGATTGTTAAGTATGCCATGGAAATGTAATAAAAATAGAAAGTCAAAATTGCCCAGAAAATCTTAAGCCAAAAAGGGAAGGGGAAAAAAAAAGTTTACTTAGTGGTTATGAGTCAATGCATAGTGTATGAACAAAAATGTAAGAGACTTTTATTAGATGAGAGAAATCTGACATGGTTTTGAGGCTTAGACTCTAAATAATAATCTGAAAGCAAATACAATATCTGATCCAAGAAAAGTATTTTTCATAGCTTTGAGGTGAATAATTTTAAAATTAAGAAATGAAAACCTATTCTGTTCTGAAATTGGATAAATAAATACCTGATTAATGCCAATTATCAGAAAACTGTTTAGATATTATCTTTGTATGACTAATGTGTGTTATGGAATACTGTAAAAAATTTGATTTCTTTTTTAGTAGGTGTGGACTGGTTTTAACGAGTATTAAAGAGCAGTTTCTATTTGGTATAAACATATCTAAAAGCAATCAGAACAATAAGAAAATGTATGATGAACAGATTATACCTATAAGTGAATCACATCTGAAAACTTTAGGCAGTGGCTTGAAAGCTTACCTGAAAGTCCCAGCTTGCATGTTCGGTATGTTTATGAAAGCAAGTAGAGAAGACAAAAAGCTATTTATTTTTTTCTCCCCAATTTCATGTATTTATTTTAAGAAGGGTAAAAGCTGGAATCATATACTTAATTAAAAAGCCTAATACCATAGATTTCATGGTCTCTTTACACAGCCTGGAGGTCCATGACTCAGCACCAGGGCCAACACATAAAAATGACCATTTGATAGATGAGAACCAGACTGAAGAAAAGATTTTTTACATATATGAGAATTGGTCGACCTTCTCTGATGCTCTCTTTCAGCTAATAGTGTATCTCTGTCAGTGAAGAGTGAAGCTAGTATGTGAAGAGAGGGAAAAGAGGATGATGACAGTCAGAGAACAGCAAGAAGTCTGCTTTATCACTAGATATGGAATCTCACAATGGGATCATCAGAGCCAGTTTTTCAGGGTGCTGGTTTAACTGGACCTTGAAATCACCCTCTCTCTTCATCTGAATCACGTACAGCATAATTTCTTAAGCTTTCAGGGACTTTTTTCCTGCCTACTGACAAAACAAAACAAAAATGCAGCTTCATCATTCTCATGTGTTTTTTTCCCCTATCAATAAGAAGACAAGACTTAGGGAAGATCAGGACGGTGATAATTATTCATAGTGAAACTCAGGATTCTTTTTTTTTTTTTTTCCTTGGGTTCTCTTTCACAGGCAAAAGAGATGTCTGTTCTACTCTGAAAAGACTTCCTGCCACAATCCTGAGTGTCCTGGATGTAGTGTCATATCTGAAACCAAGCACCGTGCAAACATACCTCTTTCATTGTGTCAATTAAGTCCTGAATCTCCACAGAGTTAGAGATTGTCTGCTTAGGTAAGTTCAGTATTTGGCACTGATAAAATGGAAAGTGATCCTTAGTTCTTGGTACGGTTTAAAGGAATCTGCTTTGTTGTTTATTGGGTCCATAAAATGGAGTCGTGCATATGTTTTTGGCTTCACGAAAGAGGGCATGTGCTGTTGTAAAAAATTATGCTGCTGGAGAGAACAGCAAATGCCTTATTTACTTACTCTTTATCGCTGGAGGATGACTTGGAGAACTTAAATAGTTCATGCCCACAGGTCAGGTTTCATGTATGTGGAACTTTACAGTTTGCAGAAACCTTCTGCTCAGCCAATAGATGAATTATTCCCTCCATAGAATGGAATAAGCCAGCAATAAGCTACTACTGCCTTTGTCTTGGCTTTGGTTTCTCAGTCACTAAACAGGGCAATGAAAGACAAATGGTCTCCACTGGCTTGGGCTGGCTGGAAGAGGGCTGGGAGGGATAGTTGGAAATAGGCAGGTCTGGCAAGGAAAATTTTCTGTGTATTTAGTTCCTTTAGTCCAGAGATCCTGTCTCCCAGCACTGAGTAGATGGTCAGTCATTGTTCTTTCCCCAGCTTTAGTGACTGGATCCCATGGGTAAATCTGGATATATTATTGTACCCACCAGTATTTCAAAAGAGGGTTATCACTTTACATGCTAAGAAAAGTTAAGTGGAGAGAGCATAACTATGATTTTTAAAGCTGCATATGTGTCTTTAAAGCCCATTGGAAAATGCTAATATTTTGCTTGAACTCTTCAAGCGATCTCCACAGTAGCCTAAGTTCATGAATGAAGTCAGGAATTAACTTACAACATAAGTCTGTAAATTGTTAAACCAAGGTAGGAGAATGAAGTTGTTATGTTATATTTTTGTCATGGGTGCAAACATACCTGTATTAGGAGCTACAGTCATCGAGAAGAATGAAATGGTTTCCACATGGTGTTGTAGATTAAGATGATTTTACTGGGTATCACACATCATAAAATACCTGGGCCTTTTAACAAGCTGGTGATTCTTAAGGATGTAAAACCCTATCCTAAAAGTGCTGAAGCAAAATATACAATAGGAAAACCATTGAGATTATCTTCTGAATGCTTAAAATGAATGACTGGGCTTACAAATTGTTTTGACTATAATGTCTGAAGCTCTGGTGAAAGGATTGGTTGCTCTAATTGATTTTTTTAATGTGATTGTATTTTGCCACCGCGTGATCTTTATTTGTCATCGATGGTGCAATTCTTTGGTAGTTCCTCTGGAACTATTACTGCGTGTCTTTTATTACTCAAAGCAACAAAAATACACCTTCTTGTAGGGAATCTTTATTTTTAACTACTGATACAGTTTTCTTTCAACTAAAGGATAATGCTATGGAAACCTCTGACACCAAGCAAAAACAAAAAAGTGAAAACCTCACAGGCAAGCCCTTCAGCAGTTCTCAGAAAAAAAATGTTCTTCATTTGCACACACCAGCCTGTGAATGCCTGTTTTTTTCAAATGTGTACTTTAAAAAATATATCTGTACTAAAAATATGCGTAGAAGAATTGCTAACTAGTTACAGAACAGCATATTGGCTTAATCCCATGCTGTTTATAAATGACTTCATTGGGAGGTATCTTTGTGTAGAAGGCATTAAATTAGGCCCAAGGTAATCTTCAATCTTTGACCCAAATCCACAGAAATAATTACTAGTTTACAAAAATAAGTATCTGTATTAATACGCTGACCTCACATACCTTGCTGCTGTTACTGTGTGGGGAATTTTTTAGCATGAGAAGATAGTACAGGCAGTCTTAATATCTAGCCTTAGATATATAATATTTTATAAGAGATATAGAAACCAAGTTTCTTCTTAACTAAATGTGATTAAGAAGCTGAAGTTCTGTTCTTTTGCACTTCTCCTATTCTGTCCACTCCGCACATACAGCCAACAATACTTAATGACTTATGAAATAAATAGTAATGAAGGTTTGACTTAGCCCACAAAATCACTGAAGTTTATTAAAGCCTAAAATTATGGACAGACACCTTGGCATATATTATATTACTTTTCTTAGTCAAATGAGGTTTTTAAAACAAAATCAGATATTGCAGAAGATCATTATACAACAGCATGAGCAGTTTACCTATGTTTTGCAAGAGATTTTTCTATTTCAACATACTTGAAGTAGTTTAATGACTTTAGAGCATGAAGGGGTCTGATGGCAAGGATTTCTGGTAGATTGAGTACAACTTCATCTGGTAAAACATATCAGAAGGTATATTAGATCTGTATTTTCAGGACAGTAATAAGTTACTCTGTATTTCTGTAGTACCTCTAAATCACACCTACAGCAACAGGACCAGCTTTAGCAGCAAAGGCAATATTTTGCATCCCACCAAAATATTACAGTAGCAACAACAACAATAATGACAAAACCCCAGAAAACAAGTGCTGAAAGCAAACCTCAGGCAGCCTGGGACACCCATGCTGGTGTTTGCCTGGTGGGTCAGAGGCCGGGTTCTGATACGTACCTTAGACTTGGGGAGCTTGACCTGAGCTGGTCAGAGCTTCCCACACCAGTTATAGCCCAAGTTGGGGTTTCATAAGACAGGATTTAGGGACAAACCATGCTGGTTCACCATTTGTCAGTCCTAGTTAAAGCAGGATGAGGAGCCCCCTCCTCCTCCCAGATGATGCCTGTGCTATTGCCCTCTCCCCACCACCTGCCAGGGGAAGGGCATTTCTGCTGTTTTCTGCTGATGCCAACCAACCCCCCCGTCACTGACAGACTGAAAAACATTGTAGTCATTTCTACAGTGCTCCCAGAAAGATCTAAAGGAAAATGCAGAAAAGGTTCCCAGCAATCATGTCAAAAAAATCCTGTTTCCACTACACAGCAGAGATTGAGAGCCTTTATTTGAATAGATAAAAGGTTCAAAATAATGCTGTGCATTCAGGAGGAAAGCCAAGATGAGTATTAGAACAACAAAATGCAGCTCTTTTTGCTTCTGACAATGTCCCGTAATCAAGAATTGGGTCCTGAATTTACATTCAAGGGGATTAGAGATCAAAAATACAGGTGACGGGCTGAGCAACTGTAAGTGAAAGGCACGTCCAAACCAGACAGTCTATCAGTAGTAGTCTGATGACTGACAGATGTGGGGAAGCCCATCCAAAGGAGTGAGCACAACTGGCTGCAGCACCCGCCAGCATCCAGATGCTCTTGTTGAGAAATATCTTTCAACAGTTTGGCATCTCTGCTCTGGGGCATTTTGGAGAGCAAAGAGCTGAACTGGTGTCTAAGGAGAAATCACTTCTTATCACACATTTTAAAGTAATGTGTAATTGTTTTATTGTAGTGTGGTTTTGTTATTGGTCATATCTGTCCATATCCCTCAGACTACTGAAAGACTCAGCACAATTACACACACAGCCAGATTTTCAGAAGTACTGAGCATCTCCTATCACATGGCATTTATTTATGAGTGGATTTTCAAAATCTCTCATTACAGTAGGTGTCAAATTTTTTGAAACCTGTCTGTCCTACTCAGGTACCCAAATAATATCTGAAAATCTGAACTCAGCTGTGATTACTGTAGCATCCTAAAAAATCTCACCATACTGTGCAGCAGCCTTGTAACTCTGTTTGCTCGTATCTACTTTCCCTCCCAGTCTTTTATCCGGCTCAATAATGTGAAAACTAACAACATTTTATTTTCCTATCAGCTAAAATGGGTCTTTGGGGAGGGTAAAACAGGCCAGCTGAATGTTGCAAGGCATATATAGCATCTTGGTTTTGTTTCTGATATTAGTCTGTATGTCCTTGAGTTTCCTAACTCTCTAGTAAAATCATAATACACCTTGATTAGCTTAGCAGCTGCACTTAGAAGGATTATATCAAAAAAAGAATCTATCCCAGCCTTCAAGATGACTAATATAAACTTTTAGAAAGCTGTTTGGGTTTCCACCATGAATGCACATAGAGAAGTTTTTGAAAAACTTCACCATAGATATAATTGACATCTACTGTGTGCTTCTTGGAAGATAGGGAGATAGAAAAACAGGCTCCTTTTGTATAATTTACGGAGAATCATTTTATAAATTTATAACACCATAGTACATCTATTCTTTTTGTCCGTCCTCCCTTTTCCTCCTTCTCCTTCTCCTTCTCCTTCTCCTTCTCCTTCTCCTTCTCCTTCTCCTTCTCCTTCTCACTCTTTCTTCTTCTGTTTCTCTTCCTCTTTCTGTTGCATCTGTGTGAATAAAAAAAATCTTGCATAACAGGCAACCTCGATAACAAAAATTATTGTTTCTGCAATAAACTAGCAAGGTCCTAACCTTGTAGTCCTTATGGAAACAAAACTGCACTGAAGTGATAGAAGAAAGGATGAGCACTGGACATGCATTAATGTGACTTAACATTTGGCAGAAGTTCTACCCCTATTTGGGTGTATTAGTGCACATAGACTCTACTTGATTAATACGAAATCGATAACCTCCATATGCAATAAGACAACAGCAATATATATATATGAGTGCATGGGCTACCCAAGTGTTTGTTTTATAAATGAGTATTAAACCTTCAAACGGCAGCTTAGTGTGATTTTAGACAAAACAAGCATGATGCATTAAGTGTTTAACTGTATTAACTGCCTTTTTTCCTGTTTACATAATGATATACTATGTTTATCTTACAAGCACTGTAAAAATATTAGTTAGCAGTCATAAATATAGTCCTGATAAAATGATACTACTTTCCAGAACTGCTAATCTGTGTTAATGCCACTTCGGTACGGGTCCTGTAACAGCTGTTAGAATTTTGTCCCCTGTAGGTCAGAGAGAGAAGATGGGAAAATCCTTAATAAAATGTTGTTAGAAGCTACAGGTGGGAAATAAAGAAGCTCTTGTGACCTGTAATCTTATTCCCTCATAAAGTCATGGAGTGCACTGCAGCTTCTGTGGCTGAAATTAGACAACACGCTAGCGGCTTTTCAATCTCAACTTTTGCAGTTCAGTTATATCATTTTCGGTGAAGAACAAATGAAGGATACAGCAAGCACTGCCCCTGACCTTCCTTGCTGTTTTTAATAAGCACATTCAACAGCATGAGCTTCTCTGTCTTAAATGAATTACTATATATCCATGTATTGGAAAGAAAATACAGTAGTGTTTATCTTCCATATACATTGTACTGTCAGAATTTAATTAACTCTCAGCCTCAGGTAAAGAAAATATGCTCATTTTAATAGTCTTATAATTACTGTGGGCCAGATTCCACCGTCCAAATGCAGATGGGTACCCAGTCTTGCACAGAGCCTCACCAGCTTCAGTGGAGCTAACCAGAGAGGAAGGGGCTACCATCATCTCATTTTCCTCTTATAAGGAACAACTGCAGGAAGGAAAAATGGAAAGATACAATAGGTAGAATTCAGGAATGAAGCAGTGAATGGGTCATCTGTTACCAGAACCAGATTATGTTATGGAACAAGTATATTTTTATGTTTCAGATACTTTACAATCAGCCTCCTATGGGTTTCATTTCTCTCTTTAAATGATGGGTATATTCCATGTGGTTTTATACAGACAACATATAATCTTTGGATATTATGACTCTTGCAGGCCTCACCTTTGCATCCTCTTAATCTTTCCTTTTGATATCTCCGTTACCTTACATCAGACTACAAGGGTGTGGAATATGAAAATGAATATTTTTTCCATTGCCTTTATTAAGTAAAAAAGAAAAAAACAGTGCAGGATAATACACAGAGTAATTCACAGCTCTCTACACTTCTATAGTAAATCTTATTCATTCAGCTGAGAGAAAAGTATCTTCTAATTTAAACATTTAAGCTATCTGAATGAAATGGAGCCAAGGATAGAGTGAGCTTTCCTTTTATATTGTTTTTATCAAAAGTACAAAACAACTTGTTTAAAAATATCAGTTAATACAGCATATAATACAATCAAATATTTGCAGCTTTAAAGTCACAATAATTTGTTTAATTATAATTATGTGTAATTACTTATTAGTAAAATGGTGGAGAATTGATGAAATATGATATAAAATGGTATAATTAATTGGCTTCTGATGCAATGAGTTGTCATTTCTGAAAATTTAATGTCATCAAAGCTCTTTTTCCAATAGCACAAGGAGCACTATTGCTAATAGACTTCAGAGCTTGAAATAAATAAATCTTTGGAATCCTGTTGCATCTCTTGGGGTGTGACATTTGACAGTCTTTTATAGCGCAGAACGAAACAAGTTTGTGAGCTGGAATTCAATTGTGGTGTATTGATTCCTTGCATCAGTCATTATTCCCTGCTGATTGACAGCTGAAAATTGGTTACGTTAAGTATTTCATATGTTATATTGGCTGACATTTGCTTGCCTGCTCCTGTGTCAATATTGTTGTAAAGATCTCCAGCTCTATGAGATAGCAATATACACTGACTGTGGCTTTTGTGTGATGTTCCAGTGTTTTTCCTGACATAATTTAAGACATATTAAAAACCAGCAGCATCTTCCCTCTTGAGAAGCTTAATGCCAATATTATTGTCTTCCAAGGGAAGATCATGTATGCTCATAATCGGGTGCTAATTTCCACCCATACGCTCATGTTTAGGCATTAGGCACTATAACTGTAAAATTGAGCCTGCTTGATTGATTCATGTCAAGCCTCATCTCGGCTCCTGCAGTGGAAGTCATCCAGCTGACCCTTTTTACACTAAAAGAAGAGATTTGTGTTCCTTTCTTTCACCTGGAACCATCAAATTGACTGAATAATCTGTAATACATTAGTGCTGACATTTGTTAGGCAAGAATTAAACAAGACACAGTAATCATTCCCCTGAATAAAAATTGTGTTTGATTTCCAGCAGAGTTCTATTAAAAGGATGGCACGGCCCATCTCCTCCAAAGTGGGAAATAGCGAATATTTTCTATGTTAATGAATCAAATTAACACTTTAATGACAGATGGACGATCCCTAGCCTTTCCTGACAAAAACTGCTGAAGAGTTTTGGAGGGGGATGTGGTTCCCACAAGGACTACAACGAGCTCTGTGGAAATTCTTCATGCCGAACATTTAAGAATGACCATAATAAAGTTTGACCGTTTGCCTAAAAAGAGACAAAAGGGAGAATGGTGGTTTTCCTACAGGTAGAGCTGGCTAGCCCCAGGAAAACCAGTTCCTGAAGTCAATAGGGCAGAATTCCCTATTTACTGTCAACCTTAATAAATATGATGCTGTAAAAGGGTGGCATCAGTGATGTCGATTCCCATCTCCTCTGTGACAATACAATATAAAGGGTGGAGTAGTTCCACCTGAAGTCAGTGCAGATGCATCAGTGTACACCTGGTATGACCAGAATCGGGTCTGATGCCTTTGAGGTCCCCTTGTCACTACTGTATTTGGCCATGTGAAGCTAAGGTAGCTGAAGTGATGCCCGCTGCTTGTCTGGTTGCATTGTACTCTGTCAGTCGAGGCCAGGCTGTAGTGGTGTTCTGGTTGTTATGGAATCCTCTGCAAAGAGAGAAGCAATGTAAAAAGGAATTAACTGAACCCTGGATGGACATGTCAGGCCTTGGATGGCATGGGGTCTGTGGAGATGTCCCTGACCCAGCTAGGAGGAATGCAACTGCCGGTGAATGGCTTTGGGATCTTCCTGCTGGAGGATGGTGGAGACTGAGGTGAGAACTTTATCCTAGTCTCGTTGTACTTGGTCTGGGCTGTCCCTCAGGAGGGAGGGTGGCTTCTGGCCCAGCCACAGTGCTTCTGCTTGGATTTTGCTTTGGCAAGAGCTATACCTTCCGGTAGCGCTTCCCTGTAGCCTCACCCAAACACTGCCTCTCCTGTGGGGTGGGTTCCTTCTGGCAAAGTGCTTGTACCCAGCTTTCATTCTGGTTTTGCCCCAGGAGAGCTGCAGGATTGGTGTCACATCCTCCAGTGTGTGCTTCTTGCTATCATAGATCCCCTCTGTGGTTTGGGCTGCTTCACTTGTAACCATGCTTCTAGCTGTGCACAGTAGCTCCTGTAGCAGCCCACATTGAACGTCCTCCTGGGTGCTTACAGTGCAGGAGAACAATTTTTTAGCATTCTTATTAAATATTAGAAAACTTTGGAGGCATGCAGCACAACAAAGTGTTATGAACATCTAAAAAAATATTCAGCTTCTCAATGCAGACACTAGTTTCTGAGCATATGGTTTGTTTGAATCTGTCTGGGGTGCAAAAGTATCTGTTGAAATGATTCCCAAAACATAAAATTTTGAGTGTTACTTGCTCTCAGACTTGTAATTTCCCCATTTAAATTTCAATTATGGAACAAACAATCGCACTCTTATTCCTTGTGCCATACAACTCATTTAATGTTTTGAATATTTCATAGCCCAAAACTGTTCATGTTAATCTGTGAATATATTGTTATAAATAACTAATAGGTGTATAATGAATCATGGCAATGATTTATGGAAGATTCATAGATAGGAAAAAATATGCTGAAAAATACTTTACAATGGAAAATACTGCAGCATTAGTTCTTTCATCCAAGGCAAACAAGCACTGCTTGTGCTTTACACACCACTCCTCCTGGTTTTGCACTACATCCAGAACAGCAACTAAAGGTTTTTTGGGGGGGACTGTACTTTTAAAAAGCTTTGAAACAAATTAGACTGTTTCATGTCAGCCCAGGCACAATACTGTGATGTTTTATAATGTGAATGTTGAAAAAAAAATGGGTATCTGCAGGTTCTTAAGAGGCCAATTAAAAAAGGATACAGAAGGAGGGAAAAGCCTACAAAAACAGTGTGAGAAATCAACAGCTAAATACCTTCCCTGGACCTGAAACACCAGGTCTTCTGCTGGTGTCCCCATCATTGCTGAGTGTCCTTTGTCTGTGTATTTGCATTTGGTAAGGAAGAGGGAGGTAAAAGGCATTCAAAGAAGTGCTTCATAACAAGGACTTGCACTAAATTTTATGGTTAAGTGGAAGAGGTAGGAAGATGAAATAGTTAGAGAAATGCGAAGAATTCTGTACTTGACATTAAAAAAAAAAATCTAAAACAGTAAAATATATAGCATTTTGGTTTCAGCTGGGATGAAAAAATAGATTCTACCAGACTAGAGAGATCATATAATTACAGCTGAGTCATCAGGGAAATAATTGTTGCTGGGCATTGCAAGTCTGCTGGCAAACCCAAGCTATTGCAAAACTGGCTGGTCACCTTCAAATCAGGTGTGCGGCAGGCACAGAAGAGCTATGTGCACAGCAAACTCAACAAAACCCCAGTCCTCAGGAAAGAAATGCAAAAAAAAAAGGAGAGGCAATACAGAGTAATGTATTCACAACTCACTGATGATAGGTATCTTCAGGTGGTGTTACAAAGAGAGTGAAGATTATACTGGTTACTCAGACAATTCCTTTATAGGCATGTGTATGGTTGGGTGGGGTAGAAATATGTAATTAAAGAAAGCCTTTTAAAGGCTTTTATGGAGTAATTGTGCTCAGCTACATCAAAGACAGTGGAGTGCTAGAAATAGTAATATTAACACTAAAAGTGTTGGCAAAGAAATTTAAAACTTAGATTTTACAGCAGTGAGAATATTCTTCTGGACTGAGACCTACCCCTGGGTGGAGTAAAGGAACTTCTAATATTATTGACTAAAAGAGAACTGAAAAAATGTGCATGGACAGGCCTGAGTACTGAAATTTTGAGAAATGCCAAGTGCATAATGGGAAGTGGAACTTAGTTACATAAAATGATGCATGCTGAACAGAACTTTCTTAACAATTAAGTGATAAACCAAAGTGTTTAAGAATATCTAATAGATGTCTTACCTATTAGAAAACCTACGTGGTTTCAAAATGAATGGCTTAATTTTTATTGTTTGAGGGGTTTGACTGATGGATTACCGTGAGTTTTAGAGCTATAAGTTTGCAAGTGGGTAAAAAAAATTAGTTTCTTCTTGCACTAAACAGTTTCTCTTACTGAGTAAATAAAGCACAGACTGATTCAGATCTCCTGCCGGGGATATGGTTTTAACTAGAGTGGCCAACTTCTGTCTTAGGATTTTGTTCAATATTAGCAAAATGGGAAATTCTAAGGTGTTAAAAAATATCAAAAGAATAAATTTTGGTTACAGTAGTATGGTAAATCCTGAATAATGTCCATGGATGCAGCTAAGCTGCATAAAGGATTTGGTCATTGCAGTGGAGAAAGGTTTTTACCTGGAAGTCATAGGGTTGTGTGATGTGCAAGTGATGGTAAACTTGCTGAGGAACCAGAGGTGTGTGAAGATTCTGAGATGAAACAATAATTTAAATCAGTTTTGTGAAAATAATACTTTTAATGAAGAAAAAATATGCAGTCATGTACTGTGGTCCCATATTATAACTTCTTCCAAAGCCAGGAGAAGGAAAACAGACACTACTAAAATAGCTTCCCAATGAGGTAGCTGCCCTTAATGGCATAGCTTCGAGAGAGCTGAACCTCAAAACACAGCACCAGGATGGAATAAGGACATTTACAACAGGGTATCAAATGCTGCCTCAGATGGAAGGGTCCTATCATTGTCATTTTGCTTCTAGTGTGACTGCTAGGTAAACTAGATCAAGTTAAGGGAAACCGCAGCTGCCTTGTGAAGGCATTCACAGCCTGCACCTTGAAATGTGCCCAGGCTGAACTGACTGAACTGATCCCTGAAATCCAGGGGAAACCATCAGTGAAACTTAGGAATTAATGTGGAGGGAAAAAAGATGGAGAACAGTAAACATTATATGGAACATTTTTCAGTTTGATCCCCTAGTGTTCTATTTTATATATGATTAAGCTACAGCTGCTTGCTTGATGTTATACAACAATGGTTTTAAAACAACAAGAAAAATCTCATGTTCTGATATTCTTCTATTCTGATAATGTCTGCTGGGAGCCTGTCATGTAACCAGTATTGTGCATGTTGGCCTTGGAAAGCTTGCAGTGCCTCCTAGGTTTCTTGTGACAAATGGGAGTTGATACAAGAACAAGATAAATAGTGCAGAAAAATAGCAAGTAATGAACTCGCCTCAGTAACATTTTCTGTAAGCATTTATGTGAGTGTTTTTGTTTGCAAGAAAGTCTGTGTGGAGTGGCATATCCCTGGATGTATGCAAGGGTTCACGCCATGAACCTTTGCAAGACAATCTTGAGTTCCCTACTCCTGTTTATAAAAGGTTCAGTCAATCGATCCGGGAACAAAAGCAATAGTGTGTGTCTTAGGTGAAGTGTTAGCTGCCAAACAGCACATAACAAACAGGGCAGCAGGTCTGCCTCACAAAGCAGCATCAGTCTTTGGTTACATTGGGTTGGATTGTCAGGGCATGGACTTGGGCAACACAGAAGAGCAGATCAGAGGGTTGGGCAAGTGGAAGATTTCTGGCAGACTTGGGTTAGTAATGTGCTAGTACAGAAAACTAGGTTATTTGCTTTGTTTAATTTTTCTTTTTCCTTCTGCTTAAGTGGTAAGGTTTCATTTTTTTAGCAAAAGTTCTGCTTTCCGCATTCTGATAAAATTACACCCTCTTCTCTAGCGCTTAGCTGACTTGGAGAGATGTCCTGAGCTGTGTAATCACCAGAGGGAGATGTTTTGGTGACTGCTCATTTTCTTGACCCATCTGAAGCCAACGACAGGACTTGCGTACTTCTATTTGGTGCACAATGAGTGCGTTCCTCTGACCCAAAGCAGTGCCTCATCATGTTGCTTAGGGGAGGAAAAAGAGGAGAGTTAGAAGAAAGGTGGGAGATAAATCCAACAAATATTTTCTGCTGATCTAGTAGAACTAACTCTGCCTCTGATACAGAAAAGTCTTGGTTCCCTGCAAGTAGCAACCAGCACTGTCCGATGCATACAGTGCCAATATTATGCCCAATATTGAAACCAATCCTTTAAAGAAGCAGTCCATGGCATAGGCTAGAGCTCAGGGGCTGTTTGGGCAGCCTGCACGCTTGCCTCAAGTTATGAGTTCTGCTTGAGGACCAAGAACCTGAGAGTTAACCACTTAGTTACAGGTCACACTTGGTACTGTGATACTTTAATTCTTTAATGGAATTAGCCCCAACCATGCAAAACTTGATACTCCAAACATTATGAATGACAAATTAATTTACATCTGTACTCTCTTTTTCAAAAGTAAATATTTCTCAGCCCAAGGCTGAGTAGTGCAATATTTTAGTGTGGATAGATGGAGTTCCTGGTGTCTAATAGAAGTATAATGTACTATAAACCTAATGCAATGGGTCACAGTCAGCCAGAAGAGGATCCTGACAGCTGTGAGTCCCGCATCTAGTTGTGTATCCTCATAGACAGGTAGCCATTATGGCTCTATTTATGCTCCTGAAATCTATGAGTATTCAAGCATAAAACCCCTGCATGCAACAATAAAAAACTGGCTCCTAGGAGACCCATTTTACAGTTGATGTAAAGGTCGCCTCTGGGTGCCTGTTTCATAGTATGCACTAAGCAACATATTTGCCCAGTAAGGCTGCTGGCACAAATTTGATTAGATTAAAGCTCAAGGACTGCCATGGAACAAAGTCAGCTCTGTAACCGCATTTGCACACATACCATGGCCTTGCTGTGTTCCCTCCGCCAGCTGCAGCTTGGGATGTGCCAAATACTTTAAGTGCAGGAGTCTGAGTACAGACGGGCAAGAAGCAGTGTGTTTGGGAGAGGCTGCAGTGCAGGGGTAGGAGCAGAGTATGGAGAAAATGGTAGTAGTGGGAGGCAGTGTGATTCATTTGACTGTACTCTTACTGCCTATCACTATAGGGTGGTGGTGCTTTTACAAGCATCCTTCCAGCAGCACGGAGCATTTTGACATGCTAAATTCTTGTGATTTTTACATTCCAATCTGCTACCCTGAGAGACATTTGCTTAAGATGCAATATCCCAGAGAAATATCTGTGCACTGTAGGGAGACTATACGTTTAAATACAATTCTATGAGCACTGTGAGAAATAATATACTTAGTCAATCCACGTTTGTTAGTTCTGTGGTTTTAGTTGCATCGTTAGTATTTATTAATCAAAAAAACCTGAATCGTGATGCTTATTTTCTCCTGGAAATATTAGAAGCTTTTAGTAATTTGGCTCACCCTTTAGCCTTTGGAGATTACAGTATAGCATCACTTTCCTCCATGTTTTTGTCAAACAAGACAGAACCCACCCACCCCCAGTTAAAGAGCAAAATGATTTATTGTCACAGGCTACAAGTACTACTTGTGCTAAAGCTTTATCTTGTCGTCAGCCTGAAAGACTATTCCAATTAATGCCCGTTTGCACTTGCCATGTAAGCTGCTGAGGGTGATGGGCCTCAATTTCCGTAGTTGCTATCTGATAGCCAGTGTCCCTCACTGAAAATTTAACAGGTCATTCAATGCTAGTCAACAAAAGACCCATGAAGCCTCATTTCACACCAATTACTATTTAGCATATGTACACAAATTGATTTTAAAAAAATTCTCAGGGACTCGTCTATGCTATAATCTGGCCACATGTGTCCCTGCAGCCTGGAGGCTGGTCTGATAACATCCCTCCCCAGCAGGAGGGACCTAGCAGGTCCTGTCCATCACAGAAACCAGTGCCCCCACTTGCCACCACAGCTCTGTCATCAGACCAGGTCTGCCCCAGTGCTATTTAAACCCCCTGTTTCCAAAGGAGCATTTTGGCCAGAAAACCTCAGGTTTACAAAGCCTGTGGTTTGTGGGGTCCTGGGTGAGCTTCAGCTGTAGGTCCTGCTGGGTGGCATGGCTGGGTGCTGCTCCACTCCTCCTGCTGCCACCCCCACCTTTTTAGAAGCTATAACTCCCCACCTTATTTTTCCGCTTGTTTTGGACACTGATGCTTTGTTAGATTTTGCAGTATTTCTTACCATTTTCATGATTGAACTGTGTAATGGATGTTTGTTTAGCACCTCGGGTATTTTCTTTGCAGTAGGAGAATAGGGGTTTATTATTTGTTGCTATTGATTTCAAATATAACTACTTAACTGCTAAGTGCCAATCTTGAGGTCTTAAATTTCTGCCTAAATTGTTCTTTTATTCTCTAGTCTGTACACATAACTTGCAGAGAGGGAGGTTTTTAACAGGGAACTTTCTTTATCAGTAGAAACAAACAAACAAAAAAACCCCAAAACCTCAACACAAAACAGCATGAAAACATGTGGTTTTGGCCCAGTAGCATAACTTTTAAGTAGATCTCTGGAAAATCAGGACAACTGTAGGGTGCAGATAATGCTTTGTTCTTACAAGGGGAGAATCTGTGGTTTTTTTCTTGGGTCTTTTTTTTTTCCCATTTCTAAATTGCCATGAGAGTAAAGTTGCCTGCAGCGACTGGCGGGCTAAGTATTCCCCGTCCATCTCCTGAGTGTCACCTGCTAAGGTGAGGAGTCTGAAAAAGCCTGGACACATTATGTATGGGTGGCCTTTTATTTATGACAGACAAAGGCAAAATCCTCTGGATTACTGGAAGATATCATATAACACACAAGATGGAGTTACTATTATTCTTTTCTAAGACATATTGTGTTTCCCTTGGGCAGAGAAAAGAAACTGCAGCCAATCCTGGGAGGGTAGCTCCTATTAAAGATTTATGCAAGCCTGAATTATTTGGCTTTAAACTTTTTTCTCTTTTTAATAAGAGGGATGCTTTCTTTAGGAACAGCATACTGAAGGAGATGGTATCACTGGTAATCCTTGGCTTAGTCACACAGCTCCTAAATGGTTTGAATTAGGTAGAAGATGAGACTGATTTTTTTTTGGTCCCCTTTCTTTTTTTGTTTCTGCATTCAAGGTTTCACTGCAAAATTTCCCACTGAAGTAGCAATTTGGTAGGTTTTTGCCCTCTGTAAGTCTTTTTTTAGGTGTATTCACACAGTGAAACAGCTTTGAAGCTGTTGAACTGTGTAAATGTTATATTAACATTTTCTTTTGCAATTAGAGACACTTGCTCTTATTGAAATAGCTCTTTCAAGGGGAACGGAAGAAAGCAGGAAGTGAAAGTACACAAAGAAATGAAAAAGTAGCCGTGTGCTCGATTTAATGTTTGAAATAAATCATTTCAACTTCTAATTTACACTTCTCTAAGATAGTGGTTAAGAATAGACAAACAAAGAATACTGGAAGAAATAATTTCATTTTGTTCCTTTGTTACATTAGATCATTTAATTTTCACATGTTTGGTTTGCATATGGAGATTTGGCCAATGAGTCCTGCTCTTTGAATTTGTTAAGCGACACCAAGGAAAGCTCCAGGAGGTTCGTGTCCATCAGCCTACAATTCATAAATTACAAAATGGCAAGCAATTGCCCGAAATAAAGATGACAAATAATGTGAATTAGCTATTAGTCCAGAGGGTTTCAAACTCATGTGGCTTGATTAAATTAAGTCTAGTGTGCTTAACTCAAAGTGGTAACTGATCCTTTAGGAAAAAGCCCTATATAATCTAATACAAATTATAATCTTTTTATGGGCTATTTAAAACATCCGATATATTTAATAGAAGAATTTTTCTGTGGCATTCTGCTAGGTCATGTTATAATTTCTATGTAATGTAGTAATTTTCGTGGATAACTTCGCAGAACTCAGATTAATCTCTCTTCATTTGCTCTCACACCACTTTATTTCACATTTTCCATACTAGTGATATTTGTTCTTTGAATATGTGACTATTGTATCTATAGCAGGATTTCTGATGAAAAGTGTAACTAATATTTCAATGTTAACACAGCTTGTGTGATGTGGTTTCTTTTCTTTCGGTGGTTATCATTTCAACAGATTATTCTTTTTCTGCTGCCAAACCAATGCCAGGAGCATATTTGTGTTGTTACCGTTGCTCGGCAACTGTGATCTCTTCACTAGGTCTGACAGTTGCTTTCTCTCCAGGAGAGCAGAGATGCAAGAAGGACAGATGCATTGATCCTCAACACATTATCAGATCTTGTCACACACCCGCTTTGAAAAGCTGATAGCATCTAATAATCTTACTCAAGGCTCATTTTACACATCATTGAGCTTTTACAGTTAAACTTAGAAAAATGCATTGTCTTGTTTTGTCAAGTCAGGAAGGTCAATAATTAGGCCGCTTTTCATCCAAAAAAATAAACTATACGCTTTTAAAGAGGCTTGGTACATATAGAAGGGTATTTTGTCCCATTTAGAAGCTGCAGACACATTAATATCTGCATCAGTCCTCAGTGATCTATGCTTTGATTCTATAGCCCTTCATGTGGTGCAGCTTCTGCTCAACAGTACAAACCATGGTATCAATCAGAAAATGAGTCATATTGTCATATTTTAATCCAGGATAACTAGAAACAGTAATTGCACTATCCTCAGGAGTACAGGTGAAAAGATACTCCTTAAACTGTAGAAGAAATGTCCAAAAGAGAAAAATATGGAGGAGCTTTAATTATATAAAATTAAAATGTGGGCAAGTAGGTCAAGACTAAAGAACTTGCCGAGTGACTGAGTATTACTAATAATAAATTACTTCAAATCCAATGACACAAAAACCTTCAGAACAATCTGTAAGGCTGGTGAATAATTGAAGAGTAAAAAGAACATTTAATACTGGAAAGGCCATAGTAAAGAAAGATGAGTTGATGATCTGTCTATGGGTAGGACTTGCTCTGGAGGTGCTTCATGATGCTCTGACCTCAAACCTGTGTCATGAGGAACACACCAGTGGTACCATCTCAAGTCATAGTGCCAGAAAAGGGGATTTTGGACCAAATCTGTAAATTGGGTACTACAAATCAGCAGGACCAGACAGCACTTACCCAGAGTTTAAAGGGACACTGCACAAACTTGTTGAATTGTGAACTGTGGCTACTGATGCTGGGTTCAGGCTGGCCTTGCAAGAGGAGGGGAAGGTGGTCAGTGCAGCCCAAGCCTCCAGGAGAGGGTTCAGGCACCACCTGGGGGGTGGCAGGTATTTAAGTATGATACTAGCAGTAAAAAATTCTGATACAGTTATAATAAGGAAGCTAGTGATCACCTTTGAGTGTGATACAATAATAATCAGCATTGTTCCTGCAGAGGAGGGAAACAATGAACTACTGCTCCCCTGGAGTTTTTTGGAAACTGGCAGTGATGGTGGCTGCTACAGGCTGTAACAGACAGGTGTATCTCCTGGTGATCTGGGATGGAGACCACCTTCAACCCTCTCCAGCCCCAACACTTGGGTTTCCTTCCACAGAAAGCAAATGCAAGCAAATACCGATCTTGACAAGGCAGGGAGGCATGACTTGGTGATCACCTGCCTCCAGGCCTGAGTTGGGGTGAGTTTACAGGACCTAATAATTTAAGCATTGTTCTAGTTACTGAAGGGTGGGAGGGAGCTTTCTTGTACAGTCACTGGAGGAGGGAAAAATACAAAAAACCACACAAAACGTAAAGGAAGTTAAGTTGTCATGAGACCAAAGGGAAAATGCTTTCATGGGATGGGAAGGAAAGCAAATGAAGAATGAGACTAAATGATGAGTGGTACAGAACAGTCTCTGAAGAGGCTTAGCTGATCTGTTTTACAATCTAAAAGATACAAATTGGGAAAGATGTTCACAGAAGCCAGAACAACCATGGACTGTGAGGAAGGTTGGGTAAAAAGCAGTGGTATTGCTTGTAACACATGAACTAGGGTGTACTACTTACACAATTACAAGCAGCAAGTTTAAAACAGCTACTGGGAGAGGGGTTTTCTACCCGTGGTAAATCACAGTTTATGATTAAATCATGAAACACTGTTGCAGGATGCGTTGGGTGCTGAAGTTATGAAAATGTTCATACCCTGACTTGACAGAATCATAGAAAAAAGGTTAATCTAAGGGCTTTAAATGTGATGGGGTGACTACAGTCCTTTGGAAGCAAAGAGGGTGTGTGTTAATGTTCCACTTGTGTCTGGGAACTCCAAGGAGGAAGAACATCTTGGTGCAAACCAAATGTGTACCAGGGCCACTGCAGCAGAGTCACATCTCAGTTCAGTGCCTGGACACATTCAGGGGTGTCTTAATTTACTTTACATATATTTAGCTGGAGGTGATGAACTGTTGCAAAAACTCTGATGCTCCATTTGTGAGGTGTTGGCCAATTACTGCACATAGGTTAATGTCATAGTTAACTTGGGCTAAGAAACAACAAAAACCAAAGATATTTGACAGTCAAACACAGAAGAGCAAGTGTTAAGTGGGACCTGGCTTTTAAAGCAGACTTACAAATTATCAAATGCTATTTTGTGGACCTCTGTCAATTTGAACTTCAGTCACCTCACCAAGAGAGAGTCTTTTCAAATGACACTCCTGAACTAGTGTACAGCAAAGCTAGAGAAACAGCAGCAGTACTTTACAGTCACTTGGGGTGTGGGTGGGTGTGAGTGTGTGTGTGCACACAGGAGCCAAAATGCTCTATAACTCTAGAAAAATATTTTTCTAATATGAATAAAAGCTGCATATGTGTTACAAAACTTATAGCAGGAGTTACTGTTTTTTGTCAATATTCAAATTAGGACCATTTATTTAAAAGCCAGAAGTTCTCTGCATGTTTTTCTGGAGAAACAGAGATGATCTTCTTGGGTTCATTAAGGTAATTTGAATATGCTGAGTGTGTTTATTATTACCTAAGTAATCAAAAGCCATGCTCACTACTTTGTGGTCAAAATGCTGGCAAACTGCCCAAAATATTGTTCTGACACTTCTAGGGAGAAGTTTACCAGACAATTATTCCTATTTGTAGCTGTGCATCATTAAAAAAATGCTATGTTTGGTATACTTACACAGGTATCTTTCCAAAGTCTAACCCAGGACTCGTGTCTAGAATCAGCTGCTTGTTGGAGAATGGATAAAATTTGGTTGCTTTCTTTAATTTGACATCTGCCATAAATAATATATTAACATTTAATTACTGGAAGGCATGCAGCTGCCTGGGTAGCAAAGCTGCAATAGCACTTCTGTTTGAAGCACAGTTCTCAAATGTGTCTAAAACCCCATGTTTTACTTTTTTTTTGACTCCTATCATCTTTAGCCACAGAGTGTCCTATGCAACAGGGCTAATATCTGTGGCATCTAGTTCATTCTTTACATCCTTGGTTGTTTTAAACTGTTATTTAAGTTCAGAGGAGAAAGTTTAAAACATTCGGGGCTCTTTGTTCAAGGGAGATATCTTTCAGCAACCCAGTCAGCAAACTATTTCACTTCTCTCTCGTTTATGTCACTTCCCTGTGGTGAGACAGGAGCAGACCCATACCACTGGGTAATGGGGAGGTCACATGTGTTCGTGTGTAATACCTACAAACAAATCTAAAGTAACTTGTATAGTGGTCCCAGTTTCCATATATGAAACCAAACTGCTAAGCCTTCTGGGCTTCATTTGTTGTTTTGGGGTTTTTTTTAAGAGTTTGTTGTCAGCAGGATAAGGCAGCCCCTTCCTCCATTAGTTCAAAGAGAGGATGGACAGTCAGCTAGAAGATAACATGGGTCAGTAAAATAAAGCCGACTCTATCCATGGGTAGTCTTGTTTAAGCTTTTTTTTATTGTCATTAAGTCAAAGGGGAAGATTGGAAGGAAAACAGTGGCACAGTTTTAGAGACACTTGCAGGGATCTCCTTCTTTGAAAGTTCATGGAAACAAAATGGAATAAAGTATGAATTTCCCTGCCCAGCAAAGCAGGCTGCTCATGGTGGCTGAATCCCAGTGCTCAACAAAGCTGAGAAGCTGTAAGGAGGTAGACTTTAAAGGAGTTCATGCAAAAGACTGACTCTTCAGAGCCAATTCTCAATAGTTGAAAGCGTGCTTTCCCTAGCGCTCATCTGGGCTGACACTGTAAATGTTTCAAATTAACATGGAAGCTGATAGATGAGGAAACATCCCTTAGGTGTTGCACAAAATATATATAACATTACTCACTACATTTGTGCCTAAATCTCTCTGTGAGTTTCTAGAGTTCAGATGACAGCTCTGAAAAGAAATAGCTGTTAACTGGAAATGCTTGCTTTCTGCCACTTCTTTTTTTTTTTTTTTTTAAACTTTAGGTTTTATTACTAAGCCAGTTTCATATCTGTTAGGTATGAACTCATGCAGCAGCTTGCACTAGCCCATGCTCAGTCTTTAACACTGAATTTTCACATCTGAAATGGCAGTACTGGTCTCTCCTCCTCTTATGCATGTATCATACAGATTTCTGGCATCAATTTGGCCTACAGTGATGTTTCTGTTATGTGAGCTAGTTGGCACCTTGCAGACTTTGGACAGGGAAAAACACTTTTCCTGTGTGAACGTTATTATGGAAGCTATTAGGTAAGATTCCTTGCTTTGACATCAAGGGTAGAACTGTTCAATCCCTCCCTTGAATCACCTGTATATTGCTCTGTAATGGCTCATGCATGGCCAAGAGATTTAATAGTGCATGGAAATGAAATACTTTGAATACACACAATTATTTTAATATCAGTGGCATTCCTTATCAAACACTGAAAACTACGTGGGTTCCTATTCAGGGAATAAAGCATAATATGTGTTTATTGCCAATATTCCGCTTCTCGAGTGGTCATGTGTGGCTCAAGTCTTCTACCTCAATAAATAAATACTTAGAAAAGGTAAATGATATTTCACAATAACAACAAAAAACCCCTAGTATGCTGGCCTGCGTAGAATAAAACTTCTTTGTTGAGACATCTGAAAGGCTGTGCCTGGAATCCCTGATGTCTGCCTTGCTCCACACAAGGAATATTTTGTTTATTACAGTTTAAGGAATGATAAAATAGCCCATGATTAAGCTCTGGTGTTTTTTTATCTGCATTATAATTTGAAGCATGATGTCATTAGGCTTAAAGACTATCGTGTTTATTCAATTTATGACTTGATGTATTACTTAATACCTCAGTGTATTATTAGCTAATCTTAACGGAACTTTTTATTACTGTTTGAGCTCTTTCATGTTTCAGGTGGTTTGCCTGTATTTCAGGCAGGGCTCCTACTGCACCACAGAAGATGCTTTTAATTCATTGAAAGTATACATCACTGTGGAAAGCCTTATGCAACATTACATGAAATGGATATCGAACTTGTACCATAGAAATTATAGTTGGAGATAAACCTGTGAAAATCCCACAGTGTTGGGTTTTTTGGTTTTGTTTTGTTTTGACTTTTAAAATGTAGGAGAGTAGATGACAAAAATGAGCTAAATCATACCTAACAAAATTGGATCACACTGCAGTAAGGTTCTCAAAGCAGCATTTAAACCAGATCTGATGCTCAGAAACATTCATCTAAAAGCAGAATTTTGTTGTCAAGTGTGAAGAGGGAAACAAGGAAAAACTACTGTATAGCATACACTTTTTTTATCCTTTTATCTATTCTTAATGCCTGATAGGGAATGGCACTGGACTACTGAAGCAGTTGTGCTCATTCACATCACTGTACAGAAGACAGTTTATGTGAAATGCAGCTTTGACTTCCTATACTATATACCTTTCCTACATGCCTTTTGTATCTCTAGCTGTATTTCCTAAACACCTTGCAAATCATGTGGAGGATAATTCAATGTGTGCTATCTGTGATTCATAATTATAGGTTTCCCTATTTCAATGTCGTTTTCAATGATCTTTGATGTTGTCATTTTCCTCCCCATTCTCTGATCCACACTGTGATGTATTTCTGTACATGAATTCCTTTCAAGGAAACAAAAATATTTTGGTAGCTGAGCTGGCCTATTTGTTAAGAATAATAGGCAAAAAGTTTCCTCAGCTGTTTAAATCACGCACACAATATTTGTATGTACTGAAAACAAGGTTTTTGCCCTTTATAAAAAAACCTAGAAATGAACAGTAATTTTTTTCACTAACAAGTATGGGTTGCATATCCTGGGTCAAAAAACACAGGAGACAAGGTACCAGTTCCTTCCTCCCCACTCATGCACCTCCCCATGTACCTTATCTCCTCAAAACCTGTGAAACCCTAGGGAGGGTTAGATATACCCTCAGAGCAGCAAGGGGTCGTGCTATAGTGCAAAGTTTTGTTATAGTGTTGGGCTCTGCCAATCTGTTCAGGTTAAGGTGCTTTTTGTTGTAATGCATGTGACAATATTGCCAGAATTGCTCATCAAATTAGCCAAAATCTGGAAAAAAATAGTAAAAATAAATGTTATCAATAATCTTAACAAAAGCTGGGACAGTTCAGTAGTCCAAATGAGCCAAATAATGGCATAACTGATGTTTATTGGATAACTTGGTTTTTTGGTATTATTTGAATCCCACAGAGATGTCCCTGTAATTACAAACTGAGTACCAAAGTTGTGCTGGGATAAACCAGGCTCCTGTTATAAAGGAACCATAAAGGAATAGATGGGTATGTCCTTCACGTACAGTTCTTTCCTTTTAATAGCAGATGTTAACGTTGCATGGTAACAAAAATTCCATCAACTTTTTAAAAAGACATTTACCAACACATCAGAATTTTACATTTTCAAGTGAAAATCTTGACAAAGCAAACCACAAGGAAGATTGGCTCATTTGGGGTCCTCAAAACTTTGGGACTGCATTAATTAGCTTTAGGTAATCATCAACATACATGTCTTAGACATCCATGGAAGTGATGAAGGCACAACATTCTTATGTGAGCAAATGCAGATTGACCACCTACAGTTATGTGCATCTCCATTTAAAATGTGACTGAATTCTTGAAAATTCTGTTGTTGTAAATGTTAGTGCTAGCTACCTAGGTTTTTAGCAGATGTATATGGCGAGCAAGTTATACATAAACATAATATTTTCCCCAAACTTTGTGTGGTCTTATTTAGGTTGGGTTTGGCCCTTTGAAGCAGTGGCTGTTTCTTCTTACATGTAACTATATCATAAAAAATTTAACTTGTATTTACAATGACAGCTATTTACTTGTCCAACTTTTACACTTTCAACTGCTTCTCTTGAGGTTATTGACTTTGCCATGATTCCCTGTTTACTGCCAAACACATGATGATATCAGAAAATAATGAAGTCATTGAAATAAATTTTTAAGCATGGATTTATGTGCATAATGGTACTTGCACATCCATACAAAACTATTGGTCTTATAGAATAATTTTAATTCAAAATTTCTGCCCATGTAAATATCCATGTCTCAACTGGGTGCTTGTTGCAAGGACGAAACATTTTCGAAATATTAACTAGGAATTCCAGTAAGGGAAAACAGCACTGCATAGAAAATGTTGATGTTTACCTACCACCTTACACAAACAAGAGATCTTAGTAATGAAGGTTTCAGAGAACTGGGGATGTGTCTCTTTAACCAAGTGATAAACGATAGAACAAGAAGGAATAGCCTCAAGTTGCACCAGGGAAGGTTTAGACTGGATATTGGGAAGCATTTCTTTACAGAACGGGTTGTTAGGCACTGGAATGGGCTGCCCAGGGAAGTGGTGGAGTCCCCATCCCTGGAGGTGTTTAAGAGTAGGGTCAACTTAGCGCTGAGGGATATGGTGTAGTTGGGAACTGTTAATGTTGGGTTGATGGTTGGACTGGATGATCTTCAAGGTCTTTTCCAACCTAGATGATTCTGTGGTTCTGTGGTTCTGGTCTCAGAAAAATACCCTTTCCTGCATTGAAATTCCAAAGAGAAAAACTGATCTGCTAAGTTTTCATGCACTCCTCAGCCCAATTTCAAAGGGCCTCCTTAGCCTTCTCAAAAGGTCAGAGTGTGTAGTCCAAAAAAGATGCTCTTGGTAACATTTGACACAAAGTATGGATGCTTTATGCACTCATGACTGCAGTTTCTCCCTGAATTTAATCTTTGTACACGGTAATTTTACCAGTACATACCACCTCTTTAATTTTGAAAGCTGCAGCAGGCTTGCTGACTTTGGTGACACAAGTGAAGTTTATAATGCTCAGACTACTGCTGGGGTTTGGAGGAGACAACTGGCTGCGTGATAAGGCATGTAGTACGACTGCTACGTTATCACCAACCAAAAGTGCAGAGTGGGGGAAGGGACGTGTTGGAAAACCTACAGTTGAACATAAGTAGGTGTCGGGAGGTTTCGTTTGGGCATATACCAAAGCCATTGATTATGAAGAGATTTACTGTTCAAGGGTCTTTATTTACAATATAACTGAAGTCAACTATTGCAGTCCTAAAGCAAGGAATGTGATTTTTACAGGTTTTTAATGGACTTCTGTGGAGTTGCAAGCATAAACTTTGAAATAACATTGGATAAGAAAGGCAATATCCTTTCCTTTCCACATATTTGTTGTGTTGCATTCTGCTCTCTGTTACACAAGGTATAAATCTGGAGTTAGCTCCATGATGCTCAAAGCGTTGATCCCCCATATACACCAGTGTAGCCAACAGCAGAAACGGGGCTAGGCAACTTATTAAACTCTTTAGAGGTTGAGTCTAGCTACCCACTGCCTTTTTTCAAAGTTATCTTATTATTGGCTAGTCTCAGTGGAGCCTCACATGTCATTTTCAGTGCAATCTTTGCTTATTTTTTCCCTTATAGTATATTTTCCCCTGCTAGACTGTACAAGCGGATTTTGCAGCACAGAACACCAGAAAAATGTGCCAAGTTCTTCAGACTGATGCTAGTGAGGAAGATGATGTTTCTCTGCACGTGTGGCACTTCTTCTGATGCTACCAAAATATGTAAATTCATACTACTGATTCTTTCAGTTTACATTGCTTGTTTTTTCGGGGGAAGGGTAGTAAGGTGGAAAGATAAATGTGGATTAAACAAGCGGGTAAAGGGGCTGTTCCAAAATAGCATCACTGGAAGGGAATGTGCCGATGAATTGCAAGCTGTGAGGAGTAACAGGTTTCAACAACATCTAACCTCGCTACAGAATCAAGATCATGAGAAAATACTCAAAAATGGAGTACCAAAGAAAAAAACCAAGTGAAATTATGCATGTTTATCCAGGGGTCTTTCAATAATCAAATAAGGTGCTAACTGTATCTTGAAAGTCAGGTTTCTATCAGTTTGGGCAAGGTACTTTCATATGTTCATGTGTGTTCTTAAGGAATTGAAATATTATCAGTAAAACTTGACTAGGTAGACTGCCATGAAAGCCGTTTTTAACTTTTTTAATGCATAAAATGTTAACAGTTAACTGGTTTTGGTAGATAGAACAGGCCTGCACCTTATCTCCCTGACATGCCAGAACTGAGTAGAGCAGAAAGGAATCTGTAAAACACAAAGCTTCTGCAGATAGCTGGTACGCATGCAAAAGAACACTACCAGGTATAGCTGCTCCTGCCTTAAATATTTCCAATATTTCTCTAGCACAGCATTAGCAATTTGTGGTTTACCAGTAAGGCTTCCATGCCAAGGCTCTCAGGAAAAAGTGTCTGAGTTTATTTTTTGCTGAGGCTTTTGCCATTACCTCTCATGCAGAATTATGTAAACCCATGGAAGGAAAACACCTTTAACATCCATTTATGTACAATCACGTTACATATTGGATCATACAGAGAAGAAGAGAAAGGAAGAACATTGTACTGAGGTAGCCCTTTCTGCTGATACTAGTATCTGAAATAATTTCATTAAAATACTATTCACAGTTAATCTCAGTGTATGGTACAGGTAACTGCTAATTTTATTTCATGCCAGTATAAAATTAGCAGTGAATGCCTAGACAAATGCTGTAGACTTGGGTCTTAGCAGCAAATAGAAGTTGCTGACATGAAGTCAGGTGTGTGTAGTTACTCTTCCACAACAGAGTTGAACTACACTCCTAACTGCTTACTTATCTGTAAGCCTTTTGTTAATGATGCTTTATGTAGAGTGTTACCCAGGTCTACAACTTATTATTTAGGTAGCATCGTGATTTGTTACACGCTAGAAAAATCCACTTAGTCTGTACTAATTGGGAGGGATGGGTTACCATTTTTGAGCATAACAGAATTGTTCAGCTCTCACAAGTTGTATGATGTTTTCAAAAAGTCAGAGTGTTCTTTTTGTAACAAACAGAAGAGTTTGATTTTTTAACTTTCTAAAAGACTAAGTTCTGTATCAGGACTTAGAGGAAGAAGGAAATATTGTCAAAGAGGCTATAAAGATGCAAAAAGCTGTACACAGAAAGGAGAAAGGACAATTATTCTCCTTTTCAAATGAATGGGGAAAAACAAAGACAAGAGGTGAGAGTTCATATTAGATGAGAAAGCATAGTATAGCCCGTGAAAGAAAAAAAAAAAATGAGTGACCATATGAGTTTGCCTTTACTTCCTTAATCTTCCTCTTTAAATACTAGCTTTTTCCCAGTGTGTACCTCTAACAGTATTAGCCACCTTTGTTAACTGATTGCAGTATGGAAAAAAAAAAAAAACCAAAACCACCTTTCATCTTTTCAGTAGGTTATATGTTCAGGAAATGACTCAGGTCAGTTTGCTAGTGACAATTAGTTTTCACAGAGAAACTCTTAACCTCAGTCTGGTGCAAGAAATGGAGAACTTGGTCTATTTTAAAGTCTTTTGTTGCTGTAGGGTGCCTTCGACAGGTACGACAGAGTTAGTGGCAAAACCCTGGGCTCTTCTGGTCAACAGCAGAATACCAGTTGCTTTGAGGGTGCCAAGAGTGAATGTAACAGGTAGAATATCGGTTTGGGAAATCTGAAGTAAACTTACAACACCAAAAGCATTTCCTTGTAGGAGAAGCCCAAAGCATTTGAAGCAATAGTTTGGGATAGCTTGCTCTGCTGCCACTTTCATGGTTCATAAACTTCACGCTGTTGATCTGGTTTCTCTTAAAAGAATTAAGCTCTCTTCTCCCCTTTGAACACATAGCAAAGCAAAGAGAACAAACTGTACTAAAGTGAGAAAGCAATTGGTGGAAATGGCAGTGCTTAGTCATTCTGCATTCACTGTGGTTTTTGATGACAGTCCATGAAAAATGAAGAATTAGGTCAACAGGAATGCTGAAAGCTTTCTGTTGTGGTGTGCTGCTAACAATCCTCATGGCGATCATCTTACTGATGTTAGAGACAGTTTGAACATTGGCTATTCAAAGCTGAAGTGAAGCTAATTAACCATCCACTCTCTTGTGGTTATGCATGGCCAGTAGAAAGAGGATTCCTACACAACTTGAAACTTCATAAGAAACAGGTCCTTTTCACTCATGACTTAAGGAAACAAAAATAGTTTGTTTAAATAAACAAACCCAAAAATATACCTCAAGAGATTTCCAAATAAAACCCCATAGATCCTGTTAGCTTTTTAATAGCTGCTGAGAGGAGTCCTGGTACTCTAGTAAACACCAGAGTATATGTTCTGGTACATATTAGAATATTGTTATGTGCTAACAATATAGGATGCATTCACTTTGATCATCTAAAAATTTAAAAACTGTTGTCACTTACGCAAGCATGAATATGCCCCCCCCCCCCCCCCCCCCCGGTTTGAGAATTAAACAATCCCGTTCAATCAACTATTTATCAACTTTCTTTTAGATCACAAGTAGTCTTACACATTAGAGTTGCAACATACTGCTACAGACTTGAATGAAAAGTTAAGTATATTTAGTCTTGTTATTTTTACTTCATCTTCACATCTGTAAACTGGTACTGAGTTACTGGCAGTTTACATAAAAAGGACTAAGTTTGATAATAATAAAAGTCCAACTGATTTTGGAAAAAAGGAGTTGTTTCCCAAGGTAAGGAAATAAGAGCTGTCTGAAAAACACAGAGAGAGGGGGAAGAAAGTGTTTGAATTTTTTAAAAAATCAGATACAGAAAAGGGAGAAAGACTGTTTGTACTGGACAATGATAATAAATCAAGAAACGGTTGGGCATAAGTTCAAAAGGAAAACAGTTACAGAAAGATTCACTGGTAAGCTCCAGCAGCTTAGCCCTGATAATGTGGACTGACCATAAACTCAGTTTTAACACTCCAAGTAAGTCAGGCTTGCAGCTGCTTTGCATCATGAGTGCTGCAAAGAGTTTCAGCAAGCCAGTTGCAGCCAGTGAAACTAGGCTGTTATGTGGTTATTCAGATAATGCTCTTTTGCACAGTATAAGGGCAGTCTTAATACAAATGTGCAAGTGACAGCCTGAGAAACAAGCACAGTTGTCTCACCTTTTCATAAATTGTGCAAGTTTCTGCTTGCAAGAAAGAGCAGGGAGCAGGCGTTCTTGGGCACTGCACTTTTGTTGGATTTTTTTCCCGCCTGTCCTGCCAGGGAAGCTTGTTCTGTCTCAGTCTCACTCTCCTGTATAAAGACTGGCATGTAAACACATGCCAAACTGTATGGGGTAGTTAAGTTACAGGCAAATATCCAAGAAGGATCACAACAAGACCATCACACTACTTTCTATAACTTGCAGAAGGCTGAGTTCATCTGTTAGAGTCCCATATACTAATACAGTGTGCCCCGTTGTCAAGGCTTTCATTTTTTTTTTTTTCCTTTTAAAACTTTTTTTTCGAAGTGGCACTTGCCTGTCCTTGACAGTACCCTGTGTTTCCAACCCACACACACATTTTTGCACCCACCAGCCCATTTTGACCCAAGCTGACAAAGAGCTGAAGATCTTGGTGAAGATGCTTGCACAAGCTTTATTAATCTATGAGGAACAATTAAGGGAATGAAATGCAAAATCAGCATTATTTCCTTACCTTCTGTCCAGCCACAACATGCATGTTGCTTTCCCACTCAACAGCCACAGCTTTTGAAAGGGAAGAGGTGTTAGGGGACAAAGCTGAGTCTGGGGATCACTAAATAAGATCTAGAGCACAAATTTGTAGGAAACAGTGCTTTGCCAGTCCTGCATGTTATGGAACAGTTGTACTGATCTAATATCTAAAATAGCCTACTTTTTTCCATACAGTATTTTAATCTAAATTGAATTTCTTCAGCTGACAAAATTAATTGTAATGACTGCAAATATATGGATTTCATCCTTCCTGCTCTTACTTCAAGCAGTTAGTTCTGTGGTTGCAGGTTTTAGGTTGTGCTGTTCATTGCCAAGTACAGAAAAGCAGGCTCAGCTCTGCCATGCAAAATAGCAACAGCAGTTTCCTGAAAGCATTAGCAAGAACGTGGCACCTTGTTCTTTGAAAAGGGCAAGATTGTGCTGCCTTTACTTCTGTCTATTAGCACGGTGCTTGACAAGTCACACTTACAGCAGTATAGCTGTAAGTGCAGTAAGCAATCTTGCGATTCACTGCCGCTTGTATGAAAACACTGCAGAGACTGTCATTGCCACGTGTGACTCATGCAAAGCCACAGACAATTGGTTTTTTTCGTGTTACTGTATAATAGCATGTTGGCCTGCATGTGTAACCTCTATCAGGAAAAAGTACTCCTACCATGGCCTTTTAGTAAAACATCTATTATGACTTTTAAAATCAAATTAACAGATTGTACATGTCTTATTGCATATTTATCTTGTGAGATGCACTTTCATTAATTTAAAAACTTGGTCTTTCTGAACCCTTAAGTGTCCTTATCTCTAGTATCTAATGTTAGACTTACAATTTATTAAATGATGTGGTTTTTTCCTTTTGCTTGTGTGTGTATCAGGAGCACAGAACAGATCCTCATCTTCTCAATGGTACAAGCTGAACAGAGACTACAAGGTGTCTGATGGGGATACTTTTGCAATGGGAGGTTTTTTCCTTGTACTAATTTGCAGCACAGATGTACCTGCACAGATGTTGCCAGCAGAGCAAGCCCCATACTATCCCATAAACACCCAGGGCAGTAGATCATATGCCAGGGCAAAAGGGCAGGAGTGATTAAGGCGATATGTGATTTGACTGTCCTCACCTGGTAATCGGTCTCTAGAGAAGGATACACAGTTTGCTTTACCCCAAAGTGGTGCTGAGCCTGTGTCAGGAACAGGGAGATGTTACTGGCATGGTGACAAGCCCCTACACCTCTTGTAAACACTGTGGAACCTGGATGTGCTCTGTGATGTACCACTGGACTTGGGTTGTCTAATGTAAGCTTTTAAAACCACTGGTAAACATAATTGTAACAATTACATGTACAAACCCCAGTGTGCTAGGACTGCAAAGGAAAAGCTGTGGAAGCATGGAGGATCATTAATTTTTCCCATGGTGTTTGACTTGGCATGTGATCTTTTGGCCAGGAAAATACTTGAGGCAGCGCAGTTAGTAACACTTCTCCCAGAGGCTGTCATAACCATGCATTAGACACTGAGTCACAGATGTTTACTCAATCATCATCACACACCCTGGTTTCTAAGAATTACACAGAGATGGGTTCAGCAAGACTCATTTAGTGAATGGCCCTTTCTGATAGCAGGCACCCCGTGTATAAATTCTCCCCATACATTTTCCTGCAGTTCAAATTACAGTGCTTGATTAATTGATTTGACTGAAGAGAATGCACCAAGTAAAGTTCAAATGGAAAGAGTAAGCAGCTGGACACATGTTCACTTTCTTTCACAGTCTTGTTAGTTAATTTTGGCTGATGATTTCATGCAAACTGTGGTACTGAAGTGTATTCACAGCACTGTCTCACTGAATCTAGATAATGTTCCCGAGCTGTTGGAAGTGTGAAATACATTTTGTATAGGGCCAAATTCTAGTCCTGTTGATATCTGTGGGAGAATTGCTGTGCTTTCAGGGGATCGGTATTTGGCCCTTGATGTCCTCTTTGTAAGTTGTTGAGTTGGGTTGGTTTTTTAATTTTCTACTAGAAACGGGCATTCAGAAAATATCCAATGCATCAGAAACATTCTTGTTGCGCATATAAAATTCCTCTCAACAGAATGATTTTAGCAAGCTTGTTGGATGATTTTTAAAAATCATTCAGACAGAACACTTGCTTTAAAATTGTGGCTTATGCTCTTTAAAGGAAGTTGATATAATCAAATTTCAAAGGAGTAGGAGATTTGCTGCCTTTTTGTACTGTAAGCAAGCTTCCTTCTAGAAGTCCCAAACCTAAAGCAGGCAAAGCCTGTGATACATCCATGATAGCTCTTTGGTCTGAGTTTTTACTCTGTACCATCAACAGGCAGAAACAGACTTTACTGAATTCAGAATACTGACTAGCCCTGAAGTCCTGTATTGGTATTTTACATCTGAAGTCCTGTAGTGGTATTTTACATCCTTTCCCCCCAGCAAAATTTTGCATTCAGTGCAACCCACTAGTAAATGAAAATAATCTTCTGCATCGGGAAAGATTTAGACATGTCTATAAATCAATTAGTATTCTTTTGTTACATGTAAGGATGACACCTATGTATCACCAGCCCATAGCCATGTTTCGGGGGCTAAGCTAACCACTGTCAGGAGGAGGAAGTAGAAACTCCCTTCTCCTGAGGAGAAAGGTGGTGTTAGGAAGTGTCACTGTAAGAGCAAGTGAGCAGTGGGCTGCCAGGGACACCCAGTCTGTCACACTGCTGCTACTCTGCCTACAGAGGCAAGACAGACACGTGTAAAATGGCCAGTCTCTGCCTCATGTGCATTGCACAAAACCTGTATGAAACGGTATCAGTATTATTTACTAATCTTAAGCAAGGTGAAAGGGTCTGAGTGAAGAAAAGTTTTAAAGAACAACAAAAAAAAAAAAGCAGCCCAGGCTGGAGAAGCAGCTGTGGGTCCTCTAATCATGCTCCAAAACTATCAACCTACCACTGAGCTGCATGAAATGCATTTTCTTTCCAGTCTCACCAAGTTTTCCTTCACTGTCAGAGACCGTATTCCTTCCTGGGCACTTCCTGTGGAAAGATGAAGGACGTTTTTGCTCTGACAGCAGAACACAGAAGGTAAGGTTCACCTTCAGAAATGAGATGTGGTGAGAGGTTTAGTAGACCACGCGTGCTCTAAATTAATGGCTAAGTTAGAGTTTACCTTGGTGAAATTTTAGCAAATAATGTATCACATTTCCCTCAGTCTCTCTCCAGCCTGTTTGATTACAAAGCGAATACAACTTGGGTTTGTGGATCAGCAAAACAGTTACTGTGTTTTTCTTTCTAAACAAATAGTACAAGATACTGTGTAACACTGTCTGTGTTAGGGAATTGCAACACAGCTGATGTGGTAGCTGCTTGGAAGGGATCTTCCTGAAGATGTTTTTCACTCTTTACTACATTTTCATGTTTCGTGACAGGAATGGTCAATAGGGATGGAGAGGTTTAGATGTCACTTTCACATACTTACTTTGGTGGGAAAGGAGAAAAATCTCCAGCTCCTCAAAAGGTAAAAATTTAATAAAAACTTGTCAATGTGAATTTTGGAGTCATAAAAATAGCTGATGAATCAATTTTGGAAAAGTCCACCCTCTGCACTGTCACCAGTGCAGCTACCTCTGACCTGCACTGTGAACTTCAGTCAGCCCATCTCTGGGTATTAGGGAGCCCTACAGTTATACAGACTAGGTACAGGGATGTCACATTTAGGGTACTACTGCACCTTTCCCATGGGGAGATGTGTCTCCAGAAGGTAGTTCATTTCATTTAGCTAGGACACACATTTAGATGAAACAAGTCACCCTTTGTTCTCCATAATTAAAGAGGAAACATAAAAGGCTAGATAAATGAGTCAAACCCCATAGGAGTTATGCCTATATGGTCTTTCTTATGTGTTTACGTCTGGGCTGATGCCACGGGAGATGTGGCTGCTGTGAAGCTGCAGGATTTACAGCAGTCCAAGGCTGAACCTGGTCTAATCCTCAATAGAAAAATGTAATATATTAAGATAAAGAAATTGGGAATTTGTATCCAATGTAGTGTGTTACATCAGATTTCACTCCTAAACTGGGTTTCAAAAATCATTGAGTACTTTCTTTAAAACACCTGAGCACTTTCAGTGGAGCTGAGAAGCATTGTGGGGTGAGGGCAGTGGGTCAACTGTTCCTCGCACAGACCGCAACACCATGGGTGGACTGGCAGCAACAAAAAAGGTGTTGTCAACCTGGACAGATTGATACAAGGGATTTGACCTCTTTAAGTGCTAGAAAAGGGAAACCAAAACTCAATATAGAATGCTTGTTAGTCTTTTTGTCAGATCAAATAATACACGCCTCTATAGATAGAAGTATATTAATGGATGTGCGGTTAAAAAGAAGAAAAAAACCCTTAAAAAAAGGATGACTAAAATATGTATATGCAGCTTGACAGTATATTTTCTTTTAGGAAAATCTGGAATAAAAGCAACATTTACGCACACTAAGCAGATGTTTATGATTAGTTCTTAGTTAACATCACCCAGCTGGCCATGGATGGCTTTATGGAGGGGAGAGCATTTGAGAATGTCACATGTTTATATAAATCAAGAACATGGCAGTCACGATACTGGGGCAAAAGTGCTACATTTCCCATTTTAGGCAACTCTTTCAAATTGCATCATAAGACAGCAAAGTAGACTCTTGTCACCAACACAGTGTTTCCAGTTTCCTGTAACAATATGATGCATATCTTTACACATTAAAGTTAATTCTGATTAGACATAGACATATATTATATGAATTTATATCTGTAAACATATTTTGTCAAATTTGAGAAAATCAATAGGTAATAAAACATTAGAGGTGTTCTAATTGTATTTGATAAATCATATTAGTTTAGAATATACTTAGTAAATACACTGGCTTGAATATAATATATTACTGGTCATGCATAATTTTGATAATATTTCTTTCCATATTTTCTTTATGGGTCAGGAGATGGTCTGTGATATTTCAGAAATATGAAGTGTTCATCAGGACCTTAAACTGTTTTCCTGTTTATGGAAAATATGCTTTTACAGGAAGATTATCTACTGATTGCATGGGCAACCACCTCATGTGGGGACGTAAATAATAATTTTGTGCACAATACATGTTCCTTATCCCCAGTCATAAAGTTGTTATGAAGTAGGACATTTGTAGAAATACATAGAAAGTATTCAGCTCCTAGTTAATAAAAATATTAAGCCAAAGCTGATCCCAATGGGTGAGAAGCATGAATGAATCTGTCACTTGTTTCTTGAAGAAGTTTTATCCTTTTTCAAGAGTTTTGTAAATTTTCACTCTATTTAAGTATATAAATATTGGTGATGCTAATTCCAGCTCAGAAAAGTCTCTTGAATTAACTCAATAAATGTTTCTCAGGCTTTTCATGTAGGTTTCATCCTGTGCTTGACCCTTCTGTTTTCAGATGAGTCCTTGACTCACTTTCCATATCTATTAAAAAAGAATAATGACATTTCATTTGAAAGCAAAGTGAACTATTGTAATGAAAGCTATTGCAAACATGATATGTTGTTCAATTGAGATATACAGGGAAAGGGGAGAAGGGTGTGTAGCTGATAAGTTTTCTTCCACAACTCTTGTTTCTCAGCTTCTTTGGAGAAAATTTGTAGGAGAGCACTCATTCACAAATCTGAATCAAGGTTATTTAACTTCTTCCATGACCAACCATGGCTGTAGCATGTGAGGTGTCTTTCTAGTATGTTAGTATGAAACATGTTTTGAAGATATTCAGAGAGGTTGTTATGGGATTCTAATTTAAATAAGGCACTTTGAACATTTTCTTTTTACAACTGAACTTTAAAAAAATCAAAGAAACAAAGGTGGGGTCAGCGTTTTCCTTTACTAAGAAATGGACTTAATTATTTTTTGGTATCTGGTTTCTATTCCCTGAACATCACAGACATTCAATCACTTCACTGTGTTTTGTTTCACAAACTTGGATGCAGAACTGAAGTGGAGGGGCTTTGAAAGAGAAGACCCTTCTGGCAAGACAAACCCAATAAGTAGCCATAGTTTCCCAGAGCCTTTGGTTAGCATTGCCGCTTGTGAGCACGGGCGTACGTGGGAGCAGGGCTGGTGGGAGCTGCTCGGGCAACCCCGTGGGTGGGCAGAGGAGCAGCTTTGCAGGGGCCTGGAGTTCAGCCCCAGACACACTGCGCCCAACCCCAACACTGGTAAATCTGATACAGCTCCTGCTGCCAAACTGTTTGGACATTTGTCGGGAAGGTGCTTCCTGCTCAAAGATGTTTCACAGCATCCCTCTCAGCAGGGGATGACATCTGAGTGTGACACAGTACAGGCTTCCTTTCCTCATATGTGAAAAGGACATGTCACTCTTACCCTTCTAAAGGCATGGTACATCTAAGCTCACAAACGGGACACTTTAAGTGGTTGGGCATCTATACCTACATGTCCTGCCACTAATATGGAAAAACACTGAGTGTTTCTTCCTTGTTTTTTAATGTTTCTCAATCCGTTTGAAGTGTTTTGATTAGCATGTAATCCAGTAACACCCTCAAGTAATTTCTTCAATATAAACGTGCCTTTCATTAAGGTGCTATACTACAATGATGCGCTCACCTGAACATTACCCAGGACCACTGGGCTGCAGAGCTGCCCAGTGCATCAGCAATGGAGCTGTTTTTACAGACGCTATTGGGACAGAGTGAGACCTGTTGGATAAAACCAGCAAAGGCCTTGTTTTAATTTTAGCTACTCTACTGTTATTCAATGTGTATCAAAAGCTGCTTGCAAGCATTAACCTCTTTTTGAAGGAATAATGCTATCACAAAGTTCTTCCAGGGAAAGGTTCAGGTACATTGCAATGACTCCATTCTCCAGTTGAAATAAACACAAGTATTGTTGTCTAAAAATAATAGACATTTTTGTCTGCTTCACATCAATAATGAGATCTCTTTAATTTGATAATTAAGTTTACATTATTTTTTTCTTTCATTTCATACTTCATAGATAATATAGCTGTATATCTAGTAACTTTCAGGAAACGGGTTTTAACTGTTGTGTGGCTCTAAATGCATGTAAATAATGCAAACAAAACCACAGAACTTGAGCTACCCACATTTCTGTAATGTGGAGTGAGTTACAACTAATACATAGCATATACATGCATTTTGTGCTGCATAGAAAGGCTGTTTTAAAACTGTGTTGTTATTATATAGTCTAGCACAAGTTAACTGGTGGTTCTTCTGGACAGCTTTATACTGTGCTCATTAAAAGAATATTAATTTCCAGAATGATAGGGGTTTTTTTCTGGTCTTATTCTGCTAGCATATCTTATGTAGAAGAATAACCATCTTCGTGCACCTACATGTGCAGACATGAGTACAACCTTATCAGTGAGGACGATGGACGATGAGCAATTATTACAACTATATCAGAGCATAAATGAATGATTCCAGAAAGGAGTCAGTGCTTCCTTCAATAGCACAAATTATCACTAAACCTAGTTAAGGAAGAATGCAATTCATTCTCTGGTCTGCAGAAATGTGTAATTGATAGACATGCTCTTATAGTTGAACTTAGCAAAAACTGTTAGCATACTACACTTGCCAAATTGTTTAGTTTTGTGTACTTAAATAAACCACAGTAAATTAAAGCAGCTATTTCAAAACCTGTGAGAACTTTGATAAGCATATAGTTGTAGGACTGAGGAATTAATGAAATATAGTAAACTGAATGGAAAAATAAAGAAATCTACCCTGGTTTCTGTTGCTTTTCAAAAACTTTCAAAGAAAAGTGACATGCATACACCCACCACCACCACTGTTTTTTAGAACAAGTAATCAACAAACCAATGCAAGTACAAAATTAAAAGCCAAGGACTTTTAAGACCCCCTTAAGTGCTGAACAGCTCACAGCTGCAAAAAGTACAGCACCAGAATCCAAACCCCATGCCTGTTGTTGGTGTCATCCTTGCCCCCTTGTTCCTTGACTTTAATGTGATAGTTCCCAGCAAAATGGGGCAAAATTTTGTGACGTTATTTCCATTGAAGGGGTGGATCTGTAAAATACCAGAGATCTGAGGAGACTGTCTCAATTCCTTTCAGGAATTTTGGGCTCCATAGTCTTCCAGCTTGCTTTACTATTGTCTGTTAGAAAATTTCTTCCCACATTTGTAAAGTCTCTCCCCATCGATGTTAAGATTTACACAGACTCTTCTGTCAAAAAAATAATTACTAAGACATTTTGAGTCTCACCCACCTTCATATAGCCAACTACTAATCAACAGGCTGAGCAACAAATCACTGCTAAAACTTTAGCCCCTTATGTTCAGCCAGCCAGTTATTATCCTGCATGTAGAAAACAGGGTCTGAATCATAAAAAACACATAGGGGTAGTTAAACTGAGAAATGGTAGTGATTCTTGTTTAGTGCAGAAACAAATTTTCCTTTTGTACAGACGTACTTGCTTTGACACCACCAACCAGGATTAATATTAGGACACTGAAAAGAATAAGTCCACATATCAAAATATTTTAATTTTTTTAAATAAAATGACAACTTATTTCTCTAAAGTTCAAAAGTTCATCCATTTTGAATTTAGTTGGTTAATTTTGTATATAAAATAAAAAAGGACAGACTGACCTTTTTCACTGTCAGGTATAAAGATCATTATGTTCAGCCTGATTTCTACCAGCTGTTACTTGTTTTTGTTTTTCTTCTGCTTAGTCAAAAAGCCTCATGTCCTCCCTCTGTTGAAATGTAAGAAAGTTTTGGCTATTGACTTCAGTGGCAGCAGGACCAGACCCTTCATTATTGATGCTTTCTTCAGGCATTCAGAAAGAAAAATGTTTGAAATGTTCAGATTCTGTTGGAGATATAACCTTTTGGAAAAGTTTGTCTCTATCATAAATATTAATCACAGTGCAGTGGTTGGTCTACAATGTTCAACAGATGGGATTTAAATGGCTGAAGGGAGTCTGCTGTTATCAGTTCCAAACAACTAATTGCTGTCCACAGTACAGAATTTACTTTGTTTTATGGTAATTAGGTTTTAACACTCTGGCATCAGAGGTCCTGTGGTGCATTTCTATCCAGTAGAAGAACTTTGCCATTGCCACATGGGAGCTCGGTCCTGGCTGCTGTTAGCACATCAGTGCCTGTGTGTTGGGTGTTCCCACAATGGGGACCTGATTTCTTCCACTGCCTCTGCAGGCCACCCTCCTGGAGGGACTTGAAGTGTTGCTAGTGATGTAGGGTCTTGAAAACCCCTCGTGCTCTGTGGTGGGAAGAACGGGAGGAGGGTGAGTCAGTAAACAGTAGAAACATCTGGGAAGCTTGATTCTCTAGTCAGAGATAACTCTGCTCCCCTGCTGTAACCCAACCAGGAGCTGAGGCAACTTCCCTCAAGGGCACAGGCTCCTACCAGCAGCCCTTGACAGACCAGTTAAAATGTTATTCCACCATGTTAAAAGGAGCATACTAGCTGTGGTGTCCCAGATACAGCAATGGACATGCAAGATTCAGTGAGAAATAGGAATTGTTAATGTAATTTGATGGCGTATAACAAGGGCAAGAATTTAAACCAAGAAGAGAAATCAGTTTACTAATATGTTATATGTGTGTTTTCACATGAGCCAGGTTATGCCTCTGGGACTCAAAGTCTGCAAACCATCTGTTCAGCTTCCCTTTTGTAGAGTTTAAGTACTTGGTTACACAAAAACCTTTGTGTTTTTTGTGGTTCTTTGTTTTTTTCCCAAATATTCTAACATCCCATGACATATTTAGATAATTGATGTCACTTCTATTGGGGTGCGATACACCTTCCCAAGGAAAGTGGTGAAAGCTTCAGATTTTTAATCATTTAAATCTAGGTAGGGGGAGTTCAGTCAAAAAAACCATCCTTACACAGTTAAGTTGATGTTCAGTTTCACCTAGCATCTTCCTTCTGCTGGTAGGTCCTGTGATTCTGCCACAATGAATTATGCTTCCCTCAAAATGAATATGGGAAATTGCATGACTATCAAAACAGAGAGGCACTGCCTTCTTGGCTGAAGTAGACACATGAGGTTGCAAATTTTTAATATTCCTCTCAAACAGACATTCCCTGGGATAAAAAAGCTCCACTGAATACTTGGGTATACTACTTTATTTCGAGTCAGGAATAATAATGTCCTGACTAATTTTAAAGTGAGAAACAGGTCTGTGCAGCTTCAGAAACTGTGTCTGGGGGCAATTAAAGATGACGGTTAAGCAGCTTCCTTTGGGTATTGCAACTGACGTACTTGACTGTAGATGCCATCACTGCTTTTGTGTGGCTGATGCCAGCACTTCTGTACCTGGTTTGCATTTCATTGCTACCCATAACTCCTGTTCCTCTGTTTCATCCCTGAAAGCTAACATATGCTAGTATTTAATTCCTATCAGTGCTTACTCTATCACAGAATACAGCATGAGTAAAATAAATCACTGAACCATGAACTCAGTCCTAGCCTTGTGGGAATGGAAACTTCTTTTGCCCCTTTCAAAGGGAAGATGGAGTACAAATTACACATTTCTTTTAGGTGTGCTTACCTATGTGCTAGCTGCATTTATGTGTAAAAGAAAAACCTAAAGAAACTTCTATGGCAACAATAGTTCACATACTCTTCAGAAGTACAAACAAGTGACCCAAGTTACTCAGTTTTCTGTACTCCTTAATTGTACAAAACGTGCTGTAAATGTAATATGTAAAGGTTGCGTATGCAAGAGAACAAGAACTTCAAAGATCAATGGGGTTTGCAAATTTTTAATTTATTTTTTTCTCCTTTCAGAACCAGAAGTGTTGAATACAGCTCTGGATGGGGTTTTAAGTCACACTTTTTCGTTAATATGAACGTAAGGAACTGCTAATGAGCTGGGTGCTCATTACACTCATTGACATTTGGCAAAGGGTTACAGGAAAGAGAATTCATGTCTAGTATACATCAGTCTTTGTCAAAGCCTTTGGCATATTGATGGTTAGAGAACATACACTAGCAGAATTCTTTACGATGAATGCCCCAGTGATGTATGTCAGTTTGCTGTCAGCTCAGAATGCCAGAAATTTAATACTGTGAGTGTGGGAGAGAAAACAATTTTCAATAGTTACTGTTCAAATAACTAAAATAATGACTATTTAAAACCAAATTCTGCAAAACACTTTTCAAACCAGATTTATATTCCTGTTTAAATATGAATAAACATACTTTCTTTAACTTTATATTCACAATAATTCCTTTAGACTTTAGGATTCCCAGAGAAACATTCCAAATCTAGATAAGTTTTCTTCCTAAATTTTATAGAGAACAGAGGGATCATTTCACACCATGTTGGACTTAACCTTATGCATGTACAAGGAAGAAATACGTTGTCTGGGTCAATGAATATCTGCAGTGTCAGGAAAGGTATTGGAGAGATTACTTTCTCATGAAAGTGATGTCCTGAGCTTCATGTTTCTTAGAGTACATTTTCTTGAAATAGGTCCATCTCAGAAATTGGTATGGAAATCATACTGAGTGGTCACTGAGGGAAAGTATGTTGTGATTGATGCAGATTCTCAGTCTTGGACAGATTGGTGTCATGATTTACTTTTAAATGCAAAATATCTTGAGTGTTTTTTCTGATGTTCTCTAGAGATTATTTCAAGCTTTAGAGTTAGACATGTGATGCACTAAGCTAAATGTATGGCAGTTTTAAATTCTGCTGTTCATGTTAAATCTGTTTTAAAGTTCTTGATCAAATACTTCAAAGGTAATGATAGTATGGAATATATTTCTTCACTCTTCCGAGTGAAAATTCTTTTCTAATTCAGGCAGTCATCACACTTACATTTAGGTGTGGTGGAAAGGATATGGTATGTATGTGTATGGGATGATGTCTATGCGAAGGCAGGAGCATAAAGCCTGAAAATATTGGTAAGAGACAAGCAAGAGGCTTCTCAAAGCATTTCTGCAGTACTTCAGGTCACAATGGCAAACCCTCTCTGTTATTCCAGTTCTTGGAAAGTTGCTCCCCTGCCAAATCCCTCCAGTGTCACAGACCCTTTGGTGTAAAGTGGGTGAATGCTCACTGGAAATGTGGCTGGTGCTGCAGGATTATTTTACTGATGACTGGAGCAGTGCTTGAACCCCCACTGTCAGTTCCTGGTCCTGTTGACATCAGTGGGACTTTGCTGTGGACTTCAACAGAACCAGGGTTTCACCTCAGGTCTCCAGATGTGAAAGGTTAATGCATTAACCCACTGCAGCATTTAGCTCCCTGGCTTGATACCTATTTCAATATACTTTAGTGCAAGTCTGTAAATATGACATTCAGAGGTGGTTCCCAAGAGAACTGGATACATCAGAAATGGTGCTAGTGTGAATAATGCATATCACAAGGATTTGTGAGACTGTCAAAAGGGAGATATGACTTACCCAGAGCTTGTGTTTGAGGCAGTACTCTAGGAATTGGAAGTTGACAGAGCCTTTAAGAATTTCTATATGCATAAACATATTTGTATGATGGTGGTATCTTGAGTCCCCAGTAGATTATCTGGGCCCCACTGTGCCAGGTACTACACAAATACAGACAGTCCTTCTCCACAGAACTTACAATGTAAGCACATAAGATGTATAAAGTGTTGGATAATGAAGTGTTGTTATTCTTATTTTACAAATTGGGAACCAGGGCATAGAAAGGTTAAGTGATTTGCCCAGGAGCACATAGGATGTCTGTGGTAGAGGTGTAGTTTGAATCCAGATTATCAATTTCCTCAATCCAATTCCTTCATGAAATAAGTGCTTAATAAATCATAACCAAGCTATCCTTACTTAAAACCCTATACTGACACCAGAAAGAAAAGTAAACCTCACAGTTCTTCCAACAGCATCATGATTATCCCTTGAAACTATTAATACATCTGCAACTTGCAACACTTGCTCTTATACCTGCTTTTGTAACTTGAGTTTCTGACAGAAAAAAAAGTGAAACTGAACAGAAGTTGTAAGACTCTCTATTTAATTGATTGGTTATTCCACAAATGCCAATGTTTTATAGGACGCACAGACTATGCTATTGCAGCAGGAAAGTGTAAAATCTTGTGTACATTCAAGTGATGCGCATGTAAAGCAGTCCCACTGACTGTAAAAGGGGACATATGACCCCTATTTTTAAAAAGGGAAAAAAGGAAGACCCAGGGAACTAGAGGCCAGTCAGTCTCACCTCTGTGCCCAGCAAGATCATGGAGCAGATCCTACTGGACACCATGCTAGGGCACATGGAAAAGAAGGAGGTGATTGGTGACAGCCAACATGGCTTCACTAAGGGCAAATTGTGCCTCATGAATTTGGTGGCCTTCTATGATGGGGTTACAGCATTGGATGTCATCTACCTGGACTTGTGCAAAGCATTTGATACTGTCCCGCATGTCCTTGTAAATTAGAGAGACATGGATTTGATAGATGGACCACTTGGTAGACAAGGAATTGGCTGGATGGTCACACTCAAAGAGTTGCGGTCAACAGCTCGATGTCCAGGTGGAGAGCAGTGGTGAGTGGCGTTCCTCAGGGGTTAGTATTGGGATCGGCGCTGTTCAATGTCTTTGTCAGCAACATGGACAGTGGGATCAAGTGCACCCTCAGCAAGTTTGCTGACGACACCAAGCTGTGTGGTGCGGTTGACACACTGGAGGGAAGGGATGCCATCCAGAGGGACCTGGACAGGCTTGAGAAGTGGGCCCATGCAAACCTCATGAAGTTCAACAAGGCCAAGTGCAAGGTCCTGCACATGGATTGAGGCAATCCCAAGCACAAATACAGGCTGGGCGATGAGTGGATTGAGAGCAGCCCTGCAGAGAAGGACTTGGGGGTGTTGGTTGACGAGAAGCTCAACATGACCTGACAACGTGTGGTTGCAGCCCAGAAAGCCAAATGTATCCTGCGCTGCATCAAAAGAAGCATGACCAGCAGGACAAGGGAGGTGATTATCCCCCTCTACTTCGCTCTTGTGAGACCCCACCTGGAGTCCTGTGCCCCAACATCAGAAGGACATAGACCTGCTCAAGCAGGTCCAGAGGAGGCCACAAAGATGATCAGGGGGCTGGAGCCCCTTCCTTGTGAGGACAGGCTGAGAGAGTTGGCGTTGTTCAGTCTGGAGAAGAGAAGGTTCTGGGAAGACCTGACAGCAGCCTTCCAGTACTTAAAGGGGGGGCAAAAATAAAGCTGGGGAGGGAATTTTTACAAGGGCATGTAGTGATGGGACAAGGGATAATGACTTTTAACTGAAAGAGGGTAGGTTTAGATTAGATGTAAGGAAGAATCTTATTAGATGTAGGAAATCGGGGAATTAGGGAATTAGATGTAGGGAAGAATCACTTCACTGTGAGGGTGGTGAGACGCTGTAACAGGGTGCTCAGAGAAGTTGTGGCTGCCACCTCCCTGGAAGTGTTCAAGGCCAGGTTGGATGGGGCTTTGACCAACTTGGTCTAGTGGAAGGTGTCCCTGCCCACGGCAGAGGGGTTAGAACTAGATGACCTTTAAGGTCCCTTCCAACAAAACCATTCTATGATTCTATGAAACTGAGGCTTCTGCTTAGACTGACCTGTTCTTAGTGAACTATTTTCACTAGACTGTGTGTGTATTTTACATGGTCAACTGCACCTTCTTTGCACATCATCATCCCAGCTCTGTCTCTGTGGCCAAGGAGCCACCAAATGTAGCTGTTTTTCAGAGCCTGGGGAGCTGCAGCACTTCAGGTCTGGAAGTTTTCTTTTTAAGATTGTTAAATCCTTGGATCTAGTTTGTAATCTCTCCAGGATCCTGTTGTTTCCCTATTTTCCAGGGTGCAGGGAAAAAAAAGAAATTATTAACTCTTTCACTGTGTAAATTGTGGAAACAGGTGCATGTCTTACTCAACTTGCATACCTACCATCAAGATGAATAAAATATACTTTCCTGTGAAACTTTTTTATCCATTAGTGCTCCAATAACATCAGAGGTTTTTGCAGCCAAGAGAATGTGAATTTATTTTTTAGATCATTGACTTTGCTTATTTAAAACTTTTTCTTTCCTGAAATAATTTCAGTTCCAACTTTCCTTCTCTTTTTTTTTTCTGTGAAAAAGACCATACAAAGGAAAAATCTGAAAAACTTTTAAAAATAGGAAAAAGTTCACTGTAAAATCATGTAAAGTACCCAGGCTGTCTTTGAAGCTACTTTTTTCCATGTTTCATTAAACTCTCTAGATCTCAGGTTGACAAGTCTCTGCGACAGAAGCCATTGACAATTGTTTGGCTTTGTAGCTAGAAAAATAACTAAATAAAACCAGTAAGAGCTGAAAGGTTTAACACATTGTCTTCGCTCTAACATTACAAAATTCAGAACAGCTAACAAAAACTAGTTTAGGAAAGGATCCAGTTTTGCAAACATTTGCATTTGCCTTTAACCTCCCTCTTGGAAAACTAATGACTTATGACTAAGAAGCAGAGAAAGCTACAGACTAAAGGAAACCCTGAAAAAGACAATTCACATTTCATTAATAGTAGAACACCACCTAAAAAGGGGCTTTAAAGACACCTAAAATTCAGAACAGACACTCTAAGAAGTTTTAAGAAGTTCAAAAGCTAGTAATATAACATACTGCATCTTTGCTAAATAGTGTGGGTGAAAAGCTGTTGTTTTAAATGCCTTCAATGCAGCTGGTTGTGTGATGCTAATATTTAAGGAAGAAATGTGGTTGTCAAGTGACTATAAAACTGACTATTTCATAAATTGCAGTAATATGAAATGAAGTTTACATTCACATTGTCCAGAATTTTAGGGTCACAAGTGTGAAAACCTCCACCCCCCATGACATTATTATATTGTAAAGTTCAATTCACATACCAAAAGATCATTTTAATACTTGTCTGTGAAAGTGTCTCACACATCAAGCTTCCAACTCTCAGCTTCCACCCTCTTTGTTCACTAGACAAAGAGCACAGACATATATCAGGTGCAGTCCTGGCCTGAAAGTCATTCTGCAAATTATGTTCTCTTGCTTCAGAAACCTGATTGCTGAGTAGATAGCTATACCTGACTTCTGTGAGAAAATCAATTCTTACTACTCTTTAATCCTGCTCACCCTGCAAAGCCAAGCCAGTGATTTGAAAGGGAGTTCAGACTTTCTGTATCATTCGTGCAACAGTTTTCTCATTTCCACTTGTCCATGCCAGCCATGGGAGGCAATAACATGATAAAGGGGTTAACTATGGCCTTGTTTGCCCTTTAAAATACCAACTAGTAGTAGCAATAAAAAGGAACAGCAAACATTCAGGGAAATCCGCAGAGCTGATGGGGAAAAGGACATTTTCTACTGGGTAGGTGAGCACTTAAAACCAGAAATGAACAGAGACGGTGCACTGGGATCCTGCAACACTGGTTTTACAGAGATGGCAGCAGAGCTTTGCTTTATGCGAGTTGTTCAAGGTGAGAGATGAAATATCTTGTAGCCCAGTCTCCAGACATCCATTGCGGTAACTTTTGGGTTATCTTCCCTAAATTGTACTTCTGTGCTGGCAGGGGAAACTGGATCTTTAGAGGGTGTCTTGACTTGGTTCTCACTCTAAGGGCTGTGCAAATTCCTAAATATCTTACCGAAGACTTTCAGCTTCAGCTTCCTTCCAAACCCAAGAAATAAAATGTGGTTATGAATTATGCTTAAAAGAGATCCTTAGGAGTGTTTAAGTGAAAATGTGTGTTAGGGAATTTGGATAGGAATTTGAACTGTTTTGAGGAACTTGCTGAGATGCTTTGCAAAATCCAGGTATGCAATTCAGACTGAAACCTCTTTCTCAGAAATGGTGAATCACACATCTGAAAAGTTGACACCAGGCCAAAATAGATGGAAGCTTTTTAGATAGCTTACAGTTTCATAATGTGTAATAGTCTTTTGACTTACTGTCTTGGAACTTGTAACCACGTGTCTTGTTTCAGTGCAGTTGATATTTGATGATTAGTAAATCCAGGAGATATCAACACAGGTTGAAAATGAAGTTCACTGTGCATTTACCGCTCGACTGCCAAAAAAAATTCAAATGCATGGTTTTCTTCTCTCAGATGAAAAGAAAATGGCTAGGGTTACTGGCTGGCTCTGTGCAGCATATGGAGTACTGTAGTTTTACTGTGTGATAATCATTGCTTCAGAACCTGTTCTCAATTACTAGCAAGTCCCAAGTCTGCTGCTGACTCTGTCCCAGACATATAGCATGTAGCATGAACTGGAGTATTGCGTAACACAGAATAGAAGCTAAACCAAGCTCTCTGAAAAGACAGATAATTTCCCAAACACTATTAGTCTTCTAACCTGTGAGAAAACTCTCTTATTCTGAGAACTTAAGCGTTGAGATTGCTTCCAACTTGAAGTCATTAGGCTCTGTTTTATTAATTCGGTCTATGTGATGCTGATCTCTATCATTTGTTTTTCTTAATTTATGTGCATTAAAGCAGTGCCCAGAGGCTTGAGATATGTAGAGTGTTTTTAGGAGGACAGAACATCAATGCCTACCAGTGAATGAAATGCATAATGGGATCAAGAGTTCATGCCTTGCCTTAAATGGGCAACTTATGTCTTCAAAGGATATGTCTGTGGAAGCCAATCCCCAAACAGTATAAAGGAAAGAGGAGCTGGCTAAGGAGAAAGGAAGGTAATAATGACTGTGAGAAGTAAGAACCAGAGAAGTAACTGGGAAAGACTTTTAAAATGGAGGGGGGGGGGGGGCGATATAGTCATTAACAGCAAAGGCATACATATATTTTTATTTTTTTCTTAACTGATGTGCAGAATGAGGGTCTGAGGCACAATTCAGTCATAATGGCTTCACATGTTCTAACACTTCAACTATGCTACTCTACTGTGGGCAACTCTCCATCCAGTTGCTCTAACCCTTCTGTGACTGCAAGATCACATGAATTAGCAAAAACTAATCCACATTGTCTCACAGTGAGGTGAACAGAGTTTACATTGACTTGTTACTACAGGTCAGCTGCTGTTACCTGTTCCATCACTGTAACTTAGACAGCCAAGCCCTAGGGGACAGAGACAGAACTCATTGGGATGGATGAGAAATATTATTCAGGGAATGAAGATTAGTTTTGCATATTCTCCTCTTCCTACATGTCTAATGCTGCTGTCAGTTCTGATATTACAAATTCGATTACAAATCTGAACCCTTCCTAGGCCAACAGATCTTATTCTGTACTGTATTACAAGTGCTTTCTCTTCATGCCACCTTTGTGTTTCTACTTTCCATTAGTTCTTCCTCTGTAAGAACTGTTTGGGGCTGGGGTGGAAGGGGGGCATTCTAGCTGGGACTATTTCATTCATCATGCCAGCATATATGCTGGCAACAACCAACCAGTATATCTAACAATGATATGGCTGGTATTGCTAACCTAAGTATTTTTACCTTCTCTTCTGGATAACTTTGGATTTAAGGAGTGCTTAAGCTTTGACAAATTTTGGCAACGGCTATAAATCAACTTCATTTAATACCCAGTATTTCCCTAAGGCATTTACTTTCAAAGGCTCTTAGGCTCCTTTCTGTACTCTTGGTAGATTTCCAGCTTTTATGTCCTTGCAATAAAATGGAAATAACACAGTTGGGTCTATATAAATGGCCATATAATAATAATATATCAACAGAAGCTTTGCTAGGAGAGGACCCTGTAAAATGTAGTTGTAACAGCGCTCGCAGGCAGAATGTGCCAGACAGAACAAACAGGTAGAGCAAGACCAAGAATATTCTTCATTTCAGAAGTGAACATTGGCAACTGGACACAAGCTACCTCTACACAATCCAACTGAAACAGCTGAAAAATTATATACACACAGCCTACAGGATAAGGTAAAATCTGATGTATAGTGTACTGCACAGCATCCCAAAGCAAGTTAGGGAGAATGTAGGGTGATTTATACTGCAGGGGGGACAGGGGGATGCAATAACACTAAAATATTTAATGTTTCCAGGAAGAACCCAAGGCTGGCTGTGGCAGGTAGTAAGTTGATTACTGGGCATCACAGTACTGGCAGATGGCAATCCAAGTCTCTTTGAGTCAGTAGGTTTGCCTTTATAACTGTAAGGAGAGTTCAGGTAAAACAAAAGAAGATTCAGCACTCTCCCTTTTTGGGGATTAGAGTTAGTTATTTCTGAATTAATAGGGTATTAGACAAGTATGAACACACTATAATTGATTCAGATATTTCCAATTGACTCTTTGTCAGGAACTTCTAGAATGAAAGTATATCCATAAAATTACCGTTAGGAAACACTGGTGGTGTTTAACCATAAATAACATGCATCAGCTTTTCTTTAACTCAAATGTGAGAAAAAGCAACTAATAAGAGATATTTTTCTAGCACCTGGAAACAAAAATCCAACAGATGGTTTCCATTTTCAAAAGAAAAGCGGTGACCAAAAATCTGCTTGCTTAAAACCAAAATTAGTATAGCATACTTTATCTATTTCTATGTATATTTAATACCAATAAGAATTCTTCAGCCTTGGAATAATAAAATGGTTTTGTAAACATGGAGTAAATGACCTGACTAAATAGATTTTTATAATCACTGTAAGACTTAGGAACTCAATAAGATGACTGTTTCTATGCACCAGTTTATATTTACCTTGTTCAAGATGAATCATTGCCACTGAAGTTTAGGTCAAAAATTCTTGTGCGTGTGCAAGAGTTTACTTTCAAATGGTATCTTTGTATCTCACACAACTGGTTGCAGCTCTGCTTGCTGTTACTATTTTCACCAGAGGAAGAAAGCAGACTCCAGTAGTTCTTGTGTAAGTTCATTTGAAGAACCAGTAGCAAATATCCAGTATTGTTCCTCATCACAGCCAGTTTAAAAGTTTTAAACTGAAAGGGTATTGTTTTTCTCAGAGTAATTTTGGGATAATTAACATGCTGGTGAAATTACAGTGAAAGATTTTCTTACCATCAGTGTGATATGTTCCTTCTGGCCACAGTGGTGGTAGGAAGTCCTTGGTTTCTTACATTTCCTCTCCAAGAAGCAGATTTGAGCTGAGGATGCATTTGCAAAATGAGTCTCCAGCATGATGGGGTGATTCATGTCCTCCTGGCACCACAGGATGTGGCGTGGGGTCAGACTGTACTCCCTTGTCCTGCTGTTTTTGCTGGGATGCATGTATATGTTGGGGGGGGGGGGGGGGGGCGGGGAACAGGGGGCCACTCTCAGTCCTACCATGTGTCCCAGCATTGATATGAAATGAGCCTGAGGAGGTCATGGGACTTGGGAGCAGCAGCTGCGTTTTGGGCTCAGGAAGGCTGTAAAGATGAAGACCTAGCCTTTCACGTCTGGGGTAGGACAGAAAAGCACAATATTTCCAAGAAATACCAATTCAGTCCTTCTATATCAGCCTGATTTGTGACAGTGGGAAGCTTAAAATGAGGAGATGCTTTGAGGCACATTCAGAATCAATTACTTTCAAATAAGAAACATGGATGGAGGTGAAGGACTTGAAACATTCTGCCTTATCTACAAACACTTAGACTACAGCTGTCTGGGGAGAGGAATTAAAAAATCCTTTTCTCCTCAGTTTGTATCAGTTCATATTTTGAAGACTGTTCTTGAGGACTAAACTTAGAACTGCACACTTAAGAACTGAAACATCTGGCTTCCCAGGAAGGTCTGTTAATGAGATATCATAATACCATATCCTGGGCTGCATCAAAAGAAGCATACCCAGCAGGCTGAGAGAGGTGATTTTGCCCCTCTGCTCTTGTGAGACCCTCACCTGCAGTGCTGTGTCCAGCTCTGGAAGCCCCAATGTAAGAAGGACATGGACCTGCTTGAGCAGGTCCAGAGGAGGCCACGAAGATGATCAGGGGGCTGGAGCACCTCCCCTGTGAGGACAGGCTGAGAGAGTTGGGGTTGTTCAGCCTGGAGAAGGGAAGGCTCCGGGGAGGGGAAACCTTATTGAGACCTTTCACTACTTAATGGGGGCTTATAAGAAAGATGAAGGCAAACTTTTTAGTAGGGTCTATAGCGATAGGAAAAGGGGTAATGGTTTTAAACTGCAAAAGCGTAGATTCAGACTAGATATAAGGGAGATACTTTTTATGATGAGGGTGCTGAAACACTGGAACAGGTTGCCCAGAGAGGTGGTAGATCCCATCCCTGGAAACATGTCACGTTCAAGGTCATGTTGGACGAGGCTCTGAGCAACTTGATTTAGTTGAAGACATCCCTGCTCATTGCAGGGGGGTTGGACTAGATGATCTTTGGAGGTCCCTTCAAACTAAAACTATTCTATGATTCTATGATATATTTTTTTCCAAATCCAGAAGTGATAAAAGCTTTCAAGTTTAAATCTTGAATTAGGGCACGCTTTTTGCCTGATTGGCAAAATGTTCATCTCTGAATATAAAGAAGCAGAGGTTGTTACTCCCATCATAGGTCAATTCTTCAATTCATAACCTGTGCCCTGTGTTTCCACCCACGCCACACCTTGCACTTCTGTGATAATGCCAGGAAGCAAAGGGAACTTTCTCTTGGACAGTTTTTGTTACTGTTAGCTAGGAAGAGGTTTCCATCTCTACTTTAATTTTTCTCCCTAATATGATTTCCACTGTGATCTGGACAGGATGGATTGATGGGCCAAGGCCAATAGTATGAGGTTCAACAAGGCCAAGTGCCAGGTCCTGCACTTGGGTCACAACCACCCTGTGCAAGGTTACAGGCTTGAGAAAGAGTGGCTGGAAAGCTGCTGGATGTTGGTCGACAGCCGGCTGAATATGAGCCAGCAGTGTGCCCAGGTGGCTAAGAAGGCCAATAGCACCCTGGCTTGTATCAGAAATGGTGTGGCCAGCAGGACTACAGAAGTGATCGTCCCCCTGTACTTGGCACTGATGAGGTTGCACCTCAAATACTGTGTTCAGTTTTGGGGCCCTCACTACAGGAAAGACATTGAGGTGCTGGAGCACATCCAAAGAAGGGCCACGAAGCTGGTGAAAGGTCTAGAGCACAAGTCTTATGAAGAGCATCTGAGGGAACTGGGGTTTAGTCTGGAGAAAAGGAGGCTCAGGGGAGACCTTACTGCTCTCTACAACTACCTGAAAGGAGGTTGTAGTGAGATGGGTGTCAGTCTCTTCTCCCAAGTAACAAGCAACAGGACAAGAAGAAATGGCCTCAGGTTGCATCAGGGGAGGTTCAGATTGGATATTAGGAAAAATTTCTTCACTGAAAGGATTACTGAGCATTGGAAAAGGCTGCCCAGGGAAGTGGTTGAGTCATCATCCCTGGAAGTATTTAAAAGATGTGCAGATGTTGCATTTAGGGACATGGTTTAGAGGTGGATTTGGCAGTGTTTGGTTAACGGTAGGACTTGATGATCTTAAGGGTCTTTTCCAACCTAAACGATTCTATGATTTCTTATGTCAAATTATGGAAAATTTTGGTCTTAATCTCTGACTTCTGTACTTTTTTGGGCAAAAGGCAACTGGCATGGTATTTTTGGTCATTCCCTGAAGCACAAAGTAACTGGGATCCTGGAGTAAGCTATCTGAAGCAGGACTTCTGCCTAAATCTTCAGGCTAAAAGAGGTTTGACCAAGACTTGAATTCTTATCCAATCTGAATAATCCCTTTTTGCAAGCCAATGTTTGAGGTTCACCTCTAGCCAAAATGAATGATAGCCTATCCTGCTCTGTCCCCTTTGGAAACCCTTGTTGCAATTGACCTTGAGCATCTGGGCTGTGCTAAATTTGTAGTGTATCAGTTATTCCTTCTGTGTAGTGAAACATTCCTTGTGGAACGACAAAACAAAAATGAAATTTGAATATATTCCTACAAATACATCATCATAATGGTTTGCTATCAAGGTTAAAAACCAACTGATTTCATCCTTTCCTGATGCAGTGAACTGGGGGCTCTTACATCAATATTTATGTAAGCACAGCCTACAGACTTTGATTGTCAATTACTTTTTTAAAAGCCAAATTCTGAGATACTGCATTTAAAGGAAAATCTGAAGGAAAAAACATTCACTGGGTATTTGCATTCTTCTTGGCAAGACAAGAAATATGAATAAAGCAGGTGCACTTCTTATACACCAGCCTGTAAGTTCTCATATTTTGATCCCATTTCTCTTGGAACTTGAAGTTTGGGATGTTTCTGTGGCTGTATTTTTAGCTTTTCCTTTTTGTTATGTTTGCTCTTCACATGACTGGGCCTCTGGTCTTTTGGTTGGTCAGTTTTGATTTGGTTTTGGTTTTGGTTTGATTTTTGTAGAATTCACTAAAACTGCAAGGCTCTTGTTCATAAGAACATATGTATTATTCAAGAAACATCTGACAAATGCTGTTATCTCTACAAGTGTGGCATGTTTTTGGATATGACCAAATATGGTTTGTAGTTCATTTAATCACACTTCCTTTAAGGAGAAGGGAGAACCTCTTGGTTATTCAGAGAAAGTATAATTTTAGTAGGAATTGGATAAGAAGAGGCACTGAAGTTCAAGACAGGCATATTTGATAAACAGTAAAGAGGCATCACTCCTTTCTCTTTTTTTCTCCACAAACAGAAGAGCATAAACTGAAAACCTAGGCTGGGAATAAACTGCACATAAGCAAATAAGAAGATTCATGATTTAATTTACTTAGTAACTGAAATAAGATCTACTAGGTTTGTCCTACTCTCACTTTAGCCTATACTAGATGCTTTGGAAGAAAAATGGAAGTTCAACTAATGCATTTCCAATTTTGTAAATATGCTGTACATTGAGGAGGAATTCTACAGTTTCAAGCAATCCCCACAAGCAGTTGTGTGTCATGTTAAACTGGTGTAGGTAGACTAATTCAGTCCTGTGAACATTTATATTCTTTCACATGATGCAAGTCAGGGGTAATTGTACTGCAATAATCTTGTGCTGGTACAATTTCAATCAAGGTGGCATTGAGAATAATTAATTCCAGGATGAAAAAGATGTGAAAGCTGTTGGAACATTTAATAGAAAACGTGACTGATACTGCTCCCACCCTGTCAATGCCTGGGAATAAGGCCTCATAGTAACTTTTGTAAGAGCTTAGGTTTTCTTCAGACTTGCTTACATGGTATCCAAAACTTTTGTATTTGCTTCAGACTCACCTCTGATTTAAGCACACGAAAGAAGGATGGCCACACCAGTGAGATGCACAGAATCCACAAGATCAGGGAGAACTCTTCACTCCTGTTGGACCTCAGGGAGCATAATATGACCCAGAGACAGAAATTGCAGTCATGTGCAATATTTGGCAATAATATGTTGATGATAGTAAATTGGCTTCTTGAAATCATTAAAAATATGTTTAACTTATGAGCTACATCTTGGGTAAATTCTATTACATCTTAATATTTTTTTCATATTGAGCATGACTAATGTCACATGTGAGCTCCATTCACAGACAGCTGAAGGCTCACATGCAGTGGATTGTCTCTTTATTAAAAATTTCTTGTGTGAAAGCTTTATGTCTCTAAATCACATTCTTAAAATGTTTGAATTTTGTATAAAAAAAAAGTCTGGGGCAAGGGCTAGATCATCTCTATTTTTGATGAAGAATTTAGCAGTCTCTAGACACTGGTGAAACTGGTGTAGTCTGTTCTGGTGTCGGCACTTTTAAAATGATGTTGAAAAATTGGAGAGGGCAAAGAGGACACAAAATGAATTAAGGACAAAGGGAGAAAATGTGCTGTGGTGAGGGAATTGAGGAGCTATAGTTTAACGAAACAAACACAGATGTCATTGAATTACAACGTTAAATGTCTTTATGGGAAGAAGAGGGCTGGATAGTAAAAGGGCTTTTCAATCTAGTAGAGAAGCATGACAAGAAACGATGTCCTTCTAGTTAAAAATGAACTACAATGGTTTGAGAGAGAATGACAAATTGCGGGGAAAAAAACCTTCAGCAGTAACAAAAGAGTTGATTCTCCATCTTTTACTTCATATTTAAGATGAAATGCATTTCTAGCACAAATCCTGTACTGAAACATGAATTTGTGGACTGAATGTAGGCACACTTGAATTACTTTTCTTGCTTTTGCAGGGAAGTGTAAAAGACTGATGTTTCCTAGATCATTAATGTTTTGTTGTTTTGTTGTTTTTTTTTAATTCATGAAATAAAGCTAACAACTATGGGGTGCCTTTTCTGCATAACGGATTTCAAGGTACCCCCAATACACTTTATCAATATCTTGGACCACCTCATAATAATCTTGACTAGTTTTATACGTTCTCCAAACTGCCTAAGTAATCTGCATTGTCTCTGTAACCTGTGGATTACAGGTCCTACTTTTTAGAGTTAGGATGTAGCAGCCAATAGCTTTTTCTGTCCCACATTTCTTGCAGAAAGAGATGCTTCGGTGAAAAAAAACACCCTCAGCATGTTGTCCTCTTTCACCCCAAGTCTTAAAAGAATAGGATTTTTTTTGTCCTGAACTTTGCCTAAAGATTGTCCAGTCTATAGTACCATTCTTCCAGTCTGCCCAAAAGGCAAGTGTAAATTAAGTGCACAGCTGGCCTGAACTGATGTTGAAATCAAGTTTTTGGCTGCCTCATGGTAAACTCCATTCCTCCCTGGAGCTGCTTTTTCTTACCCTTCATTGATTTCACGCATGGTGTGTCACCAGAGAAATCTGAGTGTATCTGTGCTTTTTTGCAGGGCCTTTCCTAGAGAGAGGGCCCAAAGGAGTACAGTGGTACATGTGAATAATAATTGTGATATGCCCTATCCTCACAGTACACAAGCCAGTATATTGGCACCAAGATTATATTATGACGCTGATACTACTGAACCACTCAGATCAAAGGAGAGTTGGACTTGAGTGTATCACGCAGAGGAGAGTGGCCACAAGCTTGTATGTGTCTGTAATCAGTCCTCGCCCTTTGATGGGAAGAATTTCTCTGGCAGACTTGTTTTATAGTTGAAGCTCCAACACAATGCAATGCTTGGAGAAATAACCTGTCTTGTTTTATTCAGAATATAAGATATAGCACTACTTCCTGGTTTTGTGGGGTTTATAGTTTATTCAATAGGACTAATAACACAAGAGAGCAACTACAGGGTGGTCTTTGGGGCTTAAGAGGGTGTTCTTCCTCCCTTTTTTTTTCTCTCCTCTTTTTTCCCCGTCTGTTTGAGATCTGTTGCCACAGTACAAGATGACCAATGTAAAAATACCCCTTACTTTCACTTTTTTCTGGCATTTTGCTGCGGTAGAGGATGGGAGAGAGGTAGTGTGTCCTGACTCCATAACATTCTTGCCTGCCTTACTAGAACGAATGGCCAAGCAGAGCTAGATAGCTGGCTAAGAGACTGGGCAGGATTTAGACAGGGAAATGGGAGGTTAGTAACTGAGGAAGAGGCATAGCAGGGAAAGGCTGGGCTGCATCAGGCTATACATTTAGTGTAGAACTGGTAATAATATTTATGTCAATAATAATGATGTCTTTTTGGCTTGTGTATGTTTAGAAGCTCAGTAAAAACAATATCAATATCAGACAAAAAAATGAAACCAGCCAACAAACTGGGACTCAGCAAAGACCCTCTGCTAAATAAGGACCTTCTTCCAGCTATTCACTTCTGCTAAAACTGGCTACAAAATTCCTGTAAGGAATATATGCCATGTGAAGCATATGTGAGAATAGGATTAGACTGAGAAACAAGTGTTATTATGGCCCGACAAAACACAGGTGTAACAAATGCTCGCTGGCTTTCAGCTGTTTTGATGGTTTGTGTCACACCAGAAGCCCAGGTTTTCTTCTACTTTCAGCCAAATTAACCTTCCTTTCAAGTATAAGGGGTATTGACAGGGCTGTGTTACAGAGAACTGTAATTAATTATTTTTCACATTCACTTTCTTAACCCTGAGGAGTCAATAGATAAAATCATTTTATAGCATGTTTTTCCTGTGAGGCCACTACTTGTTGTATAGTGTATACTTTTTTATTTCAAGATTTGCAGTTCTTGCTTCAATATGTACTTCTTGCTATAAAGGCCAAAAGAAATGCTTCTTACATTTATTTTTCTGAGATTTTTCTTCTGAAACAGAAACTTTTCAGATCAAAATTTATGTAGAATTAATTACCTGCAAAAATGACACAGATCTTGTAATTGGTGTTTTATGAGAATGATATACTCTTAAGGAGCTTAAGGATTAAAATTGTTATTACTCAGAAGTTTCATGGGGGAAAAAACCCTTCTGATCAATTTAGACTCTAATGGAAAGAGCAATACCAATAAGGATACAGAAAAGCATGTACCCTTTTCCAATTATGTTTAAATGCTTAGATATTCATTACCTCCCCAAAATGCTTTAAAAAATGCTCTGGGTAATGCAATAGACTTAGACTGCTAAACAACGTTATTGATTAGTTTTAAGGACAATCACTACATAGCATAAAATCAGTCAGCAGTTGCTTCAAAAAAATGCATATCCACTCGTATCTGCGCACAAGGTTTAATTCCATATGTCATGTTTCTGACCCATGAACCACTACAGAGAGCATATTGCGATACAGTCTGTATTGCCACACAGCCACAAGACTTGTTGCCATCGGCACTGGGGACTGAAGGCAGAAGAGGAGAGAGAGAGAGGGGCTGGGAATTACAATACCTCATCTGCTCAGGTCATTCAATGCCTTGCAAGTTTAATCAGGCTTTCTTCATCCTCCATTACACTCATTAGGTCCTGTTAGGTTAGTGCTCAATGTTGATCTGTATCTTGGTCAAGACAATTGTTGCTGATTAACTGTAATTACCAGTAATGGTCCCAACCTGCTTTCAAGCAGACTGATGCTGTCATCTTGTCCAGGCCCCTGCTCTGTGATGAGCAGTCCAAATCTGCTAACCATTTGCTTGCTTGCTGTTTGAACCAACAAGTTGCTTCTTGTGTGGGCTCATCACATCACCCTTGTACTTGCCATCTATAAACATCCCAACTCTCCTTGAGGTATGTAAAAACGTAAAGGTAGAGAAAACAGGAATGACTGGTATGGGGAGGAGGGAACAGCAGAAGCAAAGAATTAAAAATAAAATACAAAATAGGACAAATAACTAAGGATTACAAAGGCTTAATGCTAACAAAGGAATCTAATACTTTGTGCTTTGCAAATAATAAATTACAAACTAGAGCCCAATTTCAAAATGTGACCTTGTGTGAACAATCTTTGCTTGAGTCAGCTCTCCTATGTATTTCCATCAGATTATTTTGGGAATAGCTGTCCTTAGGATCAGAGGATCAGACCTTTTATATTGCAAATGCTGCTTAAGGCAATTTTAACTTGTGGATGGTTTTCTGGTTAGCCTTATGAAAGCCTCTATATGCTTACACTTTACAAAGACCATAAATAATCACAAGGCGAGTCAGAATTTATAGTTAAGTGTGGTATGAATGCCAAGGTCATGTAAATGTTTATGTTCCCAATTCATAGTTACAAATAATGCCTGTTAAATTTCCAACTGACTTTAACTACAAATAATTTGGGGAATGAAACTGAACCTTAGTTATTTATGCCTCTTTTCTGCAAGCATCAAAAGAATTATTATCTTAAAACAAAACCAAAAAAGCATTAGCAGAGTTTGGACATAAGGGGGGTGAGTAATGCTACCCTAAGCAGCTAGCATAATGGGTGAACTTTCAAAAGATGTAGCTGTGCTTATAAAGCCCAGAATTCAAGGATGCACCTGATCTTGCAGTCTGGGGGGCAAATTCAGTAATTGCACCTAGAGGGTAAATTCTCACATGGAATCCTTTGGGCTAATACTCGCTTGTGTATTTGTAGGCAAGCCTGGAAGTGCACCTTCTGGTAGCAGTTCTCACATTTTTGTGAGCAGTGTGGACAGTGTAAGCATGAGCTCCCCCAGCCAGTCCTGTAAGCTACAAACAACCTCCAGACTCAAACCTGTATTTAGCATAGCTCTGTTAGCTTGAAGTAACTAACTCCAGGAGACGGGGTGGTGGTAGTGCAAGCTAATATTGTCAGGTAACTCCCAGGCAGAATCTGGCTCATTCCTGGCCAGCCTGTGGTGTGAAGGCACATCACGTGTGTACCTGGCTGATCTGACATGGACAAGAACTGGGGATACTGGACTTTGATATGAACTGCAGCAGCTCCATTATGTGTACTTCCAAATTATACTCAGGACTGTGGACTTAGTGGGATCTGCAAAACAATAATTGAAGGCAAGAAAATTGGGGGGGGGGGGACGGACACGACACGATACAGTGAAGTAGTCCTCATATTTATATATTTACTTAACATTTATCTTAAGCAAAAATTTTCATGGACAATAAAAGAAAGCCATTTTGGTTGCAAAGTTAAACACTTGAATGTTGCATCTGTTCATCCAGCATTAATTGCACTGTGAGGTGCTCTCACTCAAAGCACTGAATAAGGCAAGGAAAATTCTCATGTAATTAAAAACGATATAGTAGTTTTATTTATATATAAAAAAGATCGGAAGTAGAACTGACTGGCCATTCTAAATGTGGCATTTTCTTACTTTCAAACACTCAATTTTGCACTCCAGATAATTATTTTCTGACATATTCAGCATTCACCATGCTACATTTAAAGAAAGGGGAAAAAAAAAAATTTCTGCTGCTTTAGCAGACCTAACCATGGGTACAATTCAACTGAAGTTTCTGAGCTACCTAATTTTATTGATACCAGCATGCATCCAGAGGAGTTGTCATTTTTAAAGATGACTGTGTTCCTACCACGAGAATGCCTCTTGTATGTTTCTTCTTTGTGTGGCAAGACATAATGGCAATCGATACTGGTTTACAGCTGGTTTATGTCTCTGCAAGAGATGTGTATCTTTGAATGCAGCAAAATACAAGAAGTTTGTTTGCTTTTTAAATAAACATCTGCAAAGAATGATTTTTCTCGAGCACATACAGTGCATGCAATGGGTCTGATAAATTGGAATAACACCCATTATCTGCTCAATCCTGGGATGAACTAGATGGCTTTCTTCTACATAGTTTTTCTTGAAACACAGGCGTCTCAAATTTCATCATAAAACAATCTTTTATACCACACTAAAGAACCTTCAATGTATAATACACACAAGGCTTATCCATATTTATGTACTGTAGTCATACTTGTATAAACAAATACACACTGCATAAATGTATGTGTTCCACTTCCGGGACTATTTATGGTCCTAATGCATATGTACTTTCAGAATCTGCGCATTTATATACTTAGATATTTGTGCATGACATGTATGTGTTTTATAGGTGCAGACATAAAATGCACTACATGCTCTGTGTAGTTTAATTTTTCTGTCAAGTGCTTTAATTCCTCATTGAAGTGAATATTTGGCCTGTAAAATTAAGTCAATTTCTAGGCAAGTAATAATAATATCTTAGCATGAAAAAATATATTCACATTGTGACTGTCAGTTTATCAAGACTGGCCCATATTTTTTTTAACACTGGCAATAGCTTTAAAGAGGATTCTTTTATACGCATATATATGTGTGTGCATATATATATTAAAAAAGGTGTGTATATATATATAAAAGATTTTTTTTTTTTAATCCCAAAATCACTAACTCTTTTTGCAGTTTATGGAAGGAAATGGAGACTGTTGGCCAGGAAATCACATCCCAGAAAGATCACGTTCTTGTGACAATTTATCATGGAAAAAGCTGTGTCTCCCAATTGAGATGTAAAGCTGTGGTCTTGCAGTTTGTGGTCAATGAAGATGCTTGGGGATTTTTTTGCTATCTCTTGCAAGAAAAGGGTTATTAGCCCCTGAAGTCTTGGTTACATTCCAGTTTTAATAACTATATTTTGACTCCATAATTCCCACTGTAGCTTCAGGTGGATTGTGGAATTTTCTTCACTTCCTGTCATAAACTATTCTGTGGTGTTGCTGTGCGCTGTGTAACAGCTGCTGTGCTCCTCTGCTACTGTTCAGTGCTTCTCCCCAAACTTCTGACCCTCTTTATTCAATCTTACATCATCTTTTGTTGAGTTTGTACCAGTATTTCAAACAGCACGTATTACAAACCATTACCAAATGGGAGTTAATACAAAAGCTTAATGTACTATTTTCCAGTTGCATCTTTCATATCTGCTTGACACTCTACACATGGCCTATCAAGGACTTCAAAAAATATTAGAAGCAAACAATAGAGCTTTTAGGGGCCCGCACTTCCTCTGTAAGTCTCATCCATTAGTGATAAATAGGGATTAAACAGCAATTAAACACATTTCAGACAAGCTGCACCCATGCAGTGTCCTTAGCACTCTTTACAAACGTGGAACACGTAACTCTCTTGCAGAAGCAGGTGAGGCAGCAGGGCAAAAGGAGGAGTTAGCTGATTTTATTTTTTTTTCCCCCTCCTGCCCACTGAAATAATAATTTTTTAACTGGAATTTTGGTTAAAAGTTATTTAGGATTTTTGCTCTTTTCTGTTCTAGTTTTGGGTATCTTGTTGAGAGTAAAGATGTTTATTATGTATACTTTTTCTCCAATAATTTATTCGTTCATTGACTTTTTTATACTTTTTGCTATCCATTTCATCTGATCGTCTTAGTTCATATGTGTTCTTGTTTTTATTTAATAGCCAGAGCAGTATCTTTTTCTGTTTAGGATTGATTGACAGTGGAATATTCTGGCTAAGAGCTATAGAGTCAAACCGCAGACTGAGACACTGTACAGACTGTACATCCTCAGAGCCTGCCAGCAGACTGTTCCTTGCAAAATATTACCAAGTCTAACTATGAATTCTGGAATAACACTTTCTTGGCTATTTGTAAAGACAATGTGGAGTATAGTTAGTAGGTTTACATTTCTTGCCAGAAAACCATAATCTGATGCTTGTGTTGATACATGAAAAACCTTTGCTATGATTTGTTGACAGTTGTTATGCACGTAAGCGTGCGCTTCATTGGCATACTCTGTGCTTGTACATCCTTTGGGCCTTGTTATTCCCAGTTTGACGAAGCAGGGAGGATTGGAAATTGCTGTGCCTTCCAGCTATGCTTTCCTTGCAGTGGCAGTGTGTGGGTGCTGCTTTCTGGGTGGTCACCTTCTCGCTTGTCCTTCCCTTCGAACAGCACCTGCATGAGTTGTACCCACACAAGAGAGGATCCCCATGACTGTCCTCTGGATGGGCAATACTCTGAGGCAAAGGAATAAAATTGAGTCGATTCTGCCTGTAGCTGGTTTTGCAGGGGGTGGTGTGTTGGGAGAGAGCTGCTGCGGGGTAGGAGGCTCAATTGGTGCTCAGGCCAGGCCCCTGTGGTGCCTCTGGAAGGACCGGGTGGCAGCAGCTGAGAGCCCCTTTCTTAAGTGGTAGCTCATGAATTGCAAGGCTTGCCCCTTTGTTTGCAAGACTGATTTACATACAGGTTATTTCACGTGAATTAACTTTCTGTCTTTTTAAAGCAGTGCAGAGGTGGAAAGCACTGTAAACCTGTAACTATCTGTTCTAGTAGTGTTGCTCTACGTCATCAAAAATGAAAACCAAACTGCATACAAAAAGTGAACAAATTTGAATTACATGTTAAGAGCTCTCATTTCCTTATTATTATCCCTAAATAAATACTACTGAGACTGGCTTTTAGCCATCATTTTGAAGGACTTGTCATTGCTGCCATTTGACACTGCAAATAAGTTTCAAATAAGTAATTTGTCTTGTAAAGAGAAAAAAAAATGTTTGTAAAAAACAAGTTAGCACAAGAGCAAGACTGTGAAAAATGTATTACTCCACTTCTTTGAACTCGATCCTACTGCTACTGAGGTAAATGGAAAAAATCCCATCCTCTTCCCTGTAGTAGGCTATACTTAAATATTTATCTTCTTCTGAAATGGTAGACTTCACATTATTTCTGTCAATTTTGCTGCGGTGATTTTGTTTCTAGTCTGAGTCTTACTATGTTTGGGGGTTTTTTATTATTATTTTCTTTGTGTACCCCCATGCATACTTGAGGGTGCTGTTACAACCGCGTATGGTCCTAAACGCCCAGCCCGGCCCTGTGCACTGAAGATGAAGTTTAAAGCTCGTTTCTGAAGCCCAGGGCGTGTGGCGAGAGTCAGTGTTCCCGCGGCTGGGGCGGCGGCGGCCGCCCGCTCCCCTCAGGCCAAGCCGGCCCTGCCCGCACCGGTCGCCATTTTCCGGCATTCCGCAAGCGGGTGCTGCCATCTAGTGCCACGGCCGGGGCTGCGCCCGGCGGGCCCCGACGGGAGGACGTCGCCGCCAGACCCCAGAGCGAGCCGGGGTATTTTGGGGGCGGCGCGGCCCCCCCTGCCGATGCACGACCGGACACAGACACCCCCCGCGGGGGGCGCCCACCTGCGTGCGCGGCGGCCTCTGAGGTGGCTCTGCCCCGCCGCCCTAATGGCCACCCGGGCCCTCATGGTCGCCCGGGGCCGCCCGCCGGCAGAAACGTCTCCTCCTCCGCCGAGTGGCTTGCGACCGGGAAAAGCGGCGTTTCACTCGCCGCCTCGGCCGTGCGGCAACAGCGGGGCTCTGTCACGGGAAGAGCTTGCTCAGGGCTGCGAGGAGCGGTGTCTCCTCACGGGGCTTCCGGGAAGCACCCGGTAAAGGCTGGTCCTCCGTGCCAGCGGCGAAGCCTCGAGTTTCTACTAACTATATTTTTATTTTGGTAGCGTGGTCTTCGTTTGTTTGTGTGTTGGATTTTCATATTGTAGGGTGCTTTTGATTTTTTTTTTTTTTTTTTTTAAGGCTTTCTGTTGAGTAGTATCAATCTGATGTTCAGGTATTTTTAATAACAAAAAGGGGTTTAGAAAACCTGGCATAAATAGACACATTTTGTTATTCGCTTTTTAGGGTGGGAAGTGGGATTTAGTTTTAATTCGATTTAGAAACTTTGCTGCAGTTTTCCCGAGACAAATCCTGAACCAAGATGCTCCCAAAAATGACACCAGAACCCTAATATAACCAAATCAAAAAGAGAACTGTTTCCCCCTTAGTCAAAGTGAAGGAAGGTAACTGTGAAAACTAAGTAACTTCAGCATTAGTTTAGTGTAACTTCAGAATGTGATTCTTAGTAACTACATCATGCTAGTTTTTACACATGTAATTAACATCACACTATCTATTGATGAAGGTACAAGTATGCTTAACTTTGAGGTGCTGTATCTTGCACTAACACTTTTGTCTGCGTCAGTGCCTCTGATAGCCGTGGACAGGCTTTAAAAAAAAAAAAAAAAGTATTTTCTCAGAACTGTGCAGCAGCAGTCTTCTTAATATCCTGCTCTCCTGGATCTCCAATGAGAATAGAGAGAAGAGTTTTGCCTTTGGTATTTAAAGCAAAAAACATTCTTCCCATCATAAACACTGAAGTACATTTTCTCCCTTTTATAAAATCGGATTTTGAAGCTGGGAAATATGTGTCACTTTGAACACTTTGTGTAGCATGGCTTTTGAGGGTTGAGAAACCAATTTCAAGACGTTCTTTTTAACTATTCCTCTTCAAATTTGAAATCCAGTGTGGGATGTTTTTGTGAAATTTCAGGAACAATACTCTGATCTCACCTTGTTCTCTCTTCTTTCCAGCTCACACGCTGGGGAGTGGATAGAGAAGAACCCAGTAGAAGGTCAAAGAGGAAGATTTTGGAGAGAAGAGGCATCACCTGAGGTAAGTGAGGGGCAATGCTGGGGGAAGGATGAAGTGAGTCAGCATGACACAGATGTGTCCACTTGGAAACCACAGCAAGATCTTCCCGCTGCACCGTGTGAGTCTCTTAAAAGCAAAATCCAGACAGAGTCTGTCTCTCTATAAATCTTTCCCCCCTTTCCATTACTAGTTGGGTATTGTTGGCTCTAAGCCACCTGATTTTACTATGATTTATTAACTGCTATGCATTATATATGAGATTCAGGTTTACTGAAGAGTTACCCTCATGGTCAATGTTGCATACAAATCAGCTACTGTTAGAGAGGTTTATTGCATCTTTTTATGCGGCTAGGAGTTTTGTTAGGTAGTGTTAGAATTTGTGACTTGTAAAACAATACCTAAAAAAAAAAATCCTCATCTGTATTTCACGTGGTGCATGTATTACATGGCATGCATCATATAGCCCTCTTTGGGTTATGAGCATTCCTAAAAAGCTGAGTACTTGGGGGTGGGGGATGGGACATTTTTCACAAAGTTACTAATAAACATATAAAGTTAGATAAATTGGTGCTTTATATCAAAAGAGAAATATGTGAATACATGAAATAGGTGGTAAAATGTTCTTTTGTGTGGAAATAGGACTTTCAAAAGTATCTCTGATTTAAATGATAATATGACACATCTGAGACATGCTGCTCCCTGAAGAAATTATGCTGTTATGCATTGCTTACTGCAGTTCTTTCTCACATTACTTAGTGGAAGCTCTGCAGGAGAGTTTGGCCTTTGGTCATAGACTTGTCTGCGATTATTCCAGTGATGACCAGTGTCTCTATTTCAACACTGAGTATTGCTTTATGGCATCTTTCCTTTTCAATTTCTACATGCAGATTAAATGTGCTCTAAAGATGAGTAAATAAATCTAGGGAGAGATAAAAAGAAAGAGAAAATGTTGATTTTAAACTTGCTATAAAATAACTAAAAAATGTGAACACTTTTCAACAGTTTGGGAATTTTGTGCAAAGGGTGGGGGTAAGGGCAGGAAGAGAAAAGAGGTTATACCTTTTTTAATAAAATAATACAGCAAGTTTCAGAGGCAGAAATGACCATAGCAATGTCAAAAGGATGTGGAGAGGATAAAAGGTAGAATACAGGGTTTCACAGTGTCTGAAATTTTGCTGTTATATTCAAACCACAGGCATTGCAATCTGTTTCAGACTGACGTGTTACGAAGTGTTTGTGAAGAAAGGAGTTATTGTTAGGTAAAAGCATTATGTAGTAAACTGGAGTTAAACAAATATTTCTGATTTTGTTTCCTTGTGAAATATACTCCCAATAAACTACAGAAATGTTTATAGACATTATGTTTTTATGTAAGTTTTCCTTGTATTACATTCCTTTTAAAAAAAAATTATTTAGTAGTGGAAAAAATTGAAAGAATTAATAAATTGAATTAACTTTTCACCAAATTAATTATATTGCAAATTTAGGCACTGTTCCTAGAAGGCAGTTTATAGGGAGCCATGTTACGAGAATATGAAAGACAGGAAAATGATTGTTGCTTCTCAGGATATGAATTTAGTATCATTTCATGTGTTCCAGATACGGATAGCCTGAAAGCTTCAGGCAATGTAAAACTGACTCTCCTATCACTATTTACTCACGGTTATACTGTTTCATTTTGTTTTGTTCTTTTTTCACAAAAGAATGAAACAGTCTGTTGGAAGAGAAAACCTTGTGGGGGCTCTGCAGTGTTGTCTCATTAAAGATATTTAACATGACAGATATCACCCAGGAAAGATTTCAGATTACATTTTCAGACTTGTTTTGAGTTGTTTTATTTAGGACGTTTTATAAATAATACAAGCTTCTTCATTTTAAATACATTTGAACATATCACCAGCACTGTCTTCAGCAGCATGATTTATTTTATATACGGATGAAATGGAAGATATATTAAAAAAAAAAAGGGGATGATTTGAGTTTGTCTTAATGCAGGGCTAATGTTGAAACACATTTTGTTCCTCTCTCATTGACACTTGGAACTGGCCCAAAGTCCTTGATCCTTGGCAAAGCAGACACTGTTCCATAGACAAAAACCTAATTAAACTGAGTGCTACCTGTGGCAAGGACATCCAGAAATTCAGAGTTCAGGCAACCAAAACAAAGCATTGGTTTTCAGCTTTCAGATCTGTTCTTGATAACATGCTGCACAGGGTTTTTTCTGATGGGTTTTTTTGTGTAGGTTTTTTTTTTTTGAGAACTGTGGTTTTATAAGAAGCCAAAAAATGAGGCAATGTTTAATGGTAGCAAATATCTCCATTGTATGTCACTGTTTCTTTTCCATGTGTTCTGTAAATTAATACACTTTCATAATAGAAAATTGGTGAAGAGAAATCAGGTAAATAAAAATGAAACATTTAGCAGATGACTAGGACGATGTTATTAGCTACTGGAATGATATGTCTTGATGAAATCATAGCACTGAGGCAATGTTTTGACTGACTTTTTCAGTTTCCTGTGTGAGTGACACAGCAAAAATTTTATGGCTTCTTACACTGGCGTTTCAAACGCTCCTTGTCAAAGTTAGTGAAAATAGCATTCTCTTGCGCCCTTGCCATTTGAGTATAAAAGGCAAAGCAACTCACCAGTTTATCTCTAATCTGCTTGCAATTCTCATCAACTCATTTGTATATTTTTCTACTTTATCAGTGCCAAAGAGTAGAAAATGATCCCTACTGAAATACACTAAAAGGAATATTTCGATGGCAGCTCTGTTATGAGAAACCTGCTAGCTGTGCTGTGAGGATTGAAATATATATCTGTATTTCTTGAGTGCATTATACAGTTATTAGTGTGTTATTGACTGAACAGGACAAAAAGGAATGAATGGGTAAATATTGTGATATTGATATGTATCTGATTATGCTTATACTGAGTATACAGTTTTCAGCTCAGAACATAATTGTGAAGTGTTCCAAGATAATCTGAAGACATGGTGGTTTTTTTAAGGCAAAGATATTGGCATCTGATATGGTGATCTTGTACCATGTTGTCATGAAAGAGGTTACTATGTAGCAACAGTTCAATATCATCCTTTGGACTTTTCTGATAGACCACTTAACTATCTCAGCTTTTCCAGTGATCATCTCATTTATCTAGGATTATTGCAGTGAATTTACTGTTTGGTTTTCTTCCAGAACTGAAATGTCAAGTCCAGTGTCATGTATGCAGTAGCTTTGTGCTGTGAGAGCTCAACAGATCCACCAAAAGCTGCTAGCAGTTGATCTTTGGATAGAGCTAGAAATAAATAAATCCTCTTTAGCAGATCAATATTCATCCCATTTAATGCTTGATGTGAAACTTGTGGATTTGAAGTAGTAATGCTGATGTACAGCTAATCGTTGAAATGGGCATTAGGGCTTTTATAGCATGGCAACATATTGTCAGACAGGAAGGAGGAAAGTGTTGAGTGCATCCTAAGGGGGGAAAAAACTCTGTAACAATATGTAATTTAATGCACCTTTGTAATCCACACCATGTCCTACATTGCAGTGATTTGCTAGGTTACAGACTGATACTGTACATCCAGTGTTTATTCCAGGGGTTTACTTAGTGAAGAAGATGATTCCTCCTTCAGTGGGTGTTTCAGAGTCTAAATGTTGCCATCCAGTCAGATTTCAAGACCAAATTTTCCTCTTTAGTACTCTTCTCTCAGCTATTCACTTATCTATCCAACTATACAAGTTGTATATACAAGTTGTACAGCTATACGAGCAAGTATATGGACTGTGCGCTTCCCATGGTACAGAATATATATACGTATCTAGTACTGAACATGTGTATACATTTGTGTAGGTACATATCACCTGTTTATTACATTTCTGTCTAGAATTTGTATTGTACATACTTCAGAGAAACAGAAGGAGAATTTCCAGAGAAAGGATAAAATATCAGTAAAAAAGTTCAAGAGCACATTTGAAAAAGTTTTGTGTTTGTTTTTTTTTTTAAGATGTGATTTAAGGAATTTTTTTTTCTCTTTAGTCTGCTGTAGTAATTAAATGCTTAAGACCATTATCTTCTTTCTTAAAATGAATAAATAAAAATCTGATGTGAATAATTAGACTAGATAAAGATAGTATTGGCCAACATGAAGAAAGTCGTAGGTTGAATTTTCTTCTGTGCTAAAACTATGATCTGATCTTTATTGTCTTCGTGTCACTGTAAATAGCTTTGTAACATTTTGCCACAGTATGTTCAGGCTTTCAAGTTCAGCTGCAGAGTTTCCAGATGCTGTGCTGGCCAGCATATACCTTGGTGGACTGTTACTGTAAGGTGATGCAAGCAAAATGAGCCTCTTTGGCAGGCCTCAGTCCTTTGGTGATTGCAGGAAATATCCCATTTCTTTTTCATCAGACAGACTTCCACAAAATTGAGAAGTCTCATTATCTTTAAAGGTGAAGTGAAAATGCAGTTATTTCATACTCCCCTTATATAACAGATACTGGCATAAAACACACATTTTTGAATATTATGCAACATGACAGAATACGTTTGTATCATACTCTCTTGCTATTCTCATTAGCTGTTTTGCTAAGGAGTACTTTAATCATAAATTTGCAAGAAACGTTACAAGAGAAATACCTACTGATGCAATGTTTAGTGAACTTCTACCCCCCTGAAGACAAGGTAAGGGTCAGTAGAGCTGTTACCTTCCTTTATAATAGCAAATCTGTATTCCTTTTAGTAAGTCTTTCCTGCATGACTTTGGTTTGTAGTGGGTCAAGTTTTTGCAAAAAAGGATGTGGGAGACAGTAAGGAGGATTAAGCTTATCTACAAAACAGCAAATCACTGGGAAGGAAAGAAATGTCTAGTTGTATTTCATGTCATAGAAGGGAGATGGTTTGGAGGGCATAGGTAGTGACAGAGTAGGAACTTTCTCAGTTGCTCTGTCAGTGAGGGTTAAATAGTCTGGTTAAGCACTCTTCTTCTAATCCTGCTTCAGGGTCCGTGATAAAAAGTTGCATGGACAATGGGTGGTTTCTGTGTTGCGAGGAAGGAATGCTGATTAGATTTTCTCATACTCACCAGCCTGTTTTTTCTGCTATCTTCTTGCATTACCTGCAGCAATATTACATGTTCCCTGTTCTTAAAAAAATGTAATAAAAGCCATTCTATTTATAAACACTTCTGTGAGCTTAAAAAAACTTCATAACACAACATGGCAGGAATAACTGTTTTCCTTCCTATCATGAAAAACAAAAAAGGTCAGGAAAACTTATGTCTACTTTTTCCAAAGAATAATGAAGGAAGAACTGTACTGCCATGGGAGCTAAATAGAACGTTCAAGTGTCCCGCTTAGGAAGCAGAAGTGTGTCTTGGCATACTATTTAAAAACACAAAACAAAACAAACCCCAACCCAACCAAACAAAAAAATCCTCCAACCAAACAAAAAACCCCTGCCTTTATTGTTGACATACCATATATTAATATAAAGGGAGCATGTACAACTTATTACCAGTTGTGTGTGGAAGTGTATGGTCTCGTCCATACCCTACTGTCATGTTCTCTTTCTGTAGTGGGAGAGAAGAGCAGGGTAGTAATAGGGATTCTGTTCTAAAAGCTTACATTGGCGTCCCATGGAGGTTAATGACTTCTGAGGCACTGTGGTGCTTTCTGTGGTGCTTTTATTGGGGGTGGGAAGTTAGCTGTGTTGTGGCAAGGGTTGACAGATCAATGCGCATGAGTTGATCATAAATTCAGAGGAAGGGAGAGATCTGCTGCCCTCTCCATCATAAGAGGGTGCTTTGCAGGAGTGCTCACAAAGTGACATTCATTTGATTGTTGCTATGTAAGGCCTGCTTGCTTAAACACAGCCTGTGACCTATAGAGGTAATAGTCTGCTGAACACTTTGAAGACTTTTCATTTCTCAGTTATATCAGTGTAAAGTTAAAAGAGGGGACAAGATAGAGGTATAGGTTCACACATCCTTCCTTACACTGCTGTCCATATGTACAGATGATGAGTCCTCTGAATCAGTTGAAATTTGCAAACATGAAGTTCTCCCATTGTGTGTGAGAGATGGTCAGTCTGGTCTTAGATTTTGATCTGTTCTTAAGTGTGTTCTTACTAAATGCGGTACTCAAATCTGTTAGTCACTACTTCTGTATTTAAATAGATACTGTGAAGAATCGTATTTTTGAAATACTTATGATTTTAACTGAAAAATAAAAAATAGCTTTTTGGTTTATTTTAAGGATTTCTAAATTAACTCTTGCTTATAAGGAAGAATACTCAAACCCCCAGCCTTGCTTCAGCGAAGTTGTTTTAGCTCTGATGATACAAACCCTTCAGTTTCTTCCCAGTGCTGTAAAGAGATTGGGGTTTCCCACTATTAAGGGCTCAAGCCTGATCCTAGAAAAGACCCTTACACTGTATGATGAAGCCAAGGAATAACTAGGATTCTGCGCTGTTGTGTTGGGGTTTTTTTAAAGATTCTTTGAAGTTCAACCTGCATAGCAAATGTTTTGGTATTTTTTTTTTAATGGCTCTTTGCTGAATTTTTGGGTTTTTTTCATTCTGCTTTCAGAACGCATAGGCGGGTTCAGACAGGAAGTGCAGCCTGAAAGGGTAGGCCAAATCCCGAGGGATTAGTTGCAGCAAAAGGCTCCTCTGTGATCCTGAGTTACTTTCTTAGTAGTATGGCAGAAAAAGAAAACACACACATTCTTGTATGCATCCCAATCTTTATGCAAAGCAAATCCAGCAGACACATGGAAAATTAAATGACCATGATAAGGCATTTAGGAACATTCTTGTCAATATAAATGCCGATGGTGTTGACCTTTTGGGTTTTAAAAAGCAGGTGATTTTTATGAAACAAAGTCAAAGTTTCTGTAAACCATAGTTTCCAATGACAGCACGGCAAATTTTTTATCTACTGTGGCTTTTGGAAAAGCTTTATGCTTAAAGGGGAAATTAATACTTTTTGCTTAAGGTAGAAGTTCAAGGGTAAGTTTTCACCTACTTGAAGGTGTGTTGAAAATGGATAGAATGTATTTCTCTCTTTTTTTTTTTTTTTCCTTTTTCATTTTGCCTAGTGGCCAATGAAAGAAATTTGTTGAAATTACAAAGACCTTAAACTTTTCTATCCACCTACTTAAATGAAAAAAGGAAGTCCTGACCTTCTCTTTACATTAATGCTGTTTTTTTACAGTGTTTTGTATCATCTCTTATAAGGAATGTAGAGAAGTCTTTGGAGTTAACTTTAGATAATTCCCTATATGGACTAAAGTTTTATAAAGATTCTAGATGGATGTTTTTGCATGCAAATGTTTCCCACCCAATTTATCTGAAACTTCAAGAATAAAAATAGCAAAGAAAGACAAAAAGTTTTAGAAGGCTGCTTTGGATGGTTGCCTAAACACCTTTAAACAAATAAGGAGAAAGCTTTGGTTATTCTGGGGGGTGGGCAGTGCTGCTGCTGCTGTGTTGTTGTTTTTTCCATTGCTAAAAAATAGAAGAGCGTTTATTTGTTATGGTCTTTCAGTGTGAAATGTGGCTTCTTTGTACTGTGCAAGATGTGGAGGTATGAACACCCAGAGAGGTTTCACAAATAGCACTGATTGTAAAAAGTTTTTTTTAAAAAAAACCTTCCTGTATTAAGCTTCCCAGGTGTTATTCCTAGTAAAACCTGTAAGAGTAAGACATGGTTTTGAAACCACCAGTTCATGTACAATAGCAGCTAACTGCCATTTTTGCTGACGATCTCCTTTTAAGCTCTTTTAGTATATCTAAGTTTTTGGTAGGTTTTTTTCCACAGTCCAAAGAAGACATCTGCTATGTAAACACTTGTATATAAATACTATATATTTGTACCACTTCTCTCGTGTTCAGAGATCTAATATTGAGACCAACAGACTGAGCTGGCACGGAGGAGCAGAAAAGAGAATTTGTGATATACTGGAAGCATGTCAAAAGCCCCTCTACCCTCCTCCTCCTCCTCCGCAAAAGGTAAATGGCAACGGAGTGGGGTTTTTTCCCTTTATAGTCTGCAAACAAAAAGAACAGCAGAGGGAGCCCCTGCATGGCGTAAATCGTTGGGCTTAAAGAAAACGGAGCAAGTGCTTGCACAGGGTGACAAATCTCGGCCGCCCTCTTTTGAGCCTTTGGCGTAAAGCTGCCGTTGCTGAAGACACCCCCGAGGGCGGCTGCCCCCAGGACGCCTCCCTTCCCTGAGCAGCAGAAGTTTCGGGGCGGGCAAGGCGCTGCTGCCGACAGTCGGCTGGGACACCCAACAGTATGATCGCGGTTTGGGGCTCGGTGTTACCTGCAAAATGCTCTCGAGGATCACGAGGCTAATTGTTTAATTAGTCTTCTAATTAGATTTGAATGTGTGGTATGCTAAGTCAGTATTTATCACACACACACATATGTATTTATATATATATAATGTGCTAAGAAAATATTTACCCTATATATAGCAGTACATAGAATCCTGTCTTTTAGGCATCTGTTTTCTGTCAGCATCATTTGCAGAGTCATTGAATATTTTCCACTAATGTTATGTTGCATTATGTTCTCACAAGCAGTTTAAACCCAAATATGCTGTTTGCTTCAACTTTGGATGATTTTTGTAAACATCTGATTGAACATGACAGACAGAACTAATGCAAACCTGAGAAGCAGATGTGGAACCAAAATATCCCAAAGTTTCAGTCTTTAAAGATGTGCTGGAACAGCCTTAATTTTTTAATTCCAGATCATAGAAAAATTCGGTGTGTTGTTCAAGAGACTACAATACACTTTAGTGGTAGCTGGTCAATTATTTTTTTGACAAAGCTTTTCTATTGCAGAATGATTCATCAATCTGTATACTCTCATCTGAATGTATTTATTTTGAGATGGTTCATAACAGGCCTTCTGGTCAGAGTTAAGACACCTCAGAACACCATGTTACCTGGAGAGGTTCCCATTTGTCTAGAAGAGAAACAAAATCCAAATGTGCCAACAAATACCACTGATTATTAGCTTGTTCTTTATTCTTTCCACCTTCTAAAATGTTTGAAAGGATTTGACTTCATCTTGCTGTAGGGGAAATTGTTAAAGTATGAAAAATTTGCTAAGATGGGAAAACTACTGCTTCTCCCAATGAATATATAATGATAATAAAAAATCATATGCAACCAGCCATCCTTATTGCCTCCCTGCTAATCAGAGTGAAAAACATGGGGGTCTCAAAGGCCATGAAAGATTTAGGTTCGGAGTGTGATGTGATTCCTACACTTGTGTTTAGTACCTGTTTGGACAGAAACATAGGAGAATGTTTTGTGTGTACAGGTGAGCTTGTTATTTATGCAGAGGACTGTGTCTGTGCAGATCAACCTCCAGGCTGTTCCCTGCAGGCAGGTACATTCCTCCGCCGAGCTCCACAAGCGTTGCTACATCTTTCCATTTAACAATTTTCATTGCTGTGTGAGCATGGGATTTGCCAGGATCAGAGGTTACTAGCACACTGCCTTTACAGCTATTTCACCGTGGCCTGAGTGAGCCAGTCTTGAAATCTGTCTTTTATTTCTCTTTTGTGGTGTTGGTAGTGGGAGATTTATTTCTATCCTGTTCCTGCTCTCGTTATTTTATATAGGCTCTTGTTAGTCTTTCATGTTTTTCATTTCCAGCCTCAGGTCAATTTAAGTCTTGTGGCTCTAAATCCTCCTTGCTTCAAATGTAAGAGTGTTCACCTCAATGTCTGTCCTGAAACTGTAATTACATCAGACAAATTGTGTAATAATGGAACCAGCATTGGTTGGAGACAGATCTGCTCACTGTCCTTATTTTTCTTGTAACATTAGCGGCTTAATTTGGTGTTCTTCTAATCACTTCTAACTTTTTTCCCTCTGATGGATTTAGTTGTAGAAATTTACTGTGAGGGTCCAAAATTGTCTGCTAGGCTTTACTTTTCCATCAGTCATTTGTAGTGTTTTCCTTCTAAATTTGCCCGTTGATTTGTGTAAGGCAAATTCATTAAATTTCATTAATCTTTCTATCTCATAATTTGTACTTTTTACTGAATAATACAAACTGTCTAAGGGATGCTATTAAATTCTTGCCTGAATGATGCATTGAGAGCTGATTCTCGAAGTGAAGCTGATGGTCCATTTTGGAGTCATATTTAATTCAGGGACCTGCACCTTCAGCAGGCTTTGGAATGAACCTATCTGAACTTGCTGCTGTGCTGTACAGGCACCCGGCAGGTCAAAGCAGTGTAAGTCTCAACCTACCATGTAATGAAGCAGTCAGTCTCTGTGTATCTCTACACCACACAGTGATGCGTCCTGTAGAGATCTAAATAAATAGGTTTCTGTATTCTGTATAATAGTATATTATCCAATTCTAGTTCAGGTCTCAGATGTGCTACAGCCGTGCTAAATTTTTACCCTACCTAATTAACCATGCTTTCCTCCTTCATTGAAAGCATTATCAGCTGGGAGCAAACCCACACAGAGATCTTGTGTTGGTTTTGCACAAGTGTAAGATGATAGGGATTTGTGCATGTGCTTAGCTTTTGGGATATGAGTAGTCCCACTGAAGCCAGTGGAACTGTTCTTGTGTTTAACTTTAAACATGTTTGAAAGATCAGATCCCTGGTGGCCAATTCTGTTCCTGATGAACAAGCAGAAATAAAATCCAGCCTCCACAGCAGAGCTGCAGGACTAGTTAGAAGAAAAAGAAATAGATGCATATTTTTTTCACTAAAGTAGGTAGGCTTTTTATGCTTGGAGTGACTAAAAAGACTAAAGTACCTTTTATGCAGACCAGATTTATGAGTAGGATTAAATATTAATTGCAGACTTATTAGTAGAAATATTAAATAAAGTAACAAGTGCTGAAAGAAATTTCTCAACCCTCCGGTGTAATTTCTACAGCTTTGTCAATCAACTCACTTCTGTCTTTGGAAGCACTGAGGAGACTAAGAAAAAATGCCCAGGAATGCATCTAATACATTTTCATCTTTCATAAGAGAGAAGTAAACCAAAAGTGTATCTCCTTAGAGTTAATTCCTTTTTGTTTGGCAGATTTCTACTATGCTGTAGATGCCCTTCATGGTGCTGAGTGCCCTTTATTTCCTGGTGTCATTTGTTTGTAATATCCAATTCAATTTCTGCATGAATGTGGCACCCATCAGTAATTCATTCATTCTGTGAACTTGCTTTTAAAATGCTTCTGGTTTATCACAAGATGTGTATGTGAAGATCTCCTGCAAACAGATGCAACTGTCCAAATGATTGCTTACACAACTTGTCTGTTTCAGCAGCAGTGGCACAGCTTTTCATAAGGCACATTCAGACTTCAAAATATCAATTATGCAGGTTTGGAAGAGAAGCATATGAACTTAATATGTCATCACCTTTAGTGAGATTTTTCCTTTTTAGATTTCCTAAAACTTCTAAGTTATTTTTTTGATGCTAAAAAAATGTGGGATGCAAGATTTTCTACTGCAATTTTAATAGTATTGGACAGGTTATATGAACCCTCGGTGGAAAAAATATTTACTATTTGTCATTCCTCATTAAACTATGAGAAATTGCTATACTTAAAATGCATGAAAGTCTTAGTGGTTTAGTACTAACATTTCTTTGCTATTTGATGACAGAATGGTGCAACGCAACGCGCAATGTGCCATAATACATCTCCAATGTTAAAATTTTTCTAATCACCTGCCATATAGAGAACGTCTTGATGATGGCTCGATAAATATCATTTACCAGCAGTCCTGGCTGACCGGGTTGGTCCTGACAGATTGGAAATTGGCCAATGTGACGCCCATATATAAGAAGGGTCGGAAGGATGATCCGGGAAATTACAGGCCTGTCAGCTTGACTTCAGTGCCCGGGAAGCTGATGGAGCAGCTCATCCTGAGTACCATCATACAACATGTGCGGGACAACCAGATGATCAGGCCCAGTCAGCATGGGTTTATGAAAGGCAGGTCCTGTTTGACAAACCTGATCTTCTACGACAGGGCGACCTGCTTATTGGATGAGGGAAAGGCTGTGGATGTTGTTTACCTTGACTTCAGTAAGGCCTTTGACACCGTTTCCCACAGCATTCTCCTGGCAAAACTGGCTGCTTGCGGCTTGGATGGGCACACGCTTTGCTGGGTAAAAAACTGGCTGGGTGGCCGGGCCCAAAGAGTTGTGGTGAATGGAGTTAAATCCAGTTGGTGGCCGGTCACAAGTGGGGTCCCCCAGGGCTCGGTTTTGGGGCCACTCCTGTTTAACATCTTTATTGATGATCTAGATGAGGGGATTGAGTGCACCCTCAGTAAGTTTGCAGATGACACCAAGTTGGGTGGGAGTGTTGATCTGCTCGAGGGTAGGGAGGCTCTGCAGAGAGACCTGGACAGGCTGGAGCGATGGGCTAAGGCCAACTGTAGGAGTTTCAATAAGGCCAAATGCCGGGTGCTGCACTTGGGCCACAACAACCCCCAGCAGCGCTACAGGCTTGGGGAGGAGTGGCTGGAGAGCTGCCAGTCAGAGAGGGACCTGGGGGTGTTGATTGACAGCCGGCTGAACATGAGCCAGCAGTGTGCCCAGGTGGCCAAGAAGGCCAGTGGCATCCTGGCTTGCATCAGAAATAGGGTGGCCAGCAGGGACAGGGAAGTGATCTTACCCCTGTACTCAGCACTGGTGACGCCGCACCTCAATTCCTGTGTTCAGTTTTGGGCCCCTCACTACAAAAAGGACATTGAATTACTCGAGCGTGTCCAGAGAAGGGCAACGAAGCTGGTGAAGGGTCTGGAGCACATGTCGTACGAGGAGCGGCTGAGGGAACTGGGGTTGTTTAGTCTGGAGAAGAGGAGGCTGAGGGGAGACCTCATCGCCCTCTACAACTACCTGAAAGGAGGTTGCAGAGAGCTGGGGATGAGTCTCTTCAACCAAGTAATAAGCGATAGGACAAGAGGGTATGGCCTCAAGTTGCACCAGAGAAGGTTTAGACAAGATATTAGGAAGCATTTCTTTACGGAATGGGTGGTTAGGCATTGGAATGAGCTGCCCAGGGAGGTGGTGGAGTCCCCATCCCTGGAGGTGTTTAAGAGTCGGATTGACATAGCGCTGAGGGACATGGTGTAGTTGGGAACGATCAATGTTAGATTAATGGTTGGACTAGATGATCTTCAAGGTCTTTTCCAACCTTGATGATTCTGTGATTCTGTGATAAATACAACTCATGGTGTTATATGACCTTCATTTCCTTAACTGGAAGCTTTACAGTTTGCACATCTGTCTTATCTGACCAGAAAGAATAAGTGTACAAAATGCCAACATCTTAGCTCAAGGGTAACATGGAAATGAATAGTTCCAGCTACTGACCTGTTAAAAGTATGTGTATCATTCCATGTCTTGTCTTGCTATCTTTGTATTAATATGTTTATAAATTATGTATAATGTATATGTATTTGTAGTTATCCCTTGAGGATAATAAAACAATTACTTGTATTGATATATCTGACATAAATGCACAGGGAATATGGAAGGTACTTTTGTTCCATGATGCATGCTGCAAGGTTTTTCAAACATTATAGCCAGGGAAAATGTTACTTCCCTTAATGTCTTTTCCACTATAAAGAATGAGTATGTGGAGTTCTATGTTTCTCTTCCAGTATGTTCCACAGTCAAAATACCAAGTTTATAAGTAAACCAGTATTTTTTTTTTTTTTTTTTCCTAACTGTTGATCTTATGGGTTCAGCAGTTTGGCACTCAGACTGCTTTTCTGTCCTGTAGTATCACTAATAGTAATGATTCAGAAGGGAAATTGCCTTTGCTTGAATCCATTCCAACCTGCATTTTTTCTGCATCCACCCTGTCAGGGTCCATTTCTCTGCTAAAATGGATGGCAGAGGAGATATGAAATAGTCCAAATGAAAGCATGACTGTCTCAATACCAATCAGCTCTGTAGTTTTCAGGAAATAATAAGCAAGAAATCAGAGGGACTCCTGGAGCAACAGTTCTGATCATAGTGTGGTGCAAGAAATCCATGTAAGGCTGTTCTAATTCATACTTACCCATCTTTTCTCCATCTCTGTCTCAATCCCAGAAACAACAAAATTGAAAATCAAGCCTATTTTCTTGGATTTCTCTCATGTACTGGGCAGACTCTTGCAGTGGAAGGGAAGGCAAAATACAGCCCCGTGAGCTGGTTTCATGAGGCTCAAAACCAGCACAATTCTGAAAAGGTGTTTTTGTCCTAGCAGAACGTGTAAAAATGTTTTGGCACTCCCAAATAAATCCCCAAATGCTATTCCAAATTACTGCCATTCGGTTTGGGTGTATTTCATGTGCTGTACTTACCTTTTCAAAGAAATAAAAATTCCATTTACTTTTTTTTTTTTTTTACTAGGTTAGCTTTACTATGGAAAACATTAATTTTAATCAAAATATACTGATTATAATTTATTGAGGTGACTGAGATTAACTTTATCAAACTAAACTACTCCTAATAAAAAATAAAAAATAGTACTTAATCATTTAAGCTGAAATATTTGTGTACTACACTTGTGACTGAAAGTCCAATGTGATGTATTGAGTAAAAATTTTGATTTCCACATCTTATCTGCTGCATCAGGAAATAAAATAGTCTGAATTTTAAGTGTGAGAAGATGAAGCTTAAATAAAAGGACCAAAACAGTAGAGGGAGTAGAGGTTCAGTTGGCATTATATCCATTTCTGTTTTGCTTGAATTTTTCACTAGAATAAAATGCTGTCCATATACGCTTTGGGGGCACTGTAAAATAAATACTAGTGTTTGTAAGCTCTTGTATTTTTCCTCCTGGATCCAAAAACCGGTGAGAACTTTTCCCAGCCTCTCTCTGCAACTGCTTACTTGGGCCCCAGTGCCAAAGAGTAGATTGAGAGGCAGAGAGCAGAGGCCAGTAAGTTCTGTGCAATTCTCATAGCCCGCCTGCTTCATTTTGATTGCAAAAAATCTGTCCTGATGCCTACTCCAGTGCAGACTGGATAAGTGTGCATGTTGTTTACACAAGAAATGACCAGAAACAAAACCGACTTAGTCTGTTCAAAGGTGCTTTGTAGAGTCATGTCAATGTTACTATTCTGTATCTAGACACAGTGGCAAAATTTTCGTTTTTCTCCAACCTTCAAGATCTTTTAAGTCTTATTCTAACTCATTGGCCACTCACTAGGACAAACTCAGCCAAGTGACTTTGCAAGTTCCTATAAATTGCTTTGATTCTAATTTTATGATTATTCCTTTGTATATTCTTTTGAATATTAGGAAAAAAAAGATAATAATGCCAGGTTGTAAACCTCATTTGTGTCTTTATTTCTTACCAGATACTCTAATGGAAGCCATACTTCTTCAGATACTGATACTAAACTGGGATATACTAAAAGACAGATAATCTCCTTCTGAATTTCACTATTGTTCTATCTTATCCATATTTTGTTTGTCTTTATATTTTTATTCCCTCTTTCCTTTTTCCTCCGCGTTCTTTCCTGGTATGTATCACAGATGGTCTACCATCAGCAGTAGTGCTTTTGTAAACCACTGCAGCTCAGCAGATCTAGTCCTGACACAGGTGGTGTCAAAGCATTCATCCTAACAGGCTGAATCTCAGTTTAATTCCACTACCATATATATCCAGAGGATTCACATCTGGGTTGAATGTACATGAAGCTCAGTTTAATTTTTTAGAGCCTGATTAGCAAGAGAGGTTAGCAAATGTAACGCACATCTACAGGAAGGGCTGGAAGGAGGATCTGGGCAGCTACAGGCCTGTCAGTCTGACCTTGGTGCTGGGGAAGGTTATGGAGCAGATCATCTTGAGTGCCATCACGTGGCATGTACAGGGCAACCAGGTGATGAGGCCCAGCCAGCATGGGTTTATAAAAGGCAGGTCCTGCTTGACTAACCTGATCTCCTCCTATGACAAGGTGAACTGCTTAGTGGATGAGGGAAAGGCTGTCATTGTTGTCTACCTGGACTATTTTGACACCATTTCCCACAGCATTTTCCATGGCTGCTCATGGCTTGGATGGGTGTACACTTTGCTGGGTAAAAAAACTCACTGGACAGTCAGGCCCAAAGAGTTGAGGTAAGTGGAGTTAAATCCAGTTGGCAGCCAGTCACTGGTGGTGTTCCCCAGGGCTCAGTATTGGGGCCAGTTCTGTCTAGTATCTTTATCAATGACCTGGATGAAGGGATCAGTGCATCCTCAGTAAATTTGCAGATGACATCAAACTGGGCAAGCGTTACTCTGCTTGAGATTGGGGAGGCTCTACAGAGGGATCTGGACAAGCTGGATCAGTGGGCCAAGGCTAATTGTATGAGGTTCAACAAGACTAAGTGCCAGGTCCTGCACTTGGGTCACAACAACCCCATGCAACGCTACAGGCTTGGGGAAGAGTGGCTGGAAAGCTGCCCGTCAGAAAAGGACCTGGAGGTGTTGGTCAACAGCAGGCTGAATATGAGCCAGCAGTGTGCCCAGGTGGCCAGTAGCACCCTGGCTTGTATCAGAAATGATGTGGCCAACAGGACTATGGAAGTGATCGTCCCCCTGTACTTGGCACTGGTGAGGCTGCACCTCAAATACTGTGTTCAGTTTTGGGCCCCTCACTACAAGAAAGACATTGAGGGGCTGAAGCACATCCAAAGAAGGACAACAAAGCTGGTGAAAGGTCTAGAGCACAAGTCTTATGAGGAGAGTCTGAGGGAACTGGGGTTTAGTCTGGAGAAAAGGAAGCTCAGGGGAGACCTTATTGCTCTCTACAACTACCTGAAAGGAGGTTGTAGTGAGGTGGGTGTCAGTCTTTTCTCCCAAGGAACAAGCGCTAGGACAAGAGGGAATGGCCTCAGGTTGTGCCAGGGGTGGTTTAGATTGGATATTAGGAAAAATTTCTTCATTGAAAGAGTTGCCAAGCATTGGAACAGGCTGCCCAGGGAAGCGGTCGAGTCATCATCCCTGGAAGTATTTAAAAGATGTGCAGATGTGCCACTTAAGGACATGGTTTAGTGGTGGACTTGGCAGTGTTAGGTTAACGGTTGGACTTGATGATCTTAAGGGTCTTTTCCAACCCTAAACGATTCTGTGATTCTATGATTATATCTGTAGGGCATCACAACAACTGTAAAATAATTTTCACTTATGAGATAAGGCAAAACAGCAGAAACTACTTGGTTTATTCCTTCCATACACATGACTGAATGGTTTTCTTTGGTGCAGTTTGTTGAGCCAGACCATAATTCATGCTCCAAAATCTGGTTTGCTTTGGTGTTCTCCCTTTTGTAGTGCTTGTTGCTGTGGTAGTACCTACCATCAGCCCACTCTCACTGCCATGGGCCAGCTACTTGGACAGAATGACAAGGTGTCTGTCAGCCAGAATCTGCATTTGCTTTGCTTCTTCTAAAGGTATGCTGACAATGAAATACTATTCTCTGAAATGAGCTTATTCTCTTTTAAGAACATACTACTCCTTTGAGGGTGATTTTTTTCCCATTAGTTTGATTATGGCCCTAATCCCTCACTGTCAGATGACACACTCGCACTCAAATCCTTTAAGGTTTTAAAGTTTCCAAACTACGTCTGCAGACTTGCAGTTCTCTTTTACAAAAACAAAAGTACGTGCTTAGGGAAAAGGAAGGTACTTTTTTTTTTCTTTTTTTCCCCATCTTTCTAAGAAGCGATTAAAACATCTAGAACAGAAAGGGAACTTCATTCTACAGAGTGGTGAAGTGCCTGCCTAGCTCTTGTTTTGGGCTTCACACCAGTGAAGCTAACAACCGCAAACTGACTGGTCTTTCCAAGCACGCACACTTGGAAGAATGAAGTATGTCTCATTTTGATGTAATTCATTGGAGAAGGCAGTCATGCAAGAAAAATTTCTGTCCAGAAGATCAGTAGACAAAACAGGCCTGTGGTCAAGGTTTTTTTTATTCTTTAATGATTTTTTAATTTTAATCGTTATATTTAATGGAATTACCACCTCATTTGTATTCCCAGAAAGAGTGATGTTTATTGCTGCTCTCAGTCTCAGTGAAGAAGAATAATCCTGTTTTAAATCAAACACTTGTTTATGTGATCTAATAGAAAACACCAGGCTGTATATCAACTTGAAATGTAAAACAGATGTATTAAATTGACAGTAAGAATAAATTTGTCACAGCTATAAATGCTTATTGAGATATATGTTTATATACATGTGTGTGTGTATATATAATTTCTTCTTTTTTTTGAGAGTTGGAGGAAAGGACAGGAAAAGAACATTGCCTGAGAGAGCATCACCAAAGGGATGCAGTGTAGTTACTTCAGATTTAAAATTATCTGTTAAGAGAGTATGAAAATGGAGACTAGGCACACACATAGTTTTAATTTAGGGGTTTGAAGATTTAATTTAAAGGTTGGAGTTTTTTAATTGTTTTAGTTTACGTAGTCCAAAATGTGTTTTGTAAAATTTCTCAAACTACAGAAAATGTGGTAAGTCCAAAGTACTTGGCAAAAAGGTTGCGTTAAACTGATACAAGACATTCCATTTTGGGAAAAGAGCATCTCTACAGTACTGCATACCCAGCTGTCAGCTAGCCATTTTTTACTTTAGATTGTAGCCCAAAAGTTGTGATGGATGGACTTGTAAATCCTCGTTTCCACACACACCTTTTCACCATGAACACAATCTGAAAAACAGGTCTCAAATGCTTTGTGCATATTTAAATATAACTGTCAAATTAGTCCAGTCCTGAAGCACAAATGCATCCTTTCCTGTCCTGTGTTAAATTCCAGCTCAATCTTTCAGTATCAGCAGGTTTGTCTGTATGCTGTGTTCTCTCTATATGTTGACTTAACTATGCAATGTAATTTTGTCACCTTTAGAAAAGCTGGGGCACACTGTACCTTTCTTCCACTCCTCCAAAACTTCAGATAGCTTCTTTTTGATTTTCCATGCCTAGATTTTTTTCTGATCTTTTCAGAGCCCTAATGCAGCAGGTTGACAAAAGATTTTAAGATCTGGTTTGTACAACACGGCCTCAGGTGATAGAGAGTGTGTGAATTGTGCCTCTAATGTCTGAGCCCTCACAGCACAGAGCAGAAGTCCTGGACTGACAGGTCGGGCTTTTCACCAGGTGAGCTCCCCAGCAGCATCTGAGCCTTAGATATGCTCCTGCACTCATGGTTCCTCAGCCACAAATCCAGCTAGTTCTGCTGCAGTGCCAATAAAGAGGGTTTAAGGAACTATTAGGAAAGAGGAGGAGGGAATCCCTATTATGAAGAGATGGGAGAAATCTCTGCGATTTCACTCCAATCACCTAAGTCATTTCACATCCACAATATGCTAAGGAAGGCTTTTGCTGACTTTTGACTTTCAAGAGTTGAACCTGCTTTAAAGAGCTGCTGTTCCTTCTCCACTCCAGACTAGGATAGGGACAGAGTTTTTTCTGTCACCTTTCAACTCTGGATATCTGAAACATATCTTGCTGACAGAACTGAACTAATATGCTGCAGAGAGAGCTGATTTTCTACACTGAATTTTCACTGATGTTTTAGAAGGGAATTGTGATAGTTCTCAGAAAGAGAAGGCATTTGAGAGCAAAAGATTGATCAGAAGGCGAGAAATAAATGTATTTAAGCAGAGTAGATAGAAAGGCAACAACTGTGTCAAATGCAAATTTGCCTTGCTCTCCTGATATGGTGGGTGGTTGATGAGATATGATGGGCCAATCTTTGATAGTCTAATTGATTCTGTATACAACATCATAATTAGGAGTTGAAAGACTGTTCTCAGTTACATTTATTTTGTGTTCTCTCTTTGTTTAATTGGCACAGGTGTTGAGGGTTCCAGGGAGCTAGTGATGATCAAGCTTCTAATAGTTGCATAATGGTTCATCTTTGTTCTAATCCACGTTAAAGGTATCTTTTCCTCATTTTGTGAAATGTTCTGATATGAAGGCAGAAAGAATGAAAGTTGTTCTTTCAGACCATCTTTTGCACTGTTCTGTATTGCTTGGTTTCAGCAATCCCAGAAATGCTTCCAAACTGTCTCCCCCTCTTCCTTCTTTTTTTGTAACGTAGTAAGAATCCATCCCAGTGTGCTTCATACATGGGCTATTTGTACATATCTTCACCACAGAAATGCAATAGTAAGTGTGGTGGGTTGAACTTGGCCAGCTGTCAGCCGCCCACCCAGCCGCTCTGTTGCTGCTCTGACTCAACAGGACAAAGGGAAAAATAAGATTAAAAAAGCTTGTGGATCTAGATAAAGGCATTGCAGTTACTTACCAATTACTGCCATGGGCAGAACGGACTCAACTTGGGGAAGATTAATGTTATTTATTGCTAATTAAAAATAGAGTTGGTTGGTGAGAAATAAAGACAAACTGAAACACCTTCCCCTCCACCCTCACACTCTCTCCTTTCTTCCCAGGCTCAACTTCACTCCCGATTCCTCTACCTTCCCCTGCCCAGCAGCATAGGGGGATGGGGAATGAGGGCTGCAATCAGCCTATAACAGATCCTCTCTGCCTCTCCTTCCTCCTTACATTTTCCCTCTGTACCAGTGTCGGTCCTCTCCACAGGTGGATGTTCTTTCATGAAATACCCACCTGCTCTGGAGTGGGATTCTCCGTGAGCTGCAGTGTTGAGTGTCTGCTCTGGCATGGTCTTCTCCACAGGCTTCAGGGGAATCTGTGCTCCAGCACCTGGAACACCTCACCCTCCTCCTTCACTAACCTTGGTATCTGCAGGGTTGTTTCATGCTGTTCTTTCCCCCCATCTCACTCTGCTGTGCCATATCTTGCCCTTTCTTAATTGCATTTTCCCAGAGGTGCCGCTTGGCAGACGGGCTCAGCTGTGCCCTTCAGTGGATCCGTTGGAGCTGTCTGGAACTGCCTGTGTCCAGTATGGGGCATCCCCAGTCTCTTCTCACAGAAACCACCCCTACATCCCCCTACTAGCAAGACATTGCCACCTAGACCAATACAGCGGTCAGTAATGCAGTAAGCCACTCCAAGATGTGCGTTAGCTATTGACTTTCAAACACTGCCACCCATAGTGTATTTATAGAGCAAAGATGGGCCTGTATCTGTCATATATATCATGAAAACTGCATTTTCTTGATGCCTGTTTCATCATCCAGTGTTTTCCTGGGCTGTTATGATCTAGGTGTCCCCCACAATACAGCCTCTTGTATGAAGGCATCTAGAATTGTGCTCTAAATTTCATGTCCTTCTTAAAGTTTAAAATTTTGGGAGGTGGGGGATTATGCACAGTGTGAGTGAGCATTGATGTAAAGTATCGGTAGTGATTTACAAAATACGTGCTAGAGAAGACTATTCACTCTAAGCTTATTGATTACATAGCGGGACAGTGTTAATATTTTGGTGGTACGTGAAGAGAGATTGTGCAGTGGCAGTAGAATAGTTATGTAATTGGTTGTAAAAAAACCCTGAATTTACTCATCTTTTAGGGGGTAATTATCTATTTAGAAATGTGTCTGCATGTTCAGTGCTTATCATGGGTCTGTGCACACGGGAATAATCAAGAAGAGTTAGAGAAATTTTAGAATATGGTCTTCTTTACCACATATGTAGAGCACTTTTTGTTTTCTTTTTTTTTTTTTTTTCTGAGGATGGCCTTGTAAAAAAGTAATGACACACTCTTATTCTGAATTGGAAGAGAGCAGAGGCACCCCTGCACAAATGAACCAGGTTCCTGGTTTGTGCAGGGTGAGTCTTTTCCCCCTTGTTTCTTGATGGAGTTCAACTGAGATGCTAAGTGAGCACTTCACATTGAAGTAACCTTGAACATGCTGGGTGTATGTTCAGTAGTTATTAGTTCTGAAATGTGAATTAATAATCCTAAGTCCAAACGCTGCCATACTGCTGTTGTAATGTATCTCTTACAAGGAAATGAAGGTATGTAAAGTGATGTGCCCAAGGATGCAGACAGGGTCATGAAGGAAGTGCAGGAGACTGATTCCTGACCCCTCATGTTAAAACACAAGTAGCAGACAGTGAATTGCAAACACATGAGCAACTGCACAATATCCTTTTAGGTTGATATTTAAAATAATAATGCAAAAGAAAAATTCCAGACATCTTTACTGTCTGCCAAATATATTCTCTCGCTTCCACCACATCCTAGCACTCTTGTTGCTTTTATTTCAGTACCTGTTATCTGTTTCTCTAACCTGATCTTCCTTCTTGATTAGCTTTCTCTATCTTGTCTCCAGTGCACTACATCCTATCTTCCTGCTTTCCTTCATGATCCCAGTTACGCTAGGATGTCAGTGACCCTTTGGCATATTTAAAACCTTTACATTTGAGGACTAAGTAAATAAGGTGTGGGGAAGAGGGGAGGTGAGATAATATCAGGAACTTGAGGATCTTATAATTCTTGTTATATAACAATATAAACCAGCTGACAGATTATTGTCACCTTTGACTTTGTTTCCCCACCTATTTGTTCCACACTGTTCTGTTATTTTGAATTGAGATCATCCCTCTATATTTGCTCCAGGTTTTAGGCCCCTACCGTATTTAACAGTAATTAATAAATAACACTACTTATAAATAATGCTAATTACTCATAGTGAAAAGGTAGTGAGTACACGCAGATGGGTCAGGAACATAGAGTTTGTGCACCTCTCTTGTTTTGTAGCCTGGCTCTTATCCACAGTTAGAAGCAGGCAGAAGAAACTCTGAACGCAAATCCAAATGTGCACAAACAGGGCATCTGCCTCAAGTATGCATAACATGCATGTCCTTATTTAAGGGCTGTTGACCACTCAGGCTTCCTGTCTGTGACTAAAGTTTTATTTGTGCTCCTTCCATAGATTTTGCAGGGAGCAAGCCTCTTCAAAGCAAAGAATTTTTACATAGAAGGGGAGATATTTGAGCAAGTGAGGGAGGTCTTTCTGTAGCTGAACCAGTAAAGATCAGCATGAAATAGGGTTGGAGCTTCTTTTTAAGAGGAATGTCTCACATGCTGTGTCAGTTCTGGTCTGTCTAGTATCTGAGCCTAAAAAGACCTTTTGAAAAATGTCTAGAAAACAAAAGGGAAATTCTGTCAGAATATCAGCCTTATTGTCTCTACAGACAAAGTTATTATTTATAAGCAGTATCATTAAACAAACTGGGTGGAAGTTGATAACCAAGATCAATAGTATTTTTCTGAAGTTATAAATCTGGAAACCATTGATCCCATTACACTACTGTTGCAAAAATCACTAAATGATTTCTATTAATGACATGAGCCTGTGTAAAGTTCAACCAGCTCATTCATGTTGCACTTGTATACTGTCATAAAGGCCCTTGCCCTCATATCAACAATACTGTTATCAGAGCATACTGTTCTCTTATTTATTGAACAGTACCAGTTGCAGTATTTGCTCTAGTTGTTATTTTAATTTTTATTACTCATTTATCTGTTATGTTGGAAAATAAGGGCATGTTGTTACTCAGGAGGAGCTTCTGTATGAATCATGTTGATACAATGGCGCGCACACAACACAAAAGGTGTAGAGGGTGCAGTGTTGATTGTTGCCCTCCTCAGCCATACTATAATATTTTTTTAAAAAAGAAAAAAAACCAAAACAAAACAAAAAAACAAAACAAAACAAAAAAAAACGAACAGAAACAAGACTTTAATTATGAGTCTAGCTTTGAAAAATTGCTGAAGCAGTGGATTTAGTTATAATATGTAGTGTTTAGATGTCCAGAAAACCATAAATGTCCCTGAAATGTTCAGGATGAGTAAGTTACATCTTTTGGCCTGGTATTTTTGAACAATTGTATAATGTATTTATAGGATTTTTTTTTTTCCCTGAGAACATGCTGTAGAGAAACTTGCAAAATAATCTCTCTGGAATTTAGTCAGGTATTGCTAATTGTTGGACTAGCTCATGAATTTGGTGATATATGTATACAGAAGCCTTGAAATATTGACAGGATATAGCCTAATTTCTGTTTGCACCATTAAATTAAAACCAGGAAAACTCTACAGGAAAGAAAATAAAGATGCATTTGTGTAATTTCTTTTGTCATATTTTTAACATGTTGACAGTAAAAGAGGCATTTCTAAATAACTCTGTATACTGAATTTGCAGCTATGTAATTGTATTTTAGTTATTGTCTGTATCTCGTAAGGCAATTTTAATAATTGTTATTCAGCAATGTAAAAAATGATAGTGTTCATTCTCTTAAACTGATGTTTGTACTTCATAGTAATCTTTTCATAATCTTTGAGTTGTGCCTATACATTTTGCTTCCCCAATCTTCAGTAAAATATGGTATTCATAAAATTAGTATGCTGCAGAGTGCAAAAGAATATCTTGCTTTTAAAGATCAGAGATGATTCTTCTTTTGCTCCTCAACAGCAATTTGAACAAGAGAGAAACAAAGATTAATCGTAGTGTTTCTATTGTTAAACCTCACTTTTCCGATTATGCTACTTTAGCACTAGAGTACTTAGCACTGCTTATTTCATATCCAAAACTTGTATTAATTCATGTTTTAGGAAATAAACAGGAGTTTAAAATAAAATCCTCCGGGATCTTCTGTTGTTTTGAAATCTAAAGGGCTCTATAATCCTTTAAACCTGTAAACACTAACAAAGAGACCATTGTCACTAAATCAAATTCATCTTTGCAAAAACAGCATGCTGCAGAGCTCCTCGTGGATGATAAATGCTATTTAGCGAGCCAGCCTCACCTCTGGTATAACTGTACTGCCCTAGTACACCAAGCAGTGATCCATTTGGCTAATATCTTGGAAATTATTAAATGTTTGTAAAATAAACAATGAGTTGGACACCTCCCAGCTCTCTGGTTGAGTAGTTTTTCTTTATTGTTTCTGTAGACTGTTGCTTTGTTTAACATTTAAGGTTACATTAGGTCAATTCTTAATACAATAGTGTATTTGGCAAGAGTAGATGAGGATTAATTAGTTAATGTTTGCAGAAGACTTTGAAAATGTGAAGTGCTATGGTGGCATAAATGAATGTACCTGCTTTTCTCTGGTCTTGGAATAGGTGGTACTTGCAGAATGCTATTCTCATGCTTGGCAAACATTAACTTTCCATGGATCTTACTGCAGATAAATTCTGAGTTTTAATTGGTTGTGCGTTTAATCAGTGATTCGTAACTCTTCTGAGGCTATTTGGCCTCCAAAAAATGTTAAATAGTCGGTTTAAGCAAGCTGCACATGTGAAATTCATAAAAGGACTCAAACAGCCAGGGGAAGTATGTTGAGTCCTGAAATAAAGATCTGGGAGTCCACTGGATGTATTTATAACAGGGAATTTGGCATTTCTCAGAGGACATACAGGTCTTCAGAAGTATCAGATTATTTATGAAGCTGATATTATACAATTTATGACTTTTCTCACACTGACTTGCAAATGTTACCTCTTGCCTGCAGTGGAGGTTTCCCACTGTTCCTTCCTCTGTACCAGGCTTGTTGTGAGATATAACCAGCTGAGGTGCTGGTAAGCTAGAGGCAGGTGGCAGAATTGATATCCAAGTGAGCTATAGAAAAGTCTTCAAAACATAATAATCTCTAATACTTTAAGTGAACTAGATTTAAACTGTAGTTTCAAGGTGAAAGGTCATTATGCCCAACTCTATCTCTTGGAGACATTTGATCCCCCACGCTTTCCCCTTTTCCAAGATTTAGAATATACATTGATATTTTTAGCAGTACTCCCCTGTACAAGATAGTAAGTCTTCACATCTAAACATTTCTAAAAAAGGCAAATGATGGATTGCACAGTGGACATTTTTCCATCTTCCTTTCACGTTAGCTTCAATAATTCTACTAGCTTGTAATTCTTGGAGATGAGATACGAGACTTCAACTGATGACAGCAACAGACAAAAATGTAGAGGCAGCGCAATTCCTCCAAACAGATGTTTCCCAGACAGACTGATAACACTTCAACTTTCAAGTGACACCTCTTCTTAAAATCTCTCTAACTACAAGAAAGAAAGGTATAGTGTCATGCAGTGTCAGGTGTGAAATAAAACATGATTCTTCTTTAGCGTTTGATTATTCCTTATTTACAGCCTGTGTTTTAACAAATAGTATTTTTTCCAACCTCTTTGGTTTGACAAAGGGTATGGATGTCTCATCTGTCTTCCCTTTTTTCTTTTTTGTTTGCTGAACCAATCATTTGCTGGCAACTATGGATTTTCTTTCCTAACATCTCTTGGCATCTAATGTTCTTTACTATTTTCTGCTTTCTTTAGAAGTAAATATCTCCTATATTGGGCCTTCAGCACCATTAGAATTTGCAGTTCAGGCTATATTATGAATGAATGACGTTCCTTTTTATTTATAAGATTTTTTTAAAAGCACAAAACCAATGTTAGCTGTAGGGCACTTCACTCACCTGGTATTTCACAGTAAAAAAATGAGTGTAAAGAGATAAACCAGAAAAGTGTAACTTTTAACCATCAGGGAACTCTGATTATCCAATGTTTTGTTGCTGCATGCAACAAATATCCTGTTAGTGTTAAAAGAGCTGATTTGATGTTTCTTTCCCCTTTCCTTTCTCACTTCATTCTAGAGTAAAGAAATGTGGCAGTACTTTATTCTACTTTTTTGTACTCTATTGTATTGTTCATTTCCCCTCACCTGTAATGCAAACTCTTTTTGACCCACAAGTCTTTTTCTCTGAGGTCAGTGATGGAAATATTAACAATTGTAAGGACCAGTCAAATGATAAATGTTCAATGGGGCGAATCTCTTCCTGTAAACATTAAATAAACTAAAGCCTTTTCTACAAGGGCAGAGACTCAGAAGTTCCACTGTTGCCTATAAACTGAAAAACATTCACTGCTTAATAACATCCCATTAACCTAGAAAAGTCTAGCAGTACATGGCTAGACCTGATTCTCTGTTGTACTCTGATTGCCTCCCCCTGTCTCTGTGAAACTGCGAGTGAAGTTTCTTCCATCTGTATACAACCTCCTATTTAAAATAAAACAGAATATCTAGCCATAATGTAAATTCTCTTTTTTAAAATTGTACCCCCACAGTTGTACTAGAAGTTCCACATAAATTTCCCTGATATTTGTTGGGTTTACCTGGAGTACTTCAAGTTTCCTATATAGAAGCTTGAACTAAATTAGACAGATGTGTGTTCTATCCTTCAAAATTTTTGAGAGAGGTTTCTAGAAATACTGCTTTGTAGGAGTTATGGAAAATTCTACAAATTATTGAATGAACTTATTTTAAAGTTGTGGTTTGTCTTTTTTAGATCCCTTTAGATCCCTTTTGCTCTTGAATGGGAGATTGAATAATGAAGTTGACATGAGGCATGAGCATTAGCACTGCTCGATGACCTATCCCGGGTGTGTAGGGAGGAGGGAGCGATAAAAACAAAGTAGGAGTAGTCCCAGTTCTTTCCTTAGCTTTCTCACTTTTATAAATCCAATATCAATCTCTGCTAAGATCTTAGACGCCAGTACAGTTAGTAACATAAAGCCAATTCTGCTTCAATCCTTCCTGTAGTTCATGTTCTTTTCTGTTCCAAAGTTTTAGAATATGTTGTACTGTTCTAGGTCAGATTTTTTCTGAATTCAGGCCTCCTTGGGTACAAATGTCTTGTTGCTATTGCTGTCATCAACACCAGAGTTGTTTGCTTATCTCTGCTTATACTTATTGCTATACTTGTTTTGTTTCCTTTAGATCCCATGCGACAATGTATTTATGCTAAATTTGATGTAAAGGTGACAACCTTTTCCAATCCCACTCAGAGAATAAATATTGATCTCCCATTTTCACTGTCACTTTGGTAAAGGAAACACCTAGCAAGGCAATCCGGCTTTTACAGGGCTACTATTTCTGTAGTCTCTTTCCTATAACCATGTCATAGCCACAGTCTATTTCTGCTTTTGGGGGATGTAACCCTGCACAAATACTTGTTTGTTACCAGTTAACGCAAACCTTTGTTTGGCTATACATTGGCAGTTTTAAGAGAAGGTTGTTGATCAGAAAAAGTCTATAGACTTTTTTCCTAATCTCTGGTTCTTTTCTGACAGGAGGATCAGTGTTTAGATTATTTCCAGAGAGGGGACAGCCTTTCTGCCATGACTGGGAAATGTCAAGGGGTCATCTGAGAGTGCATCCACTGTTGGAGCCTAGAAGGAATGTGTTGGGGGTTTTTTTTGTTGTTTTTTGTGGTTTTTTTAAACTTCCCTTTCACCAAGCTCATCAAAACCTGTGAAAAACTATGTTGTTGCAGAATGGTTAAGAATGTTTATGAACCTTAGTATTAGAATGTTTATGAACCTTAGTACTAGACAAACTGGGAGCCACTACACTTGAGTCACAAACTAAAATACCCCCAAGGCCAATAGGAAGCTTGTCCCAATTGCAGTCACAGATTGTTTACTGGAAGAAGAAAAAAAAAAAAAAAAGAAACTTAATGAGAAAAAAAAAAATAGCATGAATCTGAAATTCCCTTTTTCATCCTCATTCCTGCATTTCTCTTGGTAGGGGAGTTGTATGTAGTTCTACATGTGAACCTCTAAGGGAAGCTTAAATTAATTTGTTTTGCTGCGGCAACCATGGCAGAGCCAATGCATTTTAAAGGAGAATTCAATCCCTTTTGCTGTGATTGCTATGGCAAAGTGACTCTTTTAAACAGTCATAGCTGTATAATGAAACATTAGTGCATTGACTTACCCTGCTTGTAGCCTTACCCTCTTGATTTCACATAATGGTACTTTCATTTTTATAAGTGTACTCTTTAATCTAAAAGCATGTAAAAAAATGCTTTTGAAAGGGAAAAGGAGCATAAAACTTTCTTGAGTAAAGGCAACAAGAATGATGGGACCCAATGGTTTAGAGCCAAGGATGACTGTTATAAGGACACGAGGTCTGGTGTATTCTCTTCTTGCCTGAAGAAACAGAAACTTGCTGCTATATGCTTACGTAGCTCCACTGAGTTGTATTCCATGGCATGCCCAGCTGGAGTCTGATCTCATGCACAGAGAGCCTCTGGTGGTAGCAAGACCCCATGTAAACACTTACTCTTGAGACTTTGGGGTTTTAGCTGTGTGTGCATGAATTTCAGCATATGAAATGAGCAATGCTCATGGATACCTGAGTTTGCAGAGTCTGATGTCATTCACTGTGTACGTTGCACCCTATGCAACTATGAGCTGCACCTTTCCTTTCCAGTTTTGTATCTGATACAACAGCTGACTTCACTGATCAACTTCATTGATCAGTGAAGTGGTGATCAGAGTGTATAAGTAAAGACATGTTGAGTAAAGAGCTACACAGTAGAGGTTTCAGGTTGTTTTTTGAATGGTATTACCTACAAACTGATCTTTTTTTTTTTCCCTCATTTCAGTTGGTTATTCTGCAGTGAAGGAATGGCACCATTGAAGTATTATACTTCATCCCTAGCTTAACTAGTGTGGCAAAAGAGTGAGAAAATAAGGTTCATAATAAAGACTGCAGTTATTCCCTTCCAAAGCAAAGGGAGAACAGAGGAAGGAAGGCTGTGAACTTGACTGATGCTTTTACTGCCTACATGCTCCCTAAACTGGGAGAGCCAGTGTGTTCTCTGTAGTCTCAAATTCCTGAAGCAGACAAGTGTCTTCTGAGTCTTGTTCAGTAAGTAAAAGGGAGGTCTCAAAAGCTGAGAAACATGAAATCAGTCAGCTGCAAAGACAGAAATGGCATCTTGTGCCCAGCTTCCTGGTATGCCCGGGAAGTTTCATGATCCCCCAGTACAGTACGAGATGGTGATTAAAACTGAAAGTCTGAATGAATAAGCATGCTGCTTCTTCCTCTTCATAAAAGTCTTTGAATACATATATATATGCACATACAGGTCTTGAATCTCCATAAAGACTGAAAAGCTAGTAGTGAAGGCCATAGGATAGATACCCAGGTTGTAGAAGTGGTGTAACTCCATTAATTTTTATATTCTCATATTGATTTCAACAGAGATAGTTTCACACTAGCTGGGAATTTGATCACAAATCACTCTTAGAAGAGTCCTGACAGGGTCACTTCCATATTTTAAGATGTGTAATAGATTACCTGTATGGTATACCTTGTTTACAAAGTATAAAAAGGGTAAAAAAAAAAAAATCTACTCTAGCTTACACTTTGCACAGTCCTGCTGAAGATTATGGGAATACAGGTCATGTACAAAAATGCTATCTATAGGATATTCTATTTTTCTCCTATTTTGGTCTTACTTTTTCTCTCCAGCCAGCAGTGATTTGTCTAAATGAAAAGCTATGCAGGGGATTCCGGGAATCAAATTGCATGGCCCTGTTGGAAATCATGATCAAAATTACTGGCTGTTAATAATGTGACTTATATCTCAGTGGGATGCCCCAAGAAGTGGATTAGCATTGCTCTAAACGTCATCAGGGATAAACAACAGGAAACTCACCCTAGAAGAGAGTGCCAGTGGCTTAACATAAACTCCCATAAAGCGCTTCAGGCAAGACTTGGTCTCAATAAATATCCCAATATTGAATCTGAGGAACTCTAAATTCAGTTTGCAAGATTGCCAACACATGTCGAAGTTCTTCCCAGGACCTGGCACTGCTGTAACTTCCCTCCAAAGAAAGCAAACAGTAGTGGGCTGGAGAAAAGCTTTAAATCTGGTTTTAATTTCTTGCAAATGAAAGAAATGTGTCTTTTTGAAAGCTTTCTTCTCTTATACCAAAGGACAAAGAAGTAAAAGTCTGATTGTTTCTCAATTAGCTTGGAGATTTTCTTGTTTGGAATAAGGAAATGTGCTGTTATTTAAGGAGCTTCTTAAAGAAGAAGAGAAAAATTGTGCAAGAGAGCTCATGCTTTGAGAAAGCACACATATTGGACTGGTGAAAAAAAGTACTTCTGCTTTGCTATGGTCAATTTTGGTTCAAGAGCACTAAGGAAGCATACCCAAATGAGGCATTTCCTTGTCTTTCAGTGTTGTTTGCCTGCATATCTGGTGCATGCATTATTATGGCTCGTAGACTGAAATGTCAAACTTGTATTGTCCAGAGAGAAGCATCAAAGCATACACTATTCAGTATGGATTTTTGATGATGGTATACTACTTATGGGTGGTGAAGCTGCAGGTGAATTATATAAGGCATGTGCAAGCCAGTAAAACCTTTGCCTTAGATCGTAACACCATGTATTTTGTATATTCAGCATAGAAAACTATATTAGAAATTATTTTAAAATACTAAAATGTTTGTGACTATTTTCACAGAATCACAGAATCATTCAGGTTGGAAAAGACCCTTGGGATCATCGAGTCCAACCATCAGCCCTACTCTACAAAGTTCTCCCCTACACCACATCCCCCAACATCTCATCTAAACGACCCCTAATCACATCCAGGGATGGTGACTCCACCACCTCCCTGGGCAGCCTATTCCACTGTCTGACCACTCTTTCTGTGAAAATTTTTTTCCTACTGTCCTGTCTGAACTCTCCTGTTGCAATTTAAAGCCATTTTGTATCTCTTTCCATCTTAAGTAAGGACATCCTAGCTACTCTGGCTCCAGCAAGACAGGGTTTGGGGAAAGTGTGGAAAAATTTTCAAGGAAGTTTAAATCACTGCTTTGAAGTCCCCAGTCTTGAGGCATTCAAGAGATAATGGCAGGTGCTCTGCGTTCAGTTAGGAAGCTCTCACATTCCCAAAGTTTGGTAGCATTTAGGTGTGTGTAAATGGAAGCAATTACTGCAGGGCAATAATTAATTTTGCTCCACAGTGAATTGCATAAAGGTTGGTTTAAATGTGATGAAAGGCATTTTAAGTAATCTCTGATCTCTTTGCTGATCATCCCTAGCCCTACCTGTCAGTGTGGAATGGCAAGCCATCCCCTTGACAGAAATCCTATGAAAGGACATCTGTGCTGTGTGACAATGTCATATGGAAGGATTACTGGTTTAATAGAGTTGAATTTTGTTCTTGCTCAAGCAGATGCATCTGTCAGTCAGGCTAAAAAAAGGAACCATATTTTATGGCAATAATTTTCACTTTGAAATTTCCATGCAAATACAGAAATAAAAGAAACAAAAATCTATAAACAATTTCTGCCAAATGTATGGTTCATGTAGCTGTTGAAAAACAAACAGTAACTACACTTGGAATACCACATGCCTGTTATTAACCGCGTATGACAGGGAAAGGTTGGTGCAACAGATATAATCTTATTTGGCTGTATCCTGGACAGCTTCTAAGCACAGCTTGAAAACAGTATTTAAAAGATCACATTCCAATATGGCATGTCCCTATTTTTTTCCAATTTTTTTTTCCTTCTTTACTTTTTCTATTTCGCTTTCCTGTCTTCCAAGCCAATCTTCTCTTGGGGTCCTTCCTCTTTTTTATGTTTTTGTGTGTATATATGTGTGTGTATGTATGCACAACAAAAATTTTTGTAAACAAAGTAAAGGAAAAAAAAAATACTCTTACGACTATGGAATTGTGTGACTTCGGAATTTATTTGTCTATGGTAAATATTTCACTTCAATGGTTACAATATCTGCATGTCCACAGGGGAGAATGTGATGATTGTCTCATGCATATGAAGTCCTTGTGTGTGGTAAAAGGCTGGTTTGTAGCCAGGTCTTTCGCTCAACTGAACTTATCAAAGACCATAATATCAAGGAGCTGGATCCTTAGAAACATTCATATAAACACAGTGATAGTGGAAAACAGATGCCTTCACCATCTACTGCAGATGAGAATTTTCTTTTTCTTCTTTTGGATGAAAAAGAACATTTCCATGGTTTTAAGATAGACATTTTTTTCAGTGAAGTATATCAAAGTTTGCCTCCAATAATCTGTAGCTGTTATTTATATCTGCCAAGGAGAGCTATAAATTCAGCCTTGACATGGTTTCAATAGTGTGAACCTCCAGATCTGCTCTAATCCCAAGATTAGATACTGAAGTGCTGCTTCAATTGTGCAGTATTATCACGTACTATCACTTGGCCCTATTTCAAACTGTAGCTTTATTGACAATACTTTCAAAGCTGTTGCTAAGTTGTGAGCACTCTGCTTTATCTACTGCTGCTTTTACAACTCCAGCTAGGTATACTTTCTTGCAGGAAGCACTATGCTAATAATAATCACTAGACAAAACGATGAGCTGTGTTTAACCTTTTTTCATACAGGAGTCTTTGTTCTACTCATAGACTTTTTTGCATCCTTGACAATTGAAACTGATTTTCCCTTACACCCTCTTGTCACTTCTACCTGGACAATTCTTCAAAACAATCCTAAAAAGCTGTATATTTATATCATAGGACTTGCTGATCCAAGTTTAACTCATGTTGGGTGGTTGTTCTTCCTTTACCAAATGTCATGACTCATTACTACCTTCAGTCATACGACTTTTCCACAAAGTGTGGTTGAACAGGTCTGTTTCAATTCCTATGAAGTGTGTGAGGATTACATTCAAAATACAGATGAATAGCAGATACATCCATTAACCAGGGCAGACCAGAAGGCAGACTCAGGTTCTTTGTGCCTGCCTGCCACAAGTGAAGGGGACAGATTGATAAATTCCTGTGCCACCTATAGAGAAGAAAACTGCAATTGATGAATCTCTTGGTATACAAAGGTCCTAAACTAAATTTTGAGAACCTGCTTGAAAGAGGTACTGTAAAGAAGCAACTGCTTATCCTAACGTCCAGTGTGAGTGGCTTCCAAAAGAAAGCTTCTGACAGAGCTGTGTTTATTTTGGGAAGGTCTGTTAGCTGTTTTGCTGCCAATGTGCTGAATAGGTTACAGAGAAAACCAGTGCTGCCCAGTGTGGGGGATATGACACAGATGATCACTTCAGAATAGAAATGTGGCCATACATCTGCTCCTTTGAAGGACTGGTGGCAGCTCTGTTTCTTTCTCTGCCATGCACCTAAATGGTTAACCTGGAGGAGATCAACAGTCACCTCTGCTTCTATTTATTCTCCTGATTTTTTTCATTTATACAAACTTTAACACAATTGGGACCGTGTTCTACACACATACTGTGAATAAACAGCAGGAAAATAGAGATGAATACTGGGAAATCTTGAACCATCACTGTGTTCTTATGCCTCATCAGTAGGATGGGTTACTGTCCTCAGACTTCATTCAGGTGCTGAAGTCAGCACAGATGTATGCTTTAGCAACAACAAAAGATTTTAACTGAAATAAAGAGTACTGATGCTGCATTTTCCTTTGTCAAATGTTTAGACTGATGTCTCCCGAATCTTAGAAAAGTAAATACTGATTCAGAAAAACATTACATCTACGCCTGCACCTCTCCCATGTTTTTAAAGGCCAGGAGTCTTAAAACATACATTCCTAACTAGCATTGTTATGCCTCTGCTCCACTCAGGGTCAATTTGCATAATGTGATATGCTTTTGTTACAAGTAAATGGTTAGGAACTTGACTTTTAAAATCATGGCATTATGGTTTCACTCTAGGTTAGCACTCATTGGCATACATGGTATTGTTTTATGACACTCTGAGTAAGCAGTTTTTCTCCGTAGATGTAATAGCTGGAAGTATTTCATCTTAATAAAAGCTGAAACCCTCAATAGCAACTGTCTGCTATGTTCCCAAATTTGTCCTCTGTACTCTCTTACCTATTGGGAATATTGCCAATAAGCATAACCTCATAGGATACACACTGTATTTGTTGGTATATGCAAGACAAAAACAGTTTTATTTATCTGATTTTCCTTCTCTAGTGGATAATTTAATTTCTCATATATCTTGGTGAATCTTTCTGTATCCTTGAGTTTACAATCTTACTGCTATGCTACTGTACCACAAAAACAATTTAGTGCAAAATCTTACAGAAGTTTCTCAGAGCAACTGATTCTGTGCAGTCTGTTCTATATTTTCTATAAAGTTTACAGTAAAACCAAGTAACACAAAAAAGGTATGTAAAATCAAGTTGCTTACCAGTGAAAAATACTCCTTTGCATTTTCAGTTTATATAGTATAAATTCTGTGTACAGTTGTTTATACCTTTACACCCAAATAGATGTAGAAAAGCCTTAAGCAGCCTGGTTTTATACACATCAAAGTTCTGTTTATCTCATGGGAGACATGGACCATAACCAATGGTACAGCTTTGCTTCACTTCATCTGATGGCTAGAGAATACGGTTATATTGCCTCGCATACATACTGGGATAAAAGTTTTGTATGAAGAATGAGGATTTCCCTTAGAACATGCATCCTGAATTTTGTGAGCAGTGTTGTTGCCTTTCAGAGTTGAGAGTTAACCATCAGGAGGTATATATGAAGATTCATAAATGTCTTAAGACTTTAAGTATGCCTACGCGTGTGTCTTTTCTTAATGCATGTGTTTAATCATACCTTCCAAATAGACATTTTTTGCTCCTTACTTACATTGTAGTGTGCTTTTACAAGGCTTTCTGTGGGCTGTGCAAGATTGCCAGCTGTGATACTGATCTAGTTTCAAGTTGATCTGGTTTGCAGTTTTGAATTTACAAGGCTTGAGCGTCTAAGGATACCATGACATGTAAAACAAGTCATTGGATTTTGTTAGTTGTTGGGAGGACAACTGAAAGAGATACCTGCATGAATGATACCTGTGGTGCAGGGACCTCAGGTTCACAAATTTCTCCAGAACACTGTCTGGCAGTCAGAAATAGTCCTGGCAACCTGGACTGTCTGTTAGAGGTAAAGGTACAACCTAATGTCATCCCATTTTGGACTTTAACATTGAAGAGCGGTGTTTGATGAGGAAAGGTTTTCTCTGTGTTCTGCAGAATGCTTCTGCTGTAATCTGATTTGGGGCTGAAAAAGCTGTAAACAAAAAGAGTATTTTCACAGGCAAAGCAGATGGGCTATGACAGTCCAGGAGATGATCTGTGCATAATCTTAATGACCTATACAATGATAGTGACAGTTGTAGATGATTGCAGTTACCTCAGAAAAGATTGTAACTTTATCTACACTTTTGTGTAGTATGACAAGCATCTACAGACTACGTCTTTTGTGATTCTATTAAATTATACTGTGTGTAGTGTCTCCATGCATCTGATACTATGGACGTCAAAATAATTTTGGAGTAAAATGGGACTAAAACAGATACCTAAACCTAAATCCCTTCTTTTTTTTTTTCCTGAGTTGCTCTGTTACTATCATTTTTGGAGGGGTTTTGTTGTTGCTGCTGCAAGAACTCACTATGCACTTTCCAGTTTTATGTGTCAGAGCTTACACTGTGGTAGGTTTAGAAAAGTTGCATGGAGGGAACAGAACAGCTGGAGAACTCATGAGAAATTATCTTAAATGCTCAAGTCTATTAAGTGTTAAAGAAAGGTGACATTACTAATTAAGTAAAATAATAAAGCTTAAGGGTTTTACAGCAAAAAGTACTGTTACTGCATCAAATGCAAAACATGGATTTTCATTAGAGATCCAAGTGGAATACAGGAAGATTTGGCTCTGTACTGGCATGATGGAAAGGACTGTTAAGCAGAAGCCTTCTGCTACACAGCAAAAAGGCAGGAATGAAGTCAGACTTGCAATAGCATGTTTTCCTGAGAGACTTGGGGAAGTGGCCTGAAGTGGGGATTATGAGCCAAAGCTGAGAGAGAGATAACGAAAGGATAAAAGAGTGTGTCTGTGTGCATGGAGCACAGAGGATTGAAAAGAGAACTGAACACCAGTTTCCTGCTTACAGTCCCTGGCTGGAACTTCCAGAGCAGGTAGGAAGAAGTCTTGTTTTGAGAAAACCCAGTACGGAGGTGCTAACAGAGGGAAAAACAGTAAACCTGCTATGCCTAAAGAGAGCAAGCAATTGCTGAAATAAATTTCACTTTTATCAGTTGTAGTGACTGAAAATTCCCAAGAGTTTTTATGTTTGGATGTCATGTGGAGGACTTAAAGTAGGACCCATGCTACTGAATTACACAAAACAACATAGGTATCAAAGGCACTATCTATAATAAGGGCTTGCTGAAGAAAAGCTTTTGACTTAAAAGGCATGTTTCAAGAAGGGATATGCTGGAAATTTCTAGCTATACCCTGAAATGATAGATTGTTTAAGGTAATGAAATAACAGCAACATGGGATTCTGAGAAGGGAAGTAATGAGCTTCACTGCAATTCCACTGAAGCTCCAAAAAGTATGTGAGCACTGCAGGCTATGCAGCCGACCTTTGTAGGATTGTTCTTAATTGGTGGAGTAGATCTGCAAACTCTTTTCCAGCCAGCTCAGTGTATCCTTAAAGAACACAACCTTGTAAAATAAGGACCTGGTCCTGTGAACACTTCCCAAGAGGGCCATGCTTGTTTCCCTGACACAAAAAAATATTGCACTTGGTAGGTCCCAAAATGAAAACCTCAGCATCACCCCATCATCATTCAAGATGTCAGTAGATGCCTTTTTGAGAGGTCATTTTTTTAGATATTCCTTAGTTATAAATTATTAACAGCCTATTAGACTGTTGAACATAAAAGGAAAGCAACTATTTGCAAGATATTTCAAAACTTGTAGCAGCAGGTTTACAACACAGTAGCCCTAGAGGAATGGATCTGTATGATTTGAAAAGCAGTATTAGCTCAACCAGTCATTAGATATGTCATAAGGCTAAGAATAACTCTATAATCATCATTCTGTCAGCATGTGAAGGGAGAGGATTTCACGAGGTCACACAAGAACTTCAGTCAGAAAAAAAAACCAGCCTAAGCAAGCAAAGCAGTGCAGGAAGCTTCTGGGGCACTTGACAAGATTACTGCTTTCAGGGGAAAGTTCCCCTTTTATTTCATTGTTATAGTTCATCATTAATACAATAATATCAATTTAGCAATTATTGTGAGCCTCTGTTCCAAGGGTTGTCTACAGGAAGGATGCTTTGCTGGCTTATAAAAGACAACCTCAGATGACATCCTTGTAGCACGCAGCTCCTCTACATGCCGCCTCCCCCTTCTTCCAGATCTCTATTTGATCTGTTGTCAAGGACAGGCCCTGACATGACACAGATGTGTCATTTCGATTTGCTAGTGTTACACATACACTTCCTGCATGTGCAAGTGCCCGTATATGATGAAGGCATAGGGATCCTGGCTTCCATGCATATACTAAAATCAATTTGGCGAGAGACTGAGCGTTTGCTGTGTGCCAGTTTTAGATTTATTACCAACATTAAATTTTATATGAAACTGAAGTGAGGAATAGCTGATAGGAAGTAGTAGTTGTTTTTACCTCTTGCTCATGCCACCATGTTGGATCATCTTTTGCTAAATCCTCCAGTAGCCACATTCTTCCTTCTTCTCATCTTCTCTTAGTAAAGGAGATACTGAAGAGGAAAGGGATCAAAAGCTGATTTACTTTGGCTTTACTTTAGAAAGGGAACTTTCTAGCTCACCTTCCTCTTTTGCTCCCCCTTCCTGTACAGGAAAATGAATGTAGTTACTTTTTGCTTGTTCCTGCCCCTGAGCAGCCTGGAAACTTAAAGTGACTTCTTTTTAAATGGAGGGAATTGCTGAATATATGAAACCTTGCATGAGAAGAAAAGGTGGTTTGTTTGGGGCTTTTTTTAGATTTTTCAGTAGATTCAATTCAACTCTGAATTTTTCCTATCAGTAAAAGCAGTAAACTAAAACAAGTTTGAATCTGGTGAAGTGGGACATATTTTTAAGTATGCTATAGCCATTTTGGTATTGGTTTCCTATAGTTCCTCTAAAAATATAATTAACCTTTCTAGCTCTAAAATAGGTAATCTTTATGCTACATTTTTAGCTTTGGAATCCTATTATGACATTTTACAGCATTTCTTCCTCCCAGATATAATTATGTAATGATACTTCTTCTGTTTTACTTTTCAAAGTCTCCTTTAGTACTACATGGCTTTTTAGGCTTTGGTCTGTAATTCCAGTTCAGAAATTACAAATTGATTTAGAGACTCCAATGTTCATCTGTATATTTTGAAGTGTTATACTAGCTGAAGTCTGAGTGCTATAACGCGATAAGTAACCTACTTACCCTTTAACTTTATTACTTTAAAAAATGGCTGGTGTTCCAGTTTGTGGGATGTTGCATAACATGAGACTCCCATGTATGATTTATAACATTGACATCACAGACTGTGCTGGTTAATGTCAGTCCTGGACTGCTGCTTTATATCAGCAACTATCAAGCTTATTCGTTATCAATAAATAAGAAATGCCAAATAGTTTCATTTACGTTTCTTGAAAAATGTTGTACATTTTTTTTTCTTTATTTTGAGCTACAGGTATTAGAGTAATTATCTAATTGCATTAATCAAGGAAGGAAGAAAAACAAAGGAAGTGACTCAGGTTTCATAGTGTTTATTCCTATTGGCAAGCTTTTTTTCTTTCTGCCCCCACATACCTTTCTTTGAGGCTGAATTCATTCCACACAGATGTGAGGACTCATTGATGGCGGCTTGTATTTTTCAGTTCATGAGGTTACCCTGTGTCCATCTGACCCTCTGCACAAGTTAAAGCAGTTATTGGAGCTTTGTAGAGTTGGGGAGAAGGGAGAGATAGTCCATTCTCCCCCCATCTTAGAAAGCTCTTCCTGCAACCAGCTTTGCATCTGTAAACATGCCCTGGGTCCTTTGGGGGCAAGCAGGAAAAAGACTTCCTTGTGGCCATATGCTGGGTAGCACATAATGAATTTAGCTCCAGTTCATGACAAACAGAGGTGCAAGATGAGCTGTGCTTAAATGAGCTCCTCTTAGCCCAGCCCATGGTGGTGACTGTGGGGTGCCATCCTCACATCTGGTATCTGCACATGTGCTTGCAGGCACTTACCAATGTTATGCAAGTTGCTCCTCCAATGTCAGCAGGGTTCTTCTCATGATACAGTTTCATGGACTGGATCTTTGCTTGTCTCTTATCTGTCTGTGTGTTTGTCCAAAGCCTTGCCATATTGGGAGGTAGAAAATCACTTTGGGCCTGAAGGAAGGATTCTTGTACAGGTGAAAAAGTGTGTTAGGCTTCTTAAAGATCTCATAAGGAATATTTTTATATAAAACAAATTAAAATTATTTAATTAAATTATACTGGATCTTTTCAACACTGGCCAAGTACTTATTGGTACTGTCCCCATTTTGAATGACTGGTTTACTGCCAGAATTTTATATGCTAGAGTAATGACATGGTACTCATGGTGTCATTTCAATTATTATTCTAATCTGGACTAAGACTGTTAACGTTGGGCTTGTGGACAAATGCCGTCTTCTAAATCTAGTGAAATCTTGAACCTCATTTTGTCTTTTTTCTTGTTTTGTGAAATCAAATGTGTTACTATAAGTGGGAGATGTTGGTAGAGCTTTGCAGTACAAGAAAAGTTAGCCCCAAACCCTCACAGTGTCCACTGAATCTTTTTCTTGAATTCATGCCACCCAGTTTGTAACTGCAGCTTTTCCTCTGAAATTCAGTGTGAAATTGCATGGTGTAAGGTAATACTTTTTCTCAGTTTCCTAAGTCCAATGAGATGTAATATGAAACATAGGACTTGAAAGACTGGCTTTAGTCACATAATTTAGACCACTGAATATATGCAAATTTCCGTCTATTTGAACTGTATTGTAAGGCTATTTTTCATGCATGGTTATATTGCAAGTCTCATAATATCTTTTACCTAATGCTTGACATTCTAAATGTGAAAAAGTGAGAATCTTAGTTTCGAGGGCTTTTTTAGTGAGCTTCTCCTGCAGTTCAAATATGATTTCAGTTCTCCACCAGAATGTAGTTTAAAATTTCATAACAAGAGAAGGGAAATCAAAAGAAATCAAAATGCTGAGAGGGGAAAAAGAAAAGAAAAAACCCAACAAAACAAACAAACAAACAAAAACCCAAAACAAAAAAAACCCACAACACTTGATTTGGGGGAGGTAGGCCCTGATGAGCCATCTTCTCTGGCTGAGCCTGCTTTGGGCTGGGGGATTGGACTACACACCTCTGGAAGTACCTTCCAGCCTCAGCCATTCTGTGATTTGGTGTCCAGTTCCATGCAGTGTGAAGGCAGGGTATCAAAACCTGCTAAGTGTTTCAGTTGTGCTTTTGTCTTCCACCTGTGAATCAGTCACAGACTTGGCTTGATACTCTCAACAGGATTAGTCAAACAGCTTGGATGAAGATATAAGAATGCTTCCTAGAGGTCTATGTAGTGTTTCTGCTGTGCATTAGGTAACAGTACTGCATTACATACTACCACTCTCTGATTATGCAAGTTCCTTAAGATTAATGATTAGAGAGCTTTCTGGATGCTATAAATAATCACTAGTCATCTGCTTACAAATAAGTAACATGGTCCTTGAATAACAGAAAGAATGAACCTGCCCCATTATTCGCAGGTATTTTCTGTTCATTATTTGACCAACTTCAGTGTGAGAGGTTTTTATAATGTAACAGACTAGATCATAAATCATATTATAATATAAAAGACTAGACCATGCAACTGGATGTATTTATGCATAAGTCTATTAAGGTGGACTCAGTTACTTGTAAGAGCCTTTGCAGAACATAGCAATGATCATACAATCATAGAATGGTTTGGGTTGGAAGGGATCTTAAAGACCATCTAGTTCCAACTCCAGGGACACCTTCCACTAGATCAGGCTGCTCAAAGCCCCGTCCAACCTGGCCTTGAACACTTCCAGGGAAGGGGCAGCCACAGCTTCTCTGGGCAACCTGTTCAGTGTCTCACCACCCTCGCAGCAAAGAATTTCTTCCTTATATCTAATCTGAATCTACCTTCTTTCAGTTTAAAACCACTACTCCTCATCCTATCACTACACTCCCTGATAAAGAGTCCCTCCCCATCTTTCCTGCAGGCCCCCTTGAAGTACTGGAAGGCTGCTATAAGGTCTTCTCGGAGCCTTCTCTTCTCCAGGCTGAACAACCCCAACTCTCTCAACCTGTCCTCACAGAGGAGGTGCTCCAGCCCCCTGATCATCCTCGACCTGCTGGCCACACTTCTCTTGATGCAGCCCAGGATACTGTTGGCTTTCTGGGCTGTGAGTGCACATTGCTTGCTCATATTCCATTTCCATCCACTAATACCCCCAAGTCCTTCTCCACAGAGCTGCTCTCAATCCACTCATCACCCAGCCTGTATTTGTGCTTGGGATTGCCTCAACCCATGTGCAGGACCTTGCACTTGGCCTTGTTGAACTTCATGAGGTTTGCATGGGCCCACTTCTCAAGCCTGTCCAGGTCCCTCTGGATGGCATCCCTTCCCTCCAGTTTGTCAACCGCACCACACAGCTTGGTGTCATCAGCAAACTTGCTGAGGGTGCACTTGATCCCACTGTCCGTGTCACCAACAAAGATGTTAAATAAACAGCGCTGGTCCCAACATTGACCCCTGAGGAACACCACTCATCATTGATCTTCACCTGGACAATCGAGCCATTGACCACAACTCTTTGAGTGCGGCCATCCAGCCAATTCCTTATCTACCAAGTGGTCCATCCATCAAATCCATGTCTCTCCAATTTAGAGACAAGGACATGCAGGACAGTATCAAGTGCTTTGCACAAGTCCAGGTAGATGACATCAGTTGCCCTTCCTTTATCTGCCAGCACTGTAACCCTGCCATAGAAGGCCACCAAATCTGTCAGGCACGATTTGCCCTTAGTGAAGCCATGTTGGCTGTCACCAGTCACCTCCTTATTTTCCGTGTGCCCTAGCATAGTTTCCAGGAAGATCTGATCCATGATCTTTCCAGGCACAGAGGTAAGACTGTAGTTCCCTGGGTCTTCCTTTTTCCATTGAAAATTATGACAAACACTTTCCTGGATTCGAGTCTTGTTATTTATTCAGTTAATAAGAAGAAGATACTTTGCTTGCTAACAAAGAGCATGGAGATTTTGTGAGTAAAACACATAAAACTTAAAGGGGTTGAAATCTACAGATCAGTACAGAAACATAGGAGTTGAATTCAAATTGAGAGTGTCTTTCCTGTATCTTCTTCCATGGTTTTACAGTTTCTCTACATAGGGAACTTACTATATAGTTAGGTAAACTGTGAATGTATGGAGTATCAGCTATCATATGTTAGTTTCCCCACAGGCACACAATGATAAGATTAGTTCCAGCTATGAGGGCTTATCCCACTTTTGAAGCAGAGTAGAATTTGCTACAGAGAGCTGCTCACACAGGAAATGGGTACGTCTTATTGACAACATGGGAAAGTCACACTGAATTCATGTAGAATGAGTTCCCCAGGGAGAAAGAGGCTTAGAGAACAGCCTCTTTGCAGCTAAAACCTATTTTTGCCTGGGAGCGTCTAGCAAAATTTTTCATACCATTGGCTAATTACCCTTTTCTTTTTACTCTACCTAAATTACGCTGCTAATATTTTTGCCATGCATACACAACGATTGTATTTCACATACATATCAACTGTAAAACAATTTAATTCAGAAGCCTGTCACAGTGCAAGATTATTGGAGTTGACTGTGAGATTAGAGCATTACCTACAAATGTGTGCTTTACTGTCACTAGTAATAATATGCAAGCATGGCTTAAAACTGGAAGCAAACATACGGAAATTATCCAGTAGATACAGGCTAAAGCCAGTTACTCAAGTTGCTCTTCATTTGTTTGTATAAAAAAGATTTGTTAAAGCTTTAGTTTTCAGCAATAAAGAAGGGAAATATATGTGTGTGTAGATAAATACATATTTAAAACATATATGTTTCAATCTTGTATATCAATATGTAGTATTCTTGTATCTATAAACTGTGTATCTATATAACAATGTATATATATCACTCAAATATGAGAAAGGCCAAAACAAATTTAAATGTAAATCTGAACTTCTTGTCCATCCTTTAGCATGAGAGATCTGTGCCAAATCAGTGTAAAAACCTGTCTAATATGATAACATTTCATACTGGCTCTGTAGGGTTGTCTGTGGCTAGGAAATGGTGTGAAGCAGTGGGGAATTGGATTTCTGCTAAGATTTCATTCAACTGGTTATTAGTCCTTTTATAGTACTCTTTGTCATTACAGTTGTCATTCACAATTTCCACCTTCAAAGCACAGGTCATTTAGACTGGTTGTGTCTTGTGACCAAAAAGTAATGTCTTAATTATAAACCTCCATCCCATAACAGTCTTTTTCTGATGAGAGTGAAATACTACTTTAGTGATTTCACCAAACCTGTTTAATGCATGGGGGGCTCTGACCTGGCAGTGCAATGTTTGACAAAGGCCATAATTCATTCAAGAACCCATCTAGCCTTTATTTAGGAATTAAAAGGAGCAACCTTCCTAAATAATTTCTAAAGTACCCCATGATGCACTGCTTTTTTAACGTCCAGGAAAATATTGATTTTTGTTTACATGTTTACGTGATTAGTTTGTCCAGAAAAAAAGTCAGGCTGCTTCTATAAATTTAATACATCAGCTACTTCTATCATAAATAAGAATTAGCTAATTTTTTTCAGCTCAAACAGGAACTTGATAATTTGTTTGTATTCTTTATTGACTGGATTTTTTTTAAGAGTCTATTTATTTTAAATAACAAATTCAAAGTATTGTACAATTTACTGGCACAAATACCCAAAATGCATTGTCAGAACTTGTTTCTGTGAGATACTCAGTTCATAAGACATGAGCAATTTTCCTTATCTGGGTACTTTGTGAAGCTAGACAGACTCTTAGAGTAAAATAGCAAAAGTGAAAAGTCTACACAAAGATACTGTTATCACTCACATATACGGTATTTTAATAGATATGTGAATATGTGAAGTAAAAAAATATGCCCAGAAATAAATTAATTCACCTTGAGAAATTCATTGTGAAAAACAGCGTAACACTTAGGAATGAGACATTGTGCATCACCTCGTTAAAACCAATATAGCTTATTTAGCTCAGATTTTGATTGCATTATTAAGAAACTCTGCTGCCAGAAAGCTGAGCAAAAATATGGTAAGGTGAAATTAATTGGCAGGTCTGAATTCAGTTGATCTTTTACATTTACAGACATTTCACAACAGACTTAACACAGTAGTATTTCACAGCAGCTCTTTTTCAAATATTAACAAAAGGCTATGCAAAGGATGACCTTTTTATCTTCATAGTCAAAAAGCTCATAGATTTATTTTTAGACATGATGCATATGGTAAAATGGCCTAAAATTTTCCCCAAGTGCCAGGTTGTTAGTGGTTCTGAGGCAGCAGGAAGAATTTTGTTAAAGGAAATATTGTGGTGAATGCATGAAACACTTTACATCATAAAGATGAGGGGGAGGGTGAAGGGAGGAGAGAGAGAAATGTAGGACTAAATGTCTCTGTCTCCTAAACACTCACAGAAGTGCTGTTTGAAATTGAGCAGAAATGGGCAAGCCCCACATTCCTCCTGTGGTCATAGAGCTTCCCACTCTCCTAATGCACTCTAGTAGACATGCAAAGTTCAGCTGCCACTGCAGAGCTCACATCTGGTATGGAGAGCATGCTTTAATAATCCTAGAAATAATTTAGAAATACCTACTCATCTTGGAAGTAGTTCTCCTTTGAGACAAGGAGCCATAGTGCCCTGCAGTGAGGCCCTGCAGTCCTCCACGATCGATTTTCACTGCACAAGTGCTATGTCAGACGTGTTGCAGCTACTGTGCATCCCCTGTGTGCTTGTCTGGGAGTTCTGAATTCCAGATCTGAAACCTGCAGGTTTCTGAGCAGGATTGTCTCCAGAGTCCTGGAGGTGCTGGGCCCTGCATTTGTACAGAAAGCTGTGCACATTCCACATTTAAGAAAGAATGTATTTGGTAGGCAGAAACAAAACTTGTATGTATGGAGGAGGACATGAACTGAGTTTAAGACATTGTTAGGCCAGTGATGAAGTGGAGAGCTTGGATGCATGAAGGTCTGTCTTTTCTTTATACTTAGAATAAGACAGTTCAGAATGGACTGCTGAATTGAACTAATCAAAAGTATGTATTCAAACCTCCCGTGTGCCAAGAGGAGCACAAGATCCTTACACTGGGGTCAGAAGGAATTTGTTTGGCTCGCTTGCTGAACAATAGGGCCATAGCTGCACCTGTGGGATGCTTTGACTGGGGGTGCGAGAATGGCTGTGGTACATACATCATAGCTCGGGACACATGGAAACAGCACACTGAAAGGATGGCTTGCACTTATTTAGTGAAATTAGACCTGTCTCAAGCTGTCTGAGGTTAATTTAGAAGAAATCTTGATCCTTCAGAACCTGCGAATTTGGATTTTCACTGGAATCTTGTCTGGTAAAGATTTAAACTTGATAAGGAGCCAGAGCACAATCCTTAAACTTTCCTCTTTCTCCAAATCAGTGTGGAGACTTGGATTTGTTACATACCAAGGTCATTTTAGTACCGGTAATGTGCAGTGATGTGAGAACTGCTCAGACTGATCATTGCCCACTGGATGGCCTTTGCACAGTGGAATTTTCCTCCAAAATGGTATTAATAGAAAAGTAGATCATGCCTTTCTAGAAGCTCATTCTGCGTGTCTCTGTCTATTATTAATAACAGCCACCTGTAGTTAAGAAACCTGGTTTTGTAGTTGCACATGGCCTGGAGAGGACTATTAGAGAAGGGGTTGGACAGGACTCTGATAAATTAATGTTACTCATAGGTAACTTTACTGTTATGTGTGCTTACAGTTCTTATCACCTCCAAACACATACTCAGTAATATTTCATGGTACCTTGGAGCTGCTCAATGAAAATATGAACTCTGCTGCATCCAACTTTTCCATTAAAGCTTCTGCTTTCCATTTATTTTGATGAGATTTTGGGGGTCAGCTCTTTTTTTAAGGGGGCTTCTACATTTCAGCTGAAAGATAAAGAATTATCTTTCCAGATCTTAAAAAATAAACCCAACCAAACTTAAATGCCTTACTGTTCTCCAAACTAAACTGAATGAAAAGTTAATTTCACTGAGTTGTATAAAAAGAGGAAAGAAATAATGCATTTTTTTATATACCTTCTGTCCACCAGTACTGGTTGAGAAACTATTCCCCTACAATCTCAGCCTTTTCTTTATCTGTTACCATTAAATCTATGACCTATACCTCTAGAAATCACTTGTATCCTCTAGAGGATCATGGGGACTGTTTCTTTATTGTGTTGCATCAAGTCATAGTGATCTAAACTCTTAACGTGAGTCTCATATGCCTATGTAACTTCATTAAAAATTGGTTACCAGGCAAAACCAAAATTTTTGCTAGAAATGGATTTGCAATAAATAACTTCTGCTGAACTCCTGCATCTCTTATCATAGTTTGAAACTATGTAAAAGTTCATAATTTATCACAGTCCATGTCATAAATCAGAGCAGAAATTTTTATTATTCAGCCATTTACCATTGAAAGTTATTATATTGTGTCTTTTTTCATACTGAACGCACATTACAAGACTGTCTCCATTAATTGTGGCAAATAATGTTTGACTTCAGTCATTTGGGAAGAATGGTACCACCTAAAATTCAATAGGATAAATTAGCCTGGTCTTAAGTACTCCATATAATGATACACGTACTTAGAAATGCAATATGCAATTTCAAGAGGAAATTTTTAGAGAATTTTGTTCACACTAAGAGAGAAAAAAAATCTAGAAATAAAGACTAAATTGAGATCAGATGATGAGAGTCAGCTCAAGTCCATAAATAAATATTAGACACACCCATACTTTTTTTGGAACTTACATGCTACTACAGGATACGTAACCATTTAATATCCATTTGGGGAGAAATCTGCCTATTTTAGTAAAAAGAAGTTTGCTTGATCAGTTAGATTTACAGATCTGAAATGTCCTCCCTTCTGTTTATATTCTGAATTATTAATGTGAGTATATCTAAATTAATCCCACACCCCTGCTCATGTAGAAGAGATGGTCTCTAAGTGTTCTGCTGCTGTGTTTAAATGTCTTCACTTTAATGAAGCATTATTTTGATTACCTATTCTGTTATATGATGTTGTCCCTTATTGTGCTGTGGTGCTTTCTGCACTGCTATTTTGTAGCATTGGGTATCCTTTTATGACAATTGACTTTGCAGCTACCATTCTGCAGTTACAAAATCCATCATGAGAGCTAATATGCATTTAAAATATAAACATACAATGCTAGATGAAAGGACTGTGAAACAGATAAACAGAGGCAGATGGTGCAGATTTAATTAATAAAAAGCACAAACAGGAAAATAAATCTGCTGCAATGATTTAATGCCTAATTTAATTAAGAAAAAAAATGTCTTGGAGTTTAGTTATTGCCGGGAAATTATATACTATATTGTTTCTATTTGGAGAGAAATGGTTTGTATAAACTTTACAGCATTTTGTTTTATGAAGAATCTGACACATTCTGATTGAATTCCAAGAAACATGCTACATGCTACACGCATAATGTCATATGAGACTAATATTTGAACTGAGTTTATTTTTAGTTTGTGGAGTACTTTACTGGTCAGAAAATAAAAATGAGAGAGAGAATCTTGTGGGATCACAGAATTTCACAGAATCATCTAGGTTGGAAAGGACCTTGAAGATCATCTAGTCCAACCATTAACCTAACACTGTTAGTTCCCAACTACAACATATCCCTAAGTGCTGTGTCAACCCTACTCTTAAACACCTCCAGGGATGGGGACTCCACCACTGCCCTGGGCAGCCCATTCCAACGCCTAACAACCCGTTCTGTAAAGAAATGCTTCCTAATATCCAGTCTAAACCTTCCCTGGCGCAACTTGAGGCCATTCCCTCTTGTCCTATCACTTGTTACTTGGTTATCACACAGGAGATGGGTCTGTGGAATTAAAACCAGAATAAATTTGGGTTGCGTTTGTTGGGGCATTTTGGCCTGTTCAATCTGGGAAATACTAGTAAAGGGATAAGAGTGTGACTGTGCTTCTGGATTTTGGTTTCAGAATTATATTATTGTTTATGGTGCTTTAGCTTTCTAAAGAAGAGGTTAACACTGACAGTCCCAAACAGAAGCAAACAAGAAATAGTTCTCTTTCCTTGTTATTGTTGAATCAAATTTTACTTTTTTTTCCTCAATAAATTAAAAGATTTGGTTTAGGTCAAGCTGAGATTAATTTCTTTTTTATTGCCTTTTTTAGTTAGATAAACGAAAAAATCAGCTATTGCTAGACTCCAGTGTTTCAGACAGACTGTTGGAGACTGGTCAGAAGATGTTGGTTTGTATGCAGCTTTCCTATACTAAAATCAGCTAAAACAGACCCCCTGGACACTCTCAAGGGCCTGGGAGTGACACAGGGACATCGGCCCTGTCTGACCCAGGTCGCAGGCAAGCCCCACTTGCAGGATGCCCAGCAGACAGTGTGGGGTCAGAGGGGGCTGGAGGGATGAAGGGGTGGAGGGGTGACATCTCCAGCCTCCAATCATCCAGCTGCTCATGGTTTTTCAAGCACTGGTTATGTTGATCAAGAGCAGTCCCAGAGTGACAGAATCATTCTTATCAATTTGCTTTCTGCTTCCATTTGCCACACAGAAAGGGCTATAACCGCTCTCCTTGAGTTTGCTGATGTCTCGTCACCACTGTCAGCCTGTCTTCCTGGCTGAGTGAGGGCAGATTCCTGGCTCTGGGAGCATTTTTAGAAGGGCATCTGTTCCCTGGCACTTCTTCCTTGAACTATACATTCTCTGTGTGTCTGTCTGTGTGTTTATGTGTGAGAAGAGGGTGAGATCTTCTCCCTGGCTTATATTTAGGTACACTATTGTGTTGATAGGTAAATAATTCTGTAAAAAAGCCATTAAAGGTTCAAGAGTTCTCTCATTATTTTCTTTAAGTAATTTTATCATTGTCAGAATAGCATTCTCATCCAATCTATAACCTTCAGGAAACTAAACCTTTTTTTGTAATTGCTACTCAGAATTAGTGTTGTAGAATAGTCTAGTACCTCAAAATACTTCAAATATCGGAATTGCTTTCCTCCACTAATGATCCATATGGGTTGTCTGTTGCTTTTGTATTGCTTTATACTGTTTGTTATGCTGATTGTTAATCTTACTCATCCTGTATAAAAAGAAAAAAAAATTCTCTTTTTATCTGCTACATCAAAAACAAAAAAAAAAAAGGAAGAAATTCCTCTCATGGGATTCTATTGATTATATTGGAATCTTAGTCCTCTAGTGTAGATACTGATTATTATGCAGTTATGGAACAAAATCTAAACTGAGAGAAGAATTTGGTGTTTCTGCTGAGCTGAAAGAAGTGACATTAATTTCTTTCAGACAGGACTTATCTTTGTGTACTGACACAAAATAAATTTCATAAATGGAACAAACTAAGGATGACTTAGAGGGAACTAAAATAGATGCTAAAATTAAGCTGGAAATATTTTATTCTGATATTTTCTAATATTTTACTGCATTTTGCATGGAATTATACTTTATCATTTGTAGGTATAGGAGTTGAGGAATGCACTATGGTCATTCGTGCGGATATTTGCAAGAGTCAATATACATATTGGAGTGAACCTCACTTGCCACCTTCTACATAAGTTAATGTTCATTTAGCAATCTTCATAGTATAAGCCTCTCACAAGAAGACTGTCACATTCCTCATACACAGCATTCTTAAAAATTTGTCTTGCTGTCAGGCTGTTTTAAGTTTTTAATAGGTGCATAAAATCTTAGACTTGTAAATCTCCTAAAACATTCACATGAATAATTCAGAAGCTAAAATTCACATGGGTGAGAAGTTTCACAGATAAGAGACCATCTACTAAGAAAGCATGTGGTTGCCCTGTGAGTGCAATTGGAGTTGTAAACATTATCTGGTAAAAGTGAGGTTTCCTGGGGCTGCAGTAAGTAAAGCCTGTTACATCTTCTGGTATTAATCATAATAAGTGTTTTATCTTTGGCTGTCATGTTTAGTTTCTGCATGCAATTTACCTCTCAGGCAAGCTGTTCACGGTATCGGCCAAGCTTATCTCTGAACTTATGGTCTTCAAGTACCTAAATGTATTTCCACCAGAGTTCCCACAGTTAATGTGACAAAAGCCAACATAAGTGCTATTTTAAGACTGCACTCCATCCCTTTACAGAAAAACAGTGTTGCTTGTATTCTGATCACTCCTATCAACCAAAGTAAAGCTTAACTGCCTTTATGAGTCTTACACTCTACTGTAATTTTATTATGACCTATTTTCAGATAGACTGTATACACACATAATTTATCTTGACTCCAAATGTCCCTCACACATGTTATCTCCTATCCTCTAAAGTGCCTTTACTGCCACAGGACTTCCACATACAAAGCATGTCATTATCTGTCTGACTCCAAAGGTATGTTTAGCAAGACGCAAAAGCATGAAGGAAACACATGGTCCCTGTCCCAAAAAGTCTACCAGCAAAACAATCAAATTGCTTCAGGAGCTCCAGCAATAGCCCTCTAAGAGGAAGGCAAGGAAAAAAAAAAACCTTTTAACAGTTTTGTGAGTGGCTCTATTTGCATGATGATACCAAAATGATATGGAGAAAGAGGTCAAAGATTAGACAGCTTTTAATATTCTACTCTGCATGACCCCATCTCACTGCAATACTCTCATGATCTGCTAATAATCCTTTATAATTAATCTTCCAGCCTAATATTAAAATGTAATCCACATGAACACTAATCGGAGCATACAGCAAGAAGTGAAATGGTTACCACTTTGAGTTGTGCATGGCAAGCACTATGCAATTTTAATTTAAAATCCTTAAAACATTTGGCCCTTGATGTAAAGACAAATTAAGTTTCACTTCTGATATACACAGATACAGTACAACACATCTAGTTCAGACCTGCTGCTGTGACACTTTGCCTGCACAATGCTTGCCAAAAAAATATGGAAACATTGCTACTGTGAAAATGGAGACTGCGCTTGACAGCTACCTTGACATTTACACAGAGCATGAATGCCAAACAGATTTTGTAGCAGCCCATAAAATAAATGGCCCAGGTTCATAGTTGGTAAACTTTGAATTTGGCCTTCTGGATTAGGTTTTATATGCAATCTATATGTGTGTGTCATAGTAATCACTGCTGCAGGAGAGTCAACTGTTTTCTCCTTGCACTGATGTAACTCAAGAATTGGGCTGAAGTTACCATGTTATGGAAAAGGTGACACGATGCAACATTTTATTCTGTGTTTCTCTCTATTCCATTTCCGTTTTGTTATTGCAGATCCTCTCTGTGGATTCTTATACCCTTAAAACACTTTCAAATTAGTTGTCACTAGTGTGATTGGGCTATTCTGCATATTAAAATGGATGGTTCCCTTTCCTCCTCTTTCTCTCCTGTGTAAAACTACTCATCAGAAATCTCCTTGTCAAAATACTTGTATTCTGAACAATTTACTTTTTTCTCTCAAAAATGCAAAAAATTAACAGTCCAATATACTAGACCAGTGTAAGAGAAGCAACTTATTTTTTCGGAATTGAGGTAAATATTTGAATGTGTCAGTGCCTTTAGTCTAGAATATTCTTAAACTAACTATTCCCATGAGATTGCAGAACATAAAATGGAAATGGAACTGCAGCAGAAAGCACCTAGAAGAGTTCAATGGAAAGTGCAGTGGGAATATTAGTTCATAGTAATCTTTTGATTGGCTTTTTGAGATGGAAAAGGGCAGGTTTAGCTTTTAAGAGTTAAGCTAGAGTAAGCCTATTGTGAACCATGGAACATATAGTTTTTCTGCTTGAATAAAGTGGGAAAAGACTGCAGCTTAAGATGCTGATAGTATTTTTCATTTCTTTAATGAAGCTTTGCACACTAGCTAAGAATGTTTTCCACTGATGGCATGTAGTAGAATTCTAAACATCTAATGAGTGCCTAGAGAGCTGACTAATTAGGAACTGCGAGTGATATTAATATCTAATATATATTGCTTTAATTAGCCAAATCCATAGGTCAACATTAACACCAATTTTCCAGTCATGGAAAACTTCATTCCAGAATTTGACACTTGGGTTCCTACGGCTGCCAGGCAACCTCCATGAATGGCCAGGGCAAACTGAGGCAAGAGGATGAAGGGCATGAGAATGGATATTGCTTTGAGCAGGAAGAGGGGTTGCCAAACTGTCCACGTGTTACTGTAAAGTGGAATTGCTTTCCAATTTTGGAAGGAACAAGCTGTGACAGGAGAAGATTTATGTCATCAATGGTGAGATTGCCAGAAAGGATGCAAAGGATGTTTCAGAATAGAAAGACACAACAGAGAGAGAACTTACAGCAGCTATTGTGACTGCCTTAAAGCCAGCATTACTTTTCTCACACTCTGATCTCCTTTGACTTCCAGAGCAGTTTACAGAAATTATGATAATCATTACTGTCTTTCAGCACTCTTTTTTAAGGTTTATTATCTTCTTTACAAGAAAAAGAGAAAAAGAGCCCATGGAAGGAGAGAGCAAGTAGAGAAAAGAAAGAACGGACAATTACTTCCTGAGGCATCTTACTGTCTTGAAGGTCACATTAAAATTTAATTCTGTTTCCTGCTCCTTCCTTCATTGTAAAATCTAGATAAAACTGTAGAAAATAGCAGAAAACAAAGCTAAAACTGTATTTTCAGGAGGGGACTTGAAGTAAGCATGGGAAGTAGCCTGGCCATGATTTTTCAGGGCACTACATGATGATAGCATGGTAAATAGGCTGTTCATCCTTTAAGGGTAGAAATACAGTAACATTTTTCTGTGTTTTAAATATCCATGCTATATTTGCAAAGCAATACAATAAAGTATATGTGGTATATTGCAATACCAGGAAAATATTTGTTATTGGTTTGTAAGTAATTAGAATTAAGTTGCTTGAAAGATGTGAAGAGGCATGTTTCCAAGAACATGTATAGATCTGTGATATAATTTCATTGTAGCACAATAATACAAAAATAAATGGGTTTGGGTATACATAAAATGTAAACTAATGTATTAATGTAACTTAAATCAAATAAATCCTCATTTGCTTAGTAAATGCCATCTCTGTGGTTCTCATGATGTATCACTTAATGTAGTACACTTTCATTATAGTCAGTGAAAACTTGATCAGAATAAGTTTAAAGACCATGGCTAGTAAAGATCATGGCTAGTATATGTGCGGGAGGACTTAATAAAAGTACTGATGTTTTCTTAAATTGTGAGTAACCTCTGACTAGGATGGTAACTTGTTGTGTATATATTATTTATGTAAATCATGTTAATGGAAAAAGATGCAGCCAGGTATTATTAATTAAATTAGAAAACAAAACAATAAATGCTTGATGCAATAAAATTGTTTACCTGCCATTAAGCCCGATCTTAAAATATGTATGATTATACCTTGTACCACAGTCAAAAAGGAGGAAACAATGAAAAAGCTTGTAGTGAAGAAGGCAGGAGACAGACTTGGGGTGAGTAAGTGAGGTTAGCTATCGATGGTCTAGAAGATGATTTGGTTTTGGGGTAGTTTCCCAAGTTTTTATGCTCATGTACTGGACTGCACTGCAGTGTGCTGGAGGGAGCAGGCCCTGTTAATTCTTAAAACCCATGCAGGTATGAAGTAATAAAAGAAAAGTGAACAAGGACAGTGTCCCTGTCTTTCCCACGGTGACTAGTAAATCTACCTTGGCATAGTAACTGAGAAACCTGTATCTATTCCTACGGCACATCTGATGAGACAGGTGAAAGCATGGGGAGCTTGCCAGAATAATGGATTATTTGTATGCAGAGACCTAAATATCAGACTTAATTCTGACAAGCCAGAGTGACTGCTATTACAGGCCTTACTTCTAGAGTGTCTTCTAGTTATAAACCAAGATTGTACTGGCTTTGTATTTAACTTAGGCTGACAGAGCTGCCAGGGGAAAAAATGGTTAAAAAGTCTAAGTTTTTGTTATAAAAGCTAGAGGAGGAAATATTTCAGCTAAACCTTGAAAACTGTTGTTCCTTGTATTACCCTAGCAGCTAGTAACAGATGGGAAGGGAGGAAAGCTAGACATAGACCAGAAGTGCTTCAAAGACTGTGTGTGAATGGGTGCAGGCAGACCCACGCTCTTCTGCTTTGAGCTGGTCATGAGGCTGCCATGGTAAGGAGACGTAAGGCTGCACTAGTAGGGGTCTGTGCCTCCACAGGGCACAGGGTTGTTGCAGTAGGGCCATGTAATATCCAAACCAGTTCAGCACAGTGATTTCCCAGTGGGAGTCAGCATCCATGCTGGAGCACTACCACGTGCAAAGCCTTTGGGAAGCCATGTTCTTCTTATGTGGCTGCCTCAGTTGATTTTGAGAGCCTGTGTCATGAGTGATATTGGCTGATGTAGATGGTCTGTGCCACATAAAGAGGATGTAGGGACATGAGGCAGCTGAACTATAGCTCCTATGCACCCTGTGAAGGTATTGACAGGTAGAAATACTTCAGGCTTCAGATTAAACATAGCAAGAGTCAGACATGTGTTAATTTTCCTTTTTATTGAAACTATGACTCTTCTACGATACGGATTCTCCACACACAGAAATGTTTAATGTAAATCACTGTTTTTCTCCTCTTGCAAAAATGCTAGAGGTTCCAGGAAAAAAGACAGGTCTGAGCATTGGTTCCTACCAGGCTGAAGAGCCCAAGTTATTGGGTACAGGTTGTGGCTAAGCGGGTGACGAAGAATGACAAAAAGGTTGTGTCAGATCATTATGAAAAATGAGATCATTATGAGCTGCCTCCTAGGTAAAGAGCTTGAATTCAAAAGTGTTAATGTTATGCTTGGCTCTGCAACGTTAACTTCCTTTTCTTATTAGTTTACTTGATGATGTATATGTATTTATAAATAGAGCCCTAACAGATTCACACATCATGCAAATATTTCATCTGGCAAGTACACTTTAAAACAAATTTCAGTCTGACTCTGCACTTGATGAATTATATCAAAAATATACTGTGGGCTGTATCTGTGAATTTTGATGTAGAGCTTTTTAAATATTCTAAACTGTTACTTAGTTCATATTTTCTGAAAACCTGTACTTTGTTGCAGAATTTCTGTTCTGACTTTCAGACTGCAAGACACATTCTGTCTCTATTTTCTACAGTCTAAGATTTTCCTGCCAACTCCTCGTAGAGCTCCACTTTCAATCTGTCCTCAGGGAAACCACTATGAGATAGAGGGATTGTTTATTTTTAAGCTTTTGAAACTTACCTTTTGCTTAGTACTCGAACCAGTGAAAATTAAATCAGCAGAAGGCCTTCCTTTTGCTGCTATAGATTTCAGACCAGGTTCTAAGTGCTATTTCATTCCTATAAAGTTTGTGCCCTTTTCCCCTTCAGATGTCTTGACCAAAATGAAAATCCAAATAACAATGAAATTACTTTTAGTGCTTCTCCTCTCCCTGCCTTACTCCCCCTTTTGCCCAATATCAAAAGGTTAATGAACCAAGTCCACAGTGTTTAGATTTTGTACCAAGTACAAAGAAATATGTTGTGAATAGCTGATAAGTGGCATGATCAATAATAGGGAAACATCTTCCAGCTGGTGTTATATAAAGGAAAAATTATCAACAAAGACCCTGGCATTGTCAACGTTGGTTTGTAATATATTGATAAGTTACAGATTAGTCACTGCATTTTAAACAATTGTAATGTTGACCACTGAACCATGTATATTTGGATCATCAAACATGCTAAAACTCCATTTCTGAGTGTAATGGCAGACCTTTAAGTTGTGTCTAATGAACTTCTCCATAGCATAAACTTAGTAGCTTTCTAACAGACCTTTTTCAAACATTGCTTGCCATTATGAACCTAGTTCAAAACAGTAAGTACAAAAGCAAAGAGATGTTTCAGCTTAAAAGCAGGCATTTCCTAGGTAACTGAGGTATGGTTATTTTTAAATAAATTTGCTTAGTATCCCTGAAGACTGAATGCTATTTGGCGATCATGAATAAAACTCTTGAGTGGTAGCTCTGGAAGTTCTAGTGTAACTCCTGTGGCACTATATTTTGGTTAAGAAACTAGCTGTCTGATGTTCTCTAAAAATTCTGGTGCTGTGGGCATTTAATGGACCCTAAGAACATTTGCAAAATGTAAACTTATTAGAAGTATTTTGAGGAAGAAGCAATATCTTAGAGGAGATCCTATGGGTATAACACTGACATTTATTATGGAACTGTGTGGAATTTCTTTTGCAACAGCTTTTTACCTGTAATTTGTGCAGACAAAAGGCTAAGCATAAACACATGCTTTCATATGCTCAACTTTGCTCTGTATTGATTAATTGCCCAGGAGGATTCATGCCTTCTAGACAATGAGTAAAATTTTGGTCCTATAAAAGTCAATGAGAATTTTGTTATGGACTTGCAGAGAGTCAGGATTTTATAAAAACAGAAGTAAACAAGGTTGTTGGATATAGGCTGATTCTCCAAAATCCATTTGCAGTTTCAGCTTTCCAACTTTATTTTAACTAATAGTGAATAAATTACTTGAAAAAATGCCTTTATAGGGAAGAAAATGAAGTTCTGATTTTGAGCAAAATTATCTGACAGAGAGATAAGATATATCTTTTAAACTACTGCCATTTCCCTAACAAAAGTTGTCAACTCCCCAAAGACAAACTACTGTCTGAGACCTTAATGAACTTTTCTGTCAACAAAATAACTGTTGTTTTGAGATGAGTGGGGAGAAAAAGAGCATAGATAGTGAAAAAAACATTTGCTTTAGTTATTTTTTCAGATCACTTTGTTTTAGAAGTAGCTAATATTTTTGCCAAATATTTGTTTTGCCAAATATTTTTGCTTAGGTAAGGGCTTGTAGGGATCTAAAAATAGCAATGAGGGCAAATTTAAAAGCTCATTAAGGATTAACACTTCTTCTGTATATAAAAAATAGGAAACATGTTAGAATATGTAATACATCTAGAAAGAGTGGGATTTTAAAACTGTCCCTGCGTTTAAAAGCAGCAGGAGTATTTTAAACATCTCTGGAATCTGTAGCATTTATAAGAGCTATTTATTAGCTGCCACAAGCACAACACTTCTAAGAATGAATAAAACCATTTAAACATTTCCCAGGACTCCTGAGACCGAGGTGTGTGCTTTGCATGTATATGTAAAGCATAAATATGAATGTGTGTAAGTGCACGGGAGGGAAGAACAATTTTCCCTTCTTCCTCTCAAGAGAATGCCTGAAATTTAATTGAGGTAAAATAAATGTTCTTATCAGAAGGCACAATGGACCTTCCCAGTTTTGTTTGTGGCAGAGTTCAGGAGCCCTCCCCATGGCTTACTCTACCTTCCCCCACTTCAGATATTAACCTGGACATCATGCCTTCCAAACATTAAATGAGCTGTGCGATGTTTTATTACATTTCTCATGTGGCTAAGCTTAGTGTGGCTTTTAAGTGTTCCTCGGTATGCCGTGCTTACGCAAGTTATTTTCTGCTGTGGATTGTTGATGCTGCAGCAGCAGATAGAGTGATGTGCCTTGAATTCCAATGAGGAGAAGGCGTTGGTTTATTTTGGTTTTTTGAGTACAGAGTGAGTATTTTGAAAAGATTTGTAACTCAGATTTTTCTCTATTTCAGGCTTAAAGCATTAGAAATGAATTGTTTTAAGGGCTGCTGGGAAATAATTATATGTCTTTAGAAAGTAATTTAAAATGTCATTGTTTGTAAATGTTGTTTATGAAAATGTTTTAGCTGGTGACTTATATTACATTCAGTGTGGATCTCCACAAAACGCAAATGAACAAACAGAAACCCTAGAGCACTGAGAAGCTAATTTTTATGAAACTAATTTTTATGAAAATGGACAAAAGCAATGGGGAGAAAGTTTGCTGTTGAGAACCTCAATTGTAACTAAATTAGACTTTCTTTCATTGTACTAAGTTGTTTCTGATCTTGTCCTGACGATTAGGGAAAATTTATAAGCAATGAGGTGGGCAATTGAAGTGATGTGTACATTTTCTCAAACTCCTTTAGGAGATTAAAACCTTTCAGTGTGTTCTATCCATCTGCTTATTTAGTGCTTGTATTATTGGAAGCAATCCTCTCCTCTTCCAGCAGTGATGCTTAGATCCCTAGTTCTTAAGGGTTGTGTATGAAACAGATTTTAAGGGATCCAGCCCTGATTAGAACAGTTAGCCTGTTAACGTCCTATGTATTTACAGTGGATTATTTGAAGGGAAGCAGGGGTTAAGTCAGCAGGTCTCTCGGCTTCCCCAGGGGTTAACCTGGCAGCCTGTTTGGCACACACAGGAGGGCTGACAGGTAGCAGGATTTGTCTAAGCAGTGTGCATGAGAGCCAACAAGGAAAACTGAATGCTCTGGATTAGTTTTGGATTATGTTGTCAGAGTGAAGCCTGACGGACAAACTGCAGAGGAATAAAATGCAATCTGTTTGGGGAAAAAGACAGCGTGCATAGCTTTCATTTTTCAAGAAATGACAAGAAAAATCATTAATAATTTGTAAATCCATGTCCATTAACTTTTCTCTTTGTTATCCCAAGGCAGTCTTTTTAACATGATTTTGCCACTGTTCTATATCTGTTCTTTCTTGTGACAGATGGCAAGATAAATATAAAATTGCAATAATACAGTACAAACCAAAGGGAAAAATATCTAGAAATCATAACACCTGGAATTGCTTAATGTGGAATATTGGGGGTGGGGAGGGGTGGTGGGTTTTTTCCATCTTTTTGTGGTGAAAGATAAAGTTTAATATCATTTATATACTTTTCCTATTCTATAGTTTAATTCATGTGATCATAATTTACTTCAAAATATTGGAAGAAACATTTCATTATTATTTCCATTAAAGCAATTGAATTACCAATATTACTAGTACAGCTGATTTCCTGTTTTTCTTCATCTGGTTATTTCATTATTTTACTCCTCAAGTACTTACTGTTTTACAAGAGGGGAAGAACATTTAGGAAAAAAAATTTTAAAACCCAACAAATAAAAAACAACTTCTTTTTTTTTTTTCACCAGAAAGAATTGTATTAATTTTCATTGAAATGGTGTTTGTCCTTGTAAATGTCACTTAGTTTGTTAACAGTGACTTCTTCAGCTATAGAAGAATAGTTCCTGCTCATGAACTTCAGTCAGATTTGATTTTCAGAAGGTTACGGGGCGGGGGGGGAGGGAGGGAGAGCAGGCAAGGGGAGGAGGGGGTTTCTACAATTACTTTTTTATAATAAAGGAACACACTAAATGGAAACTGGCAAATAAACCTACTTATGGACCAAGTAAAGTCAGGGGAAGACTGTAAAAATTATTGTGGCCTTGATCTTTGTTAGTCAGGTTTATACCAGATTTCTTCATATTTACTCAAATGCCAGAACTGTTTTATGGCTTAATTCAAGAAAAAATGATCCATCAGTTACAGCATTTTGGATTATGTTGTTGCTGAGGTGTTAGCAGAGTAAAACAATTCATAAATGTATTAGAACTAGAATTGTATTAGTACAGCCAAATAATTTGCATGAATACATTTATATTATAGATTTTAATTTTTTTTTCTGCTTATGAATTATCCAAATGTAGAATCAATGCATTTGGTTTTGGAGGAGTACAGTAAACACTGTCTATGAATTAATCTTGGTCTATTTACATCTGTATGCAGATTTTGTGGCTATTCAGTATACCTGATTTGAGGTGAGTTGGGTTCATTTTCAGTGAGCGTGTGAAATGTACATTAAATTTCTGTCTCCTAATTAGTGACGTAAGAAAGATTTTGCTGCTAACATTCCCAGTTTTATTATATTTCCCTAAAATGTGTTCTATCTGAAAGCAGTCTTGCTAGCTATTTTGTTTACTCAATTATTCTTGAAAAGTAAGTAGAAGAGTATGAGGAATTGCTATAGCCAACTTTTACTTACAGTGTAGAATTTGCTTTTGGTTATTAAATCAGCTTTGGGTAAATGTAATGTTTAGCTATGTGGAGTGTGAGTAAGCGAGTAGTAAACATATCTCCAATAGAGTAAAATATTTATGCCCAAACTCATTCTGACTGAGTCCCTGCACCTCATATATGCTGTTGGCTGACTCTCTAGATCTTTAGAACTGCTTCCTTAATAGGAAACAACAGCATAGAGTAGAACATCAAATTTAAAAACATTAAAAATTCTTTTAATATTAAGCATGTGCTTCATTGCTGATTCACGGTGGCTAGATTTGGTCCTGAAAGCACTGTTGTTGGTGCATTTTATTCTTTTTTTGCACTGAATGGATAGAAGTATTGTAAAAGCCATGTCATCTCTCTGGGCTTCTCTTTCCCCTTGAAAATAGTAATACTATTTCACGAACATTGTAGACACTGAAAATTATGCTTTGGGATTTTTTTTCTGGATAAAAGCTCAACAATTTAATTGTACATAGTTGTCAGCACTTATAACTAATCAAGCTTTTCAAAAGTAGTCATATTGTACTTCCATCTCCAAAATTTCAATCCAGATGAAGATTTTACTGGCATTATAAATCTTTGTTCTAGTTATGGTTATTCATCAAGAAGTCTTCTACATGTGCTTTTTCAACTATTTTGAAATGACCAATTAGATTAGGACAGCAATGCAATTTTGTTTGTGTCACCTTAAAGGTAAAAGTACCTGGAGGAGAGTGCTAGAGTAGCAAAGGATATGTTTAAAAGGCAAACAGAAGTTAAATGGTTTGCTACAGATATATTCAATCTTGTGACTAATTGTCCACAGTTAGGAACATTTATTTTCTTAAATTTTTCCACTAAGATAAGTATTACAGATTCAGCGTCTTAAATTCAGCTTTTAAAATAATGTATATCAGCACCTTTGTTTATACACAAAAGAACTAAGATAATTAATTTGTTTATTAATGTCTTTTTGTGGACATTCACAATATCCATATTCACAAGCTTAAGTATTTGAACCAGTGAACAGGCCTGGGGCATTTTTCATCCTGCATGTTTCAAAAATAGCTTATCAACATCTCCATAATCTGTAGTTGTCAAGTGGTTATTTCATTTACTGCTGAACTAGAGTGAAAACTCAGCAAATGTACACAATAATTGGGGCTAAGGGTCTAAGAAAACTGCAGAAATGTATAGGCATAAGTGCAGTATAACTTATGTGAGGAATTTAATTAACAGCTGCTCACAGTAATATAGAACAATATCTAATGGTGAATGATAGTCCAGACTTCAATATTAGTCTACAGAGAAAAGCCATTGGCTCTATTAGCACAGCATTTTGCAGTATCTTTTAAATTGGTCTTTTAAGCTCTTCCAGGAAAGACTACCTAGGTAATGGCCAGCAGGAGCTACATGTTGCTATAGCTTGTCCTTCCTGAAGACAGGTCTATTCCAGGCTTGCATAACTTTTCAGAACTGATGGGAATCACATCACAGTTTGCTGTGGCTGCAAATCATTATTCCATGGGAATAAAAACAAGAGAAATGCTGTTAATTCTGTTACTCAGCTTTTAAGCCTGACCACTTTGGGCCAAGTTGTCTGACCAAACTTGGATTAGTCATTGATTTCTTTGTCATGAATTTATGGGAAGTGACAGAGTACAAGAAAAAACTTCAGAATGCTTCTCTTTGTGACATTAGTAATAGCAGCTTTAGGAAAACTTTAATATCCTGTTCCCTTTTTCATATAGAAAAAGTTAGACAATAACACATAGAAATAACTGAAGCAGTAAATTATCAAGGGGCATACAGTTTTAATAGAAATAAATCCATAAAACTATTGCATATATCCTCCTGTTCTAGGGGAATAAAAGTCTGCATGACTTATTTATATGAAAGCATTTGCTAGGTATGCACACCAAAAAAACCTTCCAAGCTACTGAAAGAATATGACTTCACTATTGTTAACACTGCTTTAACAAGTTGTGATGCAAAGAGTAAGGAAAAAAAAAAGTTTGCCCTTAGTTGATTACTTGTATATCATATTTTATTCTGCAGTGTATCATCCTTGATTCTGCGAGGTTTAAATTACATTGTTGGTTCCAAACCTCACCTCAAAAGAAAGATCTCTTCCATCATTCAGTTCACACTGTCTTTAACTCAGTCTTCTGCTGACTTCTGGTATTGCACTTTAGGGAATTCTTAGGCATAAGAACTTATTTCAGAGCTAGAACTATAGTTCTACTCTCTTCTGTTTCAGGTTGCATGCAAAGGCTCTTTTTATCTCTATATGCATATAATAAATAGGGTGATCAAGTATTCTGGTTTGTCTAGCAATGCAGACTCTGTCCTGGTATTTCAAGGACTGATTTCTGGATGCTGTTTTGACCTGGATTATCATTAGGGATATTGACTTTTACCAGTTTGTTGTCCCCTCTCATGCTATCTCTACTAGGTTCCGTGGCCTAACATGAAAGATGAGTTTTCAGTATGTAACACCACAACCTTGTGCTCCATTTTTTTTTAAATTTTAATTTTAATCTGACCACCCTAAGCAAAAGCCAGAGACACTCCCTCAATAGACACCTCAGAATTTTGTAGTCTCAAAATTAGGGCTGAGAGCCAAGTGAAAGTGGAAGAGTATTTTATGTGTATGTGATGGTGGCACAGGTTCTGAGTCCTGTTTGTGGGAAGAACCACAGCATAACAATGATGTGAGCTGAAACGGGCCTAGCTCATCTTTGAGACTCCAGCGCTTTGCAAGGTGGTAAGTGAGAGATAGCACAGTTTTATCTTTGAATAGAGCAGATATGAAATTGTTAAGAGACAAAAATAACTTAAGCTAAAAGAGTCACTTCTTACAGAAGTGAGTTTCTGTCTCTCTCCTTCTCTCTTATTTCCCCACATTTTTTCAAAAGAAAAGAATGATCACCAAAATACTTTTCACAAGTTCACAAGTTTTTCTGACTCAACTCAGAAGAAAACCCTTTGTAATACAAGCTTGAAATATCACACCTAAACATGTATGGAAAGAGATCACTGTTCACACACAGATCAGTTCTTCCAGTCTCCTCTGGGCTACAGTTGACAGTGCTTTTCTGGTTCTGAATTTTTCTGCATCTAAGTCTTGCACCTCCCAGATTTCTCAAAGACATTTTCATCTTCATTATCCTCTTAATGATACAAATTCATAATGCGCTTCCTTCCAACCTTCCAATTTCTACATCTAAACATAAACACACAGTATATATTTAGTTTGTAGAAGTTTACAAGTTGTAAGCATGCGTGGATGATGCATCTCTACCTCGTCCCTTAGCTTTGAGATATTTCTCAGTATATGCAGGCCTGTGAAACTCTGAATGAGACCAGTGCTTCAGTATTAGCTTTTTTAATATATAGCAGCCTTCCTGCATTTACAGGTCATCCAAACTCTACTTAAGTAGTGACATCCAGTGCACAGGTTTGAGAGGCTTGCAGGGTTAATTCTGTCATTACTGTGTTGACATGAGGCATGTTACAGCTTTCAGCTGAAAATGTTACTTGTAATCTTTTAATCCCAAATTAGGTCAACATTTTATCAAGTTAATCTAACATGAAGATTAATTAGGCTGGTTAACAAGCGCACAGAGGTTATTTGTTTTGAGTCTACATTTAATCAAGGAGTTAGTCCTTAATACAATAGACAGCCTCCCCCCTGCCCCCTAACCCTACCTACAGTTCATTCCATCATTTTGATATCATGTGCTGTTTAGGACATAAAATTAGGAAAAGGCCAAATTGAATTTCTTATTCAATCGACCCACAAGCCCAGCTGAAACAAAACCAATCCCTTGTAGTACAAGAGATGGATTTTCAAAAATTGTATAATTTGCAAAATTAAATCTATCATAGATTAATTTAAATTTTTTTTAGAAAAAAAAATGCCATTAATATTAAACTGCCCCGAAATTTATTTTGAAATAATTCCATAGCATTCCAAGACAATTCTTCATGTAAAAATTATCACCTTTTGAAATGCGGAAGATGCATGATGTTTTCTAAAGTAAGATTGATACTACCATTAAATTCTTAAGGCTACAAAATGCAGAACAGTGGAAAAAAACTGTTGAGAGAAATGTGCCAGGCAAAGTGGAAATTTTATAAAGAGAGTTTCTCAGGTCTGCACTGAAGTTTCCTCAAAATTAGACAGTCTCAACAGCTAATGCTATGCCTGCTAGATCACTCACCTGAGATGCAAGAACCTTGTTTTTGACTAGAGCTACTGCAGCAGGTCTTTGGCTCAGTTTCTCAATCTCATAAATTTTAGTAACCAGCAGGAACTATAAGGGAAAGGAACTTTGTACACTTTTTAGAGTATTTACCATTCTGAAAACTGTTTCCCAGCACAGAGGAAAGCACCTTTCAGTTTTGCAGGTATACTTTTACAGCCGAGGAAAACTGTTCTTGATAGTAGTGAAAGAAAGTAGTTTTTTCCCTAGGGCAGGATGTCTTTTAATAAGAAATTTTGGTTCTACTAGGACCCTTGAAATTACCTGCTGCATTCATGCTGTCTTTTATTTTTCTCTTTGTTACCCACAAAACTTGTTGCTCTTGTGGTGTTTTGAAGAGTAAGAACAATGGGATAAGCAGAATGGAAAAAGAACTTGTCTGGTTTCTTTCTTTACCATTTTCATGCCATATCCCTTCTGAAAAAATACTATTCAATATAGTTACTCTCAAATATCCAAAAGGAGGAGAAAGAAGACAGTTTGTATAGAGGGAGGTGGCATAAATCTGCTAACAGGGGTCATTAGACCGGACAAATGCCTTTCTCCCCTGAGTTTCCTAGATAAGGAGAACCTATCTAGTAGTTAAAAATTCCAAGAGTCATTCTGGATAGCATTACCGACCCCCCTGGGTGTTGCTGCAGAGTTCATGCCCTGTTTCATCAAATACCCAGTGACATTCACCAGGGGCCATGCTAATTATAGGGATTTAGCAGACAATGTCTAAGAACATTTCATCACAAAATAGCATGTCTTTGTCTCAAGTATTGGTTTGTTGATGTGCTAAGTTAGCAAAAAACTGGAGGTAAAATGATCCTGCAGTTTGTTAGTGTATCTTTACAGCAACATTAATCAACATATTGAAATGTTAAGATACAATCTCTCCTGCCTGTAGTGCCCGCAATAGTGTGCTGTTTTGCAGTTACGTGGAGGAGAAAGGTTCAAGGTAGCTTAAAAATTAATGGATTATACATTAGTTCAATGTCATCTAACCCAGCTGTTTTAATGAGATACATGGTTTATTCACTATAAAACATATTTCTTAGGCAAGAGTTAGACAACCCTTGTGTTTTACTTATGCCAGACCTAGTCCGTAGTCTCTTTACTGAAGTCAGGGGGGAGGGGAGGGTGTGTAAGGATAAGGGAGGCAAATCAGACTCCCATATTGCTTCACTGCCAGTTGAATTGTTGTTTGATTCTCAGAGAGCAAAGCTTGTGATTATGGAGTGAAATCCCTTCCTCAGAGCTAAGTGCAGAAACAGACATAAGCAATGCTACAATTTAGCTTTACCAGAGTGCAATCCATCGGCTTTCCTTGTGCAGTACATGGAGGCTGGGTACCTCAGAAAGCTGTAAAATAGCCAGCTTCTGAATGGTGAACAGCCTACTCCAACCATCTGAAAAAGCTATGAAGAATAATACATTTTATAACCCTCCAGGCAGAGAGAGGCTTAGTCCCAGAGGTCACATTGCCATTGTCACTGAAAGTCTTTCTCAGAGATAGACACATGACTCCTTACTATTTAAAAAGAAATAGAGTACAACCCATCCATTACTTGCAAGATGTTGCCAGTGACTGTGTGATATCTTCAGTGTTTGGGTCCCACTCTGGCCCAGTCACCGCATTGCAGTCCATACTCACAATTAACTCTATTTTTGAAAGGGAATAATTCCAGCAGAAAATATGCATTGCCCTACTCACAGTGGCCTATAGCATGGTGCTTCCTGTACTATCTAGGGAGCTGATGCACAGGAGGGTCAAATCAGTACCACTCTGATTCTAAGAATACCCTAAGTGGTGTGTCCTGTCCAAAATGTGCACCTACACATGACTGCTAGGCATGCCAAAAATATATTTTCTCCATCAGATCCGTAAGGGGATTTATAGAAGGGAGTTTATCAACATAATTCAAAGGATTGTAGAGATTATACAAAGCCTATTCTAATTTTCTGTTCCCAGTATACTTTATGTAGTTTGTACACTGTGGAATAACTTGAAATTAACAGTCAGTCTCTCTCTCTGACACATACGTTTCTACTTATACATGAAATTTATTCTTTTTTATTCATCAATTTACAGTACTTTTATGTTTTATTAAGCATTTATGTGTGGAGGTGACAACTGACAGCCAGGTTGGACTCAGTTGCACAGGCACAGTACAGACATTATAAAATGATCATACCTGCCTTTTAATGGGAGCAATCAAAAACATTTACTTGGTTAATAAAAATTCTGAAGTGAACTTTTAAGTGGAGTTAAAATTAACTGCTATAAAAGCATATGGACATTCAGGACTCCTGGAAATTAACTCAGCTACTTAAGAACCTTAGGAGAGTAACTTCTGGCTGGCAAAAATCTGCCAGATGTATTAATGATGATGGAAAGAGTAATGAGATAAATAGGCACAAATGATGAAGCAGAAGACTTTGAATTGACAAATAGCTAGTGGCATAGCAACAAAAATGGCATACAGCATAGAAATCACCTATCATTGAATTTCAAGAATGTTTGACTGCTAGTAAATACGTCATGATCATTAGGAGGCTATAGCTGTTTCCCTCTCCTCCCCCCATCCCCGTCTCTTCCTTCACCTTTTTCCTGTTATCACCTTTTCTAGACTGAGGTTCATCTCCTTTTCCTTTTTATATTTTCTGAGAACAGTTTCTAAGAGGTACATTTGCATCACTCTCTGCAGTGTAGCATTTGTTTGCAGAGCTACAAGGGCACAGGCAACACTATTGTCCAAGAGATGACTCTCAACTGGGGTGCACAAAGTGTTTCAAGCCATTATGGCACTGCCTGTATCCTAGTTGCAGCTTACCTAAAGGGTTTAAGTGAGAACAGACTTTATGTCCTCCTCATTCTCCAAAGCAAAGGACCTGTGATTAGTTCTGGTCACATGATAGGGCATATAAGTGGGAAGAGGATTTGTGGTGGACAGTAAGGAGAGCTTCTGGAACCAGCTCTAACTCCTCTGCATTCACAGAGGGTATAACCCACAAACAGCATTTATTTATTTAGTGCTGTTTTATGATGGCTGACACATGCAAGTTTAAGTTATGTAACTGTACCATTTTTGTAAGTATCTTCTAAATTTTTATCCTTTTGATTAAATGATTGGAAATATATTTAGCTCCATGACAACTGAACTCCCCACAGTATTTATTTCTCTAAGAATTTAACCTCCTTTTTAAAATCTTCTTGCAATATCTTATTATTGCAATTTCTTTTCTTTTTAACTGTGAGGAAAAGGTCTGCAGAACATTTCTAGTGAGCTCACTGAAAGCTGTCAAATAAATGCACTAGCAGATATGTTCATGTTTTAATGACTCCAGGAAGTGTTACTGACAATTCTAATCATAAAAGTTTTTACAGATACACTCAAACCCAGAGTATGCATGGTCAGTTCACATAATCACACCAGGTCTCACCTTCCATGGTGTTTGGTTTTGTTTTTTTTTTTTGTTGTTGTTAAAAAAAAAAAAGCTAATGAGCTCATTTGGAGATGTAAAGGCTTATTACAAGTTAATGTGATTTTTTTTAAATGCAAAAGATCATGCAATGAAAATGCCAAGAGCCTGAGGTGAGGAGGTGATTTCTAAATTATGGTTCTGAGAAGTCATTGCTTTAGTTAATAAATCAGAGAGCGGTTTGAAGGCATACAGGTTTAAATTATTTGTATTTCCTCCTAAAATATTTCAGGATTGTTGTCATCAGAGAGCAGAGACTTTGATCAATTTGTAAGTCATTATTTTCCTACGTTTCTGGTGAGAAATGGACATTGTATATAAAGCTTTATTCCTGGAGGTGGCCCTAAGCAGAACACTCATCTTGTTGTGAGAGTCCAAGGGAGACTGCACTCTATTATACTCTAATACAAATAGCCTGGTACACAGCACTCTGTGTAAAGGGAATGTATACAATTTTATGAACGGGATTTTTCTAAAGCTCTCTGAAGTTAAAAGGAGACCAAGACAAGTATTTAGAAAGATAAGGAGAGGAAAAATTATAAAAAGAAAAAAAAGATAATCTCAAAAGCCTTTTTCCTGTATTTGTAAAGGATAGAACCTTGTCAAATGCTTATTACTGTGCTCACCTATAGGATGTACATATATTTTTTCCAAACAAATTTATTGCTTTGGTACACATTTAGTTAATGGGCTTCTGTGACATGGAAGTGCTACAGGGACTCATTGTCTTCATCTCTTCCTGCTGTCCTTTAAGTCAATATTAGTTTATAGAGAAGTGCCACAGTGCAATTAATTTGTCCTTCGAAGAATTCAGATTCATAAATCAGCCTCTTTCTCCCTCTCTTTCTCTCTTTTTCTGCACGCTTCATGGTGAGGTAAACATTTGCAACAGCCAAACCTCAAAAGGTTGAAAGGTCTAATTCAGAAAGGGCTCCCCAAACAGGATGCTTATCTTAAACATACAAATTTATCCAAACCTTTGCAAGCTTACCTTTTTCCATGTGCCATTATTTTCTTTCCAACTTACTCAGGCTATACTCCTTACCCTCATACTGTTGTTTTGATGGTTCTTTTTGTTTGATATGAATGAAATAATTTTTTTAAAATCTACTCAAATCTTCATTGTAGTGAACAGAATGCAAACTATTTCTGGATTCATTAAAGCTCAGATAAATACTTTCCTGCCTCTCTGACTTCCAGTAGTCTTTAACCCTCTGTCTTGCTGAAATCCTTCCCACGTATCAGAGAGGCTGGCAATCTCCTCTGCACAGGCTACTGTCTTCAGATCTTGTTGGTTCTTGGGAAACACAGGGAGACCCCAAGTGTTAGGATGTGAATGAAGTAGGCTACCAGAGAAGGTGACAGGTCGGAGACGTGCACCTCATCAGTCACATCACACTTTAAGATTGGGGCATATATCAGGTCAGGTAACTCACTAGGTCAGGTTGGGGGGCGTGGGGAGTGGAGTCTCTTGAGGTTTATAAGGTAGAAAGGAGAAGAATGAAATGAAAGTGACAAAAGAAAGTTTTGGGGAAAAAGAACAGATGAATCTCAAAGGACAGAGGCAAAAGATCTTAAAACAGAAAGAAGCCAAATTTCTCAGAAATTTTTCAGAAATTCTTCACTCCTTCACTGATCTCTACCTTCATCTGTAATCCTCATTTATCAGACTCCTTCAGCTCTCTCCCATGACTCCAGAGAAACCTGCATCCTGTTTCAAATCCAGTTCTCATTCTACAATGGTGGAAGCTAACAACAGAAAGAAGGTCTTGCCATTACTTCTTCTCTCCTACTTGATTTAGAAATGAAGTAGTTTTTTCATGCCTTTTATTCTTCCTGCCCCTTCTACCAGGACTACAAACAGAATTTTCTTCAGAGAGTAGCAAATAAGACATAAGTAACATACTACTGAGTTAAATTTCTAGGTCCAGGGTTCTCAGGTTTTCTTTGCTTTTATTTTGTTTTCTTTTGCCGCTCTTTTTGAGGACTAGATTGCCAGCATTTCTGGGTGCAGAGATGGAAGTTATTCCAGTTGAATCCACTTCTTGGGCTGTTCCTTAGTTACTATGGAATAAGTAGTAAGTGATAATAGCAGCAAGTATTTCTAATGCTCTGCAGTTGATACTGCATCCTGATGAAATATACTTGATGAAACTTCCCACTCCACCAAATAACTTTTTGGCATGTGTCATTATTACCAGACTGGAGTGTTTTTCAGCCTTTGATACAAGGGATTCTATATATAATGGAAGGGGAATAAAACCTCTCTCTAATAAAATATTGCAAGCTCATTACCGCAGTGTCCTGATGATAGGGATTCAAACCCCTCTGGGAAGAAGGAAAACAAAATTCAGGTTCCCACATCTTTAACAAAGCTGTACCAACAGCACTAGAGAAAACCCAGAAGCACAAGGACTCTGCTTTGTAAGTACAAATAGAACTCATCCCCTTTAAAAGAAGCAATTACTGTATGACCAGTCCTGAAACTTTTGAAAGCTTTTTATTTTTGTAGAGCCTTTGCACCTATAGTGGAAAGATTATGGTTCAGTGATTGCTTGCAAAGCAAAGGACGTGGACAATCCGAAAGCCACAAGCCATGCTGCCAGCTAATCAGTTTCCTGCGTGACAGTACTCAGGAAACTTAAATTTAGATCTTCAAAGAGTTCTTGAAGACTCCCACTGCAAGGGGTGATGTTCAAGCACAACAGCACCCTATTCACTCCCTGAATCAACCAACCTCCATTATTCATAGAATCATCGAATTGTTTAGGTTGGAAAAGACCTTTAAGATCATCAGGTCCAACTGTTAACCTAGCACTGCCAAGTCCGCCACTAAACCATGTCCCTAAGCACCGTATCTACACGTCTTTTAAATACCTTCAGGGATGGTGACTCAACCACTTCCCTGGGTAGCCTGTTCCAATGCCTGAGAACCCTTCCAGTGAAGAAATTTTTCCTAATATGAAATTCATTCATCCTAAACTGAGATACTACATCTCTGAACACAGGCCTCTTCGAAAGCGCTGCGCTTGTAGCCTCATGCCTTTTGCACTATTCCTGAAATAACAGAAATAGAGCAATTACAAAGGGGAATGGAGAGCATTACAAATCTAAATATTAACCTAGAAACTAAAACTCTCCTGCTAAAAATTAAAAATATGTAACAGGAAAAATATAAAAGGGAGAAAATGTAACAAGGTTCTCTTTCCATTAACTCTGCAAAAAATGTAATCCTTAAAAAGAGAAGCTTATATATTTACTAACACATTTCTCTTTGTAAATACAAAACCAGTTAATAGCCTCATAGCTCAGTTTTGTCAAAGTGCTAAAGTCCTAATTTTTTTATAATCTCTGCTCAAAGTGAATAGAAAATTGTAGGACATAGAAATCCATAAAATCACATCCATATCCCTTTACATATGTGTCAGCCCCTAAAACAAAGAGAAATTAAGTCGTAGTTATCGGAATATTTCCTACAGGTATTAACATTCATATATGTAAAGTGAGTAAAGTGTATATAAATTATGAGTGAATGTCTCAGTCCCACTGTCATGTTTTAGTCCAGGTCTTAAGCTTCTGAGGGGAGAGAAATAGTCTCTCACCTACATAGATGACATTGCAATATATGCCCTCCTGAGCACTCGGGAAAAAAAAAAAAAAGGGGGGGTTACTGTTAGAAAGTTAACTAGAAAAGTTTAAAAATTGCTTGCCATTTTCTTCAGAATAAGTTTGTGTACAAATGTTGTTACAGCAAAACAAAAATTCTCTGCAGGTTCACACCTCCTCTAATTTTATGGTAGCTTGTTTATAAATTCATATTGTGAAACACCAGTTACTCAACGTACCATGTTTTATTTTAATTATGCTTTAAAAAGAAATGAGGGAATCAGAAACACTTCCCCAAAATTAGATCTATGAAGGAGGCAAATAAGAAATTGAAGTGGAAGAGGAAGGAGAGGAAAAAATGTACTGCAAGTTCAAAGTGAGCTTGGGGCAACCTATCAGGACGGGGATTTAGGAATAAGAAATGAGTAGCTGAACTTGCTACTCGGGCTGGCTGAAAGCTGAAATTTCATTCCTTAGATAATGCTGCTATCATGTTGGGTTTTTTCTCTGAGCTAAGATGAGAAAGCAAAACAACTAACCTTTTTTCACAAAGCAAAGTTCAAAAAAAAATTCAAATTATTTCCTTTTTTTGTCTGTCTGTCATGAGTTGTTGCACTGTCCCCCTCTTTCTCTACATAAAAGCGCTTATTTTACAATTGTCAAAAACATCTTGACAAAGTTCTACAACCAGCATTCAGAACTGAACATCCTTTGGGATTGTGGGATTGTCTCTCTCTTCAGTATTTAAGGAATTTTAGAAGTGAAATATAGGTGGGAAAATGTGTTGATCCATTGTATGCAACCGTAAAAGAAAATCACACAACTCTGGTAGTCTCATATTAGTTACTATTAATGATACCATGTAAGTTAGTGCTAAAGTATAGACATCTGATTTTGAAAGAGAGAATTTGTTTACCCATGTTTAAAAGCTAGGTATCTCCCTAATTGATACAACATTGTTTAAAAACTCAGTTAAAGGGGATTATCTGAGTGGAAGTTGTTGTTATCCTCATTGGTGAGACATAGTACTACAATTCCTGCAGCAAATGGGGTAATTTTTTCCTAGCTGCATGTTCCAGTCAAGCTGACATCAAACATCCTGATTATTTTTGGCAAAAGAATCTCTGAAGGTTATTGACCTATTCTGCAATAATACTTACTGTTTGGCTTCTTGCGACTTTACACTGTTTCTACTCAGTACTTAGCTGGAACTACTTTCCAGGAATTTCACAGGAAGATTTTACTGCCAGTTTAAACTCTATTTGTTTCCTTTTTCTTGTTTCCCCGTGATCCTATTTTCCACAATAGTTAATAAATTATTTATTTATTTTAAAATTTGTATAACATATTCTATGACCAATCAGAAGCACCATGGTTGATCTTTGTATAGGGATCTACCTGTCTCTTAGGGATGGATAGTAATGTGATGACTTGAAGTAGATTTATGTTTAGAATTTACTCCTTTATGAATTTGGCTGTACGATACCAAAGGAGAAATGATTGCGTCTACTTATACATAGCCTTACCTAATGCTTAATGATTAAAGCAAATGCCTTCTCTTTTTCTTTCCATTTGCCATTCCTTTTCTTTCCATTTTAAATCCACAGTATCTGTTATATAGCTTTTTGTTGCAGATGTTAATTATTTTCTCCTCTGATAATAGAAAGTAAGAACCTGAGCTTAATTCCTTGGTGAGCTATGTTTACAGTTTGTTTGTAGCACCAAAATAAAAAAAAAAAAACTGTAATTATAACCTGGAGGAACTGCAGGTAGAATAAAGTCGGGTGACTTAACATACCGTTTTCATAGTGGACAGTATTTGGTGAAGTGCTCTATATGAGGCAGGTGGGACAGACTGCTATTTTGCAGCCTACCACATCAAAGTGTAGGGCCTTTCCTCTCTACTGTTAAAAGGAACTGATGGGAATTGGAGAATGATAGACAATCTTCTTAATTCAGGCATTTGAAAGTTAGATAGTCTCAACCTATTAATAAAAGAAGAATATTGTGACCATATGTCTCATCTGTCCCATATTTGGCTACAAAATCATGTGATGGTACATGCATACACACAGACTGCATTCATGTATCTGGGAATTGCCAGTGGTCATAAAGTACTAACATTTTTCATACTCTAAAATGCCACATCAGAAGAAGCTGACTACAGCTTGACAATAACTTATTTATTTGTTTGTTCTTACTAAAAGTTTTGGCTATTGTGAGTGAGGTAGCTGTACCTTCAGTTCTTTCAAAATGGATTTTTCTATCATCTATATTTACTTTGCTACAACACTAGCCTGTAGCGCTACTGAAATATGTCCAATTACAATAGTGAATAATAATTTATCAGTGTCTCATTCCAGAATAAATGAATAGTCAGATAAAATCCCAAAGGTCAGGGAACAAAGTGAAGCAGACCACCTGGTCCTGGTGCTGCACGGGAGAAATGGGCTCTCAGTTAGAGACATTTAAGGTGGGAAAAAGGTGTTCCTGAATTGATCATCAGTAGGATGTCATGCTGTTGTGAGGCTTATGATGTACATACTGCTAAGACAGGAGATGAAAATGAGTCGAGTTCTGCAAACATGAGTTGGTGAATCTGGATAGATTTGTATGAATACCAAAGAATCTGAACACAATCCAAGTTTCAGACAGTTTCTGTGCAAATTTACAGCATCTGCTGGAGTTGGTGCAAATCCAAAGGCTGAGTTTGATTCTAGTCTGGTGCCCATTTCATGAACGAAATGAGATGGGATTGACAACAGAAATCTGACTTGGAGGGGAAAAGGGTATCTTCTGCCATTAAGTTGTACATTTTGTACTAGAGCTGAGCAGATATACAGGACTGCATTCCACCTTTACAGCCCCTCTACCCTGATTCCAAAATGATGAGGAAATTTTTCCAGTCTCTGATGTAAACTAATGCAGATTAACTACAGTTCTGCCTTTTGGTTTTGTTTCTCACTCAGAAGGTTATTCAGTGGCCAAGCATTAGCTAAACAGGTTCTTTAAATACACCCATTCCCTGACCCTACTCTGAGCTGACTTGCTATGCCACTTAAGTGAGCCTTGTGCTGGGACAAATCCCTAGTATCTTTATTCTCCTTCCTAATTTACTGCAGTCAGCGGCATGCATGGCAAAAAATAGTGCTTCTGATTTGGGCACAGAGTGCACTTGATTTGAAATTTCAGAGAGCACCTCACTCCAAGATGTGCATTTCAAGTATCACTTGTTCTTGGAAGGTGCATGTGCTGTTCATTGACCAGAGCATGATTCAGATATGAAGTCAATGTGTTTACCTTCTCACAGGGCTGGACATACTGGGGTACATGCTGCTGGTTATTACCTGTAATCTAAATCAGACTTCAGTTGTGTGACTACAAACAGGGAAGTGACATTTCCTTACAAACCTTTCTAGCTTTACAGTTACTGCATTAACCTTGCAAAACAATGATTAGCCTGTCTGACCTTACAAGCCACATACCAAATATTCATATGGCTGAGCTGTATTTGACTGAGTACATACTCTAGGAGTGTGGCAAAGGGTGATGGGTGCCCCACAGCCCATTTCACATGTGCCACACTTGGGAATTTGGCTGAGTCCAAGTCTGACCCAGTGATAGTAGTGTCTGCTGGCACTTGCTGGTGAAGACTGAGGCAAAAAAGTCATTGAGTACCTCAGCCTTCTCCATATCCCAGGTGACCAGGTCTCCTGTATCCTTCTGGAGAGGGCCACATTTTCTCTAGTCCTTTTATCACTGATGTTCCTATAGAAGCTTTTCTTGATGCTCTTGAACATCCCTGGCCAGTTTTAATTCTAACGGTGCTTTGGCCTTCCTAACCTGATCCCTGGCTACTCGGGCAGTTTCTCTGTACTCCTCCCAGGCTACCTGTCCTTGCTTCTACCCTCTGTAGGCTTCCTTTTCATGTTTGAGCTTGTCCAGGAGCTTCTTGTTCATCCATTCAGGCCTCCTGGCATTCCTACCTGACTCCCTCTTTGTCAGGATACATCAGTCCTGAGCTTGGAGGAGGTGATCCTTGAATATTAACCAGCGTTCTTGGGTCCCTCTTCCCACCAGGGCTTTATCCCATGTTACCCTGCCAAGCAGATCCCTCAAGAGGCCAAAGCCTGCTCTCCTGAAGTCCAGGGTAGCAAGCTTGCTGTTTGCCCTCCTTGCTGCCCTAAGGATCCTGAACTCCACCATTTCATGGTCGTTGTAGCCAAGGCTGTCCTTGAGCTTCACACTCCCCACCAGCCTCTCCTTGTTGGTGAGAACAAGGTCCTCTCCTTGTTTGCTCCTCTATCGCTTGGAGAAGGAAGGTATCATCAACGTATTCCAGGAACCTCCTGGATTGCTTGTGCCCTGCTGTGTTGTCCCACCAACAGATATCAAAGTGGTTGAAGTCCCCCATGAGGACCAGGGCTTATGCATGTGGGGCTGCTCCTATCTGTCTATAGAGGGCCTCATCCACTCAGTCTTCCTGGTTGTGTGGCCTGTAGCAGCTCCCCACTATGACATCTCCTGTCCCTGCCTTCCATTTTATCCTGACCCACAAGCTTATTGATTAGGAAGCTGAAGGAATTTAACATTATAGATGAACTCCATAAAGAGGAATAGTAGCTATAAGAAAATTCAAAATGGCAACAGATATAGTCAGCAAACAGACTGGAAGATAAGATGTTGTCTGTGATACAGAGGTAATAGAACACATACTGTGTAATGCTCAAAGCTAAGTTTTATCCAGATCATCCTTCACCTTCACATACTTGTCTTACTGTAGAGGAGGATAGTTATAGGTCGATTGATAGATATGTACATATGCACACACATGAAAAAACATAATTTTTTTTTTCATATATATAAAATAGAAAGATATCACTAATTGTATGCTGAGTTCCAACAACAAGAAAAATCCACTTTTCAGTCACACACACACACAAAAGCAGTCATAAATGCAGTAGCCATTATGTAATTTAGTTTATTCTTGAAAGATATGTGCTGGAAGTATACATGTTAACTATCTCTACTCTGCAAATTGCAATGTATTCACAAATTATTGCTATATACATTTTTATTTACATTGATGAACACTACTTCCAAAGAGAAAAATAAAATAAACTTTCTTGTTATATACAGGAATAAATAAGCGGGCACGACCTTCTTTAATTAGCATTTACAGCAATTTCAACACAGAGTTCAAAGGTGAAGTAGGCTTTGTTTCATATACATTGGATCTTAGAGTTAGTAAAGACTGTAAAACTAAAATTCAGAGGCTGAATATTTAAAGTAGAAGGAAACTGCATTTGATTTGATTTAGATGTCTGTAAAGCCTACTATAGCCACATCTATCTTGGGAATTGAATGTGAAATATTTTCATTACTAATCTGGTGTTGGTGGAAATGTGTTATGATTTTGGCATGCCTACTATCAGATTAAAATGCAACAAGATAGTAACAAGAATGGGTTTATTATTCTTTTCTATTTCACTGCCTGTCTCTCTGTCTCTGTGTAACTATTCTATTAATATCATGACAGTGTAATTGGGTAACCAAAGATGTCTTCCTGGTTTTAAAAACTCTCTAATAATCAAGGTGAGGCCAAATTGCCAACTGTTTTGCCCACAGGTGCTTTGAGGCACAAAATTGAAAACGTAGAATGTGAAATCCATATGTTGTATCAGATTAAACAATCAGCATTGATATGCAATGAAATGTCTGGTCTAGTACACACATAAATTGTGGATTTGGCAGCAGATCTTGTAAAGAGCATGAAATTTATCTGACTGAAGATCCTTTGTTATCAGAACAGCAACCAGTATCTAGACAGGACACTGGATGTTTAATTCTGGTCATTTCCATATTTACCAGTCATCTTACCCTGTCTGTTGGTACTCCCACAATGACAATTTCCCAGAAGCAGTGTTTTTCCAGACTATCAAGCATTTACTCATTTATCATACATAAAGCAGAGGTTCTCTTTCCAGCAGTTTATGGTAATAATGAGGAAATGTGGAGATATTCTCACTTAATAGGATATAGTGGAAGTACCTAAAATGTTCTAAACCAGTCTTATCTGTGGCTCTACAAGCAGCAGATGACTACTTGACAGCATTACAGTTGACAGCCATTACAGGACTTAGCATGTGATCATTGTGTTTTTCATGGAAACTTGGCAGAATGTGGCAAATTCTCTCTCATTCTCTTACTCTCCCTTCCTTTTTTCCATACTTTCCTGCTGTATATTCTGTATCCCATTTCAGAACAGCAGTGAGTGACTTCAGACATTTCTCAGGGATTATTGCACTTCATGGGCAGTGATATATCCAAGGCATCTAAAAACACCCCAGAAATGCTTTGCTTGGAGTATCTTACTGCTAAAATGGGGCTAGCAGTACTCCATCTCACCTCCTACCTGCTGAAACAGGCAGATACTGAAAAGAGGCAAGATAACAGAGTTCTTGTACACAGTAGAGAATCAAAGAAGCACACACTACCTCAAAAATAAATGAATCTGAATCAGGAAGACTGAATCAGTCTGCCTGAGTTCCTGTTGACTTTGATGGGGAGTAATATTCATCCACACTTCACACTGTAGAGTCAGCTTCTTTCAGAAACCAGCTGTCACAGACTAGCTATAGTTTGCTGTTTTGCTCTATAGTTGATGTTAAGAGAAATACAAATCCCCATTTTTACCTGCTGCTGAGAAACAATGAAGGGGCCATTTAAAGACACTAATTTAAACAATTCAGGTTTAGGTCATATCCATTTATCAGAAGTCCATTGTAGAGGAAAAGACTTCCCCTACTGTGTTGTTTTCCTGAGATTTATTGAGATAGGCCTAAAACACCAGGATGTACTTTAGAGGTCACTTCTCTATTAGTGAACCAGGCTGACTTCAGATGTAGATGAGATGTGGCATGTTGCCTAGGCAAGAGCTACAGCTTTCTGTGGGCAGTTTCCAGCATGAGCAGTCACCAGCCAGAACCCCTGCATCTACAGCTTTGCATCACAGTGGTTAGTCTGAGTTAACTCCTCTACTGGTTTCCTTCCTTAAATTTGTCCTTTCCCATCATGAGGGCATGATGTGGGAAAATCACAAAAAATGATTGCTACTCAATGGGCACACCCTTTTGCTGCCATGCTCAAATTGAGAATTCTAGTGATGAGAATTGTAGTGATGCTATAAACAATGTTGCTTAATATGTTTATTAATTATTATCTCAAACTGTAAAGCCAAGCTGACTAGTTGTATTATATCCTCCATCTGCAAAGTGATGGGCTTGTGTGAATATAAGTGGGTGCAGAATTTGGCCCTAAATCAAGAAAGTTGTATGACCCAGTAAAAGAAAACTACCTGCCTGAAAGTATTCAGTTACTTGCAGCGAACTGCCTTGACTTTTGTAAACATAATGGAAAAAACAGCCTTTTTTTCTGGTTATTCCTTGAGCTATTTCACTACACTGGCCCTTTCTCACCTTAATTTCACCCCTCTCCTAGTATAAATCCGATTTTCTTGCTCAGGCACCATCTTATCTTTGGCTTAAAAATTCAATTCATACCACTGACTTTGTATAGCTTATGCCATACAAGCCTCTCACAAACTTCACCGCTACATGCTGAAGATATGGTAAGACTGGAAAAGTAGAAAAACATTCCTGCTTGACACAGATGGGAAAATAAAAACCTAGGTTTTCATCCCCCAGCATGTTTTTATGAAGTGACCCAGACTTTTGTTATGTTTCCCTTTTTTGCATTTCAAAACTATCCAGAAATTGTCAAGACATTGGCACGATATTTCCCCTTTTTTGCCTAGGAAAAACAGTCAAAGGATGCAGCAATAGCTTTTACGTTCCATAATAATGCTCTTGCTAGAGTGGGTTTTAATAATTTCCATGCCTATAGAGGCCTGCTTTAGACTATATATCATGAAAACAATTTGAGTTAAAGGCAAGGGTGAATTTTCCCCTTGTGAATAGGCATTTGCTGTAGAGAGTCTCAGTGCACCCGAAAGTCTGCACTCCCCTGCTGGAACATGTAGCAGAGAAATGTGGATGCAAGGAAAGCGATAAACAAAAGAGACTGAAGACCAGTGCAGAAAAGGGCAAAAGGAGCAGAGAGAGCTCACAGAGCTTCTCTTCTCTGTTGAACTATTTAGTGTCTCATAGTTAGAAGTGCCTCCTCATCTTCTGGACAATTACGCTGGAAAATAGCCTGCTGTCACCAGCTCTATGTGGGAAAAGACCAATAATTCATCTTTTTAAAAGTTCAATTTTTCCACACTGCTGGACTTTAAGAGATCACTAACTTGGAGATTTAAAGTCAACGTAAACTTTCCTGACCTTCTCCAGCAAATCACACTCTTCAGATGTCCATCTGCATTTTGTGCTCCTTCAGAGCTCCCCTGAAGGAATTTCTTACCTGGGCAGCTTGGTATGTGATCAGCAGAAGGGCATGGCCTAAGAAACTGTAAAATTCATTTATATTTTAATGAAAACCCTGAAACTTAAAATAGGAACTCAATGAGCAGACCATGACTCATAGAAGGAGGTTTCAGTTTACCATTAAATCCTGTACATTTTAACTACTAGAGTAACTCATTCTTCTCAATTGATTGAAGCCACCATGGATCGTGGGAAGTGATTATTTGTCAGGGAGACCTCTAGAACCACAGCAGGGCATAAAACTCAAGTTGCCAAAGTGACCTCCTGGATCACTTGCTTGTGTTAGGCAACAAGGAGCATGTCACTCCTTCTGTGGCCCACAAAGCCCAAGGGACTGCTGGGATATGGACAATGCAAGACCATTTATCTTAATATTTATGGGTAAAGGGATTGGAGTTGTCTTCCCTTATGGAGTATTGGGCCTCTCCTTTAACATCATCAGGAAACAGCCACCAGCGTATAACAATTTGGGGTGGGGGTGTGGTATATTCTTTTACAGTTTTATTGGTTCTTCAGACTGCTATGCAAAACCATACCATAGCATGCATGGAAGCTCATTTAGAAGCAGGATGGCCCACCTGGACCTATACTGAAACACTATGCGGTGGAGACGAGAACCTATCTTTCCAGAGATGGGAGGCTACCGAGCAAGGTCAATGTCCTTCCAGAGAGAGGTGCGGATGTTGCCTTCAGGTGAGCTGCTAAGCCACCTGGTGGATTGGGAGCACAAAGACAGCCAGCCCGTTTTCTTGGCAACCTTTGTGTCTTAGCTCCACGAGGAGCTGAAGTATTTCTGGCATAGGCTATTAATGGATAAAAAGCATGTGAACTCCAGCGATCAGTCTGCTGCATAATGTCCCAGGGCAAAGATGAGCAAGGAGCACTTTAGAAAAGAAAAGGGGCGGGGGGGGAAGATGAATTGAGCCAAGTGGGGTCTGTACTTTGTTCTTATATTTTTACTGGCAGAAATGCTGCTACAGTCTTTTGCAAAGATTCAGAGTTCTCAATTTACTCTGAATAACTCTTGGATCAAGCTATCAAAATGCAGTTTTAAAAAACTCAAGAGATTCAGAATATGGAAATTATTATGGCATATACTAGACAATCCCAAGATTTGTTTTAAAACTTCAGGGTCTTATAAACAGACTCTTCTGCCTTCTTAATATTTGTACTCTATAATTAAGTCTCCACAAAGGATATGGGACATGACTCTACTGTTTATCTGTCTAATTTCTTATTCTGCTTCTGTGATTTCAATATCACTTGATCACTACAGTTATTAGTAAGCTCATGTTTTTGCGTAATCATACATTCCAATTTTTGCTGTACTAAGTTCCCTGTATTGAAAACAATTTCTTAGAGGAGAAGGAAGAGGGCTGCTGAAAAGCAGTAATTTTTTTGTAAAATAATCAAGAATTACTTGATGTATTCATTTAATTTTTCCTATTTCGTTAAGTGAAAAGTAGAGAGGGGGGAAGAAGAAAACCTTTTTTGGCCTTAAGGAACAAATAAGTGTGGTGTATAAGTACTTTAATAGATATGTACAGTAGAAGTCAGAAGTATTTGTTACTGGTAAAGAAAAGTATCAAACAGGAAACAACCCAACTCTATGTTTGCACTCTGTTAAGTCTAAGGAATTTTTTTTTCCATATTATTTTTTAAAAAAAAACCAAACACAAATATTTGATATAATTTTATTTTAGTTTGACATAGTGTAATTGTTTTAAAAGACCTGAACTAGAAAATTAAACTAAATGAAAAGATACATGCATTTAATATATTTCAACCTGAGAGCCAAGTAACTATCTCACATATACCTATTCACAGTGGTTCCATTTCAGCCAGCGGGAATACAATGGTGTAGGATCAGTTCTTGCTCTGTCAAGGTCAGTCATCTAAACAATATCTAAAAACCATACATTTGCAAAGAAAGACAATCCTTTAATTGCTAGTGGAGGCTGGTGACATCTGAAAGTGGAGAGGCAAAACTGTCATAGGTCCAAGACCAGAGCCAGTTCAGACCATCTGGTAAAGATCACAGAGTGTTAAACTCGCATCTGCCTGTGACGCAGAGCCTTGTCTGCTAACTGCAATCCTGTGTATCAAGTTGCACAAACAAATGCAGATTTTAAGATCGCTCATTAGGTGGCTACTTTGCGAACTCTCTTCTCTGTCTTCAGCTTTAGTGCAGTATCAAACATTCCAGGGGATAGATGGTTTATTCTGGAGCACTTTTATTTCATGGTATAAGAGCAAAAATATTACTTGGACTTTCTCCTTTATGCTTTTCTTTGTATGTATATGCATATATTGTTCAGCTGCATGCAAAGATCATCTGTTTTGTGTATCTGTAAACAGTAAGGATAGTGTTGAACAAGTAATTGTGTATTTATATAATAACAGTTGTCACAGTGTTGCAATAAATATGAGTAATTAAAGCTCTTGGAAGGACTGGCAAGCAAAATTATGATGCCATGCAAAACACCCTTTTTAGTTTTTTGAAAAATTCAATTTAGTAAAGCAAGATATGGATACAGCTATCTGATTGTAATGACTTTAAAAAAAACTGAAGTGGCTCAGGAAATTCATAGCTTAGTAATATAACCTGTATTGTATGTGTGAATCAGTTTGGCTAATATTCTTCTGACTAGCTGACATAGCACTCCTGCAGGTGCAATATATAGCCCCTTTGACACTGCACAGTAAACTGATGCCAAATTGAAAATTAGGCCCTAAAGTTGTGTACCAACAGTTACATCCAGTAATAGGTAACAGCCATTCAAAATGCCACATTGCAACGTTCTCCTTAGCAAGCAAGCAAGGTATAAGCACACAAACAGTGCATGCAGTAAAATAACTTCACTAAGTAAAGCCTTTAACAGAGTTTCTGCTGAAAGTCTTTTCTGACTGCCTACTAATATACCACGGTAGGGTTTCAGCAATTAAACATCTGAAGAGAGGACTCCAGGTTTTATGGGGCTTTGTGCAGGTACGTGTGCTGCAGCTCTCCTGATGCCTGGCTGAGCCCACAGAAGTAGGCAGAACCTGTGCAGCTTCTGTCCTCCCTCCAACTTTTGGGGTTCCCTTTTGGTGTCATAAACTTAGGAGATGAATGTGAGACAATCTAATATTACTCTCAGCTCAGATTGAGGAGGTTTACTGGGCAAAGGCTGAGGCATGACAAAACCTGCAAATCAGGACATTCGCTTAGTTACGAACGGAATGAAATGCAATAGTAGAATATAGTTAAGGCAAGGGCACACCTCTGCCTCCCATGGTGTGAGAAGTGGTGGTAACACAGACAAAATTGGGCAGGCATGGGATCAGACAGTGCTTAGTCTGATTAACTTATTTTATCATATGACCTGGTCCTGATTAATTCAGCCACTAAGAATCAGGATGGCTGCCTGTCACTAACTGCCACTGCAGCCTGCCCTCATGGTCTGCTTGTGCCCTTTGCTCAGATGCACAGATACCTTCTGCTCACTCCTGCAGATCATCTGTGCTGCAGGCATCCGGTGAGGTGGAGAGAAGGGGGACTAGGAGTTGAGCTGTTGCTCAGTTTAAAGTGTCAGACGAAGTACTGAGGAGCAGAGGAGGCTTTGGGTAGAGTGGCAAGCGAAAGAGAGAGCTTCATCTCTAAGCGGATCGTATATAACAGAAGCTATTTGTGGCCTTGATTTTTAGAAGCTAAAAGCTGCTTGGACTTGAACTTACACTGAAGCTGCTTACTGAAAAGCTGAAAGGCCCTGTCTAATCCTTTTGCTTTATCACGTTGTTCTGGGAAAACAATTGCTTAATATGTTATATGGAGATCAGTTTTGACAGTATTATGTTAATGCAGGTCTCAGGGCAGATAACAGCTGAGGCAAAAATGTTGCATAGGAAAAGTTACCTCATAACAAAGTCCTACACAGTAAGTTTTGTAGTTAGATTTATATGCTGAGAAACCAAGTAATCACTGATGTTTCATGCAAGTGTCTCCAAAGCTTGGATTTAACTGGATCATATCAACTGAGGGAGAAGAAACAGAAACAGCTTTCTAAAGCTGGAAAAAACAGGACAGGGCAGGAGTACAGTACAGGAAGAAATGATGTGTGATGCACATGGCATCTGATTTCAATATGATGACTTTTTCCGCCCTCTTTGAAAATGTATCTGGAGTATGCCATTTGTTTTAACGTCCACGGATTGCTTATTAAATTAAACATGACCTCTCTGTTCCTATCAACTTAAGAAAGAACTGCTGCTTTTGTAACTTTATAGATGGTTTTGTCAAGTTGATTTATAACCCATTTATTCAAAGAATTCTTACTACCTTCAAAAGTTATTCCAACAAGTCTGGCACCTTGCAGTAGCTTTGTACCTTTGCTGTAATTTAAGTGAAGAGTTTGAAGATGATTGTTTCTTTTCCTCACTCTGAGATACAATCTTTCTGTCCTTACTCCTGTCTATTTCTCCCCTGGTATTCTCACTGCCAGTTTTAGTTCCTTGGACAGCACTATGGTCTTTGAAGTCAGAAGAAGAATGTATCTTTCCACATGATCAATAGGCATTTGGCCACCAAGTCTCCACAACGCTATTTTTAAAAACAATTACAGAATTTTTTTCAGAGAGAGAGAGGAGAATAAATTCTTGAATGGCTAGGCATTCATCAGACGGGACTGAGATAAGCAGATAAAATAGGGAGGCTGGATCAAACTGCTACAGCATTAAATTTTTATGCTTTTACTTTAAATTTTTTTGCTAGAGGAGTTAACACTTGGCCCATTTGTACTGTATATTTAGGGGTTTTTTATTGTAACATATTCTTCCTTTTCTCAGTTGTTACTAACAAGTAGTGAAATGCCAACATCTCCCCTTAAAGTTGTAGCCTTTTAAGACGTATTCCAATTGAGACTGGCATACAGAACTTAAGCAGGCCCATCTTCTCCAGTGAAATTCCATGGATGTGACAGCCAAGGATCCATGGGCTCAGCCTGCCAGCCCAGGTCAAACACTAATAGTCAAGAAGTTTCAGGGGACTGAGATTCAAATGTAAACTAGGAGGACAGGAGGAGAGGAAGGATGAAAAAAATGAAGAAATGAACAAATATGGTAGTCTACCTGATAATTGAATGCAGTAGAATATTTTCAGCTGGAAGGGATCTACAATGATCATCTAGTCCAACTGCCTGACCAATTCAGGGCTGACCAAAAGTTAAAGCACGTTATTAAGAGCATTGTTCAAATGCCCCTTAAACACTGATTGGCATGGGCATCAACTACCTCTCTAGGAAGCCTGTTCAGGTGTTTGACCACCCTCTTGGTAAAGAAAAGATTCCTAATGTCCAGTCTAAACCTCCCCTATTCAACTTTGACCCGTTCCCACATGACCTGTCACTGGATCCCAGGGAGAAGAGATCACCATTTCCCTCTCCACTCCCCCTCTTCAGGAAGCTGTAGAGAGCAATGAGGCCGCCCCTCTGCCTCCTTTTCCTCAAACTAGACAAGCCCAAATTCCTTAGCAGCTCCTCACAGGACACTCCTTCCAGCCCTTTCACCAGCTTTGTTGCTCTCCTCTGGAGCATTCGAGTACCTTCACATCCTTCTTAAATTGTGGGGCCCAGAACTACACACAGTACTCAAGGTGAAGCCACACCAATGCTGAATACAGTGGGATGATCACCTCTTTTCACTGGCTGCTTATGCTGTGTTTAATGCACCCCAACAATGTAGATTATGTCTCTTAATTAAGTCTCCTTGCCTGCAGTCAGACATCTCTGTTTAGTTCCTGTAAATCAATGAGGCTATGCAACTGGACCGAGATCCTCCCCTAAATATATGGAGTAGGAGATCAGGGTTTTAGCAAATGGCAAACACCAAATGATTCAAAGTTTGCTTTTAAAATGTGAAGGTGTGTTCATCCTTAGAAATAAGTCTTTTATAAATCTGCCTCTTCCAAGGGTCTATATGGAAACCAGGAATGTGCGAGAACAGTATTTTTCAGTATACTGAATTATACCAAATATACAGAGTTCAGAAATTGAAAGCAAAACTAGCCCAACTGTTTGCAGACTTTAAACATTGTCTCAGATGTGTTTGGAATGGGGGGGGAAGTTTTCAACTCATTAATTTTAATCCATGTCAATTTAACATCTTTTGCTTACTCTGTGCATGTTGTTATTCTGTTAATTGAACTCCAACTATATTTTGATTTCATACACGCAATTGCACTGGGGCACTTAGCTTTTAACTGTTTGTGCTAAAACAACTTCAGTTGTTGATGTGAAGGGTTATGCATGCTCCCAAAAAAAAACCTCAGCAAAAGAAACAGTGAAAAGTAAGAAAATCAAACCAAAACAAATGGCAAAGAATTTCTGGTCCCTGACAGTATTTTTCTTGAGCCGTTATTGTTACTCCTGTATAAGAAATGTTCATCTAGAGGGAAGTCCTTAAGGCAAATGCTGCCATCTAGAGAGAAACAAAAAGAAAGTGCATGATTTACTTAGTGATACAATTTTTATTTCCAGGGAGCCCCAGAAGAAGCTGGACAAGACTCCACAGACTGGACTGCAGTGTCAGAGATGGAAACCATTGGGATGCCTTTCCAGCAGCTGCTGACTGAAAATAGCCAGGTAATTCCCACAGACGTTGAGGAAAAAAAACACTCAGAAAATCCTGAAAAAGGGTCTTGAGTATGTATCAAAGATACCGAATGCTGCTTCTTAGCCAGTTATTTCACATTGCACATTTTTTCCTTAACATTTCCTTCTTTCTGAGAAAAGCTTTTACTCTGAATTGATTTTGTTTAATGGAAGAAATACAAAAGAAGCTTGCATTATTTGCTGTTTATTGTTCATCTGCCTCTTTTTTTCACATCACAAAGCCTGTTTACTCTTCAGCTGGTTTTGAGAATTAGGATTGCAAAATTCAAATAGAATGACAAACACAAAGAAACCACTGAAAATACCTGAAAGACAAGAAAGAAAAGTGGGGATTTACCTTGTCTCAGTGTATTATGTGTGCAGCTATATAAACATCCCAGTGTGTTCAAAGACTGAGCTATGCATGTTGAGCCTGAATGGCAAAAATGAATTCTTGTAGGTACTTTCAAAACTCTGCTAGCAATAGCATTTCTCTGGGTATAATGAAGATGATTCATTATGAACTAGTGACTTAGAAGAACCTGCAAGTAATGCTACACATGCTCAACCTCGTTATGCCCATTTATTTCACTGAAATTTTTTGTACAGCATTAACCATGAGTGATTCAGAGTTCCAGTTTGAAATGTTCAAATGAATAAGCACAGTAAAAACAAGTGTACTTTTTTTGTTTCACATAGACAAATATGTTTCAATGTCGGTGTGTAAAACAATGTAATGAGTTGGCAAGTTGTCTCTGGGGTCTATTTTTAATGACCAGCTTTTTTTAACATGCTGTGTTGTAAATGGTGAACTGTATGTTGTCTTGGTAAAGATGTAGGTAGGCAGCATGTGAGAAGGAAAATAAGGCGACTTCTGTGTCTGTCCTCTGAAGTACCCAAATAACATTTGCAGTCTGAGACTTTAGGATAGCTTAGCTGCTTCTCCCTAAGTGGTGTCCTGGAAGTGGAAAAGAAGTATGGGAGAACCCTAATTTTTTCAAAGTATATGCGTATTTGCTGAGAAGTGTGCTTACAGTGTGATGAGTCTGTAATTTCATCTGAATACTGTGGAGGAGCTGGAGGTACTTTGAAGTACTAAGAATCATTCCTGTATTTTATGTATATTTATAACATATATAATGCTAGCAGGTTCTCTGTGATTTAGGAATTTGCTGAGATTGAGGGAAAGATGTTTCTCTTTATTTTTTGTGCAAACTAAAAATGTAGAGATCTTCAGATCTCTGTAATGAACCCAAAGAAGATCATTTTACAAAGCAATACTGTTTTTAAATATTAGTTGATAAGTGGGACATTTTCATAGCAGTTGTAATGCATATTGGCATCGGTAATATTTTCCACCTGGATACATTTTCATCCTTCATATTTCATATCCAAAACCCTTTCTGCAGAATGATTATATTGTAAATTTCTCAAGTATAACCTATACACAACACAATGGAGTACGCCATAAAATATTCTGAAATCTCAGAACAGATTCTTTTTTTTTCCACACTTCTTCCTGGATTTTTGATACTGACATTTGTATCCAAAAGCCTAGATAGATTAAACTTACTATTCCTTTTTTCTTTCAGTTATGATGTTATCTGGGTTTTAAGCACCAGACGTGGTAACTTTCATAGCCCAAAAGCAGCACTTACCAGCCATTTTTCTTTCATTGATGAGGAAGCTTCAAGTTTGAAGTTGCAACACAGGAAGCTCAAGCTATCCCTTTAACTACACAACAAATACAGTATGTTTTTAAATATATTTTCTCTCTGGCTGCCGTAGAGGATTAGAGAAATGAAATATACATTTCACAGTGATGCAAGGGCATATTTTGAAGTGACAGTTCCATATGTTACCAAAAAAAAAGAAAGAAAATCACAGATGCCTGAAAATGATGGGAAGCTTGTGAGTTTCCACAAACACATGAAAACTTCCCAAAGGCAAATTCCCTGCTTTCATAAAAATGCCCATGAGTGTCTTCTATTCTCTAGCATATGGTACTGCCTATAAAACACTTCAGCCTTCCAGAATGCCAGTGATACAAATAGAATCCTGCATTCCTGCAGTGGGACATTTTTGCTCTTATTTAAGTTTATTTATTTACTTTTCCAGGTCTTCTCACAGTTCTTTGGTTCAGTATGGTCACTTGTTTATTATGACTAGGGAGGTTGATGTCTTAGGAAAAACAGAGATTAACAGAATAGTTAAAATAAATTAAGAATGGGTTTGAAGCACAACAAACCTCAAATTATTTATGAGATTTTGGAAAATCAGGTGGGATCTTTTGTCGCCCTCTTCATTTTTCGTTCTATGTGTCTGGATTTTCTGCTTTTTCCAAGATTTGCTGAACTTAGTAATGAGATTGTTTGGAAAAGGATGATTATAAAACATCTCAGCACAACCTCATATTGCAATTACTAACGTAGCAAGATTCAGAACTATAATTTGAGTTCATAAAAACAACAAATCCAGCACCTGTAGTAAGATTTCCAAACCATGGATTTAATTGGGAGTTTGGGGTTTCTCATTTAGCTGACAAATTTGGCCTTCTACGACTAGAAGCCCATCCTAAGGCATGTGCTTTTTTGTTTTGGTTTGGTGTTTGTTTGGGTTTTTTTGTTTGATCAGGGTGTTTTGTGTCTCTTAGCGTGTTATTCGAATGGTTAGAATTAGGTTTATTACTTTAGGGTGAAAATTCCCTGCTTTTTGCTAATAGCATTTTTGTTAGGGGCAAGATGAGGAGCATGCTGAAGCAGGAGGGAAGGAGCTGGACACAGAATTAGGTTTGGGTCTGTGAGCCACTCCTAGTTGCATGTGGTAGAATTGTCCAGGGGAGGCTGCAATCCAGGGCAGGCTTGAGAGACAAGAAAGAAACAGTGTCTGTTAATATATGTGTGCATCTGTATTTGCTGAAAAGTCTATTTAGCTGAAAACTGCACAATATACGCTACAGATACATTTTCTTTTTAATGCAAATACAAGGAGACCAAAGTTGCACAGATTTTGAATGCCTAAGATTCATTCAATTACAGGAAAAAACTTGTTATCACAAGATGTCAGTGGAAAATTTGCCACAGATTTAGTAAACTGCAGCTTCATTATCCAGTGAGTTTTTGTCTTACCATGTTTTCAAACATATTTTAAAGCAGCTTTCCAGACAAGCCAGTATCACTGGAATCCAGTTTATGTGAAAACTCTCCAACACGAAATGTCTTATTTCTGACATCTCTGTACTATTGATAGACTGGAGATGGCTCTAGATTCAGTACAAATTCAGGACTAAATTTGATTTAATTGAAGTTTTCCATAAATTAGGATCTTGGAATTAAATTAATAGTACATTCCAATTTAGATAACCATAGGACAGTATTAAAAAAAATACATATTTTACCATACTCACTAGGCATATCTTTGACTTTTAAGCGACCTTTTGCTTGAAACAGCTGGAATATATGCAGTGCCAATAAACAGACATAGGCATGCACAAATGCATGCATCAACTAGACAGTGTGCAACTGTCAAATGTGTCTGACATAGCTGGCATCAACATCAGTAAGTTTTCTCTTTTACCTGTTCCATTCTTTTCTTTTCTTTACAAGTTAAAGGACAGTACATTCAGTTTATTCCTACACATGTCTGTTTAGACTTAGTAAGTGTGGTTGTCTCTTATATCGGCAGTCTTAGGTTCTGATCCTGTTGGGGTTTTATTTTCATTCACTAGTATATTACAATGGTAATACTCTTCCCTTTTTTCCATTGAAGAATCCATGCTAGCTACATAAACTTGGTCTGTTCATAAACATAAAACATTTAAAACCAGATTAAAGAGATCAGAAGATCCTTTTTAACAGTGGTTTGTAAATGGTCATTTTACAAGAATATACTTCTAGTAGCCAAACTGTGTCCTACAGCACCCTTCTTTGTGAATGTGTTACAAAATACAACTCTATGCAAATTCAGTGTTACTAAACAGTGGTGCAGTGCCACAAGAGCAGTGGTAGTTTGTAACCACTTTTTGATACACAAAGTAATGGACTGTAATGTAGATATGAAGATCCAAGTGAAACTGCAGTGAGAACTAAGTTATGACAGGATCTGGGATCTGTTGAAGACCAGAGATAAAAGCACTTCATTTTGGAACAAGCAGTAAAAAATTCTGACTAGTTGGGACATTGATTTTATTTTGTCTAAAAGATGGCATCCCCAGGATATAAATTCCTAACTCTATTCCAAAGTGCTTGGTTCAATACTGACATATAGGGAAATCTTCCAAGAAATCAAGGCCAAGAACATCTATCTTATTTGACATAAGCATGCATTGGTTTATAACCATTTTCAGTGACATGGCTTGAGCCTAGTTTTTCAGCTGTTGTGTTCTTCTTTGTCTATTGACCTTTTCTGTCTGTACTAGATTCTTTGGGGGTTTTATAACCCTACACCATTGTGTAACATGATTATTCCATCCCATCAGATACTGATTATCACAGAGTGACCTACCACAAAGGTTTGTGATAGGAGTTCTCCACCTCTCTCTAGAAAATGTGACAAGAGGAATGAATTGTTGACAGGTTTCAAAAGACTCCTCAACTCTTCCTTCTGCAAAAAGATTAATCAGTAAAATTCAAAAGAATATTCTACTTTCTGCAAACCAATGGGTTTGTCCTGTGTGTTGAACTATGCCCCCAGTCACTCCTAAACCATTGTTGTTGCCTGATTTGATTGTCCAGTGACCTATGCTTGGCTTCTGTTTGTGCTGTCTGTGCTTAATGTTTGGTTTCCATCTATCATGATACTACCTTTCTCCTGAATGATAAACTCTGCATTCAGCTAATAGAAAGAGCTATAAAAATTAACCTAGTTAACTTTTATTAGCTTGTTTTGGTCAACTACAAACAGGGTGCGACAAGACGCACCCCTGACCTGAGCACCTTCATCATCAACTTCTGGCATGTGACATGCCTGCCATATGCCAGATATGTATAGCTGATTTCTAAATGCCATTTTCAAAAATACATGTATTAGGCAGTCTCTCACTTTACTTGGAAGTGAATGAGCTATGATTTCCATAGCCTACAAAGCAGACCATATAGTATAGAAGCTACTATAGCTTCCTATACAGAGTGGAAGGGTACTTTTACAAACCTCAACAAAAAACTTATTTCTCTTTAGACTTGCTGTCCATTCTAGTCTGGAAGACCTCTGGACTCATCTGGACATATTCAGGTATCTACATCTAAACTGGTTGCTGCTGGCACTCTGTATGCTTAGAGGAAAGTGCAGTGCAGGACATCTCAGTCTGAAATACCTGTTGAGATACATCAGATGAATAACACATGAAAATTGTCTATAACTCTTTATGGACCATAAGGAGGAAATAGATAGTCTGCTGGGACTCCAATCTCCAGTGTGGACATCTTAAGTTAGGTGAGCTGGATCCCATTCATTAAACCTTTGTTAGGCCTATTAATTCATCCCTCAAGATATATGGCCACAGTGAAAATACCTCTAGAGTCTGCTGCTTTTCCCTTAATTAAGCTAAGCTGCCTTTTCTTCAGAACATATACCATTATTTTTTGTTTTATTCTTTTCTAGATACAGTTGCCATATTTTTAAATATGTAAATTAGAAGTGCTTTCAGCTTCCTCTAAATATGGTCCCAGTGTTTTAAAACATGTAAATTAGCAGTGCTTTCAGGTCCCTGTAAATTTGCAGAGCAGGGCTGGTATGCAAAGAACAGCTTGTGTTCTGTGGATCATTAAACTACCTGCACATACCTTAATGTCTGGGCAGTAAAACCTAATCGCAGAGTCTGGCCTGTAATATAGGCACTGTTTCTCATGCTTGAGAATACGAAGATTTCCCTTCAATTTATAGGTTAAATCCTTGCCACAGATACTCTCTGCTGGATTAAGGGAAACACTAGAGGCAGGAAACCTATTTTCCCAAAGTGCAGACAAACTGCCAATCCCTTCCTACTCACTTCTTTCTGAGGCAAGAATCACATTGCTGAAAAAAAAAAAGGGTGTTGCTTAAATAGTGTTTCAGGATTTCGTCTTGGATTGTTCTAATATTTGCATGTATAAATTTAGAGATGGATACATCTGGATCTAAAGAGTGAGAAACAGAAATACAACTTAAATTTGTCAGGTGGTAGAAAATTATGAATCTCATTAAAGAGATTTTGATATGACACCTGCAAATCAGATGATTTGTTGCTTCTGAAAAAGCAACTAAAAGCAGCAAAAATGATTAAGCAATTAGAGAAGCAATCTCAGCATAAAAGATTGTTACTGCATCAGTGGAAATAAATGCATAACATGTTAACAGAAAAAAACTATGCTGGATTTAAGTGAGAGGGTTTTGCAGCTTTCAGAAATTCTAGGAGATTGATTTAAAAATTATTTCAAAACAAATTTGAAAAGTGCTGTAACTACTTTTCTCATCCAGGTGAACGGAAATTAGATAACTTTAACTTAACAGTGATTTTTATCTACTGCAGTTTTCTTAGACATTTTGCTGGTCTGTTCTGCAGTGAACTAACGTGTAACTGAAAGCACGTTAAACAGCAAAGGCTGTTTTAGGCTGTCTCAGAAATAAGAATTAGCTCTTTTCTCCTCTGTTAAACAGGCAAATGTATGTAATTCTTAGCATTTTGTAAAGTGGAGGCTTCAATTACTAAATGAGCATATGCATGTGCAAAATCAGTTTGGAGTTTTCTAAGGCTTTGTCTCAATGTCCTGGCATTAATGCATAGAGCATCTCACTTTTCTCACTGAATAACCCTATTCTCTCATTCCCCTCTCCTCCCCCAGCATTGCCAAATGCGTCTGTAGTTTGATGGCATCTTTCCAGAGAGCGATGAACAGGTCAGATCAGCAACCAACTTTTTATCCATTGACATACAGACTGACTGATGGAAACTTCTAACAACCTTAAGACTTTAAGCCTCAGTACAAGAGTTTACATCAGACCCTTCACAGAAGGGGAAAGCCGTTTAATCCCAGAAACTGTTAAAACTTCCCACAAGACAAAATAAACTACCGTGGTATAGGGTTTGTGTATTCTATTTATTATTTCTAAACAATTCAGTATGAAAGATAATAAACTTAGATCTCTGTGTGTTTTTTCTGTTTAATCTGGCATTGGTACTTGAGTGATCTGCTTCAGATGGCAAGACCTTTATCCTCTGCCACTCACAGCTTTTGCTCTGAGTGCCTTCACTTGTCAGGTAGTGCTGGGAATCTTGCTCCCTCATTTCACTGCAAAAGGAAAATTTTTAAACCTTGAGTAATTCTGTGTTACAAGTTCAATTTCCAGTTGTCACTTAATTCTGAAATAATTTCAGAGCATATTTCCTGTATTATTACCCAAGTACAATACAAATTGCAGTATGAGATTTCAAACTGCAGTGTATTCAATTGAATAATTTTACAGTACAACCTATGAAATCTAAGAAGCCTAAATGCAAACCTACTTGGGCAGGACCTATTGTCCATCTCTAGTAACAGATGCAAGAATTATCTTGCATTCTGCTTGCCAGTCAGCAGCTACAGCCACACTGCTGCCAGCCTACATTTGGTCCCTGCCTACATGGACATGATTTCCTTCTGAAAACAAGAAGGGTTTTCAGTACTGTTTGTGTAGTGTGTAGCCCTAGAGATTAGATGACAGCATACAGTTTCCTGCAAGGTACAGCCATTAACATAGGAATGTAACTTCTGCTAAAAATTTCATCAGAAGACAGTGACACACTGTTGAGGAGTTCATCAATAAATTCAGATTGTTCAGACATTTTTAAAGCCAACAAATGTGTACGAACTAACAAAACTTTTCAAATTTTTCATTAAAACCTGTAATTTTTAGTCATTCAAAAATTACACAGCACCAAACCCTCTGCACATTATTTACATTAGCTTGCAGTTTAATATGTAGTCGTATGTCATCATTTGAAATCTAAGCAGGCATACATCATCATTTTGAGACAAATTTAACAGAACTGTCCAACTCCTGTTGTCTTAATTCTCACTCTGAAGAAATAAAAATATGCCTTAAAGAATTTGCTGTCCATTTTTAAAGCTTTTTGTTTGTTCATTTTCACTCAGCCTAGGCCTCATTTACCACAGGATTTGTGTGGGATCCTTCTGGAGTGCCTCGGAGTTGTTAAGTGACAATCTAAAAGCCGATTTAGGATTAGCTAGCTTAACCAGGTGAACTGAGGGTTTCACTTTGATTGGGTAGAAAAGCTGTAGCTGTGCTTGGAAGTCCATATTGTGATACTGAAGGGCTTTATCAACATCCTGAGAGGAGTGCATTCAGAATAGGTGATGATGCGAATCTCACTAATCAGTGAAGGATTATCTGAGGCTCAAAGCTATACTGCTTCTAATTCCTTCTTCATGACGCTGTTCATGCACTGCAAAATGATCTAGTGCAACACCAGAAGTATAAATATTAGATGAGGCTCTTCAGTATCTTAATTAGCACTTTCTAAGGGAGCAGTTCTTCAACAGTCAGGGGTAATCAGATGTTTTAAAAAACCCCACAAAATCAGAAACAGCAGAAATCTATGATGATTTCAAATGCACAGTGACAGACATCATGTCATGCGTATACGATTTACTAATTTGAAAAACAGTGCCAGCATCAACTCTGATGACAAATTATTGACAGGACTTAGTATTTCTAATCACACCATTACTGTGTGGAAGACAGCGATTCTGCATAATTCTTTACTCTTACTGAAGTATGTTAAATTCTCCATTGCCAGACAGCTCCTATATGGATTAGGATTGTGCTAACACCCCATACAGTCATTTAAAATAATTTTGCCTATACGTGTTTGTTCATCTGGAAAAGAAAAAGAGAAAGTTAATGAAACACTGAATATGAGGGATTTTCGTTTGTTTGTACTGATTCTTTTTCTTTTCCCAATGCATTTAGCAGAGGGTAACAGGCTATGAAAGATGGGACTGATAACAAAACAAAATTACCATTTCCTACCACAACTCTGTTGAAATCTTATTCTTGCCCTTACAGTTTTTCTGAATTGGAAAAGTTATGTATGTATTTTAATGGAGTATATATTGGTAAAAGAAGAGCTTCCCTATTTTGCTTCACTACACACATTGTCAAAATGACAGAACAAGATATCTTTAATTCCTAACATTCAGTTAGGTCCAGTATCTACAAGACCACCAACAGAGTGAGGGATTGCTTCCCGGAACTTCTTGTATTGTTTTATATTCTTTAGTCTCTGTCATTTCTTACCATCCTCATTTTAGTCTTCTGGCCTTCAAGAAAAGTATCTACAAGACATTGACAATTGTTAAAATATGTTGTTTATTAGACCCTTTCTCCCCACCATAATTTTAAGTAAGATATAGAGGAAAGATGGGCTGTGAATAAAACCACAGATTTGAGGAATCCAAGGCACTAAAGAAACATGTTCTGATTTTGCAGTATAGGATCATTCATGGGATATCTTTACGTAATAAAAATCTTTAGATGAGTAGTTCAGGCTTTTCATATTACAAATTTTTAGTTGAATTCACTTTTTATGTAAATGAAGCTTAACAAAAAATCAATTTTGTGGTTTTACCGCACAAGTGTCATTACTTATTATCAGAAACATCCATTTAAAATTCAGATAAAGTAAAAATAAAAACTGTCTCTCTTAAAGGGTATGTTAATTTAAGATTAAATTGTATTGCTGTACTTAAAATTGTGTTCCTATAGGTATACTTCTGCTCATCATGGAAAGTACATACTTTAAAGTTGGCTTGCAATATTTCTATGAAAAGCAATAAAATAAACATCTTAGAGGGCAGACATTATAAACACAAGTAATGTATTTCATTTTAATACTGTTTTCAAAACCAGATAGCAAGGTTTTATCTCTACTTTCTATGATACCAAGAAAACATACATCCAGGTAGACTTCAGATATTGTGTCAGAGGGCTTCCATTTCTATCACTCATTAATGATGAATGAGGTGGTTCTTCTAAACAAATAAGCACTTCAGAGAGTTACCCTTGACAGGGCTGTTAATCCTGGGAGTCTGCCTTATCATTGTAGAATTCAAGGGCTGAAGCTGTACAGTATCCCTGTACTGCCTGTCTCTTACACTGCCGCTCTGGCTGAAAGTTGGGACAGGACTATTTCACATCTTGGATGTAAAGCCATGCTCAGTGCTTCTGTTCTGGTGTGCTCGCAGATAGAGAGGCTTATCATCTTTGTAGGCACTGGCCCTCTTAATATATGGCTGAGTTTCTCATTCAGATGGATGTGTTATTGGCCTGCTTCCAGTGGTGTATTGTTTCCTTTGCTGTCTTTCTTCACTGAATGCAATGAATTTTGGACTGTAATACAAAGCTTACCTTGAGCACTACAGAGCATTAAGGCAAGTCAGATCACAGTCTCGTCACAAATGAATTAGATATGGCCCTTAAACACAGTAAGACTTCACAAAATGGCAGTTTTGAAGAAATACAGAAAACCATTGTCTTATGATTTTGCATACCTAACAGCAGCTCTTGTGCTTAATATCACTATTAAAACTGTAAAGCCTTTAAAAAGCAGCAGGTAATGGTGTTATTCTAGTGATTAAGGGAAGAATCTAGACTCATTTTTACAGAATTGAAAACTGTTTTCAAGCATCCTTCCAAATGTCTTTCATCCTCTCTCTCCACCACCTCCCAAATCCCTTCCATACCACCTACCATAGAAATTTGGAACACTACCAGCACCATCTGAAAATAACAAGTGAATATTTTTTTATCTCCATCAGTTTCCTTATCCCTTAGAATGTTTAGAACAGGCATGTGACTTCAGCTGCTGTTTGAAAATCAAAGCATAATGTGTTTCCAGTTTATAAATTATAAAATATTCAAAAGCACAGACCAACTTCAAGGAATTGGTTACACTGCTTGATATCTAGAGCTGTTTGTTCCTTTTATCTCTGTTACTTTCCCCTCCTACTCCCTCCCTCCTTTCCTTCTTAAGGATAGAATGCAAAGAAAATGTAAATTTTGATGCCTTGGGCCTTGGAAAGATAGGAAGGAAAAAGATAATGCCAAAAAATAAATAAGGAAGATGGGGTGAATAGAGGGTCTCTTTTGATGTGACACCAGTAGTTCCATTCACTAGTTTCATTCCTTGTCCATCAGAAAGATCCCTAATGCAAAATATTAGCTTTGTAAGGCTTTTCTGAACAGTAGGAACAGAACCAGGCATTTATACTGTACTAACTTTCATTCTAGTCTATCAAAGCTCAGCATAAGTATTGTCATTGATGCCATGTGAGATAGATATTTTAACACCCACTTTACAGATAGGATACTGGGAGGTGCAAATAGTTAAGAAGCCGAAGGAAACAGGAGAGCATTCCAGGAATACTGAACAGAAAATGAATGTTTGGGTCTGATCTTCAGAAGCTGTTTTCTTTAGGGACAGGGAAAGCCCTGCACTCATAGCTGATAGAAAATACGCATACCATCACCCTCAGCTGCCTTCGCTGAAAAAGACAAATTCTGTTAGATGTAAAAGGTGAAATCTTCACTGAAGTGATGAGTAACTCCCTGACTTAAGCAGAGCTGAGCTTTTCTTTACATGTTTATTTCTGCTTAGTACGTAGTTTGTCAAAGCAAAAAAGCAGACTTAGGTTGTAGTTTATTTTCATGGGCTTGATAGTGGCAAAGCCACTACGAAAAGTTCTCTGTCCTTCTTTACTCTAGCTTCATAATCCCACATCACAGTTTGTGCCCTCCTCAGCTGTGCTGAGGTAACTGTCTGGAGAGCCAAGCTATAAACCAGGCCACTGAAATGATCCTGATTATGTTTTAAATCCTCAGACTTTTTTAGGTGAGATGAGGGGAGAGGAAGATTTAGTTGGGAGTGTTTTGTTTTTTCTAAACCTAGATAATTTTACTGGTCTGGGTTACAGCAGATTCATCAGACAGTTGCAGCAAGTGTTAGAAGTAGAGGTAAACTGAACTGGAGTGGTATTGCTGCCTGAGGAAATACATTTAAAAATGCCCTGAGAATCAAAAGCATTTGGTTGTTTCTGTACTGCCAGTTCACAGCAAGCCTATGTATTTGTATAGGTCCTAGCGCAATGAAAGCTTGATGCTGATTCCGGTGTGAAAACCTCCCTTATAAGCCTTTATTAATACAATTTTTTTGAATGAAATAATGGCATAAAAGTGTTAGCTTTTAGAATTCGCTCTATCTGCTGTCAATGAGAAAAAATCTTGTGAAGAACCAGGCATTTAAGAGACTCTCCATAAACCCTTGTGCAATGGAGGACATGTTACTTCTTTCCTACATGTCTTGAAGAAAGGTGACCTGCAGTTTTGAGTATACTATGCTAAACCTTGTTTTCTGTGTCATATCTCAGTTGGCTTTATAGCCCTTTATCTTTTAGCTAAGCAAATGCTTGAATATTTGCCGTATCCCTGACATTATGTTTCTAAAAGCTATAAATCAGAAGAAAAACTGCAAATTAGACTCAAAGTAGTTTTTGCTGATGAGAATTCTATTTGCTTTCAATAGATATGTACCAATAGAGAGGCAAATACACCTCTGTCAATTACTCTTATTTTGTCTTCATGTATCTATTGATTAGGACATTTATCTAAAGAATAAACAGCAGCATCTTGGACAGTGTTATCAAATGTGATGTAATCATGGCATACAGAGATTTAGTTGTATGTTTTCCTAACTTTGTTATCTAGCAAACCACATCATTTTCTGTTTAATTCTAGTCTGAACTCTGCAATAATTAACATTCTCTATTTTATAATAGGGTAGATGTAACTTATTTTGCTCCAATTAGCTTTTATGTGTAATTGATTGGGGCAAATGATGCTACTTAACTGTCATTTAGTGATTTGGAACCTGTGGGAAAGCATTATATTGACTGAATTTTATTATAGGATGAGTATATAAAATTGATTTTGAGTGATATGAGGTTCTTGTTCTCCATGTAGCACTTTTTATTATAAATGCCTGTTAGTGCTGGTTTACATTTTCTTCCATCAACCAGGCAGAAAATACATTCTTTTTCTCTTTTGTATTTTACAAAACCAAAGGTTTGACCTGTAGTTAGAGTAGGCAGGAGGCTAAACCATCACATGTCTGGTCTTTGAAAGCCCCAGGGTCTGCTGCAGCTCCTATTGAAGTTGCTGGGAGTTTTGCCATAGATTTCAGTGGGACTGGGAGGAGAGCCTATGTTTATTGTTAACTGAGATATACTGAAGCTCTGTTCACAGTGAATTAGAATGATGGGTCTGAATTGTTTCAGAGTTTTATTATGTGCAGGCTGCAATTCCAGAGAACCTCTGTTTACAGGAGGAAAAAAATTCTGCATTCCTTGTACAGTCAGAATTTCCACTGAAGTAAGTGAAATCTTTGCCTGAATAAGGATAAACACTTGCAACCAAAGTAAATGATTTAGTGAAAAATAAGCACATTACTGCAGTGCCTGTTGGCTACCTTCCTGTATTTTCTGTCATTTAGATTTGAAAAGTTATCCATACTAGTAGGTTGTGGTTACTTATGCCCACTTACTGATGGTCACTTTACAGCAACTACACACTACTGCCTGTCTTACAAAGAGTGTTTATGTGAAAAGAAAGAGCACAAGTTCTTTAACTGGATTCTCAGACAAATACTGGTTGATTCAAAAGATGCTGTCATGTGCTTACTTCGTTTCTCGTCGCTTTCTGCTGAGAACCTGATGGTTGTACAAGATCCACAATGTACTTGCAAATCTGTGCATGCCAGGACTCCAAGCTTCCTGAACAGTGAGGACTTCAGGGAATTTTTACTGCCTTTGAACACCCAAGTTAAGTCAGCCATAGCCTGGTCCCAAGCACTTTTCATGTATAAACACACTGAACTCTTGATGTCTGAACAGTTATATCATCACAAATTAACTTCTCAGTGCTCTTCCAGGATCAGTGCTTTGTGACATGTGTGCTGAGCACTGCAAAACTGGGTTGCCACAAACTGCCAATCAAAATTTGAGAGTTTGTGAGTAATTTTCTACTGAAACAGAAAATAAAAATAGGTGCCTTAAATGAAGAAGAGTAGAATTAGAGATGTCTTCCCTACTAACTCTAAATCTTCAGAGGAAGTATAAAATCCCAGTTTCCCCCATATATGTATACAATAGACCTTCTTGGTCAGGGGCTTAGCAGCAGTGATCCCTCTATGCCTTCACTGTGCAATGGGAGCCAGTCAAATTCTGCAGCAATAGTAGTACAGTAGGGACCTCCACAGGAGGTGAGGAGTGGGGTGGAATTACTCCCATGTGTTTCAGACTGTTTCAAGCTTACTGGTCTGATGTAAAAGAGAAATGATGTTCCTAAGATACATGTTAACCCTGGGTTTGAAGGCAAAAGAAAGTGCTTAGAATTTGCAGAGAGGAGCTGTTTTTAAAAAAATAACAAAATCGAAAAAGTAATTTCAAATTGGAGATGATATACTGCACACTGAGAATAAGAGATGCTAAGAAAACAAAAGACTTAATTTGAAATCATTAATTTTTCCACAGCCTGTATTATTCTCTGTCAAATGTACTGGGAACACAAATCTGCATCTGCATTGATTGGATGAATTTCAAAGACCTTTTACCTGCTCTCTGTTTGTGTTGCCTCATATCTTTATGACATGGAATGAACTGCTTGGCGCCGTGTTGCTGTTATCCATTAACCATTCCTGTTTTCCTAATCATCTTAGACTCCATCTTTCTCTGTCCTATCTGTTATTGTCTTCTGCAAAGAGATGTGATGTTCCTGTAGCCTGTTCTGGTTTGCATGACATGATTTGTGTTTCTGCCTACAAGGGTTTCTCTACTGAACCCTGTACATTATCTTCCCCCAGCCCCCCCCCTCCTCTGTAACCAGGAGAAGAGGGTCATACATCTGTAAAATGACAGCACTTATGAAAAATGGGAGTTTGGTACAGATGGCTCTCATCAGACACAGACTCATCTTCCATGCCACAGACACTACTTGTTTCCTTGCAATGCAGACTGTAGCTGGAAACACAGGAAACACCTAATAAATTGCTTGACCTATCAAATTAACAAGTCATCAAGAAACTATTTTGGTAATCAATGAGCAAAGCAGAATTGTTTGCTTTCTGGCCAAGCAAGAAGAATGCATGGAGATGGAGCAATTTCTTTTCTTCATCCCTCTTCTATAAACAGCTTTTAACTGGATTGTAAATTTGCTGCAATACAGGAAAAAATGTGAAGAATCTATTTTTAGAATTAGAACTCTTAGACCTAGAGGCGTGCAGTGGCCTAAGTTTATGGCTGAATACAGAACTCAAAGAAACTCAGATACGCTCGATATATTACATTGTAATTATGTCATCACTGTTTCTATTGAAGGTGGTTTAGTGCTGATTATAATAAATACATAACAGAAATTAAATTTTCTGGTTTTAAACATGTTACGAGTTGAAGTAAATCTCAGTGCAGTCCCTACTCCTGCAGACTAGCAGAAAAACTACAAAGTGTAAAATTTTCAGCCCTCATCTAAAGCACCTTATTAAAATTACAATGAGTAATTAATAATAAATGAAGAAGCAGACATTTTCTTCTTCTGCCTGATATGGCTGAGATGCAGAAATAGACTGGCTTTTACTTCTGGTTAGAAACGGCAGATGCTTGGAACTGCTGGAAATAAGTCATGGTGGTGGTTGTGAAGGCAGCTGCCAAAGGATAGTTGGAGCATTTACTGCCCAGTTGGCCTAATGCAGCAAAGAGCTGTTCCTGTGAAATGAGACCAGCGTATGAACACATGAGACAGACTGGAAACTTGTGATTAAGTTATACCTGTAACTGCCAAGGATGTTCTGCCCAGTGAAGCTCGTACAGACAGCAAGGTGCCAAAGCAGGTGTCACTTATGTTGTGGGCTTAGTAGCAGATATCTGCTTGAGTACTCTGTCAAATTGTGGTCTCAAAAATAATTAAAATATTTGGAAATTTATAGAACACCAGTAATCTTGCTACCACTGTGACATCCTTTTGCCTTTCTTGGCCATTTCGGTGGCACTGAACTTTCTGTTTTAATAGCAGACCTTTAGCAAGTCTCCATCACATTTGTAGAGGTCCCTGAAAGATTATGCATCATTCCAACTGATCATTTACTTCAAGCATAATTTTTTTTCTTTATTAAATAGAAAGTCACAAAGTTGAAATCCTGATGGTATGGAATAGAGCTCTGTAGATTTTCAGGGTTTTATCTAGGAATATAATTTTCTCTCCCTTGCCCTTCTGACAATGAGAGGATGGAAAGATTGCTATTGAGGAGTAAATGGGATAATGCAGAAGTCCTTCTGACAAGATTATAAATACACGTTGTTGTAGAAATCTGTGACATGCTCGTTGCAAATTCTTATTTATTAAAAAAAAAAATGTTTTCTTTGAAATTATGTGTACTTTTTTCTGTCTAAACTCAGTTCCTTGTCTGTAGTCCCAGTTCAGTAAGATGTTTAAGCATATGAACTTCAGTAGCCTTACTTATGTTTTAGATCTCTTTTAAATAATTGGGGGGAAGTTTTGTTGTTATACTCCTGTGAAGGGATGAGGGGTGGAGTGTGTGTAAATTGCCCACCTCTGTCAGTGTTGTGATGATGTTATTTTGACTTTGGTGTGCAGAATTCTTTTTGTTGGCATAAGTGAAGTTTGTGAAGACTGTGTGATGAATGTATATTTTAACAATAATTCTTATGCATACACATAAGTACTTTTTCAATGCCAAAACCAGATTATAGGGTTCTTCTCCCTCTATCTTTATGTAAACCATGGTCAAACAGAAGAAATTATACCTCATGTGCTTATTATAATAATTAAAATTGGCCAGAATTAGGATTGTGAAATTTGGCACTAAATCACAGATGGGATAAGAGGATGGGTTACACTGATGCTCATTTACACCTGTCTAAACCTAGAAGTACAGCAGAGTCAGTGACTCATGGCCTCATCCCACATGTGCTGAGCAATGTCTCCAATCTGTGTGTTTTCCCCATTGATGTAAATTCTAGATTAGAATATTATTTGTCAGTAATTCTGCCTTTTCTTTAGATTAAAAGTATGAGAATTTAAAGCAGAATGCTTAAAATAAAATAACAGTACAACACACTCCCATTTCATCCTCAAGACAAAATGTCTAGTATATCAGAAATTATCCACGTTATGTATTGCAATAACATAAACTTGGACTTAATCGGGGAGAACTTTAAAATTGTACTGTTGCAAGACATGCAAAGAGAAAAATTAAAATTTCTGGGTATTAATGAATTATTTAGTTTTTAAGAGGAAGAAGCAGTGAATAAAACAGAACTAATTGGCTAACTATAGCATTTAATTAACTTTTTAAATAAGAAAAGTTTTTGTGAGTAAGCACTGAGTTATGGTTATTAAGTTTCTATTTTCCAAAATATCCTAACCAGAAATTGTATCTGATATACATCAAGATATGAGAAAGGACACAAATTACCAGAATATTTGTTGAAGGCAGCATGCCTTCATGTAAGATGAATTAATAAATTTTAAAAATACTTGCATCACATAAATGCTAAAAGATTCTTGTGTCCATCCTCAAACCCTGATTGAAAGACAACAGAAATCATTCAGTTTGCAACATTAAAAGTCCAGGCTGACCATATAAATAGCTGATAGGAGAGCAATGAAAATGTTAATTTGAGTTTACTTTTATTTAATAGTAACTCTACCAGTCAGTTGTTTTGCTTTTTGCATTGTCATCATTTTGCTAAGTTTAATGCTCCTTGGTATGGGACTGTTCAGTTCATGGGAGTTATGCATTTCTAAATTCAACCCCTGGTTTAACAGATGTTTGTTTTAAAAGAGTTCCTTAGCAGTATAAATTATAGTAGACTAAATTGCTCATTTAAGGGCATGACAAAGTGACTCTCAGAGCATGCTCTGGTATGTGAAGCAAGTGGGGTAAGTGCAAAAAGCAGTGCGTGAGTCTCCATGAAAAAAGTCCTCTTTCCTATGTTTTAGAAAGGACTCTGTCATACAAAAGTTATGCCTCCTGCTAAAGTAGTTGAACCAGCTGCATCCCATGTGCTGAAAACACTCTTGTCTCTTATTTCTCTTGTTCAATTATTGTGTCTATAAATTGCAGTGGGCCACCTGTGCAATGCACTCATCCAGAATAGCCCCAGAGGAAGCATTAACATATCAAGGCTCATAAAGCACAAATCCTTAAATGTAAAAACTGACACTTTCATCCTACTCCAGCCTACATCTATATAGACATTAAAACAGAAAGGAATAAAGAATATTTTACTATGCAATTTGAAGGCCATGCTCTCCTCTTGCAGAGGTCAGCAGCAAAACTTCTCTTGATTTTTAGTTGGAAACAGGATGGAGCTATAAAAAGCATGAATTCTAGTTACATATTTTAGAAACTTATTCTGACTTGTGCCATCTATCAAATTTGATGCACCTATTAAAAAAAAAAAGAGAAGAAGTCTTCTGTTCTTGACATTAACCATATTTTTATTATTCCCAATCTAAAATAATTAAATCAGATCTCTCTGGGAAAGGGGTCTGTGGGTTTGGACTGGGTAGAGGAAGATCTCCAAATTACAAAACTGCTTCTTCCAGCTCTAATACTCCCTCTTTAGAAAAGATTTAAGAATGATTATTCTTTTCTTGACATGTCAAGGATAAACCAACAAATGCTGAGACTGTTTTTTCAACCTCTGGGCAGAGCCACTGGCCAAAGTGAGTATCAAGATGGCAGTTTTCCAATTACTGTAATCTGCAGCACAGGTAACTCTCAACGGGGACAGATTAAGCTGAGACCAGCCATTTTCAATCAACTCGAGCAATTCTTGAGCAACATTCTTAAGAAAAGCAGCTCTCTGGAGAAGCAACCATCCTCTTTAAGTGTCCAAATGCATATGTGTGTCTTTTTTTTTTCACTCTCCTTATACAGTTATCTCCAATGCACACATAGTACCACTGATCAGTAAATAACAGTAATAATTGTATTATGGGGACTGCATTTCTGTGTTCTTGGCATAGATTGATAAGGTGACCTTCTGTAGCACTCCATTCCCATCTCTAAATTTATGTATGCTTTCAGTTAAGCTTTGCTACAGGACAGTGCATACACATGTATATTCTTAAGTACCTCTTACGAGAAGCGTGCTACCACATGCACATACCACGTGTTGTGCTTTGAAGGAAATGGGTTTGGATATAGAAGCTGCAGAACATGACTGTGTTTACAGAAGGAAGAAAATCGAGGCAAGAGTCTCAGAAGGTCATCAAAGAACTGGGTGATGCAGACCTTCAGAAATAAAAGAAGACTCAAGGCAAATTCCTAATGCTAATAGCAAATAGGGGGTTTTTGGAGCTGGCCATAAGGATTGCATACCTAAGAACACACACTCACCTTAATCTCAGTTTGAGATTCTGTCTAAACCAGTTGCACATCTCTGACCTCAGACCCGTCTTTCTATCAAAATGACATCTTTCCCTGGCAGTATATTCACATTTCCATGTCTTGTACATTTGACATGTATTGAAGTGGCTGTCTGTTTGCCTCAGCCCTTCATAAACAACACTGTCCTTCATTACCTTGTTGTTTAACTGTTTGGTTCTCTTTCTTTTTTTTACTAATTCCCTAGCTCCAACTCTTAAAACAGTTCCTAACACATGCCCACATTGCAAAGCTTTTCCTCTCTGCAGCACAATTAGACCCCTGACCTTCTATTCCCCAAAGCTAAAGAAATGCCAAATTGCTGCAAGCACTTCATTATGTTTATATATTGGTCCTGTGAGACTTGAATTTTCTCTGGCTATCCACATCCTTCTTTTTATTTCCTATTTACTAGCATCATACAACTTTTTGTGATATCCAGTGTTCTTGGAATAGGATATATTTTATCAGGTAAGGTTATTAGCACTTAGTGATTTTCTCTTTTCTCCAAAATTGTATCTTGAATATTAACCAATGTGCATTAGTGACTATTACAAAACCTAAGGAAAGGAGAAGGAAAGTAAAAATCCAATAGTCTTAAGCATAGTACAAGAAGATTTCATGGTCTTGGATCAAGATCCAGCATATGTGTGCTCAGTATTACTCACATGAGTAGACTCTGTCTTCAGGGCATTACTGAACCCTTATTTTTCAAGTGCACTCTTGCAAAAGGTTCCACATTAAACCTTCCTAATTGCAGATAGAAAACTACCCACAAATGAATACATTTTCCCCTGAAGAAGAGAGGTCAGTGAAAGTCATTCAGTAAAGGATTCAAAGCACGTTTTATCAACTTTAATACATATTGTTACATCTTCTGCTAAATCAAGTCATGAGCAATTACTGTGGCTGTGAAGCATGTGAGATTACCTGTGAGCCGTGATCATGATCTTTATCCTTAACTCTGCCCTGAGAAAAAAAAAAATCCTTTCTTATCCTCATAATATATTAATCCTTATGCTTGCTTCATGGTATAAAAAAAAGGTGGCCTCATCTATTGATGTTAGCAGGAATTCTGGCATTCGTTCAGTGAATAAACTCTGTTTTAAGATAGCATTACATAGCCTCTGAGAGGAAATGCTTCTGTAGGTTAGCTTCTAACATCCTGCTCAGATCCATTTTTCTGTTGTCATTCTAGCTTCTGCTCTTGGTATTCACCCTTCCATATATTCCCAACAGACTCTGGTAGCAGGCTCTGGTAGCTTTTTTCACTGTGCACTTCTTCTTTCAATTTTTTACCTAGTTAAGAACAGCATATGTAACCAAGCAAGATTGTCCATCTTTATGCAAGATATGCTGCAGTTCAAATGCCATTTTTTGGGCACAAAACTGAGTAATATCCTGTGACCCTTATTAGAATGCTAGGTCAGGCTAAAATTATGATAATGGTCACTTCTGGGCTTAAAATTTATTAATCTATTTTCATTATTTGTAACTGCATGACATCAGAGGTATGTGGGCAGACATGGCAGTAGAATAATAACACCCTGTTAGCTCATGCCTATAGGCATCTTGAACCAGTGGATAATTCAGCCTTGACCTGCCTCGGAGGTAAGTGCCAACATGCAGAGACTGTTCTTGATGGACAGCTCTTCAGCAGAGGGGTTTTCCCACCACACTGATTCTTTACTGCTTTCTTTTAAAATTCAGCCTGTTTTTCATAGCTTATTCATAATTATAAGAGTGAACACTGGCCTTGGTGAGTGAGCCCTACAGGTGGGATTTGAAATTATCAGTACAGAGTGATCAGTGAAAATGTGCACCTTTCTGGGGCTTTCCTCTGTGTTGAGTCAGTGGTTGTTAATTTGTAATATAATAAAAACCCAGTTTGAGATTCTGAACTTCTCTGAAATTAGGTTTGGAAGAGAACTGCTGCCTTTCTTTGTCTATAAAAAGTTTAGATTTTGCTTATGAATATCTTGATCATGTTTGAAAAATATGTTGCTTAGCTGAGCAGAGCTGCCTTTCTCCTTGAGCAGATAGCATACATCATTTGCAAAACATTTGTATTTATCTACTTTATGGAGATTCAGAACTCAAAACAGGCTGAAAATTATCAACACGCTCAATGTATTGCATGGAAATTGCTGTGGAACTACTAACAGAAAGATTACAGTCCAGTTCCATGAGACCCTGCTTAGGCAGATGCAGAGGGAAAGGAAGGGTTTGAGACATGGCAGAAAAGATGTGTGGTATGAATAGATGCATTTTCAAGGGGAAAGGTGTAAAAAGTATTTGTCTCTTTTATAGAAAAAAAATATCCCAGAGAAACAGTGAGCCATATTCTCATTTCTGGTATTTGTTCTGTTCTTCAAGTCTGCTTTTTTTTGTCTTTTCTGGGAATAAATAATGCCAGCGGATGGGTGGAGAATATCTAAGCAACCTTCTTGATGATTGCCTCTTAACTGCAACTCCTTTTAAGCAAGCAGTTGCCCTATTTCTCTTAGTTTCTTCTCTTCCCATAGTTTGGCAATGGTGTAATGGGAAATGACAAACATTTCATGTAGACTTTTTCCAATCTGAATTTGCATTTTTTGTTGGTAACTACTAAAGGAGTATTTATGCAAATGAAAGCAGCTGCCCTCTTTTTCCCTAGCCTACAGAAATGGGGAAAATGGATAATGTGCTGTCAAAAATGGGGTCAGTTCAATGGTGCCATCTGCCAGACTGTTTTACAGCTTAGTGTCTCAAAGTCAGACACTTTTTTCCCAGAATTGCCGGTCATGACAGGGCTGCATGTTTTAAGTCAGCTGCATGTTTCCCTCATGCCAGGAAAGAGGAGCGTTGTGGGCAGTCATTATTCAGCACAGTTATCCACTGACAGAGAACAATGAAAGCACATGGCAAGCCTAAGCCATTTGGTCAGCTGGCTTCTGCTCGGCGCCCCGGAATGGTACTGCACAGTCTGCAGTGAACAATCTCATATAAAAAGTAATCATAAATGGAGGACAGAGTTTCATGAAAGAAATCATGACCTGTGATAGAGGGCAATGCCAAACAGAGGCGATTCTGTGAGTGTAGAGCACACCAAATGTGCCTGCTGGCCCTCTTTCAGCAGCCTGTGAGTACCTGTTTAAGCCACATGCATGCTGCTCACAGCGTTTTCTCTGCAGCTGCAGGTGTTTGGAAGGACAGCAAGGAGACAAACAAAAAAGGAGCGATACAAATACAAGTGTCCTTGTCCTTCCAATAACAGAACACAATGTGGGTATCGAAAATGTATACAAGCTACCTGTAGCTTGTATGTTAAATCAGAAAGGGTAATGACAAAAACCTGACAAACTGAAAACCTGGAGGTGTCGTTCTGAAGTTACTTACAGAAAGAACTTCACTGAAAATTGTAAAATAACACTGCTGTAAGATAGTATATGATAAGATCGGTCCTCAGGTTTTGACTCTGAAAATACTGCCTTTCACTCTTTTGTGCAAGAGATGCTAGCTGATGTAATGAGAGGACTGTATGGCTTGATTATAATATCCTGGAATTGCTCGATCCCTGGCAAGATTGATGATACTGTGCACTAGGGAATTTGTATGCAAGTGCCATAATTTTTGTCAGAATGGTGTTACATTGTGCTTACCAAAAAATAAGGTAATATCCTTGGTGGTTGGAATCTGTTCCTGGTGAATCTTTACGCTCTCAAGCTGGCCTGAAGAATTCATTGAAATGATATTGACTGGTATTTGAAGAAATCTGGGGCAGATGCAGATACAAATAGTAATAAAGCCAATTCTCACTCAACCTGTCCAGTGCACTCTGCACATGTATTTCAAATGTCGGGTATTTGAAACCCGGATATAGTTCTAAAATTTATATGTAAGACTTCAAAAGACCTTGAGTGACAAATTTTGAGAGTTACATAAAAGTAACACGGAGCAATCTCAACCTAATTCACTCCAAATATAGTCTTTCTACTTCAGTGAAATTACAAACTGGATGTAAAGTCAAACCAGGATGAAGGCAGGAGATTTTTGGATTTGTACAAGTGAAAACTCAGTTGCAAAAGATTCATAGCCAAGTCAAACATTTCAGAACAAGTAGAAGGACTGAACTCTGATTAGTTTGAGAGATACATATGGAGATACAGTAATTATCTACATAGTAACAAAAAGGTAACTTCAATTAATATCATCACTTAAATCCAGGTTCAGATTTTCAGTACTCATAAGCCTTTGGAGTTATCTAGTGCTTGGGCTATGACTTGGCCCCACTTAATACATTTCAGTGTTTTTCCATTGTTTCCAAGGGATCTTTCTGTATGCTATTTTAATAGGTTTATAATCCCAAGCTTCCTTAGAACTGAAAGATAGTTTTCTTTGGTAAATAGTACACAATGTATATTGTTTATTTGTCCAATAATTATTGCCACTTTCTACTTTTTGGTGTATGTCAGCTGGCACTGAACTGATCATTCTCCCTGCCCTGGGATACAACCATGGGATAGCAAGGAGATTGTCCTTGGGAAGATTAAAGAAAATGGCAACATTTCTTCATAAGTCACTATAAACACTGAGCTGTCCCACTGTGACCTCTAGCTGCTCTTAGTCACACATGTGCATGGAGATGAAGTTTGAGACAGAAATCCTCTTTTGTAGCAGAGTGCACCTGCCATTTCCATCATGCAGCAGCAGCAGCTCTGCAGCAAGCATTAAATCTGTCAGTGGGATCAAGTAGTGGATGGCACCACTGGTTTCTCATCCAGCTATTTTGAGTCAATCAGCCGAGTGATTTTTTTCCCTCTGAGTTGACATAATGCTATGCTAAGAAAACAAATTCCTTTAGTATTTCTCTTGTTCTGTCCAGACCCCAGTAGGCTTTGCATTCTAATTCTTTCCATTTGAGATTCCCAGATTTCATAAAATCAGATTTTTAAATACAGGTTTCCTGTTTCCCAGCACAATGCTCAAGAAGTAGATGCCCATTAGACTTCTTTTTCAAACACCTCTTGGTTACTGAAGACTGGCATAGAAACCAGTGAATTTAAATGCAGTTCACTTAGTAGACATATAAAATACCAGTATTTCAGAGAATCCAAAAAAATCCAAGACAGAGACCAGATAAGTCCAGATCCAATGAGGAATCTCAGAAACACAAGTCTTATGTGACATCTTCCATCAGACTCCAGGGGCCTCCTTTACTCATCTAAAACCTGCCCCGCTATGGCAGCAGTCTTAAACCTTGCAACATATGATTTAAGAAACAAAACCAAAACACAGAAAAACCTGAGAAAAGCATGTCTAAATGATAATAAGTGATGATCACGTCAAGATACAAAATTTACCACAGTATCAAGCCAGAAATTGTAAATCTAAGCTGCATAAGGAAACAATCATGTTTTCATGCAGATAGCATGATAAAAAGGCAGGCCTTAATAGAGGCACTTTATAGATGCTTTTCAAAATACAAAAAAAAAAAAAAAAAAAAAGCAGAAGTGTCAATTTAACTTAGTGGCTTTTCTACTGTAATTCTTCTCTGCTTCCATTTCTCCAAGAGACATCACATCTAGGTTCCCTTATGCTACTACAAATATGATTTGCTTTTTTAAAAAAATGTTAAAAGGTAAACTGGATAAATACAGAGATAAATACAGCCTCTGTATTATCATTAAAAGAACTTAATTTGTATTTACACAAAGAATCATAAGCATTTCTCATTTACACAGGAATAAATGTGATTTATATTCACTACTGCAAGACTTTAAATTGTGAGAATAGTAAAGATGTTGGCTAAATGGACCTTCCCTTTGTATGAAAGGATAATGTAGTATTTGCATCCTCATCAGTTCTTACCTAACCAGAGCTTCACATGATACCTGCTGAATGGCTGCCTTAGTTAAATGAGTACTTGTCCACTAGGCACTGAGTTCATCTTTTTTAATCAGAAGGGTCCGCTGGGAGTGTAGAGTCACTAGGAAATCTTCAGATAGGAGGGAAAAAAAAAAAACCACAGATTTTTCAATCTTGCCAATAAATGTGTGTTAAGGTAGAACTAAACAATATAGCGAGTATGTTGAAAGTATTTAAATGTATTTACTGCTCTAAGCAAAGAAAGCTCCCTGCCAAGGAAAGAATAACAGAAAGAGTAACGGACAAGTTGAAGAATAAACAAATTTGCTTAGTGTTTTTTAGCTTATATTTCATACTTACTGCTTGTGATGTCTCTTTACACTACATTCAGAGATCTCTGATGGAGGCTCCTTACCTAAGGTTGCACTGAGGTGGTTTAAACTCTTTTTTCAAACCTGTTCTGGCTTTTGTCTGGAGAAGGCAATATGTCTAGAAACAGATGAAATGAAACTGTTTAGGAAAATATACTATTTTGCTGATAGCCTCCAATATGATAGCAATCCAAAATTTGTTGTGTTTTAAATACTGTATCTGATTTTTCAGTCATAGAAAACATTGTGAAGTCTGTATTTTATGGAGTTGCACTGACTTCTATGCAGAAACAGAGAAGATTTGGGCTGCTTAAATTTGTACTCTTGCTTTTTATACAAGAGGAGAAAGTATATTAAGGGTGTTGAAAACAGTGGTCACTGTACATACAAGAAATTTTCCCAGTCCTTTCTTACATGATATCAGAGTAAATGAGCTTCCCTAGAATCAGAAGGTAGCAAATTTAGAGCCAGTAAAGTTGGGGGTTTTTTGTAATTCAAGACTATAATTAACCTATGAAACTCCTTTCCACAAGACAGAAGGGTTGTGAAAGAAAGTGAATAATTATTTGTATTGAAAATACTTATGTCTGTAATAGTAAACGTTTTTAAAAGACAAGAGAAAAAAAAGAGAGAAAACAAGAGTTTAGACATAACCTACTTGCAGAGGGTATGAGGCAATTTTCTAAGGCAGAGGCTTATCTGTGACCACCAGTTGGTCCTTCCTTAGAAAGATCTGGTATTGACCACTGAGGGCAAGGCTCTGGGCAGAAGGGACTGCTGCTCTGATTCAGAATGGGAGCTCCTATGTTGTGTATCACACATAATTTTCTACAAAGGCGGGGGGGGGGGGGGGGGGGGCGGGGGGCAGTAAAACCTGTAGGAACTGGATTGTCTCTGCTTTTGGACTCAAGTTTGGATTTAAAAAAGCCTTTCCATTGAATTCCTCAGAAATTTGTTTTGAACTTGTTTTGACTGGGAACAGGGTTTGACACCACTTGATGCTTAAGTTTTCAAGAATTATGGGTTTGCAACATAATTTGCAAGCTGAACTGTGGCAAAATGCAGTGCAATGTCCAGGCTTTGAATTCTTAAAGTTCTTTCTGTGTTCTGATTGGAACTATCTCAGTTTAGCTGTGTGAAAAGCAGTGAAAAGTCCCTGGCAAGCTTCAAAGACAGGCTATTCCTGGACCCCACGGAATGTCATGTAGAATCTGCCTCTTTTATATAGGCAGTAAGCCTTCCTCCTGGTCCTCAGCAGGACTGAAGAAGAGAAATTTGAGGAATATTATGAGGCCTGTCTCTAAAAACACTGAATATAAAATCAGGAGGTTTAAAAAGCCTGAGTGTCACAGCAGTTGGTAACAGTGTGAGGAAAGAAGGCAAGATGTGAAGTCCTATAATTGAGTGCATGCTGAGTCTTCATAGCATCATAGAAAGGTTTGGGTTGGAAGGGACCTTTAAACGTCATCTAGTCCAGCCCCCCTGAGATAAGCAGGGACACCTTCCACTAGATCAGCCTCATCCAACCTGACCTTGAATGCTACCAGGGATGGGGCATCTACCACCTCTCTGGGCAACCTGTTTCAGTGTTTCACCACCCTCATTGTAAGAACTTAATCCTAAAAGGGCAGGAAGGCAGAAAGCCATCAGTAAGAAATACAAAGAAGGTACTGGGTAAGTATTGTCTGAGTACAACTTCTCTACACACTCCAAATCTGGGGATAGACCTCCCATGTGATGCTGATTTGTATTCAAAACTGAAAGGATATAGCTAATTTTGGACACCCCATCCCTATATGTAAATTGAAAAAAAGAGTGGAAGTTCATACATAGGGTAGGAGGCTGAACCCACAGCTAATAAGAACCAATGACAAAGAGATAATAAACTTCTCTTATGAAACCTACTATCATCATGTTAATAATTGTATGCACATTTCATCCAGGAAGCTGAATCTTAATCATATAATGTGTATCCTCTTTGAAATGCCTCTTCATTTTGCTTTGAAGTGCCAGACTGCAACCAGAAGAGTATTTTTGCATTTTTTACTTGACATGCTCCCATCTGCTACCATCCAAAACTGTCTTTCTCTCCCTTGCTTTTTTTCGCCTCCTCCCTTCCTGCTCTCCCCAAATATATTTTTAAGATGAAGACTAAATGTTTCTGCACCTCATAGGGCAAAAACATGTCAACTGCATCAAGCTTCATGTAAACAGTGCTGCCTCATGGATAAGAAATTTGAAAAGTGGCAAGAAAGATAATCTCCCTTTTATTGGCTTCATTCATATTGAAATGTATGATCAGAGTCAAAGTCTTAATCTTCACCTCACTTTCACAGCTGCTCAACTAACCTTAGTGTGTATCCCAGCCCTCTGTGAGAAAGCAAGGCCCCTCTGATTGGATTAAAAGGCAAAGAAAGGGAATGTCGTGTTACCCCTTTAGGCAGCCCAGGCTCTCAGGAGGAAACTCAAATAACAAAAGGCGAGGAATCTGACCCAGCAAAAGCATGGCAGGCTCCAGCAGACTTCAGCCGGCTGCACCAGCTACAACGAGGTCACTTTTGACACTCTGTATGAGGTGACTTCTCAATTTGTACTAAATCTTCATTTTTCTCCACAAGGCAGGAGGAGGTTTCTCCACATCTTCCTACTGGGACAAGCCAATCAGTAGCCCAGAAAGATAAGCCAGAGCATGGAATCTTCCCTTGTAAGGCCTCCTGTTAACTGTTATCAGCTCCTGAAATGCTAAAGAAAAATATTGACTGCAGTTCACAACATGTATTTATCCAACAGAGTGTACAAAGCAACCTTTTCTCTTTTTCTACTGCCTGAGCCTAGCAGTGAAGCTAAGCCCAAGCTTTGGTAGCTTCCCCATTACATTTATTTACCTCCTTACATCAGAAGTTACTAATAATTAGCTTGTTTGGATTTAAGAGTATGCCCATTCCCAGCCAAAAAAAAAGCTGGAAATTTGCCATTGTTCTTGATGAAGACATGCAAAGGGAAAAAGACTCTATGGTAACAAGGCCCCATCAAAAATCATTTCTTTTAAATAATTACTGTACTTCCACAAGTGTAAACTGCCCTCTCTTAGCAGTAAGGCTCTGGAGGAGTCCTCAGTTAACCCACACTGTCTCAGAGGCTGCCCTGCTTTCAGTCAGATCAGAGCTGGGGAAGGGCAGTCAAAGAGAGGCAGGTTATGGAGAATCAGTGTTAAGGAGATATTAGAGAAGAAAAAGCTGTGGGGTAATGCCACAGACTTGAATACCTGACTCCAGTATTGATTCATACATTTTTTGAGAGGAGTCTTTTAGTCAAACTTGCGAAAACATAATGGGAACAGCTATAAACCACAAAAAAAATACCCTCTGAACTGAACTGCAGGTGCTTGCAGCACCAGCATACCTTTTTTAAAAAGATAATTTTCTAAATTAAAAGAAAACTTGAGCAAAATGAAGAATGTCTGAAACATCACAAAACATGCAAATAGCAGTCATTTTAGAGAGCGGCCTCACCTCAGTACATGACAGAACTCTGCAGTGAGAGTTTGGTGAACTTCTACATCCATCAAGCTGGGGCTTGGACCTACCCTGGCACTCAGCGTGCCTAGGGTATGGCAGACAGAACTTCAGTAATTAGCAAATGTTAAATCTCATTGCCCAGAATTAATCCTTGACTCAAGCACCTACAAACACTTGATACTGCAGGCCTATCATTACAAACACAGCTTTGGCAGACAGAGATGCTGCTTTGAATTAATTGCGTTCAGCCCAGGCCCTTGGACGGACTCCAATGGCTAACTCCGTTTTAACCAGCCATTTGTAAACCTATCCTTTGTTAGAGCAATCCTCAAAGGATGCAGAGTCACTTCCATTTCAAGTCACCTTGATTTCTGTTGTAGGTCAAGTCTAGGTAGTACCATGGTTACAGTGTCCTGTGAATCCCTCTGTGTTCAACACCCGAAGCAGGATCAGGGTCACATTGCTGTAGATTAGAGCTATCCCCCAGGTGCTTTGTTTTGTTGGCAGTTATTGCTTTGATAGTCCAGGATTTGCAAAAGTAGTTTAAAAATGCCTTTACCCTCCATTTCCTGATCTCAAATCAAATGTTTGTCAGCTGGACTGAGGGATATAAGTATCAAAGTCTGCTTTTTACATTCAGCAGACTTGACTTTATGCAAAACCTTTTTTCAGTGCTACTGGAAAGACGTGCAATCTCTCCTCCTCCAGACCTGCACTTCAGGACTGTAAGTAGACAAAATATCTAAATTCAGCAGCATGGCTTCCAGGATCCTGCTGCTGTGGCAGCAGTAATGGAGATGTAGTTAGTGACATGTCGATCAGCTCCCTGCTGCTCTTTTGACAAAAGAGACGAAGAGCCAGTGTTTATTTTCAAATAACATTTTTGCTGAGGTTCTAGAAAGATGGATGAACTGAAACTGACTTTGATTTGGAGCTAATGGCCCAAATCAATCACTATAAGAGGCCACTGCCTTACCTCAGGTGGAGGCATGAGCCGATGCTGTTTGGGCAACATACAAGCTGACAGCCTTATATTTGCTGATGTGTTTACCTCAGCCATAAACAAACCTTTAAGAGATTGGCCTATTGATAGCTGGATTCTCGGTTTACATTTGTTATGATAGTATATGTGTGAATAACCAGGGAAGATATTTTAAACCTAAAAAGTTATGATAGAATGTAAAGAAACAGGGATCATATATTTTATACAGTGGAGGAAAAAAAGGCTTGTAGTCGACCACATACAAATTTGTACCCTTTGCCTTGTGCTAAGCTATAATATTGGCTTTCGTGCAGAAATGAATAATAGCTTTATTCACCCTCTCTAGATTGCCCTAACATGCTGCAACTTGATTAAGGGCATGAATTCAGGGCATGAATCTTCCTGATATAGTGAGATTATTGAAATTATCCCAAAAGAGCATGTTTGCTGCTCTGCATGCAAAGATCTTCCATTGTCTCCTTAAGAATACACAAGATAGGTCAAGAGAAGCTTAATTAATATGGAATTAGCACAAGTCAATTTTGGTTTTTTATATTGTCTTGCCCTTTGTGGCCTTAGGGCAGCTGGCAGTTGGAGGAGATCATGCTCATATAAGTGTATTGATCAAACATTATTAGTTAAAGCTTATTTGTGTGCTATCTTTAGGGTAGCAGAACAGGAATTCTATATAGCACATAGTGCTAGGCAGAAACAACCAACAGGTTTCTCCATTTTGGCAAGTCTGATTTAGAGCTAAAAAGTAGCTGAGCTTTTCAGCAGAGAAAAGGCAACAAAACAAGGTTTTGGATTAACTCTGAAGCTACGTGAGGCATTTCTTGCCTTAACAGTGCAAACAGCTCCCCCTTCCAAACTAGCATGTCTATGAAGGATCATTTAATATCCTTCAGTCATCTGCCAGGTTCCAGTACCTAGTTTGCAGAAATAATTGGGTTTCTTTAATGTCATTTGTTCTCAGATTTATTGGACAAGGACAAGCAAAAAGAGGCTATTCATCTAATTGACTGAGCACTGTACTCTTCAAATATCATATTACCATTATGTCTAAGCTCTCAGGAGCCAAACTTAGCATTTGCCAAGAACTTATTTCTCATTATTTATCCATGTTGCATGACGGCACAGGGATTCAGAAAAGATCATTCTGTCATCTTCACTATTCATTTCTCTTCATAGTTGTACCAAGTTCATAGGGAGGGAACTGAATTAATCCTTGGATATTTAATGATGCTGTGCCATGCAAAATTCTCATTGAATCAGAATCACAGAATCACAGAATCATCTAGGTTGGAAAAGACCTTGAAGATCATCCAGTCCAACCATTAACCTAACACTGACAGTTCCCGACTACACCATATCCCGAAGTGCTATGTCAGCCCGACTCTTAAACACCTCCAGGGATGGGGACTCAGTGGATTCACTGTGGAAGGTACTGCACAGCAGAAGGAATCTATTCTGGAATATGCCTTCTCAGCAGTCCTTCTCCATAGCAGTAAAAACACAGCACAGCCAAGTGCCTTGGAGACAATGGATCCATGCTAATAAAGTCCCTGAACAACTACTGCAGTTCATTCGTGCGTGTGGAACATTTCCACAAAGTTTGTGATGGATGCATAGAGCATATTCTTACATGGCACTGGCTGCCCTGCATACAACTTGATATTCCTCAGGACTTGTAGCTTTCCTCACTTGTTTCATTCTTAGATTTGTAAATGTGCTAATCATACTTCTTTTATTTAACTTTAGGGAAAATATCTTCTCTGGGTCATCAGTTCTTTGCAATGAGTTTATTCCTATCACCAGAATCACAATGCTTCATGGTTTAAAAACAAAGTTACTTTTTTTTACACAATTCTTAAGTCAGAAGGGAATATTCACCCACAAAACCTCAAGAGTATTTTAGGCTTCCTGCCATGTGCCTGTTCAGTTGTGCCTGTGTCAATCCAGGTCTTGTGTCTCACCCAGATTTGGATTTTGGAGTTTTTGGAGAATTTGTGGGAAGAAGGAGAGAGGAGAAGATGACAGTTGGGGCATTTATGATCTTTTTTGGGGGGATAGTATAAGTGTGACAGCTATCACATGACTTTCACCAGCTGAGAAAACAAACCTGGACAGGTTAAGAAGTCCCCTTAACACACATGAACAGATATAAATACACAGATGCAAGCACATGCTTCATCTTTTGCTCTTGCTCTCAGTTCTGCTCTTTACATCAGTGGAATTAACATTATTAGCAATAACTGAATTAATTTGACAGTAAGCCCAAGCTTAACAATGAACTTCACATCTAAATCAGTTCCGTGTCTCTGTTAGTATATGAAATGCACATGCGGAGCTGAGAACTGCCAGGAGCAAACCCCCCCCCAACTGAAAATTAATACCCCTCCCTGCCCTCATATTCTCATATAGATTCTTTCTCTACATTCTTTTTGTCATGGCTGGACAGATCTTGTTTTGTAAACTGGAAATTTGGTCACTGTACATTAGAACAGTTACCTCCATCTATTGTTATGCAGAACCAGCAAGAAGCAGTATTTAAAACAAAACAGAAGTAATTAAACCTCAGTGAAGAAGTGGAGCTAGGTGAAAATACTAAGAATAATCTTTTATGTAAATTATATAAATTATGTCAGCATCAATGTCTAGACATTTGAGTCTGGGTTCTGCAAAGTTGTGTAGTGCTTTACTAACACCCACTTCAGAAGGCATTGGTTAAAAACCTCGTACACTCCCTGCAAACTAATGTCAGTCATTTTCAAATGTGGTAGCAACAACAAATTTTCACACACATTTTTATTGTCATTAAAGATTTTGTTGCTGTTTATGATGCTGTGGAAGATGGTTTCTTTATTTCGTGTCATAGCTGCTCAGAAACATTACTTGGGGTTTTTTCCTACTTTTCAAAGCAATTGACTTCATAATCAGAAAACTACTTATTCCAAAAAGATCTTTTAACAAAAGAGCTGCAGTACCTAGAGTGAAACAGAGTAAAGTCTGAGCCTGAACATACTAAAGTAATTGGTTTGGGTCATCATTGGGATACTGGTTTATATCATAAAATGTTCTGATTCATTTTCAGGAAACATGGCTTATTTTTATGTTAATGTTTTTCTTTTCTCCAAAGAGGCTCTATGAATTATCCCAAATAGATTAACGTGCTGACCCTTGATCCCTAGAAACCAGAGGCTGGATTACAGCTGTGCACGCCTTGAAAAGCTTAAATTTTACCGTTTGGTTAAGATGTGAGCTGCAAAGTTTAGAGATGCCTGAACTTGACCTTCTAAGGAAATAGCAAAATTAGCACAAGACTTTTCCAGGACTATTTATACATCTTCTGAAATACAGAATACAGCTGATCATTGCCTTTGAAGAGTATTCACAGAAGAGGCAGATCCACTGCTGTAGAAGAATAAAATCTTGCAGTCATTCTTTAGGCTTAGTGAAAGTAAAACTCTTACAGATTTTCCTATATGTGCTCAATCCAGCAGTATTTTTGAAAAGACACTAGTAGCAACTGCAAGTCATCTTTGCTTATAATACCCGTACTAAGTTGGTGCTTTTTCAACAAATTAGGTTGTCCTGTCTCTGTGAGACACCTTGTCCTCTTCAATACTCAGCCATACATACTTTGGTTAATAAGGTCTTTATCTGGTCAATGTTTGGAAAACAAATTAAACATCTAAAGAGGAGGACTGTAGTTTATTGTAACTCAGCTAACATAGACATGATAATTCCCCTTGCATTCACACAAGCTCTCCCAATCCTGGACATGAATGCAAAGGGAAAAATGGTTCCTTTCTCTCTGGAGCAGAAAGTAGCATGTGGGTGAGCAGCCTGCGGAAATTAAGGAAGGAATAAGGTAAAATTTAGCCATTTTAGTTTGAGAGTGACAAACTACAATACTTCCAGAAAAACAGGATGAGGAGGGTTGAGAGGAAGAAGTGACAGGTCTGATAGTTATGTTTCCCAGGAATACAGTCCAGCAGGTATGGCAAATGCCATACATAAGGTTTTAGACAAGACTGAAGATAAAACTTGACTGCTTATGAGCAAAACATATGGACAATTTTTGCAGCAAAGATAGGTGTGATTGTCCACTTCTCTTGGCAATTTTTTTTTAAAAGTTTCCACAATACGGTACAAAATTGTGAGCTTCACTGAAACCAAAATTTCTCAACTGCACGGGATTTCAATCCCACAAGCCAAATTAAAGGTCAGCCATCAAAGCCAGTTTGCATTCCTTGCATCCCTGCATAACTTGAGATAAATATGGTGAACTCTAGTGTGTTGGTAAATGAGTAATTTCCAATAAAATACAAATCAGAACACACCAGTTCTAAGACTCTTCTCATGGCATTTTCAACTTGTCTGAAACCAGGTAGTGTCAAAAGTGTTACCAGAAAACCTGTTCATAACACATTTGATTTATAGACTCAAAGAGGTTGGGCTGTGTTGAGATAATTTCATTTTCTGGAAGGTGATCAAAACAAAACTTTCAAACATTCTGAGGTTCACCCAGTGCTGGAGGGTTGAGTGGTTGCCATTTCTACCATATGCACTATATCAGAGTTATTCATCAGCTGTCTTTTTGATATATAGAGTTCATATGATACAGGGAGTTTTAGTCTTTGGTAAAGTCCACATTCATTCGTTTCATTTTACAGTACTAAATATTCTTCAAGCATTAGAGCTAATTGCAAAAAAACCCCAACTTTAAAGTATCACTTAAAAGAAGTTGTACTTATCAATTTCACTGAAAAATCCAAACTCCATTATCAGAATTTCGTTGCCATTGTGTAATTGTACAACAGCAGTAAATGTAAAACATTTCTAGCAGATAAAACTTCAGCAGTTTTTTATATTTTCTTTCATTTACCAGTAACTCAGTGTGTGCATTAGATGCCACAATTTATGCTAACAGTAGAGAGTGAGAGCAGTCCTACCTACAGAAAAAGCATCGTAAATCTGCCTTTCTGAGGTGTTTATTCATGGATGACTCTGTATGACTGCAGATAGAATTAAGCTATTTTCCTTCCAAACTACAAAGTATATACATAGAAGTAGGCCTGACAAGAGAGCTCATGTTCTGCTTGTTTTCATAAACACTAGGAATCCATTTTTATGTGAATCTCATGGCTAAGGTACAAACTCAGTATCTCATTCTTTGTGTTGTGCTTTTTTAAGGCATTTTCTCTCACAATAAATATTTTGCTTCATTTTGATTTGACAAAACACATAATTAACATCAGGTTTGCTTTGGAGAACTGTAGGTCTGGTATGATTATCAGGTAGATCATGCTGACTGAAGAATTATAATGGCTCACACAGAGAACTAAACCAAGATTTGGAGGTGGATTTGAGAGTCTCACACCCAGGTCCAGGGCCAATTTCTGAGTAATATGTGGTTTTTAATTAAGGATTTCACTTTTTCAGTAGGTTACCTGAAATTGTGATGAATTCTTCATGTGCAATCTTTCTTTCAGGCTTGTGTGTACTGTCAAACAGATCTGATGGCTTGCTCAATCAGAAATCAGAAAAATCATGCTGTGTAGGTAACCAGGGGTCAATGTCGTGCCTCTTGGTCTGAAGCTTTATGAAGGTCTGTTGTTACATTACCATGCTATTTGCTGACCAGAGATCTCAGTCTAAGCAAACAACTGATTGCATTGCAAAGCTTACCATCATGTCAGGTAGACGTGATGACAGTATCAAGGGAAACTATAGGGCTAAAAGACTAACTGGCAGTAGGAAGGAGTTAAAGTTTTTCTAAGTAAGCTGTGTGGTGCATTGGCTGTGTGTACAGTAGGCTTCTTAGAATAAACAGAGGCCCAGGAGCCCAGAACTTTAACTTTGCTATCTTTTTCAGTGTAGCAAATTCACAGTATAACTGGTGAGTGGTCAAAGTGATGCTTCAACAAATCAAAGTTAAGACAAAAACTGAGCTCTAGGCATCCCTAGATGTGATTTTGAACAGTAGCATAGCTTTGGGATTTGTTTAGAATGTAGTTTATTTGCTTGCTTGTTTGCTTTTAGAGGGGTGAGTCTTATAAGGATTTGTTGGCTTTGTACTGTTCAAGCACCTCAAAGATACAAAACATCGAAACATTGTCAGTTGACTTCCCATTGGGAAAAACTTCTAGTTGTCACAAATCACTAGAGCCTGCTCATACAGCCACCATCTCTTATCCTGCTTGGCACAACAAAGGGAACAGGAAAGTTCTGTGTTTGCCAGCCTGTTTCTTCTCAGACCTGTATCAAGGGTGAGCAAAGCAGTGAAGGGGAGGAGGGAGCAAGAGAGGTAGGAAGGGAGACCTTCAGTTCTTCAAGTCTGAAGCCATGATGCCACCTTTGTGTGTCTCAGTGTGTTAGAATTCAAATCCAAGTATTTCGTATTTGTACAGTCATTCATTTGGTTTTTTGGAACAGTAAAATATTTAAATCATACAAACCCTTCCCTAAGCTTCTTTATTTTATGAATCAATTGTAAATAACCTTTGAAATGCATTAGGTTGATGGAAACCATTTGTTTGTTTGGAAAAGGTAATTTTCCCAAGCTCAGAGAGGAACAGGCAGTCCTTTCTAGCAAATCCTTTGAAACGCTGAGAGAAATTGTGGTACAGATAGCTGGAGTGACCTCTCGTGGTCTTCAAAGGAACTAAGGCAATTCATTTCCCCACTTCCTTGCCCTCTTTTTAGCAGATGCGGGTCAACGATGCTGGTGCTAACTGAAATAAGGATCTAGAAGCACAGCTCCATCAGGAGTGTGCAGGACAGATACATGATAAGCTGTAGCTCGCACAATGCTCCCAACTTAACTGATATCCTGAAAATATTATTTCAGCCCTTGACTGTCACTCATCTGTTCTCAGCTGCACCAAGAAGGAAATATTTTCCAGATATGGCAAGTTGGCTCACTACTAGCAGGTCTCATCTGTATTTTTTTAATGTTGGCTAACAGAAGTACAAGTCTTCTAAAAAAGGAGGTTGTCATCTTCCTCAGGCACTGGAGATGGGAGCAATCGACCCTTCGTGAAGAGTCAGTCACTAATGGAGTAAGTAGCTGAAATATTTGTAACAGATGCCTGTGTTACCTTTCACTGCCATCTTGCTTTTATTTCACCATTCCCGTGAATCAGCTTCCAGCTGGTTCTAGATAATGGTAAGAAGTTTCTATTGTATGTTTACAGACTGGGAAGACCAGTGCAAATTTTCACTGCAGTAGCTTCATCTTATCAGCCAAGGAATTCTTTTTGTTTACTTTGAGTTTTTTGAGGGGGAGGAGAGGGAGGGTTAGGACTGTTGCTTAAAATGTCATAAAAGTATATAAGTAAAGAGGGTTTTTCTTAACTTGAATTCATTCCATTTGTTAAAACCCAAACATTTCGGACCAGATGGCCCCCATCACTTCAGGTTGTCATATGCCATGTATTGACCAGTGCAGTAGATGCCTGGGAGAGTATTTATGATATGTATGATCCATTTCTTGACAGGGACAGCTATTGCACTAGGATTCCTCTGTCTCTTCTTCATGTTGTACCTACATTCTCTAATTTTAAAAAATAATCAAGATAAATACTTTATGAACTGGTTTATATTGTTACTGAGTAGAGAAGTAGGAACCAAACTACAAGTGTACACCACCTATTTACTCCCCAAACACTACAGTGTTCAGAGTCCAAAGCCAGATTCAAGTTTCACACTTTGCCCATGCATCTCTATATCCACTGATATCCATGCATCACTGAATAGAAAAATCCCCCTCCCAACCATAGTTTAAGTGTTGAACATTTGAAATCCAGATCGTGATCTTAATCAGTTTAGGCCTGTCTCTAGTATTGATAGCTCTGCTTAGGTGGTAGATAAGAAGACAAAATTGCTAGAGCAGTAACAGATTACCCCTCTCCCTACCCTTCTCAGTGGTAGGGGATAAGGAAAAAATTAACAATAGTCTCTAGAGGCACAAATAAGTGTATATTGAATGGCTGTTGGATTCATTCTCACTGCCATCTGTTCTTTCAGTCTTCCATATGAATATTGCATACTGAAACAGCATCAGTGCAATTGTCAGTTCTTTTAAATTTCTATTTTCCCTTATTTTTATGATTTTAGTGCTGTCAGACTGACTTTTCACATATTTCTTCTTTAAGTTTCTTTTCCGTACGATTCTTTCTGTGGTTTTTGTAATGTCTTAGCTTTCTCTTAGATGGAGTTCAGCATCAGGATAGTGAAAATTGATGGATATATTGTTTAATAATAAAGATCAGATCGTTTCATTTCATTATTTATAACAAGATCTATCCAGCTATTTTCCAGACTTCAGACACACGTAGTATATACCAGAAAAGATCAATTATTTTCTCTCCATCTCCTACAAAAAGTAGAAAAGTGTCCTACATTCTTCTGACACTAATACGGTAGCTTTTGAGATATGAGTCCAGACATGTCAGATATCTTAGTGCAGAGAACAGGATGTGCTCCTCAGTACAACACAGACTGTCTGAACTTACTGCCAAAGCCCATCTGACTTTTTGTATAAGAACTTAAGTTAGCAGGATATGTTATTTAAGTGAGCAAGTTCTCTTAAAAATTCTCATCTCTTCAGCCAAATCCAGCTCTCAGGGGAAAAAAAAAAAACAACAAAACAAAACAAAAACCCCCCCCACACACAAAAACCCTCCCCCAAAAAACAAAACAAAACAAAAAATACACAACTCTGCCTGCAACTCTAAAAGCAAAAGTTCTTTGACTGACTTATCTCTATGGGCTTCGTTGCTGTTCAATAGGGTGTACAATAAGGCAAAACCCTCTCATTGAGGTCTGTGAAGTTTCAGCTAGTATAATTGAGGAGTTACATGATAGCTGTTTTCTACAGCTCTACATATGGTCAAAAGACAGGACTCTGAAGTCGTCTTAGAATGCATGAAAGGAACATTTGTTAATATCTTTAATTCATTATTTTCAGTATTATCAATATAACCTGTTTCTAGGAAGGTAGCAATTTTAGCCTGCAGTGCTCTCCTACAAGCTGATAACACGAGCAGGTGATTCAGGTGTCCTTTGTTATTTGGGGTGTGGAATAAGGGTAGTAGTAGCAATTAAGATTCAATGCATTCTTGCTATTAACATCCACTGTAGATCACAGGTGAAAACACATGTATGTATGCATGCATGAGATGTCTCTCTGTGGTTGGATTCTGTAGGGTTTTGTTGTTATTATTCTTACAAGTATAAATATTTACAATATTTGTCTACCTGGCGAAATAGTCTCATTTCCATGCTTATTTAAATGGACCAGCTTGGCTGCTTTTGTGGTGCTTATTTTTACAGTGAATAGAAGCCTCCAAGAATTTGTTAACTGAAAGTGCCATCCAAATGTTTAGCATATAGATGAGAGAAGATATTTTAGGGTCATTGCTTTGCTAATACAAGTCTTCCATTTCATGTTATTGCTCTATTTTGACTTCCCTCTTATTTCTTCCATTTTCCTCACTACTGAGTGGGATTTTATGGCAGAAGATGTGCCAAGTTGAACATCACCACAGATTTCTGTTGCAGGTACTGGAAAAGGATGCAGAGTTAAAAAGCAGTTGATGGCAACTTTATTGGGGTTTTTTTAGGGAAAGGACATAGAAAATAATGTGGTTTTGAAGCTGCCTCATGGAAGACAAAAATAAGCCCCAGACTGCAACAGAAGGTGGAAACATAAACATAAAAGACTTGTTTACCAGTATGTTGCTGTTGCAACAAAGTTGGCTATACTTTCCACAATGAAGAAAATACATAAAATCTAGTGTGAAAATAATAAAGTTGGCAGGGAAAAAAAAAAAAAAAGCCAAAAGTGATATTCTGCATGAGTAAAATAATTTCAAATTCAATATCTTTCCTTCAGGCAATGTTTTACTGTCATTGCTCTCTAAGTCAAACATGATTACTAAGTTTTGCAGGGATCACACCATGTACATACATGCAGGTAATTATTAATGCAAATGAAATCTTGGTGTTTAAAATAGCAGTATAACAACTTAATTATCTTCAATTGTTTCAAAACATACCTTTGTGTACATAGAAAGAATGAGTAGCAGTAGTGTAAGAATTTCCATTTTCTATTTCATGCATTGTCAAATCTCCAAGGCCTTGTTCCTCCCTCCCCCGCAGAAACTGCACTTTTAATTCTGAGCTAATGTGTCTAAGCTTTTCCTCAATATGAACTAGACAGTAGCAATGTCTAATGGTCAGAGCTACAGAAAGGGATCTAATAAACCTGAATTCTATTCCCACTTTTGAGTTTACTAAATGAGTTTGTAGTCACTTTGCCTGTTTCCCCAACTATGAAATATTGCTGTCCTGTCCAAAGCAATTTAAGATCTCCTGATTTAAAAAGTAAGCAAACAGAAAACTCCCAACTCACTGTTGCTTTTGATTAACAAAAGAGTTAACACACACATTTTGTGGTTACAAAAAATGTTTGCAACTTTTGTTTGGGGTTTTTCAATAAATCTGGTATCTCAAAGTGTGAAAAGTGTGAAAAGTATCTCAAAGTGTGAAGAGTATCTCAAAGTGTGAATATAAGGCCAAAATGAGGTTGTATTACTTTAGTTGGTGTTCTGGTGAAATCCATTGAAGTTTATAAAGATTTTAGTACTCTGGACCCATGCCATGAGTTTTAAATTTTTAAAAAATATATGTATATTTGAAAGTTATTTCCCACTACTCTTGTATTATGAAGTATGAATACTAAAAGTTCAGTGCTCACAGAATGAGCTCTAGAGACCTTTGGAGTCAGTAGAATCGTTCCCATCACATTTGGTGGACTTTGAATCAACCCCTCTATGAGCAACAGAAGGTGCGCTAGTGCTCTGTCTTCAGAGCTAATCAGTAGAATTTTTAGTGGCTGTTTCTATTCCTAAGACACAGACCAGTGTCATCTTTTCAAGTTTCACTTATCTTTTTCAATTCAAAAACCTAGGAAATTAATGACTCTACAGAAGATTGTAAGGTGAAAGTTTAAGAAATGCTAGAGTTAAGGCAGTCTGCAAAACCTTACTTCCATTCTCTAGTACATTTTGCCACTCTATTCTCCTATTTACTTTCTGTCTTTGATTAGAACTCTCACTGCAAGTCTGATGCTGCGAAATGAAAAGTGTGGGATATCTAGCAAACTACATGAGATCTGGAGTTCGGACCCTAGCTGGCTGCAGTTTCTGAGTCCACGTGCAGAATGTCTGTGTAGTTATCCATGGACTTCGAACTTGTATGGGCTACAGTAACTGATAAGAATAGTCAAGATCAAGACTAGGTAGAGTTACATTCTGTATGTCAAGAGTGAAGACTGCCGTGCAGTGGGGTAGATACTCTGTCACCTAAATATGACTGCTATACCTATAGGTGCCTATCACCTTCTTAAAGTGCATCTCTACCTCCTCTCTTCATCCCCACAGTAACTGGAAATGTGGCATGTCAGATTCCACTAGGCAGCCTTTGAACTTGAGGGCAAAACTTTCTTTCACTTCAGTTCTTCAAAGCCAGAAACATTTTTCATTTCAAATAAAGTCAACCACAGAAAATGAGGCATTCCGGAAACAGCTTTGCTCCCGCTGGAATTAATGGCAATAATCCATCTACTGAAAAGTCTGGCTAGTAAAATTCACAGCTGCAAGAAAAACTGAGTAAGATCAGACTTTGTTGTCCCATTTTTTCCTCAATGATTTTCATTTCCTTTCTTTTCCAAAGAAACAAAAAGCAATAAGCAGCTGGATGGACAGATAGACACTTGCTTAAATAGATTAAGTGCTAATCTTTTAAGAGTATTGCCAAACATACCACAATAAGATTTGAAATGGCTCTGGAGTGCAAAAAGCTGATGAGATGTGGTAACAGCACACCTCAAACTGTTTCTAAGTGAGCCTAAGATTTAAAAACGTTACTTTCATCTTACTGAAGAGTGCATGAAATCTCAAAAGGTTTAAAGCTTTCTTCTTATTAAATGTTTCCTCTTTTCTTTCAACTGAAGGCTTTTAATACTAGAATTTTTTTATCTTGATGAAGAAATTACTGCTTCCTCAAAGCAAATAAGGGAAAAAATCCATCTCTAATCGACATGAATTTAAATAAAACACTTCAGACTGAATCTTTCATGAATTTACAAACCAAATTGTCTGCATTTCGCATGAGGTATTTCTCTTAGCTTTAGGAATTGATAGCTTCTCCTAGGCATGGAACTCAGCAGAAGGAGGTAAAAAGTCTTCCTAGAAATGCTGATATCACTTTTAAAACATAACTGCTCTCATTCTGTGGACAGTTCTATTTTCAGCCTGCCTTTATTGACATCCCAACAGGAACTGAAGTGTAGCACAGGTTCAAAATACCTGTCAATGTGAATTAGAAAAATCACTTGAACATCACCGACATCTAGATGTCAGGGCTGCTTTTGATACTTCCATAAAGTAACTTGAATTATATTTTCAGTCAGCCAGCCTCACTCAAATATAAAGCAGTCAAATTCAGGGATGAGTTTACTCTTGATCTTTGCTGCTGTGCCATCCATAGTGTTATTATTCACTCAGCTCCCTAAATCAGTCAGACTCCATTCTGTTCCTGTACCTTGAGGACACCTGCTGACATGTAATTTCTGTTTTGTCTAGAAGTCTCTAGATGGCTGTAGTGTATAGGCTGACAGACTGAAGGAAAAAAAATGAGCTATACCAACCTAGAATTACCTAGAATCACTCCTGATTTTATTCATAAGGGCATGCCTTAGGAAATATTAAGCATTTTAGAAAGGGCTGAAAGAGACAGGCTTTTTGGAATTACCATGATTCCTTTATTGCCTTCTGGAGAGTAGAAAGAAATATTTCATTCCCCTTCTACTTCACTTTAAGTGAAGGTATAATCGACTTTCCCCATATTTGAATACATAAAACCACTACTTACAGACAGCACCACTGATTTCTTATATTATTTTTTGGTTTACTTGATGTTCTGAGAAATGAGAGGGGAACTCTGTCAAATATTACAGCCATGGTTCCTGCCCTATTTTTCACCTCTCTGTGACAACCTCTAGCCCAAGAAAGCCAGCTGAGCTGAAGTACCTCAGCACAAATTACAGCCCTCCAGCCAAAAGCCATTTTCCTTGACAGTCTGAGCTGAAATACCAAAGTGAGCTGAGCACTCTCCCTTCTGCTGCCTGAGCTATGGAAATATAGTAGATTGCTGAGGATGTTTACTTCTTAAACTCATAAAAATTCAGCAGTTTGTTCATTAATGTCCTATATCTCACAGTTACCTATTTGCATTGAACATGCCTCTTGTTTTTCCTTCCATTGTTTACTTCTGTCTTCTTTTCTTTACCACAGTGAATGACCTCAAAGCCTTAGCAGTCTAATGACAGTGATGTCCACAGTGAACAAAGGATAAAATCATCCCTTTTATTACCCAAGTCATTATCTGAATATTTCTGCTAATATTCCAGGAATGCTGTGCTTATTGCTGTTGTAAATCAGAAAAAAAATGTGAGATATACAGCGTACCCTGAGGTATTTTCACACTGTACCACGCAAAAAAAAAAAAAAAAAAAAAAAAAAGGCACTCTGAAATAGTTTCCACAAATGCCAGGCACAGGACACATTCCCACTCCCTCTCTCTGATGGAGCATAGTTGTCTTCAAAACTATAAGTCAGTTCATTATTGCAAGGTACAGGCTATAACATGGACAACCTTGAGCATTTGAAATTGCCAACAACCTATAGAGGACTTAATTTTATTTAGTTAAATTAGCAACAAAAAACCTAACATGGAACTTTCTACCGGAGTCAGAAATAACACAGGAGAAACCCAGTATAACCATTCATGTAGACATGGGTCTGATTTCACTACAATTTATGTAGTGGGAATGTATCCCCAGTTAGCTGTAAATTTCATCTTTATAGCAGTCAACTTGTTACATGAGCCCTATCAAGATTCCTGGCTGTTCAAAAAAAAGGAAGCAGCTGAATTTTCCCATTTCAAGTTATAAATGCTCTCTAATACTTTACATTTTGTCGTACCAACTCCAGTATGACACAACCAAGTGTCTGAGGAAAAATCGGAATGATTATTTAGTAGCTCAGCTTGCTGAAGTCTCGAATAATTCTGTGTGGATTTCTGGGGTGTGATGATAGCAGGCATTGAATCCTAGTGCTTAGAGCACAGAACAAGCAAGAGGACTTTGAGAGATCAAAACATCAGAAAACAGTTTTGTTTGCTAGGAAATGTGGGCTCTAGTTCTTGCCTCATCACTGGTTGGCTATGAAACCTTAGGGCAAGGCTTAAGCAGAGTTTTGTGTATTTGGCTGCAAAAACTGAATCCAGAAGCCTGGATTATGCCACCAGATATGGATGGTGCCCCCAGAGGGGACCAGAGACACTGATACACTGAGCAGGGAGCAACCCTCCCTAGAGAGATGGAAAGGTTGAGTCTCTCTCAGCAATGGAACTGAATCTCCTCAGGCAACAGTGGGAAATGATCCTAGATTGTCCGCAATCTGCACAAGGGGTCTGCTTATTAAACCAATTTTGGTAAGAAATAGATAATGCTGCACTCTGTTGACATGCCTTCTACGAAAGGGCCTACTGTCTCAATGCTTTCAGAAATTATAGGTTAAAAATTAGTAAATTGTGCCAATTAGCCAGCAGCTCACAAAGATTTTGATCCTATTTACTTAACTTTTATTTAACACCTACTTTCAGCATCAAAATGCTATTCTGCATTAAGCTTTTAACTCTCCTACATACTCCCATCTGTAAAATATGAAAAAACTTCCCAGGTGAAAGAGTTCAGAGGCTATATTCATGTTTGCAAATCACTGCAAGACCTTCTGCCTGGGTATGAATGCCCCAGGAATTGGGGATGGTTTCATTCTGAGAGGGAAATTCACATTCCAATCCCAGAGAAATGAGTGATAAGATTCCCATGGATTTTAATTGTGCTGTTATTTGTTCAGAATCATAAATATGCTATTAATTTACATTTGTTGTTGATAAAGCCTAAGCTGTTTTCCTAAGATTCAGAAGCAGTCTTTCTGGATATAGACTGGAGCATATTTTCCAGTGTCTGTTGTGTGAATCAACAAAATCTTGGGAAAGGAGTTGTGTGCTGCCTACATACCATTTGGAAGCCTTCGTTTTGAGAGAACTGTCACATTATTCTGGCCTGAAAGTGTTGTCAGGTTAAAATAACTGAAAAATACCACTCCTTTAACCAGGCCAAGCCAATGCCCCTTCTTATCTAGGAATGTGTTATGGTTATGTCTAATAAGCCAATTCAATAAGTACAGGATAAATTCAGTTTGTCAGTTTAATAGAGTTATAGCTTTTTGAATGTTTAAGTAATTGTAGATGCATGTTGATATAATTGAGAGGAACCCTCTATTTCAGACAGCATGTGCAAAATGGATTTATATGTAAGTATGAACATACAGGAAAAATACCTGTTTACAGACATGTGAATGAAATATGATTGAATTCAAGAAAATCTTAAGGTAGTTTGCACTGGCCTGGGAGACATTAGTTTGAACAGATTTGTTTCTTAAACTGGAAAGCGTGATATGAATTGTTGTCTTTTATCAGATGGAAAGAAAGATAATAGATTCTGCTTTAATTCCATCCTTTCTCTTTGTTTAATAGGGTCCTATCAAAATGTAACCTAGGTAGTGTGCATCATCAGAAAAAGGGGAACATTTTACAGTTGCCTAGATTGTTTGATTTGGAAGGGATTCAAAGATTCCGTGAACTGCACTCATCCTGTTAGTTTGTGGCTTAGACACTACTAAGCACAGATGAAACACAATTGAGTTGAGTGAGCTTTGTTTTCTGTGCCATGTGCAGAGACCATACTCATTTGACCCTGAAATCCTGCAGTATTTATTTATACAATGCAAAATATGGATTTGAGGTCAAATAACAGAGTTCCCAAGAAAATGCACAATCTGGGCTGAGTATGACGTCACATTCCACAAAACAATTTTGGTGAAGAATGCTCTCATTCTGAAATAGCTCCACTTTTCAGTTCACGTGGATATGATTGCCTCGAATTAAAAGTAGAGTGAATAATTATAACACTGGGATTTATCTATTATTTCTTAAGAATTTTTGAGAGAAACTGTTCCTTTAACTCTTCAATGAGTTAGTAAATCTTATAGAGCAGGTGTAAGGGCCAAGGCCAGTAGAGTCTCAAAAGGGAGAAAGGCAGTATGAGAATGAATTCTCCCATGCTGCCTGAGGTGCTCTATGTCTCTTTCTGGATAATGAAGTAATTTTCACAGTTTCTGTGTCAGAATTGTGACTATCAAATTGGGAGGGGCGGGGGGATTGTGTTGTGAAATGAGAACTACAACTGATCATGTACAGGCCTGTTCAGTACCTCAGTTTGGAATAACGGTAGTTGACCATTTATTACAACCTGAGGCTTATGCACAGCATTAGCAATCATCATAAAATAAAGGAAGCTTGTAAAACTGGAAAACTATTTACAGACACTTTGAGAGAGGAAAGAAACAATCTGTCATATAAAAAATCTGCAGTTGTGTTTTTTACAAAAGTTGCATGATACTACATTTTGTACCTCAATTGGGTATATCCAGATAGCATTAGGAGTTCTGTAATGACTGACCAAGATAATTTATGAACCTTGTAGGTTTGCATTTTCAAACTTTTGTCCTGAAGCCAGAGGGTAATAACTTACATTTTAAAGTGAGACCTAAGGTTTTCTCATGTTGAGATAGGGCTCTAAAAAATGACAGATGTTGCAAGAGAAACTTGAGAAAGTTGGCAGTACCATGCCTAACTGATACTGCTCATACAGTCACCTGTTCCTAACTTGATACTGGCACTGTCTAGTCATAAGGGATCCATGCTGTAGTGTTTAGGAGAAGGCCTGATGATGCTCACAGTTACTGCAGTGAGAAAGTGTTCTGAAGTCTTCACCAAAACCTGGTTACTGTTTCTACTGGAAATTACATGAAAATATAAATTTGCACCCTGTTAAAATGAGATATCTAAATTTGTCTGTTAATCTAGACAAATAGAAACATTTGCAGTTTTATCTTGTAGATGAACCAGATCCAAGAAAAAAATTCTTTGTGCTAAAAGTAAAATATTTCACCTACCATGTCTGGGTTACTGCTGGTGAGCAAAATGTTTGCAGGAACAGGGGAGCTACTCAGTGAATTGGAGAAAATATTTTTAAGCCCGGTCTTCCTAAGTATTAAAATAATAGATTCAGTCATCACAGACTAAAATTATTAATAGCCACATTTCCTTCAGGTAGTGAGACACAACATAAGTGTTGTTGTAATAGCTGTCATCCACCCTTACTATTAATTAGTCTAATTAGTGGTTAGCAGTTCACATTGCCCTTCAATCACTTTCAGATGTCTCTTTAGACAAATGTGGGTTGCACACAGATTTTCTCACGGCCCAGTATGTGACTTGGCTGCTAGAGACAGGGGCTGAAAAATAACACTGTTTGATTTGCCACCATGCTGAAACAGCCACTGTCAGAAAACAGAGCTCACATTTGCCACCCACTGATTCTGGGCTTTTCTGTCAGGAGCCAACACACAATTTGTTGGCCATTGATACAGCCAAACATCTTATTATCTCTTCATTTCACCAGCTAGGTGGTCGAGGGTGTGCTTCCCCTCAGGGGAAATGTACCTGTTAAAGCAATATTTCTTTTGGCTCCGGTTCTAAGCCATAGGCAGAAGGATTAGTGATTCAGCTTTTAATTGTGCTTGTCTTTTTCTTTTGCAGATGGCAATCATTCCATAGCACCTCTTATGATATGAAATTGAAAATTGGATTAAAGCGTATTTTTGATTCTTGACCAACCTTTCCAGTCAGAAAGGCACCTTGTTTAAGCCAGTGGGTGTACTTATCAGCCAGTGCAGGCTTTGGCAGCTGTGTAGTGTTGGCAAATATTGAGTAATTTCAAAGCAATCCAGGCTTCACCTTCTAGAGAAGAACAGTAAGACTTGTTTTGTGTTTTTGTAGACAACACGAAGAATTATTTAGCATTGTTCATTTATTTATCAGCTTCAAATCTTTAAAGTTTTGACAGATTAATAACTTCCTTCAGGAGTTTTAAATAAACATGATGTATTAACAAACAGACCAAGAGCCTACTTAAATTGTACAAACATATAAAGCAGGCTGCCTTGTCTAATGAAAACCTGATAAGAAAAATATCTTTAAAAAAAAAAGGTTGTGTCTCAATTTCCGAGAAAATAATTTATCTTTATATATCCACTGGAATAACAGATGAATGGAGTCAATCACAGTTTAAATAAACCCCAATTATGTTTTGCTTGATAATTTGATTTTATCGACACTGTATTTACTTTATAGCTTCAATTATTTAATATTATAAATATGGTGTGTTTTGACAAACTGGGGTTAGGTTTGTCCTTTTTTAATTTCAGCATAACTTCTGTAGATGAATATAATAAAGAGGAAATATTCCATGCAGAGGGGTTTAGAATTATAGCTTCAGCAAACCTTATTAGTACTGCAGCTTTGCTAGAGTCTCAGCGTCAGAGGTTGTATATTTATGTAAGTTTAATTGGTGTTTAAGAACAAGCTGAATTCATCCAGCCATAGTCACTTAGCACAATTCATATGTGGAACTGGTGTGGATTTGGGGTCAAATGACCCAATTCTCCACAACAAAATTGTTGTTTAGACCAACAGTATGCTGTGGTGGTAGAGCTGGTGATTTTAAACTCCGATTTTTCAGAGGCAGGAACATGGTTGAAAGACCCATGTGCACACGATTCCCTGCTGACAGGGTAACAGGGTGAGCAAAATGTCACCATTAAAATACAGTTGTAAATCTTCCAAACTTGTGCTCTGCATATGTAGGGTACAGCTAACTTCAGCATTTCTAAAGGGAAAATGAGCAGTGAATTCTTGTTCACGCCTTCAACTTATAACCTCTGAAACAGCTCTGGAGCTTTGCAGTGCAGGAGAGGAAGCCACGGCTACTGTGGCAGTTTGGGGTGCCAGCAAGACTGGCCTGGCAGAGCTCATCACTGCATTTTGCAGGTAACCCCCAAGTCCCAGGTCATCCTCTCTCCTGCTGGGACAGTGCAGGAAGCCCAGCTCCGGCCACTCACCTTCAGCTTTCTCTGAGTTCAGGTCTTCAACAGATATAACTTGGGTTTTATTGATAGTGTTCTGTTTGCACTGATCATTATAATATAAAAAAAATGACATGGGCTTATAAACATCCTGTAAGAAAAAATTATGAGATTTTGAAATGTCTTAACAGGTTTAAGAGGAGAGTTTCATAGGAGCAAAACCAGAAGGTGCAAACCACAGAAACATAATGGCCAACAAAGCCAATGCCAAAACAAATGCCAGTAATACAGAAGGACCAGCTTGTACAAGTACAAAGGTAAAAATGATTCAAGAGGCTCTCAAGGGTCAAACAGCAGAATGAAATGTCTTTTCATTTTATTTGTCAGAACTGTTTAGCACTTAATGAAATAAATATTCTTTTAGAAAGACCACAAGAAAAATTACAGGTAGTACTTGTTAGTGGGAGGCATTGCAATTTGGCCCAACCAAGACAGAATGCTTCATGTAAAGATATACATCCCTGGCATTGAACTGCTCTTGAAAATTAGATCATTTCTTTTCTCTGTGATTTTTTTGTATAAAAGCTTCTGGTCTCGTAAAACTACTGAGTCATATGTCGCTGAATAAATCTTTGTTTAGAGGAGACATTTTGTAGTTTTGAAAACTTTGTCATAGAAATACTGGAGTGCTGTAACTTTAAAATATATTTTTCAGGCAAACAGTAAAGCCCCATGCAATTAATTTTATACTGAATTAATAATCCTGCTGTTTAAGCAGTAACACTATGTTTATATCAACATTATGGAAGGAACATAAAAGACATTAACATTTTGTTCTTTAAAATTATTGCATTAGAACTCTAGAAGATGCAGCGATAGTGCATGTGGGGCTTGGGGTAAGGGCCTAAGTAGAGTGAAATTTGGCTACCAACATTAATTTGAACAATATTTTTTAGTCTAATAGCTGTGTTGTTTTCTAGAGTCAAACCAGTCTGCTTCTATTTTTATTCAGTCTGTTTCATAGGGACACTATTTCTTTTGGAAAAAGAAATTATAATTATAAGCATGTGAAGGATTTTCAATTATTTAATTCCTCCTCAGAGTGGAAAGCCTTCAACAATGATTTGTTCCTTTCTTAAAAAATGTACCTGTTACCATTCAACACACTACTAAAACCATAGCATACATTTTGGTTTATATGTTTCATTCAGGATCTGACTTGCATCATTTTCCGGGAAATTTAGCTGAGAGGTTTTTTAACAGATTGGACCAAAAGTTCTGCAGGGGACAGTGGGAGAAGACGCAGGGATACCCACCCTACACAAAAATTAACACATCAGCAAGGAGCTTAGAGGAATGAGAAATTTCAGAGACATGACAAAACACACTTACACCAAGGGAGTTTTTAGCTGTGTGCTTCCTTCTGAGAGTCTCTGTGGCTTGTTTTGTCTGTTGCTGTTTCTATTAGATTTGTCATTTAAAGTTCTCTCCAAATGGAATTTCATGAAATCCCAGAAGACGAGGAGATTGGTAAACCTGCTCTAACTGCTCTAACAATATCATGAAACAGGGTTTGAATTACCAATACACCCGGGAATTCTAATGCAATTATGAGTGTTTACTTACACCATGTGTTTCTCACTGAGCCTCGGCTGTATCAGGATAAACCAAAGGGAGCTAATGTTTTATAGATGGTAAGACTCTGTTTGTTTTCAGTAGGGCTAAGTCTCCCAAAGCACTCAGACACACTAATTAAAGTAAACTGCAGAGGCCCATAATAAAATATATGTGTTTGGAGACTGTGAGATGAACTCCACTGGCTTATTAAAAGTCAAAAGAAAAATATACATTATTTATGACTTCAAAGGGACACATTGTGAGCTCCGGTTTATTTAAAGGATTAACTAAGCATTGGTTATTGGTGACCATCTGAACAGCTTTCCTTTCACAGTTCATTAGTTATGTCATATATGTGGGAAGTCATAATTTGGGTTTAGATCAAATATTATTAATCAAATAAATTATGGAGGGTACACCAACATTATTAAATGTAATCTTTAGGAAAATAACACCTCACAAATCCACTTTTCTCCAGTTGCCCAATTACATTTCAATACATAAACAAAAATCCAACAGATGTGTGGCAAGTTTTATAGAACTGCCTATCTCTGGAGGGGGTTTTTTGTCAATACATACAGCACACTCAAAATACAAATGGAATTGAAAAGGAAGCGCTTGGTAGGCCATCAAGGGCTTAGTGACGTATCAGAAGTACAAATTATCCTACTGTGAGTACTTTTGTAAATTACCTAAAATGTTTAGTTTTTTTAAAAATTGCCTGATATATGGGAATGAGGGGGAAACTGGGGGTTCCCTTTCACACACATACACACACACACACACACACTCACTCTTAAAGTGTTCACCGGTGTTCACAAGCCTGGGAAGAGATTTATTTTCATTTCACTCTTCTGTCTTTCCACCTTTCTTGCTAAGTTTAGTACAACTCAGGTTTTAAGGGAGATGAAAGGAAAAGATTCAGGATGCTAGCAATAAAGTTTAAATCAAAGATTTCAATAAATTTTGTATGGGCAGTTAGGTAGAGTTTACTGATAATTTAATTGTCTCTAGAAAAGTGTTGAAGTTTCATTTTTTAAAGTAGCTGTTTAAATAACTTAAACTCACTTAAGTCAAGGTTAGGAAAACACTTATTCTTATGCTAAGTATTAATTCACAAGAGTATTTTTAGGACTGTTTGTATTTTCACTGACATGACTTAAGGGAGCAAATGGAAGCTGCAGTCCCTTTTGTTTCAAATATTATGGGCTGAGGTATGTTTTTTTAATATTGCATTGTCATCTTTGGATCAGCTAAACAAATATGCCAGCATTGGTACTGCCTCAAGCTTTGTTTTTATATAAACTTTGGGGGGAAGGAGAATGGTTGCAACATACTCTACTGCCCAAATGAGCATTGTTCTGCCATCCCACCTGTGAAAACTGTAAAATCCTGAAATCGGTGGAGACTTAGCTATCATTCTTATTTTTCACTCAGTGAATCAGCAGGCAGTCTGTGTTTCTGCAGGTAACATCTCTTATGAATTAACAATAAAATATTCAGCATGAGGGTCTATTTGTTGTTGCTTTCAGTTCAGTCCTTTTGCCCAAGCTGCCTACAGGCAGTAGAAGTCACTTAATTTAGAAAGAAATTCCAAGATAGCAAAGCTTTGCCAAAATGTGTACAAAACTAATATCCTGCTGAGCAACCAGAATTCACAAATGTGAAGTATGTATTAAAATATATTATGTATAATATATATTTGAATATTTGACATATATTTTTATATATATAAAAATTTCTATTTCTAAAAAATATAAAAGCTGTTCCATAAGCCACATGGTCCCATCATGTACCTGATCCATTTTACAAATAAAGATGAGAGGAAGGGCACCTTACAGTGCTGGTTCTCATCTTTTCTGTTTCTGTGGTGGTTTTTCCCATGCCACCTTTCCCAATCATCTGACATACTGAGTGAAGGTGATCATGACTCCAGATCCCACATTGGGCATTCATGGGCAAGTAACCATTTTGTAGCACACAACTTGCATGTCTTGGGTGGAAGTGTGCCTGACACTTCAGTGCCCCTTCACCGATGATTCTTCCCAGGCTTGTGGGGAAATCTGGATTTTTTGCCAAATGTCTTCTCTTTCTGCATCATACATAAACAAATGATCTCTCAGTTTTCTCCGGGATCATATTTTTATGAAATCTTTAGATTTAAATGCCCTGTAACAGCAGGGTTTTGTTTTAAAAGCTGACCTACATTTGGAAAAAAATAAAAGAAAAAAAAAGAGGGGAAAATCCTTTGAAAGGATTGAAGCTGAAATACAGTAAAATTTTTAAAAAGTTTATTGCAGATGAGTGATACTTTGTTTTATTAAACTGTTTGGGAAGAATTTATGGTTTAACATAAGCTGATAATTTATCTCAGCCAATAAACCAAAGACTTTGTCTTTCACATAATTCTATCATTCATATTTTGTTCAGCATGAAACAGAATTTTGGAGGTTGGACAAAGACACTTTTCAAAACATTGCCCCAGTTCTTCATCTTCTGCTATGGACTAGTATACAATGAGAATTACTATGCTCTTCCCCCCTTCATAGCACTCTAAGTGATGGTGCAAATGATGAGACAAGCAGCCCTAGTAAATTGATAAAGAAATTCATTTACACCCAAGCAACATCTCACAGAAGACTCAACTTTGTGGACCTTGTCATGAAAAATACTTCATTCAAATTAACTTCTAAACTTCAGGAGTTCAGAGTAATCCTGTATATATATTTTGAATTAAAGCAATTAAAGTGCTAGGAAAAGTAGAATAAGGAAGAACTGATTTCACTATGCAATACTTTGTCACCTAATAGTGCATAATTTATACAGATACATTGTAAAATTATGAACAATTAATTTTGAAATGGTCATTGAACTTAGAAACAACAGTACATTTCAGAACGTGGCCTTCAATAGATTAATGATTGCTCCTGCCCTTTTCTATCTCTGTAGCCTAATTTTTCTGAGGAAGGGTTGTCTTTGAAGTCAGGTTTAATTTACTACCTATGAGTCCTTTAATGGATGTCTCCACAGTAGATATGCTTAAATGGAAAATCTTACATGGAACAGGTTCATACCTAATAGCTAGAAAGAATGCATTATATATACCCTTATCATAAAATTGATAACTGCAGTGTTAGGAGGTTTGCATTCTGACTTCCTTAATAGTATGCAGAGGCAAAAGATCAAGGTCAACAGCTAATACAAGTTTCTTAAGCTGTTGTTAATTGATAATTAAGTTGCAATAAAAGTAATCCAAGTAAGCAGATGTCCTCATCCATTTGTCTTTATGTTTCCCCTTTTGCACCAAATAGTATAAGCATAGCAAATTCCAGTGGCAGCAAATTATACACTGCATTTTTTCTAATGCTGAATTACATTATTTTCCTGCTAGTCTTTTTTTTCATTCTGGAGTATAGTAGATAGATAAAACAAGTTTCTTAAGAGAAGGCTATTGAAGAGAAAATTATGTTGACTAATTAATTTAATTACTGGTTTAAGAACATAGTGTGACTTTCTCTCCTTGGAAAGATAATATAAAAATACTCTTAGAATTGCTAAATGAATGCAATGTTAACTTACTTGGGCAACTGTAGAATGCTCAAACACAGAGAGGAAAACATGGTACTCTTGGGTACAGCAACTAAGTCGCTGTGAATAGATGCTGGACAGTGTGTATGATAAGACTTTGATTACATCAAATCCTTTTCCATCCATTGAAGACAAAGGGAAAAACTAGTCCTAATTACCATGTTTTTCACTTATTATTCCTTCAAATAAGAAATTTAGCTTCTGCTTATAATTAAGGTATTATAGGTGATAATTAGTAATGCCGATCGCTGCTCATGTATGTTATATATATGCTGGTGGAACATCTGAGCTAATGTTGGGAAATTTGCCCTGATCACAGGAGCTGAAAAGGAAAAAGTGGTCTTAAGATACAACACTAAAATGAAGATTAAGAACTCTTTCCAAGCTATTATTTGCTCCAGATTGTTTTATCTGGAAGTCCAATTACAGAACCCGGCTGGAGAGTGGTTATAAAGCAGAAAACCTGACTCCACAAAGACACATGGGCAAGCAGACAGCAGAAAAGAGTAAAGCTTATTTGCTTTCCAAATCCAGGAGTATTTGGGAGCATGTAACTATACTCTCAAAACAGAGCAAGCCCTCTGCTGAATCAGTAGCTGAAGCCAGTTATCAAAACAGAATCTGGCAGAACAGCCTAGCCATGAGAACTGAAGATTAGCAGAGGTGAGCAACTTTGCCCCTATCTTCTCTGAGAGATGGCTTGACATGAGAGTATAATTTCGGGGAAGTGACATTTGGGCAAGATGTGTCATAGTGGAGACTGGGGGACATACTGCTGTATACCTTCTGGGTTGCCATTTCCTATTTGCACAAATATGCTTACATACAGAGGTCTCACATGTTGCTTTGGAGTACATTTCTTTCCCCTCTGAAAAGATTTTTTTGTGCAATACCTTTCCCAAAGAGCTTTCCCAAAGAGCTTGGAAATAAGAAAATGAAAAAATCGGCTGAAAGGTTACTAATTTATTTTTGAGGACCAGAATTAAAAGCATTTGTTTACTTCAGAACACAACTATCAGAGGTAAGCAATGACATCTTGACATTAAGCCTGGTTTGCTTCAGATGTATGCTTGTAGAGCCTATTAAAGTGAGAAACTTTACTCAGGTAAAACCACAGTGATATTCCTGTCTGAAAAGACATCAAATCTTTAAGCTGATTGGGATTTATACAGGCAAACTTTATCCCTTTAAAGAATACTCAGTAAATATACAAATAGAAATGTGTTCATTTTTCTTAGACTAAGTCAAAATGTGGATGGGAGTCTACATCACCTTTGAAGATAAGGCTGCAAAACCAGGAGTGCCTTCTGGCAATTAATGGTAATGTTTCTTAGAGAAATACACAGAATACTTCTGTATTCCTAAAAATCCAAATTTAGGCTTTTTGCAGCTTCCAGAAAAACAGTGATATGTAGGATTAAGGCATGTAAAATAAGAAGCACAGGCTTTAGAATTCAGTTTAGGCAGGAGAGCCTGTCAATCCTGAAAAGCATCATCTTGTGTACCTTGTGTAGTTTCTCCCAAAGTTACATGAAGGAATAGTATTGGGGGACTCCCAGTATCTGGTGCTGGATACTTCTGAGACAATCCAGAATTACTTAGGGCATGAATAATGCTCTGCCGGTCCGTGTGTCCTGGGCCTGCTCTTTGCAAATCCTGTGCATTGTTAAGTCCCACTAGTTTCCCCATTGTGCACCCTGCTCAATGAAAGGTCTGCTTAGCCAGCCAAAGACTGCCATGGCAGACATTTTATTTTTGTTTCTATATGAGATAATCCTATCTTTCTCCTAGATAATTTCTGAGAATAAATAGTTGTTAACTGTGATGATTTTTCACCTTACAGATTCTTTACATATCCTTCTAGTTATTCCCTCAGGCTTTCCCATTACTAAGAATGTAAAGGGATTTACTCATCTCCAGTGTACTGATATTTCTACCAAATGCCTGGGAGAGAAATTGTTAACTTTGTTGAATTTGGTTTGTTCATAATTAATGATAAACCTCATATTTCTTTAAATATTAGAGTTTTTTGATCATTTGTCTGATGATTGTTACTTATAGAAGGTATGTTGCCAGCTAAAATCTAAGCATTTTGACATACTGCTTAAGATTTTCTCTTTTATCCATATACAGCTTCTCTAACAATAAGGTCAATGGCAATGCCAAACAGGAGGAGTGAGAGATTGCATCCTGATTAACTCCTAATTTAGCATTCCAGGATCGTTGTGTTCCAATAGAACAGGGTGAATAATTCATTATGAACAATTGACCACTATTTGCCTGTTTTTCTAAATGGTCCATGAGCTGATCATGTTTTAACAAACCATTTCTTTGACCGCATTAGCTCTGCACCCCTTCTCAATTTTTCCTGTTCTCTAAATCGGAGATCCCCAGCTTTACTGTTGCCATTCCCCTTCAGAAATAATTTTGTTTACTCCATACCCTTTCTAGATGCATATTCCTCCTTCTAATTCACAAACAATAGCCAAATGAAAATAGGTCTTGAAAGAGAGAGACTAAATGGCATTTCATGGTGTGACAAATGCAGTGCCAGGTCCAACAAGGCCAAGTGCCTGAGTTGCTTTTTGGCAACACGGATGTTCCTATCCCTGGAAGATCTTTAAAAGATCCAGGAGTACCAGCCTGTCACGGTTATGTCCATTATCTTGCCTTTCTGTGAGATGTTTCACTCACTTAATTTTGAGTCATGTCCATGCTTTTTCCCTCTGTACTGTCATACTAAACACAGGATACAATGATGTACCTTGTTTCAGAGGTCAAAGGACACTTTACCACCCAAATATTGGCAATTGTTGTGCCTCCTAGTTGGGTACAGCCATCTATTCTCTATTAAGAAAACTCTACTCCAGATAATCTAAAAATTCATTTAGTGTGTTTGACACTGGGCACACAGAAAAGATTTCGTCAATTTCTTCCCTGGTTAAACAATCAAAACTTTTAGAGTTAGCTGTAAAAAAAAAATGAAGATTTGCAGGAATCTTGTCACTACTAGCAGTACCTTTTTTTTAGATCAATTATAGAAATGAATTGTAGAATATATAAGCTGCAATAGAAGTTTTACTCTTTTAATTAATATTCATTCATGTCAATGTGAAACCATTTCTACCTTCCAAAATTGCCTTATATTGCAGAAATTTCTATGGATCTTTATCCTAAATTTATTTCTACCAGGAACAGAGAAAATATATTAGCAGAAATATAATAGTATGAGAGGAAAATAACTTAGAATTAAAAATCCTGGGATGAGGAATGAGGTTTTCTCCAGTAGAGAGAACTTTTCCCACTCAGTCCTGAGCATATGCTTCTTCCCTGTCCTAAGCAAAATTCACTGTTATGTTGCTCTTTTTTGATCTAAATGTCATTCACTCTTGAAGTTATTAGAGCTGTTTCTAGTGTTTGAGTGGATAACTACAGAACCACACAACCTTATTTTCTTTGAATGTTGTATCTCTATAAATTCATCCCTTGCCAGTCAGCCCAGGTACTGAGCAATTTCGATTAGGAGTAAATGGTCTTTCCTTGCATGACCGTGGAGTATAATTCTTAATATGCAGAAAAACTAAACAGCACATACTTATTTCTCTACATCCATCAAATATTTGAGTGAGACTACATCGTTTGAGGACACCAGGAAATAAAGATTATGTAAACCTTGAGCTAACAAAGAGCTGGTTTTGAACCTAGACAATAGGGTTTCACAGGCGCCATGGCAAGTTTACCACTATGCCAACAAATATGGAGATGTAATAGTTTAGGATCTTGCCCCAAGCTTTCTAAATCACTTCCTCTGGAAAATCTTCCCAGCTTGAAACAAAAGTCACAATCAGGGATGAATGAAGGAAGACATTCAATTTGTGAGGAAGGAAACAAGGCTAAGTTTGGGCTTTATTCAGCAGTTCTTTCTGGCAGCTGTTCATTGCACGTGTGGCATTAGAAGGACTGTGGATTCACACAAGTGTTTTGTCATGCTTACATGTTTCATGTGACTGAACATTTGGCAGATTTATTTAATTGCAAGCTTTTGCTTTGAACTTGTAGATCAAGTAAGAAAACATTTCTGAAAATTGGACTTAGAATCCAAGATTTCTCCTATCTCATTCAAAACTGGCAAGGTTCACAAACACTGCCTGACTCCACCTGTACTCCAGCTTCAGTTTTGGATCAACTGTGAACTGAAGCAAAACCCTGCCCCAGAGCACCCACCTGCATCACAAGCATCCAGGTCTTGTACCTTGAGCCCTCTCTAAATAAATCTTCCAGTAAAGCCATTTTGCTTTCTTTTTAGAGTTTGTAACAGGTGTTTCTCACTCTTCTAGTACAAACAACCTCAGCCTAGGAATGAAGTATGCTAGAATTTTATTTTCAGAGGTGCAGTAAGTCTCTTCCACTGTCAACAGCAACTGTTGTTTCAGAATGACAAATACACAAAGTACTACAGTCATGTATCAACCCTGTGGCTGTCTTGGGGTGTGTAGTCCTTGAAGTGTGTCATAAAGATGAGTAACTCTTACTACCTCCTTTATGGTGGAGACAGCAGAAGAAAGTTAAGTGATTTGACCAGGTTGTCTGAAGAGATGGAGACAGGCAGTGCCTGGCTGAACTTGCCATTCTGTGCTGGTATTTGTGACCATGCTGCCTAACTTCGCATACAGCAAGTTGGTTCACATTTCCTGATACAGATAGTCAGAAGCAGCATTCAGGTATAAACAGTGAAACAACTGTGATTTCTGTTCAACCTTCAATTTTCTGACAACCTTCCCTTTTATCTCACAATTTTCCACAAAATATCCTGATATTTAAAATGTCATTCAGTGTCTCTGGAAATGTGGAAAACAAGCAAATGGACTTATTTTTTCTTTTCCCACAGAGAAACACATAGTTTCCCCAACCATATATTAGGCCATTTCTAAGGTAATACACATAATTCAGTGACAAATCCACTTCAGCCTTCATAATGCCCTTCGTTTTTACTTCAAAACATTCACTGACTCTCGTGGATTTGTACTATTTAACACCCAGATAAAGGTAAGCTGTCTTTTTTAATAACGATGGATTACATTTTCTCGTTACATGCTCTGATTCAATTGGATTTCTCACTGTGAGCCCATCAATTCCAGAGAAAACAGTAATGCCAGTGTGAGAATAATTGTAGTTATTAGAAAGGTAAACAAGATGAAACAAAAACTAACATAAACGCAAGTTAAATTACTGCTTTAAAGGCCCACTTTTCCTTCCTTTTGCAGAAGTATCTCTACATTTTCCTTTTCTTTACAAGTATATTATTAGAAACAATAGAGACAGACTACTTGATGAGACCTTTTCTACTAGACTGGGGCACTGCCAAAACTCTCCCACAGAGGTGGCTGGCAGTGCAGAGGAGAGCTTCCATGCCCTTCAGAATAGGGCTGTTCCTTGCTAGTACCCCAAGAAGGATGAAGTCATGATGAGATAATATCCCAAAATCCTCTCTGAAGATGACAAGACAACCCTCTTCAGAGGGATACTGCGGCGGATGTATTTCTGCACATAGGAAAACTGCAAAGGTTCCAGTGACTTTCTGGCCCTCACAAGTTCAGTGCATAAAGTGAAATTTGATGAGTGGAGTCCTGTCCACCTAGCTGCACCTAGCTTTAAACACCCTGCAGTGCTGGGGACTAATGCATCAAAAGCCTTAAATATGCACTAAATCTTAAGTATGTGAGTACATTCTTTCCCATTTAGGAAAGCTTTTGACCATATAGCTAAGTCCTACTGGAGTAAACAGGAGTTAAATGTGCACCAAATTAGTGAGTTGCTTAAATGCTTTGGCTGAACTGGGGCCTTAGACAGTCATTGTTTCTTCACATGGTCAAAAAAAGTCAACCCATTAAAATGTGTACTTTAAATGTCTTCTCCACTGAAATTCATCCAAGAAGATTTACACACTCGAATATATTTGGAGATGTTCCTTTGGGCAGAATACCAGGCAGGCTGCACACCTGTCCTGCTGGACAGATGATCTCCAGGGCAGAAGAGCTAGTAAAGATCTAGATATTTGTTTAGCCACCCCGTCTCAGCCCTATGGAATTATATAACCTTGTTTTTGTAGGATTACTTTGCTAAAATAATATGAATATCACTTTTTTTCCTCTAAAACATATCACAATATAATGTTGCCCTGAGAGAGAAAAGGGGAAGATGTGCAGCTCCTCCTGTTTCATTTCCTGCTTTCACGGATTGTTGTGTTACTAAAATATTTTTATTACAGAAGAACTTGAAGCAATATACAATGTTTGTCAGAGGATTATTTATAGTCCCTTTAAGCTGAATTTCTGTAATGAAATCCATTTACAGACATTCCAGAGTGCCCTATGGTTACTTGCTTATGCAAATGAAATGTGACCCTTGAAATAAGCCTCTTGCCCTTGCTGTCACCCTCCTTGGCTTCAAAGGTTCACAGACAATCACTTCTTAAGTGAATGGGGGTTTTTTATTTGGTTTTGAGTGGGGAAGGAAGAAAATGAAAAAAGAAAAACCTTTCCCTTGCATGGTATTCTTGCAGAGATTCATAGTGACTGACTGGTTGTACATTTATTTGAGATAATGCTCATTTATTTTAGATGTTAACATAGGAATCCTTTGCTCATAAACATGCTTCTAGATTATACTCTTTAAAAAGTGAGATTTTGCATAAAAATTTCAGAAATGTCCAAGTGATTTAAGTGCCTGGATTTAAGTTCATCTTCACTTGTGCTTTGGATTCCTAATTCAGATATCTGGTTTCAAAGGTCTTACTTCTGGGCTCACAGATGTGCAGTTTCACCCTGGCATACCTGCAGAGCTAATTCTACAGTGGTCCATGAAAATAGGGGTGTAAAATTCTGCCCTGTAAAAATGGTCTTATTCTATGGCTATGCTTGCAGTAATCACACATACAAATGAATGAGTAAATAAATATATAAGATACAGAAAAGAGATGAAGACCCAACTATTTCAGAGAGGTAGAGAGGATAACTTTTAACAAAATGAGTTATTCTACATCTTTAATTATTATAGTATGCTGTCAGAAAAATCAAGAAAATGGACTATACCACAGTAATAAGGACTACATTTCTCTTTACCTCCTGTGCAACATCTGCTTTAAAAAAAAAAAAAAAAAAAATCATAGAAGCTTTAGGATCGTGGCTTTTTTGTTCAGCTCTTTACAGAGACAGTTTTGTTACAACAATTTCTGTCCCATTTAGGAATCTCTACAGTGTATGCTGTGATATTATGACTGAGAGCTGTCAGTGCAAACAAATTTACAGTTGATTGCAGGTCCCAAGCCACCTCTTTACTTGTGTTTCAGATGTTTCTTCAACACTGGCATCATGTTAAAATTTAGCATGCAACATCCAACAATACTAGTTTTATACTTTTTGAAAATATTTCTAATAGCTCATCAAAATGGTCATACAAATAATGAGACTTTCTGGATGCAGAGAGTTCTGTAGGGGGAGAAGGATGAAGAGAAATGTACCTTGAGGTGGTTAGTTATGTTTTTTTCAAAGAAGAAAATTTCAACAAAAGCTGGTGGCAAAACCAGTTCTTTCCCATTTTGATGTATGACATCTGTAAATGAAAGAAACTAACTTCAAATGAACCAGGCTATCCATAATGATGATATGTCAGCTATAGTACCTGTCAGGAGCACAGCGGACTTCCTTAAGTTTCTTTTTCTTTCACAGTTTCACTGTAAGTGGAAGTTGACTACCTGGACTTATAGTCCACTTATGGCAATTATAGATACTTCATTTACTTCAACATTATCAGAATACCAGTACATGAGAGTATAGACAGCTTTTGCTGGATCTTATTATTTATAGCTGATTCCAGGTGGTTTTTATTACAAAATATTTGTATCTTAAGGCCATATTGAAGATAAATAGCCATGTCCCCACATTATCCTGGGGACTTCCGTGGTAAGTGATGCTCCCAAAAGGTGTGAGGCAGCTGCTGAGTTTATCTGAATAGAGGACTGCAGCCCTGCATATATTTTATGACCTGCCCAAGAACATGTGGGAGAGGTTCTGTGACTCCATAGACTCAGTGCTTCTCATCCCTTCCTGGGCTTCTTCCAGTCAGCACAAGAAATTCAGTGCTGTTCCCCTGGGAGGGTGAACTCTGTGGGACAGAGAAAATGGTGGGTGACTACCTAAGGAGCATGGGTTTTCTCCTCGGGACAGGTTCTCCAATCCCTAACTACCCTTTTGAAAAAAGCCTTTTTAACACTTAGGAAGGATGTTTGGTTCTGTTATGGTAGCATGGGCTGCTTGCAATTTCTTATTATAAGACCTATTTTTACATGTTTTTATCTTTTTCTGCCACAATCTGAATATTTGTTTTTTCCTTTTTTATTTTTAGTCAAAATGATTAACCTGTTTCTGATTATGAGGATTCAAAAAGAAACTAAAATCAGGCTATTTGTTTTAAGCAGAAGAACATCTTCTATATTGCTGGCATGGAACATGACACTTATCAGGAGAATTATTTTTGTGTTAGACATGTGCCTTTTTTCCCCAGGAAGACCTCCCAATTCTTGATCAAGGTTTTGAAAAATGTGTCATTTATATTGACCAACTGAGCATATTCCGTCACCTCTCAGCCCCTTCCTATGTCTGGACAATGCAGGTGCCCATCTGACAGTGTGCTTGCGAAAGTGTGGGTCTGGGACGCCAAGGCTTTTGCTGCAGGACCTGCATCAGATGGAGGAAAGCTTATGTGGGAGAGCTAAGCAGTATAGTCTGTCATCCTTATGGTCTCAGTAGCTTCACTTCTGAAGCACTGTGGTTGAATACCTATCTGAATCAGAGGAACAAATATTAGACGGGTTTTCTGCTGAGGCTGTGGGGAGAAGAGAAACCTAGGACAAGAGGTTTGGACCAGAATGGTAAAATCAAGGACTTGTTGGAAAGGGGTAACAAGCTAGGAAGAAGCTGGGATGGGAGATTTTGAGAAGGGGCCTGGGAGCTGGTGGGGAACAGGAAGCCAACAGCTGTGGAGGAATAGGAAAGTGTGGAGACAGGAGAGGGAACGATGAAGGATGATGTGAATGGCTGAGCTAAAAGACAGGAAACCACTGGAAGAGGTTGAAAGGAATTGGCGAGGAAGAAGGGGCAAAAGAAACAAGGGAAAAGGAGAGGAACAAGCGATAAGGAGCTATGGGAAGAGAACTGAGCAAAGAGGTGCAGAGAACAGGCCAGAAAAAGTGGATAAGTGAAAACTGGGAGTAGAAACCAACAGAACTGGGACTGGCTGAGCAAGGACAGAAAGAGTGGATTTGGGAGCAAGTAAATGGGAATTTAAAAGAGAGTGAAGCACTGAGTTCCTAGAGAGACTATGAGTGTAAATGACTGGCGAGGCTATTCAGGTGATTTTGTCCAAGACCATTTAGCTGCAAGGTGCATGCTAGCCCCATTTTTTTCCAGGTCAGCCCATAGTTTAGCGCATGGGATTAGCTTGTGAGGGATTAAGAGAATGGTATGAAACACAGGATTTCCCTTGACATTGCAGGGAGGATCATATGGCTGGAGCAGTCCATGCAAAATTTTTGCATGATCCAAATGCAGACCAAATTCAGCTATTTGAGTAGACCTTCTCGAGGAAATGAGACAGTGACTAGCCAAAGGTGAAGGAAAGATAAAACTGGAGTAAGGATTGAAGATTGGAAGAGAACAGAATGAGAAAGGCTGAAGCAGAAAGGACCCAGGATACTAAATGTAGCAAAATTATATGTACAGAGGAAGGTTTGTACCCAACGAAGAACATTGTCCATGGACCAGAATGGAGCCTTAGATCCCAGTATTTCACCATTCTTCTGCTTTCTGCAAATGTCAGCAAAATGGGCCTCCCAACCCACTCTAATGTTTGTTACCCTGGTCTGGAATTGGGTCTGAACAGAGGATCTAAAGTTCCATCTCTGTGACAAGCCACAGAAGCACTGACAGAAAAGGCAGTTAGAAAACTAGAGAGTAGGGAAAGAGGGACTTGGTTTTTTTGGTCCATTGCATATATGAAATTACTTCAAAGAAGGAAGAAACAAGATGGGAGAATAAAGGTGGCTTTGAATGAACCTTTGGTTCTGTTCTGTTTTAGGACTTAAAAAAAGTGCAGTAACTGAAGCATGGACTGGCAAGAAGAGGAAGGAATGTTAACCTAATTATTATAGGGAAATGCTTCCTTGGACAAATGACCTTTATTTTTGCATCTTCCATAGAATTCTTCTGAGGCAATGTAATAGGAAAGCCCTTTTAAAAGCAGGTTTTTCTACTTTTTCATTCACTTTCTTGAAATGACTATAAAAGAGGGAAGACAACTGAAGTGCACTGTGAAATCAAGAGTCAGTGCCTCTCAGTCTGGATAAATGGATAAGCACGTGAATTAATATTTTTACTCCCCATTCACCTCCCTTTGCAATGACAGGTCAATATTTGTGGTACGGCTGGACACTGTATGGGTAGGACTATGAGGAAATGAATCATTCAGAATACATAGCAGATCAAGAATAACATTCAGTAAATAATGCCTAGAGCTATTCACTGAACAGTGACACTAGGACTAATATGACTTTGCTGTAAAGTGAGTATCGTCTATCCTATGGCCCCTGGAACACACAGGGTAAGTAAATACTGTACACCATATTGTATGGCTACAGGAGGGCTGAAGTAAAGTTGTACAGATTTTCCACAGCTATGGAAGCTTTTGTGTCAAGACAAGGCCTCAACTTCCTTGGCATATAAAATTTGTGTAAATACTTCCTGGTGAGTGAGTTGGCAGAGTATACTTTTGAAGTCCTGCAGAGTGAGAATGCATGAAGACATAGATCCTGATGAGCTCAGTTATCTTCTCCCTTTGACATTTACAGGGGTTAGAGTTGGCGGTACCTATGTCAATAAAAGCATGATCTCCTACTGTTTATGGACAGATCTCACTGAAATTACTTGTCATTTTAGTATGATTCCAGTTTTAGGCATTGTTTTCTTCCATTAAAAGTAGACACCTCACTGATTAAGAAATGCTTCTTTCTCTTAGTTGCTTGCTGAAGTATCATGTCTCTTTTACCTGACTTTTTTTCATCCAGGATTATTTGCTTGCAATGAAGTGTATCAATATGATCCCCCAGAGTACAAATGCTTCCATTTTAGGAACAGTACACATGATATCAGTGTTCATTCTCCTGGATGTTCATCAGTCTTAAGTGGAGAGTTGAGATGCAAGCTCTTAATTCACATAAATATCCTGGTGTTCCCACTTGAGTTAGCTAGCTGGCTAGATGCAATAAAAATTAAGAGTATAAATGCTGTGCATACTTCAGCTGGCAGCCACCTGCTTTACCACAGAGAAACAGGCTAATCCTTTTGTCTGATGAAAGTCCTCCACCACTTTCCCACAGTTCCTTTTGTGTTCCATAGAAGTCAACAAGTTGTCCTGCAGTCCTCTGAGAAAAAAAAATACAGAGCTTCACTATACCGCTGAACAAAAGCTGGAATCTACCCCACAAAAGCTATAGTTCCCCACCAGGGTGCTCTGAGTCCCAGTGGGAGGCAGTATGTACGTACAGCTTTATACAGCCATCTTCACACCGGTGAACCTGCTGTCCAACATTCCATGCAATGAAGACTAAATCAGGAATTTTTCCTGTCCATCTTCTTCAGGGATTGCTACTTCTAATCAAAGAATGCCTATCAAGAATAAAGAATGGCTTAAACCAGCCTTTTTGGCATCTGTTTTTTGCCCTCACCAAATGTTATAAAACCTGTCACTGAATGACGTGCCAGACAGATCTGAAATTCCTTTTTTAATATGTGGCTTGGGAAGAGGAGAAAGAAAGCAAGAATAGAGTTCACATTGACAGAGCTCTAAGAGGCTCTCAGAATTACTTTTTCTTCTTGTTTTCAGCACTCATTTGTTTTTAACATTAAGCAGAGAGATGGAGTGTAAAACCAGCTGTGCCTATTTCTGTCCTGCAAAGTTAGGTTAGATTTGAATTCTTTGTACTGAAACCTACTCATCTTTCAAACATATGTTACTCTTTTTTTCAAAGTCTACGATCTCACCCTAGCAAAATACCACTTGCGTGGATCAGTGAGGTTTGTCGCCTCGGTAAGGACTACTGTGTCTTTGTTACAGAGAATCCAGCGGAGCTATTTATGCAAGCAAGGACTATTGCAAGTAATTTTCAGGATACAGCTGCAATGTGAAAAGTACTGTATAGTCTATAAAAATAGTGGGTATGCCTTGTAATCTTAAAGTCCTGGTATGTTTGCATGGAAACTTCACTAACATCCTTACATGGTTTCTTATGACCTCACAGAGGAGCAATGTATTTTCAGGAGGGCTATTCCCAGAGCTTGCCAGGGTCTGACATTTTAATCATGAAAAGCAATTCATCTTGTTTTCAATATTAACTTAAGGATGACTTAATCAAATCTCAAAAATATACCTAATGGCGCTTGATTACATGACTTGAACGAAGGAAAAAAGATATATCTGATAAAATATAACTAAACTGTGAAAATCATTGTAACATTAGAATTATTCCGTTATCATTGAACTAATTGGGAGGTTTAAGATTGACCTCTTGGGAAGGCATGATTTTTCAGTGAAATACAGCTTAGATGCTTAATATCTCACCTTTTTAAATGTTTTATTCCCAGTCTGAGTTTACCTTAAAGAATATCATATTAATTAACTACAGTTATATGGAACTATGAAGTTATATTTCTATGCCATAGTTCCAAGGCAAACCAAATAATTTTTAAAGATCTTGCTCCCCTATTTTGCTGATGTTTTGGGGTCATATTCTTTAAAAATCAGGTATTCCCAGTGCTCCTTCAGTGATCATTTCCAAATTCTCCTGAGTGGAAAATATGTCTAGAGCATTAAATAACACTACACGCATAATCTGTAGATCAGTGTAAAAATATATCCCGTAAGTACCTTCGATTAAGGAAAAAAATCACTTGGCTTCCACATATAGTCTTACTAAAAGCTAATGAAATGATATATGCAATGGGTTTTGCATAACAATCTGTGCAGTGTCCTGACTATACTAGTATGGTATTAGGACAGTGAACTCTTCCACAGAGAAAAACTGAGAACTAGTCAAAAAAATTACAAACCTTTGACTATTTATTTCTTTACTAATAAGATTAAAAGGAAAAAGTAAGGTGTTTTTACATATACACCAAGAAAAAACATATCACTTACTATGTTGTCTCCCAGCACAGAGAGGTATGTTTTGCGATACAGGCAGTCAAGGATATTACCAGATTTGGGGCACGGCTCTTTCTGGCTGAAAAACATCAAGGGTGCCTTGTTTATAAGAGAACTACATCAGTTTATGTTGTGTCAGCATCTGATGTGCTTGCAGATCTTGCAGACTTCATTTCAGCAGTTACACCTCCCGGGAAGTTCTATTCTTGGTCTGAGAAAGACCATACTGGTAGGAGGGCATTTTGAGCACATGATACTCTTAATTTATCATTTAGGGTGATTGATTATGCACTATATTTATTAAAAAGGATATTATTTGCCTGCTGGACAACTTCAGACTTAGCACACATTTCCGGGGTGACTGTACTATTGTAAAACATTGATTTCACCGTTGGTTTTGCTGTATTTGGAGTTGTCTATGATATGAAATTATTTTCCAGATTACAATAATGTTATCTACTACTAGTATATGATGTTAGTGAGAGAGGGAGCAAAGGAGAGATGAGAAAAAATAATACTAGGACAAAATGGGCTATAGATAAAGCTCTGAGAAGCTAAACACATCTCTAAATCAAAGATAGAGGGTTCTTCAAGTGCTGAGCTACTTCTGTAATGCTCAAGTTTGTCTTTTTCAACCTTACATGTCTGCAATATGAGAAGCTGCATGAAAGAGGCAGTGTCGAGAACCCTTCCTCTGCACTCAGCTAGGTGAGAGGATGTGTTGATTTCCTCCTTGAAAACCCTACTGCATCGCCCCAGTTTCCCTTGGGTCTCCCTTCCCAACAACAGTGTCATGGTCACACCCTAGCACCCACTTTATCACCAACCCTGGCATGTGAACAGCCCTTCACCATATTCTCTTAGTCACCAGATAATCACAACCCTGCCCTGAATTCATGCTCTCCCCTCTAATGGAGAAAGCGCATCCTCCTCCTGCTCTTTAGCACCTAGTTGATCAAACCCTTGGCCCTTTCTGGCATTACAAAATCCTGTGTCACTGAATGGAGCAAAGGCTGCCTGGCACACACCTGGTCCTGTACTAATAGTTAAGCAGATTTTAGTTCTGAGTTGTAGAGCTGCATCCCTAGCCCAGGTTATCTTATAAGAGAACAGTATTAATAACAAAACACACAGCAGAAAAGGAAGTTTTCAGGATTCAGGTAGCTCTGTAATGAGTGAAATGTTTGTGCTTTAGTTGTCTTTATATTTTCCAATGACTATTACCAGTAGTAATCAATGAGTTACAGAGGGTTCCTCGGGTAAGACTATATAATAATACACTTATTTAAATGTAATCTTCAAATTACTGGGTAGATGTATGTGAAAATATTTTTGTTAAGCACTAATTTTGTAGCCATTCCTTTCCAAAGGACTATTGACAGTTGCTTTTCAGTTACTTGTCATCAGCTTGGTATTTGATTATGATTTTTATCACAATACAGTGTGAATAAGAAGCTAGCCAGCACTGTGTAGCTGGTAATCAAGGAGAGCTTATGCACTGTCCTGGCTGAAATTCAATATTTCTCTATGCATTTTGTCAGTGTAATATTTCTACAGCTTCCAGCTTCATAGATGTTTCACAGAAAGATGTAGACCTTAATGTTAATGTTTCTAAATAGGAAATAGTCAAACAAAAGTGCAATAGACAAACAAAATGGGCAGATTGTTGTCCCACAAGACAGATATTGCGACTGTTCAGAATAGCAAAGGGAATAATTCTATGAAATTATATTAATTATAATTACTATCAATTCTTAACAAATATGGCTAATTAGTGACTTACTATTCCTTGCTAAAAATAGGGAGAATCTATAATTAAGTACATATTTCATTGTACATCACAAACAAATACCACTGCATGTATTGTAAAAGTAGCTCTCTCAAATTGTACCAAGACAGGGCAAATATGTGTACTTTAACAATTTTCAAGGGTTAAAATATCATGGCACATTATATATACATTTATGCCAAAGGCCAGAGGGGTAGTAGTCCCATTTCATAATCACTGTGGCATTTTATGGAACTTCTGCCTCTTTATGGTTCTGTGACTTCCCTCATTCAGGGAGGCCAGAATGAGAAAAGGTCAAAATAGATGTCAGCCCAAGCAATTATGAAAGAGAGAACTTGGACATGACCCTGAGATTAGAAATGCTGACCTGTCACAGTAACAGGGGAAAACCTGCCATGCTGCCTTTTTGTCAAATACAAACTACCATGGCAGTCTTAAAATGTACTGTCATTTATTTGCATTTTAATCTCTTTCACTTCTAATATTGGGCTTTCCTTCTCATCTTCTCTCTCCTGCCATAAGCAGATGGCTCAGATGGCAGAAAATAGGCACATAGTTTAGAATATCCACATCTGCAAAGAAAGATCTTGAGAAAATGGATCAAAACCGTGTTTGTCTGTACATGAGGAGCAGAAATAACACAATGAGCAAAATGTGACCTGATTCTGGATAATATAGGAAATATTCTAGGGTTCCTTTAAGGTCAATGAGAGATTCATTTCAGATACAAAACATGCTCAAAAACTATGTAAATAGGAATGGAAGAAGAACCTGAACAGAACAGGATTTGGAAGTGAAACTTTCCCTGTATTTTTTATTTTTTACATATCTAAGGTTTAATCATAGTACCAACAAAAATTCTTGCTATTTTTGTTTATTCACAAAGGAGGTATTTTTCAGTTTGTTTGGTTTTTAACATGCCTGATTTGAATTAACCATGTCAGTCTTTGGAATTAATTCTTTTCATAAAGAAGCATTGTCTCTGCAGTACATCTTTTATTTCACAGTTGACCATCTGTGGAAGGAATACTGTGGGAGAGATATAGTTCATTTTCACTGATAAAGCATGAGAGCCATGCAAGCAAAACGCAGGGATGGAGTGTTTAACTGGGCTGTGAATCAAGGATCTAGCAGCAAAATGGCCAGTTCTTACTAGGGAATGGGATTCTGCTTGCCATTCTTTAGTTTGCGACTCTTTAGCCAGAGAAAAGGGCATGTTCTCGAACATCATCAGCCCAGCCCCCAAAATTCAATATGCAAAGTAGCAATGCCTTCATATTATAGAGTTGTTCTTTTTCACCAGGACAAAAGTTTTAATTTCTTTACTATTCAGCAAATTAAAATGTTTAGTAATTGCTGCTCTTTCTATGCAGCCTTTTTAATAGGTTTTATGGTGGTTGCACCTCAAAAGTTTCTTTTTTTCCTCCAGGCTATTCCTATGGCAACCTTTCTTTCCTGTCTCAACAGTAGAAAAGTTCCTTTTGACATCTGTAGATGCTTTCTGTAAACAACCCATATTCACTATTCAGAATGGCAGATGGTTCATTATAACTTTTTTACGTTCTGCAAATTAATACAATAATGTTCACATTGTGTCGCTAAATCTAATCTCCTAACAACTACCTTATCGTCAAAGCTATGAGTGAGTAAGATTAGATCTGCCCCCTCCTGCCTTGCTGTGACAAGTTTGTGGTTATTCCAAAAGGTGTGGCTTGGTTACAGAAGTCCTGTTTGCTGAAAAACAAATGTCTGGAGATCAGACATCTAGGAGTGGTATTCTTGATAAATTTAAACTTTGCCCTCTCAAGTCTGAACCACAGATGTATGTGACTGCCTGGGATCAGTATCTTTTTTTTGCCTCACTCTTGAATAGCTGCTATACCAGGAGTAAGAAGTGGAGGAAAAGCTACCCGCTGTAACACAACACAAACTTGAAAATACAAGCTAGGTCGAATGAAATATTAGAGAAAAACTTTAAGGGAAAAATTATACTTGTTACATTAATTATTAATTAATTAATAAATATGCTTAATTAATTATTGTCAGTGTTCTGCCATTTTCCTGTGTTCTCCTCTAACTTTTACTGTGGTAAACCTTAGGATGACTATTAAAGGTAAAGGGCCTTTTTGCTGTGGAACACTGTCAGCAAGGAGTCAGTCTTCTTTTTCTGTCTATGTATCTACTGCTTGCGAGGCTTCACGTATGAAAACACACTGCTATATGAATAATAGGACAAATCCTGCTACTGTTATTAAAGGAAAGAAAGGCTGTTACTTTTAAAAACAAAAAACAAAAAACCCCCACTTAATTCTGTCCTCAATTTTTTTCTGTTGCTACCTTTTCCCAGACCCTGAAATCTTGTCCAATGCACATATCTAGTGAGAATATTAAAAATTATGTCAAGACAGCTCCCTGTATCTGTATCAAAATAGCTGCCTAGTTGCTCATATGCTTCACAAATATAGTTACTCCCTGTTTGTACCTGCTGTACTTTCAAATGCAGCCGCATTTCTTCAGCATGTCACTGAAATGTTGGCTAGGAAATGTCTGCTGATCCTGGTTTGGGACAAACTCTTCTTACATTTACTATCATGTAAAGACACAGAAATAAGTATTTATGTCAGTAACATTTGAACCTCCATTTGACGGTGTGGATATTGCATGTGGAAAGTAGCTCAGATTCAGAGTATATCTATTGTACTCTTTTCTTTTTCCAGAATTCAAAATTAAGAAATTATAAGGTCAAAGGATATGTAGAGACCATCTCAAAATTGCTGCCCTTACAAAGTGCTTCTAAACTTTGACAGGAGCATGCAGTGTATAGGTATCTTTCCCAGTTGCATTGTCAGTCTGAATGTACGTTCGGAACATCCACTATGATTTTTGGCAGATGTTCAGTGGATCACGAGATGCTCCCATCACACAAGAGTAGAAACAGAAGTATGCTGTATCCTTCCAAACCTGCTGTGAACAAAGTATCGCTGTTGAAAATATGTGTGTGACCATGTAGGTAAGGACCGAAGCATAATTTGCATAAAAGTGAATAAATGCTGTAAGTAATCATTCTGATAATTTTATTTTGCACCTAATATTCTTTCAAAATGTGTATTTTTGTGTGGACTTTTGTAAAGATATGGCATTTAAAAGCTCTTGTGAGGTTCCACTAGTTTGACTCCTATCCCTTATTTTAATATTAGGAAAAACGATGAAAAAGAAATACATACACATGCAATTAAAGACTCTCTGATAATTGAATAACTACAAGGCAGGTAAATTTATAGTGTGTGGGCAGTTGGTTTTAAACTGGAGAAACTGATCTTGCAGTTTCTTGGGTGGTATAAATATAATAACTTATTCTTTTACCCTAAGAGAAGTTGTGATTGCTTTTAAGAAATCAGACAAATAGGTGCAATTTTTCTTGAAAATGTCTGATTTTTATTACTCAACCACATTTTTTAAAGTAAACCTTCTACTCCAAATACCAAGTTAGCTGTTGTTCCAGGATGAGATTCACCCATGCTGATGTGAAACCCATCTTTTCAAAGTATGTATTTGTATTATCACTAGGGGAACAGCAAGAAACAATGAATGTAGTAATCCTATATTCATAAGGTCTTAAATTAAATATACAATGGTTCGTTACAACCAACTTTTTACAACCACCATAATTTTTCAGTTTCAGCCTTTGCGAAACAACACAAACTCCTGTGAAATAGCAAATAATTACAGTGTGTGGAGAGAAATAGCCATATACCTTTCATACATAAGGCATGTAGTAATAACTCAATAGAATATCTTATTTCACAATGCAAATAAATTATAAATGTCAAGAGCAGTACCAGCACAATAATAAGAAGTGGTGAGGCAGCTCTTCAAAGTAGTGTAGCTGAGGCACCTATCATTAGGTTTTGATAGCCAGTGGTCAAGACCAAGCCCACAGACTCCTTCATTCCTGTATTATTGGGGGTTTAAGGCTTATTGTCATCTTCACAGCAGAAAGGATGACAAGCCTGTGTGTTCCTCTAAAGATTTGATCACAGGAGATTTCTAGTATGACACAACCATGGACCTAGTACCAACCTCTCAGTGTGAAAGTGCAAGCAAAATCTGCTTCTTTATTTATTGCTTTCTATTGAGTGTCATTCAACTCCGTGCCCATGCCCCAAGGCCTTTGTAAAGAAGGTGGCCCTCCCTGGACCTCAGCACACACAAACATGAAAGAGTATTAAAGATATCAAGAAGGGAGCTAGTCACTGCCTGGGAAACATTTATTTGAGCAGACACATATCTGGGAGCAGGTAAAAGCTGAAATGAGTTATCTGAAGAAGCTACTTTGGATTTGGTGGGAGGTTGTTACAGAAAGGTAAAAGAAACCAAGAAAGATGTGTCTGTGGCCCTAGCTGGGCTGGCTGAGGAAGTTAAGACCAAAGAGAACATCAGATTGGCTTGCTGACTTAGCCTTGCTTGGGATGATGAAGGCTGCAGAAGGTGAGGGCAGAATGCCTGAACAGAGCCTTGGTACTGTCTTTTCCTGAGCATGTCCATGCAGATTGTTTTGTCAATGACATTAATGTTGGTTGGGAGTGCAGAAAAAGGAATCACACAGCTTGTCAGACATGACTGTCAGCAAAATGTTTGATGAAGACTTAGCCATGCTGAAGAGAATTGCCTTGTTGCCTTAGCCTATGCTCTCTTGCAAATCTGATGGAAGGAAGAAAAAAAAACCCCTTGATGTCTGTATGATGTCTACAATGGCTTCGTGATAAGTCTGTCAGAAGCTCTGTAGTGGATATGTGAACTGCACCAGACAGCTTCAACGGATGTGGGTGAGAGCTGGAGGGAAAGAGAGGGGCTATTGCGTCAATATTCAATGATTGCTATATTCGATTCTCTCAGCTGGTCCCAGATGCACATGGAGAATCAGAAAGGAGCTAGTCCAATAATCAATGCAGAGAAATAAAAAGTAAGAGAGTCTATGAAGAGCATGTTAAGAAGATAAGGGAAGGACTCTACCTGGAAGTACAGGAGTGGCTGGTTGAATGTATGGATGGAAAAAGAGCTCTGGAAAGGCATAAGAAAGAGACAGTCGAGTACTGATATTCTGTCTGGGACTTCTGAGTATTTGCACAGTGAGAGTAGACTGTGAGAAAATGCCTCTTTCTGTAGCACAGCACTCAACTGGGGAAGGAGAGAAAAAGGCAGACTTGGTCCCAAAGTAGATGAAATAATTTTGACTTCAAACTATATTCTGGCAAGTGCCAATTATATCTGTCTTTAAAAATACAAAATTTAAGTCCACTGAGAGTAGACTTTCATGAATCATCCTAACTGCATTCTGTTTAAAGAATGAGACATTTTACTCAACATACTGCAGTACTTCATAGACCAGAAAGAAGTGTACAATATTGCATTTATTTTTGTCTGTGGTACATGGAAACTTCATATATTAGTCCAGAACTCACCAATTCTTTGCAACTGATGAAGATTTATTTGAGTTTAACTAATTTTCTCTGTCATAGCCTTCCTCTCTCTGATCTTCTGTAATGATATATGGATATACGTTTTAATACATTGCAAGCTCAAACAACTCTACCTAAATGTGATTAGAACAAGTTTTGGATAGACACATGGAAAACAACTGCAGTAGTTGCTGATGAGCACACAGGGAGGGATAGGTTTTGTGGTGTACAGGGCATTGGGTTTTGCACTGGAATGTCTCCCCTCAGAAGCTTTCACATATGCATGTCAAAATTGTTCATAAATTCTTCAGGAGTAGAACATCGGAAGGATAATTGCTCGGGCCTTGGCTTATGGCTCAGGATTCCTGAAGTCAGTTCTCAGCTTGACTGCAGACACCACCACAAAAAGCAACTGACAAAATGGGTTCAGGAACTTTGTAAGTTTAAGGAAGGCTTTTGGTCAAGAGAAATCTAGACTTTTCTCTCTGGAAATCACTTGGCTCTTCAGCCTTTCTTTACCAGTAAAGCAGATTTAAATTGACAAGGGAAATTCACCTACTACCAGCTTTGGCAAACTACTTTTCTCTTTTTCTTGAATGCAGTATATTGCTGTGCAGTGCACAGTTTGCTTTCTTGTTAACACTGCTTGGGTTTTTTCTGCAAATATTCTTCTTTCACTTTATAATGACTCTTCAAAAATACTATTTCCTGAAATTTTTTTGCTAGCATCAAAGTGCTTAATGAAATTAATTAAACATGCATTTGTTTAATCCAACTATTAATAACAAAACAATAAGAACTAATATAATGCTTCTTCATTCTTCACTTTCTTCAGTGAGTGCTGAAAAATATAAATCATGATGAGGTTTCAGCATTGGATATGGGAGATATTGTCCATCACACAGAGTAAGTTGTCCAGAATAGTTGTCTAATTCTGATTAAAGTACTTTCATTAAACTAAGTATTTTCTGAAAAATTAGCAACAAACTGATGTCCATATCTGGCTTGCTTGCTTTTATTCATATCTAGAGCCTCAATATTTGTTTCTAGATAAGATTAAGTTTTAAATTGAAAACTGATCATTGTAGCATAAGAACTTTTTTTTTTTTTCTGATACTGTAAAATAAATGCCAAATAGTCTGTTTGCAGCAAGTAAAAAGCTCTCTAAAGGTGTAACAACAGATATGCTTCTACATACAGTGCAGGTAAGGAGGCAGTTTTGTAAGCCTGGAACTGCTTTTTTCTTCAGGTGAAATCCAGCAATAGCATTGACAGTTGCCGTACACCTGGGGAATCTGTGAGCAATACATTAAAACATAACATATTTGGCTGGGTAATTCAATCCTCATTTTGTCTGAGGTCTTTCCTACTAATAAAACTGAATCATGTCAGATAATGGGTCTTGGTTTTGAACTATGGATCCAAATATTTTTCCAAAGATAATTTTGTTAGAGACCTCTATGTGTGAATTGCAACATAAAGCTCGCAAGGAGGGAGTCTGTACCATATGGCATCAATTTAAAAACCTCCAGATGAAATTTTCAGTTGATCTTTTGGTTTTAGTGCATTCTAATGCATATCATGAACCCACTGAAACTACCTATTGCTTGCTTTTAAAAAAAAAGGAAGAAGCAAAGTAGGAAAGTTACCAGTAGCTATTATATGTCATAAGTCTGAATACAGGTTTGTCAATGATGTTGGATGACACCACACCATTTTCTTTAGTGGTTCATTCAGCTAACAACAATCTTTGCCTACAGTAATGCCATTGACCTTGACCCTATTAGAAGGTTCACCTTTGGCTCATAACACACAATCAACTTGCAATCAATTACACCCAAGCAAGCGTCAGCAGCTGAGAGTGTTGCACAAATTGTTTATCTTAATGTTTATCTGATAAATATTCACAAAGGCAGAGAATGGAAATCACATGCAGTCAAGATAAACAGTTGGTCAGAGATTCTGAGTACAGTAGCATTTGTTTTCTCTTTATAATTACCTGAAAACCTTACAGTTCTGTTGAACATATGACCAAGGAAATCTATGGAAATATTTTCAATTACTCAGATTTCTGGTATGCTATGAACAGTCATTTCTTCCTTTTCCCTTTTCTCTCTCACCACCTATAATCTCTCAGGGACAATAGTTAGTCAAACCTCAAGATGCTAGTAACTGAAGAGGTTTTGCAGAATTACAAAAAATATGATGATGGAGCAAATGAGATTTTTCAGGACTATTTTGAAATAGGAAAATGTACAAAAATGAAAAACAAAGAAAAAAAAGAACAAGCCAGAAAGAGCCACAGTAGATTGCTGATGTTCTCTCTTCAGTAAATCCAAACAACCATCAATTCACTCATTAACTGAATGAATCAGAGCAAACTATCTCAGTGGTGAGAAGCCAAGAGCAAAAATCTGCAAGACATATTAAAACATGCAGAGAAATGATCTCATTGCCTCCACCCAAAGGTAAAGCTTGTAAACTTCCTTGAGAATGTTGGGCATGACAGGGAAGAAGATGAAGTGAAACATTTCCTTTCAGACATAGATCTTGCTGCTGTGTTCTGTATATTCATTGTCTTTGAGAATGGATTTCCACAGTTTGCGCTGCATGACTCTACCTCAGCTCTATGTGCAGTATTGAGACACCATGGAAAACAAGGAGGCTGCTGCTCAATGCTGCTGTAGAATGTGGTACCAGCTTTCTGATTTCTGTATTGTCTGTCTTCTGTCAATAGACCCTAAGCAGTTAATTGTGTTCTATCCAGCAGTCATTCCTGTCGCTGTACTACAGCATCTCTATTGTTGTTATACATCTTGGTGCTGACAAATTAAATGAGAGTAGGGAACTGCTGCCAGATTTTTTATGAAGGGCATTGGCCTGGAAAGGGCAAGGGTACAATGGGAAACCTTTAATAAACTTAGTCTATGTGGTCTCACATGGATCTGAATTCAGAATTTTCTTTGTGAATGCTGACAATCCTTTGACCAAATTAACCTTTTATATCCACTGGCTATTCCAAATGTCAGTAATGACCGCTGGGCTTTCTTCATTCTGTGTACAAAAGATAAGGCTGTGCTCTAAAACAAAAAGTATTTGTAGGTATGTTTGATGCTAGTTACCCTAAAGAGTAAAGTACACCCTGGGTATTGTTTCTGCTTTTGTTTTTGTTTTGAGACTTGATGAAGCTTTAGGATTTAAGTCTGGTAATTAGACAAGGTGTAGATGGTATTTTGAATTATTTATGCAGTGCTCTTTAAAAAGTTAGATAAAAAATTAGCTGACAGCTTGCTTATATTCAGATAGGTGGGTAAGATTAATTTTTTTGATGACAGCACTGGAGCTTGATTAAAATCTCTTAATTAAACTGGTGCAACTGAAAGAAAAAGTCAGCGTGTGATTGTGTGTGTATGTATGCTTCTGTGAGAATAGTACAGTTTATGACAAAGCCAAAACTTTGTCCAACAGCACAACAAAACATAGTAATTGTACATCAGATAGGTAAATAATCCTGGTAGATAATCCATTTAAAGTAAGTAATGGATTGAGCACCTTCAGGCAGTGCTTACATTGCATGTTTTGTGGAAGGAAGGTGAAAGCCACATGAAAAGCTAAGGTTATAATAATGGCTGTCAGTGAAGCAAACACAGCGACCTGGACAAACCCTTTTTCAAGTTTCTAGGAAGACATGTGTGTTTTTTCAGATACTGTAAACCATAGTAGAGACTATATATATGTTGAATATGCATATAACATGTTTATATGTGTACTTGGACAGCTTTTGTGATTACTTAGGCCCTGATTCTTCCAGTATTTATGCACTGCTTAACTTCAGCATGTGAATCATTTTTGCACACTGAAGGATTATGAAAATCCACCAAAAAAGAGTGTAAGTGTTGCACCAGTGGCCATGCTGAAAAAAGAAATCCTATACAAGCATACTGCTTTCTGGCTACATTGAACCGGCTTTGAAAATTCTCCCTCATGGGGATAAACTTGGATTTGCAGAAGGCAAGAAGATTGACATCTGTAGCTGCGCATAACAGCTTTTCTGGCATGATTAATGGGAAAAGGTCAACAATGAATATGACATGATGACAAAATCTGATCAGTATGACCACACTAGGCATAAAATATGAAAAAATAAAGAACTCAGATTGGAGACATTGAGCACTATTAGAAAGCATACATAAATACTATATTGGTAAAAATGCAAGCCTCTTGTCAGTTAACATTCATTTAATGTTTCATTGACTTCACTCCTGGAATGAAAAATTTTGTAAGTACTTGTGGAAAAAATACATATAAAAATTTTGTAAGTACTTGTGGAAAAAATGGTATATTCCTACCTTTTAAATTTATTATAGTGTTTAGGAAATCAGCAGCTCTATTTATATATAATAAAAGTAACTACAGTGCTTGTTGCAGTGAAGTTTGTGTTGCAGAGAGGTATGTTCCCTTTTGTCCTACAGAAGTTTGTAAACAGCTCCATCTTCAGGCATCATTCCCTGTTCTAAAAAAGAATAAGGCAACAATTGTAACACAAGTTTTCAAAGACCTGTTAGCATTTTACCACTTACACCAATTTTTATGACTTAAACCAATGTAATTGTCTCATATAACCACTTCCCACATATATTAAGTTGAAAGAAAATCATTGGGATTGAACCAAGCATCTAATGAATCCTGGTAGGTCAATGGCAAAGTAGATGTATGACAAGAGTACATTTACGTATATCTAAATTAGACTGAAACTGCATTGCAACCACTATAATGTCTTTCTGTCAGCAGACAGACCCCAAAGTGCTCAAGTCAAACCAATTTTTAAAATGTGTGTGTGGCTAAACAAAAATGAACGAAGTGAGAGAGGCAGCACTGAGAAAATGTTAACTTGCAGGAGATGAAATATCTAAAAATCTTGGGGAGGGTACATCTCCCAAAATGAGGCTTGCAGAATGGCCTTTTGACTATCACTCGGTGTGAGAATGAAAGATGCAGTTTCATATGCCAGCAAGATTGTAAATGCGGTATTTCTTAGATACTGAGGGGAGTGTAATTCTAATGTCCAATGGGTGTTTTTCTTCCCAGTGGCAGTGCCTAAATAAACCAGTGAAATGGATCTGGGAATAGATTTTTTTTTTTCTGCAATGTGTTTGAAATAATTGATTTTTTTAATTTGAAAACACTTTGGAATGCAGTTTGCCTATAGAGTGTCCGGAAGGGATCTCTGTTTACATAACAGGATATTTGGTAGTAAATAATACGATCAATTCTAGAATTATAAACTAAATTGAATATATTAGTCTGCCAAATATCAGTATGTTTGGCATTTTAAAATACAGTCGTTTGTCTTCACAATTATTTTCTATTAATCCTGCTGATCAGATCACTGTTACTCTGAAGTACTGTATGTGTGTTTGTGTATTCAATAGGTGCATATGATCTGCTTCTGTCTGTGTGTGTGTAGGTATACATGAAAGGTCCTTTTGTATAAATTGTCATTTTCTCCACCAATCAGATAGATACAAATCTTTTCAATAAATCTATCACTAGTCCTTTTAGAACATATAAGTAGGTGTCATTTTCTTACTTGGTTAAAAGTTGGGGTTTTTTTCTTGTTCAGTTGTAAGATTTAGACCTAAAAACTACCAGTAAAGTTTTCCAAATGCTTGTTAATACAACAAATATAGCAAGCATTCATCCAACAATTTATTTGACAAGTAGCTGTAACTCTGCTAATATATACACCTTGAAATTATACTCATTGAGTAAATTTGGCCAAATTTGACAGCAACCTAATTCGGCCAGAGCTTTTGTACTCGGGCAAGTTTTTGGTGTCTCTTTCCTATCCATTTGAAAATTAGCTATCTAAGAACTTCAAAGTATTTGATGCTTTTCTGAACTGGTCATAATTCTACTGGGTTTACCTGAAGTAAGTGGGGTTTTTTATTTTAACCCTCCAGCTCTCTGTGCCCAGAGATACAAAGAGGTAGCAAAGACCTAATTAGCTGTAGGTTTGAAAATCGAGTTGTCTTAAGCCTTTAGTCTGAGCAATATGGAGGAAATCCATGTGAGTGTGAATTTATTCATAACTGTACATTTATTCAGTTGAACACTGTGATAATATGCAGCCTTTAATGGGAAGAGGAAGAGAAAGGGGGAGAAGCAGACTTGTTAAAGTACATTCAATTCATCCACTTTATCTCCCACTGCATGAAAAGGAATGCTAATTTTTATATTATTATTTTGGTATGGTGATAGAAGTTGTGTGCAAAAACATAGTATGGAATCTTGAATTTTATAGAGAACATCTATTAATGGAATTAACTGAGTAGAAAGCATACCATCATTGCTACAGAAATGCTTCACAGAAATAAGTGCAAGGTGTTTGTTGACATTTTTAACTAATTCAGAAAAGTCCAAATCTGATTTAGGGTCCAGTCCTTTACCTTTAGATTCCAGTGGAGCTTGATTAAACTCTTCAGTAACTGAGAACACAAAAGATACATGCATTGCTTCTCTAAAAAGTGATGCACAAAGAAACATTTTAGTTCATTTTATATAGGTTCTAATTTCACCATCTCTATACATACAGAGCCAGTCCTATCAAATTAATGGGACTATTTCTAATCTGAAAATAGGAGCATGTTTGTATAGCTTAGTAAACAAATGTACTATATTTCCCACACACACCACACCCCAGAATACTTCTTGTGCCAAAAGCCAAGGAAACCGAGTGTTTATAGGACAGTACTATAGAAGGTACAGGATGTGGACCCAACAATCTGTATGCAAATTTAATACATGCCTAGAGATGTTATTCCAAAACCTAGTATGGTAAAATCCTGGCTTCACTGAAGCCTGTAAATTTCCATTGACTTAAATGGAGCCTGGATTTCCTCCGCATCATTTTCTTGCTGTATTATAGAAATGCTAGCCAAAGCTATTGAATTCAAGAGGATGAAAGTACTTCTATAACTACATCAATGGGATCACAGCATTTCTTTGAAAGGTGGGGTGGGTTGTTTTTACAAAAAGCTTTTATTTCTTTCTCTATAGACCCTACAGGACTTTTACCAAAGGTAATGGTAGAATTATATTATTTTTTATCAAAATAAATATTTGATAATTATTGGAGTTTAGTTAAGTTAAAATGTTGGAGTTTAATTAAGTTAGCTCAATAAGAAAAGAGAATTCATTTTAGTCATTAGAAAAGGATACCAGTAGTATGAGTTTCTGATTATACATCTAACTACCACTGAATTGTTCTTTTGGGGAATATCCCCTAGCCTCTCCTTGACTGATCTGCTTTAGTTGCACGGACAAATAAAAACCATTCTGGTAGGGTTGCTAAACTGGTTAGTTAATTCTTTGTAGAGTGTTTCAAATATAGCATTGCAGGCATGCATTGTAATATTTTTGTCAAAAAATGGGATGAGTTCCCCAGCAAACCAGCTGTCACATACCAGAAATACTTCTGCAGTGCCATACAAATCTGTGGCCTTCATGATCATTTAGGAAGCTGTGCTCATCAGCAGAAGCAACAAAGAAATTAATTATGGGTGACAAAACTTTTTCAGATGTGAAGTCAGCTCCTCAAGCAATCTGTCTTTTTTAAAAAAAAAGTCAAAACCTTTTTGTGAGATGATTATCTAACTTGTATACAGTTTCTGTAATTTTTATATCTATGTGTCACTGAAATTATTGTCCTAATCATATATTTCTAAGTAATAAAAGTTGTGGGTTTGGTGAGTAAAATACTTCTAAAATCATCTGAATAGTCTTCCATATATTTGAATTTTTAAATATAGTAAATGGCATATAACTCTTCTCTGAGACCTTCACAAGAGAATCTGAAAAAATGAAATCACTGAAGTGGCTTTTGTCTATCTCAAACCAGTAGTTGCTAATCCTAAACTGGACTTCCATAAGTAACTATGGAAAGATTTTGACCCAAGTCAGCGTAAATCTTGGATTTATTTGAAAATCCTTAATTTAGAATATTCTGACTGAAGGAATTGCTTAGATCACAGGGGCTGGGTTGGACACAGCTCTAATTCAGATTATTGCTTAGAAGGACTCAGAGTTACTGAGGACCTGAAGTCTCTAGCAGGAGATATATTTAATTCCATATTTTTTCAGATATATTTTCGTATCCTGCTGTTTTGCTTGCTTGCTCTCTCTTTTCTTCTCATTAATAAAGTCAGGGGTAGAAACTCCCTCGGACATTCTCTCCATAGGATTTCACAGTTGACAGTATTTCTTTATAAATCACCTCCCTGTGTAAGCTTTCATTCTGGTTCCTTGAAAGGGGTTTTCCAGCCTGTCTGGTGACGCATGTGGTGCGTTGCCAAGCAATAATGGAAATGAACCCATCAACTCATGGTTCCCTTCCCAGGATAATCTGCCGCCCCATCTGCGCGTTTGCAGCAACTTCTGCTATTGCAACATCTGCCCAATGGTTATTATACGATCCATTTAATATATTCTAGAGGAGCCATAACCACCGCTGTGCCTAGATGGGATACCAATAAGGCCTCAGCAGACATGCCAGAGCAGCCTCTCCAGGGGATTGAATTGGAGCCAGATTCACCATAGTCAGTTAAGTACACATTCCTTTGGTACATGTGTGGCTAATCTACTTTTAATTGAGCTCCATTGTTTTCATATATTTAGTAAACAAACGTGCATAGGTACAAAAGCTGCTGCTTGTTGACAACACAAACAGTATGCAGCTTGCTGGAGCTTTGGACAGGCACCCTTGGCAGTAGATGTGGTAGAGCGTATTTAATGCGCAGACATATTTCTTTGTGCTTTTTGCCTTTTTCTTTTTTTTTTTTTAACATTTCCTGGATTTTTGTGTCCCAGCGGCCTATTCTGTGTGATTATCACAGCTGAGTGTAGGTGCAAACACAAGGTCTTGCTCCACACAGAGACATCTATGTGCCAGCATTGTTAGAGGGTATGAACTGGGTTTTGTTTTGGTTTGCTCTCCCTTTTTTGATTAATATTAAGCCTCTTTAGACTGGGCTAAAAAGGCAGGGTTTTGCCACTGTGATGACTCTTTTATTGCCTTACTGGGAACAGGAACATGTCATTCACTTTTCACCTGCCTTTAAAAGAACAAGCATGCTATATTTTACTTTCCCTATTGTTATTCAATATTCAGCATATGATATTTTGAGAAACCTTGACATCCTTTGTTTGGTGTATTAAGTAACAGTTGACTGCCAAAAGAATAGGGCAGTTCCAAAACAAGGTTCTGTCACCTACTTCCCTTGTTTGGAGATGGTTTCCATTTTTTTCATATTGCCTGTAAGGTTCTCTGGGAAGAAATGTCTGCATCAAGGCCAGTACCTTGTTCCTGTTGCTGGGAGATGAGAGATGTTTGGGGCAGTTGCTGGATCAGCGCTTTGCTTGGATCCATCAAATCTCCCGTGGAAGCAAAGGGGACCTGCCCAAGAGGCATCCCTCTTCCTACCAAGCCTGACCCTGTTCCTGCTGTTGCCACTGCAGGGAGGACAGAGTGGACTGTTGGCAAAACCAGTGGTCTCCTCACTCCTTCCCTTGAGAGCAGCGCAAAAAGTTTCTACTGGCTGGATCATCTTTGCTAGTACACATTTCTAGATGGCAGCTCTTCTCCTGGCAGGTGGTTATGTATCTGTAATCAGCTTCATTTTGCTTAGTATACCCCAGTATTATATTCCTGACTAGAGACTCCTGCTGCAAGACAGCTCTCGGCCCATCCTCTTTGCAGTGGGGTATGCTACATCTGTTCATCAGGATGCTGCCCTTCATCTTAGCAAAGTCTCAAAGTGACATCTAGTGGAATACCTAGTCTCTGTGGGGAAATTTAATTAAACCACAGTCCCTTTATACCAGCACAAATATTGTGAAGGAAAACAACTCAACTCCTTTGACATTTTTACAAATAGGTTCAGTGGAAACTGCTGTGTTTACTTTAACTGACATTTGTTTTTTCAGTCAATTATCCCTCAGTCTTTTTTTCTTCCATAATTTATTACATGCAGCTCAGCCATAATAATAAATACAAAGTTGTTTCCCCTTTCTGTTGTTGTCTTGCAGAATGTGTTATGAACAAATGAAATAAAAATGAGTCCCCCTAATCTCCCTTGCTTTCCCATCTCTGTGGTAGCCTCTAGCTATTTATTATGGACCTTAGCAGTCTCAGATGGAGCAAAGTTTAATCCCAAATGTGAACAGAAGATTAGTCTGCAACTCTAGTATTTTTTCCTCATGCTTGGGTCCTGCTCCAAACTGTACTAAAGACACTAAGAGGTTTTTTTTTTTACTTCAGTGGTCTTTGGAGTCCTTTAACCATGACACTTAAACACAGCTTTTAGCCAGATGACATCTTTCTGACTTCATTGCTCTATCCGAACTAAAAGACAAACACTCCACCTTGATGCGTTCTTCACTTCTCACTTTTAAATTTGTTCAAGAATTTCAGGAAATCTTTAGAACTCTCCAAAGAAAATCTACCCAAAACCCCAATTTGTAAAAGGAGGGCCCTTATAATGGGGGGTGGAATCACAGGCTGGACTTCTGCGAGTGTTTCCATTGACTTCAATGCTTGGGTTGTAGCCAAAGCTGCAATGACAAATTATTTTTCTAGCTCTTCAATCAAAAGCTGCTGGGATAGAGAAGAAACATGATTTTTTTTTTTTCCTTGCTGTTTAAGAATGAAAATAATATGTTTGCAAGGGCAGAGCATGTTTCTCACAACTCTTAGGCATGCAGCAGCTGTGCTTTAAGTGATTTAAGAAAAAGCAGTGAAATAACAGAGCATATTATGCACTCATTTAATCCATCAGGTACTGTCATGCTGCTACTTTTCTTTGTGCACAAAAATAGTCTGATCTTTAATTAAAAACTTTCATCAAAGCAAACCAATTATTTTACAGCCAAAAATCTTCAGCTGGTCAGTTTGTCTGAAAATACTTCCATTTTCTGAACAGTTATTTTTCATAAAATCCTTCCAGTTGAAAGCTATTTTCTTCCTTTATTCTTCATAAATAGCAAAAGGAGCATCTCAAGAGCTACATAAAGTTTTATATTCCATCTGGGAAGCTCATCAGCCATCCACAGAAATGAAGCTATTTAAAGTAACAGTAAATAGAGATGTGAACATTTGGAATTTGGAAAGCTGAATCCACTGGAAAAGAGTTATTTTTCAAAGTTCTTTGCAATATGGCTTTTGCCAATAACACAGTGAATCTGTGACATAGCCGATGATTCTATAAAAATCCTTTATGTTCAGTCTCCCAAATAATTAGGAAAACCGGAGGACAAAGAAAAGAGGAGGAAAGAAAAGAGATAGGAAATCAATATAAAAATCAGTGGTATTTTATAAGGATATAACAGTGTTAATTTTTTTTTTAATTCCTTGTGCTTAAAAGTTTACATGCATCTAGCTTAGAAATGCTTCCTTGACATAAAATGCTTTGCAAAGAAATATTTAGAAAATCAAGTAGGAAGAGGGATTTCCTTTCATCAGCTTGACATAATAAGGTTTGGAGAACTGTTAAGTTCGCAGATCTGTTAATTGGGATATGCTGGAAAATACCCTTCAGATGACAGTTGTCCTTGTGGGCCATAGATTTACTTTGATTTCTGCAATAAGTTCCACAGATGTCAATGGAAGGGCTTGGTATGGCTCTTAGAGGAGCTGGAAGAAGGCACAAAAAGGAAAACCAAAACTAAAACTGAAAACGCATTATGGATTTACTTCACTGTCTGTCCTATGTTTTCCCTTGTCTAATACAAAACCTGTTTGAAGAGCTTAACTCCTCTTACTCTTGACTGACTCTGGTGGAACTTCAAAGAAATCCTCTGTCTTACATTAATGTAAAAGCAAAGCAAAAGACTAATTAGGACATGTATATTTAAGTATGCCACACAGAATACATGCAGTCATGCCTTTGCTAATGTAAATTCCAAAACCAACTTTTTAACTGGAGAGGTAGGCAAATGATGTGACTGCAACCCAACACACAGTTGAAAGCTTGAGTGGATAGTCCTGCTCAGAGGAAAGAGGGGAGGCAGCCCAAAGGCTCAGGTTGTCATCCAGGGTAGAACACTGAAGTAGAGCAGCCATAAGAGAAGAGAAAGAGAACTAGAGTCTGCATTACCATGTTTCATTTCACATTTAAACACTTCTCAAACAAGCTTATCTTTTTTTCTTTCTCTTTTTTTTCCCCCCACTTTAATTTGGAAAAAAGTGGGCCAGCTTTTTAAAGGTTGATTTCATTCGAAATTAAGCATTTGAACAGCTCTAAAAATCTGACCCAGAAAGATCATCTCCAGTGACATTGCAAGCACACCAAAATAGCTGAGCTATCCTACTGCAGCTTTTGTGAAAAGATGAGTTCAAACTTTGAGATTGAATTGCTAATTCTGTACCAAAATACGTACAATGATATAACCTTTTTTTATGAGATACTATTTGATAAGGATAATTTTATTAGTTCTAAGGTAATTTGATTGAATGTATTCATTGAGACAGGATTTTAAAATTGTCATTCCACATTTCAGGTTACCTACAGAAATAAAGGAATGAATGATCATCACTTCAAACAGGGACATTTGTCCTAGAATAAGGGCCAGATCCTGCCAGTTCAGCCCAAGCTAGAGACTAGTAACAACCTTCTGCATATGCTTCTGGCCCTGATATCAAAAAAAAAAAAAAAAATGACCACACAAGAGAGAACTACACCTGTGCTTGTCAGTAAGAAGTTTCTTCAGAGAATTTAGACAAGCATGTGACACAGACACTACTGCATATAATTTCTAATTTCCTGAGTACCAGTTTACTTTTGACCACCAGCAGGGTTTCTTTGTTTTTCATTAGCACATGGCTAAAGCTCTCTGTGTAACCATATCCAGATTGCTAATGAAAAAATATTGTCTGGAGTCACATATGTAATCTGGAGACTACGGGTATAATGAGGGTAGGGAGCAGTGTATCAACCTGTGCATGTACTGCGTGTCTTTGTTACCCATGCCACTGCCACAACTGAGCCTATATTGTGCTGCTTTTTTTGGCAGTAATGTGTGAACATCTGCCTCTAGGTGGAGTTCCCATAGGCTAGTGCTTTTGTAGACTTCAAGCCCTTTCATCTTTCCTTTCTTCTTTTATTTTTTTTTTTTTAATCAGTGCCCTATCCTCACTAGTGAAAATTTTATTGAATTCTAATTAACTTAATAGAAATAACACAAATCCTTACATTCTGTGAAAAGTGATACATCGCAACAAAATTGCCTCCCATTTTTCACATCTTGCTCCAATCACAAATGATGCTCATCATGTACTGTAATAATTTTTGGTGAGGACTGTCAGATTTTCTGACATGGTTCTGTGCAATAAAAGCTATATGATAAGGCAGGCTGTGCTGCAGATAGTAACAAATGTTCTTTCACAGCATGTACAGCCAGAAAAGCACAGACTCCTGCATGACTACAAAACCAGTGTGGTGCAAACTTAGGACAGATTCCTTCTTGAAACCAGAACAAAACTGATTCTGATGATCTGAGGCCCTCTGAACTCACTGTCCATTTTACCATGAAACACCAGTAAGGCTGCTGCTGTTGTGAGATACACCATGTGCTTTTGGGGTGCTCTCCTGTCTTCTTTTTAGTCTCTGCTCTCCCATGTATTTCAGTCGAGGTTTTATCTACAAATACCCCCTTGCAGATCAGACTGCACCTCATTCTTATGGTGGTGTGAAGTTGATGCTCGGGGCACAAAGGAAGAAGAGCAGAAGAGGGAAGCAATTATTCTCCTCATCCATAGACACTTCCTCCTTCTGTTCCACGCCTTAGATATACAGGAAGTTCATCCTCAAACCATATGGTACCTAGAGATATGCTGTGAGTCTTGGGGGAATGCCAGGGCCCAGCAGTACCCTCAGGGGCCAGGGGGCCCTTCGTCTCACCTCCTCTCCCCAACTTTCTATGGCACGGTTTCCTTCACGAGTTTCCTTACCACACTTCTGCCAGCACGTCTCCTTCCTGGCCTGCAACACCTGTGCTGCATTACAGTGCAGAAAACAATACCCACACAGAGACAGGCAAACTGTATTTCATTTGTCAGCCTCGCTCAAGTCCAGAAAACCCAGTGGAGTTAATCCACTATGCAGCCTTTGATAGTCTGTTACCGAGAGGCTGGGTGGAGGTACTGGGGGCACTCCAGGAAGGGTTACCTCAAGGCCTTTATATGGAGGTTTGAGAGCACCAAGTTATGTTTGAACTGAGCAGCAGTAATTGTTTCATTACTGTGATGTGCTGTTTCTCTCTAAGCTATCCATTTGCGATGATGTAATCAAAGTCACTTGACGTGGAATTGGCGGACACACAATGGTTTGTCTGCTTTGGCATTTGTGATCCACTTTGTTAGTAGGACCTGCTTATAATTTAAAATATATTATTTCCTTCAAAGTGGCATAGTTTTGAAAAATAGCATGTGATGCACTAATAAATTATTCAGTCTTCTGAACAGGCTACATGAAAAGCACATTTTTCTGTCTGCATCTGGCTAGGCATTCGCAACTGTTTCTCTTGGATCTGTACCGCAGCACACTTAGCCATGATTTTGTGACCTCCAGAAAGGATTAATGCAATATGTTGTGCACGGGGCTGCTAGTGAAGGTCACTTGGAAATGTAGGCTAGCGCGACATGTGGCTGCCCACCTGCTCAGTGCTGTTAGCTGCAGGGAGCGTGTTATTCTGTGTCTCCAAACCGTAGTGAGCTCATGGGCTGCAAACAGCGGGCAGAGGGCCCAGTTCCCTTCTAGCCTTACTCTAGTTAAGTGCCACAGTGCTCAGTGCTGCTGGGTTTCCTGGGGTTATTTCTCACAGGACCAGTAATAGGAGACTACCTACAGTTATTGCAATGCCACTTACAAAACTCAGAACTTGAGACCAGACCCTTAAAACCTCTTTTGGTGGACAAAAAGGAGAACCTGCTGTAACTGCTGGCAATAGGGAGGTCCTTTATTATCCCCATCAAACTTACACAAGGGGTTGGTACTATTCACTCATTAACAAAAGCTCATCCTTTGTGCTTTGATTCACTCTCTAGAAGTTGGTTTGAATTAGACATTACTTTTTATTGGGAGAAAGATGAGATCAGCTGCAGTGCTCAGAACCCCAGTCTAAACCCAAGATGTTCTTAGAGGAGAGGCATCATGATGGTGTTAGACCAAGGGAACCAAAACCTGTTGGCAGCTCAAGACACCTTTTCACTTTCTCTTTTGCCTGGGAAATGGTGGTGTGCAGTCAGATCTGCGATAGGAAGAGTTATATGGAGACTTTCTTTTTAGAATTTTTTTTAGTTTATTTTTATTTATTAATTAATTTATTGTTTTTATTGTGTACCTGCCTTCCACATTCAGAGCTATATTTCATCAGTCAAATAAGTAGCATTTGTACATGAAATGAGTACTGGAATAGTTTGCAACAACCTGCAGAAAGCTAAAATGGTCTCTGTACCCTTAAGCATACTGAGTTTCATAGGCGGGTATACTCTGTTGTTAGGTACTAGATAAACAATGATGATACAGACTGAAAATAGAGCCACACAAAACATTTTATTTTTGTGACAAAAGCTGCTCAGTGTGCCAGAAACATAACCATGGTCACATTCAGCTAAAATATATCAGGATTTGAATGCCCTGGGCCTTAATTTTGATGAAAGACTTTTGCATACCACCAAAAAGAGAAATAATCAGTACTGCCTAGGGTCTGGCATCAGTCAGGCTCAAAACGGTTTCTTTGCCAAGGTAAATACATCTTTTATATCTTGGGATAGGCTGGATGTCTAATGTGTTGGTACTAGAAAAAAAAATTGGGCATGTTTAGACTAAGATGAGAAGCTTGAGTCCTGCATGACAAAAAAATGTGCATATTCTTGTTAACTCTGACAAATCTGAGAAATCAGAATTCTCATTAAATGTAAGAAAAAAATAATAACAATGAGGAAAAAAATTAACCACATTTTGCACTCCTATTATTTTCATGCACAGTTTAGTAGAAGGAATATTAACACGAACAAATATGATATATTGCACTTTGGCTAGATATATCAGGCACAGATTTAAAAGAAGAAAGGTGAGGGAGTGTGTCACCTCTCTCTCCCCACCACCTGCATCATCACACTGGGGGAAACACAGACAGTGCCATCAAGATCATGCTGTTACCTCCCAGCTCAGACAATTGGTCCTCAGCACTTGCTCTCCTACAGCCTTCACCTCCCTCCATCCCAGCACAGCACTGCCAAGCGTTTTCTGCTTCAGCTCCACATCCACAGTACAGAAAGGTTTTATCAGTCCCTTCCATAATGGCACCCCAGTTTAAAAAAAAAAAAAATCCAGAAAGGCATAATTACCCAGATGTCATTAGCACTACTCTTTTTCCCTGTTATGAGGCCTTCCTGTGTATGGATTGATATGCAGGATCTCACACACAGAGAAAGAACAATTTGAGCCACTTGGTCATATGTTCTACTGTACTCTTCTGCTGCTCCTCCTGGCTTGCATCCATCCCTGCACAAAACAGGCCACATAGACAAGAGGTCTTTGTGTATGCTAGAGCCTGACAAGAAGCATACATTCGTGATAGAGGTAACTGAAACCAGGGAGACTGGGAGTGAAGAAAACTCATGGGATCAAGGCTGAGAAAGGGTCTTACCATTCAGAAGCAGTTACTGCCCTAATAATTTGGGGGTTGGGGTACACAACTTTTTGTCATCTTCTGAGCAATGAAGCTTGTGTTGCCCATATCACATAACCCAGCCCTTGACTGTTTCAGCAGATAGCCAAAGGATGATATTTCACAGCTCTGCAGTAGCTAGGTTGACCTTCTGCAAGGCTTTTAACCTTGAGCTAATAAGTATTGTCCTTCAAGGGGTAAAACATTTAACTGCAGCTGTTTACTATTTACACAAAGGGACTGACATGTGAGCCTTCCCATCATGCAGTTTGGCCCATGTGAACTTTGTTCCAAAGAAAAGAGGAAAAAGGTTCAGATTTTATTACATTTGCAACTTAGAGGGCAGACTGTCCTCAGCTGTCGCTCATGAGCTCTTTCTTGAGGTTTGCTCATTGTCAGAGACAATATTAATTATTTCAGTCATTTTCTTTTCCATTTATTGTTCAACACCACACCATGAAAAATGAACACTGACGTAATGATTGATCATGAAGCTGGGGGTTGAAAGTGAAGGCTAGAACTGTTGGGCTGTATATGAAAAGGGTTTGGGGTTTTTCCTTTTTTTTAGATGATAATATATTGTTTGTGAATGGGTTATTTATTAGAGCCATGTGTAGTCTAAAAGGTTTGTAAAGATGATTACTAAAGCATATCCATATGTGGAATGTGTGTGCATATTTGTAAACTTGGCAAATTGTCCAGAATTTTTTTTTAAGGTTTGTAGGAAAAAGGTCTCTGCAATTGTGTAGGATTATTCTTTTTCTTAATAGTAGGCAATATATTTTCAAAGCTATGGTGCTTTGCATAACTTATACTTTAGTTCTGACGTCAAATGCATATGTACTGTTGTATACTTCTAAAATTATTAATAATCTAAGTATTTGATAGCCTGGCATCTGTCTTAGCAGAAAATTGCTTCTTTGCCAGCATATAATATTCTCCAAATATTGTATTAGATCAGATACAGGCCTCTTAATGCATCTGTGTTGGAAGGTAACAAAAACTGGGCATGACCAAACTACTGTTGGAGATCTGAGCACTTTATCACAATGAAAATTGTCACATTTTTGTTAGATTTTGGAATCCTAGGGTACCAGATTTTTCTTAAAGAAACTTTTGGCAAGATCACACTCTCCTGTGAGTTTTGGAAATAGAAATGGTGGAGACTCAGACAGCAAACAAATACTCTTCTTTCCTGCTCTTAACTAGTGGGTCTAAATACCGAATTCTTGAGCTACAGTAAGCAGAGAAGTTCGGCAAGAGCACTGGTGGGGCTGAGAACAGGACTTTTTCCATCATATGTTCCCCGACACTGCAAATGTTAACAGGAGTGGGTTCTGTTGGGTTTGACAGCATTAAATCAGGCTTTTACAAGATCTAAGCATTGTACAAAGACGAACATCCTGCAGCGCACCTCAGAGGCAGGCTGCTATCTATTAGTCTCATTTTAAAGGAAATGAGGGAAGCGGCACAGACAGGTGCTCCCTAGCAAGGCACTACAAACATAAAAGGAAATCCATGAGCTGATACTGCAGAGAGGAAACGGGCTTGTAACTCAACATTGACAATAGTCAACCAGTGGAAAGAAACTCAAGTACTTTTGTATGGAGTTAAATTCAGGCCCAGGGCTTGGTTGCTACTCCCCAGTCTGGGGAGATGTGCAATTATCTGCAGTAATCTTCTCTCGCTGCTGTTCAGAGCTGCGCAAATGCACTAGACTTGTCTCTTCAAAATGTCCATAGCAGCACTATGCTGTCACTCTGTGGATCACCCTGTGAAGTCCATGTGTTGAACTTTTTTTGAATGTTTTCCATATTCGTTGCATAAATGTCAAAGTAACAAAACAGGTAAAAGCGACTTGGGGAAGCAGTCTCAGATCCTTTCCATGTAGTTGAGAGTTCAGATTTCAGGAAATAGGGATGTGATTAAATTAGACATCTAGTTAAGTGCCTTGTTTTATCAAAGCATAAATATTTATTTACAATACTCATATAAATGAAGGCAAGGATCATTTAAATTTATTTTCAGGTTGCTGGCATGCCTCACTGATTTGGACTGGAATTAAGAAAGATCAGAAGGTCATGTCACAAACACACCAAATATATAAAATACAGGTTTACTAGAGAAAAAGATCTAGTTAAACAGGCCAATCTGAAACTCAATGAGAAACTTAAAAGGGATTTGGGAAGTCAAACACTGGAAGCTATGATTTGCTTCTCATGTTAAAAATAGCACCTCCTTCACATCTCCTTAGGATCAGGCTTATTTCAAACAATTCTAGTTTATGGAGACTATTCTATGGAAAAATATTTAATATATTAATTTTCCTTTAGGCAGACACTTCAGTTGCAGTAATAAACCATACCTGAATTTTATGAACGAATTAATTTTACATCAAAGCTACGCTTTATGCCCATATAGAGTTTTGTGTTACAGTTCAATGTGGAAAAAATATTTAGAAACAGGGAAGCATTTGATTCCTAAAATATTCGATAAATGTCCTTGAAAAAGGTATACAGTATCTTGTCAGTGATGCTGTTATTTATCTTCAGGTAACCGTTATTTTGGGGAGCAATTTAAGTATTTAAAATGAGTAACAGCAGTGAATGGGTACATGGAATAATTTCAGATTTTAATAGCTGAAAGTTATGAAAACACATAACTAGGTTCTGATTTTTCAGCTTGGTCGTAGCTAGTATCTAATTTTGTACCAACAATTTTATGGAGGAGGGTTGAGGAGGGCATTGCAGTAATTGTGGGTGTGACTGATGCCAGTTTAAAAATCTTCAGAGCTGGCTTGTTTCATTTTAGTCAAAGATCAGCAATGGTTACACAGGGTTTAAACCATTACTGAGTACTTAAAAATTTCTCACCAGATGTCTGTATGATTATGTTTTCTAGCCTCATGTTTAATTGGGCATCTAAGCAGTATCAGTGGCCCTATAATTCTTTGTGTTCACAGAAATGGAAAGTAAATCCTTACTAAATTCATCAAATTAAATCCTTAATACATCCCATTGCTTGGTATCTTGCAATGTGGAAAATTTACCATTCTGTTTCTGTCTTAGATTATTCTTTCATCCATCACCATTTACTTTCATAACTTTTTGCTTTGTGACTGTCTAGGGCTTCATTAAATTCTTTAAATGAATTTGGCCTCATTTGTATTAAATTATTGCAGCTTGTCCTTTGTACGCTGTGATGTGGATGTGTACAAGACATATCGGTGGCTACTACACTGTAATACTTGATCAACTGCTCCTCCCCCAGGGCATTTGTACCTTCTGTCTGAACTTTTACTACTGGCTGTTAAATTATAGCAATCCCATTAATGCCCAACAAATGTCTTTGTTCTGGAATTGTCACTATATATTGGTCTTCTTCCAGCTGCTGGTTATGTGGTTCCCAATTACCTCAGATGCAGGTCTGGCTTTACTTTGGATAGATGGAGCACCAGAAGTTCTCCAGCATTATATCAAGATACTTCCCTGTCTCTTCTACGCTGTGTATTGAGTCTCCAGTTTTGCTCTTGGCTAGCTGGCCTTGTATGCTGGGAGAGAAGTGTAACAAAGAAGATTACTTTAGAAATGTTTTCACAAATTCTGTTAGTCATCCATCCGGATTTACCATTGTTTCCAGTATGAACTATAATCACTATATCCATTTCTCCCTTACATACCACTCCTCCAGAATGCATGGGTGATTTATTTTACTTGCTTTGCTGACAGTTGAAGGTTCTTGGCATTTGAGAAAGTAAGTGTTGGCATTCCCAGTCCTGTGATCGTCAAATACAGATACGTATTCCCCTGCAGATATTCAGGGAGAGTTATGTTTCTTGCTACCTGAGCTGATAGGGTTGCAAATATAAATTCAGTATAAATACGGGTTTGGAAAGCAAGGATGAGTAATTTCTTCCCTTTTCCATTTCAAATTGTATGTGAGAATGTCTGTCCCATTACCAGTAGTTTTTGCACAACAAACATCAGATTTTTTCCAGGCAGAAATGATGTATCATTTGGTTGTAACTATCTCTATTAAAGAATGGTATCAGGTAAGAAAGAGCATTGGGTAGTGTCATAATCTAAGAGTGCTTGCAAAAGCATCATATTTGACATTTCGTGGAAGAATGTGACATAGTTATAAGGTCATCTTTCAGTATCTATTACTGGTAGGCCACCTATCCTCTTGGTGTGTCAGTAGGCATTCCTTTTTTAAAGAACTGCATCTTCAGCAGAGTGATAAACACCAAAAGCAATGAAATTCAAAACACATGAGATACAAAGACAAGGGTCTTCCCGGTGAATTGCTTTAATTTCTGTGACTATGATCTGTACTGCAGGTTTGAAACAAAGTCATGTGGCCAGGCTTTTTCCCATATACTGGAATGATGACAGACCACTGGAGAAGCTAAAAAGCTTGCAATTTCAATTCCTGGTTACTACATTGTGATTATTTGCTATGTCTAGTTTTGTGGTGGTCTTGGTAGTCAGTGTAGGACTTGTTTGACTGAGTATTAATGTCTAAATTTTAGGGCCATTGGAGAGCTGGGGATAAGAGAGACAGAGGAAAGGAAGAATCATCCTAAATCTGTAAAAGATGTATAGTCATCAACAAAGTGAGGAGAAAGGAATGAACAATTTGATAATATCTAAAAAGAAATATTTGGATGAAAGCAGAGGAGGATAAGAAGCTTCTCCCTTCCCCAAGGTGTTTCTGTGAGATCACACCAATGGTTTGATAAAAAATGCACTTTCCATATTTACTGATTGACTGTTTCGCAGTTGCCTTCTAAATAACCACAGTGTGAAGTCGTACTTGGGCTGCACCCCGCTATGCTAGGACACCAGTGTGGGCCACACTTCATAAGGGATTTGCTTGCTGGAAAGGCCTAGTGCTTTGCCTGTGTATATATGCAGACTAACTGGCCTGAGAAGCTATTGTTTACTGAATAAATGGCTAATAAACACAAGATATTACTGATCAAAACCAAAATCTAATTGTATTTAGTAACTTGGTAACAGTTCCAAAGGTGTCTGTGAAGCAGGACGCTAAGATATGCAGCTTTGTATTGTATCAGTGAAGAACATCAACATCATCTTCTGTCTCTAACAAATAGCATACTTTTCAGAGAATCATAGAATAATCTAGGTAGCAGGGACCTCTAGAGTGACCTCATCAAATCTACTATTCAAAGCAGAACAGACTAGCTCAAGTTACTCGGGGCCTTGTTCAGTATTTTGTTCAAGTTGAGGTTTCTTTTAAATGTAAATTGTTCCATGTCACACCAGCTGGTCTGCTTCTTGTGTGCCTGTTTTGCTCCTGGATAGCTCCATCCATGTCAGTCAAGTTATTTCTCTTCTACATTGCTTCAAGAAGAGAATGGCTTTGGACAATTTGCTGCAATAGTGCACAGTACTCTCAAAGAACACAAGAATTTATGAAACTCACACATCAGGGAACTTCAGATTGGGTTTTTTTAGAGCTTTTTCAGCTGAATGCTTATCCCAAGAAATGGTTATTTCCAAAGCAAATCTGAGGGAGCCCACAAATTTAACTGCAATATGCCTTAAGTAAGCCAAATTCTTGTCTGCACTAGGTGTGTCTTGTAATTATATGAAAGAAAATAAGGCTACAAGCAACGCTTATCTGTAGGAGGAGGACATAAAAGAAGGGAACAGCTTTGGCTGTGGATGGTCTGCACTTGCGTCCGCGCCATCCCTAGTTTAGTTCTGTCCTCTACCTATGGCACATCATGGTCATATGTTTCTCAAGAAAAATTATGATCTTTCTAATAGACTGAATCTCTGAAATCAGTGCATAATGCAGAAAACATTACCAGCATTTAATGCAACAAATGGACAAAGTGAACATGTCACCAGCCTTCCTGAGAAGCAAAATATTAACCCTTTTATTTTTTCACAAATTCTAGTGCTAGTCCAAACCTCTCTTCTACTCCACTTCCATAGCAATAATTATTAAATCCTAGATAGGACAAGAGTGTATCAGGCCCAAGCACAGTTCATATGGTCTGTGCAAATGCTGGAGGGAAAACTGAAGAACACCTGCATAACTATTTTATTACTGAACAGGACTCTTTGTCTAACCTGTCAACCACCCTGCTGGGAATCTCTCATCTTGACACAATAACGAGAGAACCAGTTTTACAAATGAATGTTCAGATGCTGAAAAAAGCAAGTCCCAACTCATGTGCTCCACATGTCACCTTTCTGCTTAATAAGGTGTAATTTAGATGCCAGTTCAGTGGAGATTTCACCCCTTTTTCACTTCCAGTTAAGCACGTCAGTGGGTTGAGATGTACATGCCCTGCAGCTGTGGCACTCTTCCCTGACAACAGTGTAGAAGGGATTAACCACAAACACATTTTAAAATAATTCCTCCTCTTGGTTGCTTAGTTTTCCTTTTAAAGTTCTCATTGTAATCATTTGACTTGCTCACCTGGTTTAACACTGCAGTGAAGACATAAAAGTTGTTCCTCTGGAAAACATAATAATGTAACTCTCACCATTCCAACAACACTGTCCCAAGTTATATTTGCCCAGGCTCTGTCCCTTCATTTTCAGGAAGTCAGGCAACAAACTGCAAATCTTTTCTTCTAAGTCTGATGAACCCTGTGCATGTGTCAGATGCCTGCCAGGTTGCTATGTTCAAGTCTGTAGGATTTGTAGTCTCCTCCAGAAAAATGATCTCACTTGTTCTGTCTGAGGTGCCTTTTACGCCCACGGTTGGAGTACGTGTGCACGTGCAATCCCGGCAATTGTAACTGTCAAAGAAGAGAGCTGTTGGATGTGGGCCCAGCTTTAGAAAAATTAGCTCTTCAGTAATTTGTGATTGCAACACTTATGAAGGTTTGATGACTCTGCAGCCAGAGACCAGGTTGTGGCCACTATACACAGAGGTGAATGATTCAAGAAGCCTCCGTTGCCCCTGTCTGAGGCATTGAACAGTGCCTCTATACAGTGGCAGTCCCCAAGAGCTTTGAAATCAGGCAGTGCTTCTCCCTTAAAGCATCAGTTCTCTATCAACAAAATGAGTGGAGGTACAGAGGACTAAGTAAAATTCGGAGAACAAAAAAATGGTGCTGGGCATAGTGTCAGTCTCAATCTTATTGAATGAAATGTGTCAAGAAAAAGGAGACAGTTAACAGTGGCTTGAATCAGTAGTGGGAGTCCAGACAAAAAGAGGCACAAGGAGAGGGTGACAGGGAAGGGACACTAGCAGATATTGTGTCCTGAAAGGACCAAAAGTTCAGCATGGCCAGTGGGAAGAAACACCAGCCATGTAGGAGACAGAGAAGAGAGATTTAGTGGAATAAGAGAGGAAATCCCAACCCTCTGAGAATGACAGACTCTTGGTGATAGACGTGTTTTTCCTGAGTGATTAGTTGATCAATTAGGTAGCTTTACTGCAGCTTTTGTGTAGATGGATGAAGCACTAGCCCAAGGTAAATCAGTTGCTGACAGAATCTTTGTCCTTCCTTAGATGTTGGCAGACACAGCTGTGCCTCCACAGGGAAGGAGACTTTGTCAGCATTTGGATGAAGCCAGTGGCCACCTGCATCACATAGTTTCACTATCCAAGACCTTTTTTGGTTTCAAATATGGCCTTTATTCAGTTTTATTCCTGTCTCTTAAACTTTATTCCTTGCTCTTCCACTGGCCTGTTGGTTGATCTTAGGCATTTTTTTAAATCTACATACCTCAGATTCTACATCTGTATAATAAGCATAAAATAACTTGTGTAACTCTATTAACCAATATGTGGGAGCTCTAACTTAGAAGAGAGAAAAAAATATTAAAGTACCTTTTAAAAATCAAAACATTCTTTAAAGTATTTCCATTTGAAATGCTTTTTAACAACTGTTGCGTATAATTCATTGGATGTGACTTGTGTCTTACCTACCTTAATTTAGTTTTTACTTTATTTGACTACAGAACAATTTGAATAGAATCCAGAGAATACCAAACATTTGGTTCATCTGTCTCTGATATTGAACAGCCACATTACGGTGGTTGTGCCTAGCCAACTAGGAGATGTCTATAATAATGACAGATCCTGACTCTTTCTGAAAAACAAGGTTTGCTTATCTGACACTAAAATCTCTGGCTCTGACACCCAACATTGAGAAGCACACTGAACGTCTGAGAAGCATATGTTCTAAATCAGCTGTCAGTAAATGACCGAGCAAATGCATGGAACAACACAGACATTCTTCACACATTGCAAATGCATAGTTGCTTTCTCTAATTTTTAAGTTTTTCCTTTAACTCATGTTCAGATGGAAACCTCTCCAAAAGCCAGGTACTGTGGTACACAATGAGAAAATAGCACCAGGAGTGATGGATTGCAAAAAATGGAAGATGTATTGTGTAATCGTATGCCGGGAGAAGGAGCAGGCAACATGACTTGGTTTCCATTTCAAATAAATAGACAGTGGAACAATCAAGAAACTGCCAAAGTAAATGAATTCAGCATGGTTGGAACACCAGCACATCGCTGCTTCAGAGAAGGTTTCTGTCACAAGTTACAACATCAATGGTGAAAGACACAGGTCTTCTGTTTTATTTTTCACTTCCTGAGCCACGCTCTGCTCTCTGTTATTCTAACTGACATCTGGAGGAATGCCAGTGAGTTCACTGAAATTAGTCTGGTTCTAAATTATTGTAACACAGATCAGATTCCTGCCCACTGTCCTTGAACCCCCGAGATATGCAAAATGTGTGATGGACTCTTTTCTCATGGGGATTTATACACAGATTTAACTGTTCCCAACAGCTTATTTACCACATTATGAGCTTTAGGGGAGAAAGAAAAATATCTTTTAACTATGAAAAAGTGACAGAAATAAAGAAAAATTAGCTACTCTCATGGAAATTGTAAGGGGTCCCAAGGCCATATCAGAGCACATTATTTAAATTCTTTTAGCTATCATCAGCAGTGCAGAACTTCTCTTCCAACATGTCCAAATCTGCATTTGATCTTGTAATTTGAGATATGTTAAATTAAAGGTTATCACATTCCTTTACTTTGAAATCTGTCACAGGGCTTCTTGTAAAAGGCTTTGATTTTGCATAAGCTGGATATAACATGCACACCCTTGACTTGCACCAAACACTGTAGCTTGACATACTTCAGCAGTGTTGCATATGTGTGTAAGCAAGGATTTACCAACATACTAGGTCATACACAGCTTGTGTCAGAAGGACGGAGTGCTCAAACGGTATCATGATCTAATACCTGACATGCTTTATGTGAAAGCAGGGTGCTCCTTCATTAGCTGAAGGTCATAGATTATAATAATGCTTGGCACTTACAATCCTGAAGGTGTTGTACTCCATCTAATTAAAATTTTCAGATATGTAGGCTTTTATGCATAGGGAAAGTAAAGTAGAGATTTCCCTAAAGGCATAGATAGAAGAGGAAACAAGTTATAGGCACAGAATCCTAATTCTAATTTAGTTCCTGTGCAGGAGTCCTTCCTCAGATTCCTGGCCACACTTTCTAATAATAAGGGAAGAACTGGAATTTCATCCAAAAAAAGACAAAATGAGCAATGAGTAATAAATCTATCACTCATGCTAAACCATGGCACAATATTTTGAATACCAAAGAGTTTTTTTCAGGTTTTTTCAGGTTGGGTTTTTTTTTTAGAGTAGAAGAGAAAAGCATAACACCCACTGGTGTTAGAATTTACAGGATTATTGCAAGTCCAAAGTGATCCCTTATTTCTCTTACTAGTTCACCTCTTCTTTCCCAGATAAAATTCATAGAATATGTACAAGCAGCTTTAAAGAATATTCACCCTGCTGCGTATAAGAACATGTAACACATTGATCTTACACAGGCTTTGCATGTCAATGCATTTATTAAGGTGAAAACTGTAACGTTACTCTTTAGCTTACATTAACTATGAAAGTAGAAGGGAAACCCAAATCTGACCAATTCCATTTTTATATTTAAGAGTTTTTATTCCTTTTCTACCAAGTTTTACTAATAAATGCATACTCCATAATGAAATATTCAATACTTCAGAAATCGCAGTTACATGAAGCTCACTTCACCTGGGAGTACAAGTACCTGTCATTCTTCACACTTGACTATGTGATGTGAAAGACATTCACAAAAGCCAACTCCTTTGGCTCTTTCCATGCTTATTTGAGGTTGGCTGTTACTAGTGTTTGGAGCAGCTATGGTCATATCATATTGAGTCGCCAACTGAAGGGATGCAACCCCTTTGCTCAGAAAATTCCCTGACACCTGCAAAGTTAAAGCAAAATAGATTTATTTTCAGAAGCATTTTGGAATTTTTCTGCAAGCATAGACAGACTCGGTAGTAGGAGCCATTCCCAAGTGTTCTCTGTGTTTGGGATGCAACCTTGCAGTGTTTGTTCAAGCAAAATGCCATGGAGCTTGGCTTAAGTAAGAATGTAGGTTAAGGCCTCTGTGTCTTATTAATCAATAAGGAGAGAGGCTGTAAACTGCAGAGTACATGCAGTTGACTGGCTGTAGCTTGCATAGAAAGTCTCCTTTCCTGTTATCCCATAGGGCAACATCATTAACTAGAAACATTTAAATAATCACATATATTTTAGTGTGTCTACTCTGCCCTTAAAACTGAATACATCTACAACTCTTCTAAAGAAAGAGTTTCTCCATTTCATTGATACTATCTTAGAGAAGGTCTTAGCACTTAATAAATACTATCAACTTTTCAAACCATACTTTGCACTCTTAAAACACTGTGCAAGCATTGTCTAGTGACATCTGAAAAGTATGCAGATATCAACGTTCAGTAAGTGCATTACATACAGCTTTTTACTCTTATTTAGTGGCCATAATTTCAATTCTTCTATAAGGAACAGACAGAGCAGGCTGTCACCATCTCTGTGATATTTTGTGGCTACCATCTTGACTTTTTAATGTCAAACTGGAGAACTCGTGAAGGTCATTCTTAAAAGCAACAACTATGGACAAGATGATTGTATTAAATAATTAATTTTTCAAGAAAGCAGAATGTTCTCTCACTGTTTCTCCTTGTGATTTAAAACAGAGCAATACATTGGAATAACTTTTCTTAATAGGCTACATTTGTTTTTGATAAATTGAAAACAGTGAAAATGATAGTGTGGAAAGTCGAGAAGTTTTCCTCCTCAAAGCACTAGCTAGAGAAGATTTCGTGTAAGAGTGTGGAAGACATTTTCAGGAGTTGAATAAACAGGCTCAGTTATTTATACTGAAAAATTCCTAAGATTAGGCTTCTGCTTTTTAATGTCTCAGCCCTAAAAGGTATATGATATATGTGTTTGGTTTGTTATTTTCACATTTGCTCTTGAAGTGCAGAGCCCATTGATAGCCATTTAGAAAGCACCCAGGACTTGAGTGCCATGTGTTTTAGCAAACCTAACAAGAAAGAGATTTTAGATATAAGGACTAGTGTTTAAAACAACCCCGTGAAATTGCTGGTTTCTGTACACTGCTGGGAATCATCCTGGGATAGGGGGAAGCAGGGAAGCTTCAGAGGAAGTCTTAAAGAAAAGAGCAGTAGCCAATGCTGTCATCAATGCCAGTGAGAGTCAGACTAGCAGTTTAGTCAGGGTTAAACTACTGTCTGGAATTTGGACACTCCTGAACACAAATTGTTAATGCCAGGGAGCTCTGTAGCTGACTGGCACTTCAGCCAGCCATACAGACATGTAGAGGCTATCCTGCCACGGATGACATGTCTAACCTTGGAGAGAGTAAGGGATCAGATGTACACAGAGATGACAACTAGTTGCTTTTTTCATCCTGTCACATGGGATGGTCAGAATCATATTTATCCTTCTCTAACAGTGGATTTGCACATAATTTTTCATCCATCTTATGCCTGCAAAGAGTTGTCCTTGCTGCTGAACAAGGCAGGAAGCCGCAAAATTATTCAGTACTTCAGAGAGCTGTTTAAAATGTAAGCCACCGGGTTTAATGAGGGAACAGGCCTTTTCCAGAACTCACCACATCTCTGGAACTTTTTCCTTACTTTCTCTGAAGCAATCTGATTTTGCATGGCCTTGCAAAAGACCTTTTTGGAGAGGGTTGCGTATAATGCAAGAGTTTCTGGAGATGAGTGCAGAGTGTCAAATTTGACCCACTGCTGTGATTTGATTGCAGTATTCATAGTGGCTGAGGATGCCTGAAATGCCTGAAGATGTAGTCATCTTCTGTATTATTATTTGAATTGGACTACCAAAGTCATGAAATTGAGGGTGTGATTTAGTGAGACTTGCCAGAGCTCCTGTCAGCTGCTGAGGAACAGAGTTCCAGAGGGATTGGTGGGAATTGGTGGATCTTGATGTTTCTCAGGATCAGACCTACATCCTTTAGGGTTGACAGTTGCCCCACGATTGATACAGCTTTCCCAAATTTAGAATATATTTGCACCCTTTTTTTTTTAACCTAAACTACAATGAGAGCCTTGGTCTAGGGCACTTCAGTGGCATGCAAAGTTGGCAAGAACTGGTGGTCTGGGACAGAAGCTTGGACTACTAACCTCTGACTCCCATTAGTTCCCAAGAAATGCCTAGTGATCAGTGTTGCTTAATTAATTTGTAGTGAACTGACAGGAAGATGTGGACCTGTTTTCTCCTAATTGTGTTACTTTATAAATACATCCTTTAAAAACTTTGTTTGTGTTATTCTTTAGACTTTTGACCTCCCATTCATCTTTCTCTTGCCATACAGCACATGGTCTTGAATCTAGCATGAACGGTGTCAAGTCTTCATCTGGTAGGACCTCTCATCAGTATTGCTCCTAGCTGCTCTGGCTTGCAAACACCCTGTTTCAATAGAAATGAGAAAAATGCCTTTATCCTCATTTCTCTGTGAAATACAATATATTTGGAAGATAAGACTAGACCTTCATGTTAATCATAAATCAATTATGTTTATCCTTAACCTAGAAAGCTTGAAAATTCCTTCTTTCCTTATTGCAAAATCCCGTAGGATATTCACATTAATTATGCCACTTTTTATACAAATCATAAGTTCATATCGTAATCATTAGAGCTACAACTGAGTAGTTGTCTATCTTAGAATATTTGAAATGTCCATTTCAATTGCAGTGGAGGTTTGGGAATTTATTTATTTTTAATTGCTGAAGTAAATCCTTTTATTAACCAGATTTCCCCTTTTTATTCCTTATGTAGCCTTTTGAGTTTAGTCAGATTTTACACAACAGAATTCTGCATGAAGAAAGTGAGAAGAGAACCACGAGGTTAAGCTTGTAAAATATTAGCTATGCCCAGTACCCTTGACCATTGATTTGGCAGATAAGCACCCTGCAAGATTGCTCCTTACACCTTGAGTCTGTAAATAGATTATGTCAGTCAAGCTGTCCCCACTGCTTGTTATTACTCTTACTTGAACCATCCAATGTGTTTATCAGATGGAGACCTCCTCTGTGTTAAGGGATGTTTGAGGACAGTGTAAATGTGAGAAGAGGTGGGATGAAAGAAATATCCTTAATTCTGCTATATACATAAGCAGCTGGGATACAGAGAAAGTAAAGATTCTTCACTGTCTTCATGCTCCCAGATTTTTGGGGTTGGGTTTTGGGGGTTTTTTTTGGGTTGTGGGCTGGTTTTTTTTTCCCCAGAGGGGGGCAGCAGTGTTTACAGCGTTGATCCCACTTGGAACCCAGAGGTTCCAGCTTATAGGAAAATACGTTAATCCACCATCTGTGGCTTGCACATACTATTCTATTTCCAACTATGTCTGAAAACTGGCTAGGTTCATCATGGGCTCTCAACTCCCTTAAACCAATTTACCCCGTGTGATACTGAGGTTCTAGGTTTGGCTCACATTGTGACTAGCAGTGCCAGAAGAATAAGCCCACCACATCTTGTCTCACAGTTTAGTTGGCAATATATCAAATAAGCACACTTCTTCTTATGAGAGTTCACGTTTAATTGTCAATGTCTAGAACTCAAGCACAGAAATATCCCTTTATTCTGTGTGCATTATGAAATAGGTGTCATGGACTCATTTGTCCTGTTCGTCTCGGACACTGTGGAATGTAAGCATGATCTTATGGTCAGGCCCTGCTGCCCTTTCCACATTAAGTACTAAACTGTCAGAATGAGTGGAAACAGGTGGATGCAGAGAAAGAGAGATGGCTATATCTGAAAGAGTGATTTTGATTGTTGCAGCCATGGATGAAATTAAATCTGGCTGAGAAATGCAACCAAAACTTTTCAGGCTCATTTGTGCACCATCATGGCTAGTGATATATGTGCCAGTAAGCATGTTATTAAAAGGGCACTTCAGGAATCCTCCCTTCGTGGTAGTGCCCATTTCAGTTGCATGTTACTACTTCTTGAAGACTCTCCGAAGTATTTTGGCTTTCTAATGTCAAACTTTACAGCTCTCTGTCCCCAGACTCTATTCTCTCATTTCTGCATTGCTCCCTTAATGGTCAGAAAGCATTTTTTATTAAGATCAGAAAGCCTACTTTATGCTAGCAAAGGGATAAGTGGGAATAGCAACTAGTTTGTCATATTCAGTGGTACAGTAAGTGCTAAAACATGCCCTTTGATTTAACTGGCACCCTAACAAATGACGATGAGTCAGATTAAATATTCTAAGTAGCACTCTGGTGAAGTATCAAAGATGATAGTTCTGCCCCTGAGATTTCATTTCTTATTTCTTATTCAGATTTTTAAAACTATGTGAAGATGCATGAGCTCAGCCCACATTTTGCACTTTTCTGTGCAGAAATCAAAGCTCCCTAAAGAGTAGGCCAAAAGATTTAGATGTACACTTTGTCTTTCTTTCACTTTCCTGAAAATATGTAACTAAAATCAATCCCAGTCAGTTTGCATGTAATTTCCAGTTCTGGAAAAGAGGCACCTGAAGTATCCCATCGTTTCCCATGTGCTGTGAGATAGGCAAGGAGGTATCTGCTCTGCCGGGATCAAGCTCTCTAAATATAAAGCACACTTTGAGATCATGTACTCTTCCTGCAGGCTGAGGCTATTACTTACTACGTCATACATAAAATCAGCTACTATTTGTGTCAAAGTGGTAACTAATTTCACAGGATATATAGCGAATTACCACAGAGGGAGTTAAATTGCCAGTTAAATGGTCTTTTGTCGTTACTTTGGTGGGGAAAGGGGGACATCTGGTGGGAACTCTTTGTAAATACTGAGCAAGGCAATTTCCTACTTGAAACAGTAGGATACAAATCCCTATGGAAGTGGTATATTCTGAGTAACCGTTAGATTTTGCTGAATTTCTAACAAAGAGGGTTGATTAATTAAGGCGTATCAAAACCACACAGCAGAAAGGTTTGCAGTGGTGCATACTGTAAAGCCCTCACTTCCCTTTTATCAAGGTCACAAAGAAGTATAGATAAGCCTGGATGAATGCCCAGTACCCTCTTGTAAAGAGATTTTTACAAAAGGTCTGGGAGAGAAGGGGTGAGAGAAAGTCTGATCCAGAAAAAGCACTTAATACTTTTTGCTGGGGGTTAGAAAATAAATATTAGAAATCTGCAAGCATTGCATGAGTACATAAGAAAGAAAGATGTTGTGGTATTCACTAAGCCTTGAGTAGACATCTTCTCAAGGATTATAACCTGCTTAATCAAGCCTTGGAAATGCAACGAGGCAGGAGGCAAAACATACAGTAATACTTAAGCATGACACTTCAAAATAAATTGTAGCAGATTAAAAGAAGACGTAAGAATTTGGCACATCCAGGGTACAATGCCCAGTATACTTTGGCCCATCATGTAAATAATAAGTAATGATTGCATTTATTGATAAAGAGGAGGAGAGCTACAAGTCTTTGTTGTTTCCATCTTCTCTGATCCTTTCCTAGCAACAGTCAGTCTGGAATGTGCAGCTTTGTTCCTTCTGCTGTCATTTCATAGCTTTCGTCCCATTTTGTGATGATCCTCTTCAGAAAGTATCCTGCAAGAAAGCAGCTCCAGGGCGAGAGTTTCCCACAGCAGTCACAGGGTGAGAGCTTCGATCTTGCTGTGGGGGCAGCAATGCCGGGAAGTCATTCCCTGCACAAGCATTGCTGCACGGGGCTTTGAGGAGAAGACAGCTAGCATGATGTGAGATCTTGCCACTGCTGCTCTCTCTGTCAGGCCTTCCTGCATTGTGGCTGAGCTATGTCACCCACTGAAAACTGGGTGAATTTCATTTCCATGAAATTCTGTGGCAAATAGACAAATTTCTTTTCAGCAAAGCATGCACAAGAGATCTGTTGCAAGCTGAGAATTGAAGTGAGTGTACTTCTTTTTCCCCTACTGCACTGCACACCATATTTCACTTCTTTGTCTGAATCATCTTATACTCTGTGTCCCGTGGCAGCATTGTATACTTTTAGCCCACCACTGTTACAGACTTAGATTTTTTTTTAATATTTCTCAGTTCTCACTAAAACATTGTCTTTGAGCACATTCCAGCTTTATCTGCAGTCTTTTAAAGTGCAGTAAGGGACATCAGTGCAGACAATTTATGCTTGCATTTGCATTTAAGTTATCATTAGCATAAGGTCTTAAATCAGATTATGATTAGCTTGCTTTTGCAAAGCTAAAGCAGAACTTTCTAAGATAAACTGTATCTTGCTACTATCCAAAAAGTTATTTCCGTATAAAGTATGTTTATTAGATGTGCCGAACTGTTATAAAGTTCCTTTAAATTTATGAAAAGACTAAGAAACTGCTTGGCAAGAATACTTGAAATTACAATATATATCATAAATGCCTTTCATCCTATATAAAGAACAGCATGAAAAAAGAACAACTAAAAAAGTTCAGCTTGTTCACTTATTCTCTGAGTATAACATAAGCCAAGCTGACCTCATTTTATATGAGGCCATTTTATACTCAAATATACCACTAAGCTTTGTTTTATCTGTTGTATTTTCATTATTTTTGGCCAAATCTGAAATGAGAGCATTGAGGCTTCTGAGCCGCCTGATAGAGAGGAATTTAAAAATGGAACAAGGTTCAGAACTGACTCCTCTGACGGATACAGAACTTATTTTAAAAGATAGGCTTCTAAGCTAGCACAAAGAAGTGATGCTAATGTTGTGGTCCTAACTGGAATGCACAGTTTAATTGTTCGAACTTCTACTGCAAATGGAGTTTCAATTCTCTCTTTCAAAAGTGAGTGATCTCGTAGTTTGTTAATTTTGGCAATCACTCTCTGGGTAGTTTAGTTTTGTAACACTACAACTGGCAAGTTAAGCCATTAGGAAAATTATTAGAGCCAAGTTCCCTTTTACTGTCAAACAACAAAGAATAAGATTTCTTGCACTAAATCTTCAGTTCCCATTGGTTCCTGTAGGGTTTTATATCAGTGATGCAAAGCCATTTTTAAAGGCAGGCTCTCACAGTTGATGGTGGACAATGAAGCAGCTCTGTGAAACACCATTACTCAACACAGTTATTGCACTGATGACTCTCCAGCATGGTACTAGTTGTTTGAATAACTTTTCTGTTTAGAGGTGTGCCCAAATCAAAATTCTGGATTTGAATGCCCATTAATCAAGGAATAAAGTTTTAGCATCTGAATCTGAATTTGTTTCTTCAATTGATAGGTGAAAAGGGAATGATAGGTCATCTTCACTATTTCTGAGAAAATCTCAGTGAGATTGTTCCCGTGGGGAGTCCACTGGCTAAACTCTATAACAATTTTCAAAAGAATTGACCAATCCCATTTCCTGTAATTAAACAGTTTAGCATGCTTAGAGAAGTAGTCAAAGTTCAGCATTAGTCTGGTATGTTCTTCTAGTTCTATACCATATTAGTCCAATGAGATTTTCTACTTTTCTCTGGAACATTGAATATTTACTACTTGTAAGTGAAAAATACTAGCTTTGATCAAAAAATCATCTGATATGTTGTCTTAGATCCTGCCTTCCTGAGAGCCATGGTAGCTTAACAGCTAGGCTGAGTGCTTGCACTACCAAAAAGCCAGCCGGAGGGCCGGTTAATGCCTGGGCATTGAGAGGCAAAGTATGCAATGGCACCATCCCTGAGGATTGCTGGGGGTTTCCTTGAAGAGTCCAAAAAATAAAAGGTTTGCATGACTCTGTGTGTGTGTGCACGTACATATTTTTCAAAACACCTTCAGATCAATTTTGTGAAAGTGTAGCCATCTGTAAACCTGTTCCTTGTCTGACTTGAGCAATTTTAATTGTCCCAGACTCATCCATGAAATGAACAGGTGACTGAGATGCAGTTGCACTAGCGAAAAAACAGGTCCCTTGTGGTAATAGGTGGCATCAATCTTCAGCACAAAAAGTAAGTGGCAAGTGTTTGCAATAGAAAGCTTATACACATATATAAAAGATATTGTTAGTGATTTGGGTTAAAATGATACTAGAGTTAATGCTTGCCCATTCTGTTCTCAGGAACAGTTCAATGAAAAAGATATATCTATTTTTTAATTGGGGTTTTCTGTCAAATCTTGTATAAACAAATCCAAACTCCTTTGAACTACACAAATAGAATCCATGACAGATTAATTTTGTATGGTTTAGGGTTGCTTTTGTACATCATACAACTGGACTTTCTATAGCAGGCTGGCTCCCCAGCATAAGTCTGTTGACAACAACTTAAATGACCTGTCTCCAGTGTGTACCCAGCTGAAGGTGTATCATACATGCATACATACGTTTCATTATGAACTCTGCATAGGAGTCTTCCATCATCCTGGAAGATTAAGGCTTTTTCTTTGGCTCCAGAGAGGTAAAAGATATTCTGTGGGAGAATTCAGAAAAGGAAACACTCATTTGAATTGAAAACACAGACGGGGAAATACATGACATTTATAGCACAACAGTTTATTTCTAAGGGATTAGCTGATGAGATTTTAGGAATAAATACAATGTACATTAGGTTTAGAAAAGGCTTTTCCCTAGATTACCATAAGAACATTATGCCATTGATTTCTGACACTGGATTTGTAAACTTAAAATGTAGTGCTGAATCAGTAAGCACAGCTTTCGTGGAAGTTAAAAATCATCTCATGCAGTAATTGTCTCAGCTGTAACTCAGACACCAGCAGAAGTGTGGGAAGTGTGATTTCTGTTCTAACTGTATGATGATTGGGCTGAATTTATTAATTTCAATATAATTCCACTGAATTAATGAAGCTATGCTAGAAGAAAATTCTTTTCTGATCTAATTTTCAACGGTTCTTTCTTCTTATTGTTTTAACCAAAGATAATTGCGAGATAGCTGTACTGGTTGCATCTGTAAATGCTCATGCTAACTCAACAACTCTATCATATTGTATAGACCTTGTTTAGGTGATAGAACTATTTATAAGCAGGAGGACAAGTCAAAATACCTTTGAGATAGTCTTATGGTCATCGTTTGTCAGAAAATAGGATTGACACATAAGATTGTTTGTGAGAATGCTGGCACAACTGTTTGTGAAAAACATCACTAAAACTAGTTTGAGATTAAAGCTGGAATAACTTTTTGCAAACACGTCTGCTTAACATATTTTAAGCTATCCTACTTGGCAGAAACTGCCTCTGCTTGGTCTTTGTTCAATTTTTTCTATTTTAATGAAAAGAACAGTCATTTTCACATCTTGTGTAGGAGTAGCAGTAACAATTAAATATTTTCAGTAATACTAACAGCTAGGGAGATGTTGCTACAGCTACAGGAGTGATGTACTGATACTGAAAACTCTCGAATCTGCTTCTGCTTAGAGTGGTTAGTGGAAAGATAAGGTTGAAAGTAGCACATATTTCTCTTCCTGCATAGAAATACTGACACTCTTTTTACTGGCCTATTTGTCGGGCTTACCTCAGCGTTGGAAGAATATCTAGGAAAATGTGCTATTTAAAATCTCTGAACTCATTCAATGAAACAAAAGCCTGATGTTTCCTGCTACTGCAAAGTCTTCACTGTCATCGAGATAAAGTTGACCTTTGGTAAACCAGAAACTGATCTTTCACCATTCTTTGACACTTTTCTCATCTCTCACATTCTTCCATTATCTCTTCTTCCTATTCCTTCTCCTTTTTCTTTGTCCATTGGAGAACATATACATGTCTAAATTTATGTATAAACATATCTATATATAAGTAACCTTGCAAAAGAAAACAATCATCAGTAGCTAAAATTCATTTCTCTGGATCAACTGTGCTGAGACCCATGGGGAACAAGAGAACCCCAAAGCACAGGAGAATTAACAGACTCTTTGAAGGCAACTCAGGCAAACCAGGCCATGTGCTCTCTCAGGATCAGCTCCCAGGATACAGAGAGAGAAAATGCTGGAGTGCCTGGGCCTGCCTCAGGGTGCCACCAATGCTCTGAATCATTCTAACTTACCTCTGCATTGTTAGGAAATACTTGTATTACAGTAGTGCACAGGAGCACAGCTCGAGATAAAGCACTACTGTGCAAGGTTCTAAAGCAAACTCAGTAATAGCATACCAACTGCCTAGGAAAGCTCGCATCAATTTAGAGAGCCCTCAGCAAAGTCACTCCTGTAACAGAAATTACTCATCCTCTGAAAATCAAATGCCCCGTTAAGCTCTGAGCTGTGCAGTAAGACACAGTAATCGCATTTTACCCCGAAGCATTTGGGAGTTAATAGTTCTTGTAGAGAAAATCTACCTCATTCAATTGTCAGAGGAACTCACTGTCCACACAGCCACCAGATGAGTCCGGCTTTTTTCTAGAGGTGTTGCTTCAAAGAGACAGCAAGTATTTCATGCTCTATGCTGGAATGTAATTCTGCATCATTAACTCATAAAAAGATAATAATGAACAGTGATATGTGACAAGAACTTCAGCAGCAATGGATAATACTTGGCCAGTACAAGCTGATAAGTGTGTGTGGGCTTACCGAAATGTTGCTTGGCAGCTCAGGCTTTGAGGATCACACTGGTTTCCATTGTATACAGTGCTGGGTCCCATTTCTGGCACTCTCAGCTGTCCCCTAAGAGAACTAGGGCCAGGCACAAGCGGGGGGCTGCTCACATCTCCCACTCATCTTGCTGCAAGCATGAGGTGCTTTGTCTCACATCCATGGCTCTGTAATGGTATAAACCTACTTGAAGGGAGAGGGAAATCAGGCTTTTACTCTCCCTGTAGCTCAGTTCCTCCTCTTTTAAAATATTGTGAAGGTGCATTTATTTAGTATTGTTTTAAACTTCAGATGCTTTAGTGACAGAGGCCTTTTACACAAATATTTGGAAGCTGTTCTTATGCAAGCTTTTAAAACTTATCTCCTCTGGAGTACTCCAGGGGTCTAGACAGATTTATTCCCTTCACATATGCTTTCTTTCTCTCTCTCTTTCTCTGTTCCTCCCCTGCCCATGTTCTGTAAAACATATTAACTTCTTTGTCCTGAAAGGTATTTACTTTTAACTTATTCAAGAGATGGTTCCGAAACTCCATAGCTACATGAATTAAACATTATCTAGTCTTTGGAGCTGCAAATGTTGCTGTGGTACCTTGACTCTATAGGGGGTTACAAAAAATATTTTTCCCTCTTTTTCAGTTACTCATTAGGCTTTATTCTGTATTAAATATCTCCATCCACTGACTTGCATATTTCATCTATGGTTATAAATATCCTGAATGGGTACAAGCCAATCAAATAAAAAAATACAGCTGATTCTTGGCTCTTGAATGAGATCAAAGACAACCATAATCAACCACTCTAGAGCAAGAGTAAGTTTATGCAACTGACTCTTAAATTTTTGTCACAATATATTTTTTAAAGGCGAGGAAGTGCTTTTAATTCCTACCTTATGCTGCCCCAGAGTTGTAATTATTGCACCACTTCTTTGGATTTAATCTTTTTATGATTTTTTGTGTCTCCATGTATCTAGTTCATAAATTCCCAGGCATTTTTTCTCACTTTGGATAACTTTAGCTCATTTTGGAATGGCAGACCTCAGTACCATGGAAATAAAAAATAAGCTGTTGCAGAAGAGACTGAAAGATTGATGAACCACAGGAACTAATAAATTACATGGAGTGAGCATATCCTGCACTTATTTCACATAATTCTTTAAAATTATTATGACGTAATGATTTTTTTGTTCCATAAAAAGGGCTTTTGGCAAGAACTTGCCCAGTGAACACATCCTAGCATTAAGCCTACACCCACTTTTTTTTTCCTGACAGGAACTGGCAAAAAAAAAAAGCCCTGTAACTGGGAGGAGGTCTGCTGGAGGACACCACCACTGCCTGAGCTGCATATTCCTTTATTGGGTTCATCATCATTCAGGTAACCCACATGCTGTCTAAGAAACCAACCCCTGCAGAATTGTGTTATTTAAGTTACTTCACTCAGGTGACCGTTTCATAGCATTCACCTCAGTAACTTGGTATCTTTCAAGCAGAAGTGTGTATCAAAATATATTGTTTTCAGTCACGGAGTAATCTATAATAACAAATTAAGACAATTCAATGCCATTAACAGGTACTAATCAGTGCTACAAATGGTAAGCAAACAGCAGTAGAAACTGAGGCTGACGGCGCTTGTTATTTTCAGTTGCAATTTGTGTAAATGTAGTTCCATATACAGTCCCTCTGATTTCAGGACAACTATCCAAATTCTTGTCAATCATGCGTGCAGGGACTTCGCATTGTTTCTGGTTAAAGAAGCTTCACACATTGTGTCACAAATCTCACCTTTGAAGAAACAATGCATTTAAAGGCAGGCACGAAAGACCTCAACTGCAGAGCTCCAAACAGGAGGTTTACATTGAATTAAGGGTGGAAATGGTTTGGGCCCTTCCAGAAGCACCATCTGTTTCTACGGCTGGTCATTGTTTCGATTATTTATGACCATAATTTCAGATTTATCTGGTTAACCTTTGGATAGCCTCCTAAAATAGCTATTGACTCTTTGAGTTTTCAAGGTAATATATTAAGATGCAAGGGTTTAATGTTATTATTTTACAGAAAGAACCACAAGCCTTTTTATGTAATATATCAATCCCTACAAAACGAGGAAATAGCTATACTATCACATGGCAAAGGGAAGTCCAGCATCGCATATTTGTTGTTCACACCATGACCTATGCTAATTGAAATTTCTTCATGAGAAAAACAGAAAAGCAAAGGACAGATTTTTGGTTTTTTGAGACTTCCCCTCTCTCGCAGTACTTACTGCAATATCTATCTTCATGTTATAGTTCAACAGAGAGAATGGAGTAGATGGGATGAAGGTCCTCCAAAAATAATAGAAAAGAAAAGAAAATGGGTCTTGAGGATTCATGACTTGCATCAGACTTAAAATGGGTGAAAGGAGATGGAAAAAAGTCTTTTCCATATTAGCCTGTATGATCTCATCCCACTACTAGAGGTGCTGGGAGTCTTTCCATTTTCCTTGAGGGATCAGGTTCTACAATTCAAAATTATTGTGCTAAAATAAAAATAGACAGAACCCTCATTGGTTTTGCATACATTCATCAAGGATGGTTCAAATTTAGGTTGAAAATAAGCTAGTAGAAAATAGTATTTGTGGGAAGGGTTTTGTAAGACTGAGGTAGTTTTAGTTGGAGTATAATTACACTTTTCATGCTCACTAGGTTATGCCTACCAATATATAGATTTCAGAATTAAAGAGCATGAACACTGATGAATTTGTTTGTATTTAAAGGGCAGAACTCCAGTCAAATGAGAACATTTATAGAATTTATTCTTCAAAAAGGGTGAGCCCACAATCTCATGTAGCTTTTGACTCCTCTCTGTGTAACAGGCTAAAACAAACCCTGAGATTAAAACACCTTACTGTTTCACTTTGGACTTTATGGCTTATGTCCAGTCTCAGTTTAAAATTCGTTTTACAATACTCTGAATCCACACAGCACTCTACAAAATACACATTGATAAGGATGTTGGCGACCATTTAAAAAAAAACAAAAAACCTTTAGAAAAATATACTGCAAAGGAAAGTTAGTCTTTTCTTAGCAAAATAAGGATAAATTGAGGAAAACTTTTTAGTCTTCCTAATAATATACTCTATTCCCCTTCCCATCAAAGAAAATATTCTTAAATTATGAAAATCTAAAAACGGCTTTCTTCCTGGTGATCTCCCTGCATTCCCCCATTGATAAAAAGTAAATCCAAGAGAGATACTGCAGTATAGTGCTACAATAAACAATAGCCCCGGGTATTTTAGGAGGAACTAGTCATACCTGGTAGATCAAAAGAACATTAGATGAGGATCTAAAAAAAACATTAATTCAGGTCTTCCAAGTGGTACTGCAGAAAGACCTGATTGTTTCATTTGCATGAAAAAGAGCCAAAATGCTGCATACCTAGACTTTTTTGTTACTTACCCAAATTCACTTTGGCATAACCTTTTTAGTAATCAGTGAAGGCAATCAATCACATTATCACATGAGTGTGCTGAAGTCAAACACAGCAGAGGAAGTGAACCAGGCTGACATACTCTATTACAGCTGGGAGCTTCCCAAAATGCGCTCAGTATTGTAACCTGTAGTCATACAATCTTCCTTTTTATGATTCTAACCTATACAATTAATTTCTTGTATTAGACACAGATTGAAATTTCCATATTCATCTGGAACACTAGCAAAAATGAAATCAAATTATATCAGTGTGTTTAAACACCTGTGAGAGGGAATAAAGAAGAGGGAGCCAGGCTCTTTTTCAGTCATTCTTACTGACAGAACAAGAGACATTGGGCACAGGTTAAAAAACATGAAATCTGAACACAAGAAAAGCTCTGAGGGTGGTCAAACACTGGCACAGGTTGCCCAGAGAGGTTGTGGAGTCTCCATCCTTGGAGATACTCAAAACCTACCTGGACATGGTCCTGGGCAACCTGCTCTAGGTGGCCATGCTTGAGCAGGGGGCATGGACTAGATGACCTCCAGAGGTGTCTTCCAACCTCAGCCATTCTGTGATGCTGTGAAAAGAGGAACTTATCCTATAGCTAGTTCATCTAGTTCAGCTCCAGTGTAAGACTGGTGGCACAGTGTGAAGAAGTTGATCATATTGTAGTTCTTTAATCTAAATAAGATTCCTCAATGGCTAAACTGCATTTTTTGAACCTTACTGATCACAAACAGATAAGGTAAGGGAAAAAGATAGGGGGGTTTTTTATGTACCCTTTGTCCTTGTGGTTAATTGGCTTCCAATAATGTGGAACCTTACGAGACATGTTTTTGTTCCAAGTGTCTTGCTGATGTAATAAAGAAGCACGAAAATGTTTTACAAAATTTCTTATGGAGCTGTCATGTGTTTTGAAGTTTGCTATAAAATTAATACAAAACTACCGGTTATTTTTGTATTACTTTATCTTATACTACCGCCTAGTGGCTAAGATCTAAATGAGTCTCTGTACAACTTCACTATGTTTTATATATGGCTGAAGATAGTAGTTATAGTATGTGATATAGATATATAGATATAGTAGTTATGTATGTTATAATATTATTTTCATTCATTTTTAGAAACCATATTATGTATCTTATATGTCCACACAGTAACAGTGTTTCCAAATATAGTGAAGACCAGAGAAATTTCCATCTTCAAGGATGCTGATATTCATGTTGAGCACTACTCGTGGTTGAGTGCAGTCTTAATGTCAACATTTTCACATAGTTAACGGTTTGAGATAGAATTACTTTAAAAATGAGCTGTAGTGAAGGACTTCAGCCAACATGTTTGAGGTATCAGTTGTCATTGTTAGAAAGAAATATTTTTGGGGTAGATTTTGTTATAAATGTCCAGTGAGGAGTTTCTTGCATCTTGCCACAAAGCGTTTGTGGCCCAAACGTTCCTGGGCTTGGTGGTGAATAGAGTTTATCTTGCTCAGTGTAACGGATCCAGATACAGTAAGCCTTCAGGTGTCTATTTCCCATTCACTGCTGTAGTTCCTGTACCTGGCTAGGTTCACAAAATCAAGCCATCAAGCCCCTAAGTGTATTGAGCTTGGACATCCTGAAATCATTCAGGAGTTCCAGGATTTCTCATTTCCTCCAAACACCATGCCATGAATCCTAGCAACAATATACAATGTAGAAAAAAAATAAAATAAAAAATCAGGCTCTTTCAGAAGCTTAGAGGAAAACACTAGTAGTAAAAATTACTTCTGCAACTGACAGTGACAACAACTAGTTGGAGGAAAAGACTCCTCCTCAGGGAGGTGCGTTTCCAGCTACTCACACTGTGACTTTTAATTCTTGGCATTTTGTATGCCTGTCACAGAAGCTGCTCTTACTACAACTGTCAGCACTCTTTGTGATGGCAGGAGTTATGGCAGCAAGGAGCAATAGATGTGCACCTGAGTTTTTAAAACCAATGTATCTATATGTAGAGCTAGATATAGATATAGAAATTTAAAATTAATTAAGTCTCTTCCCTAGAGGCTTCTGTAGCTCAGGTCTTGCTGGAAGGAGAAATTTTATTATGCAAAGTTAGGTGTGGAACGGAAAAAAACAATGTCATTTTGTCCACCAGGTGGCACTTTGTCATCGAGGGTCTATGTTCAAAAAAATCACCTGAAGGCAAAACAAACTTTAGGTTATGATTGTACGAGATGTGAAGTATTATTGAGCAAGGATCTGTCTGTTTCTGGAAATGTAATCTGCCCAGACCTCTTCTGGGGAGGGGATTTTGATTTTAATGAAGGGAATGGGACTTCCGTCATTGACGTAAAAGAAAAGCGACTTGGCCTCAATTAGGTGGAAGCGTTAGGGAAACAAAATCTATTTGCAGTGTGCAGGACAGACTATTTTTCTTCTCTCTGATTTTTTAGAAGAGCTATATGAGTGATGGTGAGTGATTTATATCTAATGCAACAGAGAAGGGAAATGGAAAAGGAGGCAGTCACTGAGTGGCACAAACTCAGAATTTTGGACGATGAATAAGCCAAACAGGCAGTACAATTCATTCTACAAGAGCTTCCTGCACTGGTAGAAAACATCCTAGTATAGAACTCATAAACCTTTATTTGGATGCCATTTTCATTCAACACACACATTGTCTGATGTTCCTTTTCCACCATACCAACTGGAAGTTAGGCTGCATACATTAGTATAGTGTAAAGACATTTGTACAGTGTAAATGAGGAAAAAAATTATCTCTGGTGGGGCAGCACAGTTTGAGTATTGAAACTGTTCTTCTAACAGCCATCTGCACAAAACTGGTAGTTTAATGTTGGTTTAAAATGTTTTATTCTATTTTGCACAGTTTGCATGATTATGTATGTTTAAGTAAATGTAAGGTGTAGATGATGTGCAATATACTCATGGAAGCTGAAACTCTTTCCCCAGTGAAACAGATCCACCTCATGTGGCAGCAGCCAGTGCACCCCAGTACCCCCAGTCAGTACACTCACAGAAAGACAACTTCAGGGCTTACCTCTAGACCCTTTCAATCCTTCCCTCTCTTTCCATAGCAGCTCTCTTACAGTAACCACTTTCCCAGAAGCAACACAGTGAGATCACAGAGAAGATCTGCCAAGGCCTTTGTGCTAGGACAGGTCTCTGACACTGCCTCAGCTGGTCATTAGGGAATATTGTATTGATGACATGGAACTGGAGAAGAGGTTTCACCACCCAACTAGCCAGCCCACATTTTGGCCTTGTATTTCTGTTTATTTGCATCAAGGGTGATTTAGAACCATTTGTGCTTTGCTACTCTGTTTGCTTTCTAGGCATCTCAGAGGCTGCTGAAAGCACATCTGTATACATTACTTCTTCTTAAAATAATGGAAGTTTCTGTCTCCTTAGTACAATACATGTACAATTCTTGAACATTTCCTGAACCCTGGCTAGTGGTATTCTGCAGAAAAAGCAGGTTTTAATACCAATAGCTTGTAAGTGAGCTGAAAAAAGGCTTTGAGTGGATGAGTAATGATTGTAAGAGTACCTACAAGAAAACAGTATCCAAGGTATCTAGTTCTCTTTCTTAGAAACAATAAAAGGCTCCACCTTGTCAATGCACAAAACTGGCATAAAAGTCCCATTTACTATGACCAATTTGTTTCTAAGGAGAACTGTTTCCAGGGCATTTGCTTAAATCAGCTTTTCTACAAAGTGCAATTGTGTGCTGATCTACACTATGCAGTAGGAATCTGCCTGACCCTGTACCATCACTGAGAGCAGACACTGAACTAGAAATGATAGGTCCAATTAGTTTACAGTTGTAGAAATAAGCAGCTCAAGTAATAGCAATTCCCAGAAACATAACAGCATCTTTGAATCATACTGTTGCTATTTCTGATGCAAAACACTTTTCTAGTGTTCTCATGATGAATTTTAGCTGAGTTAAAAACAAATACTGAAATGAATACCAACACTCGGGTCTCGCATATAGATAGGCTTCTTCTCTTAAAATCTGCTGTATCTGCTATGCCTTAGGGCCTCCAGATGCAGTTGTATTATTCTAATTATCCAGCCACAATTGAAAGTGTTTGAGGGCATCTGCACGGATCTTTGTTATACATCTCAGAGGAATGTCTTCTGATGTAAAACCTGTCTGCAAAGGAACAATTTCTAACCTTCTCTTTGCTGTCATCTCCACCTCCCTTCATTCTGCTAGTTCCACCCTACTTCTGCTTCTCCCTCAACCCAGAATTAATATTGGAATGCTTTACAAAAGGCATTAAAGGGGAAAATTTCCTGCCTTTACCAAATTAACTCCAAAAGGTACTACATGAATGGTACTCTAAAATTGAGAATAAGACTATCATTGTTGCCATGGTGATCAAAACTAGGACAGTAACCTTTTTTCACTTTTCAGCCTGTACTTCTGATATGCTGAAGAACTTGGTCCCTGGACAGGGGTCTGATTAACTGCAGAACACCAAACAAATCTCTGAGCCATGAAAAAGAAAAGAAATAAAATGTTTGAGAGTTTTATGGTTGTATCTCCAAAGAGGAAAGAGAAAAAAAGGGCAAGGATGAGAATGTGCTGCTACTGAGGAAGGAGGGATAGGTGACAAAAGAGAGTAAGGATGAGGCTAAGACATGGACATACAGAAGCATTTTAAGTTGACAAGAAGCAGGCAGTCCTCTTAATGTTTGGGACTCCTCTTAATGCAACCCAGTGCCAGGCTTTTGACCCAGGACCTTAAAGGAGGAACACTACTAAGGAGTCATAGAACAATTTCCTTGATATATTGTTCCAGGCACGTATATTCCCTTCCATACCTCACTTCAAAGGAAAGAGATCAATGAAAATTTGGTTCCACCTCCAATCCTGGAGCTGCAACTGATAATGTATTTTTTCACATTCTCCATGCCAAGGCAAGGACTAAGCTTACACACATTTTTTTACAAGACTAGAAGGGCATCAGTATTGCACATTTGGGAACTCTATACACCAGTAACTCTCATAATGTCTGTATGTTTGGCTGCTTTGATCAGAAGAGGGTTTCTTATAGTGGTATGCACTCTTTGATTGCTATTTTAAAGGATTCAGTGGTGTTTCAAGAATCACATGCACACCATAGCCATTACTAAATAATTGCATAAACCAATGAAAACCATAGTCAAAGTTCAGCTTTTTAGCAGCTTTTTAGCATACAACCTCATCATTTTATACTGTGGTTTGCAGAAAGTTTATAAAGTTACAAAATCTCTTAGCTGACATCAAGAGAAAAAAGCCAATCAGATAGGAAGGGTAAGGGAATTCTAATTGAAAAACTAAGGATCATTTAACTTGATAAGAAATTCAAAATGAAGAAAAGCAGGAAAGGCATTGAATTGAGCAAGTAATTTGAATTTAAATAGGGTTTAGTTTAATTTCACAGCACTTGCCTTTCCAAATGTAAAGATCAGAAGCTTTATTAGGTAATATATTTAGGAACTTTTCAGCATAACCATTTCTTAAAATTTCTGACATAATTAGACAATAAGTCATCTAGGCATGGTAAGTTTTTCATTGTGTCTAAGTACAACCTCCAATGAAGCCGAACCACGATCCCTGAGTGGCTTTAAAGTCTTAATAGCTGCTTCTCTAATGTGAGTTCATAATAATCTTTTATACTAGCTCTCCAACACAGATGTGGAAGGAAAAACAAAGTTAAAAAAAAACAGTAATCATTTCAAAGCAGATCTCATTTGGTATTCTCAGTATCTTAATAGATAATATTTAAGCCAATTGGCTCAGGAGATGAGGAACAGAAGGCTTGACAGCCATGAAAAACTCAATTATTTGGGATTTTTTGGGGGCGATCCCTCATAGTTCTGAGTTTTCTCTTTTCCCACTTAATATGTTTGTATTTCGTTGCCCCAAGGAGAAATTGTAGCAATAGTAGCTTCTTTGCATTTCTTTAATTAAATTCTGAAAGGCGCCAGATGCTTCCATTTGCAATTTCCCTTTCTCTTACTAAAGCACAGAGGAGTTAATCATATAGTAGGCTTTAGTTTACTCTGAACCCAGGCTGCAGCAGTGTTAATTAAGTCTTGCCATTTAGTTAAAGTATAGCCTGTCATCACAACAGATCTCTGCTGCATTGCTTTGTATTGTTTTTTTCAGTCCAGCAGAGAGTTCTGAGATTTTAGCTCTCTGTGTAGTTTAAAGACTTCATCTGTAATTGTTTCTTCTTGTCCAAGAACTAAGTGTTATAATTTGGCCTTTAGGAAGTGCCTGGTTCAGTCATACTGAAATGTTGATAGTGAGGGCTTGAAGAAACAGCAGGAAAATTCCAAAGGATGATGGTTCATATTACTTTTGCCCAGATTCAAAGGTTATTTAAGTGCCCAGAGGTACAAGTAGGTGTTCCCTGGCATTTTCACAAACATCTCCAGCCACTTTTAAAAATCCCAGCATTATCTGCATCCTTAGGTGTCCAAACACTCTGACTGTGTTCTTGACTCTTGCATCCTCTTTCCAAGGATAGTGCGGTGTTAAGCAAGGCAAACGTTAGGCAGCTATTTTGGCATTTACCCCAGAAACAGCCAATGAATTCAGAGTCTCTACCTTTCATAACGGAAATTCTATCCAAATAGTCAGTGGTGCAACTGGAGTGCAGATCACTTCCTAGGTACATCCTCAGGATGACAAGCTTTTTATCACTTTATTTTTTTCCTCTCCACATCTGATTCCTCTGGGAAGGAAATGTGGATGCATGAGCCAGAAGAGACCCCCAGAGCACTCTGACTGGGTCCCCGCCTGAGGGACCTGGGCACCCAGTAAACAAGAGACCCCAGTCAGGAAAACATATCCTGCTCTACCTTCCTGTCTCACAAGATGACTGTCAGATATTCACAGAGATTTATTCATGGATGAGCTGCAGACCCAGAACTTTATTTAAAGGAAAGACTTAACAAATAATTTTTAATAACAAATACATTTGAGGAAAACTTGCTCTGCTTGAGGACAATTAACAAAGAGAGGTAAAATTCAGCAGATAAATTATCCATTATGAATTATTCACGTAATTTGTGCAAGAAAATTAGTGCAAGATAAAGATCCTAATTTATTACTCCCTTCCTTGAAGCACAAGAGTATGAGAGCTTCAAATAACTAAGCTTTGTTAAAAAAAAAAAGTTTGAAGCATATTGCTGAGGCCCTTCTGAGTCTTTAATAACTCATTTGGACGAACTTTATCAGATTTGTAGTTATGTTAAATTAATTACAGAAGATGAAATGGGGGCCATGTAAACTAAGTCATCACCAAGCACAACCCTGACTCCTCAGGCCTAGCTTGAGTCTTACACACATGCACACACACACACGGAGCTTTCTCACAGGCTGCTATTGTCAGACAATAAAATACTGTCTCTACAGCAGGAAAAAAAAAAAAAAAAAAAAAAAAGAAAAGCCTAGCCAGCCTAAAAACAAAACATGAATTGTGTGGGGGTTTTGTCAGTCTTCCTCCCAGTGTCTGTTGATCTGCCCACTCTAGGGTGCCAGGAAGCCTTCTCAATGAAGTACTTTGAGTAAGGCCATTCCTCTTCATTTTATCCTGTCTACCTTGTGCTCATATAAATTCATTGCTATTTCTTTGAGAATATCATGTTACTGCAATCCCTTTTGCTTGCCTGGATGCTTGGGATTTTAATCAGGAATTAACATAATCTTTCCCCAAAAGATTATACATTATATCTTTAACAAAAAGACCTTTGCTGCTGCCACATATCTAGCATCCCCTTTGTTCCTTCTGTAGTTAAGAGTTTTATATACTCAGAATCACTTAAAAACATAATTCATTTGTCCACATGAGTTTTAACACATACACACACACCCAAACCCCCCATAGAGTACCCTACTATTCTGGCCTGTCCTTACTTGTACTTGGACAAATGACAGCACAAGGTGACACATTAAGGAAAGCTTGGGTTTTATTTTAGACTAACAAATTTTACATTACAAGCCCATACTTGTTAAAGTGCCCCTAGCCTAAATATCCTTGTGCTCACCTTTTTTTTTTAAAAAAAAAAAGGCATTTTTTCCATGTAAACACAAAGATCTTCTTGGTGGAGGAGACGAAATATAATTAAACGTTGGGGATATGGTCATAGATCCATAATGCAGAGTGTTCAGCACCAGTGCCTTACTAAGGAGTTTCCCTCTCCCTTCTCTTTTTCATGCCTCAAGCCATTTGTTTCTGTTCCTATGACTCAAAGTGCCATCCTGGTTTAGTGGCAACAAAACTGTTCATGGGACTAAGCTAGGAATGATCACGAGCCCTTTTTAATACTTGACCAATATATTTCTCCCGGGCCCCCAGCACGGACCTCCATGCAGTCTGCAGGAACAGCGGTGGCAGGGCAATGGGCCCCCGGGGTGGGTGAGGAAGGAAGGGAGAGGCAGAGAGGGACTTGTGAAACTGGTATGGCACACTCGTGGGTTTGCACTGTGAAGACCAAGCATCATATTAGTAGCCCATCAGACTTATTTCAGCCTACAGGTGAACTGAGACAACAATTTGGTTGCTATTCAACACAGCAAACAGGACTGCAAAAAGAAAAGGCTATGCTACTGCGGAAGCACAAGAGCTTTGTGAGTGCCAGCAAGCAGCAGATTGGACCCACACTTCCAGTGCCCTGAAGTAATAAACAAATAAATAAATACACTGCTGGGAATTTGAACTGTCTATATGTTTTCAAACCATTTTTTTGCCTGCTTTGAGCTTATACTGCAGTGGAGTAAATGCTTACAAAAGCCTCATGGCAAAAAAAAAGTAAGCAAAACTCTCTTTTCAAATGGTAGCCAGGAAGAAATGTCATAAATTAAGAAATATCAGAGCAATTAAAGTAAGCAAAATTAAGGTTCTGTTTTGCAAACTTACTAATCCTAATAGGGCTAGAGGTAAATATTGATCATGCAAGCAGGCTGTGCAGAAAATCAGGCTTTCTTCAAGGATGATAAATTAACCTAACCTAATAATAGAATGAAATACAAAAGGGGGAATTTAGACTTGATAGCCAGGGGGAAGCCTTTTGTCAGATTTTTTTATACTGTGAAATAATATCAAGGGAAATGGCAGAATTCACTTGAGACATTAAAAAAAAAAAAAAAATTAGACTGGCGAATGCATTAAAAAGATACTGCAGAAAACTATCCTCCAATGCTTGGGAGTGCTCCAGGTGACCTTTCATAATAGAACTTCTCCATTACTGTTTTGTTTCTCTCTTTCTGAGCCCATATATATGAGCCCATGTATATTTTGCTGTGGCCCTTAGATGAGATTGGATCACACATATATCAAGTATTGGAGAATAGGGATTGCTAATGGTTCTGATCTTCAATGTCTTTTTGTCATTATAAATGGAAGAAAATGGAACCAAATTAATTGTTTCATTTCATTTTTATTCAGTATGCTTTAATATATTTTCATGTTTTGAATTCCAATTTCTCCCAGTTCACTTTGTATCCAGTGTTGGAAAAGCCATTTCTTGTGTTTCTTAATATGCTTGAAGGATCTAAGGAAATTACAGAATTTAGCAGCTTTACTTCAAAAATCCATGTAAGAGCTCCAATGACCACCATAAGCTACATGGTCGTACTGGACAAATTGTCTGAGAGTTTAGAGAATTTACTTATATTAACATCTGGAATATAAAATAGATAAATCCCATCAGAGAGTTTGAAACATTCCATTCATCAGTAAATCCATTATACTGTACAAAACCACATTGACCTCTTCCCAGTTATGACAGAAGTTTCCATTACCAGAGGTTTAAAGAACTACTGTTTTTTCCAAGCCTTTTAATATTTAGATGAACTCTGGAGTTTGGAAAGATTCAGGATTAAACTATGCACTCAGCAATCTGAGTAAATCTCACATTGAAGTTAGTTGCATCTGTTAGATGCATATAAAGAGAAAAAAAATAGTCTTTTTTTTCTTTTTTTTTTCCTGAAGTCCTTAACCACATACTTATTAGAGGAAGTAAGTTGAGTTGCCACAGATAGGAAATGGCAGGTAGCAAGCAGGTGAGAACTCAGCACATCCATTGTATCTTGTTCCTGTCCTTTCTGAGTCCCCACAAGGGTAAGTTTTGTGTTGAGAATAAACCCAAAGGCCCAGCTTGGTCTGGAGCAGATGCAGGCACACAGTCGTGTGTCTGTTGAATCAGCCTGATTTTAGGTTGGTGGTAGGTGTCCACGCCAGCTTTCTGCCGTCTGAGAGGACACACAGTACCTGCTCTGGCTTAAGACCTGTATACACAGTGCTAAACAATCAAAAATTTTTGACCTGTGTGAACCAGCAAGGTGTCTCTGTGTTACATGGCTATGGCCTTTTCATTCTGGAATTAAATGGCCTAAAACTGGTTTTATCGTATCATCAAAGCACAGCCCGCACTCTGGCACGCTTCCTCTTTGCCTTCATGCCCTCAGGCAGGTAGCTGGGATGGGGAAGTCCTGAGGGCAGTACCAGCTGACATTCCTGGAGAGGGGGCTCACTGCCCCAGCCATGACAGCAGTCTCAGAAGGCACTAGCGAATGCCAGGGACATTGAAAAAAAAGTGCAGGATGAAAGAGATACATTCCCCTGGGTGACAAGACCAATATAAGCACTCTGTATGACTTGGCCACATGTGATCCATGTGGTAACATGCCTTCCCCTGGCTGCCTTTGATCCCACCGCTGAAATACTGCCCTCACTATCCAACTCGGTGCCTGGGCTCAGGAAGTCTTTGAACCTTGGATTACTGGAAACCAAAAGAATACTCTCAAGAAGTATCACTGCAGCATCTGTTACTCTTTCCCTGGCACCTATTATTGGCTATGGTTAGAGAGCAGATACCCATCTAGAGAGAGTTTTAGTCTCACTTAATCCATCTTTTTCTATGTTTCGCGGTCTAGAGCGGTGTTTCAGAAAGGCCAGTGCGCTCAGCCTGTCCTAGCTCTGAGCAAAGCTGCAGCATTCGGTTTTCCTTCTACTGCAAGCACCTGTTTTTCCAGAAAACCCTTTAATTACAAATTTTTATCATGAGGTTCTGACTCTCCTTAGTGACCCTCAAATGACAGAGTTGTGCAAGAGGGCCTCTCTTTCCCCCTTGGGAGATAGTTTGTCTACATGTAATACAAGTATTACAAACCAACCACAAGTTGCCCACGCGAAACAATTATTTTGCAGAATATGCCCTTTAACTTGCATCTCTGCAATTTCTTTTGGCACCTGGCCTTTTTGCCTATCAAGTCATGCTGGGATTTATCCTGGCACTCTGAGATTACTGATACTGGGAGAAGGCACCATCATCAGAAGGTCAGCCATGTCCAGAGGGCTTGGGGGGTGGGAAATGACTCAAGATAGTGATCTCAAAAGGAGAGTTGGTAAATTGTGTGGATCTCTTTGGTGACATAGATCCTTCAGCTTGTTCTTGTGATTAGATCCTTATGATGCTGCCACACGCTTGTGAGTTTCTTTCGGAAAGAATCCTGATTTCAGTAAGACAAAGTTGAAACATCAGTCACTCAGCAGTTTTGCAGCAGCTCAGCTACATTCACAGACCTAAACACCAGTGCTCAGAGCACATGCAGCCTAGGAAAGTTGATGATAAGAGCTAGACATTGTGATGCGGTCGTGGCACTGCCTTTACTATGAGTGTTTGCTATGAAGGGGATCGGGTTTCTTTGAGGTTACTGAGGTTGCACAGGCTGCGATTGGTGACTGCATTCTAGAAATCTCAGTGAGGGCTTCTGAGTCCCTGTCTTTCCCCTGGACATTGGGGCTATTGCCCCCAGTAGTTCTTCCCCACACAGAGAGTGCCAGGGAGCATGGGGCAGTTCCTGGGCACTGAGCATCGGGCTGTTGCTCAGGGGGTGAAGAGGCAGTCAAAGGCTGAGAGCTGCAGTGGGGAGGTCTGCAGCTTTTTTTTGAAATACAATGAGCTTTTTTTCACTGCAGCAGCTATGGAAGAATCTTCCTCTACAAGGAGATCAACATCAAACCACTAGGACTGCAGATAGGTGAGGAGGAAACCGTAGCACCAAACCAGCCAGCACACAGTATAGTACTGCTGGCACAACCGCCGCTGGTCCCCAGGAGGCATCAGGGATCAGAGGCTGTGCTGTAAAGAGCAACGGTGTCTCAGCATCAACTTTTTCTACAGAAAAAATACCAATACACATTTCTGTGATCCGCAAACCAGCAAAGGTTTATGGATTCAAGTGTACTAAAAAGCTCACTGAAAGGGACACCTGATCAATGCTTTAAGAACTTTTTTCCAGATAGAGTTTATGAATGTCAGTACTATGCATGACACTTCATTTCTTCACAAATCACCGGAGAAGCAGAGAACCTCAGGGATGTTTTGCAGAGCTGCTGCTGAGCAGTAACATCATGCGCAGAAATATATCACCGCAGCCCTTGGTGGTGAAGCTCACAGGATTTTTCTGGTCACAGACCAGAAGTCTGGGCAAGCAATTAGTCAAGTCATCAGGGCAAACTGCTTTTGGCCACCCTGCACCTCGGGGAGCAGCCAGGGACAGCTGCTCCATCAGGAAAAGGAGCCGCAGCCGGGTGTGGCAAGGTGGGCAGAGCAGCGGCCGCTTGGACAAGTGGCCTGTCCCTGCTGGCCCTGCACCGGCCCTCAGCCTCCGCAGCCAAACCGAGGGGCCTGGCAATGCCTGTGGCTTGTGTATTGTCCCACATTTTTAAAGAATATTTCCTTGTAGCTTGAAGGTGTGACTATACCAAAATACACAGAGTGTTCATGATGGTTTTAGGTTTGCTACAGCTATTGATGCTTGTTGCCCAACAATAACAACAGGAAAAGCAAAAAGCTGGTAGAATTCCCTCCAAGTAACAGTGGAACCTGCACCCAACCGCCAGAAAGCCATATAAAATTAATCTGAATGTCTGATTTCCACAGAATCCTACTGTCACGCAGCCTGTTAGCACCTCGGGTAATTACCTGCGGAAACAGAACTGAGCCAAGCAGAGGTGCCACCACTAATGCATGAACCGGCTTCTGGATGAGGCGAAAAGCCGCACAAAGGTGCTGCCAGCGGCCTCACCCCCCTTGGGAATGCCACGTGCTGAAACCCAGCTGCCCTTCCAGGCCCACTGCCGGGGCGGACAGCGCGGGGGGCCGTGCGGGGCTGGCAGCGGCGAGGCCGCTCCGCAGCGGGACGGTGGCCCTGGGCCACGGGAGCAGGCGCCTGGCACAGCGCCGAGCACGGCCGCGGGAGCATCGCAGCCCTCCGCACCCCCCCGCGCTCTGCTGGGCACCCCGTCTTGTCTGTTGGGTTTGCTGTTGCGTTTCCTTCTTCCTCGTTTTAAAGAAGAGGAGCAGACTCAGGCGGCGCCAGACGAGCGAGGCCAGCCTTCCCTCCTTCTCTGGGGAGCACAGCCAATGCCACATCTCGGGCTGCCAGCCTGGCGCTCCTCCCCGGAGACACACCGACAAGGAGTGCTGCTAAAATTAACGCTTTATCAACGCCTGGCACTTCCCGCTTCTAATAAAAGCTTGGGAAATGGGGCTTGGGGTGGGGTGGGGTTTTTTTTTGCTTTAATTAGCAGCGAGCTGTTCCCCGCCCGAAGGCCCCGGGCGGCTCTCGCTGGAGGCGGGACCCAGCCGCCGGCGGCCCCGCTCTCCGCCCCCCCTCGGGCCTCGCCGTGGGGTCGGTGCCAGGGGCCGCCCCCTCCCGCCCCTTCCCGCCTCTCCCCGTGGCGGCCCCGCCCCGCCCGGCGGTGGCGGCGGGCAGCGCGCGGCTCCGCGGGGCGCGGAGGGGCCATGGGCTCGGCAGCGGAGCTGCTGCCGCCACCGCCGCTGTCACCGGCACCGCCGCTCGGGGAGCGCGAGCGGGAAGCGGGGCCCGCGTCCGCCCGGCACCGGCGGCGCCCGGAGGAGCAGGTGGGTGCCCGCGGGAGAGGGGCCGGGCGGGCGGGCCGCCCCCCCCCAACCATCACCCCACACCCCCCCGCTGCCGTCGGGCAGGGGAAAACCGTAACCGCCGTTTGGTTCCTCGTCGGTGGGGCCGCCGTTACAGCGGTGTGAGCCGCTGCCGGGCAGCGCTCCATTGCGGCGGGGCTTATGCAACCCAGCCGAGCTGCGTGGGGCTGCCCCCGCGCGATGCTGGAGCGGCCCCCGGGTGCCCCCCGGTACCCCCCGGGTGCCCCCCGGCCCCCTTCTCCCCTCCGGGACGCTTAGTCCGCGTGGGAGCGGATGGACCGGGGCGGCCCCAGCACAGCGTCCACGTGCGAACATCTCGCTGGAGATAATTGGGGGGCTATTGCCATCCCCGGAGTTCCCCAAATAGTTCAGCTCTCGGTTTATCTTTTAAAGACTTACGCTTCTTCACTTAGATATTTTAAGCTTTTAATCTCTTTATTACTTATGGAGTTGAATGTATTGTAATTAGTGAAAAATACCAACACTTTGACTTGTCTGCTTTCTTCAGGGTGTGCATTTTTATGGCATGGTGGATGGAAGTGGGTTTTCCTCTTGAGCGTTTCCCCATTGTTAATTGTAAAATGGCTTTCCACGAACTCTTTGTTTTGCAGACAGCGTTGTCCCGGTGCGTAGACAAAGGCAGTGTTCCTACTGCATCTTTATTGATGTTTCATTTAAAGGAAAAAAAACGCAGCCTCTTTCATACTCGATATTTCAATGTAATGATCCACTCTGAATACCTTGAGCGGTTAAGTAAGAGAAAAGCAGTAGCACTATAATTGCACAGGGGCAAACAGAGCTGCTGGAGTACATCCCGAAGTAATTTCCAGTGTTGTTTAATTTGTTAATCATTTCTGTTTCAAATTCCTACAAGATGGTTGTGACTGCACTCAGCCGTGAGCCCTTTCATAGCTGGAAAAGCTTCATATTTGAAAGTGTCTGGTAGTACTTGCCTGGCGTGACAGCTAGAAGTGGGCCGCCTCTGAAGGATGCTGATGTTTGAGAATTCACTCGGTGACCATTTATGTAAGTCAGTGCATCTTCCTTGGCCCTTTCTCTAGAAAAATGGGGCAGAGCAGGGCACGTACCTGAATGTATAGTAAGGCCAGATGCACTAAGAGAGGCACAGCAGTTCCCCTCTCTGTGTCCACAAGCCCTTCTGCGGGATATCACAGGAGGAGAGTCAGAAATACTTGCTGGTTCTGGCTGCTGTCTTCCCTGAAAAGAGAGGTTAAAAAATTGCATCAGATCATCTCAGATGTTACTGTTCTCAAACTGGTTATAACTCCTCTCTAAGGAGGGAGCTCCCAGCAGGTTACCACTGCTTCTCTCTTCTTAGCGGAGAGTGTGGTGGTGTGGTTTCAGGGGACGGTGCAGGCTGAAGAACTGCTTTCCAGTGTTGCTTAAACACATATTAAAATGAAGTTGGTAAAGGTACCGCTTGGGTGGCCACAGGCACATTTGCCTGAGAAACTCTCTTCCCACTTTTCTGAGGTACAGGCAGTGATCGTGGCCCTTTCTGACAAGTTGGGGCGTAACATTAGGATAGCAAGGCAGAAGTTTTAATTAGGCTGTGAGGAAGAAAGAAAAATCCTTCCTGTTTACTGGAAATATTTTACTGTCATAGCATAGAGTATTTTTTCTGTGTATTGAGGTGCCAGTAGCTGGACAAAGAATAGATTTGGAAGTAAGGAATATCAGTTGCCTTTAGTTAATATATATAGAGAATGCGAATCGTATAAAATAATGGTAAAAATAATCATAGTTTGATAAATAAACAGTATTTTCTTTTTATGTGTAGGGCAGACTAAAGCTAGGTGAGGAGTCAGTGGTACATACACTTGCTGCAAACTTTGGCAGAAGGTCCCAGATTCTCTTGTTCAAGAGAATCACAGTCGTGTAGCTTGATTTGGAGGGACTCCTGGGTCATCAAGCCTAGTCACGTGCTGTCACTGTTTTGCTTTCATGAATGTGTCCAGGTTTCTCAAAATAATCGGTTCCCCCTGCCCTTTCTGCTCTCCTGGAGCGGGTGTTGCTGAACCCTGCCATTCCAGCAGGCAGGAATCCCGTTTCCGGGGGGGGGGGGGGTCCTCGCCTGGAGCCCCTCCCTGGTGGAGGCCTAGCGTTATCGCTGTGTTTGCTGAGAGTGTTTGCACTGTTAACGCAACCGCTGCTCCTCAGCCTGTTTCCCTGTTTCAATGGTTCTCCTGAAATATAAATGCACGTACCACCTTGGTGTTACCTGCAATGTGAAAGAAATGGGTCAAAATCTGCTCTGACGATGGTGTAAATTCTTACTTCTCTCAGCTGGTGTAAAGCAAAACCTGCATGAGAGCAAACCCTTTGGCCTTTTTTTGAGAGTTTTTTTTAGGTGAGGATCTGGGGCTGGTAACCTGGGTGTGATTTGCCTTTTCCTGTTTCCTCCGAAATAAACTCAGTTTGTGTCAGATCATACCTAGTAACATAATGCTAAAAGAATACCTTCCTGACAAGCAGGACCTAAATAATAATAATGTATACACCCTTTAATATGTTTTTTAAAAGGGAGTACTCTGTAGGAAATAAATCTATCTATTTAATGCCAAACCCTCTGGCTTTAATTTTCTGTTGAAGCTTATTATTATATCAGCAAGGACATGCTTAATAAAATTACTAACAGGTGCTGACAGGTGCATTTTTAAAAGAATAGAAGGCTATGTTACTAAATGGTATACATAGCCTTTGGAATTCATTACTGTAATAGGCTGTAGAATTACCTACTTCAGTGATCAGATTTAAAAGCTGAACTGGATGATAATGTGGTTAATATCCTTTGTAGATTTGCATGCAAAGATGAGAATAATTACGTTTAACCTTAAGTCTTCGGAGTGCTGCAGAACCTCGGTAGTTACTTCCAGCTCTGCTGTATTGCGTTACTGGTGTTCACAAGTAGTATGTGAAGCCGCTGAAAGATGCAGCTGCGCCTGAAGCCATGGGAGTAGGTTGCTGCTTCACCCTGCAAGTTCACAATTTTTCCTAACTGTTGATAGTTGTTAGTCAGATGCACAAGTTGTCCTGTATTTTCAGTATCTCTAGAGTTAAGGACCTGAAATCTCCTTCCCTAACCCACTTTCTAAAATAGGTTAGCCTTTGTCATATTACTACAGTCTAAATCTCATCAACACCTATAAATTAAACCACAAAATAAGAATGGAAATGTGGAATGAATGCAAGTGTATAATAATAAAAAGTGAGGCAAAAGTCCTGCATTACAGTAGGGCATGAGGTGGTGTTAGCGGGAGACACAACACCCAGTCCATCCATAGGGACTTTGAAGCCAAGCTTCACAAGCTGAACACCAGAGTTCCTGAAAGCTGTGGCACTGTGGCTCTCTTCTGTACTGAAAATTATCTGTCTGGCCAGTAACGGGTTTTAGTCTCTTGTAATCTAAATTGAAGGCAACGGCAAAATTCCCCGTTGCTTCAGTGAGGGCAGGATCTCCACCTCACCCTGTTTTAGGATACATAGAATCCAAAGTGCTGTCTGACAGCTAGTGCTTCTAGAAAATGTCTAAATGCAGAGTTAATGTGTAATACATGTATTCACAAGTAGATAAATTAGCTTAGAAAATCACCTTTTCATTAACCCGAATTTGTAACCCTTTGGGATGTTTTATTATTATTTCAAGCAGTGTTTTATCTCTGTAAGTGGAGTATTTTCTAATAGGTGGGTTCAGATTTAAAGGAGCTATTACAAAAGGTTTTTGGTGTCTCCTGCTGAGAATTATGTTGAAGGGATATGGGTGTCTTAACTGAGTTTAAGTCCTGAACTTTTTGAATAAGTTTCCAATATCACTAGTATTTCTCCAGCGCGGAAAGAATGAGCAGAAACAAAATCAGAGGATAATTTCAACACCCTTGTGGCATCCCTCATGTAAATGTTTCATTGTTCATTGTACTGTAGGATGGATGTGTGCTGTGTTGCCTTGAATGGTATCATTTCAGTCATAAGTCAGTAGAGGCCAAGAATGTTTTAAAGTAAACTTGTATGTGTGGAAACTGTGGTGCCTAAGGCTAGAAACCTATTTCTAATTTATTCCACACAGATAATATGAAAATTGTAGGTTTTTCCTGCTTGAAGTTGTTGGGATTTGTTTCAAAACTAAAAATAGTAATACCTGACAGGGAGGGCTTAATCCCAAATTTGTTCTGTCTCTGCAAATAATTTAACTCTGATGCAGAGGTTCATAGCTACAAAATAATACATAATAAGTTTCTGAAAAGCATTAGTGGGTTTTCTGAGGCTTCACAGCTTTCAAAGAAAAACAGAAAAACCCCTTCAGACATATCCGTGGCACCTACAGTAGCATGCTCTGCTTGAATAAAGTGAAGATCCAGTTTTCTTAAAGAAAAAAGTATTCTGGAAATAGAAGCGAATAGAAATCTCTTCTCCTTAAAAGGCAAAATTAACAGCAGTTGCTTTTCAGCAAGCCAGCACATTGATACCATGCTGAACGTGTGGTGGATTGCAAGCCTGTTGCTGGGCCAAGCTGACCAGTTTTAGTTGGGGAACCTTGATAAACAAAATCCTATGGAAATAAAGTGTTGCAGGTGTAAGGAAAACATGGATCAGAATTTGCTTTTGATCTAGTCTCTATGTAAAATTGCAGCATGGACAGGATCAAGTTACAGCGACAAGGAAGAGGGAAGCAGCCTAAAATGGGGGAGAAAGGCAGCAGATCTTAACATGGGGACAGGCAGGTTTCCTCTCCCTCGGACCCTCCCATGCTGGTTCTTGTCTGTGACACTTTCTCATCTGGTGCTATGTTAGTGGGGAAATTTACTCCTGATCATGGGGCTCAAACACAGTTTATCAAGGGAAGCCTCTATTGCTCTTGAGCCTTCTCTGCTCTGCACACACACAAGTTCAGTAACTGGAAAAGCCTCTTCATCTCCTTAACACAGAACCGCTCCCAGTATTTTGAAGTTTGTTCCAGCAACTGTTGATCCTGAACTTGAGTTGCTGTAAAAGCTGACTAAAGGGAATCCGGTGCAGTTGCTTTTCTTATGTTGTTGCTTGTTTCTATAGAAACATCTTGTTTCTATTTTATAAATGGTGTCTAGATTCTTGCTGTGAAACGAGCGTTAACCCAATCTTTGTTTCGCATTTCTTCATTCCATCTAATTATGTTGCTTTATAGGTAGCTGTTGTAAAGTACTTCTGGTATTAAGAATTTTTCTAGTTTTCTTGCATTTGCTTTTTTTTTTTCCCAGAGGAACAAGTTAAACTTAGTTTTTCCTCTGTCTTGTTTCTCATCTGTGAGGTATGATTTTTTTCTCATTTCCTAATCTATAAATCTTTTCAGATTTAAATTGAGATTAAAATTAGCCTAGAGAAATTAACCTGTTTTGGATTTTTCTCCAGACAGTTGAAATTAATTTCGTTGTTTTAATATCTGTTGGCTGAGTATCAAGGTCTTTTTACTGTTTACATTTACAAGGTCAAATGCTAATAATTAGTTTCATCCTAGCAAAGGATGCGAAGGGAGAGTGTTCTCTTCCTGCAATAGTAGAAGAGGAGAAAAATTAGAAACATTTCCAATAAAATTATTTGCCCTTCTTGGGCAAATTTCACTTTCTTTTATTTAAACATAAGAAGTCTTTTGAAGTATGAGAAAGCAGGGTGAAATCCTGGTCACATGCCAGGTGTTACTAGTAACGAAACTGTCTAGTTTGCATATGTGGAGGAGTAGGAGGCAGAAAGCCTGCACCCAGCTGGCCCATGTGTCACAGAGTTTCACCCCTGCAATGGGGTGAAGCTGTGGTTCGGAGAAAGAGGAGGCCGTGACATGGGAATCTGCTGTTCAGTGCAAATCTCCAAAGCCTGTCTGTGGCAATACACTGGGCAGTCAGATGGCTGAGTACCAGCAAGATGGGTAATTCGTTCCTCCGGGATTTACACTGCCAGCTAACTATCAAATATCGGTAGCTGTGTGCTATCTGGTCCGTGTCCCTGTCTGCACCCAGCAGAAGTTGTTCTCTTATTTTGGAGGGGAGGGAACTTGTGGTTTCTTTCATCCTGGTCTCTGTCATCTGCTCATTTTCTTCTCATATTTTTCTGTAAGATTGAGCTTGAAGTATTTTCAGTTTTAGTTTGCATCCTCTAAAAAGAGATGACTTTGAGGCTGTCTCTTCTGAACATTAATGTTCCAGCTTTCAAAAATACAGGAGTACTTTTCAGTAAGTAAGCATGTTCTTAAAGTCACATCTCAGTGGCTTTTTTGACATTTAGATGTCTATGGGCTTCAGCTGTCAGACATACCTTTCTTGGACTAAAAATAACCATGACTGCAGTAAAATAGTGAGCAATTAAATACTGCAGAGGGAACTTTTTACTTAAGAAAAGGAAAATATGTGAGTAGTATGTAAATGATATCCCTGCGTTTTCTTATCCTTTTTTTAACATCTCATTTAGATGTCATTAAACACGTGTTTGCTGTTAAACTCAAAAGGAGTGTCTTCTCAATCTAATGTGGAAATAATTCTCTTATTTGTCGTCACTTTTTCTTTCTTTTATAACTGTAAATGTGACTGGTTGTGATCTGGGGCATGTCAAACAATTTGGAGACAATGCTGCTTTTCTGTGTTGGAGATGAACTTTGTGGATACCTTTCTCCTACTCCACTCTCTTTGCTTTGCCCAGCAGCATTTTTCAACTGTAAAATCATAGACTTTTACATGGAGAGCAGTAATTTTCCCAATCCACTGGATTCTTCTCCTCCATTGCCGGAGTTCATATTTGTGTAATTCTCTTTTGGGCAGTCGATGCAAGAAAAGAGAAGCTAATAGACTTGTACGTGGCCTGGTGCTGTTTCCAAGCTGAGTGTGGGGTGGGAATTTTTCAAGTTGTCTGAGCAACAGAAGACTGTTGGGGTTTCTTCAGTTCATTAGTCATGAAAGATAGGAACGGGAATATTATCTGGTTTGTTTTGAAGGATCTTGTATATTCAGAGTAGTTGAATGGATTTTTTTTAACAACCTGAATCTTTAGGTGGAGCAGGTTCCTTATGTTCATCCACTCCCTCCTCCCACAGAACAAAGGCTGTTGAACTTCATCAAATTATTTCACTCAAGTCAGTTACTTGGGATTTTTTTTCCATACACGCAAAAAAAGTCCCAAACCAAACAAACCATCTCAAGATCCTTAGGCTAAGTGTGGGAAAACTCTGGACCAAGCTGCTGCTTCAGCAGATGAAATGCCTGGAAGGCAAGACCGTAACTAGACCTGTTCTCCTCATGGCTAGTGCAGTGGTGAGGTTACAGGACTGAGAATCATTGCGGTCACTTTAGAGTCGTTCAGTTTGTGGTTCTCCCAGACATTTCACCCAGCCCACTGCTGCCTTTCCTGGTGGCCCTGTAGCACTTCACCCATCACGCTAGCCTTGTGGCAGAGGGGTGTGGGATGAAGCAGGGTTGTCTGTCTTCCAGGAGGCACGGGCTGCATCTGCAGGAGCAGCTTTAGTCACTTCTTTCAGACCACTTTCTTCTTTTCAGAGATGAGCCCTGGGAGACCCAAGTTGTTCTGGCAGGGGTGGCAACCCTGAGCACACAGGGATTCACCTGCCCACAGATGTTGCAGTAGTTTGTCACATGTGATCTGTGCATGGCCAGCAAATCTGCCATGTCCAGCAAGTGTGGGGTGCCCTGAGCATGGGCACAGGGCTCCGTCCCTTGCAGAGGAAAGTGCTGCAGCAGTGGCCATGCCCCTAAAAGAAGCTGTAGGGGTTTCCAGGCAGAGCTTGTTGGCAACACTGTGTAAGGACATCTAGTCTTTGTGCAAGGACATAACTGATACTGTCCTTCAATGAGCTAACATTGCTGACAGCAGAAAAAAGGAATGCTAAATCTGTGCTTCCATGCTGTCTTTGATGAGCCACAGGAAAATAATTTACAAAGCATGTTGGGTAGGTTTGTGTCCCCTTTGGACCCATTTGTGTTCTGCATCCTCCCAGGGCTTGGCAAAGTTATTTGGTATTATCTGCAAATGGTCAGGGGCAGGAACTGCATGCTCCCAGCAATTTGAGGGGAAAAGACCTTGAACTGGCTATGTTAGACTTAGGAGGTTGCAGGCAGGGATGAGTCTTAAATGATTGTGAAAAGTTCAGTGCTAACTTTATCCTTCTCAGTGAGTAGCATATGGAGCATTGCAAAGATGGTTTCTTTGAGCGGGGAGTATGTTCTGATGGGATCTCGTGTTTCTCTGCATGGTCAAAACACCCTTAATGGAAGGGGGTAAGCAAGAAAAAGTTCCTGCTGTCAGACTGGTATGGAGTGGCCTCTGCTCGTGACTTACCATGTGCTTTCCTGGATTTAGGCAGCAGAGTTGGAGTGAATGTGGTGGAAGTTTGCCATAAGCAAGGGTAGTTAGTGGTCAGAACACACATAATTTTGTGTGTTATGTTGATGACGAACATAACTGGTGAAGCCACAGCCGGATATTCGTCGGGTTCAGTAGGCTGAGTTGACTTTACCTTCTCTGTTGTTTTAAAGCTAGCCCAGGAAAACATTCAATTACATGGGAGATTTTTCAGAAGCACTTCCCAGGGATGTAGAGCACCAGCTGTGCTGGAAGTGGACAGAACTTGTGTTTAGTGTCTCCTTTGCAACCTCCTTGGAGATTTTCATTCTGAAAAAAGGTACTTCAGTGGCATCCTGAGAGGGCACATCATGGTTCCTCTTAAAGCATCCAAGCCCCTAAGCCATTTGGCTGTAACAGCTGGGTAAATTTGGTTACATAGTTTCCATAGTAAAGTTTTTCAGAGTTTGAATCTTCAAGTTCTGACTTCTGCCAGTAAACAGTGTGATGCAGCAGACAACAGCTGATGAAAATATGCCATTTTGAATGGGAAGAGAAATTTTAAAACGCCATACATCTGAAGAGACAAGGGAAAAATGTGTGCTTGATGGGAACCTTCAGGTACTGCAGTAGGCTCGTGAAGAACATTGTGCACACGTGCTAAGCAACAGGACACATCAGACACTTCCTTCTGTTCCATGTAACTCTAATTTTAAATAATTTAAGTAAAAAATAGAAATTTAAGTCAAAAAAAGTATGGAGTACTGCATCCAGCTCTAGAGCACTCAGCACCGGAAAGACATGGACCTGTTGCAGCGGGTCCAGAGGAGTGTCACAAAAACGATCAGGGCAATGGAGCACCTCTCCTCTGAAGAAAGAGCAGCTGTGGCTGCCCCCTCCCTGGAAGTGTTCAAGACCATGTTGGATGGGGCTTTGAGCAACCTGGTCTAGTGGAAGGTTCCCTGCCCCTGGCAGAGGGGTTGGAACTAGGTGATCTTTAAGGTCCCTTCCAACCCAAACCATTCTATGATTCTGTGATGAAATGAAGTCTGGGTGTGCCCCCTGCATAGCACATGTTATCTATGAGGAGAAGAGCTGCTGTAAAGGCCTTGAAAGCATGCTTTCTCTGGGGCTAGTGCTAGTAAAGAAACTCCCTACACTCCTCTTGATACACAAAAAATTCTTAGAAGTTATAAAGCCAAAGCTGGGTTGATTTTTAAAACAACTTTGAAATGAACTTCTTTCACTTTTAAATGAGGAAGCTCTGGTTTGTTGAGGAGGGGAGCTGCTCAGAATAGGTACATCTCTCTTGATGCATTTTTCTGTTATGCTAGTGTCTGTCTAGCTTCAGGCTGATTCAGCAAGATTTAGTATGAAAATAGTCCTGTGGAAATTAAGAATTAGCTGGAACTGTGTGCTTGCTGAAGACAGCTGATTTATAAAAAAGTTTAGACAGTGTTTTTAGGGGGAAAAAGGGTATTTGGTTCTAAGGATATGGTTTGAGCGCTACTGGCACATGTGTGGGACTGTTTGCTGTTTTACTATTGCCCTGAATTAGTGAGAGAATTTCTGGTTGCAAGGTTAAAGTTTATTTAATATTTTTTAGCAATTTGGAGTGTTATAACATCACTGGTGTTTGCCCTAATGGTTCTTTTTCAGCTACACCTCTGAAGAAACGTATTTGTCCAGCATGTGAAATATTATGCAATAGCAAAGAAAAATATGCCATCTGAGTTTTACAGATGATCGTCTGTTTTCAGCTTGACTTGTTTTTTGCTGAGTTGCCTGAGGCAAGACATACTCAGCCTGAATTAACTGAAGCAGACTTTGAAATCTTGAGAATTTCCATGATGGTTCTGAAAGGTTTTGTAAGCTCTTGAAAATATTTGGAAAAATACTTGACACTTGTTTTGTAATTAAACACATGCTTGTCAGTCTCTGTGTCTAGAAGCTTGCTTTGCGTAATCTCTTTAGGGATTCATGCATCTACCCTTTTTTGAGAAGGAGAGGGTGAGATAAGATAGTCTTGCTAGCTCTCTGCGAAGGCTTCCAGGATGTTGCTGAGTACCATTCATAATCCAGAGGCAAAGAAGTAATTCATTTATTTTCCCCCTCCTAGTTGCACTGGCCACTGACTCAAAGGCTAAGCTACTTTGCTAGAAAATGTAGTGATTTCTCCTGCACACAATAACTGTTTCTCTCAGAAGTGGTCTCTGAGCTTCTTGATATGATCTGTGCTGTGATCACCTCCACCACCATCCCGTAGACAGATGCTCCCTGTGGTCTCTGCATGCTGGAAGCAAATAAATGTATTTTCCCCTCCCAGCACATGGTTTCTCTTTTCCCTAATTGTTGTGATCAAAATACCACTTAGGTTAATAGCTTGTTTGTCTCCCTGTGCTCTTTGGGAATAGTGGGATGAGAGTTCTTGTAATAACATTGTGTTCCCCGCGGTGGCAAGGCCCTGCCCTGCCGAGTCCACAGGGGCTCAAGAGAGGCTCTGCCTTTCTTGAAGAGACTAATTTTGAAATACTGGAATTAAACGAAGAGTCAACATTTATTTGAATTAAATAAAGCACAGTTAAAGCCAAAATGCTGAAAACTGGAGTTTCCATATCCAGTGACGGGGAGAAAACGACCCAGGCCTGAGAACTGGGCTGAAAAGAGACAAGGGAGTGACTGTCAATATGTAACCTCTGGTACTGCAGTTTTCCATGTTCAGGCTCTTCCGTAGAACTGCAGAAAAACTGAACTCAATATTCATTACTATTTAGGCTTCCTGCACCCCTCCCTTTCTGGAAATCAGTACTGAAGCTTAAACTGAAATCTGTATGAATAAGCAAATAAAAAAATACACAAGCACACACAGCTGAGGGACTGTAGAAATTTTGTTGGAGTTTTTATTCAGTAGCTGCTGTGGTGCTTTACCCAGCCTTCATTCAGTCAGAAGGTTCTGCATTGTAGCCTAAAGTCTGGCCTAGAGAAAAAAATATTAGCATCTTTGGATGGCTTTCTGTAGGAATGGGGAATTCGCTTTATTACTTGCTGTCTAATGGAGAACGTGGCATTGCTGTGGGAGGGAATTTCTGTTTCTGCACTGAGACCATGGTGTGTAACCAGGGACTCAGAACAGCTTTCATCCTTGAAGGCAGAACTAAAGATATGTGTTTGCTTTGAATCCAGGTGTAGACTAATTGCACGTAGAATTTGCAGGCAATTTGTTGGACCTATTGATCTGAAGAGTACCTGCTGCATGTGTTTTCATTGCTGCCTAATGGAAGGATTAGGAAACTCATGTTCATCACCTTGAAATTGTGTTTGCCCTGTCATACCCAAAGACAAGGTAATAAGGTTTTGTGCAAAGGATCTCTGGGCACTGGGGAAGGAGAGATGGGATTTCAAGCTCTCATCTAGTTACAGTTCACATGCTGAAACAGTTGCATGTTTTCCGCAGTGATGTTTAAACATGGCATCTTCATCTAAAGACGTGCTTCTGCCTTCCTATGCATTTGCCCCATCATTTGTCTTTTTTGGGAAAAGCACAGAACTTGTTTCCACTCCTCTTTGCTTCTTTGTACCAACACCTTGCATCTGTGCAGTCCTTGGGTCAGTCTTCCTTTGCCTGACTTCCACAGCTTTCTACGCCAACATTGGGATGGATGTTTGCCTTCTTCCTGGTTGAATCCAGTGTGCCTCTTTCAGTGGTGGTGGTAGGTCTTCAGTTCCCTGGGCTTTGGTGCAACATACTTTATAGTTCATGCTTAATAGTTTTGTATTGTTCTTGTGGTTCTGAAGATATTCTGGAAATAATTTATAACAAATCTACTTCAGTCAAATCCCCTCCCTGAAATTACAGGCATCTAATTCTATTTGGTTGCCCTGACATCCACATTGCACAGACAGGTAAGATGTGTGACCTGCAGGAGAGCTTTACCCCTCTAGAGTGGCATCTGGAAGGGAGACAGGCCATCTTATGTTTGTGGTATCATTTCAGATGTCTCAAGTTTGAACACATGAGTGTCCTCCATAACATTGTACTGAAGTCACAAGCTATTTAGGAGTAGCTTTATTGCATGTACATCTTATTTTTACACATTCAAACAGAAACAGCTGAGACTTGCCCAGAATCACAGTAATAAGAAATGATCATACAACATATTTTCTAATTTTGTGTTCTGTCCTCAGGTCCAGCAAGAACAAAGAAACCACACCGCAGAACCTGTAGTAGATGACTATAAAAAGATGGGGACTCTCTTTGGCGAACTGAACAAAAGCCTTATCAGAATAGGCTTCACAAGGATGTACTTTGGAGAGCGGATAGTAGAACCTGTAATAATTATATTCTTCTGGGTTATGCTCTGGTTTCTTGGCCTACAAGCTCTTGGACTGGTTGCTGTTCTGTGCCTTGTCATTATTTATGTACAACAGTAGAATTTTATAGATGCTGTTCAGATTATGTGTTTCAACACTGTCACTGTGTCAGTGGATTTACGTGTTCAAGTAAATGGGTGGCATGTCAAACGCTGCAATGCTTCAAATTGCATTTCGCTGAACTTAAGACATTTGGGGTGAGGGGGACTAAAATGATGCATTTTAAGCAAAGTCAGCAGTGCTCTACTACATCTTTGAAGGGCAAAAAAGGAAAAAGATGTTTGTAATATAATGGTGACCAATGTACTGTTTTCTGCACTCTTGGGGCCTTAGTCCAAGGATTGGCTTTTTGTTCCCTCACTCTCCCCCTATGTTCTTGCTTTGTATAGTGAAAATTTTCTGTCTGGTTTTAAGAGGACACTTGATGTGAGTGTCTTGTTTCATTGCGGGGGGGGGGGGGGGGCTTGTGTGCTGTTTGTTCCCTGAATCTGCATAATTTGCTATTTTTTTTGCTGAAAAGCTAAATCTGCACCAGGGAAGTTTGCTAACAAATCTACAATGACAAGCATTCATAAGGTGAATACAACTTCTTGACACAAAAGCATCTTGGGTTAGTATAGTTTATAGCAAGCTTTCCCCAGGAAACAAGCTGTGCCAGCAAAATGCTTTTATACTAATATTAGTGACTTCACACGAGGCTTCAGCTGTTGTTTAGGAGGAATCACAGTCCTCTATTGGCCAAATGGTGTAATATAGCTCTGCCTTGGTTTTGGAAATGTACTTGGTTCCTGCTGCTATTATTCTTTCTTTTTTCTTCATACTTGCTCTTTCCCCCAGCCCTCCTTCTGAAGATAAATATTTGGATAATTCATGGACTTTGTAGGTAGTTACAGCTGCAGTGTTGGAGAGTTGCCATTTCAGATGGCAATGCTAGAATATTGTCTGCTCCCTCTGGGTCTTGTGTGAAGTGTCTGAACAACCAGATAGATACCAGACCAGATCTCAATGCTTCCCTAATTTGCTGCAGTGTGGACCCAACACGAGCTGGAAGCTTTGCATACATAAGCAAATCAAACCTGTTTTCTCATGCAGGGCAAGAACGTAGTTGAAATGAGGTGGTAATTTTATTTCATAGTCTTAACTGATTCATCTCCATGCTAGGCAACAAAAATACATATCTATAGGTGCATGTCATGGGCAGCATAAATTGGAGAATAGGATATATACATTCAAGAGTAGGTGCAAAATTCACTCTGGCTCCCCAGGAGCAACACCAGGGGTGTATTGAATATTTCCAAGGTGAATGTTCTCATTTAAAGAAAAACAGTAAAATGGGACGGAATCTTTAGTCAATAGGCTACCAATTTAATATTTGTTGTACATTACTTTTAGTAAGAAACTTAATTGCAAAATTGACTTCATGTATAGTAGAGTGAAATTATACATTTACTTAAAGAAATGTAATAGAAGAGTGAAATTTACAGAAAACTACTTAAACTTTTGCAGTGACTTTTTTCCTAGACATTTTTATACTAGTAGAGATCAACAATAGATTAGTTAAAAATGCTGTCTTACCCAGAGACTTCTGAAGTTAAGGGGAACTTGTCCATGATCCCAGTCCTGCAACTGGATTCTCAAGGCTGATTCTGTGCCTACATGGATCATGTTGGTTGCTGGGCTCTGTTTCCAGGACCCTTGGACTCAGTCCTTACAGACTTTCCTATTAGTGAAATAATTGTTATTTAGAGCAGTGAACATGAAAGCCCAGCTCCTTAAAGTCTTTATGTGCCTAAATGACATCTGTAGACATGTCACTGTGCTTTCATAATTGAATGCATAGTTACCTTCTGAGGAGCCAGGTCTCCTCTCCAGATCTTCAGATGACCTTGACTGTGGATCGGAGAGGCTTTGCTGAACCATCAGGACTGCAGAGGGATGGGACTGAGGCCTGGCGGTGTGTTTAGATGGCAATCTGTGTTGATTGGCACCTAGTTAAATAGTTGGACTGGTGGCAAGGAAATGTTTGACAACAGAAGGTGATCCTGGATTCAGAGGTTATTCACAGCTGGAAGTCCCAAAGCAAACAGCAAGTACAGGCTGAACTCAGAGGCAGGAGCTCTGTACTCACAAGTGCCTAGGGGGAAAATTTGGTTTTGTTTAAAGTCCCTTAGAAAGCAGAACATCTGTTTACACCTTTGCATATTTGTATAGATATAATGGTGGGTTTATGTGTATTCTTTTCCTGTGTAAGGGCTGTACTACAAAAGCATCTTGTTATTTTATTAAAAAAAAAAAATAATCCATTCTTCCCACCATCAAGTTATTGTTCAGAGGATCTCATCCAATTCCTTTGGTCCTGTAGGAAGAAGTGTCTCTGTGATATCCTTGTTGCAGTAGTACTCTTGTGTAAAGACACTGTGCTGTGCGATGGCATGTAGTATTCCCTTGAAGTGGTGATTTTGCTCTGTACATAAGGAATGGGGAACAATGAACCAAGGGTGTGACTGACAGGTTCAGTGAGGACACTGTTTATATGCATGTAACCTTTTAGTATGTGCATAACTATGACTGTTTCACTCAAAGTTATTTCAGTTGTTCTTTCAATGTTCATGTTTGTATACATGTACTCTAGGGAAAAGTAGCTTTTGGACTAAGATTGTGTACGGTGAATGTTTATATGATTTCTCTTAAGGGTAACTTACTACGTCTTGTCCTTCATACAAGTTTTTAATCTTTAAAAACCTGAAAAAATAGATGTCCTAATGGAGTTAGGTTGACTGAAAATGAAAAAAGAAAAATAAGGTATTGAATGGAAGATACCACTCACCTGTTTGGTTTCATACATTCCATTGTGTATAAGAATTTGCACCGAATCATCTGTCCTAATTTTGTGCTATTGCTGTACTATCTCCCTGTTGTTGCAGGAAAAGAAAGAGGAGTTAAGGAAAAAAAGGGGACAGGGATAGAATCAGACATAAAGAGTGGAAAATGGAGTGCAGTGAAATGATGCAGATATGTGTCAAAAGAAATCTGATCAGAAACGTGTGCCAAAGGTGAGGAGGGAATGGGTAAACAGTCCTCGCATTGTGTTCTTTCTTCCATCCAGACGTAGTTTCAAGACAGAAGAAGCACCAAGCATTCAAAGGATGTCCGTAGCTAAAAAGCAGAAGGTTAATTTTTTGTAAAAAAGGACACTGTTGTCTATGGTAAAAACTGATAATGTTATTTATATTGGTATATATGATTATTATTCTTGATAGAACTGAAAGCACCTTTATTCATCTGTGTGCAAGACTGTATGAAGGAATTACGTCCCTTAAATCTGTGTTACACAACAAATGATGCAATTCCTGTTGGTCAGTGTAATGTATTGAAATCTTTTTACATAACCTCTGTTATTTAAAGGATGGACCCTTCAGTACTGACTGTTTCACACCCACCAAATGCATAAATGTTTGAGCTACTGTGTACAGAGAAGAAACTCTACGTGTAGGAGAATCTTGGAGAACCCTGTTTGCACTGAAAAATCATCACATCAAAACTGTCCATATAAAAAGGAAAAATCGTATTTCTTAAAAAATCTGTATTAAATGAATCCTATGGAAAGCACTTTGTTATTCTTTCTAATAAAAATTACTGCTATCAATGAGAACCGTGAATTCTTTGTGGTGCTTTGTTCAAGGTTACTTGACTCCATTCAGAATTTCATGGTAGGCCTAAATGAAATGGGGCAGCATTCAGATATCCACTGCAACTTGCAGCTAGTTGAGAAATAATTGCAGTACAAGAGCTGAATAAACCGCATCAGGTATCTATGGTTGAGTGTGCAGCAAGTTATGTTGAAAGAAAAAGTAGTAGAGCTAGATGTTAACAAATAATGGCAACTTTATGGTGTAAAGTAACTTTTATTTCACAGCATATCTGTTTTGCATCCAGAGCAGCCTCTGAAGAAACCAGATGTTGTCGGGAGTGTGAAAAGTCCTTTAAAGTGACAATCGCTGTGCCACAGAAAGGTTTGGGAGTTTTCATTTGGTTGGTTGGTTGGGGTTTTTTTTAAATATGCATAGAACAACATATGTTCAAAACAAATCCACTTCAAACTGTTCATTCTTTTTTTTGTTCTGCAGGTCAGGAGGGCATTAGTTCTGCCAGATCCAACAGACATTTGAATGTATCTGTGTTGCTCAGGATGCACAGTGAGTTCACCAGTATAGGTTTTCTAAAAGTAGCAAAGTATGTTGATCAGGCCTTTTATAGGGTACATGCAAATTCAAGAACAACCTGGCTTTGATACTGATTCTTTCCATCCTAGGCTTTACTCTAGGTTTTGGAAGTTTATTTTGTGGCCTCTCCCCAGATTCAGCCCATTTTTACTTTCCCCCCTTTCATTCTGTAGCATTGCCTTTCTGAGGATCGTTCACTTAGAACAGCCTCTCTTTGTGACAAAGGTTTGGGCTTTTTCATCATTCAGTTTGCTTAATAGCTACCTAGACAGAAAATCTATTTTCAGTTGGATATTTTGTTTGTTTTACTGTGTGCCTGCTTAATGCCAGAGGGGAGGAAATTAGAGGAGTTTTAAAAATATGCATACGTTTGATAGTCACTTTTTTTATGGCACTTATCTGTTGTTTTAGATGATGGTTACCAAACTGTGATTTGCAGTTGCCGAAGAGGGTGTTGCAAACACATAGTGTAAAGAAACTGTTGGTAGATTGGCACCAGGATTTTGAGAATAGATGGGTCAAGCAGCATGTGGCTTAGGGTTGTTTAAAGCTTATACAGGCAGGTAGACTGCTGACTTCCCTTAACTCCTGCCAACACCTCAGTTTCTTCCAAGAATGGCTCCAAATGCATATAAAATCATCCATATTCCTTCTGTGCTGACTCTGAAGAAACTGAGCTTTCATCAGCTCTGTTTTACACAGAGTAACCAAAAGGGGATGAGAACAGGAAAGGGGAATTGGACTTGCAATAGTGTTTTTAACTTGTGTGCAAGCTTGTGGTCTTTTTAAATTTTAGTCTTGTACTATCCAGATAATGTTCTTGTGTCTTGTATGCAGTTGTCAGAAGTCTTTATATCAGCCCCAGCCTATATGTATTTTTCCAATTAGTACAGAAATGAAGCAGCTGAGATAATATATGCTTTTTCCCAAATAATTTATTGAAAACAACTCCCCCCACCCCCAGGTGTCAGGAGGGGTGTGACTGGATAAAGTCCTTTTTATGACAAGAGCTGCTCTTGGTGTAGCCTCGGGTGAACCGGCTCCTTCCCAGGGTACAGCAGGCTACCAGGGTGCCGGGGAAAACATCTTGTCCAGCCCAAGGCATCATTGAAATAGCAGGAGTCCAAGTGGCACAGAAGGGGAAGGACCGTTACACCACAGTCCAAGGGATTTGATCAGACAGTGTTCGAGACAGCTGTTATGGAGTGTGGTGTCTAGGTTTTATGTTCATTAAGTCTAAGTTAATTAAGCCCAATTGTTTCTTGTCTTGTCCTGGCGCATCACCTTGTGTCCAGAATGAACGTTGCTTGCAGCAAATATTTCTGCTTCTGGAACCCATCTGTGTCTTGTCTGGGCATATTTTAGATGTACCATTTACTGTTAATTGCATTTTAAAGCCTTACAAGGGAAAAGGGTTCATCTTCCAGGCCTTATCTGAGTAAGGGTTTAATTAATATATGTGAGAAGGGAGCCAAATTAGCCACTGGCAAACTGTTAAGGGCTTCCTTGTAGAGGAAAAAGCTGCTAACTGATGTGTGGGTGATAAAAGTACAAGCGACATGTTTGCATCCAGAATGGGTGGTGGAAAGTGACCATTTTTCTGTCCTAATTCAGAGATAAATTACCTGTTTTCTAATGTAGTGATTTTCCTTGGGTTAGCTGGAACGTACTTCCCTGGTACAAGAAGTCTGTAGCAAGGAGATGAATTATTAGGTAAGGAAAATCCTTTGACAACCAAAATCCTGTTCTGTAAAGTATCAGACATTGAGAAGTCTCTTCTTGACTTGAATGAGATTTGCGTTCTGAAGTGCTTTGGCTTGTTAATTCTTTATCTTGAACATTTTACCTGGTTATCCTTTTAAATCATCCTTTCATTCTTGTTCCTTCTAAAAACTGTTAATATCAGTCCAAAACTCTTGAAAGCTGCTCCTCTGTCAATAGCTGTTACCAGTAGGGCTGAAAATAGCCCACACATACGGGATGGCAGGCCACAGGGAGAGACTGGCGTCTCTTTAGTGCTACCTGGCCTGTGTCATGTAGCGTTATGCAGGTCTCCAGCATTTTCTTTGCTGTCACTTTCTGCATTCGTGCATCTTGTTAGGCTGATGTTAGCCAAGTACCTAATTTTCTCGGGTATTTCAGTCCTCTGAGCTTGGGACTTGCTGCTGCTGAACAGACTCTGCCTATCTCCACACAGCTGGGCACCCACATAACTGTCTTTCACTTCTGGTTAAGAGTGGAAATATACTCTGGCATAGTGCGGTCATGTCCTCATCCTGATAACATTAGGAAAAGCATTGATGATGCAGTTCTCCTGAGAGAACAAACATTTCTATGCGTTTAAGCTTACCTCAGTAAATCTAAATCTTCCTGTTGCAGAGAGGAAAGAAATATTAAGTCTTGAGTCTATTGCCTGTTTTTGATACTTTGTAGATAAGAGAACCAAAGGCATGCAATTGCTTGAATAAACATTTTTTTTCATTTTGATTCCTAGTTTCTTCATTCCATCTCTGATTAGAGAGATAAGAAAGTATTTGGCTGAGTTCTGTTAGCAATGGAGTTAACTTGTCTCTTAGTTAACAGATTCTTATTCCAAGGTCTTCAGTGGGTACATACAAATTGCTGTATTTTTTAGCTTTCCTTCATGGTCTATTTTTGTCTTGTTCTAATGCATTAGCCTATTTTTTTCTTTTTTAAATGTGTTTTGGGGAAAGTCTGTTCCTTGCTATGCATATACATCAGTGGAGATGGGACTGCTGGACAATTCAGTGTTTTGACCCTGCACTTGTCATGGGTTTTGTCATTGTTGAGAGCTGCCTGTGTTGTCAGCTGGGCTTTACCAGCTGTGCTAAGAAGCAAGTAGGTCTTAAAGTATAGTTAAAGCTTGAGATTAATAGAATTTACTTGTGCAGTGGTGGCTACACTGCAGTTTCCCAGGAGACAAAGCCATGTGTTGTAATGACAGTGTTTTGCAAGGAACTCTAGAAAATAAGCTAAAGACACTGTAAAAAGAATTCAGGTCTTCATAAGTAACTGCTCTGCCATTAATACTCTGTTCTTGTTACCAAAAAAAAAAAAAACACCACTTCAATGCGATTTTAAATCCTCCACTTAAATTTTGAGACTGGTAGCACAGATCCTTTTTGACACTACCCTTCTTCCATCTTTTCTGAAAGCTTCCTGTTTGCCACCTTTATTTTTTTTCCTCTCCAAATCCCTGTGTAATACAGACAGTAGAGGAAAAAAGTGTAGCTATTCCCAGACAGAAGGCACTCCCAGTGTAGCAGTAGTGAGTCTGCTTTTTCCTTCTTAAGTGCTTCAGAGATCTCCTGGGTAAACTCAGAAACCATTTAACTCGACATCAGCTCTGCTTCTCTCTCATTATAGATCTTGTTTGGTTTTACTTGTTTTGATGAGTAACATTTAAAAGCAGGTTTCTAGCTGAGCTTATTTGGACCTGCTGCTGCATCCTAAATAACCCCCACTGTAGGAGTCCCTAAAGGAAGAATTTGTCCTGCATGCCTGACTGTACTGCTTTTGGACAAAGTCCCCAGGGCCAAATTCAAATTGTAATGGAAGGAGCATATTCCACCTCCTGGCACAGCTCTTGGTCCCGTCCCTTTATTCTCCTTTAAGAATCCATCCAGAACCCCCTCTCTGCAAAATCACTGTGAAGATTCAAAGGGGCGTTTCAACCTGCGATAACCTTCCCTGTAACACAAAGTCACGAAGAAGTGTGCCAGAATTAAGATGTTGTAACTGTCATGGAATCTGATAAGAAGCAAAGGTTTTTTGGCATTTCCTGTAAAACACTGAAGTAGTGAAATCTTTCATCCCCTCCACTTTCAGCACTGTTAATGATTTATTTGCTACATGCCTGGTGGGGTTTTTTTCATCTTTGCATTCAATGAACATTAGAATTAATTTTTATCTCCTGAGTGGTGTTGAGCTATGACATTTTCCATCTTGACATTTTTGTGCTATGTTTTTATTTAATCCCATTGTCACTCCTGCTGAAAGCTCATTAGATGCTGGTGTTGACGGGGTATAGAGGGCAGCAGTCCTGCCCAGAAAAATGTCCTTGTATCACCGCTGTGTCCCCCTGGGATCCAAGGTACATTTCCAGTGAGGCTTACGGCATGGCGGGTTTGAAGCAAACCTGCATCCTGGCTTTTCTGCACGCTAGGAAAAAGCCTGTCAGGACTGTTTCATGACAGCACAGTTTCAAAGGCTCGTGTGCTTTGTGACAGAAGTCACCTGCATCTCCAGTGACTCTTAAAGAGGGGAGTCATACGCTGCCTCTCCTCTGCCTCTGTGCTGGTGCCTGGGCAAGGATAATTTTGGCTCTTTGTGGGATTGTAAAGCCCTTGCCTAGATTTCTGACTGATCGTTTAGGAGGAATCCTTTGCCAAGTGCGTAGTTGCATGGACTAAAATAGAACAGACTCTGAACTTTAAAAACAATTAAGCGTAGGCTTCTGCCTTTCTCCTTTGGGGCTTTTTATAAGGAATACATAGAATAGTTTCTTCCTCAAATAAATAACATTTGAACTATTCTTTTTTAAAATGAAAACACAATGAGTCTTTAAATAACCCTTCTTACTGCACCTCTTGGGACATCCTGGGGTTTCCATATGTCCTACCGTTGCCTGCAGAGCTGTGCTACGGCCGTTTCCTGGTGGTGGCTGCGTTTCAGCAGCTAGCGCATGATGCCAGCCCAACGCCTGTGGGTGTCTTCTCTGTGTTTCTGAATCAACATTGTTTCATGGCTGAACTCTGAAAAGCATTTTCGCTTGAGGAGGAGAAATGGAGCTTACTGTATCAAAAATGTGCACAGGCACAAAAGTCCGTGCCATTATTGCTGTGAAAAGCACTGAAGCACTCCACTGAAAAACTTAACAGTTAATAGTGCCATACATTTGGATGATTATCTTTGTTCATCTCTTCCTTCCTCAATGGTTTTATTAACAGCAAAAATTTGCAAAACCGTTCTAGCATTGCAGTTCACAAATGTGTAATATCTGTTACCCTCCTGTCTGGACAATAAGCTGTCATGGGCAAAAAATTTATTAAACCTTGGGTTTTTTTCTTTTAGGAGTGTCCGCCTCATATTCTACTAGCAGTAACATACACATGAATGGAAACTACTGTATTATTTTGAAGGTTGGCACTACAAAACCCCATTTGAAATGTCTTCACAAATTATTTTTAAAAAGATACTGCCTGCAGTATCTTAATTTATGTAGAATCCTATTTCTTGAAACATAGGTCCTTCATCTTGTACATCTGTTAAGGGGCCTCCTTCCTTGAGCTGTGCCTGGCATTTCCCTGCCTCCCACGCTAGTCCCCAGCCCAGCTGTAAGTATGGGGTTGTGCACTCCTCTCTTTATCATAGTCACATAGAACTGTTCTTGAAAAGCGTCTTGCAGATGCAACACAAAAGCTCATGTGAAGATGGGAATGAATTACTGAAGGACTTTAAAGATCACAAAGAGGGGTATTCAGCAGTGAAAGGCAGTGACATCAGAAAGCCAATAGGTATAACTCACATGAGCATGGTTTTTGTCAGTTTAGAACAAAATCAGCTGTAGATGACTTAAAATAGGACTAGCCTGACTACTGAGCTCTGGGTGGCCTGAAGAGCTATTGGTTGTGTAACTAAATTGAGCTTTTATTTGGTTTGTGTATGTAAGCCATGTTGTGTATGGTCTCTCAAAAGATCTTCAGCTCTTCTCAGCCATGTACTGCTTGGATGTGTGCGAGCTAAGCTGCAAATTTGTTCTGGTACTGAGAGAAGTCTTTTATAGTGTCTCTCTGGATCAGTTCAATCACTATTTTCTTCAAAAACTAATTACTTCAGAGCATTTTTTGAATACTTTTGGACTCTTAACTTGCTAAAGCATGTTCCTTTGGTTTCAGAAAAGCCATTTCTGTTCTTCAGAGGGGCTCCCTGCTTGTTTGTGCTAAGTGCAAAGCAGGAACCACGCTTTGCAGTAGCGTTATCTTTTGCTAGATGCAGAGTGTCAGAAGAGGAATTTGAATTATTTATGTGCCTTGTGGTTGACTTTTGAGCTTATCTTCAGCAAGCTCAGCTTTTTGAGCCTGGTGCAATCATGGGGCTTTGATACTTTCATATGTGAGTCTACTCCTTTAAGAAACAAAATAAAAATAGTGTTAAGCCTTTTCCTGTATTTGGCTTTTCCAGGAAGTTTAGCATATTTGTACCTTTTGCTTGCACTTCCTATTTTGCCTTTTGAACAGCAAAATTGTTCAACTGATTGCCAGTTTAGCAGGAAGCTGCTGTGCTCTTCTGAAATTGCTTGAGACTTCCCACATGCATTCTCTAGGTGTTATTTCCATAATAGAAAACTTTTCCTTATTCACAAAACTAGATATAATGTTAATTTATTTCTTAGAGCCATATATTTTTTGATAACTGATTTCATAGCCAGGAGAAATGTGACAGATCTAGCCTACCTGTAAATCAGTAAAGTATTTATACAATATGGGAAGAAAAGTGTAGTAACTCAAACCAAGACAAGGGAAATGAAGAAAAGCTGTCAGACTGGAAAAAGTTTTACAGGAGAATTCTTCACAGTGGGGTCTACACCTATCCTGTTTATATTTGCAGTAATGATGGTAGCACAAGAATTAGGCATGTAATAAACTTACAGAAGCAATAAGGATATGCAAGAACACCTCGAAGTTAAGGCCTGGAGTTCAAAAAAGGTGGGGAGTAAATTTCACAGTATGATGTGCAAGATCATGTAGTTCTGAATTCGTAAGAAGGCACTCTAAGAGCTCATATGTTCAAAGTGACAAAGGAGCATAACTGAAGTTCTAGCTGAACACAGAATAAACAGGAGCCAAGAATAAGATGTGGCTGTTGGAAAATACAGGCCTAGGACGTTTTGGACTATATATTTTTACTGTAGACATGTAATAAGTCATAGCATTGCACTGAATTTCATTAATTTTTTTATATATATATATAAAAATAACAAACTTAATCTGGTACAGGGGAGATTTCATGATGATGAAAACCTTACAGAAGCTGGCTTATTTGTAAAGGTAAAATGAAATCATAGTGCAAAGCATAGTGGGGAAAACTAAGTGAAAGGGTGATGTTGGCTGAAGGGCAATTAGGTAAAAACTGTTAGTAACTTTAGTCCAGATATTAGGAAAAATTTCAAACCCTCATATGAGTAAGGTTCTGAAGTAGTAGCATCAGTGATGACAAGAACTGGAAACAGCTTTTAGGATAAAGCTCCATTGTTTCCAAAAGAGATGCTATGGGATGGTTGCCTGCAAGAGGGGAAGACTGGACTCTGGCTCTGAAGCAGATTTCTTCCAGTTCTCTGGTACAGCTACAACTAAAAGCTGAGCTGGGTTTTGCTTGTGCTCTTCCAGAGATGCAGTGCGGGGGGGCACATTAAGTAGTCTGCAGAGATTGCCTTTTTTGCTCATTTCCCCTGTCCCAGTTGTCAACATGTTGCAGTACTGTGTATCACACAAAGAGATTATCTAACCTTATCTTTGCTCTGACTTTCGCTGGCTTAACTGAAAGATTAATTTCTAAGATAACACCATTTATAATTTGCTTAATACTGTTCTGTTTCCAAATACCTGATTTCTCCAGCTTGGAGTCAGGAGTGATATTATTTCCAATTGAAGAAACAAGCTGATATGATCTGTGTTAGCCTCATTGCAGTGGAAGAAAGAAAGGAGTTAAATGATTAGGTTCTTAAGTTATTGCTAAATTCTGCTTGCTTGCTTTTGGTTTGCTCAATAAACTGTATATTGTAGCAATGTGCCCCCAGTATCCTGGGTTGGACATTCAATTACTTGCGACCATAAAAGCTGATAATCTCGTGACCAATGATGTGAGCAACACTTCCCTTTTCAGTTTAACAGAAATTGCTCAACAGTTACAGCACCTTCCTCCCCTTCCACGTGCAGATCAGCAGCACACAGATGCCTGGGCAGAAGCAGCCTTTCATGAGAGCCATGGCATAAGGGAAACCTTCTCAGCTCTAGCTAACAATTCAGATCTAAACCAAGTCACCAGGAAAACCACAACTGCTGTCACCTCAGGATTTATTGTAGGGCTTCTGCAGTTAGGCTAAATGACTCAAACCCACTTCCTAGTCAGTAAATCCATAATCCATAAAGCAACTCTCACAGGTGGCATTATTTGATGCACTTCAGTGAGCCAAAAAATACAGGCTTAGGAAAACATGGACTCTGAATTCAAGCAGGGGTAGCCCAAAGGCTAGAGCTTTGGATAAGTGTATCGTATAATTTTGATTAATTCCTCCTTACCTCTGTTGAAGGAGAAAGGCTTGACTTTATCTCCCGTTTTGTAAAGGTGGAAGGAAGAGGGACATACATGAAATTGGTCATTTAAGAGAATCTCAAAGCTAAGTGGGATGATACTCTGAGACCAGCACGTTTATGCTGCTTCAACCTGCATATAAAAGTTTTCCATCTCTGTGAGGTGCTCTTCAGAGTGCAAAGTTCTCTGAAAAACATACAATAGCAGTGCAGACCTGTAATCCAAGCTTGTTGGTAGGTGTGGTTATGCATGCTCTCTTTAAAAACATACATATATGTACCTTCTTTGTGGCTGAAGAGAGCACTGAAAAGATGTAATTTAAGAAATTCACTTCCAAATAACTTATCAGACATGTGATACTATGTCAACATAGGCAATATTATTGCAGGGTGATCAGTGATCTCCTATGTGGCAGAGTCCGCCACCACAAAGGCTGTTCATGAAGGCAGCATACATCATTATTTACTTTCCATTAGTACCTGCAAACCTCTATGCATCTGATGCTGTACAATCCTGTTGTAAGAAGTTGTATCTGTTTCTAAAGGCTTGTTATCTAAGGAAATGAAAAAAGGCAAAGGGTTGAACACAGTATTTTTCTTGGGGAGATACAGAGTGGTCATAGTCGAGAGCTGAGACTTGTCTGAGATCAGAGGAGTCTGTGGGAGAGCATCGCCCTCCTGACTCCCAGCCTAGTACTTCACCATGTTAGCTTCCCACTTGCACTTTTGCTGGAGGCCTACACTTCAGGAGCTCATTTCAGAATCTGTGAAAATGTAGGTAACCAGCCTCAACTCAGCTCAGTAACAAATTATTGGTCTCTGTTCCAGTAAGAAGAATAAACATTTCTACTGGAGTGAATGTTCCCTGACAATCCTATTAGAAAACACCACTCAGCTGCTGAACCAGCTGGGCATGCACAGCCTGAACTCTGTCTGTCTGGGCAGCTGCTGGCAGGATGTTGGGAGCTCTGCAGAAAGGAGAACGCTAGCATCCAACAGCAGGTACGTCCCATGCAGTTGGCTGTTTCAGATCTTCCAGTGGGAATACCTAGAAATTATATTCAAGATGCACTAATGGAAAAATCATTGTCTTGTGTATGGAAGCCTATTTCAAAGATACAAATCTTACTCAAACAAGCAGCTTGAATTTCAAGATCTGCTATTAGGTAAAGCTATAAACTCTCAGAGTATCAGCCAGTGGCATTTGACCAAAATAAATGAAGAAATGGTGATGGAGAGTGTGATATGAAGTCAAAAGAAGTCTGCCACAATAGACTGAAGAAACATAATCTTTACTAGCTGATGAAATACAGCAGGGGTTCATCTGTCATAGCTTAGTGCTTTGTTAAAAAGTCGTCACAACTGTGGCTGCAGCACTGTGAGCTGTGCTGTATTATCTTTTCGGGGAGTCCGGATGCTGTAATGGAAATAGCATAGATAGCTATCCAGAAGCTTGAGGACTTCACCTAATTTGATTGTATGTTTGTATAAATGTGAAAGTAATTGACACAATCTTTGTGAATCTAATCATACCTGCCGTCATTGCTACAAGAGAGACAATGTGCTGAGTATGGCTGGGAGGATTTCTTTTTGTCTCCAAAGTGAATCAGCTATGACAGAATCAAACACTCTCAAACTTGCATTTCTATGGCTGTTTTGAAATGAGACACATGTTGCCAAGCTGTTTCTAACAGAATACTTGTTTTCTTAAGTGTTTGCTATTTACTAACTGGGAAAGGTGTTATAACAAGTAATTGTTGCTCCACTGGAAAATCTTTACCTCGTTTAATACACTTTTCCAGGAGGACTCTGTTGCCCAGTGATCTGTCCCCTGGTAAATCAGTGCTTCTGGGAGGGAGGCAACCTATTGTTTAAAGCTGCAGCCTTTCAGTTGATGGCAGTGAGGAGCAGGTCAAGCATCAGTGCTTAACCACCAATCTTGATAATTCTGATCCAACCTGCAGGTGAAGGATCAAAAGAAAAAGCAAAGAGACCCATGACCACACCAGCCTGACACACATACGTACAAGGCTCCCCACCCCTGCCACCTCTTAAACACCAACAAGGATTCCTTGTGGTGCATGGGAGTCCCCGAAATACCACATCTCAGTAAATGGTCCAGCTAATCTCCTCACCTAACAGTGGCTCTTGTTAAGTCTAATAACCATCTTGGATATTTTTGGGCTCTCAGTAAAACATTGCCTCCTGTCTTTTTCCTCTCCTGTCTATGCAAGACATACATGAAACAGTATCAGATGCAAAGAAAATAAATATTTGTGCTGGAAGACTTGTCCCTCGGGGGAGGAGGGGACCCGGCGGGGCTGGGGGTCTCCCAGGGCAGCTGTGACCCCTCCTGCCACCGGGCTCCCTCCTCCCAGCTGGTTTCTTCTCCCCAGCTCTTTTCCAGAGCAGCTCCCGGCAGGACAAACCCTCCCAGCCCGGGGGTGGCTCTACCCGAGCCAGGGAGAGCTTGAACTGGTGAGTGTGGGAGCTGCTGCTGGGGCAAACTGGTTTCCACCGGGGTTCAGCCCTTCAGCCCTGCCGGGTGTCACCCTGGCAGGCGATGCCCGAGGGCCGGAGCCAGCAGTGTCACATGCTGCCATGGTGGGGCCTTGGGGCTGCTCTGGGCCCTGCATGAAGCTCTGCTTTTACTGAAACCCTTCTTTTTCTGCTCAAAATGTGCTGCGGTGGGAGCAGAGGCCACTCCAGGGATCCGCACTGGCTCCTGCAGCCCTGACGGTGACATGGTGAAGCTGCCTGGCCGGGCACAGGGAGCGACGGCTGTCCCAGTGCTGCCGATCCCTTGGGATGTGCTGGTGGCACAGCCGAGGCTGCGTGGCTGTGCCGAGGCGTGGGGAAGGCTCATCCCAGTGCCTGGGGGAGGACCACGGCCCCGCGGTGGTGAGGTGCCCAGTGGAGTGTCCTGAGGTGGTGCCTGAGCAGACCTGCACAGTGGGACTGGCAGGGCCGGGGGATCTCCAGTGCCACAGGAGGGTCTGGGTCCCTGCAGGGTCCCTGGGGACGGAGGGGTGAGTGGGGGTCGTGGGTCATGTCCCCAGCCATGGGAGCAGGGTGCTGGGGGCTGCCATAGCCCAGGGGTGCTGGGACTGAGCAGGAGTGAGGGAGCCGGGCCTGGCCAGAGCTCAGGGGGTGGTTTTGTGTTCAGGACACTTTGGCTTTGCCCCTCATTGGTAGGGGGAGGGCCGGTGCTGTCCCCCAGCAGGGCTCCCCATGGGGCCCTTGGGGGGAAGAAGGGGTACCAGTGCCAGAGGGGCAGCACTGGTGGGTTGCTGTGGGTGCTGGTGCGCATCCCATGGGAGTTCAGGATGGTGGGGCCGGTGCCTGTGACCACCCAGGTGGCTGGACGCGGGTTGTGGGCATAGGGGTGGCCCCACGGCTCCCATCCCCGCAGCCCACCCCAAGCAGGTTGGTGCTGCATGTGTGGCAGGGCTGTGGCTGCAAGTGGCAGGAGCAGGCGGTGTCGGGGTCCAGCCCAGGGCTGCTGGTCATCGGTCTGTGCCACCGCTGCTGCTGCTGCACGGCGTGGGTGGGTTTCAGCCAGATCCTGGCTCTTGCCCACTCTCCCGGGGAGAAATGGGAGGTTTCTGGTGTCCCATCACTGTTTCTCCTTCCCCTCCCATTGCAGGTGCGCAGCCCCAGGGAGCCGCTGCTGAAAGCGCTGCTGAGGGGCTGGGAAGAGCTGCCCGTGCCCGGGAGGCAGCAGGGTTTGCAGGGGAGCAGCTCCGGGGGCTCTTTGGGTCGTGCCATGCTGCAGGGAGCTCTGACTGCCCCACATCTCTCCCTGTGCCAGGACAGACAGACAGAGGAGCCACAGCCACACTGGGAGCCGCCCGTGCCAGACAGACCTATGTGGGGTGCAGAGCCCCAGGAAGAAGCTGGGCTGCCTGCACTGAGGATGATGCTGCCACCTGCCCTGGGGGACAGCCCTGCCTGCACTCACCCGGCTCTGCCCATCCGGAGACACTGCCGGGACTTTGCGGCTCCAGCTCGGTTATGGCTTCAGGTCAGCTGCTTCTGTCGCATTTTCTTCTTCAACTCGTGTTCGCTTCCAGTTCATTTGTGGCTCCAGCTTGTGGACAGCTCTGGCTGGTTTCAGCTCCAGTTCATTTCAGGTCCAGCCCATGGATGGCTCCAGCCCGTTTGTAGCTTTAGGTTGCTTGTTTCTGGCCCTGTTCATTTCAAGTCCAGCTCATGGAAGGTTCCAGTTTGTTTGCAGTTCCAGCTAGTTTCAGCTCCATTTCATTTGTGGCTCCAGCTTATTTCAGCTCCAGCTTATTTGCTTCTGTCTTTGGTTTGTTTCAGGGCCAGCTCCTGCTTGTTCTTGCTTCCAGAACATTTTAGGCTCCAGTTTGGTTTCAGCTTCTCTGGGTCATTTTGGCTCCAGGTTATTTGCAGCTCCAGTTCGTCTGTGGCTTCAGCTGCTGTTCGTTTCTGCTCCGTCTTGTTACAGCTTGTGCTTGTTCAAATGGTCTTGGCTTTTGACAGGGTTGTAGATTGATCACTGTCATAACTTGCATATGAATATGAATTGTACATTGTCAGAATATGGACTAATGAGTTAATGACTATTCCAGCTGTTGTACACACTGTGAATAAAGATGGTCTGAAAGGTGCCTTTTCCCCCCACGAGTATCTGTCTCAAATGTTGAGCTGGGCCTGGTGCACGCCGCGGACCAACACGACCAGACGCTCATCTCCGGTGGGAGTCCCCCCAAACACACACACACACACACACACACCCCCGCACCACTGACCCTCCTGGCCCCTGGGTTTGACCCCACAAACAGCCGCCTCGGGCTCCGTTTCTGAGCCCCAACACGCGGGGCTCCGTCCCCGCTCCAACCCTGCGCCCAGCCCCGGGAGCCCGTTCCCAGCCCCAAACGCGCAGGACTCGGGGAACGCCCGGCCCGGTCCGTGCTGCTGAGCCCCAACACCGGCCCCAGGGCCCGGGGCTCGAGTCCCGCAGAGCCCGGCCGAGCCCCGACGCCCCCAGCCCCGGGTGTGGTGTCGGGGCCGGTGCCGGGAGCCCCGGGCGGGGTTCGGGATCCGGCCGTGGGGACCCGCAGCGGGGCCCGTCCCCGTGTGGCCGTGGGCGAGGCCGGGGGCGCCGGGCTCCGGCCCTCCGGGCTTTATTCCGCGGCGCCCCGAGCGCCGCCTGCTCCTCCGCGGAGCCACCTGCACATCCGCCCCGGTCCGACACCCCCCGGGGCCGCACCCCGCGCCGCCGGCCCCGCAGCACGGCCGGTCCCCGGGCCGATCCCTCCCGGGCTCCCCAGAGCCCCCCCGCGGCACCTTGCGGGGCGTTGGGGGCGGGGGGGGTAGGACGACGGCGGCCGCCGGGGCTCAAACCTGCTCTGCCCGGTCCCGCGCAGGGCCCAGGGCCCCGCCCCTCCTGCCGCCCCGCCCCGCGCATGCGCGCTTGCACGGGCAGCGGGGGACCGGTCCCGGGCGGACTCGTCGGGCAGGACGCGAGGCCGCAGCCCCGGCCCGGCGACTGGTACCGGTGGGGGAAGCTCGGACCCGGTGTCCCGCACCACAGCTGCGGCCGCGCGGTGCCCGGACCAGGGCATCGAGCCCGTGAGCACCGACCGGTGAGCGGCGCGGGGAGGGGAAGGGGCGCCTCGGCGCTCAAAGGGCCTTTTGCCGCCGGAGCAGAGCCCGGGGGGCTCCAGGGCTGAGCCCCAAACACGCGGGGCTGGGGCTCTGCTGCCAAGCCCTGGAACAGCAACGTGGGCCCGGTTCCAAGCCCCAGAGCACAGGACTTAGGCTCTGCTTCTGAGCCCAACGATGCAGGACTTGGTCACTGGTTTTCCAAGCCCCAGAATTGGCCAGGTGAGCCTGGTTTGAAGCCCCAGAAATGCAACGCAGTCTCTGTTTCCCCATCCCCAAAACACAGGGTTTAGACTCAGTTTCTGGACCCTAAACTTGGCCAAATGAGCCTTGTTCCAAGCCCCAATAAACACGACTTAGTGTCTGTTTCTGAGCCCAGCAACACAGGACTTGGTCTCCATTTTCAAACCCTAAAGCTGCCCAAATGAGCCTGGTTCCAAGCCCCAACAACACAGGACTTAGTTTTTTGTTTTTCAAGCCCGCCCAAAATGCAGGGCTTTTTCTGAGCCCTAAACCTGGTCAATTTGGAAACTGGAGAAGCCTTACAAGTTGCAATAAGACTGAAGAGCAGACAACAGGAAAAGGTAAATTCAATTAAAACCTCATCTAAGTCAACTTCATCATTTTTAAGACAGTGAAGAGAGGTGGGCAATTTCCATCCTACTGCTGTGAGATACCACTTCTCTGCCACTGAGATTTCTAACACCATTAGCTCTGATCCTCTGAACCTTTGCACGGTGGCTTAATCTATTACGTAGAGACCATCAGTCTCCTGAAGTCTGGGCCCACTCTCCCTGAGGAAGGTTTACGTACATAAACAGATGCCTGAAAGCTTTTTGGTTTTAATAGTACATAATTGGGAAGTAGCTTTCTTTGAATTGGAGTCTTTTCATTCATTTTTGCAGGCTCAGCACAGGGCTTATAGCAAATACAGCTAGACCGTGAGTACCCATGTGATGCTGCCTGTAACACTGCCTTCAGCTTTGATGGCCCTTTAATACAGATCTGATAGCAGCAAAATTCAGACTGACTTCTACAGAAAGCGAGAGTCTGGGCCAATCTGGGTGTACAGCACTGTGCATTCCATTATCCACACTGGGGGGAACAGAAAGACTCATTTCAGGTTTGCTTTTTAAAGTAGAAATTAAAAAGTCAGGATGTTACGATAGAAGAGCTGAAGAGCAGAGGGTAAATCGCCCTTTCCATGAACCAGCACTGCAGTTCACTCGAGCATGACAAGACAGAAGGGCTGCTCGCCACGGCCCGGGGCACGCAGCATCTCGGAAAAGTCTGGGAAGTTCTGATATTCATTTTCTTTGACCACTTTCAAGCAGGGTCTCTACTTTTCACATGTTACTTTCCAAGCCTCCCATGTCTCAGCTGCGCCTTCATCCACCAGCAGGTTTACTTTTCCAACAGCATTTGAAGTGAGGAGAGAATAATGGCAGTTTTAATAATGAAAGCTTTCAGATGTGTCTTTATTTTTAGTGAACGCTCTGCTTCTCCCTCCTTTCCTTGCTTCCCCAGATAATTGCGTACACATCTCCTACTAAATTACCTTTCATTCTTTGCCATTGTCTTCTGATCAACCTTTCCCTGTTACGCACACGTCCTTGGTAGTTTAGACAGTATGCAATATGTTTTACTGATTGTTTTATGTTACTAATAATGAAACTCTCTTTGTGTTTTTTTTCCCAATTTTCCTGGACTACAAATTATATAGCATGCAAATACAGTCACTTAAAATCTTTGCAAAGTCTAATTTTTCCTCATTTAACTATTGGAAGCAATGTTCCTCTATTTGACATACAGTGTATTGCCATTTCCTCTCTTCCTCTGCTTTCCTCTCTCCTGTCTCCAGCTCCATGTAAATACTGATAATAAAGAGAACACAACACCTGGATATTTCAGCATGCCAGTATTACAGATACTCCCCAAGGAGTAAATGAGGGCCCCCTTTATGCTCCTGTGACTTTTTTGCCAGGGGAGGTTGGCTGTGGGTGAGAACAGAAATACAGACAGATATCCCAGCTCAGCAGACCATGGATAAATATATTGAATGTCAGTTTTCACAATTAGTGAAAAAGAGGAAAGCTGGATGTTTCCTGATGCTTTGGACAGTGAGAACAAGGTGCCTTGGAAAAGAGGTTTGTTTTGTTAGCTTGTAGGAAATAAACGATTGTGGTCCTATTCAAACATCTCTGTGTTACTAACCACAAATTACTGATGCTCTCCAAACAGTCTTTCAGTTATTGGTCATATTGTTCTTTTTCCATGACATTTTCCTATTCTGTTATTTCAAATGTCTGCTTCAACACAGCTGTGACTGTCCACTAACCACGCACTATTTGTCTTACAGAGTTGCAGTCTAACACAATTGCATTACCTTTTTTTCATCAAAGGAAGCAGGCGGTGTTGAGATGTGTTTGGCATCAGGTAATACCCAGGGAAAAAATTTCTTTGACGGTGAAGTTCAAGGTCACCATAAGAGAAATTCAGCCTGGTTTTGGAAGGTGACTTTGTCTCAATAATTTTAAACAATCTTTACCTGAATATTTGCCATGCAGACTATTATTGTTATTCATGGTGCAGGGCTGTATTGAAATGCTGAATGCTTGTTCTTTCTCAGTTTTTCCTGTTTCATTCAGCAAATACTGGAAAGTTCTAATTAAGATGGAGAAAAAAGAAATCAATGGAAATTGTGCTGCATTCATCTCAGCTGCATCAAGCAAATGCTGAAAATCTGGAACAAGTGCAACTGCCAGAAGTAGTTCTGCATAGGGTAGTATCTGCTGCTCAGCTGCACCAGAATTGAAAATGCAGGGGTAGGGGTAACTCAGAAGTGCTATACATATCTATATATATGAGGTAAAAGCAAATATAAGCCAGGCTAGTCTGAAAACTAGCAGATCTGCTTTATGATGCTCTTGGTCTTACTATCCACTACACCTACGGCTCAGGAAACAGTGGGTTTGTATGTACTTGTGTGCGCTGAGGTACATCACCTAACAACATATTTGTAAAGGTACTTGGGGGAAGTTAACTTCTAGTGATTTTACTGAGTACGGGCACCTTAGCACCTCGAGAAGTATGACCTTTCCCTTGTATGTGCTCAAGGTACCTGGATGTGAAAAAAAAAAAAGCAGTTTCCTCATAGTAGTATAGGGATTGATGTATTCAGGTCTGAGATACTGAGGTAGTTTGGAGATGGAAGGGGTCTATGTCTCTGAGAAATCCCCAACAAGGATTCTTCATGTACCTAAATTAGTCCCTTCATATCCCTGACCCCAATCAGACATTTCTGAGCCTAACTCAGCTCCAGCATAGCTGGAAGCAACGCAAGAAGGAGAATGGAGGTCTCCTGTAGGTGCACAGGTCTTTCACCAACCAGCACTACCAGCAGGTCCCAGATGACAGGGGCAGTTTCCCCTCTGGGCTGAACAGGGCTGCACTGAAACCAGCCTCAGCTGTCTGAACAAGTCATGCTGCTCATCAGTTCCTCAGAAGCGTCCTTCAGGAGCTGCTTTGTTCTGTTATGTGGGACATAGGCCACGCTGTATGATAATTAGGGCCTTTGGCCGACTTTAAAAAGGTGAAGTTTTTATATTAGCCTGTTATAAGAGCCTCAAAGCCTGTTGAGTTAACAGACACTTGCCCCTGTAGTTATGTGCCCAGTAACCCCAGCCACAGAGCTCTTTCCCTCCTGGTGTTACAGTGGCATAGCAGTATTTGTCACTTGTTATTTACAGATAAAAAGGTGGCATTTCAGGAGAACCTAGGTCTGCTGTATTTAACAGGCTTAAGCTAGATCAGTTCTTGGCCGGGTTTTTTCTTGTTGTACCACTTGATGGCACACTTGCATTAGCACAGCGCAGGCAGAAGGCAGGACAAATCAACAAGCAAATCCTGTCCAGAGTTGTTCCGCTTAATTTGTTTTGCATCGTGAATGTATCTGTTTAATTGATTAAAGGAATCTAACACTGTAGTATTGAGCAGGAATAAGCAGGGCATACAAAATAATTACACCGAGAAAGAGCTGTATTTTGCAATTTTAATCCCAGATATTGCCTGGATAATTACTTTTTCGTTCTTTCTGTAAACTGGGGAACAAACTTGCTGTTGCCTTACTGAGCCTTTTCTTCCAAGGGTGGCAAATTTTCCTTGCCCAGTATTTTCTTCTTTCTCTCTATCAGAAGGTTTGTAGCAGGTTTGTTTATTGCATGTGTTGCTAGATGGTAAATGGAAATTAATTTATGTGATCTGAGTAATAAAATTATGATCCAGCTTTTGTCAAAAGCAACATCCTCCAGTGGCTATATGAGGTTAATAAATAAGTATGAAGTGTTACCACACATGCCACTTATCTCTAGATGGTTATAAATACATCAGCAAATGCTGCAGATGGTTACAGGCCACAGGTAGAAACAACCCGTTGGTCTGTTGGATTTTATGACTCCATGAAAATGTATTAAAACATTTATTAGCTCTTTATATGCAGAATCTTAATGGCAAATGTAAACGACCAGGATCTGAAGTTAAAATGTTTCGGAGTGGGAGCCTCACAAATAAGTGTCACGGGTAGGTAGCACCTGAGAGGTTTTGAAGCATATACTGTCCTGACTTCCTCCATTACCCACTGAATTGCATTGGCAGTGATAATTGCAGCTTCAGGAAAAATAACTGCTAAACAATGATAGCAGTAAAGCCCTACAGCCTTTCTCAATTAAATTAAGTGGAAATTTAGTCCTTGAGTACTACTTCTGAAACTGGCTGAGCAGAATAAGAGCAAGTGCCCTGGTGGGTTGGAGGATAGTTCAGGGCAGGAGAAAGACTGCTCGCTCTGCTCTGTGACCACCCTCCCTACGCCTCCATCCAAAAAGTCAGTGGCCACCTCTGCCCTATATCTAATGTTGGCATAAGAATAAAAGCAACAGACTGCAAGTTGAATCTACTCTAACAGAGGCCATGTAAGCTGGTGAATTTAGGGGAGAGCCACTGTCATCTCTGTAGCCATCATTTCTCTTCTGGTTTTGCATCACAGCTTGTACTTCCACCATTATTCATCTGTCTCAGCCACAACCTCTTGATCTTTGAAGGCTACGTTGGTATCATTAGTATGTCCTTTCTACTCTTTTTGCTTATCCTCGTACTTAGGTTTTTTATCAACACCATTTGCAAACATCTCACGTTTGTTAACAGGTCTTACAAATCAGGACTTTTTGTCTCTATATGTTCCTGTGTGAGGGGGAACTGGGGTAATTTCTCATAACAAAGGAAGTATCTTTACATGTGTTTGATGTAAACTACCCAAAGTGAAAGAATGAAGCAAACAAGTAAGAAGTCTTTGTCATAATACTCCATGAATCCAGGGGATTTTCTTCAAATGATATCTAAGAGAGCATTTACTTCAGTCTTCATAAAGAAGGGAGAACTCTGCCTTAATCAACATTTTTTGGGATAAAGGTGGGATAGGAAGGACAGGTTTTTATGGAAGAGAACAGCCTGCAAATTGATACAGCCTTTCAGCCTCTTTCTGCAGTGCCTAGAAACAGTAACCCAAATAAGTAGGAAGGTTTTTAGCCAACCTTTACATAATGTAGCTCTTGAAGTGTTGTCTCAAAGATTCTTGACACAGATTTCTGTATCCATGTTGTTCACAGTTTAGAAAAACTATCTAAAACTTTGGAAAGCAGGTAGACACAGCACATGTCTGTGACCTAAGAAAACTGGGTACATTCACCTTTGTCTACCATCCAAAGCTTGTCCACTGAATTCAATTTGTGCAGTTCTCCCCATAAGGTGACCAAGCTCTTCACCTAGACCAGGGTCTAGCCTGAAGTTCCCTTCTCCCTTTCATCATCATTTCTTGTGCCAGTTCCCCATTGCTTCTGGTGTATTTTGAGCAGCACTTAACCCCAGCACTCCGTGACAGGCCCTTTATCAGTGTAACAAAGCATCTCTGGTCTTGTGGGAAACAGAAGTTGTCGTCTGTCTGGAAGTGGCCAAGACTTACTACAGGCTGTCATGCAGAGTCAGGGGCTGAGAAGAGAGAACTTATCAGCTCTACTTGATAAGCCCATGGGTGTGAAAGACATGCCACATGCAGTTTCCATTACAGAGATCACCAGGAATCCATGAGAAGGGTGAATGAGCGGAAGGAGTCAGACATGCAGAAAATTATTTGGACCAGAAACCTTGGGCAGTTCCAGGTGTGCCTGTTTCCATAGGAATCAAGGGGATTCTCAAAACTGTCTTACTAGATCAAGAGAAGATCACTCATTACAAAATGCATCAAGATAGCAAGATAACATTTTCAGATTAACCTTTCTGTATTTTTTCCCCTCAAAAAAGGTGATAAAGTCTCTCACTGTAGGAAAACAGTTTTAGTATCATCCAAAAATGTTTTAGCGCTTTTCCACTGAGTTAGGACCACCTTGCTGTTCATTTAAGAGCAGGGCACTACATCCTCCTTGTCTTTCCCTGACACTGGCAACTTCATCCACAGGTACAAGCATCCTCTCCCTTTGCGCTGGAGGAGGGATACGGACTGTTGGTGGAGCTGGCTTTCAGAGGCTGAGAACCCCAACTGTCCTTACAGTGAGAGATCAGAAACGAGGATCCTGTTCTTCAGCAGCATCTCAAACTCTGTAGCTGCACGAGCCCCTCACAGCAGAGGAGTTGGCATGTGCTGTGCTGCTGGGCAGGAAGAGCCCGTCCAGGAGCTGACCGCAACTTGGCAGCGAGGAGGACTGGACACCTACCACTGCTCTTCCTCCCTCTGAAGCACGGCAGTGAATAATGATCTACAGTAAATACTTGCACTGTGGCACCACTGCCAAGCAGCAGCAGATGTCACATCCTTGAACTTGGGGTTTATTGGATGAGAAGTCATGATTTGAGGCTCATCTTTCTGATGGCTGAGTGGTGTCAGCTGGGGGAGATGCAAGGAGCCACACAACTCAAACGTGTTTGTGCTTGGTATCCCTGCACCAACTTTGTTTTAGAAGCTGATTGCAGTTAAGGAAGGGAACAAGCTTTTGTCACTTGCACTCACCCCCTCGCACAAAAAGCTTCACCTGGAAGCTGGTAAGAGCACAGTGTATTTGTACGAGTTAAAAATACTGTTTCACTTGGGAAAAATAATGCCCTTTTGAAAACTGCAATTAGTTAAAAAAGTGTTGTAATATGTATATAAGATCTTTCAGACCAATGTTACCCCTGGACAAAGTATTTGTTCATCAATACAGTGCTAAAATAGCATCACTGCAAAAGTTCAGCAGCCTAGTTTCAAGAACTGAAGTCAGATAATGGTTACTTTTAGAAGACAAGTAGAAGCAAAGTCTGCTTGTGTCAATCAGTATGAAAATGTAATTTAATTCAGTGCAACAGAAATCAATTTTTCTCTGAGGATTTAAGATAACTAAATATCACACAGTCAGCTTAATTAGTTTCTGATGTTTGTACAACTTCACCTTTAAACTCTGGAAAAAGCACAGTTCATGTGTTTGTTCTTTATAATTCTTTTCTGTTCTGCTTTACTGCTTAGATGAAGGAGGCTTACAAAGCTTCCCAGTGGCAATGAAATCTTACTCCAATTCAGACTTTCTTTTGGCGACCAGGAGATGGAATCAATACTCCATCAGATCCATCAGGCCATTTCATCAGTGTCACTAAAGCACACTCAACAACGGAAGAACACAAGACCAGAGGTCCTTAAACCTTTCAAAAAAACCTTTTTCTCATCAGTTGCCTTCCCTAGAGAAGTAGCACCACATAAACTGCACAAGACCCTCATACTGTTCTCCCAAAAATGTATCTGTTCAAGTCTTGTTTGGTATCAGTGGCTTCTCTTAAAGCCCCTGCTCTACCACCTTACAGTCCAGGGACACCAGGTCCCCAAGTTTGGGCTAGGGGCTCTCGCAAAGCAACCCAGGTCTCTCTACTGCAAACAAACGAAGGGTCCTGCGCCTTCGTGTTGCTCTGCCCCATGCGTTCCCCAGCTGCATTTTCTGGGCTCATACCACACAAGGCCCTGCAAGAAGCATTAAGTTACCAACACCAGAACGAGCCTTAGTAGCTGGGGCACAGGCAGACCTGCTGCCCCAAGGGGTGCTCAGCCAGTCTGAGCAGTCACCACTGCACAGGGCACCTACCTTGGAGGGAGGAGGCCAGCAGCAGGGTGCTGGAAGAACAGGGCTGGTCCGTTGAGGAGACCAAACGCAGGTTACCGTGCCACAGCAGCTTCACCAGTGTGGGGCACACTGCCAAGCAGCACAAGCAGAGCAGGGCTCGTGGCGACAACAAGTCCCAGCAACGGGCCAGGGACCGTCAGACAAACATGCGAGGATGAAGCAAGTCCCAGGGCAAGCTAGGAAATCTGGTAAGCAAGTGGGGTGGAGGCTGGAAGCACCAGGAGAGGTTGATGAGGGTAATTAGGGTCTATTGGCACTTTCACACCCTGCTGGCTGTCTCTTCTTCTCAGGCTGTTTTGAGTCAAGGATTTTACCACTGGTCCATAAGCCACAGTAGATGCTTTGGTTTCTCAAATTCGGACTGGATTTCCTCAGTTAAAAGAGTTTATACTTGTAATAAATATTTTCAGCAGGTTTCTGTCTCTCTTACCTCCTGACCTGTTTCTTGCCCTCACCTTTCCTGAAAGGTGAGCATCCAGCCCCCAGCAGCCTGCACACGCTCCTCCCCAGCACGCAGCAAGGTCTGCCTGATGGTGACCATGAAGTCCTATGCCCTGCCCAGGGCTGTAGCCCTGGTGGCTGTGAACCCCGGTGGGAAGACCTCTGCCATAGCACTGAGTTCAGGGGATGGGGCAGCCCTGCAGGGTGCACAGCATCCCATGTCTCTGTCAAGGTCCTTCAGCATCTGTTTGTTGAACAGGTCTTGGCTAAATGAGGCTTGGCTCTTGGGCCCCACTAAGCCCCCATGCTGCTGCAGAAATGCAGAAAATCACCATTTCTTGCTCGGAAAATAGACCTGTACCTATTTTGACTGCTGCCTGAGTGAAGGGCATTTAACCTGTGCCTGTATTTGCAGGGTATTTCAGCAGCTGCACTTCCCCTGCAGCGATTCTTCTTCCCTGGGGTGGCAAAAGACACCCCTGTGGTGTGGAGAAAGTCACTTCGGGTTGTCCATCTCTCTTCAGATTAAAGGTTATTGTGTTTGAGGAGGGGATATTTTGAAGATGCTTCCTTTCTGCCCATTTCCCGCATAACAATTTTACTCATAGATATGTTGACAGATGCCCAGCTGCATGTGCTGGGGGATTATCACATACCCCCTGGAGCTGGCAGAACCCTTTGCATCTGCCTGCGTCTGGCAGGGCTGCAGCTGGGTCACCGCCGGTGGAGTAAGAGAAGTCTGGTTTGTCTCCATACATAAAACAAGGTGGCAAGCTGCTGGGCCGCTAGACGGGCATTTGTTTATGCAAGTGCTAAGATAGGGTGAGTCCTTCCACCCTTTTCCACAGGTCCCAAATTATCTTTGTGCATTTACTGGCTGCTCTGGTCACTCAGCCGCTGCTGATGGGTCCCACCCATTTGCCAGCACTATTTATACCACAGCTCTAGGGTTTCAGAGGGGTTGGAAACTGAGCGCCATGGTGCTGCAGCAACAGGGATGCTTACAGAGCCCCAGAAAGGAGGGTTAGGGTTAGGGGGGGCAGTCAGTGCCAGCGAGTGCTCGGTGAACACATCCGAAGCAACTCTTGAGCTCCCAAACCTTGCTGAGGAGACACCCATAAGCCAAGCCCTGGGCAGAGCGAGGGCTGTGCGCTGGCGCTGCCGGGATGGCCAGGAAGAAAAGGGAGGTTTTGTCAGCGCCGCACAGAGAGCGGTTTCATCCCTGCCGACCCCAGCGGACAAAGAACAAAAGGCGGCAGATGCCAAGGATTAAGTTTTAGCTGCCTGTGGAGCCTTCCCATTACGGCTGGTGTGGCTGAGTAACGCTCGAAAAATCCAAGAGCCAAACAGTGATAGGGGCTGTTTATCTTTTTATTATAAATTTAGTATGAATGACCAATGGAAAAGTCACAATGGAGTACCAAGAACGTTTTATCAAAATTTTAGCAGCATTTAAACAGTAATAGATTCCCAACCTCCTCTGGGCACCTCTTGCCCTTTGCCTCCCACCCATGAAACAGTAACCTTCATGCAAATGTGCTTTCCAAAGCCGTGTAGGGGATGTAGCTAGCCATTTCCCCCTGAGCTGCCATGAAAAAATCTTATCCCAAATGCTGGTTACCACACAACCTCCATCCACGCAGGGCCAGGTTCCCGTCTCCTCCTCGCGGTTGGCAGCACGGTGGGCTGCGGCACGGGACAGGACTTGCTGGGGGGGACCCGGCCTCTGCTCCATCCTTGCCGTGCTCCTCACACCAGCCCCTGCGTGGGTCAGCACTCCTGCAGGCGCCCATACCTTCAACCACAAAAACAGGGCTAAGCCCATTTCCTACCTGCTGCTGCCATTCGCTTCTGTACTTGGGGTCAGAACAGGACCCCACGGTCCCTCTCCTGTACCTGAGAGTGTGTGGTTGTGGCTGGATGGACAGAAAAAGGGGAGACTGACAGTCTGTTCTCCTGCTGGAATTGACAGCAGAGCAACTGGGAGCTGAGACTGGAAGGGGAAAGGTAGAAGGTGAGCAGTGAGATACTTCAAATTCAACCCACAAAATGAAGTCAGTCTACTATCAGCTAATGTGGAGAACTGTGGTCTGCCTACTGAGTAACAAGAACTAACTTTTTTGTGTGCTTTTTTTTTTTTTTAAAGTTACATTAAGACATGAACAGTACTGTCCCAGCCTTGCTGGTGGGAGCTTGGTGAAAACAACGTTGAATTAGAGGTGGGAATACACAACACACGCCCACATGTGTAGACAACAACTTAATATTGGCAAGCTATTCCCCTGCTTCTTTGGTACTTCCTAAACTTTCTTATCCAAAATATATAAGGGAAATGCACCATTTAAAAGTTACTGCTTGTAAGTATTTACACAGCCATAACCATCACGCTATGATACACAAAGATCAATATGATATGAACAAAGTTATTTTATGAAAAGCACTTCTGCACATTTTATTTTGTTCCAGTATCTTAATAGCTTTAAAAAAATTCATGTGTTATGCAGTCCTGTACCTCGCTTCTTCTTATATCAAATGGACAAGAAACATTTCCTAATCCATACTCTTCTTCAAAAGATTAAAAAATTGCCACCAAAATGATACACTATGTACAAATTTTACTAAATATTAAATTCTAGGCAATTATTTTCACCCCACTGATAATATAACTTAGGTATTGTTACCTACTATATGCATATATATTTCTTTAATATATAAGAAATGGCACCACATCACCATGTCACCAATATGACACATTGTTATGTACAGTAGATAAGAAGTTAGATATGGAAGATGGATCCTCTCTGACTGGTTGTTTCATGGGAACGCTTCTCCCCTTGGTAGTAGCTTGGCCGTTTCCCCTTTTCCCAGCAGAGGAGGCTTTTCAGACATAAGGCAGGATCCCGTACATCAGCAGCGCCATCACCCCAGCGCTGAACAAGCCGGCCACCGGCACAGTCACAAACCACGCCAGGAAGATGTTGCGGAAAAGGCGCCAGTCGACAGCTTTCTTGGAGCGGATCCAGCCCACGGCCACCACGGAGCCAACCTTGGGAGTGTGGGGAAGAGAGAGGGAGACAAGATGTGAGGGGTAGGTCCGAGCGCCCATAACATGCCCACGGCCACACCAATGCCAGTCAGCTGATACCAAGCGATGCTCTGAGATAAAGGAGCCCCTGATGATGATGACGATGGCTCTGTTCTGGTGGGGTGATGGGAGGACAACAATTCCAGGGTGCTTTAACCTTTATTTTTCAATGATCTCTTGTTTTTCATGGGTCTTCGGGTCAGCCAAAAAATAAATACGCTTGTGGGTTTTTCTCTGCTCTGCTAGCTTCCAGATCAACTGTCAGTGCAACTGAAGCAGCCCTCTACCCACCCAGCGCCTGACTCAGTCTGTAGGGGAGAGGGCAAGCATCCACCGAGTCTGGCCAGACTGCGGACTAAATCATGAAAAGTTGTTTTTAAGGGTCTGCTGGAGAGCGTGTCATGGGGCAGGTCGGGATAGCTAGTATGGTTCCCCTCCCACCTGCCTGTCCTCTTGCTGGTTTGGGATGTCCTGCCCGTTCACCCAGCAGCTGCTGAACCTCTGCAGCTTATTGCCTGGTATACGGAGCTGACTCCAAACAGCACCTATATATTTCAATCCTGTGAGCTATAAACAGGGCAGCAAGAGCAATGTAAGTGCTGAGCCCACGCTATAACAGCAATGGTAACTTGGCAGGGGTCAGATAGCCAGCATGAGGTTAGACCCAGTACAGCTGCCCTATATCAAACTCATCAGTCCAAGCCCTCCGAGGAAAACCAGCCCTTCTGGACCAGCCAACCAAGCAAAGCATCCAGAGCTAAAATTCTCTCTGCGGACAAAGACATCAGCTTGATGCTATGGGGCATGCAAACTGCACGGATATCAGGAGGTCTGGCTTCAGGTGGGGATGGATAAATGACCAAAATATCCTTTGAAGGCACTGCTACCAGGGCAGCTGGGTAGGTCAGTGTTTTTGAAGACAAAACACACTGCAGCATGAGCAAAGCTACAACCTTTTCTTCTTTCAAATGTGTTTTCAGTTAATAAGCTCGGGTGTATTATTTTTTAAGAACGAACTGGACTGAGAAAAACATTGCCGGTAAAAAAAATGTGGCAAAAACTTCAGAAATGCTGCGTTTTCTTTCTGCGCTGGAAGTGGCCCTCTGGGCCATTAACGAAAACGTGTAAATCAGTGCAAGTCTATTCAAAGCACATGGTAAAGCAGCAAGAAATAAGGAAGGAATATCCTGTTTTGAAGGAAAGGAAACTCCAAGACACAGCTGGGCTTGTGCTCCCTGAAATGCCATCCCTGCCTCCTCTTCTGTGCTTGTTTTCTGAACAGGAGTATCAGACCCTGCCTATAGCTTGGCAGATGGGCTGCTCCCCATGTGCGGAGCCAGGAAAACAATAGATGCTGGAAGGACAGAGAAGCAGGGAGAGATAGAACTGGGATATCGAATCAGCATCTTTTGTTAACACCTATTTAACTTCCAACTACTGCTTAACATTTCCTTTTAGAGAAACGAGTTATTTTTGGAAGATCCTGTAACTCTAAGGAAATACGATTCACAAAAGTGCCTGTGACAGAACAAGGAAAAACTAAACTTGATATTCTAGGACTGAAAAGGCCTTGGTCAAAAGCTTGATCCAATAAGGAAATCTCTTAGATAATATTTAAGCAATAAGGAAATCTGTTGGGTAATATTTAATCTGCACACCCCTTGAGTGGACAATATACTATTCTCTAGGAGGTGTAAGTGTATTTAGGAGGTGCCCAGCTAAGAGGAACCCCACACTTCCGACTACATCAAAGCGTTAACCCGAGGAAACAGCGTTTGGTTTTTCAGCAGCTCAGCTGTTAGGCTCTGCTTTACATTTTGCACATCTTTAGCATCCATCTGTCATGCTTGCAACAAGAAGCATTGCTTATTGAGCGAGTCTGCAGTCTACGTACGATAATCTCTGAGTCCTTCCTGAAATTTAAAAGGTATCAGCAATGATGGCATTGGTAATGTTTTAAACATTATTAAAGTTTAGTTTATTAATAGTGATTTTGATGGACTAGAGGTTAGGAGAGTAGCTAAAACTTGGGTGTAGGGACACTACACCGTCTGCAGAATTTCAGATGATATCTACTTTGAGATTGGTTTGAAACCAGTGCAGTTTGCCTTCAGTATGCTCTGCTTAAAGCATTACAGAAATGCTTTTGGCTCTCTTGTTCCTGTGAAATGGCATATTATAATAACACACAGAACATTACAATTCCATCATAGCAACACAGAACATTTTTTCAAAACCATGAAATCATAATAGCAAAATGGAGCTGACAGTATGACCTCAGCAAAGTCGCTTTTGCACAGAAAAAGCATTTAATTCCTGCACTCTAATTTTATCCGTATGTGAACATGTTCAGTCTGTTACAGCTGAGAAATGCCTGTTTATTTCTATATCTCGTATCTTAGAATAAATAACAGGCACTATGTGGAAGATTCAATATGATCATTTGCCTACCCGGGCAGCAGAAAGGCAAGGTATGCATTCACACCACACCAGCTTTTCAGTGCTAAGTTCCAAGGGAGGTTGAAGGGGTGAAAGCAGAGCAATGTGGCTACCGTGTTCAGACTCACAAAGTTCCTTTGAGGCTCGAAAGGTTAGATCTTTCCCTCAGGCCCTCTTGACTCGGAAGCTTTCATAGGGACTTTCCCCTTTGACTCGTGGCAAGGACAAAGGTGCAGTTCAGGCTCTCAGCAGGCACCAAGCATGGAAAAGCTGCTGGGCTGTAGATTTAGAACAGGCATAGCTGGCAGTGGCTACCTCATGTAGACCAAAGCCTCTGATTTAGGACTCCTGATCCAAGAGGGCTTGACGAATCTTTCTCAGAAGCTAATGCTTTTCTTCCTGCTACCAATCTCCAGTTTGTCACCACATCTGCTCCAAGACCTGAAAACTGCTGCCCAGAGCTTTCCTTCATACTTGATCTCCATTCTTCATTATAGTCTATTTCACATCAAAAATGTCTCCCTCCACCTAAGGTGTTTCATGCTGTTCCTTCTTTGCCACCGGTTTATCTAGCTGCTGCACATTCAGTTGACTGACACCCCTTCAGCAGGGCTCCCACTTTAGCAAATGCTATTTTACTGTGGAGCAAATGTTGAGAAGAAGAATAATTCCCACTCTCTGATGCTAGAGACTTAGGACTAGGCTCACCTTGAACCCATTTTCTTTCTGATTTCTAGGGCAAAATAATTTTTCTGCTGATTTTTAAGAGGGCATTTCTGCCTCAATGGCTGACAGCACTTTCAGAAAGGCATTCTCCCATGGAGTAAATGATATATAATAGTTCTTTTACTCCTTCACTGTGCCCTCGAAGAAAACAAGGAATACATCTGTTACAAGTGTTTGCTTTATCTTGTGTTAATCACTTAGGATCTTTCAACTCAGGATCTCATTTTGCTGAAACACAGAGTCAGTTATAATAATGTGACATCCTGGAACAGTCTAATCCTATTGCGAAGTGGATCTTCCCATTAAGAATGATCCATCTAATGAGATACAGCAAACTAGAAGGAGCAGACACAGACTAACCATATTAACTGCTTTTATGGAAGTATTTTTTAAAAATAATTATTTTGCTCTGCAGTTAGAAAAGACCAAGCTTTTAACTGCCTTGAGTCAATGAATACCTCCTAATGCTGCCCTCTCATTAGCTTATGGCTTCCAAGACATTTTCTTTTTAAATTTGGTCTATTTGTCTGCACTAAAGTGTATTTTCTCTTTTACGATGGTTGGCTAGAAGTGCTTCAGGCACGCAACTGGGATAATCAAAGTTGTATTATTCTCCCTGGCAAATTCTTCATCGTGCTTTTGATATACCAGTCAGCTTAAAGGGAGGTGGTTTCAGGCTAGCATTTTTAGAAGTGGATCACATTATTATTTTTCCCCTCCCTGCTTGATTCAGAGGAACCACAGTTTGACCAACGCCAGGAAATCTGAATAGCCTTTCAGAGCAGCTCAGTCTTGGCTGCTTCTCAAAGACCTCTACAGCAGAAGAAAGAAATGATTTTTTAATAGAGGAAGGCTTTCTGAAGGAATGGTTTTCACTAGAAAAAGGCTAATTGAACTAACTTGGGGCATTTTGCAGGATGTGTGGATTTCATTGACTCTTTCACTGCAAACCAGGTCAATGTCACAGGCAAAGATGCCCGGCTTCTTGCCAGCCCGCCTGCCATGCTGTGGACCAGTGAGCCCTGAAAACCTGCCTGCCCCAGCCCCAGCCAGAGCTGGAAGGGCTCCAAGGTCCCCAGGGTGCAGTAGTGAATCCTACAGGATCTGGCTCTTGTAGGGCTTGGTGGTATGTCCCGAAGCAGAGGGGCTTTGCCGTTCTGGGGTCTCTGATTTTGGAGGGGCTTCCCCATGCCCTGCCAGAGGGTGAGGGATACAGACAGCTCTGCATTTCAAGGAGCTTGGGAGTCCATGGGGAAGCAAAGGAAAGAAAGATAGGATATTCGACTCGGGAATTTCCTGGGGAACAAAATTTCAAATTCCCACTATGTTCTTCCAGCCATGTAAATGTCTACATGCTCCCTGTTGCCTACAAGCAATATAAATGTCTTCTCACACAGCATGTCATGTGACAAAATTAAATTCTGCTCATTACCCAGCCTATATCTATACTTCAAACTGGTCTTTTTTTGTTTTGTTTTGGTTTTTTTTTTTAAAGGCCAACAACGTTGTTCAAAGAACTAATTACAAGGGCCTGATTCTCTATTATAATGCACAAAAGTGAGGACAAGTTGGTTTAAGAGAAGAGAGACATTAAAGTATTAGCTTAATGATGTAGCAGTGTTTTTCATACAGGTGGCTCTAAAATACATGTAAACAGGATCACACAAACTACAAGTCTACATTATTTTAACATGTCTATATTAGTTCAATATGATCAGGTAAGGGTGAAAGACATTCCAGACTTTTGTGCAATTACTTATAACGCTGACTTTGCTTAGTCATACCGGCTTTAAAAGTCCTCATTATTTTGTGATCGCTGTCTGCACAGCACATCGCATAGTGAAGGCAATCTGCAACAATTGGTATCTCTTGTATTTTGTTATGGTTTGTCCTAGTGATGTGATTTACTGATGCGATCACTGCAAACTCCAATACCTTGCAATGGGTGGAGCTTATTGGAATACCCACATTTGAGGCTACAAGTACCGTTAGCGCACACATTACTTCAATGCAAAATCCACTGTGAAGAAATAAAAAAAAAAGACAGATGGAAAACCTGTAGTAAAAGAGTTATATGCAGGAAATCCCATGCCATGCACTTATCAAGAAAGTGAAGTATAAATGATGAATGGTGCGCAGCCTCTGAACAAGGGAGAAATGCTACCCGACCAGGTTCAAATGGCACCATCGGAGGAAACCAGGGTCTTCCTTGTAATCATTTGCTTTAAAATTGAAGTCACGTTTTTGTAAGTGCTGTTTTTCTTTAACCACAGCTATGGAGTTCACACTGTGCCTGACTGCAGCGACTTTACTGTGACAACTCCAATGCGTTTTTTGCAAGCCTGATTATATTCCAGTGTCACTGGCACGACTGAGACGTGCTGACGCACCTCCACCTAACCGTCCTCCGTGAGCGGCTGTTTTCCCCTCACCGTGCCATTATCCGCTGGCTCGAGCGGCACAATTTTAAGATGAACAGTCCAGACTGCCTTGACTGCAGTCGCTGGGCAAAGGCATACCTTGCAGTGTGTAGTACTGACAGGAAGTCCAACATTGGAAGCTACCACAACTGTGAACGCCGAAGCCAACTCAATAGTGAATCCACTGCAGGAAGCATAAGAAAACACTTCACAATCACTCTTTGCATCAGCTTGGACTGATACCATGCAGCGTGCCAAAGTCTTACCCGTTTCTTCTTTCGACTGTTTATCTCCAACTGATTTTTGTCATAGGAATAAGTTAAGAAAACAAGGAAGGGCTGAATAACGGGAACGGCACAGGCTAGTCATCTGTAGTAACCCGGCTGCGCGGCTCATTGCACCAGGGACTTTTACTACTCTACGCTGTGGTGAATCACGCCTAATAAGTAATTCGGTTAAGCACCAGCAGAGGTCGAGTATGCATTAAGGATGAAAACTACTGTAATGAATACATATGGTTTTAATAGTCTGAAGCGCAATGGGAAAGCCACTCTAATCTTGTCATTTCCAAATGCACCTTCTGCCACGTTAATTAGGTCATCAGCAGAAGACTCTGTTCACGTAGACCTCTATGCCTCAAACGCATTCAGTATTAGTTTACAGGATTATCTTTTTTTCTTTCTCTCTTTCTTTCTCTTTCTCATTCTTTCTTTCTCTCCATTTCCTCTTTTTTCTTTCATTTTTTCAAAAGATGGAGAAGTCGAAGCCAGGTTATCATTAAAATCAAAGCACGGCAAATCCAGCAAACAGCATTACAAACAAAATACTGGAGCAGCAATTTCTCAGATTGGTTCACACACAAAGTTCACACAACTGTAATGACAACTGTGCACCTACCTTGACGGTGTGATTGGAGTGAGGTCTTTACCCATGGTCTGGATAACTCTTCTACCCCAGACCCAGAGACCCACACAGATCCCAACACCTCCATAAAACAGCAGCCAGACGGGAGTTGATGCTTCTTGCATTACACCACCTTGCTCATAGATAAGCCAGAGCGCAACGAGGGGACCAATTGCATTGCTGGAGAAACAGAAAAACATTGCCCGAGTTATAAAAATGCAGATAATTGCCTTGAAAGAAGTCTCTTATCTTCTGTGTGATTTTTCTTCATTGTGCATGCAGTACTGCTCTGACTTGACCTACAGAGAACACCCTTTCTCGCTTGGAAAGGCTGAAGCGGGGAACTCTTATCATGTTGTTTTTCAGTTGTCACTTCATCACTGATAACTATAGTGAATGCTGAAAGGAATTTCTCTTTTACAAATTGTTTCCTGAAATGTCAGTTAGTAATACCTCATTATGTCTGTTCTGGGACAAAACCTAGTATTTTCAGTACTGTGCTGAAATTACCTCAAAATTTACCAATTCAGGAGCTCTGCATCTTTAAAATTCAAGTATTAAATTAGCTCTTTTTGTCAAAGAGGAAAATTAATGAACAGAATTACCATTGCAGTCAAGAAGACACAAATATAAACTAGCCTGACAAACTGTAACATTTGGAGATATGATCAGAATGCAGCCAGGAAGGTGACTTAGTCCTCTTCAAACGTGTTGTAGAGCTAGTTGGACCGGATCAGAGAGGACTCCTTGGTGACACAGAGCTGGCGTAAGCCCTTTTTGCTACCCTGCTGCTGCTACCTAGAAAAACAATGAAAGTCAGCAACACTGAAGTCCCCACTCCTAATGCAGGTCACCCGATATTGGTGGCTGGGGTCTCCAGTGCCTGGAGTGAGACTTCTGACTCTATTCTTAAAAAGCATCAAGCTTCTACACATGAGAGTTAGAAGAAAAGCTTGAAAGCTGGTATCCAGTTACTTTAGAGGCTTTAAATACTAAAAAGCACATAAGAACTTCGACATCCCTTTTTTCTTGTAGCTGTTTTGCTAAACTGAGTAGCTGCTTGCCCTGCCGAGCAGCATTTATCCACAACTAAAAAATGTAAGAGGAGAGGCAGAGCTGCACTTACATCTAAATAATAATGAGAAGAGCAGAGTAAACCTGTCCAATATAATTCAAAAAGTCTGAAAACCAACAGGAAGCTCTCCTCTTTGTAAACCGATAAGGAGAGCGGGTCACGGTGAGCGCCGCAGGCAGGACCGGCAGCTATGCTCACCCTGCAGCCAGGACCGGATAAATTTAGTTTCTGGTCTCGCTCCAAAGCACACAGATGGAGTAAGGGCCAGTTTTAATGTCAAATGTTGTGCAAACCAAGCTACTGTAACGAACAGTTAATAATTTACTTGAATGCCATCTTTACCAGATACAAGGTGCTAGGGGTTGAGTGCTAATTGCCAAGAGACAAGGGTCCTCAGCATTGCAAAGATCAGCACATCTAAGCAACACGAGACCCTCCTTCCTTCTTCTGGTCCTTGAGAAATTGAGCTCTGAACCCTGAGAAGCAGTCCTGGAGCAAAGCAACTAGGAAGGAATTTTCCCCCATAAACACACACAACAACATTCAAGCTGCGAGGGAAACAAAAATACTTAAAAATGCTCTTTGATGTAAGAAGGAATGAATAATTCCTATGGATTTTGAGGAAGACGCTGGAAATAAATTAATGAGCTAACTTGGATAATAAAATCCAGTGGATTTGAAGACAGTGGGTAGTATGATGAAGAAATAAATACACTTTAAATAAAGAGTGATTTTCGCTAGCAAAAATACTTCACAATTCTGGTATGATACTCTGCCTGAGTATGCATTTTGATTTGTTGAGTTTTTTCTTTGAGTGAAAGAACGGTATGTGTAAATTCCTTAGTGCCTAAATGCAAGAATTATTTTACCTTCAAGGAAGAAGAGATTCTTGATCAAAGCATTTCTAATACTTATAAGTTGACCTGCAACTTCTTTGTCAGTGTTTTCAGGTGTGGATTAAATTACTTGCACATTTAAATGCTGTATTGTGCATAGAGAAAGAAAGGTGATCCACCGTACCTTCAACTGATAGATGCAGAAGGATGGATAACAGGAACTAAAACATTGATCAGATGAATAAAGGGAAAACTGATCATCCATTCTTATAGTGCTGTATGACATGGGGACAACCTCCCTGTTGAAAATAACAGGTATATTTGAAGCAAGCCTAGGCACTGATCCCTGACTGTTCTGAAGAGATTATGGATGGATATTTGTCAGTCCTAATGTAAATGGGAAGACAGAAAAGGCTTCAAAAACTACAGCAGCAAACTGTGCTCTTTTGTACCAAAATCCAGTTTTAATTATTTGCAAATGCTACACCTCTGTGAATCAACTAAGCTTAATCCTCGAAGAAAAGGTTATTTTCTTATTTGTGGCAATGGAAGGCAAAGCAAAACTCTGCTGACTTATGCTCAGCCTCGGAGGATCCCCCTGATCACTGACGCCCACAGAGGCAGCACTTCTGATATATCTTCCCTGTAGGAAAAGAAAGAAGAGCACTGGATCCATACATGCTTGGAAAAGCAAAACAGCAATTAACTGCATTTTCATTTGTGGGTATCTGCACCACTGGTTATCTATACCAGAGAGACATTTCTCCTCTCCCTGTAAATCACATTCAATGTGACTTAAAATGTTCAGCTCCTAAGGGCAGCATCTCCCAGCCTGAATACCTGCACGTGGCTACAACAGCCAGCAAACTGCCAGTGGTGTGCAGTCAGTGGCTCTGTTCTACCACCCTCATGGCTCTTCAGAGGGCTCCATCAGCTTCTGGATTTGTTCAGCTGGACCAGTCCCAGGGGCTTGTGGTATCAACACTTCCTGTGCCAATGGAGAACAGCTCTAGAAGAAGCTAACACAAAGCTCTACAAGAAGTCCCACCAGAAAACTGCCAAAAGCTCACAGTGAATGTGGCTGACTCACGAACTGCAAGAACGAGAGTCCTGGTACTGCATACATCACCTTCGAGACACTACCATGAGCATGTGCAATCAACCATCCTTGGGACTAGGAAGAGTTCACTGGTAGAAGACAACCAGTCCCAACAGGAGAGTAAGAGAGAAACAATGCATCAAAGAAAGGCGTTAGATAAGAGACTCTGCTTTGAGACCTTCTGCAGTTAACAGATGTCTCCTACAGCTGAGTGACTAAACAGATGAACCACAAGGACGCTGGCTAGACTGGGATGTGGCTTTCACAGTATTTCCCACCAGTTCTATCTCATTTGACTCAAGACATGACTAGCAGGAAAGCAGACCTCAAATCTCCCATGCATTTGGCTAGGACTCATTTCACAAGTCTATTTTCAAGAAGTGATTTTCTCTTATTCTCCCACGCAGCTCTTTTACTTGCCTTAACTAACTCTCCTTTGTGCTGGAGCTCCAAGTCTTATTCGTGGTAGTTTAGAGGGAGGAGAAAAAAGCCCGAGATGGTCACCGAGGGGCTCTGAATCCCTATCCACATCTATCTATATGTAAAAATGCCATTAGCTTCCTATGTAACTGAAGTGTTTTTGCGTATGTTACCATATTATTTAGCCATTGAGTTTAAAAGCCAAGATAAGCTATTCCTGTTGTGGTATTACTTTAGTTTTGCACACCTAATACACATTTTTCCACTGAGCACAGGAGGATGGCCATTACGGGTTAATTTTAGGATGACTTTATAAGACATTATGGCGTAAGAAGCCTAACCTCTGAGTCTACCTGTCATGAAGTGTATTCTCCACATCCAGTATTTTTCACCATCTCTGCCGGGCTCTGCCAGCCCCGGTTACTCGCAGGGCACAGGACTTTGCAGCAGGGGCGGTGCATAGGGTCTGTTTGCCTTCCCTCGAGGCGTGATACAGGATTAAATGCCATCTACAGTAATGCTCGTACTTGCAGACGCGTGTCACAGTGGTTCAGCGAAGTGCTGCTGAGTGTTTCTGAAGTGCTGTCTGACTCTCATGATGATTTCGCTAGCTCTCTCGACTAACATGAATTGGCACGACTTCTCTTTTTCTGCTTGCTTGTGCCAGTTGAGAATCTGTCCCGCACCATTTACAAAGCTGTTGTGAAAGATAGCATTTGACAGTGAATCTGAACTATAAATAGAGTTGGCTTCTCCTCTCCCCTGTGAGACAGATAGTGTTACCGACACACCCCCTCTCCTACATTCCACAGGCTTAGAAATTACAGTATCCCATGCACACACACACGAGCAGAGATTTTTAGGCACCTTTGGGTCACAAGTCCAGGCCCTTTTCTGGAGGAACAAGGACTACAACCTTTTTTTTTTTTTGTAAAAATCAAAGGTTTTTTTCAGTAATGGAAGGATGCCATCAGCTGAATGCTCTATCGCCAAATCCCATCAAACTTGTCTAAATATTTTATAAACCAGCAACATTGCTATTACCTCGTTACTTCTTATTTGAGGGGAGTAGTGAGTTGCTCAAAAAAGAAAATCTAATTGTATTTGAATGCTACGCTCTGAATAAGCTTTCTGTTATAATCCACAATCAACAGACTACTTGATGACCATGCTTTGATTTTCTGCTACCTGAAAAAGCAGACTGTGCTTTAGCCACTTTTTCTAGTTGAGTGAAAGAAGCCTGATGCATACATTATCACTGATTGAATGACGAGCAAAATAGCCATCTGAGAAATCTATATTAGGCTTCCAATATTACAAATATAATTACAAAATCCCCAGTCATTTGACTATTTCCCAAACCAAAATTTCACAAATGAACTTTCCACTGGGAAAATAAGTGGGATCATATTTCTGAATATGCTGCAGTTACGCCTGGAGACATCACCCAGTTGAGTAAGGGTGCAAGAAAGATATGTACCAACAGGAAAAAAGTATGTCCTAATCTCCAGAGATCTCATATTATCGAGAGTTTCATCCCAGTTCCAATAAACCCCAACTCCCTGGACCCTGGAGGGTTGGGCCCATGCTCCCCTTTGCCCACCAGCATCTGCCTGTCCCCAGCAAACTCTGATGCTGGCCCTGCTCACAGCAGGATGGGGAGGGATTCCCGCACCCACCGAAGCCCCCTGTTTCTTGCTGCTTTTCTCTGGCTTGCCTGCGTGGCACAACAAAGATACCACGTACCTGCACAATGAAGGACACAAGTGAAGATGCATATCTACTCGGGACACAGGCTGCATTTGCAGGATGGACTGCTATTGAAAAGGGAAGAGATTAGATTTCAGGCTGCTCTCAGTAATTGTAATGGAGAGATTAGCTTCCTAAATATTCTAAGTGACTTTGACTGCAGCTCTCAGGGAGGAAATAAGAAATACTCATTTTGTAATCCAGCCTTATTATAGCTCCTTTAGACTTCTTATTTAGCCAAGAGACTGAATCCCACTAAGCTCTCTGTGTGCAGTGAGATACTGGCAATGTTCTGGCCCTTCCCTCTTTAATCCCATTGCATTTACTTTAGGAAGAGGGGAAAAGGTGAGTCCCATTGCTCTTTGTGTGCTCTGACCTAAAGCTCCAGTGAAGTCTGTAGAGAAGTGAAAGAAGAAGTTTCCTCTCCCCATATTTTGGGCAAGCAGGTGTTCCCTAGTTTGACTTGCATTGCTTTGCTTAACAATGAATCCCCTATCTGGTAGCAGTTCAGTTTCCCTAAAACCATGTGTAGAAATATATAAAAAATACTAAACATTTTTACTATAGCTCTGAAATAGTTTTAAATCCCGTCTTCAGTAATGTAGCCTGTATAATTTGAATAATAAGATAGCCATTCTTTGTCAAGCTTGTGCCATAAATCTATATGGCATTACCTGCAGACTCTAACATGAATGACCCCTTTTTCCTATAATATCTAAGTATGAATATGCAAGGGTAGTCCTAAAGTCCTCCACATGAAATTTAATTAGAGCAGCCACATTCAAACAATTTAGGCAGCAGGAACTCAGCAAAACCAAGATTCCCTGCACAACTGTGAAACGTCTACAAGCAGGTTTCTCCTCCCTACAGCACGTACCAACTAAACCTCAGTCCTGCGTGCACCTTGGCACACACAGACACGGCGGGCAGCATGGTCTGTGATCACTGTGTTCAGCTGGAGCATCACGGCTCCTGCCACCATCGCAATAATAAAGCACCTTCCTCCATGGCTGGAATCCATGAGCCCAGGGTAGACGCCTGCTCACACAAGCCAGGGCACGTGGCTCTTGTCATCCCTGAGGTTTCTCCTGTGACAGCAGGAATGACGGTCTGAGGTGGAGAGAGGGGGTAGGAAAGGACAGAAGAGTCTACCCATTTATAGGAGAAGGAATCTGTATAAGACAAGACTAAACACATGCACAGACAGGTGTGTAGGAGCACAAGGTTCAGGTTTTTTTCACAGTAGATTTTAATCAGCAAACCTCACGTCGACCTACAGCATCTTTCTGTGGGTCATCCCACTTCAATTAAAAGAATTCAAACTCATCCTCCTGTTTGCTTGGATAGGCTGTGGGGCTGACACACCGTTTGCTCATAGCTTTCTCATTCCCAACCCAGTAGCAAAGCAGCCACAGCCACTGGTGTGCTGAGCACAGAGATAGCTATGGGGTTAGCAGTCCTCTCTAGCCATTTACAAAACAACCTGCCCAACTGCCCTCGTTTTTGGGAGCCAGTTAATTCAGACATGCTTCCAGACTTTGAAACGTAGCATAAACCCTACAGCTTCAGTAACTCTCCCGCTACCTGCATTTATACGGGTAGGCAGTGCTGAGCTCTGGATCATCATGATTCCTGCTGAACCAACCTATATTTACAGAAAATAAGCTCAGTCCAACTCAACCATAGGTGCATATAATCCCCACCAGCCAACAAAGCCCAGCCTCCCGGCCTCTCTGGAAATCTGGCTCTAAACAAGCATTTAGGAAGCTGGCAGTTCTCCTTGTGTCACGCTCCTGGCCCAGGTCTTTTTTTCCATCCTGCCCTTTTTATTCTCCCGTTGCCCTTGCAATGACCTGACGTGGTCCCTTTGTGCTCGGGTGCTGAGCCAGTGAGACCTGCTCACTTGGCGCCACTAATTAAGTTCAACAACAACATTTTTTTCAGCGGTTCTGTCCCAACACATTTAGTCGGGATTTTAAATTCTTTAGATTTCATTCAGCCCATGTGCACGATGGTGTCACAAGGCTCTTGACCCAGCTCAGTTAGTCCCAGCCCTGGAAGGGCTCCAGCATCCTTGACACAGTGCATATAAGCTCTGCAGCAGGGGGGCATGAGGGGATGGTCTGAACAAAACAGTCACCCAAATAAGGAGTTACCATGACTCCCTGTTTCTTTCAACGCACAACTGCCCTAGCCAGGATCCCTGCTGATGTCAGCCTAAACATGATCTCTGACTGCTACAAACATCAGCTCCTACAGCAAAGATGGCTGGTATTGTTATGATACTAAAAAGCATCATCTTGGAAGAAACTGGGGTCTAGCTACCCTTATGATGAGTTAGTTCTGCAGTCAAAGGCAAAATACTGACCCCTTCCAGGTCCAGGGGAAAAGCTTGGACAATGAAACAAGGGAGATCTCCACATGATTTTTTGCCCACTAAAGTGCTATCTGAACTATATGGGGCACCTCTGCTACATAATGTGTTTGTGAGTTGCATCATGGTTCAGTCTGTACTATATGCCTCATGCTTAAATATGCTCCAAAAGAGGTCAATCATTTAACTACCTGCAGTTTTTAATTTTTATATTAGCTTTGCATTTTTCTCTCTTTGCTCGTGTCCCTTCAAGAAATACCAGCAAACACCCTGATGGAAAACAAATAGAAAACACGGGACAAGAGTGAGTTCCAGGATGGGGAAGGAAAATGTAGGAGATGAGTTCAAAGAAAAAGATGTGGACAACGGAGGTGCTGCCCTAAATATAAGTAAGAAGCTTAAAACCAAATGCAGAGGAAAGTGGGATTTAAACAGGATTCAAGGCTGAGAAAAAAATAGAGAAGTAGCTTGACAGCAGCACCTAAAATGAGCAGAAGGAAAGTGAACGAAGGAGGGAGATGAAAAGACAGCAGCCTTCAGTGGAAGATGGATTGCCAAGGCTTGCTTTCTTATGGAAATGTAGACAGAAAGCCGTGCTACTAGCTAGGTTCTACTGCATTATTTTTAAAACCACGCGCTGCCTTTTGAGCTCTGCAGATCTTTATGCAACATGCAGAGGAGCCAAGAACCCAGTAAGAAGTCTTCTGCTCTGCTAGACAAAGACTGGCAAAATGTCTCTGCTACATAATCCACAGGATAGATAACTGCATTCCCAAAGTGTTTTATCTACTCTTTTTGGGTGAGGGGTCTTCAATTTTTATTGCTTAGCTGGAACTCAGTACAATTGCAAGGATGGGTTCCTATCCAATACTACACCCATGACCATCTTGCATTTCCACCAGCTTTGACAAAACAAAACTAACTTGTTCTTTAGTTTTGCAATTACATGAATTCAGCTTAAGAAGAGATTTTGGAATAAACAGCATTTAATAAAAATGCATGCTTGCTGGCAAATATGGTAGGATCACTGACAGAAATAGAGATCTGCAATACACTGAAAAATATGAATTTTCAGGCAAGGATATTGCCAAGGCAACAAGCCAATCCAAATGCAGAAACCTGGGAGGATTAGGCTGTAAGATGCAACAAAGCATACTGCACAGAGTCTAAACCTTATCTTTTATCCTGTCCAGCTCCTATCGACACCAAATTTGATTTCTGAACTGACCGCATCCTTACAGATCACTTCTAATGAACTCTACTACCCTTGCCTCCTACAGAAAAGGCAAGTGATGTTTGCATAAACATGTGAGTCCTTGAGGAGTACGTACAGACATCACCTACTGGGAATAAAGGAGCAGGGGCACCTACTGGGGTAGGCTGTGAATTTACTGCAATGGTATTTCCCATTAGAAGAAATATCAGTGGTGTTTGTCCTTATTCCTGTGCTCCCCTCGGCACTCGCTGCTGGCCATTTGCAGAGCATGGGTACCGGCCTCCATGGGTCTCTGCTCTTGCCCAGTGTGCTCAGAGCAGAGGTCTGACCAACGGAGACCATCTGAGAGGAAAGAAGGCTGCACCCCTGGCCGCTGATCCAGAGGATGAGGGAACCCTGGACTCCTTCCCAGAGCCAGATCCCTGCAGATACGAAGGGAGTAATACCAAGAGCAAGGACAAGAAGGCTCTTCAGAAAGTCCTATTCCAAATTCCCAGAACACTGGATGGACAGGGAGGGAAAAGACATGTTTGTAAGTGTTTTGGAGATGAGCTGCGAGTTAAATTGGGTGGTTGACAGGAGCAAGGAGCAATAACCGTTCTCCTTGCTGAGTGGGACAGTGTTTGCCCAGATGCCTAAGGAGGACTATGAAAGTTATGAACACTGCAAAGCCCTGCTGCAAATGCTGAAACTGACACCGGCAGGGCAGGGCACGGCTAATACAGAGAGGGTGCAGCGGGAAGGGGACTCAGTATGGCCTCAGCTCCAACCCAAATAAGGAATGCTGCTTTGACAAGCAGCTTCTGAGTGGATTTCCCATGGGACCTTATCACGATACAGGAAAGAACACCTACTAAATACCAAGTGGATTGCTCCAGGCCTAGGGAAGCAGTCCAGCGAAATCCTGAATTAAAAATATGCCACGTTCCCAGGGACAGAGCAAAACCACCCAAACTGCCCTTCAGCCACGTGCCACCAAGATGGTGAGGTGCAGTAGGGCCTGGCAGACGAAACAATATTATAAGCAGATGAGCAATGTGAGTGCAGACGAGGAAAATATAAAATACTCCATCCTGAGCCTACACCCTACATCACTCTGTCAAAAGGCTTGTACTTTGTGGAATAAAACAGAGCCAAGCCTTCAAAGGGAATGAGGCTGGCAAATGAGTGAGTGAAGAGACACTATTTTGCAAAGGTCTGACCAGACGACAGAGGGCAAAGCAGTGCAGATAAACATTTCTGAGATCAACTTCAAGATTTTGTCGGCTGCCTGAGTCAGTATGAACATGAGAGAAAGACTCCTGGAAGATGATCCTTTTCCTTTATTCCTTGGGAATCATCTTAATACCATGGGATTTAAGTCAAATGACTGAAGGATGAACTCACTGGCTTCTTCCAAACTCAAGGAGCAACTCAATGGTGATAGCAGCTCTAGATAAAACTCCTGTCAGGAAGTACTGCGTACCAGAACTATGCTGGGAGATGGGAAGCCTCAAATGAGCACTAGGAGATGAGCCATAGCCTGTGTCCCCTCTCCGCAGGGGCACAGGAACGTGCCCATGGCTCCTCAGGGGTAGCTATCTTTATTTTGGTAAGAGAACTGTGGCAGCTGGAGAAGTTGCATGTGCAGTTTATGAACTTCAGTAGGACTTTGATGTTAAGGCTTCTTAAGATTTTCTGGGCTATTTAGTTATGCACTGCCTCACACAGTCCTAGAACCCTAGAAAACTCCAAGCAAAAGATTCAGCAAAGGGAAGTCTATAAGGGCTGCAGCAATAAAAATGAAGACATTCTTCACACACCTCTTTTCGCAATGTGTCAAGAGATGAAATCCGCCTAATGACAAAAACAGTCTAAACTTCTCATTTGCTGATGGTCTTCAATCTTGCAGTTAAAATAGACTGTGATCTCTGCAGGGCAGGGACTGTCTTGTTTGGTTTTACAGTGGTTGGCATGCCAGGGGGAGTTTCAGTGCCTCAAAGCTTGCCAAAATTAAACCCGAATTAATTTAGCAGCAAATAAAAAAAGATGTTACCACTGAGAAAAAAATAAACCATAGACTGAGCAGCCCGCTCCTGGAAAGCACCAGGGACATCAGTGTCACAAGCTTTGCAAAACACATCTGCCTGCAGAAACTAATATGCTTTCCAACCAGTAAAGCTGGCAAACCTTGTGAAATCTCATCCTCTTACCTGACATCATTACCTCCATGGGCAAAGGATCCAAAGCAGGCTGTTAAGATCTGGAGGAAGTGGAAAAGTAGGTGGACCTGAGACGTGTCTTTCTCTTCCTTATCCTCTTCCACGGGATCAACTGGGGGCCGGTTAGGATCTGCAAGTTCAGAGGCCAACTTCATCTCCACCCCACCTTCCTCCGCCTCAATCTCTGCCTCAGCCACTGCGTTGCAATAGCTGGAGTAGCTGTCATAGCGAACTCGCTTCTTGGAGTAGGAAACAGTGTCTCCCACTAACTTCTCACTGTCCTCTGGAGTTGACGTATCTGCTGCCTTAAAGGAGGAATGCACGGGCATGCCACAAATAGCAGCTGTGTAACAAGTATAACTGTTGTTGCGTCGTAACAGTTTGTAGTTGTTTTCTTGAGCAGGCCTATCATCGGTGGCCCTGTCCAGGTGTATTTTGTGGAGCAAGTCTTTATATAAACCTGAGTCCTTGTGCACAGTGTGATAAACATGGCCGTCACTCCTCATCTGGCCATCGAAGCTGAAGGTGCCATTGGAAACAGGTGATTTCACCGAGGTGTGCGTCATTGAAAATGCCCTTCCTAAAAAGGCAGAGGTTTAGAGTTCTTATTTCTACAAAATGTAATACAGAAGCCCCACTCCCTCCCACTCTCATCTTCTGTGCAAAAAGAACTTTGTGCCAGCATTGGGTCTCTCCCAGACACACTGTATGACCTGCAGCATATCACTTGGGACCGGCTATTCAAAGGTGATACTTGAAGGTTAAATCCTCAGGTTCTTTGAAAAAGTAATTTCTGTAAAATTCCTTTCTTGTAAATAAGCTCTACTTTTTCTGAGGTTTTGTCTACGTTGAATAGGCATAATAAAGATTTCAGGAAAGGTGATTTACTGTAATTTCATACAGTATATGAGGTCACCCTTTAAAAGTACCTATGTTTAAGACACATTTACATAACTTTTAAAAAATAATTAAGAAAAATAGAAAGCAAAAAAGCTCTGCAGAAGTATTTCCTCAGCTATTCCAACATTTTGCATATCTTATTTCTACGAACATGATATTATTCCCACTGTACACATTTAACATTAGCATACGGTGTAGGACACATGTCACAGCTAAGGCAACATTTCTGAAGAAACTATCTTTTTTCATTTCCTGACTTCCTGGATTTCCACTGTGCAACATTCAGAATTGGTTTTAGCTATTTTTAAACTGGAAATACACACTCAAAGGGCTTCACGTCATGACTTACTTGATTTTGTAAGAATCAGTTGAATATATTAGGCATTTATTAACCAAATTACAGGGCTGTGTAGATGTTAGCAAAGTGATATCAAAGTCAGCAGACTGCTAAGTAGGGGGGGGTGTGATCCCACCAAATGGGAGAATAAAAAGAGCTTTATGCACACAAGCCTACTTCTTATAAATATACATTCAGAAAACAATGCATGAGATTTTTCTAGTGGACACACTCCAAATGGTCATATGTTTGTCAACTAAAGCCCAAATCTTTTCATCTCCTGTAGTAGTATGTTAATCATCTTTATGCTGAATTTAACCTTCATACATCAGCAATTTGTGTTCCCTGTATTTTTCCACTGCTTAAAAGGATGGAAACACCATTAAGGATACAAAGTAAAGCAAAAAGGAAAGTAATTTTTGTTTCCAGTTGTTTCTAAAACTGAAATACAGCTAAACAAAATGTAATTGTTTTTAAGTCCTCTCTAGAAAATGTCACTTGTAAATGAGCATCTTTCCCAACAAGTGCTGAAGAGGGATTAGAGCTGGAAATCCCAAACACTAATTTACCATTTACAACAGAGACCTACTTGCAGTTAAGAAACCCTAACGAAACAGGACGAAGATATACCCTCTGTGTTGTCTTAAGTTTCTTACCATACGGCACACGTGGATGGCTTCCATTTGCAATAGTGTCTGATGCTCCAGCAGCTTCTGTTACTGAGCCGGTAAGGGGAATCGTGCTCTCATCAGATGCTTTGGCACCAGGAAGCTCTTTAAAGACTGGTGTTTCTTCATCTTGAATTTTATCAAGACTTTCATCTGATATCCTTGACAGTGCAGCATCTTTCTTTAACCGGCCTAAGGAAATAACAGTACTGTAATTTTAAAACCAACCTATCTGTCTTGCTGCTTATGTTTCCACTGTTTGCATCAATGGCATAGATCAATGTGGATACAATAACCTGGCTCTGTTTCATACACATTCTTTATTTACTTCTAACACTTCTCTCTACTAAATTCATCTAAGAAAATTCTAGAGTATCTCTATTTTTTCCTACAGAATTCGCCAAAGTAGGTAACTGAAGTAAAACACCAAGCTGCTCATTTATTAATGAAATCTAAAACTTTTCTCTGCATTTTAAACACTACATTTGTTGTGAGTAGCAAAGCAAACAAACAAAACACTGTAAAGCTAAAAGCTGTGATCAGCCCAACTTACTGTAAAGTTAAAGAAGTCACTTAAAGATGATCATTCTGCCAGACTTTTCCTCTTTAACGTTTCCTTAATAAAATATAAAACGGATTATATTCCAGGATTTATTTTCCTGTTTCTGGTAGGCTCTAGAAGAAGCGAGCACTCCAATGGATTGCCTAACAAGGTTTTCAATTTCTACCACTGCAGATTTTTAAGAGCAGGTTACACAAACACATGAGGAATAGTTTAAGCACATCCTGCCTGTGGGTGGGGACTGGACTAGGTGACCTCTCAAGGGCACTTCGAGCTCTGAAACAAATTTTCCATGATTTTACATCACTCACATTTCATCAAGCGACTACTTACTTTCTATTTTTCTCTTCATCCAGGGGCACACAAAAATCCAGACTAAGATGGCAAATACTAAGGATACGCCAACTGATATTAGAGCAATGGCCCACATTGGCAGTACCAGTCCCAATACTGTGAAGATAAAGAAATAAAACCCAAGCAAACTGTAAATTAACATGACTTAATTATCTCAGTCAGTGGAAGAACAGTCTGTTGCAGAAAAGCCCGTGTTCACAATGTATTCAAAGGCAACATGAATGAGGCAATCATTTTTAACATATATATCAGTTAGTGCAGTATGTAAAGGTCTAGCTGACATGCAAACATTTTCAGGTTTAGTCTTCCAATTCTCAGTTACCCCACTGTGACCTTATTTCCAAAGAAGTCAGGGGTAAAACTCCCACATCAGGGCTGCTAAATCAAGTTTGCAGTGATTTTTATACACTAATGCATGTTAAACCATGTTGTCCATTAGGGTAAGTATTTACCTGATCTTTGCTCTGGTCAATAAAGCCTGATGCTTAGCTTAATCTAAGCCATTATTTGTTTATGATAATAGCTTAATGTAACACTTGAGAGCTGAGGTTTCAGTCCTGCAATGGGCAATCATGTCAATAACTCGTGTTCTTGTCAGTATTCCCCCAACAGAGCTCCTTGAGCTTGTTCAGTTAAATGATCAGACCCTTAATGAAGAAAGAGCTTGGACTCTGATCTTTCAAACCCATATATGCACACCTATCTTGAAACCTACGCGATTAATTCATCCTTGTGAGTAAATGCTGCCAGGACAGAGGCCTTGGAAAGTAAATATGTATTTCCTGAGTATCAGAAACGGAGTCCCCACCTTTTTATTCATGCACTTTTAGAGACTGCTAAGCTGAAACAGAAGGGACATTAAGATTCTTATTTCATTTATTTTGCTTAATGAGTCACTGCAGAGGGCCTGACCTACTTCTGCAGTACAACTAATGAGGAAATGTTGGTTATACAGCTGATTTACTGTGAAACATCTTGGATACATGGCCAATTAGAAAAAGGAATAGTTGAGTTATGTTACCCTCAAATTGGGAACTTCTCAAGCTTTTTATTAATTTCAGTAATGCTATGCTATGCAGTAGAGTCTACCGACTGTATTTATCTAGTACATCTAGTGCATCAGGTTTTAGAGAAAGCAAATTTCTGTTCAAAAAAGGTCATTTTCTAAGTCCGCTTTCTTAATTCAGGGGCATGTTCAGGAGTCTCTCTTCAATTGCCTGTTTGTTCATGGCTCTGGGGCAATAATCCAATCTAAAGATAACATCTAATGACCAGAGTCTTCAATAAAGTAATCGAGAGCATTGAACATCTTTTTTCTGAACTCTTGCTGCAAGTGCATGTTTAAATGTACACTGCTTAAGTAAAGTTAAATATAAACATATAAACATAAATATATAAACATAAAATGTGTGAATATAAATATACATAAACATAAAATAGAAGTTCAAATATAAACACAAATATAAACACATATAAATGCACATAAAATATACAAAAATATAAATAAAGTCCTGAAAATTACATGGGTCACTTCCTTCTACTGAGTTGCAATGCAGAGCACCCAAGAAAGAAGATGCATTCAATGCATAAACAGTCTTGGGCCTTCTTATCATTGAAAGAAAATAAAGAAAGAAATTTAATTAATAGACTTCATGCCAGATCTGCCAGAACAGTGCCTCTGCTGATTTCAGAGGAGCTATAGCATTAGACCGACTGCAAGCTGCCTACCTGCTCTTACCGCCTGCTCTGAAGCTTCCGTCCTTGATGCACTTATCTGGAATACCTTTGAGAGCTCAACATGTGTTCAGATTTATGAAGCCGAAGCTGGCAGCAAAATATTTCCCCTTCCTCCAAAGGGGGATTTTTGTTTGTAGCTGTGCTCTTCCCCACTAACTGGAGTGATCAGGAGGGAGTCACAAAAACACATGCACAAATAGAAGCATGTGGGGAGGTGTATGATGTACTCTTGCCCTTGTTAACTTCTAACATAGGAGATAATCGTGCGGTGTTGACAGCTACCTGACAGCACACTGGCAGAGCATCATTATACTCTCAGGGAAGCCTCCCTCCTGTGCCTCCCGTTGCAGATGGCTCACTCACCTGGTGCCCCCGTGTACATGATGGAAAACACGTTAATAGCTATGGTAGCAGCATAAAACACTGGAAGTGCGCGGAGACCGTTGGGCACAGGGTCTTCCTGCACAGAAATCAGGAAAAAAAAGGAAACATTAGCTCGGTTTTCTACCAGAATAATGTCAGCATGAACCACCATGAGGAAAACATGTGTTCCCAAGTCAGTGCCAGGCAGGTGGAGCTTTTGGGTGGGTGGTTACAACATTCTGGGGAAGCTTGACACTGTTAATGGGAACCAGGGAGACAGGCTGTATTTTCAGATCGGCTGCAGACCTGCTGGGTGACCTGGGGGCAGGTTTCTTTCTGCAAGTGTTTTCTTACTTATCTTGTCTCCAAGAGACTAAAGGGTGAGTCTCCATGACTGAAGGGTGCCGAGCAGGACAGGGCTTTAATATTTTTGAGGTGGGGCTACAAGCGTCAGTGCAACACATCCATCACAAAACCTTACTCCTAACCTCTCACTTTTGACTAAGACAGCCTGGCACTTTCCACCAGCTAACAGAAATCTCTGAAATATTAAGTGTCTGTCCATATTAAACAGGTAACAATATATAAAACTGAGCATGCAATGTTTAGCATGCTGCTGTGCCTGCTGCAGTCTTGTGCCCTTGGTGCTCACAAGGAAAGGCTCAGCTGATGGCACAGCAGAAACGCACCATGCAAGCCACAGAAAAAGCCTCTGTGAGGAGACTGTTTTGGCCTTTTGAGGGGCTTTGCATGTTTGCACAGAGTCTGGCGAAGCTAAGGGCTGGCTGATGTGGTTTTGTTTCTTGCTGCCATGAGCTATAAAAGGGAGCCGAGAGAAGGCTGTAGTCACCCTGCACTATGGTCTGGTCCTGAAGCATAATGCAGCATGGGCTGTATCTACAAGGCCAGCTGCTGTTCACAGACAGCCCCAACAAGGGCATGAACCCCTACACCAGGCCACAGGCTTGCAAGCTAAAAAACTGCTCTTTTAATGCGTGCACACAACTCGTCACTACCTGCTTATGCCAGAAGCTCTACAGATCTTACTACTTTGTGAATGGCACAGATGGCAGTCAGAAGACAATTTCTTTAGCCTGAACTTTTCCTGTCTCTTGAATGCTTAAATATGTGGATTTTATACCAGAGTTCATGTGATTTTGATGACTAATTTCTTAAGTTGTTAGGTTTTGAGTGCTATAGAGGAACTTTAACTCGTCCTTTATGCAACCTGAGTAATTTTAAATTCAAAGCTGAGTCTGATCAAATTTATCATCTGCTTTTATCACTGACATTTATTTACATCAGAAATAAAGAATGATGAAGCTGAGGTTACAGGTGGTGTTATTTATAGCAAAAGAATTAATCCCTCATCTATTTAAGTTCCCTGTATAACTGCTAATACGGTTTCCCTTATTTTAGGACACTGTCATGTGCTGCACTCCCCCATTTTAGCAAGTTGAATGGTGTTAAAGAAATGGAAAGAGCAGATAAAAGTGTTCTGGTTTCCAGTTCATGCTGGATGGCAGGCAAATTGTTTTCCGCACTGGAGATGTATGGACTGATATTACCTCAAAGCTGCCACTTGTGACTGAGGTCACTAAAACACATGAATTCAGGTTTCTTGAGAATCTAGGAAATATGCAGATGCCCATCTTCTAATGTCTGATGTGCTTGAAAATCAAAGTTTAAATTTTCACAGCTAGAGTATCTCCAAGGCAGGACTGTTCTGTTTAAATAACAGTCACAACGGCTATTGTGAGGCTAAGTCAATGCCAACAAGTTTGTACTAATACAGAAGCAATCTCAAGGTACCATCCTTTAATCAAACAGAATATACAATATTAAATATCACATAGCACCTTCTAAGCCTCAAACACTTGTTAAATTACTTACTCTGAGCTTTCAGAACTGCTAAGAGCAAGTACAGTTTCAGTGGCTATAAAAAAAAATGACTGGTCTTCTGTCCAAAAGGCAAGCCACAAAGTTTCAACTCTGGAAATGCCAGCACTCAAATGGGAGGCTAGAACACAGCCTTCACACTGAGCACTCATTACAATAGTGAGATTTCTTTACCTTGTTTAAAATGAAGAATCTAATCAGCACAAAGAGGACTCCAGACATCAAGCCAGATAACAGTGGGGAAATAAACCAAGAGGCAACTGTGTTGAAGAAAAGAAAGAATGAATCATGAAATAAACAGTATTCTTGCATAATAGTTAAGTAAGTAGTTAATGAGCATTAAATTTAAAACAGTTCTTCTACAACTGGAATGAACGTTCTATATGTTTACTTACAACTGGTGCAACCCAATGTCCACTGACACTCATGAAAGTCAAAGTAATGCTAGGCACTATTAGAAACATCAGCCAAAGCATTTCCCGATGATTTTGCAAGTTTAAGAATCAAATTAATCAGGAAAATTTCTTGTGTGGACCAAGAAAGCCCTGTAATTTCCTAATCACCATGACCACGAACGTTGCAAGCAAGTGGAAAGCAACTGCATCTAGCAGGATGCCATGCTGCTCATAGGGCAAAAGTCTAAATTTCCCAAATGCCATAGAAGCATCAACTGCAATGAACAATGCATGTACATTTTTTGCAGGCCAGATTTGCAAGTGTCCAGGACTGATTAAACTGAAGTAGGTGGCAAAACTCCCACTGATTTCAATAAAACTGGATTAGGGCAGTGCTCTGGAAATCTCATCCAGAGTGATTTTTTGTTTGTGGCATGGTTAACAGATCGATTCTGCTGTCATTGCAAACTCTCTTCTGCTTTTGACAGAATTTTAAAAAAACTTGTCTAAATCTCAATTGTATTTCCATGCCTTCAGCATCAAATCATTTTAATACAAGGTTTAGGCTGCGACTTCGGTTACAAGGCTTCTAAAACAATAATGAAAACTCCTTCACATCCCTGCTTGGCTGTGCTGATCTTGGCAGTGGGAGGCTGTGAGTTAAACATGTGCTGTATGCCCAGCTTTTGCCTGCCTGAAGCTGGTGGGTGGAGAAACATGACTGTGGGCATTCACATGATGGCTAGCATTGTTGAGAGCAAGAACGAGGTGGTATGAGCTGCCACAAAAAGAATTAGAAGAGGAGGAATGTCACCTTGAAGCATGTCTCTGAGGGACAATGTCTCCTCAGCTTACTGCTGGGGAGGTGCAACTTGCATCTTACCCCTTTCTCCACTGGAGACACACTGCAGCCCTTAATGAACACAGCATCAGTGCATCTTCTGAATGACAGGACTGGGGTGGAAAATAATGTAAGGAGGGAGTGCTATCAGCACAAAGCAGACTTCTGGGAATGTTTTTTGCAGACAATGCACACTATTTCATGTACCCTCACACATAAAAGGAAACAGCACTTACCAATCTTGACAAGCTGCATCCACTGGACTCCCTGCGTGCCAATTGCCACCAGAGAAAATCCAATTGTAGCACCTACGATGCAATGGGTCCCTGATATCGGGAGTTTCAAGAATGATGCAATCAGCTGCCAAACAGCAGAACCTAGAAAAAACCCCAAAATATATGGTATAAACAACAACAGTAACAATAATGTCATGCAGAAAATTCTCCACCATGTACCCACATTCTTTTACGAGCACTGCCTACACTCCACATGCAGAACAGAGATCTCCTAAAGAGAGTTTTGTTCCTGTTCTGTCTCTGAAAACAGATACTAAGACAATTTAATAACAGCTTTGAATCCTGCATCTTACTTGAGACTTTATGTTACTAACAGCTCTTTACACTGCACAACAGTTCTGCTTTTTTTTTTTTTTTTTTTTTGAAGGCTTTCAGTACTTACAGCCTGCCTGATTAAATACACAAACTGCTCCCAGTCTGCACCAATCTTAGAAAACCTCGTTCTTAAGAGCTAGACCTGGAAGCCTCCAAGTGATCAGTGTGAGGCGGCATCCACTGTTTCACTAACAAACTACCCAGGCTCCTAAATTCAAATGCTACCCGAGAAGGGCTCAAGTTGTGGAGCAGGGAGTTTTTATATCTCTTCTCAGTGATGTGCAGCCATCCAGAATCCTCTATAGGAAAAATGGACTGAAGAGGAAATAAGAACTCTCTCACTGCCTTCATTGTTGCACTAGAGATACTCAGAACTGCAAAAAAGGCTTATCTTAGTCATGGAGTGGCCAAAGATACTCTTGGCATAAGGAAATAAGATCTAACTAAGGGATGGTGGCTAACAGTCTATAAAGTAAATGCGATGCCTGGTGTCCCAACAGATGTCCCAAGGAAGAACGTTTGCCAAGAGTGCAGGAAAAAAGAAAAAAAGGTCCCAAGCACCAGAGAGAACGCCTTGTATTTGTTTTCAGTCCCAACTTTTGGTAGTTAGATCAGACCACAGTTGGCCACCAAGTCCTCAAGCACGCAGCTCCACGCTTCGTCTCATTTTCACATTGCAAGGGCGCAGGTTCCCTACTCCTCTTGCAGTGGCACTAACCTCAGGGCACTAAAATCATTTTGGCAGTGACACAAGCTTTCCGTGGATCTCATCTAATATTAGAGGACTCTTAGAAAGATCTCTTCTTCCTCTTAAGACTTCATGGCCTTAAGACTAAATCTCCATGTGTTAAGAGGCCCCAACAGCAGCAACCAAACTGCCATGAGAGATCCCATATTTTCTGGCTTGTGCCACCTCTCTTAACAGATCTGCAGCAGACACAGGTGATAAAGGAAGGTTGCTGAGCACACACTGTTACTCAAAATCTCAGCTTCCATCCTGAATTCCAACAGGAGAGGATGGTTTGAAGGTCTTGAAACGGAGCCATCAAATGGTGATTTTCTGGCATCATACACGGCTATGTTTGGATGTCAACCAGTTCGTAAAACTGATCTCTCCTGCAGTACTATCCCAAAACAACTGGTACTCCTATTGCTATTGGAAATTCTAGATCAAATAAGGAACACCTGCTCTTTAATTTTTTGGCTCCTCTTCCCCTGTACTAAAATAAAAATAAATATACTTTGAAACCTTTGACATGAACTTAGAGACCATCAAATGGAAGTGAGGTGAAAGAGAAAACAGATGGTAACATCTGTAAAGAGCCAAATAAACAGATAAGCCAGCCATAGATATGTAATTACAAAATACTCAATCTAAAAAATAGGGAAAATGCAATCAAGCCACAGCTGCACTGCAAATGTGTAGTGAGGGCTGGGTTTTTTGTTGGGGGGGGAAATAGAGGGAGTATGGCACTATTTCTTATTTAATCAACTTTACCTTGAAAACAAACAGGAGAGCAAGAGAGAAAGTGGTGGAGGACCAATGGATGGTCTGAGAAGGACAATGTGTGGTCTAATGAAGTTTAAGGAAGCACATTAAGGAACAGAAGAAAATACAAATCAAGCCAGAGCAGGACTTTCCTCTGGGCTTTCAATGCCTTAATTACCTACATCAAAGCTTTAACTCCTCTTTAACATAAAATGCATGTTCTCAATTTTTATCTTTGCAAAACTAACCTAGGAAGCAGGAGGCTCTCTAGACCTGTCACAGGGTCCCAAATTCAGACTCTTCATGCCTGCTGAGATCATGGCCGCACACCCTTTGCTCCCAGTTGCTATCTCCTAAAGAAAGAGGGTTGGCTGCAGACTGCCCTGACCAAGAGTTGCCAGTGCTGGCTTCTGGCTCAGGGTGCATTTCATGCTCCCCTGCTGCTGAAGGCACTGCATCCATTCTCCTGATGCTCTGGTGCTGTGTGCCAGCCGCAAGCCCCCGTTGAGTACCACGCCACCTGCAAGACTGGGTTAGTCCTTTGCTTTGCTAATCCTGGCTGGGATGTGCTCGCTGTCGGTGGGATGTCCTCTCTGTCAGTGGCATCTCCTCAACTGCACCAGTTACTGACTTCAGCTCCCACCAGGACCGCTAGAAAAACACTCGAACAATTCCTGACGATAACCTGACAATTAGTTAATGCTAGGGAAGTGCTACAGTTTACTCCCAAGAGCAACAGTCCCTAACTTCCCAACTGCCTAACAAACAACATTTTATTATGCTACAGATTATTACAAAATGTTACATTTTAAAATTTTAATCCTATTGCTCCCTGCTTCTTTTTCTCTTAGGAGAGAAGGTTGCCCTGAAAATCACCATCTGCTGTTTGCTGCAAGCATCAAAGGATCTTCCACCAACATCTGGAAAGAGGATACAGCAACTTTTGGTCTCTCCCAGACTGTTGACTCATTTAAGCCTCATCAAAATTCAGAAGCTAAGTCCATTCGCAAAAACATGATCATGAGGCATGAGAGAACGGGGAGGAAAATGCAGAGCAAAAACAGAAAGACGAAAAGAAAACATTCAGGAAGGCTCAGAGAAAACACAGAAAAAAATATCATACATCCAGAGAAAAGCTGGAGATGGATTTGAGGGGGAAAAAAATTGAAATCTGCAGTTTGTATCTTGTGATTAATTCTAAGATTTAAAATGTGGAATTTCTTCTTAATGCCCTTACTGGAGGAAGGGAATGCAACTGGTCATGAAGTTCACACAGGCTTATGTAAATATGCATGCAAATAAGTTGTTTTCTTTGAGCTTCTGGCCAGTTGCCTCCACAGGGGGCATCTGAGACTTTAAACTTTGCCTGGCCAGGATCAGGATGCCAGAAATAGACACAGAAAAGGAAAAGGACCCTTCCTTCAACAGGGACTTGAGTATCAAGAATGTGAAGGTCAGAAGATGCAGGTCACTTACATTTCAGATGGTGTACGCTGCTCCCGGGCACATGCCCATGGGAAATGATGTTGCTATCTCAGGAAGCAGAAGGCTAAATGATGCAAGTGGAGTGGTACTAAGAAGCCACCCTACAGCTTGAGGGAAAGACCAGAAATCTGCAGCTGACCTTGCAAGACATCAGGAAAGAGGAAGTGATGAGGGGTGCCCAAGAGCATTTGATGTGGTTTAAGTTGGCAGCCTCACAGAGGGTTTGTCTGGGGAAGTGGCTGCAGTCCCAGCAGCGATTTCTCACTAACCAACCCCTCTTCGCCTTGGGCAGGGGAAGGTGGCCAACCTTCAGGAGGCTCAGGAGCAGCATAAGCCCAAGGGAACCACCTCCCTGCTCTCAAGCACACAAAGCCACCTCAGACAAATACAGAAACTGGTACTCAATGTCCGTTAAATTTTTTTTAATAAATTTCCCCAAAGAAATGGGAAAATAACTGCATGTAGTAGATCTCTGCACAGATTCACCTATCTCACGTGCAGGTCCTGTCTGAAAACCGTGGGGAGGTTAGAGGCAGTAGGCAGAATCAATATTTAGGTTAGGTTTACGGAAGAAAATCTTTGAGTGGAGCATACCTTTCAAACAGAGGATGCTGCAATGTTCATATAAATAACATCGCCCTGCCATGAGATGCCACAGACCTGCCAGACTGAAGAAGTGACAGTGGGATGGGCAGGCTGGCCCCTTGCCTGGGCTGCCTCTCCCACAGGGAAAGGGTTTCCTGCCTGCTGTCTCCTGCCCTTTCAAAGCAGGTTTGCTATTGATCCTTGAGGGAGCTCTCTGAAAGCTCACAAAGCCTCTTGCATATAAACAAAGAGTAAATACTGTGGCTTAATGTTACATACCTCAGAATATGCTATTTGTTCTAAACAGAGATTAATTTAACAAAAGCACAGAGAGCAGACTCTAAGGTATGCTGAACCGCTGTCAGTTTGAGTCAGAAAAATTGAAAAGACCTTAAATGTGTGACCATCTATCTTTACTGCTCCTTTAGTTTTGCCATGGGTGAGGATGAAATGCATGATTAATTGCAATCACTCATCTAGACAATCAGTTTAAGCAAATATGTTTTGAGTTTCTGTAATTTTTAAATTTAGGTAATTCCTTCTCATACGTATTCCTTGCAAACTACTATTTCTGTAGGATCTTCTGTAGAGTCACAAATGCCACGCTTACCTATTTTCCATTTACCATCATAAAAATCTCCAAAATAATTTTTTCAGTACCGTAGAAATACATATATATGATCCATTATGTTAAACATTTTTTTTTCCTGTTAGTTAAATGGCTGAACCATTGAAAATTGTAAATGATTAGAAGCATTTTAAAACCATAGGAGACTAAAAAGGGAATACAGGCCCCTGCATTCACACAAAACCAGACATGCAAGTCCAGAAGATGGAAAGACTTAATTAACAGTATTCACAACAAACAGGATGACAAATACACAACGAACTTACTTGGAATAGGAAAGCATTACTTACCAACCATTGCACTCACTTCTCCTGCCATCAGCAGTGGGACAGTGTTGTTGTACAGGTTGACATCAATGATACCTTTCCGAATTGTTTCTCCTACTTTTGCTCCCAGTAATACTGAGCCAGTGGTTTCAAAAACTGAAGCCAAAATGCAAGCCTGGCGTAAAGTAACGACACCAGAGCCCACAGCTGTTCCAAAAGAATTGGCAACATCATTTGCACCAACTGAAAAGGCTAAAATAAAAGCAATGATAAAACCCACAATGACCATCCACAGGTACTCATCCATTGCCATTTTTCCCCAAACCGTAGATTAGCTTCCCCTTTGCAAATAGTTAATAGTCAAGGCTGGAGGGCACCAACGGATTTGGAAAGCAGATTTCTTGTAAACAATGAGTTCTCTCTGGAAAGTGCTGGGTAGTGTTAGAATGTGAAGAAACTGCTAACTGCTGATTTTCAAACTACTATAAATACTGTTCATTTGGCTGCCTTCGGTCAGCAGTGAAACACATTCCATATTTTGCTCCCAAACTGGTACAACTGCGATGTTCTGTCCTGCAACAGAAAAAAAAAAAAAAAAAAAGAAAATTAAAAAAAAAGAAAGGGAATACTCAGCGGAGCCTGTAACAATGCCTGTTTTCAGAAGTAAACAGATGATTTAAACTCACTAATGGGGTCCTACCTCAGCATGTGACTGTTCTAATCATAAAGCAATTCAGAAAAGGTTAAAATTAGGTCACCTCCAAAGTAATATGTTTCTTGCAATATCACTGACCGAGAAAATCTTTTGAACAATTTAAAAAGATTTAGAAAGGTTGGGGGTTTTGTTTGTGTTGAATTTAGCAAGCAGTGTGATAAGCCATCTTTCTAGAAGGAGGATTCTTTTTGGCTCTTTGCACCCAGTGATTATAAGACATGTAGAATATATAGACCATACCATACAGCCTGATTCGCAGCTGATGTATATCACCTAGCTCCACCGACCTCAGCAGAGCTCTCAACATTTTATCAGCTGCAGCCAGAGATGCACTCTTTTGAAAAATGATTTTATCTATATGTCTGTCTAGGAAACACCACTGAAAATACTCTGAAGAGCATTCATCTCTGAATGCTCTCTGAAGAGCATTCACCTACTGCTGTTATCACATCCCATGCAGTAAGAATACAATTTTTTTACAGCTTCTCAGACACTGAAACAGCACAATAATCGCAATATTCCTATGTATCCCTACAGATCTAGATAAGCCTATAAAAAAAAGTTTAACTAAAAAGTTGAGATCTCTGCTCTTTCCTATATATGGTTACCAATTACTAACAGTTATTATATTCAAACCATTGTTACAGATATCTTTTAGTATTTTTTTGATAGTTTCAGTTTTATGATGGTCTTTTGAATTACATTTTAATTAGTCCTAGTCTAATCTGAAAAAAGAGAGAGTTCTTTCAAACCAAAAAATGGACGGAGAAAGAGACTTTAAAACCTTCATCATCAAAAGACTGCTAAGCAGAGCAACAGGGCCCACACTGATGTCAAGATGGTAAAAAGCTAGAAGCAGATTTGCCGAAACCATTTGCCTCCTCTGAGGGCTGCTTCTCTTCTGCTAGCAGCCGCCACAAAGACACCCCATGACACCCTCTGCTTTGCTATCCATGTTGTTTGGCTCCAGAAAAGTGCCATTTTGGAGATGGCAAGGGGTTAAATGAACATTTAGCAGCAAATATCTTATCTGCTGGCCACAAGTTTTAAGAAGCATTTCAAGAGATCAGGGGATATCAGATGAAAAGCCCGAGCCCACCTCCTGCTCTCTCTCAGTTTCCCCACAGCTGCTTCAGTCTCATACAATATACCCACATCCACAGTTTCAAGATTATGCTTAATTTTTTTTTATGACCCCAGTGCAATGTAGGTCCTGTGGTAGCAAGGAGGAAGGGTCTCTGAAATGATGGCAAAATTAAAAATTAGAAGAGATTTTGCATATTTCTGAGATGCTGGATCCTTGAGAACAACCAACAGGAAAATACCACATCTATACGTGTTCCTAGAAAACCCTTAAGCTGATGTCAAGGATTGATGCTTTCTCTAAATATGCATAGTCAGCAGAAAATATATCCCTCTTTCTTTCTCCAGGCTCCAAACTGGCTGAACAACTGTTGCTCCAGTCTTTTCCAGACATGGAGCAGACATCAATCCTTAAATGCCTTACACTCTAAAATAACATCTCAGAAGGTCTTAACAGCTAAAAACATTTGTATAAGGATTTTTATACTATGAGATAACATGAGAAAACGAAGCACCAGTGCATTTTTGATGTTTGAAGACTTGTTGCCTTTTTATAATTCATGTCTACTCAGCCCACTGAGTGGAAAAGGACTTGACAGAGACAGAAAAGGCTAACAATATTTGGAAGAAACAGTTAAGAGTTATCACTTGTTTGCCTGTGAAGGAAGACAAAACTCTATTAAATTTATTTGTTAAAAACTTTCTGTTATGTATATCAGATATTTGGTAGATGAATTGCTGGGCTAGGGTCCTTCCTTGATCCTGGAGATTAACGATTAAATTCTTCATCCTGCATGGATTTACACAGTACCTTTGCCAAGTTAACCTCGGTGCCCCAGTTTCCTCTCCTGAAAACGGGCAAAGCTGACTGAGATCCATGCATGCCTCTGCAGACATTGTGATTATATGAGACCTGTTTCCTTTGGACTCACAAGATGAAAGCAGACCCTTATTCCCAACAGAGATCTGTCTTTTCTCCACTTATCAACCAACCTACCAATTTACTGTGGTGACCCAGTTCCTGGGATAAGGAAGAGTAGGGGGATTGTGACATTCTCCCACTGCAACAGAGTTCACGGGACAACTTTTACCAGCCACAGCGAGTTCCTGCAGCTTCCAAAATAAACCACTAAGTCACAAGGTTGCCTTTATTAGCTTCCCGTGGTGGGGGGGGGGGAGGAGGGGGGCACTCCAGATGGTCCCAAAGAAATTAGGACTTCAAGTGTGTGTGTGTGTGTGTGTGTGCGTGCTCCTAAAACTCCTCATGAAGGCCAAACAGTCTCCTGAAGTCTGTCACCAGGGCTCTTGGCAAAGGGCTTGGAGACACAGCTACATAATTTCCCCCCCTGTGAAATGGGATATATGGCCTTGGGAGAAGAGGATGTCTTAAGTAAGAAGTCACCCCTCCTGTCATTTTATGCAAGGTGGAGGTTCAAAATAGAGCTTCCTCCAAAACTTGGGAGGCTTGACTTGACATCCACTGCATTTGCACAAGAGACAGAGCACAGAAACGGCCAAGCTTTGTCTTCAACAAGATGAAAATCAAAAGGAAAAGAGGAAAGGGAATAAACGCACATTTAAAAATTAACATGCAGGCAGCATTTGCATGACTAGGTGTTACTACTTTAAACCTTAAATAACTGTGAGAGATGTTTAACGTTTAAAGAAAGAAAGAGAAAGACAAAAAAAAGCGCACATCTCTGCTGAGAAAGTTTTCAGAAATGCAAAATATCCTGCAAAGTAGGCCAGTGACTAAATACAGACTAAATCTTGTAGCATGCTTCTTTCTAGAGCCCAAAATACATCTGGCATGCTCAGACACGCTGAGCTATGCCCCTCATCACCTAATCTAACCCAAGAGCCTGTGGTATTTCATGTTGTTACTGGGATGAAAAAGAAACTGGAAAAACGCCGTACAGTAGGGAATGACAGATCTTCAGCTCTCTGCATTACAGCTGGAAGTCACTAGCCTGTTTCTCTCCTGCGCTCACTTACGCTTCATCAACACACCTCTATGCATGCCAAATGCAATTCAATCTGACCTGCTAGACGCTAGGAAATCCTCTCATTTACCTGCAATACTCCTTCTTCACCACGGCCTCCGCAGTCGGGTGCACTATGCTACTGCAGCAGACTCTGGGTGGAAAAGTTCATTTTCCTATTGATGCTTCAAATAACTCTTCCTGAACCAGCCCAGCCTGCACTGCAGTGGCCGTGCTGCAAACTCACCCTTGGGCATTAGCAGGGCAGAGGAACTGTGTTAGCACCGGGGAGCTGCAGGACCTGAAGCTGGAGCACGCATCTCTGATGTTAGAGCGAAGGGAAATGCATAGAGATGAAATTTAAAGTTGTAAGAAGCTATTTTTGTGTCAAGGCAAGATTTTTAGCTAATGCAGTTTTCTTATGATCCATAATTAGAGCGTCATACTTAGGAGGTCTAAGTTGAAGCTTTTAACTGTTTAACTGGACCTAGAAACTTACAGAACTTGCACTTCAGTGAGAAAAATCTGATTTTTGGAAATGCTAAGCACGTCCCTCTGCCTCGTTGGCAGATGATCCAGACACCCCCCTTGGACTTTTATTTTGTTGCTAGCTAAACATCTTGTTATAACTCTGTCAACATAAAGTGCTATTTCTTCCCTAAGGGAGAGATGAAAAGAAAACCTAGGTATGGAAGCACCTTGACTTATGCAGAACAACAAGTGAATTCTCAGGGAAAAGTCAGGATCTCCTGGTAACCACAAGATCATTTCAGGACATGTTTATGTATGGATATTTACTAAGACAGCTCTTCTGGAAGCAACTCACAGTACACTTCTAAGCCTAGACAAGTTTTTAGTGAAAAAAATAGTATGAAATTTGAAAAACAAAGTTGTCAGTTGGGGTTTTTTTGCCAAACAAATTGCTGCTAAAGAGAACACAGAAACATCTAACAACAGAGACGAATGGTTAAATAAAAGTTCGGGACGAAGTTCAAAGTCTAGGGAAGCAATCAGAGTGCATTACCCACCAGCAATCCAACTATGTGACATAAAGAAAACAAACAGAGACCCCATAAATGTCCTTTAATCTTCTCTTCGCAGAAAATTAGGGAAGAACCTACTGCACTCATGAAACATTGAAAGGTATATAAATCATCCCGTATGCAGCTCACACCATATATAAATCATGCTGTATGCAGCTCTTCTGCTCTCAGAGGATGCCCCATGCTGCAGTTGAAAACTTTCTCCTACTCTGGACGGGACAGAGATTTCGTGAGGTCCTGGTTTTAACTGTTTCGTTATTGCCCAAGTATGAGCAAAAATCAAAAGACAGCAGCTAGTGCAGCATTTCTCGAGATAACTCTTACAACTGTTCCACTCTGCATTATGACAAGACAGACAGGGGAGGACAATTTCTTTCCCCCCGCAGTGTTGAAAACAGCAGACATTTCACAACAGAGAGTGGCATTGAATTTGTACTGACAGGCAGGTTCACTTCTAGTTACCAGTGGCTGAAAAGTCTGTCTAAAATGCTTACCAGACAGCAGCTTCTATGAGGTTATTCCATCTCTCTCTAATGTATGTTGTTCTTTATATAAAACCAATCTGTCAGGCTTCCCACCTATGTATATAAACTCATACCAGATCTGGCACTCCAGTCTATTGGTACTAAACAAAGCACTGCATAGAAACCAAGCCTGATTTATAACCAAAGCTACTAACATCATACACATCAATAGCCCTTATCATTTCCAGTTCATGTTTGGGCCACAAGGCTCGTAAATTATCTTAAATTACTAAACTACACTCATGATATTAAAGGTGTTGTTAATTCAAGTGGTTCAAGACTAAGAACATCCCTATATGGCTCTAAATTACATGCACAGGACTTGTCACAAGGCCAAGCATGATGCAAGTTTAATGCTCCAGTACACAAAAAGCACCCCGACTTACTTTTTAAAAAAAAAAAAAAATCAATTACTGCATTTGCAGAAGCAGTTTTTGTATCAATCAGTTCCAATTTTAACATGTTTGCAATGTGTTTAAGCATACTTCATGCTACTACTTGATATGGAAACAAGACTGAAGTTGATAGCTTTCCAAGGACTCCCATCCAGTTTAACATTGCAGAGGGACTGTCACCGCCAGCTCCCAAAACTTCCAGAGGATGCTTCCTTTTCTTAGTCCCTATCAACCTCTGTTCCCACCACTGAAAGGTGAAAAATGCATATAAAATATTTAGCATGAGATTCTGTTGCTGAAAACATTCACTAAAAGCACAGACAGCAGTTACATTTAAACAGCAATTCTACAAACAAGAAAGATAGGTAAAGTATCAACAAGTCCTTGTGGTCATTTTGCTGATAAATATTTTTTTCTCTAATTAAAGGACAAATTGATCCTTCAGTAACTGAACAAAGTCTTTGTAACAAGCAAGCATTTTTTATGATTCAACACCACAGATTTTTATGATCCATTCAGAGAAAACAAGTGTTCATGGTTATAGAAAACATGTTTTATAAAAGAAAACCATGCAGAGAAATCTTTAAAACTCACCCAATATTTAAAAGTTGTTTCAAAAGAAAAAGGAGCTAGGTTCTTCCAGCGACTTGCCCTCCTGATTGTAAATACAGGCTGAAGTCTAAAATAGACATCCTATCATTCAGCACAGTCACATCTGAACATGCAAACTTCCAGAGGGTAGAAAGAGGGTTGTAACTTACACCAGGCAGTCCGGGGATAAAATTCACTCCGGCACAGCAGAACACACAAGACAACACCGAGAAGCATCAATGCGAGTCCAGAGTCTTATTCAGTAGGTGAAAATCTGCCTCCTCTTAAGCAAAGAATTCTGCTGGGGGTGGGCACTGATAAAACACAACACTGCGTCACGACTGCACTAGTGAGACAAACCAATCCAATGAAGCTCATATTAAAAGCAACAAAACGTTCCTTTTTTTTTTTTTTTTTTTTTTTTCCCCCCTAAGCATAGGCATAAATGAGAAAGGAATCTCATTTTTGACCACCAGCTGGGCATTTTGGGGTGATCAGGTACTCTCTGAGGAGCCCCAGGTCTTCTCTTTGCAAGCAAACATAAATGCACAGTTAATTCAAGTGCATGTGACTGTAGGGTACATACATCCAATTCAGGAAAGATGTTGCATGCTTGTTACTTTATCCATGTCAGTAGAGGTCTCACAGGCTACGCAGACTGCAGAAGTTAAAGATGTGCACGAGTTTTGACTGGATCAATGCCTAAGCAAGCAACTTCGTTTTCAACAGTTCAACCTAAATTACCCAATCCAAATTCCTTCAACCACTTTCCTTTAAGTGGGAAACATTTTTGCATGTATGTCAAGGCAAAAATAATGTTTGCCTAAAAGCACCCAGTTTAGCTTTATATAAAATATTTGCTTTAACACTATATAATGCAATTAAGCTATTTTATTCTGCAAAAAGGAATGTAAATCAAAACTGCATTGTCACAGTTTAAAAATCTGACAGACGCAAATTTATTTGGACACGTTACTGGTTTATAAATAAATGATGTTTTAAATTTAACTGTTAGGTTTTACTCCATTCTGAGTCACTCAAAGCCATGGCATCATATTCCAACACAATAAACTTAAATCGGCACATTTTCTGCGTCCTAAACATTTGAGAAAACCCAAATCATTGATTTAGTTCCGTAAACACAGACTTGGAAACATAATTCTTACTTCATCTATTTTTTCAAGTTTGAATATTTCTTAACAAGGAGGCAAAAACTTTCTAAATTGGTTAAGTTCAGCTGCAGATTATATTCAGGGATCATTTGATATATCTAAAAAGTGGTTTACATTTTTTAAGAAAACTCACATGGATTAATAAACCTACATTATCTTCTAAAACAAATTAAGGCAAAACTCCAGCTAGAAATCTGCAATGCAGAAATGACATTAAAAACCTCAAAAAAAAAAAAAAAAAAAAAAAGAATTATAAGTATTAGGCCACAATTCTTTGTAAGAAATGCTGACTCTTTATTTAAGGTCAATACCCAACTACTATTAAGCTTGCACCATAGCTGCTAACTTTGTGAAAAGCTACATCTCTTAAGTCTGGCTGCAAAGTCTTTCCTTTTACTTTTGTAATAGCTGGCAAACAGGCTTCCTAGTTTTAGAAAAGTGAGAAAGGTTGATACTTTCACACTGGTTTTCCCTTATGTACAAAAGCAACACATTTTAACAAAAAGAATATTAATCTTTTCCTGCAGATCTAAACATATCTTAATACTTTTTTTTTTTTTTTTTTTTACAAGTAGTGCCAATCAGTTCAAATGAGAGCGATCATAATTGTAAACATGAAGTCAGCCTGTATTTATAGGTCTGGATTCCAAGGTTTTAAGGCAGTGAATAAACAAACACAGAAACTTTCTTGGAGCACTTATTTAACTTTATAAAGTTAAAAAAAAGAACGCAAAATATTATTTCATGTTCTCTTCATAGATGACAAGTTGTTGATGTCTGCCTTGGAAAAGCTCAAACCCGAACGGTCCAAGTAAGTGGTAAACCCACCCTAGTTCTCCTTAAAGGACCATTCACCCCGTCGAGAGTAACCACCACCAGCATGCAGATGCAGGTAAAAAGACTATCGAAAAGACACATTATTTGGGAGGTATCTACATTGATTTCAAAAGCCAGAAGTTGCAGCCCCAACCTGTGGGAATCATCTCAGACCCAAGAGAACAGCAAACTGGAAGCATTTCAGTGCCACTTCCCATGAGCCAGCCTGACCACAACGGTGGTTTCTTATTGACCTAAGCTTCAGAGCTTGGTCTACACGCGAAGCAAAGGATATAATAAACAGCACAGAGAAAAGGAAATATCTTCAAAGTTTTTGTTCTGCTAAATCAGCATTGTGGACCTCAGGCATGGGAAAATTCAAGCCAAGATAGGTTGACCATTAAAAAGAGTTACAATTTGCGATACCACTAAAGAAGCAGGCAAAGGAAAATTTATATGACCACAAAATAAATGATGAGGATTGGCTTTTGGCAATGGCAGCACCAGTTCAGTTCCCATCAAATCAAATATTTGTAGAAATGATAAATATTATATATCACAGTCTTGATCAGATATCATAGGGGTTTTTTTAATTGTAATTTATTCTGGTAAATCCACAATTGAGAGATCCTTGTTTGATTCAACAAACCAACACTAGGCAGATTTATATTCTGGTTTAAAAAATGTAATAGGACATGCCAATTTAAATAATTAATTTTAAACTTCCTTTGTTTTGCATTTCCACATCAACTATTTTCTGAAAGATGTCCAGGTTCTCATTTACCAGTAACCACTAAAACAAGGTTAATTTGCAACATAATGTAACTTTTTAAATCAAATGTAACAGGCCTTTTTGCCATTCAGATGGGAAGGCTACATTATATCTATACACAAAGCAATTATACTTTTTTTAAAATACTTACATTTTGAGTAGAAAATAATGGCAGATGATTAGAATTTTCTAAAATAAAAACCTGCAAGAAGGGGAACCTGAATACCTATAAACTGCATTTGGTCAGAAACAGAAATACAAGAAAAATATCTGAAAGCTGCAGGATGTTGTTCCAGTTACATTGTGCCAACTTAAATTAGGTTACTGACCAGCAACGGGAGCTTTTGGGCTGTCACATACCTGATGGTACTCTAAAATTGGGAGCCATAAGCAGCTGGAACAGGGGATTTTTTCTTTCACTTATCAGTATTTGTGCCCCTGACCCTGCCTGGGAACCCTTATTTACCCTCAATCTATAAAGAAAGAAAATAAAATTAATGAGGAATGAAAATGGGTGGCAGATGACTGCACAGGTATCACACAGTATCTCAAAGAAATCCTGCTCTTGCAATACCCTTCTTTCTTGTTTTGAAGGCCCCTGTGACCATCTACACCAGGGGTGACTTGAAGCAGGACACCACCACATGCTGATCATTAACCTCAAAATCAGCCCTGAGGTCCTTGAGGCTAACGGAGATTTAACACAGCTCTACCAAACACAGCACCATTTCTGGGTGCTTCGGTAAGTCCATTGGGCCTAACAAATACCAACAAAACTCTGAATATCTGCTCTGCAGATAGCAGATAGCTACAAACACAGTTCAAGCTGGAAAGAGCCAGGTCCAACCTACAAAAGCATATCTGCTTTTGTATAGTGGGTAGCAAGCTCCAACACATTCTGTTATCTATCAGAATAATCTCCGAATAGAAGGAGATACATCCATGTTTCACTGCAAGAAAAAAAACATCTCAGGGACTGTCTGGAAAGTCTAATGTGGTAGACGTAAAAATTAAAAAGTCACTTGGCATTCAGGGACGGTGCAACTCCTCTGCTCTGAGGAAGCAAACCATTTGGATAGGCTTTCTTGATGGCTCTGAACTGTGTCACACTGTCGTCCAAATCTCTTTTTCCAGCAAGACACAGGGCTCTCAAAGAGGACATCTCACCCCAGCCAGGAGACTTCCACTCCCCACGGTTGAGCTGAATTGGCTGTGCTCGCATAGGCATGCAGGGAGAGCTGCCATGTTACAGAGCATGACTCTGCTTGAGATCACACTTGTCTGTTAGGCGAGCGAGCCCTGGGAAAATGAAAAGGAGGAACCCACAACTGGAGTCGCCAGAGGCTAGGGCTGGCGCAGAGGATGACACAGGCTCCGGGTGTTGTGTGGCCTGGGAGAGCCAGGGTGGCTCCAACCCTTGCCACAGCACAAGCCCATGCCGAGCCAGGAGGAGTTCAAAGGCAGCAAACCCACTCTGAAGGAGCAAGGCTTTGGCCAGCACTGATTCAAGCACTGTCCCAGTTAATGCCGGGAACTAGACTCGTATCGCTCACGACTCTGGCTGATTCACCAGATACTGAGCATACTACGTCCACACTAAGTCCAAGGAGAGGGGTGAACTGCTGCTCAGAGCCTCCCTGAGCTTAATCCACCATTTTCACTCCCCAGCCCCATATCTGAAGAAAGCCATTAGCATGGGCAAAGTATTTTGAAAAGCCCTGGCTACTGCTGACAACTCTGGAAGCATTATCCTCAATTACTAACGAACCTATACTGCCTTTACACAGAACATAAAAACTGCCCATGAAACTGCCCTGTGGCAATCCAAAAATACACATTTTGCAAATTCAGAGGCTTATGCAAAGATCTCCATGGTAAAAAGCCAGAGTGTGGCTGCCAAAAGTCAACAATGCAAATTTTTCAGATAAAGGAAACCTGACACCTCAAGCCCCAGATTCCTGCCATTTCCATTTCGGTTTGGGTTTCAGAGAATAACCGCTGCGGAGTCTTTTCCCATTGAGCCTGAAGTGATGGCTGGGGCTCCCCGGAGGCCAGCAACTCTCTCTCTTCAAAGGGAACTGGAGTGAGTGAGTAGCTATCAACATGCCAAACCACACTGGCTGGCTCTCACTGACAACCTCCAAAATCTGTGTGGCCAGCAGGACAGAAGACCAAGCACTGCTGAAATGAGCTAGCTGAATGCCAAAGGGAGAAAAGGACCAGGGGTATAACCAAAGAGAGGAGGAACGATGACATTCAGAGGTGCTGACTGGGGTTACAGGAGTAAGTGGAAGTAGATGAGGCCAATACATTGTGGCAATGAAAATTCTGCCTTTTTTTCCTACAAGCATTGCAGTAATAAAGATATAAAGGTGAAAACAGCAACGAAAACTGTGACCTTGGCTTCATTTCATAGGAATAGAAGCCAAATATTACACCAGTAAGCTGGTGACTGTGACTAATACTGTCTGGAGAACATGCAAAGAATGGCATCAGTCAACTAATAGGCCTGTTCCCCCCCACCTTCAAAGCCCACTAGCTGCTGATCTCTCTTCTTCAGAGTCCATGTAACGCCTATCTCCTGTAGCCTTTGCTGCTAGAAACATGAGAAGTATGATGGTGAAGCAAAAAACCTTGAGTTCTACCCACAAGGCAGAGTTAATATGGATGCTGCTTCACCATAGGTTGACAATGCTGCTGGAGCAAACAGGTGGCCAACAGACTTGTCACATTGGCTAGGAATTAAATCATTGCCAATGCAACATGCCAAAGAATGTCCCATAGTCAGGTACTTGGCTCAGTGAACACCTCCAAGAGGACTTACTAAGGGCATGTGGTCCTGTGAAGCAGGTCAAGAAAAGCTAGGCTTTATCCTCTGCAGAGGAAAAAGTTTCTCTCCAGTGCTTCTCCTGTGCAAGAATTAGCACTGAAAATCACAGGAAAAGCAGACCTACAAACCAGCTCAATATAGTGGCTTGGTCAGTGATCTTGTTATCAAGAACTCCCTCCCTCAGATGAGTTACTGCTCACGGAGAGATGGCTCCATGTTTTATTTAGGCTTTTCCAAGCCTGGGAGCAAACCCTGGTAACATTAGCATTTGTGCTTCAGCAGTCCAGTGCCCATGTCCAGGTGGAGCACAAAGAGTCTTCCTAAAGGTATGGGCAGGAAAACAGGACACACATTACCTCCAGTGAACTGCTGAGCTTATTTGTCTGTGGCAAGAGTCTGAGCAGCTAAAATTCCTCTGCTTGCTGACACAGAGGCTACAAAGAGAAGAGAAAGTCATTAAGGTACAGAAGATATTTCTTTAAGTACACGGTACCAGCAAACAGGACCAGTTGCTACTGTGTCTCATTCTTTGAAAAAATGTGTTTATAGCTAAGCTGTGCTGATGATAGGGATGTATTACAGCACCCTGACAGTTGCCCAGAGGAAGAAGGTAGCATGGAAGCTGCTGAGAAGTGAGGAATAGCAAAGGTGATTCCATGAGGAACCTTCCCTCTTCCCTGGCTTTCTGGAGAAGGGCAAGAATCAGAGCTAGCCGTGCCAGGATCCTGCTATGCCCACCACAGCTTGAATGAGGACTCTAGACCTATGCATTTCCCTTGCAGAAAATTATCTACCTGACAGTGGGAGTGGTGCAGTGCTGACACAGGCCTCTCTGCTCCATACAAGCACTGAAAGAGCCACACCACTCCAAGGCAGGGTGCAAATTCCCAGAGCGCTGAAGTATCGGAAAAAATCAAGCAAAAAAGGAGAAAAAAAACCCTAAAAAAGTAAACAAAATTACATCTATGGCAGCCAGGTATGACAACCACACCACATGAAGAGAGTCCTCTGAGTATGGAAGCACATGTGGAGCACATTTCTTGCAAGACTTGGAAGGGACCACAGTCTACCTCTGTCATACCGATAAGGAAACTCACTGTTATCCATAAAACAAATGAGCAAGTGGATCATCTGTGAAGAATCTAAATACTCAGAAAAAAGTATATAAAATATTTTTTTCTTTTAAAGAAATAAACAAAGAATCTATAATTAATAAACAACTAGTTGTTTCTGGTCACTGAGACCTTCTGAAGTCACAGAAGTCATTTCCTCTTCCATCTCTTCTACACATAAATTTAAAAGGGAAAATTAATTGTGTCATTTTTTTCAACTGTCAATCAGTTCCTCAGCCTTGAATTAACCAGATATTGAATTAAATCAAATTAATAAAATGATGTGAAAACAGTTGCTCTGAAATGGTAGAATACTTTACTCCCAAAATGGGCTTAATATTTCAATCAACACTGTTTCCAAGCATTTAACCAATTATCTCCCACAATTTGATTTTGTTTTCTTTAAAACTTCAGCAGACATAAACACCTTTGAATCACTTCATTTAATACAAATAACTAAACAGATTACAATTAATTTGGGCTATATTACAAGTTTGTCTCCTTCAAATCCAAAGTACCAGGGATTTAAAATAAACATAACCCTTTCCAGTTTTAAAAATTTCTCAACCAAGCAAAAAGTATTTTCCATTCTTTAGAACATAGACCATATATTGTTCACTATGTACATTCAATCTGGGATACACTGATGTCACTAATCTAATGTGAAATTCAGGTGTGCAGAAGACCATTCTGTATCTACTTTAAAACAATCATCAGTTACTGACAAATATATTTAAAATATGAAAAAAATTACAAACTGACCTACTGGCTACCTACTAATCCTGGAATTTTATTTTGTCTGGAATTCTCTAGGGTTTATTCAGAGAACAAAGTAATCGCACAAACTCAGAGGCACAGTTCTCCATCAAGAAAGTCTTCTACAAGAACATGCAAAAACCCACAACGAGAGTGCCTCACAGGTCGACCTAAAGAAGGCAAATACCTTGAAAGGAGTAATGCTGTAAGAAACACTAGGTGAATGTAGAGGCAGAGGTAGTACGAAGAAAACAGAAATGTGCAGATTTACTTGTTCCAGTCAACAACAGTAACTGAAGTTTATTGATTTCAGTTTCAGCAGCTAAAAATCCATGAAAACATTTTTATATGATACAGACAATACTATCTCATATTCAAATTTCTATCAAAGTAATAATATAGGCTATGGTTTTCTCACAGTCATTAAGATTTACTTATCAATTAGTACAATAAAATCTATTTTAAAATATAAACATTACTAAGTGCAAATAGTTTTTGTATCCAATTGTAATTTAACTGTTCAATTGTATGGAAATATCTAAGTAAAGAGACTGAAAAAATATAACGCTTAGCTACAAAAATAGCTGGACACATTCTCAGCCACTGTCTCTCAACTGTTCCCTTTATATCCACTGTAAAACAATTTCCAACACACTAATCATATCTATTCGGAAGAAACTAAAATTATATGATTTCAAACTATTTTCATTAGAAAAACAGTCCTTTAACAACTGCTTTTACTCTTCCATCTAATTATATACTCTTAAAGGCCAAATATTCAGTCAGGATGCAAAAATAGCCATAGCCTTTTATTAAGGATAAAACACCAGATAAGATGCTCTTTGCCTCTACCAGCAACACTGTCTAATATAGGAAATTACATTTAATTTTAAAATTTTAAATACCTGTATGTTGAAATCTTCGTAACTCCGTATCAGAGACTTACTACAACTAAGTCTGTTCACAGCATCGTAACTTGCTGGACTGCATGGCTAGTATTTCCTTGGAGATACTTCACATAACAGCCAAGATGTTCAAAAAACTACCTTTCTAAAAAGCTCTTAAAACCCCACAGCCCTGCCAAGAAATCTTACCTATCTGGAATATTTTTGTGATCAACAGTTAAATAAAAAAGACTGAACTGATTAATATTTGATTCTGACATCTGTCTAAGGACAGCGTAAGAACAATACATTATAAGGTTACTCAAATTAGAGGGCTAGCACTTTTTTTTTCTTTTCCCTATGCACCTGTCACACTTTCTATGCAAAGGGTGTTTATTAAATGCAAGCAAACCCCCTGATTTCCTATTTCATAATGGTCATGGTCTGTTCCTCTCCATATTCAATGTACGTTTCTACAAAAAAACCAAAATTGATTTCAAGTACAAAGCAGCAGCTATCTAATCCACAAAGAAGAACTACAGTGACGTTCTGCTCTTCCTAAAACAAGCTTGAAGCCACGATTATATTAAAGACACAGAAGTGAGGGGATTTTTCAACTTCCAAACAGATATGCAAACAAAGTATTACAATCCAGGGGCGCAGGCAAATGAATAAGCGAGAAAACTATGTGACGTTTGTGCAGCGTCCTCTCAAATCCTGCAATCCCTTCTAGAAAGTCTGGGTCTACATCTCCCTCTTCTTTACTCATGTTCTTCTCGCATGGCTTGGTCTCAGAAACTTTCCATGCCTGTAACGGAAACTTGAGCCAACTTCTTAAATGTATGATTTCTTCATCTCCACTCATCATCCACTTCTGTTTCTGAGAAGCTCCTCATCATGACACCTGTATCTCAAGAAGCAAAACAGGAAACATCACAGGGATGAAGCAAGGAAAGATGAATAATAATATGCCTCTGTGTCTTTAATAAAATCCCAACTTCCATTCAAGTTCCTTTTAGGAAATAAAGAGTTCCTTTCACAAAAGCAAAGTTTTGTCAAACTACATATGTAAACATCATGTGCCAAAATTGGGGTAACCAATGAAATCTCCCAATCTGCACCTCCGTTCCTGACATGACGAGCAGGAGAAATCCTGTACCGGCTAGCCTTACATACTCTGGAAAATATCATCAGTTGCCAAGCTTGCCGAACTAGTCTGAGGGAGTCAGCTCAACTAAAAGAAACCGCTGACCCATCTACTAACTTATCCGCTACTGAAAACAATGCAAGTTATCTTTACCCAGGACCCCTTTGTCCAAGTAAGTAAAGCTCTAGCCCACAACTGAGATGAAAAATAAAGATGTGAGCCTCTCCTCTACTTTCCCCACTGCTCCTTAATCTACATAACTTCCACAGTATGTTTGCGTTTTTACCAGAGACACTTCCTCTGCATTACAGCAATTTAACTACAAGCTGACAAAGGTCTAAGGTATTTTCAACATGTCTTTGTTCCCAAAATCATGTCATAAAGTTTGAGGTTCGGGTGGAGGGGACTTGCCTATCTGTTTCTGCCATCCACAACTTGGGATCGAGTGGGCCCAAAGCCAAGAGCAGCACTGTTCAGAGCCTAACAATAAAAAGGCAGAAGGATGACTCATACACAAAATGGAGACACAGCCATCTTGCGTCCAAACAAGCAGCCCAAACCATTTGCTGGCTCAAAATTTTGCCTGAGGGCTGAATGAAGGGGTGCAGGGGAAATTATTTCCCCAGCGTCCCCAGCCATGAAGCTTTCAGGGCAGATAAGCAGGGACCAAAACCATTCTGCCAGCCAGCTCTCAGTGAGACAGAAGCATGAAAGCAATTTTATCTCCCTTTTAGGGTTAAGGCCATCTTTAAATAAACATTAGCACCAAAATCTCTTCCTAGCAGAGGCAGAGCAGACCCTACCTCTTATCAGCTACCATCTCAAATTCTCAGAATTCCACCTCCCATCTGAAATCCTCCTTTCTTCTGCAAAAGCACTTGACAGCAGCATACTCCATACATGGGGCACGCTTCACTCAGAAAGACAGTGTATCCCTTCGCCAACTCCTCCCAGAGAAACGATGGGTCATTTCGGCTCTCTTACACTGTTAACTCAATTACAGCTATAGGAACAGAGTCCCATCCGAGCACAAAATTCTTGGCTTTGGTTCTTGCACATTGCAGTAGAGGAGATAACTAAGCCTTGGGCGGTCAAAGAAACCTTCTGACAACACTCTGGGTATTGCAGAAACAATAGCTGTTAAGTAACAGGACAGAAATGTATTTGCTGTGCAGGGATTATATGTCAAAGAAAAATACATATTCCCTCAATTCTGAACTCTTGAAGAAGTCCTTACCCTCAGAAGTGCTTAGAAGGCAAACAATTCTGAAAGCCTGTGCCTCAGTGATCATGCCTGCTATTGAGAAACACACTATCGCCTATCAGGAAAGGCAACTATCACAGATTTCAAGAGCTTACAGAGCACAAAAGCTGAGGCAGCCACACAATGTCCCGTCAGCAGGACATCCAGAACACATCCAGATACCATCCAATTATTTTATATCACAGTGATCCTTAATCTTTTATCATGACGATCACTGTATACAAGAAACAGAAACCACAATTTCACTGTTTCATAATCATTGTAACTCCATATTCTCTCTGAGCACCAGAAATTAACTGCGGACAAGTAATTCAATTTATTGTTGACATCCTCACTCATTAATCAGATGTCTACACTCAGCATATGCACCATACAAATTACAACACATCCAGGCTGCTCGCTGCTGCATGCAGAAAGAGAACTGCAGAAAAAGATTAATAATTGTCAAAAAAGATCTGACACTGCATGTCACCTGCAACAACCAAGGAATTTTCAGTTTTCTTTTGAAGAGACAATTTACTGGCAGGCTGGTACTTCTAACTTTGATCTTCATAGCAGCCAACACCAGCAGAATTTTGTAGCTCAGTAACAAAACACAGAAACCTCCTGAATTGTTAACTCAATTACAGTATTTTGGCAAGGAAGCCTTACCCTTGTACCTTAGAGAAAGTCTTAAGATTAAACACTGCGTGTTTTAAAGGCACACATGCCTCAATTATTTGGTGTAACTGTTCATGCACCTAATTGCTTTGAGAGAAAAAGTATTCCATGCCAACTTGCTTAGAAGACTGCTATTTTTCCTTATTTCCCTAGGAAACAACAGTTACATAATCACACCTACTGTCCCATGCAAAGAAACATAAATTATAAGGCCAATTTCAACCTAATCTGATGGAAAAGGATGGAGATTTCACAGGTGCTCAATCCTACAACAGGCTTGCAGAATAAATAACTGAGGCAGCCCCCTGAGCAACGTGCCTGGCTCATAAACATCAGAGACACATCACATTTTGATTAAATATACCCAAGAACTACAAGACAGTGAGAGGCTGATCAGACACTGTTGTTGGGAATATCAGGGATGCTCATGGTACTGCTGGGTAATGGAAAGAAAGAAGGGAAGATGTTTAAGGTACCACAGTGCCACCAAAACTAAGAAAGCTGCAGAAAACTCTCATCTTCACTAGTTCAGCTGCTCACAGAGCTACTTTTTAATCTACGAAGCAATACAGCAATGCCTTATGTGTCTACCACAGCCTTCATCTTTAAGCAGGCTGCTGCTACTGTGTTAGCAGGCACTTGTCAGGATTCGTTAAAGGCACTTGGTCAACAGTTGTCCTCTTTCACCAATGAGAAACTGGAAAAGCAGATGTACACTGCAGTACAGGTGGCCTCAGAAAACCCTAAAAATAATACTCTTCTCAAACACTTTCAACAAGATCCTACCCAGGCAGGGTAAGCTAAGCACTGCCATGACAGGTCAGATTGCTGGTCCATCTGTTCGAGAATCCTGCCTCCTGTGATCGGGACCAGATGCTTCAGAAGGTGGAACAGCTCGGGTAGTGAACAATGATGTAATTCACCCAAAGGGGAAATTCCTTCCTGACCTCATCAATTAGCATGAAGGTTTATATGTTTAATTTATTTTTAATCCTATTTACTGCAACTCTGGACATTGTCATTATATATATAAATGTCCAGGTCTGCTTGGAATCCGTCTAAACTTTTAGCCTCGGTAATATCATGTCGTACAATTATGCGAGGTTTCAAATGTACTGATTTTCAATTTCATTTAAACATCCCTTTGTCCTTGCACTATGGGAACTAGCACAGCTATTAACCTCTCTTACCCTCCCAGGGCTCCAGTCCGGCTTGCACCATAAACTCCCATGCCGTACTGTGCTCTGTTACAGATCAGGAACATAATCTGAGGGCGGTTAAGGCAACAATTTAGCAGCTTCCATCAGTCATCCAGCAACACTTCTGTTACGCTAAATTTCTGGGATCTGCTGGAAGCTGGCAGCTCCACCAGAATTACACCAGGCCCTCCCCTCTTCCAGATCTTGCAAGCTCTCTTTTCCACTCCAGACCTGCCACCCTTATAAGCAAACTGTTTTGCCCTGTGATGTGCTCTTTGAACCCATTCCTTCCGAGATCCTGTTAAATTTAGTTATAAAAGAACAGACAAGAAGCATACCATGCTGGGCTTTTCAAGGTCACACAGGAACCTCTCCCTTCAAGCAAAGAATTCCCCTGCCTTCTCCATGCCTGTATAAAGAACAACAGTGTCCAACCAAGCAAAACCAATCCCATTTTTTTTTCTTGGCTGATGTTCCTGTGGGCTGCAGGTTCCTCTGTGAAGTAACTTTAGCCTATGTTGTTACTTATGGATGAGCTCATGAGCATCATGACTATTATGCCAAGTACTTACTAAAGCTCCAGTGCAATTAGTCACTGACATTTCTGCTCACACAACGCTTGCAAGAGACATCAAGGTATAAAGCCACACCTACACTCAACAAGAGTTTAGGGAAAAATTGATATAATGATGTATGCAAGCAGCAGACAAGGAAGGGAGACTCTTTAGGCAACTTGAAGTTCTGTATCCTCCTGTCTCCCCAAAACAGTCCTGCTTTCAGTAACTGTTTGGGCTGCATTTTCTTCTTCCAGCCTCTGGAGCTAAAACTTTGGACCCCAAGCCACAGGTTCTTAATCCCAAAGTCTTCAGGAGAGAAAGAGTAGGTCTGGCTGATATCTCATAGGAAGATGGCCCCCCAAGGAGATGACAGAGTTTTTACAGCATCTGTGAGAAACACCACATAGACATCACTGTTTTACCGCAAGTGTTTTGATTACGGGCTTGGAACTTGTGAATTATGGCAAGAGAATACTTCTTTGCCTCAACTGAAAATTACACCATTTCATCCCTCTTTAGAAGGATCTTCAGGCAACCATCTGGTCAAGAGAAAACTCCTGTCCCAGCCTATGGTTCATAAACAAATGGAGCTTTAATGATCAAAATAGCACTAACAGAACTGGTAGAGGCCCCACTTTGTCAACAGTTAGCTCATTAAGTAATACAACCACATGCAACTTTTTTCTCTATTTGAGTATCGCATACTGATCAGTCAATAAAATCACAGGTCTCAATGACAGCTAAGTTGTCCCACTGCATACTTCTCAATGACTTTCCCGTGCTGTTTAACAGTTACGCGGCAGTCTTAGAAACTCTGTTCCAGAGTAATGATCTTAATACTTTCTAAGAGGCCATAAATTCTTTCCTGTTCTTCTGTCTCACATGTGTAAAGACGACATACTGAACAGAGTACTTCTACAATGCTCTTAAGCAATGCTCATACAGCGGTCCAAGCCACAAGTTTCAGAGCACTGCCATACCAGCATCTCCAGGACCTCTGATCAGCCATTGAGTGGTTTGCCTCTGGCATTTCAGGATTTGCTGAGGTTGAAAGAGAAGACAGTAATGATACAGAACAATTCTCCCATCAGCAGTGGCAAAAGTAATCTTGGAGGCCTTGAGTGCAATGCTTTCATCGCTTTTGGGTCATTACTGAATATGAAGTCAAAAAGATGTGATATTTTCTGTTTGTCACAAAAATAGAGTCTGGGTAAGGAAATCTTTTAACGGACTCAACAACAGTATTTTTGGCTGCTAGAATTCTCAATCTGTTGTGCTAAAATTAGCTTTAAATAAATGTGCAATACAAGCAGTACATACTTTGCCTAAGAAAAAAATCTGCTGGCCACTTACAGATCATGTGAACTCGGTTATTTATTTGAGCTAAGAGCATCAATTATTCCAAGCTTTATCTGACTGTAGATTTGGATCTATTTAGCAATGGCACTACCACATATCAAAATGCATGATGAGCCACAGCTCTTTACCAAAGAGAGGGAAAATTCCTGCAAACAACGGTTGCTGCCATTTAACAAGATGGTCACGAAGAAAAGAGGTAAGATTGAAAAAGCCTGCACCTCTGACTCTACCCTTTCGACCTTCCCTCTGAAAAGAAAAAGCAAGTCTTCCTCTTCTGTCAGTCCACACTTCCTTCCATATTACACTATAAAGAAATTGGATGCCGTCAACTATCACTCCTTGATGCCCACCACCAAAGCTATGGAAGACGATATTACTTTTTTTCCCCCTTTAAGCTTTTCATCCATCGGTAAAAGGGTTCCCTAAGTTCTGCTCTGTTTTTACAACCGGTGTCACAGAAGCTGGTTCTAATATTGCTCATCGGAGCATACACCACGATCTGAGCAACGGCAAAACACAGTCCTTCAAACATACCGAGTACTCAGTGCTGGGTAAAGTTCACAGCAGCTGTTCGAGTCCCAGAAAGACATCTGAGTGAAGTGCCATAAATAACGAGATCACATGGAGTCTCCCATTGCACCACCGACATACATCTTTCCTGCTCAGGAATTTATGCTTCACACCCTACACTGTCACTCAAGAGCGTATTACAAACTATGTTTTCAGGATGATCCAGAGGATATTTTGGAAAGCAATAGAGCCCTCCTGCTGGACGAGTCTTTTCAAAATACTCATTCTATTCCATTACAAAAGAGACAAATGTTTCTATAATCTTGTCCAAACCGCGGTCTTTCTCAGGAGCAATGCCTTCTGTACATCATGGATGTCTAAAACCATTTCCTTAATGTCGGATAGCCTTGCTGACAGAAATTGAAGGGGACTACTGCTTTGCAGACTCAGGATCTAAGTTCTTCTTCAGACGTGCAAACGTAAGGTATTTTGTCAGACTCCAATTTCAGCAAATCCCTAATTTGAGCAGCCCCTTCTCAAGATTCTTAATTCATTTTACTGCTAGATTAAAATTAAACCCAGTTCTCCTAAAACATCTCATTCCTAGGCCTCTTCAAGAGGAGAAACACTTTTCAAAGCAGTGCCTAGTTATAATTGAGAAAGAAGATACAATGAGATTTTCTTTTTCTTTTTCTGGAGTTTTGCCACAAATTGCCTTCGAGGGCTTGGTTCAGAAATTCCAAATTCAGTTTATTGTTTTTCTCATTGAGAACTAACTCCTTTTAGCAATTCTGTTAATCTTGGAGTTTGAAGTTATTTTTATTAAAGTAACGCCCAGAGTTTAGACATTCCATAAAAAGATCAGGAATTATTTTTATTAAAGTAACACCCAAAGCTTAGACATTCCTTGCAAAAATCAGGCAAAGCACCTTCATTCTTAAAAAGGTTCTTAGCCTTTTCCTTGTAAACACAGATTTCAGAGACAACCGAGCACTGAGAAGTTTTATCAGCCCTTTTTTATCCAAGAGTTGGAAAAGAAGTTATTAAGGCAGGATTTTTCCTGACTAAAAAAATCCTGAGCCTTTTGTTCTTAACACAACATGGGTTTTTTTTTTCCTCCTCCCTCTTGTCTTCTGTTATGGAAGAAGTAGCACCGATTTCCACTCCCTGAAATAGATTTCTCATGAGACATTTGTGCTGAATTTGGGGTGTTCTGCTAGCAGTCAGTATCTCTGGTCATACTCAGTATCTGTCCCTTAGCCAGCAGGGAGTCCTGCCGACCAAGGCAACAACAATTTCTGATGGAGCTCATTAGATTACAATAAACTTGTTCTTAGCCCTTAACTCTTATGCCACATCAGAAACAGGGGTGCAAAGTAAAGGATCTTACCTCTATTCTCAGGGGCCTGAGGCACTGAAACCTTCTGCTCTTCAGTGGCAGCCTTGTCTCAAGAAGATCAAGTGCTGCCTTTTTGTTTGAGTGACTACATTAATAAAGTAGGTGACATCACCCAGGTTCCCTACCATGACTAAAACACAGTTTAAGTGTTTGGAGGGGAAGGGGAACGCCTTTTGATCACTTCTTCTCATTCGGAGTGTAGGCAGCCGTGACTGAAGACTGCACTTTGTCAGCAGGCCTCCTCCAAACACTATTGCTCTTTAGGCATAACAGGCCAAAGACATCACAGAGTTAATAACACGTTTTCCAGCAAGGTGCTTCTTCCCTACTGAGGAAGGCACGTAGTGACAATTTTCAATCTCTTTAATGTAGAAATTAGAGCCAGGACAAAATCTTTTCAGTTCTTCTGAAAGGGAGGTTAAGTTGCAACATACCCACCTTTCTCTCTTCAGCGTGTATAATTTCGGCTTGCTCAATAGCAGCGGCACTCCTGAGTTCAGGAGGACTTTAAAAGGAGTGATTATGCTCACGGAAGTAAGCTAACATGAATAAACTGCTCAGGCAACAGGGAGACATTCCAGAGCCGTGTGCCATCACCAGGCTTTTGGCCAATGCGGCTTAATCATATATGCAAAATGCAAATTACAGAAAGATTCATCACAGGTTAGAATATTCTCAATGAATAATTTTGCACTGCATTGAAGAAGCTTCCCCACAAACTGTCCTCAGATGAAGGCACTGGGATCTTCTCCCCATTTTCAGAGCTTCTACTGGCGTCAGCAAAGGCTTCCTCTGCAGGTCTTCTCAATGGATCAAGCAGTTTTGGAAGGGAAGTCTGAGAGGAAGTTTAGCACCACCCAAGTGTCACGCTGCTAAAATTTGTAACTCTTATGGCTATAAGGCACCACTGCAGCTCCTACAGGCTACGTTCTCATCTGGGCTCAGCTAGCACATACCGATTCATACTCTCTGGGCATGTCACATTGGACTGAAACTCAAAATGCTCACAGCAGGGGGGAAGATATTTTCACTACAAGCCTCGCAGAGTTTACAACCTCTTCAGCTTCAAACACAGCCACGCTCATAGCTTAGAAATATTTAAGGCCTTCTCGAGCCTTTTCACAGAATTTATAAAGCTCTGTCTGAAAAGCTTTGATCTTCTGTGCAGCACTGAGTATAAAACCTAGCCAGCCACATTTTAGTTAGGAGAAGATGACTTTTCCACCACTTAACAGATTATAGTTTTCATGTAAGATTATAGACTTATGGTTGTAACTCCATCTGAAGACTGCATTTATTTACAAAGATCTGACTGTTTAGCAGCTCCCATGGACACAACAGAGCGGTCACATTCTCAAAAACATCCGAGTTGTAATTGAGAGCAACTTGTTAACGCTTTTTTGTGGTACCTTATAGATGCAAAGTTTTAACTGCTTTGAAAGCCTTCTCTTGCATGCTTTGTGTGATCAGACACCACTACATCTGTATATCATAATAGCTTTCTAAACAGTATTGGGTAAGCTAGAAAGACTTGCCTCTGTACAGCATTCTCAAAAATAAACGTGACTAAAGATAACTTTGGCACAATTTTTTCAAAGGTCACAAGCTTTCCCCATCCAAGACATCTAATAATTCACCATGAACAAAGTTCCATGAGAGTTTGAGAATCTGCTCCTCTGTGTGCCTACAAGCCCAACTACTAAGAATGGAGGCAGAAGAAATAGATCTGTTGTCTCTACCCTATCCGCCTTTGCTTTTAGGCACCGATTTTTTACTACCAGTTAAAGAAAGCACTTTTTTCCTACACGCTGTATCGCGAATTAACGAGTAAAAATCACGGCAGAAATCTGAGATAAAATTTCAAAAGCTGACTGCACCTTCCATCCCAAAGCATACTTGAACTGTAAAACTGACATATAAAACCCCCAACAAAACAGGATATAGTTTTGCAGGGACAGAACTTCAATAGCTGCACTGAAGTCAGGAAAACAAACCACTACCACTACTACTTTGGCTCATAGCTCGAGCATTCTTCTAACGCCCTAGCAAACGCAAAAGGTACGCACCCTGGAAAAGCTTTTGCTTTTGTTGCTTCTCTTAAAAATGTTTTGTCTCGACAAGCAAGTTTGTGAGACACTTGTGCCAGCCACTACCTCAGGCCCACGAACACAAGCGGAGCAGCAAGCCGCTTGAGATTTCCAATGCTTCGCTATGCTCCCAGCTCAGCTGAGAGGAAAATTGTAAAACCGTCAGCTACAGACAGAGAGACGGCTGGGTTGAGTGCACGGGAAAGAACGGGGTCGTTCTGACACGCTGCTTTACTGAACGCAGGGAGCCGCGCCGGGCGGCTGCGGAGGACAGCGGCCCCGGCCAGCGTTACAGGAGATGCGCCATTAGCGAGGACTCGTCCCCGCGCTGCCCGTTCCTGGCTGACGGCTCGGGAAGGCAGGGCTGCCGCGAAGCGGGGCTGAGCTCTCGGTGCAGCCACGAGCCCCGCGCCGGGACAACGCTGCGGCCCGCCGCGGGGCGAAGCCGGGCACAGGAGGCGGAGAGCCCTCCCGAGGAGGGGGGGGTGGAGATGAAAGCCCACCCGGCCGGCCCGCCGGCACGCAGCCCGCCCCCGGGCCTCAAGCGGACCCGTCCCCGGTCCCGGCCTTGCCCCCCCTGCCCGCGCTTTCTACTCGGGCGGCCCCTTCCCGCCTCACACCGGCCCCCGCGCGCCGCCGCCGCCGGTGAGGCGCCCCCCCACCTCCCCTCAGGGCGGACGGGGCGAGGGGAGGGGCGAGGGCGGGGCGGCCCCGCGCGTGTGCCCCGCCGCGGCCCCACTCACCGCCCGGCGGGCGCCCTCCGGCCTCCGAGCAGCGGCGGCAGCGGCGGCAGCAGCAAGAGCGGCAGCGGCGGCAGCAGCAGCAGCAACCGGCGCGGCCCGGAGGCGGAAGCGGCAGCAGGAAGTGAGGTCGCTGCGGGGCGGGGGGAGAGGGAGGGGCGCCGCTTCCGGCGGGTGGACGGGGCCGCGGGCAGAGGGGCCTGCGCCGGGCGGGCACCCGCGGGTCCCTGTCCCGCGTAAGTACCGGGGAGGTGGTGCGGAGCGGGTCTTCCTACGGCCGGAGTAACGTGGGAAGGGAAAGGCACCGGGGAGGCAGCGGCGGGAGGAGGCCGGGCAGCGCTGGCGAGCCGCCGGCAGGCCTGGGGGTGTCGGCGTCCTCCGCCCCGTCGCTGCGTGGGGACGGAGCTTCCTCCCGCTAGCCCTCGGCCCCGCAGAGTTACGCTTCGGTTTTCCTCGGCGGCTCGCCGGGAAGCTGCCAAAAGGAGCCGTCGGCGCGGGTGGCGAGATGGCAATTCTTCACCCAAACGAGCCCATCTCACCGGGGAAACCCGCTGACCCGCCTCCTGCCACAGTCTGCGCGGCCCAGATCACGTTTTAGAGTACAGATAATTTCAATCTAATAAAATTTCATGAATGAAGCCAAGTTTCCTCGTGTCTGAATGGAACTGCAGTGCTGTTTACCACTGACTCAATACATTTTAGCACAGAATCGGAAAAAAAAACCCTTTCTGGGCACATGCTCCCAGTTCTCTGTGCTGTTCACCACTCAGCCTACCCAAGTCATATAACGTTAGGAATTACAGCATGATACATCTTCAAGTAGTTTTCATGATTAGATACTTTTATTAAGAAGTAATTTCTGCATTATTCTGATTTTGTGATTTACCTAGAAAGATAGAAGTAACTAGGGCATGATGTCTCTTCTGGATAAGCCATGATCTTTCTGTTATGCAAATTTCTATAGACAATCCCATTCTTTAAAGTAGTTTGACGAAATTAGGCTAACCACCTTTGCTATTAACATTATAGTATTGGCTTTGTGTCTTCCAGATATGCAATTCACTGTGTACTTCTCAGAGCTTCTCCAGGAAAGGTTCGCCGTATTACATACGCTACCCCCACACAGACAGAGAGGGCAGAATCTTTCTGCACTATGGCCAGTGACACTCCAGGCTCTCAAAGCTGTTCACCTTCGCTAGGCAGTAAGGCCACAGTATCTTCATTCACATTTACTGAATGCATTCAGTAAATCCAACAGTGCATGATCAAGGAACAAGGGTTTCCAGGCAGATAGGTACTGCCTTGCTTTCTCTAGCGTGCCGTTACCAGAGAAGGTAGGAGCTCATTTCCAAGGTGCCAGCAGAGAGAGGAGTAATTTAAACCATTGGTAAGACTGCACTTCTCTACCCTCAGAGGTTTCTCTGAGCTGGTCTGCCCTGTGTTGGGTAGTCTCCTGCTGCTTGTTTCAGCAGGCACTCGGTTTACTTCACAGGGCTCAGAGAAAAGCTACGGAGAACAAAGTTTTTAGGAGAGTCCCCTTCCTTTCCCCCTTGCCTTCAGCTATGTATCAGGTAAGAGGCATTGAAAATGGCTCCACACTGACTCTTATCATCAGCACTGGAAATACATCCTGAGTTCCTACAATTGTGGGCTTCATTCCACTGAGAGCTGTATGCTTTCAGTCTGTTTTGGTGGCTGCTGCTGCTGTTCATACTTCCTTGCTGAAAAAAAGAAACACTGATCAACAACAATTATACCATTTATTATATACATGTATATATATGTGTGTGCATGTATACATATCTATATATATACATGTATAAATATGATAACAACCAAGAAATAGACTTGAGAGTAGAGAATGTAATTTCACCGCTTAGGCACCCAAGGGGAAGTTTCCGTCACTGTGTGGAACTAGTCCTTTAGCATATGGCCTTGAAAAGGCTGAACAGCAGGGTCACAGCAAAATGTCAGTACATTAATGGCAGAGAACTATGATTCCATTCAGGTCCTTTCATTTAAGAAAAAAAATTAAAGACTATGGCTTCATAAGTAATTGCTACAGATGACCTGAACAACTCATTAGTCACACAGCTGATCTCCACATCACTCATCTCCTCCACAATATACAAGCCACAAGCTAACAACTACATTGACTTCAAAATTAATCTGGTTAGCAAGGCAAAGGGGATCAAAGACTTGTGTGCGTGGAAAAAACACCAACAGTGAATGCCAGCAGGCATTCCTCTGTACGAAGCACATCCTTTTTTAGTTCCTACAGAATGCAATGGCCTAGTTTAAGAATCTTTACATGAAATCTTTACATTTAAAAGGTGGTTTCAACTCATTAAGTATTTCTTGCCCATATGCCCTCTAGGCATGCATGTATGGCAGATGTGAAGAGCGTACAGGTGTTTCTCTGAATCGAACCTCTGGAATATCAGCCATGGGGCTCTTTCCTACCTCCATCCTGACCTTCAACATTAAGATGGGAGTGGCAACATTTGTTGGTACAGTAAAATCCTCATTTATTTTCAGTTTATTTAGTTGAATTACTCGTGATTCCACAGGCCTCTCAACTTTTACAATTTCATTCACGTTTTGACAATATTCAGCCATTCCCAGCTCTTTTTAACTTCAACATCGGATTCGTTTGGACAGCTAGAAGAGAACTGCATGGCCGCTCCCCCACTCCATACCTCCTCAGGCCTCCATCCTGTGACCCGCGCTCCTGCAGAACCCCTGCTTGCGTGGGGTGCCACAGGACCGGGCTTCCACCCTGGTGTCCCCACCGCACGAGGACAGGCGGGCTCGAAGCCGCCCCTGCAGCAACCGCCCCCCGGTAACCCGCAGGCCCGGGGCGGTAGGGGGGGGCGGGGGCAGGGGGGGGTGGAGCCCCCTCTTTCCTTTGACTCACCGATGGAGTACATCTCCAGCTGCTGCCGCAGGCGGATCTTCTTCATGCTGTCGTAGAAGTTGGGCTCGGGCGGCGTCTCGGCGGCTGGGGGCAGGGTGAAGATGCGCATGATCCTCCTCTTGTTCCTGCCAGGGGGGCAAGGCGGTGAGAGCCGCGGCTACACGTGGGGCCGGCGCGGCCGCTTCCCGGCGGGAGCCCTCGCCCCGCCCCCCGCGGCCTCCCCCCCGTCCCGCGGCCTCCCCTCACCGCCGCGCGTAGACCAGCAGGGCGAGGCTGGCCAGCACCACCAGCAGGTAGACGTTGGTGGCCTCGTTCCACGCTTCGTGCACCGAGTAGTCGATGGCGCCGCTGTCGCCCAGCGCCGCCGAGCCGCCGCCGCCGCCCGCCCCCCCGGCCGCCGCCGCCGCCGCCATGGGGGAGAACGGCCGGCAGGGGCGGCCCCGCGGCGGCGCGCGCAAGGCGGGCGGGAAGTGACGTCAGCGCGAGGTGCGGCGCCTCGGCCTCCCGGCCGCCATCTCGGGGTGGCTCTGAGGGGGCAGCGGGCGGCCTCGGGCCGCTCCCCCCCCCGCCTTCCCCACGCTCTTATTTACCCTCTAGCTACCATTCCTTGGGAGGATTGGGCAGAAGTAGGTGACAGTTCCTCTCTCAGGGGATGCAGGCACGGGGGGTGTAACAGTCTTGCTTTCATGGTACCAGCGCCTGAGGGGAAACGTGCAGGTGGGTAGAGGCCTAGCAGAGGTGTGTGAGTTCAGCAGCTCTGAAAGCCTGACAGGCGTGGAGTCCAAAGCACCTTCATCCGCCGGGGCTGGTGCTCGCTCTGTGGCAGTGGAATCATGTGGGATGTAGCTCAGCAACGCATGCTGTCAAGAGAAAAAAGAGGTTCAGATTCTCACAAGCTTTCACTCTTCACATAGGAACTAAATTTGACAGTTTAGGTTGTCAAAATAGAAACAGCACTTTCTGAAAAATCTTGCGTCTTTTTTTTTTTTTTTTTGTGCCAAAATGGGAGTTGCTGGATATTCAGATGCTGGAGCAACATAGCTTCCTCCTATGCTCCATATGCTCCTGATGCCAAAAAGCACAATTGTAGGATTATGCTTTGGCAGAGAAGGTGGAGCGGAGCAAGCGTTTCAGTTTAGAAACTTGAAGAGTCTGAACTGCTTAATGAGTGCAGATTAACTAGGCAGAGGATGTTCTAAGACAAACATGCTTGGTTTTTTGTACCCCCTGATGTGGTGTGTTTGAGCTACATGATAGGTTAGGTGTGCTGTCCTTTATACTCTCCTGCTTCTTTCTATCCACCGCTGGCCATGATACTTCCTTTTACTATATCTTCCTTCAGATACTAGAACTATTACAGTGTACACTCTGGATACGGTTTCATCTCCCTTTGCTTTATGCATGTTTGGGGTATGTGATTACGTTGCAGTTATTTGTCTTCACCCTTTATAAGACAATAAGGGGAAAAAACAACTATTTTTAGGGCATGATTCATCTAACCTATGTCAAACATGCAGAACGAGTCCTCCTGTGCACAGGAAGTGCTCTGATCCCTTGCTGAGGGAGTGTAGACACCTTGCTTGGATGCCACTGGCTTTGCAAAATGTTCAACCAGCCTGAGGAAACTCCATCCTTTGGGGAGCCATCTTCTCAGTGCAAGATGTGCCAAGTCATTCTCTTTCCATGCTATGGAACAGATTCATTTTAAGAGGCCTCAGATCAGGGCATAAAAGGATGTGAGTGAAAATGACAATATAAAAAAATAAAAAGCTAAGGCACTGTTATCATGTGAAAAGTTCCTTGCCCCACATGGTGTGGGAAAGAGTAAAACAGCAATTAGACATAATTCTAGGTCATTAAATTGGTATGGCACCCATGCACAAAACTGTAGAAACCACTAAGAGAAAAAAAAAAACATCTATCACTTACGCAACATGACACAAGCCAGTTAATTAAGTGATTTTAAACAGTTTCTGGTGAAGTTGAGGCTTTTTGATGGTTTTTTTGCTATGTTGAACTTTTCTGCTAACAGGCCTGACAGGAAAGCATTGCACATCTGTGGATGAAAAGTGGAAAGAATAAACGTAAACTTGAGTGTGCTTTATATTTCACTACTACCTCTAGACCTCAGTTGAGATCAGGCTCCCTTGTATGGGGTGTAGAGAAGCTGTATTTAAGCTGCATCTAAAGGCGCTTTTTGTATTAACCCTGCAGCTCTGCTCTGAACGACCTGGGAAGGGGCTGGAATGCCCCAGGACTCTGCACCCAGCTTTCTGTCCAGAGGAAACCAAGGCTCGCATCCACAAAGCATGACTTCAGGTCTCAGGGTTTTCTCTGCAGCCTCCAGCACGCAGGAACAGACTCTGCCTTGCTCAGCAGGTGCCTGATTTGTTTGATTTAATTAAATGCTCAATTTGAGGCTCAGATAATCCACCCACCCCCAACCTAGAAGACAGCAGAGAGATTTTTTTCCCCACATACCCCTCTGAAGTTAGCAAATGTTAAGCAGTGGGTAGGACAGGGTTAGGTTGAGAAGCACAACATCTGGCGCTGCAGTGAGTGTGACAGCCCTTGCAAACCTGAGTAAAAGGGGTGATCTCCCACTTGCTGGCCTGTGGCAATAGGAGTTCTGGGGGCATAGGCCTTCTGCATGACTTCCTTGAGGAACCTGGTTCAAATACCAAAGCTGGTTAACTTTTAAGCCTAGGTTAGCTTGTACTGGTACACTGTTGTTTATTTTTATAGCTTGGGCTTTTGTTTCAGTCTTAGGCTCCTGAAACACCTTCAGAAGGGGAATGCAAGCTGCTGTTGAATTTGGCCAGAGCAAAGTCAGGCCTTGCAGTTGTCGTTATGTGCACAAGAAATGGTGTGACCTGTCCGTGTAGATTATGTAGCATATTTATGCGTAGCTTGGATGTGGTGGGATGGGAAAACCAACACTTGTGTATGCTGTTAATTCATGAGGACATAAGTTGTTTTCCTGTTTTCTTATACTAAAGTTGCTTGTAGGGAAAGGACTGTCATTTTGTGCTGTGCCTGTATATCTGACCTCCAGGATCCTGGCGTGTGACCAGAGCATGTAGACACCAAACAATATATAACAATAATACATGGCATTGGCATAAGTTATTCCGGCAAAACATAGCTAATGGAGACCCAAGTTTAGTGGCTAGATTTTCAACATTACACAGCAGCAAATAAGCTTGGGGAGTTTCAACTGTGGGTCAGACACAACCCCCACAGGAACCAGCTCTCAGGGAGAGAAACACATAGCTGTGTGATTTAATTTAAAAAAAAAAAATCCCAACTTTTACAAAAGTGGGAACTTCGTTCATTCCATAAAGAAATCTAGCGTGTACTTGATAAAAGCACCCACTTCAGTCCCATAGATTTATCAAGAGAATTGCTAAAAGGGTCTTCCAGCTGTACAAGGAAAGAATTCACTTTCCAAAAGTCCTTAGCATCCAGCAACTACTGTAAGTTTGACCGAAAGCTGCTGAATATTATCAGTTTTGAAAATGCAGTTACTTTCTATCCAAAATGTGAATGCTGGAATCTAACAGTAAGCTTGTTCTTTTGAAAATTAGGGCCCAAGAATCTGTGTGTGTTGCTATATATAAATAAATAATTTTTAATGGATTTTGAGTTACCCAGAGGTAAACAGAATCAGAAATTGCTGAGACATAAATATCACTGTAATGTAAATATATTCACCATTTAATCCTGATAAATACTGGATTATAGACTTCAGAACAGACTGACAATTATTGGAAATCATGTGGTCATCTCAAGTATACAGTATTTCAATTAAAATAAAACCATAAAATCCTTTTTCTTTTTTAAAAGTACCATCTAGCATATAATTTATTTGGATGAACTCTACAAATATACACATTATATCATGCTAGAAGAACTTGAGAACCACTTTTTTCTTGTTCCCAGGGTCTCTTGACTGTTGGTAAGACATTACAGTCATAATGATAGAATCGGTTTACAGTTGCAAATTCTGCCAAATATCTCACAAATTATATTTGGCAAACAACAGTGCCTCTATTTCACAAAGATAATGATCTGATGTTTTGTTTATGTGGCACCAAAGGAAAATACTGTTTTAGAGCTTGTGATAGAATTTCAAAAAGTTTGTGTGGTATTCTGAATTTCTGATAAACTTAATAGTTACCACTCCAATAAATACAGAGTAACACGGACTTTAAAAGTATCCTTCAAAAAACAAAAAAAATAGAAACTCTGTTCAGTTAAATAGGTTTTGTCCATTTTATTTCCTCAGTGTTTACCCAGGCCTACATAGCAGCTGGTGTGCATATGCATGCAATACTTTTTACATCTGATGGTGTTGAACATACAGATGAGTTGCCATAAAGGCTCACCTGTGCAGGATTTAGTGTTGTAGGAGTACTTCTAGGATGTAGTCTGAAACCAACAGCACACAAAGGGAAACACACTACGTCAGACTTGAGCCACCTAGAAGCCTGAAGGCAGCAGGCAATTTGGAAAGGAAAACAGCATAACCTTGACAGTGCTATTCTTTGGATGTCTGAGGAGAAAAAGAAAGGAGTGGGTTTGAACTGAATCTGGGACTCTGCTCTGAGACAGGCTGTTTCCATTCCATATTCTGTGGTACAAACCTATCTGCTAAGGGCTAAACTTTACCAGGAAATCCACTGGGAATTTGTTTTGGCAATAGCATCGCACCAAGGGTAGAGCATACCATACCATAGCATACCATAGCATAGCATAGCATAGCATAGCATAGCATAGCATAGCATACCATACCATACCATACCATACCATACCATACCATACCATACCATACCATACCATACCAGTAGTGGATCCAGCTGCCCTGACATAGTTGGCACCCACAGCCAGACTGGCTCAGCTGGCATGTCCTAGGTCTCCCTGTCCCCTCCAATGCTGGCACAGCAGTGTTCCCAGGCAGGTTCAGTGTGGGAATCAGGTACTATTTCTTGAGTATGGGAGATGGTATCTGCTTTAATTCTTTGTCTAGCTGGTCGGATAGGGTGGGCAGGGTGTGCTGTGGGACTGCTGCAGTGGTGGCAGAGGAGACACTACCCAAAAAGGAAGGGCAAGGTGGTGCAGATCACTGACCTCAGCAAAAGGGTTGTCCTGTCCCTGGGCAAGATGCCAGACCCGTGGCCTTCATCTTGGTGATGGCAGCAAACAAAAGCTCTGGCACCACTGGGACCATATCTGCCTTGACACTGACCACCTAGGGTGGTTTGGGGAACCTCCTCTGAAGTTTTCTGAAGGAGATGAGCACCAGTAGCAGTCCTTCTCCTTGTGTCACCTGCATCTTTTTGCAGCTTCTTTGGCTGGACTTTTGGGATGGAGGAACAGGGATACAGTAGGAAACCTGGCAATCACAGAATCATAGAATGGTTTGGGTTGGAAGTGACCTTAAAGATCATCTAGTTCCAACCCCCCCTGCCATGGGCAGGGACACCTTCCACTAGACCAGGTTGCTCAAAGCCCCATCCAACCTGGCCTTGAACACTTCCAGGAAGGGGGCAGCCACAGCTTCTCTGGGCAACCTGTTCCAGTGCCTCACCACCCTCATATTGAAGAAATAACCATCCCAGGAGAAGCATCTTTTGTGGGAAAGGACAGGGAATGTGGGGCCCTTGATTTAAGCTTGAGATGAGAACCAGCAACTGTTGTTGAGGTTAGACAGAGCTGTGGCAGTGGTCTTGGCATATTTCCACTGGTCTAGAGCTGGCTGGGGAGGGGATGAGGAGAGAAGGGCTTTGCAGGCTTCCAGCTGTGTACAGGCCTCTTCCTGTTCTCTATCCTTTGATGTTTTCCACCAGACATATAAGAGCTGCTTGTACTGAGGCAGCAAAGCCCCCAAAAGTTTATCCAAGGCTGTCGTGGTGGTGAAAACTGGAATGCCCAGCAGCAGAGAGAACTGGAAAGAAAGGAGGCAACTGCACGCGGGGCTGCCCTGCCCCTTTTTCCCTCTTGGTGAGGCCTTGCCTCTTTAAGGGAAAAGAAGCTGGAAATGTGGGAAGGATGGGGTTCATGCAATCTTGAGATTGTGGAAGGGGTTAGTGGGGAAGAACAGAAAGATGGAGAGGGCTCTGATTTTACTGAAAGACTGGAAGGAGGTGACACTCAAACTCAGTTGAGGTTGCACCAGGTTGAGATTAAAAGGGACAGTAAAGTACAGAAATACCATGAGCAAGTTAAAGGGGAGGTAGCCCCTTCAACTGGCATGTGTGGCTCTTCTGACAGCCTTTATATCTGTCTGTCTTGTTACTACAGACTTGCTCATGCAAGCACAATGAGATCTTCTACAGGTTTATGGAAGTTTGCTAGCAAAATACTGGCTCCAAGGCCGTACCCTGGCTATGTTTGGGCATGAGAGACTGCAACTACTAAGCTGACCTTCATGCTGCCATCTAGTGTTTTCTTCATCCCAAAAAAGAAACTGAAGCTCCATAATGCTGTGTTCAGAACAAATGTAATTTATTCCTGCTGAAATACACTCTGGACAACACACAAGCTGAAGGAGAGGGAATGGGGAAGAGACATGCGAAGGACCCAGTGCTCAGGGTGAATGTTTAGGGAGACACCTTTTCTTAAAAAAAATTGTAACTATTTCATCCAGGAACAGAGAGAGACATCTCCATGGCAAGATAATTATTCAGAACCAGAATTTGCCCTCATTTGTTTTTCACTCTGTGAAAATAATATGGCTGTTTGCAAGGTGCCACAGTACACACCAAAGCAAGAATCCAAGCAGAACCTTATCTTAACCAAGAGAGACCAGCACAAGAAGTTTGTCAGATTCTTCTTGTCTGTCCTTGCTATTCTCATAAAAAACGCATGGTATGTTTACTTCACAGCCATCAGATGCTGATTTTTCTTTCAAGTATACATGATGGCTAACAAGAAGTAACAAGTTATTGCTGGGGGCACAATGCAAAAGATTTGACTCTTAGCCCTTCAAAGCTTGATCCCTGGCTTTGAGGAGCTGTAACAGGATGCTTTTCCAACTGTTGCACATCCTGGATTCATGCTGGAACTGCAGAACTCTAACCCTAATAATAATAACAACTCAAGAGTTCATGGGCTGGATGATGCAATTACAACAGAGGGAGCGCATTCTTTTTCCCCAGGATTCTTTAAGGTATTTTGAGTCAAAGTCCAAAACAAACACAAAGCATCCAAAATCATTGTTCTCTTTTGGAGACCCTGACTTCTGAGCTCTGCTTCCTGACAACCTGAGCAGGAAATCTGCCAGGAAGGACTGCACAAGAGAAAAATGGCAAAAATCAGCTAATTTAAGAAAATGGAGACTGCCCAGAGGGAAAGGAAACTCATAATGAGCAGCCTTTAAAGGACCCCTGCTGGCATTGTATGAAATCAGGTATGAATTTAGTCATTTGCAGGAAAGTTTTCCCATTTATAATAAAATCTTGGTAGCAATAGAACAGACATGTGTTTGAACGTTATGTATACAAACTGACTGCATGTTCTCAGTGCAGTCATAACACGGCTTGTTTAGATGAAGAGGAAAGAACAGAACCAAACTCTTCAGCAGAAAGGACCATGCACTTCTCTGCTTACAGATCACCTCTCAAGTCAAAACATGGAAGTTGTCTCAAGCCCTTAGGTCTTTCAGAGACCTTGTCCGCATAACAAAGTCTTCAGGTGCGTAATGGTAGAGTCCAAGTGTCTCATTCATACTATTCTTGTTTTTTCACCGAGAGAACAAATATATCCCAATCCCACCAGTCTACTACTGGATTAAGGCATCATCATTCTTCGTCTCCAGCCGTTGGTACCAGGCTGTAACATCCATGTAGGTACCAAAAACTTTATCCTAAACACACTGAACAAAAAAGCAGCCTCTCTTTATGCTTGAATTCAGACCCAATAGAGTTGTATGCTCTGAATATAGGGCTTTTATTTTCCAAAGCTCACGTTTAATGCTAATGGCTGTGGAAGGAAGTCACATTCTCTTTCAGTTCCTTGTTCTCCCTGCTTCCATCGAGTCACGATGACACTCAGCAAGGATAATTGAATGAAAAATGATACGCTTCAGCTCTTTTCCAAAGAGCTTGGGATTTCTGTGGATTAAAAAAAATCAAGAGGCCCCTGTTTTACAGCTTTATCTTCAAAGAGCCCATCTGAGAATACCACAGGGCAGAGGCTTGAAAACCAAGAGCATGTATCTGTAAGCAGTTTGTTCGGGATCTGCATCATCTGCTTGCTTACAGAGTGGCCACATGCTTGCTGGTGTGGGACACAGGGCCCACAGAGCAATGGCCGTACGGCTCCGAAAGCAACCCATTTGCTATTCAGCAGAGAGAGACTGCCGTTGGGGCTCTGGCATGGGGGTTCACCAAAATCTGAAGTGAACTGGGGTACTCCTTTCTGAGTGACCACTGCTTTTACTCCAGGGGGACGTGGGGGAGGGCTTTGTGGATAAGATATGGGCCAAAGCCACAGGAATCAGCACAAAGCTTGTGGAGGACGTGCCATGGTCTCTGCTCTCCAGTAATCTGCCAATCACTTTAAGTGGACCAATTTTTTTTAACTCTTTTTCTATAATTTTTTTACGACAGTTTTTGTGTAAATGTTGTGACAAAAAAATGTTTTATTTCTTAAGGAACAAATTTCCCCCCGCACCCACACAACTTCATTTCTCTCCCTCCTCTTCCAGTGATAGATTAAACATGTCAATGAGAAGCTTGCACAGCTCCAGCGTGGGCGGATTTTATTTTTTTTAGATTAAAAGTTACAAGTTCAGTTGTTCTCAGTTCTGCGGACAGAGATTTTGTCCTTCAGGCAAGCTAAATAAATAGGAAGGACATCAACTTTAGTCTTCTGTTTGTCTCATGATTCACTATAACATTTCCCTAGCACCAGGCATGGCTGCCTCCCGAATAAGCAGAGTTAAAACCTTCTTGTAGGTGTCTAAAACCTCTTGGGCAGAAGGCCTTTCAGCCGGGTCCTCCTTCTTACATGCTGCATGGATGTCAAACAAATGCAGTCGCACAATGTCACTTCCTTCAACGTGGCCCAAGAAAAAATTGGAGACATCCGGGATTTTCCAGATGTCTGTTTTCTCATCATAGGGAGGCATGAGGTCATCCTCGAATGGCACCTCTTCTCCATACGGCCAACGCTGCTCAGGAGCTACAAACTCGCCCCGGAGCTCCCGATGACCACACTTCACCAGCCTGCCGGCACTCCTGTTCACAAGAGGCAAAGCGTCCAAATCATTCACCAGGATGTGGAAGTCACTTGTTAGGAGATACTGAGAGAGGACCTTGTCCAGGTCATTCGAGTCGCACATCACTAAGGTGCCCAGAGGGCTGCTGTGCAGGTACCGAATGACACTCACATAGTCTATAGCAAGCATCAGCCTGCGATGCCAGGTGTTTATGCCCTTGTACTTGGGCATGTGGAGAGTTTCATTCAGGCCCCTCAGGGAGCCTAGAGGATGGTACTCAGTGAGGATTGTGAACTGCTGCTCACAGTAGCCAAGCAGACGGACAACGTGCTTGCTTTGAAGTGCTTTCAGCATCTTCAGTCCATGGAGAAAGTCCTCCTTCAGCTCGGAGTTGGTGAGCTGTGAAAGGACCACTTTGTTTTCCTTCCACTCAGAAAGGAAGACCTGAGAACACACAAGAGACACGTAAGACACATGGAGAGCCTTCTTCCACCAGCCGCTACCAGCTGCCGCTGACCTCTGAGTGACTGCTTAATCACAACGGCAAATTGCAGTCACCAGGCACAGTCAAGCCTTTAGGTAGGGCCATGTACCTGTCACAGCAAGCCCTCACCGATGGCATAATTACATCATGATTTCCTAAGTTTTCTTTGCAATGAACAATGCAGATGAATTAAACTATTTCATATCACCCAACCAGCCAGTCTTACTCTGCCACGACTGTACCATGCTCCACAAGCGCTTCACCGATCTCTGTGATTTCGCTTGTGTAGCTGATGTCACTCGGTGTCAGGGAGGCGGCCCAGGGCTCCGGTCGCGCTCTCCTACCAGTTCTGTGCACTTATCAGTAGCCGTATGTCCCTGGATGTCTACAGTAATTAGCTGCTGCAAGGATAATTATAACAGCAGTATGGGCATTAATTAGCCAGCAAACAGTGAAAGCTCTTTATCCACCGGAGAGAAGAAAGGGAAACCAAACTCACCTTTTTCACAGCGCCTTCACCAACACACTTGAGTTTCCTGACTTCCCTATTTATGGCTTCGCAGGAGAGCCACGGGGAACAATTCTTCACCGCTCCCAGTTTGAAGTACCCAAAAGGGCAGAGGCCAGGGTCCGTTTCGGCACGTCCCGAAGAGACGTAAAACTTGTTGAGGTACAGGTAGAGAAGGGCATTAAGGATCAGGACGGCTGCAAGCAGTAACCCCAAGGAGAGGGATGACACCTCCCTGGGAGGAAACTCCCTCCTAACGAAGTGTGGTTTCTTCTCCATGGCCGTGCCTTCTGCATTCTCCGTGACTGAGGGAGGCTAAGCAGGACCCTCTTCCCAGCCCGGGGATGAACGTCTGTGGGGCTTTTTCATCGCAGGTTCCACAGCTGCCTCGCAGCCACGGCAGCCTACGAGAAAGGCCACGCATGGTGGCGGTGCGTGCTCACAGCGGCCTCAGCCGCGACGCCCGCCTCGCCCTTCATCCTCCCGGTGCTCTGAACAGGAGGGCCCGGGCTGCCGGCCGCCCCGGGTCGCGCCGCTTGACCCCGGAAAACGCCGCAGCCGCGGGGCGGGGGGGAAAGACCGGCCGCGCTTCCCGGCCGCGCAGGGCGGTGGCGGCGGCGGCGGCGCCGCCCCGGGGCGGAGCGCAGCGACATGGCGGCGGCCGCGGGGCTGGTGGCGGCGGCGGCGGCGGCGCTGGGCGCCCTGCTGATGGCGCCCGGCCTCACGCAGCCGCACGGGCAGGGCCCGCCGGAGGGCAGCGGGCCCGGGCCCGGGCCCCGCGGGGGGGCGGCGGCAGCGCGGCGCCCCCCGGGGCGGATGGACCAGGCCCTGCTGCTCGTCCGCAACGAGCTGCCCGCGCAGGGCTTCCGCCTCGCCGCCCTCTCCGGCTCCTGCCACCAGGTGAGCGGAGGGAGCCGCGGAGGGTTGCGCCGTGTGCGTGTGGGGCGGGCACCCCCCGGCCTCCGCTTTTGACAGCCCTGCCCCGGCCCTCGGCCGGGCTGCTTGGCTTTTCTGTCGTCTCCCCGTGGCTTCGTTGGGTTGCTCCGCCTCGGTTGTACCTTCGAGCGGCACGCCGGGAGGCCCCGCAGTGGGAGCCGCTCCAGCCTCTGGGCACCTTCCCAGTCTTTGCCGCTGGGCGAAGCAGGACCCCCTTTCAGTCTCCTTTGGCACTAACGAGCTCCCTTCACCCTCTTCTTCCACAGTGCTTGTATCAGTTCCTGGCGTTTGTCCCGCCAAGCAACGGGAGCCTGAGGAATCCGGGCACGGCGGCGGTAATGGTCGATACCCAGCATCCGCTCACCCTGCTGCTCAACAGCTCTGTGGGTGACAGAGAGCTCTGCAAGTACGTGGCCCAGCCCCAGGGAACACCTGGATAGCTCTGTCCTACATTTTTTTCTTTCTTGAAGTCGTGCACCTGTTCATTGCCCGCTCATTGCCTCCTTTTTCCTGACTGTTTAGACCTAGAGTTCAGTCTTCCCCCCACTGCTGTAACTGTGGCGTACATTGTAATTGTGCTGGAAGGATCTAGGCGCAAGCAGGAGCTGAAGTGGTATGCAATGAGCCAGCATGGGCAAGCACCTGGTATCTCTTGCAGAGAGTATGTAGTCCAAGAAGACAAGTGATGTAGTAGGCAGCGCACGTGTGGTAAAGCATCTGTGTTGGTTTAGGGGAGGGTAATGCTTGGCAAAGGCAGAGCCAGGCAGCTCCTTGCTCGATCACGCTGTTAGACCAAGGTTTCAGCTTGCTTTTCCTACAGGCATTCAGGCTTACAGCCCACCAAATGCTGCTGCGGTATCTGCACATAGTGGGGATGGATGGCTCAGCAAGTTTCATTTCCTTTATCCTTTTGCAGGATTCAGTATCATTTTGGAGAGTTTGGCAATTATTCCCTTGTGGTAAAGACCCCAAGTACAAGCACCAAAACTGTTTCTTGTGACCTAGTCATCAATGAAGGCCCTATCAACAGCTACCTCCGTATGTAATGCTCTGTTTTCCCCTCTCATTCTACCACGTGCATGTCTCCCAGCAGAACCAACTTCCTAAAAAGTCTGTGCAGCCACTCGTGCTGTGCTGAAGATGTGTCATGGGCTTGCTCCTCTTCTCTGTCAGCATCTTACGTCTTTATGTTTTATACATCTGTCTTGAGGCCCTGACCAGGATCAGGCCTCTTCACATGCTATACTGCATGACCACAACCTTTTTGCAGCAGGGATTAGCCCAGAAAAATCTGTGGGTATGTGTCCAGAGGGAGATATTTTCATAGTTAGTTCCTGCTTCCCTGCATGTTTATGTATGTACACAGAATCCTCCCTCTTCTTCCCTCTGTCTTGCTTCTCTCACAAAATGGGATACAATTCATATAGTGTTCATATTTTTTTTTGTTGCACGTTTCGTTTTAAACGTCACATCTTGCTTTTTTGTTCATCTTTTTTCCAGGGCTGTTTCAAACTCTCATCTACGTCTCTTCCATTCTTTTCCTTTAAGTTAGGTTGTTCTTCAGTCCCTCCACTTTTCCAGCTGTAAAGAAAAATTCTCCATGCTCACAAACTTGGTGTATTACCCCCTACCCTGTCATCTTCATGTTGAGGCTGTTTCTAAATCTCTAGTTTCTTCTTCAGAACATATAGCACATTGACTCTTTTCTCACCATTGCCTTGTGATGCAGTGCAGTTTTATTTTGCCTTTTTTATACTGAGATGTGCAGTCACTGAGCTGCACTTTTAAACTGGCCAGCTTTTGTTTTGGGGTTTTGTTGTGTTTTGGTTTTTTTTCCCTGGGACTTGGGCTGGGAATATGTATTGCATAGAGAAGGTGGTGTGGTGATTGGTGAGTTGGGTTTTTTGTCATGTTTGTGTCTTGCCTGGCCAAGCCCAGCTGCTGAATGGTTTTGTTAGGTCATTTATAGAGTCGTGTTCTTCTCTCTTTCACATAGCTATTCTCTTTGCTTTCCTGGTTTACATGGGGATCCTTGCTATCCTGATTGTTGGGCGCCTTTTTATGAAGTAAGTGAACAGTCTTGTAATACCTCCTCACACGTGAAGTGGGCCCGCCAGTTTCAAAACACGCATGTGAATAATGCTTCAGAGTCCCACCATAGCCCTGCTTGCAGATCAGATCCTGTTATCAGGTTGCCATGTACACGTAAGGCTGTGGTAGCTGTCCAAATAATAATAAATAGAGTGCTACGATTTCCCTTGAGGAATATCTTGCAGCCTTGTTAGCTTATGTGTAGAGCGGTTACTGCAGAGCAGCTGACGTCCACTGTAAGCTCGCGCACACCCTGCCTCAGCCTCCCGTGACTTGTTCCTGGGTCTAGCCCTGAATCCACAATACAAGTCAGTGGGACTGAAGCATGTGTAGCATATGCAGCCTTCCATCCTGGGTACTGAATGACGTGAGCCATCCCTGCCTGTAAACAACCCGAGAATAAAGCCCCGAACCTGAGCTTGTGGCAGTGTAATTACATAGCTGGACTTAACTGAGGTCCCAGGTACTGGCTGAATCTCAGCGTTACATATGTGAGCTGGGAAAACAGAAATGGGGACTGTCCCAACTTTTGATTTATGCTGCTAAATAGTTGATATTAAGATGAAATTGGCTATAAAATACTTCTTGTTTTGTTTTGTGTTTTAAACTGTTACTAATTTTCAGAATTGATCCAGTCAGAAACTGGGTTTACAAGAAACTGAACCGCAGAGAAACTGATCGTCCAATTAATTCTGTGAGTGACCACAGTATCTTTAATTTACATTCCACAGTGTTTTCACCTCTGAGGAACACACACTATCCAGATATCTAGGGACTTGTTTATGGCTAATCATCTTCGCCCTGTGCATGTTGCTCTTGGCAAATCTTTTACTGATGCCAGACAGGCAATTCTGTATCAATGGGGAGTGCTAGCCTGGGTTTCCATGCAAGTTTAGTGGATTGATTCCCAGTAGAGCTCTTGCAAGTCTTCCACATACAATTTTGTGCCGCCTTTAGTTCCCTTGAAGCAAACATTTTGGTGAAAACACTGTCTCCTTCTGACATAGACAATGTAAAGGAAGGGAAGAAATGCCATCTTTCATGTCTGCTTCCAGTACAGCAGGAATTTTAGCAGGACTTAAGTCAAGACCTCTCTGGCAGCCCTAGAGCTGGCATTTCTGGGTGAGCCATGTTTTGTACTAGAATATAGATAGATCATCACAGTTTGGGCTCTACATCTAGGAGGTCCAAACCTGTCTAGAATCAAAAGACTTGGAAGTAGAGCTCTGCAGCAATTCTTGTAGTTGTTCATCTCCATAGCTGCATTACAGCAATGTCTGCTTCTTTATGCTGTCACTGGGGCTGATCAGAGTGATTTAGGGAACTCGATTGGAAATTAGCCACTCCTGTGTTTAAAAGGATTCATTTTCTGCTAGTTTAGCTCTCTAAACAGCCTCTCTGTGGTGTCAGACAAGCGCCAACGGGATGGGATGGATCCTGTTTGAGAGTCTGGATCTGCTCAGCTCTGTTGTAAAGCAGCACTCACAGTGATGGCAAGTCTATGGCTGATTTGGACTGGACCCAACTCTCATGAGTCTCAAACACAGGCTCTTTTCACTGCGTTTGTTGTTTCCACCCTGGTCAGAGGTGGAGGGTGGAGCATCTGCAGATATTACTGCAGTATGGTGGAGCCATGAAGGGGTTAGAAGTAGCAAGTGGGGAAACAAAAGGAAGAGGAAGATGGGGAGAACGAAGACAAACACAGTATGTGAAAGTATGCGGTTTGCTGACTTCTGTTCCCTAGGCAGCTGATGCAGCTGCTGATATGCCCTTCATGTGTCTGGTTTGTTCCCGAAGGAGCTCGGGTCCCCGAACACAACAGACTCCGTTAGCAGTGATCCCACCCCGCGATTGTGGAGCACAGCCTCTCGGCAGCGGCTGCGTTCCCTGGACACATTCCGAGGGTGAGTGTAAGACCTTGCTCAACAGCAGCTCTTCCAAGGGGAATGAGATTTTTCCAATGGTGGTTTGACAGTGTATGGAAATATATAGCAGATGGATGGTTCAAGGGGGTCTGTTTTACTTGGAAGATAATCAAGGTTTTAATTCTTGGATTTTCCGAAACACTTTGCAGTTGATCTAGTTTGAGGAAACATTAAAGTTGTGGCAGAGGGTGGAAAAGAACAACATATGTTCAGTGCGAAAATGTTATGTGAAGGAGCTTACTTTGGTTCACCACCACCCATGATCTTTGAAACGCTGCTTCCTGGTTGGCAAATCTGGGAACCTTGTATATAATCATGCTTTAAAAATAAAATAAACCATATCTCACAGTTAGAAATGTTTTAATGGGGTAAACATTAACTATGTGTTCATATATATGTATTTCATTGACATGTGATACTTGTGTGTGTGTTTGTTGTCTTTTTAGGCTCTCTCTTATAATTATGGTGTTTGTTAACTATGGAGGAGGAAAATACTGGTTCTTCAAGCATGAGAGTTGGAATGGTAAAGTACAATTGAAACAGTTTATCTGGGTTTTAACTGCAGCAGTATCTAGATATGGTTAGCTCTGCAGCTGCTGCAGCGAGCTGTTGCTCAGCTGAAGGCTGGGACGCTGTGCCGGTTTGCCTCAGTAGGGTTTCTGGCCTGTCAGGTTAACGGGCAAAGCAGTCTATAGTCCCGCTCGTCACAGGGACGGGATGGTTTCTGATCACAGTCTGTGTGATCTTTTCATTTTTGACACCAGTTCGTATCTTTAACTTTTTTGTGTTGCATAATGACAACAGTCAACTGATGGTGCTCGATGCTGTACAAACATAATGCCTTAATTGGCAACCTGATGAGGAAGGGGTCGGGCATCGTGCTGCCCTAGTAGAGAATAGCAAGGATCCCATCCCTGAAATCTTTTCCAAGACATGGCAATCAGTTCTGACCCTGTTTTTGAAGAATGGTAAAAGCAGTGAAGCAAGATGATTAGCTCTTTGTAAGTTTTGTTTATAACATCTTTTAGATTTTGGGGCATCAAATAATTGCAAGCAGCCTGCAATTCCTCTGGAAACTCAACAATAATGTTGTTAAAATTTAGGGAGGGTTCGAGGTAAATAATGTGTTCCTTTGTATTTCTCTGTAGGATTAACAGTGGCAGATCTGGTGTTTCCATGGTAAGTCTTCCCGAAGAATAGTTCTTGTGTCAAGTGATTCTTTATGTTAAGCGAGGAGAACATTGTGTGCACCTTGCCTCCATGTGGAAATGTATCTGGAGGGGTGAATTTGTGTTAAACAGTGGATAGGAGTCTGCCCCTCTAGATAACAGCATCATCCTTATGAACCAGTAGAAGAGCTAAGTGCTTTTGGCTGCCCAGCATCCTCCTTGCTCCCCGCACAGAATGTCAGTGGGAGGCCCAGGGCTACGCTGGCAGTGGAAGTGCAGTATCCCTGAGGAGCTCATTGCCATGCTACTGTGTTGAAGGCAGTTAATCTGGCAAGATTCAAAGCTGGACCGATGTGTGTCCAGAGGTAAAATAGCCAAGGGAATTTTGGATTAAGTTAGTCTCTCTATAACCAGAGAGCAGTCTTGTGGGAAAGCAATTAACCCATCTGCCCCTAGCATGCTTCTCTAAAATACACACCGGTTGTGGTTACTCTTGGAGATGGGAGCTGGACTTGGGACTGTGAACCTAATGTAGAGGGGAGGAGCAGGTCAGTTCTGAGTTTGAATCATAGATTTGCAGCTTGTGTTTTACTGCTCTGAAGAAGCTAATTTAATTTTGGGTAATGGAATTTTTTGGTGGCGTATGTATTGCTGCAGAAAGACCAATGCAATTACCTCCCTGAACTTTATTGCCTCAACTGACCACTGAAAGAGGTGGAAAGGTCCCAATGTGCAAGCTCAGTTGTCTGGGAATTCCTAGCAGTCAGAGGAAATGGTTTTCTAATTTCACTCAATGCATGCATTTCTGTTGGGGCAATGCAGGCTACTCTGTTAGCTTTAGTGTTTGCTGTCACGCACATGTGTGATGAGACATCATCCAGCTCCATTTCCCATCCGCTCTCTTCTCCAGGTTTGTGTTCATCATGGGGACATCAATATCGTTGTCACTGAGCTCCATGCTGAGGTGGGGAAGTTCCAAGCGGAAGGTGCTTGGGAAAATCCTCTGGAGGAGTTTTCTGCTAATACTGCTGGGAATCATAGTTGTGAATCCCAATTACTGCCTTGGACCGTGTGAGTGGAACTTGCTCTCTTCCTTGCATTTCTGCAGCTGTTGTTCTTGCCTCCTTGGCGGGGCTGTTGAGAAAACAGTGTCAGCCTTGCTGTACTGACCAACTGCATGGGGGCAGTTTGATGGTATCCTCCCTGTAGAATGCAGTTCAGTTCTGCACTGACGCAGTTCTCTCTGTTTGACCTCTGTGCCGACCACTGTTTATCATCTTACTGGTGACATGCCCAGGGTTGTGATTTACAGAAAGTGGAGTGGCAGAGTGGTGGTGTCCCTTGTACCTGCAGGTACGGTGGGTCTCAGCTCTCCCTGGAGAAGGGCAGATTTCGCATTTATTAAAGAGCCCATGTCTGCTCCTGTTCCACATTGCTTGCATGTTTTCCAGTGTCCTGGGATAATCTGCGTATTCCTGGGGTGCTCCAGAGGCTGGGATTCACATACCTGGTAGTTGCTGCTCTAGAACTTCTGTTTACAAGAGCTGGGGCTGAGAGCAGGGCCTTGGTAAGTTACGTGGGGAGATGACAAGTGATACAGGAGTACGGTTTGGGAGCTTTTGCTCTTCTTTGGGCACAAAGAACACATGAGAAATGATGAGAAAACATGTGCCATCTTACCTGATGTGTAGTGCAGCGTGACCTGGCAAAAATTTCAGGGAACATGCACCCTTCAGTGTCCCAGTCTGCATTTTATCACATCTAGTTTTGCTGTATTTGAGGATTTCATTGATCCATTCAGATGGTACTTAGAAGCAGGCATTCCCAGGCACTTTTGATGACTTTCCACCGCCAAAGGACGCCAGGGACAGGCATCTCTATGCTGAGTCCCGTGGCCCGTGTTTTGTCCAGTTAATTTTGGCAGTGTGTTTTCACAGCAGGGGAAAGTAATACTGCTTTTTGGCCCTTCTGGAGTCTGTTTGCCCAAAAGGCTTTTGTTCTACTCATGAATCAAAATTCCTTTTGACATTTTCCAAGCTAAAAAACATTGTGGCCTTTTGTTTTGGTTTGTTTCTCCCCCTCCCCCAAGTAATTAAGTGTCTGGAAATCATTTGTGAAGATGAAAGGTCCATTGGTAGAACCCAGTTTTGTAATGACAACAGCTCCCTCTTGTATCTGGGGGACTGTCTGCCAGGAAGTACAGGATGTCCCCAAGGGCATGTTTTTTACTTGCCAAGCTAATACCCCGCTCCCTCCATCTCACACAGGAGACGCCCTGTCCTGCTCTGCAGGATATTCTCCCCTACTGGCCACAGTGGATTTTCATTCTGATGTTAGAAGTGATTTGGCTCTGCCTGACCTTTTTGTTACCAGTGCCAGGTTGTCCCAGGTAAGACTCTGCACTCAGACTACTTTCTATGGGGCATCAGATTGTTTTTCTTCTACTGAGTAGAAAATATGTTTTATAAGCCATAGGGAAAGAATGAAGAGGACAGCTTTTAAGCCAGCGGGGTTAAGGGAAGCATTCATCATGTGAAAAAACTTTCTTTACTTTGGTACTAAAGTACTAGGTGTCATAAAGGTGACATCGTTGTTCCTTTCTATATAAAGAAGAGGATTAAAATCTCCCCGAGGTCTGTGTACAGCAGTATCTGATCATCTCAATGTCATCCCTGTCTCTATCTTTGCCCCTTTAAAGGGTCAGCACCTGCAGAACAGGTGGAGCAGCTGGTTGGGTAGCCAGGCCTGAACTGAAGCATTGCTTTAGGCTCCTGTTAGTGCCTGTCCCCTCACAACCCAGCTGCTCATGGCACTGGGATGATCAAAACAGGGTGGCCACCTGTCATGCAGGACCTGTGTTTCACTGTGTGCTTCTGGCCAGGGAGAACATCGGGCATTTAGTGTGCTGGCCAGTGGACCAGCTACTATTCAGGTGCAGCGTACCAACACTTTGTGCCATAACCTGTTTACTTCTGTCCTAGGGGCTATCTCGGTCCTGGGGGCATTGGAGACTTTGGAAACTATCCCAACTGCACTGGAGGAGCGGCTGGTTACATTGATCGTTTGCTTCTTGGAGAAAAGCATATATATCAGCATCCCTCTTCGAGTGTAAGTAGCTTTTGGTTTGCAGTATGAAGCTGCAGGCAAGCACTGAACATAGCTGTCAGGAGGGGCTGGGGAATGATACGTGCAGGGGGATGGAAGAGAAAGGAGACTGGTTGCTCAGATGCCCTGTAACAACTGTTTTCTCCCTAAGGTGATTTACCAGACAACGATGCCATATGATCCTGAAGGGATCCTGGGGACCATAAATACCATTTTTATGGCATTTCTGGGACTGCAGGTACCTTTTTTCTTTCTGGCTGTGTGCTATAATAGGAAGATTTGAAGGAATCTTGGAAGCAGGGAGGCAACTTGGTTTCTTTATTCAAGGCTGAGACTGGTTCTAACAAAACCTTTTCCAGAGCAATGCTATCAGGCTGACTTAGCCTGAGATGAGTGTCAGAGAAGTGGAATCTAACCTGGCAGTAGCTTGCATTAGATAAACTAAGACTTTTTTGCAGTTTTTGTAAGGGATGGACACAAGAATCTTGCAAAATCTCCACCCAGAAACCTCCTTCGCTTGTTTTAAGGTTGGGCTTATGTTGGGAGTAAGCTGGCTCTGCATATTGGAAAATAGGGCCAAGAGATGCATAGACTTCACAGCTTCATTTTAAACATACGGTTTTAAAGGTCACAGCTGTACATGTTCTCCGTTGCCAATTTTCCGCTTGACATGCAGTGTTAGCCGTCTTGCATAGGTGCTGTGGGCGTGCTCACCTTCCCAGGCACAAGGGAGGCAGGGGTTCACATCACTGTTACTAACATCAAAAGCTCACAGCTCATGTGTTTAAAACAGGGTATTGTGACACTTTTGAGTGCAGTTCTAGTTAGTCACTGCTGGCTTTTGTGTTTATGCAACAGTTGTAACCAAACTGAAACTCTTGTCCTGGGAAAGGAATGTTACTGCATGTAGCACTGGGTAAAAACTGACAGGGAATCTCAGCGGGACAGAGCTGGGAACAGAAGCGTGGCTCTGAGGAATGAGTGAGTCATCAGGACATGTTGGTTAGTGGTGCGTGGAAAGGAGCGTGTGCTCCGAGCAGGCCAGGGTGTGACGTGGCGCTGTGGAGAAGCTGTTGGGGCTGGCTGGGGAGTCGATGTGGTGGTGTTCCTTTATGCAGTCCTTGCTGAGGGAGATGGATCTCCAGTCACATGGTGTTAACACAGCTGCTTATCCCCTTCCTCAGTGGTAAAGTAGTGAGGAAGGGAGCAAAGGTGCACCTCTGCTGCTGAGTGGGTTGCATTTAAGTATTTTCGCCATCTGTGTCCATTCTTTGCAGAGTTCGCATTCTGAGCCTTTCAGCCACTCGGTTTATATAAATCCTATTCGTGTTCTCTGTCTTAGCACAGGTAGCTGGTGACAAATATATCTGGCTCTTGAAATGTAGTTACATTTACGGGCATTAATTCATTTTTTGTATTCTTTTTACATTAGGCAGGAAAAATAATCTTGTTCTACAGAGACCAGCACAAACAAATCATGAGTCGGTTCGTCATATGGAGCATAGTAATGGTAAGGCAGATAGTTATGTAGCTCCGTAATGGACGTGTATTTTTAAGCAACGCAAACTTAGTATTTCTGAAACATGTTGCACTGGTTATATAAACTTTAGCAACTTTCTATTTCAGGGAATTATTTCTGCTATTTTGACAAAATGTTCTAAAGAAGAAGGGTTTATTCCCATAAACAAGAACTTATGGTAAGCAACAAGATACAACTTTTAGCATGATTTTGTGAAAGTACTATTTTACCTTGGAGAATTGTTTTACCTTTCTTATATTGAGATGTCTGTGTCACAGTTCTCTAAATAATCTTTCTACTGAAAATGTGTGTAGGTCAATATCCTATGTGACAACCATGAGCTGCTTTGCCTTCATCCTCTTATTGCTCATATATTACCTTGTGGATGTCAAGAGACTGTGGTCAGGTGCTCCATTTTTCTACCCAGGTCAGTAAAATCATGGCAGAAAACATATTCCTTTCAATTCTTTCTGCACTGGTACCATCCTTTTATGTTTTCTATGCTTCCCTTGTCTTTAAAAGAGTTGGAATTTAGAATGAAGTAACCTGAAGGATGCCAAAATGATTTACTTGAGCTGAATCTTTGCATAGAACTGGGACACTTGAGTCCAGATATTTAGGAGAGAAGGACTGTCACATTTTTAAATGAGGGCTGGGAGCTGCTATTGCCCAATGACTGTTCTCAGTTTGGTCTGGAGTTAAGGTCCCAGGGAACAGCTGCCTAGTACCAAGCAAAACACCACGGCTGGCTTGTAGTTGGTTTTGGAGAGGACTGCTGAGACTTGGGTAACCTAATGGGAAACTCAAAGGCCTGTCAACAGAGTCATACCACTTCTGAAGACATGGAAGATGAAATCCTCTGGGCAGCTGTGTAGGTTCTATGTCTGTGTTTTTAGATAAGCCTGTCTTCCAAAGCATCCCACTGTGGTTTTAACCACACTGGGCTCTTGATAAACATCTGAGTGCAGAATGCAAACCCACAGCAGAGGGAACCTTTCAGTAGCTTTGGTGTCTGGACAGGAAGATGGGGAGGGCGACAGTGTGGTATCATATCTCCTACCAGAAATCCCAGAGCTTTGAAGGGCAGTCAGCATTTGTTTGCAAAGGCAATAGGTCTGACCAAATAGGTTGGCACTTGGCCACCCTGAAGACAATAACTGTGATTATTCTCCTTGTCAGTAAAATTGCAGGATGCCAGTTTGGTTGTATTTTCAATTTAGCGTATAGGTCATCTATATTTCTTTTCAATAAACGTTTTGCAGGAGAAAACCCATCAGATTATTTGAAAACACGTGTAGCGTGTCTGAGGCAAGTAACATTAGCTGTTGTGATTAGCTGTTGTTGTCTCGGTACTACTCTCTTTGGTAAGCCTGGCATGCCTCTGCCTGCTTACTCCAAAGCAAGCTCATACCTGTTCTTTCAGATGGTATGACCTGTGCTTACTTTCAGGAATGAACTCAATCCTGGTCTACATTGGACATGAAGTGTTTGAGAACTATTTCCCTTTCAAGTGGAAGATGCAAGACAGTCAATCCCACGCAGAGCATCTGACTCAAAACCTCACTGCGACAACTCTTTGGGTCATAATATCTTACTTGCTTTACAGGAGAAGGATATTCTTGAAAATCTGATAGAGGTGGTCAAGGCGTAGCGGGCCTAGATTCTGATGGGACAAGTGCATAAGGTGGATTAGCCTGCAATAGAAATACTGCCACTCATGCTAGGCTGTATTACTAAAAAGGGATACTAGTTCAAGTTTACAGTGCCATGGAAGTTGACATCAAGACTTTTATGTGACTTAAGGGACAGTATTTTCCTATTTAGCAAATACTTACTAGTCTTCTGCAGTTGCTCCTTCTGTTTTCTGTATTTTGTAAATATTTTACTGATCTCCCTCCTTCATATAGAGAAACTGAAGATATTGCAACAGTTGGGCAGTCAAAGACAGCCTGATGGTGCTTACAAAAGGAACTGTAAGGGATCTGGGTGGTGACTGCGAGCGGTTATCAAGACAGGACTGTGGTAACAGCCGTTGCACCTGCCAAGGCACCCCCTAACTCACGTAGTCTGGGGTCTGTACATACCCCTGGCACCTGCCGCATGCCTGCGCCACGCTGGCTACTGGCACACACTTAACTTGGCCATCTTCTCGACTTGGGAACGCTGGCAGCATCCTCAGCCCTGCACTTGGGTTGGCAGTGCTGTGACTGAGAAAGCTCAGGGTCACCTCTGTGCTACAGTGTGCTGCGGAACGTGGTGACTCAACTGATCGTTCTTCATTGTGTTCTTCCAATTTGGTCTCAGATCAAAACCTTAGGTTTAGGACCCTGCTGAAGCCTGCTGCCAAAGATCTCTTCCATTGGCTTATTAATCAGCACACTGCTGCTACAGGTTTAGCAGCCCGTTTGTGCATGTTCTGGGCCTTTGTGTTACGTACCTCTAGCATGGATGAGGTCTGAGTTTCACGTGCTACACTCTAAGAGTGCAAACTTTGTATAATCACTTGGATATTACCAAAGTTGGATCAAAGCAATCCTCTTTATAAATGGATTTACGTAAGGGCCCTGAATCTGAAAACCAGCAATAGAGGTAGAATTCAGCCAAAAAGGAAGAGATAGCAGACCAATTCAATGTAAGACAATAGTTTTTGGAAACTCAGGAAATTCACTCATGCTGTGATTTCCAAACTAGTGCTAATAAAAAGCCTGAAAGACCCTGCTATGTTTTCTGTGTATGTATAAAGACAGAAAGAACCAAGATGCACACCTTAGTATAATGGTCTAGAAAAAAAACCCAAAACAAATAGGACATTACAGAAGACTTCTTAAACAAAGTTTTATTTATAAAGTTTGATCTCCCCACATAAGAAAACTAAGCAGTGAACAAACACTGAGTAGTGTTTGTGTATTGCAGAACCTGTAACTCACAGGGAGCTTCTCTGACTCTCTGGACAAGTGATTTTCCACTGCCACACTGCTGTTCATGCAATTTAAGAGCCTCGCCCTCTCTTCGTAAGAGACATTGCATCATAATCCGGTTCATTCAAGCAAGAGTCTGAAGCAGCAGTATTTTCTCATTAATGCAGAACCTATGCAAGACCACCATGAGATTTTCCCCACAGCGTGAGACCTGGCGCTCCATGGCCAGGCGGAAATCTTCTTTCACTCCTTTAGTGATACCCCGGGTAACTGTATGATGCCTTAAGTGATGAAGCAAAGAGAGACAGACAAAATCAAGTAACGGTTATTTGGTGCACTACAGTAATTTAAAAGGTGCTGCATGTCACTTACTATACCCGAGTTTATAGGAGACCCAAATAGCTTGTGTGCTATGCTATTTTTTTTAAAAATCATGTGTTGAGTAGCTTACAAGTCTTTCAACAGTTAGAAGTTTCATAAAAGTCTATGCTCTCACTGCTTTGATTATGACTGTGGGGGGGAAAAAAAATGTTGCTGTTCTGGCTAACAGGAAGATCTATTCTCTTAACCCAGCATGTACAAAGTTCTCGCCTGGGGAAAGGAATTTTTTTTTTTTTTCTCTCCACCTTTGCTGCCCAGGCCACTTCCTCCTTGTAATCACTTCTATAAATGGTTGGGGTTGAAAGAAGAGTGAAAAGATGACCCTGCTTTCTCTGGAGGAAGGGGATAGATGGCTGCCACCCTAAAGAGCGGAGGGCATCTTGTACCAGTAGGAAAGCACAGGAAGGAGCTATATAATCCTGTGGGCACTGATCACTCTTGACTAACAAAAGGCGCAGTGAACACTTCACAGGCCAACGCAAAGCCCACATCAAGCCAGGCTGGAGTCCACGTCAGTAGAAGCCAGCTTTTGTGGAGATACTAGACACCAGGCAGGGATTACATTTATTCTGAGCAGAAGTTCAGGACCTGTTTTCAAACAGAACAAAGGTCCAGCTACTGAGCAAGCTAAAGCGATGCTGGCTGGGGAAATTCTTGGGATATTGCCCTGTTAAAGGCCATTCTTATGAACAGTTCTTTGTCCTCACGCTGGCCTGTAGCATTCGATACCTAAATCTTGTCTTTAAGACAATGTTCTGCAGCACCAAAGCACTACACTTTACTTGCACTGGTCCAGAACTGGATAAGTAAGATCAAGACTTCGTACCACCTACCTGTAAGACCTACTTAAGAAGGGAAGCAAAAGATATGCCCTGAAATGAGCACCCTAGCACTACTAAAGGAGCAGTGTAAATTAAATTAGAGAGAAAAGCATAATGCTAACGTTAAGACAAGTTCTGAGTCATGGGTAAGAAGGGAAGAGCTGGGCTGAACCCAGCAAGCACCCTGAAAGACAGAAAGGAAATAAAAAATAAAGGGTGAGGGCATCTGTGCCAATCCAGAGATGCTGGAAACAAGAAAGGAAAAAGTCTGGGAACTACCCTCACCAACAATACTACCCCACCTTCGCTTAAATCTGCAAGTCCAGCATTTGAGAAGAGACTTCTCTGCCAAAACAGTAGAGACCTCTGTAACACGTGGAAAAGGCAAAGAAGAGACTAGCCTGGAGTCTAGTGGGCAATTCATTGATGAGCTAGGCTGAGTGAAGCAAAACTGCACTGAAAGTATTCCAGCATATTCAGTGGTTATGGGAAAAGCCCTGTTTTCCATCTTTACTCTCTTAACCATTGCTGGCAGCCGAGTGCTATGGTCAGTCACAACCTAAAGGAGGATGTGCAACCTGCAGCTACTGAGCAAACCAGCAGCACTTTTAAAGATGTGTCCTGTAACAGCTGGAAAACAGAAAACAGAATTCAGAACAACTTAAAAGAAGAAAAGGAGCTACAAAAGGATGCAGTAACCAGTATTTTGAAAAGTGTTATACTCTTACTAATACATGATTGAACATCAGCATCATTTGGGGGGATTTCTACATTTTTGTTTAAATTCAACAGTGATTATTAAATTGAAAGGACACGGATACTGGCAACTTATGGGAAAAAGGAAAATAAATGTTATAATCGAACAACATGGTTTGCCAGGCAATGTAGGCACAAATGGAGAAAAAAAAAAGATAAATATTGAGTAACAAATTGCTGAAAACCATGGGCAGTAAAACATGTTGACAAAACACAGCACACTATGAGCGGGGTTTTTCCACTTGGTACCTGTCAGCAGTCTGTATGCTGGGCTGTAGCACAGGTATGAATTCCTGCTGCAGTAACCCCATGGGAGGGCTAGAAGTCCTTTAAAAAACAGCAAACAGCAGCATTCAAACACCCACACACAAACTCCCCCTCCGGTGCAAAACAACTCTCCAGAAAAAGGAGCAACAGAGAACTAGAGTGAGACCACACAGCGGTATGACCACCGAGCAGCCGAAGGGGTGCAGGACTTAACAGCATCAAACATGCAAATATCCCCAGATTTCATTGCAAGGCTGTTCTGCAACTGTGGTCTAAATATATACACATATTTTTGGACAGTTACACCAGGAGAAGGGACAGCAGTAGGTGCAAAACCAATTCACAGTTGTACTACGATGAACTGTCGTAGCTCTCCCCAGGAAGCGTGTCAGTCAGAAAAGATTTAATCAGAGGAGCACTGCAGATACCGCAGCTGCCCTGCAGAGCTGGCAAGAGTGCATCAGTGACCCGGGAGAGCCCACCACTTGGGAGTTCAGGGATTTGCTGCTGAGCCCAAGCCAAGTGCATGCACAGCGGGTATCGGCCAAGTTGAGTACATGACAGTGTTTGTTACAGGTTGCCCAAGTATCTTTCATTAGCCCACAGATGGCCTTTTTCACCTTTTCAAATTCAAACTGCATACAAAAATGGCTGTTAGAGGATGGAACAATGTCAGAGCACAAATGCCCACTCAGAGCAACCCCCCATTTATGACCAGGGCCACATGAACTAGCCACCAAAAGGTGTCTCAGCTGAAAGACAGTTTGTCTTCTCTGTGAAGTTAAGTCCTTATCTCTGTGTGCTATCTGTAACACAAGATAATAACCTCACGTGTCCTGCCTAGAGCAAATCCAATGCCCCACCTAAGGAGAAATAAGAAATCTGGTATATAGAGAACAGGCCTAGTTCCTTAACCTAAGTCTCTCAAAATGTCACCTAAATCTTATGAGGCATCTAAGTACTGAGTGCATCGTTCACCCCCATAGATGCTAAGAAGGGAGCAGAGAAGCAAGACTCGCACTTACATCCCTATAATATTTCGTTAGGTGCCTACCTTCAGATCTCACAGGAGGACATTTTCGTTAGTTTCTATAATTTATTGATGAATATGGATGGAGAGCTAAGTCAAATAAAGATGGGACATTTTAGTAGTACATAAACACTCTACAATAACCTGAAATAAACTATTCACAAGAATTATTCAATCAAACAAGATAATTTTTCAAGAGTTCTTGGCATGAATGAGTCCAGTACTTGCAAAAATGGGACACAGGGAACAGAAAATACAAAGGAGAAAGATGTTATTGGTCTCAGAGTGGCAGATGTTTGCAAAAGGGATTCCGCACAACTGTGTATTCATTACTGTTTGCAAGATCTGCAGTCAGAACTAAACATACCCAAGTGCACAATCAGAATAAAAATTACACTTTCAGGATACTTTGTTTCACTTTAAACCAACTAAGCTTTTCCTCCTCTGTCCCCAAGGGGAGATGTGATGGGAACGTGAGTAGAGGCAGAACACTCAACAGCTTTCACATCAAGTTTACACAGTTTGGTAGGCTAAGATTAGACTCATTAGAGTAAGATTTATCAAAAAGAAGAGCACGATATTAATCAGTCATTTCTTGCATATTGTTCTTTTCCTCTTTAACCTCACTAGCTAACACTGCTGCTACTGACATGTATAATCAGTAAAACTATGAAACTTGGCTTGTCTAGAATGGAGTTCAAAAGCATGTAGTGGTTGAATTCAGAGCTCATCGTAGAAGTCTTGTTGATGCTGCAAACAGAATGAGCTGGCTGTATCACCAGTGAAAACCAAAACCATGGACCTTCATATTCCCACAATGGATACAAGCTGTATATATATTCTGCAGGACCCAATTATAAGTCTGCAGGCTACCAAGACCTTACTTGAGCTTTTGAAAACCACACTGCAGTTTGCTTTCCTGGGTTCAGAAAAAATGAATACTAATTTCCTATAAAGTTTAAGGAACTGAGGAAAAGTACTGAAGAAGAACATGGAATTTACCTGAACAGAAAACATCCTCCAAGTCATGAAACAAAAAGCTGTCCTTATAAAAAAACATATAATATCTGTAATACATTTCCCATCAATTAAGATGCAGGATTGCTACATACATTTATGCTGAGGAGAGATCAGGCAAAGGAGAAACTGCTTCGTCTTTGGGCTGTTGTGGCAAACTCACAGAGTCTTCCTGTGCATGACTGAACACTATCTGAGCTGCCCCTGCTAATTATTGGGAGGATCATGCAGCAGCTCATACAACCAGAACTGGTGATAGGTTTGGAAGATGAAAGCCAGCCTGCAGATTTTGAGCCTACCAACCATTGTTCCAGGAAACAGGGCTGTGCTGGCGCACTTCAACTAAAACCCTAGCTGGGGGAGGCTGCTGAGGTCAACACTGCTGGGTCACACCAACCCTGAGCCTCACAGCCAGTCCAGCTAAAACAGTATCTGGGGTACCAGGGGAGTAGATGTCATCTCCGATTAGTGAACTATGCCCCGAACTCTCCCTCCCATCAACTCTCTGATGAAGTGGTTCCTGTCCTACACATCTCAGCCACGTAAAAGACACTGTACACAGCTTTTCCAGCTGGATGGGATATTTGACTGTTGGCTCAATAAGCACTAAGAAATAGACCTCTCTTCTACAAGCATTTCCATCACTGAGAAAACATAATACTGGTCAAAAGGAGGTCAAAGAGAGATTTCTGTCTTGCTAGAAACAAGCAAGCTCGCTACCTATTTCCTGGCTGGTGGGGTCAGAACAGTAAGTAACAGCTAACATGCCAATCAAAATAAAAGCCATAATGCAGAGAAATAGCGCTGAACTATTGCAACTAACTCGAGATAGCAGGTGTAGTCTTCAGTGCTAAGCCCTCTTGCTGACAAAGCCTATTACTTAACATAATACGTAGTGTAGCATACCCTGATTCTTGTTTTCATACAGCTGGTTACAAGCAGTGACATATAGCAAGGATAAGAGTTTGAAAATCTAGAACTTAAAAGAGAAGATTCTCTGTCACATAATTAAGCATTCGTATTTCTTCTTTTTCTTTAATTACACCTCATATCTCATTTTTGTGTTGATTACCTAGAACTCTGGAAAATCTATTTACTAGTCCAAATTTGGATTCAGTTGTCTAATGTTAGGCTCACATTTTTTGAAAGCTTTAGCCCATTTCTAGTTAGTGAATAGCCAGAATACAGTGATCCAAACTGGAATTTCAACAAACTTTAACAGTCCCCCTCTTATAAAGCAAAATACCACAAGTTCTAATAAACAACCAGCATATTCCAAAACATTCTGCTACTAAAACCCTGCATCAGATGCTTGTTCAGTCTTGACTCAATACTAAGAACACCTAGGAAGTTAATCCAAATTATTAATTTCCTTCAGCATCTCGTAATAAACTAAGCAGAATAAGCTTGTTCAGTACATAGCAAGAGATGACCTGCTAGTTCAGACAGAAAGGTTCTTAGAGTCTGCCTACAGTGTAATTTAATTTATGTTTTATACCTAAGTTTTTCATCATTCAGTGGTCTTTCATAACTTTGTTTACGACAAACAGTGCTTTCTGTTCAGCATTACTGTTCAGAAAAATTAGCAACACCTTACATTCATGCCTAATTATTTAAAGAATTCCTGCAAAGTGCAAGTGTCTGCTTGAAAGAGCAATACTGTAATCACTTTAATATGAATCATTCTAAAGCAAATGCCACACTTAAAAATAAATTTCTGTAAAAGTAGGAGTTTAAAGGTAAATAACCCCCAAAAAGAATTCACAGATCAGCAGGAGAGTCAGAAAAAAAAACTCACGGCCTTGTTTGAACTCGTTAGCCAACTCCTTAAATTGAAACTCAAAGACATGACAAACTCACTATCCAGAAGATTACATGAAAGCAAAGACAACCAGAACATACTCCCTTTCTTCTTTCAAAGAAAACAGTAAATGCTTTTTTATCCTTACTTGATCAACATTGCTTGATTTGGCAGCAGTTCCAGATGAATTTTCCCTCCTTCCTGTGTTCTTAAATAAGCAAATTCCTCCAACATATCAATATCTGAAGAAAATGTTAGATTTGAGTAGGGAAAAAATGGTAGAGAATATTCCTTTTTATCCCTCACATCTGAAGCCACATTGCTGAAAGGACAGTCAAAATGAACAGCTATTGAAGTAACTCATTCTTAGAAGTGATAAAGGCCACAGCATGTGTTCCTAATCCTCCACAAATTCATGAGAAACAGCTTTTTAAAGTGCTAAATACAAACATCTGTCAATTTCTTTTCTTTCTTCATATGTACAGACAGACAGAGGTAAAGAAAGCTCATCTCTCCAAACAAATTCCCTGATTGTTTTTACTTCCTTTTACTGCATTGCAGGTCATCAAAGCAGCGCATACTGAGGCTGGGAACGAAGGAAATGCCACCATGGTGGCACATATCACCCTTTTTAGTTTTATGTTTTGGACGCTTATTTTTACTCCCCCTTCTTTTAACACCAGAGCTTTTTTAGATAGAAGTTAGACCCCTTGCTTCCTAGGTACCATGGCCAGATGTCTATTTAGGTTACACACTAAACTGTCCACATGTGTGTGTGCTGATCAAAGCGTATGTCAGATATCTGAATATAAAAATCAAACATCCTTTGCTTACTCAACCCAAAAATCTTACCACACAAGCATTTCATAAACAATAGCCAAAATCATTCAACTCTTCGAAGCACAAGTACTGCTTTATCATTTTTGTTAATAGTCTTGTAGTATAATGCCCTATTTTTCAGAATGGAAGTGCAATTGCAGTGTACTTACGGGTACTCTCAAGTGCCAGAACAGTGACAGAAGGCATATTTATAGTCCATTGTGCACTGCCACCTATTACAAGAGGCTTGCATGGTATGAAAATAAATACAGAGTATGATATACAGAGAAAGCTGCTGCTGAAATTAACAGCTATTTCAACACACCAGCACATAGTTTTAGATGTGAAAGACATTCTTGGTTAAAGGATACTCGTGACATAGTTGAAAAAATTCTCATACTGGAAGTTTCCTTGTTGGCAGATTTTGTTGATGGCTTTCAGGAACAAGTTCTCACCCCTTGGCCACTCATGCTGAAGCAGAACAACTACGTGGCCCAGCGCCATATCATCTCTGCTGTCTGTGAAAGCTCTGAGCTTCAGGGAAAGAAATGACATTGAGACAATCAGGAAACACATGTTGCTTTCATAAATATATGGGATTCATGTCACCTACATTTGTGCAAATACAAAAGAAGTTCCTCAGGAGCGTATTTCATCCTGCCCTAATATATACATTTAAAATAGGTTGGAAATTTCCAGCCAAAATACCAAATTCTTTCCACTGACCTATAAGGGAAGTCTGAGTACAGACAAAAATAATTTAAGATTAATTCTATCTCCCCTGACCAAAACTAAAATGAATAGAAGAAAAAAAAGGGAGAACAAACCCTCCTCCATCAACACTCCCCCCCCACTCTCCCAGAAAAGACTCTCCACAAACCCCTTTAGGTGAGAAGCACTTGAGGCACAGCCCTTCGCACCTAGTCCCACCACTGGGATAAGGCCACATAGTTTCAGGACCCCAGATACATAAACTACACCTTAGACATGAGAGAATTTGAAGCCTTGAGTATAGCTTACCTTGAAACAAGCTAGCAATAGATGAAGGCAGTAAGGCATGATAGCTCTACTGGTACATGGCCAAAGCCTCAAATCAGACCCTGCAATAGAATAGTTTATCATACACTTCTTTAGGGGTCTCATGATTGTTTAAGTTTGAAAAAAATGAGAACAGAGCAAAACAAACCTGCAATTGTCAAATCTCAGGTAGGGAGGAAAACTTTGAAGGTAAATTACAAGTTATTCAAAAAGTGAAGTTACACATTTTAAAAATTTTTGCTTCATTTCTCTTTTGCTTTGGTAGGACTTTGTTACCAATATACTTTAATAGGTACCAGCAGGAAAACCACTCACAAACAGGGATAAAGAACTTCCTCTCTTTTTGTAATTCAAAAAGAGAAGAATTATATACTCAGCCAAAACGCGTGAACTAAAATTGAGCTGACACCAAGTTTAGGGTAGTAGCAACTCCATACCTTTCCTGAATTTAGACTTGACTTTAGGTTGCTCCTCTTGTGCTTTACCTCCTTCTTGTATTGGAAGTAGGATACAGCACATGAGATCAAGCACTTTTTCGCATGTTTGCTATAAAAAGAAGAGAGACGTGATAATGCTAAGTCTAAATTAAAGTTCTAAAAATTCAGGTATGTTAATTAAAAATTTCAGACACTGAAAAAGAAAAAACAATCACAAAATTCTCTGCTAGAACTTGAGTGGACTTAATGCATAACTTAGTCTAGCTGAGCAAAAATACGTAGTTCTCATTAAACAATCTCTGAGAGCCCACATAAGTAATTTTAATTGTGAAAAAATATGTATTGGCATTCCTTATTTCAAGAGTGTAAGATCAATATAACTGCAATCAAAAACTATTTTATTCTGAAGGATTAAGTTTTCAAATTAATTCTTAGAATAGTTTTTAAAAGCTTGTTCTGTCCATGGTAAAAATAGAAAGGAAAATGGCAATCTGACAGCATGACAGAAATACAGAAATGCAATGAATTTTTAATGCTATTTCCTAGAGACAATAAGAGGTCTGTGGGTATACATTATCACATTTCCAATGAAAAAGTAGTAAACTGGAAGGGACAAAAAGACTTGTCCAGTAGCACTAGGATGATGTTAGATCCTAAGAGAACCAGCCTTTATTATTAGTGCTGACACTGACTGACCTCAGACCACCATGCACTCCTGTAATATTAAAAAACACAAAGTATGTATTGCAAAGGTAAAGCAAGTGCAGAGGTCAGGCCAGACAATATTGTTCTGGAGTCTCTTACACTGTCAGTTGATAACTAATGCTTTTCTAAGATGATCACAGAAGTTTCTTTTAAATAAACCTTTTCTTTCCCCTGCCACATGAAGCCTATACCTAAGAATTTACCCTCAATAATTAAACCTGTTTCAGTAAAGTTAAGGAATTCAAATTTAAGGTTACATTTACAGACAACTCAAACACTTGTAGCTATGGAAAATCATAACCCCCTCAAATCATAACTACCTAATAGACTATGTAAGAGAGATGCTAATGGACAGTTAATGTGCCAGGAATGCAATTCTCCTCCCTGTGAAGCATGGATTTTTCAGTAGACCCTGGCTTGTGTTCGATACCCTGTTGAAAGCAGGCTAATGGGAAAATTCAAAGGAAGAAGACAAACAGGAAGCACAGGGCCGTAAGATGAAGGACCAGTGCATAAAATGCTGTACCTACCCGATATTCTCCAAGGGCAAAGTGGCATGTTGCTAACTGGATTAGTGCTCTCTGATTTTCTAGTGACCCTTGTCCTGTAATTTGCTGTGGAGAATGAGAGCCCTGAAGAGCTGCCAAGTGATGTAGGCTGCTAATTGCTTTTTTGTACTGCCCCTTTAAAAAAAGACAAAGGCAGTGTTAGGGTATTCTGTATACAATGGCTTGAAAGATAAAAATAAAAATTTCCTTACAGAAAGCTTTAAAACAGAGCATGTCCAAGTAACAGGGCTTCACAATTTTAATCTAGCAGAACACTCTGCAGTGATGTGCTGTGTACAGGAGTGTGAATAAATGACTTGCAAGGCAGTGAGAAGATGAACAGAATTCTGCTTTAAAAAGCCAGAATTCTGCTTTAAAAAGCCACATTTATAACTGGAACAAATGATCACGCACTTCAGAGTTAGTAATTACTTTATCTAGACTAATATTGAAATAGCTCTTGTTCAGATACAAGTGCAGGAAAAATAAAAGACCCCCAAAGGAAAAATATTTAAAACCAAGCATTGTTCTATAGATGGTATTTGGAATGAGTAGTCAGCCTAATTTCTAAGAAGAATGATAAATTTTAACCGAGATGTTAAAATCTTCTGCTGTTTGAAAATTCTTCTGATTGTCTTCCAATATAACGCACCAACAGAGGAATAAAATGCAATTTTCTTCCATAACACTCTATATATGTGCTGGTCAAGACGCCAACACAGAGGTCTCTTCCATATGCCAAAACTAGCTGGACTCAACAGCTATTGGGACAGGAATATCCTAAGTAGGTACCCAGCTCGTGGTAAGAATGGTATGATTCCATCCCCAAAAGGGTCATCCTTTAAAGGATAAAATTAGTAGACACTTAAAGCAGTCAAACTGACTAATCAAAACAGCTATTCACTAGAGGAAGAGCAATGTAATGGTGTCATTTCTACTAGCTTTTACTTTATTTTTTTACCTGGTAGATGATCATGTCTGTAAGAAAGATTCTTAACCAAAGCCAGGTGTCTGTCTTCCATGACAAACAAATTCTGGTGAACTCTGTGTAAGTGGTCAGAGAAGAAAAAATAAAAGAGAAAATGAAGCATTTCACAGCTTTGGGTTAAAAATCAATTATCTAGCAAAAAAGAAAAGCAGAATTTAAAAATGAAAAAAGGAAACAGTAAGAGTGTGAAATCTTTCCAATATAGGACATTCTCTTCCTATACAATCATATTTTGACTATACTTCCCTTCACAGTGTTCAGCAAATCTAAAAGCAGCTAGGTGGTACTATTTGTCTGCTTTTTAGAAGAGAAATTTGTTTTCAAGATTATCACACCAGATATTATCAGAAAGGGAGAGACACAGTAAAGACACATCTTCTTAAGCATGAAGTAAAGCAGCCATTAGCAGTACATCCTCACCAAGTATTACCAGCCCTACTACTAACCAACTGTTCCTTCAGTAAAACCTGCTTCCATGAGGTGTGGGGGTGAATAAGCAAAGATGCATGAAGAGTGAAACAAAATCCAGGAACAAAATAATCAGAAATGCAACAACTGATAAAACTTATTGGAGCTTAGATCAAAAAAACTCAGGACCCAAAGTAAATGACAGGAATTCTATTTTAACAATAGTAAAATTACTTCTACGCACAGCAATAAAGCCTAAGTGCAACTCTGCCTGCAGTTAGCCTTACCTTTGTCAAGTGATTCCAGAGAATAGAGCAGCTCCCAGCTCTCTCTTGCCAGTTTAAAGCTCTCTAATACTTCAATAGAGTTTGCAAGATCTGCCTTGTTTACTGTAATATGACGACTTCGTGCCTTCCCAGAAGGATCCTCATCATCTGAGCTCTGCTTAAGAGTCCATATAAAACAAAAAGATTCACTTCTTAATTTATACTTATTTCAAAGGACTCTAAAGTCACAGAAATTCCACTGAACACAAGAAAACAATTCTGTACTAGAGATGCCAGTGTCCTAGTTTAGGTGCCTTTAAGTGACTTTTCACTTAGCTTGTTTTAATATTTAGAACAATCTGATTTGCTACCAAGAAACTCAGTGGTATAGTGTGATAAACAGTATCCCGAAAGAACTGATTCTGTTAAACACAGTGTACCGCCACTGAGCTTCAGCCAGATTATCTGTTACACTTTACACTATCACTCAGTTTAAGCCTACAGTGGCTTATGCAAAGGAAATGTAATTCTTCTGTAAGTGCGTACTTCTACCAGCAGAGAAATTCTATAAAATAGTGGGTTTCTACTATTAAAGAAATAGATGTATTCACAACTCCAATCATGATAAATCAATTCATTTGGAGGTTTAGTTGTAGGACATCTGATGGCTATAGCTACGATTTTTAACAGGCTTCTGCAGTTTCTGCTGAACTCCTTCAAGTTAAAGTATTCACATCCAGCACACATGTCTACAGGAATTACTACACAAGTTGTTTTATTCTTGCTGGCTTTAGCCAAACAAATCTGTTTGCAAATTGAGGTCATAAACAGCTATTCCAGAGTAGCTCTAAAAATATGTCTATTGCATGTGTGTCAAAACCACTATTGTCTAAATTCCTGTACCAATGCCTTTCTTGTTATGAACGACAAAGTCTAGAAAAGTTACCATTGTCTTTTCTCTTCCTTCGGCAAGTTTCCTCTTTTTGTGTATGTGTTTGTTACGATCAATATCTGTATCACCATAGATGTTGGTCACATCCTCAAGAAGAACCAGGGGGGCTTGGTTTGGAGCATTTGGACCTGGATTTAAAGACAAATTAATTCAAGATTGCTCTAAACTGATCTGAAAGGTCTCATGCCTACATCAAGCTGGTTTTGTTTCCTTCCCAAGTAATGATTATAATGCTAGAGAAAACGATCTGAAATTAATTCACTTAAAGTTGCATAAGCTTAAACTATGCTGGTAAAGCTACGGTTTTCCCAAAGCAGCCTTACAGTAAAGGTCAGAATGCATTTACCAGATGTCACAAGAGTTTGCTTGAGAGCTTCAGAGTATCTTTGAATCCTTTTCTTATGGAGCAGTCACAAGATATACTCAGGAAGCAGGTGTTCTCTCATCAAGCATTATTTGCTTTTATGTAAGTACAACTATTCAACAAGTGAACAGAACAAACAGCTCTGAACATGGCAAAGCACAGCAATATTCTCAAAACATTCTCATGAGAAACCAAAGCAATATGCTGACAGGCACTGATGTCTCAAAGAAGTGTATTTTATACAAAGAGTGTATTTTATCACAGGATTTCCCCAGTAGGATCACTCAGTGTCAGCTTTGCACCCACTGATTTCAGTGTACAGAATTAAACCTTTAATTGACTGCCAGAGCCCATCATAACTCCTCAAAGCCTCTAGAGAAGCCTCACTCTGAAGCAGAGAAGACATAATTTCTACTTCCACTGGTGTCATAGAAAATCCGGTGGGATCTGGTATCTGTTATTTCAGACCTCAGTGCTGAAGTTTCATTAGATATAAAATAGGAACAACACTTCTTCATTTCAAACAACATTGGTACATGGCCACCAATGAGAAAGCTTTCCTTCCTAAAACATTTTCTCCTTTTGCACAATCAAGTTGTATATAGATGTGCAAAGCTCAGACAAAGAGAAATATACAGGAAAGGGGAAACCCATTAATCTGTGTTCCCTTTTGGAAATCTCCACCAGACAAGACAGTAGCGCGGACAAGTGTTTTCAGTACATGCATTTCTGTTTCTATTTGCAGAGAGATATGAGGCTAAGGTCTCATTCATAATTGCAAAGAACTCATTTGAGAGCTTAGTATAATGACAATCCATTTAATCTCTTGACATAAAAGAACTTACATTAAGCCTTTCCCATCACAAAGGTGATGTATAAGGAGTCCACTACAACAGAAGTTAATGTTACAAGAAACAACCAACCTGTCATGCTTAACAAATAATGTTACCTCCCCTTTGACTATGTTCAAAATAAATACCACCACTGAAATGTCCCCTACACAAAGGCTACAACACATTGCAATCAACTCTCCTGTACCATCGTGTATTCCACTGTGTTGGAATTTAACTTGTATGAACTGAAAATAGAGCCAAATCGTAATGTAGAAAACTGCATTTGTAAGAAACAGATATGAAAGTACCACAACTGGGATGCTGGAAGAGTTTTATCACTAGAATCTCAAGAGCTGCCTACTTCCAACACCTGAGAAGAAAAGAATGGGTTTTTCTTTTACTCATAACTGGTGTTCATTCAAATCAGTAAGTGCTTTGCTTTCCAAAGAAATGTTCTCTTCTCAGTAGCAGGCAAGTGCACTGCAGCCTTGATTCCAAAACCTCTAGTCCTAAAACCAAACAAAACCTAACCTCACCCTTGACCTGAAAACCTTCTCTTACATTACTGAAAATTACAAGGCCATACAAAGAGCAGTTCTGTGCTTTTCTGTCTAACTGAGCTCTAGAATCTAAGCTTACAGAGCTTTTAATTGATTTCTAGCAGAGAGTTTTATAAATAAACCCTAAAAGCATCAGTCCAAACAGCAGCTCCTGCCAAGCCTGCAGGCAGCCTGAGTTATGAGAGGTGTGAATTGCCTAATTCATTTCTCAAGTCTCCAGCAAGGCAGATAATGAATTATGTAAGAGAAATGCATTGAAAAGTTTTCTCTCAAGAGGTTTCTTGCAAATCCATGCACATGAGGAGAAAGTCGCAGATCAAAGCTCAGAGCTACTGGATTAAGGAGGAGACAGCTTTTTTCCCCACCACTACACTTCCAAAATACACAGGATTCTACATTACTACAGTGAGCCCTCCAAACAGAAGGAGGAAAAACCCTGATGATAGAAAGGATACGAAAGGCACTGAATACCACTGGACTTTAATGCTAAAGCAGAAATGTGTAAAAGATGTCTTGGAGATATTTTTGTGATGTCAGAAAATGACAGAGGATGTCCACAAATGCGGCATCCAGGATGTCTTGATGTCCAGAAATGCTGCACCGAAGGGACTGCACTCTGCTATCTCAGTATACATTCCTTTTTTGGTGGTTCAGTCTGAAAACATGGTCTTTAACATACTTAATTGTACAGCTTAGAAAGGAACATTTTCACCAGTGCTTTACTTCCTTTCTCCCGCACCTCAGAATCAAGCAGCTTAAACTGTATGCACAGCTAAAGTATCTCACTGCCCCACCATAACTCTTCTTTCCTCTGGATAGAACAAAAAACTCAACTCAATTAGTTCCTGTATTTGTTAAAGCGACACACATTTTTTGCATACAAGTTGCCATGTCATTTGTCTTCTGAGCTTAGCTATCTACTGACACTGTTCAACTGCTTATCCAACTTTCTGTAAAGTTGTTTAAAACCCATCATTTGTATTGAGTGCTTCATTACTCAAATGATCATTTGCTCCATGCAGGAAATTGTGATGAAACTTATGAACACAACATATAATTAAAATTGTAATTTTACCATGGATCAGTAATTGTAGTCTTAGTAAGTACTGATTACCTATGGTGACAATTGTTATTGTTGCAAGGAATTCCCTAGCAGTAAGTGAAGAAGCAGGAAATGCATGCTATTGAAGAGTTGAAAATTACTCTTTGAGATGCTGTTTATTTCAGCAAGTTCTAAACAAACTGGAGGTTAAAGAACTTCCCTCAGCTTCTGGGCCATCGCTGAAAAGTCCAGTTAATCCCTGAAGAGGCAACCCAGGGTGTTCCAACCAATCTGATATGCCCTGTGAGAGATGACTTGTAACTCCCCCAAACAGGGCCCGAGAGAAACAGGCCTGTGAGAAACGGAGACTGAGAAAAACAGCCTGAGAAAGAGATAAAGGATGGGGGGAGCAGAGGCCCTCTGAGCCAAGGAGTGTCTCTAAACACTTGCAAGTAACAAAACTATAGTCACAGGGAGGATAGTGTGAAGTTTGGAGCTGATAAGGCTGCCTGGAGAGCACAGGATGCAGCTGGAGGAGGGAGCCCTGTGAAGACAGGACAGTTCTGCTCTGGTGCATCTTGTAAAGTTTCAAGAATCTTCTGTTCGGTGAATGACCTTTGCTTCATTATCCATGAAATGCATATTAAAGTTGACACCCCTGCATATGCTAATGAAAATTAACAAGATCACGCTAGTTACATCATCCCATGATGCACTTTACCCCTTCCCATACATGGGATACGTAGATAGGTAGGTCAGCCTAGGGGAGTGACCCAAGGAAAGTGTGTATAAACTGAGGGAGGGCGAGGAGTGAAAGGAAAAGAAGTAGTGAAGAGAAGAGAATGGACGCATCCTTGAACCCTCATTGGTGGGACCAATGCAGCAACCCGGACCAGTGATCTCTATTTCTACCTCTCTCTCTTTTTTTTTTTTTCCCCTTTTTCATTATTATCATTAAGTAATGCAAGGCATACTATATTGCTTGCCGTAATTTGTTGTATACTTAGTCAATTATCGCATATCCAATTAGAACATTGTGGGAAATTAATAAATGTCTGAACTTTGAGACCTGTCTCACCGTTGTCCACTCTGTTGGGGATTTTCTAATCCAAATCACTCGCCTCCCTTGTTTGAGCGGGACGTGACATGCCCCAAATGCAGACTTCAATGGGTAGGAAAAAGCACAAATAACATTCATACTTTAAATGTCCAATTTACAAATTAATTACAGATTAGGATTAATGTGCAAAGCACACCTTAGAGATTATGCTTAAACTATATAAAGAAAGCCAAAGAAAGCTTAAGAATTTCAGGAAATCTTTTCCTATTCAGTTTTTATTTGATTAATTATAAATTTGTTGTGTGTTCCCAATGCAAAAATATCTTCACTTATTTTGTGGAAGCTTTTTGTACAATCTTTTGACTGAAGGAAGCCAGGAAAATATCAGCTTCAAAGAAGCAGAATCAGAGGAGAAAATGAAACAAACGTGATGCTCATGGAAGAGTAGGAACCAACCCTATGGATGTTTCTCATAACATCTTGTCTGTTACTTTTCTCTTTGCTAGACAACTAACTGCTGCTAGCCAAGGCTGAAACCACGATGCTAAGTGAGATTGATCTTTGGTCTGATCCACTACAACAGTTGTCATGAACTGCTTCTGCTGGCAGGACTAATGGCTTGGGAGATTTTTAAAAAAGACCCATGTCACTTTGTAAGATGATTGTTTCAAAAGACTAATGAGAAAAGGTCTTTCAAGACATTAGCGATGAAATCACAAAGAACTCTTTACAAAAGTTGAAACATCAGAAACTAACCTTGAAAGAGTGATGGCTGGATGTTGCTGACATACTGGAATGCATTTTTGAAGAAGACCAACATCGTGGAATACACTACTTGATTCTTATATTTAGCATGTGCATCACTATCAAAGTTACTGATGTATCTGCAGAGGTCTTTCATTCGATGCAAAATATCACCGAAACTTCTGAGGAAGAGAGACAAAAAGAAATTAGGATGTTACACAGACTCCAAAACTAAAGGAAAGAATGCATAGTGAATATGAAAAACTTAATGAGGGAATCCCCCAGCTGCAAGTCAGGGGGAGCTAGGAATGCACACCTGTGAAACTTCACTAAACATTTACCATGTTTCTCTTTGCTGAGGCACCTGGGGAAGGATACCTCACAGTACTATAGTTCTTATGCACGACTTTCATCAACAAAGATTTAGTTTTGAGACTAATTTGAAAGTGCTCCCTGGATCCATGTTTTTATTTTACATTGTACAGTCTTGAAAGAAGAGTTACACTGAATTTACACAAAATGCCATCATGTTAAAATCCTTCTTCAACACATCTCTTTAAGAATTAAAAAGCCAAATTCTCCTTGAGAAGAAATACCTGGAAAAGTATGCATTTCTCACCTTCTTCCCTTATCCATTTGCCATTCACACCTCATTCCCACCACAGACAATATTTTAAATAGCCTCTCCCAAGGATCTGTAATCTGGGATGATTTCTCTGTGAGACCATCTATTACGTATTTTTGAGAGCTACGCTTGCTTGGAGACATAATATCAGAGGAATCTTGTGAACCTAGGAAAACCAGCACATTTGTCTCTTCATAAAGAAATCAAACCAACTTATTTATTTTCAAGAAGGAGACATGCAAAAATGTACATCGGAGCTTTCTGGGTAACCATTCTTTACTGAGAAGGCTAACAGGGAGCAGTAGGCCTTTCTGCCTCCTCGTACAAGAGTGCTGATAGGCTCCATAGGAGATCTTGGAATTTGGTCCTACCTCTCAGTACATAAGCTGAGGCATCATGAGCATCATGACTAAGCGGTTGAAGCACTGTGAGGTGTTTTGGTATCAAAGAACTAAGAAACATCAAATACTATTAATTCTTGTCTACGGGATACATTACATAAATTCATTTATGGACATCACTTCAGTAATACTAAAATACATCCTAAGAAAGTTAATTTTGTAAAAATATTCTTACCTTGATATTGGCTTTCTGTCTGTGTAGATCTAGTTACATAGTTAATATAGAATTCTGCTGCTTTATTCAGATATTTATATAACAAGCTGGCAGGAAGTCGAACATCAGGGTTGTTAATTATTAGAGGGAGAACATCACAAACTAAAATAGAAAACAAACCAAAAATTCCTTTAGGCTTGTGGGGTTTTTCGTTCTGTTTGTCCTAAGTAATGTTCCTCAATCAGCAATGTAAGCCTCCACCCGTGGCTGACCATACACCACAAGGGATCACAAAGAATCTCACATGAATGACTGCAATACCAATTTGTACCATATGGTCAGTCTGGCCTAATGTGACCTGAGCCCCTTCTGACTAAAGCGGTTTTCTAATCTTAATATCTTGAAAGTAGTTTACTGAACTCAGAATCTTGCCACACTAAAAGGTTGTATAATAAAACAAGAACATTAATATTTTCTTACCAAATAATTTTCTAAAACAATTCACTGGGGATTCTTGGTCTTCAATACTTTCAGCATCTAGTAACGTTTCTCCAAGGCCTACCTGTGTAAGCAGAGGTGAAAATCAAACACTGGACCAGTGGTTTTAGAAACTTTTTGAACTGCAATTCAATGGAATTGAACAATAATTCAGTGGATGCATGAGTAGCAATTCACTACATGGCAACTGCATGTGCTAGTCTCTAAATATATAGTTAAACTATCCCTACTGAAAAGCAATGCCAGAAGATAGTAAAACAAGACCAAGAGAAAAAACTTTGCATGCAACTGTATCGGTAAAGATGTGCACAGACAGGTGAAAGTGATGGAGGTACCAGGCCTTAAAGTTGCAGCTTGTTACTGAGTTGTAGTAATTGACTCTGCACTCTGCCTGATGCTAGTACGAGCCAGAACACGTTAGTGTTAAGTCAGTCTCAGAACTATCAGATTTTGTAGTCATTAAACTATTTTAAACTATCCTTAAACTGTCCTTACAGTAGGACATCATTTAAAGAGCTCCAGCTGTAGTTTTGTAAGTCAAACACACTGCTTGTTAGAGTCTAGTTATAACCTCAAAGCACTCTGCCCTCAATGAGACTTTACTGACAAGCTGAAGCAATATTCTTTCTTAGTCTGTAATACTCCTCTACACTCTTTTTTGTGCTATTCTGCTTTTTCAAAAAGCACGAAATATTCTTTGCATTTAAAAACGAAAAAATTGTTTTATTTGCTTCCATTTGTTTTCTGCCCAATTCTTTTCTGGTGGTAACCTCAAAATATAGCAATCTGAACTATTACCACAATTAAACATGCATACAAAGACTCATCCTCTCACTAGGCAAAGGAAAATACATTTCAGCAAAATCTCAAGAAACAGAACACTAATATCCTGAATAGTTACTATGAGCTTCTCTTCTCTTACCCCATGTTGCACCACTGTCTCTGGGAAACGTCGCAGAAGTAGTAATAGCATTTCTGCCCTTTCTAATGTGTTAAAACACTGCTCTGTGGCCTTCAGTAACATTTCACACTGGACCCGACCAGGAAGGGTTTCAAATAATCCTTAAAAAAAAAAAAAAATTAAAATGTTTATCTTACTATGTCTGAATTGTAAAGGTGACTGACAAAGGGTAAAAGACTGGTCAACATCACCTTGATGTGCAGAGTGAAAGAGACTTCCTTATACTTTTTCCTGCTTTTAGTATCTATGCCTGGAAAAAAAAATGGCTGTTTCTTTCAGAGAAGACCATATCAATATTTATCTGTGTTTATTCGGGTGCACAGAACTTGAATTAGCAAGTAAGACTGTTAATAAGTAGAATACTGAAAATCCTAATACTTAAGTATTTGACATTTTAAGATGCTTTTTCAAGAATGTTCATTTATTTTTTTACTTACATACACTTCTATGATTAATACTTTCTTTATTAAAAGGTAGCTTTTTCAATTTAAACTTCCAGTGAGACATTAAAAAGAAACCAACATGTTCCCCCTGTACATTTTATGTATTCTCTTTGAAAAATAAACACGCACCATGAAAAAGCATGTTTCCTTAACTGGAATAGCCTGTATCCAGTTACACACTGCCTGTATGCAGTTACACACTGCTTATCCTTAGAGCTTCTGAAGCACATATTCAAACAGTAGATTATAATTTGTCAGGTGTAAATCCTGCTTTCAAAACTGCCTGTGGTTGCCAGCAGTGAATGCCAAGCCTTTCTGGTCACCATTCATTTTCATAACCCTCACTTCATAGTATGAATTCACCTGGGTTTTATGATCATTTGTTGTTCTCTGCAATCAGTAAGACGATGATTCATTATTCCCTATGCAATCTCTTTTCTAAGTGCCTGTTGTTCTGGCAGACTTAGTCTATCCATACCGGAGACAAAGCAATGGGAATCAGCTTCTTGTGTCCCTTCGTGTTTCCTAAGCCTAAGACACCAAATGAAGTCTCTAAGGCTGAACTGAGAAAAAAAATCTGCAGCCCACAAGCAAAGTTAAAAAGACTGACATTTACTTGCCACACTAGATGTGTAACCAGAGGTCTTGTCTTTCAAGATTCACTAAATAGAATCCTTACCTCTTAAAAATTGTGTCTGCTTGTCCTGTGAGTCATTCCTTAATGCTGATGTAATAACGCTAATCTCCCTCCATACAGCAGGTTGGTCTGGAAAATTCACAAACCTGTAATAAAGTTTGAGGGAAGGAATGCACTGTGATCTCAAAATCTTTTTCCAAGACAAAACCTTCCTATGAAAGAAAGTGCACGGGCAAATGCAAAATAATACCTTGCTTTTTGCTGTTTATTTTTAATTAATAAGACCTTTTCTGCTTAATTTATCCACACGGATTTCCGAGAACACTCACATTATATTTTTGGAAACTCTGACGTTTATGGAAACAAGCACCTGGCATAACTGTAGAGTTCCTGCCCTGATTACTTACATGTCGTAGAGCAGCCTGCCCGCAGACGCTGTCCTTTCGGCATTCCTCTCAATAGTGTACATCTCATACTGCAAGATGGAAGAACAGAACATCAACCTTCTTGAATACATTTATGAATCAGATTAGTCCTTCCACTCTAAACCACTGTCCCCAATTTGCCACAGCAGTCTGAACAACAGAAAAAGGCCCGCAACATTTGCTGTAGAAATTAGCTGAGTATAGACTGTCTAATCCCACATTAAATTAGGCATAAACTTCTGTATGATAATGCTCTAATATTAACATGCTGGCTTTACTTTTACACAAATAAAAAACTTAGTGAGAATTCAAAGAGTTCTTTGATCAGGGATTGTTTCCAGTCAAATGCAAAGCAAAAACCCAAGCTATTACAAAAGCCAGAGAGGTACTTTAAATCTCTATTAGGAATAGCTTTTTTGCAGCAGCAAACCCAAATGTTTCATCATGTGCAAATACAAGAATCAGAAAGGAACCTTCCCCTCAGTTATTAAAAAAACAACACTTTCACCTCTTTCACAAAGTACTCATTGGAGTGGATTTTAGTGCAGTGAAACACAACGAGCAGTTACAAGCTCGCCACTTTATTTTTAACCACTGGACACCACAGTGAGAGGCTGGGCACCTGCGGCACCACCACTGCACGGCTCTGCGTTTCCCGACAACGTCTTGTGCGTTCAGGGAGGCGTGAAACGTGACGAAGGAAGTCGGCAAGAGTGTTGGGCAGCAAAATACAGATGCTGAGTCCGACCCCTGTCACGGGTGCTCGGTCAGACCCTTTTGGCGATGCTGGGCCAGGCCTCTCGCTGGGTGCTAGGCCTGGACGCCTGTCAGGGCGCTGTGCCTAGCCCCCGCCACGGGCGCCGGGCCTAGCCCCTGCCAGGGGAGCCGCCCTCCTCCGCACCCCGCGCAGGGGTCTGCCGCAGCCGCTAGGCTGAGGAACGGCCGGAACGGCGGCGCTGCGAGGCGCTGCCGGGACCCCGTCACCACGGCAACCGGCCGCCCCGCCCCTCCGCCCCCATGGGCCGAAACGCCAGTCAGTCAGGCAGCGCCCGCCGCAAGGCCGTGTGGGGGAGCGGGGCGCCGCGCCTTTACGTTGCGCCGCTGCGGCAGCGGTGGCGCTTACCTGTATGTTGAAGTCGGCGGGGTAGAGGCTCCGCGCCGTGATGAGCCAGGCCTTGGCCGCCCACAGGTCCCCCGGCACCAGCTCGCGGGCCCGCTTCACCAGGAACTCGCAGTCCCCCTGCGCCGACATCTTGCGCCCGGCCCGGCCGCCGGGCGGCGCGCATGCGCCCCGCTGCTCCGGGGCGGTCTCTGCCGCTTCTCCGCCCCGCCCCGGCGGCGCGCGGCTGCCGCCATTTTGGAAGCGGGCAGGCGAGCTCCCGTGCCAGCGGGGCGGCTCCGCTGGGCCGTCGTTACTCTTTGTGCCGGTCCTGGGATGTGTGTGTTTTCTGTGGTGGCCGCTGGGTCGGAGCTAGGGAAGGGGAAAGAGTCCGGAGTGGCTGGCAAGGGGCTGCAAAGACTTTGAGGGTGTGTAAGCCAAGATGTCTTGCTAACATTTTTTCGTCTTGGTTTTCGTTTTGCTAAACGTTTTTTACTGAGAATAAAGTAGGTCAGTGCCAGTGTAGCTTCTGGAATGTGCAGACACAGCTGCAGGTTGGTGATTTCGTGAAGAAGAAAGGGGGTTGAAGATAAGGCTAATAAATAAGGCAGGTGCGGCCTATTCTTGAAGATAACAGGAATAAGGACAGGGCAAATTAAAACAAACCAGCTCAAGACACAACACAGCCGCACAACATCTCCTAAACAGACCTTTGTGAGCATGCGTGAGCACTGAGGTCAACCAGCAGACACGGTGAGGAAGACTACTGGTGACCACCAGGGACCCCTCGAGACCACCACCCAGCAAGAAACTGCATGTGTTACTACGATGCAGATATTATAATTAGTTCCAGGAAGTCTAATGCATATGTAACTCATTTCTCGGAAAAGTTATGAATATGTATCATCTCACTGTATATTGGCTGCCGCTTATAGATCTGAGGTGCGCTCACTTTTGTGAAGCTATTTGTGTGTGTGCCCAGTGCTGCAATAAAGACTGCCTGCTGTCTAACACTCCAAAATGAGTCTTAGAGAGTTCCTCTGCCGGCTTTTACAATAACAGGTGGGAGTAGGCTGAGGAGGACCTGTGGAGCAGGAAGTTTGGGAGTTGGGAGGGAGGACTACAGTGATTTCATGTAGCCCAAGGCAATAGTTTGGGCTCCTAAAACTTGCAATTTACCATAGGGAATTTTGAGAACCAAGGTAAAAGGGGCCTGCTCTTCAGCCTTTGGCAGCTAGTATGATAGCTGGTAGGAGACTTGCCAAGCTACCTTCAAGAAACCTGTCTATTTGGCCCAGTGGACAGTGTCATGGGTATAATGATGCTTAGAGGCAACTGAAGCCACTGATGTTGGTTGCCATTGGTGTTGCCTTCCTAAAGTTGGTGTTGCTGCAAATCAAAGCCCACTTTAAAAAGTCCAAGGCCATAGCACTACTGCCTGGGCTTGTATTTCTCGAAGGGTCTTATGGCCCAGTACCAAGATCACCAACAGAAGATGCCAAGGAAAACCAGGACCTTTTACCACAGAAATGCACCTAGCCCTCAACAAGATGGAACTGAGATTTGCTTATCATTAGTTTTCAGTGTTAAGATGCTTGATTACAAGCCTGTCTTTTCTTTCTGTAGATTTCTCCATTTTTTTCCTTGTCACTTAGTTTGTTCCACATGTAAGAGTTGGTGTAGTAATCTGATTAGCAAATAGTTTTAACAGACTCTTAACCTCTTTTATAGGCAAGGGCCCTGTTTTCCTGCGCAGGAGTCTGTGGTATATTTTTGCCTTGTTTTTTCTCAGTTATTGCACAAGGCCCACAGATGCCTCTCATTATTCTGCTGCAGGTGAAAATTTGTTCTCATGGTGCTAGGCTGCCACAGATTTTCAGCTGTCAAGTCCCTGTGAGGGTTAGGAACTTGGCTTCTCGTCTTGTCTTCTCTGTTCTGTTGTCAATTTCTCCTATTCCAAAACCACTAGCAGTGTTATGTGAGGAACTTTCCATGCTCTTTTGGTGGGAATCCTACCTTGATTTCACTCTGGTGGCTGCAATATTGGGCTGTGCTTGGGGGAGAGATGTCATGTGAAAATTGGCAGACTTCCGCAAGAGGTGTGCTTGCAAAGGCAAAGGAGGGGGCTGAGTCCAGACTAACTTTGAACCGTCATTATTCCATCCCATCTTTTGATTTCCTGCTGCTGTACTAACAAGTCCTAATTAAGGATCCTTGACAAATGGCAGCAATGACAACTACTGCCCAAGTGCCTCACTGAAAGCAGTTGACCCTATCAATCAATAGCCAGCAGTGTATGCTGGCTGCAATGAAATCCTGTTCGTTGCCCCCTTTTCAGGGTCTCACCATACAGGGCTCAGTTGCTATTTGAAGGAACACAAAATATGCGTTTAATTTGCCATTCAGAGAGGTGACAAAGCCACAGCAGGAAGTCAGCTGTCCCTTGTAAAACAGATGCCTCCTGCTCTTCCTCTCCTGTCCCTGCTATCAAACAAACCTATAAAATGCTGTGTCATGGCACAGGTCTTGAGAAATTACTTCACAGCCCTGGAATCCCCTACAAATGCAGCAATGTTAATCACTATAGGTCTATCCAGAGTTCTTCCCTATGTACTTGTGTAGATGCATACATCCTAATTTGAGTTAAAAAAAAAAAAAATTAAGAATTTTGCATTGTGGGGCTGGATATAGTAACAAACTTTGTGAATTTTGTCTCTTCAGAAACTGCCCAACAAGGATGGGCTATTGCTCCCCATATGCTGCTTGTGAGGCCAGGATCAGGGTGCTACAAGAGCGAAATAGATGGCAGTGGGTTATCAGAAGTTGCTTTTGAAGAGGAATGGATGTGTGAGGGGTCCCCTGCAAAACTTCTGCTGCAGAATCGCCCCTAAGACACCAGCTAGGCAGAGAGATGACAGTTTTGGAACCAGTTTCACAAGGTGTCCTGAAAGCAAGATGTAGCTGTATTTAATTCACTAGGCCAGGGGTTCTCAACCTTTCCTTCACCACGGACCCCCTTTAAATACCTTTTGTGGCCATGGACCACCAAGACTTAATTCAAGATTTAAAGCACTAGACTGCATCAAATATTTAGTTCAATATTCTCATGAAGGGTCTTCAAATTTGGAGAGAAGGGGAAATAAATTAACCAGTTAATGCACACAGTCATAATACCTTTATTGCAATGATTCCATATGAATTTAAAATAACGTCAATACTCTTCTTGCTCAAATGGCCCATTTTATGGTATTCTAATGTGCTAATTCCAAATTTGATGCCAATTTTGACATTAAAATTTGATGAAAAGTTTTTACTCTTCTCACCTCCCCCCTTGTTTGTCTGTGTTCAGTCACCATATATTTTTGTTTACGGGTCCAGGGCCACCACTGGGAGGAACAGACCTCAGCCCCGTTGGGGCCCTAAAGAGGGCCGTTGGGTTAAGAAAATGTCTTTAAGAGAAAAACTGCCTAGTTAAAGTGGGTCCCAGCAGCCACACTAGCACTGAATATACTAGCGTGTCAGGGCAGGCGGGGGTCGGGGCTTGAGTATGAGAGGAGCATTGAGGGGAGGGGGCTGTGGGAAAAGGAGACGCAGTGCTTGCCGCAGGCCAGACCAAATGATTCCAGACTGGATGTTCCCCATCCCTGATTTAAGCCTTCACAGACCCCCTGTGACGACATCACGGCCCCCCCCCCAGAGGTCCATAGACCACAGGTTGAGAACCACTGACCTAGACAAAGGGGAATGCCTCCAGTAGATTAGGAACACCCCTTCTTTTTTTCTTTTTTTTTTTTTGACTGCACGTTAGCTAGACACTTTGGGTTTTTTAATTTCATTTAAAGCTGTGAATAATCTTTTTTTCAAAGGAAGTACTCTGCTGCCTCTTGCAGAGATTTGTCAAATCCTTGCCTCTGCATTTATTCCTAAAGCTACACCTGTTTGCCAGTCTACTCAGCCCCTCCAGGCAAGGAGGTGATGAAAGTTCAAGTTTTTCATCAGGTAGTGGGATCAGAAGAATTGCAGGGGATTGGGGCAAGCCATGTTAGTGAGAGGGCGGGAAACACCGCTTATATTTTATTTGTGGATGAGAGGAAGGGGAGCACTGTGGTTTTTGAGAATATGGGTGCTGAATCTCTATCAGGTGAGATAGGAGTAGTGTTTGAAGGTGCTGGGAACATAAGCTATAGGTTTCAGCTGAGCATGTGCTCTGTTTAGAGCTGTCACTGTACTAAACCTGAACTGCTGATGTGCCAATGGCACTGCTTACTCCTCTCCCATCCCAGGAGCCAAGCCCGTAGGTGGTGGGGCTAGGCTAGGTATGTCGGGGTCTGAAGCTTCCTCTCCACCTAAAGTGGCTTTCCCAAGTTCTTGCACAGATTGTGCTGTTTTGATTTCCACAGTGCAGGGCATGCTGAAGGTCTCAACATTTTAGCCAGTCAACTAGAAGTGCACACAGCCTCTTTCCTGCAGGAATTCAGGACCCAGCTGAAATGCCTACATGAACCTTGTGTACCAGGAAGAGGCTTTGTAACCTTCTGTAGCAGGAAATCAGCAGTGTTGACCTCAAGGCAGTTTAGTCATCTGATGGTATGAAGATTGGTTTTTCCCTGGGAAGATTGTCCTGTTTGTCGAGAAAGGCCTCTGAGTAACAGAGATAACGCATGCGGTGGGTTCAGACACTGTAGTCGATGCAGCAGAGGGACAGAGATACATGGTGCATGCAAAGGCAGTATTGCAGACCTTGGCTGTAGCACACCAAATTGTTTCTGCACCACAACTGAGGGGCTCCATTAGGGTGGCTGTGACTCTAGCCAATACAGAGAGTGTTCGGAAGGCATTAGGTTGCTACTGAACTGTGTCAGAGGGCTTTGAATGTCATTCTCCACCTCCTAAATTTCTGGATTGGTATAATCCTAGCAGACAGCATCCATTCTGTATTGGCTTTCCTGACTTGGTCCCATAGGCTGTTGTCACTTATGCAGGACCGGCGTATTAACAAGTGCTAGGGGCAAGTCTAAGTCGGGTTTGTGGTATGGGATAAAGCAGTCTATGTTGTGGAAGTGCATAGGTTAGGATAACCGCTGTGCTGTGGGATGTGAGCCTGACTTGCTTGCCATTCCTTAGGCCTGGAGACCAGGAGCTGCTGTCTGGCATGGTCAACAGGGAAGCTGCTCTCTTTTCTAAGGCTTTGCGTAGATACTGAAAAGATCTGAAAAGGACCAGTGTCCTTAGTATCTTATGAGTGACTTAGTGTAAGTACTAAGTACCTTAGTAACTTATGAGTATCTTGGAGAAGAGAGTCTGTGTGGAGCTACAAGTGTGGTGCGGTCTACACAAAAACTAGTGATCATGCAGGTTTTGTGGATTTTTTTACCAATTCTGTGTCCTTGGGCTTTGTGCAGAGCAGTTTCTACAGCTGAGGTGAGTTGTTTGGGCTGCCAGTCACTGAGAATTTGAGTCTGAGACCAAGTGTCTTCTTTGTCCCTTGGAGTTGAAGGACAGTAGATTGGATGTCTCAGTGACAGACCAGAAGGAAAAACAAAAGGCGATTGGGAATCCAAGAGTGGAACAGCATGGGATGTGTGGGATTCAACACAGCCCTCTCCATAGAGGGGTATCTGCTAATGACCTCATAGGTGGCAATGGCAGTACAAATGCATGTGTTTTGGCATATCTGTTAGCTTCTCATGAAACGACAGAATGGGGACCTTTGACTCCGGGGCTATAGTCTTCACAGCTGATTCCAAATTCTGGCTTCAAAACACTATAAAGTTGGCCACAATCCACTTCATTTCTGTAACAGCCTAAGGCAGCTTTTAATAATTGACCTCATTTTCATAAAATCATAAAATAATTTAGGTTGAAAGGGACCTCAGGAGATCATCTGGTCCAGCCACCTGCTCAAAGTGCAAATAACTGTTCTTTTATGGTCCTAAGATAAACCAAAAATCCATTTCAAGCAAAGAGTAAACGTGATCAGTTTCCTTCAGCCTGCGATTTGACAGTGATGAGGGGTAGAGAGTCAGCATTTATTGGGGAAACAGGTAGTCTTATAAGCAGGTATTATTATGAGATGTGTTAAAATACTTGCCTAGCTTTTAGGTTTGGGAAACTGAACCAGGTTGTAATTATCTTCCACACAGCAGGGATAGAATTATTAATCACCGTACTCTCATACAGCCAAAGATACACTGGTGAATCCAGTGACACCTCAGCTGGAGCTTTGAACACAGTCAGTTGTCCGGTGTGGTGAGAACATAACAGAGCAGTACACTGCTTGGTGCACAAATAGGACCTTGCATTCAGTTTACAGGGCTAAAAGCTTAGAAAATGCAGTATTTCACTGGCAAATCAGGTGTACTTTATCCAGAAACCTATTCTGCCATTTATGAAAACACTTTTTAGGGGAGAAATTAATTTTCACCTGGAAGGATTTGAAGAGAAGCAGTTAAAGAAATACTTTTTCCCCGTAGAAGTTTTCTTACTAGAGAAAGAACATGGAGAGGGAGAATTTATCTCCTGGATGTACTTCCTTTCCTCCTGCTGCCTTCCCACATATTCAGGCTCATAATGTCCCTGTGGCAACTCTGAAAGATGTAGAAATAGAAAAGAAATTCTAAATTAACCATCTGCATATGTTTGTCCCTGCTTTTATTCCTGCAGTCAGGTCGAAAAGTGTGTTCCACAGTTTGTATTTCCCCTTTTTCATTCCTGTCTCTTACCAATCCCATTCTTTTTCCTTGCAGGTTCTTTCTGCGCACATCTTGCAGGTGTGCATTGCCTTGTCACTTGGAGTGACACTCACCTCAATAAATGTTGGTGTCTACAACCTTCCTTTGAGAAAGCCATCGCAGGTTCCCTTTGTAGGCGGTGAAGCCCAGAAGGCGATTCAGCTGACTAGATAGGAATTGGAGTAGGTTGAACTGTGCTCTGAATGCTTTTTCTTAGGTCTCCGTGGCTTGTAAAAGGGATGCAGGGTGATCTCCTCCGCTGCAGAGATCTGTGTAGTAACTCTGTATGTGGTGATGAATGTGGCTTTATTCACGTTTAACCAGAGTGCTCAGTTTCCTTGCTCTGTTCACAGTAAATACACTGCTTCAGCCTCTGAAGATGTCTTCAGTCATATAGCGGTCATTCCCAGGAGGGACAGTTAACTCATCCCTCATAGCTACAGTCTCTGGTGGCTATCCAAGCTCTCTGCACTGAACACAAAACTAGTCAGCAGCATGTGACTACTGATTTCCTTTAATCAGCAAGCGCTGCTTGGACTACCACGTCCCGATGGAATTGCATTAGAGGTTTCCTCTGGAAGCACTGTGCCTTTCAAAATTGCTTTCCAACAGCATACTGAATGGCATAAGCAGAGAACAGAGTTTTAGCAGGCAGGCAGTTATCAATAGCATCCTGCTCTTAAGTGGATGTAATGATCACTGGTTTGAATATGCCTGCATTTTCCCCAAGAGCATGCAGTTCTCATACGTGAAAGCAGGTACGTGTATGTGCGTAATTACCCTCATCATGTGCAGCAAAACCAGTTGAACAGCATGTTTATAGAAAGTGTCCTTAAGAGTGATTGCCTCTTGAAGAAGCATAGCTCATATAAGAGGAGTGGGACTGTCTCCAGCCAGCCCTGGGAGACGATGCTGAGAGCATATTGAAAAGCTGTCTTCAGTAAAAGCTTGCCAGTTTAACAACTCTGTTCACTGTTCCTATTGCACAGTGGGCTCTTTGACGCAACAGAAGGAGCTGCCTTTTTTTTTTTTTTTTTTTTTTTTGCTTCCTCTTAAATCCGCCTGGCCAATTTAAAGCCTGTGGATATTTCTTCCCCCTCGGGGAAAGCTTATGTGAGGATTTTCTTTTTTAACAGTTCATTCCGTGAAACCATTTTTTTCTTGTTTGCTGTTAGAAAATGTTGGAGCTGAACACACGGCTTTCATTGCAGGTCAGTGGATGAACTCTTGACCAAATCATTTAACATTTGAGTGTAGCTTTAGCAAGCACTGTAGTTTGGGAGGAAAAAGCAAGTTAACAAGGTTTTATCATGTGAGCCCCTGTGTGCCTACTACTGGAATAGGAATCTTTTCAGGTCTTCAGTGACTGAGTTCTGTGCAGATGAATTTACTGTCTTTCTTTTGTAGACAAATGTACCAAATTAATATTTTATTGAGAACTGAGGTGACATCACAGTTATGTCTATATTATTTAATTCCTGAATGTCTCTACTCCCTCAAAATGCAATAAATCTTATTGTGAATTTCAAGTATAAAGTTTTTGCCTTTTTATTTTGCAAGGATTGTCTTTTTGAGTTACAATTTTTTTTCACTTCTTTTCAGCACACTTTACCGGGAAGCATGTTACTCCTGGGCACGTGCTGTCTGCAGGGAAGATAGTTATTTGGTATTTTGTATTTATTCTTAGATTGCTATCAAGGGAAGTGTGAAAGGATGTAGACATATTGTTAATGTCTCTCTTCAGGCTGTATTTGAGGTAAGGCGATCTTCTTTCCCTATCTCTGAATTTAGAATATGAAGTAGATGTAGTATTTCTTTTCATCTATAGTTACTAAGATTATCCTGTTGCTATTTGTCTTTCTTGTTGATAAGATGTGAATATCTTTGTGATAAAGCTGTTGCTTGTCTATGTGACTCTTAAAATCCAGTATTTTTATTTCAACAATATCTACTACGTATCTGCATGTTTCTGTTAGCTTGTGTACCCTAGATCAATGAGAGATCATTTTTGTAATTGCTTCGGGTTTCTTCTCTATTATTATCATGTTAAGTGTGTGAGTGACTGGATTTTTTACCCTGGGTAGGCAATTCTTATGCAAACTTTGTAAAACTGAGTTACAAATTGTTTCCACTGTGAATCACTTTCCTTGTAAGATGATGACTTTTATGGTAATGTTTAACTTGAGTAGAATTGTTTTCAAACATATACAGTGCATTTTTGGTATATTCTTTTTTTAAGAGCACTCCAGAATAAAATAGAAAGATAATGATTCAGACTGTTGTATTTCCTTCTCCACTTAATGTTGCCTGTTATGGGAAGTATATAACTTTAAAAGGTTGAATCATGAGGATCAGTACAGCTGAAAGGTGTCACTACAACATTGGCCATATGCAACTGCATTGAAAGTGGAATTTGTATGGGATACCACTCTTGGTGAGTTGTTAGTGCCTGGGAAATTAGAGAATACTACTTCTTGTTTATGTTCCTTTTCAAGCAATTTAAGAACTTGCCATTCAAAGAAGATTAATTTTTCTTTTTTCTGTAGCAAGGTTGCAGTTTTTATAATTCAAGATTTTGACACATGCTTTCTATAATTTTATTGTTATTTAAATCAATCCATCTGAATCTTTGTGACATCTCTTACAAGGGGAAGCATGTTTTAAGGCAGACATTCTGGACTGCAGTCCAGAAACATTTTTAATTTAGAAAAATGTTCTAAATCTTGTTTGGCTCCTCACATATCTGAAACCGTTTGCTGTTTGAATTCCAAATAGTGTTGGCTCCATTCAAGAGATTTGTCTTTTAACTGTTTGTCAAGAGGCTTTTCACTTGGGATGGGGTAGGGAATGATACAGGGTAGAGTTACAAAGCTACAGTGAACTATTTTTAGTCTTACAGAGCAAAAATATTTACTACTATAAGCATTTATAATACTCAAATGAATAAATTCATTCGAAGGTGGTTTTAAAACCCATTGAGGCTTAACTTTTTTAAATCAGCATTACACCAAATCTTCTTAGCATTTTCTGTCATCTAATTTTGGGAGTTATAAATCCATATCCTGTCACAGTACAAATACACATTTTATGTCTGCAACCTGTTTTCTACTGTCAAAAAAAAAAAAGCTTATTCGCTACTGTTGAAGTTATCTCAAGTTGAATATGCCTTAAAAACCTTAAAATTAAGCAGTATAATAAACTAATGTGTTTATTATATAACATGTTTTCTGAACCTTTTTCTCAACAAATTGGATAACTTCTCTGATCCACCATCACTGGCAGAGGGTGTATTGGGCTGCATTCCATCCCTTCTGATCTCTAGTTTGTGAGTCCTGCTTCTCAAAGGGAATCTCATGAGTAACACACCATGGTGTGATGACATTTCACCTGACATTACTTTGCCAGAAAGCATGAATGGGGAAGGAGGATAAATGATGTGGGTGCCTTGGTGTGTTCTTTGGGATCTTTGCAGTTGAAGCATATGCTGTAATATCTTACTGGATTCCAGCCTTCTTGCTTACCAGTGGTTACTGGAAGGTGTTTGTTTCTCCTGCTGTTTGTGGTGCCAGCTTTCTACCTAGCCAATGTAGCAGAGCTTGTGGCTTGCTGTGTTTCTCCTTGGATGCCCTGAACAGTGTCAGGTTAGCTAGGTACTTGTTTTATTACCCGAGTGACTTGACCTATGGGTTGCCATGCCCTTAATAAGAAAAGGCTAGGTGTTGTCTAGTTAGTTTAAATCACACACAGCTCAAGCCACGTTAAGAGGAAATGCAGTAAGAACTTTTATTTGTAATAGTTAAAACAGGCAACACTCTTAGAAACACTTATCCAAGATACAAACAAAAAAAAAAAAAGGCTAAAATGCTTAATCAATTTATACCTAGCTTATAGTAGAAAGGTTTTTACTGCATCCTACTCATTTGATCCTCTTCTGACAAGATTTTCTTATTTGCACATAGCTTACCTTTCAGGTCACATTTATTGGAAAAAGCCTGTTCATGAGCCTCCATCAGTTAGTTACCCCTCTGATGAGAGAAAGCTCCATCACACCATGTCTTTGGGAGCATACCTCAGGCCATTTTCTGATTCTTGAGGAACCTCTCATTTCTTATTCAGTCTTTTCTACAATTTTTTTTCAGACACTGCACTGTTAGTCTTTCATCCACAAACCCATTTTCTTTGTGTCTATCCAGACAAGGTGTCACCATTGTTCTTAATAATTTCATTATTAAAGACTGAAAGATACCTTTATTAGTGTATGCTTTACCTTCTTATACTTGACTGGTTAACCAAAAAGAGAGTAAATCTTTTCACCTCCCTTTGGGACTTAGTTTTCAGAAAAAATGTCTTCATGTTGAGCTGTATTCTCTACCAATGAGTATATTAACATATTGAATGTTGTGCAGAGCTCTGACTGGCTTTTTCCTGACACTGAGGCAGAAGGTTCGTTGTCAGAAGGTAGCACAGAGCTGTGTGTTATTGTTTAAGGATGGGCCCACTGAAGTAGGTGACAAGATAGAAGACTTGGGGGGCATAAACTGAAGAGTTTAAGGACCAAGGGCTGGAGAGAAATGGATCTGTAGCGCACTCAGCAAACTGCATTTCTTTTAACTCTTCAGGGTGCAAATATTTCACCGAGATTATCTCGTTATGTGTACATTTTAAACTTAGTGTGTGACTGCAGTCTCTGTGAGGGCCTCTCAGCACTGTTATAATATTGCTAATAAGGAGTCATGTCTGAAGTCATGTCTTGGTCTGAAGAGAGGCCTTTGGCAGAATGCCATGTTGCTGGAGGGCTTGAGTGAACCCCAGTGGTTTTGCTTATTCATACAATTGAGTGGGACCCTTTCATTGCAACTTGATTGCATTTAGGCTTGAGAAAAAAGACTTGGATAAAAATACCACACACTGAATGTCTCCCGCAGCCTCCAGGGAGCTTGACTAGTTCAATTGCAGTTGTCAGCATCTGCTTCGGGAAATGCCATGAGCCTGTTGATCAAGTCAAAAGAACTTTATTCCTTGTGCTCTACCTCAGCTGCAGCAAAACATCAAAAGTTAGGGCCTTAATAGGAGGTTTCCACTTGTTTCGGTTCATTAACTACTCACTTAGGCTACACCTGTAGGTAGTAACTGCTATGGGATACCACAAGCCCATCTTGTTGTTTCACACCTTCATTAGGAAACACAGACACAGCAGCTTGGTCTCTCAGGCACTGTGTTTGGAATTCTGAGTTGTGATGTTCTTTGTATGGATGCCTGTTGTTAAATTTCTAGTGACTGGAAGTTATCAGAGAAATCAATGATGAGGCTGTAGAGACTTTACAGGTTTCTTCTGCTTTTTTCTCAGAAGTACTACTTTGAGTCCATGCTTTGAAGGGTCAGCAGTGCAACCACTTCTAACTACATTTAACTACATGGGCTGACAGTGAGGATTGCAGATTACTTACATCTTCTCTGTAGACTGTCAAAGGCAACCCAGACCACATAGCTTCATGTCTTTACTAGAATCTATGGAAAAAATGAAATATTCAGTTCTGTAAAATTAGTACTTCTCCTTACACTGAAAACAATACCTTTTTTTGGTTTTGTTTAAAGGCACAAGCTTAGCTCTCCTCAGTTTTAGAACAGTTACAGTTCTGTATTCTGTTTTCACGTTCATCATCAACAGGTTTATGTTTTTTAAGCTAAATTGTAATATGCTAATTCTGTTTCATGCCAAGCACCGTTAAAGCCAATGGGAGTATTCTTAAGACTACATTAGCATTAAACATTGTTGAGATCTTCACAGGATCACAGAATAGTTTGAGTTGGAAGGGACCTTAAAGGTCATCTAGTTCCAACCCCCCTGCCATGGGCAGGGACACCTTCCACTAGACCAGGTTGCTCAAAGCCCTGTCCAGCCTGGCCTGGAACACTTCCAAGGAGGGAGAATCCACAACTTCTCTGGGCAACCTGTTCCAATGTCTCACCACCCTCACAGTAAAGAATTTCTTCCTTTCATTTAATCTAAATCTGCCCCCTTTCAGTTTAAAGCCATTACCCCTTATCCTATCACTACATGTCCTTGTGCAAAAGTCCCTCCCCATCTTTTCTATAGGCCCCCTTTAAGTACTGGAAGGCTGCTATAAGGTTTCTCCAGAGCCTTCTCTTCTCCAGGCTGAACAACCCCAACTCTCTCAGCCTCTCTTCATAGGAGAGGTGCTCCAGCCCCCTGATCATCTTTCTGACCCTCCTCTGGACTTGCCCGAACAGGCCCGTGTTGTTCTTATGCTGCGGGTCCCAGAGCTGAACGCAGGACTCTGCAGTTGAAGGACTCTGCAGTACTCAGCAGTACTGCTCAATGCAGTACTCAGTCTGCCCTAAACTCTATGAAGTTGCCATTCTGCTGTCCCATTGAAGCCATATAGCCATTCTACCAGTTTAACTGGTGGCCTGCTCCCATCTCAAGAGAAGGGGCTTGCTGAGGTTGTATGAGTGTAGTAGGGACAACTGGACTGCATGAAGTAACACAAGCATCCAAGTAAGTTTAGTTTTGCTAGTGATGTCTGTGAGCTAGATTAGGAAAAATCTACCAATGACGGGTGGAGAACAATAGTGAAAAACTTTGCAGGAAGTTTTCATCTATAATTGCAAGGAAAAGAGGTGATAGCTTTCATTTCCAAGTCTGTCCCTGTGACAAAGTGGGCTACCCCTCCATTTACATGAATAGCCATTGTCTTCATATTGCATTGCCTTGATAACAGAAACACAAACCAGTCACTTGGACATGGGCATCATCTTCCTATTCAGAAGGTGAAGAATAACAGAACAGTGATAGAAACTCTACTGAAGTGAAATCCTGGGGAAAATTTTTCTTTTCTTTTTTCCTCTCCATTGTGTGACTGAAAGTGGTCCTGGAATTTACTGGCAAGAAGACATGGAACAATATGCACTCTGGCAACCTTGGAACAGTGTGCAGATACCCCTGGGAATTGTTTCTACTGGAGAGGGTTGAAGCAGCAATAGGTTTCTGGCGTGCTCTTTGTGCAAAACTTTTTTTTTATAGCTGAGGCTATAAATAGTTGACAGTTCTTAAATTTAATAATCCTCTCTTCCTCTCCCGGATGAGAAACTGGATCAAGATTTTCAAAGCCAAAAGCCTGCAGCCAGATACCCCAATTAATCATCTGTTTGTAATGTTGCTCAGATTTTGAGGGAATTCTCTTATTGTTCCTGTTCTGTGTATGGTGAAAAGACTCACCCAGAGTCTTTCCAGCGGGCCAGTGACAGAACCAGAAGCAGGACTTAAGACTCCTGCATTTCAGCTGAGAACTCTGCCTACTAGATAATCTATTGTATATCCATATTTAGAGATTAGAATCACTTAATTTTCAAAACAGTTGAGCCATCTGTAACTCCACCTGGTTTGGACATGGTTTATTAAGTGGCCACTGCTTTTGCAAGCTAGGGTGATAAAGAATTACAGGGTAGAATATTCAAACCACAGGAGTGATTGAATATCCAAAGGGCTCCCAGGCACATGCACTAAAGCAGATGGCTTCAGTGACTTTCACATATTACTCAGCCCAACATTGATGTTCACCGCTTTGTGTTTCACTCACATCTTTTGCTGGGATGGGAATGATAAAAGGTAAGGAGACATTATGTCACCTGTACTGCTATTTCTGCTACCAAAGTGGTACTTCAGCTGCATCTGGGAGGGCTTACAAGGCAGAACATTTCAATCTTAAAAATGGGATTTTAGTCCTTATATAATTTAAGAGGTTTTTTTCAGCATTTTTCCCTGTGAATTTACTTCAGAGAATATAGCTATGAAAGTGCTGGCCATGGTGATCATAACATGATTAGGTAGAGTTACATGTGCCAGGGATCAATGGTAATCACTCAGTGTTGGAACAAATGAGCTTCCAGTTATGAAGGATGCACTGTGTGCATTTTTATTTTTTACCTTTTGTAATCAGTCACCCAACCCCTGTTAGGGTTGTTAGATTTCAACTCATCCAGTCCAGAGTATGTCTATATTTGAGTTCTTTGCCTTCATGTGTCCTACAACTGATGTTTTCATTAACGTGTAGGATGACATCCTTCACAGTGGGAAACTGTAAGAGTTGTATGGATTTGTAAAGGAGGAGCTTTACTCCAGCACATCAGTCTTTCCTATATGCACTTTTAATGTGCAGCAAGTATTTAAGAAAACCATTCCTCTCCAGTTAGAATAGTCTGAAAATAGAGGTAACAGTTTTGAAACACCCTTTTCACAGGAATCTTTTTATTAGTTTATTTGTGAGAAGGTGAAGCCTCTTGATTTCAGGGAATAGATTTTAAATCAACTTTTGGAAAGCTTGTAAAAAGCTATTAGCAAAATATACAGTGGTGTATATTGTGAAACAGGTTGCCCGCACTGTTTTTTTTCTCATCAGATTGCTATTAAGTCAAACAATTATCTGAGGCAAATCTATAATACGTCAGAATATTGACTCAAATCCTAACAAATTGAAACAGAAGTATTTTAGAAAGATACACTTATTATGGAAGTGGTGGTTACTAGCTTAGAAACTGGTGTAGAGTTTTGTTTGAGCCACAGGGATGGGAAATGGCCTAAAGTACACATCACTTACCTTCCAACTAGCAGGAGAGTGTAAGGTGATTCTATGAGATAAAAGTCAGTGGTGAAGTTTTCTCATGCTTAATTGAACCAAGTATATGTATTTATGAATTAATTAGTAAGCTATTCCACTAATACCCTAGCTTTCTCTGAGAATTGTTCAGGAAATGAAAAGCACTTATGTAATGTTAAAAGAATGAAAGGAAAATTTCTTAGCATTAGAGAAGGGAAATAAAGCTTCACTCTAAAATCCTTAAGAACTAACTATGCTAAGAAATTAGATCATTGCAAATGTAAAGTACATGCAAAAGTGTGTTTTGAGAGCACGTCTCAGAACCTCTTTAAAAGCACTGTAATGAGTCAGTAGCCCTAATTTTTAGACGTGGCCAAGAAGAGTTCAGAACTGTGCGTGCATGTATGCTTGCATTTGTCCAAATGTGGTTTAAACTTCCTTTTTCTCCCTTAATTCTGGATCTGCCTTTTGCTATGATAGCCAAGTAGAAGAAGCTGAAGAAGGTTGCTGTAACATCCCTTGTTTGCCAGCAATTCCAGGGAGTGGTATACATGCCAGAAGGGCCAGAGCTATATGGGATGCCTGAACGTGCCTTGTACTCCAGCTGCAGGGAGTATGTGGGAAGCAGACCACTTCTGTTTCACCAGAAACACCTCTTACACTGGGGTGCTAGTTATTCCTGGTTAGCACAGGTGGGCAAGTGAGCCTTGTCCAAGGAAAATGTAGGCTTTTTTTAGAGATTTAAGGGAGTTATGTTACAGATTTTTCCAGTAAGTGCAGGGCTGTAATTTTCTTACGTTCTTTGCAGTTCATTTGCTTGAGTTGGTGAAAAAAGACTCATCTGCTGGTAAAGCTTTTTTTTTCCTAAGGTAGTTGTGCATTTCTTATATTCTGATTAGAATCCTTTTGTCTATGAAAGACATTGACTATTTTGTCTATTTGTCTACTAAAAAGGTCATAGCTTCAGAGTCCAAGTCAAAGAAACTTGGCTGGCAATTGCTTAATAATCCTGTAAACCTATTAAACCTCAACAGTAAAAGAAACACAAAGGTCTAGATTAGAGTTAGGAATTAGGATTTAACAAATTCTCAGTTTCACCTCTTCCCTAAAATGACAGCCTGTAAAGAGCTTTTGAAAAGGCTTTGCATCCCTGTTGGAGCCCGCTGGCATTTCACTGAAGTCATCTTTATTTGTTTTTTAACCCTATCCCTGATACCAAGGATTTTTCACTTGTTTGATACAACACTATGCTTTTACTCTCAGACAACTCCAGCATGCCCTTCATATGGGTCATATTCCTCCTCCTCTATATTGGTCTAGGATTTCCAATTATTTCCATATTCATTGAGCTCTGTCACTATACAGCCAATCGAAACAGGGAGGCTGCTCAATGTCTTTTCCACTCCAGGAGTAATTTAATCAGGGAGTGATTGCATTATTTTTTCAGAGGGCCAAGCTGTGCGTGCCAGGTGATCTGCAGTGGAGAACAGTATCATTATTAAAAAGGATTAGGCATTTCATGCCATTTTGTGCTTCTGCAACTTGTAGTGCAGCTAACGGTACTGTCTTGATGTTTTTTCTAATATGCATGATTCAAATGTAATCAGTTGGAGAAGGTGTAGGAAAGAGGATGGATGAGTCATGGGACTGTATTTATATTGTATGAGACTGAGTTACAAAGCTGTTGGGTCCTGCGACATCCTTAACCACTGCTGTATTTAATTTACAGAAGTGCTGATATTCACAGAGCAGATTAAGTCCATTTCTTTAGTTTGCCTCCAGAGTTCCATCCTGGAGTTAAAAAGTATTTAATGAAAGCTTGGTATTGGTACATTTCCACAGAAATATTTCTGCTTGGCTAAAACAGCAAGGGAGAGAATTGGCTGTGAGGGGAAAGTCTTCAGGGAGTCCTTGCATCCATTATAATCTTCATCTTAGTTGACTAATGTGCTTTTCTCCAGACAACCAGAGAGAATAGGTGAGCCTTTGTTGTTATGGGAAGCCTTAGGTCCATGAGAATTTCCTTCCACTGGGAAGAGCTAACTGCTATCAAGGGGACTCCAAGGGAAGGGTAAACTCTTCCAGAGTTACCAAGGAAAGAGAGGAGGTGGGGATGAGACCGATCACAGAGTCCTGGTGTGATAAATATCTGTGCTATGCTAATTTCTTGCTGCTGGGTGCTATTGTTTAGGTGAACATCAGCTTGAAGTGACAACTGCATTTTTCTCTGGAGTCCCTGGGCCAGATTGTTAGCTGGTAGGCATGATTTCATGCTAGTAGAATCACACTTGGTCAGCTGAGCATCACCTGCTGGAGTACCACTGCAAAACTGTCCTCCTCAGTAAGACTTTTCTTCTGCTTCTTTTAAGAGTTTTGTTTTCGCCTGCATTTTGCCTCTAAAAAAAAAAAAAAATTAAAAAATCTGTGAATTTAAAGAATTAGAACCAAATTGTGTCCACAGTTCCTCTTAGCTGAGTATGCACTGCCATTGTGGTGATTTGTAAGAAAATTATCAGACTCTTGAAGAAACCTAACTGACATTTTAACCTTTACAGTGTCATGTTAAAAGCTTTCATGTTGGTATAGGCCTCTTTAGTTTCTTGTTTTCTCGCTGCAACTATCATGGGCAACTCCAGACTTGGCACTTTTTTCCCCCTTTCATATTTGAAATAAATAGGCTTTTTCCAAGCAATGTCTATGATAACATACCCAGTGGGGAGGGACCCCCCCCCCCCCCCCCCCCCCCCTTCTGGAGGATTCTGATATTTCACATTGAGATTTTTGGGAAAGTGGTATTCAGCATATTAATAATGATGCTAATTCTTACATTGCTAGGGTTGGATTTGGATTGTCAAGTTCCAGATGAGTTTAAATTCAGTGTCTAGTTAAAGGTCCTTGACTGGGCTTCCATGACAGTGACAAGAAGAAGCCACAGAGAGTGATTTCATCTTAAGTTCATACCCACCTCTGATTTCTTTCACCATCTTATCTAAATGCATAATTACAGTGTGTATCATCATTATTGTCTTTGCTACAGTTGGAAATATCAAGAAGCAGACAGTGAAAATTACTTGCACAGGATCATATTGCCTCCAGGAAGGAGACTTTGCTTGCATACGCTGCTGTTCAGTCCTATAACATAATGATGTATATATCTGTCATCTACAAATTGATCAGGGCTGTCTTCCAGGCCAGTTTACAGACCCTTTTGCCCTGGGGAAGATGTTGGTACCTGCACACACTGACCTAGAAAGTACAGTAGTGTTTTGGAGAGGCTCTGATGTGCTGCACGCTAGTCACCTCAGTGCAGTGAGAGAGCTTCTGCTCTTCGTTACGGTGTCCTTTTGTGTTTACTTACATGGGACTTTTTTCAAGAGAGGGCTTATTTCCAAGTATGAGGGGCTATAGTGTAATCTTTGCCTGCTGAATAACACAGCTCTTGAGTCGTTGCTCCTAAGCTTATGCTATGCACTTTCTACTAATCTTGTGGTCTTTTTCATTGAACTGGTTCGTGTGGTCAGTAGTAGCTCAAGGCAAGCATTTCAGATCTCTTAGGACTGAAGCAACAAAGCACTGAAGTGTGGTTTTGACTTGAAAAGCAGGCAAGAATTATTCACAACTCTTTACCGACACCTTTTCTATTACCTGGAGCAGTTTCCTTTGAGTTATACCTATTGTCTGGCTAAATATTTAATTGTTTCCCTCAGCACACTGTGTCTTTTTTCTTAATTTTGATCTGGTTTTTTGATTGCATTGCATCTTGATGGTGATCCAGATTAAAATGAACCTTTCACTTAGGCTCTTCCTACACTATGGAAGAAACAAAGAGGCTGACACAGACCAAAAAGGTAACACTGATAACCTATAAGGAATGTGGAAGTTCCTCTGCAGTTCCTGGAGAAGAATCTGGATTCAGGGTTTTTAGGGATGGTTCTTGTTCCCGGATGACCCGGGAGCTCAGTTAGGAGTCCAGAGTGCTGAGTTGAGTTTGGCTTTTGGTCACAGAGCAAGTGCAAATCCATGCCAGAGAATTCCTCAGGAAACGATTCTTCCAGATGGCTTGTGGGAGATATCTAGGCTATGTTTTGACCTTATCTTTCAGGCTCTGTTGCTGCTCACCATGGCAATGGGAACATAAGTGGGGAAATGCTGGTGGTAAATAAACACTGATACCTTTGATTCAACTGTTTCACTGGACAGATGGCTAAGAGTCTCTGAAGCACAGAGCTATGGATCTGGGGAGGGAGGCAGAGCAGTCAGAAGTGTATGGGGAGACAGAAAACCAGATAGCAACACCTGCCTAAAGTCAGAGAGAAGGGCTAAGCTTTGTAAGTTGAAGATACATAGGGATGTGTCTTTCCTGTCACTCAGTTTTTTTCCTCCCTTGGCTTATTAAGTTCCTGTGAACAAATAAAAGATGTTCTCTTTTTGATGTAGCTTGGCTGAGTCACTCCATTTCATAACAGTCACAAGTGCCCAGAAAGTTTGTTGTAGCTGGATTCAGGCCCACTGGGACTTGCTGAGATAAATATACTTAGTGGAAAGAGGGGTGTTAAAAGCTTCCTAACCCAGCCTGCCTTTGGGAAGAGTAAAACTTGAGAGTCACTTGCTGGTAGAGGCTGCACAGGGAAAATAGGAGAGTCACTTGAGTAAGGCTCTCAGTCCACTCCTCACTCCTTCATGAGAAGAGGTATGGTTCTAGTCTGGGCCCTGTTGTGCTCTCTAAGACTCTCTTGATGTTCTCTGCAGATATATATGTCTTGAACACGTGGGGGTTTTCTTTTTTTCCCCAAACACTTTTTAGAATCCAAGCCAGCTGCTACAGCTCCTTCCCTTCAGCAAAACTGCTTCAAACCGTGTTGAGATTTTGTGGTTCTTTGTAGCTGCGAACCTACTTGCAGCCAATTTCTTCACATTGCAAGGTTATTTTAACAACAACATGATTCTAAGTGGTTCCCACAAACACCCTCATCTTTTGTCTCCTCATGTTTACTCCTCAATTCTTCCTTATAAACACATTTTTCCATCCCTTCAGCAAAGCAAAGGGAGTTTTGTGTCCCCAGCTTGGGTATGTCAGTGCTAATAGCCAGACTGGAGGAATGCTTGAGGACAGCACAATCTACAATTTAACCCAGTTCCTTCTCTTTGCTAGAATGAAGGTTTCAGGTTGGAGCATGTGGTTTGTGTTTTCACAAGCTTATGGTTTGTTTGCATGCATGTGGTCTGAGTGTTCAGCACCTGAAAATCAGAGCCTGTAAACAGCCTGTCGCATTAGGAAGTCTAGGCTGTGCTGGTTTACTGAGTATAAATGTCATCTTGGCAGGCAATAGATCTCCCCTCTTGCATACACAAAGTTTTTAATTTGATTGCTGAGCTTAAATGGCATAGGCTCGGCAATGAATTTTAAAGCTTGTGTTTCTGTTTTTTAGTGACCGTGCGCATGTGATATAAAGGTGCAAAGCAAGTTGGTGTTCTTTGAAGCTGCTTTCAGATGTCTTGTTGCAGTGTATGTAATCAGAGGGGTATGACATTTTGAGACTGAACAGAGAAGGAGAAAAAAAAATGATTATTGTAATTTGCAATGAAGATAGGGTGTGGACTGGTCTAAATAATGGCTCCTGCCTGTGGTATCTTGTCAGGTGGTCTACTTGCAATGTTCATTAATAGCAGTTACTACTACTGTACTGATGTTTTGGACTGACACAATACTTTACAAGGAATCAGTGCCAGAAAAACATATTGAGATTCAGCAGTTAATAATGTTCTAAGCCTTGTAAAGAACCTCAATATTTTTTTCCTTTAAAATTAAACTAGAACTTCCACAGTAAATCATTATGACATTAGTAATAATTTAATTTTTCCATATAGCTCATACATAGATACTCTCCATATTTTTTCTTCCAAGTGATTTGGGAAATAAGACAAATCCAAAGTGTCCTGATGCCTGATTAGATTGATGGCATTCCAGAATAAATGGGAAAGTTATTGAGAAAGTGCATATTTACAGGAAAAAAAGTAGCAAAGGGTAACTAAATGTATGGAGCTGTAAGGCTCTGAAAATAGTTTTCATGTTGTGTCTACTGTGCCTTTGAAATCTACCTAGGAGGCATAAAATCAGAGGTGTGAAAAGGTTTGCTTTCCATCACTACAACTGACTGTTGTTTTCAGTAGGAAATTATAATTTGTAAATTCTTTCCCATCTGATTTATCAGGAGTTACTGAAGTCATCTGTGTGACTTCCTCATGTTATCTGACAAGTGTTAATAAGCTGTAGTGTCTGTGTTCTTGATGTTATGTTTCTTTGAAGAGTGAGACAGAGGTGCTTGTCCAGCATATTTTATCTATGGCACAGGGAAGTGGGCCTTGACGGTTTTCTGTTGCAGTAGAACTAGTGCTACCCGTTACTAATGTTTCTCTTCTAGTATCCTGTCATCATTACCTTAACTTCTTGGGGAACTTCCCTTTTCCAAAGGAAAAAATTTCCGGTGACCATCACAGTAATATCCTTTTTGTGGAATGACTCTTTTTTTGTTACATGTTTCTATGTCTCTCTCTAATGAAATGCAGATTCGAGCTCTGCTTTCATCTACTTTTAGCAAGTCCTTTGTTTCAAGTAGCCTGACTGTGCAGTGTTTTAGTTGTGTGAGAAACCTCATCTAGTTACATCATTGCTACACTGGTGAAAAAAGTGGTGTGAGCCTTGGTGATCCCGGTGATGGTGTTTCCCAGCTGAGATTGATCAGGTGTTTATTACACCAGGAAATGAGCGTGCTGGGGGCTTTAAAATCACACGCTTTTGGTATAGAAAATTTTTAAACTGAACAAGCTGGGCTGTCTTCTATGGATATGGTAAAAGTGTTTTCTAGTCATTTTGTGATTTTTTTTTTTTGACAGCTTTGCAATCTGAAATGTATCAAGCCTAAGAACTGACCTGTATGATGAATATAGCCTGCGTTCTGAGGCATGGTGGCAAAGTGTGGATTTGGGCTGAGGGAGGGCTGTGTTTTGCCAGTGTTTTGGAGCATGAGAGGTTGAACTTTGTTTATATCTTTGCAGGCCATAAAGTGCGCTGCTAAAAAATGCTGTATTGCATGAGCCTCTAGTGGAGTGTGTTCTCATGGAATGACTCTTAACTTGAATTACTCTGGAGAAGGAGGTTGCCTAAAAGCAAGTCTTCCTACCCATTACAGTGGGTTGTCTCTACTTTTGCATTCCTTTGGTTGGATATTAGGGACCCATATCTAGTGCAGTTCAGCATCTGAAGAAGCCACTTCTCAGCTGCTCCTCTTGTCTTCCTTTAGACTGTGAATCCTTTTTTTCCTGTGCTAATGAATATAGAAGGGCCCATCTTATAACTGCAACCTGGGGTTTTTGTCTGTAGCTGTACTCCTTCACAGTTTCCCAGGGAGCAAATTTCATAGGGCATCTCCTCTGGAAGTCAAGAAAGAATGGGTAGAGCCTCCACCCAGCAAAAGCTGCACACATCAAAACAGTGATCCTGAGGGTGTGCGCTTCTTAAAAGAAGGAAATATAGAATTATTCTGTGAGATCCTGACCAAGGTATTTGTCTCACATCTACTCCTCAAATTCCTTCTCTCTCCCCCTGTGTGACAGATTCATGTGAAATTCCAGATCTGCCAACAGCTGAGGAACCTTGCTGTGTATCTGCAATATGTGCACAGTATTTAGTTTCAGGATCCTAATTTTGAAGGCTAAGACAAGATTCTGGAGAAATCCTAATTTTAAGGTATTTACCATTTTCTTAGTCCTTTTCCTCTGGGCTGGAGCCATAGTTTATTCCATAGTTAAAGTTTCTGGGCTAATTGCCAGCACTAATATGCTGTTTCAGTAGACCAGCCAGGCTGGTTCTGCTGAGGCCTCTGAAATGGCCTCTGCGTGTTAGGGAGAATGAAGAAGCTATGGGCCACTATCTGGTATTTGATGCCTTGCTGTTGCAATAGGTTCACTAGGGGCCCAACTGGACCTGACTTCCACTGTGCAAAGTGTTGAACAGTAAGGAGCATCACTGTTCTGGAGAGGTTTACTGTGTAGAGATATAAAATGGGTAGAAAGAAGACCTAAAGTATACTCAGAGAGTGCCAGGAATCTGCATAGCTTTCATCTGGAGCAGACCCCATAGCCTGGGAGCCTGGATGTTCTGAAGGGAATGCAGCGAGGCCCCACGTGGAGCAGTTGGCTTTGACATCTTCGATAATGATGGCAATATTTGCTACTTGAAGTTGGGCTGAAATGGCTTTATTTATTTAACCATCTGTTTGCAATAGATTGTCACCATCTTTTATCCACAGATTACTTTTATATCCATATGCCACATTTTGCTGTTCTAACAGCTTCTCAAAGGATTGCTATTTTTAGACCTGTAATAATGGATGTATTCATGACTCCTCAGCTAGTAAGCAGCTTGTTAACTCAGATTGGTGCCTGGTTCTTGCATTTCTTATATTTTGAGTCAACTATACATTTTGAGGTAGAATAGCTGCGATAAAGCAGAAGCAGGTGTATAAAACTAAAGGGGAGGTCAAGAACAGCTGGTTTGCATTATATTCTTTCCCTTTTCTGCTGAGTGCATCTTGGGTGTATTGGACTTACTGCAGACATACTGTACTGTTGCACTGCACAGGTTGCATGATGTCCCGTAATCCCAGACAAGTGGCTGAAGTCAGAAATAAAATGAATAAAGAGTAGGACACTGGATTAGTCTTACAGGAGGCAAGTCAATGTATCAAAGTTATGAGGAGGTTTCCCACTTCCTGGCACATTCCCTCTGTTGATCTGTGGTCTTCAGCAGTAATGAACATGCTGTAATTATGTAAAATAAGTTAGTTGGCTTAGTGTGATGATGCTTGCACATAGCTCTTCAGTGAAATAATTGTGTGGAATAGGTGGTCTGGGGGGAACATTTGCCCTAGCCATCTGTAGGCATCTGACAGATTAGATGGTTAAGTTAGCCAGGTGAATTTCCTCGCTCCCAGCAGGAACATGGTTCTTGCTGTGTGTAGATGCAGTCAGGCAGATAATTCAGTAGCTAAGTGTGGGAGCCTGACCTTGGGTAATGTGAGCATATCTCTTAGCATGCATGTCTCTTACAGTAAATAAAGGAGAGTTCTGCCTATGATTGCATCCTTGTCCCGGTGGGGTTATCTATGAGATAATTATGTTCTTTGAATTTTCCAGTTATTTTTGAGGGAATACACTTTGTCCTTTTTGACTACAACTTAACAGAACTGACTGAAGTACTAATCAAGAAGAGTAGCTGTTAGAAATGGTTGTTCCTCTTTCAGAAATAGCTAAAACCAGTACTTAAACACCTAGAAGTGTATGGCTTCTCTGACGAGGGAGGAGATGGAAGAATAGCAATTTTGAAGCACTGAAGGATCAAAACTGTGTTAAAAATCCAGAGGAGTAATGAAGGAATGTAATATTTCCAAATAGGAAAATTGTGCGTGTCTGTTATAAAATACAAATTTACACTTAGGAAATAGGTTGATCGTCAAAATCACAAAGGTTAGAAATATTTCTCTGCTGTACTAGATTTCTGTGCCTTCCAAAGCACTTGGTATCCTTTGAGAGAGGCAATGTAGACCATTAAATGGGTGGCTGATCTGATCTGCTCTGTCAAGTGGCTTCTCTCACCCGTATTTTCCTTTAAAAGCACAGGGATTTCCCTCAACTGCTCCAATTTTACTGATGATTCTTTTTGTCATGCTTTCAATCCAAAGTCAAGCCAAGTTTGTTGTCAAGGGTACACACCAGAAGAGAGAATTAAACTACCACAATCCCCTGTGCATGCTCTTACCTAGCACTTAAAAATTCTCTTTCTATGGGAGTTTTGTTTAAACCAGATATGAGTTGCCTTTTTTCACTTTGCTTCACATCCACATGCTGACACCATTTGCTCATATTTCATTCTTTCCTATAGGATCTTTCAGCTGGTGTTTTCCAATAAATGTCTTCCACCGACAGCTGTTTTCCTTCCTCTTTTAGGCAAGGAAGTGTTAAATTCTCTTGTCATTTGTTCTTAATATGTCAGTCCTGGAAAACTCTGCCTGTTAAACTGACTGCAGCTAGAAAAAGGAGATGCTTTCCCATCAATGGGAGAACCACTATTCTTTTAGGGACCACTGAAATACTTGCAGTGAGGCATTTTGTTGCTGTTTCTAATAGCCCTTGTTGAACTAATTCGGTGATAATAGAACAATATACAGAAAGAAGCTGGTAGAGGTATAATGATAAAAGAAATACAGGTCTCACCTAGTTTATATGGAATCCATCAGGTATGTCATTAGTGTGACAGGATTTCCATCTCTGGCATGTGAGATTGCAGAGACTTTATTCATATGTGCTCCTCTGTTAAGTGTTACAGCTTATTAACAATGAAATCAATCAATGTAGTCAGTTATCAGTATAAGGACTTTAAGTCTTTAGACCTGTAATCCAGAATGCATTGCACGATTACAGTAAACCCTTCAGAGAAGTTAATGAGACAATGTACACTTGTAAGAGACTACAAAAAAAGCCACGTTTCCTTTTCCACGGGTTAGAAAACAGGCAGACTAGAGGACATTGGCTTGGGGGTGGGAATATCTTCCTCTGAGTTAAACTGTCATGGGTTCTCATTGGAAATGGTATGATTTTCATATTCTACAGAAAACTGTATTAAAAGGAGAGGAAGGAAGAAATCTGTAAAGGCACAGCAGCAGTTTCTTCTTTTTATTTCATTAGGTTGCATAGTTGTGCCAGCACACATTCTAGCCAATTTTTGTTAAAATAAAAAATAATGCTATCATTTGCAGGCAGGTTTCCATAAGAACAGAAACAAAGACGCAGTAGCATGAAGCTTTATCTCATAAGGAAATCTCTTTTCTTCAAATATTCTGGTAGGTTTTGGGAATTGTACTTTTTTTTTCTATTCCTGTTTTCTGAAAATCTTTATAAATGCACCTAATTTCAGGAAACTCTTTTCTTTAAAAAGATGAACTATCCTTTAAAAAAAAAAAAAAAAAAACAACCACAAAAGTTGAGTTTGCATCAACTTTAATATATGGCTTGTTAAACCGAACCAAGCCAGATACCTCTATTGTACAATGATAAAAATGAAATGTTATAGTGTAAGTTCATATTGTGTGTGTTATTTCATAACTTTGCGTGAAACATGTTTTGCTTTTGATTGAAGCCTGAAGTTGTTGTTTTAAGAGATAGGCTCTTTGGAACCTTTCAGGAAATGCTGACCTGTCTGCAGGGTGTACTTCTCCTGTGTAACAAAAGGGAGAAAAAAAAGATAGCTTTTACTGGCAAGGGAAACTGGCTTTACTTATGTCATCAGTCATCTCTGTGTTAGAGAACCAGGATGCCTCTTGTGTGAACTGTTAACATTTAACATGTTTGTAGCTGAATGGCTGTTTCTTAAGAGTTCTTGACATCTGTGCAATAACTGCATTTAAAATCTCCATAATAAACCACAGTTTTAATCCCAGATAACAATAGACCTCAATGAGGGAACTGAAATTGCTTGATGACCAATGACAACTTAAATTATCTTTATGACTGTAAATTAGTATATCAGCTGTAAGTTAGTATATCAGACTGCTTGTTTGAACTGAGGTATTTTATAAAGAAGTTGAAAGCACAGATCCCATTTTTAATATGATTTGCGTATCAGAGATAAAATCTTAGAAACTCAAGTAACTGTGAACAGGTGTCTCGTTAACACTTGGAAATGTGGCTTGGATTACTTAACTACAGAATGTAGAAATGTGATGACATTTTTCATAAAATTAAAAAAATATTTTTTCTTATAGCCATTTGATCAAAACTGATGTTTTCTGTGGGCCTGTGTACATTCTGGCATTTTCAAAGAAACCTGTAAAACCAAACATGAAGGGGAAAGTTGAAGTGCTGTGATTTGTAAAGTTAAAACAAAGTAGACATTCTCAACCTATTGAAATATTTTATTTAAAAACAAATCCGTATAAGTGACAGAGTATCATAAAAAGGTAAACATCTTCATTCTGTTGAAATCAATTGACCTAAGTAAACCTTTGTAGACAGCTGTGTTTCGCAACGTAGTTCTTTACCTTTTGGTTGTCTGCAGGTTTTTTTCAATTCCTTTTTTGAAGAATTTAATGATCAAGTAGATAGACTGTACAACGTTAAATGTAGAAAACGTTCCTTTCTTTTTCCCCTCTTCCTGGACCTTTTCTGTGGAGACTTTGCCATGATTTATCTTTTCAAGTTCCTATAATAAAGAATTGGCAAGTTTAATGATGAAGGTGAAGTTGGTGAGATTCAAATATTATGTGAGCCTCAGATAAAAAAATGAAAAAGATATTAGGAAACTTTCTCTAGAAAGAGGAAAAACTTGTTTTACTGAAATGACTTTAAAAGCTTAGGCTTTTTGAAGAATTGCTAGAAGACTCATTTCTGATATACCAAGGAAATGCTAGGTCTCTGTCCAAAACCACATTTCAAAACAGTGGTGATGAACCAAATGGGACTCCGTGGCACGTGTTGTTTCATAGTAAGTGCTAACCTGGAGGAGGAAGGAAATAAGGGTTGAGTCAGGGGACTGGTCTCTTCCTGTCAATCAGTACTGACCAGTCTGATAGGGAAATGCAGGTCAGCAGAGCTTGGGGGTTGGTACGTGAGTTATGAGAGCTGTTAATGCTGCACATCTTAGAGCTGTGTGTGGAGCCTGGGTAACCTGTCTCTATACTGAACTGGATTGCAGTTATTTTTTGGTTTCTTGGTTATTAATTTGTAGTATGAAACTTGATTTTCTTTTGTAATGTAAGCCATAGCTGAACAGTAGTCTTGGTCAGCAATATTAGTCCCTATCCTGATAATTCTTGCTCAGCCTAGATGACATACCAAACTCTTTATACCTTGTCTACCAAGCTGTTTTTTCTCTTGTCCCCTTGACTCTTAATTATTTTATTTGAAGCACTGTCTTGATACCACACTACCTAGCAAATTTCATTTGAAGTACAGGGAGCACAAAATTTAGGGCTCTGCATTACCATGAGAATATAACTTGTGGGACCCAGATGTGTCTCCTCAGTTCCCTGCTGGACTCAGGAGGGAGGAAACCTTCTCTGCTGTCAATTCTTGCTGGAGTGAATGAAGTTCGATTCCACCATCTAGCTTGGTACAGGGGTTTCTAGCTGTACCAGGGGATTTCTGGCAAGGAGAGGAGGAGGGAGTCTCCAGGTCAGACTGGATTGTTCAGACATCCTAAAACTATATTGCTACCTTACAAAGACTTTGATAGGATAGGGACCTTAAGTCACTGCTACTGTACTTTATCACCTAACAGCTTTTCTCAAAGCAGTGGACTTCCATTGCACTTTGCAGGTGCAGCTGAAAGGCTGGTCTGATGGCAGCTAAACATATGAGTGCTTATATAGCCCTGACTAAAGCAGTCCTAGATAAATACTGTGACATGCACAAACTGCTTTCCACTCCGCAGCTCAGCCTAGCTAGGTTTTCCTGTTTCTGAACACAACTTAGTCATGCATGTTTGTGCATTTTTATCAATGGATAAATGACTCTCCTGCTTAATTAGATACATGCTAAACCTTCCACTGATTCATGACCTATGTCACAGGCCTGTGCACATGCACTGGGCTCTAGATTTCATCAAAAGTCTGGCTGTGGTACTGTGTGATGTACATCTGGCAGAATCCTTAGGGCTCCTGGCATAAAGTGACATTAGTATGTACTTTGTACAAAAAATATTTTAAATAACAGTCATGTGACACAATCATGAAGACATGGGTCTATACCCAACAAACATTCATGATGTGTCCCTACATAGGTGTAGATCCCTTCATTTTGACAGGCCTTGCTGCTTGCAGATGTAAGTTACTTTTGTAAGGCTGTGATCATCTTTGTTCTTAAAAGGAATGACTCTTCATTCCTCTGGTGGCAGTCAGTTTTCTTTTGGTTGTGTAAATCACTGAGTGTGCGTGTGTAAACGTTTCAAAGTGAAATAACAGCATTTTTTCCAGGTCCAGACTTAAATGGATAAGCAAAATTTATCCTATTATTTGTTTTAACAAGGAAATACTAAAGGATTTTGTGTTTTATCCATCTTATTATGCTGACTCGCAGCCATTTCAGAAGCTGATATTGCTTGGTCATGTTAAAACTGAGTTTAGTCTTTCTGGAAGCTCTCTATATGCAGAGCAGTTGTTGAATTAGATCTTAAAATGAATTAAATTAGGGTAACATCTTTTAGCTGTTCCCTGGCTGTAGCTTGTCCTGGTTTTGCTGGGTAGTTTCCTGCAAAAAGAAATGGTTTTTAGTTAGCATGCCGTTATCCTTGATGTTGTATAGGGCTGTTGCAGCATCACATGATTGGAGTAAAATGCTTCTCTTCAACACATCTACAAAACTGAGATAGCACTTACCTAAATGAAATTAAATTGAAGGTCATGTTCAGAAGGTGCTGGTCTTCCAGATAAGTTGGACATCTCAGCTGTTCAGCCCAACCATTAATTTTTAGGACTGGCAACTATGATGGTTTGTTAATTGCTCTTAAAAGACCAAGCTGAACTCCAGGTCAACTCAAATGCATATTTTTCATCTCCATTTTAGCAAAGTTCAAAACACTTTTGAAGCAACTGATTTCCTAAAACTTCAGGTCAGAGCTTGATAATAAGAAGTGGTCCTTTAGAGAAAAGCATCGTCGTATCATCATTCCTGCGGTAGCATGGAGTTGGTCTTTGTGAGTCACAGAATTTGTGAGTCATCTCTTCTCTGCATTTTCTCTTTGGAGCTTGACAGGGCCATGCATCTGTCACATTGCCTGCTGGAAGATAAATAGGGTGGTGGAAATTTCCAGGAAAGTCCTGTAAAGGCTTTTGGAAGTGCCCTATAGTACCCCCAACTAACAATTGTACTGAGGGTGTACGGGTTGATATACCTACAAGTCAGTGTGTCTACCTACAAGTCAGATAGGGGTAGTGTGTTTGTGGTTGTAAGGTGGAAATCTGAGTGTCTCATACAAAAAATAACATTCCTAATACAGACTCCTGCAAATGCTGGTTATCGATCTGTGTAAAACTGCCAAGTCTTTCACAGATAACATTGTTTTGGGGAGAGAAAGTAGTTCTGGGAGTGTTGTTGCAGTTACTTAAAGTAATAGTTCTTTTTTATATTAAACAGCAATGTTATTGGTGTGTGAAGATAATTTTAGATGTTACATTAGTTCTTTTCAGATGTAGTTAGAATTTAATTGATGTTTTCAAGTTCTGTGTTTTTTTACTTTAAAACTAATTTGATTTACAGTGGAAAGTGGAAAGCAGTGGTGCTTTCACTCATATGTCTATCCGCATTGATACACCCACACACCGAATGTGTATGCACTGGGAAGACAAAGGGATCCCAATACTCCTTTTGAGAGGGTTTTTTTTTGATAGAAATACGACACTGTAAAAGAAATAATTATTACTGGATTTCTACTGTAATAGAAATAATGACTACTGTAAAAGTTGAAACAACTCTGGCACATTTGCTGCATAGAACAGCAGAAGGCTTTCAGAGTGCCTCTTGATTTCTGTTCTAGACTGTCTTTGGGAAAGCCACCTTCACGAGCATTGAGACTGCATGTAAGTGCATGGTCTAACACCAGTACACGTGGACATCAGAACTCAGCTGAAGTGGCATGGCAGATGGTGCTGATTTACCTTAATAAGAGGAAACCAATTAAATGAGCAGCGCTGGGGTCCAGAGTAGTTACAATTTCTGCATTGGTTTTATAACCTTCAGAGCGAGAATCTTGAATGTAAAACCAGCCACTTCTCAGCTTCCTCACAAGATGAAAACATATTTCCAGGAACATTCATTCTTTTGAGGGATTCTTGTTTTGTTTAAGACTGCTTCTAATAGTTGTTGTAACCCATTTGCAAGATGATCAGATTGTAATTGTTAATTATAGAGGGGAACAATGTAATTGTCTTTCTGTGGGTGGGATTAGATACCAAGACTTTTCTCTTTGAGATTATGCCTGGCAATGCAAGTAAGATTTTTGTGTTAAAGATGCCTCTGGAATCAAAGATTAGGAAATGAAGCTTTTTACAGTAAATTGCTAATGTCTTCAAGTACTGGCATTTCACATTTTGATTCTGGACACTATTTCTTAACAATCTTTCTGTTTCAAGCGCTCTATCAATTGCAAACCAGATGTTAGAATTATAAGTGGTTTGTATGGGATGTGTGAATGTCAACCCAAGAGGGAGCAGTGGTGTGCTTTTTAGCAGGGGACAATACAGGGAGGCTATGAAGGTGCACCCAGTCAGGTTATCAGACAGGTTCTTTTCTTTATTCAGCCTTTTGTTTAATTCAGCCCCAGGCAGATGAACTGGGCTGAGAATTAGTTGAGAAATCATGATTTGACATTAAGGAGAAACAATTTCTCTTTGCATTCCCTCCACGTGCACCTTAAACACTTTGTGTGAGACTAGATTTAATCCCTGTGACATGTCCCATTCTGTTGAGTGGCTTGAATTTCTGTCAGGGCTAAAGGGGCAAAATCTTGTCCCTAACATTTAAAGCAGGCTGAATTGTCTGCAGTGCTATGTGAAGTCTTTGTAATTAAAAGCTTGAGGCAAATACCAAGTGGCTGCAGAATGTCTCTTTTTTTTTTTTTTTTTTCTGTAATGCACTTAAAGTCTGGGTGAAACATCTGTTTCCTCCTCTCCACAGCTCATTTCAGAGATTAATATGATTCTAATGAAATCTCACTGCGACGTGTGCCGCTGTTCAGTGAAGATGTTTCAAACACCTACACAAAACCTAATTGCAGCTTCTGCCATTTACTGCCTCTATTAACAAAAGAAAAGGAATTTCAAAAAGTTTTGTGAAATAAAATGGATGGTGGTTGCCACTCTGAGTTACACCTGCAATAGGAAGCTGTGGCAAAAAGTACTTGAAAACATGGAATTATTTGGCATTGCCCCTGCCATATGTGCTGAGAGATCACTGCCTCTGCTAATGTGACTGTTATTTTGCCATTCATTTCTGTCCTCAACATGAAGAGCAAGGAGAATGTAGAGCTCAGAGGGGAGATACATATACAGAGATATATTTTTTTTGACTCCCTTTCTTCTGCACAACTTCTCAGTTTGGTTTTGGGAGTCAAAAATTCAGGCTTGAAATATGTTGTCTTTTCTGTGCAGAGATGAATTTCCTCTATCTCTATAGTCCATTAAAAATCCAGATGCTGGTGAGTAACAGTGGTGGGTGCATACCATCCAAAATTTCAAACCAAACAACTTTCATAAGTTTTGCCACTCCCTATGACTGGGTGCAGCATCCTCCACTGTGCAGAGCTGTTTACACAGTGATGATAGAACCTGATTCTGTGTTTAGATCATTTTTGAGCCCAGGATCCTTGAAAACAACTGAAAAGAACCTCTGTGAGCTGGGCTGACCTCTGGCTGGGCTAAGAGGTTGAGCTGAGGCTGAAGATGTTTTTGCAAACAGAGGCTTTCTTAGAATTAATGTCCTTTTCCTTGGCTATCAGACTAACCACTGCATATTCATTAAAGCTTCTCTTTGCAAATAGACTAATGCTACTTGATGCAGCTGACTGCTGTGAAATACAGAGGTGTTTTTGTCAGTTCCTGGAAAAAACTGACATTTCAGTTTGTCTCCCCTTCATCTCAGGCTCTCTCAGTTGGTGTGAAACTGTGTAGGTCTGGTGAAATCAACAGAACAGTTGTTAGGAGGAGTTACCATCCCTAGCTTTCTGGTACTGTCTGTGCAGCTGAGATGCCTTAGCTGTGACCACCTTCAGTGTTGACTTAAACTAATCTGGTTTTTTTGGCACTGACATGGATTGGGACTGCTTTCATAAGCATGCCCATGAGATAGTAGTACAGTAACAGCTGTATATTTAAATGTCAGTCACTGCAAGGCAATGCTACTGAAGCCAACAGTACAATTTAATGAGACAGATCTAGCAACAGAGGGCAAGTAATGGGTGCTTGTTGTCAGGATGCCTCCAGTCGTGATGGTAAAATCCCCGTGAAGAAGGTGGAAATCCCCATGGCCTGAATTTCTTGTTATGAGAATGGTGGTTCAAAGGACAAAGTAGCTCAGTTAATTTGCTGTCCTGAAGTGTTTTTAAAGATGCATCTTTGATGGGTGAGAGTACAAACCAGAAAACTAGCTAAGGAAAGAAAGAGTACCCTGAAGAGAGACCCAGTATGTTTTAGTGAAGATAGCTATATATACACACAGATATTAAGGTCAACATTTGAAAAGCTCTTTACCCAAAACTTGAATCTGTTGCTGCTTATAGAAATGAAATTGTGTGTTTATCTAAGCCATTGAGATGTAATTTCAGTTTATACTGTGTTAGCACAACTAATCCTTTCAGTGATGTTCAGCTTCTGCCAATTCAGTCAATGGACTAATTGTGTGAAGTGAAGCATACAAGCACAGCAGTGTTTTATGTACTACATCTTACCACTTCCTGACCCTGTCTCACTGCACACTACCTTCTTGCAGTCTTCTAGCCAGATCTGTTGTAGAGTTAGAAATGCCCAGATTAATTTTCCCTGCTTTGACAAGCTCCTTTACATTGCAGGAGGCCAGCTTTTATAGTGCATCCATAGGAAGCGTCTCCACTACAGCCTTTCACCGCGCAGGAGACAGACTGAAGATGTAGGCAGCTGGCAAATGTGAAAGCAATGAAGAGGTGTTCTGAGGTTGACAGTGCTTTTTATAGTACGCGCGTTTTCTGGGAAGGGCATAAGAAGGGAGATAAACAGAAGATTGTGTCAAGCTGAAAAGTAGCTGTAGCAGACCAAGATATTCCAAAGAGAAGATCACAGCAAAAAGGTAAGGGTGCCAACTTCATCCTGTCCTTTTTCCTGCTGCTTGCATGTTTTCTTCAACCTCGACAATTCTTCCTTTGAAAACGCCGGCATTTTCTGCAGAATCCTATAAATACTATAATAGCCATTCAACATTATTTTGAGAAAAATACAGTAGTATTTTTCAGTAGAGGGCTCACTCTAGCCCTCTTAATTCCTACTCTAAAAGTGTTTTTTTTCTAGAGGCTCTGCAGCCTGATAAAACATTGATAACAGTTCAAAGATCAGAAATGTCTCTGCAGAACAGCTGTAAATAGAGTAATAGTCAATCAAGACACAGGGGGCAAGTCATGTAGCAGTTGATAAGTCCTACAGAAGACTAGCTCAAGACTAGAAATAACTGAAAATAACTCTGAAACTCTTATTCTTAGAGAAACTGTTTTTACTTAAGAGTCTGCCAGCAAGGATGTGTGACTAAAAGGACTATGAATATCTATTTTCAAAAGCAGTGTCGTAATGTCATGCATGCATCCAAGGGGAGAGCATCAAGGGGTTAATTTGATTGTGTTCGAGTCTAACAATGCAGTGTTACAGCGTAATCTAGGATGTTACTCAGCCTTGGCCTAAGTCTACTCTCAGCTGAGTAAATGATTAAGTTCCTTGCATCAGCATGGATGTGGGCCAAAACTGAGGGATTTTGAAAATCCCACTGGTAATGTTCTCAGCGCAATTGTTTTGATGTAGCTTACAGCTAGATCAATATTCATGTTCAGTCATCTAATTTTGCTTTCCTCTTTCTAAGTATACTTGAGGAAGTCTTACTGAAAATGATAACATACACAGTTTTAACTTCTCTTATTTTAAAAAATACCTAAGTCAGTTTTCCCTAAACCCTCTCTGTGGTCTTCACTCCTGGGCAGGGACCATATGTGGAAAACACAGTAGGACTGTACATTGGTGCAAGATTTCTTATAACGTTATGAGAAAAAGAAGAGGGCCTTAAAATGATAACATAGTGTGCAATGATGACAGCCTCCTAGATGGAAACAAAGCTTCCCCTGATTTCGAGTAAGACTTGGTCTGAAAGCTCCTGAAAAAAATCCTATCCCTAGTTCTTTGGTTTTTATGGAAGCACCTGGTAGGTTATGTCAAACAATGTCAGTTGTAGCAGTTGGCCTTGATAACAGTTCCTAGTTTCTTGGTTATCAAATTTCTACTCCAAGTCAGGCTTCGTGTGTTCAGATGGAACCACATTTGCCACATGGTGTTTTGGAAAAACATTCCTGGAAGCTGAAATGTATGCGGTAGCTGTGGGACTGACTGCCTTCAGAATCTGAGTGCTCCAAGGGTTGAGAATGCTTGGAGGGCCATTATTTGTCGGATGAACTGAGCACCTTAAACATCTCACCAGAAAGTAATAGATGATGACTTCCTAATATTTCTAAAGCATGGAAAACTTTGAGGCCTGGGCTAGTTTTTCATGGGCTAAGTCATGTTATTAAAATTAAATGCATGCATACGGTATTTCTTGTGTAAGGGTCTTGGAACGTTTTTGGTCTTAGCACAAGCACTTCACAGCTCTGAGATCTGCCAGAGCAGTTAAAAAATGAGGTAAATTCTTAGAACACTCTCACTGGTGTGGACTGAATGACCAAATTCTAATGTGCCTGAATGACTGTCCTTGTCATTTGTCTTTCAGGTCCTCAGGCTCCAACAGCCCCCAGCTGATCACATTGCAGCAGTGTAGGTGTTGCCATGAGGATCAGGAGGTGTCCTGTCTGCTTCGCAGCTTGTCTTTTGGTCCTGCTGGGTAAACACCAGTGAGAGCCCAATATAGAGGCAGAGCACATGTTTTAAGAGAGCTGACAAGCCAGTTCCTGCACATACATGCATCTGTGTAAGAGTACTCCAAGTCCAGGGGCCTCTGCGTCACTGCGTGGATGTAAGAACTGTTGCACGTGTGGGGTTAGACCGTTTTTGAGAGATGATGCTCCGACGAGGATTTATTCTATTTCTTCCCCGACTTGTAGGCCTGCTGGTGGTGGCCTGTTGCTCAGTGTCTATTGTTTATATGTTGGCTTGCACACCCAAGGGTGACAACCAGCAGTTTGCCTTGCCCAGGGTGCACAGTCCAACTGTGAAGGAGGGATATGAAGCTATTCTGCAAGAGCGAGAAGAGCAACACCGCAACTACATCATCAGCTTGAAGAAACAAATTGCGCAGCTGAAGGCTGAGCTCCAGGGCAGGAGCGAGCAGCTTAAGAATGTGCAAGACCAGTACCCAGACCCCTTGGACATTCGGCTTGACCACAATAACCCGGAGAAGGCCCAGGCTAACCTGCTGGCTTTCCTTCATTCTCAGATAGACAAAGCAGAAGTGCACAGCGGCGTTAAGCTCTCCACGGAGTATGCAGCCGTGCCCTTTGAAAGCTTTACCCTGCAGAAGGTGTACCAGCTGGAGACAGGGCTGACACGCCACCCAGAAGAGAAACCTGTAAGGAAGGATAAGCGGGATGAGTTGATAGAGGTGATCGAGTTAGCTGTTGGGAGTTTGAACAATCCAGAAGGGGACATCAATGCAAAACACCGTGTATACACAGCCTCCGACTTCGTTGAAGGTTTGTATGCAGACAGCAGGTTAGAAGGCCCACGTAGTGCTGGTGAGGGGTCTGACTGCATTGCTGAGAGAGATGGGTGTTATCTCAGAGCACAGATGTCTGGGACAGTGTTAGTACTGTGACACAGCAATGTTGTCTCGGGCACAACTGCAGAATGGCAGCTTTCCTGGGGAACGGGACTTTGTGACAACAGAGCCTGCCAGTCTCTTGTAGTGACCACCAATGTGTGCTCACAGGTCTCTAGTCATGTGCTTGCCTCAGAACTGATAAAGCAAGGAGTGAATGACCAGGCTGCAATCCCAGATCTGTTACCAGTGTTAAGACTGACAACTGCAGTTCAAATCCAAACTCCAACATCACCCTACTTCCACCTGCAGAGCTTTGCCAGAGTGGCAAGATAGGTTTTGAGAACAACAGCTGAGGAGCTCAGTAACTCAGCTGGTATCACCTATAACTTTAAATGACTAGCAAAGCTTAACCTAAAGCTAAACAGTCTTCACCCTCACATGTAACACTGAGGCAGTAAGCGTGGATTTTTAAAGTGCCATTTTTAACAGCAACCAATTTTTCTTTCGCATCTTCTGTCACTAAATCCAAAGTGCTTACTTGTTTCCAGTCAGGATGCTTTTCCCCAGCCAGCCAGAGGCACCAGATGTATTCCAGGCATTGTGATTAGTTGATACCTGTTCAGGTTAGCCCCTGCTGCATGGCAGCTCTGAGTTGAAAGGTCAGGAACACGTGCAGCAGAAACATGATATAAGACAAGATTTCACAGATCTTGTTTCCAAGCGCTCATGACTGTTTCTCATTCAGTAAGAGAGCTACATTTTTACTTGTAATATGGCTGTCTTAGTTTCACTTCATAGGAACAGGCACGTTCCCTGCTTGTTCAATAGTGTTGGCTGTAAGTAAGATTTAATCCACAGCTGACCTAGCTGAATTTAGTATAGGAGGAAAAACTTGACTTCCTCCTCTTCAGATATTTGTGCTGCAGACTTAAAGAGCATGTGGGTAAGATGCCTACCTTTTATGGGATGACTGCTCTAATGTGCTGAACACAAGCCCCCATGCTTATCCCAAATCACTAGTGATTTTGCTGTGGATTGTTTTCTTAATCTAATATTTATGAATAGAGCAGAGCAAAATGCATCCTCTGTGTGATGAAGACAAACTATTGCTGTTGTGCAATGGCCAGTTGTTCGTTTCTACTCTGTGTGTGTGTTTCTCTGGTGATCATGGTATCGAGAGGTTCTTGAGGCTGTGCCAGTATATACCTGCGAGTCAGGCAGGGGCCTCCCATGGCAGGGACATGGGTTGTTCAGGCTGTGGAGGCCTTGTTGAGGCAGGTCCTGGCTCCCCTCTGATCCAGGCACTTCCTCCACACCAGTCAAACACTTCTTGCTCAGACATGGGACCAGAGCACGGGCAGGGGACAGAGAAGTGCTGCTGGCTGCCAGCATGTGAATGCATCATGGAGCTACGTGCTTCCAGTCTCCTCCTTTCTGTCTGTTGTTCAGTTTATAATTTCAAAATATGTTTCTACTGTTTATTATAGGAGCTGAACAAGCATGTATGGCTGGCACCAGCTCTTTCATGGGGAGAGCGGGAGAGGAAAGGAGGAGATATTTCCTGCCACACATTGCTTAATATTCCATTAAAGTTACCCTTTTGCTTAGAGCCTGCTTTTATGCACAATCAAGGGTCTCTGCCTAGGTATCAGGGCTGTCCTTGGGGAACAAGGCAGAATCTGGTGTGCAGAAAAGCAAGGGGAAGGGATGAACAGTGACGTGCTGGCTCTGTGGAGGTTCTTCATGCTCTAACGGCCTTGCTGGCTTTCACATAGCATGGTGAAATAATCCAGAGAGAGGAAGCCCTGCATGTCATTTGGAGCTCAAGAAACTGGAGCCCTGCATGCAGCTCAGTCTGAGCTCCAGAAACCTTCCTTGTGTCCAAGGGGACTGCAGGGCAGGCCCTTGCTTCTGTAGCTGCAAGGTAACAAATTCTCATTCTTACTCAGCAGTGAAAACTGATTTGATTGCAAATGCAAGCATCCATGAATTGGTGCTGGAAACAAAGAGCTGATTTGGCAGACTTCCCTGCAGAGTTCCTTTTGAAGTCTCTGTCATCTCTTGGCAATCTCTTTTCCTCCAACCTCCATTCTCCAAGAATGGCAAAAACTGCCGATCAAAGCACGGACAAATCCGTTGCTCTGTATAACTTGAGCAGGAGAAAGGAGGACTGAGTTTTCTGTTCCAGTTCTGCATTTCAAATACGTTTTGGACTCGGAACTTGTTTTGGAGACAGAGCTCTGCAGGTGCCACTGCCTACACAACAAGTTAGTAACAGGCTGGATTCCATGGCAGCTTCTGGCAGCTTCGTACCAATCCAGCAACGCAGCAACTGTGAGTGGTGCTACCCAGCCAGCAAATCCAGCTGTTTTCATTTTCTGGAACTGCCCAGGGTAGCTGGAGCTTTCTGGGAGATGTGGCCCAGATCTGCACTGAAAGTAATACCACTTAACCCTGTAAACTTTTTATCTTCCAGCTGCTTCAACTGTAACAGCACACAAAAGCTGTATGCATCCTTTATGTTAAAGGTGGGGCTACTGCCCTCATCTTAAGGTTGAGCAGGTGGAAGGGTGTGCTGAAATGAAAATCAGGTAATTGGGGGCAGAGACGAGATTCAAAGCCTGAATGGCTGCTCTTGATATGTGAGACTTTTGTCTTTGTTTCCATGCTATTCGGTGAAGCATTTGACACCGGCTTTACTCAAGTGTTGCTGATCCTGAGTCTTACTAGCATACAGAGTGGTGCAAATTAATCTTGTTTGCTTGGGCCTCTTGTGTTGATTTTTCTGTTCTTGTGGGTCACATCTGGTACCTGCTATCATTTTTTCAGGACTGATTCATTGCTAACATATGCCAATAGGCAGGGTGGTGATGTGGTGTAATAAATGTGATTAGGGTCTGCATCTCTTCCTCTTTTCCATTTCGTTCCTTTATTCTTGTCTTTGCAGAGGGAAAATGTTTCTTCAAACACTTCTTACATTTAAGGAGAAATGTTTTGTCTCTGTAGCTGGGATCTCTTAAAATAAGTGTTGCATCCTCTGCAGTCTCTAGACAGAACCACTTGTGCGTGGGAATTAGACTGTGACCCTAGTACCTTATAGCTGAGCTAAACTCCTTCTCAGCAGATTTGCTGTTACATGAAATTTGGATAGGATTCTCAGACAGTTCTCCTTCCAGGAGTAATAGCTGACACGTGGTGGAATTTTCCATTTTTTTCTTATTCAAAACCAAGAGAACCACACCTTCTCCCTGGGGCCTGAAATGTATCCATCTGGCTGCTGCTCTGCTCTTCTTCTCTCTTCACAGAGGCACTTGGACTGTTCAGCTGCTATAATCCTCCCCTCTCCCCCTTATTCCTCCCACTTCTATACCAAGTTCACTGGTTTTCTGCCACGAATAGTTAGTAAGAAACAGCATGGGAAAGATCAGAAATTTCTGTGTATTATAAGCAGGCAAAGGACTGCACTGTTTCCAATAGAATGCCAGTTGCTCAGTGGGGAGGACAACAATTCTGGTCATTAATTTATGTAAATAGCATCAGAGCTGTATAGATTTGGAAGTCATTCATTTTCTCAAAGATGGAGATAATAATTTGGAGACTCTGACAAGCCTGAGTGGTGTGTTCCATAAGTGAATGTAATCACTGTCTGGTGATACTCTTTCCCAACAGGAACAGTTCCAGAAGATCCCTGAATTGCTTCAGAAATGCTCTGCCATGGCACTGTCAATTATGCTGTATTGTAAGTTTTCCTACCTGAAGTACATGGCTGTCTAGTGACTGGAATTTTAAATAAGGTCTTGGACACAAATTGAAAAGGAGTAGCTTTGCTTTCTCAAATTGACAGCTACTGGTGGTAGACTACCTGATGCAGTTTTGCCCTGGAAGCTTATTAGGAGAAGGGATGATGCTCTTCCTCAAAGGATAAGATGCTGTATTTTACTGCGTGTGAAGTGGGAAGACCGCCATAATATTGAGTTAAAATGGGGACAATGAATGCTGATAAATCCTAGTAGCGGTTCCTATAACATCTAACAGAATATAAATAATGAGCACGGCCTCAGGGAGTGTTTCTGTTGAGAGTGGAGGACCTGAAACCTATGGTCTGTGGAACTGAGGCTATAACTGTCATCCCCTCAACAGCATTTTGTTAATGTTGCATGGCTGTTTGCTAGTTATCAGTTCCATGTAGATCTCTGAAACTTGATTGCCTGCCCTGCTGGATAGAGATCAGGTATTTTCCATTTCTTTAGAGAGCCCTGGGAATTGCTACTCTGAAGACTGGACACTTACTGCTCTTTAGTCAACCCTTCAGCCCATATCTTTTTTCACTTGTTACTTGTCATTTTCGGGCCAGTCTCTCTGTTGACCCAAAGCTCCTGTTCACTTGTTTACCCTGGGTTTGAGAGTTTTGTTTACACAGGCTTTGAGTTTTCTCTCTGCCTCTGAAAGAAATGGTGCATATTCTGAAACATAGATGCTGTAATGGAAGCAGTAGATGATCAATTATCCTTTTTTCAATAGTGAACATCCAGCCTTTCTCAGGCTTTTGTTTCAGGAGCAACCTTTTCAGGAATAAAGTTTTTTTGTTTTACTTTTTTGAGACTATTTTTTTGAGACTACTTTTTTCCCCTCCTTGTAGCTCCTATCATAGAGTTGAGGCTGCTTGATGCGTCTTTCTGAATCACGTAGAAAGGCCTGATTGCATGAATGAAGTAGTGCCTTTGGAAATGGAAAAATCTTATGAAAGGCAGGATGTTCTGCTGGGTGAGTCCCCAGAGTGACTCAAGACATTCAGGCTCATTTCCAAAGCTCACTGCTTGACCTTGGCAAATCACTTTGTTCTCCGCTTCTAAAAAGAAGGCACTTAAAAAAGGAAAGAAGGTACTTAATAAAAGAAAAACAAATGGTTTAAATATGCATCAAGAATAACCACATTTAGTTACATGCATTAACCTTGCATACAATTCTCTTAAAATGTTAGGATTATAAATTCTTGGATTAACATCTTTCGTGAGGGAATCTTGCCTTCACTGAAGATGCTTGTTTTTAGCTGTAGTAGAAGTTCTGAATAAGAACAAAACTGCAGAGTTAGAAGCAGCCTCTGTTGATGTGTGTATAGCACTAGGAGGGACCCCTCAGGTCACAACATTGGTTCTGCTTTAAGGTGCTTCGTGCTTGTTTGACAAAGCTCCCTTTATTCCACAAATGTAGTACATATCTCTGGGGAAGTGGTATTTGTGGGGTCATTGTTTCTTGGCTGGGGTAGAAGAGGATATAGAGACAAAGACTGAGATGTTGTGTGGTAGATAGTATTAAATTGGTTAATTTAATTTAGATCTTTGTTATTATGAGAAATGTCAGTTCACTCTGTCAAACGTGAAACAGTCCTATCTATTTCTCTCTAGAGAAAATACAAATCAGATTTAATTTAGATTTTTGTTTAGCTTAATGTCAAAAGGCTACCTTAACCTTCCACAACACAAACTTCATTGGCAAGACCTGTGTTCAAAAACTGCCTGAGTAAGTGAGTGCACTCAGCAGCACACTCAGATCATCAGCAGGCTTCCTGTAAAAATAAATGGGTGAGCGGACTTCAAAGGGCCAGACTTCCATTCTCTGTCCACCCGGAGGAGGAAATGCAGGGACTGTTAGGTCACCATTCAGGTGATCTGAAGTGCAGGCTCAAGTTCGGTAACAGATGTAGCTCATGGTCTGCACCTTGGGCAGACTATATAGAAAAAGCTAGGGGGAGTCAAGGTCACAGCTTTAAAAGATTGGCAGTCAAAGAATAATGGAGCTGCTATCTCACTAGATTCATCTGCTATGCTGGAGGGAGGATTGGAGCACTCATTGAATCAGCTTATATTAAAAATAAAACATGAAGTGAATAACAGATCAGTAAATCTACATATAGTATTCACCAACTGAAGTGTTCAGGAAGAATAAAACACACAATGATAGTGAAGATAAGACAGTCCATGGAACTCTGGCCAGATAAAATCACACTTCATTAGTCTCTTGTGTGTTCTGGACCTACTAGTGTAACAGCTACAATAGAAGATGAAGAAATTATGTTACTTTGCTGTTCAAAGAAACATTTGACCTAGACCTTCACAAGAAATACAGACAGAGCTGACAGTGTTGGATGCACAACAATGTTACACATCAGGGAACGACTAAGATTTAAAAAAAAAAAAAAAGCATTATTTTGGTCAAGCTGTTCTTCAGAACCAGATGGGGGAAAAAAAAAAAAAAAAAGAAACAAGCGGAGGAGTTTTCTTCCAGACATGTTTTGCTTGTCTCTTGAGTTTCTGCAAGAGATGGAAGGCAATGCAATTACACTCTTCTACTGATGAAGTTGTTAGGATATTTACAGTGGCTTAACAAGTAGTTAGAATTAGCATTTAGTTATTCCTTCTTAAACCTAACAGATCTAACTATGAAAGTGCTTTATTGCCGTATGCACTGCAGGGACTGAAGTGTCATTTAGAGTGGGTAAAATCTATAGTCTTTTTGCCAACTTTATTTCATTTAAGGTATCAGAATAGTGTTTCAATGGGGCATGACTTTTATAGTTCATTCCAGCCCTCAGCATGGGATCAATTTCACCCATCAAGTGTGTTAAAAGTTCATTCTGTACAGGAAATAAGTACATACTTGTATGAATTAAATATTCTTGGAGACTGTCTAAGGCAGTCTCTAGGACTGTGTCTTGGTCTAGCCTCTGACAAACTCCATAGTGTCATCCTTGCAGACCATTATTTGCCCAGGAGTGGGCATCATTGCCACAAAGAAAGTAAAAGTCTCTTGAGAGTTGAGTAACAGGAGAGCTTTGTCCTGGTTGACAGTGGGTGAGGTTGATGGATGCTGGGGCCTAGCTGCATTAGTTTTCTTAGGGGACTTTCCAGAGAACCTCCCAGAAAGGAGGAAATGAATGTGCTCATCAAGAAATTGCTTTTCTGGGAAATGGCCTAATCACTCATATGCAGAGGCAGACTGCCTTTTGTAGTCTCTCTGCATCACCATTACCATGCATGCCTGCAGTGTGCAATTGGAGCAGTCTGAAAAATAAGGACAGTATGTCTGCTGGGTTATACTGAGTGTGAGCAATTGGTAACCTTCAGGGGTCTGTAACTCAGCCAAGCCTAGGAATGTGCCTGCGAGAATACTAAATAGTTCCTGCAACTCAGGGCTGTGTCCCTGCCAGAGTGACAGCCTCCTCCAAACGATGGTGGATTGTGTACTGGTTTAAAAGTAAATATCTCATGCTTCTGCTGCATTTTCATCTTAGGTGTAAGACATGAAGACTGCATCCATTTTTTTTGCATTAGGAGCCCATCTTTACTCCAAAATCTCCTCTTTTGTTTTCACACAGGGATCTACCGCACAGAAAAAGACAAAGGCACATTGTATGAGCTGACTTTCAAAGGAGACACAAAACATCAGTTCAAGAAGATTGTTTTATTCCGGCCATTTGGTCCTGTAATGAAAGTGAAAAATGAAAACGTCAATATGGCTGACACACTTATTAATGTCATTGTGCCTTTGGCCAAGAGAGCCAGCAAATTTCGGCAGTTCATGCAGAATTTCAGGTGGGTTTGCTGCCTTTGCTTTTTTTTACTTGGAGAGTAAGATGCAATTTCAGGAGTTATCAAGGCCTTGCTCAGTAAAATCATGCTACTTTTACATAACATTTCATTGTGCTATTAATTAATTTTTGAGATTATAGAGACTGAAAGGCATTTGGCTGCTTAATGCATTGTGGTTAGCAGTAAAGGAATTATATTCTAGTCATCAGGGTTTTGATTTGCATGCACCTGGTTTATGTGTCTCAATCTGTTTTGTTGGGGCACACATGACTGTGGCAACATGAGGATTTCATGCCATTAGTTGCAAAGGAACATCTCTAAGGAAAGACACTTTGTCAGGCCCTATTAGAGAAAAGATTAAGGCAGTAAGAGGTAAGGAGGAAATGTATTTGAACTTTCAGGATATTACTTTTAAACTTCTTTTATTTTTCAACACAGATGATGTTTGGAGGAAGAATTTCTTTGAGATGTAGCTTTAAATCGCTGCCCAGAAAAGACTGTGTTAGCAACAGATACTGACTCTTACAATGGGATTTATTTTGCTTAATTACAGCCATCTAAAAATAGTCTCCTTGTCTAAATTAGCCATCTGATAGATGCTTGTTTTAGAATGGGAGAAATCACCCTCTGGTCATGGTGATCTCTCTGCTGATTATAGATGAACTCTTGCTGACTAAAGTTTGTGCAAGTGAGGCATGATGTCTAGTATTAATTCAGATTGGTCCTACCCTTAGGCTACAGGCTTGATCTCTGGTTGATACTTAGATTTTAGTAAATGTTTCTTAACAAAATGCCAAAGACATAAACTCTGGAATATCTGTTACAAAAAAACAAGGTTAAGAGGTATGGTATGTATAACTTCTTTAAAATCCTCTTTCTCATATTGCCCTAAGTGCTGCAGTTATTCCCTGCCTGATCATTCTTCCTAGGGCTGGATGGCCTGTTTTAACAGTGTCCTCCTATTAACACTGCTTAGAGTTTTTTCCTAATCTGCCTGAAAGATAGTCTTCTGTCCAATCTGATAGAGACAGTGAGCCCCTTTGTCAGGACAAGGATCTTTATTGTGGAGTTATGCCCTCAGGAATGCCTTCCAAGCTTCACCCTACTCTGCCTTCCCCGGTGGATATAGGTTACTGAAGGAAGCTAACTTCTGAGACAAGTCACAAATCTGTCTCTATTCTCTAGGGAAATGGGCATTCAGCAGGATGGGAGAATTCACCTCACTGTAGTTTACTTTGGAAAAGAACAAATGAATGAAGTCAAATCAATACTTGAAAATACCTCCAGGTAAGTACCTGAATATCTGATGTATGCTGTTCATACACAGCAATTGTCCCACAAATCAGAGACTAGATAGCTGTCCAAACTTGTAGTTGTGCCAAAAAGTTCTAAACTGCTTTGGAGAAGACGGCTTGCTTTCCTTTGTATCAGATAAAAACAGCGTTAACCCTGACAGTCCCATATCTGTGGTTTTGCGATGTTGGTTTTTAGAACCACAAAGCAGCTTTTACTGAACTTACCTCAGTACAGCTTTTTTTTTTTTTTTTTTTTCTCCACACTGGTAACTTCTTTAGTGTTTTTGAAAGTGGCTTTAACTTTTAAGACTGAAAGTTGACTTCCAAAGGCAGGTGCAGACAATTTCAGTAGAGCACACAGGAACTTTTGGCCAGGTCTGGTCTATTGTGTTTGCTTGCATAGCTGTGTTTATCAAGATCATGTGGCAGTGTAGCCTTTTGCTATCATCTCCCTGTGGGAAAAAGACCCTTGTATAGATACAGTAATACAACCACAGGTATTTTATATTTGCCTACTAAAGATATTTTTGTCCATCTAAGCCTTGTTGGGATTTTTGTGAGGACTGCCCAAAGAATGTCTGTGACAGGAATGCTAGTGTAGGAGCACGCAGGTCAAGCTCTGAATGTAGACATAGTGGAAGACTCAAAGAGGACATCTCTTCCCTCAAACTGCTCTCAGAACTGTGGTACTACAGATTTTGAAGTTAATTGTTTCATACTGGGTTCCTGTCCCCACTTGTATGAAGAGCTGGAAGGACAGGGTAAGTTGCTGAATATTTTCCTTCTCCTAGGTCAGCCAACTTCAGAAACTTCACCTTCATCCAGTTGAATGAAGAATTTTCCAGAGGCAAAGGATTAGACGTTGGTGCTCGATTTTGGAAAGGAAACAATGTTGTTCTCTTTTTTTGTGACGTGGACATATACTTCACAGCTGAATTCCTGAATTCCTGTAGATTGAACACACAGCCAGGTACTGCTACTCATGAAGTGTATTGTCTTTCAATAGATTTTTACCTGTTGTGTAACAGCCTTCACCAGAGTATTCTTGTCTTTGAATTGGTAATGAAGCTGCTGTAAATCATGCTTGAAACTTAGAGAACTAATTAAGACATCTATAAAAATTCCATTGCTGGTTGGCTTTTGAAAGGTTGTAACACTTCTGCTCCCACTGTGATTGAATTTCTTGCCTTCAACATCTGTTATTTCTGGAACAGGATTGCTTTGTTAATTATATGCTCACATTCACATTCTCATACAAAGAACATAGGCTCAGTTCAAAACTTGTGTGACTGTCTGGATTTGGTCTGCCCTGGACAGCATCTTGTAAGAGAGAGAAGTGTGTTTTATACAGCTTTTTTTTTTTAAAAAAAAACAAAACAAACAAAAAAAACCCCAAAACAAAACAAAAAACAAAAAACCAAACATTGTCATTTCCAGGGAAGAAGGTGTTTTATCCAGTTCTCTTCAGTCAGTATAACCCCAGTATAATTTATGGCCACCATGATTCCATCCCATCTTTAGAACAGCAGCTGGTAAGTACATGCTTCTCTGAATGCCTGCTTTTATTTGGACAAAGCATTTTTTAAAGGTGCATGTGCTCTTGGGTAACATTTCCCTATTCTTTGTGCACAGTGACTACCATACAGACAAAATTAACTACAACAGTCACCTTACTGTAAGTTCTGCTGTTAAGTTTCACAGAAAAGTATCTCAGTACCGCTTATTTTAACCCTTGTTTGATGTTTTATACATGGAACCTAAGAATTTAGACTGTGTCTGTTCCTCTGCCAGAAGGGATTTTCTAATTAGCAAACAATTCCTTCATGGTGTGCTGTATTGGGGTGACAGTCACTGATCTTGCTCTCATTTCTTTCTTGCACTGGATAGTTTCTTTGCTTGCATCTTGAAGAGCTGACATTTGTAAAAAGTATAAATATCCTTAGATGAGTCAGTGAAAACAGAATTCCAGGGGCTGTCAGAGTTATTCCCCAACTTACTTGAACACCTACAGTGGCTTTTCCCATCCCACAGTTCACGATTAAACTGCCTGTGAGCAGACAGTGTGTTTCTGAAGTGTACCATGTTGTCTCGGGGTCAAATGATACGCTTGGAGCTGTCCCTTCTGGCTTTAATCTGGCACTGCTATAACACAGCATAACTCCACTGATTTCCATCTCACCTGCTTATCTTTGGTGGAAGAACAAAGCATTCTTTTTAAAAACATTGCTATAAGGCATATGACTAAGACTTGTAGTTAAACCCAGGTGAATCTCCTTGACGAGGAGGAAGCTGCTGTGAGGAAGAAGCAGAGCATGCAGACAAGAGGTTCACATGAATGCTAGTGGCAGAGCCATTGCTTGGCACTGCTGCAGAAGCTATTCTCCACCCTCTTGTGCTATGGCATTGCATTGTCTTGAAGCTAAAGGGGTGAGAGAAGTGGTGGCTTTCCCTTTATATACACCCTCCACTCTTGCTTCTCTCCAGGTCACAGCTCTCTGCCTGCTAGAGCTGGTAAGTGGCTGAATTTTCAAATTGAAGCATAAGCCAGCTATACAACTTCAGTGGGTTCCCCTGAGTCAGGTCCCAGTCTGCTGCAGCTGCCCCTCTTACTGCCAGGCACTGCACCTATTGGGGCTCATCCTGTCCCAGGCTGGACACTGTCTCCTGAGCATCCCAGCTACTATTGTTCTTAGTAGATAAGAATTAGGGGTGTTGTGATCCCAGCAACAGTCACAGCTGAAGAAGATCACTAGGGTCTGACTCCAGTCTTCTATCATCACCACCCCCACATCGTGCAATCCCTCTAGAAAAATGAAGAATGAGCGTTTGAAAAGTCCACCCCAAATATTTTAAAATATTTTTTTGTCTACTGCTCCCTGTGTTATCCAACAGGTAGCCAGAAAGTCTTTTACTAAAGAGTCTGGAAAATCCTTTCCACTGCTTTTTTCTCAGAGGCTTTTTTTTATTATTTATTAAAACCTTTTTCTGCTAATACCATGGGACTCATGTTAGCTCTTCTCTCTCTGATGAGAGCCCATCAGGGATCCTCAGGCTTGTAAGCACTGTGCTTAGGAAATGAAATAGAGTTGAGCTCTCAAACTAGCATAAATTCCACAAAGTACATTGTCGGGATTGTGCAAAAATTTATAGCTATCATTTGAGTCGTAAAATGTTATGCATATGTCAGAAAAGCTTCTTGACTTAAAGAAGTACTGCCAATCTAATTTTTATGTAGATTTTTATATTTTCAGCCCACATTAGTTCCCAGGCATGAGGCCAGGTCTGTGCCATTAAAACAAGACAGTGTTAGCTCTCTGTCCTGGTACTCAGGCTGCTGAGAAAAAAAAGCCTTCAGAAATCTTTCAAAGAATTTGATTTGTGCAGCAGCCACTTGCACTAATGGCAAATAATAATGCTAACGCATATGGGTAGCTTGTGGTAAGGGCATCGTTATGGAGATTTCTTGTTACAGTGCAGACCTGACAGATACAATCTTGTTTCCTTTTAACTGACTTCTCCGGTGGCTTGGCTTTTTCAAGGAAAGGAGAAATAAGAAAAGAAAAAAAATTGAAGTGACAAGGGTTATGAACAAAGAGGGGAGGCATGAATGAGAAATCAGGAGACACTATTTTGGAAGAGGTTTTTCTGGTAAAGGAAATGCTGGCATTTGTAAATCCAGAAATGGAAATGCTGTCTCCTCATCTTCTGTAACTTTGTCGCAAGTGAAGCCAAAGTTTTCGAAAATAGCTGCTAAGGGGTAGGTTTGTAACCAGACCTTCAAGAGTGTGAAGTACTGCTGACTTGCTTAGAGGATTTAAATACCCTTGAAACTCTTGGATATCTCACCAGATTGGGTTAGGTCACACACACATGAATCATGACCTTAGGGATCTATACTTGGATATCTGCTTTTGAAAATTATAGCCATGATTTCTCACTGCTCTGATTTTTCACCTGTAATGCATAACATTTTCATGGTCCATCTCAGTAATGTAGACTGCACATTCATTATAACAAAGGCTTTTATGGGCTATATATCTACTGCCTATCATTTCTGGACTTCAATTTTAGCTCGATTTAGCAGTTCTGTAGTGGAAAACTATTCTTACCACTTTCCTAACTTTTGTCAAAATTAAGGTAATCAAAAAGCTGTCAGTTGTGCGATCAGATTAGAACCACTGTTTTCTTCCAGAGCTCTTGTGCTACACAAACCAGATGCCACCATCTGCTCTACAGCAGAGTCTGGCTTCCCTGGTTTACCAGTATGCTTCTTACGTCAGATTTGAATCCCGCAGAAGCTAACGATTTTGAAGCATGTTTTGCCTGTGAAGAAGCAAACTCCAGAGAGTGATGTGATATTGGTCCTCTTGGTCTACAACGGCAGGAGTAGAGTAAAATCTGATCATTGCAGATCAGGGGTTTATCCATGATAGCTAATGACATGGCTGGTTTTTTGGGGCAGAAACATGCAATGAGGATCTACAAAAACTGGTTCAGGATCAGACATGGATTTACATGGGAAAGAATAAAAGGGAAGTTTCTCCTAATTCTGACCACATTCAGGGATTTGTCTGCTGCTCACAGTGAAAGCATTTCTGCTCCCATAAACATTCCTTTCCCTCCATGCAGATTATTAAAAAAGAAACTGGATTTTGGAGAGACTTTGGTTTTGGGATGACTTGCCAGTACAGATCTGATTTTATCAACATAGGTAAGAAAAATACACTCCAATACGTCTGCCTTTTTACTGAAATATAGAAAATTGTGATCACCTTCCCTTTCTTTGGCCAGTGTGCCTATGCCTCTAATTTGCAGCAGTGCTCTGGTGAGATTATCAGACTGTTTCTAGGTGCCATAGAGGTTATCAGAATCTAAGCACTGCTCGGTACAAATAAAGCAATTTCGTCTCATAGTGAAAGACTTGAAGCTAAGAAATTTGGACGCTTTGGTGTTGGCAGAAAGTATGGCTGTTTTAAAGGGCTGACTGGAGCCAGAGAACAGCTGTAGTGCAATTAATAGCATCAAGTTTGCTAGTATATATTTCTAGTTTTATTTTGGATTTTGTTTGTATCAGGTGGCTTTGATCTGGACATTAAAGGCTGGGGTGGTGAAGATGTACATCTGTACCGCAAATACCTTCACAGCAACCTCATCGTGATCCGAACGCCTGTAAGGGGTCTCTTCCATCTGTGGCATGAAAAGCAATGTCTGGATGAGCTGACCCCAGAGCAGTACAAAATGTGCATGCAGTCCAAGGCCATGAATGAGGCTTCTCACGGCCAGCTTGGGATGCTTGTTTTCAAGCAAGAGATTGAGACACACCTGCACAGACAGAAACTGAGCAGTAAGAAGACATGAAGCCAGAAAAGGAGACAAAAAGCCTCTGAATTGGACTATAAGGTGATTTGGAAAAGAGCTGCTAACAAGAAAAGACAGAGTGAGACTGAAAGAGGATGGAGATTCCAGCAGGATGGCACCAAAAGAAGATGAGGGAAAGTGCTGCTTCTGGTTTTTTTCTTAACAGGGCTTTCAAGTACTCCATTAGCCTGACTGTTCAGCATTTGCTTCTGAGGGAGACTTGAACACTTGATGAGATTCAAGGTCACGGAGACAATGAACATTACATAAATGCCAGTGTGGTATGCACAATAACAAATGGATGTGCTCTTCCACTGAAATGTTTGTAAAATGTGTACAGTTATTGAAAGGATTGATCCTTTGGTGGGCCAGTAATAATGAGTTATTTTCTGTATCTAACCTGACATATTTTAAAAGGGCTACTTTTGAATAAGTACAGAGCTCCTGCTCTGAGAATGACATCTGATTTTTAATGATGGTTAAGCTGGAGTGACCAAAAATCTTTTTCCCTTAAGGGGCTGGGGTGGGGGGACAGCAGCAGTACACTGACAGTGTATTCCCAGTTCATTCAGAAGCAAGCGTCATCTCAGAAAGTCCTTTCGAATATTCAGAAAGAGAAAGCCCTATCGGTCAAGTGTGATGTTTCAAAAACACTGGAGGGTAGTGTTTGTTCTCTTCTGTGGACAGTGAACCAAAAGCAATGAGCCATGTCTGTATCACATGAATCAGATGGTGTATTTCTGCTTTAGAATACTGTAAGTATCTAAAGGTTTATTTTTAAATGAAGTTGGTTTTGCTTGGGAATTATTTTGTCATACTTCAGGTTTTCTACTTCTAGCCTTACTAGGAAGTATTACAGCCTTCCAACACTTGGAAAATGCTCTGCAGATCTGTGCTTCCTGTGGATGAGAACTGGGTTCAGATAAATGAAGTGATTTTTCTACATAACCTGGGTGCTGGAAGGCAGAAGCTTTACCATGGAGAAGAAAAGGAAATACATATCAACTTGCAGTACTGATTTAGCAGGAGGCTTTAAACTCTGAATGTCAGATACCAAAACTGATGAACATTTTCTGACTTTATACCAAAGGATTCCTTCTAAACCAAATATAGAATCTTTCCCAGGGCATAGCAAGCTTTTTGTAATTATCAAAATAAATTTTTGTGATGGATTACTGGACCCTGCAAATTCTCTTATGATAATTATAGTTGCATCCTAAAAATTAGTCTCCTTCTTAATAGATCTTTTTTCAATTGCCTAAAACTGTTGAAAGCATGAGTTACTGCTCTTACAAAGCGTTTTCTTTTAATGCTGACTGCTATTTATCATTTTAATGTATACTAACCAACAAAAACTACATGGGCTTGGAAATCCCATTTGCTTACCTAAATGCTGTTTCTCCAAGAGGTGTCTCTGTTTTACAGCTTCAGATTAATTCAAAGCAGTCTGAAACCAGATTCTAATTTGGTTTTTGGCTTGTAAAAGCTGGGGGAAGAAATATGGAAGATAGCACTGAACAATTAATAAAATGCTATTTGTCAGACCACCATGTGGTAGGAAGCACACTTATGGACCTCTTTCGAAAGCGTTGCATGCAGAATCTGCAGACAGAGACCATGCTACTGTAAGTACCTTTTCTCTCGACACATGTTTACATGTGTTTGTCTTTTGTTGAAGGCAAATGATTGGCATTGCTCTTCCCTTGTGGATCACCAAATGTCCAAAACCACTGCAAAAGTATAAAAAGAATGGAAACTGTGTGCTTAAAAAACCCAAAACCCAAATACATCACTTACCATAAAAACTTCAACAATGACTCAAATAGGTCCTCCAAAGAACTTTTTTGTTCCCAGAATACATGATAAATTGTTTATAAAGGGCTTTGTTTTGATGGAGTATCCACAAATACTATGCAGTAGGAGGAGACAGGCATGCCTTGTTGAATGCATATGAGAGTTATGGTAACTGAGCTGCTCCAAGGTGATAGTTGTTCCTACAGTTCCACTTAACCTTGATTTGAAACTTGGTGGTGTATATTATGAAAGTTTCATAATCATAACCTGCCTCAAGCCTAGCTTTAACTATTTCCATGATGTTTTTTCATTATCTTCCCTTAGGTTTCCCTAAGATCTCAGCAGCTTAATGTAACTTTGAGGCTGGCCACACCTGTAGAACAAGGCTAGAATAGGTGATCTCCAGAGGTCCCTTCAAACCCATATGAGTTTCTAATTCTAAGTACCGGGCACCTGTAAATTCAACACTTTATTACTTTGGGTGCCTTAGCAAGCACATCATCCAGCCCCTGTCAGAGTATCACAAGTTATGTTTTTAAATAGAATCTTTGTGATTCTCTTGCATGTCCTTTTCCACAGAGATGCTGTTCCTCCTCCCAGGAATAATACAGTCTATGCAGTTCCTGTTCCTTGGCTGCAGAAACCAGTTTGGCAAGAGGTGAGATTGAATCAATGATGGAGAGAACCAGCCTGCAGTCATTGGCCACCTTAGTGATATGCAGGAGAATTTAATCACAGCAGAAGTCTGACAGGGCTCTCTTAAAGGTGGAGACTACACTGATGTGAGAGGTGAAGAACAACATGAGAAAAGGAAGCTGCTGTTAGATAAGTTTCTGTGAGCCAAGTGAAGCTGTAACAGGTCTTCCAGACCAGTTAGAAAAAGACAGAAGCCAACAGAACTGTAGCTTTTGCCAGGCAGCTCTCTACCTTTCTTGTCCCAGAAACAGCTTGTGATCTTTCTCAGAACTGCAACTGACTGAATGTTAGTTGAGGAGGGAATAAAGATCACACTGTGTAGATGGAGAGGTCATATGGGACTCCTTGCTTTAATTTTTGATGACTATTGCAGGCTCTGGCTAAAGGCATAGGGGCATGGGGCAAAACAAATTGCCATATCCTCCCCAATGTCATAATCTCTCCAGCAAGCAATGTTCAAATGTGACTACTCTTGTAATCCTTGCACAGCATCCCTTGAAGAAAGAAAGATTCCACAGAGAATCTCCCCAAGACAAGCCAGCACCCTTGATACCCAACCACTGCAAATCATCGTTGCTCCACAGACTTTCAAGGTGATGAGACTTCAGAGCAATAGAAGAGCCAGTCTTGAGGGCATCTCTTCTGGCAAGGATGGTGCCATTATGGTCAGTGCAGTAATCTAGATGTGTAGGTACAAAACTTCAGGTTTCTTCCTTCACAGCAGACAAGTGAAGCTGGGAGTCTTTAAAAAACTGAGGCATGATTCTCAAACATGCGGGATAGATGTGAACACTGATAGTGGCTTTCCATGGAGCCAACATTTGCAAATAAGTAGTTATAATATGAAGGTATGGGAAGTTACCAGTCCACTGGTCAGCAGGTCAAACCCTGAGGAATTCCACTATAGATCTTAGAGCTAAAACTGATCGCGTCCTGCTGTGTCCATGCCAGATCAATCTGCACCTTATTTCTGCAAGTTAACACCCTGCCTCTCAAACTGTCTTTTTAAAGGAGACTTTGTCCCCTGTCTTTACCAGCCTATAGGTATACAAAACACTTGATTTGTCTCCAGCAGGACAACAGTTATGGCATGTTCTTCACATGAGAACAGGTGTTAGCTTTTCTCTAGGATCTCTGAATGACCTTTTATTTTGGCCATATTTTTCAAAAGAAACAGTTCATTAAGAGGGGAGGTGGGATTTTTTTTCCCCTACAAATAATCTAGCACCCTCAAGATTGATGCAGATTATGTTGAAAATCTCTTTGATATGTGTGATATAGTGCTCAAGAATTTCCTTAAGTCATTTGCTCTGCCAGAGTGTTGTTACTTTCAGAATCTCACTTTACATTAAGACTTTAGCAAGCTAAACCTGCTGTAACTGGAGTGCAGTTATCCCCTCTTTCCTTGCATGGAAACCACCTATCAGCAGAGTTGTAAATTTTAAGACCAGATGATCACAACTATTTCTTTTAATCTGTATTCTGCAAAACACAGATCAATATAAGACTGAAGTTTTTGACTGCTTCCTCAGGTTAAGCAGATTGCCCCTGATCCAACAGAAAGAAGGGAACAGGTAAACAACTGAAACAAGATTGACTCTTGTTCACTATTTGAGGATTGCATCTCTGAAAAATGATGTTGGCAGATTTGCACCACCACCCTCAGCTGTACTGTTTGTCATGTGCAACAACATGAGGGGATCTGGGTGAGAATTAATTTGTGATGTCTTTCTGTCCAGCCTCTCCCCCAATATTCTGAATTATGTATTTAAAGAGTAGGGTAACAGATACGAAGTGAGAACATGATGTTGAAAGAACAAGTTCTATGTTAAAGTTTACACCAGATGCATCTCAGTAACCTGGACACAACTTGCAATAAATAGCTCCATTTTGGAAAATAGCATACTTTACTGGCAAACACTCTTCTGTAAACTGTACTAATACTGATATAGGCACTGCTTCTTACATTTTTTTTTAGGCTCTGTACATGTGGTAATCTTTCATATATATTCCTGTATCCCTTCTTCTTTCCTTTGCAAAAAGTTAATCCCTCTCTGTGCAGAAAGGCCAGTGTGGGATTTAAATACAGGTTAAAAGAGCAAGGATCTATATTCAGAGGCTAAAGTAGTTTACAAAATGCACTTTTCATAAAAATCCCTCTTCACAGAGAACACCTTTCACTGAAAGGCACTGAGGGTTTGCTTGGCTGTTTGGCTTGAACATCCTTGATTCCAAGGGCCCAGCATTTTACAGGATTAAGCTTCACATTATGCAAATTACTATATAAAGACCGATTCACCTCTCCAAGTTGTTTTGTGCCTTCAGGAAGGTATGATCTCATCCAACTGTAGATACTAATCTATATCCCAGATGGCACACAACCTTACATTCAAGAACAAAAGGCAGCTCGAATACAGAAGTCCCCCAGAAAATCTGCAAAAACCCACTGAAAATATGTGACAGTACTTCCCTGTTCAACTGATTACTTCATCACCTCGTTCACTCTATTGTGTGGGATACATACAGGTGCTTTGCATCTTGCTGGGCTCATAAATCCTTTAACTCGGTTGATATGACAAGCCCAAAACAGTACTTATCCTCCCACCGCTTTGTTGTGAGGGATATAAAATAGAGGCACTTATGGCAACCATTTCAGGTAAGCATCAGCAGCTCTAGTTCAAAGTTCAGTCTTTGTGAATACAAGCATGGGACTGTATAGCAAGACCGGGAGGTTCACTCAAAAAGAGAGATGTAATCTGGTTCTTGGTCCTCTTGACCACACGGATAAAGCAACAGCTCCTTGCCCAAGGAAGTGATGGGTTCATCCTGTTGATACAGAATATGGTCAGACACCACCTTTCAAACAGGCACTACCCACCTATCACAACATCATGGGGTGGACAGCAGTCTCGCCGCCTCTGTTACGGTGTGAACTTGTTCATCCCACTGAGTGATACAGCTCAGTGCCCTGGGGAACTTGGGGAAGGACCCACATGGCTGACCTCTTTCGTCATAAAACAACATCTGTGCTCGGTGCAGTAACCCAGTGATATGACTCTGGCAGTTCTCGGGAAGAGCTGTGCTCGTCTCGTAGGCAATGGCAGCTTCTATGGCATGAAATGCTGCCCTGCCTAAAAAGGGCTGGAGCGAGGACTGTGCAGCATGCACGTAAGCAGGACGGGGTGGTTGTGGACCGTGCTCCTGGATGCGTTGGAGGGACAAGGGAGGATGCTGGAGTGAGCACATGCCCTCTGCTCAGGCAAGCCCTGTTCTAACAAGTGAACTCCCTGAGTACAGTCTTTGCTTCCCATCTCGTTCTCCACCCTAGTAGCAGATGCACAGTGGGAACTTGCCTTCTTTCACAGTCACCCAGTGGGTGGTAAGCAGAACCCACTAGAGCACTTCAGCAGAGTGGGTTCACCCTGCCCACGTCTGCTGTAGTGCAGGAGGTCTGTAGGATTCTTTGCAGACAGCGGGCATGGCTCTATCTTTAATATAGATATGCACAGACAGGCTTTAAATCCTCTGGCTCTGGTACCAATAGCCATATAGCTCCTGCTTTCAACAATTTGAGCCTGCACTGTGAAACCCAAGCAAGAAACAAGATCAGGTAGCTCAGGTAGAGCTCCATATGAACATAGATATTTTCCTCATGTCCAATTTTGTTTATTCATGTCTGTATTAGGCTAGGTCCTTATTTAAAAGAAACACAGATTTTAAATGAACCTTTAGGCAAAATGATTGTCCTGTCCCTGGGCAGATCTTACAGTAAAGGAATGAAGAGTCCATCTGGCCCTCCTTGGAGCCCATATAACTGTGGTCAGTGCTAGTAAACACCACAGTTATTGTTGCAAGAACCTGCCAACCTTCTTCCTTCCCTTCTATTTTTTATCTTTGCTCAGTATCACACCTTGCCTGCTTTGATATTACAAAGATACCTTATTCTCTTTCATGTTGAAGCTGGAGGCAAGCAGGATGCTCTGTTTACCCAACTTGACAGGACCCCACAACCACAGAGAGAGTCCAAAAAAAGGAGTCTGCTTGAGTATGCTGTCACTTCTCACCTTAACAGCATTTCCACTAAATAGCGTGTAAGTAGCTTGAGCCCTGTGTGCAAAGTGTTCTGCACACTTGAAGGGGAGTGAGTCAGGTTTAAGATATTTAGGATGTGCTAGGTCACCTGAGATGTACCCATCAGGCTGGCATACCCTTCTGGAGCAGCACACAGGATACCCAACAGCAGCTAAAATGGGTCTAGTTACCTACTTTAAAAGAACGGAATCTATTCCTTCTTATTTTGAAGTGCCATGAGGCAATTAAACAGTTGATGAATGTATTGCTAGATGCTCACCTTGTGGTAGTCCACGAGGTCAGCCAGTGTTGAATGTTGTAGCTGGTCTACTCCAAGGAAGCTGTAGGAATCACTGGAGGCATCAATGAGAAAGTGTTTACATCCTTCCACAGACCAATAGGAGAGCACATAGCCTTTGATTTTCTCACTGATCCGGACCAGAAAACTCCCCGGTACTGTTTTATTCAGAAGCTCCTCTGCTTTCTTAGAGGTTAGGATACCTGTTCAAAACCAAAACACAGAACTGAAGGGAGAAAAGCATTTGTACAGGGCTGGATGGAACAGTTCTCACAAGAAATCTGCTTTACTGCTCTAAAACCAGTCCACAGCATTTCCATCCCTTGCATTGTTTTCTTGCCCAGTAGCCTAGGAAGAACAGTACTGTCCCTGCTAGTAGCAGACTATGGCCATGTGCTAACTGTGTTTTATGTTAACTGTTCCAGACTCGCCCCATTGTGAATGATAAACGTGCAGGGCTCAAAAGTGCAGTTTCTGTGTTATGAGAGAGAATGGCACTGCAGTGTGTTGTATGTTGATTCCAGTACAGCAGGGCTGTGCAGAGAGTGATCACAGGTCCTGTCAGAAAGCCATGCGAGCATTGAAAGCCCAGTTACAATAACACTTTCATTGCTGCAGTCTGGGACAAAAGGGGTTTCCAAAGCAAGGGAGATGGGTGGGATCATAATGACCCATTGGAAACCGGATGGAAAGGTGATGGGTGATGAGCACGTATGGAGGGAGGATGACCTGGGGCCAAGGATGAGGTGTGCCCAAATCTCTCACCCTGGTCCAAACAGTTACCAGGGTGACCATAGAATCATAGAATGGTTTGGGTTGGAAGGGACCTTAAAGATCATCTAGTTCCAACCCCCCTGCCATGGGCAGGGACACCTTCCACTAGACCAGGTTGCTCAAAGCTCTGTCCAACCTGGCCTTGAACACTTCCGGGGAGGGACAATCCACAACTTCTCTGGGCAACCTGTTCCAGTGTCTCACCACCCTCACAGTAAAGAATTTCTTCCTTACATCTAATCTAAATCTACCCTCTTTCAGTTTAAAACCATTACCCCTTGTCCTATCACTACATGCCCTTGTGAAAAGTCCCTCTCCATCTTTCTTGTAGGTCCCCATTAGGTACTGGAAGGCCACTATAAGGTCTCCCTGGAGCTTTCTCTTCTCCAGGCAGAATAACTCCACTGTCTCAAGCTGCCTTCATAGGAGAGGTGCTCCAGCCCTCTGATCATCTTGCATCCATGCATCCAGTACAGGGAGGCAGGAGTGGCACAGAGATACAGGGTATTTTGAAGATCTGGCCTCTGTTCTAACACTTTAGCTTGCCCTTTGTCATAATGCTAAAGGAATTTAAACTACATTCATAGATATTTAAAATGGAAAACCTAGCCACCTTTGAAAAGCTCCTGGGCCCACCCTGTTAGCAGAAACAATGCTGTAAAGAGTTGGGTTGGGGCAGAAATGCTCAGGACTCACCATGGAACCAAGGCGCTATCATATCCGTGGTTTTCTGATAACCAGCTCGAAGAGGGAATTGCTCCTCTTTGAACCACCTGATGATGTTTTCTTCAGTGGAATTGGAGATTGTCCTCTGAACTCCCTCTTTTCTGTTAGAAAAGACCATGGTTAGTGCATCAAATTCAAGTGACAGCTTTTGAGTCCTTGGCAGGACTTACCGTTTTTCAGGATGTTAAGAACAGCTCTAAACAGAAGGCTTACACTAGTGCAGCTGTCAGCAATATTATAGGTTTTCAGTGGACACCTAGCATAGAGGATGTATGCACTCTAGGTTTAGCATGCTCTACTAAATAAACCTCTTACCCTCCAGGGATGAACAAATAAGCCTCACCACAGACCTAGGCTGGAATACAGCCTAGGCTCTGTATTTTTCCCTGCGGGGTGTCTCCTCTGTGCAAGAAAGCAAGCTAACCATTCCCATCTCAACCATCCCATGCTAGAGCAGAAGAACATCATCCCTTCTCCCCTCCACAGTGCACAGGGGTTTCCTTACCTAATTGTTCTCCCATTTGCCATCACAGGAGGTAGAAGTTTAGGCTTGGGGGGAAGAGGTGGGTATTGGAGCGGTCGCCGATCTCCTGCTGTTGCACCCTTGGAAATATCTGCCTGCTTCCCTCTGTGGATGCCCTGCAGCGAAAGCCTCCTGTAGTCGTCCCTGGCTTGCCGTGCAAGGGAGCGTCTCTTCTCATCTGCTGCCTTGGATTTCCTCACTGGAACAGAAAAGGAGTCCTACAGGAGCGAACAAGCAGGCAAGTTTTAAGCTTGCTGCCCTTTGGCCATCTTCCTGCTTGGTGAAGTGGAAGAATAACCTGTTTCACAAGGTGAGATGCATTCAGTTGTGAGACCATTTGCCACATGTCTCCCATCACTTTTTGGGCATCTGCTACTTAGCAGAGTCCAGTTTTTATTCCTTCAAGAGATTAAAAATCTGAGTTCTTTCTGGACACCAGGTCCCTTTGTACATATAGAGTACCTGGTTTTGTTTCGGATGCTGACTTCTGATTCAGACATAGATTTCTGTAGTGACTTTCATGTCAGCCAGTGGCAGGGGAGAGCGTATGGAATAAAAGCTGCTGAAATGACCCTAAATCAATCCTTGAAAGTGCTGATCATTTTTTGAGGTTTGGAGGGAGTCTTGCTGAAACTGTTATGGAAAGTGGAGAACTTGGCTGGGTTGGCTTTTTTTGTTGTAAAATTGCCTTGATTGTCTAGGTCCAGCTCATTCTGGAGTCTGTAGGAGTAACCAGCTCTCCAGTCAGTCTGAGTTAGGCTAGTTCTTTCCTTGCTTTTGTAATCAACTTCAGATTTTTTTTTTTTATCCGTAATAAAAATAAAAACCCTGGCCTGTAGTGGAAACAATTAATAGTACAGCATTGCCATCTACTGAACAGCAGGGAAGGAACCAAGGGAAAAAGATGCATAAGGTTCTCCTTCAGGAACTATTTGACAGCAGTGATGGATGCTACTGCAAGTCTCATACTGTTTGCCATTTTCCTTCCTATTGTTGGGATTCATTACATGAGATGGCGCAGCAGGGCTCTGCTTAGGTGGGGTCATGCTTGGATGACCGGGAAGCCCTTTTTAGTTAGTCCCTGTCACCCATTATCCTTGTCCTCAAAAACAATGGCTACTGCAAAGTCTTTGAAAAGGCCAACTTCGAGTTTAAAATTAATTATCCTGGCTATACTCATGTGGTTCCTATTTGTTGCTTGTTTTAATATAGTTTCTGTAAGAAAAATTTTCTGTTTCCCTGCCCAACTCTAGTCGCACTGCTGTGTGGACTCAGAAATATTTCTGATAATGAAGCGCTGTATTTCTTGGCAGTACTCTCCACCTGCTGACTGGTTATTCAGTTCCACTGTGGCAGGAGGAGGACTGAGATGACCCCACAGAGCCCTAGGATTTCTCAAGCCCTATAGGAAAAGGTCATCCTAAAATCTTACAGGATTCCTGCCATTCAGGCTCATTCTCATCCGATTTCTGCAGTGTCCTCTGGCTCTCCAAGCTGGGGTGGCTCTGTGGTATTGCCTCCTGGTGGACTGTGGTCTCTTCTCCTGAATTTCTCCTCTGTGCTTCCTTCACCTGTGAAAGAAACAGTACGTTCAGCTTTGTCCCAGCCTAATTTTAATCCTGCTTTTTAGCTAGCCTTGAAATACTGGGAACTCCATTCTTTATCGTGAATCCCTCTGATTTCAACAACATGTTGAAATGTCTTTACTGCGGGTGACAACAGAGGAAGTAAGGGAAAACAGTCTACCAGAAATCATCAGGGCCATCTCCTTGTGCTTCTCCCCAGTTTGCCAGCCTGGCCTGCTTTGTGTCATCTTCAAATCGTCACACTGTACATGAGGAACGTGGCAGTGCTGGATAAAACTGGTCCAAGAGGAAGGATGTTCTTGGGTCAGATGAGGCTCTGAGGCTGACTGGGGCTTTAGGATAAAGTCTGGGTCCTACTCAATGTGTTAGGAGCATCCTAGGTTGCCACTTACCTGTTGGAAGCCATGTTTCCTCACATGGCAGTCTGCCAGCATCTGGTGAACATCTCTGGTTTCCTTCTGGGCAGAGGAAAAGAGCAGTAAGAAATAAATGTGGTGTTAGGACCATTGCTTTTTTTTTGGAGCAATAGGTGTTTAGTGCAGAAGCAGAGATGTGACACTTATGTTAACAAATTTTGCCAGCCTTCTCTGACAAACATTGGCTTTTTTCATTGTATTAGGCCTAATATAACACAGGAGGAGAGCTCAGGGGTGTCAGGATTGTCATAAGCACACCTAGATTTGCTAAGCGATGCTCCCAAGTGCTCCCAAGGAGCAGTCCCTTCCCTCCCTCCCTCCCTCCCTCTAAAGCAAGTTCTAGCAGAACCTGCTGTCCACAGCTTTACCTGCATGTGCTTATGTGTTGCTGTGGATAGAATGCTGCAAACCCCCTCTTGTCAAACTGACCCAACTAGCTACGTATCTTGTGTTCATGCTTCCCTGCAAACCAGTCTAGCTACCCTGGCAGCAGCTGCTAGCTGAGACCTGCCTTTAAAGACCAACAGTTAGACCTGTCTTTGAGCAAACACCCACCCACCTCCTTGTTGGACCCAGCTTGCCTCCCACGGCACAGTGAGTAATGAGTTAACTGTACTACACCGCTTGCCAAGGACACGCTTTATCTCCATCACCTACTTGGCTAATATTTAATATGAACATGGCTTTCCGATTTCCCTCTCCTTGACAAGAAACTAGGAACTTCAAAAGTGCAAAAGTGTGTGAAGCCGTTTGTTTTCTTAGGTCAGTCCCCATTCCCTGCAGCAGACAAAGCACAATGCCCAGATAGTGAAATAGGAACTAAATCTTGGAGAAAGCACTTTAATGAGGGAAGTGAGAAAAGGTCTCTCTCCAGGCCTAGAAAATGCAACAGGTGTCTTTGGTCCGGATCCCTCCTTCTCATAGCAAAAGCCCCAGAAACCTGGGAAAAATTACTAACAATATAATGACAGAAAACAATAGTAAAGTTTATAACCTCCCCTTTATTTCTATGTACAAGACTTTGAAAGGAGTTTAGATTTTTTTTTGGTGGTGGTGGGATTTTTGGTTGGGGGATTTTTTTGCCTTTTTTTTTTTTTTTGTTTGCTGTGACTAATAGCTTCCTTTGAAATGAAAAAAAAATCTCCCACATAGTTGCTCAACCTCAGCAAACAGTGCTAAGAAAAATCCTGTGTGACTCAGAGGTTTTTGATAAAGGAGACAGCCACTCCAAATTCCCTTCAGTATTTTGGTAGCAGGAGGAGAGCTGCTTTGCCAAAACCCAGCCTTCAGTAATCGTGCTTTTTATACTGAAATACAGAGTAGCTGTATAATAAAAAAAAATTCACTCATACAAGTTAACAGCAAAAGGCTGAATGAAAACTCTGCTGAATGAAATTGGACTTCTCCCATTAAATTGGCAGGGTGTTCTGTTCCTTCTGTTCAACTTTGGTTGCATGGGTAGTTAATTTAACTCATCTTTTTCTCAATTCTCTGCAAATGGATTTTTGTAGCCAGTTAAAAACTAGAAATGTATTGCTGGAGAAAAATATTTCTGTAATGAAACACCACAGCAAAACAGACACTGTAGCTGCTGCATTTGGAGTTGTCCTATGCTGCCAAGGTCATAAGTTATTTTCTAACTATTTTAGAAGACAAAAAAAAAAAAAAAAAGAACTTAAAATATGCATGTCAGAGGATGCTGGTAAAATTATCTTCATCTGTAGATGATTTGTCTGAGGGCCATGACCTTGCTTGTACAGATCCTGGGATAGCCTCCCTGGTCTTGCCCCAAAAGTCATCCAAACCAGCCACAGAGCAGGAGGAAAAGTACTGTGACCCTTGTTTTACTCACAGAGAATGGAAGCAAAGTAATTCAGAGTAATTTATCCATTGGTACAGAGCAGATCTATCCCAGCTGAGAATAGCACTGGGACCTCCTGAGTCCTAAGGAAGGATGTAACAACACGGCTTCTCTGACTACAGAAGAAAAGCCTGAACAGTTAGCTGGCTTTTTTCCTCCTTCAAATTTCTATTTACAGCAACCAAGACTTGCTGCACTTCCTAGATCTCAAAGGATGCGTTTCTGATAGTTACGGAGAAAAGGGGGAAAACTACCTTTGCGAGCTCCTGGCTTTTCCCTGTTGTAGCAGCGGCAGTTTTTCTCCCACCTTCCTTCTTTTCCTCCACAGTGCTTTTTTTATTCCTGTAAAGATCTGTCTCACCCAGGACTCCTGGTTGTGGATGTAGAGACCATGTTACAGAAGAGTCAGTCTCTCTGAAATGCAAGAGAGAGAGGACTTAGGAACATGAGGGACTCACTTTCTGCTCTCTGAGCATCTTGAAAAGAAGTTGCACATGAGCAGAGCAGTGCTGCGATGAAGAGACGTGTGTACAGGCAGCTATCATATCTCCAAATCAGGTAGGTGGAATAATTAAATTAATGACTCGTGGTGAGTAACTGTTGTCCTGCTGCACACCTGTCAGTGAATCAGTGCAATCCAAACTCACCACCTGCTGCAGTTAGCATTTCCTGTGGTCTGCAGAGACTACCACACAGGAGCCATATTATGGGAGGCCCAGAGAGCCAGGACAAACCTCAGGCTGGAGCTGGTCTCTGCCACCATTGTGTGTACTTGCAGAAAGTCAACCTTTGCTGGCACCTTTTGCCTGCAAGTTGAGCGTGACAGTGGTAACCACAGCCCCTACAGAGAAGACTCCAGCCTCTGGGTGCCTAGGAATGCCTTCTCCTTCGTGTCTGCCCACCGAGTTCTCCATCTGAAGGGTGCTTACCTGCCCTCCTTGCCTTGTTCTCTCGCTAACCGCTTTGCCCTTTGTGCCTGGATCTCCTCACAGATCGCTGCGTACGATTTATCTGAAGGATGCTCGCCCATCACCCAGACCCAGACATCGTTGTCAGCACCGAGCTTCCATGTCACTGACTTCCCGTTGGCTGGAAAAGAAGCAGATCTTTGGCAAATGCTGTTTGATTGGCAGCTCCATGCAGAGCCTGTGTCCTACTGCTGTGCCCTCCTGGCTGCTGCGGATGGCAGAGCCTCTCCTAAAAGCAGCTGTACATGGGGAAAGTGCGGCTGGGGTGCAGCGTGCACCTCCCATTTCATTTCATGGTACTGAAGCCAGGTCAGTGAAGGGGGCATTTCTGAGTGGGGGCAAGGGAGAAGACTCCCCCCTGTTTCCTTTCTTGCTTTAATTCCTTGCCACTGCCCTCCCCAAACTGTGAGGGTGAACTACCTGCAAACAGAGCACGTGGGGGAGAGCTGGGACAAGAGTGTTACCCTGCTAGCAGCCAGCATGTTGTGTAATCCTGGCAAGGGGACTCCAGGTCTAAAGGGTCCTCTGCAGATCTGATGCCCCAGGACAAACATTCAAGTCCATGGTTATTTTATAGACAGATCCAGAGGTCCTGTTTAGTGGGAATCTTACTGACATGCATCTCCTGGTGGCAAGCAAGCCACGTCTTCCCAGCTAGGGGATTTGAACAATTTGGTCAAGGACAGAGTGTCTTGGCCAGAGAGTAAAACCATTGCGTGTCTGGCCAAAACTACCCCATCGCAGGTGGGTTTAGTTACAGTTTGGAAATAAGACTATGATCTGTCCTTGGGAGAAGAAATTACTTTAAGGACACATTACCTCCTATTTCTAGGGAGCAGTTGACTTGGCCAGATCTGTGCCAGAGGGGGAAGCAGCCAGCAGGCAGAGACATACCTTTTCTTGGCAGTGGCTTCTTTGCTGAAGCCTTGTCCGCAGCAGCTTCTCTTTCCTCCCACCGTCTGATCTGTTCCTGCCTCATCTTGAAGAAGAGGATCTGCTTCTGCTCCTCACTGAGTTCTGCCAGTAGGTCAGGATCAATATACATGTCCGATAATATCTGTTTCAGCATGGCTGCAGGTTTCAGTTACACACGTTTGTGGCGATGATCTCCAGGGATCAAGTCCTCTTCCTGGCTTCGACAAGCAACAGTCCCTCCCCGCCTGAGCCTGGAGCAGGAATGCAGGCGTGCCAGAGTAATTATACTTGTGTCTTTTTTTTTTTAGCTCAGACTTCCTGCACAGACCAAAAAAGTAAATAAGTAGCTTAAAACCTGCTGTTAAGATTCCTTGAAATAAGAGGTGAGCTCAGCTCCCACACAGCCCGTGCCCACTCTGCAGGGAGAGCTGGCCAGAAGGGACGAGACCTGCAGTGGGGAGGTTGTGCTGATAGTCTGATAAACCCAGCTGATAGTATATCAAAGGAGAGAGAGCGCTGCCTGTTACAGTCATCAGAGGTGCGGTTTGGCTGTGCCCAAGCAAACATTCCTGCTGGGCAGGGAATCAATGAACCCATGACTAGACGGCTCCTCCTCCTTCCAAAGAGGAAAACTTTGATGATCAAAAGCCCAGCCTGCCTTGTTTTACTGAAGAAAGATGGGGTGGGTTTTCAGCTCTGCTTTTGAGGTGGGAGTGGGAATTTTCAGGTACTTCTGTCCATCAAAGGCAGCCTCACGGCAAGCCAAGGGAGTGCAAGTAGTGCAGCTGGTTCGAAGAAAGACAGCTGGGATGGTCACAGATGGGGAGCTGAGGCAGCTCCCAGTCTGACACATCTTGCTGATGCACCTTGCCCACGCCGGGAGCCTGGCATGGGCCATCCTGTCTGACAGGATGCAGCGGGGAGGTGCAGTGACCAGGAGCTGTGGATGAGCCTTCCTATTTCTGTTTTGTTTCTCTGGGTACTTTTCCCTATTAAAAATGTTAAGTTAATTCCAGAAGCATGGATCCGCTGCCCCAATTCTGTATTGCTTTTGTTTAAACAAATGGCTTTCTTGATTTAAAAAAAAAAAAGGCTTTTTTTGGGGTAGTGGTCTCATCTGGGCAATGCTTTCTGAGTACAGCAGAATTGTTCCAGCTCAGCAGCCAAAGGGGCTTGGGCTCTCCTTGAGCCATGGAGGGTGGCAGCTGTAGAAAGGGAAGAGCTTTTAGTAGGGAGGGTGTTAGTGAGCAGTCCCTCATCCCTTGGAGTACCTGAACTGTCTGTTAAACTGCAAAACTGGGGGACACTGCTAGAAGATTGCTGTTTAAGCTTCACTGCCTCCTGCTCCTAAGCACTACTTGAAAGAGAAGCCTTTTGCAAACAGATCAGGGTGTCAGAAAAGTGCCTTTAACCAGAAATAGGTCCCTTAAGCTTTGAGCTGTGTTTTTAAAGATTGGTTCAACACAGGATAGTATGAAGGACACACATTTTGGGGCTTATTTTAGGTAAACTCATGTCTTCAGAAGGTACTTGTTGTTGCTCTACTTGTTGTAGAGAAAGTGACAATCTCTTTGAGCCCAGGGTGGGTTTTGTTTGGAGAAACCACCAGGATTGCATCCTTTGTGGATCTGAAACAGTAACTGAAGTGGGTGGTAGCTCTGGGCATGGTCTGAGCTTGATGGTCTAGCAGGGATACCTTCCGTGGGCTGACAGAAATTAATCACCATGTCTAAACTTAAAGGGGCTCTTAACAAAAGAGACTTGTTGCATGCGGGAAGGTGAAACACTTTTATTCCCTTCAGGTGAGAAGGAATTTGTGGTTTGTGTGGGCCAAATGCCAAGTGGTTTTCTTAAACAGAGCACACTCGATGTCTTGCCCAGGGGGAAAAAAGGCCAGCCAGCTGGTCAGGCTCTGTCTTCTGGCTCTGGATTTGCAGAATTAGTTTTTCGTCAGAAACTTTTCAGGACAGTCGCAATTCACTAGCCAGAGGGGTGCTTGGAAAAGAGGACGGCCAAAAGTCATTGTGTAAGTGTGTCCTTGCTACAGCAGAGCAGAGGCCATGTGTGGCTCTGGCTGGCAGGAGTAGCTGGAACTGGCTGGAAGTGCAGATCAGGAGCTTGAGTCCTGCACCCTGCCTCTTCATACAGCAGGGAGCAGCTTGAATTCACCTCACCAGCATGTCAGCCCTCCTCCTCAGCCCTTGGCTGCACAAAAGGTATTGGATATGGCCCAGCTCAGAGTGGTATATATTGCAGAGTTAAATTTTTCAGCAAGCAAAGCTGCAGTGGTTAAGCTGTGTTTCTTTCCCTGTCTCTTCCAGTACTGCTTCTTGGTGCTTGAGGTGCCCTTCCTCACCCTGTCTGGGATTGTGATTCTGTCTTTGAAGGTTCCTTCTTGTATCTTCTGTATCCAGCCTGACTCCTTCTGCCTGACTGGGTTACCTGTGTCCCCCTCTTGGGACACAGAGATCATTTGTAATGATTGCAAGACTTTCCTTAGTTAAATTAGGATTTCTGAGACATGATGCATGAGGAGCCATCAGCAGAACGTGTGCAGCACATCCACACTGCTCTGGCTTCTCAGGAGGGGGAATGGCTTTGCTATGGCATTTACTTAGGAGCACATGGTGTGCTCTGCCATATGCAGTGGTGACAAACTGGTCCCTCTGCCCATGCCTGGGGATGTAGTGTATTGGCGAGGTGGAAGGGCACTCAGCAAAAAAATTTTACAGTATTGATGCAGTTTTGCAGAGTTGAATGTCCTTGTAACATTGGTTGTAAGAGAAAATTTATAATGTTGTGTGCCAAAGGTACACTTTAAAGCACCAACTATTTTAACACCGGGAAATCACATAAGCATTTTGAGAGGTTTGCAGTATTTCTTTTTTAGCAGTCACTTCAGTAAAGATCTCAGGAGCTGGAAGTCCTTGTAATATCAGTCATATGCTGTTCCCAAAATTTGAATGAAAGCCATATTACCAACACTTGGCCAGAAGTGTTTTTGCTGATGCTGTTCCAGCTGTAAGTAGTGTGTGTGTAGCTCAGACTTAGGGAAGACAAGGACTGCAGTAATGTCAGTGGGACCTCTGAGCAGATAACTTGTAGAAAAACTCTGGCAGAGGCTGTCTTAAGCTTTCTGCTGCTTGTATTTTTTTTCATGGGAGTGATAGATAGGAGCTGGTTTTGTGGAGGAATAGGAGATGAGAGTTAATTAATTAAATGGTGAGAGGTGGGAAGCCAAAAGAAGGCTTCTGGGGCTCTACCACTAGTATATAAGATAGTTGAGTTGAAAGCCATAAAGGTAAATGCAATTCAAAGGTTAAATGACCCTTCAAAAAGCAAGGTTACACAGCGTTTAAATCACCTGCCAGGGACCAGCCTCTTCTCTGCCCTCCTGTAAATCATCTACCATTAACAGGGGAAACATGAGGCCATGAATACACATAAAAGCACAATCGTTTTGAGAAGAGCTGGCATGAGTTCCTGCTCACATGTGCAGGGGGTGACACCTCGACCACCAACAGGCTCACGGGACACCCCCATCTGGCATCCTAGTCCTGGTCCTCGCCACCAATGCTGCCAGTGGAGGGAAAGGTTCTCCAAGAAAACAATAGACAAACATAGCTAGATAGGCATTTGATATGATTTGCCCCAAAAAATCAAATAGGAGGGTGTAAAATGAAATAGTGGACAAGTTGAATGGTGGTTCTTGTGCTGATTCTCTGGGAGGTGGCTTCTTCAACCTGCTGCACACATCTCTACTGTAAATGTGACAGTAACTTTAAAAATAACCCAAGAAACTCAAAGATGAGAAGAAAAGAGAACACAAGACAAGCTGCTTCAGGGTACAGCCTGATGAGCTAAGAACATTTCCATTGTCACGAAGTACCTTTTCCCATAAAAAACAGATTAGACCAAGTTGTTCAGAAAATGGTGGGACTACATTGCTTTGAATCAAGAGCTTCTCCTTGGAGCCTGTTCTCTGCTCAGCAGCAAGTGGCTGCAGAGGCACCATCAGGAATTATCGTCCCTGGCCAAGAGAATGGGCCATGAGAGTGCAATTGAATTTCCTTTCCCTTGCCAAACTAAGCCCTGCAATACCAAGAAGGTATTTTGCTCAGGTTTTGCTGGATTTCTCCAGTTTCAGCCACTCCAATGCCATTACCTCCCTGTCAGACTTTAGGAAGGGCTTTCTGATTTTTTGCAGAAGCTGAAGCAAAGCAGAATTACCAAACCCATCTCAAATCAGCATGTCTGAAGGTAATTGCTCCCCAAACCTTACTCTCTCTGCACAAGACTTTGTGGGTTAACTGTTACACAGTTACATGAACATGTTAGTTCATAAAATGCACTTTTGGAAGAAAACATTTATGTTAACAGCTGCACTGGCAAGGTTACTACCAAAATATCCTCTTGGGCTTTGGGATTTTTATAGTCTTTGTTGGTTGGTGATTTATTTGTTTTGTTGTTGGTGTGGTTTTTTTTAAATCCTCATCCTGTTCTAAATAGGGGAGTGATTCATTCATCTCTTTCTGTTTAATTTTGCTTCAGCCTACCGTTCTCTGTTTCAGAAGGAAGGAAGACTCCTGGTTTGGTCATAACAGAAGGAAAATGTGACTGTGTAAGCTTGGTCCTCAGAAGACAGACTTGTTTGTATCTTATTTAGCAGAAATAGATTCTGCATATAACACTTGAAGGAACAAAATCAGTGAAGTCACCACAACATGAACTACTTTGAAATTACCTATAGCTGAACTGACTTGCCCTATAGGTCCCTGATTTTGCTGGAGGGGGCAGTGGTTATCTTACAGCAGGCACAAATGGATGGGGATGGCAATAAGGAAAAATAATTTGATACAGCAGTGACTACTGAACACAGTTTGAGGCCACATGGCTCTGCTTTCAAGAAAAAGGTTTCTTCCCTGCTTCAATTAAGTACAAATACTTCTTGATCTAGACATAATGAGAATCATTTTCCTATATCAAAATTACTTGGGGAATTGCCAATGAAAAGGTCAGTGTGGTAAAAAGGGTGAGGGTGTCTGTAGGTTAACATACAGGTCAGCTACCCAACCAAACCCATCCAACTATAAGAAAGGAGTTTTTCTAATCATGACACCTAATTTAGTCTGTTTGCAGGTTTTGAACAACTCTGGGCAACAAGCCTTGGGGCTTTTTTGAAATGCAAACTGCAATATTTATATTTGCTAATTGCACTGGGTGGCTTTGCTAGGGGAAAGCCTGTTCTTGCAAGCAGGAAGCTATTATGAGTAGCACTAGGCACACAAAGCTGCCATTTACATTTTCCAAGTAGTTATTCACTCTTCTAAGCCCACAGTTCTGCACTGATGTAGTTTTGCCACTGAAAGCCACAGGGCAAATGAGAAGCGTTGGACCAGGAGCAGCTCCGAGCCTCTCAGCCCTGGTGAGCCAAAGGGATGTGCTGGTGGGACCTGGGGCTGTCCCAGCTCTTCGGTGGGGACTGCCCTGGGGGCAGAAGTGCACCCTGAGGAGTCTGATTCTGTCCCAAACCTCTCTGATTTCAGAAATGATCTGTTGTTAATGCATTGCTTGGGCATTGCAGAAATGCAAGATAAAACACAAGTTGTGTGTTGATATAAATTCTGTGAGGAGAAGGAAGGACTTCTAGTTCTTGCCTATAACTATAATCTGCTTTTAAATCTACATGCAGTTATTACATTGCATGGACTACTAAGGGGAACAAATTATTTGCATGAAGACAAGGCACCCAGAAGGCAGGGATCTGAGTCTGTGTCATCCCCCAGAGGACTTGGGGAAAAAAAGGGACTATTGGGAAAGAGAAAATGTGGTGAGAGGCAGGTAATGGGGTGGAGGGGGCTGTGTTAGATGGCAGGGGTGAGGCAGAAGCTGTTCTGGAGGAACAGAGAGCTGGATACCAGTTTTCTCTTGCAAATAAAGTATGCTACACACCCGTTGATCTCCCAGCTCTGTTAGCCCATGTGTGACACCCCTCCTTTTCCTGGGCTTGGTGCTCAAAGCACAGCCCTGCTTGCTGTTAGGTTTGACTCCATTGCCCAGGAAGCATAATGATGCCATGGGATTTTAGCCAAGTTTTGGAAAAATGGGTATGAAAGCAGGTCTGCTCCCATTTCTGTTTGAAGTACTTGGGAAGATGAAAACATCACACCTCTTCACGCAGTGCTGGGTGTCCCCCATGTGTGTCCCCATGTCATCGGCAGCCCCCTGTGGGGGACGGCCCCAGGGGCCCTCCCTTCTCCCAGGCACACACTTGTTCCCGCGCCTTCCCCATCCTCACCCAGCCCCTTACACCTACCTCTGTCACCCCGCGGCCGCAGGAGTGTCTTCCCAGGCACCCACCTGGCCTCCTACCTGATGGAGTTGCTCTCCCCATCTGTTTTTTCACAAGGAAGCCCCAGCAAGGGGCAGAGCCTGGCCTGGAGCTGCCCAAGAAGCCATCCTTGTGCCAGCCCCATGCCACAGTCCTGGGGTTCCAAGGCCCAAAGCCTGGGGCTTTGGTATTGGTGTCACACCTTACTGGGCCCCTCCAGCTTTCTGCCCACTCCTGTGCCTGTGGGTTCCCCCCTTTTTTCCAGCCGTGCTCTCTGCTAGTGTCAGGGGCGCTGCAGGATTTCCAGCCCATCCCCGGGAAATGTCCCAGCTGACGCCTTCAGCTTGTGCTTCAGCATCCTGGGGCCGATTTCAGGGCGATGGGTCTCCATGGGCCTGGCCCAGTGGGTGGTTAGTGCTGGGAAAGGTGCTCAAAAAGGTTCAGGGGGGAGTGACGCTGGAGGTGGGGAGGGTTTGGGCTGTGGGTCCCATGCCTGGAGCACCCAGGGAGCCAAGATCGTAGTTCCTCTCTGATCTGTCTCCTCACCAATGCAACCAACATGGACATTGTTCCTGCAGCTCTGGCATGAGACCCCTGTGCCCAGCATGGCCCATAGCGCATCCTGCTGCAGGGGAAGGAGAGGGTCTGGGCGATGCCCCACCATGCCCTGGCAGTGGGGTGCAGGTGGGGGGTGCCCAGGGAGATGGGAGGACTGGAGGACATGGGCTGCAGTCATGCTCGCCTACAGCAGAAGCCATCCTGGGTGAGGTGAGGCAAGGCCGGGCAGGAATAGGATGAGGGCGACAGGCAGGAGCAGCTCAGGGGCTGGGGAGAAGTGAGGTGGGGACTGGGATGGGGACACATGTGTGGAACCTTGCCAGAGGTTGGGGGTCTGGTTCCACTGGTTCCTGAAGCTTGGAAGGCCAGCATGCACTGGGGCAAACTCAATGTCTGAGATAGTCTCGGGGGGAAGGCACTTTTCACACCATTTTTGTGTGTCCAACTATTTATTCAAGGTGTGTACAACAGCTGGAATAATCATTAACTCATTAGTCCATATTTAACCAGTGTACAATTATGACACTTCATATGCAAGTTATGACAGTGATCAATCTACAACCCTGTCAAAAGCCAAGGCCATTTGAACAAGCACAAGCTGTAATTAACTGAAGCAGAAATGAACTGAAACTGGAGCCACAGACCCACCGGAGATGGAACTGAACTGAAGCTGCAAATAAGCTGGAGCCAAAATGAAGCTATAGAAGATGAAACCCAACTGGAGCCTAAAACATGCTGGAAGTAAGAACAAACTGGAGCTGTCCATGAGCTGGACCTGAAACAAACTGGGGGCAGAAACAAATGACCTGAAGCTGCAAATGAGCTGGAGCCGTCCATGAGCTTGACCTGAAATGAACTGAAGCTGAAATTAGCCAGAGCCATCCACAAGCTGGAGCCATAAACGATCTGGAGTTATCCACAAATTGAAGCAGAAAAAAAATAGGGGCAGAAACAAAAAAAAAAAATGGGGGCAGAAGCAACCAACCTGAAGCTGCAACCAAGCTGGAGCTGCAAAGTCCCTGCAGTGTCTCCGGGTGGGCACAGGCAGGGCTGTCCCCAGCCAGGAGCAGGGCCACATGCAGGGCAGGCAGCAGCATCATCCTCGGTGCAGGCAGCCCAGCTTCTTCCTGGAGGTGTGGGTCTCTCTGGCACGGGCGGCTCCCAGTGTAGCTGGGGATCCTTTTTCTGTCTGTCCTGGCACAGGGAGAGATGTGGGGCAGTCAGAGCTCCCTGCAGCACGGCACGACCCAAAGAGCCCCCGGAGCTGCTCCCCTGCAAACCCTGCTGCCTCCCGGGCACGGGCAGCTCTTCCCAGCCCCTCAGCAGCGCTTTCAGCAGCGGCTCCCTGGGGCTGCGCACCTACAATGGGAGGGGAAGGAGAAACAGTGATGGGACACCAGAAAACTCCCATTTCTCCCCGGGAGAGTGGGCAAGAGCCAGGATCTGGCTGAAACCCACCCACCCCGTGCAGCACCAGCAGTGGCACTGACTGATGACCAGCAGCCCTGGGCTGGATGGGTCTGGCACCACACCAATGCCAGTGGGATCCAGGCTGGGCTCCAATAGCACCCACCAGCTCTGAGAGATGCACACTGACACCCACAGTGATCCACCAGCGCTGCCCCTCTGGCACTGGGATGCCTTCTCCCTCCAAGGGCCCCATGGGGAGTCCTGCTAGGGGACAGCACCTGCCCTCTCTGTCCCTCTGCCACGTCGCTGGCAGGACGAGGGGCAAAGCCAAAATATCCCGAGCACAAAACCACCCCCTGAGCTCCAGGCAGGCCCGGCTCCCTCGCACCCACTCAGTCCCAGCACCCCTGGGCTATGGCAGCCCCCAGCACCCTGCTCCCATGGCCGGGGACATGAGCCTCGACCCCTACCCACCCCTCCGTCGCCAGGGATCCCCCGAAGGGACCCAGCCCCTCCTGTGGCACTGGAGATCCCCCAGACCCTTGCCAAGGTGCTGGAATGAGCCTTCCCCACACTTCGGCACAGCCACGCAGCCTCGGCTGTGCCACCAGCACATCCCAAGGGATCGGCAGCACCGGGACAGCCGTCGCTCCCTGTGCCCGGCCAGGCAGCTTCACCATGTCACCGTCGGGGCTCCAGGAGCCAGTGCGGATCCCTGGAGTGGCCTCTGCTCCCACCGCGGCAGGTTTTGAGCTGAAAAAGAAGGATTTCAGTAAAAGTAGGGCTTCATGCAGGGCCCAGGGCTGCCCCAAGGCCCGGCCATGGCAGCATGTGACACTGCTGGCTCCGGCCCTCGGGCATCGCCTGCCAGGGTGACACCCGGCAGGGCTGAAGGGCTGAACCCCGGTGGAAACCAGTTTGCCCCAGCAGCAGCTCCCACACTCACCAGTTCAAGCTCTCCCTGGCTCGGGCAGAGCCACCCCTGGGCTGGGAGGGTTTGTCCTGCCGGGAGCTGCTCTGGAAAAGAGCTGGGGAGAAGAAACCAGCTGGGAGGAGGGAGCCCGGTGGCAGGAGGGGTCACAGCTGCCCTGGGAGACCCCCAGCCCCGCCGGGTCCCCTCCTCCCCCGGGGGACGCGGGTGGGAGCCAGGGGCGGGAGCCGCTGGCGTGACCGAGCAGAGGCTGATCCCGCGGTGGGAATCGGGAGCTGCCGGGGACCCCCAGCACCACCGGCCGAGCTGCAGCTGCTGCCCCCGAGAGGGGACCCCAGGGGGTCGGTGCCGAAACCCGCCGCGAAAGTCACCGGGCCCCAGCCGGGCCCCCGCGGGGTCCCGCACCGGGGTGGGGGGGGCAGAGGAGAACGAACCGGCTGCCGCGGCGGGCCGGCCCCGGCGGGGACGCGGAGCAGGAGCCCAGCGCAGGCAGCGCAGCGGCGGCAGCTCCCGCGGCCGGGAAACCCGGCGGGCAGCGGCCCCGCGGGTCCGGGGAGAGGCCCCGGCCGAGAGCGGGGCCCGGCCCCGGGGGGGCGGGGGTAGCACCGCGCTGCCCGCGGCGGGGGCCGGGACCCGCACCCACAGCCCGGCCACTACCTGCGGGCAGGGCACGGACCGAACTCCGGGCAGCACCGAGCGGGCAGCGGCCGGTGCCGCCGCTCCCGCGCCAGCGACGGGGGCGAAGGGAGGAAACGGCCCCGCTTTGCCCCGTGTCCCCCGTTCCCCTCGCCCGGCCCCGGCGGAGCCCCGGGGAGACGGGACACCCGGGCCCGGCGCGGTCGCAGCCGGGGCCCGGCACAGCGGCCCCCTCGCCCCGGCCCCGGCCCGAAGCACGCCCGAGGGCGCCGGTGTCCGCTCCGCCCCGGCGGGGAGACGCGGCGGCGGCCCCGGGAGCAGCCGCGGCAGGGCAGAGACCCGGCAGGGCCCCGCCGGCCAGAGACCCGGGAGTCGGGACCCCGCTGTCCCCGGCCCCGCGGCGGCGGCGCCCCCTGGCGGCCTCGGGGGAACGGGCCCACAGCCTCCGGTACTGGCACGGTCTCGGCGCCCGGACGCGACCCCCCGGGCCCCTTCAGCCGCACCCCCCCGCCGCGCCATGGCGCTCCCTGCCAGGCCGCCTGCCCGCGGGCCAGCCTGTAACGCGGCTCCATCCTCCCGTCCCTTGCCGGTGACTGACGGGGATTGGGGGTCAGGCGGCCTCAGAGGCTCCCGCTGCTCCCCCCCGATGCCTCCCAGGGGGATACCCACCTCAACCCCCCCCCCCACGCCTCAGCTGTTGGCCCTTTAAACCTGCTTCCCACCCTCCGTGCCCCTTGGCCCTTCGTTAACCATTACTGCCTGGGGAGGGGCAGGAGGGCGGAGGTGCCGAGGCTCCCCGGGCCAGCCCCGCTGCCGACCAGTGACCGCAGGACTCCGGTAGGTACGGCCGGCAGCGGGGATGGGGGACCCCGGGTGGCAGAGCTGTCCCCGTGGCTCTGGAACCCCGTGGCACCCATGAAAGGGGCTGGAGCAGGGGGGGAGCAAGGCCGGACAGGAGAAGGGGTGATGCTGGGCTCTGTTCCTGGCTCCTCGTAGCTTGGGCTTAGCCCATGGCTGGCACCAAATGTGTCGGGGAACAGGGCATCCCCCGTCGGCACCGGCAACACCTCCGCCACGCGTGATCCAGGGTGGACTTCGCCTGACAGGGCGCTGTCCTGGACACAATCCAGCCACAGGATCCAGCCAGTCCCAAGACCACAGCAGCTGCCAGCAGGGAGGACAGTCAGCGCCGCAGGGACCCACCATCAGCCATGGGGAGGGAAGACGTGATCAGGGAGGAGCTGGGCAGCCTCCACGGCATCCCCCTCTACAAGTGCTTCGTCGAGGGCTGGCCGCAGGTGGAGGCTTTCCAAGCCCGTCCAGATGACCTGCTCATTGCCACCTACCCCAAATCGGGTGAGTGGCCCTGGGGAAGGGGTGCAGGGGGGGGACGGGTTGATGCCGGCCCTTGCAACACTGCCCCTATGCTGCAGGCACAACATGGCTGAGCGAGATCCTGGACATGATCTACCACGATGGCGATGTGGAGAAGTGCCGACGGGATGCCATCTTCAACCGGGTGCCCTTCCTGGAAATGAAGGTCCCCGAGATGCTAAGCGGTGAGCCCCCCAGCCCAGCTGCCCCCCTGGGTTGGGTGGGGAGGGAGCTGAGCTGGGGTGGGGGTGAGGGTGCTGGGACTCACACTGCTAAGCCCCCTGTCCTGCAGGTGTTGAGCTGCTGGAGAAAACCCCGTCCCCACGGCTGGTGAAGACCCATCTCCCGATCCAGCTCCTCCCGACCTCCTTCTGGGACAAGAACTGCAAGGTAACGCTGTGGGTGCCCCACGCCTCTCTCCCCATCTGGTGGCAGGGAGGGGGAACCACTCTGCACCCCCCAACTACATCCTCGGCTGTCCCCAGGTCATCTACATGGCCCGCAACCCCAAGGATGTTGTCATCTCCTACTACTACTTCTACCAGATGGCCAAGATACACCCTGACCCTGGCACACTGAATGAGTTCCTGGAGACCTTCATGGCTGGCAAAGGTGGGGGCTGAGCCCCAGGGTGCCCACCCCAAAAAGCTGGTGTGGGGCACATCCCTTGCTGCCCCACTTTTTGGCTAACCCCTTGACCACATCCTGCAGTGGCCTATGGGTCCTGGTATGAGCATGTGAGGGGCTGGTGGGAGAAGAAGCAGGAGAAGCAGCTCCTTTACCTCTTCTATGAGGACATGAAAAAGGTGAGGATGGGATGGAGGGGAGGGCAGCCCGGTTGCCCCCCCAGCCTTTTTGGCAGCCACCTCATGTCAGCCACCCTATAGGACCCGCAGCAGGAGGTGCAGAAGATCCTGAGGTTCCTGGGCAAGGAGGTGGCGGAGGGGACAGTGGCGAGGATCCTCCACCACACCTCCTTCCAGGAGATGAGGAAGAACCCTGCCGCCAACTACGAGACCATGCCCACTGCCTTCATGGACCACAGCCTCTCCCCCTTCCTCCGGAAAGGTGGGGTTTGGCCAGCAGCGGAGGGCTTGGGAGGGGTGTCCCTGGGCTGTATTGCAGCCCCCATCTGTGGCTGCAAATATTTCAGAGGTGTCAGGATTTTCCCCACTTGCTTTCTTGCCCCCAGGGATCTCCGGGGACTGGAAGAACCACTTCACTGTGGCCCAGAACGAGCGTTTCGACCGGCACTACCGGGAGCACATGGAGGGCTCCGACCTCCACTTCCAGATGGAGGTGTGAGGGGCTCATCCCTCTTCTTGGGGGGTGCTCTGCTGCTCCCCGCTCTTCCAGTGGGGAGGGTGGATCTGGACAAAGCATCCTTGTGCTGATTCACTTTTCGCCCTGTAATAAATTTGGATAACCGGAGGGTGAGCCATTGTCTGTGGGGAAAGGTGTGGGGGGGTTAATCCCCCAAATCCTGGGCAGTGGCTGGGTGCAGCCCCATGCTCAGAGGGCAAGAGGGTGAGCACGTGTGGTGGATTTCTAGCCAGTGGTTGTCAGGCATCACTGGGGGCAGGCATCCTCCCAAAAACCACCACTGGCCCTGACACCTTGGGCCACCCCATCCCCATCCCACCAAGGTGTTGGGAGGGAGCAAAGATTGGTGAAGAGTGGAAAAACCCCAAAGCGCTGGTGAACCCGCTGCCCCTGCTGCAGCGCTCGCGTGCACAGGAGCTTTCACGCCTCTGGGTTGTGGCAAGTTTCTTGACAAAGTGGGTGGTGGCGGGGCTTTCCCTGGCTCCCCAGCCCAGCCAGAGCTTGTCAGCCTGTGGTTTGCAGAGCAAAGGCGAAAGGAAACACCTCCCTGCCTGTGCTCGGCAACATTGCTGTCCTTGCTGGATGGGGAACTCACCCTACAACCTCTGACCTGGCTGCACTGAGCCTGTGCTTGGGGATGGCTGGAGCAAAACCAGTCCCTGTCTCACTGGGGGCAAGGGTTTGCTTTGGAACCTCAGATCCCCCAGTTACGCCCTGTTTCCAGCCTGTTCTTGAGTTTCCAACACTGCAGCTTTTTGGCAAATCAGCCTCATGGGGTTGTTTCATCCCCAAAGAGATGCAACTTGGATCTGACTCCTAAAGAGCAGTAGCGCTATAAGGGGAGCTCTCCCACAGGAATAAATCCTTTTCATGCATTTATATAAATGCTGATGGAGATCTCTGCACTTCCCCAGCTCCTGGCTTTGCCTGCAGGGTTTGCCTGTAACACACAGCCAATTTTTCTGGTGTATGGACAGACGGAGGGGCAGGGAGGGCATGTCCCTGCCTGTGAAACACCCAAACACCTGATGGTGTGTCCTGCCTCAACAGGAACTTGGCCCTGGAGACAAATAAGGGATGTTTTTCTCAAGGTTGCAAACAGGCGAGCTGCTCCCCTTGCCTGGCTGCCATCTCTCCTGCCCTCCCAGCTCCCTCCCAGCTCGCGTTTGCCTATGAGAAGCAGGTAAGGAGGAGCATTTCGCTGCCGTGGGCACCTTTCAACCCTTTTACCGGAAACATGATATCAGCTGCACTCGTGCTTTGCAACCCTGCAAACTTTGGACCTGTATTTGAGTGCTTTGTGGGAGGGAGTGACCAAAGCCTGACGCCCACATCCCACTAGCGATCCCTGCGCCAGTGCAAGCAGCTGGGGACGTCCACGGGGGTCACCCCTGCATCAGGACGAGGTGATGTTCAAACCCCCTGGAACGTGGGTTGGGATTTCCTCTCTGTGTTTGCCTCTGCGGGTGGAGGGGAAAGCTGTGATTTCCACCCCCCCCCTCCATCTGTGTGTTTACCGGGTGGGTGCTGAGCACAGCACAGCTCATCACAGGCATCTGGGGACCATTCCCAGGTTGGGGGGCTGTGTCCCCATCCCTGCTCGCCCCTTCCCTACACTCCTCCTTTGCAGCACCGGGACCAGGTCACACCACGTCTCTTCCCTAATGATGTCCCCCAGCCTCCTGCAGCCCCAGCAGCTCCCCCATGCCTCCATCTTCCTTGTGGGGAAGATAAAATAATAACCTGTCCCCCGCCAAGCTGCGGGTGAAGCTTTGTCTCCTCCCTGCCAGAGTGCCTGATGAAGAGGCTGGGAGATCCTGGCCAAGGTCAGGGGGCTCTGCCTGTTTTGGGGTATCCTGGCCTTGCAAGTGGAGGGCCTGTGTGGGGGGGTGTGGAGGGCTCACAGGGGCTCGTTGTCCCCAGAAACCCCTGGAAGACAGAGGTGAGCCACAAAGCCGCACTCCAAAAATCACAGTGTGGGTGTTTCACAGCTGGCATCTCCAGCATTTCCATCCTGGCCAGCGGGTGGAAAGGTTTTCTGGGGAGAGTCCTGCAAGCACCTCTCCCCATTCCTGCTTCCTTCAAACCCTCAGGTAGACCCCCCATGCATGCCTTCCCCATGCCCCCATGCAACAGAGAACCAGGGAAAAAAAAGCTGGAGTGGAGCAGGGGGCAGAAAGCAGCTGAAACCCCAGGCAGAAGAGCCCCTGTGAGCTTTTACACCCCAGGAACAGTGCTGCCAGCTTGGGCTGATCTGAGCACCCCCCAGGGCTGGCCATGCCCCTGCACACTCTCTGCACCACCACTGGCCCCCAAAATCCCTGCAGGAGGCAGGTGCCACCTCCTAGGATGCCAGCAAGCAGGGGACAGTTTTCTTCCCGTGGCTAGGATGGTTGGGCTCAGCAGAGATTTTGGGGATCCCAGGGGATGAGGTGGCCACATAATGCTCCCTGCTGCCAACCAGCCCCCAGGCATCCCCGTGCCCAGCAGGATGGACAATCCGGACACCTACCTGCGGCAACCCTGGCGCATGGTGCACGGCATCCCCATGGTCAACGCCTTTGCCCACGACTGGGAGCGGATCGACACCTTCCAGAGCCGCCCCGAGGACATTGTGGTGGTCACCTTCCCCAAGTCTGGTGAGTGTCCCCGGGCACCAGACAAGGGCTGTGCTTGGGAAGGGGAATATGAGCCTGCAGCCCTTGGGGGGATGCCAAAAGGCAATGCCAGTGGATGGTGCCCCTCTGCTGCCTGAGATTGGGGTTCTGGTGGGAATGGTGCCAGCCAGACGCCCGACCTCTCCTCACCAGGCACCACCTGGGTCAGCGAGATCGTGGACGTGATCCTGCAAGGCGGTGACCCCGAGAAGTGCAAGCAGGACATTATCACCAAGAGGGTGCCCATGCTGGAGTTCTCTGCCCACGGGGAGATGCCAGCAGGTAGCAGGGTGTGGGGGCTTGGCGATGGGCACCCCACTGGGGGCTGACCCCAGGGGAAATCTGCCGAGGGCCCACTGGGGACATGCTTTGGGGTGCCCCAGGGACGGACCTGCTGGCCACCATGCCCTCACCCCGTGTGGTGAAGACCCACCTGCCTGCACATATCCTGCCCAAATCCTTCTGGGAAAACCGCTGCAAGGTAACGCCCTCTGATCTCTGACCCGGGGGGCAGAGCAGTCCCCCTCCTACCTCAGGGCAGGACTCCCCCCCCCACTGCTCCTTCTAGCATCCTAAGTGCTGTCAGGAGCCCTAGGGGCTGGAGCACCCACCCTGTTGGGGGTCCTGGGGCTGCTCCTCGTACCCCATGGCCCCTCTGCAGATGGTCTATGTGGGGCGCAACGCCAAGGACGTGGCCGTCTCCTTCTACCACTTTGACCTGATGAACAAGTTCCAGCAGCACCCTGGGACGTGGGCCCAGTACCTGGAGGAGTTCATGGCTGGCAGAGGTGGGGCAGGGCACCCCTGGGGGGGGTCACCCCATATCCCTTCTCCAGCCCCTCCACTGACACCTCCTGGCCGCTTTCTCCACGCAGTGGCATATGGCTCCTGGTACGACCATGTCAAGGTCTACTGGGAGCGGAGGAAGAATCACCCCATCCTCTACCTCTTCTATGAGGACTTGAAGGAGGTGAGGGACTGGGATGGATGGTGGTGTGGGGTCTAGGGGGGGTGGTAGGAGGGGTGAGCATTGGCCTGTGTCCCACAGGACCTTCGCCGGGAGGTTGCCAAGGTGGCCCAGTTCCTGGGGCGGGAGCTGCCGGAGGCGGCACTGGATGCCATCACGCGACACACCTCCTTTGAGGCCATGCGGGACAACCCCACCACCAACTACAGCATGGTGCCCTCCCATTTCATGGACCAGGGAATTTCCCCCTTCATGCGCAAAGGTGAGTGGCCCTGGGGGGCTCCCAGTGCACGATCCCTCATGATCCCTGCTGACCCCATCTCACCCGGTCCCAGGCATTGCCGGAGACTGGAAGAACCACTTCACTGTGGCCCAGAACGAGCGCTTCGACCAGGACTACGCGCAGAAGATGTCGGGCACCGACCTGAGCTTCCGCACCCAGATCTGAGACAGCACCACCTGACACCCCCCAGACCCAAGCTGTGCTGATGGCCCTGCCGCCATGCCCAGGGCTCCTTCCCCTCTTCTGGGACTGCTGGAGAGAAATAAAATGTCCTCTGTCCCCCCAGTGGGATGCTCACTGCCTTGTGCCTGTGCTGACCCCAACCCAGCCTTCCCTGTGGGGCCACTGGCCTCTCCTCCGGTTGGGGACAAGCTGGTGCCCCCCCACATCCCCTCTGTGCCCCCCCACATCCCCTCTGCCGCCGTGGCGGGGGAATTGCTGGCAGCAACTCATGGGATCACAGAGGATTTAGGCAAAACCGTGTGTGGGGAAGGTGCCGGCTGGGTGCGGGCAGCAAGAGGTGGCCTCCCTGTCCCCACGTGCGAGGACACGAGCGGGGACCTGTGGGTGGGGAGCGGGGACGGTGGGACTAGAGATATCCACTGTGACTCTGCCCGGAGATCAGCGGCCTCCGGCTGCTCCCCGCCCTTGCTCCTCCTCCCGGCAGCGGCCGCGCCGGCGGACACTCTGCCCGCCCTGCCTCTTCCCTTCTCCCCATCAGACCGCCGCGGGGCCCCGCGTCTCCCTGTCCTCTGCCGTCACCCTCCCGGTGTCACCCTTCTGGCATCACCTTCCTGGTGTCACCGTCCCGGTGTCACCCTCCCGGCGTCACCCTCCCGAAGCAGAGCGGCACGGGGTTAGGTGAGCCGGGTGACCTGGGGCACCTTGTGGGTGCTCTGCCCATGCTCAGCCACGCAGAGCTGCATCTTTCAGGGTCCAGGGTGATGGGTTTGGGGACTTTGGGATGCACCCAGGACCCCTAAACCTCCCACTGGGCTGGGGATGGCTGCAGTAAGCCCAGGGACGCGGTTCCCTGCTCCCCTGGGGTGCTGCGGTGGGGCGAGAGGTGCCTGGCCTGGGTGACCCCGGCAACCCACGGATACCCCCAGCCCTCACAGGTGTATAGGGTGGGCTCCTGCCACTGCAGATGGGACCCCACCTGGGGGTAGGTGCAGCAGCAGGGCTGCGTGACCTCCAGTCACTGTGCAGGTGGCATCACTGCCACTCCCTGGGCAGGTATGGCACCAGCTGCCTGCTCTGCCCTGGCCAGCAGCTGCCCTGGGTGGGGTAGGGGCCCCCCTCGCTGGCCAGAGCCCCCAGGCATCCCTGTGCCCAGCAGGATGGACAATCCGGACACCTACCTGCGGCAACCCTGGCGCATGGTGCACGGCATCCCCATGGTCAATGCCTTTGCCCACGACTGGGAGCGAGTCGACACCTTCCAGAGCCGCCCTGAGGACATTGTGGTGGTCACCTTCCCCAAATCTGGTGAGTGTCCCTGAGCACACCAGATGTGGTAGTGCTGGGTGGGTGAGTGTGTTGTACAGCTGGGATCCTCTGCCTGGAGGGATGCAGCACATTAGGGTCTGTCAGGGCAGCGCCGTGCTGAACTTCCCTTCACCTCCACGGTGCCCAGTCGAGGTCTGGGGGGTTGTCGGTGCTAGGACCCCCAATGCTGCCCTGGCTGATCCCTTGGTGGGTTGTTTTCCCCAGGCACCACCTGGGTCAGCGAGATCGTGGACATGATCCTGCAAGGCGGTGACCCCGAGAAGTGCAAGAGGGACATTATCACCAAGAGGGTGCCCATGCTGGAGTTCTCTGCCCACGGGGAGATGCCAGCAGGTAGCAGGGTGTGGGGGCTTGGCGATGGGCACCCCACTGGGGGCTGACCCCAGGGGAAATCTGCCGAGGGCCCACTGGGGACATGCTTTGGGGTGCCCCAGGGACGGACCTGCTGGCCACCATGCCCTCACCCCGTGTGGTGAAGACCCACCTGCCTGCACATATCCTGCCCAAATCCTTCTGGGAAAACCGCTGCAAGGTAACGCCCTCTGATCTCTGACCCGGGGGGCAGAGCAGTCCCCCTCCTACCTCAGGGCAGGACTCCCCCCCCCACTGCTCCTTCTAGCATCCTAAGTGCTGTCAGGAGCCCTAGGGGCTGGAGCACCCACCCTGTTGGGGGTCCTGGGGCTGCTCCTCGTACCCCATGGCCCCTCTGCAGATGGTCTATGTGGGGCGCAACGCCAAGGACGTGGCCGTCTCCTTCTACCACTTTGACCTGATGAACAAGTTCCAGCAGCACCCTGGGACGTGGGCCCAGTACCTGGAGGAGTTCATGGCTGGCAGAGGTGGGGCAGGGCACCCCTGGGGGGGGTCACCCCATATCCCTTCTCCAGCCCCTCCACTGACACCTCCTGGCCGCCTTCTCCACGCAGTGGCATATGGCTCCTGGTACGACCATGTCAAGGTCTACTGGGAGCGGAGGAAGGATCACCCCATCCTCTACCTCTTCTATGAGGACTTGAAGGAGGTGAGGGACTGGGATGGATGGTGGTGTGGGGTCTAGGGGGGGTGGTAGGAGGGGTGAGCATTGGCCTGTGTCCCACAGGACCTTCGCCGGGAGGTTGCCAAGGTGGCCCAGTTCCTGGGGCGGGAGCTGCCGGAGGCGGCACTGGATGCCATCACGCGACACACCTCCTTTGAGGCCATGCGGGACAACCCCACCACCAACTACAGCATGGTGCCCTCCCATTTCATGGACCAGGGAGTTTCCCCCTTCATGCGCAAAGGTGAGTGGGCCCGGGGGGCTCCTGGCACATCGTCCCTCGTGGTCCCCGCTGACCCCATCTCACCCGGTCCCAGGCATTGCCGGAGACTGGAAGAACCACTTCACTGTGGCCCAGAACGAGCGCTTCGACCAGGACTACGCGCAGAAGATGTCGGGCACCGACCTGAGCTTCCGCACCCAGATATGAGACAGTGCTGTCGCATGCCCCCCCAACCCAATCCCACCAATCCTACTCCCTGGCAGCATCTCCAGCACTGCCCCAGCCTGCCTGTGTCTGACTTGCCTTCCCTTGCCTAAGGGACTTTTGCAAATTAAAGAGGTTTTTTTCTGCATCTTCCTCCCAAATTTGCACCCATGTGAAAGCTTCTGCATTGCTACAAAGAGCTGCAGAACCTCATCCCACCTTGTATTGCCCCAGCCCCATGATGTCTGCCCAGGACATGCATAGGATATGCCTGTGTGGCTTTATTTGGAGAAATTTAAAAAGCCAGTATACAGTACAGAGTTGTTTCCAGCACGTGACAAATAAAAGTTTTTAGCACCTTCCACATGCACATCTTTACCATGGTCACGGCTCACATGGGGTCCCACAACCACCACCTCCTACCTCAGAACCTCCCTTGCTGATGGCACACTTTGGGTGGGGATGAGACACAGTACAGTGATGGCCATGTGCCTCCCTCACTGCTGGGGCCATGTGGAAGAGATGAGGTGAGCGGTATGAGGATGAAAACAGTTCAAGAGTGGCCAGGAGATGGACACAGCCTGGGGAGCATGAGTCCAGTCCTTCCACCCACGAGCAATGAAACTGGAGGCAAAAGGAGGATTTTGCCACTCGCTTTTGTGCTGTTCCAGGGACCTGAAAGCTGTTATGCTGTGCCAGTGTCCCCGCAACCACATCACCCATCAGGTATGGCAGGTCCCAGGGGGTCAGAGGAAAGGGTCCCCTTGGCTGCTCCTCCTCTCACCGTGGCCAGGAAAACCACAGCTAAAGGGCTGCAGCACCATGGCACGGGATGCAGCTAGGTAACTGGAACAGCACTGCTAAAAGCTGGTGCTTTTAAAATAGCTGGTTTTATGTCACAATCATTTAAGAAAATGAAACTGCAAGTTGGATGGTTGTTGGGTCCCGGTTCCTCAGATGCTGTCCTCTCCTGCCCATGTCCATCATCCTCTCTCCTGTTTGCTACACGTGCAAGACAAACTCGTCTGCAACCTGGAGGAAATATTCATTGCTTGTAGGCACAGAGCACCTCTGAAGATGTGATTTCTTTCTCAGGATCGGGTGAAATAGGCCAAGAAGTTAAAAAAAATGACTGAGGACCTGGGGGACAGGCAAGATGACAGGGATGCAGCCAGGCAGAACCCAGTGGTGAAACAGGAGCTATTGGATGTGAAACAGCTCCGCTGTGCTCCAGGGATGAGACTGACAGTCAGGTGGGACCTGTCTGGAAATATAGACAGAAAACTGAGTTAAATCTCACCATTCAGCAAAATCCTTGGAGTTTGGACATTAGGTACCACAAACCCAACAAAAGTGGGGGTCGTGGGCCTCGCAGCAGAGATGGGTCTTACCTACCTGGATGTGCGGGGAGAAAACGAAGAGAAAAAGAGAAGATACAGAACCATGATCCCCCTTGGAAGAAATGTTATTTTAAGTCATAATAAAATAATTGCAAATGGTTTCTGGTTCTCTCTCAGATTCTGGGAGCTTCTCTGGCCTTCCAATCACCCCTGCTTTTCTCCTTAGATGTTTCTATTTGTGTGGAAGCACACAGATCTGTTGTTTGTTTCCCCAAAGCACCTCTGGTCTGTTAGATGACTCTCTAATGACACCTCTTTCCTCTTTGTAATTCAGGTAGCAGCTCCTGTTATAGGGAGAAATGTACAGGGGCACCAAGCACACTTCAAGAAGTGCTTTCCTCTCAATAAGACCCAGCTTTTTTCTATCTCTTTTCTATCTTTTGTCCCTGGGCTCAAAGTGCAATCCTAACAGCACCTGCCCTCACTGCTGTAGATACGGTGCTTGTTAGCAGCTGAAGAGTTGCAATGTAACCAGCTAGGGGAGGCTAAAATGCTGTGTCCCAGAAGTTTTTGTATAGGCCCAAACTGCTAAGACCCCGGCAAAGAAACAAGTATTTGGTTATGAGGTCAGAGGGATTGCAGAAGTAACTTTGCCCTTAAATGCGCCATCTAGCAAATCAAGGCAGGATGAGTGCAAACTCCTTCATAAATACCCTTGTAAAACCAGGACTTTGAATCCCTTGATATGGATGCAAGTGCCTCTCTTCCTGCTGCTTGCTGATGCCGAGGTGCACACGTGGCGGGTGAAAGCCCTGGCAGGGACGGAGGAGCCTTCCTCCTCCCGGCCGTGCAGACGCCTGGGAGCAGAGTCATGGGCTGCAGAAAGGCTTTCCTGCTGGCTTAGAGGCAGGACTCAGGGGAAGTCCTTGAGGCTCACAGTAAGAGTGGATGAGGGTGCTCTCACATCTCGTGCAGAGGCTGATGACACCCAAAGCAGAGAATGTTTCTCCCTCTCACTTCTCCAGCCTCGAAACACCCCAGGTGCAGGATACAGCAGCCCCAGCCAAAATCCCACCTATCCCTCCAGTGCAAACAGAGGAGAAAACACAAACCTATCCTGGTGAAATAACCCCAGTGATGAAATGGCATCCCTCACAGTTACGAGGTGAAGCACAAGTCCAAACCTGCAGACCTGATTTCCTGGGAGCAGAGGGGGTGCCTCTCCTTACCTCCCAGACAGACGTGCAGAAACACTCCTCCACACTCCAATCAGCAGAAGCTGCGGTGCTCCCCTCTGCATCCCAGACCAAACTGTGATGGATCAGCTCCAAACCTGCCATATCAGAGGCAAAGCACTCTCTGCCTTTCCTGCATGGTGAAACACAAAAACAGTCGTGGTCACAGGCAGTGCTGGCAAGGAGACTGTATCCGAGGACACGTGCCGAAGCCAAGGTGCGGACTTCCCACATGGATATACCCCTGAGGAATAAGTGGCAGGTGTACTGCTTGTGTACCAAGGCCCAGGTACAAACCTTGTGCTAGCAGCTTCCAGTGTCAAACAGCAAAACCTCACTCCTGAGAAACACAGATGTGGCTTAGGAACTTGAGCAGGCTACATCCAAGTAAAAAAAAAGTAATTTCTGGTAAAGTTCCCCTGGCCAGAGGTGAGCTTTGCTCTGCTTCCAAATTTCTTTTTTAGACTGAAAAGCCAGTAAGAAGCTACAGTACAGCAGCAGAGTTATGTACAACTGGTGGATTCAGCCAAAATTTAGCAGGGATTTCAATTTAGTTTTCATTCCCCTGCAGAACTATGAACACACAAATGCATTATAGCATGTGAATACATTATATGTGGCTGAACGCAATGGCTGGTGGCCAGCCGTTCAGGGGAACCTCTGCTCCGTGATAGCCTGGTCTTTGCCCAACTCCTCCCTGGCCCAGCAGAAAACTCATCCACTGAAATAAATCATTGTCAAGCTGACCTGGCACAGGGAAAGGCTTCGCATAGGAGCGTGAGCAACAAACACACATGAGAGGGTGGGAGGGAGAGAGCAACTGCCCCTTTCTGGGCTGGTGAGCCATTAGGTGAGTCCCATCATGTCTATACCCTCAGTAATTGCAGATTTGACCAGCTCCATAGCACTCAGCTTTCCCTTGGGGGTCAGACCAATGCTCGCAAGACTGGGGTGTGCCATAACTGCAGGCAGCTTTGTCAAGTCTCCGCTGCTGCACCTCACTGCAGAGCTGGTGAGGACAGGGTACAGCACCTCTTCTCCCCCCAAAATGCACAATTCCTAGCAGGGACACAACACTTGGCCTGGACCTTCTCTCATTTCTTTTTTTTTTTTTTTTTTTTCCTGTCTTTGCAAAGTGGAAATGGCTCCAGTGCTAGCCACCCTGGTTTCTATATGTGCTAGACACCCCAGTTCTATAGGTTTACATGCCAAGGTGCCCCATAAGCATTGCAACAGCAGTGAAGAGAGTTCATAAAATCTTAAACTGAATCAATAAAAACCAACTGTTTTAACTATAAACCTAGCCTGTGGTATTTTTGTCCTACAGCTGCAAGGTAGAGGTATAAAGACATAATTTAGCTGAGAAAGGTGGTTATGGTAAGGCTATTTTAGCTCATTAACTTTTGCTGGAGTTTCCCTATTACCCCTGGGGATTACATGGGAGTAGGCGTTTTACCAAGCACTTGCACATGTGCCTGTGCAAAATTGCTCAATCCACTCACTTCTCTCTGTACCCAGGGATGAGCCAACCTTGCTATTTTCCCCATCCAGCCTTCCTCTTTCCCCCCCTCCCCCCCAAATGTTAGTCAAGACTTTTAAGTCTGCTTTCAGTCCAGAAGGTGCTTTACTGCAGTAAGTGAAAGGAAAGCCACAGTCATTTGGTGCTCTCAGGGCAAAAGCTTCCCTTTACTACCCTGGCACTGAATTTTTGAGGTGCTGCTTGGCGTCAAGGTTTGCTAGAAATAAAGGTGCCATGTACACCATAACCCCCATAGAGCAAAATGGTGAAGAGATCCGTATGTGGAAAACACTAGTTAGTATTGCCTAACTTTTGCATAACTCTCCTTCACCTCAGAAAGCCTGTCATTATTTTACAAGGCTTGGAGGGTGTGTCAGTGTCTTCAGCACTTCTACTTAGTAATGCTAGATGTGTGAAACACAGACACGTAACACCATCTACTTTCTTCAGCCCCACTTTTCTCTCATTTGCTGGATTTTGTCCTTTAATCCTCTCAAAATGCTTATCTTCTCTGCATTAAGAGTAATCCAAGTATCACCTTTAAAAGCTGGCCATGGAAACAGACAAATTTAACCATCTGGTTCCTTAGTAATAGCTCTCATTTGCTACAGAGGAACTAGCTACTGAGGGGTTAGAAATGAAACCCAAGTTCCCATCTGCCCTAGCCCACATGAACATGGCCTTTCAGTAGTTGCTGAAAAAGCTTTAAGTTTCTTAGAGAACTTTACCAAATAAGCTAAATTAGCCTGAAAACAAAGGTCTATGGAGTTCATAGTGAAAGTCCTGGCTGTAAGGCCAAATTACTGTTGAAACACACTGGCATAATTGCCCTGAATTCTGAGGGTTTGGAAAAAGTCAGGACATTATGGACAATATTTAAAAACCATGAAGGTGCATCTTTAGATTCCTGTATTTTCAAGTCATTAAAAACTTGCCTAGATCTCCAGAATCAAGAGCCACACACCCAGCACAGGTAACAATAACAACTTTTGAAAAACTTTGCCAACAAACCACAAGTTTTCTCTTTGTTCCTGTAGACAGTTTATAAACAAGTCTATTACTTAACAAACAATTTTGTTTTGCCAGCTGGGACCCTAAAGGGAGTGAAAGTCTTTTTAGCAGTCAGACACCATATTTCTGACCTACAGGATGCAAAGTCCTTCTGAGAATCTGGCTCTGTAATAACATTAAAATATACCCTAGCATGGGGAAGACCATCTCGACTATTAAATTACTGGAGCATAACAAAGCAATGAATAATCCCAGAATACATGCCTTGTTGTGATCATCCCATATTGTATTACTTCCTCCTTTTAAAAAGCCCAGTTCAGAGGGTAATTTATTTAAGCTCCTTCTGTCCAATACCCAACCTCACCAGAGCAGCCCAGGCACAGAGGAGCTGAGCAGCACGAAACAGAAGCAAACCAGTGTAGCAGTTTGCACCTTGCAACTCAGAGCACAATGCTTACATACCTTGGAAGGCTCCACTAGGTAAGATCTTTTTGCTGCATGGCATTTGTTCTCCAAATTGTATTGGATTGAGTGTATCATTATGTGCATGGGTTTTAGCTGTCATTTTGGCTCCTGGTGGTCAAGAGCTCCTTCTAGGACATAGCACCTTACATGCAAGTGGCAATTTTCCAAGTGAGAGCCACCCTAGAAGATGTAGGTTTTGCTTTGAGAAGGACCTTTAGAGGCTAGCAGGGCCCTGGACCCATGTTCAGACACCTGACCTGAGCCCACAACATGACCAGGTGACACACCCCAGACAGTAGCAATGAGCTCCCTGTGTTAAGAGTTGTCTGGGAGCAGTTGGAAACCAACCGTCACATATCAGAACAAACTACGTGTTATTATTGGCATTATCAACACCCAAATGAAGGATTTTCTGTCTTCTCGCAGCATGGGAACCATCAGCACTTCTAACATCTCACCCTGAAAAAAAGATGCCCCTTCCAAGTCAGCCATGGCCTGGCTTAAATGTACCCTGTGGCCTCTCCTTCCTCAGCCTGCCTCTGGCATCGCTTGTTCATGCGAGCATTGCAAGCAATTTGTTTGAGTATCAGAGCTGGCATCCAGGGGACTGGCTCACTTGCAGTTTCTTCCTCTGTAAAGATGGACCAACTTGAATGAATGGTGAAACGTGGAGAGGCAGCAGCTCTCTGCAGGGGCTGGGGCATGACTGCCAGTAATTCATATACCAGGAGGGATATGGTAGCAGAAGGGTTGAGGAGGCTTAGGGATGCTTACGGTATAATTTGCCACTGCTAGTTCCATCATAGGTGTCCCTTCACCTTGTGTTGCCCAGGGCTCTTGCGCCAAGTCTAGCTGTATATTCAAGCAAGCACTCCCTGTAGCACTGCTGCCTGTCAGCTAAGTAAGCCCCTGCACTGCCTCTGGAAGGGAAGATGGAGAAAGCTGGGAAACCCCCAGAATAAGAGAAATACATTTTTAAGTACAGGTAGGTTTGCTGCCATAAGTAATAGCAACATTACAGTACGCAGATACCATGGCTGTTGCAATTGAAAATAGGTGTTTTAAAATCAGATGTGGTCATACATCCTCCAGCAAATCTCAGTATTTCTCCAGTGTTGACAGCAGTGCCACTTATTTGCTAATACTTATAGTAAATCTGCCAGCATTTACTGATACAGTAATTACACAGCTAGAAGAGATCCTCTGTTATTTGCTTTTATTTCATGGTAAGGATTCCTCAGAAAAACTACAAAAGGTATAAAGAAATAAAGGATGAAATTCTTCTTGTGCAAAGGGAATATCTTGAAGGCAGACATTTGACAGCAGCACGGATTGCTGCCACTTTGCTAGCCAGGGAAAGGAGTTCCTTCAGGGGGAATCTAACAAGATAGAAAGCAGAAAGGGAAAAGTGAATCACCAAACATCCTTTTCTGTCTTTTCAGACCTGAGACCAAAGTGGGTTTTAAAGGCCCCACCTGTGTTACAGGAAACTCTTGTTTTTGCTAAGAGTTCAAGTAAAGAGCCATCAAACACAAAACAGAGGTGCAGCACTCCCAACTGGAAGGAAAAACTCCCAGGCTACCCAGCCCTTAACCCTGCCATGGCCACAAGAACCACTGGCTCTAAGAAATACCTCCAGCTGCTCCTTTTTCAGGTTGCTTTTCTAGGGCCTGTCTTCTGTGGGAACGTGTTGGTCTGGCCAACAGAAGGCAGCCACTGGCTGAATGTGAAGATAATTATACAGGAGCTCATCCGCCGTGGGCACAGCGTTACCGTCCTGGTATCCAACGCTTCCCTCTTCATTAAACCCAGGGCTGAGTCCATAGAGAAGTTTGAGGTCTATAACGTGCCCTTCAAGAAAGACACCATTGAGAAGCTGATTGAAGATGTAGTGGCACTGTGGCTGAATAACAGGCCAACCACCTTGACGTTCTGGCAGTTTTACAAGGAGCTGGGAAAAGTGTCCAAAAACTGGCACCAAATGAACAGGCTAATGTGCGATGCGGTGCTAACCAACCGAGAGCTGATGGCCCACCTGCAGGGGTCTAGCTATGACCTGCTGCTGTCAGACCCAGTGACCCTCTGTGGGGATCTCCTGGCTCTCAAGCTGGCTGTCCCCTTCATCTACTCGCTGCGCTTCTCCCCAGCCTCCACCGTGGAGAGGCACTGCGGCAAGATCCCAGCCCCACCGTCCTACACACCTGCAGCCCTCTCTGAGCTCACCGACTGCATGTCCTTCAGCGAAAGAATAAAAAATATCGTGTCTTACCACCTGCAAGACTACGTTTTCCAGAGCTACTGGGGAGAATGGGATATCTACTATAGCAAGGTCTTAGGTAAGCGTTCTGCTGCTTCACTTCTCATTACACAGCCTCCTCGCCTTACAACCTGCAGAGCTAGGAACCTGGGAGGGTCGCAAAGTCAAGGTCTGAGAGAGGTCAGCAAGACGTTTGACATTATGTCCCTATGTGGAAAAGGGAATGAGCCACCAGGGTCCATCAGTTGCACCCACTCCCTGTCAGGGTGCTGTGCTGCTATGCCATTGCATTAAGACAGGGATCAGTGCTCATCCCAACTGATGGAGTTGGCTTTTGCCATAATTATTTTTAATGGGGAGGTTTAAACAAATTCCACACCATATAGGGCCCTCAGCAAGGGAGCTTAGCTTACACATTTCCCCCCCTCAATGATTGCTTGCAGGAACAGAGCTGTTTTTCTAATTCAGAGTATCATAACAAGGAGGGGGGAGCTGGTGAATTACGAGCCAGCCCCGCCACCCTCAGTAGCAATACTGAAATGCATTGTGACTTTGTAAGAGACTTCACTTACGTCACTGGTCATATAAAACCATTCCTCTCTGCACAAAACAAGTTTTATTAAAACATACCCTCCACCCACAAGCAAACAGTAAACGCAACGAGTCTTCCTCTGCAGGCTTTTCTTCTGGACTGTTTTGAGTGAATATGTAGAAAAATATGTTTATTTAAGCATTAACCATATGTGATCAACATGCCATTTTTACTAACCTCACACTGAGCTCATGAAAAAGCAAAAGCCTTGCACAACAACATTAGGAAAACATTGTGTAACAGAACTGGGCAGAAGCCCAGTAATGACGATTTTTAGCACAGTGAAGAGGACTTACATTATTTCTTAATTGCACATCAGAAGGGTGACCATAAATAAAACTGTTTAACAGATTTTCTAGTTCAACTTAAAGTGCATAATTGGCACCTAGTGGCAGGCAGGACAGCCCACACCATCACCTACCAGTGCAGGCCTCCTGCGATGCATCCTCTGGAAGAGGCAAGTTCACATGAGGACAGTCTTACTCTGATACTGGAGTCACTTGCCATATAGTTTCATCCACTTTGAGATGCAACTTTTTAGCTGCAGCTCTGGATCGCCACCTTAAGTGCACTGTAAATGTGTCTTCATAGAGCAAAAGGGTGCCCACATAGTGGGTGAACATCTTTGCTGCACACCCAGCTGTTCTTCAAAGAGTCAGAAGAATGAAAAAGTCACCTTTTCTACCAAACAAATAACACAGAGACTGTAGTTAGACAGGCAAGAGGGCCTGGATGACCAACAGGACACAATCCTCGCTGGACTGAGCCCCCCAGGGCTGACAGCTCTCCCCATGGCTCCAGAGGAAGCACATCTTCCAGCTTCAGCTAGCTATTTACTACCAGATGGTGCCAGCTGGTCCCAGTCACCCTTTTCCCCAGGAAAACATGCTGTTATCCAGGCCAGGATTTCACGCCAGCTACCTTGGCTCCCTGCCCTCTGGAGCACTGCAGTGTCACACATACCCAGCCCAGCTTGGGAGTGCTGCTGCTCGGGGCAAAGGAAGGCCACGGGGGCATTGCCATGCAGAGCAGGCTATGGCTGGGAAGGAGGTGGCAGTGCTGTGGCTGCTGGCTGTGTTGGGCTGGGGGTTCGGGGGGAGGGTATTGGTCTGGCCGGCTGACAACAGCCACTGGCTGAACATGGAGTACATACTCCAGGAGCTTGTGGTCCGGGGTCACGAGGTGACCGTGCTGCTGCCTTCATGCTTCCTCATCCTCAACTCCACACAGCCCTCACCCTTTCAGTTTGAGGTGGTTGAGGTGCCGATCACCAAAAAGGAGATGGCTACTTTACTGGAAGAGGCTTTCTATTTTTGGTTTTACCAGGAGAGAGCGCTACCTGTCTGGGCAAGCCTTTACAGGATAGCTCAACTGGTGTACAAGCTGGAGAACGTAACCAAAATCATTTGTGATGAAGTCCTGAAGAACAAGGCGCTGCTGGAGAGACTGAAGGCATCCACCTTCGACGTCCTCTTGGCAGACCCACTGGCACCCAGTGGGGAGCTGTTTGCTGAGAAGCTGGGTATCCCCTTCGTGTACACCATCCGGTTCTCCGTAGGCAACACAGTGGAGAGGCTCTGTGGGATGCTCCCAGCACCTCCTTCCTACGTACCCGCCACCCTAAGCCACCTAACAGATAGGATGTCCTTCCTGGAAAGGCTAAAAAACATCTTCTCCTTCACTGTGCAGGATATCATGTATCATTACCTTGTCTGGGGAAGCTGGGATCAATACTACAGTGATGTTTTAGGTAAGGCTGCTCTTACTTCCAGAAATTACATCTGCTGTACACACAAGAGTAAATACCCAGAGCTTAGAGGTTAAGGCACAAATCAGGGGCAAGACAGCCCTGAACTCACTCTCCTTCCCCCAAAATTCCTGTGTCAGGTCAAATAATCCAGGCAAGTGCAAATGTTACCTGTTAATCCTGACCTGCTACACCAGTACAGCTAAGTCCATACAGATACTTCTATGGTAGGTAAAAAAGTGCTAAAGCCACAGAGCTCATCAGTCATATTCACAGATGAATCATGACAAACACTAAGAACAGCAAAATACTGCTATATACCCACCAAACACTAGTGCTGAATTAAACCTTTTGAAGTAGAAGTAAAAAATGGAAAGCTTTTGGAAAGCTGTACAACAATACTACCCTTTTTCCCCTAGTACCCCTTTTGCTTGCTAGCTTATCTCAAAATGAGAGTTAATGGCCTCCTCTGGTCTTTTAAAGGCTTGGGAGAGCAGCTGAGCTCCAATTTGCAGTGATAAAAGGCCCCCAGCAGAGATAGGGTTCTTTGCTTTTCTGAAAGCATCTAAAAGAAACACTAGAAGATAGCTGCATTTATAAGTTTTTTTCTTCTTTAAATAACAGTCGCAAAATTATTTTCACATTTTTGCTCTAAGTGATTATTGTAATGCTTAAAAGGAAACAGGACGAACACACATGCACGGTTGGTGAGCAGATAAAATGGGTATTATTTCAATTTGAGACAAGCGTTTTTATTTGTATTTCACTAGTAGGGTGTAATTCTGCTAAGAGAGCGAAGTTGTTAAGATATCCTACTACTAAGAGTACCTGGCTGTGTGTTTATTTGTGTTGTTTATCATGTTTGACAGAGACTAGAAAATTTTGTGCTGGCAGAAGCATGGTTTGCTGATCTCTTGTTGTGTAAGCCTCAGAGCTGCCTGGGTCTTGTGTTGTCTTTGTTATTGTTGAATGTGGGGTATAGCATTTAAGGCCCCATGTGCAATACCTGTTTTGTGAGCTCTGTTAGCTTAGCTGTTCTCTACCCTGACTGTGATATGCTTTGATCTGGTGTGTATCCAGCCCTGGAGGAGGTGTGAAAGGAAGGGGCAAGCATCTCACAGAAATGGGGCAACGTCTCAGCTCCTGAAGTGTATGCACACTTCTCTTTGTCCTTGGAAAATCTTCTTCAGGGTTCTCATTATTCTAGCTGTTTTCCTAGAGCTACCTAAAGGCTTTTTCAAGTGATGGAGTTGAAGACTGCTTGCTCCACTGTCAGTCCAGTGAGGGGAGCTCATGGGGTGGTGCTGAGCTCTGGAGGAGTGCACAGGCTCTTTAGACTCTGAGCCTCATTCGCCCTCTGCTCAGGAGAGAGCAGCTGACTGTTCTTTTCCCTGAACACATCAGTAGGACCAAGCATCTCCACTACACCTGCAGGATAAAGTCAAGAGGAGAAATCAGGTCTGTCTTGGCAGGATAAAGTCAAGAGGAGAAATCAGGTCTGTCTTGGCAGGATAAAGTAAAGAGGAGAAATCAGGTCTGTCTTGGCAGTATCTGTCCTGGACTACATGATATGGATACACTGATGCCAGTTTGCAGCATCCTCCCAGGAGAAGGCACAGAAGCAACAAGGTGAGCAAAACCTGTGCTCCTCACCTCCTCCAGTTTCTCTCCTGGGGTGGCCTGATGCTGGAGTCCTCTGTACCAGGACTGTGCCCTTCCGGCAGCAGTGCTGCGTGTCCACAGCATCTAGCTATAGAGAGGACACAACTAGAGCACCCTGTGGGCTAGTTGTGAATCACTGCAGACATTTTGCACCCAGTAACTGAGGAGATAAGAATTGTAACCAGCTTTACAATCAGGTTGGTTCTTACAGGGCAAAGAAACAAATCTAGGCTGTAGTCAAGTGGTAAGATGGGGTTCATCTTGCAGCTGTTAACAAAGTCCCATGAGCCGCTCACGTGCTTTCCCTAGCCTGAGCTCCTGTTTGGTACAGGAAGGATTATCCTCACCTTGAAGATGTGGTATGAGGGTATATTGATTTTGGCTGGAATAGAATTCATTTTCTTCACAGTAGCTTGCATGGGGCTATATTTTGGATTTGTGATGAAAACAGTGTTGGTAACACTGGGATGCTTTAGTTATTGCTGAGCAGTGCTTACACAGCATTAAGGCTTTTTCTGCTTCTCACACTGATCCTCCCAGCGAGGAGGTTGGGGGTGCACAAGAAGTTGGGAGGGGACACAGCCAGAACAGCTGACCCTGGGTGACCAAAGGGATATCTCATACCATGTGATGTTGTGCTCAGCAAAAAAAGCTGGGAGGGGAAGTCTGCCAGGGTTGCTGTTGCTCTGGGACTGGCTGGGCATTGGTTGGGTGATGGTGAGCAATTGTTCTTTTTTTGCATTACTGCTTTTCCTTGGTTTTATTTTTGGTTTTTGCTTATTAAGCTGTCTCTATCTCAACCCATGAGTTTTCTGCTTCCCTCCCTTTTCCCCTCCTACTGTGGAGGAGTGAGAGGCTTTGTGGTGCTTAGCTGCCTATGAAGATTAAACCACCACATAGGAAAAGGGCTCCTGGTCCTCACATGCTGCAAAACGCACTTTGTGGTGAGTAGAAATAGGAGTTGCCGTCATTTTGAGATCAGCGGTGGCTCTGCAGGAGACTCTAGAATGGGATTTGCTGCTTGCCCAGTCCTCCCATGACTGCCGCGTTCTGACACGCCCTCTTGTGAAGCTTGGCATCTCACTTATTGGCTGGCACTAAAGTGGTTGCACACTGGAACAGTTGAACTGCTTCCAGCTCAGTCAGACTGGAGTGGCACATGGACTGCTGAGATGATGGGGCCAAGGTTCCCCTGGCTGCTCTGGGCCTGTGCATGCTGCTGGAGCGCTGGCTTTTGTGGGAAGGTGGTGGTCTGGCCCACTGATGCAAGTCACTGGATCAATGTTAAAGTGCTGCTGGAAGAGCTTGTTCTCCGGGGTCATGAAGTGACTGTGCTGGTGCCCTCAAGCAATCTGCTCATTGACTACCAAGACACCTCCTCCCCCTTCACCTTTGAGATCCTGCAAGTCCCCTTTACCCAGAAGACCCTGCACGCTGCCATGGAGGACTTCCTCAATTTCTGGATGAATGAGGTCTCTAATGTCTCTCCCTGGAAGATCATGTGGAAGATGAAAGAGGACCTGGAGGTCTTTACCAATATGTCCAAGCAGGTCTGTGACACCTTGGTGATGAACCCTCAGCTGATAGCAAAGCTGAAGCAGGCCAAGTTTGATGTTCTGATCGCTGACCCCCTGTCTGCAGGCGGGGAGCTTGTAGCAGAAATCCTAGCAATCCCTTTTGTCTACAGCTTCCGCTTCTCCGAGGGCAATGTGGTAGAGCGGCTATGTGGTGGGCTCCCATCACCACCTTCTTATGTGCCTGCTAGCACAAGGGGGCTGACAGACCAGATGTCCTTTGTGGAAAGACTACAGAACTTCCTCTTTTACTTTTACATGGATTTATTTTTCTTGAAGTTTTGGCGAGACGAATGGGACGGGTACTACAGTAATGTCTTAGGTAAGGCAGCTGTTGTATGGTTTTTCCTCTTGCACAGGTTGTGCCTTTTGAATGTTCTGGGAGCTCAGTGCTGTTGTCTCAAACTCCTTCTCACTGGCCAGCAGAGATGGTAATTGCGTTTTGGTCACATGGAGGCTGTGCTTTCCCTTTTAGGTCTGGTCTGGTCTAACAGACACCAGTGCAGTTTTGCTCTAATTCCCCTTGAGGACCTTCAGAGCATGTAGTTCTAAATTCTGTCAGTGATGATACTGCTGGTGAGCTCTTGCAGTGAGCTGTATGCCCATTTTAGTGCTTTCAGAGGACAGCTGTTGCCTCTTCATCTTGATGACAGGCACTTCTACAATTAAGATGGTAGTAGCTAAAGGCTGGAGGGAAAAATCGTTCCTTAACTAAGTGTAAGGCACTGGACTCCACTGACAACAAAGGGATGGAGTTAACCCTGTTGTAACTAGGACCACTGGCTGTCTCTGGACAACAGCAGAGCAAAAAAGCACCCTTCATTCATATTGCATGCACTGTCTGGAGGTATCATCTTGCAACCCTGATGAGTACAGCATGTGAAGCGGGAATTCATGTTCTCCAATAACAAATGCTAAGAACTGTCACCTTACCGTTTCACTCAGAGTTTGAAATAGTCTCCTTAAACTACATACATACCTGAAATTTTTGTTCCAACCTACTATAACTCAGGCTTGATTCAAAGTCTATTAAAGAGACCTTTTAGTTCAATGGACTTTGAATCTTGTACAGAGTATCTATGAACAACAAGCACAAGGGCATCTATTCTGTTGCCCTCCAATCTCTTCCTGTGTTTCCCAAGAACACCTCAGTGCAAACTAGCCCCTTTTCCCTGGATTGACTTTTTTTTAAATACAATTTAAGAATTAATTACACCTCTGTATCACTCTACTTCTAATGCAGCCTTAATTGTCTCTCCAGTAACTTTGTAACTGACTCACTGCTCTTTACTTAAAATAATATTTAAGAAAATTTACTGGTGTAAATTGTAACGCTGATCAAGTAGTATAAGAAGATGCCCTACAGATAATTTCTATCTTGCCACTTAATTTGCTTGGTTCCTGCTTGCATTAGCCTGACTTTGGACAATCACTTACCAACACTTCTAAGCCTTTTACCCTCCAGTCCCACTTTGTGGGGAAAATACTGCAAAGACAACTTGCAACATGTACCTGAGAATATATATTTTTCCAAATGGGAAGCTATAAACCAGTTTTACCCATCGGATTTTTTTCTATAGATAGATTTCTAGAGACACTGGATTTTGCATAAAATGACATTCAAAGCATCTATGGATTTGGCCAAATTTTCCCAATATGTGTCCAAAGGAGCAGACTTAGTCCCCGAGAGAACTAGGGATGGTTGTACCTGTCTTTTATTGTAGTCTGAGCAGCTACTGACTGAGTCATCATTTGAAAAATGCCACAGAACTTTGTTTAAAAACTTTCCTCCTCCCTGACTGGTGATCATCACTTTGCAATTTGTATATTTTTTATTTGGAACTAAATTTTCTGTGATTGTTCTCTTCCCCAAAGTGTGTTTTTATTACAAGCACAGGTAATGAAGACTTTCAGTGGTACAAGAATTGCACTCCTGTATCAGAAACTAAATACTTCCCACTTACTCTTGTACTGCTCGAAATTCATCCTGAAGGTTCAAAATCCTTTTAAAAATTGTACTGCCTTGTTCGTGGCAACCTGCCAAGACCAAACACAAGACAGGGTAAGGAATAGGTCTGGATTTGTCCGTATTTTCATTTCATGCATGACTTTACAGACTACACTTGATAATGCCAAAGGTAAGGCTCCTGTTTCACAACCTACAGCAAACAAGATCATTCCCGTGTGTGTTGTAAACCCCTTGTACTTTGTCCGTAGGGAGGCCCACAACCCTGTGTGAGACGATGGGGAAAGCAGAGATATGGTTAATCAGAACATACTGGGATTTTGAATTTCCACGCCCTTTCCTGCCCAACTTTGAGTTTGTTGGAGGACTTCACTGCCAGCCTGCAAAGCCGTTACCAAAGGTATCCCAACTTTGTTCTGCCATTGGTTGGTCGTTTGCCCAGCAGAACAAAAACTGTTTCTTTCCCTGATCAACTGTGCAAGCTATGTCCTGAGAAAGCTCATTCTTAAAGAAGATGTTCTGCTACCACTGGGGAGCATGGAGCCATTTAGCAACCTGTCAGTACTCGTTCAGTACAGCTGAGGTCAGCAGGAGGGAGTATAGTGTTTGTTTTAGGAAAAAAAGGTGCTACCTCAGAGTAGTTAAGTGTAAGATTTAATTCTAAGATACAGACTTGCAGCCCAGGGTAATGTTGAAATACCTGCTGCAAAAAGGCACTGTGACAGGACAAATTCTTTAGATAAAATGGAGTCAAGACTTGCAGAAAGAGATGAGTGATAAACACTTCTTTTATTGTTGCTTAGTTTAAGACATCTTAAAGGGAGTAAAATACTCAGCATCTCCAGCCTATGCTCTGCCGTGACTGGCAATATTCAGGTAGAATTTGAAACTCACAGGTACTGACGACAGCAGAACAACAAGCTCTGGTCTAGTTTATCACTCCTGCAGGAGCCTTAGAGGAGGTAGGGTATATTCAGTGCAAGTTGTCTACTAAAAGCAACCTTCTAACCCTCTTCCCACTCCCCTGTAGCAGGGGTTGAGTTGGGGGAAATGGGTAACCATTCTCTTTTGGATGCTACTGCTCCATTTCACATGACACTAACTGAAAAAAAGAACAGGAAGACCTACTGGTGTGATTTGTAGAAAATCTGCTTAGCAATATGGGGTGTATTGCAAGAAGTAGAGAACTGGCTAACTAACAAAGTGACAGCAGCGACTCGATGAATCTCTGATCAGGATGCCGAAAAACCCTGTCAGTTTTCAGCACTTTCCCTTCCTGCAGAGCTATGAAATGCAAAGTACTCATTCTAGGAAAATCCAGAATCATGACTGACTATGCTAGGGAGGGTGTCATAGGGTATGGCCCTCTCACACCAGTGCCAGGATCCATTCCTGTTATTTGTACTCTGAAAGAAATGTGTCCTGAAACTGGTTGACTTGCTTCCAAAAAGACAAAGCTTCTGTCACCTGCCTCAACTTGTCCTGGTCCTTCCTAGGGAGAAACTGTTTTGCATAGGGCCAGGTCTATCTCTGTAAGGCCCTTCTGTCAGCGGAGGTGCTCATACACCACGATCATCTCCCTGATGAACTAAAAAGGTTATGCTCTCTTCTGTGTAATCTGCAGTGCATAATTACTCTTAGAATGTTTTCTGCCTCTCCTAGGAAATGGAAGAATTTGTTCAAAGCTCAGGGGAGCACGGCATTGTGGTATTCTCTCTTGGGTCGATGATCTACCAGCTAACTGATGAAAAAAGTAATCTGATTGCCAGAGCCCTCAGCCAGCTTCCACAAAAGGTGAATTTCCTTTTGAGTCTAAACCAACTTGCCTTGTTTTTTGTCACTCCTGTTGCCTTCAGCGAGCCTTTTATGTTTGGACTGGCCTGGTTTTTATTTGCATCTCTGCTGGATGTGCCCCAGACAGGATGCTGGGTGCTGCAGAGAGGCAGACTGTCGAGTCACCTCATGGGGAGTTCTGGCGTTTCCCCTTCTCTGAATCAGACGACATGGAGGTGCGTCCATAGGCCAAAGTATAAAAATCACTCTGTGATTCTTATAAGCAGCACATAATAAATAATCAAAGAGCTGAACTGGAGCCAAAGCTATTTGAATTACTGGGAAAAGGTATGTGGGTTTCAGAACAAGCCCTACATTACATGTAGTAAAACAGAAGGGTGTGTCACATGCATTATGTTTATCTTATTCTTCCTTTGTTCAAGGTCCTCTGGCGGTACAAAGGAAAAAAACCAGAAACTCTGGGTTCCAACACCAGGATTTATGACTGGATACCCCAAAATGACCTGCTTGGTGAGACAGACTCTATCTGGGATGCGTTATGCCCTTGGAAAAACTGTTTCCTTGTTCTTCCACTAAAATGGCTTGTTCAGGCAAAAGAATCACGTAACACTTGCAGCTACAATTAGTTTCACAGCTTAAGCAGTAGAGGTTTGCTCCTGGATTAGCCTTAATTTCCCAGCCTGCTTTTGACTTTAAGGTGAGTGGCTGTACAAGAACCACTGAAGATGCAGCCAGGCTGTGATGGGAGTAGGGAGCAGTGGTTCAAGGCAGCAGCAACTTGAGCTTAGCTATGAAGGTGGATCTCTAAAGCAAAGGCCTCCATCTTACAGAGCTTGGTGGCAGTTGTCTGGAAGGGCGAAGAACCACCTCTAAGCAGGAGTAAATATCAAAGTAGGCATGTACTCCAGAGCTGGGCTTGGCCTCTGCAGTTAATCTCCCGGGCTCATTCTTCAAAATGCTTGACTTAAGCAAGGCTGCAGCAGGAGGCTGTTGTCAACTTGATACCATGTAAAAACTAGAACTGTACAACAGTAAAAGGGCTGAAGTAACTCTGGGGTAGTCTGGAGGAACATGCCGATTCACACATTGCATTAAGATAAACATGAACGTGTGAAAGCCAGATGTGCAAGCTCTGATGCTGATCCCGAGGTCACGGCTGTTCCCTTCTCTAGCCCTGCATTTGCCTGGGTAGTTTGCAGTGTTCATGCCCCAGCGAACGCAGTCTGCCACAGCTGCTGTTACATGTGCCTCTCCTTCCCTGTTCCAGGCCATCCCTCGACAAAGGCGTTTATTACTCATGGTGGGACCAATGGGATCTATGAAGCTATCTACCACGGGATCCCAATGGTTGGGATTCCCATGTTTGCTGACCAGCACGACAACATTGCTCACATGAGGGCAAAGGGAGCTGCAGTTGAGCTGGATTTCAGCACACTGAAGACACAGGACCTAGTTGATGCACTGAATACAGTCATTAATAATTCCACGTGAGTTTTGTCCTTGCCTTACAGTAGGATGAGGTTATTAAAATCTTGGGCTGCTGATGTGAGAAAGTCCGCTGGCTCTTCTGGGAACCAAAAATACTGAGTAGCTGGAGTTTGGGTTTCGGATTAAACCCATCTTTCATTTCCGAGAATTAGTACTTCTCAGAAAGGAGAGATCAGTAATTTGATTTTTCTTATGCTCTATTTTATGATGCCTTTAAGAAAAATACTTCTTAGAAAGCCCAGAGCAGCTCCTGAGACTTCTCTGCTAATATAAATCCTCTGGAGGCTCTGGGTAACAATTCTAGCTGTATTACATCTACTCTGTCTGTAGCCACAACGATTCTTTCTCCTACCCTGAGTTACCAGTATCTTTAGGTTACTATATCTATCAGTCAAGAATTAAGAGGGCAGCCTGGCAGCTGGGATCCCTTGCTAAGGATAAGGCCATTGACAAAGGGATTGGAAAAAAGGCAGGAGTCCTCAGTCTTTGGCAGCAAGCTCTATCAAGTGTGAAGGACAGGTATCCCTTCAAGGAAGAACTTGCAAATTTACGAAGCACATGTACCAGCATTGCTGTAGGTATCCAGTATCTGAGGGACTTAGCCATGGTGGAGGAGATCTATAACAATCTGGAGGACAACCAGGCGCCCGAAGACCCGGATGAAATGTGGTGCATGTGGCCCCCCTGCCAACCTTCCCCTTAGTTTTATTGCTGAGCATGACGTCATATGGTCTGGGATATCCCTTTGGTCAGTTGGGGTCAGCTGTCCCAGCTGTGTCCCCTCCCAACTTCTTGGGCACCCCCAGCCTCCTCAGTGGTGGGGTGGTGTGAGGAGCAGAAAGGCTTTGACTCTGTGTAAGCACTGCTCAGCAATAAGGAAAACATCCCCGTGTTATCAACACTGTTTCCAGCACAAATCTAAAATATAGCCCCATGTTAGTTACTGTGAAGAAAACTCAACTCTATCCCAGCCAAAATCGGCACACTCTATTATACTGGAACAGAAAATGCTGCAAATGTTTTCATGTTGCTTTTTTTAAAGGAGTATCTGGAATAGTTTTGAGTAACTTTTCTTTGCAAAAAACTGTCTTTCTCCATTACTGTTCATAACCCAATTTTATCCAGACAGGAGTAAACTGGGCCAGTTTCAAATATACTGAAATAACACTGATGAAAGTAAAAGCAAGGCTGTCTACCTTCCTCAAGAGGACTGCCAGATGCTGAATGGGTTGTTTCAGGAATCAGTGACAAATCTCCTTGGTTTCTTCTTTTTTCCCCAGCTATAAGGAAAATGCTCTAAGGTTATCCAAGATACACCATGACCAGCCAGTTAAGCCTCTAGACAGAGCTGTCTTCTGGATCGAATTTGTCATGCGCCACAAAGGAGCAAAGCACTTGAGACCAGCTGCTCACCATCTCACCTGGTACCAGTACCACTGCCTGGATGTTCTGGCATTCTTGTTCACCTGTACAGCCATTGGTGTCTTCATTCTTGCCAAGTGCTGCTTATTTTGCTGTAGGAGATGTGGAAGGATTGCAAAGAGGAAGAAAGAATAGACATCCTGTTCCCATCAGCAGTTTTTCTTCTCCTAGGCTAATTCAGCAAGGCATTTATGCACATTCCTTGGTGAATAAAATTATTAGGATATACTTTAAGCTGGGCATATCATGAAGCACCCAGCTGAACTGGGTCATGCTAAAAAGCTGTTGTGGGGCAGAGCTTCTTGCTTAGCCAGCAAATTCCTTGTGGCCTAAATAAGACTGAATTATAGTCGCTTTATCCCTTGTGACCCTGTTAGTTGATCACACACAGTCCCTAGAACAGTAATTACTGCTGCAACTTTTCAACTTCGATATATTTCATAAATTCAGCCTTCCCATATGTGGTACTGTGGATCCCTCAATCTGCAACTGGTTTCCTTACCATAATGCTGTCCTCTCTTATAACGTCACCCAGGCTTGATGATTCACAACCAAAAGGCCTCTGCTGTCAGAATAGCTCTCTCCAGATTGGACAGTGAAGTGAAGATCACAGGCTCTTAAAAAGTGCCCATCTGAAGGGCCAAGGTAATGAAAAACTGGGAGCTGCAAGTGGCTGGTGAAGCCTGTATTATCACATTTTTACAAATGCACTGACTACTTGGGGGCTGATGGGAGACCAGAGTCCTAAAACCAGCAGAGAAATTACTTTTCTGTGAACCATTTCTTTTCCATTCAGTCTGGAGTCCTGCTGCACAGGCCATCATTCTAACTGAAACATTATAGGGGTGTTGAAACCACCTGTCAGGAACTTGCCTATAACCCCCAAATGCCACTGAGCCATGCTAAATGAAGGAGAACCTCAAGAGATGGAACTTGCAAAGAAGTAACACTACATGGGGGAACAGTGCAATAGTCACTTGTCTTGCCTTAAAAGTTGGGAGGGAAAATGGTGCTGCTCTTGGCTCAGGTAAGAGCAGTAGTAAACGCAGAACTCCTGAAACTGTTCAAGGTGCACTTACTGATGAAAGCCTACTAAAACAATGCTAGTTCAGCCCTCCTGTTCTAGGTAAGGTTATTCCACTGCTGTGCCATTATACTCAAGAAAGAACCTGCTCCAGTTTTAATTGATACTTGCTGTATTCTGAATACTGCAGAATTGTTTTCGAACAGAACAGGCTGAGAAAACATGTTGTATGTGTTTACACAATAAAATTCCCTACACTACATTAACTTTTTTATTAGCATTGTCAACAGTTTCAAATCTCTTCATACTACAACATTTACAAAAGCTCAAGCGAATCATTTCCAAACTAAAGAGGGGTTAGAACAAGACTAGGGCTTCTCATGGTAATTTCTGGTACACGGTTCCTATGGTCATGATAGGATCATATGCTGGAATATGCACATTGAAATATGCATAGCAAACAGAAAGTGGAACAGCATGACTTTCAGGCCCCGGATTGGAAAGGTTTGGCTCTAACTGTTCATAAACCTGGGTCCCTAGGCACAGGTCCACCAAGCTTGATCACTAACAGCCTCCATGATCCAGCTTCTGCAAGTAGATTTGCTGAGATGTCAGTCTGGTTGCCAGAAGACCAGCAAGCATCCTAGCATACTGCACAGACATCAGTCATACAGGGCTAACAAAGGACAGGGGAGACAGGATAGCTGGGAGAAGTTGGATAGAGAAAGTGCTCTGCAGTCACTTTAATGAGGTGGTGCTTTTCTGTAACTTAAGAGAAATTTGGCTTATCTAGCATTGAATTAAAAAAAAAACTAAAAAAGAAAACCAACCAAAACCAAACCCCCCCTCTTCTTTCTAGAATCTGTATATAAAGCAGAGAAAGATATCAGAGAAAGGTGGTCTATGATGCCTTTCTCTCATTAAGACACAGTACGTGTACTGAATTTGATACTGATCTACCTCTCAGACACGCCTCCCAGTGACAGTAAACTGTTTAGAGCAACCCAAACATTTTCAACTTCTTGTAGGTTTAAAAAATCCCAACACAGTTGGATGGTGGAGGTCAAACTTTTTGCTTAGCAAATGTAGATGTTTACTACAGCTGCACAGACTAAAATATACAGAGCCCAAATTATGGTCAGATCTCAAAACCACGTTTCCACAACTGCCACACTGTGACCAATCCTATATTGCAGTTTATAAAAACAGCTACAGCACTCGGCACTGTAGAATTGGGAGGTTTTTAAAGCACATGCTACAGTCTGGCTCTGTTGCATGAGAAGAAACCGAAGAAAGGTTATGAATAAGTCCACTGAGGCTCATACAAGTTTTGAGAACTAGGAAATTGTTGGAGAAACTGAACAACTTCCACTAGAAGTTTTGGGTTTTTTGTTTTGGTTTGGTTTTTTTTTGTGTGTGTGTGTTTTTTTTTTTTGTTTTGTTTTTTTTTCCAGTTTTACCACTGGCATTTAGATTCAAATATTTCCTATTTAAGAGAAATAACAAGTGACACAGTCATCATTACAAAGAAGACATGGAAAGAATCCGGATCTTGCAGGACTAATACACTCCTGGGAGACCGGTATGATTATGGCTGAAGACAGCCTCTCAAGAGCTCAAAGACCATTTGATTAAGTTGAATATATAGGGCCTTAATAACTCCGATATAGCTCCTGCAGCTAAAGTTGACTACTCCACTGTGGAAACAGAAAAGCAATTTCCTTTTATTTCTATTATAGTCCTCTTTCTAAATTCAGGCTTCGGAACAATTTCACCTAGCACAAGAACCTTTAAACTATTTCTGAACACAAATACTCTCATAGAACTGCCAGAATCTATCAAAGCTGGCAAGCTCAGAAGACCAAGAAACCCGATTTGAGGTTTTAATTGTTTCAATAGTTACCAATTTATTTTTATAAAAAAAAAATGGTAGCAATGTAGAATACAGCAATATTTTCTGGTTCCACACACGCAGGTTGTGAACATTCCAAGCAACGTGTACATTTTGGAAGGAGACTAGACAAGAGGATTGACCAAAATATTACTGAACATGGGAAGATTTTTAAAAAAGATTAAAAATTAGATATCAATAGTGTCTTCTTAATATTGCTTTCATTACTGAAGACTGAAAAAACACTTGACTTTACAGATAGGGTTAAAAAACAGGGGGGCAGGGAACAAAAAAAAGGCTGCTACAACACTGCCATACAGTCGAAAAAAACAAATCATACTTCAATATTTGCATACTTGATAGCAGCATTCTCCCACTGAACCATATGAAACTACAGGAAGAAAACATCAAAGCAAAAAAATAATATGGCAGTTATCCATCAGTATTCAGAAACCTAGAATGAAGTCACTAAGTAGATGAACACTTATTGAGAATTAATCAGTATCTACATTCTTAGCTGTTTCCCATTCTGCTCCAATAGAAACGTGAAGTTGAGCGTCAGCTTTGCGTATTTTATTTTTGGCCGATTTGAGTTTTTTCCAGTTTATAGTTCACTGCATGCTTGGAATAGAGGGTCATTTGTAAATCCTTCTACACAACGAACTTTAAGTAGACAGCTGAAAATAAAATGTACTACTTGTAAACACACAAAAAAATACAAGCTTTTTTTTTGTTTTAAGTGAGCACTGGTTCCAGATAGATTATCTTCGGTATCTACCTCTTTCACCTCTGTCTCTGTCCCGGTCACAAATTCTCTCTCTCTCCCTTTCCCGATCACGGCCTCTGTCACGTTCTCTGTCTCTTCTATTATCTCTAGGACGGTCCCGTTCCCGCTCTCGGTCTCTCTCCCGAGGCCTGCTTCTCCGACCGCTGACAACTGCTTGTGTGCGGCGAAGAAAGTCGTCTACTCTCATGTCGTAGTCGTGCTGTGATGAAAGGACAGCTCTGTTTTTCTTTCCCAGATTAAAATCCCCTCCCTTCCCCTATCCATAGTATTGGCCGTAACTATTGGGAAAGCCCAATGTTTAATAAATAAATAAATTTTATGTCCAGCATCCATAAGCTCAAGTTTCTTCTTTCATCTTCAGGGCAGCACCATGTCTATGCTTCCACTGTGCAGAAGCTGGGGTGTAAATGCCAGATACCAGCAAGAGACCTGAAAGCTAAGCAGCCTTCAAAGCCAGCTAACTGAATTTAACAATCCGCCCTGTTTTTTGGTATACTTGTAAAAAGTTACAACACACAAACTTTTCTGCTGATAAAGCAATCTGTCGTGCATGAGCACAAGCAATGTTAAAGACTTGTAACTTCTAACTGTAATCAAACTGGGCTTCAGCATGAAAAGTTTCAGAGCTAGACAGCTGGAAGCCATTTTAAGCACACACCTCAGGTTAAGAGTACATTCTGAGAATTTTGCACTTCTACATCACCTGGGAAAGAGAGAGGGGCTTTTCAAAGACGCTGGAAGTCTCTAGTCAATCTAAGTGATCTTTCCAAGGAAAACTAATACAGGTCTTAAAAATACAGTTTATCAAAGTCAACAAATCTCAGGTTAGGCTACATCTGTACCCCAAATTCCCACTCTGGCTTGCAGACTCACGTCCCCCTCTGTCTTTGTGAACACTTACTACTCGTTTGTCTCTGTATCTTGCTTCATGTGGTACAGGATGATGTCCTGAGTATGGAGGGTGAGCTTGAGGTGGAGGTGCATGATGCTGATAGTAAGGGTGGTGTGGTGGCTGCTCCATACCTGGATACGGTGGCTACAAGAAAGTTACAGGAACTTTGTTGAGTGTTTCAAAACAAAGGAATGCACACAAGGCTGAGTGCTGGGAATTAAGAGCAGAGGTCACTTTCACTCAGATGGAAGACATGACATCTAAATATATCCGACCACAGGCTCCTAACTGAATGGCAGACTATTCTTCATTAAGTCAGCATGCTTTACTACTACTCCACCACTGCTTTTTTAGGAGTTTGGCCAACACCCTCCCCACACCCACCTTCTTTCCACATCTGCCTTGAAGTGACATTGTACGTAAAACTTCTGCTATTTTTTTTTTAAAATCTGGATATATGGAATGTGAATTTTGTCCAAACCTCTTACTGAGTCTTTTCATTACCATTCCTTATGAATATATTCCTGTTTTAAATGAACAAACTTACTCTGCAAGACAAATTATTTAACAAAAGGCTAGCAGTTTGGGTTTTTTTTTTTTTTTTAAACAAGACATCTCTTGGCTGTTCTCTTCCATTTCTTCAATCAGCAAAGCCTTTATTTCCCATATTACCGAAGCATCTGTTTGCATTGTTGTCACAAAGGAAGTAGGTGGAAGTGCTGGATTTTAGGACGATTACTTGGACAGCGTGCAGAATGGGAAGAGGGAAGAAAAAAAATGAAGGGAGTTTCTGGAGGCTTAGCTGTGTTTGAAAAACCATTTTCCTCCCAGTCCAACAACTTTGTTCATTTCCTTCAGTTATGACAAACCAGAGTTGCGTTTCAGCTGAGAAAAATGAGGCTATAATAGCATCTCTACATCTGGCTCTGCCTCTTGCTCATGCACAGTATACAAGAGTCAAAAGACTCATTACAGTTATCCAAAATCAGGACCCTCATGGCCAGAATTACTAAATATAACCAAAATAACTAGTTATAATGACTATTCCTCCTGACATGATGACAAAACCATAGCTGTACAAGTGAGTTATCAGTAAATTTCCATGTACGTAGCCATAGATACGAGCACTCATACATACGCTCATCTGACTGGGAAAAAAGTGCATTTCAGTGGAGGCTGCAACACAGCAAGACTTATTTTGATTATGGTGTGCAGTACATTCTGCTACTTTCCTGCATGCTTCACTGCCATAGCCAAAAGCAAGCCACTGCACAACACCAGAGCATGCCAGCCTATTCCATGAGCCTCTGCAGCAAGTCCACCTCTGAAGCATTTGCTGTTTGAGAGAAAGCCAATTACTATGAATATTTAGCGGAATACAAAGTTTCATCACACCCTCTTGTGTAAGCTAAAGGAGGGTTCTGCTATTTCCTCAGAGCTTTCAGTTTCTTGTAGGTTCAAACCAAGCCAGATTCTTGATGCCATACTGCTTACTAGAACGCTGGACTATTGCTGAGAGCTAAGTAAATTGCAGAATACTTGACACAATAATTTCTTCCCCTGAAAATTTTACATAGTTACAGCAAAGATACATTTTAGGAAAAGGGAAGAGTTGAGCGCACATCGAATATGCTAGGCTCCTCTAGAGGGGAACAAAAAAAAAAAAAAAGCCATTTTCTACAGAGAAAAACTGAATTCAACAAGACACAAACCATTCCTTGCCATGGTGGTGGTGGTCCCATGTTGTGGAATTCCCTCACGTAATCATTGTAGGACTAAAATGAAAGACAGTAATATTAACATTTGTGATGAGTGTTCTTTGGAAGCGCAGAAAGCTGAATATAAAAAGTTCCCCCAAAGTCTGCATGCACCAACTTACCCCATTTAAAAATACATCTCGTCGAACTCCTGAAAATCGTCTGTTGGGAATAAAAATTTGTAGAACTAAATCCAATTTATCCATACAGACAAGTTACCAGGACATAAAATGAGTAACATGAACACACCTTACCTGTCTACTTCAGGATATCTGGGATCCTTTATATACCCTGTTCGAACATCAAGCAGTATTAATTCAGTTTACCATCCATCTCAAGTTAACAGTCTTAAAAAATATACTAATTAAAAACTATCCTTTCATTTTGTGCCAGCTATTGTGTCTACCTGTCACTACCCTCACTTTCAAAGTAACTCTCAAAAAACTTACAACTTCTTGTAGGCAGAACAGAAAAACAGTATAACGTAGTAAAAAAAAAAAATGCTAGAGACATACCCATAGGAACTTACACACAGTACAAACAACGGGCTATCTGCAAATAAAGACTGGAATTTTAGTTAAATGAACTGGGAATACCCACAAATTTGAAGGGTACCATCCCCTGGCAGTCAGCCCATGGCTGTTACTACTTACTAACTGTATTCAGTAGAATGTGTTCATGTGGGCAACTCTTAAGGCTGATTTACTAATCGGTTTTGGATACAGTGTTACACAGAAAATGAAAAACAACCAAAAACCTCTGGAAAAGCCCCACTGGGCAAAGAGTTCTTATAGCTTCAGTAAATCACAGGAAGTAAACCTCAGAGAGCTCAGTAAAATGGTGCAGAACACCAGGCATGCTTATGCTAATAAAATAAGCTCCACTATTTTAAAGAATTTTGTTCCATACTCCATGGTCTTAAAATGCCAAGGAACAGCAACAACACCCTTTTTGCATCAAAGAACATAGGCTTTGCAGTCAAGCTGGACAAATAAAGGCAGGTTTTTAAGAAAGATTTAGAAACCTACTACTGAAATAATGGAATATGTATTTCTAATAGTAGTGAAGCAAGATTCAGTAAATTAAATGCAACAATTTCTTAATAATTGCTTTCTGAAGAAAAAAAAAAAGTCTGCAATATTACCAGTGGTGTTGCTGCATTACCGCTGCAAACATTTCTTTATGGAGAACAACAAAATTTCTTTCTCAAACTCATAATTAGACCCTCTTGTAAAAGGCAGTGAAACTTCCCCCTCCCTTCCTCATGTCAAGCTCGTAAAAAAATTCTCTCCTCTAATCACAGGCTGCTAGTCAAGCAATCTCAGCTGAGTTTCCCAGTTGGAAATTTCTGATAAACATTTTAATTTGACGATTAGTGCATTGACAAGTGGGTCAAACCAATTCTTGTGCCTGTATTAACAAAGTGCTTGAGAGGATCATTCACAACATGTACACAATTCTGAGGCTCTTAAAAGGGCTCAGACCAGATTAACTCAGCTCGCTCTCTCAAACCAGTGAAACAGCGTCACTGACTTCTGCGAGAGGTGGGTTAAACCAGCAGGCAGCATTTAGGACAAGTCCCATTTCTATATCCCAGCCATTTCAATAGTTTACTTTTGAATTAATAAGGATACACTAAAAGAGAAAACACTTGTGAATTGGTGCACACAAATCTTCATAGTAAGATATTAACCTGGTCTTTGGTGAAACTCAGGGGGATAGTCAATCCTTGGTTTCTTTCTGCTGTTATGAATATCATAATCTTCTGGTCGACGCCTACACAAATTAGATATCAAAGATTAAACAAGGTTGCTTGGAGCATTCGTCACAGCAGAATACCTCACAGGAATAGCCTGAGCTGCCCAGGATCTCAATTCAATAATTCTGAATTTAAGCTGCTTCAAAATGTTCTACAGCTTTAAATTTGAACTCAAAAAATCAGGAACAACAGTCCGATTAAATAACTTTCTGGCTACAGGAGCTTTGGTAGCTAAGGAAGGAACTCTACCCAACTGTACCTTCGTAGCAAACATAGGGTAACAAATTTGTCTGAAACAAACTCAGACTTAGGCTTTAACATTACACTTTCCACATTACATTTTGAAACAACCTACTGGTTAACAAAATAATTTACAGAACTAAATACAGTGAAAATAGATGGCAAAATATATCATTACAGTCAGAGGCATGGACATTGCTGTATTTGATAGCTATATGGTAAAGAATTCTATAAAAGGTCTAGTTCCATAACATTTATAAATAAAACTGTGCATCCTTTGTGAAATTGCTTCTTTCACTGTAGTTTTTCTAACTGGATAGACCAATGTTATTATTTCTAGCAATTTCTCTTCTAAGTAATTTACCAGCAATGCAACTGTGCCTTTTACAGAAAGTTTAAGAACGCTTAAGCTTTCTAATAATTAAAATAACTGGGGCTCCTATCTATACAAACACCTCTTTTATGGAAGAGATGTTATTTTTAAGAACTTCCCTCTCAGGGAGGAAGTTTGAGTATAAAGCAGTTACATTCCAGTTGCTATTATGTTTAATAAAAAACTGAAAACTGGCTGCTAATTTTGCTCCACCAAGGTACATAAACATTAATGGGAGACTCCAATGCTAACATAACAGTGTTTCTGAGCACAAAGCAGCTACAAATCCATTCCCTTCCCCCCACCCCAGCAATATAAATTCTTACGACAAGAAATTAACACTTTCTTAAATGGCTTAATTACTGTGCAACTTGCTCACTGAGTAACAAGCTCATGTAGCTTTTAGTTTTATAGAGTAATTTCTCCTCCCCCTTCCCAACTTCAGTCTTTAAAGCCCACCATACCCAGTTACTAAGCTTTTTAAAATGAAAGCAGATTCTTTACTATGAGCAAAAAGCCCAAAAATCAAAGCAGTTGCATCTACAGCAAAATCAGATCAAGGAAAATAAAAGCTGGTGTAAAGAATAAACATACCGCTTTCTTGTAGTTTTGAGAGTGCATTTACGACCGGTATAAAATATGATAGAAACAGTTCATATAGTAGTCCAACTACTGACTTTAAGCTGTAAGCCACATACATAAATGGAGGCCCTGGCAGGCTTGAGAAGGTGTGGTGGTGTTATATGTATAGTTTGCAGTCCATTGCAAAACCTTCACTTGTGTATACTTTATTGCACTGGAAACCTCTTAGCTTAACTTCAAAAGCCATCTTGGTGTTCAGTCCTTTAAAGCCAAAAATGGGGGGGCGCTGCCAGGTTTCCTCCTACCTACTCGTTACAATGTCCTTTTTTTAAGCTCAAGGAAATGGGGACTCTTGTTGGGTATCTGTACCTACCACAGGATGTTTCCACAAAGAGGAAACTTAACCATAGGTTTCAGCCCACACCATACATCAGTCTGTATGCAAAGTGGCTACACGGGGAAAAGGTGTTTGGCAGAAGGGCTAATATCAGTTCTTTGCAAAGACTTCTCCAATTCTGTAACAAGTTATCCCCCCTTTTTTTCTGGAAAATGATGTTAAGTTCATATAGCAGTGATCAATAACCATGTCGATCCTCTAAAAATACTTTAAGTCCACAGGTACTGCCAGCATCTGGAAAGGTTGTATATACAGACACAGCAACAGCCATTCTTTTTGGTTTGTTGCCGGGTCTCCAAGGGCCACTTGATCCCTTTTGGAAAGAACCTACTGTTTTCAGAAGCTCAGCAAGATGTGTGAATTCAGTGGTTACATGTTAGAGAATATTTGGCAATGGGGTTAACACATCACGGTGACACAATTTGAAACAGTCCCAATAATGCTCCTCTTGAATATCAAAATAACTTAAATATTTTATCCTCAAAATGAGGCGGCATCTTCTGCAAAATTCTAAGTGATCCTTATAAAAGTCCCATATTTGATAAGGCTTATCCAGAGACACACCTGAAAGAAAAGGCTTTTACAAGATATTAACACATTTTTGGCATATAAATATTTCCTTCTCTCCATCTAGCCTGCTCATAATCAAGCCAAGCTTACCTACAGCTAGCATTACACGTTGCATTAGCTCAATAAATAATCTAGTCTAAACTAGACAGCACTTTAAGAGCTTTTTTCTGCAAAAGCAAAGATCCCCATTTTCCTCTTGAAAAATGACAGACCGGGGAACCATGTGAAATCCTCAATGAAGCCACAAACTTGTCCATGCAGCTTGATTTGAGGATTTTCTCTCTTCTTTATCGCAGGGAAAGCTTTGACGAATCATATTCCTCCATCACGTTATTCTGATACATGTGCTTATTATCAGTCCAAAGAACGTTTCTAACCTTCCCACGTCCCGAACGGGGTCTCGACGGGATGGGCGTCCTCTTGATCGGGGTTGTGAGTGCATTCTTCTCTTGTGCCTCATTTTATGAATGACTTGATACAAGTCAATACTTTCATCAGGAGGGAAGAGAAGACAAAGTTGGGTTCCACATTCCGGCTCAATTTCCTAGAATTAGTTAGAAGTTCAGTAGTGGTTTATAAACTGAAGAAATGAAACTCTCCCCAAATACATCGACAACATACATTTAAAAAAAAAACTAACAACAACAAAAAAAACCCCACTTCGAAGAGATTTCAGTATCACTAGAGACAGAGCAAAATTCACTTACATTACCTTTCACTCTTTAGGCACTACTTAGAATTTTCATAAAATAGTCCAACACTTGGGGCAACCATATCTTCCCATGAGACATACAGGCCACATCACTGTTTTGCTACAAAATCAGAGGACTGTTTTTCATCACAAAGAAAATGATCACCTATTACAGAGAGAAAAGTGACACACGTAGGAAAAAATCCATCCCAGCTTCACATATAAAGCCATGGCCTGATGATGCTGACTATTACCACTCAAAAGGGAGTTCTTCAGTGTATGATAGACAGGTCCATGAAAATACCAGCTCAATGCTTGACAGCAGTCAAAACAAGCAAATCGTGTGTTCAGGATTACCAGGAAAGGAGCACAAAATGAGAAAGTCATTATACCACACTGGAAGTCCATGTTCCACCCACACCTTAAATACTGGGTGCAGTTCTGACCCCTGCATCTCAAAAAATAGGGGGACAGTAGAAATGGAAAAGCTTCAAAGCAGGGCACCAAGGATAATTGAATGAGTGCAACAATTTCTACATGTAATGACTGAGGAGGTCGGGTTTCTCCAGCCTAGAATAAAAGAGGAATATATGGGGTACAGGGGACAAGACGGATACAATGGGAGAGTCCAACATGAGTTGTCTGGAGGAGAGAGGGACAGAGATCAACTTGTTGACTCCCTCTTCTGGTACAAGAACTCAGGGCCATCAGTGAAGCTAGCAGGAGCCAGGTGCAAAACAATCCAAAAAAGTGCTTCTTCAACCTGGTGACTAGCAGGGCAGCAGAACACCTTTTCAAAGGATGTCGTAAATGCAAGCAGCTCAGTGTACGTCCTCAGAAGAGAGATCCATTCAGGGTTACACAAAATTTATATGGATAAACGACAACCACTTCAGGAAATAACCCGAGTTGAAAAGCAGGGAGAGCAAGCATCAGACAATGCTTGCCCAGTACTTAACAGTACAGCAATTTTATGAAAAAGATGAAACCCACATCTGGATTGCAACTCTATAGTGAAGTGGACAAAACATTAAAAAATTTATTCCCCTGACCATATAACAGAAACAAAAGTTAACTGAAATACCTTTTTTCTTTTTTTTTTTTTTAAAGTTCACACTAAATTAAAAACAAGACCAAAAATATTGTTTTACTCCCGCTTCCAAAAGTGAATGCATCTGTGGGCAAAATAATGCAGTCTCCATTTTTCCATACTGTATGGGGATTATGCAATTCCCATCTTGCCTTAAGAAAGCAGAACCCGTTATTTTAGTCAAGGATGGGTTACTTGATGACAGCAGCAACATACCGGCACTCTGGTATGTCTGACAAGACAAAGAGCCACCCCATTTAAAATTTACTTAGCATATACTTTATAATGGTAGAGTCTATGCTCTAAGCAATACAGTATTAAAAAAAAAAAAAAAAGCAACACAGAACACAGCTGGAAACACCAGAATTTGTTCTTAAAAACTGATGCTATTTAAGTTTGCACACCATACAATGCGAGGCACATTACATTTCAAATCCAAAATATCACATAGTTTTGAAGCATCAAACACTGTTTAATCACAAAGATGACAACAGAATTGGCATCGTATTGTTTTCCGTTTCCTTCTTTGGCAACAACATCAGAAATAAGCTAAGTGCCTTTGTCACAGTACTCTACAGCAAGTAACAAGTGATCTAAGAAGATTCCAAATCTTCTGTACATACAAAGCTGAAAGCAAGCACTAAAAGATGTGGGTTATAGAAAAAAATAAATTAACAAACCTGTCCATCGCGTCCAATCTTTACTGGCTTATGTTCATTCCAAGGATTGGTCAGGTGAGCAGACTTAGTGAACGGCAATTCACGCCTAAATATGCAAGTGGCATCATTTATAGTTTTGCCTCCATTTTTTGTTAAAAAAAATTTAAAACGCATAAAGCAGGACATTACATACAAAATAATCCTGTTACCCTTTGCACTGTCAGGTCTTTGAATGAACGTATTAGTAACTGAAGATTTCACTTTGGCCTATTCCAGTATTAACTTGTATAGTCCATGCTATGACAGTCTATCTTAAAGTTTTTTTTTTGGTCTTTGTAAAATATCAAGAACATGCTTGCTTATTATCTCACCATCTGAATATGCTGACCAGTCTCTACGTGAGGTGGTAGCTCACGGTACCTACTGAAATAAATCCCTGAGCATCTGACCTAACTATGAAACCAGAACCACTTTGAGCTGCAGGTGGGAGTCAGTAACTTCCAGAAGACCTTTCCTACCTAGATTTTTCTCTAATTCAAAGTCTCACCTTCCCTGTATTTAGTCTTTTTGGTAGCCCAAAGCGCTTGTACAACCATGCAATGTATTTCACAGGATTGATATAGATCTTTTTCTTAAGAGAGGTTTAAAACCTCTTCTGTAAGACATACTCAGTTAAATCAATGAAGATACTGCTCACAACCTATATGTTATGCAAAATATCTGTACTATTTCATATGTTATTTTAGAGCAGTAGCATTTTCTTTGTTCAGTCAGATGCCAAGACATCAGATGAATACAGATCTGTCCTTACAGGATTTTTTTCCTCTCTTATCCACAGCTGCCTGTTCAAGTGAGCAGTTTTTGAGAATACAGTTTTCTGGTCTCGGTGCAAGAGATCAGTGAAGGAACACAATCAAGTGTTAAAAATCTCTAAATTAATCAATTCTCTACATTAAAAAAAATATAATATATTCTATCATGCAGGTCAGGAACAGACCTGAGTCCTAAGCTCAGTAACATGGAGGCATTGATTTGGGGAGATTGGAGGACAGATCTCTGGTTGAATTGAGTTTTCAAAAGGATGCTGTCAACACTTGAGTGAGTAATACACAGAAATAGTATTATAATGTCTTGTTACTAAACAGCAACATAAATGAACAATTATTTACCTGCAAATCCAGTCAATTTTAAAGACACCTCCCAACATTTTTGCATTCATTCCTGCAGGCAGCACCCAGTGTATAGGTGATCCTCCATGATGGGACTCTGAAGACAGTCTTGCAAATCCTAAAGGATTTCACATGAATTGTAACAAAGGCACAACAGAAAAACTATTGCACATAAAACTCACTTTCACTTACTTACCTTGATAATAGCTCACTTTCCCTTACCTTGGAATTTGCCACTCTCCCTTACAGAAAATATCAAAATAACACTCCTCGCTGATCTAAATGCAGCATTAAGCTTCTTTTCATTCACTGGAAGTGTTGACCATACTCCCTGAAACAAAACAACCCCCACCCCACCACCAAAATATAAGAGTTCATCTCAAGTGATTTAGTTAACAGAAGTATATAGTGCAGATCAGGAAAACAAGACTAAACTAGTGTTCTGGGATAGAAGATAACGGAAAGAGAAAGGTATTGCTAAATTCAGTTCCTTCAGAAAATATTTTTAGCCTGCCCCATTATAAAACTTTTAAAACACTGGCTTTTCAATCTTTTTTGAACACTGCAGATGCATTTAGACCATCTATAAGGTTTCATTTGTAATTACATTGATGGACAGATATATGAAAACCTTTGCCTTTAGTATTTTTAATGTATGTTTTAAGTGACTTTGGGAGTTCATGTATTATATAGTACACACAAATCATGAAAAACCAGCAGCATATATACTGAAAGGTGGGCAGGTGGACTTCAGTAGCCTTCTTAGTATGACAGATTTGTTCAGGACAGCTTGCAGACTTTAAAACTCTTTTAGTGAAAGGCCAGAAACTCAAAAGACACCAGACCAACATTTTAAATTAGCAAGCCAACTCAAAACGTCTCAGCCTCTCACATCCCCACCTACTAATTCCTACCTTTTCCCTTTCACCAGCCATTGCGTAGCCATGCGCAATAAAACCCCATTTGTTTTAAGGTACCAAACTGAGCTGAGCTATAGAATACCAGTTTGTGGCATAACTTTTCGGAAAGATTAGCTCCCCAATCCATTTTAGGAAAACTCAGAGGAGAAGCTTATGCTGGTTTAATATGTTCAAACTTCAGCCTCAGAATATGATCTAGGATCTATCAAAGAAAACGTTCCTTCGCTTCCTTTTTTATTCTAGATATGTTCTCATGTCCTACTCTGTGCTCAGATTAGTGCTTGCCTGACTCTGACAATTCATTAGAGTCACCAGAGAAGCATTTGGGGTTTTTTTACAAGCTTTCAGTCAGACGTATATTGCTTTAGGCTGTTTGTGAAGCCCTGCTGTGAACTAGAACAACTTATTACACTGGCATCACAAAAGCCAGATCTGTGAAAGTGCAGTGGCAAAGCACTGATGCCTATACACAGAGAGACAAAGCATCCACTCCAAGAACTTTAGGAACAAGGATACTGTTGCAGTCCCAAGGGTGGATGAGGCACAGAAAGGATACACTCCTCTAGAAAGCTGAAGCAAACACCAGTCAGAATGGTGTGCACTGCACAGATCAGACCCAAAGTGGACGGAGGGGGGGGGGGGGGGGCGCAAACCCGTCCCAGAATTTTAAGATTCATTTAATCGTTTTAAAGCTATTCTATTTTAGAAAATCTTCATTAATAGAATCACCTACTTTGTGTATATTGTATAACAGTAAATCAGCTATTTTCTCTACAAGCTGTTCCAAATAACATATGCAAATACAAAACCACCAGAGTGGCCTAGCGCCACTCCTCAGCAGCTGAAGTCCAGCGCCCTGGAAGCCCTCCCAGAAAACTCCCTTACATCAGCACTGCCAAGCACACATTTCTGCAATATGGCTTCAGATCCCTGAATCAACTGAAAAAAATTACTTTTATAGCATTGGATGAAAGCCAAAATAACCTTCTGAACCTCCTCACAGTACAGCAATATGAACACAGGTACTGATGAAAGGGAGGAAATACCATCACAGCATTCCCAATGGAGGCTGACTTAGGACATTATCAAACAGACCTTGAAGCCCCTTTTTAACCCTATTCTTATCAAGATAAATGACTGATGGTCTAGAAACTCTTCTAGGTTACAGTGGAAGCAGAATAGCTACCCTTGAAAAATCAAGGAGCAGTAGCTTTCATCTTGCTTCTGTCAAGATCTGAGTGATGGAGAAAAGAATGTATCTATCTATATGCTTTTCTATAGTAAGGTGGGTGTGTCTGAAAATAGACAAAGTGATCAGTTTGAAAAAAATTCAACATACCTTTGCTTTAGCAAGTGATACATTTTCATGGTTATTACTCTTGATGAGAAAGAATCTTGCATCTTGGAGAATGTATTTAAGTTTACTTGTTTGGTCTGAAAAAACAAAGTGTCAAATAAGCTGAACTGTAAATATTTAATAGTTGTCAAAAACGTTTTGAGTGTAGGTAGTTGTTTCCTTCAAAATACACTGTATCCCACCCAGTTCCTACCTATGTATTATCACAGTCAACCACCCAACTTGAAACTTGAAGCATAAGCTGTAGAGCACAAAATGCCAGGGGAAACCAAATCAAAACTAAAACTTATGATATTCAGATAAAGAAAAAAAAATAAAATTAGCATGATTCAGTGATGTTCCGATATACAGGACTTATTTTCTTACTTAAGAATCTTTGGATAAACACTGGGTAACATTCGTATCAGCACAAGTGGTCCAATGGAGAATGCTGAAATGTTCCTCTTTCCAGATGTAAGCACTTTATTTTTTGCTTTGCTATCTCTGCAAGGAGCAAAGTGACTGAACTTTTTGCATACTGCTCTCAACAAGTGCAAAATTAAGATTCACTTGTTATGCTCAGAACAATTATGCGCTCAAAGTGATTTATATCGGAACATTACTACTAACAGGTAATTTAATGAACAGAGACAATGGCTTGCTATGGGGCATGCATTAAAAATTCAAATTTAAATGATACCTTTTTGGACAGCACGAACGGAAGATGATAATTTCTCATGCTTCTTTTCTGAACCTGTGTTTAGCCAAAGTACATTTGTTCAGATTGAGCCTTAATAGAGATAATATACAATTTCTACAGCCTTGTCACATACAATTTTCATTCATGACAAATTATGCTTTCTAGCGCGCACCCACACACACAAAAAATACTATTCAATGTGCACGAGTGTTTTGTTTTGTTTTTTTGGTTTTGTTTTTGGGTTGTTTGGTTTGGGTTTGTTTTTTTAAAATAGTATTTGAACAATTTCCTACTCAGAAAACTAGTCACTGAATCATCATCTTCCAAGTTTAAAAAAAAAAAAGTGAAAATTCCACTTAAGCAACAGAATAGCATTAAAGTAACAAGAAAGCCTACTTCCCCCCAAAGGTTTCCACACACAACATGCCAGAAGTCAATACCAAATTATACAAAGCTACATATCCCATAAACCTCTACAGCCAGTTACATTTATTTTAGATTACACATTAAGATTTGATGCAAGTCAGGATGACAAGCAATAAAAGGAATGAATACCTGCATACGATTCTGATGCAGAACTTCCACTTCTGTCAAAAACAATCGGAGAGATACCTCTAGCTCTCTTCCTTTCCTTCTTTTTCTCATCTAAAAAAAAACCCATAACAAATATCAAGTGGCAGGTAGAACTGAGATAAAAAGTACTGAGACAGTAAAATGACATCTGTAATAGTGAAGTTAGCATCTGGCTTGCTCGTGAAAATTGTGGTTGCTGCCCAGAACTATCACGCACAAAGAAGCAAATACTAATTATTCAAGCTTTTCATTCACAAAAGGAAGACAAATGCCACAAATCTAGTAATTCTTGCAAAGTTTCGAGAGAGAGTTTATCTTCTAGGTGTTTTAGTACGGGTGGTTTAGCTTTTCTCTCCAGCCTTCAGCCAAATTTGCAACACAGAGCACAAACTGTGTTGCGACAGTGACAGAGGCTCATTCACTAAGAGCTCAACAAAATGGCAAGAAGTATGAAAACAAAACACTGTGGCACACAGGCAACTATTTCCACTCTTAAAAGGGTTATGTTATACTATAGAGCATTTTAGAACAGTTATTACAGCTTCGCTTGTCTTTTAGGTTACACCTTTCTGTTCTCTAATTCCAAACAGCAGAGCTAAGCCAAAAAAGGTATTATGTTAAACAGGATGACCACCTATGGAGACTTCAGACAAGGAAGATACACAAGATCTTAACAGGATTGCAAGCCACTTTCTCAAAAAAAAACCCAAACCCCCCCAAAAAAACCAAACAAAGCCAAACAGTCAAACTCAAAAGTATTTACGTCGTTAACGCTTCACATCTGTAAGTTAGGACCAGTAATATATACAACTGCGAAGCATTTGTTTCTAGTTTCTGCTTAAAACATTTCTCTAAGTTCGCCCTAATAGCTAATAATTTCAACTTAGGTTTAGATTCCCTATGCTGAAGGCAGTCGCTATTTAAGACTCAACTATCCTTCCCTCAGGAGATGCTGTTTCTACTACACTAGTCTATCTGGTCACTCATCTAGGTGAATACAGAACAGCTCAACACCAACTTGAAATTAATCGTATGAGAAAGATGCCATTAGATACCTAAGAAAATACTAATTCTAACGTTTCAAAGCATTGAACGGCAAGGACAAAGCAATCAAGAACACTATGAATCCTCAGCATGGTAATACTGATGATATTCACAAGTTTTGGTGTAAGGAAATACCGCTTTTCAGTAGATTTTTTTCCTTGCCTATGATATTTCATAATTAATATCTTACTGACTTGTGCTACTAAGGCTTACTTTTGACATAGTCAGGAAGTGGTTATTTTTAAAAGCACCCAAGCTTTCAATGGCAAGGTGTTTTGTGTTACCTACCTGATGCATCTGAACCAGACCCAGATCTGACTGATCCATCTGTGAAAGAGGCAGATTCAGAATCAGAATCGCTGGCTTCACTTCGTGTGTCATAGTCATTTCCTTCCTTCTGATCTCGCTCATCCTGTTCATACTCTTCTTCATCCTCCTCCCCATCCTCTTCCACCTCTTCATCCTCCTCCCCTTCATCATCTTCCTCTTCTTCCATTCCTTCCTCCTCATTCTCTGTATTGCCTTGTTCAGAGGAACCACTACTGCCAGTCTCGTGATCTGAACAATATTCCTCAGAGTTCACCTCTTCTTTAGAAGAATGGCTGGATCTGCTTGGTCTTCTATCCACATCATGCCTGATTCTCTGATGTTTAAAGAAAAAGTGAATCAGCAGTCATATAACACTGTCAGGATGCACACACAGTCCTAAGAGAATGTGCCTTATAAAAGTCTCATATAATTGCTCTATTTATAAGGCAGCAAGAATATTTAATACCTCTGAACCATCTGGAGTAGAAGACTTCGCCCTTCTGTCAATATCCCTCTTCCTCATGCAAGTTTTGTCTGGTTGTCCTTTATAAGGTTCCCTGGAACTGCTTGACATGCGCGTCTTTCGATCACCATCTGGGCGCTTGTTTCTATCAGACCTCTGGTACTCCTCATTCTTGTATTCTGATACTGGTTTTCCTTTCGTACTCACTATTCTCTTGTTATTGCTAACTGATGAACTAGGAGGCTTTGGCATCATCTGCCTCGATGAATGCACAGAAGGTTTCTGTCTCTTGTTTTCAGCGTTTTCCATCCTGTCAGTTTTTCTTTTTGATCCTTAAATAGAAAGAGATACCAAGTTCAATGTTATTCTGTGTATCAAACCAAAAACTGTGCAGAGGCTCCTAGTTTCTCTACTTTGGTTAATTTCCCTGTTGCAGTCATAGGTAGCATCTTCCACTTGCAGGCTTTGCAACACTCAAAACTGCTTGTCAGGACAGCTCATGTTCTAAAACATACATTTTACTTTAAAAGAGCAATCCTTTAGGCTTTCACAGGCATTTGCTAAATTTTATATATAGGAATGCTAAATTAAATGCTTATGGGATTGGCCTAAATCCAAATCAGGAACTGAGCTGGAACCAGACTTATGGGACCCCCTTGCTCCATTTCTACTTCACTTCATCAAACCAAAAACGACAGTCATCATGCAGCAGCAAGTGAATTCACAACTAGCCAGACCCAGCAATTGCTTTTGAGACAAAAGGAAACCTAGTTAACTGTTTGCTTGGAAGGTCAGGTGAAAAAGCAGGTATCCATGAAATAAAGACTTGTGGAACTCCTTCACTCTTTGAATCTGGTTATAGGAGTCGCTACTTCAAAGACTTTAACCCTAATAAGAAAGACGGTTTTTACCATTCATGTGCCCGCAGGACATCTACTACCAAAGTCACCTACCCTTTTTCTCACTTTTATCTTGCTCGCTGTCAGGGTTATACAGCTCATCATCTTGATCAGGAGCATCAGTCAAAATGTCATCCAGAACATTCAGTTCACCATCTGAAAACAAAGTTAAAAATAATTATAAAAAGTCCAGTAGAAGCACTATTTACAAGCCCAAACATTTGCTTTAGGGTTACAAATCTGCCACAAGGAAAAAATTAACATCCTCTTGATGTATTTCCACAATTTCAGTTGCAAGGATGTAACAAAGCCCGTAAAAGAATTAAAATATGTCACAGGATGCATTTAGGCCTCTGAATAAGGTCCAAGTTGGCTCCTCATGTCATACTAGCTTTGCAGGAAAGCTGACCTACAAATGAAAGCTTAATGAAAAAGCCTGTACAAAATTTGAGATAAAGGAGACTAGGAGATACTCTGAGTGCCATAAGCAAAGAGGAGGGACCTCTCATCTCAAAACCCTGAAGAACTTGCACTTAAAATAGTTCCCTTCCTGCCCCATTATTTTTGTTGTTGTTGCTGCATTAGAAGGGTGAGTTTTGTGGTTCACTTACAAGTAGAAAAAAATGCAACAGGGAAAGTTAGCAAGAGCATGAGCTAGGTCACCCCACTGAAGAAGGGGAAAGTAGTACTTATTTGCTGCATAATTCATTCTGAGCTGCTCTGAAAAAAACACTACAATTAATTCACGTTGGTGAAAGGGTAAAAGTTTAAGGAAATTCATGCTAGAAGCAGTAAATGACCACACTTGGTCACACAACTTTTAAAATTTGTCACTGTTTCTGACTCTGTTTCACTTTGCCTGAAAACAAAGGATTCACCAGCTTAAAGACAGCAGATCTACATTTCAAGCACTAAAAGAGTGAAGTAAGACTAAGCATGCAAATGGAAAAATAACAGAAAATATATTCATTTTGGAACCTCATACTTCTCCTAAACTCTGGAATTCTTAGCCCTTTTCACTTTATATTGCTACGATTGACTCTACTTTCTGTGTTCAAGAAAAGGAAAGCAGAGCAAACTCCAAGGATTCAGCTAGTTAACAGTATCTATAGAAGACACATTGTACAACATAATAAAGCAGCAGGTAAGAACTCCTGTACTGGACAAAATCAGGGTAAGGCAGCAAACAAAGTTCCCCAGAGTTTGGCAACTTGTCTACCTCAAAATCTTGAGCTGCGTCACAAGAGAAGTTTTACAGCTTGATATTAATGAAAGACACAATCCGTATGAGAAAAAAAGTTAGTACTATAATTGTATCTCTAGTATATACCACTGAATCTGAAGCCAGCATGTGTGCTAGCTTTCCTGCTGGCATTTCTCCACATTTTCTGTGGTAGGGAAAAATATAGAAGCAGCCCCTGAACTGCACAATTGCTGTAGCTGATGCAAAAGGAAGCAGTGCAGAGAGGTGGATCCAGCCTTTCCCTGGCAGTTTACAGTTAGAGAGCATTTAAATATAACACGAAGCTACATCATAATTCTCTTTGGTACCTCCCTTTGTGTTTGCAGATACCTATATATCCACAGCAAATATTTTTGCTGTTACCAATGAGATACAGAAGTCAGATTCATGGCTGTTAACTGCTAAATGCAGGCTGCAATTTCCTGGCTTGCATTATGCTTCCCCACGGAAGACTAGGCAAGTTCAGAGAACAAGATTTTTTTTTACTGGAGACTAACGAAAAAGATGTGCACTAGGATTAGAGTATTAAATATATCACCCATCTCAGATCACATGTATTGAACCTTAGTTTTGCTTCCCTTTTGGTGAGGCAACAGCATACTTGAGTAAACTAAATTTCACCTAGCTACTGCTGTAGCATTCAGAGGTGCTTAAAGACTCATCTATCAGCTGGTTCAGAAATAAATGAGAAAATAAGGAAAATATAAGGGAATAAGCAAGCCTGACACATACTCTCTGATAATTCCTTTCCAGTTTAAGTGGGCCTGATGTATAGTTGGAACCTTAAACAACTACACAAAAGACACGAGCAGGATGAGTTCCCCTCACACCCCTTTCTGTAGATACATCTATCAGATTTATTTAAAAATAAATTCCCAGATTTAGTGGTCTGGTGATGCAAAAAGGGCAATCTGAACACACAGTTCCCATCTCTCACTTGCTCGACTGACTTCCACAAGATGACTCCACCCACTGAACTGTCACTTAGTGTTCAACCTGATAAGCTGAATTATCTCACAGATCAAGATAAGCATCAAGAAAAGCACGAAAAAAGAAACAGAAAACCGGTAAAGGAGAGATTTCTTACAGTTCATCACTGCTGAAGGAGGAAGGTCCAAATGAGTCCTTTTCATTACAGACACTCCCAACTGGGGTCTCCTGAAACTCATCTTTTGTTGATTCAGGCGTGTGTTGGATCCTTCCATGAATAAATTTAACTCACCTGAAACAGCAGGGAAGTAACCTGGGGAGGCCATTTTTCCTCCGTTGGCTGTAGCTGTTAAATCTATTCAAGGAAGGGTCCAAGCAAAAATCTGATTTGGTACGCAGAGGAGGTAAGACCAGGCAATTTCAAACTAAAAAGGTATGCAAGATTTATTTCCACTTTTTTAAAGCAGTGAAATAGCAGTTCTTTTCCAAAAGGAACATAAAAATAACGTTGCATTTACAGTAGAAATAAGTTCAGTTACAAACCAATGCGCATTAACACCTGCTATTCAGTCAGATTAATCCTTTTCATAGAACAGAAAGTTAAAGGCAAATTAAAATAAGAAATATAGAAACATTTCTTGTCTGCTACTCATGACTTGACCACTGTTAGTAATTTAAACAAAAAAAACCCCCAAAGAATAAAAAAATTCAAGCCCATCTGGATAAATGATTATATGAGTAGAAATTTATAGATGACAATAGTAAACATTCCAATTTCACTGCTTATCCAAGGTGGCACCTCACCTCTGTTTCAACACAACCTGATCGTATCCCATCCCATCAGTCTTACAATAACACCGTTAAGAATCAAGCACCTAAAATAATTTTACTTATCAGTTTTAACAAAATCTAGTGGGACTTCTCCATGTGATCTAGTTTCACAATAAATATTAGAGACAACAAACTTTCACCACTCTGTAAAAGACATTTTATCCTGCAAAAAACTTTTCATGAAATGTATTCCATAGAAATCCAAACCAATGTAAATTAAACCAGAGTGATCCTTTACCTTTTTTATAACATTGCTGTTATCTGCACTAACCACTAAACAGCAACCTTCTCCATCCAAACTTTGTTTCTAATTCTTAGACGGGCTATTTTGCAAGGACTGACTCATATAACCTTATAGACAACATGTGGATCACTTCAGCTTCCACGTACACTGACAGGCAGTTATAAGACTTGTGAATATACATTACCCTGGAAACGTTTAATTCAATTTAATTCCTTTAATTCAAACTTATTTACCCACAGTGCCCAGAAAGCATAACTGACCGCAAAAAGCCGAGCAAAACCCACCAGAATTACATTCCAACGTCAGCTTCTGCTTGCTAAAGTAACTACGTTCCTCGGCAGAAAATCCTGCAAACAATATGGCTAGGGATGCAAACAGAATTACAAAAAAGCAGATACCTTCTGCAAGAAGCAGCAGTAACTCACTGCCAAAAACGTTAAACTGATGGCCTACAAACTTACTCCTAATTCCCGCTGTCCAAGTCACCTTGCCCCGAGCCCGCTGCCGCCGGGCCATCACACTACGGCACGATGGTCCTATCGCCTCCAGCACCCCAGCACACAACAGGGAGCGTTTCCCCACACGCCACGTCTAAAGACTACGAAAATCGTCCTCGAAGAGGGCCTCCCGGCCCCACCAGCGGTCCCCTCCGCTCTCCTCACGGACGTCTCCCAGAGTGAAGGCCCAGCACCAGCAACCAAGCAGGCCCTGGGCAGAGGAGGGGGGATGGCTCGGGCGGGAGGGGCCTACCTGGGCCATCCCCCCTCCCCGGGGCCTAGCCACTGCCCCCACCGCAGTACCTTTTTCCTCCCGGCTATCAGCCGCCATGCCGCCGCGACGCTTCGAGCGCCTAAGATGGAGGCTCCCCCTTCCTGCACGTAACGATTCCCTCTTCCCAGAGTGCACCGCTTTGTTTACGCTCCGCGCGTCACGGGGCGCCGCGGGCGGAGGGGCGGGGAGAGAGCGGGCGGCGCGTGCGCGGAGGGAGGAAAGGGGCGGGGCGGGGGCGCGCGCGTGAAGCCGCCCCGCGCGTGAAGCCGCCCCGCGCGTGAAGCTGACCCGCGCGGCACTAGGGTGCTGGCGGGACCCGCCATGTTTGCCTGTCAGTGCTGCGAATAGCTGGTGTGCGGCGCTGCTGCGTGGTGGGGCCCGTCCGAGAGGGTGGTCCTGAGCTGTTTCCCCTGCTGGGAGAACTGTAGCGTGAGGGAAGAGGTTTCTGCTCCCTCGCAGTGGGGAGAGCTGAGGGGAAGCCTCCACCTGCTGACGTTCCCGCGCTATTGTGTCAGCTGTGTGAGGTGTTGGAGCTCTTGCCGTGGGTCTTCAGTGGGGCAAAGTAATCACGGCCTTCCTCAGTGTTAAGTATTGCTGTTCCCCAGGCTTACTTTGGCTGTTAATTTTTTTTTTCCTCAATTTTTTTTCTTGCTCCAGGTGATGTTCAGCTTGTTTTGTAATGTATCCATTCAAATCTGAAACAAGTGTGGTTAATCAATCCAGATTATTTTTTAAAGAAATTTGGGATTAGAACATACTTCATTCCTACCATAACCTAGGTGAAAATTTGCCACCTTATCTTAGTTACCCTTTCAGGCAGCTTGTGAAGAGGCCTGGCCACTTGAGTGGCCTTTGGGCCACTTATTAGGGCTGTGTGTAACTTGCAATTATCAAGTAATAGCCTGGTTTGTCCACTATAGTATTTTAAATTCTATTAACTGGCATGCTACTGTTATAAAAGATCTGCCTGTTGTTTGCTTTAGTTTTGCCTTTTTTTTTTTTTTTTTTTTTTAAACTGGAGTAGATGCATAGCAAGGTGATTAATGCTTGTCCTGGTTTTGGCTGGTATAGAGTTAATTTTCTTCCTAGTACCTGGTACCCTGTTTTGGATTCAATGTGAGAATAACGTTGATAACACACTGACATTTTAGTTGTTGCGAAGTAGTGCTTATCCTAAATTAAGGACTTTTCACTCTCCCTTGCTCTGCTAGCAAGCAGGTGCACAAGAAGCTGTGAGGGAGCATGGCCAGGAGAGCTGACCCGAACTATCCAAAGGGATATTCTGTACCATAGAGCATCATATCCAGTATATAAACTGGGGGAGCTGGCCAGGAGGGGTGGATTGCTGCTCGAGTGTCGGTCAGTGGGCAGGTGTACCACTTGTCTTTTTTTGGGTTTTACTTCTCTCTTTGTTAATATTCCTTTTCATCACAGTTATTATTGTTACTCTGTTTTATAATGTTTTAGTTATTAAACTGTTCTTATCTCAACCCATGAGTTTCACTTTCTTTTGATTCTTCCTATGCCACTGGGAGGGGGGAGGGGTGAGTGAGTGGCTATGTGGTGCTTAATTGCTGGCTGGGACTAAACCCCGACAGTGCTGTAGACTAAATGATAATTCTTGTGTTAAGATTGCAGATCTAGAGTAGCTGGATCGGTGCAGCCAGTCAACTCAATGCCTTGAATTCCTCCTTCCAGAACAATGCAGTTCCAGGATGCTTCACTTATGATACTTAGGGTGTTTGCCTGCACTTGCAGAGTGGACAGCTTAGTAAAAATGTCTGGTCAGACCAGTAGCTGTTGGTTAGCTTGAGGAAGCACCTTTCCACAGCAAAGAAGTTGGAATTATGTAAAGAGGTGAAAATGGCGAGGTGATTGTGAAGCTTACAGAAAGAGATAAAGATACCTGTTCTTCAACTAATCTTGATCTGATTAAAGGTTATTATTACTGCTGTAATGCTACAACTAATTCAACATTTGCTCATCCCATGAGTCTTTATCCATTCTCTGGAGTTTTATTTTGTTAAATATGCAGGACCTGACGCTAGTAGTTTTAGTGGCACTTAACCTCTTGATTCTGTAGTCAAAGACTGAAGCAATTCTTGTGTCTGTGATCCTATCATATCAGTTAAGTAAGCTGCTGGTGGAGTGACCTTTCAGCGACTGGCATGCACTCAAGAAGTTTATCATGCATTATTTATAAGTAATACCTTCATTCTTTAGTTTTACTAGAAATTACCCTGTGGTATTACCTTGCTGGGTGTTTTGTTACAGATCATAAAAAAAATTATCAGTGTGTAATCCACTAGATGGTGGTGTCAACATGAGTTAAATGGAGGGGCACTTAAATGGAGTTGCAGTTTATGTTCATTTCTGTACTTGTTGAATCTGCAGGTGCACCAGATCAGCTTTGGAGAAGACTGTGCTTTAAAGCCAAGAATGGCCTTTTTGGTGGGTTTCATGCCTTCCACGTGGCACAAAGTTCAAATATTGATAGCATGAGTCTAGCACCTTTACTGTATAGTATGTTGCGGGGTGGAAGTCTGGAACTGAGGATAGCTGCTGATGCTTTTTCTCAAGGGTGTAGTGGCTCTAGATAGACTAAACCATCTCCAGAGGTCCCTTCCAACCTTAACCATCCTTCTGTTCTGATTTATGGGCTCTTGTTCAAGAATTATTGGGTATGAGAGACTCCTTAGTGCTGCAGAGCAGCTGGTAACTGTGGCTTCCCACATAGATTACAATATGGCAAATCCCAATGGAAAGGAGGGGAGAAAGGGTCCTGAGCTTGGTAGTGGGTTTCCTTTCAGCACTTGCTGTGCCAGAGATTTGATAGATACACTTTTATTTTAAGGGATGGATAATTGCTTTACCCAATCCTGTTCTAAAAGGAATGTTGAAGAATTCCCTTGGTGTCTGCAGAATGCCTTTCAGGACCAGGTTATGACAGCTGCTTGGAAGTTCTCCCTTTAAAATGGTCTTAATAACATCTTAGTGGTAGCCCATTTGTCCATGTTTTTTGTGCAAGTGACTGCTGATGGGCATTCTCTGAAGAGTGTATTAGAGGTGGGTCACTGTTGAGGAATGTATAGGGTGACTGAGAATAATCATGGCTTGTGTTAAGAGACAAGATTTGGGCCTGCTTTTATGTCCAGGCCTTCTGCTATCTATCAAGGGATGGAGTGGGGATGGTTGCTGACTGCTCAAGAAGTATGTTTTTGAAAATTATTTGTTTGTAGGCCTGTTGCAGCCTGTATAAGTTGGAACTGTGGAGAACCAAGATGAGGTAGGGATATCACTTCTGTAAAGTAGGTTAGCTTATCTAAATTAAAGCGCAAAACTCACTGATTCAGAATTTACCTTCCAGATGAGGAATATAAGACTTGTTACTGCTCCTGCTCTTCTCAAAAGGCAGACTTTTATGATGCAAGTCAGCAGGGACCCATTCACATAGCTGCATCCTGGTATGTAAGTCTCTACTGATAACACGCATACATTTGGCTGGTGTTACTATGTCGATGATTCTCAAAGTCTGATACCTTTCAGAATGCATGCATGCTAACCCCACTTACAACCCTGCAACAGTAAGGTGTAGGTTATAACAAAAATTTCCTCTACCTTGCTCTAATCTGCTCATGTCTAAAAGCCTTTCTAAAGCTACCCTGCTATACCTGAAAAGATTTTGGCTATGTCAGCCCATGGAAAATGTTTAGAATTTAAAAAAAAGTAATTGTGATTTTTAAAGAAAGCTGCAAAGAGTGCTGGCAAACGCTTGCTGGCATAGATAGCCATAAAGCATTATTTGTATTTGATTTCATTTCTGATTTGCACTTTAGGTAAGCTGCAAGAGGTGCTAGTGCGGAAGTACAACTTCTGTGTGCCTTCTGTTCCTGCGCCTTGGTGCGTTAGCAGTAGCGTGCTTCCTGTTTACAAGCTAATTACTGTATTCTGAACTGAGTGTGTCAAGGCCAGGTACTTCAGGCCGCTGAGTTTATTGGCTCAGGGAGTTACTGCTGTGTAAACAGGAAACTCCCTATAGTTATTACTCAAAAATATATTTTTAATTAGTAAGTTAGTAAGATGGAGGAGGAAAACAAAAAAAGGAAATGTAAGTTCTTGGAAGCAAGAACTTAAGTTTTTCCCATCTCCCAAAAGGAATGTGTTTGGCTGTATTTTCCCATTGTTGTTCCTGTTTGTCTTCGTTGCCTGTTTTCTTTCCTTCAGGCTTCTTCCTCCTCCCCATTCTTCCCTTGGGTAATGTGATTCTCCTGCTGATAGTGTTAAGTGATACCTGTTTTCTTGCACTGGGTTTCAAGGAGGGTGAGATTTTTCTGAATAAATAAAACCTGAGAAATGCTTTTGGAAGTGCTTGTTGTGAGACAGACTGACCCTGGAGAGTTGAGTAGTCCCTTCAGTGACAAGCAAGTTAGGACAAAGCTGAGTTTGGGTGGTCCCATTGATTCTGGTTTTGCAGAGAGACCTGAAGAATCTGCATTTCATAATCATTGCTGCAATTTTCCCTTGTTTGAGCACTTCCACTTTAAAGAGTAGAGTATTTTTCCATCACTTGCCTTTTCAAATCCCCTAAAGTAGGGTTAGATGATATAGCTGAGTCAGTGTATTTCTGCTTCAGAATGTGGTGACCCCCTCTTCTTTCTCTCCTGTCCCTTGCTTTCAGTTGTGCTGGCCCCAGTTCTCATAGTCATCACTGACCTGATTTAAAATGCTAATCTGAAAGAAAACAGTTGCATTTTTCTTTCCTGGATAACTTTCCAGAACGTGAGTTGAAATGCCTTTTCAAGAGGCAGGATGAACACAGAGAAAAGGCGACTGTCCCCTTTTGGCAGCAGTGCGCAGTGTTTAGATGCACTCAGTCCAGCTGCAACTCGGTACAGCTTTGTGGGTTTTCTAGGTCAGTCCCCTACTTGATCAAGAGGTGGCAGCATCTGGCGTTTGGTGTGTATTTTGATCCCTGACCAATATGAACTACTTTATTTTCTTCGTTGCAGGAAAGTTGTCTACAGTGATTACTGCTAGAGACAAGGAAATACAGGGCCCCTCTAGATCACTGGCATGAAAGTGCTGCTTGGCCTAGCTAGACCTTGTCAGGGGATGGCAGGATTTGTTCTGGGTGATATTTTAAGTGGTAAATTTTTGCTCCTTGTGCTGTATCTTTTCCTGTGGAAAAAAGAGAGTGTGTAAGGTTGCAGTTGAGGTCATCACTGAGATGTATTTCTCAGATCTGTTTTTGACATTTGCACTTGCTTGACCTGAGTTCAGCCAGGCATTTACAGAACTATGAGAGCTCCTGCCTGAGCCTTATGGAAGCCACAAAGTCCTAACCAGATATCTTAAGTTAAGCATGGCATTATGCTCCTTGATGAATCATTTTACAGTTAGCTTTTTATTGCCCATGAGCTCTATACTAGGAGCTCAGCTTACATGCTATGCTGCACTGAAGGGGTGAGGAATGTATTTGGTATTCTCTACTCACTCCCTCCGTCTGCTGTGATTTATAGTTGCTGAAAAGTACATCTCTCTTCTTAGTTGTCATCTCACTGGAAGTGTATGAACAATTACTGTGTGGTACAAACTGTCTAGCCCAATTAGGCAGGGGTTTAAAGAACAGGCTTGACAAGACTAGGTGTCTACATGGTACTATGATAGACCCTATCATTAGCTAGGTAGCCCTACCTTAACTTATCCTGAAATAGATGAATAGCACCCTGATGCAAACCAAGGAATTTTTTTTGTCACAAAAATAGTGTCTAGTGCTCTGTGCACAGTGTATTCACACCCATTGGCAGCAGTGTTGTTTAAAGCTGTACGTGATGGACAGATAGCTTTCAGTGACGTGTTGGAGAGAACACGTGTCAAATTTCCCAGTCTCGTGCCAGTGTATTTTTCCTCCGTTCTGTCCTGAGGAAGAAATGCAGAGGGTTTTCCTTTCTGATAGTACAGACTTTCAAACAAGAATTGCAAGAGAGGCAGCACAGTGGGCTCCTTGGGTACCAGACTGTAAAGGTCATCTTTTCCAGCTGTCACTGTTGCAGCCAAGTACAGCGAGGCCTTCAGCATGCTGACAGTTCTGAACATCTCCTGCTTAGTTTCTGGCTGCAGAGAGCTGTTCAGGGTTGGAGGTCTGAGTAAAGACTGAATATAATCATTGGGATGATGTTGCTGGGAAGTCATCTTTAGAGAAAGAAGGAAGCTTGTGTTTGGTGAGTTTGTAGGGGGTTTTCTGTTAATAAGTAGTTCTTTGGGAAGGCTAACCAAAGCAAAACCCAGTTACTCATCTGTTTTCAGTGGAGTTTCTGGTGTCTAACAAGGTGTGAGCATAAATGTCTTTCTCTCAACAGGGGCAGTAGCCTCTTCTCCTACCCTACTTCCCCCCACCCCCCAAGTTCTTAAAATTTCAGAGCCTGTTGGGTTTGTTGGCAGACACCATCTGCATTAATGGTCTTTCTTTAAGAAATGGGGTTCAAACTAGCAGCTGCTCAGAGGTTTAGACTATTAGAAGCAATATCTGAGGGGAATTGAAGGAAGCAGCTAAGAAAAAATGCAATACATCTCATAACTGTAGAAATGTTTAGCGTGCATGTCTTGTGTTTGTAGGTAGAGGTTATGTATGTGTCCATCTCTTGACCCCAGAAACATGAACCCCAGCAGAATGGGACCAAATGTTACATTGTTCATAAAAAAGTGTGCAAATAAACATTAACAATTGCATGAGGAGTTAGTGTCTCGTTCTTCACATAAAAGCATGTGGATAATCGTCAAGTTGAGACATACATGCATGTTCTACAGTGGCAGGAAATTCCTTTGCTCCCAATATTGTTCCCTCTGCATCTGCAGTCTTTATGGTCAGGCTCTTGGTTGTGACTTAATGTCTTGGTTCAAATTGCAAAGGCTGTGCTGATTTAAAAAGTGGCTTACTGATTTTGATTGCAGATGGCTGCAGTGTGCATCACTATCATCAGATAAGCTGGTAATAGCCATTTGTGTTTGTGGTGGCTTTTGCTTCTGTGATGGATATAGTTTTTCCTATGACTTGTTCTCATGAAAGCCAGGTTGCCCTGTTCTTAACCTCTCATTCCAGCACCAAAGGAGCTGTTGAGGCTGTGACTCTGTGTGTTGTCATTACAGTGCAGGTTTTGGCTTGTCTCTTGCTTTTGTACTCTTGTCTTCCAGGTGAATCATGGCTGTTATCTGGTATCACACCCTATTTTTAAACCACAATGCTCTTCTGTTTCTAGGGCCACTGAAATACTTGTGTTTCAAAGGATTGGAGTTTAAACTTGCTCATTCTGTGTCCTGTTTCAATTATTTTTAGTTTTGTTTTTTCTCCGTGAGTTTGCTTGTTTATCAAATGGTTATCTGTGGTGCCCTCATCGGATGCTTAGAATCATGAGTCAGCAAAACTATGAGGTTTCATAGATAAACAGTAGAGCTATAATAGAGGCTGGGGCTGAATTGGTGGGTCTTCTGATTTCTCCTCCACCACAGACATGATCAGCTACAGTAGAAATACTCCTGATTGTTTATTTACAGAAGCTTTAGAGTTTTTGTAACTGAAGCTTGGAAGAACAGACTGGACAATTAAGTGCTCATGAGGGTGGGTATTCTATTGCCTTTGAGTTTTAGAAGTAGCCTCACCATAAATGTTTAAGGAATGAAACTAAATTACCAGGAAGTATCTTGTCTACAGTAGACAAGTGGGAAGAGGTGGAATGGTGGAAGGAAAATATTAGGCTCTGAATCAGTGATCAGAATCAGTATTGACAGGATTGCATCTGCTTGAAGCCTTGATGTCATATAGTAGGTTTCAGTATTGCACTGGAAAAGTTGAAGCTCAGAGAAATTGCTCATCCTCTTCAGGAAACTGTCCATGAATTGGATTCAAGAAATGTCTCTTATTTGAGATGGCACTTCTCGGCCTGTGTGTATGTCCCTCTAGAATCATTCAAACTAATAGTATTTTAAACTATGTCCTGAAGGGCTTCTGCACATTTGGAGCCTTTAAATTTCCCCCAATTATGCATATGCCCCCACCCCCCACCCCTCCCTCCTCAACCCCACCACTGTAAACCAGAATCCAATGTGGATGACCCCCTCTCCTTGTACGGTGTGTGTTTGTGGTACAGTGCTTTGGTGGGTTAATGTATGTGAGCTAAATCTTAATGACTGAGTCCTGCTGCTGGAAGCTGTGGTGGCAGTTGTTTGGTAAGGCTTCCTGTGGGGCTTGATAAGCCTTGCTGAAAAGCAGTGATTTTCAGGGAGATGGCACATGTGTCAGAGGTAGCAGGAGGGGCCTTAGGCAACTCCTGTGCCTTCACAGGGTTTGGCCCAGGGAGGAGTTATTGTGGGAGCAGGTAATGAAATGGAATAGAAGAGATATGAGATGCAGGCAACGGTGGTTCATGAAAAGCTTAAGAATTTGACTCAGCCTCTCAGATGTTCTCTGGGAGCATCAACTCATCAAACTTCTTCATACAGCTCTGTGCTGATGCATATGAAATATTGCTTATCCTTTTCTCAGCCTTCATTCTCTGTCCATTGGTTGTGGGACTAATCTGCTACTGCAGCTGTACTGTGAACTGTCATTCGTTCTGTCTGCTTTCTGCTCTTTCTCTGCTGCCTGGCTTTCTCTGCAAGGCACTGACAAGTTCTGCTGCAAAGCAAGGCAACTAAGTACAGCTCACCTTCTCTGACCCAGGTGTAGAAATTCTTGCATGCTGAGATGGTTTTTTTTTTTTCAGGCACAGCTTGCTGGGCAATTATTCAGATGAGTCATAATACATAGGTCTAATTTAATCTGCAGGGGTTTTCTTGAGTTTGTCAGCACCATTTGATCACAAGCTCCATTTGTCTGCTTGTTTCTGATGTAAGATTTAATGTTTCATTTTTAGGACACTTTTGCAGGTCTTGGACTCCTCAGGCATGGAACAGACTATGGGACCCAACTGAGCATATTTGTGGGTTTTGGTACTTCGAGTTTTGGGGGTTTTTTTGTTGTGTTTTGGTTGTTTTTTTTTTTTTCCCCAGAAGTACCTTACATTTCCTGAAAACAGTTAACACAAGTCTGAGGATCTTCTGTCCCACATTTCCTAAAGTGAAAGCAAATGCAGAAATATGTAGTGTCACTGGACTGACTTTATCTGCTTTATTCTTGTCCTGGCAGTTTAGAAACTATTCAGCTAGCTGGCTATGATGTAATGGAAAAACTACATGCTCTTTTTTCTTCTCTGCTCTTGAAATCCCTACCTATTACAACAAATTTTCAATTCACCTGTAGTTTTTCTTTATGGTGCCATAAATCATCCTAAACGTTCTTTAATGTGACGCGCATGACTGGTAACTCAGTCTTGTGTGACCCTGAGAGGAGCTGACCCTGGCCGGCAACTATTGCCCACCAGCTGATGGCTCAGGCCCACCCAGCAGGATGAGGGAGAGAATCAGAAGAGCAAAAGTAAGAAAAGCTTTTGGGTCAAGATCAAGACAGTTTAAACAAAGGAGGAGGGGAGGACGGGAGGACAACAAGCAATGCAAAGGCACTAATTCACCACCTTCCACAAGCAGCGGGATGCCCAGTCAGTCTCTCAGCTTCTGAAAATACCACCCCCCAGGTTTTTTGCCAAGCATGATTTTATGTGGTGTGGAATAACCCTTTGATCAGTTTGGGTCAGCTGTCTTGTCTGTGACCCCTCCCAAACTTTTGCTTACCTTTAGCCTACTTGCTGGCAGGGAGGGGAAGAGTAGAGAAAAAGGGAGAAGGCCTTGTTGCTGTGCAAGCACTTCTTCAGCAATAGCTAAAATACTGGTGTGTTATCAACATGGTTTTGTTCACAGATGCAAAACACAGCACCATATGGGCTGCTCTGAAGAAAATTCACTCCATCCCAACCAGACCAAGTATGCTTTTCTGTGATAGTCTCTGCAATGAGTTAAACTGTTTTAATTGCCTCCTATTTTATTTTATAGCCTACTAACTGCTACTTTTGAAGTTCTCTTTGAATTTGCATCATGTAACAACATGTTAGTTCTTCCGCAGAGTACTGAAGTAGAAATAATAATTATGTTTATATGATAGGTTAATTATCTTAATTATGGCTTCCTTGGGTATTATAGTTGCTTCAAATGTGGATGTACTAGATAAAAACTTGACAATCCAAAGAACAGCAAAAATAACTTTGCTTTGGGAACAAAAAAAACTTGGGCGTTTTTATTTGCTCAAGGTCATTCTGACAATGCTAGATTCAATTTTAAGGCTTCTATATTTTTTCTTAAAAACAAAACAAACTTAAACCAAATTTTATTTTTTCGAGCTGTTCTACAGGGAAAAAGCATTAAAAAATTTTCAATATCTGAGCTAATCACTTCAACTTAATTTCACTTACTCTGCTTGTAGTGCCTATAATTTTGAGATGTGACCACAGGATATTTTGCTCAACTTAAGTAGCTATCTCCTAGTCTCAAATCTGACAAGGAGGTTGTGACACTGAGGAAGCCAGGAACCTTCAGACTTGGTTCCTGATCAATATTGTTGCCTGACCTTGGAAGGCTGGATGACAGCTGTCCCTCCTGGAATAGACATTCCTAGGTTTTGGGGACCCCTTGGTTCTCAGCTGCCCTCTTTGTGCTGGAGAGTGTGTGCTTATGGGATTGTTTGTGAGAGGTACTGGTTTCAGTTCCTGTGTTACCAAGGAGATCACATCATGTGCAGGGAGTATAATTTGGACAGTGAATTAAAAATTCTTAAATGGATGGAGTTAGATTGTGTACACAAATACAGGCAGTGTCAAGGCAATCCAGACAGCATGAAGTTTGGTTTTCCTAAAAGAAAGAGAGGAACAGTACAAGGTCATGAAGCCTAATGCTTAGGACATGATCTCTGCTTGATTGATAAGTGACAAAAGGGATGCCAGAGCCCTGAGAGCCTGCCACTGATGGGGAGATGCTACAGAGTTGGGGAGCATGTGGCCAGACTTCTTGTTGCTCTTTGGATCACTTCCTTGGGGGAGGGATTTTGCAGGGTTTGCTGTAATCCAGAAACCCACTAGTGTGACCAGAATCAAACCTGCAAAAGGGGAGAAGTCTCTTAGAGACCCGTCTAGAAATCTGTTTTATTTCTGTTGTGTTTTGCATAGGCACTTTGCTTCTCCTGCTTAAAAAGTTAATTTAGGTTCTAGTAAAACTTGTCTTTTTTTGAGTTGAAAAGTCTCTTAAATTTCTGCAGAGCTTGCTACTTGAGGTGTCTAGACAGATGCCGCTGGGGAGGCTGTCTCACCAGGTGAGACCTGTTACAGATGGCAGCAGTGTGCAGGCAGGCTGCCTGGCAGCCCCAGCTAGCCTGGGGTGCATGGACGCTGGCTTCTTGAGAACATGCTGGCAAAGAATGGTGCATTGTGATAGTTTTCCCTTTTGCTGTTGTACAGGAGAGTAGGACTTGGCTTTCTTCCAAATAAGAAGCTAGGCACTATTGGTGGATTAACAGACTTAATTCTTGGATCAGAGGCTTTAGCCGGTAAGCAATACCTCTATGCCTGTCCTAGCTCCTGCTGTCTGTCTGTCCAGATGGCTACCACAGCTCACAGAGCCAAGGTCAGCATTCTTACTGCCTTCTCAAAACACCGTGTGCAGTGAGACTGAGGAAGCTGGGTTTGTACGGATCTTTATCCAACTGGCTTTTGGTCAGTGGTGTTGGCTGTCGTTGATCACCTTGCTCGTGAGGGTTCCCTGGTGTCTAGAAGACCTGAGTTCAAACTCCAGCCTTTCTCTCAGTAGGGGTGTAAATGTCATCTCCCTTTCATTAATACGTGGTGGCATCAAACTATTGAGGGTAAATACAGAGGAAGTGTGATTGAGGAAGACTTTTTCCCATAAAAAAACTAGGCTGTCGTATTTTTTCTTCTCATACCAAATAGGATGGGTATGATACCAGTCTGGTACAGATCCCAAACCAGATCTGCTACTTCACTTGTAGTTAAAAAGAAAAATGGAAATGCTACAAGTTGATATAGACTGATGATCAGGTCATTTTGGGAGTAATGCCATGGGAGATACTGTAAGGATACGCTTGTTGCTTATTCTTTCTCTTTTCCTCTACAGCTTTGTAATGCTGTCATCTAAGTGCAAGCTGGGTAGACCAGAACAGTTGTACCTTAGAGTGATCCAGGTTTAACTAATGTGGTATCTTGTCTCTTAGTGGCCAATGCCAGTGGTGCAGGAGGTTATGTCCTTGGGAGATCCTTGTTTTTATGACCCATTTGCTGATTGCTTTGCAACATGCTAAGTGAGGACTTCTGCAGTGTTAGCACAGCTGGAGACAAATTCCCTCCAGTTACAAGTAAGAGTGATGTCAGCCCAGAACTGGCCTTTTATTTAAAGCCGGATAGTCAACTGCTTTATATTCTTCATAAATATTACAAAACTGTTTGTCACATTCATATCCTGCAGCAAGGCAGTAATTGTATAATGTGTAAAAACCCACTATAAACTCATTGCTTTTAATTTCACTAAATGCCTGTAGCATTTGCATTGTCTGATAATTTTCCAAGTGGTTAAGTTGTGTCTCTTGCTAGTACGTGAAGACAAAGTGGAGTGTTTAGTGTTTTAGATAAAGGCACTTTACAATTCATGTTGTAAAGTTCAATGCCTATATTCAGTTGCTTGTTTTCCAGGTTTGGGTGTGATTTATTTCCACATCTGCTCTTAATACCAGTAATATGTCTGAGGTAAACTCGGTCTAAACAGTTCAGCCACTTAAAGCCAGAGTGATTCTGTCACACTGCAGCTCTGTAATCACCCTCTAGAAAGACATAAAAGAGCAGGCAAGTGGTTTTCCCCTTTCCACACAGTGTTACAGTGAGAATTCATATTGGTTCTGTTCATTTCGGGGCATAAAAGTTAAAAATTAGCATGATAGGATTATTACTAGCTCTTCTGAACGATGCTAGGAATGAGGTTGTTAGACTGTGTATGTAGTTGACGTTGTTTCCATGCTGACCTTGTTCTGAGACTGAGATCCAGGTGGGAATCCCAGCCCTGTCTGTGACTGCACACACTGTAATAGGTTGACACTGTCTCTTCAATGGTCTGGGGAAAGGCCAGATGCTGTACAGTCTTGTCTAGATCAGCTACTGGAGTTAGCGTGGATTTTCCTCAACTCCTCTCCAGTGTGATACCTCTGCCTGTGTGTCATGCTATCTTAAGGAGAAAAATCTGAGGAGGAGGTACTTCCTTTTTTCTTGAGGAAGGGTGAAGCTTGTTCTGACTACAGGTGCTTGGAAATGTTGATGGAGATATCAGAAAACACAGACTGATTAAAACTATCACACTGTGTGGTCCCTGCTGTTTTGGAGGCAACTTATTAGGTGGATGGCTGAGGTTTTTGGGCCTCTGGTTTTTCATCCCGTTCCCTCTTGAGGTTTAGCTAAGAATCTGACAGAAATTTTGATGCCTGTCCCACTTCTGCTCTTGTGTTTATTACCATGTGCTGATGTTTTCTGATTTGCCAGCTTCCTTATATGCACAGAAGTAGCATCTTGAGAACCAGCTCAAGTTTTAATATAGTAACTCTCCCTCCTAGCTGCTCTCACAAGCCTCAGTCTTCAGGAGGAGAAGCTTCTATTCTCCCCTTCCTCCTGCTCCCCTTTGAAGGAGCTCTCTTTGAACATTTGGGTGAATATTACTTGAGACCTTAGCAAGTGGTAATGGAAGAATGAATAAAATCAAATTCTGTTCTGCTGACACTTACTTTGGGGAGAACATGGGAGGTAATCTGTTCCTGAAGAGAGGTTCCAGAGTATGAACTTCCCCAGGCTGGTGTCAAGAACTTCCTCAGCTTTTTGTTTTGAATGCATCTTCTGTCAATACTCCTTTAATAGCCTGATAGTCTGTTGATCCTATGGACTGACTGCTCTGACATTCTGGAAGAGGATTTATTAGTCAGATTATGTCTTGATCACACTGTTCTTTGAATATTTACCTGAGCCTTTGTTATGTTGTGTTGGCATTTTTATGAACCAGAGTTTATTTCTGTTATCTGCATTTTGACATACCTCCAGCTTCTTGAAGGGCATCTTCTTAATAGACTCCTTTCCTCTGCTGTGTGTTGCCTCTTTCTTCCCTTGTTTCTAAAGCCTTTTTGTCACAAGAGAATAAACTTGGTGCAGGCTTCCAGCATGGTGACCTCAAACAACCTTCATATTTCTTACAAATGTTTAACACATTTAGTTGTTGAAACCTGATGGGAGAGACTAAGAATAGGTCCCACACACCCATGCTGCTGTCACTCATGGGGCTGGATGTGTGGCAGACATCCTGCAGATAGCATTACATTGGTTAAACTGCATTCTGGAAGATGTCTGACCAGCTAAGCTCAGTAGAGGCTGCCAGAGCTGCCTAAGAGACTGAGGGAATAAATTGAGCAGTTAACATGCAGTGGTGCTATATATCTGCTTCTCTTCTTGTTTGGGTTGAGCCACTGTGGGGTGTTTTAAGATGGTTGGTTTAGGTATCAGTAGCTACCTAGAGAAAGTTCGGCACGCACATGGGTACGTGCTCTGTACAGTCACTGTCTCATGTCTGGAAGTCTTCATGGGGTGGAGGGGTTTGCCTCAAGCACTGTCTTTTTGTTGTTTCTTTCCTGTTTCCTTCTTCGTCAGGAAGAATCAAAGGTTGATTTAGCCTTTCAGGCAGTTTTGTAGCATCCTCACTGTGGAAAACTATGGCAAAAGATGCCCATGGACAACCTTGGTTGCTTCATAAGGGTGTGGAAGGAATGACTGGTGGTAGCCCATGTGCAAGAGGTAGGGGTGACTTGGAGGAAACAGGAAGAGTGTGGCTGATGTGGCACTAGAGAATTTGAGCAAGGAAACTGACTCATGTCTGTTGTGTTGGGAAGGGAAAAGTTAATATATTCCTTTGGGTGCAGATGAGACTCACAATATGTCTAAACTGATTTTTAGATCATGTTGAAAGCACCTCTACCTTATGCATAAGATGCTCAGACTGAGGAGGAGGAACAGTTCTTCCTACTATAAGCTGTAGCAGCAGTAAACGTGTCCTTCCTTAATCCTTTGCAGAGCTGTTGCGTGGGTTCAGGGTTTAAATACCCAGCTAGAGTGGCTGAGGACAGGTAAGCACAGGTGGAAGCTATAAAGAATAAGCAAAGCTTGCCTGTGTTCGCATGATATTTTCTGGTTTCTGTTGTGCACTGGGGAGAGGTAGGTTATTAAATATGTATATGGTGGAAGCAGGACTACAGGGTAAAGGAGGGGATGCAGGCATTGCACTTGCTCTTGCTGGGTTTCCCTGTCCTTTCTCTGCTCCTGCAGAGCTGGGAAGTAGTTGGCTAATGCTTGGCACATGCTCAGCAGTAACAGACCTGGGTGGTGCTTGTCAGCTGCCACAAGAAAAGGTTCAGAGTTGAAACTCTCCCTGTTAAATTGTGGGTGTTGTGGACAGTGATACTGGAGTGCAGTAGTGGAGCACTAAGTAGATTTATCCCAGGAAGTAGAGCATGGAAATGAGAGGGAAAACCAACAGCTTTAAAAACCTTAGTTTATTGACAGGATGTTACAGCTGAGGATGTATTGCCTAGCTATCCACAGTATAAATCTGTAAACTCTAGAGCATCTCCCTGTTCAAAGTGTTCAGTACCAGAACACAGGGGTCCTGGGAAGAGACTGGCTGTCGGAGCAACTTCCAGTCAGACCAGTTCAGATGTTGGGGTTACATCTTCTAGCAACAGTAAGCCCTGGTGTTTTCCCAGCTGGAGCCAAGTAGCTTCTTGCACATGACAGATTTGCATTGTTTGGCTTTGCTTTCTTGAAAGAGAATGAAGAACTGATGAGAAATAAAATACACTTTGTTATTATATATGTATAGATTGAACATATATCATGCCTTGGTAAGACGCCATTGCAAGCAGCAAACTGATTCTGGTTTTCCTTTCCGTATAGAAGTTGAATAAAATTTTAGGTGGCCAGATTCTAAGTCCTAGTGAAGCACCTTTCAACCAAAGCATATTTTTATCTTCCACTTCATTTTCAGTGGGCTGCTTCTTGACCCCATCTTAGACATATGTTCAGGCAGTAGCAGTTAGTCCTCACCATCATGGAGGTGCAACTTAATGTAGCTGGTAATCAGGCTGTTATTTTAAAACCTGCAATCTACAGAGAAAAGAAGTGTGGTTGTCACCAGAAGTGGAGGTAGGGGGAAGGTCAAGGAAGACTGGCCTTCAAGGCAGAAAGGTGGAGACCTTTATCTGGAATATAAAACAGAGTAACATACACTACTCCAGTCATGGGTTATGGTTAGAACAAAGCAGGCTGCTTTACTTAATGGTTAGGAACGTCTAATGAAGACTCAGTAGCTTCAATGATACAAATGAGTCTTCACTCCTCACACAATTAAGTTTTCCATGTTATTGGCAAGCATTACGCTTGGAGTAGAGTAATATGAGCTTACATTTCCTTGAACTGATTATATTTAGATTTTTGTCAGGCCTTGGTAGAGTGTGTGGGAGAATTCTGCCTGTTAAGGTTTTTATCTTCAATCTTGTGGCTAGTGACAGACTGCCTCTTGCTGTTACAACAGCAGCTCCACCTCTTTCCAACATTAATTAGGAGAGGTTACATACAATTTAAGTGAACTTGTCCTGGGGCTATTTGTGAGGATGACCACAAAGATACAGGACTTGGAGGGGAGAGGGGAGGGAACAAAAGATTCATGGTTAACAGGCTTCTTAGGTTCTTTTCTAATTTTTTTCTATGTATTTTCATTGAGGATAAGGGAAGGGGTTAATAGTGAACTACCAGTAATGCTGCAAGGGTGCCGCACCCCAGTGTTACAGGAAGAATTGTTGGGGACGCTGGAAGAAGGGGTGACCTTTTAGATTGTTTTTGTTCAACATGGTACAGCTCAGCTGAGTCATGTTGACTGCATGCTTGTTTCTAACACAAAGCTAGATTGTATTAGTTTAACATGTTATAAACCAGATGGAAGTAAGTTCAGGTTACCCTGCAATTGGCAGTTGACTAGTTAATACAGTTTAGCAGATAACTGGTAGCTAGCTAATGTGGTGACTTGACTGTTAGCAGTCATCTTTCCGTAGCCTCAGCTCCTTACAGGACCACAACACTTGTCCCTTGCGAGCCTAACTGCCAACATACTGGGTAAAAGATGGGTAGCTTTGAAAGGCAAGCTTGTGTGGTCAAACACAGGACTCTCAAAGGTGCTAGGCATAAAGGTAGCTGTTTATTTCAAAAATCCTTGGAGCTGTTTGTGTAGATAAACAGAAATGTGAACTTAAATGCCTACCAGGTGAAAGCTTTGGGTTTCAGTGCAAATTTAAGCCTGAATGACTTTAGCAGTGTCTCCCCCAGATTACTCTCAATGTAAGGATCCTGGATTATTTAAGGTATAAACAGCACTTGCCACTGTGATCATGCCTGGGAATTAATTTTTCCCCAGCAGTGCTGAACCTTCAGGGAGAATACTTAAAGTGCGTTATACTGCTGATGTAATGGAGATCCTTGTCCCTGCACTGGAAAGAGCAGTGTCCCTTTGGGTTTGGTTTAGTTGTCGTCATATTGGCTTCTAACACTATCTGAGACAGCTTGGGATATCTGAGATGTCCTCTTGGGTCTGGCATGTAGAACTTGGGCAGACCCTCACCCTTCCTGAGCAGCAGTTGGAGCCTGTGCATGATACAGATGTCAGCACGGGCACAGAGCTGCTTGCTGTTGGCTCCTTTGTCTTGAATAAAGAGGCAGAAGAGCCAGTCCAGGAGCACCTGTGTCAATGTTTGAAGTAAGGCTAATAGTAAGAGAGTTTCTCCCTCCCTCTGTGGCCAGAGATACTGAAAACTTTAGTCTTTTTTCAAATGGATCAGCATTCATTCTGGTCTTGCTGGAGACAACTTAAGAGATCTTTTGAAAAGTTGTTGTTTTTTTATTGAAGACTTTTAGTTGAGGACTTTTCTTTCACCAAAACCCACATCTTGCTGACTTCTGTGGGAATGTCATGTATGGCTGAACATCTTGGAATACATGTTCCTCATCTCCAGCATTAGATTTAGGGTTGCCAAGCACTTCCCAAGGGTTTGGCCTGGGGAGGTTCTTGAGTATTTGAACTAAAATACTGTTTACAATGGCTGAGCGCTAGTCCGTGCAAAGTCAACTGCCAAACCCTTGTAGAGTCACCATCACTCCAAAGCATTTGGTGGACTATGTCAGTGTGAGTCTTATTGACTTCCTGAATCATGCAAATTTCTAGACTTTTGCATTCTGCTAGTGCTAACACCTGTGTTAGATGAGTTTTGGATCAAGCACAGAGGGCATTTGCATGCCTTCAAGTTGTAACAATACTGACTATCTTTACCAAGCGTCATTCAGTGTGGAGAGAAAGAGATTTCCTGTTTATATTATCAACTAAGTCATATAGTCAGGAATGCTCTTGGCTAGAACATATGTCTTGCAACATTTGTTCTTACAAAGCCTAGATTGGGTGCAAGACCAGTTTTTAATGAATCTTATGCACTGACCCTGACAAATTCTTTATGTTCACCTTGAGACTCTAACTCTGTGTCAAAGCTTTCGAGCTGATTCCTGTTGATCAGCTGACTGTGAGGCCATGTGATGGGCTGAGTTCACCTTGCAGTGAAATGAACTTGTTCTGTGTGCCATCCTACAGGGAAGCCAGCCTGTTGGAGAGACAGCCTATAGATGAAGGGTGAAAAGTCACCCTTTGTGCATGTTTTCCTTGCCTGAAAAGCACTGTGGTTAGTCTGGCAAAGCTCAGAGCACTTCTGTCTGTGGCCCAGCAATAAAAACTGCTGGATGAGCTGAGACGGGTTTATATGGAGTGATTTCTTCCTGCCCTGTGGCTTCAAGCTATCAGCTGTGTGCTGAAAGATAGTTTACATAACTAGAAACCATACAGTCAGTTTTCTTTAAACGTCATATATCTATTTCTGTTCCCTTCCAAATGTAGTTATTTTCCTCTGCTTCCTCTGCTCCCTCCACTCAAGTCCAGAGAGTTTGGGGAAAAAAGGAGTAGTCAAGAGGGAGCTGACTACTTAAGGCTGAGCTACCATCCAGGAGGACCAGTAAGATACTCTCTTCCCTCCAATCCCCTGAAACCAGCCAAGGAGTGTTTTTCCTCTGCCACTGGAGACTTTTGTCTTTCGGAATGTGAGTAATGCCATACAAAAGAGCACTTAAAGTCTCATAAACAAAACCATTGCACCAGGTGCAATGTCAAAGTATGGCTGTTTCCAGGAAAAATGCATGGCTTGCCATGTAGTTTGTGGCTGTTATGCTACTGGGTGGCTTGGTGTTTATGACACTACAGCTGTTTCTAATTCCAGCCAAGTGTCATAGTGGAGTAACAGCCCAAGCAGATTTTGATTGTGTAGCTCTTGTCCCCCATGTCCTTTTAAAATAGACTTTGAGCACTGTCTTCTCCAGTTTTTACCCTCCTCTTGTAAGAATAGCTTCCCATTGCTTTCATTCTCTTGATAACCCTCTTCATGTCGGCTCTAGGTGTAGTTCATCTGGAGCAGTAGAATTGTGGATGTTTCAGAGGCAGTCTGTGTTGCTGTGCATGGCATACTACTGTCTCAGAGTAACTCATCTGCAATACTGACCAGATTTGTATTTTCCTTTTTGATGTCTGAATCAACAGTTTTGGCTCCAAGTCATTTCTGGATTGCCTACAGCACGGTCAAGTATTATCCCCTTTTCAGTAGATGATCTTTCAGAATTTAAGAGTTGTTGTTTAGTCTACAAGCATTTGATCTTGTGCTTCACCCTATTGCATACTATTGTATTTGTTACTTGAATTACTTCTGAATTAAATCCTGATTTGTTTCCCAATGCCTAGGACCCATTTCAGTCTCAGTGTACCCTCGTGTTAGTTTACAACAGCTTTCAGAGCTGACTTTTTTTCTCCTCTGCCCTTACTTGTAGTAACTATTTTAATGAGGCCATACAGTTGGGTGTATCACCCCTTTAAGATCTTTAGTATGTGAGCTTACAAGCAGATGACTGAGGGCTCTGCCTCCAGAAGGGGAGGGTGGGTTCTGTGTCTCTCTTGCTGTGCATGCTGTCTTTGCTCACTGTCAACAGAGGGCATGGATTAATGACTGCAGCAGCAACAAGGCCCTTCAGCAGGCCCTTGATTATCCACTCAGTCCAGCTCTCCTCCCCTGTCAACCTGGAGCAGAGAAGCGAGGAATGTTGGAGTACTATTTCACTGAGATCTCCAATGTTACCTAGATGGCCTGCGAAATGATCTTGCTGACTGTGCTGACTATGTTGCACAGGTGCAACATAGGAGCTGGCTTATTGCTGCCAAAACTTCTCCCCTTGTAGTTGCTGCGCTCTAGAGTGCACTGGCCTGGCTCCCTGAGCGCATGCTGCCTGGCAGTGTCTGTGCATAGCAGAGATGATTTGGGGGAGACAGAGGCTCCTTCACTTAAGTCCGAGAGCTTCATCTCTCCACAAGGAAGGGAGGTACCCATATTGAAGTATGCAGACACAGCCTGAGAAACTCAGCTGTCACCAGCACTGATTCTGTCTCCCCACCCAAATGCTTTGTAAGCCTGATTCCCTGCATCAGCCTTCTCTTTTTAGCAATGCAGACTGGGGTCCGGCCCACCCAGTCTCAGCAAGCAGGAAGGGTGGAACATCCCGAAAGCCCTACCTGTCTGCAGAGAGATCACCCATATGCTCAGCACAAAGATGTTGCTGTGTTGTTATAGCAGCCCTGTTACAGCTAAGCATTCTAAATGTATGTGTCCTTCTGTTTTGGGGTAAATATGTGAAAACACTGATACCAGGGTGGGGGCGGTCCTCTTATACTGAAAAGAAAGAAAAAGAAAAAAATTCTTAAAATGCTGTGTTCCAGCTAGTAAAAATCTTGAAATGCTGACTCTCAGTGTTTGCAGTGGAAGGTTGCTGGTTATAGAAGCATTGTCTCCCACCACTGTGTTCACTATAGTATTGAGTGTTAGAGGGTACCCTAAGCATGGTCTGTACCTTGCTGTTTCTTGTAGGGGATGAAGCTCCAGGCTTACTACAGAAGTCATCAGTGGTTGCTGGTAGTTTTTGCTGCTGGGACACTTTGGGTGCAGGAGGGAATTTGCATCAGTCTGCAAGAATAAGTCCTCCCTGAGTACTGGAGCTGGGAGGCACAGGCAGTTGTGTACAACCAGGGGCAACATTGTGTTCCTGCTAGTGATGGTCTGGTGCATCTCTGCTCAGCATGGACAGGAGTGATGAAATACAACAGGTCCTGGGTGGTGCCCCTCACATGCTGGTAGCTACGTGCACAGTGTCTTTGCTCTGTATTCCTGGAGCCTGATACCTCTCTAGTGCGACTGTGACATGACCTTCAGTGTAGCAGGAGGATTTCTGGATCTGTGAGATGGCAGTGTCCACTGGGCTAGGACTGAAGAGCTGTTACTTTTTGCTTGTCCAGCAGTTCAAACATTAATACTCCTTTACTTTGGGGTAAATATGTGACAGCACTGGCACCAGGGTGGTGTGGTCCTCTTACACTGAAAAGAAATTTGCTGTAGCCTCAAATTTTCCTGGCTCTTTTCTGGAGACTAAAAGTGGGAATAAGAATGACACAAATTTTTTAAGGTTTTTTTTTTTTTTCCCTCTACCTAGCTGAGTTTAAATCCTTGTCATTTATGGCAGCCTCAGCCTTCACGGGCAAATGCTCCAAGGTCTAATTTGCAGTGTTTTTGATTCTCATCTTACTGTTCCTCACCACCACCTTCCCTTTCCTGATTTAGAAACTAGAGCTGTGCTTGAGATCATGTCCACTTCCATTTCCTCGAGTCTCTTTCTTCATAGAGACTAATGATAATCTGGAAATATTTTCTCCTGACATGGACATGTTGTTAATTTCATCCTTAGGAATAAGGTAATTAAGTTTCTCTTCATCTTAATGCTAGCTCTGTAGAACAATTGTATTGAACAGAAAACACAAATATAAAATTGCTTTACTCTTTGGAGTTGTCTTTCATCCCCTAGAGATGAACGTAAATCCAAAAACCAATTATAAGAGATATTTTTTCTTAGTATCTCTGTTCTTTCTCCCCTTTTTTACTTTGCCTTTAACAAGACGTGTAGGTTAGTCTCCAAGTACATGCATCACTGCCTGTACCCAAATAGCTGTCTCTGAAGTAATGGGAAGAAATCTTCAGCTAGTGAGTATTGTTAGCACAGCTGAGTATCGGGTAACCCAGTGAAGATGATTTGAGTCAGCTGTAGAACTGTGCCTGCGTATCAGTTTCTATTTTTGCACTAATTTCTACATGGGCAATTCATTCCAACAGTAGATGATTGTTCTTGCTTTTCTGTGTTTCAAGAGCTACCCAAGGAGAGCATGGGATATGGGATAGCATGTACTGTAGGCATGTATATGTCTCAATATCATTGAAGAAAGAAAACGAGAGCTGTCATGGCAAACATGATGGGGAGGAGTCACAAGGGTTGTTGAAGCAATTCTGATGACACATTAGTATAGCAAGATCTTGTTAATGGCTTAGTGTTTAAGACAATTCTTCAGCATTCTGCAAGTCAGGGCAGTTCTGGATAATGTATGTTTCTCAATTAGGAAAGAGATTGACAAGGCAGCAGGAGGCTTTGACCAGAAAATTACTTCACAGTAGTTTAATAAGGAGGAGTTTTTTTAGGATTATCCTAAGTGAGAGACTGAGTAAATGCTGCTTGACTCAGAGCCCTAGGTGAAACTATACAGGTTGCTCTTAAGGGCACAGGAAGCAAAGCAAGATGAAAAAAAATGTGATGGGTCACAGTCATAAAAAAATTACTTCTGTATCCACTGGCTTTGGATCTCTCCCCCATCTGCTTGCAATGTGCATGAGTTCAATTAAGTTGGTAGTACAGCAATAAAAAAAGACAGCTGGAGACTTAAGTTTGCTTGTGCAGTAAGCTCTTAGTAATTTCCAGCTTGTACACAAGGTATTTAGACTGGTTGTTGCTGAGCAGAATCCTGGATATTCTGTAACTTGTGCTGGTACAGCTCTAGCAGAGCAACCTAATCCTATTAGAGTTTTGTTACTGACAAATCAAAGCAGTGTGCCAAAAGGAGGTAGTTAGCAAATGCCTTTGTAAAGGCTGAAATAGCACTTACCTTTGTTTGCTTATGGCTTTCTTACTGTATCTTTTATGCAAGGAATGAGACTGAAGTCAGAGGATGTTGGGATTATTTGAGTGACACTAAAGATGTAAGAGCAGTTGTAGACCAGATGGAATGGTGAGCTCTTTGTGGGGAAACTCTGCTCTCTGCATGCCACATAGGAAACTTTGGTGCTTAAGATGAAGCTGTGAACCTACTCTGTGAGTCAGCTACATGCTTACCCCTTCATGGATTTTTTTTCCTGTGTCTTTAATAACAGAACCAGGGTTAATTAAGTGACATACGTGCCTTGCTGCCATAGGGTGTCTCTGTTCAGACACCATAAGTAAAAAATAAAAGTAGTCTAGCTTTGTGTCAGGTTTCTTCCAGCTTCAGTTCCTGCAGTTATTCTGCCTGAGTATTGCTTTCATTCTCATGTTCAGGTGGACCTGGCATCAGCAAGATGATCCAGTTTGAACATACTAGGTAGACCAAGTGTCAGGCCAGAGCAGGCTCCAAAATTGGACTGAAGGCTTCAAGTTCCAAGCATATTTTGACTTGAATTAACAGACTATTAATAAAATAAACTTGGCAAGCAAATCCTCTGGCATCTGTAGTTGAACACAGCCTTGTGACACTCAGCTACAGCAGTGCTACCAAGAAAAAAAGCAAAAAGTGGATGAAGGTCCTTGTGTATTGAAAGCTCATTTCCTGGAGTTTCGTAATGAAAGATACTCCCTCAATAAAATCAGAAAGGAAAGCAGAGGTTTAGTAGCTATTGTTTGTGTGGGCCTGATAAAGGATGTTGATGGCTTCCAGAAAAGTGACTTGATTTTGTTTTTCAGGAGCTTTATTTTAACTACTAGATGAGGATTTGGAGCTAGGTCTTCAGAGAAGCACAGGCAGGTCTGTACCGGGACGATTCAGCACCTGCCATGCAAAGGCATTGCGCTCCCATGGCTGAACGGCTAGCCGGGGCAGAGGAACCTGGGGGCTAGTCAGTGTGCACGGCTGTGGGCACACTGTGTTCTTGGCTGCCATTCTGTGTTTAGTGAAGTTTGTCGAACTAGAGTTTAGCCTGCAAAATTCCACATCTTTAAAAGTTTCCTTCTCCTAAATATCTGGTTTAAAGAATCATGGTTTGGAACCCTGGTTTTGAGTCCTTTGTTAGGAAATTTTGGGTTTATTTGAATATGCAGATTTTTCTCTTTGGAAACCCAGTTGTACAGAGATAGGCCAAGATAAGCTTTGTGTCCTGGTTTATGAAGTCTAATAATTGGTGTTTGTAAAGGCAAATGAATGTGATTGAAATCCAGTGGCAGATGCAGTTGAGCCACATGCATCTTGTGGGAAAGGACACTCAAACTTAGGGACAAGCTAAGTTGTCAGGTGTGTTGGGTGTATACTGTGCTTTTTCCTCATACAGAAGTTTGAGTATGCCTCTCCTAAATAGTTTGAAAGAACTATTTTTAAATACATTTGTGCTGAATATTTAAAATACTGCTAATATATTTGAAGATAGTTGTGAGTAACCATGAGGAAAAGTAAGCGGTGAATTTTGGACTTGCATTTGTAATGGGTAACAACAGAGCTGTGTTGCAAACTTTTTTGTAACTATATGGGCCTAGGCTTTTCTGTTCCAACTTGCACAGCCCACAGGCAGCCTTCCTTTCTTTCCCAAATGTGCCTGCAGATCACAACTGTGAAAGTCAGTGTCCTACACTGGGGACCGGACTCTCTTACACTTGTGGCTATGAAGGTGCAGCCTGAGTTTCCTTCAGTTTTTCTATGGAGGAAGGCTGCCTCAAGAGCTGTATTTGGCGTGGCAGCACCAGATCAGTATTGACTTCTTCCTGAAGGAAGAGCTATTGTCCCAACAAAAGAGCTAAGCAATTTGTCTGCCAAGAACCTTTGTGAATGCAAATATCCTCTCAGGAATTTTCTATCCTAATATTAGTTTAGGATTTTAGTAATAAAGTGTTTTTTGTTTCCTTGGCAGGTGCCTTGGTAACTGGACACCTTTGGAGGAGAAGAGATGAAGAACATGCTTGGCTCATCAATCACTGATGAACTGATGCCATCCCAGTGTCCACATGTGAAAGAAAGTTATTTTCTGCCTTGACTGTTGTATACCATACCTCACTTGCCAAACTTGGGGAATCTAGGAAAATGACAGTGCATGTCTGAAATTAATTTCCAAAAAGACAGTGGCAAATTTTGGTCATGTGCAAGACATGAGGTGCTGTTGGTTTTATGACACCTCTTCAGGTTCTCGTATCAGAGGAACACCATTCAGCTTACCTGGGGGGGGGGGCACAGCTCCTTTCTGGAGTCTGATGTGTCATCAGCTATAGATACCATATAGACAGGGTGATCTGTAGCCAGGAGTGCATGCTGCTGCAAAGCATCCTCTGTAACCTGAGCTGAATGCGCTGGTGAGTGCTGAGAAACATGGTGCCTAGAGTTTCTTGGCAGTTGGACTTAGATGATCATTGTAGGACCTTTCCAACTGAACTATTCTGATGAGAGGGCTGCCACGGTTCCTTAACTGTCTTAAGAGCAAAGACACCAATACATTCTTCCTGTGGCTACTGATCTAGCTAGGCAGGTCAGACCACGTTTTGATCAAGAGACAGATGGGGAAAACATTGATCCCAAGCTGGCAGTTCTATCACAGGGTTAATAATACTTCATTATTACTATAAAGGAATGTCTGGCAGCGAAATGAACCAAAGTCTTGTGGAGTAGTCAATGGTGGACACCTAGGGAAGATAAGAACACATCAGTCAGATTATGGTGCTTCCTGAGAGTGTTTTTTAAACTTCCAGTGATTTGAGTCAGGAAATTCTTGGATCACAAAGGTGAAATTATCGTATTTAAGAGTTCTATGTGGAATTTTCTTCCAGAAAAGTGATTATTCCCTTTAAATGTGCAAAATACTTGACATTTTACATACGTTGCAGCAAGGATTCCCATACCTTACCTGTATGTTACAGGACAGTATCTTTCCATGCTTGTTTTAAACCTGCTGCTCTTGTTTGAAGTCCCCTAGTCATTGTATGAGAAGAAACAGTGAATAGCGTTCACTTTCAATTTCACTACTCCACACATTACTTTAGACCCCTATCCCTTCTTCCATACCTTTTTCAGGTTGCAGAATCCTGGTCTGTTCAGGCATCCTGTGCATAGAAACTGCTTTGTTCCCTTTATCAGCTGTGCTGCTTCTTCTGGGACCTTTTACAGTTCCTCTGTATCAGCTTTGAGATGGGCAAATGGAACAGAATTTAACACGGTATTCAGAATACAGGTATAACATGGATTAATGTTGTGATATAAGGTTGTTCCCTTTTTGCCTTTCTGTTCTCTTTACGAGTAGTTTCTAGCATTCTTCTTGTTTTTTGACTGCTCCTGAGTTGATATTCTCATAGGAGACTCTGCCTCAATTTTATTCCTGAAAGAATAACCAACTGAACACCTGACACATAGTAGGTAAGGTTACAGAATCACAGAATCATTTAGGTTGGAAAGGACCTTGAAGATCATCTAGTCCAACTGTTAACCTAGCACTGACAGTTTCCAACTACACCATATCCCCCAGTGCTATGTCGACCCGACTCTTAAACACCTCCAGGGATGGGGACTCCACCACCTCCCTGGGCAGCCCATTCCAACGCCTGACAACCCGTTCTGTAAAGAAATACTTCCTAATATCCAGTCTAAACCTTCCCTGGCGCAACTTGAGGCCATTACCTCTTGTCTTATCACTCATTACTTTGTTAAAGAGACTCATCCCCAGCTCTCTGCACCCTCCTTTCAGGTAGTTGTAGAGGGCGATGAGGTCTCCCCTCAGCCTCCTCTTCTCCAGACTAAACAACCCCAGTTCCCTCAGCCGCTCCTCGTACGACATGTGCTCCAGACCCTTCACCGGCTTTGTTGCCCTTCTCTGGACACGCTCGAGTAATTCAATGTCCTTTTTGTAGTGAGGGGCCCAAAACTGAACACAGGAATCGAGGTGTGGCCTCACCAGTGCCGAGTACAGGGGTAAGATCACTTCCCTGTCCCTGCTGGCCAAGCTATTTCTGATACAAAGTGCTATTTTTTCTGTGTGTGTTACCTATACTTTTTAATTCTGAAGTTCATCTGTTGTTTTATTACAGAGAATCTCGATATTATGAGATGTTTCTGCAGCATGTAGTTTTTCTTTCTACTGTCATGAGTAGAGAGTTATCATTGGATGATTGTAATCTCAGTATTCTTTTTTCCAGATCATTTATGAATATAGCAGAGATTCCTGTGAGAGTGACCTGGCTTCACAAAAAGCATTATCATTTATTTCCTGTGTTTCCTCTCTCAAGTGGTTTCCCATCTCAAGCCTTCGTATCCCGTTGCAGCTCAGATATTTTAAGAGGCTTTTGTGAGAGATCTTATTTAATTTCTTTTGGAAATCCAAGCAGACATTATCAATCAGCTGCTTCATGCACCAGCTGTTGGCCTCCTCAAGAACTGAGGTAGGCTTGCAAGGCAGCACTTTGCTTTACAAAAGCTGTGATGATTCTACCCCATACAGGATATTTATAGAAATACCTGCTACTTTTATTACTTAGTTGCTTGTGCTAATGTGACCATTTTGTATATAATACTACACTGTCAAAGGTTCCCCATGCTTGCTTTAGAATACTTTTTTTGGAAAGATTTCCCTCAGTCTTCTGTCAACAAAGTAGTGTTGGGTGAGAGGCTGCATACCATCATCGATAATGCAGTTTTTCCATCCTTTCCCCTGGTTGAGTGCTACCTGGTCTTGGTCACTTTGTTGTTGGCTTTTCTCCCAGTTTCTTATGCTGATACTTTGCTCCTGAGAAGTTTCAGCTAGGTGGTTCTGGTATGCTTCTGCCTAACTTTTGGGTTTTTGGTTTGGTTTTGGGTTTGGTTTTTTTTTCAGTTCGTGCCGTGCCTGAGTTTATAACCCTTTCACTTTTTCAGCTTTACTGAAGTATGCTTTCTTGCTCCCAATGGTCTTGTTTTGTGTTTTCTTTTTTTTAATACCATTATGTTTAGCTTTAGGCTTCCTCAAGGCTTTTTTTTTTTTCTTTGATAGGCAGGATGCATTTGCTATGAGAGTAACATGATGTCTTGAAATAGTCTGTCCCAAGAAAATATGCAGTTCTTTAAGGTTCCCCTTTTAGGTTCATTGATTTTTCTACTTTTGTGTGGTTCCTGTCATTGAAATTGAGCGTGGCAGTAGTTGATCTTCTGGCTTTGGGGGGTCTGTAGAAATGCTGAATCTGATACTGATATAGTTCAGGTACATGGCAGAAATATGATAAACCAATTGTGTGTACTGGTCAGGACTGAATTAAGAGTTGCTTCCCATTTTGTGGGTTTCCTAGCTGCCTGTTCCTGAAACAGTTATTCACAGCATCTAGAAATCTAGTATTATCTGAGTAGTCAATGTAAAGATTTCATGTTTTACTTCAGAGTAATTAAAATAATTGGAAATAATAGTTCCCTGGAATTTCCACATTCCATTGCCTTCCAGCCACCATGTTTCCTTTATGCCTGCTGTGTCCATGTCCTTGTTTAAGGTAGGCATTCTGAGTCTGTGCCATCGTTATCTTAGAGAATTCTGTGAAACATGGAAATCATTATTTTGATTTTCTGTTGCTGTATCCTGTTCATGAGACATTTTTTTCTACTTTTCTTTACTATTTAACTTATGTCAACTTCTATCCTATGATTTACTTGAGGTTGCAATGTCTACCGTAGGATTTGGAACAGTGCATCCTGTGTGCACCAGCCTGCTTTCTCCTACTTGTTAGCTTGAAATGTCTGTATGATCTTCCTGATGTGAAATGTGGATCCTATTTCCTTCTCAGTTCAGGTGGAAATCTGGTCATCCTTTGCTAGGCTTAATCTGCTCTAGAAGCTTCCCCAGTCCGTGATGAACCCAAGCCTCTCTTCCTTACTCCATTGCTTTAGTTGTGCATTGAGACTTTGCCTCCTCACCAGCTGTATTATGATGGGGGTCCTGGTCTTCAGCATCCTACATTCTGCTTCCAGAATCTCTCTTCTTTCTTTTATGTGGTACCCAGGTGGACCAGAACCCCTGCCTCCTTCCCAGCATTTCCCAACTTGACCAGGCTTATTTTAAAGTTTGTCAGTGTAGCACCAGCTGGCACATGAGCACACTGTCTCTGGAATCAGGAGGCAAACCTGTTAGGTACCTGGCAACTGAACCACTGATGGCTATTGCCTGTCCCTTTTTCTCAGCTGGGGTTTTTGCCCCAGGGAAGTATTGTCAGTGCAAGAAGATACACAGACACCTTATGCAGAGAGGGGACCACTGACCAGTATTATTATATACTTAATCAGTTTTGTGCCTTCCTGCCATGAAACTAGGGCTGGAAGAGCTTTTCAGTGCCCTGAAAAGCTGCCTCAGTTTAACGTGTTTCTCTAAACAGCAATAGGTTTTTTGCCTGCACATGAGACTTGTTCAGAGATTGCCATGAAGTCTCAGTGTCGTGCATTCTTCCACCTATGCCACGATCAAGTCACAAGAATCTCTATCTCTGAGGATCGTGGGCTGCCTGGAATGAATACATCTTCACACCACCTACACACGGGTCAGGTAATCATATGACACTTAATACTTTACCCTTGGAAATTGTCACCCTCTAGCTAGGCTTCTGACTGCATTTCTCTTGCACGTCTGGACTGACTTAGTAAAAGCATTCCTATATGGGATGGCCATGCAGCTTCCAGTTAAAGTATCAAGAAGCAATTACGTTATGTGCATCATTAGCAACTGTATTCATTGTGTTTCATAACAAATTATTCTGAGACATTGACTGAATCCAAGTTATGAGAAGCTGAGCCTTATCTTTAGCCTATGTTTCATTCTAAAGAAGCTGGCCTTCCCAGAAAGGCAGTCTTCCTGTTACTTGGATGTAGACTTGATACATGGCTGGAGCTCTTCCTTCCATCTTAGAAGATGTATTTGCATCACTGTGTTACTAAGCTGGAGATCCTGAGCTGTGGAGGGGTCACATGAAGGTCATTAAGGTGGAGGAAAAGAGTCCCTAAAGGTTAGAAACTTTATTGCAGCAAAGCAAAGAAAATGTCACACACACCTTGCTGTGATGTTCTGTCTTCTTTCTTTGCCTTCCAAAAAAATCTGTGTGTAAGGCTATATGGACATATATATTTTCTAGTAAGTTTGGTAGAACTGAGAAAACTTAAAAATGTAAAAAGTGTTCCCAAGAAAACCTTGAGAAATGCTACTTTAGGTTAGAGTTTGTGCTTGTGTTAATTGACTTGCCAGTTAACTTGCTGTAACTAGCACAAGTAGAAATGCTTATCTAGACAACCTGCAAATATTTATATCACAAATGTTTATGACCTAGAAGACATTTTCCAGGAAGAAATGTGTGTGTGGCTAGATGGCCACAATTAAAATTAATGTCTAAGGAGTTAAAGAAGAATGACTAACTTCAATGTAGCTGCTGTTAAGGGGGCAAGTTCTTGTCTGGCCAAATGACCAATTTCAAGGAAGTTCAAGGGAGTTAAGAGTCACTTGCCACTGAATCTACATCAGTTTGTCAGCTCCATATCTGGCCTAGGACTGAACGTTGTCGCTTTAGATCATGCAAATTTGCTGCGTTGGTCCTGCCCATAGTTCCTGATTTGTTTTTAATTATACCAAAGAAGGAAATAAACTGCGTCCTTGCAAAATTTTCAGGACTCTTCTGATTTGGGGTGTTGCAGGGTGTAGTTAATACTCTGAAAAGGCTTTGGGATTCCTGGATGAAAGGTGTGATGAAAGAAGTGTATTGTTATTGTTTTAGGGGAGGAATCATGCTACTGGGTAAGCCTCTGTCACTGAGACTTGCTGGACTTGTTCTGACTTGCCTATGACTCCTTTCTTTCCTAATTCGGGAGATAAAGCCTCAAGTCTATGCTGAGATGCTGCACAGTGTGTTGTGGCATTTGGGACAGTGCATCTCGCAGACAGAAGAGCTTCTTGCTGATCTCTCAGTGGTACCCAGAGGTGAGTGTCACAGCTTTCTGACTTGCTCCTTGGTAGTTTGGGCAGCATGGCTATATCATGTGTAGATTTGTAGGGCAGCTTGATCTTTGACCAAGGGTGTGGGGGAGAATGGCAGTAGCTCTGAGCTTGCTTCTGATTTGAGCTGCCTTCCATACATCAGTAATCCTTCTCATATTTCACCTTTCTCCTCACCCAAAATGTATTTGTTTTCCAAGAATTCCCCAGCTCCTACAGCATGGTGACAAATCAAGGTAGTCCCCGAAAGTTGCGGTGGGGGAGCAGGTGAGAGCCACTTCATTACGCCCCAATTCTGATCTGCTGTTTGTGCTAGTGCGGTTAGAACATGTTGCAGTCACTACCGCTGAGCTAATAGCGTGATACAAGAGGGTGAGCGGAGTAAAGTAGGTTAAAGTAACTTCTTGTGCTCTTGTTTATTTTCATGGGCTTTGTATGCAGCCAGTGAAGTGTTAATCTGTGCAGAATCAGCTTGGAAACGCACCAAATCTGGCACCAGACCATTTCACCCACCCTGCCTTGGAATGAAAATCAAACTGAAAACCCACAAAGACTATAACTGCTTGTTTGGTGTCTCACTTCTGAACTAGATTTCAACCAGTCAAAGTGAGACGAAGTGAGGCAGGGCAAGCTATTTTCAAAGGCTGAAAAGCAGAGATCTATTGCTATATTCTGGGACTGCCGAACCAACAGAATAAGATACTTGTCTATGACCAGCGCAGCTGGAAGTGGAAATCTGAGAGGTAGAGATGAGGTACAAGTTGCAGAACCTTATCCTAAACTGATTGCAATCGGTGGCCATGTACCTAATATTTCCTTTACACTGGGATGGCTTCTCACGTGTTCATGCAGATTGTAAAGTCCTTATGTAGTGAGGAGCCCTCCCAGTTCTACTAAAGCTTATTTCAGAACATGGAAGTCTTTGTCAAGATGTTGGCTGTGGCAGTCAACTGTAGAAAGATGTGTTATTGATCAAGGATATTTCAGTTGCTGTCATTACATTATGTCCCACAGACTGTTGTAGTAGTACAGGAGGTTAGTGCTGTCCCAACAATTAAAGAGCTTGTAACCTCCAAAAAGATGTATGCAAAATGGATGAGAGAGTAACAAACCTTTTCTGCTGATTGCAAAGGTGATCAAATAATCGGGGAAGTCTCTATGAGCAGCATTTTGGCATCATGAATATAGTTACTTGTAAGCTCTGAGTTAACATATCCCAAGGACTGAATGCTGCCCTTGAAACTTGATGCAAATGACAAGAAGGGTATTTGGAGCTGTTGTCTTTGCCCAGCTGAAGTGTGTTTCTGGGAAGCAGCAAGACTTTGGTAGAATTGGATGGTTAAGGGGAGGAGCTCAATTAGTAAGTGGCAAATACATTAGTGATGCTTTATCTGACTGCAGAGGGGTGGCATGCAGCACCTACTGTTTTTGTGGGATGTTTGAGGGTGTGGGGAGATCAAGCTGATTCAGAGTGACGCATAGAAGAACACGCATATTTTGTTTCCCTCAGCAGATCCCTTCAACATTTGGAAGTCTTCCATTGTATCAGAATTGCTTTGGGACATATCAAACATTGAGTGATTGAAGCTGGTAGGTAACTGACCTCATCCAAACAAGGGTCTTGCAGTACTTAGGCAGGCACTAGCTGTTTGTTTCAACACCCAAAATGGTAGAAGTCGTCCCATTCTCTTAGAAGTGTGTGTCCTGAGTGTGCCACAAGAGTGGAGGAGAAGCGTTAGGTTGGTGTGATTGCTTGCGGCAAAGGTGGGAGTGGAATTAGCATGTCTTGCTTCGTGGCCCTGTGCTTTTGCTACAGGACTCCTGGACTAAGCCCGTTGCTGCCATTTCCAACCACCCTGCCAAGGTAGATAGCTTCAGGGACCTAGTCTGGATTTTCAAATTGTACTTACCAGGCCAGCAGATTAGTTGATTCGGTTGCCTTGTGAAAGGTCCCATTTCTAGGAAGAGTGATTGTAGGGATGTGCCTGAATCCATCTTCAGATGGAAAAACTGGTCATGACTATGTAGAGAGACCCTCCTCAGCTGATGTGCCCCCCAAGCTCTGCCACTGGCTCTTATGGGAGTATTGGAATATCAATGAGCAGGGGAATAATAATAAAAACCATAATAAATTTATTATAGGAAGACAGCAGCAGATCAGATAGAAGAGGTTGCATATTTTCTTCTATGCAGAGTGTAGCAAAATGCCTTCAGTTAACAGCTGGTGCCAGAAAACATGGTTTAGATACATCTAAAAGCAAATCTAGGTCGAGGTGCTATGAGGGCTTAGTTTAAGAAGTCACAAAATGTCAATGACAGATCTGTAAAACAGAACAAGATAGCTGTTCCCTGCTTATCTAGCAGGATAAGGGCCTTTTTTTAGGACACAAATTGTAAGTTACAGTTCCTTTTCCTGTCTTGAACAGACATTTTCTGATCAGTTTTCTAGTATATTTCTTACTGAGGCCTTTGATAATGCGCAGTAGCTCAACCGGAAGAGATGGATAAGCTCAATATAGTGAAGCAAATACTATCAGGCAGAGGTGGAAGCTGAACTTCTGTTGTGAATGAACATAAGTAATCTTTTAGGGAGTTCAGTACAAGATGAGAGAGGGAAAGCAGCTTGTCACCCGCGTATTGTCTTTGGCTTTTGGGTAAATGTTCCAAATTACAAGGTAAAGAATTAATTTGGGGTTGATCAGAAATCCAACCTGAAATCCTATCTGCTTTTTCCTTGGTTTCACAAGGAAGACCAGACAATTTTAGCTCCATAAAATTTCAGTACAACTCTTCTTCTTAATGTGCCAATAACTATTAATGTAGCTTTGTTTCTTGATGTATTTTACTTATTTAAATATCCTTTATCAAGGCTTGATTTAATATTCCTCTCTCTTTACTGTGTTTAAAATGGCTTAATTCTATACAAACATAGCTATTTTCAAAATAGTTCATTCAGATGAATTTTTTTCAGTGATCAAAACACATTCTTTGGCTTAGAGCCAAGGTGTGTAAACTAGGAGACTTAACAGTTTGCATTTCAAGATGCAAATGAACTGTGATACGAACTTGTCAGATGCTGCTCTCTCCATGGATTGTCTTGGGCTCCTTGGGAATGAAGCATGTTTTAATTGAGAACAGGGATTGCTGGAGGAGGTCTAATGTTCATCCATAGTATTGCCAAGATAAGAAGTTTTGTACTGAACTGAAAGATCTGGGGTTTGAAACTTCTTGCTAATTCACTTCAGACTGAAAGCTGCCAGATGTAAGCCGTGAGGAGGTGGTTTTCAGAGCAGAGAGGACTCAGCCTTCAAGGTCTCCTGGTGGAGTCTGGCTTCTGATCTCTTGTTAAGGTTTGCTCTTGAGGAATGGAAGTTATCCTCATCCATGCTGGACAGTGAATGCATTGGTGTTGCCTGAATTCCCCTGTCTGCCCCCCTGAGTGTTAATTTACAGTTTACTGGACTTTGGGCAGTAAAAAAATCAAAGCATGTGATATAAGGAAGCAAGAAATGTAAAGCTGTACAAAACACCCAACTCTGGAAGGCATCAGCTCAGACAGCTGTGGTATTGGGGGTCTTCTGAGGAGAATACTGATCTATTTAAGCAGTGCCTCTTTGCCACAAGAAGAAAGAAACGATGCATCTATGGATGAAGGCAGTATCATCTCTGCCTCTGCATTCCTCGGCACCGCAGAGGATCAGTGTTTCTCTGGCCAGTGTGTGTTGCTTTGGGGAACAGTTTTCTTGGTTACTGGAGTGCAGAGAAGACTGTACAGAAGTCTGATTCCTAAACTGAGGGATCCACCTGCCACTGAACTAGTTAACTACAGAGATGTATGTCCCAGGCACAGGAGTCCCTGTCAGGTGGTTGTTCTGGTAGAGCATGACAATCTATGGCATAATAGCGAAAAGGCTGGGGGGGCGAAGGAGCTAGTCAGAGGTGTAATGTGTGTGATTAATGACTGAATGCATTGAGTGGACATAATCTGAACAATAACTTTCACTGAACATTCTAGTAGGTCTCAGCAGAGGCAGGCTCGAAACCAGACCTAGCTGTGAGTGTTTTGTTTTGTGAATACAGACCCTGGCATGACAGTGTCAAAGGCTAGAACTCCTGGGCACTGAGAAATATATGCTGCTCTAATACAAGCAATACACATTTGGTCTTGCCTGCACTCGAGCTGTTCTTCAGAGAGTAAAGGATAACTCATTTTGGACCAAACAAGACCATCTGTTCCCAGCATTCATGCTGATTCCTGAAATGGGTGGTAAAAGATTAGGTATTTCATAAAAAGCTAAAAACAGGAGAGGTTTTCTTTCCCAAGCCTTCTGCATAACTGGCAACTAGCATGTCTGCTGATAAAATAGACAAAAACAAAGAAAAAAAAGGGTGTTGCTCAGCTGGGTCCTGCACTCAGGCATTGTAGTTGAAGGACACATACTGGCAGTTGTACACTGCAGCAAGCGATGAGACTTGGTGCTTTCATTGCACAAGAGAATTTTCCTGTTCTGGTACTTAGCAGGATGGAAGTCAAGAGCATCCTGTTAAAGGAGGAAACTGGTTTGGGTTTGAAGAAGTATTTCCACTATAATTTGTATCTCTTATGTACAAATTAATTACTTATATTAATGTAGAAATATATGGAAGTGCTTCCTTTAAACTGTTTTCTTAAAAAATTTTAAAGTGAAATCAATATCAGAAGTGGAGAAGGTTTTTATTCCTCATCTCCCATGTTTCCATTGCTCCCAGCACTGCAGCAGTTCCTAAGGTATCTGTTTCCCCTTCCACATCTGTGTGACCTGTGGAGAGCAAGCAGCTCTGAAATGCTGGAGGAGAAGGGGGTTTGTGCTGCCAGTGTTTGTCGATGTAGCTGGTATTTGCACAAAAAGGAAACAAAGGAGACACATTTAAATGGAGGACAGTGCTGCCTGTCAGAGCACGAGTCCCACAGGCAGCAAGGTGCTTGTTTCTCAAGTGTGAGTCTTAAGCTTTTGTAGCTTAAGCATAAGGCCATGTCTTGAGGAAATCTGTCTGTATACAGTTCAAGAAAGCCGGCGGTTATGAAACAAGTACTGTTGCCTCAATATCTGCGGAGTCAGCCATATGCCATCAGGGCTTTGCTGCATGTTCTCTGTGTCAAGAGCAAGGCAGGGATGTTGCTGTGATTGCTGTTGAAGCGGAAGTCCACTGGGGTGGGGACACCTGAAGCACAGGGAACCAGTCTGATCAAGACTACTGGCGGGGGCTCAGGCTGGAGAGCAAAAGCTCTCCAGTGAGGAGAGCAAAGACAGATGCTAAAGCAGAATCTTTAAAACATGAGAGGTGGCTAGCTAAGGAGAGGCAGAGGCACGCTGCAGTAGTGGGCTGTTCAGGTTAGCCAAGGGGCTTGCCCTCAAGGGCAGTAATTGGCTGCCCACGAGGTATGTGGCGATTCCCTGAGCTGGGACTGTGAAAGACTGAGCTGTGAGATGAGGATGGTAGTGCTCCGTGAGAGGCTGCAGCTTGTTAAAGAAATGGAGGTAGGACGGTCCCACTGGTCTTAAGTTTTTATCCAAATCTCTGCATCTGTTAAACGCTCAGGAGTAATGGATAGTGTATAACAGTGAAGGTCTAGATAGTGAGAAGTCAAGGCCTCTGTGGAACTGGTTGAGCTCTAGTGTGTGTATATTATGTGCTTACTTTGGAAACTGCAAATTGCAGTAAGTAATCTTGGCCAGCCTGGGCTTTCAGACTCCTATTGACTGCCCTGCAGTCTGTTTTGCAGAGCCCTGCCATCAGGGAACTGAGCCAGTCTAGTGGAGAGACAGCTAGATTTGGGGAAAACTTGTGCTCTGCATTGCCAGAACATAACTTTGCTCCACTAAAGCAGGCACAACAGAAGGAGAGGTACTAGGCTTCTCCAGGAGCATGTGACTCTGAAGCAGAGGCTTGATTCTGGTGATGTGTCCTGTGTATTTTGGTAACACTGAGCTGCTGCTTGTGACCACCTGCAGTTGTGGTGCTGGCTGAAGCTACCCTGTTTAACTTTTTCTTTTCACAATGCCACCTGTTTGAGTGGGTAAAAACTTGTCTGCTTTACTTCTTAAGCAATGAACTGGGATACCTGCCAGCACTCTCACTAGCAAAAATCAAACTTTTATGTGATGAGGTTAAACTGAGTTGCTTCCAACTTCCCTGTCACTTGCTGAGCACACCCTGTGTGCAGACCTCTCAGCTGCTTCCTCTGTGGCTCTATCCTTTTTTCCTTCTTTCCCCCCTGCCCTGGTTTGCCTTGCTTACCATGTCTTGTAGCTTTGCTCAATTTTCTTGCCCTTAGGGCAGAGTGTATAACCCCATTCTGCTCTCCCACCACTTCACTGTCTTTTGCTGTCTTGGATTTGTGCATCATACCCTCGCCTTCACTGTTCATCTGCCCCCTCAGCTCATTTCCTAAGATGGAGCCTCTGCTGGTATCCTGCTCTGCTTTCACCAATTTCTTCGTCACCTTGTAGTTCCTCTTTTTCACTTTGTAGAAAACCTGCAAGGACTTACTCTCCCTGCCTGCCTTTCTGCATCTTCCTGCCCCTATTTTCTTGGATGTTGCTCAGAAATGTCTGTGCCATAGGCCTGAAAAGGGGAAAACAGCATTTAGTATGTCTGGTCCACAGCAATACAAACTTGGATCAGTGGGTGTAAAACAGCATGGTGACTAGCCAGCTGAGTCCCTCCTCCCCAGAGCTGGCCGCTGCCATTTGTCACTCCAGGAACCTTTGAGAGATGATTCCATCTGATTTTCTGATACCCTGTACTAATGCCGACCATGATGTAGAGACTCAGTGCATGGCATGACAACAATTACTACACAGTCTGCTGTGGAATTACTGTGGATCTGAAATAGTTGTGCTTCAGGCTTTGCATCATCCTACTCAAAGCTACTGAGGACATGCGCAAAAATGCAGTTTTCCTAGTGTTCTCTTGCTTAATGCTGCACAGGAGGACATAAGTAGAGGAGAAAGGCTTATGTGCCTCCGTCCATATGTGAGTCAAGTTCCCAACCCTTTTACAGGTCTGCTGTTGGCTTTCAGCAGGTCACTAAGTCTGGGTCTTGTTGTTATATCACGTTTACGCATGAGTAGCTATTTCTCTTCCCTCTGACAGACTGTCTGGCAGGAGACAGGATGTGGTCTCTTACAACATGTGTGGTTTTGGTGCAATAAAACCCAAACCCTGTGGGGGATCAATAAATGTTACTATTCATACCAACTAAAAATAACTCAAAGCTCTATGTTATATGGTGTCTCTGGTAGCCTAGAGTGTCCCTGCTGCAGAAGTTATTTCATCAGTCATGAATTATTACATTTATGTTCAGTTTAAGCACCTGTGTGTGCTTGAAATCTGTGTAATATTTCTTAATGGGAAATTGTCTCTACTAGCAAAACTGCACAATTCTAGGCTTTTCTCAGGGGTGCGTGTGAAGCAACAGAGGCACATTAGAACATAGGAAATTCTAACTAAATACAAAAAAAAAAAAAAAGCTTTTGCCATGAAGGTAGTCGAAGACTGGATCAGGACTCCTGAGAGTCTGGAGAATCTCTGTCCTTGGAGGTACTAAAAACCTGACTAGACAAAGCCTGGAGTAACCTGCTGCAGTGGGACCTGGTTTAAGCAGAAGGTCAGACCTGAAGGGTCCAGAGGTCCTTCCCTACCTCATTCTTTGACATTTCTTAGCTGAGCTAAGCTGTGCCAGATATGGTTTGGCTCAGGATGTGCTATTGTCTTTGTAATAGAGTTCAATTTCTCTATGTTGTTTTCTTCAATACAGATTGTGATCCAGATGGACAGAGCAACGAAGAGCATAGAGCCATGGAAGATAGCAGTCATCGTTGTGTCACTGATAGTGGGCTTAGCCCTCATCATTGGCTTGATTACATTCTTTTTGTGCCATGGTAAGTGCGCCACTGTTTTTGTTGTCACAAGTCTTCAGGAATCTGTTGTGTTTCACTTGCTACTGTGGTCTTGCCTGATGATTTAGGTATAAAATTCAACCCTAGTATAGAATCCACGTGAGCAAACTGATCTGAAATGATTAGAAAACCTGCAAGAATACTTAAAATATAATTTACTTGAAGCATGGATTCAAGTTTTGTCCCTCTTTCTGTTTCTTGTCTTGCCCTGGTGTCTCCACTGGTAACTGTGGTTAACCAAAGGCTAGCAGTCTTCTCTGTAAGCCAGGAGTGTGTCTAGTACTCAGGCTATGAAGAGTAAGCTTGGTCTTGGACAGGTTTTTTTTCAGAAACTGAAGCTGGCACTTCTAGCTGAGGATATTCCAGAAAGAGAGAGGTTTAGGCTTTTTGGAGCCCAGGAGTTAGTCCTGGTTGCCAAGGGCCCAGTTTCAGTAGCAGATGAATGAAGTCAAGCCATTCCATTCCCAGTCTCTGAGATACCAGCGTGAGGGGTTTTGAAATGCCTTCCTGCTGGGATGGAACCAGTCGTGTTGCTGTCTTGGCTTACTGAGAGGTAGCAAGGCCATGGCTTGAATTAGGACACTAGGCAGAGCAGTGGCAGAGCTACAGCTTAGCTTTGCTTTTTGCTAACTGCATTATGGGGCCACTCTCTGTCATTCACCCGAGAGCCAGATTTTAAATTTAACCTGACTTCTTAATGGGTGCAAACAGCTCTGGGCCACCTGCCTCTCGGAGGGGCAGGGACATGTCAGAGTGCAGCTAAGGAGGAGTGAGTGCGTCTACTGAGTCAGAAGGGACATATATAGGCTGGTGTGTTTCGTGCTGTGCTCACCTCAGACTGATGAGAAGATGGTCCCCAGAGAAATGTTATAGTGGGTATAATTTAGAGCTACTTGGGATAGTTCTCAAAGTAGAAAAGACCCCCTAGATGGTCCATGGAGCAACAAGATGATCCAGAGCCCCCTTTACTCAAAGTGCTGCTAAAGCTGTAATTTCACAGCTGATGGAGTCACAGCCAGAGCCTGGGAGCCTTACTTGTGCCACGCTCTGTGAAGTGCTGTGCATGTCTGAATTGTACTGAAGGAAGTCAACCACCTCTCCTTTTCTTCTCCTCTGTAGATCAGGACCGATATTACAATGCATCTTTCCTAATCACCAATGTCGACTATGACCCTCAGTATGAAAGGCAAACCACAGAAGAGTTCAGGCACCTGAGCCAAGAGATTGAAACCATGGTAAGCTAAGATGTTTCGCTCTTTCTGCCTGACCTATGGTGAAGAGTCCTGCGACTGTGTGACTGGAAATAAAGAGTCAGAGGTGATTGTGCCTCATCCTTATGTGGCTGGCCTTACCTTTCAAACCTTGCTGTAGTGGGTTAAAGATGTATCACTGACTGTGCGCAAGCAGATGGTAGGCACAAGTGCTGTCTGTCCCAGCAGCCCTGTGGTGAAACAGGCACCCACTGAGCAGAAGGGACAGCAAAACTGGCCAACTCAGCTGTTTATTTTGGTTCTGCATCCTCTGACGGAAATTTAGCAGTAGCTTTGGTGTAGAGGTGGAGATCTGAAGGCTTTTTCTTGTGTTTTGGAGGCTCATGAGAGTGTTATATCTTGAGAGCATGTACATATTACATGTGTATTTTAACACACTCTCTTCCTTTAACAGATATCTGAAGTATTCAAGGGGTCCTTTCTAAGTAAAAGGTACATCAGGTCCCATGTTGTCAGTCTAAGGTAAGTAATGTGAAGGTCAGGAATAAGCAGGGATGTGATAAATATCCTTTCTTTCTACCCCTTGACCATATGTTGGCCTGGTTGTTTATGCTTGGATTACACCAGCAGGATGACTAAATCTAGGCTAGTTGTCACTCTCCTTCGGTGCTCACAACACTGAGGGCTCAGTTAGGTCAGCAAGGAAGAGAAATTTGGCCTTCCGCAGATTGATTGCCTGAACACCAGTTGTTTGTGGCTGTGATGCAGTCACTGAATTACTAGGTGATCCCAGTCTTCACTACTAGTTAAGGGCTTGAGGGATGCAGACTCAGCTCATTATTCCACTTAATGCTTCCTGTGAAAGCTCAGGCTGGTGTTTGCCCCTCTTCATGGTGTACAGCAGGAGGTGACTATTCTCTTCCCTCTCGAAAAGGTCTGAAGGAGTAAATGATTCCGCTGTGAGATACCTGGATATAGAGTTGAGGGAAGGAGGCAAGTGGGAAATGCAGGTATAAAGGTCCTGTGTGAAAGCTTTTAAGTCTGTCTGTTCTCTGCAGTAATTATGTATCACTCAGCGATAAGATCCATCACTTCCTTCTCCTTCACATGATTTTGGTTTGAAGTTGTATTTCTATAAGGCTCAATTCTGCTGTGGAATATTTTTCCCTAGACAACAAAGAATGCTAGACTTCCCACAAATGTCCTCCACAGCACTTCTGACTTTCTTGCCTTTACCTGTCTCTAGATGGAATGAGTAATTTCCGTAAACCAGTGGTTCTCAACCTGTAGTCTGTGGACCCCTGGGGGCTGCAATGGGTCTATGAAGGCTTAAATCAGGGGTGGGGAACATCCAGCCTGGAAACATTTGATCTGGCCCGCGGCAAGCACTGCGCCTCCTTTTCCCACAGCCCCCTCCCCTCAATGCTCCTCTCATACTCAAGCCCCGACCCCCGCCTGCCCTGACACGCTAGTATATTCAGTGCTAGTGTGGCTGCTGGGACCCACTTTAACTAGGCAGTTTTTCTCTTAAAGACATTTTCTTAACCCAACGGCCCTCTTTAGGGCCCCAACGGGGCTGAGGTCTGTTTCTCCAAGTGGTGGCCCTGGACCCGTAAACAAAAATATATGGTGACTGAACACAGACAAACAAGGGGGGAGGTGAGAAGAATTGTTAAAACTTTTCATCAAATTTTAATTTCAAAATTGGAATAAAATTTGGAATTAGCACATTAAAATACCATAAAATGGGCCATTTGAGCAAGAAGAGTGTTGACGCTATTTTAAATTCATATGGAATCATTGCAATAAAGATATTATAATAGGAGTGTGTGCATTAACAAATTACTTGTTTCCCCTTCTCTCCAAATTTGAAGACCCTTAATGAGAAAATTGAACTAAATATTTGATGCAGTCTAGTGCTTTAAATCTTGAATTAAGTCTTGGTGGTCTGTGGCCACAAAAGGTATTTAAAGGGGGTCCGTGGTGAAGGAAAGGTTGAGAACTCCTGCCTTAAACTGTTCTACATTGTTTTCTGCTCTTGGTTTCTTCCACAAGCCTCCCATACTGCATATCAACTGAAATCACAGAACTTGGGAGCTAGACTTAAATCTCTTTACACCTTTTAGGTCAACCAAACAGTGTATCACTTCCAAATGTGTTTTCACTACAGATACCTTCTTGTGCAACTAGGCACTGGGCAGCTGCATCTCTGCTGTCTTTCCCTCTAGTCTTCAGTTGGTTTTCCTTTAGACTGTTAGTCTAAAGTATTGGGCCCAATATTTTATGCTGACAGTAAGTGATCATGCCTCGCTCTGATAACTTGAACAGTATAATGAGTGTTTTGTCTCTAGATACAGTGGAGCTAACTGGCCAATAAATGGAGAAGTGACTTAAATGGAAAGAAATGCCAAAAGACCTTTTTAACTTCTGCAGCTCTAAACTGGGTCTTTTCAATAGCTGTTAGGAATAGCCTATTTGGGTATCTGTTGAAGGGTTCTAACTTGCTGTATTGTTCCTATTGCCATCTGTGTCCTGCTGACTGTGAGCTGTGTGGAGGCCAAAGGGAGTGATCCCTCATCTCCTCAGCTGTACCCCTTATAACAGTTCCCAGAAAATTCACTCTGATCATTGTCATAGCGAGAACCAAGCCTTTTCCTGCCTGCTGAGATGTCATCATCTTCCTTTACTTGTGCACAGCTACACTATTTGTTCTGTACATCTGTGCAGACCCGACCTGTTCTCATATAAAGAAGGCAGACAGGGCAAAGCGAAATGAAGAGGATTAGTGGGCAAAGAGAGAATGACACCACTTTGTTTTTGTTGGTTTGCAGCCCAGATCCTGGTGGAGTGCTTGCATCTGTTGTTCTGGTATTTAAATTTGCCACAGCTGACAGTAAGGCAACAAGCTGGGACCACGTCAACCGTGTATTACGCAGAAGGCTGAAAACAAGCTCCACGTTCTTGAATGTTGACCAGTCTACCCTTAGACTCACAGGCAAGTGTCTGTTTTGAGTACTTAGTGTTTATGTTTTTAGTGTGGAATTTTTTCCTCATACTTTGCTGTTCTTAGTGTCATGGGTTTCACTTTAGTATGCAAATATGTGCTGTTCTTGTTTTCTTCTTTTGCCTTCTCAAAATTGTGTGTTACGGCTGACAGCCTGGGAACTTGGAAGAAGTAGCATGCAAAGAACGAAAGCATACTGGCACTGATTTATGAGCGTGAGCTCTTCTCTGTGCATCAGAGGCTCTCTCTGTGTGACTTAGCTCTGTTGAATGGGATAGTGTCCCCCCAATTCATTAAAACAAGGCCCAACTTTGTGACCATGGTTTCACAGATTACTTTAAGGGGCACTGAATTGGACAAGAACCTGTAGTGCTATTAAAATGCAAGGCTGAGATGGTTTCCTTCTTTACCCCCTGCCATTTTCTTTGCTTATTTGACAGATTGCTGTAGCAAGTGTTCATAACAAACCCCCGAGGTTCCCTGGGCAGCAATCCTCTGCCGTGAATCTGTCACTGGTTACCATCAGAATCTGGCAGAGGGGTTTTTGTAGGAAAGAAATCGGGAATGTTACAGTTTAGCTCCAGTCAATCTTGGCACTGAGGATTTGTGAACACTGTTTTGACCACCTTGCCATACTGAACCTGAACAAATTCACGTGGGCATTTATATTGTGCAATGCTGCTTTTGTTAGCTTTGAGCTACGGCAAGGAAGACATATCCTTTGGCCTTATACTTTCAGTGATGAACAGAGGCTTAATTGAACTTCCCCAACAGAGAAAATTACTCCCTTCACCATACTGTCGCTCCATGCAGCAATGCAAACATTTAATTTGTGTTTACTGGGTCCAGGGAGGGAGTCTGTGTTAGATCACATAGCAGTACGAGATATACTCACTGTGATGTTTGCTTTTTGTTTCAGAGTTGAATAAGGAAAAGGGAGACAACCTTTTAAACAACTGTAAGTACAAACGCTTTATAGAAAAGGTCCAGGGACATGGTGCTATAGGTTCTGCGTTTGCAAGATTCTTATGCTTTTGAGATGCAAGTTGAAAAAAATAACTTGTTAAAGATACTAGAGCAGTAAACAGGGAAGACTTCAGCTCATTTTCTTGCAGTCAGGCTGGCTCTGTAGTGTTTGCAGAAACAAGCATTCTGACTTGGTGGTGGGAAGCACTTGCTTTAATGTTGGTTATGGGAAGTAGGGGCATGTAGATGAGTTGCAGTTAGTGAGCTTTGCACAAGGACTGCAGTCGCTGTGGGCCAAGATTCTTGCTGGAATCCTTCTAAAAACATTTTTCTTCCTTCCCCCTCTCTGCAGAAAAGTTTGGCAATAAATGTATGTCAGATTTGAGCTAAACCTTGCAATATACAGGGAAAGGCCAGAGTGTGGGAGAGGAGCTGTCCACAGTGACAGCACGGCAGTGGCACAGCCCTGGAGGGGCAGGTTCTCAGTGCTCCTGTTCTGTGCTCTCCCATGAGATCTTATAGCTCCCCTGGAAACAGAGAGACAGCATAAGTCCCTTCCCAGGGGACATCAGTCCCCTGCATGGTCTCAGAGCCTGTGCACATTAGCTTTCCATCTTTAAATGGGCTCTGAGAATTAACTGGTTTGGATCTAACTTTTTTCAGCTGAGTAATATGCGACTGTGCTGTTGGCACAGTAGCTATATGTAAACTGTTGGAGGAAGAAGACGCTTCTGTTGCTGTTGTCAAGGCTGACCTGGAGGTGACCTGACAAAATCCATTCTTTGTTTGCTTAGTTTGTGGATGGGTTTTTTGTTTGGTTTTGTTCTTTCTTGCAATCTAGTCTTCAGCAATTTTGTGACTCTTAAAGCTGTACTATGTTGGTATTGCCTTTGCTATACAGGTGGGATGTTACAAATAATGGGAAGATTGCCTCCACTGGGTTCACAAGTGATGTGCAGTGTCTGTTTCATGCATATTTTGGTGGTGATGAGTGTATTAAAGTTTAGAACTGCCCTGGTTGCTGTTTATATGGGGGTTCCTCAGTATTTTCATACTCTATTTTTAAGATGTCTTTTTTTTAAAAACAAAACCAAACTAAGGATGCTCTTTATTTTTTCACACAGTACCAAGAGAGGTTTAGTCTTTAGATGAAACTTGCATGCCATTATTATGAAAGCTGTATGAATCTAAATGCTTAGGTTAATTATCAGTGCATGTCTTTGTTCCTAGTAATCTGTGTAGGTACCTGTATGCACAGACACACTGATGACTACATATGTTACCTGTCCCTCTGTACAACTCTGGTTAAATATCAAACAAAGCAAGGTTTGTAGAGGCAATATTTTTAAACTAGGTAAACAGTTACAACTGGGGAAAATAGACCCTGTCTCAGATATACAGCCTTCAGTTCCCATGGGAGTACGTATGGGCTTGTGTGCCTGAAAACTGGCTTAATGAAAAGTAGTGACTCTTCTATCAAACTTGTTTATCCTACATCTATTCTGAGATGCTTGTGACCACAACACTTGGTTTCCCTGCTATTGAAGGCACTGCTTTAGGTGAAGGCTGTCTCTTGACACCCCTGCCCTGTTACGCCTGTGCCTGCAGCCATGAGGGCCCTTCCCAAAGAAACACCCTGATTTCCCCCGATCAGCTAAAGCAGAACTGCCTTTTCTTTGACAGGCTGTGGAATACGAAGACAGGCATTCTCCTTCACAGGCGTGGAGAGAATACTTGGTGGGCAGCGTGCGCAGGATGGGGAATGGCCGTGGCAAGCTAGTATTCAGCTTGATGGGACCCATCGCTGTGGTGCATCAGTGATCAGTAATACGTGGCTAGTGACTGCAGCCCACTGCTTTAGAGGGTAAGTCATCAGCACCTTTCTGATCCCACCGGCCTTAGGATTCTCGGGTGCTCTGACCTTTGATGGCCCACTACCATCTGTATCTGCTGAAAGATAATGAAATTTGGGTCTTCTCTGTCCCTTAGGCAAACTTGGCCGCATTGCATTTTGATGCTTAAATGGAGAGCTAAGCTCCTTTGGGGATCTTGTTTTATGTGGCTGTGACGTAACCTCAAATATCTTACAGAGTAAGAGATCCTCGGAGGTGGACTGCCAGCTTTGGAATTCTGCTGAGACCTCCAAAACATAAAAAATTTGTCCGAAGAATTATCATTCATGAAAGATACAGTGACTTTGTCCTTGATCATGAATATGATGTGGCTGTTGTGGAACTTGCCTCTCCTATTGAGTTCACAAGTGATGTGCACAGTGTCTGCCTTCCTGAAGCGTCTCACGTTTTCCCAGAGAACACTTCCTGTTTTGTTACAGGTTGGGGAGCTTTGGAGAATGATGGTGAGTGTCTCTTGCCTTCCTGTGCCCTGTCAAACACGTATCTGAGAAGATTGCAGTTGAATTCAACACTGAAACATGTACAAAAAACCTTTTGTCCATGATGCTAAAGAGCATCTGGTGAGGCTGGAAGATGGAGAAGGATTATGTTTGGCAACAAGTGAAGGACTTCAGCGGGGCGAAAACTTTCTTCTTCCTGAGACATTGTCTGGGAAGCTCCCTTCATTGCCTGTAATGGCAGAAAAAACTGTAGGAAAATCTGGCTACTGCTAAGCCTTCAGTATTTTAGGTTGCATACCCTGTCTGCAAATGCTAATGCCACTTCTCCTTCTAGGCTATAGTGTTAATCAGCTTCGACAAGCGGAAGTGAAAATTATAAGTACTGCGACTTGTAATAGAAGACAAGTATACGGTGGGGCGATAACACCTGGAATGTTGTGTGCTGGATACTTGGAGGGTCAAGTGGATGCCTGCCAGGTAAGTCTTTTCATAGGTAATAGTAAAAAGGAAATAGGTGGGGTGGGAGGTGATGGTTCCTAGAAATAAAACATACGTTGGGGAATCTTGACTAAATTTATGGGGTTCATTATCTTGACAGATGTAAATTAAGATCTTCATGGCTCATGGGCTGAAGTCTGTACTTAGGTGCCTTGGGGTTTATATATAATGCACATGTGCGAGAATACAGATGTGAGGGTGTGGAGTGGGAGAGACTGAATTAGACAGGCTGTCAATCTCTGTTTTGTCACTCAACCATATGGAGGTTGAATTATAGATGTGGTCTAGAGACAAATATCTGTCAGTTGTAACAGAACAATTTGAGGCTTGCTGCATTAGTGATGTGAACACTGTTTACTTTGTTCCTGCCTGTTGACATTTTTTTCTTTAGGGTGACTCTGGTGGGCCACTGGTACATGCAAACTCCAGAGGAATCTGGTATCTTGTGGGAATAGTGAGCTGGGGAGATGACTGTGGCAAGCCAAATAAACCAGGAGTGTACACACGAGTGACTTACTATCGAAACTGGATCAACTCCAAAACTGGCATCTGAAACCTGCAGCGGGTTAAGTTTTATGGGCTGTGTACAGCTATTCCTCTGACACATTCTGCTCTGTGGTTACCCTCTAAACAGCTGCTGGCTTAGCTTGTGGTCAAGTATCAAGTGCCAGCAAGCTCGGAGTAGTCTAGGACTTGAAATTGGTTTGGCCTACAGCCGGACAGGAACAGACTTGATCCACGTGACAGCTGTTTGTTCAGGAAGTACTCTGTCAAAGGACAACTGCCTATGCAATATACTGACCCTTTTTTCTCTGTGGCCAAATGGCTTGGCCCCTACTTTTATACTCAGGCAAAGCATTTGAGACCAAACAATCACTTACCAGCATCCAAGACAAGTTATAACTAAAATGTGGCTTACCCATTTGCTGTGTGCTCCCAAGGCCCCATCAAGCTACAATCCAGCCCCTGACTGGAAGGTTGTTGCACTTTTGAATTCTTGAGCTTTTTCCTGCATCATTCCAGGAAGTGTACTCTTAACAAAGAACAGAAGATGGCTTAGAGATGTCCTGGTGCCTAATACCATGTCAGACTGTTACTTGGGTGAATAGAAAATATTTCCTTGCTGAGTTGTCCTGAAAAAGGAATCAGTGGAAAATGCCAGCTTCTGTCCACCATCTTTGAAAAAGTTTATGTACGCCCACTCATCGCTTCATATGAACAGCCCCTACCACAGTGTTTGCTGTGGGAATGACTGCTGGACTTGAGACCAAAAAAACCCCACTTATATTCATACCAGTTTGTTGTCATATCAGAGCATTTGGCTGAATTAATTCCATTTTTAACTTTCCAGATTGTATTGTTCTGAGTAAGTCCTTGGCTTTTTGTGCAGGATGGAGGATTGTAACAATCTTAATGTGACCACTGCTAAAAAAGAACCCCTCTCAAACTCCTTATTCTTGTCAATGCTGTTCTCAAGTCTTCATTATAATTTAATATGTGCATATTCAGCTGCCTCCTTAAAAAAAAAAAAAAAAAAAAAGGCTTTTGTGATATGGTGGAAATACCTGTCTCCTTCAGAGCAGGGCAGAACTTCTGACTGACCCAGTAACCTTATGTAAAGATATCTCTCTTTCTCTCTTCTGTCAGGAAGTAAGAATTGCCTGTGTCTCATTGCCAGACTGCAGCTAACTCCTTTGATCTCAGCCACACAAACTTCATGTTCTTTCTGACCTCATATGTTCAGGAGCCCAAGTTTCAGTCTGCCGGGTAGATCTCAAACACTTTCCACACTCCAGCAGCAGAACATGCTTATTCCTGGTGAGGATGCTTTCCTTGGTGTGTCTGCAAACCTTCTAACACTTTTATGTGGATGCTGATCCTGACAACAGCAAGTGCTGTGGTCTTAGTTGCTAGATAATGAGCCACTCAATTGCTCTCTTTTCCCTCTATGGTCAGAAGAGAAAGAACTCAGCAAAGGAGATACCAGCCACACTGCCAAGACTCGGAGCTGGTCCAGTGTGGCAAGCAAGCATCTTACGCCAGGTTAGAAAAGGCAAACAGCAGGCTTTCAGCATGCTCATAGTTAGGAGATTTGGGGGAAATGGGCCCTCAGTCTTAGGATCAAAGTGTTGTTCAAACTGAGTACAAGTCAGTTGATACAGTGGCAGTTCAGGGGACTCCCTCTGGACTATGCAGCTTGCTGCAAATGCTGTCAAACAGAACAGCATTCCATTGAGTTAACACAGGTATTTTGAGTACGCATTCTGTGATCAAGCTGCTTGCCAGTACCGAGGACCATGCTTTTTTAGACCCCTCACTGGAGGTACTGAAGTATTTGGATGCCCAGAGAAGGATTGCGTGAAAAACAAGGGTCTGCAGCTGTTGTGTGTTCTATATTTGTGTGTATCAGGAAACCTGGCACTTAAAGTTTTTCTCAGGGAACTTTTTTTGTGGAACATTGTGAGCTTCAGAAACAGAGCTTGGTATCTTAATTTCTACATAGGGAGTAAAAAGTGTCGAACTGGTTCTGTAGGTCTGAGCCCAGCAAATCTCATTTTAGTCCCTTAAGCAGAACATGGCTTTGAAGTGTATTGCTTGTGGAGGAATCTGAAAAGTGACATATGACAAGTATATATGATTTTTTTTTCATGCTGGTAGCAACTGTCTTACCAGTACAGTGAACAAAATTTCATGAAGAAAAGCATCATTACAAGATGCCATGGATTTTCAGTTCCCAAAGCACTTTAGGCTTGAGTTTTCAAGGTGCATAATGGTTTCTCCATCATGCTGGATTTCATGGTAACTTGGAAACTTAATATTTTTAGGCTTGCAAATACCAGCTATCTCACTGGTTCCCCAAAACAGGTAAGTCGGTGTCCAAAAAGTTTATTTTGCATCTGTGAACTTTTCAGTTGTGCTTATTTTGGATACAAAATCAGAAGGACTTAAGCATTTTGCTCCGTATCAAAGGCTGCAGTAAATATCATTCTCCAAAGGGGTGCACACAAGACTGAAAAAGTGAACTTGTCACTTGCTTAAGGAGCTATCAGTTCTGAGCATCTACTTGGAGAGATACAGTACCTTGATCCACCTTAATGCTGAGTGTCAGCACAGTGTGTCCAGGAGAAGTGGGGCTGAAGAGGACCTGACATCTACATGGTGTATGTTTTGGGAGCCTTTATTTTGGACTGCCTTGTGGAGTTTTCCTGATAGCAGCTGGAACAAGTCTTCTGATCCGGTTTCTTCTGGAAGCAGTGTATTTACATGCTCTGAGGTCTCTTGGTGATGCAAAGCAGTATAAATGGGGACTGTCAAGAAGAGTGCTTGAAATGACACCCCTTATCCACTGGGAATGTTGGTCCAGATGGATGTGATGGGTCTGAGTCCCTTCTTTGTGGCAAAACTACACTGTCAGCATTGTCTGGCTTTTCCTGAGGGGAAATTATGGAAACTTGAAGCAATGTAGGTGGCCAAAACGTTTTCTTTGGTTTAGGTGGCCTAGCAGATTTGTATTTCTTTTAAGCTGCAGTCTCACCTGTTTATGAAGTCACAAGCTTAATCTTCTCTCAGCCATGTTTTTGTAGGAAATAACATCTTCACTCAAGGCAGAATGGGATGTATCTAACTATACAATCATGCATGACACACAGGAATGTAATTTATATGTAAATTTAATAAAACCTATTAATTTGCCTTCTGTTTCATGTACTTTTTAATTTCTTGTGTTAGGGTAAGCAACTGCAAGATGGGGACTCCTCTGTTTTTGAATGTGTTACACCATGTATTTATGTACTGGTGTTTATCTAATCTTAACCATCTGGTTTTATTGACTTGTTAAAAGAGTGTAACTGGAAGAAAAGCGTAACTGTTACAGCAAAACGCCAGACTTTTACAGAATTTACCCTCCTGGCCAGAGGCTACCAAATCTGTGTGCAGGCAACCAGGGCTCGTGCCAGCCACTAGAGGGGTGAATCGTATTGTAGAAGAGCCTCAAGCTCTCGCTGCTGGTGGTGCTCTGTTTCAGCTCAGTAGGGAGGATCTTTGAGGACAAGGCACTGTGTCTGTGTTGACTTGAAGATGCAGAGATGCTACACGATTGTCTTGCAAAGTTTGAGGAGACGACAGCTATTCAGCTTTTAGCATAGGCCTCTGCAGCACTGTGTGAGTTTAAGGCTTTTCCCTTGTCAGAAAGTCGGCATCAAATGTTCCCCTTTAAGTAGAATCAGAATCACAGAATCATTCAGGTTGGAAAAGACCCTTGGGATCATCGAGTCCAACCATCAGCCCTACTCTACAAAGTTCTCCCCTACACCATATCCCCCAGCATCTCATCTAAATGACCCCTAATCACATCCAGGGATGGTGACTCCACCACCTCCCTGGGCAGCCTATTCCACTGTCTGACCACTCTTTCTGTGAAAAATTCTTTCCTAATGTCCAGTCTAAACCTCCCCTGTTGCAGTTTAAAGCCATCCCTTCTTGTTCTGTCACTAATCACCTGTGAGAAGAGACCAGCACCAACCTCTCTACAATGTCCTTTCAGGTAGGAGTAGAGAGTGATGAGGTCTCCCCTCGGCTTTCTCTTCCTCAAACTAAACAGTCCCAGCTCCTTCAATCTCTCCTCATAGGATTTATTCTCCAGGCCCTTCACCAGCTTCGTTGCCCTCCTCTGCACTCACTCCAGTGCCTCGATATCTCTCTCGTATTGAGGTGCCCAAAACTGGACACAATACTCAAGGTGTGGCCTCACCAGTGCAGAGTACAGGGGGACTATCACCTCCCTACTTCTGCTGGTCACACTATTTCTAATACAAGCCAGGATGCTGTTGGCTTTCTTGGCCACCTGGGCACACTGCTGGCTCATGTTCAGCTGCTTGTCAGTTAGAACCCCCAGATCCTCTCTTCCAGACAGCTCTCCAGCCACACCTCCCCAGGCCTGTAGCGATGCATGGGGTTGTTGTGGCCCAAGTGCAGGGCCTGGCACTTGGCCTTGTTGAAGCTCATCCCATTGATGTTGGCCCAGGGATCCAATCTATCCAAGTCTCTCTGTAGTGCCTCCCTAGTATGTTAAGTACAGGGTGCTGTGGCTGTGAGCAAGGGGCTGAGTAGGTTTTGCCTGCTGCTGTGCCCCACCATAGCCAGACCTTTGTCCTGTGGAAAAGTAGACTGGAAAGGCACATTGTCAGGTATTGTTGGAATCATGGGTCTATTTTTTGAGCTCATCAGCCGTCTTGCAAACAAGATAGCACAGAGCAGCAGTAATTTTGAGACTCTGATAGGATGGGAGGTTTGCAGTGGCATACAGCTACTGTTTGCTTTGACTTCTCATTTTGACAGCTGCTGACGATTCTTGTAGATTGCAGACACTTACCAGATTTCTTCTTGTCCCTTTCCCATCAGGATGGGAAACCTGGTACCATGCTCTGAGCTACCAGAGCAAGCTTTTGATGAATGAAGCATGCTGGAGTTCATTGATCCTGATCTATAATACATAAGAGCCAAAGGGATGGTCTTAGAATTTGAGATTATCTAAGCTTTATTGCAGTATTACAGGACAGGCCAGGTTGGCTATGGATGGGAAGGTGGCTGTTCATTTGGAAGAACAGTAGCCCTTTTGTCACATTTTACTGGATCAAGTACAATAAAGGGAGTCTTAGAGACAGACTTCTTAAAGGACATCATTTTAACAAATCTGATTTTTTATTTCTTTTTTTATGGCTTAAAGAAACCTGCTTTGTGCTGAGTTTCTGACAGAGCACATGCTGTGTGTGTGACACTTCAAGCATTTATGAGCATTCAGCAGCTGGCAACTGTGCCATGACCTAAGGATATGTTGAGCTGGTGTGGTTGTATATGGCTGGGGGAGCTGTATGGGTGGAGTTTCTGTCAAAGGGTTTGAAGTGAAGAACTGAGCAGAAGAATAACTCATGTTTTTTCTGTGTATGTGGTTGAACCAGGATCCTCCTCTAAAACATAGCTGTCAAAATTTCAGCTTGCTTGGGGTCTTTGATCCATTATTGCTGCAAAGAAAACTTTTTTCAAAACTCATCTGATTAGAATAGTTCAGAAACAAAACAAATGGCAGTTCATCTGCTTTATCTTAAAGTGTTTTTTTTTTTTTTAATTGAATCCATTCTTTAATGACACTTCCTTTGAAGAATACTTTGTCATTCATTGCTGGTGGCTTTCTCTCAGGTGTAAATAAATTGTTTCTGTAAAGACAGAGAAAAGGCTTTTGGGAACTTGTTATCCAAAAATGCAATTATTTTCTTTTATATAAAGTTGAGTAGGTCCGCCAAATACAAAGCATGTATCTGATTCCCCTGATCAGCTACTGAATTGGTTCTTCCCTTCAGTAAACCTGAAAGGTTGTGCTTGCTATGTGATGTTTGTCCCCTCAGCTCCTGTGCCACTGGGCAGTCCCTACCCTGAGGAAGGACTTGTCATCAGCCTGGTACCCTTTAACCACAGATCATTCTTTCTAAAGTCAATACAAACAGCTGCCTGCAATTGTCACACACCTCTGACTTTCCCCAGACCCTTGGGATCACGTGCAGTCTGCAGCCTGTGGAGTCGTGACCCAGACAGTCTGGCACTGTTCTCCAGGCCAGCGGAGATGACCTGCATACCAAGGGAAGCTGTTACTGGGATCATTCTTTCCCCAGTGGACAGACCAGATGGAGGGACTGTACTAGGAAATAATGTCTCCCATGTTAGAGGGTGGTGAGAACATAAGAAAAAACTTCCTTACTGTGAGAGTGGTTGAACACTGAAACAGGTTGTCTGGAGTGGAGTCTCCATCCTTGAAGATATGCAAAACCCAATTGGACATGATCCTGAGCACCCTGGTCCAGCCACCCTTGTTTTGACCAAGGATTTTGGGCTACACCATCTCCAGAGTTCCCTTCCCGCCTCAGCTACTCTGTGATTCTGTTCTCCCAAGGTGTCTAGCAGCTTCAGGGAAAGGCATGCAGCCATGGCTAAAGTGGTGGGTACTGTCTCAGATGAGCTGACTGCTCCTCAACTGTTTCTGTGACAGGTCAATGCTCTGACAGACAACCTAAAATGACTGACCCCGGGTCATCTTCATGCTTGACCCAGCGTTAGATGCAGTACCCAGCGCAGTTGTCCCCAACTTTGGCACTGTTACCACTGGTTGAGTAATCAATGAAAATAGCAGGGCACAGAAGGGAAAACAATCCATTCTGTGTCACCTAGGTAGAAAGCAGGTTACCCAAGAGAGAGCTCAGCCAGAAGGTTTCACAGGGAGGCAGCAAACCAAGTGGTACCCTCATTTGGTACTGAGCAGCTCTGCCTGAACCATGCTGCATTTTTCTGTCAGAGTGACTCTGCTCCTGAACTGTGGCTAAAAGGACAGCCAGAGTTGAAATGTCTGCAGGATGGAGGTCTTAGGCTTGATTTTCATTATGTCTAATTTAGTCTATGAAGCCTTAAAGGCTAATGCAGTGTGTGATAAATCAGGCAATTGCTCACAGGAATCACATTTAGGATTTTGCATGCTGCTGCAGGGCTAACTGCAACAGATAATAGCTGTGGCAGAAAGTATCTCAAAGAGCCAGACTGTTTGGCTTCCACCAGCCAAGTTCGCTACTAACAAATAATATAAAATCAAATCCAAGCTAACCCTTTCTTGGGGACATAGAGATGTAGTAGAAGTCTTGTTTTGAGTGTGTTGTCTTCCGCAGAGCTCTGTGTTAGTGCTCCCGGTAAGTCTCTCTTATGTGAAATATGTGAAACAATGCTGCCATTCTTTTGATTAATTTGAACGGTGCCTGTAAAGGATTTGCTTTTACCTTGATGTGCCTTGTTTCTTTGTAGGCCTAGTCCAATTCATATATAGATCTCCTGTCTCTCTGGAGATGCTGTGTGTCTTGAGTGGGAGCAGAGGATTTGTGCAGTGGATGTAGAGAATGGCTTGTAAACCTGATTGCTAGGCAACACCTGGAAGAAAATGCAGGCTGGCCTGTTTCGCTGTACTGAGTAGCAGCTCTGGCTGAGCAGCTGCAGAGGACAAGTACATGTGTGCTACCTTTTTGCCTCAAACGGGGCGACAGGCTATGAATTCTTTTTTAATGACTGGCAGTGGGGGACTTCTGTTGTCTGAGGGCGTTGTCAGTAGTCTGGGCTGACCTGTCTGGCTGCAACTCAGACGGGTGTAGCAGTTTCTGTTATAAGGGCCTGGAAAGAGGAACTATTTGGAAACCAACCAGGGCAGGATCTAGCATACTTCAGAGCTTGGGGCCATTGCTGTAGCATCTGAGCCTCCGCACGTTCAGTATCTCAAAGCTGCATGGGTATGTAATAAAATCTGGCCCTGCGTGATTTTTCAAGGCTCAAGATAAAGACCTGGCTCCTCTCCCAGCCCTGGCACTGGCTCTATCCTTTTAGTAGATTTTCTGGGTTTGTTTTTCTACTTATCAGTTATTAAAAGCCATAGCTGGGAAGTTCATGTGGCAAAGGAAAACATGGGATAATAAACTGGTGACCTTCTTTTGTCAAAACAGTAAAGTTGTGTAGCATGTCCACAGATAAAATTATAAAGAAATGCAGCTCATTTAGAGCTTCCCCTGAATTCTGAAGGCCAAATGCAAGAAGCCTCTTTGGGGGCGGGGGGGGAGGGGGGCGGGCCTGAAGCCATAACTGAGCTGTCAAGGTGTGCTGATGAAAAATGACTGGACTTGTCCTAGGGAAGGATTTAATCGCAGTGACCGGTTTGGTCTTATCAGATGCTCACAGAATCACAGAGTAATTAGATTGGAAGGGATGTATAGAGGTCATCTTGTCAAACCCCCCACTCAAAGTAGGTCTAATTAGTTCAGATTGTTTAAGGCCATGCTGTTTAACAGCACTTCTGTCAGTTCTGTTAAATATAACTGGTAAAAACATTAGCTTCTCAGTTTAAAAGTAATGACTGACCGCTCTCTTTGGTCTCAAATTCATGGCCTGGGTTGAGTAACTGGTAGACAATTATGTAAAACATCTTTGCTTGTAAATTCCGAAGATGTTATTGCTAAGGGACTGGCCAATGGTCTTCTCTTAAAGGCATTCTTCATCTCTACAGCCAAGGAGCCTATGTAAGTATGCAAACATAAACCAAGGTAGCCTATTATTACCATTCTTAGGCAAGCAATCTGTCTGACTGGCCGGGCTGACTTTGCAGGGTTAAACGGAGAGAATAGTTATTACATCTTTTTATGCTTTCATTCAGAAAATCCTGTGCACCCACATTCTCGGATTTTCACCCCACGCTTTGATAGCTAGTTTCTGTACTGCTTCCCTAGTATTAACTAAAAAGGTTGGTAACTGCTTTAGCTTACTGAATAACCTCATAGCACCAGGCACTTTGCAACTTGCTAATTTATTGTGAGGAAAATTGTTCCCTAATGATTGTCTTTTCTTGGTCTGTCTATGCCATTGTTCCTGGGGGCAGGTCCATGTAAATTGATTTTGTGTAATCTGACACAGACAAGTGTATTTCCTTATTTTCCACTGTTCTTCAGGACAGTTCATTTTAATGGTTAATTGATTTGAAAACAAAAGCGACCTACTTCAATTTTTATTAGGCAGATTGCAAAAAATTCTTGATTATAAGGAAATCAAATCACGTTTTTGGAATATCTCTGTTGTTCATGCTCTGTGTTCATGCTCTGGAGTAACAACAGAAAGATCTGGCCTAGTGTGCTCTGAAAGTTCATTCATCTGTTGTCCAAGACCCTTCCTCTAGCACTGCCTCCTGAGACCCTTTGCAACCTGGTATTGGTTTGATGAATGCTCTTTGTCTCCATGCAATCTTGTTGCAGAGCCCAAAATCTCGGGTAACTTTTGTCTCAAACTCTAGCTGTTTGCTACAACCTACTTCTGCTGGAATTTGTTTTTTACCTGACCCAGATGGGTAGAGCTGGCCTTTGAACTTCAGAGCACGTCAGGGAACATGCTCTGCATCTTACGGGGTAAACACTTCAAGGACCACCCTTTCCCAGTGTGCTTGGCCTGGATACTCAGGACACAAGATTAGTAGTCTCTAAATACTAGTAGAGAAATTGTTAGTAACCCACTAACAATTCTGCCAACTTGTATCTCTGTGTGCAGACCACTATGCACAGCCTCAGCCTGACTATTCTGGGAAGAAATTGCTATGCGCTTCTTTGTGTTACATCCCAAATGAATTAAGCTTTTTCTATTCTAGGAGTGTGTTTTGTAAGGACGACGTGTTTTGTGATCACAATAGTAAAAAAGAAAAAAAATTAAACTAAGGAATTCTAAGGTATTTTCTTGTCTCCTGGATTAAATTCGTTCGTAACTGATCTCCAGCACTCCATCAGGTGCCGGAGCTCCTGTGGGTGTGTGTGTTTCTGGGTGGAGCAGGGATTTCCTTTGTGCACAGACTTTTTTGAGTTTTACTAATCTTGAAAAAGAAAATAAAAGGGCAGAGGTGGGGGGAAGTGGAAGGGAATGCCCAGTGGGACGATATTAGTACATGACAGGTAACTGTGTATTCCGTCAGTAAAGCCACACGTAAGGTACGTAACTGCAGCAATGCCCTTTCTACAGGGAGCTAGGAGAAGCCAAAAAAGCAATTGATTTGTTCAAAGCAAAGGAGGAAATCAATGTTAGAGAAATAGGAGGTGCCATGCAGTGGTGCTCAGCTTTTCCCACTGTCCTAAAAATAGGCTGTCCAGATACTTGCTTCTATAATTGCATTGAAGTGCCTGTCAATGGTCATCCTTAGGGAAAGATGGAAAAAGACTTGGTATGATTTTCCTCTTGCTGGTTTTTTTTACACTCTGTTCCTGAGGTTCTTTCTGGAAGATAATGTGTTCCCATAAAAATGACTGTGAAATCTTGACACTGCACCGCAAAACCAAATGCTTCAAACTTTTTGGCACAAATCCAAACACATCAAAGACTAGAAACCGAAAGTTTGGTTTCTGGTAATTTTCCTTTTTGGTTTGTGATTTTAGATGCAAGTGCAGAATTTCTCACTAGAGATTATCCATTTTGCCCCCTTCCAGCTGGCTCTGAAGAATCACGTTTGTGCTGGGAGAAGTGAATTCCAAGGAGATTGGTGGCCCTTTTCACAGAGTAAGCATTTTCCACAGGCGGGGTTATGCCAACCATTAAATGACTAACATGTAATTAGGAGGCCGGATACTTATAGTTGTCATGTCCCTGATGCCAAGGGAGTCCAGGACAGCTGTGGACGAGTGAGCACGGAGGGAGATCAGGCTTAGCTGACCAAGCCATTTATGTCTGTATTTCTTTTTGTGTTAGGCCTTTGTGTTGGCTATCTCAGGAGGCAAGTGACTTAGCATTGCAGACAGCGTGGTGCCTCTCCTGTGTGGGTTTTACAGTGAGTGTACGGTAGAAGGTGCTGCTGCTCAGGAGAAGGCCTGCTGTAGGGATACAAGTTGGACAGAAAGGGAGCGCTGGAAAAGGGAAATCTCACGCACTTCCTGTTCTGCTGTGGTGAAGAACAAGTCTTCTTGCCTGGGCCGGTTTATCTGCTCTGTCCATCTCTGCCTGGGGAGCTCTTTGATGCGGAGCTGATCCGAAGGTTCCAGTCTCCTTATCAACTCCATGCTTACCTCTGTTTGTTTTTATTCTGAAGTTCGCTCCCTCATTTTGCAATAACCCACAGGGTGCTGGGTGTTGCGCCAGCCGTGCCTCAATGAAGGATCTTCATTCAACACCTTTCCCTTCCCGTCACACCAGTCAATGTGACTCCTGCGTTTTCCAGCAGCATTCACTACGCAGTCCAGACTTTAGTCAAGCCTTGGTTGGTGGTCAGAAAGGCTACCAGACCTACCGGGACCTACCATGGGATCTTCAAAGGTAGGTTGCGTGTTTTAACTGGGCAAGTCTGATTTGGAGGTATAATGGTGGTAAAGGATACTGTCTACAGGACAGCTTTAGGACTTCAAGGGCATATATAGATCCAGAAAAGAAATCTGTTTGTTCTCTTGCCTGACCTTGGACCTCACTGCTCTATCTCTGCCTCTTTCATCCTTTTAGCTCTAGGGTACATCACAGATCTGTCTGAAATGTGCAGCCTGAAAAGGGGTGATAGATGGAGGGAAAGCTAAACATTAAGTTGCAGGCTGAAAAGGAGGTTTGGGAGCTTGCGGTCTGGATGAAAAGAATAACATATGGCTGGAGTGAGAAATGCAGAGGGAAATCCTTCCCTAGCATGGCCAGGAGCACAAAGATTTGCTTTCTGTTTAGAAAGATGATGTGGTGGCTTAAGTTGACACTTATGCTTCCTCTCTGTGATTGTCTTATCCTGCCTCCAGCAGGATTTTATTGCAGCAGTGCAGAATCCAGGAAGCTCTTTTGTGTCAAAATCAAATGTTAATAACATGATTTTTGGAAACCGTGGGTTTTGGTTGGTTGTAGTTGCAATATTATTTCCCCCAAACCCTGCAAAAGATCCTGGTTAAATCAGTGATGGCAGAACAGCTACATAAGGAGAACGCTATAGGTGTTCATCGTTCCAGTTTTGACCCTAGTACTTTTAAGGAAGAAGCCATGATTTCTAGGGTGTAATGACAAGGTGTTTTGTGTCTGAAAGTATTTTTGTGCAGTCAGAGATGCTGGATATCCTTAGTTTGTTTTACTGTAACAATATTTAAGACAGTGATGGAAAGTTCAGCGTATTTTTACAAAAATAAGTCTCCCTGTTGCAACACTCTACTGTGCTCTCTTGGGTCAGAGCAGGGATCTGGTCATAAATTTACAGCGAGCCTCCTGGGATTTGTTTCTGTTTAACACTCTGGCTCCTGGATTCATGTGGCAATAGGAGATGCTCAGTGTCCCCTGAGCTTTTTTGTTGGTGCCTCAGTGATTGATGAAGCTTAAAAGTATGACCTCAGAAACAAAATCCAAAAGAATGTGATTTTTTTTTTTTTTAACACCCTAATGATTTGGCTGGATGGCTGAATTTTTGTGTGTGACTGATAAAAACGACGATATTAGTCTCCTCTCTGGTATTGCTTTGGGCAAATGGCTGTGGGTAATTGCAAGATAATACTTATTTTTTCCATCCTCAGTATTTTTTAAAAATGGGGGTTTTTAAAAATAGTTTCTAGACATGCTGAAATTTCTGGATTGACAAAACTTACTCTTTGTGACCACTTAGGTGTTTTTCTCATTCTGTGAGGACAACATAATTTTATTCAATACAGTGTTGACTTTGCCAGGATAAGACTGAGTTCAGCTTTTCGTTCTGTGCTCCTTAGTGGTACCCTGCTCATTACCTAAAGATCCTCTGCCCTGTTTAATATCCATACCTTAAAAGCTATGCTGCTCTAACTGTCAGATGAGGAAGAAATCCCCATCAGTTGTGAACACCAGTTCGTGTGTGTCACATAAAGAGGGAAAATTGAGAGTTCTCTACCAATCAGAATTGAAAAGCCATTCCTTTTTCTAGTTAGATGTAAATCTAGTTGCCATGTCTTGTTGGTATCAACAGTGGTGTAAATGATTCTAATAAGTGTTCTAGAGGGTAGTTAAACAACATCTGAATCTAATTTGGTTGCCTCCTAGTTAGGAAAGGATTTAGTTGTTTAAATAGGAGTTTAGATGATTATAAAATCTAAAGTACGTTAAGGGAAATCTGTGTTGGATAATTAAATATTTACACATTTGGGAAGGGATGGAGACTGTGTGGTCTTAATCAAAGACACTGTGTAGTCTGTTAGTCCAGAGCTTTTTGCTGGGCAGGGATGTAGATCTGAGCAAGGAGCTGTAAGCCTTGCTGTTTGAGCTCATCATCCTGTCTCTTGTAAGAGCGATGCTTCAGTATTAGCTTTATCCAGTTCCAAGATGCCTCTTTTCACAACATTTCAAGCTAACTTAGAACACATGCGCCATAAAATCCTTCAGGAAGCAAAGCTGCTAAGGAAACCTGGGTGGAGTAGACAGCCTTGCTGGTTTTGTCCCTCCTCTGTTGTGCTGTGTCCTGCAGTCTGGGAAGCAAATGCAGTGTCCTACCTGCAACTTCCTTGTGAAGATCTTGTGCCCTGACGGGGTGAGGTACAGAGTAGCTGTAGTCTAAAAGTGAATATGTAGGTGGAATTGCAGTGCCACTTGCACCAATTTGTCATGCAGTAGGTGGGCAAAATGAGTGTAAATTACAGACTGCTGAGGTGTAGCAGGAAATGGATACCAGCCCTGGTGCAAGGACACTCGTGTGCCATTGGCATTAGTGGGAGTTAACCTTGATTATTGCAGGAGGCACATGATGTTGCTGCATGGTACCAAACAGAAACCTATTCTGCTCAGTTTGCCTCAGAGTAGATCCTGATTCCAGGAAACCCTAATGAAATACTTTTGATTTTGGTACACACCACACCTGATTTGACTCGTATGGAATTGGTACCATTTGTGTTTCCTTGCCACATTCACTCAGTTTCTGACCATTTTAGACGGGAAAACCAGAATGAGAAGGGACCTCCTTCTGAGCCTTAAAGTCTCGTCGTCTTCATTAACTGAACAAGCCCCAGTGTAAACCCAGTAGCTTTTCTGGCCTCTGCTGTTCCCAATAGGTATTCCAGAAGTACTCACTTTATTAATTTTTTTCACAGACAGTTTTAGGACTGGGCATTTTGGGTCAGCATAAACTTTTAAAATCAAGTCATTCTACTTCTGTCACATACTCCTTCCATGTCTGTATTTCTGGTTGCACAGAGATCTTCATTCTGAATGACACAAAGCTTGGGATGGCTTAATTTGACATGCTTCTGACACAAGACAATCTGCGAACTTCATGTGGTCTGTGGAAAGATTTGGTGATAAGAGGGACAGTTTTCATACAGAACTGAACATGGGAATTGTCCGGTTTCTCTGCCACTGGAGAATTGCTGGGGTTTGAGCCTCAGCTGAACCTCTTGTCTAAGGACCCTTGTCTTATTTCTGCAGCATTTCCCCCATGAAGAAATTTGTCCATCACTGTTCAGTGAAAATACATTGCTAGATTACAGCATCTCGCTGTTTATCTACCCAGCCTAGCATTTTTTTTTTGTTATATATAAAGTATAAAATAAGGAAAAACTTATTATTCAGCCAGAAATGTAAGCTTCCAAATTACAGGAAAACCTGGATACTTTGGGTCAGATTCTCAGGGGATATAAGCGGTTACAGGTGCACCAAACTATCATGAAGGCAGAAGGGCTGGTCTGTTGTATCAGACTTGCAGAACTCTTCAGGAGTGATGTAAGTATAGTTGTTTTACAGTGACATTTCATATCTCAGTAAACAGATTTATTTCAGTAAACAGATTAAAATGCCATCACTGTCCTGTAACGTGTGTATTTATATATTACAATTATTGCTAAGCCTGATATAGTGTTTTTCATCAAGTTTTTTTTCTCAAAGCACTTTAATAAGAGAGAAGTACTGCATGTATTCTAAAATTGTGGAGAAAATTTGTCTGTCTAAGCATTCCTCTCTTATAGGACTAAAACCAAAGGGCATTTAATAGCCCAGAAGAGATCATCTCTAGGTGACTGGTTTGGGTTTGGCTGTTAGGCTGTCCTGTCAGCACCTTTCTTGAGCAGACACTGTCAGTGCGTGCATGCTGAAGCAGAGCCTGTGTTCTCTTTCATGGTGCATGATGACTTAGCTAGACATGGTTTCTGATATGAAGCTCACTGTAGGTAATGGAGGGGTTCCCCCAGGTGTCAGAGCGTGCTTTCTGCCCTGGTGAGGAAGCCTTTTGAGGCTTTTCCTCTGAAGCAGGTGGTTTGTCTTGTAGAAGGCAGTTTTAATTCTGCTTTTTTGCAAGAAGTGAAATCTAAATTCCAGTAGGTAGACACTAATTTCTGTTGTAAACTAACAGTTTCAGGCTGCAGTGAGGCAAGTGCATGCATGCTTTATTTAATGCAATGCTTATGATACTTGTATTAAATTGGCACCCTTAGAAAAACAAAGCTACAATATTAGGTAAGATTTTTAATTTTTCTTTGAGACTGACCTTTTTTTTTTCCCTCAATACTCTTCTTTTTTAACTAAAAGTCAACACACATAATTAGCTGTGTCCTTTTGATGTCTGCCTTGTAAAATGCATATGAGGGGGACCCTCTGGCTCTGTGTTTATTGGTGTGAGCTCCTTGTTGATGAAAGGGTTCCTAGGGGGGCTTCTTTATGCTCATGATAGGGGGGAACCCAAGTACAGAATGCAGGCCTTCAAATCACCTACTGGCACTCAGGAAAGGTCTCAATGGATATTTCTAGGAAAGTGCCAGCTGAATGCCAGTTCCAGTGTTATGATTTATTAGGAAACAGAGAGGACAACCAAGTAAAATTGTTATGTCAGTGTGGGAAATTTTATATGTTTTTGTTTTTCCTCTTTGTCTGCAAATATTTCACTCCTCTTCCTAATCAGACAAAACTTAATCTGTGACTTGGCATTTTCTGCTGTGAGATGAAATCAAGTCCCTGATTGCGGTGTAAAGATTACTGCATGGGCATGGTTGTCTGGCAAAGAGCAGAGTCTCTGAAGTAGAGGGGAGGACCACGTAGGCTGCAGACAGAAGGGACCCTGACAGAAAGGCCACTGAGGTCAGTGGGAGGCTTTCAGCTGGTATTTGGTTCATGTTTAAAAATCTCAATTTCTATTCTGGAGGATTTCAATTACCTTCTCAGGTGGAGTGTTTTTAATCCTGCTGTGCATTTCTAGGTTATACTCCCTGTTCCCTCTCTGTTGAGTAGATAGTTCCCAAAGAGTTAGCAGGGACTGCTTTGACAAATGATCTGAGAAAATAAATTCCCACTGTTGAACTTCTATCAGCTCTCTGCCGAGTATTCAAGCTCTGATGGGTCATCATGTGGATCGAAGCTGTTTCAGTTCTGGGATAGTTACTTCTCTTGTGTATATTGAATCCCTGTAAGTACTGTCCAACTTTACACAATGGGACATGTTGTCAGATAACTGATCTTTGAGGAACTGAACCTCAGGAGACAAAGCAAAGCAGCAATAAAGCTCAAAGTTAATGGGAATGGAAAAGTACCAGCCCAGAAATCTTTGTCTCACAGATATCTTTGAAAACCTGTATTTGAAATTTTCCTGATGCGCTCAGTCTGCACTTTTATTCAAATGGGGAAGTATCCAGATGGTACAGCCTAACGAAGGACATTTTACTCAAAAATATATTTTGTTTTTAAAACCAATTTTTGTTTAAACAAATTAGGAGTGGAGAGTAAACCTTAACAGTAATTTCATGTTATTTAAGAGGAAGGGGTAACGTTTATTCAGAAAAAAAAGAAGGAAAAAAAGACATCTCAAGTCCCCAAACAGCTCCCCCCCACCATTAAGTGACTTTCTGAGATGTATTTATCAAACACTTCTTGCCTGAGAAAATTCAGTTTAGAAGCTGATGCTGAGTCCCCTCTGCAGCTCTTTGAAAGGACGCTCTCAAACAGGTTTCATGAATTAAGTGAAAGTCACGTGTGTGAGTAAAATTACATATGTGAGTAACTGTTGTGGACTGGGGTTTCTGTTTGCTAAATGATAACATGGAACTTCAGAGGGAAGAAATAAAGAATAAGAGTTATAAAAAATGGTTTTGTATGTACAAAAGAATGCTGAAAAGGTTTCAAATTATACAGTACTTGATATTTAACTGTGTCCCGGCCATGTTACTTGTGGTCTGAAACTGCTCTTTTGCTGATATGATAGACAGTAATTTCTTCATGCTCACCTACTGCAGTGGAGTGGTGGCATTCAGCCTTTCAAATGGGCTTCTCAAACCCAGCATTTTGGTTTGGGGCTATGCCAGGATCATTATAGCTGAAAGACCTTCTGAGTGTTTTTCCTTATGTGCAGCTTAAGACAACTGCTTTTTAAATGAGAGTATCTACAAGAATGAATGAGAGTAGGTTGTGTCAAGTTAAATGTGGAGTTTTTTGTTTGTTTTGTTGGCTTTTCTTGTAACTTAGTCTCACTTCAAACATACATTTGCAAAGCATATAAGCTATGCAAAGGACTACTAGCTGGAGTGGTGGGGAAAAAACCCTCCAACAAACCTACATGACAGATTAAAGTGGTACTTGCCACTGACTTAATGGTTTCACCTAAGAGCTACTATTTAGAAATATTCTTCTTAATGAGGTAGAGTCCTGACTACTTATACCTGCATATTTTTAATTTCTCCAGTTAAAGTTTCAAGGCAACTTCCATACAGTAGTCTCAGAAATAACTTTGGAGCTGCTCATCTCCAAACTCTTAACAGGACTATTTAATTTCTGTCTTGGTTTTTTTCTGCTATGGATTCACGGATGCATTTTGAAGCAAATCAGATGAGAGGTTAATTAATAGCTGTTTTAGAGGATAACAGGAGTGAAGGAAACACTAGCTAGGAGAACCAGGACAAGTCAGAACAGATATGAGTGACAAATGAGTATTCCCATTTTCACTCAATCAAATGTCACGATATTTAGCCTGGGTCAGTTGTTTTCCACGCTGAAGTAATAAGGCTCTAATTGTAAGGCTTTACAATAAAATTAGAATGAAATATCAGAACCTGCTTTGATATTTATGTACAGTGCAGAGTGTGCTTGCTGTCTCATTCCTGCGCACAGCTGCTGTGGTCGCTTGCAGTTATTTCCAACTTATTTTAATGTCTTTAAACTTATGGCTGGTGAGGTATGTGTTCTGGAAGTGGGCTATATGTACTTTGGTATAAAGGTGGGAACTCACTGAGATGCCTTATACCCTCAGGAGAGGATCCCTGCAGCCTGCTCTCCTGGGGAAGGCTGTACCTTAACCTGGAGATGTTCATGTCTGCATGAGTGAGGTAGCTGGCTCTAAATGAAGGACTCTTTGCCAAAAACTGTGGTTCCTGTTCTGTATTTTGTAATCACTGGTAACATAATAGAAAGATGGCTTTTAAGGATCTTCAGATGCCTTTGAGTTTATAGTCGGAGGCAGAATTTGCTGTAACCTTTTTCAGGCAGTTTTTGTCTAACTATAATACCGACCTACTGACTGTTGACTTTCCGTGAGTTAATTTGTAATAGCACCTGTGTAATTGAGAGCATGGCAGAGAGAAGTATCTGGTGAGGCTTCCTACCTATGTTCCCTGGTCCATTCACATGTCCTTGCCCTTCCCTGTCATTCCATCACTTCAGCAAATACTGCTCAAAGCAGTGCTTGTATTTTGCTTTTAGATTTAGTCCGAGTGAAATAGGAAGCACAGACTGGCCCTCTGAAATCTCTTTCTCTCTTTTTGTCCAGCCCTGCTTTGCAGGCTGAAATGGACTGAGCAGCTTGGAGAATGTGTTGATACGTACTATACAAAGTATGGGATGTTTTTTAACAATTTTATTGCACAAAGCAGTTTTGCGAGCAAAAGTGTGTCTGTGATAACTGATTTGTTTAACCAACTGAAAGCTGCCTACATTGGTGTATGTAGGTTCACTTAGCTGAAAAATAAGTTTTATTCTTGCAGATTTCCAGTTGGGGGATCACATAAGAAAATGCTTAGTGGGACTCCTATTTAATTTGTCCCTAATTATAAAAATCCCAAACCCTCAAACCCTGTCTCTGTTCCAAGACTTCTAGCATATCCCAACAACTATTTCAAAATAGTCTTGAGTCATGGTTTCATTTTCAAGGGTGTTGGGTGAGAAGTCAATTAATACTGATGGGAAGAATCAGCTGATGTTGAGGGAGAAAACTTTAGCTTATTTTTTGAGGGGTTTAAATAGAAAAGGATCTCTTACTAATCTCCCTTTGTTCTTCTTATTTTCCCCCAGAATTCATCAGCCAGACATCAAAATAAGACATCTTGAGCCCTGGAAAATTGCTCTAATTGTTATTGGAACAGCAGTGGCAGCAGCTATCACCATTGGTCTCCTAGTTTATTTTCTGGCATATGGTAAGTTTTATATAACATATCACTGTTCCTATGTTTAATGCATTTCCTTTGTGCTTGTTGTGTGCCACACAATGCTGGGATTTTTCTTTTCATCAGATTGTCTAAAGCTCATTTGGGGAAAAACCACCGGCTTCTCTAGAGCTCTCTTTCTTTCCTCATTTAGCATCTTTGCAGATCTCTTAGGAACATTTCCTGCTGTGCGGGGTGGTTTAAGGCTGTGGTTTCTGTTGGCTTTCACTTGCTTTCACTCCTTTCACATCTTCCTCATGATATACTTCTGTGGTGAGGTCAACACACAACTCTTCTGGTCTCCCTTACACGAGTGACAAACAGAGCCTTTCGCTTGTCTCTACCTGTGGTGTTTCTCTGTTCCCTTGCCCTGATCACCAGCAGCCACCTGCCAGGGCTTGGTGTTGGGTGGACATACAGGCCAGGCAGGAAGGCAGCTGACCAGCAAGGTGCAGTTCATGATCCTGTGTGAGCCCAAAGTGCTGTTGGTTGCCCACAAATGTAACTGTTGGGGAAACTGGGGTTTTTGTCACTACTTGGCTTACTACCCAACTCAACTGAGTTCTTGCTCCTGGGCTCCTAGCTTTTGGAAGCTGTATTTGAATGGGTTGGATACAGGTGAATGCTCATCCACTCCCTAGATGTCTGGATGTCAGTCAGTCCCAGGTGTTTCTCTGAAGTTCATTTGTCTTCGTGCTTTGACTATTGCCTGTTCCTCTTCTTTCCCTTACAGATCAGAAGCTGTTCTATTACAGTGGCAACATAAAAATCACCAGCATCCGGTACAATAATGAATTGTCCAGACAGTCCTCAGGAAGGTTTAGAGACCTGAGTGAGAGGGTTGAGAGACTGGTAAGTTTGGACTCTTGTGCCTTTCTCTTATGAAGGACTGCGTGATAATACAAGAATCATTAATGTGAACAGCACACTCTTAGACCATAGCTGCCTGGTGTACCCTGACCCCCCATGGTTAGCAGACTTGGGAAATGGATAGCATGAGAGTCATGATCATATCTGGCAGACCAGGCACTTGTCAGTCTGCTTGTTCTAGCATGTCACCTCTCTTTGTCCCTGCAGTGGTGAAGCAGATATTGACAATAATCTCAGCTTCCTCCTATATCACTAATCACTTGTGTATGTCTTCTCTTTCCCTGCCCTGATCCTGTCTTTGTGATGTATGCCCCACTGTCTCTAAGGAAAGCATGCTTTTACACCCTCTCCTTTACAGGGTGGGGAACTACCTATCAGGCTGTGGTTGTGTGTTGAGAAAACAATACACAAGTCCTTTTCCTGGTATGTTTTGTTGGGAAACCCTTCTACAAATAGCAGAGGCTGCTGAGCGACTCTCAGTCATACAGTAGCTATGGAAATAAATAGACACATTGCAATTTCCTTTCTTGTTTTCTCTTTGAGACTCTTCCCCACAGATGATAATTACAGAGGTCAGCTCTTTACAGCAATAAGCATGTGATTGTGCTTGTATCTTTTTATGTTTCATTCATCAGAGTCCGATGTGTATCTCTTACCTCCTGTTTAGCAACCTTGCACAGATACTCAGTTAATAGGACGATCAATGCTTTGCTCCCCACTGTCATTTAATTTAGGGCCATGCCGCTTGTCCGCAACAAAATGTGAGCTGTGGTGAAGATTGTTCTGCAGAAGCAGGGTGCTATATAGGGATCTGGCAGTGCTAGCATCTCTTCCCGGCTCCACTGCTGAGGGTCTTGGAGATCTTAGTCAAGCTGTCCTTTTTTCTGCACTTGTTTCCTTTTCACCCCCTTTGCCTACCAGGAATTGTACCATATTTCCCAAGATCTGTGGAGTCTTACATAAGCTGCATTTATTTAGGTGCTACCACTTTACAACTATTACCTAATAATTGCAGGCTTTTAACCTTGTGATATAGGACCTTGGAGAGGGAATGTTCTCCCTGACCAAGAAGGCATTGTGTATTGCTGCAGTGGGAGGAAGGCAAGGGCTGGGAGAAAAGTCTGAGGAATAGTGCTTCATTGAGTAAGGTTGTATCCCTTTCTCTCTCTCCATTCCCTCTTCATTTTTAAAAAATGTGACAAAGAAGCACTTCCTTTAGCTAAGAAGTTCTTTCAGATAGTGTCCAATGCAGTCAGATTTCCTCTGAACACAGCTATTAATTTAGATGCTTGAATGGAATCCAATGCTTTAGAAACCCTGTCTCCTCAATGGGTGTTGAGCACTTCTGACAGTAGACAGTAAATACCAGTGCTGCTTGAGCAGTGAGAACCATTATTTCAGAGCATGTTGTACCTGATAAGCAACGCCATAACAAACATACAGACAACTGTGTTGCCTTTCCTTCATTCCTGTGACTTTTCTTAAGAGCTGTCTTTAATTCAGCCATTAACTTCTACCTCCTTCTCAGATTTGATTAGCTCTTTGCTGTAATTTTAGGTCAGCTGATATAAATGGTCCCTGCCATAAACTTTGACTTTTTGTGTTTTTCACTCCAGGTGTTCCATCTAACAAGGATGTATGAGATTGAGAATTGTCCATAAGCTTATTTAAAGTGACTCCATAGACTAATGAATAACCATATGTTCCTTGTAAGTCTGATTCTCCACAAGCAAAACTCAGCTTGTGGTGATAAAAATCAAAGCAATCTTTCCAGAGACAGAAATGACTTCTTGACAGACAGCTGTCTCAGAATACCTGCATTTCTATTTTCAGGGTTTTCACACCATCTCTTTAATAGAGGAGGAGAAAGTTGAATTTTAAATCACATTTCCTGATTTGTCTGGATTCACCAAAATCCTTTGCATTCTTTCTGTGGCTGGTGTCAGGGTTTTGGATGTCCAAGCCTTCCCATTGTTATAGTTATAGTAGTAACAATATCTTAAGCTCATGTTGTGAAACAGTGATTCAGTGCAGATAAATGCAATGTCTTTCACAATACTTGGTGCAAAGTGAACAGAAGTGAATCATCTCTGATAATCAGAAGCATTCAAATTACCTGAATTAGTGCAACTCCCTGCCAAGAGTTCCCTTCTCTGATCTTTCCCTGATGAAGCCTCCTTCGTTTGTCCCCAGAACAACCCTGAAAGAAGCTCTTTTCACAGTTGATGTTTCACCAGGAAAAATGTTTCTGCTTCCATAGGGAAGTCATCCCATGCCTTCCTTGGGGCTGGCAGCAAATGTCCTGATGTTTGCTTTGGTTTCCAGAGTTGAGTAGTGACACCCTTTGTGTGAAACATTCCTGACTCTCTTATCTCATTGAAGGTGGGAGGGAAATGCAGCAAGATCATGCCAGAGAGCTGATGAAGCTGGTGCACCAGTCAACATCTCAGGGCTGACTGGAAAGTCTGGAAAATGTCTTGTGGGGTGGAGCTGGGGGGACTGAGGAACAGATGATGAAAGGTCTTTTTCCTTGCCTGGCTTCCTGCAACTGGCTGCGAGGGTTCCCTTTGTGCTCTCTTGAAAAAGCAGACCTGACTGAATGTCACTGTGGAAAGATATGTTCCAGCTCACCAGAGCTGCTCGTTTTTCTAGCTGGACCAGTCATTCTTCCCTTGCCAAGCCAAAATGCACTGTGCCAGACCATCCCCTCTCACACTGGATAAAAAGGGCACAGTCACAGTCTTAATGGCTCCTTCCCCAAGGAGCTCTATTTTATAGTGGGTTCACTTAATGCTTGGCTGATCTGCACAACTTTTACCCGCTGTTTTTCTCCAACTCCTGCACCAGACTTGGATGTTTTTTCTTCTTCCACAAAAAGTATTCTTTTGGGTTTCCCAAGAATGCCTTGGAGGCCCTAACTACTCTCTGACTAACAGCATCCCAGAGGAGATTTCCAAGGCCCTGCTCTAAGCTTTCCTTTTCAGACTCTCTGGCACCCCAAAGTGTGGAGGAAGCTGCTAGATAGACCTGGGTTCAGGGAGGAGGGGCTTTGTGTCCAGTGTGGAAAGTCATTTTTAAGCCCAGGGGAAGGAGGTGTGCATTCTGGAGAGCTTGAAATGAGTACCTCATCAAGCCCATCTTAATGGGAATTATCTCAGCTGAAGGCTGGCAAGTGTCTAGCTGTGAGACAGTAGTGGACACCAAGCAGCTAGAGCATGTGACCCCCTTCAGTATATGGATGGTTGCTCAATAGAAATGGGCATCAGCCTTTATTCTGCCCACCAGTGACCTGCAAATGTACCTGTCTGGTCTTTTTACCACTACAATAACTTTCTGATACTCCTAGATGCTGTGGGCTTTCCCCTCTTTGAGGACAGGCTATGCCACCCTTCTCCTTTCCCAGGCACCTACTATCTCCCTGACTCCTCCTCTGGCCAGAGCTGTTCCCAGACATGCTGTCAGGCTGCTTCTCCATGTCCCAGTCCATGTGTCTTTGTGGACTCTTGCATTGGACCGCATACCCTCCCCTGCTTCTGGGGCTATGCCCTGTCCATTATCCTCTACTCTCTTCCGCTCCCATGTGATGGTAAGCCAGGCCGTGGGTTGGGTGGATGGATGCTCCCTCAGGTATGTGTGTAGCGTGGCTCCCTCCTTGGATGATTGGGTGGCTAGGGGAGAGGCGAGGTGTTTGTTTTCTGTTTGTGAGTGCCTTGAGCCACAGAATGGACTGGCATGGATTTCTCCTCTTGTCTCATCATCTGCAAGACACCTGGGCTCTCCCCTATCCTTCCACCATCTGAAACTGGCACAGAACTAGCTGGCTGGATCTGGGCAGAGTGGTTGGGAATTGTATTAAGAGGATACCTGGGTACTTCCTCTGGGAAACTACTGCCTATCCCAATATTTCTACTGAAGTCATGGAATTTCATCAAGTAATTTTTGCCTCGGACTCAGTATTGTGTGTCAAGACATCTTTTTTAGAAACAGATGTCTTGCTTCAGTGACTTCAAGCAATAAGAGAATCTTCTGTATCCTTAAATACAGATGTTGGTGAAAGTTTTTAATGAATACAGCTCTTGAAGTTTGTCCTGTCTAATAGAATTGAATTAGTATAGGTTTAATTTAGAAATAGTGTCTCTACTGGGTATTACAGAGGCACTTGCAATACCACATGCTGCAGAAAATGCTGCACAATAGTTCTGATGACTGTGCCAGTTCTCATTCAGTTTAAGGACTCACTGACAAGTCCCTGTACTGGAGCTGGTAAGGAAGGAGGCAGTTTTTTCCCTTGGGAGATGATGATTTTAGAAGTTGTTAACACATTTCTCTCACTATGAGGGGGGAGAAGCAGAGGGTCAGGCAGGTGCCGTGCACCTCCCTCCTCACACACACACCTCCTATTCTTTGTGTTGCTAAGGTGAGTGAGGATCCCAAGGTCTGTCAAGTGCAGCATTTGGTACTCAGTAGTTCTCTGCTGCTTTGTGGCTCACAAACAGGGCTTGTCGCTGAATCCAATGTCTCTGCTTAGCTGCTTTCTGGGCCACCACCACAAAGGACACCAGTGGGGTGCAATGGGAGCTCACTTTGTCCTCTTCATCCTCAGTGGTGCAGATCCTCGGCTGCTTCAGCACAATTCAATTACAACCAAAGCACTCCCGTAGTTTCCCAGCCCCCAGGCACTGATGCCTCCTCTGTGCAGACAGGGAACTGAGTTGGAGAGAGTTGAAAGGCCAAATCCTTAAAGCCACTTCAGCATCTGAGAAGAGATCCCCAGAGATTGGAAGGAGTTTTTGAAGTGCCTATGGGTAATCAGAAAAGGACCCACTTAGTTCCTTTGGCCCACTCAGGTTTTATTCACCCTTGCTGCAGTACTTGAGTTGCTTTGTGTTTATTCTCCCTTAACTCCCATATAGACACTTGTGCTTCCATGGAAAGCAGAGCTTTAACACCTGATAAGCTTGTTTGGTCATGGGGTTAGCCTTCAACAGGATGCTTGTAACTGGAAGACTCTGCTTTATACCCAGTGATAAGCTTGCAGTCATCCTGATATCAGGAAGTACCTTGTATCGTTTGAGTTATAAATAGCTTGCTGTCACATCTGCAGGGCTAAAGCCTGAAGTACTGGCTAAGAGAGGAAGCCTAGCTGAAAAGACCGGCAGTAGTGAGTTGAGTAGGTGAGACCGCTGTTTTATGACACTTGGCCTTTTTAGGGTCAGACACGACTCAAGTCTTCCTGGGGAGCAGAAGTGTGTGTGTGTGTGCGCATTTGGGAGAGAGAGTGAGGTACAAATCCCTGCAGAGCTAGGAGCTAGCTGCAAAGCTGGCTGAAACTACACGTGTGTTTGTCATACCTGTCATGTGGGTGTTAAGGTAAAGCTCAGAAGCATGTGGCTTGCTCTATCAGTGCCTTATGGTCCTTGGGTTGGGAGGTTAATTCAGTAGGAGCAGATCCCCAAGGTAGCAGGTTTTTGAAACACTCCTAAAGACTGTTTCTCTGAAGACCAGACTTTGAGAACTAATTTAGAGGTGATAATTGAAGGTGCCCCAAGAAAAGGGAGTGTTCAAGGGAGTCTAACATGACTCTCTTACAGCAAGTTGAAAAGTACAAGTATCTACAAGTACCATGTAGTTTCATTTGCTGTATGTGTACAGCCCCTATAAAACACTTCATTTCCCCTCTTGGCCCCTGAAAGAAAAGAAAATTGAAGATAGATGGGACAGAGAAATTATGATAGCTGCAGCAGCCAAATATTTCCAGGGGCTTTTTAGAGTCTTGCAGCACCCAGACCAAACTGAGTAAGAATGTTCCTGGTTTTAATAAGTTTCAAAAGAGATTTGGTGGTGTTTTCAGATACAGATCCCAAAATTTAGAACCTAAGTCCTTGTTTAAACCAAAGCATTCCTAGGCTCTGTATGTGCTTCCTCAAGTACTTGCTTAGTACCGATATGAGGTGAAAAGAATGGAACATTTACTGAAATTTTTTCTTGTTCTTCACTGAACTCAATTTTATCTAGAAGCGCATCTATAGTACAAAAGCCAGAAAATTAAGCTTTTTAAATGAAGCTTTTCAGAGACATTTTAATAATAATCTTTTTTCTTGTTCTGCAAAATAATGTTGTAAAATGAAAAAAAAAAATCTTTTATCTATGCAAAAAAGATCTTTAAGATTAAGGAGAATTTTGAGAAAAAAATCCTGAAATAAATTTAGGACATTTTACATCTTCCGCTTTAAAAGCTTTATTTTAAGGGAATCATTCTCGCATTGTCCTTGGGCTAGCATGGTATAATAAGGGTGCCCTCTATGGGTAACTGTGGATAGAAACAAAGCAGCAAGCATCTTTCCACGGTAATTCAGCCAACTGGGAAACATGGCATTGTAACGGTGGCCAAGATGACAGTATGGCGACTTGTTTATGTAGCTCTGGAATTAAAAATTGACAACACACTCGACTGTCAGTACGTATATACACAGGTGTGGCCTTAAAGATGTAGGTGAAATGCTGTACACTGAGAGAGGAAATTACTCACTAAAAGCACTTGCCATCTCATTTGTGATGCTTTCTTCAGAAATAGCTTTTGAAATCAAAAAAAAAGAAAAAGACCACTGGCATAGGCATGTACTGCATTAATTTAAAAACAGATGAATTCTTGCTTTAATTTTTGTTTCCAGTTTTTCCTGTTTCCACAGGTCACAGTAGCACAGGGAGCTAAAAATATTGAGGAAAATACAAAGTACTTTTAAATGCTAGTGTGAATTGATGCAGTTTAGTGTATGAAGCTGTAGCGTGGTGTTTTTCCTCACCCGTAAGATCTCAAACCATCAATGTGCTCTACCTAAATGACATGAATTTTCAGAATAAAATGGTTAGTTATCGACAACGTGCCTAATATCCAACTTTTTCTCTAACTAAATTCAATGATCCTTCGGCATCATTGATTCTTTGACTTATTAACACAATGTAATTTTCTCAAGTAATAGGTATACAAGCTGATTTTTCTTTTTCATTTTTTTTCTTGGTTCATCAAGGCAGAAGGTCTAATAAGCATGTACAAAGCCAGAAAAATCATAGGAAGACACCCCCCACCTCCCCCAGATAAGTAACTCTAATTCAGATTCAGTGTGTGTCAAGAAAAGCTATAAAATGTGAACAAGGAAAATGGATGTGATTCTGAGCTGGAAAAAGGAATTCAAAATGAAATAAAGGGCAGTTATCGATAGTGTGTGTGTGATTAAGGGTAGAATCTTATCTTAATTATAGACCCACAATCCAGAATTACTGCATTGTTCACAGGTAATTAAATCAATGAAGTGATTCAAGATGTGAACTGGTGTCACTGAGATCAAAATCTGCCTGGTCAAGAGAGTGGTTGTTTAGAACACGGTGTTGTCAAAAGGGAGAATCCAAATCCAGTACTGAACTTGAGTGGCTGATGGTGTCTGGGTGCTTGTTACCTGCATACATCACCATTGATATTCCTTAGATTTCATAAAAGTATTTTTTTCCTAAGAGCTCTTCGCTCCTGTATTTCAGCTCCTTATCTCTAAATATTGCTTAAAAAATGAGAGTGCGCAGAGTCATTTTCCTGGGAAAAACATACTTTTGGGGGAAAAAGAACAACACCAAAACACAAAAAAGCCCTTCTCTGGATATTGGTCCAGATAGTTTTCTCTCCAGACTTGATTTTCTCTCCAAAAGATGGAAAATCTCCTCCCTATATGAACAAAATTTCAATGGCAGTGTGAAAGTTTTAGGAAGCTAATTATGGATAATTGAAAGCGGGGAGTAGGAAGGGGAATACTTAGGTGACCTTAATTCCAGCTGTCACTATTACATGGCTGTAATGAAACTCTCATTCCATTACGTGCCTTTGAAATTGGTTGCACTAGGCATAAGCATGGTACTTTAAATCCTGATGTGATCCCATGTATTAGTCCTCTTAATTTCTTTTATCCGAAAGACCAATCTTTTTAGGAACTACTGTACAAGGTCACAGAATCACAGAATCATTCAGGTTGGAAAAGACCCTTGGGATCATCGAGTCCAACCATCAGCCCTACTCTACAAAGTTCTCCCCTACACCACATCCCCCAGCATCTCATCTAAACGACCCCTAATCACATCCAGGGATGGTGACTCCACCACCTCCCTGGGCAGCCTATTCCACTGTCTGACCACTCTTTCTGTGAAAATTTTTTTCCTAATGTCCAGTCTAAACCTCCCCTGTTGCAGTTTAAAGCCATTCCCTCTTGTTCTGTCACTAATCACCTGCGAGAAGAGACCAGCACCGACCTCTCTACAATGTCCTTTCAGGTAGTTGTAGAGAGTGATGAGCTCTTCCCTCAGCCTTCTCTTCCTCAGACTAAACAGTCCCAGATCCTTCAATCGCTCCTCATAGGATCTGTTCTCCAGGCTAGTTATTTCTATTTTGCAGCCAGTGCCTCCAAGAACCATCCAGCTGAGCTCCTTATTGTAGTGCAAAGTCAGATAGTGCTTACCTACCTCCCAGATTTAGCAGTCCAGTTAGTTTAAACTCTGTGAAGAGTTCAGGATACCGTTTGCAGATGTATGGGATCACTCTGCTCTTACCTGCCATGACACATGCTGCCTTTGTGTGTGTGTGGCTTCTGATGGGAAAGTTTCTGATCTTCTGGTTTGCTGAAGGCCCATGGATCCTTACGCTTGCTCTCCTTCAGGTCCGTTTTCTTTGCCTCAGGCAAGCACTGTGGCTGTAGGGCTGTCGCTGCTCTGAGTAATTGATATCTCTGTTTCTAGATGTCACCTGGGCAGGAGGTATGTCAGGATCTCAGGGGAGCTGCTACTGGATTTGCATTATGGTCTGCTCTGGGGGTCTCAGCAGGTTGAGCTATAAATTGAATGCAAATCAGCCAGCAAGTCAGGTGCTAGGTACAGAATTAATGCAACTGATTAGTAGTAATTCATATTGTATTGTATGATTGCCACAAAACTGGAGTCACTGAACCAGGTGATACGTTCCAATTAATATTCATGGTCAAAAAGCTTTGAAAGTCACTAATAATAGGCTTTACACCCTAAAGAGCTAGTGAGGAAAGAGGAAGAATATAGTATGAGGATAGCTGTTGAAGGACTAAACTGGCAGTGAGCAAAAGGGCAATAGTATTGAGCAACAAGAGGATTTGTGCTCCCAAACCTACTGAATGCTTTTGAACATCCCACACAAGTAATTCAGAGGGTTCAGCAAATATTCCAGAGAAAAGTCCTGTCAAACTAGATTTAAGATAACTTTTTTGATAAATCCTGGTACCCTGTGTGCAGTGGCAGTGTGGTGAGAGAAAGCAAAGGCTGACACAGCCAACCTTGCTGGGCTACTTCCAGACCCAGCTACACATCTGGGCAAGCCCAGCTCATGTCAGCCCATCCTACACTGGAGCACCGGGATACCTGTTGCATGTGACCTACTTCCAGAGCTTGAGGTTTTTTGGTCCTAGGGAGGCAGGGTATATTGGGTGACTGAAATCATGAAGACTTTAATAGGTTGCTAGCAGGCCTCAGAGGGTTGACCATGGTGTGACATGAGGAAAAGGATAATGATGAGATCCAGAGTTATTCAAGATAGGATGGGAAAACAAGTCTTGTTCATCAAGGTGTAAAGCAACTTCTGACTGCAGGGAACAAGGAAGAGTTTCCTTTGTGGCTGAGTTTGTACAGGTGGGAATGTTTTGCCCTCTTATTGCATCTTTGGTACTGGCCACTATTAGTTACTGTATTGGCATAGATGGACCAGTGTTCAGGAGGGAAGTCCAGTTTGTCTTAAAAAATTGCATGGAGAGAAGTTTTGTTAAAAGGATAGAGGATATGAAATTAAATTGAGGAAATACCAGAAGACATTAAGCTAAACTAGCCAGCAAACGTTAACTTGTTTGGACAAATGCTAAAATAAAGGCTGTCAGGAAAATGCTGCTCACTTGAAAGGTGCAGGACTTGGCACATGGTTAAGAATGCTTATAGACCTTGCTTGCATCAGCACCTGTCACCACTGAGCAGTTGCTAGACAAGGGCCAGGAAAACAAGTGAGATGCACTTAATCAGGGGTGAGTTTAAGGGATCTGGTGATGACAGTGTCACTTTTGAGTGGCTGTAATCAAAGCAAAATGCTTAAAGTGAGTGTAGATGCTTCTCCTAGGCAGGACTGGGTCCCACTAAGTTACCAGACAAAGTTCTAGTTGCTTTTTACTTCCAGGGTTGTGACTCAAGCTGAAAAGAAAGCTATAAGCAGGCTGGAGAGAAATGTTTACTGTTTGATATGGGTGTGAAAGGCTTTACCAGAACATGAACAGCCAAAACATGAGACAGAACATTAATCTTTGAAAGTTATTGTCTGAAGGCATCTTGCTACATCTTTTCCTCTAATGTAAACTCTGTCTGAATATAAAGATTACTGTTCATAATTCAAGTTACCAAAATCATTGTTGAAGGAAAGAGGAGATTTGGGACAGAATCATATCTGTCAAATGAATTCATCAGCAGGTGAGAGATAGGGGCCACAGTGCAGAGGTTTGGCTGGCATGTCTTTCCCAGTAAGATACAGCAGGTTACAGAAGTAAAAAATATCAGGTCAAGTTTGAAGGTGTTAAAGGCCCTACAAGGATTGCTGGAAACAAAACCACTCTTCAGTTGTTTTTTCATCTATTGGTGATGTAGTACTAAGGCAGCTCTTAAGGAGGGGAAAGCTAGTGACAGAATGTAACAGGAAAAGTGTCTACTTTCTCATTCAGATATGATATTGTGAAAGAGAATGGAAGTAACACAAATCCAGTAATTTTGGTATCATTTTAAATCACATCCTTCCTGTTCTCTCCACAAAAATAACTAACATCCCTTTTGGATTGAATTTTCTGAAAACCATGTCTGTTGCTGATAGTTCAGTTGCATTTGGACTCAGATTTTTTTTTGTAAAAAGCACTGTGTGTAATTGTATTCTGTCAGATGCCACTGGAAATCTTTGTATTTGCTGCAGCAGCACATGGTGTTCCTTCCTGTTCAGACTGTATAGAATGTTGAGGAAGTGGTCCAGGGTGAGGAGAAAGGGAGAAAGCTGAACATGTCAGGAGTACAAAAACCACAATCATGTGAGCTGCTCAAGCTGTAGCAAAGATACACAAGAGAATGGGTGACAGAAGTAAGGATACCTGTATCTGCTGCAGAAATGCAGGTGGAAAGTGTAGCAAAAACACTTATAGTCTCTAAGATGAGACAGTACAGATAGCTTGAAAACACAGTTGCCAAGATGAGATAAAGGATTGAGGAATGTCATATTGACTTAACCCTCCCTTGCAAGGGATTGTGGATTCTTGCCCTCTTCAGTCCCGAGCTTAAAGTCAGCCTGCTTTCACTTCACTGTTTAGCAATGTAGAATCTTGAGGTGTATCTCAATCCAGCTCAAGGGTCTCTTTTGTTTGTGAAGCACTCTGCGAAGAAGTCCCTGTCCCAAAGATCTCAAAAGTTCTCAGAGGCAGTGCAGCACATGCCATTGCATGCCACAAAGCTGGCAGTGCTGATTAACTACATGCTTCTGCTTACACAATCATCAGTGAAGCAGTTAACACTGTGACAGAAATATGCAAACATTATCATTTAAAAAGAAAACCCCTACAAACTTTTTGTCTGAGGGCAAATACTTCCAATAACCAAGGGGGTGGTGGTGGTGGAACAGGCTGCAGAGAAACAAAACACTTTATTCTTGATTTCTAACTGTATGCCTCATAAAATGCAGTGGTAGCAGCTGGCAATCTGCAAAGTGACAAGATAAAGAGCATTCTGCATATATACAGTAGCTTGTTGCAGTTGATATATTTTTTTTCCATAGAATTTTGTGTTTCAAATGCCGAAGTAATTCCAGAAAATGGCCAGTAACAGCAAGATAAAAGATCAGCTCAATGCATGACCATTAAGAGCTTTTCTTTTTTGCCTTACTAATGTATGCCTAAAATCACCTTAAAATAATAAAATGTGCGGTTTCCATCTTGAAATTATTCTGCTTCAATATCACTGTGTGATGACATGAGGCTTCATCTTATGACAACCAAGGCTGGAAAGAGGGGCTTTGTGTTCTTCGGGTGGAATCACCCCCAGATTTCATGCTTACATGCTTGTTTCTGTATCTGAAAGATTTCAACATACTAGAAGTTTGAGAACCATTACTTATTTCTTTCCTTTGGAAGATAGAAAATCTGGAGACTTGGCTAAACCAGACAGCCTTTATGGGCTAAAAACTAAAAAAAAGAAGACAACTTTGCATGGTTTTATAAAGCATTTTTACATAGTTTTTCCTGTAATGCATTTGATGTTTACAGGATACATTTGAATTACTGTGTCTTGCTGATAGGAGGAACTGCATAACTCACTAGTGACTTTGCTATTTCTCAATAGTTCAATACTTCAGTCATTCTGAGCCATTCCTGGCAGAATTTCATGCCATGTTGTATCACACTGTGCTGTCTCAGACTGATCATGCAGTCTTGAGACAATGTTCAGCCTAAAGCAGGATGTGGTTAAGCAGGCACCAGCAAAGATATAATTTGGGGATTGATTCCTTATGAGTCCTAGATTTCTGATTTCTGATGAGAATTGCCCTAGCATGTGGCAAATCACAAGGGTTTTTGGGGGTTATAATTCGAAATCACTGGTAGTTTTGCTATACATTTCTATAGACTAAGGATAAGTGCTGTATCAGAAAGGACCCCAATAAGAGAAGCTCAGTGCAGAGCACAGCATACTTATCCTTTCTGTAGGCCATCTTCAGGAGGCTGTGCCTTGGCAGATTGCAGCAGTGTATTTCAAGGATGTTTATAAATATCTCTCAGTATGCCTGGGAGTGGATAGGACAGCACTGTAGTGGCACACTAATGTAGTCACAGGATATTTAGAAAAATGGGTTAACTTTTTATGATGTACCTTAGGCCAAATGGGAAACAGTTAGGAAAGGTCTGTGGCAAATGTTACCTAGAGGCTGGGCTGGATTAAGTTTCTTGGCTCTGTAAACTATGAGTTTGTAACTGAATGCTGTTTTCTGAATGCTGCTTCCAGCAATATGTCCATTTCCCTCCTTTTTTGTTGTTATCTTATATTTTTCTTTTTTCAACAGATCGACAAGACATTTTACAATTCCATTTTAAGGAAAAAATACATCCGTTCACGCTTAATCAGAGTGAGGTATGTGAGATTATAATAAATGCACGCAGCTGAGATAAAATGAAATGTACACCAAGCCCAGTTAGAGAGCCATTTAATCTGATTCAGTAAAGTGTATTTTATGTAAGACCAGAGCATAATCCCTAACTGAGCATAATCTTATTCTGAATCATGCCCTCCTTTGGACCTTGATGCAGAAGATAAACTTCAGTCTGAATTCTATACAAGTTTGTGTTCAGAACTTGAGCAAGTTTTAGCTCATAAAGCAGATATAACTTGAGCTATCTAAAAATAAAAAGCATTTTCAAAACCATTTCCTTCATTGTAATGCAGATGTCATGTTACTGTGCTGGGCTTGTCAAGTAAAACCCAAGCATGGTTGTGCTGGTTCAGAAGGTTTCACTTGTCACTGTTGCATCTCAAAGAACTGGTGTAAGTAGGTGCCTAGGGAACAGTAGCAGCACAACAGGCAGGTATGATAACTGCTTCTTGGTATGCTTCCTACCTCTAGCTATTTCCCACTTGGGATTTCCTGAAGTGGTTGTGGTTTGTTTAGCAGCCCCCAGTGGAGTTATTCTCCAGGGACTTGTCCAGTCTCCCCTGGACTCTTGAAATTTGCGCTCCTTTACTAAGGAGTTACTTGTGAAGAGCCACCTTCTTTGGATCATTCAATGGCCCCTAGTTCTTGTGCTGGAAGAGGTGATGAAAAGTCGATCTCTACCCCTTCTCTCCATGCAATTAGTGGTATCGGACACTCCCATCGTATCCCTTTTCTCTCCTGTACCCCATGAGCTCTACTCTTTCTTTAAGTTAAAAGTCCCAGACTGCTCAGTCATTCTTTGCAGGAACTGTTCCTTGTCACCCTGCTCTTTCCCAGCACACTTTCAGGTCTGCTGTCCCTGCTTTTTGAGATGAAGGGGTCAGACCCATGGTTGGGATTATCCTTGAGCAATGTGGTTTTGTTTTTTTTCTTTTACTCTCTGTTCATTTGCCAATAATACCTAATGTTTGGGTTGATTTTTTTTGACTGCTGGTGAGTGCTGAAAGTGACCTTTTTATGGAACTGTCTGTTGTAATACTAAGGTCTTTTTCCTGACTGACAGTGCCCATTGCTTTGCAAGCAAACCTTGAGTGTCTAAAGCTTCAAGACTAATGAGACTCAAGATCTCATTCTTGTGAATGTATTTATCTTTGTTCTGTGGTTTGTGAAATCCTGCCTCCTGCTCTACCTTAGCTTAACCCCCAGTTAGGCAAATCACACAAGTCATCATTTGAATGTAGCTTTAGGAATATTTTTTTTTAATACCAACTAGAGTGTTCTAAGTGTAGACAAGGTGATTTAAGGATCTGAGAGGCCAGTCTGTAGGGAGAAGTAATATTTTTCATTGCTTCTTATTCCCAAGGACAGGCTGAGGTATTTGCGGTGATGTTTGCTGTGTTGGATGCAAGACTTGTATGTGCCAAAGCTTGTTTGCTTTTTCATATATACAAGCTTTATGCCTCTAAGTGCTCAGACTGCAAGTTCTTTTAAGCAGGGTCATTGTGAATGTGCTTGGAAAGTACTGTGCATATTTTTGGCTCAGTGTAAACAATGCTTTAGTAATAATGCCCACTGCTCACTGAAAAAGACAAAACAAATCTTGATTAGGTGTCTTTGGCTCTGGACCTTAGCTATGTAGTGAGTGATTCAAGGCAGGCTGTACTTACCTGAGGGTTTCGTGAGGTGTGGTGTGCTTGCAAGAGTTGATAGAGTAATTCCAGCGTGGCACAGCACAGGAAGAGGAGCGGGGAAAGAGGTGAGAGAACAGATCAGAAATGCAGAGCAACGCCCACAGTTGGATCAGATAATATCTGGAAAATAAACTGAGTGGCAGTCATGCTGAAGTTGGCACAAAGGGAAAAAACAGCCTGTTGGAAAGTTCACGTATAGCTACTCAGTCTCAATTATGAGATCCTTGAGGCAAGCAATGTGTCTTTCTGCTCAGCTACGAAACACTCGGCATGCCTTGATGTGCTCATAACACATGGCCTTTTATTTGCCCTTCACTGATGATAGGAATGTCTGTTTCACTTTGGTGCATGTTCCTTTTGAAGATCATATCCTGATTGCATGATTTCTCTGTAAGCTACTTGCCTTCTATTTTTAATTTTCTTATTTTTCCTTTATGTAACTACAAATTTCCAAAATAGTGAGATGTAACTGGAAGATCTTCTCTTTTCCTTTTCTATCAGAACGGTGCTTAAGACAGAGCAACCTGCTTTTAGCTTGCTCCTGTATGAAGTAACTGTGATTCCACCTGTTGTGGGTTGTGTCATTGCTTCTTGGCTCGGGTGGGAGGAGGCATAGGAGAGAAGGTTCTCAGTGCACACTTTTATCTTCACTGTGTAATGACCAAGGATAAGCCATCTGCGAGCACAGAGCAAGATTTACTGTGGCAGATTAGACACTTTGGTGTTTGTCATCTAGCATTCATCTCTTGCAGTATCTGATGCTTTAAGGAAAAATAAATAGCACTACCAGGTGAATTCAGTCTGTTAAAACATTTTTCTTCCTTTTCTTTCCTCTGATCTTCCATCAAAGCTGTGGAATTGAGTGTCCCAGTGTGGGTGCCACTTGTACTTTTCAGTGGGATGTTAAAGGGTCCTTTTGTGGTCCATCTCTTGGACTGTGATAAGTAGATTGTGGATATGCTGCTGAGTTTCATTTGTTGTTGCATAACATGAGGTTATTAGTCACAATCTCCCGAGTGGTTGCAGTGGTGAAATGGGGTTGTGTGGTCTCTCCCCTTTGCTCAAGTACCTTTCAAGTACCTTTTTACTCTGTGTATGTACAGAGCCCTGGAAAGGTCTGTCTAGATACCATTAACCGTTTACCTGATGTTTCTGAAGTGCTGTGTATCCAGCTTTTCATTGCAATCACATCAGTTAATTCCTTCCTGCTCTTGTGTCCTCAGCATATAGTCAGTGACTGTTTTTCAGACTCCAGTATAACATTGGTCTTGCCATTTGTTCACATAAAGCATCATGCCTTCTTCTAACCTAAGACACATTTGACCATTCAGCATTTGCTTGGATTTCTTTTGGCAATTCCTCCTCTCAAAAATATACAAAATGTTCAAAAATGTATCTAATCCTTTATGTTACATTGCCATTGCTAGAGGAGCTAAGATAAAAACTAAGAAATGTGGAAATGGGCTGAAGTTAACCAGACTGTGTTTTATTGGTTTGTAGCCCAGATACTGATGGTGTGATGGCAGAGGCTTTGCTTACATTCTGGTTCTCCTCCACGGATTCTAGAGAAGCATTGCGAGAAAAAGTTGAAAGGATCTTACGGAGAGGCCTGAAAAAATACACAGGGCCTCTGCGAATAAATGTCAGATCTTCTACCATCTCAAGTGAGTATATACATCTCTTTTAAAGCTAGTTCTTGCCCTTTGCTGATTCATGAGACTTGATTTTTCCCTTCTGATGACAGCTGTTACTGAGTCTGAATGACAGTCCTTCCTGCTTATTAAGTTAGAACAAAACCAGTGGCAATGTATAAGCCCCACCTAGGTCTTTTAAATATATCCTAAATATGGATAAACAGGAGAGTTGCTTTGTGACCTCGCGGTATAGCCTTAGCCTCCCTCCAAACTGCAGTACCAACCTTATGCTACTATCAGGGTAAAGAGTAGGAATCTCATCACAGTGCTTCAGTACACAGCAACACAAACATGCTCCCTAGGTCTTTGCTTCTCTGAGGAGCCTGCAAGTGCAGAAACTATGCTTGGATGACAGTGGGGAAACAGCCAGTGCACTGAAAAAAAATAGATTTAGAGAGAGGATCAAAATCCTTGCAAATTCCCCAGGGGAAAGGAAAAGAAAGGGAAAATGTTCTTATCCATGTGACTTCTCAGCTGAGGTCCTAGCCACTTCTCTGCAGAGCAGACCTGCATCTGCAGGATGTGAAAATTAACAGCCCTATCTTTTTGATTTAGTGAATTACCAAACAGGCACTGAAAGTGGGTTTCCCTCCCCTTCTACGCTTCTGATCTGTTAGAGAATTTTTGTGCAGGCTCAGACTCTTGTGTCTGACTTGGCTTCAGTTATATATAGTCATCATTTTTGGGTGTCAGACTTTTCAAGAATGAGTTGCTAGTTGAAAGGAAGGGGCAGATACTTGCTCATTGTGTTTTTGCAGATCTTTCTCTTACTCCTAGCACAAGGGTCACAGTACAGCACAGGGATGGTTACTTGCTGCTGCTTTTCCACACTGGACTACTTAAACCAGCTGAGATCTGCAGAGGCCAGATGACTGTGTTGAAAGAACAAGAAGCCTGAGCCAGATTCCATGCTGGATGGATACAGACTTCTTCCCACTTAGAAATGACCAGGAGCAACCTCTTGGTTCTTGAACTGGGCACGCTGCATTGTGGCAATGCAGTGAAACTCAAATATGAGCTGTCACACCCCCATTTTTTCTTGATGGGCCAACCAGTCTTCCCCATTAGAATGGCTCAGGATGATCCCTTGGGCAAAGAATCACCATTTCTCTGCAGTGTTGTTTCTATGCCAGGTTCCTGTTCAGCAAAGCACACGTGCAATTTCTCACAGATAGAAATAGTGTGTGGGCATCAACTAGAGAGATTCAAAGAGCTTTTGGGGTTTTGTTTGTTTGTTTTTTTGTTTGTTTTTTAAAGAGAGGTCATGATTTGGTGAATTTTGAAGCTTCAGTTTGATCTGATGCCTTACACAAAGGATAAAATTGGAAGGAGTACAAAAATGCTTGTTAGAAAAGGACTGTGATCTTCTCATGAAGTTTTCTGTTTAGCTGCTTTTATTCAGTCTGGTAAATGTGGGAAGTGACTCAAAACTCTGTTTTAGTTGACCTTGAACTACACCAGGGTTCTTACAGTAATGCAGTTGTTGCTAGTTAAAAAAATTAGCTGACATAATTGAATCACAATGTTTTCATTAAATATTTGGTCTCAGTAGAAGATGGCATCTCTGTGTTACTTCGATAAAGTTGTATGATAAACTTTGTATTGCTTTTCTTGGCTCTCCCAGCCTAACCATAAAACACTGACTATGTAAGTCTACTCACTACAGGACTAGTATTGTGCAACCATTACACGTGACACAAAGGAACATAAACAATACTTTGCCATTTCTAGGAGACATCAATAAAAGGTTCCAATTGGATCTTTATTTGTTAATAGGATTTCAGCAGTGCTATGAGGCTTAGGCAAGCTCCTGTTGGTGCTGCTGTTTTAAGAAAACCAAGTTGAGTCAAGTGAAGAGTATAGATGTGCTTACAGGAGATGCAGGTCTTGATTTATAAAGCTTGTCTTCTTCCTCACACCTGGGAGAAGTAACAATTTTCAACAGATCCTGGAAGTCCAAAGAGGGATCAAGGTTTTGCGTTTCTCACTTCTCTCCCCTCCTGAAATATCCTGTCCAACATTAGTCTTTAAACCAAGGAAAGCTAAGAAGCCCTAGATTTTTTCCATGCTCTGCAGCACCTTTCTGGATTTTGTTTGATTGTAGCTTTGATGGTTTTGCCAACTGGAATCCTTGTTTATGTTGAGGCAATCTCAGAACATTTTCATAATGACTTGTAAAAAAATCATTAACCTGTTCATTGTAATCACCTTATCAAAAGATTCTAATTTGGGGGCCATAATATGTAGCTTAGTTTAGCTAAGCATAGCTAACCAGTTGAATAAATCCAGGTCAGGCAGTTATTTACATTGCATGCTAGGAGGGTCTGATAAGGAGAACCTCCTTAAGTCTTCCTCCCAGGATCTAATCATCTTGTTGTTCATCACCATGTCTCAACTTGCAATTCACTCAAAAGTATTTGCTTTGGGGATCAGCAGCAACAAACTCCTGCAAATTGGATGCAACACTTGGGATCTCCAGCTGCAGTTCAGGGCAGCAGTATTATAAAAAATTGAAAAAATAACAAGTGTGCAAATCTTAAAGGAAAACAAAATAATATTGATTCTGTTTTGTACCATCACTAAACAGTAAATATTCTTTACATAGAGCTGCAAAAATACATTTGTGTCTCCAGATGTGTTATTACTGAAGTCCCTGCTTTCTTATTTAGCTAGACTTCATAGTCCCCTTGTCAAGAACAGTGGTATCTCCAGACATCCACTATAGCTTTGATAAAAAAATCAGAGGTGATAGAGATCTCTGCACTTGTGTACAAACCCCACTGGAAGCCTAAATACTTTTCAGTGGAGAATCAAACAAAGTCCTATCTTCTCTGAGCAGCAGTGCAAGGGCCAGCAAAATGAGATATCAAAGTCGGGTGACTTGGAAACACCCGTGTTAGGACTTGCTTTTCCATTAGCACTGAAAGGCGAAGGTGTTGCAGTTTGTCCTCTGTATAGTTCTGGCACTAAAGAGATCTCCTACAAGCATGATTTTTTTTTCCCCAGGGTTTCTTGCTTAGAAGTAGAGTCAGGTCACAGCTTGGATCCCTGTTAAGCAAAGCCTAGAGCAGCTTGCCAGACTATTTCCCTTTGTCAGGTAGGTTGGAAGTCTCCCAAAATGTATTTTTGGGAATGTGCTTCTGATGTCAGAGAGAAACTTGTTGCAAGATCACTGGCACTGCTCAAAGTGAGTAGGAAGTATTCCCACCTGTTGCACAGCCAAGGGTTTTGACCATGAACAATGAGTCATGAATTAGTTTTGATCAACAAGTCAACTGTTATTATTTCTATTTATCTGGCATCTGGGGCTTGCTAAAGCTCCTTACAAAGTACAGAACCTAGGAGATAGATTCTCAGTACTTTATCGAGCCTTCTTTGGAAGGCATGCAGATCAGTGTCTGACCGGGATGATTGAGGAATGTTTCATCTCAAACAATGTATGTAGCAGCCTGTTTTTTGTACTTTACTAGCCACAGCAGCAGCTTGGGGGAGTGGAACAGGACATGCATCCGTACATTGGGAAATACAGTGGAGATCTGATATTCCCCTACTTTGATGCCATTACTCTGGCACAAGGTGGTACATTTCAGTGTTTGCAATAGTCTAGAGAAGCTGACTGAAATGGGAGGGACTGAAATGTATTTTAAAATTAGTATTTTGCAAGGACATGCTTGTGATTGAAGAAATTAAGCAGGAAATCACCCAGGCCTAACTTCTTAGACGACCTGGATAAGTTGATTTAATTAATTTCCTCACTAAATTATTGTTTCTTCCTTTCTCTGCCTTGCCTGCAGAGGTTTCAAGGGATTTGGGCTGCCCCTACTGTAGTGGGACCTTGATTGCAGCTAGGGCACGAGTGTAGGCCAGGAAAAACAGTAATGCTAAAAACTGTATCAGCTGGGATACACGCTACAGAACTGATACATAGTTCTCCACAGATCCCTCCTCCCGCTGCAGGACAGCCAGATGGAATTGTTTTAAGTATGCTGTGAGGTGTGGACCTCTGCTTGTCCTCATGGACAGAATTAAGATGTTGATGGTGGGGAGGGGGGGAGTAATGGATGTGAGGATGGGTCCAGTAGACAATCAGTAGGGAGGGAAGGGCTGGGTGACAGGGACAATTAGAGGTACAAAACCTTTGTCTTGTCTGTACTGGGTTACTCTCCCCTGCTGAAGGAATGAGAATTGCATCACCTGTATCTAAGCCATGTTTTGCTGCTTCTACAAGGGTGCATAACTCTAGGGAGGTAATTGCTGTTGAGGGAGTGCAGAGAATATTGGAAGATTAGCGGGGAGATGTTTTAGGTTGTGTGCACTATGTAACCACACAAGACCATGACTTTCTTGCTGAGCCCAAAGCTCATGTTTTTCCATCTTTCAAGGAACTCCTGCATTTCCTTTTGGGTACAGTTTTTGGTAACATGACTGAATCTGCTGCTCACTGCTCTCACTCCCATTTCACCCCAGTACTGGGCCTTCATGGTCTTTAACATAACTAAAGAGTATTAGGGTCGAGCTGTCATCCCCACCTCTGTCTGCACTGCAGGACAGATGCACTCTGTGACATTCCTCTCGGCTGCCCAGGTTGGTGACCTGCTGAAACTTGTCAGAGGATCCGTTTTTCACCTGTGTGCACTGTTGTTATCCTAAATAACACCGAACTAGGTGACCCCCGTTTTCTGGTGCAGCTGAGAATTTTGTAATTCTCTCGCTTTTTGAGGAAGTTGTTATTAAAATGCGATGAAGGACAGCGGGGAAAATGCTTCTTTGGCTCCATGGTGCATTCACAAAGCTGTGCTTCAAACTCATGTCCAAGAATGTGTTGTTAGTACTGAAGCGTGTACTTTTTCTATTTTTTTTTTTTTATGTTTACAATCCTCTCCTCCCTTCATCTCCCATTTACAATAATCTCTACCTTGCCTTCTCTGTGGGGAAAAAACAACTTACACAAGCAAGATGTGGGAACTGACATAATAGAGGATGGAACACACAGTTTGCCTTTGAAGCTAGCAGTTATATTATGACATATAGAAAATCACAAGTGGAAACCCTTAAAGAAAATCAAGTTTCTTTTGGGAATCAACATGTGAAAAATTATGTAACTGGGTAAGGCTGTATCAGATTTTTAAAGTAGATTTCTCATCTTTAATTTTGCAGCCATCTCTAGCCGTGAAAAATGCATAATATCTGAAAATGCATAATATCCCCTATAATATATTTGCTTGCCTTGTTTGAACTATTTCAGTATAATGCCGGCTCCGTTTATGTCGCTGAGTGTTCTGCCTGTTATCTTCCTGTTAATATAAACACTGATCTCTATGGCTAAAATGAAATGAGGCAGTGCACACAAGATTAATTCTTCTGATGCAGTGACACTGATACTACTTAAAGACGTGGCAAAGCAAGCACATTTTTCTGTAGGAATCTCTGCATCCATCAGAGAGAAGTGGTCACATTCACTCTGAAGTTAACTATGAACCTGCAAACATTTAGATGGCTGCCAAATAGATCCATGGGCTTTGGGCACTGAACTTCCTTAGAAATCCTGGCCTTAACTGCCATATAAACAATTGCCAAAATAAAGATGCTTTCCTGCTGTTGCTTACTCCCCTTTTCTTTCCATGTTTGCTCAAACGCATATGTTGAGGAATAAAAATAAGTTATTTATTGATAAGATATAAATCTTAATCTTAAATAGTAATTGCAAGTCACTACTCTTATTAGCAGGAAATTAAGACCAATAATTTAAGTGTTTTAATGTTATTGTGTTTACTAAATATGCAAAATATCTGTATTAACAAAATTGTTTGTCCAGTTGGAGAACAGAGCCCTCTTCTGAAAGATGGAATCCCTAAGCCACATTTCAATAGATTGCTGTGATTTTAATTTAAACAGTAGTTTTTTCTTTTAAGTTAAGCAAGCTTTAATTAAATAGCAAGTTTCATTTTATAGGTAGGCAATGCATGTTCAAGTTGAACTTGTTCTTGTTTACAGTGGAAGCCTGAGCACTGTTTTCCTAAATGTGGCACAAACAACTATTTTTGTAGCTGTATATGGTTGGGACAAGATATGACACTTTAATTGTTACTAATTGATGCTTTTTCTTGGTAGTGCAAACAACTAGGGCAACTAGTAAATGAGCAGGGCAACGAAATTGTCTCTCGTGCCTTACAAGTGATTGCTTCAAGGCAGGGCTTGCAACATGTTGGCTGGCACAATGCGAACAGCTATGCTGTTGACCAGGCCAAAAATGTCAAGCTAGTAACAAATGAAGGCGAACCCCTAGTGAGGTAAGACACTAAGCAACCCGATTTTCAGCAGTGTCGTGTAACCCAAAGTGCTCCCTGCTTTTGATGGGATCTACTGAGGACTCGGTTTATCTGAAAATAGTGTCAGTTCAGGTTTCCAAAAATATACGTGTGCTCAGGGTTTGGGATCTTGGTTTTGAGTCCTGGGTATTGTGCCCTTAATTTCACCTGTCCTGATCTGCACAATGGGTTCCTGGGTCTGTTGCCAGACAGACCTGCTTTCTCCTCTTAAAAGCTCCCTTTACTCTGAGGTTTTCTCCCTTGCTGTGGTGTTTTCTTCAGTACTTGTGTTCCGGCTCCCAGCGTGGGATACATGGTCATGGCACTGTATCTGGCAGATCTCTAAAGCAAAGTAGTGCCCCAGCCCTGGTGAATACAGCATTGAATTTATTGGTGTCACTGGCCTTTTTCCTTCAGCAGTGGGTGAGTGGGAGAGGACGTCAGCTGGATAGTCCTGATAAATTATAAAATATGCTAAAATTCAAAGCTGTACAAACATCCTATTTAAAACTTGCAGCGTGTGTGTGTAAGAATTGTTTCTTCAACTACACACAAGTTGGTCCAACTGGAAGCAGTGCGTAAAATTTTGCCCACATGAGGTTTGTACTTTTTTGAGGTGCCTCATAAAAAGGCAAACAGAGATATAGACAGGTGCCTTGCAGAACAGCTGTGTGACTCACAGCAAAACTCAGTGCAGTGAGAACATGCCAACTGAATTGCTTCCGGCACTGAGCTTGAACAAGCTGGTTGCTCCTTTTGTCTTCTCGATGAGCTTTGCAACATAATGTAAGTGTTAATAATTGACTGCAGGCTTTATAATTAGGTATTATGAAGTAAATGTCTCTCCACCCAGAGAGGAGCTAAAACAACATTATTATCAATATTGCTCTTGAAGGCAAAAGGTGCTCTTTCATTGTTGATTACATTGGTTGGTTTCTTACCCATTTCCAGCTATAAAATATTCATGTGACCCAAATGATGAGCTAGTTCTGAAGGTTGTATGAATTTCTAGGGAAACATTGGATGCTCATCACAGTTGAAATAAACAAGGAGGTCCAGATTTTTCAAAGCACTTCTTGCCAATATAACATATAGGTGAAGTACCCAAATCCTTAGCACAGCTCAGCACCCATTTTTTTAAATTCACTTTGTAATGAACCAAACAGTAGTGTTTACACCACCGCTGAATCCCTCTGCTGGCCTAGCCTTTTACTTTCTGGTGTTATTACACTTTGGGATCTTGGCAACAAACAATGATATTATCCATGAAAATTCACGGAATACAACTGACATTCCTGAAATGCAGAAATACCTCTACATTTCAGCCCTCTGTGAATCACATATTTAAGAATTATCATTAAAATTCACATTCATCACACAATCTTTACAAACTTCTACCCCATCAACAAAAAACAATTCCCCCCACCACAATCAAAACATCATCATCACACCACTGAAGTGGATAATTTACATACAATCCACCCCTTGTCCCTTCACCACAATTGCCACAACTGAAAATTCCCTACAGTTATTCTACTCTCTAACATTGTTCAGTCCATGTTTTGCTTATTACCTCTTCCAATTAATATCCTTATCTCAAATTCCTCATGCCCCACATTAGGTCCCAAAAAAGTCTGTGGTGGGTTGACCCTGGCTGGATGCCAGGTGCCCACCAAAGCTGTTCTATCACGCCCCCTCCTCAGCTGGACAGGGTGGAGAAAATATAACGAAAGGCTCGTGGGGAGAGATCACTTAGCAATTACTGTCATGGGCAAAGCAGACTCGACTTGGAGAAAAATTAATTGAGTTTATTACCAATCATATGAGAGTAGGATCACAAGAAATAAAATCTTAAAACATCTTCCCCCCCCCCCCCCCCCCTTCTTCCCAGGCTCAAGTTCACTCGCGATTTCTCTATCTCCCCTTCCCCAGTGGCGCAGGGGATGGGTGTTGCAGTCAGTTCATCACACATTGTCTCTGCTGCTCCTTCCTCCTCACACACTCTTCCCCTGCTCTAGTGTGGGGTCCCTCCCACAGGAGACAGTCCTCCATGAACTTCTCCAGCATGAGTCCTTCCTGTGGGCTGCAGTTCTTCACAAACTGCTCCAGCATGGGTCCTTTCCCCAGGGTACAGTCCTTCAGGAACAGACAGCTGCAGTGTGGGTCCCCCTCAGGGTCACAAGTCCTGCCAGAAAACCTGCTCCAGTGTGGGCTCCTCTCTCCATGGGTCCACAGATCCTGCCAGGAGCCTGCTCCAGCGTGGGCTTCCCACAGGGTCACAGCCTCCTCCAGGCACCCACCTACTCCAGTCTGGGGTCCTTCACAGGCTGCAGGTGGAGATCTGCTCTACCATGGACCTCCATGGGCTGAGGGGCACAGCCTGCATCACCAGGGTCTGCACCACGGGCTGCAGGGGAATCTCTGCTCTGGCACCTCCCCCTCCTTCTTCACTGACCTTGGTGTCTGCAGAGTTGTTTCTCTCACATATTCTCACTCCTCCCTCTGGCTGCAGTTGCCTTTGTCCAGGATTTTTCCCTCTTCTTATAGATTTCCCCAGAGGCACCACCTCCATCGCTGATGGGCTCGGCCTTCGCCAGCGGTAGGTCAGTCTTGGAGCCAGCTGGCATTGGCTCCATTGGACATAGGGGAAGCTTCGAGCAGCTTCTCAGCTTCCCAGAAGCCACCCCTGTAGCCCCCCCACTACCAAAACCTTGCCATGCAAACCCAATACAGAGTTTTCCTCCCTCATTCACAGGAATTGAGAAAGTACAACTGAGCATTTTTACTGAAAGGGGACCTCACAAGTTGTTGCTTGTCACCAGTAAAACTTATTTATCTTTATTATGTGAACGTTCCTGTTTATAGTGAATAAGACTGTTTTGCTATATAAATGTCCAAATATAACTCATCTCCCATTCTTAAAAAATAAAGCAGCATCTGCATGCACATACAGTAGCCCTAGCACTACCTTTGCTCTGTAACATTCCCCACAGTCAAGCTGTACATGTACTGGAGTTCTGTTTGCTTCCTTTTTCTGTAATAATCTGCTTAATGTCATATTAAGAAATGAATGAATACATGTCTAGTAATGGTGGACTGCAAACATGCAGCTCACCCTGCATACCAGGAGGAGTGTCAAACTCACAAGCAAAACACAAGTGATAAACGCACAATAGGCGACAAGTATGAGCCAGAGCCCTTTGCATTCGAAAGAGACTCCTCCTGGCTTGGTGTGGTTTTGGATCAAAACTAGGATATTACTCTGTGTAGCTACAAAGAGGAAAGAGAAATTAAGTAAGTGGGTAAGGACAGGAATCTGCTGAGAAAGGCTATCCAGCTGCAAAATATGAAGTTGTGGATGCTCTACAAGAATCACTATGTAATTTAAAAATTGTATTGAAAATGTGATTTTTTATTTTTTATTTTTTAAATTTGTTTTTACTGCTGGCAACTAAAATGGTCGCTCTAGTAAAAATAGCATTCTGGAACAAGGGGAAAGGACTTATACCTTGAGCCAACACTTGTTATTGTCAGCATGAGCTTACTGTATTGTCCATAAACGTACCACATACATTTTGAAGAAGGGAATGTATTGCTAGAACTTGCTGTGCCATGCAATAAATTGCTATTAACTGTCTCTTTTAGTATTAGTAGTGTACCAGACACCCTGTTGCTCAATAAGATAGGAGAGAATGAGCCACTGCTATTGTAAGCTGGCATTGCTGCAGTGAAGTCAGTGCCTTCTGATCTCAAAGAGGGCACAGAGTGAGTACCAGATTTCCTCTGGCCCTCACTCTAGTGTAAAATGTGGCCAGTTGATTTTTTACAAAAAAGGAATATCAAAGCTTTCCACTGTAAACATTTCTCCCCAACAAAATTGTGGATCTTGAGTAATACAGGACTTGTTTTGTCTGTACTCCCCTCCAGAAACATCCGGGTCCAGCAGGATGGGGGAGAGCCTGTGCCTGGTCCTCAGAGGATACTGGCTGGCTAGAGAACAGCAAGCAGCACCGCAGAGAGAAGTGCAATAGCCAGCACAAGAACGTGACCACATATGAGCTACACTGGTTTCTCTAGCAGCCCCCTTCATCTGTACCTCCTGCAGTGCCCTGTACTCAAACAGCTGTCGGGTGGGATGACCATGCACATGGGAAACTTGTCTGTGCTGTCCTGGCCTTACCCTGACTGTTTGTTTGTTTCAGATATGGAGACAAAAAGAGCAGAAGCCCTCTTCAATGACAGTAAGTGAGGGCTTTTTAAGCCTGGGAAATCTCTGATTGTTTTAATTAGCATTAATAGTCTCTGAGAACTTTTCCTGGCCTTTAAAAGCCTTTTCTCATCCTTTTGTCTAATGACTGTGACCTTGTACTTCACACAGATGAGCCGTGTTTAGGGATCCTGCTCAGTCACGAGGAAGCCTTTTTTATTATTGTCTTCTGGGATACTTAGGCAGACTGGCTTGAAAATAGTGATGATGGGGTAAAAATCCCTTCTAGAAAAATTCTACACTCACTGCTGAGTTCCCTGGTCAGTTTTCTTGCAATGTGATGTTCCTTCTGTTAAAAATACCAGCAATTCTCTGAGAAAAGCACAAACAATGAGAAAAGAGCAAGTGCTGAGGGCTCTATAGAAATCCCCGGTGTTGGGCAAAGAGGAGACACAGGTCCTGTTATGTAAGTGCCTATGGCATTCTTTTGCCTTCAGCAGTGCTGGTGTGGAAGGTGGAGGGTGTATCTCAAATGTAAACCCTGCCATCTGGGAAGCAGAGGATTTAACCAGGGAAGGCTGAGCACTGTAATGTTCAGGACACTTGTTTATTTACTAGTTTGATCCTGTTGCTAACGGTGAAAGCTTTTACACTGTGTCTGCTTAATCGTGTATTTGGATGCACAGAGACTAAGCCATGTTTCTACAGGAAAGCTAAGAGATTTCAGATGACTTCTAGTTGTACACAGTAAAATTGAGTGAGCAAGGAGGACTTCCAATAAATAAAGGAACTTAATTGCTTGGGCTAGTTGACTGCTTTAATGTCAGACACAGCAGCTAGCTGAAAGGTGTACTATAATGTACTAAAGGCAGGAGAGTCCTTATCACGGATTTTGGTGCATTTTATATTTGAGCAGATTATAGTTAGAAGCAATCTTGATTACAAATTGATTAAAACATGTACTTAAAAAGAATACTTTGTCAAGTCTAATTCTGCCTGCACAGGGCAGACACCCTGTCCTCTGTCTCCCTGATGTAAAGCATTAGAACTGCATCTTGGAGCAGTGACTGCAGAACCTGTTTCATATATGCTTGTCTTGGATGCTGTAGCATAACAATTCATCTCCACCTTGCTGCCTGTTATCTTCCTATACACACGTTAAGTGATGAGATATACACCTGAACATGTACCAGCATGTTGTTCAATTGGTGCTTTAAGGATGGCAGCCTAGCAGAGACCTCTAACACAGCCTGCAAGTGAGAAGTGCCCCAAAAGCTGGTAGGATTGGGCACATGCAGAAGAGTTTGGAATAATGGCTTTCTGTGTGCTCTCAGAAATTGGGACTATGTCATTTTCTTTAGTGTGCATTGGAAGGAAGGAAGGAAGGAAGGAAGGGCCATAAGGAAGTGTATAGAAGTTACATCAGCCTGTGATTATAATGAAAATGATCTGGATTTTGGAATGGCTAATAGCAAAAAATTTTTCTTTACGGAAATATAAAGCAATATGATTGGTCTTCTCAAGATATTGCTGTAGGGGTTAAGTTGAGGTAGTTTGTTTTAGAGATGTTTTTAAGCTTTCAGAGAAGGAAGTCAGCTTGTTTAGAGATTTAATAGTCATAAAAAGCCATCTTTGCTTACAAGTTGGGTTTCTTTTAACTCTGGGAAGGTTTGATCAGTTCCTTAGCAGCAGGCTGTCAAGTAATGGAAGATTAGATAACATCACTTTTTGGGTCCGTTTTAGGTGCTGGTGTTCTGGGGCACTAATGGAACTGTGAGTTTTTCCCTGTGTTTGAATATTGACTGCTCAGGTAGTTGATAGGATTGTGCAGTTTTAGGACCAGTAATTGAGGATTACCAATAGCTTTCAGGAGGGAAACATGCTAGTGCAGACAGTCTTAGCAATTATGGTATATTCTCCAGTTTCCTTTCACATGGAAAGTTCTGAACAAATAGATTTAGATTTCATTGATTTCCTTCATTGTGGTTTTAAATCTCAGAACAGGGCAGAGTCAACACTGAGCACATGAACTTCTCAATATTGTATGACTTTTTTTTTTTTTCCCCCAAATTTGTAATCAGCTTTCAATCTGCTGTGTTATTGCTGCTGGTTTTGGCTGTGAGGTACTGTTAACCTTGTGCAGATGCTATCAGGAAGGGGCAGAGGTTACACTCTGCGTGGTTCCAGTGTTTCGCCTCTGAGGACTTCAAGGGCCCTGGGGCTGGCAGCTCTACAGTGACGTACTACCGACTTCTGCTTTTTTCCCCTCTGGATTACTGTCTACAGGAGACAGGCAGTGCAATGGTTTGGATTGTGTTGTCACTATGCAAATAATTCTTAGCTCTGTCTCTTTTTCAATGAATTGGGATAGTCCTGTCTGTCAACTTTCCTAATGTCTAGCTGAAATCGGGGCCTGGATGAAAACTAGTGGGTCTTGATCCAGGTAAGATGGATTTGATGCTGTTTGGATGGGAGAAGACAGCTGAAGCAGCTCTGTCTGTTGAGGAAGTTTCTAAAGCTATGGGGGAGCTGAATATCCTGAGTTTAGTGGATGAAACCATGGATATTTTAATTTCTCTCTGGGTTTGGAGGATAAGACTTCTTGTCATGGATGCACACTGTGCTGGAGGTATCCATGCCTTTGTCATCTCTGGCTTGGATTCGTGTGACGCTCTTTGCCTGAAGTGCCTCTCCAGGTCCACTTGCAAACTGCCATTTGTGCAATGCGCAGTTGCCTGTTTCCAGGTTACATCTTGCTGATGCAATCTGTGTGCATGCGTGGTAAAAAGCCATGGCTTGGATCATTCCCATCTTGGATTTTGCCTTGTTCGTGTTTTATCCTAATGACAAATTACCTGGGACATTAAAGCTGGCAATCCCTGTATTTGGGAATTGTCCTGGGTGTGTGGTGAAGGTTTTGATTCCTGATTTGGGCTGTTCACACAGCTAAGCCTGAATGGTTGTCCATCGTGGATTCCTATAATAGTCAGTTGTTCATTCAGGCTTCTAACAGAATGGGTTATGCATGAGGATCTCTGATTTGGGGGACTGGTGGAAGGTATGTTTTCCTGTTGATGTTAATACTGCTAGAGAACCTAGGTGGTGTGTAATTTTACGTTACGTTTTCCACAGCCATTGGCAGCCATATTTACTAAACAGAAGACTAGCTAATACGTTCTTTCTCCTTTTTGACAGTCTGTGGGTTACGGCAGAATAGATCAGTCAAGTCAATGGCAAAATCATCATCATTGCGAATAGTCGGTGGATTGTCTTCTGCAGAGACCGGGGACTGGCCGTGGCAAGCTAGTTTGCAGTACAATAATATCCATCGCTGTGGTGCAACACTCATCAGCAATACGTGGCTTGTATCTGCAGCTCACTGCTTCAGAGAGTAAGTTCCCATCTTAGAGAGAATCTGCAGGAGAATGTGCCCCATGTGTATCAAGTTGTGTGGCTTTCCAGATTTGCACCACACCCCTGACTCTTTCCAGGGGGAACAATTCTTTGCCTTGGAGGAGAAAAGTCAGGGTTAAGCAGACCCATCACTTGAATGTTTCAATGAGAAATTAAAGACTGACTCTTTGGAGCACAACTGGCAATTGTATGAGTGGAAATCAGTAGTCATTTGGCACACTGAGCAAAGAAGTGCAGAAAAGGTAACGTGATTGAAATGGTATTTATTTCCTGTTGCACTAAATGTTTCTAAAGGTGCTCCTTTGTGTTACGAGTAGGTTGCTGCTGCTGCAGACTGCTACCAGAAGTTATAATCCCACATTCCTACCCCTCCATTCAGCCACGCACTCCCAGCACTTTTTTGTTTCAAGCATGACATTTGTGAAGCTGCAGGCCATGTAAGATGGAACAGCTGATTGAACAGATTATTAACATGCAAAAAGAGTGACAGAGTTGAAGAGCTTTCTAGCAGAAGAGCTTTTTGATTTGATTACACCCTGCGGCCGCACAATGGCTAGATCAGGGACAAGTTGGGGAGGAATACGAGACCATGGTTGAGGAGGGAATGCAGGATTGCCCTCTTCTAGCAGCAGCCCACAATTATGTGGGACACAGTGTTACGGAAAGTGATGGATGCCTTAAGAATCTAGTAGGGAGCTGGCTTGAAGGAGTTTTACAGTAAAGGTGCTCAGCAGCACCTGGTTTGAAATGCCCAACACATATTTACAGCTAAATACTTACAACACTCCTACCTCTTTCAGCCTGAGTCACCCTCAGAAGTGGACTGCTACTTTTGGAGCTCTCCTGAAGCCACCAAGCTTGAAACGACCAGTCAAGACTATTATTATTCATGAAAAGTACCGCTACCCAGAACATGATTATGACATTGCACTTGTGCAGCTCTCTAAACGAGTTGAGTTTACGAGTAGCATACACCGCGTTTGTCTGCCTGAGCCATCTCAGACTTTTCTGTACAATATTTACGCTGTCATCACAGGCTGGGGAGCACTTACGAATGATGGTGAGTCCTGAGTCTACCAGGCGACCTGTATGTTACATAAACGGTAGCTCTGATCTACTAGTGATTGATACCTCTTCTGTAGCATATGTTCTATGGCAGCAAGGCTAATGCTTTGTCTATGAGTAATAGGTTTGTTTAATTGTAAGGAGCAGTTTCTTGTTGTAAAATTAGACTGGACAAAGACAGAGCTATAATCCACTGAAACAGAAAACAAGAAGAAAACTCTTCTCTTTTTCCAGCCTTTCCATTTCACATTGTAGATTCTTAAGACAGGTAGTCCAGCCATTCATGTGTTTATATAGCACCTAAAAAAATATTCTCCCAGTTCTAGCCAGAAGCTACAAATAACTCTGTGGGCTTTCAGGTAAATGTGCAGAGTGAACTGCAGGTGGTGGCTTACACAAGCTCACAGTCTTATCAGGCCACACTAAGAGTAGATTTAGCAATGAAACCAAGATGTCTCCATTTCGTATCATCTGCCCAAATTGCTAGGTACTTTGTGTTCCATGGTATTATATGGAACAGGTATAAAATATATGGTTTTACAATTAAGGCACTATGTACCATGCAATTGTTACTTCAGTCTTAATGGTCCAGTTCCTAAGTGAGACTATGTGTATGTACATTTTCCTTAAGGGCCTAACCTAGACAGATCAACAAGCAAAACTGCCACATTAAACCATGTCAATGGTTCTCCATAAAAGAACATTAAATGCTCTTCCTGTGTCTTAAAAACTACCAAGTAATTCTGTTGTTAAATACCCAAACTATATTTTCCCTCAGGTCCAACTCCAAATGCTCTTCAGGAAGCAACAGTGAAACTTATTGACTCAAACACTTGCAACAGAAAAGAAGTGTACGATGGGGACATAACACCCAGGATGTTGTGTGCTGGATACCTGGAAGGAGGAGTAGATGCTTGTCAGGTAACTGTAGCTGAAAATTAGAGAGGAAAACTATATTAATGCTGACTCCAGTATCTGGTTGACCAAATCTTAACTGATGGTGTATTAGTCCTTTAAATAAGCTCCATTCAAACAGAAATTAAGTTGTAAAATGAAGTAACATTTAGTACACATCATTTAGCACATAAAACCCATACTAAGAGAGCTAAATTAGTATAATATTCGGAATTTAAATCTTTCATAGCATGAAATTAAATTCTTATTTTGTAACTCAGAATAGCTGCTACAAGCCCATTTGCTTCTCGTAATTTTTTGTGTGTGAAATCTAACTATTTGCCTGCAAAGTGATATGACAAGACATTGACAGAGATACTAAATGCTGAAATACTAAATATGATCTTAAAATTAAATGTCTCAGGTAGCCAAGACCAGACATTTGTACAGTTGGGAAGAAAGAAGGTTAAGAATGTAGCAGTTAAGTTGCCAGCAAAAATGCACTCATTGAAATTAAATTCTGGACTGGATCATCTCCTAAAAGATCTGTTCTGATATGATCTTTGGTAATGGCCTTGGATCAGTGGAAGGAAAACTGAAACAAACTATAAGGAAGCTAGGTGTAAACGGAGTGGTAAGGCTACATGTGTGGTGCAGGTTTGCGAATGTTGCAAGGAAATGCTTATGTTCAAACAAAAATATTTCCATAATGATAACTTTTAAAATGGTAATTTCTATTTATGTTATTTACAAAGAATGTACACCTAAGTGCTGGTTCAAAACAGACCCTTTCCAGAATCCCCGTCCTGCAGATGTATGTCCAAAGCAAAACTCCCTGCAGAATAAGTTCGGGAGGCTCAATTCCTCTGTTCCTGTCTGACTCAGCATTGAACAGACCTGAACAAAAGGGTGCAACTGCTGTTTATTTCAGTAAAGCATTTTGCTGGAAAGTGAAGAATTTGGTCCATTGTGTGAGGATTGCCTTTCAGCCTGTAAGGTTTCCAGTTTAACTATTATTACCATGTCATGCTATTAACAGTATCTGAATTCAGCCTTTGAAAGTGGCTAACATCTTCAGGAGATATGGTCTAATTAGGAGGCCAAGTTCCTGATTAAATCCTTTATGAAATCTTATTGCTGCAAGCGACTAAAAGAATTTGTTGAAACAATAGTGGTTACTGGGGGGGGGGGGGGGGGGGGGAAGTTCCTGTTGGCTTAGATTGCTGTATGTATTTGTGTTTCCCTACTTTGTATGAGGAGGAAGACAAGTCAGGTGGGAAGCAGTATTTCATGAAACATAAGAGAAGCTTTCTTTTTTAACTGTAAAACCACAGAGACAGGTCAGGAGGTTCTATGGCAAACAGGAAAAAGCCACAGACTTCTGACTCAAGTTTCAGAAACAGCCTGGATTCTACACAAAGGGCAGGTCTTGAAATACTGCTTGCTTTCTTCTTTTATTTGACACACCCTCCTGTCTATGGAGATAATTGTATTTTCCCTTCTGATCCATTAAATCTTTTTTTTTCTCCTCTTCTTTCTCTAGGGGGACTCTGGGGGACCACTGGTTACTCCAGACTCTAGACTGATGTGGTACCTCGTGGGAATAGTGAGCTGGGGAGATGAATGTGCCAAACCAAATAAACCTGGAGTTTACACACGAGTGACTTATTTCCGTGACTGGATTACCTCAAAAACTGGCATCTAATTCCAAAATCAAAAACGGATTTAACTACATAGACTATGTGTAACTCATATTTGTATGTAATTCTGAAAGGCTATTTTTTTAGTATATATATTCCTATGTAATTTTGGTTGAAGTAACCTTTGCCCGCAGCAAGTGCTATCTTTGCTGTCAGAGATCCTAACCCCTTGTGAATTTAAACTAAACATATGAGATTGCCTGTCTCATCTTTGAGCCTTGAAACATTCTCACTTATCAGAAATTATGAACTGACTTTATTAAACTAACATTTAAACGCTACCACCTTACCTGCTTTATAAATACATTTTCCAGGAAAAAAAAAAAAGGAATTTTTCTTCAGCCATGGCCGATGTCTGAAGCTGAACCTTCTTCCTCCAGTGAAGCAAATGCTGTCACAGCTGTGTTTCTAGCAAAGTGAACCCTTGATCATTATTGTTGTTAGAGACTATCATCTGCACAGACTGCAGCCAAGACCTCGGATGCTCACCCTGCTTGGTAGCCTTGATAGCTAACAGTGGATCAGCCAGGACTGAGGTAGGTCCTAGCTGAGGAAAAGGAGGACTTCTGTGCTTGCAGTAAGTTGGAAGGAAAAGGAGAAAAGCTTGATGTTCTTTCGAAGCACATTTTTAACAGGAAATATTTTGTGGATTCTGTGAAGTTCAAGTTACTTGAAAGTGCTATTGCGGAAGTGCTTTATCACAACACTGTGCTGCTGCCCCTGCACCAGTTGCCTTCTAGATGTACTCTGTTCAACTCACCAATGCTTAAGATACAGAAACACAAGCTCTGCCCAAATTTGTTTGTAATAAGTGTGTCTCCATGAACAATCTCCCTGGAAGGAAACCCAGCATTTAAATTTGTGCTAATGGAAAAATAAATATTCACCACAAATAAACTGGGAACTACCTTTTTTGTTCAAGAAATAGTGTGTTTTTTCTAAGGGTATGCCAGCCAGTGGAAACCATCTTACTGCAAAGAAAGCAATTAGTGATACTGTTTTGCTTCACTGATGGATTCATCTCTGCCATGAATGAATATGATCCTGTCTTATGAGGCCGAAGAGTAATTTCCTACTAAGGAACAGTCCTGATATGAACTTCAGAGTAAATGCAATCCTTATACACCAATTAAGCACTTTTCCTGCCTCTGTGCATGACATCTCACGGATTGCTGGTGGAAGGGGGTCCAGCGATGTGGCTATTACAGTCCCCTAGAGCCCAGGCCTTCAATATGAGGATCCAACATGTCACTCCAGTACTGCCTCATGCAGTCTTTGAACGGCCAGCGGATTGCTTAGGCTGTGAATGCAGGACTCACAGGAGTCTGTATGAGACATGAAAGAAGCTGCAAGCTCCACAGCTGAATCTACTGCAGCTGAAAATTTCTCTGAAGCATCCTGCCTCCCCTTCTGCTCAGGACTGGGTCTCTCCTCAGCCTTCCTACTGTGAAAGCTCTCCAATAATCAGCATCCCTGGGAATGAGATGCTTGGCATTTCTAGGAAATTCACACCCTGAATTACAAGTCTACATACGGATGGAAAAGCCTATGTTTAAGCCTTGGTGGTAGAAGAGTGGGTTGTCTTATTATTAGGCTCCTTACAGTCTTTCTATATAACTTTTGAATTTCAGTAAAAGAAAACACGCCTTATCTCAGAAAGAAATCTATTGAAGGTTTTAGATTAGTTTTGGTTTTGAAACAGTACTATCTTTATTCTGATTTTCCATGTCCACTATAAAATGAAAAGGATCTTGGGACAGTTAGGAGGATAGTTTGATGCAGCAAATCCGTTTCCTTAATTTATTGATAGAGTTTGTAATTTATGCACTTTTGAGTTGCTGCTATTTTTCAACTAAGAATTTACTCTGGGCCAGGTTCAGTTAGAAAATAGAAACTTCATGGAGTTTTGGATTAGGTCACCTAGAAACACTGTTTTCTTCTAGTGTTCAGGTCCCCTTTTTTTGAAGGCGTCCTTTGGAAAAAAATTACATCTAGTTTTTTGTGCCTCTTATTTCTTTGAAGGTGAAAATCATGACAAGTGTCCTTCCTTATAATCAGCTGATGAATTGCAATTGAAAGGAAACAGTAGTTCACTTTCATAGATAGCTAAGGCTTTGTTTTGCACTTAAATCTATCTTTTTGCCTAGCATATGGAGGGGCAACAATAAGGAGGTGAGGCCCAGATTAGATACAACCCCTATAAACTGGTTCCTACCTCACACTGCAAGTGACGTGTATATATAATATCTTTAAAATGAGAAAGGCAGCCTTAATTTCAGATTTTCTTGTGAGAGGCCAAACAGCCAAGAGGTGTGTGGGAGAATGTCTACCTTACTCAGGGAGTCCTGATCCAGCCAGATGCACTTTTCACAAATTTTTTAGCAAACTCTCTGGCCTGGGTTTGTCTTATACTCCATGTCAGTGTTTTATTTATGAAGACTCTGTTTTCTTCCCTAGAATAAAACAAAGATAATATTGTGTGATTAAAGAAAAGGTTTTTAAAAACCTTTTATTATTGTTGATGTTAAGATTTAGCAAGGATTTAAATGATATAAGTTTCATAACATTAAATGTATTTAAAAACAATTTGTCCTTTTTTGTCCTTTTTTTGCTTAATAATAACCAAGCTAAAAATTGTATATGATGTAAAATAGACTAAACTTCCTTATTTTGATATAAGACTATTCTAAAACTGCAGCTCTCTCTGTTCATTCCCCATCCTAGGAATTATTTGTCTTTAACTGTGGTTGGAGTTTTACAGATGTTTCAGCAAAGACAAGGTGGGACATCTGCTTTTCTAAAATACTCAAACTTGAATTTCAGTTAAGCTAGCGCTATGCAAATTTGAGAATGGATATGAAGCTTCATTCGAGAATCTACCCTACCACCTTGCTTCTGGCCTTGAAAAAACTTAACCTTGTAATGTGGCATTCCTGGAAATTGGCTGTAGGGACGTCTACACAGCTAACATACCAATTCTCCTGAGATTTCCCAGGCAGATTTAAAGCATCAAGAAACACGTTCCAAACTTCTGGTTATTCAAATCGGGTTGTTTGAGGTTTGCCCAATGCTAATTTTCAGCCTGGAGCACAAGTAGGAAAGAAACAGAGGCTGATTGCACAAGGCCTAATCATGTGAGGAGGTTTGGCTGAATGACATCAATCCATCACCGTGATTCCTTATGTAAGTAAAGCTTGTAGAAACTCCAATTTCATATCTGCTGTTCCTGTTAACAAATTAGAAGAGCTGAGAGCCAAAAGTTATTATTTAACCCAATGAATATTTATTTATCTGGCAACTCGCAGCCTGCATTAGAAATGCACGTGCATGGAAAAGCTGGCTCTTGCTTTTGGAAATGCACATGTCAGCGTGGAATCAGCTTAGGTAATTGGTGCCTTTGTTTATCTGGATCAGGATTTTAACAACATTGTTAACATGGTTTCTAGGAAGGTATCACGTGCTAGAGCAACCTCAGGTGACAAGATCCTTTGGCCCACTCCATTGGGAAGCTGGAGTCCTTTTAAACATGCCAGCAAAGCGCTCCTACACTGCACATTGTGCCAAAAAGAGGAGACAAAGCCTTGCCAGTCAGCACCTCACTCCCGCAAGAGCTGATGGCAAGCCATAGCCTATGGCAGGATGTCTGGAAACCCACTGAAGGATGTCGATGTGGATTTATGGTCATTTCTGCACTGGCCTGTGTGCTAAACTGAATTGTGTTGGCCTTAGTACTTTCAAATAACAGATTTTTAGGGAGAAAACTACACAGAGTTTTATCTGATAATTTGCTTATTAACTAAATAAATCAGGGAAACAAATGCATACTCCCCCAAATCCCCACTTTGAAGTCCCTATTAAGAATGTGAAATCATGTCTGGAAAACAGAAAACTAGAAGACTAAACAAAAAAAGTGCAAGTCGCTGGGATTTTCCCAGCAGATGGAAAGGAGATTCACAGCTATATCAGCTTCAGCTCCTTTTGAAAATACTGGCTCTAAAGATGTCTTCAATACCTGCATGCAGAATTAATCTACAGTAGTGCACATAAAGTTACAGAGATTTTGGGCATGAATAGGCTTCAGTCCAGAGGTGGTGGTGTTCTCCTGACCACAGCCATGTACCGCTCATTGCTTCAGCAAGTCAGTAAACTGACAGCCTTGCTTTGTACCTTTTGCCAATCTCAAAAGCTATAGCTGTCTAACACAGTAAAAGTATGGAGCTGGGATTTCCTTTAAAATTAATTTATTTAACCAAATTTTACTAAGATTTTATGTATTTTTATATTATATTTTTATATTATATATATTTTTAAAAGAGTCGGCTATGGGGAAAAAGAAAAGTCAAATGGCTCCAGACGTTTCAAATTTTGCAGTCTTGGAAAATACGAGAAAAACCTGTATATATTTTGCTTTGATACCATCAACCTAGAGGGCTCCTGAGTACACCTACTGATTGATACATTTGGCAACCAGTTTCTTTGGCTTCTGGGGTAAACAGAATCTGTCCATTTTTATTTGGCAATTTATCTTAGAATAAAGATTCATGGTTTCACTGATGGTTAGTCTTTGCTTAATTATCACTAAACTGTTAAGCGAGAATTAACTGGATGTTGCTGTTTCTCTGTTTAGGCAAAAGGCTTGTCAGTATTCAATGTTACTATGCAAAATCTGTTTCATGTGAGATGACTGCATATCAAAGTGACTGGTATCTTAAAAAATGCAATGACCAGGACAGAAAGCTGGTAGGTAGCAGATATTTTATTTTTCACAACACATTTGATTGGTAAGTCCTTAAAAATAAGAATTGTCAGTTTAACCTTTAAAAAAAAAAAAAATGAAACAGGTTCATTTTTAAGGAAAGAAACCACAAAATTACACCAGTGACAGAATGAGAAAATAACAAAGTGTCAAAACTGAAGCTGACATTTTTTGCTATCTTTAAACCCTTTCACCTTTTTCCCCCACCCTTTATATCTTGATTCCTGTTAATTCTATTCATCGGGTACATGCACTGCTCTTTGAAATTACTTTATTGAAATAAAGGAAGTAATTTTATTCTTGTATTTTCTGATTTTTATGTATTATGTGGAAAAGCTACAAAGCAAATACCAGCCTTAAATATCAGTTCCTTTACTGGTAAGGGTTGCATTCATCATCCTGAAGAACTGAACTGCTTTCTCCCTTCATCCCATCTTTCAGTCCAGCATTTCAGACTTCTAGTGGCCTCTAGTGGTTCTTTGTAATTTGCCCACATCTTTTCTATTTGTGTGTCACAAAAAAGTTGTGTAGCAGACAAGTACTTTCACCCTGATCCTGCCAAAGCATAAGCCCATGTTTGAGCGAGCACAGTGTTGTCCAGCTGCTCTTAGTCTTTGCTACTAATTCAGTATAAAAGCTGCGTGCATTGTTGGACTGAGGCGTAAATCTTGAGGAAGACATGGAGGTTTGCTAGAACTCTATTTGTGAGAGAGAGATAAATGTTAAATAATGCTTTAGATGCTCACAAAGAGGACAAAACTTGGGTCTTCTTGCCCCTAGAAGTTCCCCAAAACCCAGTCAAGACAGAGAAAAAGCTTGCTTCCCCCCCCCCCCCCCCCCCTTGTGTACTGTAGGATGCAGATAGTTGGTTGTTAGTTTTTTCAAAGTTACAAACATTTTAAAATATAAGGTGACTATTCAGTATACACTGTATGCAATGACAATTTTCAGTCATTGCTTGTGCAGTAGCATGAATCCTTCCCATTCTAGCTCAGATGTGCTAACGGTATCAGCAAAGATACAAACTTGTCTCACCTACCCCAGTGATTAGGGATAATGAAAGGGAAGACAGGGTTTAAATTTAAGGGAGATTAAACTGCCTGATGGGAAGGTGGCAGCACTTTGGATCTTAAATCGGTTTGGAAAACGGCAGGGAAAATATTTATAGGAGGTGATGCTGAGTTGTTGTTGGAGGCAGAGCACTGGTTGCAGCTTGCCTTCTCCTGGTTAAACATCACTAAAAGAAAGGGGAAAATGCTTGGACAAGCCTATGTACCATGTTGGCATGGGATGTACGTTTTGACAGTTTTTTTCCCAAATTTCTGCTCCTCTACGGCCTTGGATCCTCTCTAGCATTTTGTAACTTCGATCCCTAGTCCCTTTTCATGAAATTTTGCCTATCTTTGAGGTAGATGACATCTCGCTGGTGCTCTCCTGCAAGGTGTGGAGACAGTTACCTCAGGAGCATGGCTCCGGAGTGCTCTTGAACATCTAAACTGGTAACGCTTGAACCTAACGAGGATTTATTTTTTTAATTTTTTTTTTTTTTTTTAACAACACGGTGTGTTACCTCTTGGTCAGAAAGCGGTGGAGTTTTTAATGGCTTATACGCCTCCCGTTGCCGCCATGTCGCGCCGGCCTAAAACCGCCCGCGGCGACCCGCCTTGTCCCGCCTCGGAGGAGGGAGGAGGCGGGCGGCCTTAGCCCGGCCCCTCGTGTCAGCGCAGGCGGGGAAGCGCCGCGGCACCGGCGCTGCTGTTTCCCACCCCCTTCCTGCCTCTTCCCCCGTCGCCGCCGGCAGCGCTCAGGCCTTGATCGCAACGCCAGGCCGCCGCGGTGGTGAGGCGGGCGGCGGCGGCGGGGCCGAGGAGGGAGGGACGGGGGCCCCTGAGGCGGGCGGCGGGGAGGCGGTGAGTCCGGGGGTAGGCCGGCCCGCCCGCCGGGTGGCGGTGCCCAGCGCCTCCGGAGAGCCCCGAGAGCCGGGGCGTCGAGGTGGGGGGTGCAGCCGGTCTGGCTCTGCCGGGACCCGGGTCGGGTTGGTGTCGCCGCAGGTCGGCTCTGTCCCGGTTCCCCGCTGGAGATCCGAGGTGTCGTTTTCCCCCCCTTAGCCCGGCTGAGCAGTTAACGGTGGGGCTGAGGGCTCGCTCTCTCTGCCGACTGAACAGGGAGCCTGCGTCGACTGGGATCCGCCTCTGGAAACCCTGGGTAGGTGGGATGCATCCAGGCCTCCCCGCCATCCCAGCCTGCTGAACAGCAAACATTTAATAGCGCATCAGCCTGCGCTGACTTGGAGGTAAGAAACACTGTAAAGCCGGCCCACAGCTACAGCTCTTGTGCCTTTGCAGCTCTTCAGAGCATCTTAGTCCTTGATAACACATAGCTTTTCAGTTTGTGCCTGGGTTATGTCCCACAAGCAGCTGAGGCTTTAAAAACCGATGAACGTTACTTATTCAGTTAAATAGAAGCCTGGCATTAAAACTGGTAGCGTTTGGCTTTTAAAAGGAAACAGGTGAGCATGTAAATGTCAAGCGTCTGGCAAGAACTAGGACATAATGTTAGAATGGCTTTTCACCCCCCATATTACATGCCTTTCTTTGAGACAGATTCAATACTGGTTGAACTAAAATGAGAACTTGGATGCAGGAATACATTAACAAAACTTTGTCCTAAAGCCACTTGACAATAGTACCATTGAGTCCTCTTTTGGAAGGAGGTGTTTCGCTGTACCTGGTGGGTATGCTGGCAGCAGCTCAGTACTCTAATGCAGAATGCAGGAGAACTGGGAATTGATAGATATGTTGGAAGAGCCACTGTCAAATGGGTCTTTGTGATACAGGTGGAGAAGGTTCTCTTGTGGATTGATGGCACATCCTTGTTGTTTACAAATGGCTCTTTGGGAGGGCACACCGATTAAGATGGCTGTCAGTAACCGCAGCAGAGGAAGCTGGATGTTTTTATCCAGGTGTGGATCACTTTCTCCACCTTAGTACCACAATCTGTTTATGTTGGCCAGTCCCAGAGTGCCTGTGTTTGCGGAGAGTGATTGTGGAGGAGCAGAACAGCTTGGGGATGGTTGCTCTGGGCCGTTAAGAGATGTCGCTGGCTTGCTTTGAGAGGAATTTCCAGTCTTGCATCCCAGCTAGTGGCTGAAATGAAGGCTTTTACCGAAGCAGAGGCTGAAGCTTGTCACTCTCAGATGAGGTGTGTTGTGCTCTGGCTTGAGATCTGGATCCTAGGGGGATCTAGTAACACTGGCATTGCTTGTTTTCAGCCTTTCTTGTGTAAGGGCATGGGAGCTGCACTGAAGTGACTGGTGGTGTAGATTTCGATGGAGGTGCCTCGTGTTGACTGTCTTGTGTGCTAGCTTATGTGTAGGAGTTAGTATTCACACTGTGGAAAAGCTTGGTGAGATTTGTGGCCTGCTTTCAATGGAACTCTGTCCCTTGCTGTGCTACTTCAGCACTTTCTAATTCAGCCTAAAGAATCAGAAGGACAAATTTCAGGTCAGAATGTTGTAGTCTCCAAGTTGTGTCAGGCTGCAGGTGCTGCACTTCAGAAGCATTAAAATGTTTGCCAAAAACATCTGAACAGTACATAGAAGTTAACCTTTGGACAGGATTGCCTTGGCAGCTATTTTAGGGTGTATTTCCACTCTCGGAGAAGAAACTCCTTAGTATGTCTGGGCCTTTACTTTTCAATCTCTTAGGAGGAAGGGTTGTCAGCCATGTCTAGATTCCAAGGCAGTTTGTAGGGAGTTGAAATAAGATGTGTACCTTCCCAGCAGTGATGGGAACTGGTGTGCTAGGTCAAACATGGGGTCTGTTTTGCTCGTTCTGTATTTGGTCACAGTCACCTGTCAGGTCTAGGAAGCACCAATTCCCAGCCTGCCTAAGAAACAAGCTGCCCTGTGGCAGTTTGTTCCTAATCCTAGTGCTTAGTTATCCCGAAGGTAATTTAATGATTAAAAAGTCTTTGCTAATGACTGAAGGCCTTAATAGCACAAATTATGTTTTTTCTTCAAATCTTATCGACCTGTTTAACTTGATATCTTAGTTAAATGTTGCATTAATTCAGATCTTTGGGTATTGATTTCTTGAGTTAGCTAAAACAGTAACTTGTTTCCTAAGGATTTTCAGTTAACATAGAAATAATGCAGCATAAATAACTATTCCTAGTTATTCAGGGGTCTCCTATCTTCTCTTCAAAAAAACTCACCAATCAAGTAGATGCAAGTTAAACAGCTTGGAGCTGTTAATATAAAACGAAATTGTACTTTTAGTAAATCTAACTGTGGCAAATACAATGCATCTTCTCAATGGGGAAATTAATATGTCTGCCTGTATTTTCAAATAACTTATGGAAGGTTTGGGTGTTCTTGTCTTCTGGCTCCTGTGCATTTTAATTACCTAGATGCTGTGGTGTTCTATAGGCTTCTTAATGATCAAAGTGATTCCGATGTAACATTGCTTTTTTCTGTTTTTCAGTTCATCCACTGAAAAATTGAGAGGGGCAGGAAGGGGGAACCAACTGTGAAATTGCATCCAATGTAACTAGATTATTTCTTTTTGTAACCCTTCTAGTGTAAACTAATCACATTGTATCATGGCGGCAGACTCTATGGAAATTGATGATGCTTTGTATAGGTAAGAATATCTGATTTTTAAGCACGGCTCTTGACTTTTCAGCAACACTTATGTTTACATACAGTCATGTGAAAGCCAAGGCTTGAAAACACTGTCTGCTGCTGGTTAGGTAAAGGTGTGTACTTGTGCTGCTGTGTCCCTCCTTTTCTAACGCAAAAATCCCAAAGTGTTCAGCAAGTGAAATGGAACCCACTTTTTGCAAAGTTAGCAGTGAGAACTCATTGAATTGAAGATAAAATCCATTTTGCTGTAAAACTGTTCCTTTACTGGTCTCATAACAGGTGTTTTCTGACCATTATTAGTATTTGACCAGTAAAAAACATAGGTAAATAACATGGAGTTGTACAAAGTTCCAATAGTATCACTCGTGTGCTTTTTGGAAAATAGGAATAATACTTCTCCTGTTTGTAAAATGGATTTTTTTCTGCCTTTAGCTTGCTTCCCCTTTGAAAAAGTAGATATTCCTCTTTTTCTTGTTCCTCATCTCCTTTCACTACCTTCTTTTCGCCTTCCCTTTCAACGTGTAATTTATCTCCTTCATAATTTCATTTATTCCTCAGTCTTTGCCAGACTTCTCTGTCCTTATGAACATCGTTAGTATCTCTGTTATCCTCCAGACTTCAGGGTGTTGGGTTTTGGGTTTTTTGGTAGCTTTTAAAAAAATATTTATTCTTTTATTAATTTTGTTTTAATTTGTTAGCTGGGAGTGGCTTGAGATCACTTGGCATGGCAATAGTTCAGAGAGCCTGTACTGGAACAAATGGTATCCGTGGAAAAATGTGGTGGGATGAAAAGCTGCTTTATATATTAAAAAAATAATAAACTGAAATTAAGAAATCAGCTGTATGTCGAACAAATGAGGCTTCTTTTTAATTCAGCACAATGCTTCCTGTGTTGTATGTGTCATTTTACCTTTTGGCACTGATCTTATGAAAGTAGAAGGTGGTATTTAGAATGGTTTAAGTTTAATTGTATAGTTGGAAACTAAGAGTCTTTCAGAGCTCAGGATCTGACTACAAAAGCTGCTGCACCCTCTGGGTTGTAGATTTCTGATAACAAATAAGTTCTTTGGCTTGCTTGTGTCTTCAGTAGTTAATTCCAAAAACTTACTATCCTGAATAAGTTTTACACTGATTTATAAATTATTTCTCTTCTCTAAAATCTGGCACTGTAAAGGTCTTACTAAATGCATTTCACTGTTTGGATTGTGAGTGCAAATGTTACATCTGATATACATTTATTTCCTAAAGCACTGTACAGTTCAGATATGTGCATGTTATGTCCTTAATTGCTTGTTGAACAGAGGACTCTCTCTGTAAATGTAAAACTCTGCACATGTCACTAGTGACACACATCGATCTACAGAAGTTGGTATTGTAGACCAGAAACTGATTGGGATGATAGAATAACTGAAAATATTTGAACTTTTTTGGAAATGACTGGGAATTCTTGACTTGCTTTCATATGTTCTTGACTTTATTTGTGTCTTGTTCTGATCTGAATTTATCTTTGCTGTAGTCGCCAGAGGTATGTTCTTGGAGACACAGCAATGCAGAAGATGGCTCAGTCTCACGTGTTCCTGAGTGGTATAGGTGGTCTTGGTGTGGAGATTGGTGAGTCTGGTAACATTTATTTAAGCAGACACCAATGTGTGTAAACATACGGTTCCAGAATACTTGTAAAGCTTATTTTTGGATGTAATAAGCGTGTCTGAAGTATCTGAGTGAATTTATATCGGCATGATGCGTATGAGTAACACAGCAGATGCTGGAAAGATCCTGGACTTCTCTCTAGTAAACTTTTTACTAGAACATTTTAAATTTTACTTGAAAATGTGCTGCCATGGGCCAGATTGCTTTACCCAAAATCTTGTGTCTTGGGTGAAGGTTGAGGGTGGATAATCTCTTATTCCTTTAGGCATCAGTATCACCAAATGTAACGTACAATTCCAAGTAGGAAATGGGGTGGTAGGAGAACGGATGCAATTTGGTGAAAAATGCGTGACTGCCTTGGTGCAAGAGACTCCTTAACAATTTCCCTTACTCTTTTATGAGCAAGACTTGTCTTGACTGGCTCTTACCTGAGGTATTACCCTTTCAGTTGGCTTTAAAGGTATTTGGCACCAGATGCCAGAACAGAGTCATGGGGTTTTGCAGTTTATTGTCATGACTGTTTCTGTAATCATGCTTGTGGGATGAACAGCTGACAAATGACAAATGTAGAAAGCCTTTTTAACCTTGCTCATGTTATTCTGCTTTCAGTGGTGCTGTAGAATGCTTGAGCCAAATGTAAAAGAGAGCAAACCCTTAAGCTGTGAAGTTCTTAGCAATGACATACTGTTATTGTCCACCCACATAACTGTTCAATTACAGATTTGCAAGAAATTTGCAATAGTCGCTCTCTCTTTCTGTTTTTCTTTTCAGCCAAAAATATAATTCTGGCTGGGGTAAAGGTATGTAAACCAGTTTTGTTATTGGGTATTCTTGGGCGAGCAGGGGAAAAAGGGATGATGCTACTAGCTAGCTAATCTTAAGTTTCTGAAACTGTCTTTCAGTAGAAGGATTGCAAAACATTTGAGGACCTGGGGGTGAAAACTTAACAATGTGGGTGTTCTAGTGGTACGGTCCGTGTCTCACATCAATGTCCACTGCACTCTGAAATACCTCATCTAATATTTTAGCCAGCTGGTGATTAGACATTGAATCCTTTTGTACAAAGTGGCCTCTCCTAAATGGAGTGGTATAAACTCAAAAGCCAAACTATTCAAAATATGTTATCCTGTTCTGTCATCCATTAGAATCCTTTTGTGTAGATGTTAGAATGATTGGGTATTTTAATCCAACAACTGCTCTTGTGCTGCTGTGATTATTTTTTTAGAGAGAAGCCTTTTAAAACTCTTTCTTCCAATAAAAAAACCCCTTGTTTATAACTTTTGGAGTTCATTAATTTACAGATCGCAATTGCCTCTTAATTGCAGTGTGGAAAATTCATCCTCAGTATTTAAATGCTCTCATCACTGCAAGCTGGGAGGAAAATGCTTAATGAAATGCATATTGCAGATGCATTTCTGTCTCTCAAACAGTAAGAGCTTTCTTGGAAAAGAGGTTGGAGGAGCTTGTTCTTATACATGATAGAACTAAATCTTTTGCAGTGCTAGTCCTCCAGCATTTTATATGGAGCTTAAATCCATCCTTTTGGGTGCTATGACCATGCACACTTCTTCCAGTAAATGCTTTCTGCTAAACTTTCTTAGGCTCTGACAGTTCATGACACCAAGCAGTGCACGAAATGGGATTTGGGGATCAACTTCTTCATCCATGAAGATGATATTACCAGTCAAAGGAACAGGTTGGTGAAGGCTTTGGGGTGATCTAGGACTGAACCTGACTAGGAGTAACAGTTTCATCAGTGGCAAAAATAACAGTTTATTGTACAAGAGCTGCTCATACCTATCAAATACTTGTTAAACCCTTTCTCTGGAGTTACTGGCTTTGAGTACACTGCCCAGGTAGGTATTAGGGAAAGACTAGGTTGAGTTCCGAGTCAAACATCTCACTTCTTGCAGTTGGGAGCTTGTAATGTAAATTTAATAGTGGGGGCCAGCGTGTATTTCTTCCTTGGGCTTTCTCGGCCACCTGGGTGAGACTAGAAAACAGCCATGATACCAGATCATCGGTGAGTCCTGTTGTGTATTGGACAGAGCTGTTTTCCTCAGACCTCCTAGGAATTTAAGTGTGAATAAATGAGTTGGTGATTGTTGACAGGAGACTTCCTAAGGGACTTCTGTAGGGCATGTGGTATGAAATTCTGTGTTGAAAATATAATTTTGTAGATGCATAAAAAAACTTGAAAGTTGCTGTTCTTTCAGGGCTGAGGCCACACTTCATCGTATTGCAGAACTCAATCCATATGTCCATGTAGCAGCATCAACTGTGCCACTAGATGAAACCACAGATCTGTCTTTTCTAAAGCAGTACCAGGTATGTCACTCTTAAAGCAGTTGTATGTGGTACTTTGCTCAGAGCAAACAACTTGGATTATTTTACATAAGTAAATAAAATGAAGATACACTTAAAAGTACATTTTGAGATGATTTAAAGAAAGAAGTAGGTCTTGTATTACGACTAATGAAATAGTTGTGCTTGTTTTTTTCAAGGCTGAAACAGTGGTTTTGTGTTCTAGCACTTTCTTATGACATTTATTATGGAATTTATGTGACAATAAATAAGTGAGATTGCCATACAATTTTTTTTTTTGTTATTTGGAGGTGAAACCATGACTTTTTTTTACAGCTACATAGCACAGATGTTCTACATATATTTTGTGTGCTGTATTCCAGGCAGTAGAAACTCAGCCTATGTAATTAAAAGATCATTTATGTATGTATCTAATGACATGTAAGCTCTTCTGTGGTGGAGTGAGGATGTCTTCACTTTTTCACTCAGCTGTTTCCTGCCTGTGTACATGGCGCAGTCTGAGTTGGGAACTTTTACTGTGTGGCTATCGGTTATACCCAAGCTCACCAAGTTTCTGAATGTCCCAGCTATAATAAGCTGTGTATAACTGAATGGGATGCAGTGCATATGCTTTGTAACCCAACACTATCCTAAACTTTAAAATAATGCTTGCAGAAATTGTATGTCTGCAATCTGATGAGCACTAGTACTTGAAGCTTGTGCAGACTTCTTGGTGCGCACTGATGAGTATCATTTGTTTTGCTAACTTTAATCTTAAAATTTAAGATCTACATTTTCTCTGAGATTATCCATAACAGTCTTCATAAGTACTCTAATTAGGTTTTGAGTTTCACAGCTGTAGTAAAAAAAAAAAGGAATCAAGACACCTGAGTAATTTACTGTTAGTACTACTTTTTCCATAGCCTGAATATGTTTATTGCTTTCAGTGTCTTAGATTTATTTCTGTTCTTGTTCATAGTGTGTCATATTGACTGAAGTAAGTCTGTTGCTGCAGAAGAAGATTAATGACTTTTGTCATGCTCAGCAGCCACCTATTAAGGTAATGGAAAAAACTAAACACACGAATAATCCATACAGTGAGCATTCTGAACTTCCAACATGTTCTGTCTAGAAATGGGGAAAGTTGGTTATGAGGTATATAGTTCTATGCAGAGAGCATGTTGACGGATCAGTATGAGTTTTGGGAGTACAATGCTGCTACTCTGTATGTGTGAGTTTTGGGAGTACAATGCTGCTACTCTGTATGTGTGTCTGGTGTTATCTAGATACCAGCCCAGGTAACCATAGCTTTGTTCATTACAAAAAAAAAAGAAGAAAGTTTTCACTGTTAACTCATAATTGTTCTGAAAGAACATGCTGAGACTGAAAATAACAGTAGTAAAAATGGCAGTATTTTGCTGCGTATTGGTGTGATTCCTGTTTTTTGTGTAGGGGTTCAGAAATGCTCACGCAGGTTCAAAGTCTGTCATGAATGCTGTGCTATATAGTCAGTGGCTTGGCTGCACATGACATGTTTCCACTGTAGAAGTTAAACCTGCTGGCCTTGGACAAGGTTGAATGTGAGAGGTCATTCCTTCAGCTTATGCCGTTTTAGGGATACTCATGATTTTTACTTTCTTTTGTAGTTCATCAGTGCAGATGTATATGGAATATGTTCACGTTTGTTTTGTGACTTCGGTGATGAATTTGAAGTGCTGGATACAACGGGAGAGGAGCCAAAGGAGATCTTCATTTCAAATATAACACAAGTAAGGGATAGAAGTCATTGTGCCACTTTATTTTTTTTGTAATGACTTGTTATTGCCTATGTGACCAAGCAGAGTTTTTCATTTCAGCAGCCTGCTAAACAGTTGAAAATTGGCAGTATAGCAGAGGCAAAAAAAGTTACTTTATTCTTGTGTCTGGATTGAAACCAGTGAGTGATAAGGTGCTAACACTGCAGAGGATACTGATGCCTCCTGGTTATTACTTACAATGTAACATCACAATATTGAGTCTTTTTTTTGATAGAGAAAGAAATGAGGTGATGTCTAGAGAAGAGGACGTAGCCTTGGTGTGGGAGTAGATTGAGTCTTCTAAGGAAGCTGCACATGTAGAGGAGGACTACTGGAATGATAAGGGGATTGAGAGTTTGTTTTGAAAAGAAATTTAAGGGTTAGTTTTAACCTACCAAAGCAGAGTCAACAAGAAGAGGATATTATTGCCAGTGCTTCCAGTGCAGAATGTTAGAGAGGATGTCCATTTGATCTTGTGTTCTTGTTTTATAAATGGAAACGACTTGAGCTCCTTCTCTCAACTCTGGAAGTCCAGACTATAACTTCACTCATCCAGTAGCAAGTCTTTTGTCATATCTCCAGCCTAGATGTAATAATAACCAAACTAGAAGGGTTTGTATAGCAAGTTGGGTTTGATCTGAATTAAAGCTCATGATATTATGATTTGGGTAGCCTGTTCTTTGGTATCTTTAAAAGGGAATGGATGACTTGATTGTTCTCATTAATTACCTAAAGAGTACACAGTTACGTTTGATGGCTTGTGCTGATTGCCTGCCAAGTCAAGGAACGAAGATACATCTGTTTATGAATCACAGGATATATATATAATCACACACCTGAGTTTAGTTGTATCTTGCTTCCATCCTCTGAAGGGTAAAACTGACCAGAATTCCAACTCAATACCAAAAATACCATCAAGTGGCTGTTCTTGTCCTGTGGATGGAGTCGAGGTGTCCCTAAATCAGAGAAATTTTCTCTGGTCAACTCATTTGTCATTCTCCATGCCACAGAGAATGTAGTCCACTGTAATTATGTTTTATGCTACTTAACTGAAATCCTTCTAATACTGGGAGCTCAGGAAGGGATGGCAGGAGACTTTACAGGGCAGGCTTGATGCAAATCCACCATGTTACAACTTGAGCTGCACCACAAGGTGTTGATCAGCTGTCCTCAGACTGCAGAGGGGTCTCTGTGCACATGGGAGGTTGGCATGCCATCCTGTGACAGGGTGAGATGATGTCCAGGATTCCTGCAAGTGTAAGCTTGTTTGTTTGTGATCTGCTTGAGGCTGTGGCTTTCCTGTATTTGAGGATGTCCAGCTTTGTAAGCTTCCTAACTTTCAAGAATGAGTTTGGGGTGTCCTTTTTAAGGAGATCAGATGGAAAGGAAGCATGGATCAATAAGGACCTTTCACAAGAGTTTGTTTCTTAATGTCTGTGAAAATTTCTTTGTACATATAGTCTATTTTAGGTTTGGAAAAGGAGATAAATTTGCTATTACTTCAGAACAGAATGAATTTGCTAAGAACTAACAAATGCAGTTTGCTGACATGCTGAGAACTGTATAAGGTAAAAATGAGAAAGTCTGTGTTATGAAAACACTGTTAAACTGAAAATAACAGGGCTGAAAAAAAGTTATCATAGGTAACTCCTTTATTATGGCAGAGCTAAGGTACTAAAAGTATTAGTGGCTGTAGTTTCAATAGGCAAAAAGCTATGTGTCTATGATAAAGTGTGACTCCTTTACACAAGACACTTTCTTCCTTGCTAACAGCCATTTTCACTTTCAGTCAAATCCTGGTATTGTCACTTGCCTTGAAAATCACCCACACAGGCTTGAAACAGGACAGTTCTTAACCTTTCGGGAAGTTAATGGAATGTCATGCTTAAATGGATCCACACACCAAATAACAGGTAAACTGTTGCTGACTCATTTGCAAAGTATTTATTTTTGGGCGTGTTTTAGCTTACTGTAGCGTTAGTTACTGTAGCCAGAGGAGTGCTGGGTTGTGTAGACCTCCAGTGAACTCGCACAAAAAAATTGCTTTCTGGTGCAAAGGTCTTCCAAGTGTACTCCTGACTCCATTTTCATTTAGTAAAGTCTTTCCAAACTCATCTCACTGCTTAAGGAGCAGTGGGAACTCTCAGCTAGTGGAAATTACTTGGCAGTCTCTGAGGTTACCATCATTAGTTTGCTGACAAAACTCTTGTTTTTTGGAGGGTCCCGTAATGCCTGCGCTCTGTTGTGGTTTTGGACTAAACTAACAGCACTTTGTGTGTCACTGTTTGCCTTGTAGTTTTTTGGGCGACAGTTTAAGTGTACAGGGACACAACTGACATCACTCTGTTTCTAAGCATGCTTTTGAAGTTATTCTCATGATTTATGTTTACCCTGCTTTGGTCTGCATCATGCATGTCTCAAGGCATACTACTTGGTTCCTTTTGGCTGCTGGGGAATTGCCCAGTTCCCAGATCTGAATGCCTCTTTCTCTGGAGCAGAAGAGAGCGTGTGTTGTTTGTGTTTTTTTAACTATTTTGTGGTCTGAGATGAAAATGGTACTCTTGAAACATGTGATTGAGTCTGTTTTCTCTGGACCCTTTTGTTTTGCTAACGCTGCTGCTGTGTTCAGTTCCTTCCTCTTAATCACGGCCCAGCTTTTGGTTTCAGTTTTCCATGAATTAACAATTTTTGTGTCTTCTTGCTTTATCTGAATGATGCTCTGGGTGGTATGAGAGGAAAGATGTGACTTAAATGCTCCAGCTCTCCTTTTTGATTGCCAGTTGCTCTAGTCACGGGCTAAAATCCCACTCTGAGCAGCATACTGGACACCGCTGTGCACAGTCTAAATAAAACCGAGAGTGATTTCATTTTTGTTACAGAGCTGTGGTCATCAGAATTCTTGTTAAATCTGCTGTCACTTTAAAAAGCTTATTTCATAACAGATCATGTGAAACTAATACTTCAGCCTAGAAACTGAGAGAGAGGGACAATCCTGTTAGGGGGATCAGTTGTGTTTATTCTTTCAAAGCAAGTTTGCACACTACAAATTCACAGCATAAAAAGCATTGGCAAAACACCACTTTACGGTATACAGAATTGTAGTATCCAATGACACTTTTAATTATCAGTCACTGTTTATTCTTTTCTCTTTTCAGTGGTGTCACCTTATTCTTTCAGCATTGGTGATACATCAGATATGGAGCCTTACTTACATGGAGGCATAGCTGTCCAAGTGAAGACGCCCAAGATGTTTTACTTTGTAAGTGTGTGCCTGACATGACCAGGTTCTTGAGTATTAATGGTCTGAGCACTGGAGGCAGTGTTCAGCAGGTACATGATTTGGTTACCCGCGATTTGGGTTTATGCTAGTTTTATTGGGTAAGAATAACGATACTGATTTAGTAAACTGTAGAGAGTAGGAAATACCTCAAAGTTACCTGCCAGTGTAGAGAAAAAAAACCTTATGGGCAGCCTATCCCTGTACTGCTGGGATCTCCATGGAGGTCTACGAATATGTGGTTTCTTAGCGATCTTCTGGGAAGAGTCAGTTAGATGCGTTTGTGTAAGAGGGGTTGCAAGCTACATGGTGCTCTGTGCCTTTTTTGGGCCTGCAGAAAGTAGATCCTGACTGCCCGCAAACATTCTTTGGAAAAGCTGGGAGCAAGGACCAGCTGCTTCTGGTATGAGAATGCACATCTTGGTATCTTGTCTCTGTGAAGCAGCAGCTTCCTGTTCTTCCTGAGTGGCGAAGTTCTACAAGCAAACAGCCAGCTGCCTACAAAATCTCTGGTAGCCGACCTCAGAGCAGTTTAAGAGATGGGTTGCCACTAGGATATGAAATGAGACTCTGACCATTTTTGTTTGACAAAACTTGCAGTAGATGATTGGTTTATGCATCTTTTGTGGCATTAATAATAGAGAGAGTAACAGCAATGCTAGTAAGAAAGGATATTTGGTTCTTAATCTCTCCAGGAAGTGTATTGTTTTGTCAGGTAGCGGTGACTGTTGTATCTTTAAGTGGCTGTGTTTTTATTACGAATTCTGTTTTTCCAGGAACGGTTGGAGAAGCAGATAACAAATCCATTATGCCTCGTTGCGGATTTTAGCAAGCCTGAGGTAATTAGCATGTGGGGCTTTGAGTGTAAGGGCTTTAACATTAAAACTACATGGAATGTAATCTGCAGCTTTATGTGTAGAACAATATAATTTCCTAAGTCTATTCTGTAGTAGTTAAATATGAGTTTAAAGTCTGAAATAAGAATGAGGTATCAGTTTGTGTTGTCATACAGAATATTCATTATAGTTTAGATCACCATAGAGGCTTGTTATCCATGATTTGCACCAAGTAGATTGTAAATGCATAGTGCAGCTATCTCTGCTGTTTAAAATATCAGTTTTTGATGAGTCTTTTAATTCATGGGATTGTAAATTTTTCCTGTATTTAATGATGTTTGATGGATAAAAATCACACTGGAATCATAGCTGGGAGAATCAGAAAAAGGTGATCATAAATTGGTTGGAAACTGGAGTTAACTGTGTGAGCATAAATTTTTTTTTTTTTCTTTGAAAAAAATGACTCAGAGGTATTCTTAAAATCTGAGAGGAAGCTAGGAGTACTTGCCTCTAACACAGTTTTAGCTAAGTATTATGTACATGCAAGGCATGTAAGTCTCAGGATCATTAAAATCTTAAACTGAAAAATGCTGATCTAATGATTTTTTTTGTTTGTTTGTTGGATAATGTAAGGTCTGACTTGCCTGTTCAGATTTTCTACTTTTGACCCTTAATGCTGGGCTTTGTTATTGATGTTTGGCAAAATGCAATGAATTCTAATGTCTAGTTAAAAGAAGATTACCACATTTTCCAATTTCAGCACTAAATTCTTTTGGGGACACTCTAGTTGGACTTAGTTGAAGTGGATGCTGAATGTGTGTGAAGGGTATTGCATTACTGCTGAGTAATACTTTATAGTCCCAGTTTGTAAAAACATTAAGGTATTTCAAATTCACTTTTTTAAAGCTATTTAAAAACTTTTTTGAAGTGGTTTGGTTAAGAGACAAGGAAGTGAAATGGTAATAGAAGAGTTCAAATAATTGCTTTTGTTTCCTTCAGTTTCTTCAGGTTTTTAACTGATCAACAGCTATTGCTGTTTTAACAGGCACCTTTGCAGATCCATGTCGCCATGCTTGCCTTGAACCACTTCCAGGAGAACTTTGGTCGTGGACCGAACATTGGGTAACAAAGCAGTCCTGTGTTTGCTAAGCTTTGAATCAGACAGATCTCTCCTTTTATTGTAATTGCTTGGTTGGTGTTCAGCAGGGTACCTTGTCTGTCTGGTATTTAATAGACGACATAGAAATGAAATGTTGAAATCTAGATGAAAAGTGTTACTTAATGCATATCTGGATTTGTAACAGGGCTTTCCCAATATAGCAGTGGCACTTTCTGGGCCCAGGTAGACAGAAAATGTTTCTGGAGGAAGTCCTTCTCTGTTCCAGCTTTTTCACATTGCGGGATTAATATGGAAAAGTTGTTTCAGTGATTTCTGAATTATCCTGTAGTTTATGGATTTCTAAAAAAAAAAAAGGTCTGAAGGATTTGTCTTTCATTTTCAGTATTTTTTTCAGATGTAGTTCTTGATGTGCATAATTTTGAGTTAAATGAGACAAAACTGCTTACAAAGTATAAATCTTAAAGACTGGACTTGCACATGGGCTTCTCCACTGAGACTCCTGTTCTTGACCTAACCCTGACATTTCAAAGTGCATCTTTAATGCTCACTGTTAAAGCCAATATAAATTTCCAAACTCTTCCTACTGTATCCAGTGCTTTTTTTTCTCTGTTGATTGTGTTTGTAGAAGGACTCTGGAATGTTTAAGTGATCATTATTGTTTCTACCCTGGTGTCTAGGTGCCTTCAAGATGCTGAGGAAATGCTGAAAATAGCCATGTCTATAAGCGAAACACTGGAAAACAAAGTGAGTAAGGAATCATCGTCATCATGAGTCATTTTTGATGTTCTCATTTACTTGCCTAAAGGTCATGCTTTAGTTGTTGGTCCTTGTTCTGGTCTTTGTATCCATCTTTAGATGGATCAGCTGGCTTTCTGAAGGCCATGCGAGGTGTTTCAGCATAGGTTCAATGAAACGTTCACCTGACGTGGAGACTGAATCCTGTGGCTATGTGAATCCAGTTTTTAGATAAATGCATATTACAAGTACAGGGTATGCAGTGGATCTGTCTTGGCTGGAAACTTTGCTAGTCAAAGTGAAATTTGTCTTTTACTGAAGAACAGTAATCTGTGAAAATATCAAGTACTGGCTTGTTCGATTGAAGGGATAAATCTGTTGTTATTATGTCTTATTTTTCAGCCTCAGGTGAATGGAGATGTAGTGAAATGGCTGTCTAGGACTGCTCAGGGATTTCTAGCTCCTCTGGCTGCAGCAGTGGGTGGTGTTGCTAGCCAGGAAGTCTTGAAAGCAGTAACAGGAAAATTTTCTCCCTTGCAGCAGTGGGTAAGGGTGTCTTTGTTTTTGGATCTTTATCTTGGCAGTGATGTTACAGTGATGATGGTTGTGTGTAAATGCTGTATGATCAAAATAGCCTGAACAACTTCTATAACAGGGGGAAAAAAAAAAAGCTTGAGACTGAATTTAGGAAGAAAATATTGGTTTGGTGTGTACGATAAAAGTGCAGCCAGTTTTAGTCAAAATTTTCACATTTAGAGTTCAGACATCATATTCTGTTTTCCCACAAGCAAGGAGAGCATTGGCTTGCCAGTGCATGGCTGCAAAGGTGTGATATAGTTCAGATGCCAGTTTAAGCTACTGTATGTAAGAGCAGTGCTTTCAAACTGTCAGGATCAGTGTCAGAATAAAGTTAGATTTAAAAATTTCACAGTCTAATTTGGAGGGGTAATGTGCCTGTCAGAAGCCAAAAGCTTACGGGTCATGTTTCAGTGAGGTTTTCCCCTCTGTGTCCGGGTGCTTTTTCCTGTCCACTAAAATTGTGAAGTGAACTGTAGGGAATTGAATGCTGTACAGTCTTCCACTGACAGTAAAAACTTAGTGCTTCTAAATTGCTAGGCTCTGTTGTATGTAGAAAATACTTTGTTTTTTAAATGAAAATAACATGAATTTTTTTTTTTTTTTACAGCTGTATATAGATATGTTAGACATTGTAACACCTCTAGAAAAGATGGGCTCTGAAGAATTTCTTCCACGGTAAATATAACTACAATCTGCTGATTTATGTACTGTTCACATTTGAGTCTCAAGCAGGCACAGAAGATGTTTTTTAAAGTTAGTTCAGTGCTATTTGCTGGAGGGACAGGATTGGGGTTGAGAATGTGTCCCCTAATTTGAGCATGGGAGGAATAGGAATTATAGGGGACTCGATCTGATTTTCTTCATGTCAAAGTGCAGTTTGGCATCAATGATACTACCGTGATAAGTGGCAACTTACTCATCATCTTCTCCTATGCCTGCACAGGGGAGATAGGTATGATGCCTTGAGGGCTTGTATTGGAGACTCTCTGTGCCAGAGGCTGCATGATTTGAATGTTTTCTTGGTGAGTATGACTGACACTGTTACACTTTTTGCAAATGCTTTGTTGATATAGCTAACATCCATTGTCTTCAAAATAATGAGAGCAGACTTGACGATGTGCGCTGCTGCAGAATAAAGGGCCCAAAATTGTAATGGGACTTGGCTATTATACTTCATGTTTTTCACTTACATTTCTGACTGTAAAAATATCATTTTCTTTAGGTTGGCTGTGGAGCGATAGGCTGTGAAATGCTAAAAAACTTTGCACTTCTTGGTGTCGGTAGTGGGCAAGACAAAGGATTAGTAAGTCACCTGTTAACCTCACTTTGCTTATTAAAAAGTAGTGTGACAAGGAATAATTAAATAATTAGACTACTTAAAAATGTTAAAAGTCTAAGACTTATTTCAGGTTGGTCTCTGCACAGAGCGTAAAATGGCCTCAGCATAGAGTGGAAGTAATGTGCAATTGGAAGCAGAACACACTTGGAGCAGTCTTGCTGTATTTTGATTTTAAAACAAAAACTAATCAGTCAGTACAGACAGAGCTGGTAGCCACAGTGGATACCAACAGCAGTGCTTTGTTTTGACAAGTTTCTGTAGAGATTTCATCAAGATTATTGCTCAGTGCTACACTTAAATTGTAACTTCAGCTGTTGCTTTTGCCCCTTCTGACTTAGGTTACAATTACAGATCCAGACCTGATAGAGAAATCCAACCTGAACAGGCAGTTTCTTTTTCGACCTCATCACATACAGGTAGGCTTTCTTGTTCAATAAACTTTCTGGACTATTGTTCTGTATCTCCCTGTCTTGTGTCCCAACTGAGAGCTGAACATGTGAGTGTATGTACTTCTGTCCAGAAAAGACTTAAAGACTGTAATGAAATCCAGTATCTTTTAAAACAATACCTAGAACTACATTGGCATCCCACTTACCATTAGTACCAGTGGAGTAAAATTGACTTATCTGATCTTAATTCATACTGGTGTTTTTGACTAACGAAATCTCTCAAACTTGAGACTCTGATGAGGATGTTGCATAAGAGGCTGCCATGAGTTAATATGCCAGAAATGCTTTGCTATACCATTTAAATTTGGGGAGAATAAAACAAAACAACAAAAAATAGACAGCACTGGCAGAAGCTTTCTCAATAGAAGAGCTACTGCTGATGGAACCTGACCAAAGTTGCTATCTTCTGACTTAATTCAGTCTTCATTAAGCTTGGTAAATAGCTTGGCAAAAAAACATGTACATTCAGTAAATGAATGATACAGAAACTGTTGATTGCTTAGACGCAGAGAGAATATCCCTGTACTTGCAAACACAGCACAAAATAAAAACGGTGGCTCAGATCTTGACAGCAATGGGGAAAAGGGATTCCCCTGCCCAAAGCCCAGCAGCTGAATTTTCTGCCTCCTGTTTATGTCTAGCAAATCTGGGAACAGATTACATTTTGGATGGATAGATAAATGGAAGGTGAACTCTGCAAGCTTTCAGAAGCCATACTGTCTTGAGTTCTGCTGTTCTAAGTGCTGATCCCTAGATAATTGAATGTAGTATGGCTAGAAGTGTCAGGTAGGTTAAAAACTCTATTTCAGTTTAGCTTCTGAAATTGGCTTTGTGTGAAATGCCTTGCAGTAATGTGATTATTCACAGGTGGTTTTGATGTCTATGCTGTGTAGACATAGTCCCAGTAACTAATGGGTTTATCTTCTGACAGTCATGAACTGCTCCTTATGGCATTTTTGGAGCATGAGAGGCAGCACATGACATTGGGTTCAGTTACTTGATACACAATTCTGCTGCACCATCTAAGCACTTTCACCTTGTGGTCTCTGATGCACTACTTTAAAGATAGAAATAAATATTGTATTAATCTAGTTTTATTGGTGAGGGAGATACATGATTAAAGAATTTCCTTTATTGTGTGTTTTGCATACTAACATTTCTGCAGGTGAATTGTTGTCTGATCAGCAAATGAAGTTGATACTTTTGTGTCCCAGATGTTGTTTATCTGAATATTGTTGATATATGTATCTATTGATACTTTCAGAAGCCTAAAAGCTATACTGCAGCAGAAGCAACTCTGAACATCAATCCCTACTTAAAGATCGACTCGTATATTAATAAAGTTTGTCCAGCCACTGAGAACACTTATAGCGATGAATTCTATACCAAGCAAGATGTGATTGTGACTGCTCTGGACAATGTTGAGGCAAGGAGATACATTGATAGGTAGGTTGTGGAAAGGATGCGGGGGCTGCTTTTCATGTTCTTATGTGAACTCTGCTTTTTTATTCTTAATCTTCCTGATCTGCAGCTGCTTATAAGATCTGATAGCAAATTGCTCAGATTTATCTTGCTCCTTTGTAAGGATGCTGGCTGCCATGAGGAAGGTTTATACTTGTGGTGGAAACCAACTCTGCTGTTGTGCGGCTCCTACTGTTCACGTGGCAGACAGCCTTGGATTGAGTTCTTGGAAATGTAGAGCTGTCAAGGTCTGATGAGGGAGAAAATACTGTGGCAGTCTTAAGGTTGAATTATGTATGCATAAGAATATGTATTTAAATTTATAAGTAAGGTCATTTACATTTAAAAAGAATTACTAATGCTCCTAATCCAGGTAGGCTCAGGTTTATGGTATCCTGATCTAACTTGAAACAGTTCTTCTTATTTAATCTATTCTTTTCCCAAGTTTGGTGTAAGCTTTCCACTCTTCTGCAAGTGCCTAGACTCAATTCTAGTTACACTCCGGTAATGTCTGCAAGGGAAGAGTGTAGTGATTACACTGTATTCTGATTGTCTGTGTCTTTCCATGTCAGTCGCTGTGTAGCAAACCTGCGTCCTCTTATAGACTCTGGAACTATGGGAACAAAAGGACACACAGAAGTTATTGTGCCCCATCTGACAGAGTCCTATAATAGTCACGTAAGTGTTTTAAGACCATTGCTTATCTTCTGTAGCTAGTCCCATAATGCCCTCTGAATCTTTATAAGTGGCCTATTTGAGTTGCTGAAGATCAGTACTATTAGAAAAAGATTACTTCCTTGGTTTCTGAAGAAAAGCTCACAGGCGATAAAATTTGAGCAGACTGGAGATACCATGTCTGCTACCTAGCTGATGATTACACCTGGGCCAATAATTAAAAGCAACTACTATATGAATCATGAAACACAAGCTTTGGAAAATGTCCTAATTCTGAAGTATTTCCAAGGGACTCGCTTCCCCCCCCTACCCCTTGAAAACTCCCTTCTAAATAGGAATCTAGTCCCACGGTGGCATTGCAAACTGGTTTTGTACTTGTGGGTTTCTTTTAGAACTGCTTTCTGCGTGCTCATTCTGTTCTTGGTGAGTATCACCTGCACAGGCAGGTAGGAGAAACACAAGCCTCTAGTAGGAATTAATCTGCCAGTTTCTACAAGCATACCTAACAGTTCTGTTTGAATGGGGGAGAGGGAAATGAACCTTCAAACTCTTGCGGTATCCCTCTGTTTAAGTTCTTGTGAAACTGCCTTTACAAGGTAGAAAATCACTGGTTGAGAACACTGTGAAATGGCACCACGTGGGCACAGACACAGGATTTTGAGCATCCTAACAGTCTTGCTAGGGTCCACAAAGGAGGAAGTCTTTCAGGCCTTGAGTGAAAGGGTGTATTTCATGTTGAGAGTGTATGTGAATGTTAACTGCACGTCTTGGAAAAGCTGGCTGACAATTTCTTCTGTTGTTTGCATTTCAGAGTTCAGTTTTGCTTTCTGGTGTTCAGTTTAGACTAGTCTTTGTAAACAGGAAGTGGCATGTTAGTGTTCATAAACCAAATTTTGTTCTAAACATAAATAAGCCATCTTGTATTTTATAAGTGGAGTTTTAAACTTACATAGTCTAGAAATTCTTGGTGTTATTATTAGCAATAAACTTTAATAAGCCTGCATTTACATGCAACTCTCCTTAATTACAGCGGGATCCACCAGAAGAAGAAATACCTTTTTGCACCTTGAAGTCTTTTCCAGCTGCCATTGAGCATACGATACAGTGGGCAAGAGATAAGGTAAGGGAATAAGCTTACTGGCATTCAGCATAACTTAATGTGTATTTGGAAAGGTGGGGGATCTGATGTACTTTCTTGCAAAATGCCATATTTGTTCTTTCTATTTTCTAGTTTGAAAGTTCATTTTCTCACAAGCCTTCATTGTTTAACAAATTCTGGCAAACCTATCCATCCGCGGAAGAAGTTTTACAGGTAGGGGAATGTTGCCAGGGTAAAACACAGGGTTTAAACTAATGCTTTAAGGATTTTGTATCTATTTAAGTTCAGTGAGCTCTGGGTTATTTTCTAACTTTATTCAGAAAACCTGAAGACTTATTTGGCCAAGTCATTAGTTGGTCTTTCATGGGAACAATATTTCTGGTGTGTCTCATAATTAAGAGCCGGAGTCTTGGCTGCTTCTCTAGCTCATGCGTGCTCTGTATGTGAGAAATACTGAGGCACTGCTAGCGAGTGTATAGTAGATGTCACACTGATGTGCAACTAGCCGGGAAAAATGAAGGGAAGACTTAGTTTCAAGTTAATTCAACTGTGTAATAAATTAGACTCAATTGCTTAATATCTTTTCTTGTGAGTCTGTAATGGCCTGTGGTCCATAGGCCTGGGTGGAAATAAATCAAGTAGACCACAGCACCTGGGGAAAAACCAGCAAAGAGGATTACATAGAGGATATTTCACAAAGTGACCCTCTGTTTTCTTTTGCCTATAACTTACTAAAAATATATTTGCTGTTTGACTGGGTTGGAAGGAATCTTGTCTGTTTTAACATTTTCCTATTTCCTTCTCTATCTAGAGAATAAAATCAGGTGAGAGCTTAGAAGGCTGTTTTCATGTTATTAAAACACTCAGTAGAAGACCTCGAAGTTGGACTCAATGTGTGGAACTAGCGAGAGTAAAATTTGAGAAGTATTTTAGCCATAAGGTAGGTAAGGCCTGGAAATGAGGTGTGATAGACTGATGAGGATATTAGAAAACTTGGTAGCCCTAATAACCAGGTTTCCAAGTCTTTGCACTTACTTCCATCCATTCATAAATAATGAATTGTACTTGAAACTTAAAAATGCTGCATCCCCTCCTCTTTCTACTGTAGTGCTTTTAAGTCTGGTTTATTAACTTGCTCCTAGTGGCTCTGTTCAGTAGTCTCCATGGAGTTTTCTTGGCATTTTTCCAGCTGACTAGGTATTGTGTTTTTCCAGGGCAGCAGGATTACCAGATGTCTTTTACTAAAGGACAGTGGCTTTTTGTTTCCCCCACTAAACTTTTCTTACTGAACTCATCTTCATATCCCTGATTTTCTCAAAGATGTTACAGAAAGGTTGGCTGAAATAAGAGCCAGTCATTCTGAGAATCTGGTCCCCAGTGTTGCTTAAAGAGTGTGTGCATATAATTTTGTAGGAAAGATGTGATCGTGATGTTGTGTATTAATAAACATATCATGTCTGCGTGTATGGAAGCCCTGGTGGTAGTTGTCACATTGAGAAAACATCGCATTCCCAATTGTGAATTGGTATGCATGGATCCTAAAGTGACAACAGGGTGGGGGAAACACTTTACTTGCTGGATTAAGTGCCTTGCTTGGACTTTGGACAGATGAGGTGACACTGTCATCTTTGCCCTGTGAATGAGTGGGCAAGTCACTCTGTCTAGTAGTACTTGTGTCTTTATCATCTTAACGCAGTCATCTTAAGTTTTCTTAACTCCTTAAATTACTTCAACTACATATTGGAGTGTCTGTAAAGCTACATCAAGATTTCACATCATTACTAAAAAGAAGGCTTGATTTAGTGTGGTCATGTCAATCTGTATATGACACATTACTGAGGCTACTCTGGCTTTTCCTCTAGGCTCTTCAGCTCCTTCATTCATTTCCCCTTGATACACGATTAAAAGACGGAAGTAAGTACAAATAGCCCATTGCCTGTTGTGAATTCATGGCATACATCATGTGTTGCTGCTCCTGACTCCTTAAGATTTCATCTTAAGACTGTCTTCTTACCAGGTTTGTTTTGGCAATCACCGAAGAGGCCACCTTTCCCAGTGAAGTTTGAATTTAATGATCCTTTGTAAGTATGGTACTGCCACTGATGCATTTTACAGCATCCTGTAGAACTCACCCTGCAACAGAAAGTGCAAGGCAGTGGCTTTATAGCACTAGAAGCTGGACTGGTACTTGATGGGTACTAATGCGTAGTCTTAACACTGTGGCAGATTCAGTGAGCTGTCTCGTACTTTCACTGCGGGTAACTTAACTTTCACTGATTTGGGATTGGAGGGTCGTGGGAAGTTCTGACAACATCTGATGTGAAACGGCTTAGAACAACCCATTTCACTTATTATGTGACTACAGAATTACTGACTTACTGCTGTCATATCTGCCTGTCCCCACTGGCCCACATCATGAAATGCAAGATGTGCCAAGTTAAATTCACTAGCAAAAATGATCTACTGACCCTTTTCTTCCTTGTCGCAATTTGGGTCTGATCTAGATGGCTTGCATATTACAGATAATTTAAAAAATTGGTCTGGTTGAAGGATTGGAAAGTTTTTATCTGCTGCATATCTACATCTGCTTTGAGAAACTGTTTGGATCGCCATTTTTAGTTTGGGTGAAAACTGAGATCATGGCAGATATCAAAGTATTTCTGAGGTGAAGCTTTTTGTTATCATATTGAAGTCATGGGAGCATTTGTAGTTTTCTTGACTACAGAGGTTAAGGAAAGACAGTTTTCATTAAATAGCTCTTTGCTCATCAGTGTTTGCTTAGTTTTGGGGAGGACTTCCAAGGCGTTCAAAGTCTGTCATCTCTTTTGCACTGTGTGCACTGAAGGGTGGAAATTCTGTTTCTCTGTGTGTGTTTTCAAGACCTCTTTGAACATGATTGCAAACCTGTGGGCAACTGAAGTAAAAACACAAGCAACCAAAAATAATTACCTTCATCTTTTCTTCAGGCACTGTGGTTTCATTGTGAGCGCAGCAAAACTCTTTGCAACAGTGTACTGTGTTCCCTTCACAGAAAAGGTAATCCATATTGTAACAGTGTTCCAACCACATAACTTGGATGTACATGTTCAGTTCTGGCCTGATGTCCAGTTGACAGTTCTTTCCAAGAACTGGTTAAAGTGATTCTTAAAGTAATCTATCCTCCAGCACTGGCTGTTCAGTAGCCACTTACATTTAGTCTTCCTTATTTAAATCCCTAACCTGAAGAGGAAATGAGTAGTGCATTGTGTATTTTCAATAAGCAGTGAACTCGGGAATTCTTATTTTGATGGACCTATTCCCTGGGCAATATAATAACTGAACTGAAAGAACATCTCTTTATGGCATTTTTTTAACTGTCTTAGCTATGGTCTGGGAGTTTTTATTTTTTACTTCTCACAGCCTCTGTTGCTTATCCTTTGTTTCTCTTGTTACCCTTTTTCTTTTCTAATTGGATCTTCCTCTAAGTCATGTTTACACTTCAGTTCTGTTCAGTTTTCAAGTGCTAGGCACTTCACACTGCTCTGGTTCACTGTGGCAACTGAAATACCACTTGGTGTTTCAGTAATGATGTTTCACTGACACGTCATTGAATGTCTGTGGGATGTTTTGGTATTCTTTGAAATGCTACTGGATATGCAGTCTTTTTGCGGGGGCCTTTTTGAGTTGATGTCAATTTAAATTGTTTTTCTTCAAAACCATAACAGGATTTGTCGGAGGAAACTATTTTGAAGATTATTTCAGCTGTGAAGGTACCAGAGTTCAGACCTTCGAACAAAGTAAGTGTGATCTTTAGTTTAAAGAAAAAAAAAAATCCCCAAGCAGTGTCCCACATCTTTAACTACTTCTTGCATTGATGCTGATGAGCAATAAACACAAATTAAAATGGATTTGGGGGAAACAAGAGTATGGCATACAGGACTGCTTTAACTTGATACAGCTAAGTTATCTATGTACCAGATGCTAAATGCAAGATGTGGGGGAGTTTGCCTTTTGCAAATGGCTTGCTATAGCATTATTTTCCATGCATGAGTGTGATTGTAAGGCTGCAAGCTTTTTTTAAGTTTATATCAGTCTCTACTATTTTAATAAAAGTAGTAAAATTTTGCTCATAAGGAACTTTAAAGCTATCCAAGACTAGTGTCAATCTGTTACTACTTTCTAGGTAATGTAAAGGAAGTGTCATTACTTTTATTTTTGAGGTGTTAACTTCAAAACAGCTTAAGAGTTACCGTGCAGTGGCTAGCATTTGTCATCATTTAAAATTAGTAAACATTCTAGGGCGTTTTCATATTTTCTTGCCCAGTGTTAACACTTGTCTCATGAATGCTTGCCTTGTGAGACAAACCTGATATTTTGATTTGGAGTCACAGAATGGGGGTGAGGTTGGAAGGGACTTCTGGAGACCGCCTAGTCCAATTCCCTTCCTGAAGCAGGGACAGCTAGAGCAGGTCATCAAGGACTGTGTCCCATCAGGCTTTGAATATCTCTGAGGTTGGAGACTCCACAGCCTCTCTCTGCTACCTGTGCCAGTGTTCAACCGTCCTTCCACAGTTTTGGTTGGGGTTTTTTATTTGTTTTTTCTTTGAAGTATTTTCTTATGGAATTTTACGCACTTCAATTTGTGCCCGTACCCCTTTGTCCTGTCACCGGGCACCAGTGAAAAGAGTCTGGCTCTGCCTTCTGTACTTTTCCCCCCATCAGATATTTATACACATTGAAAAGATCCCACTGAGCCCTCTCTTCTCTAGGCTGAACCATCCCAGCTCTCTCAGCTTCTCATATGAGAGATGCTCCAGTCCTTTAGTGATCTTTGTGGCCCTTGGCTGGACTTGCTCCAGTAAGTCTATGTCTCTCGAACTGGGGATGAAAGACTGCAAGGAAGACAGGGAATCTAGTACACTTCACACTTGTACTGTACAAAGTTCATGTATTTTATTACTCAAGCACTGAACACACTTGCAGGTTGTACAGACTGATGAGACTGCAAGGAAACCAGATCATATTCCAGTCAGCAGTGAGGATGAAAGAAATGCTATTTTCCAGCTGGAGAAGTCTATACTATCCAATGAAGCTCTGGAAAGTGAGTAGTGCAAACTAGCTTTATAGCTTAGTAACATCTTGCAGCTGCACTGGTAGTAGTATGACATTCAGGCCTTTGGATAAAGCAGTTCTGTAATTCTGCAAGAAGCAGATAGCTGCTATCTAAAGCTTTCTGAAGTGCCATGCAGATAACTGTCCTTACTGCTTCACGTTACACTGTGCTTCTGTATTTCTGAGATTCCTGCAAGTTTTAGGGTTCTCTGTTATACTTGCATGTAAGTGCTCACTGTCATCAGGGTTGTAAACAGCAGGGAACTGAACTCTAAGGAGGGAAAGGGTGTTGGCTAGATCCCAGATGGACTGAAAGTGATTCTGGTATGAGAAGGTTGAGCGTTACTACTTACAGGAATCAGCCTGAAATTATCCTAAACTGTGAAGGTTGTTAGAGTCTTCTGGAGTATCTTCTAATTATGTTAAAATGAGCATGCTCAAATCCCATTTTTGTGCCTGGCCACATGAAGAGATCACTGGGCAACAACTACATGTGTACATTTTTAGCCTGTGAACCCAGGGGAGAAAGATAAGCTTAGCTCTAACCCATCCCATGGAGTGTCAGCCCCAACCTCTGTCTCCCATGCTACTGAGTCCATAGTGAAATGGTTAACAGGTAAACAAAGCTTATAGAGGAAATTCTTACAGGATGGGAACTATAACGAGGTGGGGTGTGTACGAAACATCCTCAGGACTGTCCAAAATTGTTATTACAAGGAAAATTAAATTATGGAGCTCTGTTGATATTTCTTTCATTATTCACTTTTAACAACTGGTATTGGTGGGGCACTTCTGCTTCTAGCAAGCAGACCAAGCTCCAGAATGTGAAATTTTTAATTTGTTAAGGCTCTAGTTCCCTATAACTTATGTTTAGGACATCTTCAGTTTTCTAATAATAATTTTTGCTTTTTTTTTTTTCATGAGCAGATGATTTGCAAATGAAGCCCATCTCCTTTGAAAAAGATGATGATAGTAATGGGCATATAGATTTCATAACAGCAGCATCAAACTTGCGAGCCAAGATGTACAACATTGAACCAGCAGATCGGTTCAAAACAAAGCGCATTGCTGGAAAGATTATTCCTGCAATTGCAACAGCTACTGCTGCAGTGTCAGGGCTGGTGCGTATGTTTTTTAAAATGCTTAAAATGCATATTTCGTTCTTTTACTGTTCCTTGCCCAAAACCACTGTTGTCTGGATATTGATTAACACTACCCTGATAGAGCCTCGTTAAAGAAATGCATTTATTTCAAACTTAATATTTTTTTTCTCATGTACCAATACAAAAGATTGCTCTTGGTTCTAGATGTGTTAAGCCCTTGGTGCTTTATTTCTGATTTGCTGACCAGAAAGAGGAGTTGGAGATCAGCATCTTGGTTCATTTTCTGCACTTAATGCTAACTTCCGTCAGAGTGCCACTGCCAAGAGCAGAAAGGATCTGTTCTGTAGTAGTTCATATCCATGCACCTCAACAGAACTGCATGCTTTGTGGAGGTGTCTTGAATTTAACAATTTCAGAAGAGTCCTATGTTAGGAAGACTTTTGAATGTTTTAAATATTTTCATTAGCAGCAACAGAATTTATTTCTGTGGCATATTGGGTTGCATTTCCAGGTGTGATTTAGTCTGCCAATTGGACAGCTGCTCTCATTAACAATTTACTCTGTAGTTGCTGGCCTCTTAACTAAACTAGTGTTGATAACACAGTAACTAAAACCTGTGTTTGGTCTCATAGTAGTATGGGATTCTTATTTACTGCAGGTTGCACTGGAACTCATTAAAGTTGTGGGTGGCTACCCAGCGGATGCATACAAGAACTGTTTTCTGAACCTAGCCATTCCCATAATGGTCTTTACAGAAACTGCTGAAGTAAGAAGAACAGAAATCAGGTAGGAAGGACAATAGCAGAAGGGCAGTATTTGGAAACCTGGTAATTGATGCTTAGAACTTCGTGAGCCATTACAAGAAGTGTGAAATTTGTAGTTATTAAATCCACACAACCAGATTAAGGCCTTATGTGCTCACATATCAGAACTATGATGGAACCACAATTCATGGTCATACTCCAGTTAAATGTTATAGGTATTCAAGGTTATTTTTTTGTTGTTCTTTAAACTTGGAAAATCATGAAGCACTTAGTACTTGCTATCAAACTCTATTATCCATTTACTACATACTGCAAAAGGTATAAGTGATATTCTTAGTACCGCCAAGGGTGTCCCATAATGCATTGCTCAAGAACTTCCTGTTTGGAAAATGCAGCATGTGCTTTTCTGTCCTAATTTTAAAAATAGTGATTTTAAGGGCTTAGTTTTGTTTTCAGTGGAAGCTGTTGCTGGTTAGGCTTTAAAAATCTAGATGAGTTAGATATGCAGCGTGGTTATTAATAAGCATCCTGTCTGCAGAGACTGGACACACTTCTGCATCTTAGTCAAAACAAGAGCTATTTTTCAGTAGGTCTGAAAACTCAGTAAGTTCATTGCCACATACCATGTTTATGCAGAGTTCTTACTGTGTCTTGTGCTTAGCCGGGTCAAAGGACTGGAGAAATGGCAGCAGAGAGGGAAGAGATTTTTGCTCAAGATAAAACAGCAAGTCGCTAGAAGGCATAATAGTTCTTCAGTACGTGTTTAAGGGAAGTGCCAGAGTTCACGTTCTAAAATAACAAACAACCTTTCTCTTTTTAAAACAGAAATGGGATATCATTTACAATCTGGGACAGGTGGACAATTTATGGGAAAGAGGATTTTACTCTGTTGGACTTCATAAATGCTGTCAGAGTAAGTTAGCTACTGTACTGGGTTAATACAAGATGAGAGGAAAGGGTTTTCTTGTTTTGGGTTGTTGGTTTGGGGTTTCTTTGGTTTTGTTTGTTGGTTTTTGTTGGTTTTCTTTTCTTTTATCAAGTTACTGTTCAAACCAGAGTAATTCTAGAAAGAATTAATGTCAACAGTGATGTCTCTAAGTAAATGCATCCAAGCCTATTTTCAAGTTCTTTGTTAATTCAGTTGGCTCAAACGTATCTTAATAAGACTTCTGCCAACATCCATGCATTAGCAAGTTTTCTGGCTGGAATCCTATGATTTTGAATAATTAGTTGTGGTATTAGCAGTAGTAACATCTGCTGGCTTGTACAGCTGTTCTAGTCCTTTAATAAGTTTTAATTTGTGAATTCCAGGAGAAATATGGAATTGAACCAACTATGGTTGTACAGGGAGTCAAAATGCTGTATGTTCCTGTGATGCCCGGTCATATTAAAAGATTAAAGCTGACGTAAGTATAACTGGGAAATGGCTTGAGGGGTGCGAATGCATGTACAAATTATTCACTGGTTGTATCATAAGGGCGTGTGTCTGACAGCAATGTTTTCTCTCAAAGTGGTTGCTAGTCATTAATGTTGGGGAAAGCAAGAAGGTAACTTTTTCCTTTTGGAAAAAATAAAAAAAGAGAAAGTGAATTAACTTCTGTGGTGAGAACACGAGGCTTGTAAAATGCAACTCTAACTGATGAATGCCAGAATGAGAAACCTGAAGAAGTCTGACAGTAAGGTTTTTGGGAAAGAATGTACCTTGGTTCAAGAAGAACAAGACTAATCAAACCTTTTTAAATTGTCTTAAAACTAATGGTGATATTTATCAATGTAGCTCTGAAAGAATCAGAACACTTATTCGGGAAGGAGTTAACATATTGATTGCAATTGAGATTTCTTGAAGTCTGTTCAGTTCGTAGTAATTCCTTGAATTTCTAGCTCACTTTAGGTCACTTAAAAATGAGACATTCATGAGGCTTTGCAGGGCTGCTCACTGACAGGAAATTGGGGTATAACAAACTGAAAGTTTGGGAGGATGTGAGGGCAGGGCATTGTTTTTTGACTGATAGGCCGTTGCAAAGTAACAGCCAGATCTCACCCAGGTTTAGTTGTAGCTTATATGTTGATTGAACTTCTTCAGCTTAAAACTTGTTCCTCACAGCTCCTGTGAAGTGTTTGCTGGTCAGGGCCCACAGGCTTCGCTAAAGCAAGTGGATGCATTGGTCAGTACTGTTTTGAAGGTCTGCCAGTAGGTAACGTCAGGCAAAGTGGTATACGTTATGGGCAAGCTACTTCAAAATTCCAGGGAGTGAAAAGCCTCTAAGTTTGTAGTGTTTTTAGAGTGTCTGGCATACTAAGATGTGAATTTACAGCCTATCTCAAAAGAAGTTGTTTATATTCCTTCTACAGCTGTATAAATCATTTGCAATGAGTGGGGTGTGTAACAAAGTCAAAGGCATGGTGTGAAGCTGCCTTCTTGTGACTATCAGGATTTGTTATTACCCTGAGACTTGGTTCAAGCTTTCCATGTAGTTACAGCAACCTGGGGTTTCGTTACAAGCAGTCCCCAAAGCTTTATAAGATATATTTGCGCAGCAAACTCTGGTCTTGCTTGTGTGTTTGTTTTTCTTAGTGTTTAAAATCTTTCTCTGGCTGTAACATAAGCATTGCAAGACTGTCTTTATTTTAGAACTACAACACTGACTGGTAGCATACTCCTTAAAAGCACGTTTTAGAGACATAGTGATCTGCCTTGCTCTGTAGCTTGGGGCTTCCTCATGCAAATGGACATGACCTCAGTATCTCTGCTGAGAAGAGGCTAATGCCTTGTGTTCTTGCAAATGAACTTTGGGGAAAGCAGCTTTTTGACCTGTGTGCTAAAAGCATAGCCAGAAGGGAAATCCTTCTCTAAGTGACCTCTGAGGAATAGAAATGAGTGACTGTATTTCCCCCAGCCTTCTAGCATTTGAGCTGGCCTCATGAACTAGTGCTCCGAGTTGGCAAGAAAGTAATTGAGACATCTAAATGTATGTAATGAAAGTGATTGACCTTCTACTTCAGTATTTTATTGTGCAACTTTCAAGCAATAGCTGTAGCTTTTGAGACTGCGGAGAGCAAAGGGGGAAGTTGCACTAAGACATGACACGCTTACCTAGTTTAAACTCACATTGTAGTCATGAGGGAAGAAGTCCCAGATCCTGGCTGGTTTTCCCCCCTCATTGCTATTCACCTTTGACATTCAAGGACTTAACAAGTCCTAACTCCAGTAGAATTACATCCCATCAGAACTGCGTATCTAGTGTCTGCACTGGAGTGGTTCTCTGTAATAATATATTAAAACCAGCCATTGTTGGTAGACTGAGAACTTACAGAATCACAGAATCATCTAGGTTGGAAAGGACCTTGAAGATCATCTAGTCCAACCTTTAACCTAGCATTGACAGTTTCCAACTACACCATATCCCTCAGCGCCATGTCGACACTACTCTTAAACACCTCCAGGGATGGGGACTCCATCAACTCCTCCTCATTGACCAAAATCCTGCACAGAAAGTGAACTTTGCCTTGTGCCTCAGTAGGGCACCAAAGAGAAACTCTGTCAGTGAGGAATCCTGTCTGAAACTGGTCATTTTCTCTTTTGTACTGAGCACTTGTTAGCAAACAATGTAATAGCTTGCTAAGGGGCTAAGTCTATCAAGAAAATGGAATACCATTTGCCGTACCTCAGGTGGAGAAACAGCCTTTGTGTCAATTAAAAGGTGGCTTATTCTCCAGTTTAGCCTGGTTTCTAGCATGTTGGGCTTCGTTGCTGGCAGTGAAATTCATCCTAGGCTGACCCTGAATTCGCACTTCCAATCCTCCTTCTGTCTGTTAACAAAGTGTTCTTCATTTCCTTGTAGGATGCAAAAGCTTGTGAAACCATCAGCTGATAAGAAGTATGTGGATTTGACAGTATCATTTGCTCCAGAGACTGATGGAGAGGAAGACTTGCCAGGGCCACCAGTGAGATACTACTTTGTTCAGGAAGATAATTGATGGTAGAGACACAAAAGTCACTCCTGGACCATTTGTTCTGAAAGGAGTGTGCTAATTTTCAGCTATTAAAGATGGTACTATATGTTTCTTTTTGGTGAAGCCTTAATTAAAACAAATGGTGAAAATCAGTGGCTTTGCACTGAAGACAAACTGGATTTATGTTTCGTCTCCTGTTTTCTTCAAACCTGTTTGCTCAAAGGAGGATTGGTCACTCCATGAGGTGGAATGTCCAGTACGGTCCTTACCTTAAAGACAAGATTTGTATTAATTTGTGGGGAGCTGAAGAAGTCAAGAAGAATGGTGAACCTAACGAATGGTCCCCATGTGCAAATTAGGCGCTGCTTAGAGAAGAGTGCAAAAAATGGGGAAACTGCCATTTTATGATACTCCTGGTGTTCTAAGAACATCTCGAATCCATTTCATATGTTACTTAATTCTCAAACAAGAGTTTTCACTCTTGCCATCTACATGTGAGATTTAATCTCATCTGGAAGGTTTAAAGTCCCACTTAAAAGCAGATGAACTGCTTTATTGTGTTGTTGGTGCTCTCTTCTGCACAGTGAGTGATGCTGTGTCAAGCACCTATCTTATGTCAGTCTCAACATGGAAACAGGGAGGCAGGTCTTGAGTAGGTGTAAATTGTCACAGCTCCCCTGAAGTCAAGAGAGCTGGAGTTGGTGATTATCTGCACTAAGACTGTTCCTTGGGGAATACTACAATATGGGGAAAGCGGAAACCTATCCGAAAGCTGAGTTAACACTTTCAACAATAAAACTTTGTCTTCAAGAAAAAGTCAATGTTTGGTGTGGTTGAGCCTTTCTGCTCTCACCAAATCAAAAACCCTGTAGCAAATGATAACTTTGAAAGGAGGAACTGGGAAGTGGCTCTGGATGTTTATCATAGCAAACAGTTTTCTCAGCAGCTCCTTTTGGTACCATTTCCTTATAGCAAATGGTTATGCTGTACACCTGTCCACAGGACAAGTCTGAGTCACACTGAACACTGAGGTTTTTATCGTCATCAGTCAGTTACTAGGATGTCTAAGTATAAAGAATTTGCTTAATCTGAAATAATTAGGAACTAGCTTTGCTGCTGTGGTGAGACAGAGGTGCGTTACAGAAACATCCGTGACCACCTTATTTTCTCTTATCATTTAAACACTGGATAATTGAGCTGGCAGTTCTTTTTTTTTTTTTTCTCCTGGTGATGGTAGAGTGAAGTGTAGTTTGAATAAAAGCTTATGAACTCAAAAACCTTTCAATGTGTTTAAGCTTTAGAGACTGTGATTGCACATTTATCTCCTGCAGCTGTTGCAAAAGCTACTGGCTACTTGGCTACTTATCCTTGATCTTAATTTTTTAAGCTTTAGGGATACTTCACATTTAATGAACATTATTGGTTAGGAATTTTACCTCTCCTTTTTTTCCCTTCTTGGTTAGTTGCAGTCAGTAATAACAGCTATTACGCTGGATACTTGGAACACCAAGATGTATGGAACTGAATAGCTGGAATCAACACAATTATTCCAATATTTGGGATTTAGTCATATGTGTGGGATATCTTCTGGAAGGTGTATATATTTTTACAGTCAGTCTAGTTTATAGATATCATTTTCTAGATTAATAATGCTGCTTTTTAAACTACCTAACTTCATTTTTTTAAGAACTACTTTTAAAGAAACTTTGAAACAGGAGAAAAGATGACTATATTTAGAGTGCAGAGAAGGCAGAAGCAGACACTAAGTTACCACTTCTAAATGACTAAAATGTATTTCACTGTGGCAGTATTGGAATCTGAACTCTTAACTGAAATCACTGATTAGTACTAAGGATCACTTAAAGATTTAGGTCAAGTCAAAAGCACTGTCACCTCTTGTAATTGGAGATTGGGGAACAAATGAAACTGAGTAGGTACACTCTGGTACATTAGTGTGGTGTTAACACCATACTTATGCTTTTGAAGTAAGTAGCATATAAAAATAGTAAAGTCTCAGTACCTTGCTAGAATGCCATTGGATGGTCCTCGGGGTTTAAAGTAAATTTTCAGATATAATTAATGGAATGGCCTTCATTAGTGACTACACATGCAGCTTTGTGAGACACTTGCCAAAAAGTCCAGGTCGAGGTTGGCCAGAATTTACAGACATGGCTGTTATCCCTCTACTGCTCTTTTTGTGTGTATCTCTTGGATGGATGTCTGTTCTACGGATGGGTTCTGCTCAGTTAAACAGTTGCTAATGGAAAAACAAAATGCACGATGATATTTATTAGCAGACCTTTAAAATTTTCTGGATATAAGTTAACCTAGGTAAAAATCTTACAAGTAATCTAAAGAGGGTTTTATCTGGAAGAACTGTGCATGTCAAGTGGCTCATTAAAATTGTTTTAAAACTTTCTGAATTGCTCATATGGAGAGTGACTGTATTTATATTGAAGGTTGTTCAGAGTGGAGTGAGCTGATTCAGTGTGAATTTGTGTTTGATACAGCCCCTTTCTCAATCTGTTACTGCTTTTTATCAAAAGTCTCAGCAGGTGCTCAGCATAATCACACTAAAAGGGCTCAGTCACACTGGGCAAGTGAATTTCAGAGTGCTGGTCTTCAAGATCTCCAGTGTTGTCACTACCAGTGCTAGCAGTACAGAGGCTCATAGCACTACCTGGAATCTGAGAATTACTTTTTTTTTTTCTTTGTTTTTTTTCGTTGTAATGAAAGCTTGTGTGTGTCTAGGACTGTTTGATGCTCTATTCCCATGGAGCAGCTAGAGCTAGCTATCTTCCTGCAGCAATGGAGAACTGTCTTTCCACTAGAACACTTTTAATAGCTTTCCTTCAAAATTTTATTCTTTGAAAGAGCACTTGACTTGCAGAGATGAAGTTTTTTATATTAGTATTAAAGATCTTTCTCACTGAAATGCTTTCTTACAGAGTTTGCTCATATTTTCACTAGTTTTCCCTTAATTTCTCACATTCTTAATAGTTGCAGGCATTCAGCACTCAGCTCAACTGTTCTCTGTGGTTAATCTCCATGTTTTTTTAATGCTAAGAGTAGTGAGGATTCTGCATGAAGATCATGCTACTGTTAGCAAGACTGTTTTGGCAGATGTCATGGATTTTGGACTTTACCTATACAAGGAGTAAAAAGTACACATTTTCAGTGTTTAACCCCCCCTTTTCGTATGTATGGTGAATATGTGAATGCTTGTTTTTGTGTTTTTTTTTTAAAGTGCTACTCAGGAATAATGACTACATAGAAAGAACAAGAACAACTTTGGTACCAGCTGTGCCTGTGTGAATGCAGAAACCCTATCTCCTGATCACAGCATCTCACATCCTGAAATACTGTGGTTTGAGCCAGGCAGAGAGTTTTGGATATCTGTCTGACTTGTATCAAACATAAGTAAAGGCTTTAGATAAAATCCTTAATTTTTCCTTGTGTCTTTGAAACAATGTGGCTGTAAGCCAGTTGTTTTAAGAAAGGAACTTAAACCAGTTGCATTTGGCTGAAATTATTAGCTTGAAAGGTTTATCCATCCTGTTAATTATCTCCTGGTTTGCAATTAAAGAAAGCATACTCTGCTGCAGCACAGTGCAGCAATCTAAACCTTTGTCCAAAGTTTGGTAAGTTTTGACCAGATAGCTTTTGAGAGTTTATTTTAGTAAACGTGTCTTTTGGTATCTTTTGTGTGGTTGATGAAGTAGCTTAGCATGGGTGTTTATGCAGGCTGCAGAAAGCTTACTGAGGCTCAAGCTTAAAGGTGTTGTGAGTTACAGCATTGATAACACCAGCAGAACTGTCTTGCTAGTAAGTGAATCATTTTGTATGGCAAAAGTGAGATACAGTAAAGTATTAAGTTCCCACTTCTCACAGTGACACACAAGTTTCAGTTTTCATATTGAGGAAAAGCTGCAACTCTAACCTGATGCATACTGAGCAGCACCATCTTCACAAAATGATCATAAGTATTTTCATGAAAAGAAAATGCTAAAGTCTCATGTTATGTTGTACTTTTATAAATATAGTGGGTGTGCCTACATGTAGTCACACATAATTTATTATTTAAAAATATATGGGCATTCTTTTAAAATAATCTTTCCAAGCCTTGACTGACTTCCGTAATCCTTGAAAGAAGTAATAATTTATTTGTGATTCCCAGCTGATATCAAAGGAACATGACAATCGATCTTGGTCTGGGAATAAGAGCAACTCTACCTAGAGCCCTCCCTGTGCGTGTAGTGAAGGCTCGAGCTGCTTTGGTACCTAGATCATAGCTGTCTTCAGCTGAGCTCTGTGAATGCTCCCCCACCACTGTCCAAGAAGAGATGTGGTTTATTTGGTTGGGTTCTTCTAAAGAAAAAAGCTAGGCTCTGGAGCTAGTCATTTCCACTAACTATGAAGGAGTGTAGCTCAGCAGTGGGTACCCATCCTGTAAGCACTTTATTCGGTCCAGCTGCCTGGCAGGACTTAGAGGCTAAAAATACTAAACTTGGATCTTACTGCTGATGGCTGAAGTTGCTTGTTTTGAAGGCTGGATCCCCAGTTTCCAAGAAGATGGATGCTGTGTCTAAGGTTCAGTGGGATTCCACAGCTGTTCAGTTTGATCAGCAGGGCTCTCAGTGCCCTGCTGCCTTCCCTCCTTACCAGCTGTGCAGTCTTGTCTTCCTTGTGCACTCACTGGGGCTCGTTTCGGCCCATGGAGAAGGTAGTTCGGAGAGCTTAATCAACTGGGACACTAACTTGTTTTTGTTTAGTTTCCTGCATTAGCTCATGGCAGAGTGATGAAGACGCCTGCTGGCACGTAGAAGGGATGGGAATGTTCATCTGGGCAGGAGATGCCTCAGTTTACTTGAATTTATTCCCTCCCTCAGTTGCATAACATGGGAAATGCACCAGCCGCCTTACTCGGGATGTTCCAGGTCCTGTAAGGGTTGCGTGACCTTGCAGAGCACCAGGGACCCCCAGTTTAAGCTACCCAGACTTGTATTTTCTGCTTTTTTGTCTGTATTGGACCTCTGGCAGTGCTTAAAGGTTCAGCAGAGGTGAGGTATCCCTGCTGTGTCTGTGGGATGTCATAAATATCCCTGATATTGTTACAAGTGAGTAGACAAGAAATGGGGTTTTTAACATGAAGAGTTTATTGCACTGGTAGCCAGTGACAGCACTGAGCACACAACCACTGTCTACCTAATTTCAATACAATATTCTCTTTCCCACTCTTGTCTTCTTTTTCCACAGGAATTGGGGTTATTTGCCCTCCCCATATCTCAGAAGTTTCTCTGGGAAAAGCTGCATCACATTCTTGGTTTAGGGCCAATAGCTGTTCTGTTGATTGAGAATGAGTAGCTTGGGGAATGCCTTCTGTTTACCTTCAACAGTATGGAGTTCCTGTGCTGCTTCTCGTGCCTCTTTCTTTTAGCAGGACTGTTCCTGTGTGTGCCTTAAGCAACTAACAAGCTTTCAGAACACTGGGTCCTCTGCAGCGCGCGTCTCTATAACAAACGGCTTCAGGTTCCCTCGGGTTTGGGTCACAAAGTAACTGACAACATCCTGAAGGCTTGGGAGTGTCACCTATTTCACCAAAACAACAACAACAAAAAACCAACCAACCAAACAAAAAAACCACCAAATAAAACATGCTACATGTGTTGAGAATACATTTTCAAAAACATGCTGGCAGGCTGGGATCCCTAGCAATGTTTGTCAAACAACTGATACTAGATTTCCATCCAGCATTTGGATGCTGTGAGGTCTAGTACAGCCCTCTGCAATCTATGGTTGTGTTTTGACCCTTGAACATGTAAGTCCTTCCCTTCCATCAAATGAGTAAACAAACCAAGAGTTCACTCTCTGCACTGTTGTGCTTTTCAATGGCTGCTGGTGCTCTTTCAGCAGACGGTTTAACAGCAGATGCTTTTTCAAACCAATAGGATGTTTCTCAAGCCATGAGTTAAACATGGTTTAAGAAAAGTGGAAGAAAACTGTTTTAAACAAAACAACAGGGTCCATACAGTCTTGCTCAAACTTAAACTGAGTTAATTTTATTTCTCCAAGTTAGATGGAGGGCATTTTTAACTTCCTCTAGCTGCAATGAGAGCTAGTTTTCAGACTTAGTACTGAAGCCTGAGTTGAAAATAAAAAAAAAATAAAAATGAAGCAATCTTGGGTTTTTTGTGAGCGGTTTGATTTTATTTTTGTTAGAGAGAAGATGCTGATGTGTGGTTTTTTTCCCTACTTGTTCTTTGAAATTAGGTTAGTTGGACTAACAAGAAAGGTGAACTCTCCACATGCTCTACTTTGACTTACAAATTATAGTTAGGAATTTACTAGAGCTTTTCTAGTTTTCTGCAAAGTCATATTTCTTACACCTGCTTAAGAATCTTCAACAAGAGAATTGCTCACCTGTTTTTCCAATTTGATAACATAACTTGTTCCTTTGGATATCACTTTGTAGTGCTTTAAGCATGGGGCACTGAAAGAAAATGAAAGTTGATATGCTGCCTGAAATGAAATACTTTTTGATGTATTGTTGTCATTATAAACTCCTTTTCAGGAGCAATTGCTGTGCTTTATAATATCCCCAGAGTTTATTGAAGGTGTGTGGCAGGGTTTGTTTTTCCCTGTTTTTAGTTTAGAAGCACTGGGTATTGCAAAAGTCACTTCTGGTGTCTCAGATGCCTCTTGTTCTGAAGCTCTGCAAAAGCTAAAACGTGGCAATCCAGTTGAAATGTGGTGTGTTTTTAGACTAAGTTACTGTTTGAAAATACTTGTTTTTCATTCATTTTACAAAGGGGTATGGCTTGTTCCACTGTCATTCTGCATGATGATTTCTTAAACTGAGTAGTGTTTCATGGCAAACAGGGGAAGCCCATTTACCCAGGGAAATGGGCTTTTGCTGGCTGATCTTTATTGCTTCTTTGTTTAATCTAATTGGCTTTGGAGGAGGAAAGAACAAAGAAATCAGTCTCAGGCCCGCCCCTGCTACCTCATTTGCCCTCTCAAAATAGCCTGAAGGTAAGGCATATGTTTCACATGTCAACTCTGGGAATTAAGAATTCAGCTTTTAATACAGTGTGTACTAGTTAAGAATGGGATGACATGGTGGAATCAACCTACTCCAGCTCGTGTCGGATAGTGATTGCGTAGTTCTTGCTGTCGCTGCCAGGACGCAGGATCAAATTCCCACATGAAGGGTTCTTTTCTAACATCTCTATCGCTTCTTGCCGAGACACGGCATAGAAGCACCTGCATAGAAGGGAGGAGAGAAACAGCACGAATGGGAGTTACACTGGCAAGGCCACATCATTTTGAGCTGTGTGAAGAGATGCAGGCTGCCAGGCTAACACCTCTTCACAATGCTTGGCTTATCCAGGGCAAGTAGCCATAGCTGCCAAGAGGCATGACACCTGGAGGACTCTTGCTGATGAATGCTACTATAGGAACATAAATCGGGAAAGCAGTGCTTTGGCCTTCTCAGAGAGAAAGTGAAGCTTTCATACAGGTATGATGCTTTCTGGACCCTTGGAAAGAATGTGAGAAGAGAAACCTGGACTTGCCTTGAATTTCTCAACGGTAATCAGCATTTTCTCAGAAAGGCAGATACAGCAGCCCAACATGTGGCTTTCTGAAAAGTTTTTCAGGCATAGCGATACGCTGCACTCAGCCTTTTCAAAACAAAAAGCACTGTAGGAAAGCTGCAGGAGTAATCTGTCCCTTAGGAAATTCTGTAAAGGCCTTAAGGTAGATTTTGTTCACTGAATATTATACAACCCTTGTACAACAGCTGAATTTGGAACCTCTGTGTGTAAATAATACTTTGAAAGAAGGGAAGACTCTTTAGTCTTGGGGTTCGTATAGTTCAGTCAGAGCTTACGTTGGCAGAGTGGTCAGTGTACTGCTGGGAGGGCTGTTTCTGTTCAAGGATGCACTGGGACACTTGTTACACATAATCCTTTTCTTTTCCTTCTCTAGCACTTCATGCATTCTTCTAAGTTGCCCAGGTAGTAATGACTCATCTGGTGGAACTGACAGCTGAAAATGAACAGCATAATTGAAAAGAAAATGAAAGAGTGGACAAACATTGTGAGCAATTGTTTCTGCGTACACATCATGGCTAATCTCTGAGCACAGCTGCTGTGCAGAAATCTTTCTTACCTGCTTGGTTTAAGCAGCTGTGATAATCTAGAAGGTTTGGATATGACTTTGCTTTGAATAAAATGCTGCACACTTGTTTTTGTTACAATAGTGAAATAAGGATATCTGTGTCCTGATTTAGAAGAAAGGTGCATTGACAGAATTGGGAATGATGTAAGAATCCACAACAATATTTTGCAGTTGCTATACTGCAAAAGGCTGCATAAATGAAATTTAACCTATTTTAGCCATTCTCAGCTTTTTATATGATTCAGTTAGGCCAGTGTAAAGTCATTTGTGAACAAACTTCCTTCATTTTTCCACTGGTCAGTATCAAAGAGGGTCTTGTTATTTTCAAAGTGCATTTAACTAAGAAGAATACTAAAATAAAACACAGGGCTGAGGAATTCTCTGGGATGTGCAGTTTGACCACTTGTTTGGTTATGTCTTTATCCCATGATAAAGACTTAGAGAGTTGTCTCTCTCAGAGCAGGCTCCCTTTTTCACAGCTGCAGGGGATGAACTTGTGCTAGAAGTATTTTCCTTCCTGGACAGCGAACAGTGGATTGGGAACTGCGTCTTACTAGGTACCATGGCAGAGTGTGTATTGCACATGAGCTGGGCTTAAATCAGCCTGGTTTTTGCTCTCCTCAGGAAAACAAAACAAAACAAAAAGCAACAACCAAAAAAACCCCAACAAAACCCCTGAACAGCTTAGTGTGTGAGAACTCATCAGAAGCCAGACTTTGTGCCTGTGGAAGCCAACTTCTGGCATGCATGAAGATAAAACACCCTTACAGACACTTCTGACATGAAGTGAGATATAAAACTCTTCCATACCTTTGTTACAGTGAGAATAAAACCTTTCCATTCTTTCCCACATTCAGAGTCATTGGCCTGAGAGAAGAGAAAATGACGGTGTAAGAACAACTACAGCAATAACAAAAAATGTATGATATTTCATGAGGAAGCCTCAAATAACTCTCACCCTTTTCCATGTCTGGAAATGAGCTCCCTGCCAAGCTCCATCACAGCCCGAAACCCTGCACTTCCCCAGTACTACATGTTCAATTAGAGGGAGAAGACAGAGGCAGAAAGGTAAAAAAATTATATGCTCTGTTGGAGTAAAAGGAGAAGATTATGTGGATCCAAGGAGAAGGCCATGCTAAGGGATAGGTGAGTCTCAAGTATAAAACCTTCTAGATAGGCCCTGAGCACTACAGTCTGTATGGCTTCTGAATGGTGGGGTGGTCAGATATTTCATCCCCTTCTTGGTTTTATAGGTGATGTGGGCCAGTCAGTGTGATACTTCCTGGTTTCTCTTGTATATTTTCTTGTTCAAGTCTTTGCTTGTTTCATATTCCCAGATCCTCCTGAGAAAAACTTGTGATGCCTTGAGGTGGAGTTTCCCTGTTGTTGGGTTCCTATGCCCTGCCTCCCCCCCGACTGCCTTTTGGTGCTGCCTGGCTGCAGGTTGTACACTTTGGCGTCAAGAAGGCAGCTTGACTCCCATACCAAAATGGTGCTCTGGATATCTGTGGGAGATGGAGTAAAGTACCAAGTGGCTTACAAATCACAGCTTTCCTCTTTTTACCTTCAGTTCAAGTTCCCCATTTGGCAGCATCAGGATGAACTGTGCAGAGTTATTTTCATCTGGATGAACACTGGTTGCTGATGTCAAAGCTGATATATCTAATTTCTGTGAGTACTAAGGAGGGAGGAAAAGAAAAATACAGCAAGTTGTAATTTTCACCAAAAATCTAGCTGCTCTCCGAAGGAATTTGTTTAAAAGAAAATAGATTGAAACTTTTTTATGCTAGAATTTGGGTTAAGTTTAACTGGCAGACGTGCCAAAGTTCAGTCCTTTGCTTTTGTTTACAGAAGCTCTTCTCACTTCTGGATTCTTCTCATCTTAATCTTCATAATCACAAACAGATTAAATCCACGAGACCTCCCTGAATATTTTCTTTGTGACCCCAACTAAACCCTCAGCTGGAGTACAGTGTAATAATACCAAGCACTTCTTCCTCAGCTGCATAAAGGAGGGTCATGTTACACATCACAATAATTTTACACTTATGCACAGCTGAAGAAAAAGCACTCAGTAAAATTATGGAGCAATGTGGATACGTTTGTAGCTCAGGTGCCAAAAAAATACTCCTTTTTTGTTCTGAAGAGGCAAACTATTATGCTATTGTTTGTTTCACTCTGGCTTTTTTTGATATCAGCCTTTCTGTTACAATGTTCAGTACTATTTTTTTGGACTATGGTGATGAGGAAAGGGTGCCAAGAGGTGCCTGGAGTACATAAGGATTACTTGATGAAAATAACTGATGCACTTAATCAGATGGGTAGTTACAAAGGTAGCAGGTTACTCACGGTTGGGGCTTTCTTATCATCATAAAAGAAGAGTGTAGTTCCTCTGAGTTCTGTCCAATATGCTCTAAATTCCTGTTGGAAATGAGGAAGTGTCAGTTTGTGAAGATGATCTTTTTAGTTCCCACAAAATGCTGAAAGTGAAAGAACTGCTAAGAAAAAACTGTGTCGTCATATGTTAGCTTTCAGTGTTTTAAAGATCGTTAAAAAGCAAGTATGTATTTTGTAGGCAGTGTAAGCAAAAAAAAGTTCAGTAAATAACTCTACAGGCAAAAGGATATACATGCTCTAGGCTTTGTTTTCTAGTATCCTAATTCGGCATGGAACTAGAAAACCTCACTTTTAACTAATTTAAATTTTTTAAACATCTGTCAACAATTTGTCTAACAGTTTAAAGGGGGTATGTAATGGAAGAGAAATACATTTTGAATGCCACTTTAAAATCTTGCTAAAAGTGGAAAATAGTGTGACATGAACACATGTAAAGACTCCAGTCTTCTGAACACTAGTCTCTTGAAGTGTCTCTCTGCATTGAATTTTGATTCTGACAGTTTACTTGCTATAGGGAGATCATGGAGCTTGATGATAGTCTGACCTATTAACTGGGCTTCTTGCATCTGAAGCGGTATTTTACATGCCTTGTCTTTAAATTATGTGTAGTACTGTTCATAAATCAACACCATGCCAAGGTAAATACGATTGTCTGACTCTTCTAACTCTTTCCTAATGCAGTCATGCCAGAGTGACCGGAAAGGTTTTTCTATTTCCATGTGCCCCTGATACCTATCGCTGTTATGGGACGCTGAATTAGGAAGGCAACTTCTGTAAAACAGAAACTCTGTTCTAGTTTTCATTTTAGTTACCTGTTTTGTGTTTGTTGCTTGGGTTTTGGGTTTGTTTAGCTTTTTTTTTGAGGAGGGGTTTAAAACATGGTTGCAAAGATTGTGAAAAGAAATAACTTGTGAAGTCTGATAGGTCATACGAATCAGGGTGAGCAACATTCCCTAGAGTATCCTGCAGGTGATCCTTGCTCTTTACCCTGCTAGCTCCTAACTAGTCTTTCTGGTGGTTTCTCTCAAATTACTAGCGTTACCAGCATCGAGCCTCTGGACCCCAACATCTGAGCACTTCAGTGTTCTGTTAAGGTAAATATCCTCATTAAACCATCTGTCCCTGGCCAGTTACTGAAGGCTGTGAATGCTTGCTGTGGTGTGGGGCTGCATGTCATGGGAAATTTTTGAACTGCGCCTTATGAAAATGTAGTAACAGTAGTTGCCTAGGAGTGCTTGTTATTGTTTCAGAGCCATGAATATGTTTTTCTCTTGGGCATCTGGTCTCTCAAAAGTGATAATACACCTCGTCGGTCCACGTAAGTCTCTTCAGATCGGCTGCGTGTTATTGCTCTGCCCCATTAGTTTTTTTAATTCAAGTATGGTAGTTACTGAGTTTCAGGAGGAGGAATTGTTCAGGAGAAAAATAAGGTTTTACATAAGCGGATATAAATAAAGGAATGTAAGAGGGAGCTTTGTTAAACTTGCAGGTGTTCTCCTGCTAAATACAACAAAGCAATGCATTGAATAATTTCTAGTGTTGCAGAAGAATTAATTGCAGAAAGAATGAGATTATCAGCCCGCTTTTTGTTTGAGTTCCTGTTTTGTGTGGTACTTGGTTGTTCCTGTGTTTATGAACCACCATGATATTTTGGTCTTTTGATTATATCTACCTTTAGCACTGTGTGACTCTCATTTTCTCAACTCTGTCTCTGCTTCTGCATCTACAGAGATGTGAGTGTAGGTAGGGTAAAAATGACTTTGTAATTGTAAGTACAGGTGTTGTCATTATGAAGTTCTAAAAAAGGGCAGTCAGCTTGATTAGGGACATGCTCTGAACATACATGCTATTGTAACATACACAAGCATGTAGGCATTTACAGATTTGTGTCTTAAATAGTTATATTGGGTCAAAAAACCCACTCATTTTCCTAGTTAGCCCACATATGTTAAATCATCAGCCCTTACTAACAAGAAGAAAAAAACAAAAGATGTAGAGAATCTCATATATACTTCAGGTGGCGTGTCACTGAAGACTTAAGTATGGACACTGTTCTCCAGCAAATAGAGGATGCATCAGAGCAATATAACCACATCAGACTTTGCTCTTGGTATTAAAAATGTTGCATTAGCTTTTCACCGTGGTGGTAGCTATGAAATCAGTCAAACTCAATTCACATTTCAGTATGTAATAGTAAATTATAATGGATCCTGGAGATATTGATGGTTACCTTACCTAATTTATTTTATATACACACCCTCCCCCCTATAATAGGAACAGAAATAACCAGATATCATTATTTCAGCGCAACCATTTGTGTCAGCCAGTGCTGAGAAACATCTCCCCCCACAGACCTGTAGCTCCCAGCAATACATTGTTGAAGAAATACTTCAACACTTCCCGGGACTGCGTACCTTACCTGGCAGCTTGAGTGCCGGACAGACAGGTAACCTTGCAAGTACAAAGGTAGACCACTGATCCTCTGCCTCTCCTGGAAGATTTGCCGGGGGGCTGGCTGAGGAGTTTCCTCAGGCTGCTCCCTAATGCCTCTCAGCATTCTTTAGATATCTCAGCAGGATATCTGGATATCCTCTGTTGCTGTGCTCTTTTTTTTCCCCTTCACTCCCGTTGCTCTCAGTCTGCTCTGTATCAGCCTCAGCCAGAGAACTCACCCCGGTGAGAGGGGGGGGAAAAAGCAGCACCTCAAAGAGGAAGTCTCTGTATTTGCTTTTAGGTCAGTACACACCGACAACTCTGCTTGGTGGACGATCATGGGAGGAACCAAACTGAATGGATTAAAATTTTCCTTTAGAGTGTACTCCTTGGGTTTTCTCGAGGGAAGGCATTCAAATGATGAGCATGTTGGTACAAAAGTGCATCATTCCTGTGATGGGTGTCATGGAGGTCATGGTGGAAAAGCCTGCTTTTGATGGCTTACAGCACTGGACTTTTCATGGGCTGCTGCCACTGGGGAGACTGCTCTCAGCTGCCTCTGAAATCAAATTTAAAGTTTTCATTGGGAGCATAGATTAATTTTGAGACTGTCAGAGTTGAACTTTCTTCAGCAAATGGCTAGGGGGATTACAGGACATTAACAGTAATATTGGGAAATAAATCTACCTACGGTTGTTTATAACTGGCAAGGATAAATCAACTTTGCAACGTGCCTGTAGGAAGACTTTTGTTGTGAAAGAGCTAATTAATATACCAAAGCCTTTAGAGAAATTATGAAGGGAGATGGTAGTTCAGGAATGAAATGTTGGCCCTGATGAAACAAGGGGTGAAATTTCCACCAGTTTCACAGTATCATGATGTTTAGCTTAGTTTCTGGCCTTTCCCTTAGTGGTCAGAAAGAATAGGGATGGCAAGACTTGGTGTTTAGATGTTGGTTGCTACAAAATGCAAAGCAAACGTTATTTAAAAAAAAAAAAAAAAGGCTTGTTTTTTATTGAACATCTTCCTGGTCTTTTCTGTTTCTCAGCTGTGCGTAGGTGTAGGATGAGTATGTAATTGGTCGGTAAGGTGATCTGTGATAGACAGATAGCTGCCGACCAACTCTAGCAGAAGAGGGGTTCAGCCCTACGTATGAAAGTAAATTCTCCATATCATCTCTAAAAATGGCTGGGGACGGGTACAAGTTTTCAGATTTTGACTGAATTGCAGATCTTTGTACATGTTCTCTATTGATTATGGTTAAATGTCAGAATTTGACTTTATTGTTGAATGTTGCAGAAAAGCTAATGAACATGGGTACCTGCACCTTTGCTTGGCAAGGCTGATGATGACAAGCCAGCACTTAGTCCACTGCTTGCTGTTAAGAAATACTAGGCTGACTTCATGATTTTTGCTGACTTCATGCTTCTTCGGCACCCCTGGCCCTGTCTGGGGTGGGATGTTCGCCTCATACCAATCTCTTAGCTTCTTTCAATGGTAAAGCAAGGCCTGCATTGTATCAGGCTTACACAATAGAGCCAGTGATTAGTGGTCCTTGTACTTGATGAGAAACATTTGTATGGGCTACACTGCTTAGCAGAAAAAGGTCACTGTACATCTCTTTCAGCTGCATCAACAGGAAGTAAAATATTTAGGATTCATACTAAAAGAAGGACAAAGATTAGTAGACCCAGAACAGGTCCAGGCTATTGTAGAAATACCTCAACCGGTAACCAACTGTGAGGATTTTTAGGCACAGCAGTGTACTGAAGACCCGGGATACCAGGGCTAGGGGAGTTGAGTAAGCCGTTGACAGAAGCTACCTAGGCAGAGGAAGTGGAGCCTCTACGGTGGGGTCCAGAGAGAGAAAAGGTTTTCCAAGCTATGACAGGAGCTCTAGCTTCTTCTCCAGCACTGGGATTGCCAGATTACTCCAAGTTCTTTGAACTATTTGTGCATGAGAACAAAGGAGTAACCACCGGAGTCCTTACTCAAAAACTACATCCACACTGCCGCCCTGTGGCTTATTACTCAATTCGACTGGGTCCTGTACCGGCAGGGAGTAATTCCTGTGTTAGAGCAATAGCAGCAACAGCGACTAGCACAGAAAAAAGCAGACCGTTAGTCCCAGGTGACCCAACAACTGTGTGTGTCCCACACGAAGTAGAACTGATTCTTAAGCAACATGCTACATAAGCACCGTCCCCTCAAAGAGTGCATCGCTACGAATTAACGATTTTGAATGCAGATAATATTACTTTAAAAAGATGTAATGTTTTGAATCCAGCAACTTTACTGCCTGTTCCCTCTGATGGTGAGGCGCATCATGACTGTGCTCAGGTAGCATTTCACTCCAGCTGCCTATGGGAAGATCTGCAGGATCAGCCTCTAGAGAACTCGGATCTAGCCCTTTTCACCGACGGATTGTCATACTATGTGAATGGAAAATGACACAAAGGCTATGCTGTGGTGAGAAACTCAGAGGTACTTGAAGCGGAACATCGACAACCCTTGGTGAGTGCCCAAGGGGCTGAATTAACTGCATTAACAAGAGCAGTCTGGTAGGGACATAATCAGTGGGTAACTATTTATACTGATTCTAAATAGATTCTATATCATCTGCAGTCATCAGGACAGGTGGAAAGAATGAACAGGACTCTCAAAAACACAGTTCCTCAAACTTGTAGTCAGGTAGATTTGAAATGGTCTGAATTTTTAAGAATAGTGCTATGCAATTTTGGGAATACACCTCACCAACCTCTAGGGTTGTCACCAGCAGAAAGTGCGTTTGACAGGCACTTAGCTGTGCCTGGGACCTTTGTCCCTGCTAGGACCAGCCTCTTAGATGGAGATGCACGGTTGACCCAGTATTTTATATATGCAAAAAGGGTTTGAAGACAAAAGGAAATATGCTCAATGGTATCAACCCACACCACCTGAAATGCAGGTACATGATATATGGCCTGGAGACAAGGACTTAATTTCCTGAAAATCAAAATTGGAACCCAAATGGGAGGGACCATACACTGTCTTATTGTGTTCTTATTTTGCTGTTAAAGTTTTAAGAAAAGAAAATTGGATATACCATTCTTAAGTCAAACAAGTAGTGGGTAATCAACTAGCTGACAGATTCCTGAAAATCAACAAAGAATGCAGTCAGATATTTCACTACTTTTGATACTGTCAGCTCTGGTGACTACTACAGCATGACTAAGTATAAAATTAAAAAGGATGAATGCTCTAGAGTGGTGGAAAAGCAGTAAATTTGAAAAGAAAATAATCCACATAGGGTATACAGAACCCAATTTCGCAATTCTTGAAAAACCTAAAGAAGGGACTCTCATTTTTTGTTGAGAATCAAGTAAGGTGTATGATCTAACTGTGACAGAGGTAATCAGAAAAAATACATCTCACTGTCCCAATGATACCAGTTGCTGTTTAACACTTGATTTCAGGTGTTGTGTGGTGGTTAATGGTTAAGTTGGCAGAATACAAACCAATGTATCTTGTGAAAGAATTGACTAGATACCAGCTACAGTCCCTTCACCTACCATGATGAATCCAACTTCAACTCTGCAAATAAGAGAGTTGATCCCACAAATATCTGAAATTGAACCATAGGCTATCAAACATGTAGAGCAAAACCAAGTGTTGGTTTAATCCCTCGTGGTCACTGAAACAGGTAGAACTGTTGATACAAGTCAATGTTTCTACAATCAAACCGACCTGTTCACTGTTCCTAAGACCATCCTATGCAGGATGGTTAGCATGATTACATGAGCGAACCTTTACACCCTCGAGATGAATGAAAAGAGATGCAACTGGTATCACAGGGACAGAATTGAGAGCCTTAAATAGCATCAGTGCTGAAGTACTTGTAAACAAACTGAGTGCAACCGCAAGTGACTGTGTGACTTGGTATACTGTTTGTTTAGCATTTGCTGAAGCCTTAGGCCGCAAGCTGTGAACTTTCACCTAGGCTTGCTGAACTTCTACTTAGTTAAGCAAAAGAGGGCCTCCAGAGCCAGCACAAACTAGAAGACAAGGAGGCTACAACCATGAGCAGAAGCTGCAACTTGGCAAGATAGCAGCCTGGCTGAATCCAGAGAAGGAATCCAAAAAGGTGCTAGAAGATCCCAGACCAGAAATCACCGTTGGACCAAAAGGCACATGATGAATGTGTGAGGGGCGGGTGCACAGACTGTGAGGGTAAAATTGCCCAGGGATTTCTTTTTTCAGGGTCCCTCTCTGGAGGCACCCAGCTTGAGCTGTTGTGGGTTTTTTTGTTGTTTGTTTGTTTTTTTTTTTTCCTGTCTGTATCATTTGAATAATTTTTTTTTTTTAATAAGATTTGATGACGGAGACTCTGCTATAGGAAGCCTAGGGTTCAAATTGCAAAGAAACTTCTTTAACAGTGCCAGTGTGTGATAAAAAGCATCATTTAAAATTATATTTTTGGGCTGTCTTTTGCACATACTGTAAGATATTGTGGATAGTATGGTGTTTTGTTCTCAAGCAGTTGTTTTTGCTCATTGTTGAGTTCTTCACTCAACATTCTCCACGTTGCTAGCCTGGAGAAAAGAAGACTGAGGTGAGACCTTATTGGTCTCTACAACTACCTGAAAGGAGGTTGTAGTGAGATGGGTGTTGGTCTCTTTTCCCAAGTAATGAACACTAAGACAAGAGGAAATGGCCTCAAATTGCACCAGTGGAGGTTTAGATTGGATGTAAGGAAAAATTTCTTCACTGAAAGACGTTGTCAAGCATTGGAACAGGCTGCCCAAGGAAGTGGTTTTGTCACCATCCCTGGAGCTATTTAAAAGACGTGTGGTTGTGGTGCTTAGAGACATGGTTCAGTTGTGCACTTGGCAGTGTTAGGTTAATGGTAGGACTTGATGATCTTAAGAGCCTTTTCCCTCCTAAACGATTCTGTAATACTGATGTTTAAAAAAAAAAAATTGCAACCCGCTGTGGTTACTGTAGATGTAGCAACCCGAGGATTTGAACTGGCGTTTCCCAGGAGGGAAAAGAAGAACGGCTGCTGCCGCCCGCCATGGCTCCTCAGGGAGGCAGAGGCGGGCGGCGGTGCCGAGCCGAGCGCGGGCTGCGGCAGCCGCTGGCTCCTGCGCAGGCGCCACAACGGCCCGCGGCCGCCGGCCAATGGGGCGGGGAGGGGGCGTGGCCGGCGCGCAGCCTGTGGCCGGTGCGCGCGCGCAGCGGGAGGGCGGCCGAGGTTTGAAGGCGGCGGCGGCCTGGCCGGGTCCTGCCGCCGGGCTCTCTTCGTCCTCCTCGCGGCGGCCCGAGATGGCGGAGGCCTTGGTGAGAGAGCGCAGGGCGGGCGGCGGGAGGAGGGGGAGTGTGCCGTGGGCAGCGGCCTGTCCCTTCCGTAAGAGTCGGGGCGCGGCCCTCTGCTCCTGAGGGGCGGGCGCGCGGGGCCGTCCTTCCGCCCCTGCGGCGCGGCGGAGCTCGGGGTGGGGGGTCCCCCGCTTCACCCTGAGAAAAGCGGGACCGGTGTTAGTGCTCTGCCCTCCCTCTCGGCGCCGGGTGGTGGCAAAAACCATTCTGCTCTGCTGTCTTGCCTGTTGGGAGCCCCCTTTGCCTTGGGCTGCCTGCAACTGCGCCTGTCGCTCGTCTCTAGAGATGTGCCTTTCGCGGGTTAGCCTGTGAAGAACCGGTGACTCCTGTCTAGACGTGCTAGAGACGTACTCCTCTTCCTCCTACCGTTGTCTGTCAGAGGTAGACAGCGAGCTTAAGTTTTAAAAGCTCTTTATGTGTAGCGGGGTATGAACATAACAGTCAATAAACTGTTAAGAGCTCTTTTAGATCCATTACAGGAATTTTTAATTTTCTTATATGAAAGGTTGCTTGCCACTTGATTATACTGCACTCCGCTGCAATGGGAAGAAGTTTAAGCCTCAGTGACTGATGTGCTGTGGAGTATGGTTCTGCACACAAAGTGATGACTTTTGGTCAGTCGTTTTTCTGTGTGACCTAGTTTCATCCTGCTATGTTAAGCTGATGTTGAAAATTTGCAGTCATATAAATCCTTATGTGGTTTTGGTTATTGCCAGAAGTAGTATCCAATGAGGAATCATAAAGTGCAAAGTAGTATCAGTGTGGCAAATTTATGGAAAATGTGAATTCTGTTGTGTTAGGACTAGATAATCTTAACGCTACACATACACTCTATTCCAGTTTACACAAATGAAGAAGAGGTCATCATGGTTTTTCAGCTAAACATTTAGAGTTTTTTGGAGACATTTTCTTGTCATGTTGGTGAAAACCTGCACTCCGCTTAGCTCTTTAATTTTTCTTGGCTTGTCCTTCCTGTTTTTATCCTCTACAGTCTTTGCTTGTTCCCAGCTCAGTAGGCTTTATTTCATTTGTTGGCACAGAAAGTAATGCTGGTAGTATACTGTCATTTGAATTATTACTACTATGATTGTGATAATAGATGGCTGGAGTCATGTCTGCTCTTCGAATGACTTTGTTTATACTCGGGGCTCAAGTATATGAAGAAGTGCTGGGTATTAATTGGGACTTTAGTTGTGCCATGGAACAGCAGATGTGCTCTCAGTGCCTGTCAGCGTGGTCTTGCCTGTGATAAATGCAGGGTAAGAATCTCTGTGGAAGCAGTTCTCACAGAGCAACGGATGAGTTGTAAGGCTATGTCCTAGCTTGCTTTGTGGTAGTTCATTCCTTTTCCCTACTTGAAAGATTATTTCTGTAGTCATCACAGAAATGTTAACCAAATCCTTAGATTCTCGATCACTTCTGTCATATAAATCTCTTGTAAGTCTTTCTGGCTGTAAATGCAACAGATGCTTCATGGTTCTTGTGGGAAGCTGAATTTTTGACAGATGTTACAGGTGTTGTAGCTACTGCCACAGTCTTAAGAAAATTAGGGCTGCAGTAACTCCCACTAGTTTCAGATAGATTGAGAATCCTTGAGGCTTGCTTACACGAGAAACAGGAAGTTGGTTGCTTGTTTGTTTTTGTATCAAGTGTCACCATGCTTCATAAAAATTGATTCTTATTTCTTCACAGAATCATTTTAAAAAAGACTACAGAGCAAGATTCTGCCATGGAGGAGGGTAATTTACATGTAAAATTTTATTCTTCGATATGATTGTTTGGAAAACTTATGTTGATTTTTGTCTGAGCGCTTAATGTCAAAACTATTGGGTGTCTCTTATTAAAGTGATCATACGATGTTTCCCAAACTTCTTGTATTTCTTAGCAGTGGGAGGAGCAAATTGTGCCAGGGTACAAAGCAACAAGGATTTCTTTTGTAATCCTCGGCTGAGGCAGCAGACTGGTGTAGCTCTACTGAAGCTACCCCTATGTAGGCTGCCTGAGCACAGAAGCAGTATTCTGTGCAAACATTTTCCCTTCCAGGAGGGAGGGAAATGAAGCCCACGCAGAGTTGTGGCTTATTTGGCCCTTGCTGGTAAATGTTAGAGATGAGTTTGAGTATTTGCAGTGCTGTAGCTTTCTTTAAAGGCATGTCAGAAGTCTGTGAGCTTTTTGTTACTGGAATCAATTTATAGACATGCATTTCATGAGCTTACCAAATTACCTGTTTTTAAAGGCATATGATAATCATTATCAGACAAATACTCTATGGCTTTTCTCTTGTTATTTTGGTTTTGATCAAAATGGTCTGGCTAGTGGATCACTTCTGCTATTTTCATTTGTCCTGGGGAGGTTTGAAATAGTAATCCAAGCAGTTGAGCTGTTTGCTTGCTTACGGATTTCATACCTCAAGCCAATTCTTGCTGCTGAAACTTTTGTAGAAGCACAGAATAACGGTGGGTAAGTGCTAGAAAGAGAAGCAGAGGGTGACTCCTTGTATGAAGGGTTAGATGTGCAGCCTACACGTTTCATTTCTGGGTCTCCTGAGACTGGATCACTGTGCAGGCAGCATTAGTTGAAATAAATAAATATTTTTAAAATCATTCCTCAAGTGAGAATCTCTATTCATCCCAAAGCTCTTTTATCTGAGGGCTGTTGCAGTAGTTGTATGTTTTCTTTTATGCAGAGAGATTTCTATATTCTCATCATATTCTGTGACAGTGGGGCTTTTTCTCCTGGAATCCTTATTTAGGCAAGTTTCTTGGCAGATAACTGTTCATGGAAATGATAGGTAAAATATATTAAAGTTGGGACTAGTGGAAATAATAATCTAAAATAGTAAGTAGCTAGAACTTTACTACTTTTATATTTCTGGGGCAGGAACATTTAATATTTTTGATTGAAAATATTTTTTTCCCTTCTTCCTTCTAGAAATAAGATTGATGTACAGCCAGGTCAAAATGTACTGAAACTCATACAGGATTGTTTCGAAAGTAAGCTTTTATGTGGTGTTTCGCTTAATTTGCTGGTTAAAGAAAAAATTCATTTTTTCTTTGTATTGTGTTTAGTGGTAAATAAATAGAAATAAAAAAAAGAGATAAAATGGATAAAAATAAAGTCTTTCTGACAGTCCTTAAAAGCACCCCCTTCCCAGCTGCTTAAAACTGTGTCTAAGCTGTTTTATAAAGGTAATCTTTTGAGTAGCTGATTTCTTTTTTGTTTGGATTTATGTGACCTTAACAAGCCATAGCAACTTGTTAAAATAAATGAAACCTTGACAATTCCAAGAATCCCTTATCTATGTTTTTTTCTTTATAGATTGTGACAGTGATCTTACAGTAAGCTCTCCAAGTGCAACCTGTTGCTCAACTCCTATTGTCAGAAATGAGAGGAGAACTTCAGTACAGAGGCAAAGGGTAGGTCAGCTGTGGCAGTGTCACTGTAGCACTGGGTACAGTTTCACTTGGGTACAAGTTTAGTTCCACAGGTTCTGCATGAGTGGTGAATGAGTAAGCTCCATATGTCACTTGTATTAGTAGATAGGCTATAATTTAACCTTCTGTAATAGTTGTTGGTAATGTTTGGGGTTTTTTTAGTTTATTGTGCTCTGATAGTAAATATTTTATAATTAGATTTATTTCATAGATTAGTTTCTTGGGGGTTTGCTAATGAAAGCTTTTTCAGCTTTTTGTCAAGGATAGTTAAATTTCTTATGGTCTCAGGTTGAAGCACGCTGCCTTATAACTGGGGCTGTGTTGGACTCCATTGAGGTTGGTTTCAGTCACTTTGCCAGATATATGGACAGTAAAATTGAAAGATGATTCTTGTGTAAAAGCAGCTTGCCAACTCCTGATAAGGTTATCTGTACAATAACTTAGTATATCTGTAACTTTGTTGAAGAGTGGAAACAAGTTGAAGGACCTGTGCTGTCTGAGTTGAAGGACATGTGCTGTCTGAGAGAATGATGCCAATAATCTAGTTCGTATATTCAGTTTTAATATTTTGATTTTAGTAGTTTTTTGTAAAAATAGGATAGTCTCTTAATGGCAGTGTTGAGAACAGGTATCCTTTATAATGATGTTTGTTTACTTTAGTCTAATGTTAGAATACCATATAATCTCAAAATAATTCTTGCAAAACCTCAACCTGACTTAATAAAGGTGAATTAAATTGTTTAAATTCGTTCATTCTAATGCAAAGAATAAATAGCTTGCCTGTGGACTAGCAGGATGTCTGTTCAGAGCTGCAAATTGATTTTTACTGTACGCACTTTTACCTGTTGTTTGAAATTTACAGTTTGTTTTAGAAAGTCTTATGTGATAGAAAATGGAAGTGTTTAGTTAAAATACAACCGTGCTGCAATTGAGTAAGAATTAAGGGAAGGAAGTTATATTGTGTTCTATAGAAATTTATATTCCTGTCAAAATAATGCTCCTTTATCAAATATTTTACTTTGTCTCATTCATTATTGACTGTGACAGCCAAAGGCAGGGTTAACTAACTCTGTGAAAAAAGCCTGTGATTCTGCAGAGTCCTTACCTGCATCACCACTAAAACCAGTCAGCAGCACAGGTTGGTAGCACTGTTATTGAATTAAATTTTTTTGGGTAACTGTTCCTTGGGATTGAGTAGAAGAAATAACCTATTCTATATATATGGCAGGATGTTCACATGAGTTACCCCTGAAACCTGCAATACATGATTACATAGATGATTCTAAAAAAATGAAGTCTCCTGTGTCTAAAAGAGAAACAAATACTATATTAAAAGACGTTGAAGCACTGTGCAAAAGTCCTGCTGTGTTTTTGGACCCTGAGGATGATCATGAGTCTGTTGGATCACCTCTTCTTGTGGAGGAAGCAAATAGTTCTCCTGCGCATACGTGAGTAGAGCTGAATGTTGTGGTGTTGTCATCTCCTCTGTTGTTCCCCTGCCTGTCCCCAGGGTAAATTAACATGGTGGTTTGAGTCATTTATGAGTTTGGATTGTGAACTCATAAAAAATAATTCCAAGCTTTTTAGAAAATTTCCATATCTAGGTTTAGAAATGGCAGAATTGCTTTTTACTAAATATTTTGGTGGTAATGGTTAGTTCCCTAAAGTGCATGACCCCTGTCAGAATAGGTTTGAACTCCTTTTTTGCAGGAAAGTGCCCCAAATTATCAGCTTCTCAGACAGTCTAGACTTTTTCAGTGAATCCTATTGACAGTGTAGACCTTAAAAGTTAACAAAAATTTTGTCGAAGTGGACATGAGCAGTCATCATTCCTCTTGCTCTGAATATACAATGTTTTATATGAGGTAGAACAACTTCAGTTGTGATCATTATCTCCTCTTGGGAAAATCTGAAGCCCAGCTGCACTAGTGGCCTGTGGTCCCAGCCACAGTTCTGCTTTCTTGGAGGACTGAATCTCTGGGGTAGATCATAGAGAGGGAGTGACACTGATCCCGTTGACTCCCATTGATGGAGTGAGATTGGAAGGAAAGTGCACCTAGGGTATGGGAGACCTGACAATTTCTGAAGCACGTTCTCGTAAAATTAGAAATTTGTCTTGCTGAGTAGCCCTCGCTTTGATCAAATGGAACCTCATTCATAAGAAGTGAGTCACTGTCAGCAGGAGAAAATGAGAGCATCTGTCCATCCACACAATACTTTAATGTGCAGTTAGGATTCATAGCATTGTATTTGAATGCTGTTCACAGATTACATTTTGATGACCAAAATACTCCTGCTGCGGTGAAGAGCCACGTGGAAGTTGAAAATTTGGAAGGACCTCAGACTGGGAGAAATAAGCAGGTTGTTCTCACGCAAGGAACAGAATGTACTGCTAAGTCTTCTGTGCAGATAGAGAAGTCTTTCTCTTCGGTTGTCTTAGCAGCTGTAACAACAGGAACGCTTGTAAAAAGGTTTGTTTTGAGGCTTAATGTGGAACATAATTTGCTTGTAAAACAACCCAGTCCCGAGTACTGGAACAGCATCCTTTTATCTATAAACACGGTCTGGGAGAATGTTTTGGGATCGTCCAGCATTACTGAAAAATGCCACTTGAGAAAGGGTTTGAATAGTTGTTTCAAAGTTTTGTGCTGTTAGGATTTAACAGTGCTGTGCTGTTGTCTGCTAGTGCAGTAGTATGTAGCTGTATTGGGTTTGTGGGGGGTGGTTTGGTAGTGAGGGAGGGTGCTACAGAGGTGGCCTCTCTTGAGAAGCTTCTTGAAGCTCCTTGGCTCCAAGTTGGACCTGCCTCTGGCCAAGGCTGAACCAACTAGGGACGGTGGCTGCACCTCTGGGATAACACATTTAAGAGGGGAAATCCTGCAGCAGAGAGGAGTGGGATATGAGAGAAACACCTCTGCAGACACCAAGGTCAATGAAGAAGGAGGAGAAGGAGGTGTGCCAGAGCAGAGACTCCCCTGCAGCCCGTGGTGAGAGGGCAGGCTGTGCCCCTGCAGCCTGTGGAGGTCCATGGTGGAGCAGATGTCCACCTGCAGCCCATGGAGAACCCCACGCTGGAGCAGGTGGGTGCACCCAAAGAAGGCCGGGACTCTGGGAAGCCCACGCTGGAGCTGTCTGTTCCTGGGAGGACTGCACCCTGTGGGAAGGACCCACGTCAGAGAAGTTCATGGAGGACTGTCTCCTGTGGAGGGATCCCACACTGGGACAGGGGAGGGATGTGAGGAGTGCTTCCCTGAGGAGGAAGGAGCAGCAGAACCAACATGTGGTGAACTGACCACAACCCCTGTCCCCTGCCTCCTGCGCTGCTGCGGGGGAGAAGGTAGAGAAATCAGGAGCAAAGCTGAGCCCAGGAAGAACGGAGGGGTGGGGAAAGGTGTTTTTAAGATTTGATTTTATTTTATTTCTCATTATCCTACTCTGATTTGATTGGTAACAAATTAAATAGGTGTTTTTTCCCCAAGTCAAGTCTGTTTTGCCCATGACCATAATTAGTGAGTGATCCCTCCCTGTCCTTGTCTCAACCCTTTCGTTATATTTTCTCCTCCCCATCCCACCAAGCGAGCAGCCGCATGGTGCTTTGTTGCCATTTGGGCTTTAACCACAGCACTGTTGAGTAATGTTTCAGATTGAAGCTGAGATGTTTTTCTAGGTGGATTGGAGGATTCAGGAAAATCTTACATGATTCTGAAGAGTGTGATCAAGCAGTCTTCGGAGCTAACATGGATCTGACCGGGTAGATAGGAAGTTGACCATCCAGCATCTGAGAAATGCGGTGTGAATGTGAGGCCCAAGCAAGGAGAAGCAGGCCTTGTGCTTTTTTTGGAAACTAAAGGGCAATGAGTGATGAACTTTATAATTCTTCCGAGGAATGTCCTCTAGTGTGTTTAGGTGTTCTAGAGTCACCACTAGATTTGCAAGATTGAAAGTCAAAAGCTTTTGCCCTCCAAATGATGTGAATACTTTGTTCCGCCTTTCTTTAGGTATTCAGTCTCAATATCGCCGCCATCACCGCCTCCTGTAAAAGATCAAGATAGAGAAATAGAAAATGAATGTGACTTTTTAATTGATGAATCAAATGATGTATCTGTTAATTCTTGGTTTTCAATACCCCATAAGAACAAAAAATCAAAACAAGATGGCTCTGCAGCTTCTGTTTCTAAGTCTCAGCCTTCTGAAAAAGAGAAGACAGAGAGTAAGAAAGGCAAGAACAGAAAAGTACAGGTTGAAGCACTTGCTGAACAGAAAAGGGATGATTTGGATGTCAGAGTACAAGACTTCAGAGGAACATCAGAATCGGATCCAGTCTCTAACAGTGAAGGAAAGGTTCTTAAATCTCAAAAGCAAAACAAGGGTAAGTTATTTAACAGATCTTCAGACTTCTCCTTCCAGGTCATATTACTGTGGTTTTTTGTGGTGGTTTATTGGGAAATAAGGGTAAAGTACATGAGAGACATTAATGGATTCCTAATTGATGTTTCGGTTGCGCAGTTAGGTTTGGGTGTATATAAGGCAGTGAGAGTGTCTTCACTTTCACTCTTTTTAAATTTTTTTTTGTTCTCCCTAGCCCTTCCTGTTAGGACATTAAAAATTAAGTTAGCAGTGTTGTCTTTTCTTATGAGCAGACAAAGAAGGTAGATACCTACAAGGTTTTGCTTCTCTCTCTGTAAGGAGGCTAAGATACGCGCTTTGAACTGGAGGGGATCAGTTTTTAGGAATTATTTGAGAAGGGTTTTGTAGCAGGAAGCACTGAAAATTGGAAAGCCAATTGAATGTAGCATTTCTGCCCTTTTTTTTCTGCTAGGAAATGCTGGAAGTACACCAAAAATTTTTCATAGTCTACAGTTCAGAGAAAGTCTTCTTTTAACCATCAGGGAAAAATCTGTTTTTGTGAATTGGTTTTGGCTTTTTTTTTTTTTTATATTCTTTGGTTTATTTTTATGCATTCAGATGTCAACATGTATCTTCAGGATTAGCAGGAAAAGATATTAATGACCAAGTGTTTTGTGTATTGATAGGAAAGACTAAGAAGGATGCGCTTAGGCAAGACTCTCCAAACCAGACAAAGGACACATCCGGGAAACGAAAAGCTGAAGAACTGATGTTGTCACGGTCTGGATTGAAAAGAAAAGCATCTGATGCAGAACAATGTAAAACAAGGGTGATGCCAAGTGAGGATTTGCTTATGCTTTCAGCTGGGCATCAGCAAGAACAGACTGTGTCTCCAAGAAAGAATCTCAAGTCTCCCAACTATCTGCAGTCGGCTTCAAAAGCTTCTCAGAGTTTAATTGACAAGAAACAAACTGCTAAGCAGAAACTTCCAAAAGATACAGTAGCTAAGAGACTGGCAGAAAGTCCAAGGAAGAAGCTGAAAAAATCTGGAAAGAAAAGTAGTAATAAAAAGCCTCAGTTACAAAGAGAGGAGAGTTCTGACAGTGAACCTGGTGAAGAAGAGCTTGAAAAAGGGTCTGTAAAATCAAGTGAAGTGTTTTCCTCACCCCTGCATCAGAAATTACAGACTATGGTGAGTCCAAAGTTGGCTAAGTCTGAAAAGCCTAAAAATGTATTGCACACGTTGGAGTCACTTGATGGTGCAAGTAACAAAACTCCTGTGAAAGCACTGCAGCATCTCACAGACAGTGTGAAGAATTCTGAAAAGAAACGATTGTCAGCTAAGTCTTCAGGGAAGAGACCCAAAATGATTAATCGCAGAACCAGTAAAGGTGTTTGCACAAACTGTGAGGGCACTGAGTCTCAAATGGATTCTGACAGCTGTTCTGTACAGAACATGGCAAGAAAAGAAAAGAAGTCATCAGATGTGAAAATAAAAAGTAACAAAAGAAAACATAACACACAACATGGACTACAGTAAGCTTTTTATGTAATTCTTTACAACTATGGTATAACTTGGTAGATAATGAAACACATCTTCTTAACTTCTAAGCAGTAATGGCCCAGTTGACCTATGTGACAGTTTCAGACTGTTTGAATAGCTTATAGAGAAACCAAGTGGTGTAATCAGCACCCTATTCTCAAAGGTGGGTGCCAAATCTAGTGTCTGCTTCTACATAAGGATGTTTAGCTGAAATTTTTAAAGTGTTCTTTTGAGACGTGAGTAGCAGATCCAGTTTAAAAACAAAAAAAAAGACAGAAAATGACATATGTGCACACAACCCCACCGCCCGCAGAATAACTTCACTGTCAGGTTGGTTACTTTGTTTATAAATTGAGGAAATACAGTGTTTAATTCTTCAGGTATATTTATTTTTGTGGAAGTAACTTTGCTAATGATTGGTAACCGAAAGAGGAAGTTTCTTTAACCAGTCTAATTGAATTTCTAATCATTGTTCTTTGCATTGCTTTTTAAATTTTTCTTTAAAAATGTCTTTTTTTATGTTTCTCTTCAGGTCTTAATATATTGACCTACAGGTTCTTTCAGTAAGTAAAATTGACTTAACAGTAAATGTAATAATAATAATTTTTTCTTGTCTAGAGATTTCTTTGCAACTGAGAAGGCTACGAACCATGAAAGGTAATTTCGTGAGTTGTCTGTAAAACTTGCATTTAATCCCACTTCTGCCCCACTGAGACAGAACAGCTGTTTGGTACTACTACTGCATTCTGGTACTACTACTGCATTCTACTAGCAAAGAACATAGTGGAAAAGAGATCATGGTTCATGCCTGACATGTTTAAATACTGTTCTAATACTGTTAATAAACTAAAAAAATTATTCTTCCTGTCATGAGTAAGGGGTCATAGTAAGTTTCTTGCCTTTGGGGATTATTTTCCTTCGAGGCTTGCTTCCACATTAGTGTGTGATTTTTGAACAGAAATACCAGTGCTCCTAGAATTAGCAACTGCACTAATTAAATAGTCTAATCACTGTATCTACAATCCAGACTCTTGTTTGTGCACATAGATATGCACATATCTTCTGCTTCATGGGATGGGAACTTAATAACAAAGCAGCCAGGAATGGCAGTCGTGAATTTGTTAAATTCTTATGTTGTAGTTCTACTGAAAATTCTGGTTTTTTATTATAAGTGAGCCTACTGTAGACTTAACTGGACAAATTTGTCATGCCGGTTTGCTAATCTAGCACTGAAATGCAACTTTTGGAGTTCAGGTGGATCACAGCTGAACTTCATTGGCATGGTAAAAGCAGTGAAGCACAGCCGTAAAGGGGGGAAGGAGGAAAGGTTAGCGGTACTAATGCTGAGACTGTAGGAGAAGTCCTGTTATACGTCATTTGATTGCTAGAGAATCTCTGGTGGAGTTACATACATGTTAATTATTGTCATTTTATGGGGGAAATTTTATGACAGAAAACGTATTAAAAATTACAGTTGCAAATTGTTTTACAGTCCTTTCCTTACAGTATGCAAAACATTTCTTTAAAGCACTTCTATAATCATGGTCTATGGAAAATTGTTTGAAAGGCAATGCTACAGAGGAGAGGAGAAGGTCTATTTCTTCTGGAAGGGAGAAAAAGAAAAAGAAGTTATAAGATTTTTAGGAAACCTGCTTAGAGAGAATGTGTGACTACTAGTTAGTCTGCCTGATGATTGAGTAGAGGGGCAATTGATGAATGTCAGGCCTGTCATTCCTGACTAGCAATCATTTGCTTCAGTGTCTAATTGGTACAGGCAGATGTTTAGAAGGAAAAAAACCCCACCCCACATGATCTGAAAAAAAATTAAATTTGCATTTCTTGTAGTGCTGTCATGTTCCTTTGACATGTAACGTATTCAAGGAGGTGTATTTTTTTCTCCTTTGAAGTGGGCCTGTTGTAGAACATTGTGATAACTCTGCTTCCAGCAGTAAGTCTTGTGAACAACAGGATAACGCATCTTCAGGTAATGTTTAAAGTTGGTATTTTCTTGCATTTTGTGTATAAGCATCTTGTAAGCTGTAACTGATGGTATAGTAATTTCTGTTGTATTCTGCTTGTCCAGAATAAGAAATGCAGATTGTATTGGCTGCGGTCACATTTCTGCCCAAGTGCATGTTACAGTATGCCAGCTTTGCGTTGTGTTAGCTTTGGAAGAACAAGCACTACATGGTTTGGCATCAAGCCTACCAGGATAAAGTTTTCCTTCCAAAAGACTTTGAACAAATGTTTTAGACTCAGTTTGTACCAGTTTGATGTGTTGCCCTGTGATGGTTCTATATACGATCACTTCATGCCACCCTAAGCCAACTTGAACAGCCTCGTGGAATTGTGGCCTGATCACCTAAAAATATTTTGGTGTTCTTTTAAGCTTCCCTACACAAGTTGCACAAGTTGTCATAATGAATATGAGCCCCAGGGATAGAAAGTCTTCTTGTTAGTGTTTTAGAGCCAGTTGTGACTGTTAACTCATGCAATGCTTTCTTCAGAGACCTGGTTTTGTGTGTGTTCTGGTAAGAAGTTTATTCTAAAGTTAGGCTTGAGTGGTATAAAGCTGAATGACCTTGCACTTTGATCAGTAAAATTATATGTATAGTTATAATTTGCAAGTGTTTGATTTATCAGAGGGATGGGTCTGAGGAATGTTTTCATGTGATTTTCAAGCTTACGCTGTTTAAAAACTTACTACATACACTGTTTATCTACATCAGGTTTTGTATGTTTAACAAAAAAAGTGTTAGTGGAAACACATCGGGACTTCTGCTTGTGTTACCTTTGGTTGCTTTTAGTGGGTATATTAATTAGAAGTCAGGAATAGAAAATGCCTATAGTGGTGGTTTTCTGAATGTATTTTCAGATAGTTCTGAAGACTGGAATTCTCAAGTAAGAGATCTGTTGTCAGACCACAGAGCAAGGCATAAAATAGGTAAGACTTTTAAAATATCTTAATGTAAATGTATTTCCAACTTGATATCAACTTTGCTGAAGGAGACACAGGAAAACACCTAGAAATGGGTTCATATATTAGTAAGTATTTACAGATAAGGTTGTTAGTTCCATTTCCATTTTTCGTTTAATGTTGAGTCAAGACACTGCTTACAGTTCAGTGAGAACAGTACGAGTTTGAAGTAGTTTTACACAGTGTAACTGAGGGTGCAAATAACCTGTCTTCTGTGGGGGTCTGAGACTGGACAGGATGGAACAATGGGCATGCAGTTGATTGTAGTCCCATACTAGTCTGTTTTTATTGCTTTTTATTTCCTTCATTATAATTTTATGCACAACACTGTAGTTGTCTACCTTCAAAAACTGTTTCAGCAAGTTTTTTTTATTTACCATTTTTAATTTTAGCATTTAAGTATTCTTGACTAATTTGCTCTCAACTCTTAAGGGGCTTTTATTCTTTCTTACAAATACTGAAATATCGAATCTTACTGTATTCATATATGGCAACTTAGAAGAATTGGAAGTTGAGACTATGTAATAAGTAAGTCTGAAGATAAGTATCTGAGAATCTTGGAAGTGTGTGGGGTTTCTGTTGGCAAAAGTGCTGCTCTTCTGGACCTTGGAGGGTGGGACTTAAGAACCTGGAAGAGGAGGGGCTGCTTTTGCAGTCTCTGTTACTCTCCTCTTGCCATAACCAAGGCAGTGCCTTTTCACTGTTGCTAATGAAATCCCTCGGATTTAGGGCAGGGTTCTTAGTCTTTGTTGAGAGCTTTGTCTGCACAGCTGTAGCATGGTTGCTGCTCCTTGTGCTTGAGCCCCTAATGTCTGTATCTCAGTGATTCACTAAGATACATAGAATGTAATCTAATGTAAAGTCAGCATGGTGACTGTTTAAGAAAAAGGAGAGTGAAATACAGGTGTGTGCACAAGAAGGCTTTTGGCAATACTTGATTCCCTTTTCCTGTCATGATAGCAATGTAATATAAGTATCAGCTGGGAAGTGCTGACCCCCTGAACCACAGGAAAGGATATTTAATGCTTTCAATTTCTGAGTTTTCCTTTCATACTTCTGTGAATGATTTCATCCTTTAAATCAGTAATGCCTTCCAACACACCTAATGTTCGTCGGACAAAAAGGATACGACTACGACCTCTGGAATATTGGCGAGGCGAGCGTGTAAACTATACAATGAGGCCTTCAGGTATTTTTCCAAAACACCTATTTGCTTTTGCCTGATAGGGCAGTAAAGAGAAATCTGTGGGTTGATTTTGTGCCATGAAAGCTTTGAGACACTTAGTATTTGGTAATTTTTTTAAAAAGTAGATCATTTATGGTCTCCAGCTATTTAGTCATCTTTCTGTGTAGTCTTTTTCTCTTCTGATACTACTGTGCCAGCTAGAAATAGTATCAGCAGAGCACGTTAAGTACCCTTGCCTTAACTGTTTAGAGAAGAACAAAACGGTTTCTCTGTGCTAGTGGGGTTATTACGTCAAAGATTCTGTATAATACCGGAAAAAGAGGCAATCTACTGGATCATTCACTGGAGCATTTCTCTTTGTGTGGGGATTGTTCTCCAGAGCAGGTATTATAATATTTTATCCAGTCTCAGTGCTAAATTCAGTAAGTGATAGAATATATCTTGTTCACAGGGATTTTTTCTGACAATTTAGCCTCATTTGGTCCTTTCCTAATTAATTAGTCTCCTTGAAAATAGTATTTCCTTGTGTCCCTAAAATTGATATTTTGTCTTAGAAATTGACTCTCATGTCACGGCTTTCTGAAATGTTCTATGTCTGAAATATGATCAAATTCTTTTTAAAAATCTCAAGTTGCATTGCACTCCAAAATACTTGATGTTGAAAAGCTTTTTGGTTTGTTCTGGCTTTCTAAAGCTATCTGAAAAGTTCAGCACCAAGGAAGTGTATTCTCAACTGAAATGCTTGTTGGTTGTGCAAGTCTGCATGCTTGTAAAATTATTATGAGTTAGTGAACTTGGTTTAACTTTCTTTTGTTCCAGGAGGGCTTGTGATTAGTGGAATAGTGTGTCCAGAAGCAGAAACTTGCAGGAAGATTAAACAAAGGAATGTTGATCACAAGCAGAAAAGAGATGAAACAAGTATGAACACAGACTTTTTTTTTCTTTTGATACATTAAAAAACCAAACTGTAATCGAATACTCTGTTGCTGTAAGATTTTTCTCCTGCAAAAACTTGATTTTCTGGGTGAAAATAATTTTATAATGAAATGTGTTAATGTGATCAGATGTGGAAAAACCTGTTCTTATTTTGTTATCTATAGCAATGCTATATGAACTTGTTGTAAAAATTTTAACTTCTCAGCATTAGAAAGGAAGAGATACAGGACGTATCCAGAAGTGTTGTGGTGCCTTTAAAGCAGGGGTTGAAGAAAATAAGCTGTACTTCTCGTTCAGCTCACTGATTAATGATGCTAGTGTGTTTAGTTTCATAATGCACAGTTAAGGTATAAAAACTTCTGGTCATTTTGCTGATACCTGTAATATCACATCTGAAAAGGCAGTATATGGTGTCAGTAGAGTTTTAAGCTGATGTAGGTTAAATACAAAAACATAAGAATGTAGGTGGAGAGAGCTTTAAGAACAGTACATAAAATGGTTAAAAGTGGACAATAAATCTATGTTTAAACAAACAGGAGTAGGAAGCTTTGCTAGAGCCTCTATGGCCAGTGGATAATAAATCTGTAGGTAGTGCTCAGAAAAGGGAGATAAAGCCAAAGTCCAGAAGTCAAATTATTTTTGCTGTGCTCTCTGTGGAAGACATTTTGATACTAAAGAACTTTCTTTATGGGGACTGTCTAGAGTTTTTGTTTGAGACTGAAATGTTTCTGTGTGAAGTTAGAGAACAAATAAAACAAATGCTAACAAATATGGAAAATGCCATGTGGTTCTGACACAGTTCTGAAACAAGTCAGGGCTGAAATAATCATTAGAGAAATAAGGAGGAACAGTCAATGTCCATACAAATTTCTGATTTTTTTTGTTGCACGTAGATTTTATTCCTTACCTCAAAAAGAAAGTAGTAGGACTAGGGAAAGTTCAGAGAAAGATTGTCAAAAACATGGAAGGACTTCTGTGCAAGAAGCAACTACATGGTGAAGGCTACTCAGCCCTGAAGAGAGTACTGCAGAGGCATGAGAAAGACCTATAAAATCATGAGTGACATGGAGAAGGGGAATAGAAACAAATTGTGGTTTGTTTTGTTGGGTTCTTGTTTGTTTGTTTTCACACACAAGAACTAGAAGGTGTGAAAGGAAGATAGCAGGAGCTGGGTTTTTCAGACAGTAAGGTGGTTCTTCTCACTGTGTGCTCCCTGCCCTAGAATACTGTGGATAAAAATATTTATGTAGATTCAAGGCGAGAACTAGGTAAGTTCACAGAAGTCTTAACTGTTAATAGCTCTCAACAAAGTGTGTGAGCTCCATGTTAGAGGTGCAAGTATTCCATAGAAGCATTTTGGGGGATGGAAGGGGTACCTGCTTTTGGCCACTGATTGGAGATGAACCTTTGATCTAAGTACCATTTATGTTTTAATATAATTTGCCCATGTAAACCTGAGCTGGTAGTGACTGTTCATACTGTATCTTACATGAATTATTGGTTGCTTTAGGCACAGTTGAACTGTCTTCCAGAAGTGATGGATTTCTCTTCAACAGACATTCATCCTGAGAGATAATATTTTGCTAGCAGCCTTGAATTTTAAGTGATGCATATAAGGACCATCAACTGAATAGAACTTCTAGGACAAATTCCTAAATTTTATTGATATGATAAAATTCTGTGGTTATAACTATGGAGTTGCACCTGTTGCTGCTGCTTCTTATAGAGAGATGGTTATGTTGGAACAAAGCTATTTCAAACACAGTAACTTTCTTCCTACTCCTGGCTGTCTTGACGTAAGGGTATTTAAGGAGCCACGAATGCATATAAAGTGCTATAGCTTGCCTTTAACATCCTTGTTCTGACTGCATTTAAAGAAATTCCCTGTGCACTGTGGAGCTAAAATTGTCTGCTTAAGGGAGTTCAGCAGGAGAGCTTTGGGATATTTATTCTGCTGTGAACATTCTCCAGTGTCTCTATTTGAAAAGCGTAAGGTTGTCATCAACTCTTAGGCTATTTCCTTCTCTGGAAAAATCCTTTTTATTATAGAAATAGTTCTCTGATTTACAACTTACAGTGAGATTCCTGTAATGGTATTTCTTGAGAAAAGGAAAATTGAACATGTGCTTATTCTTTTGAACACTTTATCTCATAAGTCTCCTGGTGCCCATCAGCAGAAAGTAAAAGGAAAAAACTTGTTCTTCATACTTCATCATGTATTTTATATCCTCTTTTAATATCCTCTCAGCATCTGTTGCTAGAAAAGCACTTCTCTTAAAACGCAGATACTTTTGAGTAAATACTGTCATTAATAGCACAGGATAAATAGTTGGCGTTCCCCTGGAAAATTCTTTAGTATTTAGAGAGCCTTCATCTATTAGACACAGAAATAATTCCAGTGAAAATGACATTTTCAAAGAATCATTACGGATGGTTTAGTCTGTTTAGTTGCTTAATTAAAACCAGTTTAAGTACTTATGTGAAATCTAAAATTGTGGAAGAGTTGTGGTTAAGTGATAAACTTTTTAAAATGTAGAGTGATTGTTTTTCTGGTTTTGTTTTGGTTTTTTTGTCTCCTCAGGAAGTGAGATACCTGCAAATTTGGATCACACCCTAGCTGATACTTCTAAGCCAACCATTGTACTGGATCCAGTAACAAATGAGGAAGTGCTTCTAGGTGAGTTGAGGGGATGTGACCAAGGGCCTTTCTGAATTATGTAGTAAGTAAGAAAAAAAATAGTTGATGCCACATTGAGCATAAAAAGGTAAGCTACTGAAATACCCATTGCTCTTCTGGAGAAAATTCTGAGGGAGACACAAAAAGCATCCTGATTTTTCAGCTAAATATTGAGTCTAGCTCTTGGGGGTGTTGCACTGAAACAATATGTAATGCATATGATTTAGCAGGTAGTCGCAGAGTGAGTAACGAGACTAATTCTGTGTTGGCGTTATTGTTAATCTCCTGAACTTTTTTTGTAGAATGTATTAACACTGAAAGCAGTCACTCATGCTTCTTCAAAGATGAATCAGTAGAAATATATAAAAATTTGAATACATCTGATTTTGCCACTGGTAGATTGATTCTGAAGCCACTTAAAGAAAAGGGACACCAATTTGTCCACATGGATACAATAGTGAGTATGCTTTTTTCTTATTTTTATAAAATGGACTAAGTAAACAGAGAATCTTAGAATGGTTAGAAGTAGCATGTGAAATTGACAGGTTTTTCAGGGTTTTTTTCCCCTGTGATGCAAATAAATACAGGAAACATTAATGAATCATTTCAGTTGTGAAATTGGTTATAACCAAAGAAACTTGCTAGAGGTACTTTGCATGCACATTGCCCTGCTTTGCTTCACATTAAATCTGTGTGTCCATGTATGCTTACTGTCTGGATCTTGCAGGCAAGATAGAAGTATCAAATAAATAAAATTGGCCCCCACCCCCCTTTTAAGTTTCCATCTTATTTTTCAGCTAAAGGGATTGCAGCTCTGCTAGCTTATTTGCTTTTTGATCTTTGTTACAACATGTATGCAAAACAAAAAGTATGTTTTCTTGGATAACTTTCTTAAATGTTTGCAAAGGAAACATTGTTAATCTTAGAACCCTTTGGCTTTCATTAAGGCTTTCCATGTTATCCACGGCAAAATTATTGTTACCTTACATAAGACATCATATTATCTGACTACAGGGGACTACTTCTATGTTCCAGCAGGTAAGTATGTGTGTTTAAAACCAGTTTGTTGGAGATGGATGAGACTGAATTAGCTTGCTAGGAAGCAAAACTGACCTGACTGATGGGAAGAGATAAGTTTGAGTAGAGAGTGGGAATGTAAGGTTATGAAGAAAAGAACGTGACCCAACACTGGATGTGGGTTGATGACCTAAACGTTGAATGCAGTGATACAAACACTGCTTGTTTATGATAAGTTTTTGATGACACTACCAAGTTCTAAGAGTGAATTTCTCTTAGTATTCTGGTTCTGCCCGTAGCTATAATGTTTGGGGGAACTTCACAGACTGCTTAGTATAGTGGTAGTTCATAAAATTGTTTTGGTCACCATCTGTTTGCTGGTTTTTCTATGTAAAATTATGAAAATCCATCTGAATCGGTTCACCCTATTTTACGTTTTGTGCTTGATATACAGAAGGTGCAGAATGTCTTGTTGAACAGGTTGTAACTGCATGTGGGTTGTTGCAAATTTAGACACCTCTGATTTTGCCTTTCTGAGATAAGTGGAATGAATTCCATATGGGAAGCTGTCCTTCAGTGGGCAGGACACTGGTCAGGAGAGTTTGTAGTAGTTGTAAAGCAGACTGTTCATGAAGCTGTGGAGAGCTTTTGTACAGCTTTCTTGTGAAGAGGCTACGTTAGAAAATGACAAGCTACTGATTGTTTTTTTCCATTAACTTTTCACCATGATGTCTTGATTGAACAGTCCTTGTTCAACTAATGCTTGATGCTTTGAACCTTTTTCTTTGGTGTTTGTTTTAATCTTAAAAGTTTAGGCGTCTGCACAGACAGTTTTTTAGTTTGCTTTTTGGGAAAGCAGATTATATAAACTGCTGAAAGTTCCGCATGGCCATAAAGGATCTATACTTCATTTCCATACTTCCCTGCTTCCTGATGGCCTGTCACAGTATACCTGGATGGGCAGTGCAATGGTTGTGGCTTGAGATTTCATCATAATGTATCAAGTGTGGCTGTATATGAATGTTAGGATGCAAATCCTAAGTGAAGATCTGCAGAGAAGTTTTCATGTGCAGTTTTTATGGAGATTTTCTGTAGGAATAAATTGAAGTAAATTCAGTCAACTTAAAGTTTTCTTGTGGGATTTGAGAGCTGAGAGCTCAAGCCTGTTACATTTTTTTCAGTAAAAATCTTCTTAGCAAAAATGCACTTTATTCTTATCACAGGTTAAAATAAATGACACTAGCTATATTGCTTGTTATCTCTTTGAAATGCAGTGACATGCCTGTAAGAGTGGCATCCTAGATGAGGGGCTAATATTCCTTCTGTTAAAATATATGAAATAAAAATACACTTGGCTGAAGTCAGGACAGGAGTTCAAAAATTGCTAGTGGCTTCTGAAAACATGTTTCTCTGTTTTTATTTGTAGGCAATGGATATAACATACGTAATCTTCTGAACAAAGACAGTGTTCTTCTCTTCACACAACTTAAAGACAGGTGAAGAACTTTCTGCAGAAGTGCTGAAACACTTTTCAAGCTTTTGAATATTTTGAAGTTCTATTCCCATACAAAAAGTGCTTGAGTGTGCCCAGCTTAACATTACAAATTAATATAGAACAGCTGAAATGAATGTAAGACGAGTTAAGAACAATACCAGAAGAACCTCAGTAGTTTGCTGTCAAACTGAAATGACATACTGAAGGGCCTCACTCTGCATCAGTTACTGTTCCTGTGTCATCCAAAGACAGAAAGATAAACGTATAAAATTTGTGGGTAAAGCGCTTTGTTGTTCTAAATTGTATTTATATGCCTAATCTCCCTAAAGATGCTTAGCACTTGAAAAAACTTTGACATCTTCAGCTAACATCTGATAGTCTTAACGTCTGCTGGGTACAAACTGCTTCGAATAATGGCTATTTAAATAGTGCAGGAGCATGCTGTTCACATTCCAGTGATTGTTGTCTAGGAGATGGGCTGCTGGAATGCTGCTGTGCTGGGGTCCAGCCTTCTTCTAGTGTGTTACTGACAGGCATTTCTTCCTTGTCTAGCAGATGTATCATTAGTGCCTCAAATTGGAATTGTAAAATGGGAACTCTTAAGTAGGAGCTTATCTGTTGTATCTTTTGTCTGGAAGCTATGGCTTGGTTAGCTCTGAGCATTGTGGATAGCTTTATTTTGTGTAACAGTGATAGGTCATTGCCAAATGTATTACTTTAATATCTCCTTTTGTTTTGCTTGCTGTGTTCCTGGATAATAATGAGGACCTTTGGGAAAACTGTAATTATACTGTATACTCAGAAGCCAAGTCTAGACAGCAGATGGTATACATAGCATTTGTCTTCCAAGCTCTTCAAGGTTCCTTCTGACTGAAGATAAGGATAAACTACAGCTATTCTGGTAGGGTGCTTTCTCTCGGTGGTCACTGCTAGTCTAGAAGAGAACGAGATAGGGAAAATTGAGTTGGAATTGTAAACTTTAAGGACTTGAGGATTGAGTATTGACCTTGTAAACAGTCTTGGCCATGATCTTAATGTTAAATCTAGAGTATACATGAAAGTAGGAAAGATGAATTGGCTTTAGTGCTTCCCTTAAGCTTTCAGCTGCCAGCTAACTTTCTGTGTCTGTGACAGGGCTTGGACACCAAAGTTACTGTGCCTCTGTGAAAGACCGTTTAGATCAAGGAATTTGAGATAATATATTTTTATCATTCTCTTTCAAGCAGTAGTTCCTGTGATTAGTGCATATATAGACTGACGGTGGAAATACTTAGTGGAAGTTCTATGGCATCTTTGCATTCATGGCTAGGTCATGCTTAACTGTGAGAAGATGAAACAGAGGAACATGCCCGTTGCCATTTAGTTCTTTCTCTGTCTTGATATGAACTATTTGCTGTCAAAGTTCAGACTGCACAGAAGGACCTTTTTTTTTATTTTTTTCCCAGCCCCAACTTTTATAAGCAGTTTTAAGAGTTACAATAAAATTTTTAAAAAGTTATGTAGTTACAGCTGATAATAATTTGTTGTTGGCAGCTTTTCTAAATTTTGGGCTTGGGTTGGTCTCCTCAAGGTCAGCAAGATTCAAATATTGCCCCTTCTGTGTTGGAGCCTTACCAGCTACCAGCTGGGCACACATGCTGTCTCCACTGCTTGAGGGGTTCCCACCCACAGTTTGTAAGCCTTTCAACACCTCGGGCCTGCAGAGGTCTGGAAATTTGCCACTTGGAAAACAGTACAGGGCTAGCATTAGACCAGAGATCCTCTGCTCCTCGCCCAAACATGTTTCCAGTGGCCAGGGCATGGATGTGGTGGTCTCTGAGCCCGGCAGCTCATTGGTTCCAGCTGAAAGTCAGAACAAGAACACTTTTCAGTTGTGTTAAAGGCCAGGGAGTTCAAAAGGAAGATACTCTGCAAATTTTCTTCTGCATCACCTCTCTGCAGATTGGGTAGCAGGAGGATACTTTGTTAAGGGTTTAGTGAACATGTATGGACTATGGAGCTCATGGCCCTAAAGGAAAGTGTGGATGTATGTTTTGACAGAGCTCAAGGCAGCCCGCTGCCTTCCAGCAATGTGTTCTAGTTTGGTAGGCTCAGATGAGAAGTGATACATTGCCCTTGATGTATTGGGCACCGATGTGTCTTCCCTGACTGCACAACACTGCAACTTGACAGCAAGGTTTTGGGTGGATTTTCTTTTGGGTCATGAGTAAATGATGAGGAATATGTTGTTCAGGATGTTTTCTTAAGCAGAAGCAACGTGTGTGCAGACCTTTTCCTGACACAGGCTGGAAAGTGGCAGGTGATTAAGTGCAGGTTCGAGATCAGCATGTCATGAATGCCTGTCTGTTTTCTGAATTCTGTGGCAGGTAGTGTCAACAGAATTGGGTGGATTTGGTAAAGTATGTAACTTTTTAGGCTGTATGGTTTTGTTGCTTCCTGACCAGTCGGTTTCTTGGGAGAAATGTTCTGTATAGTTTGCAGAGAACATCTGTAGTTGGACTACGTCTCAAACTGTATGTTTTGGGGGTTTTTGCATAGCAAAATGCATTGTGCTAAGCGTGGTGATGTAACTAGGGTGTTGCTTTAGTTTAGCAACAATTCCACTGTTTGTCACTAGATGGGGCTTCAAGCACAGGTGTTTGTCCTTGGCTGGCATCTGTGTTGAGTGGGGTTTGGTTTTCGAAAGGGTGGAAGAAGTGTGTTACAGATGGAAATTAATTCAGTTGAATTCTGTTGCAAGTAGATGTAAATCAGTTTCCATGAACATTAGGACTTGGCACTGAACCTTGCTAAGTTCATTCTGTTATCATGTACGTTGTACTAGTTGCAGGCACTTGCTCAGAGTTGGTTTTTAAAACATTTGTGCACAGCAGCAGTTGAGTTGTGCTAGGTTGTTCGCCGTTTCTCCGGATTGCATTTTAAATTTTTTTTTTTTTTAACTTGACAGTTGTAAAAAAACTTGCTTCGGTGTCATTAGCCTAAATATAGTGTGAGGAGGTGCAGGAGAATGTTCTGAGTTCCAGGAGACCTATGGATGCTGACTTGTGCAGTGTGGCAAACAAGAATTGGTTGTTAGTCAGAAGAAGCAGCTGATGTTTCACCTCTACCTCTCTTGCTTTGGCTCCCGCTTCCTACATTTTTGTGTACATCAGGCTACTAGTAGCTGTGGGTAACCTTTGGTGGTCTGATTTTTTTTAATTTACCAAATGGGATATTGCAAAGAAAGAAAAAAGCCTTCTCTGAAATGTGAGAAGTTAGCATTCTTCTTCCTGCATGTGTGATTATTTTTATCAGCATATTTTCTACTCGGTTGAGTAATCTAACTCCCACCAACTACTGTGATGGTTTCAAGTAGATACGTGCCAGGTTATTTAGACTTTGTAAAATGCTGAAGTAATAGCCCGTACAGAGCATGTTGTGGTCTCTAGCTTAAATATATATTCTTACAGTTTCTATAATGTTACTTGTCTGTTGTAGCTTTTAAAACAACTTTTAAATTTTTTCATAGACTATAGTGGATTATATATTCAGCTCAGATGGCACAACTTTTTACTTAGAGTACAGAACATCACCTCTAACAGTAGTAGAGATCTGAGCCAGCTTTGTGCTAAGGTAGGCCAAAGTCAGTTAGCCAGTGTTACCTGCTGCAGAGTGAAGTTGGGATGATCATCCTGAGAGATACACCACCTTTTCTGTTGCCTGGGTGGTACCTGCACTGTTCCTGGAGGATATCACTAGTTTAGTATGTTAATTCATTGCTTTCTGTCAGCAGTAATTGAGAGAGCTGGAAACAAAAGCCGAGTCTAGTATTTCATCAGCTTCATGTTAGTAGGTACATGTGTTCTGTGGTAGGTATTGTGGTAACAACTTGAGGCTTATTTTAAGGAGCTTAACTGACAATGTCCCACCACAATAAAGAGTCAGATTTTTGAAGGCTTTGGCTCACTTTGAAAAAAATTACTGGTTAGCAGGTTCTTTTGAAAGTCTGTCTTTTTGTAGTTTCATTTTATTAGAAAGCTGTTCCTGTTTTACTAAACAAAGCCTTTTTTTCAGTTTAAAGCAGCAGAAGAATGGTTGCAAAACTGTCAGATATGTGTGCGCATCCAGATTTATACAACTTTGTAAACATAAAATAGGAGAATTTGAGCTGAGTAGTTACAGAAAAATAAACAGTACCAATAAAATAAGCTGTTGAGGAACGTACACAGTTTCTTCTATTTTTTATGTATACAGCTGAATTGGTTATCTGCAGATGATTTTAAATTAGCATTTGGGGAATGCAATAAACCTAAAGGGCTATTTCCTCATTTCATATCAGCTGAAAAGGCATTTCAGCATGAAGGAATATTTCTTACATTTCTACTGATGTATAGGCTCTGTTCCATGATGTCTTTTGCAATACAGGATTTACTTTAAGTGGGGATTGGTTGCAGATAATACATCTAACCAAAGAGTATGGAACATGCCTCTTTAATGGTATTGACAGCTGTTGTAACTGAATATCTTAGTCTTTCTAAGCTGGTATGTTTCCTCTTCAGAATATCCTGTCACTTCATGGATGTTCACAAATGTAGTCAGAAGAGATCTGGAAGCCAAATCTCAGGTTGCACGGAAAAGCTTCATTTGGGATTTGACAACCAAAGTGATTCCTGTGGTCCAGTTCTAAGATGAAAACAGTAGTTGATCATCAGTCAAAACAGTTGGCTGCAGATTATTAGGGAACGAATATATTAAAAGGAGTGCTTACAGAGCTGCTCTGTGTTCTTAGGCCCACCCACAAATCTCCTGTTCTGGTTTGCTTAATTTAAGCTCCTATGCCCAAGTAAAGATGCACACAAAAGGTTGTAAAACCACATTTACTTTGCACTTCTTCCGCAGTCTCTTCTTGTTTGGAGCACAAGAGGGGCGATAATTGAAACAAGGAGCTGAAAGAAGCCAAGTGTTTACTTTCTCGGTCTGACTATTTAGTTGAGATGCAAATCATATTGCAGACATTGAGGTGCAAACATATTAACGTCCTGAGTAAGATTTTTAACTTCTCTTTGCAGCTTGATAGGTAAGGACTTTTAAATTTGAAAATTGAAGAATTGCAGCACTCTTGACAACTATTTAAGAAGGTTATTAAATGGTACAATAGCTGTCAACACACATTATTTTAGTTAGCTTATTACAATTTTTCATGGTCATGGCGTTTGAAGAAGCTGCCTTTTCCTGTGTTTTCAGTAACAGTAGCTGAAATGAGAATCGATCAAGATGGCAGATGTGTGGTAACGCTGTGTGGGTGTCTTCTGGAATCAGCATGCCATGAAGATGGAGAGGAAGGGAGTGATATGAGAGGTGTAAACATAATGAAGAACTATAGTAGCATCCAAAGGTGTTTCAGACTGGCTTGTCTAGGTTGTGCAAAGGGTTTTCAAGGAAATTCAGTAACGTTTGGAAAAGCAGAATGTGACTCTTCTGATTGTGAAGGGAAACCTTTCCGGTGTTGGTGCCGTGAGAACACAGCTGTCTCTGCTGATAACCTACACTCTTGGTTTGGGATTCTAGTGGTGCTATGATCACTTGCATTTAAGAGTATTAAGTCATCTTATCTAGAACTGCAGGATTCAGCTAATGAACATGATGTATAATCCACTGAACAAGAGGCCTGAACTTACTGAATTTTATCCTTTCTTTATGTTATCATCACTTTTGTGTTGTAGTACAGAGGAGGCAATTACAAGAAATGAAAGTTAATTTAGTTTTTTTTTTCAAACACTATCTGAACTTGAAATTTTATTGCTGACAAAGAGGGGGCTCCCCTAGGATGCAGTAGCCTATGCACTGAAGAAACGAAGCACTTCTATATTTCAGTTAGTGCCAAGTCAGCTCTGAGGCTAATTAATCAAAACAAATTTACAATTAAGCCCAGGAAGGAAGACTAATTAAGTAGCCAGTTAAGAAAAAGTGCTGAAGGAGGGAGCAATCTTAGGGGGAAAGCATGAGACTCCCAGTATTGGCCCATGAAGGACAATTAAGTGATAATTGCAGAGGCCTTTTGCATCCAGCAAATGCTCTCTGACTTTTATTATGCCTGATTTTCTTCATATTAGTAGAAGCAGACGTTTGGCTGTTGAGCAGCTAAGCTTTACTGTGCACTCTTAAAGTAATTCATAGGTAAAGCACAGAGGTCGCTGCAGGAATAAGTTAGAACACAGCTGCTAGACTTGAGCAGTATTTTAGCTAGCAAAAAAGCCCCACTATGTTTTAAAGACAAAGTAACTCTAAATGTTTGCTTTATTTGCCTCTTCATTTTGTGGCATACCAAGTCCATCTTAGCATCCTGTTCAACCTTTGAAACAAATTACATTGAGTGAATCATCTTAACAGAATTTAGAATAGCTTCATTTTGTTCAGTTACTAACTCCACTTAAGTTCACAGAAATCATTACCTTGTCATGAAATGGCTTCTGTTGCTTACATCCTGCACCCACGCTGCATGACATACTTGTGTTTCCGGATGAAAAAAAGAGGGGAGAAACTATAATAGTAATATTGGTTTTACTGGAAATAAATTAGCTCCTCTCCTGAAGGACTTTTTAAGCTTGCAAAGCTCATCTCTGGTGAGATGCTGGGGGTTGCAAATGAGGTGCATGCCCCAGTCCTCCTGCGCCACTCCTTGCCCGTTTCCTTGAAACTGTGATGCTGATGAAGTACAAAACCTGTCTTAGTTAATTGGACACATGCACAGGGTAAGAATTGGCTCAAATGTCCATGTCCATCTTTTGTTTTTTGTGCACTTATCTGGAACTTGATTTATTTTGTAATAATAGTAATTTCCTTCAGGAAATTCCATGTGCACCTGCTGCCAGTGTGATGCACTGTGTCCTGCTATGCAAGTTGGCAGTTGTCTCGAAGTATCTGTCAAAGGTGTGCTTTTGTCTCTTTTTCTTTTTTTCCTCTTCCTTCCTCTTGGAGTGGGCTGTGGCATGAGGCATTCACCTCCACTGTTTCAGTTCAGCTGCTGTATCAAGTTTCAATCTGCTCCTTCATTTTTTGTCTTGCTGCCTAAAATAATTTCTTGCCTTTTTTGGATGTATTTCCCTTACCAAAGGTTTCTTTTTTATCTTTGTGCCACTTGCAAGGATTATATCATTTTTCTAATATAGTTCCAGAATTATTTCAGAGTTGCTCTTGTGCCTGAAGGTTCCTTTGCTACGTCTCCTTCAAGCTTTGCACGGGCCCTGGCAAAGCTCCCAATTTTCTCAATTGGAGGAGTGATGCAAAGCTTCCTTTGGCCGCTGTTCTTTGAAAGACCTTTGTGTAGTTTTAATCCCAAGAAGGTCAGTTTAGGATGTCACTGGCGAAGCATTTGTTACCATCATCATCTGCCATTTTCCAGACTGCAGAATCAGAACTGAGACCGCTTCGGGCTGGCATCGTTGCCCTTGAGCCTCACCCATCTGTTGAGGCTGGCTCTGCAGTGCTGAAAGAATCCGTCCCAGCACCGTCGCCCCTGGCCAGACCTATCCCAGAGTATCGTAGCATTGTGCTTTTTGCTCCTCCTGTAGCCCGAATTCAGCGCGCCGGTGACTTCCTCTGCCTTGGCACAGTCTTGCCATGGCTCTGCCGTCACTTAGGCTCTAGGTTTGGTTTGGCAGGCTAGGCCAGGCACTCACCCACTCTTATGTCTTCATTCTTCTTGCCAGTGGGGATGGTGTTTGGCACCAGCTGGTTTTTGCACAGAGGTCTGGCATGGCAGGGTGTGCCCATTGCTGCAGATATGGATGTGGATGCATATGCCCTCTCACTCCCCATTGCTGCCTGATTTTTCTGATAAATGCCAGGGGAAAATAATTTTCCTGGGTTTCATGTTTCTGCGGTGTCTAAGGAGGAGCCTGAGCTGAGGCTGGAAGAGCTGGGTGGCCCTTCAGTATCACCTTCATACTTTTCTCTCAGAGTCAGAGCTGAGACCTGACCGTCCGTGGGTGGGAGTGTGTATTTGCAAAGTACATTAGAGTGTTTGTGTACGGACTTGGCATCCTCATCCTCATTGCTGTGGTTGCTGTGGAGAGGTCAGGAGGTACAGAAGAGATCAGGACACAAAAGCTCATACATGGGGAAAGAGCTGCCCTGACTGCAGGGCAACTGGCTCTAGGTGGTCCTGCCTGAGCAGGAGGGTTGGACCAGATGACTCCCAGAGGTCCCTTCCCAACCTCAACCATTCCATGAAAACGGAGACTCCCGTGCTATGGAAGCTGCTCTTCTGTAAGTTTAGTTCACACTAGTGTTGGGAGGACTCTTCTGCCACACACCTCAAGCGGAGGGCCTCTTCCGTGTCACACAGCAGGCCATGAATATGCCAACTGGGAGAGTGTGGGTGTGCCAGAGCGCTTGGCCGCTGGTGAGCAGCCGCTGTTTTCCCTTTCTCTTGTGGTTTGAGCCCAGAGGGCAACTGAGCACCACGCAGCTCACCCCTTCCCCCTCAGGGGTGGGGAGGAGAAGTACAACAAAAGGCTCTGGGGTGAAGATAAGGACAGGGAGGGTTAAACACCACCACCACTCCCCTCTTAATTTTCCAATCAGAGTAGGACAGTGAGGAATACAACCACATCTTAAAAACACCTTCTTACCAGACTCAGCTTTACTCCTGATTTCTCTACCTCCTCCCCTCCAGCAGCACACAGGGACAGGGAATGGGGGTTGTGGTCAGTTCATCACCCGTTGTTTCTGCCGCTCCTTCCTCCTCGGGGGGAGGGGGGGATGGGATGACTCCTCACACTCTTCCCCGGCTCCAGCATGGGGTCCCTCTCATGGGAGACAGTCCTCCACGACCTTCTCCAACATGAGTCCTTCCCACAGGCTGCAGTTCTTCACGACATGCTCCAGTGTGGGTCACCCCTGCGTGTCACAGTCCTCCCAGTGACAAACTACAACAGTGGGGGCTTCTTCCCACAGAGTCCCGACCTTCTTCAGGTGCAGTCACCTGCTCTGGCGTGGGGTCCTCCATGGGCTGCAGGTGGGCATCTGCTCCACCATGGACCTCCATGGGCTGAGGGGCACAGTCTGCCCTCTCACCACGGGCTGCAGGGGGGTGTCTGCTCCTTCTCCTCCTCCTGTTTTCCAGTGACCTTGGTGTTCGCAGAGGTGTCCTTGCAACTCCAACTCCTCCCAGGTTCCCCTTGTTAAATCCATTATTGCAGAGGTGCAGCCACCATTGCTAATTGGCTCAGCCTTGGCCAGAAGCAGGTCTGAATTAGAGCCGGGGGAGCTTCAAGAAGCTTCTCACAGGGGCCACCTCTGTAGCCCCTTCCATGCTACATGCCCCCCCCCCAACACCCTCTATAGTAGAAGACAAAATGTGCATACTAGGTTGTGTTACAACTGTCAACTTTACCTTTACCCTGCTGGTCTTTGCTTTGAGGTGTCCCTCTAAGGAAGACACGTACCTGGGTTTGATGGGAAGTCCACTGATCGGTTTTGGGGAATTAGCTAACAATTTTTTTCATATATACACAAAACATTTTAGTATATTTAGATAGCGGGATGTTATTTTCACTTGCAAGGCTTAACGGCAGTCTTCATTCTGTATGTGGGCTTTAAACCAGCTTGAAAATTTGGTGTCTTGTGCAGTTCAGGCTATCAAGTGGCTGCTTTTTCCACAGAACTCTACATCTGGAGCAATAGTCCTCAGCTATCACTTGAGATGGTGAGTTGAATCAGATGTTTTGCTCTGTTGGTAACAGTTTTAATTCTTGGACTTTTCCCTACTATCAGCAGTTTTGTGTGGCCTTTGGGACTGTAAATCATAGATTGTGGACCGTTTGTCTAAGTGAATTAAAATACACACAAGATTTTTATAAAAATAACATGACACTCACACGCACATCAACTACTGAGGCCTCTTGATCCTGAACATTTCATGTTAGAGATAGCGTAAGAAAATACATGCAGAACAAGTGTCAGTGTCACAGTCAGGTGTGGCTTTGACAACTCCAGACTTTGCACAGAGGAACGCATGTATTAGAGACTACTGTTAGTGAAATTAAATGAGGCTGATGTGCTATTTTGAGCATAATTGAAATGATACTAATATTTTTGCTGATTTGCCACTGGAGTAGGTGAATACTTTAATGTCCTTGCTTCTATGAGTACAATTAGCAGTTGTTCCACTTTACTGTCTAGTAACCCCCTAATATTATGGCATAGTCAGATAGGCCTTTTTTAACTGTGTTAATTTGAACTAATTTCTATTCTTTTTATCATTTAGAGTGAAGACAAGAGGCATGTTGTTGGAGAACTCTTCCCCATAACTTTGCCTGCAAATTGAAGATCATCTAATGCAAAGGGGTTCTAAAGAACACCGTAGCTACCATCCAACTGGCAATACACCACAGTTTTAGGGGCACAAGATCTTTCTGCAGTGTATATTGTAAATACATGGTTTGTTCAAATATTTTTTTTGTATCAATAAATATTACATAATGCAAATAAGTTTTTATTTCTTTGATTTCTAAATTATTTAAGAATTAATTTTCTAGTAGTCCTTGTGGTTTTGAAAATGCAGGTAACTGCATGAGTTTGACTTGTAAATACTTATAAATAATGTGAGTTAACTTGAGTGCATTTAAGAATGTCGCCAACGGTGAAATCTTTCAACTGTTTCATTGGAGTTGTTAAAACTCTTAAAAGGAATTTGAAAGTAAAATATTTTTCATAGAATAGAATCATAGAATCGTTTAGGTTGGAAAAGACCCTAAAGATTATCAAGTCCAACCGTTAACCAAACACTGCCAAGTCCACCACTAAACCATGTCCCTAAGTGCCACATCTGCACATCTTTTAAATACTTCCAGGGGTGGTGGCTCAACCACTTCCCTGGGTAGCCTGTTCCAGAACTTGGTAACTCTTTCAGTGAATAAATTTTTCCTAATATCCAATCTAAACCTCTGCTAGTGCAACTTGAGGCCATTTCTTCTTCTCCTACCACGGGTTACTTGGGAGAAGAGACCAACACCCACCTCACTTTCAGGTAGTTGTAGAGGGCGATGAGGTCTCCCCTCAGCCTCCTTTCTTCCAGGCTAAACAACCCCAGTTCCCTCAGACTCTCCTCATAAGACTTGTGCTCTAGACCTTTCACCAGCTTCGTTGCCCTTCTCTGGATGTGCTTTAGCCTCTCAATGTTTTTCTTGTAGTGAGGGCCCAAAACTGAACACAGTATTTGAGGTGCAGCCTCACTAGTACAGGGGGACGATCACTTCTGTAGTCCTGCTGGCCACATCATTTCTGATACAAGCCAGGGTGCTATTGGCCTTCTTGGCCACCTGGGCACACTGCTGGCTCATATTCAGCCCGCTGTTGACCAACACCCCCAGGTCCTTTTCCACTGGGCAGCTTTCCAGCCACTCTCCCCCAAGCCTGTAGCAATGCATGGGGGTGTTGTGACCCAAGTGCAGGACCCGGCACTTGGCCTTGTTGAATCTCAGATGCTGTACAGATTAGCTTTGAAAAAACAATGTTCCTAGTTGACAGTGGCTTTGGTTCCAATTCAAATCCCTGGTGTTCCTGCCATAGTTACACAGTAACACTGTGTTGAAATATTGCAGAATTCTTTTGGTTTTCAGGTAAATCATAAACAGAGCTACATTCTTCTGCAGTGTTGCAACCATTCAGTGCTCTTCAGATTTGGTATGTGACAACTTACGCTCTCCTCCGCATTTTCTATGAAATTTTCAAGATGTTTCCATTTATCTGGAGATGGTGTTCCCTGAGAGTTACCTATTATGGCAGGTCTCACATAGTCATCAGAGTGAAATAAAATGAAAGCACCTCTCATCCCTTTGGGAAAATATGGTCCATTAGTTTTTCATTTGCCAGGAGCATCAGTTTTTAATATTTTTCCCTTTCCCTTTATCTCCTGGGAATATCAATCTGCATAGATCTATTATTAATTCCACAGCAATGAGCTCATTTTCTCAAAAATCTTTACTGTGGGTAGTAAAAGTAGGTCTCCCTAGGAATGATTTAAAATCCAAATTGGACTCCAAGTATACTATGTGTGGTGCTGGCTTGTTGTTGGGTTTCTTTTTGTAGGTGGTGTTTGGTTGGTTGGTTGTTTTATTAAAAATATCTTTGCCTCATCTGAACTCACTGTTTTTGTAAGTGTTGTAGAGTTGTCCAGCATTTAAAACTTGGGAATCTGGATCAGTATTAAAACAATTCTGGAACCAAAACAATTTTTGGGGGTGAGAGGGTAAGGAATAAAATCTCCAGAACAATAGCATACTATGCTATGAGTGATAGTGTATTGAGTTATTTAAATGTTGCAGAAAAGGGAGCAAGAGGAGTTTTCCACTCCTGGAAGGTTCTGTAAGCTCTGTTTATAACATTCATTCCCATCAGCCCTGCCCAAGCAGCACTTGTTAGCATTTTGCTGGTGAGAGCCTTGCTGAAGCACTGGCTTTCAACCTGCTGTTCTCCTGGTTCTTGAAGCCCTGTCTCAGTTCCAGTGAGTATTTACCATTAACTAAATCAGCGAAGAGTCCGGCTCTGCCACTCAGCTGTCTGCTGCCTCCTCTGCTGCCTCTTCTGCGTGCCTCGGTAAGTGCAGGCACGTCCACAAGACTTGTGCCCCTGGGCTGTGCCAAACAGGAAGGGGAGGATGGCTCGGCCCTCTGCAAGAAGGCCCAAAGCTGATGGGACTTGAGTGCTGTCCTGTTCTGGTCAGCTGCTGCATAGGTTGCTCGTTAGGATCCCTCGAGCAGGACATGGATCTGGGGACTCTCTTTCCTCATCCTGACTGTTTGGACGGGGTCGTGCTCTCGTGCTCGCGGTCTGACACAAGGAATCGTTACCACTTTTCTTTACTGCAGTGTTTTGGAGATGCTTTCATCCAGAACAGTCCATCACAGTTTCTTGTTAATTGGGTCATTTGAACAAATTGGACAAAAACAGAGAAATAACCACACGTACCTTGTACTGTATTTTGGTAAGCAGGAAGATTGTTAATACATCTTTTATTTGCCTTAACCTGGAAGAATCAGAACATGTGCCCTTCCTATGCCAGTTAGACTGAGTCATAACTTCACAGAAGGAGGGCAGTTCCTGTAAAATCTGTATGGTGACCCAATATTAACTTTTAGGAAACAAGGAGCTTCTTTGTCTTCTATCTTTTTATTGGTTCTTTTTTGGGGGGGGAGGGAAAACGTGGTGATTCTGTGATTCTGTGATTCTGTAGTGTTTTTTCCGTTCCTCCAGTGATCAGATCACTGGTTCAAGTTTGTCATGTCACTGGAAGGTCTAAAAAGTTCCAGGAGTTTTAAGAAGTGATAAACAGGTAATGTGCACAATTCATAGGGAGCACAACAGAAGCTGACACTGAATTTCTCTTGCATGTAAAAGAATTCAACTTACATTTTTTTATCTTAGTGGATAAAAAGCAAAGTACTAGTCTTAAAAATTATCCGAATCAGCTGGCTTCCTCCGCTGCAGGAGGAGGCAGGTTATCCAGTGTCCCAGGTCCAAGCAAAGGTGCCGGTGGTTATGCTGTAGCCCAACTGCAGGCATGGCATGTGAGTGAGTTACTCGGCGTGTGCCGCAAGCCACAGTCACTGCTCAGCGATTACCAAGCTCGTGTGCTTGTTCATGCCTTGAGATGTGGTACATGTAAAGGCAAATGCTTATACCTGGGACTTGAGAATGGTCTCAGAACCTCCACATTGTCCAGTGGTGGTAGTCACATTTATTTTTTTTTTTACTGGATTACTGGAAGTCACATTTATTGCATGTCTTTGGCAGCTTAGGGTTGGTTTTACCATGTGAGTCTCTTGTGTATTTTCAGAAGCTTGAGTTAAAAGGATCCTCCTCTCCTGCAGGAAGCAATTTGATCACACTGGTATGTGATCTGCTGATGCACAGTTGTGATTGCTTTCTCATGTGATTCAGCTATTACTAAAATAAGACTCATTCCCCTGCAGATAAGCAGGTTTAACTTGTCTGTTAAGGATCATGTGATTTTTATTTTTTTCCTTTTCTGTTTTGAACTGGGTATTATCCATACACATGCTTAGCTGAAAGAATATATATCAAACCAGTCCCAAATGTTTTGCAGCCTAAGGACTGTAAAGTGGAGTTCATTATGTTGTGCAAAGAAAGACAAAGGACGAGGTGTGGAAAGCTCTTCCGGCTGTCTCTCCCAACACTGGGGAAAGCTTTCCCATGCCGCAATAACCTTGTGTTGCTTCTGGCCCAGCCTGGTGAAGCTCTGCCACACACTGTTCCTACTGCCATCATGTCTGCTTTCTACTCTCTTTCTGAGATCCCAGTCTGTGCAAGAGGCAGAGAAAAGCCTGTTTCTAGCTCAGACTGATTGTATTTAATATTTTTTTTTCCCCTTTCATTGTGAAGGAAATAAACATAATATAATGAAACTGTAGGATTTACAGGTGGGAGTTCAGCTAGCCCTGAGGATTACAGAATCACAGAATCATTCAGGTTGGAAAAGACCCTTGGGATCATCAAGTCCAACCATCAGCCCTACTCTACAAAGTTCTCCCCTACACTATATCCCCCAGCAGCTCATCTAAATGACCCCTAATCACATCCAGGGATGGTGACTCCACCACCTCCCTGGGCAGCCTATTCCACTGTCTGACCACTCTTTCCGTGAAAAATTTTTTCCTAATGTCCAGTCTAAACGTCCCCTGTTGCAGTTTAAAGCCATTCCCTCTTGTTCTATTGCTAATTACCTGTGAGAAGAGACCAAGAATGTCCTTTCAGGTAGGTGTAGAGAGTGATGAGGTCTCCCCTCAGCCTTCTCTTCCTCAAACTAAACAGTCCCAGCTCCTTCAATCGCTCCTCACAGGATTTATTCTCCAGGCCCTTCACCAGCTTCGTTGCCCTCCTCTGCACTTGCTCCAGCACCTCGATATCTCTCTCGTATTGAGGTGCCCAAAACTGGACACAATACTCAAGGTGTGGCCTCGCCAGTGCAGAGTACAGGGGGACTATCACCTCCCTACTTCTGCTGGTCACACTATTTCTAATACAAGCCAGGATGCCATTGGCTTTCTTGGCCACCTGGGCACACTGCTGGCTCATGTTCAGCTGCTGGTCAATTAGAACCCCCAGATCCTCTCTTCCAGACAGCTCTCCAGCCACACCTCCCCAAGCCTGTAGCGATGCATGGGGCTGTTGTGGCCCAAGTGCAGGACCTGACACTTGACCTTGTTGAAGCTCATCCCGTTGACATTGGCCCACGGATCCAATCTATCCAAGTCTCTCTGTAGTGCCTCCCTATCTTCATGCAGATCGGCACTCCCACTTAACTTGGTGTCATCTACAAATCTACTGATGATACACTCTATGTCCTTATCAAGATCATCAATAAAGATGTTGAACAGAAATGGTCCCAACACCGAGCCCTGAGGATCACCACTTGTGACCAGCTGCCAGCTGGATTTAACTCCATTGACCACCACTCTGGGACCGTCCATCCAGCCAGTGCTTGATCCAGCAGACCGTTCGCTCATCCAGGCCATGAGCAGCCAGTTTTTCTATAAGAATTCTATGGGGAACTGTGTCAAATACTTTTAGAAAATCCAGGTAGACAATATCTACAGATTCATGTGCTCAAAGTCATATGCTTGATTATTTTACATTTGTGGCATAAAGATCAGTCTGCTTTAGATTACTCTGCTAAATGTTGCAGAAAAAAAGGCCCTTGGACCAGCACTGAGCCAAGGGAACTCAAGCAAGAGGTAGCCTGCTATTTACCACCTAGTTTCCCTGCTGCTGTTTACATTTTTCTCTCACCCTCGCACACACACAGGGTGGGTGGTGTGAACGCTTCTGAATTGGCAAAAACTATTAATGTGGTGGCTTTTGGCCATTGGTGTCTCTTCCCTGCTCTCCTTGAAGGCAAACAGGAAATGCAAACAATTTGACCAGAACGAACAAGTCAGAAGACTGCACTTGGCTTTCAAAAATGTTTTTTTCAGATTTGTTAGGTAGCTCACAACATCTCACTCTGAATGAATGAATGCTGTGATGTTTTGGCATGGGTATTTTTTGTTTGCTTTTTTTTTGGCAGTTCAGCCTCCAAGCAAGCTTCTAATGGCATGCCTCTGTACCATAGGCTAGCATAGAGGCTGGTAAAATGCATGCAGGAGCAAGTGGACACAAAAAACAGTCAAAACACACCAAAAATACGTTTTGAATAAGTTTTTTTTCTGAGGTTTGAGAGTGACTGTTGCTCTTTCCCCTTTTGCTGTGTATTGAGGCTCCCAAGTGCCACGCTTCTGCAGAGGATCGAGGGCACATCCGTGGAGCTGGATGCAGGGCCGTGCCTCTGCTGAACACCAGCCAAGCGGCCCGCTCGGTGCCGAGTGCGGTGCTGCCATCTGCCATCCACCATCTCAAGGCTGCCCAGATGGATGTTGTTTCCCAGGGAGCAAACCTTGCCGCGCTGCCCTGGGCTGCAGAAGACAGGCGTTGGAGGAGGGAGGAAACCAAGCCAAGCTTACAGAGCTGTTGGAGGGATGCACAGAGATTTATACTCAGCCAAAGGAGGCCAGCATCCGCCAGCCACCTGCATCCCTTCTCTGCTCAGGAGGTATCTGTTCAGCATTGGTGGGCACAGTTCTGCTGGGGGCAGTGTTTGCTTTTTAGCTGGGTCTGGTTTTAAGAGCTCTGCTCGGTCCAACAGATGACTTGCTCTTTTATGTTATCCGATATCTCTGTGCTGAGCCTACTGCCCTCCAATGACTTACCTTTTCAGAGGTTTGTTCCTGTGATCCTACTTAGTGCTTTCTTTTGATTATGGTTTATACTTTTAATTAATTGAGGAGAGTTGTCGTCTTGTTTATATCCATGGAAACTGGAGCCATGGGATTTGTATCACTGAATTTATACCTAGGCAGAACTCCTATCACAGTCCTGTCACTGCCTGCTCCATACAGGCATATATTTTCATTTTGAGAGCCTGTGTTCACAGAAGGTAGCAACTGAACTGAACTCCTTATTTTGAAGTCTACTTTATAGCCAAACTGCTGCAGTCTGAGTGCTACAAGGGTTAACATTCAGTGGAGCACATACAATGGCTCTAGCCCAAATATTGACAAACTTAGTGCCTCTGCGGGTGCAATTTTATTTCTTTTATGGCAGACAGTTAAGAAGCACACCTGAATAGGAACTTATGTAGAAAAGGACTAATATTTAACTCAATGTCTTCCCTGAATCATAGCAATACCAAGACTGAGTATGTAGCTAATCCAGAATAGACGTCTTTTTTAGTCACATGCCTTGAATTCTTTCATCAGGTATGTATTCAAATTCTGTATGGGGAGTGGTATATTTTCTTCTGTGCTCTGTAAATGAAGTTTTGTTATTGCAAGACATAGCTTCTGTTTTCCACTAGAGGCCAATAAAGCGTAGGGCAAGGCTTTCGGCAGAAAGCCCCATCTTTTTTTCCCTTCGAGACCTGTTGCTCAACTGTTGTATTTCCATCTTGATGATTATTTCTTCTTTTAGAAATGGTTCTCTCTCTAATGAAGTGGAATTCAATTACTAAGTCTTCCTTCCACTGTTTTGTTCCCAAAACCTTCAAGAAGTTAAAGAATTGTCCTCTTGATTTACTCATACATATTCCTTCCTCCTTTTCAATTCCTAGCTATTAACTCTGTAGCAGCCTCCATGGAACAAAGAGGGCATCAAAAAGGTGATGGAAAGAGAGCGGGTAATACCAGTGCTTTGTTTGGTCTTTTAAGAGTTTCAGGAAATGGTATGCTGTTAGCAACTTTACTGGGGATCTTCCTAAATTTTATGCTTACCAGTGGCCAAGCCAATGACATCTGATGCCAGCTGAAGGGCAGGGTACTGTCCGCACTCTGTCATCAGCCTGTCTGAGTGCCTTTGCCTCCTGACCCCTCGGGTCATATCTCAGTCCTCGGTAATAGCACTGCTCTATTGCACTGTTATTAGGAGGGTCAGGACAGCAAAAGTCCACAAGTATGATGGTGGTGCCAGCTCTGCGTCACAGACAGGAGAAGCCATCTGGGACAACGCTTGTTGGCCTGGGAACTACCCTATGTTTCCTGGCTCAAATCAGCGAGGAATAGCTCTGTCTGACATGTTGGTTAAAGCCAGAAATGTTTACAGCAAGACGAAGGCACTGCTCGGTGTGTTAGCTTGGAAGATTGTTTAGAATTTTGTTGCTGCCTAGCAGGGGTCCCGTGTGACTGGCATGTATGTGTAAGCTCCCCTCATCGCTCCGCTGCTGGGCCTGGTTATAGCCCTGTGCTTTGGCCGCTTCTCCTAAATCTATGAGATTCTCTGGGGATTGCGGAGAACTTGACTTTAGGGAGAGTTGGGCTTTTCTTTTTGGAGGGTATGCGCCTATGGTAGGAAGCAAAACTGAGGTGGGCTTGCAGCTCAGAGGGTTGCCCGAGCCAGCTCTAATCATGTGGTGGTGTGGCTTAATGCAACCCTTTCACCTGCATCTGCCAGCTCCTGACGCACCCTGCGAGCCAGAAGGGCTCTGCTGCAGCATTGCTTTGGTTAAATAGGTGACATTGATGTCACCTGTTGCCCAGGCACACACTGCATGAGACAGGCTGTAACCTGTGAGGGCAAGTGTCCCCTCCAGCTTCTTTCATCTGCCATCTGCAAAGGATTTCCTAGTCTGGCAGGATGGGTGCTTTGAAGTTTATGCTATAGAGTTGGTCTTCCAAAATATATGGTGTTTGCAGTATCTCAACATTTGTGAGAGAGGGGCCTCTGGAAACTGACCCCGAGTTGTCAGTGGCTTCAGCAAATATTGAACACCTTACTGTCGACTGAAGAAAGCTGATTCATTATTATTATTTACTCCTCATTAACACTGGTGTAACACAGCAGGGAATCGAGAACAGCAGCAGCTTCCCGGCCGTTTTCTGATGCTGCTGGTGGCTGTGTGCACACAGTGCTACAGTGTTATGCTCATGCAGGACCTATGGTCAGGGGAGGTACGAGCTGTTAAAAATGGGGAAGAAAGGAAGCAGAGGGAGTCTGGCTTGGCTTTATTTATCCCCTGGTGCGAGTAGTGTCACAAACACTGATACAGTAAATAACATAAAATGAAGAAATATGAAGTGAGACTGACACATCAGCTTTTGGTCTAAAAGAGTCTACAGCTACTTTTGCAAAATGAGCAATTTTGTGTTTTACTGGTCACACATGCCATTTAATTTTCCTTGCTTTCCTGCTGTGCGTTTTCTCTTTCTCTCACACATGGATATCAGATAAAGGGTTCGTGGGAATCAGTGTTAACGTTAAATGCTCAGTACCTGTTCTGGTCCTCTTTGTGTGTGTTCACATATGCCTGAAAGATTACAACTTTATGGTACAAGTTGCTGCGCAAACTAAAAGAAGGAGTCTCTGCTCTACAGTGTTTATGTTCTAATTGACAAGGGGACAAAAAATTATAGAAGTGTAATTTTTCTGGTGTTTCTATGCTGCTTGAAACAGTGGGGCCAGGGCCTCTAGGCACTCTTATAAGCCAAGCCAATATTAATAATTCTTCATTCTCTGAAATAATGGTGTTACAGAGTGACTTTCTTGCTGTAACTTGATCAGAGCGAAATAGGCGCATAGTCTGAAATGTGAGCCCCAAGTTCCTTGGCGCAGTTTCAAAACAAGCACATCTCTCTCTGCTGAGGTTTGCCACATCAGAAATGCTCAAATGAGAAAAGAGACTTGGGGTCTTTTTCTGGCTTTAACCCCCAGGCGCTATCTCACTTGGCAAGTGACAGTCTCTTTCTGCCCAGCTGTTTTGCCCTCATGTAAAATGGGCAAGTTGGAAACACGCACGTTAGCACTGGTGGTGGAAGAGCCCAGGGTAAGGGCAGGCACTACAAGCCCAAGAGATGCTGAGCAGAGGCAGCGACTCTCGCGTCGTTTGTGTGTACACAAATGGAGCATATTTTTAATGCTTTTTAATATGTTAAATTAGAGGAATGTTCAGCCCTCTTTTCTCAGGGCAGATATTAATTCTGGCTGATTAGGTCCAGGGAATAAGTTCTGTTGGGGTCACCATTAGCCGGGGTCCTTATTTCTCCATGCGGGAACAGAAATGACGCAACACCAATGTGATGATCAGGTCGTCCATCCTTTTTTATTTTTCCTTTTCTGGTTACATTTATATTCTACTAAGTTCCGTACACACACTCATCTATCTTCTAATAGGCTACAGGTCATCTACACGTGCTGTTCACGCGCCTCTACGAGCATTTGCACTGGTTAATTGCAATTAGCATGTAAAGCCCAAAACTTGCCAAAACTCCCTTATCTCATACCCTGTTTTGCTCAGACTTGTGTGCTTTTGCTGACCACAGGTGTTTCTCACTTATCTGCTGTCTTGTGTGTTTTTGCCAGCCTTATTTTGCTGGCCTTGTCTTCGTCCTTGCATTCTTCTGTCTGCACTAACTTTCTCCCAGCGCGGCCCAGACTCCTACAAGTTCCTGCTCCTCATAGCATGGGCCAATTTTGGGTGAAGCTGGCGGTCTTCTGCCATGCTCAGGTTATGTCACGTGGAGGGGGCAGCTCTGTGTTGAGCCAAGGCAGAGACTTACCCTGGCACCAAACCTCAGCTCCCATTCGCCTAGTGCCAACAACTGCATGAGGGCTCATTTCAAGCTGCTCTGATGGGGGAAAATACTATTAGATCAGTGCATGTAGTATTTTATACTAAGCCTTTTATGCCATCCCTAATATCGCAAGTCAGCGGGATGCTTGTGAACGAGCAGGAATGTTTGATCTGGTCCTGTAATTTTGTTAACTGTTTCTCCTTATATTAATTTACATTTGGGTGATTCTGTAAGAAACTATAGCAGAATTTAATAACACTAATATTAAAAAACCAATATCAGGTCTGCATATTTCCATCTGATTAGTAGTTTTTCTCTTGATTAAATTATGCATTTTTAATACAAGCCCTTCATTTGTCTGCAATAACATGGCACCATAGCCCTCTGTGTAAAGCGAGCACATTTCAGTGCCCCCTTCGTTGCTGCTGGTGCTGGATGCAAATTTCCTTGTTTCTCAGTAATTTTTTTCTGTATCCATCATACTGCTTGCCTTTGCTTGCCTAGAATAAAAGGTCATTGTAAATCCTGATTATTCTTGGAAGTTGCTTACACACTTATTTCCTAGACTTGATACGTTTCATCCTCGAGCACATCAGAAATAGATTTAATCAAAAATGAAAATTTGTCTGGGAGAAAATGTTGGTGATTCTTTCTGTTTGTGGGTTTTTTTCCCCCCATATAAGTTGTTTTTGACAGATACATACAAAAAACCTGAATTTAAACTGTTTTTCATTTTTTTTGGAGAGCTGAAGTGGAATAAAGCTGTTATTCTTTTAAGACTTTCCATTTTTATTTTTTTTTTACCAGGGAGACAGACAAGAATTCACTCTTCACCTAACTGTAATCTTTAAGTGATTCTCCAAAGCCAGCCCCAGCAAAGTGCAGTTAAAATGATAACAAGAAAGCTCAGGATCTCATTGAAGTCAACAGCAAAAAGTGTGTTGAGTTCAGTGAAGCCAGGACATCATGCTGCTGGGGTTACTGAGTAAGCGCATCTTGTTCCTGAAGCCCTCAAGGATTATTTGGTGTATACTTTTTTTGTGTGAGGTTGATTACAAGTTCTCCCTTTTCCATGTAAAGTGCCAAGATGGGCACCTTCACCCAGTTCAGCTCTTTGCGGTTTCTCATCAAAACATTATATTGGTCTGGAAAGCTGTGAAAAATGGTGAGATCTCAGCTGGGGTTCGGTCTCTGCTGTTCCACCTGGCCCTTGTCGTTGCTGGCACTGGCTTGGTACCAGCCCTGTCTCTGTTTGCTGCAGGAGGATCATGCAGAGGTGTGAACCCTCACCCAGCATCCCTGCCAGCATGTACACACAGCTGTGCTTTACTTTGCGGTTCAAATAAAGTTTTGAAGCCCTAAATCCTTCAGGGGCCAATACTGTGCTTGTGTGATTTTAGAGAAAAATGTAGAAAAGTTTAAGGTGAACATTTTTCATGAGGGAATAAGTGAAAGATGCAAGACATTTGCTTTCTCATGGGCTCTCCTTGCCCGTGGTTTAGAAAATTCACACATGCAGGTTGTCTGATTAATTATCCAGTGATAATTACTTTTTGGCCAGAGTTGTGCTTCATCCCCAACTAAGAGCAATCTCTGATTTTTGACTGTGATGGAGCAGCTACCAGGGGGCTGCAGTTTGGTTCCAAGGCAGGAAATGGAGCAGCAGTTAACTTTTGGAAGATAACTCTTACTGGGTGCTACACAAATCTGCCCCTTAAGTAATGCTGTGTATTGAGTCCTTTGTGTGTCCCCTTCAGTGCTGTGCCCATGGGATCACATATAGTATGATTACTTGCTGAGATTTTGCAAAAACATGGACAAGATGCGGTGTCCCAAACCTGGAAAAGAATCCCAGTGTAGAGAAATTTCCCAAGGGACAGCTCTGGTTCAGGATATTTGTCCCAAAAGAAGTCATTTTGGCTCAGCACTGCATGCTGATCCTTTGCCATGATCAGAGTCGGAGCTGTGACAACATGCCAGTTGAAGATGGACATAAGTGATGTTCTCTCAGCATGAATTCAGGGACTTGGAGGGGCACAGTAGGATGGACACAGCTCCAAACTGCTGCTGGAAACAGAAATTTGCTTCTCACTGCATCCACATCCATACTCAAGCAGGTCTTGCATGGGAAATACCGGTCTTTTTCTCCAAAGCATCAATGTTTTTCATCTCCTAACCTTGTAGCTCTTAAGCGCAGCACTTGGTATGTTTCTTTGGTTCTTAAATCTGGCAAAATTCATCATAATCTGCAAGAATTGTAGAGAAAAGATAGGGAACCACTTTGTCCTGAAGAGTATAGTTAAGATAGTTTGACTCAAAATAACATGTCGCTCCTCTCAGCACATGCTGTGTGTAGGTAGTAAAAGCTAAAAAAAAAATTATTAAAAAAATTCTAAAATCTAAAAAAAATTCTTATATGATAAGATTAAAAAGTAGGTAAGAAAGCAATGCATTGGGGAGAAAAAACCCACAGCTGTGAAACAAACCTTAAGTGTTTTAGAAGGAAGGCTTGATCTTAGATGATACTTGTGGTCCTGCCTGAAGAGATGGTGCTGGAGGACTTATCTGGAGCTCATTCAAAAGTCCCCGGTCACCAGTATCCTCAGTGCCAGCAAGCATGAGGTGGAGCCACACTTTAATCGAGAGCTTAGATAAAGAGCATGTTTCTCCACTGGGGAATTTGGGTGGTATAAATCTGTACTCTTAACAGGTTCGAGTCTCAGGGGCAGGCATGCTCCCGTTGTGAGCGCTTTTGCTAGGGGTAGATAAAAGTCTCCCATAAATAAAGCTTTGAAATCTTCCAGGAGAGGTTAGCAATACAAATATGGGCACATGAAGCTCAGTGTAAGCGATAATTCCACAGATTTTTATTAGAAAGTAGATATATGGGAGCAGCAATGCGTGATAAATCAACGTATCTGCCTCCTTACTGGCTTTTATGATAGGCATTAGCAGTAGCGACTGTCACAGAGATCATAACTGCTTTATTTCAACTGTCTCTGTAAGGTGTATTCAAATACAAGAGTTGTTATTATTTTTTAAGTATAAACTCTTTTTCCCTGCATTGAATTGATGACAAAAGCATTCCTGGTAAACATCAAATTTGGGGTGAGGAAGGAAGGAAGGAAGGAAGGAAGGAAGGAAGGAAGGAAGGAAGGAAGGAAGGAAGGAAGGAAGGAAGGAAGGAAGGAAGGAAGGAAGGAAGGAAGGAAGGAAGGAAGGAAGGAAACAGTGCTCTCATTTGCTTTTTTTGGTAGGATTTTCTTGGAACCTTGGACGCAGCTGATGTGCATTGCCCAGCACACCAGGGCATGGCTAACGCAGCATCTTCCTGCTGGTGGGGCCATTTGGGGCTGCTGATGAGAGCACGAGGACCCACTGACCTCTCCTTTAGGGTTCTGGAGTGAGTTTTGCTGTTGCAATGCTGATGCCACCAGCGAAACACAGTGTTTAATCTCTTTCTCAGTTGTCTCCTCGAGTAAATCAGTTTATATGTAATCTGATTATGTATATAATATAGATGTACAAAGTAAGTAGATAATTGATAAATTTTGGTGTTGCCAACAGAATGATTTTAATACAGGGTTAGAGAGGCTGTTTTGTCTTAAAAAATGTTTCTCTCTTTCTAGGGTAGGCTTTCAAAGACCATTAATGGTGTTTTGCATCTAAACGTAGACCTGTAAAGGCTCATAACTGCTATTGACTTAAATACCTGTGGGAAACCAGGCACTCAGCTCTGATTGGGAACTCCCTGTAGCCCTTTCTAAGCTTTGGGAAGAGGAGGCTGTTATGTTGGTATCAAAGTAATGTGTTCCTGCACCCTTCTTAACTGCTCGCTCAACACGTGAGCAGGGGACAACTTGGTTAGTTGAATGCCAAATAGATGTTTTATTTTGGAGCTGCCCTTTTTGGGTTCATGTTGGAGGCAAGACTGGAAGCAGTGTTGTGCAAGATGGTAGTAGTACAGAAGATGACAGGTAGTTTTATCCACTGTTTCATCTTCTGCTGGTCATCATCCTCCTCTTGGCCACATCCGTGGCAATCCCACCCCTTTCAGACTCTCCTGCCTTCCATAAAACAACCCGTGGCTGCCCTGGAGAGTTATCAGACACGTAATTGCAATCTTCCTCCTCTGTGGTTAGTCCTGCAAAATAGTGCTTGGTCCATATGGTGCTGCTGACACTATAGAAATGATGCTATGGATTAATTACAGCTGGGGACACTAGGAGGGGGGAGCTTTGCATGCGTTGCTCTCCCATGAGGTGCACAGTTGCGAAGCAACCTGACACATCTGCCAGGGCTGTCTAAGAAACTATTAGCCAGTTGCTACCTCCTGTGCTCAAGAGCTGCAGGCAATTTCACAGTAATAGTTTCTTGGTTTTTTTCACGCAGGCAACCGTGGTGCTGAGATACTGACTTAAATATGTATCATGGAATGGCATCCTTAATAGAGGCTTTACAGGAACAAAATGTATATGGGTAATCCACAAAGGCTGGTTGCAACTGACAGCTTCGTTATTGCTCTGAAGATGCATGGCAGGCACCACGGGCTGGGAGCAGGGAGCAGCCACAGGAATGGACAGCTTTGATTCAGATCCCAGGAATGATTCCTCAGCTTACCTGCATGGGCTCCGGGTAAAATCAGAAGCAACTATGCAGAGAGACCCAAAAAGTGCAATATTATTGTGTGTATTTGGTTTGTGTGGCAAGGTTTTGGTAGCAGGATGGGCACAGGGGTGGCTTCTGTGAGAAGCTGCTCCAAGCTTCCCCTGTGTCCGACAGAGCCAATGCCAGCTGGCTCCAAGACAGACCCACCACTGGCCAAGGCCAAGCCCATCAGCGACAGTGGTGGCGCCTCTGGGGTAACATTTAAAATGGGGAAAAAAATCTGCACAATGGCAACTGCAGCCAGAGAGGGGAGTGAGACTATGTGAGAGAAACAACTCTGCAGACACCAAGGTCAGTGAAGAAGGAGGGGGAGGAGCTCCAGGCACTGGAGCAGAGAGTCCCCTGCAGCCCATGGTGCAGACCCTGGTGATGCAGGCTGTGCCCCTCAGCCCATGGAGGTCCATGGTAGAGCAGATCTCCACCTGCAGCCTGTGGAGGACCCCACGCCAGAGCAGGTGGGTGCCTGGAGGAGACTGTGACTCCGTGGGAACCCCACGCTGCAGCAGGCTCCTGACAGGACCCATGGAGAGAGGAGCCCACACTGGAGCAGGTTTTCTGGCAGGACTTGTGACCCTGTGGGGGACCCACACTGGAGCTGTCTGTTCCTGAAGGACTGTACCCTGGGGAAAGGACCCATGCTGGAGCATGTCGTGAAGAACTGCAGCCTGTGGGAGAAGGTCGTGGAGGACTGTCTCCCATGAGAGGGACCCCATGCTGGAGCCGGGGAAGAGTGTGAGGAGTCATCCCGTCCCCCCCTCCCCCCGAGGAGGAAGGAGCGGCAGAAACAACGGGTGATGAACTGACCACAACCCCCATCCCCTGCCCTCTGTGCTGCTGGGGTGGGGGAGGTAGAGAAATCGGGAGCAAAGCTGAGCCCGGGAAGAAGGGAGGGGTGGGGATAAGGTGTTTTTAAGATTTGGTTTATTTCTCACTACCCTACTCTGATTTGATTGGTAATAAATTCAATTATTTTTTCCTGAAGTCAAGTCTGTTTTGCCTGTGACGGTAATTGGTGAGTGATCTCTCTCTGTCCTTATCTTGACCTACAAGCCTTTCATTATATTTTCTCCTCCCCTGTCCAGCTGAGGAGGGGAGTGATAGAGCATCTTTGGTGGGCACCTGGTATCCAGCTGTAGAGAAGCAGAGGTGAGTTACCAGGAGGCTGGAGCACTCTGGCTTGCAAAAAGGGCCACAAGCTGGTTTCCTCTGCAAAGCAAAAAGAAGGGAGACTTTTATGCAGCAAAGCTGGGCTGAGTATGGAAGTCGCCTAGTGTGGTCTGACATTGAAATGAATAATTTTTCTTTTTTTTTTTTTTTTAGTAAGAGGGAAGCTGAACTTGAAAACAAAGGCAGTTTGGGTACATGCATGTGCAGAAGTAGGTTTAAGGCTTGTTGCAGGTGAATGAGATAGGAAATCATTCTGATACATCTTAGGAACTTGATCTGAAAGGTTAAATGACATTCAGCGCCTTCAGAAAACTACCTGAATCCTCAGAGCAAGGGCAAGCTCTAAATTTTGACAACACCATCAAGATGTGTACCCAGCGCCCAGAGACATCTCCCACTGCACTGCTTCCCCTTAGCAGTATTCCCTGTGCAAATGGAGAAAAAAGAAAAAAAATCCACTGAAGGACTTGGCCCTGGAGGGATGCATTAGCTGGGGTTATTTTCTTGGTCATCAAGTTTCAGCAATTCAGAACAAGTAGCGATGCCTTTCTGTATGGCTTTAATAACGTTTGCTGTCAGACACGTGAGCCATAGGAAAGGTGAGAGCTGTAACTTTATTTTAAGATGGATAGGCTGTAGCCAAATCTCCTGAATCCCTTTCAGCTTTGGAAATGGCTTTCCCCTATCTCTGCCTTCTACCTGGCACCTTCACATTGTTTGTGCTAAAAGTGGAATGATATTTTTAATCTCAAAAATGCCTTTAGAGCTTTGGAGTGGATCATTTTAAAGTCAACAGTGTTTAAAGCACATTAATGAGGGTATTCACCATAAACCAGTTTTATTTCTGTGCATAACTGATAAACATGAATGTGAGAGAATATAAGGGAAAAGAGGTGGGAAAACAGTTGTGCTTGGAAAAGCAAACAAACTGTGGATCCAAGGTGGAAAGGGTGTTGTATTATTTTAACACTAAAGCTGGTTGTGAACTTTCCAGTGATACATTTTTTTTTCACTGGGAGAATGCTCATTTGTCTCAACTGGAAACGAATATCCTCAATGGTTTTAATGACATTTTGCTGGAAAACAGGCAAGCTTTTTGCCAGAGCACCCACCTGTATCCTGAGTGATCCTCTGGGGCTGAGGGCTGGGTGTCAGCACCGTCCTCTCCCTTGGATGCTGGCTGCCCCTGTTCCCCTTGCTATCCCCAGGCCCCTGTTTCCCCCTTATAGGCAATGCTGAAGGAGAGGATGCACAGAAAAAAGTTTGTAATAAAATGGCAGTAGGGTTTTTTCTGGGCATACTTTAAAAATTTTAATTAAATGGGGAAAAGAAGTTTCTACCTGGAGCTTTATGATGACATTTTTGTGGCACGTGACACGTGTTTTTTTTAAACTGTATTTTCCTACCTAACAATTTTGGATGTCAGTTCATAACCCAACACTTTGCCTGGTGTTTGGAAAATGATGATTAGTCAGGCTACACTGGGAGATTAGCATTAGCTTATCGGATAAGCTTTTAAAATAAAAATGATAGCTGATGCTCATCATCCTGTGCAGACACAGAGTAATGTAAAATGGGGGAGAGAAGAAGCAAACAAGACTGTTGCCTTCTAGCAGGCAGAAAAATTAAAAAAAAAACCCACAACAGTTTAAAAATTATGAAAAAGCAGGTCAGGTGGGTTCTTGGGCATCATCTCCTTTTGCTTTGACATTTGGCTTCATCAGTGTAGAAGACCTGAAAGCCCAAATGTAAATTGCATGCCTGTTAATGGCGATAAGTGCTATCACCCTATGCTAAAATGAACTGGAGGGAAAAAAAATCAAGCCAATCATTTAAATCAGGCATTTGTTCAGCTCTTAAAGATGTACAATATGATTATAAAACAAATCAATAAGCTTTCAGACTTTCTGAATGTCATCGCAAATGATTAGGTTACACGAACAGGTCTGAGCTCACCCCTCTCTGTCCCCAGGGAAGTCCAAAGTGCCACATTTGGACCAACTGGGGTGCACCTGGCTCAGACATGGGAATTTTTGTCATCATTGCTGTCTCCCAAAGGATGCTTATTAAGAGAAAAAGTGGCTAGAGCTGTAACACAGTATGCAACCATAGCGATACTCTTAACATGGGTAGAAATCAGCTTCTAACAGCCATTAGGGCGCATGTGAAGATGTGTTAGCTGTAGTGAATATTCCTGTGAATTTGAGGATTGTGTAAATGGCATCCCATAACAGGCACACTGCAAAAGGGAGCCATGCTCACCCTTGCAGCTGACTTTTCAGAGGTCCTCATCATCCTCATGTAGATACCTAAGCCTTAAAGACGGTGTAGAGAGACTCATGATGAGTGGCAGGACCTGATGGAGGTTGATGTCTTCTGGCAGATCTGGCCTTTCTCATCTGAGCCGCCACTGTCTGGGTCCCCTGTAGCTATTCAAGCCTGTGTAAGGCCAAACTGGACAGGTATTAGGGAGGAGAAATCCCACTTCCCCCAATCCAGCTGCATTGTGGTGCTGAGGGGCTTAAACATGTTGAAATGCAAAGAAAAAAAAATTAAAGAAAAAGATTATATAATAATGCATTTACATTACCACCGTGCTCTGGGCTCCACAACAATTTTAACTTAGTCCCCATGAGGCTACAGAGTAGTTTTGACTGTGGACGTGTTTACTTTAATATTGTAATAGCTGTGTGTAAAATAATTGATTTGTAGTTGCTATGGCAACTATAACCCTGTATTTTCTACTGCCGGGGTTCAAAATGTTAACCTGAATGGGTTTTTTGCTATGGAGTTTGCATTCCATTTCTTTCATTTCTGGGGTGTGGGTTTTTTTCCTTCTTTAGCAAGAAACATTGTTCCAACTGATGGATTTGAGAATATGTTTTCAAGACAAAAGGTTTTAAAACAACCAGCTTTTCTTGCTACGATGCTGCACTCCCCAGCACTGGTGGCAGGTTAAATACATCTCTAATCATGGTAAACTGTAAGAAATGTTAACTTCTAAATGGAGTCATTTTCATTATTGCCTGATTCTTTACTCTAACTGGTTGGGAAATACTGAAATAGAAAGAAGTACCCTTGATCAAACTGAGTAGCAGGCTTGAAAACTCAACTTAGTTAGCATCGTCTGTGTTTTATTAGGACTCATTTCAGAGAGGACTAGAGGCAGTCTCTAAATCCAGTAGCTTTATGCTCAAAAGCAGGGCCCCATGACTGGTGTTAATGGGAGGGGCTGGGAGCTGATTTTCTTTGAAAACCTGGATTTTTCTGTCAATTAACTCACTCTGTGGGCAGTCCTGCCAGGTGAGCCCCCAAGAGATGTGTAATTGTACCCTTCTGCTGCAAAAAGAAATCCTTGTTCTCTGTCCTCTTTGTTACACTAATCCTCCCCTCCTGCCCTTGTTGGACAAGATTAATATTCATTCTTTGCCTCTCTTTCAAGGGCTTTCTGAAATAACCTGTTTTTTTTCTTTCCCCTGCATCCTCCTTCTTTCTTGTGGACCTGTTACTGAAGTGAGAGGTAGCCCAATTCATAGCTTCAAGAAACTATAGAAAAAAAAATGTTTGGTAGGGAACTTCAAAAAAAATAACAGGAACTTCCCCACTACCCATCCTGCTTTAGAATGAAGATTTCAAATCAGTTTTTCTCTCAGCATTGAACCCTCACTCCTCTTTCTCCCTACTAAATAATTCTTCATTTCCAAGTTTATTCCAACTTTCTTTCTAAAGATAACAGAGATGATCTTCAGCACCAATAAGAAGTTAACAGAGTAATCAATGAAAAGAGAAGGCTTGATGCTCCAAGCAAATTAGGTCTGAGCCAGTTAAATATTTATATGGAAAGAAAGCAAAGCCCTCCTCACTTCTGTGTCACTTCTGTAGCAGAACTGCTCAGGTGAGGGCAATGTTTGCTATAAAAGTGCAGTTTGGGCTGATGTTCTATTTGCAAGTGTGTGCTGAGCTTTGGAAGCAGCTTTCGGTGAAAGAAAGGACAGGTATTTTCAAGAAGTGTATGGAAACAAGGTGTAAAATGGGAAATAAAGAAGAAATACCCCAGTTTTTAATTTTGGGAGCAAACTCTTTCAGCAAGGTGAAAAGTCTGCCCTCAAACATGGAATTAAAGGTTTAATTTTGAATTAAACAAATTGTTTTGGTTAACCTGAGGTATGTTGTATAGTACTGCTCACATTTTATACGTCATGGTTCCTTAATAACATGGAATAATTTGGAGGATTTTTCTACAAATAGAATAGATTTTGGAAAAGATTTGCTGCCCTATGTGACTTCCCTTATATGGGAAGCATGCAAATAAGGAAATACATCCTGAGGAGCTTTATACAATTTTTACCCATCATTGTTTTCCTTGAACAAAATAATCTTTCACTATATAACCATAAACATCAAAATATTTAAGCAAGTGAGTAGTTCTGATAAAGTTGAAGCATTTGGATATTTAGCTTCTGGTTGAGGATAGGGATCAGAGACCACGAATGTCCACTGAGGCATTTGTCAAAGCCTGCATAAATACAGTAAGCTGAGGCCATAAGTGTGTGATCTGTACCATTTCTTCTCTGTGCAACGGAGTACCTGGCCTACAGCAGGATCTGTAGTGTGAATACGTTCATATTGATACTTGATAACCTGATGCCCCGTGGATCTGATTGTAAGACCATTCTGCTTTTATATTTTAAACTATCACTGACTTTGCTGGCACATTGGCTCAGGTAGCTCAAAGTGCTTTTTGCTGAGCTTCTGCGTTACCTTCACTGTGTAGCCAACAGCTAAACTGCTGTGGCCATGTCAGTGTTAAGCACAGCAAATTTATGGTACAAATACTTGCATTCTGATGGTTTTGCAGCCATCCCTGGAGGCTGCGGGTGCCTTTGAGATGCCTGGAAGAAAAGACCCAGGTGAAGGGGAGTTGGAGGGAAAACATCATTAAGAAACATTGCTTGAAGTACTCCGTGGGAAGCAGTGTGGGTGTCACAGCGTGCTGGTGAGAGATCGATGGGGAAAGGTAATTTTATTTGCCAATTCTTGTCCTTCGCAAGGCAGAGCTGCAGCTGAATCGCAGCTGGGTAGTTCCTCCCATGCTGGAGATGAGGAAGGCTGCTTCCATGGATCTAACGGGGCCACAGAAAAACCTTTTGATGCCTTGGCTGATGTGGTGTTTAATTTAAAGGAAAAAGTCTTTCTGGTCAGAACGGATGCATCCCTCCCCTTGGGCCAGGGTTCAGTGACGGTATCAGATGCTGCTTAAGAGGTGCGGATGTAAAAGCCATCTGTAGTCACAGATATATGACCCAGTGGTTAAGTAATGGAGTAACATGCCAACACAGCCGGCTGCTTCCTAAATGTGTAGCCAGAAAATGTTTGATTCCATTTTTTAATTGCTTTGCGGGTGCTAAGTGGAGCTATTGCATTACCGGTACTTTTCCCTGAGGCTGCTAGGGCGCTACTTGGCCCCAACACGTAAAGCGATGCAGGCTCATGTAGCGGGTGGGCTGACCTGTTGCAGAGGATGAGGATAAGGTTTTCTTATCCACTGAAAAATGAGCCTTTTCAGAACATGTTGCTAAAGGGTCTCTGCACCCTGGGGGGGCTGCACCCTCTGCAGAAAACTTTATATGGGGAGTGGGAAGAACCATAGAATCATAAAATGGTTTGAGTTAGAAGGGACCTTTAAAGGACATCTAGTCCAACCCCCCTGCCATGGGCAAGGAGACCTTCCAGTAGACCAGGTTGCTCAGAGCCCTGTCCAACTTGGCCTTGAATGTTTCCAGGGATGGGGCATCTCTGGACAATCTGTTCCAGTGTTTCACCACTCTCATTGTAAAAAATTTCTTCCTTATATCTAGTCTAAATCTACCCTCTTTTAGTTTAAGACCATTACCCTTTGTCCTGTTGCAACAGGCCCTACTAAAGCCTTGCCACCCTAGACTGGCTCATCCCTCAGCTTCAGTTACAGACAGACTTTCTTTGGCCAGTTCATAGCATCTGCAACACTATTGTAACCATTTTTATGCTGCTGTTTCTAAGGCACCCCCATTTGTCTAGCAGGAGATAGGAGGAATAACTTGGGTCCCCCAGAATTACATGTAATTAACATGGTATTTCATACATGCCTTGGAGAGGTGGAAAAAATGTCTGGGTTGAGTAACCTGTGTGTAAGCAGCTTTTAATAAGGCATATTCATGTGACAAAGTGAATCATTCTGGTCCATTGGGTAAATATGTATTAAAGTAATTTTCAAAATACTTTTCTGTAGCCAATGAGCTGGAAAGGGTCAGTCCAACCATGCATTATTTTTCAATGCATACTCTTATTCATGGAATAGAAGAAGGAACACAAGATCTTTCCGGTTACCTGCCTGGCCAAAGGCATCTTTAATTTCTTCCAGCACAGCTATACCATTTGCAAGGAGGGTTGGTGATGCTCTTCCCTGGTGTTGGAATCGCTCAGTGAAGGGGTCCAGATCCACCACAACATGACAAGGACTATAATCGCATTTTTCTCTCTGAGCAACAGCTCCCACTGCATTTGGCATGAAATCCCAGGAGACGGGAAACCTCCGAGCAAGCCCAAGGGAAATGGGTGAGGCACCCCTTGTTTTGAGGCTGTTATTAGGATTGTATGTGAGCAGAAACCCAGTGGCTTGGCCTCGATTTTTTCAGCATGCAGAGTGAGATTGGAGCACCTGGAAACTTTCTGGTAATCTAGCATGGTGGATGATTAGGTGAGCTCTATGTAGGCAACCACTGCGTGATAGCTTTTCAGGATCACTGTTAGAATTTGGTGCCTTAAATTCCAACTAGGTAACTCTTTAGGTACCTAAATTTGGTTTTGGATGAGGTCAGAACATGGGCAGAACTCCTATATTTGAAGGTGTGCATCAGAGAAGTTGGAGTCAGTAGCAGAAGTGTGATTAACCTTGGATTCATTCACATGTTTTTAGATCGATTTTCATTTTGCAACAGTAAATCATAAAACATCTGGGACAGTTTGACATACACGTGCAGGCAGCAATTAGTCCAGATATTCTCTAGCCTGGGGGCAAGAGGGGAGGGAGGGATTTTGTGCCAAGGTCTCGACCACTCGTGTATTGCTTTATCTTTATTGTACATGTGTGGGCCTAGCACCTAGGAATGGAAGCAGAACAGCAGAAATGCCTATTTTCCACTTCAAGTGCCTAAACAACAGAAGCAATTAGTCATTTGCTTCCTCTGTAGAAAAAGAGCATTTTAAAAATATATCCCAAGCAGGAATTTGCATGTGTGCCATATTCCATCATTAAGGTATCTCCAGCCAGAGTACTTTATAAGTATGCACAGATGGTTCTTGTTCCTGGTTAAGATTTACAATTCAGTGGTTCGTATTTTTAAATAAAACCTCAAGTGCTAAATAAAGAAAATGTCACAACTCTTTAACAATGGAAAAAAGGTCTAGTTCAAAGGCACAGCTGTGGGACATCATGGGAGTAGAATAAAACAGGAGGTATTTCCCTGGAGGAGCTGGATATCATATAGTTAAACCATTATTTTTGCCCTTATAAAGAGAAGTCTCTGGGCCTGATGTCGCCTTATGGAGCCCTTCTGCCCCCTTGGCTGACCGGAGGGGCTGGGAGCTGCAGGTTGCTTTGCATCTGTTTATTGTCTCCCCTGAGTGCTGGTGGGTACGTTACAAGGGCAGCCAGCAGCTCAAAGAGGGTTGGGACTGTGGTGCTGCAGTTTGCAGAGCAAAGAAAGACGCTCTGTCCTGAGGAATCTGCTGTCTGGGGGTGGTTATATCCAGGTTTGTGTGTGTGTATATATATATGTATGTGTATATATAAAAAAGTATAAATAATATACTCACCAGCACACATGGATGATGACAGATGGTTTTAATGATGATAATAATTATGCATAATTTACTTTTATCTGCATTTTTACCCACTTATTGCAGTGAAATGGACATCAAAGTGTTCCAGTCTGTGTCTCCCTTCATACCCACAGCTGGGAGGAAACCCTTCATTTTAGTTATTTTTGAAGCAAAATATTAGTGAGTTACTGGGTTAAGATTAAGGGAAAAAAAACAGACACTAAATGAAGCAGTGCTTTAAAGTGAATGGAGTTCTTTGTGTCGTGAACTTGAATATTTTTGTTTGGTCTCTTCTTCGTAGGGCTACTATCAATTTGCCTGCCAATGCAGGAGATAGGGAGCAATGTGGATGTGCTGAGAATATCCAGCCCAAGCCCTTGCTTGCTCTATCACTGAAAAGCTCTTCAGCAACCTTCCACCAACTCTTGCTTTTCTCAGCACCTGTGAAAACAGTGCTAACCAATCTTTGGCTATGGAAACCTGCAACAAGGCAAACACCTGAGGACAAACTTTTTACTTTTTTTTTTTTTTTTTTTAGTGGTTGATATGCTGGCTTTGTTTCCTCACACTGATGTGCTGTTCTTTCTTTTTCCCTGTCTTTGATAATTTTTCTTCTTTTCATACACGAGGACAGATGCAGGGGTAACCGGGTAATGTTTTTTGGTCTATGTTAATCCCCTTCTGGTCAGTGTGTGAGCTGCCCTGAATTTCAGGATGCAAGATGCAGAGCTAGGGAATAGCTGGTGTCTTGTGCCAAGCTGGGGGAATGCCTGGTTTCTTGCTTTTAGTGTGATTATTTGTCCTGAAAAAGATACTGCTGTGTAAATATGACGATCTTTTAAAAGAGGTAGGGCCAAGTGGATAAGGTCTGTATTGAGACCCTGTGAAGCTGCTCCTGGAATAATGCCTTGCATTTTCTGTGATTGCCCTTCAAAATGAAAGATGTGGGAGCTGCCTAGAAGCTCTGCCCATTCAGCTTGACAAAGAGCAAACCAAAAAGTGATTTGATCAAAGACTGAATGCAGCTATGTTTTCTTTAGCTAAAGAGCTCTTCAGTTGAGCACACAAGGGTGCAACGAGGTTTGAAGGCTAAAAGCTGAAGGCTACAAAACAAAGGGCAGATTTTAACAATGAGGGAATTAACTGTTGAAACAGCTCACTGAGAGATGTGGTGCGTGTCCTTTTGCCTTAAGTCTTCATAGCAAAACTGTATGCCTCTCTCTGAAATGTGTGTTATGACTCAAGACTAAAAGTTTCCAGACCAGCTGCAGGCGAAGCTGGGTAAAAAGTTCCCTGCTCGCTGTTTGTAGTTTTCTGACCCTTAAATTTCTTCTTAGCTGAGCTTGAGGAGAAAATGCAAAATTTCCTTTCCATTAATACTGTAAAATACTTTCAGAAGTCCTTTGCAATCTATTGCTAATTATTTTTGTGTAGTTCCTGATGGTATCTCTTCATGATTTGAGCTCTGCTGAGCTGACTGAGGTCCAGGAAAGCCAAGCTACACCGAATTTAGCAATTCAGCAATTCCTATTCTCTCTCTGGATTTGCTCCCCTTTACACCTCTTAATTGCCAGTTGATAGCAGATACCCTATTAAACAGCTGCTGGACAGCCAGAAAACTTTATTCGCTCCCATAAATTAACCCTCCATTTTTTTTAACCTCATCAGACATATTTCACATCCAAAGTGAAGTTCATTTTTGGTAGTGATGATGCTGAACAACTCATTTTCATGGTACTTAGTCATCAGGAATAATCTTTTGATTTTTCCCATCTGTCAAAAAGGATTAATGATGATTAATTTAAATAAATCACACCTTCAAGAAATACCCCTCAGCTCAGCTGTGGGGCTCCTCCTTCCACAGGCTGTAGGGGAATCTCTGCTCCGGTGGCTGGAGTACCTCCTCCCCTTCCTCCTTTTTCTCTCACCTCAGTGCTTGTAGGGCTATTTAACACACTTTCCCCCCCCCTCACTCCTCGCTGGTTGCAGCTTTTTGCCCTTTCTTGAATGCATTTGTTCCCGAGGCACTCCCAAGGGGCTGTGCAGTGCCAGGCTGTGGGGCTGCCCTGGAACCATCCAGAACCATCCGAATTTGGTGCCAGCGCCTCTCCTCACACAGGAGCCTGTCACCGACACCTCACCACACACGCGGCGGGGCGGGGGCAGCACAAACGCAGTGCTTTTCCGGAGAGTTTTGGCCAAAAATGTCCTCCAGGAGGTGAGCTTCTCCTTCAAGCCACCTTGTTTCAGGTTGCTTGCCCCTGGGACCAGCGTGTGGCCCTCGTGTGGAGGCTGAGGAGACGGTTCGCCTGAGGCAGCAGCCTGGCTTTAGGGGAGGGAAGAGTTCGCCGGCCTTTCTCGCCAAAGTCAGACTGCAGACTGTGAGTTATCATTGATTTTTTTTTTTTGATTTTTTTTTTTTTTTAAAAACTGGCTTCATTATTGTTCAGTTTGCTTTTAAGTAAACTATTCTTCATGTGGTCAAATTGGTCGTTTAAGAAAAAAAAGATAAAGATGTGCAGCACCAGCTGCCCAAGGACAGCCTGGGATTTATTCAAGACCTGCAGTGTTAGGGAGGGCTAAACCTTCAGGTCCTTTTGCTAGTTTTGTAACAGCAATTCCGGCATCTCCTATGAACAGCATCACTAAAAACTATGTGCAGTCAGGTTTAATTTCATTTTTATTTCTCTGATATCTGGTTTGGCCCTCTTAGTGGCTTAGCATTTCTGTGTCTTAATCCTCTTAGTTTGCTAGCAAGGAAAGAAAGAAATGTACAAATACCAGAAAAAGACACATTATGGCAGCAGAGTTTTTCCATGTGGTAGGAAGAGCAGCACCATGTCCCATCCTTGATGGGATAGGGTTCTTGCTCATCTCTGGACACTGTCACAGAATCATTCAGGTTAGAAAAGACCCTTGGGATCATCAAGTCCAACCATCAGCCCTACTCTACAACTTCTCCCCTACACCATATCCCCCAGTATCTCATCTAAACGACCCCTAATCACATCCAGGGATGGTGACTCCACCACCTCCCTGGGCAGCCTATTCCACTGTCTGACCACTCTTTCTGTGAAAATTTTTTTCCTAATGTCCAGTCTAAACGTCCCCTGTTGCAGTTTAAAGCCATTCCCTCTTGTTCTGTCACTAATCACCTGTGAGAAGAGACCAGCACCAACCTCTCTACAATGTCCTTTCAGGTAGTTGTAGAGAGTGATGAGGTCTCCCCTCAGCCTTCTCTTCCTCAAACTAAACAGTCCCAACTCCTTCAATTGCTCCTCATAGGATTTATTCTCCAGGTCCTTCACCAGCTTCATTGCCCTCCTCTGCACTCGCTCCAGCACCTCGACATCTCTCTCGTATTGAGGTGCCCAAAACTGGACACAATACTCAAGGTGTGGCCTCGCCAGTGCAGAGTACAGGGGGACTATCACCTCCCTACTTCTGCTGGTCACACTATTTCTAATACAAGCCAGGATGCCATTGGCTTTCTTGGCCACCTGGGCACACTGCTGGCTCATGTTCAGCTGCTTGTCAGTTAGAACCCCCAGATCCTCTCTTCCAGACAGCTCTCCAGCCACACCTCCCCAAGCCTGTAGCCATGCATGGTATTGTTGTGGCCCAAGTGCAGGACCTGACACTTGGCCTTGTTGAAACTCATCCCGTTGACATTGGCCCACAGATCCAATCTATCCAAGTCTCTCTGTAGTGCCTCCATATCTTCATGCAGATCGACATTCCCACTTAACTTGGTGTCATCTACAAATCTACTGATGATACACTCTATGTCCTTATCAAGATCTTCAATAAAGATGTTGAACAGAAATGGTCCCAACACTGAGCCCTGAGGAACACCACTTGTGACCAGCTGCCAGCTGGATTTAACTCCATTGACCACCACTCTGGGACCGTCCATCCAGCCAGTGCTTGATCCAGCAGACCGTTCGCTCATCCAGGCCATGAGCAGCCAGTTTTTCTATGAGAATTCTATGGGGAACTGTGTCGAATGCTTTTTGAAAATCCAGGTAGATAATGTCCACAGGTTTTCCCTTGTCCAATAGTTGGGTCATCTTGTCATAGAAGGAGATCAGGTTTGTCAGGCAGGACCTGCCTTTCGTAAACCCATGCTGACTAGGCCTGATCCCCTGGTTGTCCATTGTATGACTTTTAATGGCACTCAAGGTGATCTGCTTCATGACCTTCCCTGGTACCGAGGTCAGACTGACAGGTCTATAGTTTCCTGGATTCTCCTTTCTGCCGCTCTTGTAGATGGGTGTTACATTTGCCACTCTCCAGTCCAATGGGACCTCCCCAATTAGCCATGACTTCAGGTAAATCATGGAAAGTGGCTTGGCGAGCACATCTGCCAACTCTTTCAGCACCCTTGGGTGTCCTCCAGGAGTAACTTCAGTTTTTCCTTTCTCTGCACCTGTGTTTCACCCATTTTTCTATAAGGACAGGGAGGAGTTTTTTTTACTCAAAGGGGAGTGATTATACCCCACAAAATTATTTGCTCGGTTAGAGGCTTTCAATAGTGAACAGAATTAAAACAGGTGTACTGCTGTGAATGGCAGGGGGAAGGGAAGCTGTTTTGAGGGCACATTCAATAGGCTAGGGGAGCTGGGGCATGCTCAGAGACCTCAGAATAGCCATCTGAAAAAAAAACCCAGTAATTGTCTTGCCCTGACTCCCTTTATCCAGTGAGTGAGCAGCAGCTACTGGAACAAACATTCAATAGAAACACAGTGGGTGTCTTTGTCATTTTTGTGATCCACATTGTGAGGGGCCCAGGAGTTGAGAGTTTTGCCATAAACAGAGGTTTTCAACTGAAGAAAAGCAAGTTGCAGAGAAAATCAGGCAGTTGAAATCAGATTGCCTTTTGCAAGGTGATGTTCACCCCATATTTTGACACCTGATGGTGTGGTCTGGGTATGGGAAGGAGCCATATGTGATCCACCTAGCTCTGGTGTGCCTAATGTTTATCATGGTCCATGCGTACATGTTGAAAACCATGAAACCCCATATGCATCTGTTTTTTATAGCTAAAATATGACTTGATTTCCCACAGGAATCCCTCATCTCTGATTTGTCTATGCATCTCCATTTCATAGTAAGCATTTACACCGTGGCTTTACAGTAAGCTAAGTCTCTGCTCTGTGTCCTTGTAGTGTCCAGTACAGTAAGGTTATGTGAAAGTCATCCATTTAAAATCATGGTTCCTAGTTTTGTGGTCTTTGACTGAGATTTTGAGCACATAGAATCCGTAGAAGTTCCCTTCATTTTCAAACAAAATTCTTATTGAAATCAGTGAAGAATACCGGTGCAGTTATTTAGGTGCCTGAGTACAGTCAGCTTTAAACACTGAGCTTTGCCAGTGTTGTCTCAGACAGTGCACTGAGCTGCACCCACCACTAATTGCATAATAAATCAGTGCAAATTGCACATGTTGTGGTGCTCCCAAGTGGCCTTTGCAAACCTGTGTCCTCTGCTCACCAAGCAGCCGCTGCCCCATGTGAACCCACTGTCCTGCTACTCCTGGACACATCAGCTAAAATCAGTTATAAGCAGATAAGCAAAAGTGTGGGCTGGTGGATGATGAACCAAGGATCCCTGGGGTTTAAGAGCATTAATCCTCTTGATTTCGATAGCAGCAAAGCTTTTTAATTGCTTAAATGGTTTTCCAAACATCCTCTAAGGAAAAAGCTAGTCTTCACCTGTGGTGAGGTTGGCTGTCTCCCTTGGAATAGATGGGAACTAGAGGTAAGGACTGGACTGAAGCTTGAGTAAAATTGTCCAGTATATTGCACTGACCTCTGCCCCCTACTGTGGTGGAAAAACCTCTAGCAAAGGTTGAAACTCATTCATATGAATGGCAGCTGTGTCTCCTTGAGCCCTAACGGCTTCAGGGCAACATGTGCTGACCTCATCCTGTATCAGGAGCTGTTGCTGGAATGGGGATGATGGTGTGTTGCAGCACACTTGTAGTTAGATTTAATTTGCAAATAATTTAGCAAGGCTGTTCTGGTTTTCCTTATTTATTCTTGAAGGGCAGATCTTCCCTGCTGGGTTGTCAATTGGCAGGCATCTAGGAGTATTTCCATGCTTTGATGGTGATCAGAGGTAAAAAGGAGAAAAGGAATTGCAGCAATGGTTGTGTGTCAGTCCTTGGGGATAGAGTCCTTGGCATGTCATGTATAAAGACCTTTTTATATGATAAATCACTGCAGGGAGAGGCACGTCTGTCACAGACAGATTGCTATTCCACAAGATGCTGAACAAACATGGAGCAAAAACCTGGCTGTTGTCCTATCCATGTCACCGGGATGGTATGTATGTAACCTGAAGTCTGTGTGTACTGCTTCTTGAGCTAGTGCCAAACACAGAATGGTTTTCCCACCCCATGTAGATTTTCTGAGTTTCAGAGATGTTCCCAGAGCCAAATTCTGTCCTGAGACTGCAAAAGTCGCAAGAAAACTTTTATGTTTCTTTTAAATCAAATCAATTTAAATACTTTCTCTGATAAATTTTAAATTTTACATTGCTCTTTGGACATTTCATTTTTTAACAATTATTTTTTATTATAAATTCAAGTTTCAAAACAGATGAAATTAAAAAGTATGGCATTTCAAGAGACTTAAAATATTTTCCTCCCTTCTCTCTGATTTCTTTTTCACTATCAGAAATTCATCACAAATGACCCTTTCATACAAATTACTTTAATTCTGACAAAGTATTTGCTTTCTGATGAAAAACCATTTTAGTAGAAAATCTCCAGACAGTGCCAGTAGCAAGGACTCTTAGCTTCTGTAGCTTAAATATTGTTAGTGTATCAGGGACTTGAAGTTAACTCAAGTGTTCAGGGTTTTTTTTTCTTCAAAATGAAGAAAATCCAAAGCTGTAAAAGCTGTTTTAACTTTATGTGCAAATGACTCTGCCCTGTTTGTTTGTTCCTTCTGAGAATTAGTATATTTTTGTGTGTGTGTGAGTGTGTGTGCTTTGTTTAGGGTTTTACAGAAGGACAGTAAAAAATATTTTAGAGGGCTATTTGTGAAAAAGCATGCTGGAGAAATACTGTTTCTCCATGAATTTCAGAGTGAGGCGTAACCTGATTTATTAGAGTTTTTCCTTATTTGTAACAAATGTTTTTCTATTGCCCCTATTAGTTGGTGACACCATTTCTGTGGTAAATGAACTGACATGTGAAGGTAATGATGACAAGGGACTGATAATGGATGGCGAGGGGAAAGGGGGGCTTGGTGCAACAACATGCCCTACTGAGGTTGATCCAAGGACACCTATCAATCAAAATGGTGACAGCAGTCAGGGAAATTTAATTGGAGATTCATTGAACCCTTAATGATGTGACAAAGAAAAATAAGGAGGCTAAAAAAGGCTTCTGGGCTTTTCTTTCCCCTCATTCTGCCGGTTCTCAGAAGGAGAAGGGGACCGTGGGATTGCCAAAGGCGCCTCTTGTCATTGCGTCTGTAAGAGGTAATCATCATGCTTTGAAAGGGAGCAAAGTGTTTGGAGCCGTGCGTATATATATTTCATCGCTTCAGTACAGAAAGGAGGTTGTCAAAGACCTTTTCTTTAACTCATGTGGTGGGCCTACCTGCCTCTTGATTGTAATTGGAAGTATTAAAAGAAATGCTAACAAGGTATATGTGCCTTGCATGAAAATGGGGAAGGCTGTATAGTGGTTTGGGCAGTGTTCCCCACAGAAAGCTTTATTCAAACCCCCCTTTCTCCTAATCTTGTTTTATCACCAACAAACACGATGAGTTACGTTTGGGAGCATGCAATCTGTTGAAACTCAAGAGCTGAGTTACATGGCTTGTAAATGACAGGTTACATAAAATGCTATCGTTTTTCTGAGCTGCTTTTCAAAATTAGCACGGGTGCTTAGTGCATACGGGCAGCTTCTCTTGTTTAGCTTTTGCATACATTTCCATAAATAATACATTAATATTACTTTAGTGGCAATGCCCACTATGTGGAGGGGACTCTTTAATGAACAGATTCCCTGCATCTGCATTTTCCACCTGGCAATTCTATCTCTTTTTGAATATGCCACATAAGAGCTTTCTATTTGGGTTGGGAGGACTCTGATGGGAAAATATTTACTGCACTTGAGCTCTTATTCATCTTTTTCATTGACTGGAAAATCCATCCCTTCCCTGTTTTGCTTTAGCTTAGTTAGGTGTTGAGATTGGATAAAATGACAATGAATGGTGAGTTTTATCAGAGAATGGTGAATTTTATCTACATCTTTAAGTTCTCTTTTGTGTGATCTGGTCCTACCAAATGAGACTAAGCCATGTACTTGTAACATGACCTGTCTCAGTGAAAGTCCTGAAGTACAACAACAACTCCAGCAGACACATCTAAATATTTGGGTTTCTAAAGAGCTAAATACCTCAATACTTAGATATCTAAAGAGCTAAATATCTAAATATTGTGGCCCCAAGCCCAGTCCCTGAGCAGATGTACCCATTAATGTGATGGTCAGAATTTGTTTTGGCCAAATTTGTAAAGATGTGGGCAAAATTAAAATGTAAAGGGGAGACTGTCTTGCTTCCCCCTCCCCTCCACAGTGAGCTGAGACTGTCTTGCTTCCCCCTCCCCTCCGCAGTGAGCTGAGAAAGGCCAATAGGAACCGATCTGGATGTAGAGTGTATGATAACACACAGCATAAAATGGGATTCAATAATCCTAACCTTATCTCTTCTTATTTCTCAAGCTGGTGATGTGCGTCAATAATTAAAGTGAATGGCAAGCTGCAGTACCACCCTGACCTCTGGGATACCAGTTGCCATTAATAATAATGCAGTCAGACAATACACGGTTTTAGCACCACATTAATACCAACAGGATGAGAAAAGGGGGATAAAGCCAAAGGGATAAGCCAAACCCCTTGGTGTCATCTGGGTATCCTTTCATGCTGATCTTTCTCTTCATGCTGTTTGATTCCAATTATTCTCTTCTCTTTACAGGCAGGAATATTTGTTTAATTATACTGTGGGATGGGATGGGGAAGGAAAAACAGATTTGGATCTAGCTAGCCTTTTTTGGCTCTTCTGTAGTTGTATTTGCTCAGCAGAAAATCAGTACCTGCCTTGGCAGAGCCTGCATTTGGAGACTTTGCGTGCCTGACCAGACATGCAGATCAGCTCCATGTAGCTTTAGTCACAAGCTGAAGGGCCCATGCTAGAAAATTCAGGCTCAGCTCCTCTCCTGCCAGCTGAGAGCACAGCTCACAGCACCTCTGAGCTCACGCCAAAGCTTTCAGGAAAGAGCAGCCCTCTGCTGTGCTGCTATCTGCATACTTGGGTAGCTGAAAAATTAGCCTGGCTTTTTCACTGTGGAGAGCTTTCTTGATGTAAAGCGAGAGTATCTGCATTCCCCAGCCTGCCCAGGCCTGCCCTAAAGCCCACAGACACCTGTGAGGTATAATACTAGAAGAGTCTACGTTAGAGCCTGTGTATTATTCCTAGGCATAAAAATAATGGGTGGAGGGATTTCTAAAAGTCTTCAACATTACCCAAGCTCTGCTGTTTCTCAAGTCAGGTGAAGTTCTGCCACCAATTTTGGTGACTGATGGTCTTAGAGCCCAAAGTCAACCCTGTACCAATATCTTCTGCTGTCCTTCTGTGTTCCCCAGGTCAACAAAATGCCTTGAACCTCTCATAATGCAGGGGCAGAAATGGAAATTTTCTGTCAGATAATAATGTATATGTATCAAAAATTATTGCTGTCAGAACTGGAACCAGAGATTTCTTTGTCCTGTCCGGGAAGAGGTTTCACAGTAGTGTCCTCCATGAGCACAGCCCACGTGGAGAGGCCTCCTTTAGCGATTAACTTTGACTTTGCTAGGACACCCTGTGCACAACCGGTGGGACCTGTACAGGCTGTTGTCTGTTAGCTGTCCAAACAGTCTCACCATCCGTGCATAATCCAACCAGCCTCTGGAAAATGTATTCGCAGTCATTTTTGTGTTGTAAAGGATTGGTTTGGTTTTCCACCCCCCCCCCCCCTCCATATTTTCATGAATGCATAGCAGTTTCTCTTCCATTAGACTTACAGCCTTTCTGTGCCCCTCTTGAAATTGTTTCCCTCCTCTCACTGCATTCTCAGTTTGACAGTGCTTCCTACTGCCAGCACTATGTTTTAACAGCTGCCCTTGAAATGGGATTAGGCTTTTATATGCATCTGGCCTCAGAATGATTTGTGAGAAGAGATTTAGGGTATTACAGGGTGTTTAGGGCCACACAGGGTTGTGCCGTGTATGGGAGCCTGTTAGCAAGCAACTGATGTTAATCCGTGCTACAAGTTGTATGTGCTTCATCTGCTTTTACCACTCTGATTAGCTCTCAGAAACACAGATTGGCACTAATCCGAAAACTGCTTTTTTTGAAAGGGTGTTTGCCCTGGCTCCTTCAATGTCCCTGTTGCTTTGCCCTTTGAGGCAGCACATTTGACACAGCATTTTTGCTCATGGTTGATCTTATGGCCATAACCTAGATGTGACCACTGGCACTACATCTGGCCTTGTGTGTTGTTTCCCCATCTATATTTGTACTGCAGGAAAAATGTGCACAAAGAAGGAGCTATTTGGGGAAATGATCTGGCTGGGAAGGGCAGTCCCAAACGCATTTATTTCAGAAATGACTTTGCCCCAGAGCTCCATGTCCCAACAGTCCTGCAAACTTGGGAAGAACAAGGATCCTCTTCCTTGCTTCACCATTTCGCCCAGTCTTTGGTTAATTTGATCTCTATCTGAGAGCACCGGGGAGAGAACATCTATTAAACAATAAAATAGACCGATTGTGATGTATTTTCAACCGCTTTGGGGGAATTCTACAAAATTAAGTATCAGAATTGTTTTTCTTATTGGCAACTATTGATCTCTGGCTGTGCCAGTTTCTCTCATTAACACTTTTATTACCTTGTCAATCACAGCACAACCTGCGCTAACCAGAGGCTAAAAGGATTTACTGTTATTAACAAAACTGTCTGGTGCCTCAGAGCAATAAAAACAGCTGAAACCACTGGGGGAGGGAGAAGTCTGCAGAGATTTTGGTAGCATTTTATTCTGGAGACTGATTCAGAGGGAAAAAAAAAAAAAACATAAAATAGGAGCCAGTTTCTCAGCTGATGCAAATGATTGAAACATGTAAGAAGCATCAGAGCCACAGGGCCATCTGTCTGCAAGTAAAGGTCCAGCCAGAAATTCAGGGTAAAATCTAAAGATAGAGCAATACTAAAAATGCTGTTCATGGGCCAGAAGCCTGACATGCAAGACAATCTGCAAACACTGAATGAGTCAATGCCTGCCCAAGCAAACACGTGGTTCAAGGGCCATGATGGGTTTCCACAACTTGGGGGTCCAGTTTAGGGGACTGAGTAACTTTGTAAACCAGTCCCTTTAGGTATGTGACTCCTTACAGACTGAAAAAGGATGTTTTAGGCTTTTGCAAGTCACAAAAATGCCTTGCCGTGAGTAACCATGGGAATGACTGTTGGCAGGGGTTGGAGGTGCACTGTAATGAATTCAGGGGCATCTGATGTGCACATGATAACATGGTGACAGCGAATGAGATTGTGATCTTGCTGCTGGCACCTTTCAGTAATACAAATAAAAAAAAAAAAATCTATTTCTTCTCAAAAGCATCCAAAAGTTGGCAGTTTGAAGGGCTTGGTCCTTGGCGTGATGGGAAGCATAATTCTGTTGCTTCAGGGCAGGTTGTCCAGCACTCTGAAAGCTGGCCATAAAAATGCAATGGGACACGGTTATCAAGCCTCTCATGATTCAATCCTCTCATGATAACCTCTGGGGTAGGATACTTGATAACATATTCTGTCAATAAAGATGTTGCTTTCAGTACCTAGGTCTTCTCAGGCTTGAGCACCTTTAAAGGCATTGTGGTTAAAAATCTCTATTTGTAGTCAGTGGTGCTACAACATTTATAAATAGAAGGCTTCATCCTTATTCTCAGTTTCCAGGTGACAAAATAGAAGCCTCAAGCTCTGGTGTGACTCTCAGAGCTAGCCCTCAAGTTCGATGTGAGAAGGTGCTCTTTCACCTGGCTGTGGCAGAGATGCATGTCATGGGCATGCAAAGGTGGTGGGAATGAAGGGTCCTATCCTGAGTATTTAGCATCCCTCAATACCTGAGCACTCAGCTTGCTTGCTTTCTTAGGGTAGTATTTCCAATAGCATTTGTTTTGAGAGCAAACTACCGGTATGCTTGCAATGAGCTCAGGGCAGACACAGCCCTGCTGTGAATATGACTGGAGGAGCAGAGCCTCTGTCTATGGGTCAGGCCATGGGAGAAGTTGTGCTGCTTGTGCTGGACCACAGAATATATAAGCACCCCTCTGCTCTTCCAGACCAGGCTGTGTGATGGGGGCATATCTCAATCCTGGCATCGCTCCTGAACTCTGCAGTGTGGCAACAAGCATCTCATTTCTCAGCCATCCCCTCCCCTTGCTATTGCTCCTGAATGGGCAAGGGTCCAAGGTTGTTGTTTGGTTGGTTGGTTTTTTTTAAAGAAGAGGGCTTCCTTTTGACAGTGTCTTTGGAATACAGTGAGGTTTTTTTCATTACTACTATGGTAACATAGTCCAGAATTTTTGTCATTTCTCCTAACCTCCAAGGTCACCTAGACACTTCAGGGATGCGAGGCTGCTCACCAGAGTAAGGAAGCAATTGACAAAAGGCACAAGATGGGTGAAGACAGCCATTAAAATCCTGCTCTGGCTCTAAATATAGCAACCTTTCCATGCCAGTCTCCTGTAATTTGCATGTTGAATTAGCATCTCATTAATATCTTATTAGGGACACTGGAAACCTAATGACAAAAACAAAAGCAGCATGTGCAAAGAAGAATAATAGGAGGAATGAACTGAATAAAAGACCTTTTTTTTCTCCCTTGTGAGTATTCAAATGAAGACTCAACTGCACTCTGTCAGCTGGGTTGTGGTTTCTGACCACCTTGGTGTTAGCAGTGCCTGGAGGTTGAAGGTGCCCCCATCGCACAGACAAGGCCAAGGGATAAAGCCCCAAAGGATGTCAGCAGACCCTCAGTGGCTAGTGTAACCTGGCTGTGCCTTGCTCTGATTTACACACGAGTTCCATTTTAGTGGAGGCTCCCCAAACCATGCCAGCTCACCAGGATTTTGAGAAGTTAAGTATTGAGATCAGAGGTCCTGAGCTCTGCAGACTTTGGAACCAAATCGCCCAAAAAGATGAGAAATAAGAGGGGAAATTAATTGGGTTTTTCTGGGATCCAAACAGAGTTCAGCTTAGTTCAGGAATTTCTCTCTCTTAGCTCACCTCTATCTAATTTTCTCAGATGAGCCCAGCCACCACAGCTCGTATCAACTCTCCCCAAATGACTGAGCGCTTCAGCGCGCACGTTCCTGTCACTGATTTTGCTGTTAAAATGCTCCAGTAATAAGGTACCAATTATACTATCTCCCTCTAGAAGCATATTGCAGCTGAAAAATGGATATCATATCATTAGCACCTTTCCCTTCCATCATCCCAGGGGGTGGAAACACCAGGCAATGGGAGCAGCTTACTGCCAACAGCCCCTCATGGTTTTGGTGGAGAAGAGACGACTTCTGGATAACAAAAGAGAAGTGGGTTTAAAGGATGTCACCCATGCTGTCTGCAAACTGCAGTAGGGAAATGCTGGCCCTTGTGAGCCTTGAAGTCAGAGACCATCTGATAGAGAAAAGGGACTCTGGAAAGTGAGAAACACAAAAGCTGAAGCTGGGAAGTTTAAGGGAGACATGTGGTAGGAAGTCTGTGTACATCAAAATGTAAAGCATAGGGTTCTGTAGACCACAAGTGGGCTTTGCTATAAGGGCAGGATCAGGCCGCAGAGCAGGTGAGGGGAAGGGGTATGCGTCCCCCTTGGTCTGTAACTAGCAGTGTGAGGCATATGGGCTGAAACTTGGATATGGATAGGTTGCAATTAGAAATCCAGCACATGAAAGTGAAATCAAACCATCATAAATCAGGGAACACATGAAAACAATCCTTTGGGGACTCTAGCGAGCTGTTTCCTCATCAGATTTAGCTGTAATGTATTGGATTACATTAAAAAAAAAAATCACCGGTAATGCAAACCATGCAGAGCATGGAAATGCTCTTCAGTTCCTCTTTATAAGCGTGTTACAAGAAATAATTTGCATCTGTATTTATGTGAACTATTGAGTTCCTGGGTGCTGTCATTGTACAGCCGTAAATGAGTTAGTCTAAACCCGTTTTGCAGCTTTATTCTGAAAGCAGCAGGAGAAATTATGTGCTTTCCAAAGCTCCCTGATACAGTGCATGCACCTTAAATGGTAATTGAGCTCTCCTTGTGTCCCCCCACCCATCATGTAGGTCCAGTGCCAACCCTTGCTGTTATCCCAGAAAACCCTCTAGCTGTTGTTCCACAGAAGAGATGGCAAAAAAGAGAGGGTGCTTGGTAGAGTGGATGAGGGTTTGTGACCCCTATGTTGTGCTGCTTGGGGGCCTCCTTCAGTGCTTATGGTGTTTGGCATCATCCCTTGATCTGACCTAGTGCCTAGCATGTGTTTGAGACATGATAATTTGGTAATGGGTAATTCTTATGCAGTGTGGAGGGGTTTTCACCTTTTCTGCATGCTGCCATTGCACAGCAGCCTAGAGTGCCTCCGTGACAGGGGATACCTTGGTTTCTTTCTCTGAACCACCTTATAAGTTCCTCTCTCTGCAGAGGCTATAGAGCCTCAAGAGACAAGGTTCCTCCAGAACACCGAAGGCTCACTGCTATGTACATGCCCAAGTTCAGGAAACCTGCTCACTTAAAGCTGTGACCCCCCAGGTAGTAGGATGACTGTACACTGGAAGTTGCTAGTGGACCTTTGCCATTTTCCAGGTAGGCAGGTAGATTATTTCAGTCAATCAGTAATCCAGTCATAAATCTTGATCTTTCCTGTCTGGATTTTTAAGACAGTGTGACACAAACCCCGAAGAGGCTCTGCTGTCATTCAAGCCCTGCCTTCCCCCACGCCGACAAACTCCAAAATGCATCAGCAGATTGGCTGTTGGCATCTGTCTCTCCTCAACTCTTCTTCACAAAGGGAAAGTGATTGATCCCTTAAGCAGAGGTTCACTAATCGTATTCATTTATTCAGGCATGGCCCTGCTGCATGCTCTGAAAGAGCAGAGCTGCCTTTCTAAATGCATTTTTCAGAGCTCTTTAACAACTTAAGAGCAGCGGTCTGCAGGGGAGGGAAGGCGAGTCTATCATTTAGAAACATGGAGGAAAGAGGGTGCAGTGACTTTTGATGCTCAAGTGGCATCATACGAAGTCAGGGCAAGATGGATGAACACGATATTCTATCTTGGTGCATTGAATATGCAGAGAGGTGACATGTTGGACATTTGGCCTTGGTCCAAAGTCATATTGATATGCTGCATTGACACACAACTGGCTAAATGTCCTCAACAACAAGCAGGGTTATGGTTTTGCAGTGTGCAAGGCACTTGTTGAGGAAGTAAAAATTCTAAACCAATGCACACCATCTCTACTCCACTGGAATCTCCCATGAGGCCAGCATTCCTTATAGCAAGATGGACAAGCTTTTGGTATCCTCTAAACTCCTTTTTCTACCAAAAAATTGTCTGTGATTTGTGGTCCATAGGGTTCCACTCGTTTTGGAGTACTGTGACTCTAGCACCATCCCTACATTGAGCCTCACTGCTGCAAGAGCTGGTTGAAGCATTCCTCTATCTCCCGTAGTTGCTTTTCCTGATTGCAATGTAGAAGTGGCCTTAATAAAAAGGAGGCTTGGTCCTGAAGTGTTAGTTACTCTTTTCTGCCTTGCTGAAAACCCTTTGGGCTGGTTCTCGGTATCATCTGACCTTGGATGTCAACTAGTGTTTAGTCTTTGAGGCTGTCGCTTTCTGCATGATAAGATAATCATAACAGAGCCAGAGCTGACAAGTGGTGTTTTGATGTAAGCAATGAGCAAACAGACAGATCAATAAGTGCTGAGCAAGGCACGCTTCACCTCATATCATATCGACTTGCTGCAAAAATAATGGGGCAACAAAATGAAAATGTGTTGTGTTCTATCTGAGTTATGGTCAGTGGTTATATATAATATAACACAATATATTAACTCAGATGGGACTTGCTGTTGAAAAAAATACAAATGGGCAGGCACAAAATGTACTGTCTCTAAATGTACAGAGCAACACATAGAGATTAATTACACAGAATATGGGAGGAAACGCAAGCAACAATAAATTTCTATTATTATAACCATGGAAAGAACATGAGAAAGATTTATGGCACTAAGAGCAAAATTTCTGTGTCCTGTTAGTCTGACTGTCTAATGTGTGAGAGATTTATGAGGCCAGTGAGTAATGATCAAAATTATTCATAAAAGTTTACCGTTTGTTAGCTTTTATTTTTGCTCTCATTGAGGCTGTTTATGAGCAGTGGAAGGATGACACCGGGCTGACTGAGGCGCTGAGAGAGGGAGGCACTCTCTTGTGTTAAGGTTGCTTTTAATGCACCGGAGACTCTCCTGCTTTGCCCTCTCTTGCCTCTGCTGATTAATCATGATGGGCATCCCTGCGAGGGATACATTCATATGTTGGTGCATGATTTCTCCAAGTGCAGACAGGCACTTCTGTATCTCCTACTGCATGCCCACACTTGGCGAAACAATGGGCAAGTGTATAAACGGGGCTGCTGCTGGGAGGAAGGAAGAGTCACTGTGAAAATCAGGTTGCAGAGAGAGAAAAGTTATGGGAAAGAGCGGAATAGCACACTCTTGGGAATTTATTGCCTTAAAAATGTATTGTATGTATCTAGCAAATAGGATGTTTCTCACAGCTATGTGGGCATCTATCTTATCTCCCAACAGCAGATAGCAAACTGTCTACTCATGGACTTAGCAAGATAGAAGATGATTATGGCTGCTTGGTTAATTGTGATATGACATGACAGAGAATATAATTTACCTTGATGATAATTATCACTGACCCAGGTAGTTTTGCAAAGCTCGGACAGAGTGTGGAGTGTCTCTCTGATGGATCAGCTCCATCCAGGAAGGCTCTTCTGCAGCTCTGTAGCTTCACAGGCACTCTCTGGATGTGCTGGAGTATTTTTCATGTTTAATGTAGGAATCCACACATAAAAAGAAAACAAAACCAAGGTAATACTCTCAAAAATACCCTGGAAAATAAGAATGTAAATCTGGAATGCATTTGCAGTGGGTTTTGGGGGCAGTAAATGCCACAGATATTCACAGAATGAAATAGCCATTGGGGTCACAATATTGAAACCAAATGTTCCATCCTTCAGGACTTACCAGGGTTGCTGTCCTCTCATTTCTTTTTTCTTGTGAAACAGGAAAAATCAGAAGTTTTATCTTTCCTGCAATCGTAGGTCAGGGATGTAATAAGACATTTAAGCACAGACTGGAGAGGAGAATTATTTTAAAGCAGGGTGTAGCATTTAAAGTAGTTAAGTAGGCTGTTTCCCAGTTGTTGCCCAAATTTGTCAGGAAATTGTAAGATTTTGATTTAGCTTTTTTTGCTGATAGCATCATTCAAATGATTTTCAAAATACTTTTGTCACCAAAAGGGATTATCACAATAATCTTGAGCAGCCAAAAGTCCAAGATGCTACAAACATGGTTTGTAAGAAAGTCCCAGGCTATTAAAAAAAAAATAAATTAGGTCTGTATTTTGGATATTTAATTGCTAAAGAAAAATCCTGTTTCAGAGAACAAAGATGCTGAAAAATACTTGAATAGCTGTTATTCAAAAAGATGAGCCAGGCAACCCTAAACTTACCCGGATAAAAAAGGTGACTCCATTATTTCAAGTAACCCCTGGTAGAAATGAGAGCAGAATTTGGCATAGTGAGTAGATTAGTAGTATAAAACGAGAATATTCAGGCAATTCATCATGATGCCTGATTTTACAAAAATATGCAGAGCTCCCAGAAGTGACTAGCGCTGTTGAAAGGAAGGCCTGTTACTTAGATGTGAAACTTCTTTTGAGGCTTCTATTACTGACAGCTTTTGTTTTAGAAAGTGCTAAGTATTATGTGCTTCAGGGACCTCTGATTGCATCTTTGGATTTTTCCACTGCTGTTTTGGGAATTTTGGAAGGAACTTTGTTTCAGAGGCACCAGAGATGGCATGAGCAGTTGCAAAAGCCTTTAGCTCATGGGAATTGTGTGACACTCATGGACTTCAGCAGGGTCTGGCAATTTGCAGTTTTTAGGATCTGGCTTTGTGGCTGCGAGGGTGTTGTAGTGCTTCATTTCTCCTGCAGATTCGCCCCCCGGCCATTTCCCTAACGTGATGCTGCTGCATGCAGCTGTGGGGTGGAGTGGAGTGGCATTAGCTGGCAGAACTCTGTTGCTTGCATCCCCTCCCTGCATTTTTAAAAGCTGCTTGCAGCAAAGTGGCTTCTTACTGGGAGCAAGTTGTGTTTCCTGTTCATGCTTGCACCGATGGCTGCAGACTGGCTTTTTTTGCTGTGTCTCACCTTTGCTTGGGGATCGAGCTCTCCCTCCTGCCCTTTCATCTCCACACTTCTCATCTCGTGACTCATTTTTGGATGGTGAGGGAAGTATGTGGCAGGAAGAGGCTGAGAGGATCAAAGACATATCGGGGACTTTGGAGTCTGGGAACGCTGACTAATGCAAGGAGCCAAGAAAAGGGGCAGGCTTTTGTCATTGAGTGGGGAAGCAGTGTTGGGGCGGGATGTACTTTCCTTTTCCTGGGGTTCAAGGATGTGAGGCCATTGACTGATGGCTTTGTTGCATGCCAAGTGCTTCTTGCCCTGCCCTAAACAAGCTGGAAACAAGATAAAAAAGAAAGAAAAGTGAATGGGAGTAATTTGAAACACAGAACATCTGCATGTTCCTTATTAAAAGAAAAATAAAACAAATCCTTAAAAAGTCAAAGTGGTCCCTGGAGACGCATCACTTAGCAGGTGACGAGCTAGGCAGGCATATACACACAGAGATTTATTTGTCCTGCTTTCTCATGAGTCCTCCCAGGCTGGAGTCTCAGCCCACAGCCGTCTGAGCCCTGGCTGAAGCCTCTCCAATACTTGCTCTCTAGCAGCTTGTGGCTGAGGAGGAAAATGAGCTCCAAAAGGAGCCCAGGAGGGAGCTTGATGATTAAAAGGGGGCAAAAGCATTTGAATAAATACCTTTTAGCACCTGCTAGGAGTAGAATATACCTGACATTTGGTATTTTCTTCCAGGTGCTCTGATAAAAATTTAATCCACTTGGGGAATAGGGTTGGGGGTGGTCATGATTTGTCTCCCCCAATTGCATGCAACCCTGTTGTACAATCTTGTTTATATGGCTATCAAGCTTCATCTTAAAACTCACGGGCAGCTCACTCCTGGCCTTGTGCAAACCTTAGAGACGCTTAACTTTGCCAGCACCATTTGCAAACATCCTGGCACATGCTGAATCATGAGTGAGCTCTCACAAGTCAGCCTAAAAATGCCAGAAGAAAGTGTTTTTGTCTTTGTTGTATCAAATTCAGGCCTGATTAGAGCAGGAGTTTTCTAGAGGGACTATTGATTTTTGCCTCACGGACTGTACCCAGCAATTTGCAAGTCACACAGCCATCATTTATATCTGGTCTTCCGCAGCAAGATAACAGTCCCTGTAAAAAGACTGGTACGTTAACCATTGGCTTGGTGATGGATCACATTAATAAAAGCCTCAGATTCACCACAGCCAAATCATGAGTCTGTTCCAGCTGCAGTATTTTAGCTGGAAGATGGCAAAGGATATATGCAAATTGCTAGGACAGCACCTTCATTTCAGATGAAAGCCACCTGGGTTGAGGAATCTTGGTTTCTTCTGCAGGATTAAAATAAGGAAGGCTTTTTTCTTCTGAAGAAGCACCTTTCCCAAGTTTCTTTGTCAGTCTGATGGAAAGTCCGTGAAGTCAATGGTCTTCTGTAGATGTGTGTGTGTCCTTCTACATGATGGTCTACATCATCCATTGGACTAAAGATCAGCTTGCCTTGGCAGGAAAGGTTATGCATGATGGGCTCGCACAGTCCCATCTTGTCCCTTTTCTTGTGGTTTTGTGATCTCAGCAAGACTTTATAAAAATTAAGGCATGTTGCCTTAATATGCATTGCGGTTGCTTAAAACCATAGCTTCTATTCTGGATGTTTGGAAAAATACTTTCTTTTTTTTTTAAACTTTGCTTTTGTTTAGAAAATGTTGACTTTTCAAGTAAAACAACCACCAAAAACCAAACCAGTAAGCCCCACAGAAAAAGAATGCAAAAGATACAGATGGGAAAAAAAGATCTGATACTATGGTTAACCAACACAGGAAAAAGAAGGATGAACACATGTCCTCTCGGTGGATATTTGCAAGCAGGAGCTGCCCTCCTGACCTGCAACTGAGCAAGTTTCACGTCCCCCCATGAGAGTTCTGAAGCCTTATCCTAGAGTTACCCTGCAAGGCTGATGGTTCAAGTGTTGTGCATGGGAGACTCTGAGGACCTCCAAAGTTATAAAATTCTCAAAAATGACAGAAATTTTGGGTTCTGTCCTTCTCTGAGTCTTGTGGAGGTGTCTTCTGCTGAATTACTGATCTGAGGGGCTTGGAGACTGGCTGGCTCTGTTAATAGTAACATTAAACATATCAGAGCTTTTCTGTATCAAAACAGTATTCTCCCCAAAATATACAGTACGTGCAAGCCAAAAAAGCTTAGTGTTGGGAGGCTTTGAAAGGTGCCTGGCACAATTTGGAAGAAAGCTGCCTATGGCAGCCGATGCTGAGGTACATCCCCAGTGCCTGCAGGGCTCCCGTACAGCAAGAGGAGTGCAAATGACTTGAATCTTGTCTGACCAGAAATGCAGAGGTCCAGAAAAACTGTTTTTCGCTTAGTGCACAGGGCAGGAGACAGGCATCTGGTGTTGGCCCAAAGCTCCGCTTCGGGCTGCCAGAACGCTCAGTGCGAGGCTTTTCCCGAAGTCTTCCAGCTCTCTGTTGGCTATAACGTGCTCCCAGCCTCCTGTGGAGAACCACTGCAGCCCGCTTTGCATGCAAATTGTTAATGCATTGTGCATGAGGGCCCTAATTAATACTCTGCTGCAGATAACGATTTTACATTATAGCTATTAACCTTAGCATATTTCAAACTAAATGTCGGTGCGTTGGGGAGGATTTTGTGTACGTTGCGTTGTGAAATAATGAATTATGGTTTTGCATATTTTATATACTGATTTTTCGTTAATAATCATGAGACTAATGTTGGGGAAAAGAGGCCTGCAATAGTCTATTGGCTACTCCAGTGGTTAGGGCATTAGCCAGGCATTTTGGAGCCTCAGGTTCATTTTCTTGCTCTGCATTGACTTCCTGCACGTCTTTTAACCTTGTGTATGCAGTGAAGATAGAAGTACTTCCATCTCATAGGGATGGATTTGTAGTCCCGAGGGAAGGTAGCTGTCCTTTTCTGTTCCCAAACATTTCTTTTTCTCAGAATTTGTAAGAAAAGCAACTCGATTCCTGTCTCACTTGGGTGTCCATTTGCAGTGATCTGATTCCTTGATCAAGATTATGAGCCCTGTATCATCAAAGTTTGGAGGATAATGAGATTTTAAGGGTGATTTTTTTTTTTAAGATTTTTTTTTAGGATTTAATTGATTTGTCCCTAATAATAGACCAAAATTGATTACATGGAGTAAAAATGTTGAAAGCCTGGTCTGCTGGGGTTTGCCCGAGTAGCACAGTTCTGAGGAGGACATCTGGTTCAGACTGAGGACAAGGAGAGTCGGAGGCTAAACGCCACTATTAGCTGATGGGCACTGGTGCTGATGGTGGTTGAAGCTGTTTGTGTCTGCAGTTCTCTGCCCCATTGTCCTTCTGGGGGTGTTAGGAGAGAGCATCTCCCATTGCCTCTCCTGCTAAAAAAAAAAATTTAGACTTGTGTTCAAAGCACCCTGCAAACCCGTTTTCTCTGCCAGGGCAAGTGCAACACCTGGGGCAGGGCTACAACCTGCATTTACCACGAGGAGGAGAATGTCCAAGGGTTTTCCAGTCCTTTCCAACTCACCCATCTTCCTATATTCCGTCCTTGAGCAATGTTTAAATGCTGAAAATCCCAAAGTGCCGAACTCTGAGGAAACCTGGCCCTCATTTACCCTGCAGTTGCTATGATGTGTAATGGAAAAAGGATGCTTATAAGGCCACTTTCTTTCAGAAGAATTTTGTTTCTGATCCAACTGGCAATAATTCTAACTCTGTGTAAACTATTTTATGGATCTGTATAGTCAACAGATCAATTTTATTATACTTGGCCACTGCAGAAAAACTGTAAACTCCTGCTGTTAGCTGATGTCTGGGAAATATGTTTACAACTTTATTCCTTTCCTTTGGTGGCATCAATGTATTTATTTTTTTATTTAATAAAAAAATGTGCTGTGCTCTCTCCCATGCAATTTTATCATGCAGAACTTTTCCACATGGCCAGCTCCAGCACACCATATTGTGCTAATGAGAAAGCATTTGCAATTCTAAATAATGACAGGTCTCTTGGTTTTCCTGGGCTGGTAAAAGTTCAATTCTCCTTTGTCTTTCAACTATTATGTTTTACTGATTTTAAAGGTATTTTATGTAGCATGTTTGCAAATATCCGTTTCCAGTGAAGCCCCCAAAGTGACTGAGGAAGCAAGATTTGCTTCAAAATGAGTTAACCCCTGTTAAAATGATGTAGAAAGTATTAAAAGGTGTAGGAGTGAGTTGCTGCTATTCACAGCCGTGGTAGCCAGCATATCGGAGTAGCTTCCTTAGGTGGCCATGCTCCACCCCGTGACGAAGTTAGGTCTGGTAGCCGCCCTGAGCACATCCCTCCTGTTATTTAATTGATTTAGTGACAGTTTTGGTTTATGCAGGGAATTGGACTGTGGCAATGAGCTACCCAGGGACCCAAATGCTGCTTGGCTGAGAGCGAGGGCTTCTCTATGGGACGTCAAAACAGTTACCTTTTTACAAGTTGGCACTGCCTCTCTGGAAGGATATATTTGAAGGGAATGTTGGATCGGTAACTTTAAAAGCCCCTTTAAAAATAATCAAGTTTGGGAACACGTTTTCATGTGATCTAAGCTTCATCTAACCCAGTATCCCATCTGTGACAATCATCAGTGCCAGATGTTTCTAAATAAGATATGAAACTCCCACGGCAATAGATGTGGAATGATTTGCCCTAAACAAAGGTCCCACCCTGACCTTGCATAGTTTCAGATCAATCCTGGAGCAGGTGTTTTACTATGAATACCTGGTGGACAGGAAAAGCTCATGAGACACTCATTATTTACTGAATTATACTAAATAAAAATATACAGCTTCCTGACCAATCTCAGCTGTGCCATCTTTTGAGTTATGCTAAACTGGCACTTTCCTTTTCAAAAGAACTGACCACAGCGTCACAGAATAGACCAAGTGGGAAAGGACCTCTCGAGTGAGCTTCAGACATGGGCTGCATTTGGGAGCTGTCAAATTAGGAACAGGGAAAACAAATTACAGATCTATTTTACTTGAACAGGAATCGGTGAAAAGCACTCTGGTGAGTCTTGCATTTGCAAAGTCACTTTTTGGAGTGGATTGACACCTCAGCTATTGCTATGATACCTTGGCAACTCTATTAATTCATACTTTCTCTTGGTTCCTATGCAATCTGCACATTCAGGGTCAAGCCTTCGCTAATGACAGCTCCTTGTGTTTCAAGGTGGCCGAATCAGCAGGACGTATGGCACGTATCCACAGAGCTTTAAAAATATCTTTCTACGTGACATATGCTGTTTGTCCCTGAGCACCGGATAGGTTAATTGTTAAAGAAACATTAATAACATTAACTGATGGTATGGCTTCCCACTGCCTCTGCCCTGGCAATCTCACACTGGCAAATGGATTAATAATCCTATCGGAAATGAATGTCGTTGCTATGCAAGTAACTCAAAACTAGATAATTTAAGAATAGTTTGGATGATTACTAATTAGATCCACTGACACAGGGGAATTTGAATTATTCATGACTGGCTGAAAACAGCGGGTAATTCATTTGTGCACTTCTCTGCAACTAATGTGAAAGTTGTTTATTTTTTCCCACACACACCCAGATGATCTGCTAAAAATGATCCCTTTGTTTCCATGCTGATCATTTCACTGAGGAGGAGCGTCAGGGCTTCAAGGTTAGGATAAAAAGCCTTGAAAAGTTATTTGGAGAAACATGTGGACAAGGCACACTTTGAGACATGAGCTTTATTCTTTATTCATTGAGTTTCAAAAGGCCAACCCAACATCTGAACTTCTGAATAAACATCCAAATTAAGATGCTCACACACTGCTGGGGTAGGTGAGGAGATGTCACATGGTGGCACCTGCATCCCTGCATGCACTTTTTTTTGGGTGCTGGGGTGCATGAGCTAGCTAGAAAGACAAGAGGGCACCCTTCGCAATGCCACCCCACTCCCTCTACTCTCCCTGGACTCATCCAGCACCACCCTGTCTCCCTGCAGCCGAGGCGTCAAGCACTCCCTAGCGTCCACCTCTCATGTGGAGGAACACCCTGAGGAGCTTCCCCCTCTGAGGACCCTGTGTGTATACAGATGCACATGCCACTCAAATCTGACACCCCCAAATAGGAAGCACGCCGTTTTTCATGAGAAAAGGCATCTTTATTTAGCAGCACTGCACACATGTACTGCTGGACATGGAATTTGCTAAGGTGAGCTGTGTAATTCAAGTTGAGGACATATAGGAGGTAATGAAAGGTGTTGTCCAGCTGTGCTCTGTTTATCCTTAACAGCATGCAAATGATTCAAAATAGTGCGCAAAAGCTCCTTCTGTCCTGGCACTGAGCTGAGAGCCCCAGCCAGCAAAGATGCCTGAACAAACCAATTTTAGGACTCCTCCCTTATACCTTGTTCCTTCCCTGAGATGGCTATGATTAGTTTAAATAAGAGTGGGGGAAAAAAAAAACCAAAAAAAAAAAAGAGTGACTCTGGAACTGGAGGATAAATAACCTCACACATTAAATTACCCAGCTCGTTCAATACCAGGCTCTGCAGGTCCTATTGCCTTTATTAATTTATGAGCTTTATTATCTTGATTTTTCATTAAAATAAAATAAGTTGGTCTAACTCATAAAATAGATAAAGTGAAGCACAATAGTTCATTTACCATTGATCCATATTTGTAACTCACAGAAGATGACAGCTATTGTTAAAGCAGAGAACAGCACCTCGTCTTTCCTCCCTGGCTCACCAGTGTACTTCTTGCTCTTATTTTTACCAGTTTCCAGCACAGCTGCACTAGCTCATGTCAGTGTCTTAGATGTGTCTAACACTTCGTCAGGTGGGAGGCAGAGAAACATAACTTGCCTGAGACCACAGACTGGAGCAGTTACTGAACTTGGTCTTGTGGCTTAAGAAAAAAGTGGGGAAAAAAGAGTGTGAAAGCTGCTGTAGAGGGGATTAATATGTAAAAGAAGACACATAAAGCACACCATGTGGCAGTGAATACATTTTAAGTGTGAGAGGCTTGCATCTTTTTTTTTGGTGAAATACCAGATTCAGGCCTTTCTTCTATCTTAAACCAGCCAACACTTGAGCACAGGGGATCTGTGTTTCTCCACATGAGTGTGTGTGCGCATGCCCCATATATCCATTTCTGGATAGAAGTGAGAAAAATGCCAAGGGCTCAAGTGTGTTTGCGGATGAATTCCCATATATATGAATTTTAGAATTTTCCTCTTACAAAGTCAAAGATGTGTTAGACAGCAGAGACATTTCAATAGCATGTAGCCCTTAGAGGAGCAATGCTAGTTGTGTGGCAAAGTCATGTCTGAAATGATGCTGGTTTTACAGCTGTTGTTGTGATTGTAACCAGCTCCCTGCCCCTCAGCAGTCCCTAGCAGGCACCATGGCTCTGCATCCCCCTTCCAGCTTCTCCCATGTTGAGCCACTGCTTAACCCTGGCAGCCACCTCCTTGTCCGTGTCTTCCTCAGTATGAGCAGTGCTGGCACTGACAGCATGAAAACACAAGAAAAAAATCACTACATGGTGTTTGTTAATGTGTATTTCTATTTCCTCCTCCTGGTAAGCCAGGGAAGCTTAATTGGCTATTTCGTACTGCTGTCCCTTTCTCCTTGACCCCAGACCTTGGTTTCTGGCATCTCCAGCATCACTCCATAAATGACAGTAAAAACACCTGATGCGGCAAGTGGGTGCTTTATGAGGAGTGATACGGCATCAATCATAATTAACCTGCATGTCCCTGTCACAGGCTGGGGCAGGCCCCATCACATCTGGTTTCCTGTTTAAAAATACTTTGGTTTATGTAGGTTTAGCTGAAAACAACCAAGAGACTGATCTCTAGGCAATGGGAGCTGGTGAAAGATGAATTATCTGTCACTCAGAAAGATGCCCTGGCTGTGGAAACCATCAAGCACATTCGTAGGGTTTCATTAGTCCTGCTTCCTCCCCCTCCCCACCCTTGGCGTTGTTTGCTTTTCGGATCAGTTAGCAGCCCAGCATCTGCTCTCTGAGCCTTTTGGAAAACACTTTGGAGGATGTGAAGCACCTGAGTCCTGCAACAGCATGATTTCACAGCCATTTGTAAAAGCAGGGTCATTCCCTTTGCTTCTTGAATTTAACGCCGCACCATGGTCTTTTCAGACCTGTGTACGTACAAATAAATAGTAGCCAATCAGTGCAAAGTGTGTTGACACTCTGCATTAGCACAAGAGGTGCTGTGGGTTTTGTATCACTGGGCTGTAAAGCGCTGGAGACTTTTGGTGCTGATTTTTGGTGCTTAAGGCAGAAAGTGGCTTGCAGAGCCACCAGGTAAGTGGAACTGAGACTGTCCTCCATGCTGCCTAGCCGATGCTGGGTGCTTTTGGTTTCCTCTGCTCCCGCTTGCCCCGTGATACAGCAGCTCCTCTTGGTAACAGAGAGCAGAGTCTGTGGTCAGTGCCTTGTACAAGCCACACCATCAAACACAACTCTTCTTGTTAATTCTTTTGGTGACTAGCTGGTGGCCGGTGGGAGGCAGGGAAATTTGGGCCTGCTGGTGTTGTATCAAGACGATTGCATTCTCCTGACGTGCCTTGCAGGCTCAACTCAGTTGGAGTTATTAACATGTTTTTAAAAAATTCCTGACCACTTCAAATGTGTGCATTCCTCTCCCTCCCTCCAAATAGCGCTTTGACTGTATTGAGAGTTAAACTGGTAGCTCTCTTGAACCTGACATGGTAATAAATCTAATAACATCCTGCTAACAGAGCTAAATACCTCATTTGAGGAAAAATGAAGCAACATTTTTCCCTGAGCTGTAAAATATGTTGAGTGATTTCATTTCCTTTGTATGGAACATTAGGGCTTGGCATAATCCTCGCTCACTCTTAAAGAGCATAAAAGTCGTCTCCCGTGTGATAGCTCCAGTCGCCTCGCTGCCAGGTACCTGCTGCGCACTCTGTGCCGCCTAGCCTGCTTCTAGCAGTAGCATGTGTGGTTTTCCCTCTCACTAAAGAGAAAAGAAAACAGGTCTGTTCTGGCATTCAGTTGCAGGCTGTAAAATTGTAATTAGCAGTCAAGACACAGCCATCTCTACCTACAAAGGCCACCTGCACCACTGATGCTTCGCTTTCAGGCATGTCCCTCAGTCTGCCAAGGTCCAAATGCAAGACACGTTATCTGGCCAAGTCTTAAAATGAAGAATGAATGAAATTTGAGTAGGGACAGTGAGATGCCAAAAGATCAATTTTTAAAAATCTAAATGGCTTTCCTTATGTCTCTGTATGGGAGTCTTTACTTTTAATGTAGATAGCTTTCACTGGGGAAGTGTGGGGAAGAGAGACATTATTTGGGAAGATTCTCAGTTATTTCATGACTGTTGCAACTGAAGTCCCATAAAATGAAAGTTCTGTTTTTAGGAGCTGAAGGGGAAGGATACAAGACGAATTTTGTGTGCTTCAAATATTTTTGTCATCTCTGCTGTTTAATTTGTCTTCCTCTAAAACCAGAGCAGTTAGGAATCTTTTAAAATCCAGCTTTTTGGGGTTCACTGCACAGAATAACCTAAATGAAGTTTGGCTCTCATTTCTGCTCCATGCGACTCCATTAACTACACTGAGAAAACAACTGACTGTGAATTGTCTAAGCTGTATATATAAATATACAGATATAAAATATAGGATATAATATTATCTATATTTGAATATAAATAAAATATCTATCTTATTTCACCCTTCTCTTAATGACTTGCAGTCTTTTGAGCCTTCTACCAAATCTTCTTTATCTATTGGATGTTTTGCAGTCTTAAATGGATGCCTATTTATGTTTCCTAGTCCTTAGATCGGTAGCTTTTCATCTAATTCCTGCAAAATCAGTTCCAGTTTCATGGACTGGATTGCATTCTTTCATTTCCATTAAAGGCAACTATTGCAAATGAATACAAACATAAACGTATTCACCCCTTCACTGTGTATAAACGTGCATCTGTCATGGTTCTCCTAATCTGCCCTTTTCAGTTCATCCTTCATACCTCAAATACAACTAAACCTTTGAGTCAAACGACTTTTATTCTTCCTGGATGTAATTTACTTGGTCATTTCCTTTATGTCATGAGCTTCCTTTTCATGTCACCAAGATGAAATCAAATGCATAGCTCTTTGTCTATCTCTAAGTCTTTTATATTGATTAGATATGGATCACCTCAATTTATTAGTTGTGGAGAGACCTAAAAACTAAGCACTCCTTGGCTTTAGCACAGAGTACCTGTTACATGTCCATGAGCAGGTCAGCATTAGGATGTTGTGCCAGAGGCGTTAACGGATTGCTTTACTGCATGAAGTGATGTGTTACTGCATGAAGTGATGTGTGCTGCACGTTCCCTTAGCAAAGCTGTGGCTGAGTGGCAGGAAGGAAAGCTTCCGATTTGTGTTGATTATAGCAATTGATAATAATAACAATAAATTGATTTTAATTATCATGAATGCAATCATTTCCCACCTGTAATTTCACAAGATGTTTAGATACTTGGAAAAAAAAATACTAGAAGCCGAGTAGAAGAGCTGTTTGATTTGGTTGTTCATGTGTTTCTGCCTGAAGCAAGGAGAGCTGGAAGGTACCAGCTAGTGGTCAGGTATGTTAGGAGTATCTTGTGCTCACTCTTTACTCAGATGTCTATGGAAAAATACGTCCCTTTAAAATACAGTGTTTGAAATTCATGGCTCCCCTAGAAAAATTAATAACATTTTGCCATCTTTTATTTGAATAGTTTCCATAATTGGGAAAGAAATCTACTACATTTTTCCTTATCTCTTAGCATTATTTACAGCTCTGTGATACCATTCTGATCACCTTACCACGGTCAAACCATTATTTTAATTAGTAATTCCCACAGAACATGCTGCAGCAAATATAAAAGCATAGAAGATTTTACAATTGTTTTAAGAAAAAGGGTGTGCAATTCAAACAGCTTTGGAGGTATTTTTAATTCCCCCAAAGCATTGTTGATAGTTTTTTCAAAAGATGGATTTCAGTAATAACCCACGGACCTGATTTTTTAACCTTTGCAACAGCAGTTACTACTTATAAGAAATGCATATGTTGGTATAATTATTTCAAATGCTCTGAATGCATAATTTTCATCAGGGGTTAAAGTAAGAGAAATATATATTGAAATTTTAGAGTTTGTATGAGACTTATCTCCATAACAGCTCCCCAACTTTCTACTTCCCCTGATAATCCTCTTTAGAGAACAGGTCCTATCCTGTCCCATCGGGCACACTGTCTTCTCTTCCTCTGCTACCTGCTTGCCTTGCACGCCTAGCACAGAACTGAAAAAATAAGGATTAATTACTAGGCCTATTACGGCATCTCAGCACTGAGGCTGTCCCCTTGTGCAGCTTGTGCAGATGGAGAAGGCAACACTGAACTCAAGATGCCTGCTTTTCCCTGTGACGTGAGTTAAACTTTTGGGCTGGCCTGGGCTAACAGGGCTGTGTGGCAACAGATGCAGGAGGGACCGATCTGCTCTAAGTTTTTGATATGGTTCCAGCTGTTCCACTTGTATTTGAGCCTCTCACCCTGTCAAACTGATGGGAACCTGTTTTACAGAGGTCGGAAAACACTAATCCACAAAACATTTAGGGCTCTCTTAATGCCTGCTTGAAGTCACTTGGGAGTTAGTTCAGATCAAGGCGAAAGGGATTTCCCCCAAAACATGTGGTAAACCAAGGAACCATAAATTCCCTTAATTCCATTAAATGGGGCTGTGACCTTGCATGCATATCACTGCTTACTCCTCAGTTGTGGGTCTGCAGATCTAAGGAGCTTGGATGTTACACAGTTTTGCAGAGAATGAGTTCTGCTGAGGAAATAAGCTTCAATTTACACTGGTTTCACATTGAGCAGAAAAATCCCGAGTTTTTTCCCTCAAAATGTGGAGATGAAAAAGCAAGACAAAACCCAACCACCAACCCCAAATCTTTGGGATTTTTAAAACATTTCTCACTATTTCTAAACTCTCAGGTGTCATTCATTTAACATTTTCAAGTATTAATTTGCCATAATGAGAATTGGCAATTTAAAAGCAAACTGGCTCTCTGCTGAGAGTTAGTATTTTTATATAATTGCACAACTCTGTGAGCAAAGAGTTTAGGGCTTGTCTCATGGCCTTGCACAATCTTTTTCCCCTTGTATCCCCTCCGAGGGCTGCAAAGCTCTGCTGGACTGTGTGCCGAAGACCTGCTGTGGTGTTAGCAGCATTCATTAGAAACCACAGTGCTGATATGCGTTACCATTTATGCTGCTTTCTGGGCAGATGACTAAATTTCAGGCCCATTGATTTCAACTAGAAGGGTGCAGTGCACCACCTACGTTCCCATATTAAACCGTCTTGGCTACATCCCACTGCCGTAGGTTGCGACAACGTCTTTTCTTGTCTTAGGGCTTTTGCTTCTGTTGACAGGCTGTAATTTAGGTTGACATGCAATAATTCTGTCGCTGAGTCCTTTGCTGAAATAAAGTTATTTTTAAAAGTAGTAAGAATCTTTACAAAATAACACCAAAAAAAGGGATTTATTACTGTTTCATTGCTGTGTTCTCAAAATCTTCCCCCTTCTCATCTATTCTGCTAAATTTATTTGGACTTTGGCTTCTGGAGCAAGTGATGAACTTGGAAGGCACCAGGTTTCCTTTATAATGATGTTCTCACCCTGCAGATCTCAAGTGCTCAGAAACTGACTGAAAAATCATAGCTTTGACCCAGCAATCTTGGTTTGTTTTTCAGAATAATTGTTCTCTGTCTTCAGACCTTATTTTATTATATTTTATTTTTTCTTCTTTTTTTTTTTTTTCCCAGAATCCTAAGAATTTTCTTTTTTTTTTTTTTTTAACCAAAAGCTGAGATTCTGATGTTTGGATCCGGGCCATTGAAGAAACCCCTAACATTTACTTGTAAGAAAATCACAGATTGAGAGCTTGTCCTCTCCACTGATACTGCCATGGCTTATATTCCTATTTTACTTACACTCTTCTTTAATGTAGTCCATGGATGATACATTGCTTTAAATTATTTATATTGCAGACTTCATTCCCCAACACTTGTTAGTTCCCTCTGAGGTAGAGCCCAGTGAAAGGTCTGGAGAGCCTTTCTGAAAAATCAATACCTCTGTGATCCAAACTGTAATAATTAAACAAGGGCAATCAAATGATCAAGCAGCCAACTTAGTCCGTCTTGACAAAGTGCCCTTTTGTCTCATAAAGGTGAGGCTGTTAATGCATGCAGTGATTAAAAGTCACAGCAAGGTGGCTTTTACTGGAAAGTGTCCCTTCCAGCTGCAGAGTGGTGTGGTAGCTGCAGGCATCGCTGTGCAACATGTGGTCTTGTTTAATCTGGATTTGGGCCATTTGGCTCATGTAGTCTTTCACTTGCTGAGCTGCTGCAAATTTGTCTGATTTAAATTAAAATTATTTTTGATGTATCCACAGTTGCCTATAACCACTTACCGTAAGCAGGCTCTGGAGCGCATAGCTCTGTGACCCTTCTCCGTAGTCTCCCTTTGCTCCACGTGACACCGAAGGCACGTCCTTCCCGCCCGCTGCTGTGGCATGGGACACATGGCTGGTGAATTCACACACATGGGCAGGCAGGTCTGGGGGGGATGCATTACCAGGAGGGGCAGTCACGGTGCAGGGAAGTGTGTTTGCAGGCTGCGGTGCAGGATCCAACCCTCGCTGAGGGGCTTGTCGCCGGCTTCGACAGCTGTCTCTAATTGGGATCACACTGATCAGTTGCTAAAATGATGCTCCCAATAGGCCAGAGTGAGTTTTCCTAAGAAAAGCTGGAATCACGTCTCTCAGCATGGTAGTCTGGCTGATGTGAAATAAAAGGTATGTTTGTCAGTTTTGTGTCACGCTTCCTCCCTCACCTCCTGCTGGGGAGCAGGGCTGATATGATTAGAAGCAGCTCAGACATGCCTTTTGGATTGCCTGCAGCAATACTAGCAGGGACTTTGTTTTTTGGTTTCCATTTATAAAGCTGGGTTTGGTTCCTTCCAGTTCTCCATTTCTGTCGCTCTTCTGAAGGTTGCTCAGCTCACTGAATACATACAGCTATTAGAGAAATGCTTAAAATAACCCCAGATTTCTAGCTTAGGTCACAAACCGGGGAGTGAAAATATTTAGTCAGAAGTGCCTTGGGTGTTTAAGCAGCAGAAAGAAGTGTTTGCAAATAATCCTAAAAACCAGAGACCTCTCTGAAAAGTCAGAAGTGGTGTTTCTGTGCTGACTGGGAGCCTGCAGAGGCCGATTAATGGTTGTGATTGCACTGACAGCCAGAAAAATTGTGTGTCGGAAGGGTAAAATCCTCAACAATGTTTGCAAGTGTGATGCAGCGCTTTCTGTCAGTACGCACCATTTATGCTGTGCACACCTTCACTTTCAAACATGCGTGTGGGAAAAATGATTCAACACTTCCCATACAGATGATGTTGCGGCCTATGTGAAACATAGAAACGTAAAATACTAAGGCAGGCAAAAGCCTAAACATCTCAGTCTCAAAGCACCACCTCAGGGCCTAGGGGAAGTGGTACTCAAGGGCTCTGATTTTCTGGTTTCCTGTTGAGAATGTGTTTTTCATGAAGCAATATGTACCTCTCCATTTGCTGAGTTTCTAAGAAGAGAAATCAGAGTTTTCCACTGAAAACAGACCTTTGTGCGTGAGCCGGTGATTAGCTGAAAGTCCAATTTTTCTCAAGTAATAGCTTGTAAGGAAATTTTCAACCACCTCTCTGCAGCCTAATTTGGGAAACTCAAGCTCTCAGGTCTAAGATTTTTCTGCTAGTGAGCACTGGTGTTACTCATTTATGAAAGCCTGGGCTGGGAAGAACATCCCAGATCTGACTTGCTGCAAGCATGTGTGATCGACAGTCCTGCCATTGTACCACAAGCAGTTTGCTAGGTGGGAACCAGACCCTTTGCAGTACCTTCTCCTTTTGTCACTGGGGCTGCATCCCAGTTTACACTGCATTTCTTAAAAGTCATCTGGATTTATGAGGGCTTTGTGCAGACTGCACTGGAAATCTCTGTAGCGTCCGGGCCTCCATTAGCTTTCTTTAGCAGGGTCCATGGCACAGAGGGGAATTTTGGTTTCCTTGTTTCACTTCATGAGCGCTTTATTCTTTCTGGTGAAGCCCCTGTCTGAACAGTGTGCCAGTTCTCTTTGGCCTGCAGTAAACTGCCGCCAGCTCACGGTGCAATGGGCATCTAGTCTAATGCTACTGGTATTATGATAAATGTTGTGTGATACTAAATTAGGTCTGCCAAGGATTGATATGACTTTTATCCTGTTTTTTAAATACATATAAAAGTGTCTCTGCTGTAGAGCTGCCTCCCTTGGCAGATTTATGGGTGCATTTGGGAATAATGGTGCCGTATGATGATTATAAAACTATATAAAGCATTCTTTACTGTTCATTACCATTGCTCTACATTAACTCACGATTATCTCCTGATGCATTGCAGTTGCAAAACCCATGCCCTGCCATATGAGAGTCTGAACAATCTGATCTTGTTTGGACACTAGATAGTTTGGGGAGGAATACACTCTCACTTGTTTTCATGCAGAGGCAATGGCCTGTCTTCTTCCAGCAGCTTGCAAAGATTCCCACAAACACTAGAAGTGAGCAGTGGGAGGTTTTTCTGTGGGCTGTGGGCAAACCGTACACAATCCATGTTGCAGATATGCTGATGTGCCCCCAGGCCAGCCAGCAGGGCAGTGGGATTCCTCAGCATGAGCAGCCTGGTCAGCTGAAACCCCCCTCAGGGGCTTGAACAGATGCTGTAGCTGAGGAAAATGACCCTCCTGCAAGGAAGCAGTAATGGTGGCACTTCTAAACCTAACAAGCTTCAACAGCAAACACAATTGCCAAATCTTCAGTGGCTCTTAGTGTGTTGCGTACCAATAAAAAGGCAATTGAAAAAAATCTGTCAGAACTGCATTAGGTTGGAGCTGAGCTCTTTCGGAAACCTGGCCTCACTGCTGAGAATTAAGCAGCCAAAAAATCTCTCCCTGAGCACCTCAAAACCTTTGGTTTTTGACATGAGGCAAATCCCAAAAATGCACCTGAAAATAACTTTCATTGTCTTCAGAAGGCTTGGGATAATGCCATTAGCACCCCAGCTGCTCTTTCTCCTGTTCATGAACATGTATACATGGGAATTGCCTGCTGATTTTTTGAACATCAAACTTGCATCAATTAAATATCACAGTGTACTGGGATCACTCTTTTGCTGCTCGTGACTTTTGCTTGCATATAAGACATCTGGCTCTGAATGCAGCATCAGTTTGATTTTTTCAGTTGCTTCTTTCTCTTTGAGTGAAACAAAGCCCATCCTGAATGCCTTCCCCCAAAGTCAGGAGTGCACGTCTATATCTCATAGCCATGCGTGCAATGGCACTCTGATTGCATTTCTTGTGGCCGGCCGATGATAACATTTTATTGAATTGGTGCATAGATTAAATCCCCTCAGCCATGACAATTAAATAGGAAAAAATGTGTATGCCATTTACAGGGATAATATTTAATCAGAAATAGACAAGAACATGAGTCACCAGCTCAGAAACAAACCCAGTCTTTATATAAATTCAATTGAACTTGTTCCAGCTGTTTGAAGCAAAAAAAGTAACATTTTTCATAGATGCGACAAGTGCAAATGAGCCTGGTTGAATTTGTCCAAAAGCAGAACCATCAGGGCATTTTAAGGACCTCACATCACTGCTTATTGATGGCAGCTGGGGAAAATAACTAGGCAGTGGCAAAGGCTGGGTCAAGGGAGGTGCTGAGCATCGTGGGGCTCGGGAATATGGCACACAGAAGTTGCATCTCACTCTGACTTCAGTTCACAGGTGTGCATGAATGACAGCAGTTGCTACCATGCTCTGGTCCTGTGGTCCTGGCTGCAGCCCCACTGCCCACCCTGTGGGGCTGACTCCTGTGAGGGATTCATGCTTTAGGTGGAGTCAAGGCTGGAGCTCATTGAAACAAACTCTTTCATACAGAACTTTCTCATTAGGGACAGCAGAGAGAGCACTGGGCACTCGGCTGCATTTTTGGCAGTCAATTAGTATTAATCAAACCCAAGATGTAGAGATAAATTATTAAGAATAGTCAGAATTGAATAGCGGAGGGATGTCTGCTGGGACAGCAGCAGTCTGGAGACGTTCCAGTTGTTTTCAAGTTTACCATAACCTCTTTGGCAGAGAAAACAAGCTGGGCGTTTCACGCTGACAAGTTTAGTTGCACAATATGACACTCCAGCCTGGCTGGAGACAAAAGCAGGAGGAACTTTCTCATGGAAACTGTGCTCCTGTCTTCAGGGTATCTAAGAATTTCAAGTGCGTATGTGTTAAGACTCCACTAGCAGCATCCCCCAGTCTGCAAGATTTCCCCCAAAAATCAAGGCTCGTCAATTAATTCCTTTTAAATTCATTCAATCTGTTCTGCTGCTTCCAAACTTTAGTGATTAAAGTGCCTTGTGGTCCCAAGCGCAAAAGTCTAAGTAGCATGCAATCTTTGTGGCAGCGACCTTAGGACTTTTCCAAAATTAGCATTACGTTAAATTGACAGGGTCTTTTGCCCTCATAAACCCATGTTAAGTGAGGTTAATTATCCCATCCTTTCTTTCTTTACTAACCCATTTCCTCTCACCTGCCCAGACTGATTTTGCCTGACAGGCCTGTACGTGCTATTTGCTTTAACCATTTTAAGTCTTGGGTCCTGTTTTTATTTTAATCTGGCCCCATAAGACCTGGCTGTGTTCCAGGCAGTGCTGAAAAATCAATGCTGATTTTGCTGAGCGCCCCTTGGCCACCTCTTTTTAAAATTCTTAGCTATGAAGTAAGTAGACTACTGCTCTTAATATGTCCGATTTGAGTAAATGAACTGGTTCATACTAGCTGGGAGAGAGAAACATTAGTTTCACCTGCCTACACATTTACCTCAATGAATGGCTCAAGGAAGTTCCAGTGCGGATCAGCTAATGACACCGAAATCAGCCACTTCACTAAAAAGCCAGGAAAATGAATTTACGTCCTCAAGGAGACCTTGTGCATCCGTGTATGCCTCAGTAAAGAATATATACACACATTTACTCAGAGGAAATGCTCAATCACCGTGTTATACAAGCAGGAGCATGAATGACAACATACAAACAAGTGACGTGTGTGAGTGTATTGAATACAGCAGCCCTGTTCCCAGTGTGGCAGCAATATGCTGTTATTTACCAATCCCTTTCAGCCTCCTACTTAGGAAAGATGCATTTTCAAAAAGTGCAAGAGGTAAAATTCATGGCATTTTAATTTGGTGTTGAATCAAAGATGAGGGAGTGCAGGGAGAAAGAAACCCTAAACATTCTTCTAGGAGAAGAAACTAAAAATTCAGCATCCAGCAAGTGGAGGGGGACATCAGCTGATTCTCTCTCTGAGGGTGTAACTGCACCCCAATGTGGGAATGCACTTTGGGTAGATGTGCCTGAGATCCCACTGCATGCTCAGTTCAGGAACTGAGTTCAGGTCACAGAGCTGCAGCTGCAGAGGGCACTGCTAAGTAAGCTGTTAAATAACAGTATTTAAGGCCATGGGATTTCTTAGCCTTGCTGAAAATGTTATATTTTGAAAGAATAAAACCTGAACTTTTGATTTATTTGTAATACTTGGTGTGTGCATCAAAATAGAAAAGGTCCTTCTTTGGCTTCGGCTATTAGCATGCCAGCTAGACTTGTCTCCTGACCTTGAAACCCAAAGAAAGCGCATTTTTGTTGTCATCAATCATTCTTCTGCAAATGAACAGGCCCTCCTGAGTGCTAGGACAGCAGCAGGACAGGCAATATTCTCCAGGCTGTAAGAGTGGCTTGCCTTGCTTGGCAAGCTGGCATGTTTAATGTGTGAGCGAGAAGTAAAAGGTAGGTCAGCAGCTGAATGATGCCTACAGTAAGCAGTATAAAATAGGGAAGTATTTTGGTAGTGTTGGCTCTGGTAAGGATGGAGCTACAAAATCCCCTTGTAACCGACTGCACAGCAGTGAGCTGCCAGTGCTGTTCTTGTAGGGACATGAGGCTCATTAAGTAGGGAGCCATGTCTCTCCCCCAACCTCAGCCTCAGTGGTTGCAGCAAAAGGTGGTTTTTTTCAAGTGATGAGATCTGCTCAGTGTCACCTTATCTCCTCTGCATCCTCACCATTGGAGTCTCCTTGGACCACCAGGTGCTCACAGTGACAATAGGCTGGAAGGAGGTGACGCAAAGGGGAAAGCCAATTGCACTCATCATTTTTTGGCCAAAAAGGCCCTTAAGATATGCCTTTTCCTAATGACTTTGATGACTGGTACATTTTGTTCTTACCCTAAAAGTCAGTGGAGTCTCAGCTAAAAGCTGGGGGAAAACTATGGCAAATCAGATCCCTTCTACAAAAGAAGTTATGTTATAAGCTCAGTCGTAGCCTAGCTACAGCTTTTTTGCAGGTACTCAAAATATTATAGGTGTAGCTGTTGTAAAAGAACATCTCTGACATCAGGCCTTGATTGAGCGTGAACAATACATTATTTTCTTCCATAATACTAGCGGCAGATTTCAGAGAGTGGAGCTGCTTTCTCTAGAAAAAAGGAAAAAAAGAGACACAAAGCAAAGTAGCAGACAGAGCAATGTAGGTTCCCGACTGAGGGCAAATAGGTCACATTTAAGATGTCAAGGGGGACTTGGGAGATTTATGTTCAAGCTTCTCCGCAAGCAACTTTTTGCGTGTCTGTGAACGGGTCCTTTAACCTTCCTGTGCTGCAGTGACCTGTTTGTAAACCGCAGATATTTTTTGCTTAATTTGGGTTTGCTGATGCCAGTGGATTTCTTTGATGTGACCTCAGCAGGCACTGCTCATATCCTCAGACTATGGTGTCTTCAGGAAGGATTAGATATGTATCATTGACTTCTGTATATCCTATATATGTTTGTACAGCACCTTGCACAGCGCAATCCCCACGCTACCATGTGGGGTCTCTAAGTGCTGACAAAACACACATCATAGTAAAACACAATGCTATCACCTTTACCCTCTACCTCAATTTTATTTTTGCTAGAAAACTGAAGTATGAATTGGTATGAAGCTGATAGCTTCCTAGGAAGCTAGGAAGTAGGAAGTTGTTAGCAGGTCAGCCATTATAAGACACAGAAATGTTTGTGTTGGAAGTACCCAGGCATTTCCTAATAGGCTGTGCTAAATTCCCAGGCAGGGGAATGAAAACATGCACTTGCTTGAAAAGTCCATGCATGCCTATGCAATGAACTGCTAGAATAGTGTTTTATCCCTATCTAGAAGATAAAAGCTTTGCTCTTCTTGTTGGAGAAGGCCTGGTTGAAAATGAGTTAGGAGCTTTTCTTTTTGCTCATTTTCTGCCTCTGTGTGTGTGCGTGTGAGAGAGAGTTGCTATGGTGAACAAAGGGTAGGAAGAACTCTGATTTCTCCCCACAAAACGCTAATCTTACTCCTCCTGATACTGCCTATTTTCTGACATATATATACATATGTATATATATTTATATGAAATACATGTATGTGTGTACTCACATGCATGCACACAAAGCTACTTTGGAAAAAGGGATGTGTGACTCGTCACCGTGTAAAGTGACAGTCTTCTAAAGCCATGGAGCTAATTTTTTGTGAACGGCTCAGCTGGTGACATTACTTGGCTATGTTTCCAATTTAAGCAAAGCAATCTTGGGAGGACTGGATGAATCAGAAAAAGACTTCAGATTGTTAGCATTTTAATACCAAAATGAGGGCGATCGTCACCACCCCCCAGCAAGGGTTCATGTGGAGGTGCAGCAGAAATGTGTATGAAGAACTGGAAGCTATTATATTAAACACGGCATCTTCAGCCACTGCAAACATAAAAATGAACAGGGATAGTTTTTCTATTTAATAACCTACATTTTTTCACTTACTGTTAAAACAGATACAGTGAGAACAGTATGATCTCACTGCAGGAGATTCTAGTAAGGACAGAGCAGGTTTCAGCCTTGTGTTAACTTTTCCATAGCCAAATTTCTTTTAGGGCCTGTGGACTGCAGCACATTCCTGCCTTTGTAGTGAGCTTGGGGAAATGTTTCACCCCAGCTTCACATCAGAGCTGGGGAAATGCTTCTCAAACTAAATTCATAAATGGAGCTGCTGAGTTTTTGCAGCTGCATATTGTTTTCCACTGGGGACTGACAGTAAGCTGAATGGAGAAGGAATGCATTTCAGTAGCATTTCAAATTTTCATTTTGAAATACATGTGACTTCAGAATATACTGGCTTTAGTTTTTTAGGCTGAAATGTTTCAATGTGCCATTTCAAAATGACTTCTTGGTTCGATCTTTATCTCTCAAACAGTATCATTTGACTGTATTAGGTCAGCACTGACATAACTTCATTTTCATAGAATAAATTGCCACCGGATAGACCAGATAAATATGGTCAAAGTAAGGAATCCCTGCACATGTGTCTCTCCAGTGCCCGGGTTATTCCCTTTCCTCTTAGGATATACATCCAATTTCTTTTCTCACCTGATGTCTAGACTCCAGAAGATGTATAAAACAAGTTTGGAGCACCTGGTCCCTTTTGACTAAAATACTCAAATATGGATACATCTGGTTCAGAATATGGCAGATGATTTCTAAAAAACTGATGTTCTCCAGCACTTTCAGACACACTGTGTAGAGAGCCCGGCTGACAAATCTCTTGGTCCGTATTACCTTAGTATATCTTACTCGTGAAATATAACAGGGGGAAGTGCTCTCAGTGGCAGTTAAACATTACTGCTATGATCTTTCTTCTGTGGTTTTGTGGCTTTATTATTTTACAAAGGTCAGTATTAATTCAGCAGTTTTCTTGCCTTTATTCCAGTAAAAACCTTACCACATCCGTTTGTTCCTTGCAGTTTATTGTTCCTAGTCTGGTGTCTGCTGTTCAAAGCTTAATGGAAATCCTGAGAAATATGATTTCCCACCTGCTTGTGTGAGTTCAGTACTTATAGCAGTTTTGAGTAATTTCTTTGCCTGCTCCGTCCATATCCATAATTACAGCTGTACCTAAATGTAATGTGTAGTTAAGCTAAAGCCAAAGGAGCTCTGCTGATACTCTGCCTCCTTTTACTTTTAAAATGAAGGATAACGGGAGTATGAGTCTGTCTTACTCTCACAAGCATTTAAAGTTATATTTTCTCAAATTATATTTTGTTATCTGGTGCTAACTCTGGACTCAGTCATAGCCTGAGCATCCTTGAGCAAATTAGTGATGCTGAGGTCTCCACCTGGTGAGGACACAACCCTTTTTTAAGGACTGTAGTGGGATGAATGCCACTGACGAGTGCAGCACACTGAAAACCATGGTGACAGAGTCCAATAGAAGTGCTCAAGTGCCGAGTTACCTCTCTCTTTCTCTCTTTGCCATGCCAGGTTCTCCCTGCTTTGCCACCCTGAATCTTAGCAGGGCTTTCAAAATTAGCTTTGACCTTTTAGATGGCTTGCTTCCATCTAATGAGCATGGCAGCTTCTTTAACGAACATCAAAGCCGGGTGCCGACTCAGCTAATTTGATTGCATTTTATGCATTAATCAAAACCCTCATAGTAATCTGACCTTGACTAGGACATAACGATGTTGAATGCAGGTCTGCACTTCCTTCTCAACACTATGGTGGGATGTTGCAGTGAAGAAGGTCCTCTGGGCCACAGTCCAACCTTCCCTCTGACCCTGCCTGTAACCTATATTCCCAAACACAGAGTGTTTGCCCTCTGCAGTATTCACAAAGGCATGGTAGCTCTTTCTTCTTCACCTACAGGGATCAGGCCCTGTTAGTTTATTTCCTACCTCTTCTTTTAGGTCATCGTATTGTGAAACTTAAAAAAAAACCCTGTGGAAAACAAACTTCTCTTGGAAACTATGAGAGTACATTTATTCAAAGGGAGGGTTGATTCCTCATTTGTGAAATTAAAAATGGAGAAAATTGCCTACAGGCTTCTAGCAAGGCAGCTAGATAACTTTCATAACGTATCAACTCCAGAAAGTACTTCGGAAGATGATGATAGACAGTAATTAATTTAACAATTAGTAAGGTATTGATTCACTATGTCTTAAAATTTTTTGTTGCCATTGAACCAACCAATAACTTACCTTGACAGAAGTAATATTTGGCTCAATGTTTCCATTAAGCATACAGCCTCTTCTCAATGTATCAATCACCCGGGCTTGGCCCCCAACCATCTCCTGCCTGACAAAAAGTGCCCAGATGCTGTCCTTCAGCCTTCCCACATCTGTCCCTCTGCTGTACAGGGCTTCGGTGGCTTTATCACAGTAGCAGTCAACATGGACAGAGGTGAAAAGCAGAGCACCTTTTTACAAGACCTTGTGAAGTGCAGAGACCACCAGAGGTGCAAGGATGTCCTGTGGACAGCTATGTGTTATCCACATAAAGAAATCCATCATAAAAAATGTTACTGGAGTGAAGTCACAAATCCATGTCTGTATCCACACATCAGTCTAGAAAGTACTTTTCTAACCTTATCCCAAGATGATCTTGCCTTAATAGTTCAGATGAATTGCATCCTAAAAACAGCTGGTTTTGCTTCCTTGGCTGTGAAAGGAACTTACCTTAGTCCATCTGTGGCTGTTGGCGCTATGGATGTCTGAATATAGTTGCAATTCTGTCTGTGTCTGTCCATCTGTCTCATGTGTTTCCATTCATGACAGCCAACAGTGGATTTTGGGCTCCCAACATTCCCATAATCATTTATTTTGTAATTCCTACCCATGAGGGCAAGGACGAGGGTAAGTCTAGTGACCTGCTTAAAACTGCGTAGTGGCTGAAACCTGAGCTGTACTCACCTTCCCATTCTGAATAAATAATTTAAGGCTGGGCTTGGAAAAGGCTGAGGACTCAGTGGTCTTGGAGAAAGCTTTGACCTTGGGGAAATCTTTGATCTTGGGCAGCTGGATTTAGAGTCCTAAAAGCTCCCCATCAGAGCCAGGGACCTCAGCTTTATTCCTTTATTATTTGTCTCTGAGCTGATGAATCACCTTATGTAAATCATTTCTATAACCTGTTTGTATTTCCCTCTCCTCAGTCTTTCTTGTCTGACTAGAGAGGAACAACTCCCTTTCACACTATAGGGCCTTTGGTGTCTGTTGGAGCTACTAGCTGCTACTGAAATGTAAATATTGATTATGTAGAGAATACATTAAAAACACTATTAAAGCTGCAGATGGGGCAGTCTGAAGGACAAAGAGTTCAGCTTTGGAACATCTCTGGGATGAAGAAAAAGCTTTTGAATGCCTTTGAGAAGTGATGGTGTCAAAATGTCCATTTTCCTTTTGAACAAAACAGATGTTTTCTGGTTTAATTTCCATTGCTTTTTGTTTCTATTTTTGGAGGAGGCAGGTGACTCTGCCCCCAGAAAAAGTCAGCAAAAGGAATCACTGTTTGTTACACTACCTTACGCTGAAAATTTCTGATGCATTTGCAACTTTAACACTCTTTCTAATGTAGTTTATTGGGTGGGTTATTTTGTTCAAAGAAAAGTGAACCCTGCTGGTTTTGCCCAGTCACCTTCAACAAGAAAGTTGTAAAAGCAGTCCCAGCTCACGGATCCCTCCTTCAGACAGCCCTGTCATACGGCATATTCAAGCTATTGCAGCCTGCCCTACTGTGGCCATCCCACCGGCTCATCTGCCATTTCTGTCCACGCTGGCTTCTGTCAAACACTCCTCAAATGCCTCTCTCCCTGCTTCCCCCATCTGTCCTTCCCTATGCCCTATATTTCCCAGATGTTTGGGACTTACAGCTGTCTTGTCCAGCACGTAATATTGTAGGGTCATGTTGCCTGCCTCTTTGTATACAGGCAAGGTCCCTATAATTTGCCTCTGGACTTTGGTCTTACCCCCATTTTCTTCTCATCCTGCAGTCAGAAGCCTTCACTCCTGTCTCCACCCCAAAGTGGTCCTAGCAGTTCTGAAACTACAGCTACAAAGAAGAATAAGGGCAGCAGTAATTCCATAGTATGCAATGGCACAGCTGGCTTGATAGACTGAGGCTGGCTATTGATCTTTGAGCGCTCACTGCATCGTGCCACCGAGATTGTCAGCACTTCTGCAATTAGCCACTGATCAGGGTGAGCAAAGATTGGCAGAGTGAAACCCATGACTTCTGCTGTGCAGATAAGCCATGGGGATTTTTTTTCTTTCAGTGCCGCAATCTCCTTTCCAGCAGTATAATTCTCTGCTGCCTTTGAAGGTCTGCATGTTTTTCAGTCAGTTTTTTCTTTCCGGTTCCTGGTTGGCACTTTGCAGTTGAGCAATATTCCCAGGGGACAAATTTTAAGAGAGCTTGTGAGAGGAGAAATAGAGATGTCTGAAAACTGACAGGATCCTGGCACACATGAAATTAAAATATTTCCCTTTTGTGGTGGTGCTCTTGTCAATGCAAGACTGACATCCAAGCATAACCTGGAAATAGAGACCTCATTAGCACTTCTCTGAATAGGTGTGTTGGGGTATATCTCTTTCGAGCATAGGCACGTGTTTATCGGTGTGGCTGTAGGTAGTTTCTGTGTGCCACTGACTGGTTCATCTATGGTTCCATCTCTCTGTACCTTTACGCAGGACTGCAGGTACTGTTGTGCTGTGGTTTCTGCTTCACCAAGGAGCATTTTCTCTACTGTGTTACACTTTACTGCTTGAATTCCATCTCAAAAATAATTTGTATTTTTGGCCCTGAACCTCTTCGAGAAAGAAGTGAGATTTCTGCACTATAATGAGAGCAAAAGACTCCAGCCTGTTTGTCATGGAATAATTTTTTAAAATGCCCCCTTTCACAATTTGGATTTGTTTATTTTTCTGACAATTCGTTATTCTTCTCTGGCTGAAATGAAAAAAAAAAAAAAAATTCACAGGCTTGAGATACCCTTAAAATATCTGGACCTAGGCTGGGGCAGGGGAAAGACAAGTGGCAGGACTGGCAGGACTGGAAAGAGAGAGCAGTCAATGACACTTCTCAGGGTAATGAGGAAAAATAAGCTGGATATCTTACAGACAGTCAAGGAGTAGAAAATGAACTAAGTTTGCTCGAATGAAAAGCGTTGTCACGCTGGGGGAGTCATGCATGCCATGTAAGAGACAAGATGCTTATTGTAGCCCATATTTTCTGGGTGGTTTGTGCCTTTCTCCTCTGGGCTTGTTGACTCACCTCTACGTCGAGCTTCCTCCACCGCTGGCCCTCTTGTCACACCACCGGGCACAAAGCAGTTCCATCGTGTGCCCTTCAGCAAAAGGTGGTTCCTGCTCTGAGGGATTTACCATCTTAAATTGGCAAAAGCTTAGAGGAGAAAGAGGCACAGGGATGCACTGCTGTGTCAGCCAGCAGGTCAGCAACGCAGCCGGGCACACGGTTCAGGTCTCATCTCCCCTCCTGTGCTGTCTTCACAGGGCAACGGGGTCACCGATAAAACCAATTTGGAAAATTAAGCTGTTAAATATAAATGTGATTTGGCTTTAACGGCAGTGGAAGGCTGGGGAACAGGTCAGGTCCAAGAGGGCTGTGTACAGCTATGTTTGGAAATAAATTGTTTCTCTGGAACGGAAATGATGGGAGATTGCAAATATTGGAAAAAAACATTAAACCTACCAAAAATGTTACAGCAAAATCCTGTATAAGCACATGCAAAGCCTGCTGGCTTGTCTTTTCATGCAGACTGTGCTTTATGCAAATAAAACTAAAAAAAAAAAAGCAAATCACCTCAGAGAGTATGAGCAACTAATGCACATTGAATATAAAAACCCATATGAGTTCTTCTCTTTTTTGGAAGTTAGCAAAGGTCATTGAATCCTTTGAAGATTAATTCCCCTTTTAAAAATCCCAATTCTCCCAGATGCCATCAAATTGTTTCTTCCAATGACCACAGATATAATCTCAGAGCCAAATGCTGTATTGTGCATCTGTCAAAACTGCAAATCACTGGCCTAACACAGTGTTTCTGAAGCATCGATACATCCTTGCGGCATGTCTTGCTTGTGCTCTGCACTCAGTGCTTGTGTTTAACGGTGTTGCTGTTATCTTTGCTAAGAATGGCTTTGAGTGAATGGCACAGTTACCGGTGGCCAGCCCCAACTCAATTTCTGAGCCAAATGTATCTTTTTCAAGTCTAGGTGGAAACTAGAGGATACTTTTTCCCCCCTCCCAAATAAACCAGTGTAAATCCTACTCCTCTTCCCTCTGCACCTTTTTTGATTGAGTGGTTCACTGGCTGCAGGTTTCTATGTATTTCAGAAGGAATCCTTTCCAGTATAAAGCAAAGTGATGGTCTCTAGATGACAGGTAGCAATGCAAACTCTCCTCCATTCACCTGTCTCCCTTCCCTGGCTAGGCAAACTGTCCCACACTATTTCGTGTAACTTGAATGAATGGTGATTGCAAGGAGAAAGTCTATCTGAGGGTTAAGGGCACAAACCCCCTAAATCAGGTGGATTTCTTTTTCTGCTGACTTTTGTTCCCTTTGAGTGTGCTGATTTTCAAGCTTTTCTGCATAGCCCAGAGGGCTGATTGCATTTGAGATTCTTGTGTGATCATGTGAGTCCAGGAGCTGGTGTTTTAAGAAAGACAACAAATATTGTGTGAGTCATGAGAGCTGGAGCATGGTGTTGTCTCAAATCTCTTCCAAGTGAAATCGATATAAATTTCCATATGAACAGAGATAAGCCACTGCTAAGAGCTTTGTGGGGTGTACAAGATACTGGATTATGCATCTTGTTTAATAAAGCATTGTCATTTATGGGGTAAGTAAATTCTGGTCGTGGTCTGGTCTTGATAATGCTAAATTTCTACAGTTCGTCTTTCCCTCAATCACAGGAAGGATTCCCATGGAGCAAAATCAAAGGCCATAAAGAATGTAAAGGTCTATATGTCAAAACCCTCCACCATCCATTCAAAAGAGGTTGAAGCTACTATCTCCATCCGCAGGTGTGCTCCAGGGGAGAGTTAAATGCTGTATCTCTTATTTTATCCTGAGTATGTCCAGCTTCAGCTATCTCAGCCTCAATTTGGAGCACTTTACAAAGGCTTGGCCTATTTATAAGTCCCTCAAGTTCAGACCACAAAGATGAAAAGACCTAAACATGCCAGTCACTTTGAAATATTAGGCCAATTTATATAGTCAGCAGCTTAACAATAAAACGAAGGAGTGTTTGCTCACTTTGTTTCTCTTCTTGCTGAATTCTATTTTTACTTGACTGACTTAAAAATAATTCCATCACCCCTGTGCATTTTATTCATTCTGTGTCCTTAACCATGTTCTCTAGCTTTTTCTCACTCTTAGATAGCAGGCTGATGATGTGACCTGCATATTTGACATAACATCAATGAAGAAATAACGAATTGAGACCTTTTTTGGTGATAAAGCCCATTTTTTAGTATGGACAATTGGAATGTGTTGGCTCTGATTGCTACATCAGGTGATAGCAGGTGCTTTGTCATCTCTAACTTTTATTTTCAGTAACATTCTCTTCTGCCTTACGGGATCGTTTGTCTTCTGTTGGTAAATTCCCATCTGCACCCAGAATGAGTTTTCAGTGCTGTATCGATGGATGGATATAGTCAGTCTCTGTCCATTTAGTCTTCATCTATGTCGGCTCCCATGGTTTTTTGTGTCACAAATTAAAGAAGGGGTCTGTTTACAGAAATGCCTCTGTTGTCATTTTTATGCATGTCAATTTATCAATATTTTTTTGCTTCTAGACTGATGCTATGTTTGCAGAAAGAGAAAGCATTTTCATCAGAATAAGGAAGGTGTTCATAAGTAATCTCTGGATTTCTAGAGAGTTGTGAGACCAAATTGACCATGTTAGTCTATTTTAAGTACTTTAAGAAAGAAAATATTAGTAAGAACATTTAGATGCAAAATCAGTTGGATTTCCCTGAAAGTCAGAAGTCAATATTTTAAAGTTTCTTAATTAAAATGATGTACCATCATTAGGTCTGATTTTTCAGGCATAAAAGCAAACCTGATAAGCTTCTTGGATACTTTTGGTCCTTCAGTCCAAATCCATATAGCTACTTGCAGTAGGATATAGCTTTTCATGATACTGAGCTCGCTGTGAGGAGCTCGAAATTGGTGGTTACCCATGTCTTTTCATTCCTTTTCAGTGAAAAAGAGCCCATAGGAGTATGTAGCAGGGAACAGCCTTTGTGCACTCAAATGGCTGTGCAAGGATGCAAGTGCTGGAGGATTTCTGGCACAGCTCCCAGGGTTGCGCACGATTACATAGCTGTCTGTTGTGGAGACTGAGTGATCCCTGCCTGATGGTGGGGTTGTTCCAGTCCTGCTAAATTTTGCCCACGTAACCTTTTCCAATTTAGCTTTCACTTTAAAGGCACTGCATGGCCAGGCTGAAATGCAAGAGGGGAATATGACCAAAGAAAAACACATAATCTACATAATGGTAAAGCACAGTAGTTTCACTTTTAGTCTAAAGCGCATGCCACAAGCAAATGTCATTTCTGTGTATCACAGGCAGATTTCCCTTTTGCTCAGTTTTATCACTTGGAAAAGTTTGCTTTCCTTTAGCCTTTTAAATGTCGTGTTTTAACAGCGTTACTGTAGACAGCGCTACTACTCGCAGAACTTTAGAGCTGCGTGTTTATATACCTCTTATCTCTGCCGCAAGTCCAGACCCTAGATCCACAGGCTAATTTCAGCCACTGTCAGGACTAATTCCTCACAACGTTTTCAAGTGCTTTTGTTTTAAGGTGGGTAAGTATCCTCCATGAACTATGCTCCCCTAATACCATTCATTTCCATGCAATTCCTGTTTGCAAGGGTCCAATCCATGCTACCACTCCCATTCGCCTACCTTTCTAACATATGAAACTTTGAAGTTATTTTTTTCTAATCATTTGATAGTAAACCATGGAAAGAGTAATTTCTTCCCTCTGCTATCTAGTTACTAGCTCTCTAGTAACTACTAAGTGCTGTGATATTAAGTGACTGTTCTTTAGGATGTTTAATTATCCCCCAAAAGGCCCCAAAGTGCTACTAATGGATCCTCTGGCTCACAACACACGTTACTATTAGCCCCCTTTGCTTCTGGTTCTTATTCCAGTAGTGTCAGAAAATGGCACAGGTCCTGCAAACAGAGGAATTTTTTGCAACACGATCTCAGCTCACTTCTGTTCCCAATCCAGAAGATTTTTGTAGTTCACTGATCTCGAGTCATTCTAAACAGGTCCCTTCTGGGGCTTGCTTAGTGCGATGAAACCGCGGGTGCCTTCCATTCTCTTGTGTCATGGGGAATTGGGTTATTGTTTCAAAGCCATTCCCCCTGTGGCTGTTTTAGGTACCTTGACTATTTATCCCAGTCCTTACACACATTGCCACCCTGCCTCCCTCTGCAAGGAGGGACCAAATCCCTGCCAGTGACACGCTGGTGATAAAGACTTCTCTCCTTGGAGTAGCCCAGTCTCTTGGACAGGTGTGCCCTTTGGCCTCATTGAGAAATACAGAGAAAAGTCTGATTTAAATGACAGCAGAACGCTGTCAGGAAAAGCCAGCCATGAAGACCAAGTACCTTTTCTGAACGACCTTGGCAAAGACGGTCAGTTGTCTCGAAGCTGTTTAATTTTTATTTCATTTTTACGTCTGTATGGATTTTAATTGCTGTAGCTTGAAACACATCTATTCTGAATCCTGGTTACACAGTGTGTCTGGTGAAAAATGGGGATGATAACTTCCCAGGGAACGGCCAGCGTTTCAGACCAACTGCTCTGTTAACGTCTTGGCTGCCAGATGTATTTCAGAGCTGCACTGCTGCTTTTTATAAGCCGTGGAATACAGTTTGTAAGAGCAATCATCTTCCCAAATTGGTCATTACCAAAGTTAATGACCTGTTTATTAGAACATCAACCTTGGCTTTGCCTCATGCTGTTAATTAACAAATCTGTCATTAACTGCTGGTAGCCCTGAATTTGTGCATGTGTGTGTATGGGGGGAAGAGGACAGGGATGCTTCATTAGGTATGGCATATTTAAGGTGGTATCCCTGCATATTGGTAAGACCCCATTCTTACACGGTTGTCACAGGCTGCACCATTTACATGTTGTCCGTGAATTTGTCTAATCCCTTTTGGGACCTGCTTTGTTTTCTGTTTTAATCAGATTCTGTACCAGTTTCTGCAGGTGCTCCCTAGTTCTCATATACTGATATATTCTTAATGAATGGCAGCTTTGCACTGGTTTTATCCACGCCGTAGCTGTGATTTGTGATCATCGTGCATTGGAAAGTGCACTCAGAGGGACAAAGGGCTAACCTCAGAGCAAAGAAATTGTTTATGATCAAAAATTCTCACTGCAATAAAATTGTCTGTTTTGCAAAAGGTACCCACAACTAATTAGCTATTTGTTATTTTCAAGAAAAATGCAATCTATAATAGCTAGGTCTGGCATAACATCTGTCTCCTTAGAGAGGTTTTGAAAACCATAATTCAGGTGAGAATTACAGGTTTTATCCGCCTTTGTTGAGATAAATGTATTTTGCCACTCCTCTCAGCCTCTAGTGCTAATTACACTGTCATAAAATGCCCTGGATTAATGAGGTTTCAAAACACATACACCCGTTTCAGGCCTTTCCTTGGTTCTGCCATGAGCTATTCCTCCTCTCTGCAAATGAGTCCTGTTTGTATCACTGTGCAGGTGGAGATCCCAGTTGAGAGTGACTTAAATATCAAGAGGCCCTTTGGGTAATGCTCAGCATGAACAGATACAAGAACAAAGCTGTTCAAAGGCATTTACAGTCCAAGGGCAACCTTCCGTGAGGTGAATGAGTTGGTCTCATGACCATTTGCCCAACAGGGAGATGTCCCTAGCCCAGCTCCTATCCATGCATTTCTCTACCTGTCTTGGTATCCATCGCGCATGGCACTGATCCAGTTCACCTCACTGCCTCACCATAAAAATAGCTGTATTTTCCACTGTTTGGTTTTACTAAGCAGCACTGACTTGAGGAGAGTCTAGCAAGCATCCAGCCTAGGTGGAGAGGATGGGGCAAGTGTGGGTGGGCACATGGCACAGGAACTACAAATGGAGGTGAAGGGGGACCTAGTGGTGTTCATGGTGAAGCACTGAGGTAGCTTGATCCAGCCTGTAGCAGAGCTTCCACTAACAGTGAACTCTCAGATGAAATAATGAACTCAGAAAAAATAGCTTCTTGGGCAGATACTAATTTTTAAATCTGAGGGGAATCTTTTTAACAGAGCTACTTATGTATTGCAGAGTTGGTTTTCTGTACACACTAAGGCAGTTTGGTACCTAAATTCCTCTCAATTCACATGAAAACTAAGTGCCCCTGAGTACAATTAAAAATCCTCACCTTAGAGCTGTGTTGGCTGAGGGTGCAGATAACCTTTTCAAGGTCACTAAGAAAGGCAGGAGCTAAACCTTCCCCAGTGCTGCTCTGAGTAGGGCATCCCACCACTCTGGCATGGCTAAAGGGAGGTGACACAGGGGTTACCACACAGGTTGCTGCTATTTACAGACTCTTGCTGTAAGGATTATCAGCACCTGAAGCATAATGTTTTCTACAGACAATCACTGAGCAGTCCTTTTCCTTCATTACGTGTTTTCACCTTGTGTGCTGGATTAGCCAGGAGTTAAACTGTTTGCAAATAGCAGCTTTCTCAAGCTAGTCCTCTCCCAGGTTCTGCAGACTCCCCTTTTCTTATTTTTCCTGGGGGATTTGCTGTTTTAAAATAATTTGTCTATATTTCATCAGTGGACAAACAAGGGAGAAGAGGAATGGACTGTTGAGACCAGGGTCTTTCATCCTACATGGACAGATATAAGGCAAAATAAAATGTAACACTCAGACAAAACATTGATCCCAGAGCTCACTCAGCTGGCAAAAGACAAGCTTTGCTCTCCATCAACTCAGGTCCAGTTTTAGTTCACATCTAGAAAAGCAGAATAAATGGGGTATTTCAGAACAGGTGCTTCAAAGCTATTTTTACCTTTGATATGTACCACTGAAAAAAACATCATCTAAATAAAAAAAAGAACAAAATAAGAAATACCCTATTCACCAAGTCATCAAGGAAGGAATATAATGAAAGACTCAAATCTTGGAAGGCAAGCCCAGTTTTAGGGTAAAAAATTTAAAATCACATTTTTTTTGTGACTTTGGTTGGCAGATGTTGTAGCAAGCGTGAACTCAGAAGTACTCTGTAGGCTTCAGGCTGCTCTACCACCTAATCAGAGCCCCCAGTCCCCTTGGAGCTCTAGTGTGATACCTCATATAAACAACTAAATTAGAGAAGCCATCACAACAACCTGCAGCTTTGACTGGCTGCTGGTTCCTTCATATAAATTGGAGGAATATAAATGGCAAGTAAGCAAATGATTCTTCCATTTGTGGCAAAAATCCTACCCTTCACATTCAGCGTTTGATGTGTTGATTATAATCAGGCTGCATACTGAACGCACTCAGAGCAAGGAGGGGGGGCAGAATGGAGCTGGAAGCATCGTGTTTTCAGTAAATAATTTCTTTAAAACAGCAGTCTCCTTACCAGCTAAAGACCTTCTCATCTTAAGTGCATCTGGCATTGTCAACAAATCCTGTGTCTTTTCACTTGATTGATCATGGACTTTAAAGAAGTGGTTATTTCCCTGATAAATGAGATATCATATGCGTTCATCTATTACAGAACCGCTGTAGATAATTAATCACTGCCAAAAGCTTATTACAGCTCTTAAGGGTATGTGTGAATATTCTCTAAGTTAACACTAAGTTAAAAACTCCAGGTGGAAGGTTAATAGTACTTTTAAAATCGAAGTGACATTGCAGAATAGGTCAGCCACTGCCTTTTAGATTTGGTACTTGCACCACAGGGTCTCTCATGAGACCCCTTGCATGGTAATGACGGGCCAAGATCGCACCCGGTGGGAAGCGGAGCAGTTGTGCTGAAATCTAGGGAACTATCTCTGCTGGAGATCCAAAGCTCTGTGGGTACTGCCAGCTGAGAAAGTGCTCTGCTTTGTCAATGCAAAGCATAACCCAAGGCTAAAAGCAGATCACAAAATGTTTCAAACACACACGGGATCCCATGGGCAAACTGCTGCTGGATCTCAGCAGTCAACAGTACGAGTGATCATTTTATGCCTCCCTTCGCCCCTCCTAGCAGTCAATGAGAGTGGACCTGCTCGACAGTGATGATAAATGTTCACTTTAGGAGAGGTGATTGTCACTCTACTAGTTTGCTAGCCCAAGCCTATGTGTCTGCATTGTTTTCTTTCAAAGTGTTGTCTTTAAAAGCAGAAGCATAAGATCAACTTTGGCTTGCTGAGCGGTTGGGAAAGATTATCATGAAATTTTTTATTTCTGCCAGCAATGGCCACATCAGATAGGCTGAAATCTCTCACCTGCATGTGTGCAGCTCCCTGGGAAGTCACGGACCTCACACCTCACTGATGCCGTTCATCTTGATATATTACTTCCTACTGAATCTATCTCTCTTTCAAAGCCTTTGGGAAAAAGTGCAGATAAATGGTGAAAGATTTGTTTTCTTTACCCTCATAGTTCACTCATTGGTTTGTACAAATACCTGTGGGGTGTCTTGAGTCAGGTTAGGCTCTGTTCACCCAGAAAACAGTTTTGGAGGGACCAGTAGAAATGACCAAACATGTTTCCTAAGAGATTTTTTTCATAATCAACTTAGAGGCTTCACTTGCAGGGTCTGTTCAAGATGTGGTAGTAATAACTGCAATAGAAAAAGAAGTTACAACATAAAATATTCAGGAAAGCATTCTAGGAGAATAATTTTCAAAAAGAAAGACTCTTGTTTTGCCTGCTTCTCTGGACTTCTGAGTAGGATTAGCACAGTATGTGTAGATAGCAAGTCTTTCTGGAGGGTAACAGTTTTGTAGGGGACATTTATTTTCAGCAGTGTATTCCTGACCTGTAACAAAGATGAAAACCATCTAATTCTGAAACTAGGATGTTCAAGTTTTTGATTTGGGATTGTCTCAGCAGAAGGAATAAAAAGGTCCCACCTTGGAGGAAAAAAGCAATGACACCCCCCAATCTGTTCAAAAAAGACTGTTGTAACTTATGGGTTTAGGTATAGGAAAAGTAGGTGGTTGAAGAGGGCAGAAGGTTATGGAAACAACAAGATGGTGACATTGGTACAAACAGGACATTTGAGATAAGTTTTCCTTTAAATTACCAGAGGATTTTTACTTCTAGTTTTCTCTGTCAACTGTAGTACTCCTTCCACTAGTGAAATATGGAAGAACTCTGGTAGGGACTTCAGGTTGTATCTGCTTCTCAGGAGAGCCCAGTATAGGCAATTCAGACCTTGATCAAGTGAAGGATCTCAGCTCCTCTTTAATTTGACATTAATGAATAATCACATCTTCAAACAAGAGCGGTTTGCTGAAGTCCGCCCTGCAAGATGGTCTTAGAGTGCCAAACGTCCTTTCTTGACCTTGCTAAAAAATTCAGACACATATGTTTTCATAGAGAGCCTGTTCATAGAGCAGAGGGGGCACCTGGAAATCATAAGAGAAAAAATAAAATTTGAGTTTCACTGCAGATGAAGCCAGAGGAGCAATGCGCAGAGCTACAAGGAAGAAGAAACAATGCAGGCAGCTCTGCTGGATGATGATGTACTGAAAGGCTCTAAGACTTGGATTTTTCTGAAGGCTGCTAAGTGATATGAACCCATACACTTAAAAGGAGCTGCCTTTCAAACACAAAACAAAAACAAGCCAGCCCTGTGAAAGGAAGGAATAAAAGCAGTTTGATGTATTCTGATGGTGAAATTAGAAAGCAGACATGTATAAAAGCCAATGAGCAAACTGTGCAAGTCAAGAAATATGATGTGTCCTGTATTCTTTTAATAGTTTATTACTTAGCAGATTACACAATATTTGACACTGATGCTTGAAAAGCCTCTTGCTATTTAACAGTACTCTGCAATAAAATGCTATAATCTGTTAGTGCACCACACTGCCACTATAACCCAGAATTTGTAGGGGAATATTTCTCTTCCCTTCAGTCTGTCTGTCATTTTGCTTAAAGAAAGAGCAGCAACTGCGACTTCTCTCCATCTTCTTTTCCCTGATTACATGCCCCCAGCTCTGATTGCTGCTCCCTGAGAGCTTTCCTCCTGCCTGTTTTTTCCTTGTAGTTAGTCTTTCCCAGTGTTGCTCAGAGACTGCAGAGAGGATGGCAAGAACACACAGAAAATTGCAGCAGAGGCAGTAAGGCAGCAGTAGGTGGAGGGAAAGTTACTATTTTCCACAGTCAGGGAAAGAGACTGTGCTGCAGCAGAGGATGGAGGGCTTTATAGGCAGGGGGAAAGGCTTTTCTGTATGGGATTAGGGGTTCAGCTGAAGGGTGCCAAGGGGAAGCAATGTTACTGCAAACAACAGGCTGGAAAGATGATCCCTTGACAGCATTTGGAGTTGACAGCAGGGATACAGAATAGCTCCATCAAAAGGTGAACTCACTAGGCAGACAGGAGAGGCCAGATCTTAGAAATGTTACCTAGTAAATGTCCAAGATCTGGGTGTGGCTTAGGCTGAGGAGAAGGCCTCATTAAATAACAAGAGTGAAATGAAGATAAACAGTTTAGTGTCCTTTGCTAAATACGTGGTTGCAGAACTGATGGGAAACCTGGAGCAGTACACTTGTTTTTCCACCATAGCAGTGCTGTAAGCAATCCCTGACAACGCATTTCTTTAATATTTCTCTCCTTCAATAGTTATAGCAGTAGCTGTTGGAATTAATCATGATTAATTTAATTATAGGTATAAAACAGGTCTTTTTCAAAGTGAATTATAGTTTCCTTCAATAGTATGTGGTGGTTAAACGCTACTAATTAAGGGTTTGAATGAGGGCTTGACAGTGCATTTTCCCATAATTGAAATTCCACTGCAAACCCCATAGTGTTTGCAATCCAGCACACAGCCATAAGCTTTCACTGTTTTTTTAGTGGCAATATATATATAAAGGTAGGTTACCATGAAGGGCTGCCTTTTACCAAACTACTGCTGAATACCTAAGATGTCTAATAATTCATTTAATGTGTTTATCTGTGTAGTCCAGTCTTAACAGGGCAGGTAGGGTGATGATGGTGCTGTGGGTTTGAAACTCAAGTGTCAGTCCCATTTGTGTGCGAAGGGGAGAGGATTTGTGTTTAGCCCAAAGTCTCCAGCTCTGACCCTCCAAGGGGGAAGAGCCTCTTGAAGGCTGCAGGGAGGACTTTTGTTAGAGAACACAGCTCTTTCACAGAAGGTACGTTTGTGGATTGTGCACTTTTGAGAGCTCAAGTGCCAGTAACATGGTCTCAGGCATACCTTCAGAGCAGGAGCAGTGAGCAGCTTCAGGGTGAGAGCTTCTGCCCAGCCAGGCTACTCCGTCACTTTGACCTGGCTGCACTGTGACTTTAATGAAGTGCTAGCTAGTTAATACCACTGAAAAAAAAATATGCTGTAGTCAATCTCTAGCACTCCCTGTGGTTTCCATGTGGAGAAATACTAACTTGTTGGAATGGCTTTAAACAGAAATAATTGGGGGTGTTGATTGACAGCCGGCTGAACATGAGCCAGCAGTGTGCCCAGGTGGCCAAGAAGGCCAATGGCATCCTGGCTTGTATCAGAAATAGGGTGGCCAGCAGGGACAGGGAAGTGATCTTACCCCTGTACTCGGCACTGGTGAGGCCGCACCTTGATTCCTGTGTTCAGTTTTGGGCCCCTCACTACAAAAAGGACATTGAATTACTCGAGCGTGTCCAGAGAAGGGCAACGAAGCTGGTGTGCAGGGTCTGGAGCACATGTCGTACGAGGAGCGGCTGAGGGAACTGGGGTTGTTTAGTCTGGAGAAGAGGAGGCTGAGGGGAGACCTCATCACCCTCTACAACTACCTGAAAGGAGGTTGCAGAGAGCTGGGGATGAGTCTCTTTAACCAAGTAATAAGCAATAGGACAAGAGGTAAAGGCTTCAAGTTGCACCAGGGAACGTTTAGACTGGATATTAGGAAGCATTTCTTTACAGAACGGGTTGTTAGGCGTTGGAATGGGCTGCCCAGGGAGGTGGTGGAGTCCCCATCCCTGGAGGTGTTTAAGAGTAGGGTCGACTTAGCACTGAGGGATATGGTGTAGTTGGGAACTGTTAATGTTGGGTTGATGGTTGGACTGGATGATCTTCAGGGTCTTTTCCAACCTAGATAATTCTGTGATTCTGTGATTCTGTGAATTTGTCCTGTGCTGTGATAATTCAAAAGCACAAACTCACCTCACCACATGGTGACGGGGAAGTGCCAAAGGCTGGTGGTTGCAGGCAGTGTCTGCTTCTAAGGAATACCTGTCCTGGGACTGGCTGTAGGTACATCCAGACATCTGGGTGAGTTTCTGTGGCTTTTAAATCCAACGGGAAAATAAGCAGGTTAACCAGCTGTTTAAGGAGAGGTTTAAGGAGCCATTAGTTTGCTCGGTGTGAAGTTACATACAATTTCCGTGTGTCTCCTGTTGCAGGTTCAAGGGTAACCCTCCATGCTAGATTCAGGCTCCATTCACAGTAAAATTTGGCACAGGGTGCAACAAGGAGAAAAAGGCCATTTCTGGGCTTGCAACAGGAGCTGGGTGTTAGTGGGAGCTTCATGCCCAGCAGGGAATGGCTGGGGGCTTTTGTCTCTCCTGCTTCCATGCAACACCTGGATAAACACACCACAGCTCCATAATCCACAAAACTAGAGAGGTTTACGCACTACACTCTGTTGGCTTTGTACCAGGTCAAGCAATCTGTTGTGTAAAAATATACATCCACTTCCTGCTATGGGCTAAAATGACACCACCGGAAATGAGTGGACAAGGAGGAGGGATGCAGTTCAGCTCAACACAAAGGTGATATCACCTAGGTATGAACCCAAAGGTGTTGCACGACCATGGAGGAGTCATCAAATGCCGGTCCCTTCTCATGCCTTCTCCAGGCTTTCCGCTCAGTCACAGAGGGAGGAAAAGTTTTCACATTGAATTTGCAGTCTTTTGTCAGGTTGTCACAACCTTAACATTATTTAAATGTAATTTTTTAGTCTATGAATTTGAATTATCCATGGATTCGATTCATTACCAACACATGCCTAGTAGCCAGTTTCTAAATTATGTTGCTGCTGACTTGAATTATTATAAATAAGACTGTGCCAAATGTCAATTGATTATTCAGGAGTAATCAATAGAGAGAGAGAAAAGACAGCTTTGGTTGACTAACAGCAAATGATTTTTATTCCACAGTCCTGGAATTTAGAGTAAGGCGGTAAGTCAGGCTGCACGCCAGTCCCCCAGCAAACAGATGTAAAAGAAAAGTGATGCTGGCTTCCTTACACATGAGAACCAGCAAGTCTGCAGTTAACGCTCTGCCAGTGGGACCACAAGCACAATTGTCCCTGGAAAAGGCTTGCAAATAGTAAACCCCCAGATTTTGTCACTGACTTGCTCTTAGACTAGTTTTTTTCTCCACACGTGGGAGCTCCATCTGAGTCCTCTCTCTGCGGTGTTGTGGTTGTCATGCTGGTGTGGCGGGTCGGCGGTGGCCAGCTGCTGGGTGCCTGACCGGCCGCTCACTCAGTCCCCTCCCCAACATGATGGGGGGGAAATGTGAAGAAAAAGCTCGTGTGTTGAGATAAAGACAGGGAGATTGCTTACCAGTTACTGTCACTGGCAAAACAGTCTTGACTTGGGAAAAATTAAACTTATGTTTTCCCAGAGGTGCCACCACCTTGACTGAAGGCCTCAGGAAAAAAAGGCAAGAAGTATATTAGCATAATTCAAAGAGAAGCTTTGCTATCAGACTGCTCTTCTTTGCAAAAGGCATTCCCCCTGCCCACAGACAAGAGGCTTGAAACCTGTCCTTTTGTTACACTTCTCAGCACAAAAATCTGAATCCAAAGGGGAAAGCAAATAGGTATGTACTTTGTGTGATTTGGAGGAAGACTGCATTAGTTGAGCCTTTTTCTGCTTGCATGCAGTTGCCAAAGGGAACATGTACCCGTGTCCCAGGTGCCCCAGGTCACAGTTCTGTGTCTAGGTGTAGAGATGCATTTGCCAGTGCTTGAAACAAAGACACAGAGGGTTTATACTTTTATACTCAAGGACTGTACTAGGTTTATACTCAAGGACTGAGACCTGGAAGCAGGTTTCATTCTGCTCCTGGAGGTACATGGAGTTGCCTCCAGCACAGGCGTTCATGGGTGAAAGTATTTTAAACTGCAATGTCAAAATTCACCAGAGATACCCGTTAGGACCCTCAGAAATGCTTGAGGTAATAACAGGACAGATTAAAGAGCATAGTCCTACAAGTTGCTGTCTAGTAGAGCTGTGCTGAGCTCAGTAGCCCTCCTTGGTCATGCAGCATGGTGAAAAGAGCAGCAATCCTGTCCCAGAGACATAGCCAGCCCCTGTATCTGCCTACAGCTGAATTTCCAGGCTTATTTCTGACAAACAAATTAAAACACAACGAGTAGAATTCATCCTTCGTGTAACTTCATGAATTTTATTACAATCACAGAGGAAAAACCTGTTATTGCTGTGACAGATCTACAGTCTTGCCAGCTCTCACACTCTCATGGTATTTGCTGCTTTTCTGAAAGCCTGCTGGAGTCCTGCAACTGCAGGGTTCCCTGTAATTGCAGAGGAATTCAGCACACAACGTAAGCAAATAAATAAAATACATGTTTCTAGTTACTGTGGCGGCAAAGGAAAGCTTTAAAAATATGAACCTAAAAGGCAAATTTAAGAGAATCCTTGATGGACTCTTAAATAAAGCAGATATTCAGTCAGGGTAGTTTTTGGTTTGTTTTTGGTTTTGTTTTTTTTTTAAAAAAAAAAAGCCTCCCTACTGGGAAAACACTAGAGGTTTTTTAGCTGTTTAACAGGGAAACATGAAAATCATGGTCTGAAGAAGCACTGCCTGGCCTGAGGTTTTAACACTTGTCTCAAATCATATCACTGCCATGTAGTCACAGTCAAAAAACTAAGCTTTGTGTTTTTTACCTTGGGGACAGGTTTAGAAATTTTCAGCCTAGATTAGCTTTGGGTTTCCAGGTGCGATGGTGTCAGTAAGGGCTGTAAAATCACAGCTGCAGGTGTCAGAGGTTCTGGAGCAGTCAGCCCCAGCTGTGTAATGCAGGGATCCTTTGCACCTGGGGGAGAGGGAGCTGTGGCGCTGGGACTGCAGCTGTGAGGAGTTGGGAGGAAAGGATATTGGATGAGTGCTTTGGCTGTACGGGGATGACTTGGATGTTCCTGGAGCTCCTTGAAGTGAAGCAGGTATGTGCTTCTTGGGGGTGTATACCACTTGCTGGCTGTGCTAGAAAGGAATTTATTATTGTTTGTTAGCTAGAAATACTGTGTTTGATATGAAATAGGGCAGCAGCAACTGCTATAGCAGGCTGTCTTGCCTTTGCTTTGCAGCGGAGCATTTGAGCGTGGCCCTGCAGATAAGTCTGGAGCTGGGTCTCAGTGCCATGAGAGCTGGCCATGGTGTGTGGGGTACATGGAAATGCTGAGCTGGGATGGGAGTGAGGAGTTTGCTGAGCTTTTGCGGAGTTGTTTTTCCTCCTGTACCTACAGTCCCTGTGCAGTGGGGGTGTAGAGCTATTGGTTTCCTGTGTCTTGAGTGTCATCTTTACCCAGGAGATCTAGGTGGGTAGACCCCTCCTCTTTTCTGGCAGCTGTGTGCCACTGTAGCTTTAGCTTTTACCCCAAAGCACACACACAAAAAATTTGGCATCCAGAGCAAACCTGTGGTGTGTGGCATGTCATGGTTGGGCTGAAACTTCATCAGAAAAATGCTGGTGTTCTTGGTGCCAGGCTGATCTGGGCCACCCCCTGACCATGGTCACCTTTGGGTTGTCATGAACTTTTGGATTTTTGGTAGTGGGGTTTTTTGCGTAATGATCAGATAATGATGTTCTAGTAACTTTGATTGCAGAGTCCTGTGCAAATGCTAATGCACTTGTTAATAGTTAGCCTGACACTAAGCCGTTATACGTGCAACCATCCCACAGCAGTGAGATATTTGTATTGGTGAAATCAGACTGGATGGAGGGAGATTTGGTTTCTTTATGTGCTGCTGTTAATTAGGCATGTGGAGAATGGTAAACATCCTTGGGAAAAGACTGACTGCTACTCTATGTCTTTGGGTGACTGACAGGGCATTTCCTGAGTGACTGTGGATTTGCTTTTGGATGTGTCATAGGCACTTAACCCAGTGCAGCTCTTGTTCATGCCTCAGGGGGCCAACTAATGCTGAAAATGACTCTTTGCACTTTTATCTTGTAGTAAGCATTGGGAAAAGATGATGGTGCAACTTTTCTTGTGGCTGCTCTCTGAACTCTCACTGCTGTAGTTCGGAACTCAGGGCTAAGGATGGTGCTGTGTCTATGGTACATGAAGTTTATGGCCAGTTCCTCATACTTGACCACTAGAGAAGAACATGCCTGGCAAAAAAATGCTAGGGGAGTGCTTTTGAACAAGGCGAGGGTACTTGTACTTTGTGCTCCTGTAGGTGCTTAACCACAGATTTGAAGTGATGAAAAAAAGCTCCTCTTAGCATTTAAATAAATACATAGGCTGGGATGTTTAATAAGGAAAATTCTTGCAGATGTCGAGAATGGCAGCCAACCATTGCAGAGAGCTGCAGGTTCCTCCAGGTTAACTGCACGTGCAAGTATCAGTATTTCAGCTGCTAGAATCTATTGCCTTTAATTCTTTTTTTCCTATGAAGTTCTAACTAAAAAGGAAAGAATAATGTTCCAGTATGTGTGGTCAAATGATTAACCCCTTCTTATCTGGGTTACTCTGCATGTAAAGTGCTTATGTGACAGGTGAATAGGATGTGCTTTCAGACTGACTGCCAACAAATTTCTTGTGCTAGACATCCAAACGCCACCGAAATGACAAAATGTTCCAGACGTGTCATACTTATGCGTACATGTGCTACAAAGGCTGCTAATATCGGAACAGTTCAATCTGTGAAATATGTTGGCATAGGAATGCTTAGCATCTTTTTAAGAGACTCATTTCTATCGTGCTGTGTGTCGCTCAGAAACTTTCTAAGCACTAGATAGTTTTTAAAAAACAAGAGTTAATTGCTTGGCTTGAAAAGTAGTGGAATAACTCAAGAGAACTAGGCTTTTAAATGTGACATAAATCAATGGGAGCCCTAACTTGGAATTTTCTGCAAGCAAGAAGCAATCAATGCACTTGGAAGGGTTGTCTTCAAAAAGCACCTTACTTCAAACTCTTAGAACAGCATCCATGACAAAACTAGTGTTTGGGGTTTTTTTTAATTTTATTTTTGTCTTGCTCTATCTACCATGCTTTCACTGAAGGTCTGTGGTGTGGATGTTTTCAGAATGGCGACCTAGTGATTATTCTGTTTTGATGCTGTGTGTTGTGGAGGGTGGGTTTAAATCATCTAATGCTTACCAAATTAACTCTGGCTTTCAGGGGAGAAAACTGCAGGCCTTTGTTCTGTGTTTGCCAGTGCTGCAGTATAAGGCATGGTTTCATTTCACATGGATTAGCTGGCTGGTAATATGGTACTGGAGCCTTCTTCAAGCAGGGTACAAGGGCTTCCCAGCCAGTCCCCGGATGCCCCACCACTAGCAATGTAAGTCTCTGAAGTACAGTCCAGCCAGAGCATGAGGTAGGTGACTTGGGGCAAATCTTCCCCAAATAGTTGAATATCAACTGGCCTTTGTGCTGCCAAGTAGTGCTGCTCCCCAAGCTGTGCAGCTGACAGTGGCTGTTGCTGCTTGGGTCAGGCTGCTGCCGAGTAGGAGGGCAGGTAGGGTTGACCTGAACATGTTTGCCCCAGAATAATGCAGGATGGGCTCCTCTCTTGCAGATGCTGTGTAAGGAATTGTTTGGTAATACAGTGATTTCATTGAGTGGCTCATGGAGGGAAGTATTTTGAGATGTATCGGTACAATTTGACCGACATCATAAATCTTATTGCATCTTCATGGCTGCTTGGAGAAGTCTGCGGTGATTGAGGCCTCCAAAGGCATCCAGTTCTGTGCCAAATCTTACAGGGAGGCCACAAAATACTTTTTTTCTGCCTATTCTCCTTTCTAGTCACAAGGTGATAGCTTTTACCCTTTGAGGCACCTTGATGCTGTAGGGGAGCACTGTGTGTATGCAAGGTTGGTAAAACCCCAGTTTCTGTGCTTATGTGCAGATAGGCTAAATGCTTTCTCCAAGGAACTGAAGCTCTTCAAGTCCAGGACCAGGATGCTTTTTTCCCCTTTTGCTTGGTTTGTAGTAAATGCAGGGAGCGCTGGCAATCCAAGCACCCATTCTCTGCTTTGAGCTGCACAGGCAAATCCTAGATGGATGAGATAAAATTAAATATGTGCCATTGTGGCTGGACAGTAACAATGGTGAATTTAGCACGTTATCCTTCCTGTGCAGTCTGATGATGTTTACTTGTAGTCATTACCCATATTGGGGAGCTGGACTGCTCAGCATTACTGCAATTTGTAAATGGCTTCATTTAGATGTCACCAATGAACTAATTTATGGAAGCTGTAATTAGTGATGATGGGACTGCAGGTGGAAAGCAGTAAGTGGTGACATTACTTAGTGACTTCATGAGGGATTTTGAGTGTCCAGCAGCTGGCTGCTGCATGTAAGGGAAGAATGACAGCAAATGAGGGAAAACAAAACAAAAACCCAAACAACAAGAAAACCCCCCAAAAAATCGAAATACATCTGGGAAGACGGATGGAAAATGAAAATCTTCTGAGCAATGGATAACCTGATTTTAGGTGGCTTTTTTTCAAGCAGAGGGTCATGATGTAGTCATGCACATCCTGTCACAAATGTACTGAGTCAAATAACTTCCCACTGATGTCCATATTTGTTATTCCTTTGAGGATACCAGTTGATCTTTGGGAAAGTGGGCTCTGTGAAAAGGTGTGTGCCCTAAGCACGGCTTGCCAGACTAATCTAAAATGTCCCAGTGGATATGGCCTGGCCTGAGCACCCCTAATAAAGAAATTATGTGCATGAACAAGGGATGGAGATTAACCCAGCTTTAAAAGCAGGGCTTAAAATGTTTGCTTGCTCCACAGATTGTAGTTTCCATTCCCCCAGGTGCCTAGCCCCTCGTACTTGTAGTTCTGTATACTGTGGCCGGTTTCATTGCTGGGTGATGCTCCCTGGGAAAGTACAGGAAGATGCTCAGCTACGATGAAAAATGGGTGGGGGCGAAGAAGTACACTGCTGTGTTAGCTGATCTTCACTGGAGGATGTATTCAAAGGGGTGTATTTACTTGCACGTGGGTGCCAAGTTATATCTCTGCAGAGACATCATATCATGGTTGTTGCACAGTTCCTCTTACAAGCTGTTGGATCTGGTCCTTGTTTGTGCTGCTGCACAATGAGGGGAAAACCCAAAGAAAGGAACAAAATAGAGCATGAATTGCAACCATTGGCTGCCAGTGGGGAGCTTTTTCAGCTTCCTAAGGTTGTGTAAACTGATTTTCTGCCTTGTGAGTTGAGGTTCCTGTGACCTCCATAGAAATATGTAAGAAATAGCTCTGTGCAGTGAGATAAGCCAACCTAAGGGCATGAGATGGAAACTGCCCAAAGGCAGTGTTCTGGGCTGCTCGTGTGAGTTTACTCATGCAACAGGCATAAGGAGCCATGTGGTGAGTGCCAAGACTGTGTACACAGGAGTGACGGGAAGAGGCAGTCTATAAAAAGACTATTTTGCAGTTGCTGTGATTTTTATTTATTTTATTTTTCTGGGGTATCTCATTCTAGTGGCCTCTAATGAACTCTTGCAATAGTCACAGTGCGGGGAGATGTGACAGTTCAAATAAATGATCACTAATAACATGCTCTTTACACTAAGTGAAATAAAAGGAGTACCTGAAGGAGACTAAGAGAGGTATCTTGAGGGGGTTTGAGGCAGAGGTGGTTTTTTACATGAAGGCCATCCACCATAAACCATCCATGGCAAGCAACTGTTGGCCAGTTTCATAAGCTGTATTTCTGCTGTGCAAAGGGAAGGTATTGCAACACAAGTCTGTGATGGGGAACTTGCACAGGACAGGCCTGATGGAGGGAGGGAACCAAGCACAACAAGTATTCTTTTATCCAGGAGGATGGGACTACCTTAACTGCAAAGGTCTGCTTTCTGGAGATACGTTCTCCTCCTTGGGTCCATACTGTTTGGCATTGCTGGTGACTTGCTATGCCAGCTGGAGTCAATAGCTCTCCTGTGCTTACTGCATTCTTGACCCCAATTAGCAGGGTGGTACATCTGTGGGTTGGGCTGTGTTACATCACTCTTCTGGCATAATGTGGCTGAAAAAGCAGAACACACACCTTGAGGTATTTTTATTGCAGCTCCAAAGTTTGAGAAGTGCATCTGTAGCCTCCCAACTGCTGAGTTGGGCTGGAAAAAGGGGATTCCTAACCCAGCCCTGCAGTTGCATGCTTGGTAACTTTCCCTTTTCTTGCATGTTAAATCAGCAATTTTCTTCATAATGCTCCATTCCCTGGACTCCTGTGGTTAAGACTGAAATTGCTTTTCTGTTCAATTAAAGAAATACCTTTTAAGTAAAAATGGTAGAAAGAATGGAATGAAGTAACTATATCAGTCTTTTCAGGTTAATTAGGAGAAATTTTTTGAGCTACCCCCAACGTTTAAAATCACGTGAATATGGGAAACTATTTCAGCATCTCTTTTGTCCTAATTGCAGAGTGAAAAATAATTAAGTATTTTTCAATTAAATATTGAAATGCAACTCTCTGATTCTTTAAATTGAGTTTCATACTTAATTTTCCTACACAAGTATGAAATGTCATGTCTTTGATCAGGTAAAATTAAATCAGCATCTGTCCAAAATGCTACTTTATCATACAAGTCAAACAAAGAAAACACATTTTGTTTCAGATTTTCCTGTGCAAAAGTCTTTCTACTTGTATTTTGCAGAAATAATTAAATAACTTTAAGATAAGTCCTCGACCAGTTCTGTTAGTACCTGTGATTCAAGGCTAGTCATGGGACTTTTAACATTTTAAAATGACCCAAAACCTGATTTAAATTGTGAAAATCATGCTTAACAAGGAGTTGATATGATTTAATCATGTGTTGGCTAATAACAAATCAGTATTTGTGCTGCCTAGGTTGTCTGAGAGCTGCAAATTCTTAAAAATGCTTGGAGTGGCCACACAATGGAGCAAACCCTGACGCGCTAACCAAAGGAGCAATGCTGATCTCTTGCAAAAACCTGTCCTTGGAGGAAAGCGAGCAGCAGTGGCGGTTTGCAAGCTGGCATTGCCATGTCTGCATCCTGTCAGAGAGCGAGAGAGAGCCCAGCACAGGCATAATCAGTTTAGTATTCCCCTTGGGTTGTTATAAACAAAATCAATATGTACTAATGACTGCAGCAATAAATTTCATCATGCTTCATATGGTAACGTTCTGCACTTACCCAGTTGTTGGCTTGACAGAGAGCAATAGAATTTACCCTTTTAAAGTTGTAAATTACTATGAAAATGCTGAGCCTCACGGTAAAATACATTCATGGATGATTTTAAGCTTAGGAAATATTGGTAATACTTTCACTAAGCATACTATTAAAATAAATAAATAGTATTTATTGCTTGGTTTCCCAGCTGCAGCTGGGTGAAGAAACATGGCATGCATGTTTATCATGCTACTTGTGGTTTCATAATGTTTATCTAAAATTGATTCTCAAAGAAGCCATCTGAGCAGCTTATTTTTTCACATATCTGTCCAAAAAAAACCTTCCTCCAGAACAGATTTCTAGCAAGTAAAATCTTGATTATTTAGTGCTCTTTAGTTTTTATTTAGAAATTTCCTCTTGCCTTTTATTTTGGTATGCTGGTGGATAAACATTTGGAAGTTGGATTAAATGTTTCAGCCCTGAATGAAACATTTGAGACATTTTGCTCATATTATATTACAAACTTCAACACTCAACACTTTTTTCTGAATAGAAATGGAATGCTGAAATTACAGGAGTTTCCCACAAAGTAGAAATACAGATTTTTTTTTCTACATCTGCTAACAAATCTTTTTCCTCTCTTAAACTTTGAAGCCCATAAGGAGACAGAAAATCCAAGTGCTTTGAATTATACACTTCTTATTGAAGTCCATCCACCTGAGATAACCCCCAAGAGTCAGTTTTGGATAGCCCTGAGTTATATTGCAGTCACTTTTACAAACTTCACTGAGCCATGCACACTGTTGGCCCTTGAAAGGCACTCTTAGCCACAGGTGTATATAATGGCTCTGGAAAGGATCTAGATAAAGCACAGGAGAAAAAAATAGATAATTGCTGTTTTTCAATATTGAAAAATTTTTCAAAAGCATCACTGGCTGTAATCTGGTTGCCTCTGTATAGGCAAGTAGTATTGTTTAAGAAGCCTGGTGCTATCTGAGCCATCCTTGTGGAGGGGCAGATCCATCTGAATGATCCCCTGCAACAGGATCAGCTCGAGGTCTGGCATCAGTTTTAGAAGCTTATCTAAAATTCAGTCATTACGCTCCTAACACAACTTGGAGAGAGTTGTCTGTGTGTGAATAATCTGGGTTTTCTGTGCTTGAGGGCGAATGAGGTCTACTCCCCAAGTCTGCTTCTCCACAATAAAAATTTCTCATTGATCTGGAAATAAAGCAAACTGCTAGAAGCCACAGTCCGAGTGTGTATTATAGCTGAGAATAAATCAAACCTGCCATAGCATTGGCAAAGACCAAACCTGCCCTGCTGACTCGAATTCTGTGCAGTATGGCAGCACAGCATTTGGTCAAAGAAGGCGAAATCAAGCGCGGATTAATTCTCTGGCAGCTGCATCTTTGGGGGGAAGTCCTGTCTTGTGGTGCTTCACAGCCAGCTGTGTGCTAGAGTTTGGCTCTGTAGAGCCAAGCTTGTGCTACCCAGATACAGGAGGTTTGCTGTTGTAGAGGCATCGTTTCTGCATTTCCTCGCCACGTGTGAATAAAAGGAGATATGAGTCTGTTACCTTATGCTGCATTGCCACTGTCCCATACTGTGAGGACCTCTGTGGTGCTCAGCAGTGAATCTTTTGGATTTGAGTCCATCCATCCTGGAGAAAGGCAGTCATGAAGTTGCAGTAGAGCAGAGCTAGCAGCATCTCATTTAAAGGGCTACTTATTGTGAACACTGCAAACAGCTGAAGGCTGACATCTGGGTTGCAATACATTGCTCTGAGTTTCCTCAAGTTAAGTTCACTGCTATAGAGAAGAGCAAATATGTAGACACAAAAAGTTTAAGTCCATTTTGTCTTATAGTGTCCTGGTTCTGAAATTATTCCTAACTTAGGGGTTGTACTGTGCTCCAGTATCCCAGAAGGGCAGTAGTTCATCAGTACCACTCATTCTGCCTGCCTCTTCCTTATTTCTTTTGTGGGCTGTACACATGGTACTGCTTGAGAGGTGCTGCTATCTCTGTCCTATTTCCAGGTACTAACTAGTGGCATTTCTGGGAAGGCTGTGGGATTTTTCCCCTAATATGTGCATTGCTGCATTAGGCAGCAGGTGCTGTATCAGATAGCAGATCTGTATTCTCCAAGATGATCTCAATATTTTTCAGAGAGAACAAGTTCATGTGCCCATTTACACAAAAGCTTTTCTTTCCTTTCTGGGTTGTTTCAACCTAAAATGAACAATGTTTGCAATCGAAAGAGCTACATTTGCAGAGGGAGAAAAAAAGCACGCCAAAATCACTGCTATCCTGAAAGGAAACATTACAGTGGTCCTCCACCATACACTTGTCTTAATGGTGAATCTCTCCAATGCTGCAGCTCCTGAGCTTGGGAACATAAGGGCAGAAAGGGTGCAATGTACACAACTGGACAAACATCAGATTTGCAAAGATCCAGTATCTGCTCTGACCCTTTGCCCCTATCTGGGGCTGCACTGCTTTGCTCTTGGGACTGGTTGAGGGAACTAGGGCAAAGAGGCACTGGTGCCTGCCCTTGCCATAGCTTGCCCTGCCATCCCTTCCTGAAGATGTGAGCTTGGCCTCAAATGAGCCTCAGGGAGGCAAATGGGCAGCATGAGTGCAGCTGCCTTCTGCTTAGGGCAGTCTGCTTCTCCCCAAAATACGTTTCCTGCTTCCATCACTGGACTGCTGAGCCCCTGTTGGCAAATGAGCCTAAATGTGCTATTAATGATGGACTGGGGCTTTTCCTGGGCTAGAGATGGAGGTTTGTCATTTTTTGGGGGGGACAGAGGCATTCTCAGTGCTGTGATTTACACTGCATAATATGTGCTGACATCTCAGCACTGCCCTTGAGCTGAGCTTTGCTGTTCCAATGGATCACATGTAGCAGGATGGTGACTTTTTAGAGCTCTGTAGGGAAGTTGTCCATTTTCCATGCAAGCTGAGGCTCAGGCATGAATAGTCAAATATTGCTCAGCGTGGTGGCAGAGAAGCATCTCTTGCCAGATTGCAATGGCTGTCTGGGTCAGAATGGTGCAGCCAGGCTCCTCAGGGTGCTTGGGCAGAGCATGAAGCTCCTCCATGTCTGCTGGTCTGTAGCTGAGGGATTTCCTGAACCACAGGTAGCATCTCTGTCTTTCCTAACCTGAAAAAGGTTTTTCTTCACTTAATTTCTCAAATTCCCAGAAAATTTTTGGCATCCGTAGTATCCTACGGCTCAGCTGCACAGCTCAACCACACATCTTGTGAAGAAGTACCTCTTTTGGTCTGCTCTTGAACTTAATGGCTTTTTTACTTCATTTGATGGGATTGAGCTTTTACATCAGAAAAGGCTGGGCCATCATTCCCTACACCCTTCTTCACGCTGCTCATTTTATAGACCTCTACCATGTTGTATATTCCAGGCTGGAGTTCTATTCTTTTTAAGTTCCTCTCTACATAGAAGCCACTTCACTCCTTTAACCATTTTTGCAGCCTTTCTTTATACCTTGTCTAGATCTACTGTAGCTTTTTGGCATGTGAGACAAGTTCTGCGTGTGCCATGGATTTGCATGGTAATACCAGGATGTTTCCTCTTTCATTCTCTGGCACTATCGAACTTGGAGGACTGTGGGATTAAATAAAATGGTGCTTCAGGGTGTTAACAGGCTAGCCCCATCCCCAGGCTGTAACTTTTGCTGTCCTCCACTCCAAGGTACATTTTCTTGTATCAGAGTCCAGCTGTTTTGGAGTACCCAACCATGGGGCAGACCTGCCTGAGAGCCCAGCAGGTTTCTTGGAATCATGTTTTGGAATCAGCAAAAACATTCCTCTACTTCTCACATGTAATATTAGGACAAGCAGCTGTTTTCTACTACGCTAGTGGACTGAGTGGAGAAAAGAGCTGCTGTGTGAGTGAGTAAAACAGAAGCGTGATCTCTCCTGCCGCTTTCTGCCTCTCCCTGCTGTAAGGGCCTGAGCGGTGTTTCCTCAGGAGGCAGAGAGCAGCTCACGTCTGCGTTCTTGTCCCTTGCCTCCCAAATTCACCACCCTGCGGCTGCATCAACACAAAGGCAAATTGCCATCTTCCAGCCTGCTGCTTCAGCTAAAAATGTCCTTTGCTGGTCCTGTGTCAGCCCTGCTATACTTCATGCTGAAGAACTGCGTCGGGAAGGGACAGGATCAGACAGCACGTTACATTTCTAGTTTGTCAACTGTCTCAAGGCTGTCTGCAAAAATTAGTGTAATATCATAACTTGTCTGTATATATGTATAACATTACATCCCACAAAACAGTAAATTGCATTTGCGTTAGGATATGAAGCTGCTAGCAATGCCTATGTTAATTTTCCACAGTTTATTAAGAAAATCATAACAATGCACGCTATTTATGCGGGATGTATTCAGAGATTTATCTCCCTAGTAATGTATTAAATTAGAATGGTGACATTAGAGACATAGATTAATGTATTAGCATTTCTACTGTAGCTTAGAGTCAGGATTATATCACAAAAAGAATTAGTTTTGTGGTCTCTTCATAGATCCATTTTCAGGGCTGTCCTTCACCGGTTCATTGTCAATCACAGTCACCTGGATAGATTCATGTCTCTGTCACTTTTCTTCTTGTTACGCTCTTTGCTATAAACAATGGGACACTGGGAATTTGAACGCTTAGCAGGGTCTGGGAAAATAACTTTTTCTACTGCTTTAATCCTGGCTTTTGGGAGTTACTTGGCCAATAGTTCGTGTTTCTTTCACATCTGTTGCAATAATCCTGATAGCGACATTGTAGGACGTTGAAAAGGCCACATCCTCCCATTATGACTGTCATTCCCTTATTTTTTGAACAAAGATTAATTGGCCTCTCATATTTGAAAACTTGCATTACCTGTGATGTCAATAAACTGAACTTTTAAAGAGTGTCTCCTAGTGTAAAATGACATCGAGAAGAATTTACCCTGTGCCTTTTGGACTAGTTGTAAGATTGGCTGCAATGTAAGCACTTCGAGGTTACCTCTTGTCTGATCTGTTGCTAAAAAACCAGGAGACATTTCCCACAGAGTTGATCCTGACACAGTTTTGATGTAGGGAGTAATGTATTGACAAAACGCTTTGGAGTGTGCTGCATGAGTCCTGTTTCTGGGTCAAGGTTTCAGTTTTCACACCATAAGCTAGGACTGCAAGTGAAATTTGGCCCTTCGATGAGAAACGGTGAGGGAAATCCACATGGGCTGTCCCTCTCCAGTCTTCCCTCAGAGAATAGACAGCATCCTCCAAAAATTAGTCTGAGATGTGCGAAACCAAACTACTGGTTTTTTACCATGTGGGTAAACAATTTTATTTACTCTTGTTGCAAGATGAACTCAAATTGCTCATTTCCATCACTGAAGTGCTGGTCCTCAGAAAATTGGCTTTTCTTTAGTACTAGGCTGAACTCTGTGAAAGTGCCCTTCTTCTTTCCTCAGTGCTCTCCCTAGGGAGACCTGAGCAAGTCTGGTGGGCTGAACTGAGAGACAGAAAAATCTCCTAGGCTTTTCTGCATATGTATCTGGCCTTTCCTGTCATTTGCTGGACGCCTTAGCTGTCCTGAATATAAAGGTGTTGAGGCAATGACTGTCCTTTGCGATGTTTGCCCTGTGCTGATAGCAGTGATGCCCAGCTGCTATCCACAGAGCTCCCCTACAGCAAAAATAATATGAATTTAAATGCGATTACTTCTTTCTCTCTTTTTTTTTTTTATTTTTCCTTCTTCACACAATAAACTGCTGCCAGTGTGAAAAGATCTGATGGAAGTAGGAGATGAATGATTTGACTTTAAAGCTCTGTGGCATTTTTTGGATGCTGTAATTTCGATGCAATGTTGAATGTTTAAATTACAAGAGAAATTAATTAGTATCTTAGATGCCACTAGGATTTTTCTTTCCTCCATCTATTTTCTAACCAAGTCTAATTAAACCAGACTAATTGTATAGAAAATTTCAGAATTTCTTCTTCAAAATGGAAGTATCTGTTAAGAAAATATTCTTGATCATCTAGTATACTGTGTCCCAAGCCACTTAATATTCCAGTGATGTTTCACCCACAAAAACTTTTCCTTTCAGTGGAATTCTATAGGAATGTGAAAAATTAGTAAGTAATTAGCAAATATTGTTGTGTGTGCTGAAATATTAATATGTGCCTTAGATTTAAAGACAGTTGGAGTTCCTCTTCTTTTTTAAGAAGGAAAACAATGACTTAAAAATGTTAATCCCTAGTTGACATTCTTCAGATGCAAATGTACATGTACAGATTGTTCACATGTGTGGTGAGTTGACCCTGGCTGGATGCCAGGTGCCCACCGAAGTGGCTCTAACGCTCCCCCTCCCCAGCTGGACAGGGGAGAGAAAATACAACAAAAGGCTTGTGGGTGGAGACAAGGACAGAGAGATCACTCGCCAATTACTGCATAAAATGTCACATACCACATACCGTATGTGTTAACATGTTATCCCAGAGGTGCTACCACTGTTGCTGATGGGCTTGGCCTTGGCCAGCAGCAAGCCTGTCTTGGAGCCAGCTAGCATTGGTTCTATGGGACACAGGGACAGCTTCTAGCAGCTTCTCACAGAAGGCACCTCTGTAGCCTCTCTGCTACCAAAACCTGGCCATGCAAACCCAATACAATGTGTCTTTATACTTTCAGCATGTCATTTTTAAAACAGCCATTTTAAAAAAAGTCAACAAAAGTTCTCCCAACAACTCGGGATTTCCTGAAATTTTTCAGTCTTGCAGAGATGCCAGTCTCATTTCCATAGTAATGCTGCTTAAAGTATTTGCTTAAAGCAAAATAGCAATGCAAAGAGCAAGTTGTGTGTTTGCTCATGCTAACTCTTGTTACCGGGTCTTGATGAAGCCAGTCACCACACCGCCAGCTGCATCTGCTCTGACAAATACACGTATCGAATCACAGAATTATCTAGGTTGGAAAAGACCTTGAAGATCATCTAGTCCAACCATTAACCTAACATTGACAGTTCCCAACTACACCATGTCCCTCAGCGCTATGTCAACCCGACTCTTAAACACCTCCAGGGATGGGGACTCCACCACCTCCCTGGGCAGCCCATTCCAACACCTAACAACCCGTTCTGTAAAGAAATGCTTCCTAATATCCAGTGTAAACCTTCCCTGGTGCAACTTGAGGCCATTCCCTCTTGTCCTATCGCTTGTTACTTGGTTAAAGAGACTCATCCCCATCTCCCTGCAACCTCCTTTCAGGTAGTTGTAGAGGGCGATGAGGTCTCCCCTCAGCCTCCTCTTCTCCAGACTAAACAACCCCAGTTCCCTCAGCCGCTCCTCGTACGACATGTGCTCCAGACCCTTCGCCAGCTTCGTTGCCCTTCTCTGGACACGCTCGAGTAATTCAATGTCCTTTTTGTAGTGAGGGGCCCAAAACTGAACACAGGAATCAAGGTGCGGCCTCACCAGTGCCGAGTACAGGGGTAAGATCACTTCCCTGTCCCTGCTGGCCACGCTATTTCTGATACAAGCCAGGATGCCATTGGCCTTCTTGGCCACCTGGGCACACTGCTGGCTCATGTTCAGCCGGCTGTCAATCAACACCCGCAGGTCCCTCTCTGACTGGCAGCTCTCCAGCCACTCCTCCCCAAGCCTGTAGTGCTGCTGGGGGTTGTTGTGGCCATACTTTTCACTAGTGAGGCTGTTGAGTGTGTTCAGGCACTGTGGTTTGTCAGTGAAGTGAGACCTGTTTGCACAGGGGCAAGCTGGACCTGAAGCATGCAAAAATAGCTGCAAGCTGCTGTACAGGTTTGAGCTCAGTTTTCCCAAGCTCTCTGCCCTTCTGGTGCCCTCAGAGGCTTTTGGGAGGGCTTGGGGCTCATCTGCATTGCAGCTTCTTCTCTGCTGCTATTGAGAAATGCCAGTTTTCTGGACATGGATGGATACCAGCAGCACCTGAAGAGACAGAGAAAAGGAAACACAGCCTTTAGAAGGCTTGCCCCAGGTACCGGATCTCGGTGAGGAAGGGTATGCATCGCTGCAGTAACTTTGGTAATGCTATGAGGTGTTGTTTATAATAGTGTTTGGCATTGCAGGAGACTTCAAACTGAGAGCAGATATTTAGATTTTTCCTGTGGTCCTGTGATTTTCAGCCTTTGCTCTCTGCCTCAAGCTGATTCTTTGAAAAAGATAGATTAAAATTATTCAACCATTTCTAGAAACATGGCTAAGGAAAACAGGAAATCTATTCCCTGTGCCCCCTCACCCCCCCACCCCGTTCTTGGTGAACCCAACTATATCACGGGCATTTTAATTTCTTTTAAAAAGTCAGAGAAAACCTCTAACTGTCATTTCATCTCTAGCAAGATGAGACAGCCTTAACGTGAGAGTAAATGTTTCTTACAGTCCTTACTAGGTTTCTTTTCACAGTATGCAGTGCCGATCTCTGTGTAACAGGGTTTTGGGCTCAGGGCCTGCAGTTCTGAATGAAGATGCTGAAAATGAGTAACTGGCAATGTGAAAGGGCCTTTCTGTGTTAAATATCCTCAGTGCGGTAAGGGACAGTGGGGAGCAGCGTGTGCCCAAAGCATGGCACCTTGGTGTAAGCCATGTTCTTCTCCCCATGTATCAGTATTGTGGGACTGTATCGCACCTGGTCACCATCATTTGATATCACTCATGCTCATCTCCAAGCTTTGTGATGTATTTCTGAACACACAGTGACTATTCAGGTGCCTTCTTCAGCCTCAGTAAGCAGTGAAGCTGCAGTTGGCAATACATGCAAAGCCACGTATCACATCACCCAGAGCGAGCCTAGTACCTTGCCAACTGCAAGAGCTATTAGACTTTTTCATAGGTTAATTCATGGCTTTGCAGGTTCATTTTTTTCTGGTGTTTGTCTGTAATCAATGACACAATTTGCAAAGGAGGTGATGACCACTGACCTGAAAGCTCGAATGTGCTGGAGGTGATCAGGCTGCATCCTGCCATCTCATGACACCACTGAGCGACAGCCTGGGACAGCTCAAGCATCCTGCCCAGGCTGCATGCTTTCATGTAGTCAGATGAGATGACAGCCGTAAGCCAAGCAGCACGTGTTGATGATCCTTTTTTTTTTTTTTTTTTTTTCTCCCTTCGTACTTTCTTTCTTTGCCTTGAAAAATACATGGCTCTGTTCCCATATGCCTCAAGTGTTCAAACATGATCGAGACATTCTTTTGGAAGACTTGTCGACCTTACATCTCCATAAATTACTACTGGTTTCATCGCTTATCTCTTTTGGCTAAATTTCTCAGATTTTTCAAAGGCACATGCTTGACTGGAGTCAGTTTGCAATTTAAATGGTACTTACTTTAATTTAAATATCAGCAGACTCATGTGGGTTTATTTAGTGTGTATGAAATGATGATCAAGCCAATATGTCAAGCAGCTCATCCCAGACAGTCAGTGCTCCCAGCTGAGAGTTTATCTGATCTACGTTGGTTCAAGTTTTGATTTCTTTTGTGTCAGAGAAAGTTGTTGATCAAAAATGCTGATTCATCTTTGTCTTTATTTTTCCTTATGCACCAGAAGACTTCTGATTCAACATAAATGGGATTTATAGTTTAGCTGTAGAGAACCAGGGAAAATTATGGGTTGATTTATCCCTGCACTGGATAGTGCTGGTAAAACAGGCCTGAGTTTTCAATGTTACCTCGTGGTTTTTGGATGCCTGACTCAGCACACCAAAGAAAGGCCTGATCCTTATCATAGGTGTCCCTAAATTTGGGCCCTCGGAGTTGGTATTCATATTCGAGGATGCTATAATTCCCAATTCCTGGATGAATTAGGAATCTGCTTTTGAAATTGGGCATCAACCAGAAGTGACAATTTTTGTTACTCTGAGCAGATGCTACTTGCAGACTGAGGATCCCAGTAATGCTGATGAAGGTAGCGCCGAAAGAGGGTCAAGAACGAAAAGACCGTGATAGGCTAAACTGTAATCTAGTTTAGGGAGAAATCTTTTGGGTTTTTTTCTATCCAGAAGTAGATTGAGCTTCCTATAAAGTTCGTGTCTTTACATTTCTTCAGGCAACAGATGCTGACCTACAATACCACATAGTCTAAGGGAGTGAGCATGAGTCTTGCTCGTGAGTCAGGGTGAGCAAGAAAAGCAAATTGATTGACTCTATTGACTCTGTGTGTGATCTTCTGAATGGGGAGTTGTCTATTTGAACCCTTGGATGGCGTAAGAGCATAAAAACCTCAAGCTCAGAGTATATTTAGGATGGGTTTCTGATATGGGCATAAACAACCTACAGATCACACAAGTCAAATATGTATTCCTGAAGAGACTTAGGATGAGCACAAATAATGTCAGGGCTCTCGTGTGTCATGTGCACAAGGTGTGTGATTAAAACTAAGGAAAAGGCTGGTAAAGCTTACATCTGAAGTGGTGTATCTGTAGCAACAAGCAGAGGACTCTGTGAAATTCTCCTGCTTGGCAGCTGCAAGATAAATGGAGAGTTTACCATGCTTAAGGGACCTATGAGCATAATGTTTATTTTTTGAGGTTTCAGCAGTGCCTGATACTCATCATCAGGAAAACCTCATTGTTAAAATGAGGAAACTATTTCAGACTACTGGTTCTGACCTTTTGAGTTGGCATGAATAAAAGCCAGGTTAATGAAATGCGTTGCTCCACTAGCAAGTCAGGGAAAAAAACTTATCTGCTGCTCAGAAAAACAGTAAATGCCACAGAGATTTATGCAGAGCTCTGGTGTAACTCGAGAGTCATGTGAGCACTCTATATGTAAGACACTGAATTCCTGTGGGGAAAAGAAGTCACTGCTTGGCTCTAGTGAAGCCCACAGCCCCGATGTCTCAGGATGACAAATAACAATAGTCATAATAATTGTGACTTGCTTGCTAAGAGACACAGTCCATTTAGCGTTCTTGCCCTTATGGCTTGCTGGCTTCAAAGCCACGATCCTGAAGTGCAGTCAGGAAAACTGCATTTGACATGGCACGTTGAAGAATGGTATAAATCCTCCAGTATGAAGCACTCACAGGTGTGTTAGGCTGGCCACTAGTCACCCAGCCGCTGAGGAGCACCCAGAAGAGTTGGCTGTTAATGAAAACACCTTGGAGCTGACAGTGAAGGAAGAAACTTGGGTCCCTGTTTGCATTTCCCAGGATCATGCAAGTGTTTGTACTTTAACAACCCAAATTCTTGCAAGCAGTGATTTTTTTTTTTTAAGCTCAAAATATTAAAGTGGCTATGAAATTGTCTAGGCACTTCAAAGTTAGTGTATGATAAAGAAAACTGTTGTTTGTTGGATTACTTGCTCTGTGGTAGTGCCGAGGTGTTGGCTCTGCAGCAGTGCAAGCAGCTGGACATTGCTCTAAAAGGCAACAGGAGTTGCCTCCCCCAGAGGTCACATGTGCAAATTATGCTCAATGAGCTATTTAACACCAGTGTGCAAGCTAAGGTCTTTGTTGCTGTTTCAACCATCTCTATGCCAGTGACCACAGCCCTCTGCTAGTCTGGGAACTTACTTGAGGGAACTTTTTTTGCCGCTATACCTCTTTGGTCTTCCTGTTGCCTGTAGGAATAAAATCCCCTTGGAGGAATTAATACTCCCAGCACATTGTAGCACTGGGGTGCAACACCAGCTATTTCCAAGGTGATACAGAGGACTCCTGCTTTTAGTGCACAGCAAGGTGTCCCAGTACTTTAGGATTGGGTGGTTCCTGACTAGGACCTGGAATTGAAGAGATTTTTCTTGTCAAGCTTTAGCTCTGAAGAGACTCTCTCCAGCCCAGAAACTAAAACTGGCTTTGTAGTTACTAAATGTGCCACTATATGGGATGGAAGGAAGAATTCAGGGGAGAATTTCAGGCTTCTTTCCCTGTGTGACTCCCCATTGCCCTCCTAAACAGGGGGGAAAAAAATGCTATGGCAAGACCCTTTTTAAAAGCAAATCTGGTTGTTTCCTTTGTAACCTCACTTTTCCTGGAGTAAAGTAAAATAGATTTCTTTGGCTCAATTCAGTCTAAAATAGGCATCTAAGTGCCATTAGAGATGCCCTGGGGCATCACTCCTAGCCTCCAGCTGCCGTCCAGAGAAACAAAGTTCTCCCGTAGCTCCTTTGTTGCCTCTGGCCCTACATGAAAGTCTCGGCTCTGAGAGATGTCTTGAATGACACTGGGTGCCCAGGCAGCAGCACTGAATCTAACCCTGTGTCTCCATCCAGCCCCAGCTGCTTGGAAGAATCGTGGCAATGAATAAAAGCCTGTAGATAAAATTTCATAGTGGATGACTCCTTCTCAGGCCATTAGCAAGACCGAGAAATCAGACTATAATACAAAGCAGTCTTCCACCTGAACTGTGGGACAGCTACTCTAGCTCCACAATATGTTATTTAAAGCCTGTTTTATAATAGAATTTGGTATTGCAGTATGTATAATTTATAATATATTAAAACCCATTTCATAATATATTTTAATCTCTGATGATGAATAGCTGGGACAGTTTTGCAGGTTCTGTAATATCACTATGGCAACATCCTTTTTGAAAAAAAAAAAAAAGTAGAACAATTGAGAGATACCAAGGACTGGTCAAGGAAAAAATAATGACACTTGTCAATTTGAATTCTTTCCTATAGTTTATTTTCTTCTTGGAAATGGCATCTATTCTGATATTTTTGCATGTGTTTTCAAGAAATCACTTGCGACATTACTGAAATGTTGCATCTTCTTGACCTTTGAGGGCTCAACTTTGAAAAGATTTGTTTTCCATTGCAGTGCTAAATGACTTAGCCCATCTATGAAGATGATTAAAACTCAGCAGCTCTTGATGGACTGGAAGTATAGCTTCCACCAGATTTCCAATGTTTCTCAAAAATCAAAGCAGTGCTTTCTGAGTCCAACCTAACATGTTTAATTTAGAAAAATGGGACTTGTCTGTCATACTAAATGGTTGACTGTTTTTAAAAAATCAAGCTGCTTGTTTTGAAGCCTACATTTTGCCTAAGCCTCTAAATGGCAATTATTCTTTTCCTAAGCAGTAGTCAGCAAAGCATATTCATCACCAAAGAAAGAAAAAAGAAACCTCATTTCACCCTCCTTTCCAAATGGTGGTGGTGCATCTCTAAAATGTCACTGCAATATCTCAAAGAATTGGTATCAAAAAGCCTGAAGATCTGTGGATCACCATTTGCTTATCAGGTGATACGCAGTCCATCCATTGAAGACTCTGATTTTTGGCATATTCCCAAACTCAGGCAGTCTCTTCCTGAAGACCCTAGGTCTGAGGACCAAACACCAACAGTGCACCAGGTAGCCTTTTGAAATATATTTCTGTTGCTGGGTGTTATTCCTAGTCTCATGCTTTCAAGTATTGGAAAAATACTTTTTGAGGATAAAAGTTTATGGCTGTTTGGCACAATGGTTTGTTTTCTGATTTATAGTGTCCAGCCACTGAGGAGCTCTTCTGTCAAATACATAAGAGCTCCATGCATGAGTTCCTGGTCAACAGGGAAGACAGTGCTGGAAATTGAGCTACGCAGGAGCTCACTTGCCCTCTGTGCTTCCTACTTGGTTTTCTTAAATACCTCAGGCCTCTACTATGCCTATCAATTCAACAAATAATTCTCCTCTCTCTTTTTGCACAGCTTCTTTTTTGTGATCCTCAGAATAACTGATTTCCTTCAGCCTCCAAATTCTTCCTTTCCAGCTGGGCCTACCCCTTGCCACCATAGGTTGTAACACTCCCTGCCCTTCTTCACTGTTTACAGAGCACACTCTCTGTTTGACTACTGCTTCTCCTTTGTGAGCTAAAGCTTTTCCAGTGTCTTTTGGCACCCAGTGATGTTCTGGCTGGTGGCAGGTCATGCAAACCAAGAGCAGGTATTTGTTAGCCTTAGTCATGGCAGCTGATATGAGACTGAAGAATACACCCAAAACGCCTGAGGACATCCGGGCATTCATTTTTTCCCCTGCTTGTCCCAAAGCAGAACACAGATGTTGACCTTTACCTTACTAATCCATCTGCTTACTCAGGCTTTTGCTTGAGGGGTGATGGCAAATGAATTTCTGCCTATAGGGCAAATTCCAAGATGTATCCATTACCGTGCCATTGACATTTGCCAGCCGATTCTTGCGTTTTCAAAGTAATTTTGTTCATGTGCCCAGGGAAATTAACGGTGAACTGTTACCAGGGTTTAAAAAGCATTTCTGGAATAAAATTTCTTTTAAACCTTCCTATTTAAGTCATTGCTTGCATAAAGCTACTGATTACAGAAGAGCAGGAATCCTCCTGAGAAATAGGAGTAGTGAACTTGATGAGTTCCTATTGTGACTTATTTTATGTTCTCTGGTTAAAGAAGGTCTTGTGCCATGGGCACCTCATCCGTGACATGGGATCACAGTCTACTAATAATGTTAGGATTTAATTTTTCAAGTTACATTGCTCTTGCAACATAGCTTTTAAATGTGCAGCTCAAATCCCGTGATTAGATATGTAAACAGCAAGGAGACAGACTTAATCATTTTCTGGTGAAGAAAAAACTTCCACAGTGATGGGAGTGGTGGCAGAAGTATCCAGCTTTGCATTGGGTCTGGTGCTCAGACTGCAGCTACAGGCCATTGTCTGTAAGAAAAGACAACTCTTCATATTAAAAGACAACTTTTTATTATGGAAGTGTATGAAAATGGACACATTGTGTCTCTTAGCAAGTGAGCTGATGCAGGCTCTCCGTTTTGGATGGCGGAGTTTTGGGGCTGATGGGGTTTCTTGAATGGCTTTCCTTTCTTCTCACATATACCTACATTTGAAAATTAAACCAGCTGAGAGCAGCATCACATAAAGCTATTTTCTTGTTCTTTACGGAATATGAGTACTTTCTTATCCTAGGACCACTGGACCCATTCATAACCGAAACCTTTAAAGTTTATGAACTGTGAAATTAGGTGACTAATAGACAGGTGAATCATTAGGCAGAATGCCACAAAAGCCACATTCAGAGAGCTCCTTGTTCCTGTTTCTTGCATCTCCCTGTAGACAAACATTCATCTTGGCACAGAGTAAGAAAAATAGCATCAAAAATTCTGCATGGCACTGAGATCCCACCTAATTGCAGGGGAATGGGATTTTCCCTGGGTCATGGTGGATACCTACTGTAGCTATCCATTTTCCTTCTCAGGGTGTCCTGCCTTGTGCCACATTGAGGCTCATCCACAGGCATGTAGAAGTTTTTGCTGTTTTCTTTATTTTTTTTAGTGTGGGGGAAAAACTTTGCAGCCTCTGTCTTTTTCTGCTGGAGATCTTTTTTGTTACTCCAGTCTCTGTCCTGTGCAAAGGGGTCAAAACAAGCAGGGAGCAAGGAGCTGATTTATTTCAGGTCCTCCTGCCACAAGAGTATTCTGATAATAAAATCCTCCCAGCTGTTTTGAAAAGCTTCAGCATTGCCTTTGAGGAAGAAAAGTCTGACACAGTCCCAGGAACAAAACAAAACTCAAACCAGCCCAATCAACAGTACTTTATTTTCTTACTGGAATGAAAACTCCACAAGTGATTTTGGAGTGAAGACTCAGGGGACTTTACATTGCAGTTTTGCATGTGTCCTCGCTTTTAGATTTTATATAGGATGTGATTCAGGAGCATTGAAGCGGTCGTCATCTTTATCAGAACTTCCCTCCAACTTACAGTTTTACCAGTTATTTATTGTCGCATGTGGAATAGGAGCTATGGCCAGGCTATATATCTTAGTTAATTAAAAGGAACATCTGCTTAATATAATGCATAATATAAATGGTATTTCCTTTGTATTCCAGGCTGACTGAAATAATATATTGGCTATTGACCTAAGTTCCCACGTGCCTATTGAATAACCATCAAAGAGCAGACTTCTTAACATCATGCACATCCCCTTGAGGCAACATAAAAAATAAATATTTTAAGCTTACATAGAAGCAGGTGAGTCCAAAAGAGCAGAAGGGGATCTATATGTTCCAAGAGTACAAACTCTAAGCGGTAACAGATGAATCCAGACAGTGATTATAAAGCCCAGAGCTGGTTCATAAACTACTCAGGCTTCAATCTATAGGGTCTGAGTGTAAAACTGTCTCTGATAGGCTTATTTTCCCGTCTTTGTAACAAGAATAACTTCAGTTCTTCATATACTTAGGGAGGATGGATGAACAGATACTGATGTTGTCAAGTTGTCTAAAGGCCTAATAGGAGTGAAATCAGAATAACACACTTGAATGGTGAAACAATAAATGAATTAGGTAAATTTTTCCAGCTTCACGCAGCCAGAGCGTTCTCACCAGACCTGTCATATTCTCTGTTAATCTTGTTTGCATAACAGATATTTTAGTACTTGTTTTTTCCTTACAGAGCCTACATTTCCTGTGGGACTTTACAGGAGGAAGAGTTGGATCCATGGTCAATAATTCAGGGCATTCTTGGCTGTTAACTTGCCTGTTCCTTGCTGGAGGTTACCGCTGGAGATGATGTATCATTGGGTAGATGTCAGGGGCAGAAGGTCGGTTGGATGCTTTCTGCTATACCTTGGTACCTTGGTGCATAGCTTGCAAGCTGAGAAAAGGATGCTCTGCAGTGCTCTGGCACTTCAATACCTAACTCCTGTTGGTTAGGAATGGAAACGGGGGTGGATCACACTGTGCTGATTCATAATCCAGCTTCACCATGTCTTTTTCCTGTGCTTTGGCTGCCAAAATGGAGATGTGATAGGGCTAGGCATGGCTAGGGGCAGGGCCTTGAGCAAGCCATGATGACAGTGTGAAAGCTTTTGGAGTGAACAAGAGAGATCGGAACTATAGAGGAGTTTATTTGCAAGCCTCTCTGTCTAGATGGTTCATATAATTATTTTCTGTGCTTATTCCGCTTTACTCAACATGCAGCTGAGAGGAGTAGCCGAGCCATTTTAGACGATTTGTTGCCTCAGATGTAGGAGTGCAGGATGCTACCTCAGTAGGCTGTGCTGTGTTTGCTCTTCTGATGCTGGAAACAGTCATCTTCGCTCTCGAAACAAAACATTTCCAACTGCCTGGCTTTGAGGTTCCACTTTAATCCTACGTGCTAATGTGCTGGTTTACCGTATTAATGCAGATTAGCTGAAAATAACTTGGCACATCAGGATTTTCTGCTCTTCTTATGCATTATAATCTCTTTGCTTTGGATGATGTTTATTACATACTGAGATAATAGGTTTAGTGCTTTTATGACCTCTGTAACATGTTCTTTTTGTGCTTCCACTCAGAACTACTCTTGCTTAGCTAACCTTTCAGCCAGTAATCAGTTGGGCACAATTACCCTGGGCACACTGGCAGCCATTTCAAGGTCTCTCTTGGGTTAAGTCCCACTGCAAATCTGCTGCAAACAAAACAGGCATTTGAGCTTATTAATTTTGGCTTATTAATTTCTTCCATTGCAGCTGCAACCAACTCAAGAGCCTTCTTCAGCCCTTACCCCTGGACTCCTTCACAGCTGCTTAGGATGCAGCATATGACGTCTGGGGACTCACTAGGCGAGGTTGATGGAGACCCTTGTTGGCTGCCAAAGCATTTACGCCCACCTTAGAAGGCTGTTGAAGGGATTCTACCAGCACGGGCCATGTGGGCAGGCTGGCCTGTATTTATTGTGGTTGCTAACAGAGTAGTTCTACTGCATCCATACGTGTTGCTGCTGAGTTTTACGTAGCTCAGTAATCTCTCTAATCCTCTGGCCAGCTGTCCATTGGTATTGGGAGGCCAGAGGTGTTAAACTTCAGAGGTCCACACAGAGTCCACTTGTTTAAATGCTGCATGTTCACAGATTCCTGGGACCTTTCTTCTGTTCACCATCTGTAGTCTTCCCAGCTCTGAGCCTGTTAATGCTGCTGTTTGCTTCTGTCTTTGTTTTTTCTCCCTCGACTCCCTCCTTTCTGTATCTTCCCAGGGATGTTTCTCATAGCCTGCCTTATCTCCTCCTCTGTTGCATAGAGGATCTGAAGTTACACAGACAAAGCCAACACTTTTGTTATTTTTTGACAAAGCTCTGCCTGCCCTACATTTTGGGTGGCAGACACTGAGCGGGAGCCTTGCTAGGCAGCTGGGGATGGCGAGCAGTGCTGCCGTGCCCTGCATTGTGCCTAGCTGTGGTTTTCCCTAAAGACCTGCTGCTCGTGCTGGCCTAGCTAAGAGCAATTCCTTCATCTCTTTGCAAAAGTGTTTTCAGAAGGGAAAGCTTGACATGTGTCTTTGATACAGAGTGAAGAGGAGGGAGTCAGTCTTACTAAGGGCAATTAATTCTGCTGCTGACAGTGAGCCCATGTGCTCCTTGTTCTAACTTTCTCTCTTCTGAAGATGACTTTTGCAAATGAATGGTGATTGTCAAAGCCTGTAGCTTTAGAAACTATGCTACCTTTAACATTGCAGTGAGAGGAGTCTCCACCATCTGTCATTGCTGCGAAAATGGCAACATTACCATCACCTCTGTCTTCACAGGATTAAAACATGACATCAGAGGCAGTCTATGTGTTCTCTCTGGTTTATGTGCAAGGATTTATTTTTTTTCCCCTTTTGCAGCTTGCTTCTCTTTGGGAGATAATAAGGGTTACTGTCTTCCACGTGCCTTTTATCGGGGAACAGTGCTCTTCAGCAGACTCATTAAAATAATGGATGGCCTCAGATGGTTAATTATGTCTGAAACTTTCTTGCTGTCCAGCAGCAGGAAAGCTTTCTGACATGGGATGTGGATAGAGGTGTAGTCTTACAATGACAGTCCTTCTACCATATCTTTTAAGGCATAAAAAGATGTCTTAAATGGTGTGTTGATACCACCAAACCCAGATGAACGATCTGCTTCATTTATGTGGGTGGCATAATCAGTTTGGCCATTGGGAGTAGATGGATTTCGGACTGAGAGGACAACAGCAATTCATTGGGTACAGGGGAGTTGCAGTGGAGTTTGCGAAGCGCATTGTAAATGTGGCTGAGGGAAGAAAAAAGAAATTTTTCATAGAGGCCATCATGATTGAGGGGAAAAGAACTTGGGTTCACCAAGCCCTTCAAGCTATGCTGTCAAAGAAATGCATGTTCTGGTTAATCCATCACTTCTGATGACAGGTTGCATATGATGAACTGCTTGAAACGTGATTCCTTTATCCAAATTCTCATTCCTTAAAAGCTGGCTTTGAAAACTGTATTAGTAATAGAAGAGGCTGCTTCTGCTATTGAAAAAAACGTATAAAGCACAAGTCTATGAAATACATGTGTTAGCTTAATGGCGGTCAGCTTTCCTCATATAACTTAGGTCAGAATTCAAGATAAATTTGGTGGTCCTGACAGGGTCTCGCCATTTGGGAACTCAGCTCTCGTTTAGATGCAGACCAGATATTAGGAGCTGTGACACTTCCCAGGTGGTAGTGGTACTGCTGAGCAGTTGCAAAACCCAGTGATCTTGTTAACTTACTAAAGTAGTACTCATTGAGTCATGAAGTATACAGTGGCTGGCACCCAGATATATTATGTGATATCAAGTCTAATTAAAATTACAACTTGTTTTCAAATAGACATTAGTAATAGAGAACCACAACTAGGTCACACAGTAGGATGTATGTGAACCATGTTCTTTGGGAAATCTTATGAAGTGTCTTAAAGGTGTTTTTAAGGCCTTTCAGTTTAGTTGACTATTTCAGAGGACCTCATCTTCAATACTACTTGAACTTGTTTAGGGTGGGTGAGCCTGTGACATATGAGACAAAGTCCATTTTGTTACGAGAATGGAAGTAAAAAACCTGTAGCTCACAGCTCTTTGAATTCAGTCCATTTTTTCTGTGTGTGTCCAGGTACCTTATACATACCTTAGTAGAGCTGAGCCCCAATCCCTACCTGAAATCTGTATGTGCTGCTCTAATTCAAATAACAACAGGTGCCTGTTTATAGGTCATATTATAAGTAACTGAAATTACTCACATGGGTAACATTAGAGATCAAAGCTGTAAGGAAGTGTGTGTATGACCAGGGACTTAGTGTTTGATGGGTGCTTATGAACTGTAAGGAACATCTGCTCTTGGTGGGTAGCAATTTCTTTTCTATATTGAATACTGAAGTGGGTTGTCATAGCATGGAATGGGTTTCCTTCTTTTCATGTCCGTGGCTTTTCTTCCTTCCTGTTCTGATTTCATGTGGATTGAGCAATCATGATGAAAGAGCGGTAGGTAAATGTTTACAGAAAAAATTCAGCTTTGTATGGTGTCAGGTTCTGTTATGAGAAACAAAGTTTTGCAGGTTTCTACTTAAAATCATAACTAAGGAACGTTGGCATGCCAAGTCTGGGCAGCTGCATAAGGTCCTCTGTCAGAAACGTCAATCAGCTGTCATCCCAGATGCATATGGCCCACTTGACATGCTGATGTGGCCAGCGTGAAAAAATCAGATTTTTCAGAAATGAGCCTTTAACGTTAGTTTATTCTCAGGAAGAATAAATTCCTGGGCCTCATGGTTGCAAAGAGTGCCTTTCAGATGTGGTCTAAGAGTAAAGGATGTCTCCTAGAGCAAGCTCCCTCCTCTGCTCCTTGGAGGGCCAAAACTGATGACTATACTTTAAACTGAATTTTAAAAATTTAAAAAATCAGTAAGATTTTTATGCCTGTCTCATTGCCGTGTCGGTGCTAATTCTGTATTTGTTGGTTAAGGAGCTTAGGAAGACTATGTATGCCAGGGGTGGGGGTGCTGGTGGGGCTTGCAGCCATGAACGTGTAGCAGAGAGTTATTGTGTCCTTTTCTGCTCTTTGTCTTTCATTTCTATGTAGCTTTTTTTATTGAGCTGGCATTGTGCACCCTCATGGGGCGGTGAGGGGATCTGAGTCCATCTTCAGCCACGCATTTGGTAGCTGAAGACAGCAATCCCCCGTGAGGCTTCTTGACCTCAGGCTGCATAAAACCTACCTCCAGGTCCCCAGTGGCCTTGGTGGCCCTGTGGCGGACTTGTGCTCTCACCTCTATGTAATAGTCCCAGCGAAGTCGGGCACTCTCCTCCCCTCTCCCTTGGGACTCCATTCAGAAGAGAAACCATCTCTGGAGTATCCGGGGCTAGGGAGGGGGACAGTGCAGGACTGGGAAGGAAGACTCAAGCAACACTTGAAACTCCAGTTCTTTTAGTGATGACTGGAAGACGTGTGCAGGCCTGCTGAGCTAATACCTCTCTTGTGTGCCCTGCTATCTTTGTTGGAGGTCAGTCAACCTCCATAGGTTCAAACTCATCTTCTGGAAGGGTCCACCTCCGTTGGCTTCCCTTCATCTTTCACATGACAACCACCACATCATTTAGCCCATTCTTCAGGCTTTGTGGCACACCACTTGGTGTTTGAGCACACCCGATGCACCATCCCTGCCTATTCTTCCTTGCTTCAGGTCTTCTTGGCACTCCAGGAGCAAGAGACTTGATGAGTTACAGGCCAGCCCACAAAAAATTTGCAAGAGAGTGAGGCAGAAAACATTACTTTAGATCAGTAGATGACAGTAGATCAGTAGATCAGTAGATGATGTGTTTTGTGCAACTAATTAATTATCGAGTAAATAAGAATTGAGTATAGGCACAGTCTGCCTCATCTGCTCTGATGTTCCCCCCAGCAAAAATGACCGCGAGGCAGGAAGGGATCTAGGTAGTTGCTGGAACGATTTGGTGGGAAATACCCAACTGTTCTTCCAGAAGAGAGAGTGCATGAGGGACTGAGTAAAGCAAGGAGAACGAAGCACTTAGCTTGACAACTGCATTTAGTTGCCATTCTGCACGGTCCCAAGTGCAAAGATAAGAAACCACTGTTTTTCAAGACATTGCTGACAGCTCTTGCCAGGAAGGGCTGGACTGACTTTTTACTGGCACCTTAGTGTTTTTGATCAATAGCTTCACAAATGGAGGGAGTTAATAATCCGCCATCTCATTATTTTTTTTTAAAGTGCTTTATTTTGATTTTTTTTTTTTTGGTCTTATTAATAAAAAGGGTAGTATAAATGCTCAAGGATTAAAGTAACCTTCTCAGCCCAACAATTTGGATTTATGTCACTTCAAAAGCAGTTTCCTTTGAGGAACATGAACACTGGATTAAAGCTTTATTCCAGACTGGTAATTAAAAGTCTAAATCCCATATACAGCATTACAGCTGTAATGTGACTGGAAGAGGATTGCTTATTAGAGCCCATAGGGATTTCTAATATAGCTTTGGGAACTGATAGCCACCCATCTCGTTGTGAATCCTATTACAGCAGACACCAAACCACACAGCATTGTGTTACGGCTCTCCATTGGCATGATTTTGAGCAGCTGCCACCTTGCACAGAGGAACTGCGGATTCACACTTTTCCCCTGCCAGACAAATGCTCATGTGGATGCAGCTGTGTAAGCCCAAAAGACATCCCCATCTGCTACAGAGCCATTATTCCTGCCTGTAGATCAGGTTCATCACATGCATTTAGTGGAGGAAAACCACACCATGGCTCATGATGGCCCCTGGAGTGGGGTCGAATTACCTGACTCCTCATCTTCCAGCACAGGCCACCAAGGAAAGCTAACTACCAACAGGCTCTTGCTGGTGGCTAGTCCCTAGGAGGCAAGGAAAAGCTGCTTCTCTTCCATTTTCTTGCTTAAACATCTCAGGAGTTCACTGGGTGTGATTTATGAAGCTAGGTTTCCTGCAGTTTGCAGAAATGCTGTATCAGAGTCTTATCCACCTCTGGTTTGTAATAATCACATTAAAGCTATAGAAGCTTTAAGTACATATTGTGCTTGCCTAGATATTGATGAGTCTACCAGCAACGATTCTTATGTCATACAAGGTCCAGTTTTAGGGCACAAATACAGCTTGACCCTGAGAGCTGGGACCAGCTGGTATGTTTATATAAAGTGGCAAGGCACCTTTGTATGAAAGAAAACAGAATAATCAGCAAAACAGAAAAAACTGACAACAAAAACATTGTAAGCCCTGGGTAAATGCCTTCCACCACTGCATCACCATCCCTTCGAGAACAAGTAATTTTTACCTATTCCCTTCTGAGTGGACTCAGGCCCCACCACTTCCTACCTTTTCCTTCTGCAATAATTAACAGCCATTCCCCATCTGCCTCCCTGGGCTAACAGTCTGTAAAGGCCGGCTGACATCCTCCACAAAGGCAGGCTTTGCCTAAACTGGATTTTTATTTGCTAGATGTGGAAATAACTAGCTGCACAAAACACAGGAGCATGTGATCCACTGATCCCAGAATCATCTAGGTTGGAAAAGACCTTGAAGATCATCTAGTCCAATCATTAACCTAACACTGACAGTTCCCAACTACACCATATCCCTCAGCGCTATGTCAACCCGACTCTTAAACACCTCCAGGGATGGGGACTCCACCACCTTCCTGGGCAGCCCATTCCAACACCTAACAACCCGTTCTGTAAAGAAATGCTTCCTAATATCCAGTGTAAACCTTCCCTGGGACAACTTGAGGCCATTCCCTCTTGTCCTATCGCTTGTTACTTGGTTAAAGAGACTCATCCCCATCTCCCTGCTACCTCCTTTCAGGTAGTTGTAGAGGGCGATGAGGTCTCCCCTCAGCCTCCTCTTCTCCAGACTAAACACCCCCAGTTCCCTCAGCCGCTCCTCGTACGACATGTGCTCCAGACCCTTCACCAGCTTCGTTGCCCTTCTCTGGACACGCTCGAGTAATTCAATGTCCTTTTTGTAGTGAGGGGCCCAAAACTGAACACAGGAATCGAGGTGCGGCCTCACCAGTGCCGAGTACAGGGGTAAGATCCCTTCCCTGTCCCTGCTGGCCACGCTATTTCTGATACAAGCCAGGATGCCATTGGCCTTCTTGGCCACCTGGGCACACTGCTGGCTCATGTTCAGCCGGCTGTCAATCAACACCCGCAGGTCCCTCTCTGACTGGCAGCTCTCCAGCCACTCCTCCCCAAGCCTGTAGTGCTGCTGGGGGTTGTTGTGGCCCAAGTGCAGCACCCGGCATTTGGCCTTATTGAAACTCCTACAGTCGGCCTTAGCCCATCGCTCCAGCCTGTCCAGGTCTCTCTGCAGAGCCTCCCTACCCTCGAGCAGATCAACACTCCCACCCAGCTTGGTGTCATCTGCAAACTGACTGAGGGTGCACTCGATCCCCTCATCTAGATCATCAATAAAGATGTTAAACAGGAGTGGCCCCAAAACTGAGCCCTGGGGGACACCACTCATGACTGGCTGCCAACTGAATTTAACTCCATTCACCAATGCAATTTTTTAAAAATCAAGATGTGTGCTTTCACTTGTGATGTTGGTGCCACACATCACTGCAGTATGTGAGTATGAATGTTCTGAAATGGATTTTTCTAGTTTAAGTCTGGTTTTGTCAGCTCCAGTGTTGAGAATTTTATGGGTTTGGTGTGTCTGTAGGCATTGGATTTTCAAGGCAGCTTAACTTCAGTGATTACAGTTGACCATATTTTCAAAGAATGTAAATAATCTTTTTTACAGCAAGTACAGTTACCTTGCTGGAAAAAATTATTTGGATACAATAAAAATGGTCATTTGAGAATATGTCACCAGTTTCCTTATTTTCCATGTTACTTAGAGCAATTAGGCACCCAGACATTTCTGTAAGAGCTTTAGTTGCTTTCAAGCCAGGGTTTATCTGCATGAAAGCTGCTCTGTGTCAACTTGAACTGATTCAGATTAGACTCTGCCTTGCAAAAGGAGACAGGGCTACAGTCTGACAAGGCTGGGACAGGATGGCTGTTGGGATGGCGCTCTGTGCCAGTATATCTGAAATAAATCTGTAAGTGTTTTGGCTGGCATGGGGATGCTATTTGGGGCTATTGCTGCCCTTTGATTTTTGTGTTTTTAACGTGGATAGTCAGTGAGCTTGTAACAAAAGCCAAATCTGAGCGCTCTCAAGCTCCGTTCTCAAATATAGAAATCCATCGTATAAAGAAATAGCCTTATCCCCTCTCTGTTTCTGTGTTATTTATTGCTCCTTGTGCCCTCAATTCCCCGAGATACTGAACATATCTCATGCACAAAACGATAGCCTTCCGTGAACTTGCAGAAATGGAAACACATTGTGTAGCAAGCGAGTACACTGCTGTGGCAGGTGAACAGAAAACTTAAGGAATGGCATTTTGGGCTGCTGCTGTGTTATTGTACTGAGTTTTTTGCCAATTTGAGATTTTTAGGGAATAAATTGCTGAAATTTCAGTTGCAATGTTATAAGGAGTTTGAAACATTTGGAGCCATCAGAACTGCTTCTGTCCTGAACAATTACAACAGAAAGCTCTAGTTATTGTGCCTGGCATCTGTTGTGCAAAGTGGATGTCATAGGCGCTAGGTCTGCATTTTGGCACTTGTGTTGCAGACAGAGGAGCTGCTTTTGGACTTACTCTGCATTGCCCCCACTCAAGCAGTGTATGTCAGTAGGAGCCCTGCATCCCACTTGGCTCTTGAACGTAGAAAGTGACTTTTCAGTGCTGGTCGCCTCAGGTCTAAAAAGGTCCTTGGGACTTGCCATATGAAATGACTGTAGGAAAAGGTCATGCCAGACTGACGGAGCGACTCTCTCTTCTCTTCCTCCTGTGTTTACCAGGTCATTTGAAACCATCTACCTACTACACTGCATTGACTCTTTGCTATTGAGGACCAATAATGTTGTAAGAGCCATACACTGTCTGTGTAGCCTGGCTAATTATAAAAGACAAAACAGGTACCTCGCAAAAGTCATGCACTTTTGGGGGAATAAGCCCAGAAGGCCTTTGTCGATGCTGTAATTTAAAGTCAAGCAGTGGAAGCTGCAATAGCAAAGCACTCGTGTAACTGTTGTGGGCACGATCTGCTAAATCACCCTCAAAAAGGGTTTTTAATTCAAAAGTGAAAATTCTGCACACCCAGATTTGACTCTGATTTCCCTAAAACCTCTTTGTACCCTTCTGGAAATATAGACAGTCCTGAAAATGAGGTCTGATTGCAGTTTTATACTCCTTTCTCTGCTCTCTAAGAATTAAGAAAGACTGTAGCCCGCTGAGTCTGGTGGGACCTGCTGGGTGCCAGCTACTGCATGCTCCTTCTGGATAGGTATCTTGAGCCCAATGGGTTGCTTTGATGCTCTCAGAGACAAAGATACTCTGCACTGTCCCAAAGGTGGGTGGCAGAAGTCACCGCTGTCCATCTGGCTTCCAAGAAGCCAGCTCTGCCCTTCAGGCGGGAAGTCAAGGACTGCGGGAAGTGTTGACTGTTTGATCTGTAATTAAAAGAAAGGTACTTACAAGAACCTATTCATATCCTTTATGATCTCCCTCAGGATCGTTTAACTGACTAATTTGGACAGCCCAGACAACAAATGAGGACTCGGTCTCCTCTCTTTCTACAACTCTGTAAACATAATCCTTGATTGATTGGCCTCTAATATATCAGACTTAAATGAAAAATTAATTAGATTGGCTACAACCCTGAAGTGAGCTCTTCACCACTTTGTTGTTTTGTCCATTTGATCCTTTCTTCTTTGATTTGTGGGCAAAGGAGAAAGGGGAGGGAAAAAAGAGGAGGAAAAAGGTTTGTACTGGATGTCACTTGAAGTCAGACGGGTTTATTGAAAGCTGAGCGCTTGCTCAGCCATGAAGCAAAATAAGCAGCAGGTGTGTCCCCCAGCATGTGCCATAGAGGTGGAAAGGTCTAGAGAGAGCAGCTCCTCTCCCCAAAAACTATGCCCTAAGCAAAGCCCCTGCTTTGGTTTTGGCAATCTGGATTTCCCCTGGTGGCGTCCATGGCTTCAGTCTGCTGGTTTGCATGCCCCTTCCCTTCAATTATTTTTTTTTCCCTGAAATTATAGGGCCAGTGCTATGGATCTGCCTTTGAAAAGGCTGATAAAAAGATGTTTTGTTGGAGGTGGCAAGGATCACCATTGCTGATTTTCACAAGTGCTGGAGCCTCTGAGAGCTGGCTGATATGATTTCAGTTTGTCTTGGAAAAATCTTCTGACTATTGAATACTGCATCGTCTAAACACTAGCCTAATGCGTGACAGCCACCATGCTTGATAATCTCAAAGGGTGAAGTGTAGCTCATGGTGAAAAATAAACTAACTGCTTGCTTGGTTTGTAAAGTATTGTAGGATTTGGAGCAGAGTTAGATGACTTGCTAAATAAATTTAAAAAAAACTCAACAATACACAGTGAAGAGTGGAAACAAAAAATCTGAGCTTGACACATCCAAGGGTGGAGGGCAAGTGAACAGCATATTGTTAATCACAGTCAAATTTTGCCAAAGCCCGAGGCCCAGAAAGGCAGTTGAAAAGTAGCAATATATTAAAAACAAACCAGCCTTATGGCCAGGAGGAAATAATGCAACTCTAAAGTGAGGCACAGTTGAAATGAGAAACTTCGTCTGTTATCTAAAGAGTTATTAAAAGTGAGGGCAGAAATTAAATTGAATCCCAGAGAGCAGTTATATGGGCAGATATATATAAATGGTTGCCTTAGCATGGCTTTATCCTGAAACAGAAAGCATTCGAGCCAGGTTTGAAAAATAAAGCTTTTTTTTTTCTTTTGTAAGTAATGTAGGAAACCCAGAAGAAAATTCTTATTTGAAAGAAATTACTTTGATATAAACAATGATGGCCTATTTCAGGACAGCTTTTAAATGCAAAATTGAAGTTTTGTCTGCATATGATGTTTCAAGGCCCTGCTGCTTCCAGAAAACTCTTCATCAGCTGCCTGGACACAGGAGACCAATAAGCAACACACCCAGGGTGGAGTCTTGATTTCCTGCTCAGAAAACACTTTCTTTACAAGCTATCCCTCCTGCTTTCTTCATTTTTCAGCCCCGAAGTACTATCCTGAATACTAGTTTGTGTGGTTTTGAGGTAGAAACTATATTGTGTGTTCGTGTGTGCATGCATGGTTTGTGTGTGACAGTTTAAAAAAGGCTTGGTTATTCTGAGTTCACCTGACTGGAGGGGGAACAAACAAAATTCAGATTTTTCCCATTTCCGGGTCAAAGGGGTAAGCCAGGCAGAGTGGGGACTTCTGCCAGGATTTCCACAGTCCATACACTGATTAATTAGGCGGCTGGTGCCAGCTTAGGGGGCTCTACCTCACATCTTGTAATGAAAGCTTTCAAAAGGACCCTCCTTTTTTTTCCTGCCACAAAAGCAGATTTCACAACCGTGGTATTTTTTCACTAAATAAAAGCACAGGTTTTTCTCCAGCTGGAGTGTGGTGCAAGCCAGCCTCACTCACAAGACAAGCTGGAAAATGCTCAAACTTCAAGCAGTGGTAACATGTATGGGGCAGGTCTGCACTCACAGGAAGGGGGGCTACATTAATGTGCACAGGTTGAGTGCCTGTGTATCCAGTAGTTTGCTTCAAATATTTTCTCCTGATTTCCCAGTTTGATTACTGGATTTGAATTGGGAAGGGCTTATGGTGTGGTTTGGAGGGTTAAAGCCTGAGATTTCCAGTCCTAAAAGGAATTTTCCTTACATTGGTGCAGGCACGTGGTGCCGTGCTTTCATGTGTAATGTAAGCCTTACCTATATTTCACCCAGTTTGGTTACCTTTGAAAAGGATAATTTCTCTTCCTGTTACCCTAGTGAGATTCTTCCTTCCACTTCTGGTGAAAATAATGTGGCACAGGCTTCTGGACCAATTTTAGTGCTTCTCACCTGGGAATTTTCTGCTCTATGATGCCGTGGTGAATTTTATTTGGACTATTTACAGGTTTCATGTGGGCTCCCCCATTTTATTGTCCTAATGGTGATCTTTGAGAGTTATGAATGAGACTGGAGTGGAAAAAGAGAGTTGTTTTGCCTGAAGCCATTTTCATGTTTGACAAAGATGATGCCTTACCTAAAATGGTACCATATGAATGTACTGCAGCTAGTCACAAGACCAAAAAGAGAATAGATATGGGTATTACTGTGTATTTTCTCATTACAGATTTCAGATTCAAATTGCCTTGACTTTTCTCAAAAATTCTGGTATTTCCAGGGAGGCAGTATCTGAACACCTCTGTGAAATAAATGATAGCAGCCCCTTCTCTGGACGGGAAAGGCCTGCCTGTGGTGAGGATGACAAACCCATGCTGCAGCTGGATCAGGGAGGCAAAATCTGTGCAGGGCATTGGGCACTAGAGATATGATGGCTATGTGCCTGCACTTCCAACCACTGTTGTGTTGGTTGGGATTTTCCAAGGAGCATATGAGTCGTGTGTCTATGACATCTGTCTACTGAATGCCACTAAGTTATACAGAAGAGCCCTTAATCCTCTCTATGGTTGCAGTAACACTTCCTAAATTTGGCTGTATCACAAGCAAGCAGAGGCAATAGCATTTCTCTTTCTGCTTAAGAGGGTGTACATAAACCATTACATTTTCTTCCCTTTACATCTCTAGTCAGCTTTCTTCCTAAGATCCAAATCGGTTGCTGGCCCAACTATTCAGATATCATTTTATGTTTAATACAGTAATTTTAGTGATTTTTGCCTAAGAAAACAGCATGGGAGATACTCTTAGGAGCAGTGCAGTGGGCCCAAATAGCAGTGACCATGATTCCTACTCCCCTGTTGCAGACTGTTTCCACTGCATTGCTGGCTCAGACAGGGAAAGCTGCTATTAAAAAACTCACCCAGTGAATAGTTTAACGCTTTCAATTTTCAGTGAAAACCACCAACATTTTAATTGTATGCAAATGCTCATTTTCTCTAAGCTTTCATTCTCTGCAGGTTGTCTTGGGGGAAAAGTATTTTTCATCATCTCTTATTCTCCTTTTGGGTGCTTGGCCCTATCTCTGAATCAAATACAGGTAGGGAGGAGAAATTGTGATGCAACTTTTAAATAAATACATTTAAGAATCTACCACCAAGTCTTCTTTATAAGTTTTTGGACATTATCAAATGAAACCATGAGCTTCTTTAAAGATTTTTCATTTTATTCCTTTTAAGTTAGAAAATTGCCTTGGAGAGTTTGCTCTGTGCAAATGGAACGGCCCGTTTTGTTTGTTTGTTTTGGTTTGTTTTTTTTTCTTTTTAGAAAATGACCTGTTGAAACTTTAACCTGATCAGATCAGTGTCTGAGAAGTCAGGGTGAAATATTATTCCTCTTAAAGTCAATGTCAAAGTCCCTGCTGATTTCAGTTGAGTTATGAAAAATCCTTGTGGAAATTGACACATCACATTAAAGTATTCTCAACTTTTTCCCCCCTTTTTAAAAAGTAATATATCTCATGAGATATACCCTGTGCTTCATCTCTTCTCAAAAAATACAGCTTTCCATGAGACAACCAGATCTGGCCATCCTTTATGCACTACATAGCTGTAAGCTTTTGCATTATTGCATTGAGAGCAATAGGCCGAATCCGATACTTTGAATGAAGTACATGATTAAATTTGGGGTGACAGGGACCACATAAGCAGTTCTATGAACACTCTGTCTTGCAAGTACTTCTATCATTTTTAGCATAACTATGAAACAGTATGAGATGTGGGAACAATTTCTTTGCTGCCATCTCAGAAATATGTTGGCATCAGGAGTGTGTGTTCAAGTAATAATAATCAAAGGGGTGGTTATTCAGCTGATATTCCTGTTAATGTTATTAAACCCATTTCTGAGCTGGCAGTTTATTGCTTGCTGGATGGAGCAAAAGAAGTTGCTACTTCAGCCTTAGAAAGGGCAGACAGAATAGTCCATAGATTTTGCCTAGGGGCACATTAGTGGTGACAATCTTCAACGGGAACATTATTCTTTCCTGTTAGCTCCAACACAGGCATATGACTGCCTGCCTGCCTGCTGTGCAGGGCAATACTGTACCTGAAAGACAGGGGAGAAAAGATTAGTAGACTGCTATTTCAGAGCCCTTTGGGTCTTCGGAAGTGCTCAGCATCGAGCAGCTGCCATGCCGAGCACCAGGAACTGTGAGGACCCAGTATCAAGCTACACAAGCTTCAAATGGAGACTGAGCTCACTTAGGAACCTCTCCCTGACTCCTGTGTTGAGCTGGTTTAGAAATCTGTGCTTTTAACCGCAAAACTTCTTGACTTGCACATTGATCTGATTATTTCAAGCCTGTAAATAGCTTTTATGATGCAGCTCAGTTACATTACTTATTCCAGGCTTCCATTTCGCTCCTATCTTAGTTTATTTTATTACAGGGAATGATACAGCCCAGAGGATTTTTCTTCATATCAAAGTTGCCAATACTTTCCTCATAAAATGTAGTCTATATGTAATGGAAATGGGCTCAGCCTACAAGGGAAATGTTCTGAAGGCAATATCAGCATTATGAATCTCTCATTGGTCTGGAATTGGGTAGGACCCAATCCTACAAACATCCTCATGAATAGTGTACCTCGAGTTACAAAATTCCTTTCAATGTTAATGAAGCTACTTTAATGTAACATGCCTAAGAGTTTTCAGGATGGCTTTTACTTTAGGCTTTTATTCAGCATAGCACTTGAGCGTGTGCTTAAAATGAGGAATAGGCTTGTGTTCAAGATGATGCACATGCTTTTGATTGCCAAACCAGGATGGTTTTTAGTCCCTTTTCTGTGTCAGGGGCCTCGTCCCCAATTCAGGCCAAGTAGCTGGGCTCTTCTGCCTGCCTGGAGAATGCCTAAATTTAATGAGGCTGCTGGGAAGTGGGACTTTAATCTCAAATTGTAAAAATGAGAATTGCAGCTTGTAATTTGCAATTAACAACTGATGGCAGTTATGAAAATGGAGAAATTAAGTGCATTAATAGCTAATTTCATGAGTTTCAGGTCACTTTTTGCAACAGTGCTAAGGGCTGGCTTTAGCAAGCCGTGTTTCTGGTCAGTGCCCGATGTGTTGCTTAAAGTGGATTGTGATTTTTCTATCCTGACTTTCCTCACCCTGTTAGCAGAGTGGGGCTGTTTGGAGCCTTATTGTCGAGGACAATTTCTTGAAAGCTCAAGGAACGGAAGAGTTGAATTAGCAGCCTGACCTGCCAGTCAGATACCCTGTGCTTCTTGCAGACTAGTCATGCATATGCGCCCTTAACTGTCTTTGCCTTTACTTGAAAATAAGAAGCTGGGGGTGCCAGTTTTGTAAAATGAAGTAATTTTGCCTTCTAAAGAAGCCAGTAATGAGGGGAGGGAAAGTAATCACTGAGGGTCTGCGAAGGCTTAATGTACAAAATGTTCTGCTTCATTTTGATATCTTACCTGTTTCTAAAATGCTTAAATAATATCTCAAGTAATTTCCAGACAGGATTTTATAAGTTTGAAAGAAGTCAATTGCCTTGACCTACCATTGCTGTTGTTCCTTGCCTGCAACTCTTACAGGAATCTCACTCGGATAATTTTTCAAATTGTTGCCAAGATGCCAAGAAATTAATGTGTTGCTGGGTTATTTTATACCCTGATCACTTGCCCTGTTCTGATAACTTCTGTTCCTGATTCAGAGCAACTATCTTGCGTTTCATCTGAAGAAATTTGATTTTTATTTCTAGTCAGGAAATGGTTTTGAGATATAAAATCTGTTGTCTAGAGTTTGCAGTGGGAGTGGTGCAGAAATGGGAAGCGCTTATTTTGAGGAATGCTAGCAGATGTTTTCTCTCCAACAAGCTACTTTGGGGCCCGTATGCTGGAAAACAATGCCATTGGTAATACCAGCTTTGTCCTGTCACCTGTTTGACTCTGATATGTTGCAGGCTGCCATCAGATAATACTGTGTCCCTCCATTCTTGGTCCTGTTTTTTCTGAGCTTGGATTAAAGCAGTGTAGCCATTTCACGGGGTTTGGTCCTAGATCCTTGTCCCATGTGACAGTCAGAGATGATCTGATGCATCTGGGAGACGGGATGGAAACGCTGGGCTTGCTCCATGCCCTGCTTGCTGAGCGTGCTGGCACAGCGACAAAGGTGAGGCTGCTTTTCTGTGGGTCTCTGCTGAAACCTGCTGGGTGCCATGCTCAGCCCATGTGTGCGAGAGGACAAGGGTTGGGAGCACATGGCACCTTGCATGGAAGTCTGCTCCGATTAAGGCAGAAGCAGTGCCAGCAGGTTGGGACGCCCAAAATATGGGCGAGGGGAAAGCAGCCAGTGCAAGCTGGGTGCCAGCTTACTGACTTACCTAGAAGGACTAACAGATCAAAATAAATGCAAATCCTGAGTGTAATCACTGACCCGATATGTCATGCTTACTTAGTGGATAGGAAGAAGAGAATATAGCACTAACGACAACTGTGATGCAGTCATTGAGTACTTCAGCTTGAGAGATTTTTCCAGTGGTAATTAACATATTTAACTTATTTCTAAAGATTTACAAACATTAAATGCCACTAAGCATTCCATGCCATGAATGTCAAAGAAGCTGATATAACTTTGGAAGCATATATTTCATCCATCATAACACTCTTGTCACTTAAATGGCACTCAATCCACTTAAAATTACAGCGATTATAGAAGAACATCAAGTTTCATCAGCAGTGATTACGCTGTGATTATCACACACGCGCTTCTCAAGGCTCCTTTTGCTCTTATGCAACTGCCAGTTTGCAAATACGTGTTGTGGAAGAGTGTTTGGGGCTTGGTAGATAAATCTTGGCGTTTCCATCCCATCAGAGCCAGTCTTTTCAGCATGTTAATTTGTACCTTGGGCAGAGAAATTTAACTCTTAAGAGTGATTTGGAGCAGGAAGGAAGTTAAAATCTCAGTGAAGGCCTTCTCCTGCATCTGTAGAGGACCACACTGGTTTAACTGTTGGGAGGTTCTGGTTAGCCACTTTAGAGTCTTTTCATTAGAGGTAGTGAGTCTTCCTTTCATTAGAGATAGTGAATCACCTTTTCCAGGCAAGGGATGGAGATCTGCGTAATCTTCTCTTGGTAGAAAAGTGGGAGGGAATCTGTTCATTCCCTTGTTTACATCCTTCTTATATGCCTGACTTAACTGAAATACAGGCTCTGTATTTCCCTGGGAGGAGAAGAGCAAAGAGAGATGAAAATGGAAAGCCCAATCCAGGCCCAAGTTACCATCAATGAAAAAATTCCTACTGGTGCTACAGATCTTTAGATGGCAAGAGAAGGTGTAGGAATTGGGGAGGAGGGGGTTGGGGAAAGAGTTCAAATTGGTCTAAATATGTTTCCCATTAAATCAGTAATAAGACACAGGTAATAAGGCACAGGAGAAAATATGCTGTTTTTTTATTTTATTTTATTTATTTATGTTATTGTGGCTTCAGAATCCAAATTTCCAAAAGGACTCAGCTCCCTGCAATTCCTCCTGAGAAGAGCAGCTAAGCTCTGTTGAAAGCATGAATTTCGTACAGCATCCATGTCGGACATATACTCCCTTCATGTCTGTTCTTTGTGTTTGCCTTCCATACTCTAGCAAGCACTTTGAGTAGCAGAAATCCTCTCTGAAAGAGTGGGAAGTAAGCAAATATAACAACATGTTTTCAAAAAGCAAAACATTCACTTCTAAATCCTAACACTGAACACAGAGCCCAAGAGCTCGGGTGCACAATGTTATGGCTGCAGGGACACTTGCTTAACTAAGCCATTCCTCTTTTTTTCCATTGTTTTTGAGAAGCACAGGTCAGTCCTTTGATTTGCAGCTTGGTTGCATGAAGGGTTGTACTGGCAGCAGTGTGGGTTTCATGAGCAGGCTTTGCCACTTGGTCCAGCCTTGTGGGGGACAGGAGTCCGTGTCAGCTGTCAAATAACAGAATTTATAAGGTGGCAATCCATGTGTGATCAGCACTAACTGATCTGCCTTGCTTTGATTATTTTTGCTGTCTGATATCTCAAGCGGCTTACAAACAATCTGTGCACCTAAACCGAACTAATAAAACCTTTCAAATTTTAAATATATGTACACTTGCATAATAAACTTAAGAAAAGCGGGCTAAATTTTCTAGAAAGTGTGTTTTCCGGCAAAATATTTACTTGAACTGACACATGGTATTTTGGAAGAAGACAAAAATAGGTGTTTATTCTATAGTTTACTAATTCTGCTCATCTTGAAAATACCCACTGGTTGTATTCATTGCTGCTTATGTTTACATGAAGATGTAGATATTAGTAGCTGTGGTTCACATATGTTCACATCTAGGCTGTATCCTTGAAATGAATGTGTTTCCTTTCCTTAATGGAAAGAAGAAAAACTCTCCTCAAAGTGTCAGATTTTTCCAATACCAGCTTTGATCGCTGCAGATGTGCATTGAGGCACGTAGTAAATCCCTCTCAGTATTGATCCCAGGTTTAACCGGTGGGTGACTGAGCAGTTTTAACCTTGTGAAACAGCATACTTGGAAATGGCGTGTCACAAAATCCTAACCTAAGCCATGGGGAAAAGCAGACTTCCTCTAGTCATCCCCAGGACTTAGCACTGGTAGGTACCTCTGCCCTGTATATAGCAATGTAGTACGTATATGAACCTTCAAGGGGCCATGCTGGGATGTAGTGTTTTAAATTAAGCCAGGACATAGGGACTGTGGTAGCCTGACAACCACAGCTACTGCTGCACTCTTAGATGAATCTTATTTAAATGCGTATGAGTACGTACGCAGAAAGGGAAGGAGAAATTAAGAGCCTGGAGTTTTCCCTCTCTCCAGACATCCTGTTCCTGCTATCTTCTATGTCCTTGCATTTTAGAGTTGGTTACCCTCTCCTCTTTTCTCTTTGCTGTTACTGGAATGGATAGGCATTCCTAGGTGTCTTTTGTTTTGCTGCTTACCTTTTTACATGTCTTTTCAATACTTGGAAAATGGACAGCATAATAAGTGGGATACATTTGATTCTGTGCCTTCGTAGTTTTTAATGGTGGAAATTTCAGAGCGTTACAAGTTACTGATAATTAATTTTCCTCTAACTCCTGTCAAGAACAGCTTGAAACACAGTGTGAGAGAGGGAGAGAGTTAGTCTGTGCTTCCCTTTCTCTTCTTAGCCTTTCTCAATTCTGTCCAGATACAAATCTGTAAAAGGGGGGGAAAAAATATTCTATTGTTCAGGGTATGTTTTTAAAAACAGAAAATCCCCAGAATTTATTTAGAAGTATTTTTTCACTAATCAACAGAAAATCTGACCATCCTGTCAAAAATGACTTTTTCTTGGATGGCAACAGATTGATTTATTTATTTTGAAACTCCATTTTTCATGAGGATGATTTGTCGAGTTGGAACATTTTTACCAGCTCCTCTGAAGACTTGGTCATGAGGAAACTGTCAAAATGTATGGGGGAAAATTTCATAAATAACAAGAAATGAAGCAACTCCTCTGCGATGAAGCAGGAAATGAGTGCTGGCATTCAAAGCTTTTGCTGTGCCTTACGTATCCTTGGAGGATTATTACTGTGTTTTATTCCTGTAAGTTAGAAAGCAATCCAAACCTTTCCCAAGAGATGAAGTTCAAAACACTAGATTTAAGTTTTGTTGTTAGCTGTCTAACTTGTTATTGGTTTATTTTAAATTCTGTTTATGCAGACAGCGTTAAAGGAGTTACTGTGCTCTGTAACGGCAAGAAGCAATTTTTGCTGTGAAAGCCTACCTGAATTACTGGAAAACTGATGATTAGAACTTCAAAATTTCTCCACTGAGTAGTTGTGCTTTTTTTGAGAAATGAGAAAACTCCGATCATATTCTGCATCTTTGTCTGGATGATCTTATGACTTTTTCAATTTGCATACCCCAAGAGATCCCCTTCTGCAGCCTGAAAGTCTTGTTGGTGATCCTGTCTGATGGTCAAAGGATGCTGGCAACAGAAGTAACATCTTTTGTTAAACCAGCTAATATAGTTGAAAAATAGTAGTATGTTTCTGGCTTCAAAAGCCCTTTCCAAAGTTAGATATAAGCTAAAAGCATCTGCTGAAAGTTCACTTAGATGTGTACCAGTTAAAGTATCTTTGAAAGAAAATATTATACTATAGGCTGGTGCTTATAGCATAGTAGGAGCGTTGGCAAAAGGATAGGGAGGTGATAAGCTTTCCTGGAGGAAAACAAGGGGTCCTTTATAGCTTGTGAAACACAACAAGGTTAGAGAGGGCAGAGATTATATTGTTCTATAAGACTAATACCTGCATTGAGTTTTCCAGTTCTTAGTACAGCTATCAGTCTTGTTCTCACACTTGCTGTTTTATGGCATTTTGCAGGGCTCCCAGGTGGCTCAGGACTGAGAGATCAGCAAGGGAATGATGCTTTTGTGAGAGTTTTCTGTTAGCAGTGTGTTCCTCATCTTTGAGTGGTTGTGTAAGCAATTTCTAGTGCAGGTTGCCTCAGCCTTTATTGTATCAATATAGTAATTTTTACAAAAACAGGAGAAAAGCTTTCTCAGTCTTCAAGAACATGAGTTTAAAACAGGCAATAATTTCTGTGTTTAAAAATGTTTGAAGACAACCACGTCACACTTTCAGTGTATTTCAGAAACCTGAAGCAGTGCTGCTGGTTCCACAGTTTAAGGAAAATGAGGTGCTGCAATGGGGAAAGGAAGATGTAATTCTTGCTTTCCCAATCTGCATCTGTTACATCCCTGTTTATTCCTACTGCAAGGGTCTGCTTCCTCTCCTGTTAGAAACCATCGTGGTTTCATGCTAAATTTATTTATGGTGGAGACAGATCTAGCCATGCTTATGTTAACACTGGTTTAAATAGCCACCTCTGGAATTTTGAGATGAGGAGAAGCTGTGTGCCCTTGCAGCTTTTGTTTTGCAATGCAAAATGTAGCAAGTTACTTTGTTTTTTTCTCCTAAACTGGGGTGGCCACTAGCCTTATTCAAGTAGCCCTTAGTCTATACCTTTTTCTGTCTTGACCACAGGAGACTCTGGTGGCACTTGAGTCTCCCTCCTGCTTTCCAGGCTGTGCCCATCCCATGGGAGTCCTGTCCATCATTCACTGTCAGCTTTGCAGGTTTGACTCTCTCACAGCACCTTCAGACAGGTGCTTCAAAACCATTTTACGATCAGCCTGTCCTCCTGAGTCTTTTCCTGACATCATTTCAAGCAGTGAACTCACAGCAGGTTTTTTAATCAGCAATCCCAGATTACCACCCAGGACCCTGCTCAGTTCCATCCCCCAGGCCTCCCACCAGCTACTTTTGGCTGAAAAATATGCCAATTTTTCCATGGGATGGCAGTTCATTCCAACATTGTATCATCAGCAAATGACATCAGTACGCTCCAGAGGTCATGCAGAGGCTACTAATTTAAATAATACAGAAAATATTTCCCAGACCAATTTTTACCTTCCAGACTGGTTCATCCCTCCCTAGTGCAGTCTGTTGCCTCTTAGTTGGTTTCATAGCTCTTTTCAATCCCTCTGATAATCCCTATTTTCTCCATTTTGATATTTCCCTTGTGACATTATAACCAGTGCTTTACTGAAGTTTGAATAGTCTCCATTCATGCATGTCCTTTATTTCAAAAATGAGTTATCTTTTTAGAGAAGGCTTGTACGTTCTCTCTTTGGTAAGCTCATGCTACGTTTTTTCTTCTTTTTCTGTTTGTCTCCTTATATTGTTTTTTCCTTCAAAAGTTGTGCCTTTGCTGTCAAATTAACATTTTGTAATTGCCTCCAACTCACGCTGCTTCCTCACTTCCATGCTCAGTAGATTGATATTTTTCACTCTTATAACACTACTATGAGTTGCCAGATTTAATAAAAATCCTTTCTATTAGCATAATGATTTCATGAGATTTGTTTAAAAAAAAATAAAAAGACACTGAAGTTAGAGGGCAAGCTCGTAGCAGCAAAGGAAATCGATCCAAAAGAGATCAAGAAAGATTTACACTCCTTGAGTTTAGAAACAAAACCCTCCCCCCTGCATCTCCCGCTTGAGGATACCTTTCTTGCTCTTTAGTGTTTAGAAATCCTTAGGTGAGGAACAGTTGGTTCAGGCTCTTTTCCTTTTTGGGGCTGGAAGGACATAAATTCACTAAGTATAGATATAAGATGCTCACTTTTGGGGGAGAAAAACCAGAATATCCCTTGGCAAAGACCAAGGTGTCTTTGCACTGTGGTGAGCCCTGTTCCACATCTGGGCAAGACTACCCTCACGGGCCAGTGGCAGGCTGCCCCCGAGCCATCCCTGCGTTGCAGCTGACCAAATGCCATGTTTCACACCAGGGCAAATACCTTCTTGCAGACCCGTTGGCGAGATTCAAAGGGATGCAGGTATTTCCTGCCCTGAAGGAGTACCTTGTGCTGGAAATTATGCTTTTACAAATAATCCTGGGGTCTCTTCCTTTATTTGTTGATGCTCTTGGGAGGAGCTGCAGGACACCGCGCTGGGTCTTTACGTGTTGGTTTTTTTACCGTTGTTTGTAATTATTTTCCGCTGTTGTCTATAGAGGGCAGAACGCCCTTGTGCTCGGTGCTGTACAAACATGCTGAGGTGACTACTGCTCTGAGGGATTTCTAGCCTAAAGAGAGGTAGTGGGAGAAAGGATTTATTTATAGTGCTCAGAAATGGGGAGCAGAAAGTATCTTCCCAAAGGTGGCCCTGCAACCCTGCATGGGGCAGAAGTGAAAACAGAGCCCAGTAATCATGACTTCCAGATCAGCACCCTGTTTTATCTATACTGGAGCTTGTACTTTTATTCTGTATCCTTTTATCCCTTTTCTTTTTTCAGATTCATGATTTAAAATCTCCATAAATTAACATATGTCAGTAAAAATTAATGTGACTTAATTTTCTTCCCTGCTTTTGCAAATTGAGTTTGGGCCCAGTGAGCATCTTTAAATGATCACATACCACCTTTCTGAATTCCTCTGTGAGGAGCCAAAGTCCAGTGGTGCTAAGTCACATCCAAAATGATAATAGGCTTCTAATGTGGGGAAGGCTTTTGAAAATCCATCCCACAGAAAATTAGTGCTTGGGAAGCAGCAAAATTCAAGTGTCTCTTGGTTAATGGCTTGCCTATTCCAGCATGGGTGTGAAGGAGCTGAAAGTGTCAGAAAGTGAATTTGACATATAATGGAAGAGATTCCCAAATCGGCTAGTATTTCTAGGGGACCCTCATGCCTGATTTCCTCCAGGTTTTTAGGAATCCCAGTATCAGTATGTTGTGAAAGCACAGAAAAATTGCAGTAGAGTTGGTTATATTTGCTGCAAATAGGAAACAACATTTGCTTAAGATGTTGTGTGGCTGAGAGCCTGAGAGCACACAGGGTATGGATGAAAGAGGACAGTGACAAATGATACTGCACAGAGGTGTCAGGCTTAGTGATGGACAGAGTCGCTCATCAACTCAGTGTGTTTTTGTTTTTTTTGTTTTTTTTTTTCCTCCATGCAGGATTACCAGAATGTGATTTGGATTTTGTGGCCAACATTTGCAGAGCAGGTGACTACCACTGGAACTTCCAAATTCACATGTGGGCACCTAAATATATGGCATCCTGCACCACCCTGAAGGCTTGGATGGCAATTGTGGACACCACTGCCCACTTTTTAAAGCCTGTAAATCAAGCTACTGCAGACTGGAAAGTGCAGAGGTGCTTAATTCTCCTGGCTTTTTTTTTTGTCCTTTGTTTGATTTCCCCCCCCTGCCCCGACTACGCCTAGCACACCCTGTCAGCTCTGGTGATCACTGGAAAACCACATTGCATCTCCCCCATCAACTGATCAGCCATGCCCCTGAGACAACCCTAGAATCACCGTTATTTCACTAGTATTTTTTTTTAAATTTTTTTGGTATTTTCTCTGCCCTGCTCTCAAAAAGAGTAGAATATTGGCAAGTGTGGATTGTGTGCTAATTTATGTAAAGGCATATTTTTGCCAGGCCTGGTTGGAAGAGAAAAAGGGTAACATCAAACATTTTTTTATCATTTTCAAGTCTTGAGGGCTACTTTTTGCTAACCATGCTTAGATAAGAGCTGTTTGGGAAACTTTTCTGAATGGTGGTATTTTTCCACTGCAATGTAGTAATTTGTCAAAACAACTTTTTTCCTGAAATGTATTGGCTTGATATAATGTTCACTGCAAAGGTACCTCCAGATGTCAGATGAAATGAAAGCGGATGACCCCCATTACATCCCAGAGCAGTCACCAGCTGTTTGTTTGGGGCACACAGCGTTCAGACTGCCTGGCTGCTTGTGCTAAAAAACTGTCTTTCCTAAATTTAGTCTGCCTCTCTTTCTCCTCTTTATGCTGCCACTTTTTTTTTTTTTTCCTCTGTTTTGGCTCTTCCCCAAACCATGTCTCCCACAGCCCATAGCTCAGGGTGGCCTAGGACTTTGGCCCAGAATCTCCTCCCAAAAGATCCTTCTTCCAAATCCTCCAATGGCATGCTATCTATTAAGTGGAAACAAGACTCAGACAGTCCAATGTCTTCTGGTGGAGAAGGAAGGTAGCTGGTATCCAGTCATTTTTACTGAAAAGTCCTATTCTTTGCAATAATCAGTAGGGCTCTTCATGAATCCCCTTGAGTGAGGGGCTCTGGGGGAGCTGGGAATTTAAACCAGTAAGAAAAAGTTAAAGGTAAAGGCAGCATGATACTGGGGTGTATCTACTTTATATAGACTTCTCTGGAGGAGAAGCTACCCGATACCATAAATTTTTTTTTTTTAATTGCCAGGAGCCTTATAACAAGAGCTGGAAGCTGAATCTAGAAGAGTTCATCCTGGAAACAAGGTATGCTTTATTTATTTTATTTTTTAAACAGGCACACATTAATCATCAGAACAGTTTCTCAGAGAAAGTGGTGGATCTTTATGGACTTCAAATCTTCAATTCAAGACAATTTGTTAATTTGAAGATAATTGGTCTAGGTCTGTACAAGTTTTAGGGCAAGATGGGAGAACCGCTGTGTGACATGATGGAGATGAAATGAGGAGTTTGTTTCGAAGTGCCTCTTCAGCCCTAAACTTTGAGTACCTCAATCTCCTGTTAGTGTTTAAGTACTACTAATGAAGTTTTATTGATGCCTTTTTTATTTGATCAAGTGCATATTTATTCTGTGTGCTGTGCTGAAGAGTCTAAGCTGACCTTTCTTAAAGCCTCTCCATATCCATAAAAACTGCAAAATGCAATCCTGTGAGTAAATGTGTTTTGCACGGTCAGTTTGCCTTAATTTGTTTGTTTGATTTTTTGTTTGCTTTTGTTTTGCTTGGATCTGGTTTAAATTCCCAGTGTTAGATGTATAATTGAAACATTTTGTTCTCGTATTTAGACAGGCGTATGTTTTAACACAGCCAGTCTCTGCTGTTCCCTGTATCTCCTTATTCACACAGACATAATACTGCTTTCTTGTGTCATGCTGTGCAACTCAAAACACATCCATGCTACAATACCCTCTGCTTTGACTGTGGGGAGGAAGCACCCAGGGACTCTTCCCCAAGTCTAGGGAAACAGGTTCCCCTGTCCTTGGGAAACAAGACCAATGAGTTTCACCATAGCTCTGGTGCCCAGGTAGAAAAAGCTGAGCTGGATGTGAGCAGGTGGGACAGGAACCCTTGCCACCCAGCCAGAGGGTGCACAAGTGGGCTTCCCTTGCTGGTCGCAGAGCTGTGACTTGGCACAGTGATGCCACCAATACAGTCTCTGCACCCTTCTTGCTGCATGAGTTGTGGCCCTTTTGGGAATGTAGAAATTGGATCCCAAGCTCCCTTAAAGGGTGTCTTTATTAACTTTAATGTCCTAGAGATCAACTTCTGACAAAACATCTTTCCCTGTGAAACTGCCTACCCCTGTTATCCACCTGAATCAGACAAGGGAGCTTTTTCTGATCAATCCCTGCCTGGTCTTCCATCCTGTGCACCTGTCCTGAATCTTTAGTGTTTCTCACCAAGACTTTGTTTGGTTCGTGATGAGTTAGTGTTCATGTTTCCATGCAGCACCCAATCTCCCCTTGCTTCCCCAGCTACCTGCAGGCCACAAATCATCACGCTAGGTCTCTGTCCAGATGGCAGGTGGGCTATAAAGATAAAGCTAAACAGTAATAAGCTGTATAATTACTGGAGATCTCTGCATAGAGGGGATGATGGCTTGCGAAGGGAGCAGTTGTGTTTATCCTCCTTAAATGGGAGCTTTGTGTTAGCAGCAGAAAAAAAGGACTTACAGATCTATTTTGTTTGGTTCCTCTTTGTATCTAGCAGGGAGCCATCCCTGCCAGTTGAGCAGAAAAAGTAACTTTAAAAGATTGAACTAAAAATTGCATCTGTGAGCTGCTTCTTAAGGGAAAGCAAACTTGTGTGTCGTGTATTTTTGTTATTTTCCTGTCAAAAACGCAAGGTGAAGTTAGCGCAGTGATGAAGTCAGTTTCACAGAGGACTTGGAAGTTCCCCCCCTCCACCTCCAGAGTTTGAAAAAGACTTTCATTTCTATCTGTGCTTAATGAGCAAACTAGCACCAGGGAGATGCAAAAACACCCTGGCACTTTGCCCATAACTTATGTCATGGCAGCAAGTAACGTGATGTGAGTCCTGGCTTTCCCCCAGGTTTGGACTTTGTGCCTCATTCATTTGCGACGTGCCTCCTCCTCACTCAGGGCAACGAAGTCACCCAGGACAATGAGCTCCTTGGCCTATTCATGGTTTGTGGATTGTAAATCTCAGAAGGAGAGACAGCTTGACTCAACCCCAGTAATGTTACAAAAGCTGACGGTGAATACCCCACTCATAGGATAATAAGCACCCTTGCTTCTTGGCACTCGTTCAGCCTCCCTCTCCATCTCCCACTTGCTCTCCTGGCCTTATCCTGAATCCCCAACTGCTCTTTAAGCTGATTTATGAGTGTCAGTTCCTACAACAGTTGTCAGGGGAATGGACTTGCAGGGAACCACCTTTGCTGGGATGTTTCAGACACACGGCTGAGTCATGAGCCAGGTTGCTTTCCCACCTAGCATCACACAAGAAAAGGGGAACAGGAGCAGGTTCAGCACGAGCCCAGACCTAGTAGTAGGTGTAATGGGTGAGGAGGTATGTTGATGTGCAGTTTGCAGCTTTCTTGGTGCTTTGGAGACCCTCACAGTCATAGGAAATCTCAGCCACAGGGCTCAATTTCAATAGTGAAGGGCAGAGGCTTGGACCAGTGAGAGGAAAGGAATTCCTGTATCTAAAATAGGAGGATAGGTGATGACCATGAAGTAATTTCTGCACAGCATGTTTTCATAAATCCAAGATTCTGAGTTTTCTGAAAGATAGCATCTTTAGAAAAAGGAGCTTTAACTAATTTCTTCATGATAATTAACGCTACCAACCATATGAGTTCCCTTCTGCAGGGAGGAAATATTAGGTATCATTTGTTTGTATCCAAAATTAATTTGTGAGGCCTGAGTTTTTAAATGGAGTTATCCAAAACTTAAACGCTGTACTGTAAGTACTACTGCTAAATTCAGTGAGAGCAAGCTGATAATCTGCGCCTTTTGAGTGTTACATCAAACCACCAGGACAAGAGAAATTGGGGATTAGGTGCATAATATCAGTAAACTGACTTTGACGAGTTTGTCCTGTCTGCGTGATGTATAGTTTGTTGGTTATTTTAATCAAGCAATTTATAAGAATTTATTGTATTGTGGTGCAGCATGACTCGATACCACAGTTCAGATTAAGCGTTCAGCTGAGCTATCTTAAATATGTAAGATATGGTAGAAACAAGATTTTCCCTGGTATGTTTTTATGAATAACTTCTGATGGAAGGATAAGTTCAGGCAATGCAGTTAATACTTAAAGGGGGAAAGAAAAGCAGTAACAGTATTATTTACACCAGCTATTGCAGTGGGAAACCATGATAGTGAGGAACTGGTTGGAGACAGGTTCGATGGTACAGTGGAAGGAGCTTTTCTCTGTTGTGCTGAGCTAATGATCCTTTGGTTTCATTTGTATGTATGTTGGAAGTTTTTATTAGTTAAATATGAACAGAAGTTAAATTTTACAATTTTCCTGTAGCTCAAACTAGTTACTTTGGTGTTATTTTTGATGCTGTTGACAGTCTGCTGCTTTGAATAGGGTTAATACTTTTATTTACATTTCATTTTGGTCTAAAAATACCCCATGAAGATGAGCCAGCTTGTAGCATTGTGAGGAACCCAGACCACAAAATTCTCATCTATCCAGTTTCTGCTGTTCGGGTTGTTGCCACGTATCCACATGGGTCTCAGTCAGTACTAGTCTGCGCTCAGCTCTGCTGAAGCCAAGCTTCACTTCAGCCTGTCTGCTTAGTGTCTGCTTTCCTGAATTTTGTCCAGAATTTCTTTCAGAAGAAGACGAAGTGTTTGGATGAGAGATCGTTTCGGGGCCACTGAATAGCTGAAAACATTTACTGGTTCAGGAGATCCCTTTGGCTGAAAATAGAGGAAGAGAGGGTACCTGGGAAAAAGTCTTTATATACTCATCCAGTTCTTAATGTTTTCTGGGTGTTTGCTCAGGGTCAGATGGACCCTTGGTCTATTTTATATTCCTACAGTAATATTTAAGCTTGAGCATCACAAGGTGTAAGTCTACACAGGGCTGTGCAATCGGTTTATCTGGCCTCCACCGGTCATAGCCATCCATTGCAGACTAGCAATGTTGAGCTGATTAAACTTGACCCATGGAGGTTGCTGGATGCTGCTAGTGGTGCCACCATGAAATGACTTGGCTCCCCTGCCACAATATTGCTCAGCTAAGCCCTGCCCCACGCACCAGAACCAAGAGGGGCTTGCACAGTGCTGGTGCTGTGTGGGAAGGAGACAAGCAGCCCCTGACTGTGGGGGATGTCATCCTCAGGGACCTCGGGATAGCTCTGTGTGGTGGGTTGGAGTGGGGTGGGATTTGGGAGAGCATCCATCAGCTCAGACACTGGTGACTGGGAGCACTGGTTTAATGAGCATCTCCTGGTTTCTGCTCAAAACGTTTTGGTCTGAAAATTTATTTTCTGCATACAGAGAGAAACAGGGATATTTGAATATTCAGATGGTTCAATTTGCTGTATAAGACAGTTGGCGAGTGTACATGCCAAACACCATTTGGATTTGATTTTCTTTTTTATTTCAATATGTCTGTTAAGTCATCACTATTGTACAAAAAAGAGGACAGTTTTTACTAACTATAAACCCTTGCTGTATTGTCTGTGCTCAGAGAAGGAGAAACACTTACTATTTTCTCCAGAAAACCTGGATTTAGAGTACGTATTTGTCACTTCTGAGCTGCTAGATGTTGCTAGACTATTGCATTCTTTCCAATTATCCAAGCAGCCCTCAGGTCTTTTAAAATAAATAAGATCTCAGGATTTGCTGACTCCATCAGGAAAGTTTGGCCATTTTTAGTTTTAACTATCAAATATGTACCTTAATCTTAAATAGCATTTCAGTTGCTGTTGTTGTATTGGAGTCAATAGTACCATTAAAATAATCTTTTCAATAAGAAAATAGCTTAATTTTTCTCCTTGTTGTTTTGGTCTATATGGGTAGTCACACAAGGATGAGAAAATGTCCTCCCTTGAGAAACATTTTCAATGTGCAGTAGAGCTAACGAGTTGCACTTTTATGGGAACTCAGCCCCCATTCACCACACTTCATCTCATTAAACACCTTGATGTAATAAGAGACACTGTCCCATTTGATATGACAAATGTTTAGGTGGCTGAAATCAGAAGAAATGATCTGCAATGTCACTACAGTGATCACAAAGTTTTCGCCACTTTGACGAAGAGGAGGAAAATAACAACAAAAATAGTACAGAACAATGGCCAAAGAAAAGAATAATACAAGAACACTGTTCGATCCCAGAGCTCTGAAGTAGCATATCTTCATTTATCTAGATTATGGTATTGCATTCTTCTAGCCTTTGTACGTTGCATGTCTGGTTTGCACAGTTATCCAAGTCACTTCTGCACAGGCTTCCACTGATCTAATCCTGAAGTCTTTCCAGTTAGAGCTATTTTCTTTCTTCTGAAATGTACTTGGGTTTTCTGTCTGTCTTTTCTTGTTATGTAAGAACTCACAAGTTGTAAGGACGCTTTAAATTAGGGCTAGCCAATCCTAATTTTATCAGGAAATAGGAGAGAAATTAAATCAGAATGCCCGTCACGAACAGGTCCTGGACAGAAATGGCCTTGGCACATCTGCGTTAGTAACATCACTATGGTGCTCTATGCTGGCTCCAAAATCAGCTGCACTTTTTCATGGCTATTAATTACAAATTTTTTCCTGTGCCCTTATAATATCATGATTGCTTCCCTCACTATAAATCTTAGTGACAGTGATTTGGATTTTGAAAGAGAGCGATATTTTCACAAGGTACCTGATTTCTTCTGATTATGTGAGTCCAGTGTCATATCATAAATTATCCTTCCCAATCTATCAATGACAAACATTGATTCCAACTGCGAGGGCATGTGCTGCTTATACAAATGTCTGACACAGGATGCAAGCCACTTTTTTACCATGTTAATTGAAGATGGATAGTGAGGACTTGAGATCAACAAATGGGCCTGTTTGTCATGTTGTTAAAACTCAATCTGTCTGACACTGGAAATGTTTTTCAGCTCCTTAAAATGAAAGGGAAACTGTCAGCTTGAAAATCACATGTCTAACAGAGCTGTCAACTTTTTCTTTTCACAATCCTCCTCAAATAAGAGCTCAAACACTGTAGCTGAAAAAAGGCTAGAAAATGCAGTCTAGCCTTTTATGGAGATGTAGAAAACATTGTCCAGGTCAGAGTTGCAGTGAGACGGATCCATAAGCACTGACCCAGCCCTGCTCCAGAGTGTCCCTACGCAGGTAGGTAGGTCATGATGTTGTGGCACTGCCAGTTATGGCAGTGCCTTCAGGAAGGGCAAAGGCTGGATTCTGGGGAGTCTTGGTACAAGTGAGATAAGTGTGGACAGAGCCGTTTTCCCCAGCTGTGGACATTATCCCCCCAGAAGTCTCAGAAAAATGCCTCAACTTTAATTAGTGCTGATGCCACAGCATCATTTCACATGGGTCTTTTGTTAACAATGGTCCCAGGCACCACTGCTTCTCATCCTGAAAATTTTATTCTGTTAGATGCTATATAAATGTCTGTGAACTATGAATAGCTTCTTTTCTCCACAGGGCAGATGCTGCATTCGCTGCTGAATTAAGACTTGGTGTCCAGGTGGTTGGGCTTTTGTTTGTCTGCTGCAAGTAGCCCATTTATTTGTGTGACTGTGAATGTTAATAAGTTGTCCCTGGGTTGCTTCTCCCTGCAATGCTACAGAGAAAACCTGTTTTCCATTTATAAAGGCTTCTGAATGAACTAGAAAATCTCTACAATGAGTAGCTCAACGGGATGCAAGTTAGCTGTTCACTAGTAGCTGCTGGTGAGCTAGGAAAAGTCAGCAATTACTTGGAAAATAATTTGTAAAACACTGATTTGCCCCCCACCCCCATCTCCATGGATGTCCAAGGTGAAAATTCCCTGTGCTATAAATGCTGAAGAATAGATTTGTGCACAGTGTCTGCCTTCTCTTGACTGCTTTTGCTTGGTCGTGTCTTCCTTGAGAGGGCATATGAGCCCTTCACAGGCCTGACTGTGTACACTCTGTGCTTCCTGAGGTATGGGTTTGTTTTTATCTAGATAGGGAAAAATAGGATTATTTCTCTTAAGTTTATTTATCCCCCTCAAGCAGTGTTTCTTTAAATCAAGTGAACACATTTAGGAATATCTTAAACTGTGATATTTTAACGTATGTGTTCATTAATTTTAATGCTGCTCAGCAAAAGTCTAAGACGTTTCCAATTCACACCAGCGCTATCCTCTCGCTGCATTATGCTGAGACATGAAGTGGAGGACGAGATGCCAAGGAATGTGTATGAGCCTGTATAAGTTGCTGTAGGTCTGGTGACTTTGAGAAGATACACTGATTTACACTGGTCACGGATCTGCCCTCACTTCCCATTTATGTTAAAGGGATTTGTGCATTCAGCTTCCCCAATGTACCATGAGGAAAATTGGTCATACAAAGATTAACGCTAGTGAGATCATAATATCCACTGGTTGTTACAATAGATCTGTTTATCAATACACTCTAGACACATTCAATATTGTTGCGTTTCATAATGAATTACTGTAAGTTGCCGTTCTGTTTTATTCCCTTATTGCATTTTCACAGCGCATTATAGGAATGATAAAATTCCATGAGCCATAACTCCTAATGGCAGAGATGATCAATTTGACTTCTAATTTGGAAGAAAAAACACATACACAGTATACGCTTTGCCCTAGTGCAGAATAATAGTCCTGCTCATCTTTGTGGCAACACTGGGACATTAGTGATAATGATTAGCAGTAATGGCTTTTAACAGTAATTTATTTCTAGGTATGTAAATGTATCTGATTCATTGGTCTCAGAGCTAATGCCAACAATATCATATAAGCATGTAAGAATGTGCATCTTTCAATACATCTATAATTCAGAGCATCCCTGACATCTTTTTAAGGCCTAGGAAGTAAGTTGTGCACAAAAAGGTGAACTTGCCATGGTCTGGTCTACCAGTGCCAGGTCTGCACAGCAGTCTGTGTGATGGCTACCCGCAAATCTCTTGCAGAAAAATTTAATGAATTGCTGTTCAAAGCTGAGCTTCACTTAAGTGAGTCTGCTTGCACTGTGCACAGCATTGTCACAGTTCTAGGTTGATAGGATGGATTTTCTTCTTTTTAATCTTTCATAAAATTTTCATTGAGAACCTGCTTGAAGGCTGACAGGCCACTGGTGTACTGGAATCTCTCTGGAGCGAATGTAGGAGAGTTTGAATGGTTTCCTTTTTGCTGACAAACCAAGGCAGATGGTATGCTGAAGCCTTCCAGTGACTCCTCAAATAGCACTTAAAAGTAAATATACCATTTGCAATCTATTGTCTATTTAAATCTATTTAATTTACAATTAACAAGACACCTCTTACTCTCTCAACTTAATTAAAGAGCTACTGACTCTTAGAAGGATTGAAATGCAATAAAGAAGATAACCTAGTTAGGGTATAATTAAGGGAATTGACGTAAGTAATAAACATGGTATTGCTGCCTTCTAAAAAATTACCTTGAACTTGTGCTAATTTTTAAAAAAACTTATTTTAGAATAAGTGTTGAGACTTTTAATTAGCATAAAGCAAGACAGCTATGGAGAATTAATTATATGTAATTTCCTTTAAGTAACCATTGAAAGCATGACATACCAAATGGCCTTTGTGTGATCTGTCAGCAAGCCAGGTTTTAACCTCTGCATCTTGGATTAACCTCTTCTGGGCTGCTGCTGATTTCAACTAAATCCTACAGGTGCCTACATTATGTCCTCCAGAGAGGCAAGTTGAAAGGTGATTAGAATTATGAAATAAAAATGATCTCCTTGTTTAAACACTCACTTGACCTTGGGTTAAAACGAAGCATTCATTTTCCAGGATTCTGGCTGGAGCAGGAAAGAAGGGAAAAAGCATCATTGCTGCGTACTGGTGGCAGGTACTTATTTTGTTCTGAATGTTATAAGCCCAGTAAGCATAGCTGCATGGGCTTAGAATAAAATAGAAAATATTCTTATTAAGTAATAGGATTTTGATGCTAGTCCTAAGAGGTGTACCTGCCATGTGTTTTAACTTGTGATCTACAGTTCACTTTGAAATTTGTTTGGGTTTTTAGAGGTGGGGAAGGAGAGTCCAAGCATTGACAAGGGAATACTTGGTGCAGGGGTGAGCCTGTAAGGTACTCACTCATGCTGCAGGAGAGTGTGGTGGCTCCTTACCAGCTTGTGGTCATGGCTTGTGCTGCACAAATTACTAAAGCATCACAGTTGGGTTTCTTGTAGCTCAGCTTCTCTTCATGCTAGTGGGTTTCCAGCTGCCTGCTTGGTCAGTGGTGTATGAAAACATGCTCCTAAAGCTGCTTCACCACCACAAATTGTAATTCACTCCTCAGTCTCATGTTTGCTTTGCTGGATGCAGAGTACGCAACATTTATTGTGCATAGGGACAGCTGAGAAAAAGATATTTCAGAGTGAAGTAACAAGTCTTTCTGAAGGGCAAGCTTTCAGGGTACATCGTTGGTGTGAAGGACAGGATCACGTTGTCTGAGCGGAAAATGTGTCCTCCTTGCGTGTATCCAAAAGAGATACTATGAAGATGTTTTCCTTCCTGAAGGAAGAAATGAGATCACTGTCAACAGAAGTATTCAAAAGCTGTTTATATACGACATGAATATCTAGCTACATTTCAGGTCTGTCTAGTGTCCCATTAGCAAACCAAAGCTTTTTGGGGCACGTGGGACTTGATATTGCCCAACTTGAGAGACTCTGACTGAATCTGTCAGGGCTTTCCCTTCAACTTTACACCTTCAACAAGAAACTTGTCCTTTCATGTATTCTTTTTCAAAGGGACAAATTTCTACCTGTCTAGCTTAAGGTGAAGAGTACCAAGTACAGTACTCTGTACAGGGTGCGGCAAGTATATCCAAAACCCACTCTTTTGGTTCCCATGCCATTAGATTGGGTATGAAGATAGCATAGCAACACATTTAAACAACATGACCACGGCAGCTAGGGCCATTAGTGCAGGTGACAGAATGGCACACGCTGTCTGATTAAAAACAAAAAAACCACCTCCCCCACAAATTAAATTAAGCCCTTCTTTGCATTTTGAAAGGCAATATGTGCTTTTTCACCTGCCACAATTGTCAGCTGGTGTCTGCTGTCTCTAACCAAGCTGACATCTGCAAATTCATGATCTGTGATGCTGCTTCGACACAGAGCATTGCCTCCTGCAAGCCCTTTTCCCTTCTCCAGAAAGCTCTTGCCTCGCTTGCTGGCCTTGCTGCACGTGGGTTCAGCCTGTGGGGGAAATTAAGACGTTCCCAGGAAGGTTCATACTCTCCTACTGCTATTAGGGACTTCAGAGATGCCTGGTTTTAATTTTGGAGTTATTTCACTTTTTGCCTGGTTTTAATTTTGTAGTTATTCCATTTTTTAAGTGAGCTGTTATAGCTACTTACTTTAGAACTAAGTGCGTAATGTTTCTATTTCTACTCTAAACTACAGTCAGATGGTAATTCATCTGTTTCTGTGTATCCCCACCTAAAAAACCTGAAAAACAAATGCTTCATTGCTGTATTCAAACTAATAATCTTGGCTGGCCATCCCATTTTAATTGGAGCCTGAAGTGCCTTCGAATTGAAACGGATATTTAGAGACCATCAGGAACAAACCACCAAGGCTTCTGTTAGTGCGGTGACATCGTTTCGTTAGATGTGGGACTTGGAATATATTTACATGCGTCGTAGCGATGTAATGAAAGATGACAGATTAATTAACTATTGGACTTGGGCCAAGCAGAGGACATGGTGGCCCAGCAGGTGCCCCGTTCCCCACGCAACAGATCGTGTTTGTTCATGCACTCACAAACTCATTAGGCTCAACCTGAGTTATTTGGTGTGAAGTGTTATTTGGGTAGTTGCTGTTGCATTATTTGGGTGAGCTTATGTGCAGAAGACATTTGTGGGGGTGGCACTGGACTCTGGGAGGCTGGGGGGCTGAAAAAGTTGTTTGGTTGAAGGGGGTCAATCCAACTGGGAGCGTAATAGTGACAAAACCCAAGGAGATGTATCCTTGGCTTGTGCTTCCCTGCACAGCCATGCGTGTTTGGTACACAGGTGCCTCCGGCAAGGAGACACAGGGACTTCTCCTCCATGCTGTGGCATGGAGGACAAATGGGTTTTTTGAGTGTGATCAAAGGGTAGTGGGTGCTGCTTGGACCCCCTTTCCCATCTCTGCCATGCTCTTGGAGGATCTCAATATTTCTTACTCAGGCTCGGATGCTTGGTCTGCTTCTCTACCTGCTCCAACTTTGTTGTGGAGACTGCCCACTGCAATGGAGAGTGTCACTGGTAGGAAAAGTTTACAGAGAGGAGGAGAACAATCTATTTTTTTTAAAAAAAAGGAGAGAACATTGTTCCTCCAGTCAGATGTTTATTTAGTAGCTGCGTATCAATTATCTGTTTGAACAGGTTTCATTACAGAAAGTGCAAAACCCCTGAGTGCATTTTAAAATACGCTAATCCTTCACTTAGGCAGAAAAGGGAAAAGGCTCATTTACAGTTTAATTTCTAATCCATGTGGGTTGCCATGTTGTATGCTGGGACATAAATAGAAAAGCTGAAGTGGAGAGGACAGCTCGCTCACAATAAACAGGTGCTGCTGCTTTGCTTTTTCTGCTTACCCACTCTGATCATATGTCAAAGCACGAGCCGCAAAATGTTGAGCACAAACTCCGCCAAAACCATTTATTCTGTGCTTTTCCTTTTGAGGGATAACATACAGGCAAGAGCTTGTAAATCAACACTGATGAGGAGGGAACGAACGGTTTCTTTTCTGATGTGGTGAGCACCCGCACAAAGAACTGTTACAGCCCTTTTCTTTGGCTGGCAATGTTAATCGAACAGGATCAGCAGGCAGCCCCACAAAACACCAGAAAAAAGCAAAAACGTGTTCCCCACTCAGGTCCTTTCCACTGCTGCAAATGCACTGAGACAAAGAAAGTTCTTCCTTTCCTTTTTTTCTTTTGTTTTCTTTTTTCTTTCTCTAAAAAAGTTGAGCTGCAGAAATGAGCTCCCCCTCCAACTTTTCCCCTTTAGTAGTTTTTACATTAATGGAACCAACTAATCCCTCTGATTAAATATTTATTTGGACAAGGCTACAATTCTGCTATGAGGCCTCCCATATTGGTGTTTAATCAGTTGCCTGATGGTGTTGTTTTCTGGATGAAACAAATACTATCCCCTACAGTTTCAGACCCAGGCTGTGGGCTCCTCCCCTTTGAGGCTGCTGGAAAGAAGGTGGAGTCAACAAACTTGCAAGCGTGAATCCTTGAAATACCTGGCTCTGCATGTACTTGAAAAAATCAGGAGGGGAAGATGCGTTGGGAGCCTGGGAGGGAAAATCCAGCTGCGGCAGAAGCCACAGTAGCAACCCTGGGCCCAAGGGGTGCCCAAGAAGAAGCATCCTTTTGCAGGACTGTTGCCAAAACAGCCCTAGTGGGGCGGTGGCAGATATTCAAAGCGATGGGACAGGGTATATTTGATGTAGAGCGGCAGAGTTTAATTATGGACAAGAATCAAATTGATATTCATAGGGTGATAAATAAATAATGTGTATGCACTCACAGGGAAGGACAAGAACATTTTTCTGAAGTGAAAGAAATAAAATCAGCAAAACAGAAATTAAAAATGGATCTATTTAGCAGAGCTTCTGGTTATATGATGAATGCATCAGTTCATGGACTTGATCCTTCTGTTTCTTGAGGAGTCATTCATGCCTGGGCTAAAAGCCTATGAAACGGGCCGGGGTCACATTTTTCATCCTCTGATCTCTGCTCTGCTCTGAGATTTCCAGCTAACATTTTCTTTCCTCAGGGGGTGAATTGAGCCTTGGGAGGCTCAGCAGAAGCCAAGAGCTAAAAGGACAAGAGGGAAACCTGAGGAGTTGATTTGATGATGATGGAGATAGAAAGGGAAGTGAGGCAGTATTTTCCCTGGTTGGCTGAGCCAGGGGTATAAGCCAGCCCACACCTGGGCAGTTCACACAGGAGGATCAATGCATCAGTAGAATAGCTGCTTTTTTATTTTCCTAATTTCAGCAAATGTCTCCTAAATAGTTGGTGCTTCTGACAAAGCTCGTCTCTGAAACGTGCGTGTTTCTTCAAGATAAGTCTCAACTTTCACATAGAACCTGACGTTTCTTGTACATGCAGCTACGGACATGAGCTTGAAAATGGGAAAGAAATTATCTGAAATGAGAAAACCAGCATGTTATACTTTCAACAAAATGCTTTAACTTTTATTCTTGGATTTGGGAAGCTGATTTGGGAGCTTGCCTCATAATGTTTTTAATACATGTTGTTATCAATGTTGTATTAAAAAACTGAGAGAACTGGCAAAGGCTGACAGAAAATGGAACCTTGTATGCATCAGGGATTTGGGTGACTTCTATTTGTCCACTGAGTGCCTTTGCATGTCTCAAAATGGCTTATTCTCAGCTGTGCCTGAGACTGTGCTTTGCTACAGACCAAGCAGCATGTATTTCTAGAGATAAGACAGGATGGCCACCCGCCCACCCCAAAATGGGTATGTACACATAAGTTTTGAAATGTATACATACATATATAGAGGGGGCCTTAAGTCAAGCTTGGTGTAGCTGTAGCCCAATGGGCTGGGGCAGCTCTTTGGTTTTTCTTCATTCCCTTTACCCCTGCGCTCAGCAGCCGTCTGCCCCAGCGTCTAGGGGGAGGCCTGGAAAATGCTGCCTTGGCACAGGAGAGTTTGAGCATAGAAAAACTAATTTTTAATTAATTTTATTCTTGTTTAAAGGAAACACAAAGAATGTAGCCTGGCAGAACAAGGTCTGAAACAAATTGCTACCTCTAATAATAATAATTTTCCTCTTAGTTATATGCTTTTTTTAACCTTGGCTGCTGTACCTATATAAATGTCCTTTAGCAAGAATTAAAAGAACAGGCAAAAGTGTGATAGAGGCATCATTTTATTTTCAAGTGATCTAAGAGGTTTTTCAAAGTTTTCCAGGAGATGTCAGCAGTACTTTAAAACTTTCATTTTCTCTGACGGAGATTTCTGCAGAAGTTGTTCTTCTAAAATAAATGAAAGGAAGAATCCCATGTTAAAGAAATAGAAATGTCATCATGCAATCCCACCCCCGAGGAGATGGGTCCTCACTGCTGGGTTGGGCTGGGTTTGCAAGCCTTTGGGCACTACATGTTTTGGAAGGGTTTCTTACCACCAGCCTCTTGGCTAGTGGACTGTGTTAGCGTTTTTTCCCCTCCTGTGTTGTTGGTAAGCGTCAGCCCTGCGGCTGGCTCTGGAGATATTCTTGTAAGTCATGGGACTTGGCAGCTTCCAAGTCCTGCAGAACCCTAGCTTTCATGACCATAAATCAAATTTTTTCCCAGGTCCTCTGAGAAAAGCCTTGAAAATATGACCCAGTGTGAATAAATCAAAAGGCAATTAAAATAATTTGAAATTATTTTTTTATTATTATTATTAAAAACCTCATGGTGATGTGTTTTCAGGATTGGAAATAACTGCTTTATGGCCAAGGGGAGAAACAGCTCTATTTATACTTCTCTTTCATCATCCATAGTTGGCTTTCATAGGAGCTGTCAGGATAATCTGGTCGAGGTCCTTGGCTGCTGTAAGCTGGCAGAGCTCAGCAGGCTTCACAGAGGCTGAGCCAAGTTAAACTGCTTTAGAAGTCAGGAAAATAATCATAATGACTTAGAGAGCACTTTCCACCTGAGGATCAGAAAGCAGACAGGGGAGCCCATGGAGTCGTCATGGCATGCATCTGCAAGGGAGAGCATTACTGGAGGTGGCAGTTAGTTCAGTATCATGCATCCTTTTGCAATAATAAAAAAAAAGGTGGGAGGATGTGCAACGCTAATATGGCACAACTGGACACATAAAATGCTGTCCTTTAAATCCTGGTGTTGGTCAATGCAGTAATGTTACTGAAAGATATAGGTGTTGCCAGTCTCAGTGTTTTCAGTCTGTTTTTACATGGCTAATTAGCATTAGTAGTAAAGAAAAAGGATAATCAGTGGAATAAAAGCTTGAAAACATTTCATTTCAGAGCTCGCTGTGAGGAGGCCTTAAAAGCAAGCATAGGCGTTGCAAGGAGATGGGGCTTTTCTCTTTCAAAATCCAGCAGAGTCCAATAAAATCCAGCAGATTGACAGGCACAAAGAATTACAGTCAATTTACTTTTGAAAATGAGTACCGTTGGGTTGCTAGTGGGTGGATTCACTCACTAAGGTCTGCTTTGGGGCTATCTGATCCAACTCTTCTATGTGATTGTAGATATCATCTTAAAGTATCATCGTACTGTTGCATCATTTTTCACATCGCAATAATTAAATGCTGGGACGCTCGATAAGTGCTAGGGAGAGCTTGGGCTGATGTACAGTGAGTACTGAGCTAAGAAAGCTGCACTGCTGTATGTTTTCTTAACCTCTTGTACTTGGTTCTGGCAGGGTATTTTATTAAATGATCTTTTAAAATAGGTCAGTTGGGTAAATATAATCAAGGAGTCTGCTCATGAGTTAGATCAGCTTTAAAAAAAGCACTGCACTGTTCAAACCATTAATGGCTGGCAGGGTTAGAGATGAAAAAGAAGATAAATCTGTTGCGTAGGATTGTGTGGGATGGAAGGACCTCTCCAGAGTCTCTGTCTGAATCTTACCCCATGATAGCAGGCTATTCACCTGTGGTTTAGAAGTCTGATCTTTTTTCCCCATTTTAATTTTAACCACTGTAGCACAGATGTTGCTGGGATTATATCTACTTAGATAGGAAGCTCTTCTGGGGAGAGACTTGATCTTCTTGCTTGCCTGCTTAACATCAGGCACCATCATTTGCTACACCATATTGTACTTCTACACTAAGAAACCTAGTGTTGGAGAGCAAGCTGAGTGCTTAAAAATGGTTACTGGTGTACAGATCTGGAGTGGAACTGGAGAAATAGGCACCAGGTTTGGAAAAAACAAGCTGCATCAGTCCAGAACTAGCGGAACTCGGTCAAGTCCAGCTCTCTCTCGTGTGGGCTTTGTCGTGTCTAATAAGGGGTGAGCACTTTTGACAGCTTTCCCCCAGTAGAGACATTGATAAGGTGTCTCTTTTCCTCTCAACACTAGTTTGCAGGAAACTCATAGGAAGCGCAAAACAGAAAGGACAAACTGGTTGAAGTTGGGCAGTGGGCTCAATACATCATCATTGCACATGCATAAGCTTTGTTTCCCTAAAAACTCAAATTCATTAGATGAATCCCCAGCTGCGAAGCTATCTAAAAGGAGGAAAAAGAGAAGACGGTGAAGAAGGATAAAACTCAATGTTAAGATGTACATTAGCGGGTTCATAAGGGCAAACAGAGTAACTATGTGAGAGTAGGGATTGAAGGGGGTTTGGGGGAGATTGAAGGAGGGAGCTGCTCCAGGCTTCTTACAGGGGCTGATGCCCATCCCTCATCCCTGGCCAGGCTTTAATCCTGCTTGGCAACTGCACTCTGCCCCTTGGCTGGGGGATTAGAGAAGAGGGGATCTTTTTTTCCTTCTTTTTTCTTTTCTTCTTTTCCCTTGCTGGATATCCTTCCTGAAGCATCTTCTCCCTGCCTGCCTTGGCCCCACTTGGCTCCAACGCGCCTGCGTGCCACGATGCCCTGAGCCATACTTAACGCGTCCCCAGGAAACCTGGCCCCCTGCCCGCTGGGACCAAATTTCAAGGCATATCCCTATTAGCTTATTTTGATGTTTTTATCTTTCCGTGATTTGGAACCATTCTCTGCAGCCAAAACAGACACTTTCCCGACGGCGTTGAGTGAATTTTTAGCTCTCCTCTGAGGAGAAGACTTCAATAAAAGATGAGGCTGTTCGCCACGCTGACTGGCTTGAGCGCTGTAACATCTCCGGCGGCTCCTGCCTTTCGCTGTAAGTTTACACTTGTATGAACATTGGCTCGGCTGCCCCGTGTTGCTGTAAGTGAAGGTTTGCACGCAAACATGGCCTCCACAAAAGCCACCTCAGGCGAAAGCACTTCCCGCACCAGCAGAATACAGCCTTACATGGGGTCTCCAGTGGGTAACTCTGACAGCAGATTGACAGTGGCTCATGTTTTAGTCATGAGGGATGAGGGTCCCTTCCCTTCGTCCTCCCCCCTGGCCAGGGAGCGTGGCAGGTTTGCTCAAAGGCATTGGGAGCAGATTTGTCTGTGATTTCTGGTGAGGGACATGTCACCACAACAAAGTTTTGCTCAGCTGTGGGAGAATTTCTTGAAGGTTTGGTGCATGCTCTCTACAGAAACACCATGGAGGCCCTGTCCCCCGCCTTTAACCTCCTGAGCTTCACTTGCTCCAGCTATGAAGAAATAAAATACAAATAAACCTGCCAGTTTTATTCTGAAGCCTGGGAGGTGCAGAAGGTCATTCAACCCTCTCTCCTTCTTCTGAAGCTGAAATGACTGAAAATCCATAGGAAATACAAAAATAGTGGGGGGAATAATAAATCAGATTAGGTTTTGCACCTGCTGAAACCTCCTGGGTTTCTTTTATTCGTTAAGCTAATGCTTCCATCTCACTGCCCTTAATTACAGGTTGGGAAACTCCTTGTTGCTTTGGGGCCACCCCTGCTCTGTGGTAGCACATAGATTAAGTGCTGGAAATGTCCCTGGGGTGCTGCAGCTCCCACCAGCATGCAGATTTTTTCCCAGAGCATGTAATATCCAGGTGAAGTGATAGGGATCCTGAATGCCATGAAAACACACTTTCTGGCTTCACCCAAGCCGTGTGTTCTATGGGAAGTGTTTGTGGAGGTGAGGAGGGCAGGTAAGAAGGCTCCACGGCAGGATCAGGGCAGAGATGTGCGTGAAAAGGGCATAGCAGAGAGAAAAACCACTGTCATGGCAAAGTCCCATGAAGTTCATGGAACTGCACTCTAAGGTATTCCAGTAGTAATGCACCCAAAATGGGGAGTAATTATATCTATGTGCCTCTTAGTCATTCTTACACTTTCTACACCTGCTTTCTGGGAATTTCAAAAACAGGATGAGATTGTCCCACAAACCCAGGTGGGGGGAGGTTGGCTGGATGATCATTTCCAAGGGCTGTCCTGCTTCTTTCCCTGTGCCATGCAGCCATCTGCAGGGAAAGGCCTGGGAGAGGCAAATCTGGGAGAAACCTTTGACGCTGATGCTGAAGGAGATCACTAAAGGAGAAATGCTGGAAATTTTCAGGAGCTGAGACCTGGGGAGCTTTTGGAGGCTGCAGGGCAAGGGAGCTGCAGGAGGAGAGAGGGACACTCACAGCAAAGAGACTGCAACTATTTAGCTAAAGGGGAGGTGATTAGTGTTGCAATATATTTGTAGGAGGACTGACTTTTACAGCATCTTCTTGGCCAAATATTTTTCTTTAGCAGCTTATCCTTCTGTGGCTGTGTGCACTGCAGCAAAGCATGTGGGAAAATGCTGCTGCTGAAAATGGGAGTTGATAGAGGGGAAACTTTTCAAAAGCAGGTAGCTCCTTGGGGTCCCAGGCCCCACTGAGTTTCAGGCAAGTTTATTCAGTCACTCAGCTTTTGAAAAAATATTGAAAGTCTCTCCCCTCTCATTATCGCGGACTCCCCAGCAGGTAGCTCAGGATTCTGTAATCCTTAAATATGACAGCCTCTCTTCTGTATTGGTTTTCATTTTCACGCTGACTTCAGGGTGGATATTTCTCTTCCTCCTTGTTACCAGGGGACTGATGATAACCATTTTAAAAGAAACAGCAAATATTATCTGTGTTAGTAGTTAGGTGTGCCAGCTAATGCTGATCGCTGCAGCTTTGGGTAATTCTGTAGATTAAAAAGGTAGTGCTCTGAAGGGGACAGCCAGAACTGTGCTAAATGCAGTAGTATTATTTATGACTGTGTTTGCTTTCTGTTTTCCAAAATCTCCTCCATAAAGTCAACACTTGGCATTAAAAGCCATCTTAAGATATCAGACTGAAGTGTGTAAGGAAAAAAACCAATAAGTTCCAGCAGCACATTTTCATTAACCTGGAACTAAAAAAGTCCAGTGCGAAATAGTGGCATGTTTCCTTGAAGCATTTTTTTCACCTTTCCATAAACATTTTCTCAAGCAGTTTAATCAGGCAAAAGCTTCCTTTATCATTTGACTTTTTATTCCTACTGTGGTTCCTGACATTTTGGGAAATTGCTCAATTAAAGTGTTGCAAAGAAAGTGCTGTCAGTTATTTATCAGGTTTTATGTCATGATTTAGGAAAACTGACCTTGATTTACTTGTGCCATTAGAGACTTCATCAAAGAGATGAATAAGCATTTTTCTATAGCACCATTAAGTAAAAACAGTGAAACCTCTGTCACTTGTTCCAGTTAGTGTACTTGAAAAAGTAGGCAAAAATATTAATTGGATTATTGATTTTATGGATGATCCAGAGCAATTTTAAATGCCTTGCCCTGGTTAGTGAATATTTGCTTGTTAACACCAGTATTTAAACAGAGATCCATTGCACTACTACTTTCCCATATAGCACTGTTCAAACCGCATAACCAGCAACAGGAATGGAGAGATGCTCAGAGCCTGGTGCTGTGAGAAGAGGTGTCAGGGGGGAACAAAATGGAAAGGCGATTATTTCGTTTTCAAACCTTTGTTTAAATAAACAATTCCAATGGGAAGCTCCACGGGACGCGGTGAGAGTCACCATTTGGGTCTGTGAGGGCAAGCGCTGCCATCAAATATTTCTTTGCCCTGTTAATCCCTTTGGGAATTCTCATGTGCTTAAAATGAGGTGCCTGCTTGAGTACCTTCCCCAGTCAGAGCCACGGCCGAGGAATAATAATGATGTTGATAGCAAATGCAGCAGGAAGTAAGCTGAAGATCAGGAGCGTTCGGCACCCCGTGGCTACCCACATTACCGGGCATTTGCACGTAATTTTTAAGACTTCCTCCTGCTCCCTCACATCCCCCCTCCACATGAAAGCTTTGGGCAGAATCCTCCTTTCCTTTCCCCTAAATAATCATTCCAGTGTATGGTGCAATTTTTAAAGGCAGGGAAAAAAAATATAAATACATCCAGCATCCGCTTCTCCATCACGCTCACTGATTAGGAACTGGAGAGGCTCAGGAGGTGCTCACAAAGGGCTGATTACAAAGTCAGGGAGAATGAGAGATTCTCCAAATGGGGCTTCTCATCTGCTGCTATTTGTGCTGCTGTGCTTTTCCTGCAACTCTGGACCCTGTCCGTAACAGCTTTGCACATTTTTCATCTGAAGCACTCACTGAACTGGCTGCTTATTCTGGTAAGCTCCTTTGAGGGGTTACAGGTACTTTTTAAGAGTCATTCCCTACGTGCTTAATACAAGCAAATATTTTAGAACTCCACTTTGACAGTTGTAAATAAATATAACTCTGATGTCACTGCACAGCAAGAAACTGGATGTTTCACCAGTAGAATAAGCGGAGTGGGTTTCTTCTAGACATTTATAACCACTATCCTCTGTAAGCAAAACCTCTTTGGATTTTGTATTTTAAAAAGAGTTTTTGAAAAGTTTACATCTTATATTGTGTGAGGGCTGAGGTAGAGTGTATGCTGACTGTATTTTGTGGGCATGTTAAATACAGCTTTTGATGAGAATCTTGGCTTAAGTGAAGCAGAACAATAACAGCAAAAACTTCAGACTTGCGTACTTTCAACTTCCCTCTAAGTTCTCACTTGAGAATGAAAAATCCACAGTAAGGGCAGACGACTGGACTGTGTTTTGCAATAGCAAAAGATAACATGGAATGTTCTTGTTCGGGCAAAAAGCGGTTAAAAAGTACCAGATTGTAGTATAATTACCAAATTACGACATCTAATTTGTAGGTTTAACTTGCTAATTATGTGTGATACATGGGTGGCAAAGGGTGAATACCAAGCACTAGAAGCCTTCCTTTTGTCTTTGGAAATTTGTTTTGATTGGGGGGAGGAAGAGGAAAAAATCTGGCTTCACCACATGCGACTGTGCCTTATTCTCTTGTGCCAGGTGGAATAAAAAGCAGCTATACAGAGTAGTGGGCGACGTGTTCGTTTTAATAGAAATAGAGGGTGTGATAGGCATTTTGCAGGGTTTAGCTGCCTCTGATATACATACACACACTTTTGGAAAAAAATATTCTTAGAATGAAGACTAACACCCTGAAGTTTTTATTCCCAGAGTTCGTTTCCAAGGGCTGTCAAGAGTGCCGGTGTTGATATTTAAGATGAGTTCTTGTGTAAGTACCAGCCCTATCTGCACAGTCACTCTGCATTTTTTTTCTCCCCTTTGTAAGTAACTGTCAGTATTTGCTAGTCAATATCAAGCAGGACTATTTACCTTGTCAAAAATGGACACTTTTAAAATCATTCTGAAGTAGGGAATATACCGTTCTCCCTTGCACTTGATAGGCAGGGTTAATATTCTCGCATCTGATGATCTGGGGGCTGGAGCAAAATGCAAATGGACACAGAGGGGATGGCTTGAGAAAAAGGCTGTGTGTGAACTTGACAGTAAGAGGAGCAAGAAGGAACGAAATGACCTACATTTTGTTAGAGTGAACCTGGTCATTAATGAAAGAGAAGAGCATACAGTAATTTGTACCTTTATGTGTGTACATTCATGATGTCCATGCTCACAGCAAAAACACAATCTGTCTTGAAATTATTCTAAGGTATTAAATAGCTCTCTAGAAAAGCTGCTTCACCCATACAGCAGATGCATTTGAGCTGAATCTTCTATGATTGCAGTAGTGGACTTGAAAAACTCAGCCAATATTGGCAGAAAATGGAGCGCTGTTTCTTCTGCTTGTGCACATGTAAACATTTTACATGTAGTTTTTAAAGGAGATATTTCTCTGCAGCTCCTAGCTGTGTTTTAGTTAAAAACAAACCAACCCAAAACAAAAATCCCAACCCAATCCAAATCTGGCAACTATTTTCATTTGAATGTCAGTTTTAAGAATTTATAGCCATTTGGGGTGGGGGTGGAGGGGTTGCAGCACACACTGATTAATCATTAGCGATAACACAATGCACGCAAACGAAACCCTCTTCAAGTCAATAGCAATCCTGATACAAGACAGATTTAAAGAGATGCACATTTTACCTGAGAACCATATTTTACCTTGGAGATAAGGGAAAATGTTACACTAAGCTTAGTTGCATTAATAATTACATATTGAATTAAATACATTCTACCCCACATAAGGCACACTGCAGCAGCAAACCTTCATTAATAAGAGATGCAGAAACATGTTGCATGGAAGAATGAAAACTGAATGGGGATTACAAAATCCCTATTTTGTTTGTAGGTTGGCCTGATTCTGCTGTTATTTTTCCTCCCATAAATTCAAATTCTTAAAGGAAACAGTTTATAATGGTATTTATTGTTCCTGCAAACAAAAGTTACAGGCCATAGTGTTGTACCTTGGAAATTAAATCAGCTTATAGTTTAGAGGACATGTGGGAGGACCAATACAGTAATTAAGGGACATTTCAGTCATTCACAGGAATCTTTATTTCAGAGAACTGTATCCATCCTCAAAAACCTAAGAAATAAATATGTATAGTTTTAGAGAATAGGTGGCAAATGTGCATTCTGAAACACAGGAAATGCTCAAATTAAAATGTCATAACCAGACAGGCAAATGCAGGGTTTCCAACATGCTCTTGTAATTGCAGATGTGCTCTTGTGATAGCAGATCCACTTTCTCGGTTTTCCTTATTTTCTCTTTGGTCTGGTGTTTGGAATTAGAAATACCTCACATCAGGTATATCCCTACTGTTAGAAGACTCCTGAGGCTGACTGCACCTTGGAGGGGGTGTCCTTTCACAACAGGGGGGTACTGAACAAATGTTTAAGGAAAAGGGGGAACAGAGAGCCTGGGGAAGCTATGTTACAGGCAAATGATCTGCTGCGATCTAAGGGAGCAAGTGAGGCGTCCTGTGCAATTCTTACTTTTCCCAGTTTATTTATAGGCAGCAAATGTCAGTGGTGTGAATTGTCCTGGCTAAACTCTTTCACTTGTTCACTTATATGCAATATTCTCACAGTAGGGACAGTAGTAAATCTTACTGTTAATGATAATAACGATAATGATGATGATGATGATAATAGTAATACAGCTGCAGAGACAGGTCCCAGATCTCCAGCCAGCTGGCTGTAAGGGTGAGAGGCCATTGCGGAGCTGCTGCCCTCGGACACTTCAGTGTTCAGGCCGTTTGTTGGTCAGACGTTGAGAAACAGGGGTTTGCCAGGATTATTTTTCTTCCCTCTCCACACACACATGCCTGAAGCCTCTCAGCCTGCTCTGCCAAGTGCATAACCACATATACAACATTTCAGTACAGATTTCATACAGAGCTTGAACATGTTGGAAAGGCTGCTTAGAGCTTCTGTGTTCCCTAGGATTTTTCTGAAACCTGTCACATAGGTCCAGGAACAGAATCAGAGAGACTTTCCAGTGTTTGAGTTGCATGTGTAGATACCCTCATTGTTCTATTTTCCCTGGCTAATATTGATTTCCCTGTGCAAGCTGTGTTTGCACAAGGGGGGTACACCTTTCAGGGACACTCCTCGTGTCCTACACAGAGAAAGAAGAACCATATCCTGGATATTGTTGCTGAAGTGAGGGGAAAAGTGACACTTTCAGCATATCTCATAATTTATCAGGTTTTTTCCTCCAGTTTTACCTTGCATGGCTCAGTATGAGTGAACATGTTTGATTTGATCCTTTTTTTTTTAATATTTTAACTCTCAGATGTTGAGACAATTTACATTAATTAAACTTTAGTTAGCTTTAAAATTGTCATGTATCAATTTCAGCAGCGTTTATAGAGAACAAGATGGATGATTTAAATTACACGCCATATGGGGCAATGCTAGGGACATTTGCTATTGTGTTAATTGCTTAAAGCTACGTTTTCTATCCCCCTTCTGAGTGAAAGACATTTGCTCTCAGGCTTACTGAATTAGATGAAGGGTTTTCTGCTCAAATGGAATATGTACAGATTTCTTCCCCTCCTGCCAGCTTTTGCTCTGCTGCAAGGATAAGCTTTTCAGAGGGCTCTGCTGCCGTTAACACCAGCATCACTGCTACCTTTGGTGGGAGGAAGAGGCAAAGGTATCTCAGGGGTCCCTGGCTGACACACCAGGATCCCACCAAATTCACTTGGGAATTGAACCTGGGGAAGGCAAGAGCCTGCTATCTGTGAAAATAAGCAGTCTTCTTCATTGCCAAGGTGGAGAGAGGCATGTTTTGTTGGGTCCCAAAAGGAGTCTGAATTTTCCAATCCCAGCCCTGAGGCTTCTCCCTGTCATCATGGTTGTGTCCTGAGTTTGTTGGCACAACAGGGACCAGCCCCACAAGTGATCCCCAGCCTGCTTCTGCTGCAGGTGAATTAACATTTGCAAGCTGCGGATGCTGATTTGCAGGTCTGTGTTGAGTGTGGGCAAAGTGGTGCTGGACCTGCCACTGGGAAAGGGGCTTGAGTGCAAACCAGCAGGCTCCTATGGATGAAGTTGTACAAATGGAGGATATGGGTGCCACAGCTGGCCTGGGAGGAAGGGGCTTTCCAGGGTGAGCTGCAAGGCAGAGTAACATCACATTTTTCCTAAGTTTGTGAGTGATGTTTTTGAGTGAGCCTGCTGAATCAGAGTGTTTTGGTTTGGAGGAAATCAGATTTAAATGCCTTAACAGCTTAAAGAACATAGATTAGTGAGTAGCATCATCTTGAGAAATTTGGGATTAGGGATGCTGTCCCTTGGTGAAATGTCTCACTTTTTCCTGTCTCTTTAAAAAAAAAAGGTCCACATCCTTCTCAAAATAAGAGACGCAGAAGGGGTCAGATGGTTAGAGGGCAAATACTCAGTATGCTCAACAAAGCTTTCCTCCTTGGAGACATCTCCACATGAGCACTCAAAACCTGAAGAGGTTGAAATCAGAGGTCTTAGTCCCATTCTGAATGCCTGCCAGACAGAAACCTTTGCAAAAACCCCTCCAAATACCATCACAAATCAATGTGCCTTGCAAGACCAGAAAGCACTTGAAGGTTTCCCCACAGCCAGCTTCAAAGAAGTGGGGAAATAAAACCCAGAAAGAGTTTAGGGAGGTGTTATGTACAGCCACGTCTACCAGTTTGCAGTGCAGTTCTGCTTCTGTCTGGTGCTTCCTGCTTGGCAATATTGTAATGGGATTCTCCCATATTAATATTTTAAATGAATAAATAAATATCTGATGAGAGACTGTGGATCTCTGCAATCTTTTCATAAATTCTGTGGAAGGTAAAAAGAGAATTAAAGATGAGATTAAAACAGCCTGGGTGATGTATTTCTCTGGCATGTAGTAAAGTCTCTAGGTATTTATGCCGTGCCATCTATGTTACAAGTTATATCTATATTAAAAAGCGTGTGTGAATGTACATATATATCTTCATAAAGGCCATGTAGGCTGTCTGTCATCAAGGAGGGTCCTGATTTCTGCTAGAACTGTTGTAATAATAATAATGGTAGGCTATGACAGCATACTGTTTTTAAAGCATCCGTGTTTCATATGAGTATGTTTTCATTTCAGTTTGGTCTGAATCTGCTTTAGAAAATAAGCCAGCTGTATGGGAATTGGAAGTCTTTTTTTTTTTTCCTTACATTTGGGGGAAACGTAATGCATTTTTTCTCTCTGGCTCTGCATTGCAGAGTCCAGTTCTGGCATGAAGGGATGCTGAGCCCCTATTCACAGTTAGCGAGAAAAGATGATGGAAAGAAACTGCCTGATCTCTGTTAATAGAAGTGGAATCCCCAAGAGCCTGTCAGAAATGCTGCTGTTCTCCAGGACAAATATTAATATTATGGCCAGCATTATAACTACACCATGCTGCTGTTAACGTAGATTGTACCTGCTACACTGAATTTATTCATAAAATAACGTCCCTGGTTTCTGCAGGACCGCGCAAGAGCTTCAGGAGTACCCTGCATTGGCGCAACTCCTCCTAAATCAGGACTAAAACTTGCACAGACCTTGCCAGGGCCACACACTCAGACAGCCCCTTCCCCTCTCATCCAGGTGTGCTGGAGATGGAGGGTTTGGGTTAAATTTTGCTCTGTCCCATCTGTGAATATCTCTGAAGGTCCACAGCCATATTCCCACTTCAACTCAGTGTTAGCATGAAGAGGCCTTTTGGGGACAACCTCTGCATCTTGAGAGTTTCCCCAAATGAAGTCAGGTGTGAACTAAAAAACCTTGTTTCATGTGATGAAACGCATGGTTTTTTCTGTTTTCTCTGCAGGAGAAAATATAGACATCTTTCCCTGTCGTAGAGCACCCTGTGAGTTTGTAGAGGACTGGGGAAGAAGGATGGATAACCCCCTAAACTTGTATGTTTATTTATAGGTATTTCTGTCATGTCAGCTGTGAACACAACATGACAGAGGTTTCTTTGAGTAAATTCCATATTTACGTGTGTCGTTACCAGTATCTAGCATGGAGCTTTATTTGATATTTCTAAATGGCAAATGTTTTTCTTGATGGGAGATGTACAGTTGACAAACTGTTGTTGGGAAAAGCAGCATAATTTTCACCAGGAAAACTCTTAATAGGAATAAACTAAGACATTTACTCATTTTTCAAAGTGTTTCTGAAACTTTAGTAACTTCCTGCTACATATCCTAAGTCATCCCTCGGCGCAAACTGTGAAGCTTCCTACCAGGCAGCTGCATTTTGTGGGCAGGTGGAAAAGTCTTGCCATATTTTGGCCATGTTCTGCCTTTCACCTTCAGCTGTGTGCATACAGAAAGCTCCCAGCTTAAGTGAGGGAGTCCCCTGGAGCCGGCAGCTCCCCCACGGCCCCCATGGGAGGAGATGATTGCTGTGTAGTTTCCAAAACATTTTTCTGTTATCTGCTTCCGTGTTTATGTGCCGCATTTCTGGCTACCTGTATTCATCAACTTCACTCTTGGAATAGGCTATTGGCTGCACACTAATGACCCCCTGTTCTTTAATGTTCTCTTTCTAGTTAATTAATCTATTTATGATAATAGTATGTCTCATTTTGTGCTTTCACTCTAGAGGGTGTGTTTGTATTATCCTGCTGTATAGCATTGACTGGTCCTATTATCATTTATCATTAAAGGCAGTGGCAACACTCTGGCCTGGCCTGCCAATAATTTTTCAATTAATTGCTTAGTGGTTGCTTTTTCTTTGCTTTTGGTCTTTGCCAGTGATTATGAGGTCTTTAAGCTTTCTGTCTGACTTCTTTTTTTAAACTTGGCCATTGTACTTTTCTTACACTGAGGAATCTGAAGCCTGTGGTGTTGGGCTATGGGGAGATCATCCGGGAGGGCAGTCAGACAGGTTGGCCACGTGAAGGCTGTGAGCCAGCAGTGCTTTGGTTTACAGTCCCAGGTTTACCCCTCATGGGAACCAGAGCCCGCAAGGGGCAATGCAGCATGGCAGGGCTGTGTTGAAAGCACCAAGTCTGCATCTGGCAGGTGGCACAGACAGGCCTGGGGGCTGGAATAAATCATAAAGGCTCAGGGGGTGGCTGTAGCCTTGGATGTTATCATGGAGTGTCTTGAGAACAGGGCTGCTGAATGCAAATCCCTGAACTTAGTTTATAGGTGATCCCCCTGTGAAACAGGATGGCAGCAACAAGCTGCAGCAATAGGTTTGTGTGTCTGAAGTTTTGCTGTAGCTCAACCGTGGGTCCCCCTTGCCAAGGGACAGTTGTCTGCACGTTGGGTTCCTATTAACGTTGGAGCCACAGAGATCATTTCGAGTGTCCACACCTGTCTTGGATTAGTGAAGCATGCTAAACGAGGGCACGCGCTTCATAATAGCAGCATATTGCTCCCAACTTCCACTCAGCCACCATGGCACACACATTGCAAAGGACAACAGCTACCACCCAATGCATCTTGGGTGGTCAGGCTGCTAAATTAATGCTTGTGTTTGTCTACATTTCAGTCCCCTGGAGCCATGTGCTTTCTTAAAAAAGATAACAGCACATGAATTTAGAAAGCAGAATAGCTACAAACCACTAGGTATGTATATTGAGGGGGCACTTGTAAAACAACCGGAGATGGTGATTAGTAGAAATGTTTGGATTTTCTTTGTTTACAAGAGCTTCATTATAGGCTTGACCTGCTTACCTTAAATGTGTTTTTGTTTCCAGCCACATGGCTACTTGTTTCCTTCCACATTCTCCCAAGTGTTTTATTTTTAAGCAGATGCTCCTCTGGACTGCATTCATGCCAAGTTTTGTCTTATGTTTTTTATCAGTACAACAGTATGAAATATTTAATAAGAAGTTATCACTGTGGCCAATATAAAAGATTAAATAGGTCTGTCGGCCTCAGTTCCTGAGAAGGAAACGTGGTATGCAGAAAGAGTCAGAAGAAACAGCATCAAATATATGGATGTAGAGTCGGATCAAAACACGGGAAGCTCTGCTTTGTGCTAAGCAGCTTCTCCCTTTGTCACACTGAAGGCAGGGGAGGAGGAACAGAGATGTATTTGAATCTAAATTTTCTGGGTTTGAAACTAAATTATCCTTCCCTTGTAGAAGAGGGGGCAGGATAGCAAGCCCCTGTGCACAGGGGCTCTGCAAACAGGTTGTCACCTAGTTGGCACTTCTGTGCTTTTATCCTGGCTCCTGCATACCCTTGGCTTTTATTTCTGCCTGGGAAATCAGCTGGCTTTCACCCCACACTCCCCTGGGACCCTGCACAAGTGATTTAAGTATCTCTCTTTTTTTTTTTTTTTTTTTTTTTTTTTTTACTGTTATGCAAGGAGTTGCTAAAACTCCCTTCTTCGAAGGGCACTGTCAGAAGAAGCATGTGTGCATACGGCAGCTTCCCAGCATGTCTGGCGGAGGCCCCTCTGGGGATTGATGGGCAGGAGATGGCTCAAGCAGCTTCACGCAGGCAAAATGATGGGATGTCTAGACAGGAGAAATGCTGAAGCAACATTCCTGGCAACAGTGGTGATGCCAGATAGTGGAGTGTGCCGAACCCCACCAGGTATCAGAGCCCCTTTCTGCGAGTCACTCCATCTGGCTTTCCCAGCATTTTGTTTCAGCCAGGAAAGAGCTTCTGCGCTGGCTGTCCTGCTGGGAAAAGCTCTTTATTCCCAACATGGGTAATGCCAATGTGCTTGGTGTATGCTGGCAACTGTGCTCAGTTCCTGCATGTGAAACAGGCAGGTTAGGAAGGGGTTGACTGTTAAGAATCTACAAAACAGAATCAGTACCATGTGGCTATAATGATGTTTTAATTCTTGTAAAATAGTGTATGTGACAGGCAGAGCTGGCCTCAGAGAGGACTGATAATCCCTGTAGTGTGATAAGGCACGTGTTGGGTTTTTTTCTCATTTTGCTATCCATATGATTCATAGAAAGAATACTTCACATACTTCAGTGTGCGACTTTTACCATCAGGACCCTTTGACCATCCACTTAACTCTTACGTACTTGTTAGCATCTTTGATGTTTTCCTTTGGTACTAACAAGCAACAGCTGAAGTTTACTAATTGCATCATGTTTTAAAAAAGCATTAAACAAATAAATGCTATAAAGCTGTGAAGATTTAAAACTGATGTCACGCAAGTTGGTCTTGTACATGCATTAACTAGTCTAACATGCATTTATTTTATTTAGGTCAGCAGTGTCATTGTTGAAGTGCATCAATGTCAGATTGCTTATGGATCTCCCAGTATATAGAGTGCTCTGTATATAAAGCGTGTATAGAGGATATGTAAAGTGTATATAGAGTATATAGAGAGCCTCACTATTCAATGTCAGACACACAGGTTTCTCATCTTCTGTAAGCCAAACCAGTCAGTATTTGGAGAAAAGCAGCCATGCCTTTAGGCACGAAAGGCTGCCTTTTTGCAATCTGCAGCAGGAGCAGCAGATTCCAAAGTTAAATGTAAGGTGAGTGGGAGTACCCCAATGGTGAACTCTGCAAGCAATTAAACATCTGTACGGTAACGGGTAGCTGGTACCAACAGTGCAGAGGGGATGTTAGCAAAGGAAAGCCATTACAAAGTAGTTGTTTCACAAGGAGACAGGTAGTTTATAGTCTGGAAATGCGGTAAACAAGCAGCCTTCTGCATTTGACAGTGGCTAAAAAGAGATTGCTAAAGATAGAGGCAGCAGAGACACAACACTCCTACTTCCCTGTACTGTTAGGTATGGACCCACACAGCTTTCACTTGTTCTTGAGAGGAAGGATATTCCTTCCCAGCAATTCGAGGCTAGAACTGTTGGTGCTGTAGTTAGAAATACAAGCAGGGGAGCAGCAGTGCCATGTTCATCCCAGCTACTAAGGACTGACTAGAACCAAAGTTGTCTGTAAATGGGGAGAATGAAAGTTGCTGCATATTTTTTCCAGTTTTACCTCCTTGTGTTGCTGTGTGTAGTGATGTCTTTCTTTCTATCACCCCATCTGCCTGTAGAGATGGAGCAGGAGAAAATGAAAGTTGTGCACTAGCTAGTCAGAAGCTTAAAAAGTGAAGGATGGTGAGGAAGCATTGCTGCTGACATGGTTTTCTGTAATGAGCAACTGAGGCTAGAGTAAGAGAATAAGTCATGTCCAAATGTTTGTGTGTGGTGGTGCCGGTGAAGTCCTCAGTGGAGGGAGCATTAAATGGCACAGGAGGGTTGTGCTGCCACACAACCCCAGGCCAAGAGCTCCAAGAGTCAGTGCCTGGCCGGCCTGTTTCACTCTCACGGGGAAGTGGGGTGTATCACAGGTCTTGAAGCTGCAGGGATGTTGTTTGTGTGGGTCTGGTCTGGGCAATAACGTGACTTGGTTACACGCTGCCTGGCTTTGGAGGCCCTCCTGCCTCCTTGACTACCCAGCCCTGGGGGTGATTGCTCCTTGCCTAGCTATGTCAGCCATTTTTCTCCTCAAGAGTCCATGGGAAGAGAAGTGAGGAATAGAGACTGGATTATCTATTTCAAAGAGATTAATTTATATTTTGCATTAAAGTTTTCATATTTTTGTAAAAACCAAACCTCCTTCCCCCTCCCCTTTTGAAATCACAACCATATTCTGCTGCTTCTAGAAGAAGGTTGCATTTTAAAAAACTCAGTCCTCTGAAATTATCTTTATATTCAAATAACCCCTTCCTCACTCTGGAACTCCTGAATTTTTGAAAACTAAAGAGAATTCAAGGGTGTTGGCAAGTGCATTTCTCCAAAATGGTCCCATGGTGCAGATTTGGAAGCATTTATGAGCTGTTTTGATAATCCCTCTGCTGAGCTACTTTATAACTCTGAGTTCCAAAATACTTCCCTAACTCTGGCCCAAGTCACTTCAAAACCAGAATTTAGGCACTTGAATCATAAATCTTTAGGAGAAGAAATTCCTACTAGTAATGAGTAAGCCCTTTTGAGAATACGACTCCATGTCTTTGGCAGCAAGTCCATAGAACCTGCATGTCAGACAACAAAGCATGTTTTGCTAGCAAGAAAATTCCCTCAACTTTGAGAATTAAACTGCTGTGACACCCTATGAGTCATACACTTTTTGCAGCAACCTGTCATCAAAGCTCAACATCTTGTTTAGGTCTCGCAAAACAGAAAACAATTGCCTATGTAAACCAGAAGATGCACAGGCATCCCTCTAGAAAGAGCAAAACCTGGCAAATTTCTTCTATGTCACATCTCATGCAGCAAAATGAAGAAAGAGTTTTAAAGTGCTGCACAAAACCAGAAACAAAAATAATTGGTGTAGACAACTCAGATGACCTGCCTAATTACACAGTAAACAGGTAATGCCTTTGCATGTGCACATGGGAAAGGAGTTAAATACAGATCCTGACTTGGATTCTTTCACAGAAGAGCGTGGTCGGTTGGTTTTTGCAGAAGGGGAAACTGCAGTTGGGCAACTGCGAATGCGTCTCCTCGGAATTCTGCGTGTGCCGTGTGCTAAGGTTGCACCTGGAAATAGTTTAGACATTCATTTTGCCTAAACCTGGATGCCTGCTCTCACAGGGCTGGCAGATGGGAAATATGACTGCAGGAGACAAATGTTTTTCTGGAGAGATAACCCACTGCTTGGCTGGGTACAGGACAGGGGAGACACTTCTACCCTCTGCCCCCAGTCTGCTAAGGGGTTAGTTGTGACATCTCACCACATCACAGACTACACATTTACATAAAACATTGTGATAATGTCCTTTACCTGTGCATCCCCATCTTTACTTTTCCTTATGTGGCACATGATGGATGCATCCTGTTGGGATTCCTTTTCCAGTAGCTCAGGATCTTCTTTTACTTTCACATATTTAACTTAGGGGGAAGAAAAAAAAAGCAAGCATCGACGATTTGGTATTTCTCCTGTATTTGTAATATGTGCTTAGCCTGTTTTGTTTTTTGTTTTTTTTCTCACTTCTTTTTTCAGACTTAGTGGTGAATAGATGACACATATAACATTCAGTTCTGGATGGAGGTATGATTTAGTTATTGAGCATTGATATTTACAGTGGATTCTTTTCCCCACACTACAGACTGCTCCCATTACCGACTCCCTGAGAGTTTGCTCCACAGAGCAGGCATGGAATGGCCTCATTTTGAGTCCTTAAAATGCCAGGTTCATCAGTCAAGAATCCAGGTAAACAAGAGTGTAAAATTGGATTTACCCAGATTTTAGTGAAATGCAGGAGAGGAAGTTGAACCACATTGACTCTATTCCCAAAGCCATCCATGAGGCAATCCTGAGGTCCCCAAAGTGCAGTGCCCACAAAGAGCCTCTCATTTCCTGTTGCAGAGTACCTCAGCCTTCTCCTCGTCCATTGTCACCAGTTTGCCGGTCATGATCATCGGGATGGTACACTTTCTTTGACCTTCCTTTTCTGTCTGACATACCTGTAGAAGCCCTTCTTATTCTTTGTGTTGCTTGCCAAGTTCAGCTCCAGCTGCACCTTGGCCTTCCTGACCCCATCCCTAGACAATGCTATATTCTTCCCAGGATGCCTGTCCCTGCTTTCACTGCCTGTGGATCTTCTTCTTGCCCTTTAGTTTGACCAGCAGGTCTTTACTCATCCATGCCAGTCTTTTGCCTTTCTTTCCTGGTTTCATACACCTGGGGATTGAGAGCTCTTGTGTTCTATGGGAAGCATCCTTTAAGATCTGCCAGCTCTGTTCTGCTCCCTTGTTCCCTGAGGGCAGTTTCCCAGGGGGTCCTATTGATTAACTCCTTGAACAGCTGGAATTTTGCTTTCCTAAAGTTCAGGGTCCTGACTTTACTCTTCACCTGACCCATATCCCTCAGGACTGCAAACTTGCACCAGTGCATGATCACTGCAGCCCAGGCTGCCTCCAATCTTGACATCTCTGATTAGCTCACTTGCGTTGGTGACCATCAGGTCTAGTATCTCATTCCCTCTGGTAGGGCTGTCTATTACCTGGCTTAAGAAGTTATCCTCAATGCACTCCAGGAGTCTCCTGGATTTCCTACAGCTCACGCTGCTACTTTTCCAGCAGATATCAGGGTGCTTGAAGTCCCCCACGAGGATGAGAGCCTGCAAGCACGATACCTCCTGTAGCTAGAGTAAGGTGGCTTCGTCAGTAGGCTTCCCTTGAGCGGGCACCAAGCACAAGGTTCCCTTTGTTGCCTCAGTCTCTAATTCTTACCCATAAGCTTTCAACCTGCTCATGGCTATTCTTCAGAGAGAGCTCTTCACACTCTATCCATTTCTTGACATAGAAGGCAACCCCTCCACCCCTCCTTCCTTGCCTGTCCCTTCTGAGCAGCTTGTAGGCATCGATGATGTCCTGATTTGAGTGAGTGGCGGGGGTGTTTTTGTAGCAGGGGAGGGGGCTACAGTGGTTTCTCCTGTGAGAAGCTTCTCGAAGCTCTCCCAGCTCCAAGTCAGACTTGCCTTTGTACCAAGGCCGGGCCAATTAGCTGCACCTCCGCAATAACGTATTTAAGAAGGGGAACCTGGGAAGAGTGGTGGGAGTAGTGTGGAGAGGTTGTGAGGAAAACATCTGTGCAAACACCAAGGTCAGTGGAAGAATGGAGGAGGAAACTAGGGAGGTGTGCCAAAGCAGAGACTCCCCTGTATCACATGGTCAGACGGCAGGGCCACCCCCCGCTGCCACCCATGGGGATCTGCGGTGAAGCAGATACCAATTTGCGGCCTGTGGGTGGCCCTATGCCGGGACAGGTGACTGCACCTGAAGAAGGTGGGGAACCCATGGGAAGAAACCCCCACTGCTGTAGTTTGGCGCTGGGAGGATTGCAAGATGTGGGAGTGACTCATGTTGGAGTTGGTTTGTGGAGAACTGTTCCCTGTGAGAGGAGGACCGTGCTGGAGCAGGGGAGGAATGACAGAAGTTCCCACCACCCCGAGGTGGAAGAAGTGGCAGGACTGACTGCACCCCCCATTCCCTGCCTCCTGCACCATGGCAGGGGAGGTGGTAGAGATATAGAGAGCAAAGTTGAGCCTAGGAAGAAAGGAGGGGTGGGGGAAGGTGTTTTCAAGATGTTTTCAAGGCAGGGACTACCCTGCAGTAGGCCCATAGCCACCAGCATCCCCTGCACGCCTGTAGTTCTGCTTGGGGCAGTGCTACATCCTTTTGGAGCTCACTGTGTCCAGCTCTACCATGGGCCCACCACTACTCCTGGCCTCCCACAACACAAGGTGGGCACAACGTTCTCCACAGAGCCAGCACTGAGCCTGGGGCTAAGCAGCAATGTCCTGCAAGGCATACCAGGCCATAGCAGCTCCTTTTCCTCCAGCCAGTGCCCTGCTCCCAGCCAAGAGCTCCATCCTACAGTGGCCCCATTGCAAGCACCATGCAGCAACCTGCTCTGGGCTGCTGCACCCCTACCCACCTGCCAAGCAAGGGAAACCCCCACTACAAAAGTGCAGCGGTGGCCCCAGGAGCCCCCAGGCCAGTGGGCTGTGCCCAGCCTGCAGCACCTTTGCTTGGTGGTGCTGCTGCTGGGGGGTCACAGAGGTGGCCCCAGGCCAGGACCAGCCAGCCTCAACGGGCAGGGCTGAGCCCCTCAGCCACACTGGAGGCGCCCCAGGAAGACATGCTCGAGGAGGGTTAGAAAACCCAGATGAGAGTGTGTGAGGAAGAGGAGGAGGGAGCAGCAGGGAACAGCCCCAGCACACTGACTGTGATCTGCGCTGCCTGAGAGGAGAGCCTGGGCTGGGAAGTGAAGCTGGGGGAGAGACAGGCATTGGTTTAATATTTGTCTTTGTTTCACATGGTGTGAATTAGTAATTGCATTTTTCTTTTAATTGGAAATAAGTCAGTTTTCTCCAGGTTGAAGCTGTTTTGCCCACGATGGAAACTGCCTGCAGGAAACCAGGCGCCAGGCTGAGCTGGAGCAAGAGCAAGACCCACTGGAGCAGTACTCAGGACCTGACCCTCCATTGATGAAGCCCTTGTCACACTCACTGAAGGCTGCCTCCACTGCCTTCCAGCCAATGCTGAGCCCAGAGGATCTCTGAGGCAGGTCCTGACCACACCGGTGGCTTCATCCTGGCCCCAGGGACAGGTGAAACCGTGACCCACTGCTGCCCTGCTGCCTCACCAGACTCTACCCCATGATGGCTCCTCGTTGAGGAGATGATTGCGGGCTGAGCCAAAGGGGCTGGTGTGTGGCACTCAGCTGTGGCATGGCCGCTGGCAGGAGCCAGAGCCAGAGGGACCTGCAGCTGTGCCAGTGCAGCACCGGGGGCCTGACTCCTTGGGGATGCACCCACAGCTGCTGCCGCTCTCCTGAGGCCACCCCCTGCCCGATGCCAAGGGGAAAGGCCTGTGCTGGGCGACTGCCAGTGCGCTGCCTGATTCTGCCTGACTCCTGCCACCTTCGTGGGGGTGGGAGTGCAGCTCCTGCTTGCTGCAGCACCAGGAGGGCTGTTGACATGGTTGTAAATAAATCGCTGCCATCACTTGATTATAAGTATCATAGTTTAATATTGAGTACGTTTTGAATAATCAATTTACAAGTATTTAAATAATAATGACTTACTAGTTTACAAATATTGTCTGATTATTAACCACTTAATAATTAGTTAATAAATACGGAAAGTATTGTATAAGTGTAATGTGAAATCAAAGATGCCGTTTAGCTGTTTTCTCACTGAAAAGTGCCTTTCTCCCTAGGGATGGAGGAGCCGGTTCAGTCCTGTGTTCATCTGCAGCGAGTGAGGGCAACCAGGCTGGTGGCACTGCCCCCACAAATGGTCAAGCAGGAACCATGTGTACGCTGGGACACATCTCCTCTGCCCTTGAAAGGAGACAGGAAGACACCTGCCCAGGGTTTACTGAATTCCTGAGGAAGAAGCCAGGCTGCCTGCACTGATGACGGTGCTGCTGCCTGCCCTGCTCATCCGTAAGCTAATTACAGCTTCTGCTCGTTGTAGTGGTGTGGGCTTTGACAAGGTTGTAAATCAATCACTGTCATAAGAGTAGGAACTCTCATAATTGTACATTCTCTACATATGGACTAATGAGTTAATGACTATTCTGACTGTTGTACACACCTCAAGTGAAGAGTTGGACATGCGAAGACAGTGTGAAAAGTGCCTTTTCCCCCAGAGACTATCTCAGACTTTGAGTTTGGCCTGGTGCATGCTGATCTCCCAAACTTTGGGAACCATGCACACTGCCCATCTCCCGTCTGCCCAGAACCCAACAACCTCCCATCCCCCTGCACAGAAACAGCCCACTGGGTCTCGCTTTCTGTCGGAATTAACTTGGTCCCAGATGAAACCAGGACACTGAGCCCAAACACACAGGACTTTCTCTCTGCTTCAGCCCCAGGAGCCTGTTTCCAAGCCCCAAAAACACAGGACTTGGGCTCTGTTTTCAAGCCCCCAAAACAGCCCCATGATCCTGTTTTCAAGTCTGGAAAATGCAGGACTTGGTCTCCATTTCCAAGTACAGAAAACACAGGGCTTAGTCTCTATTTCTGAGCCATAAGACCAACAGCATGGGCTGGGTCTTGACCCCCAAGGACACGTGTCTCCCTTTGAGGCCTAAAGCCCATGATTTGCCCTCCCTTCCTGAAGGCAAATGAGCCAGGGTTTTGCACCCCCAAAACAGGCCCCACTGAGCCCATGTCCAGGCCTGGAAAACACAGGACTTAGTCTCTGTTTTCAGGACTTGAAAATTCAGAATTTAAGCCTGTGTTTCTGACCCTAAAACCAGCCAGGTTTTGAGCCCCCAGAACAGTCTCTGAGCCTTCTTTCAAGGCCTGAAGAATGCAGGACTTAGCTTCTGCTTCTGAGCCTCAAATACAGCCCATTGAGCTTTTTGAGTCCCAAAACACACACCCCAGTTCATCTTTGAGACCCAAACCCACCAAATGAACTTGGTTTTGAACCCCAAAACCATGGCTCCATCTCCGCTCCTGAGCCCAAAAACCACCTGCATGTGCCTGGTCTTGAGCCCCCAAACCCCTCAGCCCCTGTTTCTAGCCCCTGTGCCTGACCCCCCCCGACCTTGTGTGGTGTTGGGGATGGCCCCGGGAGCCCCGGGCGGTGCTTGGGAACCGACTGGGGGGACCCGCAGCGGGGGCCTGGCCCCGTGTGGCTGCAGGTGAGGACAGGGGGCACTGGGCTCTGGCCCTCTGGGCTTTATTCCCTGGTGCCCTGAGCCCCGCAGCCCCTCCTGCTCGATTTCCCATGTTCCATATGCAATGCCTTCTATATTTACTAAGTATTAGCTAATTATTAACCATTTAATTCTCAGACAATGTTTCTAAACTAATAATTTGTTATTATTTTACTATTTGTAAATTGATTATTCAACGCGTCCTCAATCCTAACCCACGGTATGGGCAACCGAGCGATGGCAGCCATTAAGATCAGCCCCCGTGAACCACTCTCAGGTCCTGAGCTGGAGTAACAGGCCCTGGAGCAGCTGGTGCCACTGCTCTGTCAGGCATGCCCCTTTGTCGAGCATCCTGCCAATATTGCTAAAGCCACAGGATTTAGCCCCGTTTCTGCCCCATCCCAATTCCTGTGTGTGATGTTTGGGGAAAGGGAGGGGCACCTCCCGCAGCCCCATGCTCCCCACCTCCACACTCCAGAGCTGGGATGGGGGCACCCACCCTCCCTACAGAGCGGGCCCAGCCCCTCCACTGCTGCCCCCCCGAACGCTGCCTGGCTGCGGCCTCGGCGGCTCTGCCCCTTCCCTGGGGGAGCCCTGGAGACGCAGCTGGGTGCAGGCAGCAACACTTCTCTCTGTCCCAGTTCCTGGGGAGGCAGCTGCCCCTGGCATAGCCCCCGCCCTGGGCTCCCTGGGGTTTCTCACCCTTGGGTCAGGATTTCCTCGGGAGGGGAAGGCGCAGGGCCCTGATGTTTGATGACAGAGTGCCATGGCACGTACGCAGTGTGTGACAGGGATGGCCTGCTGCAGGCTGCTGAGTGGGTCTTGAAAGAGCCTTGTTTTCCCCATGTCCTGTTCGTACAGTCACACAAGTGACCTTGACTGAGGTGATGGGCACACATCACAAATGGGATGCCAGCAGCTTTTGTCTGCAAACCAGTTGCAAATGGAGGTAAGCAGAACACTGATGGAAAATGGCAGTGGTCAACAGTTTGCACTGGTGGGCAAATCCAATAGGCTTTTCATGGGGGCACCTACAAGATTATTAGAATTGGCCATAGCGCTGCACTTCATCAAAGCTATCTATCCATCTGCCTCATTCTGCAGAAGCCCTTGAGCTCTTTCAATAAAAGGTCCCACTTCCCTCTCACTAAAGGTAATAGAGTCCTTTCGGACTAAAACTTGGAAGAGAAAACTGTAAGGTCTTTCAAATCAGTCCCCACTTCTTTTTCTTTTTTCTTTTTTTTTTTTTCTTCTCCCCTGCAATGACTGCCTGGGTCAGTGGGGGTTGGATGAGCCAAATACTGCTGCTGCTACAGTCTTAAAGATGATGCTGTATGCAACTTACTAAAGCTTTTCTACTGGTTGTTAGTGTGCAGCAGCTGAAGGACCATGAATACCCTTAATAACTTGAAAGATAGTGAGTTACAGATAGAGAAACATTTTTGTTATTTCCATCACTTACTTTGTTTCCTGGGACTGCTACATCTAGCCTGTGGCAATAGGACTGGTTTGGGGTTTGGTTTCCGGTGTTCTCAAGTCAGGGAGAATTAGTACAAGAAGCAGCATGAGCTGTTTTTTGCAATGAACACCTATAGGCACGCAGTTGCAGAAACTGCTGTCAGCATCTGCACGGTCATCAGGATGTTGTGCCCCTTGGACCTGGTGGACACGGGAGCTTTTCAGTCACACAACCCCACTCCTATGTAGCTGTGTGCTTAGTACGGCGCTGTCCTTCTAACAGGCCCGCTTTTCTTAGCCATTTTTCTTGAAATAAAGGGTTGGTTTTTCTCATCTGCCTTTCTTTAGCACACACAGCTGCAGCATTTAGTATTTGTATGGGCTATGTAGGCTGCAGTCACGCCATGAAGTCCCACTCTAGACCCAGGCCCCGAGCATCTGCTAATCCTCTTACCAAAGTTAATATCCCCTGTGCTTCCTTGATAAGCAAGAGTGAATAGAAATTCTCGGTCTGCTCTATATCTTAAAGTTCAGGAGAGAAATTAACATACATGTATAATGAACTGTATTTAAATAATAACAACATTGTTTTTAACTAGAAAAATGTTCATGCTATTTTCCTTCTATAATGGTATCTCCATTTACCTCTGCTTTTCAAACTTTCCATGGAGTCAGACATCCTTTGATGCTAATTCACAAATGCTCAGTGAATTCCCATCACTCCTAATCCCTCAGCCTCTCATTCTTTATATGAATGTCTTAATGCCTTCAACTAGGCCCATTAGCACTGGAAACATGGGTTTCCTTGGCCCCTGGCTGTATTAAAAGGAAGCAAAAGTGAGGGCCTATTTATAGGATAATCTCACCCACCATCTAATCCTTTTTCATTTGGGTTTATTTTCTGTTGGTTTTGTTTTGCCTCTTAAACAACCACATTCTGGCACCAGCCATTCAGAGCACATTTCTCTGACTTGGCCCAACACCTGTAATGCCACCCCCCTCACACAGCTCAGGCTTTCCGATCCAATGCTCATCACAACTGCTGTCCCTAGCACTGGTAGGTAGAAGCGGCACCTCTCTGTTATGGGAGGGAAAGCTGCTCATCTGCCAAGCTGAGTTTACTCTGACACGAACGTTACCTTTCTTTCTGTTTCTTCCTGTACTTTCTGATGGTTTTAGACTTGTACAAGGGATTTTTAGTTGTTAAGGGATCATGTTATATACAGTTTCTAAGCAGATTTTGTGTTACAAGTAGGAATAAAATGATGTAGCGTTAACATTTTTCATTTGAACAAATGAAAAATCAGCTTTGATGCCAATTTAGACGCCACCAGTTGAAAATGAGTGGTTTCAAGTTAACTTTAAAAGTCAAAGATGGTGTGTAAAGATCAGCCTTCCCTTCCAGATGTAGAGCAAACAAAACCCAGCCAGACTATCACACTATGTACTAAGTACGTACTTTTTATTTTGTAAAACATCATTACGCTCAGTTAAGACAGCAGTTCCTAAGTGCTTGCAGGTTGCAGTTGTGGACCCTCTTAAATGTCTAGGCTGATGCTGATTAGTCAACACTGATTGCTTTTACTTCTAAGGGAAAAAAAACCCCTCTCTTCTACCTGCTGAGAGTTTGGATAACTCATTGATTTCAGGGGCAGAAGGAACAATTGGCTTGCTTTTCCTATTCCATTAATCATGGAGCATTGTATTTTTCTAATTTGCTACTTCTCTTTGTGGTTTTGCAAGTAGTTAATTATCCTTAGTTAAAAAAAATCCATTTTCCAAATAGATATTCTCTGGCTTCAGCATCCAGATGTTGTTTCATATTACATGTTTCTTTACTGATACCCAGTCCTCTTGGTGGAGAGTCTTATGAAATAGAGACATGAGCCTGTTCCTATTCTGTGTCAGAAGAGTTCCACTGTACAGCAGCCGTTGTTCCATAATGCGACAGTCATTATAGAGCTGGAATAATGTCATTTTTGATTGGGTTTCTCCTTTGTTAGAAAACCTTTGCTTTAGCACTGGATGATCAGATATATTCTCCATGTTGCAAGGCAGAGTTAGGTGCCTCCAAAGTGGATTGTGTAACACCAGGAGTCACCCTGCTGAAGTAGCAGTCTCTCTCCATGCCCTTCATCAAAAACCTTGGCTTCTAAAGCTGGTGGAAGAAATCCTGGTCCTGAGGCTGTGTCTTTTGGCAGAGGGATCAAACTGGATCTTTAATCCAAGTTAGGCGATTTTTAGTTGATCACACAGTCTGAAGGTTGCCAGGCTTGCTGAAGCAGCAGTAATGCTCGGTTTTGATGTGTTTGGATGGAATGCAGAGAGGTTTGGGCTTGAAATTCTTCCTAAAATTCAGTGGGTTTGTGTACTGAATTCTCTGTGGGTCATTTGCAACATAACAGCTTCTTGCAATGAATATAGATGCATCATATACATATTTCAGTTAGGGAATTAGGAATTGCTGTGACCGGAGTGTTTAAACATCTGATAAATCAGGCGAGTTTCAAACTTCAAACCAGCACTTTTCTAGATTGACATTCATTAGCAAATGCACATTGCCAATGGTTAGCTCTTAATCACTATCAATCATTAACACTACTTATTCAAACAATTAGTCTTTAACAATCTTATTCTAAATTATCTGCGAGTGTGAATGAGGCTGATGCTGTGTAGCTAACACTGATGGCTACAGCTCTTGACGCTTGCACTGGCTGAGGTCCTTGTGATCAGGCTCAACAGCTCTTCCAGGAGTGAAGCTGGAACAGAAGTGCATGACATTTTTCTTCACTGTTTTGCCTCATTCCCCCTTCATATTTTTTATGCTCCTCATCTCTTCCCAAAAAGAGAAGGGATAGGAATCTTATCTCCCAGCCATCTGATTTTTAGGATCCAAGTCTGCCTTTTCTCCCTTTGCAGTTCCATGTAATTTAGACACTTCTGTTCCGCTGCATTACAGAGTCTTACTGTGTTGCTGGTTGTTATTGGCAGTGTTACAGTGGTACAAAACACTTGTACATTGCGCAGGTCAGACTGTTTGAGTGCGTTTATCTTTAGGTTGAAGGCAAACAAACCTTGATTATGCTTTGCTTTGTAAACTTGTACTTTACATGTCAAACAGGCCCTGTCTTTGCTACAAGCTCTTTTGGTGGAATTTGGATGACCGAGTTTTAGTTATTTAAAATATCAGAGAACATGCTCGAATAGATGCCTCTTGTCCCTCAATAACCAAGGTGGGGAAAGTTGACACCTCCAGAAGGGCAATTTAACCCATTTGTGTAAAATGGATGGATTAGGGCAAGATGTGTCTTGCACTGAATTCCTTTGAAAATCTAGAGATCCTGTTGATAGCAGTGGGTTTCTTACCTGAATACGGCTCAGCAAGATTGGGATTCTGCACCACTGTTTCCAGAGTTCATGCTGCCTGAAGGCTGAAATGAAGCTGTCACTGAAGGAGCCCACCAGGTTAGGTGACTGCATATCCTCTCTCCTGAAGTATGACACAATTTAAAATCAAAGCTGATACTTTTGAAGGGCCCAGGATTTTGCCAACTCTGTGTCAGGCTGCAAGCAGCTAACATTTTAACCTTTGTCAAACTAGATTTAATGTATCTGGGAAAATAGTCAATCTCATAATGTATTGCTACTATTGACTTAAAGGAAGGAGCAGGAGGCGTGCTCTCCTCACATAGATCTCCCGGGGAATTCAATATTTGACTACAAAAGCCTTGAGTTCTTTTATCCTGGCACACTTGATTTTAGAGGTGATATGCAGAGCACCAGCCTTGCTGTACAGCTCGACTTCAGTGAGTTTTATTTGACTGCTGTTCTGTGCTTCGCTTGGCCAAGTGAGACTGGTTGCTGCCTGAAGTAAAACATCAGTAGCTGTGGACTAAATCGCCCGAATGCCAATTTTCTGTCTTCTCCATGGAAGTGTCCCTTCTGCAGCATGACAAAGGTGCTCCTGATAGGGCCTTGGACGGCAGCTTTTGGACTCCTGGGCCTTCCTTGGTGTTACCGCCACTTAGATACCAAGTAGTGGATGGCAACACCTCTTGCCTCCTCTGTAGCTCAGATTTCACCCAAAAGATTCAGAAAATAAATAATGGCCTGACATGACATTTAATGACAAAAAGTATTAGTGTAAAACTGAAGTGATCTGAGCCTGCAAGCGTTTTCTGTTTTGGGTTTTTTTAATGGAATACAATGCTGTTGCTCCCAGTCATGAAGCAGTAACATGCGTCAAGAGCTCTGTCAGTATGGAAGACCTTTGTAAGTGTTTCCCTGAGAGCTGTTATCTGAGGAAAAACTGAGCCAACATGAATAAATAATGCGCTGATAAGTTCGTCCAGCAATACCTACTCTTCAATAAAACAACCTTAGGTGATCAGCTGGAAACCAGTGGCCCCTCCAGAATGTGTTGATGCCCAGAGTTATAATTGTTTCCTCTGCTCTGCTACTGTAAGTACACAATGCTAAAAGCACCAATAATAAATGAGAATGAAACAGAGCATAGACAGCACAAAAATGTCAGACAGGTGTGTGTGTCCCTCTTTCTGATGCTAAAACCATCTGTATTGTAGTGCTGCTCCAATGAAAAGCAACAGTGGAGAGATGGGGCCAGCTATAAGGGAGAGAGCTGTACTGGTGCTAATGGCAGCCAGTGTAGAGCTGTGAACTGTAATGTATCCTCTGGGTACCAAAGCTGAATTTCTTTCCTAAAAACTACTAGTGAGTTCCTCAAACAGCCTTCTGCCTTTTGTGGCATGTGGGCATTCTTAGGCAAAGTTCTGACAAGTCTTGTGCTAGGATCTCTGCTAGCTAAGGGGAAATACAGGGAGAAAAGGGTGTTGTGGAGTTTTTAGAGATTTTTATTAGCACATGAATTTCCTCGTGGCAGTCTGCTTCTCTGGGTGGGGGCACTCCGGCAGCCAGAGGCTATTGCTAGCTTTGCTGCTGACTGAGCTGGTGACGGTGGGTGAGCAAGTCGGATCCCCTCCTTGTTTTGTTCCTGCTTCTTGAGCTTTTTATCCAGCACGTCATTTCAGAACTGTTCGGCGCTGACTCCCAGGAGCCAGCAGTCACTTGCCATGTGTTTGTGTCTAGCATAATGAGAGGCTGTAGTTGCTTGGACCTTAAGGCTCATAGCAAAGCTATTAGTAAAACCCAAGTTCATCAGACTGCTTTGGACATCATCTTTGTCACTATCATTTCTGAACTAGCAGTCAGGGGATCCCATTGGCTGATTCTTCCAAATTACTTGCTAATGCACTGCAGTAGTTGAGCACATTTCCAATTAAATGCAGCTACTTTATAAAACAATGTTTAAGTTGCTGGCCTAAATTACTCCTTAATTAGGTCATTTTTTCCTAATTGATTAAAAATAGGATTTCAAATTAAAACAGAGAGATTGAGTAACATCACACAAATGATATTATTCAAATCTGAAAGGAAAAAAATCATCAAAAAAGAAAGTACCATTATATTGAATTGCAGATCAGCTGTAGATATGACATTTGGGATTGTTCTCTAGAAAATCTATTATTTTCCATCTTTGAAATTAGGGCAAGGATGCAATCAAATAAAGTTTAAAGCCCAGAAGAAAAAAAGCCATTACAAGGCAGCTGATCAAATACAAAATTATTGTAACATCATTTGTAGTATGGTAGTACCTAGAGACCCAGACTAAGACCTCAGGCACTGTACAGAGACAAAAGAGCCCTGCCCCGGAGAACTAGCAATTGAAGTCAACAAGCCAGCTGACGGGACAAAAATTGGAGAGTGAGACTGTAGCTTCCAAAACCTGCAAGAAAAGTTGAAGGTAGCTCAAGAAGTAGGGCCAAGAGGTCCGTTGGCCTCTTCTGTCCCTGAAAGGCCACACCTTCATGCTGTTGTGGCTGCCAAAGAGAGCTCCAGCACAGAAATTTGGTGATGGAAACACTCTAAAATACACACTCTAAACTATACTCTGTAGTCTAAAATGAATACTATAGCCTGATCTTCAGTAACTTTAGTTCCTGACAATGTCATAAACAACTAGAGCAACAAACAAAGCTCACATTTCTGATGAGGCTTATTTAGAGACAGTTTGCAAGGTGGTGGTTTGGGGTCAAAGAAAAGAAACCTAGGCAGACTGACTGGGATAGGTAAAAGCTAACACAGCTACACTAATATCTGTAACACTAGGCAATTATAGGTATATCAGCGTTAAAGGGTATTGACTTTGGTTAAGATCTGCCAGGTAGCTGATTCTCTGGCTTCATTACTGCCACTCTGACTTACTTGAAACGAGAAACTAGTCCCTGATTTAAGTTCAGTTCTATCAGTTTAAAGTGTTTCACTGCATCATTTCCTTAGCAGAGCAGAAATGGAGACTGCATGCTCCTGTTTTTCTTCTCTTTCAAATAGCTCTCTCCTGGCTCTGCCTCAGTTAGTATCCAGCACAGCACCAATGTAGGCTGGTTGTTTTCATGTCTGGATTAATGCTCTGTCTCTGCTGTACTCATGACTTGGATGTAATCTCAAACTGTGTGATAAAAATTGGTGTCCATCTGTTCCTGTCCCCTTAAACTTACTATCTTCCATTAGATCTGGCTTCTTAATTTCCTTTTTCAACCTACATGGTATATGGCACCACTCTGGAAAACTTTCTGCTGTCATTTTTAGCTGGTCATGCTATGACCATGAATGCAGATAGTAATGCTCCAAGAGCAGTAGCATTAAACATGTACTGCAGAAGCACTTCTACTCATATCGGGTAAACATACCCGAGTACCTCATCTGCCAAGACAACAGCTATATTGGGTCAGACCCGAGGTCCCTCTCACACAAGTAGTCAACACCCAGGCAAAGAAGAGAGTAAGGGTAGGGCAACTGTACAGCAATATTCTTGCAACTTCCAGTGATCCACATCTTGGAGGTTTCCTGAGCTAGCTGTAGCATCTTTCTTTCATAGCCCTTGATCTATTGTCCTGTATGAGTCTGTACAGTTATGCTTTTCACCCATGTGAATTGTTGATGTGCTGTGGAACAGGCTGGTTTTATTGAATATCTTGTGGCAAGTAGTTCTTTGGTTTAATTATGCAGCATGTGTAGAAGTACTGGTCTGTTTGTTTCAAATCTGCATGCTGGACATGTAATGTGATAGCCTCTGGTTCTTGTATTCTGAGACACACCAAATAGTAACCATTTTATTCCCCTACTCTGCCAGCTAAGACCTTTTTCCTCATAACCCCCTCAGGCATGTCTTTACTACAGTACCAAAGCCTAGTCTGTCATCTCTCCTGGACAGGAAGCTGCTCAATTCCTTTGTTTGTTCTTGTAATCCACCTCTAGACCCTTTCCAGTTATTCTTGGATCCTTGCTGAGACAAGGACCAGAACTGCAGCTGATATTTAGGGTGCAGGCACATGTTAGAGTTATGTAACAGCACAGTGATGTCTCCTGTTGTTTTTTTTACTATTCCTCTAATTTATTGACTTCTTAGACCAACACTGATGTGTCTCTCTCTTAAGGAAGTTTAACTGATTTGGAGCATACCACTCAGAATGTATGGTCACTACTAATTTTTTCTATATGCTTTACTTGACATTTTTATTGACCCTGACCATCTCTGATTTTATCTGGTGGTTTCTGACAGATCTTTTTGCAACTATTTACAGTTATTTTTTTGTTTAAAAGTCTTGAATACTTTAGGAGTATAAGCAGACTCTGTTACCTTCTTGTGCACAACCTCTTACCAATAAGCTGAACCAGTTCACCCCAAATCAGCTCTGGAGGAACTCTGGTACTAACCTGCCTCTATTCATTCCAGCTTCTTTTCTCTGTTACTTTAATTGGTAGTCTACGAGAGGACAACAAAACAGAAAGAGGGAGTACAATGTCCTTGAGGCTTGTTCCATAGTCCTTAAACAATAACGTTAACATCTTAATGAGATCTTTTGATTATTGTAGGTGTCTCTGTCACCTTAGATATTCTCATGAATTTAACTCTGGGTGCACAGTCAGTGCAGCTTGAATGTATGTGCAGAGAGCTGGCAATTTCCCATGCAGAAATTTGCTAAGAATATAACTCAGTGAATGTGGGTATCTGGGAAGGAGAGAAGCACACCTCTCAGGCTGCAGTTTTGAAGAGGAACTCCTACGTGCTGAGCCTTTTCTGCAAAATTTGTTACGTATTTACAGTGCTATCTTCCATGTGTTTGCTGTAGAGCTGTTATGAAAGCTGTTTTACAGCAGGATGATACCCTCTTCATAGTCATTAATGTACAGTATGGATCACACGCTCATACCAGCAACGGCTTCTCGGTTTTTCCTAGTGCTGCCCAGACTGTTCTTTCATTGACACCTTTTATTTGCAGTCCTCCATCCTATCGTAAATATGTATCATTGCTTTCTCTCGCACATATGGGCTTTCAGGATATCATGCACAACAGCATCAACCATTTCCCCAGCAAGATCATTTCTGCTATCTTGTCCCACCTGGCTAATCCCACAATAGACTGAAAAAATCTGAGCACATTTGTTGGAATGGATCTTGTCTGCCTTTTTCCAGAGATAAAATTAATTCCACAGAACATTTTGAATGGCCCAAAATCATGCAGTTTAGAAAAGTGTTTGAATAGACTGTCTGTCATGATTTAATTTTTCAAGCCACTCCAAAAATAATTGATTTTTATTTATATAATTCCTTTCATCACAAAGGATTTTATGTGCTTTCCAGAAAGATATTTCCATTCAAGCCACTGCTGAAATGCAACCTCTGCTTAACAGCAATATTAATTTACAGTATGAGGCAGGGGGAAAAATAGAAGTTTACCTAAAATACAGCCATTTTAATTCAAAATTATCCCTTTTAGGAATAAAAACCCCATAAAAATCTGCATGATTTTGGTGTATGAACTTGGGCAAATTATATGACATTTAGGGGGAATATTAACATTTCTCATCCTGAGAGCTATAAGTACTTTTCAAATGTTTCCTGTGGCATCTTTAATTCATCCTCACATCCTGAGATTTCTGTCACCTGAAATGTATTGTATTTGCTGTAGCTATTCAGGAAGCTTTAGTGATTTATAAGGAAGCTTACTATATAAGGAAGCTTGCTATTTTATAGCACCAGAAGCCTGGTCTGTGGGTAAACATGAACTTGGTAGTACAGATTAGGCTTTGTTAAATTCTGTAGTGCTGAATATGGTACCTGTGTGATCCACCTATGTACCCTTAAAAGAACAGCTGAGTTTCAGTAGTAGGTGAAGTATTCCTATCTGTAGGTCTTTTTTTTAGGTGTGGGTTGGGAATATAATTACTAGTAATTGATAGAATTTCTCATTGTATTTATAGCTATTTATGTACACTTATGCTCAAAGTAAGCTCAAGCACACACAACTGTTACTATACCAGTGGGAAATATTGTCATGAGATCATTTATGACAGTGACTCTGAGGGTGTTGACTTACACAATGTCCTCATTTCTACTGTAAGAACCTGATGGGTCAGCAAATGAGGGAAGAATCTGGCCTACTGAATCGCACAAGTTTGCTTTTATTTAGCTCTGGCTATCCCTGCAAATCTTTTCCTACCTGCTTGATAATTGGATTTAAATGATCTTTAATTACATTGGCTGGGGCTTTGTTAAAATCAGCCCCTAAGTATTTGTACTATATTTTTGGGTGCCCACTTAAGATTCCATGAGGTGAGCAGGGCTGAAGGGCAAACTCCAGAAAGCTGTAGCACTGCAGTCTCAGAGTCATTAATTTTGTGCAATGATAACTTTGTACTCAGAGAGCAATATTCATTATAAGCAGGAGGGAAAGCATGCAAGTCCTTAATTAACAGTAGGATATCATCAGCATAAAGTAATAGTTTAATGTTCTACAGAATCAGTGTTATAGTCTTTTAGACTGTTGGTTTTTCCATTTTAGACAATGCCAGCATAAGATTGTAATCATCTGGATGCCATTACCTGGTGCTTATGACTCTCCAGGCACTAGCCACAGTACCCCCTTTCCTATGGGTGACCCACAGCTTCCGTTTAACGACCCCGATAAATGCCCCAGTTTCCAAGAGACCTCTGTTTCCATTGTGCACATGAACAGTGACTGACTTTTTCCCCAAATCCAATCCAACCCAACCTTGCCTGGCCCCTGTATTGGCACACAGTGGGGGCAGATTTCCACACCAATGGGCAGGTTTGCAAAATGAACATATGTGGTTTATTTTATTTGTAGGACACGCTGCACCGCAGAAGCATTAGCAGAAAGTTATTGAGAGAGCCTGGACTTGCACCCAGCCCCAGTCTTACCCCCCAGGGACCTGAACACACAGCGGCTGGAGAAAAGCCACCTTCTCTCCACTGCCTAGGTGAGAAGCTGAATTGCTGTCACCTTGCCAGAACCACCCTGAAAATAGCTAAAAGACTCACTTTTGGGGACCAGCAATTGCTCATAAACTCAGCTCTAGCACCAAGCTACTTGTAAGAATGGCAAGCCTTAGAGCCTAAGTGAGCTTTAAAGTCTCTAAGACGTTGCCTTTAAGAGCAGCAGTGGGTGTCATGGGCAGGCCCTGCCCTGAGTTGCTCCCTCAGGGGACATAGGGTAGGCCCAGCCAGTCAGAGCAGCCCAGACCTTCTCGTGCTCTAGGCTGTGAATTCTGGGGGGACAAAAAAGCTCTGTGGATTTTTTGCCCCATGCAATTCACTTAGTCTACAAAGTGAGCAGGTCTGGGCTGCTGTGGTGGGGGAGGTTGGACAGGCCCAGCCAGATGGAGCCAATCAGGGCAGGGCTTGCCCCTGACACCCACTGCTGCTTTTAAAGGCAATGTCTTAGAGACCTTAAGGGCCTTCAAGAAGGTGCGCCTCCCCTGGCAGTGCTGGATACCTTCTCTGCCATAATTTACCTGTGCTGTTTCATCACATACTTTAATACATCCTCTCTTGCATCCTTTTGCTTTTGTATTTGTTTTCCACAAACCGGTACTAAGGCATCTAGAAATCTTCACGTGGCTGACAGCATGAAGAGGGGTTGTTCCAGTGGCACATATCTGTGAAGAGACAAGAGTTAATAAACTTCTACTATTTAAAAACCAAAGTAATTAATACCTTATTGAAAAGGGACAATTTGAACCTGTATCACTTCTCAGGGTAGACTGACCACTCCGTTCCTGCACCTCCAGGGCTATGCATCAGTCAGGCTTGGTGGAATTATTCTGTGGAAGCAGACTATATAACCACTACCTCCTCAGCCTCACAGATGAGAGCTGGAACTCCTAGACTTATTTTCAGTGATGCTTAGGAAAGACAGAAAGTTGTTTCAAGGTTAAAATACTTGTTGCATGCGCCAGGTAGCAAGGGAAGAAATTAATTCCCAGAAGACTAATTCTGTATGAAGGGAAGTCTAATTTTGGAAATGCCATACCTCTGCTCTGTGGGTGTAACTAATACTCACGGGTTCTTCAGGTGATCTCCACACTGTGCTTCATCAGAGAACTGACATAGAATCCATATTTTTCCCTTCACTCTTGTGAAGGTAGTGCCTTCAAACACAGCTTTTCATCTTTGCTAATGCAAAAGTTCCTGTGAACAGAAGTTATCAGTGTTAAACTGCACGTTTTCTGCTGTGTTTTGGGAAGATTTAGAGTAGCTAGAGTGAATCTGTCTCAGACAAGGCTACATGTGCCTATTCTGCTTCTATGCATGTCTCTATGGTAAACTGAGTCTTTTTTTTCCACACTGAGAGGTCTCTTAAGGAATCCACTCCTATGTATTTGGCTAACATGTAGCATTTAGTTGTTCTCTGAAGCATACTTAAGGCATGACTTGCTCTGTAAATAACAAGCCAGACCCTAAAGAAAGTAGAGTAGGTAGGGTCTTCATGTCATTTAGCAGACTAGACCATAAGCAGTTGCTGAAAATCCAACATCTTTGTTGGAGACATGGACAGTGGTTTCGAGCACACCCTCAGCGAGTTTGCCGACGACACCAAGCTGTGTGGTGTGGTCGACGCGCTGGAGGGAAGGGATGTGCCATCCAGAGGGACCTGGACAGGCTTGAGAGGTGGGCCCATGCAAACCTCATGAAGTTCAACAAGTGCAAGATCCTGCACATGGTTCGGGGCAATCACAAGCACAAATACAGGCTTGGCAATGAGTGGATTGAGAACAGCCCTGCAGAGAAGGACTTGGGGGTATTAGTGGATGGAAAACTGACTGCGAGCCAGCAATGGGTACTCACAGCCCAGAAAGCCAGCTGTACCCTGGGCTGACTCAAGAGAAGCGTGGCCAGCAGGTCAAGGGAGGTGATTCTCCCCCTCTACTCTGCTCTTGTGAGACCCCACCTGCAGTCCTGTGTCCAGCTCTGGGGTCCCCAACATAAGAAAGACATGGACCTGCTCGAGCGGGTCCAGAGAAGGCCATGAAGTTGATCAGGGGTCTGAAGCACATCCCTTATGAGGACAGGCTGAGAGAGCTGGGGTTGTTCAGCCCAGAGAGGAGAAGGCTCCAGGGAGAGTGGCCTTCCAGTACTTAAAGGGGGCCTGCAGGAAAGATGGGGAGGGACTCTCTATCAGGGAGTGTAGTGATAGGATGAGGGATAATGGGTTTAAACTGAAAGAGAGTGGATTTAGATTAGCTATAAAGAAGAAATTCTTTACTGTGAGGGTGGTGAGGCACTGGAACAAATTGTCCAGAGAAGCTGTGGCTGCCCCCTCCCTGGAAGTGTTCAAGGCCAGGTTGGACGGGGCTTTGAGCAACCTGGTCTAGTGGAAGGTGTCCCTGCCCATGGCAGGGGGGTTGGAACTAGATGCTCTTTGAGGTCCCTTCCACACAAACCATTCTATGATTCTATGCAAATATAGCTTTTGTTCCTCTTTTAAGTCATGTTAGTCTATTATCAGGCTATTGTAGTTCATACACACATTTGTGAATGCTTTGCTTCAACTATTTTTTTTCTAAGACTACTCCGTCTTAAGTAAATCCTGTTTGTTTTTTTTCCTGAAATAAACCACTAAAGCATATTAGAATAATGCAGTATTGCTTTCAGTCCTTCATGAGCTCTACCCCTAGAGAAGACATAGTATTATTATTAAAACACGTATTTATACTTAACACTGCCCAGTTTCCTCACACGCTTACTGTGTAATGAGAAGAGGACAGAAAAACTAAACATCTGAGCTAGAATCAAAATTCTGTGAAGCATTTATCCCAGCACTTACAAAGGACTTAACAACTCCAAATATCCTGACATTTAAACAAACAAATGCTGTGGTCACCTGTAGCGACTTACACTTAATATCCCCGACTGAAAACAGGTTTACCCTTGTGGGGATGGCTCTTTTGAAAATTTAGCTACCTGAGTACAGAACCAAATACAAGCAAAAAGCAGAACCACATCATTTGCCTGTGTCAGGTGTCCTGGAGTTCTATGAGGATCACTGGATATAGTCCTAGTGACAACCGTTCTACATCCAGCAGGCAACAGTAATTAATTTTCTGTTTAGTGATGTGCTCCAGGTCAATGGCTTTGTCCTGCAAGAAGAAGGTAAGAGCTAATTTATGCAGAAAAGGCATAATCCAAAAAATGTCTGAAATGGGTAAATAACTTCTAATTTTCTCCAGCAGAGTCTGGCTAGGTCTGGGATGAACTCACATCTCACACAGAGCTCACACTGCAGGGCAGTTGGCTTTGTTCAAGACTTCACTGGACCTCTCCTGCCAGCTTGGCTTGCCTTGTTTTTTTTTTTTTTTTTAAGAAAAAGAACCAGACTAGAATTTTTATGACACATTCAGTGCTATACTGCTTCTTGATTTCTTCCACCATCTTGTTCTAAATGCCATTCTGGTTTGGTTTTTTTTTTTTTAAATGTTTCATCTGCCTAACCTTAGGTAGCTGGTCAGTGCTTTGCTCAAGTTAGCTAAACTTAGTTAAACCAAAGGAGTTTATGACAATCAATTAACTTGGCATTTAAACTGTGCCTGCTGAAGTTGTGTGCTGACACTGAAAACAGTGACAATATCCCTGAATTCTGGCTTGATTCTTTTTTTAGTTTCTATTTAAACCTACCTTACATCAGTCCAAACTGCAGATCAGCTTCATCACCAAAAAGGCTGTGTTTTTTTCATATGTGGGACACAATGAATACACCTGGTTTTTTAGAATTCAGATGTTGGCAGAGATGGGAGCTGGATTTACATCTGCAAAAGAGAACCAGTTTTAGAAAACATTGAAACTGCCTTGTGTGATTCTTGCAGTTTGTATGCACCCAAACACACGCCACTTACTTGAACAATGGCAATATCTAAATGCAAATTGAATGAATTGCACCACCTCTCTTTATGAAAAGAACGTATTGTTATTTTCTACCTGAAATGGAGTTTTTTGTCTGTCTATTCATGAATCATCAATTTATACTGGTAGAATACATTCTGACATTCAAATATTTACATACACAGCTTTACAAGTCTTTCAGATACCTGTATCATTTGAATAAGTGTGTCCCCTTGCTGACATGACTGTTTGTGGGCTCCAGTGTGGGCCAGAAGATCCAGGTTAAAAATGCTGCTGAAGAAAAGCAGTAGACACAGCAGAAGCTGCAGCGCTGGGAAACTGTAGTCCCAAACTGGGAATCTGACAACTCCAATAAACAAAGCTCAGGATGAGTCACTTGAGGGATGACAGACCACTTATGCCATCCCAGTTACTTTGTCAGCCTAGAGGAACAGTTATTCTTCCAAAAATTCATTGGGAAACAAAGAGTCCCAACTTTGCGACCCCCTCCTACAGACCGACCTGGCTGACAGCAACATCCCTACAGCCACCAAAACAAGGGCTTTACAACACGCCTCCTCACGTGTGTGCCAGGCCAGTGCTCAGCCCCCGCCGCTAAAACATGATGAACACTTGCAGTGCATAGTAACTGAAAAAGTTATTCTGCGGGGGACTACATCCATGGCTCACAGCTATCTAGCTCCTGTAAATCACTAGCACAACATTTCCACGTTTAAAAGACACTTTTAACAAACGGATGAATCAAAAGATATTCTCAGGAAAAGCAGTTAGTACACTTGCACAGTCACAATGGAAGTTTGATCTTACCCAGTACAGCACTGGGTCTGAATCAAGGGGGAGATACTTTCTTTTTGAAAGGTCTCAAGTTTTTAATGAAGCAATGATATCTCAGGCATTTTGTGAATATTCTTACAACAAACATGATTAATATGTGCTGCTGGATGCAGGTGGAGAACCAGACTAGAAATCAGGAGAAGTGGGCTCTTACCTGGCTTCCTCCAACAAGGTCTGGAGACACATCCAGACTTTCCAGAGCAACTAATTCTGTTTAGCCAGCATGCCTAATAGTCCATGATCCTGAGCTCTGAAAGGAATAGAGAACAGCTCTGTGTAAGATGAGACACCAAACCACAAGTACCCCAAAACACCAGATTTAGCATACTTTCTCTTTACTAGCTTATATCCTTATTTCCTGAATTGTAACGATTCCTTGTAAAGCACTCTGAAACTGAACACGGAAACGGCTATTAAAGAGACCATTATTACTATTTTTGGTTTGACTGTCATTTTCTATTTCTGCTGCTGTGGTATTTGATTACATTCGAGACATGGGAATATAGAAAATCACGCCCTTATAGTTGTTCATTGTTTACAAGGTTATTCTCACCCGTGCTCGCTCGCTCCCCCATACAGCCACACTCCCATTACTGTTAACATTTCTAAGGCAAGGAGATGTGCCGGTTTATGGACCATCTGTCAGGCAGTGCTGGGGCACTGTATATCGATGCCACATTTGTAGCAATCTCTTATTTGAAACAAAGTTGAGTTTAAAGCACTTCTAAGTACAGAAAGGGGAGAAAAAAGATGTTAATGTGTTTAGATTACATTAAAGTTTTAAGATTAACTAAAAGAAAGGGAGAAAAAAGTCCGCTAATGGGTAGAGCTCAGTGGAGAGGCATTATTATATTACTTCTAATGCACATAAAGCATCTCCTATTAAAAAGGGATGGCAGTTTTACATCCTATTAAATATATCAAAGCTGTACTTCAATTACAAATCCTTTCATATGCATGTTTTAACAAATATGTCTTTGATAATAGAGTGCAGCCAATAGCTTTTTAAATGCTAAACAAGATCCTACAATTCAGCACAAAGACAGAAAAGGAAAAGTACCAGAAGAAGGTAGGTCTATTTGGCAGGGGAGGGAGGGAGGGATTTATTTCAATATTTTCATTCCCTTTGTAGCTCACAAGACAGAGTTTACAAACCATTCCAGTGTGCATAGTAGGACACTGATAAAATAACACAACCTGCAAACACTATACCGAAGGAGTTTGGCAAGATACTATTGTTTTTCCACATCGTTATCTTTGAAAACAAGCTGTGTGCTAATAATGCTAGGAACAACAAAAATAAAAGCAAGACATGCTTGGCTGAGACCTGCTTTGGAAAACATAAAATCTCAGCCAGGCCTGAAAAAAACATCTTCTCCAAAGAAAGAAGAATCTTCCTGCCCAGAGGAGGCAATGAGGTGATGACACACATGGTCCTGGCCCCATGGACTTACTCAACAAACACCACTTCCACAAGCCACCAAAGTCCTGATGCTGCCCTACAAAGCCCAGCACGTGAATTAGTGCTCCGCGGTGGGCAGTCCAGCACTGTCTGACCAGGGGGAACAACAGTGTTAGGAGGATCAAAGAAAACCAAAGAGGAACCCAGTGTGATCCTGAGCTCACATTGGGTTATTAAGCTATCAAGTCCCTTCTGCCTCTGCAAACAGTTGCTAGGGCTGGGCAGTGCACTGCAGATTCTCCTGAGCCCTCTTGTGTGTAAAGAGCCAGCCTCTCGCGTTGCTTTCCCATATCTGAGCCCCTGGGAATGGAGGGTTGGCATTTCAGATTTCAGTCTTCGAGACACTGGAGTTCAGATCCCTGTTTCTAATCTTGCCCACGCCTAGCCCTACAATTATGCAAAACTCAAACTCCATTCCTACTTAGGGTGGACTGGAGTCACGACGTTAATTAGATCAGGCAGCAGGCTGCCACAAACCCAGCTCCATTTGCACGGATCAGTTATTATTGACAACTGGTATAGGAATGAGCCAATGCCTATGGAAATATATGAACCCACAATTAGCTTTTTCAGGCTTCTGATGAATTAATTGAATAGAGGTTCATAAATCTTAAAAAGAAGGCAAAAGATGTGATAATAATAAAGAGCAACAATAAATTCTGCTTAGCCTTTTGTCCCTCTGGTTTCTTGGTTATGGAGATACAGAAAGCTGTAGAGATTTAGTGAAATGAAGTCACTTAGCTAGAAAATGATGATGAGCAACAGCATAGTAGTATCATAACTCTAATGTCCACAGTACTGAGCACCAGGGCTGTCATAGTACGCACAGAGCTAGGTCTTGCCTTGCCTGGCTCTCTGCTGCTGTTCATGCTTACGTGTCGTACTGCTTGGCTCTGCTGGGCCTCTCTGCAGAGCAAGGGAGGCGTTATGCCTGGTCCATCTCCTCCTTAGCAAGGTGCAAGGGAAAACCAGAGCCAGGTTAAGCCTCCTTCCTTTCCCCAGAAGGGGGAAAAGCATCCACAGAAATCTGCACAACAGGAGTCAGGACACTCAGAGAATCAGCCCCAGAACTGCTGTAAAATGATACCAGCTGCGAAGTAGAGGGATAGAGCCAGGAGAAAGGGACTGTTGCCCCTGATTGCCACCCCCTGTCTGAAAGATCCACAGTATGGCAAAACCTTGTGGTACCACATGAGCGATACACACCGCTTCTAGGACAACCAGGCTGCGCAATACAGATGCTGTCTGCCTTGGCTTGCAGAAAAGATGTCACCCAAAGGAAACACTACCTCCTTTTGTCTCTGGGCCAAATCCTCTGGGTGATATAGATCAGTATCGCACCAGTGAAGTCAATATTACAGATTCCAGCTGGTTAAATTGGCTTCAATCCACTCAGTCAATGAATCAGATGCTCAGCAGGTGATATACAGTGTTTGACTTGCCTAAGCAATCATTACGTCCAGAGACTCAGAGATCTATTCTGGAGTCTAAGCAAACAAGACAAAATGTGTTCCTCTTTTGGCCTCACATATATCATTTCACATTAAAAAGATTTCTTGGGTTGGAGGCATCAGCATCACTTCCAGCAGCTCCTGGAGCTGAAAACTGACAGTACTTATAGCTGTGTTTATTTGTGCTGATTTTTTTTTTCTTTTTCCAGCTGCCTCTATTAACACAATGGCTAAATGCAAATTCAAATCACTGTGGTGATTAGCTGCAAATATTGCCTTTTGCAATGGGTTTGGTGTCCCAAGCAAACAAAGGACTGTTCTCCAGCGCACTGCAGACAGCACGACTGTGTACTTCACAGATGTCTTCGTGCAATCAGCTTTTCATTACTGGCCTAAACATAACTTTTGATAGAGCTGAGAGTGGCTTGGAGTGGGAAGGAAAAGGTCCCTTACCTGGCACACAGTATTTCCTCCCCTGCAGACATATTGATTACTGAGGGGCTGCTGACCGAATGAGGTGCTACTCAGCATGAGTGTAGCTGGAACAAGTCCTAGATAATTAAAGAAAGGAACAAATGACCCGTCCAAAAACTTATGGTGAACTATCCCATAGCATTGTAATTCATTGCCAGGTGCTCTTGCTTCAGTTTTTCTCTGCTATAGGAAAAACCCACAGCTGAAGGCTAACAAATTATACATGAAAGAAAGGAGTTGTTTCTAGAACTAAGGAGGTACTGGGAAAAAACTGCTGTCTCCTGAAGCAGGAGCTAAGGCATCTTTCTTCAAAAATGTGAAACCTGCCTCTAGAAGCACTACAGTTGGACTAAGCACAAGCTCCTCAAGAAGAGAAGACAGAGAGCTGACCAAATAAGAATTTGCAAATTTGCAAAAAGCAGGAAACAAAAAGCAGAGTCTATTCACTATATGCACAGTGAACATATCAAGTAGTCGTGGCTGAGGGAGACTTAGATTAGGCATGTTTTGAATGCCAGAGAGTAATTGGTGCACTTCTACTATGGCTGGTTTTTCAAGACTAGACAAACATGTCAGACAAGAAAAAGGTAGAGCTGATCCTGCCTTGAGGAACAAGAATACACTAGATGATCTCTTAAAGCACCTTCCCATCCTTTTCTCTATGATTATAATCTAGTATTGCATTGGTAAAGACTTGGCCCCAGGAAATCACAAATCTCGCATCCAAAAAGAATGGGAATCACTACATTGAGAAAGAAGCAGTGGGTGTGTATCTGCACCACTGCTCTGTTGGCTTTCTCATGAAGAAAGGTGTTTGCTCAAAACAGGAAGAAAGGGGTAAAGCACAAGCACTTAATCGCAGCAACTGAAATGTGTGGTGCTTAAGCACATCCTTATGTGCTTTGCTGGGCTGGAGATGCAATTTTTAAGGCATGAAGTTGGAATACTGGAAGAAGAAAGGCAGCTCTGCACAGAGAACAAGAACATTGCAGGGTGTCAGGATAACCAGATGTGAATGACTGAGCAAATTAAAAGCAAGGAAGTATTTTTAAAAGCCAACACAATAGTAAGGACATTTTTAAAGGCATACACCTGGACTGCAACACTATAGGAGAGGAAATAAACCTGAAGATAAATTTCTGCTCTAACACGCCATTGTTCTGCTAAGTCAGCTTTCTTCCAGCAAGGGGTGATGAGTAGACAGGAAGTAAAGGTGGTAGAGAGGAAAGGAGGTATGGCAAGACAAACACACCCAGTCACACAACAGCACCTGCTAGTAATATGCTAGTCCACTAAAAGCGTAACTAAAATACACGGAAGCAGGAAAGACAAAAATCATTTCAAAGGAATTCCCAGCTGCTCCCAAGGGAAGGACTTGGAGCAGGTCTCTGCTCCCAGGAAAATAATAAGAAAGATACAGTCTATTCCCAATTTTGTCAGTAGCTTGCTGTGTGGCTGTGCAAATCATTGCCACTTGTTTTTTTTTTCCTCAGTTTCCCCACTATCTGTCTATATTAACTGTGTAAAGAACATCATGAGCAAATCAATAAATTAAGTATCTGAACTACCTGAGAGGGCCCAGTACAGGGGAGCAGGCCAGTCTCTGCCTGAGATTTGCTCCAGAGGAGTGCTGTGAGGGTCCCACCCTTAATATTAATAAAATTTCTTAATATTGATAAAATTCTGGCAAAAAAATTGATGCTTCATTATCAGAGGGAAAACTGCGGCTACAGTAAAGACAGTCTCAATGCTTCAAGGTCTAAATAGTCCCCTAAACACCTTTTTTTAATTCCCTCCCTTGCCTTATAGCCCAAAACATTAAGAAAGAAAAAGGAAAAGACGTGATCAATAATTAAAGGGCTGGAAATGAACAAATGGAATTAATTGTTCCAAGAAGGGTGAGGAAAGGAACCTGAGAAATATCATCTATCTTTATCTCTCAATCTGGCAGAAAATTTACAAAGCATCTTTAAAAAGAGAGATTCTGAGGTTATATATTAACTGGTTCAGGTTTCTGAGTGATGCAAATTTAGGGTTTTTTTTCCAAATTTTTTTTATTTTTACATTATGCTTTCTCATTTTATGACACTTCTCAGACTTGAATCATTCACAGCAGATGGCTCCATGAATACTGGATATTTCCATAAATAATGACAGATTTCCCTCCAGTCTCCCCACCCTCCTCCACTCCACATGCCCAAGTCTTTTGTGTGCTATCTGCAGATACACATTCAAATTCTGGTCAGCAAACAAGCCTATCTAGTACCATTGTCATTCCTGCAAGCCCAGTAGAATCAGTAAAACAATGAACTCATCATCCCATCTGATTCAAGAGCATTTTTCCAAGCAATTCTGAGAGAGAAGGGGAAATCTACAAGGCATTTAATGGAATTGAGCACCTCCATGGGTAACAGTAGAGAACCACTGCAGAAAGCATCCTAACATTCTGCAGCACTGGTGAGACAGATTTTCTGTGCATTGACTTTTATTTCGGTGGTGGAAAGGCAACACGCTCAGGTCCTCTGAATACCTTGGCCACCAAGGAAGCTCCAGGCCTTATAGCAGGTGAAGAATTGTCCCTGAATTTAGTGATGGAAACTCTGTTTGCACAGGAGGAATTTCTAACAAAACAAGGAACCTCAAGAGCCAAAAGGAGCACAAAAATCCTTCATGTTGGGACACAGTATTGCTGTTTGATCTACCTACGATAAATGATGTGTGATGCTACTGTCTTACAGAGATAAAAGCAAGGTGGCTTTTAATTCAGGACATTAAGAGGAAAATATTAAAAGATTCTTATCAGAGCAATATTTTATGGTTAACTTATTGCTTCAAGTGCTCATAATCTGCCATCTATATACATTTCTATCAAATGACCCTGTAAATAATTAATAGATCTAATTCTGTCAGTGTTGCCAGGGCAGGTTTCCCTGTAGAAGGTTAATGCTATGATTTAATTCTTTATTTATGTGATTAGCAGCCCCAATCAGGCTATTTTAATGAGGTCGCAGGCAGCAGATTATCACAACCGACTCGCCTGGCAAGAACCCTTCAGCACTCTGTGTCTGAATGATACTCAGTTCTGCCACACTGTCCAGGTGCCCATGGGAAACTGCTAGCAGGTACTGGGGAGCAGAGCCGGGTCTCTAGGTGGGCACCAAATACTATTTAACCTTTTCCGGGTAGTCTGACCCATATTAGATAGCCACAATAGTCCAGGTAAAATTTGGAGACAGAGGAATTGCTGAAGCACATCAGCGCCAAGGTTCATCTGTGCCACTGCCTCATTTCAGATTGTCCAGAAAGACAAGAATATCACTGTAAGGAGATGCAGGATAATTTGTCACTACAGCAATGCCTTAGGCTCATCTGTAATAGTTAGTGCTTGGATTAAATCCAAATGACGATCCTCCCCATGTCAACAAGAGTACCTGGCAGTTATTAGATTCTTCATGCTCAGCACTAGGGAAGGAATTGATGGAAATGCAGCATTTTTAAGATCTCATAAATCTGCATTTCTATATACACAAAAGCTTTAAGCACACAAAGAAAGCAGAACCAGTGTGCCTTTCTCTCATTTCCTTGCCTTTTTTTTTTTTTTTTTTTTTCTCATTTTTTCCCCAACACACTCCAGCTCTCTAGATCTCTCTCCAGGCTGCTTAAAGTATTAAGGGCCAAATGCCAATATTCATTTTCATAAGGACACCCGAGACCAGAGCATTCACCTCGCACTCTAACCTCCCACCTAGCCAGTATCCTCACTCCTCATGGGAAGGGCTATCAAGGGACCCTCTGCTGACAGCCATTCTGATTTTAACAGGGTTGATATAGTAATAAGGGAACACTGAAAAAGCATGGCCTGCCTGAGTAGGAAATTGTGAGATCGCTGTATTTTATTATTCACAACCTCCATTCAGACTGGTTGAGAAGGACAGGAGAAATAGCTCAGATGTTTCTTTTCCTTCTTTTAATTTCCCTCTTTTTCTGTCAACAAAGGTGTCTTTCTACCTCTTTACTGACCAGCCTTTTTTATTTTTGGTTTTCTGTGGGGTTGGTTTTTTTTTTAATGATTGAATCTTGTTTCCCCAGCCAAACTGCCTTCAGCTCCTGTTCTGTTTATTATACTCGGCACAGAAAGGGATGAAAAGGAACGAATCTTGGAAGAGAAACAAAAGCTTGCAATAAGCTGTATTCTCAATTACCCTGTAGCACGCTGACTGGGAACAAGTAGACTTGCCATGCTGACACATACAGCTGAAAATTGGGTTTGCCGTGTACAGCGCTGTTAAAGAAAGCCTTTCACTGCATCCTTCGCAGACTGCCATTGTGCTATGCCCATCATGAGCACTCCACCACTTACTGGCACAGGTATAAAAATGTCCTTTGGACAACAGACAGCTCAGGTAAGCTCTAGAGAAATCAAAGCAGGAAAGTAGATAAAAGGCTAGCAATACTTCTATCACTAACTCATGGACAGGTTTTTTTTCCTCTAACAATTTCCGCCTTGGCAAGCTCCAGGTCACTAAAACAACATCCAGAACAATGAGTTAAAGATATTGAAAAAGATCACACAAAAAATCAGTGTTCTCACAGAAATGCAGAAACTCCTTCCACTTCCATGTGCTAGTTAACCCCAGGCCTCCATCAGGCCGAGAACTTTTACTCACACATTTGCTCAGTTTCCTGTGCTAAATCCCACTGAAAATAATGGAAACTGAGTGTATAAGACAAAGTGCATGAACTTTATTACCAGATAGGACCATCCCAGTCCTCTGATCAGATTTCTAGGAGGCTACAGACTAAAGATTCACACTTAGGAATTCCTGTGCTATGCATAGGGAAAAAGACTCAGTCTCCTGCATTCAGAAACTCGACATCACAATCCCTGCTGGTTTAAATTACCATTAAGGCTCCAAGTCCAATGGCTGAGACACCACCATCCAAATCCCTCTATACGAATGCCAGCAGAGTGGCAGGGATGACAGCTGTGGTCGCAGCGTATCTTTAAACTGTCCCACCAGGAACAGAGAGCACATACAGATCGCCGCCCAATGATCTGGCTGCTGGGCTGACAATATTCCCACCAGGAATCCTCTGCGGGGCACAATCCAGTGATGTAGTTTGGATTTGGTATAACTAAGCAGGACCGGGTGACACAAAGCTACTCTCTCCCTGCATAACTGCCCCGCCTTATCCTGGCAGGGAATGTTAGCCACGTGTTTCGATATGTTATTGCTTTCCATCATTTTAAAAGGAACCATGGAGGTAATGGCAATGTTTTCCCTCAACAGGCAAATAAAAGAGAGGAAAGTGCTGAGCCCACCAGCACTGCCAGCTCAGGCTGCAGATTATTGCAGGACTCAGGAGAATAGCTGTAGAGAGCTTTCCTAAAGACCCTACTGAGGCGGTGTCACATACAGAGCGATGTCCTCGTTATTCTCATGCAGCAGCAAGCAGCTGCAGGGGGCCCGGGGGACCGGGAGGGAGGGAGCAGAGCATCCAGGCAGCCTCTCATACATCTTCACCTGCAGCAGCCCCAGCAGCGGGCAGCAAGCCAGCCTGCACTTGCAGAGGGGAGGCAAATGCTTCTTGTTCAGTTTGTGCTGGGTGGTTTTCTGGGGGTTGGTCTACATTTATTTTTTTTTTTAAGGAAGTGTTTATCTTCTGAGAGTTTTCTATTTGTTTTACTTACAAACAAAACCTCTGCCGAAGATCTCATACTCCCACAGATCTCCTTGGGGTTTTTTTTATAAGGGAAAGGATTAATTCAGAAAGTGGAGACTAATGAGACTTCCTTTTCCCATATCTGCCACTAATTCAGAGGGCGCATTCCCCTTGTTCCCTCGCATCTTTACAAGTGTTGTTTGCAAACTGCTGTTCTCTCTGATAACATGTCTTTTAACATCTGGTTTTATCCCCTGAAGTTTCCCTCTTCTATTTCACATCCTGATTCTCTTAAAAAAAATCCTAATCTCCAGGCAGCTCCAACTGCCAATTATTTAAGTTTCTGGGACATTTTTCACTGTAGTCACTTCTGTGCCTGTCTTCAGACCGGGAGACATATCTATGCAGTGCAGGACAGTTTGGAGATCAAAGCAAGTGCAATTTCTGGATCTGTGCCCAGGGAAACCTGAGTAAAGGGGTAGGAGAGCTGCCCCGTCCACACATTGACTCCTCCAGTGTCACCCAACAGATTAGTAAATCATGATTTTCAACACAAAACCCTGGCTGGCTCTTTGTCACTATGATATTTATTGATGCTCCCACTCATTCTGTTATTATTCTGTGCTTATTATAGCTTCTATCCATGTATTTATTGTAGATAATCAGGCTTACTACTGTGGAGCTCTGGGATTCCCTCAGGAAACAAAAAAAATGGTGTTACACTGGTCCTTGTCCTCTGGTACCCAAACACAAGACAGGGGATGCTTTAGTTACCACTTGACCTATTTCATCCCTACTCTGCCAGGAGAGGCACTCCACTGTGGGAACCTCCCCATCTTGCTCCACAGAAAAATCACAGAACATTACATTTTTCTGAACACTCCTTCTGCTCATTTATTGTTTACTGGTCCTATAGACTCCAGCAAGCTTCCTGCTTCATGTGTTTGGCACAGGACTTATTAGGGATTTTTTTGTGCTTTCTCTAAGTTTCTCCAACTCTTCTGGCCTTCCTTATAACATTTTTCCCTATAACATGCTTGGGTTTATGAGCCTTTCTACTTCTCTCATTTGTCAGGTCCAAGCTATTTGAAGGATGCCTTCTTGCTTTAAGTAATATGTTTTACCTGCTGTTTAGCCATCTCAGCTTCCTTCTGTTTTTTTCTCAAGGTGATTTTTTTTTGATAAATGGGATACATTTGCTCTGGGATTCCAACACTGTGTCTTTAAACAGTCTTTATGTTACTTGCTATGATTTAACTCTGCTGTAAGAGAAGCTGGCAGCAGAGAAGACCACCCTGGCTAAACAGGGAGCTTTGGCTGCAACTCAGGGAGAAAAGGAGAGTTTACAGCCTTTGGAAGAAGGGGCTAGTGACTCAGAACGATTACAAAGATGCTGTGAGGCTATGCAGAGCAGAAATCAGGAGGTCTAAAGCCCAGCTAGAAATTAATCTGGCTTCAGCAATCAAGGACAACAAGAAATGTTTCTATAAGTATGTCAGCAGCAAAAGAAAGACCAGGGAGAGCCTCTGTCCCCTGCTAGACACAGGAAGAAACATGGTAACAAGTGATGAGGAAAAGGCTGAGGTGCTTAATGCCTTCTTTGCCTCAGTCTTTAATAGCAAGACTATTTGTACTGAGGGAATCCAGCCTCCTCAGCCAGAGGACAGAGACTGGAAGAACGATCCCTCCACAATCCAGAAGGAGATAGTCAGTGACCTGCTGCATCACACAGACACACACAAGTCTATGGGACCGGATGGGATACACCCAAGGGTGCTGAAGGAGCAGGCTGGGGTGCTCGCCAAGCCGCTTTCCATCATTTACCAGCAGTCCTGGCTGACCGGGGAGGTCCCGACAGATTGGAAATTGGCCAACGTGACGCCCATCTATAAGAAGGGTCGGAAGGATGATCCAGGAAATTACAGGCCTGTCAGCTTGACTTCGGTGCCCGGGAAGCTGATGGAGCAGCTCATCCTGAGTACCATCACACAACACATGCGGGACAACCAGATGATGAGGCCCAGTCAGCATGGGTTTATGAAAGGCAGGTCCTGTTTGACAAACATGATCTTCTACGACAGGGCGACCTGCTTATTGGATGAGGGAAAGGCTGTGGATGTTGTTTACCTTGACTTCAGTAAGGCCTTTGACACCGTTTCCCACAGCATTCTCCTGGCGAAACTGGCTGCTCGTGGCTTGGATGGGCACACGCTTTGCTGGGTAAAAAACTGGCTGGATGGCCGGGCCCAAAGAGTTGTGGTGAACGGAGTTAAATCCAGTTGGCGGCCGGTCACGAGTGGTGTCCCCCAGGGCTTGGTTTTGGGGCCACTCCTGTTTAACATCTTTATTGATGATCTAGATGAGGGGATCGAGTGCACCCTCAGTAAGTTTGCAGATGACACCAAGTTGGGTGGGAGTGTTGATCTGCTCGAGGGTAGGGAGGCTCTGCAGAGAGACCTGGACAGGCTGGAGCAATGGGCTAAGGCCAACTGTGTGAGTTTCAATAAGGCCAAATGCCGGGTGCTGCACTTGGGCCACAACAACCCCCAGCAGCGCTACAGGCTTGGGGAGGAGTGGCTGGAGAGCTGCCAGTCAGAGAGGGACCTGGGGGTGTTGATTGACAGCCGGCTGAACATGAGCCAGCAGTGTGCCCAGGTGGCCAAAGAAGGCCAATGGCATCCTGGCTTGTATCAGAAATAGCGTGGCCAGCAGGGACAGGGAAGTGATCTTACCCCTGTACTCGGCACTGGTGAGGCCGCACCTCGATTACTGTGTTCAGTTTTGGGCCCCTCACTACAAAAAGGACATTGAATTACTCGAGCGTGTCCAGAGAAGGGCAACGAAGCTGGTGAAGGGTCTGGAGCACATGTCGTACGAGGAGCGGCTGATGGAACTGGGGTTGTTTAGTCTGGAGAAGAGGAGGCTGAGGGGAGACCTCATCGCCCTCTACAACTACCTGAAAGGAGGTTGCAGAGAGCTGGGGATGAGTCTCTTTAACCAAGTAATAAGCGATAAGACAAGAGGGAATGGCCTCAAGTTGCACCAGGGCAGGTTTAGACTGGATTTTGGGAAGCATTTCTTTACAGAACGGGTTGTTAGGCATTGGAATGGGCTGCCCAGGGAGATGGTGGAGTCCCCAACCCTGGAGGTGTTTAAGAGTCGCGTTGACATAGCGCTGAGGGATATGGTGTAGTTGGGAACTGTCAATGTTAGGTTAATGGTTGGACTAGGTGATCTTCTTTTCCAACCTAGATAATTCTGTGATTCTGTGAACTCTTTTAGCCTCTTCTAGCTTCTCCTTTTTGAAATGAAATATGACAGCAGTGGATGTTTTAGCTTTTGTTGCTTCTGCAAGACTGCTGAATCTAAATGCATTGTGCCCCCCCGTGACAGAGTGGGCCTTTGACAACAATATTATGAATGATGCACAGTCCACTGGCCTGGTTTTCAGGAGTTGCTTCTGCTCTTGTGGCTTCCTTGACTGGCAACTTCATGAAGCGGTCAACGATGGTGTCTCAAAGAGCAGACTCAACACTATACCCTGACATGACATTTAGCCAAGCTACAAAGGGGTCACAGAAATTGTTCATCTTTATTGTGTTTGCTGCCCTCAAAAGCAGTCTGTTCTCTCACAGAATGACATAGTCACTGTCACCATCCTGGTCAGTCAATAGATAACTTACTCCTAATGTAGCATTTTTCCTATTTTGAGGCCTAAAACTTATATCTGAGTTGCCAACACGAATATTTTCCTGATCTGATTTGATTCCAGGCCTTCACTAACACAAAGCACCACTCCTTCACCAGTACTTGACTCTATCATGCTCCTCGGTCATACAGTGCTCCTTGACCCTCCCTCTTCCCTCTCTGAAGCTTGCAGTAGGTCTGGTACCTCAATACCATGGCTTATATATATTTCTTAGGCATTTATACAGAAACGTATGACCTATTGCTCTCGTTTCCTACTTCTCTGCAGCCTGTTTAAATGACACTCTCTTAGCACTGCTGATTACCTTTCTTGATTGATTGCTGCCGATTTCTGCCCTGACCTTTAAGGACATGGGATTATTAGGATTTCACCTCTGGGAGAATATATCATCTCAGAGCACACCTGGTTTCTAGAAGGAACTAGTTTTGACTTAGATTCTTAGGCTACTGAGATGTTTTTCTGTGTCCTGTAGGCTCAGTCCAGTTTTGACAAAGTTTGTGTCATGACTCCTGGGATCAGGATAGCTGCATCTTGTCCTGCATGCCTTGCTTGTACAGATCACATCTTAAAATCTTCCCTCACCTCCTCTTTAAATGGGAAAAGGAAAAAGAGCAGAGCTCTTCTTACCAAACTGCTTTGTTCTTATCAAAGACCATACATATGCTTATATTCTCATGTACCCACTGATAATAAACTTGTATCACACAGCCAGATCTAAAAGAGCACTATGAAGTGACATTTAGGCTGTGAAGCCTTAATTTAGGCACCACAATGATTAGAGTGTTTTAATATCATAATAACTGATAAATAGACTACGTGTCAGACATTTCATTCCCTTTTAATCAAAACTCCTAGTCTGCTAAATTAATCACCCCCTTGGGGTACAGTAGCAGATTTCCAATTTAGTCATAGAGCATCATTAATAATGAAAAGTTCTGGAGGCAAATTCTTCTATTCATGTTCCTTTGTATGATCCAGCAGGTTTAAAGAGACAAGACAGAGAAGGTAGAAGAACACCTTCCAGCAATCCAAATAAACAAACATAATTTTTGATGTCAATCTTCTAATGACTCTCCTTCCTGAATATCACAAAACACAGAAAGTCAGCCAGAAGAGTTTTGATTTTACTTAAATGGTATTAACAAAATCAAAACTAAAATGCATGAAAAATGGAGAGCAGTGCTGCATTTTGAACAGCTCCTCTATTGTGGCACCGTAAATTTGATCTCTTTAAATTGGCTCATTTCAGAATAAAACTGTTCCTGAGCAAGCATTATTTATCTGGTATGTTTTGATTATTCTTATAAAAAAAAAATCACTAAAACCAGTTTTTCTGCTCTTCTGCTGAATCTTAAACAAATTTCTGCATAGAGGAGAAATTTATGCTCCACCCACTAATGGATGTGCTTCATTTTCTATCCAGGTGTTGTCTAACTACTTACATAAATTTTTGGCATATTGGATGAAAATGGTATCTGGGGACAATGAGTGACATTGACTATATGTAGAGCTAAATGGCAACACTAATTTTGCTGGGTTTTAGGAAAGCATTTTCCCCTGCTATCCACACTTGCATCCTCTAGTCCATGCAGAATGGCAGGCTGACTGAGCCAGTGAAACCTTCTCGGGACACAGGTCAAACGCCATTTTTAAGTGTCCATTCATTTCTTCCTATCTATCTGCTCTGTTGTGTGCAGCAGTGGTACAGGTGCTTGAGAGCAAGTCCATGTAGCCACCCTTTGCCATTCCCACAGTGCCATACCTTTCACTGCTGCCAGAAGCAACACAGGGAGAGCAGAGCCACCAGCTACCCTGGATTTACAAGTTGACAGTCTCCAAACACTTTGCTGTTTGCAGCATATACTGGGCTATCACATTTAGTACCAAAAAAGAAATGCACATTCACCTTGCTTGCGCTTGGATGTCAACCAAAGTAAATATATCGCTGATTCAGACACACAGAGCTACAATTGTTAACACAAGTATCTCCATATATCTATACCTGTATCTCAGTTGTCTGTGTTGAGAGATCATCATCTAATCCTGATGCACTGCTTAACTTTATGCCCCACGAGTAACAGGCAGGGCTATGCTACGTAAACAGAGGAGCTCTAGCTATAGGAACAAAGAGATGATTAGAAGATTTCTTTCTATTCCTGGGGCTTGGAGGAGTTTCTTTAGGTGCATGAAGCTTTCAAATAAAACCCTTCTGCAAATCACTCCAGTGTGCTGACAGCCCATACCACTACTGTCCCTCCTCCACTGGGAGAGCCATAAAAGTCCAAGGCCAGAGACTGCTGCTGAACCAACAAGCAGGAAGGATTTACGGCCGACAGTAACAGCTGACCTCATCAAACTCCACTCTGGGCCATTTATCACTCCTCTGTAGGAAAGCAAAAGCATTAGGATTGGGGAGGGATCAGTGGGGAAGGAAGGAAGGGAGAGGGAATCACAGTCACTTTAAGTCCACTAAAAGGTACAGGAAAAACCACCAGCAATATAGACAAGTGCCTAAATGCCCTTGAAAGCCAGTGTCTCAAGAAAAAACCTTAGGCATTAAGTGAAATGGATTTAAAACAAATGCAGAAATTTGTCAAATAGCTGAGTAACCCCTTGTCTCTAAAGATATACAGCAAAGAAGGATCTGCCTAGGATAAAAAGTGAGAACATCTGCCGTAGCAGGCAAGAGCATGCAAAAGAGATGGTCAAAAAGACTTTCTGTTCAGTGGCAGTTACAGAGAAGTTGACTAATGTGCCTTTGTCCTGGGGGACAGAGCAGGCAGAGCCTTGCAGGTGGGCTCAGTACACGAAAGTCTGTCTGCACCCTGGCTTAGTCTCATGGCCATGGTGGTGGTAACAACGCAGCAGACACATCAGTGAGGAGATATCTTGAACTATGGTGTTTCAGCATCTGACCTGCTAGCAAATAACATATGCAGACAACTGATATACAGCCAGGGTGGCTGGCTCAGGGTGGGCAGGAAATAACCGAGTGCCTGCACTGGACTGACCACAGGCTCTCTTACTGGTGTGAGAAATAAATTACAAAGGACATGTTGGACTGTGTCCTGCAAGAGGCATAGAACAGAAAGATCTTGAAGCAACAGCTTGAAGGAAGTTTAATGGTCTGATCATCTGAGCCTTTTACTCAAATTAACGTTGTCCCAGAGGAACAAACATTTGTCCCACCAGTGACACACACACCCTAGCTTCTCTTCCTTTGCTCTGTATTTTTGAAAAGCATGCACAAAGAGAGCTAATGAAATGTTCTTTAAAGGCAGGACCAGAAAATCTCTGCATACAGGGAGTAACAAAGGAGAACGAAGACTTCATTAAAAAAACTTTCACAATTTCTTTTTTCAGTTTCTCCTTCCATATGTCAAGCCTTCCCAATGATGCATTTAGACAGGTGCCTAAGAAGAGGTGCATTCCACACCACTACTGGCTACTAAAAATCCCAGTGTTGTGTTTTATCGAAACAAGCTGAAGTTGAGATGCACCTTCATTTTGCCTGAAGGTAACTGCTGAGAAGAGGATCACAGAAGTACTTATTAGACCTCTGAACCACACATATTGTCTTTATTAAGACAGCTGGGACTCCAGTGGCCATTTATACTATCAGGAGATAGAGCTGTTGTGCATCATAGCCACCCTGTTCTCTTCATACCAGCAATTTCTGGTGAACCAATGTCTAATGTTAAGGTGTGAACCCCCTGACATTAACAGTGAAATCACAAGTTCTCAAAGAATCCCAAAGTGCTGAGGATGGACAACACAATTTCTATTTCACAGCTGATTCACTCAGTGCCATAAGTAAATAAAGACAAAACTCAATCCTGACATAACATAGCAAATTCACGTGTGGCAGTAATAGGTAGGAAATATGTAAAAATTATGGTTTAAGAGCTACAGCATGAAAATAAAAAACAATGTAAAAGAAAGGCAAATATAAGCAACCAAGAGCAAGGAATATTCCCCAAAAAACGCTCACAGAAAGTTACTGATTAGGGAAGAAACATACGTTTTGTAAACACAATAATTAAATCTCAGAACTTCAACATCTGCAGAGGGAAATCTCTACTAAACACAGGCTCAAGGATGAAGGATTGCACGCAAGCTACCAGATAACTCTTTGTCTTAAATTTTACATTGTTAGCAGATGTTTTTATAAATACACAATCTTATTTTATCTTAATAAGGTATAATATATATGGGGCGCAGAGGCACTGAAGCTATTTCTACTGACTTTCTGCCCACAGAAAACCTAACATGTTTCTTGCACCCCCAATATTTTCTGTATCTGTTACTTCTATGTAACCTAACACATTCAGTTGACTTAAGCTTTGACTACTCATATTCACCAGACTACTACTTATTATTTTTACCTATTCTGGCACTGGCCTACAACAGCTAGTGCTTTTCATCAGGTTCTTTAAAGTCAAAGAGCAGTTATGAGTGAAAAAGGGGTTTATTTTTCTTTGAAAAAAGTTTATTTGGAGTATGAAAAGCAAATATAAAAAAAATTGTCCCTAAACCTGAAAGCTGTCCAGTTGGAAACAGCAGATTGAGAAGTGCATTTTGCATTTCTCATACGCTGATTCTGCCCCATGGATCTGGTGAGACTGTGTCCTCCATGACCAGTGCAGCCCTGTCTCTGAGGGAGGAAAACCCATCACAATGCAGGCTCTGAGGAGGGTGCACCACTGCAAACACAGCCTGGCTTCTTGAGACCAATTTAGAATATAAAGAAGAATGAGACTGGAGCTTCAGAGCTGCAGCTTCCAGAAAGCACCATCATTAAAAAAGAAAAAAAAAAAGATGACCAAGATTTCTGAAAAAAACCACTCTTTCCCTGAAATATTTTATTTAAACAAAGAAGATATTTTATTTTCCATCAAAAGTCAGCATTGGTTGACTTTTCAGTAATCTTAGCACCAGACAAATTACAATATTCCTCACTACAGCTTTCCAACCCAGTAATCCTACAAAGAACTGTGCGATCAGAATTTTAAATGCCCTGGGAACTGAGTTAATACCAGATGGTATCCAGCTATATTCATCATTATAATTTCCTAATATTATATTAACATTTACTAGTTTAGCACTTGAATCATCTAGCACGACACTGTTAAAATGTATGTCCTGAACTCAGCACCATGCAGAACAATCTTGCCTCTCTCTCCTTGGCTGTCATTTCTTCAGGTTTTTAATAATCTTGATCTTTTAACATTTTATGGTCTTATGAAAAGCGCGGGCTTCACATATAATATTATTTTATCTTTTCAGTTACAATCACAGAATTAGATCAATCTATAGGTGCTTTTGCCTTTTCAATAGTTCCTAGATTTTTAATAATATCAAGATAAAAGTGTTTCTTTCTTTCAGATTAAGTAAAATATGTTGCATGAATGGAGTGTGCATTTTCTGCATGGGAGAATGATCAGAGCTGCCAATTTAGTTATGTTGTTCTCTTTCCCAATACTCTATTAGAAAACATGCTGGAAATCTCCAATTGTACCACTGTCCCACTCCTCCATGTGCAAGTTTATGGCACTTAAGATAAATACTTCTTACCCAACTTCGCATCAAGAGTAATGCATTAAGTTATACTTGGTTGCAAAGAGTTACAATGATAAATTCTTTTTTTAATTTATCATATCACATGTCTTCTTGGTGCACATTTTCATTTGAAGAGTTTGACATTTTGTTTAGTGTTCAGCTCTGTTTGGCAATAAAAAGCACTTTCATCTCCTACCCTTCCCACCTTGTGCCTTCAGTGTGTAGATATAATTGATTCAAAGATTGCAGAGCTGACCTAATCGCTGCTCTCCCAAGAAATGAGCCCCTTTTCAAAGCAGAAAAGGAATCAGCTCACCAAGCAGCATTTTCTTGGCTTTCAAATGACTAGCACAGTATTGTGAACAGTTAAACTGTTTCCTTTTCACTGTGATATGACATAAATAGCTTGTGAATAAAGACTAAAGTACACGTTCATTTAAACCGTAAGACAGTGTCCAACATCTATAGTGCAAGGCATACCCATTTCCCTGTACATACTGTAAATTTTCCATATATACTCTTCCAACAATATCCATTCATTGTAATTGGCAAAGCAGTAACACTTAGCACTCCCTTCTTGAAATGATGCTCTTTAGGAGGGGGCCCTCTGAATGCACAATACTTGGTGGCACATCTTTGCCCCCCACTTTATTTATTCCAGGCATGCTACTCTTACACAGTGGAATTAGACTGAATGTATATCATGTTAAGTCTCTTCTTCATGTGATTCCTCATAAGAGTAGGCATTTATCTGCATACCAAGACTATCCAAATCTAACATCAACAACAGAAAATACTTTGAAACAACTATTAAACTTTGTGCTCCAGAACAAAAGTTATTCCAATTACAGCTCAGCAGAAGACTTATGTGGGAGTAGATAATCATCATTAACATCTATGGACAGCACAGGTCTCACTTGCTACTTTTACCCACTGCTGCAAACCAACTGGGCTTTGGGTTTGATCCAGTCTGGCAGTTCCTGGGAGTCTGTGTATTTGGATAAACTGTGAGTCAGCCCAGTTAGCCCAGTTAGAGCATAACGGAATTTGTATTCTCATTAGAAATGCCATTGTTCTTCCTTCAATTATCCTTCTGCCCTTCTTTGCCTTTCTTCGTTCCCAGCACGAAACTAAGAGGTGCCTAATTAGTACCACTGTCCACAAGACTGGCACATGAAGAAACTGTGGTCTCTGCCAGCCTGATAACCCAGAGGTCAGATCCTTCACTGAGCTACATTGTTGTCCTGCTCAGGATGTCAATTTACTTAGTGGATGACGTGCCTCCATAATGTTATCTCTAAAAGAAGATGTTTAGCCCCACAAAGATGACATCAAGGCTGAAAGAGACTTCTGTGATCACCCAGTCTGATGTCTTACAGATAATCTCACTTGGTGACTCTTAGATCATGGGGAAGCAATGTACAGAAGATGGCTTTGAAAGCATGCAGCAATTTCTAAAATACCATTCTCAAAAACACCATTAATTAAAAAGAAAATTGACAAAAGAGCATGACAGCAATTTTTTTCTCTGAAATGGGGTTATCAATAATGCATCATTTGTTTTAAGGGAATGGATGCAGAAGTACACAGGTAAAAGGCTATGGTAATTTACTGTGGTTCCTTATTGCAAGGCAGGCTAAATATACTTTTTGAGATCTTTTTTTTCCCCCCTGCAAGTAAACATCTTTGCTATTGTGCCTACTATGCATTAACTTGGGGAGTTTGGCTCAGTCTCCCATGACACAGTGAAGTGACCAGCCTGCAGTACCTACCCCTACATAATAAAGAGAACTTTTGCCAGTTCTGTATTGACATCATGAGATATGAACTCCAGCATTTACAGCATGTCCATGCAATTTAGGAGCCTAACTACCACTTCTGAAATTGAAGTAGGTAGATAAGTGCTTCACAATCAAAAGAATTAAGTTGCAAGGGTTCCATCTATCTCAACTCTCACTGAAAAGACCACCACCACCTAGACATTCAATAAATTCCACAGGAACCTACAGCCTCAGTGTGCCCTGAGATCCATGCAACTAAAATGCCTATGAGGATCTAAACCCATGATAGCTCTAAAAATGGCACACTTAGGGTCCAGAATTCCTTAGTAATTGCAGAAAACATGTTCCAGAAAACACTGGAATAGAGGATTTAAGACATTTCAGTCTGTAGCCTCCTTGCCATGGATAGCAGTGGCAACAGCTGGGGTCTGATGTCATATCAGTATTTTACTGCCCTTTTGCATGAAGTATATTTTTGGTCTGGTAAAATGAACAAAGAATTTATCAGAGCAAAAGGCAACATTGTGAAGACAGTGTTCCAAGTTTGCATAGTCAATGTCTTCTGCATCTTCAATTTCACCTCCAAAAATCTCCTGAGATTCTCCACCTCTGTATCAGGCATCCTGTGTATCATGGTGAAAGATGACTACCTCTCCTCTTTCAAACCCATTCAGTCTCTCTCCTGGACAGCACTTAGCCCTGCTCACCGTTATTCTAGGTCCCCAAATTCTAGCTGGTCAAACATCAAATGTTACAGTTTGCTAAAAATCAGAAGCAGAAAAGAAAACTTGGTGGAAGCTGGTGGCAGACTTGCCCTGACAAGGGTAACAAATTCCAAATCACGTTCCTGTGCCATGAGTCTCCTCTCCTGGGCTTCCCCTGTGTGGCAGGTGCCTGCTTCTACAGAGCAAGTTTCTTTCTATTTCTCTTGCAGTCTTCCACTAGCATTAAAAAAAAAAAAAAAAAATCAAGCACCAATTTGGCTGGAGGGCAACAGGAAAACCAGCTGGATAACCCACTTCTGATGACATTCATTGATACACAAGACTAAGGTTTCAGTCCCTATTCTCCTGCACACCTGTTGAGTAACTTGAAGAGATCAGATAAGAGTAGAGGGGTTAATTAAGAAGTAGCAATTTGTATCATATGTCAGCATGATCCACAGTCCACTGGAATCAGTGGAAAGGATCCCTGTAGTTAATTCAAATTAATTAACCCAACTATGATTAAGTCTTGAGTGCAGTATATGGCAAGCTGAAAATCAGAAACAGAGTTATATTTTATATAACTTTATGTAAGAGATTAAAAGGCAGTATGGTCAGGACATATGAAATAGTATTTTTGACATGTTCTTAGAGTCACATGTCTCCTTGCATGCTAAATTTCAGATGAAATACCCCAAGCAATGAATATAAGCCACCGTGTTTTGCAAATCAATTAAAAATTAAACATGCCTCCTTTCTTTTAGACATGAAGAAAAGCACACATCACTGAAAAAAAAAATTCTGATCAAAGAAAATCTGTAACAGCAGGAATGGGGAAGCAGAGCTTAAACTTGCCATTTTGAAAAAGTACTTATTCAATGCACAATTTAAAAATAGCACAACAGTGTCTAAACATAAAGCAGCCACAAGCATGAATAGTGTGGCTTAAAATGTGCCTTTCCTACTAACCAAAGAACCCTGATCTGCACGCTAAATTGTTGGAATGATGCTTGTAATTCATAATTGAGTGATGAGAACTAATACCATTGTGCTGAGCCTTGTTCTCAGTAAGAGCTCTCAAGCTGCTCCCATCCCACAGCACAGTTGCTTCTGATCACAGTTACTCCCACTGCCCATCCTTTTCCCTTAAAACCTCTAGGTCCTTCCACCCTAGGCAATCCAAACTTTGTTCTCCACCAAAAAATCGCTACTGAAGAGAACACAAACTATACTGTTGCATCCTATGAAACGATGTATGAAATCAAAACTTCTAGTTCGTAACAGCTGAGAAGACTTCATGCATTGGCACTGTTCAGGATTATCCACCGGATTTCTCAGCTGGTCAGAGGCATGATGTGTACTATCTGGGGACAAGCCATGCATGGCCTGACTGTCAAAGCCAGCAGTTCTGCATCCCCATTTAACTCTATGTTAATACTTCTAAATTGGTAAATAGATTTTCCAAAGTGTCAAGCAACCAACAACTTAAAGAAGCTTATCTCTAAGCATCCAGAACTTGCAGATGAAATTAACTCCCAAGAGGAGGATAGACACAATCCAAAGGATCTGGATATTCACTAAAACCAAAATGTTTTGTTGAAAAGACATAGTTTTCATTAACTCACCCCAGTAAACAAAATTCCATCGAAACTGGGTCAGGACCCTGCACTTTGTCAGAAACCAGGATTTTCTGTGTATGTAGCTCTTGAATGCCCCATGGAGTTCCCAGGACCAGGAAACTGAAAGTCTCTGGGAGTTTCTAGAGGGCTGTGCAGCTAATCAACATTCTGCATCTCTATATAAATCCCCTGTCTATGTCTTCTAAAGAAGATTGTGGAATCAAGGTTCATTTTTGTATTTTTTTTCCTTTCACAAATATCACACAGCAGGAAAAACATTATGGAAGTTTTAAATCCAAACCAATGGGCAGTTATTACCTCCCCAAGGTCACTCCGACAGTTTTATTATCAGTGACACAGGAGCAAATTTTGCAAAAGCAATGTGGCAAAAACACCTATGTATTATGCTTCTGTGCATGGTCTGAAGCTAAATTACTTTGGATAATGTGCCAGTGATAGTTCTGATAACACTTTTTAAGACCAGACACGGGTCATGTCACATCCATGGATTATGTATGGAACTGTCAAAATTTCCAGAAAACCTTCTGCTGCTTTGTGCGCGCATCTGTGTGCTGGTAGCCAATTCTGTGATATTATTTATAATTATAAAGTGCCAATAAGTATAAACATGGGAAAGCATTTAGGATTTAGTCTTGCACATATTGAATAACAACATACATTGACTTCTAGCTGATCGTGACAGACCTTAAAAATATATACACTTCTTGAAAAGCATAAAAAAGGGAAGGCAAAAATAGAGAGTGTAATCCAATACATAGAGAAATGATACAAGGTTCCTTCTATCCAACGCTACATTTCTGGTGAACAACAATCACGAGGGCTTGAGAAAATTTTCTCACTGCAGATCACAAAATGCCACACTAGTTGGAGGGAGACAGCCAGCCTTTTCAGCCACAGCCTGGTATTCCTTCTGTGGATGGCATGTGTTTCGCTGTCTCACTCGTACATAGACAGGCACATACACATGCACACACACAGTGCCTGAGCTTGCAAACACATCAACCCCAAGCAAAAAGTCTTTACACAGGTTTCTTTTGAGAGGCTTGCCCACACCAGATGGAAATAAATCCAAGAGCACTAGAAGCAGCTTTATGGAAACATGTTGCTGGAGTTGAGCGGGGTTTATCTATACTGTTAAAGGCAGTAGGGGCTGTTTTTCTCCTCTCAGGCAGTACCAGGGAGGCCTCAGTTACAGAGGGGAAATCCTGCTCTGGAATCAACTGAAAAACAATGAGATTTTCCCCCAGCTCTTGCCTGCATAAAACTTTCTCTGCTCACCACTTTCTCCAAAGAACTTGGTTATGTTTCTCCAGCTATTCCCTAATGCCAATAAGGGCGGTAAGCAACTAGGAAGGTGCTTTTAGCACAGAGAAAAACATAAGCTTTGACAACTCTTGTCTTGAAAAACAATAGTGCTCTTCCTTTGCAAATCAATTTTAATAACTGTGGCTAGTTTGCTGTGAGTTGAGTAGTTTTGCATGAACACACACAATTAAATTAATATGCAAATGTTCCCATTCCTCTGAGAATACTAAGAGGCATTCTTTACAGCTTGTGAGACAAGGAGAAGGAAGAGAAAAAAAATAGCAGCCCCCAAAAGAGTCTTGTTCAGGAGGGTGAGATGTCTTTTCTTTGGCTAAGCCACTGAAAGGGGATTCAAGCCTGACTGAAACAATGCTTGTTGATGAAGCAGAAATAAAGGAGGAAGAGGAGCCTTTGGAGATAAAGGAAAGAGGAAAAGACTGGAGCATCCCAAGTTGTTAAAAACTGACCTCAGCAAGTCTAAATCTTCACAAAGGTGGCATTTACTGTGTCAGCCTTCACAAAGGTTCTCATTCTTCCCTTGCCTGCGGGGACCCCCTCTTTCTCCAGCCATATTTGAGCAAGGGCCTCAGATAATTAGCACAGACTCTGGCCCTTCACCCTTTGGCTGTCAATCACCTTCCCAAGCAGATCGGCAGCAGAACAAGAAAAGATGGTTTCCAAGCGTCTTTGCCCTTCAGCTCATATCTATGCGCCAGGGGCCCCTGGGAATGGCGGCCTGGCTGGGAGGGTGTCGGACTCCCTGACAGCAAACACCTCTGCTACCCGGGGCACCGCTGCATGCAGGCAGGGCTCTTTGTACAGCCCAAGCATGAGAGCGGGAGCATGGACGGGCTTCCCAGGAACCTCCGTCCTCAGCCACAAAAGACCCTCTGGAAGCCGAGAGGCCAGAATGACTCAACAGTCACTAAAAGTTATTATGGAAAAAGCAACCCTTTCACTTGGGCCCTTGCTTGCTGGCTTTGTAGACTTGGACAAAAACAACTGCTGCCCAGACAGCAGATATATCACAGGAGAGAGTGCATGTGTGACAGAAAGATAGATTAGAAAAGACTGGGCTCATGGAGGCAAATAGATATAGATGTGGATCTCCGGAGAGGGGGGGTGGGGGGAAGAGATGGGACACAAAGGTGCTCCTGTACTGCTGCTGTTCTCAGCACAGTGCCTTTCTCTGACCTCCCATGCCAGATTTAAGGGAACCAAGACCACTGGTAACACTGCAGTGAATGACTGTGAAGCAAGGCTGGGGGACCAGGAGGGAGGATACAACTCCCAATTCCTCTCGCACCAGCCTGCCCCAGCCTGGGAGCAAAAGAGAGGGGAGGATGGTGGGATGAGCTAAAATGCATGAGCAGCAGTGCAAATACAGCCTGATAGGCAGGAAAGCACTCACCCCTCATCTGAACAACAATGGAAAAGCAAGTGGAGAAGGGAAAAAAAGCCTGTTTTGAGCTAGGATGAGTCAGTACAAGTCTGAGATCAACTGGGAAGGGCATGGCTCTGGTCTGAAACAGTAAACCCTCTACAGATGACTGGTCAGTGAGTCCCAAAGGATAATTAAAGGATAATTCTGGTCACCCTCCTTGGCCAGGGAGGGAAACAAAGGGGCTGGAAATCACCCATCTTCAATGCCTGGCATATTCTCCTTACATCCTCAGTTCGCACAAATTTTGGAAGACCAGTTGTCTGTAACAAGTACATGCATGTGACAATAGAGAGAAAGTGGGGCTACAAGCCTTCACCCACCCAGCACTGCTCAGGCAGCGTGACACAAAGAGGATGTCATGCAGGGGTAACTGGGACTTCAGAGGAGCTGTGACATCTAGCACGTTGTCACTTTCCCTATTTACATTTTACACTGTCTTTCTTTCAGGCATGAGAGTGTTGTGAAGAAAAGGAACTAAAAATCATCCAGAAGAATCTGACAGTCTAGATTATTAGTTACACAAATGTTTTGCTAGAAACTATACTCATTTCTTAAAATCTCATGAACATAACTGCAGATAGAGGAAGCAATTTATTAATGCCCTTTTGTTGACGTGAGCCTGCCATCCCTCATTCAAAGGAGTCCAGTGCACCTGAGAATGAAAATAAACAGCTTCCCTCTCCCCTTAAAATCCTACAGCTGGTTAAAACCTACATGAGATTTTAATAAAAAGGATCCAATTTGTTTTTTATTTACCTTCTGGTTTTAAGTCTTTAAGAAACAAATTACTATGCAGCTTTGCCGGCTAAAATAAATAAATCATTACATAAATCAATCAACAAATAAAGTGAACAAAAATAAACAAATAAATCATTTAAAAAAAAAAAAAAAAAAAAAAAAAGCTTGATACTTCCAGTCCCCAGCTCCCAGGAGCTGGCATAGTAAGGAGTGTACCAGATTGTGCCATGCTCTGAGAAACAATAGCAAAATGTATTAAGACTTATGCATTATTGTTGCCTTTCTGCTGTTATTACTGAGCCTATTCTGCCTTTCTCTTTCCTTGCCCTGTGCACACCATCTGCTAGTAAGTACCAAGAAAACAAGAAAAGGGTATGATTATTTGTAGCCGCTGACTAAGGCTGCAGCATGAGAGCCACTGTACAAATTGAAAAGGTAAATTTGTACTGGTAGAAGGATCGGACACCAAAGAAGAGGTGGGTGAGAGAGCATGCAGAAGCAGCAAAAGCATCACTTGGCCTCAGGGGTCTAGGCCTCGATGGCAGAGGTGATGCCCTTAATTTTAATCTCCTTGAGGAGCACAAAGGGAAGAAGGATTTATGACACAAATAAAGAAATTACTATGAATAAAATGCCTGTCTGAGCTACAGTGAAAAATGCCTGGCCCAGAGTTTTATTGTGTTTTTGTTTAACCTCTTCACACAAGGCAACGGAAAGGAACAGAGGAAACCTCAGTCAACACCTCCATACAGACAGCAGCAGGCAAACATGAGCTCAGTTCTCATTTTGAATGGGCTCTGGAGTCCCAAAGGGATCTGCAGACACAGACACAAGTTTTTTAATATGAATGTGCAGGTACTAACAATATTACTTCATGGGCACCGAGGTCCCTTCTGCCCAAGACCAAATATTCCACCAAACCACTGAGACTGAAGTAAATTGCTAGGAAATATGCTATTTTCTTCCTCTCCTCAAAGTCTAGTTTCTGGGGAGCTTTCGGCCAAGAGCTGAAAACCAAGAATCTAATTTAGCTCCCCTTTCCTGAGGAGGAACTGCCTGGAGATGCAACAGAGGTGCAACTCTCAGAGGTGCTCTGTCTTCTCACACAAATAGGTAAAACCCAAGCTGTGGTCTAGGCTCTGCCCCTCAGCTGTATGCCAGAGATAGTATTTCTCTACTTCATGTGTTTACAGTTAGCCACAAGCTTAAGTGCTCAATGAACTAAGGCAGGAGCTCCTGCTATTATTTAAATGCATTTTAAGTACATTTCAGCGTTGTTTGCTTCCTTTTATGATCACTGCGTGTTTTTCACTGGATACCCTCTAATTTTAGATGTCTGTGTCTATATATTGATCACCTACTGACGAGTAGCTAATCAATTCTGAGAAACTTTAGACCTTTGTAGTTCAGCCTGTTACTCAGCAGCATTTATTTTTCTGCTCTGAAACAGTGAATATCTTGGAAATTAAAAGCTGTGACCTGAGCCAGGTGGATTGACAGAGAAATAAAACCTGTAATAACAGACAAACCAAGATATTCCTAGAATGACTCTCTGAAAGCAAATGCTTCCTGTGAGGGCACTGGTAACAGTTTGTAGTGGATAAGAGCACATTATTATTACACAAAGCTGTGGCTACTTATGACAAATCAGAAAGAGCAGGTGAGCATGAAGTCAATTGATTCAGAACTGTTTGCATCTCCACAACCTCCAGGTACTGAAATCTTGACTTCGTTTTGGCCTGGGGAGGCTGCTCATTCACCTTTATGAACGCAATGAATAGTTAGACAGTGATACAATAAGAGAAGGACAGACAGGCAAAGCATTCTTGTGACCATGTGGCATAGCAAAGAATGTAATAAAAATACTACATGGGCAATAATCAAGGCACATTAATTCAGCAATGTGGGGGATTTAAACTTGAATTTTCAGCAGCTTGGGGGATTTAAACCTCAAACCTTCCACTGTGTCTAAAGGGGAAACACAATCTGCTTGATATCTCAGTCTTCTGGGTTTCTTACAAAATCATGTCCTTTCGCAACAGGTAGAGATACCGAAAAGACACCTACATTCCAGATCTGTAAGGAGCTCTATATTCTCATTGCCTGACACTCAGAAAATGAAAAATGCCAATACACTCATAATACTTGAGCCAGCAACCAGTGTGAGAAGAGATGGAGTCACTGTTCTTGGGAGCTTGCATGGCAAAGGTTACAAACACAAGAGGGTACAGAAACATGGTAAGCATTGTATGGTCTTGGCCCAATGCACACAGAACAGGTGACTGGAGAGAGGAAGAAAAATTTGCTCTTCCTTTTCCTTGCCAGTGCTGGCCACAGCTGCACAAAAGCAGGTATCAGCCAGCTTCCAGGCCTCTCACTCCCACCCCAATGTTTTGTCCAGCCCTCTACCTGCATGGTTTCTTCCCCAGGCAGCAAGGATGTCTGGGCAGAGATAGCTCAGACTGAGGCCAGGCAAGAAAGCAGTAGGGCTGCAGCCAGCAGTAGCAAACCTGGCTCAGGGTCAGTTCCTCAAGCAGCAGCATCAAGGACGGTGATGCTGGAGACCTGCTCTGGCACAACTTCACCTCTCTCATATGGATGAAGATGCAGATCCTCGTGCAAGCCCCAAGATACATCTTACTGTCTGTAATCACTGCTGAAGTTTCAAGGCTGAGGTATTATTGCCTGCACTAGCTCTCCTGCCACGTGCATCTTACTTCATTTGACTTTTCCCCAGCTCTCTATCACCATCTCCAACAATCATTCCTAAAATAAACTGCACCTAGAATCTTTCTTGAGATGAGAACACTGTATAGGTCCTGAACAAACATCCTGAGCAACCTGATTTCACAACAGGAGGAAAGACAAAGGCAGTCTCAGTCAGCACCTGTAGTGACCAACTAGGAACAGTGCATCTGTGGCGAAGGATTTCAGCCCCGTTTGAAGAGCAACACTGTTTTAATGCATGAAAGGAAAGTTGAGTTGGCCTCAAGGTCAGCACAAGGAAGATGAGAGCAGTTACATCACTGTGACTCAGCTAAGAAAAGCATATTTGGATTTTTATAAGGGAATCTCATTCTTGTCTTAACCAGCGATCAAGGACAACCAACACAAACATTAACATTTCAGGTTGTTTTTTTCTCCACAATATACAAAGTTAAAAACAATTGTTGGAATTAAAAACATTCTGTGACAACTCTGTAGAAAACATGCAAATCCTTAGTGAGCAGCAGGGAGCAGGAACATGATAAATCACGGAAAGTCCTCTTTGAACAGGTGTTTTGGCAGGTCTTTATGAAGCAAAGACAGCTCTGTTGTTCTACAGAACAGACTATGGCTTGTTACAGAAAGACTACATTTTTTCAAGGCAATTTTGAACTTCCTATCTCAGACATAAAAAACAAACCAACTTGAGGTATATTTTAAAACATATATCTGACTGCAACTCCACCCAGTGCTGTCTATAGCAATAAAATCATGGTCTTCAGAAAACACTTTTCTAATGTGCTCAAAAATATCCAAACCAGGCTCTGCTTTTCAACCTCTCCCTGAGAGACCCACTGATATCCAGCTCTGTTACCACACACCTGCAGGGCTGCCCTCCTAATGAGAAACCTAGGTCTTGTCAGTTCTGCTCTCCCCTCTACCAGTCACTCCAGCAGCATCCATGAGGAGATAGTGGGGACCGCCCTGCTGCATAAGCACTCACGGTACCTTGCACTCTTTCAAGCAAAAGCAAATCCTGCCTTGTCCAGCTGAGACCATGACAGGTGAGTAAAAGAAAGCCTGCTTTCTCCAAGACAGAGCAAGTCCCAGACGAGATTCTCACGAGACACATTCTTCTGAAAAAACCTTTGATCATCTCTGCCTAACCTCAATGGCCCAGATTGCTCTCTTAAGCTTCGGGAGCGAGTCATAGCTGGAGAAACTCTCAGCTCCACCATACAGCCTGGACCAGCTGAACCCTGCTGTGCAACCCCAATACATCCAGGCAAGGCTACGGCATATGACGGCTGCCAGAGAAGCACAGGTGCTGTAGAAGACCAGGAAATTTTGATGGGAGATTAAGTCCTTCATGCGTTATTACCACAGGATATCACACATATCAGAGTAAAACACAACACAAGCCAAAAGGACGAAGACTGGTTTATAATCTAAGCAAAAAGCCCTGGCTGCTTTTACCAAGTCAATGCTCCCAATAGTTCTCCTCACAGTGGAGGTTACAGAATAGCCATAACAGGAAACTGCTGGGGTGCTGCTCAACCAGGTGGAGCTGAACATCAAACCAACCCGATCTCCTGAAAGCAACGTGAGCCCTAGCTGATCACAAGACGCTATAAATACAATTTTGTTATTGTCCATTCTCACTCATTTGGGAACAAAAGGGGATCTTTTAATCCTATGGTAAGACCTGGCTGAGGAGAAACCCTCCAAGCATGAAACGCATAACCCCTTCTCCCTGAGCAGAGATCCATAGCAACGTTTGAAGGGAACACACCCTCGCTCATGCCACGTGAATGCCATGCCCAACACAACCTTAAGATCACCCTGTATCAGATAGTCCAGCTGCTACATGAACCAGTCTCCATCTCAACACAAGAACAGCTCTTCTGGAAATGACAGATTGCCTTGATTTAAACACTGCTGTTTCCAGATGCAATAAGCTTTACGTTAAAAGCATTTAATGCTAAAATTACAGTGAATATTCTGGGCAATGCTGTGATTTATGGCAAAATAATATTTGATACATCACAAAAATAAATCCATGCATGCATGCTTTCCTTCTAAATTTTTAAATAAGTTTAAGATTGTACATGCTTAAAATATTCCATATATAATCTGCATACATACATCTAAACCATACCTTTCTGTATATGGTCGTATACATATGTACATATATAAACTACACATATATAAAGACATATGGGGCTACATATTTACTTACGTTAATGCATCAGATGTGGCATTTATATCTGGATGGAATTTCTACCTATAATTCAGTTAAATTTACACACCTAATCTTGTTGTCCTGTATTTGTACAGAAGCAAATGGAAACAAGAGGCAGAAATATTGTCTGTAAATAAAAGCTCCTTGTCCATGTGGTAAAAGGCTAACGCTGCTGAAGCAGGAATTGGTACCTTTCAAGCAATATAAACAGGGTAGGTCTAAAAACAGGTGTTTATATAATAATAAAATAATGTTTTTCCAAAGTGAGTTTCAATTCCAAGTGTCCCTTATTAGATTTGATTGGCTGCTACATAAGAAATCACCATGATCAATCTTTTAGTTAATCTCCATCGTCCTTCAAGCATCACAGTGACATGGCTGGGACATGCCAGCAGTTGCAAATGCTTCATTAAGTAGTTAATCGGCAATAACTGTAGGGGTAATTCAGCATTTTCCAAGGAGTTCAAATAGCACTTTAGGGTAAAACGTGCGCCTCTGCTGATATCTGTCTAAGTTGTTGTGATTAAGCATAATTAGGTTTCACCATCTCTCTTCCAAATAATAATAACACATTGGAGGCTTGTGAATGCCAGGGGGTATCTGGCACATCAAAGCCATATTTTTAACAGTAGATATATAGGTTTTATAGCCTGGACCAGTGGAATTTAGCAAGACTGCTCTGGTCATGTGTTAGAGAGAATTTTCTGTACTGAAAGCCCCACAGTGGATACAGTCTGTGTAAATAGTTGAGCGGTAGGACGTAAAAGCAAACACTGATTTACTGAGCAAACTAAAAGTAGCCATGTTGTAACGTTCTTGGCTCAGATCAAATGCTTGTCTAGAGGAGAATCCCTTTATTAACAGCAGCATAAACTTCTAGCAGCTAGAGAACATTTAGATGGTTATGCCTGCAAAAAGCATAGCTAATAGCTACCAGAGGCAGTGCAGTCTTCCAGCAAGCCACATACGTGCAACAGTCTGAGTGGTACTAACAGCTCCACCAGTTACCCTGTTCTCTCCTCTCACTCAAGCTGTCAGAGAGGCTGGTCAACCATCTATCACACTTTCAGCCATGAAACAGCACATAGTTTGCAAAACAGCCCTGATTTCTTCAAACATACTCATCTGGGTACAAGCCCATATTTCAAAAATAAGTTTCAGACCGTAACGTGTATTTCCACTATTTGGTGTCCACTGGACACAAATAGTCACCGGAGTACTTAATGACATGATTAATATTAGAGGAATGGTGTCTAAGAGCTCTGTTCTTGGACTACCCTGTGGTCAGTGCAAGAAGGATGACCCGAGTACCCACAAGACATTTAGTCTCACACACCGGCTTCCAAATCTCACGTAGATTGCTGGAATGACTCAGCAAAGGGAACGCTGAATTTCTTCCAAGTATCTTAGTGTGAAGGACAGCAGCGATGCTTTGTGCTCTAAATCCAAGAAGCTTTTGGCCTTGACAAGTGTTTCATTAAATTGGTACCCACCTGCCTCTAAGAATATTCAAAACCAAGAGATCTCTGAATAGATACCCAAACAAATCCAGTGTTTCTATTTGTCAAAGCTTTCAGTCAAAATTAATTACATGCCAAAGATGTCATGCTGGCTAAGTTGAGTGGCACTCAAGGGCTGCCGGAGATACTAGCATTGGTGTATGCATTAGCAGCCATGCAGAAAGAAGACAGCATTCAGCCTTCTTGGAACATGCAGCTAGTGAAAAATACAGTGCTGTTCAGTCTCTCCTGTGTTTTCCTGCTAAATCAACCTGCTACCATCTCTAGCAGTGCTCTCTTTCCCCTTTCCCTCCACAGAAAGAACAGTCTGATGCACAGATTCATAAAATAAATAACAAATGTTGGTCAGGGAACTGGGGTGCATTGCAGAGAAGAGAAGGCTGAAGAGTTCACCCTAACATACTGATCAATGAGGCTGGAGGCTGGTGAGAGAAACACGTGTGTAATAAAATAATTATGACCAAAGCATGAAGGAGAGTATGATCTTGTGCTGTAAACCTTCCAGGAAGGTAAACTGTAAAGAGAAGGAAAAAAAAGCTATAAAGTCGAAACCTCTGGCTTTGAGATATATGCTCTTCTTTAAAGAGAAAATACACTTCATGATTCTTCATGTCCACATTACAAATACATGCTGGGATCCTCTTTGTGTATTGTACAAGCATACTGCAAAAAAATGCTCAGCTCTGACAATATTCAGATCTATTAGGGCCTCACACCTGATATAGGACTGAGCCATATGTGTAAATGTGTACTGGGACCATGAATTTTGTTAATCCATGCAAGGGTTAACAAGGACAGTACAGCATAGGGGCGACAGAGGGCTGAGTGTTTATATACAAGCAGGGTAATGTCACTTAGAAAAGGTGCATTGTGTGTAGAACTGCCCAAGTATATTTGAATGCTTGTTTATATAAAGACCTTCCTGCTTTCTAGAAGGCTTTTCTTTCATTACTGTCATCAGAGCTTGCACAACTTACTTTTCCAAAGGAAGAGGGAGTACCTATGCCTTCTTGTGCTGTAACAACTCGAGTACAAGCACAGATTTGCTATCAGCAGTGTAACGTTCATGTTTTTGTACCAACACCTCCATTTCTAGGCATAAAAACAGAGGGGCAAATAGGAGTGCTTGCAAAAAGGAAGGATCAGACCTGCTACACTTTTGCTTCAGAATGAGCTGCTCACATTGTGCAATGGCATTCTCCTGCAAAATTTCTTCCTGTACTTACAAAGCACCTGTGCAAGGATGGGCAACCTATGCTTTTGAAAAGTGATTGTATGGAGGGATATCTTCCATGAATCTTGCAGAAGAGTAGCCTAGAATGGTTGGCCTGGACTTGGTCTGGACTCCCAAAGCACCTTCTCATGTAACTGATCATTTGAAAGTATAATTTCAAAACAATAAATAAAACTTAAGAAATTATTTTTTAAAAAACCCACAACAAACAAGCAAAACCACCAACCAACAGACTTAGAAGAGAACAAAACCAACTCACAAGAAGGCCAGGTTTACTGAAAAGGGCTTTAGAAGAACTTGCACCACTTTCACAGAGCGCTGTGGAAGAACATGCCCCCCTTCTCAGCCTTTCTGCATTTTCTTAGGTGGCTTTTTCAGCCCAATTACAAGACTGTGGGAAACAAAAGTATGACAAAAGAGCTGACTTCTGTTCATGCATACTGCTCTATCCCCTTTGAAAGTACAGACCATCAATTTCAGTGGGACTTTGTAGCTGCTTAAAGCTAAGCATGCGCTTAAATGTTTGGAGAGTCAGATCCTTAGCACACAACTGCCTGCTCTCTGTGTGTAAAAAGAACATAAATCTGTTATCGGGGGTCTGAAAACAGTACTCCTGCTCAGTAACTGAATGTGATAAACATCTTGACCATAATAAAGTTTGTTCATTTGAGTGATCTCTGAACACACATGCACACACCCCCCCACACACACCCACACACACCCCCACACCCCCTGCTTATCTAACCAGATCCTTCCAGCTGTGTGCTTTTCTCAGAGTAGAGAACTCTCTTTCCTCCATGATATTTGGCAGGCCTTTAACTTGAGCACTGGACACATCCTTTACATTTAATTAAAGTTTGAAGAATCCTCTATTATCCAAATACTAGATTGTGAAAGAGTTTTCACGTTTTCTCTTTGCTTGCACTTTAAGCAGTCTTTAAAGCTTCCCATATTTTTTCCAAGCACAGATGCTCTCCCTTTTGACAGAATTATGGAGAATATATTTTTCCTTATCTTCTTTTACAACTTTTTCCCCTCCTACCATTTTGAGAATATACTCCAAGCTTGCTGATGTATAACTCTCATTTCACTTCACATGAACATTATTTTCTGCATTACAGAAAACATACACAAATTTATTTACAGTGAACTCCTAGTGGAATCAAATTAAATTAAGACTGGATAGAAACTGCAGTGAAATCATCTTGCTCATTCAAAGTATTGTAAAAGTATTACCTCTGGAAAGATCCTGCTGTCACCACAAGAAGTAGCATCTTATTCCATAAGCGACTCCGCCATCAGCTTCATCTTCACCATTACATTTTGGTCTAACATGAGATGCACTTTATGACATTCAGGTTCAGAAGAGGCCTTAGAACTTGATTCAGATGTTTTAACTAGTGCAAGGCCTTAGAACTTGATTCAGATGTTTTACTAATGCCTAAGTGTCTTGCACCACACAGGGTAATTAGTAGAGAAAGACATTACTCAAAATTTGGTAAAAGTGGCATTGGAGTCGATGCATTCTTGCAGATGTGGGCCCTTTCCACTCTTTGCCACTGTGAGACACCCAAAAAGATGACATAAATCAAGTACTTCCCAACTGCACACCCACTAAATACTGCCACGCAAATGGCCTTAAATGATTACAGAGCAGGTAGGTTTCAATGAGATTTATTACGAAGAGCTACACTATAATATTCTTCCCCATGGCAAATGGTTTATTGCTCCTTATGCAGTCATGTCCACAGTGATCAGGCAGATCACTGTCTTGCTCTCCTGGAGGGATGCTGGCAGTATCAGAACGATCAAAACAGGTGTGGAAAGTGAGACTTTCATACACTGGCTTTGCAACCAGACATACTTGCTTAGCCTACTGCAACTGGAAGGTCTTCCCTGATCAGATCAACTGCAAAATAAACAGAATAGTACTGAAAATGTTAAAATAACATTGTCTGTGCTGTAATTCTGCTGTGATTATGCTGGTACACCCACACACTCTGGTACAGTGTAGATGTAGTTTTACTGGTGTCTTATACTGCCAAAACGCACTCTCAGCCTGTCCAGTTAACAGGCTTGCACAGATCAAACCATCTTCAGCTTTTGTTTCACTCTCCCCAGCCTCTGATTTTGTCCCTAACACTCTGTCTTGCCCATGGAGAGAAAAGCAATACAGGAGATGGTTCAAAGGGGACTAGTAAATTGAACATGTTGCCTCTAAGGGGAGGCTTTGAAAACAAGTTTACTTCTGAAGCTAGGAGACAAAAGCATAAAACTTGATGCAATAATCACAGGGTAAAATTCAATAGTCTGTACCACTTGAGAGGTCAGGCCCAACGATCGCAACAACTTAAAATATGAAAATTGAGAGCTGCTTTAAGATTTGTGTATAGGTCAATAAAATTTACACTGCTTATGAAGTGCTCCTGGTAGACATAAAGTTAACTCGCTGTAGCTTCTTGCTCATTTCTGCCCTTTGTAATCTCTTTTCCAATCCACTATCCTTCTGCTCGTGGGTTTGTTGCCATGTCTTCCGATCACATTTCCATCTGTGTTCAAGATGTCCTTCACCCTGCTTTGCTCCCTTACCCATTTCTTTACTCCCCCGTCACCCTTCTTAATAGCAGACATGCATCTTGCTCTGCCATTCAGCTGTTCCATACATATACACTCTCTACATTTCATCACTGTCAGCCTCCTCTTTATTTTCTGCCTTGAGGGAGACACATCTGAGCAAAGATCTCTGGAGGACTGGCAGGGAGGGATTGACAGGGACTCTGGCATACAGCCACTGGATGCCAACACATTCAAAACTTGGGTTAAATAGCTTCTGAATCCTTGCTCTCATGATTGATCTCTTGTTTCTTTCTACACTGGTAAAGATAGGCAAAAAAGAGGTGTATCCTTATCAAATCTTGAAGGTCAAATGACTCAGCTGAGTAGCCTTTATTTGAATTGAAGCTTCTGAAATTAATTTGACAAAAAGAGTTTGATATATTGGCAATTTGGAAAGGAAACCAGAATTTTGGGATCACTAAACTGGAGGGATTTCCAAGGTCATCAAACTGTCATCCCACAAGTGGAAGAAACTATGACAAGACGCTAAATCCAAAGCGCTCCATTCTCCCATTGCCACCATACACGCCAGTGGCCACAAAACACTCCACCAACATATAGCAAACAAACACTTACAGAACAGGAGACCAAAACCTGCAATACTATAAACAAAATGAAAGCGAGCACAGCACTATAGTTTCTTACTCCAGCTGAGGAATACATCAGGTGAAAACTTTTCACGCAGACTGACCTCAGATACGTGTTATTTGAGCATGGGAAAAAATGGTGTTATTTTCATGAGTCAGAGGGTCCAAGAGACGTATTTTACAGACACATGATTACATCCTAGGAGCAGTCAGGATTCCTACAATCTCACAAAGCCACAGAGGAGAGGCACTCCCATGGGGCTGAGGAGGGCACGGTTCCGAGCCTTCTGGTGGACAAAGCCAGGACTGATCAAGATCTGGCCATATAGACAAAAGACCACCTTTGTGGGAGGCATCGGCCTGTCAGCCTTGCACAGCCTCTGAGAAATAGCTAGGCTTTGATGGAAAACAGGCCTTGGAAGAAAGATAAGAGGCTGTTGAGCTATGCCAAGGTGGCAGGGAAAAACAACGGACAGCTGCAACACTAAACTGTGGAAAAGCACTGAACTGTGAGAAGTTACTGCCGCGAGAACAGCACGTGAACGAGAGGGTGATTGGTCTGCACAGCGCGTGTTAGAGTGGTCTTATGCTGATAGGAGAAAAGGTTGATAGCTGTCTAATTGCTGATTTGTTAACTATGAAGTAAGAGCTTTACCGACAGCATCTGAGAGCATAAGTATATACTGTTGTAACAATAAACTCTCTCTTTCTTTCTGGATTTCATCGGGAGTCCGTGCCTCAGTTGCCACACACCTTGCCATGCTACTCTGCTGATTGAAGAAGAGGTAGGTCAAGAGAAATTGAATTTCAAGGGGGATCTGATCAGCCCCCAGGCTCCTGTTTGCCATGCATGTGAACTGGATAATCCACTGTTCCCTGTGACATTGAAAATTTTCCCCAGTGTATTTTAGCTCAGAAAGGACCTGAACAGGAACTGGAGCAAACCAGTAGATAGATCCCGAGTGACAGATTTTAGTTAGAAGCCATCGCTTATTTATTTATTTTTTAACTTCTTGCTTGTGATAAGATTTTTCAAGATTACAGACAGAAACTGCATCAAATTACTGTATAATTTAGTGTTTCAAATACTTTTTCCGTGGCTATATATGTCTGGCACACTCCTGCAGTAAGTATTGAAGGGAGAGAATTAGTTCTCTGGCTGACAAAAACAAAACTGTAACATTTGTCTTCAACAGAAACCAATTCCCCTTTCCTCTGGTTCCCCACCCCTCATTTTGGGACAAAGTATAATACACTCTTGATCTGTCAAAATAGTTCACTTAGGTAAAAATAGAAACCTTTCCTCTATGGGAGAAGATCTTTTTTTCCCTTTAAAATTTAGAAATGATCTTAAGTTAAATGTCATTCAGCTAAAAGAACCTGAAATATTTCAAGGTTTTCCCAAATTCTATCAACCTTATCCTCCCTCAGCTGAAACTATTTGACCCAAATTCATAAATGCTTTTCACTAACATGAACAAGGTATTACTGTCAGGAAAAAAAAAAAAGACATAAAGAAAAGAAGTTTTGTTTGAATGTTTCCTTATTTCTAGCCAGAAGCAAAACTGCCATCATGTTCATGGGACAAAAGCTGGGTTCCTGTGTCCTCTAACTCTCCTCCAAGGTAAGTAATTCACAATCATTTTTCCTCTTATGCTGGGGAACAAAGTGCTTAATTTCACTGGGTTTTTTTTGGTGGTGGTTTTTTTCTTTCTGCTAATTGCAGTGGTGGACAATTTAAAAGATACATGCTTAAAATCTGTGAAAGCTTTCCTAATGTAAGTATATTGGATAGGGACGCTGAGAACTCACAAACTAACAAACAGATAAATACATGGACACTGCCATGTGCTTTCACACATTGCATTAGGACTAAGAAAGAGAAAGGAAGGGAATAAACCTGCTGAAGGAAACACTTGCATTAATGACATTTAGGGAGTAAGTTGCTATAAGCAGTATTAGAATGTTCAAAGCAACAAAGACATTAAAAGAATGTGGTAAAAATAGGTAAGAAGCTTCTTCAACATTTCTCTTAGAAAAAGCAAGGAATTACATTTTTTGGATCTGGTTCTTTGCTTCAGTACCACTGCTTTGTGGGACTTGAGCATGGAAAGAAAGGGACCTAAATCACAGATATACATTTCTAGGAGACAATATAAGTGGTGTAAGAAAGTCCTATTATAAGGGGGCAATCAAGCTCCAACTGATGAGGGCAACTGCTTTACCTTCAAGTTCAATAGGCAGAGGAGGGCTAGAAAGGAGAGTAATCCTTATCTGGATAAGAACTGTTAGAAATGACTGGTAAGCTTCTGCAAGCTAGTCCCTTAGGGGGATGCTGGAAGAAGGGATCAATTGCTAAAAATGATGTATGTCCAAACATATTTGTCCAGGTTCCTCCGAGTGCGATTTGCCTCTAACAGGAATATAAGGGTTGCAGTTTCCTTCCATCAAATCCTGACTGCATGAAACTCATACATGTTCTGTGACTACAAATCTGAAAATGATTAAAATTTCCTGTGGGAAATTATGAATGCCTTTCATTTAAGGAAGCTCATAACTTTTGTTTAGAAATTATCATTTTGATTTGTACCTTTAATAGAATGGAATACTGTAAATGGATTTACATATTAGATTATAATTGTGTAAGTAAAATTAATTACATTTAATACCATCTGTGTAGGTACTTAATGAAGGAACTAGAAATTCAAATCTGTCAGTTGGAACTCAGTAATTTTTTTTAAAATATGAGCTGTACCTGGAAGTGTTGAGTTGAGTGCAACTGTATTTTGATCATCTGGCTGATTGATTTCTGCGCCATTGAGTTTGATTTCAGAAGGACTGTATTTTGGACAGTTAGGGGGTCCTAACTCTCTCACGACCATCTTCGTCCTCTGTTTAGCTGCCACTCACTCTATATAACTGCCAGATTTTTCTGTACCCCAAAAGCTAGTCCTAATAACCTCAGATGCATAATACTTTATACATTTCTGACAAAAATAAAGGTTCTTCACAGCACAAAGGACTTTGAAATCTATCTCCAGCTGAAGAAGGAATGGGAGCTCAATCCATTAACAATTCAGCCATATAAATCTTGGCTAGTGCACATATTGGATTTAGCTTTTGTTTTACTATTGTAACTGAAAAACTGCAATACAATTCCCTGTGGGATGTTAAAAACCGGGTAGTATAGGTCCTTCAGAAAATTCAAATGCGTAATTCTCACCCAGGAGCAAACTTTTATGACAGTTTTTAAAGCTTCTGAAAAACAGTTGGTTGCAGTGATTGAAGCTGAAGTGAGATTCGCATCCATTTTCTAATGCCTTAAAAATAACAACAGGAATAATGGCCCCTACACAATAGAGATGTAAAAAATTAGAGGTTTCACCAAAAGAGTTATTTAGATGAGAAAATTATAGCTGCACGTTTGCACATCTGCACCTTGACAATCATATCCATGAGAATGTTGTAATTGCCATGAATTATGCAAAATGCTAATTAAGAACTCTAATTCACTAATCATCTCACAGGGTCATAACTAGAGCTGAATTTTATTAAGGACATACAATTCTGTGAAATGAATTTCTGCACTATACATCTCTTTTCAGAGGAAAGAAGGGAGGGCATGCCGTCTTTGTGGTTTAGTTGGAAGGAAGGAATTCAAGATGAAGCTCTCTGGGCAGCCCAGCCACTGGCATCCTTTATGACTTCTGATGAACATCTTTGTTCCTCAGTTTCCCCCTGTATAAAATCAGGAAACTACCCTCCTACCCTCCCCAGCAATGTGTAAGGCTTAGTATGCTCATGTTTGTAACGTCACCTATGTAATGTTGCATAACTCTTCAAAAAGCTACCTAAAAATTTCTGAGTGTGCTGATGTCTCTGTTAAAAAACAAGAAAGAAGAATTTGCTGCTAATATGCAACTGGTATCTCTTATGAAAGTTTGAGGCAGAGGGAAAAAAAAAAAAAAAAAAAAGGCTGTGACTACCCTGGAGCCAGGAAAGAAGGAAGGAACACACTGTACTTCAGGTTACTATTTTGCTGACGAACAGGGATCATCACATGGAAAGACTACTCTAATTTGATATGGTATATTTGCAAAATGTTACTGACCCAGAGATGACAGAACTAACCTTCAGAGATTCTCCTGAGGCAATGTTTAACAATATAAAACTACAAGACTGCATCAGCTTAAGGAAATTGCACCCATGTGGATGGACACAGTCAGGCGAATCCTCAGAGGAAAATGCAGCAATTCTAAAAAAGATCTCAATGCCTCATTCCCATTAAAGTTGCTGGGGGGGAAGCTTTCAGATCCATTAGCTGGTGCTAAAGATCTCTGTTACAGAGGCTGGATATCACATCTTGGAAATACTACAGGCAGGCAGATGATAGATACAGACACAGACAATAAAATCAACTACCCTCCCCAGTTCTTGTGCTATCGAGTTTCCCAGCTGTCCTGCAGTTACACATTGTGCACACGTGCTGAGAAGTATGGGACTGCTAATACAATTATATCAATGTCTGTCTGCACCAATCTTTCTAGTGGAGACAAATCTTTCTCTGCAGCACTGATCAAGGCTTCCAAACGCACATTTGACCTAACAAGAAATTCACACCGAAGTGTTTTGGCAGACTACAGAAATACACTTCAGGTTAAAGATGGCATAAAGTATTCACTGTAAAGCAAGCTGCTTTATGTCATCCATCTAGTGGATAAAGCAGATGTGGAGATCTATGTTTGCTGAGAGAATGCATCAGCCTTGTTATACCAATAACAGAAACTGACACCAACTTCACAGCTACCAGGGGAGGTTTCCAAATTGGTGACAGTAAAACATTCATTTCCCTCTTTTTGAGGTCTGTCTGCTTCTATATGTTATGTTCTAAATTATGGCAAATTTACAGCCAGAATGCAAGAGGAGGAAAAAGTCTTAGGACTGGTCACAATTTTAACATCCGAGAGTATGTTGGCACCAAGGGAGACCCAGCTGGATGAAGTACCTCTCATACTGGGGCTAGACAGGGCCCCAGGAGACAACCTGCTCAGCATCCTCTTCCCACTAACCAGGGGGAAGCAAGAGGAGAAGATCTCAGGAAGGAAAATCAGGACACCAGGAGAAAATGTAAATGCATATAGGCTACTTTTGCCATTTTCTGTGTGTAGCCAGAAGCAGAAAGCTGGAAGACAAGTTGAGGTAACACTAGGGTTTCCTGCCATGCATCCCTCCTGAGCGCTTCAACCCTGCCTGCAGAGTGCCTGCTGGGGAACTGTCAGGGCAAAAGCCAGAAATGCTTGCAGGGAAATGTTTCCTCACCAGGACTCAGCTACCAGTGCTTGCTAGCTACAGCTTGGCAAATCATTCCTAAGAATTAGAATTTCACAGAAACGAGCTGCTATTTGCTAACACAAAGTGGGCTATGTGGTCATAGGCCAAAACCTGACCAGGTGTAAAGCAAACTCCACTAATAAGAGAGGACCTAGCTTGATATTTTCTGGGATGAATGCACCTACTTTTCAGCAGTGGGCAAAAAGGAAGGAAATACATGATAAAGCACAAAAATAAATTCAATTAGAAGAAAATTGCTAATGTTCTATTTTCATCTTTTCTAATTTATATCTCTTCGTTAAATAAATTAAATTAAATAAAACCAATTTCAAAATATAATCAAATCCAAAGAGCAGTCTTGCAGCATCTACTGACAAAACAGATAGAGGATGCTCCACGAAGAGGGCAGAACGAGTAATTCTTCCTCGAACTGACTGCTCTGGTATTACTGTCAATTAACAGGAAGACGGCCAGGGAACTCAACGCTGACAGCATTGCAAATGCAACCCATAACATTTTGCAATTCTGCTGACTTGGTTAAAGTTGTTAGTGTTCATTCTGACTGCCATGCTGACAGGTGTGGCCAGGTGAGCTTGTGGGTCATAATACAGGACTGACAACCAAGAATTGTAGATTCATTGTATGGATCTGCCATGGACCTGCTACAGGAGCCAAGGGAAAGTCATTTAATCAGGCTGTGAATCTAGGATATCATCTCCGGGTTTTTTCCACCTCTGCTCTCTATTTTGTTGAGCTGCAAGCAGCGTGACTGACAAGCTCCCACTGAGTGTCTGTATTCCACCTGACACAGAGTCCCCAACATAGGAAAAAGCCTCTAGGACAGCAGGAGCCCCTCAAATGATAAAACCTCATTATCCTCTTGGTTTTACATCCAAAACATGAGCATTTGACATTCTTGGAAGGGTGTCGTGGCTGTCAATTGCCACATATTTCCACTGTGTATTCAGCTTAGTATTATTATTGTCAGTCATAGAAGGAGTGTGGATATATGATAACACAACAGAGATAAACTGCATAGATGCAAACTCGAAAATGAGCAGCTCAGGTTAGAGACAGGGTATGACCTAAAATGTTCTTCAAGATATGTCACCAATGTTGGTATGGCAATAGCAGAAAAGTGCTCTCCAGCTGCTGGAAGATGAGGCTGGATTATATACATGTCTTGCTTAAAGCAAATACCCACTCAGATTCTCCTCCCATCTGGCAGAGCTCCCCTGGCAGCCCTGGCCCAGTGTTCTGCACATACCAACAATTCAGTGATGAGAGGGTCAAACACAAGATCTACCAGGTAAACCACAGGGACTCTCCTCATTCAAATCAGAGCAACAGGGAATGGCTTAATTTGTTGAAAGTGGTGAACAGCACAAAAAAAGAGCTTGGAAAAGGGTCTCTCTCTAGGGAGGAGACATGCCTGCTGACCCTTACAGTGACCACAGATATCTTCAGGTGCCCATCAGTTGGAGAAACAGTGCCCTGATCTTGAAAGTGTGGGAAGTGCACTGCTGAGCCAAGCCTTCCTGTGGTGGGAAAATGCAATATTAAAAGCATTCCATTCCTGCACCATTTGCAGTGGAGCTGAATGAAGGAAGCAATCAGTTTGTTCTTTAGGAGGAATAATCACAAAGCAGCAAATGACTAGAAGTCAATATTTATTAAACTGCAAGCCAGTTGCATTTTATGAGCGCCAAAAGTGAGAACATTATTATAAGATCTGATAAATCAAAGCACTGAGAGTAAACACACTGTGTAAGCTACAATTATATGCCTCTGCAAGATCAATAATTCAAGAGGTTTCATCCACATTATGCATGATGGCCTATGGGAAGTTGGCCTCTTGAGAGTGCTTGCTTGGGCTGAGAACAGATGCAGGGGCTTTTGAAGAATTCCTGTCTCCAAATTTCAAGTGGTCGACTATCATACTTTCAGAGATGCAGGAACAATACAATTATCTATAGTGGGTGGGAGGGCAGCTATTTCTTCTCTGCTAATACCAGGTGCAGAAGGCTCTGTGGGGACAAAATCCACAAGCTTTGCAGGGAGCACCTACCTCCTAAGGGAACGCTGCACCGTTAAGATCTTCTTGGTGCTAATTAAAAGCCAACACAGTGTGTTAAGGACCACCATTCTGAACTGAAGTACCCACTCCAGCAAAAGGAGCTTAGGAGAAGTGCTTCTGTCACTCTTCCTATGGACTATTCTCAGCACAGCTTCTGATCAATGTGAACTTTAAACAAACAAGCACGCTGGTTTCTCTCTCACTGAATACGTGCAGACTCAGTGTATTAGCATGGAGCAGAGGGGGAAGGGGAATAACTGCCCTGCCTTCTCTTCTGGGTGACACCACCTGCAGAGGTAACAGCCCTCCAAGACATCTCTAGCCAGCCAGCCCCACAGAGGGTCACGGTGAGTTGTAGGAGAGAATCGATATTGTGATGAACCCTCAGAGAGATTGCTCTCCAGTTCTTCCACTGCTCAATGAAACTGTCTCCCTTCTCATGTCAGCAGCAAAACTCCCAGGATTTTAAGTGAGTTATTCTAGTGTCCATCTGTTGATGTAAATTCTCCTAAAAAGCTCTATGAATTGCCCTCCTGCATTGGGCATAATCAATATCACTCCTTCTTGCCCTCCCCAAGATAGCACTTGTATTTTTCTGAAGAATGCTCTCAAACACAAAGACTGCTTGACCTTTACTGCATATCCAGGGCCTGATTATTTCTTAGCCTTCTTGTTTAGAAGGGTACCTGCCTTGCTGTGACTCACTTACAGTCTGCTGGAGTAGCTTCCATGCTGAGTCTACTGATCAGCCAAAGATTCATTTATCAGCGGATGAGGTTATGAGGTTGTCTTAGCTACACTCCCCAGCAACCTGCTTGATACTGATTTCATTTGCAGTAATAGTACCATAAAGTAAACAGCTTTGCCTTTGTTATTTGCTTTAAAGTAATCAATGCAGTGTGCACTCATTCACTCTGAGGCTTAATCAAATTAACTATATTTGTTCCCCACTTATTGCTATGGATTTCAGTCCTAATTAAGCTCCTAATCCATGAAGTTGTTTTCTTCCTGGGATAGTATAGGAAAGGCTGTTCCCACCTTCTCCCCCCTCCCCCTCACACAGGGTTATGTCAATTGGAAAGCTGTTTCCTTAAAGAAGATGCAGTTACTTCTGCTATCAAGTTGCCAAAACTCAATGCCATCGAGCTTCTAATTAAAAATCTAAATAACTTGAAAAGGGATAAATAAATAACTCCAGAAGGGTAGTCAGTTAGCCGAGCTTATCAGAAATACGTTGGCATATGCCAACGCAGAATCTCATTTTCTAAGGATGGCTTAGTTTTCAGGCAAACTTCAGCAATGTGTTTATAAAACCAGATTGCTTTAAGAGGCGGTAATTCTCTCTAGTTGGGAATACTGTGTTTTCCTAAAGAAACTAGAGCCATGCTCTCTTTGTTTCTGTCTACTAATCCTCCATCAAAACTTCTGAACTTTTTGATCCAACTTAATTACATTTGGCAGAAAGATGGACATTTCAAAGATACTGTTTTCCTGCAGTTGTTGGAAACAGCTGGACAGGGAGGTGAGAGACCCAAGTTAGTGCTCAAAGAGGAGGAAGCTGTATATGTATGAGTTTAACCACATGCTTAGTAGGCAACAGAAAAGCTACAAGGCACAGAGCTGTAAAGAGTAATTCCTTACAAGAATCCACCTCTCTCTGCCATACTTGTTTCTGCTACTAGCACAAAAGCAACTGCTTCTTGCAGACCCCTCTGAGTCTATTCTCACAATGGTACTACCTGCAGCCCCAGCCCTGCAAGGAACTGGGCTCCTTTGCCTAGGGCTGAAAGCTTTCAGTTCTTTCTGAACTTGGACTTAACATTTTATTCCCAAAACAGTCAAAACAGAGTTCCAAATTTTAAAAACTCAGTGACTTTTTTTTTTATGGTTTTGCTGGATCAAATTATTTAATTTACCATGACTTAATGGATACTTTTGGTCACCTGATATAAGCCTGTTTTATGCAGGAAGGGTTTTCTCTGAAAGAAATTGTCTGTAGTAGGTAAATTTAAGATTGTGCTTAAGAGCAGTAATTAATATTTGAAACAATGACAACTCCTATTAATACAGTCATGAAACAACCCAGGGGGATCAACAGAGATTATGATTTGTGGTGAACAGCTGCTTCTTTCAGGAAACCCTAGCCTCAACACCTCACAAACCCACATCATTCCAAACCTGCCCAAGTAAAAGCAAATGTCCATATTTTTCAGGTTAATTTCTCAAGATTGTTTAGTTAAGTGTAACCGTTATTAACCATGTCTTGGCATTTAGCCTAAGAAAAGTATATTAAAATGATTTAAATAAAATCCTGCAAAATTAAGAGGAATACCAACTGGAGATTATTTTTTTTTTTTTAATCAGAATTTTTTTATTTTTTGCCTATCCATGTTTTTGAAAGGCAGGATAACAGCATTGTAGGGACCGTATTCACTGTCACTTGTGAAAATTCCTCTTTAAAATATTTAGATATTATGCCTTCTACCCAGGAAGTCCCAGCTAACATATACATTTCTATATTAGTCAAAATTTTACATACCAATTCTAGCCTATTGTAAATGATACAGAAGGACGTCTGACTACATCTGCAGTCACTGAAGCATCAAAAGTGCAAATAAGAACCTGGGTAGCCAAGCTGCTTGGAGGTTTTCCTGCTCACAATTTAAGTAGGATTAAAATATAATGGACTGTTGCTCTCAAAACTCAAGCATACAAATACATATCTACATGCTTGCACCTTTATGAGAAGTGTGGAGTTGATGAAAGGAACTCCACTATGCACTCACTGAAGATGTCTGGTTAAGCATACATCTAAAAGCTTTCCTATAGAGTGATCACAATGCATAAAGCTGGCCAAGTGAAGAAAATTAGGATGAGGAATCTTTGATTCAACAACCTCATTCACCATAAATGTTAACTGCAGTTGTCTTTCCCCAGAGGTAGCAGCATTTCAGAGAAGCATCCATGATTTCTACATCAAATGTACTTGTCAAAAGCACCGGCCAGAACTACATTGCTGTCATAGCTCAGCTATCATTATTACTTTCTACTCTGATTACAGATGAGTACCATATGCAGTATTTGCATGCATATGGACAATGCTGTGTTCTAGCTAGTAACTACCATCCTGCCTGCAAAGATCCTGACTGATTTTAAGCACTTCTGAGTGTTCGGACGAAACATTACTACCCCAAGTCTAATGTTTTAAAACTTGGATGCTTTAAATTAAGTCATTAAATCCATACTTAGTGCATAAGTGTCCTGAATTCCTGAATAGTTCTCTAAATCAAATCTTACCTAGATCAAATCAATCATATTAAGACATTTCTTTAAAGTCTCAGCAGGTGACTTTCCAGAGAAACCTGTGGAGCCACAGAGTTTGATTGCCATTGGAAGACCTGATCTGCTCTGAAAGCTGTCAGGTTTAAGGGGAATCCTCAGTGAGTCTGGGGTAAACAGTGCTCTTTTATCCCTGCTTCAGAGCCACTCTATCCGAGGCAGCAGAGCACTCCCCAGGTACCCCACACAACCTTCATTTCATGGCAGATACAAAATCTCTGATATTTTGCAGTGAACTTCCTAGAGAGAGTCATGATATTTTCCTCTTCTTTGCCCTAATCTTCACACGCAGCCTGGCAATATTTCACAGTGGTGCAAGAATGAAATGGAGCATATTTCTGTTGAAGTGCTCCATTAAGCAACAGCAGAAAATTAACAGGTGCCACAAAGCGATCAAAAGTGACTCACTGTCTCCTCTTGACTAGAAAAAACAAGGTTTGGAGGGAAAAAGAGGAGTCACGAAGCAGGAACAATAACTGTGAAAGGCACTAGACAAAGAAGAGACTGCATGGAATTCCTCAGACTCCATACAAAACCAGGCAATGGGATTACAAATCATGCTAGAAAAAGCAAGAAATAGATTTTGTATTTTGAAGTAAAAAACCAGATTGGCTCCAACAGGTCCATGTCTTTCCTGTGCTGGGGGCTCCAGAGCTGGACACAGTACCCCAGGTGGGGTCTCACCTAGAGAGTAGAGGGGCAGAATCACCTCCCTTGACCTGCTGGCCACACTTCTTTTGATGCAGCCCAGGATACAATTGGCTTTTGGGTTGTGAGCGCATTGCCGGGTCAGGTCCAGCTTTTCATCCACCAGTACCCCCAAGTCCTTCCACCTCATGGCTGCTCTCAATCCTTTCATCCCCCAGCCTGTATTGGTACCAGGGGTTGCCCCGACCCAGGTGCAGGGTGTTGCACTTGGCCTTGTTGAACCTCATGAGGTTCACATGGCCCACTTCTTGAGCTTGTCCAGGTCCCTCTTGATGGCATCCTGATGCATAAAGATCTGTAATGCCACTTTTTTAGCCTGCTTCAGCACAACAGACTTGTCATGCCAACACTCACCCACTGCAATGAGCCTGCTATCAGTAAAGGCATGCCTATCTCTGCCAGCTCCTGAAGCTCACCCCTGCCCGTCATGGCTGTTATGGCATCAGAGGGAACAGGGAGCAGAAGCATGATGGGATAGGTCTGAACTGAAATTGCTGCTATCACTGCTCAGCATCTGTACATGCACAATCACACGGACTCTCTGCCTTCCTGCACTTTTTTCTTCTTTTTTCATATCTGTCAGCTAAACCAAAGATCCAAATGCAAAATGTAGCACTTGGGAAAATTATGTGGGTTTGTGGCACTCCCTGGAGGGCTCTGGGTCTGTGAAGCAATGAATGGATTATAATGAGTCATAAATATAGTACTTTCATCTGTGACAGGATCCTATTCTGCTATTCATATAATGTAAAGGCAAACTGCCCATTTTCTTCAGACCAGTAATCTGAAATCTCAAAGAGGGAATGAAAAATAAAGAGAAAGCATCTCTAGGCACAAATTAAGCAGACAAATATGCAAGACAACATATTTAGCAGCAGCTTTGGGAACTTTGAATAAGAAAAATAGGTGCAATTGTCTTTTAATTATTCCAAAACATAATACTGGAACAGCTAGATCAGAACAGAAGAACCATATTCAGGAGAAGAAATGAGGATGCAGTTGTACTTATGATTACTCTTCATTTTTGTGACCCCTTTGAATATCTTGCTGTAAGGCACATCCTCAAACTCTACTGCAGGTTTTACAAATTAGAGTTATTTACAAAAATCACTCTCCACCCAAAAAAGGTGAGCCTTTCTTCTTCCCTGTATGTGAGTCACCTCACATTAGAAACAGTTTGCTGAGCTCTGGCTTACCTGCTCAGCCACAACGTTCCCACTGCCTACTTGCCTGCTTCTGCTAATACTATCAGCTACCATTACTTTGACAGCATGCCTAATATAGAGATCTTTTGTATCCAAGCTGGTAAGTAACCAGCTTCCAGGCAGTCTGCTGCACTCTGGGTCTGAAAAAACTGTCAGTCATCCTCCTTTAAAGCAGCATTTGGATAAACCAGATGGACTATTCCTTCTCTGAAATCACACCCACTGAGTGGATCCATTGCAAATGGCAAGTTTGCATGGGTTAAATTGAATGACAGCAGACAGATTGCTGATTTTCAGTAATTACAGGGGCCATCTTCCCAGGCTTTTCTGCTTAAAAGAGGAACACACTTTTCATATTTCTGGCTGAAAAAAATCCTGCCATGGTTGTCCTCATTGCAGCCCAATCCTAGTGATAACCCCCTCAATATCCCTGCACCATATTGATGTTAAAGCAAATAAAGAACTGGGTATCCCATGCCTGCATGTCACTCCACCTGCAAACTATTGTTTGCAACGGTTCCCCAAAAAGGCCACAGGACTTTGTCCCTGTCCAGACCACACACAGGTAGCAAGTATTTGAAATATAAGCACAAACATTCTGGATCGGTTCAATGCCTGTAGAAGAGGGACACAGCACAGGGACTTAGGGACTTTGAGGGAAAAGGGTGTAAGTAAAGACATGCAGACATCAGCAAGGACTAGCTTTCCTGAGCTTTGGATCAGTACTGTAGCATGCACCTACGGAGACTTTTGTCTTAAAATAACAACAAAGCATGAGGGACAAGCATATATATTGAATCAGCGCAGTTTGTCTGCACTCTAAGAGCACTAATAAGCACACAGCTCAAGCAGAGCGCTGAGCAGAGATATGAATGCCAACATGTTTCCAAGGCTGAGAAAAAAAGATTCCTTCTTGATGTTCTTCCCAGCTGTTGCTAAGAAGTTTTGCTGCTTTTTTTTTTTCCCTGCATTTGCCAAGAGACCTTTCTAGAAAATTTGCATATGGATATTACCCACTTAAAATGGAAGAGAAATCATGGCTCAAGTGAGATGATTCTCCGGTACTGACATAACTAAAAGAAAGCAAGTGACATCAATGAAAAGCAGTGGCTGAGGTTTCCAGAAGTAGATGACTACAGTCACTTGTTTTCACTTTAATGGAGACTGCTCAGAGCAGTGTTGAATATTAGGCTACTTATTTTGGTATTTCAGGCCATCCAAATAGGACTTTAAGACAGACCCAATGACGAAAAAAAGAACCATGAGTTTTCCCATGTGCTTTGTACTTCAGTATTCCCCCCCCCCCAGCAGTGTCCATTTTCCTATAAAGTGTTTACACTCACATTAGAATAGCAAAACCAGAATTTCTTTTCATCTCTCAGTGGCTTTTTCAATTTCCATTTCCCAGTAATGTTTCCCTTTCCAAACTAACTTAAGACCCTTTCCCCACCTCCTTCTACAATTTCCACTTTTTTTTGTATATGCTTGTTTGTAATTTTAGACTGCAATTCCAACATCAACCCCCTGCTTTCTTGCAAGGACTTTCAAAAGAGCCTGAAGGAGTTAGGCATCCAACTCCCAGGCATATAACTTGTTAAAGCATCACTGAAAGTCCCAGCCCATATGGAAAGCAAAAACAGCTCTCCAGAAGCAGACTTATGATCCATCAGAAAGCCAGTTTTCCATGATTTGCAGCCATCAGCGGCTCCCAGTATTGTAACTAACCCCACATGTGAACAGTCCCATCGACTCCAAGGGAATTGCTCATAGCTTGAAGTTAACAATAATTATGCAGATCTTACAGAGCATTTGCGCTCTCTGTCTCAGAGACATGTTAAGGAGGTCAATACTTTTATTCCCATTGTACAGATAAGGAAATGGAGGTGATACAACTGAGCCAACCTGAATGGCAGAGCCAGGATAAATACCATGATGAATAAAGGCTACCGGTTATTACCCTGCTTGCAAAGTGTTTAATTACTAGAGTCTCATAAGAAAATTTATGAAATAGAATCCATTTCCCTGTTCTCCCTCTTTCCCGAGCACTGATTCCGGCTAATCATCATTCATCCTTCATGCCACCACACGAAAGTTAACTACAGAAAGAATAAGAAGAGTATTTATACAGCTAAAGAAGGATTTACATAGCTGGTTCCTTAGGAGCTTTTACTATGTACTGGATCAAAAATCAATTTTTTAAAAAATGCCTAAATAAATACATATTTGCCTTATAGACTGTAATAGCTCATTCAGAGCCCTGATGATGCAGTAGGGAAACAAACTTCACTCTTGGATATTACTACAGGAAGTTCCTACTCACCTGCAGGTGTGCAGGTCCGCTCACCTAAACCACCACCACACTACAGTTCCCACTGCAGAGGCTTTGCTTCTTATGCCAGACTGACCGCTGGCAGGAGGAAATGCCGTGTCTTATGGCAATCTCAGACCTACCCAGGATACCCTGTCATTTGCTATGCAAAAATTGCGTGCTGGTTTTCAGTTTAAACAACTAGTGTGCATTGCAGCTTTAGCGCTGTTACACACAGCTTGCTCCTTACTTTATGTATTCTTATCTGGGACAACTAAGCATCTAAACCACTAGGAATATGCTAAGGGTCAGGTTTTTTTATCAGCAGCATGAGTTTCTTGCTGCCTGCCCTACAAGTGTGTCTGATCTTTAGAATCCAACTTTCTTTTCTGTAGCAGAAGGGCTATATTTATCTTGTATCTAGCTCATCTTCCACTTCCACATGACAAGAGTTAGTTTAATGTTAAAAATGATGTTGTTTCAGGCCTTCATGCTTCTGGGCACTGAGAAAAGAGTAGGCAGAGCTGTGAATATGTAATCTTGGCATGACTTTCGCTTTCCATTTCCTTTACTGGCCACTAGTGGGATATTACAACAAATTTATTTCTGGCAAAACTAATTCTGTAAGAGATTTCTATCTCCTTTTGCGTAATTATTTTTTGGCTTGGACTTTTTGCTGATTATCTTTAAATTAATTGTGAGAGGAGGGGGAGATTTCTTTGGGTCTTTCGGTCTCCAAAGTATTGAAAATACTTTTTTTCATTTCTGTCTCCTTCAGACACATCCAGAGTGTCCATGAGACAATTTATGAAAGTTCCCAACAAAATTCTCAGTTCTTTGACACCCTGTGAACCTCCTTTTCATTCTCCTTTTCCATGCCAGTGTCGAGACTTTTTGTCGCTTTAAAAAAAGCACTGGCTTTCTTTTAAAGCCCACATTAAGTACATATACCAGATCAGAAAGAGAATAACCTGTGCTTACCTTCTGCTGGTTCAGGTACCAACACGACATTCAGCACTCTGCAGTCATACTTGTCAGTGTTATTAATTCCTGTAACTCAGTCTTTGGGTTTAAAGTAAACTACCCACGATGCTGGGCTGTTCTGTACAGCAGTTTCCCCATGATTTTCATTTAAAACAAACAATAAATGGAGTCACTTTCAGTTTCTAGCCTTTATTTGCTCACCTGGGGAATTGAAAGTGTTTCTTGCTGGTGGTTTGTTCTGTTCAATAGCTTTTTCCATGGACAACTTTCTGATACCTGATAGCCCCCAATGGTCCACAGCTATCTATTGGTAAAAGTTGCTGGCAGAGAATCTAGCACATAATTTTATGCACCTATGTAATGTGTGTGTAAAAATGACACCAGAAATTGATTTAGCTATTACAACAGCCAGAGCACTGCCTATCCTCTTTTTGTAGTCTGTTGACTACAGATGGTGCTGGATAACCCAAATTAAGGGCTCATGCAATCTGAAACAAGAAGCATGTATTAAACATTTACAGCAAGAAATGCAAACACCAAATGCAAATAAATAGGGTTTCCCACGGGTCCCTTCTCTTTTGTTGTCCAGAGAGTATTTTCTAACTAAAATGTTATTTTTAGTATTGTATCTGTGTGATACAATAAGCCTTATACAAATTACTACAGAAAGTCTGTGGAAACACATATTCAGGTTATATGCAGTTACAAAACTGGTGTTTGGGGAACCATCTAATAGAAGTGTAGTTTGCACCCTTGGGACTTACTTTATAGAGGGATCCAAACAGCATTTTATCTGGTTAGAATCAAGTTTCTGCCATGATATTTAAGCTTACTATCTTGGCTTTTGTCTCTCTGACTAGACATTTTTAACTCCCTGCACTGAGCAATATTTAGCAGGGCAGCTTTCTCTCTATGAAACACTTGCACATCTGAATAGCTTGAAAAGGCTTAGTAAGCAATTAGTAGATTGCAAGATTTTATAAACACTAGCAATCTCTTATTCAAGAAAAACATGATCTAGAAAATAAAAATTATTCTAAAAAATCCTACAAAATTATTTCATAAGATCTTGCTTTCATGTTTTACCATATATTTTTCCGAAGTTATGACTAATTTCACTTATCAGATACTATCTTTCTCCCTCAGGAATTTCTTTTCTTTCTTATTTTTTTTCCCCAAAGGCATAACATTTTCACAGAAGATGATTTATGACAATGTGGTGATTTTACAGCAAAAAAATTCCTCTTTTATGGGGGCCTCAATACATCCAAATCAAAACACTTCTTATGTTAGAAAGGCCTTTAATTCATCATTCTACTGAAATGTAGAGAAGGACTAACAGCCTCAGTACACAGGCATGGATCTGGTCTGGCTAAGAGGCATGGGCACAGTCATTCGGGCAGACACAGGACACTGCTCCAACCTCCACAGGATTTCTGCTAACTGGTTAAGCACATGAAGGACCTTGATACCAGTCAGTTACAACCCAAAATACAAGAGGGAATTTAAGAGCAATATGGGATGCTTTACTTAAAGCAATTTTTTCTGTCAACTCAGGTGCACAGGTCTTTCTTCAAGTTAAATCATTTATAACAATTTAGAAGGGGAAGTTGAAGGGCAGGCTGCTTTTGGAATTATGGGTACATAAAACATAGTGAGACACATCATCTGATCCAGCATCTTCCAGAATGCCCTTGTCATGCTTTTCTCTCACTACAAGCCTGGTCCCAAAACTCACTGATGGCCACTCTGTGCAGTTGCTTGTGGCTTTCATCCTAGGGATACCCTCCATTGGTCTGTGCTATTTGTGCAGTTAGCATGTATGTCAGCATTTGCTCACATAGATAGAGAGAAGGAAATAAGCTAAGAGTAGTGGGCTAGGGTTGCTATTGATTTAGTTAACATTAATTAATCAAAAATGCTTACATAAAGATCATTGGTTAGTTTCTCTGATAAAGATTTGCCTATTAAAGAAAAGCATTGCAGGTCCAGGGGTACTGTGGTAAATGCAGATTATCAAGAGACTTTTTCAGTTCACTGACACCACTCCTGGAGTCCCAGAAATGGCCCCTGGATGAGAGCAATCCTCAAAAGTACTGATCCTCCTGCCAGCAGTAAGCAAGACAGCAGAGATAGGCTAGAACAGGCAACTGGCTCAAGCAGACAAAAGAACACTAAAGAAAGTTAACCTTCATGTAACTTCTGCAAGGCTTAAATTTTGTTTAAAAATGTAAACAAATTTAAGGTGTCCTCCAGGTGTCCACGGAGTCTTTACACCCTGACTAATTTGATTTTCACCTGTGCTACAAACATGGAGCCAACATTAGCTGCAAGGTGCCCTGCAGTCTGGGACAATGCCATACTGATCACATACAAATTCAGACAGGACCTGTAGATAAGTCTCAGGTAGTTCACTCTTTGCATAGCCACAACTCAACTGCTTCTTAAAAGCCTTCATATTATAGGCATTTACTGAATGGGAAAGAAAGGTGGGATGCATCTCCAACCACTTTGCTTGAGATTATATTGAAGGCACATATTCATACCATCTCATTTTAAGCACTTAATTTAGGTGCCAAAATTATTCAACTGATCAGACTACCAGAGAGTGCCCCACAACACATCAGTCAGGCAGCAGTCAGCATCTGACAGAGGCATCTCTTTTGCCAACCACAGAAGGAGGTGTGAATTATCTCTGCAAAGTATCTCATCTCAGTCTTTCAACTAATTCTGCTACTAGAGACATTGCACTTTACTCCCTAAGTAGTTCAGTGAAATTAAAAGAGTTGGAAATATTGTTATGACTGGTCCTGCCCCATGAAGTCCGCAGGACTACATCTGCTGTCATGCCATCAAGAGTCAGGGCACAGAAGTCTTTCCATCCCCATTACTCTGCTTCCTGCAGATTTACTTGATAAGAGAGAATCCCTGTTGTGAAGGCTTTACAATCTACATAATCAGAGAAACTACACAAACCAAACTGAACAAACCAGGGGTAAGGACGTGTGGCAGGCTGGTAATTGTGTGGATAAGGGTACCTGCAAGCCTTGATTTGGATGTTCAATTACAGAACGAGGACAGATGCCTCCAAAATAAAGGAGCCACTTATTGGCTGCATTCAGGTGCTGTGCAACTCTCGATGGGATTTTATAAAAATTCTGCCTAGTGGACACGACATTATTGTACAGCAGATGAGCACTCTTATAAGGTTCAGCATCTGGTGTCCCACCTGTCAAGTAGTTTCCTATGAGCAAAATTTTGGAAACCCTAGGCTGCAAGGATCTGTATGGGCTAATGACACGAGAAAACCACTGGTAGGCAAATGGTTTAATTGAACAATGCAAGCAATTAAGAAACATAGGTCTGAGACCTTTTTCCTCATTTCTTTTTCCTACATCACTGCTTATATAGTAGGTTCACACAAAACACAGCAATCTAACACTTGAATATGTTTTGATGTCAGTGCTCAGTCATAGAAATTTTTCTGTGGATTATTCCATTCTTCTTTTTGGAGGCACTTTCTGCAAACCATGAACAATTGATCTATATTGCTCCAAATGCTTATTAGAATGAGGACCATTTAAAACGTCTGCATGACAGACACATGTGATCACCTGACCAAGGAGCTGCTGCCACACTATGCAACATTTTTGAGCAACAAGGTCCCAAACTGAATTTGTCCCAACTCCATGAGAAGGCATTGGGGTAGGGGGGCAGGGAGAAGAGAGAAAATCAGTAAAAAAAATTATCACACACATTTGCGTAAGTAATTGAAGAGTGGAGCAGAAAAAGACTTGATTCCATGAATAAATTATTCATTGCAAATTATTCACTCAGCTCCAATAAATAGAGATAGCCTCTCTTTGCTTTTTCAGAGAAAAAAGAATCCACAGTATTCCACAGAAGCCAAAAAGGAAATATTAGAGATATTATTTACACTTAAACAGAAAAAATTATTCACAGGGTGCTGAAAGCAATCTCTTCAACCAACCAACTGTCAAGAAGCCAAATTTTCAGAAGGGCGCAGCACTGAGCAACTCCTGCTATAGCCTACTGAAAATCCACCCACTTCATGGACATGCCTAAATAAGAGCTGGCGCTTTTGGAAACCTGCCCTTGGCTTCCCCTACTCACACGCTATGCACTCTACCTTACACAGGCTGGCCCACGCAGCCATACATTCTCTCTTGAATGGTATTATCTGCAGAGTGACAAAGACAACCTACAGCATCTTCAGATGCAGTGGGGGAGAGTATAAAGAGAAATTCCTGCATCCTTCCCACCCTTCCACGTTTTTCCAAACTCCCCAAAGGGGGCAATGAAGCCCTCTGTCTACAGGCTGAATGCTGGCGAGAAAGTAGCAAGACCAGAACAGACTCTCTAGTTTTAATAAAGCTGTCAGGGTTGACATATAGTATCTACTGCTTTTCCGTTCTCCTCCATCTCAAGCAGGATGGAGGGATTATGCAGATGAGCCACTATATTGTGTCTGGCTGAGAAACATTGTCCTGTATGCTTGGCATAGCCTGAATTCATTTCTATACCCCTGAATGCCCACAGCTACGAAATGCCTTGGTGGGATAAACACCTTAACAAAGCTGTTTAGCAGATTCACTAAATGGTTCTGGCAGGCAAACACGTTTCTAGTGAATGGGAGAATGTGCCCTCATTCCCCTTCCTCACTCTCAAATCTTTGAAGTTTTATTTATGTTGTATGTAAAAAATAAGACATTTAATCAGGGATCATGGGCTCTTAAAGTTACACTGCTTCTTCCACGCACAGAAATGTCATCCCGACTGTAAAACCTCTTCCACTTCCCAGCCACAGAATGAGCCACCACAAGTTTTTCACTGCTAGTTCATTTCTGCATACATCCACACTTTAGGAGGCATGAAGAAAAGGGAGTGAAGCTTTCAACACAGCAGCCCTATTCAGCTAAAGAGAAGCTGAGGCCCTTCATTTCCCTCTCCATAAGCTGCATGCTCTAGAAAGGAGGTATTGACTGTCCTTATGGCAGGCAACACAAACCTGCATCCTCCTAAAGATGTGTAGAGTCCAGAAGCCAAGGAGTTTGTATGGACTCTGCAGGACTGAGTCCTAGTATTATCACAGCTGCTGCGGGCAAGTCCTGTCACTGTTTCACTGCTGCTTCCCCTCCTGCAAAAGCTCAGGCCCAAGAAGCCATTTTTCTTGTATCCATTTATAAGCAGTCTTGGTCACTCAGCCACTCAGAGCCACTGCAGCTTTCTCACCCAGGCTTTACATCTGGATTTCACTACCGCTATCACAGCACATGGTCAGGACAAACACTGTGTGCATGGTGTGACCTTACCCAAGGCTCCTCCAGACACACGCAGTCAACAACATGGAAGACCATAATTATGTTCTTTAACACTATTCCTTTGTATCATGATTATGCTCTCTGAAAGTCAGATAAATTATATATTCTTCCCAAGAAGAATGAAAAATAACAAATCCTTAACGTAACCTGAAGCCCCTCTGTGCTGTGGAACAGGTGTAATAAAAAAGATTACACATATTAACTCACTACACTATTATTATGAAACTGCAGCCATAAGAATGCATCCCCAACTGATATTTTTTAAGAAGGTTACATCCTAGTGCAACCTGAAGTATTAATGAAGCAAAAGCTTGGGCCAGATGAAGCCCAGATACAGCAGAGGTACTTTATCAAGTTATCACAATTCCTTTCCTGCACTAGGAATACTGCAGTTGATTACAGTGAATCATGACAGCATGGACTGCTAAAAAGTAGGCATTGTAATTTGATTGTTGATCTGGTATCTATTCTTTCTCTTTTCTGTCTCTCACAGGGAGAAGAATAAGGAGTAATAGCACATCAAAACAAAGAAAGCTTTAAATACCAGCCTAGACACATTACCTTGGCTTCCGTGTTTTGTTAGTATTTTAAGAATGAATTGACAGGTTTGACAAAATGGGTATCGAAAGAATTTGAAAAAATGTCAAAGCTATAGGATCTAATCAAGACAGACTGTACAGGCAGCTTCTGCAGAAGAAAGGGCTGTGTGCAGGTGGGCTGCATACTAAAACTCAGAAGGGCAGGCAGTCACCGCAGGTTTTTTCCTGATTTTAGGGAAACAGAGATCAATGTTGTGAATCTCTATAAACAATCTGGAAAAAAGCTTCTGCTCCCATCTTACCTTTCCTTGTTAGGCAACCCACCCACCCACTATTTTCCCTCCCCCCTACCCTGATTAGCTCCATTAAATTTCCATATAGGCAGGTGAAGTTGTGGCTGATAGCAGGTCTTTGTCATGCGAAGCATGAAGGCAAAGAGTTGCTGCAATGCATCTGAAAAATGGCAGGCTTCACAGCACATTGCCTCAAGAGGTTAGGTCCAATTAGAATATCATCCAAGATCAGTTTTAATTTAGCTTCTATTTATGACTACTTGGCTTAATAAATTAATTTAGTTTACTGTGCAAACAAAACCACAAGTCTGGGAAGGTGAACAGATTCATAAGATGATTTCTGGAGAGGATGCCTTCAACCACAAGCTGAATAAGAAACTCTAATGACTTGGCCTGTGACAGTTTCAAATAATATCTCCTTGATTCTACTGAAGTCTAGGCTTATTCTTTACATGTTTCTTTGCTGAATGAGGGAAAGGTGACAAATAAATCGTAAATAGAGATAGATTAATAGTAAATAGAAATCGATTAATAGTAAATAGTGATAAATACAGTTGTCTTATTCTTTCTCAGCAGCAGGACCCTGATTCAAGGCGGCACTTGGGCATATGTTGCTATAAGCACACAGTTAAGAGCTTTCTCTTCCTGTTTCTGTATTGTTTTAGCCGGTTTCCTTAGAGGTTCTTAATCACAACCACATTTCCCATCTAGCGAAGAGGAGGTCATCGCTGGCTATTTTACCCGCTTGCTCAGCACCTCTTCTCTTCCCTGGGATCCTTCCTCTACAACAGCCACCCAGATTTGCCTCTTCCTCCTTAGTCTCTGCCCAGACCATCCTTTTGCAAGTAGTTCTGGCTCTGCACCAGTCTTCCTAGTCAGAATCCACTCTCATAGCTTTCTCCCCAGGCTCTGCACCTGCTGGCTGTTTTCTAGAGTTCTGTGCCTGCTACCCAGGGAAAGAATTTACAGTAGCCCCCTTGACTGGATGCCTGATGAGCAGAGAAGGCACAGAAGCTGAGGAGGATCTTGGCGAGACATTCAGGGTTCTTAGATGAAACCACTAGGAGAAGAAAACTGAGCAACAGCAGGGTCATATTCAAAGGATCCAATCCCTTCAGTAACCATGTCTGAGCAAAGACTGAGATTGAAACATTTCCTATATTGCACTCCAGAAGGAGCCCAGCCAAAGACCTGGGTGCCCATGACATGCAGAGCAGAGACACAAAAGTGGAAAAGCCAAGCAAAGTAGCAGAACTTCTCCAGGCATTTCTGCACCTGTAGTATGTGAGTTAAAACTGAAGTCAGTGGTATGTGTCCAAGAGTTGTCACTGCTATATGCGAGTTATTTCCCTGATCTCCATGCAAATGCTGCATCCCTCCTTTTGATTTCAATAAAATCCCTGGGAGCCTTTCTCTGAGCAATCACTTGTTCAACAGACATTCTAGGTTCACATCATCCATGAAAGAGTCCAAACACCAGAGGCTGAAGAAAGCTGCACCCCTTTTGTTTATAAGCAATGGTGTTTAAACTGTTCTCAAGCACTCTCAACAATTTGCATTCCTTTTTGCAAAACAGGACAAATCCATCTGACATATGCTAGGTTCAGAGCGCAGAGAGTTTTTCGAAATCAAAAGGAAAAAGAAAAGCTGCAGGAAGGGATTCGGAGAAGCAGAAGAAAACATTTCAAAACCTCTATAGACAGGAATCTATAGCAGCAAGTGAGAACTTTCATCTCACTTCTCCTTTGAAGGACTGATAAATGTTTCTATTTATTGTAAGCATCTACTTCATTTTAGCCCCTTTAGCACTGCTTAGCGGGGACATGTCTATTATAAATTAACTACAACAGGATTATACATTAGAGATGCAAGCCATGGCTGATGAAATTCTGCTCAAGTACAGTACAACAAAACTGAAAAGTTCAGTGGAGTTTCTCAGGCTTGATACTACCATAATTAAAACCTGGTGTGAGAAAAGTCTCTTACTGTATCCCTCCCCCTTCAGCTGTGGTATTTTTTTACTACAGTGTTCATTTTCCATGTAGAAATCCAGATCTCTAATCCACTCTTTACTGTTTCACATCTGACATTCTAATTTATGCCAGTGCAAAACAGGTTTACTGCACTAACAAATCAAAGTAGTTATTTTACCCTAGTTTAAATGAACCGAGGAAGCTCCCAATAATGAAATATTAGGCCTTCTGCATTTCAGTGTGAGTGTTTAAATTGTAACCTCCAAATTTGACCTTACAGCAGCCAAGGGGATATGATTAGCATAGCTCACTCCGTAAATATTCCAAAATCGTCATACTTTCAACCAACGTAAGAAATTAGGATTACAGATGCAACTCAGAAGTGTTATTTGCAAGAGCAAATTTGTGTATTTTCTTATTTGTATTATCTGCATAGTTTCTGTTTGTATAGTTCAACTGACTGTAGCAATATTTGTTTAAACACTAGCACTGACATCCGTGTGAGACATCACATCTTTTCTGAACTAATTTCAAGATCTGCCCTTAGACACAATGGATCCTGAAGAGAGCTTGCTGGAATATTTTTTGCTAAGGCAAATATTTTTCTAGAAAGTGTTTTCGAAAATCACATCATATTGAAGATGCTTCAAAAAAATTTTTTTCCTTTTGACAAAAAAAGACCTCTCAGATCTATGGCTGTCTTATCTCTTCTTATAAGAAAGACCTGTAAGTTGAAGGCACAGCTATTGATACTATGTAGCATCATGAAAACATTCAGCAGTACCTGGTTTTCAAAATAAGCTCAAATTCTTGAACCTGTTGTGAAACCAGCCTGCTCTACTGCAGGGATCTTTTCAAAATCTTGAATCTCTTTTCCTGTACATCCACAACAGGTGATGGATGAGAGAAATGTACAATGGCACCTCTATATTCTCCTACCCAAAGCTAAAAATCAAAACGTAAGTTAATTCTGAATTTTTCTACTAAAAAATTGAAATACCAGCCCTACTACACCTCAGAACATTTCTGCAAAACCTATGTTTTAAGAACTTTTTTAAAACCATCACTGATGTATAAAGGACTTATCCAATATTGGGTGCTAAATACATGAGAGGATCTGACTATATGTTTCAGGAATATCTCCAAATCCAGTAAATTAATTTGATACTTAATGTCTGTGAACTTTGATGGTCCCTTTGGGGCAAATCACAGAAACTTTTGGCCTTCTCTGATAAAGCAGGCAGCCAAAAACTGGATTTCAGTTGATATTTGCCCTATCCCTCCATACACTCTTTTACTGGCAAACAGATATACTAGAACGTGCAGTACTTGAAAACCACTTTTTTTATTTTCCATATTAAACCATAACTGGTCTGAGGCTAGTGCAGAAATCTGCCAAATGAATTGGTTCAGCATATTTGCAGAATATAAAGCAAATCTGCAAATAAAGCTGGCAGAGTGAAAGCACAGACCCACTGAAAGCACATGGCAAAGCTCCCACTGGTGAGAGCAGAGGCAGAACACACCCACACTACCTGCAGATATGATGCAAAGCAGAAAGCAACATCTTAGATTGGGATTTTTCATAGGATCTGAGGTGTCAGGCACCCTGATCCCACCGTAATTCCACTTGTCAGGAGGTTCCAGCTGTTCCTCAACAGCTGGGTCCCAAAATTTCCATTACTGTTTTATGATTTGTTCCAGCAAGCTCTAAACTTTCTCTGATACCAGCTGGAACTCACGTTGCACCATGTAACAGCAGTGGTACTAACAAATATTTGCTAATACTTGCCAATATTTGCTCCTACTGCTTTGTTAGCCTCCTTACTCTAAGCATCCATTTTCGATTATTGCTGCCACACTTCCCTGATCCCATTGGGTTGATGATTGAAATTAACAGTCTGCCCATCATCACCAGGCTTCACACAGATCTTGAGAAAGTGCAGAGGCAAAGGCAAAGTTGTTCCAAGCTTGGCTGAAAGAAACTGCAGGCATTATCACTAAGTTTAAAGAGACCTGTCATTGCAAAATGCCAGCTACAAACCGTCACCTCTAATTTCTACCTCCTCCCCTTCTGATGAATAGGCAGTGATTTGGGTTTGTTCCACTTACCTGTCCCTCAAACCAGCAAATAATATTTCTCCATGCCAGTCAGTGTCCTTTTTCCCACTTGGCAAACACTGGTTTGCTCCCTGCTGCATCACCTTCTGCACAAGAACTGGCTCTGCAACTGTTTGGTTTTGATTACTTCCTTATTTTTATTAGCATAGTCTATAGCAGCTCAGCTTTGGGAGCCTGGCTAAAGCCCTTCCAATAGCCTTGTCATTCTGACAGCTCACTTGTCCAGCAGCAGCATAAAAGCTGTCTTGTAGACAGGCGAATTTCAAATACCCATTGACTGGAAAGTGGGTGCAGCTAGGCACAGGCCAAACGTTCTGGTGGTAGTCCAAGGCATTAAGGTTTTGGTTCAGAGGAAGGAACCCAGCAATTAAGAAGTCCATTTTTGGCTACCATACTACAGCACTCCACCGCAACACAAGTGTTCCCAGGCGATACACTTGCCCACACCCCCAGCAGCATGTTGGCTGGGCTAGAGTTTCTATGAGGAATGAGTTTGATACGGGAAAGTAAACCGCATCTGTTTCAGTACACCGAGGACTGAGCCTCAGTCCTTCAGTTCCAAGAGCTGCCTTTGCTGTTGAAAGCAACAAAGAACAGAAATAGACTCTACTCTCACATCTTGAAATCCCAAAGGATTATGTCAGAAACAGCAGGTGATCTCTTCCAGTCCTGCTCTATCCTCTGCACAGACAGAAAAGTACTTAAAAGAAAGAAATTGAAATTTCCTCCCTATGCATTTTTTTTACTCTCCACTGCTTTTCAGTTTTAAAAAATGTGAATTAAAATAAGACAGAAAAGGAGACCTGACATTCTTCGAGTCACAAAAACATACAAAAATAGGGAGAGGGGTTGGTTTAAAAGAAAAAAAGAAAAAAAAAATAAAAGACACAACCAAAAAACACAAAACCAACAAAACAACAAAATTTGCAAACAAGAAATTATTTTTGCCTCTTGGCTATTTTCTAATTTCATTTGGGAGATAATAAGGGCCTGCAACAGCTTGCCCAGAGCAGTCAGGCATCTGTCCTTGTGCCGAAAAAAGCCCTGAGCAACCTGGTCTGAACGTGCTGCTGGCCCTGCTCAGGGTGGGTGGCTGGAGTAAATGACCTCCTGAGTACATTTGTAATATTGCCACTGCTGTTGCACATTCTATCATCTATCTATGCGTGATACTTACAACATTTATTACTTTTGTTTTTTTAAGCAGGCATATCACTAATATAAAGTAGGACCTCAAAGCAAATCCTGAACCTCTCCTGGTTTCACCTCTACCTCATTCAGAGCTGATGAGAAACCACCGTAGGGAGCTGTGTTACAGATACACCTGTACCACCTTAGCCACAGTGTCCTGTACGTGCTGGACAACTCTCTTAATTCCTTCAAGTGTAAATCACTCTCCAAACTAACGGGCTAGAGGAATTATAGCAGGACAATGTTATTACCTTGCAGTTCTAAGATATTACCCTTTAAGATATCTAAGCAACAGAAGCCTCTGATTTATCTATTCAGAAACTGCCTGCACAAATGCTTAGCTAAAAGAAGTGTGTGTTCATACAAGTTTCAGACTTCACATTTGTACTAGGGAGGAAAAGATACTGAAATATCCTGCAAGGAAGTCAATATATCACTGCAGACAAGTAAACCTTGACTGCAGTCTCCATCTCTCTGCCTTGCACTCAGTCAATGAGCAGGATGACCAGACACTGCAGATAGGCCATGACAGTAAAGGAGATGACAAGTCTGCCAGAAACCATACAAACCTCATTTGTTAAGCCAGCACATTATTCATGATTACCAAACCCAGCACCGGAGAGGGTGTTCTGCCCCTACCACATCCATATGGGTCTCAGCACCCTTGGACTTGGAGAAGCTACATTCCCAGGTCTATGTCCATCCCACTTCAGATCAGGGCCAATTTCCTTTCTACATTTTCCTGAACTCCTTCTTACTTTAAAGGATGTCCCCATTCATCAGCTTCTCATCTGCAGTTTCTTCTCCCTTTTCTTATGTGCAGAGGGAAGAGCTCTGAGAACTACCTCTCTGGCCATCTCCAGATGTCAGCTCTGCTCCCAGGCCTACAAAACGTGGCAGCTGACAAAGCAAGCATTAATCCCGTGAATTGCTCTTTGCCATGCATGACTCATTCAGTTCACTACTATCTTATCCTTTACCTCCATTTATTCCTTCCATTGCTTCCTCCTTTCCCAAGTCAAAATTAAGTTTCTTGAAACTTTTTAGTCCAGGCTTCTGAAAAGCTCTTTGAACCCATGACCCCAACTAGTATTTCAAAAAGTGTATTTCTCCTTTAACTGTATGCATGAAGAGATGAAGTTTTCAGACATGCCCAGCACAGCAAGCAGGTCTCAGTAGAAGATACAAGAGACAGAAATATATTTCAGCATCAGTGGCTAACCAGGAACTGCAGGAGCAGACCTCTGAAAAAAAATTTCCTTTTGACATCATCCATGTTTAAATGACAATATTGACATAAGTGTCTCGCTCTCTACTGTAATTGAGTGTTCCATTTCTGGTCCTTTATTACCAGTTTCAAGAATAATCTTTCTGCCTCATGGGGCAGGGGAAAGAGGGCAGGCAGAAATCAACATTTCTATTGAATAGGAAATTCTAGTAATTCAATCTTTTTTCTTCTGTGTAGGAGAAAATAGAACTGCTTACAAGAAAGCATTAACTTTTTATTTTCAGAATGGAAGAGTTCAGGAAAAAAGCTGTTTCGTTTATTAAACAGTTTCTCAACTGAAATGATTTATTTTACCTTCCTGCCTGAAGAAGTTGCACTCCATTTTGTTGAGCCAAACAGACACTGGTCATGTTAATCCTATTCCACCAGGCCGACCTGAGACACAGCAGACTCACTACTCTCTCTTTCAGCAGAAGCACTTGGAAATGCCACATGCCACTTCAGATTCCACAGTGCTGGGATGATGCATCATCCCCCCATATCCCACACGGTCATTTGGAAGTTTCTGTAGCAAGAACTAAGGAAAGAGGTTGCACAGGACACAGCTCCACAATTGCATTAGTCTTCTTAAGCAGTACAAACCCCCCTTCATTCAAACAAAATTAAATACCATATCTTCCATTTAACTCGGTCTTGGAACTTATTTTAGTCTATGATGAATACATCACAATATTTACTGTTGTAAAATTACTTGCATCTTGGCTTTGTTGTAAAAGCAAGTACAGCATAGAACTTACATCCATGTCTCCAAACCACAGTTAGACCTGATTCCTCACCACTGCATGTCAGCAGAGCTGATCCTCAGCTGACATACCCCTTCTGAGTCCACATTTCCGAGCTCATCTGCCTTGCCACACAATATCAAGTCACTTAGGTCCTTGCAAAGCACTACATCACACAGCTCCCAGCATCCTGAATTTGATTTTCTCTCCTTCTTGAGGACACTAGTCTCCTCACTCCACCATCTCCCACTGCAAAGCCAAACTTCCATTTCTGTGGAAAACTGCTTCCTGACTAAGTGAGGAAAAAAAAAAAAATCCAAAATGCATCTCTTTTCTTTATGCATAATTTCCTGTCATCAAACATTTTAGACAAAACATGAAGGTGTATTGCTTTTTCAGCTGTTTAACAAAAATTATCTATTTTTGGTACCAGGATACCCAGCAGTCATGGCACTGTCTTGCTTTTTGTTGAGAAATTACTTTTGCCCTGAAAGAAACCATACAATTGTTTTCTCCATTTATCCTGCTATGGTGTGGAGCAGCTCCCAGCATTACCAACCTGCATGCCTGTGGAGTAGCCGTTCCCCCATTGAGACAGACACAGAGGAAGGTGTTGCTACTTCTGTTCCCATCACTGGGATTGCAGAACCATTTGCAGTCTCCCAAACTGAAAGACCCTTGAGCTCCTGAAAGTGGAGACAGAAAATAAGGAAGAAGAATTTGTTTTCCTTGGAGTTCTGGTATCTGTTCAATACTTCTCTGTTCAAGGTTGGAGATAACAGAATGAATGCAGTCCTGCAGGAAGACTGTTCTCCTATTTTGTGTTCCTGTCCACCAGCTTCTCTATCTTTAGATACATGGCAAGAAATCCAGGCAGCTTTTTTCCATTCCTGAGATGCACATTTTTTGGCATAGCATTCCAGCTCTTCAAGTGTTTTTCAAGATCCATCTACAGCCTGATTTTGCAATTAGTGGTGTTTGTACAATAAAGTCTCCAAAACACAAAATTTGGAGTACTTTAATCATAAAGATATTATGTTTTCCACCATCTTACAACTTCTATTCAATCCTTCATAGGATTCATTTTCTTGAGTCAGGGTAACCACAAGCTACACTATTTAAGTTGTAAATTACAGCCTTTTACAGTATTTGAAAGCCCAAATCCTTCATTCACACACTACATTATTTCCACCCAATTGCTAAAGAGATTAAGTATTTAAAAATAAATATTGTCTAGAATCTTTCCAATTAGGATTAGCTGGAAATGAACTAGTATCAAGTGAACATGTTTTCTCTATCATTAAAATGTGAGATCAATACAATGAAGATGAAGGCAAAGGCGGAGACTAGGAGAATGAAGAACTGCCCACTGTAGAAGATCAGGTTCAAAACCATCTAAGGAACCTGAAGGTGCACAAGTCCATGGGACCTGATGAGATGCATCCGTGGGTCCTGAGGGAACTGGCGGATAAAGGGGCTAAGCCGCTATCCATCATAATTCAGAAGTCCTGGCAGTCCAGTGAAGTTGCTGCTGACTGGAAAAGGGGAAACATAACTCCCATTTTTTAAAAGGGAAAAAAAGAAGACTCAGGGAACTACAGGCCAATCAGTCTCACCTCTGTGTCCAGCAAGATCATGGAGACGATCCTCCTGAAAACTGTGCTAGGGCACTTGGAAAATAAGGAGGTGATTGGTGACAGCCAACATGGCTTCACTAAGGGCAAATTGTGCCTGATGAATTTGGTGGCCTTCTATGATGGGGTTGCAACCTTGGTGGATAAGGGAAAAGAAACTCATGTCATCTACCTGGACTTGTGCAAAGAATTTGACACTGTCCTGCACGATATCCTTGTCTCTAAATTGGAGAGACATGGATTTGATGGATGGACCACTTGATGGGTAAGGAACTTGCTAAAGCATAAGCTCAAAAAGCAGATTAGCAGAGTCTTTACCTAGGCAGGCTTCTCTTAATACAAGTGTCACACTGTTAAGAACAGCAAAAGGCATAGAAATGGTCATACTTGGTCAGAGCAAGGGCAAGATTAGCCCCATATACACTCTTGGATAGAAGCCAACCCTCATCCTTGACCTTAGGCATCCATTAAGAACAGTTTAACAAGATATCTTCCTCATGGTCCACTTCCAACGTCCAACTGTTTTTGGACTCTGGGACTTGTTTTTATGTTTTTAGCACGTTTCAATCAATTTATTTTCAATAAAGCTCAAGGCTCCTGCTGAAACAGTGAGAGCTTTTATCATCAATAAATGGCAACCACTACATTATGTGGCAAGTGGCTCTGCAGATAAACTTCAATGAAGAGCCATCTCCTCTCACTTATTTTGCGTGCAACCTGCCAGCCTCTTCAATGCCTCCTAGTTCCTAGCTCTTTGTGCCACCAATTTAGACAGATCTGTCAATTCAGAGAGATAGTTTTGTGAGCTGCTACACACATTGCCACAGGTGAATTTCAGACTGGGATACTTCTTTCATGGAGGACGCATTTTAAAAAAAGACTACAGGGAACAAAATGGAGCTAAATTTCTTCATGCAAACTAAGAGTAACATACAAATACCTGCTTGCTGCTGTACAACTTCGGTGTAGAAAGTCAGCTGAAACCATGCAGACAAGCACTACACAAACAAGAAAGAGCCACAATCCCACAAAAGAGTGTGCAGGAGGCAGGTATAACACGACGTGGTTGAAGGCTCAATTGCAAGACCTTCCCAGGCATACCAGACGTCCTGGCTAGAGATGAGCTGGTGCAAAGGCAGGAGGTACCTGGTTTTGTTACACATAGCAGAAAATTTTTTCCCATTGGAAGCACAAGTGTGATTCCCTCACAGGCCCTGAAGCAGTCCAGCTCTGCCTCTCACTTGAGATTGATGGCAGCAGGGGGGGATGATGACACAGGACATGACACACAGCAGTTCACCAAATAAAATAGCTGATTGCTTCACTTTTTGGCAATTTGAGGCTAGTTCTTAAAAGACAAACCCTGGGAGGCAAAGCAGAAGAAAACAGCTTCTTCTATAAAGGAGGCTTATTAAAAATAGGGAACATGTAAAGAAAATTCACTCTCTAAATATCAGCTGCTCATGTCCAAATTGATTTCATAAATCTATCACCTTTTCTCACCTTTCTTTCCCCTCTGATGAGGTCACAACTAATAAGTTTCCTGCTGTGATCCCAACACAGGGTGAAAAATCTACGGGAAATCCATTCAGGTAGCTGTAGTTTGGCATAAAGGCCTTCTATTAATGAATTGACACTAGAAACATAGCTTTCATCTCCTGCAGGGTCACTGCTATAAGGAAGTACTTACGTGATCTCTAAATGCCAAAGTCATTCTTCTGTTCAGAAACATGGTCTTGACTGAGTTGCCAGACCCCTGGGAAATTACATTCCTGTGGAGCTCAAACGTAATGAGCAACAAGCAAATCCTACTAGCTCAAAAGCCAGGTTGATATATTCCTGCTGCACCAACAGGACCCCCAAGTCAGCAGCATTTAAGCAGCACCTAGTGTGCTCACCTCTGTTGAGATAATTGCTAACCTTGTCAGCTTATTCCATGGATATATTGCAACACCTCATGCTTATACAACCTTTTTTAGGCAGGAAGATCAGCTTGCTTTCCAGAACAGATCCCACACAAGGAAGTATGACTAGCAAAGAGGAACCTAAGGCACAACAACAGATGTATGTTATTCATGGTAGGCTTGTATTGGTGAAGAGAAAACATGAGGGGGTCCCCTCTCACTTTAAATGTTAAGAAGAACAGAGTATATCCTCTGTCTCACTGTTGGTCTGATATTTAGGTCTAACCTATTCAGACTCAAGATGGGAAGTACCAGCACCAAGTGGACAGCCAGCAGACATTTTCTCCAGACAACACTTTTCTTTGCATTGATGTTTGCTGCTGAGTAGTAACTACCTGTGAGGAACACCCACCTTCCTGTGTTGCACTACTGCAAGCTGGAACCCCACATGCTTTGCTAAGATGAGTGGGGCCAGTGCATGCCCTCTTTCATAGCAGCAGAAGGTGCAGGTATACAGCCTTTGACCAGGACTGATGTGATTAATTGCACTCATGCAAATTTCTTTTGTCTTATCATGCTTGAGAGGCCCAGGATATAGCAGTCCTAATGTTTGGACCACTATCTCTTCTACCATGTAAATTAAATTCCTTGCTGCTGCCAATGGCCAAGAGATCAAATTAGAGTGCTGCCTGCATCCCAACCCCCCATGTAAAAAAGTATGTATCAGCACTCAACTTACATTACCAGCATGTGTGTCTCAGTGATTCTACACTTGCAGAAATCATGTAGTAACACCCTGATGCTAAAGCTAAAGTACTGGCCCCACCCAAGTTTCTCTGCAATGTCTCACCCCAGTGCCCCACTATTCTAGTCCTAACTGTTTAATCACAACGCCATGCAGTAACTCTAGGTTAAACCAGAGACCTCAGCTGAAAGTGAATCCCTGTAGCATGGACCGCAATAGCTGGTCATGATAGCCCAATGAGCTAAGTGGTCCTAGCTTCAAACCTTCTTGTTAATAATGGCCCTTTGGGGGGTTTCTACCTGCTTCCTCTTATGTGTGGTCAGGGACTAGGGAGGTTGTTGCCTTTTTTAAGTGCAGGCAATTGCAACAACATGGACTTCTAGTCGTGTGCTTTTTATGCAATAACACTGTGCTATGAAATTCAGTGCAATGCGCTCCATAACCAAAGTGAACTGTATATAATGTATTTTATTTGCACAAGGGACTGCTTTTCATCTCTCTCTCACTGCCATCTTCCCCAGTGTTCTATCAGGCTTTTCAAAAATACTGTGTTTTCCATAACATCTCAGGTTTCAGTGACTGTGCCATCATTTTATAAGCACCCACCTTGGGAGAAGCATGAACCTTATTAGAAATGTTGAGCTGAAGTTCAGCAAACACGATTCCAGCCTTGCCATTGCTTTACAAATACAAGAAAGTCATTGAGACATACTTGAAAAATTATCTCCCCACTACACAGATAAAAATTTACCAAAAAAGTTTCTCTCTTCAGTTGGAGGTCTTCAAAAGAGTATTTTTGTTTTTCAACCGACACATTGGCTCCAGATTTAAAAACTTGGGGAATGGAGGAGGGGGTAGAAGGGAGCGGAGGGAAGAGGGGAAGGTTTTGTTTCTAAAACTTGTATTTTCATCTGAAAAAAAGTCTTCAAGCAGTTTTCATACCCCGTATATCAGTGATTGAAAAGATATGTCCTGCAAGCTGCTTCTGTCCTGCAAATAAGTAGTGTATTTACACTATTGAAGGCTTCTATTCATTGAGCTTGTTGATAAATGAAGAAGAGGAGGTAGGACTGTGGTTGAGGACTTCATGCTGAGTACAAGATATTAAACTGATAGATTATTATGATCTAAATATATTAAAGTCCCATTACTTAATACTAATGACAATGCGAGGGCGTATTTGCTAAACAGCCTTTCTGTCTTCTCAGACATCAGTACTCAGCAGATTACAGGAACGGAATTTCAACAATCACTCATATTTTTCTGCTAGGCTTCAACAACATGCTATGCTTAGAAAAGACGAAATGCAATACAGTTCAATCCCACTAGGTCTCAATACTTTCCTAGCAGCTGTGCAGTAGGCTTATCGGGGCTTACAAAGTGGGCCCTTTCCATGTCTGTTCAATTACAGATAATAATTGAAGGCATTAATCACACATTTACAACAAAATTTTCCACAGTTAGAGACACCCTGCACATTATGGGAGCCAATATACATCCACCTATTTATGTTGCTATGCTGTTCTTGGTCTGAAAGAAAAATATAATCAAAACTTAAACAATGAATGGATTTTCACATTTAATGGGCTGGGCTTTCAGCCTGGTACAGCAACTCAGTGGAAGTGACCCTCTCCTGATTTTTGTTTTTCCTTACTGCTATTGGAAGGACTGGGAGAAATCATCCCAGAATGCTTAGGAGCATGCACACCACTAAAAAAAAACCATGTGGTGGAGTTGTTCTCAGCCACACCATTCACCACTAAGTGTGGTAAACTATTTTAAGTGATGTGGTATCCTCTCATTCTATCAAGTTAAGCCCAACACGGGGGAACATACTTTGTCCTCCTATCAGATGAATTAGAAACTAAGTTTGAGGCAGTCAGCAATGCCTAGATGATTGCCCAGAGTTGCTGAATGATGGTCAAGGAAAGTTTTAACTTGCAGATCTAGCCCTGGGCACCAAAACAGAGGCACAGGAACCTCAAATATCATTTTAAAAGAAGTCTAGGAAAGCGGGATAACAGAATTAGGTGAGATAACAGAAAAGGTCGCAAACTGAATACCCAAATCCCTTAAGTTTTTTGTAAATAAGGAGTGGGACACAAGACTAGGAATATGTCTCCAGTAGTGTAACAATGGAAGACCTTGCAAGAACAACATTTTCAGGAATGTCCAGTAACTGTTAATAATCTTTTTGTTAGTGCTTAGTTTTTTAGAACCACCTTTGACAAAAAACCCAAGTGTTTTCCATGTTGCAGAGCCTTATGCCAAGAGCAGACAAATTCATGTCTGAATTTTTCAAATGCTTCCATTTACCCACTGTAGAAGCGACACCAGTGTGACATCACTTTACTTTTCAGCCCTCTAGAACAGCAAGTTACAGGTGCAGGGCAGAAGGCCAAGTCAAAGCCACAGCAGCTGAAGTTGAACAGACTTTTGGATTTCAGTAAGTCTTTGCTCTCTGCATTTATCCACAGACGCAGTAGCAAACTCTACACTCTCAAACACTGCCATTGTCACAGGACTGCTCTTAGGATTTATACTTCTTTCTATGAACAACACAATACCTCCAGCTAGAGCAGGTGAGAAAGCATTTGGTGGAAGTAAAGGGAGGGAAATTCAACAAATCCAGAGCATTTCATGGAAACTGCCTGTGTTAGGACAGCTGAAATACTGTCAGAGTTTACATGGGGACTCCCTGGTCTCCAGCAGCCTGCCAAGACACCAGGGAGCCTTAAAGGCCATGTAGAGCCATGCAACAGATGGCAACGTGGACCCTACTTGGGTCCTCGTCTGTAGGTCACAGGCCTCCTGGAGGGGCTGCCAAAGGTTTGGGATGAAGTGGAAGCCTTGCCTTGGAGTGGAGGGGAAACAGAAACCCCAATGTCCCTGTGTTACTTGCCACATACCTAGGAGCCTCCATGCCCACAGTCTGTGGCCCATACCTCTACCCTGACCCAGATGCTCTATGTTCTTAATCTCTTTCTCCCTATTTAAAAAAAAAAAAAAAAAAAAAAAAAAAAAGTAAAATTACTGTGAAGCAAAGAAACGTATCCAGCTCTCCCCAAGCCCATGTTTTCACAGGACTTTACAGGAAACGATGTTATTTATTACTGCAGAAGATGATCAGACTCCACAGGGCAGATTCAGGAGAGGAGGGGACCTGCAGGGATAGCAGGTTTTTCTCCTCCATTAGTTCTTCACATGCCACACCAAGCTTCACATTGCAGAGCAGCTGTACCCTTCCACATCCACACCACGCTGCCTGGAGCTCTGCACTGTCAGATACGCTAAGCAGACAGATGAGAGCCTCATCTGCTGATGATAGGCTCCACAGAAAGATTCCTGTTAGCAACAGGGGGCTCTCATGGCACTACATACATTAGCCCCCCAGCTCTGCCTTGTGAAAAGTTCTCTGAAACCATTTTCAACTGCTGTGAAGATAATCAGTTATGTCTCTGGCAATAGCATATTTAACAGCTCCATTTGCTATAGAACATAACAAAAAGGTCTTACACAGCGCAAGCTTTTTCTTCAAAGGCTAGAGAAAGTCACTAAAATCTCTCCTTTGTGCTGTTTCCATAAGACAAGGCTGTTTTGTTTAGAACTGAGCAGCAGCCAGGGTGAGTTCATGTTAGGTGATGAGCAGAAATCATCCTGAAGAAAAAGCAGCAAAGAGGGGCAAGGTGGGAGAGAAACCCGTGCAACTTGGGTTGAAAACCTTGGGAACTTCCTGAAGTTTCTCTGTAAGGAGATGAGATCTGACAGAGCCTCAGAGTAACTGCCCTTTATTCAGAAAGGATCTGTCACAGGCTGTCACCTATCCCACAAGAAATTATACGCAGTACCAAACAGAAACATCAACAGGGCTTACAGCAAGTGCACATGTGCACAGCAAATTGCAGTTGTGTCCTATATAACATCCTCATCACTAGGCAAGACATTAACACATTACATTAAAGTATTCCCTTCCCCTACGGCAAGTCCACACTGAGGTATGTCCATGTGACAAAAACCACTTACTTTCAGCGTGCTTCAAAAAAATCATTACAAGTTTGACTGAGATGTTCACAATGCTTTCCATGTTTCTTAAGTCTCCTACCTCTGGATTCCTGTGATTACATGAAAAAAAATCCAATTGCAGCAATAAAAAAAAAGTACAAATTTACACAGGGACAGTGAAAACATTTTTTCTATTAATAAAAAATCCACGCTTTTGCAACTTCCTCCTGAATATGTATAGGCAGGGAACAGCTGAGGTGTGAACACTACCATGTGGCAAGGGAAAAGAACTGAGCTCTCAGACAGCGCCATCACACATGGCTTATTTAGACAAAGGTAAGCAAACTACTATGAAGCCAGTCTCACAGCTGAGGTACGTAGGAAGAGACCTTTCTCCCTTAGTTTACAAGGCATGGACTGAAGTCATCTAGGAAGTTTTGGAAATCATTACCTCCAGATCTGACTAAACAAACCTAAGAGAAAAGTCAAGCTAATAAACACATAGCATGCATCCAAAAGTTTTTTTTAAGCACTGATTTACTAGCATCCCAGTGATTAAAATTTGCTGCTTATTTTTCCTGTCTCTCTCCTTATCTTCTGTTGTTGTGCTATTTGCTAATCCTTGTTCCTTGCAGATATATCTGTGCAGATGGCACAGAAGCAGAACTACCTCTTGTCTGTGTGCAGCTCAGGACATCTGCAGCCACAGCCACCCAGGTTGGGAGTGCAGCCAAAGCACGGAGGGGTTAGATGCTTTGGCACAAAAGGAACATCCACAGCTTCTTCCAAGAACATAAGAATTGGAAGGGTATGTTTGCCAAAATGGCTAGAAAGACTCTCCCTTGGACCAAGTTATTTCTGAAGTGATATCTTCTTTTTATGTGTCCTGCTTGGCAACAGCAATAGTCAATACCAGTCACTGGAGTCTGGTCCGAAAGGAGAAAGGTCCCTAGACAGACTTACTCCATGGCAATCCTCATTACCCTACAGCATGGTGACTTTGTGGTAGCTGCAGAAATAAATTAATTTTTGTCTCCAGTACCACTGGTCACAGAAATAACAAGGAGAGCAGAGCTCTATAAGTATCATTTTATGGAAACCCAGTGTGATGCAAGGAACAGGTTTCCACTGGCTCCAACTTAAGTCAAAGCCACAGAGTGACTGGAATCTTGATGGAGGATAAAAAATTCTAACAACAGTACAAAGTCTGAGGGCCTACTTTTTAGCAGACTCTCTACCAGAGCCCGTTTACTACTAAGTGACTGAGTTTAATGTAGGCTTTGGCACACTAAGAGATGTAGTGTAAAGTTGTTAGAAGACAGATCTGTCGAAATAGAGGCAATTTATCTAAGGGTTTTCTTGCATCTGCAGCTGATAGACAGAAACCAGAAGTCACAAGGACTAAGAACTGAATAACAGAGCTGAGTTTAAAAAAATAAAAAATAAAAAAATCAATGTTTTCTTCCAGACTTAGGACAAGTGTTGACACTTTTCTCAGAAGTGAACAAAATTCCAATTTGGTGGTGGCAAAATATTTAAGCCTCTTTGACATTAAACTCCATTTACCAGTAAACTCAGTCACCTCTTGATCTCAGTCTTTCCTAGATCAGAGTCTCGGGGAAAGCAAAAACTCAGGCAACACACTCCCAGAGATGGTTTTCTTGTAAGACAGCTCAGTGCTACTGAAGGCTGTGCTGTATTCAGCAAAAAAACCCCAGACTTTCATGGAAGAGAGAATGCACATGGCCCTTGAGGAACCATAACCCCCTTAAACATGTGACCTGACTGAAAAAATAAGCCAAGATAACAACATTAGGTTATGTGATAAAGGCTGGTCTGCACACATAAAAAGGAGCACAAACACACAATGGCAGGACTCACATATTTACAGGATGCAAAAAGCATTTGGGAATTGCACAGAACTTATTATGGGATGTTTAGGAGAGGAATCAAAGGCAGGGAAAAAGATGGATCTAGGTGATTTGAGAGGAACGACTGTGGGAAAATAGAGGAGGATAAGCTGGTAAAAAGGACCAGTCTCCTGTTAACAGGGCTACTCTGTACACTTGTCTGACAACCCCCTGCACCTGATCAGCAGAATCTGTCCCATTTTCTTATCATATTCCATTTCCATCTATTTTGCTGGGTTAGGGATCTTCTTTTCTGTGTGTATGCGTGTGTATGGGGGTCTGCAGTGCCAGCAACAGGAAAGACTGGAGTGAGTGTACTTAAGTATCAGCAGTTGGAGAGGCACCTTGGATCACAGGGGCTTGTGTGACTGGGGTGCCACTCACTCACCTGGAATGAGTGGGGGTCTAACTCCCTGCTGATTTCAAATGGCACCCTAATACCTCCTGAAGACAAACGCCACCTTTGATTTCACTGTGTTGTCACAAGTTATTATTTGGACTACCTACCTACAAGGAGATGAAAGGGAGTTGTACATTTTCACTTGCGTTTTGTCACATTACAGGCTTCAAGTACTTGATTACTTTAAGAGAAAACAAGGATTCAAATCTCGAAGGCAGCTTTCACATCAGTCTTTCCCCTTATGAATCTTACGAACATGCAATCAGATGTTATCAGATGCTCAAGTTGTCTCCCTTGAGAACAATACAGTACATAGCCACATACAGCTTTCAAAATTTGACCCTTTGTGTGAAAAAAGCATAGCTAATTGATATTATGAAATATTCAAATCCAGTATGAAATATTTAAAAACCTTATCTTTGCCATATCAGAACAGAAACCAATTAACACACCTACAAGGAGAATCTATAAATTTGTTTTTTCACTTTTATTAAAAAATAACCAAAATGTAATATTTTATTCACATAAAATAATGCTGTTTCTCCATTTAGATGGGGAGGAAGTCTTACATGTGATCCATTCTAAGCCATTTTTTATTATTATTGTTATTTTTAGTTTGGCACCTGAACCTAAAAATCAATTACTTGCACAGTCCTGTGTGACAGTTGAAAAAGCAGTTTCTAATCTTGTGTCAGTAAAGGCTGTTGCCATGAGCAGCAAGATCCTCTGACTGACACGTAAACCAGTGGCTTTCAGAATAATTTGACAACTATTTTTCTTTAGGGTTTCTTTCTTTCTTTTTTGTTTTTTAAACAGAGAAGTCTCTTATTATCATTTACACACAGCAGTTCCTCTCTCCAGTACATTAGCTGAAAACCCACTTGTTTAATTAAGCTTTAGGCTGTAAGCCTTCTGTTCTTTCACTTTAATAGACGTAGACATGGAAGCACAGTCTCTGCAGGTTTTACTTTACGTATCATTAGGTTGCTGACTTCTTAACCAGATTACTAGATACAAGGCATTTTAGCAAGGCCTTGCTGACTTGAGTCAAGGGGGAGAAGCCACTGCCGGCCTGCTTCTAGATAATACAGATGACAACATTATTCTTCCAATAAGTGAAATAAAACGAGTCACAGTACTTTTATGGACAGAAATGCAAATAGCAACAGTTATGCAAACAGGTAGCAAAAATCAGTCACAACCCCAAGAAGTTGACAAGACAGACAAGTGTAGAGTTAGATGCACTTGCCCAAGGTTATCCAGCAGATCAGTGAGCCCAAAGCAGAACAAACAAGCCACTCACTTGGCCCATGCCACCCTTCCTGAAGAACAGTCCATGTGGCTATTTATCCTGGAGTCACCTACTAGAAGATTGAATTTTTTTTTCTACTTCTAACTAATAAAGAGAAGAAGAAACGAAGCAACTTTTTCTAAATTCCAGAAGGATGCAGAAAATATGCCATTTTCTCTGAATATGTGTTTTTTATAACATGGTTACCCCCACTGAATGGTGCTCTGCAAACACATGGGAGAGGGACACTGCTGCGGGACACTGCTGCTGGACACTGCGTGATGCCAGGTGCTGTGGATGGTGTAGAGCAAGAGAGAAGGATGATGATTTTGAAGTGACCGAGGAAGGCCATGTTGCATCCATCTGTTTTGTTTTATATATCTCACATACCACTACCTTTCTGCTTTTCCATGTTATGTGATTTGTTGGCAGAGCTACAGTGAAGTTTTAGAATTACCCCAGTTAGTGCTATGAAAGAAATTAAAGCAAGGTGACAAGAATATTGTTGCGGAGGGCTTGGGTTTTTTGTGTTGTGGTTTTGTTTTGGTTTGTTTTTTTAAGGTTAGGACTCTTCTTACCTATCTTGAATCATATACAAAAGCGCAGGACGCTTGACACTTACCACGTGTACTGAAATTTTGCCAGACTTTTAAGAGTAACAGTTAACAGTCATTCAGTAGCCATAACGGACAAACAAAGGACCATAACTGCACCAAAATATTTCATCAAGGCATAGAAAAAGATAATTATCATTATTGCATGGCCTCTGAGTACCAGCAAGACCTTAATAGATCATGGACAACTCTAAGCCCCAGGGCTGCCAGACAGAACCAAGGTCAGAGCTCTTCCATGTTCTCTATTTACACTTATTAGACACCAATACCTCCACTTCAAGATTTTATGGTGCCAGACCTGCACATAGCAAGAGACAACCTCTGCTTTGGATATCACAACCACAAGAGAGCGAATGAGCCAGGAATGTGCCAGAAAGGGAGGGAAGGCAAAGAATAAGACAGGATTGTAGTACAGCCTCTTCTCATTAGCACTGCCCAGTAGCATCATGACACTCATGCAGTTGCATTCCTCTCCCCAAAGCCCCTTCTACTCATGGTCCAAGGAGCAGCTACATATGACTGAAAGGGAGAGCAGGCAAAACTGGTTCTCTGTTTGAGGCTCAAATTTCAGGAGCTTGACTGACATCTGAGCTAGTTTTCTTTACAAAAAGTGGGGGTTCAGAAGAAACCCCATAAATACTGTGCAGCTTGGAGATAAAATGCTGTCTCTCAAGAGAAATAAGGGAAAGCAAAAGAAAATTTCCCCATCCTTCATAATCTGTATCCTGTTGTTTTTTTGGGCAGTTTTCTTTCTTTAATTCAAACTCTTTGCAATCTTTTACCAGTGCGGATATAAAACAAATGCAATTATTATGAGTGTATTTTCATTCAGTACACTGCACATTATAAGTGTTCTTCCATCACCCTCAATAAATCTCATTTTGAGTGAACAGACATGTTAAGAATTTTCATTGAAATTTAGGCTATAAAAAACCAAAATTATATTCAACAAATCATAACAGACAAGATAGTCAAACACAGATAAGACAGCACAGAGCAGACCAGTCAACATTGATTAGCAGGTTTGCCAAATATATTTGCAGTAGATGGCAAAACAGAGAGCAAAAATAAGTTGTCTTAGTTGAAGCACTTTATGCTTTTTCATAATATTAAAAATAGGCAATGTAGGAGCAATATGTTAGCATGCCACACATGCTTGCATCTGAGCACACAGAGTACAAATATGGCATGCTGTAGACGAACTGTTGGAGACCAGGGCTCTGATATCCCTTAAAAACATAGTGCAAGAGATGGCAGAAATGTAAAGTGTCACTTCTGCAACACTGGAGCACAGGGAATCTTGATCCCTATCTGTAAGGAAAAGTGACCCAAGAGCATGTGAGGTCAATGGCCAAAGGCTGCTCCAAGAGCCTGCTGCAAAGCAATTACCTGCATCCCTTATTGTAAGGGAAGAGATGAAGCCCTGGGAAGCAGCAGGATACCCACTTGCAACCAGCTTGATCCTCAGTTCCTCCCTGCCCTTGTTTCTTACTGTTCAGACCATACTTTGCACTGCTTGGCCAAATGTTTTTTTACATATTAAACTTGCAGGATATGGAAACTGGTCATCTCTGATCTAATCTTTTATCTCAGCAATTTTCAGAAACCTGAATTTGCACTAATAGGAAGGAGTAAATAAATATTTTGTGGCAATTAAGAGAATACCTTCCATTTCTCTCCCTTCAAAAAATTCCTAAAGTATTCTTAGGCTAATAAAAAAAGCTAAGAAAGGCAATCAAAGGTAACAGAACAGCTTCTATGCAAAGAAAACTCAATTAAAGTAGGACTCTTCAGCCTGGCAAAGGGCATGGGGGAATAAAAGGAAACAATAAGAGGTTTGGAGAAAGCAATAAAAGATAAATAAGGAAAAAAGGTTTGGTCATAGTGTCTCCCAAAAAAGACACTAGGAGACATTGGGGAATCCCAGAGGTTCTAGAATCAAAACCAAATAAGACGACGTGGTTCTACAGCTATGCATAACACAGTCATGAAACTCCCTATCACCTTATAATTGCACCTCAAGCGGCAGCCTCACAAGCCATCCACTGTGCCTCCAAAGTTTCTCTGCTATGAAGCGCTGTTCACAGGGGCTTTAGGAAATCTGCAGAAGCCAGGTCAGCTGGTAGTTGAGTCTGGGAAGTTGGTTTTCACATTACCGAAATTGTTGGCCAGATGGTTGGGATCAGAAAAGTGACTTCCTATGTAGACAGGTAAAGATTGAGACAATCTCCCCGCCCTTCCATACAGAACAGACCTGCTGAGTAAAGAACTCCTTTCACATAGAGACAGCTTATTTTACACCTTACTTGGAAACACACACACACTTCACTGTCCTCTGTATGTGTGATGATGCTTCTGCATGTACACACAACAGCACAAGCACCTTAGCATGACTGGCCATATTACACTCCAACAGCCTTTTCAGTTTGGTCAGAGGATAGACATTTCCTTAAACAATCCTGTTGCTTAACTTTTTCCTCTAACAAAGTCTATGTTTGTAGACAAACTAATGTTTTTTATGTTCTTTCCTTCTGGACACACAGACTAGATTTTTGGACTCCATCTTCTCTCCCTGTTTCTAATCCCACTCATTCCCCTCTGCATTGTTTTTGTACTCTAAACAGCATTCTCAGTCCTTCAGAATAGCATCTGTGAGACCAAGTCACATTTTGTTTACTTCCTCTCATGGGTCATTAACGAAAGCTGAGGAACACCTCACCCCTCAGCAGCTTCTGACTATTTCTCCTCCCTTCATCACACACAATACATTGCTCTTTGTCATTTATGGTCTTCTGACAATCTTCAATCCACCAGATCTCAGTCCAAATTTATCTGAATTAATTTTTCTAGTAACATTTGGGAGAACACCACAACAAATGCTTCAGTCACATCTACACGTGCAACAGCATAGCTGGCACCATTACTAAACAGATAAATCAGAGACAATTAGGACTATTTCAGCTATCTTTTACTCACCTAATGTAATTTTCCTTTAAAACAAAACAAACAAATCACATGCATATGACAGATCATACTCATCATACTGTCCCAGTTCTGTAGTACTCAGTATTATTTTGGGTGGGGGTTGAGTCCTTTCTGTCCTTTTTGTTTATTTGTGGCATCCCTTCAGTGGATGGGATGGATTAGAATACAGCTTTACAAGGAGGAAAACAGGTATTAACACATTTAAGTCTATCAGTAGTCCTTTATTCATATGTTAGTAGTGTCTTTATTCAATGAGTACTAGTAATGTATTTTCAAATATTTTGCACCTCCCTATGAAATTCCAGGTGATACATGGGCAATCCCTAGGTGGACAAGCTTGATATTGATTTAAATGTAGTAGAAACTGGTATGAAAAAGTCAGCAAGATAAAAGATACAGTCATATTGTTGATATTTTTCTACACCCAGTGAGGACTCTAAAATATTTGATTTAGCCTCATACAACAATACAGAAAAATACATACCTTTGCAACTCATAAGTCGGTAACTACTACAGCAGTAAAGCACAGAAAAAATTTAAGTGGGAAACATTCAACAACACAGTATCATTTTCCTTCAGATCATTATTAAATCCTTACAAGTAGAATTCACGCAGTAATGAAGACTGGAAGACTCGTTAATAATAACGACAATGAGTCTGTTACACAGATGAACTTGATCTCAGAATAAAATTATTTGAGTCATAGGGATTGTTAAACAAACCAAATACATGACGAAATATCTTAGATGTAAAGCTGTGCTTTTAAGATAGGGAAAGAATATGAAATCCTGAGATACAGTGCCACGGAGTGAATGACTAAGAACTGTAAGACAGAAAGGGGAACAGAAATTCCCCATAGTTAAGGCTTCCCCATGTTATGGCAGAGGGCCAATCTGACTGCCAGGTCTTCAAGCAGAAGATATGAGGCAGGATTGAGAAAGCGGCCAGAGAATTCCCTGCAATGCTCTGCATAGTCCAGGTGTCCTTACTCAAGGAGAAGGGAGAAACAAGGAATAATATATCAGAAGAATTTTAGAAAAAAGCCACATAGATAAGCTAACATCTAGAAAAAGCAGAAAGGAAGTAAGAAACAGTCTCTCCTAAATGTCTGCATGAAGAGATCCATGATGAGAGAAATCCTCAATGAAGAAACAAAGGTCTAGAAACAGAAAGTGGACAAATCCAGCTCAGAAAATAAAGTACACAATTAAATTTTTGATCACTTGCTATTTCAATAACTAATCCAGGGGTCACTAGATGTGCTTCTGAAGTTGTACCTTAGCTCAAAACAGAAAGCAGAAACGTGATAAAAGGCCCCATAATGAGACATAAAAATGTTGGCCTCACAAAAGAATGTTAGAATTTTTGGGACCCATTTTCAATAGAATCAGGTTTAAAAGAAACTACTCCATCACTCATAAGCTTGAAACTAAGACAATGCCCTGGTATAATTTATTTTAATTAATTTCATTTAAGTTCAACCCATCCCTGCTGGCAGCTTCACGCAACAGAACTGTCACCATAGCAATCTATCACGTCTTTTGAAATTCTGCTAAGTTGGCGCTCCAGTGAAAGCTACAGTGAGGGCACTGAAGGCTCTCCATGTCAGATGCTAGAAGGAATCTACTGTGGAAAAGAAAGCCCCCTATATCACTACTGAAGCCAAGTCATGAAGATAAATGGTGAAAGAAGAATACAGATGATCTCACTTTTTATTGTGCTCAGTTGTAGCTGAGGCAACCCGACCCTAAAAAGCTTAGTGAGGGTATCAGATGAGAAAGTATCAGATGAGAAAGCAAAGTCTCTGAAGGCTTCTCTGAGCCAGTTCATACTATGATAAAAAACAGATAATAAAATTAGTTTTGAAGCTTCCCAGGCTTCTCAAAAGTTTATTTTTTCCTTTTCCCTTGAGTGAACACAATGAAACACATCGGCTTCATACACCAAGCCCCCTCCATGCTAGGCCCTCACTACAGTTTCAAAGCTGCAATTCCCCTAGCTACCCTGGCTTCTCCTTGCTGCTACCATGCACAGGCAGTCTCTTGAGTATCTGCTACCATAAGTGCCAAAGAAGACATCTGATAAAAGATGACTCTTTTCCTCAAAGAGGGGAAAACAACAATGACGAGAAAATTTTACTGCCCTTCTAGATTTACTTCAGTGACTGATTTTGATGTTTCAAGCCAAATATGTGCTTGATTTGCCTCTTATAGAGTGTATTAATGTGCGAAGAATGCTAGCTGTGGATAACCAGGCTAAAATAATCCCATGCGAAGGATTTCCACTGGAGCTGTATGTGTTTGTGAGACTTACACAGGCATTTTGAACATGACCCCCACAAAAAGATCAGAACTGCCAGAAATGTCAAACTAGGGTTTCTCAAATCACTTGGCATTTTCTTTTATTACAACCTATCCCAAACTTCTCTATTGGATCAGCTTTCCCCCTGAGGAGGGAATATTCAAACAATCTGCAAAAACATGACAACAGCACAAAAGATTGTTCAGAGTTATCTTGACTAATTTTAACACCAAATGTTCACTTTGAGTGTTTTATTTTCACCTCTGTTACATTACACATTAATGTCTGATACTGAAAAATATGATGAGCAAACTATGTCATGCTGCCAATTTTTATTTTGCATTCCGGTTTTTGAAGTTTTATTTTCTTACCCCAGTTGAAGAAACTGGGAAAATGCAAATTCAATTGTAATTTTTGTTGAATTAAGGAAAAAAACAACAACATGCATTTCTTAAGTATTCTCATACAAATGTGAACTGTAAGACTGATTTCCTGGCTCAGTTAAAGGGTCCAAGCAACACTGAATGCTGATTATATGCTGAGGTCAGAAGGAGCAAATTAGTTTATCTACTTTAATAGTAGCAATCAAGTCTCTTTAGGAAAAGGTGTGAAAATTCTTCACTTAAAGATGGGAAGTCAGACTCATGGAAAACACAGACTCTGAGTCTGCTTCTTATATGCCGGGTATACCTCAGAATGTGCAGCAACCTTACTTATTTTTTTAAGCATTTCAAGAAGTTGAGGTCTAATTCCTGCACAGCTCCCTTCAGTAATTTTGAAAATGTCAAGCAGATTGTAGGGTTCTGAAGCAGAAAGTGTATGTGGTAAGTAACATTATAGAACAAGGTCTATTACATGAGACTGTTCACAGTCATGTGATAAATCCCACAAAAGCAACATTGGGGCATTTGCTATAAGGTAGTTAAAGTGGGCTCAGCAAGAGTTTCAGAAACCACTGCTCAGAAATCACAAAAGGAATATACTCTCCCTGCATGGCTCAAAACTGGTCAACTGTCTTCACATTCAGCACAGAGAGACTATCCAAGCACTGTTACCTTGACTTTGGACATCCCAATCTAGCTGACACGGTGACAGACCTCCCCCCTCAGCAAAAGCAAGATGTCTCTGAGGTGTGATGTGCCATAACTCAAAGCAAACCAGTGGTGGCTTCTTTAGGGGATCAGAGATGCTAGTGAATAACTCATTTTTTGTTATCTCCTGCTTTATTTCACATAAGAAAAGGGATATGCTTCCTAGTGAATAAGCAGACTGGGAAGGTAGCTGCAGCATCTCAGCAGCAAAACCCTGAAGCTCAGTACCCGACAGCAGCTGCCACAACAGGCTTAGGAACATGACTAGAGATGCTTGCCCTCTACGGGTGCAGCAGCCAAGGTTGGTTGTAAAAGTATCCTTTTCAAACTTGTATATACTGGGGGACTGTTGAGTTCTTGTTACTTCGTGCCCTAAGCTAATGCTAAGTGGGCACAACACAGAACAGTACGTCACACAGTAGACCGGCAGACCAGGGGCAGAGATACATCACTTTGCCTGAGTTCAACATGGGGCTGGTGAAGTCCACCCCAGTCCTGTCAGCTGACCCTAACAGGGATCAGAGTTAGCCCCAGAGCTAGGATGCATAAGTACAGTTCCACAGCTCTACTTAAGGGTGCAATTTAACCTTCTTAGCCTGTCCAAAAGAAATCACACAGTGCTGGGTGCCAACTACAGGTAGTTTTTAAAATGTTCTTGTTATCAGTTCTCATAGAAAGCATCCATCCCTCTTGCTGAAGAGAACTAAATGAACATTTCTGTTTCCTTTAGCTCTGTCGGGGAAAAGACAAACAACCTGAGAGTTGGTTTTGGCTTTAAGACAGTGTTTAAAAAGAATCAAGTATCACCTTCCATGTTGTAGTCAGAGACCAGTATTTCATCTACAGGCATCAGATCAAATTCCTAGAGTATACTTGGCTTTCACCAAAGGGCATATATAAGCAATAATGTATGGGAGGTCTAACTGCACACAACTAGGAAATTGAAATGTTCCCTTGAATGACACTCCTAAATATGCATAGATATATACATAAAACATGTGAATAGCCAGTGGAATTCAAAGATCCTTTCAGTGCAACAAAACACAACAGTTTTTCCTGAAGAGGGACACTGTACAGTGAGGAGTTGGGATTTATCTGTCTAGAGCTTATTTCACTTCAGAAATACTCACATAATTTTCTTCCCTGAAGGATGTCTTGCTCTCTTTTCCAATACAGATTGAAGAGGACTGCTTTCCCAATGCTTCACCCTGCTTTCCTTCTGTCTCAACCTCTGCTGTCATCTCCATACAACAAATTGGATTACTATTTTCCTCCTTCTCTCAGGGATATGGTACTTATACTTTTTGATTTGTGTGAGCACAGCATGGGTTTGTTCCACTCTAGTAGCTGACCCATGCAAACCTGTTTAGAAAACAGGTACTACCACTCCACAGAGCTCTTACTGAGAAAAAAAAAAAAAAAAAAAGTTGTGTCTCTTGGTGCAGCAGGAAAGTGAGCTTAGGCTGTGATGTTGTCCACTAAGTAACTTGTGAGCTCTGCTTACACTCTCCAGTAGGTCAGCCAAGGTAAGAGCACTACTGCATTTAGACCAGAGGCCTCTCTAATTATGATCAAATCATCTTTGCATTGAGAACAAGTTCTTATAAGGTATCGGAACTAAGTGACACACTCCAGTACTTCAGGGAAGAAACTCTGTGGTGGAGTTAGCATCTCATCTAAAAGAAGTAAGAACTATTTCAGATAAGTTTTATGAGCACAAGGTCCCCATCCTGCTTCTCTACTCATCAGAAGAGAGGTTATTTCCACTCCGCTCTTCTCCCCCAACCAAACTGCATGAGACATGTTTTGTAAGCAGCTCTTTATTGTGCTTAAGCAATTCTCCTAATTGGAACATGAATTTTTAGGCCCGTGAGCCATACGGAGGATGAGGAGGGAAAATATGTCTGAATTTTCTGAAGGAAAGACTAGTATGTAGGTAGAAGACTCAAAGGGAGGTACTGCAGTACTATTAGTTAGCCATACAGTATCAAGTTTAGCAGTCTGCCCTCCAGCTCCATAGGAGACCATGAATTACTGGTGTCCTACTGTAACACAGCCTTCTGGTGAAACACTTTCACAGAGAAATTATGTGGGAAGCTGTATAGTACAAGTGCTGTGTTTTTTGAAAAGGTTTGAAGCCCCAGCAGTAACCTCCACACCTCTGGCAGAGGCATTTAAAGCAATCGTGAAAGAAGGGCAGCTGTCTCCAAGTTCACACGTCCTTGTTTTCTGTGCTGAAGTCATGGTTTTGATTTTTAAAGTTTTGCTTTACACAGATTCTTTTCTGCATTAGACCCATGACAATTGCTCATTTCTCTACCCTACACAATTAGCACCACCACTGCCAGTGGGGCATTGTTGCCCATAGTGTGGTGGAGCCAATTATCTTCAGCTATAAAATGCACAAACATACCATTGTGCATCCTTTGTCACCTGCCCCACACTGGATTTCAGTTGCTTTTAAAGACATTCTAGCCCTTTTTTCTCAGTTATCAAGCACGACACTGATGCATTTGATTTTGTCCAACTCTCTGCTCTTGCACACTCAGAAAGCTTAATTTCACACCTTCCCATTCATTGATATTGCTTGAAGTGACATATCACAAGGGTTTTTGTACAAGAGCAGCAGCTTTATGCTGAAGAGGTTTATTCTAATCAGGCAGCAGTGTCTTTTATAAATTAAAAAATCCCCACACATTCTAATTTAAACCATTAGCATGGCCTGTGGTTAGATGACATTACGTTGCTAATGGATCCACTGTGGAATATGACACCAGTTGTGCTGTCCACTGGGATTTACAGGCATATAATACACATGTTTATTTCAACTCTAAAAGGCTGTACTAATGGATTCAGCACTTTCGTGTTAAGTAATCGTCATTCTCCCCCTTTGGCAGTGAATGCATGTGTAATGCAATCCATGTTTTCCTGGGATAATTGGTCTGTCTTTCCTCAATCAGAGGTATGATGAAATTCCAGACTAGATGTGTGTTAGAGACAAGTTAGGTTTGCCTGCAGGCTGTCTCTAGTTTTCTTTGGTTTTCTTTTAAAAGTCTTCTAGGTATTTTCAGAGTGGTTGTGCTCTTTTACTGCTCATCTCCTCCCTTCCTACTGCTTTGCTTCAGGCTTGTGCTCGTCAGGACTAAAATGAAAACTAACACTCTAAGATTTTTGTGAAGATGCTGCTTCTTCTGTAGCCCAACACTGATCTAGGAGAGGCAATTCCAGTGGCACTGCCGGCATCGGAAATGGGATGAACTGTCAATAGGACAGATGCAATTGCTTAGTGAAAGGTACTATCAGTGAGTAATTACGCTATGTGGTCTTCCATCTAATGTAAAGCTTGCTTATCTGTAAAGCATAAAAGTGTTTCCTTTGGTTGTCAGTATTCTAGCACCCAAATTTACATCTGCATTAACAGAGGTTGCTTGTCACCAAGCCAACTCCTATCATCCCAAAAACCAATAGCACACAAGGGACAAGCAAGAGCAGGTAGCCTTCCAGATACCACATTCAGTATTAAGTGGCCTAGTGAACAGAACACACCATGGTAGCAGTGATTAGAGCTTGAACGTGCATCATCTGATCCACTGAGAAATTATTAACACAGTCATGAAAGATCTTATACTTCCTTAGTGGCTATATTTATTGTATTACAAGTATGCAATGCTATGGTTGCTGAAGCAGCTTCCAGATGGTTTTGACCCCATTGTGTAAGATTGTGACACATTCCCCTCTGCCATGCTACCTGAAAGAAAGAATCCCAAAGGGTGCATCCAAGTCTGAAATAGATCCAGAGAGCCATGGGCTTACTCCTAGCAGTCAGCTATAACAAATGGGTCACTAATCAAACCTCCAACAAGTAGCAGCCAGTGAAAGAGGCAGATTCTGGAGAAGAAAAACTCCTTCTTGCTGTTCACTTCCTCCTTTGTAATCTTTCCAGGTGGATCATGGTTCTGTCTGGATCACAAATAGCACCAAACCAATAAAGGGCTTTGCTGTGCTGTTATGTTACCCTTCATACATACCCCAAAGCTAAGCTCTCCTGCAATCTACTCATGCAGTTGGGCACTGTGCTTGCAGTGAAATCCAGACACACCGAAGTTTACCTATTTGGATAAGAAAATTCTTTACAAATTTCAATTGCCTGCATTGAAAACAAGCTAGAAGGTCTAAACCTTTGAAAGAGGGTTCAAGTTATCAGAAAACTGCATTGAATGCTCACTTTCCTCTTTTCTTTCCTATACTGCATGAGTTCAGGTTGACCCCACTGCTTTGGTAGAGAACTCGATGATGAGAGTGCACTGTTTCAGACACATACTAAAATTCAGAGGGAGAGCAAGTGAAATTCTGACCTTTAATTGAATAGTTGTTTTATCATGGCTCTCCCCTGGATCTGACTTCCACTCTGTTTTGGAATCAAAGCACAAACAGAGCTAAATTCGGAGGAAAATATTTAGCTTCAGCTGAACAATACTAGATGCTATACTAAAGGAAAAGCATTCCTTATTCTGCCTAAGGAACTTAAGACAACATAGCAAAGCATAATCCTGCAAGCATATGGAACACTATATATTTTACAAGGATCTGGAAATAAAAAAGGGAAAAAATAAATCAGCTCTCTCCAATTTATATGCATGCCACATCCAGAGAGTTAAAGCAAAGAAAAAAAAAAAATCTAGAGGGGCACTTCCCCAGGGTGCACTGATACTCCATTAAAAAAAAAACCCACAAACCTAAAACAAAACCCCACAAGGAAAAAGCTCTTTCAAATGCCTCCTTGTGCAATAGGAACTTTTTTAAGTGTTCCATGTCCCAGTAAACTGCATATTGTTGAGTGTTTGGGATTTGCATATTCCTAGTCTGCCACTGCAGCATGTATGCCTACCAGGCAGCTAGTGTCTGAAAGTCACCAAGTGACTATTAAATTTCACAAAGGAGGTACGACTGTAACACTATACTACTGTTAATTAGATTTCAACCAAGATAACTATTACCAGGGATTTGTCAGATTTGTAAAATTGTAACTAGTATAATTTCAGTGTTATCTAGGGACCAGAGATAGACATCTCACATTACATTCAAGTTAACTAAACATAATTTATAAGAAGGTAAATCCTCAGTACAAAATGAAATAATTTCAATTAAACCACACAATCTGATCAAATACATGGGGAGGCTGCTCCTTTTAGTTTGCATTTAATGAGAGATTTCTAATTTGCATAGCTTTTTAGTAGGGGATGATGTGTCCAATTTGAAGTTCTCACATTTTATTTTTCTCTCTCAAGTACAAAGACACTGCCACCTGCTTTGAAAGCATCCAGCTGGCCAATATGTGTGGACAGCATCATTATTAAATTGTCTTCTGCCTCTTGCTGGCACTGGACCTGACCCACTACAGCGCACGCTACTTCCGCAAAAGTGCTCAGCAACCAGAACACCCACTCTGGACAGAGAAGTGTAAAATGGCATCACTTCACAGACTTAAGTTACAGCCATTCATTAGCTAACCCAACAGCTGTAAACAATATTCCCAGTCCTCTTTGGATCAGGTACACACTGACAAGGTGACATTATAAAAGTGCAACACCTACAATCCACAATCTTACAACAAAAACTACCTTATATCCAGAGTCCTCCAGCAATTTGCAAGAGCAACAAAAGCAGAATATAAATGATTCTAAACTTCCACCTGAATTAAGATGCCTCTGTGAAGCAGATCTGCTTACTTGCTATACATGTACATGTGCTTTCCAAGATTTCGAGTGACTGGAATCTGTGATGCAAGACAAAAAATGCACCATTAACAATTAAATATCTTGATAGCACAAGTATTGTAATACCATAGCTAATAGGAACCGGAAATTTTTATACTTCCTACTTAGTTATTAGCATTGGAAAAACTCCATGACTTACTCCTAGGTATCTCTACAGTAATTCACACACCATTAGTTATTCACAATATTGCCTACTATCTATAAATGCACCTATTATGGCATGTGTGGGTTTAGAAGCAATATGTATTAAATTTCCTAACACATCTCCTTCAATAGATACTAGAATTGTGCAGAGAGAAAGCTAGTTTGGTTTTTTTTTCCCCTCTTTTTCATGTTATTATTATTTTAATTCTTAAACCGAAAGAAGTAAGCAGCACTAGATAGCTTTAATCAAAGTCATTCAAGAAACGAGGTGGAAGATTATAACACTAAAAAGCATGTGCCAGAAGTTGGAATGTCACATGGAAAAAAATGCAGACTACATTCATAACGAGGATGAAGGAAAAAAATCTTTTGATAGTTATTTCTGTTGCATATTCATGCCCCAATAAATAGCTTTAATTGTCTAAAAGAATGAGGAGGCAACCAAGAATTAATATGTTGTGCTGAGTATGCATGCCTTAAGAATATCTCTAATGTTTCAAAAATTGCATTCTGGTAGAAGTCCACACCTACCCAAACACCTTTTTTCCTCTGTGTATTATTCAGACAGTCACTGCTGTCAGGACAGAGGAACTGTGTATGAGAGATAAAGCTACTTTGCAACACAGTTGTCTGTTAAGATGCCCATGATAATTCTTCCCCTTTACCTCCCTCTCCCCTCCCATGAATAACCATACTTAAAAAACCCCAAAAGACTAAAACTCCATTTTCTCCTTAAGATAAATGTATGCATGCTGCTGTGGAAATAGACAAGGAATGTTTGAGAACACGAACATCAAATAAAGCCCAAGGCATTGGCTCATTATCCCACAAAGCCCTACCAACAGAAAACACCTTGGGCATTCTCAAAATTTCAGAACCCAAATATTATATGTACACCTAAAATGGGACACATTAATTTGCATCTTTTCTTAAAAAGGTTGCCAGGAGGAGAGTCGGCACTCTCTACAAACACATAAAAAGGAAGCTGAAGATCTTGGAGATGCAAGGACATTAGATGCTCTTATCTGTAATTATCCAGCTGCTTTCAAAATTTAAGTGCTAAATATTTGACAAATCCCAAATCCTTTATAGGTTTTAGGTTAAACTCTGGCCCTTACCCTTTCACGTTGCTAGTTATAAACATCCACTTAAGGGAGTAGTGACCTTGCTATTTGATCACAATGAATCTGCATATTATTTTAGTTAAGAGTGTCTGGTTCTCAACTTGACAGAACTCAGCACTAGTTTTCTTAGCCTGTTCAGATTATAGTTCACAATTTGCCCTTCTACTTCATGAGCAAACAATCCTTACAGTGAGAGCAGCAGTTCTGAGTTAGGACTAGGCTATGCAGACCTTGGAGGGTATGGACAGCAAGGGAGAAAGCTAACCCTTTTTCAGATCCTGATACATACTAGTCCTAGAGATTTCCCTTCCTCCTTTTAATTATAGACTTTACTATCAAGCCACATGTGGTTTTGAGCACTTGTTGATGAGTTCAGATTAGGTGGGGACATGGCTATTTCCCTCTGGTAATGTAGTGAACAGAGAAGTAACAAGCTAGCCCAAGAAGCAATTTTCACCCAAACTTACTTCTAATTACCATTCTCATTTAAAAACAATAAAAGGTGATTTCCCCCGACAAATGAAACAGTTTGTTGATATCCCTTTGAAAATCAATTTAAATTAAATTCACCATATAATTCTAAATAACCCATCTACACACATGCACATAATCTACTTAACCATCAAGAGATCCAAGAAGTTCCCACTCAGTCGTCTTCTTATAGCAGTTCAAAGTAGTGCTTTCTACCCATGATAAGTAGCAGCCAGCAGTTCTCCTTTCTTCTCAATACTCTTTCTCTTCCTCCTATTACTTATTCCTTTGCAGACACCTGGAATGCAGTCTTGGCCAAAATGAAGAAAACACCCACATGGCTTGGGCATTTTACACCCCAACCTCTTCACAGGTTCCTACATACTCCTCTGAAGGGATGGTGGTGAATAAAAGACATCAGAATTAAGGCAATCAAAACACTCTGAGGGTAGAACAGACCCAGCTTTTGCAAAACATACTATCACTGGCAGGATCACTGACAAGACAATATGTAAGTGTTTATCTGGTTGTCTTCTCTGCTTAGCAGCCTTCTAGTTTTAGCTTCCATTAGTACTATCAGTTATACCAATGCTACAAGAAGCTCTCAGACTGCATCAAGGTTACCTCCTACAACCTCATTTAACATTTGGATTAACACTCTGTAGAAAATTTCTGGAAAGGAGAAAACCAAATCTGCAAAAGCTGTGAACTTTCTTTTAGTGTAATCAGAACTGAGAGAAAGCTGCAAACAGCCTAAGAGAACAGCACTTGTAATTACAAACAAAATTATGCACAAAAGCGGAGGTCAGCTGAACTTATTCATCGTAGCAAGGTCTCAATAATCATTGCAGGCAAACACCTGGCCATCATTACCAACAGGTTGAGCCATGGTTCAAAATGTTACACAACGCAGCTGAAGCATCCCAGGAGCGCTGCCGGAGCCAAGCACTGCAGCACAGCTGAAGGCAGCAGTTCTGAAGTCATACCTGCCCATCACAGGCAAAAAAACTTTGAAAACTGTCTATTGCCCCACACTAAAGGCTGCAAGAATATGGGCTTGGACACATTAGTGAGCGTCATGTGCCTAACTGCATCTGTGATTATTAACAAACACAGCCCTGATTCTCACAGAAATCAAAGGTAAATAAATCAAGTCTTAACTTATTTGGCTGCTGTGAAGGTTGCAACTGCTACAGCATCTTGAGCAACAGTGGGTCACAGAAAACAGAGCATTCTTATTACAAAAACCATCAAATACTACATCAATTCTTTTCATATTCCGTTGCATTGAAGTTAACAGGTGGTCATCAGTCTCACCCACTTGCTTTGTGCTTGAAAATTGAGTGTACAGATAAGTTGCATCCTGGATACTGGGCTATGGTAGGGACAGAAGTCTCTGGTGCTGCAGACCATTACCTACCTTGAGCAACATATCTGTGGCTGTGATATTCTGAAGAACAGTCTCCTTATACATATGTACTTCCACAAAGAATCCTGAAAATCCAATCTTTTGGCACCCAGATCTGCCCCTGCAGCAGCACAGTCCACAGGTTTGTTTGCAATACCTGTCCTATTTCAGTAAGCCAAGTATTCTTGTGAATGCCTTTATCTTCCCATTTCCCTTTAACAAAGTATTAACAGGTATTAACAGATTACAGGCTATTGTTCTTTGAAAACTAAAATATGAATGCATCATTTGGACAAGCAAGTAAACACACATTCACAGTAGGATGTAAATCCACTAACATCACCAGAAACACAGAAAAATAAATTCTGAACCCAGGTGGTTTGGGTCATCATCTGTCAAACACACTGTACAGTACAATAGTCCTCTAAACAAAGAGTCTTCCTTGAAATTTGTTACAAGGAGCAAGTAACATTGTAGCTGAAATGACATATATAGGCATGTTATATTTCAAGAATCAAAAAGTTACTGTCCCTAGAGTCTCGATATTATGTCTGGAAATAATTCCAATATTTTACAATATAATTAAATTCATTGCTTGCCTAGGTTTTAAATGCTGGGCTAGGAAAAAGTGTGAACATGGGTAATGAAATGTGTGTAGTTATTATTGAACTTGGAGGATTTCTGGTCCTAGCTAAATTTGCAGAACCCAAAGTCAAATAAATGGGAACAAAATCAGACACACTGAATGTTAAAAAGGATAGGTACAATGTCCTTGAAAACATCAGAAGAGTCACATACCTGGTTCTGAACATTTGTACCACATTAATGAGTACTACCCTGACATAGAAGAACCTATCACATTTCCTCATATCCCAATACCTTTAGTGTCTTCAGTGGCAACAGAAGTTCAGCAACTAGTACTACTAGTACTTGAATCACCAGGGGGAGAAAACTATCATTAGCAGAAACATCAACTGGCATCATATTTCCCACATGCACATCCCAGAGGAAAAGCCCACCAGGACCAAAGAATGAGAATTCACAGATTTATTCTCATATTTTCATAGAAGACCTGTCTTTAGTTTGAAAGATATGTTAGTGACTTTTGGCTACCAAACCTTAGCAGATAGGAGGATATAAATGAGGCAGCCCTATAACAGGATGTCAGTGATAAAACCCAGAATTTCAATCATAAATTTTAAAAAGTATTTATTTCAAATAAGATTTCAACTTGAAAAGCCAATGAATTGTCATAGCATAGTTTTAATATGTCCTATTATTACATCATCCCACAGAAAGAAATATTTTCTCCCTTCAGACTTAAAAATTACCAGAAATTGCAGAGTTGCCTCCCTTCAAGGCAAAGCAAACACTCAGATCTTTGAATTTCTTTGCACTGCCTGGAAGAAATCTGCTGGAGAAGGCAGACACAAAAAGAACTGTGCCAGGCAGTGGGCACAAACTGAATCACCCTTCTCAAACATGGTGTCTCATTTTCTCATCTACAAGAGAGTTTTGAGGGACTCCAGAAGTTTCAGATCTCAGCTCCCAGCCAGCTACTGCCATGAAGTTGCCAGTACAGACTACCTAACAACACAACTGCTAAGTCCCCAAGCTGAGATCCAAGTCAGCCTAGGACCACCTAATACAGTCAGGCAAAGCAAGACACTCTTTCAGACTCCAGGAGGCTGAACCACCCTGTGGAGGTGTCCACTGTAAAGAGAATCAGGGCCCTTCAGCCATGCATTAGGCAGTTACTTGAGGAGCACTCCTTACAAGCCTGGGCTCTTGCTTCAGAGCTCATCTTTGCATTTCTATACTGCTGTTTCCAGAGGTAGCCTTGGCTAACCTGTATAACTTCGTTGGCAGAACATGAGATTCTTGATCCCAAAATTAGATTAGAACCCAACTGACTATGTCCCAACAGAAAAACAAATTTGGATGCAATTATTTCTTCACAGGGCAGGAACTGTTTCAGCTGAAATGCTGGTTTGGACCAGACAGCCAAAGAAATAAGTGCTTGACCACATGCAAGTCAAAGAGATATGCAGGCTGACCAGTTGCTTCTATTTTCACATCCTGATATCAGCAGTTAACATTTACAAAGTCTCTTACAAATTATCACAAAACTCTATCTTTGTAGTCTCTTGCAGACAACACCACGCTGTGTGGTGCAGTTGACTTGCCTGAGGTACCGGATGCCATCCAGTGGTACCTGGACAAGCTCAAGAAGTGGGCCCATGTGAACTTCATGAGGTTGAATGAGGCCAAGTGCAAGGTCCTGTACCTGGGTCGGGACAACTCCCAGTATCAATACAGGCTGGGGGATGAAGGGATTGAGAGCAGCCATGAGGGGAAGGACTTGGGCGTACTGGTGGATGAAAAGTTGGACATGAGCTAGCAATGTGTGCTCGTACCCCAGAAAGCCAATTGTATCCTGGGCTGCATCAAAAGAAGTGTGGCCAGCAGGTCAAGGGAGGTGATTCTACCCCTCTACTCTCCAGGTGAGACCCCACCTGCAGTGCTGTGTTAGCTCTGGAGTCCTCAGCACAGGAAATACGTAGACTTGTTGGAGTGGGTCTAGAGGAGGGCCACAAAAATGATCAAAGGGCTGGAATACCTCTCCTATGAGGACAGGCTGAGAGAGTTAGGGTCATTCAGCCTGGAGAAGACAAGGTTCCAGGGAGACCTTGTTGCAGCCTTTTACTACTTAAAGTGGGCTCATAAGAAAGATGGGGACAAACATTTAGCAGGGCCTGTTGCAATAGGACAAGGGGTAATGGTTTTAAACTAAAAGAGGGTGGATTTAAACTAGATATAAGGAAGAAATTTTTTACAGTGAGGGTAGTGAAACACTGAAACAGGTTGCCCAGAGATGTTTTTAGATGCCCCATTCCTGGAAACATTCAAGATCAGGCTGAATGGGGCTCTGAGCAACCTGATCTAGTTGAAGATGTCCCTGCTAATTGCAGGGGGGTTGGACTAGATGACCTTTAATAGTTCCTTCCAACCGAAATTATTCTATGATTCTATGGTACTCTACACTACACAGTGCATGGGCTTAAGATGGACCTTTGCTCTGACTGGGTATGGCTGTTCCTCAATTAATGGTCTCTTCACCACTGTCCAAGTTCTCAAGCAAGCCATTAATGTGTCCTAAGATTTCTTAGCTGTTAAGTTCATAGAAAAAACCTTGAGAACTTGCCACAGTCCTGTTCAGAAACCTGGAAGTTGTCAATAATTCTAGTGGATTTTGAAGTGACATTTGATTCTGAGTAAAACCAGTAGGACATGGAGCTTTTGAACCCAGAAATAATAAGAAGTAAGAGTAAATTTACACTTCTCTCTTTCTCTCCTCACTTGGAAGTGTCTCAAAGGACATTAATTACACTCTCCAAAGATTCACAAGCTTGGAGAGTTTGCTGGCAAGACATATTTTCCCAGCACCTCACTGCTATAGATTAAAGCAAAGCATGAAGAGAAGTACAAACACAGGATACTGAATATCTGATGCTTTAAAGTTGGTAATGTATGAGGTAACCTTCTTATCCTGCCCAACACATATAACGCTGGAAATGCTTAGAAATGGTACCATGCAGCTGTCACTGTTTCACACACACAGAAATTCAACATTTGCCATGACATAACATACAGTTACCATGGATATTTCCCTGTTCTTAGCATCTGGGAAGAAAAACAAAAGAAAAAAGAGCAAAAATCTCCATTATACAATGCACAGTAACCTTGAGCGAGTGTTGACTCTGCAGTGACAGCCACCATACCGGCTAACACAAACATGAACTTTCTTTTGCCCAAATTATCACAGATGAATAATCTATGCATTTTTTAAGACTAGGACTGCTTTGCTATGTGCCACACAAAGATTATCACAGGGCAGGGAGAATGAAAGCCGGTTTGAGGCCAAGACCCTTTCTGACAGCAATAATTCAGAATCAGTCTTCAGTTTAGGATAAATTAACTAACAGAAAGAGGTTCAAAGGAGGGCTACTGGCATAAAGGAAAGGGGGGATGGATTGGGGCTTAAGTTGAGCATTGCTCCTAAAAAGAACCAAACATGTCATGGCTTCTTTAGCTTACCCTCAGGGGAGCATCCTGGGGAGAAAAAAGATATTAAATCCAAACAAATGACAGCCCAAACCCAAGCATGTATTAGACCAGCTGTGAATTAGCAAATATTGGAGATGACAAGAAGTTCCAAAGAGACAAAAGGGAAGTTGCGAAGCCTTCCAGTTGGACCAGCAGATAAAAGGAGTTAACATTTCTTATGTCACAACCTGGCAAACACGCAGCTGGGCTCGTATGAAATTGCTATTATTGCAGGAGTTATGCTCTGTGTTCTGGTCAAGCAAAGTGCCTGGTCAAAAAAAGTGTCTCAAGGCACTGCTGCCCCCTTGTAAACTGGGCCAGAAAACTTCAAGCTAGTTCACTGTTCAGACATTCTATTGCTTAGAAACCAATCAACCAACCAACCCCAAAAAAACCCACAAAAAATCCCCAGACCACAGCAAACAAACAAAAAAACCCAAACAACTTGAACAAACCTAATTTACATCAGATTCACTTAGTACAGGAGAGGTTCTAGTCAACTCAAACTGTATTTTCAAACGAACAAGCAATTAATCAAAAAGAAAATGTACTCAAGAGTGTGTTTTTTGCAGGGAGGGAGTGGGGTGCAGACTGGTGGGAGGTAGCAGGGAATAAATTAAGCCAAATTAATCTGGAGGTAGCTGTGGTAGCCTGGCATTTCCCAATTTCTCATCTGCCTTTCTTACCAGAAAGATTCAAACTGGAGCTGTTGAGAACATTTTGTGCCACAACCACCCAACAGCTCTATCTAGAGGACAGCCAAATTCTCCAGATAATCTTTAAAGTCTTTTGCATTTATAGTCAAATATATGCCATCATATATGAGCAAGTGACAGCTAGGACATGTCAATATGTAATCCTGTCTCCTGCAGCGGCTTCCCTCGGTGTCACTCCTCTTTAACCATATGGTGTACTGCTCTGCCCTGCCATACTGAGGTGCTTTGATCCAGCAGAGGATTCTCCAGGGGATAGACACCTCCTGTGGCCTACCATACTGCCAAAGCAAGGCTCAAAATCTTTTTGTATTAAAGTGCAAACTTAAGATCAGAAGACAATATTAAAGCAAAACCTAAATTTAACAAAAAACAATTCTGGAAGAAGTTCTCTGTGGCACTCTTCTTTCACATCATTAAACAAAAATAGACAAAAATGGCGTTGAATCATTAGAATGGCTGTTGCTTTGGAAACCCAAACTGTGAACCAGTTTTACTGGTGACTTGGGGAGAAAGGGGAGTGGGGGGAAAAAGTGCTTGTCTTTTAAAATATCTTTCTTGTACTGCCCGTTCTGTAAAAGGTACAGTCTGATTGCAGTAGCATTCCATTTGTTTGGGCATAGCAATTGTCCAAGACTGCTTTCCACTCTTGGTCAAATCAGATGGTCTCTGAAATGGAATACCAGTATTTTGGACAAAGACTCCCATAGGTGATGGAGTCTGCCTTTGTGATATCAAAGCTGCTAATAGCTTCAGAACTGAAACCCCCTAGCAGCAAATTTTGGACTTATTCTAAAATACATACAGCATATCCATCCACACAGTATCCTGCTGTAATTATTCCCGTGCTATCAGGTGACATAAGACAATACTGAGTGAACTGTGGCACAAGAAATATTGGCACCTGTCCCATCTCACAGAACTCAACAGTAGAAGAGCAAATCATTGCTTGTCTTCCAAGCTAGTGCTCTAGCACTACACCATCCTGCCCCTCCTTGACAGTTTTCAAAACAGTGTTATATTAAAAAATAAAAGATGAGCTTTGAGGGCATCTATGCGTATCTTTCACACCTAGCAGCAGTAGATAAACATAACTTTAAATATGAATCCAGTTGCCTTGACAGTGCTTGCAATAAAAGAAAGCAGAATTAACCAAGCCAAAACCCTGAGACAGTGGCATGATAGGACCAGGACCCCATATGGAGCAGGACACTCCGTCTTCCCCAGTTTTCTCTCTGGGTTCATCAGGGTCTCCAGGGTGTACTGACCACTACTCATGCACATCCTGCATATTCCACAAGCATAATTATCCCCACTAGACTCAGCCTGTTTCTCAAACAAAGACTTAGTAGCAAATTTTTCTAAGGAAGTTGTGAATTACCCTTCCCTTTTCAGTCTTGCAAGACATACTACTACAGTATCTGTACTAGCTGATCACTATGTTGTCATAAATTATTTAAAGAACAATGGTCCAAATAAATGAGCAAGGTACTGCTTATTTGTGAATTCACATTTGCTTGCTAATTTGTAATAACTAGTCTCGCAACAGAAGGCTTCAAGGCCATTACTGTGAGTTAGTGTAGTCCTACAATATGTTATATTGCTTTGGCCTATCATATCCCTGACAAATACAATAAAATCATATTTTTTTTAATGTTTCATACTTCCAAGCAAATCCTGGGCAGATATCCAGCCACATGAGAAATACCAGAGTACTTCAAGACACACAAACTACATTAAAAAGAACTGTTTTGGACAGTAGCCCCTGCCATTACAAGGGAAAAAGAATCAATTCTCTGAAGCTGTGAACAACCAGTCAAAGTAGGGGCTTCAGCAGACTAATTAGGGAAGTGCATTAAATGTTCTAATGGTCAGAGTCACTTGGAGTTAATGAAAGACTTCCCTACTACAAAGAATGTAAGATTTCCCTAGTACAAAATATGTGATATTATATTGCATTACTCAAACATCATCATGTAATCCCCAATATTTGACAAGGCTCCACATCCTTCAGGTGATACCATCAAAAAGTTGCCGACCACTGCAGAATTACCAAAAGCCCTTACACAGCAACAAAAATGAAATGCCTCAGAGAACATGAGTGTTACATTCATGAAGACAGCAGTGTTGGTATGCCCCAACTGTTCCCCCATTTTTTGTTTATTAAGTGTAACAACTTGTAAGAATAAACAGTAATGTAAATCCAGTTTCCCATATCTCAGAAGAGTGCATCATCATTAAAGGATAGTATACCTCTAGGCATAAGAAGATCTGACAGAATGCTCTCACATGGTTTAATATGCACCTAATTATGGTCTTTCACATGGTTTAATATGCACCTAATTATCAACTAAAACTAGCATACCCACATTTCTGGAACCAATTCTTCGAGCAGAGGGGTCACTGCATTCCAGATTCTGTTTCCAAAGAACCTTGAAATATGAAAAAATATAAATATTACATGGATCACAGCTAAGAAGCCAGCCTTCATCCATCTTAGGTGGCACTCTGAAAGATAGTCCTGCCCTTACTTTCACTCCACCGAATACTTGCTCATTCACAAGCAGCAGAAGAGCTTCAACAAAAGCCAGTAAGAACATCCTAGAATATCCTATAGACAGCTGTATAGTTACAAGACCTGGGAAATAGTTGCTTTCAAAATCTCTCAGACGATGAGGGATTTGGATGTGTCTGACATGCTGGATAAACAGAGAAAAAGATGCAAACCACTGAGCTAGCAAGTAAACACAGAGTTGGCCCCAGCATCATATGAGGACCTTAACTATCTAACAGTCAGAAGTTAGGTAATTTAGCACTCAGTATCATAACACACAAACCTTCTGTCTATATTCAAGTTGATATGTCTAAAAAACCTTATTGTTTTTAAATGAGAAATAAAAATCCAGTTCTTTAGGTAAATCTTTAAAGAAGCTCCTGGATAATTAAGTCCCATTTAAAGAGGCATCTTGGACAGATAAAGCCATGTTTGGAACATAAGTTTAATACTATATTCTTTGGGTTTTCCAACAATAACTGAAGTAGCCTTTGTATTCACATTCTACCTGTTTTTGAAATACCTGCTCCCACTTCCCAGCCCGCTGTCTCTTGTCTATTTGCAATTTTAAGTCTTTAGGGCAGGGACTGCTTCTGACTGCAATGATGGAGTCCTGAATTCAGCTGGCCCTGAGGGCATTCCTTTGATGCAGACCGTAGTATGTTTATAGAAAGGAAAAAGGGTATGTTTTTTAGCAGCTAGACCAAGTTTGAATAAGCAGCCACCTATTTCTGGCAGTAAATACATAAGAGAAAAAGCAATACTGTCTTTGATCTATGCTCACCTAACAAAAAAGGACTGCTTTGACAGATAATTTCTAATCAAGAGGATAATCTGGACAGTGCATTGCAGCTAACGCTGGTGAACAACATTTTATTAAATTCATATACTGGTGAATTGTCAGCAGTTATTTTAGCCTGTGTGTAGTGCAGCTTTCAGCATTATTGATCATGAAACTTTAATATAATGCTTGGAAACATTCACTGGCATTTCAAGAACACCATATGATTGATTTAGAACTTAGATGCCCCCCAGAGACATGTCCTTATTGTCTGGTATACTTCTCTTCTCCCTTTTCAGCTCAGCTGGTTACTGCATAAAAAGTTGCTTGAAATTTAAGTTTACTCAGAATCCATAGGCCATACTGGCCTTTACACTATTGCCCATTACTGAAACTCTGCATTTCTCAACAGCTTTCTATTACTCTATAGATTTAGTTCACTTTTACCTCACTTGAAGATGTTATGCTGGGCTCCCTTTTCCCCAGCTCCATTCAACAGTGAAAACTCAAATGTAATCAAGGTTTCTCACAAGTTAATGCACCCAAACCTGAAATTATGATAACTTGTCACCCCACTGCCCTCATAATTAATAGTCCACTTCCATTTGCTTCCAACATACACAACTTTTGGATAAAACCTTGCCTTCAAAATCAATTTGGACTGTAACCCACTGTGTGAATTAGATGCAGAATTTGAAGGCTATTAAAAAAACCCAACAAACAAACCAACAAAAAAAACCCCAAACAAACACCCAAAAAAACCCCTAACAAATAAAAGCAAAAAACCACCCACAGCTTTCCCCCAAACCTACCCCCTAGTCCATTCTACATCTCTTGAATATTGCCTGACTTCACTGACATTTGTTTCCCAAGACTGAAATTCTGCCTTGGACATTGATTTCCCCCCATCCCCAGCAACTTGATTACTGCAATTCCTTGTAGTATGTCTCCCTTCAGCTACTGCATCAAATCGCAATATGGACAGAGCCAGCTTGCACAGCCCTGCAGGAGACACCTGGCTGCATTGAGTATCACTTGGTGCCATGTCAACAGGATCCTGAAATCACCCCAAAATGCATACAATCCTGATCCCACTCACGCAAAATAACACCTGACTCTGGATCAGGCCCTTGGGGGCCAGTTTCATCCCAACAAATTTCAGGCACTTAACTCATACACTTTAGAAAACCTGGAGAGAACAATAAAGCTTGGCACAGTTTCAGGGCAGCCCATCACTGCCAGAGCCATAGTCCTCCTAGAAGCACCAGAGCTTCTAAATGCATAAGTATGGCCATTATTTAATAATGATATAAACCCTTTTTGACATGGCTTAACTTAAAAAAACAAAACAAAGCAAAGCCCCCCAAAAGACAAGCAACAAAAAACCCCCAACCAATTAAAAGCATAATCAGTTGTATCACTGACATATTTAAAGTCCAAAGTGAGATCCTGGGGAAATTTAAGCAAGATGAAACAGCTTCCCAAAATCCATTAACATCCCCAAATCCATTAACAAACCACATGAGGAAAAAAAGCAGCCCTCATTTTGCAACAGGAGCTCCAGCCAGCTAGCTCCCCAGCACTGACTTTACCCAGCAGTAAGTTTCTCAGACACCTCCAATAACTTTGCTCTCTATTTCTCCTTTACCTTCACAAACATCACAATGCTCAAACTTTTAAGCTCAGCATCACTCCAGCCACCACGAATGTCCTGATGTCACTTCTACCCCACCAAAAAGAAGCAGCAGATGAAGCCTGTAAGTGAAATTTTACAAAAGCACTGTTAAAAATAAGAGAAAATGAAAGGCAAACTGGGAAGGAAAAAAAGCAAGTAGAAAATAAATACTCAGCCCAGCCCCTGCTTACTGTATTGCAGAGAGTCATTTGTCTCAGGTCTGTTGCCAGTGCAGACCCCCCTCACAGGAGATGGCAGTGTGGAGGCCCCATTGTTGGTGGAAGAGTAAATCATTGCACCCAGCTTAGTCACATCATGATAATGAGGGACAGGGCCAAAGCTCGGGGATGGGAGGAATCCAGACACTACCTGCCTAAGGGTGTGCCTTGATGTCTGAAGAGGGAGCTCATGTCTACTAACACCCTGAAAACTTGCTCCCGTGTGGCTGGCATAGCTAGGAAGAGTTCGTTGTATGTCTGCCTAAACCATAAGCAGGTAAGCCCCTAAACCAAGGACAGCAGCCTCTGCACTTCAGGGGACGTGTCTGTACTCTGCGCTGTCCCTCAGCTGTGGAAAAGCCCTGTAAGACAGCCAGGCCCAGCATGTGCCCTCAGAAGGACCTGTCCCCCTAGCCTTGCCCTGGAAAATTGAAAGGAAAAGCCGAGAGGCAAGTACAGGATATTTTCCCAGTAGATCAAAGCTGTACAGAGACAGTCATGATTTGCAGAACACCAAATCTCCTCATTTGTCACCCCTCAATCTCCTTCAGAAACAACATATTAGCCAGCAATGATTTCTCAACTGTGATAATTATCAGCAACAACAGGCTATTAAGAGCTTAAAACTGACCAGGAGAAGCAATACAAATAAGATCTAAGCACAAGACAGACTATATTCAGAATTAATGGCTATTCTCCTGGCCCTATCATTACTTTGATTTCCTGCTGTCCCTGATATTGTTATGCTAGTACCATGTTAACAGCTGGAGCCAGAGCAAAAATATAGGCTTAGGGACTGTGCAGAGGTGTAGCAAGAGATATGAGAATGACCAAACTTCTGGCCTTGCAAAACAGAGCAGGGGCTGCTCTCAGCAATCTCTTTTGCCATAAGGATTTCCTGGACTGAAAGCACCAGCAGTGCTGACTCCCAGTAGTGAGATCACCTTTCATTTGGTTGCTCTGCCTACAGAAACACATCCCTACAGTATTGATAGCTCCAGACTGAGCCTCTGTGAAATCCCTTGGAGGAAATTCACATATACATGCATATCCCTTTCTCAACATTCATGTTTTATAGGCTTTAAACATAGGCTTGGATTCCACGAGCTCATCTTTCACTCAAAAAGCTGGAAAGCATGCTAGAAAATAAACTTGAGGAAAAACAATCGCTCTTGCTTCCAGTCAACAAGTCACAGAATGCAATTACTTCATACATGAGTTTGCTATTTCCCTTACACCGACAGGACAAAGGGTTGAGCTAAAATGTAGAATATACAACAACAAATTTCCTTCTGCCTTACATCATCCAAGACAAGTAACAGAACTGTCCAACACAAAACAAAGCAGTCAGAGCCTAGTGCACTTTAGTGGAGCCAAGTCAACAGCAGCTGAGTTATGGGACTCGGTACTGAGGCATACTGGCTGTAAATGGCTGTAATGCCACTAGACCATTCACTGAGGCAGTGGGACATCTGCTCCCAAAGCCCACTTCTTCCTGAACACAGTGCAAGTGTCCCCTCCTGGGAAGACAGACCTCCGACTGCCAAGTGACAATATCAGCCAGCTAGGAGTCATTTTCACCCTGCCCCAAAAGTTACGCTGTTCCCCAAAAGAGCATAAAATTAGGGAGGTACAGTGCACAGCCTTATAAAACTGGAAGACATAAAACTACCGGGCAACTGGAAAGGTTGCTAGATACACAATGAGACTTCCACAGAAGCTCCCAGCACTACCTCTGCAGACTTAGCACAGGCTGAAATATCAGCCACAATGACTAGATCTGACACAGGGCCTGGCCATTAAATGTGTGTTTGGAGCAGGAGCTCATCTTGGACCTGCTAGGAACACTGCCATCTTCCCTGTCAGATCTCCTCTAGAAGAATTAATTTTGTTGTCTTTCCACTTCCACAAACCCACATGGTCATTAAGAAAGTGGAATTGAAGTGCCATTCCCAAAGATTCTCAGGTGACTAAGCTAGCATGGCTAATGACTTTTTAATATCTTTTTATGCCTTCAGGAAAAGTGATATAAGTAATGTAGTATTTTGTTTTCCAGTTCTATAAACCCATTTGTTTTTGTCTCATTTCAGAGTCCCTGTGGAGTAGTCCTCCAATTGGGCTTATTTTGTATTTGTTGAAATTTATATCCATCTATTGTCCTAGTAACAGGGTTGAAAGCCAGGAAGCATAATATCTTTCTGTTTCAGAGAAGTCATTTCTTTCTGACTATCCTGGTCTCTCTGACCCAGAAGAAACTGTATCATCATTGAATTAATTTTCCTCAAAAAAAAAAAAAAGAAAAAAAAAAAAAAAAAGAAGAAATAAGCCACGGGGAACTGTGTGGAATGGGTATAACAGAAGACTGATATGTTCATTTTATGTAACTACTTCTGCTCTTTTATGGGCCAAGTAAATTATTCTATTCTTCCAGTTCTTGTGGCTTGTTAAACATTAGAGGTGTTATTATAGCTGCAGCTAGAAGAATCTTATTCCGGTACTATTTAAACATGGTTTTGTTGGGTTTTTTTAAAGAAATGTATCTGTCCTTAGATAGAGTTACTATTAAGTATAAACCAAACCCAGCCAAATATAAACTGCAAAAGAATTATAGTCAAATGAATTGCAGGAGGTAAATGTGTTTCATAGAAAGTAATACAAGTGCTATTATTCAGACCAGAGACTACATTAGAGGAATTAGAGACAGATTATTGTTCATTAGGATTCTATACTGAGACTCTTATGAACATTTAAGCAGGCCTGTTCACAGCATTAAAACATCCTCCTTAGACCAGTTCAGAAAGTAAATACTAGGACACAATTATCTAACGTACCTTATTTTCAAGCTTATGTTGCAGGTGTCTTGCAACTTACTACTGAAAGAATCAAGCTGAAAATTGGTATCAGACTATTTCACCACCTAATTACAACGCTGAATTTGCCACTACTGGACACATGTTTTTCTTACCCCCGTGGCAGAGCAGACCAATCTTACTCAGACACAGCGGTAAGGCAATCCATGCTCTCCCAGGGGCAGGCTGGTGTGAGACAGCACAAGGCTGCACATGCACATGGAGGACCGTTGAATTTCTAATTTCTCTTTGAAATGGCACTCTACACCAAAGCAGACCAACTAGAGAATCTGTCTACAGGGGAATTCAGCTTTTATAGTTGGAAAGATTAGTTATATTCTTTTTCTTACAGTTTTTCCACCCCTCCAGGACATACATACTGAACCTACTTATGGAAGCCATAAGTGATTTTACCTCAACACTTAACAACCCATTCTTGTGGGGCAGTTGCAATACAATAGGGCATTTCATCCCTTCCATAATGCCCCATAGGTACCTTCAGAGAAAAGCACTATTGGGCACCACCTCATGCCAGAGACTATACAGCCCATATGGACATTATCAGGACTTGCAAGCACTGCTCTAATAGATGAGTGAGACCTTCACTAGCTGAAGAGAAACTACCTCAGGAATACCAGCTTGCACAGAGGCAAACCTCTGCATATTGCCACAAATTGGCACCAGTGGATCCCTCTCTGGCAGAGCCACAGGAATAACCCATTAGGGTGTTGGCATTCTCCACTCCAGGATTTTCCTACATAATTACCTTTAGCTAGAAAAGTATGTTTGGCTCATCCTCTGTTCACCTCAAACTTTGTTCTGCAGTGTACCAAATCACTTCTTCCTTGTCTTTCGAAACATGATTTTTTTTTTTTTTTTTTTTCCTGTGGAAGAGTGACTTTCCCTGGTTTAGACACCAGCTGCTGATCTTCCCTCCTCTCTGAGAACAAGAGACTAACCTGGCTCTGGGATACTCCCACTAGGTGTTTCCATGTTGCACACAGGTCCAGACAAGGCCAGGGTTGTGCCAGCTAAAGGAAAATAGCTCCTGTCTCAGATATGTTTTTCAAGCAGTTTGTTCCTTCCTCTGTGTGAACATGTGCTGACAGCCCATCTCTCTGTCTCATCTTCAGCATCCCAGACAGGGGTGTTGGACCGAAAGCAGCAACTGTCTGCTGATAGCTCAGGCTTTTAGTGATGATGTGGAAGAGATGGCATTACTGATACCCCAGACAGAAGTAGTTCACACAACATCTCCTAGTCCTCAGTCCCATTCCTCTTTCAAAAAATTATCTACCAGGCTGTGGACAAAAAAAATCTCAGAATCCAGCTGACTGCTACTTAAGCTCTCTATAAGCAGAGACAAAATAGATGACCCCTGTTTCAAAGCTCACCCTCACAAAGTAAATGCTTATAGCTCCCCTACCACCGGATTTCTCAATGGTCATTCCCACAGAGAGGAAATTATGGCCTTCTCCCCTTCCTACTGTGCTAACTGATCCTCTCAAGCTGAAAATGGTCTGCTAAATGCCCTTCAAAAACCAGCAAAAGTGGAGTAATCTGATTCCTCCTTCTGCTTGTGCTATCTGCACTTCTGCTGACCTACTGGGGGCTTAATGATGGGACTGCATGGGATTCATATATGTCCTATAGGAAAGTCCCTTCATCCACCCTGGTCTGTTAAACTCCTATAAGTAAAGTAGCATATTATAGTTTGCAAGCTAAACTCTTTGCCAGCTTTTGCAAGGACCAGGTCTGGCTTGCTCCACCCTTGGAAAAGCTCAGCTTGTATAACACTGCTTGCCAGCCATCCTATCAAAATAGCTTTATATTCCACTGCAGGCTTCCTGTACAGCCAAAGCAGCATTTCCATGAATTCTCGGTCAATAGATAATTTTTTTTTATGGTGACAAGTCAGAAAGCTTTATACCAGAGGATTTATAAAGCAGGTTAGCCTTAATTGGCCCTGTATCTTTCTCTGGCCTTAACACACGTGCTAAATGGGTGTAAAAGCTGTTGTATCAGCAGTTCTTTATTATACTCCCTTTGTAAACCATCATGCAAGAGACAAATTAAGGCACTGTCAGATTCACATTCCGGAAACTTGTACTTCCCTTTGTAAAGTTTGAAGACAACGGCACCCTTGATCATTGTAGAAAATAATGTCTAAGTACAATATTAAATTGCTTTGCATTTAAAATGTTTCAGTTCAAGTGCACTGAAGATAGTTATCAGTTCCATTTGCTTCAATGAATTTTCTGATCAAGTACCCACAGTGTGGTTGTGCCACAGCTCTCCTCCATTTGACTCCAGACCTTGTTTTTATGATGTGGTTGGCTCCTAAGTACACTTACCCTTAAACATGTTATAGAAAGAAAGATCGATACAAATTACATCACTCTGTATTAAGATACCCCCCCAAACAATCCCTTATATTCTAATCTTGTGATTCAGTGTAATTATGTAATGCTTGTTCAGTGATGAATACACTGATAGGTTGATATTAAAGCCAAGTTTGAGCTATTCTAGTCTGTAGCATAATGATCACATGCCCAGTAATAAAATTAACGTGGCCTCTTGGAGCTGTACCCTCAAATTCTGAGAGTGCTCCTCAGACCATCCCTGCCATACAGAAGAAATGCCTTAAGAGGAGGAATAGAGGCTGTAGCATTCCTCACAAAAATTCTGTTTTGCTGCTGTATGCCTTTTCCCCTTTTTTCTTTCAAAATACTTCCATCTGCCTCCTGCAGAGCTTGCTACAGCATCCCTGTGTGTAAATAGCATGCTCCTCTATAATTAGCTTCCTCCTCTGTGACTTAATCAGTGATATTGTAAACCAGACACTGTGATAATTTGATCAGCTCAGTGGCAGTGAATTGTACCATGACTAAAAAGTCCAGAATGGTTGTAACTATAGGGGAAGCATCTGCTTGAGGGGAAGGGTGATCTGGTTGTTAGGTTCAGAGCACATGACTACATTTAAATCCTATAGCTAATTCCAGTTCCTATTCCTCACAGACAGTCCTTTCTATCCCTCTATGATATCTAGTGATTCTTAGCCACTCCATGCACTGCTTGTGCAGGAGGGGAGCGATTGCTATATCCACTCCAGAAGAGATCATAGTCCCATGATTAAATGGTTTCCAATGAGACAAATCTGCGTTTCAGAGCTCTTCATGCAGGAAAGGACAAAACCCTGCATTTCTCCTAGCTGTACAAGTACATGGGAAGGTATCAAGAGAAGCAAGTTTTTCTCTTGCCCTGGAAAAATGAAAAATTACAGTAGCGCCTCAGGATTTTCTGCAGTGCGTAAACTGCAAGCTGCACCCTGTGCACAGCACTTGGGTCAAGGTAGGCAAAGGGATGCCTTTACTGTGCGTAAGTGCTACAGACTTCAGAGAACTCTTCTCTCAACTGTTTTTTTGCTGATGCAAAGCTGGGAATCCAGTAGAAGACCAGGCATGAAGAAAGAAACACCATGTCTCTTTTGTTTTAGAGGAGAATCATGTTCCAGGACTCTAAGAAGCTATGCGGTTGCTTTGGCTTCACCTGCTCCTTACTGATCCCGTCACTACTAGTTTTAGGCAGTATGTTGCAATCTCCATGTAATCCTGGACCATTTGAAGCATATATGAATAAATTGATTTGTTTAGTCCTCTTTCCCCTCCTACCTGGGAGACCTTTCCAAACCCTCCAGCAGATTTCTGTTTCATTAGGTAGTTCTATGCTTTCTGGCTTTGAGCCATCCATAGTAAAACATCACTGAACCTAAGAGCTTCCTTCTGCAGTGTCAGTTTTCTCTAGACTGCTTGGGTAAACCTTAGTTGTGCTAGTACATGCAAATTTCACTCTGTGAACTCTGTTATCTACTAATGATTTCTCAAGTGTGATTGTGCACTTAAAAATCTGAGAGTTGCTTACATAATTTGTCTTTTCCCCCTAGACCGGTTTCAGAAGATCAGGCGTGCCATTAGGAGCAATTTGCTCTTGCATTAACATGGTACTATTGTTTCTGTGTGTGTTAACTCTGGATTTTCAGGTGTATGCTTGCATGGAGGTAGCATGAGCAAGCTCACTTGCCTCATGCTGCTAATTGTTTTACAGCATTTAGTGCCAAAGCTCTCAATCAATGCTTTCACTCAATACCAGAGTTCACTCTTTCCTGTATGTCACCAGGGTGTGAATTTCAGAACATATGAGTGAAGAAGAAAAAGCTGTGCATTTCTTTCCAAGGAATTTTGCTGAATCTATTCAACAGTGAGGTACCAAGATACTTCCGGGAGAAGCAAAAGATGAGCTGGACAAGAGAAAGTGATTATGCACTATGTAGACAATGCACAAACAGATAAGAAGCCAAACCATGAGGGGAAGGTGGATTTGTGTTACATGTCTAGGAAGTCAGTGGAGAGATTTCCTGACTGCAGTCAGGGAAGAAATATGCATAGGCAGCTGCTGCAAGCGATGCAGTGCTGTCCCAGCACAAGGGTGAAACACCCATGGGCAGTATTCACAGATAGCCTGGTAGGAGATGATGGATAAATTGAATACTTCCTCTTCAGAAGTCAAATTCTGCCTCCATGGATCCATACAATATAGCTCTGGCTTCTTGCCCTATCAACAAGCTGAACTGAAAACATATTATGCCACTAAAGGGGGCCATTTTGTGCAAGGATTTGTCCTTTCTTCCTGGCAGCAAAACACACAGGGCAGGTTGGATTCAGACTGTTGGGTTTGCTGTTGACTCACTGCGATGGCATAAACAGGCTGCTCCCAGTGCACTGGGACTGGTGGAGGTGTTCACAGCCTGCTTTAAAGGCTAGAAAGGACTGAGTGATGATAAATATTCTGTTTGCCTGTGTATGTGTGGGTAGGTAGGGATGTCTGTGTGCAAAAACACACATAGACTTTATTGTTTACCTAAGAAATGCTGCTGCAAGGATGCAGGGCTGGATGCTGTTTCTCTCTGAAAAGGCTCTTCCCAGGGACCCCATTCTGGGGTCCCAATGAACAATCCAAACCTGGCTCCCAGAGATACTGTCAAGCAGACAGGAGCAGCAGAGAGCAGTGGAGCCTCAGTCTCAGAAAGCAGAACTGCAGCATGATGTTCAGTCCCTTGTGGCTTGCAAAACAGACTAGATAAATCAGAAGCTTTTCAAAACCCACAGTATCTCCAGGAACAGACACCTTGCCCAGTGTGACGGTATATTTCTTTACTTGAGATTCTTGTCCTGAAAAATCTCTCCTAATTTCTGTGCTTGTTTTGTACAAAGGCAAGATGGTAGATTCTGTCTTGTTTTCAGTGCTTTGCTCCTTTGACATGATGGGAGTGTGTTGTTGCAGAGCTCTGTAAAAGCACTGAAAGAAGTTAGAAGCTGAAGTGTCACTGAAAAATGGTGAGCCCGGCACTCCTAAATCCTTTGGTAACCACTGGGAAAACTGCCCAGCATTAATACAGACCCTAAATGCTCAAAGGGCTTTGTCACTGAAAGAAGCACAGCTACACTGGGAAGTTGTGCTGGTGCATCTCCATTGTATAAAATATCAGCCAAAATGACAACCCAGCTCACCTCACTGGAGAAAAGGGAAAAAGGAAAACTCAGCCTGTGCAAAGCTCTCTTTTCCTACCCTCTTACTTTGGCAAACAAATTGGAGCCTATGCAGCATATTTATGCATTGGGATGTCTGGAGAGGGTAAGACTTATCCTTGTAGCAAGTCAATCACAACAGCAGCACCCCACCAGTGACCTTACATATGGGCTAAGTACTGTTCCAAGCAAGTACTTTTACTTAAGGGACATTATGGAGGAACACTTAGGAGCTGTCACCAGTAGAAGGATCCAATTTTGGGTTCTTAAAAGATTCTTGAATTGCATTCTATGTATGTTACTCCTTAAACTATTTGTCATAAAGCTGTTGCATAGCTCTGCCTCTTGCAATTCATGAACAGTGTTTGCTAGAACACATCTGACACCACTGCTAAAATACTACATGCAGCCATTTCTGCATTTCTGAAAAGATATTGGAAAGTTGGAGAGGAAGCAGAATTTTGTAGTTTGAGGAGGGAAAAAACCTTGCATCAAGAGGTTTAATTAGTGCACTCTGCTTAAATTACAAAAACAAAGATCAAAAGATGATTTAAGAATGGAATAGCTTAATGTGGATAAAGTTCTGGGTATTGAAGATACATTTAACTAATGGAGAATGATGTAAAAAGGTAGCAGCAGAGAGCAGAAGGGGGATAGATTCAAATGGAAGAGGGTACAGCTTTTAACAGTGAAGGAGCTTAATTACTGCAATAAAATATTGGGGCAGGGGTGGAGTCACATCATTAGATAAGCTCAGATCAAATCTGTATCTCTTTCTGAGGAAATGTTTCTGTTACCCAGGGATTACTGTTTCCAGTACAAAAGGACTACATTTGTTTTGAGGTCTTGTGATACACTGGGGTGCGGACCAGAGGATCTGTTAACATGTTCTGAAGTCAGAATGTCTGCACTGAAGATCCTTGCTAGGCCGAACAAGATCCCCAGATCCCATGACCTAAATCTTCCTAGAATATCTCTTTTTATTAAGTCCTTAAGTATCCTGTCTTTGAGTTGACTGACGGCTCATCTCCATCACATAGCCAACTTGAATTCCACTTAGAGAGGGGGTCCTCACTAGAGGGGAAGCTTCCAACCTGACTAAATGAAAATAACCTGACTCTGTCAGCAGGCCTGGTACAGTCACATCTCTGCAAGGTAGAAGTCTGTGTTTCAGCTGAAATGATTGCTTCAGTAAGTTTGCAGATGACACCAAGCTGGGTGGGAGTGTTGATCTGCTCGAGGGTAGGGAGGCTCTGCAGAGAGACCTGGACAGGCTGGAGCGATGGGCTAAGGCCAACTGTAGGAGTTTCAATAAGGCCAAATGCCGGGTGCTGCACTTCAGCCACCACAACCCCCAGCAGCGCTACAGGCTTGGGGAGGAGTGGCTGGAGAGCTGCCAGTCAGAGAGGGACCTGGGGGTGTTGATTGACAGCCGGCTGAACATGAGCCAGCAGTGTGCCCAGGTGGCCAAGAAGGCCAATGGTATCCTGGCTTGTATCAGAAATAGCGTGGCCAGCAGGGACAGGGAAGTGATCTTACCCCTGTACTCGGCACTGGTGAGGCCGCACCTCAATTCCTATGTTCAGTTTTGGGCCCCTCACTACAAAAAGGACATTGAATTACTCGAGCGTGTCCAGAGAAGGGCAACGAAGCCGGTGAAGGGTCTGGAGCACATGTCGTACGAGGAGCGGCTGAGGGAACTGGGGTTGTTTAGTGTGGAGAAGAGGAGGATGAGGGGAGACCTCATTGCCCTCTACAACTACCTGAAAGGAGGTTGCAGGGAGATGGGGATGAGTCTCTTTAACCAAGTAACAAGCGATAGGACAAAAGGGAATGACCTCAAGTTGCACCAGGGAAGGTTTAGACTGGATATTAGGAAGCATTTCTTTACAGAACGGGTTGTTAGGCGTTGGAATGGGCTGCCCAGGGCAGTGGTGGAGTCCCCATCCCTGGAGGTATTTAAGAGTCACGTTGACATAGCGCTAAGGGACATGGTCTAGTTGGGAACTGTCAATGTTAGGTTAATGGTTGGACTGGATGATCTTCAAGGTCTTTTCCAACCTAGATGATTCTGTGATTCTGTGACTCCGTGATTCTGTTATTCTGTGATTTCTCTTGGGACAATATCTTATATTATTATTTTGCTAAAGGCATTAAGTACCACAGATAAAACCCTTTTTCAATTTAGAGTTGCATGTTTTGGAGTCTGAATGTCTCAGGTTTCTTCAGCAAACAGTAGCCTGAATGATGAGAGTCCACTGATCAGGCAAGTCCCACAGCAAGTCCTTACCCTGAAACTGGGCTCCTTGTCTGGCAGGTCACTCTTCATAATCACATCATTCTGTACTGCCACAACTTTTGCTGCACAGCAGGGGATCCATTCCCTTTAAGTGCACAAAGATCGCTAATTTTGGATGGTAGCCATTGCTCTTCTCTGCCTAAATTCCAATGTGTCATGGATCCAGTGTAAGATGAACATGAACAACAGATTCATGCGCTGTTCAGCAACAATCGCACCACATTATGAATTCACCATATTCATCTGAGCAATACATTCATATGCAGTGTGGGATGCAAGCACTTTATGTATCACACCACATTTTTATCACATACAGTCTAACCTAGTATCAGCAAAACAAACCTTTTGCAATGTTTTCCCCTATATCTAGTGTTTGGATATTGAATTTGGACAAATGGTTTTGGTTCCCTAAAAATGATCTCTAAATGATTGCAGCAGAAAGCATAATTAGGTTCATGTTTTGGAGTAGCATGAAATCATCTGCATGTACTTAAGAGTTCAGCAAGGCTTAAATACTTTGCTGAATAAAGATTGATGGATAAGTCAGATCTGCAATGAATCTGTCTTTTGGATTGCTACACCCTTGGCACATCAGCACTCTGGTCCCAATCTGTAAGTATTACTGGTTGTATTCAAGTGCTAGATCTTTTTTCCACTGCCTGTATGGAACAGTGCAAGGGAGGGTAAGTCCTGCTGGCTGATTTTAGTGTAATAGGATCTATTGAGTAGAATTTCACCATAAACCGAAATGCTTGAAGGGTGTTTGGCACCCAAGCATTCAGAAAAATTCTCCTGGAGGCTGATTTGCAGCATCCTGATAGGCATCTAAGACCCTTCAAAATAATGAACAGTACAGGACAAATACTTGCACATCAGTCCAATTAATGGTATATGCAGATGTGACTGAAGTTTGTATTACATATGTCAAGCAAGAGCTTAACAGCCATCCACAGTCAAGCCATTTTAAAGATATTATGCTTCGTCAGTGCTGCCTGCAACAGAAAATATAGCAAATGTATTCTATTTTATTTTTTCCCTAAGGCTTGCAACAAATAAACCAAGATAAACCTTATCCTATGATCATAGGAAAATTCAGTTTGGAAGGGACCTCAAGAGACCATTTACTGCTCATATTATTCCCCTGTAACTAAGATTTCACTGTAGTAGCAAACAAAGATATGTGGTCTATTTGTCTGAGGAAACCTGGGTCAAATCTTGGTTTTACTATGATCTAGTAGAACAGCCTTGAGTTGGGTGCCAGGAGACCACTGCTTCAGGATTCAATACTGCTGCTGTGCAGCTTTGTGCAACCCTATCTTCTTTTTATCCCTTTTGTTGCTTAACTGCACAGGAAGGTCTTGGAGGAAGAGGCTCTTTGTTGCAGGATATCTGTGTTGTGTGTAGCATGATGTGGCTCTGATTTCAGCCAGAGTTTGTAGATGCAAGCATAGTAGAACTTAGCATGATAGTGAAGCGATAGCAGCATTACATGGAGTCTGCACCAGATACTGGAATCGAAACCTGATTCCCTGAAGCTTAGTCTCCACTTAATCAATAATGTAACCTCCTGTGGAATTTGCCTATTTCCATCAATAAAATACGAAGATTCCCACAACAGTTCACTCATTACTCAGTCTTTCTTTTTATAAGTCTCATAGCACTCATAGCAGGTGTCTGAGGTGACTGAATTATTTAAAGATCCTGGTTATTATTTTTTTTTAATTCTTAATTTCTTTTTGGCTTCATTGTAAAGTTGAAAGGCATCAATTTAAGTCTCTGCAATGAACCACTCCAAATGTCTTTGAAGCACCATCTCACAATGGGACTCATCTTACTACTGAGTTTTTTTAACTGCAGCAGGTTAATGATTTACTGAGTTATTTAGCAAAAACCCCATTGATTTGACATGGCAGTGAGCTCTCCAGCTAATGCTCATACTATCTTTTCTACCTCCCAGTGTGTCATCAGAATGTTTAAAGCTGTAAGCCAGATCCAGACCTTGTGAATTGGCAAGTGTCTTCTGACACCTTGGGCCAGATACTCACCTGCTTTATATTATGACAGGGCCACTCAGACATGCAGAAGATATCTCCACCCAGAGAATAGCTTTTAGTGAAGTTAGATTAGGCATTCTGCAAAAAGAGCTTTTTTATTATGCTAATGGCCAGAATGTCTCATCCTAGGAAGAGTGTGGGTTACTTAGCCCAGAGAAAAAAAATGGATGTTAGATTAAATTACAATTATTGTGCCTTTTGGCCTCAGTTAATTTAAAAAATTTCCTGGTACATATGATTTTGCTTTGAGATTTAAAAAAGTATGGTTTAGTGTGCGGACACAAGCCAGGTCTCTCAAACGGAAAGAAGAAACTTTAGACTAACATATTGTGATATAATTTAGTAACTGAAATTGCTACATATTTTTCCACTTATTCTATTAGAAGTAGTAGTACCCAGGAGAGGTGGAGGGGAAAAGACAGCTAAAAACAACAGTTGTGCTATTACTTCTAAAGAAACTGCATTTTTTCCAATTGCACTTAGATGTTAAATTTGAAAAAAGTTGTTTCAGTTTTTCTCATTGGCAACTATGTGACCAAGTTGTCATGGTCTGTTAATATGCTATATATTTCTGCTAACCATCTGGCTGCTTTCACTGCTTTTGCCACTCAGGGAGAATGTCATTTACAATCAATTTCAACAAATACCGTATGCATTAGGTTGGGAAATCAAATGATATTTCAATATTACACATTGTAGAAGAGTTTCAAGTTCACCAGACCCTTCAAGTTGTGTCGTTTGGTTTTTTTTTTTTTTTTTTTTTAATGCTGTCTGCAGCCCAGCAGCTTGGAGTCTGAGGGTCCAGCTGGTAATCATGTAGGCACTCGCTCAGCTGTTAGGGTGAGATACGCAGAGAGACTGAGGAGCCCCTTCTGGCATCAGGACTTGTGAGACCATCACAAGCATCAACTCCAGAGCACAAGCCACAGCCTGTGACTGAGAGCCTATTTGCTACTCAGAGCATAGATAAGGGTAAGGACATGAAAGATTTGTATCAATCAACACCAGGGCTTCTAACACTAGATGTGGGACCTGGTTTGCATTTACTGGAGATTTAGTGTAAAAACACAGGACCCCTTAATATTTAACTCCTCAAGGTTCCTTCCACAAGTATTCTGATATTCAGGCATGAAGGGAGGGTGTTTATAGCTACGCAGATATTTAAGGGAGAGGTGTTGAGGTTTAGCTAAGCATTGTTTTAGTGGTTTTATTTTTCAGTTAACAAAGTAGAGATCTTTTTTTCTAGAAAGAACAACTCTGAAAAAATCAGTAGAATTTCATTAATCTTTTCATGTGTTTGAAAGTTCAGATAGTAAATATTTTAACAGTGCTTCTAATTAGTTAACATAGTCATCTAGTCTTGCAAGTAGAACGTATGGAAAATTTCTACTGAAGTTGAATGTTAGCAGATGGGACTTTACAAGCAGTCAGCATTTATCTAATCCTCCTTCTATTTGACTAAACTGGAGTTTTACCACTTGTTCCAGGAAGAACAGGTTTGGGCCAATTTTAAAATTCCTTTGCTATTAAGTATATAACTACCAGATTTGGACAAAGTTGTAATCTCATTTTCAAGACAGCATGATAAGCATTGATATTTTTAAATACCAACTACACTTACTCCATCCTAACATTTTATAGCAGACACATTAAACAGGACTGAATTGCTATTCAAGCCGCTAAAAGATCTTACAATATGATCTTTTGAACCTCAGCTCAACAGCAATGTGAATGACATTGAAGGAATACACAGAATGAGTTTAGAAGCACTTCAAAAATCTGATTGCCCATCCTTTGAATTACAAATGCAGATTCCTTTGTGGAAGTACACTAATTTTACAAGTATAACAGCAAATATTATCAGCCTGACTTCAGGTATGTTAGCAACTCCATTCCTTTCACGTGTTTGGAGCCTTATACATTGCAAAATGTGTCTTAGCAACTGAAAAGACATTTTCTGTCAAGACATACAAATCACTTCCACCATCAAAAGACCTTCTGCACAAAAACTCACATAAGCTAATATTTCTCAGCATTCAGAAGAAGATGTATACTAATTTGTACCAACTAGGGAATTTATTCTCCTGCACTGCTCATGAGCAATGCACTTGGCAAGTTACAAACACCACATTATCTGTAGATTTAATTTTTCATGGAAAGCTGTAATCAGCACTCCCCTTACAGTGTTGTTATTTCAATAGAAAGTGCTCCAAGTACAGTTAGGCATTTTGTCTCCAGATAGCACTATAGGAGGGGTATGATTGTTATTGCACTTGCAATGCCCTCAGCAGATTAACTATTATCTGCATCTCACATGTGCTACAAACTAGAAATATTAACTCATTACAAAAATAAAGGAGTCTGAAAGAGCTATGCATTTGTTATACCCGTCTGTTGCGTGCTGTGCCCTGGACAGGGCTGGCTGGACTCACTGCAATTCTTTTCAGTGAAAGATGTAAGGTGTCAGAAGTGATTTTTATAGAATAGCCTCTGTAGAGACCTGTCCTGGAGTAGTTAGCCCCAGCCTGAAATTGCTCTGTTCTGGTGGATGTTAGGATGGTATAAACAGTTGAGTTTCAAGTACTCAGAGATTAAGCAAAACCTAGGCACCAGGGTCTTTTCCAAGACCCTTCTAGAAGGCTGTTCTTTCTAGTGCTTCTTTACAAAGTGGAAGCCCTTTTCCCATGACTTGTGGCTGCTGCCACAAGCTCAGAGGGCTAAAGAAGGTCTTTCCCAGAAATCAGTTTTGTGACTGCTTCAGCTTGCTCCTCAGCCTCCTGGGGACACATGGCCAGCAACCCCCAAGACTGACTTTCAAGCTTCCAACAACTGCTCAGTGCTTTGGATAGCAAGCGAAATATATATAGTTATAGTTAAGACAAGCCTACCTCTGAGCATGTCTCTCTCCATATTCACAGGTCTTGGGCATTATTTGGGTCAGGCCTTTCAAGAGCCCAGGGCTCTCCACCCCACGTACCTTCTGTTCCTTGTGGAGAAATCTGCGTATTTCTCCCCTCTGTAAGCCACTTTCAATCTCCCTAATTTGGGTACACTAGGATGTAGGTTTATTTTGTCAGCCTCTGGGAATGCAGACACTATCCGACCTTTTTTACCCTGTTGACTGCCATTGTCAGATGCAAACCAGCAATCTCATCGTGGGTTTCCTATTCACCTCTCCACACTAAGCCCCAAAGACCTCTTCTTGAAGAATGTGTTTTGGCATTGACATGCATTTCTTCCTTATGTTGCCATGTGGATCCATCCATCCTCCTCAACATGTCTATTAACTGACAGGCAGCTGTTACAAGAATATCCCTTGCCTACATACATACAAATCTGGGGTCTGTAGATAGGACTCAAGGATGGACAGCATTGCCTGGAAGTCTTGGCAGCTGCCACCAGCTTACTTTGTACAATTCCTTAGCATAGCACCTTATTTCACAGCATTTCTGTTAGCATAGTATCTTATTGCACAAAACAAAACTAGACATTTTTGATTGCTTATCCATACTGCCTAGTGGCTAAAATGATTGATTTTTTTCTCTTCTAGCTAACTCAGTGTGCACTAAAAGCGAAATAAGGATTAATTTAGTGAAAACACAATACTAATTAAGCTCTTCTGGTAAATAGATATCACACTGAAATATGGGGAGCATGGAAATTACAACTAACACACAACCCATATGACCCGTATCACTTATCAGCAATGCACCTTCCAGAGAGTATTCTTGGCTTTCAGACACCTCAGAAGCAGATTTTGTGGAATAGATGAACACCAAGCAAGCAGAGGAAATACTACCACACTGCCACAGGTTAGATGATACAGAGCAGTACTGTTGATGAGCACTGTTGCTTTAAGTGCTTCACAGTGTTGGATCTACACTGGAGCTTTTAACAGGTCACTACCAGCATTATAACTGAGCCACCTAAGAAATGTAAGTTCAGAACTCTGCAAATGCATCTTAACTCCCATAACTTTATTACAACCCTGGATTGTGTGTTGTAACACCTGCAGCATTCAGCTTTTCTTTATGTCCCCGAAAAAAAGAGGAACATCTTTTACTTAATAATGAAGTGCTTAAAAGACATATCCCTGTTTTTTAAGCCTGTTCAGTCTAGAGTGATTTTGTGGAAAGTTTTGGTAATCTGAATCATGAACTATAATACCAATCTTTGCAATGGCTGTTGTTGAGCTAGAACCATAGGAATTTTCCATTCCAAATAAATTAAAAATAGTGAGGCCAGTATGGAGCAGCTACCGCAGTGTGTGGCTTCTGAAATAGATTATCTTCTATCTTCGGATGTTGAAGTCTGAACTGAGTGCAGTTTCCAAAGTTCTGGCTGTATTATATTGTTTTTAAACATAAAAATGTGATTCTCAAATAAGTGTTCATACAAAACCCCAACAACAAAACTCCAGAGATCTGATAAATACAAATTTAAGAAAATATGCCAAAGAAGAAGAAACGTTGTTTGTTGTGAGAATTTCAGCTATATAAAAATGTGATATCTTTAAAACAGCTACATAGAGGATAACACTAAACCAGCTCCTCTGAGATTTATTGTTCACATTCATGGACTACGGCCCATGTGAAAATGAAAAATGCTAGATGCAGAACTGATAAAACACTTTCCCCATTACTAATCTGCAGAGCTCTTCCATAAGATGCCAGTGGAAGATACTGTAGAAAGCATTCAAAATAGCAGCATTCGTTTCGATGTACAGAACATTATCAGTGTTAAGGGAAAAGATTAAGTAAATGAAGTTACTTTAGAAGTTAAATCAGCGGCTATTTAGACATGGAAGGAAACTTTCTTTATAGAAAACTTGCTTGCAGAATGCTTACATGTCCCCCTGAAGTATCCAGTGCTGACTACCACTGCAGATAGCAAAGACTTAGCTGGGATGTGGATTTGATCCAGACCAGAGTTGATGCTCCTGAACTCACATGCAACTGTTGTATTCAACAAAATTGTAAAACTTCATTAAATATTTTGTTTGTAACAGAAAATCCAAGAATCTGTCTTTAGTCATTTAGAATAAACTGTCTGAGCGTTTCTTTTTAAAAACCCATCTTTGTGTGCATCTGTTTGCCCTTGATTTACTGCTATACATACAGAGCGTTCAAGATCAGAGATCTTACTTATTTCTGCCCTCCTCCACAAAAGCAGAGAGTAGTAACTAACCTGTTGAAAACATGTTGAGACAGCTTTAAAGTCCTTCTTGTGTAAGAGAAGTTGCCTGAAAAATCAGATGCCAGACTAGGTGGCAACCCCATAACTGCTGGGAGCTGGGTATAGGAAAAGTACACGGCACACCCCAGACTATGCACTTGCAGCTGTGACAATGCTTCGCATTTTGGTTTACAGCTCTCCTGAAAGTGTAAAGGTGTATGTTTGCTCCTCCACAGTTTAAAAGCATACTGTAAATACACAGAGTTTTGCAGAACAACCCAAGAGCCAAAGTGCCTGGCAAAGCAGGGACCATAGAGTTTCCATGGGTACTGGTCAAGCAAAGGATTTCCCCAAGCACTTACTTTTCATTTAGCTGATGCTCAAGATGACACAAAGAATCCAGCCAAGTTTGAGTGAGAAGCAGACACCAGTGTTGAACAATTGCTGAAAATACAGTACACTTGAAATCCAGACATCTTTGATTAAAGTTACGTTTCCAGCTGCAAAAGCCCTGGCACAGAGACCGAGTTAGAGCCGAGCCTCAAGCAACTTGGCAGGGGATGCTGGACACATTAAACAGGGCAGACACATAAGGCATGCAAGCAGGTGTCCCTAGCTTTAACCCAGTGGCAAAGACTCACACAAAACTGAATGGAATGGGGGGGCCCATACAATGAGACATCGGGGGCAAACGCTGCCTTCTCTTGGGGTACCACACAGGCATTTATAGCCCTCATGAGACTCCCCATAGGGCCACCATAACAATCTTAAAAGAGCGAAGTCCAATTCCTCCTTGTTCCCAGGGCAGCACCAGTCCTCCTGACCTAATCTGCTGCTCATTCTCTAATCCACCCCTCCTCAAGCAATGAAAGGAATTAAGAGCCACACTTGAAAGTGAGCCAGTTGAAAGAAGCCAAACCATTTTGTCCAACTGATTTGTATTTGTGAATTAGAAGAAGCTCCTCCTCCTACCACACTTCAACTGCTCTAAAATAAAAAGTTACCAGGTGCGGTCTCTTTCAGCTGCCAGATAGGGGCTCAAAATACCAGACTGAATTACAGACAAAATTCCTCCTGAAGGAGGAACTGGTGCAGTTGTAGTTCTTTGTGCTATACTTTATTTACTCTCAGATCTGTTAGCACCCCTCATCTTTCACTCCCATACTTCTTTTCACCCTCTTCCAATGTTTCTGCTTTGCTAAGTGTCTGGGAATGAAAAGCAAATCGAGAAGTCAGAATCAGAAGACAGACTCAGACCCTTGTGAGCAAAATGGGCAGTTTAAGCAACAGCTTGAATTTTGCAATGGCAATTGTCATTTGTTTTTGTGCACTGCAGGTTTTTTCCCCTGATCCTAGGTAAAGGATTGGACTGTGAGAACACAGCTCACCTGTTTTGCTTGTCCATCTGGGAAGAATCTGGGTGAGGGCTGGCCTCTGGAGGATGCCTTTTCACAGGAGGTGTTCACCCCACAACACTGCCCACTATCTGAGAGATGTTCTTGTCCCTGATGTCTCACACCAGATGCTCACAATGAATATGCCAAGCTTTTCCCCTCAGTCCTACTGTGTCATCCCTACAAATTAGATGCCTCCTTTGTTATCCCTTACTAGTTTGTCAGAAAAGCAAACTTCAGCTTGTGTACCCTCTAGAAAAAAAAACTTCACAGATCCCCAGTTCAGTGTCTTGAGGAGTTTCAGTGAGAAAAGACAAAACCCCTAAGAGGAAGTCCTCTCAAAAAGTAAAAATTCCTCTCCCTAGTTTTAACAGTGGAAAGATGTCACTTACCAGTGATAATGAGTAAACAAAACCATGGGAAAAAGTAGTAGAAATAGAAAGGACCTTTTGTAGGATTTAGTAGCCAAATGTCTAGCTTGGTACCATCATTTTCCCCATTCTTTACAAGATCATCCTGGCTCAATCAAACTAACCAGTTTGCAAATCTAATTTGAATTCTTAAAAGCAACTCTAATTTATCATGTTCCTTTCTAAGGTCAAATCTATTTTGTATTCTTTTTCAAAGTTTTCCAGCATGGTAAGTACTGTAGCTGCATAATAAAAGGAAACACAATTCTTACTTTATGGAAAATTTCCTTGAAAAAGAAAATAACTCTGCGCTGCTGTAGCTATTATGAATTTCAACTTTTATAATGCACATTGGTATGCTCATTGATTTTCACAAGAGCCTTGTACTTCTTGCAACTGCCAGACATTGTTTTTTATGTACGTACACACTTATACATATATATGTAATGCTCAGAGAAGATAAATCAATTCAAAAGATGTCGAAGTGCATCAAACTTGGGAATTGTATCTTCTTAATACCAGTGCTTTGCTAAAACTTACCTTTAAGTAGAACGGTAGTTGATGGACTTTGCAGGACCATAGGATAGCTCAGTTATCTTAATTGCTAAATATCAGTATTAGTTTCAAGTATGGCTGCTACACTGATAAATGGCAAACTGGAAACCCCAGAAAATAAACCTGAAGTAATGGAACATGAGTTTAGTACATTTGGATATGCATGGGAAGCACAAACTTGAAATTACAGATCTAGTTCTCTTCTTTAAGGATGATCTAAGCTCACAAGGGATGCAGAAGTCCCTGTAGACATAGAAGTTATATGCTGTGGAGCAGCATCACATCTCAGATTTTGGCTGCAATTTTCAGAAAAGCCTGAGTGAGCCAGTTCTATAATACCACTGAAATTAAATACGTACAGATAATTTCATTTCCTTAAATAAGCAGTTGTGCAGAGCTACTAATAATTCAGGTCACTAAGTCAGAGCTGCTAAAACCTTGATACCATATTGCTCCACAGTAGAATAAACACTTGGTTTCATTGGGGAGTTATTTCTATTCTTTTCACTGGTCCATTTTTAAAACTCTTGACATAACATGGGGCTCTCAGGACCATGAATCTAGCCTTACGAGGACTCAAAAAGGGGGAAAAAAAAGAGATAAGTTTCTTTAGAGTAGTTCACTGTAGCAGCACTGCAGGATGTTGCAGGAATAAAGGCAGTGGTTTGTTCTAATGGGACATGACAGTAGTTGCAGAGAGAGTCCCAATGGCAGAGGGAGTCTACTGCTATTTCTAAGCGTATGGGATATTATTACACTCATCGCCATGCCAGGACTCTACATTGCCCACCCAAGGTCTTAGACTACAGCTATTTTGAAATTAAGCTAGATTTGAGCTCGGTGACTGGATCTAAGCAGCACAGCAAGACATTTCTTTGTCAGGCAAGGTGTTACTCTTCAAATAGCTTTTATCTTGCAGTATTTAAAGCTGTTTGCAATATTAGACTGAATCCTGAGGGAGGCAGGCTAACAGGAAAAACACAGGCAAGATGTTTAAAAACATACAACTCGCTGCACAACAGTGTAACTCACAGCCTAAACCTGGTCTCAGCTGTATTCAGTATAGCACCAGCACTGCCAGAGATGGGTGCATGACAAATTCTTATTTCAGAATGGGCATAGACATGCATTTGTAGGTATGATCTTTGGCTCCTGACTTAAGAAATAGGATGTGACTGTCTAGCTCCAATAGGCACATATTCATATGCTGTACACTGAGTTTCAGTCAAATATCTGACCACCAAGCCCCAATTTAATGGACTAACTACTGAGTTGGAAACTTCCATTTCTAGAAGCTTTGGAAAATCTGGAGCTGATTTATTCTCTGAGGTGCTGGGTGACTACAGGGCAGGCAAGCAGAAAGGTCTTTTTGTCTAAGGCACAAGACTTTTGCTTTTAGTGATGCCCCATGACAAACTCGGTCCAGAGGTTAATGGATGAAGCACAACAAATGAAGCCCTGCACCAGTTTTTATACTAGCTCTCAGGTTTTTAAATTCAGCAAGCCTTTGCGGTTATGCTTTTTCCCACCTTTTTTAAAAGTTGGGTGCACTTCAAAATTCTTCAGCATGGAAATGTGGTGCTCAAGGAAAAGGAATCCAGCTGCAACTCTCACTCTAACAGCATGTAAGGGACATACTGAAAGCCCTTCAGGCACAGTACCCACACTAAGTCCCAGAACTCAACTGTCAAAATTCAGGCTAGCTCACACAGACAGGTTTCCCTGTTGGCAAACAAAATGCCAAGGAAAAGGGACTGGTTTCCTAGCCAACAGCTTTCACTAAGCCAATGTTTACCTGGAGTCTTTTCTGACTCTTTAGAACAGTGCCATACTCAGATCCAAATGCTGTCGAGCTCTATTCTCCAACATTCTACCCAACTTCTTCATTATACCCAAGGCAACATATTCTAACAAGATGTAAGCAGTCCAGCCTGCCCAAAATTTACATACCCACACCCCCTCAAGAGAATTTGCCAGAGAAGCTTTGAGTTAGGAAACCATTTCTGTTAGTCCTTACATTGCTCCTTGCTCAGGGGAGTATGTACATGGGTATTCACATGTTTTCCTAAACAGTGATGGTTTCTCTCAACCAGGTGTCTCATCATGCTTCTTCCTTCAGCAGTGCCTTTGGTTTTCATCATAGATCACCTGAACAGGCAGCTTTGCCACATTGGATGAAAACAGGCTCTCCTACAACAGAGCTCCAAACTCACTGCAAAAAAGGCATACCACAGAAATTATGGAAATGTGGAGGAAATCCTTAAAACCATTTTGAAGATTACATTGTTGAACAAGAGATTCTCATCCCCTCCCCCTGATCATAGAATGGTTTGGGTTGGAAGGGACCTTAAAGATCATCTAGTTATGAACACTTGCCCCCCCAGTATTGAGACTGATGATTTATCTAACCAAATTATGAATCACCGATATCTTTTTGTTGTACCAGTAATTATTCCTCAGTCAGAGCAGCTCCCTACATCTGTTCATGGACATTTGGGCATATTTTGACACTTCTGAAGGCAAATAGACACCAAGAGATGACATAAACCTGTCCAATAACATACTGCTTTTCACAATAGTCACGACAAGGGAATTATAGGCTGTTATTCTGGTTTTGTTGGCTGGAATGACTTTTAACTGCTTATTGTTTATTTAAAAAACAGTAATCCTCCATTTTAAAGATTCACAGAGCAAATAAGATGACTTGTTTGTCTGAAAAGAAAATTGCCCTGCAGACGTAGATGGTCATGCAACCAGTCTGGGGTGACAGCTGGTATTTAAATGGAAAATTAATTCTTCTCAGTCTGTCAAAGCAGGGACCTCATCTTCCAAAGGAAGTGTGAGATTGTTTAAGACCCTGCATATCATGAAGTCACTGACAGAAAGAAGAAATGAGTGAGGTGAAACTAGAAATCATCTTTCCCCATGAAAGCTGCAGCTCGCTTGCAAGCCCTGCTCCCACATGCCTCGGGCAGGGGGGGCTCTGTAGGGTAGCAGAGGAGTAACACTCATGTAACAATGGTGACAGCCCAACAAATCCTAGGGAGACAGTGTCTAACTGTACAATAAAGGCTCACACTTAGCTCCTGCTCACACTCACCCTGAAGTGTACTTTTATAGTCTGCTTTTAAGCCCTGAGACATATCTGCAAAGATGAGAGAATGAGGCTGTTCAGAGCCACGATTTTTCCTCACTGTGTGATGTCACCAGCAACTTATTTCACTCCAGAGCACAGCTTATCCTCTGCTACATCCCCCAACCTGTTATTAGAGGGGCTGCTTAGTGAGTACTCCCTCGTGACTGTCTAGGAAAACCAAAACCGTTGTGTGTACAGTGCATCCCACGTTCAACTCCACTGCCTTTCCCTTCCTGCTCCTGTCCAGCAAGGACTACTTCATACACAGCCACTGCACAGTATAGCAAGAGCACCCAGAATTAAATCCCCAGCAGCATTTGGGGAGGTTCTTCATGCTGTATGTACCAAAAAAAAAAGATACTCTAAATGGAATTTTTAAAATTCTTGACCCATATCTATTTGTGATACTATGCTCAGGTTCTCTTCTGTGGAGTGTTTTGATAGCTGAGGCAAAACAAAGAAAAATAGTAACATAGACATTACTGATACAGTTTGCTTTGTTTCAGAAAGAATTCAAAGCAGAGTTATTTTAAAAGATTAGTTCAGACAGCCTTTAGCTGAAGTACATCAATTTTGTTCCATGTATTTCTGGGCAGAGACTCCCATGTATTTCAATAACTGCTGAAATATGTATATGATCATCATCATCAAATCATAAACCTTTATATTTCTATTGTACAGATAAACATCTACTATTGTAGTACCTTCATTCTCCTACAGCCTCACAACATAGGAAAGTACTACTAGCCAAATTAGAGATGAACATGAGGTCCAGAGAAAAATAGGGCAAGCTCTTAAGACTAGTCTGCAGCCAGCTTGACAGAAGTCACACAAGAAGCACCTAGAAGAGCTGGGAACCAAGCATTAGGTGCACATATACTGAGGTATGTGTTCTAACGCTAGCTTACACCAGCCTTCCCCTCCAGTAAAATACCCAGTTTAGTCTTCAGGCTCTATGCTTTGCTGCAGTGGGATTTTCACCAGCAAAGGAGACTATGAGCATACATACACACATATAGGAGGCATGCAGGTGAACACACCTGATTTAAAAAAAAAAAAAACAATAGACAGCACATAGCTTTAACTTGTCAAAGGCCTGCCATAGACCATGCCACATGCTCCTGCCAAACTGATGATCTGGATGCAGATCATGGGCTCTGACTGCAGATGTTAGGAGTGCACCATTCCTAACAGATGCATAATCTGATTAAATATGAAATGCAATGATATTGTCAAAACCCATTAATCACTCTTTCAAGAGACATTAATGTAGGCTTTACTGACAGCTGTGATGATTATACTGTCTCTGCAGGTACTGTTACTCATCAAAGTTATCCATTGGGTCTTAACGAAGAAAAGATATTCAGTATGCAGAATATACTTTTAAGTACACTGTACAGATATCATGAAAAGTGTTTGTATTACTTATATTCCTGCAGCTTTTTCTAGGTTATTATCTGATTTCTGTGTAACTCTCCACATCTATGTCTTGTGCAACGATAGTGATAACTCATCAAATACACGGATTCAGAAACAAACTGCAAGCATGGCAGGTCCATGTATTAAAATACAGCTTCATAGGAGATATTCTACAATATCCCTGTGTAACTGGGGGAAACCTACAGGCATCTGAAGCAGAAGAAAGATTGGACCAAGCACCTTGCACCTACAGAGTATATTGCACAGAAAGGATTCCCCATGATTAGGGCCTAAACATCATAGGCAGAGAGTTTCAGAAATTAATACATCCAAACCCCATGTTTAGGCAACCAGGCCTTGATCTTCAAGGCTCGTCAGGTATTTGTTGACCTCCATGACAAATGCTGGTGCCTGGATCCTCTCAATACTTAACCCGTACAAAACCTGAATTTAATTCTTACCACTTCGGAGCACTTGCTGTGTCTTCCTGTGCTTCAGTCTGCCAATACTTCTCCAGAAGAAAGAGCTTCCCATAGTTTCTGTAGTTCTGTATCTTGTTTCCCCTCCACACACTACTGCTTTTCAGAACCACCCGTTTGCCTCTGTGCATATAGATACAATTCTTGCACAGAAATACTAGGATAACAACTTAGATGAATCAAGGTTTAGTAAACACCATCTGCTTGCATCCCTTCCCTGCTGCACCATCATCTTGAGATTGACCCTGCTGCCTCTGCTAGCAAGGCAGGACACTCCAAGCTTCTGCTCTTCAGGCCTGGAGCCCATAAAGGAGGAGCATAGAAGGTAGAGGACTTCACAGGGCTGCTACATTAACTGAGATGGCCTCTTTAACAGAGTCATCCAAATATCTGGCTTCTTGGCCTGGGAATTAGGTCTGCATGCACTCCCTTACTTTATCTCAGTGGGTCCAAAGGAGACAAGCTGTGAATACGTTTTACATGCATGCAAACTTCCTTTATTCTGGCCTCCTATGCCCTTAATGCATCTACCACCACAAACCATCCATTGCCAGTTATCTGCATGTTTTTGCACAACTGGAATTTATTTCTACATCTGATTTTAGCCTTTTCTCAGTTTTATTTATTTGATTCTAGCCTTGTTATATGGCTTCTTAGACCTTTGAATTAGTTATTTTGGCTTCAACCTAAGAGAAACAACAGCTCCCAGGGCCAGTAGACATTAGGAAGACCAACAGGAGATAGCCTTTGGTAGTAGTTGAGGAAACTGGTTGGCACAGTAGGGGCATGTCCAGCTGACTGGCACAGTAGGAACATGTCCATTTACTGTTCAAGGGTTTGGCCATGACAAGGAAGAGCAATGACTTGTTTACAGAAGTGACCGGCTGTGGTGTTGGGGAAAGGGTAATAAAGATCAGTTTATGTTCACAGGAGGAAAAAGGTTTTGGCAGATTTAACAGTAACAAAATCTAGTGGCTACCAATAAGTTACCATACCAGATTTCCCCAAGAAGATGACGCCAAATGAAAAAACACAGAAAGATAAGACCAGGATGTACCAAGTCACAGCAAGGACTAATGTCCCATGACAGACAGCAGCCAGACATGGATATCTGCAAATATAAGGGGTTAAAACTGAGACCAAAGTTGTTACTTCCTGGCCCACCAGAATATTGTTTCCCATTTGTCCTGTGCCAGAGGCAATGACTCTGTTTAAAAGCAATGGTTTTTTTTCCATTAATTTTTCCAGTGACACTTTGAGCCCATATAAGCTTTCAGCATGTGCAGTATCCTGTGGCAAGTACATCAACAGCTTAACTAACTGTTGCGTAACAAACTACCTCCTTTAACTCATCCTGCATACCTACTAGGTTACCACAATATCTTGTAGGTCTCGTACTAGAAGAGGCGACATCCTACCCCTATTTCCATTCACCATGTCATTCATGACTGTGGACCTGTCATATCTCCAGTCATTTTTCCATTGTTATTTAGTCATTGCTCAGTTACAGAAAGTACTCCATCTTTTTTTGCTCTTATTTCCACTGTACTTTTCTTCTTCCTCCTGCCTCAGCCATCTTGTTGATCTAGGCCTCCACTCTGCAATTTACAGGATCAAATAGAGGATAAATTAGAAGCCTAACAGCTTCAGAGGGGACCAAGATTGGCACAGCAGTCCATCGTGTATTGTCGATCAAAGGAATACAGTTTACATTGAAACTCTTCAAAGAAGGGATTTTTACTATGTATTTGCACAGTACTTGTCTCAGTGGGGCCTTGCCTTATCTAAGACTCATGAGTGTTATTCAAACAAATAATTAATAAATAGCTCAAATAGGTAAAACAGTGCTAGATAAGCATTTAAGGAGAATAAACACTTGTAGTTGCAGGCTTTCAAGTATGCTAAAACAAGAATTAAAATGGTGATCAGTGAAGGAAAGGAAACAAGCATATTTTGTAAAGTGATATGGAAGTGACTTTTGGCATTGAGAGATGTCTCAGGTCAGCAAAACTAGAGTGGTACCTGCCTATAAATACATATATGCACATAATTAGCATGTATATATATCAGCACATAGCAGCATATGAAGACAGTAGTATTTTGTACCATGTAGATTGAAGAAAATTGTTATAAGAAAACCATCTTTCTGCACTGCCTCTAATGCAAGACCTTGAAGGCTTGAGGGAGGCAACACTATACAGTAGTGCCAGAAGCAGGCCAGAGAGGTTTTTCTTAGGTAGACACTGATGCACTGACAAGTTAATGGGGACCAACAACATTGCCATTAGCCCTATGGATTTATGAGAGGATCACTGAAATGAAAACTAACAAACCTTGCTATACAAAAGCCTAGCAATATTCACTTTATACTGAACTCATTCTTATTTAAGCTTCTGTTTGCCTATGTGATCAGAAGCAGCATTCTGGACTGTGGTTCAAAATCACTATAGAAATTGTTACCTGACACACTACAGCCCGAGGAATTCCTAACACCACCTCCTTGGTAAACACCTCTAATGGTGTTCCATAAAAGCAGACTAAAATCCATGCAACAGAGCAACTAGAAGCATAAAGTCCCTGAATATGAAAAAAAATTGGAATAGAAACATAACATGTTAGAAAAATTGAGATCTTAATTATTTTTTTTTTCCTCAGAAAGGATCAATTTGTCCACTGGGGAATCTTGGCAGAAATCTTCCCTTCTAGGCTACAGTTTGAGCCATGGCCATGCTTCATGGGAACTGTTCTTGTAGAGTGTTTTTTTTTAATTATCCCTTCCCCATATTACATACTTGCCAGACATCTCTCCCATTAGGTTTGCTGCTACATCTCCTATATGCTCTGTTACTAGTAATGCAGAGGGAGCAGTTTCTACACCTAATATTATGTTTAATGCAGAGCACCCCACATCACTGAACAAGGAAGTTCTTCATCTCCCTAGAAAAGTGTAATGGACTCTACAGCCTAGATTTCTGATCAGAAATACATTTTATGAATAATTTTGTAAAGGCAAAGCCAGTAGAAAAAACAAAGTTAATGCAATAACAAAAGACAATCAGTCTTCAGTAGAAAGCAGAGCCTCACAATCAATGCAAGCGCATTCAAAAAGTTAAAAGGAACAAGTCAGTGGGTAGTCTCTAGAATGAGTATTACATAACAATATTAACTGGCTGGAAATTTAAGCAGAGGTGTCAAGATCTTATGATAAAGTAGTAATGGCACAATTCCTTGTAGATAGGGTTGACCAACAGTGCTTACTGTTTTCACAGGCACCCAGCAGCCAGGGGAAACCATCCCATTTGAAACTCAGGTGTTCCTGCTTGTTCAGTGCCAGGGGGGATTTCTGCTCCCTGTAGCATTTGGATGGTGCTGCCTCCCTTTGTGTGAAGTAACTCCTGTTGTAATTTTAGTGTTGCTCTGGAGCAGCACTGGCAGCTCACAGCATTGCTCAGGACATAGCTTAACCCTAGGCTTCCTTAAAGGTGTTCACTGAAACTCTCCCTTTCAGTGAATGGCTGGCCCAGAAACAGAGGGTTCGTGCAGAAGATATCTGCTTTTTGCTATCCACTCAGAAAGCCCAAGAATACTGGGAAGAAGAGAAAAACATTTATTTCACATTAAACTACTGGAAAAAACTACCACTTTATCTTTTGTTAACATTACACTCTTTAGCAAGTGAGCACATGAACTCCATGTATACAGGATAGGGTATATTTTCAATCTATATGCCAATAATCTGAAACAAGCCTAAAGAATCACAACTATAGTCAGTTCCACATACTAAATGTTTAGACCCAATTCTCATTTACACTAAGACTGTTATTTAGCACTGTCGAAGTATAAGGCAACTGCTTTCCTCATCAGAGGACCCAGGAGTTTCAAACATATTTATGTCTTCTAATGAAAACATGGATCTCTTAAGTCCTTATTACACCAACAAGAAAAATACAAGCTTCCCTTCCAGTTGTCACTCACCTAGAGTTATTGACACAAGTCTGCCCTCAACTTCCCTTTGCTCCTATTAGCTGATAGTCACTCCTGAACTGGGCTGCAGAGAGAGTTTGGTCTCCCCTGCTTGAGGAGTTACTGGCTATTATGGAACACACGTAGGGCTTGTTAGGCAAGCAGTGAGCTCTCCCCTGACTCTCCAGAGGAGAGGAAAGGAATTGCAGACTGAAGTGCAACCCTGGAGACTGCAGGATTGAAAACCAAGACTGATTCATGATGCACCCCACAAGACCGTAATGCTCAGGGAAGTGTAAGCGCTTCTCATTATGACCCCACAAGTTTCTGCTTGCCTTTCTGCCTTCAGAGTGATAACTTCTTTCCACCACCACCTGCAAAATACCTCACCTTGAAGGGCTGGAAGCACCACACCTGAAGCATGGGAGACAAGTCTCCCATATTCTATGCTAGTGTAATTTGGTCAGAGGAATGCCTGATGGGGGCAGTGAAAGCCAGGTTTAGACTTGCACAGAGCCCACTTGGATTAATGTAGTACTTCATCTGCAGCAGTATTTCAAGGGATGGAATGAGAATATCCTAGACCAAATACCTATTTATTGAGAGTATTTCTTGACTACCTTAACTTGTACAATACTTGCCAAGTATTTCTGGAGAGTATTTCCAGTTGTTGAACATACAAATATTCACACTTTGCATTTAAAGCCACTGGTGCAACCCAAGACTGCTTATGGTTAAGTATAATTTATATGCTTGGCTAAAATCAGGGTGGGAGCACTCACCATCTACAGGCTGGAACTCTCCTGAACAAGTGTTTGCAGAAGCTCACAGTAATGTCTGTTACTTCTAGGCAGAGGCTGACATCCTGAAAAGCACTGTGCATGAAGTTTTAATAAGAAACACTGGCCATAGGAGCAACTGAGAATATTGGGTTGTCTATGCAGAGAGAGTTGCTTAGATAAATTTTACTACCATGCTGCATTTCATGTAGAAACAATCTAAATGTAAGCAATTATCAGCAATTTGCTGCAAACTGTAAAGTTAGTACAGGAATTTGGAGCTTTCTGATCTCCATTCCAAGTCAAAATTCAAAAAGAATTACTGCAATGGTAAAAGACCAGCAGTCTTTCAGTCTTTGAATCATTTATTTGCATGGTTATTCAAAGGGATTTTCAATGATGGTTCAATACCAAGGAACCCTCAAATATATGTATTTTTCCCCTCTCTACCTTCACCTTTCTAAAAACACAAGACCCTTCCACTGCAGAAGGTAGGGACACAAACCTATGATATTGGGATACTGGCTTTGTCCTCTATCAGGCCACTCTAGTCTCGTAAAGGACCAGACGAAACATCTGTGAGCCCTCTTATCTTGCTGCCACCTCTGTGCAGAGACCATGAGAAATATTACTTTACTGCAAAAGGAAGCATAACCCTAGCATGGCTCAGGATAATGGCAGTGTGAATAGCACATCTTGAGAGTGAGCCAAAGCAGACTCAGAGCTTGACAGCCTTTTCTCAAGCATCTTTAACAGCCCAGATGTCTGAAGGAGAAGATCATGGTAAAGAGAATATAGGGAAAACCAGTGATAACACTATCTCCCACTCATCCCTGTCATGGAAGAGTCATTTCATTCTCCATGGAAGAGTCATTCAGCTTCTGAGTCATTCTCCAAGGGCGGTTTTCCTCTGTGGACCGTTTTTACCTTTTACCCTATCAGATATTAAAGGTACTTACGCACCCAGTTTGAAGAGCTGGCATGTAACGTACTTCTTTCACATGGAGAAATATCCACACTACCACTATCTTTTGCAAAAAACACCTAAGAAGTTCAGCCTGTGAACTATAACACTGGTACTCTGGGCAGGGACCATCTCCTCATGGTACAATAGCCAGTACCCAATTGAGGGATGACTCAAGCACTCACTACTTTGGAGATGACTCACTCAGTTACGAGGTGACTCATTCCAGGAGGGCAGAGTGATATAACTCCCTGATGGACCTCAAACTCTAAAGCAAGCCTTTAGCAGCTGCATCTAGCCTGAACACAGCTCACAAGCTAAAAAATCACCAGCTTGGGTATTTTTATTTTCATTCACCCTCCTGGAGCTCACTAGTCACTACTCAAACACCAAGGGGTCAAGGAATGCACAGCATACACCAGTTAGCTAAATCTTTTCTTATAGAGGCAGCAAATTCCCAAATAAAAACCACAAACCTCATGGAGGTGAGAACTTTTATGCACTTGCTAACATTTATCATGCCCTAGCACAGGGAGAAGCGCTGGCAGAGGAGCATGAAGCAATGTTACGCTTAACAGATCTGTTCTGGCTTGCACCTCAGCAAAATGTCTCTTCCACAGCAGGAGGGTGCTGAAAACTCCAGCAAGTTCACTACAGAGCAATAAGAACAAGGTGATATTTTCTTCCCACCCAGAGAAATACTGACATGATCAAAGTATTCTGGAAATCCCTGCATATCAAAGGGGAGAACAAGAAAACCCAGAAATAGTTAATTGAAGCTAACCTGCTTATATAACAAATCTCACTGGAAACATTTTTATGACCATTTTAAACAAAAACCTACTCTGGGATCAATTTACAACAATCTGAAGAGTAGAAGTGCTGCCATAGTTGCCTGGGTGCTGAAAAGCACAGAGTTGTTATTTCTTCATTGTGCCTTACTGAACCATGTATGGGATCTCACATTAACTGTCCATCAGACCCCAGGATTTAGGCTAACTTTTATGAAAGCATTTTATTGGCTGATTTGAACATACTTAAACAAAACATTTCAGGGAATCTGTGTAAACCATACTGATGCACAGCATGAGAAAATGATTCTATTATTATTCACCCCCGTACTAAGATGAATGCAAGTAAGGTTTCTAACAGGAGCTATCTTTCAAATACCAAATTCAACACATAACTGTCACAGAAAAACAAATATCCCACACACCATAATCGCCCCCATGTTTGATAGTTAAAATCTGCTTAAAAGCAGGGCAAGAGTTGGAGGAAAATCTGTGCCAAGTATTGGCATTGGCAGAGTACAGTTCCTGGAATAACATTGCATAAGCAGGAGAATTACTCATAGAAGATAACACAGTCTGAATTTTTATTATTCTGGAATTTGCTGAAATGCACAGCTTGGAGAGGAGAAGCCAGGCTGTTGATGTGTGTGACAATAGTTGGGAACGTTGTCTGTATTTCAGAGACAACATGCTGTCCCTTTCAATAGCATCAGCTCTGTATCTCCATGTAATCACTCTAGTTTAAAATTAGAACAGAAGCCTGTGGCCACAGAGTTTTAACACTTCTACAGCACTTAAACAGTCAACATTTTTGGGGAAAAAAAGATCAGGTGATCCATAGTGCATGCACTTTGCTAGCTGTCAGGAGGTTAATGGTGTGCCTCAAGCACAAGGCTAAATTAGGATGTGAACACCTTAATCTACAGTTGCAAATGCTGACAGCAATGGCACTTCATCAACTATTTTTGCAGTCTTATTTGCTGCATATCTCCCTGATTTCTCAAGCCTGTGCTACCAACCCTCCCTCATCTCCACATAAATTAGTTAAATGACCTCTTGTAGCCTGCTTGAAATGAAAATTGTCATCTGAAGGAGAAAATAGCTGTTCTAAATGTTTGCAGGGAATGGAGAGGGTGTTAAGGATTGCAAGCTTTCCTGCAATACAAAAACCTTCAAAAAATCATGTGTCAGAAATTAGTGTTACCTGATATTCAGAGCCAATAAATGAATAATCTTCCCTCAAAAAAGCAGATCCTGTTATATTTGCATTTCACATTTTAGTGTCTGTAATGTTTTAACAACCTATGGATCTTGTTCAAGAAAAAATGTTGCTGTAGGAGAGCTGGAATTTACCTGTATTTGTTACATGTGCCTTGTAACACAGATTCTGTGCCACACTGCTAAAGAAAACTGATGGATAGAGGTGTCTGAGTGGCCACCATAGATGCATTGATACTGTGCTCTTTAAAGCTTTACTGCAGGAATGCATTAAACAAAGCTGGATGGTAGACAGCTTCAACCTTACACTAGCACTAGGGGGGAGATATACTGAAATCAGAAAACAGAAATTAAACAACTGACCACAAGTACAACAGCAATTCTCCAATATGCTACATGTACCCAAAAAAAAGATTAATATAAGGACAGCAACAGAAGCAAGTCACAGTGAATTGACCTGGGAGTGAACTCTTTCCTCCACGGTAACTGCCTCTGAAGACTTACCACAGCAGATATTAAGAAGTTTTAGCTAAACAGGGAAGTTCCTCATAACCTTATCACAGGTCCCGTGGCCCATCAAGCAGGGAGAAGAGGGGGATATCACCTCCCTCCACCTGCTCTTACACAGTTCAAGATGACAGTGGCCTCCTCCACTGCCAGGGCACCAGATCATGCTTAGCTCCCCAAGGTTCAGGACACCAGGATCTTTCTGGCAGAGTTGCTCCCTGGGTGGCCAGGCTCAGCCCATATCATTGCCACGGACTCATCCTCCACCAGGCAGGACTTGCCATTTATCCTTGTTGAATTACACCAAGGTCCCTGGCAGCCCACCCCAGCCTGCTTAGGTCCCTCTGCATGGCATACCTGCCCTCCAATTAGAGGCCATCTGCAAACTTGATGCCACTGTGCTCCATCCCCTCTTCCAGGGAATGGACAGAGGAGCTCAGCAACACACATCCTTGTACAGACTGCATAGTGCTTCACTTGTCACCAGACTCCAGGTAGGTTATAAGGCATGAACCACAATCCATCTCAGACTGAAAAGTTTGAAAGCAATGTTAAAGGGCAACACTAGTCTTCAAGTCTTTGGTAGATAAACTGTTTGGAAACTTTAAGGAAAATGTCACTTCACCCACACCTCTTGACAACTGAAAAGGTATGCCAGTGCTGCCGAAAACCCTGTTACTCATTGCAAGAGTAAACTGCCATTTCTCTTTCACCCATGGAGCCAAAGCTCAGTAAAAATCTTTTTGGTGACCTTACTAACACCATTACAACATGTCCATATGTGTAGAAAGGTAAAGAGGAGAGCAAAGAAACAAAAGGGAAAGTAGTCCATCCATGCAACTATGCCTCCATCCCCACATCCACCCACCCAACCTGTCACAATGTTATCAGGATGTCTCATAATAATGTTATCCCAGCTGTGATGGAAACTGAGAAAATAAAATTTAAGATGCATTAGTTAATAGATCCTTTAAGAGGGCAGAAAGATATCTTCAGGCAATAGCATGATGTGGGGGGATTATCTCCAGAGAAACATCCTTGTGAAGAGAAGAATAATGGAGGAATGTTGGAGAATACAACATGTCCGCTATTTCAGGGCAAACTATTTCATTATTATCCAGTTTCTGGGAGCTAAATAAGCCTTTGAGGCTAAGATCTGACCCTTTAAAGACTGTATGATAGAGTTGAGGCAGAAGAGCAAGAATGCAGTTTATTCATTTGAAAGAAAGCCTAATGAGAAGGCTAGGACAACAGGATATTTGCACATCACCTCAATGCCCAATATGAAAGGGCACTTCAAATAGACACCCTGCACCACCTGAACAGCATCACAGAGGTCCCAGCTGCCCCACCTCTGCCTCTGATACTCATTTGGTCAGTTCGCTTGCAGGCAAGATTATTGCACACCTTATTGCAGCAGCTGAAACACTCATCTGAGAAACATCCTGGGTGACTCTCCATGTTAGGTGCATAAGCAGGAGAATTACTTATAGAAGGTAATATAGCCTGAATTAAAGATGAGTAACCCTCCCCCAGCTCCTCAATAACTCTACCAAATATTTAGAAGTCTAGTAAATTGCAAAAACCATTTGATTCAGCAAGTTGTAGCTTTGCCTCCTTACTTATTTCTGCTTCCTCAAGAGTAAGGGAGGCTACAGAGCAGGCTGCATGGACACTGACACTGGATTTCTCTTCAGCCAAAAGATGGATGTCTTCTCCGGAGAGATATGAAGGGGCATGTTTGCCCTGAAAATCCAAGGAGAGGACACCCTACACACTGGCAAAGCCATAGAAGTTGTCCAAGCTGATCCCAAAGCCTGTTGTTCCTCTTTGGCAGAAAGACTTCTGCAGCCATTACAGACATAAATACACAGCTTCAAAATTGCCACAGAAAAATAAATCCTGAAGAAAGCGGCTGCAGCGTTTTTGAGGCTTAAGAATTTTGTGTTGTATAACACATAACATAGCCATTCACATATTTTGTATATATTGTGGAGCACCTCTGTAATCTTCTTATGCAATTTTATGCAAACTGTGTTAAGCTTCATCCCTAGCTGAGTGACAGAACCAGAGACAATGAAGAAAGGAAAATACACATGTACTCAGGGTCACCTTTGTTCAGAAAGGCCATTAATACAAGGTTGTTAAGCAAGTACTTACAGTTATGCCTGAAGTTCCCCTTCAAATAATGCTTTTCTAGATTGGAATGAAATCAAAAAGAAAAAAACAGTATTCTTGTCCTGAGGTCCTCAGTGTAGCATGGCCCAGCAAAGATTAAAGTCTCCTACAAAGGAAAACTTTCTAGTGTAAATTTAGAGTACTTTCTCCAAAAATAATTCAGTGCTCTCCCTTTTTACATACTTGTCACAGGGCTACTGCTAGCACCTTTTGCACTGAGATTCTCCAACTCATAGCAACTCGGCTCAAGCGGCCCTGACCTCAGCCTTCACTTGTTTTCAGTAAGGGTTCTTGAGTCAGTGCCCTCACATCCCATGGGGGTTTCTGAAGGGACTGTTCTGCACAGCCGTGCATTCTGTCCTCTGATTTCAGCACAAATCTCAGAGGCACCCATGTCTTGGAGGAATACAGATAGCGAATCCAATGGCTTCATCACTGCCCCCAAGCCTGGTCAAGTGCCTCAAAACTCACCAAAACCTCACTAGTCTCACACAAACGCAGCAAAAGGGTAAGGTTTCAGAGAGGGGAATGATTCAAGGCAGCCTAAGCAGCAAGGAGTATTATATCCAATATTTCCCAGTGTAATGGCGAGTGGCTTATTTAAATTACTTATTCAAAGTGCAAATCACTGGCAAACATCCCACGGCAGGTTTGCTGAGTGTTTTAGCTGCAGGAGAAACTCATCTCTTTGGTGATTCCAGACCAGCAAGCAGAAGATGTAAAAAGATAACTTTCATTATTACAACAGAATGTTTTTTCATAGCAGTTGTTACCCCATTTGGAAAATACTGCTTGATATCCTGTAATCCCTCTGCATCTGTCATTTCAGTTTATTAGTTCCCTGAGTATATTCAAAGCTGTAAATGGAGAAACTGAGCTGTCCAGGTTTCAAATTGAAGATGGGAGCCAACTGACAAAAATACCATGTAGCTGTTTCAGTTTAATAATCCCACATGGACAGACGATGCATCTACTATTCCTTCAGAAGCTTATTCCCCAAACTTGGTTATCATGCAGATGGTAAAATCTATTCTTTGAGGGTCAGGATTAAAGCCAATGGAAAGTACAATGTAATTCATTGAGGAAAAATAGCTATTACTGCTACCTGGAAGGTAATATCTATTTCCAATACAAAACACCGTATATTTTATGACAGCTAACATTTTCCAAAACCTTCCTAAGAACCTAAACTTTAAAAATAATCTAATTTCAGACACTGTACAGAAGCAGCAATCAAGTACAGTTCGATATAACCACAAATGTTTTCCAGGCTATGTAATCCAAACAAGCAGATGCCCCACATGAAGAGCATTATCTCTCCTTTGAATCCAAACTGCCCCAGTACCCAAAGCAGGACTTACACTCCCAGTCTGTCAAAACCGAAAAGGGAATGAAGATCTTCTGCACATGCCAAAGCTTCCCCAGCACAAGAAATCAAACACCTTCCCCACCCAGACTTCACAAGGACTCAGCATAGATGGAGTGATGCCTGTGTCCTGTGGAAGGTCCTGGCATCCTTACAGTAGCCAGAGAAGTGGATGTATCTGCTGAGGCTTGCTGATGTGAGGTATAAATCAAGCAATGCCATTGATCTAACAGCTGCACTAGAAAAAAATACAGGCACCTCTATGGCATCTCTACAGCATGCCAGAGAGAGCATATGTAAAAATTGGCTAATGGTCTAAAACCAGAAAAATATTATCCCAGCATGTCTTAGAATAAGTTCATAATATTTATTACTTTGGAAATTATTAATTCATACAGCTGGTGCACTTTATTTTTACTGGGAAGAAAAGGCATTTAATTTAACCCTAGCATTAAGATATACTTGCTAAATGTAGCAGTAGTGCATTGTCAAAGACAAATTAATTTAAACATGAGGCTGACTCTATAAAACATCAGAATCACCCTTCCAAAGCAAAAAATATTTTAAGGACATTTAGGTCTTTACAAATAATTAGTCAGTGACTTAAAACATCTTCTCTTGGTCACAATAAAATGCAATTCTCTCGCTCAGCTACATTTCCACTATTTATATACCTGCAAAACAGGCACAACCCAAACAAAGTTCCACTTTTTGGTATTCCCCTCATCTACAGAACTGGTTAATACTCAGTTTTACCTGGAGGCATTTGCAGTCTTAAGAAGGGGCATAGTGAGCTAAAAGAGGTATAACATGCCCATGGAAGCAAACTGTGATTATCATAGGAAAAGTCACAGGGCAATAATCATTAAAAATTGAATTAACAAGGCATTCTGCATTTCCTCCATAGAGTTTTCTCTGAGGAAGGATTTAAGGGATGCTATGGATTCAGGAGCTCAACAAATACATTGGAGTGTTGTGGCAAACCTTCTAAAGCACATGCTGACCCACACATTGGCATGGTATCACACCAAGGCAGGCATGTAGCACTTGTCAGCAAGGAACAGTACAACACAAGACAAAGCTTTGAAGTCTTCCTCAAAATCTGGACCTTGGTCAATTTGTCCAGGTAAACCAAACACTGCTTTGAGCAGCAGGACAGGGAGATCCTCCATACAGGCTACCATCAGGCATACTTGCCTCCTAGACTGTCACAAGGAGCTCAGTTTGGACAACAGACCAGTACTTTGTCAGGTCTCAGCAGGGACAGGTGGAGGCATTAATGTGGGTTTTCCCTTACAGTACAGCATAGCATTAATCTGAACACTCATTCCCACTAGCAGGGCTAGTTTAGAGTCCGCCAGCTTTTTTTGTGGATTCTTTGTACAATCCAGCTTTTTCCCAAAGTTAATGCACTCCACAAAGACCTTTTTGACTAGAAGGTATTGCGGTTTTAATCTAAACTCTCTGTAGAGGGACACATGCTATCAATATCTTTGAGCAACTCTCCACTGCAGTCAGCAGGGAATTCTGCTCAGAAAAATCAATGGGACAGTCAAGCCTATGGTTGTTGGGACTTTGTTTCACATATTGTGTGTTACAGATTTTAAATGAATACTGGCATTGGTCCTTAGAAAAATTAATGAAAAAATAAATGAAAAGGAGAAAAAGATGACAAAATACTTGATGCAGTCAAAAGGCTGGTAAGAGCAAAGACAGTAACATATTGTGCTGCTAGAATATTAGATGTAGAACCTTGATAATGTCATAAAATAACTTTGCTGTGAGCCTGGCAGGTGTTTGTGGGATCTATCTACATCATTTGACTATTTATTGCAGAAGCAGCCAAAAAAGCAGAGTAGGGCTACCACTATCAGAAGTGAAGGACTACAAAAACCTGCCCAAAGGCAGGATGTTCAACAGCATGTTAAATCCTTCAAGCACATCTTTACCACTAAAAGGAAAGGGACTAGCTCTCCTAAATACTTACTATTAACTATTAGGTGCAAAAAACCGTAGGAGAGTGCAGAAGCTTTGTCAACATGTACCAGCCCCACTAGCTACAAAAATGATCCAGTTTTACTAGCTAAGAAGCCACCCCCACCTCTCCAATCTTTAATGGAGTTGTGATTAATTGCACCAAAGTGGATCTGGACCAGTCCTTTCAATGCAACACTATTGATTTACTCCTGCAGCACGAGTAGCCCACCAGATTTTGACATTGAAATATGATCTCCTTTAATGACACCATCTCTTAGTAATAACTTCCAGCTTTCTCTGTTATGCATTCTGGGATTTAGATTTAATTTGGGTGCTGTTATGTTGCATATACTTTTATTGTGCTCTGTTTACAAAACGATTCTTGCAATTAATTACGGTAATGAGATCATGGCTAAAAGACTCAGAATCAGAATGCTGATTAGATAATTAATGATTGGTTGTTGTTTGTAGCATTTTATTGAATATACACTCCAGGTTGGTCTCTCCCCTTTCCTTTTTTGGTCTTTCTTGCCTGCGTTGTAATAGGTAATTGAATAAATGATTAGTGGGAAAGTAGATTACATGAATCATATTTAACCCCTCGGCACTTAGACAGGAATCCAGAGTAATATAATGTGAGGAATATAAGAAATCAATTTCTTTGGTATTTTCATTGTAGTAATTACAGGCTGAAAATAGTTTTAAATCAGACATTAGTTCAAAATTGGCAGATAGGCTGGACCTGACATAAGGAACGCCTCTGCAGGAGCAAGTGATGTTAGAATAGCTGTCTGCCAACAAGGACAGGACTGATGATACTGCAAAGGGGCTGGCCAGGACACAGCAATCTTGACCATGAAACCTAGTGTGGCCAATTTTGGAGTCAAATGGCTGACCATGGAAAAAACACTTCCTTTCAGGGCCTGGAATGGAGACAAGAGATCAGGTCATCCTTCCCCTGCTCTCAGTAAGTTCCTGTGAAACCCTTCAGCCAAGCCAAAGCCCTATCTCTCTTCAGGGCCAAGCCATACCACAGACAACAACATACTACCACTATGAGCTGGACAACCAACAGGTGCAGCCAAATTCCAGACTGACTAAAAGTCACACATCAAAATACCATTGACTCTATCTGGTTTGCTTTCAAAAGACTATAAATAGAGGCATAAAGTCAAAGGCGAGCACTTTATATGTGCATGCTATGATACAGCCTAATTAAGAGAGCTCCCACTGACTTCAATCTCAGCAATTCCAAGAGTCAGACCCCCAGATCTCCAGTCAGCATACAGAAAATGAGGAATCTATTCAGGCCAGTGAAGAAAAGGTCCTTCCAGCTGTCTTCCCTTGACCAAGCACAGGAGAAAGTCTGTTCTGTGTCTTAGCAGAAGTAGGGACCTCATGGCAAAAACCAGTCAGTATTTAGATAATTGATCAAATTTCATATGTAAAAACTGGTCAAGTTAAAGTTGCTGGGCAGCCTTAACTACTGCCTTCTTGGAAGAGCAAAGCACTCCTCCCCAGTTATTTGGCTTGTTTCTTTCCTCAAGTCCAAAAGCTCTTTCTCAAGTATTTAATTAAAAAGGTTTTTTTCAGAGCCTTGTTGAAGTGTTTAGGTTTTCTTAACTAACAGAAAAGAATGAGCAAGAAAAGCTAGTGCAATCTACTCTCAGCTTCTAATGTTGCCAACCAGATGAAATACAGAATAAGTATCACCCATCATGACTGATAAGTTACATTTATTCATGGGGACCAAGGTAACTCTAAAATATAAGTTATATTGTCAGAAAAGGAATTATGGTAGTTTCCAACCATTCTATAGAAAAAAAATCAAGCCATGATCAACATCTAACTGTCCCAAAATGACTTCCATATAATTTTTTACCCTAATAAAGTAACCTAGTATTCCCAGCAAAACAGGATGCACAAGACCAGATACAACATTTGAGTTTGGTCCTGCAGTTGCAGGCAGTTTCAACATTGTGTCATGTAGAAGAGGTCTTTTTCCCTGAAAACAAATGTCTTTTTCCTGTCCCTAATCCCAGAATAGGCCCATCTCAGGCCTGAAGATGCAGAATTTTCTCCCAGTGCTTTGGCCTAAGAAAAAAACATGTCACTGCCCTGCAAAGGACAAGATCATCTCAAGACATCACCTTTTCACTCTTCTTTCTGACCTTAAGCAGTCCTTGAACCACAGCTTATCATACAAAACAGATGTAAGCATTTAAACAATTATTTCCCTGCCTTAGGACCTGTGCAATTGTGTCCAGATGTGCAGACTTTTCTAAAATCCTTCTGAAGGGTGCAGAACCTGCTTGTGCTCAGCCTCCTGGGAAAACCCAGGCTTTCACATACCTGTTTCATATGTGAAAGCCTTTGAAAGTCACACTTCAGCCCCAGGTGCTGGGAAGTAGACCACCTTGCTCATAGTAGTTCAGATGTCAGCCTTCACAGGTGAGGTGGAAACAAGCATAAGCTTCAAAAGGATGCAAAAACACAGACTTCAGAAGTGTGCCTTTGACACATATCACTATTTTACCAGTCACATGACAGATTGCCAGATTCACTCAGATAAGTTTCATGCATTAACATCCATCTGAACCTGGCTATCCTGCAATCAGCATTATTCTACTACCAAGTCAAACCACCCAGATTACAGCAGATGACATACCAGCCTATTCTGAACACACCGTCACATTGATTTAATGAATGAAGATGAATTATCTTTCCTCTATCTACTACCAAAGACACAGGCCTCCATAGATAAATTCTTGCAAGACAGACCTATTCACTCATGGAAGAACAGATTAAGCTATCATATGCCCAAGGCACATAACTTTCTCATTATCTTCCTGTATTTCTTCAGCTGTCAGTTCAGTAGTTTTCCAATGAAACACAGATATCTCACAATTCATTTTCAGAAGACAAAGAAACCTAGTAGGGAGGAAAGTGGACGAGATTTCTCTCCACCCACCACCAAAAAAAACATTACCAACTGACTATGATAGCCATACGTTTGAGGAAGTTACATATTAGGCACAATTTTCTTCTACACAGCATGATCATAGATAATTAACATACATGATTGCTAAGAACACAATGACAACCCCTGCCTAGAACCTGACTTTGCAAGAATCACATTCAAATCAGGGGGTAGGAGGGTCACAATCTGTTCTGATTATATCATATGTTCTAGATGCTTCCAATATGCTTAAGACAAGGAACAGGATTGCTACTAATACAACACAAGCTTTTTCATAAACTTCAGAAGCCGGTTGTCTTGCAGTAAAATCAAAGTCTAGCAATGCTGCTGGTTTGTGTGAGCACAGTCAACAACAAAGTTGCTTAAGATGCTTTTTGTTAACCTGTGTACAGCACCTAACACCTGATCAGTCGCTGTTTTAAGATCTTAAGGGATTAGCAGCTATGTTGAATGAGAAAACTCATAGAAAGGATTTTTATTACAAGTATGTCCTGCAGTTACACTTATACACCAGCCTGTGGCAGCCCTCAGGCTGCTGGCAGCTTGCCTGCACTCTTAACAGACATTTATCTTGTACTCCTGCAAAGCAGTTTTTTGCATACAAGGTTTAAATGCCTTCTACAGTTCCCAACTAAGAGCTAGACCCCTGCAGCTTAACTCACCTTCTATGACCAAGGTCTGAATGAACTGCACAGCAAGCCAGAATTCAGTTTAAGTAGTTTTATTTTGAAGTTTCTGGCTGTTCCTCATTTCATGCAATACCTGCTTGAAGACTACAAGGGAAGCCACTGCTGCTTTGGAGAAGGGAAAAGCAAGATTATTAAAGCACTCTATCTCTGGCCCCTCATTCATACAACGAAATTCAAGAGGGCCATTGTCAAAAATACAGCATCTTCCTGAAAATTCACAGCATGGACACCAAATTCAGAAATATACTGGTGCCACAGAACAAAGCCTGAGCTGCAGGTAGCACAAGTGCTGTTGTACCCTCACAGCAGCACCAAGAAGCTCAGCTTCTCCAAGAAAGCAGCAGCTTCAATCTGCACTCCTTCCCAAATATCAGCTCAGCATGTACCACTGGTTATTTCCCAACACATCACTAATGCACAAAATAAAGTTCAAGTTCCTGATGCAAGTGCTGATATGACAGTTTGAGGCAACCATTAGAACTTATTACATTAATAATGGACAGACATTAGGTTGTTGTATATTTTAAACATGTTTTAAAACTTCAGAATAGTGAGGAAGCAAGTTTTGTCATAATTTTACTCTTGATAGCATTGACGACCTTGCAAGAGAGGGCAGGTCCTTCACCAGTCCAGGCAGCAAACAAGATAGATCAGAAAAGACAGTTACAGTTGAACTCTTGCTGAAGGTCCCAGAGGATAAGTTGAAACTCAAGTAGGTGCTGCACTTGACTCCTTTTCCAGCCTTAACTATACGCAGCAAACACTTCAGAAAACTTGGGATTGTTGTCCAAACAGATGTACAGGCAGGTTAGGGACCCTGGACAGCACAACCAAGTGAGCTATATCAAATGGCCTCATACAATTTCTACACCAGCCTTCATTCAGCTTCTACTTCTTGAGGTCAAGAACCCAAGGTCATATTAATGTTCATTTGATATTTGCCTTATTGGGTCACATTTGCCATGTTAATTGTAGAACAGTCCAGTACAAATTATAGTATCTAACTTTATTCCAACTCTGAGCCGCAGCTTATTTTTTTTTTAAATCATGAGAAGCCAGTGACCCTTGAATTGTATCATGGTACAGAAAAGCTGTCAGCTTTGCAGTGGGCATTTAAGCAAGCGTCGCTTTTAGGGTGCATATTGTCAGCAGTGCCAAAGCTACCTTATTTAAGCAATAATCACTGATCAAAAGTTGCCTCTTGAATAAATAGCTCAGAGAAACTAAGATGAAATATTCAAGTTCCAGTGTCCTCTTCTGCAAGAGATTAGAAATGCAAAAATTTCAACAGGAAGAAATGGAAACCTTCCAACTCTGAAACAGCCTGTTGGGCAAACCAAAGGCCAGTTGCTTGCTCTAGTTACGAATCCAGTTCCTGCACACTCTGGATGCCCCTGAACTGCTAACCACAGCACACATATGGTCCAGGCTTGCTGTTGCAATTGAGGATCAAAATACCTTTTAACTCACCATATCCAGAATTCCCTCTAGACCAAAACAAGTGCATTTAATTTCATCAGGAAGAAGACATCCTTGCTTCTGCTTAAGACAGATATTTCACCGCAAGCAGTTTCAGTCAGCCTCCATTTTGGAAAACCACATGAGTGTTTGGGTCAACTATTGAACAATTAGAGTAAGAGTGTCAGTCCATTGAATTGCCAAACCAATATTTACCTCAGGCAAACCTCCTACACCAAGGTCAACTTCTCACTTCACTAAGAAGTATATTGTACAGTTACCACCAGCTCTGAAATTTCCCTCAAGTTGGAGTATATAGTTGTGCAAAACCCATGAGCATTCTCATCATCTGAGATGAAAGTTACTGAATATTTTGCCCTGGAGCCAGACTGCAAAGTGCTATAGAAGCAAGAAAAAATCATAAGCTTGACAGGAGGAAATACTTGCAACTAGTTTTTTTATAAAGAACGCTGTACATCAGACACCATGATAGCAACTTCTGTTTTTCTTGGCCACAAAGCAAGGAACCCAATACCACCCAAACACGCATTCAACTTCCACAAAGCAGTGAAAACACCTGCCATACATAGACATATACACCAACTTCAGTCATACTACTGCTTAACTACCTGTTCTCTCCTGAGTTGTCCCCATGTGACTTTGGTCCCTTGATGGACAGTTAAATGTAATATAAACAGAGCAAGTAGAGCCAGACAGTTATATTAAACTGAAAAGCAGGACTTCAGTTGAAGGAAGTTATTCCCCATCCACATATGCCAGGTGAATGTGTCAAGTTTGCTTGACAAATATGACATGATTAATTTTTTTATTACTGGGCATCTGAGATAGAAATCATACTCCTTTCTCATACCTTTTATATGCCCAGATCTAAATAGAAGAGATTAAGTTAGGTGGTCATTTGCCACAGGACTCAGACTTCACACTCATAGGCCATGAGGCATCTTCCATCTGTGCCATGTTTGACTGTGATCAGCTGTGATCAGCTAACTCCCAAATTGGTATTTCTTAGTTCGATTAAAAAGATACAAGTTAGACCTCAATAACATGCTACAGGAATTAAATGCTTTTTAAAATTATTTAATTTAAAAAACATAGAATTTTAAACCATATTTATACTATCAGATACAGCACTAGTATGAGGAAGAAAAAAATCTGTAGTCCCTAGGACCAGTACCAAATGGTGAGACCATAAAAATCAACTGGACATTACAGCTTTATGTTAAGGGACATTAATCAGTCAATTATTTTTTCATTAGGGCAGCTTCTATAAATTAGTGTCTGAAATAATTCCTTTGTACAAAAGACTATGGAAACATTACCAGCAAGGAAAGTGAAATTGCCAAAGAAAAACCCAGGCATGACTTTAGTTTCTTGAAGTTAAACCTGTGAAGGGGTTGGGTTTTCCAGCATTAGCAAGCACTGCAGTGAAGTGAAGATTTCCTCAGATACTGCACATTACACACTTAAGGCACCAAAAATCACTTTTAAGTAGTCTTACATAGCTCCTATATGTTGCCTTTTTAAATCCTTCAGGTACATCCATACTTGTCTTTTGCAAGTTTCAGAGAAGTTTCCATTTGGAAAGCCTTAATTTCAACTCTAAACTCAACAGCTATGGAGACAATAAGTCTTCAGATGTATGTGAAAGTTGCCTTCTGTGCCCATCACTCCTGTTTAACATATATATGCATAGTTAAGCAGAAAAAGTCCATCCCTGCTGTAGTACAACCTCCACACATCCTATCGTACTACTGGTGAGACAAGTAAATTCTTAAACCTTGCATTTGGCCAAGAAAAATTTTTCCCTACTGGGGAACTATGGGCCCCATCCTTCCCATGTATATACCCTCACCCTCCCCACCCAGGAGCATATAACTCATGGAGCAGTTTAAAGCACTTACCAATTATTGTCAGTATGGCACAAGTCCTTAGGGATCCTAGCAAGGAAGTACCTCATCACACACACTGCATAAAAAGAGCAAGGAATCAATCTCTAGAGACTTAATCCAAATGCCTTTATCCACATCTAGATGGAGATCTTGACGTATACAGATTAAAAATAGAATAAAATGAAGTGAAAGTGTTAAGCAGTATTGAACAGACTTCAAAAATAGCACACAAGTGGCAAAAGGAAAGCCCTTCAGTTCTGTGCAACTGTATCTGTGAGAAACTATTTGCACTATTTTGTTTAGGAAAGATCATACATGAAGTCCGGGTGGCAGTCTCTGTTTTACACATAATAAAAACCAGGAAAGTGAAAGTTAGCATACAGACCATCAAGGATTTAAACAGTCCTTACAGGCTTATAAGTATGAGCACATGCACCTTAAGACTCCTTGGTTCTGCACTCAAAAGCTAGATCACAAATAGAACATGACTGAAGTCTCTAGGTCATATCACAATGTGATAAACAGACTGAATCACTGATATCTGTAAGTTTCTGGGAGCAAAAACATGCATCATATAAATTAATCACATCAAGTGTTACTGACAGACCACATTTCTTTTTCACTCACTGTAGAACCAGGTCTATTTTCTGCTATTTCTTGCATATGCTTATTTCTATGCATCTGAAGCAGCCTCAAACATGTCAGCAAAATTACCCACAGCATGAAGTTCAGCATATGCTTAAACAGAGAAACAAAACTTGATCAATATGTTAGCAGCTGTGCATAGAAGCAGCCTGCACTGAACAGGCATATAGCTTTCACCTGTACCTAGCAGGCAAAGCTTAACTAACCCAGCTGAGACAGTCAGGTTTCAGACTATCTAAGGAAGACCCAAAGTTAGTTTAACAATTTTAACTATTTTCTGAAACAGCAATTACCACAGGAAGCCCCAGTAACCACCCTCTCCCCTCTCCAGTATCACAGGGAAAGAAAGCTACTACATAAAAAGAAACACATACATAGGGTGAAGAGTGGCGCATGAAGAAAAAGCTACAATACTCCTCAGGGATAAACTGAAAAGAGAGAAAAAGTCTCTACTTCTTACTAGAGTAAGAAAAAAGGTTTCTTCAGCTCCCAAAACTGAGAATCATAGAATGGTTTGGATTTGAAAGGACCTTAAAGATCATCTAGTTCCAGCCCCCCTGCCATGGGCAGGGACACCTTCCACTAGACCAGGTTGCTCAAAGCCCCGTCCAACCTGGCCTTGAACACTCCCAGGGAGGGGGCAGCCACAACTTCTCTGGGCAACCTGTTCCAGTGTCTCACCATCCTAACAGTAAAGAATTTCTTCCTTACATCTAATCTGAATCTACCTTCTTTCAGCTTAAAACCATTACCCCTCATCCTATCATTACACTCCCTGATAAAGAGTCCCTCCCCATCTTTCCTGCAGGCCCCCTTTAGGTACTATAAGGCCACTATAAAGTCTGCCTGGAACCTTCTCTTCTCTGGGCTGAACAACTGCAACTCTCTCAGCCTGTCCTCATAAGGGAGGTGCTCCAGCCCCCTGATCAACTTCATGGTCCTCCTCTGGACCCACTTGAGCAGGTCCATGTCCTTCTTATAGTTGGGGCCCCAGAGCTGGGCACAGTACTCCAGGTGGGGTCTCACAAGAGCAGAGCAGAGGGGGAGAATCCCCTCCCTCGACCTGCTGGCCACACTTCTCTTGATGCAGCCCAGGATACCGTTGGCTTTCTGGGCTGTGAGTGCACATTGCTGGCTCACAGTCAGTTTTCCATCCACTAATACCCCAAGTCCTTCTCCACAGGGCTGCTCTCAATCCACTCATCGCCCAGCCTGTATTTGTGCTTGGGATTGCCCTGACCCACATGCAGGACCTTGCACTTGGCCTTGTTGAACTTCATGAGGTTTGCACAAGCTCACCTCTCAAGCCTGTCCAGATCCCTCTGGATGGCACATCCCTTCCATCCAGTGTGTCGACTGCACCACACAGCTTGGTGTTGTTGGCAAACTTGCTGAGGGTGCACTAAATCCCACTGTCCATGTCTCCAACAGAGATGTTAAATAAACAGCGCTGGTCCCAACACCAACCCCTGAGGAGCTCATCACCACTCTCCACGTGGACACTGAGCTGTTAGCTGCAAGTCTTTGAGTGCAACCATCCAGTCAATTCCTTATCCACCAAGTGGTCCACCTATCAAATCCATGTCTCTCCAATTTAGAGACAAGGATATCGTGTGGGACAGCGTCAAATTCTTTGCACAAGTCCAGGTAGATGACGTCAATTTCTCTTCGCTTATCCACCAAGGTTGCAACCCCACCAAATTTGTCAGGCATAATTTGCCCTTAGTGCAACCATGTTGGCTGTCACCAATCACCTCCTTATTTTCCATGTGCCCTTGCATAGTTTCCAGGAGGATCGTCTCCATGATCTTGCTGGGCACAGAGGTGAGTCTGACTGGCCTGTAGTTCCCTGAGTCTTCTTTTTTTCACTTTTTAAAAATGGGAGTTATGTTTCCCCTTTTCCAGTGAGGGAAAGGGGAAACATTCCCTTTCATCAGACTTCCAGGACCACTGAATCATGATGGATAGTGACTTATCTACTTCATCCACCAGTGCCCTCAGGACCCATGGATGGATCTCATCAGGTCCCATGGACTTGTGCACCTTCAGGTTCCTTAGATGGTCTCAAACCTGATCTTCTCCAACAGTGGGCAGTTCTTCCTTCTCCCAGTCCTCACCTTTACCTTCTGTGTCTTGGGCGACTTGGCTGGAGCCCTTGCCAGTGAAGACTGAGGCAAAAAAGTCATTGAGTACCTCAGCCTTCTCCATATCCTGGGTGACCAATTCTCCCTTTTCCTTCCAGAGAGGACCCACATTTTCCCTAGTTTTCCTTTTATCATCAATGTACTGTAAAAGCTTTTCTTGTTGCCCTTGACATCCCTGGCCAGATTTAATTCTATCACGGTTTTCGCCTTCCTAACCTGATCCCTGGCTACCCAGACAGTTTCTCTGTACTCCTCCCAGGCTACCTGTCCTTGCTTCCACCCTGTGTAGGCTTCTTTTTTGTGTTTGAGCTTGTCCAGGAGCTCCTTGTTCATCCATTCAGGCCTCCTTGCAGTCTTACCTGACTTCCTCTTTGCCAGGATGCATCGCTCCTGAGCTTGGAGGAGGTGATCCTTGAATATTAACCAGCTCTTTTGGGCCCCTCTTTCCTCTAGGGCCTTATCCCATGCTACTCTGCCAAGCAGATCCCTGAAGAGGCCAAAACCTGCTCTCCTGAAGTCCAAGGTAGCAAGTTTGCTGTGCTCCCTCCTTGCTGCCCTAAGGATCCTGAACTCCACCATTTCATGGTCATTGCAGCCAAGGCTGTCCTTGAGGTTCGCACTCCCCACCAGCACCTCCTTGTTGGTAAAAACAAGGTCCAGTATAGCACCTCTCCTCATTGGCTCCTCTGTCACTTGGAGAAGGAAATTGTCATCAACACATTCCAGAAACCTCCTGGATTGCTTATGCCCTGCTGTGTTGTCCCACCAACAGATATCGGCATGGCTGAAGTCCCCCATGAGGACCAGGGCTTGTGCACATGAGGCTGCTCCTATCTGTCTATAGCAGGCCTCATCCACTCAGTCTTCCAGGTCAGGTGGCCTGTAGCAGCTCCCCACTATAACATTCCCCTGCCCTTCCTTTAATCCTGACCCTCTCAGCTCTCAGTTGGCTCCTCATCCATCCCCAGGCAGAGCTCCATGTACTCCAGCTGGTCATTGACATGGAGGGCGACACCCTCTCCTTGTCTCCCCTGCCTGTCTTTCCTAAAGAGCCTGTATCCTTCCATTCCAGCACTCCGGAATCCTTATTCTCTACATGTTTTAAACACGCTGTAGTCACAGAGCTCACCTACACAGCTGAGAAGCCCCAAGCTACTCATGAACAAGGGCTGCTTATGGAAAAGGCACAATTATTTAGTTGACAAGAAAAGAAACCAAAGGGCTTAGTAACATGACTGCCACCAACCAGAGATGACTTGTAAAGGTCTCCATACTGCCTAAAACCACAATAAGATACCATCCACAGCTCATAAGCATCTCTGTAGGCTTTCAGACCCCTAGCTCACTGCTTCCTAGCCCGTTATTTTTAATAAAACAAATATTTCTTACCACAAATCTTGAGTTGAAAACACATCACCTTTCCAGAATAAACTACAGCCTACCCCTTCCAACTCCCTTACCAACAGTCCAACTCCATCTCACAGGCAAAAAATCCCTCCACATGCAGACCTTATAGCAATCGTGTCTAACTGCTGCTTGGTCACAGGTGGGGAAAGATCTATTGCTTGGGTGCATAATGGAGGCTCTTTTTTGTTCCTTATAGAACAGTTGTAGAATAAAAGGTGGTTTGTTGCTATTTTTGTATACAGTGTTGGGGTAGGTCATGTTTATCAGCTTTTTCAACGTATTGAAGAAAATGCTGGTTTAATTTGAAGCCTTTGGATTTCAGCACTTTGATTTTATTCTTTTGGTTTTATTTATCTTGTGTTAGTTTATGATACAAAAGACTGAAGCTGGTTCGGTATTTCTTGTGGAAAAGGCATTGTAGGCATATCTAGCAGTGTGGCTTCATGGATGCATTCCAAATGTATGTTATGTTATTAACTGATACCAGTCTTTGATTACAGAGGAAAAGAGGCTACTCTTAATCATGGCTTATAATATTTCTAATACTTCTAGCTGTTTTACTTACCTTTTTTTAATTTCTTGCTCATGCCTGCAAGAGGCTTACAGAAGCTATTGATAGCTTATTAATAATTTATAAAGTGAATGTTTTTTCAGAGGACTGAATTTATGTTTGCTTAAAATAAAAGTGATAACTGACTAAACTTGTTTTCAAACACAGTCTCTGAAACATCTCAGTTCCTTTAATATTTCCTTTTATAATTCTAGTTTCCTAGCTGAGAATATTATAGAAGGTATTAATTGAGATTTTAATGAAGGCTGATATTTTCCAATGCAGGGAAATTAATGGACAGGAAAAAAAGATTCTAAAACTTGGCTTTATCCGGCACTATGGAAGGAGATTGCTCTGACTGTAGGCGGTGTTATGTTTAAAAACATAATTTTAATTGTTTTCTTGAAGGTTTTAAATTTCCTTAGCCTAGATGATGGTCTTAATAGTGTTTTAAATGGATTAGAAGGATTAATGATAATTAACTGGGGAAAATTTTAGTACTATTTTAACCTTTTGAAAGGATCGGTCTGAGCATCTCCAGATCTACATGGGCAAGCTGTAGACAACAATTTGGTTCTAAATCAGGATTTTTTAATTACATTTGTGTTTAGAAAAAGTACTGGAGGGGATTTAAGTCCAGGTAACAGCTTTCTGCTCTATAGCATACTTGCTATATACATGTTGCTCAATTTCTAGTTTGACCAGAGTAGCAGGATAAAAAAAAGCTTTCAGTAGCTAGTGATGCATGTGGTTTCTTAGTTACAGTATCTCTGGTTCTTTTACGTTCTAACATTAAATAGGATTCTTTTGGAATGCAAAAGTGAGAGGGACTGAGACTGTTGGGCAGCTCTTGGTTGACTCCCTTCTACTTGAATGAGAATTCCACTTCTAGTAGCCTAAAAATGATGCTTTGCCAAATGCTGTATCTCTAACCTGGCGTGTCAGTGCAATGTGATTTCCAGTTTGCTGGCAGCCCATCTTGCTCAGAGTAGTTGTAAACAGTGATGCTGGTATTTTTATTGGCTAATTTTACAAGCTGGCATCTGCTGTCAGCAGCTTCATGTAAACACACTCCTGCCATAGCATCTGTTCTGCTGCATATTGCCCTTACCCTAGCACTCGCGTGGAGCTGGGGAGGGAGTGATGAAGCTCTCTTCTGAAGAGATATGTGTTGAAAAATGGGAGCTGAATAAGGGGCTCAGACCTTGTCCTGGGACTGAATTTCTGGAAATGGACTACTTGAGTCAATTCAAGGACACATTTTTCTAAAAGGCTTTGAAGCCTCCACTTAAGAGTCTGACCCTGCTTGGTGTGTGAGCAAGCACACTCCTAATGTGAAATCAGGAAAAGTGACAATGATCAGAAGAGTAGACTTTTGTATAGAGTGGAAGATGATTTTTTTGTGAATAAAACTTGACTGAGATGACAGGACTGAGTTTCTAGCCAAACGCAACTAAGCTAAAACTTATCTCGTGGAACCCAGACATAACCTAGATGGGTATGAGTATCAGGAGGGAACAGATCTCAGTCAAAGCAAGGATTGTTGTGCAAGGAGCTGGGTATACACATGGAGACAAACCTTTGGTCTCAATGGAGAAGGTAAAAGGTAACTATGACCTGCAGTTTGCCAATGGATTATCAAGCTATCTATGTATAGCTACATATATTAAGAGCAGAGCAAATCAGTGACAATGCCACAGCAAGTCTGTCTTGCTTTGGTATCCGGGCAAAGAAAGAACAGACCTAAGCAAAACCTGCATAACTGCATTCAGTGTAGTATGTTATGAGGTATTACCATGCTTAAGTGACCGCATGTGTCTTCTACTGCTTCTAGTGTAAACATAGTTGCTTTGTTTGAGTGCCTAGGATTTTTTCTGTGCTTGTCATCATTAGCTTTCCTTCCAGCAGAGCACTGAATCAGATAGGGATGGTAGAGAAAAAATGACAGAAGCTGGCTTTGTATTTTTATAGGGAGGTGTTGAGGTTTTTTGGTTTTAGAAGTTCATGTAAGGTCTTGGATCAGTTCTAGGAAAAAGGTCGATTGCAGAGTGGAGAGAGTTGTATTGCTTTATAATCATGGCCTAGGAAGTAGGAGTCTCTTTTCCCATGTTCGACAGTGTTCAAGTGAGATCTTATGGCTGGTCAATTTTCTCCACTCAGTATATTTTCCTGCCTCCAGTGTTTGTGGGGGGATGACACCCAAATACTGAGAAAGCAGCTACTAATCAAAAAATAAACTAAAGCTGCTTCTCCTGGAGCTGTGGGCATACCTGCAGCAGCCTCTTATCCATGGATGTTGACATGATGTGAATGTGCTCCCACCTTCCAGATTAGGGGCTAACCCAGAACATGTACGTAATGTGTAGATGCCCAGTTCCTGGGGTGGTGGTTGTAAAGAGAATTAATGGGATGGATTTTGCTGCAAACAAAATGGGGAGTGGTATGGAGGAAATGAATTCACAACACCCACCAGCAACAAAGCAGCAGAGAACAGAAGTGTCAGCTGCTATCTTGTGCAATGATCAGCCCCCTTGGATAGCATTTTAGTAAATACTCACCTTTGGTGCAGATGCTTGTGCTGGCCAGGGGATAATGCATGTTGAAAATTCCTGCCTTTCTCCTGGATGCTTCTCTGCAGCTCTGAGGCGCTCATATTTTCTGTATAACTGCCCTTTGGTTAGGGGACTTGTCCAGAAAGGAGGGACTGTGGATTTAATGCTTTCCTCAAAACACAGAGAAAGTTTATTATTTAGTACTGAAATGTTTGTTTGGCATGGAATACTTCTATCTGAATTGGTCCAGAAAGATGAAACACGTAAATGACTGGTCAACTAGTTAGGTTAGCAAGACAGAGAGGTAGATTTGCACCTCCTCCTGACTGGACTCTTCCCTTCCCTGTAAATGCTTTTTTAATCTTTTTTTTTTTTTTTTTTTTTAATTCTGTGGGCAGAGTCATGTACGTCCCTTGAAATATGACAAGTTAGCTTGCCATATTTAAACACAACTTGCTTGTTAGTGTCAGTGGTTCTGAGCATGTGCAGAAACAACTTGTAGCCCCACAAAAATATGATGTTGTTTTAATGTTACATTGAGATGTGTAAGGGGTCTGAATACTGTGAATATGAAATGGGAGTGAAAATACTGACTCTTGATTTCACTTCTTTAAATACACTGATCTGCAGAGGACAATGTGTGTCTAAGATGGGATATGTTTTAAGATGGTTGTTGTTCCATGACTAGTTCTTGGGTATGGATAATGCATTGATCAAAAGCCATACTAAGGCTGAGTCTTCAGTAAATCTTTATGTAAATGGCCTGATAATGACTTCTGTTCACCTTGCTTATTTTATTATTCACTTCCCTATGTAGCTTCACTGTCTAAAGAAGCTAAGCAATCAGTGCATCTGTAATGGTTTTATTAAAGTTTAAATGTTTATACCAGGCTCGGTATTTCCTGAAGTAAATGTCTTTGGGTGACTATTGTATTCTGGGTAAAATGTCTATTATGTGTCCTAGACCAGAGACCCATTATAAGTTCACATTATGAAGTATTCTGCCCTAGGCTATAGTTGTAATCTGATTGCCACTCCTTTCTTGACTTGCTGTGCATGTGCCCCCATCTCCTTCACCTCCTGATTGAATGAAATTGTAATCACCTACTCTTCTGTTTAGCTGGGGGCAGAATTAAAGGCAGAAAACAGCGGCAGCCAGAAGTGTCTGGGAGGGCACACGTGGGAAGGCAGAACCTACCAAAGGGCAAATTGAGTGGAGATTAAGCAAAGGTGCCACAGCCCAGAAGGTCTTACGAGAGACAGAAAGGGGAATGAAGTTTAGAGAGCAAGGAGGAGAAACTATAAAAGGCGAAATAACTGGTAACAAGCTGCCAGTTCTCATTTATAACCATGTCATGATGCATGGTGTGTTTACATCCCAGTACTGTCCAGTACACTGGTAATACTTCAGTGAAACCTGAGGAATACAAACACACTGTCTGAGCATGCAGAGATGAGGTTAGAAAATTCAATGTCCAACTGGAATTGGATTTGGCAAGTGATGTCAAAGGTAATGAGAAGGGTCTTCTATGAGGAGATGGGTGACAAGTAGGCATGGCCAATGGTTATGTTAAAAGGCACTCCTGCTTGAAAGAGAAGGCAAAGGGTGTCCGGCAGGAGAAGGGGTGAACTCAGAAGAATAGGGAGGTGAAGCACACCAGTGTTTGCAAGCATTGGATTTGGCTTGTCTGGTTTCCAGGATACTGCTTGGTTCTTAAACCACACTGCCAATGAAGAGTAATGCAAAAATACTACTGTGATAGCCATGGTGCAAGAGCCAGGCTGGATGGTGATCCCCTTGAGCCTCACCTCAGGTGTAATGCTGACCCTTTAAAGCATGTCTTCGTTAACAGAAGGCTTTACTTGCACCTCATTCGGGATCCTGTAACTGAGCATTGAGTAAAGTGATATTCTCAACTGAGAAATAGCTTCCTCAGGATCACTCAGGGTGTCTGTGTCAGAAGCAAAACTTTTATCAATGCAGCTGAGTCTTGTAGCTTGATTGCAATACCACCTAACTGGTCCGGCTCTTCTGGTATGGAAGGAACAGTTTTCCCTAGTAATGAGCAGAAGTCTGTCTGGAAGGCTTGACTCTCTATGATAGCTAGACCCTCAATTTAAGAAGTTTGTGTATAAAAGGTGGCTGCTGGATTTTTTGCCTTTTCTTTCCATTTTTCAAAATCTAGCACAGGTAAGCCTTTTGAGTAGTATTTTGTTTGTAACTCTTGGATGGGATAGGGGAAGAAACACTAAGCTAAGAGTGACAGTGGGAAACTCATGGATTATATGTCACTGGGCAATATTTGCGACACTATTTGTCACATGAGGCAGTCTGTCCCAGAAATCTGGCCCTGATCCTACTTTGTCACTCTGTTGTTTAAAATTACTTACCAAAGCACATGACAAAAAAAAATATTTATACTTGCTGAAGCACTTCTCTGAGTAGACACTGGAGTTTTGCAAGCTAAGTATTTCTGAGGTTGGAACACAAGGCCTACCTAAAGGCACAACTTGAACACTGCAAGGGAAGGAGAGAAATAAATATGCTCCTGCATTTCAAAACCAGTTGCAATTAGCTGATGGAAAGGACTCAAAAGACTATAGCTGTGATCCAGATGCCATCTTACAAGAACATAAATGAATGTGTTGGCAGCTGAAATTGCTAAGCATTTGCAAGTATTTGAGATATGAAGTGACTGACAATGATGTGATTTATTTAGGAAATCATTAGGGGTTGGTTAAAATAGAGAAGTCTCTATCAAGCAGCTCTGCGTGGAGCAGCGAGACGAGATGAAATGGATTTGCCTTCCTCAAACAAAAGAACAGTCACAGTTGGCCTTGGTGTGGAATACAGGGCAGTAGCTTGAGTTAGCAAAACCAGTCTGTCAATAATCAAAGAAATTCAGGGTAGCCATCCAGACTGCTCTTAGAAATTAAAGAAGGCATTATTGACCTTATGAAACATAGTTCAGAAAGGAACTGAGTTCTGGACAGTACTGTATGCAGGAGATTAATGTACTTCACTATTAAATGATACACTAATATAGTGATTTTCATCATTATATCCATTATTGTGTTTGTACCTTGAAAGAATGCACATTTAATGAGTGAAGTGCTGAATGTGAACCCTTGAACTACAGTAATGTTCACATTTGCTAGTGTGGATCCTGATCCAAAATGACATGCTGGAAAAGGAAAAGTGAGAATGAAAAGCAAATGGATGTTCTAATAGCTTTTGAGCTTGATTCAGGTCCACCACACACTTTCTGTGTGACCTTGAGCAAGTTACTCAAGGGCTAGGTTTTCACAAAGCACTCTGGTACTTGCAAATGTACCCAAGTCACTTGCTAGAGCTTGTGCAGTGTCTGCTAAAGCTCATGACTGAACATCCTGATGAGATAAGCCAGTTCCTTTTAATATCTGCTGATTCTTACTCTGATACAAGAATAAGATAATTTCATTAATATTTTAGAATCATAGAATTGTAGAATCATTCAGGTTGGAAAAGACCCTTGGGATCATCGAGTCCAACCATCAGCCCTACTCTGTGAAGTTCTCCCCTACACCATATGCCCCAACATCTCATCTAAACAACCCTTAATCACATCCAGGGATGGTGACTCCACCACCTCCCTGGGCAGCCTATTCCACTGTCTAACCACTCTTTCTGTGAAAAATTTTTTTCTAAGATGTTTTAAGAACATTGTCCCTGATCTAGAGGAGCCATAATCAATTCAGTAATTTTTATCTGGATCTTTAACATCTCCTTTGCTTCTGTCTGTACAAGGTGTAGTAACACTCCTCTTCCTCAGAGGGGTGGGTTGGGAAGTCTCAAGAGCATGAGGTGCTGAGATATTGCAGTTAGTGGATGCATGTAAATAGCTTACGATGAGAAATGTGGAAGCGAGTCCATTATTAAATTTATACAGGGCTAACAGTGTAATCAAATTAGCCTTTGCACTTTCTCCTGTGCTCCACTTTCTGCATTAGAAAATCTCCATAAATCTCTGCAAAGCCATTTCATTTGTTCCCTTTAATGCTCTCCTCTGGTGTGATGCTAAGAAACACCAGAATACTTGCTAAGTAGTGGATGGGCTGCAAGTACTGCCAGCTGTATCTGCTGCTGCTCTTGGTGCTCACAAGTGTGTGTTTCCATGTCTGACCTGTACTATTTTATGATCAGTCTAATCCAGATTGGCATGTGAAGTGATATACATCAAGCCTGCCGAGCCAGGGACCATTCCTTTGCTTGCAGATGGTGGGTTTTTAAACACGTGAGATCTGGCTCCATGGGGTTGCTACAGGGCAGTGAGAGAGGGAAGTAGTGACACAGCATTTGCAAATGGGAGAGTGTGCTGCCAGATTGGGGGCCTTTGGAAGAACTGTTACCAGGACCAAGGGCTGGTGATGAAGTGCTCCAAAATAAAATTCCAGGCTGAAATGTCATGCGTTCTCTAAGCCTTTTCTGACTGAAACAATTATTCACATGTTTTTCCCATGGATTTTCATGGCATTGGATCTAATTTCAGGCTGTAAACGAAGTGAGCAGATTTTCCTAAGTGCACAGTTGCCAGCAGCTCCTGTGTTTTGTGGGGGTGGCAAAAGACAAATCGGTGCTGAGACCATACAAGTGGCTGGGTTGTGAACTTGCACAGGCAATGCTTTATTTACCACTTGCTCATTTTTCTTCATGCAAATGCTGGTTCGTTGGTTAACATCTTTCTCTGCACTGAAGTATGAAGATTTCAGCAGTGGCTGAGGGGCACAATCACTGATATACCGCGTCTGGCCAAAGGGTGGCCCACCTGCACTTGATGTTTAACTTCCCTGTCCCTGCCGGCTCTTGGTACGGATTTTTCAGTTTGCTGGGGCTCTGACTATTGCTTTCTACAGTCCTACGCAGGCTGCTGTGGTGTTTGTTGAACACAGCCATTTTGTGTTAAAATTGTAGTTGCGTTCATGGTACAAATCCAAATATATCTACTATGCAAAGCTGCTTAGCTGGTCCCAGATTGCTTTTGCTTTTAATATGCATTTAGTTTTTGAATAGAAGGTAATTCTTCTGCTTCAAAGGCTTGTGGAGAAAAAACAAAAACTAATTACTAAATTTCATGAGGTTGTTCCTTAAAGGTGTCATCTTCTCTGACTCTTTTGAAAGAAAAGGACTTTTCAAAGGGAAATGGAAATGCTTATATGCCTAACTAATTAAACAGTTTGTTGCATTACAGTGGGGCTTCTATTCCATTATTGCAATGAAGACATGGCTTTAGTGGGACTGTTTACATTTAAATTTAAAGTATGAAATTGAACCTTTTCTCAGATGGTGGCCCTATTGAATATGGAGATGCAGTAAGCATTATGCCCTTACACTTCAGTAAAGGATAATGATAGAGGGAGTGGATTTGGTTAACAGTTTTTGGTTCCTGAAATAATCTGAAGGATGGGATAGACTCATTTATTGTTCAAGTGTATCCTGTTGATGATAGGATAAACAGCACGCTAACAAAATGAATTGGCAATGCAAAATTAGAAGCCAGTCAGAACGCAGAAATTATATGAAGGGAACTGTATACACGGGAGAGAAATAGAATTAAACTTGGAAAAATGACCTTTTGCATATCTAAGTGAAATAATCCAAAATGCACTAACTCAAAAGATGTCTGGTTTAATAAATAGTTTAAAATATGTGTAATAGCTGACAGCAAATTAGATATGAAGTGGCAAGTTACATGAGGCAAAGCTGTCATTTCAGTTTCAGACACTATATGCAAAAGTATTTTAGAGATAGTTGATTATTATAGCTTTAGTATGATTACACTTCTGGGCAAACTGTTATGAGGGAGATGTTGGGAAAACTGGAGGGAGTTTTAGTAATACTGTTATACTCCACACTTTGTAGGAATGACTCATGAGAAAAAGATATAAAGGATGAAATACAGACCTTAACTGAGAGATGATTAAGAGGGAATACTGTTTGCATAGGTGAAAAGGCATAAACATAACAAGCAGAAAATAATTAATGAGATGCAGGAAGAAAAATTTGAAACTAGCACAAAATACAGGCTGGATATGGGGAGAAATGGCACGAGCCTGAGATGGTTTAGGTTCCTGAATAGTTTGTGACCCACACCGCGTGATTTTTGCAGTGAATTTACTCAAAGATATACTCTTTGGGAGATAGGAAGGGAGCCCATCAGATTGTCCAGCTTCTCTCTGATTACCCATCAAGCCTACCAAGAATGCTGTAGCACTTTATTTCTGTCCTCTCTAAGAGCCCACTGGGTGCACTGATGAGACAAAAGGCAGGAGAGAATTGCCTGCTGCAGATTACTAATAAGATTGGTGGCAAAACCAGGAGGGGAGTTGGAGAAGACTGAGCCCCCAGCAAATAGGATCCACTAGACAATGCATAAAGTTGCAGTACCCTCCATTTGGGGATAAGGCAATAACCCTTTTATAAGGCTGCTTTTAGTTTTTTAACAGTACTAGATGTCCTGGGAGATGAGGTTGGGACACTCTTCCTGTGCCACAATCAGGGTGGAGAACAAACCACATGTCTTGGAATAAGAGCTGATTTTCTGCAGGAAAAAAAGGCAGCTAGGATGACACCTAGAGCATGGTGGCTATTCTTAAATAGCTTATGAATCATATGAAACTCATCTCAGTGTTTCCTAGAAAATTAAGATGTCACTAACATATCATCTGAAATGCTTCTAAATTATAAGCCTGGCAGTCCAAACAGCGGTTAATGACTGTCAAATAGCAGCTGAAAATCGGGAGCAAACAGTTTGACGTGAGATTGTGGTAAGAGACTTGTCTAGCTCCAGCAGTCTTGCCCCTTCGCCAGCCGAGGCTCCCATCCAGCTTGGCATTTTACTTGTTCTTTGCCATCTGATCCTTTTTACTATGCTAGCAGGGTGCTGTTTCTGGTGACGTTTTCCTGCATTGCCCTGATTTCTGGGTGGCAAAACTTACCACTGCTTCTGCAGATGGCAAATCCCTAGAAATGAGTATACCACATGGTGCCACTCCCATCCTAAATCTGATGCAGACTTGGGGTGAGATGTTCTCAGCTGTGATTTATCCCAGTTGAGGTTCTGGCCATGCAGCTTCATGCAGGGATGGTCTGAGGGCAAACCTTAGTGCCTTTTGAACTACAGACTAGTAGGATATTTAAATAGTGAAGATCTGATGCGCTGCTGTAAACAGATGCACACCATTCTTTTCATTTGGCTGGCAACTTTACTGACGTACCTCATATTGTAAAGCAAAGCCCCTTCCTTGTCCTCCTGGTGGCAGTAAAAATGTTGAATAGCTCAAGGTAGAAAACCCTCTTGCAAAAGGAGCAAACACTTTTGAAAATAATATGCATGTACAGCTCAGGACTATGTTTATATTTTGGCAGTAGCTGGGGTTTGTATATGGTGCAATGGCACAGAGAAACACATTGTCTATCTACTTATGAATAAAAAATGAGCAATGGTGGTGTAGAGAGCTGTGTTAGTGGCAGTTCCCCAACTGAAGACTACTTGTCCTCTTAAAATTGTCTTTGGCGATTTTGTAATTTTAATTGCAACTTGTTTGAAGCCCTGGTCCAGAGCCCTGGAGAGCATTTTGCAGGTGCTCAATCTTCAGTTATTGCTTTTATAATATAAATGAACGGGCCAAAATCTTGACAGTGGGGTGCAATGGAGGAGGCAGCACCAGGTGACAAGGGTTTTTGTCAACCTTGACTTGCTGCTTGTGCACCTGCAAAGCTGGGTGTTTGCCTTTATTGGCTTACCCAGAGGTAGTCTCCTTAGGGGAGTAACTGATGCGGGTGACTAAACCTCCAAGAATTTCTGATACTTTGAGGATTTTTTTTTTTTTTTAGGAAGATGAAGCGGGGTAAAAAAAAAAACTTAGTGAAAACTTGTAGAGAAACTAGTCGCCAGTGCTGGATTCAAAGCTGTGCTCTGGTGGTGACCTGAGGTAAAATACACCTGGAAATCATCTTTCTATTGGCTCCATTAGGGAGTTTCTGGCATCTTTGCTTCCCTGGCTGGAGACGAGCCTTCCCGTCAGGCTTACCCGCCCCGGGAAATCGCGGCTTCCCGGCTCTGCGGGCTGTGTGTGTGGGCTGGTAGTTTTGGGGACCGTGACCCGTGGTGGCTGCGGGCAGCACTGGGGCTCCCCGGCCCCCCTCAGCGGGCTCCCCGGGGCCCGAGGGATGCCTCGCAGGAACAGCGCTGCCGCCCGCTCTCCCCCGCGGGCAGCGCGGGTCTGAGGGGGCTTTCCCGCAGGGCGGCCATTTTAGGTGCGGTCCCCGCTGCGCCCCGGGGCGCCCTGAGCCGCGGCGGGCGCCGTGCCCCGCACGGGATGGCGGCGGCGGCGGCGGCGGGTCCGCCCCGTCGGGGGCGTCTCCGCGGCGGCGCGGGGCCGCCTCCCCCATCCCCGCCCCCCGGCTCCCCAGTCGCGTTGGTGGCTGGACGGGAGCGGAGCTGAGCTGAGCAGCGCTGCCCGCCCGCCCCGTCCCGTCCTGAGCCGACCCGAGCGGGCAGCGCCGGGGGGGGGAGCCGCCGCCCCATGCGCTGAGGGGCGGCGGGATGGGGCCGTGGGGCGCTGGCGGCTGGGCCGGCCGCGCCGGGGCCCCGGCTCCCGGTTGGACGTGCCTCCTGCCGTTGCTGCTGTGCGCCGCGCTCCGGAGCCTGCTAGCCAGCCCCGGCAGCGAGGGTGAGCGGGGGACAGGGCGGCCGGGCCGTCGGGGCAGCGCCTGCCGAGGAAGGGGGGCGGCCGGCCCGGCGGTGCGCTGCTTCGGGTCATCCGACTCCATTCTGGAACGTTTTGAGGAGGTGGAGGGGGGGGCTCTGCCTGCGGGGAGGCGGATGCTGCGCTGGGGCAGCGGGCGGCATTGGCCGGTGAGGCTGGGGGGGTCCCGGGCAAGGGAGGCGGCAGCGCTGCCTCGGGGCGCGGGCGGGCTTGCACGGGTGGGTTTGCACAGATGCCTTGGCACGGACGCGTTTGGCAGTGGGTTGGGTGGTTTTTTTTGGGGGGGGGTTGGTGTTGCACGGGTGGGTTTGCTAGCGGTTTGCACCAGGGGAGTTGCACAGGTGCGTTGGCGCGGGTGGGTTTGCCAGGCACCGCGCCGGGCGGGTTGTACCGGCTGTAAATGCGGGGCTTTGCACGGGGGAGTTTGCACGGGTGGGGGGGGGGCGGTCTTGCGGGGGTGCGCGGGGCGGGAGCGGCGCCGGCCGGGGTTCGGCGGGGCCGGGGCGGGCTGGGGAGGCTCCGGGGGGGAGCCCTGCAAGCGCTGGCCGCAGTGCGCTTACTTCGTGGCTTAAAATATATCTATATAAAAAGGAGGGGAAGCGGCGGAGGTGCTGGTATTTAACCCGCAGCGCAGCGGAGCGCGGCCGCTGGGGACGGATTTTTTTATACGTTTAATCTCGGTGAGACCAACAGCCAAAAAACATGTGTCTAGGCTTCTTGTCTCTCAGGGTACTTCCAGACTTTCAAACCGAACTGTTTTTTTCTCTGTACGTGGTGTGGGCACTGCTTGGGGCTTTTTATTATTATTTTTGGATCCGCGGGCAGGCTGTAATGTGAAAGCGATGGGTGGAGAGAAGTTCAGCATCTGAAGGGGATGCTGGTGGCTCGTTCCAGGCTGGCTTCGTGATACACCGTAATTATTTGTGAAACTCCTTTAGAGGGAGGAGGTGTGCAGGGTTGGTGAAGGAAAACAGTACTAGAATTTCAAAGATGTGGCCCGAGGTAACTAGCTAGCTGTAATTTATTTTGGAGAGCGAGAATAATGTGAATCGCAGTTCTCTTAAAAAAAAAAAAAAAAAAAAGTGCAGAGGAAGGGGAAAATACTGAGCCTTTGTGTGTGAAGATATCTGATGTTCAGGAAGGTTTGGGGGGGTGATGGAAGCGGCTTTGGCTTTGCCTTGGTTAGATAACGGTGGGCCCGATCCTTCTGCCCCACGCGATTTCGGATGGTTTCACCCGTGGGAGCGGTGCTGGGGAGGTGGTGTGGCGGCTTTCGGGGGGCCTTCCCGGTTACCCTCCCGGCGCTCGGCAGTCCCCCTGTCCTGGGCCAGGGGCCGGCGGCCACTCGGAGCCCCGGCTCGGTGAACCTCGCCCGTTCTTGGAAAACCGGGACAGATGGTGCTGAGGGGAATCAACGGGACCGTTCGCCGAGCGTGAGCGGGCGGCTGCAGAGTAGGACTTCTACCCGATAGGAGACGGTGCTGGAAAGGTTTAATGAAGCTGCCGAGCAAACGGGTTCAGTGGCTTCTTTACAGGGAGGTGTCAGGGCAGTATTACAGTAATGATGAGCAGCGTGAACGCTTGCTTCGTGGTCTCCCTCCCCCTACTTTTCAGACTGCTTCTCTCTAATTTCTGTCTCTTCGGTAAATGTAAAGCTCAAAGACTGCTGGTAGGAGGGGTCTGACTGTGGACCTGAACTTATTCAATAACCGCTGTCTCTCGCTGCTCCGAGATTTATTTGTAAACAAGCATTATTTGACAAGTGCTCCTCGCAGCATGTCTCCTTTGGCAATTACTACGGAACAGCTCCGCTTCTGGGAGCGGCTCACCCTGCAGTCTGCCAAGCCTGATGCGTGAGAAACCTCAGCCGCTGAAGTCCGCATGCCGCTGACACTTGTCACCGGTTTGGGTTTGAAAAGTTCAGTTTGGCTGCTTCGGGGCTCCGATGGGAGAGATCCTCCCCTGGGGTTAGTTGTCATATTCAGCTGGTTGGGAACTTTGCTTTTACTTGGATGGAGGTAGCCATCTTAGACCTGTGAATAAAATTTTCAAAAGTTGGTGGTTTTTCTGGGTTTTGTTTTTTATTACCCCTCATCCTAATCACCATGGTTAAACAACTAGCCGATACCCTGTGCTGTGTAGGTGACACTTATGTGACACATATGTAGTTGCATAGAGGATAACAAATTCTCATAATTACTTTTTTTAACCCTGCATCACATTTTTTTTTTATTTCTCTAAATCTTACTGTAATACAGTGACTTCGTAGGATAAGATATATGCAGTTGTTAATTCACAGTTCCTGATTTTCTGTTTTACCTTCTAGTGGAGGGGCACTTAGGGGAAAATGCTTTTAAAATCTAGGTTAAGATTTGGAGGGGAAAAAAGGTAAATTCAGTGTTTGGGTTCCTTAGCATGGAAATAGCTTTTTACAAGGCCATCTGAGTTTCAGGAGCACCTGCCATATTTATGGGGAAGTATTGAGTGCCTAGCCTGCATCACAGACCTGGTCACCTTCATAGATATCTCCAGTTACGGATTGAAGGATATAAATTGGGAAAATGGATTATTTTTTTCTCCAGATTTTGCTGTAATAGGAAAATAAAGCAGATTTTTATTTCAAGCACCTTTTCTCAGTTTATATATTAAAAGCAAAATATGTAGTGAAGGATGAAGGCTCAATGTTATTTCATGCATTTTCAAGTATTATTTAGCAGAGTTCATTGATTAGAACCAGAGATTTCCTTCTTCCCTTTGACTACTTTTACAAATTCAGAAATTGGTTACACAGAAAATATTCCAAAGAGTGCACTGAAAGTATTACACAATTTTGAAGTGCTGGTATTTCAGAAGTGCATTATTACTTTAAAACCATTCCTTATGATCATAGGGTGTGAGAAGCAGCCCTGCAGTATGTGACTGGGATTCCTGCACCTCCTTGAGTTTAAAAATGCCTGTGTTTTAAATCTTTCTGTTGTAAGTACTAGAGTTTGGGAAGTGGCTTATATAAATTATTTACATAAAACACAGAATGAATGAAGAAATTGTTTAAAGGACCCCCCCCTCCTCCACCCTGAACTTCATGGTTTGTTATGCATCACCTGTGGGTTGGGATTGGTTTGCAGATCTCATTCTGATGTCACCCAGGTGACCTTAAAAAGTGTCATGCCAGCAAATTATTAAAACAGTGGAGTATATTACATCTGTTTACTTGTAACAAAGTAACTCCACAACATACTTGTGTAATGGTCATTAAATACAAAGTATATTTCATTTTAGGGCTTTTCAGCAGAAGTAAGTGCTGATGAGGCAGTGCTGTAACAACAAAGTATGTTGTTACACAAATCAAAAGAAATACACAAATAGACAAAGGTAAGAAAGACAAAATTAGTCTGACTTTGTAATGTGTTGTATTTAAGACAAGAAGGATATTCTTTAGTTAAAACTCTTGCATTCGGTCCTCTTCCTCTTAATTCTTCCAGGTTTTTTTGAAGCTTGGGTTATCTTAATGTATCATTTTTAATTTGAATGGATGAATAAATGAGTACAATTAAAGGGGTGGGTCTGGTGCAGGCAGAAATAAAGGAAGGTTGTAATTTGCAGATTATTCATGCTAGAGCCTGGAATAAGCCTACCTGTTCTCAGTGCGTTGACTTCTGTGTGTGTTGTTTCATACTGACATATAATTTCTGTGTTATGGCGCACTGGATAAATGCATATTTAGGTATAACATCACAATGTTTATCTTTAATCAGTGAATGAAGTCTTTTTCAAGAAGGGTTTTTTGTATATGTAGTAGAAGCAGGTGTCAAAATAGTCTTAATTTTCATATCAGTGTATTTCAATTAGTCTAATGGTTTGGGTAAAAATACACATGATCAGAACATTTTGCTTATTAGGTTGCTCCTAGCTTGGCTTCGTATGCCATGCATTCACACAGCTATTGCATTTTGTGTAATTCTGTAGGTATTGAGTACTGCTAGCATGTACATACCTGGTGTACGCAGAATGGGAAAGTTTGGACACGTTTCAGTTTGCTCACAGTGCTTTCTAAGGAGGCTTTGAGGAGTTATCTGTTCTTTACTTCATGTATTGGAATGGTTTTTGGTGTGCTTTCCGTGATAGCAGAGTGTAGCCTCAGTGCCCTGTGTTTATTTTACTCACAGGAGTAATCCCATTAACTTTTAAATTTACTGCAGTGGAATTACTGGTATGAGGAAGGACAGATCATGTCTAATGGTCTTTTTGGGATCAGTCTGATGTGTGATGTATGGCTTTTCAAGAGGTTTAGAATGACTCAATCATGGTTTTAAAATGGAAACTATTATCGTTTTGACAGTAAAACAACATTTGAAACGCAGCACTTTTAAGTCTATGACTAAAAGCATTGCTGCCTAATGACACATTTTAAAAAAGGGAAATAAACAATAGCAAAGATTGACTCCAAGATAGTATCTGTTTCCTTTCGAAGCTTGTCTTAAAAATTGTAATAAATAGTGGAAAACAGGCAAACTGTCTTAAACTGAACCGCTGACAGACTGCTTATAGTATTGTAAATCTCGACACCATAATTTGATGTATAAAGCAGCTATTTGCACATCAATTTACAGATGGGTAAACTGGCTGGTACCATGGGAGAAAGGGAAGAGTTAGTGGGCTTGTCTGACAGCTGCTTCCCCCTCCACCATGAACTCTCCCACCGTTACCTCACTTTTTAGCTCCAGTATACAGTCCATCTCCACGTCTGTTGTTCTCTTTCTGTTAAGAAAAGAATCTTGTCCATAAAGAAATGTTTATTCTTTGCACTAAAATACAAAGTGTTTTGCAGCAGGCTCTGGCAGGGAAGGTGGGAACAGGATTTTGTAAAATCTGGCAGAAATTGCAAAGCCAGGACAGTTTATCATGTGTTGCCTTGACCTCTGATTCGTTGGTTTTATGCTTTATTGTTCTGAGGATTTCTGTGCCGCTTCTGCGAGAATCCTTGTTTCCAGCACGTGCTGAGTGAGCGCAGAGCCCTTGACCTGGGAAAGTCCGGCTGAGATTGCTCAGCTGAACGATGGTGTTGGACCCTGTTGACTTTATGGTCTTAGATCCCCACAGTCTTTCTGACTTGGAGATATGTTTTTAGTGGTTTGTTCTGTAAGTGTACAGCTATGTATATTCTTGAATAGATGAGCTTTAAACATCGCTCAGGGATGTCAGGGAAGTGAGACCCTGCCCCAAAATAAAAAGAAAAAAAATTTTGGCAATTTTTTTTAATATTCTTCCTTTTTAGGAAATAAATCTAAATCTATATGTGGCTCAAGGGCAAAATGAGATGTAAAAAACCTAAATGCACACAGATCGGTCACTTTGTAGAAGCACTGAATTTCTTAGTTAAGTGCTCATTTCTGTGGAGGAACGAGTGTTCAGTGCAGCTCTTCAGCAGATAGTTGGCCTACTAACCATTAAAAAGGTTTTAAAAAAATGGAATCTTGTGCTTATAGTAAAACATCTAAACACAGAATTGAAATATCTGTCATAAGTGCACCTTTCTCACTGACCATAAGTGCTGGGGAGATGGGGCCTCATTTCAACCAGGATGGACTTGAGCTAGGTATTTTTCTTTACTGAGAGAATGTTGCAGAAATACTGTGTTAATGATTGCATTGGAATGAACAACTTGTTTTATAACTTACTCTTTACTGAACTCATTTTCTTTGATCTCTGCTGTAAAATTGCTGCATATTTCAAAAGCTGGTAGAGAATCCTTTTTTCCTTTGAAAATATATTTTATTCTTAAGATGCCTCTGATTTTTGGCACAGGTAGAACAGAGATGGATATTCCTCTGTGTTCACCTCGTGCCTGTCCCTCACTCTGCTCTGCAACCAGTTGGACATTGAGGTGACAGGTTTTGCTGAGGTGAAAGCATTTGCTGCCCCAGTTGCTTTGAGAGGCAGCTGTATTGGCAAACTTGAGCACTAGCCTTCAGTAGCTTAGGTCTCTCTAGTGATCTGTTACCCTTTTAGTTGTCTCTTTGACCTAGTATATCTCTTACAGTCTCAGTTTTGGTATTTGCTGTGGCTTTGGTCAGTGCAGTATCTGAGCCTCTCCAAAGGTTTAATGTACTTATCTTCTTGGAGGTAGAAAGCAATTATTCTTGTCTTCTGTGAGGAAGCTAGTCAAGAGGGGACAGTTGGGAGGAGATGTAAGCACTGTGATTTGCAATACTTATGGATTTGGGAGGTGATGAGTGACTGTTTGCAGAGGTCCAGCAGCACGTTGCCTGCTATGGGCAAGGGTGCTGGGCCCTGCAGGCTGCCCTAGGCTGTGTGTATGAGCATAGCCTTCCTGCTTCTGCCTTGTAAAGAGGACTAAAGATGCTTTGGGCCAGAATCATTGCCATGGGAGCGTTCAGTGCATGCTGTGACTGTCTCACTGGGGGTGTTGGTAGTGGGAAACACTCTCCTTTTCTCTCCCTCTTCCCTGGTGTTTTAAGTTGTGCAAGAGGTATGTTAGGAGGACTTTGACCACGTAGAGCTGCTCAGGTGACCACTAGCTGGAAGGATGAGATGCCTCCTGGAGAAGGTGATGTAGCATGTACTATCACAGCAGATCGGGGAATACCTGCATGAGCTGGTCTGGCATCGCTGAGGGAGAAGGTGACTCCTGCCCCTTGTCTTCCCCCGGCAAGCTCCTGAGCATCACTGGGGGTTCAGCTGGCATGCTCCTGAGCAAACTGTGCCTTGGGGGTGTGCATGGAGACAAAACATTCCCCTGCAAAAGTTGAGAGCTTCTAGGTTTAGGTGGCTGTGTAGCAGGTATTGAGCCTGCAGGAGAGAGGGTAGGACCCTGGGCTTGCAGGCTTTCATGCCAGCTACTTCATTTTGGTGCAGGGGGCAGTACTGAAGTGTCTTGCTGAGGTATTAGCTCCTGGGTTCTCTAACCTGGATCACTTAAATGTTAGAAGGAGGTCAGAACAACCAGTTGGAACTTTTTAATTCCCTGAGGGATGGAGAAACACCTGGAGGAAATTAATTATTTAGCATCAGTAATGTGCATTTCATGATGTTGCTGGGTGGACTTCATAACTTTAACTGTTTCGCATGTCCCAAAACAGTGAAACTGCTTGTGGAAATTATTTACATACTTGCCTTTGTAAGTTGATTTCTTAAAAAAACCCAGTCATTTTGGTTTATCCATCTTTGCCTTACTAATGTTCACATGCAATTTCTTCCTAAAATGTGTTGGCAATGTGCTGTTCCCACTAGCAACCTCCACCCCCTTCTCTCAACAGAAATAGAAAGGATAAACTGTCAACCCCCCTGAAAAGCCAATAGATCATCTTAAACATATTTTTGCTCCCGAATGCTATCTAAGCATTATGTCAGTTCCTTTTTTTTCTGCTTGAGTGAACTCAGTGGCAGCAGAGTAGTCATTATTGTCAACAGGAAGGCTTTATTGGTGCTGGACAGTGAGGTCTTGCAAGTCCAGTGGTAGTGAAAGCTGGCAGGCTTGACACTCTGTGTGTCTGTGCCAAGTTTCCTTCCTTTTGTTGAGTTCAGTTATATGCGTAACAGAATTTAATCTCCATGTCTTTTAGGATACCTTTTAGGAATGGAGACCATATTGCTTTTAGTTGGCAATGCTCTGATTTAGGGAAGAAGGTGAGATTTTATCTCAGCACTGCCAGCAGGTGTTTTGATTGCATTGGGAAGCTGTTCGGATTTTAGGGCTTGACTTTGTGTGTGCAGAATAAGGTGCTTGCTTTAAGTAGGGTCTTGAAGAAACTGTCTGCCTCCTTCAACGGCTTGCAGATGTCTTGGCAGTGGTTGGAGACCCTGGGTCTGCATGCAGCACTGGTATTTTGTTTCTCCACGCAGGCTGGTTTTCAAGTTGCTGGTTGCAGATGCTGGTTGTATCTTGCCTTCAGTGGAAGCTTCTTTTTCATTCTTAATGGCAGGGTGATACTTGCCCAGATGGTTTCCCCAAAAGATTTGTGCTGCAGCCAGCTTGGAGATCTGCTATTGTGTTGGTACAGCATTGTTTCCAGTGGATATTATGAGTGAGGCTGGAAGCATTTTACTGACTTTCTTCACAGGGAATAAATTATTTTCAATTAAATGATGATTTTTGGTGGGAATGGAAGTGTTTGCCATTAAAGAAAAGAGGCAAGCCATACTGGAGTTTTTAAGTTTCCAGGCACTTTGGTGTCAAGCTAATAATCTCCTGACCACTTCTGCTTTTAAGTTATGTATGGTGGGAAGACCAAACAGCTGCCTCTTGTCTTGATTGCAAATCCTTGTAAGGAAAAAATCTGCAGTTTCCTATTTGTCTTAGTGGGTCTGGTTATCGAAGTGAGCTCTGGGTCCCACTCCCTGGTGCTATGGCTGGTGGTGTGCCTGCAGGGAAAAAAATGCAGCCAACCCAAAGAACTTTGTCAAAGGGCCATATCACACCCCTCGTAAACAGTGTGTTCAGACAAATTACAGATGTAATGCAGAAATTACTGGGTAAAATTCTCTGGCTGATGTTATGATTGCAGTTGTCCATCTGGCCTTAAAAACCTATGAATCTGTGATGCAGATTCTAGCATTTTGGCTCTTGCTATAAAAGGGAATCATGAGAAAACTTGGAGCAGAATGAAGCCAACATAATAAAATATAAATTTGCAGTTAATACTAGTTTGCGAGTTCATTAAGTAGTGTATATTTTCTTCCTCCAGTGGGCTATAAATAATAGGTACTGCTACAGCTTGCACTCTGCTGTAGCTTGTTTCTACCAGTGGAAATGTTTCAGAGCTTCTTGCCTGTGTTTTGTCCCAACTCAGTGTAGCTAATTAATTAAAAACATCTGCTCCCTGGTGACTTTGATTTCTTTCAAGAGTTTATTTTCTTAATTTGTTTTTGCTTTCTTGGATTATTTTTGACTGTCACTTGTTAAAGTGCTTTGGATTTATACTTTTTGAAGAAATACTTGGCACAACAGGGAAAACAGTTGGAGAATGAATGGTAACAATACTTCAATAAAACCAGTGAAGATTTATGAAGCAGGAAAACTTTGACTCATGATGATGAAGAGTCCTCTGCAGTCAGTATGTCTTGGTAGTGCTGTGAACTCCAGGAGTGCAGGAGGAAGGATGGGGAGGTATGCCCTGTAAGGGGGAACCAGCTCCGTTAATGATGATGTGTTTGGCAGCTCTGCCCCCTGCCTCGGGCAGAGGGAAAGAAGGAGGAGAGCAGAGGCGTGAAGCTTGGTGGAAAGTCTGTGACGCTATTCAGAAGACCTCCCGATGAGGGTTCCGTCCAAAGCACTGCTGTTGCACCTTGTCGTGAGTGCACCTTGACCCCCATCCAGCAGAGGGTTTCACCTCATGCTTAATTGGCGGTGTGCGAGTACTCCCATGAGCAGTTTCTTAGAAGTACTTTAAATGTAGTTGCTCCCTCAAGCTCTGAGTGTTGGGTCAGAGCTGGGTTTACCTTGATGTAGCGCCGACCCTCCTGTGGGTGGCGATGTCCTGTGGAGTGCTGTCTGCAGGAGGAGACTTGAGGAGGATGTAGGAGCACGATTCACACTTTTTTGTATATGGGAGTTCAGATTTAGGCTACCCAAAACAATGTTCAGATTCCTGTTCAATTTGTAACAAATACATTAAAGCAGAGTTTTGTTTCAGTTGTTTAAAACAAAGCATTTTGATTCAAATGTTACTGTTTAAAAATGTGCTACTTTAGAAATCAGGTGAGGTTTTAAAATATTTATGCAGGCTTTAAGGAAGGTTTATTTACTCCTGTTTGTTTTGTGATGGAAACTGTAGTTATGGGGTATTGATTTGGTCAAAGAGGATGTTATTTTCCTCCTGCTTTAGGTGTATTTCAGTGAAATAAAAAAAAGATTCATATGGCTTTACAGCTTCATGGCATAAACCCCATCAGCTTTTGCTATCCTGACCATTTTGCCTGTTCTGGAGTGATTTATCAGGATAAACTATACTAGTGTGCCCTGTGGTAAACCTTAGCTTGCAAATGGTGCTGCTGAAGAGCAGGACTACTCTGGTGTATAAGGATCTATTGGAAGTCAGCTCAAAGACCATACCAACCCAGAAGAGTTCAGTCTTTTGTGTGCCTGCAGAGACTTTGCCCTGGTGTGAGCAATGAAGGTTTTTCTGGAAGATCCTTAGATACCAAAATGGCAGGAGGACGTGTGGCTGGTAGGATCAGAAGTGGTCAGTGTTTTAGCCTGTTGGTGGGGTTGTTTTGGGTTTTTTTTAGCTTGTTTTTTTTTCCCCATCTGAAATTGGAGAGAAGAAGATGAAGCTGCTCCAGCTGCTCCTGCTTCAGACCTGAGCCAGAGGAGCCATCTTGCTTCAGTGGTATGACCAAAAAAAATCCATGGATCAGTGGCTTCTACTTCAGGCATGGTACCATCATGACAGACCTGCCCTGCTGTTGCCTGGGCAAGCTAATGCTGCCACATGGCACTGTTTTAGATGGCTGTGTCAGATGGGGTGCTCTGCTGTGTGGGCAGCAATGTTGGTTTAAGTCAATGTTAAATACCATTGGCCCTGACATTTCTTGTGCTGTGCTTCCTTCCAGCCACAATCCCTGTGTAGCCATGGTGAAGCCGCTAAATGCTGGCTGTATGAACGTGACAGGGACATTTGAGTAAAAAGCCATATCTAGTCTCCCTGTCAGATTCCTGAGTGAAAAAACACTGTTAATTCACCAGCTAGAGTTCAGGGCAAAGGTTTCGATCACTTCTGGTTTCATTCTAACTTGATTGCTCACCTTTAGTAACCAGCCTGTCTGAGAACAAGAGTGTATGCAAATTCCCCGAGCTATTATTCTTTATTAAAAAAAAAAAAAAAAAAAAAAGCTGTGGTATGACTTTAGACTTAATCATCATTTATCCTACCCTGAAGGCATGGAAGTTAATGATGATATAGATCTGTGGTTTTGTGTTCCCCTTGACTGAGCATTAGAAATAATTAGGGCTTGTGGGATGGATGCACTGATGGTGGAGATGAGCAGAAAACATTTTTGAATGTGTGTATGTACCTCTTCCACGTTTGCTGGCAAAGATACACGTGCTAAGTGCGTGTTTATGGGCTCTGAGGTTTCTTGCTTGTTCGTTGAGACTTAGCTAGCTGGTGCTGAAGGAGAAGTGGGAATAAATGAGTTCTGTTATTCTGGAGGCTTTTAAGATTATGGGCCAAGCAGAGTTGCTAGCGATTTCTGGAGATATTTCTTCAGCAGGGTAAGCTCTCCTGCATCCCAGGTGCTGCTCAGTACAGCTCTGGATTATGCCTGTGCAGTATCTACAGCACTGGGGCTAGTCTAGGAGTCCCAAGCTATACAGGAGACGGCACTAGATCTCTTGAAGTACAGAAACCTTAAGCATATAGTTGGAGGTTTTCCTGAATTACCTCCTTCAGTAACCTGAGTGTTTGGGTTAGTTGGTTATTAGACAGCCATGGCCAAATGTGTGCTGATGCTCATCACAGGTTGGATGGGGAGGAACTGGTACTGCTCTGGAGAAGACTTCTGGTCTCTGTCTTGCTGTGGGTCAAAAAAAAAAGACAGTTTTGAGGTTTTTTTATTCAGGTGCAAAAAAGCTTCATCTCTTTCCAGGTAGGCATGTGGTGAGTTATGGAAGCTCTTTTTGGGATTTGATTGGGATGGTGGCAGCTCTTCTAGAAAGTCTCTGCTCAGGTACCTACTTACCTGCTGTTTGCCCACTGTTTCTTTCCCAACCTGGCCAATCTGCAGTTTTTTTATAAAAGCCATTTCAGCAAAAATAATGTTCCTGTCAGGTTGGAAGGTGGTGGGAAGAGAGGTGGTGCCAAGCCTGTATGGACTTGTGTAGTGGGACTGTGTGCTGGTGGCATCTGTGGCAGTGCAGGATGGGAAGGCTGCCTCAGGGAGCGTCCCGAAAGTGTTGGAACTGTCACCCTGCATGGGGAGCTCTTGCAGCTGGGCCCTTGGAGGGGCCACCCCCTTGGAGAGGGGATGCTGGGGCTCTGGCCTGGTTTGAGGCTGAATTGGGGTGGGGTAGGGACCTGGCTGTGGTGCAAGTAAATGGCAAGTGTACTGGAAATGACTGGGTAGGGTGCTGACGGGGAAGGTGCAGGTACTTGTATCTAGATGGAGCAGTAGTAATATGTGTTTATACCAGAATTTGGGGATTCTCAAACCAAAACATTTCAGTCCTTGCTGGCAATTAAGAATAACTGCTGGCTAAATATATTCCTCAGAGCAGACTCATGTAGTGCAGTATTTTAGAAGATACACTGTGAAAACAGTTCTGGGCAGAAACTCATGGGGCAACCAGAGTCTGCTGTGCCTTAGCTGCCCCTCAGAGCTGTCTGAGCTGTGCTGGGAGCCCCGCTGGTCTCCAGAACAGCCCAGGCACAAGGAGAACTTAAAGTCACTTGTCACTTTTTGTCTTCCTGGCATGTGAATTTTGGGTTACTGTGTGGTGCCTGTCAAAAGGTGTATCCTGTCCTCTCCTATTTATTTTGCTCTATGCAGAATTATACTAAGGGAGGAATTGAGTCTTTTCTAACTGGAGATTTAGTATTCAGCTCTGCTGGCTGACTCACCGGTAGGAAAATTCCCACTGACTTGAGTTAGAATTGAATGGGTTGTATTATCTTTTCATATGCTGAAAATTATTTTGAAATTGAAGTTAATAACAGCAATTTAAAAATTGTCATTGATAGAAAGATAATACAATATTTAGTTGTATCGTGTTCTTTTTATGATCTGATGTTCGAATAAAAGCACTTTTTCTGCTTTTTCCTTAATTAGCATGTCACAAAGAAGTTTGTGGCATCAAACACACCATCTAATTATATTCATTAGTAGCATCTTCAGGACAAGTTTTAATTAAGTTGTACAATGTAGATCAATACTTCTTTTGCATCCATTGCAACTTACGACAGGAATATACTGTTCTGCACAGTTTAATTACAGTGATTGTAATAGAAGAAATTTTAGTAAATCTGCCATTTTGGCAACAGCACTCCTGTCTCTTGCTTTTTAAAATAGTGTACAGTTATAATAGGAGATGTTATTTATGTGTCCTATTTTGAAGAATATTTTAAGATCACTCTTTTATCCCATTAAAAAGAAAACACAGTGTAGTTCAGGGTACTAGTGCTTGACTTCAGCTGGAGCAGGAGAAATTAATGAGCATTTACATGAAGACTTCAGTAGGGAAAAGGCTGGCCATCACGAGGTGACATATCTAGTGGTAGATGATAACAATACTTTTATTTTGCTTAGACTGTGGGGTGGAAAGCCACCTAATTGTATGTTTACTTACTGTGAATATAGTTCAGTGTAGTCTCTGAGTATTGCTTCCACCAAATGTCCTGTAGTTCAGCGGCATTGCCAGCTCCCAACTGTTTTCTGTTTTGGCAGGAAAAAACAATCCAGGCATGAAAACTGAGGTACCAAATGTTTTTGCTCAACATCATGAAAATGTACTTGACCGGACAGAACACTTATGTACCTTATAGTGTCCTGCATTAATACTCGAATACATTGTGAAAATATCTGGATAGACAAATCTTTTTTTTTTTTAAGATAAGTGTTTGATGTCAGAGCTGAGAACTGATTTTTTTCTTGTACCTCAGCATTGCATTTTTGCATTTTGGGCTGGTTTTGTGTACAAGAGACTACGGTAGTCAGCCTTCAGTACAGTACAATGATTAAGACCAAACTGGCTCAGAGAACTTTGTCCTTTCAAACTAAATATGTTGTTTAATCGTCTTTTGCTTTTTAAATGTCCCTTAAGATTTTAAAGGAGCATCCCTTTGAGTATAGTGTACTTCTGGGTTTTCTTACTGTGCCTCTGTAAATAGTGTAATCCTGATATGAGGTACTCAGTTCGCAGCATTTATAATTTTGTCTGCAGTGCCCTGAAGTGGGGTGACCTGGGCTGGTGTAAGGAAGGATCTGTATGACTCCTAAGTGTTTGCACTGGTGGATTTGGCTGTGCAGAGACAGCAAAGCAGCCTGATATGAGTACCAAGGGTGAGGGTTGTGATACTCAGATCCTTTATACTTGTGCATGCAACCCGTTTCTCTCTCTTCTCTAGCAATCTTTAAGTACCTACATGGTTTCATTTCTAAAGGAGTGAACACAAAGCCTCCTCCACCTGTTTCAAGCTAGTTCTTGGGCTAGATCATCACAGGTTGGAAAGTCTTGAAAGTCCAATTGTGAAAACTTTCAGTGGGATTTTTAAAGAGCACGTAGGGTGGAGATCAGGAATTAAAGACCCAGGGAAATTGCTTCCTTTTCAGGAAAGACACAAGTACAAAAAATGAGGTATTATGCAGACAAATATACTGTGATAAGTGAGTGTTGTAATCTGCAGAGAAGGAAGTGTGCTTTTAAAATAGAGGAAAGTTCCTACTAGGGATTTTGGATGGCAACTGTTGATTCAGAGACAAGCTTTTAACTTGGAGATTTAAAGCCTTGGGTACAGGAGGTGAAAGCTCAGCGCTAGAACCTGCTATAATTTTTCTTAACTGAATTAAAGTGTATGTAGGTTTAATTACTTCACACTTTTTACTCAGTATTTCAGGTAATATGAGGGGAAAAAATGTCGTAAGCTTGGTAATAGGTTTTTGCTGTTTAATGTAAATTGTTGATTGCTTATGTGACAAAGCTACTCCAAATTTTTTTTTTTTGGGGGGGGGGAGAAGATCCCTTGGCTATCTTATAATGAAGTTGTCAAAATCTTGTGGAAAAATGTGGGAGAGGGAGAAAATAATAGATTCCTGATAACAGTAATATTTGCACATAAAATACTTTAAAAATTGAATTAATGATAATCAAGAAACGCTGCACGTTGTTTCTTGTTTCATTTTTGTCTTAAAGGCCTGATTATGCTAAAAAGATATGCCACCTTAGAAGAAATGTGTATAAACATGCATAGATGTTTGTGTGTATCTATATACTGTATGTCTTACATATACACATAAACACGGTGTCCATTATGTATTTATCCCCCCTAAAAGACCAGATCCCAAGAACATGAAGTATCTGGATCTTACAGAAGTTTAATGCATTTCCAACTTGGTTTCAGTGTCAGATCTCAAAGGAATAAAGTAATGCATACATAGAATTGTTTTCAGTGTATGACCTCATTGTTAGAGGAGTTATTGCATTGTTATTCTGATTTAAAAAAATCCAACTTCCTTGGTTAATTATAAACAGCCTGTTTACCATAGCCACCCAAGCCTTGAAATATTTACTGAAGTTTGTAATCCATCCATCTTCTTTAACAGCTTTTTTCCTCTTATTTCAGTGAATTTACTGGACTCACGCACAGTAATGGGGGATCTAGGATGGATAGCCTACCCAAAAAATGGGGTAAGTCTCTGTTGTTGTTTGCTTTTTCTCTCACAAATTATACTAATCGTTTCCATTCGGAAAGTAGACTACTGGGTTTAAAAACTCCCTGGAGTGATTTGTCGGCAATGGAGGGAAAAATATAAATAAAACAATAAGCTGTGACTGGAAAAATGGAGCTTGTGTGGCTAGGGGATTGATTTATTTATGCAGTAGAGCCAGCCACAAGTATTAAAACAAAAAATCATGAGTCAGCCCCCTTACTCCTCCCTTCACCAAGAAAATCCATGAGGTTATTGAAACTTTTTTTTAAATAATGAATTCCTGCTCTTCTTGAGCCTTTGGGGTAAATGTAAAACACAATTTTCTGGAAGTTTTCTTCTGAAACACAGGGTCTGGGACATTGTTGTTAGCTTTAAATGAACAGGGCTGTTCTGAAATACTTCTCAGGCTCATGATAAAATTCTGGGAGCTTATAACACTGAAACAGGAGCTGAGTTTTAAGCATCTTGAAGAGCCTCTGTCCCTTACCATTACCTATACTGACAACTGAGAGAACCTGGCCTCCTAATGTGATACCTGAAATAAGTGCTGCTCGCGTCATGTGAGCAATCATTGCTGTGACTTTTGGTCTTTGGTTTGACTGGGGCATCCTCGATGCTGTACTGTAACAGAGCTTTGGTACAGTCTCAAAAGGTTGACTTCTGCATGGTGCTGAGTATTCCTGTCAGTTCTCAGGAGCCATGAGGTGAGAAAGCATCCCAAGACAGAAATGCTGCATGACTGAGCCCTCCAACAGAGCAGCTCTCAGGAATGTGTTATTCCACGGTTTTAGTCCCCAGCTAAAATGGGCTGCAGAATTGTCTTGGACTCCAGTTGGATTGTCATAAAAATGGTGGCAATGTTTCTATAAAATGCATCCAACCCTGCATATATATATTACACAGTGAATTAAAATCTGGTTTTCCATATAATCTGTGTGGATGAAAGGTTGGAGAAACGGCAGCCACACTCAGACAAGCTGCGTGTTTGCAGGCACTGGTTATGGCAGGGATGTAAAAGCTGCATGGGGAGCTGAGTTTATCCTCAGCTCAGTTCCGGATCTAATCCTGTTGCAGTCAGAGTCTATAGTAATACTTTTTATTTATTGATTTGAAGCCGAGAACTAAACTTGCTCCCCTTGCGTGTGTGGGCATCAATAACTAGTGCCACATGTGCTGGCAGAGCAGTGTGGTGGTGCCATGGCATACCATAAAGATCCCAATGTCTACTTATCAATGGAAGATTTTTCCTTTTTGAACAGCTCTTGGTATTTTTCCTGTGGTATAAAGCACAGTTGCTATATATCCCAATGTCCTTACAGAAACATCAATAGAAAAATAACTAAGCCTGAGGAGTTCAGAAGACTTCTGACTCTGTATATGTAGATGAGTAAATGAAAAGCTAAATATCTTATGCGTAAGCCTCAGTTGTCTTTTTGTAATTTAGAGAGACCTTTCTATATTTACAAGCTCAGTTTCCAAACAGCATCTGGAAGTGCACTCATGAATGCCATATTAATGGTTACCAACTCAATAAGGAGAATTTTTTCCTTACATTAACTTCCACAAATAAAAAGTGAATCAGGCAGTTGGTTTTTGAATTTCCAGAAGTCTCCTCTTAATATTCTTTGTTTTCATGGGACATCATAAAATTTTGGGAGGTTAGTCCAATTGTCTCTCTTTTGGCCTAATATTTTCAGTATTTTACAAGTACTGAAAAGAGTCTTGCCAGACATACTTCTCAAACTGCTTTTTCTGCTCTGCAGTCATACTCTGTTTGCTTAATTTTTTTAAAAGGTCTACCTTGTATAAATATTTTAAGTAACTCTCACTTAAAGATTTGAATTTGGAGAAGGGAGCTTTAATTGAGATACGCAAGCTGTTTTCTGAGGTACCCTCATACAAATTTATCTCAGGATGTCCTCTTAGGGAAAATTTTGGAAGGTCTATGTATCTGTCTGCACAGTCCCCCATCAAGGAAAGGAGCAGAAATGTCATAATGCGTCACACTTTGCAACACTACAGTGTGTAGATAAAGACCATGTGCTGAAGTAAGCTTTTTTGATGCAGTGTATTTTATTTTTATTGCTATTAACAGTCCCCTGTAGAGTCTAATCACTTTTCAAGTACTTGGTAGAAATTTCAATGGTGATACAGTTCCAACTGAAGATATGTTAGCTTTTGAAGCAGCCTTCAACTCTTCTAGTGTTGCTGCTTCTCCACTTGATTTTTATTATGAATCTTAAGGAAACTTAGTATTTTTTCTAGAACCACATCTGCTAGAAGTAGGAGATTGCGTAGCTGCTGTTAAAGAAAGCAAGTGTTTAGTCTTTGTAGTTGTATGGGAATGCTTGGGAGAAGTTATCCGTATATCACAAAGGCTCAAGGTGGTAGGTTTTGAAACCAGATCTCCATTTATTTAAAAAAATCCCAACAAAACAAAAAACCCCACAAAACCCCACCAAAACAATGGGGGTGAGAGGTCCAGTCAAGCTAAATGAGCTTGCTTTTGGCAGATCCTTTGTAGGTGTCATAGTATAAATTTTTATTATAGCTGTGTGCCATGGTAATTTTTGTGTATTAAAACTTTAAGACATTCCATGTTCCAGGGAGGTCTGTCCAGCTGCCCTCATTTAGCCTGTTGCTCACCTTATTTCTACTGAACACAATGTGAAAATGTAATCTAAGTTGGGAAATGAAAACCGCTGTATATGAGGAGACTGACCCTCCAGTCTAGAGACGGATTAGGCTTAGAGGTAGACCTGTTTCATGTCTGTAATTCCAAATACAGCACCGTAGCTGCTTTAGTCCCCACAAGATCAGACCTTGGTCCACTGATGTAGCATGCACCAGCTCATCTTGTGAGTAGTGGGTTTTAGGGGAAGGGAGAGAAGCACTTTAGCCAGGGGTTGCCTCTGCAGAGCTTCAGCTAGGTGCTTATTTGGTACAGGTTTTGGTGGTGACCCATATCCTTGCACCCTGGCTGTCCTTCATTTCCCCCATGCATATAGATGGTAAGAAAAATTCCCCTCTTCTTTCACATGGACTTTTGAGGGACCAGTGAAAATGAAATGATGTGACTGAAATATGCAGTGGCCAAGAAGGGGTTGAAACAATGTCTCCTGCTATGAAGAACTGGCTGTTGCGCAAGAAGAGGTGCTTTCTTCTTTTTGCTGCTTTGCTCTGAAGGATTCATGAATCGTGGTAGTGTAGCTTCCAGGCTGCCCCGGGGAGGCCTTCCCTGGCTGTGCAGGTTCAGCAGCTTGCAGCAGTTGTGCAGTCAGCTCCTAAACCTGCAGTTAAATCTGTTGGAGCATGAGCAAAGTCCTTGTGAGGTCTGCATGGCCATGGAGCTTGGAAAAGGGACTCTCTCCCTGCCAGCGGAGTGTGGTCAGCATGGAAATGCTGCCGCTTTTGCAGCTCAGGTCAGGAATTGATCCTGTTACTACATGCCAAAGGGACAGTTTGGACTTTGTTTTGCAGCTCATGTAAGTTTTTTTTTTAACCTGAAGGAGGTTATTGGAATTACCAGAGGCTATATCAGAAAAGTCTGGTCCCTCTTGTCCTGTAGGAAGCCCTCCAAGCACATCAACAAAAACAGTCAGGTTTTTTATTAAAGCCTATGCTTGTACAGCAGGTTTGCAAAGTCTTTTACCTCTGGACTGATTCCTGGGGTGCTGCTTAGGATTGCCCAAACTGGGCGCATCAGAGGTTTATGTGTGCATTATATATGACTGTGACACCAACTAGCTTTCACCTACAGAAACTGCCTGCACGTGCCTGTGCTAAACATATATTTTTATCATACGGAAACTCACAGAAGTAGGAAAAATGGTAAGTGCTGTAAGAGAAATAGCTGGGTCAGGTCAGACAGTGTTTCTAGGCTGTATTGCCTCCTCTCCTCCCTTGATTTGGCAGGAGATTGTATGATATATTTTGATGCCCTGCAAAGTTATAACAGGGGGAGAAGCTACAAAGAGCTCCCTGTAAACCTGTGACTTTTCAGTCTTGTTTGGTCTGGCCAAGTAAAAAGCCAGCCACTTTTAACAATATCCAGATAATTGCAAAAGTTGTTGATTAAAATAAATGCTTTCTTTTAGCTGGCTTGATTTATTCAGCGATTATGTCTGATTTTTGTTTCAGTGGCTATAATAGCGCTGATTTACTTTTTTCAGACCCTTCTTCCTTTTAGGGTTTATTTTAAAACTTAATTTTGTTGTGGCTTAGAAGCACTCTTTTTCTGTCCAAATTGGAGCACTCACACCTGCTTTTGTGTAACGGGTCCTCTCCCATCTCCTCCACTTCCCATTGATTTCCCTGACCTTCCTGTGGCACAGAACAGGAAGCCTCTGTGGCCCTTGGGGTATTGACTGTGTGCTGTGGCTCACTGCACAGCTCCATGTACTGGGATTTTTTTCTTTTTCAGTTCAGACAGGAAAATAAACATGTACTAAGGAGCCTTGTCCTATGGAGATGTTCATAATTCTTTATTCATTGGAGAAAATGAGCTACATAACATCTTGCATGCGAATGGCAAGAGGGAAAGCAATTGCCCCTGCTTTTGGTGGTTAATAAGGCCAAATACCAAATGTCAGGGGGGTAAATTCAGCAAGGTGCTTTTCATTTATGTAGGACATTGGTTTGTTTTTTCTTTTCTTTTTTTTTTTTTCCCCCAAGCAGCATTTCTGGCTCATTCTTTTGAGGACAGGTATCCTAGGGTGCCTCTTTGAAGTTAAAAATAACAGTGGTTTAGATTACTCAGCATGGTTTGTGAATAGATTCATGTTGCTCTCTGTTGATCTTAGTTCAGATAGAGATTTCATACAGGAATCCTGGATTGGAGGCAGTGTTTGCCCTCAGGGATAGAAATAAAATAAAGAGGGAGGGATAGGGGGTAGTGAAAGGAGAAGGAGGATTCTTGGCACCATTGAGCTGTGTCATGTAGCTATGATTATAATTGGCGTTTTCAGGGCAGTACTTTTGGCAGCCTGTGGGGTTTTTTCTTTTTTCCTGCAAATGCTGCTGCTTGGCTGTGACCAGTGTAGAAGAGGAATCAGGGGGATATGCTGATGTGGTTTAACCCCAGCTGGCAACTAAGCACCACACAGCTGCTTGCTCACTCCCCCTCAAGTGAGATGAAGAAGAAAATCAGAATGGTAAAAGTGAGAAAATTTGTGTGTTGAGATAAAGACAGTTTAATAGGTAAAGCAAAAGCTGCACGTGCAAGAAAGCAAAACAAAGAATTCATTCACCACTTCCCATCAGCAGGCAGGTGTCCAGCCACCTCCAGGAAAGCAGGGCTCCATCACACGTGACCATTACATGAAGACAAACACTATGACTCCAAATGTCCCCCCTTCCTCCTTATTGCCCTAGCTTTTATTGCTGAGCATGACGTCATATGGTCTGGGATATCCCTTTGGTCAGTTGGGGTCAGATGTCCCGGCTGTGTCCCCTCCCAACTTCTTGTGCATCCTCAGCCCACTTGCTGGTGGGGTGGTGTGAGGAGCAGAAAAGGCCTTGAGCTGTGTAAGCACTGCTCAGCAGTAAGGAAAACATCCCTGTATTTTCAACACTGTTTCCAAAGCTACATGCAAGCTACTATGAAGAAAATTAACTCTGTCCCAGCCAAAACCATCACATAGGCTAACATGACAAGAATGCAATTCATACTGCAGCAGGGAGCATGATGGAAATAAGTAATACCTGAGCAGATGAAAAAATGTATTAATGACACCCTAAAAACCTGCAGTTCAGATGCTTTATGTGTACATGCTTTTGTGCATGCACAGGTTAGTAAGAAACAGACTGCACATCTAAGTATTTGAAGTAAATTGAGTAATCCAAAACTGTACTTAAAATTTTCCATTATATACTGAATAAAGGAATTTTACATTAATAATCTATGGGATGATGTGTTCAATAGATTTGAAATATATGGGGGTTTGGTTTTCCCCTAGGATTCCTTAAGGTAAAATGCGGTATCTGTATATATGTAAACTTCTGTCCTCTGTGACTCTCCCCCTGGTTCTTCATGTGCTTTCATGGTCATTTTTGCTCATATCCCATGGGGCCATGATGATGTGTTTTCTTTTGGTTATGCTGCCTGTTTTAGTGTGCCAGAGTGATTCATGCACGCTTGTATTGTACAACATAATTATAATAAAATAACTTGAGCTTTGGGTCTGAAAAGACACCAGAGGTTAATAATGCAGTTGTGCAGGACCCTTGTAGTAACTGAACTAAACTGTTTTAAATCAGTGCTGAGTTCATGTTTCAAAATCTGAAAGCCCTAGAGTGAGACTGAAGGTTCTGGAGTTAATGGGAGTAGGGCCACTGACATGAGAGCTGAATTCGGCCAGCCAACTACAGTTCAAATTGGTGGATTTCCCTGATGAGTTGGTGGCCTTGCCAGTGCTTGTAGAGCTGCATTTGTTTCACATCACTTGAATATATCAGTCAAAATCTAAAGAGATCAGCTCTGCAGTGGAGAGATGTGTCTTGTTTAATGGTTGGACTAGGTGATCTTCAAGGTCTTTTCCAACCTAGATGATTCTGTGGAAAGGCTGGTGGAGTTGGATGTATCATAGAGTATTGCACTGGCCCACAACCACCTTGAGGGATGCAGAGAAGAAAGGAATAACCTCTTGCCCAGGTCTGCAATGGGTAGGATGAGAAAAACAGGATTTGTTTGCTGAGCTGATTTGGGTTAAATCTGACTGAAAGTACTTTCTACTGGTGCATCTTTGGGGCAGATGTGGGGTTTCTTTCACAGGAGGTTTCTGACAGTGGGTCAGACCATCATCTCCATTACTCTGGACAAGCAGAGTTCACCTCTTCTGGGGGAACAAACCAGGTGATCTGTTCTGGCCTCTTCCAGCCCTAGATCTGAAGCCCTGCTGTCTGAAAGCTTGTTCTGACTCTGTCTAGGGTGAGATCTGTTTTTGTTTCTCTGAGATATCTTTTTTTTTTTTTTTAATCTTGCCCCGCTTAAAACCACATCACTGTTACTCATTTGACACCCTGTATTTAAGATCCACTCCTCTGATACTTGCAGCGTATTAGCTATGGTATGTAGCTGCTTTTAAACCAGAGTATCTCATGCTAGGCAACAGTTCTCATTGAATAGCCTCACCATTTTATTCATGTCCTTTCTTATATCTTTCCTATCTGAAGTTAAATCTTCTCACTCTATTTGAGAATGCTCTTAAACTTGTTGTCCTGGACTCACAGCTAGCTGCCCTTTGGTTTGTACGCTGTTGACATGAATCAAGCCTTTATTTGGGAGCAGCATCTGGCGAGGCGTAGGTCTTATTAAAAGGAGATCTAAAATGCCTAGAGTACTCTAAGGTACTGTAAAATAAATTAATGCTAGTAAGATTAACCGTAAAGCAAATCTTTATCTCAGCTAGAACTGTATTATTGGAATAACATATTACTATCCTGGTCTTGAAAATCCGCCACAGAAAAAATAAAGGCTGATCCTTCAGTATATCATTTTGTAAATACAGTTGTCAGCATTAGGTTCCTCTACACAGGCTCATTGGGCAAACAATAATCTCCTTTCATGCTGAAAAGTCTTTTTTTTTTTTTTTTCCTCTAGCGTCTAGGAATTACGTTTGGGGATAAAAGAGCTTTGAAGAGCTTTATCTTCTAAACCCATTGTTTTCTCTGTTACTTTTGTGCCGATTTCAGAAATATTGGTATCCAGTAGTTAGGAACTGTACAATTAAAATGTATAAATGTAGTGCTGCCATGGAGAATCTGAAACTTTGCAGAACAAAATATTACCATTACAGAATGCATATGCAACAGCCCAGGGTTTATACAATGTGCATTAGGATTTTATAGCTTGTATCAATGAATTTTTGTAGTATATTACTACTTCATATGCTAAATATATGCATCAGTGGGCTACTTATCACTTAATTGCATAATCCTTTTATAAGACTTAAAATGCATTGCCCTTGCTCTTGCACCATTTGCTGGCATACATTTTTCTTCAGGTTAATGGCTTTTTTGGGTAACTATATTCAAGAATGCAGTCCTGTTTGGTTTTCTTCTCGTGTAACTCATTCAGGAAAGTCAGCTCAAAAACCATGACATAAAATTAATGCTGACTTCAGAAAGGGAAATGCATGGTAGGTTTGTCTAGAAGGAGAAAATTTTAAATGCAAAATTCCTGAAAATAGTGTTAAGATGGAAGCTGCTATTTTGTCTTTGACCAGTGGTTGCCTTGTGTATTGTACCGTGAATGAAGGCAATAAAAATTAGAGGGCTCTTTTGAAGACCCATCACCTAGTTTAATTAAAACCAGTAAGGGATATCTTTTTGATTGACTGCTGTTTTACTGCAAAGTCCTGATATGTGGCTATTCAAGAAATAGTTCAGCAGCTGAACATCTAGGACTGTTAGAACAAACTTTTATCCATTTTTTCAAGTTATTAATGGAAATGGTTCAGGATTTTCAGAGATGGAAAATGGTGGCATCGTGTTCTCTGTTTGCTTGTCCTGGTCTCAAAATCAGGGTGTTTTTCAGCTGCTGAAGGATATGTGCATACAAAAGGAGAGGGTAGGACTGGGTTTTTGGCTATTGAAAGAAAATGCCAATATTTTAGTTGGAAGCTTTTTTTGCCTCAAAATATTTTGGTTTTATGGTCTTAATTTATCTTAAGATGTCATCATTTGGAGGGAAAAAGCATGCAGAGCTATATGATTTACTACATTTGACTAAAGCAGGCAGTAATCACAAGGTCTGTTGGTTTAATATTGAAAATATTGTGGCAAAACAGATCAGAGATTAAGTACCAGGAGTACATATGGATGCAAACACATCCTTTTGAGGGTTGTGTGTTAACTCTTCTCCAAAGAGAAGTGGTAGCTCCTCTCATCAGTTTTTAGGCTCTTCCCAACGTGAATGATGAAGCATTGTTGAAGGGAACATGGGTGACACCTCACTATCAGTCATCTCTGCGTTACCACTGTGACACTGTATGATGCCAAGCTGCCATGATTGATTGTCTGTACCCCGTGGGCTGAACAGTGAGTATAAAAGAATTGCAGAACATGGTTTGGCTGCTGCTTCCTCTGCCTGGTCAGAGGGTTTGGGGGGAAAAAAACCCCAAACACCAAAACACCCTCAAAAAAATAAAGATCCTGCCATCCTGGGGGAAGTTGTGAGTATTTTGGGGAGAGAGAATTTATTTTTTTAATGTACAATGGGAAATTACTGTTCTTTATTTCTATTTCAAGATGGTTTACTGAAAACACATCAGTGATGTAGTAGTGATTTAGAGGTAGGAGTGAAGTGACGCTTGCATGTTAGTTTGATCCTCACCTACCCCTGTATGATCTTAGTTACGAGTAGTCCATGGACGAGTTACCAGATAGCTGTGAGGGGGTCAGGATCAGGCCCTGGGGGTTGGTAAGAAGCAAGCCCTCCAAGAAGAGTGGGGGCTGTGCATCAGCATGTTGATGAAAGAGGAGGACAGGAATTGCCTGCTGAGCTGGGTGCTTCTGGGGCAGCTCCCAGGAAGAGGGGTGGTGATGGCGAGTAGTAGAGGTTGCTAATGGCTTTCTAAAAACTGCATCTGTCAGACCAGGCTGAAACACCTCCAGCACAGCCCTTGATTTGCCTGTTGCTGCTTTCCAAGTAGGAAGGTATTATTAGATACCTGGTTCTTGACAAAATGCTCTGATAAGCATTTAACTTGTGTATTCTTGCTTATTTCTCTTTTGTGTTCATTATTCCAGCAAGTGCCAGGTCACTGCTTTGATTATATTAAATTTTTGATTTAACAAAATGAACAGTAGACAAAAATCAACTTTTTCTACTTTAAGCAGATGTGTTTAAATTGTTAGGAAAGTTATCCATTCTAAAGCCTGGTTTCACTTTAAGTCTGTGCATCTTACTGCTGATTTTGGTGTATATGAACTACCTATGTACTGAAGCACAGAAAATAGCATCCTGTAGATCTTTCAGCACATTAACTGTGCTGAAATAAACTAATCCAGAAGCTTGTGAAGATGTGTGCTTTCTGTGGTTAATTATCCTCTTTGGCATGCTTTCTTGTAGTATCAAAGATGAGAACTTTTGGCTCTGAAGCAGGAGAAGGATTGAACCTTTATTCTGCAAAAATTCTCATTTGACTTCAGCAAAAATATTTTGGGGCAAGTAACCTGGCCCTCATCTTCAAAGGTCTTCCTATAACAGCAAGGATTCTTCCTGTAATATTGACAGTCCATAATGTTGTACAGAAGATGCAGTTGGCAGGAGAAGATATCACAGAGTATTTCTTAATGCAATTTGAGATGTTGGTGTACACCGTTAATCCCTTTGCAGTTCTGTTCTAGTTGCAAGGAAGAGCTGCAGGCGTGGCAGTGGTGGTGGTGTTCAAGTCAGCCCCTTCCCTGCCTTGCCTTTGGCTGTGCACTAGACCAAGAACTAGTGAGGACAGAGTGGGAGGGAACATGATGATAACTTTGTATTTTAAATTTCTAGTTATTGAAAGTGATGTTTCAGAATTAATTGATTTTTTTAGGTGCTTGAGTTTCTCTGTGATGCAGATGTGCCGCTCATAGGGAGCAGTCCTGCTGGGATGATATCTCCAAGACCCAACTGTACCCAGCAAATACCAAATGGGGTGGAAAAATTGCCTGTTTCTGAAAAGGAGAACTTAGACCTGTTATTTTTTTCCTCCAGCTGCTTACAAAAACTAGCACCTTCTGCCTGTGCTGGCAGCCTTTTTCATTGGGATCTCAACTTCTTTTGGGGGGGGGGGGGGGGGGGGGGCGGGGTTGGTGGTGTATGTCTTTGCATATTCAGCCTGCAAATGGCAGTTACAGGACTGATGATGTGATTCTTCTTGTTTTCTGCTGGAGCCTGGAGGTCATTCCTGAAGTTTGTCACTTGAAGTTGAGGGCCATCAAAACAACTTCTGCTCTGTATGATGTCTGCTCAGCATTGCTTGCTCCTGATTTAGTAGTAAAGGATAGCAAAAATGTGGCTTTTAGTCTTCTGTTCAGAAACCTTGAGGGCGTGTTCAGTTTTGTTTTGTTTTACCTTTATTTTCTTCAAAAATTGGGAAGATTCACACTTGAGAGCTTGCCTTTGTTTCAAACCTCCAAACTGTTTGACTGGGCAGCTGTTGGAGCTCCTCGCAAGACATAATTTTAAATCCTGTTACAAATTGTAGGGCATTCACTGACTGTTTTAGTTGATTGCAATGCAAATAATAAACCCATAAATTGTGGCCAGTGTTGTGATTACAAATCATTACAATAATGCCAGATTATTCAGTTTCTTGCAAATCCTTCTAGACTACACAATTGAAGTTATAACCACAAGTATAATCCTGTGAGATAAAGTCATTTCATTACACAATCTCCTTCTGGTTTACTGTTTGCTTTATTTTGATGCCAGATTGAATAACTGAATATTCCTGTGTACTTAACTTCAATGGCAGCATGTATGCGTTTTGTGTCTGCTAATTCTGGAGTTTATTTTACATCCTTAAAAATATGGCTACTGATTAATACAATAGTTGGGGAAAGCCCTGATGATTTCAGTTCTAGCGCTGGAAAAAACAACCTAAAAAAGATGAAATTTTAGAAAAGAATTGCTAGTTATGTCAATCACTATAGATGTCTTGTCAGATGATCAGAAAATGAGTTGCAGGCATTGATATGTGGGTTAGGTGATGGGGTGGGTGACCACAAGCAGGTCAGTGCCTCCCTGCAAAAGCAGTGGCTGCAGTCACTGCTGCAGAATTACAGCGAGGCAGAGTACAGATGCTGAACAGGAACGAAATTAATAGTTCGCTTGGAAACAGATTTCAGACCAAATCAAACCTTTTTTGTAGAGTTTCAGATATCCATCTCCTTTCTTGTGTGGTACTTGTCTTCTCCTGATGTTGGATGTCATGATGCTTGCAGTGCAAGGGAAACTGCGGTGGGCTAAGTAGTGACTTGTGCTCATCGGCCAGAGGCCAGTGACTCAGTGTGTCAGAGTAATTCTGATAAATACCCAGACTGAGATAATCAAAACCCGTCGGGGGATTTGGTTGTTGCCCTACTTAATAATTTTAATGATAATTGAATATCTGTGCTGACTATGCAGGCTGTAAGCTCAGGTTCCCAAGCCCTCTATATTCCATTTCAAAATGCTGCCTATTCAGAATCTGGCATATTTAACTCAGAGGAGTGGTCTTGTTGTAGACAGGGAGTACAGACAAGCAGGAGCTACTGTGTTGTTTGCAGTTGCAGTAACTAAGTCTGGCAGAGCCTGTTTCTCAGAGCCCTATAAGTGTACTGAACTGGCAAATGTCTTTAGCCCCCAGGGGATTTGGTTATGATGCTGCCTATATAATGTTTGTAAAAGGCTTTTGCTGTGGAGGTGTTGGAGAGAAAGCAGGGAATCAAGCAGTCCTTGCTCAGTGTTTGCAAAGCTATTGTGTTTGATGCCATTATCCCAAGTAAACCTTTTGGACTCCTCTCTTCTCTGCCCTTTCTGAGCACAGCGCTACTCCTGAGGCTTTCTCCTTGCCGGGTTAGCTCCTCAGGTGCTAACCTGGGTGTTTTCCCCCAACCCTGCTGTTTGCAGAGGCTGACCTCGCTGAAGCTGGATGTGCACAAGTCTCTGCATCTCTCCAGGTGTTGCAGAGGGTCTTTGGCAGAAGCCAGAATCTGTGTTTTTTGTATGAGGGCCTTTTCCCAGATGAATTCCCTGGTGCATCTGTCCTTGCTGGAAGACCACATAGTGTCCCCATTGATCAAGGATAAAGCAAGCAACTGGGACCCAGAATGGGTGCTAGTGCCATATGTGTCCTGTTTTCTTGACCGGGGAATGAGTCTAAGTTAGCAGCAGCGTCTTGATTGTTGCTTTTAAAAAAAACAGGCTGTCCCTTTTCTTTTTTTCTCACTTTTGTTTTGTCTGTTCAAAAATAAAGCAGCAAAGAGAGAAAATAGTGGAAACAATATTTTCATACACAATGCTGTGACCAAAGCTATTATTTGGCAAATTTCCTTTCTTCTCTGCTCTGCACAGTTTTAAATCTGAGAACTGAACTAGTTTACTCCCATATTACAGTAAATACATAAGTAATCAAAATGATATTAAGAAAGGAAGTTGGGCAACTGCCTGCTGTTCAAATATGTTAATTGCAAATCATTGCCATTCTAGACATGCTGTTTCTTATTGAGTTATAGTTTCCTTGCTGGTGAAATAAAACAATCAATTGGAAAAAAGCACAATATTACAGTATTTGCTAGTTTTCGTTATTTAAAAATAAGAGCAGATTTGTGAATGTGAGCTGAAGTTAATGGTGGTGTAGCTTCATAGGATTTAAGGCCTATGGGTCTGTTAACATTATGTAGTTGAATCTCCTGTGGTACATATAGTGTAGAAACTTGTTCAGGGGTCCTTGCAGCAGGTCTGTAACCTTGATTTAACCTATAGTGCATCTTCTGGAGAGAGATTTCTTCTTTGATTCAGTCTTCCTCTTATGGTGAGTCCACCTTTTGTAGCGTGTGCCAACAGCAAACTGTCCTTGTTATAAGAAAAACTAATCTTTCTAGCTTGAATTGGTCAAACTTCAGTTCTCAGTCAATGGATCTTGCTATGCCTCTTCTTGCTAACTTTACAGATATGTACTAGTCATCTCTTTCTTTCTCCTTCCCACACCCTGTTTCAGGCAAATAGAGTCCACAAGCAAATTAGCCATATCACAGCCTTCTCTTCAAATCTTTTTACAGATTTTTGTGGTGTAGGTTTTTGATCTCTCAAGTAGCTGTGGGCTCTCTTTTCTGGGATCTTTACAGTTTGTCCTAGCGGAAGTGTTGCCATTTGAAATGAAAGTGGTTTTTCTCGAAGTGGTCTTAGTAAAGTGTTGCATTATATTTTTGTTTGCTCTGTGAGGCAAATGGATCAGGAGAAGAAAATCATCCTTGTGATGGAAGCCAGGTAGAAGCGGGGAATCTTAGTGGCTGCTCAGCTGGATGCTGTGGCAGGGAGAAGTTGGGGTGCAGTGCCAGATGTAGCTATGACCAGAAACTGTGTGCTGGATCTGTGCTATGCAGTTGACTTGGATGCTTGGTTATTTGGTAAGGGGAGTCCGTGGGAGATGGACGTGCTACTACATGAGTGCCTCATGTACATAGTCTTTGATGGGAAGACAGGTTCCTGTTACAGGGGAAGATACAATGCTGCAGCCTCTTAAAGCCCTAGGAAAGGTAGGATTCAGTCCTGGCTCAGCATCAACTGTAGTGCAAGTAAAGGCTTCATGCCTGCAAAGCCAAAAACCTTGCAGCATCTCAGGGTTCTGCATCCCTGAGTGGGGGAGACTGCATGGAAATCACCTATATGCTTGGATGGCCTGTCTCTGATTCAGTCCACACAAATATGAAAATTCCCCTTTCGTGAGTATGAGTGATAGAGTTCTTTGGGTCTAGTCCTATGTTGCTTGCAACCATGGCAAGGGGAAGTTATGAAGATGCAACAACACATTTTTGTGTCTTTCTTAAATGGCTTATTCCTTTACTTAATATGAAATTTCTTTCACTGCTTACTGTTTTAAGTTTCTTTGTGGACAATAATTTATGGATGAGAGCACACATTATTAGAAAGTTTTATGTATTGTGCACTATGGGGGCAACTTTTCAACATCAGTGCCATTTTTCTCAGCTGCCTAACTTCCAGTGGATGAGTATGTGTTTTGGTAAGAAGAACAATGCCAATTAGCCACATAACTTGTAGAAGTGCTGTTTCCTATGCTAGTTAGTTCTTCCTCTGAGAATTGTACTTTTTATTTTTTAAAGTGTATTCATTCATCCTTTTCCTTTCAAACTTCAACACTTTGTGAAACACACATCCAGTTGCACTGGAAATCTGAAGCTGAAGAGACAAAGATTGAAAGCGGGTGGATTTCATGGTTTAACTGCTAAATAATGATGAAACTGGGTTTGTAATTTCGTGTTTGTGTGAAGTGGTCAATCAGTCCATTTTATAGAGTGAGTGTAAGACCTAGAATAGGGGTGGATAAATAATCATCTGTAGTTTCTGTGCTGAGTAGTGCCTTTCTTCCTGAGGACTCCTGAAGATTATTTAAAACTTTTTTTACCAGAAATTGAGGCCACAGATGAGGACTATCTTGCCTAGTAGTAAAGTGCTGTTGCTGCGGTTCGGCTGTGTTATGTCCATAAACTGCACAAAACTGAGAGAAGCTTGCATTCTGTGATGGGCCTCCTGTGAAAGTGTCTCTTTTATACACAAGTCCAAGGGAGGTCTTTGCTCATGATTTTCTGACTGGCCCTGGGCTGGTGGGGGAGAAGAATCACTGAAAGGAAACACCAAAGGCTGGAGCTGCACAGGATGGCAGATCAGAGTGTGTGTGGTGGCCAAACCCAACAGGTCCATCACCACCTGTGATGGACAGACTGTGGCTCTGTGCACTTCTCTTCATTTCCCATTTTAACCTGAATCTTGTGCTGCTGGAGGAAGGGTTGGTTGATGGCAGTCTCTTCTCATAAAGAAACATAGGCCCTTTCCATGTCTCTGTTTTTACCTATTCCTTCTACTCTACTGCTCCAAGTTCTAACCCACCATTAATCCCAGTATACCCTGGATGGAAAATAACAGTAGTATGAGTTTGTAGCTTAATTGAGCAGGCAAAGACCTAACAATAGACCAATTCCTTCCTTTTCTGCTTCAACTTTTTAAAATAGTTTTTACTCCGAGGAAATGTATGTCCTCCAGCATTTCTGTGTTCTTCCCCTCTGTGATTCAAGGACATGGGCCTGGAACCAGACCCTTATAACTTGGTGAGAGGAACATATATGAACCTTTAATATCTATATATTCAGTCTCTACTCCCACATGACATAGGCATGTTGGTGCTAGTTTTAAGCCACTTTTCTTGGGTGATGGATACATGTGGCTTGCTATGGGCTAGGCTGCCTGAGCAGATATTTTCTTCTGAAACTTCTCCAGATGCCCCTTGAAGGTTTCAAATGATGGAGGTTTAACTCCTGTGGCCAGTTCTCCCTATGGTTGATCCCCCACCCTGCCACTTAAAATAACTAAGTTATCTTACCTTCTCTTCAAAAGTGTTTAGTTTCAATTCCTGGATATTTTGTTGGTTAGATGAAAAGCAATCTAATAACAGAAATTTTCTCTTCATGTAGGTGTTACAGTATTACCATCAAGTTAACACATGGTTTACCTCTTGGTTAAGTAAATAACTTGAGATTTTTCAGTTCCTTCTGAAAACTTCAACAGCTTTTCTAGACTTCGCATTGTCGCAGCTGGTTGCTGAAGCAGCATTTATTTTTGCATTGCAGACAGCTCAGTATTTAGCGCATGACTGTATTTGCTTTCCTAGCCGTGACATGCTGACGTTCAGTTGGTTCTTCAGTGGTTGTCAGATGCCCGAAGAGAGTGTGGAGTAGCAGGAGGCGAGGCGAGGAAAAATAGCTGAAGTATGGAACATCTCCAGAAATATATCCATTCTGAGATGGTTAGGATATAGGACAGCCATCGTAAACAAATAAGCACTTCCATGTTTATTCAATTCCAGATTTAAAGAAACATAAAGGTCCAGGTTGCATCTTTGTCTGACAGATTTATGTCCTTATAATTCTGGTGCCATATTTAAATAGTAACATAAGCCTGACGCAGTGGGAATTAAATCCCATAGAATAAAAAGTAACTAGAAGTTTCATTATGTTGTGGAATAAGCATAACAAGCAATCCACATGTATAATTTATTACCTATAGTGGGTAAGTACTTAACAACAGTCATAATAAACTCATTCTGTTCATTCACTTTTAGATCTTAGCATACTGATTCAGACCTTAACTGAAAGTGAATATACAATCAATGTGAGGCTTTTTATGCTGGTTTAATAATGTAGGCCTGTGAGGATCTTTAATTAAATAATTATTCTTTGTTCAGTCAGGATAGATTGCTTCACTATAGGGATTGCAGGAGAACATGCAAAATCCGTCCCAAACTGATCATGTTTTAGCTGCTTACTGTAATCCTATGTAAGTGATAGTCTTTGTCACACAAAGCAACAAGAGCAACTGAAAACCAGGAAAAAAATGTAGTCAGATATTAAAAATGCAATGCCTAATTCTGAGGTGATCAAAGAAAAGCATGCCAAGACCCAATTTGGTGGTGCTGTGAATAAAGTTACAGCTGTCTGTCAAATGGGAAAACTTAGTTTTCTACAGGGTTCAGCTTCAACAGCTTGCTTTGGTTTTGGTGACAGCTGTAAGGTGGTCAGAGCTTCTAGGGAATCAGAAAATCTGGGTTTTGGTTTTCTTACTGGTAACCTCATGTATTCAAGAGGTGACAAATGGAGCTGTTAAAAGGTGCAATAAATTGCATGGTGTATGTGCCTGCTGTGCACACCAGTTCGCATAAGAGAGTCTGCACAGGCAGAGCAGCATTCTCATTTCTCTGAGTGTACTAGAAAGGTAAAAAATCTGTTTGGCATGGGGGCTGCTGCTTGTAGCATCGCACAAAGCTGACTTCAGATGGCCCCTGCTGCCACGGCATGTCATTAATGCAGTTCACAGCCACTGGACAGAGAGGACTTCAGTCTTTATTAGGGGAATATAATCATTTAAGCCTGAATAAGCTCCAAAGCTCTAATGTGGCTGTTTGGCCAACAGAAATGAGATGTAAATTTGTGCTGAATAGCCACTGATTACAGAAAGATGATTAATGCAAGATTTAAAATTGATTTATGGATGCAGTTGTCAAGGCCTGAGACATGAATGTAATATTATCTCTATGAAAAGCTTTGGGTAGATTAGAGACCAGGGAGCAGGGGCAAAATAATGCATTTGCTGGAGGGGCTGATATGGTGTATGGGCCGTCTATAATCTTATCAAATTTGGTACATGCCTGGGAGATTAGGCTTTGCCAGTGCAGCACATGGATAATTGTATCACTTTGCCTGAAATACTAGGAAACTGAGAAGTTTAATCTGTTCTAATTTTATTAAATGCACTTTTTGATCAAGTGTTTTTTTTTCCTTTTACTGGAAACTTAAAAAATGTTGCCACTTTCATGAAATTATAGATAGCCAATGACAAGGATAAAGATTAAGGATTTAGTTTAGTTTTTGCAAATTTTCACTGTTGTGTGCATTAAAAATAAGACAAATGCTTTGTGTTCTTCCAATTGTAGTGAACAGTTAGAAGCCCCAAATAAACTGATTGATTTAAGTATTAGAACAATGTTAAAGTAACAAGGAAAACTTCCTTTCTTGCTGCTTTTGAAAATTGTTCTGTGACTCTCTTGGTATCATCAGATGATGAGTAACATGAACAATATCCCAAAAGCGTTGAAAATCCAGGCAGTTGGTTATACACCTAAAATGTATGTCATACTGTGAGTCCTTCTGAAAATCTGGCCCTGTTGGTCTTCCAGTGTTAAACTGTGTGGTGTCAACACTGTTTGTTATGGCATTTGTTAATGTAACACCCATTGCAGAACAATTTCAACAGTGAAAAATGATTTAATGGTATTGTGTTTCTTCATTGCTTCTTTCATGCTCATCTCTCTTACCCTCAATTGCTGGACTGCGGTTTGAAATGGATGTTTTAATTCAGATGTACAGAGAATTTCAAACCTTGAAAAAAACCAAAAAAGAAATAGAATTGGAGGTGGGGAGGCAGGGTTTGCAAATAACACATTGCTTTGTTCTGGTAAGGGGTCAGAGCAGTCTCTGATTAGGCATGCTGGAGATGGGCTGATGCTCCTTTTCATTTCAGTTGCACTAACCTCCAGCTGGGTTCTCCTTCCATTTGGATTCTGGTCCTGACATCTTTCATTGATCACGCAAATGATCAAAGTCTGAGCAAAACTTCTGTCCCATTTTCATCTTTTTCTATTGCATCTTGGTGTGCAGCACTGAAAAGTCTAGGTGACTTTGTCCTGATGTTTCTTCAGTTTTTCAACAGCTTGAGTTGTGCAGGTCTCTGAACAGACAATATATTTCATTGTAAGCATGTACTACAAATAATTTTCAAGGTTTTAATTGCTCTTCTTTCTAACAGGCTTGCTTGGGTGACACTTAGTTTAGCAAATTGCTGCTCGTGTTTTGAGATGCTATCTCAGCTTTCCAGAAATCTGCTTTGTTTCTTGTCACTAGTGCAGAGCAATCCAGGAATTGTCAGAACTTTTGCATTATGTTGCACCAAGGCAGTTTTGCTGAGATGTTTCCTGCACAGCCTGTTGCAGAAATAGAAGGTGTGGCAGCAAACTTTACATGCATATTACAAATATAAAAGAATATCAAAGAATTGTTCAAGTAGCAAATTCAAATGTTTAAAGAATAGGAACTGATGATTATGAAGTTCTCCAGGTAACTTTAAGTGACTCTAATATGTCTTCACATCTAGCACTTCTTGAGAGGAGCAGTCATGCTTTGTCTCACAGTTTCAGCATGGATCTTTCCTGTTTGGTGTTTTTCCTCAGCTCTGAGCAGTGTGACGGTGTGAGAACCTTACTTGGCATTACTCTGTGAAGGAGGATGATTTCTAGCAGTCCTGACTGTCCACGGGACTTTGAAAGCTTGACCTGAGTGGAATTAAAAAAGATCCAAACCACTGTAAGATACAGAAGTATCCACCAGATGCTTAAGTTCTCACTTCTAAAAATTGCATTTGCTGCTGATGAATTGTTCTGAGTATTGGACTTTTTCAGTGACTTTTTAAGTCTGCTTTCTGCTAGGCAGGTATCACGTGGGATAGCAGGGAATATGTGAACGTTTGGTTCATATAAAGATGGAAAAAAATAATGTTCACTGGTCAGATGTGGCATGTCTTAAAAAGCTGCTTTAAACTTCCAGTTCATACCTCTTTGCAATTTACTTCCCCTACTTATGTATTAGTTTATGAAAAATGATCCTCAGCTTCTGGCTGGGAAACTTCCTGTAATGAGTGAGGAAACTCGTATTTACTTCAGGTAATTAACTTCAGGATATTCTGAGGCTGTGTTAACTGGCCTATGCAGCTTAGTAGCCAGAGTAAAGTGGCGTTGTAAAAAACAGCAGGAAACTGCAATCGAGTAGTAAAGTGAGAAGTGTAGCCCAAAAGTTGTGGTATTCTTATTTGGTTTTATTTATTTTCCTAGTTGGACAAATTGAGGGGAATGTGCCAAACCACCAGAAAACGTTAAGTTCCTTCTTTGGAAACTCAGCTTTTTTAATTAAATTCATTAGACCAGATTTCTGCCTGAGTAGGGAGATTAATCAGATCCTCTCTATCCTCTGTGTCTGTTATCCATTATGTTTTTTGCTTGACTAGTAACTGCTGTCAGCAGGAATGTATGTCTGTATGTATAAATGTCTTGGTTGTAAAATCACCATCCAAATGAGGCTTGAGCCTTGGGTGGGGCAAGTATCAGATGTATGGAAATGGTAAGATCCCTGGCAGTTGCAACTGCTTCTAGTATTTAAAGGTTGTAGTAAACACTGGGACGAATATTGTTTGTATTGAACTCGCTGCAGTTTCCTTTTGACATTGGCTCCTGTCCTTTAAATAAGCTCCAAACCCCCCCAAAACAGGCTGAGGCTGTGTAGGAATCTCATCACCTTTTGAATTATAAAAGTGGATGTTGGTATTGGAAAAGAAAAGTTTGTCTGTACAAGTAATAAGGGTGGTGGTGGTGTTTTGGTAGCCAATTTAAAAAAGTGTGTTTGAGGTTGACAGAACTAGTTTGGGTTACTCTAGAAAAGTTTTCATAATAATTGCTTTTTTCCCCTGCCCTCTACTTTGTTTATGTTCAGGAAGAGAAGATGGTAAACACATGGTTTGGGAGGCTGTCAAAATCACTGGTTTCCCTTTTACTGATTTTTTTTTTTTTTGTCCCCTCCCCTCCTTTCCTAACTTGATCCAAGTACATGACTTGCTTTGGTTTCCTGATTATTTTTTATTTCAAATTTGTGATTTACTGGAAAAAGTTACATGGCTGTGGTTGGTGTTCTTCCACTGTCTGGTGGGTGCAGGGCAGGAGGGGGGATGCAGCGGGGCTGTCCCAGTGAGCAAACATCCTGCCCTGAAGCAGAATTTGAACTTAAAGCCTGAGTTGTCACACTGACACAAATGCTTAAAAATTGTTGCCTAAAAGACAGAATCCAGTGACCTGGCAGTGGTGGAGGAGAGCTGGGCAAAGCTGTTTTGCCTTCCGTTCTGTCTGGATGTGGCAGGTAGTAGACACCATTTATCCAGTAGGTCTTGAGCTGCTTGCCTTGTGTCTGCTCTGCTCCTGCCACTGTTCCTCCATTGGGCAGAGCAGACTTGCAGCATTGTGTCAGGTTACTGCATTTTTTCTTCTGCTTGAGAGTGGTTTGGATTGTTGTCCCTTGCTGCTAGAGGGGACTAGACTTCCCATGTGGAAATGGAGCCATCAGGTGCTGGTAGACTCTGCCATGATCAGTAGATCACATAGGTTATACGTATATGTCTTGCCCATGCCAGTGTTAGAAATAGAACTGTTTTGCTCCTGCCAATCCTGAGATCAGCATCACTTTAGAGGGGGCTGCAAATAAGGTACTTAAAGACTTTTGGGTACTTTCTATTTTGTGTTCTTGTTCTTTGAGCAGGAAAGACCCTTTTAATGAAGACTGAAACACCCCCAGCAAAAGCAAAGATTCTCCTTTAATCATATGGCTCCAGAGCCAAAAATCTGAGCAATGCCGTGCATTGCAGGGTGTGTTGATCAATCTGGCAATATTGGTGGCAGGCTTTGAAGTAGTTGAATTTTGGGACGGGCATGTCCTGTAAGTGGTGTTTTGCAACAGGGAAGATGGTGACACAGTCAGCCTTATTTTACAGCAAGCACAGCCCTGCAAAACCTTCTGCAGTGCAGAAAAAGATGCGTAGTGCTCTGCCTGGCTTTCACTAGAGATTTAGCCTTACGTGACCTCACTGAAGTCATTGAAACTGCGCAGAGGAGAGCCTGCTTCTTATTTGCTTTGACTTTGTAGTATGATAGCAGGTGGAAAGCTGGCAGGCAGAAGAAAGAAAGAAAAAAAAACAAAACCAAAAAACAAAACACCCAAGTGTTTGGGTTTTGTGATGGGAGGAGAGCACAAAGGGAGGGAAGGAGCAGGTTGTGAGATTAAGTTGAGTAGTGGGAGGGAATGTGTGTGGGAGCTGAGCTGGAGGCTATTGATTGACAGCCAGGTCTTAACATCAGCTGCATAAAAGGAAATCGAAGAGACTGCCCAAATATTACCAGGATGAAAGGCAGGATAAATAGCACAGAGATGAATGCCGGGCTGGTCTGCCCTTCTGGAAGGGCGGCAGGTCTCTGCTTTTAACTTGGCATAGGAATTGCATAGCCCCATGCTGCGCGCTCCTCTGCACCAGTGTGTGCTTGTGTGCTGAGTTTGACAGCAGGATTTTGGGGTAAAATTACACTCCTCTGTCAGTGGGCAAAGCATGTGAAGTATCTCAGATGCTTCCATACATTCAAAGCCTGGATCTGAGATCTGTGCCAGACTTGCCTTTCTCCAAAAGAAAAAAAAAAAAAAAAGGTGAAAATACCTAAATCCTTTTCTGATTTTACATCTCTGTGCCAGCAGATACCTGAATTAACATGCATATCTTGCAGAGCTCAAAGTGGTGGGGTGGGAAATTAAATGGGAGAGGATGAGGCTTCTTGTACCCAGGGAGTCTGTGAAATAAGTAGTGGGAACAGAGGCAGGTTGCACAGTCCTTGGAGAGAGAGAGTCCTGCTGGGCAGGTTCCAGGTAAGTCTTAGGAGCCCCCTTGCTTAATGCTTTTAAGCCCCCTTTCCCTCTTAAGACTCCTAGGATTTTGCTAAATGCCTTGTTTCTCTTTCAGCAGTGGTAGGATGTGTGGAATTAAGAAAGAGGCTTGAAGCTTCCACACCATCTTTAATGGCTGCTAAAGAGTGAGTCAGTTACTGAAGACCAGTAACAAAAATTCTCCTTGCAAAAAACTCCCCAAACCAAATAAACAAAAGCTCTGAAATTTCCTCCCCCCCCCCGCCCCCCGTCAGTATTTGGTTTTGGGGCAGCAGCCTTTCACTGTGCTGTGATAGCAAATTGCAGTCCTGGAATCCCAGAGATTAGAAACAAGCCTGAGTAGCAGACAGCTGGTGAATGTGTTTTAAAATTGTCTGTTTAACCCAAGGCTGCTCCACTGAATGCTTTTCTAGCTCTTATATTTTTAGTTAGATGTGTGATATCTTTGGCCTTTCTATAGGCAGACAGCCTGCATGAATTGCATGTTTCCTATTGATGGAGCAGAGTGCAGTCTTTAGCTTCTGTTAACTCACCGGCAGTAGTGTACTGGAAATTTCTGATTCAGAAATAGGTCTTCTATAAATGATTGAACATCAGGCCGTTGAAATGCATTTGTGTTTTTCTTCTTAGCGCTATTAAAGACAGAGAAAACATTTAGCACCAAATTAATGGTTGCATTTTTGTTTTAATCCTGCAGATGGGGTTGATTTATATCTCAAAAATATGTGCTGCAGAGAGAAATTATAATATTACACAATTTTTCAGTTGTACTTAATTTTTTTTTTTAATGCCAATATTTTCAGCTAGATGCTGTCTCTTTAATGTGGTGAGTTTTCTTTTTCAATAACCATAAGGTGCTGCATTTCATCCTCTAGTTTGTATTCCGTTGTTGGTTGAAATCCTTGTCTGAGGTCTAGAGTGCCTGGGAAGCTGGGACCAAGCAGAAGGTGCAGGAGCTCTTACCCCCATCCCCTGCTCGTGGAGGGATGTAAAAGTGGAAGGGTGGCAGGCTGCCTGCAGTCCCTGGGGGGAGGCAGACCCCGCTGAAGAGAAAGAAATGGTACACTCCTACATGCAGATAGGAGAGAAGATGGGATTAAATGACAGAGCAGAGATTTTGCACAGTAGTGGCCGGTTTGATAAAATCTGGTTGCTTTTTCCTTGAGGATTATACAGAGATAAGCAGCTTTAGCTCATTAGCACCTCCCTTTCCTCTTGCTCTCTGATGGCTTTAGGTTTGATGGCAGGTGGTGATGGCAGGACTTGCTGTGATCCGGGGTGCAGTGCTTGGAAGTACAGCACATCCTGAAGCCTGAGATGTTAGGTCATGTGCCATTTCTTGCAGCTGAGATTAGACTCTAGCTCAGTTGATGTATTTATGCTTGGACCTTCCTCTTCATGGTGTTTAGTGCTCTCAGTGGATGAAAGCAATCATTGGAATCAATGGATTTAGTTTTTGAAAAAAATGAGCTTTCTTATACTCTCACTAACACAACTCCTGGAGCAGCAATGGAAATGAGCTTAACTTCATAACTCTGGAGAGCATGATGGTCGGGTCTTTGAAAATTGATCTGGCAAGTATTGAAAAAGAGAAGTGATGTTTTTTGATATGCCTTCAAGTTAGGTCACTAATGATATTACAGCAACATCACAGTCATTGCCAACGTCAGTTCTCTGAAAGAAATACACATTAGATGCTCCCTAAATGTTGTACAGAGTTACACTTGTACCTTGTGGCCATCCATACACATCCCCACTTGCTGAAACTGGTCTGAGCAATCTCCAGCCCTCAAATGCTTTTCACCACCTCCTGCTGGAAGTTAACACTTCTCTTTATCTGCTGGTTGATGCGTATAATTGTTCAAGAGATCCTCTGACCTTCAGCCAGAAAAAGCAAAGGTTTAACGTCATTAAGATCTTTCCTGGGCTATATTGGGATGTGCTTACCTGTCTCTCAGGCTGATTTGGCAGGGACCTCTGCCTGGTTCAGGGGAAGTGGAGGGATACCCTCTCTTTTCATCAAATAGAGAATCACCACTGTGATAAAAATAAGACTTTGCATTTGTATAATGTCATGTTAAATGAATCCACGTGGAAGCATGGATGTACAGCATGTTTAGCACTTAAATTAACCACAGTAGTTGAAGAATGGTGTTTTTCTGCTTTTTAATTTCATGTAGCTAAACCCACCCTATTTATTGGAATGTAAAGAAAAAGAAACTAGGTGCAGATTTGTGCTATCTTGCATACTTCTCCTGTGTGTTTTCTCAATGGCTCTGCTCTTCGTAACTGTTAATTGCCTCTCCTCAAAGTTAGGCATAAATGCTGCACAGATCTGCCTAGCTTTTACTGCAGGCACATCTCCAGCTTACTCTGTGGCACTACCAGGAAGGGGGAATTGACAAGTACATGTTAACCACGGTAGGGTCACGGCCTCTTTAACCCCAGGGACACAAAAAGGGTTTAGAAATGAAAATACTGCTTAGCATGACAAAAATGTCTTCAGGTTATGTTCCTCACTCGGAAGACTGTGGTGGTACGTGTGAACCTCGCGCATCGCGGCGGTCATGTCTTGCTGAAATTGAAGAAGTCCCCATTTTCACATCCCAGGTCAGGGAGGAAAGGAAATGCTTTTCTGCTGGTGGCATTTATAACTTATTTTGGACTGTAGCATCAGGTTATGTTTTCATGCCACTTGCTGCCATTTTAATTTAAAATTTAAGAACAGCATTTCCTCTGAAAAAACTTCATCGTTATGTTGGCTCTGAGGGTGTTCCCTGTCAGCTCTGCAATAATGACATCTGGGTTAAGAAGGCTCTCAACTTCATCTCAGGCTGTATTTCCAATGAAAAAAACCCTGACCTTTGGCCTTAGATATGCAGCTTGGAATAGAGCTATTGCCTTGTACCGGAGCACCTTTAATTTATGCTCTGTGCGTTTGCTTTGTGCTGTGTCTGCAGCCGTGACTAGATGCAGGCAGCAATGCTGAGCAGAGGATGGAAGAGGCTTTGGGAATTAAGCCCTTGCAGATGAGCAAGTGTGTGGCCAAAATGAAATGAAGAAACAGTTACTACAATTACCACAAACAGCTGTGAGAAGTTATCTGGAGCACTGCTTAAAAACCTGTGTAGCACACAGTTTGAGATTTGCAGATCCCTGTAACCTTTATTGGAAGTAATCTTCTCTTTGCATGAGCAGGAATTCCTCTGACTAGCATGCTTGGGGAGAGCAAAGGCCCATTTATTTCATATATCACTACTGATTTTCTGGCAGGCTGTTTGGTGGGGGAGAATAGCTTGGAGAAATGTGGTTGTCCTTATTGTGGTGGGCAGTGATTTGAGGACGTAGTAGAAAGGAGCCTGCGGGAGTGGGGACAGATGGACTTGTAAATAGCTTTTTTTCTCCTGTGTGGATGAATTGGAAAAGGTCAGCTCATGCCCCCATCTGCTTTTGTTCCCTAACAAAGTACTAGTGGACAAACCCAGCAGTGTGTTTTCCCACTTCTGAAATGTCTGAAACAAAAGGTTTTAATTAGCATCCTTTTGTATTTCTAAATGTCCTTTTATCTGACTTTAACAGGAATGTATCAAGCCTCTGATATGGAAAACTTTGACAGTTAAAACATCTTTTTCCCCTAAAAGTCCTCATGAAACTCTGAAGCCTAAGGTGCTCTTAGATGGGGAAACTACGATTTTGCGGGAGCTGTAACTCTTAAAGTCATACTTTTCCTTTTTATACAGTGGGAAGAGATTGGTGAGGTGGATGAAAACTATGCTCCGATACACACATACCAAGTATGCAAGGTAATGGAACAGAATCAGAACAACTGGCTTCTGACCAGCTGGATCTCTAATGAAGGGGCATCCCGCATCTTCATTGAGCTCAAATTCACCCTGAGGGACTGTAACAGCCTTCCAGGAGGACTTGGGACTTGCAAAGAGACTTTTAACATGTATTACTTCGAATCAGATGATGAAGATGGGAGGAACATCAAAGAAAACCAATACATTAAGATCGATACCATCGCTGCTGATGAAAGCTTCACAGAGTTAGACCTCGGCGACAGAGTTATGAAGCTAAACACAGAGGTGAGAGATGTTGGGCCCCTAACAAAAAAGGGATTTTACCTTGCTTTCCAGGACGTGGGTGCCTGTATTGCCTTGGTCTCTGTGCGTGTGTACTACAAGAAATGCCCATCGGTGATCCGCAACCTGGCGCGCTTTCCTGACACCATCACAGGAGCGGATTCCTCGCAGCTGCTAGAGGTGTCAGGCATCTGCATCAACCACTCTGTGACCGACGAGGCACCGAAGATGCACTGCAGTGCTGAGGGGGAATGGCTGGTGCCCATCGGGAAGTGCTTGTGCAAGGCAGGGTATGAGGAGAAGAACAACACCTGCCAAGGTAAGAGTTTGCAGGAAGGGTGCTGTGCTGAGGCTGCCAAGATGATGTGCAGTCTTGGCTTTCTTTTCTTCCATGTCCTTCATAACAGGTTGAATTGACAATGGTGGGTTGGGTTCTTACTTCCATTAAGGTCCTTTGGATGACTGTGACAGCTTGGAGAGAGGCCTTGGCTGGGTGTAGTGGAACTTGACAGCTACGTACAGGTCCTTCTGGTGCTTGCAGGGCAGAGCACAAGGAGAATCTAGCATGCCACTATTATCTTTGGAGCACTGTTCTGTTGGGTCCATGAGATGATTGCAATCTTATCTGCTACTTAAAACTTAACATTAGTTTTCCTCAGTATCAGAGTTTTCTTATGAATTTTAGAAGCTTGGTTTCTTTTTTCTGGACTGTACCAGGGAATGTTTGAAGTTAATCTCCCTATGCAAAATGCTTTTTGCTTCTGTATTTAAAGGAGTATGTTTTTCTCTCTTTATCACTCTATGGAGGGGGTGGGAATTTGATGTGGTGTGAGTTGATTGATTTTCATCTCTGGTAAATAGTTTAACACAAAGCTGCTCAGCTGTTCAGAGTTAAACCTAAAGCCCCACTGATAAAAACGCTTCCATATGCGCTGAAGTTTTCACACAAGTATCTGATCAGCATAGGCCTCCTGAATCATTAGGGGCCTTGTGCAAGTATCTGAAGCTTAAGACCTAAAAAAGAATACCTCAAAAGACGTGCAACATACTCGTAGGAGTGTATAATCTCATTTTATGGTTTGTTGTATTATATACTTGTCCATAAAATTTCCCCTTCCGTTGTAAATACGTAACAGGTAACTTAAAGCCAATTTGTACATCGAAGTGGAAAGAAAAAAAGATTTCAATGCAATTTGCTTTTTGCAAAATTTATTATATGTTATCATCAGTCCTGTCTTAATTGCCTTGTACTTGCAGTCATTTAGTAATAGATAAACTGTGGGGTAGGCAGAGGGATTCTGCTCCAACCGAAGCTGGTGTTGCATTTTCTCTTCACCTCACTCCAGGCACTTGTTATTTGGTGTTTGTAGCGTGGTGCAAAGGATAGGTCAGTGCATATCCAAAGCAAACTGTGGCCTTGATCCTTTAGTCCTCAGTCACACACTGTGCCCCTGAAGAGTACATAGTTCAAGTCTCTTCAACAGTTGACTTGGAGAGAAAATGTAGTTATGTTTGTATTTGGAGAAACTTCTAGTAAACAGTACATGGAGTATGCTTTTTGACCAGAATAGTCTTCTTTTGCTGTAGATGTAATCAATACAGCAAAATCTGACTTGGTTTTACTTCTCCTGTGCTAATAAAGATACTTCTCCCATTTAGAGGGGAGGAAGAGTTGGATTTGATGTTTGATACTGCACAAAGGAGCTAAAATCAACATTAGCCCAAGCTGAGGAAATGTAGACTGTCACAGATGAGGGGTGTGGGTCAGAGAGATCAGCAAGGATCTGCTTCATTATGTCTAAAAGTACCATATCCCAAAATAACATGCCCTGGTTGGGTGCTATGTCTAGATGCTGACTTCAGTCACTGTAAGAATTTTTGGAAGAAAGGGATACATCCATTGGTCACTTTTCAAATCTTGCCCTTCCGTGCTGCATGAGCAGCATGGGATATCTCAAAGCACTCTTAAAGATCTCAAAACCAAACAGAAACCAAAACACCAAAAAAAAACCCCACCCCAAACCAAAAAACTGAAGTGGTTTAAACTAGAAACCTGAGACTATCTTTGAAGAGCCTACTGTGCCTGTAGAGTAGTTGGACCTCTGGTAGTGCTGAGATAGCAATCTGGGGTGTGCTTTCAGAAGACCTTAGTGATTTGAGGCTCTCCTTTCCATTTTGGGGTGTGAGTTGGCTTTTTAAATATATTTTTCTTAGTCACTTGAGAGGACAGCGTCTGGCCCCACAACTTATGACTGTGTTGACTAGGACTGTGATCCTATTTTGGAAGCATGAAGATGCTTTGTGGTGGTGTACCCTTGCCCTTCTGCCACAAGGCATACCCACATAAACTACTCCCATACTTCACCTACAGCCTGCACCCTTGGCAGGAGTTTATCACTACTTACTCTAGAGCTGTTAAAGCCATAATTCTTGTTTGTAGAAAGCCCTAAATTCCATCACCAAATCAATGGGACGTTGGGATCTGAGTACTGATGGCAAAGTCTGTTTGAGGGCCCCATTTGGATGTCCTGTGCTTGGCCTGGGTCATCGTGCCAAGCTTCGAGATGCTCAGTTGATAGATGTTCAGCCTTAGGCCATTCAGGAGGTCTGCATTAAGTATGCATGGATGGTTTGGATATTGTTATATTCACAAGGATGAGATTTTTTTTCTAGGACAGTAAAGTTAAACTTTGCAGCCTGTAAGTGGAATAAGTAACACCAGGAAAGGTCCTATGTGCTTGTAGATGCTGCTTTTTTTTTTTTTTCCCCCAGATCCTGACAGGTGTTTAGGAAATGCACTCTGTGCTCCTGGCTGACATAATGATGGTCTTGGCAGTCTGCAACGTAGCTTTGACAAACACTTAAATAACTTCTGACCTTTGGTTTGCAAATCACTTGAGTGCATCTTGCAAGTGGTCCCCCTGCTTGCTTTCACTTAAGCATAAGTAGGTTATTAGTGACCATGCTTTGGGAAGCATTTTCAACCCAGAAGAGCCAGGCTTTGTTTATTAAAATTTTTCCTGCAATGATGACATTTTCCAAGCTCTAGTGTCACGTCTGGACTGAGCAGACTACACTCTCTTATTAGAGGTGATGTAAATCCCAGTCACCCTCACAAACATATGGGAACTATTGAAATCCCTTCTGCCTACAAATCATTAATTGGCAACGATGTTCTGAATTCATCATCTTGTCAGCAGGGTTCCTGCTTGAAGAAGGCACTGGCAGTAACAGCTGAGCAATTTCTCTCACTTGGGACACTGAGGCTGTAAATATGACATGGTCTAATCTCCTTATATAATGTGCTTGCTCTCTCAATTAATATAGGCAGCTAGGTAGCAGTTACTGTAAAGAACTCATACTACTTGGATTTTTACACCTCCTTTGGCAACATGGCCCATTTATCAGCAACTGCTATGGGACAGCTAGAGGTAAATTGTGACTGTTTTGGGACATGTTTATAAAGGACCAGTGTTAAGGTTCATTATTCACAAGAATAAATTGCTGTACTAGTTAATAAGAGAAATGAAAGCAGTTGCTCTGTGAATTTCTACGCTGGTTTCCAGAGCAGTGATTTGGTGCCACTAAAGGACGGATGGTTATTGGCTTTGTCACGGTTCAGCTGGTGCTGTCTGAACGGGTCCTTGAGGAAAATGCCCAGTTTCAAGTCCGTTTGGCCAATTTCAAGTCTCCTAATGGTGGCGTCCTCCTTAGCAGGCAGTACTCAACCAAAGTTGAGGGCCAGATCCTAAAATGCTGTAAAACTTGGTGTAGCACCATTAAAGTCTCTGTCTTTACCCATTTAGGGGTTTGGCCGAACAATTTCTTATCTGCACCAGTCTGTGCTTTCCTTCTTCCTGCATAGGTGAGTTTCATTGTAACTTCAATTTTAGTTGCTTACCGTATACAGCAGGGCTCATCATTGGGTTTGCGTAGAAAATGAATAAAGTCATTGTGAAAAGGGCACCTTCTGGCACTTCTCTTTGTATTCATCCTCACCTTTAGCCCAATATGTTCTCAGTGAGAAGCAAGAAGTGCTTATTTTTATGTCTTCAAAGGCTCTGGAGCCCATGCTACTGGAAGGGAGGGGATGTTGACATGTGAAGCTAATGATACGCAAATACACTTGCAGTGGTGACTTGCTAGTGACCAGGGGGCTGCAGGGTGGTAACTGCGGGTGTAATTGATTTGCAGAGCCTGACTTTTTTTTTTTTCAGCTACTTTTAGAGCTGAATCACAAATTAATTAAATATTTGAGTTTAAAAAAGAGAAAATAAAAACTGCACTGAATGAGAGCCAAGCTGAAAAGGCGAGTAATGAGTTCAGTAGGTCGCAAGGCTCACCTCTACAAGAATCTATGCATGTGGCTACCTGAAGAGACATCAAAAGCAGTACAGCTGGTTTTAGCCAGCTATGAGGTATGGACAAGATTACAGATGTTAGAGGTGGACAAAATAATGGAGGAAAACTCAGTGAAATCTTTCTTCACCTTTGCCACCTTCTGAAGAAGAACTTTGAAACTGAGGGCTGGAGGGAGAATAGGTTGTGGTATGGTTTTTCTGGCTTTAGGAATTTAGGAATTGCTGCCAGAGGAAATACTTGAATATTTTTTTCATAAACCAGCTCTAGAATGTTCAAGCCCTTCTGCTGTCTTAAATACTGATGTTTGTTTGATTATTCTTCCCTCAATCAACTCTGCTGAACATACCTCAATGCATTTACAAAACATTAATTTATTTTTGCTGATTGTTTATTACTTGTGTTGCGATTCAGCTGAGCTCTTGCCAAGAGAAATGAGAATTTCTTACAGACGACAAAGGTTGTGGAAGAACCTCATGTTCACAGCTCTTTTATTCTGGATATAATTAAAACTAATTAAACATAGGTAGCTAACTTATGTGGATCAGAAGTTCACCTGCTGAATTAGTTCTCGGGTGATTTTGTTGCTGGCTGATTGGGGGTGAAGCAGAGTTACTCATCTTCTGAGAGCAATGCAATCAGTACAAATGTTTGAAAGCACGTTCCCAGAGCAGTGATTTGCCCCCCTGTTGATCAGCTATTAGAAGGATATTTGGAGGCAGGTTTAGGGTTTTTTGTGGGTTTTTTTGGGGTTTTTTTTTGGTTTGGTTTTTTTATCTGTGCAGGAGCAGACTGGCAGAGGTAGTGACCCTCAGCTGGTGGGTAGCAGAAGGCACTGTCTGTGGAGGGTTGAAAGGCAACTGAGGGCTTGCAAAGGTGGTGATTGCAGAGCCATACTTGATGACTATTGTGTTTCTGTGTCTGCACAGCAGCTACCCCAGAGGCCTGACTTGTGAATGAAACATATAGCTGATACAACAATAAAAACCCCTGCATTTTTAACAAATTCACTGTGTGTGGTTTCCTCAGGTGACTCAGTGCTTCAGCTCAGCCGTTGCCTTACCTGTCCCCTTATTTCTAGGAAATGGAAACGTGCTGCTGCACAGGTAACCTTATTTTGGAGCTTGAGCTTTTGCTCCGAAGCAGCCAGTGTTTCTGTTTTTGCATCTGATGTAGGCACAGGAGGGGGGCAACTTTTTGTCAACCCACTCCACAACTTGCTTGCCTGCCTCTTCACCTCGGGTCAGCTAAATTCTCACTCTAAACTCCTTGTTATGGATGCTAGAAAGACAGCATACTGCTAAATCCTGCCTGTCTGTGGGAGACTTTCCAGCTGGGACTCATGTGAATAAGACAAGTGTGCTTCTACCCCTGTGGTGGAGTGGAAAGCAAGGAAAGTCCAGGAATAAAAAAAAAAAAATAAAAAAATCTCTTTTTAATTGTTCTACTGGGACGTGATTACATGGCAAGAAAAACATTGATGGAAATACTCAGTATATAGAGAATACTGAATTTGGAAATACAGTTGCCCCTCCAGGGAGTTCTGTGCCCATCATTCATACTTCTCATGTGTTTTTCTGATTAAAAATCAAATTGACTAGGAGTATAGCATAGTAGGTGTTTATATAATTATGAGCTGAAGTGCCTAGTTAATTTTAATTAGGCACAAAACCAACCAGTGTCAGAATAGCTGAATTTTTGGCCACACAGTGTGTATTATCTTTTCAAATGTAAAGAAAATCACTTGAATGATACATTCCAGCAAAAGACAGTTGTCACTGGAGGGGAAATAGGTCTTATTCTGTAGAGGTGTGTGTGCATGTATATATTTAGGTGTATTGTTCTGCAGTTGAAATAATTAACAAGAGCAGGGAAATGTTTTCCACAAATCAAAACTGTGTTGCAACAGGACTGATTAAATATTACTCTCTTTTTTTGTTTTATTTTGCATGTGTATTTGTCTTCATTATAGGAGGCACGGTATCTGTGTATGTGCAATATATCGTGCTTTGCTAATGAGTTGTAACCTTCTGGACTGCCTTGTATGCTTGTAACCCCGGTGACTCTGAAGATCTTTCCTCATTCTGCAGCGATGCTTTTAGGCCATTACTTTGACCAACTTAACCTTACTGTTCTTTGCAGTGTGGCTGCTGTGCAGTCACCTTCCAGAAGGACAGTTAAAGAGTACTTTACTACCCCCCCCCCCCCCCCCCCCCCCCCCCCCCCCCCCAAAGTATAGTTTGAGCAGTGCAAATAAAATAATGTTTAGAAGTGGCTCTGAAAGCGTAACCTGTGAAGGTCATGTTTGCTTCTTAGCCATAAGATATTTTGGGGCAGATCATAGGGTATGCTTTTTAGTCTGGTCCTAGATAACTGGTATGAGCATTATTGAATATAGGGTATCCATTGGTAGCTTAGGGAATTTCTTAAATTATGGTGTGGGAGAGGTGTTGCAGGAGAAAAGGAGTGTTAGCCATGGTGCCATTAGGTTCTTTTGACTGCCACCTTTGACTTTGAATTGCTTGGAAACAGCTCGCTTATTAATTGTGATTTTTAGAAACAATTACGTACTTTGGAGAAATACTGAAGATAAAGTACATAAATGCTGGTTGGCAATGCAGTGAATTTAATTGTCTTGATTTAAGATACGGCTGTCCCCAGCTGCTCGCTCTGTCCCATTGCTGGAAGCTGCTGCTGGCTCTTCAGAACTGGATAGTCTGCCCGTGAGCTGATGTGACCAATGGAGGACTTGTCTTGATGCTCCAGCATGGGGACAAATAAGATGTGGGCACTATCCCTGGATGGTGATCTTTAGCAGAAGGGTGGCTGCAACCTTTCGAACTGCCAAGGGTCTGCTAGAGCTCGTTTGTCAGACACATTGTTCCACCTAATTTATATGGGGTATTAAAATGAAGTTGTACTATTGTGTTTTGTTCATAATTCAGGTTTTCAGTTTTGTGTTTCTTATGTAGAAACATTTAGCAGTAGTTAATGATGTGTTGACTTTTCAATAACAAGCTTTCTCTCTGCATGCTTTACATCTTGACCATTTTAACTTACTTTGGGTTAATATTGAGGTTGAAATCCAGTCTCCACAGAAGGATGCTACAACTGTGCCTTCTGTGAACAGATTTGCAGCTTTTTATTTAATTTCTTTAGCTGGATAAATTTGTATCCAGTATAAGGTAAGTGTTCAGTAGACTGCAATAAGAGTGAAGAGACTGCAACACAGGTGCCTGCAGAAAGAGGTGAATCTGCTCTTCCTGTCAACAGAGATGCCCATTTATTTTGCTGGAAGTTTGCTAATTTTCAATCACTGAAGAAGTTAATCTAGCATAGACACTTTGTCCATGAACACCATGTGGTGAAGGTTGTATTGAGCATGATACTGATGTGCTTCCATTTCTGATTGCCTTCAGGGTGGCTATGGAACAAACTCAAAGAGCAAGGCTAGGTGTTACATAAACCCCAAACCATGTATCCAAAACAGGTTGAAGAAAAAAAGATACAATACTAGGCTTACAGATGTCCCCTATTACTTTCGTATACCTGTCTTATAAAGGTATGTCCTTAAAAAAACAGCTGAGGCTTGAAGAATTGGGAGTTAAGATGACAACTTTCTTGTCACTGTAAATGACAGTCAATCAAGTTAAGGCCAAGGAAATTCCATGTCACCGTGTCTTCCCCCCCTACTCTGAAAATCCAGGCTCTAAGAGCAGCAGATCAGTGGCATTATCAGGACAAATCCACTAGATGGGAGGTGAAACAAGGCTGTCCCTGCCTGCATGGCTCGCAGCACTGCCTGAGGTTATGTTCTTGGAAGCAGGGTGGGTGGGGGAGGATACACATCATCAGAGCATCTGCATCTTCAGCCTGGCATCCTTGTACAGCCACCACCTGTGGTGGTGGTGGGCTCAGCTCCCGTGGTAGGTTTGCCTGGCCAGCGTGGCACAAGAGGCAGCGTCTGCTTGGGATGTGATCCATTCTTGCAGTGAGACTTCATGGTGTGTCCTGAGTCAAGTTCTCATGGTACGCTTTGAGTGGCTTGTTTTGAGTTTCCCTGGCAGTTCAGACCTGACTGTTTCAGTGTGAGGAAAGAAATAGTTAATACAGACTACTAAAACCATTTTCAGGTCATACAAAGGGCTTTTGGATCTTGAAAGATCTACTTTATGAAGTAGGTCAGAGTCGCTATTCCCCATTTAACAAATGGCAGCCTTGTGCCAGAGGCTGAGTTGTTCAGTGCCAGCCAGAGGTTAGGGCCTGAACCGGGGCTCCGAATGTTGGTCCTGTGCTTGATCCCATGTGCTCTTTTTATGGTCTTAGACTAACCTAAAACCCTTGTAAGATAATTCATCTCCAGGTGGATTAATTGGGAAATGACAAACGTTCCTCTAGAGCTGAAATTTGGACAGAAGTTGTCTTTGCAAAAGGCTTGCTTTTGTACTTCAATTAGATGCTTTCCTTCAAAAAAAGGTTTGGCCTGGAGGTGCATTTTCTGAGCAGCACTCTCATGTCAACTGGAGCCTCTGCCTAGTGTGGGAGCTATGCCAAGGAGTCCATCTCTACCCGAAGGTCCCTTCTGCTGCCAGAGACTCAGCATTATTGAGTACCAGACCCTCTGTGTATAGATAAAAAAGCATCCCTTGCTCCAGAAGACTCTCCAGTCCCTCTGCACGTGTGTGACTAGTATTACTTGAACAAAGTGAGCATGCCTAGGGAGCCAGCATGATCTTTATTGAACTCTGGAGTCACGGTTAGCATACACCAGGTGAAATGGCTGCCTCCTGCGTGGTCATAAGGGTCGCTCTGCTACAGTACTAATTCCCCAAATAATGCATTAGAGATCTTACACTGTATCGGACAGTCTGTCAGCCCATTGCAATGGTGACAGAGGTCACAGCGTTGCCTTCAAACCCTGCCTGGAAAGGAAGCTTTTTAATTACTGCAGAGTCAAAGGAAAAGCTGCTCCCTACAATCGTGGGGAATGTGCTAATTTGGTATTCAGCTGAAGCAGACTGTGGGTTGCAGCTTCCCAGCTCAGAGCCGCTTTGCATATAGCCTGCAACCCAGACAGAGCCAGGACCATGGACTTCATTACTGCTGGGGCTCTGTGTGCGTTCGAGAAGCGCCAGCGATGATGGGATCTTGGGATAGGAGCCAGCGTTTTATTAGTATAAATCCAAGGCAATTGGGCATGTTAATTACTGGAACAAATCCACAGCAGGGAGAAAAGGGTTCAGGATAAAGGGGAGGTGCCATGGTTAATTGCCAAGATCCACGGATGCCCTGTGACCCTGTGCTGGTGGCATTTCCTGAATTGCAATAGTTGACTTGCAGCAGATTAAGTATTATCTCTCCAGGAAGAAACCTCTAGAGCAAAGGTCTGCAGAGGGAATTTGAGGTAAAAACTGCTAAAGGCTCACAGAGTATTGTGTCAAAACCAGTCATGGGACCCTCCAATACCAAGTCAGATGCTGCTCAGGGCTTTTGAATGCATGTGAGTGTGCTGGTAAGCATACAGATGATGGGATTTTGCTCTTCCTGTCCCACCTGGTTTTGGGACTGCTTTTTGCCCGAGCACTTGATGCTTTCAGTGCCAGAGCAGGTGATCGGCAAGAGACTCATTCTAGAAGTGAAATGCACGGAAATGGCTACACGGAAAAGGCAGGTGTTTGTCTTGCAAAACAATCTTTCCCTCTCTGCCTACCCAAAGTCCTCAGGCTCAAATAAAAGCTTTACTCCCCTTCCCATGCACAAGGCTGGCCTGTATTATTTATTTATTTATAAAGCCTTTTTTTTTTTTTTTTTTTCAGAAGAGCTTTTACATTATTTTTCTTTGCTCTCACAGTTCAAGCATGATTTAATATGTCAAAACTAGTTTGCTTATCTGGCCTTGATTGTCTTGCATACTTCCACTAAAACAGGGCAGTCATCCTTCCAGGCATGCTGCTGCCCAGACAAATGAAGTGTCACGGCAGCTAGGACCTGCTGTCGTGTTGTGACAGCAGTAGCATCTTCCGACAAAGCCGGCAGCAGGGAATTTAGACGGGGGTAATGCCTACAGACACAGCTTGGGTCAGAGCAGTGTGGGCCCACACAGGCAGATGCAGAGACAAGCTTATGCTTGAGAGACTTAATCGATCATTCATGTGTAAAGGCATTTCAGTCCAGATTGAGAGTCTAGCTAGCACCAGAGAAAGAAACCATCCTGTTGGTGCCTGTGCTGGCGAGCCTGGCAGAAATTGTACTCGGAGCCCTTGCTGCAAGGTAGTGCTGCCAGACTAATACATCTGGGTGCAGGTTTCCTGGCAGAAGTGAGTTGCAGTGTGATCTTGTGCTTTCTGTTGTCAGTGGGGATTTTATCATTGATTTTGGTGTGAGGGAGATGATAATCCTTTATAATATATTCTTAATAACTAAATGATTTCCTGGCCTAGATCTTTATTAAGTTTTGCACTGACTGCCAGCAGAGCACAGCCTATAGGGTAGAAATTTAGTTCATAATAATTGATGTAACTCAGATCAGACCTATTTCTCCGTAAATGGTCTGATTCTGATCTCCAAACCTCCCAAGTATCAGAGTTTCTGTCTCTTTGTAGTTGTTACTTTCTCATGTCATGCAGGGGGACACAGGCTAAAGTTCAACCATGTGTTTTCTGCACTGCGCTCCATTGAAGAGAGTAGGGAAGAAGTTTTGAGTCATTCCTCTTACTACAGTTTAAAATGGCATGTCAGGCCTTTGAGCCTGCTTGCAGGACTTGGTGCATCATAGGAAGCCTTCCCTAAGCTGCTGCTGTGGTGCTGTGAGCTCAACTGAGTCTTGCTCTGCACTCGACATCCTCATCGTTGATGTCTTTGGGCTCTTGCCTCCTGGATGTGTCAGTATCATGATACTCAGCAGTCAGGTCAGACATCTGGTGCTTTTTTGCTAGTGTGCTATATGGGGTTTTCAGTCTCTGGTGTGTGGGATGGCTGCCAGCTGGAAATCTGGTGACTGGGGACAAGTGAAATGATTGTGTAAGTATGTCGTTGACTCAGCTCTGAACATGGCTAATGGCATTGACAAGAGCTGTGTCATCCTGATGGTGAAGGCGATGGTGCACTGGCTCTGAAATGTAGCATGTTAAGTGCACTGGTAGATGGGGGGCAGTGCCTCCTGCCAGACCCTGCCCTTCCAAAATATTGTAGGGTACTGTTTGGTTTGGTGGCCTCCCAGCAATTCCCAGGGCAGAAGGGTGCTTGGAGAGAGCCAAAAAGTCTGGTTTTGGGTTTTCTTTCTGCAAGATAAGACTATGCTGGATCAGCTGTTGTTACATAAAGCAGTTGGCCAGTGCTAACCTGAAAACTTGATCCCATGACTATGTAAACTTACAGTTGAATGTATGCTCTTACAAAAGGTGTTTATCAAGATGCTTGTGCATGATGATGCCTTCTGTATCTTTGGTTATGCCTATATGTGCAAGTAGTTTGCTGCACTTTGTGCATGCTGTGCACACGACTGAGAACACAGTGTTTCTGATGTGGCATGTGTGTTTAATACCATGTGTAGCTTCAGCTAACAGGAAGATGAGTATTTTACAAGAAAAGACCAGACCAAACTAGAGTCAGTGTTTTCAGGTGGAGGCATTTGCTTTTAGGTTGGTCGCATAAAAACATTAGCTTAAAGTTCCAGTGTTCATTTTCAGCAAGACTGTTGTAAAGCGTTTTGCCACTCTGATCAAGGAGAACGCTAGGCTGTGCAACAGTTGTGCTGCAGTTATGTCCATGGGACACCTGAGTCTTCAGAGGCATTGTGGGATTTAGTCAGAGGCATGTTGTCACTGCCTGCGTGCTGCTTGCAGATGGGTGAGGGCCAGTGGAAAGTCAAGCTAGTCCATTTCTCATTGTGCAGTCCCCTTCTGTGTTTTGCATTGTGTATGTGTATGAAAACAGTGTGGGCTGTGAATACAGAGAAACAAAAATATTCTTTCTGAAAGTTTATTGAGCAAAGGCTTCTGGTTTAACAAATTCAAATTTTACATGTTCCAAAGACTGATTTCCAGATGCCATTGGGAAAAGTGTCGGGCCACATTCAAATTAGCCTTATTGTTCTATAATATCTTACTGGAGTACAAGGTTAATTAGTACCATAGGCAATATGCATTATTCATCACAGTAATCAGGCTTTTCTGTTGGGCTGTTGTATGTTACAAATGTTTTCCTTTCTAATAACAAATCCTTGATATATTATTTTCATATTTAATCCTACCAAATCATATTTATGATATATAAATTATGTGGGCACTCTGATGCTGATGGAAAACATTTCAGTTGTCAAAAGCACTGTAATTTTAATGTTTAACTCCTGGCTTGCTTGGGCATAGACCTCCAGGACCATGGGAGGTACAAGATGATTTTATTAACATCCATCTTCAATCTGACTCAAACTGGGGATAGCACTAGTGATGCCAGTTTTACATCAGTAGTGTTTTCAATGCGATTTACCAGGAGTATCTCATTGCAGGCGTGAAGTGCTGAGGTCATGTTGCTGCTATGGCACTGTGGCTGCTTGCAATATCCTAGCATAGATTTCAATCATCTCCAGTCCCACCCAGAGGGTTGCAGCTGGGGAAGGCTATTTCTAGCAGGTCTCTGTCAAGCACAAGGGCTAAATATGAGGTGCCCTTGACTACCCCCCACTGCCAGGGTCCCTGCTTTCCTGCAGGGTCCCAGGCACTGCAAGCAGGAAGATGCTGGCTGACGGGTTTGCCCAAGGTCTAGTGAATAGTGACTTTTAGTTGCAAAGGCTGTTTGTGGTGCAGAGGGTTTGGCCTTTCTTTCTCAGTTCAAGAAACCAGCACTACTTCATCCTCAGCCAGTAATGAGTCCACTAGAGAAGAGTCATGTAGGAGAAAGATTTACAAAGTGCTGTGATTCATCTGATCCTTCCTTTCCCTAAAGGCAAGCACTTTCACCCCTGAGATCTTGCTGCCTTCCTTGTCCAGCATTCTGGAGGCTGAGTCATGCCCATATCCTGAGATTATGGTGGTGCGGGTGCCTATAGCTTCCAGAGCAGCACGTGGAAAATACGGTGAGCTGCAGTGATCCCTCTCTGCCACAGTGCCTACTTAAAGAATAATATTAATCTGAAAGATCTTTGAGAGGTCTTTCATTGTTGCTTTCCAGCTCTGACATTTTGCCCTGGCTGTCTTCTGGAGGAGTTTTCCAGCCTTCTGTCAGCTGTACACACATGTATTAAGTGCGTAGATAAGAGGGAAGACTGAGACACAAAGGCTGGGTGACTTGTTGAAGGTTCCGCAAACCAGTTTTGATGGAGTTGGGAGGCTCGGGCATCCTGTTTCTGCCACTCTTGCTTCAAGATCATTAGCAATTCCTCTAATCTGTCTTGCTCTCCTGAGAAGAATTTAGGCATACACTTGCTTTCTAACATAAGATGGTGTAGCCTCCTTGCTCAGCTGGACATGTCTTGCAAAGTGATGCTGTGCTGTCAGGGCCTGGGAGAGTAACTTGCACTGACATGGCTGGAGGATAAATATGGCAGAATTTCACCTTAAATAGCCTGTGGCAACAAATCCACTGCACTACACCAGCCTTGATGAAGCGATGGCGAGGAATGCTCAAGATTCCTTTGCGTTGAAATCAGTAAGCAACTATTTCCTGGCATCCCTGACTCACTTCCCTTCTGCCCCTCATGTTTTGTATGTGCATTGTTTTCCCTTGCGGAGTTTCCCTTTAGTAGGAGCAGAGCACTTGACTTAGGTGACTGCTACGCTGCTTGCTGCCTCCTGGCTGGGACAGAGAGGAATTTCAGGGGCACAATTTTTGCAGTCTAACGCTGAACACAATGTTGGTTTTGTGTCAGATAACAGAATTGAACACGTGCTTTCAAAGTGAGTACTCTGCAGTGTCTGGGGCTTTCTGGGGCAGTTTCGAAACAGCTTTTCAGCAAGAAGAGGCGGGTGGATAAATGCCTAAATTACACTTGTCTATCAAACAACTGGCAAATGTCTCTGGTCCTTGATTTAGGTGCTATTGTGATATAAACAAATGAGCAGTCACAGGAATGTAAAGAGGTGATGATGAGTATTATTCTTTTCCCCTGATTATTACCCACTGCTTTAAAACAAATAGCTGAGATGCCTTTCAGGAGACCTCTGCTCTTGCATGAAACTGCATTTGTAGAGTAATTTGGATTGCTTCAGGTTAGAACAGAAGGGTACACACACAGTGTTTGCTTAAAAGTTGATTATAGGCAGCAGAATAATAAGTAAATTGTACCTAAAACATAATTATGTAAATCAACAAAAGTGGAATGGCTTTGTCAGCTTAGTCTTTAAGAGTCTCATCAATAACTTATGAGCTTCAGTAAATGCACAGTGCTTGTATTCTACTTTGTTGCACATTGTTATGACATAAAGGCAAAGGAATTTAATTTTTTTAAGAATTCCTTGGGACAAAAAAAAATTCACAGCAATCACTGGTGTGTCTAGTATTGTGTTGTAGATCAGTGTGGTTGAAAGTATTAATGAGAGAAAATCTGTGGATGCTGCATCCACAGATATCTGAAATAGCTTGTAGGGACAAAGACTAGACTCTGTAGCTGATAAATAATAGAAGAGCTTTGCTCCTCTATTCCCCTCCCTTTTCTTAGGTTTACATGACATGAAGTGCTACTTGGAAAAATAGCACGGTATTCAGTCTGTATGGGAATATAACAAAAGCCATCGTTGTTCCAGAGAAGAAATATATTTCTGTTATATTTTGATTTTTGAAGTAGTTGGTCTATAGGTATGAGTCTGATGGGGAGAAAAGACTGTTAATTGCCACAACTGTGGCATGGGTGGAAAGAGAGCCATTAAAAATACAAACAGCACATGTACCTGATGGCCCCACTGAAGGAAGGGGAGGTCTGTCCCACCAAGCAGCTGCTCAGAAGGGAGCTGGGGTTGGAGTACGATACACCAGGCAAGCTACTGACATGATGTTTGGCATGCATTGTGGTGACTTTGTGGTATCTTTTTCTGATACTTTTATTCCATAAATGTTTTACATCTACTTATTAAAGGAGGATGTGGTGCTGACGCTAGGTGGGACTGACCCATGATTTTCTGAATATAACTCCATAAGCTCAGGTTTATTCTTTTTTTTTTTAGTGCTAGAAATTAATTTTTTTTCCTCTAGTGACAGCAGGTGATTAACTTCTCCTAGATGCTTTAAAAACCACCATGTTTAAAAATGTTTTGAATCTTAATTTCTTGGAGAAGAAGAATCAGGTCCTACTTTAAATAGATTGTTTATGTTTTGTAAAAGGCAATAAAGGAAATGCCATTTTAAAGACCAGGAAATCATAGAACAACATTATGTTAGTAGCACTAACACGTGGCTCACATGGCCTTTCCAAAACCAGCGGTCCTGGCTGACCGGGTTGGTCCTGACAGATTGGAAATTGGCCAATGTGATGCCCATCTGTAAGAAGGGTCGGAAGGATGATCCAGGAAATTACAGGCCTGTCAGCTTGACTTCGGTGCCTGGGAAGCTGATGGAGCAGCTCATCCTGAGTACCATCACACAACACATGTGGGACAACCAGATGATCAGGCCCAGTCAGCATGAGTTTATGGAAGGCAGGTCCTGTTTGACAAACATGATCTCCTTCTACGACAGGGTGACCTGCTTATTGGATGAGGGAAAGGCTGTGGATGTTGTTTACCTTGACTTCAGTAAGGCCTTTGACACCGTTTCCCACAGCGTTCTCCTGGCAAAACTGGCTGCTTGTGGCTTGGATGGGCACACGCTTTGCTGGGTAAAAAACTGGCTGGGTGGCCGGGCCCAAAGAGTTGTGGTGAACGGAGTTAAATCCAGTTGGTGGCCGGTCACGAGTGGTGTCCCCCAGGGCTCGGTTTTGGGGCCACTCCTGTTTAACATCTTTATTGATGATCTAGATGAGGGGATCGAGTGCACCCTCAGTAAGTTTGCAGATGACACCAAGCTGGGTGGGAGTGTTGATCTGCTCGAGGGTAGGGAGGCTCTGCAGAGAGACCTGGACAGGCTGGAGCGATGGGCTAAGGCCAACTGTGTGAGTTTCAATAAGGCCAAATGCCGGGTGCTGCACTTCAGCCACAACAACCCCCAGCAGCACTACAGGCTTGGGGAGGAGTGGCTGGAGAGCTGCCAGTCAGAGAGGGACCTGGGGGTGTTGATTGACAGCCGGCTGAACATGAGCCAGCAGTGTGCCCAGGTGGCCAAGAAGGCCAATGGTATCCTGGCTTGCATCAGAAATAGCGTGGCCAGCAGGGACAGGGAAGTGATCTTACCCCTGTACTCGGCACTGGTGAGGCCGCACCTCGATTCCTGTGTTCAGTTTTGGGCCCCTCACTACAAAAAGGACATTGAATTACTCAAGCCTGTCCAGAGAAGGGCAACGAAGCTGGTGAAGGGTCTGGAGCACATGTCGTATGAGGAGTGGCTGAGGGAACTGGGGGTGTTGAGTCTGGAGAAGAGGAGGCTGAGGGGAGACCTCATCACCCTCTACAACTACCTGAAAGGAGGTAGCAGGGAGCTGGGGATGAGTCTCTTTAACCAAATAACAAGTGATAGGACAAGAGGGAATGGCCTCAAGTCACTCCAGGGAAGGTTTAGACTGGATATTAGGAAGCATTTCTTTACAGAACGGGTTGTTAAGTGTTGGAATGGGCTGCCCAGGGAGGTGGTGGAGTCCCCATCCCTGGAGGTGTTTAAGAGTCACGTTGACATAGCGCTGAGGGACATGGTGTAGTTGGGAACTGTCAGTGTTAGGTTAATGGTTGGACTAGATGATCTTCAAGGTCTTTTCCAACCTACATGATTCTGTGATTCTGAGTTTTGTAATTGATGATGAAGAAAAAGGGCTGAGCTGTCAGTCTCAGTTGTGCTTCTTGTATACTTGCCTTTTTGGGCTGGGATTCCCAGGGATTTTCCTCACAGGATCAAATATCTGTTGTACATAGGTGCTGTCATTATTCTTATTTTGGTGATGAGGAAGCAAAGCAAAAAAAGAAATTGCCAAAATCATGTATCATTCAGTTGAAAATCAGGCTTCCCAGTCTTGTACTCGTTAAACCGCATGTCCATGCAGATACAATGACTGTTATTTCTTCTCATTAGTAAGTGTAGGCATGTATCTACTATATTTTAGCTGATCTTAAGTGACTTGCTGTCCTGTCAATAGTTAGTTTCAGTGATGTGATTTGTAGTTTACAGTTGAGGGGTTTTTTTCCACACATTTAGGCCAAGATTTCCACTGTAGCTCAGGCACTTTATTGCATTTTTGTATTGCATGTTCTCACAGTCTACAGGATGTTCTCAACTAGGTTAGAAAAGCTAGAAACAGGAGAACATCATTGATGTATGAGTATTTCATGTTTAATGTCTTAAGCTGTTGAGGAAATAGGCGATATTTAACATGTTACATAAATTCTACTACAAATTACGTGGTATTGCTAAACTGTGTGTATCTTACCTTCTAGAAAAGGCTGGATTAAATACTTTGCTCTGTCATGACTTACTAAAAAGAATGATTTGCAGCCTTTTCTCTTTTGCTGAAGCACCAGGTTCTAAATACATGTTCCAATGTTTGATTTAAAATAGCATGCCACAGTGGATGGTGTTTCTACTGTGATGGTTTAATCCCTGCCAGGGTCTGAGACCATGTGGCCACTGCCTCTCCCCCACAAAGGGAGTGAAATACAAAGCCCCGAGACTGAGATAAGGAAAGGTTTAATACAGCAGTGCAACAGCAACACAACAAACAGCAACAATAACAATAAGAGTAACAGTAATAACAGTGAACAGAGCAAGGTATATACCGATACAGCAGTGAGAGAACCGGCTGCGCCAACCTCACGCGATCACCGATTCTTCCCGCGCTGGTGCCAGGATGTGACGTCAGCATGATATATGAATAACCCGGCTAGAGCTTCCCCCCCACTGCTGGGGAAACTTAACCTTATCCTGGCTAAACCAGGACACTACATACTTAATTACGTCTTGCAAAGAGAGTGAAAGCAGATCAGTGCCTTAGAAAGGGACATGCCTGTTTTGCATCCTGTGGCAACAGGATTAGATCTCTTCCTCTCCAGTAAAAATGAAGACAAAAGCTCTTACTGTCTTCATGCAAAACTGGCAATCTACTGTTCAGACAAAACCCCTCAGATTTGCAGCTTCTGCAGTCAAAAAATTATCAAGCCAAAACATACAAGTGCAAAGTTTCCAATAAATGATGATTGATTAGTGTGTAGAAGTGAAGCCTGGTGTGAGCTTTCAGTCCTTTCAGTTGCACTGTTTTATAACAGAATGCTATCAGGATATTTCATTGTACACAGAAAGGCAAGGGAATAGTAAAATATATGTGCTAGAATTCCCCTGTGAGGGTGAGTTCCTTGAATTTATCAAGCTTGCTGGTGTGCCTCCAGAAATTTTCCCCAAAATGATGACTAGTTCTTTAATTACACTTAGAGCTGTGTTGTTGGTGGTGTTTGAAACTACAGATTGAATTTAGTAATGTAAGTGTCATCTGGTGAAATAAAAATGCCGAGTTTTTTAATAAGGTCTCAATTTAATGTTTTTAAATGCTCTGAAGAAATTTAATGCTAAACCAACTGATATAAATCTGCTGGGCTCCTCTGTAATTGTCTCAAGCATGTACCTCTCTTCAAGGGAACTTGGCTCGCACTAATTTCAAAGATGTTTACTGCCTTCATGAATTTGATGGACTTTCACTTTTATTGTTAAAACTTGTTAACATCAAAGGTGACCAGGCAACTGAAGTGGCAGTGTTATATAGTACTAATTGCCCTATATTTTTTGTAAAGTACCACAGAGAAGCCCTGGTCTTTCTGTTATGCTCTAGGTGCCTAGAACCTGTCTGAAAGAGTTTGTAGGTTTGATTCTTACTGTCTTTTAAGTCTTGCAGGTGGGTCTTTGGCCCGTGTTTGGGGGACTTGTCTGTGTAACAGACTGTGCCTTTATTTTTTCATCTTGTAAATGGAGGTGTATCAGGGCCACTGCTTGATCTTGCTGGTTGTAAGGCATTGAGAAATGAAGCTTTGTAGCTGCATCAGCCTGGCACACTGAGGTTTTCATGCAGTGCTAAATGGAGTAGAAATATGCCATTGTTTTCATTATTACATTTGTTTATTTCTAAATAAGCTCCAGTCTTTTTTTCCTGTGGCACTTTGTTCTCCCTTTTTTGTTTTTTTAGCCAAACATACTTTTTGCAACAAATGATCAAGTTGATACGTTTCAGGTGAGAAGGGGAGAGCATTACTTGAGTTCTAATATATATTAAACATGCTGGATTGGCATTCCTTCTTATGGAAGTCTTGGTGGCATCTTCATTAAGCTGAAGTTCATTCAACTTCTGTGGACATGTCATGATTTAGACTGGTGCAAAGTGACTCCAGATGAACTCCCTTCCATGCTTAGTTACCTTGTATGGGACAGCTGAAAAGACCTTGTCCCCGGGGGTCAGGATGGAGCTGCCTGCCTGTCAGTGAGTGTATTTAGCCATCCTAATAGTAAATATTGTGGTTGAGAGGCAGTGGTATTCACAGGGGAGCTGAATCACTGCAGTTGCTTCAGAGCAACAAAGAGCGGAAACTGTACCAGCCTTGAAGATGAATCGGTGCTGTGGTCATTAAAAAGATATACATTTCCCATGTTTCACGTAGGAGTCAGCATTGTTTTCCCTGGGGATTTTCATCAGTCTGTAAATAAAAGATGCTGACGGTTTCCTTGGGGAGCAGCTTAAGGTCTGAGAACGTTGCCATCAGATACTCCTCATTAGGCAGTGGCTGGCATAGGGGAAGGCGGGTAGGGTGCTGAGTGTTGGTGCTTTTCCTCTCCCTGGCTGAGTCACCCCTTCCCTTTTCACGGCTTGGTGTCCCACGGTCTAGCTGAGATGAGGGAATACCTGTGGATCAGCATCTCCAGGCATTTGGCGGGGGTGGAGGGGAGAAGGTTTCTTGGGGACTCAGTGCTGTGTGAAGTTAGAGAAGTTCAAATAAATACTGTGTCTCTTAGCATGGGACAGGGAGCCTGCGTATTTGCAAGTATGGGGCTGGTGGAACATGGATGCTCCTGGGTACCACGGTGCAGTTAATGAGCACTGCTGCGTTTCTTCCATCAGTATGTGAGCAGCTTGGCAAGTAGGCCAGGGAAGATGAGGGGCAGCTCGTGAGCCCAGTCGCTGTCCTGCTCTTTAATTATTACTGTTTTCAAATCCCTTTCAGTATTCACAGCTCAATTTATGTGCTAATTGGCCCTTTTAATAATCAAAAGATAGAGACTACAGAAGTCGGGGTGTGCATTCTCCCGGCAGTGCCGCTGCATAGCTGTGATAAATTATCTGTGGCAAATGTTCTATTGCCTCGTGGCGCTTGGCCTCTATCAACTGGCACGTTTTCTGCTGGGTCTGGTGGCCTCCAATGTGAAAGCTGGTCCAGGAAGGAAAAAAGCTGAGGAGAGAGTGGCTACCGAGTGCTGTGGTGCTACTGGAGCCAGGGGGATGCTAAAGCACAGAGGTGGATGCTGCTTCAGGGGGGTGTTTCTGCTGCTGGGGGTGATGATAGAGGAGTGGAGACCATGCAGCTCCTTCCCCAGATGGTGGGTGAGGAACTTGGTGAAGAGTGCATGTTGAAGTGAATTATCCATAGCTTCTAAGGTACAAAAATAGGATTCTTTGTTTTCACCACCTCCTTTGGCTTCCTGTGTCTGCCTCCTGCTCCTGTCCCCCATGAGATCTGAGGTGGAGCGAAACCCAGCTTCCCTCCTCAGTGTGCCTGGCTCTTCCCTCTGCCATCGCATACACCATGGCATTTTGCTGGAGCTGCTCGAAATGCAGCTATAATTATCAAGTACATATCTGCTCTCATTCCCTCCCACTCACCCTCTGGTACATTGTGCTGGGCCCTGCTTTTCATTGCAAACCCCCTCTTCATTCTGAGTGCTCCCACCTCCCCTCTCCCTCCTCCTCACTGCTCCTGGGTGTGGGAGAAGCCCCCTCCCCTAGGGCACTTCCCATGCTCTTCCAGGCCCACGAGTGAGGAAGCTTTTCTGTGCTATCCGTGTTGGGAAGGGGCAATGTACATGGATGTAGGTTGCCTTCTGCCCTGGGGTGCAGTTTGCAGTGTCCCCAGGGTCCCTTGCAAGTGGAGTCATCACCTTGGGGGGGGGGGGGGGGGGGGGGGGAACACGGACACAACAGGCAGTTTTGCTCTGACGTAGCCATGTGTGCAAGAAAAAAGGAGATGTAACACCCTTCCTGCCCCCGACAGCGTCCCAGGCAGCTCGGATGGGTGGAGTGGCAGGACCTGGCATCTGGGCTCCTGTTACCAGCTGAGTGAGTGGAACTGGAATAAACACCAGCCTACCCGCTGCTGGGGAGGGTGCATGTAGCAGGATGAGTTCCAGGGGGTGATGGGGGAAAGGGACAGCTTGAATTGGGTGAGGGATGCCTTTATGTTATAAAGCATGTGAGTTTGCTTTTCCTAGAGCTTTCTCACAGGTGCACATGAGAGCAAGGAGTGTGGGTATCTGAGCCTTTGAGGATGCCATGTCCTCTGCTTTTTACAAGAAAATGACACTTAACGATTTTGCCTCATTGCTAGTTTGCTTCTGAACTGCTTTTTTTTGGACTATCACAGAGTTGGTAAACCTTTTTCCATGGAGGTGGCTTATGATGTTTGTCCTGCTTATCTGGAGTTGAGAACTACCCATTTGTACCTTTGGAAAAGTCAAGTAATTTTGGTGCTTTAGCTTCAGGAAATATTACCGTGTTGCTAAGAGACTTTTTCCCTCCTGGGTGTTTTCCTTCTACTAATAATTGGTCAGTCTCCAAGGCCAGCCCTTTAGAGAGAAATCATACTGTGCATTAATTTCTTTTTAATCAGTTCTTTGACATCATTGGCAAGAGATGTTCACCATGAAAGAAATAAGAAAACCTTCTTTTTGCTCTTTATGGTAATAAAATTGGTAAAAGAGCCTTGAAGTAGAAACGGTTTTCTTAATTTCTTGGTAAGTTTGTGGAAAGTGAAGTGGAGGTTATCTGATTTGTTAACAGGGCTTGGAAAAATCCCTTGGGAGATGCTGCTATCCATTATGGCTGCGTGTCTGTGCAGAAATAAGAGTCTACAAAAATAACCAGATGCACCTAGTACATTGAAAACAACAGTCATGATACTGCTTCGAATAATACGCTACTGAGGGATCTTGCTAGAGGTGAAATAAGATATAATGGGAGAATCAAGCGTGCTGAAAACTGGGAGATAGATAGGTGTAATGCGTAATTACTTAGAAATATCTTTTAGTTTATCTTCACAGGCTTCAATGAATTTTATGGTCTTTTTCTAAAAGCAGTAGTTTTCCTTTTTTTTTGTTTTCACAGAAAGTAATGAACTTGAACACAAGCAGATTTGTTTTAAGAAAGCTTCTACCCTGTTAACTAGGAACATAAAGAATTTGTGCTTAAAATGTTATGATCCCCAGTTGTGTATAGCTCACGGTTTTCATGTTAACCTGTCCTTTGGCTTTATCTGTTTTCTGGTGGGAGGGGAAGATCTTTGCATCCCTAAAAATGAGCAGTGCTTAGTAGAACAAAACCAATAAATTACTAGAAAGCAGTATTTGTCAAAAGTGATCAGGAAACAGAGTTCAGTGGGTTTTTCCAGCTCTCCCTGGAGACAGATGGATATAGTGGGTGGCTGGGGCAGGTCTGGTGTGTGAGTCGAGCAGCTGAAAGGGAGATGTCTCAGCAACATCCACTCTTGGGGAGTGATGTAGCTTGAGACATGGGCTTAGACTTGTTTAATATAGGCTCATCCTGGAAAAGAGTAAATTTCAGGCTATACGTATTGCTTTGGGTTTTGGAAAAAAATGTGGAAAAAGCCTTGGGGTTTAGCAACCTGTGAGGCTTTCTCTCACATAATCTTTTCATGTTGGCTGTTTCACGAAATGCAATTTATGGAACGGCATGGTTTTAGGGGGTTGGTATCTGTTTTCAGTTGATGGGTCCCAGTTTGTCTCAAGCCAAGAGTGACCAGATGTAATTACCATATGGTGGCCATATATAGATAGTTATGGGAGTGTGGGGAAAAGAGGGAGAGATGAGGAAATGGGTATAGTGTTGACTGTGTGTTGTTGCTTCTTGCAGTTATCGGTATCACAATATTGCAAATGTATGCATGCAGAAATTGTGCAGTTTGCTTGAAAAACATGAATTATAAATCCTACTTATTTGTTGAATTCTTTGATTTGCCTCACAGATTTTGAGCCTTTAGTTTTCATTTTCAAGCTTTGCTTGGCAAATGTGAAGCCTGCAAACCTAATTAGAAAAAGAAGGATGGAGGTTGTGATTCTAATGGGTCATTTAACGTAAAATAGCAAATATGATGAAAATAAGAGACCTGGCAAGAGTGGCAGGAAAACATAAACAAACCTTTTGCAGCTGATACTACTTGCTCAATGCTCCAGCTGAGGGGCTTGCTCCAGAAATAACTGGGTTATGTTTTCTTACTTGAATTTGCTACTAGGTGAGAGGAGATTAATATAATAAAACTCATTTGGATTTAACATTTCAGTGCTTTGCATCTAATGTCTTTTTCATCAGAGGGGTGAACAACTGTACCCATCTGAAGATCAACCTCGCTGTCTGCATCCGTAATAGTCTCTGAGAGGACTTGAAATAATAGAGGTGAGTTTTGGGAATATGTACTACTTTTACCTAGGCTATATGAATTCTCCACTGGAGAAAAACAAACATTAGTCCCCAGTGCTGCTGTCACTTCTCTCTCACAGCAAATTAAGATATTATCCATAGTGTAGTAAATTATTTAAGATCAATGCACTTGGCAAGTTCTTATCTCGTCCAGTAGGCTGAAGATGAAAAATTATACAGCATGTTTCCAAATGAAGTGTTGCATATGTGATAAATAGTCATTAAATTGTGCCTCATGATGACATCATACCTAATAATACATTAGGGGTGTTTGTATCTGTGCAGCTCCCAAGAGTTAGTTATTTTGTCAGCTAGTACTGCCTCATGAAAATGGCAGATTTTTTTCACCAGGGCCAGGCAACTAGCCACAAAGAAGAAACTAAAGCGAACGAGTTAGTGGGAAATGTGGTGCTGCAAGGCCAGTGTAGGCAAAGTGAATACTTGGAAGTTGTAGAGAACCTTGAGGCTGATTTTTTTCTCTTCATCTTGCTGATAGTATCAAATGACCAAAGTGAAAAGCAAATGTTCAGCTTTAAAAACTATGGGGAACAACAGACATTTTCTAAATGGGGGCATGCACCTACAAGTTGAGCACAGGCTTAATGCTTGTATACTGATGTGCCTAGAAAGAAGATTTTAGCTTTTTTGATTTATATTTGTTAGCTGCCCAGTCACTAATGGTGTCTATATGAAACTCCAAACTCAGTCCAGGTTAGAAGCTGCTCATGAGAAGTTGAAAGCTGCACCCAGCTGTAGTACTATTATTTACACATTGAGTTATACTTCATATATCTCACTATTGGTATTAATCCACAAGCAGTCAGTGTACCTATTTGTATCATATGTGGCATATATCATATATGTCTCAACTGGTTTAGCCTTATTTTAGAAGTGTTCTTCTGTTTCCTATGAATGATAGTGCTGAACACTTCATTATTTTGGGGAGCGATGAGCATGTGTGAATTACAGCAATCTTGCCTGGCCTTCCTTTGCAGCAGTTCCAAGTCTTGACATAACTGATAGTTTTTTCTTGTAGCTGTAGCTTTGCCTTGAGCTCTGTTATGTAAATGTTTGAGCACTTTCTCTCCTTCCTTCTTAAAAAGTTCAGCTTTAAGACTTGATACTGGGGTGGAGGTGGTCTCTGATCCCCCTTCTCAAAGCTCACCTCTGGCAGCCCCTGGAGATGCAGACTGCTCAAGATGTCTGCAGCACAGCCTCTTCCTGCACCATCTGCATGATGGTGCACTGCAGGGATGGGGGACTCCAGGCACCTCATTAGCTTGAAACCTTGTCCCTCATCACAGTCTTTCCTTTGGTGAGAGTTGTTTGTAAAGTTTTCTCAAAAAAATCTACCCAAGGTAGTTTCTGTTCTTTGTGTTTTCCTGAACACAGGTATTAAGGTGGTTGTATCCACTGGATATTGTGTGAATGATGTTCTTAAGTTTAAATAGGCTCATAACCTACTTGAAATCCTGAAGATGCTGATGCAGGCTGGATCCAGTACTGAACTGGCAAAGGTGAAAGTGTGGAATAAAGATGAAGCAGAAGTTTTGACATTGGTACATCCTTGCTTGCTGCCCAAACAATCTGTTTGTATGTGTCCAAAAGCCTTTTAGGCAGTGAAAATTATCCAGCAGTAGAGTATGGCCAGAAAAAGTCTGAGTAAAGAATGCTTTAAAATGGGAATTTCTTATGATAAAGAAACACTTGTCTTGATTAAAGCAAGAATATCAGTTGAAAACATTTGTGACTTTGACCTTCACCTCTGGACTCAGTTTACTGTGTAGAGTGTTTCAGTTGCCTAAATTCTTTGCATTCTGTCACTACAAAGGGTGCTGGATGCCTCAGTACTCTTGGAGGCTACCCAAATTGGTCTTAGACTGTTTTGAGACTGGTTGCAGTGTGACCTGGAGAGATCCCCTGCAGTAGATTATCCTTCTAAGAGGAATGCAGCAGGTTTTACTGAAGCATCCTGCTGGGATGAAGGAGAATGAGAAGCGTGCAGTGCTCACTGATGAGCAGAAGGACTGTGAGGTGATGAGGAACCATGCTTGTGGCACAGGCAGCATTGGGGACCATGGTGCTTGCAGGAGTGGGCATGACTAACCAGCAGATGCTTCTGGCCATTTCTGTGCCAGGGGTTTTTCTAGCTGCTTCTCCACCACTGTGAATTAATTTGGAGAATTGCTGTCTGTCATGATTTTACTCAAAAGAAGTAGCTGATAATTGTGTTAAATTGATCCTGCAAACAGTGGGGAATGATGGTCAGTTTTTTCCATCTTCCCACCTTCACAGTCCCAGGGCGTGTGTTTCTGTGAGGACTTCCTGAAGCCCTGAGAGTTGTTGCCCAAAATACCCCAGTGCATCTGTGAATTGAGGATTTAACAATTTTGCATGCTTTTTGATGTCGTTGGAAGGTTTTCTTCTTGATGGCTCTGCTGTTGGCTGCTCTGTCCCCGGACAGCCCCTTGTTTTAGGTGATGAAGCCTCCCAAGCAGATGATGTGCTTTTGGGCTTCTGTTTTCTGTGGGGTTGCAGGGCAGAGACCCTCCTCGGAAGGGAAGGGCCGGGCCATCTGAGACCCTCCCCAAACTCTTCAAGTAGGTACTTGATGGTTTTATGGTGAAAGTAATTAGGAATTAGTGTGTCTGAAGTGTGTGGTGGTTGTGTCACTGGCCATTAGCAATCACCTCATCCATTTGCTCTGAACTCGCCTTATCAATGTGTGAATGCAAAAGCTGATCTATTTATTGAGTCTTCCTTGCTTTAGCTGTGTAATTCAGTCATCCTTATAAAACACTAGTCTAACTCCAGCAACATGCTTTTGCTCTCTCTCAGGGTTTTTGAGTGTTTCTATGCGGAAGAAAGGGTAAAAAAGAAGGGGAGGGTGTGGGAGCTGAACCACAGTTGCAAGCCAAACAGGAGAAGTACGTTTTGAGGAGGAACTTTTAGGGTGAGAGGTGGGATGCTCTCAAGTGGCTCATTCAGAAACCAGTGGAAATCTACCTTTTTGATGCTGTTAAGTATTTTTGGTTGGAATTTAAGGACTGTAGGGAGAAAACATAAGAGTGAGAAATAGTGGCTGGTATGGTGGGAGTTAAGAAGGTTTTTGTAAAGGAGCTTTTATAAACCAAAGGAAAGTCACTACCTAAGAATAAAGCAAGGATAACTGTTTTACCTGTTAAAACATTTTATTTTGTTACCCATGGCTGGATTTAGTTCATTGCAGTAGTGTTTTTAAGTACAGCCTTATAGGAATATTACAGCTACCACCCAGTTTAGGTAGCACACCTACTTTCTGGCTGTATTGCTGACAGTAAAGAAAACAGTGTTTTCATCATGCTTGTTCTAGGTTAGTGTGGAAATTGTTTGCATACTTCAGTGCTAGCAATACAACTATAAACTGTGTTCAGAAAACATGACCTTGAAATATCCTTAGTTTTACCCCTTTTTGCATGTTTAGTGTGCACTACTAATCTTTCTTTCCCTAAAACTCTGTTTTAGGGAAACGACATATAAGACTCAAGGAGCAGTCATAGATATTGCCATATTCTTCTGCTTCCTGTGTGTCTATTTTCTATTGCAATGCTTGAAGTGTGTTAGGATATTGTATTATTTTTCATGTTGTAATTGGTTTCTCTCTGGGTGGATGTGGGGTTTTTTTGTGCTTATGTATTATAATCCTGTGTCTTTGTTCTGAAAGTGTAGTGCAATGATTCATGGTGTTTTGAGAAGGAATTGAAGCCTTATATCTGTTCATATATTTGAATTTCATGCATGGTGTTTTGAGAGAAATTACAGTTGACCCAAACTCTTGAGAGCTTTTTAGGATCCCAGCTGGAGTTCTTCCATGTGACTGGTCTCCCAGCAGAAGCCGGATTCCCATAATCAGAAAATTGGAGCTGTTTTCAGGTCCTTATGTTGGCCTCTAAAAGACATAGTTACCAGCTTTTGCAAATCGTACCTCTCTTCCAATTCAGCCCATAAAACATCAATGTTTCTTCCTATATTCTTTTCTGGCTAGAAATTACCTGTGCAGGATTGATGGCAGAAAACGTTGTTCTCTCTCCCTGCACCCAAAGGAAGCTGAGAAGGGAGGAGGTTTCCAAATCAGAAGCCAGGTTTTAGAAACTTCTCAGTATCTTGTAATGCTCATGGAGATGGAGAGCTTGTGTCAGGATGTGCGTTAGGCCTTTGAAGACCGGCTGTAACTGCACTGTGTTGCAGGGAGCTCTTAAAATACCTGGCCAGAGGTTTATATTGTTAGCATTAAGTCAATTCTGTGCTTAGGAAACGTGGGCTGGGACTGTATGTGTGGATCTTCTCACTGTACTTGGATGCTGTGACTGTCTGAACAGCTAAAGTCTGTGCTGGGTACTCAGAGCCCCTTGTCTTGCCCATTAAATTCAGTAAAAGTGAAGGTGTTCTCGCTTTTCAACAAAGGGAACCTAAGCCATCTTGTTCCTTGCCAGATTGGTTAGGGAAGGGGGAATGATTAGGTGAATGAGGGGAGAGGAGAGAGGAAGATCTTTATTTCTGTGGCTACTTGCACAGAGTTTCCACATGCTGAAATGCAGCCAGAATTCAAATAAAAATGAAGTAGTGCTGGTTTGGAAAAAGAATAAAGTTCTGATCTTTTTCCACTGTTGTGACAAGCAACTGGAGGAATAGCTGAAGTATTCAGAAGAAATGTTGATGCACCATCAGGACAAAACATTAAACATTAGTTCTTGAGTCGCCAACACCCATGTTTTGACTGCTGTGCAATTGCCCTGATGGTCAGACTTAGTATTCAAGTAAGTAGAAGTTGCTAGAGCACAAGATCTTTTTCTACTTGGGTCACTTATTAGGTGCCCAAATAAGCGTTGAGAAGACTAATTTCAAGTGAGCCTTGCAAAAGGCAGCACTGAGGGCAAGATTGTATCAACCTCTGAAAGTTCAGTCTTGATCTGGCGACTTACAGCTCGAATGTGTGGTTGAGAGCACGGTTTTAGGAAGATGCACAGCCTGATTTCTGAGGACTAACTAGGAAGTGCAGGGGATTAATGTAAACTTGAGGAAGGCATTGCAGTATGCTGTGAACATATCCATCTCTGCGCAGAGTAGAGGCTGGGAAGTTTAAAGCAGTGCTTCTGACCTTGGGCAAGACTCTTTTTCCACCTGTTTCCCACCTTTTTGTCAGTTCAGCCTGCTTTTACTGTCTTTTGGGGCAAAGCATACCAAATGGCACGGATATTTCCTAACCTTATATGGGGCATATCAGTACTGCTATATTACACATAACAGTATGCATGGCACTTGATTTTTGCATACCCATCTGTTTGCCCTTACTAATGCTAGCTATCAGCTGAGAGTCCAAGAGCATTTCTGCCTTATCCTGAGCATTTGCATCCATTAAAGTATTAATGATAAGAAGGGAAGGGCGATGAGCAGTTGGAAAACGAGATTTGCAATTAGTAGTAGGTGAACCAACTGAGCCTGGAATTTGCTGAAGCTCCTGGGAGATGGTTAGACCTGTTCTCATGCACGTGCTCCCCATGCAGCAGCACACAAACACTGGGGTGCCGCATGGGCAGCCCGGGTGGCTAATATTTATTGAAAATGAACAGCCTGTGAAATTGCTGTGAAAACATTGCATTGTGGAAAGGCTGTGGAGAGACCTGAGGGCAGCTGTTGGGACGAGACATCACAGATGCTCCTTTGGAAATGAGTGATTTGCTGCTGAAGAGCAGCTTGGCTCGTTTGTGGAGCGTGCCCTTGGCACTACCCAAACAGGGAAATCCACTGTGCTGGCTGCTTGTGTTGTAGCAGGATAGGGTTGACAAGTTAAGTGCTTCCCTTGGAGTTTTTACAATAGGACTTTCAAATGCTGCCCGACAACACTGAATTGGTGAGCTGATAGCACTGCTTACTGCATTATGGAAAGCCACGATGCTGTGCATTTATTTGCTGCCTGTCTGGCCTTAATCCTGAATTTTACATTATTTATAGATCAAAATCAGGGGAGGAGGAGGAAGGAAGGATTTGAGCTTCTTCAGATTCTAGTGCAGTCCAGAAATTTGCCCTGGTTCAATAATTTAAAAAAGGTGTACACAGACACAAAAGCAATACTTTGCAACTGGGCATTTTATGACTCCATATTAAAGCCTGAGCTGAGCTGGGAATCAAAGACTTTTTTTCCTAATACAAGCAGTTATCTTCTTGAGATGCTCAGGTTTGAGAGTTTATAAGTCCAGCCATTAACTACATTAAGAGTTAAGGGAAGAATGTTAGCAGCAGATCTTGAAAGACTCCCGCGTCTCATCAGGCTCACTGCTGGGATGCAGTGTGTTTTCTTCCAGGTTCATGTGCTGCTGAATGTGTCCACACTCCAGCTCAGAGTTGGGTGATGGAGCAGGTAGCTGTGCTGATCTGAGCTATGGCCACATTGCCAGCCTGTGGTGTAGCATATTCTGGAGTCTGTTGGCAGGTGGGGTCAAATACAAAAATGGATGTAGGCAGCTGAAAAGGGATTTAGATGGTCTTCTAGGGCTGAAATTACAAATCCCTACCCCACACTCTCTCCATGAAACAGTGTCATACTCTGGAGGTACGAGACCTTGTTAGGTACCTCTGATTTGAACGGAAAAAAATTTAGGGCCCCTGCGGTTATTCCTGTATGGAGCAAGTTTGTGACATTATTATGCTGCTGAGATATGGAGACCACCAACACCAGCAGACCAGTCTCCTCATATAAAAATGGGAATGTGCTTTTGCCACCCATACCCCTGGAAGTCCTCCTGGTGCCTGGGGGGAGACAGGGATGCTCCTCATAGCTGAAGGGTTTGTCTTCTTCCTGACAGAAGGTTGGGAAGTGCTGCTTTGGGGGCATGATTGAAGGAATTTGGATTCTCTAATTGTGTTTCTCTCCTTAGATTGTTGGGATTTCTTATCTGTTTAAACTTGACTGGCTGTGTTAGGTTTGTTCTGTAAATAGCTCATTCTCCTGTACTGTTGTTGCACAGTTAAAAAGTTAAATAGAGTTAAATAGCAAGTCACTCCAAATTGTAGGACTGTGGGAATTGGTAGAATTACGGGTAGTTGTAATATCTTTTAAAGCGGGTCTGCTATACTTTTTTCTCTTTTATTTTGACATGAGAGGTTTTTCTGGAAATGTTTAGGTTTTTCTGGCCATCTTGTAACTGTGCAGGAGGCATCAGGCATCATTTTTGCCTGTCCTTGGAAAAAGTCTACATCAGTAAAAGCACATTGTAGGTAACTAATAACCTTCAGATACCTGGAGCTAGGAAGTGCCATAGAAAGTCTGCAGCTGAGCTGTTGGATGGAAAAATAGTTTGCTTTTAAATTAAAAAAAAGAAGTGTTTTACCTTTTATAGAACTCTTTCTCATTTATTTAGGTCATCTTTAATGGGGCGGGGGAAGCTATTACCCCTGCTATCTTCATGCTGCTTGTGATTTATTTTCAACTTAAGTATCATGCTGGCATCACACAGGACATTTATGGTTCTGAACCAAGATGCCTCCCTCCCTGCTTGGTGGTAATGCCCTATCAACTCCAAATGGCAATTAATGCTGTTTCCCCAAAATGACTTCTGCAAAAATAAAGTGTAATTGGAAAGTAGTTGCCCATTACAGTGATTTATCTTGTCAGTGACTGATTTGTTATTTAACTCTAAAACATTTTATTGATGTCTTTGGAAAGTGACTACGTGACCTAAGTAAAAATGTTAAACTTATTAATCATGGTAAGTTTTCTCTGCTGAGTTTACCACATACATGAATTATGCAGCTTGTAAAATAGGCTGTTTATTATTCTAAGAAAATACAGTGCTGTACTACAGGCAGCACAAAGTTTTAATTTTATTAGTGTTAAAAATAAAAATGTTTAATGGATAAAAAGGTTAAGTGCAAGTTCTTGCTTCATTTTTTATAGAGTCCCTTTGAAGATGAAGGTGCTGTGTCCATAGTGAATAGTATTGTTGATGTTAATTTCCAGAACCTGAAGTTCTTACTAAGTTGCAACTGAGGGGAGAATCACCTTTTTCCTCCGAAAACACCAGGCGTGATGGATTGCAACAGTTTAGGCCTTTCTGGGCCTTATAGATTCCAAAATATCTACAAATTTATTATCTTTAATATAAGAAAATAGCCTTTATTATCTATTGGATTCCATTACATTTCTGGTGGAAAACAGTATGACTAATGATGCTAGCTCCCCTCTTTGCTGCAAGAGTAATAACTGTGAAGGTTGGTTTTGAAAGCATAAATGCCAGTCTTGGCTGAGTTGTGGTGTTTCTCACAGAAGTGGATAGAGTTGAAGAAAAAGATCTGGAATATTTCTGTAGAAGAAAGTAAGAAAAGGAGAGGGAGTGCAGCTGTGCTCGTGATGAATTGGTTGAGATATCAGAAATGAGCAAAAAGGCATTGCAGATCCTTGGAGGAAGAGTGGCTGTATTAAAGAGGAGGACCTGAAGGATAATGTCTTGAGTGTCTGCTGTCCAAGATTGTGTTGAGCTACCTGCAAAGAGGAGTCAACTCAACTTGAAATAAATTTTCCCTTCAACTGGAGTGTTTTCTGGGACTAATGGGGAAAGATGAGCTTGAACCAATTCATTTTGTACATAGTAGTGCTTTGTGTGAGTCTCTCCTTTGCAATTCATCCTTCTCGTGAGAGCTCTTCACATATGAGAACTGTGCTGCGGGCTGTCTCAGGACAGGCACCTTGACCAAACTGAGGGACGAAAGTCAAAATGCAGGTGGTGAAAGCATCAAACCTCTCCTCCTTGGACCAAGCCACCTGGGAACTGAATACTTGGTCACTCACTGAAACCAGCCAGGCAGAATCATGCTTTTTTAGCAGAAATCCTGTCATAAAAAAAATTAGAGCAAAGTTCTTGATACTGGTTAAAAGCAAACCCCATGGTTACAAAATGGCTTAATTTTTCCGTGCAGTAAGGGGTCCTCCCAACACTTCGCTTGCTGCATTGCAGGAGGAGTGAACATCACGCCATACCAGAGTGAGATTTTTTTGATTTCCAAGTCTGATGGGGATATCTGAGAACAAACAGAAACTTTGACATAATCAAATTGGTATTTATTACTCACCTCTTTATGTGCTCCATCACTGGAGGATCTGAGCAGCTTATTTACAAGACTGTCCACATCCTCTTTCTCCCGCCAGTCCCCTGTGTCATTGCAGTAATAAAAAGATGCTCTGATTTGGGTCTTGAAGACATATGTGTGTTAATATCCTGTTGAATAAAAATGCAGCTCTATAGAACTTTTTCTAATTTCCTTCTATCTGTAATGCACAAGACATATTATATGATCTCATTGTATTTTATTACCTTACTCTTTTTAATTTTTATTTTATTCATAACAAAAACATAAGATGAGCAGAAAAGATGAAGATCAAACACAAGACTGGCAACAGATACAGAACTTTTAACATGAAATAGGAAATTTCATGCTATTAGTATTCAGTTGCAGTGGAAGAAGGTAGGGTGAGTTGGTCAGGGGGGAGAGAAGTCAAAAAGATGTGGGAAGAGCACTGGACTTGGAAGGAACTCTTCTGCCTGAAAGTCTGGATCACGGGACTGTCCTCAAAGCAGCAAAATAGCTGGGAGTGATGAACTTTATCAACATTTATCTTCACTATGGAAATCCTTTATACTGTTTCTTAACTGGGATAACAGACGAATAAACCTTGTGCTTTTTAAGAAAAAAGCACTTGAGGAATTTGGCCTCTTGGCCTCCTGTCCCACTGCAGATCTGGGAGAGTGAGGTTATTGCTGGACAAGATTCACAAACTACCTTGTGTCATTCCTCACCCATAAATAATATTCCAGATGAGATGTGCTCTGCACAGGGCATGCATATGAAACTGTCAGCTTGTACTTGGTCCAAGCAGGTGCCAATCTATGATGTAGCTGAATGAGGGGAAGCCAAGCTGTATCACAGCTTGAACATTTACATCGGGATAGGCTTGGACCAGGGCATAGCTATTTTTTGTCTGAGGGAAATCTGTGAATGCCTGATGAGGAAGTAAAATATTTTGGTTTTGCAACATACTGCAATTTGTGAGTTGGATAGCAATGATGTAAAATAACAAGAGACACAGTCTCCAAATTCCTGCTTCTCTTCGAGTTGTGATATGATCCTTGAGTGCAAACTTCAGGGTGATCTGGTAGCAGCAGGAAAGACTGCAACATATTATTACTCACATATCTGTGTATCTAGTGACACTTGCAGAGTCTTTTGACAGGAGGCCCTTAATCCTCGGTCCCGAAGTCTACATCTTAAATGGTAACCATTAAAATTAAGGGATTTGAGTTTTTTTAAAGTAAGCTTGTCTTGTTTGATTCAGAGCTGTTGCTCAAGATGTTTCAGGTGGTTACTGATGGCTGTTGTAGCTTCTGGCATTTAACATTGGCCAGGTCACGGCTGAGGAAGTCTTTTCCTGTTGTCTGTCTGGCTGTAATGTGTCTGTGTGGTTTTGCCCCATCAGGGGCTCTCAGAAGCCCATGCTCCCAGCTCTGCAGGGCTCCTTGTGGTCTTGTGGTCGCCTTGTCAGCAGTGCATGGTCCTGATTGACTTGGTTCAAACGAGCCCTTGCCCCTGTGCTCTTGCTTTGCTAAGGCTTTTGAAGTCAAAGTCAAGCAGTAGATGCAAAGCACAGTGGCAGTGGAAGACTGAAGGACGTTGAGATGGGTGCTTTTCACAGACTATTTGATGTGCTCTAAACCACTTTTGTACTGTAGTAGTTCATTTCATTAGCTTGGCACTCCCTGTCTAAATATAAAAAATGCATGCTGAAAAATCGATTACTGTCACTTGTCAGTGTGCCTCATTTACCCTGCCTCAAATGCCTGGGGATAATTGGCAACAATAGAAAAGTTAGCAGCCTCTGACTGTGAGCAAGGTTGTGAAGGCACAAAACAGGGTCTCCTATCGTGACATTGTCATGACAGCTTTGTAGGGGTTTTGAAGCTGAGTTTGGAGGGGTGATGCCCAGTGCAATCTTATTCTTGCTCAGATAAGCCTTCCTTCTCTGAATTGCTCTCTGGGATAGACCACCACCTTTTCCCAGCTCTGCAAACCTGTCTGTAAACAGCTTTCAAGTGCTGCTCAGGGAAAAGGCCTTCTTGGGGCTCATAGCTCTGAAATAAGTCCATTGTCTAAATTTTGAAGTTGGTTCCTCAGCTTGAGCTTGTGTTGAAACTTGGATGGAGTCCTGTGGAGATCCAGTATATAAAGTTTTCCTGGGGGGGAAGTAAGCCCTGCGAGTCCATGCTTCTTGGGAAATACTGGAGAGTTGGGGGTACTTGGATTGTACTACAGCCTTTCTATTTAGAGATGTGGCTTTAGGATAACTCCAGGCAAAGATTATAAACTCTCTAGAGTGCCTTGTATTTTAATCTTCCCAATCTATAATACTTTCAGACTCTGCATATTGATTGCTTGCTTTTTTTCTCTGGTGATGTTAAAAATAATTACCAAAATGAAAACCTTAGTGCTGGGCATCTCTGCTGCTTTGATATGTATTTTTATTCCTGGTTAATCAGCAGTAAGTCTCAGGGATTCAGTGGGTGGTCCTCCGTATCATCAGTTAATACAGCTCTGTGTATTAAACACAAACCTTGATGTCTTAAAGTATATTACTTGATGGAGCAGCTGAGGTTTTGCCCTGTCATTTTGAATGATATTCCATAATATTATTTAATGTGATGTTAACTTTCAACAGGGGCATGACTAAACACTAGAAATTAAATTTTTTGACATTTGTCTGTTCATTATGGTTGATGTGCAGTTTGGCATCCTTTTTTAAGTAACACTGCATCTAGCACTGATAACATGCTTGGAACATAATGAGTTGTTGAAAGATTATAACGATGGAAAGGTCAAATAATCACTTAAACATGGTTAAAAAATAATTCTTGAAAACACTGTTGGACTGCTTCTTCATTTGATTTAGTTAAAATCTTTAAAGAAAACTCCCATAGTTCCATTTTCCTGAGATAAATACAACAGAAATAGATAGCGCAGAGGAAGAAGAAAACCTCTTATGTTTTAATATCATTCTAAAGAAATAAAACTAAGCATCCTGATTTGATAGGGAGACACTCTCTGAACATATTTTGCAAGTGTGTTTGTTGCTCAGTGCAAATTAATTACTAATTGCCTGTTATGTGATGTGTTGAAATTAGCTCTTCCTCATCATGGCTTGAGACATCTTTGCCTCCCACTTCTTAAGGAGGTCAGGGCTTCGGCCTCCTCTGGAATCCCAAATGAGGTTTGTCAGTCAAGCGTAGCAAAATCTAATCTCATCCAGAGAAAAAGAAGAAAACAGACCAGAAAATGATCTGATTTTCCGATTTCATGGCCAAGGTTACCCCGGGAAGTGCTGAAAGTGGCATTTAAAGCCCGTAACTAAGGTGGCATGCCAAACTAAGCACTAATAACAGATCAACCGTGTGGAAAGATATCGCTTTAACAATTTTACAGTTTCTAAGTGTGAAAATTGTAGTGTGGGCAAGCTCCTGGAATCTGTGGCAATTGGTTCAAAGAGATGGAATTGATGCTTAGTGAGAAAACATTTTCGGCCCCTGTAACTCTTAAACACCGATGAGGTCAGCTCCTGCTTTTGCTGTTCAAACATAAGGCTGAACAGCTTCATTAAAGAAACTTTTTTTTTTTTCTCAGAGAATATAAAAAGCAACGCCATCACATAGAAGGGGGTTGGCGGCTTGATAGGTTGGTGTTATCAGTGTGATCTTGTGCTGTACAGACCTAAAAGAAAAAGAACTAGGTGGCTGCACTTAAAACATGATGCATTTTTGCTTGTTGTAAGTGCTGTTCTGCTTTTGCTTCTCAGACCCACATGCTTCTCACGCACATACATATGTGTGTGCTCCCCTCCCTTGAGTTATGTCTGCACAGCTTTACTCACTGAAAATACCTTCCTGATGCAATATGTTAGGCACAATGCATACATGTCTCAGGGATGGGGACTGTGAGATGTGTATCAGAAAGGTGTTGAAGGAGCAGATTGAAAGCAAGTGTATGATTTGCACTGGAGGTAGTAGATGTCTTGGAAGAATAATCTGTTGAATGAGTTTGTACATCAAAGGGGTGGCTACTGTCTAGCCTCTAGCCAGATTTTAAACCAGCCAAAGGCCACTAAACATCTCCTACAAATAAATTATCAGCCAACCTTCCAATCTCAGCATGGTGAAATGCTCATGCTGTGGGCTGGATGTAGCGAGGGCTCCAATCTCCTTGTGAAACTGTGTTGCTAGACCTCTCTCCTCTGATTGGCCTTGACAGTGGAGTTGGCACTTGCCATTTTATGCAGCAAATGCCCAGGAACTGCCCCAGGCACTTGTGTGGTGACAGACCCACCCCACCAACGATGGCCAGGCAGCCAAGACCCTGCAGCTGGAGGAGGCTTTGCTAGGACTGGAGGAGCTTTGCAGAGCTCCTTGTGGCCCTTAGGGAAACACTGCTGGGAGGAGAGTTGTCTACAGCAAGCGGAGATGTTCTCACCTCCTGTGGCTTCAGGGTATGCCTGAACTTGGATGAAGGCATTTTGGGCCAGGGTGCAGCAGCGCTGCGGGTTGATGGGCTGTCTCTACAAGGCACTGGGTGAGAAACAGCCATCGGTATTAGGTAGGTCCCAGAAGTGATGATTACAGTAGTCCTTTCTGTGAATGTCAGAGACCTCTGAGATGATGCCTCCTACTGGCTAATCTGGTATCAGTGTCTTTGCAGCTGAGGTAGTTTGAGTGCCTAAATGAGGCTCCAGGGATCAAGCTTTAAGTACCTCTTAATTTGTGGCTGTTGATCAGCTGGAATTAGTGAGGCCTGGGAATTTACCCCTGTTGCTTTCGAGTTAGGAGTGGGAATTTTAAGCCTTATCTATTTGACAGCATATTTATAACCTGTCATTGAAAAGAGTTTGTCCTGGCCTGTGCGAAGCACATCTACGGGACTCTTCAGGGCCAGTGTAATTTTTGTGAAGACTTTGTCGTGGGTTTTTTTTCTCCTCTGTATTTCTACCATGTAAGCCTTGCGTATCTTCTGTGCATCTTTTTCTTCTAGCCAGTTTTAACTCTTGCCTTTTAAAAGTGAAGATTCTGATGTGATAGCACTAGAGAGGCAAAATGTGTCGGTAGTTGGCTGAGCTGCAATAAGCTATTTTTGCACAAATTTCTGCTCTCACCTCATGTTGATGTCAGCATGTCATGTTTCCAGAACCAGAAGTCTAAAGCGGCTTATATTTAACACTCTCTCCAGAGAGAGACTGGAGCCTGGCATGCTCACGCAGAGTAATGAGCTCTCGTGTTTCAAGGACAACCCAAGAAGATGTCTTGGCAGCCCATGCCCTGTACCACATTGTACCATGGGCTGCCTGATGCAGACGATGAGCATTTGGGCAGGTGAAACCCTCACTCGGTGGGTGGGAGTGAACCGGGGGGGTGCTCTGGCACAGGCTTCTGCAGTGGCTTCTCAGCCTGGCAGCAAGCACTCAGAGCTCCCTGACTTGGCCTAAAGATTATGAGTCAGTATTTCTCTTTTTTTTTTTTTTTTTTTTTTTGGGGGGGGGGGAACCTTAGAAAGCATCAGAGGACTGAAGAGCAGAGAGAACTTCCACTGTTCTCATGCTAGTCCTTGTCCACCATAAGCACAAAGTCATATAATCCTGCCCATTAACTCATTTTAACATCTTTACTGTACCACCTGCTCCAAATAAGTTGAAGATCTGGTTGAACCTCACTTGAAAGCAAAAAGCTGAATTTTAGACTTCCTCTATAGGGAGGACTTCTGGTGAAATGAAAGAAAACAGAGGGAAATGCTGATTCAGTTCTTTTTGTAGAGCCCTGTACCACTAGCCTCTCTGTTTTGAAATAATTATGAACCATGTGTTGCCCCTGCCAGCATGCCAAAAAGGAGAAGACTTTTATGGAGAAATTGTGCATATGCAGTTCTTAAGCCTCTGCTCTCAGGGGCCATGCTACCTGCTTGAAATGGGGAAAATAAAGCAGTCCCACAGTGTGTCTTTGCAGCCCATCCCTACCAGCTCCTCCAGGCATGCTGAGGCATTGAGAAGGCTTGAGAGACTGAAAAAAGCAATCTCCCTCTGAGGAGTGGCCTGGCAGTTTCTGACGTTGGTAGCAGCAGCACCCTGCTGCCAGTGACTGTGATGTGGTAAGGCATTGGGCCCTGGCTGGGATTTTTAGGATTTTTTTTTGGGTTGGGTGGTTTTTTTTCTTTGTGGTGGTTTTTTTTTTTTTTCTTTTTTCTTTGCAACACAAGGGAATTGAATGTATTTGCAATCAGGCTATATTGTAGTTGTAATCTATGGCAATTGTGGACATGGATTTGTCACATCCTCCATATTTATCATCTTAAACAAAAAAATTGTTTAGAGCTGTCTCAGTCTAAAAATGCTAGAAAGGCTGTTGTCATTTCAATGGGTTTGGCTTCAGAAATATGTTGTCTGCATGGGTAATTAAAACCACATCCACTGGCATGTACTGCAAGCTTTTTTCTGATGCCCAGAATGCACAATATGTATTTACCTACAAAACTCTGTTTTATAACACAGTTTATAAACTTTAATTCTTCATTCATGTGCTTTACTGCATCAGCCATGTTTCTAGCAGCCAGAGATATTTGAACTCCTACCTGTCTACCTCCTAAATGAGCAGGTGTGACCTCATTCATTTGAAGTGACACATGGAAGATATTTCTGGGTTTATCGGTAATAGAGAGCACGAATTGCTTACTTTTCTTACCTAATCTTTTTGGGTTGGGGGAGAGGAGAGTTGGGGATGGGTATCACCATACTCAGTGGTTCACTCCTACGTGCCTGAGTCCCAGATGTCACTGCTGGCTGACTGCTGGTATCTCTGCAGGTGGCAGAGGCAGCTGTTACAGGCTAATGTGTGTTAACTTGTGTTTTTATATCCCTATCCAGCTTCCAAACCCTAAGGGATGGTGAAATGGGGAGTGAATGACTGGAGCAGGAAGAGGCTCGAGGGGCAGCCTTGGAAGAAGGCACAGCCCTTGCCTGGGGTGGAGAAGGGTGGGGGGAAATTATGTTATTTCTGCTAGACATCATTGGACTGTTGGTTCTCTCACAGAGGCTTTGAAAAAAGGAAGGAGCCCGGGCTGCCTGCTCCCTTCTTCTCCAGTGAAGCAGCAGCGCAGCGCCTTCTAAGTCTCTGGACTTTGGTTTACAGCCAGGCAAGTTAGTTCCTCCAGGTTGTCTCCTCTTCTGAAACAGTGGCTAATCCACTAAATAATGAGCCTCTCTTTTTAAAAAAACTTTCAAACGATGAAGCATTAGCTCCTAAACCACCTAGGGAAGGCAGCATCTTTGTGTGTCTATTAAGCCATATACTCTCAAATTCAATATAGCAACAGAAAAAGACAGGGTGAACATTAATTAAGAAGTCCACTGATAATAAGAACTGATTCCTCTATAGAAACGATCTGTGCTTGAAATAGTTTGATTTTAAAGCTAAGTGGCAAAAGCTAAACCTTAAATATTCTAAAAATAAGGGTATTTTAAGGGCAGACAAATAGTATGATGGATTCTTTAATTTGTGCATCACTGCCTTTTATCTCAAGAGTCGGTCCCCAAATAATATTCCCTCCTGAAGATTTTGTCTGGGAACATCCTCTTCCCACATCGGCAAGAGGACTGCCTGACCTTTTCCTCTAAGTTACTCAAATGAATGGAGTGACCACGCAAAGGAATATTTTAAAAAACACCAAAACAGCCCACAAACCCCCACCCCCCAAAAGACCCCGACATGTCTGGGTTGTGGATGGATGTGTGTTTGGGTGTGTGTGTGTGTATATATATGTATGAAGCTATCTGATATGCGTTTTAGAGATGACATTTGAATAATGTTTCATAACTAGGCAAGGAGATTAAGATCTAAATATAAGTACTTGGCTGATAAACAGGTATTGTGTAGCAGTGCTCTGCAGTGACAGTATGGATTTAGTACTGTGGATGGAGGAGTGGGATTTCAGACCTGAGGTCAAGACCTGGTCGATTCCCATATTGGGCTATGTTCTGTTCTCTTGGCCATGTCTGCAAGCCCAGCTAGCAGAGGACTTCCCCAGGCTAAGAAAGCAAAATCCACCAATCTCAATTTAGATTGACTTGGCTAGCAGAGGGGATGAATATCATTGGTAGATGTTAGCTGGCTTGCACAAAAATTACTAATCGTTAATTTGCCCTGGTATCTTTGCTGCAGTTTGTCCAGTTGTAGCAGAGTCAATTGGAGGATGCCGTGTTGTTTGTGATGAAAAAGGTTAATTTATGCATTGTAAGTTATTCTTATGGTTTGGCTTTGTTTCGGTCCTTGCCTCACTCTCCCTTCTGATCTGTTCCCCGGAGGGATTTTGACCAGAAGCCCCAGATGCTGCTTATAAATTAACCTAAATGAGCAGCCATGGCGCTGTATGGGATAAAGGCAGCTAAATGTTTTGAGGGTATATAAAGTATGTGCGTCATCAGCAAAACTCATTGCTGTGAACATTGTTATTAGAGTGGCTACGAAGTGTTCTCCATGAATGTTTCTGAATGAAATTAAAAACATTTAAAATTCCTTCATAACTTTGACTAAGATAACCTTTTGTGGAGTGAAAGTGTCTGGGTTTTGGACAACAAGTGGAAATTATTTAAATGTATTAATTATCCATCAATTCTTAAGGAAAGATCATTTAGAAAAAATAGTTTCCAATGGAAACTTTTGAGCAACCATAATTAAGAGGTGCATCTCAGTACTTTGCTGTAATGGAATCCAGATGATGAGTAACTGGAGTGTGTCCGAGTTCCCCCAGAGCCCATTGCTCCTCTTGGCAAAATAAACTCACAGGTTCTAGTAACTGTTTAGTAAAAGTCTAGCAACTTTACAGATGTGTTGGAGACCATTTATACCTGCCTTTTCTCCACATGGAGAGCCCTTCTGTGTTAAGCAGGTCCTTTTTTTCCATGCGTTTCTCCATGAAAAGTTGTCAAGCTGAGTTACTTGTTGTACCAAAGTCAGGAACAAAAAGCCAGGAGATAAAACCTTTTCCTCTTCCAGCACAGCCAGATACAGAAAGCTGTAACTAACATCTTGATGGGAAAGGAATGGTATCTGTTACATATATTTTAATATGTGCATATATATACCTGTATGTACATTTGCGCATTTGTGTGGGTATTCAGATTTTTAAAGGGAGGAATCCTGAAGGTGAAATGAACACTGGAGATAAATAGAACTTTTTTTTTCCCCTCTTCCATGGGACTAGCTGAGTCTGTCTTAGTTAATATAAATCTGTGTTATGAGGACACAAGTCTGAAAGCAATGCTTTTGCTTTGTGGAGTCAGCGTCGTACATACAGGAGTAATTGAAACCTCAATTGACACCCGAATCCTATATTCCAAAGCTCAAAGGAAAAAAAGCAGAGAGAAAATAAAAATATTTTTTTAATAGTCTCTGCATGAAAATGCTTCAGCAGCTCTCCTTTACATCCCAAAGATACAGGATTCATGTTTCTGGTGTTACAAAGGAAACGTTTTTTCCAGCCCACAGCAGAGAGTGATTGCTGCTTTCAAGTTCATGGGGTCCAGTAGCTAGCACCTTCCCAGGTATGAACAGCATCGAAGGAGCCTCTGGGGTGTGACCATATGGGGAATATCCAAGTCCTGAGGCTCATAGATGTGCAGGAAGCATGGAGGCTCCAGCTTGCCTTGAGACACAGGCACGTCTGCTTTCTCTTGAAAGGTAAATGTGTTTATCTCAAAAGCGGAGTTGTCTTGTAGAGCAGCATACACTAATGGCCAGGAGGTCTGACCTACTCGGTAGGACCCTATTCAGTGCACATGTGATACAGAGATGGCCTCTATATTGGCATTCTGACTGGGAGCAGAACTACATTGACTTAAGGGATTAAACCAACCCTTCTCATTGCATTTCACTAATGAGAGCTAGCCAAAACCAGAGGTCTTGGGTTGTTGGCTTTGTTTTATTGTCTCTGCTCTTGTCTCTCCCTGGTGTGCAGCTGTAGATAAGCGCAGCCCCTGCAGGTCCTATCATGGAGAAATCAAATCTGCAGGTGATGTTTCGGACCTGGCATTATTATTTGCAGCAAAACCGTACAATGAACCCAAAATGGCTTGTGCTCAGCTGTTGTACGCAGCAGCCCCTGCCTTGCCAGACTTGGTAGCATCTCCAGACGTTGTGAGCCACCATGTTACAGACTGCTAACTGCCATGTGAATGTTGATTGCCATAGTTGTCATTATTAATCGTGTCTCAGATTTTGTGATTTCCATTCCTGTGAGCATCCCTTTCCATTTCACTCCCCAGAAATTAGAGTAGGAAGTTTTGGAAGGGTTTTGGCTTTGCTTCCAGTGATAGGCTGGATATGGTACAATGTGAAAGTAGCCTTCCTGCATTGTAGAGGAGTGCACTTCTAGCAGCATGCTGGAGTCACAGGGGATAAATCACTGCATAACTTGCCCCCGCCTGGAAGGCTTGCCTTCAGTCAGGTAACTGGATTTGCCTTGAAAACGTCGAGGAAATTCAGCTGTGATTGTTTTAAACTCCACAAAGCAAATTTGTGCATCTACAGGAGAACTCTCCTGCTTCATTCACCTAGAAGCAAGGTTGAAAGTTATTAAAAAGAGTCAGAAATGCATTTGACATCTGTGGCACAAACACACACAATTCTTCATCTTGGGGGAGGGAGGACCTTCAGGTAATGGGATTTAGGAAGTTTCTCTCCTCTTTAAGACCTTGTTAGGTGATGTGATTGCCTTGCCACCTAGTAACAGGCCAATAAGGAGACTTTTGATGGCTGTCACTCAGCAAGGGAAGTGAATGAAGTTAGATGATGGTGATAAATTGCTTGCCACATTGGCTGCAGAAGGGGTTAGGACAGGGCAATTGTCTGCCTGAAGCGATGCGGAGCAGGTGCACTCGCACCTTAGCTGAGTAATGGGAAGTGCATTATATTAGACTTAATCTGTACATGCATGTACGAACGAGTGCTGCAAGGTATTGTGGGGTTGTTATTGTCATAAAATCCTTAAAAAGCACAGAAAAAAACGGGTACTAGACAGGAATATGTTAATTTCTCTGGCAAGGTCGGTACAGCTCCAGAGAGCAGGATTGCTGTGTTAACTGGCACCAGCAAGTTCCTGGCCCTACATTCTTTTTCTCCCTTTAATAATTTTTCCCCAGTTTTCTCTATGCAAAGTTCTTTTTGCCCTCCTCCAACAAATACCCCACACCTTTCTGTCATGACTTTCATTCTCTTTTATTTCTTCCTTTCTGCAGTTGCTCCTTGCCTGTTGACTTTTGCCCTGGTCACATCAAGGGAGGAGATGCTGGGCAGCATTTCTCAGGATGGGGTGATGCTGCAGGGGATATACCCTATAGGAAGGGATATATCTTTAGGGATGTGAAGTTCATATAGTGGAGCAAAGTTCACCAGGAAGGGGAAGGGTCCAGAAAAGTGGTGCAACGGTGTAAAGGGAATATATTCAAACTTTTCCAAAGGGAACTATTCTGGGGGCTGGAGTTGGAGGATCAGCTAAACTTTTCCTGACCAAATCTCTCATCGGTAGGATTTTATTTGCTTCCCTGCTTTCATTGCTGGACAAGGCCAAGAGCAGATGCTTCCCTAGGTCCCAAGTTACTGGGATGCGGTAAGTGGGGTCTTTGAGCTACATCCATACCACACTCGAGATGAGCTGGGCAAACCCTGTCCTTGCTTTGGGTGGTGTCTGTAATTCAAAGAATGTACATGTTCGTTTGTTTTTGATTCAGTTTTGAGCCGAGTTAATCCTGGGTCAAATGAAATTATAGTGCAAGTCCTAAACCAGCAAATCTTCTTCCAGGCTTTCATGCTGACTCCTTAGAAGTAGCCACTCAGCTGTGTGCATTGCTGTGTAGCTATGCAAGTCCAGCTAATTTTGTTTTCCTAACTAAATCCTTGTTGGTTGTTTTGAATTTTTAGAGTGAGATTTCCAAGAGGAGAAGCAAACTAAAGTTAGGTTTCTAGACCTGTATGCAGGCATGTAAGTGAAAGATGTGGAGTAAAACCTCTATCTCATTGAAGCTAATGGTGAGCCTTCAGTCACTCCTTATTTTCTGGGAGGGCTTATTAATTCCCTTGAAGTGGCTGGGCACTAACACTTATAGCACAAGACAAAAATCCCACACGTTTCTTGCCTAAGTGTAGGACGTTTGAAAGCAGCCAGTGATACTGGGAGTGATTTGGACTTGGGTTACCAAATTGTTAAAGATTGAGCTTTTAAATACATTTAGGTGTTTCATGACTGGGCATGCAGGACTTCTGAAAATCCAATTCTGGCTTAGGAAGTTTTCACCCAACATCTTGCTGTTAGAGTAAATGAATGTCTGTGAAGAGTGCTAAGTATATGTTAAATTGGTGCTGCCTTGTTTTTAGAGGCCAATGTTGCCATCTTCCCCCTAGGAGGGAGCGAGCTCTGGTAGCAGTTCAGAAACATCCCCTTGCTGAATCCAGAGTGATCCAGAGAACTTGGCTGGACTTGGTAATGGAACAACAACAAAAAAGCCTGCTTAAGCAGTATCCTTTATTAAATCTGAATTTGTAGCATGGGATAAAAAATGTCTCTCTTCATAAAGGGTATACTTTATGAATCAATTCTCTGTGATGGTGGTTGATGGAGGCTTTATACAGAGTGTATGCTTGGGAATTTAACTTGGCTACAGGTGCAGCTGCGAAATTTCTGGCCAGCAGCAGAAATCTCCTCGTGTCTATCTTTCATTAAATCATTGCAGCAACGCTTACCTGCCTTTGTACTTCAGCAGCAAATGCTTGCATAAAAGGGAGATGACAAATACAATTCTCCCCCACAGGTTACTTTTAAGAAATACTAATTGCTTGTAAAGCTAGAGGTAAATAATGGAGAAGGTGAAAACAGAAGGGGGAGGGAGTCTGCGATCCAAATACCTGCATGGCGGGAGGTTGAGCTGAAGGCACTCTTGGATCAAAAGTAATCGCACTGCTGTGGAAGCCATAGGTAAACACCCAGTGTCCTGATAAAAAAATGTTGTCACTGCACAACAAAACCAGTAGGATTTTGTATGCGTATGCCTTGCTAGGACTGTCACTTGCCTACAGCCCCTCATCTTCTCACTTAATCTGAGTGCCAATGGGTCAGATCCTGCTTCTGGGGCTCACCCAGGGGTTGTGGAGTGCAGAGACTCCAGCATTGCTGGGGACTGCAGGCAGAGAAGCCCGTTCTGCAGTTAGTGCTACATGTCTCTTGAGATGTACCTTGCTAATAGTCAGTTGATATAGTAACACAATCAAACAGTCAAGAATTTAAAAATTGTTTGGCTTCTGAATTACAAATTGCAGTGAATTTTTTTTTTAGAGCAGGTGTTGTTATGGTGTGAGAAGAGCTGGCTGGAGCGACAGCATGAAATCTTCTAGTGCATGTGTAGACCAGCACGATTTCCCATGCATATGGATGAAAAGAGAGGAACTATTTGTATTTTCCCCAATAGGCTCTACCAATGTCTGACATATTACCGCAGGTCTTCCAGCAGAATAACAGAGACAACAATAGTTTTCCTCTGTGGTCTCATCGACTCTCTCTAAGAGTTCTGGCTTGGTATTAACAAGTAAACAATGTTTGTTTCTGCTAGATTGCCTTATGCTACAGAGATAAAATAAAATTACCAGGAAGAGAAGATTTTATAAACGAGTTACTGTGGGGTTTTTTTTGCTTTCTGAAAACAGCCCAAACCAAATGCTGCGAACTGAAAGGAACGAGGGGAAAAGTCACTGAAGGAGGAGGTGGTTGGATATATATTTATTGCATTTGTAGGAGTACATTATTGCTGATTCAATGAAATAAGAAAATTGTTTAGGCTTGCCTGAATGAGCATTACTTTATCTAATCAACCTTTTCTAAATTGGTCTTAATGTACTTCTATAAATACATTATTTCCAAACCCTGGGTTGTGTGGGCAGCATCAATTCTGCTCTGCTGTGGCACTGAAATGTGCCCACCCTTTTATTCCATGTTGGAAGGCATTATACTCATCTCTTTTTTTTTGTGTTTTTAATCCCCGTCGTCCCCCCCCCACCACCACCCAAGAGGGGCATTAGGAAGTTGGTTGGAAGGATAATGGATCATGTGTGGCTGAGTGGGATGGGTTATTTAGTGGTGGGGTGCCAGCTTCTCTGTAGGCAGGCTGCTGAGCGCAAGCCTGGGCTGCTGTATGTGTAGGCCTGATTTTGATGACCCTCTGGTAGCCTTCTCATGTCCTTTGAGCCAAGAGGACTCTGCATCTTTGTGCTCATGAGTTGCTTTTCCAGGGGCGTGGGAAGCCAAAGTATTTGGGCATTGAAGTACTGAGAAGACTCTGTGACTTGGGACTCTTCAGATTGCTGACAGGCTTGATCTTGGGGTTTTTAGGAGATAACTTCCAAAATGTGACCCAGAAGGCTGATTTGATGAGGAAAAAGAAGGATGCACTGCCAGAGCTTAGTATGACCTCAGGCAAAGGAGCTGCAGTAGTATTGATTTGGGTCCAGAAAAGGGATGAGCCTCAGTCAAACTCAGAAGTGAGCCATGTGGACTTTGCCCCAAGGGGCTGGGATCAGGGGCTAAGCTCTCCTCCTTGTGCTAGCAGGGCAAGGAAGTTTCTGGCTAACCAAATAAAGGAGGGTTTGAGTACAGGCTGGTGGTTTATGCCTTTGCTAGCAGAGCATGCAACTTCTCCTTGCTCCTCCTGGAAACTAATTGTGTTGTTAAGCTGAAATGATACATCTCAAGGTCTTCATGCATGGATCATGAAAAAGCTAAGTAGCATTACAGGGCTGGGAAGCAATAAAGCATGGATTCGTGGGAAAAAAACCCTCAACAACCCCTGTCAGTTTTGCCTTTGATAAGCAGTTAATTTAGCTCAGAATTGGCAGAATTCCCTGTACTTTGTGTAGGGAATTTCTAGGTTATGCTGTGAACATCAGAGTAATATTTGGTTATCTGAGACAACTGACAAGTGTTGGAGCATGACAGCTATTGGGAAAGCAAATTCCAAAGACAGGTTGAATCTGAATATATTATACTGTAAAGGCTGCTATAGGTGTGTATTATGGCAGAACAAAAAGCAGGATTGTTTTAGTTAATGATAGTAGAGGCTCTGTCTACATTAGCAGGTGGGATGATGCATTGGGGATGGATTCATAGGGTGAAGTAGCATGTTGTGCACCTTGTAAGGCCTCTGCTTTGCACTCTGTGGCTTGGCCCCTTGGAAAACCCTTAAGCACTCAGGTGTACTCCCAGGGCACGTCTTCAGGTTGAGTTTCATCCCCCCACAAATCCATTTTGCACAGTTGGTATTGTGTGCTGAGGGATGATAAGTTGGGATAATTGAGAGGTTCATTTCAAAAATACCCTTCTGAACCAAATGTTCAATATAAGTACATTTATGTTGTATTTTGCAGCATTTACTTTGTTCACACTTGCCTTATTTAAGCAGCTGTCCATTTTGGCACCAAAACATGGTACAGTCAATAGCTTTGCTAACCCTGCACCTGTAAACAAGGGTGTCTTTTCTCCATCAAACAGCGACTTTTCACTGTGCTCTTATGAAATACACAGCACTGTTACAGGACTGTGTTTTGAAGAGCCTGTTGTGAGTGTACAGTTCAGCTAGCCAACAGGTCTGTCCAAAAGAGAGACCTTTAGCAAACAAAAATGAGTGCTATGAAGAGAGGCAGTGAAAGAAGCCCAAAATATGTTTCTCTCATCTGAGGAGGGTTTAGGAGACCTTTATTGTCCATTCTGTGATGTCCTGATGTTGGTATGGAGGTATCCTAATGAAGCAATATGGAGAAGATTATTTTATATAAAATTGTTATGTGGGGGAATGTGTGCGGACTGACATGTATTTTTGTGACAATAAGCAGGATTTTGGTTCATAACCAGCACTCTAGCAGGGTGCTTCCCACCGCACTGTAAGACCTCAAGGAGTTGTGTCCTAGGGGTGTGCAAGCAATCGCATTTGATGCTCGGTGGTTGGAGAGCAGCCCCAGGTAAGACTGTAGGTGACAAGGTATCTTTGCATACAACAGCTCCACTGGTTGGGGAGCTCAGCCCTAAAAAACCCAAAGTTAACATAAAATCAAATCTGTAACTTGGAAACTGCAGCTGAGGAGCTTATGACTATTCATTTTAGGTGTTAAAATGTCTGTGGGGTTGGGGATTAGAAGGGGAGATGCTGCAAGGTAAGGTTTCTCTGGGGCAAACTGGCATGTTAGGGAGGTGTTAGCTATTACACTGGGGGGCTTTGCAGAAGAGCAGGCTTAAGAAATCTGACAACAAACAGACCATATTTGATCCCCGCAAGGCGATATGAGGAGTTTAATGCATAGCCTTCTGCAAATGCAAAAACGTCATCATTTATAACCTTTTAAGCAGTAATCTCATTGAAGGGAAATAACAGATAGCAATCTGGTTATTTATTTATTTGACATACTTTAAAAAAGATGAGAGCTACTTTTTACATTTGTTAATCTTCAGAATGACATACAGCTCTACGAGTAAGCCACACATAAGTTTCATAGACCGTGGCAGTATATTTTGGGGTTTTTTTAAGAGCTGTTGGGTAAATCCAGAGACTAGCAGATAATATACTCAGCTTGAAAATGATAAGCACGGAGATATGAAAGCCGTTCCTTTCCCTGCTGTTGAAATGGGAAGATTAGTGGAAATGTCATGGCTTAGAATTCATGAAGCAATGTTTCCCTAATCAGCCATCGGAGTAAATTGCCAGAATACAGTATATTTGTATTTATTTCTTTTATATGAAAAGACTCTGTCTAAAGGCGTGCTGAAACAGGTGTTATAAATATATGTAGAAACCATTATATATAATCTTCTGCTTTATAAGACTTGTCTCCTAATTGTGTTAGGTCTGTGATTAGCTACTATAAAATAGCTTGGCATACAACTTGGTAAATACTTGCCATAACATTCTCTGCAGGAGCGGCCTGCCAAAACACAGTGCTGCTGGCTGCCCATTTACCCTGCCTTGGGGTATGGCCCACGTATGTCTGGTGGTGCTGTGTCCTTTGGCTCTGGAGTAAGTAGGAGATAAAGGTTTGCTTTGCTTTGAAAGAGGTTTTGGCAGTGCCTGCAAATAATTTGCTGCTTCCAGGTGCAAGAGGTGACATCTGGGTGGACGTGTCCGTATTGTTTCTGTTGTTCTTGGGAGACGTATCTATGCTAGAAAATGCCAGATTTAGGAAGAGTGGGGGGTAGAATTCGCATAAGCATGTGCTATACATATAAATATAAAAATATATATACACACACACATGTGCCCTGCTGCTCCTCAGCTGGAGGTTTCTGCCCCTTCAGGTCTGGACACTAATTAGAATGAGTGAATTAGCAAAAACTGTGGCAAATTATTTAAACTAATGAGCTTGCTTCACTGAAGCAGGTGAGGGAGAGTTCACTCCCAACTCCTCTGCTGGCAGATCTGGAGGGGCAGTAACTTTTGACTAGGAAAGTGTTTGGGGTGAATAAACCTTCCCCCATTAGAGCCAGGTACAGGAAAGGAAATGGGTGCCCTCAGCTCTTCCTGGGATGGGATGAGCTTTGTGCTTCCCTGTTCTGCAAAGGAAGCAGACTGGAAAATAGCTCTGCTTACTCCTGAAGATGCTGTGTGAGCAGAGAGAGGAGGATGCTCCCTTGTGAAGGGAGCTCACAAGGTAAGTAGGAGATGAGGGACATAAAGCAGAAAGAGCACAAAACCTGATGGGACAACACAGGATACCTCCCCAGTTAGTGACCTTGTAATGGGAAACCCACAGGCCCAATATGTGTGCCAAAAAATATCGCATGCTATTTGGAGGTTATATTACCTTTTTTTATCCAGTATGGACAAAATTCATGTTCTCTGATCTGGGTTGAGATTTATAGCAGTGCACGATATTAGTACTTTTTTGATTACAGCGCTGTGGTGGTAGGAGACTTCCATGCATCCCTCTTGCTGCTAGAAGGCTGACAGGGTGTGCTTATGCCTGCACATGTATTAGCAAGGGTTATTAATTTCTTTTGGATGCAAAACTAAAATTGGTGTCCCTTGGCTTTTTCCTTACTGAAAATGGCTTTTTAAATATGTAAGAATCAGAAATCTTTTTTTTTTTAAGTACCTGGGTCCTTTCCTGAGCTGATCATTCACGTGATCATTTGTCATTAGGCACAGCGGGCAGGAGGTTAATTGTAATTGTGTGGTCACCTGGACTATTGTGTGATTTGAAGCAGGGTTTCTCTGCTGTGTCAGGTCCAACAGTATATTATTTGAAAATGTTAGTGCCAGGTTGCTCTTTAAATCTGCCAGGGAACTGAGGAAGAAGTGATTTAAGCCTTCGATTTAGTGCTCTCTTCTTGCTGTCGGCTTCAGGCCACTTTACTAGTGATAGCAGAATGTTAGCAGAATTAAAATACAGATTTTTTTTTAAATAAAATAAAATCAAAAGTAGCAACTGAGAAGGTGGAACCCTTCATCTTGGTAACTTAATACCATGTATCTTTGTTGACAACTCTATATGTAAATCACTAATTATTCTAAACTATTCAGTTCCCCTCCAGGAAATCCAGACTTCAACATTAAAGGCTAGCTGTAAGGAATGAAAGCCTTGTGCCAATTCCCCACAGGTTTTATTAAGCTGCAGAGAAAACCCAAGGGTTTTTTTCATCATGAATAACAGTGATAGAGGGGTCAGCAATTTACCTACATCAGTGGAGATTACTGGGTTTGGGGCCGTAATTGTAAACACTTCACAGCTTCAGTAATACATATTTTCTACCTCGGTGGAGCAGCAAGGGAAGGAGGGCATGACTGGCTCTGCTTGACCGAGATCTTCTTTCATCACTTTAGGCCAGATGTGGTGTCCAGGAATGCTGTGAAGGCGCACAACTGATTGGGGATGTCTGCCTTAGATGGTTTTTGACATAGGCTTTTTCCCAGCCTTTTCTTTTTTGGGATGGCAGGTCATTTACAGACCTGCCTGGTGGCTGGGACTGGATTTGGTGGCTTCAACACTGTCTGATCCAACTCTCGGGCTTGCAATTTGGTAGTGCTGCGAGACCGAGCTGCAGATTGCTTAGTCTGCATATGTGATAATGGTACATACCCTCCCATAGCCATGGGATGGCCAGCTCTCTTACCCATCAATGCGTTTGAATGGCACCTGGGTGGTCCTGTGTGAGCTGGGGGGTGGCTGGGTGCAGAATGAGGGTTGTGGGTCTCTTGTGTTTTGGACCATGAAAACTGTTTGGGCTGCATGGCCTTTGAAAGGAGAGGGCAGGAAGAAGATGAGTGTCTACAGCCTGGTGTAGAGGTGGCGTGAGCAGGTGTCTTGCATCCTGGAGGAGGAGAAGGCAAGCCCTTGCCTGGTCATGCTGCCTGTAGGCAGCACTGGTGTGGCTGATGCTGTGTGGAGGCCCTGTAGTGACTTTGGCATGTGCTGAAAGGTAAGGTCTGGCTAAAACCCCACTACTTAACACCATTGTTCTTGATTTTAACTTGAGTTATACATTCACTTTTGCTTTTAAACCCCTCTTGAGGAGTCTTGCAGAGATGCAGGAATCACCCGATTGGTTAGAATCCCTTTGTTAGCTTCATTCACCAGCCAGTTACCATGTATTTCTAAACTCTTACTTATTTCTATACTCATTTTCTGTTGTTTCATCCTTGTAGCTAATTCTTATGTGTTTCACTGTAACCCATCCATGTGCTTTTGGTCCAAAGTTCTTTTCAAGGAGAGACAAGCTGAAGGCTTCTAAATTCAGGGCTCCATAAGCAGAGCATGTTCTTACATTTTTCCTGGAAGAGACAGCTTCATCACCACCTGCTTCATTCCTCAGGCTGGAAAAGGGCAGCCCTGGAAGCAAAGCTTCCTATTTAGATTTCTTCTTAAATCTATTTCTCAGAGGCAAAGGAGAGCTTTTTTTTTCCCCCCATCTCTTTTTGAAAAAGAAATAAGACCAACCAAAAATCTTTCTGTGAATGTGTGAACAGTGATCCTGATGCCTTCTCCAACACTGGCCTTTTGTCTTCTTTCTTCTTTGCCTTCTATTTATACTATTCTTGGCCACCTTTCTTGAAGGAGCTATTGATTAAAGGATGCAAACTGCCTCAGATACTGCATCTCAAGCTACTCTTTTTCTCAAGTTGCTCGGTATGTGAAGAACATCCATTTTTGTACTGCAGTGCAGCTTTACCCAGATACCTGGTCTCTCCAGCTCTCTCCTTTTTTTATATTTTACTTTTTTCCATTTGCCCTCCCATCCTGCTAAATGGACATCTTGTCAAATCCTGTTTGCACAGACTGACAGCTATAGAGGTCTTGGAGAAAAAGCCAGATCCCTGCACATACACCCTAACAAACAGAATCAAAATGTCAAGGCACAAGTGAAATATATCACTGTGCTTCCCTGTCAGATTTTGCTAATATCACCTGGATAAATTGACAGAGGAACACCTGCAGCAAGTTAACCTATTTTTATTAGCACTTGTTTCACATATTTGTGTTTGGTTATGAATATAGGGACTGCTGGGGAGAAAGCTTTCAATTATTTCCTGGCAGGATGAAATGCCCCCTGTTCTTCACGCCGAAAGACAGTTGGGGCAGTAAGTCGCTTTCAAATAGCACAGCAATTAATAAAGAAAGAAAAAATAATTTCACAGTCTGTTGTTAAATTAGCAATTCTTCAGAGTGTCTGGAGTTCCTGGCAGAATTAATATGCACTCTGAAGCCTTGGGCAGCCTTGGTGCATATCATTTACCCAGCAGCTGTAAGAGCAAAATGCAGAGATGAGGAGAGGTCCTCGATTGCAAAGGAAATAGTAGAATTCAGCAGCCTTGTTCACAAATAATCAAGAAACATTTGGATTACATCCTTCATTCTTTGAAGACAAAAGTAGCAGAAACAGTGGCTGGAAAATGATGTGTTAAGTAACACGGGGGGAAAAAAAAGACAGGGAGCAACATACATTTGAGCTGGAAGAAGAAAGTATACAATAAAAGTGTAATAAATTTCGCTTGTATTGAAAGGGAATATTTTATAGCAGCTTTCTACAAATTGAATGCATCTACATAAATAATGTAGCGACACATTTAATTGCAACTATTTATTTTTAACTTTAGCTGGATGACGAGATAATTTCTGTGCAGAATAATGAACCTTGTGTTTTTGCCACTTGTGCAACTTCTAAAAAAAACAAATTGTGAATGGTATTTGGGCTAAGTGTCAGAGCCTCAGAAGTTCCTAGCTACTCTCTAGTGCATCTGCAAAGACACCAGCATCCAGAAGTGCATCCATATGGAATGAATGCTGGATACTGGGGAGGCCTAGAGATGACAGGGAAGAAAATATTACCAGTCCCTACTTGAGTCGAGAAACTCCCATTTCGTCTTTCAGTGCAAAGCGTATGATTTCAACTGGAAGAGTAAATACTGGGCTTCTTATATTTACCTTCTGCTGGCTGAGCTGTTGGTATTTGTATTTTCAGGTTTTCTTCTTGAAAAGGCTAGAAACCTCTTTTCTTTCTCTGTTTTTTTTTTTTTTTTACAAGACTGAGTTGTTAGATTCTCCTGCAGTCTCTACATATCAGGGCTGCTGAGAGGACAAGCAGCATCCTCCCATGCCACCCTTGCCCACTGGGTATCACAGGATAGATGCCACAATACTTGACAAGGCTTTGAAAACAAGGTGTGGAAGAGGAGCTGTGGGATGGTGAACTGTTGGGGGTGGTTGTGTATGAACCATAAAATGAGCAGGCTGCAGTCTTTTCTTGCAAGGCATAGGTACACCATACGGATGGTGCAATGCCCTTGTGTCCACACCAGTTGCTTAACTTCCTCCCCTCTTGTTGTCTTCCAGTCTTCCCTTGAACAAATCAGATGTGAATGGTTTCTGTAAAGCAGAAATGTTCCATTTTTTTCCCCAAACCGCCTTAGAAAGACTGTTCAGGTTGATGTGATGCAAGGGTGCAAAGATGTAGCAGAAATTACAAATAAAGACAGTGCTGGGTTTCCAGGGCAAACAGGCTTGTGCGGGCAATACTTATTTCTTTGGATGTAGCTGGAGAGCCAGCTAAGCTACACGTGAGCAACAGTGTCCCCTTATAATACTTTGAAAATTAAATCTCCATAAATCAAGCTTTGGCAGCTCATAAACCTTAAATAAAAAGCCTGTGAGAATGGCCAGCATTGCTGCTGCAAAGTGTGTTTCAGGCTAGTGCTTTATGGTATGGGGAAATAGTTTTGGTGGGAAGGAGGTTGTACTGGGGCTTCATGTAGTAAAAGGGAAGGCAGAGTTGGCTTTGCTTTACATTTTGCTTCACAGCTGAATTTGTGGAGCACTTGCATAAGTCAAGCAGCTATTTTTGGGGAAAGAACAAAGCCCTTGAGAAGAAGCAGTGGACAGGGGTGCTAGCAGGACATATCCCTCCCAAGAGTAGAATGCTTTTGTCCCAGAAAAGTACTGTTTGTAGTCTGACAAAATATCTTCTTGGGATATAACTGCTTTTTTCTTTTTTTCTTTTTTCTCTGGGGTTTTGGTGTTTTTCTGTCTGGTCTGGAGTCACAGCAGTTCTAGCTAGTTTATGGCAAGGATGGTCCAACTCCAGCATCCAAAAGCAGTGAGGCTACCCACCCAAATAGTATTGAGATTGGCTCCAAAGTCAGGAGGTTTGAAATGTGAAGTTGTATTGATTTATCTTGAGTTTGAGCATGTTTGTTCATATGCAGCAAGTTTTCCTCCTGAAATGGGAGAGATTGTACTGAAATAAATTCTCTTGTTGTTGCAGGGCTGCAGGATTGGAGCTCAAAGAGAAGCTCCCAATATTGTCAGGCTGGCATGGGAAGAGCAGACAATGCTGCCTCAGGTTGCCCTTTGTTGAGCTCATTCCTAAAGAGGAGCTGTTTGGTTGAGTTACTCGACAAGGCAAATGAACTGTGAAGTGTTGCAGCGTTCATCTGACCCAAAGGAGTAGTTTAGTCAACTTAACTTTTACGTCTGGTTAATGAAACTGAAATCATGATCTGCATGTGATGGGATAACTGCTTGATGTTTCTGCACTTTGTTGTGTGTGTGTGTAGCTTGCTCAGCTTTCCTTGTTAAATTTCTCAGGGTCTTAATACTTGTCACATCCTTCTTGCACACATCCTTTGATTTGTTGCCTCCTCACTAAAGCATCTCATGGTATGCATATCAGGGCAGAATTTAGCTGGACAAGACTTGAATCTGTAACTCCAACCAGTGTGCTCCAGTGCAAAAGCCCACAAGCTTCTGTGGAAGGAGGCATGACTGAAGGGAGATGTTCCCCAAAAGACATGTCCGAAACATGTTCATTCTTTCTGTTTGCCTCTAAGCGACCTGCCTGCTGCAGAATTGGCTAGCATCACCTGTATCTTAAACTTGCAAAAAAACCCCCACTTTACCTGAGTCACTCTTATGTGCATAAACCCATTTAGCACACTTAGTCCAGGCAACTCTGGATACATTCTACCTATCTTTTTTTGGTTGGGACTGTAAAAGATTCATCTCCGTCGCCCTCTGATGGAATTTGAATAGATGTGTCTGGAGTGACATATGTTCAGCCATAAATTACAGAGGAACAATTTTAAAATAAATTGTCTGCAGCCAGTCCTACCAAATTTACCTCCTGAGACAGATGATCATAAAGCTAGAAGCAAACAAGCCCTTAAACATTTGAGGCAGGATTTGAAAGGATCCTTTTGTGTAGATGTTAACATCACTGTATGTTGTGGGATGCTGCCTATTTTGGACCAAAATAGTCAGCAGAGGAAAGGCCGATTTTATTTCACCTAGAAATCTTGTCCACACAAATGAAGTTGCACAAGGTCGAGCCAACCAGAAGAAATATTTTAAGCATTTTTACTTCTCTTTACTGCCTGCATATGTGCAGTCTATTAGTTCAGGCTAAAACCTTTAAATGTTGATAGAGTAAACACACATGACATCATCAAAATAAATCCTCCCAAATGTCATCTTTCTTAACCACAATAGTTGCAATTGTCCAAACCACAGCATAATTAGAGAATCTTTCTTTCTTTGCTGGCTGGGCTCCAGATCCCTATGGCAGACTGAACCAGAAGACCCTTTTACTGTGGTATTGTGCCAGCAAACACGTGGCTTTGAAGAATCCTATTTTCCAGAAGATTTTGCCGACTGGTCTTTGCATTACCATCCACAATACGTGTACATAGACCTGACCATAGCAGGGTTTTGGCTGCATAATTTTCAAGTTTGATCCTGTCCTCCTGTTGCCATTAGGGATGATGCTTGTTATTGCTATTCAGTCAATGCTGCTATCAAACTCGAGGGATTTCTGCAGCTTGTCCATCAATCCTCCCTTCGCTTAGCACACAATGCAGTTTGAATGTTTAAGTTACCATTCATATAACAAAGGATAACGTGGGGTGCGTGTCTTTTTGTGCAGAAACCCCCAAAACACACGCTTGTGCCTCTTGGATTACGTGCAGAGCCAAGCATCTCAAGTTATGTTTACGAGTGTGCAGAAAACAAATGTCTCTCTGCTGTCTTCTGTATCTTAAATCGTATTTTTCCCTTAGATGCAGCATTGTAAATCATCGCTTCCTCTGTTTAAGAGAGTAAAATGATTTCAGTTTGTCTTCATTAAAAGAAAAAAAGACAGTAATTTAAGCGTAATTTAAGTGCATCTTCGTCTCACACCTCGGAGAACAAAGAAAAGACACACAGATAGATTTTTATAGACATAGGGATTTACGGAGATAGATATTTTATAGCTATAATAGGCAGAGAGGCTGTAGCAACAGGATGTGGGCTGCCTTTTTTTATTGTAAGCCAGATAGTTAGGGCTCAGTAAGACCAACCTGGATCTGTCTGTTGTAGCTAGAGAGTGAGGAGGACCTGAGCTGAGAGCTGAAGGAGCCCTTGTACATGCTTCCAAGAGCATGCAGCTGCTGGTCACAGAAATTTTGGGTTTGCTAGGAAATGACACTTCATCCCAGGCAGTGCTTTCTCTAGAAATATACCAGTTTCTCCCAGGGTTTTTTTGGACAGGAAAGTTTGGGGAAAAAACCCGACAAAACCGAAGCATGCTCAGCTAGCCCTGCTGTCGATGCAGCTAGTGGGAGCATGCTCGCGCAGTGCTGAGTGCTTTTGAAAAATCTGTTTCACCTAAGAACATTTATTTTCCATAGCTTGCTTTCCTTCTGCAAAATCAAACCCAAATGATAGTGCGGGTTTGCATATATGCCAGGATAAATCTCCTTCCCTGCTTTTCCATCACACTGCTGAGAGTTTAGGCTTGACTTAGGTTTTGCCTCATTGATTGCTTCAAAATTGTCTTTAGAGCAAAGTTGGAATGTGCAGAAATATAGCCCATTAAGATCTTAATGTAATCATGAGCATTTTCAAATGCATTGTGTTCTAGGTATTTTTATGGCTTGCAAATGTATCTGACTTGGCAATTTGATGAATTTGTCAGAGTGATGCCATGTGATGAAGTTTTATACTGTTTGGAAGAAACACATTAATGTCATTAATGGCCGTTAATTCTTAGTTTTCCAGCAACTACGGTCATGTCATAAATTGCTGTGTGACAATTTAGTGAGTCACATGGTAGAAAAAGTGGTATTTCAAAGGGAGGAACTGAAAGTACTAATTTATTTATATTCTAGTTTTCAAGGTTGTTTTGATATTTGGAGCTAGAGCTGATTTCGATGTGGAGTGGAGGTAAGTCAGCCTGAATTAGTGTGAGGTTGGACGGAACAGCATCAAAAGAGACAATGTTTTCTTAGAACAAAAAAAAGCTTAAAAGAGTATTTCCCACTTGAGATGCATGAATCTACTTACATCCAAAGTAAGGGCTGAGTCTCTTTTTTCAAGGTTCAAAGCCCTTGGATGTCCCACTTACCTAGCAAGCTCCAGGAACCCATTTAAAAGGACCTTTAGCAGGTCTTGGGCTGCAGCATTGGGTGCTGGAGTTGCTGAAGAATGCTGGCAAGTCCACTGGATTATTACAGTGTTTTATTAGTGGGTATTTATTTAATTCCCTTCAAATCCCCAAGGCGTGCTTCAGGAAGCTACATAGCACTATTGCAGATAGAGAGACCAACCCTAAAGGAGATATAATCAGGGCATTTTACACATTTTTCTATAGCTTTATAGCTTTGGCAGCAATTTCGGTCTCGGCCTGCAGTTCAAGGAGAGCTGTTAGGGAGGGCAGGATTAGCTCTTGGGAGCCTGCTTGTGAATTCTGAAGTAGGATGCTTGATGGTGAGTTGCTGTAGTTCTTGAAATACTTTTCAGAAGAGCATGGAAATCATCTGTTTATATTGATTGGGAGATATGAAGACCGTCTGCTGTGTTTTTTGGCTTTTTTTCTTGTAAGTAAAAGTGTGTGTCAGGAGCACAAGCTGAGGCTTGGAGACGCTCAGCAGTTTAATTGATTCCACATTGTAAAGACTGTATCTCACTAAACCCTTCTTTAGGTTTTGGATGCATCTAAGAGGCAGCCACCCCACTTCTCAGTGCAAACGCTTCAAGGCATGGCAGCTCCAGAGACTAGAACAGCGGTTAGTTGGTTTGTAGCTTGGTTTTGCTCAAATCCTTCAACTCTCGAGGCATATTCCCTGCGCTGGAGCCATGTGCTAATGAAGGCAGAGTTGATGAGCTACAGTGTTGCTCTAATTTCTGCTGAACACACACACACAAAAACCACGTCTTGCTTGTTTTTCAGCTCGGTGTGAATTATGGGTCTGTCCACGGGACAGGGTTCTACACTGCAGTTGCACCTAAAAGCTGTGGTAATTTGAGCTGTGTGTCCCTACCCAAAGGAGCTTGCAGTCTGAGAAGGCAAATGGGACTAAAGGATGGGAAGAAGCAGCAAAAGGGGTTTGCAGTTAGGGGGTGAAACCTCAATTTCAGCCAGATAACCTGTGCTCTGTCTAGGCTAGGCATCCTTACCCTCACTAATTTTTGTTAGATTTTGTCTGTTAGCTTTATTTACGGATTAGCAGCACTGCCTTATGAGTAATACTTGTGGTTTCTGATTACTGTGGAGTCTAATTTGGTGCTCTGCAAGGGAGACAGTGTAATTCCTGTTTGAGTTTTATTTTCTGGGATGTATGAAAGGTCGTTTTGCTGATCCTAAGCACTTAAGTACTGTGAACTTACCGTCCCAGCATCGCGAGAGTATGAAGGGAGTAATAGGTTGGACCTTTTTCATATCTCCTGGGGTTTCAAGGCTTGTGGGGTCATGTTTCCTAGCTTTTCTCTCTCCAGGGACAAAAACTGGAATTCTCACTAATATTAATTGGGTGGTTTTACCAATGTGGCCATGCATGTGCCTATGGATACAGAGAGTCTCAGAGGTGGTCCTTACTTCCAGAACTTGTTGCCTGGGGTTGGTGTGCATAGAAGGCGTGGGGCCACCAGAGAGGAGAGGAGCCAAGGCAAGCCCTGCCTGTTAGATACAGCCTTCAGCAGAAGCACAGAGATGGTTACAGGGATGCAGCTGTGAATCATTTGATGCTAAGGCTTGCAGAAAATAATCTGTCAAGTAGTCCCAGCTGTTTGATTTTACTGGCTTGTTCTGCCTGCTTTCCTCCCCCCACCCCGTCACTGGTACTCACTCTCTCTAGTACTGATATAGCACCTAAAGTTCAGGACATTGTTTGAAGAGGCCAGTTTTCACTGCAAGAGGACCAGTGATTCCTTCTATCCATGTTCAAAGAACCAGTTTCTATCAGCACGGCTCTCATGGGCTTCTATCTGCAAGGTACGAAGCCAATTTCTAATCCGACTGCTGCCAGTTTAAGGGATCAGCTCACACCATTGCTGTCCTGAGAGGCTCTTGCTGTTGTCCTTCATTGCAGCCATCTCTCTCTGGCCTGTCCGGAAGTGTGCAAGGAGGTGGCTGCACAGATGTCAGTGCTCCATGCCCACAACATTTTGTGGTTGCTACTAAAAATAAAAAGAGTCAAATTAATTTGCTAACAATGGATGGGCTACTAACAGAAACATACCCCACTCATACCTAACACCACCAGGTTGTTGATGGCATATTTGCTGTGCCTAGAAGTACTCTTTTTTTTTTTTTCTAGCAACCAGTTTCACTTAAAGACTGTTTTTACACGTCTGTTAATCAGTTAAGGACATATCAGTTTTAATATTAGAAAGAAAGAAGCCGATCTCATCAACAGCTTAAAACTTTATTTAATTTATTTTCAGCTGTCTTGCAGCAGATTATGGGGAGTCTTAGGCTCATCTTATTTCTCTTCCATTTTCCATCCCTTTGAAAAGAGAGATAGTACCATTATGTGTGTGACTGTGCTGTGCTAGTTCTATGTATCCTTTCAAGAGCTGTCAAATTAGAAATACTGAGATAAAAATATAAGAAGACTAAAATAAGATTTAATTAGAAATTAGACCCCAGACACCCATGTAATTTTAAATAAAGTCATGTATACTTCATGAAGAGATTATAAGGTTGACAGAAGAGGAGCAGTAAGATAACCAAAACCCAAGGTGTGTGCAAGGTAAGCTGTTTGTGGCCCTGTTCTGCTCTGAATCCAATTTCCAAAGTATCTGAGACATTGCCACCAGTGGCAGAAAAATGTCAGGGTACCAGCCCCTGCTTTTGGCTGTTGAGCCAAAAGACTGTGTCCATTCAGCTACCATGATACCTGGTCTGCAGTGTGGATGTGTTCCTGGGTCAGCTCTCCACCTAACAGCATCCCTTTTTATTAGAGGATTGCTGCTTGAGCCACCTCACCAGCTATCCTCTCCTTTGTGTCATGTACAAAGCAAACAGAGGAAAGGGTCAGAGAAAAGTGTTATAACAGATACTAGTTATGCCTGAAACACCCATGCAGCTACCGCTGCTTCAGCTTCTGAGCGTGGTAGTGCAAGCATTCCATCAGGAGTGGTCCCCAAGCTGCTGGTCGTGAGAAGCTAGAAGGCTGTGCTGGAGGAACCCTACAAATCCCCCTCTGTCCTCCCCAAAGCATCTGTTGCAGGGGTGTGGACTCGGCACACTACCACTCGCTGTGCTAATACTTGCATTTTTTTCTGTCCTCTCTTTTTTTGCATATCACATCTCCTGTCCCTGAATTCTTCCATTCTAACCGACACAAGAGTATTTCACTTAGATATGACAACATGGTGCTCTGCTGGCTGTTTGTTATGAGGACTTACGTTGAAATCTTCAATATAATTTAATTCTCTTCAATATTCCTCCTTATATCTTTTGGATAAAGAAGGAACTTGCTTGACCCATGGGAGCCTGCGGATTATACAAAAATTGTTCTAGTTCAGTTTTATTTCATGTCTCATTAAAACATGGGTTATTGGCATTGTACATCTGTTGGCTCCATACTTATTCATGAAGACCAAACATTCCCTTTGACTGGAGCTACGTATCATACCGTCGTTAACAAGCTGCACCTCGTTGAAAATCTGTCAAGGAAAACTGACTTATTTTGTATTTGCTGCTTTGCACAAAATAGAAGCACGGTAAACTCTTGTGCTGTAATGATTTTCTGTCTGTCTTGATGGGACATAATGAGATAAATTCAAGTCCTTTTTTGAAGGCTAATTACATCGAGTACACCCTAGATGTGGGCTGCCCTCGTTAAATGTTGTGCATTTTTGTGCTTTCATTTCCGTATCTCTATTGTCTGTGTGTGCAAGTGAGTTTGATTTGGCTTTGAAATACAAATTGTAGGCAAGAGAGGGGCCGTTTGGTGGTCTCCTCTCCCATAAGACTTTCCAGAGATTGTGTAACAAGTTCTTGATGTAGGTAGGGCAGTATTTGAAGTGGCTGTGAAGTAAATAGAATAACTTAACTCTGTGCTAGAAACTGAGGAATGTGCCATAAAGCATGAGGGCAGCTCGTGGCAAGTCTGCTAACAGCCATCAAGAATATATTCAGCCCTAGGTCTGTTCACCAGTCCTGGTTTATGGACACAAAGCAGATGAATTGCGTCCTGCAGAGCTCACAGCCTAGATATGGAGCACTGGTTGGATGATGAACAATTTTGGAAATTGGGTTTTTAAAAGCTGTAAATCCCTCCAATCCTACTAGTTGTTCTCTGCCTGTCTTGTGGGAAGAAAAGGGAGCTGGGGGAAGGTATGGGAGGGTGCCCGGTTTGTGGAGGTCAGCAGGGACGTGAGAGATGAGCATCCCCTAGAGTAGGATGGAGAGGCTGCAGAGGCATGATGGAGACCTGACAGCCTGTGGTGGGCTTGGGAAGTGCTTTGGGGTTGCATGGCACCTGCTGTGACTGGAGATGGGGCCTGGGGGAGGTCTATGGGATGCTTTTGAATCACACCCCTTCTGATGCATGCATGCTGATTACAGCAAAGACTTACTGGTTGGCTCTAGTAGTTAGGATTTAATGTGCAAGTGTCTCACCTTCGGTGAAGAAGCTTGTGACATGGAAGGGAAAATGTCAAGAGAGTTTCTCTGGAACTGCAGGAAGCAGAGTCAACTTTAGGGGTAGTTGTCCTAATTGGTCCATCAGAGGAAAAGGGATCACCAGTAAAAACCCTATATTTTATCTAAGGTGAAGATTAATTCTGTCATCACTGACTGAATTTTAGAACACGACCTTAATGCTGTGATTGTTTGGGACATTCCTGGTGGGATAATATTAATGCTTTTGCTGTGAGCTCATTTTCTTTGCAAGCTAATTACAACTGGGGAAGTTTGAATGCAGATGGAAAGGCTCTGGGATTTCCAGGTAATTTCTGTAAGTCTGATACCAGACCTGTGTGCATGGTTGATGTCATACTGAGCAGAATTATTTTAGAGCATCTCTGAAGGATAAAAAGTAGCAATACTCTGGAGTTCCTTTAACTGTCTCCATGTCTGTGCTTTTTGAGACAGACAGAATATCAAGTTTTCCTCCTTTTGCTAACAGTGGGTTTGTAATTCTACATATAACGGTACGATTATAGGGCCAGCTGTTTTTTTTTCTAAAGCCAGGGTGGATATGTGCAAACCTGTGGCTGTAACTGATCCTGGCTGAGTGTGCGTGTGCAGGTGAAGTGCAGAGTGCTTTGGTTAGGTGAAAGAGCTCTTGTTTCAGGAGGCTGGGAGGCTGAAAACAAGATATTACTGTATTCACTTCAAATTATTTTAAAAAAAACCCAAAAAAACCACAAACAAAAAACCCCCAAACAAACAAAAAACCAAGCTACCCTTAGCCTTGTATTTGTGAGAACAAAAGTAGCTCTTGTATCAAGTCTTTGTGCCTTGTCATGCATATATATTAGAGCTGGGAGGAGTATCTTGTATGGCGAGCATGCCTGATTCAGGCCATACCCTGAGCAGTCTGTCTTATATGGAGCACTTTAAAATTCATCACAGGTTTGCAGGGGAAAAGACCCTAGGGAAGTAGCCTTATCACAATGTCTTAAAGCTGTCGATCTTGAGATCCCCTCCACCACCATGTTGCTATTTGTTTGCTGAGGCATTGATTTCTGTGTGTAGAACATCTTAAACAAAAACCATGAGATGTATTTTACGTGTTTTTCTAAGATTGAATGGAAAAAAAAACCCAAACACAATAATGTTTTCTAAAGCAGAGCCCCAAAAATGTTGTCGCTAATGCATTCAACAAGGAAAATAAATACCCAGCAAAAGCAGATGCTAGGGGGGAAAAATAAAAAATCAACGGCTTCTCATTCTCTTTTCATGCAAATATTTAAGTATGTACTGTCTATTAGTGGCATAGACTGTTTTAAAATATGCAAACCAAATAGCTCATGAGTGTCTGTTATCTAGCTGAAGATACAGGTTTTTTTAAAAGGAAATGTGAAGAGATTTTATGATGGGAGAGCTTAGCCTGTGGTTCTTCTTTTTACAGTATGCAGACCTGGGTTCTTCAAAGCTTCACCCCACAGTCCATCCTGCAGCAAATGTCCCCCTCACAGCTACACGCTTGATGAAGCATCCACATCTTGCCTGTGTGAAGAACACTATTTTAGGAAGGAATCAGACCCACCTACAATGGCCTGTACAAGTAAGCATGTGCTTATAGGGTTTTTAATCCTTTCGAGCTGTTCCTGTACTGTGACTAGACATTATGATCCTAATTAATGTGCTTTTACAGGCTCTGGGCTGGAGTCTGAACAAGTCTTGATACACTTGTAATGTTGCTGGCTTTGTCCACCATACCCCCGGGTTACCCAGGAACAGACTTTTTGAAGCCTTTTGCTTCAAAAGCTGGCATTAAACCTAGGAAGCATTTTTGTAACAAACAGATGCTCCATCTCTCGCTGTCTGCTCATGGGCAGACTCAGCCAGCAGCATGGCATTCAGACATCCACATAGGTGTGTGCATGGGTACTGGTGTGGAGCACGCGCGTATGTGGAGGAAACAATGGGTAGCGCTTGTCAGCAGTAGGCATGGGTAGAGCCTACATGGTCCTGCTAAGTATCATTTCTTAGGTCATTTTTGGTAAACAGTCAGGGAGAGAGCCCTACCTTTCCAAGCTGCGTGGTGATGGTTGTTCTTCAGGGTAGCCTCAAAACTGCAATGGAAACTGCTTCTCCAAACCTGCAGCAAAAATGTAGAGCTTATCCCCTTGGTGTAGGGGGAGGGTAGTATAACAAGCAAATTGGGTCCCAGGTGGAGTCAGCGGAATGAGGATCACTATTTTTGCTCATTTCCTGCCATCTGTGAGCTATCCTGACAGCTGTACCTTGAAAATTTCTTCTTCAGTTTATGTTTCAGATACTTAGGGTCACAATTTGCATGCCCCCAGCTAGTCCCATTGGAGTGTAGCACAGACCACAGGTTTTTGCTGAGCTGGGTCCGTCATGATCCAAATGCAATTTTTGCAGTGGAAAAGTGTTTAAAAAGAACAGAAGAGATGCTGAACTACTGGGGTAGGAGCAGGTAGAGCTTCCAAGTAACTGAAGTGTTAGAGGAAAAAGTAGGTTTAGGAGTCCCTGCACACTCAGAGTCACTGGGCAGTGGTGCAGAGGTGGCTTCCATAGCATCTCCGTGCATCATGCAGGCATGGCAGTGGCTTTTTGTGCCTTCGTCCCAGTGAATACAGATGTCCTTCCTAGCTTCACAAGTTTTCATTTCAAAAAGAGAAAGAAAAAGTCTGTTCCTGTTGGAGAGATGCTCTCGCAAAGGAAATTGCCCTTGGCAGGTCTCTGCTTTCCTGCAGGAGGGACTCAGAGCAGAATCGGGGCCCTTGAACTCTGTGCTTGCTTTTCACCAGCTGAAGGAGCATGAAGCACATGGCTGTTGGAAGGTGTGCTGCAGGGAAGGAGAAGACAGCCTTAGGCAGCATGCCAGTAGCTGGTGCTGTAGGATCAAAGTGTGGGGGGAGAGTCATGCAAGTGCTTCTCAGTTTATTAATAGATATGCTGGTGTCTCTTGGAGTGGTAGCTAGGGTGGGTTATAGTATGAAAAACTTTGATACCAGGGCTTCTTGATGTCCATTTTGATTCTCAGCCTGACTTAAAAAATGTAAATAAATGGGAGAGATGATGAGGTCTAGTGTGGTATTGGGAAATGGGAAGGGAGAGGAGTACTATGAGCTCTGGAAACACACATAAAATCAGCTTTTCTATGCAGGCAGAAACAAAGCCAGGGACTGATACAGTTACGCCAGACTGCAGTGTCTGCAGTGCCTCCTGCCCACCACCGGTGCTGTTGCTGTCTGCCCCTTCTCAGGATAGAGGGGTACACATCCAGTCTGTCCTGCTGGTGCGTTAGCACAGGGCAGGAGCTGCCATCCTGAGGAAGAGCTTTATGCATGCCTGTGACCTGAACGTAGGGCAGGATTTTCAGAGAGGCACAAGCAAGCTTGGTGACCAGTTCATGTTAAAAAGAAACAAAATTCGAGTGCCTGTCTACCCCAGGTTTCTGGTGGAATTTGAATCCTGTAGCTAAAGGCTGTAACTTCTGACCATGGGATTTTTTTTATGTTTGTTTGGGTTTGTTATGCTTATTTGGGTTTTTTTAAAGTTTGTTTGGGAGTTTTAATGTTTGGGTAGTTTTGGTTTTGTTGGGTTGGTTTTTTTTTGTTGTTTTTGTTTTAATTGAAAGCTTACTATAAGCTATTTTAAAGTGCAGGCATGGTGCCTGAAGCTGTATTAGAATATGGCTTGACAGGGTACCAAGTGCTTCTGGGACAGATGAGCGGTTTAATGCTGACCAAGGCACTCCTCAGCTTCTGTTGCCCACTGCAAACCCCAGTGCAGCAGTTGAGGGTTTTGCAGCATCTTTGCTGGCATTCATGTTTATTACCCCAAAAGCAGAGGGGATCATCTGAGCCTTCTCCATGTGCTTCAGTCACCCTTGCTTGCCCTACGCATCCTTTCTTGGGATTTTGTCCTAATCCAGCTATATTTGTACTGAAGGTGATGAGGAGGGCCCATGTGCTACCCTAGCTCAGCTGCAGGGGTAGTAAATTTTGGCAGGGCCAGTAAAGAGTAGGTAGTGACACTAATGTTTTAAACCAGTCCAGTTAGATCTGGAAGGGAACATCTCATCGCGAACTGAAACACAAGTGAGATAGACTTGAGTCATGACTGGTAGGAAAATATTGCAAGTTTTTGGTATGTTTTTATTATTTATTACTGTAGCAGTTAATAATATTCATAGGATTCCCTCATCTTGAAATCCAGTTAATTTTAGAGAATACATCAATGTCCGTTTTCAGCTCTGCACCTGCAAAGTCCCCTTGCCAGTGGGTATAGCTATAAAATCACATTTTCCTAATTTAAAGTGAATGCATTTCAGTCCCAAGCTGCATGAGTCTCCCCAACACTACCAGCATCACTACGGAAAACTAACTGCTATACCACTATCAACTGCTCAGTTAAGTACAGTGGAGGGGGGAAATATATTTTTATAATTTTTATTTCATTTTTCTAGTTCCTTGAGCATATTTTATAAGTAATGATTGGTAATTTTGAAATTAATAGTGCTGTGATGCAGTCTGAAATAATTATAGAACTCAGACAAAAGAAATGTTTGGTCTTGATGGGCATTTGAGAATTCTCTTAATATTATTATCTATCTTTCAGAAAGTAACTGTGCTTTATTTCTTCTTAACTAAGTAATCCTAGCTTCAGTTCCTTGCACAACATCACTTTAATATGAAAACCTACTTACACCCTTTTTTTTTCCCCTCCCGTCTCTGACAAGTAACCCTGTTGCTGTTCAGAATATCGGGGAAATATTTTTAATAGCATGACACATGGGACAAAGTGAAGATTTTATAGTATTTAGCGTAATATTTTACTGGCAAAAAGTTTACAGTTCACTTTATTTTGAGTGTGTACATGTTTATATTTGTTTCTTCAGGGTAATTTCTCTCTTGGTTTATATTTTTAAAGTATGTGTATCAGCAAACAACAGGTTTGCTGTCCATCAAGAAAAATACCAGTGTCTGTCTTCAGAAAGTATTTGCGCTTGTGATGCAGAAGGGGTGAATCTTTCCTGCTTAGGGTATAAAGTAGCAAATTAAAAAAAAAAAAAAAGAAAAAAAATTTAAAAAAACCCAGTAAACCAATACCTTTGTCCTTGACAAAAGAAGGTTAGAAATTAAAACAGACCTTCTTAACAGACGTAGGGCCCCTCTCTTCTGAAGGTAAACCACCTTTTTGTTCTTACAACTGTGATTTATCAAAGTTTACCCAAGTGCGGCTTCAGGATTCTTCAAGTAGGTCTTGTTGGATATCTGTAGACTATGAAAAACCTTTCTCTGAGCCCCTGTGAGAATGCTAATTTTATAGGTTATGAAGTCCCACTAGCTTCAAAGCGCTTCCACTGAAGTTGATGTTTTTAAGCCTTCAAGAAGAGCAGCTGACTCTTCTGTCCAAAGCAAGTAAAAACCTCTGGTGACTTTACAAAAGTAATAATTTATCCCCCGTTAAAGACACATTGTCCAGTAAGTGTTTCTTGTGCCTGAGTTCTTTATTTTCTCCTAGAGTACTGGTAGCAGTAAAAGGGCATTCATCCAGTGAAAGAAAAAATAGGGCAATTTAACAGGTAAAAAAAACATATAAAAAACCCCTTGAGTGCAATATATATAACTCCACATAGCTCTAGTGATGAATTTCATAGTTTCCATTATATCGGTAGGAGTATGACAGTGCAGAAAATACTTTTGACTTGTGCTGTACCTTGGTGTCATTAGCTAAGTAGTGCTGGGTCCCTGCATCGCAGATTGTAGGCAGCTCGCTTCCTGTTCGTAGTGATCTGAAGCGATCACAGAACAAAACAAATCTTATCTGCCGTTTCCTAAACTAACTTAGCTTTTGTCTTCAACTGCTTTTCCCCTGAAGAAAAAAAATATATCAGGATTATTTATTTCCTCTGGCAGTGAGTTTCTCACTGAATCAGAACAGCTTGAGTGGAAATCATGACAGTGTTTTATCAGTGTTACCAATTTTATAGACTTAAAAAGGGGAATAGGAAAGGGAAATAAAGGAAAATGCTTCTGGTTTATAAAGTAATTTAGTTTTTGCAACACTGCCTGTTTTAAATAACGGATCGAGTTTAATTATCACAACAAAACGAGGAGATGACAGCCTAAGACAGGCTGTTAAATTCATATGGATTTCTAGCTGGTGAAGCTACCTGTTGAGCTCTTTTCAAGGAACTGCTCATGGGTTTTGACAGCTTCATTCAAACTGAAGGGGAGTGTGTTACCTTCCTTCCTCTACCTCCCTTGGAAAAAACCCAGTCTTTGCTGTATGGCTTCTGGTGGTGCTGTGACTAAAGTCCATCCTGGCTTGATTTGATAAATTTCCCCTTTCTTCCTCATTCATTTAGCATTCCCTAAGTATATAACATGTGAATTTCTTGCATGAGATTCCTGCTTTTCCTTTCACGTTGTCTTCAGGGTGTATCTGCAGCTTGCCTTTCATCTTCCACACAAGCCTGCTAAAAACAAAAAGCTTGCAGCACCTTCTGCAAGTAAGCAGTCTTGAAGATGTCTCCAGGTGAACTTTGCTTGCCCAGCCATGGCCTTTTCCAGCAGGACAAAGGAAAACAGCTTGCCTTTTGCAGGAGCTGCTCCTCCTTGGATAGCCTTGCCAGCACCACGCTGGCATCCTGAGCAGGGAGGCTTGGCAAAATAAGCAAGCACGGTGTGGCTAACCAACCGTGCTAGAGCTTGGCAGGGACCAAGAAGGCTGCTGTTGAGTAGCCAGATATGGCCATGTTTCCAGTGGCCCGTGTAGATCACCATCTGCTTTGGGCTACATTGAGCATCTCACTTAGGTGTGATTTGGATGCCCAAGCTTAGGTTTCACTGTTGCCAAATAGCTGATGGGGAGAGGAGGGTGCATGCAGAGGAAAGATTCAGGGTCTGAGTTGAGTACCTATGCAGCATGAATACCCCAGTGCGTGTCTGTTTTTTAGGACCTAGGGCTAGTTATGGAGTAAAGAGGGGGAATCTTGCCCCTGGTGAAGCTGATGGTGACTTGGGCAGAGCAAAGATTTACAGCTCCCTTCACAGGAAGAGCAAGGAGAGCACCAGAGGCAATGCCCTGGGCTGGAGTGCTCCTCCTGTTGGGTTTGAGACAGCCCCGTGTCTTGCCCTCCCATACAGGTGGCTGCATCCCAACACAGACTCCTTGAGGTGAGGTGGGAGTGCTCAAAACAAATCCCTGTTTTCCCAGTTCTTTGGGTGCTGCTACAAACGGTCCTGTACTTTTTGGCACGTGAGCAATGGGGCATCTCTTTTCAGCCTAGAGAGTAGTAGAGAGCAGGATGACTGATAATACTGTTTTTACCATGTGTTTTTCTCACTTTACAAACCAGGACCCCCCTCTGCTCCTCGGAGTGCCATCTCAAATGTTAACGAGACTAGTGTCTTTCTGGAATGGATTCCCCCTGCTGATACTGGTGGAAGGAAAGATGTGTCTTATTATATTGCATGCAAGAAGTGCAACTCACACTCAGGTCTGTGTGAGGCGTGTGGCGGTCATGTCAGGTACCTCCCCCAGCAAACCGGCCTGAAAAACACCTCTGTCATGATGGTGGATCTGCTTGCTCATACAAACTATACCTTTGAAATTGAGGCAGTGAATGGAGTGTCCGACCAGAACCCCGGAGCCCGGCAGTTTGTGTCTGTAAATGTAACCACAAACCAGGCAGGTAAGTGGATCTTCAACCTGGGGAAATGTCTGGGGTGGGAGCCCAAGCCAGTCAGACCTGGTGCCGACCTCCCTTTGAAATGGGTGGAAGTCCACAGCATGGAGGGCTGGACTGTGGCCTCTTCAAATATGGGGGTTGGGGGGTGGGTGGTTGTGTCTCATAGCTTATAATTACTGCAGTCTTCAATATGTTTCCTTCCAGCAGGACACACTTTTAGGATTTGTGGCTTTTTCCTTTCACACTAAGCTACTTGGAGATCCCTCCACTTCTTTGCACTAAACAAGAAAGAAAAAAAAAAGTGGCCTCTCCTGCTGGGAAAGGGAAATTTCTAAGAGTTCGTTTTCATTCCAAATGCCAGTGGTTAAAACGTCCTAACTTTGCAAACAGTTATCCTAGGAAAATGGTTTTGAGTGACTTTAGGAAATTGAATTCCTCTTCTGCACTGTGATGCTAAAGTGACTGGATTCAGGCTGGTGAGATACGGTACATTGTCACTGCTTCTCCAACAAGGTAGGGCTGACACATACTGTGTCCTTGGTTTTGCACCGTACAGGCAGAGATCATGTAAACTAGTTTGTTCCTTTGTTCAGGGCTCAGATCTGTCTGCCCTTCATTTGCCCAGCAATTGAAAAGAGCTGTCACCTTGGACACAGGCACAAAGCTGCTGTTGTACCCTGTCATTTGGAGGTGTGATAGGAGGCAAAAACATGATCACATCTCCTTCCATGCACATCAACACACCAGGCACATCACACGGCTTCTGTAAGCCATGGAGACTTTTCTGTCCTTCTCTTGTCCCTCATGCTTTGTGTTTTAGGGTCTCTCCCTTTGCCTACCTGGCTTGCTTCCTGCCACCTAATCCAGGACTCCCCAGTGGCATGTGTCTGCTGTGGAGCCCTTCCAGGAATGTGAACCAGTAGCATTTGGGACTGTAAGGACTGTGCTGCCAGATCACCAGAGCCACCCCTTGCCTTCTCCTTACAGACAAGGCCTAGCCAGGAGACCTGGTGTGGTATGCAGCATAACAGCTAGATGGAGATTGGCAGATCCTCACTGCAGAGCAGAAGAATGCTAGCTGGAGCAGGGCTGGATTTCATTCCTGCTACCCAGGTGTACATGCGTGGGCTTGGCAGCCAGCAGCAAGAGAGTGCAATTGTATTGCACTTCATCAGATACCTGTCCTGGTAATTAGACTGGATTGTTGAAGTGTTGGACAAATTGTTCGGCTATATCTCAAGGAGAGGAAATAAAGGCATGCCGAGGTTGTTGCTGGTGGATGTGGCAGGAAATCTTCTGGAGAAGCATCAGTGGATGGCAGTATGCCACCTGTTGAAGGCACCTGTTTAATGCAGATCAGTGGGTGTCATGGTCCTAATGCTGTTTACTGTTTTCCCATTGTGAAGGCTGCTGCCAGTAACTCTGTTGTTGGAAAAAGTATATTTTCCTGTTAGTGGGTTTGCGTTAGTATTTCATTGCTGACATTGGATTTTCCCTGACGTGCGGAGCTAAATCCACATAAACCTCAGTAAATGTAGCTGCACAAGAGGAGATGATACATTGCTGATCAGTGCAGACTGTGAGGAAATGGTCCTGATTTGTGAGTTATGTCCCAAACTCCCCATAGTTGCAGCAAGATTTATCCGTGTAGCTGCCTTCCTGTGTATCAGGCCAAGAATAACCCCCTTGCACAGTTATCACCTCCAGCCTTGTATTGAAAGGTCCGTTATAGGAAATGGTAGACCTGTGATGAACGTGGCTCATGCTAAGGACAAGTGGGTAAGTGTAGTTTCTGGGCAGTCTCACTGTTTACCCTGGTGGAGCCGCAGTCAATGGATCAAGCCATAACTGTTTAATTCGCTGTGTGGTGTTGAAATTACATCTGTATGCTCTCATGTTTGATTCAACAGGAGGTTGAATCAAACCCCTGTCCAAAGTAAGGAGTGGTGACTGTATTTTGTTGTCTCTCTAGCTGGTTCCACCACTTGTTCAGGAGGAGAACCAGGCCTGTCTGCTGGAGCTCTAACATCAAACGTGCTTCCCAGTAATGTGCTCTTTTGGCACTCCCAGGGGTGATCATCAGTTTGTACATGCCAGAAATAAAGCGGCCGTAGAGGAGGACTTTGCAAATCAGACTAGCTGTGAAGCGTGGAAGGTGGATATCTGTTTTCTTAAGGTGCCTCTGAAAAACGTCCTTTGGGGCAAGTAGTGGAGGTGTGCGGGTGGAGTGGTCCATAGCTGGCCATGCCCGAAGTTGCTGGATATCTCTGAAAAAGCCTCACCTTCAGCTATCCTCTTCATATAAGAACAGGCAGGGCACATGGGGTTCCAGGGAGTCTCAGTCCACTTGTCTTCACCCTGAAATTACCACCAGGAGTTGCAGCTCTGGGGCCTCATCCTTCCCTCACACAGGTTTTCTGATGGTATGATTATATTTTCATGAAGGCTGATGTAATGAAGTTGAGTCACTAAAGGTAGTGACACAAGGTCAACTGCAGCAGTAGGAGAACTCCTGCTACAAGAACTGCTGGCTGCAGAAAATGAAAAAATTGCATGCTGTGGGATAGGTCTGCCTGCTGGAGTCCTGCTAGCAAGTATTCACTAACCCAGCACTGCAGAGAAATGCCAGGGTCTGTTTTGTTGGTTTGGCTTTTGTCCGTCCCAAAAAGCCTATGCTAATTTCAGGACTGCAGAGAATGAGCAGGCAGCGGGGTGCTGGGTGCACCACCTCCTCTGTCCATGGGAGCTTTTGACAGCAGAAACTACCTCTTGTTAGGGCTCTTGAAGGGATTGTTTCCTGAAAAAAATGTGGTTTTCTCCAAAATAATTTGACCCCGTTCCTCTCTCCCCAGTTTAAAATAATGAGAAAAAGAATTGGCACTGGCAATCAGTCTGGCAGTTTTAGACTGATGTAATTTTCCCCTGAACTTTTGAAATCAGATTTGGAAATATAGCAAGGAAACAGTAATGTTTTGTGCACAAGAAGAGGTAGATCAGCTAATCTCAGCTAGTGAGCTCAGCGTGCTTCTGCTCCATGAGTCCCTGGGGACCTGATGGTGTTTGGGATGGGACTGAGCCATGTAGGACACAGTGGCTTTAGGCTCTGCATACAGAACTAGTTCCCTCGTCACTCTCTTTCAATCCCCAAACCTCTGTTGCTTCTGTGGGATTTTGCAGATGTTTTCTGCTGGGAAACACGTATCTAGAAAGGGTGAGCAATGCCACAGGCCAAGGGAGGTAAAAAGTGTGCTGGCCTCCATCGTGACTATCCCAGAGCTGCTGCAGGGCAAACGGAGGACCTTATTCACTTTGTAGGCACATGGGTTGGCCAAAGTGTGGTTTTCCCCTATGGGATTGCGGCAAAATACGTGCCCAAGAGACTTTCCAGCACAGATGGCAGGGAGTCATTTGTAATGTACTCTTATGGTGCATTAAAAAGTGTGCCTCATGCACGTGGGCTGGAGCCCAGTGAATAATTCGTAAGTGGCAATGATAGGATTGGGTTAGCCATCCTTTTCTTGTTCATGGTTTTGCTCAAGTTTTCATATGTTTGAGACTGCCACCTATTTAGATGGTTTCCAGAGACCAGTCTGCGTGTGCTGCTAATATTGAAGTTTGCTTTTCAAGTGACAACTGTGACGTTTTTTTTTTCTCAGCGATTTCACCAAGCCAGATGATTAAGTAACGTTGTCACTCCAGACAGAGATGTGCATCTCCCTTGAGGTCTTTTGTCTTATCTGCCCTGTATACAGAAAGCGCCTACCTTGACGTCTCGGTCAGAGACTTGTGTCTCATAATGGGTCCGTAGGGAGCAAGCAGTTGTGATTCATGGTTGTCTGTGTGCCTCTTGTATCATCGTAGGAGCACACTGGGAAGACGCATAGTTTAAAACCTTTCTAGGCTTAAAACCTACCAATAATATTCACTTTAAGCCAGCCTAAACAGCTGAGCAATTTTCTTTGCTTTTTGTTTCCAGCATCTCCCACGCTGGGCATGGCTTCAGGCACCGAGCTGGCCTGAAAGTGGGGGGTGTGAGAGTGGGGCAGTTCTCCTGCTGGCATCCCAAATGCCACAGATTCCTTTACACTTAAAGACCTTCTCTGTGTGTGTTTTCAGATAAACCCCCTGCCTGTTTTCTGTTTGGAAAGTCGGAGGCCAATGTTCAGTTCCCTTCTGTGACCTGTATGATATTTTTGAGCCTCTTAGGGGAGAAAGGGAAGAAAGATACAGACTTCCTAACTTGCTTTCTAACTTCTTGCTTTCTGCTTGCTAACAAAGGAGGAGTTAATGTGTCTAATACCTCAAGGAGTCTGCATGCCCAAGGCCAAACCAGAGATACAAGTTGCATCCTGTGGTGCAGCAGTGCTATTTAAGCAAACATGTTGGAGGACAGGACCTGGCAACCCATATTGCTGCTTGGGAGGCACGGCTAGGTTCTTGCTTGACCGAAAAAACCACTAGATGCTTGGAGCAGCTGGAAAGCTCTTGGAGCAGAAGGGTGTGCTGAGAGCAGTGATTCTCACTCTGATTGTGCAGGTTGGGATGTTGCAGTGGTGGGGAGCAAGGGAGAAGGTGTTTTCCTTAGCATTCAGGAGGTACCAGTCTTTGAAAAGCAGCCAAGGGCGATTCGGAAAGGGAAACCTGCAATGTAGAGCTTATTGCAATCTTATGTCAGCAGCTGCACGCTCTTAAAACAGGTAGACTGCAGCCCTGTACAGTCTGGCAAGAAAACATCAGAAAATGAGGTGAGAAGATGGCTCTGCTCAGAAACATGTTTTCAGAGGCTGACTTCGGGAATGGACAGGTTCGAGTCCTGGAAAGTTCAGGGTCCGAATCTTTCAACTTTCAAGTCTCACAAGCTTATTTAGTTTGGTTTGGGTGGGGCACAGCTTGCTTATTTTCTTCAGGGATAACAAAAATTTTCTGAGAGGATGCTCCAGTAGATGCAGCATGTTGCAAGCATCTCACATGAGAAGCCAGACTGGTTTTGCAGCTCTACTTTTCAACCAGTACTGCTGACCTAGGGCCTGCAAAAGCTTAAGCAGATGCTTATTTTTGGACAACTCCCTTTCCACAGCCAGGGTGGTGAGCAGGACTTGCCTGTAAAAACATCCATTGTAACAGTACTTGACCCACTGAGCTGCATCATCTTCCCAGCAATGGTCAGTAGTGGATACCATAGAAGGGGTATGAGCATGAAGCAGACACATACTGATGCTTCCTTAGAGCGCTTTCCCACCTCTGGGGACAACCTCTTTGTGCTTTGTAGCCCTTAATGGATTTTTCTCTCATGAATTTGTCTAATCGTTTTATGAACTCTCAGAAAATTTTAGCAGCTGCAGGCAATCCTATATGAATTCAGTATGTCTGATAGTTTAAGCTGTGCTTTAGATTCATGTTGGTCAGAGAGGAGCTATTAGTGGCATAAATAGAGGGTTTAAGGCTTGCAATTGCCCATCTATTTGGAAAGCGCTGTCATTTAGAGATGCCGCACTAGCTTCCAGTGTGTTAACACAGGTATTGCAGAATTACCCTAGATCGATGTACTCTTAAAAGCAAAGTGTAATCTCCCATACCAGGATGGGCAAATACCGAGGTATTTTAATAAGCAGAGGTAAACTAGGACTGCCTTGAAGACCATTTAAACCTCGGTGCACCCTGCACCGTAGCATGTGGCAGCATGGCTACACCTTGCAGCAGGATCCTTCTGGCTGCGGACACTCATGGTGTGCAGGGGAGATATCAAGCTGCCAGTGAGGGTTCAGGTAGGAAGAGAGAATAATTTCATTTGTAAAGTCCCATACATATGCTGGTGACTGGCTTCAAGAAGTATTTTGGTTTATTTTTGAAGTGTGGTCATATGTAATCAGAGAATGCAATCACAGGTAGTTAAAAAACAAACACTCTGGCAGATCAAAGTAAAACCTGAAAAACAGTGTTACACAGAATGTTTATTGTTTGAAATTTTTTTGTGATGGCCACATTTATTCTGAATGCAAAATCTTCATCCACTGTCCTATTCCAGAGTTGTGAGTTCACCCCAGCCCAGATGGCTAGGTGTCTGCTACCAAATGAATTATGGATCAGCTGAATATTTTACAGTTTTATTTATAACTCCCCAGTTGGTAATTGCTACCTTTTCATAGTTTATTATAAGTCTTTTTGTTATACTTGGACTATTAGAAATACATACTTGAATATTGAAAGAATTCTTTGGAATATGAAAAAAAATCCCCAAAATTACAATATGACTTTTAGTTAGAGGTCATTTTTATTCAAGTATATGAGACAACCCTGTTGTTGATATATGAGAACATTAAAAGATGAAATGAAAAGCATTTTCCTGCATCTACAGACAGACCTTTCAATTTTGACATGAAATTAAAATGTCTTATTTATAGATGAAAATAAAAATAGTCAGAAATAGTCATCCCCATCCACCCTCCTCCTGTCAAAGGGAAAGAGACAGGCGCTGAGGTTCTCATGATGAGATTCAACCAATGACGTCTATTGCATGTTGTGCAGTAGGGAGCAGGTTTTACCATCTCCCAGTGGCAGCAAGACAAATATCTTTATGGTAAAGTGATTAGTCTCCTTCAAAGCATGCTACTTGTGAGGCAGTTGCATGAGCTATGAAAAACAAATGCCAGGTTACACCTAGGGAAAATTTATCCATGGATTACACCTGGATGATGCCATGCAGCTGGGTACGAGAGAGCAAGAGCTGCCCAGAATACCCTGCTTGAGGTACTGCAGCCAGCAGGACTGACACTGATTCCTCCCTGACATCCCAGAGCCACTGGGATCACCGCCATCAAGGTAGGCTTAGGCTTGGGGTAAAGTAGCAGAGATTGGGCAGCCTGAATCTAGATTTTTAGAGGTGTATGGAGAGCAAATATTGATATTTTCCAAAAAGCATAAAGCAGGATGTGCTGCAATCAGATGTGGTAAGGGCTTCACAAGGTCAGAGCTGTAAGAAACTTCTGTTTTTGCAGAGCACCACTGCTGTTACTTTGCATGAGTGATAGTGCTGGTTTAAAATTTTATTTCCCATTTTGCTGGCATATTTTTAAAGGATTGCCAAGTAATCTTATATTAATCTAATTCTAATCACCTTAAAACATAGTCTTTGGGGCCAAGGAGTCTCTTTGTATTGTGCTGAGCACAGTACTTGGCAGAGAGCAAAAGTAAAGCATCTAAAATGGTTTCACTGCCTAGATGACATCAATGTATAGATTTTTTTTTTTCCATGAATGCAGCTTCTGAATTTTACTGCTAATAAAATCCTCTTCAGCTCTTTAGTCTCAGTCTGCAAGCTGATAATTCCTTTGTCTGATATGTTATTTCTCTGATTTTAGCATTAAAGGTAGTTTTACATTTTTAACGCCCTGCATAGATGATACTTCTGAGAGTGCTCTTAAGACACCAGGACTCAAAAATAGCCAAAAAAAGAATGTAAAAATACTTCCAGTGCTGTTAGAGAAATAGCAGGGGACTCATAGGCATTTAATAAATGTCCCACTTGCTCTCTGGCTGCAGCTTCTTTACAGTACCAAGTAAGCTCCTTATAGTAATCTCCCTCAAAAATTGAATACAACAGTGGCCAGGGTAGTTTGAAACATTTTTTTTCAGTAATTGTGCATTATGTGCATTGTGCTATAGAAACACTGCTCAGGGTATAGCGACTTCAGAGGGCATTTCTCCTTTCCCATGCAACTATCAAGCTGATAATATGAGTTTGAACGAGCATGGAGGTGTAAGTACGCACTTGGCAGCATGAACATGTTTGTGTGTGTATGAACATGCAGGGGACATGCCAGGCAGAAGACGGAGGTTACCAACCCTTGTTTTCTTTGGATATCTGTGACAGATTTGTAAAGCTCACAGGGTTCAGCTGCCTTTCACTCTTGCTGCTCTCATAGCAAATTGCATACTAGCCAGGACCGGGTTCAAAGAGGGTGGTGCTCTGTGCTGCAAGGCCACGCGATGGTTTTCTGGCCCTATTTTCCTCCTGCCTGCTTTCTTTTGCCTTGAGCCTGACCTCTGCTTAATACACAGTGTGTAATTTACCTGTTTATTTGTTCATTTGGCCAGACTTTTTTCCCCTTGGTTGATGATTTGCCTGGTGGCTGCAGGATGAGCTTCTGCATCTCGCAAAGGATTTTGCTGTGTCCATACTGAGCTCCAGCTCACAATGTACATGAGTAACAGGTTCCTGATTAGTATTTTACAGTATCAGGCTGAAATGCTTTTCTCCCCTGGATTGCTTATTATTGGAGAGAGGTGTATTTCAGCAAGGCTTGGAAGGTTTCTCTACATCTTCTACTGTGGTTGCTGTTACAGTGCACTTCACCAGCAAACCTCTTGCTTGTTCCTCAAAAGACACCTGAAATGCTACTGCTGGCACTTGTATTTCTTGCAAAGGGTTAAGGTAATAGCAGTAATAGGGCTGGCTAGTGCTTTATCCCAGCTTACTGCCCCTCCTGTCCTTGCTGGGGGAGGACAATGACTGGAGACCCAAGAGCAGTTCCGAGGAGACAGACAGCCCAGCAATAAACCGTATTTCTTCCACAGCAGCTGGACCAAAGTTCAGCTACATGCAAATACTACAAAAAGCTCAAGAGTTGGAAGGCTTTGATTAAAACACACTTCAGATGTGCTCATTTACCGATGTGATGGAACGCTTTCTGCGTCTCCTGGTCTTGGAGGAACAGTCCTGATCAAAGCAAGTAACTAATGGGATTTCCGGCTAGGTCAGTACAATAGAAATCACTGGAAGGAAAGCATTATTATTTATTTATTTTCCTGCATCTTCAGGCTTGATAATTTTTAAGAATATGGGGTCTGATCAAAATGCCCTGTATGAATCAATGCAGGACACCCACTGGCTATGGCAGTGCTGGGCAGGGGTTTTTCTTCTGCAGTGCAGCAAGCCAGGATGATGCATTGCTCTTTGCTGAGAGGTGCCAAGCACGCTGGCCTGATCCTGTAAGTGCTTCGGCTCGGGCAAGCCTTGGACAGAACACTGCTCCACGAAAATTGATGGAAAAATTTGCAAACTCTGTTACGCGTTTGACATAAGGGTGATGGGCAAGCCAAGGAGTAGAAGGGGCATTTACTCCTGACCCCTTAGCTCTGCAGGGCCTTTGACAGAGAAGTACGAAGATGTCTCAAAAGCAAATTTGCAGAATTAGGTGGAAAATGCCAGTGGAGGGCACCAGCACCTGCTCACTGCCTTCCTGGGAATACATATCACAGTTGCCCACTGTGCTGCTTCATCCTGCTGTGCAAAACTTGTGCATTTTTGCTCTGTGCCCCTAAACGGGATGAAAGGAAGCAATGTTGAATCAGGTAAAAGCAGAAAACTGGACTTGCCCTCCCTTCTTAGGTTTGCAAGGGTTTACGGGACCCTGCATGCAATTCTTTCATAGCTTCTTCCCAACTCTCTGCAGTCTGCCTCAATCCAAGGAGTGAAAGTGGTGCTCAGCCAAGTAGATTATTAATTGTGCTGTCTCCTGAGTTGTCTTTCACACAGTTCAGCATTAGTGTGGCTTGTTACAGGGGGCTGATCTGCACTGCACTGTTACCCTGTCATCTCCAGGGCTCTGCCTTCCCTGCAGTGGGTTCCTGCCTTGGATCATTAAACCACGCAGCTCCGTGGCTCTGCCTTGTTCTCCTGAGGGGTGGCACTAGGAGCGTGAAATCGTTCGCTGACCTTGCCTGAGACTTATGGTGTGAGCCTCTAAACACCTGGCCATGCAAGGACAGTTTCCACAGAGAGGTGCTCTCACCCAGTTCAGTAAACTGGAAGACGATTGTCGCAGAAATGACTAGGTTATTTAATTTATTGTACATCTCTTTGTACCAGGTGCAGCTCAGTCCCTGCAAGGAGATGGAAAGGAGCTGGAGGATGACTGGGCAAGGATGCACATGAGGGCACAGACCCATCTCCGCCTTTTCCAAAATTGCAGACAGCAACTAGCAAAGCAGGGTGTGCGTGAAGGACAAAGTGCCCTGTACTTTCCACAGAGGTGATGCATCAAACCCTCTGCTACATGTTGGCTGAGGCTTCAAGGAGGACTTCTGCCAGAGTCAGATAGCCTTGTAGGGCTTTGAGTGCTATTTGCAACCCCTGCAGAACATCTCTATAAAACAAAACAAATCACCATAAAGTAGTCAGGCAGTTGATAAGTATTGCTTGTGCTCAAATAACAATTGTGCATCTGTTGTGGCCTCACACTGTTCCTGTATCTTTTGATATTAGTCAACACATGACGACTGCTATTTTAAATTCAGCTTGTACAGCGTCCAGTTCTTCATTTAGGACAAAATATGGAAGGGAAATACATGGTCATTATGCAGATGAATGCAAGTAGATAAATGCAAGTTGGCTCAGCTTTCTTGTATCGAGGGTGCCTAATGTCAGTAAATTGCTATTTCATTGCCTACAACTTTCATCAGGGAGGTTTTTCAGGCATCTGCTTTGTTGATGGGGAAACTGAGGCACGAAGGTGCAGTGTGACTGGCTAGAGGGCACACCAGGACTGGAACTCCTCTTGCTGCTCCTCTCTCCCTGCTGAGCCCTTCCCCTAGGGCTGGAGCCCTGAGCTGCATTGGAGATGTTTTCTAACCCATTTGCCAAACTGACTATGAGTAGATAAGAGAGGCTGGTCAGAGTCCACTAGAGATAGGCTGATGGGTGGATTTTGGGTTTGTTGTTGTTGGGTTTTTTTCTGAATTGGTTTCAGTATTACTGTGGTTTCAATTTCACTGCAGCATGAAGAATAGAAATGTCAGTCAACAGTATATTTATCCAAAGTGTTTAGTGAGCTAAAGTATGCTGAATAGCTAGGGGAGAAGTGTGGCATGGGGTCGGTCTCTTGTTCCCAAGTCTTAATTGCTATGGTGACAGTTCCCTTTTTCCCTCTTTCACACCATCAGTCAGGAAAGACAATCTTTGATCCAAGTCCAGCTGAGTGCAAGGTATTGCCTGCAATACATTTAGTTGTTGAACTGTGCTTTGGCTGCTAAAGCCAGAGCCGTTAATAACAGGACAGTGTCCATTCCAAGTGGTTGCAAATTCTAGTGTCCAGGCGATTAAATGTAACTAAAATCCCAATCCTTTTGACTTTCTGTCCAGCAGGAGAGCAATTACTACCTCTTCAGTAAATAAGTTGGGCTTTATTTGGCCTTTGGCAGTTACAGTATTTAGAGTGACTTGGCAACTATTCACTGATGAGGGTCCAAAAAAAACACTTAACAAAATCAAGCGATAGCAGGATAGCAGTAATGAAGTGCTAAAGACGCTGACACTTTGTTTATCCTCTTGAGAGTTTAGCAGAGATTTCAGTGGCTCCTCCCGGTTTCTCTGCCTCTCTTAACTTTTGAATCTGGATCATGAGACAGCATCTACCAGGGGCCTGCCTCCCAGCCAGGGGCATCGATGCACAGGGCTGTGTCAGGCTGTCCTACCCTGGGATGCAACGGTCTGAGGTCACACAGCCCTCAGCTTCCCAATCCCAATGGCTGAGCCCCACGTAGGTGCCTGAGGCGCTGTGCTGGTGGTTTGATGGGAGAATATCCAAATATCTGAAGTAGAGGGCTGTTGGGTCTCCTGCCTCTGTGCCTCTGGCTCCAACTACTCTGCCTCGTAGAGGTAATGATGTACTTCTGGGGACAGGGCACACATGTGGCTCCTAAACCATTGGACCCTGGAAGGTCTATGCCCTTTTCCATAGCAGGAGAGATTTGGTGCCACATGTGGAGCAGTGCTCTGGTATGCACAGCAGCCACCTTCTGCCTTTGCCAGGTGGGTGCTTGAAAGCTTTAGAGATGCCTCGAGTCAGACGTTTTTATAGCTGCCATTTGGCTGAATCTAGGAGTGTTTTCCTCCCTGAGAGAAGCAGCAGCTATTTTTCACAGACCAAATGAAGCCACCTGTTGGGTTAACAGGGCTTGGTTCAGTCCCTGGGCAGCCCTACACAACCTTTAGGGCCCAAAGGAGTCTTTGAAGTACCATTGAATTTCATTGTTAATGTCTCAGTCATTTGCCCTGAATGGAAGAGGGTATTTTTTTTTCACTTGCAGGCATGAATAAACTCTCTAGGTTGCAGGAAATAATCCCTCTTAAAGGAGAGTTAAAAGCACTGTCTTTTAATATAAGCTGGGAGGAAGCAAGAAAAAGGAAACTCAGTGCAGAGCTGTGCCTAGGACTGCTCCAGCTCTTCTCAAAAGCACTGAATTTTGTTCAGTGATTAGAAACAGAATAAATCAGATGAAAGGAAAGGAGCTGATGACAGGGTGATACATGTGTCAGAGAAGGGGAGGGAACGGCAAAGGAAAAGCACATAATGCGGGTGACTTTAATTACGTGGAAGGTGGGAAGATTGACTTCCCTATCCTGAGCGGGGTGTGTGAGAAGATACATTAGTCTATATTCTATCAGGGGTTGATGAGGGCTTCTCGAAGATGTTAGTAGTTACTTGCAAGAAAAAAGGTGCACTCGCTGGCAGTATTTATGAGAGCTTTAATTACATTTCACAGACTGAGTTCCAATTAGAAGGGAAGGGGGGGAAAAAAGAGGAAAGAAAAGATATACAGCATGTGTTTAAAAGCATGGTGATAAATCTATGACTAAGGATAATGGTAAACAAGGTAGCTGTACATTATGGCATCATTTGCACACTTATATTTTTAAGTGTTTATTCTAACTTCCCTCCCCCCCCATCACAAGCAAAATGCTCGTCAAGGGGTCAAACACAGGCCTCCGTTACTCATCTTCCAAGAGGGAAGGCAAAGATCATTTGCAATTGCTGTGGTACAAGGCTATTACTTTTTTTTTTGCCAAATCATTAACTGTGTCATAAAACAGCACTCCAGAAAAGGCAGACAGAGACAGATCACAACATTTGTCTCTGTGCTCGCATGAACAGTGGAAAAATATTGCTATCATTAGTGCATCCTTTCACATTATGTTTAGTGCTGCAGGTTCCCACACTTAGAATCACAGAATGGTTAGGATTGGGTTTGTATTATCTTTGTTATGTTCTCACCTAAGCAGCTTCTTACCCAGATGAGCATGATGTCTGTTTATTTTAATGTCAGGAGGTAACACTGAAAGGAAAGATGTATAAACTGCTCAGCACTGGCTTAATTCTCTTCCCACTGTAGTCAACCAGGGACTTTGCCATTTACTTCATGGCAAAGATGGTACCTCCGTGTCTGAGTGGCTTTGGCACAACTCTCTTATTGCATCCCTTTCATGTGCCTCAGAAAGAAGCTTTTCTGTTGTCTTTACTTTTGGTGTAAGCTGTTTGCCAGTATCTCCGGAGGTGATGCAGGTAAGAGATATGTTTTGTCTAATGACATCGGCATTGGGGGCACTGGGAATACCTTGGATCTTGCAGTATTGTTAATTAAAGTAAAGGTAAGTCTGCAAACAGTTCATGACAAACACTGAAATTCTGGCTGGAGAATAGCAGGAATTAGCTAGTGAGATTGCTTTCATTTCGGATAACATCATTCCTCCCACTGATTAATAAAAGGGCTAACAACATTTCTTAATAGTGGTGAAATGGCTATAGTGAAACCCTGGCAGTACTTCAGCAAATGGAAATTTTTGCATCTGTAATTCCGTGATCACACTTGGAAAGTTAAAATGGATCAAAGGAGAAAACTCCCTTTTCTTTGGTTATGTTGAAACCAAAATCCTTGTTTATTTAAAAGTAGCGATGTCAGGAGTAAGGTATGATGGAGCATAATTGCAAAATTCTTATTTGGTAATTAGTATCTTGCAGCCATCTTAATGCTATTAAGAAACAGGCGTAATTGCATGTAGGATGTGTATATTTATCACGGGAGCTGGCACTTCAGACCATTAGGAAGTATCTGTAGCTTTGCTGTATGCTGCATGTAGATTAATCTAGTTTAGGAGACTTCAGAGCCTGTCAGAGAGATGCTCCCATCATCCAAGCGGTGGTACCATCAAGTGGTAGGGGAGTGTTTGGAGAGGCACCAGATGTTTCCCATAGCCCTGCTACAATAACATTGTGGGTCCCTGATATTTATGCATTTCCAGAGATTTCCCTGTTGCTGGCTGCAGTATTCACGACTGCCTGTTCTATATAGACACGTAAAATAAAAAAAAAATGGTGAGTGCCAGGAGGGAGGGGCATTCATCTCCATTTGAGCTCTGTTGCACAGGATATTTCTGAACATGGACCTGCTCGAGCAGTTCCAGAGGAGGCCACAGGATGATCAGGGGCTGGAGCACCTCCCTTATGAGGACAGGCTGAGAGAGTTGGGGTTGTTCAGCCTGAAGAAGAGAAGGCTCTGGGGAGACCTTATAAGTGGCCTTCCAGTACCTAAAGTGGGCCTACAGGAAAGCTGAGGAGGGACCCTTTATCAGGGAGTGTAGTGAAAGGATGAGGGGTAATGGTTTTAAACTGAAAGAGGGTAGATTTAGATTAGACGTAAGGAAGAAATTCTTTACTGTGAGGGTGGTGAGGCACTGGAACAGGTTGCCCAGAGAAGCTGTGGCTGCCCCCTCCCTGGAAGTGTTCAAGGCCAGGTTGGACGGGGCTTTGAGCAACCTGGTCTAGTGGAAGGTGTCCCTGCCCATGGCAGGGGGGTTGGAACTAGATGATCTTTAAGGTCCCTTCCAACCCAAACCATTCTATGAGTGTATGAAACCTGGACTCCTGGGAGCTTCTGGGAAGAGGCTTGCCTATGACATAACCCTAGACACATATCACAGGCACAGGGCTCTGCAGCCCTAAATGAAAAAATTGTTGTTGGGGATTAACCATATTCTTTTGTCAGCCCATCAAAGAAAGTATAGATAGAAGCAGCTTATTGCAGAAATAAGCAAGACTGAAAGTCATGGCTAGGAATAAGACAGGAATAACTTGCCAGGGGAAGAGGATTTTCAATAAAAGATCATCAGAAGCAGCTCAGCACTTAAGGCTTTTTAATTAAATGTATTTGGGAAAGGATGGACAAGAAGGATCTCAGGGGAGAGATTGTTTCAGATACAGGACTAAAGCTACTGCCACACAGATGAGGTTGTACACTCTTCAGCAGAACATGTTAACTGTGAACCCTGCGGTGCTTTGTGAGGGACGTGAAGGTCCTTTCCGCATGGTTTGCAGGCTGCAAGAGAGAGTGAAGTGATTTTTCCAGTGGTCACCCAACAAACAGTTCAGCAGCAGGACTGGGAAGAGACCAAAAATCACCAGGGTCTGGTGGCACTGTGCTTCGCTGGAGTCAAGGTTGAGCCATAAAGTTAACTTAGTTTGTTTGTGTCATCCCCCTCTGCCCCATATTTCTTGACTACTTTTTAGTGCTTTGCACAGGAATACAGGGTTAGGGATTGGATCTTCGTGTACATCTGAGTCCTTCCTGATGAGAACTGCTGAACAGTACAAGACCATAGGTAGGATCTTTTCCAAAGTGGAAGACTAAAGTTTTTCTGTCTTAATGTAGGTCCAAGTGGTCTTCTGTTTCATTCATTGAAACAAAATTCAGTACTAATTCAGTACCTGGAGGGATATATTTTGCTTCCCCTTTCCTTAGTGGATCAAATTCTTGTCTTAGTTGTATGGAAGCTACTTCTGATGAAGTTGGTGAGTAGTCTGTCATGCAGACAAATGCAAGGTATGGCCTGATGTCTCAGGTAGATTTGATCTTCCCACTTTTTCATCTGGATGTCTTCACAGATGCTGCTTGTGTTTCTGTTTGGGCTCTAGAAATCTTGGCTGTAAACGTAAATTTTTCCCCAGGGTGTTCAGAAAGCAAGATTCTCTGGTGCATGAAAGTATAATTATTTGATTTTCATTCTTTTAACAATTCACTGTCTTACAAAACCGCTTCTTTTTTCCCACAATTTTCTGAAAATCCCTTTGCCCGGGTCATTTAGTATATAGTCATAGTACATGATTTGACATGCCTTACTGAGGAAAAGATGAAGCAGAGAGCATCAGATTTATTATTGGGTCAGTGACTGAGATATTTTTTGAGTTCCCAGAGCTTTATCATAGTGACCATCCTGGGTCTTGTCAGTAAAGAGATGATCTTGAGAATTAGATCACTGAGATTATAATATACTGCTGTGTTAGACAAGATTTGTGGTTGATAGAGGATATGGCATTTAATGGCCCTTTTAAATGTCACATCCAGGCTTTAAAGGCCATAGTCTCAGAATAAACAAAAGAGAACGCAGCTAGCTCCAGCAGCTTTAGAATGAGCAGCGCCCCAGTAATGCCTGTGGGAACTCACGGTCCATATTATGAAGCAGTTACAAGACTAAGTGGCCACTGGAAACCATGCAAGGATGATAGTGGTGTCTTGCTTGAGTTATGAGGTAAGATGTGCCTATGCGGTCAGCATGCCTTTTATTTAGCAGGAAAAAGAAGTAAGTAATATGAAGTTCTTATCAGAGCGATGCACAAAAAGTTAGGCATTAATGGCTCGAGTAATTTTGGTTGGAGTACAATAAATAAAGTGATTGTGTACTACATGAAGTAATGTATGACTCTGCAAGCAGTTGCTTGGCAGTTGTATGACTGGATTTTTTTTTTTTTCCTTTTTTCTTAGCTATGTAACGTTTTGAGTGGATGATAACACTGGGAAAAATGTATTTCCACTTTTCTCAGATGCATACATCACTGGTAGGAAAAGGCGCATGGGAGGGTAATCTATGGAGCTGAATTCTGTACCCTTAGTGCCGTATAATATAAAAATGTGTGTGGACAGTTTGCTCTGATCAGATGTGAAAGTTCAGTATCTTCAGGCTTTTTAAAATCAGGTGGTTTTATAATTTTTATAGACTGATAAATGTTGCCAAATTGCTTGAAAATTCACTGATAGTCTTCAAGGGACATTCAACTTTAAAAAACACAGTTGAAGCATACATCCTTACTTAAGGCTTTTCTTGTGTTTTTTTTCTGGATGACTCATGGAAGTGTGCATGTGTGTATGTCTATATTTAAAAGTGTCCTTTTCTGTTTTGTTTTTCAGGTTCTCAGCAAGTAACTGTTGTGTTGATTTTTTTTTTGTTACTTTTTGTCCTCAGTACTAATTTCTAGAACAAACTTCAGTTATCTCTTAAAATTTTTTTTTTTTTAACCAAGTTTACCCCCTTTTTCGAATTGTACCCTTTGTTTACCCAAGCAGACATCACTATTAGATATGGCTGTGGTTTTGTAATTAAGGACACAGGGCCAGATGGGCAGTACTCAAGCAAGTCACTGCATGGTGAATTTTGGTAATCTGCCCCCAGGGGTGAATCATTATTGATTTAAAGGAAGATGAAAACTCAGTGGTGTTTTGTGGGAGGGCTAAATTATCTCTTCTGGCCTTAAAATCTAGGGATATTGATTTAAAATTGATTATCTTGGTTTACTTGCTGCCTATAAATTTGCAAACTCAAGTTAAATGAGCATAAAACATGTTCAGGTTGAGTCCAGTGTATTTGTACAGAGTTTTAACTAAATCATTTTAAAGATTGCTCTTTTTATTAAGCCCGCTTAACTGTGTGTAGCGCTCTGAGTACTTCTCATTTTTGGGGGGAGCAGTCTAGCAACATTTGAATACTGCACTGTAATTGAATCCTGGTGCAAACCTGTCTTTTTTGTTCTTGCATTCACTGCAGTGACCTTGATAATGTGAATGCGTCACCTTTGCTACTCCTTGGAAGGCAGTCCTGTAAAAACAGGATCAATTACGTGCATTGCTAGGATCCTGTTTTCAATACTGCTGAATTAAAAACAGTTAGAGATAGTTAATGGGCTTTCCCCTTGTATGGAAGAGGGGGGGAATAAACAAAGGAGAATAGAAGCTGAATTGTTTGAGAGGAGGTAATCTCTGTTTTGTTTCTGCCATAGATTAGGGATGATCAATTATCATGTCAGAAGGCGGAGAAGCTAATACACCCCAGAATCTACATGTAGTTATTTAATCATCCTGCCTGATGCATAACATTCATCATTCACATTTTTAATGCCACTTACTGTTATCATCTCACATTTATGCAGGGCACATTTAAGGAGAGAAAAGTCATCCTGATAGGCAACGTCCTGGGGAATAGAATAGTGGAGAAACCCATAGGGTTCAATTTCTGGCTCTTCAGTCTAAGTAGCTTGAGCCCTGGCCTCATGCAGAAACTTGTACACGTCTGATCTTGAGATGACAGCCCTGTAGATGACTCAAGTCATCATCTGAAGAAAAACTTTAATGAACTCCCACCTGTACTGGGTGAGTGGCCCTCAGTGGTGCTGTAAACTGCTTTTTTCCAAGAGCAAGTGGGAGCTAACATCATCACAGACCTGTGAAGGATGCAGGCAAATGCCTCTGAGCAGCTGGTATTTATGAAGTAAGGTCTAGTAGCCACCAGATCCTGTCACCTGCCTTGTTTGGACTACTTTCAGCCATCTTCAAGGTGCAATTTCAGCCAGCCACTGGATGAGGTGAGCACTTGCAGCATGAAGGTTGTTCAAGGGGGAGTCATAAACATGCAGGGTGATATCAAACAGAGAAGTGTTTTATGTATTGCATGTATGGAGACATGCGTACACGTATTTTATTTCCTCACTAAACTTTTTGATGGTCTAGTCCACAAACTGAATAAAGATGAAGGAGAGAGAGTTGGGCACTTGCTTAGGTCTATTCAAGATGGTCCAAGTTGGAGAAGAGAGGCAAGAAACTCCTCTGAAGGAGGAAACCCCAGTGACTGATCATGTTGAAATCCCCTTTTCTAGAAGTTACAAAGCTAAGAGGTGGTGAGTGATCAAGGAGAACTTGCCAAAACCATATCTTTAGCCCTATTTGTAGTGGTCGTGAACCAAAAGAGGAATCTGGATGCAGTAAGACCTGTCTTGCCTCCATCTTTCTATAATGAGGTCTTGGGAATGTTGGATGAGATGATGTCACCAAAGCCTCAAGATATATTTGAAAGTGTAGCTTCACAAATGCTTACTCTGAAGCAGTAGGTTGCTTGATTCCTAGAAGCCTCCTCTTAGCCATGTCTAGGAATAGTGAAGCCACTGTTTTTGTTTCACAGCCAGGAGGTGGATGGATCTAAAATGTGGATTTGTGGCACAATTTTTCCCCCCCGATGCTACAGAGAATGGCAGTATTGGAAGTACAAGCCAAAAAGACAGAAAATTCCCACTCTGCTATCCTGTGTGTGTAAGTGTCACCTAATTTTTGATTAGTCCTACCCACAAATCAGTGAAAAATGCTGTTGCGGGGGTGGCAGCCACCGACCAGTGTAGATTGCGTGTTGCAGACAGAAAATTCTCTGACCACAGTTCTGATGCTGAGGAGAAGCTAAAGACATGTCCATTTATCCATGACATGCACAGCTACAATTTAAAACATCTGAAATCTCTGTTGGTACCATTTAATTTCTGGATGACAGTCCCACCCTTGGATGCTCAGGGTGTTTTCCTGTAGCATTGCCCCGACCTCCAGAGCCTGTGGCGACCCAGCTGACTAGGCAAGTGCTTGGGACATACCCTGTCAGAAGTAGAGGGGGAAAATTGGATTAGAGGGTCCCTGTACAGTCTGTAAATTGGGTTTTCATGTCAGAAGTGTTCTGGAGTGTTCTTGAGTTTGTCTCTAAATCCTTTTCAACACCTTTGGAAATCAACTGGACTGGAAAAGTCTGCCATATTGTGTCAGAAGAAAGTCTATATTTGCTTCCTGCAGGAAGGTAATGCCTCTGCAGGGCGGGAGAGTCAAGAGACATGCTTTCATATGCAGCTACATTTATCCCATTGAAAACACTGATGCTCATCCTGGGCTTTGTGTTGCTCAGTTGTGATCTCTGCAGTTTCGCTTCAGCTAACCAATTTTACACAGCACTCATCTTTAAGCACACAACTAGTACTTCTGCTTGGAAACAGAAGTTGGAGAGAGTTATTAAATTAAGAAAATAAGCCTTTACCGTAAATTTCCCCATAATTTTCCTTTTTGTTACTCATGTAAGGTTTTTGTTCCATGTTTGAGCTCAGCGTGGTGTCGCCAAGTTGCTTGTGATTTAAATAGAAGAAGCTGACTGCCAGAAGTAATGCTTGCAGGTATTCCTTCTTTTCTTTTATTTGCCTTACAGCAGTGCCTGCAGGCCAAAGCAAAGATTGTGCTGGCAGCATCTGAATAGTTAGTTCCTGCCCCTCAAGTCAAAATAGATAAAGGAATTATCATTATCTTCATTGCACAGATAACAGCAGGGAAAGATGAAGTGACTTGCCCATGGTCATGCTACAAGTCTCTGGCAGAGCCAGAAAGCAAAGTATTATTTCCTCTGGTCTGATGCTTTTATCCCAGTGCCATCCTTTTGTGCAACTAGCTGCTTTCAACAGTTTAGATTTTTTCCTTAACGTCTCTTGGCACAGATGTGCAGGCTGGTAAATGGCATGAAATATATGTCTCCCAGATCTCTGCCTTTCAAGATCCTTTTTATTTTTATCACTCACCTTATGATGCCCAGCTGCCTTTGTAGAGCCGTGTGTCTGGAAGGATCTCAGGATGTGCTCATCTAACCTGCTTTAAAACCTCCAAAGACACAGATGCCGCAGGTTCACTGGGTGATTTTGCCTGGTGCTTCATTATTTTTGTCCTTAGAAAGCTGTTCCTAAATTTAATTCTGTGCTTGTCTTGCTCCAGAGACAGTAGCCTTTTACTTATTTGGAGACTTATGTTCTCTTTCAGTCTCTTTTTCCCTGGGACTGAACAGCTCTGCTTCTTTCAGTCTCTGTTCGTAGCTTTCTCAACTTGTGCTTGTTTTCCAATTCCCTCTTGGATTCCCTCAAAATGCGCTGTTTTTCCCAACATTTGAAATGGGGCACAGTACAGAGCCGCCAGCTCCCTCAATCACTTTTTCCTTCTCCCCAAGGACCTGATAAATCACTTCTCTGCCTCCTGGGAAGCCCCAGGTCAAAGCTGCAGCTCTTCTTCCTTCCAAAGGACATTGCAGGCTCCCATGTTTCACGCTGCAAAGGTTACCTCTTAGGAAGCTGAAGGTACCCAAATTTCCCTTGGTAATATCAAAAGATGTTTTCCCAGGCACCTGTAGTGCACTTTGATCTGTGCAGAATTTGCTAGTTAGCTTCATTTCAATGCTTGGAACCTGAGATTTTAGGGTAAATGGTACCTAGGGTCACACTTAACTGCTGAAAAACTGGGCAGGATGTCTCGGTTGGCAGCAAGGATGAGATCTGTTAGATTTTGTCCCTGTTTGTCTGCCATTTCCCTTAAAAACAGTGATAGCTTGGGCAGCGTTTGCCCTGATCCAGAAAAGCAACTGTCAGTTTGAAACCTAAGACAGGGTGGGAGTGGGTTTATGGATCACAGGTGTATATATAACCACAGGTGTATAAACCTTTCCATTTCAGCTCTAGTCACTTTGTGGTTTTACTATTCTAGGGTTTTGTTCTAATATAACCTGTTTGATATATTATTTTCTTCTAAATAATTTTATTTCAAGCCTTCTGGACTTCATTGGGGAACTTGGTTATGGAAAAGGTCTGGACCATGATTCTGCAAAGCTGTGGCCAGGTCAGGGTCCTGTCAATGGTGGTGCCCTTGTGCTTTTCTCCCATTTATGAAAGAGACGTGAGAGAAGAACCGTGGTGGTAGGAGGGACCAAGTACCATAGGAAATTCAAAACTACCTACCACGGGAGTTAAGGACTTAGCCCGTTCTTCCCTCTGACCTGCTGCACCTCTTCAGTAGCTTTTCTTCAAGTGGAAACATAAGGAAGTTATTTGGCTGCCTCTGATTTCACTGGAGTGTTCAGTAATTTGGATTTAATATTAGAATTCATCAGCAAGACTGATTGGTGTATCATGCAAAGTGGCAGGATTGGCAGAGAAGGAAATTTCCCACACAGTTTAAAAATGGTCCATGGATTTACCGGGTTTAGAGTTTGATAGCAGCTGGAAGAAGGATGCAGCAAGTCTTGTATGAAGAAAGAAACCAATATAGGAATTAAGAAGGTGAATCATGGCAGGGAGCAGGAACATGCACATTTTATGCATGTTATTCAGTATCTATGGTTTTGTTCTTAATGGTGTGTGGTTTTTAAAAGGAAGCTTTTTCTTAAATGCAAATAAGATACTAGATTACTAATGATAGGAGAGGCACTGGTAAGTGTGCTGGAAGCTAACCTGATAAATGCACTCAATAATGAGGATTCTACTGCAAAATGCTGAGCCCTGTGGCTACAATCCAGCAAAGTGCTGAAAGCAGTGGTAGCACTCATGGGCTTAAAGTTAAGCATTTTCCCAAAGCACTTTGATGAATCAGAGCTGGAGTCCTTATCACCTTGCTAGGAGTGAATTTATAATAAGAATCTTGTGAGTCAAGAGTATTTATTCTTAGGCTTCACAACTAAACCACTAATGGAATACAGGGAAATTACAGCTCTTCTGTGGTATGAAGGAATCTGGCTCTGGTCTTAACCACAAATTGTTCCACAGCTTTGAGAAAAACTTAGTATCTTGATTTCCAGAGGCCCTAGAAAAAACAAAACCAGATATTGCAATTCCCTGCACCCTATAGGAAGATATTTCTTCACCCCTCACTTCCCTGCTCCAGCAACCATTCATCTCAGGTATGCCTCAGACCTACTAGAGACAGCAGAGAACCCTTTTCCCTGAGCCCAGGCAAACCGTGATGCCTTAATGTCTCCCTCTCCCTTCCTGGGAGCTGAATAAATTACAGCCCAACAGAAACTGTCTGTGCAGACTCAGGGCTGATGCTGCTATAAGTACAAATGAATGTATCCTAGGCCTGGCAATAGGAAAGAAGTTTTCCAAACAGTGAATTATGTCCATGGCCAGTCTTGCTGGGCCAATTTTTAAAATTTATTTCTTTTTAAATAGTCTGTAGCTTTATGAAGGGGACTTTGCACCACAGTGTCTGTGACTCTGGCTTTGAAGTCCCTGCAAAATACAGGTGAGTGTTTGCAAGTATGCAGGTTTCAAAGGCAAAAAATTACCTTGATTGATGTTACAGAGCACCGTGCCCTTTGTAGCCTTCGTTGTATAGACAGTCCTTAAAATACTCACACACCAATGTTCCTGATAAGGCATTGAATGTGTGTGTTGAGTGAACAAACTGAAGGTAATACTTCCCGTCCCTCGAGATGAGTGTGCTCAGTCTTGTACGGTTGTTTGTGATAAGTCTTCTCAGAAATCACAAAAGAAATTAAAATAGCAGCGTACAGAGGATTTATTGACAGCTGAAATGCCAGGACATTTCTTATTTCCCTACATCCCAACAGTGGGCATTTCCAGTGGTGACCATGTTAGTTAGCTCATGCTGTCTGGAGATAAAAATACTGCTAATGCCATTATTCTCATTTACAACTTCTACGATTGGGGGGTGTGTGGGGTGTGTTCCTGTCACCGGCAATTTTCTCTTGTGATACCTAGTCATGTTTTCCTAAATCCCTGTGCCTGCAAGTCAGCTTCCGTTATTTAAGAGTACACGTCTCGCATACATGACTGTCAGGAGCCAAAAGCATATCTGTACAACTCTGTAAGCAGAAGGCAAATGGCAAGAATACAATTTATTTTTTGAAATCATGCGCATTTAAGAGTCTTCCCCAAGATTATTTGTTGTTTGGAGATGGCGGTGATCTGTGCTAGATTCCATTAAATATTCTGGATCTGTTGTACATGGGGTGGTGCGCATATGAGGAATGACCAAGTCACCTTGCTCCAAACGCTCTATAGTTTAGTGGCCAGATTCTGTGATGTCTTTCGGCTCTGCTAATAATCCTGTCGCAACTGCAACGTATGATAGCTGTGTCACGGTGCAGCTTCGTTACGCTAAATTTTTTAGAAGTTATTTGCTTTTTTTGTGGCAAAAGCAGTGATTTTTGGAAACATTTGTGCAGTCAGCAACAGGGTATACAGTAATACTGCTCTCTTGCTGTTTGTTCTTTTAATACCATTTTATAGGAGTAGCTAAATATCATGGAGCATTCATCAAAAGATTTGTGGCAAGAAGCAGTAGGTCCTTATGGGTGGATCAGTTAATGTTAGCTGGTCACTGTGAAACAGAAGATACTTGGCTTCCCTTGGTTTTTCTCTGCTGTTTCTCTCCTTGCAAACTCCTCCAGGAGATGCTCAGAGGAAAGGTGGCCTTCAATTAGGTGAATTTAGTGTGCATGCACCCCTCCTTCCCCCAGGTTGTGCTAGCACAGTGAAATTACAGCAAGAGCAGGGTATTGGGACACAGTAAATCTTGAAGCCTAAGACCACACTGGTGCACTGCAGTCCCAGTCTCAACCAGGCATATCTCCTGAGCTGTTACACAGATCAGAAGAAAGAGATTAACTGTTATCCCTGTGCTGATGCAAATTGCATGCAGATTACTTCTGTTATCTCTCTAATGTGAGTATGAATTGAAGTTTTCTTCCTGTTTTGTATCTTCCAGCCATGAGCACTTCTGTGTAGTGGGGCTGCTGGTAATTAAAAGCATTGGGTTAGTAGTGTCCACAAATACACAGCATCTGTTCTGCTCTCTTTGCCATTAGCAAAGGTACTTTTCTGGTATCTTAGGTCCAAGATTTAGAAGTCTAGAGAAATTATCTGAGGAAGGCTTTGTCAAAGTAAGAACGGGCTCTCCAAGAGAATTAGGCAGCAATTTGGGTTTCACCTTGAATGAACCCAATGCTGTGTCCGGCTAGGAGGCAGCAAGGTCTGGGAGCACCTTGACTCTGTGACCAGCTTGGGCTTCAAGTCATGTCATGCTGCTGAGCTCAAGAGGCTGTGCTTAATCTTTTAAGGACTGGGGTGGGAACCACCTGAAAGATCACTCCTTTTCATATGAGATAAATCTGGTTGCTTGGGACTCATGTTACAAAAATGGGGCCCTGCCTTCTGTCCGGGCCACTGAGTATTTGAATTGGGTTCCTCTCTCTTGTGTGACCTCTTTCATTTGAAGGCACACATCAAGGCATCTCAGGTTTCAGAGGCATTCAAAATGGAGTTGGGTAATAAAGACTGTAAATTGGTCTAAGACCTGGCATTTACCTCAGGCGTTCATCTTGGGAGGTGGAAAATGTGAAGAAACACTGTATATTCGTTGCCAAGGAAATGTGAATATTGTGTTGTCGTTTTGATATTTGATGTGTGAAAAGGACCAGCATGAAGTCCCCATCTACTCAAGAGATACCTTGAAAAATAATTCGAAAGAAGATTATCCCCATATATGAACCATGTTTTAGGATTGGGCTCGTATTTGGTAAGGTGTTTAGATTTAATTCTGGGGCTAAAATTTACCCCCTTGCACTATTTAGGGCCTGTTCGTCATTGAAATCCCATGTATGATCTCAGATAGAATTGAAAGGCATTTAATGCTACATAGTCTAAGGACCTTTTATTCCCTGGACTCAATTTTCAGAAGCACTTACAAGCACCTGCAAATTGAGGTCTAACCTGTTTGGCTAACTAGGCAAGCATGGTTTGCAACTACTTGTCCTCAAGGGACAAAGAGTTTTGAAACCCATTATCAGACAAACTGGGGTACACTCTGGGATATTAAAAATTGCAGTAGAAAAGTCAAATTATGACTTAAATGCTAAGTTCTGACCCAGGCATAATATCCACAGTAAAAGTACTCTTAGGGGAGCCATTAGGTGTGGAGCTTTTCTAAAAGTATATAGTTTCTATACAGAAGTGCAAAGAGGTAATACAGTGAAGATGTGGGCTTTTTCCTACTCAGAATAGTGTTTCTGTTTTAACTAATGTATGTATCTTGTTTAAAATTAATCTACTGTTTGAAGCCACCTGCAATTTCACATGCCTTTAGCGTGACTCAGTGAATAATGCAGGTCTTGCTCTAAACTCTGAAGTCACCAAAGGCCTGAGAAAAAAATTCGATAATGTCATTAATTAGAAACTGAGTGAAAAATTGCAGTATACCAGGCTTTTGAAGTGGAACCAGAATTACTTGTCTTGTGGTTACTCTTCTGATACAGGTTTCATTTTCTTCAATTAAATCTGGCTTTATGAGTGCATTAATGATAGCATAACTATTTGGTTATACGATGACAGGTGAAGGTATTGATTTAATCACAAGCATGAATTTGACTTTTAAATATTCTGGCATAAATTCAGACTGAAAAAGAAACATGGCATCACATGGAGGGAGAAACCCCAAGGTATATTGTAAGGTCTTAAGTGTTAGATCCCGAACACTTGCACATTACAGGAATGTAATCACAGTAAAATAAATTGCAAATGCATGAAAAACAAATGAAAATCCATGGCATAGATGTCTATAAAAGGTGATGTCTGTATCTATAGACATCTGTGTCATAGATGTCTATAATGGCAGCCAGGGCACAGATGGTAGCAGCAGGATCCTCCTTTTTGATGTCATAGTTGTCTTTGGAGAGGGACCTGAAGTCCTGATACCTGGAGAGCCAAAGGAAGGAGAGGTGCCAGTCTGCCCGTGTAAACCAGCTTCTCTTCCTGGGCTACTCTGGGTTGCTCCAAGTGAGGATCTCTCCTGGCAGAAGTTAAAGCTGGATTGAAGGTCCTGGGCTTGGTTTTTGCACCAAGGGTGAAGGGAGCTAGTTTTGTTTGGTTTGGCTTGGTTTGTTTTTTTGATCAGAAGTAGAAAACTTCATTGGCTGTGGGGCTAAGGGTGAGGTGGGGAGCCATTAACTGTTGTTTCTGCCAGAGTGAAAAATACCAAGGCAAAAGTAATTGGGCTGGAGAGAGCATTAGATAGACCATGAGATGTAGAAACTGGATTATTTGTTTTATCTTGGTGGAGTGGTCATTCACCTGATAACATTAGTTTCATTTAAAATATAATTAACATTTTATTCCACTAAGCATCATTGTATGCTAGATGTTAGTGGGACACAGCACAGTATGTTGTAAATACGGGGTTTGGTGCCCAGATGGCTAATTCAGTGCTAATGTCATTATCAAATGTTGCAGAGGAAGAATGTCCTAAAAGGTCTATTCCTCATGAAATCATCTCCTGTAGTTATTCAGATGTGACTAATAATGCATCTTCTGCAGAAACTTTAATTTATTTATTTGGTATGTCCCCTTATTCTTCTTAAGAAATGTTAGGAATAGAACCAAAAAAAAGTAGAATCATTTTTCTGTGCTTTTATTTGTTTTCTGATTAATTTTAGTCTCAGGAAAGCAAAAATGTACATTAGCAATTTCACACCTTGTTACATCTTCTGTTTGCTTTCATCACACGCATGGCTGTTTTCATGAATGGCAAACATAAACATAAATGATGTAATATCCCTCTTTGATTTTGAGTGTCTTGCTGAGAAATTAATGCATATGTGCAGATTACTTGTAAAGAAACATGAGAACAATTCACAATGTACATGCACTGTTTGTAGTGTTAAGACATGGATCTGAACAAGACTTCTGCCTGTTTACATATGAAACATGGGAGATTACAACTTTATGTAGCTTGTCTCTTACGGCATTTATTTTTTTACATGTTGTACTCCAAATGGAAGTGCTCCATGACTTGGCTTCGTTCTATTAAGAGGATGCTGCCCTTGCAGAAGCAGTGACCTCTGAAAAGCAAGTCTCAAGTAATCCTTTTATTTTCCTGAGATCATGTAGCACAGTATCCAGTTGCAGGCTTTTAAGGTGGAATGATTGCAGACTTTGTCTGCTTGCCTAGATTGGATTACGTTTTGTTTGACAAAGAAAACTCTAAAATACTTATACCTTCCTTCCTTCAGTTCAGAGCATTGTAATCTCTGTGCATTGAGGATGCAGAGTAGTTGCCGTATCATCCCAGCACCACTGGGATTTATTGAATTTACTTAATTGGCCTTTATCTCATGGTTACACTTTAACGCTTCTTTTGAAGGAGATTCAAAAAGGATACAGTTACTCCTTTTCTAATTTACTTTGAGAGTTGTGTTACTCATTTTCTTATCTTCCCTCCTTTTCCCGGTAGAGCAGGGCATTCTGCAGAGCCACAATTGAACATGTTAAGAGACGTGCACAGTGAGAGATTTAAGTCCATGAAGCTGTTAACTAGCCAGGCTTTTTACACACTGCTTTTTAAAGAGCATGCTCTGTTTCAGGCAAGTAGGAAGTTTGACCAGCACTTTTGGATGGCTGATGGTGCATTTTGTGTTGTAATCTGCTGATGCACGTGAAGGAGAGCTGAACCCTGAACCTCCCAGTGAAAGATTTTGCAGCAGAGTTCAGGAGTGCTTGCATTGTTCTCTTGTTTTTAAAGTACTTGTGAGCCTTGGTCCTATAAACACTTCAGGAAACCTCGTAAAGTGGATGAAAAGTCCCTTATTTGGTCAGGCGATCTTGACACTTAGAACTGCCTTCCTGAGAGGCATTTGATACCGGGGAAGGCTGAGGTGTCTCCCCTTGCTGCACTTCTCAAGTTTGCTTTTACTGATAGGAGTTTTAAAAGGCTTAATGCTCAGCTCTGACTTTCTCCATCCTGCCAGAACTCTGCTGCCAGCTCTGCAAGCCTGACATAGCTGTTGCAGGGATTTGGGTGCACTGGAGGACAGTCCCAGGGGGACATGGGTCTCTCTTTCTGAGTACTTTGGTGTCTCCATCTCCTATATATAGCATCCAAGTGGCTCATGATAAGAAATGATCAGTATCATCTATTTAACTATGGTTGCATAATCATCTGTTATTTGACACCACCACCCCACAGTGAGACTTGTTTTCTGATGCCTCTGAAAACCATGTAGCTCCCTTTGTGTTAGAAGGGAAGTTCATCTTATTTTAACGAAATTCACTACTTGCTATGTCTTCTCTGGGCTAACACATCTGACCATACACATGTCCACAGACCGCATATCTCACATGAACAACTCAACTTGCTGTGCACATGCATGCACAATACATATTTAGGCACCTGGATTAATTAATGGAAAGTCCTATACTGGATTAGCAGTTTGAGCCTACATTGTTATTTGCTTTCAGGTAGCCCAAAAAATTGTGGAGGACATCAGCCGAGGTTAAGGTGGCTTCTGCAGATGAAAAATTGTTGGTGATCACTGTGCAGCGCCTACATAAATAACATGATCATCATTCAAATTAAGATGGTTTTTACTTGCTCAGTGGACTAGTTGGAGTAGTTGTGAAGTAGATGCACAGCTAGAAAGCGAGTGTTGTCTGTGCAGCTTGATGCCAGCTCTCCAGCAGAAAACAATATGGAAATAGCCAACACCTTTCAGGATCCTTCAAGAGCCAGGTGGAGGAGAGATTAGTAAACAGGAATGAGAAAAACTGGGTCTGAAAAGAGACTGAGATGTGGGAGCTTGCTTTAAAAGAGAAGCTTGCTGCTAGCCTTCAGTCCAGGGATAATTGTCTGGAGCTCTTCCCTTACTCTTTTTGGCTGAAGATCAGACCTGGCAAAACTAATTTGTTTGTTGTCTTTATTTTACTTAATGGGTTTGGGTTTTTTAGTATTGTGAAAATTGGCTAGTCCTGCATATAGGAAAAGTCTTTTTTTTTTTTTTTTTTAATAGTTCCAAATACATTTTGGAAGATAAAATGTGGTCATTTTCTACTTCTCTTTGCATTCAATTCCCCATATGGCCACAAAGGTCTTTGCCGTGGGTCTCCCCAGTTCCCTGTAATCCTTGCTGAGAGCTGGCCTGTCCAAAGGGTGAGTCAAAGGCCCTCGGTCAGGCATGGGCTGGTTTTTCCTCTAGAGAAGTTGCTCTTGGCCCTATGAATTAGAGACTATGAATTTCTTCTGTCCCCTTTTCACTCAGTGTTGTTTCCTAATCTCTGGCATAAAATACCTGGGGTGTTTGAGTTGCATTGCCCATAGCAACTTTTGCTACGGAGCTGGTGGGGATGGTAACAACCACAACTTGAAAAGTCTCTGCAGATATCAAACTGAAAACAAAGGATCAAACCTGTTTCTGATGAACATATCTGCTGCAAAGGGCAGATAACCTTTCAGGGCTGCATCTTAAAATAATAAGCAGAGCTGGTATGGCTGCTTTCATGCTGCGGCTTCCCCAAGCACACTGCAAATTTCCAAACCGTGATTGCCATTAAAATCTTTACGGTTGCCATTTGCAAGGAATTAGCATCACTATGCGAGCTGTAACACCCCAGTGATATTTATGTAGAGCAATTGAATTATAAAGCTTGTAAAGGCCTGGCTGCCCTGTTCCTTGCTTCTGGAAGGAGGGGGCTGAAAGATGCCTAGGCTTTAACTACTGTACAAGCCAAAAAATAAATAGTTAAGGAGCCCATGTAATCTAAGGTCTTCTGAAAAATACATACCTTCAAAGCAGCTGAAAGAAAGCAATATGTAATCAATATGTAATTCTGATAACATAGCCCCCTGACACATTTGGAAAGGCAGGGTGTGGGGTTGATGTGTTTAAAAAGTGCTTGAAAAGACAAGGGTGATGTGTGTAAGCTGCTGATGGTAGTTCTTATGTTGTTACTTTGTTCAGGTGGGTGATGCTTGTCAGATCCTCAGCTGCTGAAAATCTGTGAGTCCAGCTGTTAAAAATGGGTAAATACCACCGAGGTGAAAACAGACCCCACTGATCTGCAGTAGCTGAGGATTGCCTTGCGTTTGAGGATGCACTGACAAATTAGACTTTGGCAGGGGCAGGCTGTCTTACTAACCGTGGGTTTTGTCTGTTCTGTTTTTCTTCTGTCTTGCAGCACCTTCTCCAGTCAGTAGTGTGAAAAAAGGGAAGATAACTAAAAATAGCATCTCCCTTTCCTGGCAGGAGCCAGATCGACCCAACGGCATCATCCTGGAATACGAAATCAAATATTTTGAAAAGGTGTGACAAACTGATTGCTGAGCATCCCAAGTACCTTCTCCTTACTGTCCTTTTCTTTTAGTTATAATTATTTGAGTCATGGAAGAGAATGGAGTGATTTTATGCATAAATCAATGTCAGATTGATTTTGCAGTAAATGAATAGGAAGACCTGAAATGAGGGTGTTGTTTTCCATTAGTGTGCCACTTCTCTTGAACAAATACATTAAATCTGCGTGTCAGATTCCTCTCTGGCCTTATCACATTAAGATAGAGCCTGCTCATTTGTTAAAAGTGGGAGGAGTTGGGGATCAAGTGTCCATCTCCTCCGGGAAACATCAGGCTATCCCTTGCCTTTGGCATTTCAATTTCTCACTTGATTTTTGCATCCACAGTGTAAGGAGAGGAGAAGGATTTTGCAGAGAGACTGCATGTGCTCTGACTTGAAGAAGGGCATCGTGGCTTAAAAAGTTACCTGGGTTTTCCAGCTCTTGGTCTAATGGAAAATGCTCTCTCTTCCTACAAAACTTGCCTCTCCTAGTCTTCATTTTAAATGGTGACTTGTTCTCTTCCTGCAAAATTAATGCAGTTTCAGTGAAAATGATAACAAATGCACTTTGTCTAAATAACATCTTTTGAGTGATGCAGCCTTAGATCTTTGGAAATCCTAGATTTCCAAAAATCAGATTTGCAAGATTTGACTGAACAGCAGTTTCTTGCCGTAGCTGGGATTGTAAGGTATTCTTTTTTCTTCTGAAACAGACAGGCTTTCTACATGAAAACAAGAGGGAAATAATGAAATTGAATCACAATTCACTTTTTGGGGGGAGTTGAATTTCTATTTTAAGGAAGATCTTCCATTAGTTCTGTTGATGACCCAGGTGAAAACACTCAACATGGACCAGGACTGGTCCTTAGTCCTCTCTTCTTTCTCTGACCATTGGAGGGACCTACTCAAGCAGCCCGTGCAAACAGGGGAAAGAATTTCAGAAATACTCTGCATCAGGATAAAATCAACATTATTTTTGCAGATGAGGGAGCTTGGGAAAGGGCACAAGATGAGTGAGTGGCTTAAATAGGCCTGGGGTTTTCAAAAAGATTAAAGCACAAAGCAAGAATCATGATATGCTATCACTAAAAATAATCCATTACTGATTCTTTTATTAACTTGTTTGAACAACTGTTGTGGCACATTGAATCCTTACTGTGAAGTGGCCTGGGAAGATTAGCCTTTAGGAACCTTGATAATGAACAAATAATTACAGAAAAAAAATCCATATATTCATTCATTTTACTTCAGTTTGTTTTCAAACAAGCTGGGGAAGGGTGGGCTTAAAATGTTGTATTTGTGGTCTGGAACTAGTTTCAAATAGCTTCAGTAAATTGGTCTTCAATGCAAGTCCTTTATGGGGAGGTAGCTACAAGCAGCCTGAGTTTATGCTGTCTTAATTTATTTCTTTCAGATTGATAGTGAAGCTTAGCGTTTTCTGTAGGAAATCTCAAGTGTTTAAACGGGCAGAAGTCAGCAGCGTATTGAAAACCTAATTGGGCTGACATGCAAGCAAAGATGTGACCTAATATTCACTTAATGCTTTTTAACCAGTCATTGAGTTAGATTTGGGATGTCGTCCTTAATCCTTTTTGTTTGTTGCTACTGTCATTTATATTATCTTATTTTCCAGCCCTTTATAAGGGTAAATTTGCAGCATTCATTTCGAGGGATGAGAATGATCTAGTTTAAATATTTTGGAAAACTTAGTTTTGTCAGATTACATTACTTTAAGAGAAATCACTCATTTAACAAGAAAAAAAAAGGCGCCCCTCTCTCTCTATATATATATATACACGCATTTCTCCAAGACAGTCTTAGGTACCTACAGGCTTTAATGAGAAGAATCTGTAATCCTACATTTGGAGATTCCCAGGGCCTTATCCAGGCATATTACTGTCTATGGAAAGTTGCCCATTAAATTAAAAAAAAAAAAAAAAAAAGAAAAATCAGTTCAGATGCTAAGAGCTATGCAGAAATCTTGGTGGGGAATTACTAAGAACTCCTATTTACGTCATAATAATTTGGATCTGAGAGGATATGGTGAATAAGAAGCAGTTTCCAAGTTTGTAGACCTTAATTTATGAGCTCTTGTCTAGATTGTGTTACAGTAAATAATTCTAAGAGTAATTACCAAGCATTTGAGTGAAATTTTAATCAAAGAACTGAAACTCTTTCACATTAGCAACTGATGTAAATGAAGATTTATTTCAGCAATTTTTCTTGAAGTTCATTGCTTCAGAAGAACAATGCAAAATTAGGTATTTTCCTGGAGTTCTGGTTTACTATTCCCTTCTCAAGTTCTAATTCGTGGTTCTAGAAATGCCAGCATAAAGTTGTACGATGTACAATGTATATTACTCTCTTTTAGACCTAATTACATTACTGGGTAGTCATTTTGGTATAAATTAAAATCCTTTCTAAGGTGATGGGATTTTTTTCTTCTTCCCCATGCCTTGCGATTGAACTCTACGATGAACCTTTCCATTACCCCACTCCATGTACATCCCCAGCAATGGAAAGCTGCTCCTACTGTAGATGCCAGTTTGTCCCTGTATTGTCATTTATATGTGGAAAGTCACTCTGCTCTGTTTCATACCTCCTAGAGTCATTGATTATAAAAGAGAAATCAAATCTCACATTTTGTACTGAAGAAAGGGCCTGGGGGGGGGTGTGTGTGAGGAAGGGATCCTCAAAAATGCATATTTTAGTCATTCTTTGTAACATTGCTGTGGGGGTTGCTAAGAGTCTGTCTTCTCTGAGAGCCACTATTTGTGTGTGTTAACTTTGTGTTTTGTTGGGGGGGGTTGGGAAAAGGACCAGGAGACGAGCTACACCATCATCAAATCCAAAGAGACGACGATTACTGCAGATGGCTTGAAACCAGGCTCAGCGTACGTCTTCCAGATCCGAGCCCGGACAGCTGCAGGCTACGGTGGCTTCAGCCGAAGATTTGAGTTTGAAACCAGTCCAGTGTGTAAGTCCTTTTAATTACTGTCAGCCCATGTCTCTGGAATAGTTGCCAGAAATAAGTCAGGCGATCAGCAACTTCGCAGAGAGCTGTTCCTTGTCCTGGCCTCATCCTTTGACTTTGGAAACATCAGCCATGTCATGACCATGCACTAGACAGGCTAACACACCTGTCCTTGCTTCCTCAACTCACATGGTGAGGTGGGAGGTGAAGTCAGGAGGTCTTCAGGCTCCAGAAATTCATAGCATTCCCTGCTTAGAAAAATACTGTATTTATGAGAGCTGATGCAAGAGAGGACAAGGGCTCTCCTCTCAGCAGGGATAGAGGGGGTGAGACCTGCTCCTCCACACCTCTTAATGGCTGTCTGCAGAGGATGCTGAGCTCTCTTAAATATCTGCATGTGGTGAAAAACCCCTGAAATGGTGCTTCTCTGCAAGGGGAAGAATTGAACCAGTGTCTTTTTGGTGTAAGTTCCTGTCAAGTTGAAAGATGGTTTCTGTTGGCTGCCAATGCCACAGCCTCGAGGAAAGGAATTTGACTTGTGATCAGAAATGGGAAAAATGTGCACTGCAGGCACAGGACCTTTGCTTAACCTGTTACAAATTTGTGGGTTTTGAAATATTTTTTTTTTTTTTTTAATGAATCTGATCATTCAGGTCTGGATTCTGGAGCAGATTCTGTAGCAGGGTGAACTCCCAAGGCACGCAGAGGCTGCTCTTTCCCCTGTGTTCAGGCATAGCTGTGGGGAAATTCTTTTTGTCCCGATTACCAGATTTTTGCAGAGGTGTCAAAGGTAATTTTCTCCCTCAGAAAATATGTCCTATCTATTTCAGTTTGTACAACTGTCATTTATTAATTTTTTATATCATTTGCATGGAAGATAAATTTTGTGGTGGAAACACACTTTCATTCCTGTGGGAAAGAGCCTATTTTCTGGATGCCTTCCTTGGAAACTTAAATTCATCAATACTCTGATTACTGCTACTCCATTTCAAATTCATCATCTTTGAGAAGAAGATGCCAAGTTGTTTTTTCAATGCATGCTACTTTTGAAGCCATAATAGATTTTAAAAGAATCATTATACATGTGCAGATGTAGCTGTGGAGCCAGTGATTGAACTAATACAGTGCAAATTACATCACGATGCAAACATTAATGCAATAAGAATGGTCTATTTAATGTATTTCTTATTGTATTAGCCATTAATCGTGCCCTATATGTAGCAACAAAATCATGTTATGCCAAAAATTATTCTATATTATACTAAGGAATTTTTCTTGCAGTTGGAAAGTTTCTAGTTTAGAGTCATTTGAGTAATAGTGTTCCAGACTATTAATAAATAATACATTAAGTATATGCACATTTGATCCAGTGCCGTAGGTACCTACTATCCTGGTCCAAAAATAATGGCACTTCCATAAAGACCGTCATGTAAGTAAGTACCTGTGTTAATCAGGATTTTTTTGAGGACATCACATTGTAATATCTTTAAACACTTTAAACCCATTAAGTCATTTTGTCACACCTGCACCTCAGTCTTTTTAGCATTTTAAAGGCAGAGGAGTAGGTACTTCTCTGATACTAAGGAGCTACCAGTGTAGTCAGAGGAATACCTATTGCATGGTCCCCAGTTTGGGAGCTGGGAACTGTTCTTCTGTTGAACTTGAGCTCTGGCTGAAGCAGGACTTAACCAGATGTTTAAATGCTTGGTAGAACTGAAATACAACATAAGCATCAGTATCTTGCAAAATGCAGCTCTGTTTGACATTTAAAACCTTTTAAAAAGCAATTTATTTTTTTTTCCAGGACCCTATATAAATTCACTATTAGTGCCAGGAGTGCGACCAGGCTCCCACTGCTTTCTTGCATGTCCCAGAGAATCTGAAAGCAAGCACAGATCGAAATCTCACTGCTACATTGGAGTTAAGATCTGAACCTCTTGTTAGAGACCAAGCAAATTATTTTGATTCAAGCACAAATGAAAACCTTTCATTGACTGTTGTGAGAATTAAAAACAGCCTCCAAAATAATTTGGACCAAACAGCAGGTTTTGTTTCCAGTTTGCAAGGTTTCTGTAAAGTTATTTTTAATACACTTGGAGGAAAAACAAAACAACAGCCTGAGAAATGCAGTGAAAGGAGAAGCCATAACTTGTTTTGGAATTTTCTTTTTCCAAATTTTGGGGTTTTTTTTTTTACATACTGCTGCCTGCATGTGCAATTCTGCAAAGCACCGTGATGCAGCCAGGGCTACATTTTTCAGCGGAAGGTTTTTATTTGGGTGGAAGCTGTTGCTGGGTATCCACTTGCTGCTGTCCTCCTTCCCAGATTCCATTGAGCTTGTCTAGCCATGATAAAACTAACCTTGCCAAAAGCTGTTTTTCAGCTGGATTGGTGAGCTAATCCAGCTGGTCAGCTGGATGAGAGTAGGAACACGTCACCAAGTTGAGGAAGGGTAATGCAAGTCTCCCTCATGGCTTTAAATGACAGCAAGGTCCCACCTTGGTGTATGAATTCAGGCTTTTTAGCTGCTATAGATCACAGCAGGATTCATCCCATTTCCCCATCCCTCGAGCTGTGCAAAAAACCACCAGTCATGGCTTAATGTTCTCCTTTAAATGTTTTACTTTTTAATTATTTTGTCAAGAAAGCAATAAAGCATCATCTTAAGGAGCCTCCATAAATTCGTGAGGCTAATAAAATCTCTGGATGATGGCACGGGTTTGGAGCAGTTAACATTAAATATTTAATGTATCGCGGCCAATCCTTCTGAAATCATTTACGTTGCCGTAGCAGGTCTGCACCACTCGCTGTTGAGCACCGGCGAGCTCCCGTATGAAGAGCTACTTGAAACTCATTGCAGATCAATGTTTAATGCCATACCTTGTCGTCTTTCTTTTCTTTTAACAATTAATATGGGACTATATTCAGTTATTTTATAGCCTCCATAAAGTTAATCCTGTGCTAAGGACCCCTTTTTACTTCAATCATTTAGTTAAAGGCTTCTTTAGCATGCAATCGATTCCTGCTGCTCCCCAGGGTGGATGAAGCTTCATCCGGGGCTGGCACGAGGGTAGGCACTATAATGAGGTTTTTCCCTGCACAGCAGCAACACGTAGGGAGCTGGTTTGGCAGGGAGGAGGCCAGATTTGTATTCTGGGGTGGTTAAATATATGCAGCTAAATAAGCTGGCAGTGGAGAGGGCAGGGTGTGGAAGCTTTGGTTTCTGCTTGGGGAGCCCTACATGCAAACCACTGGGGAGAGATGGGGTCCTTCCCCTGCAGTGCAAGGCAGGTAAACAAGATACAAATGGTGTTAGCATTTCCATTTTACAGGCTGCAGGAGCTTGCTCACCTGCTCTTGCTTACCCTGTGGCAAAACCCAGTTCTTGAACAGCTTTCCTGACCTTTCTGCTGGCATCTTTATCGCAGGACTCGTCTCCTGCCTTTTGGCAGGAGGGCTCTTTACAAGGCGTGGGCAGGGAGAGTTCTGCTTCCCTTGGCTGAGAAAAAGACCAACCAATGTATGTGTCATAGCAAATTCCTGTTTTACAGAGGGCACCTTCTGGCCATGTCACACACACAAGGATTTAGTTTTTAATTGTTTATAGCTTTGCAAAGTGCAGGTAGTGCTGTTTATCTCGGAGATCCTGCTTATGTCTCTTAACAATAACATTCCATAAATGTTCTCTCTGCAAATGGGAACCTGTTGGGTTTTCATCTTTTATCTCTGTGATTTCTAATGCAGCTAACCCAGGAAGACAAACTTGAGTTTGCAAACTCAAAGGCTGTGTTCTGCAACACTTTGGTTTCTGAATTCAGTGATGAGATGTGATTTTTGTTGGGTTTTTGGCTTGGTTTTGCATGTGTGTTTGGTTTCTTTCCACCCATTTCCTTTCCAAACTAGAAACAGACAGCAAACGGGGAAAACACAAACTGTAAAAGAAGAAACAAGCTGGTAAGACTTGAAACCTTGTTGGCAGCCTCACTAGAAAGATTCATGTGAGTGCTGACTGTCATTTTAACCTTAATCTCCATTTTCTGTTTCTCATCTCAGCAGTAGCTGCGTCCAGCGACCAGAGCCAGATTCCTATAATTGTTGTGTCTGTAACAGTGGGAGTCATTCTGCTGGCTGTTGTTATCGGTTTCCTTCTCAGTGGAAGGTAAGAGAAGAAGCTGTGTATTTATACTTTTCCAACTTCTGTAATAACTTTTATCTGACCAGCTGATTAGCGCGATTTAGGCGAAAGCAGCATGTGAACAAAGCTGTCGAGTGGTAGCACTGTAAAACAGCACAAGGGTGGGCTGATTGATCTGTTTGGACAGGCAGGAATGGCAAAGGCTCACTGACAGATGTAGTTCACTTCCCAATGATTTTCATCTCTGTATAGACTAGCCCTGATTATTCGACTTGATTCTCACAGGAGTGTTTTCACATTCCTTTAAAAATAAGCGAAACATGTTATTACAGGTAAAATATCCCAAAGCCCATATGTTTGCACTCAGAGCTTGCAATGGGCTTTGCTCACAGAGAAAACTTGACTTCAGGAAAACACTTGCAAAGAAAAAGAGAAGGAACCCAGCCGAATGGCCAGACACCCCAAGTTTCGGTCAGGTCTGGATTTCATACTTTGTGTAGGATGGTAATGTGTTCCCCACACACTCATAAATTATACAGAGAGTTCCCCCCGTGGAGGGAGACACTCAGCTTCAAACCATCAAGCGATCCCATTGACTGCTCATGTGCTTAAACATAGGCAAGTGATGAAAGCCTGGGCTATACCGTCTTTGACAACTCTAATGGAAGTTGATGGAACTTGTTGGTGAACAAGGGATTGTGGTATTGGGGGAAAATCTGGCTTGTATCAGCATCAGTTTGTACTGCAGCACTAAATTTGTGTAGCAGCCAGCACACAAGGCACTTTTTTTATATACTACACGTGTATTAATACATTTTTCTAATGGTAGTAGTCAAACCGTGCAACATCTTTCATGCAAAGCAATATGAGGTGCATCTATTGATAAGGCTGAATTTGGTTTCAGTTCAAAGTAAACATTTATGCTTCTAAGGTACCCATCAGCCCACTGCTGCTTTCATGATACAGGTCTGTCTTAAGCTCAGGTCTAGCAACGAGGCTGTAAATTACAGGATATTGTAAGTGTTAAGAGCAGTTATAAGATACTCAGAGAGGAACTGCTCTGATACTGAACATATTGGCTGAGGGTCTTATTTCCCAGAGGATGTAGGGTATCAGTCTGCGAATGCAGCGTGGTGAAATCCAGCCAGGCTGAGCAGCTCTGTCCCCAGGCATAAGGCATCCATGGAAGGACACAGTTATTTCCTGTCTTAAAAGGTAAGTGTGCTGCCAGACTGCTCTCCACTCAAGGACAGAGACTGACAGTTTCTTCCAGCTCAGCTGTTTGAGGTCCTGTCATCTGCTTTGAGTGACTTGTTGGGCTTAAAAATGGGAAGGTAAATGCTTCTGCCTGCATGAGAAGCATTCAGCCGTGTGGGGGGTGAATGGCTACAGGCCATTCACACCAGGGGCTACTACATGTAGCCAAAAAGACTTTGCTCTGAACACTGTAGGCAGGAGTTCAAGTCTCTCCTTAAAGGCTGGAGGTTTTGAGTCAGATCCCTCGTCAAACAGAGCAGGGGGATGTGGACCTTGGTCTCTCCCAGCCTGGATGTGTGCCTGTATTGATGCAAACAGGAGGGTGCACGTGTGGCCGTAGGGAAGCTACGGATGTAGCCTGACAGCTCTGCAAGGAGGAGTCTGGGGGCGTGAATCACATGTGGAGGGACATATATCCCTCTGTGGCCATAAGGAATCACAACTGTGTGGTAACCAGCAGCTCTTGGTCTTCCCAGTCACTGGCAAGTGCTTGGGACCCCTGTGGAGAGGGCATGCCCTTGCAGGTCTCCTTTTTGCCACTACCCTCTCTGATCTAAGCAAGCAGTTGCAAAGCCTGCACCATTTGTCAGCAATTCTTGTTAATTATGTCCTTCAGTCCTTTGCTTCCAGGATGTGCTTCCTTTTGGCTCTTTGTCTCTTAGCATGTTTATAAAAGCCCTTGTCTCCTTTAGCTAGAATTTTATCGCTGCCTCTGCTGCTGCCTTAATCCTCCTACCTTGTACTCACACCTCTCTCCTCAGGGTAGCTTCAGGTTCCTGGGAGCTTCTCCACAGTGCCACACTGGACGTATGGGGAGGGGCAGGCACAGGGGACTGAGCTCTTGGTCCATTTTTATCTTTTCAACCCTTCCCCTAAATTGGAAAGAACCCAGTCCTTCAGCTGGAGTTGGTGGAGAAACCTCCAGCACCAGGTTTTGCTCCATCATTAGAGAATTGGCTTCAAAACCTCCACCACCAGGGTTTGGTCCATCGTTAAAGAATTGGCTTCAAAACCACAGAACTTCTCAGCCACTTCGAGTTCCCCTGAATTTTAAAGCCCATGTAAGTGTGTTGAGTGACTCATGAGAACAGAAAAATAAACTCCAGAAGCCCAGAAAGCTGACAGCCAATTTGAGATTAAAGCAAAACAAAAGGAATTGCTCCTGTTTGGAAGAAGCAGAGATGCCACTGAAATGTGTCACTCACGCTGCTTTGCCTTGGATATGATTTCGAGACAATTCGTGGAGTGACTCTCCTGCTGTGACACTGCAGGGATGATAAACACATTCCAGGTTGTGGGATAATCACTTTCAGAAGTTGTTAACCTGTTTCTGGAAGACGCTTTCCTGTATGTTTGGAGTGGTTATGTTGTTCTGGTGCCTAGTTCCAGGGGATGAAATTTCCTTTCCTAATTCTTTCCCGTACTTGCTTTTAGAAAAACAGACATTTTAAATTCCAGGAGTTGCGCCAGCTGGAATCACCACTGCTTTTCACACCGAGCAAGCTGTGCAAAGCCCAGGACCTGTCTTTTCTGCTAATGTAGGAGAGCAGATACTGCCCAGTAACAAAGCTGAGGAGAAAGCTCCTCTTGCTCTGCAGCACTAAGGATGTAGCCTTGCCAGCTCCTGCAAACAGACTCCTCATTGCTGTCTCCGTGCTGCTCCCAGGCTTCCTGGGAGGCCCTGGACACCTCAGAATTAGGATATTCCTCCCTAGGATGCTGTATGGCATCTGTCTGTGCATATTCTCTCAAGTGCTGGGCTGAAAGCAAACAGGGGCTTGAGAGCAGTCCTGCAGTGAGAAGGGGATGTCCTCCTACTCTTGGCAGCTTGGAAAGTAGTTTCCCAGCCATAGAACTCAGGAGTTTGCTGGGCTCTGCAGGCTTTTTATTTTCCACTAGGTCCCCAGAGGCAGAAGTTTCTACACCTCTTCTCCTTTTTTTGCTTTCAAGTATCTGCAGTTTTCTCGCGTCTTTTGAACAAATGTAAGCAAAAGCTTGGCATTTCCTGTTGGCAGCTTGGCGCTAAACCAAAGTTCAGCTGAACCGTAGTCACGGTGGCATTTCTACGTGCCAGAGTCCCTCTGTGGAAACGCGCCTTGTGTCTGAAGCTGGAGGTTCCTGGGAATTTGAAACTAAATGCACTTTGCCCTAAACAATTAAGCTGCATTTCAGAGCTGATTTATTTGCAGATGCTCCAGAAAACTCTTCCTGTAAATAATGTGTCCTCTGACCAAGGTCATAAATAGCAAGCAAAATAGCTGATCACTTTTTAAAGTTATCCCACTCTTTGCATCAGGGACATATTAATAATATAACGATCAGGATTACAAATCAAAGAGATTCACTAAATCAGACTGTAGTTGTCTCAGCAAAAAAAGAGGAGGGGATTGAAAATCTATTATTAAACCAGCTACAAGCATTGAATTAAAGAATATGGAGTTGTTATTATCTTTGTTTTGTTAGGATTACGTGTTCTTGAAAGCACAATGCATTTTACAGATAGAGCAAGGCTGTAAATTTTGCTTTCCTAGCAATGCTTGAATTAGATGCCACTTGGTATTGTTGTTCCTGATTGAAGTATATATTAATCTAAAATCATTACAGACTTTTGTTTTACAGTCTGTGTTGGACAGTGCCAGGCACAAAGATCTTCGTGCTCTGTCTTGCAAGGAGCAATAAGGTGCTGCAGTTGTGGCATCAGCCCCTTTCCTCCTACAAATGGAGGTTAGAAGCCAGGTTTGCATCGGCCTGGGAAGGAGACCCGCTGATCCAGAGCAGTTCCCCCTCTTTTGTCCTTCAAACCAACTGTTGTTTGCAAAACTGACGGGATCTTAGGGTGAGTGTTAAGAGACTGATGGTCCCTCTGTTCCCCCAAGCATTTGAGCTTTGTAGTGCTAAACAAAGGCATGGGCTTTTACAGAGTAAAACGGCAATGCTATTAGGTCTATGCTGTGCATGTTGCAAAAGCTGCCCAAAATAACCAAGTGTACTGTGCATCTGCATTTATAGCCAGCTACCCATTATGGATGACCTTTGCATCTCGGGTGATCTTCCAAAGAAGGGGAAGGAGCTTTTTATAGAACTTAAAAAAAATACAGATTTGAAGCATCAAAAAACTGCCCCTCGCCCTGTGTTGAGCAAATATAGAAAGTCTCTTTCTGGCGAGGAACTAGCATTCAAGAGACAAAGCAAAGACAAATCTTGCCACCTGGGTATTGGCAATTAGAGGCTTCTGCACCAGAGTATCCATCCTTGACCTGAGCTGATTCAGACTTTTAAATATCAGCCCCTGCGGTGGCAGAGGGCTACTTTCTGGACACAAATATGTGCATCTTGTTAAAAAGTGACTTTCAGGGAGTAGAGAGGGTGAAAGGATTGTGGTGTATATCCTAGGTCCTGAGCCAGCATTTACAACCTTCCATGATGTGAAAGGTCAAAATGGATGTGGATGACTTTTTTTCTGCAGCCCCCGCCCCCCCATCCTATTTTCCAAGATGTGTCAGGGCTTAAAATAGTTTGCTTTTTCAATATTTCCGTAGGAAATGGGAGAAGGTTTGTAGATAACATTTTTCATAGAGAGAATTTTTCCAGCATGAGTCACAATTTTTGTTAGTTGTTACTTTTTAAAGGACTTTTATCTCTACATTCTTTCCTGCTCTTCCTTCTTCCTACAGGACATTGTCTCCCATGATTTGTAGCCACTTTTATGATGCTGCCTACTGCCAAATATTCCCCACGATTCACCTGACAAGAGGAAGGATTTTGTTGGAGAAGCTGTTGCTCTGCCAAGTCAAAATTCCTATCCACCAAGAGCAGGCAGGGTCTGGTCCTGCTTCTGTTTGGGTCAAGGTTTTTACTACCTTTGTCATGTTAATGGCCTCTTTGCTGTTTGGTGGTACATTTTCCCAGAGAGGCACATTAGCAGCATCAGTATATAGGATCCCTCTCAAAAAAAAAAAAAAAAAAAAAAATTAGTCCGGTGAAAAAAAAGGGCTCCTGTCCATCCCTTCTGCACAGGGTGATGCCTTCCCAGGGCCAGTGTGGAAATCTGCGGCCCATAGTCCCTATCGCTAGCATCCTGCCTAGATCAGCTTGGCAAATTTGGCTGCTGCAACACCTTTTTTCTTTTTTATTCTCAACACTTTTTGGCTTAGGACTTCTATGCAAACACACTGGGCTCTGTAAGCCAGTCTGAGCTGAGGCAGTTTCGAGGAGGGTTTAGGGACCTAGGCTAATCTGCCTTCAGATGACTTTGGCCCAGACAGGAGGTGAAAGTTGACCAAATCTGTAATTAAGCTCCAAGCCCATGAGGCATTGCCCTTGAAAGCATAATTTCCGAGATACTCTGGTAGCAGCCAGGGGAATGGGGCAGGAGGACCATGATGAACAGATAAGCGATTCATGTAAGCTTTGTCTGAACAGGTGAAACGGAAATGTGGGGCAGTGCAGCAGTCAGTGATGAAAGCTCCTTGCCTTCATTCAGATGATGCATTTGATGGCATCGTGCATCCACTTTGAGAAGGGAACTGGGCTGCCCTTCAAGCTGAAAATGGAGCCTGACTTCAGTGGTAGCAGCTCCAGGCTCCTGCTGAGCACTGGTGAAAGCCCCATGTGTTCGTACTGTTTTAAAGTGAGGTTTTACAGTGTCTTCTCTTGGCTGTAGAACAGATAGAGGATGAAGAAGAAAATCAGACTGTTACCCTCTGCACTTTTGAATATGTGGATGTTTCACCTTGCTTTGAATGCTAGAAGTAGGAAGCATGACCTTTCCTGGAGGCACACCATGTTGCGACACCTGGCCTCTTACCTAGAAAAAAGATTATCTGTACTTTCTTACAGCTTAGACATAACAAAGTGTAAGGCCAGAGGTCTTTCCAAGTGCAGTTCCTTTCCCTGGAAGTGTTGCTCTCCTTCCCCATAGTGATTGCATAAGTATCATCTGCCTGGGCTTCTGCATTCTCGGTTATTCTGGAGCAGCACAGAGATGTGCTTTAACGTGTGAACTAGGTATGGCTCATCAGGAAGAGGAGGTGTGACTCCTTAAACATTCTTGTAGTTGTGGGCAAAGTAGGAATATATTCCTAGCAGCTCACAGTGTGTAATGCTGCTCCTCTGATGTTTGAAGCAAGCACATTAACTCACAAGGTGCTAGGTGTAGTGCCGCCTCCTGATGGGGACATACAGGAAGCAATCATTGCCATCGCTCAAGGCTGTGTGAAGGATTAGAAAAATCTTCACAGGCACCCTCAAGTATTTCAGTCTCTAATTGCAAGACTCTGAAGAACATCCCATTAGAGCAGCTTATTAAAAGCAACAAACGAGGCTTTCATTTATCATGACTCCAAGTCTTCAACTTATAACTCTTAAAAACCGCAGCTCTATACAGCAGAGCCTCTCTGAGATCTATCTAGCCACTAGAAATGTAGTTTAATTCCAAATGCTCTCTGGGTCATCTGCAGACTTGTGGTAAATTAATTACATTGATTGCAGGCACAGTTGTTGGGGCCTATCATAGATATACATTTCATTAACAAAGCATGTAGCCCAGGGTTTGAAACAATGCCAAGGGTGTTGGTAAGTCCTCCTAGCATAGGTTTATTAAAGTTTGCTCTCTGGATAGCTGGGTTTGCAAACCACACAGGCATTGCAGGGTCACCTTTGCTAGAACTGGAGGACTGTCAGCTTTGTGTGCCTGAGATAACCGAAAGTGGTAGAGTTGGTCTAGCCAAGAAGCGAGGCAGTGCCAACAGGCCATGTAAGTGCAGGAGGTGCCGCTGCAGCTCCAGGCTCCTCTACGTTGCCTCTGCCCATCTGCAGCCCTTTCCTTGAAGCCAGGGCTCAAAGCAGAAGTCACACCTTGTTTCAAGCCAGCTTGGCTTTTGGAGACCTCAGTGCCTTGTTCTTTCCCAGCAAAGGGGATTTAACGCTGCAGGTGTTTTCTCAATAACCTTCACTGTTATGTGGACATGTCATTTGTTAACCTGCAGCAGATCGGAGGGCTCCTAACCTCCCGCTGGAGCCAGGGGCAGCCTCCACAAGCTGCTCTTGTTGTCTTCTGGTTGATTCAGTGAGGCTGGAGGAGACTTTGCAGATAATTTTGATGTATGCAGTGCTCAGTTCAACTCTGACTGCTCCCCGATACAGGTCAGCTTGCTGGCTAAAGATCTTAAAACCCCAGAGAGTTCCAGGCGTATTTCATTGAGCGGCGATCTCTTATCCTGCCACAGCATTTGATCTCATCTGGAACGCATTTGCTTTCAGCAACTCAGTTGCTAGACTGAGAAAGCCCTGCGTGGAGTGAGGAGATGAGGAAATTCTGCCCCTCCTAGAAGCCACCAGCACCCATATGTGGTGGCCATGAGGGCATGATGGGTTTGCTGGAGTTTAACATCCAGTTTTATCTGCCTCAAGATTTTTATAATCTGAAGTTTATCTGACAAATCAAGCCATCCTTTTAACACAAGCGGTAATAAATCTTCCTTTGTAATAAATCTTCCTTTGTCCTAACTGTTCAGGCCTAGTAGTCCATTCACTTACCTATCCAAGTGCTCCTGGGACTGGAAAGTGAATTTTGTTGTCTGCTGAATCAGTTTAGTTTGTTTCTAAGAGGTTTAGATTTCCCCTAATGTTACACCTCAGAGTATTTTGATCGTAAATGCACAGTGTTATGTAATGGGTGTGCAGCAGTAAGTCTGCATTGAGGCCTATTTCCCTTGTACTTGAGCGTTTTGGTTTTTTCCTCCCCGTAAAGGGAACAAGTGAGATCTGAAGCGTTCTGCATTCAGTGCAGGGAACTGATTTAGTCTCAGAGCAGCCCAGTTGCTGATGAGGTGCTCAAAGAGTTTTCTTTGTTTAAGTAAACAGCGAGCTCTTTCCATTTTAAAGAAGTGGTTGCTTTGTAGATTAATTGAACTGTTGTTTCAAAAACCTTGACTTTGCATGCTGAAGGGTGTAGGAAGGTCTGGTGACAGCAACTGTTACAAAATGCCCAGGGTGGGGGGAAAGGGCCTCCTAGCTAAAATGTAAGCTAAGTCTTCACAGCCATAGTGATCTTCTGAAGACGTAGCAGTTCCCTGCACTCAAATCCTCAAAGTTAAACCAAGAAGACAACAAAATTGTCTCAAAATATATAATGCTTGGATTCCCTTCGTGCACATTTGGGTTTTGGACCTCTGGTGCTAACTTGTACCAATGTAAAGGTTTAGTGAAGGCTGAGCTGCTCCTGTATTAGTATGACTGCACAAGCTGGAGCATTATGAAAATACAAAATACTGTCAATTATAGTAAAAAAATATTGGCATCGTTGTTTAGAAAATGTTAGCAAGTTGTTTTGCTGTTGCAAAAGGAGCTTAGAGAGACATTCTTCACCAGTTCTAATTTAAGTAAGCACATAATCCAATATATAATTCTGTAAATCATTGCATGCCTGAAGTTATTTTGCATCATAATTTAAGGTGGTGCAGTTGCAGAATATTAATTTGTCTAAATAGGCTATTTTAATGTGTTTAGGCACTGTAAGTTATACTTTATAAAAATCTGGTGGGCATGATTTTTTTTCAAGAACAATGTGTTATGATGATTTGAGGAGAAATGATGAGTGAGATCTTCAGCTGACTTTAACCAGAGTATGTCTGCACCATTGGGCATCTGCTCGTATGTTGTACTGAAGTTTTTAATGTTGTTTCTTCTGCAATATGTTCTTTTTCAGGATGAATTACCTTAATAGATTTGGTAACAAAAATTATCCATGCAAGTTTTCTGAGAAGGATAAAGGGCAATTATTGAGGTGCAGCCAGCCTTGGGTTACGGACTGATGCTAGGCAAACCCATGCTCTGGTTAGTCTAGAGTAATGGCTTGGCAGCCTTCAAAAGCAAGCTGTGGACACGTGCAGTACCTTTCGACTCACCATATTTTGAGTTTATTTAGGCTGAATGCTCTCACACGACTCATAAGGTCCTGCTTCTGCAAATACGTAATGCGCACTGACGCAAGGAGACCCAGAAAGGGTTGTGTTGGTTGAGTACATGCATAAGGGTCTGAAAAAGCAGAGCTGGAATTCATCCAGTGCTTTGTTTTTTTAAAGGAAATTGTAACTCTACCACACACACACTTGTGGAAAAAGTCACTTTGCCTGCTCCAAGGCAGGTGCTTAAGTTTAAGCACATGGGTGGCCCCATTAATCCTAATGGTGGTACTCAAGTACGGGAAACACATGGTTAATTGTTTTGCAGGACCAGGATCTATACCTCGCCCCCAGGCACTTTTCCCCAACAGTAGCACATGCCATGAAATTCTTGCAGCTCAGGGTGTTAAGGTCCAAATAATAACTGAAATAAGAAGAAAGAAGTGCATATAAAAATGTTGAGAATGTTTTTGCACCATGGCAGGGCGGTGGGATTATTCCTTATCCTGGGCCTTTTTGTTTGCTTTTCAGTTGCTGCGATCATGGCTGTGGGTGGGCTTCTTCTCTGCGTGCTGTTGCCTATCCGAGCCTAACATGGTCAGTGTTCCCACCCGTGCTGGCTCCTACTTCGTGTCCTCCCTTCATGTTTTCTGTGCACAGTCTGCCTTTCCCTCCCTTTCTTGTATTGGCCTGAAAATCACTTTCTCATCTGATCTCTGCACCCAGCTTGTCTATCTCAACAACTGAAAATCATGTGACCCGAAGCAGAGTGTGTCTCCAGCAAGAGCAGGGGTCCCAGGGGGGAAAAAACCCTCATATGTTATGCTGTGGTCAATCCAGACACCGCACCAGCAATGTCATATGTCATAATAAAACATCACATGTGCTGGACTCTTCATCAAATTCTGCTTCTTGTCACCAAAAGGGGCGAGGGGAGGTAATTTGTCCCCAGAAATGAGGCAGGGGGTGGCAAGAGTGGAAAGGTATTTAGTGGCATATAATGTGCATGTCAGTGAAATGGACTGTATGTCATCAACATACATGTCAATGTATGACATACACGGCAATGACATGATGCTGTTTGCCAACGATATGCTCCAGCAGCGTTGGACATATCTCTGCGGGCTTCGAGAGCTGCGTGTCCATGCTGCATGCTGCCCCATTCTGCCACCATCTGGGCTGCCTCACCAGTTTCTGCTCTCTTGTACTCTCCCCTCTAACTTTGCTAACTAATCAAAGGAAGGGTGATTTTAATTTCTGTTGGTTTGACTGGATGCGGGTTGAGTTGCTCCCTTGAGGGAATGTGTTTTAAGTCCCTGAATTGACTGTAATCTGTGCAGGCAGAGATCTTCCTGAGCCTCCTAGGAGAGTCATGAGATCACCATCCCCATCAGATAGCTGCTTGAGACCATAGGAGCACTGAGACGTCCCACGAGCATTGTTAAACTGGGAAGGTTTTGCAGCATAGCTGGGCAGGAGGTGTGAAACTCTTCTACTGTGTTTTCTGGGGGATGCTGGGTCTTTGCATGGTGGTAGCTGGGTCATGGTGCAGTCCCTGGCTGTGGGGCACAGCAGTCACCAAGGTGGACCATTTTGGGGTCTTCTGGTGCTGTACTTTGGCTCTGACAGAGGCGTGGACCAAGGAGGAGTTTGCAAATGCAAATCCTAAAGGCCCTAAGGCGAAGGCTTTTTTCTTTTTCCTGTTGGAGCATTTTGAAATTAGTTTTCATGATTTTTGAGTGCTTAAGAGCAATTTTAGCAAGCAAGGATGCTCAGCTCAAAGTGTTTGGCTGCAAAATGTTCTTCTGGTACATGCGGTCATTCTGTGAGCCACTGGTTTGGCAATGATTGTGCTAAAAGAAAACCTCCCGGTACTTCTGTTGTCTGTCATGCCTGTGCCACCAGTGCATGAGCAGTCCCTCACTGGGAGCCTCAACAGGGCCCCCAACCAGAGAGTGGCAGAAATGGGAAATACCTCTCAGAGGAGACCAGGAATGGGCTGGATGGCTATGAAAAAAAGACATGCATAGGGAAAACTTGGCTGACCTGGAACACACACTCTGCAAGTTTCCTCCTAAGCTGCAGAGAGACTAATGTGTCAGCAAGCTGGGAGGGGGAAATGGGAGAAGTGACTTCAAGGCATGGTTGACGTCGGCATTGCTGTGGGAATGCATGACAACCTCTTTAGAGAGATTTATGGAGATCCCTTCAGAGGGAGCTTCCTGCAAGAGGGGGAAATGGTATCTTGTTTAAATTATTTTTAATTGTTCTGGCAGTGGTTTAGGAAAGCAGGGAGTCATTCAGTGGGAAGGCAAGGGAAAGACTAAAGGCTAAAAGTACCACCACTGGAATTGTGAAACTTCCTTTGTAAGGCATCCAAGTTAATCAGAGGTCGAAGGCAGGGTCGCACCGTGTAGAGGGGGACAGCAGTGGCTGGGAAAGAAGCTGAGAAGACAGTGAGCCTGCAGCCCTTAGGAAGGGAACCTGCCCTGATTCCTCTCAGAGCAGTTGTCTACTGTATGTTTGAATGATGTCTACTGTATCTTTGAGATGAAGGTCTTAGTTTGTCATCTCAAGACCTTTTACTGCTCTTTTGATCCTGTTTTCCAAATTACAGGACTTTGAGAATAGATGGAGGAGTTGAATGAGTCAGATTCCCAGCCTGCGTGGGTTGCTCCAAGTTGCTCCAGGTGGAAGTTTGGTCCATGTCATTATAGACATCAAAGAAGCAGTGGGAAAGTGAACAGAAAAATGGAAAACAACCTGCAGTATAAAAGCTGTTTGTTTTACACCAGTATCTTGAGTATTCCCTGGTTTTGTGATACTGAATATATTCTAGGATTGCAAGCAGCAAAGGCGAATGCTGAACATGGACCAACATCGTTAGAGGTAGACCTTTGCCTCTGGCTCTTAGTATTGGTGGTGTTTATCCAGGATAAAACTATTTGCTGAACAAGTTATTGTCTCCATACATGAGCTGAGGCAACAGGATCTTGGCCAGAGGGACAAATCCATGTTTGTTTGTTCCTCTGGGTGAAACACAGTCCTGCCCTGCAACAGCCTTATTGCTTTAACATCTTGGAATAAATAGTCTAAAATGAGCACTAACCCCTTGTACACAGCAACCTTGTGATCCTCACAAACCTCCTGTAAAATGACAGCTCAAGATGGGTTGGATGTGTTCCTTAACTTATTGTAAAAGAAGTGCTTCTGAGTGAAGGTCTCACCCCTGAAAAGCAAGTAGTATTTTGTTTCTATTTGAGAAGCGCATGGAGTTCACTTATCTCATATTTAAGAGATTAAATACATGTATAAATCTCTGCAGGACTGTGACGGGAGATTGCATGTTGCTTCAGGGCACAAGCTGTTTGATGGTACTGACTGCACCTAACAAGGTGAGGTACTTTTCCTCATTGGGGATGCCTAAATGCTGCCCCCATGTGCATTTCCAGTAACACCTTGGCTGTGTGCTGAATTGCTTTGGCCTATGCCTACAAAAAAAAAATATAAAGACTCCCACATCACTGCTAGGGCTTTGATGTCCAAGGTCCAGCTCCACAGTACCCTCCCTGGCTGTGTCCTGCCTGGGTTGTGACCAGAGTGGTGACCCCCAATAGGGAGATGGAAACTCCTTCCCTTGGGCATTCTGTGGTTTTTGGGGATGCCTCTGGTGGCCGAGAGGCCCCACCCCACTCAGCAAGGGCACTCCAAAGCACAGGGTCAGATGCAGAGTATCTCCATCAGTCCAGGGAGAGCATGCATCTTCCTGCCTTGTTTCTGGAAGGATTTTTCTCCATGAATTGGCTTCTGCCATGCGAGGCAGCGGGCATTGGTTTCCCAGCTGGGTTCTTCATCTTTCTACCTGTCCGTTTTATATTTTATAAACCTATATAGGGATCATTTTACAACTTCACTTTTATAATCTGCCCCATAAATATTTTACGAGCTGCCTGCCAATCTGCAAGTAGTTTTTAAATAAGACATGATGCCTTAAGAATATTTAAAGTCTCACTTTTTTTTTTTCCTCTGGTACTTTTATTGAAAAACACAGAGCTGTGCAAGGAGGACATCTGCTTTCTAGATACAGAAACTGGGACAAATCCACAACAGGAGTAAATGAGTTGAGATTCAGGTGTGCTGCTGAATTGCATTAACTCTTTGGCTGAGTGTCTCCAGCTCAGTGGGAGATGAAGCAAGCATCAGAATCTTTATGCTTTTGCTGTACGTGATATAGAAAAGATATAGGAAATCTATGGTTTGTACAATGACAATAAACTAGAGAATGAGTCTTCCATCAGGAGACTTTTGACTTGCAGCTTTTCCAATAAATACTAAGAGCAAATGCACATGCAGAAATGGATTATTTCACAGACAAGTGGAAGCTTTTTCTTCTCCCCAAATATATTGCAGAGCCACACTATTTAGATACTTTTATCTGCCAGTAAGATTCACATAGTGAATCGGGACTATTAACCTGAAATAGCAGATTTTTATGGGATTTAGTTGGGGAAGACCAGATCAAAAATTGCTTGTGTGTGTTAGTTAAAGCATCTGAAGGTCAAGAAGGGAAGAAGTGTGGTTTAGCCCCAGTAAGCGTGTACATGGCTTGTTTCTCTAAGTAGTTTAAGAAAGTGAGTGTGAAGGGCACAAGTGATTGCATCAGGCAGGTTTTGCAGCAAGCTCTGCTAGTAACGCCCAACTGTTGCTTGACAGTTGCAGTCCACTAGCTGCCATTTCACTTTGGCATGTCTTGTTGAGGTGTGTTTTAATGATGCTTTGGGGTTCCCAGAGCCTTATTTCATATACTAATGTGACGTGCTGCTGTATGTGTTACCCAGCTTGAGAGAGGGGGACAACTGGAGCCAATGGGTTTGCATTGACCCTTTGAGTGTGTCCCTGGGCAGTAAAAAATAGACTGTTGTGCATCAAGGTGTGCTTGGATCACTGGACACAAGCGATGGCATGTTCCCCGTTTCTCCCTCTTCCCTCTTTAAGGTTGAAGAATTGGGATATATGGGTAGTAAAAGAAGGGGAAAAAAAGAAGCTTAGAAAAGCTTATTTATAGGTGAAGTACTCCAAACCTGAGGAGGAGATGAGAGCATTTGCTCTAAAAGGCGAACAGAAGAAATCTTGTGTATGTGCATTTGGTAGAAGGACGAATTGAAACATTTGTGTATTTTTAAGAGGAAAATTGAGTTATATGCCTCAATCCAGAAAATGACTACTGCAGAAAACTGATGTAACTTTTGACAACTTGCACCAGAAAAAATTGGGGTTGCCAGAAGTGGGAATTGGTGCTCATATCTCTAGTGTATATACTTAAAGGGGGAGACAGTATGATGAAGAAGGAGAGGAATCCATTTTCACCCAGGAATTGTGAACACCAAAACACTCTTTGAATTGACCCTTACTCCCAGGATCTCCACGTATACTTAGTGCTTAGTTTTTGAGTTAATCAGGCAGGACCCCATCTCAAGAAACGGTACTGCTGCTGCTAGAGCAAAGTGATGAGCAGCAACATGTGGATGACTGAGCTGTGTCTCTGGGCACCTCGTTGCTGCTCTCATGAGCTTTGCATTCAGAGCATGATGGTCTCAGTTGGTCACTGCTGATGAAATCGCACCCTGCATGGATGGCCTGGCTGTTTATCCAGTGTGACCCATTTATCTCCCTGCCTGTGTCCCCAGACAACCTGTCAGCCTCCCCCCTTGTCTTCTGCACCTTGTCTTGATTCATTTCCCTGTGCTTGCACAACCTTTGCAGTCTCGTTTTTTTCTCCTCTCCCCTTGGCACAGGTCTCCCCTTCTCCCAAGGTAAGCTTGTGTGCCTACTTCGCTTTCCCATAGTAACCCCGGGAGCTCCTGTTGCCTTTTCCCTCCTCGACCCTTCAGTGCTCAGCTCTGCTGTGACCAGTTCAGAGGTGGTGCGTGTGTCACGTTGTGTTGGGGCTTTTTTTGTAATCATGATTGTTTCAGAAATCCGCTGCCAAAATCCTATAGCCGAAAGGCTGCTTGGCCCCTTGCATCTAGGCAGACAGCAGTTCCCTGTAATAGGACTTCATGCTGAGGGCATGTTTCATGCAGATGCCTATTACTGCCTCCTCCTAATTGCAGTTTTGTTTCTGCTAATCGTATGCTCCTCCTTGCTGTGAGTGATGCTGGAGTGCTTGTATCCCCCTATCTCAAAAATCACGGGCAATGGGAGAGAAGACTCCCAAGTTTCTCAGCTTTAAGTGGCTTCTTGGTAACCTGAGGCTTTCTTTGATGCATGCCAACTAGTGATCCCACAGCACGCTGGCTGGCTTGCAGGTGTCTGTTGCAGGTTTTTCGTTCTACCAAGCAGTGTCCTTCTGTCTCACGTCCATGCGGTTTGCTTTAAGGATGATCCAGTTCCTGTATCCACTTATCACATCAGGTCCTTGGAAAGACTGGCATATATATATGTGCATCATACGTACCTCATCCTGTATTTTTAAATGTATATATATGTGTGTATATAGCAGTTCTTCTTGCCTATACAGTTACCCTGTGGCTTCCTACGTGATTATCTGAAGTAAAGCAGGTCTCAGAAATGCCACCACAGCAGCCAGTTAATGCTAATGCAATGTCACCTAGAGAACCAATGAGAAGAATGAGAGATGAGTGAGGGAAGAGCAGCCAAAGACTAATAGGAGAATGTCCTGGGGGAGATGCGACTCCCATATGGCTGTGGTTGCAACTCCATGGTAGGATTCAGCAGCATCCTTGCACTGCCTGGTGCTAACGTGGGAGCAAGATAGATCAGGCAGTGACTGCGTGCCTTCTTCCATCTTTACTGCTGCTGGGCAAAGGGGATTGCATGAATGGTAGCTCCCCTGCGTAAAGACTGGAGATGTGCAGGAAACCCCATCAGAGCAAGGAATACATAGGACACCCTTGAAGGCAATGAGGCAACAGGGTTTCGTTTTTTAAGCCGTTATTTTGCATGTGTATAAGGTGTTAATGTTTACATGAGGCTGTTTTCTAAAGTATCAAAATTTAAAGTTCCGTGCAAATGCCCAGTGGATGAAGAGGAGCATGCAATACATACAACATGGTGCCTGCAAAAGCTCTGCGGTCCAGGAGATCTTGCTTCTGCAATTCTAATGTTTCATCCCATTTCCCTTCCATTGTCTTCCTGTTCTTGCTTTTTTTTTTTTTTTTTTTGTCCTAATAATAGCTGAATTAGATGTATGGTAGAGTGGAGTTGTTCAGAAACATCTGTGGGATTTGGAAACACAAGTCCAATTGAAAAATCAGTGGGCCTTGGGCCCTGAATCCCATTAGGGAAATTGCAAGTAGTTTGATGAGCTAAAACTGGGACAGCAGCAACACAACCACTAGAGAGGTTGGATTCATTGCTGCTCTGGGTTTTTGTGCTTTGTGTGATATGAAGTAAAGAGTGGGGTTCTGCAATAGCAAAGACAAAAACACTCTCTGTTTTTTTTCCAGGCGATGTGGCTATAGCAAGGCTAAACAAGATCCAGAAGAAGAAAAGATGCATTTTCATAACGGCCACAGTGAGTAAAGATCGAACATGTATATGTGTGGTTTTGGCTCTCCTTGGTAATGAGAAATACAACTGAGAGGGTTTCTTTTTTAAAAAAAAAAAAATAAATCTGGTTTTACTGGTAATTCACAAAAGAATTGTTTGTTCTGTTATTCAGTCAGTCCCCACACACCCCCACTCTAAGTCCATGGAGAACTGAATGTTTGAACGGTCGTTATATGTGCCTAGCTATTCCCACCTGTACATTTGCAGCTGATCTCTCTAGCAAACCATTTTGTTCTGTTCCTGTCTTTGCTGTGTGACCCGAGGTGCTATTAATTTTGCCCGGTCAGCACATAATGACTCTACATTTTTGTGGTTTGGACATGTCAGTGCAGAATACCTGTTTGAAATCCTTGCTCCGCCCCAGCCAGCCATGAGGACCAGGCCCACAGCTACTCTTTGCCTTGGATGCCTCTGCAGAGGCGTGAGGAATAACGCCTACTTCTTGCTCCTAGGAAGCTTTCAGAAATGCTGTGTTAATGCCCTTACATACAAAAAACCTCTGCGGTGATGCTAGAAAGCACATCTCAGGGTTATTATCAGTCCTTTTGTACATCCAAAGTCAGCATTTGAAAAGCCTTCCTTCATCAAGTGCTGTGGGATCTAGGGATGGATAACAGCGAGGTGTCTTTTGGGGTGGAAAAGGCAAACGCATCTTGAGTGAAAGTCAGATTTCCATTAGTGCTATGTAATGAAGGCAGCAGGAAGCAAATCAATTAAGAGCCACAGTGTAATGTAGCTGTCTTATTAGACTGATGAGCAGTTCTTCATGTGAGTAGCCTTAATGATTGTCAAAACAAACTTATGATATTCATAATGAAAATACTTTTTCCCCTCTCAAGTCCTGGAGAAAAAGCCTGCTATTGATTATATTTATACTGGTACAACCCACAGTCTTTGTACTGCAAATATTCAGTTCATTTAAATCTCAGTAACTCCATCTGAAATAATGTGATCGATTGATTAGCTAATATGTGACTGGTAGGGCATAATTTATTGCAGGTCTCCATCAACCCCCATCCATCCAACTTGCTTTGCAGGTTGTTCCCTTAACATTTTGCTTTTTGTACTTTTCCTCCTGGCATACCCTTTCCAGATTCAGAAAGGGATCCTTTTGCACCAGACCCCGGAACAGCCTGTTATACAGCACCGAGAAGGATTTTTAGCTGCACATTGTTCTAACTGAGCACTATCGTGTGCTTTTCTAAATACAATGAAGTTGCACATATGTATAAACTAAATGTCATTTTCCAAGAATGCTATTCATTTTTCCCATAGAAATAGGTTTCCCTGCTGCAGCATTTTCCAGCAAAGCAGAGTGGAAGGGGCAGGAGTGTGTATTGTCCATCTTCTTTCATGCCATGTGCCGTTAACGCTCTTAATTTGTGTTTGCAGTTAAGCTGCCTGGAGTGAGGACCTACATTGACCCCCACACCTATGAAGACCCTAATCAAGCCGTCCATGAGTTTGCTAAGGAAATTGAAGCTTCATGCATAACCATTGAAAGAGTTATCGGAGCTGGTATGGAGATGCATTTCACGATCCTTAGCAGCCTGGAGGGTTGGCTTTCTTAACACAAGAGATCTGGGAAGGGCTATGAAATATTTGTGCAGTTAGGTACCTTGCAAGTGATGGGGAGCATGTTCCAGCTGAAGTTTGGGACAAACCTGTCACTGAGGTTTTGAAATTCAGGGACTGAACTGAAAATTACAGAAAATGGTCACGTTTGGACCAAGCTAGGGGAAATGAGTCAACTTTCAGGTTCTTTTCTACATTTTAATCTTTTTCTCCTCCCCCATTAAGGTGAGTCTCGAAGCAAAAATTAAGAATAAGAAGTCATCTGGGAGAGAAAAAAGCACAAACCAAAGTCTAATGCTTGTAATTTCCTTGGTGAAAAGAAGAAACTCCTATTTTCTTTCCAGTAAAGCTGTTTGTTTGGACTTGCATCCAACCTTAGGAATATTTTCTATCCTCTGAAATTGTGTTTTTGGCAGTAATTTATTGTTCACCAGGAAAAAAAAAAAATCCATTTGAGTTACCTTTTAAAAAAGGTGGTCATAAAATTGCAAAGGGTTTATAGTCTATAAAAATATATGTTGCTGTGAAAGGCTAACAGCATTCCATCTATTTAACTTACCAAAGGAAGGTTAAGAAGCAAGTAGCTTGTGTTTTACAGCTATCTACGCAGGGCGATGATACAGGATGTGACAGCACTCTTTCATCTAGTAGATAAAAACATGAAATGAGGAAAAAGCCCCATAGAATGTAGAGCATAGCTCTTTAAATGTAGGAAAATTGCATTTTTCTTCCTAGTTTTCTTGTGCTTATGAATTACTTGGTTTGTGGTACGCCAGCTATTTGAGATTGTGATCACTGTGAAGTTCATCTTCCCACATCCATGAATGCAGGACAGCCCTGCCTGCTTTTGATCAGCTATCTATAGGGGCTGGGCTGCACACTGTAGACAGATGCATGCCATGCATTCCTTCGATGTGCTGTTATCCCATTCTTTATGATTTTTCTCTGAAGGTGAATTTGGGGAAGTCTGCAGTGGGCGGCTGAAGCTGCAGGGAAAGCGTGAGTTTCCAGTGGCTATCAAAACCCTGAAGGTGGGCTACACAGAGAAGCAGAGGCGAGATTTCTTGGGAGAAGCAAGTATCATGGGGCAGTTTGACCACCCCAACATCATCCACCTGGAAGGCGTCGTCACAAAAAGTAGGTACAAGTTGCTGTAGACTGCTGGCCTTGAACTCTGGCTGCTGGGAGAGTTGGTTAGGGGAGGAAGACTTGGGTAACTCACATTTTGACTAGCCTTTCATAATTTCTCAAAAAACAGTGAATCCACTTGCCTGAAATGTCACGCTTCGTAGGTCCAATCAGGAACAGGTTCCCCAACATTGTAAAGGGGATTTGTGCCCGAAGGATTTCAGCATTCTTCCAACTAGAATGGATGGATAAGGGCTAAAATGATAAAAAAAACATTAATTCCCTCTGTAAACCTTGCCTCAGGTAGGCATAATATGCAGGGGCTAAGAGAAAACCCCTCTTCAAAGTCCCAAAATTAAATGAGACAGAAATAGGAGATGATATGCCTGGCCAGCCTCAGGCAGTGGGCGGGTGATGGAGAGGACAGTAAACCTGGGATGTCAGTGCTGGTGAAGTGTGTTGCCTGACTTCTGGCTTGCAAGTAGTTTAGCAGCACCTCCACTTGCAAAATGCAAGAGCATTTTTAACACAATGGCGCCAAGCCACCCGCTAAGTTTTTCGAGCAGGCTCACTTCTTATTCCTGCCTTTATTTGTTTACTTTTGAAACCACATGAGCCTCAGGGTGAGCAAAGATGTGCCAAGAAGTGGGAAGCGATTTCCCTGGCAGGGAAACAGGGAGGATTTTGCTACCAAGAGTCTGAAAAAAAACCAACCCACAACCCCTGATGATTTCCAGCCACCATATTTTGAGAAACCACTGAAGCAAAGCCCACGGGAGGGTAGCACAGAGCCTTGTGATCACTCGTACAGGATGTGAGCAAGGACAGAAGTTAGAAGTTTTGCCTTCCAGAACCAGGGAAGAATGGAGTGTAGCTGAAGACGCCAGGACTGTGTAAAACCACAATTAAGGCAAGCTCCCTCTGGGATCTGCTAGTGATGCCCATGGTAATAGTTGCCCCTAGTGCTGGCATAGAGATTATGAGAGGGATTGAGGGTTTGGGGAAAATGTGAAATGACTGGCAGAACATCCCAGCATGAGAGTTATTGAGGTCTTGACTGCTCAGATAGCAAAATAACCTTCCATAACTTTCCCAGCCCAGTTCTCCAAATTACTGTATGTCCTAAAGATAAGGGCAGAGGAAGGGACAGCACATCTGAATGTGCCCAGCTCAAGCCTGTCTGGCCATTGGTGCTGTGCTGAGGCTGTGGGAAAGGTGCAAAGGTGGTGTTACTCTTCCATTTTAAAGCCTTGGAGGATCTACATTATTTGCATCAAGGATTTTTTTTGTTGAAAACAACTTCTCCTTTAAGATATATTTTAAGTGTTTCAGAAGTTTTTGATAGCTGAAGAAGCACCAGCCTCACAAGAGTTTCATCCTTCTTGTCTTCATGATTGGTAATGTCACAGTTTAGCTACTGCCATTCAAATGCTGACGTTCTGGGCCATGTGGCTGCTGTTAGTACCATTTGTCATTCATCAGAGGCGGTGTCTCCAAAATAGTTCTTTTTCAGAGCTTCAGGAGAGAGTGTACAGAGATGCTAGCTGGTTGTCCTATTCATATCCTTATAACCTACTCAAAATCAATGCTATTTTGCAATCCACAGCCTTTACTTGCATTTTTCCTTGAAATTGCATTTCCTAAAACTTTTAAGAAAAGGAAAAAATAACCAAGAAAGGTTTCTCCCAAAAATTGAATAAATATCAAAATCTCTCAGGGTCACCTTGTGTAGTCCTTAATACATAAAATCTCCCATTTCTAGCCCTGCAGTGATGTGTGGGATATTGGGCAGGAAGTCAGTGACGATAAAAGCTGCTGCTGACACAGGGGCTTGAGTCCTTCTGGCTGCCAGAGCCTCAGGGGATGGGTGGGAATCCCACTTTTAGAGAGGATGTGCCTCCCTAGCAAGCTGCCTTTTATATAAAGTGGCTACTCCAAAGGCTGCAGAAATGCCGGGAGCTTTGCTTCTAAATTGGACTTGGAGTGACTGGAGTTTGGATGCAGGGAGGTACATGCACCCTGAGCTCCTCATTAGCTCAATAAATGCTTGTTTACTGCACTCAAAATTTTTTCCGTCGGGTATCTGGACCATCTTCCCAGCTTTTTTCTTTTATTTTAAATGGACCAAAACAACCTTTATGAACCCCAAACTACACTGCTATCTCAAAGTATTGTTTAACTTCTTTTTCCCTCCAGTGTTTTAGTCACTGGCCTATCGTAGATTCAGATCTTTAGGGTAAAATGTCTTTGCTGTATCATAATTTACTTTGGAAGTAAATTAAGTTAAATTGAATTAGGCCATTTTTAATTTTGAATTAGAATATCAGCACAGGGGCTTAATACCATTTAACTAATCTAGTTCAAGTGCACACCTTAGTTAATTTGGTTTAATTGTCTTCATTGTCCCCGTGCAGACAAGCCCTTAGCTATTTCTGCTTTACAAAGGTAACGATGGTCCTGTTTTCATTCACATCCCGTTTGGTTGCACTGATGGTGTGCACATTGCATTAGTACATTCGGAGGAACGACATCTACCGACATTTTATGTCTCCGTCAAGCCAGCGGGAGGGAGCCCTGCTGACAGGGAGAATCAGCCCAGTGCTTTAGAAGGGCCAATGTTTATTTTTAATTTACTTTGTTTAAAGTTACTCTATTTGTGTCTTTATTTCCATACTCTTGGATATGGGGCTAATTTATTCCATGATTACTGTCAACCTGCAGCAGTCAGATAATGAAACATAAGTGCCAGAAATCTTATTTTCTTTTCTCTAATGGCCACCAAAGACAGAAGTCTGAAGGAGGTCCCCCAGGGCGATGGCGTAACAAGACATCAGTCTCTGCTGCAACACTGCCTTGAAGTGTCAGAGATAAGGGACCCCATGCTACAGTCAGGGCTTTAGTGTTTAAAAACAAAAAACTAAAAAAGAAATTGAGATATACCTGGGATTTTCCTTCCCTGTGTAACCACTAATGTGTTTGCCAACCTATAGCAACATCACCCAAGATCTCTTCTCCCTCCTGCATGCAGTCCATGTTGTGTGTAGACAGACAGCTGTCATCCTTGAAGATGAGACCCATTATTTTGTTCAGGGCTCAATGATATTTTTCATGGCCCCGAGGTGCCTTTCTCATATCAAAAATAATACTTTTGGCAAGCTTTGAGCTCAAGCAGTAGCTGTGATATTAACTTAAAAGAACTGAAGCAGTGCAGGTCCCTCATGCTGCAAAGGTAGTATCTGCACAACAATGAGTGTTTTGATTGACAAGTTCACAATTATCTTTATTATGTAGATAATTAAGCAGTAAATTAGGCAAATATTTAAGGTAATGGGAAAGTGGGAAGATTAAGATCAATCTAAGTGGTAGAACATGCGCTGATTTTTTAGGAGCATTTACCTTCATGTGCATGTTATGACACACAGCAGCTCTCGTTGATCATTTGTATGAAAGACTTTTATAATGCACTTTACAAATAATTGACAGCTCCTCTTTTGTCTGTGCTTCATGCTAGCTAATGGAAATTGATTTAAATAAAAAATAATTTACATGTTCTTATAAGATTTCATTGAATTTACAAGGGCTGGAGCACACCACATTAATTATTGCTATGTCATTGTGGCAAGCTAGCGAGAAATTAGATATAAAAACCAAGCAAAAACTATATATAATTACCATTAAAATGACTCGGGCTTGAAAATTAATCAAATGGATTTGGAAAAACATTATTATTCCTGTCAACAATAGGAGACTAGGTCTTTTGTTAAGAACTTTTATTTTGATTTCCACTCACACTCATTCCATACTTCACTTGCTTTTGTTCTGCAGCATAAATATGCCTTTTCTTACTTCCAGATGTGTTTACAAGGGTAGTCACATGGAATTCCTTGAATTACAAGAGATATAATCCCGTCCTTGCCTTGTCTTGGTTTTGGTGGCTACCAAGCTCAGATAGATAATTCAGATCATCCTAGTTGCTCCTGTTGGGCTTCCATTGTTACTTCAAAGTGTTGAAGCTATAGGGATGAGCACGAAGAGGTTGCTGTGTGCAGTTTAGCCTCTGCAAGCTTTCAGCTTGTTCACAGAGATGAGAAGGTTGTCTGTAGGTTGTCTGGGTTCAGCTTGCAACCTCTTCCTCAAACATTATCTAAACACTCTAGGGCTTGGTACCCTACCATAATATGGGATTACTTTTTCATCCCCCCCTCCTTGATTTCTCTATTTCTACATTACTTCTGGCAAAAACTCTTATCATCCTGCTGGGACAGCAGTGTCTTGATGTATATTTACTGTTACATGGCTGTATATTCACATTCAGCTGCAGTATGAAAAGACTTTATTACTGTTCATGTTTCTTAAATAAATTGCTAACGAACTCATGCACTTTTTCCAGGCAAACCAGTAATGATAGTGACTGAATACATGGAGAATGGTTCTCTGGATACATTTTTAAAGGTAACACTTAGATCCCTTTTCCAGAGGGACCTTGGTTTGGGTCAGAGTTTTTCCATGAAACGTGAGAGCTAGAGAAGGGAGGATAAGGGAAGTGGTTAGAAATGTGGTATGGCAACATGGGGAAGAGTCCCTGCCCCCACATATTCACATGTGGACCTCTGTAGGCAGGATTTCCATGCAACTTGGTGCCATTCAGTTGGCTGACTTGGAGATAGCCCACTCTGGTGCCTTTATACACATAACTACATGTGTTCACTCCCAGTCGCAGTCTCTTTATCAGTCACCAGTGGAAATAGCTTGCTCCTTGATCTCCAGTTAAAAGAACTACATTTCCTTAGCTTTTTCTCTAGAGATCCTAATCCAAACAGTGAAACTTTGAAAACCTTCATGGTCAGAGCATGAGAGTAATGAATTATTAATTTCCCTGGTTTTCTTCCCTGGAGACTTGCCTTTGCATTTTTATTCATGCACACGCAATGCTGAGGGTGCAGAGACTCTCAACTGATCAAATGTCTCCTTCCTTTTGTAGAAGAACGATGGGCAGTTCACGGTCATTCAGCTGGTTGGGATGCTGCGAGGCATCGCGTCAGGAATGAAGTACCTGTCTGACATGGGTTATGTACACAGAGATCTGGCCGCCAGGAATATCCTAATCAACAGCAACTTAGTCTGCAAGGTGTCAGACTTTGGCCTCTCCAGAGTCCTAGAAGATGACCCCGAAGCAGCGTACACAACCAGGGTGAGTTATAAGGATACCAAACTGATTGAGCTCAAGAAAAATGTATTCCCTGCCACATTTTGGTGTTCAGGCTCTCTAGCAAAGAGGTTTCTACAAATCCAGAGCCTTTAAACTGTGCATGAGACTTTGGCTAGGTGTTACCAGTTAATCGTTATCAGAATAATTTTGCAAATGCCTGTAGTTTTGTAGTGGGGATGGCCAAATAAGGCAGAACTTAACTAATAACTTTTAAGTTCATGTTGGGCACCTGAGTCAAATAGCAAACTGCAAAGGTGATGTGTTCCCAGCTCTATTCTGTCCTCTTTGGTGAATACCAAAGGTAGGAAAGAGCAAGTGCTTTGCTTAGGCACCCATGCAAAGATGGAAGCCACAGTCTTCTGGACAATATGACCCTTTTAAAACATTGGTAAACCTGCAATGCTCATTGCAAATGACACACATTGCCCTCAATGTTACCCTGTTGAGGGTAATTTCTCCCAATCTGAGAAAGAGCTGCTCCAGCCTTAGTGCTCAGTGCTTTTCCATCCTTGATCCATCCTTTCAGGGCATCAGCCCACCCACTCCAGTGCAAGGCCATGTGGCCCCAGCGCTGCAGAGAGGGGATGGACAGGACCCATCCTCAGCAGTGCAGGCTTGGACAGAGCCTCCAATATTCATATCAGTGATTGGCACACCTGGGCATGTCTCATTAGCATGTTTTTCCAAGGGTATTGTTTTACGGGTGGTGGGAACTCTCTGGGTCACGTTCACAGTTGCTGCAGAGATCTGGGAAAGGCCTTTCAGCTCTTGGCAGTCATGGCCACACAATGGGACTTGGCGCATGGCTGGACCAGAGTCTCCCTGCAGGCTGGCGGGCTCTCGGCCAGCCCTGCTGCAGCTACAGTGTGCTGCCATGTGCTAATTGGTACTGCTGAGAATCTGGCCCCTCATTTAAGGCATGCGCTGATAAGCCTGTGAATAAATAATTATTGGAAGAAGGGACTTTTTATAATTTGCTTTGAAAATGTGTTCCAAATTCTGCCTTTTTTCCAATAACAAACACTGTTAGGGGACATTCAGGGAGACCTTCCAATATTTAGCTCAACACTGAGAGGAGGAAGGGACTTCACAGTAAAATGTATTTTGATATAAATCAAGGGAGACAGCTCTTTAAACCCAATGAGAAAAGTATTCCTTGATACAGACTCCCCTTTCCCTCCCCTCTTCCTTCTCAGAGCTGGTCTGAAGTTTGATTTCTAAAATGGTAGAAAGGGGAAAAGGAAAGAGCAAAGCACATTTGACAGCTGTGGCATCATTTTCAGTCCCACAGCAGAGGCCAAGCAGGCTGGTCTTTGCACACAGATTTCTGTGCCCGCTACACAGATGTCTCTGCAGGATCAGGACCGCATTTTAAAAAAAAAAAAAAAAAAAAAAAAAAAGAGAAAAAAAGGGCATTACTTCCGCAGCAATTTGCATGAAGCCCTCATTAGATCAAAGTCTTCCTCGGCTTCAGAGCTGTCTGTTCCTCCCCCGCTTGCTCTCAGAAACGGAGAAACTGTATTCCCCTACCAACCCGTGCAACATAATTGAGATGTTGATCCTATACATGTCCCAGCATTCAAACAGCATTCAAACAACAAACCTTCAGGACAGCCAATTAGTAGGCAGCCTACAAATGCTTATGGGCTGAGATAATGTGGAAAGGGGCCCCATGCTGTCAAACAGATTTACTTTAAAATTCGATGTCTCTTTCTAGAGAGAAAATAACATCCCTCGGTGCTCTAAGAAGTGCTGTTTCGTCCTCTTTTGCGTGTCCTCCTCTGCAATCTGGTTTTGGGGTTTTTTTAATCTTATCTTTTCCTTCTAGGGGGGGAAGATCCCCATCCGATGGACAGCACCCGAAGCGATCTCCTTCCGCAAATTCACGTCAGCCAGTGATGTCTGGAGTTACGGCATTGTGATGTGGGAGGTGATGTTCTACGGCGAGAGGCCTTACTGGGAAATGACAAACCAAGATGTAAGCACGTGTGAGAGCTGCCGCGTGATGGGACTTTGAGGGCTCAGCGTTCATTCTGCAATCAGAGAGGCAGGATGGGGACAAGAAGAGGAGAGCCACTGTAAAAATGGCTTTGCTCCCCCATTTTGCCAGACAAAAACGAGCCTCTCGTTTAATGCTCTTTTTTTGTAGCAGCAGCCCAGAACAGGCTGTGCGCAGAGGGAAATGTGTCTGCTTCCCCCAGCAGACCACTGGAGCTTCACTAATGCTGTTAGAGCTGGAGCCTGTCCCTCCTCTGCTTAATGACAGAGGTCTGCCAGGGGATAGATGCTGATAAACTGGCAGCATTTCAATTGTGTGTTCAAACCCCTACTGACACGTAAAGCAGAAACGCAAGAAGAGTCATGGTAAGGGCTTTGTTTCCCTGCACAAAAGCTGGGTGATTTGATCTAATGACAGCAGTCCAGAGAGCTGCGTCTCAGTTGCCCTTGCGTTGCTGATCTCGAGAGCATAGTTTTGCTCCTGTTATGAACATCTTATAAGTCTGTGCTAACGCAGACTCTCATGATTCATTTGTACATGGTTCATTCGAGTTGTGTCACCTTGCTCCTGGGCCCCAGTGCCTCCTCGAGTCTCTGACCCCAAGGCCACCCTCTGAAGCAGCTCCAGCAGGGAGATGCCTGGGGACACTGTCTCCCTCCTGACTGCAGCTCTGATCCCAGCCTGTGTAAGGATCTTCTGATCCTACTGCAGGGCTACCTCTTAACCCTGAGCTCACCATAAACATCTGTCCTTGTCTAAGGTTAAAAAATTCTAAGCCTGGGATTGCCAGATTTTCTAGGCCCCTCCTTCCTCTTCACATCTCTGAGAACCATGATGTGTGGAGGTCTCTGAGGGTGCCAGCTAGTGCATGAGGTCAGGGTCACAGTGAGGCACGCGGGACTCCCAAAGCAGCTCTGCGATGGTGGGGAAAACACACCACTCTGTGTGTGACAAATGGAGTCATTCGTCATCCCTCCCACTTCACCTCTGCAGCCCTGCCACCTTCTGAGATGCTCCTGCCGGTTGGGCAAAACAAGCAGGTCCTTGCTCAACCATAGGTTTCCTCTGGTCACACCACTTGATGTTTTATTCTTTTTTCTTCTTTGAGCAGCATCCCTGTCCCTGTGACTTTCTGCTGTTTCGCTGGCAGCAAAGGCACTGGCGAAGCATTCTGTTTCTCCTGTGTTTTGTCTGAGGGCCTTTGCCATCAGCGGATGTTACTACCTGTCACGCCGAGCTGCTGTCTCATCTTGCTTCAAGTTCAGGAGTGGAAACGAGCGGTACCTTTGAGATGGTCACGCCATGCTTCTTGCCAGGGAGACGAGTGCGTTGTTTGGGATGAATGCCCCACCGCTTCGGCATTGCTGAAGCTGTCACGTTTGCAGGGAGTTTGGTAAAGCAGCATGTATCTATGCAGGGATTTATCTCAATCAAATACAGAGACTTTCTTCCATAGCCTGTGCAGAGAATGCAGCAATCGAGAGCCAAGCTTTTTCAGTCACACTGAGCCCCGTAACTATCTTTAATGCTGACACACCAACATAGCACAGATGTTGTTCAGTAAATGCCAGGCTAAGATTCAGGCTGGTGCCAGTGAAATAACGCTCTGTGGCCAGGGCAGTCCCTTGTCTAGATCATAACGCTATGAACATCCACACTTTGCAGAACTGTTCCAAAAAGCCCAAATGCCTTCATACACTGCGGGGCACAGAGTGAATTTCACACTTGTCTGAGAAGAAGTGGATGGGGGACTATTTATGAGTGTCAGTTCCTCCTCAGGCTTTGCTTGCATTGCCTCTCTGCGTATGTGCAGGTGGCAAGTGCCTGGATGGTGGTGGCCTAGGAAACTTAGTTCAGTGCTGTGGCATGTTTCTCATGCGATTTATGCCTTCCTCCTTCACCTTCTGAAGGCCTCCTCTTCTTCTTTCCTCCCCTGCTTGTGTCGGCAGAATTAGTGGTGTTAGATATAGCACTGGCTTTCATGTGGAGGACCGGGGGACTCTGCTCACATGAATTTCAGACTCGGTTGCACAAGAGTTTCTTGTTGAATGGCTTGTAATTTAAGTACATTATTTGCAAGCACAGTTGGTGATGAGCAAAATGATTCTCACCATCTTACAGGTAGATTGCTTTAAAGGAGGTGCCGTGCTGTAGGGCAGGCAGTGTTTTAACTGCAAAGGCTACAAACCATGTTTTAAAGTCATGCTGGTTTCTGGATGGCCTTCTAAAAAATATGCTTTGACTTGACCACAAGATAAGGCTTTGATGCAGGAATTGTTGAGAGGAATTTTGTGACCTGTGTTACACAGGTTGAAAAGCTAAATGATCACAGTGGTTGTTTTTTAGTCTGCAGACTGGTGGTTTTTCAAAAACACAGATCTAAAAGTGTTGCTTTGGTTTACTGTAACAGACTATCCTAAATAGTCCTCTCCCAAACATCCAGTTCAGTCACCCCAATCCATAAGTGAGTAGCACCTGTCCAGAAGAGGAGGAACAGGGACAAAAATGTCTCCTTATAGGTGCAAATTTTAGCTCTTCAAGTCTTTCAAAGCAGTGCACATCAATGCATGGAACAGCGAATATGCCATTTTCTTATTTTCGAAGTACTGTGGTGGCCACAAGTGACTCGGTCTTTGTTGTTTTGTTCTTTTGCTTCTCTTATTGCCAGACCCCCGAGGCACCTTCAGATGCAAGAGTGTATTTCAGCATCCTAGCTCCTCACAGTATTTTGATACCATTTACATTGTACCACCAGAACGAATGACATCCTGTAAATTGAGTTAACACTATTGATTGTGATATTACTGCCAGGAATATCAAACATGCATAACCCCATTGCAGATGTAGTTCAGATATTCTGAGCTGGTGCCAGATGGTCTGATCCCCTTCTTGCTACTATTTTATTTCTGCTATGGCTGGAGGATGATCCGTTACTGGTATAAATACAGACACAGCAAATAATGTTCTCATGGCTGTGCCACACTGAGGCTTTTTTCATATGTCAGCTGCAAATTTGGAATCAGTGACCAGCTGAAAAGCATGATGTGAAGAATAGACAGTGCAGATAGCATAGTGTGATGGGGCTGGTTTTTGATGCTGCAAGCAAAAGCCAGGCTGTAGAAGATTGCTTTGCAAGCGCAGGTTGGGTGGAAAGCGGTGTAACTGCCCCACCGACAGATGAAATCTTAGAGGGGTGCTAAAAGACGGCAGGTCTTGTGGGCCAGATCTTCAGATGTGCTTGCTACCCTTGGAGAAGATTACAAAGCCTCAGCTAACTACTTCTCCGATATGTATGTCCTCAGGGAGTTTGAGGTTCCCTCTGCTGCTGCTCAGCCAGCCTGGCTCATTCCTGAGGCTCTTCCACTTGGCAAAAAGCCCTGTGATGGAGCATGATTTGAAAGAGATCCATGCAGTCCTGAATTTCGGAGCCTTCTGAAATGCAATGCCAGCCTGACACGACTCTTCCTGTACTGCTCACATAGGGACTAAAGATCAAAAAAACAACTTCCATGCTAACCACAGGGCCTTCTTTTTAAACACAGGATGTTTTTAAATTGTGAGACGGTGCCTAGAATGAATGGCATCTGAGGCAGTCCTTGGAGTTCAACAGTGAGGCACTGTGGTTTTCCACATAGCAAATAGCTGTTTCCAGCTCCTTTTGGTCAAGGAGTCTTGGGAATACAGGGTGTGAAGATGAGCTGCTGGGACTCTCTTGGCATGGTCGCAGACCCTTGTGGCTTGAAATGTGAGCTGCATTCTCCTGAAAATTGTAATGGTTCATAATGGGAACTGCTGGGCTTGGAGCCCTTCTGTAAATCTGCCCCAAACTGGGAAAAACAAGTTCCTTTCCTCAATTCTGCCCTCATTTATTAATTTCTGCTATTTGAGAGGGCAGGCAGCACATGTGCATGCCACTTATTTTAGATATAGAACCATGGATGGTTTGTATTTGAAATCAGTGCAACAGCCCTCCCCTGGTTTTAATTTACATACTCTTCGGCTGACATTTTAAATTCCTGGCAGAAATGTGGCCATACTAAGAAACGTCTAGACCCAGACAGTATTGAATGATATATGAGATGGTTGTTTTGCCTCTGCCTTGAATCCATCCATCAATTAGCATTCAAAGTCTCTTTTAAAATACAGTCAGACTTCTATTACTGTAATACAAATTTGTGGTCTAGCACATGCCTTTTCATTTAAAAAGAAGCCAACATCTGAATAAACAAAATCACTGCACCCCAAGAAGATGCCAGAAAGCCTCGTAGTTACTTTTCATGGACTTAAGGTAGGCTCCGAGAGTTTCCTGGTATATAACCTACAGACCTCAGCTGAGCTTTGAACAAGTGCAACCTGGCCATCTGACCCCCTGGTTGCAGCAGTGCCTTGGCTTTCTAGATTCATTTTGCAGTGACCAAAAATTAAGTCATTCAACTCATCCTGTAGAAAATACAAAAGATAGTGGGGTTTACTTGGTTTGCCTCTTGTGTGGAGAGTTGGGGGTGTGTGGGATTTTACGTGAGCATATTGCTACTCCCAAAGTTCTCTGTTTAAGTCAATTTGCATTTGGGAAAAAAGCGAGAGGAGGAAAAGCAACCCATCAGGCTCATGTTTTGTCTCCTGCAGGTGATTAAAGCTGTGGAGGAAGGCTATCGCCTGCCAAGTCCCATGGACTGCCCTGCTGCTCTCTACCAGCTAATGCTCGACTGCTGGCAGAAAGACCGCAACAGCAGGCCCAAGTTTGACGAAATTGTCAGCATGTTGGACAAGCTCATCCGTAACCCAAGCAGCTTGAAGACATTGGTTAATGCATCGAGCAGGTACAAATTCAGGCCAGAGCCATTTCTCAGAGTGAGATCCTTGTCTGAATACCTGTTCCCTGGGTTGAATTACCACTTACTATTTAGCCTGCCTGTGTCCACGAGTGGATGTTCCTCCAGCTTCATTAAGCCCAGGGGAGTTCTCCCAAATCAACTTTTTCTGTTGAAATTGGCAGGCAGGTGAGGAATTCAGTTACTCTATAAATGCAGTGCTGCTGCCACAAAGAAAATTACTGTGGCCTGTCTTTCAGAAATGGGAGTTTCAGCAGTATTTATAGGTCTATGATAAAGCTACCTGTGCTCTACCCCAAGGTTAGAGAGGGCGAGACTTGAGTGCATGAAGTAGATAGTAAATGCTGCTCGAATTATCAGCCTATTGACTTTATCGTGGTAATATAAATGAAGAGTGTCTTTTGGGGAAACTCTTAGGATGTGCAAAGCTCATGGATGTCCAAGTGCATCCTCCCACAACTGTTCCCAGGTGTGCTAGCCGCCACCACCTGTTCTGACAGTCTTGGTAGTCACAAGAGGATTTCTGTGGTTCCCAAAGAGCTGTACACAAACCATTTGCTAAAACCACATTGAGTGAATAGAGCAGCCAATGTGCAATTAAACATGAATCTGAATAGCTGCATGGCTACAAGTAAGGTAAATATGGTCAAGAAATAAAGCTGCACTTGGGGAAAAAAGAGATTAATAATTTTTTAGTGAGTTTTAATATTGGAGTCTCCACCATACTGGAGTCTTGGAGAGGCTTTTTCTTTTTCACTGTAAGCCACAAGTATTACTTCTAAGCCATCTGTGTTGCTCATCACTCAGTCCCTTGCAAGGTCATGAAGAAGTGATGAATATAAATCATTGCTGCTTCATTGATGGCAGTGGAGTTCCCATGTTAACACTGGAAGAGGCCCTTCAGAAAAACTTATTCTCAGAGGAGAAAAAAGTCATTTTCCTTGGACAGGAATGAGAGGGATGTAAGATGAGGTTAGACTGGTGGTGTGGACCAAAGCAGGTGTACTGTTGTGAGCTTAGACCCAAACATCTCCACACCTTCCAAGTGAGTCTTGCACAGCTGCATGTGGCCCACCTCACCTGTTGCAGCTGGACCTCACATCCCTGTCCTGGCCAGTCCCAATGCATGGCATCTCATGCACTGGAAGAGAAGAAACATGAAATATCTGTTAATTTTTAAATACAAGATAGATCTAATTCCTCAGACTATTTTACATTTACCATCTGAAGAAGAAATTACTCTTATTAGCAATTAGATGTAATGTCAGTCCCAGCAAACCTGCAGGAAAAAGTTTATGATAGCATAAAATATGTGATATTTCTCTTTTATTTTCAGTTCAGAACAGTCATTTTCCAGGCCCGTTATGCGGTGGTTCATGCACTCTTTTATACCAAACTGTTGTGCCAGAAAAAAGGAAAATAGGCAGCAAACAATTTCCTTGAGCTGCTAAGCAATTTGCTGATGATTTATTCCACGACAGGTCCATGCAATTCCAAACATCTCTTTTTCAGAGCTGCTGTGGGTATTTTCTGTGTGGATGGAGCACCTGAACAGCCAGGCTTTGGGACTGTGTTTCTATAATCATAGATTGCCATGCCCAGACCATAGTAATTCCAAATGAATCATAATTTCAGCATACAGCAGCTGTAAAGGATTTTTTTATATATGTAATGTATTCTTTATGGAAATTCTCATTAATGCAAATAAGGGAGGAAGTCACTCTCTACATTACAGCGTGTGCATATCAGTAGGTACCTTCTGACATTAGTGATGAAAATCCACTTCTCATTATGATTACTTAGGAGTTTTGAATTCCTCATGTGTATAAAATGTTATGGGAAGCCATTATGTTCTTGGTACTGCAAGTATTCACATTTTATTGGACCCTTCAGCATTGCTATTAAATAAACAAATAATACTAATGTGCTCATAAAATACATGAAGATTCCTGAAGTGCTATAATAATATAATATCCCAGCTCTCCTTCCAGTTGAAAGTCTTTTAACTGTAATTCTCACCGTCAGAGGATGACCCAGAAAACGTTTTTTTACCTGTGGGTAATAATCTTTATGCAAGGCTTATGTTAGCTGTGTGTCCTGGTTTACAAAGCAGGGGACGAGTCTAGTTTCTTTCCTGGCTGACCTTGGACAAGCCCCCTTTACTCTCTACATCATTAGTAGGGTGGTGGACCTGTACGCAGCACGGGTCACTTGTGCCAGGTACTGACTGTATCGGTGTTTCTGGCGTGGTAAAGGGTTATTATTTGCCTGAATTGCTGCTTCTGTGCGTGGCATAACCAAGCAGGTAGCAGTTGCTGTGGGGAGGTCTGGAGCAAGGGTGGGGGAGCAGGAGGCTACCTCTGGCTTCAGGGCTGGAGCATGGTTGGAGCATTGCTGCTCTCTGCAGGGCTTGTCGGAGGCTGCCCGCATCCGAAATCCCCACCCAACTCTACGGGAGCAACCCCTGAAGTGTTAACAGCAGCCCGCCATTGATGGCCGACGCTGCTGGGAAATGTAATTTGGGTTTCAGCTTCCAGGCTGTCTTAAGTTAATTATGAGCTTTAAAGGAGGAGGAGGAGGAGGAAAACAGAGCGGGAGGAGTGAAGCCAAAGACTTTGAAGTAAGAGTGACTGGAGGAGCCTGATAGAAGAGGAGCCTGTTTGTGGGCGAGAGGTAACGGGGATGGATTATAGTCCTCTCCTCCTCTTTCTGCTTGCAGTGAGGACCGGAAATGGCAGGAACTAACTCAAAAGCGGGTGAAGTTGCAGGTGAAGTGTTGTGTTTGATACATTGTATATTAAGCCTTCTGGGAGGATTTAGGCTGTAGCAATCACTGAAAATGCAACAGAAAAAGTCATCTTTACCATATGAAAATGCAGGCAACTGAGTCACGTTGGGTACATCATGATACTGATTCTGTTTGCTTCTCTGTTTTTGCTTGTCTTTAGAGTATCAAATCTATTGGTAGAGCACAGTCCAGTCGGGAGCGGTGCTTACAGATCAGTGGGTGAATGGCTGGAAGCCATCAAAATGGGCCGATACACGGAGATCTTCATGGAGAACGGATACAGTTCTATGGATGCTGTGGCTCAGGTGACCCTAGAGTGAGTACTGCTCAGATCATTTTCACCTCATTTGTTGGAATTGCAGAGGGGGAGAAGGTAAATCGTTCAAAAATAAGTAGGAACCAGGCTGCAGAAAGAGAAACCATTACCCTTTGTTTGCAGTAAACAATTTCTCTTTTAACAGCTGTATTGATGATAACAAGTTCAGGCAAGACTAAAACTTAGTCACAGCCAGTACTTTGGCTCCTTTACTCACAGAAATTAATGCTTGAGTTTGAATACTTGCCAGACCGTCCTCTCGAAGTGATAGCAGATGATTTTTTGGGGTTACAGACAAATAAAAAATCCACCCTACTAGTAAATATATAGGAACTAGAGTCCCTGCTGAGGTATACTGGCTTTACGCAGGATTAGCTGGTTTCACAGTTGATTTAAACATAACCAAGTGGACAGTCAAGCCCAGTAAGGCGTGGAAATAGTATTCAGCGTTACAGAAATAAGCATACGTACAGCTGATGCCAGCGGAAGAGCACCAGCAAACCCACAGCTCAGGGGACAGGCTCCCTGGCCAAGACTCTTCCTTCTGAATGTGCCCTTGGTTTTTGCACATGGGTATGACTGCAGTTAGGGTGACAGCGCTCAAATGACTTGGTAAATGCCTCGGGGCTGCTGGTTTGTTATGCTCCACCTTTAATTGCTTGCCTTGCTTGTGTAATTACACCTGTACTTTCCTCCTGCCACTTACTCAAACTCGCCCCAAAGCCTGCCTTTCTAGCTGGGTTAATTGGAACTTAGTTTACTGCAGGCATTAAGGCAGAATGGGAAGGATTATGCTCCGTGCTGTTTTGGAGAAGGTTGTGGCTCCTCCGACCACATGCAGATTGCCAGTGCACATACAGAATCCATGCCGATGGTTAGGCATAAAATAAGAAAAATCCCCACACCCCATAGAACCGCTGCATTTCTTCTGTCCGCCACAGGGCTTGCTGTGGAGCCCACCGTACAGAGTAGGAGGTCCTTTGCACATGGTGCAGGTGGGTAACATCTCATGGAGTTCAGTTTTGCATTACATGCATGGAGGGAGTGCAGAAGCATATCTGCTGTCACTCAGATTTTATTTGCTCCACTCACATCACCAATATTTGTTCCTTATACCTGGATTCCTCCAGTCTATCTTCAGGCATTCATGTGAAAACCCTGAGCTCTCTAGCAACTGTCAAGGGAGTCAGGGTGCATGGATTTCTACCTAGATCCCTTTTTGGGTGCTTGAGACTCTTACATGTGGTTTCCCAGCCTAATCCTGTAATTATGTCCCATGTTACTTTGGCTTTTGAGGGTTCCACGTTTCCTTATCTACTCATCTGATATGGCAGTGCCCAGAAACACCAGGCTTCAGAGCTCCATTTAGACTGGTGATCTACAAACTTTGATCAAGGAAGAGGTCCATCCCCAGGCTGGTCAGAGTCCACACAGCAGAAAGACCTAGCCAGAGGGCGAGTGGGAAGAGGAGGGATAGGATGAGGCAGTAATTTAAAAGAAAAGAAAAACATTGCAGCATTCGCCTCTACTGTGCCACCTTAATCTTACAACCAGAGCAAGTTTTGGTAGAAAATGCAGATTGTCTAAAATACATCATTGACTTGTTGCCGTTAGGCTGAATTACTCTCATACCAAAGAAGAAAATGAGGTTTCACAAAAGCTTCCAGTTTATTCCTCTTTAGAATTTTATGCAATTTCAAGAGCTCTAAAAGAAATGCTCAGAAGTAAAATACTTTGCTTTGGGTCCGAGAAAATATTGAGTTTAAGCCTGAATTAATGGTCATTTCGACAGTAAATTAGCAGTTCACTTAATCCTGTAGCTTTAAACGGTCTTAGCATCCCTCTGTGCTGACAGTCATAGCATCCCATCCCGCTGACAAAACTATTCCTAACCTCCCATTTTCTAGAGTGCAACATTTCAGATTGTGAAATTATCTCCTTAATTTGACTTAAAAATTTAAATACTTCCCTATATTTACTTTTCGGTATTCCAGAAATTTCAAAAGTATCCCCAAAATCTTTTCAGGCTACCCAAAAAGTACTTCAAAATGGTTTTTCCAATTGGCAGTGAACCAAGAAATCCATTATCTGTACAGTTCTAGCCAGAAAGGCAAGTTGACTTAAAAGTCTTTAAATAAGATTATAGCTGCCAGAGATGCTCTGACTCTCACCAGCTGCAAACCGTCTCTAAGGCCCCCTCCAGCAGGTCCCAGTATGTTCTCTATAGCACAAATGTCATCCTACTCTGGTCCTCCACTGGCCCCAGTGGAGACAACATGTCTGAGCTGCTCAGCTTCAGCTTTCTTCCAGGCTTTTACAGCAGCAGAGCAGTGCAGAGGAGCTGATGCCTGGGGAGCTTCTGGGGTTTGTTTGTTGGGGTTTTTTTAAGCTGAAAGGAGACGTTTCATTAATCCATCTTGCATTTCAGCTCAAACTGAAAAATGTTTGAAACTAACTTCAACTACTTAGTTATCCATGCCAGAAAATAAATTCCCCCCACCAGCTGCCTTGGACAGAGATGCTTGCATGAGTCAGGCTTGGCTCTTGAACAGCTTAGCCTGTGCACCTTTGCGTTACAGGGGTGGCTTAGCAAGAAGTCTTGACTCCACTCAGGTCTATTTTTGGGAAAACTGTGGAAGGTTTGTTAAAAAGCCAACCAGCCATCCAAATCACGACTTCTCTTGTCCCTCTCAGACATATTAAAAAAGGACAAAAGATCAGATTCTCAACTGTTAAAAAAGGAGAAACCATCATAGTGGCTTAAGAGGAAAGGTGTCCCATGTTGAAGACCTGAACCACGTGCTCAGGCTGATGTAAACTGGCAGATTGCCCTTAAAATCAACAAAGTAAAAGAGAGAAATGGTTCCTTGGTGGGCTCAGCTGAGACTCTCATGGGTTCTCCAGAAAATAAACACTGGAACAAGCAAAGTTCTTTAAAGGTTAGTATATTGGGGATTTTGGTTTTCTGGAGGATTTAGGTATTTTCCTTTCTGTAAAAGGGAACAACAAAACATTTTGTACTCTGCAAAGGAGAATTCAAGTTAAATGTTCCTTATCATTTTTAATAGACGTAACTGTTCAGTATATTCCAGAGCTGGGACTTGGGGGGATCAGGTGAAAAGATGATCTGAACATCTGAAAGTAGCTTGATTTCCCCAAATGACATCAGTAAAACATTCTTTACAATTTAAGAGGTTGCCTTCAAATACCATCTAAAATGATCTTCCCCAAATTTAAACTGCGTAGGAGACAGATGTGGAAATTAGATGGAGAAAGGAGAACTGGATAATCGCTGCCAGAAAAGACAGGAAAAAAAATATGATGAATGTAAAGAATTCCTAAAATCTACTGAAGAAAAATTACTAGCGCTGTAGGAGGGGTTGGCCATAACGCTGACGGGACTGGTGATTGTGGACACCCAGCTTCTGGCCTCTTTACAGGACCTGGTTGAGATGGTAGATGTTCAGCATTTTTTTTAAATCCCCCCCACCCCTGGCATGCAAAGCAAAATCCCGATTGCCACCTTGCTTCTTTCAAACTGATGGCTTGATGCGTTTATTCCAGAAAAGAGTAGTATTACTGACAAATTTCTGAAAGCAAAAGATTAAAAAGCTAAAACTGGTGAATATCGCCCCAAGTCCTGAGCTCTGCCTGCTTAAGCAAAGACCTGAAAAATGTATGTGTTCAAACAAAGAGTGATTTCTACATTTAGCTCTAATTCTTGCAAAGGGACGAATCACCTTGTGAAAAGTGGAGCCTCACCCTCCACCCCCTCTTTCCAACTGGATATCAGACTTGAAGGCAACCTTTCCAGTGGACCAGACCTGCTCTTTAAACTTGTGGACCACCTAGTGACTTTGAGTGTGTCTGGAGCACTTTCAATCCACTGCAAGAATAACTTTACCAGGACAATACTCAAGAATAGATAGATCCATGACATGAGTTTCAGTCTTACACTTGACTGAACCAATTACTAACCATGTGGACTACATACTTCTACCTTTTGAAAGATCTGTACACACTGAATCTCAGGACACACTGTTGTTTGTTATTAGATGAAGAGCTCTGAATATTTGTAATAATATGTGCTGTGTTGCTTTGCATTGTATATTTTTTCTTCTAAAATAAAATAAATTATTTATTGAAAAGTTATACTGGATGAAGAGCATTTAAGAATTCACCTGCTCTAGATGCTTATTCTTAACCTGAAATCTCAGTCCTGAGATTGTGGTACTGCGTCTGCTTTTGAACAAACCGATTCTCATCTCATAATCAAGTAGGATGGGAATAATGAACAAGAGCAGATGAACTCTTAAAAGAATTTTTTTTAAGTCCTCATTTCATGCGAAACTCCCTATCAGGTGGATTCCTTTCTCTTTAGCATCTTCTAAAGGTCTTTGAGGTGGTTCTTCTTTCCCCTCATTCAAACTGACAACTAAGTCACTCTGTGAGTAGTCCCAGTCTGCACAGGCAATTGTAGAGTTACACCATGTGAAGAAGAGTGGTGAAATCTGGCGTGGACGGGAGATGAAATACAAAATATCTGTGGTAGGTTGACAGCTGCCGACCACGGAGATCTTTCAGGAACCTGTCCCTTTTGCTTGCATGACTAACCGGCTGGTGAGGGGGGTTGTATTTTATGTGGCAATCCAGTCCTAGTCTACACTGTGTTTGACAAACTGCTCCATGGTGTATAAGTAGTTCTGTTTGTAAATAAAATGTTTTAAATATACAACGTGGAGACCGTGAATTCAACCCTTGCAAATGGAGGATATTGCAGGGAAGGGGATACCGTGTTGTCCCTGGCACACTGCAGTTGGGCTTTCATGCAAGGAGGTGGTAAGAGAGCAGCATGCGTGCAGCTGTATACAGGCTGTTTGGGATGAACCAACACCAATTTTGTCCTTTATTTCTTTGGCTTTTTGGTCAACTTACATCAGCCTCTTAGTACTGTGTTGGCAAGTGATTTAAATTCCTGCCAGTTTCCATTTTCAGCCCTATGTGAATGAAAGAGAAGTGAAAAGGGGAGACTTCTCTCTGAAACAAGAATAAAAGTTGTCTCATTGCTGGAGAGGTCAAACATTTTGAAGCAGGGAGACTCCACAGCACACAGGTGCATGTATCTCCACGGCCTCGGGGAGCACCCATGCCGCTGCCGCAGCAGCACACCCAAAACTCAACGCCTGGGGTTGGGTCACTTGCATGGCAAGGTGCAGCCTGGATCCTGATCGCAAGTGTCGTTTGCCCCCAGGTCTTAGTTGTGCCTTTTCTTGCAGGGAATTGCACATTTCTATTGCAAAACCCCAGTAGATACCCACACACATCTCCTCTGCAGAGCTGAGCCCCGTGAAATTAACAGTTGGATGTGGTAACATGAGCCAGGCAGCTCTGGACTGGAGCTTGAGAACAGTTGTTTTGCAGCCCTTTGGCACAGAAGTTGATTTTTTTCCTTCCAAAACCAGCTGGTTTGTGCACCCAATTTTGTTTAAAATTGGCTTCTGCCTTATGCTACTTTTAAGTTCTTCAGCACTGGATGCACGGGAGCGTGCAACGTGCTGTAAGTCGTGCTTGAAAAATGAGAATTAAAGCTCCTGCATTCTCTAGGCAGTTTTTGAAAAGTTCTGTTGCTGGCTTTGCAACGCATGAGGTGGCTTTTGAATAAAGCTGCTGATTTTATACTAGGTGAGCATTTGGCTCAGGAACTGTTGTCTTCTGGTTCATCTTTGTGGAGGTGGAAGGCCTCATGGTAGTGTTTTTTCCCATTTCTGAGGAGTCCCCAGGTTTTTGGCTGGTGGCTCTCCACATTCAAGAGGGTTTGATATTCAAAAAAAATAGACTGGATCCCCTGGTGAGCAGCTAATGGATTGAAACCAGAAACTTCTTTTTCTTCTTTCTCTCTTGTAAATCAATGAGGCACTCCTCAAGGATATTGAGTTAAGGGGATACTATAAGGGGGGGAAAAGCTGTGTAGTGAGTAGGGTTTTTTTTATTAGACTGATGGAGCTGCATGTGAAACACCAAAACGTACATACCTTTCTCATAGTTTCAGGCTATTTGTTTCTGCATAACATGCAAGAGTGTCAGAAATGATACATCTATGAAATATGTTGTGCTGGATTTTCAAAAGAGCTCAGCTTGCACTTTAGATACCTGGAGAAAAAAAAAAAAAAAAAAGCTGAATTTTCTAAAAGTGCCAGCAGAGCAGCACTCAGCAGGGGGAAGATGGATGTTGGCTCCTTTAAAAATCAGGTCCTATACTGGGATTTTTGGGGGGGGGGGGGTTGATCTTTGGTGTGAACTTCCAACTGTGCTGTGTACATAAAATAAATTGCATGTAACAATAGCATTACTACATTTTCCTTCATTATTAAGATGGCTTGCTGAACTAGTTTCACAATTCAGTGAAGGCAGAAATGAAAGTATGTCCCCCTGAGAAGGTAGACATCTTTTACAGATGTTGTAGCCTTTTCTGTGCCAGGTAAGGAGCGATGCTGATGTGTCTCATTGACCTCCCTTGCTTCATGCCCCTTACGTTGTGATTTCCCCTATGCATTGGCAAGATGCATCGCCAAAAAAGGGTACAGTAACGAAATGAAGTGTTTAGCCTAGAGCAGAAAATCTGGTATTTTCCAAATCAAAAGGTTGGAAGCATGACAATCCTTGGAGAACAACAGAACAACAGTTTGGCTTCAACCAGCTTCTGTGTTAACGTGTCAACCTTCACTCGGTATCGTTTTTTATTCAAAACAATGTTCCTCTATGTAATTTTTGGACATGACGGTTGGTTGTATTCTCACAGGAGTCTCTGTCCAGAATGTGAAGCTCCCAAGAGAGGTACACCTCCATGGGTAGCTCACACAACACTACGTGGAAGTGTTCTGGTGGTCGTTGCACATGTTCACCTGCAGTCCGGCATACAGCCGTGCTGTGAGCTGCAGGCCAAGTTTGCAGTATGTCTCAGGTGATGGTTGGGCTCCCAGGTGTTGCTGGCGATCCCCAGCCTTTGCATGTGCCAGCCCCACCAGTGTGGTTTCCAAAAATCACCTACATGTTCAAGGAGGTCACATCCCGCTGGCTTTCAGTGGAGAGCTTTCTCCTAACAGACTTGCACACAGGGTGTCCGCAGCTCTGGGATTCACACATGTATTGTCAAGACCGTAGATCCCTATGGTCCAGCCTGGAGGTAGAAACAAGGGGCTAACATTTCTCTAGTGGAAGTCTTCAGACTAAACACCACGTCTCCTCTAAGTTGAACTGCTTCTCTAACAGTCTCTGTGTCTTGTGTTGGAAACACAAATGCACCTGTCTTGATGTTTCCTCTGAGCTTTTTTGCTACGATTTCTGTGTTAATGCTTTTCTTCCTAGAAGGAAATCCCTACAATTATACTCTGCCATAACCCATGACCTTACCTGGCTTTAGATGTATCATTGAATCTAATCACCCAAGGTCCCACTGTAGTATCTCCAGGGGCTGGACAGCTTGTTACTCTCCTGTCTTTGGATGGGATAAATTGTCCCCTGGAGGTGCCTCTTTCACACCATCACCATGAACCTTGATGATTACCTTCACCTATACACCTAAATTTTAGAAGGCTGAGCTTCTGAGAAAACAATCTTTCCTCCTAATCCTGCATATCTTATTTGCAGTTTTCCTGTCATGGCAGCCCAGTAGACAGACTCAAAACAAATGCTCTTGGCTTGTAGAATTCACCCCCCAAAAAAATCAAATGTGGGTTTACGGGAAGATGTGCAAAGGCCCAGAGGGGAGCTGCATTGCCAATTCCTGTTGACTTTAGGGGGGTCATCGAGGTGGTGGCCATGCTCAAGGCTTTTGCCATTCAGCGCTTTGTGGGAGCTGGCTCTAGGATTACGGGTTGTGTATCTTTGGTTTTGCCTAGTCCGAAGAGGAAGGAAGCATGGGTTGACCTCGCTCCTCACAGCTTGTATCCGAGATCAAATACCAGCCTCTTCCAGGAGAAGAGGAAACTGCAACGTAGGCTTTCTTACATTTCTCTTGTAAATAGGACTTTTCATGCCTAGCAGAGTCCTTGGCCAAAGGTGATGCTGACACTTTGCTGTCCAGCTTTTCTCCTTGGCCAGCAAGATGATCTCAGTCGAATCATATCATCTCTCTGAGATGCTGTCAGCCATTAAAATTTGGGGAAAATTAAACTTGCCAACTAAACTTGGCTTTGGGAGCCACCAGTGGTAGGAGGTAGGCGCTGGCAGCAGCATCGGCGTGTGCGGTGTGTGGTGTGCGTGGCGGCGTGTGCCTGAGCGATCCCTGGAACCAACGTCTGCTTTCTCCCACAGGGATTTGAGGCGGCTGGGAGTGACACTTGTTGGTCACCAGAAGAAGATAATGAACAGCCTTCAGGAGATGAAGGTCCAGTTGGTGAATGGGATGGTGCCATTGTAACTCGGTTTTAAAGTCGCTTCCTCAAGTGGGTCGGTCCTGCACTTTGTACACTAGCCCTGAGACTTATTTTGACTAAAAAAAAAAGAAAAGATAAAAAGGGAAATTCAGTGGTTTCTATAACTGAAGAACGTTGGCCTCTGCCACAGTGTTTCTAAAGCAGTGTTTGACTAAAGTTTTCCTTTTCTTCCTATTTGTGTCCTCATTTTCATGAAGTAAATGTAAGATGCATGGAACATGGAAATGAATCTGCTGTATGTGAGGTTAACCCGTCTCTTAAGCTTCAGCGACGATGACAACAAGCCTTCCCACCACACGTTGTCTGTACATGGAAGATATATATATATATATATAGCACCTTTATATACTGAATTACAGCAGCACATGGTAATGCTTCCAAGGACTGACTTGAGCGGAGGAGTTTTGTAGCCATTCATGGGCTCCCAAAAGCTGCGGTTTACTGAAGTTTAACTTCGAGTCTTACTTGTCTACAAAAGTGTATTGAAGAGCAATATGATTAGATTATTTCTTGATAGATATTTTGTTTTGTAAATTTAAAGAAAAGAAAAAAATGCTGTTACACAGCATTAAGTTATAGAGACTAGTGTATAAACATGTTGCTTGCTCCATGGCAAATACAATACAGGGTGTATATTTTTTTCCTCCCTTTGTGTTACCAAGGTCTTTTCATTTGCTCTTCTGGGAGGGTAATACATGACGAAGATGTATATACTGTACAGTTTGCTACACATCAGGTACAAGATTGGGGCTCTTTCCTTGGTTGTTTTTTTTTTTTTTTGTCCTCCTTTTTCACTTTGTTTTTTCCTCCTTTTGTGTTACTGCTATGCTTTGTATTTTTGCTGCCGTTTGCTTTGAGCAACATATAAAGCCTTCAGGAATTTTGATTACTTATATGAGGTAGAAGGAGTCTGCTTAAATAAAAGACGTCATCCCCTCTTCCTTCCCAGCGCGGACTGGAGATGTCCAGAAAAAGAAAAGTAAAACATCTGGTTCTCAGTGGCCTCCAGTGACAATGTGGCATTGTTTTTCATGAGTCCTGCTCAAAGATAGTGTGGGATTGCCTGCACACTAGCATTTCAGCCTGGTAGCCCAGGAGAGAAACCATGAGGTGGTTTTAGCTGGAAGGGATTTTGCTGTTCCTCTTCTCATTACTGGGATTAAGTCCTGGGGTGCAGTGTGGAGGCGAGCCCGTGGTCATCTAGCATGGAGATTTTGCAGTTTTTCCCCCAAAGTGGTGGTGGTGGGATTATTTTGGGAGTTGTGCTGTCCCAGGTTTTCTCTGGGCATTTTCAGCTTGGGTATGGACCTGGCCACTTAGGGGCAGAGTGCAGAGAGGAGGGAAGAGCAGAGCAGCCCAACGTGGTAACAGCAGTGGCATCCCATGGGCAAGAAGGTCCCATCCATCTGGGGCTGGCATGGCTCAGGTCAGCACCATAAAATCTAATGGCTGCTGTTTTCAGAGGGACCTGAAGGCAACCCAATCCCCTGGGAATCCAACCAAGAAGCAGTTTGGGGCTGTCGTCCTCCTTTTGTTGTAGATAGGATTAATCAGTGCAGTTAATTTGGTATTCATAAGTTGGGCTTTGTCTTTGTGAAGGCTTTGGTAAAGATAAGGATTTTTAAATGGCTCAGCAGATGGCAAGTGTTTGCTGCTTTTGTAGATAATATTGCTTCCGTAGAGGTTGGGGTAGCATCTTGTAGCATCCTTCCTTGGTGATAACGTCATCACACTGACTTGCTGCAGAGCTGAGCCTGAGGAGGTCATCCAGTGCCAGAAGTGTGTCCTTCACATCTTGCAGAAGCAGGTGTCAAATGCCACCTTCAGCTGTTTCAAAGACCTTTCCTCCAAGCCTTTGGATGAGATTTGATGCAAGGAATGGTTTCTAAAGAAAAGGGAAAGGTCTAGGAGAAGAGGGTGGGGGTTTCTTTTTTTTAGCAGCAGGGCTTGCTTGCTTTCATTAGGGCTTCTTCAGGCAATATTTGCCTGTTTTGAAATGGCCTTCTCTGCAAGCTGCTACCAAGCTCCTCAGGAATCAGGAGAAATAGGAGGGAGAGGAGCCGCGGCGAGGTCTGACAAATCTTAACGGTGTGATTTCTCATCCTGTTGTTTCATTTTGGCAGTCACTGCACCACAAAAGGGCGGGGGGAGGGGGAAAATCAAGACATAACAATTGCAGCGTATAAAAGAGATTTGTCATATAATAAATAAGATTATTAGAGCTGTCAGCAGAACAGTCTTGGGATTATTTGTGCCTCCCTGCCTGCAGTGCTTGGGAAAATAACCCGTAGGAAGACAGAAACAACTCGTTCTGTCGGGAGGAATTGTTTGGTTGCTGCCTGCGTCCATCGGCCTCACTGACGGAGATGCTATTAGCAAACATGGAGCACTTTCTGCCCGTCATCTCTGCTCGTTTCTTACCTGTTGGCTCTGCGGGAGGAGTTGGGTTTGGTCTTTTTTTCATGGACTTTTAACAGCAAAAACCCATTTTCACCATTTGTGGGGTTTTAAAGGCATATGCAGTATGGCTGAGATGCATACCAGATGCTGGAGTAACCTTCAAAATTATAAACTAGTGGAAAACAAATTGTTCTTAAACCAGACTGCATTTGTAAATAGGACACCTCTCCTCAGTTCCTCCAATAAATAAATAAATAACCTTTTATATTTATTTCAAGAGCTGTTCTTGCTACAGATCTCTGTATAATAGGCTTTGTCTCAGAGCTAAAAATAAAATAAAATGGTGTTTTAACAAGTAGGGTCCAAAAGTTACAGCTTCTATGTCCACAAGCAAATTCCAGAGACAATGGAGGGTTTTGGTTCCCATCCAAGAACTGCAAGTACTCTGTATTTTAGGCATGATCATATATATCAGGGTGCAGCAGAACAAGATGACCAGCAATATTTTACTGGTTATGCTCTTTGTAAGGGCTGTAGGTGGATTTCCTGCCTATGTAAGTCCAAGCACTTTGCTTTTCCAGCTCACTACTGCTGCAGCTGGTCCAACGAGTACTTTTTTTCCCAGTATATTTTGCTGCTAATTGCAAGGAAGGTATTTCAAAGGATCTGAAAGGTGAAAAGGCTCTTTTCGATACAGTTTTTCATTTTGGGAGAAGGAAGTGTCCCCAGGCGTGGCTTGTGTAGATTGAGTCCCTTTCATTGTGTAGCTACCATTTGGAAAAATTGCCTGAGCATAAAAAAGGAAGTTTAAAATTTTATTTATTCTTTCTGTATGTTAACGGCAAGAAGAACAAAACATGAAGGTAATTTTTTTTTTCTCTATTCAGTGTTGAATATAATGTAGAAAGTCCCAGTGGTCAAGAAATTGTGACTCCTTGGACTGCTTGGTCTTGAAATTAGTCATTAAAGCATATGTAAGATACATCAGTAGCAGTCTTAAGAGTAACGCTTAGTTTCCAATTCTTTATTGTAATTCCTTAGGGCAGGTAGGGTGGGAGCTGGAGCATCCAGCGCTGCCAGAGCTGCAGCATCCGTCTCAGCTCCTCGCATCGGCGTTTTAACTCATAGGAGACTGTAGCATTGCTGTATTTATTCCTCCCATTCCTCCCCCACCTCCTTGAATGCTCTCTGTGCATTTTGTTTGTGTACATGGTTTTTTTTGTAGTGTAAGATATGAAATTTTCTATTTTTTCATAAAAATAAAAATGTTTGACTAACAGTGACATCCAGTTGTGGATCACACACATGCGTACCCCCTCAGCTTTCCACGAAATGTCAGGCTTTTCCCCCTTCGAAAGGAAATAAATTCTCTTTGTTTTTTCTCCTAAACACGGACTTGGTGCTAATCTTGTGGTCCCTGGGGGAGAGAGGGGCCTCTGGAACAAGGGAGAAGTGTAGACCCCGCTTGAAGGCATCCTATCTTGTTACAGGCTGTTCCCCCTTTCCCCTGTTTTTATTTTTTGGGGAAAAATCTGCTTTTTAGTCAAACTGACCGAGGCCCAGGGCAGCCCCTGGCCACTCCATTCCCCCATCCCTCAGAAATGCCAATTTTTGTGATTTTTTTTTTTTTCCCCAAGGACTGATTTTCTCTGATTTTTTTTTGGAGGGGGGGACCCCAGCAGGCCTATGGCCAGCCAAAGCACCTGCCACCACATCCCCAACCCATTCCTCCCCTGCCCTGTGGATCTGGGAGCAACCTCATGCTGCAAAAGGCCACAGGCCAGCATTAAAGAGGTGAGAAAAGCCATCGGTGAGAAAGGCTGAGAAGCGAGGGGGAGAAGATCGGCCTGGGAAAGGTCTACCAGAGGTGGTGGTGGTGGGCAGCCAGCATCTTTTGGCTCCTGCGAGATGCCCACTGCTGGGGGACAGAGGAAGGAGGGAGCTGCAGATGAGGGTGCTGGCTCTCCCCGCATCACGGGACGCCGCAGTAGACGATGGATGGTACACTCGTACCCTGGCCAGGAAAGGCACGGTAGGCTGGGATGGCAGAGGAACACCGCTTTATATGTTAAAGGGAGCACAAGGTCAACTGGGTTGGGAGACTGAGGTTGTCAGCAACTCAGATAAAATCTCTCTGGATTGACGTGCCAGTCCCTGTGCAGTGTTTTATTATTCAGCCCAGGGTTGTCTGCTGCTGGACCATGATGGCAACAGACACTGGGAGGGATCAGAGGGGCTCTGAGGACAAGGGGAAAAGCAATAGTAACTTGCCCCATGTAGGCAACATCCTAGATAGCTTCATAGAGGCAGAGAGCCTGCTAAGGGGAAAACACAAAAATGGGGAAACTTCTTAAAAGAAGCTAAAAGCAAAATAGCTTTGGAGGCAGTGGGGAGACAGTGGACAGCTGAGGCTTTGCTCATGGGAAGGTTCATCACCTCTAGCAGCTTCAATGCAAAAAAAAATGAAAGAAGGAAAGTGAAAATCTTGAACAAGGGTGTTTAACAAGGTCTCCCTGTTTTCAGCTGCTGTAGAAATAAGGATGGTGCCCTCATGAAGACACATCCATGAGAGCAGCTGCCTCCTGTCGCTGTTCCTCAGCCAACAAGAGCAGGAGGGAGAAGGGGATTAGGATGCAAATAGACAAAACTTGCTACTGCTACCAGTAAAGATGAGAGCTGGCTGCAAACTCCTTCCATAATGTTCTAAGTGAGAACTAAGGAATTAGGCAATTTCCTTGAGCCTTTGTGCCCGCCCTGGTTTGGGACCAGTCCTTAATCAAATCTCGAATCAGGGTTTGCTTATTATTTTCTGCTGCTGGGCTCAATGTGAGAAGAGACACTTGTGCTCTGTTACCGCCAACTAATAAATTTACCTGCTCAGAAAGGTAAGGTGCTTTACCTGCAAAGCAGGTCCTTAAGCATGTGCTTGGCTTAATTTTTGGGTGGTTCTTCTACACAGCCTCCAGCTGGACCCTTCAATAAATGCACAGCTGCATCTCCAGTCGTGAACGCCAGCTCTCGAGGTTGTTTAACAAGCTGGGAACAGGGTAATAATATTCTCTGCACCACTCTTGTTTTCAGTAAACCCAAAACAAACTGCAAAGCACGATGACCCCAGTGCTGGTGACATTGCAGGGCAGTGAAACAGCACCTCTGTCTTATTTTTCGTATCAAATAACCTAAAAATGGGGCTTGGGGCTCTGAACACCCCCCATCTCTGCCAGCTCAGCAGGGTTTGAGCCTGTATTGCCAGCATCCCCAGAGGATGCCGTGGCCCCAGGGCAGGAGCAGTGGGGAGGCTGCTCCCCATCATCCCGTGAAGTTGAGCTGTCGTTCAGAAAGCAATGCAAGATTTATGAAGCCGTGGGGAGAAAGAGCAAGGGACTCTTCATGTATTTTTCATGGGCTGAACTGCATAAATAGCATGCAAAGCATAAACTGTGACCAGATACTTCCACAAAAAAAGGGACCAGTGAGCAGAAGAAGAGATGAAAGAATGAGATAGATTTATTCAAGTCAACAGGACCTGTTCAAAGTCACCCTCCAGTGCATTAGGGAAGAGCCGAAACAGCACGGCCTGATCCCAGGGTGATTCATCTTTGCCGATGAGGAGGGAGACAGACCTCGAGGACTGGAGAAGGGCACATATCGTACCTGCTTGGTAAAATGGATGGGTGGGAGGGGAGAGACCGCCTAATCTGCAGTGCCTTAGATATGGTGTGAGACTTAGGGAGCTGCTAGGACAAATGATGGCACTGGCAGCCAGGTCGGTCCAGAGAGTGAACCAACATCGATGCATCACAGAAACAGCTCAAAATGGGGTAAGACAGGAAAAAAAGGGCTACGCTGGGGAAAACTCAATGCAGGGATGTAGGTGGGAGTGCTGCAGAGGTGGCGTTCCTTGTGGCAGTCCCCTCAGCAGGTGCATGTGTGCTTCCAAGTGTACATTTTTAATAACACATCCACTGCCAGAGCTCAAACCTCATGTACATGAAGATGGTATCAATGAAGCAATCCCAGGCTGAGCTCAGGTAGGAAATGGGAGCTGGAGCAGTATGGCCAGCAAAAGGCTTTGCTCATTTTGCACCCTCGAGAGCAAACCAGGATGTGCTTGCAGTTATTGCACACCAAAGGGTCTCTGGGGAAAAAGCCTTGGAGAAACTGGGCAGGGGGTGATGCTCACTGAAGATACACATTGCTTCTATAACAAGACTGCCAGTTGGAGCTTTTGGGGCAAGTCCTTTAGGACCCACGGGATTCTAGTGGCCACAGACCCCGGCATTACAGTGATGTTGATAACCCGTTAATGTATGGCTCATTATTTTCCTCCCAGAAAGGCCTATGAGCCAGTCTCAGAGGAGAACAAGGCACACACATAGGTAATTTTCTTACCCCATCATTTCCTCACCTCCATCTGGGGTCAGCTCAGCTATTCGTAGCATCAGCTATTAGTAATATTCAGCAAATAAAATACAATAAAAGAAAGAAGATGCTTTCTTACACTGATGTGCTGCTTTGATAACCTATTAGCTCTAACTAGGATTTTTTTGACCACAAAACTCTTCGAGCTCCACCATAAGTGGCAGGCAGGTGCGTTTGTGCTGGTGAAGATGACTTATTTCTCTCAAAGCTTATTTTTTTAACTACAAAACCAAAAGAAAAGATCTTCTGAGCTGAAAAAAAAAAGCAGCAAAACTGTGAGATAGGCTGCAAGCCGTCTTCTTGGTTTGCTCCCAATAAAGGCCATATTTATTACAAGAAAATTGAAATCCTATCGATTTCTCTTCTGAGGCGCCGTGTTTCAAGCTTGACATTTAAACACGAAACTCCGGGCTCCAAAGTTTAATCATTTACTCCTCAGGAAATACAGTGTGTGGAGCTGCTGAGCAAAAGGGCGTGCGAGGTAAAAATGATATTTTATTGGAAAAAGAAAGAAGAAGATAGGGAAATGATATGTTCATTTAAAAAAGAAGATAGGGAACAACCTCTCCCACCCGGTGGGAAAAATGCCAGCAAAGAGGCGTCCTGTGGTCCCTTTCCATGAGATGTGGAGGAGCTCAGGAACACTGGGTTTGCTAACATCTTTCAAATGACATCAAATCCATGGTTGAACGCAGATATTGTAGGAGGAGGGGAAAGGAGGCATATGTGTATCGGTGGATGTGTATGGATGAGTATGGATGGATGGATATGGATGCACATGCATGCAGAAGCACCAGGTGATAAACTCTTAATTAAGACAAGGATTAGGGCATGACTGATAAATGGTGAAAGGCAGCAAATAGCCTGGGAGTGGGACTGGATCGGGCTGAAAAGGGGTGTGTTTGGGCCAGGTGGGGAGGATAAGTTAGGATGCCCCTCGGGAGGGCAGCGCTGGGGGTGCAGCATCCCAAAACAACATGAATAGTTACTTCAGGGCACAGAAATCAGCCCTGTGATAACTTCATCCCTCTCCCAGCCCTAAGAGCTGTGGGTCATTGCACTGCCTTCCTATTTTATGCAGCAGCTGGAGAGACACCGAACCCTTGGCCCCTGCGCTTTGCATCCCGGGGGGGCTCCAGCCAGGGGCAAAGCCCTCATGCATTACCCATCCCTCCCTAACACCCCCAAATCAGGTGATTTCTCCATCAGGGAAGGCAATTAGCATTCAGGTGCTGTTGTTAGCATAATCAGAGGGACAAAAGGTTGACAGCGATAGCTGCAAAGCCAGGGCCTGGGTCAGAAATGTAATGGAGAAATAAATTAACGGCAGGAGAGTGCATTCAGATCCAGACTGTAGCTGCAGCGGGTATAGGGACAGAAAAGAGCCCTGTCTCCTGCTAGTTTATCATCCACACTCTGGTGATCCTCATGGCTGTAGCCAATAAGCAGCAGATAAACAGCCCGGCTTCTCCAGCAAAGGTGGCATCCCTGTAATGACTGGCTGATACCCCTGGGTACCACCCAGAGGTGCTGCAAGTCCTCTTGGCACCGCATCCTATTTGTTTAAAGCCAGACCTCTTCCTTCAAATAATCAGCTTATTGTGGGTGCCTTCATGGGTGTTGCTGCTGGGGTTTGTCATGGGGGGGATTTAAGGGCCACAGGGTTTTGCAAGCTGCTGGCCGGGGTTGTGCACACACCAAAACCGCTGAAAAGGGGAAAAAAAGAGATAGTCTGATGGCTTGAAGTGGATTTGGGTATAAAAATAAGACGAAAACCACCAGCTAATCGTCCTGGTGACTCCTCCATCCCTGTAAATTTGGAAAGCCTGAGTACAGCTGAGTACTGGGAAGGAAAGGACCAGGTTGTGGCCCTTTCCTTGCAGCCATGGTGCTGCAGCGGGAGGCTGTGCGACATGGCATAGCTCCCTTTGAAACCAGGCTCCCCTCGAGCAAAAAAGAACCCAAAACAGGAAAGAAAGGCAAAAGGCCCATTCTCTTGGAGAAAAAATGCCAGGAAACTGAGTAGTGAGCTGATACACCTCCATCAGTGACGGCACTGTATGGGCATCTGGTCCTCTGAGATGGCAGGGGACAGTTATCCCAGTGTATGCGCTTTTTTTTGGTGATGACATTATTTGCCTATTCAAGGAGAGAAGGTATCTTATTTTCTAACAGAAAGATGAAAAGGACAGCAACTAAAAACCTGTGCTTCAGGTTAGTTTCTACTCTGTGGAAACATCCCACTGATGAAGCAGTGAGTTTGTAGGAGCTGATAAATCAGGAGTCAAATGGAAAATGAGGTTTCTTTCGGTTCCCCTAGACTTGTGATTTTATTTGACTTTAGCTTCATTTGAAGCTGACCCTTGGCAAAGTCCTTTTATATTCCCTGGGAAAGTTTACCATAGGGCACTGCAACCTCCCCAGCTTTGGCAAGTGACAGCGTGGAGGGAGGTTGTAGAAATATATAAGAGAATATTTAAAAACATGTTAAAATATATATATAAGAAAAAATATAAAAATTACAATACATATATTAAAATATATATAAAAGAGTCTTTATCAAATCAAAGCTCTAAAAACGTTATCTTCTGCTTCCCCTGAACAAGGGAAAGTGAAATAATCTCTCCAGGCCTGCCACACTGAGGACTTACTTATATTTGTGTGTGTATCTGAGTGATGCAGAAAGGGAGACGAACTTGTGCTAATAAGCAGCTACTCAATATGCCTTGATGAGTGAATATATTCAGAGCCTATAGAGAGCAAAGTGTTTGCTGCAGCGAGAATGGGAGATGATTCCCCTCCTGTGAATTTGCCTAAGTACAGAATAAACATCTATTTTCTTTCTGCTTTCCCCCTTTTTCTAAAGCCCAGCTGTCTGTTAATGCATATAATGACGGTCCCGCCGGGGACCAAGCCTGAATTCCCATTCATATGCAAAAATCACAAGTGAGAAACTTTAGATTTGGCCCAAATAATGTCATGTGCTTCTCCCAGTGAAGGAAATTCCAGCTTGCTATATTTTTCCTGCTCAGTGCATGCCAGATGTCTTAAAAAAGGGGGCATGATTATTCCTCTGTGTGGAGCCAGAGCCGGTCACAAGGGAAAGATGCTCCTGGCACCCCTGGAACATGCCACCTCTGCGCAGGAGCTTGGAGTGAGGGAAAGCCTTGTTCACACAGCCGTGTTCATGCTGAACACCAAACCTCTCGTGAGTGTGCCGTGTTGACCCTGTGAAAGGCAACGGGCATGTCATGGCGGGATGATTTAGGGAGCCCTTCAAATACTCCGAAAGATATTTGCCTTTTCCTTGCGGCCAGAGCCCAAGCAGTGTGTGCAAAGGGAGTGAGTTGCTGCTGTGTGGCCCAAAGTTGTAGAATATAAACTGGCCATCAGGGAATATTACGGTATCTTTAAAAAGTGGAGCAGCAGCCCTCCAGCATCACAGGGTAAGTGGTGCCCTGTTCATGCTGGCCAGGCGATAGCTGGCCTTCCTCTGGCACCTTACAGACGGCAGGAGAGGGGGGGGAAAAAAAGGACTGAATATGACAGCAAAGAGGCTCAGGCAACTGGGAAAAATCAGGTATTTGTGCAAAACCAGCTCCTGGGTATTCTTTTTCAGGTGGACCACTCTGCTTGCATGCCAGTCAATGCTGGCTCTCTGAAGCCCAGCCTCAAGCCACTCTCCTAGAGCCATAAAATGTTCACACTAAGGAAAGTGGAGGCTTAGGAAGCTCCTTTTAGGTTTCACCAGCCCATTTTACTTTTAAAGGAGGCTCTCTTGACATGGTAAGAGAGATTGTGCTGAGAAGAAAGAGGACGATGCTTTGCAGCAAAGCTTTGCTGGAGGCAAAGCACTAGAGCAAGTGCTGGGGCTCATCCCTGGGTGGTGGGGATGGGGAATGATCTCATTTTGGGGAGAAATAGCTATAAACAGCATAATTGTTACTGGAAACCCAAAACCTCAGGTTACTCCTCCTTTGGGAGGCTCAGGCATCACCACGGGCTTATTTTGGGGGGCTGGGTGGGTTACGTGTGGAGGGCAAGTAATTTTTCAGGCTGGATACTTGCCTCGGGACTGTGAGCTTCAGAGAGAGGAAGTGATTTAAGAGGAGGGCAGGCAAATTTGAGGGTTTTTCTTTTTTCCCAAGGAAGAGGAAGAGTCAGGAGAATATTTCCTCCCCATTGTCTCAAGATGAATGGGGGCTTCGCAGCAATGAGGCAGCGGCGGTCTGTTAAGAGACTGGGGGATTTGAGCTGGCGGGGGTTTTATGCTGAGCCTCACAGCTGGTGCAGGTGCATTTCCAGCCATAAGAAGCAATAACAGTCCCGGTGGAAACATTCGGCTGCGGTAAAAGCAGACAGAAATCTATTATCTATGTGAATGCAATGTCAATATTTACAGAGGGAGGTCAAAGAAGAGAGCTCTGCTCGGGAAATGTCAGCTCCAGAGGAGGAGGAGGCATTAGCAACATTTGCATTCATGCCAGAGCAATCCTTGCAAGGCTGGGGACTATTGAGGATGTTTTGTTACTTCCAGGCCTATTTACCCCATCATCTGGCACTGTTGCATTGTCTACTGCAGTAGTTTTGGGCACTTCTGCACTGCCTGGAAGCAATGCTGAATGCTTCCTCCTTCTTGGAGGATGCAAGCGTGGATGTGGGTGTTCATCCAGTCATGGTGGCTGCAGGCAGGTTTCCCTATCTGCCATTAATAGGGGCTTTTCCAGAGAGGGAAGACAAGAGGGTGCAAAAGAAAAAAAATGGCACTAAGTGAAGCCCGCAGGGTCCAAAAAAGCCCCCGTGTAGAGCCAGGTTGGTACCCACCACTGATTTTTCACGAGGGCCCAGTGTTCAGCGGTATATACATGCGCACGGCCAAACGGATGGGAAACCACCCAGCAAGGCAGAGCCAGGGATGTAAATGGGCAGCAGACACCCCTTTCCACTTGCCTGCGCACTGGGTGCTGTGCCCACCTTGGACTGAACCCAAAGGCAGGAGATTTGGGGAGCTGAAGGGGTTGAAAGTGGGAAAAGCTCCGCCGTAGTGCTGAGCTCAGGGGACAGGGCAGCCCTGTGGGGTGCAGAGTGTTCCGTGTACCTGGGGTGGCAAAGGACATCTCTGTGGCACAGAGAGAGTAATTTCAGGTTTTCCAGCTCCCTTCCAGATTAGATGTTATTGTATTTGAGGGGGATATTTTCGAGATGTTTCTTTGCTGGCCATTTCGCTTGTAACAGTTTTATAAATAAAACAAAATTGGTAACAATCTTCGGCACATTTATGCCACTTGGTATTTAAAGCCAGGTGATGTGGATTTATTCTGCACGGGATCTCGACATTTCCTTTGTCTGCCACGTCACTCAGCTGCATTGGGTTGATATTAATAACGATTAGGAAAAATAACACTGTGTTTCTAACACCTGAGCACAGAGAAAGATATCACCGTGGGGCATCTGTGTGTGTGTGTGCGCGCGCGCGTGTGTGCATGTGTGTGTGTGCGCGCACATGGAGGGATTTCCTGCAGCCAACAGAATACCCAGCGTCTTCACTGAGAAAATAAAGCCCCACTAGCAATGTCCCTCATTTCTAGAGGGTCTGCAAACACCCGGCCTGAGTCCCAGCTTGCCCCAGCAGCCCTGGCAAGAGCACAGCTTCTTTAGGTCTCGCAATTTCTACTCCCACCTCGGAATTCCCCGCCTGTCCCACTCCCGCGGGTGTCCGGCTGCCGCCCGCCGTGCCGTGCCCCCTCCAGCCGCCAGGGGGCGACGCCGTGCGGGGCAGGTGCGCGGCGGCCCCGCGGCTTCACGCTCCATCCCCCCCCGCGGCCGCCAGGGGGCGCTGCGCCGCGAAACCGGGGCGGGAAGCGCCGCGGCGGCGGGGCCGGGGCCGGGGGCAGCGGGGTCCCGGCTCCCGGGTCTCTGGCCGGCGGGGCCCTGCCGGGTCTCTGCCCTGCCGCGGCTGCTCCCGGGGCCGCCGCCGCGTCTCCCCGCCGGGGCGGAGCGGACACCGGCGCCCTCGGGCGTGCTTCGGGCCGGGGCCGGGGCGAGGGGGCCGCTGTGCCGGGCCCCGGCTGCGACCGCGCCGGGCCCGGGTGTCCCGTCTCCCCGGGGCTCCGCCGGGGCCGGGCGAGGGGAACGGGGGACACGGGGCAAAGCGGGGCCGTTTCCTCCCTTCGCCCCCGTCGCTGGCGCGGGAGCGGCGGCACCGGCCGCTGCCCGCTCGGTGCTGCCCGGAGTTCGGTCCGTGCCCTGCCCGCAGGTAGTGGCCGGGCTGTGGGTGCGGGTCCCGGCCCCCGCCGCGGGCAGCGCGGTGCTACCCCCGCCCCACCGGGGCCGGGCCCCTCTCTCGGCCGGGGCCTCTCCCCGGACCCGCGGGGCCGCTGCCCGCCGGGTTTCCCGGCCGCGGGAGCTGCCGCCGCTGCGGTGCCTGCGCTGGGCTCCTGCTCCGCGTCCCCGCCGGGGCCGGCCCGCCGCGGCAGCCGGTTCGTTCTCCTCTGCCCCCCCCACCCCGGTGCGGGACCCCGCGGGGGCCCGGCGACTTTCGCGGCGGGTTTCGGCACCGACCCCCTGGGGTCCCCTCTCGGGGGCAGCAGCTGCAGCTCGGCCGGTGGGGCTGGGGGTCCCCGGCAGCTCCCGATTCCCACCGCGGGATCAGCCTCTACTCGGTCACGCCAGCGGCTCCCGCCCCTGGCTCCCACCCGCGTCCCCCGGGGGAGGAGGGGACCCGGCGGGGCTGGGGGTCTCCCAGGGCAGCTGTGACCCCTCCTGCCACCGGGCTCCCTCCTCCCAGCTGGTTTCTTCTCCCCAGCTCTTTTCCAGAGCAGCTCCCGGCAGGACAAACCCTCCCAGCCCGGGGGTGGCTCTGCCCGAGCCAGGGTGAGCTTGAACTGGTGAGTGTGGGAGCTGCTGCTGGGGCAAACTGGTTTCCACCGGGGTTCAGCCCTACTGGGTGTCACCCTGGCAGGCGATGCCCGAGGGCCGGAGCCAGCAGTGTCACATGCTGCCATGGCCGGGCCTTGGGGTGGCTCTGGGCCCTGCATGAAGCCCTGCTTTTACTGAAATCCTTCTTTTTCAGCTCAAAATGTGCTGCAGTGGGAGCAGAGCATCTCTCCCTATGCAGGGCCAGATGGATGGAGGAGCCCCAGCCACGCTGGGAGCCACTCGTGCCTGAGAGACCCCCGTGGGGCGTGGAGCCCCCATGAAGAAGCTCGGCTGCCTGCGCTGCTCCTGGCTGGGGACAGCCCTGCCTGCCCTGGGATGCTGCGGGGACTTTGCGGCTCTAGCTTGGTTGTGGCTTCAGGTCGGTTGTTTCTGCCCCCGTTGGTTGCAGGTCCACCTCGTGGATGATTCCAGTTTAGTTTGGGCTCCAGTTTGTTTGCAGGTCCAGTGTGTGGATGGCTCCAGCTCAGTTCTGCTCCAGTTCAATTTCGCCTCCAGCTCGGTCAGGGCTCCCATTTGTTTCTGCTTTGGTTTGTTTCAGGTGGAGCTTGTAGATGGCTCCGGCTCATTTCAGCAGCGGCTCCAGTTAATTTCTGCTTGTTCAAACAATCTTGACTTCCGACAAGGTCATAAATCAATCACTGTCATAACTTGTATATGAATATGAACTGTCATAATTGTACATTGGTTAAATATGGACTAATGAGTTAATGACTATTCCAGCTGTTGTACACACTGTGAATAAAGATGGTCTGAAAGGTGCCTTTTCCCCCCGGGAGTATCTGTCTCAGATGTTGAGCTGGGCCTGGTGCATGCTGGGGACCAACACGACCAGATGCTCATCTCCGGTGGGAGTCCCCCCAAACCACCCCCCCCGCACCACTGACCCTCCTGGCCCCTGGGTTTGACCCCACAAACAGCCGCCTCGGGCTCCGTTTCTGAGCCCCAACACGCGGGGCTCCGTCCCCGCTCCAACCCTGCGCCCAGCCCCGGGAGCCCGTTCCCAGCCCCAAACGCGCAGGACTCGGGGAACGCCCGGCCCGGTCCGTGCTGCTGAGCCCCAACACCGGCCCCAGGGCCCGGGGCTCGAGTCCCGCAGAGCCCGGCCGAGCCCCGACGCCCCCAGCCCCGGGTGTGGTGTCGGGGCCGGCGCCGGGAGCCCCGGGCGGGGTTCGGGATCCGGCCGTGGGGACCCGCAGCGGGGCCCGTCCCCGTGTGGCCGTGGGCGAGGCCGGGGGCGCCGGGCTCCGGCCCTCCGGGCTTTATTCCGCGGCGCCCCGAGCGCCGCCTGCTCCTCCGCGGAGCCACCTGCACACCCGCCCCGGCACGACATCCCCCGGTCCCCTCCCTGCTGCCCGGCCTCGGCCCCGCCGCTCCCAGCCCGGCTCCGCCGGGCCCTGCGGCGCTGCCGCTCCCCCCACTCCTCACCTGGGGCGGGCGGACACGGCCCCGCCGGGGCTCGCGGCTCGGGACCGGCCCAGGCCGCTCTGCCCGTGGGGCCGCCGCCGACACCCGCGGGGAAGGGGGGAAGGCGGCGCCAAGACGCCCCCGGCCCCGCCCCTGGCCCGCGCGGGGGGCGGAGGCTCCTCGGGGCGGGCCCGGCGGGCGGGGAGGGGTCAGGGGGCGGGGCGTCCCGTCGGCCGCTGGGTCCCAGCGCCCGCCCGCCCGCCGCCGGCAGCACGGAGGACGCTGCGGGCAGACCCCGCTGCCGCTGGGGCCACCGACCCGGCCGCTCGCTCCGCCCCACGCAGGTGGCCCCGGGCAAGCGCGGCGGCGGGAGACCTTCAGCACCCGAGGGGCCGCCCGGGACCGAGACCCACCCGGAGGCGGGAGGAGAACGGAGGCTCGGCCCCCGTCTGCCCCCCGCTAAGCCCGGCTCACCGGCCCCCGGCCCGCCCGGGGCTTCTGGGTCTCCCCGAGGAGGGAGCTGGGTCCCCGAGGGCAGGGCGGGCCGGCATCCTCCCCCCGGGGCTCCCCGCTCCAGAGCATCCCTGTCCGGTCTGTACCGCAGGGTGAGAGACATCTGGCTCTGCTTGGGTGAGGGCTCCGTTTCGGCCCCTTGCTGCTCTCGGGCCGGCAGCCCCGGAGCTCGGACATCACCGGGTCAGAGTGGGAGCAGGCCAGAGCCCCCAGGCCACCCCGGTGTCCATCCTCACGTCACCTGTCCCACCCGAGGTGTCCCTCAGCTCACCTGTTCTGCTGCAGCCACGGGGCAGACGACCCCGTCTCCCCCTGAGCCCCTCAAGTTCAGCCGTTCCTGGAGCTGGGACGAGTCTCCACAGCCTCTCCGTCAGGGAAGAGCTGCCGGGGACAGGAGTTGGCGGGAGAGCTGCCTGTCCCATCTCTGTCCTCTTGACACCACGGGTGGGGTCCGGAGGTAGACAGTTTTCTGCCAGTCCTTGCAGCTACAGCAAATGTTTCCCATAGGTCAGCCCTGAGATAATATCTTACACCTTTTGCCCTTATTATTATTTTGGAGAGGGAATGTTTTCCACTTTGGTATGCTCTAAGGATTCCTTCTCACTCTTAACTAGGCAATGGAAAAGGGATATGTCTCTGAAGACAGAACAAAAGCTGCAGCTACAAAAGTTCTATTTAACACAAAACCATTTTCACTAAGAATTAGAAGAACTAAGATATAAATAAGATGCATTATTCTGCACAGTACTGCAGAATTATTTCCCAGAAGCAGGCAGAGGAATTGACTTGACTTAACTTGAAGGCTGACTCCTCTGCTTGGGAACCAAGATGAGCATTCCTGTTGCCACCAGCTTGGATTGGGGCTGAGGATCTCCCTTCTCTGACCCCTGTCTCTCCACTGTGACAGAGTCCTTCAGAGCTAGGAGGGCTTTTGTCTTTGCAAGCCCGCTCTGGCTTTGGGAAGGCCTATTAGTTCCATTTTTTCCAGAATGGACACTGAAGTGACAAGCATGTTTAAATACAAAGTCTGCTACAGTGCAACTGCAGGATGGGAAAAAATCCATCCGAGTAGTGATCTCTCCTGGTAAAGGCAGTGTAACCCCCCTGTGTGGTGGGGTGAATATTTACTAAGTGATGGCAGTTTCATACTTAGAAGACTGAAGCTCCACAGACAACAGCATAAAATATTTGAAGTGTTGACCCTACAGTCCTATAACACCGGGAGATGGGCATTCAAGTAATATGGAATCACTTCTAGTTTGGGGTCATTTCTTATATCAAAACTAATGGATACTTGTACCCAGGAGAGATTTTAAGTTGGTCTCTCCATGTTTGGTTCTGTAGATCACAGCAGTGTAGGCTCCTCAAACTAATGCACAGAGCAGAGAACTAAATACTCTCATAATTGTTATTTTAGATCTGTATGAGCCATGTGAGAAGCTGTACAAATTCCAATAATAAGGTATCTTGCTCCAAGAAATACATATGTGATTGAATGGCTTTTTAGCTAGTAAATGAACACGAGCTGTGGATCTCACCCATCACTTTGAAGAGTACCTTAAATCCTGAGGGCATGAGCTTTACAATGTAATCTGTTCCTTTAGGTTTCCTTAACTAAGATTTAATAGGAAATGAAATGAAATGAAACAAAATTAAATGAAAAGACAAGAAATGGGATGTTTTCTCAGCTGGTCTAAAGGTCTCTCCACCTGACAGTTCACTGTCTGCACTGCTTTTTTTCCAGCTGGGGATTATGCCCATTTTATCTATTTGAAGACAAAAATGTCTATACATAGATAACAGAAGTCTGCATGTGTTTGTGTGCATGCAGACACATACATCTACATGTGAATAAATGTGTACAGGCATATACGTTTTCTGAAAGATAATAGAAAACTTTTTGATTTACATCACAAAATAGACCTTTGCTCAACTGTGACAGGTGGAGGAGTGGTGGCGTCTTAGTCCAGCTGAGAACCTGACCCTGGAAAGCAGCTCTGAGGACACCACAGTCTCTGCTCTCCTTGCAGCAACTAGACTTCTCAGCTATTTCTCAGATTTTTTCTTCTCTACTACTTTTATCTGTCAGTAACAAGAGAAAGGTGACCCACAAGGTACTTCAAAAGGAAAAGGTAAAGCATGTGACAGACTCATTCTGCCTGCGCACCCTGACATCCTCCTCCCTGTCTGAGCTCATCACCAAACAGAAAGACCTCAGCTGCTTTCTCAGAGTTCACTGTTCACTCATACACCTTCGGGAAGGGCATAAAAGCATCTCTACTTTCAAACTCTTTACTTCTATATACCTTGTGGACAGCTTAGCTCTGGGTTTCTCTTTAGACAGCCTTCATGGATCTTTTTACTCTTCCTCTATATGAAGTTACAAAGGAGCTGAGTATCAAAAAGGACCGTTTTCTTTCACTCCTTATCTAGTCTTACACTCACTGACTATATTCAGCTTTGAATCAGCCTCTGCTCCTCACTGTTTGCTTGGACTTACTGTCTAGCTCCTGGCAGAGTGGACAGAGGGCCTTACCATTCAGTGTTCAACCATACCAGCAGCTCTTCCAGGGGAAAGTGATGATCAACCTCCAGTTTCCCCCATGGTTGAACAGATTGGCTCCATGGGCCATCAGAGAGAATCACACCAACTTCTCGTTTTCTGTGTGCCACAAGAACCACTGAGGAAGTTAAGGGGTTTCGTGGGGTCTGCCAGAGCATCCCTGCTGCGGTCCTCTGCAGACATACAAAAGCTCTGAGGAGACATCATCCTCCATCAGCTGCACTGCTCTGATGCAAGCCTTAATGCAGAGATCAGACCTGAATTCTTGGCAGCCCAATGCAATTCTTCGGTCTCAACTCATGGTGGCAGCTGAAGACCTTATTGTCCCCAGATGTCTCACCAGGCTTCCTGGGGAAGTTGTTACATACAACAGGAGTGGCAGAGTATGACATGTATCCTTGCGCTTAGCTCACAATTCAAATCCACCTTCACGGGGAGTTCAAGCTGTGATACACAGGAGCAGCTGAGATGTAGATTCCCCTCTGTTGAGGCTCTCCTGAGAACATCTGTCAAAGCCCCTACTTGCTGGAGCCTGATTTACTTGTGGAAGCTGTGCATTAACAAGACCATTTCAAAGCTTTCCTCTTTACTCAGACCAGTCATGTCTGCAATAAAATTTCTTTCCAGTCCATGGTTGTGTAGCAGTCTTCAGCAGAAGGTTCAGCTGTCCTCCCCTAACTTGAAGTCTTTACACTGTTTACTTGATCCTGTATGGTGCTTCAGGTGCCCAGATTCCACTGAAAGCAATTACAGAAATGAATGCTTAAATGCCCACTGGAAACAATGAGTGTACTGAACACATAAAACTGCTGGAGAGCTCAAGGGGAAATTTTTGTTTCACATCCTAACTGGATTCTAGGGATCTTCTGTTGGAAATGCCAATTATTGATTTTCCTAGTGGCTTAGCACAGCTTGGCCAGCTTTGGATTCAGTCTTATGTTGGCACGTGAGTATTAGAAAGCCAAAGGGATAATTTCTCTGCAATCTTTTTCTCTGGCTAAACAAAGCACATTTCCCTAGGTTCTCTGTTAGATCAAGACCATCTCCCACACAGCAGTGCAGGTTTAAAAGGTCAGCCACCTTTAAATAAGCCCTAATTGACACTTACTTCCCAGAATGAGGGCTATTAAAGGTCAAGCTACAGTTCCCAAGGCAGTCAGTGACCTAATTCTAAACATCATTAATTCATTTCACTCTGAAAAATAACACTGGCATTTCGAAAAGCCCGCTACCTTAAGGGATGTTGCTGCTGGTTTTCTGGAGGTTGGCCGTGTTGGATTCCTTTGCCAAGAACTCAGGTCATCTCCCACGACTGCTCCTCATATGATGCTGATCTCCAGCATCTTGTTTGTTCCACTACTCATCTCTGGCCCGCTACGTGCTGGGAGCATCCTTTCAAGGGAGGGAGCACAACTCCTCTTCTTCCCACCCTGCTGCAGGTCAGTGAGAGTTTATCCACTTCCCAGTTGCATTCCTCCACCTATTCTCAAAAGGTTGGCAATTTCTCACTCAGACTGGTGGGTTGGAGCAGCTCCTGCTCTGCTCCAACATATGTTGGAAATGTTGAGGCTCAGGTAAGGGTTATGGGCAATGACTCACCTGACCGTAGACTGCACAAAGGACACTGTTATGCACAAGTCTTTTCTCTGGCACGTGGCTCCTCTTTTCTCTTATCCTCTCTGTTGTCCTGGGAAGGTGCAGGGCAGCTGCTTTGGGTCCATGCCTGAGTCATCCTGCTGTCTGAGCAAAGGTAGCCAAGTGTGCTGCCTGAGCATAAAAGCTGTAGTGATCCTCCTGTCCCAACTCCACACGAGTCTCCTCTGCAAACTCATACAGCAAATGCTCAGACCCTAGCATAGTCAAGAAGTGACCTTCTATCTGGTAACATATCCCTCCAGCCCTGGGGACAGACATCCCCTGAGTTCAGTCCCCCAAGGGATTTTTAGCCCAGATCTTACTGAACAGCTATCCTTGACTAGATCCATTTACCAAAGAACAATAGCCTAAAACATTTTAGTAGCAAATTTAAAGAACAAATGAAATTATATTTCCAGACAGGAGAACACTGAATTTAAATATTTTTTAACTGCTCAAAAGAAGTTTGTTTATAGCTGACATCTCTTCTGTGATACAACACTTGTTCCATTCAGGATGAAATCATGGGGATGGGAAGGGTAAATGTTGTGACTTTCTGAGCCTGTATCTCATCTGCTGGAACAGAGCCCTTCTACGCTGCAGGCTGTCACCACAACTGAGGCGCCTGATGCTCCTCCCTGTCTGTGGCAGTGCCAATCTAACACCACTGAGAGCCTGAGAGAAACAGAAAAAGAAGTGGGTGACAAGGGGAGGCAAAGAGACATCAGGATCATCTACCAGAAGCAGATAGCACCAGTGGCAGAGCTGGGGAACAGAGAAGAGAGTGCTTATCTCCCACGAGAACCTACGCATGCTCCCATCAGGCCTTCCACCATCCACCTTTTCTTCTGCAACTAGAGGAAAGCCTTTGGGAAAGCTGTCTCCCTCCTTTTGAAACAAGACACTAGTAGCACTGATATGATAAGAGCCATCTCTCAAGGTAATTTGCGTCAATTCACTTTCCATGGCTTTGAAAAAGAAAGTTACATTTCTCTTGGGGTTACTTTGATACGTGCAGGTACAAAACCAGACCAAGAGATTGCAGATACCATGTATTGAAGTAGTGTCCTCCAGCAAGAAGTTCATCATGAACACTGTGGTTGAGCCACCTAGTGAAATCAAGGATCCATAAAGGACAGCTTTGTATTCAGAGGTTCAAAGGCAAAAGGATGTTTGTTAGGCAAAGTAATAAGGCACAGCTACTGTATGTGCTTTGCAATCTTTCGTATCAGGCATTTATGTGTTTCTGCTGAGAGCCAGGAGCTCAGCAGTGTTTGTAGCAGCTAGTTCATTCTTTTCACTCAATTGCTGGTGCACCGCTGGGGCTTAGCAACAGGGAACACCATCATTTTAGTTGACCCACGTGTCAGCTTCAAAATTGGTAACCTAAGTCTTCAGAGAGAAAGAAAGAGAGAGGAAGAGGAGTAAAGGAGAAGGTAAGCAAATCCACTTTTGTATCCCTATTATTCAGCCAAGATCATATTCATTTTGGTCTTGTGCCCTGCCCGAGGGGGAAAGAAACTGTTGTTGGAAAAGAGGATATGGGTGTCCTAAGGAGCAGAAGAGATAAAAGAGACCCTCCATGAAACAGATTTCCCAGCTTGCTTCTTACCCCAGTTATTAACTCGCAGGACAAGACACCTCTGTGTACATTAAGAACAGCATCACCAGCTCAGACCAAAGATCTCCTCTCTGCTGGGGCCCTGAGCCCATGGGTAGGGAAGAGATGTCAGAGGAAGGGAAGGTTAAAGCTGGGGTTGCAGGTCTGTATGCTAATTTGGATACTAACAGTCCAGGATTAGCAAGCATGTTTTCTGCATGGCTGCATGAATGAGGTTTACCGTAATACACCAAAATGAGACTCTACGCCAAGAGGCTCACCATCAATGATGAATGGTTGCAGCTGTGTATTAATCTAGGTCTGGTAAAAACAGGCAGAGGGCTACCTATAAAGATTTTTTCCAAGGATTGCTATTGATATTATTTATCAGTTTAATAGCATGTTATAGGAAGACATCTGGTTTAGGCTCCTCTTAACTTTCAGTTCAGTAATGCACCAAGCAGTGGGTGTTGTTAAGAAATTCAGCGTTCTCACTCCTGTGGGAGAGGCTATGCATCAGTAAGGTACTTACAGGTTACCAATTCCAGTTCAAGCTTCCAGTAAATAAGCCTCAGCCTTCTGCTGTGCATCAGAGTAATGAAAAGGCAGGCATTGCAGCTCGATTCCTACTTTTTTTCTTTCTTCTTTTGACTTAAAGAAATGTCAGCCTACTCTTGACACATTTGAAATATTTGCACTGTGGGTTGCAAGACCTGTTTCAGGACTTGCTAGAAGACATATTTCATGTTCTTATTTAATTTATTTTTTTCTTTTTTTTTTTCCCTTATTATGGGATAAACTGTTCACTAATGGCTTGCTTTAGTGTTTCAGACTGTATTGTATAAAACACTGATTTTAGTCATACAAGGTAACAGCCAAGTTACAACTGTCTCTTTTTAATATTAGCAAGGCTATCCAAGTGAGAACAAAACTCAATAAAGATCCGCTTCCCAAGTCTCCCACTATTATTCCCACTTCACTCGACTCCATTTTTCTTTTTCAGAGTTCATTTCTAAAATAAACCCAAAAAGCAAGTTCCAGCCATATCTATGCATTGAGAAGCTGCTCACTCTCTGACGTCCTCCATTTATTTTACTGGAATGACTCAGAATAAAGTGATTTATACAGGGAAAACACCACCCTCAGACCTCACCTGTTAATGTCCTTTTTTTTTTTTTTATTCCCCTCATGCCACAGTTAGGGAGGCTGTGGCAGATCTTTTCACGTAAAGGTATTTTCTGTCAGGGAACCCAGAGGCAACGTGGTTGCCTTTCCAGGAGCTTGGACTGGGATGGTGTATGTTGCTGGCCCTGCCTTGCTCCAGCTGCTGCCCTCAGCCAGGGGAACTGATGCCTGCATCAGCAGCAAATTTAGGAACTGCCAGAACAGCACCTGACCATGTTCAGAACACCCTCCTTTTGTCTCCAATCACATGAATTGAATCAGAAAACTGTTTTTTCCCCAGCAGTTTGTTTTTTGGGCTATTTACAAACCCTGGGGCAATCCTGCCCCTCCCAAGCTGGCACAGACCCCGAGGGCAGAGGCGGTCTCACCAGCAGGAGGATTTGTTTTTCTCCTGACACAGCTCAAGCAGGTTCCCAAGGGGCATTAACAGAGCTGAGGAAGATGCTGCTGGCACTGGGCGAGGAGGCGCAGCCCCTCAGAGCCCCTGTGCTGCCAGAAGCCAGCAGGCAGGGCTGGTGGGGACAGATGTGGTGTGGGACTAAAGAGCTGATGGTACCCCAGCTGACCCCAGGCTGAGATCGGGTCTCTGCGCCTGCCTCAAGAGCTGGCACACGTGTCACCATGCCCTAAGCAGATGTCTGACAGTGGTGAAGCTCTGTAGCGTGGGCAAACCTCAGCTGCTTCCACTGTCTACAAGACGTTTCTCGCCCTTGATATTTACCTTAAGGATGCTTTGAGAGGATGAGCTGTCAACACTTGGCTCCATCACATTGGTTGGGCTGGTCCTTGCAAGATAAATGTACTTTGATCAGAGAAACTACCTGTTGTGTTTTTTTTTTTTTTTTTCTCATCGCTGCAAACCCCCATGGCTGCACGTGCCCCCTTTGTGCTTTTCTTGTTTTCAGCCTGGGCCACCACCAGCACCAACACCTTGGAAGAGGAAAGACAGAAATGCTGTCAGAGGAACCTCTTTCCTCAAGGCAGCATAAATAGCACCCTGTGCCACTGCAGGGTGCTCACCCCTGTCACATTGCTGCCTTGTCGGCATCCAGAAAGGGATTACAGAAGTCTGAAATATGTCCAGAGGCATGTGAAGAAAAGGAAATGCAGCTATTTTAAATGTGTAGGACCATTGTAAAATACAGCACATTTGAGAAGATCCTCAAAGTGCTCCAAGCTTATTTTAACTAAAAACTTATTTAACTTATTTTAACTAAGGAAAAGTGATTTTTAGAACTAACAATTTTACTGGAAAACTCATGAAAACTCCTCTCCAGCTGAGCATTACATAAAGAGAGTGTAAACAGTTAAGGCTGCAATCTGCACAGTCACAAATAGCGCAGTATCTGATATACTTACAGATGTTAGACTGAAGGTGAGGATTCATAAAGAATACCATTTAAGAAAAAAGGATATGTTGGTGTGCGGCAAAATGCACTCCTTCCTGTGTTGACGTTTTGGCTGAAAACAGGCTAACAATGTGGATTTCTTTATACTACCCCCAAATCAGAAATGCTTCTGTTCTTTCAGCTCGTTGTCCCACCATCAACTTTAACTTTTACAATATGCTTAATTTCACTCTTTTACTCTTTTTTTTTTTTTTTTTTTAACAGTGGAGAAAGAGCTGAACTCATGTTTTTCCCAGGAGCTTGTTGAAGTGGTCTGCTTGTGCCAGCAGAGCTCTTCTCACATCTGCAGAACTTGCTAACCAGTCATAGTCTGCCTCTAGGTATACCTCAGTATCTCTCTCTACTTTGCTCTCCCTGGGCTTTGTTTCCAGCAAAAAGGCTTTAAATAGCTCAGAGTGGTACGGCACAATAGAAGAGGAATGAATACACTACATCTCTGGTAGAGAGGCAACTGCATCATGTGAAGGAGACTCTCTCCCAGGCTTGCTGAGGAAAGACACACACCTGGTCATCACGAAGTGGCACTTTAGTGAGGTGCCCACCATGCTTTCTCTCTCTGATGCACACCAATACTGCACAACTGGGTAGAGAGCAGGGAGGTGAACCTGTATTTTTTCAGTGCTGTTTGAGTTGTCAGTGCTTCAGGATTTGTCTCTGTGGCTAACCAGCAAGGCTGCCTCCAAGAAGTGGGAAGATGCCACTGACCAGAAACAATAGGAGCACAGCCCTTGTTCCCAGTGAAGCTCTTTGTCAGCAAAGAGCACCAGAGAAGTGAGGTGACTTTCAATGGACCAAGCCAAATGCACTAGTTCTGCAGCAGGAGGCAACGATTTATCTGTAGAGGAGGCATCTCCAAAGCCAAGCAGCAGCTGATTTCTAGAGAGGTGCTGGTTCCTCACCAGCAGCTTCCTTATCTGCAAATCACACGAGGCAGCTGCAGAGCCATCCTAAGGATTCAAGAGCACTTGCTCACCAAGAGGAGACACTTTGGCTCTCTTCTACAGCTTCTTAAAAAACTGCCAAGACCTGTGTGAAAATATCAGGTGTTACCTTGAATTACTGTTAGTACAGAGATGCTCCATGCATCTCTCCAAACTGAAGTGTACATTTTAAAGTCCTCTTAATGTGCATCACCCTTAGGAAGAAAAAGATACAAATCAAGAAAGAACTGCAAAGCTTCAGTTCCTAAACCAGCATACCTAATGTAACCTGGATTGTATGACACCTGCATGAGTAACTTAGTATTGCAAATTAACAATTTTAATTCTAGGAACAGGTGGATTACAGTACTCTTCACCTTTATTTTTCAGCTTGCCTGTACTCATTCCTAAACAAAAGTGTCATGGGTAATTCTGTAGGTACTACACTAAATGACATGATTAAAAGGAAAAAGGTATATAATAAGATAGGTACTTAATTGTACAGTATACTTTAATGAAACAATTATTATTCATAAATTTAATCAGCCTGTGAAGTAATTTGCCTCCAAGGCACCTGATTAAAATAATGGCAATGAATTCTTTGCACAGCAAGACAGGTACTCAGGACCCAACAGCTTTCAATGAAAAAGACTCCCTGGTGCATACGCCCAGCACCTCTGACAGCGTGTCCACCTCAGCTAAGGCCAACAGTACTGATCCACGAGGCGAGCTCCAAGAGGGTTTTAATGCAATCATTTGGTTTAGGTACTCGGCACTTGAAGCTGGCTGTGCTGTGGTTCTTCTAAGAGAAGGAAAATATCCTTCCCAGAGGACTGAGGGCTTCTGCCCAATTGTGGGATGGACTGGATAACAACTTTGGAAAAGTGGAGACACAGCAGTGATCAGGTCTGCTCGAAGGGTAACAGGGCTGCAGTGAAGAGAATCAAGAACCAGTGGTTACCTTGAGCTTGGACATCACTTCTTATTCTCATTCCTCATGTTGTGCTGAGCATAGAAAAGTTTTTCATCCCAAGAGGACTTTAATGAACCTCAGTCATCTCCAGGAAGCTTTTCTTACTGAAGGTTTCTACTCTTTTGCTCATTTGTATGTCCCCCCAGCCTGGGATATCCCAAGAGCAATGACTAGTTTACACTTCTCAGTCCTGCTTAAGACAACAGGGTGTTGCAAGGGCTGATCTAAGAGAGGCAGCCTTTATATGCACTGCTGCCATACAAGAGGCTTGTAGCAAAAACACTATCAGGAGCTAAATTTATTTAGCTCAGATAAGAACTGTGCCATAAGTGATCTTCCCACGTTAACTACAACATCTCTTATCTGCTGACCTTTCAAAACAGGGAGACTTTGCCAGGCAAAAGTTTATTTCCTGACATAATTTTCTCAATTGCCTTTTTCCATTTTCAGACTCACAATATTTTTAGCCTTATCTAGCACTAATCACACCTTCTACACAAAGATATCATCAATAAGAGATAAGAATGGCTAACAATTATTTTTTCCTTTTCTTTCAAATGTGAGGCAGGTAATTTCCTGCTGCCGAGTCCTGCAGAGCAGGACTAAAGACCCAGTCTGAGCCTTCCAAAGGAGTGAAAGGGAAATTAAGCTAGCACAAGAGGCAGCTTTCTCTTAGTGTCTAGTGAAAAGTCCACTCATACCTCTGTATTTCACAGGCACAAGCAGATGGCAAAGCTCCAGCTGAGTCACTGCTTCTCTAAAAAGGTTCAGAAGCAGAGTACTGGTATCTCCAGCTGCCCAAAGTCACCTCTGCAGGTAAACCTGACCTGGTAAGACCTGGCCGTGCTCTGGTTCTGCCAGATTTGGCCTGACACCAAGGTTGTGTCTGACTCCTTAAAACTCTGGGCTTAATTCTCACTCCAGCTTAGACACCTCATGATCTCCAGCTACCTTGATGCAGATACCATCCACTGCCTGATTTACCAATAAATCAGAAAAGCCTATAAATCCTTATTCACCTTACTTTCCAAACAAGGCTGAGGTGTTTTTTTTCCCCCTAAACCTGTTGTAAGTCTGGGGAGGCTTTTCTATTTCTTCTTTGGTTTGGGGATCTGTATAATACTGAGAGATTGTATGACTCACACGTGCAGCGATTTTTAACACTTACCCCGAGAGATCCAGGAAAGGTTCATCTCAGAAAGTCTTGCAGCAAGTGCTTAGCTTTGTCAATGGGAACAAAGACCCCACAAATTTGCCCACAAATCAGCAAGATAAATAGTGTAGCCTTTCCAGTCCTCATTGGCAGGATACTTACAGAGCCAGCCAACTGCTTCAAGGATAGAGAAGTTTTCCTGGCATGAGCATGGGGCCCTACCAGAGCTCTACAGGCAAAACCCTACATTTAATCATTTTAGGATGCTCCAAGATGCAATGAAAATGTTACAGTTGAATGTCAGACCATCAAAAAGTCAACACTCAGCCCTTGAATACTGGTGCTGGTAGAAATCTGAAAAATGGGGTTGTCCCAGAGCATTTTGCTGGCTAGAGAGCAGCATGCCAAGGTCCAGCTGGGCAGACAGCACAACTGGGAACACACATCACACCTGCACGCTGCAAGCATCTTCTAAGCCAAAAGAGCTCAAATGCTAACTGTGGTGTGGGAGCACGGGAAAGGTCGTGGGGAAAATCAACCAAATGACATGGCTGCTTTGATATTAAATTTATGATTTGATAGTACTTTCTATGGTTTGGAAAAAGAGAGTGTGTTGTAATGGGTGAGAAAATTTCCCTTTCTGAAATTCAATACTCGTCTTCCTTTCTCAATTTCACCACTGTATTTAACATGGGAAAACACAGTGCTACATCAGATCTCCTGATCAATATTTCCTTTTGTACCAGTGAATTTCCAAAGGTAGCTGAAACCAACTAGAGCAGGAGGTTAGACTCTGGTGTAACTAGTTCTACCCTCTTTAAAAGTCATTAAGAAATCCCACCCTATGTTTTAATGTAAGTCAGGACTGATAAAAAGAAATGCACCTGGAAAGCAAGCTCTTTTAAAATGCCCATGTCCCTGTGTCTTGACTTGTATCTTGATGCATAAAGAATTTGACAAGGCCCATCATATTGCTTTTCTCCATCTCTCTAGTGTTCATCTGCTGGCCATAGCTTCTGATTTACACTGGTCTGAAGTCAAGATCATGTTGGTGAAGTTTTGGCCACCTGCAAGCAAAAAGCAGAAGAAAAATGTACTTGTTTGTGAAATATTCATCTGAGGTTTGAAACTCAGGATTAAGTTCTTGGCTATCCTACAGAATCCCCAAGAGATGGCTGGGCAACCAACTCAGTTCTGAGCCCTGGAGCTGGTCTCCTTTTCCTGTCTTATACAAGTCCTGCCAGGTCTCATGCCTCATGTGTGTGGATCTCCCAGACAAACAATACATAAAGATCTTGCACGCTTGAAGTCTCCCTGATTCTCCTTAAAGCAATGTCTGTTGTTTAACTCAGTGAAACACTACAGCATCCAAGTCCCCAAGTAGCTCAGTCGCTGCTCTAAAACACATTGCTGGAGAGCGTGACCTCTAAAAATGAAGCCAAGAGAATGAGATGTAAAGCTCTGGGTATCAGGTTTATACCAGAACACAGATCAGAGTTATTGTCCAGAAAAAGCTGATGGGAATCTGATTATATTTCACTATTATGCCTGTATATTGTCCCTTTGCTTTAGCAATTTGTCTGTTAAGCAACCTCCTCAAGTAGATTGCCTTCTCCCATCCATCTTCACTGTATCCCAGCAGCAAGATGCATGGTTTAGTGGTGAGGATCCAACATCATTTGCACTCTTTCCCCACTCTACCTTTATGCATCACCTCCATTACCCATTTGTCATTCACTTCGATGTGATGCTTTCCATCAAAGGCTTTCCCAAACCAAATGGAGAGTGAAGAGTACTAATGCTCTTGATGCGGAGCCTCCTGTTTTGATGCATTTTTTTCAATTTGCACTGGAAATTGTTCTCTCTGACCATCCATTTGTTTTCTTTGCTGGCAAAGCAGAGAAGCAGCCTCATATCATGTTCTGAAGGGGCAAAAACCAGACCGAGCTTAAAGTCACTTCAGTTTTGTTTCTTTCCCAGGTGTGTGCCAGGTTTGTGCTGAATAACTAATCTGATTTTCCATCCACAGATCACACAAAGAAATTTCCAAAGCCTCATCATGAACCTGGATGTTCAGATCATCCTTGGTTTATTTTCAGATCCAAGAGTCTGTGTTTGAATCTTTTGCTTGTTTTGGAAATTTCAGCCCAAGGAACAAAACAAGGGCAAGTGGCTCCAAGTTTAGAAGATAAAAGTAACTGTCTCCTGAAATGATCCCACCACAAAAGTGTTGTTATTTCCATCCTGGGAGATATTTTTAAATGTCAAAAAGCTGTTTTGACTTAGTTTGAAATACAGAAACTCTATCCTTGACAACCAGGTATCAGATGCCACCACGCTTACCATAGGAATCAGGGCTGGAAGGAGCATCAGGAACCCACGCAGTCTGTCGTACAGGCTTTACGCTTGTTTGTGCAAAGTGGTTGTAACGCTACCTCCAGATCAAATCCCAAATTCAGAATATCTCTTCTTACCCAAGATAGGAATTCCTTGTTTTGGGCACATCGCCATAACAATTATCACAATTTGCACTGGAGCAGCAAAGAAAGGGCAAACGAGGGCTCACAGCAAGAGTACTGCATTAACACTTGGGAAGATTAACTGTATCCTTCCACCAAAAATGTGCAATTCCAGCAGCAACCTAGAAGCAACAACCAGGAATATCAGGCAGATGGGAACTGAGGGAACCCAAAGTCACAGCAAGACAAGTACTAATGAACAGTGATGCTGTGCACCCTCGGCTGGGATAGCACTGTGAACAGTGGGTTGTTTCCCCTGCTATCTTGTGGGCTACATACCTAGCACAGCAAAGCAACCAGAAACTCAGTTTCACATGTTTGATGACCCGCTTTATGTTTGCTTTGTGCCCCTGGGGCAAAGTTGAGCAGACAGTGCCTGCCTCTGCAGCTACCTCCATGATATAGGGCCTGATGGGGAATAAGTTGCAAACACTGTTGAAACACATGCAGAAACGTGTCCATCTCTAGACGGATCCTGCAGATGAAGGTGAAGATGGAATAAAAGATGTCTGAATTAGGGAAAGGTTTTTTCTCTGCACAAGATCATCGAGTCCTATGTACATTCATAAAAGGCTCACCTTTCCTCCTTCATGCAGACACAGCCAACATATCATCCTGACCTTCCTTCTTTCCCCTTGTTTTGCCAGTGCTGAGTGTCCTTCTCTGGATAATGAGGCTATTCCAGAGGCTGGAAGACTTCCTTAAGACAGAGAGTCTCATGGTTTATGCTGGTGTAAAGAAAAAAACTAAAAAAGAAAGCAAATTTCCTTATCAGCAGCCTTCCATTAAGCAGGAGCTTGTGCATGGGTGATGGAGGGGAACGCTCCTGGGAAGAAAATAGATTTCAGTGTCAAGATTGCAAAGGGTTATTAATATAAACAAAGGACATAAACTACAATGATTGCTGAAAATGATGAAAAATATCTCAGCAGTATCCTCATGTTGCTTGCTTGCCATTTGAGAGTTTAAAGGACAGAATCATCACGTGGATCCAAGAGGCTTCCTGGAAACACTCCTGTTTGCTTTCAAGTGTGCATTTATTCTCCTGACTGTGGGATGCATAACTGGCCTGCTGTATTTAGCAGCTGTGGTTATCAGAGCAGCCTCCTTCTAGGTAGGGAGTGCAGCAAATACAGTCGCCTCAATATTGTTCACATTTTGAGGGGAGGGAAAAGGTTTTGGTTGAAGTTGTAGACTGGTCAGTAGAAAGAAATAGCAAAGGATGGGACTTCTTCCTTAGTAGCCCTTAATTTCTCTATTCTAGAAAAATTCTTTTCTTCTTTCCCCTTTCCACCACCCTCTCCATCCTTGGAAGGCTAACTACATTTAAATTTAAAATTGAGAATCAAGTTTACCTCTCCTATCTTAGAAGATGAACATATGTGCCTAGAATTGCCTTTGATTAATAACATTAAGAAAGGAGAAGAAAATAAATGGTAGAAGCCACCAAAAATCTGATTTCTATGATGGCACCTCGCAATGAAACATGTCAGAAGATATATGCTCTGAGGCTGGATTGGTCTGAATGACAATGAGAAAAAAGTGTGCAGGGGTTGCTAAGTAGACTTGTTCTGTGCTGGGTGAGAGTGTAATACCTTGCTACATCAAGCAAGCACAACCACAGGTTCAGTTGTTTACACAGCACTATTTAATACATTTCTGTCTTTCTCAGACTGAAACGAGTGAAAACCATGCTTGATACCCATGGCTATTCTACGTGAAACTATATTAGCAGAGCATTAGCAGGTACATTTTAAACAGTGAAGCTGATGAGAGAGTCAAATCCTGAAGATGCACAACCCTTCCTTTCAACACTTAAGTTTCTCTTCATGTATTTGCCTATTATGGTTTTGCATCATTGCATACCTACTGATTTCGTGATGGTACATTCATGCTGACGCTACAGTCACCCACATATTTCACAAATATCTTCTAACTATGGAGACATGGTAGCAAAACAGGAATCCTGTAAACAACTACAGGATAAAACTGTTGAGGTGCCTTGCACTGCTCTGCATATACCCTAACTGTCATGATTAATGAAGAAAAATACAAGATCCCTGGAGACCTGAACTCTTTTTCACAGGAAGTGCCACTTTGTGGCACTGATAAATCACTCCCCAATCTCCCTCTCCACACCCTAAAGCTCCACATTGTCTCTTGTGCCAGGGGATTTCCTGACACTCTTCATTGGCAGTGCCTAATGCAAGAACCTACTGAAGTGATGGGAACCTCTAGAGCCTACAGTCATAAAAATAATCATCTCTGAGCAACACTGCATGCCCTGCATCAGTCTTGTCCAGGCAGTGTATAACCAGCACCTTCAGTTTTTCAGCTTTGCTCGCTGTTGGTTTTTTGATAAGAAAAGCCAGGTGTCAGAGAGCAACAAGATCCAGGAGCCAAGGGTGACCATGGCACAGGCCGAGTAGTGACCTCACTAATCAGGGAGCAGTCCCACAGCACCCGAACAGGGTGGGCAGAGCAGGGAGCTGGCAGCAGGGTCCTCTAGTAAGCAAGGCAAAGCAAAGTCACGAATCAATCCTGTGGTCCTTTCAGGGAATCCAGACAGGAGCAGCAGCAGACAAGTCAAAAAAAAACAAACAAAAAGAAACCTCCAAAAAACAGGACTAAAGACAAGTACACCCACAGCATCTCCCATGCATAGGCTTCAAGTCCTGAGCTTAAATGCAGCTCCTGGAGCCATGGGCAGAGCCAGCGGGTGGGAGTCCCAGGTGAGGCTGGTCAAGGCAGTTAGGCCCTGTTAGTGTACAGCAGGGTTGCCTGCTGCCTATCTACTTTTAATTTAAACAGACAATATATATAGCTTGTACATTGGACAAAAGGAGGCTGGTATGGAGACACAGTTCATGGCAAAGCCTGTGATGCGGATATCTTTCCAATGACAGAAGCACTGTAGCACCACAATAGCCTGAAATGTCAGTGATGCTTTGAAGCACACAGCAGTAGAACCAATCTTCCTCAGATTCCCCAAAAACTCCTACTGGCAAAATTGTACCACAAATCCAGAGTTGTTCTGCGTAACAAGGAAAACAACCACAGGGATGGATGTCAGCCACTGAGCAGAGTGAGGAACAGAACACAAACTGCAACAGTAATGGCAATGAATACCAGCAGAGTGTGTCTGCTCTCCAGCCATTGTAAGTTTAAGGATGACCTATCAAGTACCCAGTTGATGTGCAGTGGTGGTTTTTTTCTCCTTATTAAAGAGTAGCTGCTTTTCTCCCAGTCAGTGGGAGACCATTCCACAATGGAATAGTTGTCCTATTTCAAGGGAAAAGTATTCAGAACAAAACTTGTGATTACGTGTATGCATTTTGTTTGTATCTGTTATACTTGTTCAAATGCAGAGGGAACTTCCATGCTGTTGGAAGAGTACTTTGGAAGCTGCTTTCCACAAGTTTATCTCCCACTGAGTTGAATAAACTTGGCACAGAGAAATCTCAGGCCAGAAATTAAGAGTCTGAGCAAATCTGAGAGCCTGTTTCAGCTTCCCCTGTAGCAGACAGGAGCTGGTGAGAGCAATCATAAGAGGAGGAGCTAATCTGGGAGGTAGGCTCAGTTCCCAGACTCTTATAGGCTGACACTAGGGAGGAGTCAGATACAGTTTGCAACTTTGCACAGCAGAGGTGATGACGGTATAAAGCAAGGCACTTCCCATGACGGTGCAGTTAGCCATTCTGGGAGGATGTTTATGGCATACTCTTGTTAATGTATGGGCCCTATGACATGCAAAGGGATGCTAAGAGAGTCCCAGGGCTATGTACCACAGAAAATTTGTGCAGCCCTCAGATACAAGTGTGCAAGAATATAACCCCTGTTAGGGTTTCAGACCCTTATTTCAGCTCCCCCAAGACACTTCAAAGGTGTTCAATCAGCAGTTCCCCCTCACCATGATCAAATCACTGCTGTGACACATTTAATTTTATTCTTTTTGACAAAAAGCCTATTATGCATGTATTGTTCCAAGCAATGAGGAAGAGAAAACAACCCTGTGCTCAATGGTGCAGGTCAAGACTTGGGTAGGCATTGATTTAACATCTCTTACAAGGTCCTGGAAAGGATTGTCTGGCTATGGGACTAAATGTGTGGCTTATTGGGTTTTCAGCCATTATGCAGTCTTTTCATTCACTGCAGTACAGCAGAGAAAGTCCCCATTCCCACCACCCTTACAGTCATTTGGGCCTGGAGGGCAGTCTATCAAATGCGTACACAACCACAGCAAGCTCAGTGTGCATACAGCAATCTGCTAGAATGGCATTGCACCCAATGGCAGGTAGATTTTGGCCTTATGGCTCCAAGCCAGCATGGACTACTTCCAGTCACTTACATGCTGGTGGCCCACGCTGTACAGAGGCTCAAGGAACCACACTCCTGTTCCTATTCTGGGAGCCAAGCCTCAGGCTGTAGTACCATCTGTCTGTTGACCATCTGAAATGATTGCAGGAGGTCTTCCATGGGCCAGATATGGATTAGAGCTAACTGCTTTCTTCCAGAGTATTTCTGGTCCTACGGGAGGTCTCTCAGTGCTGCACAAAAGAAAACATCAGTGACCACAGTACCTGGCAAAGTAGAGGCACAGAGAATCACCAGCAGCAAATGTATGAACTCAGGTTTTCTGAGTCTCAGGCCTGCACATGAGCCATTAAGCCAAGCAGAGACAATCTGAATACATTCAAGGAAGATTCCTTCCCCTTTAAACACAGTTAGTGTTTGAGAACAGACAGAAAATGAACACAGTAATCATTCTGCCACAACTATCAGGCGTTACTGACATCAAGGCCTTCGCTAACCACTCTAATTCCTGAAATAGCTACAAGAAAATGGGGTCAGTAAAGTGCCAATTGTTCATTTAAATTACAGGGATGGAATCCAGGCTCTAACAATATTTGCAGAAACAAGCTTCAAAGGAACACAGGTGGCAATAATTAATTCCCAATTTCCTCCTTTTGCACAGACTGACCTGGATGAAGAAAAATTGTCTGAAACATGAAAGAATACAAAATTGTTTCTTCAAAAGCACCTCTGATGAGGTAAACTGTACCAGGAGAAAGGAGCAATTCTGCTCATTCTGCCCACATACAAGAAGCTGATGACCTTTTGCTTCATTAGTCTGAATCACATCCAGCATGGATAATACTGAAGGACTGTTTACTGGAGGAAGGCTGTCATGTCTGCACACAACTCTTCCAAAGATGAAATAGGAATTAGAAACTGAAAGCAAGCAAAGAGGTCTTTGTTGAGATGACATGACTTTACAGTGGGAAGACTGGAAGATTTACCAAGCTATGTGGCAATACCATCTGTTTTTATTCGCTCATCCACGCAACTAGAATGGTGATACTTAATTCATCATTTAAATGCTTTTACCTCACACAAGTGATTTTCAGATGGTGGCAGGCAATTCATTCCATGCTGGATAGCTTCATCACCAAGATTCACCTCAAGTTACATCATTTCTTCTCTTGTTCTCTAGAAGGTGCATTAGTTCTGCAGTTAAAAGAAAAGCAGAATCTCAAGGAGCAGCCAATCTGAGAGCTACAGCAATCGTTTGGGCAACTTTTACTCACTGTGAGCCAACAGGAGATATCCTGTAGATGACTGTACATAAGCAATGAACCTCCTTATGCTTTTCGGAGTTGGTGGGTTAACTCACTATGTGTGGAGAAGGTTGTGAATGACCCAGCGCAAATACTTTAGGACAGAAGCATAAATTCTTCTATGCTTAAAAAAAAATGTTCAAGGCCTCCAACTCTTACCACAACTCACGAAATACTCACAGTAGTAATAAGTGACTTACAGCACATGAAGGGCCATAAAAACCTTGCTTTCTATCATAACTGCACCTCCTGAAAATGCTGTAATAGAAAAAGCAGTGGTCAGTAAGCAAGTGCCAAACAGGCATGAGCTACTGAACATTCATTTCATTTAGAAGCCCTGTGCTTTGGCTTCCTCTTAAATTAATTTAATTTAGAAGTCACATCAATAACTGTGCCAGCATCAAAATACCTATGGGCTGAGACTCTGCAAACAGCCATTCCATCATGTCAGAGTTTCTTCTCTCTGGAAACTCTGGCTACTAATTAGCTGCAACATTTCTGACAATGGACCATAATTCACCAAGGTCCTTTGTAAGTGCCTGTTTTCTCAGAGTTAGTGTATTTTCAAGGCTTAAAAGAAAAGAGACTCCTTTACTGATTCTCCATCTTGGCAGTAGTTTGCCTTATCTTGCACTAGCTGTATTTTGCCAGGCATGTGATACAGTAAAAATTTATATTAAAGAGATGATGGTGGTGTTTAAGTCAGTATTTCATTTTGGAAACATTTGCTGTCAATTAGGCAAGTTAGCACATACTCTAGGATAGATTCTCAGTTGGAATACATAGTAAGGTAGTGTACTTCCCTGTAAGTTGATTGTGCTATACTGATTACTGCAGCTGAGGCCATGGATTTCAGCAAGAGCAAGCTGATTTGCACTGGCAGAGAACTGATCTCATTTTATAAAAATTTGCTAACAGTCCTGTGTGCTCTAGGATTCACTAGGGTGCCTGGTACTTCTTGGTCCCATTATAATTCAGGTGAGTGTACCCATCAACTTCTGTACAGCGTATATTCCGAATGGGGCACTGCCATGCTCGATCTGGCCAAACCTAACATTTAGGGTCCACCTCCCTTTCCCCAGTGGAATAACCATCTTTTAGTAGCACCCTTTCCATCAGCTCTCAAAGGGACATGGGTGCTATGCAACTCTAATACATTTGGAAATCTTGCCCTTAGATAGTAAGACCTCTTGACTTCTAAACAGAAGTTTTTAAACCACCCAAATGTTAAAAGAGTTACATCTCCATCTCAAAACATGATTACCCTTAAAGGTGATTTTCAAACAATTGGTCCTCCAAAAGCTGTCTGGTTTTGTTTGGTATTAACAATCTACCCAGGAGATATGGATCCTTCGCAATGAAGCTCTTCCTTCTAGCGTTTAAGCTGTATTTACATTAATGACACTTCCTACTTATTAAACTTGAGAGTTCTCACTAATCACTGTTTACAAACATTGTCGCAGTCAGGCACTTAGCAATGTAAAGTTTTGTTCAAATTACATACTACCTTCTTCTCTGAAATGCCAAAATCACTGCTGAAAGAGACTTCCCAGGACGCTTAACACTTTTCAAAATGCTGCCTTTAACCAAAGTAGGGAGAGAATTTTTTTGTTTTGTATTAAACACTCCCCTCAGGATTATTCCAGTAAAAGTTACATGTATCAGAGCTGCAAGAGTTGGGTGACTTCTCAAGGGAAGGCAAGCTGGGAGATGAGGGTGGCCACAACACAAGCGGGGCAGTGACCCCACTGACTGGGCACAGCTCTGTAGTGTCTTTGCTGGGCAGCTCAGGCAGAGTGGTGGCAGCAACAGCTTCTATCGATAGTTCAGCAACCATAAGGGAAAGTAACAAGTCAGGTCCACTGTGAACCCAGGAAACCTGAGCAACAATCTGGGAACAGAACTGGAACAGGTACACCTACAACTTTGTTCAGGCTAAGACTGAAGGTCTGGGCTTAAGATTGAATGGAGCTTCTGGCCAGTGAGCAGACAGTGAGGGTGAAGGACCCTGGTGAGGTCTCTTAGGGTAGTTAGAGTCCATTGGTGCACTTTGGACTCTGACAAAATGTGAAAGAATACAGATTTTAATTACAGCATGACCAATCACACAGTATGAACAACAGATTCAAATGAGTCTTAGCAATTATTTTCTGTAGGCTGAAATACAGCTGCAGAAAATACCTGCTTAGTAATTTAGAAAGATGGAAAAAATCAGTCTTGTTTGCGAACAGTGCTGTACAAAAGTTTAAAGGGGTTAAATTAATCAAATAAATTATTAATTACAGTTAGCTTATCCATTAGTGTTATGGTAGCATCTAAACACACCAGTGAGCATCAAGGCTCTTTGCATTGGTCCCAAGAGGGACTTTGCAAAGTACAAACACAGTCCTATAGGGACTAGGAGAAAGGACCTCCTCCAATTGAATGTCCCACCAGCAGTCTCCCAGGGTCAAACTACTCTTCTCCTTACCTGGCCCAGTAAATTATTATTCTCTACAAGTGAGAACATTCCTCCAGTAAGAATGACTGTGACTGTTGCTTAGCAAGATCCTGCAACCCTGAGGTTAGGCACATCCTGGAAAGTGAAGAGCAGAAGGACAAGGGGAAGAACATTTTGGGCAAGATCATAGCTGAACTGAGCCCATTTGCTGCTTCTGTAAAGAATTTAACCACTGAATAGGAGCCCTAATGAGGGGGGGTGGGTGGGGTGTGTTGTGTGTGTTGCTTTTTCCCCTGAATATACTTCAAAAGAAAATAATTCCTTTTGGAATAGATGGAACAAGCATTTCTCTTCCAAACAGTGAATATGAGGAGTAAACAGATGTCCCCTAGAAGCAGTAAGTCACCCAAGCCCTATAAAGGTTGGATTCACAGGTTGATGGTTATCTCCCTTTCTGATATTCCTGCCCCTATGCACCCAATATATGCAAGCAGGTGATGGGATCATGGATTGAGCCCATGGAAAGAGGGAATACAGATCTCAAAGTGAGCATTACCATGCTCAGCCTGGAAGAACTTAGATCAGTAGCTCAGAGTTTCAATGACAGAGCAAGGACCAGAGTGTGGGTCCCACAAGTCACAGTCCAGTGCCTGATTCACTGGATCACAACCCAGATTGCTTAAAAAAAGCCTTAAAATATATGTAGCATGAAGCTTTTACCTATTACTCTATGAGGATCAATAGGACAATTCCATTCTGCAGAACTATGTTCTACTAAAACTCAAAAGACTGATTAGAACAAAAGTTTCAATAGTATATTTTTGTGATACCATTTATTATCTCACATGGTTTGACACAGTGTAGTATATTGCACCTATAAATCAGTTGCAGCAAATTATTTAATGATGCATTAACTGTGGAATTTCACATATATTATACTTCTTTAGCCAATGTTGAATGCTTTTTCAACAGCTTAATCCATCCCAGAAGTACTGAAGCAGGCATATTCATCCATCATCAGAGTGCACATAGTCTTCTCTTTGCTCTTTTTATTTTATTAAAGCCCTTGATCTACAAGCATGGCATTAAATAATTTCCCAGAGCTTTTTCTGCACGATATTCCCACCACCATCCTCACTCTTCTATCATAAAAAAATCTTTTCATTCTCTATTAGATTCTTGCTATCCTCTGACACAGCTTAAGCCTGACATTGACTTGGGCCACATTGCTGAGAACTCATAGATGACACCACAACTATATGTATGAAGATATTATAACAAATTACTTTTACATTACAGAAATTAAGTATTCAATTTGATGAGAAAGTTTGAAAATACAAGCAGTGAGTCTACCTACAAGACGACAGAGAGGAGGAAATGTACAAAAAAGTATGATTATAGAAGAAGAGATTTTTAATTTTTTTTAACTTTCAAGGTATTCCTTGCTAGAGATTCATCTGACACCCTTGAGGCATCCAGAGTTGGAACAGAAAAGGCTTTTTGAATTGCTTTTTAAGAATACCAGACATAGAAATAACCTTCTTCAGTTTTATGATATGGCACTGAACCCAAGTATCACTTTCACAGATAGAAACCTAGTAGTTTTACTCTTCAGCACTACTTTTGGCACCTGCGTAAGAGGATGAGCACTCTGGTCCTTCATGGAGTTCTAGCTGTGCACCTCAACAAGTTCCTCCATTTGGGGAAAATGCTTACAACCTTTAGCTGTTAGGGTCATGCATGATCACCTTACCAAGCATCTTCCATCCCCTCCAGCTGCTGCATAAAATGGCTTCAATCCTGGAAAGCAACGTGGAGAGTGATGATGGATCTCCCTTCTCCCACTTGTCACTGCTTAGCATAGAAAGACAGAATAACTCACTTCTTGTGGCTATTCCTCTTGGAAGTTGTCCCTCCTCTCCGCCCACTCATGGAGATAAATGCTGCCATGGCAGAACATAGCTTTAAGGCAACTCCTTTGTACTATATGCAATGTTAGCATTGCATTTCATTCTATAACATTGATTATAAAAGCTTCAGTTGGTACCTCTTCTACTACAATGTTCATTCTCATTTCACTACGTGCTTTTTCTTCTACCTATTCTTTGTGTCCTCTCTGTGGCAGCAATTTATGCAGATCCTGCCAGTTCAATCTTCTTTATGCAGAGTAATGGTGGCACAAAGACAGAGTTGGATCATGTTGCTTTTTCTTTTTCTTCTTTAGAAATGAAGCACAAGTCTCTGAAGCATTGTTCTTGGGTCTGGATATCCTTCTTAGACCAAACCTTAGGATACTGAGTTTGATAAATGGAAACACTTTGGAAAGTCAGTGTGGTCTCTAGGAGAGGAAATTTGGCTAGAACTCTGGAGGCAATGAGGAAACCAAAAGCCTGTAATTCAACAGCATACAGGGAGAAAAGGTCACCCCAGCTGCCTTTCCTCACAGCTGCTGCAGAAAGAAGGCAGGAGGAGAAGACCAGATTTCTTAAGACACAAAGCCTCTCCTTTCAGAGGAATCAGGAGGATGTTTCCAGCCAGTATGCTATACTAGCACCTAACACTGAACTGAGTTACAGCTGCAGATTTCTTATGTCACCTGTACAGCACAGGCACACAAACACATGCATAAGACGTAGGAAGTAATGTTGCACTATTGTAGCAACAATGTGGGAAAGGTCAGCAAGAGACCTTATAGGAAGGGAAAGTGACTCATACTGGCACTCTTATGCCACATACTCGCAAGTACTAAGATGTGTGTGTGCAAACAATCTGTTCAGCACTCAGGCACTAAGAGGCTTTTTTCCCATGGTCATCATTCTCACAATGACACGAGGGACACTGGCTATCCTGTCCACCTTAACATTTTAGGATGATGACCACATGTTGGTTGTTAACATGCTTTTTTTTTTTTTTAACCCTGAAGAAACTGGCAGTGATCCCACCATTAATCCATCTCATCTTTCAGGCTGATATAAAGTCAAGAAAATTTCCAAAGACAAAATATTTCTTAAGGAAACAGTTGCCCTCTTACAACCACTTCTCCCAAATGCACATATTTCAGCGAGTAATATCTCAAGGGGACAGAGCTTACTTTTTTGTGCTGAAAACAACACAGGTTACAATATTGCTTCTGGAGCCCCTTGATACTCAAGCACATTCCTGAACATAAACAGGAAATAATTCAAGGCTCATAGTTTAGAATCACCTTGTTAAAACCATTAGTTGAAGTTGGTTTATGCAAATAACCCTTCCTGCCCCACAAAGGATTATGTTTTGCACCTTTCCACATGCTCCTATCTTATCTAATAAAGTCATTTCTAACCTGACAATTCGGGTATTCATCTCAGCTAAGCATATTTTGCAATGTGTCACTGAACTGGTAATCCATCTCCTCCTTTCCTTATCACTGGGTATGGAACATTTAATAATTGACACTTTATACAGTCAGTATTAAATCATTTTGGCAGAACTCTTCATTTATTGGTCTCAAGACAATCCTTTTTTTCCCCTTCCCTGTGCAAGGGGTGAAGGAGTAGGGAGAAAGAAGAAGCCAATCTGTACCACTGAGAGTAATGGGATTTTTCCAGTGAGAGGGTGGAAGAAAGAGTGGAACTTTTTCTATTCTTGGGTGGAGTCTCAAAAAATAAGCAGTAGCAAAATCCTGGCCTGACCTCAGTAAATGCAAGGTACTATCTGCAGTTCAGTGCTGCAATTTACTTCCTCTAGCCAAGGGTCAGCAAATTCCAGGCTGACTCAGACCTTTCCATTACATGTATCAATGCACTAAGCCTTTGTGCACGGGCAAAGAGATAAAGAGCAGAGCTATGTAGAAAAGAGAGGAACACAAGAGCTGAAATTAGGGGCTTGGTACAGTTTTCTGAACCTCCTGCCACTGTCCCTAGCATGCCAGGCCAGGGAGCTCCAGACTATGTCCCTCCACCACTATGGCTGCTGTGTTTGCTGCTGCTGTCAGGGTGCCCTTGGTACTAGAGACATTGCCTCCCTCCCTGCGCTGGCAGAAGCACTGGTTCACGTCTCATTAGCTGCACAAGGCCAGTTGCTTTCTCTCCAGTTACAGTTGTGCACGCTGTGTATCTGTTTCTATTCCTGTCCTCGCACCTTTTTCCCTCTGATCTCTCTGGGCTGACAAGTAAATTTCTTTCACTGCCCATGTAAGTTCTGCCCTCCCCATCCTCTCTTTCCTTCACAAGCCCATGGTCTCCTTGCACATCTCTCCCTGCATTTGCCCTAAGAAGTAAATATCTGCTAGGGGTGACTGGCATCACACCCTGCACCCACGGCATCTCTGTCCTGGCTAGGCAGCAGGTGCCCAAACCATGCAGTTCCTGGCTCTCTACATAGACAAGTGCATCATCACCTTCTGAATGGGAAGTTCAGGGGACACCTCTGAAAATGGCATTGTGTCTAAAAGCAGGAGGATCTATTTGTTGGGCACCTGCCTGGCCTCAGCACCTGCTTGCCACTGGGAGTCAGTTTGGGATGTTCCCTCGCTGATCATTCCCTTTTAATGTCCTCTGTTTGCTGAAAGGCATGGAGATTATTATTGGGAAACTTACCATTTGAGTCATCTCTCTCCCTAATAAAATTGGCTTTATAGTTTTGTAAACAGGAAGATTTATTTTCCCCTCAAGATAAATATTGATAAACCTACTTCAGTCAATATTTACCATTTGGTTTTGGGAAGAAGGAAAACAGTCTAGCCCAAAGTTTAATAGAGTTTGATATCTGTTTTTTATCTACACTACAAACACAATATCATACTGCTGCCTTGGCAGACAAAGCAAAATTAGTTTTTATTTATATTACTGAAACGCTATGGTACACTTTGTAGTAGGAGAAGGATGGGAGCCTAGGGCTTGTGCACCAGATATAGCCACATTTTTTACAGCCAGCAGCTTTATGTTGGTTTTGGGGGGGGAGAATACTGAGGTGTGGGTTAGATACACTTCTATTATAAAAGGCTGCATCTCCATAACACAGAGGCTCTCTTCTCACTCGTGCAGGAGTAGATGTTTCACAAGCACCCTAAATACAACAAGACTCGCTTATGAAGCTCTTCACCATGCTGTGTGAAAACATGTGCATTAATTTGACCTGACATAAATTCGTAATTCCTGACACCTAGAAAATTAACATATTACCTTATTAAATGTTGCTCACTCACAAATATGTAGACCAGCTGTTTCCTCCCTCCATTATCGAACTGTAGCAAGCACTTTCTAGAGGAAAATTAAAAGTAATGATTACAATCAATTTTAAAAAATTCAATTTAAATTCTCCTGCTACACAGGGAGCTACAGTATATTTTCAAGAATGTTGTGTTCTATTTATTTTTAAAGTTCCTATGCATTATGTTGAACCCCCTATAGATAAAATATCCTCCTTCAAAAGCACAGGTTTGTTTACTTTGGAGAATGTGCATACATCTAAGCAGAAAAAGAAAACCTGACTGGAAAAATACAGGACTCTTCTCATCCTAAAACTATCTGACATTGTGGTGAAATGTAAACACAAGCATTTCCTCAGGCAACTAAGTGGATGATGACTAAACACTCCAAAAGATGGCTGAAATTCAGGCATCCCCTAAACCTATCTGTGAGCTCTAATCAAGTCATAAGAGAATTTGGAAAACTCGTGCCATTTCAACCAACATCAAGCAATCACACACTTTTGCCAGTTCTGGCAATTTTTCACAGTTCAACATGAAATACTCTAACTTTCCCTGCACATAAAATGCCTTTAGATATGGCTCACACCGAACTGCACCCAAAGAACATTTTCAGTATAGACATGGGATGAAAATTACTCCCTTGCAGGGTTATCGATGCAGGCAGGCAGCAGGTGTCATTCCCTCCTCCCCCCCGCCTTATTTTTTCCTGCCTTTTAAAATATTGATTTTTAATGGTTACTTTTCCTTTGTTTGTTAGCAGCTTTGATTGTAGAAAGCAGAAACCATGTCTTGATAAATACGTATTCTGCATGAGTGCTTTACCTGGCAGAACAAATCGCTAGCATTGGAGCCAGCATGCAAATCTTGATTTATGACCACTGTCAATGCTTGCCAAGTGATGTCTCTGATGAAGGGAGCCAGAACAACCTTTGTTTGCTGTTCTGATTTAGACACATCCTTCCTTCCCCTTGCAACTTTTCTTTTGCATGCATGTGTGCGTCAGCGTGTGTTGACTAAGATTTGTGTTCCATTTTCTTACTTGGTTTCTATCACATAGTGATTGCCGCTGGTCCAAAGTGCTGACATCTTTTGCTGGGTGCTATTCTCCCACTCACTTGACGCTTAGGTGACCTTAGCTTCATTGGTATTCAGTCAGTGTCAGAGATGTGCTTGCTTCAGCTGCTTGGGCCTTGGTGAGCAGGTGGAGAAATGACCGGTTGAAAATGAGTTGTTAAGACCACTACAGCAAAAAGATTGATGCAATTAATTTTTCATTATGTACAGTGTCTGTGGATTGTAATCAGCTCGGATTGTTCTTCCTCTGAGGCACAAATAAAATGCAAATGGTTTTTGAATGAAAGGAAATGTTCTTTATGAGGTACTGTGCTATTCAGAGCAGCAAAATGGCTTGAAATAAATGGGGATTATGAGGAATGTTTTATGAATCCACCTAGGAGAACTTAATATAAGTTTCACGCAGGGAAAATCACAGGTGAGTTTCCCATCAGATGAACATATTACTGCTCAAGCAACTGGAAATAAGAAAGAGCTGAGGCTTTAAGCCTTATTTAATAATACTACTACCTATCTCTTTCCATGAAGAGATGTCAATGCACTTTATGGAGAAGGTACTCATCTTACAGATGGGTTTAAATTAAGTATGTTTTCCAAGCCCTCCTCTCTATAGCAAGGAGCAGAAGGCATATCTACTGTGCCCTGGTAAGCACTTTACCTTTTGGTGATACATCAGATCACAGCAGTGATCAGGGCAGTTCTGAACAAGCCTATTCACACTGCAAAGCATTCAGTCAGACAGAACAGTTGTATTGTAAAGTTCTTCAGAAGCTTGGCCACAAAGTTGGCAAACAAATACTCTCCATACCAGGAACACAGTACTTAAAGATTGCTTTATAACACACATACCTTTCAGAAGCATAGCTCCAGCCTTACAGAGCAGGCACCAGCTTGGGTGTAGGGCACCTATATCAGCTACTAATTGGTCCCACACCTCAGGATAAATGAAATATTTCTCACCTGGGACAGCAGACCCAGGACTCAGCCCACCAATATTCTTTCTAATAGAGGAAGGTGGAGTTTGGCTGTGGGAGAAAGGCTGTTGATTCTGGCAGCAATTCTGAATGCCTGTGTGTCTCCTAGAGTTTGCATGGTGCTAGTCAGATGGGGATTTAGAGAATAGGGTGGTAGATCTGGAAACAAAACAAAAATTAATTCCATGTTTCCCCCAAAACAGAGTGAGAGGGAGATCTTGGTAGGAAGAAATGGGTAGTTTCTCAGCAGTTAACTACAAGCGTGTGAAAGCTGAAGAGAAAAGAAGTGGGAGGGAACGCAATGAGGTTTTACTGCTTGCAAAACACAAACGGCTTTGTCATCAAAGGAATTGCCACCAGCACTGAGACAGGGGTTTTGCTAAATTTCCACTGTATTTCATGCAGTGGGTTCTTCCTTCTGGGTACTGCTATAATGCATGCACATTTTTTGACTTTTAAGGCAGTGTAAACTACCAGATAAAGCGCTGAAGGGACCATATGTCTGTGGCAGTCAGTTGAGAGAGTTGCATTACCAACTCCCTGGTATGGGAAATCCTAACAAACACTGCCACTCCCTCTTCAGAAGTATGAAGTGACTGGCTCCCAAAAACCCTACACCAGCATGTGTGCTTAAAATCATTAATCAAATCTTGGTGACACCAGTGAGCCATGCAACTTCATTCACAGCTTGGGGACTATTTTCCTCCCCTGTAGCTTTCTAAGAATTAAGCTAGACTGTCAGGCTAGAAGATGAAGACTCTGACAGCTACATGCACCAGCAGCTCCTGCTGGAGGAGCCCAAGTTGTGTGTGTCATTGCTCAGGTCAAATGTAACTGGCAGTAGGTGCTCATGTGTGCAGCAGGGGTTGTAACTGTTCAGCACTGACCGAGAGGTCTGCTCCACTGAAGTCAGAGGTAATTTTGTTGACAAGATTCACAGAAGGGCTACATCAAAGATGAGTGACTTGGAAAATCACAGCACAATTTTTCCCTGGTTCACTTTAAGGCAATACTGTTGGGTTGTTCTGCATGTTTGGGGTTGCTTTTTTACAGTGCATATCAGTTTAAATCTGAGTATTTCATTTCAGATGATTATGGCAGAGGCTAGCGTTTATCTGAAATCTGATGTTTGTGTTTCACAATAAAAGTAGAAACATTTAAATCCACAAATACGTTCCATGCTTTGCTTTCCTTGTTTGCATTCTCAAGTCTTGACAAAAATCCATGGATATCAGCTGATACCAGTAAGCACATTTTCATGAGATCTTAATGCCTTTTAACAGAATGATTACCTTTGAAAGATCTCACTCAGTACATTACACTTATTTGGACTCAGTGTTAGCCTTATGCAGCTCTTGTTAAAGTTCAAACATCATCTAGGAGACAAATTATATCAAGGACATTCTAGCACAATGAAGCCCTCTTCCAGTTTAGAACCTTTGCAAGTCAACACAGCATAACATATAGACCAAAACATCTTGAGCAAAAATGTAAATATCTAAGCAGAATATTTTCAAATTGCATTTGGCTCACACAGTACACATTTTCTAGCGACTGAAGACACATTATATTCAACAACTCAAAACTATTTCATGTCCTCCAAAGAATGTGTATGGCAAAGTCAGTTCACTGCTAAAAAAGATGTACTTACTGTGCAGATTAGAAATGAAAAAGAGATGGACAGTCAGAATCTGGATTGCTTTGTGTTTTAAACTGAAATTGCACACAGAGTTTTCCATGATGCCCTTGCAGGATATATGGCATTTTTCTAAATAGGAAGAAATGAATGCGTAGGAAAGAATAGAGGCAATATGAACCAAATTAAATCCTTAATGGTTGGGAAATTGGAAAGAAAGACTGTCAGCCAGCCTAGGTCAAGTCAGGGCTGTGAAGTGTAACGTAGTCCCACCTTTGCCCCGCAAAACCATCAGTCTATCATCAAGGTCATTGGCCTTTTCTTCATGGTATGATTGTTAATGTGTTGGGGTTTTTTTTAGCACATCTCTAACCTCATCTGAACTCTTTTCCTTGCCTTCACTCTCCTCTCCTCATTTTCTTTTATGCTCTCAATTTGCCCTTCAAAACCTCATTTTACTGTGTTTCTGGCCGTAGCTGGAGAGACTTAGAAGATTTTTTTTCCTTGATCTACATTTTCATTATGGGCTTCTTAAAAATGAATCTTTTTTGTCACAGTCTCTTCTCGCTTGATATCAACCTAGAGCAAACATGCCAACATATATAAAAGCTGTATATCTGAAAAGCTAAAGAGTTAAAGGCTAGAAGCCCTTCAGGACAGGGAGGATATTTTTCTGCAGACTGGAAAATTCCTGTGTTGCTGCAATATTTTTTGAGTCCACAAAATATAAAGCAAACATTTCACATTTATGTAGGTTTGATTTTAAAGGAAATGGCATGTTATGCTGAAAGAAATAAATGAGCCTTGGCCTGCCTCTTGGTAACCTTTGTAGTTTATATGAAAACTTCCTGACTGACTGTATGTAAAATGATGTTAAGTGGCATAAGTGTTTGTTTATTTTTAAGGATCTAACTGCAGAACAAGCATCTGTGAAATTTATTGCTGTCTCTAATGCAAAAAACTCTACATGTTTTTGGATTGTTTTGGAGAGTGGACAGTAGCAGATGCCTGTCTATGAGGATAAGATCAAAGCAAGATCAGAGTGGTATTTCCCAGGTACACTGAAGCTTACAGTAAGCCATAAGGCCTCTTGAATGGGATGTGGTGATGGGGACTAGCACTCTCAGGTGATTTTTCTATTTTTCCTGAATTTATTCAGTCACTTTTTGAATCTTTGTAAGCTCTTAGCATCCACACCATGCTATGGTGACGAGTTGCACAGATGTTGTGGAATGTTGTATGAGAAAGTGTTTGAGCATGTTGTATGAGAAAGTGTTTCCTTATATTTGGTTTGAACCTGCTCACCCATTACATTGCTCCTCTTCCAAAACTTGTTCTGTACCACTGATCAAATTGTAGAACTTTTCCTGCATGCTAGATTTCAAAGACTGCTATACCGTGACAAAAAAACCCAAGCTTCAAGACAATGCTGAGCTCCTTCTACATGCCTGGGTTCTTGATATATACTAGTGGTATTTCTGATGGGGGTTGGCAAATTTGTTCTCAGATGTTGATATGCCAACAGATGTTCCTGAAACACATAGAATATGTTTAAGCGTCTTGTCCTGATCTGAAAGTGTCTGCAGCATAAAGCACAAAGAGAAATGATGCTGTCTGTGACAGCCAATTGCTGGCAGTTTTAAAAGAGAACATCTACATTCATATTTCTACTTTATTGCTCTGTGTGTATTTGTGACCCTCCAACGCAATAAAAAGAAAATTAAACCCTCAATGTCACAACCCATAAACTAATTTTGCTAACAAAGAACAGAAAAGGAGGGGTTCAAGAGGAGCAGAATTTCTCTTTCCATTCCTAGGAAGCAGCCAAGCAGCCATGTGGTATTGCCCTGACCTTTCTTTAGCCATTTGTTCCTCTCTGCTTCTCCCTTGGATGTGTTTCTGTGTCACTTAGCAGTCGCATAAATAATGTCAAGAGGCTTTATGTGATGGAAAGCTGCAGTGAGCCATGAGCCATTACAGCTTTAATTAGGTACACAAACTAAACCCAGCAGTAATATGTCTGGGGTACCATGAATGTCACAATCACAAGTCCTTTCTCGGTGAGGGCAAAACGATGTTAGGAGGCATAAGGAAAACTACTATTTATTATAGAAGCAGGTTTTGCTTTCACTGGTTCTATTTCAATTGGCAGATATCCCCTCTGTTGAACAAAGACTTCAGGGTATTCTTCTCTCCATCCTGCCTTTGCTCACCTGCCAGTTTTTAAGGGCTATTGTTTTCTAAGAGGATATGGTGAGTAATGCTCACAACCAGCTGAGGTACTACCTTGAGGCAAACATGGCATAACTATCTGAGCAACTCAGGCAGCATTCTCAACATAGGAAATACTTTGGAAGAGTTTCTGGATTTCTGAATAATTTAGAGCTGGTCTAAGATTCTTTGAACCTTGAAGATATTTCAGGCTACCCTGGAAAGTGCTCAGCTAGGCCCCACTCTGCTCTCAATGAAATAGTAAGCTCGTTTCATCCTGTGTTCACTTATGGCAGATGACAGCTATTTTTGAAAGCATGGCTCTGTAGCATAGCTTTTAAAGAAGCACATCTTTAAAGAATAGGGATTAGGGTTACAAAAAGTCTTTGGGCCAGCTGCCTTCCCTGTCATGTGCCTGGGAAGCTGCAGGCCAAACAATTTTGAAGACAACCTATCAGAAGGCAACATAAGTAATCAGAAGGCAATGATGCAAGTGAGGACAATTCAAATGCTTTCATGAAATGTCCAGTTCTTGAAAGTCTGCTTGTAGCAAAATTATTTCATAAGTGTGGCTAATACTAACACAAAGCTAATAGTCCCCAGTAGAAGCAGTTGCAAAACAATTTCCCTGACATCCTTATAAGCACTTTCATAATTATTGATATTTCACAGAAAATTTGTAAGCTACAATATTTTAGAGCTGGTTAAAGACACAGGGTTTCCGACTTCTATGGAAGTTATAGCCCTACTTTTTTAGCTTGAAAAACACTGTAGTTATTCCGGTGTTTGTTATAGCTATTTGAATATCCTGACAGACCTAAGTGAATTGACTTGAAACCTCATGACTCACCTTAGAATAACTAATGTTTCTTATCAGCCAGCTTTAATTCACATTTATCTTGTGCGTTTTGACCAGTCATTAATTTCTGCAGTTGAGAGAGACAGGTAAAGTTACAATTTTTTTCCCTTCATTTTCCTGGTCAGTTTCCTTCAGTTGTGTGTAAGGGACTTGCTAGCTGAGTTTTCTGTAAAGCTTTCCACACAGAGTATTTCTGTCCATCTCTGCTCCTCTGAAAGTTGTCATGAGTATTTAGTGATACATAGAAAGGATGTTAAGAACTGCTGCAGGAGGGCTAGGTGCATAAAGTAGGAAGAGAGACTCTATGACTTTCACTATGGTGTGCATCAGTCCACAAGAGGCCAGGTTGTAAAATACATTTTTCAGAGTGGGAATTTAATAACCTTATGACCATGGTATGCAGCACATGTTTAGCAATACTTTAAACAGGACAACTGCACAAATCAGCAGGTTTCAGTGAAACAGTTTTGCATGGATAAAAATACTCCAGTTGAAACTGTTTGGAGGAAGGAAGGCAAAGTTTTTCTGACAGATGACAAAAGCATTACATGAATTGACAACTGAGTATTTGGAAACACCAAAAAAGACTATGCTTAGAAGCAACCATCTCTTTAATAAAGTATCAGAACTTAAGCTCTTCTTGTTTTCTTCTTTTGCAGAAAGATCAAAAGTTAATTTAATTTTGGAATTTTCTCTGAGGTTACTCAACAGATACACAATGTACTAATTTGGGTGTGCTTTCTGTATTAAAGGATCAACAATTTACTGTTCAGTGCAATCTCAAAGGATGTCCATGTCTTACCTAATTCTGGCAAATTTCCTGCCACTTCCATATTTTATACTAAAGAAAGTTCTGATTAAGAAAGGTAATTCAAACATGTACAAATAAGCATATGCCAAACATTAAGCATTTGTCTAGTTCTAATACAATCAATGCTAAACTTGGGTTTCAGAGTATAATCAAAATCTGATTTGAATGTAAAAAAAATACCTGGTCTTTAACAGGACTTCTTAGTCTCTTGTATTAGTTCTGCTCAAAAACTGAATATGGATTTATACACAACAAAGCAACAGATCTTGGATCCTGATATCAGTGAGACAACACTATGTGTGATAAACCGCATGCTGAAAGAATTTGCATGCTGCACCCCTGGTTTTAGCTGCTCTTCTTAGCTTTGGCTGTGACAAAGCTGCACTCTAGTGGAACTGAAGCAGAAACACATGCCCTGGGCTGACGACTCTGTATCTCCTCAGCCCCTTTGCTTGCCTACAGCTCTGCAGAGATGTTTCAGGTGCCTGACAGATTTACAGGCCTGGAGGTCACTTAGAAGATACTCCAGACTGCGATCATCCCAAATGACATGCCTGTGGTATGATTAAGAGAGAAGTTTGCACACCGTTTTTATGGTATGACTACTCACCTCACTGGATTAAAGAGCAAAGGCACTCACAAACTATGCTGCAGAGTCCCTAAATCTGTGCAACACCATTAAATCACCAGAACATCTGGGGTTATCAAGATTATGGACAGGTTATTTTCCCAAAACATCTCAGCTCTGCAGCCCCCACTGTTTCTAGTGACCACTAGTGTCTCATTATTTATTTCACAGATTTTAAGTGCCTTAATAGGACCTGAGTTCTTTATAATATCTGTCCCAAGAGCACCTGACCTTCAAGCTGGTTAAATCAGCATTGATACACAAAAGTCAAGTAGTAGAGCCAAAGCTGGAGTTATTGCCAGTAACCGAGTTAAAGTGAGGCTAAGATCAGTCCCTGTTATTTAAACAACACAAGATGTGCCTTGGATAATGTCCAAATCTCACCTGACAAGAAAATAGACTGGAACTAAAGGGCTTTTGGTTCCTACATATAGCCAATAGCCACCAGAAGGAACCCATTCGTGTCATGTTAACTTCGCTTGTGTGAACTGTATGTTCTGAACCAAAGCCAAAGGTGAAATTATAGCATAAGAGAACCAATGTACCATACAAATGACACAGGAATTAGTAGAGAGTTATCAAAAAACACAGGAGGGAGCAAATTTGGCAGCTGAATATTACTTACATTGAAATCTATTTGGCTTTACAGATCCACGTACCACTGTAAGCTCTGCTGTCATCTTCTGTTACAGAGGCCAGTATGGACATGCTGCTACCGAGTAGGTCTGGACTCTGGATTGTTGTGCCACAGAGCATGGTAGGCAATACGTGAGGATCCCAAAGAAGCTTCTGTTCTCAGATTAAAGAGATGCTTGTGAACACTTCTACACAATGGAAATTAACTTTGTTTCATTCTCCAAAATGAATGTAAAATTTCAGTAGCATTTGACAAATGTTCTTGGTCTGAAAAGTAGAAGTGAGGCAATATTTATTTTTGGCATTTTTAAAAATTAAATACTTAAAGACTTTGTGAAGTAACTTTTTGGTTACTCATTATCTTAATTTCATTTTTGAAGATTGATAAAATAGTCAGGACAAAATATATGAACCAGAAATTGATTGACCACTGTTTCTGTAGAAGTACTCAGTCTAAAGGTTCCAGAGTTTGTGGCCTGTGCCACAACCCATAAACTGGGTGGGCCTCACCTTTTAGATGAAAAGTGCATGAGGCAAGTCATGGTTACATCTCAGATATACCCTTGGTGTGTGCAGAGCAGAGGGCCTTTGAATCTTTCCTATTACCTGTCTGTACAGCACAAAGCACAGGGGAACTGTGAACTTGGTTTGATGATCTAGGATTCACACTAGTACTGCCAATAACAAAGAAACATTCACTGTCTGTATCTCAAGACCACATTTTGTGCTTAACATTTTAACCCACACACCGAATTGCAGATTTTGTGATAGAGGCAGCACTTCAAGATGCTCATTTCAAAAATACAAAGATAGCTTAAAAGCTGTTCACAACTGATTTAGAAAAGAAAGAAACACACAAGGGACTGTATTTCCATGATAGCCGTGCCTTCATCTTGACCGTCAGCAATGTGATTCTGTCACAAGCTTTCTTTGCAAAACATCAGAATACCTCCCTTTGCAGAGGAAATGTTAGCTACCTCTATTTGAAGCAGCACCAAGGGAATGTGTTCTTGTAACTTCAGTTTCCAGAATGAGAAGCTACGCTTGAGCTCTTTTGCTTGCACTAAAGAACGAAAGTGACTTAAAATCTTCTGTTTTGGAGAAGACTCTCTTTTTGTGCTTAATATTCCATGGTCTTGATCATTACCTCTTCTTTTAAAAAAAACCCCAACAACCCACAACAGATCTCTTTTTTTCCCTATTACCATAAAGCTGTAGACCATACATCTTCAGTCAGGTGCATGAATAAAACATTCTGAAGCAATCCTTCCATGTTCCTTGTCCTGTTTTGGTCGCTGTTCAAGCTGTTGGCTTCAGGCAATAATTTGTTAATGTAGGTGTGTCATGTTTTCTTGTGACTGCACAGGCTGGAAGAGTGACTGAATAAAGGGGAGAGGAAATTCCAAGGCTGTAACAGAGCCGGGCCTAAAGGTAGGGCTGTGGACTAACAGGGAGTATCATCTTACAGCCATGCTTATAGAAAGAGATTTTTTTACCTTCAGAGAAGGGAGAAGACTTATTTCAGTAATTGATTGAAACACAGTAATGTATTCAGTAAAGGCAACAGTAATAATAGGACTAAGGCTGTAGTTTCATGTTTGTCTTATGCTCTTCTAAACATAGGCAGTTCCACTACCCTCTCATACTACCTTCCCATGGCTAGGTACTCAGGCAGAGCAAGGAACAGATCTGGCACTGTGACAGCAGCACCCTACTCAATTTGTCTTAATGAGTCCATAAAATCACAGTCCAAGATACAAAGATGTGCACTTTTCCTGAGGTTTCTGGAAGGCTGAAACCTCAAGAAGGGTTTAGAGATTACAGATGGATCTCCAAATGTTGATGCTCTCCTAAATCATAGGTCTCTGTTGCTCATTTACTCCAAAATCTGGCATCAGCACACTTTGAATCAGGCCCTAAAATTCTACTTTAATATTTTTGTAGTGAGCTTTGAGAGGCAGACGTTTGCCACTTGCAGGAAGGAAAACTGTTGAAAAAAAATAGGAGGAGAAATAGAGGGAAAATATCAGATACTCACATTTAAATAAATCTTATTTTGCAGATGCTAGGGTTAAGGTGCACAACAATCAATACAGCTGACATGTTTTCTTCTAATTGTCATCCTTGTTGTTCTTTTATATCAAGCCCACATGCTATGAGGAGTAGTGAAGAGACAATTTCATATCTACTAATTATTATCATGATGTTATTAATTTAGACTAAGGATAATAATAAGATAGGGCGTGTGTAGAAAGAACTCATTATAAAATTAATTGCTCTGATTAGGGTCAACACATAAGATAAGGTTTATAAAGCATTTCAGAAACAATTAGTTTTGATGGTTATTTGGCATCCTAAGACATGTAAATCTAGAGCATGTATTTTACATTTCTCTCCCCTCCCCATTCATATGCTAAGTCCTCTGATAAACGCTGCTTGTTCAAAAGAAAATTGAAATCAGTGGATTGAAGCAAAGCTGGATAATGAGGTATTATTGATATATTCTGTAAATGCTTCAATTATTCCTGCCTTCGGTTTTGAAATTATTTCAGAGAAACAAAAAATAAATAAAAAAATCGCTTTTTACAAAGTCAATTTTAATTTCTCCATTGCATTTGTGGTTGTTGTCTTTCCCCTTAATAGACATGGAAAGGGCTTGATTATAGTTATCTTTCTGAATATACTGTTGCTCTTTGTAATTCCTTTCTCTTGACTCTCAAGGGCTCTCTCACAGAATGGTGCCCCTCAGTTATGTGAAGCACCTGTTCCCAATTCATCTCTGTAAATGAAACTTAACATGGCTTTGTCTCCTTGCATCTTAAATGCACTCTCTTCTTTTCTTTCTTTCTCTCCCCTGCATTCTTAAAGAAAACGACTGACAGAAGGAGCTAGCAGAAATATCCTTAACACAAAAGAGTGATTGTGGATTCAGGATGTTCTTCATCACAAAGGTCTGCAGCAGTCTACATTCCTTCCTAATGCAGTTGAGTTTTGGCACTTGATTTCAATGTGATCACACTCGGTCAATCCTCACAGCTTTCAAAGATCCTATCCTAAATACTGCAAAGAGACAGCTTAGCTAAGCTAACTGCTGCTGGCCCAACAGCGGTCTGATTGTTGTCTGCCACAACACATGGGCTCTCAGAGGATCATCAATGTAGCTGCCCTCACACTAGATATATCCATTTTGGTTTTGCTCATGTCCTTTTCTTGCTGTCCAGTCACTCAGACTAACAATGGAAACAATTCATTCCTCTATCCAACAAATGAGATGAGAAGTCCTCAGGCATTTTTTTAAAAGAAGCAACTATCATTATCTTCATCTTTGCAGTTGGGGAAACTGAGGCCCTGAGGTGCATAACTAATGTACTCAAAAGACCGAAGTGCTGCTGGGATACAGCCTATTTCTCCAGAGCCCTGGCACAGAAAGAACATCAGGGAGCCGTGGGTACATGAGCACAGCATATCTAGCTTCCTGGATTCAAGTCCCTGAGAAACACAGGAGGGTGCAATTAGGAAGGCAACCAGAGCTTACTGAAGTCAGTGGAAATCTTTCCAATTATTTGAACAGGAATCTGGCACAAGCCCCTGATGAATCCTCTGGGGCTGCCTGTTGCCTGCTCTGCATGGCTCATTAACATCAAAATTCATTTTGAGCACTTAGCTCCTCAACTGACAGGTTTGCAGGTATCTGTGCTTATCTTTCCATTGCAAGCAGCAGTGAACAGAGACAGGATGAAGAAAAGAGTATAAGAGGGGAGAGATCAGCCATAGCAAGTCACAAGAGGAAGCAGCTTACAGGAGTGGCAGGACCTCTTGTTCCCTTTTGCCTCACCTCCAGAAGCTTGGCAGAAACCTGACAGCTTTGTGGCAGTTCGTAGAGCAAACACCATTTCTCAGCTTATTTTCTATTGAAAAGACGAGCAGCTTGATACTGTGATTGATCGATGCTCCTAGTGAGTCAATACTCAGATCACCTGCGGTAAATCCCAGGAGCAGTGCCAAAACTGCCATGAGTGACTATGTCTGAGCACAGTGCCAAATTCTCCTTCCCCTCCCACACAAGAAACACAACAAGCCCATGGAGCTGGGGTGAGTTGACATCAGCACACCAGAACCTAGAAGCTAGCTCATTTCAGTCTCTGAGACATCATGATTGGATATACAGCTCCAGGGGAAAGGCCTAGGAAAAGCCACACATCTTCTAGAAGAGAAAATAGCACAGACAGGAGTTTTGGAGAGCTGCAGTAATGCAGTACACTACGCCGGGTGATATGCCACTCAGACAATGCCCTGTATCAGAGCAAGCCAGGCTATTTCGTGAGTCTAGTATAATGACCAAAAAAAAAAAAACCAAACCAGATTATACAACAGCAGGCAGTCCTGCCGCTCAATACCAAGTAATAAAAATCAATTGAATGATCAATAGACATTTCTGTCCACCAGGGCTTTGAAGATTCTGCTGTCATGCTCTCTGTTATAATTAGCACTTGATGAACTTAAAATGTTTAATGACTGTGAAATTGCATTCCTATAGAGCCAATGCACATCTGGAATAACAGCATGCAATTCAGGGGTCTATGGAGTCCCACACCATTAAACACAGAACTTCAGACAGCTTTCACTGTGAAAATGGAGCAGGCTCTTTGACATGCTAACATCAGCTCTGGTCCACTTGCTTTTCAAATCACTGGCATAGCAGACAAACTTCAAAGAGCTCAGGATACACTTTAAAGCAACTACAGCATTTGCTTGTTTAGAAATGAATGTACTCTCCTGGCAGTAGATGAAGAGAGGCAGACCACCCTTACCTCAATTTCACCTTCATAGTCAGAATGAAGGCAGAATGGGGTATATCACTCTATATACCTATATATATACATAGGGAGGGAGAAAAACTCATTGACCAATGGGTATAAAATAAGCTGCTTTGTGATATAGATTAGAAAATAGAAACTTTTGTGGGGAGAAAAAGGAGAAAATGCATTGCAAATGAGATTGACTCCAACCGACAGTTTTGCAAGGCTTAGAATGCAATGGGGATGTACAGGAAGGTAACTGTTTTCTTCTCCAGAATCAGTATTTTTCACCGTAAGCTTTTTTGCCTTGCACACTAAATGAAAACAGCACTCTCTTGCCTGAGCTGGGGGCACACACTTGAAAAAGAAAGATGAATTAGCAAAGACAAGACAAAGGGCAAGGAGAGGCTCATGTTTTCCTTCCCAAGTTCAGCAGAAACTTGGTCATGAGCTATTTAGAACTGATCCCTTCATAGGGCCAGGATAACCTGGACTAACGTTTCTAGCTGTGCTATTCATTCTCCTCCTGGAAACCAAAACCCCAAAAGAGAAGACCCATTGTATCAGATGGCCATTTTCAAAGAGCATACACACAAGGTAGATCAGATGGTGTCATCAATCTTGCTTTAAGGGCTAATGCCAAGAGTATGAATGTGACTTTCAGAAGATGTTCACCCTGAGAGGCTGGTGGTCTCAGAATGAGGACCTACAATATGGGAACACTGCGTGGCAGGTCAAACTGGCCTAAGCTGCCTTTCATTCTACGTAGAAGTCTAAAAAAAAAAAAAAAAAAAAAAAAAAGGCGGCCTGCAAATGGATTTTGTCCTTCTAGGGCTTTTCTGTGCCAGTGTTCAGAACCCTGGCTTTCTAGTATCATGCTACGCAGATATTAAAAAAAGCTGAGGCAGAGTATCAATCAAAATTATCTCCTTTAATGCTGTCTCCTCAATTATGGAATAAAATTATCTTCTGTCTCCTTGCACCTGCCACCATTGGTCTCAGAGTCCAAGGCCACACAAACATAAGCCTAAATATTTGTAAATATCACGATTTCACTCTGACTACATGTGTGTCTGCACAGAAATTCAATAGGATAGCTGTTTTAAATCTCATACTTGATTGCTTCAATTTTTAAAAGACTCTATGGAAGGCTTGTCATGAGTTTATTGTGAAGAAAGAAAAGTAAAACTGTTAGCATTATGCTAGCATTCATCATGTGGACAAGGTTAATGCATGGTAAGATATGAGGGCTGGACATGAATCTATAGGGCTTGATCTCAGAATTCAAGCTGAACTGCTTAAAGGTTTGTCTATGCTAACATCACTGCTAGAATTAGCCAAGTCACTCCTGTTTCCAATCTGCAAGGTCTGAAAGCTAACATTCTGTGCCACATAAAAATGCGATGAAGATCATACATTTCTGAAACAGAACAGTATCTCATATTTAAAGAAACTTGCAAAAATATGCATGAATATGAATTAAAAACCAACAAAAAAATCCCTTCATATACTACATGAGAATTACCAGTGTGTATTTTCTGTCTGCTTTTTGTAAGGTGTATGTAGAACCTTTTAAAGCTAGGGGTTAAACATTCGACCTTTACTTTGAGCTTTCCCACCTCTGAAGTGTTTCCATAGATACTTTATATAAGACAACCTGACCTTTGAAGGGTGCTCTATTGAGTTTTCAAATACTACCTGATTGTAACACTTTATCCCTAACCTGTTCTTGGCTTCTGCTTCCTATTACTATGATGAATCTCTAGTTTTCAATCTGTAAGGGCAAGGTCTTTGTTTTTTTCTTCAAACTTTAGTAGCACAGCACTGGATCCAGCCTTTGCTTCACCAATTCTTTGATCAGCTGAGTTCTCACAACAGAACTGCAGCAAAACCATAAGCAATAGAAAAGCTTTGTGAATTCAAGTCCCTACTGCTCTTAAACACCCCCCTATCCCCCTTTTTTTACTCTTTTTCCAGAATAAGTGTAGGTGTAATTAGCTGTTGTTTGCCACTTCAGCCATAACAGGTAGCAAGACAGCCTGAAGATATGGCACATCTTTGCTTGGCTATTCCTCAACCTGTTACATGGGTAGCAAAGGCCACACCAAATTCCTACCCTGTCCTAAAAGCATATCCCAGAACACAGCCTAGAACATTAGTTACTGATCTACTGCACCTGGCTTGTTATATTAATCTAAAATGACTGGATTATAGTTTATATTTCAGGGAAATATCCCAAGTTACGAGAGCTGGAGAAGCTGGGCCATTGACCTCAAAGAAGACATGATAATTTACATCAGCCAGAGTAGCAGCTTGGTGGAGCTTTGCTGATTTAAACCAGTGGAGGATTTCACCCATTATCCCTGGAAACGTTCCACAAAAATACAGTGTTCCCTCTAGTCCCTCTTATCATTGTCTTAAGCAATTACTGCACTACATTCCCAAGAAAGGATATAGCAATATATATTTTAATCTCAAGGTGACTTACTGCCTGTTTTTCCATAACAAGAGACGACTGCTTTACTTCAATATCTTTTATTAGTGGTGAAAAAAGAAAAGGTAGTGATCAGATTTTGTAATTGAATAGAGAAGGTAATTTGCACTCCAGTCTTCTTGGAAATGAGGCTTTTTATTAGAAAAAGGAAAAGGTCTGAAAGGAATAACTGTCTTTCATGCATTGTGGTACATAAAAAAAAAGCCAGAGAATAGTGGGGGCTGTCAACTTTCTTCCCTTGTGTACTTTTTTCCTGGAGAGAAAACCAGAGCTAAATCCTGGCCAGAACTCTGTGGCACTGTCCAGTTACTTGGCTTACTATCTCTCAAGGGTCCTGAATGTGTGCAGCCCTTGTAGTTACAGGCCTTGTCTTGGACTGATGATACCAGAAACAGCACAGAGGAAGAGAGGGATTAGGTTCTGGAAGTGTGTGAAGACAGTGTGAAGACCTGCATCATGTTCCAGGCTGTACCTAAGGAGACATCCTCTCCACATCCTACCTGCCACCAGCCCACAGGGCCAGCATTGCAGAAGTTATAGAAATGGACAGTAAATACATCCTTCATTGCTGACATATTTGAGGCAGGGGTATTGTTCCTGCAAAAATCAGATGTCATGAAAAATGAGCACTGTGTACTCTAGCTACAGCTCAGGTGTCTGTCTGAAGAAGTAGAGAGACTCAATTTTAAATTTGAATTAAAATTAGCGTTAAGAACTTCATGAATGAGACTGAAATCAGTGTCTCAGAGAGCTATGCTTCCACTTCAGTAGACTGGAAGGTGGTTGAAAGCCCAAACTTTTGTTTTACAAAATATAAAGTAACAGTTTTGACACCTTTTGGTAAAGTTTCTAGATAAAGCAAAAAAGCCTGCTTACAAGTCAAATTTACATTTCCATTTCATTATGAAATAGCAATTTCTTTTCGTTTGCTTATTAAAATCCAGAATGAAACACAAATGGAAGGTGAAAATGTCAGATTTATTTTGGATTTATTCAAGAGAAAAAATAAAAAGAATAGCCAAACTGCAGAAGCAGTTGAAAATGAAGACTCCACTGTCAGAAAAAATCCTGCTTATCTCCTTATTGAGGAACAAAAGTAAGAACAGTGATATTTTTCATAGACTTTTTTAAAAAAAGAAACTGAAATACTGTTTTATGACTGCATTTTATTCAATGGGATGGATTTTCTCACTCACTCAGACTTTTCTCTGCCTGCAGGCCATGCCACATGCCTGGAGAAAACAGGCAATGCCACTGATACTAGCGAAGAACCCACTGAAGCACAGAGTTGTGAACTGTTGAACCAGCCTTGACAGGAGCTCAAAAGAAGATGATGACTTGTTGCTTGGAGAGGCCCTACATAGTTGTGTAAGATGGGGATGGCAGGATCAGCTGTGATTTCAGATTTGAATATGTCCTGAGTCTCAAACAATCAAAAGCTGCATGACTGTAGCAGAAGAAAAAAATTCTTAAGCAACAACTTCTCATTTGGAAATCCTGGGTCACATCCTCTACGGAGACAGTCAGCTTCTCGAGATTAAGAGAGCCCAGGATCAGGCCACCTGGACTTTTTGTTCATGTTTTCAGAGCATGGGAAATTCAGCAGCAGCAGCCATCATCAGGTGCAGCTGAACAAGTACATATTAAACACCATTTCTGTATATATGAAGTTTTACAGTTCAAAATCACTTCGGGGATCTTCAAGAGGGGAAGGGAAGATGAACTGTAGATTTTAATAAACTGGTGTGTTTTTCGTTTCTGCCTCTACCTTGTTTGGTTGCTGAGTATATGGCAAGAATAAATGAAGATAGATAACCTAGGGGTAAAATAACTGCATTGCAAAAACAGTTCAAGCCAAGCTTTATTTTTCAATTGGCTAAAGAAGAAGCTTCTTAAACTTAGTATGACCTAGAAACTGCACGTTCCCCAACAGTCCCAACAGCCCTAATTAGTTGAAGAAACTGAGCGTTTTACCACATAACCTTCAAATCATCTCTTTGAATTCACTCTTTGCCTCTAAATTTCACTGGTTTCCCAAGTGTTTCCTTGTCTCATTTCATACAGCTAATGAAACAACTCAATCAAGGAGCAGGTTTTTATATGTGAGCAGATTCTGTCTGCATTCTAAAGGGCTGAAATTTGAAATAGATTGCCACTCTTTGATTTGTTCCTTAAAGTAAAATGAGTGTCGGCACCACATCCTCTGTCTGACCTACAAATGGTTTTTGTTAGGTACCTCACCTCCCTATTTACTCAGAATACTTTCACATTTCAGGGGAGAAGAGTTTGGGCATGGGAATCCAAAGTGTTTTGTCTCTCATGTATGGCTGCTTTTTGAAATGTGTAACCCCTCTCCAGCTTTACCTTTTGAGATGGGGTATTTTACTCTGTATCCTGTGAAAGATCTTGTGAACAGAACACACTTCATAAGTTGTCACGGCACTGATGTTGCCAGACCTGGCACATACATATAGAAATAAAATTTTATCCAGAGCAGAGGGTGATGGGGGCATCCTGTTCACCAAAGGCCTCTCTTCCTTTTTTTCTTCCGACAGCTGTTCGGAAATTGTCTTTCAGTGACCCTTACCCCAACCTTCCAGGAACAGACCTCTAGCCCAAGACATCTAACCCAAATTGACCAAAGTAGTGTGATCCCATTCCAAAGTTTTGGAAATTAACCCACACAGAGGAAGTCTGGAATTTGTGCAACATTTCTAGAGCTTCTTCTGCCTTTCTCCTTGTTTTCTTTCACTAACTTATTTTCACTATGACTAAGTAGAACAAATACAGTTGAAATTGCTATTAGAGTTATCGCCATTGGCAAATCCTCTACTAGGGAAGAAACTGTTAGAATTTAATCCATTTGAAATATCAAGTCAATAGAATTCAGATGATTAAAGTGTTCACATCCTATAGGTACCTGATGACCTTCAAAATTTGGGGTCTAGTTGACTCAGTCAGCTACACCAGAATCCTCAATGTGGTCACTGTGTGCCTCTTTTTCTCACTTTGAACTGATCGTAGTTAAAAGCAGGCACTTAGTCAAGAGATTTGTAAGCTTATCTAATCAGTGTTTCGAGGACAGCTGGTAAGCAAAAGAAAATGAAGTCAACTAGTCTGTAAAAGAATTTTTTTATACTACTTTTTTCTAAAAATATTCAAGTAAAAGCTTTCTTAAAATATGAAAAAAATATTACTAGATTTTCACTAAAAAACTCAAATCTGTTCCTGCTAAAGTTGTGGGTTTTTGAGAATAACTGAAGATCATTGTGTGTGTGTAAGCATTTCAGTGAAAAAATTTGGCCAGCCCCAACAGTCTCTTAGAGAACTTCTTTGTCTTACTGTTACTCACGTGGTGATAAGTACATAATGGGGTAAAGAAATTACTTATTGGCCAAGGCTCTTATCTGCTTGCTTTCTAAACAAGCACACATTGTATATTTGATGGCTATAAAAACAATAACAAGAATTCAAGCTCATTAATGCCAAGGCACAATGAAGAGAACAAAGGAAAACTAAAAGGGAAGAGATGAAAGAAAGCAGGGCATAAAAATCTCACCTCAAGAACCAGCTGGGAATTTTCCACTGGGAGGATTTCTTGATGCAAAATAACTTTCACAAAAATCCAAATTCCATTTTTTACAGTAAATATTTCAACTCTGCAGTGGGGGAAATTGCAATGAAGCTACATGATTTCAACATTTTTCAACATTTTCAAATTCTACTTTAGGTCAAAGACAAATGCTCAAAGATTGGAATATCCCTTAGGAGAAAAAAAGAAGTCATCCAGATTTGCTTTCTCACTTTGACCTTCCTGTGTAAGCTTTTATTTTGACAACCAAATTCCCATCAGATGGAAGCAAACCCAATGGTTCAGAGTCAACTGTGGTGTCATTTGGCTTGAAGCTTTGACAACTTCTGGTTTTCTGGCTGTTCTTGGAGGAATGTTATTCAGAGGAAGTTTGCTCCAGGTTGCAATGTCTTTCAGACGCATTTCCTTTTCACGTTAACTGAGGACACAAACAGAAACCAACACCATCGATAAATGACATATCCCTGTTCTGTACCATGTTCTGACTTCTCACAATGGGGTAACAGAGGAGGTTATTTGCTGGGCCTGTCCAGTATCACATAAACATATCATATACCTCTTCTGCTACAACTGTTATTCCTTTCCTAAGAGCTGCTCATTTTCTTCATGTGCAAAATTTCACAGCTGCTTGAAAATGTGCTTATGTTTCTGACGCTATTTTTGCCTAGTAAGAGATCCACTCACACAACTTGGAACTTTGCGAAAAATGCAACTGATTCCAGTTTTGTGTCAAAGTTCAGTATTGTGCACCTTCCATGACCATTATATTGAAGGATTAGCATTATATTGAAGAATTAGCATTATCTGGAATAATTAGAAAAGTAACATTTATAATTATCAGACACTTTATTTACATATCTAACAACCAAACTCTCTTGGAGACCTAGCTCTAACTCAGCAGCTCCTCAATGCTGAGTTGATGTTCTACCAAATGGTTAATTAACAGTGCACAAGACAGTTCCGGTTCCGCAGGCCAATGAACTGGTTATACAACTCCAGTGCTCACCTTTCTGTTACCTGGTACTGGTAAATTTAAGCAAACCAAAAATATTTCTTTCAAGACTGTTTCATCAAGAGAAAAATTTACCCTGCAGAAACTTTCTCACCTATTTAAAATGTATCTGTAGCATAAAGCATGACTGGTTCAGGGCACACAGCAACGCAGCTCTGTTTCACTCTCATTCTAACTCAAACCAGGCTTTGCCTACCTGGGCTTCTGCAAAATGAACCGGGCTTGTCCTCACCCCGAGGTGTTCAGCCCAGGGCCGGGAGCTAGAAGCTGGTATTCCTTCAGGCTGGAAGAGCAGTGCTGGAGCTGGTGGACTGCTTGCACCACCTAGTGATGCCTGCGGGCTTGCACAGCTCCTCCTCCCTGACTGAAGCAAAAGTGAATGCTGGCTCAGGATGTTAAGAGATTTCTGAAGGGAAAAAGGGAAAAACAACACTTAAAACACAAATACTGTTACAATGACTAACGTTCTCTCCTCAGCATCACTATTTTTTAACTGACTTATCCTCTGACACACAATGTAACACTAAGTTAAGTACATCTGCATCACATTTGTATGGATATCAGCTGAACTACACAGAGTTTACAGGGCACAAGAGAGAGGTACTGGACTGACCTGGAGAAAACAGGATGGAATGGGGAGGGTCAACAACATTTACACATGCATTTTTCTGTAAATCCAAAGTTTTCAGACAAAACAATTCTAGAGGGTCATTTATAGTCCCCAGAAACAACACCTTCTACATTAAAGAAACTCTTCTGTGCAAAAACATTTTCACCACTTTCTTCATGCTCATCTATGAAGTAACCTTTCTCTAGAGATTTTCCAGGATCCAGTTCACTGCAAGGAGGAAGCTATGTCTACTTGGATATGTGACTTTGCAAAGAGCTGAAGTGCAGCAGTGGCTAGGGGATAGAAGGCTGTTCTCATTTGTATTGGGTTTGCATGGCATGTTTTGGTAGCAGGGAAGCTACAGGGGTGGCTTCTGTGAGAAGCTGCTCAAAGCTTCCCCTATGTCCAATGGAGCCAATGCCAGCTGGCTCCAAGACAGACCCACCGCTGGCCAAGGCCAAGCCGATCAGCGATGGTGGTGGCGCCTCTGGGGTAATCTGTAAGAAGAGGGAAAAACCCTACACAATGGCAACTGCAGCTGAGAGAGAGGAGAATATGTGAAACAACTTTGCAGACACCAAGGTCAGTGAAGAAGGAAGGGGAGGAGCCCCAGGCACTGGAGCAGAGATTCCCCTGCAGCCCATGGTGCAGACCCTGGTGATGCAGGCTGTGCCCCTCAGCCCATGGAGGTCCATGGTAGAGCAGATCTCCACCTGCAGCCTGTGGAAGACCCCACGCTGGAGTGGGGGTGCCCAAAGGAGGCTGTGACCCTGTGGGAAGCCCATGATGGAGCAGGCTCCTGGCAGGACCTGTGGACCCATGGAGAGAGGAGCCCATGCTGGAGCAGGTTTGCTGACAGGACTTGTGACCCCATGGGGGACTCACGCTGAAGCAGTCTGTTCCTGAAGGACTGTAACCCATGGAAGGGACCCACGCTTGGAGCAGTTCATGAAGAACTGCAGTCCATGGGAAGGACTCACGTTGGAGAAGTTCGTGCAGAACTGTCTCCTGTGGGAGGAACCCCATGCTAGAGCAGGGGAAGAGTGTAAGGAGACCTCCCCCTGAGGAGGAAGGAGCAGCAGAGACAACGTGTGATGAACAGACCACAACCCCCATCCCCTGCCCACCTGCAACACTGGGGAGGGGAAGAAGGTAGAGAAAATTGGGAGTGAAGTTGAGCCCCAGAAAAAGGGAGGGGTAGGGTGAAGGTGTTTTAAGATTTAGTTGTCATTTCTCATTACCCTACTCTGATTTGATTGGTAATAAATCAATTTTCCCCAAGTCAAGTCTGTTTTGCCCATGACAGTAGCTGCTGAGTATCTCTCTGTCCTTATCTCAACCCACGAGCCTTTCGTTGTATTTTCTCTCCCCTGTCCCACTGAGGAGGGGAGTGATAGAGCAGCTTTGGTGGACACCTGGCTGTTGTGGTTTAAGCCCAGCTGGCAATTAAGCACCACACAGCTGCTCGTTCACTCCCCTCCCTCCAGTGGGATGGGGGAAAGAATCAAGAAAAAAAAGTAAAACTCATGGGTTAAGATAAAGACAGTTTAATAGGGCAGAAAAGGAAGGGAAAATAGTAAAAATAGTAGTAATAATAATAGAATATACAAAATGAGTGATGCACAGTACAATTGCTCACCACCCACTGACCAATGCCCAGCCAATCCCCAAGCTGTGGTGTCCCCCAGCCAACTCCCTCCAGTTTATATACCGGGCATGATGTCATATGGCATGGGATACCTCTTCTGCTCGTTTGGGTCAGCTGTCTCCTTGCTGTTTCCCCTCCCAGCTTCTTGTGCACCCCCAGCCTCTGCTGGCAGGGCAGCATGAGAAGCTGGAAAGTCCTTGACTTAGTATAAGCATAAGCACTGCTTAGCAACAACTAAAACATCAGTGTGTTATCAACGTTATTCTCATCCTAAATTCAAAACACAGCACTACACCAGCTACTAGAAAGAAAATTAACTTTATTCCAGCCAAAACCGGGACACTGGCATCTAGCCAGAGTCAACCCAGCACACCACTGAAGCAAAATTCAAAAGATCACTAACTTAATTTGGCCCAGGAATTCATACTTACATTGCTATACACTTTCGGGGGAAGAGCAGTACTTTATAAAAGGCAGGTTTTGGTGAGTTGTTTTAATTAGAAGTGGGACACGGGAGTCACAAATCTTAGGATCTGTGCTGTAAATTACTAAGCACTTATTTTAACTTGAATTGTATTGCCCATCTCAGTGGACCTTTGCATAAAATAGGGGTAATTCTTAACTGCATTGTCAGAGTATTTCCAGGCTTTGCTGGCTAATGCTTGAAAAAGATGTAGAAAATTCTGTAACATAGGAATTATGGGGACTAGAATTAAAATAGTACAAGAGAAAGAGAAGATTTGTGTAAAAAAACATTTCTCTAGTTCTGCCATGGGAAGCAGGGAAGCTACTCACATAAAAATGAGCTTACAGGCTCCTGGTGACTTCATGGGGATTCTCATTCTTTCTGTCGAGTTTGAGGGCAGCGAAGATGGGAGGATATGTGAGCAGAAGTGAGGTGCACTCTTTTCTTCCTGGTACTGTGTTAAACCCAGGTTGAATTCATGTTCCCAGAGATTAACTCAAGTACCTACCCGCAGTCCAATCTTTTATTACATTTATCCAAAGAGGTCTCACCTGAAGAGTTAAGCTGCTGAGTGACATCTATATATGAGCTGATATATGCACTTTTGGAGTCTGCATCAGTCTAGTAAAGAGCCACAGGAGCTTTTTTGTTGCACTTTGGGCTATGAAGATACACATTGCCTTTTCTCTGCCTGAGCATTTCTCTGATGCCTAGTCACTTAATTCCATTAGCAATTAATATTAGGCACTCTCCCATCTGTGGCTGCAAAAATGAAAATGCTATTACTTCAGGCAAGCCATAGGTAATTGGGTCTGAATAGGGGTGGGGGGAGGGCATGTGTTGGGGGGTGGATTTTCTGGTCTTTGTTTTACTTGATGGTCTTTTCTGCTCTTAATTTCTTTGGTTCTGGCATTTAAAAGGGCAAGCCAGTTGAGCTTTAAATCAATCCTTTTTTTATTATTAACTTGCAAATCCATTAAGGATTTCATATGTTATTTGCTTTTCAGTGAGGGCATTATTAAGAATTAAACTTAAACCCCAAAAGAGCAGACTTTTCAGGATCCTCCAGCAAACACAAAACCAGACAATATTAACACTACTCGGCTTCTCTTAATACAAAGCCATTCCATTGCTGTGTTTCAAACTAATTGAATGTTTATCTGAAAGCCTTCATTATGCTAATATCGATAGGATCCATTTCAATGCCAGCTTCTACTGAAATGACTCATTTTAATCTAGGTTGTTGCAGAGCTCCACTGCACAGTAATATGAATTTAAATGACAGAAGGCCTCAATTAAATCTCTGAGGTTTCCAGGAACATCTTTAGCTCTTCAAAAAGTTATTATCTCCCAACCATGTTGACTGGCCAAAGATATTTTAAAGGCAACCTCCTCCCCCACCTCATTATAAAGGCCCAAGCAAAAGTGACATCAAAACAAATGGTGGTTAGTGAATCAGCCTTTTTGTAATGATAGCAAGAGTTAATGGAGTTTAGACATCTTGATTTTGGTATGTCCTCTGAGATTAATCTTCCTTTTTCTCCTGACTTTACCACTCTGATGTTGACCTTCCCTTGCTGTCATTGTATTTGCCCTTCTTTCCTTCCCCCATACTCGTACAACCACGTGGGTGTTCCCCTGAAGCACATACTCCTCACTGGTATATGTCCTAAGAAGATTTTGTGCATTTGCCTAAGTGCCTGAGTGGGGTCTTCAGTGACAAAAGGGGATCCTTGACCCCACTCTTGAGCTCCAGAGTCTGATTACTAAAACCTCCTGCTCTGAATGCTTACCTCTCTGATTCACTAGAATGAGCGGGGCACCTTGAGACCTATCTTCTGCTAGCATAGCTTTTGTGAAGACAGTGGATCTGTGCCAGAAGAAAATCCCAGAAATGTTAAATATCAGGGATAATTAGGTTCTTTCATTTGACCTCCTTTACAGACTCAAGGACAGAAAAGAGCCCAAATATTCCTATTATTTAAGAACACAATGCTCAAACAGATACACATCTGATCTGAGGCCATCAAGTAATGGAGAAACGCAGCAAAGATTCTCATACATTTTCAGTTAATTGGCCTCACTATTAATAGCTGATCCTTAAGTTTTTTTAAATCTAAAAGCACTGTGTCTTCCTAACCTAAATCAAGGTGCTTCCCCCTCATACAGTTATTTCTACATTATTGCCAAATCACACCTCAAACAGCTTCATGTTTAGCAGAACAAATTGCATTCCTTCAGCCTCCCACTTAATGCCCTATGGATATAATTATAACATGCAAAAATAGTATTCCTTGTTAACATTTCTGTGTCAATAAAACATGGGCGTGCTTGACAACTGCTGTAATTTTACATCAAGGATCTGAAACTTGCCGAGACTGCTATACCTGAAGATGAAGTTGGGTAGTTTCCTCTCGACATTAGTGAGATTTGTCTTGAAGATGAGAAATTCCCAGACAAGCTCTGCTGTCTGTCACTCCTTGCCCCACAGACCTTCTAATACAACTGCCTGCATTCAAAAGCCAAATCCCTTATTACTGTGCTTCACAACCTGTGGCAGATATGAGAAATTCCACATCAGTCAAGAGAAATATGAATAAATGCCTTGTCACCATTGAAAGCAAAGTCTGATGAATTCAAATTATTTTACAAAGGCTACATTCATGTATAAATCAAATTGAATAAAAGATTTATCACATCTATCTGCATTATATACACATATTCCAGGAGTTATACTACTTTAACCGTATTTGTCACAGTATTTCTGACATGTGCAGGACTTTTATATCAGTAACGATATCTTAGTAGCATCAGAATATCACCAAACACTTTCACTGTGGATCTTTATTAGACATTGCCAGAAATAACTTGACTTCCAAAGACATTGCAAGCATGCAGGTTTCTTTAAGTAGCTGAGTGGATTCACACATCCTCAGAATCAAGCTCCATGTGAATACAGATGTGGTACCTACATAGAGACATGATGGGCTTGGCTTCTACTCAGTCCTTGGGTGGGAACTTCCACAGATTCTTCAAGCTATATCTACACAAATGCTTACTCAGAAGCTGCATGGTCACAGCTCCGTCAGTTACTGTCACAGTTCAATGGCTGTTAAATAAAATCTGCATTTCCTATACATCGGCAGCAAGTGTTTTCAGAGCTGCCAGGGTTTGGAGGACTGATAGTACTCTAAAGCAGCGGGAGCAGTGCTCAGAGTGCAGGTTTGGTGATGTTTATTACCAAGAAGTCTAAGTCATGACCCAGCAGCAACTGCTCAGTCTGTACAGAAACTTTATGTCTACATCTCTTGTTTGACTGCCAATCAGTTTGCTTTAGCATGCAGAAGAAAAGGTTCTCAAACCAAAAGCTGTGCGAGCAGTCCAGCAGCAATTCTCAGTAGGCATCTTTGAAGAAGAACCAATGCTCTCTTTCTGCATTTATGAATTGGACTGGCACGGACCTCAGCCCACAGCAGGCCCTGTTCCTTAAAGTTGGTTTGAAAATGGTTGTGAACAATTTCAGCACCCTCAAGAGCTTTGGAAGTTTTCAAATCTGTGCCTCTGGAACACATTAAATAACTACAGCAATAACAGCCCTAAAAATTTCTCAGGCCAAACAGCTGCTAGCTGTCATGTTCCCATATTTTTCAAATGGTTCTTGGGACCACTTATGACCAGTGCTTTGCAGTTTGGCATGGAGAGCAGACTGTAATTTGGGAACTACTGCACCTAAGCCAACAGGCATTGGCTGGCTCCTCCATTACTTCAGCATAGACACTCTTGTTGAGCTGAAGAGCTTAATGGGGACAGAAAACAGAGTATCATTGTGCTACCCACAGAGATGATTGATTCCTTTGAGAGAATGATAACTTGACCTGCCCTTAACCCTTGGAAAAGCCATGCTGGAATGCTATCAGTTATGCTAGCAATTTAAAACTGACTCTGCATAGGCATAAACAACTTAACAAGCTGTGAAATGACAACATTAGAGCAGGACTGGAGATTTTTTGCCTTGAAGTTAAAGATTCTTGGTAGCATTTAAGCCAAGACTTTCACATCTACTCAAGGTATTCAGTATTTTTCTATTCAGCCTTAAATTCTACTCTAACTTATTTACATTGCTTCCACAGGTGACAACATCAGGTATCGTGTTGTACAAAACAAAAATTCCTGCCCAACAAGCTGGGAAAGGCCTAAATTTCTGGAAGAGTCCCTAAGAAAATAAGATCCTTTCACAGTGACCAAAAGTCTGCAGCCCAAAGCAAGCAGCCTTTCTGCAACACTTTCTGCAACTTTGAGACAGCAGGAAATGCCTTACCACATCACCCCATCCTTCAAGAACCACCATACTGCCAGGGCAATGGGGTATTACTGGTGCAGTTAGTGGCACTTCCCACTTGCGGAAAACAAATTGGTAGTGGTGCCCTGTGGGCTGTCCATTTTACACCGCTGAACTAAACAGGGCTAGATCCATCCTTAGCAGAAGCAGGCAAGGCTCCACCAGGTCTGGCTCTGGACTGGCTTCCCACAGGCACATACGACCTTGGTCATGGAAGCTTCTCTCTGTTAGTAGCAGTAAAGTCATTCAGTCACTGCAATTGCTACGGTGTAGTCGGAGGCATAGAAAAATGAGGTCATGCAAAATGTTCAAAGGCTGAGTCAGACCCACCAGAGCTGTTACATTCCAGCTCTCAGTTCAGCAGCGCAATTTACTGTGTCACACAAGCCGTCAAGTGAAACTGAGTGTTGGGGAAAAACCACCTGCTCTGACAAAACGCCCATCCAAAGAGATTTCTTGGAGAAACTCTGAATCATCACTAGTGTGGTTCCTCCAGACCCCTGTGAGGCTCCCCTTTGGGTTACATTCCTGCACTCCACAATTCAGACTTGGACCTCAGTCTTTTCATCCTGGATAAGTACCCTGCACCAATCTGTGGTTGGTCTCATATCCTCTCCCCTAAGAGCTGCATCACAAAGCATACAAAAACTGATTTAAGCCTCAGACTTCAGAGCACAGCTTCAGATCTCTTAGCACAGCAAGTCACCAGCCCAAGCATACAACACGTGCGGGACAACCAGATGATCAGGCCCAGTCAGCAGGGGTTTATGAAAGGCAGGTCCTGCTTGACAAACATGATCTCCTTCTATGACAGGGCGACCTGCTTATTGGATGAGGGAAAGGCTGTGGATGTTGTTTACCTTGACTTCAGTAAGGCCTTTGACACCGTTTCCCTCAGCATTCTCCTGGCAAAACTGGCTGCTCGAGGCTTGGATGATCGCACGCTTTGCTGGGTAAAAAACTGGCTGGATGGCCGGGCCCAAAGAGTTGTGGTGAATGGAGTTAAATCCGGTTGGCGGCCGGTCACGAGTGGTGTCCTCCAGGGCTTGGTTTTGGGGCCACTCCTGTTTAACATCTTTATTGATGATCTAGACGAGGGGATCGAGTGCACCCTCAGTAAGTTTGCAGATGACACCAAGTTGGATGGGAGTGTTGATCTGCTCGAGGGTAGGGAGGCTCTGCAGAGAGACCTGGACAGGCTGGAGCGATGGGCTAAGGCCAACTGTGTGAGTTTCAATAAGGCCAAATGCCGGGTGCTGCACTTCAGCCACAACAACCCCCAGCAGCGCTACAGGCTTGGGGAGGAGTGGCTGGAGAGCTGCCAGTCAGAGAGGGACCTGGGGGTGTTGACTGACAGCCGGCTGAACATGAGCCAGCAGTGTGCCCAGGTGGTCAAGAAGGCCAATGGTATCCTGGCTTGCATCAGAAATAGCGTGGCCAGCAGGGACAGGGAAGTGATCTTACCCCTGTACTCAGCACTGGTGAGGCCACACCTCGATTCCTGTGTTCAGTTTTGGGCCCCTCACTACAAAAAGGACATTGAATTACTCAAGTGTGTCCAGAGAAGGGCAACGAAGCTGGTGAAGGGTCTGGAGCACATGTCGTACGAGGAGCGGCTGAGGGAACTGGGGTTGTTTAGTCTGGAGAAGAGGAGGCTGAGGGGAGACCTCATCACCCTCTACAACTACCTGAAAGGAGGTTGCAGGGAGATGGGGATGAGTCTCTTTAACCAAGTAACAAGCGATAGGACAAGAGGGAATGGCCTCAAGTTGCACCAGGGAAGGTTTAGACTGGATATCAGGAAGCATTTCTTTACAGAACGGGTTGTCAGGCTTTGGAATGGGCTGCCCAGGGAGGTGGTGGAGTCCCCATCCCTGGAGGTGTTTAAGAGTAGGGTTGACTTAGTGCTGAGGGATATGGTGTAGTTGGGAACGGTCATTGTTAGGTTAAGGGTTGGACTGGATGATCTTCAAGGTCTTTTCCAACCTAGATGATTCTGTGATTCTGTGAAGCAGGTGCATTTTATCACACCAGCATCAACAGAAGAGACAGTTACACCATTCACCCTGCAAAGTGTGCCTGTGTGTGCTGGCCACATGTCCTGAATCCTACCTAAAGAGCACGTTCCACTGATTATCAACAGAGCAGTTGACAACATTGCCAAATCTCACCATTTTATCACAAATATTATGGATTCTCCCTGCCCCCTCCAGGAAGCTTGACATTTGATTTTATGAAAAGTAGTTAGGTGGCTAATTATCAACACAACCAAGAAGTTGGTTCCTGCAATTCCCACATATGAAGTTTGAGCTTTCTTTAAAACCATCAACTTCTGAGCACTTAGCTGCAGAAAGATGCTTGCAAGTGGCATATGTTTACTTAATAGTCAATTAAAAGAAACACTGGGGTTTCCTTTGTCAGACAAAGCCCCCAATCTCATTATCTGATGCCTTAGCTGATGATTTTCAAACAGCTAAACTGCATGACTTCTGAAAGCTGGGAGCACAGCAATACTGCCCCACAACAGGGAAAATGGGAGCACACCAATTCTTCAGAAAAACTATACTTTAAGCATTGGTTAGACACGCTTTTTCCCTCCCAAAGATCATGGAGGATACTGACAAGGATGACCTGAAATGGCTGTGCAAATGCTAGAGCAGTGATCACACTAGCTACAGTCTCTGACCGAAACAGCATGCACACATGTATGTATTGCTGATCAGCAATTGCTACGCACAAAAAAAAAAGCCTACTTTGGAGGTGATATTCTCATGCATTAAGGTGCTATTTGGCACACATGACACCCTATGCAGCAAGACCTGTCTATATACTGCTTTATTCTATATAGAAATATTATCTGATTTTTTTTCAGCACTTCTTCCCCATGCTCAGAACCAGGTGACTGTATATACATTACAGCTTTTGAGATCCTCTGACTAAATGTAATTTCCCCTCCTGAAGATGTATTTGTTACAGTCAATGCCTGCCAGACAAACAGAGAAGTTGCTTGGGACTTTTTAAAGCAGCTGGCATTTTCTCCTTTTGGTTTCTTATTGTCACATCAGCCAACCTCCTGCTATAATCCAGAATAAGCACAGGCTGCAGCATCAGTTGAGATAAGGCAGCAAGCATCTCTGGGGAAGGAGTTTTGGGTATCTTCTTGCCTAAATGTTGATAGCAACCATTCCTTTTTAAGACCACAGTATTTGCAAAATAATTTCAAGCCTATGAAGCATTCCCATGAATGCTTGCAGCATTTTTACAGTCATCAATTAGACTGCATCACAGCATTATACATCTTTTCCTCATGAAGGCTGTAAAAGCAGTTAGGTGGCTTGTCTGTGGTCAGCTAGCAGCTCTGAATCTGAAATGGGGATGGAGATTCAGCGCTCCCTCTAAGAAGTCATTGCTATTTTCTTCTGCCAGCTTTCCGTAAGGAAACAAAGCCTCTAACCATGCTGGCAGTTTTTTGCCTTTCATAAAGAAAACAAACAGGCCCTAAGTATGGAACTGTTTTGAAAACATTTACTCAGAAGCAGGCGCTCGCGATCAAACCCTGTCCCAGCCCTTTTCTGGGCAACGCGGCCGCCGCGGCGCCCTCCCAGCCCCGTCACCCTCCCAGCCGCGGGCGAAGGGAAGGCCGCGGCACCCGCCGCCATTGCAGCGGCGCCGCCCGCCGCCGCTCGTGCCCCCGCAGGGCTCGGGCCGCCGCCGGCGGAGCTCGGGCCAGCGAGGAGCCGGCGAGGCCCCGCTCCGGCGGCTCTCCCGGGCATGGCGGGGCGGCTCTCCCCTTCCCTGAGGGCCTCCCCCTCTTTCACCCCTCCCTCGTTCAGCGGTTTTATTCCCAGACCGTGCCGAACGCCGGGCTGCGGCCGGAGCGCGTTCCCCGGCCCGCCGACGCTAGAGGTCACTCCTGCCCCGCGCCCAGGCTGCGGCACGGCGGCGGGCGCCGCGGCCGGGGGCTGCGGCCGGGGGCTGCGGCCGGGGCTGGCCGGCGGTAGAGCGTCGGCCGCTTTGGGTCCCGGCTCCAAGGGCCGTTGGAGAGGCCGGGGAGGGCGCTCAGGTGGCGGGGCGCCGGGCTGCAGCGCCAGTGAGGGGAGGGTGAGGATGGCGGGCTGGCACGCTGCAGCCAGAGGGAGCTGGGCTCCTTCAGAAAGGGCCTTGCCCCCCCCCCCCGCCACTGCTTCTTTTGTGCAAGGGCTGACACTGGCCTGAGACAGTGAATTTGTCCCCTTGCTCCATGCAGACGTTTCCCTGCTAGTGCCGCTACTGCCAGTGGGAAGAGGCAGCGCCTAGCTGTGCATAGCACTGTGCATTTTGCATATCCGAGGGGCACTTGTTTTGCAGTGGACTGTAAAGTAAAAGGAAGGTTGGGAAGTACTTCCAAAAAGTCCAAGAGACCCTGATCCTTTATCATTTCTTCTCATTCACCAGGGAGTTCTGAGTCCTGACTGCCACTACATCTTCACAGAACCATAGAATGGCTTGGGTTGGAGGGGACCTTAAAGATCATCTTGATGCAATTAAGCTAAGATATTGTATGCCCAGCATGAGACAGGAGGGTGACTGAACTAACAAAGTGACTTGGTGTGGCACTAAGAGCTCAGATTTTGATCCTCTAAATACCAGAACAGATTCAGAGTGACTTCAGTGGAGGAGTCCAGACTTCACAGGTGGAAGTGACAACAGAATTTGGCTAAATAGTTTAGTTTCAGTTCCCCATCAAAAACTGCTAAGGATTAGCAAATCCATTAACCCTAGGGAATGTGTTATACTTACTTTTTTTCTTATCACTAGTAAGCCAAAGCATTGAGCAATGCTCAAAGTAAGCCATGGGAGGAAGAACTGTACCTGTGGCAGGGTAGGTGCAAGGGAAGCAAGTTCGACACCAAACCGTCAGGAAGAATCCCTCTTCTTAAAGAAAATGTTGATGCAACTTCATTTTCCAAAAAGAAAATGGCCAAGCATTTTCACTAGTCAGGATGATGGATATTTTAACATTACTCACAAATAACTGCAGGCCAAGTATTTCCAATGCTTTGCCTCTCAGACAGCCATAAAAATAAAAATAGCCAATCACAGAAACTGCCCTATAACTCTGAGTGGTTTTTCTAGTTCAGTGTGCTCACCTTCCTCTGAGTGGCTCATGATAAAGTAGAGTTAAAAACAGCATCAAAAAAGGTAGAAGTGTAGAACTGACCGTAATTCAAAAGGTGTCACTAATCATAGACATAGGAGGGACTCTCAAATGAGACAAAGTGGCAAGAACTGCAGTTTATGGTTCCTTGGTTCTCTCTATGAAACATGAGCATACTCTGGATTGGTAGAGATATTATGAATAGGGAAGACAAAAGAATGAAGCATGGAAACAAGAACTATCCAGGTCAAGGTCATTAAAAGTAAAATTGCTCCTCCTTTTGTACTTGCTCTTTCAGAACATTAGCTATTGCCATTTATTCAATCCAAAATGACATGGCACTTCACATCAGCCTAAGGATCAGTCTAATCAAACAGCAAAATACAGGGAGCCCAAAACATGACTGGGCCTCAGAGGTGTTCTAGGAATGCAAATGATAGAACAGGTGCAGAAACAATGCATTATAAGGGGAGTTTGTCTACAAAAGGAAGAGCAGAAAGAATGATTTAATAATGTGGCTGATGAGCAACAGGGAACCGTGTAGAACTGTTGTCTGGTCTCGTACAGCTGACCTAAGTTTGTCTGACGAGAAGATACTGCTTTTATTTTAACGTGCTTCCATTTCAGGAGTGTTTTAGGATGTGCATTAACATGTAGCAAAAAGACATCCAATTTCTGAAGCTAGAAAGCTTCTGGGGAGGGGCTAATTAACAGACAAAAAGCAGCTAGTCTACTGCAGGTCTCCAAGACCTTTTAAGTGCCTGTTCACTCTTGTCTGCAGTGTGCTGTAACCTTGACTGTTACAAAAAAGACAGGAGCCACCATCTTAAATTATGGAATATTTTATGGCTTATGGGTAGGGTTTGAGATGCATGGAAGGGATGTTTTACAGACTTTTCAGTGTTAATAGGCTATTGCAGGCTGACCTGTGATGGCAGAGAACTGGAATCAGTAGTCATCATGGCCTCTGCTGGTGCTTTTTTGCTGGCAGTGATCCACACACCCAGGTGCCTCTCCTGTGCTCTGTTAGGACTCTAAGCACATGCTGGTAACTGAACGACTGCCATACTTTAAAGGGGGGGAAAAGGGCTGGAGAATTAGGGTTACACCTATAAAGCAGGATAGAAAGCTTACTACACTAAACAACCCTGCCAGAGGGAGTTTGCATTGCTGGCTGTGATGTTCCCTGCAACTTCCTTAAGTTGAATACTTATACTGACATCAAGGGACCGTTGTATCAGCCTGGAAGTATGATGCAAATTTCAAAACTGTTTTCACTTTTTTCTAAAAAAGTCTTCAAGAGTTTTTGAGTCTCTGATCAATGCAGTAGTTTTATTCGACAACACGTTTGAAAAACCTATGAGGTCTGTGAAAGGAAATACAGTCCTAACATTGGCCTTTCAAATATGAAAGTGAATAATGCAAGTGAAGAACAGCTCTGTAACATCCACAGCAATGCCTTCCATTGAGTGAGGATATATTTTAGATCTGTAGATATTTGCATAATTAGCATACTTGATAAATAATTACTAAGTTACAGTTAATTGTCCAATTAATTATAAGAAAATCAATTTGGAAATTGGAGAAGCCTTACAAGTTGCAATAAGAAGACTGAAGAGCAGATGACAGGAAAAGGTAAATTCAATTAAAACCTCATCTAAGTCAACTTCATCATTTTTAAGACAGTGAAGAGAGGTGGGCAATTTCCATCCTACTGCTGTGAGATACCACTTCTCTGCCACTGAGATTTCTAACACCATTAGCTCTGATCCTCTGAACCTTTGCACGGTGGCTTAATCTATTACGTAGAGACCATCAGTCTCCTGAAGTCTGGGCCCACTCTCCCTGAGGAAGGTTTACGTACATAAACAGATGCCTGAAAGCTTTTTGGTTTTAATAGTACATAATTGGGAAGTAGCTTTCTTTGAATTGGAGTCTTTTCATTCATTTTTGCAGGCTCAGCACAGGGCTTATAGCAAATACAGCTAGACCGTGAGTACCCATGTGATGCTGCCTGTAACACTGCCTTCAGCTTTGATGGCCCTTTAATACAGATCTGATAGCAGCAAAATTCAGACCGACTTCTACAGAAAGCGAGAGCCTGGGCCAATCTGGGTGTACAGCACTGTGCATCCCATTATCCACACTGGGGGGAACAGAAAGACTCATTTCAGGTTTGCTTTTTAAAGTGGAAATTAAAAAGTCAGGATGTTACGATAGAAGAGCTGAAGAGCAGAGGGTAAATCGCCCTTTCCATGAACCAGCACTGCAGTTCACTCGAGCATGACAAGACAGAAGGGCTGCTCGCCACGGCCCGGGGCACGCAGCATCTCGGAAAAGTCTGGGAAGTTCTGATATTCATTTTCTTTGACCACTTTCAAGCAGGGTCTCTACTTTTCACATGTTACTTTCCAAGCCTCCCATGTCTCAGCTGCGCCTTCATCCACCAGCAGGTTTACTTTTCCAACAGCATTTGAAGTGAGGAGAGAATAATGGCAGTTTTAATAATGAAAGCTTTCAGATGTGTCTTTATTTTTAGTGAACGCTCTGCTTCTCCCTCCTTTCCTTGCTTCCCCAGATAATTGCATACACATCTCCTACTAAATTACCTTTCATTCTTTGCCATTGTCTTCTGATCAACCTTTCCCTGTTACGCACACGTCCTTGGTAGTTTAGACAGTATGCAATATGTTTTACTGTTTGTTTTATGTTACTAATAATGAAACTCTCTTTGTGTTTTTTTTTCCAATTTTCCTGGACTACAAATTATATAACATGCAAATACAGTCACTTAAAATCTTTGCAAAGTCTAATTTTTCCTCATTTAACTATTGGAAGCAATGTTCCTCTATTTGACATACAGTGTATTGCCATTTCCTCTCTTCCTCTGCTTTCCTCTCTCCTGTCTCCAGCTCCATGTAAATACTGATAATAAAGAGAACACAACACCTGGATATTTCAGCATGCCAGTATTACAGATACTCCCCAAGGAGTAAATGAGGGCCCCCTTTATGCTCCTGTGACTTTTTTGCCAGGGGAGGTTGGCTGTGGGTGAGAACAGAAATACAGACAGATATCCCAGCTCAGCAGACCATGGATAAATATATTGAATGTCAGTTTTCACAATTAGTGAAAAAGAGGAAAGCTGGATGTTTCCTGATGCTTTGGACAGTGAGAACAAGGTGCCTTGGAAAAGAGGTTTGTTTTGTTAGCTTGTAGGAAATAAACGATTGTGGTCCTATTCAAACATCTCTGTGTTACTAACCACAAATTACTGATGCTCTCCAAACAGTCTTTCAGTTATTGGTCATATTGTTCTTTTTCCATGACATTTTCCTATTCTGTTATTTCAAATGTCTGCTTCAACACAGCTGTGACTGTCCACTAACCACGCACTATTTGTCTTACAGAGTTGCAGTCTAACACAATTGCATTACCTTTTTTTCATCAAAGGAAGCAGGCGGTGTTGAGATGTGTTTGGCATCAGGTAATACCCAGGGAAAAAATTTCTTTGACGGTGAAGTTCAAGGTCACCATAAGAGAAATTCAGCCTGGTTTTGGAAGGTGACTTTGTCTCAATAATTTTAAAGAATCTTTACCTGAATATTTGCCATGCAGACTATTATTGTTATTCATGGTGCAGGGCTGTATTGAAATGCTGAATGCTTGTTCTTTCTCAGTTTTTCCTGTTTCATTCAGCAAATACTGGAAAGTTCTAATTAAGATGGAGAAAAAAGAAATCAATGGAAATTGTGCTGCATTCATCTCAGCTGCATCAAGCAAATGCTGAAAATCTGGAACAAGTGCAACTGCCAGAAGTAGTTCTGCATAGGGTAGTATCTGCTGCTCAGCTGCACCAGAATTGAAAATGCAGGGGTAGGGGTAACTCAGAAGTGCTATACATATCTATATATATGAGGTAAAAGCAAATATAAGCCAGGCTAGTCTGAAAACTAGCAGATCTGCTTTATGATGCTCTTGGTCTTACTATCCACTACACCTACGGCTCAGGAAACAGTGGGTTTGTATGTACTTGTGTGCGCTGAGGTACATCACCTAAAAACATATTTGTAAAGGTACTTGGGGGAAGTTAACTTCTAGTGATTTTACTGAGTACGGGCACCTTAGCACCTCGAGAAGTATGACCTTTCCCTTGTATGTGCTCAAGGTACCTGGATGTGAAAAAAAAAAAGCAGTTTCCTCATAGTAGTATAGGGATTGATGTATTCAGGTCTGAGATACTGAGGTAGTTTGGAGATGGAAGGGGTCTATGTCTCTGAGAAATCCCCAACAAGGATTCTTCATGTACCTAAATTAGTCCCTTCATATCCCTGACCCCAATCAGACATTTCTGAGCCTAACTCAGCTCCAGCATAGCTGGAAGCAACGCAAGAAGGAGAATGGAGGTCTCCTGTAGGTGCACAGGTCTTTCACCAGCCAGCACTACCAGCAGGTCCCAGATGACAGGAGCAGTTTCCCCTCTGGGCTGAACTGGGCTGCACTGAAACCAGCCTCAGCTGTCTGAACAAGTCATGCTGCTCATCAGTTCCTCAGAAGCGTCCTTCAGGAGCTGCTTTGTTCTGTTATGTGGGACATAGGCCACGCTGTATGATAATTAGGGCCTTTGGCAGACTTTAAAAAGGTGAAGTTTTTATATTAGCCTGTTATAAGAGCCTCAAAGCCTGTTGAGTTAACAGACACTTGCCCCTGTAGTTATGTGCCCAGTAACCCCAGCCACAGAGCTCTTTCCCTCCTGGTGTTACAGTGGCATAGCAGTATTTGTCACTTGTTATTTACAGATAAAAAGGTGGCATTTCAGGAGACACTAGGTCTGCTGTATTTAACAGGCTTAAGCTAGATCAGTTCTTGGCCGGGTTTTTTCTTGTTGTACCACTTGATGGCACACTTGCATTAGCACAGTGCAGGCAGAAGGCAGGACAAATCAACAAGCAAATCCTGTCCAGAGTTGTTCCGCTTAATTTGTTTTGCATCGTGAATGTATCTGTTTAATTGATTAAAGGAATCTAACACTGTAGTATTGAGCAGGAATAAGCAGGGCATACAAAATAATTACACCGAGAAAGAGCTGTATTTTGTAATTTTAATCCCAGATATTGCCTGGATATTTCATTACCTTTTCATTCTTTCAGTAAGTTTGGTAAGAAATTTGCCTTTGCCTTACTGAGGCTTTTCTTCCAAGGGTGATAAATTTTCCGTGCCCAATATTTTCTTCCTTCTCTATCAGAAGGTTTGTAGCAGGTTTGTTCATTGCACGTGTTCATGCATGGTTCAGGGTTTTCTTTTGTCCTTTCAGTTCAAAAGCAGCAATGAATTGCTACTGAAACTAAACAATATCTTCTGTTTGGCTAGACTGTAAATGGAAATTAATTTATGTCCTCTGAGCAACAGAATTGTGATTCAACTTCATATCAAAGGAACATCCTCCAGTGTCTATATGAAGTTAATAAATGAGTATGAAGTGTTACCACATATGCCACTTATCTCTAGATGGTTATAAATACATCAGCAAATGCTGCAGATGGTTACAGGCCACAGGTAGAAACAACTTGCTGGTCTGTTGGATTTTATGACTTTATGAAGAATGTATTAAAACATGTATTAGCTCTTTATATGCAGAATCTTTATAGCAAATGTAACTGACCAGGACCTGAAGTTAAAACGTTTCAGGGACTGGGGTGAAGTCTTCAAAGGGTGGCTTACTATCATAGGAGAATCTTCTGTTCAAGGGCTGGGATCCAGGTTCTCCATGAGAACCTCAAGGGGAAACCTGGAAGCATCTCAGTACAAATGACTGAGTGCCAGATGGCCCTTCAATTTACTAAGGCCTAAATCTCACAATCTTTTTTAAAAAAACTTTACCTGGTCCACAGTGCAGTTGCTAACAATCTTTCCTGCCCATGACTTTAACTGTCTGATCCCTTACTTCATCGGCTCCCCTGAGGGCTAAATTGGTGAATGCAGACCTCTTGCCTTTGTTCTGCAATTACCCTTGTTTAAATTTTGAATTTGTTCCCCTCCTCCCCCAACACTTTCCCTACTCCTTCAAATGCACGGGTAAAAGATTGGCTAGAGGTTTAAACCAGGGAGAGCTCATGCTTTTTATTCTGCCTGAAACAATGGAGGAGCAGAGTGGGAGCCTCACAAATAAGTGTCACGGGTAGGTAGCACCTGAGAGGTTTTGAAGCATATACTGTCCTGACTTCCTCCATTACCCACTGAATTGCATTGGCAGTGATAATTGCAGCTTCAGGAAAAATAACTGCTAAACAATGATAGCAGTAAAGCCCTACAGCCTTTCTCAATTAAATTAAGTGGAAATTTAGTCCTTGAGTACTACTTCTGAAACTGGCTGAGCAGAATAAGAGCAAGTGCCCTGGTGGGTTGGAGGATAGTTCAGGGCAGGAGAAAGACTGCTCGCTCTGCTCTGTGACCACCCTCCCTACGCCTCCATCCAAAAAGTCAGTGGCCACCTCTGCCCTATATCTAATGTTGGCATAAGAATAAAAGCAACAGACTGCAAGTTGAATCTACTCTAACAGAGGCCATGTAAGCTGGTGAATTTAGGGGAGAGCCACTGTCATCTCTGTAGCCATCATTTCTCTTCTGGTTTTGCATCACAGCTTGTACTTCCACCATTATTCATCTGTCTCAGCCACAACCTCTTGATCTTTGAAGGCTACGTTGGTATCATTAGTATGTCCTTTCTACCTCATTTATTTCTACCCTTTCTGCTTATCCCTGTACTTGAGTTTTTTATCAACACCATCTGCAAACGTCTCACATTTGTTAATGGGCCTTACAAACTTTAGTCTTACAAAGTAGAATTTTTTGTCTCTATACATTCCTGTGGGAAGGGGAATTGGAGTAATTTTCAGTAACAAAGGAAATATCTTTACACTGATTTGATGTAAAGTAGCCAAAATGAAAGAATGAAGCAAACAAGAAGTCTTTGTCATAATACTCAGTGAATCCAGGAGATTTGTTTTTCAAATGATATCTAAGAGAGCATTTACTTCAGCCTTCATAAAGAAAGGGGAACTATGTCTTAATGAACATTATTTGGGATAAAGATGGGATAGGAAGGACAGGTTTTTATGGAAGAGAACAGTCTGCAAATTGATATAGCCTTTTAACCTCTTTCTGCAGTGCTTAATAATCCCAAATAAGTAGAAAGGTTTTTAGCCAACCTGTACATAATATAACTCTTTTAAGGAGTGCTGTCTCAAAGTGATGCTGTCACTTTAGTACCTATTAAATGAAGAACATGCAAAAAAATAAAGAAGGTGAGATTAATTTAGTATGTTTTCCTTTGCTGCTGAAATGAGATTTTCTGCAGCTCAGAGTATTCACCTGTTTGTAGAGAATGCAAGATCGTGTGTGGGTTTGCATTCAGAGTTTGAGGTGACTTCTATCAATGCAAATGCCTTGAGGGAAAACAGCAGCATGTGCATTGGTAGGACAGGCAGCAGCATTGGTAGGACAGGCAGAATAATAGTGACTTCTGAAGAGTCTGCTCAGCATGCTGGAGACAGAATTTATTTAGGTCAGTCTCGAGGGGACATGGCCTCCAACTGCTGCTGGGGAAAAGAGGCTAATTTCTCTCCTCCACTTCCTTGTGGCATACCTTGTTTAAGGGTCCCTGCCCCTGGCACAGAGGCTGTCCCCAGTGGCAAGTCAGGAGTTTTTATCCGAACGGCTTTTTTGTCAGGGGATAGTATTTCTTCCCTACTCATGCGCATCAGGCCTTCCATGAAGCACAGAACTGGACGGATGTATGCATCTCTGCTGCTCAGTGCAAAAGGGGGGATGAGGACATGACCTTACACTTGCTCCCTTGGGTCACGCAATTCCTATTCACTACTGTGCAGTTCTTATGTGAAGTATCTGGATACAGATTTCTGTATCCATATTGTTCACAGTGCTTAGAAAAACTAAAACTTTGGAAAGCAGGTAGACACAGCACATGTCTGTGACCTAAGAAAACCGGGTGTATTCACCTTTGTCTACCATCCAAAGCTTGTCCACTGAATTCAATTTGTGTAGTTCTCCCCATAAGGTGACCAAGCTCTTCACCTAGACCAGGGTCTAGCCTGAAGTTCCCTTCTCCCTTTCATCATCATTTCTTGTGCCAGTTCCCCATTGCTTCTGGTGTATTTTGAGCAGCACTTAACCCCAGCACTCCGTGACAGGCCCTTTATCAGTGTAACAAAGCATCTCTGGTCTTGTGGGAAACAGAAGTTGTCGTCTGTCTGGAAGTGGCCAAGACTTACTACAGGCTGTCATGCAGAGTCAGGGGCTGAGAAGAGAGAACTTATCAGCTCTACTTGATAAGCCCATGGGTGTGAAAGACATGCCACATGCAGTTTCCATTACAGAGATCACCAGGAATCCATGAGAAGGGTGAATGAGCGGAAGGAGTCAGACATGCAGAAAATTATTTGGACCAGAAACCTTGGGCAGTTCCAGGTGTGCCTGTTGCCATAGGAATCAAGGGGATTCTCAAAACTGTCTTACTAGATCAAGAGAAGATCACTAATTACAAAGTGCATCAAGATAGCAAGATAACATTTTCAGATTAACCTTTCTGTATTTTTTCCCCTCAAAAAAGGTGATAAATTCTCTCACTGTAGGAAAACAGTTTTAGTATCATCCAAAAATGTTTTAGCACTTTTCCACTGAGTTAGGACCACCTTGCTGGTTCATTTAAGAGCAGGGCACTACATCCTCCTTGTCTTTCCCTGACACTGGCAACTTCATCCACAGGTACAAGCATCCTCTCCCTTTGCGCTGGAGGAGGGATACGGACTGTTGGTGGAGCTGGCTTTCAGAGGCTGAGAACCCCAACTGTCCTTACAGTGAGAGATCAGAAACGAGGGTCCTGTTCTTCAGCAGCATCTCAAACTCTGTAGCTGCACGAGCCCCTCACAGCAGAGGAGTTGGCATGTGCTGTGCTGCTGGGCAGGAAGAGCCCGTCCAGGAGCTGACCGCAACTTGGCAGCGAGGAGGACTGGACACCTACCACTGCTCTTCCTCCCTCTGAAGCACGGCAGTGAATAATGATCTACAGTAAATACTTGCACTGTGGCACCACTGCCAAGCAGCAGCAGATGTCACATCCTTGAACTTGGGGTTTATTGGGTGAGAAGTCATGATTTGAGGCTCATCTTTCTGATGGCTGAGTGGTGTCAGCTGGGGGAGGTGCAAGGAGCCACACAACTCAAACGTGTTTGTGCTTGGTATCCAGGCACCAACTTTGTTTTAGAAGCTGATTGCAGTTAAGGAAGGGAACAAGCTTTTGTCACTTGCACTCACCCCCTCACACAAAAAGCTTCACCTGGAAGCTGGTAAGAGCACAGTGTATTTGTACGAGTTAAAAATACTGTTTCACTTGGGAAAAATAATGCCCTTTTGAAAACTGCAATTAGTTGAAAAAGTGTTGTAATATGTATATAAGATCTTTCAGACCAATGTTACCCCTGGACAAAGTATTTGTTCATCAATACAGTGCTAAAATAGCATCACTGCAAAAGTTCAGCAGCCTAGTTTCAAGAACTGAAGTCAGATAATGGTTACTTTTAGAAGACAAGTAGAAGCAAAGTCTGCTTGTGTCAATCAGTATGAAAATGTAATTTAATTCAGTGCAACAGAAATCAATTTTTCTCTGAGGATTTAAGATAACTAAATATCACACAGTCAGCTTAATTAGTTTCTGATATTTGTACAACTTCACCTTTAAACTCTGGAAAAAGCACAGTTCATGTGTTTGTTCTTTATAATTCTTTTCTGTTCTGCTTTACTGCTTAGATGAAGGAGGCTTACAAAGCTTCCCAGTGGCAATGAAATCTTACTCCAATTCAGACTTTCTTTTGGTGACCAGGAGATGGAATCAATACTCCATCAGATCCATCAGGCCATTTCATCAGTGTCACTAAAGCACACTCAACAACGGAAGAACACAAGACCAGAGGTCCTTAAACCTTTCAAATAAACCTTTTTCTCATCAGTTGCCTTCCCTAGAGAAGTAGCACCACATAAACTGCACAAGACCCTCATACTGTTCTCCCAAAAATGTATCTGTTCAAGTCTTGTTTGGTATCAGTGGCTTCTCTTAAAGCCCCTGCTCTACCACCTTACAGTCCAGGGACACCAGGTCCCCAAGTTTGGGCTAGGGGCTCTCGCAAAGCAACCCAGGTCTCTCTACTGCAAACAAACGAAGGGTCCTGCACCTTCGTGTTGCTCTGCCCCATGCGTTCCCCAGCTGCATTTTCTGGGCTCATACCACACAAGGCCCTGCAAGAAGCATTAAGTTACCAACACCAGAACGAGCCTTAGTAGCTGGGGCACAGGCAGACCTGCTGCCCCAAGGGGTGCTCAGCCAGTCTGAGCAGTCACCACTGCACAGGGCACCTACCTTGGAGGGAGGAGGCCAGCAGCAGGGTGCTGGAAGAACAGGGCTGGTCCGTTGAGGAGACCAAACGCAGGTTACCGTGCCACAGCAGCTTCACCAGTGTGGGGCACACTGCCAAGCAGCACAAGCAGAGCAGGGCTGGTGGCAATAATGAGTCCCAGCAACGGGCCAGGGACCGTCAGACAAACATGCGAGGATGAAGCAAGTCCCAGGGCAAGCTAGGAAATCTGGTAAGCAAGTCAGACTCAGCAGGGAACAAGGCTAGACCCAAACCCTATCTACAACACAGTTCACATGAAGGGTAGAAGTAAAAGAGTTTTACTTGTTACAAATGTTTTAAGCAGACTCCTGCACTCATCCCTCATCTAAGATGAAGTTTATAATGTTTGAACTAAATTGGCTCTTGCACTTGGGTTTGTGCTTCTAAGCTCACAAGAAGGGTGATTTCTCTTTTCCAATTTGCCCTGAAAGACTGTGCTTTTCCCTCATACACCTTTCTGGCTCGGCAGTCCTTTTCCAGGCTCATACACTTGCCATGAGTACTACCCTTGAAGAACAAAGCAAGGTCGGTGAATTTCTCAAGCATTGAGAAGAGGCATGGTCCTGCTGTGTCTGTAACCCAACCTGAATGGCCCAAGGTCGCACAGGTAGTATAGGATGAAGCACAGATTTCAACCACCATATTATATGTCATGTTCTCTAGACCACAATAAGCACTTTTATAAAGCTGTGCTCCCTGAAGGGGGCTTCACAGCATACTGTAGATATCCAGAACTTTCTTGGCAACTGCTGGTTAGAGAGAGAGGGGATGGTTGCTTTAGCAGAGCTATGTGCTCCTTTAAGTGCAAAGTCATGATGTGATAAAATGAAAGATGGAAATCTGCATGGCTATGCAACGTGCAGTGATAAAGATGATTATAACCTCTTTAAACTTACCAAGGGCAATGGGGTGAGAGCTTAGTTAATCAATCCTGAGGAATCCTTTCCTGCTATCTTTTCCATCAGCAAAAGAATGAAAGCACAAACGATGAAGATGATTCATACCCAGCAAACAAAGGCATAAGAAGCTCAAAGTGCAGTTGGCTCAACACAGCTTAATTAAAACAGGCATTGCAGGAGACTGTTGATAATGCCCTCTCAACTCTCTTCTTTCTGAAGTGGCTGCATCCCAATTAGATGGGGTCTTGAGGTAAAACTGCTCTAAAACTGAAGTCAAAGAGCATGTCACTGTTTGTCTTACCCTGACACTTAGATACAGTGGGGCAGAAGGCAGCACTAGTATTCCAGGCAGGGTACATATGTCAAAAGTTGTATTGGGATCACTGTGGTTTTGTCACACATGTAGCTGCTTGAGGCTTTCAGAGGGATTACCTGAGTGAGAAGCTGGTTATTGGCAAAAGCTGAGTCACACTATAAAAAACACAATCCTGCCCTCAAAAGCTTGCAATTCAGAGTTTCATTATTGACTCTTGGATTAGTTATAGGATTGCAGAGGTAAAGATGGTGAGGAAGTAGTGTGAGTATGTGTATGTGTGTAGACTGAGTGTAGAGGGAAAGAGAAAAACATAAAAATACTAAAATTCAGACTGTCAGGGGAAGCAAATTGGGGTGAGGCCAAGCCTCTGCAGCACCTTTGATTGCCAGTGATGGCAAGAATTCTGTGTATGGTCAAAAGTTCTCATCTTCATATTCCCTTTGGAGTTAATCATAACATGTAAAATGAAGCACCTTTCTAGAATCAGGGCTCTGGTCATTCTCTGCTAAGACAGACACTGCCCTACCAACACAGACATTAAAAACATCATGCATGGGGCATCAAAGATGAGAAGCCTAACTTTTTGTTAATGATACTGTAGCATAGCCACTTTATTCTAAGAGGTGGATTTTTCCAGGAAACCTCAAAACTTGCAAGTTTCATGCTTAAAAATCTCTGCATATCTGATTTACAGCATAGAATGATTTTGGAGAAAAATCAGTCCTGTAGCCTGTGGTGGTGCAATTTTTACCCCTCCCTGCCCTTCCTTGTTGGGCTGCTTGGTGCTAGGTATGATTCTACCCACATCCCCCAAGCTATACGGCAATCTGCAGAGATAAGGACTGATAAAGCTAAGGTACCCGCTTTAACAAGCCTCGCTCCCGCCCCTCCTGATTGCTCAGAAATAGTTAAAACGGCCGATCATCTCCTAATGGCCTGGCACACCTGTGCCTGGGATGTGGTCAGGTGGGAACAATAACAGAGTTACACATTCATCAAGTCCTTATGCAACTGCTGGAAGGCACCAGAAGGTATCCCACAAAAGTCAATTATCTTGGACCCTATAAATCGCGACCACAAGGGAGACCTTTTGAGCTCTCCTGGATTGTAGTGGGCCTGTGGCCAGCATCTCCTCTGAGCTGGGATGCCTCTCAGGTACCAAAGCCCTTAAGGTGTCATCTGCTGCCAGAGCTGAGGGGAGGCCAGGGTGAAGTCCACCTGCTCAAGTCTCAATTATTGCCTATTGAGGAATGCCAAGGCATTGTGAGTATTTACTCTAAACTTGAGAAAAGGGAAATTTTTCTTTGAGCTAGCTTCTCTTTCACCTGTTCTTTCCCTGCTTATTGGTGTGTGGGTATGTACTTCATTCTACTGGAGCCAAATACTTTTGTTTCTCTGTGTGTATTTGTATGTCTTGAGTATGTGCATGTATATATGTATAAATTAAGGTACCATTAAGTTAGTGTGAATCTTGTCATTTTAGAATCTGTAAATAAGTTGCTTTTCTTTCTTTCTTTCAACACTTCTGAATTATTTTGTAATGATTAATTGCTGTTAGTTATTAATAAATCTAGATTACCTGCTAAATCATTACTGTGTTAATACTTTCATCCATGATATAGCCATAATGGTGCTTGTTACTGTGAGCAGCAGAATTAAAGCAGGCTAAATGATAGAAAAGAAAGATGCCCCTTAGGAAGGAAGACTTCTCTACAGAAAATATACTTAATTTCCCCTGTTAATTTCCCCTGTATTTCATTAGTTTAAAAACTGGCTAGTTTCAAACTGCAGCCTTTAAAGTCCAGAATAATTTGCAGTGAAGTGCACAAGCTTGTCAGAACTTCTGACAAGAGCTTGACTCAGGCCTAGGTTTGTCTTTTCAGCCTTACTTGCAACTTTCTCTTCCTGTAAATTGCTGGACAAACTACTCAAATTTCAACTTTTCCTGTATTGACTTGGTTCTTGTCCTCTTGTATCATTCATTTTTCATGTATACTAGGAACTTGGCTGGACTCAGCTACATACAGCCTCCTTTATGCTACCCAAAGGGCCTGAATTCAAATCGCAACTTCCATGTAGATTATCCTTGGATTAGAAGGACATCCAAAGGACATCCGTCTTGTACATTTCTCGTATAGAGAAAAAAGAGGTTTACGTGGGGATGGGAGATGTTCATGTTAAGAGTTAATAACAGCATGAATTTCTGGATCACTGTGGCTGTACCCATATTTGGCATAGATCAGGGCCAACCGTTTAGTGGCTGAGAGCAGAAATGGCCGTTGAGATCACTGATGGGACAAATACTAGCACCCACTATAATATTACTAGCATCTAATAATGATGCAGAAAAAATATGCAGTCCCTATGGAAGAAAGGTACAGATTTTACCTGTCTGAGGTCTGCTGGTTTTCTGCACTGGTACTGTCTCCATCAAAATCCTATCTGTATGGTTGAGTTTAGAGCAACCCCAGAGCAGCTTCATGTGATAACATGGCCAGTTCTTGAGAATAACTGTGTTGGAAACAGCTTTCTCATAGTCTGCATTTTCTAACATGTTAATCAGTCTGCCTCAAGAAGCTGGCAGTATTCAGTCTGCTGTATTTGAACGTAAAGAACAGGATTTTCCAAAGCAGTCATGGTTAATTTTATTTATTTAGTAAGACGTAGCAAGGAATTGTCTAATTAGCAAATATTGTCTGATACATTTAAATGGTCCAATACTGAACATCTGATCCCTTGTCAGTTCTTCAGTGAGCATGGAGGGCTATTTATTACTAGTGCTTTTTCCAGTGTCTGAGAAAACAGTTTTTATTTTGTTAACCTGCACATAGGTAATTCTCACATAGCCATCCTATTGTTCCTCTAAGGGACAGATGTATATAGCTTATGGGATGCAAAAGGTGTTCAATTTTAGGGTGGAAGGGCGAGAAGCAAGCTGCAGTCGTCTTTCTGGAAACTGGCAGTCATGCCACTGTCCCTTATGTTGCTGCTCTGAGAGAATGGGTAGGATGTAATTCCCTTCATCTCACAGAGAAGCTACTTGGCCATGTTGACATTTGCAGCCCTCTGGGATAGCCCCAGCTACTGACCTGTTCGCTAAACACTAGTTCAGCTGTGTCAGTTCTGTCGAAAACTATTTCCTGGCATTTGTGTTCAGCTCACACTATTTTGCAATACCCCAGCCATGATTGTTTCCTTTTTTGAGGAAAATAACCTCTCTACTTAGGCCATTGAAAACCTGGGTGTTAAATGCCTTTCATGTCTTTTATCAGCACTGGGCGCTGCCTTCTCTGTTGTGAGAAGTCATTGCTGTTCATAGCATGTCCATTTGTCATGCTTCACGTCCGCAGCCTGTTAGTGGGGTTGTTTCTGAGAAGCTGCATGGCACAAAATGGCCTCTGAACACTCTGGACTATGCAACTACATTTACGCTTAGAAGCAAAACTCAGAAGCAGTGTTCCTCGCTCAGCAGAAACAGCAACATCCTGCCTTGGGCTGGGAGGGAAGCTGAGTCCTCAGAGGCACAAAAGCCTGAAGCTATTTCCTTCTGTCAGTTATTCAACTGAAGTCATTGGGAAATTACTGAGGACAATACATCTAATTAGAGATCAGTTCTGCACATCATGACAGCAGTATGCAGTGTGCATAGTTCCTTTAGTAGCAAGCAATAAAAGTTACTCACAGGCATGCCTGCAATTCTTTGAACGTACCCACACTGCAAACAGCATAGAGGAGGACTGTTTGCATAACAGCTCTAGCATTGCTAGATAGTAATCCAGTTTGGCGGACAGCATTTCTACTTCCTCCAGTTCTGTACTGTAGGCATCTGTAAACTCCACAGGTGTGCCCCACATCTCTCCTACTGAGCAGGTTTGAATAGGTAGTATGCCACTGCATTTCAAAAGCAGGTAAGCCCATACACTTAACTGGTGCACAATCCAAATAGATTCGTTTGGGGTTTGTGTTTTACTCAGTGAGATAAACGGACCTGAGATTCTGTGATTGAACGAGAGACAAATGCATTGGAGCAGGGAAAAACTACAAAACTATACATGGAAATTAGTTAAATTGTATGATTTTCTTGAGAACATCCACATGTATACAGCACAGGAAGAAAATATTGAAGGAGACAGGGAGTCTACTATGATAGTAGACCAGAATTAGACATCGGTTTGCAACCTGTTTAGAAGAAGCCCGTGGCAATCTGGGCTGCCTTTGCGGAATTACCCTGGTGCACTCATTTCTTGAATGTCGTGCTGAGACTGGGCATTGTGTTATCAGTAGGGAGAGGTCAGAGCTGAAAGAAAAAATTCATGAGCAGATCATTGACTTGGAATGAGCGACTTCTACACTATGAGAAAGATTAAAAGTACTAAAGTGATTTATGCCAGCTGAGGATCTGAGCTGGCTAGTTTAGTTTTGGCCACTAGCCAACCTAAAGGGTGAGAATGGAGCTCAGCAGTCTGCAAATAACCGAAAGCTGTTAAATACCAAGGAGGAAGTGAAATGATTTAATGAAGCACACAAAGGTGTAACTAGAAGTAGTTGGAGTTAATTAAGGAAGGGAAAATTATAAATGAGTATCCAGAAAGCTTCTTGCTAATGAAATATAATAGTCTGCAAAATCACCTTCGCTAGAGACTTTTAAAACTGGGTGTGACAGAATACAAATGTCTTGCAGGTCGAGAAAGATTGTGTATTTATAGCATATGAATTTATAGTTACCATGGGGCTAAGCTAGCTGAGCCTTTGCAGTCTTGGGCTCATCATATTTAATACTTCCCAACAGACACACCAAATGATATGTTCTTCTTACCTGTTGTATGACATCATGTATGTTTGAGAGTCATAAGCACATACCCACTACGGTTTTTTGCTCCCTTTAATGTATATCTGCTCCTCTCACTTCTGGAAAAAAAAGAAACCCTAGCTGGTAAGGCATGCTTAGTAGAGAATGGTTTTTATGGTTAAATGGAGAAAAGTGATGATAACTATGTGGGAGAGTAGCCAGATAACCTTTGCCAAAGTTCTTGGATCAAAAGATGTTTTCTGAACTCAGAATTCTTAGAAAATGTCTACCTTGCAGAGGGACTGCCTGTGCAGTCCCAGGCAGGAGAGAAACTTGAGCTTGTCTGGAGCATTTCAGTACCTCTATGATGGAAAGAAGAGGTATAGAATTGTTACTGCTCCCTTGACATTAAAACCAGTAGCAACAGACTAGGGTAGTGACATTTCCATTCGTGAACAAAGTGTGAATCATTAGCTCAGATATGTGAGAGATGAAGATTATTCTGAATTTGCTAAAATGGCCACATCTGAATTTATTTCACAGCTCATTAGGGAGCTGTGTATAATAAATTACCCAGCATGTTATGTTCAGCTAACCTGCCAGCTCCCTGGTTTGTTTTATGCTCTGGGTTGCTGAATGTGAATAAGCGAATAGTGCCTATTTGACTATTGTTTCATTGTGCGAATGACAGAGACAGTGACTTGACAGAGCTATTTTTTCTTTCCATCGAACTAAAGTGGTTTCTTGCAAACCTAGAGGTGATTTCCTGCGCTCTACATCCATGAGGGCTGTTTCCAGTTGATAAGAAAGGACACATTAGCAGAAGGACAGAGCTACCTAAGGGCGGGAGGGTCTATTTTTCTTTCCTAATTGGTGCCTACAAGGATGATTTCTCTCTGCCTGGTAATTTCCACTGCCCAGTGGGCAGGATTTCAGACAGGCTGGAGATGTCTTGTAGACCTCAAAGACACGCTGGACACAGGCTCAGGCTTGCCTCACTTGGGGCTGTGGTTTCATCTGGCTGTTGCACGACATTGGGCATAGGGAAAAGACTGCAGTTTCCATCTGTAAGAGCTATGTGGGGGTTTAGTTTGGTTTTTTTAATTGACTATGAAGTCCCAGTTTGCTTTGTGATCCCACCTTACCATATCTAGATTTGTGAGAGGCACAGTTGCTGCTGTGGGGGAGAGTGGCAGAACAGGAAGAATTGCTGTAATTTTTTTTAAACAAATCAACTTTTCAGAGAAAAGGGCCTTTTTAGTTTTTAGATTCCCCCCCCCCCCCCCCACAAATTTGAACCCTCTTGGCAAGATTTTCTTATTTTTACTTAATGTATTTTTCCTTTTCTGTTTTACAGTTATTACCTAAAATAGGTCACTACAGAGTGAGAAAATGTTTCATTAATGTTTCATTCATTACTGGAACTAGTAAAATATATATGTATGTATAGCAGTATTTATTCTTTCTCATCATTGATGATGAACAGGGAGCTTTTGTGAGATGTTTCACTGTGAAGTGTTTCCATTTTCTGTCAGCACCATTCATTGATGGGATTGATTTTTTTCACAGGCCGGCTGTTCCAGGCCATAATGCTGGCTGTATGAGACTGTGTAGGGACAATTCCTGTTTCCTATTCTCTGGCATGTTTGCATTAAATCTGGTCTAAACACAAAAGCTGTACTGACTGTCTATGCAGATTTCCCAGTTGATTTCATTAAATCAGCAATATCCATGACTTTGATATATATTTTAGATTGGAGAGTGCTTTTATTCAGTGTTCCGTGAGTTGTTAAAAAGAAAAAATAGACAAGCATTGGATACTCTTATCTCATATAAGGAGTGCCCTGTGGAAGAAATGTGTGTCTTTGCCAAATGAGATTTCAAACAGATGTAGGAAGATTGGTGCTCAGATTTGTCCATAAAGTAAGTCACAATGTAGACTTCAATTTACGGGCTGGTGTTGAGGGATCAGTGGCATTCACAGGTACATGAAAGCAATGCGCAGGTGTTAAGGCACCTGAAACCAGTGGCCGCATTTTTTAAAACCTGCTACTTCCATCTGCAGGGGTGAGGTCCAGGTTTTGTCTGCTTGTGTGGTTGTACGGCTGTCTAGCTCTTGCACTGAGCTGGCATTTGAGAACCCCAGGCACCTTGCAGCAGGCAGTAGCTGTGAGTGCAACTGAAGGCAGACTCTGCCATGTCTCTTTCACCAACTGAATCCAGACAAAAAATTGCACTCACTTCCTTATATATGTACTTTGACAAGTGCTCTGTTAGAGCCAGGCACTAGGGCTAAGAAAATGGTCTGTCTTTATTCCCCTATGCAATTGGTAACAACCACCCCCTTCACACACCCGTACACGCAGTTAGCTCTGCAAACTTCTGATGTTTTCTGACACTGACCTAAATAGGGGATGGAAGCAACCTGCTCTATGCAACAGAATAGAGGGATTTCCATTTTCTCCACATCATACAGTCTACCTTAATTGCTTTCCTGTAATATAGTGATATGGTGTTGGCTTTGTATGAATAATTCAGGGCAGTAAAATGATAAAGTTATCAACAAAAGATGGCTTACAGTGATTATTTAATGCATGTCATAGATATTTCAAAGACAAAAAGATATATCTGCAGGTGGAACGTGAAATACTACATTGAGAATGTGTACAAATGTATTGACTCTATTACTGGGGTAGAGGAAAAATAAGAGTCAGCTGAAGATGGTGAATAAAACATTTTTATATTCCCTGAATGTATGCTATCTTCTATTAAATAATGAACAAAAGATCTTTGCAAAATTCAGATAATCTCTTGTGCAATAGGTACACTTTATTTTATGAAAAGGAATGGGAAGACTTGAAGAAGATACAGGACTCTTTTCTAGTGGGCTGGTTAATAAATGTGGCAGTATGTATGCAGCAGCAATATATAAGGGGGCAGATTTTATGTGTGGGCTACACATATCAGAGGGTGCTAGGGCTTTACACTAGAAAACATGCCCTGCATGCAAAAGCTCTTCTTTCTTTGTTCCCCCACTCCCCCAGTCTCCATGCTCTGTATGGTGTGGGAGTGGTGACCCAAAGTAGCAACTGAAGGCAGGTTGAAAACAACACATGAAATGGTGCAGCTCCGAGCTTTCAGGCTGTGGTAGTGTCTTGTGCTGCCTCTCTGGCCCAAGCTAGTGCTAGAACCGAAGGAACCAAGGGAAACAGCTTTTCAGAACAAAACTCAGTGGCTACTAAAACCTCCCGACAGCTTCAGCTGTGCTAACAAATGTGAGTGATGGGATGAATGAAGATCAGCCAGAGTTCCCAGAGTGGAGTGGGCCTATGCATTTTGCTCCATGTTTGGCACATGGGGAAGATGAGGAGCCTTCTCAAAATGCAAAGCAGGCTGGCCATCTCATGTGCTGCTCTTGCAAGCCAGCTACCAGGAAAACGGGAGATTTATCTAGGAATCTTCCTGCATGCTGAATCCTCACTTCTGTACCTCCCCCTCAAGGAAGGTGATTTTCCCTTTTAGTGCCCTGATATAAGCACTTGGAGAAGCATGGAATGGTTGGAGGCACACTTGGAGAATTGCTTGAGGTTCTTGGCAGTTTTCATGTTCAGCCACTGCCTCTGCTGTGGAGGCTCAACGGACTGTAGTGTATCTATCGCTGCTCTGTAGAGACCACTGGGGAGGCAGTATGGGTACAGCTGCCCTGCTCAAGAGAGCTGCAGACTTTGTGGCCTAGAACTTGAGAACTACTTGACCAAAAGACCATGGCTTAACAGCTGCTGTGGAGAACAAAGACTGTAAAGGTGGAAGCTTTGAATTTTTAGGGACATGTCGCAAGTCGCTCTTAAGTTTGGACCACAGTTTGCTTTATGTAAATCATTTTTCCATGCAGTAAAGTTCTTTGTGTCTATTTACCCTTGAGAAGTGCAAACATGACTACAGATCTGCTCCTGAAATTAGCTCTAAGATTTCTCTTATATTAAGTAAATTGCTTTGTTAAATACATCTCCTTTTTTTACATTCTTCCCCATTTAAAGCAAGCTAAGGAGAAATCTTAACTCTTCAGTGTCAAAGAAAAAAAAGTCTTGATTTAATGGTCTTGTCTCTTTTTTCCTCCCCATTCTATTACCCTTTTACACTATTCATTTACCTGTTCACTATTAAAATAACTATCTGATGGTGGCATTACTTGGTGAAGTGATGCAGATATGCCAAGTGGGGTGTGACAGATAAATTCCATAATTTGAAAACCTGCTAGCTATGAGGTAGCAAACATTGCCTTTTTCTGTCTTATTGACTATTAAAGCTCCATTTTGCAGCGCATACTGTTCCAGTGACATGGTTTTCCATGCAAAAAGTCTTCATCTTTTTCTGAAACCAAAAATCTTCCCTTCTGAGTTTGAGTGGGCTATGTAATATTTGGGTCTTTCATTCAGACCAGAGAAAATACTTTGTTTTGTTAATAAAATTGCTTTTCATTAGCTTCCTAGAATGTAATTTTTTTAATAGGTAAATTAAAACCTTGCTTATTAATTGCAGTGCATACAAGTGCTATTGGCATTCTTTCAGTATACCCATGCCAAAGCTGTTGCTGGCCAGGATGTGACAAGGCAAAGGGAGAGATCTGACGTTGTATGAATCCATCTGGTCTGAGTGATCCTGATGGGAGATCTGACCACAAATCCCTCTTAATTACCTTCTGTGATTGCTTTCTGCTCTAATTGCTTTGTGAAAAGACAGAATGATTGTCTTTTTGATAAGCTGACATACTTTTTAGATTGAAACTGTGAAGGGTTTTTCTTTGGTGGAGGCTTCCACTTTAATAGACTAGGAGTGCCTACAAACTCAGCTTATCTCATTTTGGCTCAGTTCAGTTCAGCAACAAACAGCTGAGGAGTAACTTCATTAAACATGTGCTGTGTGGCAGGGGAACATTGCTTTGCCAAAATCTATACTTATTGTGAAGTATGTTATTTTAAAGAGGGAAAGCTAGGATTTCATTATACATTTATTCCCATAGTAAAGATAATTATATTTGTCTCTTATACAGCAACTTTCATGGAGTTTAATAAACATGAATTAAACCACTCTGCGAACAAAATTATAAATACCCATCTTTAAAAATCATCTCTCAAAATAGGCTTTTATTTGATATATGTATCTGTTGTTAATTGGACTGTGGGCTGAAAATGAAAGGCCAGATCTTGATCTTGGTTACCCACTAAGGAATGACAATAAATGTGCTGGGGCTAACAGATTTATGCAGATGTTTTCATAATAAAAGGCTTGTCTGCAAGTGTTAACGTTGGAATAGTGGCCTTGTGCTTCCCTCTCTGGTGACAGATATGCATGTTCACTGCTTGCAGAACAGGGTAGTAACTTGTATTAAGTCTAGTGGGAATCCTGTGCTACTGGAAGGCTTTTTGTAGCTGAAATCTAAGGTAGAGTTTCTGATTGCCTACAGCTTGACTGGATCCCTGCCTACCTTTTCTGAAAAGTCTGCTAATCCCAAAATTTAGGCCGTGCAGTGACTAAAGTGGATCAGAAAGCAGAGCTTTCATTCCTTGCAAGTTTCTGATGGTGGACGTAAAGAATGATATTCAGAGAACCCAACCTTAAGCACGCAACTCCACAGAAAAGGGCCTGATTTAGGTGCCTTGATTTACCATCTGTCCACTATGTGTGTAGGAAAGGTACAAAAAGCAGTTTCCTGTGCTGGATGGTATGAATAGCTGTATTTTATTCATTTCTAAGAGACTAAAATCTGAATGAGACGATAACTAAACCAAAATCTCTCTAAACCTTTTATCCCATAAAATGTTACTATCTTTTTAAGGTTTCAAAATACTCAATTTTAAGTTCTTCATTCAGATACTTTTAATGAAGGACATAAACATGTAAGTGTTCAACCAAAACCAAGTTTCTTGTGGTTGCTGCAGTTTCATTTCAGTTTGTGTTTTTTCTGAGCTCAGCCTCCAGGTCACTGTCCGCTGAGCCTCCTGAGGCCTTCAGTTTTTGGTAAGCTCCCTCTGGCCAAATGCCCAGTCCATGCTAATGCACTTGCTGTGATTTTCAAAATTCTGCCCAGATGGTCTTTTCCTCTGGAATAGTTTGTGATGCTCAATCTCCCATTTTCCTCAGGGAAGAAATATATAATTTAATTTGTAGGTTTCAGTAGTCTTACTAATGACTCTTGCTTGTTCTGTTGTTTTGAAGTAGTTACAGATGTTTCACTGGCACTTTTATATTGTCCTGTACTGTTTCCATCAGTTGTTGTATTTCAGGAGGGAAAGATGTAAACAGTACTTCAGCTTCTTTGAGACAAGGCTGACAGAGCTATTGCAATTGAGGCACATGCTGCTGAAGATTTTCCCTTTTTGTGCTGCATTTTGGGAGGGAGAGCTGGGAAAGTATATCCATGTGAGGAACTACTGATACCGAAATGCTTTCCTCTCAAAGTCCAGTGAGCATCAAGTAGGAAACCATTAACTTTTGGCTCAGAAGTTGCCCTTTAGCAATACACAGAACATTATTAAAATAACCTTTAAGGATTTTGCTGGTGAAGATGTCTGACTACTTCTTTATCAGCATCTCAGCAGTGCTAACTTAAGGCATGGGCCTGAGGAGCTCAGCCTGTCTCCTGATCCGACAGGTTCACAGGTCTGCACAGTGCACGACTGGCAATGAGTTCAGCCTGTGTGTCAGCTACAACAGGGGACCTGCTGGGCTCTGTGTGTGGTGTTCCTGGGGCCTCTGCTGTGCGTAAAAGAACTCTCACTTTGTTTGGGAGTGTTTTGAAAAGGTATGCTGCAGTACTTAACATACAATAACAAAAAATATAAAAGCAGAACAAGCAGAAGTTACTTCATCCTTACCTTCTGGTAAGCCATGCAAAAGCAAGATGGTTGCTATGTTCCTGTTCTGACAGATTCTTTTTTACCTTTGAGTGCTACAGCTGAAAACAGAAATGTTTTCTGGGAGAAACTTAAAGAGAAACTTCTTTTCTGGCCATATTCGTTAAAGCTGTATTTTTATTCTGGCTGAAAAACCCAGTATTTAAAAGTTTAAATGGGTGTTAGCCTGCTAAGGGAGTGCTCTGAAAGAAATATTTCAAGGTAGAGTTTGTGGTTCCCTCTATGTAGATAGTGCTGTGCTTAGCTTACAGGAAGCTGACACCAGTTGCCAGTCTGCTTTGCTCTAAGTACTGTGAATTCAGAGAAGAGCTGTGAATTCAAATATTCATTAGAAACCTGAGGCTTTGCAATATGTCAATATTTTTTAATTACTAAAATTGTATGCACCAACAGTTCACATTGCAGCTGGGTGCTCTAATAGCTAAACCTACAAAGAAAAACTGCAACAGTGATCAAGTCCCTTTAGTAGTTATCTTCTGTGTCTGTTCTTGGCTGTTGTGCTTTTGCATGCAAAATCAGTTTTTTTGAGAACAGAATGAAACTCCTAATTCCTCTGTATTAACAAGCAGCAACAGCAAAGCAGGTTCTTTATCTGTAAAGAAACTTGCAGGCACAGCCAGTTCCTCTGGGGCTGACCTAAAGCCAAGAGCTCTGGCACAAAGACCGCTAAACTGGATGGACTCAGATACAGCATCTGTGGTGCTTGTATGTGGTTTGCTCTCGGTGGAAAGTCGCAGCAGAAGGCAAGTTGGAGCGGGGTCTTTTGTATGGCAGTGATGACCACAGTTGTCTGCAGCTCTGAAGAGACAGAAAGAGACAGAGACTGTGAAAGTACAGTGTGGCTCTCACGCATGCATAGCGAGTAACCCTCATCAACTCACACCTCCCAGTCAGCACGATAGAGCAGTACACAAGGACTCTGTCTAAGTACATCTGCAGCAGTACATGGTTTGCCAAATGTCTGACAGCTTGAGGTCCTGGGCACATGGAAAAATAGCTGATGGTCTGGAAAGAAAAAGCAAAGCTATACCTCATTGCTTTTCAGATAGGACGCAGGACCAATTATTTAAGGCTGTAGAGGATGTTTAGCAACCTGTCTGATGGGAATGGGTCTCTTTGAATACAGACATACTTAAGTCTCATGATGTAAGATAGCAAAGGTAAGCCAGGGTTCTTGGGAGAGTTTCCCTATTTGTAAAAGAAAAAAAAATAATTTCTGTATCTCATCAGCTTGTGGAACTAGCAATAACTGCATCAAGTCCTGTTAGACAACTGTGGATTTTCCCTTTCCACTGGTAAAGTTCTAGCCCTGGATGATTGCAGATGTGATGCTGAATGTTCCTTCATTTCACCCTTATAAATGAGCAGCACCTTCAGCCTTTTAGGGTACTTCCTACAGTTGGGTATAGAGGGAGGACATTGTTTCTACCCAGGAGCTTTATTTTACAGCACTTTTGAAGCTGTCTGTGGATCTGAGTTGCCTTCTACAACGGGAAGTCCTGGTGAGGCATGCTGATATCTTACCTGTAATCCTCCAGCGTTGCTTCCCAGACTGTTAAATGTCATGGCTCTCCTTGTCACATCTATCTGTATGACCCTGCCCCCAGGATGGCTATGGAAATTTCAGGAATGCTTTACCGAGACAGTTGTCAGCCTACAAGCAGCATCAGTTTTGTTTTTTTTAAAGCAAAGATAATTCTGACAGCTGGATGTAACCACACAGTAGTTGTCCTGACATTGTTTGCAGGCTGGTCACAGTCATTCTTGACTAGGAGCTGTTAAACTGGAACTCAGACTCCAGAGGTGTTGAGTGATATGCTGTTGTCCTAACATGTCAAGCAACAAGTGTTGTCTTTTGGCAGCCTGAGCTTACATATCGGTTCCTGTCAAGGTTTTACAGTCTACTATGGTAACCATCTGCTCTGGCTTTGCTTGTCCTCGGAGCCAAACTACTTACCGCTGAGTTGTCACATGCTACCTAATATAAGCAGCAAGCCTCTCTCCTTTCTGATTTCCTACAGGACAAGGGAAGTCTGTGCATTGCAAACTTCACACAAATTAGTGCTTTCTTCCCTGCCAACTGTGCTGCACAGAAGCAAATTTTACTTTAAAATGCTTCTGTGCCAATGTTGGTGTGATAAAACAAAAACCATGAATAAATTGGGATGTGCCAGCAACAGACAGCCAGGTGGAAATACAAGTGTTTTACAAGAAGCCACAAAAGCAAGTCTGGAGCAAACACTACTATTTTTCTTGGAGCTCAAGTTTAAAATCCTGTTCTTCTCAAACTGTTCCAGGTTTCTGTGTGATATACTACCATTACATAGATGAAATGCACACTTGTTTGTTTGTGTCTGCACTTCTTTTTGGTGGTTAACAATGGAAGTGAGGGGAGGCCTGGAGCTCGCACAGGCTCCATCCTCTTGTGTGTGGCAGGATGCTCTGACACCATACTGAGATTCATCAACTTTATGTCTGCGGGCAGCTCACTTCCTCTATGGGTCAGTTCCTTCTCCTCAAAGTACAAACTTGTGGCATGGAGCATGAGAGCACAGGCCAGATCCTAAAAGGGACCCAAGTGCTGCAGCACTGCTCTGAGGCGTGCAGGACCTGGAGAGGTATTCAGAGTCCAGTGCTGAGCTACCAGAGTTACCCTGTACCTTGTGTAGGGGAGACAAGTGTCTCAGCATGGAGTACTTACCTGGATCTTGTCCTTTGAAGTTAAACAGGGACTCAAGAGCCTGATCTGCTGGGTGGTCTCCAAGAAGAGAGAGGTAGTCAGGAGGCAGGTCCTTCTGTGCCTGGTTTCTGGATCCTTACGATGTTTAGGCATGAGTGAAAGGGCTGGGTTGCTCAACTAGCTTGTGACAGCCAGCTCTCACGATTCAGCACGGCACACATGGATGTGCCACTGGGCTCTCCATGGAGCTACTATTTACCTTGATTCTGTCACTATCCTCCAGTCTGGCTGGATTTCCTGATAAAAAGCAGGTTTTATTTTGGGGTGTGTGGTGGCTCCAAGTGCTGTGAGGATGGCAGGTTTGATGAGGTGGTAATCTTGAGCACATGATCCTGCTAAATTGGAGGTAGCAAGTCAGTGACATCTTCACCTAAACTTGCTGCAAGCAGAACTGCCTGGCTGAGCACTGCTGCTCATGCTGGACCTGGCCCCAGCCCTAGCAGAAAAATGATCTGATCTCAGGTGAAACTTCTTTCTACTTCTGAAGTACAAATAAAGACTGGGTTTCTTGTTGTGCCTTAAATATAGATTTCCTGTACTGTTTTAAACAACACTAGTGAGGAGACCCTGGTCTCTGATGCAGTCTTGGCAGAAATAATGGTCAAAACATGAAACAGAAGGCACTAAATAGCCCAGGACAATACCCAAATTGGGGTAGGGTCATTTCTTCATCAAGGTCATTACTGACAGTGGTAGTAGTCTGGGGCAGATGATTTAGCTGTATAGGCAGAAGAGTCTAAACAGGAGAAAGAATTAGAAAAAAATAAGAGTACTTCAGTCTGAGCATACTTGCCTTTGTTTTTTAATTTTGCTCCATGGAAACATATTTCCAAACATTTCAAGCTTGAAAAAACCTGGCACTGAACAACAGTTCTAATGAAATAAAATCTTCTTTTGTTCACTTGTCTAATTCCAAGTTTTCAGGAATTCTGCTGTTTCTCAAAATCATTCTGCTTTGAGAGAAAGATGTCACAAGAATATTTTTTAGTCACAAAAAGAATGTAAAAAAAGACCAATCATTTTTCTTTTAGCTCAAGAATAATTTTCAGGCTGAGCCTGAATATTAAAAATGTCATACTAAATGGCAACTTTTCTGAAGACTTGGAAGTTTGTGAAAGAAGGAGGTTATGCTGACAGATGTTTCAGGAACCTAATTAATGAAGCCCTGAAATGAAAAAGACTGAGAACAATTTGGCTTCTTGCATGAGAAGAAATAACACATAACATTTCAAAAGTAATAAAAGACCAATCACCCCAAGAACTTCAGACAAAAAAGAAGGATTGTAAAACAGGAGTTAGATTTCTTTTTGTCATTGTAAACTTTTTTAACATATCTCTGGGTAGAACTGTCTGAAAGACCATGATTATATTTTGTGACAATTACTGAGGTTTCAGGATTTTTATACATTCTACATTAGCAAACAAAACCTTTTGAATATTTTTCTGTTGAAATAGCTCCTTTAGGAATCTGTGGGTGTTCTAGTCAAGGTTGTTCTTCCCTCCTACTGGTCAGAAATTATTAGAGAGATCAAATTGTTCTGAACCTCAAAATCTTTTCATCGGAATGGGTAAATCTTTTTAAGTGCTTCAGTGTCAATGAAAACTGTATATTTGAACAATGTTTTGTTTTCCTGAAACTATTCCAAGTGACTCCAACTTCATCTTGCACATAATAGTTTTGCACAAAAGAAAGATGCATTTAATCTCAGCTGTAAGAGCATGAATTTGCCAGTTCTGTACTGCTGCCATTTGTGAAAACTGGCTTTGCCTTACTGTATTTCTTTTCATCATCCTTACTTAGTGGTTGATCAGCTTCCGATAATGTGGTTACTTGATCTTACCCTGTGAAATTACAATCCATTATCTCATCAGGATATGTTCTTGGAGGGGGATTAAAAAAATGCTGTCAGTAATACATATACACTGTTGAAATTAAGTGAGGACATGAAGTAAGCTTACACTGCTGCAAAGTACATGGTATCAGCACCTGTCCTTCATTAATCTGCTCAGTCCTCTCTCTTTACACTGTGAAGTGGCATGATAACATAAAGCCACAACGAAATACATGGAAACTTTCTGCCTGTCCATGCTTTGAGGACTCTCATCCACCTAGATGTTGCCTTGTTGCTTGTTTTGCTGCTGAGCATGAGTATGGGTGCTGAGATTGACAGGGAGCCCATCCCAGTGGCTTTCCTCAAGTAAGCAATGGTGCATAAGAGTGCACAAAGCCTATTGTGAAACACTGCAATGAAGCCAAACATTTGGAAGCAAGTTTCTAACCTTTGTTAATTGAGGTGCTGTTTTATTGGGCAGAATTGATGATGCAGTAACAGGATGTCACAGCATATTGAGGCCGATGTATGGAAACACTTCTTGTCATTGAAAGGCAAAGGCTGCTTAAGGAAATGCTAAAGGAGGGTGAGTGTAACGCTGTAGGGAAAATTCTGCAGGTAAAGGTTAATGGAATTTTCCTTAAAAGTAGTTCTTGAACAAGTTTGGGTGGTCTGCTTTCTAATACTGATTTCTACTGTTTGCCTCAAAGGAACAATGGGGTACAAAGCATATTGTCTGTGTAAGGACTTAAACATGAAAAGTGTTAATCTCCCTGTCTGATTGTCTGGAAAATGCCAAGACTGTCTTAAAAATCACAGACTCTGTTTTGAAAAGTATCTTTGTTTCTAGACCTTGTGAGTTCAAGTTTTCAGACATTCCTCTATGTTTCTAAGGGCTACACATTTACCTAAGTGAAAATGAATAAGAAAATATGTAAGTTTTAAAAAAAAAGACATTTCACATAGCATTTCACATAGTCACGTACTTCCAAATGCCATGTATTTAGTGGAAAAGACCATCACAGGCCTCAAATAATGAGTTAATAACATCAGGAATAGCACAATTTTTGCGAAGCATTTGACACTGTCACGCATGACATCCTTGTCTGTAAATGGGAGAGACATGGATTTGATTGATGAACCACTCAGTGGGTAAGGAATTGGCTGGAGAGTCACACTCAAAGAGTTGCCATCAACAGCTTGATGTCCAAGTGGAGAGCAGTGACAAGTGGTGTTCCTCAGGGGTTGGTGTTGGGACCAGCGCTGTTTATTTAACATCTTTGTTGGAGACATGGACAGTGGGATCAAGTGCACCCTCAGCAAGTTTGCCAACAACACCAAGCTGTGTGGTGTGGTCGACACGCTGGAGGGAAGGGATGTACCATCCAGAGGGACCTGGACAGGCTTGAGAGGTGGGCTTGTGCAAACCTCATGAAGTTCAGCAAGGCCAAGTGCAAGGTCCTGCATGTGGGTTGAGGCAATCCCAAGCACAAATACAGGCTGGGCCATGAGTGGATTGAGAGCAGCCCTGCAGAGAAGGACTTGGGGTATTAGTGGATGGAAGACTGACTATGAGCCAGCAATGGGCGCTCACAGCCCAGAAAGCCAACGGTATCCTGGGCTGTGTCAAGAGAAGTGTGGGCAGCAGGTCAAGGGAGGGGATTCTCCCCTTCTACTCTGCTCTGGTGTGACCCCACCTGCAGTCCTGTGTCCAGCTCTGAGGCCCCCAACATAAGAAAGACATGGACCTGCTCAAGCCAGTCCAGAGGAGGCCACAAAGATGATCAGGGGGCTGGAGCACCTCCCTTATGAGGACAGGCTGAGAGAGTTGGGGTTGTTCAGTCTGAAGAAGAGAAGGCTCTGGGGAGACCATATAGCAGCCTTCCAGTACTTAAAGGGGGCCTGCAGGAAAGATGGGGAGGGACTCTATATCAGGGAGTGTAGTGATAGGACAAGGGGTAATGGTTTTAAACTGAAAGAGGGTAGATTTAGATTTGATAGAAGGAAGAAATCCTTTACTGTGAAGGTGGTGAGATGCTGGAACAGGTTGCCCAGAGAAGCTGAGGCTGCCCCCTCCCTGGAAGTGTTCAAGGTCAGGTTGGACGGGGCTTTGAGCAACCCGGTCTAGTGGAAGGTGTCCCTGCCCATGGCAGGGGAGGTTGGAACTAGATGGTCTTTAAGGTCCCTTCCAACCCAAACCATTCTATGATTCTACGATTCTATAATTTAAACAAGAACTGAAAATTCTCAGCTGCACATCTGTAAATATGTTATTTATTCTCAATAACATTAAAAGATTGATTTAGCAGGTCACCTACAAAGATTCCTTTGGGCCTCTTCATCACCAGGAGCATCTCCTCAGGCTCCTTCTATGTTGCATTTCAACAGCTGTCTTTTATAATATATCCTGACTGTCATCAGATTTGGGCTCTGTATCACGCTGTACTTATTTTGGTAGAGAAGTAGGTGTGTGTTTGTGTGCGACAGGGGCTGGGGGTGGAGGTTTCACTTTCTACTTCTAGCAGATAGAATTACTGTGCCTGTCTGTTGGCTTTGTTTATTTCTCTTATATCTCTTGTGGATATCTGTGGGGGATAAAATAAGCATCGGCTTTGGATTTGATTTGCACTGTGAGTTTGCTTCTAATTTGCACCACCCACACCAAAGCTTAAAGTCAACATTTCAGTTTTCAAAGCCAGAAGGATAAAGCTAGGCTATTAGAGTGAGATTTTAAACAGCTGGCAGTGATAGTCAGTGGTAAAAACTTCTCCTTCAGGGACAAGGTGGGCACTAGAGATCTCTGGACCCTGCTTGCTAGCTGTTCCCTGGACTGTCCCTTCTCATACCCTCTGAAGGATGTGGTTTGAGGCTTGTGGCTTTTGGCTGTGTAATTTTCCACTGCGCAGCTCACAGGGTTAAAAAGGCTGTCATCCTTTGCTGAGGAGCCCTGCCAGTGTAGCTGAAGGGGAGGAACATGGATGTATATCACTCTTGCTCTGTCCCTTAGCACAGATGAGGTCTAGTTCTGACTTCAGCATTATTTAAAATATCTTTACGATTGTTTTGTGTTACAGAGTCAGTGCGCTCTCCTTCTGTGCCTTTCTATCCTATCCATTACTTATTTGTTAAGAGATTTAGCTTCAAGAGAGAAAATTAAAGTACCCAAGTAGTTTTAGTAGTAATGCCGTGGACCAGATTCTAAGTGGCTTTTTGTGTGTATGCACATGTAGATAGAATGCTTTAAATTGATTTTGAGGCTGCTAAGGGTAGGCATGTGCAGGCAAAGAAATCCCAGAGGTCTATTATGCAGATTTTTTCTTTTATTTTTTTTACCATGCAGCCTTTATAAACAGTATTTGGGAATAACAGTATCAAATTTCACATACTATACACTGCAATCTTAGGTCTATGTTCTTCATTTCTAACAGCTGGGCTCACATGCTTCAATTTCTGCTATGCTTCAGAAATGCATTCTAGTTGTTACTAATATTATATGGATAACAGAATCAAACCAAATATTTGACAGCATTAGCCCCCAAAATAAACTGGTAAACCTGTTCCTAAACTCTCAGCCAGATGAAGCCAGGAGCCAGACAAACAAATATTGTCAGTGTTTTTCCAAATGAGTACACGATATTAGGTTCTTAAATCCTTCCTTGGACAGCTCAGTAAAAAGAGACTGAAAGCACAGCTACACTCCTGCCTGTCTCTGGAAAACATTAAATCCAAGATTGAAATGGGGAGATGTGGAGGAGCGCTGATTAGATCAAGCACAGTACCAGGCGTATGGGCTGCACAGATACTGAACAAGGGTGGTGAGGCCATGGGGCGTGGTACGTACCACCTGAACATATTGGTTCAGACCTCCTTTAGCAAGGGGATCTCACTGCTTGTTTGTAACACAGTTGAGCACTTGGTCTCAGCGTCTCTTTCCTCAGGAAAAAGAATGGCAGAATCTCCAAAAATGGGACACTGAAATGAGTATGTGTGACCTTGGGATATCTGCTTTGCTTTAGGCTGCATAGCCTGTGGTACCAAATTCTACATACTTTGGGCTCTGGAGTCTTGTGTCCTGGGGACATTGTTCAGTTTTTTGGCATCACTAAGCTGGTGAGAAAGGAATAACCCTGCTTCCACCAAGCATTCAAAGTGCGTGGGATAAAAAGTGATGTGTGAGGGGCTGCTGACAAGCATCTGGACTGACAGAAGTGACCCTCTGCTGCTGACTTAACAGTTGACATTCTGCAGACTGAAAGGAGGTGAACAGTTCTTCGGGGAAGGATGAGTAGAAAACATGACCAAAGATTAAAAGGAACTTCAGAAGCACCTTAAAGCCCCAGCTGAGATCTTGAGAAATCCCTTTGTGTGAGGCTGTCTGCAAAATGCACAGTGCAAGAGAGCCTCATGCAGAGAAGGCATGTGGAAGGGGAAGGGAAAAGCCTGAAAAACAGCAGTTCCTTAACACCTCACAGGAAATCAGTGTCATGAGCAGAAACTGAATGCTAAGTTGTAGTCCCTGCCCAGTGCTTTGTTACCTGTTTTGTCATGACCTGCACAGGTTGATGCTTGTTTCAGGATACTGTATTAGAAGAGTGCAAAAAGTCCACTACAGGTGTTGCTTTTGTTGTGAAAATACCAGCAGTTCAGTTAACCAGGAATAATGGCCGTGCTGCATGCTTTAGGGGCAGGCATTCCCTCCCTCCTGGAAAAAGTGTCTTTCAGAAGGATGGCTTAACAAAATGCCTGCCTGTCTGCAAAACGGCTCATGTCAGCCAAGTGAGGAGAGGAGGTAGAGCCACAGTTTGAGAAGAGTTATGCCCATTCTTGTGGCCCCTCAAAAATATTGGCCCCTTATATGGCAGGAAATTCAGTGTGAGTTGAAGCTGTCAGAGATGATTTAATTCTTGCTGAGTGCTCTTTGACTCCTCTGAGTCCCAGAATGAAGCTGAGGTCAGGGACTTGGTGACTGCTGGCTACTAGCCCTGACACAGCTCCGGGAACAGCAGCTTGTACCCATGTAATATGGATCAATAAATCTCACCATAGGACTGATCGCTTGTGCCCATGTGCTGAGAATCTCCATCTCCAGTGTTAGGGATTGAGATGAGGTACATATAACTGCATTGAAAGGGAAGATGTGCCTTTTGTCCAGTAATTAATGTTTCTCTTCTGTATGCACTTCTACATACAACGGGCTGAATTACTTCATATTGAGCCAGAACATCCAAACCTGTTGATGTCATTTTAAGCAAGTGCAGCACTTGTCACATTAATGGCAAAATCTTCACTGCTTTTATGCATCTCCCTTTCAGAGCTTAGGTTATCAGTGCTAACTCTATCCATGATTATTTTTGGTGGAGTAGCTCTCACCCACCTTATATGCAAGTAATATGGTTGCTGTAAACATGGTGCTGCAGTCTAATCCTAATTTAATTTAATACAGTGAGGAAGGGGCCGGTCACCTTCAGGGAAGCCCTGCTAGTTTATGCCAGCAAAGTATTTGGCTCTATAAAGATTGTTGTGTGTATAAATCTTGAAATTGCATACGATTAGTTTAGACTGAAAAAGTATAAAAATATTTTTGTAAGCATTTTCCTGGAATTGGTTCAGAATTCAAGTATTCCTTGGTCAGTAATAAAATTCTGAAAATGTAAATGTCTGCATTAAATCAAAAGCTTTTTTTCAGAAGCAGCAGCTCAGATGTTAGCATTTTAAATAACATTATACCCACAGTAATGACTGTAACACCAGTTCCTTATATACACAGAAATTAGCCATGATGATCAATATTATTCTTTATTGCTTTTGAATTGAAATAAATTTAGAAATTTATTAATATATATGCTATTACAGCTCACTGATTCATAGATTTTACAGCTGAAAGGGGATATATCAGTTTGTCTCATCTTTTGCACAGCAGTTTATACAGTTTCCTTACAGTAGTCTGTTCAGATAAGTGTATCTCACACTTGGAATTTAGGACCTGTGTGTTCTGTGGTCTTTACCTGGCTGTTTTTAGCAAGCTCCTTACAGTTAGCCAATGATTTGTTTCTCTGTGTTCTGACTAGCTCATACCAGAATTTCTGCTTGCTGTATTGACTCCACCAAGGTGTCAGTTCCTTGCATACCTTTCATCTAAACTCAGAGACAGATGTACTTCTTTGATCACAGTATCATCTTGTTCATGTCTAACAATTTTTTTCTTTAGATGCTGACTTGTTTTGCATCAATGGCAAAACACTAACTGATTTCAGAATAGCCAAAATTAAATCGTTATTTGATTAGGTGACCACTATTGTTATACATCTGCATAACAGTCAGAGCGAGCTTTCCTATAACAAATCCAGTGAAGGCATTCAAAGGCTTCATGACTATCAACAAGTAACAGGGACTTCTCTCTCAGACCTTAGCTACAAAGAAGTTTGACATGTCATATGGACATAAAGCATCATAGTTATGAGGTGGGGTTAGCCTCTTTAGTCAGAACAACTGGCTAAAGAATCATATATAAATTAGACCAGCTCTTGGCATTGCAAGTATTTTGTAATTTCAAATGCCCAGTCCTGTTACCACTGAGCTCAGACCTGTCCATGAGTTCAGCCCCTGCTAATTTGCTGTTTCCTTCTCTTATGTCTTTTCCATGTCTATAAACAGAACGCATTTTATGCATGCAGGCTTGATTCTCCAGAACTTAAGCACATATACAACTTGATGTAGCATGGATTATTCCTTCAACAGCAACTAGATAACTCATGAAGATGACCATATCTGTGAATATTGTCAGGAGAGGAGCTTTAGTTTGGAAATTGACTTCCTTTGGGGGTCCCCCTCACTCTTAATTCTTGCAACAACTAATCAATGAGTTTTTCCATTATTTCACAGAGCTTCTTGACATGTGTTACTAGACAAGATCTGGTGACCACTAAATTTTCTGTAAGTTATAGCAGAATCAAAGAAAAGAGACCTGTTCTGTTTCCACCCTGCCTCCCAGAGGGTGTATTAGTTGTGGTCCCTTGTGGAAGGTTTTTTTCACTTAAATTTCCTTAGTGTAACAAACCTATATAATTTTTGTAATAGTTATTGTGGTTGCCCTGAGGTTCTACCATGTAGAAATGTATTCAGAACTTACTCTGTGTTTCTCCTGGAAAGAGCTGTCTGCAGAAATCTGTGGTGCCCTTCTAACACACTAATCCTAGGCAGTCCAGGGAAATCTAGGGAGAATCTCAGGGTGGAAAAGTGCTGCTAGTTCTATTAAATCAAAAGTCATACAAGGAAAAGTGAAGTTTAAACAAGGCTTGGGGAAGCAGTTTTAGAGAAAAAATGTTGTTTTAAGTAATCCTTATTTTTATCATTAAGGCTAGTTTTGTTTTGCTGCAGACTTTCATTGTGAAAATTAATGGTCAGGAAAGAATAAGAAAATAGTAAAATGATCCAAGCCCTGAATTACTGCCTTTATGGTTATAATTTCCTTTACTTCAGTTGAGTTCCCCTGGCAGAGCTGCAAGGAAAGCTCTACCCCATTAAATAACAGAGTTCATAGTACTAAATACAAGCACGTATGAGATCATCTCTATATTTGCAAGTAACCCCTAAACTTTGGTGATGAACTCCTGGCATTTTGTTAGCAAATATTTCTAGAATAGATGACATCTGACATAATCTTGTACATACATGCTAAGGGTGCATACATAAACACACACCTGTATGTATATACACACACCTACACATATGAGTATATGTGGACACTTTTAAACATCTGTCTCAGTAGATAACAGTGGAATCTGCTGCATTCATTTGAATCCTTTGGGGCTCTGGAATTTCAGGATCTGCTGCCTTCTAATAGAGGAAACTCTAGTTCTGTTGTTTCAAATGCTAGTTTAAAGAAAAAGAAAATAAAAGCAGCAGCAATACAGCACATCACAATAGCGGGTTAAATATAGACATGGATTACAGAGCCATTGTTTTCACTCCTGCTAAATAAGACAGTAGTCTTAAAATGGAATGCCACTTGACCTTTCATGTCTCGTCAGTCTGTGATTGTATTTAACTGATGCAGGGAGGAAACATTTTCCCCCTGGATCTGTCCCCTGTTGATATGACAGTTGCTACTGCTGGGTCACACCATGCACAGGAGGCAGAAACCCAGTGCTCCAGAACACAAGAGGGATCTTGCAGCTCATGGAGGAGCTCTGTCCATGTCCCACAATGACACACGCTCTTTTTTCAACTTCTCTCAGCTTGTGCTCTCTGCTGGCCATCTCAAATCACCACCAGTACTCAAACATTCAAAAATCACTTACTTTGAAGTGGAAATTCTTGATGTACAAAGCAAGAAGCAGATCTGCATTGTGGACAAGGTGAGTGTATTTTTCCAGCATGCTGGGGATGTGCCTGGTTCACACGGTGCCAGTTCAGGGACTCTGTTTTCACTCTGTTGTGGACTTACTCTGTAATAGAAATACTTTCCTTTTCTCTGGGAGATACTCAGAACTCTTTGTTAGTGACAATCCTTGGCTGTTTTCCAACACTGGTTTCTTTTAGAACTCCTGGCTGCTCTGTGGACTCAAGATATGTCAGGCTGTCTCTTGACACTTAGATTACAAGTGTTTATTTCAGAATATGATAGTTAAATGTCTGCTTCAGAATGGATATTCAGTTTTAATACAATTGCAAAGCTTAGCATCTCTGCAATGCTGGGGGTTCTTGCTGGTATCTAAATGTACTCAGCTGTGCCCTTACTTAGCAGATTGGGCAGGAACCTGGCAATTTTTAAAATTTTTAATTTTTAAACAAAGGGTCTTAGCTAAAAGAGGCTTTTTTTTTGCTTTATAATGTGAATTAAAAATATAAAATACAGTCAAATTGTATAAGTAGTATGAGAGGACTGGGTAGAAAGGAAGTTTACAACACAGTAAACAACAGCTGAAAACATGCTTCATAAATATTTTCATCACAGTTTTTGTGATTCATTGTCCCTCAGCAGAAGAGCTGGTCTCTTGAGTGCCATGGAAATGGGAATCCTAATCTATTTAGACCATAGGATTTTTCAGTAGCATAGTAGAGTTTTGAGACTTACTGTTTTGATAGAAGAAAAAAAAAATTCCCTTATCCTCACTGGTAACAGCTGGAACTGGTGGATAAGTTTGCTTCAAATGTTTTAATTTAATGCCTTTGAAATATGCAGGGTGGAATACTACCAGATTTCTAGTGTTCTTGATCATTTAAAGGGTGTTTTTTCAATTTATATGCCTAAAGGTAAATGTCTCATTTGTTCATTCTTAATGGGGCAAAATAAAAGGGGAAACATGTACAAAATGGTCAAATATGATGACTATTAATACAAGCATTATCATTAGAACTTGTATTATTTAATTTACTGAGTGATATTTACACAGTTATTAAAAAGTTATCTAAATACTATACTGAGTAAGGTTTTGATCCAAAAAAGACTTGAGTCTGTTTGTCATCTTAAGCTTTCCTATAATGTCATTAAAAGAAATATATTAACAGAAACAGAATTAGGTGAAGAGCCGTATTTCAGGAATCCTTCCACAATGCATGGAAGAACTGTAGTCTGCTAGGATAATGGCAGACTCGTGTGTTAATCTTTATTTTGAATTTTGATGACCCTGAACATTTTCTGCGCTTTCTCCAAATCATGGACTCTGCCCCTGTAGTGGTGGAAAGAGAGTTATGAGTGGTGATTGCAAAGTACTCTCTATATAGAGGTAAAATACACACAGAGGAGTAATAACGACTGTAAACTGGAAGCGTCTGCTCAAAAATCTATGTTCAATTTACACAGCCATGACCAGCAGTATGGACTTTTTTTTGGCACAGAACCAATGGATTGGTGTAAGTATAGTGCAAGGCTGAATTTCCAAGGCTGCCTAAAGAATTTGGCTTTTGAATGCACGTTCACCTGGCTAAGTCTCTTAATTTGCTGTGATAAACCCTTCCTAAGGCAACCCTGAAAGTCAGAAGTTGAGTTCCTTACTTCCGTGTTAGTACTGGTGAACTTCATTTCAGTTTGTTATTAGAGCAAACAAGAGACTATTTTACTGGATTATGCATCGTCTTCTGCTTAATTAAATATTACATTGATATAGACCCAACACGACACTTCTAATGCCTGTTTTCTGTTTGTAAGATAATTATGATTAGCTTCATTTCTCGAGGTTGCATGTAATTATTACTTGTCAGGATTTATAATAGGAGAGAATAGGAACCATAGATTTTAAAATGTATGTATTGATACTCTTGCTGCATATTGTTAGTAGTTCAGACTATTATGATTTATCAGATACATTTGTAATATTCTCAGATTAATAAATCTAAAGGGACAAACTATATTATAATGGCAGAGAGAAGACCTCTTTCTTTATCTACGTAATAGAAACTCAGGCAGAGTGATTAGATAATTAATGCTATGTGGTTAAATACCAGTCACTGCTTCCAGAGGGTTAGTTTCTATGAGACTCTTGCATATGCATATGAATACTATTCAGATTAGTGGGAGCTCTGTAAAGTCTGCAAAATGATGATACATCTAACTAGTTTTGGTATTTAGAAAGAGAAGATGTCTTGTGCTGAATGTAGTGTCAGGGATTTAGAAGAGGTGTGTTCGGCTGTGTTATCCTGAGCAATCAATTGACATCAATAGGCTTTGGATCCAGAATAAGTAACTGTGAATTAATTCTCCATCTGTAAAATGAAAATAATATTATTTCCTTTGCTTTTCTTATCCATCTTATACTTTGGGGAAGGATCAGTCACTTATATTAAGTGAACCGTGTGGTCACTATAAGGTAATTGGTTTAAAGGAACAGAATAAATATATTATTTGCCTGCTTTTTAAGCCTGTCAGATACATTCACATTGTACTGCAGGCTTTTCCACAGTCAGGAAGGAAAGGCAGGAAAAAAAATATTGAAAGACAGTAGTAGAAGAGGAAAACCCCAGACATTTTGTCCTGTAGTCGTCCCCTCGAGGAGCTGGGTCTTGAAGAAGAATACCTAATCTTGCAAAACTTGAAGTAAACTCACAAGAGTCAGCAACACTGGCAGTTCATTTTGCACATGCATACTTCGAGTGCAAAATTCTTTATAGGAGTATAATTTCTTTTATTTAGTATTGCCAACCTGCTCTGGGGAGTTTCGCTGCTGTGGATATGACATTATGCAAGTGGTTTGGTGCACACGAGCTTTTCCAGCGAGTTACTTAAAGAATTTAAAAGAGAAATAATAAGTGTGAGATCTTTTTCCCCAGATTTGCTCTTGGTACAGAAATTATTTCTGAGGTGAGATGTCATGGAGAAGAGGCTTCAGATTTTGGGGATGGGGAAAGAAGGGAGGAAACACAAACTTGTCTCTAAATTTTTTTTCCACTTATTCTATAAAATGTCCCCAAACTAATTCTGTCAGGACAGCAGGCACCAGTGATTTATAGACAAAAGAAGGCTACCTTTGACAGTTGGAAAAAGGCTTCAAAAAGGAGTTAGTAGGGAAAGCTAATTTAAACCTGGCCTTAAAAGCAGTATCTAAATGCTCGGAGGAGGTACCCTGTGAGCAGAGGTATCCATACTCTGAAGTGATGGCAGGAAGGGGACAAAAGGCACCGAAGTTTTGAGGAGATGTACAAGCAGCCTCCTGCTCTTGTGTGCTGCCCATGAGAGGGCAAGAGTCCAGATGTGAGGGTCAGTCTGAATGATGGAGTCCTGGGTCTGTCTTCCTTCCCTGCTCCCCAGGGGAGGCAAGCCTGTGTCCTCACGCACAGCATGGCTCGGCTGTACACAGAGCATCTTGCCTGACCTCAGATTCCTCTATGGCCTAGGAGAGGATTTCTCAGAACAGAAAGGTGTTTACCCAAGCAGGCAAAGGCCTTAAAAGAGCTGGTGGTTGAAAGCCACAATTAGGGAAATATAGTCAAGAAAATTGTCCCATATTTTGGGGTGATCAAAGGGTGATAAGTAACAGTTGGGTATCTTGTGGGTGAACCTTCAGTCTCTTCAATATGCAAATCAATACTGCATTTTTTTTAAGATGTTCTGTAGTTGAAACATGAGTCATACAGGCTTCTTGCTCAAGGAGTGAAAAAAGTATTCATCAAGAAATAAATCACTTCTTTGGACAGTGTAAAGCAGCAGGTGAGCCTAGATGATCACAAGTCCCTTTTTGCCTCACAATTTATTAATTTATTTCTATGAATGAAATTCCCGTCTATCTGTAAAGAGGAGAGGGCATGTAGTTAGTGATTTCTTGTTAGAAATATTTTCAATGAAGAGTCCCAAAATGTCTAAGGATTTTGGCTCCCATATTACTTCCAAAAACCTATAGAAAACAGAACATGCAAAATTCATCAAGTCTTAAAAACAAAAGAAAATAATTCCTTTTTGTATTTTTTTACGAATAATCCACATTTGTCATCGTCAGCCACAACTTATAAAAAATACATAGCTATTCAAAAACTGTTTTACTTGTACATTATTCCAAAAGCCTGATGTAGGTTAGTTTTAAAGTTATCGATGTGCAGTGATTTGATTTATAAATGCCGTTAAGGCAACTCATAACTGTTTCTGTTGTAGCATTCATTGTATAATATTTTTTCTTCAAATTAACTTGTAGTAAAATGTATTTTCCCCCAAACATAGTGCAATGTAATTAATTTTGCATGAGTTGCTTTTAAGGCAGAAAGTGTTACTCAATATAGTTTTTACAGAATAAATCACCTTTGGGGAAACCACCAGAGAAAGCTTTTTCCCATCAAAAGCCTCAGAGCTCAGTAGTTTCATGCTATATTTTGCAAGTTAAGCTATAAGCAGAGGTGTGAGCTCAGGTTTTGGCTGCTATGCAGTGGCCCTCCTTTCCAGAAAGCTTTTTAAGGCCTACAGAAGAAAGCTTGCTTCCTAAGGTGTGCAGGGAAGCGCCTCTTTTCTTGGTGTGCTGCAAAGATGATGGAAGCTACTTTTCTACTGTTCCTTAAACCAGCCCTCCATGTACCCAGTGCCCTCTCCCACTGAAATCTCTTTGGACATCCCAGTTACTGATAGTTAAATGTTTGTGGTTCACAATATATATTGCAGAAACATTTAACTATGTTTGTGAGTGTACACATACTGTGCAATGCCTACAATGAAAGTCATGTGAACATTGTTATTTTTCTTAAAGGATCCTTTTGTAGGGCCTGTCCTCTTGTTACATGTTTTTGTCGTGGCCAGCACAACACAAGTCTATGCATCAATCCAGTCACTTACGTTAAATATTACACAGTACATGTATTACTGCCTCTTTTGCCAAAGATGAATTAGGACTTGCTCTGATTGTTCTGAAAGGCTTGTCTGTCTCTGAAGGAGTTCACAAGCATTTTTGTTTGTAAAGCACCTAAACCAATGGTGTCCTTGTATCTGCACACTATGGCTTAACACTGTATATTGGATTTATACTGACATGACAGCAAAATCAGATACATGCAGAAATGGTATCTCCAGTATCAGAAATCTATTACTCTCACCTGTGTGTTGCTGCTCTGTCACAGAAAGTGAGCAGCCAAGAAGAACAGTCATCACCAGCTCTCTTTTGCATAGTCATCTCCAGCAAATAAAAATAACTTCTCACATCAGGACTTGGAGGTTAGACATACTGCATTCATTTTAGGTAAGCAAATGCAATCGGTAAAGTAGGCAATGAAACTGTGTAAAGGAACTCTCTGCAGTGCCAGGACATTGCTTTTTACATCAGACTCTCCTCAGTTGTCTCATTCTAGGGAAGTATAGTAAAGAAGTCTTCTCCCAGGAAAGAGGTTAATATTTTCATTGCCTTGTATAGGTTTTTTCCCCTTAAACTTGCAATTATAACATTGCACTTCACAGGACTCTACATTCTTCCTTGTGGAGAATGAGCAGAACCTGTGCACTTCCACAGCGGCCTCATTTCATGCATAGGACTTTTAGGATCATCATCTTTGTCATTCAAACAATCTATCATCAGAGATGTCCTGCCTCTGATGCCAAAGATGCCCAAAGGGGTTGAATAACCAGCTATGTCAAAGGAGGGGGCTTCCATGGTTAAGACCACACATGGATGCTGAGTCCCACAAATTGGGGATTCCCACAGCAATATGGGTGAAGGAACAGGACACAAAACTAGCTTGGATGTACGCTCATTGCTGTGCAAGTCCTCTTTTTTCCTTCCTTTTGGAAGTCTGTTTTGTGTCTTTTACTGTATGTTTTCACAGCATCCAGCACAACAGGGATCTGGTCCCTGCTGGGAGGCACTGCAAGAAAATACATTACGTTTACAAACATTTTATAAAATCTGTGTTTTCTTGCCTGTAAGAATTGAATCTTATGCCTACCCCCCAGTGCTGGAGGTGATGACAGTAGTATTTTCTTCCTCAGTTATTAGTTACACTTGGTAAAGTAAGTAAACATATTCAAATTCTGTTGAAGCAACGCATTACACTCATTTCTTCCTGCTTTACTAGAAATTCACATCATTTTAATGTCAATATAGCTACAGATAGTTTCAGATTAAAAGAGGCAACTAGACATATTAATTTCTGCTTGCTCTTTGCTGTCACCATTCTTGTTTCAATATGGCTTTTTAAATGGAATACCTGGAGAAATGGCCTTTGATTTATCTAGAAGCGGAAGATGGGGGAGGGGAGAAGCTGGTAACTTTAGGGCATTTAGCATTTGTAAAGGGATAATTTAAAGAATTACAGAAGCTACTACAGAAGACTAATGCTTCAGATGATGCTACTTTTCAAAGCTTGGAAGTGCCTTTAAATGACAGGTTTTATACATCTCTTATTTTAGATAGAAAAGTCAAAGCCTGGGGGAAAGGAAGAAAGACTGAAATGTAATAAATGATCCAAAAACTTAAAGCTTAATTCAAAGTTCAGTGAAAACTAAGAGAATGAATTCTTGAGACACCAGTGGTGCTCCAGCTCTTCATGAACATATGCCATTCTGGCCAACAGTAAAAACCAGCTATGCTACCAGAGCAGTGAATACTGCCAGAAGTGTGTCTGTAGAGACAGATTCCCAGCCAGTGTGAAAATGTCCTCTTTCCCAACAAAGTTATGACATTTTACCCCAGCTGCACATTTGCCTTATTGCATCAAAGATAATGCACAGTTTATTGCAAATTATGAATGTACTGGAGCAATATAAGACCATAGGGAGCTGTAGGTGTTTTATTAGTCTAATAGTTAATCAGCACAACCCATGATGGAAATTTAGGTGTATAATGGCATCTCATACAGGCATTATTGTAGCATTAAAATACTTCTGCCCATGATTTATTGATCCATCAGAGTGTGCTTCAGGTTCTTTCTGAAATCAGACCTGTGATTCTGTATAAAATACCTGAGCCATGTAGTAATGGATTTATAAATATCAGTATATATTAATGCTATCTTTATAACATATCTGCCTATGTTTAAACAATTTTGGATTTTCAAAGTCCTTAAAATGCAAGCTTTCCTTTTTTAATATGTACAGCTCTTGTGTTACAAGAGGACAAATTGTGGCAGTCAGAGAATCTGTACCAGAAATACAGCAAGCATTTCTTCATTGCGCTTGGTATTGTGATAAGTACTCAGATTTCTGACTGACCTGATGATGTCTAATTGTTCTCATGTATCACCCTCTTTTCCCATTCCTTTCTGCTTCTCACCTTCATACTTGCCTTCATGGACCAAAGGGGGCTTGCTGTCTCTCCATCTTTCCCTGCCTGCTCTCCAGCATACCTTTGGACCTACTGGCAAAATTTAAATACATCTGAAAGAGAGAGAGAGGAAAAAAAAAAAGGCTCAGAAAATTACTCAGGTCCTGCTTGTCTAATGGAAGCTGGTGGCTAGGTAGCATAGTGCTTCAGAGCAGGGAGCACAGGCAGAGCGCAGCCTTCACCCCTGCTGTGCCACAAGCCAGCTCTCAGCTCAACATTCGCATTCTGAGGGGGCAATCAACAAGTGCATGGCAGGCAAACAGCCCCAGCTTCTTGCCCAGTAGAAATGTCATAGGAGACAGGGAAGGGTTATGGGGCAGCTGGAAAAGGCTTTGAGATCCTTTATTAGAAAGTAAGGTTTTATCAGCCCTGCTACTCATAGAACCACTTGTTTTGCCAATACATGTTCTCCTGTGAATTTTCTTTTGAGTTGGTTGATCCCACTCTTAATTTTGTTTTCGTACAGTCCCCCAGATGGTTTGTGACCATCCTGTGCTAAGTATTGGTTGAGTTTCTTGGGTGCACTGCTTGATTTTAAATGTTAGCAGTCTGCATAGGCATAAACCTCTACAGCCATTTGATAGAAAAAGGAAGACAAATTCAGAGAGATTTCACAACTAAGCTATATGCTTAATCTGTGCTAGGACCTGCTACCAAATTCCAAACAAAACCATAAACATCACTTTCTTCCTGAGAAGAATTGGTCAAAATTAGGAGGTTTTTGATGTTTTGGGTTTGTTTGGGTTTTTTTTAGTGCATATCCCAAATGTTTTCTTTGGAAATTACAGTGAAAAAAAAAAAATGAGTCTTGAATGTTTGATGAGGTAGAACTTGGGAAAGATTATATTACAAATTAATTTTGGAATATTTCAATCTGTTCTAACACAATAAATATTTCACTTTGAGTGCAGTTTATTTTACAATTCAATAGTGCATTTATTTGAATATTATTTCCTATTGGGTTATTCTCCATGTCATGAGAGCCATGTGTTATATTATTTTACACTATCATGATTGATGTGTCATAAAATAATGCAAAAGTAATGAAAGTTCCATACCAGCGAGAAATAAAAAGATATTAAAATAACACAATAAAATGAATTTTCAGCATGTTCCTGAAGCAGGATTTTCTAAAAAAAATTTTCTATTTCATTTTTAAAATTTGAAGTCAATACAAATTTACACATCCAGAGTTTTGCCAGAACAATTCTATTTCCCTGGTAGAAAAGTGTTGTGACAGAGCGTTCCTGACTGGTTCTGCTGTTAAGCTCTCAAGGTGAATACATCAACCTTACTCAGTTCCCTTCAACAAAAGGTCAGAATGCATGGAGGCATACCAATTCTAGTCAGATCTGCTCACAAACAGGTGGATGTGGTGAATTCTGTAAACTGAGGGATGGCCTGCATGCCTTCTGTCTGCTAATGGATTGCATTCTCTTTACTTTCACTCATCTTTAGCAGAGGGAGAAAAAGTTCTTTCTGGTGTTTGACACTTTTTCAGAAAATTTCATGCAAAGGGAGAGGATTTTTTTTTTTAATAAATACCCTGCTAGCAGTACAAAACCATAACATATTTAGAGACAAACCTGGCTAGTGTAAATTGACATGACTGCACCTGGCAAGCATGTGGTTATGTATATTCTTAGATAATTTGACCCATAGTCACTGGAAATATTATTCAATTGGATTATTTCATATGCCAAAATTCATGGGACCACATAACAATCTAGGAGATTGCTAAGTGATACAGTCCTCTACTCAGGTATATGGGAACTGATGGGCTAAAACCATAGTTCTGGATATCTCCAGTTTCTCAGAATAATGGCCTGACATCAGAGCTAGCTGTTTGGTAGGCAGTTCACTGCAGTCTACCCAGTAAAATATTCGATTCTATATATAAAGCTTTTGTGTAGTTGCTGACAACACTTGTCTATATGTAGTTACTTCTATGTCATTTTCACGGAGAGCTCATCTATTTATATCTCTTTGGACATGACCAGCACATTGGTTCACTGAGCTAACAAGAGAGCAGTGTTGGACACACTGAGGGAGGTTACAGTAAAACAGTACCCAATTTTTAATGCTGTCTTTGAAAATTAATGATAAGAAAAAGTGATCTAGAAGCCAAATTCACAAAACATGGAGATCAATTAGAACAGGTGTTTTCCTGATTAACCTTCTGTGAAATGCTGCTGATTTCTAATAATACAGTGTGGTCCCAAAGTCAGGACAGGGTGCAAAAGCAGTAATGATGAAGTATTTATTGAGTGCTGAATTTGGAAATTACCTGGCTTTCCCATTAGTTGTTCATCTGTTACGGGGTCAAATCTTCAGCTACAATAAGCTGATGTCACCCTTTTGAACAAATTTACCCTGGCTGAAGATGGGGCCCTCTCTGGTTAATGAGCAGCTGGAGCAGCAGAATTTCTGAATTTTTGCAATTATGGAAAATGACTGTTGGAAAGTAGGTGACTCAGCAAGGCAGCCGTACTGACATGTCACAAAGAGAAAAAATATTCAAAGGGAAATGTTGAATGAAAGATCACTTATTTGCTAAGATTCTATTATTCAAATTCTTATTGATATTCTTCTAACCTCTAACCCCTAAAATAATTCTTTAGTGCAAGAACTGTGTGATGCAATTACATACAGATCACCAGATTTGTTATAATTCCTTGACTTATAAATGTGAAAGAGGTATGAAAGTGGATAACTATCTGATTAGCTTGCACTCACAAAAGGCAGTATTAAGTTCCCATATTATCTTCCACTCACTGCTCTTCCTTGAGTCATAGCCTAAGTTACTAATACAGCGTTTTAAATCTTAAAAAGAAATGTGATGCTTTGTGCATAGCTCCATAAAGGAAGGATAGAACTGGAATGGATGACCCAGAAGGTTCTTTCATTCTTGAACTCCTAAAAAATGAAAAGTTGCCTCAAATGGAAAAGTAAAATTATTTTTGCTCTGAAGGTACAAGAAAAAGAGGGTTTGAGGTTCTAAAATCATCCTTTTCTGAATGAAAAGTGTAATGAATGCAACCCACACCTGTAAAATCTGCATTTCTTCATAACATTTTTTTGTGAAGAAAAGTAGTCTTGAACCTTACACATGACAGCAACTTACTGGGAAGTTAACTATATTTAAAATCTGGTGTTAGACTACAAGTTATGAAGTTGGAGGGAAAACTGGCTTGACCATCAGGCACAGAAGATATGTGCCAAGTAAGGGGTGTTTTTACAATGAGATCTGTCTTATTTTAAATAAACTAAGGGTGGTCTTTCACTCTGTTTTCCCTTTGTGTATTTGAAAAGTGCTGAAATAGAGGAAAAAGAAGCTTATAATGCTTTCAGAAATAATTTAAAGAATAAAAGGAGAGTAAGACTAATAATTACAGTGAAATGTTCCAGGGTGCTTTATTCAGTTAGCACAAAGGGTAATGAGAGCAGGTGCTGTTCCAGTCCTTACAATTCTTTAGCTCGTATTGATGTACAATGAAAAGAACAAAAGATAATTAATGGTCTACGAAGAGGACACTCTTAGTAGTAAGCTGGTGTCTCAGCATCCATCTTCACATTGATCAATATTAGAAACTATAACTTCACCAGTTGTTTTATGAGGTCTTTAAAAAAAAGGACACAGAATTATCAAGATCATAAAAAAATGTTTTTCATTCTTTTGTGGATATAGCCTTTTTATTCTGCCTGGGAAAGGACACTGCAATTCCTCTATGTCATAGCCCATTCTGAAGAGGAAGGTATTTGTGATTTTTTTCAACTTGCGATCTGTGTAGTTTGTCTCAAGTGGAAGAGTCCTTCTCTAAGCCAGCTGGCCTATAAAACAAATGTCTTCCTCCCCTCCTGGCTGGGTGTGTGCTCCAGGCCTTCCCTGGGCACTTGCAGCCCGTACAGCGTGGTGCCACGCAGAGCTGCCAGACTGCGACTAACCAACCAAGCACATGCTCTGCCTGGACCTGAGCTGGCAGGATTTAAACCAGCTCTAGCCTAAAGCAGCTTGGACGTACTCAGGCACAGCAGCGCTCTTGCTAATGAGCTCTGCGTCTCTCATAGGTGTCGTGCAGAGCACAGTCCCCTCCAGCTGCAGCTATGCAGTTCAAGCACCAGCTTTGGAGGTAGGGGAGGTGGTGTGTGATGGTTCACATCACACCACATGCATATGCTCACTGGCTCCTCTGCTGCATCAGGCCATTGTAAGCACAGATCCTGGCAGGCACTTTGTAACTTTGAAAGACCTAAGGCATGTGAATGGGTCTACAGGTAGACCTAAAACATGAGCTTATACTAATTTTTTGATAGCTAAAGTTAGGTGATATGAATCCTGTGGCTAGCAGAGCAGGATCTGGAGGGGAGAAAGCACTGAAAGCCTCAGGTTGAAAAATGGGAGAGGGATTTAAAGGCAGAGTTGCTAAAAGGGGCTGGACAAGAAATTTTGCACTTATTGAAAGCAGTGCTGCCCTGAAGTCATCACATATTCGGGAGTGCAGGAGATGGAGACTGTGGGCTCTGTTTTGAGCTAACACTACTCTGTAAGCATACTAAGCTTAACAGTCTCTCAGCTTCGCTTGACTCAATCAGATGATCAGCTCTTCAGAGCATGGGTTCGCCCTGGCTATTCTCTCCCAGAATCCAGCATAGTGAGATGCAGATCTCCTGTAGGGATGCAGGCCCTGCAATAATGCAGTTTATACTGTATTTAGAAAGCCAGATCATCCTCCATCACATTGGAGAAGATCATCCCTGCCCTTGAGCTACCAATGCCAGCTCTGAAACCCTGCACACCTGCCCTGTGCTAAGACACGTGACAGATTTTGGTTGCAGTCTTGTGTGCTGTATGGTTGTTGCCAGCTAACAGCACTTGCATCCATATCTGATGGATTTGGGGCTCCAGACCTCACAGGTGTGAGAAAGCTATTTCAGATATTTTTAGGGGTTTTGAAAACATAAAAAGCCCCTATCTACCATATTCAAGTCCACATTACAAGAAAAGGCACATGTAGACTATGGGAGATGTGCTGTTCTACTGGTTGTTGCATGGAATGGCTTAAATGCAATGAATACAGATAAAGTTTTCTTTCCTTTCTAAACTCTTAAAGATAAGATGGCCTCTTCTATTGTTCCCTGTCGCTAGGAAAAAAAGGGATCCAGCTGTCATCAGGAACTCCAAGAGCAATGTCCCTTTTCTGGCCCAGTACTGTTCAACATAGCTTGGATGCAACACGGATCTTGGTGATGTTGGGAAGGGGGAAATGGAACAGCCTTGGTTTCAAGGAGCCCAGCCCTTGATTTCGGTGGAGTTGGCATCACTTAGCAGGTGCAACAGAGAGACAAATCAGGGTTTAAGAAGAGGTTCACTTAAAGCAGTTTCTGCAATAAGGACTTTTCCAATGCCCGGTAAAACACTCTGTAACTGTGGAAGAGAAAGAATTCTCATCTAAACTCAAAGAAAAAGCTAGGGAAAATTTTGAACTTTGCATACCATTTAGCGCAGGTATCATTTTACAGGTTTAGATCATTGAAATCTCTATTGAGCTCTCTGCCTGTTCATATTGTGACTGAAAACAAGTTGGTTACTCCTAAGCACTAATGGCATGTATATTGTATATTTGCATAGGGCATCAAATTGTATAAGAGCAAAACTTTTCTTTCTGTACTGATTTGTTGCTTGAGTCAGCAATTTTATTTTCTTACATCAGTATTTCTCCAAACTCAGTCTTTTCAGCAAAACAACCTATGTTAAGGTGCTGACTGGTCTCTACTAGCAGAATTTATGTTCTTCTCTATTTTTTTGCATGGATATTGTCACAATTCACTAATATCGCTAATAAATAAGATATAAATATCACTAACCATATTTGGAAGAAGTGCGACTACAGTCTAAAGATGATGCCAAGATCCAAGCAAGCTTCAGTAAGTTCATTAATGCTGAAGTGTATGAGTTCTAACTAATGCAATGAAATAGGTATCGGATTGCCCAGCAAGCCCCATAGAAATCCTTAGGTGAGAAGAGACAGACAAGTTGCTGCAGAGCAAAAGTGTTGGATTCCTGTGTCTGCCAAGGAGACTGTCAGGAAACTGCTGCATTCTGGTTAGACTGAGGGAAGCTAGAGAGATGGGGTGAACCAGGGGATGAGTGCCCAGACAGGGAAAATGGTGCCATGGCTGTTTGTCTACCTCAACCCAAAGAAATTCTGCTGCTCCTAAAGCTTTTGCTGTATGTCACCACCACTTCATACTGGTATTAGCCAATGCTGTGCAGGTGCCCAAAGTCTCCAGGGAAGGTGGTTTTCTGCACTTCTGCTGTCTGACTGCAGCGATGAGGTCTCCAAAGCAGATCCCCATAGCTAAGACGTAGTTCAATTTACTTCTCAGTCTCTGTACTTAAATGAACAATATAGAATATTAAATCAGTGTCAACTGCAAACGGATGGTCTTGTTAAGACCAGATCCTTACCTCTTGCCACCTCAATCTCAGTCTCAACATACTACTTCCTGAACTGTTCCATTGCCTTTCCTTGTAAATGCAAGGAACTTCTAAGTCTTTCCCTCTAGTAAATTCTGTGTTTCTCAGATACTTTGTACAAAGTGTATGAAGAAATCAATATACATAACAAAATAGAGCCTAAAAGGCCTCCAGGCTGCCATCTAACACTGTGACTCCTGAATTGCTTCAGTGCACATGAACAATAACATGCAGAAGCAAACTCATTTCAGGCAGAAAGGACAGAACCTGCCACCTTTGCTACAGGCCCCTCAGGAAAACCCTTTCATGTCTCTAAGGGACATGCCCCAGTATGCTTGAACCTAACTTTAAAGCTAATGCTTCATGTTGTCCCACTGGTTTGATCTTGGGGGCACTTACTGCCTCAGGCAGGACCAGCAGCTTTCCCTCTTGACCCTTGTAATCTTACCCTTCCATTAGCCAAGCAAAAGTGGTCCAGGCAAGTGTAAACCAAATGTGGACAATCTTTAATAGTGTATCAACATGTGAGAGCAAATTTGCTGATTTGCTTCGTTATTGCCTAAGGAACTTGCAGACAAATTGAATCATCTCTTCATTAGAGGGTGGGGAGAAGAGATCCCAGAGTGAACAAGACAGAAAAATTAATCTGCATACATTTTGTATTCTTTTCCAGGTACCTCCATCATCTACCCTTCTTGATGTGAAACACAAATTTCATAAAGCATGTAAGTACTATGGCTAGCAGTCTAGAGGCATGGTTAGAGGCCTTTCAGCTTGGAGAAATTGTTAAATTTATTTTTCATGAAATCTTGCACAAAACCTGAGACTGGCTTGACAGCTCCAGTGCTAAGTAAGAGCAGTGTTTGGATTAAGTTTCTACTGTAGCTATCACACGTGTGAGAGGCTGGAAGGAGGGGACTGCATAATTTATCATTGCCAGCCCATGAGAGTCAATACTTTTCTGTCCTCTTTTTAACATTACACAGTATCAATTCAAGACCACAACTGCATTTGCCCTCCCAGTGTTATATTAGATAAACTTTGAAAACATTAGACTGCTTCAAGCTGGCCATAAACAGACTGTGTAGGCCAAACAACTACTGTAGTGAGGAACTTGAGCACAGAGTGATTAAATGACCTATCTGGGATCATGCAGGCAATCTGACAGACTTCTCAATTGACTCAACCATGTCCAGTTCCTTAATGGTCAGGGCAACCTTCCTTTCTTCTAGTAGCACTTTTTCATATCCATGAGGAGGGGAGAAAATAGTGGGGCAGAGGGTATTTTTTGCACGTACAGTCTGCGGATATGGACCTTGTACATGAGAAGACATGAGAGCAATCATACTCTAAAATCCCTCTTTTCTTCCTGCCAGAGAACAGAGCAGTTTTGCTAGATGCTTCCCTTCTTCCTCCTCCTAGCCACATGCCTCCAGCCCTTACTAGAGGGAGGTGGTTGGAAAGGTGGGAGAAAGAGCAAAGAAAGTAGCCAAGCACCAAAGTTTGATGGCATTTACCTTTATCCACTGAATTGCTGGTCAGGATTTTGAGGAGTGGGGCCAAATGTACCTGAAACCTACAGGATGTATATGTGTGTAAAGTGTTCCTTGAGTTCTGAAATGCTAAAATACTGCTGTATCTGTGTTTGTAGAGGTCCTAACAGTGCCACCCTTGCTTCTAGACTGAGAAACGTTTCTCCCACTCCTGCCTGTGGGAAGTAAGGTGCTACTTGTGATGAGGACTTCTAACCTTGAGTGTCACCCACATTTGAGATGTGTAGGTCTATGCAAGGCATGTTAACTTAAACTGGATTTCTTAGAACTGCAGAGGTATTTAGCTGAACAGAAAAAGGTGCAACGAGAATTGATAGTTGGAAGTGAAGGCCAGAAAAACTCAGATTAGGAATGAGGTGTTTGGTTCCAAGAGAATGTTTTACTATTGGAATAAGCATCTTAGGTGATGGGCTTTCATTACTTTTAGAAAAAAGGGTGTATTCAACTAAAGGCTAGATGCCTTTTGCAGAACAAAAGTTTAGTCAGACACTAATACTCTGAGTTCAGAGTAGGGTAAGTAGAAGAAATATTATGCTTCTCCTCTGTCCTTAGAATTTTATAAAACACTAAAGCTGAAGGTTTCTGCAGTTGCACTAACATTCAATTGATGAAGCAAAAAGATGTTGACCTGACTGCTCTAAAACTACTTGTTTTCACTCCCTGTAAGGGCTTGTAGAATGCAAAATGGTAGAAGTTCAAAAACCCTGCAGCTAAATATGAAAAGATGGAGTGCATAATTTTTAATATTTCAATCAGTATCCCATCAGTTTGTGAAATGCAGTGCATTTCTGCCTAGACTCTCTTAAATCAGTTGAAACTGGATTTATATTGATGCAGCTTAAATCAGTTGAAGATCACTGGCATAGAGGTTTTATGCCAGTTTAATAAGGTTTATAATGGATTTGGGCAAAAATGATGCAAGTCTGTGTATAAGCCATTTTAATGGTGCCTGTTTTCATATTTAGAGGTATCTTACTCCTCAAATACTCCCAGTGATGTAAGTGAAGCTAAGTGTAAAAGAAGACAGTAAGCAATAAAAAAAAGCATGATACAAATTGTGAACCGAAACACTGACAGTACAGCATTCTACAGCACATGGAAGGCCTGACATGTGGCTTCAATGCTTTTTCAGTTCTCAGTTTTTTACATCAATTCCTCCCACTCCCAGGAGCACACCATATCAATGTCCTGTGTCCTTTCTTCCCATTCCAGCTCATTGCTTTGATCTCTTTTCCAGTTTGGCCTGGATTTTGTTGTCTCATGAGGTTCCCCCTTCCTCCTCCTTTGCCACTTGCAAAGAACAAATCTTCACTTTTTTTTTTTTTTTGTTCATATAGTTTGGAGGATGACAGCTAATAGAATACAGTTCTTTTAGGCAAGAGCTGAGAAGCAGTTGAAGCTGATCCGCGGATGCCTTTGGTTAGCGTGCTATTTTGTACTAGCTCATGCATTCATTTCTGTCATTTCATGTGTGCCAGACTCACATGTTCCCCTATAATCTCTTGCTAAAACACACTCCTACGCACACCCCCTTACAGTCTCCCTGTCTTCATACATTCTCCTTTGATCACCCATGCAATTAAGCTTTCTCCCCAGCTGGTATCTTGTCAGCCCTTCAGTGAGAGGAACCCCTGTGCAGCAATTTCACAAGCATCATCTCTGTCACTGATCAGTTTTCACTGCCTGATTCAAGAAAGGAGGAAAAAGAGTGAATTCTAAATTGCAGCACAGGAGGCTATTAATCATTAAAATAAAAGAAATGGGATGCAAGTGACACATAACATGTTACTGCTAAGTAGTTTCTAAGTCAGTCAAACATTAGTTTGGATTTGTGCGTATAGAAAAGGCAGAATGTATGGACTTAGAAGTCCAGGAACAAATATGGAAATACTCCTCAGCCCTCACTTCAGCAAAACTGTCTCTACTGAAGTAACCCCAGCAAAGCCTAACCCTATGCTTTCTGCGGTGCTGAGTTCAGCTGGGCAATCGCAGTTTTATCACTGGAGATTTGGGGATGTGTGAGCTCTTAGTGGAGAATAATCATTTAAGACAAATTGCCACTTCCATGGGAATTCAAAGGCTTTCTCCAGACCTGGTTGCTGTAGCCACTACCCCTGGCAGGGACTGGCAGCACCAACCAGGGTCAGTACTGAACAGCAGTTTCCCTGCTGCAGCTTTACAGCCATCGGCTCTACAGGGGCTTTCTGTAACAGATGTTAGATCCAGGCTGTCATGCTTAACAGCAAACATCACACCTGCCCACCATGAATCTGTCTAATCCTTTTTAAACCTACTTACAGTTTTGACCTCAGCAAAATCCTCTGGGAAGGAGTTCCACAATATCAGTACGTTGTGGACAAATGTCTACACTTCTACTGCTTGATATTTTCTGCCTGAAATTGACTGGCAGCTGAGTGCCTGGGTGTTACTGACCATCACACTGTATTATCTAAGGTATGGTCAAAGAAGTCTCAATCAAATTGGTGCTATGCACTAGGTGGCTTTACTACTATTTTCTTCATTCCTTTGGCTAGCTGGCAGAGGTGTAACCAAGCCAAAACCTAAGTGTATAAGACAGAAGCCTCTTGTCCCATTTTCTCAATTGCTCATAATGAGTTAGGTACCTGGCGTTTTCTTTATCTATAAAGATTATGTTTTCAGTGGAGAAAGAAATACCTTGTAGGCTAAACTTCACAAGCTCTTGTCCTTGGCAATAACTCTTCACCTTTAATTTATTTTTATCTTTGCAAAATGTATTGGACTGATGGGGGAGGAAATCTTACAGATAGAAAATGAAAAACTGTAATAATGATGCTAATTCAAGTATCACATAACTAAAATAAAATACCTCTAGAACAGGTAATATAGTGGAGTCAGTGATCGTTAAATATTTTCAAGGTTAGTGCACAAAAGTTGCTGAAAAAGCTCTTGAGAGAAGAGGAAGAATAGAAAGGAGAGGGGGAAATAAGATCTCAGCAATACTGTAACAAACTCATGGATGCAACCTCTTGCACAAGGAGGTAGCACAACTAGAGCTACTCTTTGAAGTCAGAAGAGTGAGCTTGGGGAGGCCAGCAATTGCCCTCTAGGCAGAAGGAGCAGACAGGGAAGGGAAGGGCAGATGGGAGGAAGCCTGGAGATGAGTGAAAGGAAAAGGGAAGTTGAAGAGAGAACAGAAAATACCATGTGTAAAGTGTCCAGGTCTGCAGAGGGGAATGAGGTGCTTAGGAACATTATAAGCTGCCAGCTGTCCCAATAAAATACTAACTCCTAATCCTTCAGCTCCAAAATTGCAGGCCCCTCCATCTAAGCTAACAGATGTTACCTAAGGCATTTGAAATAAGCAATGTCAATGAAAGTAAATCATTAAGAAAGAAATTGTCAGTAGATGGCACTCAAGAATAAACAGCATCATTTCTGGACACTATGAAAGTCTAGAAGTCTGCTATACGATCTTACAACTCCTTCTTACAGGTATTTCTATGGCGACCCTAAGAGCTATGTTCCCTGGAAAATCACTGAGATATTTTCTATTGCTTTCCTCTAGAGAAAGGACGAGGAGAAAGACAGTGCAATTTCTTCTTCATGGTGGGGACCGATTTTTCTTTTAGCCTCCTCCTTACAGGCTGTAGGGCAGTGTGTTAGGATGCATTCATCTGCCAGGTTTTACCTACTGCTCTCATCCTGCATGTTCCCCATAAGCCATAGCAGAACAGGCAACCCCTTCGATTCATCACCCTGCAGACCACCTGGTCACAGAGTACCCCATCTGACTCCCTGTACAAAAGCAAGACCAGGGGCTCCTGTGCAGGCCCTTCCAACACACCATTTCGCCTAGTCAAAAGCTCCCACTGACTTCCAAGTGCCTTGAATAAGATCTTTATCGCCTAATGCAAGGGGATACCTTACCATCTCAGAAGACAAACATAAGCAGAAGTACCATATCACACAATTCTCTTTCAGCTGCATGGAAGGCCTTTGCATATTCTACCTACTTCCCTTTTCAGAATGACCTGTTACTGCCTCCAGCTCGCTTCTCTCCCCAGTTGCCTGTCAGCAGTGCTCAGTTCATCCAGTGCTGAGCAGCTGGAAGGAGAGCAGCATTTTGAAACCAACAGGTTCTTGTTTGCCCAAAACCCTGAAGCAGATCTTCAAAACACAGAACAGTGGAAGCCATGTTGGCCTGGTGAAGAGCAAAAAGAAGAATCTCACATTGCTTAGAAATCACAAGGCAAGCCTTGTGAGAGGAGCTTAAGACACCAGGTACTAAAACTAATCCTTTAGTGGAGGAGGTCCTCTTTGTTTTCTCCTTTGCAAAATGTCTGCTAACAACGCTCTCAATCTGCAACTTTCCTGTTTCTAATGACATCTGAGAACTAGTAGCATGTTTCTAAGAGCAAGGGCTTAAGGAATAACTCCATATTTTGCCAGGCCTGTTAAAACACAAGAGTTGGATACAGAGCTGTTGCTGGAAGGATGACTGTTCTTACTGCATCACGTAATTCCCTTCTAGAGGCTGGCTGCGATGTTAAACTGCAAGGCTCAGAGATGTGAGAAAGGATGCTGTGGGGATTAGTCATTAAGAGCAGTACCAGGGAGAATGGTGACTGCTAAGCCAGTGACTTGCCTACCGGCTCTGTATAATCAGGGCTGTCTGATAACACAGTCTTGCTGAGAACCTGCAGTTCCTCTGATTTCTCCACACTGTCTATTACAGCTGGATTCTTAGGTTAAAGAAAGTTAATGAAATCTGTCAATTTTGATGCCTGAGAGACTCATGTGCCCAATGAATACACCTGCTGGGGACTGAGAGAAGCTGAATTATGCTATTTATGGCTCTCCCAAGCTGACTTCATAGTCTTGGCCTGTCAATCAACCAGGAGCCCTTCATGTGTCTCACACACTGAAGAGACCCAAATAAGTAGTATCTAGGGCATAGAGTGGAATCTTTCTTCTGTCCTATATTAGGAGATCAGGCTTTGAAAATGCCAAAATTTTTGAGAGGGCCATAATCTGATCCTGCCATGAGTCTCCTTGAGCTGGATGCATTCACCGGACAGAAAGGCAGCTACAAAGTCTCTGGCTTTTAACAAATCCTAAACTCCTTCCTCCCCATTTTTATTCTAAGTAGTTCAAGCTAGCCCAGAGTAACAACTCGAATCCATATATGACTGGGTTTGCAAAGGGACGGGCAACATCCTGCTGTGCAGGCTGTCTTGACTGCAGAGCTCATAGGCCCAGCGTTATGTCCCCAGCACAGACTTGCAGAGTGCATCGGGTTGGCAGTCACATCCAACTATTGTTTTCAATAAATTTTCCCCTCTCTGCATTCATAACAACTCAATTGGAAATTAACAATGAAGGCGAATCACTAGGGACGGGCAGTTATTGCAAATGGGCACTAAGAAGTACAGTGATTTCATCTGGGTAAATTGCTCATTCATCTGTGTTGACTTTGTAAATGAAAATGACTAGATTAGGAGGAAATATGATATTTATTTCTTCTTATATTTATAATTTATTTTTCATTTGTCTTAGTCACAATGCAGATAGCAGTAGAAGACTAGTTTATGATAAATTTCAGTATCCCTCAAATGACACAATTCTAAGCTCTTTTTACTTCTCTATGCCTGTCAGCACAACTCAGTTTATTAGAAACTCCTTGAATTTCTTGTTACTGCCACAGAGAGGCTTGTATATACTTAAATTCTTTACTTTTTGTTTTGCAAGGCTAAGCACAAAGTAAGCAACAGCTCCTGCCACAAAATTCAAACCAGTTGCTACCATCTTCCTCCGCAGCTCACAATCAGAGATCTAATCCCTCAGTAAATTGCTTCCTGCCTCTGTGGCGCGTGCATGTCAGAACAGAGACCTAAATTCTTGCCTTGGCATGCTGCTTTAGCCACGAGGCCAGCCTGTCTGGTAGGCTTCATTTCTGATCTGCACAGGAAGAAGTATCAGAAGTATGACCTTCTCTCAGTTTATTTGTGGCATATCTGTGCAAATCTCTCATACAAAATACAAGAGTCTATCTGCTGGCACAGATTTGTGTAACTTAAGTTTATGACTTAGCTGTCAAAATAATTGACGCACACCTGTGAAAGCTGGGAATACTTTATCTTCTTTTGTAATAGCCAGTCAGGAAATGAGAATGGCGTCATTGACCTAGCAGTTAAAAGAAAGAAGCAGCCAAACTGAGTTAGCCTCTTGATTTTCATCTTCAGAGTGACTAAAAATTTACCTTAAACTCCAAAATCTCTCTTTCTTTCCCCCCACATTCTGTGTTGGAATTACAGAAAACCAATTCTGGCCAGTTTTCGAAAGGGACAGACAACGCATGGAGTGCTCCAGCTGAAATCGCAGTGGTGTAGCCATCGGGTAGTGCTCCAGAAGGTGCTGTGCACTTTGCAGACACTATTTTGCATCCTGAGCTGTGGTCATAACCCTCCCATTTGAGCCCTGACTTGTGTGTCTTTTCTTGACACTGCTAAAGCCCAGAACTTGCATTTGCACATTTCTAGCTGGGGTGCTGATGTTTGACTTCTTGCTCCCGACTTAATAATGAGAGCAAGCATCAGACTAGGCACCTGCAGTTCACTTTTGCTGAGCACTTGAATGTCATTAAAAGATATTAAATCAGCCTGAAAAGCATCTGATCTGATATCCCTGGAATTTTGCTTTCTGAAATGTACATGTGGTTACAAAGAATATTTTCCTTATGTACTGAATTAAGAAACTGTGGTTGAGGTTTGGCTCACCCAGCTGGTTTAGAAGCAGTGCACTTAGTAGCATAGAATCTTAATCAAGACTTTTAGGGTCAGATTTTTAAAGGATTTTGGTCTTCTAAAGATAGCAATAAAAGCCAGAGTGCCAGCTGGGATTTTTTTAGTCTCCTGATTTACATGGAAATGAATATGATGTTTAAGACTTAGGTCTTTAAGACTGGATTCAAAACCAATGGGAGTCATGCTATTGACTGGGGTGAGTTGTGTGCTAGATACTTTCTCTCAAGCTTCATTTTCTCATCTATAAAATAAGAATAATTAACCTGCCTTTCATCCACCTTGGAATCTTTTGTCTGTTTTGGCTGTGATCCCGTAAGAAACATTTGGGACAAAGAATGACTTAAATATATGCCTAATGACCTATTGAACCAGATGAAGTAAGGTGTCTAAAACACAAAAGCCAGGCTATCCATTAAATGCTTATAGAAGTAAGATGACCTTCAGAGAAACCAGCAATATTTAAACCAGCAATGGAAAAAGTGAAGATCAACTCAAAAAATTTAACAAAAATTCACATTATTTCTCTTTTTTTGGCAGCTGTTGCATCTGATGTTATTGCATTTCATTAGCAGGATTACAGATACCATTTCAGATGACTAACATAATAAAAGAAAAGGCAGCTAATCTACCGAGATGTAGCTTGAAGCAGAACTGGCCTTCTCTGCTCTCTGGGATATTGTTCCCAGCTGAGATTTACAGGGCTCTAACAATGCATCACAAATGACATCCTATGTAAACAATCCGAGAACAAATGTGAGATGGTATTTAAATGCCTCATTAAGAAAAGGAAATTTCATAGCTAGAGTCTTTGCTTTTCTTGCCTTTGCAGTAGATTTAATTGACAGATCTAGATGAGAAACAACAAAATTTGTTTACCAGTATTGCCTATTATTAGTTACAATGTGTCTTATATCAGTGCCTATGGCTCAACTGAGAAAAGGACAGTGCCAGGCCCTTTGGAAGTAATCCAGGCCCTGCAGAATGTCTGCTCTCAGGTAAAATGAAGAATTAAAGCTTACTGAACTGTTATTAGAAGATGCCAAAGTAGTTTTGGTTTTTAAACAGCTCCTACATCAATTTAAACTCAGGTATTACAGTTTTTGTCTGAATAACAGATGGACTTCCAGTGTGAACCTGGGGTTCGCCACCAGATTCATGTGGGCTCAATGTTCATTCAAGGAACTCAAGATACTAAAAGCCCCAGTGGGTCTTAATGACTGTGAAAATAGTCTCATGTCCAGATGCCTGAAGATTACAGCAGGGTCAAGATTACTTCACGCCTTTAAATATGCTCTGCATCTATATCAGGTTTTTCATAGGGGTCCCTGTGCTTTTGGACGCCAGTGTTGGGCAGACGGCTTTACAGAAAGTTCCAACAGTTTCTCTTATGAGGAGCTGCATGGAATGGGTCTGCATGAAATGTCCCAGGGACTGCTTGTGAAAGAGAGCCAACAGGCACTGGATAACAGAAGAGGAAGGAAGCTACCTCCTTCTTGGAACACTCTGGGAAAGCATGAGAAAAAAATGACAAGGCCCATGGTGTCACCTCTGCTAGACAAGTTAGAGAAGAGACAGCAGCTTCAGCCGCTAAGTTCAGACTTTCCCCCAGGTCTTCTCTGTGTCATGGCTTCTCTGGCTATGCTTCTGCTGCCCCCAGCTTTCGCAGGGCCAAGAGAAGGTGTGCCATAACAAGTAGCTGCAATTCTGGGGGTAGGGTCAGGTGAGCAGGACAAGAGCAAGTGAGGCCATTCAGACCTGAATGTGAAGGATGTCACCCTGTGATGGTGACTTGTTTTGCATTTGTTTACATGCTCTCTCTCTCATATTTGTAGCCTGTTTATTTATTTTCCTGTTTGGGCATGGGGGGAAAGAAACCCAAAGAACAAACAAAACAAGAAATCTTTCAAATAAAACTTGATTTTTGCCACTGTTTCAAGTTAATGAAAGCAATGCATCAAAGACAAGAAGCTGAACAAATGGTTCACAATAAAAATAATGTAGAAGAGGGGAGTTTTGCCTCTTTCTAAATTGTCCCCAAATTGCAATGTTATTGAATAGATTTGCTGTTGGAAATGATTCACCATACTGGATCTGCAGCTCATTCACAAGCTGTGCTGATGTAAAATGTGGGCTGACCTTGCCCACCGTCTGGCTCTCATTGCTACTAATGGATGCCAGGTGCCATTGTGCATCTACCTCTCTATTCCAGTCTAGCATTTCATTTTTTCCAGTCCCTCGACCATGCTCTACTAACTGACATTATATTGAAACTAATTCCTATCCCCACCAATTAGTCTCAAAGTTTTCAATGAAGGACCCAAACACCTCATCTCATATCTGGGGAAACAGGGACATAGGCACCTCTCGATCCCTCACAAGACTCTGGAAAGAGAAGCCAGTCTCTGAGGCCACCTGGTGTTTCACCTACTACCTTCCCTTTCTCGTTATTTTAATCTCTTCTTTGAACATTTGAAAACAAGCAAACACATACACAAATAGATGGGTCCTCTGAAAGTGTGGAAAGCTTAGCAGTGTCTAGCTAAGAGCGGATGGGGACTTCTCTGGAATATGCTCATCTTTAGGAAAGCAATACAGTTCTTCCTGGAGATAACCCTGGTATCCGTTAGGTAAGAGCAGTGGTTGCTGTATTCCCATGTAGAAAGCTGACAACACATCATTTAACTTGACCATTGCTAAGGACTGTCTTAATTTACACTGAGATGACTGTGTGGCAGCACCTTTGTTGGAGGAACATTTCCAATCCCTAAAAAAAATGACACTGTTCTTGAGGCTTTGAAGATCTGTCATAAACTTTCCATTTTGAACAAAGTAGCTGTGTGAGTCCAAACACACTGGAGTCATTACTGGCCTGATGCCTTGATATGAGGCAAGCTTTGAATGTGGCAAAGTGTAGCCACATTTCCTGTGTGATCCAACCAAGATTTATCACATAAAAGTACAGGCATTGAGCCCAGGGGAAAGGTGGGTGTTCCTGTATATACTTTGCTCCATTTTGGTTTTAGATAAACTTTTTAATTATTTAGCATATACCTTGGAAAGTCTTAACTTTTTCTTCACCTCTTTTGTTGTTCCTGTTGTGATGACATGTACTGGATGTGGGTCTAAGGCTGCAATCTAGACACTAGCCTGTTTTCAATGCACACTTACATTTTGACTTTTTGGGTAATATGGCTCATACTTTCGATTTCCCATCAAAATGAATATAGGAGGCACTATGTTTTGCAATCAAGATTTCCAGCTCAGAAAGCTAAGTCATGCCTAGCATCAGTTAACGAGACTGGATTTTCTTCTTAATGCAGGCAAACCTAACTTCATAGCCTCCCAACCAGAAGTTACCAAAACTTCAGACAAAGAAAAGAAAGTTTATAGTCTAAATTATTCCATAAATGTGGCTAGAAAGAACATATGGAGGTAGAAAAGATAAAAAGAACTGTACATGGAAAATCAGAGGATGAAAAAGAACCAGTAAACCAGTCACCAAACATAAGACTAGGATTTTTTTTCTGGGTTTGAAATACACAACCTCACTTTCTCCATAAACAACTCTGAATTCTGAAACAAAAGGTGTGTTTCTACAGCATCAAAAATATTTTTGAAAACTTTCAACTAATTCTGCCTGCAAATAAAAAGGCCAGCTCCAAAAATTGTTCCTGCATGGCACAGAAATAGACCAAACAGAAGGTTATGCCAGTGGTTTATTTGCTTTGAACAACGTATGTTGCTCTGGTTTAAACACATACTAACGGGAAGGCAGTAATTTTTATATTCTGCATTAGAGTGCAAGTTCAGAGTTCACAAACAGTCTAGATGAGTTGTGACTATAACATTTACAGAGGAAAATCAGCAGAGGTGTTCAAAGGCTGTTAAGTGTTTCCCATATAGATGGGGATGAAATGTCATCCCTCAAGTATGAGAATGAACATACTTACCAAGCAATATCACCATAATCAAGTCCCTCATGGGCCGTATCTGTATAACTGTGGAAAAGCAGTTTGCTGCTCAGTTTTAAGCATGTTACACTTCTTTCTACATGACTGCCTCATGCAGTTTGCTGCTCAGTTTTAAGCATGTTACACTTCTTTCTACATGACTGCCTCATGGTTGACAGGCAGACAGCCTGCCTGGGCTCATGTCCTGCTGGGAGAACTTGGGGTGGTGAGTCCTGTGCTCGCCATGTGAGCTAGACCATCACGCACAGCACGCAGAGGAGGTGACCTGGAATCAACCATGTTTGCTGTTTATTCTCACAATGTCTCTATTTGCTGGAAAGGTACTATAGCCTCATTTCACAGCAGGGGAACTGCAGTATGCAGAGGGAAAATTATTTGTCCTCTGTCGTAGAGCCGAGATGGGAAGAGCAGTTTCCCAATCCTTGTGGCAGTGCTTCTGAGGCACTGAAGCCTCTGGTCAACCCAATTAAGGTGGTGGGATGGGGAATTAAACCAGCCCAAATAAACTTCTCCCAGGAAGGACAAGGGAACATGACTGAGCCTCTGGCTTGCATGCTATGGTGTCTGATCTGCTGCCAAAGCAGGGCAGATCTGTGCTGCCTTTTCCTCACCTCTTGTGGAGAAACTACAGTTTAGCCCTGTTATTAGTGGGATCAATTTTCAGTGTGGTGAATTTACCAATGTATGTATGAGAAGCTAATTTGCACTAAGGAAGAAATCATGTCAGTTCAAATGTATTTAGTTAATTGTTGATGGCATTGGTGTGGACATTAGATACAAAAAAATGCATTGCTATTAGGGGTTGGTGAGTTACTTTTGCTGTATCAGCTGTGATTGTTGGACCACTGGGTACTTTCTGATGCTGGAATGTGAATCAGCAGTGTGCCAGACTGCTGTAACACGCCAGTGTCATACCACAGTCAGACAGCCTGCAAGCAGCGCAGGGTAAAACAGCGACCTTGCCAGTCTCTTGCTCTCTGCCCCTCGTGCAGCTCTGTGGAGAGCTGCTACCTAAATGTACTTAACAGTCATGCTGGTTGTGGCAGGTTCCAAACTAGAGCTTTCTGAAGTGAGGAGGCAATGACCTGTGTTATCAGTGTCCTGAAACACAGCATATCTGTAACAAGGCGAGGCACAGCACTGTTTGTTCTCTCAGAACCTGGCAGAGGCTGAACGTAAGAAAGGTTTTAAATGAAACAACATTTTAAAACAGGTCTTTATATCTTACTGTTCGTGTTTTCTGAGACCACAAGGATGGTCAGATACCTGTGTTTAAATGCTCTGCTTTATTGCCTATGAAACCCTTGGCTGGGTTGGCTACTGCCACATCAGTTATGGTATTTGAGCAGTTAAGGATTCAGCTGGACAGCAACTGATTTCATAACCCACCAAACATTAAGCTGCACTTTTAAAAATCCCATGCTAGAATATGGACAAGCAGATAGAGGAGGAAGGATATGTTTAGTCCCTAAAACACATATTTAGTTTGGCAAATGTAGATTCCTTAACGTGCATTTTCTCACGTTTGGGTCGCCCTTTGTACGAAGGCTTCACTGATAGAGCTTTTATTTAGGAAGAAAATCCTGCTTGAGTTCTCACATCCCCCTGATACCTCAACAATTATCTTTGTTACTCTTTCCAAACTTGTGGAGACAGGAGAATCAAATACAAAGATAACTGCCAGAATACAGATCCTCAATCGGCATAAATTACTCATCTCTCTTTTAATTGGGGTTGGCATTTCAGAGCCAGAACACAACTGTCTGCAAATATGAAGCAAACTCAGTGCTATTTTAGTGCGTGGATCACCGGACGCAGTCGTCCCTGGGGGTGCCTGGTCAAAAGACTCCCCCAACCCGTTATGCAGAGTCCAGCTTCTCTGACTTGGCTGCCCCCCACCGCCCTGCAGGGACAGTGCCAGCCTCTGTCCAGTGACTGTGTGTCACCCGGGCAGCCTCGGCAGCTCGAAGCCCACGGGAGGGGAGCCAGCCCTGCAGGCACGCTGCTGCGGGCCGGGCAGAGCGCGTGTGTCACGCCACTGCAGCTGGGCACTCGTGGCCGGACTGCGGTGCCCTGCAGCAGCACGATGCGTTCAGCACCTCCTCACCTCCTTGCACTGATTGAGGGCAGGCCCTTATGGGAACGCTGCTTCAAGCTCCAGGCTTGTCAGAGCATCTATTTTCTTGTTTCTCTGTATTCTGCGCTAAGGTTGTTATTAATGAAATAAAAGGTGAGCATCATTCCCTTTGCCTTGCCTTGCCCACGCACATTAATTTAAATGCAAATCCACACAGAAAGATCAAAATTAATTATACTTTCTGCAGCAGGCTACATAGAAAATTGAAATGCACAGGACTGGCTCTTCTTTTTAGAAAATTGAAATGCACAGGACTGGCTTTTCTTTTCAGAAAATTGAAATGCACAGGACTGGCTTTTTTTTTTTTTCCTCATCTCTTCTTTTTTGAAAGTGGAAAGGAGAAACAATGTAGCAAAAATACTAAAATATGCATCTAAATGTTGCATGCTTGCTTGCTTTTTAGTTTCTGATGCTTTTTGCTCATCTGAATTTCCACAGTTGTTTTCAGCGTCAAGCTGTTTCAGAAGGAAAATTGAAAGCTTAACCTGCTAGTGACATAAATTGATCTCTAAATGACAAATAATATTCTGTTTACCGCTAATAACAATCGATCTTCATTAAGAAAAACTATGCTGACTCTTAAGAAATGTGTCCATTATTGCCTGATCAGAAATATAGCTAAAGTCTTGAGATTTTATTTTTTTTTCAGGGAAAAAAAAAAGACAGGGGGAGAGGAGTGTTTTGTTCCTCAAGGAGTTCAGGCATTTATATAAGTTTTTTCAATAAAAATGCAGTCAGGTGAATTTGTAACCCAGGGTGCAGTGCAGAGTCTCACAGGCTGGAATTCCACACCTGGGCACAGTCACAGCAAATGAACTGCTTCCAGTAACCAACGTATGGACAGGGCTATCCTGTTTGCCAGCTCCTGGGCAAGAAAAGCAAAATTCTGTCACTTTTTAAGGGAAATGGCTGCAGGCATTGTATGCAATATGATACTCTTTGCTACAGCGATGTTAGATATGCTCTGAAAAACCTTCTGGATCGGGCTCTGTGGGGCTTCAGTAGAGGTGCCAGCATGACAGTTACGTGACTTTATGTAGGAAAAATGGATGTTCACAGATTTTAAGCCTTTAAGGCCAATGGGAACAATCAAATATACAGCTAAAAAGGAAGCATTTAGCCAGACACTTTGTCACACTGGGGCTTACTTGCTTAGTAGTCTGTGGAAAGTATGTGCTGCTCTGCTACTTAGCCAGATCCTGTCCTTAGGACTGTTGGTCTTAACCAATGCCTGGAGACATCAATTCAGCCAGCTTACTGCTTGCTCTCCCTGTGCAAGCAGTATGGTTGTAGCTAGATGCATTCATGTATTACAAAAACCAGAAGAAAGAAATGGATGCTTATGATCAAATAGCTCCTTTTCCAAATTCTACATGTCATTAAGAAAGTGGTTATTTGTGTCCCCACAGCAACTAGAGGTCAAGGTGCCTCTGTAAAACACATAGCCAGAGATCTTCCCTGGAAAGCTTACAAATTAAACAAATCAGAGAAAATAGAGAAAAAAGCTGACAAAGAAAAGGGATTTATCCCTGGGTATGGAGCCATTAAAAATAACATCCATTTCAGTACCTTGTTGAGATTTTACTGAACAGGACACACCGGATCTGCTCTTTCCACTGACTTCCCATAAAAACATGGATCTAGTTCAAGACCTCACTCCCGCTCTTTAAATATTCTGTTACACCATATCAAAGGTACTTCTACAAGAAAAACAGTCTAACTGAACAATCCTGGATCCAGCAAGTGCCTTCCCAAGGCCAGCCCTAAAGACTTAGCGAGAGGTGGAAGCAGCATACAGTTGGTAGCCTGGCCCCTATGAGCCCAGCTGGGCTCAAGAGCTCAGTACAGTGCCAGACCAGCTGGGTGGTACCTGAAGAGGGCCTGGCTAGAGCTGGTCTCTGCAGAAGCCCTGAAAAAAAAGACCCAGGTGATTGTGCTGGCATTTAGCTGGTCAAAGCAGCAAAACATCTTTTGGTCTGCAGCCAAACAGGGCCTTTTGAGTGGGACCATGTGAAGAGATGCTGGGACCTTGCTTGCCCCAGGCTTGCTGCTGAGAGCTGCAATTCTTCAAGTGAGCTGGTCATTCAGATTGCAGTACTCAGCAACTGTCATTTATTACAGTGAAGGGAAGCACAGTAAGTAATAGCTTCAGATACTTTCTCTCTTGGTCTTGTGGCCCAGCTTAGTTTTAGTGTGGTTTCTTAGGTGTGCTTTTTTTACCACCATCATGCCCAGGAATCACTCAAGTGCAGTGTTAGCACAATAAATCCCACAGTCTTTTCTTCCAAATAAAAGCAAAAAGCAACAGCCTGCAAGTCATTTCAGCATCCCACTTTCCTGCTGCCAGCTCAGTGAAGCAAGGGTATGCAAACTTCAGTCCAGCAAAGGCTGCAACTGTCAGTGTGGTGATATCTCCATCTATTCCTGTTTTCTCAGAAGTGTTCCTGAGAACGCTCAAACACCCCTGCTGCAACCAGGAGAAACAACACTTATGACCATTGTTGTTTAAGGTCGCGGATATGGAGCAACTGTATTATTTGTTCAGCATTTTCTTGTCAAGGAAAGACATCGGCAAGTTTTCAGATAATATGTGTGTCAGTATGTCTGTCTGTGTTCATATATTATGCACAAAACCACCATCCCCACACATACTAACAAGTGAATCTTGCCTAGCAATCTCATCTTATTGCTACATAGATATCAAAACTACTGTCTGGTTAAGGTGGTGGAATGCATTTCAGCTGTGCTCAGTTCACATGAGCAAGTGCTGTTATATTTTGCAGCTAATGTGTAACATTTCGTGATCATGTAAGGGGTATTGGTGCTGCAGTGGTCCCCAGAATTTCCTGTATTTCTGCAAATTTAAACAACATGATGCTGATGATTGATTATAGTAATTTTGTTGTTCATATCATCCTATTCATATCACAGCAGGTATTGCTTGTAATTATTAAGGCTATTTGTTATTAGAGATGCATGGGTGGTGAAATACAATGACAAGCAAACAATTTAACTGATAATAAAATTAGCTGATCATGGAAAGTCAATCTGCTAATTATCTCCAGACTCTGTCCGTCAGCTTTGTTTTGCATTTCTTAGTCTCCTCACTCCCCAGCAGAGTAGCTTTTGCAGGGCTGCATTCTAATACACCAAATTTCCCAGCAAGAGAGGTCTTCATCATGTTACACCTTTGCTCTCATACAGGTTCACGTAACTTCATAAATACTTTGTGACAAATAGGCATTTGATTTTGTAATTTACTACAGAACACAAAGCACACTAAAGAATTTTAATGGAAGGTTCTTTACAAAATTTAGTAAAAATTAGACTGATCCCTTCAATTTTGTAACTAATGGAAAGTACCCAGTATGTAGATTTCTTAGTTGTTAAATTTTCAAAACCTCTTGTGATATTTATGTGGTGGAGCACACATTAAGGTCACTTTGAATCATGTGGATAAAGAGTAACTTTGGACACTTTAAAAACTGTTCTCTGTTCCAGTGATTGTCAGCTGATTTATTTACTGAAATGCTAGTATATAAGTGCAGTGAAAAAACAAAGTGTGTGAGCAGTGGGACCAGTAGAACTTGGTTTTCTGTGCATCTTTGCATAGCAGTATTGGCAGCTGGGCCTGGCACTGAAGCTGTCATTTTAGCAAGCATTTGTATGGCTGTTTAATAGCACTATATCTCCTTTTTATATCCGGTACTAATAAGTGGTTTCATAGTTAGGTATGGTCAAATTAAAGGTGGCTGTCAGTTTTTATATATCCTGTCAGTTTCCTTATGTTTTAATTTTTGTTTTAAATACTGTCAGGTACAACAAATAACCCATCCAAAATTAAATATTTTTTCCTCATGCCCATTTTTTAAAATGGATTATTAAAAGGAAACATTGAGTCACTTTCCAAGAAAATACCATCCTGCGTTGAAAAATTATAATGCTTTAAAGGTAATAGCACTAAAATATTTTAACTGTTTTTAAATAAATATGTGGATTTTTTCCACAAAATTTGAACAGATTCCTGACAGAGAAGATGGAATAAGGTAAGAGGCTTAAGACTCATCATGAATTGCTTACACTTCCAGACCAAAGGAAGCCTGTACACATAGAAGGAACATTGTCTGAATCATAGCAGAATGAATCGTAGAATTGTAGAACAGTTTGGGTTGGAAGGGATGTTCAGAGATCATCTAGTCCAGCCACCCTTCCATGGGCAGGGACATCTTTCACTAGATCAGGTTGCTTAGTGAAGAAGAATGGTGTTGATGTCACTTAAAATCAAGGAGTTTATGAATGACCTTTCAGCTGAGGAACAGACAAAGCTTTTAGGTGCCCATGTGCACATGGTTGGAGGGTGACTGTATTAAAGACTGAGGTAAACATCCTTCAAGAGAAGGATAAGTCAGGAGGGTAGAAATAATCAAATAGGAGACGGAAAACCAGTAAGGCGTTTCAATAGCTGTCCAAACACACTGCAAAGAAAGGAACGAAAGCTGTTCTACACAAATGCTAGAAATGTAAGAAATGTGATGGAAGAACCACAATATTGACTAAATATCAGAGGATATAACATTGGCTAAACAGACCTGTGGTTTGAACCATGATGGCCATTCTTATTTTCTGGTCAGTCTATATGTGCTTTTTCAAGTCAAAACCTGTCTGGGATATAAGTGGGTTGAAATGTTATTTTACAACTTTGTTCCAAGTGTGAAATACCTAGCCAAAACCATAACCCTGCATAAGGGAGCTGAGCAGCTCTGCTGATCACAAGGAATACAGAGGGACTGTGACCTATAGAGTACCATGTGGCTGAGCTTTGATGCACCATCACAATATCAGAAAGCAAATAATCATTCATGGCTGATCTTAGATGCAACACCAGTTACAAGATAAACTTCAGACACCCATGTTCTTGAATTGCTATTAATCTCTGCAGGAGGTGCCAATGGAAAGGGTTAGGAAAAATAAACTGTGAAGTAAACCCTACTGAAAAAACAACTCTGGAAAAACCCTCAAGCTTTAGACTGGAAGCAAGGAGAGCTTTGCCAGATGTGGGAGTGCAGAGAGGCCTTCGAGTGCTGCACACAGCTGCAGCTCTGTCTCTGTCTGTAGTGAGTACTTGTTTACGCTGTCTGGGAGCATGCACTCTCCACATGCACTTCTGAACTCCTGCTGATAGCAGGTGAAGCTAATCTGCCAGATAGTACAGCCTCTAGGTATCCAAGAGAGCCATCAACCCCTTATTCTGACAGGCAGTAACAAGAATTAATACAGATGATAATTAGTCCCTGCATTTGCCTTCTTTTCACTATTAAAAGAAAGGAGAGCTTTTTTTCTATAGGAATGACATGAATAATGTGTTTGCCAGAGCCAGGCTGGATTGGAATTGCTTCCTGCATTTCCAGATAGAAATCCAGAGCTGTCCTAGTGAGAGCTCTGGAGGATTCCCATGGAAAACAGCCACAGGAAGCAGACAAGTAAATGGTGACAAGTGGGGCCAAGGTCCCCTTGGCCATCCACTACCAAGTGGTGAACAGGCAAATCTCTGATATCTAGGAATGTGTGGGGTTTCCTCTCTCTGAAAGGAGTCTCATCAGGCTGGGAGAGCTGACCAGCCAGACTTCTGAGACCAACTGAGGAACAAAGTGGGGTCACGCTTCTCTCCAGAAAGCAATCCTGTTTTTTGCAGGACCCTGGGCAGCTAAGATTTGGGAACAGCCTTGATAAAGTCTGCTGCCAGTAAAGATTGAAAGTGGAAACTTTCATGTTCAGACTAAAACCAACATACTTACAAATAGAGATGTGTTTGGACTTTGCCCACCACTCAATTTGCATAGTATTTTCACTTGACATTAGCTAGTGACCCCCCACCAATAGTAAGAGCTGGGAAGGAACATCCCAATAGCTAATTCCAGGTCCCTCCAACAAAATACAGACAGCACCCCAAGGATGGTCTAGAACACAGTGGTCTGATAACAAGGTCACTGCAGACAAGCAGTGGCAAAAGCACACTTCCATCTGTCTAAATCTTTGAGTATGTTTGAACATAATGGTGTACTGAGGTTAAAGGACTGGAAATGTGGGATGACATGCTTAAACGCACAACCTCTGTTTGCCCTTGTGAAGATTATGAGCCATACCTAAAAGTGCATTGCCACAGGATCAGGTAAATTGGCTTTTATTGAAACATACTGTAATATGAGGCAGGGGGTGCTACGGGGAAGATTCCAATTTAACACAAGTACATTGCATTTCAGGCTCCCAAATAACTATTGATATCTGCTGTCCTGGAGCAAATCATATCTTCCTTGACAAGTCAGACAGCTGCTCTTTCTCTATCTTCTTTTTGTTATCTTTAATAGCCATGGATTGTTGTGGTACCATGAAAAAAATGTTTGTGACTTACTTGATGGATGTCTCACCTCCTGCTATTAGCCCTGGTTCATGGGTTCATCTAATGCCCGTTCTTGCCTACAAAACTCAGACCAAGTGCTTTTGAAATGAGAGTGTGCTGGCTGCCACTGCACAGTGAGTGCAGTGCACACTGTGTACAGCTCCCCCTCCAGCTGGCAGCTGATGGGGTGAACAAGCTCTTCTCCTCATCATCCCGAAATACAGTTAAGGTAGAAGCAATCGTCAGAGCTCATCTGGTCCAGGCTCCTGCTCAGAGCAGGGCCAACTTTCAAGTCCTATAAGATTGCTCAGGGTCTTCCCCAGCTGAGGCCTGATTATCTCCAGGGAAGTAGACCCCACAGCTTCTCAGGATAAATGTTCCCACATTTGATCACAGTCATTGTGAGGAATTTTTTTCCATTTGTTTAAGGTGTGGGAATACTGGTATCTTAAATACAGGAATAGTAACAATTGTAATATAGATCTAAGGAAATCCATGGCTATATTTGACCAGTTTCACCCAGACTTTGAATCAAAAAGACAAAACAGATCTCTTTCAGGCTATTGACTGTCCTAAGGTGTGTCAAAGGAAATAAAAACAAATGCGGTAGAAATGGCTGGAGGTGGTGATAGTGCAGCTGTTCCCTTGCTTTTGTCTGTCAGACTTTGCTGCCCCCAAATCTCGGTCAACACCATACCGTGTGTAAGGTCTCCCCAGGCTGTTCCAGGTCAGCCCTAAATCCTTCAACAATAAACAGAAGTGTATGTGAGAGTTAAGCAAAGTAGTGTGTCTTTGTGATTCAAAGGAGGAGTGCTTATATTGTCCATTCAGCCAGCACAGCTGTAGGGGCAGAGCCTTCTGCATACAGCCACTACAAGGAGCTGGACAAGTTAACAATTTGAACAGCCATGATCCCTTCTGCAGTCTTTCTGTGGCAACCATCCACTTGCCCTAACACTGAGAGAAACAAATGCAGCTGGAGACCTGTACCTGTTTGAACAAACTGAGGGGTCTCTGTCCAAAATCATCAAAGGGCACCTAATAACAACTGCCAACTGCTATTATGCATTTAGGAGCAACGTCTAAACTACAACATTTAAAAATCTGCTTCTAGGGAACATCCTTAAGTTGATGGATATCATGGAAGTCATACATACCCCAGTATTAGTTACTCAGGTGCCTCTGCTTTTTGTGTCTCTATTTGCCTGATTAATCTGTGATTAAGAACTAGGGCTAGCTGCACATCTCTAGTCAGGTTTTATATTCCTAAATGGGAAAAACTAACCCCTTTGGACCAGACTCTAGAACAAGCATCATTTGGAGGGAGAGGCAAGACTGACACATTTAGTACAGTTTTGGAAAATATAGTAATAAACAGGGTCCTCTTTATAGTTCCCAGTGGTGCATGCACACACCTATTTTTTGTGTGCTGATGGAGCATTCAGGATTGAGATTGGCCCTCCAAACACGCAGGTGAGGAGAAGGGATTTCTGCTCTAATGTGTGTATTGTGTGCTCCTCCTAGCTCTCTCCTATTCTCCTTGTATAGGTGAGACCAAAAGAGAGGAATTTTTTTTTAATCACACATTTGTAGCTATCAGCTAAAAAGAATACTAACAGAAAGAGAAATTTAGATCCTCCACCATGAAATTAATGGCTGTGCTTTGTGATTTGAACAGGTCCCCAGTGGTACCCTTCCCGTGTTGGCCTGCAACTAGAACGCAGTAAGTATTCATATGGTTGAATACAGCCACCTTATGTATTATTAATCCTCTGGCAAGTTCTCCTCCTAACAGTACTGCTTTCTCTATATATATTATTTGGCGAACTGTTAGCACTTTTTCATTAATTGATATCAGTGATTAACTTATTAGCTTCCTCATTAGTAAAGGAATCTAATGGTTTTCATAACCACTGAGTAAAAATGTTTCAGAATAGAGTACATGGCTGAAAGACAAGGCAGTTTTAAAACCATTCACTCACTTCTCTCACTGACTGCACTGCTTTAACACTTGCTACAGCCTTATCAGAAGATGCAACTGGCTGCAGAAGGCAGCCTCTTTTTTTTGTGCCAGTATATCAGTTCTTGGTGGACATGGCAGTGGGAGAGGAAGCTGCCATGGGCTGTGTGGCATTTGGTCTGTGGACACGTAGCATTGCAGAGCCCTAGAAAATGAGGGCTCAGCACCTGGTAGGGTTTAGCACCCTCACTGACTTAAACAGTCAACAAACATATATTGAAAAGGAGACACAATACATAAAGTGGAAAAGAGAAAAGAAGTGTTGCAGCCATGGCAACATGCCATGCCAGTGGCTGTTGGGGTTTCCTAATATCCAGCTCACTGCCTCTATTAAAAAAAGAGAACCAGATATTGCCATTTTATGTCTCTGCTTGTATACTCTAGATCCATCAGGACTGGAAACAGATACCTCAGAATACTGTGAAAAGTAATGTAATGCTCAGATATACCTGGTCTGCATAGGTCAGCTTACAAAGAAATCTTGGTCGGTGGGCTTTTGCCCAAGAAGTTGTGTTCATTGTGATGGTGCCACCTATTGTAAAATAGCCTGGGAATGCAAATGCTTCAGCAGCAGATATCAGTGATGGAGACACTGCATAACATCGACTTTCCCATTAGTCTTGCAAGACAGAACAAAAAGTGCTCTATGAAATTGTCTGTGTGATTGCATGACATGTCTCTAATGGTCTAGATTAACAGAGGTAGCATCGTAACAGTTGTTATGCATTGCCGCCCAGTGTCACGTCAGCCTAGTGCTTTTGTTAAAATGAGAGGAGAATAATTCTCTTAGAAATGCTCTGAGTTGCTAACCTGGAGAATAAGTGCTAAATCAGCAAAATAAATCAGAATGCAAGTTGGGCCTACACCTTGACCATTAGCAGGGCAGCCTACATGTTATGCTGAGCCTCTGAGAGGACACCTGTTGTTCATGCCATCTCCTCTTTTGTTTTTGTCATTACAGATGGGCCCTATTTGAAGGATTCCATTAACATTCAAAGCCTTGCCGTTTCCTCCATCATTACACTGTATTTTACAGACCTGGGTCAGCAGGTCGGTTGGACCACAGTAAGTATGTCCTTGTAACAATCGACATGACACATCTTAATGTACAATGTGTTTTAGCATCAAATTACTCCAACTTCCTCAGCCTGTCCTTCCCTATGTCAAATGGTGTAATTACATTATCAGCAGTCAAAACAGAATTAAATGGATAGTAAGCCAAGTTATCAATGTGCTAACTCTGACATCCAATTAAAGATTAGAAGGTGGACATAACAATATTGCCTGAGGAAAAAAAATCAATTTTAAAAACCAGTTTTAGCTAATCAGGGTTTATATGCCTGTGCAGGACCTGTAGCCAAATATATTCATTTGCTGCAAGGCTCCTCAGCTCTGAAAGTGGAAGGATATTAAAAAGAAAAAAATGAATTTCTGGTAATCCTGTTACTAATGCAGGAAAATTATTGGATTGGTATGTCTTACTCTTTGTTTGCCTGAAGAACAGTTCTGAGAGAGTGGTGAGGCCAAGGATTCCAGGCAGAAGATGCTGATCCAGGCTCAGGAGTCACAAAACTTGAATCTGTAAAACAAAAGCATGCACCACGAGCAACAATACCTGTATTATGCTGCAGGTAGAACCATGGTCTGTTTTTACTTTTGGTGTCAGTTTGACTTCAGTTATTTTCCTGTGAGCGGCTGTTGGAAGGTCAGGGTGGTGGGAGAGAGGCAACTTGTTCCACCCAAATGGGGTTGTGGGGAACAGCCTTACAGGCTCATCTGTGCAAGGAGGAAGTGAAAGATTCAATTACTTCACAGCTCAAAGTCAGAAGACAGAAACTTTTGAAAGGACAGTGAAGGAATGGGAGATGAAGAGACCTTTCCAACATCCTGCAGCAGGCATAGTTGGTGGAGCTGAAAGTACTCTCACTACTAGACTGACCTAGCTTTTGCTGTAGTTTGCATGTGCTGCGTTAGCTGGAGTAACACACAGACCACATCTGTATCTTCGGTAATGAGATTCTCCATTTCTGCAGTGAGAAATATGAGTAAGACACAAGTAAGACAGAACTACAGTTTCTGAAAGCTGAAGATTTACCCCACTGATTCCCATACTGATTAATGGCCTATTAAGGCTATACTGATTAATGCTAGTTGGGGTCCTGCTTCCCCCCCAACCCATCTCATCACCGTGGAATTTACTTGCAAAGCAAAATTGAGTAGTGCAGCCTCCTGTTTGCTACAACTAAGTAATCTGCAAGAACCTTATTTATTCTCTCCATTCCTGGTGGTTTATGTAGCCTAAGACAGTAACATAACTAAAGCTTAATATCCCATTATAAATAGTGCAGTTATGACTAGGCATTGATACTGCAGGCAGTGGCATTTTTTTTATGATTTAATCTGCGTATGCAGAAAGTCGACTCCATGAGTTTCTGAATATTCATCTTATCTCATTCTGTTCCATACTCTAAATTGTCTCCGTTCTCAGTGGGAGAAACCTTCTTCCTAGCCATGTCATTTAAACAGTCAAGAGATTTTTATATTATAGGTAGTCCATAACTATAGAGAAATTCACAGAAGATTGTATTCTAACAGTAGCAATTAAGAATTAATTTGTACACAGGATGTATAGTTTTACTGCCATTTTTACTGCGCTTAGAACTCCCATTCTTCCATCCCCCTTGATGCTCTATCAGATTTATGCACACAGTGAGGGATGCTTCTGATTTAAAGGGTTGACATTTAAATAAACAAGGGACAGAATATAAATATTCTTATCTCATCAGCAAAATGATAGCTGAGGTACAAAGAGCCACATTCAGGACTGGACTCCAAAAACAGACATAGAAGCACATGGAAATATGTTGGTGCTCCAGAGGTCAATGCATTGGGTATGGATCTGTCTAGGGGAAAACTAAACACAGAGGTGAGTCTTCTGGGGCTTTGTCACCTCATTGGAGATCACACTTGAGATGTCCACTTGAGGATCAAGAACACTAAGACCCCCAATGGTGGGGATTTACACCAAGACAATGACTTGTGTTTTTTAAAAGGGGAAAGTGGTACCCACCTCCACCTCCTGGGAGCAATACCCTCACCAGGCATGTTGTAAAATAAAAGATGATGCTATTGTCTGTTCCCAGTCAAAGAATTTGGGTCTCTAGGAGCATATTTCTTAATTAAGAAACTTCAGCTTCCCTTTTGGAGCATGCACATTCTCTGATTTCCAGCCCTTGTCGCACTCCACCTTGGTGGCTCAAGAGTTTGTTGCCTCCTGTTGTCTACTCAGTCCCTCTGTCAGAGGCTGCCACTTTGTAGGAAGGATGTTTCCTTCTTATCCTCAGCCTTCTTAAAACATGGTTGCACAATGACCGAAATATTTTTGGTGTTTTGGCTGTGAAAGGCCAGACATCCCCTGGGCTCAGGTTACCATAGCTCTGAGATTGTCTGACCAGATTTCAACAAGTTCTAGAGGCTGGGTTGCTCTGAGGGAGGACAAACTGGAGTGAGGGATTTGCAGTTCTCCACTGGAGCAATTACTTGCTAATCTCTTTTGAGAGTGAGGCCCTTTCCTGGGATAATGTGGGTAGAAATACAACCTCAGCTGGCTCTTTTAGAAGAAAGGACGCCCTCAAGGCTCATTTCCAGACAGCAATTCAGGGAGAAAACAAAACCTGTTTCTTAGTATCATGGATTTTTTTAGAACTCACTCTTCACTCTGCCTTCTTTTTATAAAACAAATATTATCTGAAGCACATAATTTACTTCTGCACAAGATTTACCAATTCCTTTACCCTACCTGGAGGGGATAGTTGAGGTTTGCTGACTGATGCTGCAGAGATACTAATGGAAGCTGAGTTTACAGATCTTTTCTATATGCCTCCTGCAAAGATTGTACCCCCAGGGGTGTTTTAAATTCCCACCACTGGAGTGATGGGTTTTATTTTTAATCTCTGTTCAATTTTGGGCCTAAGCATGTTTGACAGAGACCTCTTTTTACATACTGCAATGCGGCATGTGACTTTTTGAAACATGGCTGGCATTCTACTGCTAAGAATGTACTGCTACTGTAGTCAAAGCAGAAAACCATTCTTCCTGCTCAGATTCAGACTTCCATTAAAGCTTTCCTCATTTGAGCAGTGATTGCAATTCCTGATTTATCAACTTCTGTTGTCTACTTGCTACCCGGGCAGGCTACCAGAAGGATCAAAATAGAACTGAGAAAACAGCACAGAACTGTGAAAAATATATTTTACCTCTAAATCTGTGAATTTCATAAGATTAACCCTGAAACACAGTACTTCAGTAAATATTTTTTGTAACTGTGATTTAAAATTAGGGATTGCTTGAATACTTTGACTTCTGAGAACCTTAAAATACTGAGGCTGGCAGCAGAACTGCTCCATTTCAAATTTTCCAATGAAAAAAAGATTCTGCTCAATTTAGAAATGTAGAGACTAATACTTATTTAAGCTCGAGAACATATTTGAAATCTGAAAAGCCGTGCTTTCACTAATTGGTCTGTTCCCTTCTGGCTGGCAAGCAAAATTATCACAGAGTTAGACATTGTGGAAAATTAACAAGAAGCCAAGAGATCTGTGTTTGAAGCTTTGTGCTTATGTATAGCAGGTGTACACAGTGGGGAAGCACATGCTGTGCTGAATAAGGAGGTGCACCCGTTCTCTCGGGGGGGAAGGCAGTGTTTCGGTCAGCGTGGTTCTCTCCTCTTACTCGCACAGTGCATATATACTGAAGTTTTTCTGTCCTGTGGGTGTGGGTTGGTGGCGAATAGGGGAGAAGCAGTTTGCTCTGACTGTCACTGGCAGAGCTCACTCAGTCCTGTAAATATGGAACAGGCCCATGAATTCTGTGGGATTAATGTGATACAGAGCAATTTATGAGCATTGATGGGTTTGAAAAAGAGGCAGTCACACTGCTGCAGACTCATTTTCTCCACCTTCTCTATACTGAGGTCAGCTTTGGGTTTCCCGTAGGGAACAATTTAAGATGTTTTCCCTAATCTGGGAATGGAAGAAAGCAATTCAATAAAGGTTTATAACCTCTCAATAGGATGCAAAAGTACAAACAATTATAATAGAAGAAAAAAGACAGGATCTGAGGATCCCAGCAGCGCTACAGGCTTGGGGAGGAGTGGCTGGAGAGCTGCCAGTCAGAGAGGGACCTGGGGGTGTTGATTGACAGCCGGCTGAACATGAGCCAGCAGTGTGCCCAGGTGGCCAAGAAGGCCAATGGCATCCTGGCTTGCATCAGAAATAGCGTGGCCAGCAGAGACAGGGAAGTGATCTTACCCCTGTACTCGGCACTGGTGAGGCCGCACCTCGATTCCTGTGTTCAGTTTTGGGCCCCTCACTACAAAAAGGACATTGAATTACTCGAGCGTGTCCAGAGAAGGGCAACGAAGCTGGTGAAGGGTCTGGAGCACATGTCGTACGAGGAGCGGCTGAGGGAACTGGGGTTGTTTAGTCTGGAGAAGAGGAGGCTGAGGGGAGACCTCATCGCCCTCTACAACTACCTGAAAGGAGGTTGCAGAGAGCTGGGGATGAGTCTCTTTAACCAAGTAACAAGCGATAGGACAAGAGGGCATGGCCTCAAGTTGCGCCAGGGAAGGTTTAGACTAGATGTCAGGAAGTATTTCTTTACAGAACGGGTTATTAGGCAGTGGAATAGATTGCCCAGGGAGGTGGTGGAATCCCCATCCCTGGAGGTGTTTAAGAGTAGGGTCGATATAGCGCTGGGTGATATGGTGTAGATGGGAACTGGCAGTGCTAGGTTAATGGTTGGACTAGATGATCTTCAAGGTCCTTTCCAACCTAGTTGATTCTGTGATTCTGTGTGATTCTGTGAATCTGAAGGAGTGGGAAGTCTGGGAATCCTAGCAAACTAGTGGGCCAGTGTGAAGAAGATAAATGTAAGAAAATTCATATGATCATTTCTAAGGAAAGAATTTGAGATCAAGGTAAGAGAGAGAGCTGAGGATCTGTAGGATGTATCAGTGGAGAATGTCACTGAATATATTTCTCAGCAGATACATATCAGAGCTTATATATTTTGTGGCCAATTCAAACACAGTTAGTTGTGGGACAGGACCCTACAAACTGAATAACGCTTTCAGAGGATTGTGGGTACCTGGAAAACCTGGCAGCAGTTCCAAATAAACAGAATGTGTGATTCTGTGTAAGTCTGTTCATGGCTTAAGAACGGCTAGAGCAAAGTGCCAAAGAGAGAGAAATTCCCAAATGGTTTTTCATTGCTAAACCTCTTGGATCAATAGATAATTTGATCATGGAAGATGATGTCTAGGAAAAAAAAGAAGTCACTATTTCCTCTATAGCACCTTTTCCAACTACAATTATTTGTAATGCAAAGCAGCTCTATTTTACAGCTAATAGTTTGTACTTGGCAGAAGTTTCCGCTTGAACACACAGTAAGTGTTGCTCTACCTTGGTACAGCTGGCCAAGTCAAGCTGATGCCAGTCAAATGCTACGAACTTTAAAAACATTGTAACCTTTTACAAAGGCAAATTACACACACAAGATTGGTCTTATTTTTCATTTAATTAAGTCTAATAATTTTCAACCTCCAGGGTTATCAGAAGAGAACAGCTTGCATTTGCTTGTTTTCTTGCCATGGTTTTATATTATTTGTGCCTTTCCTTGGGCCACATATACTTTTGGCTTTTTGTTCCTGTCCAGTGGCAGCATGAAGTCAACTGATAAGGGAAGAGGAGACCTCTGAAACTGCCCAGCTGGCTGATTGGGATTCCTCAAATGCTGCTTCTAATAGGGCAAACAGTGCTGCAATAATTTCTCTTGGTCTCAGCAACAAATGCCACAAGCTCACAATGAACCATGCCAGCGTGTCAATTTTTCAGATTGGGAGCTAGGGAGCTAGAAGGAAAATTAATTCTGAGGGATGAACATTTAGTTGCTGTTGAGCACAATACAGGCTGAAGAACCTGTGCATAAGTGTTTATAGTAACACCCTTGAGTTTTTACTGCTTCAAATGCAAAAAGAAGGTAGAAGGAATTCAGTAAGCATAAACAGAACAAGCTGTTTCTTTCAGTTATACAAAACTTTATGCTTAAACCCTTCCTGCTACTTAAGGAACAAAAAGCTATTTGATGTATGCTGCTGATAAATGTAGACACTTTTCTATTTGTATGCAGAGTAACTAGGGACGTTGACAATTTGTCAATCTATGCAAATTTGAGAAGTTTTAGTCCCTCTAAAATGAGTAAGCCTGGCAAAAATATTTTGCATGGGGAAGTTTTGCTCAACCCCATACTGGGGGTAAGAAGAGCACAAAGAGGAGAGTGAACCAGAGAGTGAAGCAGTATTTGAGAAGACCAAGTGCCCCTTTGTCATTCTTTGCCCACCTTGTCTGGTGACCTTGACAAGTTACTGAATTTCTCTGTATCTCAGTTTCCAGATCTACAGCAAGAAAATAACAGTGTTTTCCTCTTTGCAAAGTGCTTTGAGACTTCTAGATGAAAAGCACTATGGAAAAGCCAGTTGAGGTTATTAGTAATAGCCAGATGTTTAAAAAGCACTATTTTATTTAGGTATCTACATAGCAGATGATAAATATACATTTTAAAATTATACTGTCAAAGCCCTGTAAAGATTTGGCAGCAAATCTGAACTCACATTGATGTTTGGTTACAAACAGAACTTGAGTGCTTTGCTGAATATGTATAGGTACAAACATATAGAACACGCATAGACGTGTGTGTATAAGAGCATTTGTTAATTTGCAGTAATTTTCTATTTTGAGTAAGAAACATGCAAAGGTTTGTGCTCTCAGGGAAGAATCTTGACCAGAGTATGAAGTAGTCTAATGCCAAACCAGTGGGTTCAGACAGCTCACTACTAGGAGAAGAGACAGGAGGGAGCTGGGATTTCAACTCCCTTTTCTTTCAGAGAGAGCACAGGCCTGGCTCGGGGACTAACAGCATCCATCACTGTTTACCTCAGAGTTCCTGAAGCTGGCCTGAGTCAGCTGCAATTTGCCTGTAAAATCCTACAGCAAATCCATCCCTATCTTGGATATTTACAGTAAATATTGAGCTGCAGCCTGAAATACTCTTAGACACGAGTCACTGCAAAATCTGCCCAGACAAGGGAAGTTTCAGGTGCCTCTGTATGTGCTATTTAAGTTTTGTAGGAGGGATTAGCCAGTTCCATGAGAACTGGAACTCAAATTATTGAATATTCAAGCAATCCTTAAGAATTGTACTACCTGATGCAAAACTGCTGCTGCTGTGGATTTTTGCAAACATCAAAATACAGAAATTTTTAAAAGGTGAAGATTTAGAGATGCTGCTAAAATTATGCCATTATCATCCCCAGATAACTATATGGCCTTTAATGAGGTAGCAAAGCATATGAAGTAGAAATTAGTCCAGAAATTAATAATGTTTCTTAATGATCATTAGCTCAAGAGTACTTAGGGCTGGAATTGTAAAAGGAGTCTAAGGTAGTTAGATGCTAAGTTTAACGTCATATGGGGAATTGAGTGGGGTTCAACCACCTGTTTCTCTTGGGTTTCTCAGAAATCCCAGCTGTACTCTGTACACTCATGGTAATGGTCTGTCTGTTATGAATAGATCCTCCTCTTTGTGCAGTACGTACTGCCTCAGCCTGACCCTGGCTCAGACCTGCAGCTAGTGCCTTTGTCTCCCATTTATCAGAGAAACCGAGCTCTGTCCGTTAGATAATTTATATACTGCAGCTGCTTTTCCATCAAAGTTACCCAGGACGTGCTTGAGCTATTTTGTATCTCCTGCTGTGCTGAGAGCTTCAGGCAATGACCCAAAGTCATTGTCCTGGCTGCAGGTATTATCCTCATACCATGCCCTCTACTTTCCCTGCTTGAACCCTGACATCCCGTTGGCAGTGACAGAGAAAACATCATGACCAGCACCGATGAACTGGGAAACTGCCCCTACATGGCATGGAAAGAGCTGCAGGAAGGGATCAGTATGGAAAAGGCTGTACGGCCTTTCCTCAGCTCTGCTCTGCAGCTTGTTGTAAGTGAGATAATGTGAGATTATGCCAAAAGGCAACATGATACGAGATAGGTTGTGTTGTGCAGTATTACAGAAAGGGCATGTCATAAACATTACAGAGAGGAATCAGCTGATGCCCTCATATGAAGATTGCTAATCCATGGGCTGTTCGTTTATAAAGATTCTGTTGAACTTTTTCAGACTCCTTCCACTCCACCCCCTCTGTTTATAGCTTCCTTTTCCCAACCAGTACACATGGTACTATTAACTCATGTCAAAAACCTTTCCATTCCCTGTAGTAGACCTGTTGGGATGGTGTCAGGCACTATGCCATCTGCCTCTACCAGCCAGAAAATTCACCTCACATTCCCTCAAATAACTTTGAAGAGTTCCTTTCACCTCTGGTGCATTCATATCTCCCTAAATATACCCTCTGCCTCATAAAATCTAGCAATATAATTCCTGACCTGGTTGTCACTCAGTTCAGCAAGGTGTTACTGGCATGATCATCTGAACAGAGATAAAAAAAAGCAGGTACAATCTGGCGCATGCAAGATGAGATGCCTTGCTGGTTTGTGAGTTAGCTGTCCTGTATCGTTTTTTCATTTGTCTCATCATCTCTTGAATGATGGAGACTCCTACCTTAGCTCTCTTTTTCAGAGGTATTTCAGATCTCCATTCTGTTGTTTATGTATTAGATGTTTCTAGTTTAGGTATTACTGAATCAAGTCCCCAAGGACCTGATAATTGAAACTGTTATAGAAGCTTGAGTTTAGCGCCCTGTATGGAGCTCATGCCTGGGAGAGGTTTGATTCAAGAACAGGACTTTCTCTATGCCACTGAGAATAAGAGATATATAGAGTATATAATGCCAGACACTGGAGAGGGAAGAAGGAATGTAAGAGAACTGGACACTGTGCAAGAGATGAAATAGAGTGTACAGATGTGGAAAAAAGGGGCATTCTCCTGTTTTCATTCTTCAGGGAGTTAATGATGAGCTCAACAGTTAAATTCTGTTGAACTATGCACATTGTAATAGAGATGTAATGCTCCTCCAGGAAAAGATTTTTGTGTTTACTATGGACCACCATACTTGGATGCACCAAATACATCAAAATAATCTAGGCGGGCTCACAAGATGGTAAAGAAAAAGTAATTACCTTCTAAATACCAGATGTTTTTTACATTTCTACAGAAGAAAAATGCTCTGTGTTTTAAATGATAATTTTTTTGTTTTTTACAAAATGGTATTTCTTTTGTCCAGAAACTGCAAGCTACGATGTTGTTATTTTCAGGGTTTTGTTTAAAATTTGATTATTATTTTTGCAGGATATGTCAGCAGGCACTAGCATCTTAGTAATTTTGTAGGTTTTTTGAGTATCTGTAAAAATGATAGGTTGAACTGATCCGTAACACAACTAATAATTCCCCAAGCCCAGCAATTAGTCAGCTAGAGGATGAGTATGAAGTTACTAGGTAGGCTTAATTGCATATATTTATTGAGAATCAATAGTAAAAGAATGGTGATTGCCTTTGATTGCCAATGGTTAGAACTGATTGTAATTTTGTGTTAATTTAAGACTTTCCCTTCTACCTGCTTGAACTCGTGGGATTTCTAGCAGAGTTTCTCTGCCTGCCTTTCTGGAACTCACTTTTCATTTCTGATTAATTTAAAATCAGTGGGCCAGAGAAGGAGAGCAGAGGTTGCAGCATGGGAGATGCAACTGAGGGAAACAGACTGAAACTTGCCCAAAATGTAAAAAAAAACCCCAAAACACTACAGCAAATTGAACTTCATTCTCTAAAACAGAATGCTGCTGATCTTAACTATGTTCCAGCAGTGTGATGCAGTGTGACAAAGGCAAATACAGTCCTGCCTGCCAGACAATACCTACTTTGATTGCAAATCTTACAGCTGACCATGGACAGCCTGCCTCCGCATGGGCGATTAACACTTTGTGTTGGGTGTGACTGACACACAGATAAGATGGGACCTTGTCCCCAGCCTGCAAAGCACCCTGAGGCCGCTGATGCTACTCACCTTCACAAACCCAAGAGCTGCTGTTGGTGCTCTCAGCTGCTTCTCTGAATTGCTCTGATGGGAGGCTCTGCATCTCACCTCCTACATCAAAAACACTTCCTCACACAATCACAGGACTTCAGGTATCACATGGATGGTAGCTTTGACTGTTAAATAGAGACTGGATTTTTTCACTAAATTCTGAAGCTTTCCTTCTCCTTTCAGCATCTGAAATCAGCCAGGGGGTAAGGGGAGCACACTTGGTGCAGTAATAAGTAACCACAACTTGGTGCTAAGTCCTGCCAGACTTTTCTTGGCAGCTTTGTACTATGCTCATGCCAAACAAATGATAAAAGCTGGCAGTTATGGGTGTATTTTGTGGTGCAACTCATGGATGAGAGGAAAAGCTGCACTGAAGAAAGCAGGTCATTCCAAGCTCTTACACTGACCTGCCCAGACTGTATTATCTGCCCCTCTGTCTCCTACACCACCATTGTCTATATTTAGTGTATTAGGCTTTAATAGCAGAGGCCATCTCTTATAGAGTTTCTAGAGTACCTAACACAGTAGGCTCACAGTTAGGAATAGACCCATACAACTGCTATCAGGACAAAACTCTAATAAGCCCTTGGCTGTGGTGTGTTCCACAACAATGTGGGCTCTTAGACAGTCCTTGATTAAATGTTCTCATACACACACACAGAGCCACTCTTGGGATCATGCAGAGTCTAAATGGAGCACAGAAATCATGGTGCCACGTGGAACAAAACAGAATTTGACATTTCCCTGGTAGAGAACAGTTAAGTCTGTTACTTTTGGAGACAGTCCTGCTATGAACGGCTGAAGTTTCAAAAAGTTTCCCCCTGTAATAGAGGAAAAGAAATGGTATTGGGGTCCCAAATGAAGGAAACCTAATTGCAGAATATTTCTGCAGGAAAACTTTTCTGTTTCAAAGCTCTTCTGAAGGGCAATTAGAAGAACAGCCTGCTGGGGGTCAGACTGCCTGACAAATATTACTTTTGAGAGAGGTAGTCTAAATTCATTGTTGCTTCCTTAAGCCACAGGTATATCCATTACAATCCTACAGCAGTGCAAATGCCACCTTAAAAGCTAAACTGCCCATTAGTTATGAATCTTTATCCCTTAAGCAATACCATGCACTTGAGTTATGATTTGCTAGTTGCTGGTCCTTGTAAACATATAGGACTGCCCCATTTCTGAGATTCATTCCAGTGGGGACAGATGATCAAATCCAGACCTCACATCACTCTAATCACATTTGACTTCCTCCAGCTGTTTGCAGCTTAAGAGTGTGCCCTTACAAAAGGTGATACAGGCTGTACCAAACCAAAGCCAGAATGTAAAACTGAGGGTGGCTCATAAAACTCTGCCTTCTCTCCTTGGCCCCATACGTCCTGTCTGTGGCTAGTAGGGGTGACAGTGAGGAGATGAAATTATTTCTTTCTGCTTTACAGGGTAACTTACTGGTCCAGTCTGCCCACCACAGGCTACTTCTGCTGCTGCTTGCATGGGGAGAAGTCCCATTCAGTCACTGAACAAAGGCTCAAAGCACCATACACCAGGCAGGCAGGCAGGTCCCTGCTCTTCCACTCACCACCAAATTTCAAGCAATGATCCCTCCCTTCCAGATGATTCAAAGCTTACAGGATTCAAAGCTATGTTTGTTTCTGTCATGCCTGGTTGGGTTTTGACTGATGTATCACTTAATTGCAAAAAACACTGGCAGAAAGCAAGCTGCCTTCAGCTTTTGGGCCTTGATTTTCAGTGCTATTTAGATTCCAAATAGGCATCTGGTGGCACAGCCAAAAGTATAAAGAGGAGATAACTGTGATTTTGACCACTTTCCATGAAGCATTCCTGACTGGGTTAATGTTCTGCACAGAAACCTCTCTCTCATTTCTTAGATGGATTTTACTCCTTTGCTAAAGAGACAGCAGAAAAAAAACTATGTGTCATTTAAGTCCTTAAAATGAAACCAAAATGACATTTGAAGGTTGAATAGGTTTTGTGGATAGGGGTATTCTTTTTCTCATGCCTTTATTGGTACAATTTCCTACTCTGATACAGCTATTTTCTTTTTCATTTCTAGTTTTTTCTAACAGAATACACTGGGCCTCTTCTAATATATCTACTCTTTTACATTCGCCTCTCAACTATTTATGATCAAGTGGAAAGTATGAAGAACTTCCGTCACCCAGTGGTTCAGTAAGTGACACTTGTGTGAACTATTTTCCTGGAGGACAGGGAGCAAGAGGGATGGAGACTGCATTTCCAGGACTGAGGAGGTTACAGGAGGTGTGAGACTGCATGCCTGGTCTCAGAGTCAGTGGGAGTTTCAGGCTGTTCTTATCAATAGCGGTTTGGCATTTTAGCAGCACTCATAAGCCCGACCAAAAGTGGGATACCAGTTGCAATGGTCACTGTACCTGGTCACAATGGGAGATGTAGTATTTTCCCCAAATCATCTGCACTCTAGACACACAGCCTGAACAGAAGGTGAAATAGTAAACACAGTGGGTAGTAATCCAAAATCATGCCTGACAAAGAAGACAGAGAAGAGAGGACAAGACTTCAGGTGTCCTACTCCCAGTCTCTTTACAGTGCATTCCCACTCATAAGATGAGCATCCAGCACAGAAGATAACTACTCCCACATTGGCTTTCACCTAGGCACAGCAAAGAGGAATTTCAAGAGGTCTGCATGTCATGACTCTGGTCAAGAACAACTGAGAAACTCAGAAGAAGCACCGTAGGAACTCAGAACTGGTAATCTGATTTTTGAAATAAATGTCTTCAAATTGTGATTGTTCCCCAGAGCCATATGCAACATATTTGAGTTATGAAAGACTTTTAAGAAATAAAACACAAAAATAAGAGCTCAGCTACTGTTGTAGAACAATGAAGAGCAGAGGCTGTATCTAGCTGTACAGAAACAAATCAGAGGAGCTCATATATAAACATGAACCAGATAGCTTTGTTTTTCTCCATTACTGGACCAATAATGCTAACAAGGAAAATTAAACAGCTCCGATATAATACATAGCAGCTGACCACAGGGAAATGCTACCTGCTTAGTCTGCTAGAACTCAAGAGCATGCCAAAAAGCAATGAAGAGAGGACAACCAACCAAGATAGCTTTTTACAACCTTCGACAGCCCCTGCTGTTCTCAAGCCATTTTGAAGGACTCTGAAAGAAACAAAACAGACCTGATCAATGGGAGGGATTAAGAACTGTTATAGACAAAAAAGTGGCAAGCAGCTATACACGTTAACTGCCACCAACCATACCCCTCCACTGGATGGCAGTTAATGCACCAGGCAGGCTGGGAACTTTCACACTTAAGGAACTTACTTCTCTTCAGTGTGATTGTCCCTGTTCTGGGGGATTAGTGCCTGGCAAAGGGGTGGAATGTGATCAAGGAAAGCCTGTCGGCTACGTAAGTTGGAGCACTGGAAGTGGAAGGGCACACAGGGAACTAAGAGCCCCAAGGAACTGTACAGCTTTCCCACAGCACTTTTTCCACACTATGATTGCAGAACCAAGGAAGCTGGTATACAGCAGAGAAACACAGTGAGTAACAGTACCATTTACAGATGGAGGAACAGAGACTTGGAGAGACATTAAGGGGGTTAGTGGACCTGGGAATGAGAACACAGGATAGTTGAATTCAAGTCCAGAGCTGGAAGATGCTTGCCTTCCTTCTCTTTCTCATACACTTAAAAGGAGAGAATTTCTGGTAGCATGGAAGAGCCAGCAATACCTTTACCTTCTTTTAAGTGGACAAGGGGTGTGCAGAATTCTTCCAGTGACCACTCCTTAACACGTTCGTCTGAGGTCCCCATCCTAAGCCAAATTAATTTTAAAATTCCCAGCAATGCTGAAAGTTTGCTCCAGACTTTGGATAAGTCATTAATTGTTTGAAATTTTCTTAGCTCAACCTTCTCTGGTTTAATTACTTTGAAATTGTTTAATCTTTGACTCTGGCTACCATACAAGATGCATAATAAAAGTATTTGAGATTTCACATGCTGAAAACCACTTTTCATTTATGTCTTATAATTGGTTTGCAGTGAGACAGGCTCTGGTAGTACGGTAAATGTAACCAAGATAAAATGCCACCAGGAATCACTCTTGACATTTGTTTTTGAAACTCAATCTCTATGAGCTGCAGCTCATTCTCGGAAGCAAATCAGCAACGCCTGTTATTGTTTCATAATCTTCCTCAAAAGAGAATCAGTATAATAATTTCTACAACAATTACCTCATTTCTTTGTAGCGGGCAACAAAAAAGCCATCAGAATGGATTAACTTTGCAACAAAATCTCATTTCGCGTCCACAAGGAAATGAAATACAAACTACCTCCATGCAGCTACTTGAGTTGGCAAAGGACAAGGAAACCATTCAGAAGATATTCCAAATGTTTTTAAATATCAGACACATCCTACAGGAGCATTAAGGTGGCCTTGAAACGTGGGAGACATCTTTTGGAAAAGCACAGCAGACGCTTGCTTGTATACACAGCTGTCCTGTTTTAATGTCTTGGCAGGGCTATGTATCACATTCAGAGCGTGAGGAACTCTTTTTAATTCAAGGCTAGTAAAAATAAGTTGCTTCCCTGCAAGATGAAAGCATCTTCGTATAACACTGAAAATGATTCCATTAATCTTTGGTTCCAGATGCTTCAATTAAGACAATATCTTAAATCCCACGATTTCAGTGTGACTCTGCAGTTTTGGAATATTAGTCCTTATTCCTTTTGTGACATTAAAATGTGTAGTAATAAAAAGCAATCTTTCACTTACCTTAATTTCCCTTTTTTTTTTCCTTCCAGCTTGGCCTGCTTCTGCCATTGCTTACACTACATCAGACATCTTCTGGAGACATTATTTGTTCACAAGTTTTCAGGAGGGCACACTCCTCTGAAAAATATGATAAAGGTGACAATATGTTTATCATTTTATGGAAGAGAGAATATCCCCATATCAAAGCAGTCCTTGGAAGAAGATAGGAAAATAAAAAATAATTTATTTTCTGCTCCAGGAGTTATGATTAGTCAAAATACAAATATAGGAAGAATTTCAGGGCCATCTCCCCAAGGCCATGAACTGAAACCAATGTCCATTTTAGCTCCTGCATGTCAATGTCCACTTTAACTCATCCACCCAAAGGGCTGATTGTCATGTCCAGGATATTTTTCAGACTGAATGCTATTTTATTATGAGATATGCTGCAGCAACATCTAGCAATGCTGACAGAAATCACACTACTTATCCTCAGTGCAATATAAATATAAAGCAAGAGAAAGACCTTGCATTAAGAAGCTAAAATCAAATTACAAGTAGAAAAAAACCCCATTCTCCTTCTATAGGTGGAGGCCTCAGGAAGAAAGATACTGAGCTGGCCTAAAGTATTCTGTCCCCAAAAGCCTCCTGAATTTCAAGTGTGTGTCATTACTCATAGGCTCTCCTTTGTTTTATTTCATGTACTCTGTCTCTGTTATTTTGTATCACCCCATACACCATCCCATTCAGTATAAAGACCCTGCCTTTAAAAGTTTTGCAAGACATTTAAGGTTTTAGTGAAGGAGATAAAGGTATAACCATGACAGTGGGCTCGACTGGATTCCAGTGAGAAAGGAGGTAATGAGATGCACAGCCAGAGATGTTGCTTTACAATATGCAGTCGTTAAAAAAAAAAAAAAGGAATATAAACTTTGGAACCAGAGTGCCACTTCCAAAGTGATTCATGCATGTGGGAGTTAAAGAGGCACAGTTACTGTTGTCCCCTTATGTTTGGGTACATGTACCACAGTGGAATTGCACAAAAAGATTAAAAAGAGAAAGCCTGATTAGCAGCCCTACTTATGGGATAGAGCTGTAGCCAGTCCCAGCACACTGCTCTTCCCGAGAAGGTACTGAGCATGGGACCCTTAACCTAGACACGTAGAAAGGCTTTATCCAGTCTCCAGGGTGTCTTTGGTTGTTTGGCTGGTGGGTTTTGTTTTTCCCTTGTACAAAGCATGGGAGCAGTGACCCCTGCACATGGCAAGAACATGATCACATTATCTCTGCTTGGGCTTTCCCAAGCCCATGGCTTCAGTCACCAAGCAAAGGCAGCTGGGGTGCCTCTCTTAAACAAGAGGATGAAGTGGGGCTGAAGCCATGGGCACAGATGCAGTGTGTAGTTCAAATATCTTTATAGGAACTGTGCGCCTTTTTTTTTTGCCAGCGTTAAACCAGTTTTACTCTTTATTTTCTTGGCTGGTTTAGCATTCTGTTTGGCTAGCTCTATCTTGCTTGGAAATGCTGAGTTCAAGGAATAGTAACAGCTCAGCTGTGTTAACCAGCCCTAGACTTTTAATAGTACAACTCAGAGAAATGTGTCCTTCAGCAGTAGAATCAAATAAGGAGAAAATAAATGCTAGTTCCTACAACAGACATAAAATACATTCAACACAATCCAAAAAATCTAGAGTGTGTGTCCTTGGCTTCATAGCATTTTAAAAAGATCTATATTCTGTGATTCAAGAAGCCACTGTAAAGTCTTTCAGTGGTCATCTGGGTTTTACACTTACCAGAATTTATATTTATAAAGTTATGGTTTGTACTTGCTTATTGCCCTTTCAAACAACAAAAAAGTATCTTTTGTCTGTTCCAGGGCTGTGCCTTTTACTGGGGATTCACTTCCTGGATTGCATACTACATCAACCATCCACGGTATACGCCACCATGTATGTATAAGTAGAGCACAAAACTGACCTAGGTTTTAAAAAGTTTTTGGTATGCAACCTTAAGTCCTCCAAAATCAATAGATGGCCCCCATGTGAGATCATATGACTAACCTAGTCAGAGATTAAACTTTACTCCCTGTCAGAAGGAAGACTGTTGTGCAGGAGGCACTCCTGCTGTGCTGCTGAATGTTTGTTCCTGTTCAGCAATGGTCAATTGCTGTCCAGTTTTATGAACTAGAAATATTGGCCAAGTGGAGAAAACACAAAGATCTATATATTTTGCTCATCTTCACAATATTTGTATTAAAAAGGCAGGAGAGAACTAGAGCTGGCTGCATTTTCTTGGAGGAGATATTTATTTGTAAAGATACATCCTTTTCATGAAAGTTAAAATTATATTTTTTTTGTGGGAAGCCAGTAAAAGTCATAGTGATACTAGTGAAAGAAATGCTATGTTTTTTGCTTCTGGATTTCATTCATCATTTTGTTCCCTCTCATTATATTTTATTGTTGCACTGCTGTTTCATCATGATCTTTTTCTTTTGTTTACTCTGAACTTTTGCTTCATTTGAGCATAATTGGCGTAAGTTTTGTTTCCTGCTATTTTACTTTCCTTGCTATGCCTTAGTCTTTCTTTTCCTCTGCATCTTATCTATGAGCTTTGGGAACAAAGGTTTGCTTTGCCATTTTTATTTACACTCAGTTAAATTACTGATTTTTTTCAATCAAAAATTTATCCTACCTGGCACTTGCTTTCCTTTCAAAATAACACAAAAGTTCTGTTTCAAAATGGTGTGGCTCATTGAAAGACAGTTGAATTTGGTGTGGCTTTAACAGTAATGCTGCAAACAATGTTGACAACTCCCTAGACACAGTTTTCAGCAGTCTGGGCCATCAAATCAGTAGGTGCAGCTTCCTTACAGAGGAAACCATTTGTTCAAGACACAGCTTTCCAACAGAGAGAGCATTCAGAAGTACTTCTGGTTACTTGCCACTGCCTTAAAATGACAATTATAGGTACATAGATCTAATGCTGGAGGTCACCAGCCCTGTAGCATAGTTAGCTGGATCAGTAAAACACTGATGGTTTATTCTGGATGCAGGAACAGGTGACCTCCACAGCCATATCCAGAGATGGCTGGTTTGGGTACAGGTAAGGAAAGGCAAGCAGGTAGTTGCAGAATGCTACACAGGAGTGGTAAATTAAACCAGGCCAATAAAAGGCCCATGAAGAACATCTGCTTAGCAGCTACATACTCACATGTTGACGTGTGTGGCTGTTCTGAGGAGGAGTTTTAGCACATGCCCTTGGCACCACAGAGGGGTTGTGTGCCAGCCAGAGAAAAAGGGTTCTCAAAAGTAAAGGCTTGATGAGACTTGGTCAGGAAAGTGAGGTACATACATGTGGTTTGTGCCCCTCACTCATGACCAACTGAGAACTGTAAACCTTTGGAGATGAACATGATACAGCACTCCAGTGGTCTGTGGACAACAGCAAAAAGGAGAGGGCAGGCAAAGGGCAGGTAAAAATTGCAAAGGCTAGATATACTTCTTGCATGGTGAGACTGTGAAGCAGATAGTGGCTATATAGTAAAGCCTCATTACTAAAAAAAAAAAAAAAGTAATGGATAGGTTATGTCTTGGATTCTCTGCTCATGGAGGTAGAAGGGCCTATGGATAAGGCTGTAACTCCCAGAGTGGTTCTGGCACTGACCTTCACGTCATCCCTCCCTTTGCCTTTCCAGGGAATTTAACGCCACCAGCTGCTTTGACAAGCACTTGCATATATGAAACTGGCAGACACTAGAAAAAGTTAGGTGAAGACTGCCTTGAGATCAGTAGTGAAGAGACTGGCATTTCTAGAGTGGTTACTATTTGCATTGTCTTCATATTGTGCATGACAATACCCATTCTTTCTGCAGAGCCTCTCAGGAAATAAGTATTTCTCCTCCTCAGCACTAGATTAATTTCACCCATAGCAAATCATGTGCATACTGTAAAATGCAATTTATAATTTCATTCTATTTTCTAGCATTTGGCCACAGACAAGTTTCTTTTGCTGCTCTTGCTTTTCTGGTATGTACAAAAATAAAGTTTTATTAATGATTGTGGAATAGGAGTAACTCACGATTTAGCCCAACGCAGTAATGCTGCTACACATTTGTGTATATATATATATATATATATACGTCCACGCCCACAGCCCTGTGTCCTTTGACTGGATTTAGTGATAAGCTATTAAGGTTTCTAGGCCAGGAATTCTCCTAGTACTATTTATCTATGCAGAGCTTAATGTGAAATACTGTATCTGAGAGCCATGAGAACATCATCAGCATTATTACTACTCATAATTGTGTAAAAACACTAATATTTAGACAGACTGTAACTTGCCATTTTTAAAACACTGAAGAATTACATCCTAAGCAGACTTTGCAATAGTACTGTGTACCCTGAATAACTTAACCTCAATAGCTATTAAAAACAATAAAAACAATCCCTGCTAAAGTCGGTTAGGCCAAGGGAAATTGCAGGTGGTGAAGGATGGCTGAGACTACTGAACCTGATGTTTGAATGAACAAAACCATATAGTGAGACAGAGGCTCAGGAAGAAATTCTCACATGGAAATGTATATTCTCTTCCATCTTCTGTGGGCACTGTTGGAAATGCTGAATGTTACCCAAGCAAGCATGGGTCAGTAGCCAAAACAGTCAGCCTCATTGAAAATCAGATACAGATCAGTTTCCAGAAATGTAACAGGAAGATGGGACAGTAATGTGACTAGGCTCCTTCAGGGAAACCCTATTCAGAAAAGGCAAACACCATTCAAACTACTCCTTAGCAATATTTAAATGCTTTTGTAAATTGGGATCCTTAAAGATCACGGTTTTGGCAGCGTTCGTCTCTGGGGTTGGCCATGCTGTCTCAGCTTTTCCTGCTCTAATTAAGGCATAGCAAAGGCAAGCAAAATACTTGTATGAAGAAGTTCACACACTCAATGAGGCTCTACAGCTGAAAGCAATAATCCTGTACTGCAGAGACAGGAGGCTGCAGCAGCAGTAGGCAGTGGTGCACCCAGAGCCTTACTGTCCATGCACTTCCCAAGCGCAGGGGTTACTTGAAACCAAGCAAACTGCTTGCCTGAATATTCAGCACTACCAGTAAAACTACTCCTCATCAAAATATCTGCATAGAAAAAGCCTCCTTTTCTAATGAAACATCCTTCCTTGCCTCAGTGTAACATGCCCTGCTATAGCTTTTATGGGAAATGCTGCTATCAAGCAGAGATGAGTCCTGTTGGGGGTATTTGCTATAAAATACGGCCATTCCCTTCAGATCTGCATCAGCACCTGATCTGTGGTCTGAATTCTTGCAGCTCTTTTGAGAACTTCCTACCCATGGAAACTCAAAACCTTTCCCTTTCAGACCTTGCTCTGGCAGGTCTCCAGACAATGAATTTAAAATAGCAACATATAAAATAAAATCATCTGAAGCTGTTTTCACAGGTTTCTAAAACATGTGAATAAAATATTTGGAAATTTCTTTTTTTCCCCCTCTTTTAAGGCTTGTCTTTATTACATATCCTGATTTAAGTGTATACATCTGCAGCTGCTGTAAACAACAGTACTGAGTAATTTGAAGAGTGTCAGTAGGCCCTTCTGAAAGATTCTCATATTTAGAGAAATTGCTCTAAGCTTTGCAGAGACATTTTTCTCATAGGGTACACACAGAATATAAACAGGGGGAACAGTATGTAGACTTCAATATTTTATCATCATAAATATGGTAAGCCTTTTTTCTGCTGTTCCCCACTACCCCATATTTTATATCTAAGACACTGACTAAGGACTAGCTTACATTTATCAGTATGTCTCAATAGAGTATTAGGAGCCACATTTGTAAAGATGGACATAAGAAGTAATTACAGCAGAATTCAGCTGCAGAGTCAAAAGTAAGCCAATAAAAATTGCAATGAGTGGATTGAGAGCAGCCCTGCGGAGAAGGACTTGGGGGTATTAGTGGATGGAAGACTGACTGTGAGTCAGCAATGTGTGCTCACAGCCCAGAAAGCCAATGATATCCTGGGCTGCGTCAAGAGAAGTGTGGCCAGCAGGTCGAGGGAAGGGATTCTCCCCCTCTTCTCTGCTCTGGTGAGACCCCACCTGCAGTCCTGTGTCCAGCTCTGGGGCCCCCAACATAAGAAGGACACGGACCTGCTCAAGCCAGTCCAGAGGAGGCCACGAAGGTGATCAGGGGGCTGGAGCACCTCCCCTGTGAGGACAGGCTGAGACAGTTGGGGGTGTTCAGCCTGGAGAAGAGAAGGCTCCGAGGAGACCTTATAGTGGCCTTCCAGTACTTAAAGGGGGCCTGCAGGAAAGATGGGGAGGGACTCTATATCAGGGAGTGTAGGGATAGGATGAGGGGTAACAGTTTTAAACTGAAAAAGGTAGATTTAGATTCGATAGAAGGAAGAAATCCTTTACTGTGAAGGTGATGAGACACTGGAACAGGTTGCCCAGAGCAGCTGTGGCTGCCCCCTCCCTGGAAGTGTTCCAGGCCAGGTTGGACGGGGCTTTGAGCAACCTGGTCTAGTGGAAGGTGTCCCTGCCCATGGCAGGGGGGTTGGAACTAGATGGTCTTTAAGGTCCTTTCCAACCCAAACCATTCTATGATTCTGTGAAAAATCCCTGCAGAAATGCCCTTTGCTTCTTTTACTTAGAATCGGTTAGAGAATTAGTAGGTGTTAACTATAGTGTGTGAACATCTCTTGCTCCACAATAGTATGGGCATTGCACATTTCAGTATGTATAGTGTTTCACAAAAACACGTTCAACTTTAAAACTTTTTTCTTTAAAATAATAGTAATCAGAAAAAATCATGTTCCTAGCTCATAATTGGAAGTACGTAAATTAAAATTACTTCTATTGCTATGGCTAGAATTATAGCTTCTGATATGCTTTTCTATAATAGAATTTCCTTTTCTGGCTATTTAGTGTTTTACATCTGTTGTTTATGATAAATGACAGCCAGTTAGTTGTAATTAAAAAACATAAAAGGACTACAGGATTTGACCCATGACTACATGCAGAATAACAGCTTTGCTAATAGAACTGATTTAAACGTTCCTAACAAAACCCACAGAAATCTCTCTGCCAGAAAGGGGAAAATTCTTCAGCAATGCTATCTACAATGTTCTTTCAGATAATTGCACATTTCAATATAAAATGAAGTTACATATTCCTTTCAATTAGTTTTAACTGAAGTTTATTATGGATGACTTTCAGAATTGGCTTAAAAAAATTATAATCGTATTTCTTTTTTTCTGTATTAATTTTGTGACTTTACACTTTCAATGTCTCTAGGTTCTAGCACTCTTTAATTTCTTAATTTTTTCCAGCCTTGCAAAATTTAGGATGACAAATGATATAAGAACTTTTTTTAACACTGCATTTTTTCAATTTGAGAGGAGAAATCAGTCTTCAAATCAGGAAATGAGTAAAAAGTTCAATGCAGTCCAAGATTGAAATGTAGACAACATTTCTGTTTTCCTCTTAAAGCAGGGGAAAAGATGAAAAACATAAAATTAGATTGTTGTACTGACAAGCTTTCTTTTTCAGGAATTGAAAGTGGTTTTCCTACCAGTTCCCACTTTAAATATGGGTAGTAATTGATTTTGATTCTACAGTAGTTGTAATTGATGAAGTACTGAAAGCCACCTGCAAATCTGAAATCACTTTCTATTACACGCTGTATAACCAAGTGGGGGGACAGGGTACCTCTTCCAAAGATTTAAAAACCATCTAAATATTAAAGACCAAGTTTGAGAGGTTGTTTAGGGCTGGAAATGGCATAACCAGAGAGTAGCAGAACCAGGAATAATACTGGCTTCCTTCATTTATCAATTCCAGACTACTATGCATTCGACCACTCTGCACTTCAGAGAACCGCTGCCTTTTTATTCACCTTATTTTTCCTTCCTCTATATGACTTACCTAGAGAACTGGTTACTATGCTCTGCAACCGGCATAACAAAGCTGTTGCGCTGAACACCTTTCAAAGTGTGTGTAGGAAGAGGGTAGGCGCATTAACTCATAACATCCTTACAAAACCAGTGGTCAAGTTTTCACCTGCTTCTTTGCAGCCTTGATTAAATCCAAATCCTGACAAGGACATTCAGTTCAGAAAAGTATCTTGCTAAATTCCGTAGATCCCAGGGACCCTCTCTGATCTCCCCAGACCAAAGCATGTTGCACATGCTGGGCATGGGAACCACACTGAAGGCTTGCTGGCACTGAGCAATACAGAGCTGAAACGTGGGCTTTCACCTCAGGCTGTGCCCATGGTGCTCACTAGACACTTGAGCATTTGACAAAGATCACAAAATGTATTTCCCATGCGACAGTCAGTTCAGAGTACATATTTTCTGGATACAGAGACTGAGCTGTAACGGGGGGATTCTGGTTATGCACTGCAACGCAGCTACTGCAGCATTTTAGGCATACAACTGAAAATATGTTTTTAATGCCTTGCAGATGTGTGAAGCTGGAAATCACTTTATCAACGTAGCTTTAGCTCACCAAAATCATTCAGGTCTGTCTTTGTTTCCTGTTTGTCTATTTAAGACTGAAGTGTGCTTAACCTATCCATCTTCTGCTGTTATACAGTAATTTATGTATCTACATCCACAGAATAAAGAAAGATTAAGTAGGTATCATGCCATTGGTATAACATCTTCAAAATAAATGTGGTGTCAAGGAAACATTAGCAACACCATTGTTGTTCCAAAGCTTATAGCAAATTTATCTTAATTAGACACAACTGCAATTTAAATATGAATTTAAACATAAAAGTTCTCTAAAGCGTCCTGTTGACTGACAACAGAGGATTCCATTTTAATAAAGTTTCAAAAACTTTCAAACTAGATTGAAAAGTTTTTAGATACATGCATCTCATGCAAAGGTACACACACATATATACAAGTATACAAAGATAGACTCATGAATACCTACACAGGCATCAATGTATATGTATGCTCTTCAAAGGCTGCTCCAGGCATAGGTTTTCAGGATCTTTTGTACTGTGAGAATAAAAGTTGTACTATATATACTAGAAAGTAAAATGTATTTTCAGATAATAATAGTATAATTTCCCACTATATCACCCTATTCAAGAAAATACTTCACCACAGTATGATCAACTTCACACACTGAATTCAGTGTCTATTCTAGAAAGCTTTTGATGTGCTGTGGTTAGGCAAGTCTTTATGCTGTTTGTTGCAAGGGACCTAATTCAGTTTAAAAGCAGCAAGAGCCAAATAATTCATCTACGTTCTCAGTGCCTCAACTATTAAAGACAGCATTGTTGCCAGAACTTAAAAATGAAGTGTTGCATCTGTAGCATATTGTGTGAACATTATCAGTAGCTGTAAATAGTTGTCCTCTTAGGTCTGGAGTTGTTTTCCCATTCTAATCTGGGATGGAGAATGAGGATGCCAGAGGAGACAGGTTCACATTCTTGAGTCAGGGTAAATAAGGTACAGCTGCATCCTTTATATCCCAGAAGAGTGCCCTTAGCCCTTGCCTGCTGGCTAGTCTGCATTAAACTACTTGTGTCTCTCTTCCTCTGAACAAAGGTTGCATCCTTTGGACATGACAGACCTTTCTGTAAAAACTGATACATGGCTCGCCAAGCAGCATTCTCACTAGGATAAATACAGTTTTTGCTGTCTCAAAAGATTTCACTGAAACTTTTCTAACAAGTTGTACTCTGGGAGCATTGTCCAAGGGGATGGCTGTTACATAGGCAAGTTGTGATAAGGCTCAGTTCCCCTCCCTGTATTGAAATTAGTTTTCTCTGTTTTTTTGTTGTTTTTTTTTTTTTTTTCATAAAGGAAGTAAAGCCTGTTTTCCAAGTCCAACCTACAACCCCTTCACATGGCTCTTCTTGCTGGTATCCTGTCCCAACTATACGTATGAGGTACATGACTTTCTTCTGCTTATATGCAAAGAGTAGGTGGTTACTGTGTTTCAGCCTTTACCTGCAGAGAATCTGCAACTCCTCCATGCAGTTCCCTCTGTACATCTATTATTATGTTCTGTATGTCAGAGTCTCCTTGCTCCCACAAACGTTTCTCCACTAGACCCTCTCTTCCCTCACATCAATATCATAACTCTTGTGTATATTCCCCTCCAGTACAGACTCCCCACTGATCCAAGGATTTACCACCCATCTCTTTGCCCCATCCAGCACACTGGAGGGTTCCTTTCTAGCTATTTTTCCTCTCCTGTCTTCTTCCAGGGGGAGCTTTTGGAAACTTGCCCTTTTGCTTTACAATTAACAGTGCCTTTTTCTTTGCAACAGGTTGGGTCTTGGATTAGCTTCACAGTGATGACACAAACCCTGCCAGGTAAGTTTGATACGGAATGAAGATAGCTGCTAAACTGTTGTTTGCAGAAGTGAATTTTGGAAATCTAAAATTTGCAAAAAAATTTATGGCGTGTAAAATATTGCCATCAAAACTCCCTTGTGACATGGCTGTATAAACCTTCAAAGTGCTACCCTCAGAAAGCTGTGGAGAGCTCAAACGCTACTGTAGCACCTTCTTTTGATCAGAACCAGCTCTCTGCTTTTTGTGAGATATTGTTATTTCCTCTGTTTCCGTAGTGAAAACAGACTTTGAAATTTAGAAAAAAAAAAAGTCAGTATTCTTCATTTATAGTCAATCATTTTGATATAGGAAAATTTCTTTGCATCATAAACCTGGAATAATGCTTCTAATAGGGAGAGGAAAACAGATGTACTTAGTATTTCAAAAGAGAAAAGACACACACGTTCCTGGTAGCATCTCCCCATTTGCTTATATCAGGCAGCCAGCTCGTAACAGCAGCCTGCTTAGTAGCATTTGCAACTCTTTCTCAGTACGTTCCTGCATCCTTAGAGACCTAAATACCCATATAAATATGGTGCCTGGGACTGATCTTTCCAAAACATTCACTTTTTAATTATTTTTCCATTCCAAAATAGAAACCTATAAAAGCTACTTGCAAAAAGTAGCCCCACATGGTTTACAAATGAAAGAGAAAAGGAATTTCAAAAATGGATTAAACTGCATCATGCAAAAATGAAACTTTTAATTTTGTTTGAAAAGATACAACATTTTTGTGCTTTAGGCTCTGGTATGGAAATGATCTGAAAGTTTGGGGACATTGCAGGGCTGCATTTATGAGGGCAGGGAGCAGCAATATATGCAGCACACTCATCCTTGCTGTGACTGTCCCAAACATAACTTGACCAGATTCCAGATGAATGTCTCTGATCCACCAGCTCATTTTAAGGAAGAAAGGGTAATGAATTTGCAAAAAGCACCTGTAAAAGTACTCCCCATTCGGTGCCACTCAGTCCGAAGAAGAGAGGTATCTGAGAGACCACTTACTGGCTCCTGACAACTAAAGCAGAGGCCTGGGCATCTATAGTTGTTAGGCTTTGTGAGATCTCACTGCCAGGCAGCTAAATCTATTCATGTACCTACTGCCTACATGGTCTGTGGCTGAGCTCTCCCTCCATGCAACAGGACGTTACAGCACAGCTCCCTGTTATGGTTGGGAGCCAGAGGTAAAAACAAAGAAGTGTTATAGGCCAAAATCAAACCAGAAGAATAGTTGAGAGAGGCCATGAGTAATTCTGTGCTGAGATGGCACCATGTCCAAGGAGGCCTTGTGATTTATGGTGAAGTCATAGGTGATGCAGGGTGTGTCTAATTGATGTGAACATCATCTGTGTGAATTCTGGTGTGGAGGCTGAGCTTCAGGCTATGGCACATCAGCAACCACAAGGCTGAGAGCAAGGACAGAGTTAACTTGTCTCTGCCCACAGAAGAGACTGCAGACTTTTCCACAAACCCTCTTGTATTCACAGAAAAGACACTGAAAAAAGACACGATCCTCTTATTTTTCCTCTTTTTCCTTGGTAGTTGGCATTTTTGCTTTCCTGATGGTCATCCAGATGTCTCTCTGGGCCCAAAAGAAACACAAGCTGTACCTGAAGAGATTTTATCCAGAGGTGCGGAGAAAGGCAGCTATGATTCCTATCATCTTCTAAGCTCTTCACAAGAGTTGGAGCCTAAGTGTACAGCTCAAGAGCTAACTCAGAGTAAATGAGCCATTTCATTCAGTAACCAAAGTGGATCAGAAGAATAACTACTGGATATCTTTTTCAGAAAATTAACAGTTCAAGACGAAGAGCTTTTAATTAAGTGAAAAAAATGTAGCTGTTGAATTCTTGGTTCATGCTAAAAGATATGATTTAATTAGATTTTCTGTAATGGAGCTAATTGGGAAGGGACAAGAAAATTGCTTATATTGAATACTGGGCTAGATATTTAGCTGGTGTAAATGGGCACAGATGCTGTTAAAATTAATGAATACAGCTCATATGCATGCATTCAGGTCTGGTGATTTTAAGGTTCAGTGTTAGATATTGACAAGTCTTGGATTTTTGCATCGGAATATGTTTCACAGGCTTTTATTAAACTGCACAGAAGGAGCACGTTCTGCCTCAGCTCCTCTAAGGCATCACATCAAAGAATGACCGCTATGCTGTTAACAGTTTAGTCTAGCTTTGCAAGGTTTTTCTTTCTTTCTTTTTTTTTTTTTTTAATTGAATCTCATAGCAAATTGTTCAATACAAATTAGCTTAAACGGATCACTGCATAGAGGTCTGGCTTTCTTTTATTTTCAGGTAGGCAGATCAGCCCCACAATCCCAGGAGGGAACTGTTTGTGAGGTGCTTCCCATCTTGCTACTAATTTGCAGCATGACCTTGGGTACATCATTTAAGTCTATCCCCTTTCTCACACTGAACAGTTCTGGGAATAACAGAAGACTTTCTGGACTAACAAGCATGTTAAGATCCCCTTGTTCAGTGACCGACTGCATCCAGACACCATTCAGCTTACTTGTATCAAGCACTGAGATCCTTGGGCACAAGGTGAACCAGAGTACAGCTTGTTATTGAAAAGGAAAGGGATCCTGCCAAATTCATTTCAGTCCATATGTGAACTGCCTCGGACATTGCTGAAAGGCTTCAGCTCCCCTTCAATTTGGTCAGTCTCTATGTGCTACTTTGCTTTCCAGGACGTTATTTTTTAAAGGATTCTCTGGGCTTGTTATTCAAGTCCTGAAAACTCTAGCTTCATTTGCACGTCAGTGGCATCCATGTCATACAGAAGTGCAATTTTAGTTATAGAGAACAAAAGAACCAGAACTGCTTCAACAAGTATTAAGATATGGAGAGTTAGGGCATTAAGTCCAGTTTTCATTCTATTTCTGTTGCGCATTTATCAATGTCTTTTGGCTCCCTTAGGCTGGTGAAAAAGCTTGCCTAAAGAACTTTAATCATTAGAGAAACACTGGAGTACATAAGCAAGGCAGGCAGTTTGTCTCCTAAAGGCGCTATTATCTTTGTGCCAACTCAAGGGTTCTAACAAAGTTAATTTGCCCAGTAAATTGGGTTCATATCCCTCTTCTAATGTCTAACTAGCAACACTTATCCTATTAGCCACTGTAACTCAATTTCATCTTGGTAATGTAAATAAATCACTTTTTTAAACTTGTAACCTGTGAACACCTAGAATTTTTTATTCCTCTCAATGGAAAACTCAAGTCACAGTGAACATCCAGGTCTCTAACCCAGACTGCTAATAAAGATCTATTTTAAAAAAAATATTTTCTATACTCTTTAGTCATTTATACCTAACAACAATATTTTTCTAACCTATTTTTTTCAGTGTTAGATGTATGATTCAAGACTGTTGTCTGTTTTTTTAATCCAGCTATTGAGATTGTTTTCATTTCAGTTTATTAAATGTCTCATTTTAGCAGTCTTCAAGTTTAAATAGATCATGTGGGAGGGTAACTTGCAAAAATTACTTACTTATCTGTTAATCTCTTGATTACAATGGCTGCAGCTTTAAGTCTGTTCAAGGCATGTTTCCACAGTGATTCCAATTGCTAGGAGCAGTTTCCCATTCAACAGTTAGCTTAGGCAAAGTACGTCAGGAATTTTTTACCTCCCTGCTTTTTAGTTGGCCATTCAGTACACGGGGTGACGGGGAGAAGGGTTCCTGTAGTAAATGACCAAAGTTTTAAAATGGGGGTAGGAGTGAACACTAGGTAAGAACAAATGAAGATACGTTACAGAAGGCTGTCTCAGATAAACGTGACAGGTATTTTGAGATTCACCAATGGGGTGTTGACCAGCTAAAATTGCTCTGAACAGTTTTAAAGGGCTTCACAAATAGTAATAAATCCAACTTCCTGCACCTTCACAGATTTTCTGTATTACTCTGACCTCTCTGATTTTCAGGGCAAGTTCTATGTGATTAGAACAGCTAAGTTAACTTCCTGGCATGGGGGACATGTTTTGCTTTAAAACAAAAAGTATATAAAAATGGTCAGTCTTTGTTTTGATAAATGTTTTGGGGGCCTTGCTTTTGACAAAAAAAACCCAACCAACCAACCAAAAGAAAACCTTCAAAAAACCCCCATGTAAACAAAAAAAAACCCAGGAAAAAAGTATATGAAAAAGTTGTGATCAATAGTGATTTTAGCCACGAATGCTGTGCACCTTTTGAACCAAAATGATTGTCTGCACCCAAACATTTTCATGGGAAAGTTTGTCATGACTGTGCTAATTACCTGGGGAAAAAAATACCTTATTGAGCTCTCAATATACTGGTATTTCTTGTATTAGAGGCTGATGAGAAAGTAAATCGTTAACTGCAAATTCCTTTGGCAATATTTTCTCTTAAGCACAGACCTAACATTTTCAGAGTCATCAGTAGAAGGAAGGCACGGGCAAGGCCACACCACTACCAGAATGTCATCATGTTTCAAGGTCAAAGGGAAGGAGTCAACCTCCAATATGAGCCATCAGATGCAGCTTGGGGAGTTGCTTCCCACTTTGGCCACTCTTAATACGGAGCCACTTCACAGGCATTGCTAAGGATGTCACCATTCCAGTGCACTGGATGCACTGGTGTCCATGGAAAAGGGAAAATAATCAGGACAATGTGAATTACATTTTGCAATCCTGCTTTTCCATGAGGGCCATGAAATCTACCACTTACAACAAAACCCAATTTGTCCCTTTGAGCTAAATCCCTTTCTGATGCCGTTTTCCTCAGTTTTTGCATCTAGAAAGGTGACAGACTGCAGGGTAGTGAATCCACTCCCTGTGGTGCCATGTCCTTGCCTTTGCTCCCAGGGCCAGCCTGAGCTGTCCTGTGGTTTCTGTCAGCCCCAAAGATTTCCTAACAGCTCGTAGAGGCAAATTACAGCATTTCTCGCAAAAGGCAGGAGGTAGCAGTACCGTACAGCAGAAAAATTGAGTGTCTGAAGTTGGAGACACATTCTGGTTAGGTATGAGGAGCCGATGCAGTCACTGGCACAATTAGGCTCCCATGTATAGGGGCAATTCCTGCTCAACATGCCTCAGAAGCTAAGCCATCTAAGCCAAGAGACCACAAATACGAAGACATCAGGCCTAATAGACAACAGTTTTGGCAGGAACTGTGTAAAAATAAATCAGATTAAATACTAATTGGTCCTTCCTGGCCTGTCCAACAAGGACTGTGCGAACAGCATTCCTCAGCCTGTGGACTCAAAGTGTATCGCAAAACAATCGCTTCCTGGTCCACCTGGAGAGACTGCTCAACATCCAGGTCCCTCCATGTTCACCCTGCAGCTTGCAACTGGGTTTTTGCTGGGATCCTCCAGATGAGCAAGTTTCATCTTTCCCAAAGTGTTCCCAAGACTTTAAAATTCAGGAGCCTAAAGTTAAGCGTTCAGATACGCAGCTCTGCATTTTTGTGACCTGCTTTTGCCATAAAATGCCAACCTGGAAAAGAGCAGGCACCAACTCTGGCTTCCTGGTGGTGCAGGGAGGTGTTGTGATGGGGAATCTAAGTGACAGATGCTCCTGCACACAACTTGGCAGCCTATATTTGGATCCCCAGCTTGAAAAAGCCCTTAAGACCCAGCCATATGCTTGTCTTATAAGACGGTTACCACATCTTTGCAGCTGACAGGACTGAAAATGATCTCAGTGATTTCATCTTTCTATAGGGAAAGTAGAGCTCAAAAGGACAGTGGAAGCAGAAGTGATAAAGGCAGATGGTCATCCCTTTTTAAAGATGCTATTATCATCAAAATATCTTATCTTGTACTTTCCATTGTTTTGTATAAAGAAAGTGACTCTAAATTGGCTTTTATCACAATAGGAACTGAGATAAAGCAGCCTGATATCAAAGTAGTTCTCTGAAAGAGAGCCTGCAGTGATAGCTAAATATAATAAAATAAAAATCACTGAATGTGAAGACTTCTAAAGCACACTATAAGAGGAAGAAGGCTATAGGAAAGCAAGAGACTATTTATCTATTTATAGTTTTAACAAGTGCTGCTGAACTAAAAATTAATTCAAACCATAAAGAGTTTTCCAGCAAGCTAATATTTTCCACATGATGCTTTATTGGCTTCCCTTTTCTACATTTTCCTAGGCACAAGTTTTGTCTTCAAGCGATATTCCCTGTCATTAACATTCATGAAAGCTTTTAGAGAAATGCAGTGTATGCCTGTTCCAGTTTTCCACAGATAAATGTAAATGAAGTGTTGTGCTGTCATTGCACACAGATTAGTATCTACATGAATAATATTTTATTATGAAAAGCCTGGTTTATCATAGGTGAGTGTATAAAGGCTGCTGCGTAGCTACGATTATAGGCAGTTTTCACACCACACACGTTCAGCTTCACGGAAGAATGTTTATTTTAATGGTCTCTGCACATCTTCAGCCGTATGCGACTTAAACATACAACTCTTTCTGCAGGTATTAGAACCAAGAGCCAAGCTGTCCCAGGCCTTTATCATGGTCCTGGTGTTTGGTTATTTATTTGTCTAGCACACCAGAGAATGGCTCTCACCTGGCTCGGCCCTGTGAGGACATCTGAGAAAACATTTCCTTGTCCATCTTGTCTGACTGGACAAGCAGTTGTTCAGGTGAGGAGCATCAGTCATCATGTGACTGAAACAATCCACACGAATTTCCTTGCAATTAATAGTCAACCTAAAACCTCTTTACCAAAGGAAAAGACAAGTTAACAAGTCCTGAAATATGTGCGCTTAGATTTAAAAAAATCTACCACATATTAGCACCTCCACAGTAACCGGGCTTCTTAACTTATATCTGCTTTTATCTAACTTCTAAAGCCTTTGAAGACTGAGGAACTGAGTAAGAGGAAATCATTTATAGTTAAAAGAAATATAAAACTATTCAATAATCCTAATGAATTCCTTATTTAAAAAAGCAAACTTTACATCTTTTGTCAAAGAAATCTGATTATTAGCCAGCTTCCCCCTAATACACAGTATTATTCCTGTGAAAAAGTAATACAGCTCTACCAGTGATCCCTTTTATTGTTCTGAGTACCCGGCCATACTCAATAAGGAAGGCTTTTGTTTTAAGATTATAGGTTTTACCATTTGGGGCTCTTTTAAAGCACCACAGGACAGGCTCCAAAGAAAACAGACTATGTCAAACATTCTTTTCCTCTAATTCATATTGAAACGTTGATGAGTTTTCAGTTGACTGGTGAAACACTGAGACACTAAGTTACAAAACAAGCAAATATTTAAAAGGTGTCTCTCTCCTCAACACAAGAGTAGAAAAAGAAGGTACATTTTATGTTTTCTATTAATAATATGAGGCCATTTCCCAGGTTCAAGGGCATCCTTGCAGAAGGAAACATTGATTGGAGAGCTGGAAGGACCAGAATGTGATCGCAGTGTGCTTTTAGGGATTAGCAGCTATGTCTTTTTGGGAAGAAATTTCACTCTTTCTGACAACTGAGCTTGACAGAAATGGATTAAAGATGACACATCTCCAATATTGTATCTAATGAAAAACAAAGTACCTATTCTTAAACCAACAGGGAATATTTGTCACATATACAAACACTGTATTCTTTCACCCTCTGGTTTACATCATCTCTTTGCAGAAGTTGCTTTGCATTTGGGCTTGTATGCCTTTCATTGTAACTCTTAATTATTTACCTATTATAGTTTTGACATATGCAGTGATGTCACAGGAAAACCAGCTGTTGTTTTCAAAACACTAAGGATGAAGAATCTATTTATACACTGTTAACCAGTTTCAGCCTGGTTGCCCCACACATACATGATTCTTTTGCTGCCATATTTAGATGTCCTTCCAACAGCCATGTGAAGCATGATGCCATGATCAGAGACTTTCCAAACATCCCACCTTAATTCAGTTGCAGAGCACAGAGCTAAATCTCGAAGCAGAGAATTGCAATACTCTGCACTCCCTGAGTTCTAACTTCAAAACCACTCTCCTTGCTTCCTTTGCTCCTAACTTCTGCAGGGTTGAAGCTATTCAGGGACTTCCCTCTGCAAAAATACAGGTGTAATTCTTCCAGGTTTGCAACAGTATCTTACTATTAAACCATAAATCTGTAACAATGGAAGCTGCAACACTCTCACATACATGTTTGATGTGTTTTCTTATTCAGAGGCCCTAGCAGGTAAAAGGAAGATGGATATTGTGCTTATATGGATTACAGGGACAAAGTGTACAGGGCTGTAGTAATCTGAGAACTGGCATCTACTCAGGGGCTCAGTACCTTGGGCACCTATCCCAGGAGAGGGATGTGCAATATTTACTGCAATCTAATAAAGTCAATGCTGATCTTGATTATGGATCTGAAATTAAATAAACAGGTAATCTATTTCGATCACATGCAAATGTTTGCTGAAAGCTGTACCTCAAACATTTTTGCACTTGGTTTGGAAATACCAATTTCAGAATCATTCTCACTCACACACTATAAGCACATGATGGACTTGCACAGAATAATGCAAGTTACACAGTTACTGCATGCCCTGTTATTTTATCCAGTTACTTGTCTTCATTTTTTTCTCAGGGAAATTAAGTGATTTTCCTACCGGAGAAGTGGTGACAAATTTTCCTGCCTTTACGAACTGCAATATCAAATCCTTAGGGCAGACAGAAGACTTTGACTGAATGTGTCAAAGTGCGTGAGCTTCACAGAGGGAGTTCAGGAGTCATTCACAGATAGGCGATAACAGTCTCCACAGACTGCCCTGCTTCAGTGTTGATAAGCCTGAGCCCACAATGGACCAAAGCCCATCTCAGCCACTGCTTCTCCCTCTCAGAGTCCCTTTGCCCATGGGCCATGGCCCCAGACAGCAGTTTCAGTGCACAAGTCCTCTTTGAACTGCTCAAGAGCTGAAGTGTCACAAGCTGGCCACAGCTGTGCTCGGAGATGTGCTGCAGGTGCAAGGCCAGGATGCTGAAGCCAGATGCAGATGCAAGCCGTCTAAATAAGCAGCCCGCCAAACCATTTTTCATCCTTGAGCAAGTCACTAATATTTACTTCTCATCCCTTAGGCAACTCTTGTGGTCTTTCCCAGCCCATGCTTCATTAAGGCATATATCTGACTCGCTTTCAGTGGCAGAGGACTGCCCAGACCAACAGAAGCGAGCACAGCAGCCGTTGCCATCAAACACTTAGAAAAATGTCTACTTTTCTTTACTGGGAAACAGTTTGTGTAAGAACACTATGTCTGGGCATGCACAACAGGCAATGTGGGGCAATCTTGCCTATTGCAGTTCTGGGGCCTCAGGACTGCAAATGCATATATCATCCAAAAGGAATATCTAAGCGAGCAAAAGGAAATACCTCATATAATCACATTGTCGTGTTGTAATTATATGCGAATAATGCATTATAAAACATGTTAACAGGATCCCCACTTCTCAGCAGCCCTTCGAGCAGTCACTTTTCAGATATCATTTGAGCAAACAGAAATAAAATCAAATCCTTTAGTGCCCACAAATATACGGTTGACATACACAATCAATAGGCAGTTACAAAGAGAGAAAAACTGCAGGAGTCTTCTTATTGGAGATAAGGAGTGGGGGGAGAAACTTTGTTTGCCCCCCCTTCAGCAAAGAAAATAAAATTGATTCATTGGTTACAGTGCAAGGAGATGAGCATCTCTAGCAGAAATTAAGGGCACAAACAAGGTCATGATACATAAAATTTCAAGCAGCAGCAGCAGACAGGACTGGCTAAACTGACTGCCATTTTAACTGTAATTGTCAATAAAATGGTCACATTAAGAGGCAGGCAGAAGGATGGTCAAAAGGTTAAGCCAGGCAGGCTGGTAGAGAAAACATAAAAAACGTCCTCTGCCACAACAAACGTCTGCAGATGGGGCTTTTCCTGCTGCTGTCCTGATGGGGAGAAGGATGGAAAACTCAGGGCAAGTACTGATACTGATGGATCTCAGGCAAGCCCTGTAGGACTGGCGAGTTGAAGGCAACGAAGGTTAGTGGCACCAAAAATCATGCCTGGTATTTCTATTACTTCTAGAGCTTCTAATAAATTTCCCTGCAACTTTTCCTCTCCATTTCATTTTCCTTCATCCCCAGAGGATATACTATATGCCTTTATGTTACAGCAAAATATTCTACAGCCACAAGGAATGGAAGCCATCTGTTCTTTGAAAGTAAAGTGTCTCAGCTAGGATTTTTAAATTTTTTTTTCTTTCTCCTTTTTTCCTAATTAATACAACTAATCTATCAGCTTGCTTGCATTCCACACACAGCTTAAATACTAAGCATTTCAGCATAAGCTAGGAGAGAAAAAGTTCAATCAATCCAACATCACTGGGTTTTTTTCCTTCCAATTTTTGATTTACAGAAAGTGTTGAATATTTATGTTTATACCAGGAATCAAAATGTCCTACTTCCCACTGGGGACCCCCCCCCCTCCAAATCTCCTTTTTAGGAATGAGTTGCTCACAGTGTTTATTTCCCTCAAACCAAGCATCACTTCATTGCTAATTACTGTAAATTACAAGTGCAAGGGACAGCACTCCCTTATTTTCAGAGAAAGAACCAGCTGGGCTGAATGCTGGAAACTGGAAAACACAGAGTTTGATTTCCCCAGCAGAAACATCCTCTGACCACTCCGTACATGGGAGGCTGACATAGCTTGAACTGTGAGTGAACCAAACCTGATGCTTCAGACCACTGAAAAGTCAAAAGCAGCAGCAGGAAGATTCAGCATGCTGCCAAGGGGGAAACAAATGTAGCTGGAAAGCTCTGACCTTTTCTTTAACAAATGTAACATGGGGTAAGAGTATGAGGGGAAAAAGACTTATTGTACACCCAAATTTTTGCTCTGAAAATGGGCTACCCTTATATTTGAAATGGGAGTGTAGACACGGGGCCAGTGTCCAGATTGTTCCATCCACAGGATGGATGTAGGAGAGAAATGGGTGAAAAACAGGATGCCTTTGTCCTTACCCCCAGCTGACCTGATGGAGTTTGCCACTAGCATGGGCTCATTGTCCAGGGTCCAGGAGGAAGCAGAGGGTCTGATGGAGCAGAGGGTCTCTGAGACCCACTGGCTCCCAGGCATTACCAGGTGGTGTGATGGGTCGCACGTTTCCCCATGCCTTGCTTGGGTCTCCAGGCCCAAGAGGCTTCTCACAGCATCACCAGTCTGCAAGGCTGCAAAGCAACCTCAGGGCAAGAAGGGCCAAAGTCCCCAGAGACACCAAAGTGTCCATTTACTGGGCTCTTAGCAAGCCTTATTGCTCTGAGCGAGCTAATATCCTTGAAGCTCTGCCCTGTCCTCGATGGTGCCATAGCACATTCCTCCAAAACAAAAGCTGCCCACAGTTGCAGATGGCCATTGTAATCTCCCTGAGTGACATAAATAAAATAGATGGATGCAAGCAGACTAATGATCTACTACTATAGGACGCTTGGTTATGATGCATTGAAAAGAACAGCTGGTTGTCAGCAACATATTTACCAGGAATTTAAAAGACAACAACAGCCATATAATCCAGAGGATTTAATGACAGAGTGGAATGAATGCTGAATAAATGCTCCTTTTGATAAACTCACAAACATTTGGGGGATGCAACAGTGATTTATATTCTTCTGGGAGAAATAAACAAATTAAGGATTTCACGGCCTTGTGGAGACCAGATTTTGTAAATGTGAATTTCTGTGTACTTTCAGATTAACCTTTTCTCTCTTGGTATTAGAGGGAAACAAACCATGGAATTTTCAACTTGCAAGAAGCTCCAGCTTTTTGGTATTCAGTTCGCTTGTTATTCTGCCCTCCCTAAATCAAGTAAGAAAAATATGTTGCACACTCAAAATATATTGTGGAACAGAATTTCGAACCTGATCTATAGTGAAACCATGAAATGACCATACCAAATTTTACCTTTCTGGATGTCAAAAATGTTTGAATAAAAAGTTTAGTTTCCATGGTGTCAAAATATTTCCTTGCAACATGGTAGAATCACTGCAATTCACAGTGTAGAGTATGACAGTTGCATTTAAAAATGACTTATTATCCAAACTAATACAAACAGGCAGTACTACTGATAGGTAATATGAAACTATTAAGAAAAAAGTGCTCTGTCTGAATTCAGGTGTTGGATATCTTCCTACAGAATTTTCAGATGTCAACAAAAGAGCATTTTCCAACAAAAATCATTCCAGAAAATGGCTTCGGCCAGTTCCAAAGAATGTGCCGATAACTGAAGGTACAAAACCCATGAGTCTCTGCCCCTACCCACTCTCAAGCATTGGACCTCTTGCATCTGTTTTCCCCAGTCCTGATACTTCCATACTCTCCAAAGACACAGCAACAGGCAGCATGACACAGCCTCTCCTGGCTGCAGCAGCAGTTTGCTGAGCACTGTCAGTTCTCAGCTCATTAAATCCAAGGATGCAGAAGTTGCTCCCTCCATGTGCACCCTCCAGGAACATAAACCATGAAGTTCAAGACTGGAAAAGAAGCACCTTGGTAAGTCAGCAGTTTAGGGAGCAAGCGATGCATTGTGAATCATGGCCATCACGTTCAGTGTATCAGATGGCTCCAACCCAGAAGTAAGAGCTCTCTCTCCTGTCCCACCCTGTGGGTGCTGGCAGGATTTCAAGCACATCCCCTATGGATCCCCTGACCAGATCAGGTTCTCAGGAGAATTTCCCCTCCTGCACGTGTGACTCGATGTGGGGGATGGAACTGCCCAGCGGCCTATTATGGGACAGGAAGCCCTAGATACGTAACACCACAAATCAGACATTGCCAAAATGCTGGCAGGACTCTCCGACATGATCAGTAGGTAGAGGATCCTGCTATTTACCGACAAAACATTTTAATTATTTCTTAGCATAAGAAGATGCTGCTGTCTTTTGCTAAGTCCTTCCTGAAATGCAACGCCTATCATCCTGCCTCATCATCAGACACAAACCTTCAGCTGTAAACATGCAGCATTTTTACTGTGCTGACATTGCTACCACTGTGCTGAATGTAGTTATTCTGTACCCTGAATAACTGCTACCAGCATTATTACTAATCTGCATTACATGAGCGTTCACAGCTCTCTGGTCGCTATCCTGAGCCAAGACACAGGCACATACTTAACCCCAAGTAGACTGCAAGCTCCACACAATCAATGGGCCAAGACTTCTGCAGCCCTCAGTTCCTGACATTTAACACTGAAAGTGGTGTTAAAACTCTTCCCCTGACCACAGTATTCAGCTATGTGAAAAGGCCATTCTTTTAGCATTGGCAAAAAGTTCATGAACTCAGCAGGGAATAGTATTGCAAGTTCACCAGGGTGCCTATTTCTCTTTCTGTTGGCTGCTGAAGCAATGATCCATATTTCCTACCCTGTGCTCCATTCCTCTGGACAGCTCACAGACTCCACCTGTTTCCCATACTTGGATCCGTTGTTGCTTAGTTGCTACATTAACACCTGAAGCAAAGATCAAGACATTGTTCTAGTGCTGTAAGCAAAAATAAAAAAGAAAACAATCCCTACTCTCATCTGAGCATGAGAAGAAGCAACAAATACAACAAGGTATGAGGGCAATAAGTCTTGAGTTATGGAGGATGATGTGGAAAGAAAAAATCCCTCTAGATTTTCATTACCAAACACATTTGAGATAAACTGGAAGAACAATAATTTCTTGGAGGGGAAATGAACTTCGTACAGTTAAGTCTGTGCTGCCAAAAGCAAAAGATAGGAATGACCTTTGCTTTTAATGTATTTGTCTTTCCATATCCATTCATAGACGGTGAACCCAGCCTATTAGCACCATTGGTCTAACACTAAAAGTCAATTTGATTTAACCATACTTGCTGGCACTGCAAACTGCCTGACTATCACTCAATTAGAAAAGAGATATTAGCTCAGGTGTTGCCTAGAATCTAGCAGCTCCCTCACCTTTGTAATGTACCCAGGATTCTGCTTTAATTCAATGTTCTGTAATCACCTGGGTTTAAATCAATCGAGGGTTGTCAAAAGCATATGGGATCAAATAAAAATGCAAAATTTGAAATACAAATAACCATTGAAGGTAGATTTTAACTGCTAATGCTGTATCATTACGGCAAAGTTGATGTCATTTACAGCAACATTAAAGCAAGTGTTATTAAGAGAAAATGAGGCATTTGTCAATGAGTGTTTTTAGTGTCATTGAAGGCCTCAGAATTAACACACTTGCAATATTTTGACTAAAACAAGCTCATTCAAAGGCTCTTTCCAGCACATTAGCATCTCATTAGACTTTGAGGATGTTTCAGATCTTCCATCCCTAACTAGTAAAGGAAGAAAACAAATTCCAATAAGAATGGTACAAAACTGTGGAAGTGTATTATTTGCTGTTGCATGTACACTTTGAGATAAAAGTACTCAGAATAGAAAGATCAGCCTTTTTACCAGAAAGTATAAAACTTAATTTCCATGGTCCCAAAAGGAAATATGAACCAAATTCTGATATCCCCAGCCATTACTGAAGAATTTTTGATTATATTAATTACCCATTAGCTTTTATAGGGCTATTTCTTCTGTGAGAATGCACCCGCTGAGATTAGAGGTCTGTCTCTGGCATCATAAAGTTAAAACAAGCTGCTAGTGAATACCACAGATGGGTATATGTTTATTGTGAGAGCATTTTTCGAATATTCAATTGCAGGAGGAAATTTCTGAAAACCAATCTGAGTTGTTTGCAGAGTCCTTAAAAAATGTATTCCTCTGTCTCTTCTCCTCCAAACACCTCTAGTATCTTGTACATATGGCTATCTCAGTACAGAAACACAGATAGGAAACCCCACCTACTGCACACTATGCCAAGAAGGACAGATAGGTTTCCCCCTGCATGGACAGACACCTGAGTTTTGCTCCCAAATACTGGTGTATCACAGGCACCCTTCCTGGACCCTTCTGTTTTCTCCTCTACTGCCTCCCTCCTGCTTCCCAGCCCAAATCCTTGTGTTTCCCACCCTCTTTAATACAATGTTTCTGAACACTGCTGCCTCAAAAAGTTGACATTTCTGCAGTACACTGCAGGGGGACTTTCTTACCACAGAAAAAAAGGTTTTAAAATTAATGTCTTGTTCTGGCTACTCACCTTTTGGTGTTCCTAACAAAAACCTATGTTATACCCAGACTACCTCCCTGTTAAACCTTATAAATGGAAGTGTGATGATGTCAGGGAAAGGCTCATGAGCACATGAAAGGTTTGGGGCACAGCTCTGGGCAGCATGGTCCAGAGCAGAGCACAAGGCTATGGCCACACTGCATCACAATGAAAGGCCCATCTGACCTGGCATCTTGTCTTCAAAAGCATCCAGAAAGGATGACAGAGGAGGAACACAATGACAAAGCAATTGCATATGTCTCAGCACTGTGACTCAGCAGGTGCATCTGTGTGGGCAGAAGCAGACAGGCTCAGTGTACGATCCAAAGAGCCAAAGCCAAAATAGTTCAGAGGCAGAATACATGTAACAGCAATAGCACATATGCCCAGGCAAACATACCCTGCTTAAAAGATCTGCATCTTGCAGGCTACAGTTGGCATACATCTGTCCAATTCAGAGCACAACAAGAGAAACAAACTGTGGTCTTATCTGGGATCTTACACCTGATGTTAACCAAGATGTATATGCCTAACCATTGTATGCATTCATTAGAATGCAAAGCCTTCCTCCTTCTAATATGCTGAAATGTGAGAAGAGGAACTCCAGGTTTCTTTCCCAAATGGTTTGCCCTCATGCTAAGTTATACTTACAGGTCCTAAGCAGTTCCTGCTAAGTAGACAGTGCTGGCATCCTCATTTACTGAAGTCCACCTGTGATGAGATACAGAGAGGCTATGAGAGTGCCCTTCCAGTTGGCTTACAGACAGGGTGAGATAAAATGCATGAAGACTCAGGTAGTAAGAACAAATGCTTTAGGATATAAAAGACTGTGATATAAATACAACTGTGCTGAAATGCACATTGAGCAGGCCTACCTTGCCACTGCGAGTGTCATCCCTTTCGGCTGAGGAAGGTCTGGCTCTGTGGCTTATTGCTCAATTAAAAAGTTAATCAAAGAACTAATTGAGCTTGGTCAGCTTGGTCTTTTGAGCCTATTCTTGTGGATTAACTTGTATTAGAGCTAACAGAGGACATGAGGAAGGCTATAAAGGTCAAGGACACGATAAGCCTAGTGTGTGAGAGGAATGATACTTGTATGGTATATTTGTGAAGACAAAATTGGGTTCTAGGAAGGAATATGACAGCACCATGTACCTTTTAAAGCCCTAGAACCTGCATGGCCTTAGAAACCTTTCTTGTGTTTTGCCATCTCTACTCTTCGTTTCTCTAACTGTGCTTCTAGCTTTTCTAGCCTGTTTGCAACAAACCAGTGCCACATGGAAATGTGATACTATACCTGTATGTAACTGAAACTAAAGACTATACTTATTTTATTAGAAAAAAATGATCTCAAGAAGAAAACGTAGGTATTCATGTGATATTAAGAATCTGCATATATAATAGCATTTGCATGAAGAAAAAATATGAGAGAAAGGGCCCAGCAATAATAAAGGCTGTGCAGAAGAAGGACGATTTATTAAAGATGCAGTTAAAAGTGAACTTGCATTATTGGATGTAGGCTTTGAAATTAAGGCATATGATTAAGCTATGTGGAAAACCAGAAATGAGTTACAGTTCCTGACATTTTTGTGCTATTTTTTCTATGAGACTAATATGGAGGAAAAAAAATGTTCTATACTTCAGAGCAATTAGAATATTTTATCTTTTAAAATTGTTTTGAAGAGCATACATTCTGAAAATGTCTTAGCTCATACTGAATAATGATGAGCAAGCTAAACAGCATTTCATGCTTTCTAAAATGTAAATATAAGGAGGCGTTCTCTTCTCTTTCTGATGATCATCCTATGCTACAATTGCCTTCCTTTTGGCGGTCTAAAAAATATTCTCTTGATGAAAATGGAAGTGCTCATGGGAACTCCCATTACATAGTTACAGACAAAAAAAAAATCTTATTTAATGCACAGCAGCCAGGATTCAAAGGGAAATATTGACACTGAAGGCACTCCCTGGCTATACAATTTTTGCTCATCTCTGGTCTGGTATGAGACGAGAGCTACTGACTGGGAAATACATGGCTAATGTGAAGTTCAGACTCAGGTGTTTGGGTAGACACATTCACTTCTGAAGGCTGATGCAAAATAGGCCACTTCAGTGACCCCGATTCCCTCCTCCCAGGAAAGAAGAGTATAATCTCTCACATAAAACAACCTGGGGAGACCTTGACTGAAGTTCAGGGGACAGTTCTTGCCAGCTCTGTGCAAAATTATAAACCCAACAGGGCATAGGTGCAGCACGATCAAAGCAACAAGGAGTTTGTCTCTTGAGAGTGAACTAAAAGTGTTTGTCTTACTTAGCTTAGCAAAGTGGAGACTGAGAGAGATTTGATTGAGCTCTATAAATACACTGGGGTAAGCACCAGGGAGCCAGAAGAGCAATTTAAGTTAAAGAACAATGTTGGCACGAGAACAAATGAGCATTAATTGGCATGAATAAATTTTGGCTGGAAAGCTGAGGGTGATTTCTAGCTATTTGAGGAGTGATTTCCTGGAAGAGTCTTCCAGGGGGGATAGAAAAAGCAAAAATAAAAAAAGCAACAGAAAGCAAATATCAAGGAGATTTAAGGTAGAGGCTGATGCATGCCTGACTGGGGTGAGACAGCATGGCCATCTGTGATAGCAGCAGACAGAATTTAAGTGATCCTTTCCTGTCCTATTTTTCCATGTTAATTTTCTTGGTGGGATTACCATTTACAGAAACTTCTCCGCTTTTCAGTCTGGGATGTTACTGATGCTTTCAAAGAAATGCAAAGACATCCTAGGAGTGCAGATACTTGCCTTGGTGATACAAAGCCTCTAGATTTTGGACCAAATCAACATGCTCCTGCACAGTATGAGAGTACGCCTACCACAACCTATATGATTCACTTAAAGTGAAATCTCTGCACAGCACAAACCAGTGGTCCTAAGATGTTAATGTCATGAACAGAAATATACAGCAGAAGGGACAGTCCTTTATTCTTTAATTAACTCATACAATTCTTCAGCCATATCGTACATCAAGCCTGACCATAAAAATGGCAATTTTATAGTGTGTAAAAAATAAAATGATTCACAGGGATTGAAGATCCATTTACAGCAAATGTATACGCCTTTCTGAGTACAACGGATTCCGAACAGATACGCTACTGTGACCCGTAAAACTACTTCGATAACTTATTTACTATAACTTTGGGTGACATTGTCACGGATTAATGCTTTTGTAAAATGCATAGGTGCATCACGTCATCATATTGTTCTTGAAGGAATTTTTTTGGTTAGATGTGTGATGTTGGTGTGTAGCTAATGGCCATTGCAATCGCTTGATGTCTACATATTGTTAGGATATAAAATGAGTGGATGAACAGCAGAGTAATCTGGGTAATTTAAGGCAAACCTAATTAGAATATTTCTCGCCTAAACTTTTTACCCTGAAAACTTGAAAGACAAAATTTAAGTGTATTGTAAATGTGACCAGTTTAAAAAAAAAGATAAAATTTAAGATGAAGATGGGAATAAGGACTTAAATGCTATAATCTCTGAAGAGAACCAGCAATCAAAGTCTAATATCCTCATATTGTGCCAGATAATGAAACATTAAGCTGGAGATAATAAGATTTCTTTCCACTGGATAGTCTTCAGCATAGTTAAACCTATGAATGAACAGCTGAAGTGGTTTATATAAGCAAAAGGTTATATGTCAAGGAGTCTGAGGGGTGAAAAAAAAATCCCAGCCCATTTACTACAAACTAGATAGAACTCACATCACTCGTTCTTTTAAAATTGTGCCATAATTAAATGCCTTTTAAGAAAGACAGCTTCACCATTGCACACTGATGGGGACTGGGGATGCAGTGGATGCTTTTTACCTAGTTTCCCTAAGGAAACAAAGGCTAGGTAATCATGCTGTATGTATGCGTACATCTACACCTTCATCCTCCCCAGTAAATGCAAAGATTACCATCAAATTTGACAAAAAGACAGAGATCTTAAAGACAGTAAATTCCTAAAAACTTTCACAGAACCGTGAAAGCTAATAAAGAGACTAGCAGCCTCTGACTGAAGGAACAGATGGGGACGAATCACCCACATCAGCCTCTGAGAAGCCAACACTGGCACAAAAAGTCATAGGAAAGCAAGCTAAATTCATCCCACCACTGATGGAGCTGCCAGGTCTTTAACATGCCAGTGAGGTGCAATAACACTGGCAAAATAATTACTGCCCTGTCTATGGCACTGGATTTCTATGGTCATTCACCTGAGGGATTTTATATTTAGAGCTGCAAGGAGGGGATGAGTCCATCGTGCCTGCTATGGAGCGGAAATAAAAAATGAGCTTTCCACTGTAAAGAGAAGTGCAGAAGAGAAATATTTCAATTGGGATCTTACAAAACCCTGTGGGACTGAGACAAGCACAACTCAGCAAAACATAGATCCTTGCCTCTTTGAACTTTATGTGAAAATCCAAGACAATCATGTCAGTAAAAACTATAAAATGCAACACAGTAATTACATACGTAGCCCTTGTGGATCAATTCAAATGTCCACAGAGTGAGTTTCTACCTCTGAGCTCGACAGAAGAGGCCCTTGCAGAAGAGTACAGAGGAGGACATAGGCAGAGTACCTATTCCTCTGGGACTCTCTCCCACCTTCTTGCAGTGTAGAGACTTGCATCCGACAGGTCGCGAGTGGGCCACTGCACGTGATAGCGACCAGTGGGCCTCTCTCCCGTCAACATCTTTAATGCCTTTCTCCTCCGATCCTTGTTTTTGACCAATGCTTGTGCACTTTTACAAAAATGGTATAGATCTTTGTCAGTTTTAAAAAATGCCTTTGAAACAACAAATCATCACAGCTATAACAGCAACCTGCTGTACAATGGATGAAAAAAGAACAATCTTTCACACTGCTTTCCAAAGTGCATTAAATTGCTAATGCAATGAGATGAGCAGTGTTTTCTCATGGAATAGTTTTTTAATGGTTGTTCTCTTTTACATGTTTATGAATGTTTATGCTCCCTTTAACTATCACAAATATTCACAGCACTTCTCTGCTTCATCCCAAATTACAAAATCCCATCAATTAATCTCTTTCCTTTATCTGCATTTTTGTACGATCCCTTTTGTAGACAAATTGTGGAGAGGTAGATTGGTCATATAACCAACAGCAAAGTCAAGGACAATAGAAGCTAGGTGGCTTTTTATTTTCTAAAAAAGATGAAGATTGTACCAGCTGGATGGGGAGGCATCACTGAGGTGCAGTTTGGGAGTTAACCCACAGAATCACTGTAACATGCAAGATGAGACATGGAGTGTGGCAGCTCTGAATGCAACACTGTGATTAGAGAATGGGATGCCAATTTAAGTAACATTGTATCACAGACAAATAATATGCTAGTCATGGATTGCTGTGTGAATTAACATAAAAGGCAGATTTAATTTTTTTTTAACTTCTGCCAAACAATTTGTTAAGCAGAATCTCACAGAAGTACTATTCCTTAACACATTAGCAAAATTGCTGTAGAAAATGTGCACAGAGAATGTGAATTTACACTTGTAGCTGAACTACCTTTCCAGAAAAGGCAAAGCCAGGTTCTCTTGGGAGCATGTTGGTCTTTGCAAAGCAGAGAATATGTTAGGGCTTTTCTTCTCTTTCTAAAATAAACCACAGTAATGCACAAAGAAGGTGGCAGATGGTTGCTTCCTAATCTGCACATGAAATATCTTCCAATTACAGAATTTGTTGCTTAATGTCTCAAAGTCCATATTAATTATACACACTAACAGAGGGGCAGTACTGAAAATGGCTGGATCTGGTTGTGAGGCTGAACAGTCTTCAGTGTGGAGTTTAATTGTTGTTCCTCGTAAAGCAGGTGAAAAGCTCAGACAAAGAAATTTTGCCAGATGGCAGTTGATAACACAACATGTTGTGCTGCTTTTTCTGCTGCAAACTGCCAGGGGAAAAGCAGGCCGCAAAATCTCCCATAGATTTGAGGATTTGGGATTTTTTTAAGCATGGGATAGAATTCATGCTTGCTTTTGAGGTGACAATAAGGTCTACTAAGCACCTTGTGAGACTTCAAAATAAGCTATAGGTGGTATTTGAATGCCATAGAGGCCATGTCCTGATCTTCTGCTAGGTTGGCTTACTATCAGTCACTGAACTGCAAGAAAATATATTTTCAATACACACATTAAGGAATCAGATTAATTACACACCCACACCCTTGTGAAGCTACAAACCTGCAACAGAAAACCCAGCTATTTTATGATTCTGAAAGGAAGGAAAATATCATGGTAACTTTTCTGTGCTATTTAATCACATTTACTGAAATTTTATTAGGGGCTTTTGAAGTAAAATGGCAGGAAATAATCTATAAAAAATAATGTGCTTTTAAATACAAAGACCTTGAATTTGAATATAAAAAGGAAGCCAAATCTCTAATTTAGTGGAACCAGTGTGATTAAAAATAATTACATTTATAAAGTGAACATTCAGAGAAAAAAATGATTAATGTGCTTAGTAATAACATCCATCTAATTTGTATAATGAGCATTTTCATTTAAAACTGTGTTTCCATTCAAAATATGAGGCGATTAAAAAGAAATAACTCAGAGTCGTTAGCATCATCTACCCATATTTACATCAGCATCCTGATTCTGACTATGACATGGCTTTATGGCTCTGTTTGCCATTCAGTCTTTACAAAAAACCAAGAACGACAACTTCTAATTAAATTTTTTAATTTATAAACTCACATACATGCCATGAAACATTAATTGTGGCAAATCAAAAGAAATACTAGACATTTAAATACTGATTGCTCGCCATGTCAGCAAAAGCACAGAAGTTAGCAATCTATATGGATATAAATTAATATTCATTAGAGCTCTATTAACTTTCCCTGATAACAACCTTGGAAATTATTATTTTGTATTTCTGTGTGTTTATAATTTTAGATTGTCAGTTTATATTTTGCTCCATCTCAGACTGCCCCTCTGTTTTTCTACAAAAGCCTTGGTCATTATTTTCTTTGTAAGTAGTGGATGATACTGGATCATGAACTATAGCTCTTTGAGTTAGCCTCCTAACAGGTTTCAAAAAAGACAAGTCATTTAATCCAGAGAAACAGAATTGTTGTTGCTTAGAACATGCCTCAAAAAACCTGCAGTGTGAGACCTGCTGTCTCAGAGTCCACCCTGCGCCCATGGCACAGCAGGAGCATCTTCCCTCTCCAGGACTCCACCCCTTGGGTACCAGAGGAGCTTGGCCTGGACTGGCCAGTGGCTGGGCTAGCAAACTGAGCCCTGCTGCAGGAGAGAAGACACTGGCTGGTGCCACCCCAGGAAATGTTCTCTACAATCTAGAGAATGCCTGCGTGCTCCTGCTGGGTGACTAATGGCATCTCCATCTCAGGGGCCTCCACACAAGTCCTATAATCTCAGTGCTCTGTGTCTCACACCAAAGATGAGTCCTGACTCTGCCTCAAAGGTCGATAACAAACCTGCTCCTAAAGAAGACATTTCACTGTCTTTAGTCCTCTTTCAAATTAACATGTTTCCAATAGCTTTGTAAGTGATGTGAATACACTGTACACTGCCAAGGCTGCTGCACTGAAAGTTGCATTTGAAAGTTCACAGCACCTAGAAAGCCCTAAGTGTCCCATAGGTGGCTAGGATAAACATCACCCAGCACAGACACTGCAGAGGGTCTCAGAGTCTCCCTGCTTGCCTGCCAAATCTCTAGATGCACCGCACGTGGCACACCAGTCTCAGAAATACAGCACCGTGCTTCACCTGAGAGCTTATTCATGCTTTACAGCCACCCTGTACCTACATCTTGCCCTTCTTCCTGCTGCAGAGTAAGAAGTGTCTGAAGGAGTTTTCCAGGAAGGCAGCCGCTTAACTCACTGAAGTTTGTCCTCATGAAGTCTTAGTGTTTTACTAGTTCCCATGAACTGCTTAAGTGAATAATTAACAACATCCACTACAAACTCCAAATTTATCCAAGTCTGGCAGGCAGGGAGGGAGGGTGATCCAGAGAACAGGCACAGGTCAGCTCTAGCTCTAACTTTCACATTCCTTCCTATTCCCTATGATTTAATCGTTCCTGTAAGTGTGTGTCTCTGATCTAGTTCATTGCATTTCAGGTCGAATTCAAGAGAAGTTCCACAGAAAAACCGAACCTCCTTTATATTACTTCTCTAATGCAGTGGTTGGTTAGAATAACTTCATCCCCATGCACTCCCTAAAGGTTTTTCAAGCAAAATATATTTTCCATTTGCTGGCTAAATGAATGGAGAGGAAAAGAAACCTGTTCACATTTGTCCTGGTTTCAGCTGCGATAGAGTTAATTTTCTTCCTAGTACCTGGTACAGTGCTGTGTTTTGGATTTAGTGTGAGAACAATGTTGATAACACCCTGATGGTTTAGTTGTTGCTAAGTAGCGTTTATCCTAAGTTAAGGATTTTTCAGTTTCCCATGCTCTGCCATGGAGCAGGTACACAAGAAGCTGGGAGGGAGCATGGCCAGGAGAGCTGACCTGACCTAGCCAGAGGGCTATTCCATACCATAGAACATCATGCTCACTATATAAACTGGGGGGGAATTGGCTGGGAGGGGCGGATGGCTGCTCAGGCATCAGTTGGTTTACATTGTGCATCACTTGTCTTTTCTTGGGTTTTATTTATCTCTCTTTGTTATATTCCTTTTCATTACAATTCTTCTTATTATTACTATTTTATTATTGTTATTATTGTATTTTATTTTAGATATTAAACTGTTCTTATCTCAACTCATGAGTTTTACTTTTTTTTTGATTCTTCTCCCCCATCCCACCAGGAGAGGGGAGGAGTGAGAGAGCAGCTGAGTGGTTCTTAGTCGCTGGCCGGGGTTAAACCACGACAACATTCAATCCAAATTACTGTAAGGCACAAAAAAAGAGATTTCTGTTCTCAGTTCTCATTTTTCAAGGAGACTTCAACAGCAATTTTAAAAAAAGAAAATGTAATTCCTACAAACTTTCTCTAAGTGTGTCATGTTCTGTTTTCTGAATGTTTAATAATACTTTCAAGCTTGCAGACTTATTAAAGAAGACAAGGACATTGAATTTCTCCTGCATCTCTAGCCTTGTCTATGCCAGAAAAGTTTAAGTGTTTTTTATGTTGGCTGACTGAGCTGGTTATAACTGTCTGTGCACTCAGCACTGGAAGACTGAATGCGTACCAGAGAGTTGCAAAAACATAATCTGATAGTTTATGTGTTAGATGGCCAAGGTCAAGGGTGCAAATCCCTTAGCCTGAGTGGTGCATCAGTGGAAAATTAATGGGGCCGTTAAATGTTAAGAGGAGCTTTAGTCACGTTATTGTGCTCGGTACTGGGGCATAGGGCTGAGATGCTATGGAGGGCAAAGCGAATGATCTAATGTGTCCTCCTGGCCTTAAAATTTATGAAATTGAATAAAGCCTGAACTTAAACTCTCATTTTGGTTTAAAAGTGCCTTCTCCAGTTTGAGTCAAGTTGTGTGGAAATATTGCTAAACTTATCTGAAATAAGAAGGCCCCAATTTCAGCTCTGCAATGTTTTAACCATATCTTACTGAGACAAACTTAAGAAATTTCTCACACATGCAAACCAGATAAATCTTTCCTTTAAAGAGTAGCCCTTTGCTGTTCAGGGTGTCTTCAGCAGGGACCTGCCCCAGCTATATGAGACCCAGTTTAACCACCTGAGCATTTTGTCAGATGAGCTGAGGTGCTTCTTGCCACAATCCTGTGAGTTGTCACAATCCCTGAGGTTTTGCCACTACCTTCCCGCTTCCCCTGGGATGATAAGTGGCAATCCTTGTTACAAGGACATTATCTCTGGCAGAGGTGGGAGGAGCAGCATCCCAAGCCACCATGAGCCTGTGAGACTCTGCAGGGTGGAGGGGACAGATCCACTTCTGATGGCAGGGCTGATGGTACAAATGCCTTCCCCTTTCCGCCAACACCCACTCCTCCATCCAAAAGGCACTGCTCTTAACTCAGACAGTTTCCATGACCCTTTTTACAGAATAATGCTGCAAGGAACATTCCTGCCTGATCTGAGGGGCAACAATCTGCCACGGCTGAGGTGAAGGACTTTCTTCTACCGTGTCTACTGTCACAGAGACGATATCCTTCACATGCACTGCAAGATAAACAGACATGCTTATTGCTGCAGTACCCACTAAAGTTTCTTCTCCTTTTCTTCCCACCATCCTTTCACAAGGAGAGAGAAAAAAAACCCAACCCCCACAGATCTTAGATTCTGCTGCTGTTTTGCAAGTATTGTTCCCTTTAAGAAGAAAAGGTCAGCCAGGATAGAAAACCAGGCTGTCATTTCTAAGGTAAGACAATGAAGAATCTGTCACAGACATTATTCAACTAATCAGGGATAACGTCAACGACCTCATTCTGTCAGAAAATATGTACAACGATGACCTCTTCCTTTATCTGGAACAATGGGATACAACAGCACAGCCATTATTTCTGTGTAGATAAGAAAGCATCCCCCCACCGCTCCCCTGAACAGTGATGCATGCCCATAGCTTTCTCTAATATCTCCCATTTCTTATGTCTGGCATATTTTGGTTCTGATATTAATATTTTATTTGAGTATCTTTGAATTAATTTGCAGACATACCTCACTAATGAGAATTAATTGTTGATGGTGGGACATGGTGTTAATTTGGGGAGTGCTGGCAACCCCATTTGCTTGGAAAAGGACAGATGGCAAGTGTGGCTTCGCTGCAGTTTGGCTGGGAAACCTGCACACAGGGTAATTGAACCACCCCGTTGTACAAACTTCTTAGATAATTGGTAGTGGCTTAAAGCTTTATTATTCTAGTTCAGAGTCCATGACCTGCATTTCCAAAGTGATTAATAAATTTAAGCCATTTTAATAAATTTGCAAGAACCATTGTAATTTTACAGACTTATGTTCTGCATAAAGCCAGGCCAAAGATCAATACCAAATAATCTCTGCATCGACCCTGTAATTCCTGACTGAGCACTAGCAGTTGCTTTAGAGAGATGTCACAGGAAAAGATGGATCATTCACCCCAACTTGAGGTTAGTCGTTCCTTCCCTGTTAAATGTTTCCACTTTATTTATAGACTCATTTTGGCCAGCTTCATTTTCCAGCCAATTATTTTCATGATGCCTTTTTTCTAGAGATTTCTAGTATCAAAAATCCCTGCTGTAATTTCCCCTAACTCTAGTCTTTTTGCAGTTCCTGTTTGTGAGAAGCTGAGTGGCAAAGACATCATGTGAAATCAATGAAGCCCAGAATTTGAGAAAATTAACCCCAAATTGCCTTTTTTAAAATTTTCTTTTTTAATCTTTAGTGGACAAGAAAAGAACTGGAAGGCTGAGAAGCTGGAGGCATGTGCAAAGAATCCCTTCACAGTTTTTAAATTTGATTCCTTAATGCCATTCTCATTAAAAAGTTTTTTCTGCCAAATGCTGTTTGCTTATGCCTTCAAACTGTCTGCATTAATGATGAATAACTCTTCTGCAAGGTATTTACATGTTCCCTTGTTACTGCCACAGACAGCAATTTTATAAAGTGTGAGAGAAAGAAAGAGGGAAAACTTGGGGAGTGAATTCACAAATAGGGCTTCTGTACTCACTGCAAATGACCATGTGATATTGCAGGACAAATGCTTTCAGCATGTGGCTCAGGAAAGCATCCCAGTGGGCCTATTATAAAGATTTGGCACAGGTAAGTTTTTGCAGGTTTTGAGGACTTCTCAACTCACATTCTGTTGACTTCTCTTGCAATGCTCAACTCCTTTCCTCAGACACCATTTTCTGAGATACTCCAAATCATCTAGTCAGTGGCAACTATAGTGTGCATTCTTGGATGCATAATCTTGTGTTGACTATGCTAAAGAGCTAAAATCAAGCAATGACACCATACAATTCCACTGCCCCATACAACTTGGTTGTCCTAATTGATATTTTTCACTATAACAATTCTATAATTTTCATTTTTTTTTCCAGCAAAGGCTGGACAGTTTCTTCCAGACCACAGGAACAGAATAATGTAGACTAATCAGTCCAAGCAGGTTCCTGGGGGACCCATCAGATATGCGACCATTTTGTGCTGACTCCCTGGTTGCTAATGCTTTTGGGTAACTATCAGTGAACACACTTGCAATTGGTTCAATAACAGAGATGTGAGATGAATAAGATGAAAGTCAGCATTTTTCAGGAATCTACACACATGCTGACATCAGGTATAACCATGTTCAAGCTCACTGTCAAGGACAGACTCACACTTTTTCCCAATGTCATTTCAGCCCCAAATCCAAAGTTCTCTGAACTGGGAGAGCCAAGGTCACACCGAGCTGGATGTGACCAAGCAAGGAACAGCTCAGCTCACTGTGCTATGAACTACAATCCTGTTCAAACAAAAAGTGTGAACAGCAGTGTAAACCATGCGACTTCACATGCTCATGCCCACTTCCACACCTGCGGCCCCCCAGGCACCCAGAGACACGCTTCCCTGGTGTGCTCCTGTCTTCCCCTACCTCTCTCCTCCCTCCAGTGCCTGTCATCCCAACTCCCAACATCGGCAGCATGCAAGAATTTCCTTTTTTTACTACCTCTAAGAGGTCTTACAAGACCACAAATGCTCACAAAGCACATCTACTGATCAGTTCAGGCCTTGACTGTCCAAAAAAAACCTGCCCAGAAAGGATAAGCTGTCAGTCACTTGTGAAATGAATCTTACCCACTTGCACTCTGGCTGTACTTTATATTAACTATCTACTGGATGAGCTTGGATTATGTTAAATATCTACTGGATGAGCTTGGAAGACCACATATGAACTGGAAAAAATAAAGCCACTACAGATGCCAAAATCAGTTTCTTTCACACCAATTATAAAGCTCCATGCCAATGTGCAGTAACAACAGGTTGCCAATTATTCATGTCTAAACATTGAGCAGGAACTGAGGATATGTATTTTACCAGGCTAGAGATAAAAAAAAAAAAAAAAAGGAATGGTGAATACACAGGCTATGTGTATTGCTGGCACAATTAGTTTCAAGTAGTACATTAGATAGGTAACATGGGTATTTATGGCAGTCACAGTGGTCCCTGCTGACCTGAAAATCTGTGAATCAGTGAACAAATACCTGGACAGTGCTTCTTTAGTTGTTGCACTGTGGGTGCAACTTCTGTATAATTTCTGGAAATTTGGCTTGGCTAAGCAGAGACAGGAAGCACCAGGTCTGGAGAGATGCGCATACAGACCCGCATGCCTGCGCACATGCTGACCCCATGCAAGGCAGATTCCCCAGTTCGGGCAAACTGAGACCGATCTGGAACTAGCAGCAGCAGAGTTATATCCTGCATAGATACTATGATTTTCAAACTTCAGGGCTGTATCGCACTAGCTGAATGACACACTTTTCAAGATGAAATAGACTGTCCCTGCAGGGAGCTGCATGGTAGTATAAGCATACTTGGAGCTTCAGCAGGCTTTGCAATATGCTCTGTTGAGTACTCACATACTTGAGGTAGACACAGTCCACCTTCATGGAAGAGCAAGGGATAGGTGGAGAGCTGGTTGGGCACACAAAAAGAAACTTGTCTGGAGGGTGAGTGCGCGTTTGTACACATGTTATTAATTTTACTGCTACCCTTTAAAGTTGAGTACATTTGGAATATCAGCTATGTACCACCACAAGCCATGTGGAGTAAATTCTGAAAAAATGAATTAAAAATGCAGTTAATTTTTCCATGGGTTAAAGCTAGATTTTACTTGCTATACAGATTTCCAAGGAGACTCGTTTGAGAGAACTAATGAAACATTAATGCCTGCAAAAGATTTTTAAGAGTGGTACTTTAGGAACTATTTGGCTTTGATGAAAGGTTTGACTGCCTGATAACCCCAGAGCTTGCAGTTATAGTACAATATTTATAAATGGAGGAGACATTTACAGCCTCATAAAAGCTTCTGTTTATTGTTATCAAATTGCAGTGTTGCACTGAAACATTAATATGTAGCTTAACCTGTTTCTTGTAGCTTTGTTATGAGAACAGATTAAGTAGCTGAGCAGCCATAATGGGCAGAAAACTAGCAAATGTCAAGTGACAGAGATAACACGTGATGTGACAATGAAAGAAAACAGTCCAAACACTGCTACCAAACCTTTAGTCTGCCTTTGGCTCTTGAGGTATCCAGCTCAAGAGCACAGCCAAGTTGCAACTCCACTGCAATTTTTCCTGTGAACAAGAAATTGCTTTACACTGACTGAATACTCTGAGGCTCTAGGACACAGCACAGGTCACAAATCTCACTAAAACAGGTCTGATCCCAGAACAGGGGAGTAACTGGGCCAATACATTCCCTTGGACATCCTCTTGCTTAGCAGATGTCTGTCCATTTCTCCCTTAGCCCTAACACTGACCCTTCTGGCACCCTGCTCTGCTTTTGCTCCACCTTCCAGTATGTCCAACTGCAGGGGCTGAATAAACCTACAAGAAACAACGTCTTATCTGACTGGGTAGACTCATAGCTGGATCCTGAAAGTGGTAGGGTTTGGTGTTGGAGCTGTTCTGGATGTCTTTGAAAATTTCCAATGCTCAGGCAAGTTTTGTCTAGTAATCCAGTGCCTTGGAAATGCAGCAACAAACACAGCAGAACAATGGAAGGAGGATACGGCTGTGAAAACTTTTGTTTCCCCTGTTCCACCTGATTAAGTAGCACATTTGACATTAAACAGCAGCCTCTGATGCTCTGTACAGCTGCGCGTGGATCAGAAATAGTGTGATACTTTATTTTCCCCTCTGATGGATATATACCCATGGCAGTCTCTGAACAAATGTATTTCAGTTTAAAACGTTATGAGTTCATAAAGGAATGCAGAACTGACATTGATGCTTTTATTGTCAAATCAGCTCAGCATATAACCTCTCTCCTTCAAGGAATGTCTTGAGCAAATAGATCTTGCAATGCGGTGTGAAGGTTAACGAGCCTAGTCCTTGTCTGGCTAAAACTGGCAGAAAAACGTTACAGTGGCTGCTTCTTCCTTTGAGATCCCCAAGACGGCTTGTGGCCCATGCTCCTACGATGAACTACATCTTCCCCAAAGCACTGCAGCTATGTTGGTGGCAGGCTGTGCTGTACAGTTTGACTACATATATTTTAGCATAGTATCTCTTTGGAAATACCAGTATTTCAGCAGACCCTGTACAGATGAGATTAAAAGGGCTGGAAATACAGATTACCAGAAGAATTCACACCTTAACCTCTTATTGAATTAGCTTGGAATGAAACTCTATAAATCTCTACAATTTCAAATATTGAAAGTGACCTGAAATGGACTTTTCAGCTTTTCCACTGGAAATAAAATGCCTTTAACAATCTAGCAGGAATCATATTTTCTGCTGAAATATCTTTTGGATATCAATTTCCTGGTCAACTCTTGAATTCCTAATGAATTCCTAAGAAACCAGTCTTTCTAAATCCCATAACTATTTTGGAAAGCCTCATTTTGTTGTTTGTTTTTTTTTTTTTTTTTTTTTTCCTACCCACTGAGAATGAAAATCTGGTTTTCCACATTTCAATCACCTTTTTTGCTATAACCTGTTAGGCAAAACATCAGTGAGACACTATAAAGGTCCTCAAAGTCTTTTCAGCGTATACAACTCAGGGCCTTTAATACAGCTAGCACACAAGCTGTGGGAGGGCTTTATGATCCATGTTCAGCACTCTGGATTACAAGAAGCAGAGTTCTACAGACCAGAGGTGCAACACACTGAAGAAGTGCTCCTCGTAGGTATATATGTAAAGAGCTGAGCAGGGTAATTGTAGAAAATTGTACATCTCAAACTCTCCTACAGGCTAATGGCAAGAAAATAATGAACTGGGAAAGTAATTTAAAAAAAAAAAAAAAGAACTCAATTGAAATATTCACTTTTCTTTATGGAAGGACAGAGGTTCTAGGAAGACTGTGAATACATATGAATATATAAAGCTAACTGCTGAGATGCCTATTCCAATGTGGTAGCCCACAACTAGGTTTAACAACTTCGCTAAAACAGAAGGGCTTAATCACTGGTCTTCATTTACAGTAGAGAAGACAGCAATACTCAAGTCATGTCCATCCACAAATACAACTAGACCCGGTCAGGAATCTACAGAAGCACCTCCACTGCCACACACCACTGGGTCCCACCACGGATGTGGATGATCAGAATGAGTTCTCAGATTTGTAGGACAACAGGAAATAAGGCCAGAAGAAACTGCCAGTAATTGTCTATCCATCTTCCTTCTCATCCATTTTACAATCCTCCTTAACTATGAAATGTTTGTGTCCCATGCTTGTTTTCATATTTAAGGCTTAGTACCTTTTCTTCCCTTCCTTAGGAATCTACAAACTTAATATGACCCTTTTTTTAAAAAAAAAAAGCAAGCAAAATATTCTTTTGGCAATGGTAATGCAGACACATAAATCTTAACTGCTTTTTCAATTCATGCACTGCATCCTTTTAGACTTGCTCCCTGCTGAAAGCAGCATGATAGCTGCAAATTTAAAATTGGTTCTTAATTTGAAGACCTTTGAGTTTTGATACTCTAGACTTGCATTTTCAAACTTCGTGACATTTATACGAAGGCACCAGGGTAATTAGAATTTATTTTTCATTATCGGTAAAAGAGCCTTCAGTATATTATGTCACGATTAATTTGAACACAAGTCCCTGAAACAAAAGAAAAGCAAGGAGAATGCTTCTAACTCAGTTTTACTACTAAGCAGTTTTTTGTAATGGAAATATCCTCCCTTTTTACAGCTTGAGAATTTTAGCTCTTAATGTCCTTGTCCATTTAAAAGCTTCTCTGATCATCTCAATCACCAAAAGGCTAGGTTCTGATTAGTTTGCTTCCTAGTGATCAAAATGTTACAAAGCAAAGGTTTTATTAATGTCACACTGTCACCCCATTTCAATGCTGCTATGACACTTTGCTCAAAACAGTTTGCAATGAAGACCAAACACATAAAACTTTACTTCTAGCTGTAAGTACAGTTTCCATGTAGTGTAAACCATGACCCCAATGCATGTGCAGAGTGCCCAGAGATACTCTCTTCCAGTTCTGACTGTTAATTTGATGCTAGCTCACTTGTGTGTACCAAACTGCTGTCATGGCATAGATATATTTGCCAACTGTATTGACTCTAATTGCATTCTGCAGTTTCCCTCCCTTGGTAGCTCTGGGGATGCCTTCTCTGCTGCAAAACAGTTCTCTCCCCAGCACAGACATCTCATCCTTGCAGAACACAGAAACCATCCCTGCTCTGGCACTCCTGGCTGAGGAAACTGCAGCCCTCGGTGCTCGCCTCCTCCTGGGAACAGGCCCTACAAACAGTGGTGACATCACTGGATTAGCGTGGGTGACAGCAGCAGGGACACAAAGGTGTCACACTTTGCAGGTAGCTCCATCACTGTGCTTATTTCAACAGCAATTGCTACCACCAGCCTTGTGCCATATAAGCTGGCCAAAGCGAGCTGTACACACAGCACATGAGAAAGCTTTGCTAGGAGCAGAGTGAGCTGAGACCATGCCTGGTCCTTGGAAACATAGAGATGAAATAGGCTCCATCCCACAGATTCCTCCAGCAGAAGCTGGCAAACAATTACTGCAATTTACAGCTGCCAGCCCCAAACATAATTAATGTGCAATCGCAGCCAGACGACCATCTTAAGGGACAATGTGGTCTACTTAGCTCACTTACCCATAGTAAAAGGACTTTATTTTTAGGGATCATTGCTAATGGCAGACAGTTTCTTGGGGGCCATCAGGACTTAAGCAGATGTGGGAGCAGATGGCAGGACAATAATGCTTTTTTGGATGATTGACTACTACCTTTTGCCAAATGCCAGTGGTAATAAAGATGTTTTGCCCATCTTAGATCAAGCGACAAGAAATTTTCATCCCAAGAGGTGACAGGAGTTGAATTTTACTTTTCTTTGTGTGTTTGTAAGCACTAAGAAGTACCCATGAACTGTACTCAACAACACTTTCGCCTTCTTTCCTTCCATCTACAAAATTGTAGTTCTCTCTATATTTTGAAAAGGTAATACAAATATTTAATCAGTTTTGTCATGTCTCGACTCTGTTGAAAGCAGGATGACATATATACCAAAGCAAGGGAGTAAAATCTGCCTGGCAGAAGGGAAAATTTATGGCTGCAATTTTGCAGAGGGGTCCCTATGATGCAGTAAACTGCAAGAATGAAGCATGAAGAGTTTATTAAAGCCATAAGAATCCTGAGATGAGATTACAGCCTTTATACTCTGCCATGCTTCAGATTTGATAACGCATGTCTCCCACCCACCCCTGCCCCCTGCCAGCTCTCCTGGAAAGGAGGAGAGAGGAAAAAATCCACAGTAGATTGATTTTGATTTCACATGTAGCATTCTCATTAATTTTCAAGGCATCAGCTCACGCAGATCAAAGTGGCAGAAGACGCTGACATCAGCTTTCATATCTGAGAGCTTATCACTCCCTGATGATAAAATTGCAGGATTATCAAGGAGTGCATCTGCAAGTCTATAGCTACTGTAAAAAGTATTGTGACATATAAATGTACAATGTGATACCATTACTGTATCATCTTTACTGGAACACTTAGCAAAACATTTTCAGTGTCACCAAGTGACAGTCATGCCTTTGATTTTATTTCTCAGTTTTGTAGCCTTGGAAATTATAATTTGGGGATAGCACATTTTTTTTCTTTGTCCTGGCTGTCCCCAGCTCTGACATGACCATCTGCAATGGAAAATGTGCCATGAAAGATATGGACCAGCATGGCCAAGGAATCCTTCACCTTTTTCAGACCTGCTGATGGAGTGTCATTGTGACAGCAAATGATTCCTTAACACCATCATTAGAAATGCTTATTTTATCATTCCAGGTTTGTGGTTTTTTTTTTTTTACACTTGGTTTGCTCCTATGCAGAACGTCAGGAGTAAGAGACATGACATTCCATGGACTTTACAGAAGCTATGCCCTCTCGTTTGCTTGTTTTGTCAGCAGGGGAGACAAGTCAAGGAAAACACTATTTCTTTATTTAGTCTTCCTTGTTAATGCAGACGACTGATACAGTCCTAAGACCTCTTAGGGCATTAAATAAATGGGAAGACAATTTCCCAATAACCATGGAGTGTAACATCCCTGGTACTTGTTTTTTGACAGCAGAGAGAGGGGTTGCAAATTCTCTGTTTGCAGGGATAACAGTTGCACTTGCAGTCACTCTTCTTCCCTATTCCATGTCCTACCATTCAACAGTGCAGGCTTAGGGATGAGTTCACAACAGGAATACAGGGAAGGGCTATCTAAAGAAGCTTAGACATTTAGCTAGACATTTCACGAAAAGCCTAGTTGGTTGTACAGCTCTGAGTAAGTTTTAGAGGAAACAAACCTGTAACATTTCTTCCCATTCTGGGAATCATAAAGGAGGGCAGATCCATCCTTTCTTGATAACTGTGGTACTGTACCTAACCTAAAGTCAAAATGTGTTTATGGATTACAAAGATTGTAAAAACAAGGGTAGAAAGTACACTTGTAGCACACATCATGTAGGTTTGGTTCTCACCAACCACTGGGGCGGTGGCGGGAGGGGGAAGTCTATGTTCTTGTTTACCACAAATCCAAATCAATCCAGAAATCTTCAGTCAGAAATACTGCGAAGGCTACACTTCAAAATGCAATACTAACATCAAGCTGTTTTGTAGCTGTTAGTACATAGTCCTCACCCTCAGGAAGTCGTGTACAAGCAGTCCCAATGAATTTTATTTTTATGGCTCTAGCCTTGGTCATGCCAGTCCTTACAGCCTACCAACTCAGACTCAGTGCACATCTGCCTCCTACAGTTGCTTTTGTACAGCTGCATCAAGTAAAACGCTGCATCTCCACTCTGTCTCAATGTTTTTCTGATTATCTTTGATCTGAGAGACTGCAAAAGAGTTACTAGTACTGGTCAGGATGTAGGTCACCTGCCTCATAGTGAGAAACTGAAGACATTTGATTAGGTTTATCCAAGAAAAAAGTGTGATTCACAAAGGCAAGAGTTTTGCAGTAGAGCCAAACTAGAATTAAGAGTCATGTCCTCAGGGACAGGGCAAACATCACCTGCAAATAAAGGCCATGTGCCACTCCAAAAAATACATGTAAGATAAATTACAGACCAGAAACAATAAAATTATGATCAGCATCAACGATAGTTCATTTTGATGTTGAAATGACCCATTACTTTGTGGGTAAGTCTTATCAAGCTCACTGTACTGAAGCTACTTGTGTTGCTGATAACAGTGTGTCTGTGAAGGCTTCTAGCTGACTGTAGGCTGGAGAACATGCTCAAAGAGGGCACACATCCAAAAAGTGACACATCCAGATTTTCTGGATGTTAGCTCAGTCTGAGCTCCATAGGTGTTGGCTATGCTGCCTAAAGTTGCTTTGAATTAGCCATTCACCGTATCTACCTATCTAAGGTATCATTCAGATGAATGACAAAACCAAGCACTTTCCAAGGAAAGGGACTAACCTTAGCAATAAGAAACAAATGGAAAGCTCAGCTGACTGATTAATGGGAATAGCAGTTTGGTTTGTGGTTAGAAAAAATAACATGCCACCCAGAGGAAAAAAAAACCAAAAAGCAACAAACAAACAAAAAAACCCCCAAAGAGCAATGCTAGGATAACCTGAATGGGAATTGCACAAATCACCTTTTTGGAAAGTCATCTACCATCTCCTTCATATATGGTGTGAGGTCACGATCACTGAAACACTGAATAATGCATACCACCTCTTTTCTTTAAATGTAAAGAAAGAGCCTGTGATATAAGACCAATATGATGACTACTTAAACACATTCTAGGCAGGACTCAGACTGAAGACATAATGAAGAAATACCACCCAGCAGAAGTAATAATACATCCTGTCAGTACTTGTAACAGTCCAAAAGCAATTTATTGACTAGAACTGGGAAGAAAATACTTCTGTTCAGTAGGATCTTCTGACATTTTGAAATGCATTTGTATTGTAAAATAGCACAAGAGTTGAGATTTCTTGTGAAACTTAAAAATTGGGAAATACCAAAAGACTGTGTTTTGATAATGTTGAATCTTTTTGTTTAAAAAGGGAAGAGGATGTTTTAAATCAACATTGAAACAATATAAAAGAAAATAAAGAATGTTTTAGCATAGAGTTATTGTTCTAGCACAAAAGTCTCAATGGAATTAAATGAAATAGCATGAAAATTAAATGTTTTAATTCACTGAGACAAGCCATTCAGCATTACTTAAATGATGTGAGCAAGATATTTGCTTCCATCCCTCCCCATTGAAAATGGCACCAAAATGTAAATGTGGCCTTGAAATTTCTGCTTTGCTGAGACTGCACTATTCCAGTGGAAAAACCTCATTTTGGTACATTTTTCTTTGCTCTTATTTCTACATATAAAATATGGAGTCTGCTGCAAAAAAGGCTCCACTACGCTGTTCACAGTTAAGCAAACTGGCTATGATAGTAAGAGCCCCTTTATTTTGGAACTCTTACCTGAGCAGTGGAAGCTAGTAGATGGTGAGTTCTTTTGCAAACGGTGTCCCGTTTAGCTCAGAGTATAAATGCTTTCCATGAAATCTTCAGATCATGCCTGGGAAATTTCTGTTTAGTTGAATTTTGAGAGCTACAGCATGTTTAATGGGACCAGACTCAGATATGTTGATGGGGATTTAGTAGCAGCAAAGCTAGTAAATATCACTAAAAGTCTGTATCAGATTGTGACCTTCCCAAATTCAAAACATAACATCATTAAGCACAACACAGCCTACTATAATGCTCTTTTACAACCTTCTTCTTCCTTTTCCAACTTGTCAACTCAGGTGAGGCTTTTTACAGCTATCCAGTGACACTCCACTGATAAATTCAAGTATCTCACTGATGTTCTCAGGCTGCTTTTTCCTACAGAGCTTCCGGCTACTTTGACACACAAAATGAGAGCATCCTCTCATTTGGCAGAAGGATTTCTTCGTCAGCTAAGGCAGGTGAGGATCTGCTAAGATGAATGCAAAGAAAAACTGCCATTGAAGACACCGCTTGGAATTTTAAAACCTAGATCATCCCAAGTCTGTTCTGCTCATCTAAAGGTTATTATTTAACCTGCAAAATGTTGTGTGATTAAAAGGTCAAGCTTTTAAAGGAGTGCACATTTTAATGCTATCACTAGTGAACTTGTTGAGTTAATGCCCATATTAGGTCACTGAGTCAAGTATTCTGGCCTATTAATATTTATAGCCAAGCAACTGAGTGAAGATATTTGGCACCTACATGGTGCACTACTTGAGTATACACCCTACACGCAGGAGATGGCAAATAGCATGACTTTCATTTTACAGAAGAAATAAAACAAAGCGTACGGGGGAATTGCTGCCACATGCTTGCCCAAGATGATTCGGAATCTCGTGATGCTGGGAACTTGACTCACCAATCCTGGCAGCTGCCCCTTCTGAGACACAAGCTCTTAGCCAACATGCAGCTCTGACCCGAATGGCAGAAAGGAGCTTCCACATCTCCAGGCATGTTTTACGGAGAAGAGATAGGAGAGAGGGGATGCTACAGCCCATGGTGCTAACATGGACTGACTCCAGGAGAGCAAAGGACAGTCAAGACAGCAGATAAACATGATTACCAATACTGATCACTATTTTCAGAGGGTTTTTTACACTGAATTTCCACCCACAAAAGTGGTGGTTTTTTAAAGACACTAATAATATCTGAATTTTCAGTTCTTGTAAAGAGTTTGTTGCTGTGTTAAGAGTAGAAAAGGTTCATTCTGACCATCATGAAAGTGATCCCAAACCGAAGACTTCAAACTCCATGTTGTAACTTTTATGCCTTATGGGTAACTCATTCCTGTTCTTTCTGTCCTCCTCTCACGTTTGGTTTATTTTTATAAGATATTTCAGTTTTAAAATTGGATTGACTAAAGAACCTTCCTATTTTATACCCTGTGTGAGATCTTTCAATATAAGCTGTTTAGTAACCTTAATTACTCTTGACAGGATTTGCTATACATATCTGTTAAAGCAATGCAACTGAATTATCTCAGGTGCTCTGTCTTACTATCACTCCTTATAATTACCTCTGAAATCATAAATCTCTTGTAAACCTGACTTTTGTTTTCATTTTGTTGCCTATTTGAAAGCCATTCACACTGAAATGATCTCATGAGCCTTTGCAAATTGAGAAAGAAAACATTGTTAAATGTATATTTCAGACTCTCCTTGAGCAAAAACATGTATTTCTAAAAAGGTTCCATATTTTTATCTTTTCGCTTTGCACAAGTGTCTTGTGAGCACCTGTGTTCTGGTAGAATATTAGAACTGCAGCCAATTTATATGGATTTCCAAACCATATTTCTTATAATATGGCCCCAAAATATATTTCTCAGGATCCACTGCAAATACTCTACATCACAGTTGAAAACTGAAAAAGGTTATATACTGGCCTCAGTCACACATAGAGAATTACTCAATCCCCTCAAAAAGTGTGTGGAGGTGTAATGCAGAGTCACTCTGTCCCAGCTGATCCCTCTTACAACCCTTCTTACTTCAGCAGCCACATGGCTTTGCAGCCTTTGCCTGCATCAGCTCCCTTCTCTCTTTGGGGTGATGCCACAGGATGGGGAAATCAAAATGACAGCTTGATTCCCATCTGCTGCAGAGACCCACCTTCACTCCCAGTAGCCATCACATCTTGTGTTGCATCCTGAAATGGTGCTCCATGAAAGACAGTAAGAGATGTATCACTTCTATGACCAGCCCCCCCACAGAATTATATAAATGATGTCATATACCCACATGCACCAAAAAGTCAGATCAAATTTGAAATGAAAACTGTTCAAGTCTCACATTTTTCTTGACCTAGAACTGCATATGAGTCTGTTTTGAAGATTGCTGGAACAAGAGCTGGAACCAAACCAACTCTACCTGAGATGCAGCTGGCCTGACTCCGTAAGAGGCACATACACACAGACACATAAAGGAGCCTGCCCATATTCCAGACCCAAACCTAACTGGCAGAGTCTGTACTGTATTTGCAGTTAAGTGTTACATTATGAAATAAAAATAAAGAAAAAAACCCATTGGCTGCCTTTGATAATTTGATATATTCTAATATGTGGCATCTGACCTCCCCACAGATCCCAGAAGATACTGCCAGGAAATGCCACGTTCAGAGCCCATGTAGTGGGACTGATAACAATGAACTCATTTTCCACAAAAGAAGGGCTATCATGTGGCCACTGATGAGGACTGCCTTTGGACATATGTAGTGGAAAGAGAAAAGAATTACCCTCACGCTGACCTGACACCAGTCATCACAGCAAACAGACTAACAAGTGACAGTGCAGAGCTGCTCCACCTCCTCCTTTCATTTATGTTTGCATTTATAACTTCAGTGGTATCACAGGTCTGATGCAGGATAAAGAAGTATGTGGAATTTCTTGCAGAGAGCAAGTCAGGAGATCACAGTACACCTCCAGAGCCAGCTATCAGTGCATGTAAGAGCTCCCTGTACAAAATCTCAGAAATTCCTTATCTAGGCAAGCCTGCTGTATATCTTGTACAAACTTATAAGCATATACTTTAGGCCTACAGTGTTTCACACAGCAAATGCATATGTGCACTCATTCGCTCCAGTCTGATAGTCAACCCCTGAGCATACATACACAATCTTGATTTTTTCCAAGTAATTCACACCTAAGCTACTGCCCCTCCAAGATGTCAACCAGAAGTGATACAACTTTGCAGTAGTTTCTGTTTCTTTTATACTGAGGAAAATACTGAGCCGAAACTGAGCCCAATGAAAACTTCAAATATGATGCAACACAAGACAGCAAACCAAAGAATCACACAATAACGTGGCTAGAGAATTCTCATGTGCTTGCAGTCCCTTTTCAGGCAAACTCTCCCCAGCTGTTTTTGTGAGATGAATTAGAAATGACCTGATGTGCTAGAGAGCAACATGCTCCCTCTGTTCCAAGCAATATGATGCATTCAAAGTGGAACAGATGCAATCAAAGGGATGAGGGAAAAAGCAACTCAGTTTAAAAGTTGGTAGGTCAAGAGTTCTGTTGGGAGACAATTAGCATAGGCTGACTCACAGCTGGGACAGGGATGATGTTTCCTAGATCCCCTGAATGCCCGAACCCTAACCACAAAGAGTGCAGTAGTTCTAGAGTTAGGGGTCAGTGTACACATGCAGACATGCACACATGCACATACTCATGCTCTCTCATTTCTTATTTTCCCTTTTTTATTTCACCATGCAATAAATGCACGCTCTTCAATTTGATTTCCTCTCCCCAACAGGAGCCTACGTCAATGGTGCCATCCCCTCCATTTTGCTACAAGTAACCACCTGCAGAGTTTCTCTTGGTTAGTGATCAGATTTATCCATTAAGGCTCTAACTCATTTAGGAAAGTGCTCGCATATGTGCGTAAAATCACTGCCCAGATGTGGTTCAGCTACAGTGTGTTTATCAGTCTCTTCTTCAGGAGTTGGTCTTACATATTTTTCCTGGGAATGGACATGTGTAAAGTGGGAGGTTGCTAGCCAGTTGATTATCCCCTGGGGACATAGCAAACTATGCATACTGCTTCTTATTACTTTAATCATGTAAGTGTCTGAAATGAGTTTATATTGGGCTCTTGAGACATTGGGTAGGAGAGATAATTGCATAAGTACCTGTCCTTGTGCTAATTGAAGAGAGGAATAACAACAGGGCAACAAGCTGGCCAGACAAGACACGGCAAGCATTTGACTCGGGTTTTGTTCACTGAGCCAAACAGTCATCCGTGCTCCAATCACATCTACCACATTCCTGCAGCAGCTACCTAGTTAGGCGCAACAGTCCAGACAACCACTGTTCAATAACATCTCATGGAAATTAGAGCTGCTCAAAGAAAATTAATCCAAATTGAAAGAAATGACACTCAAGTAACTGCAAATACTAATATGGTTTTGCTCTTATTTTAATTAAATGTGTCCAAGTTTGCAACACTAATACAAAGATTCAAAACTTCCAGGTCTGAAAGACGGTAGGTTTAGACTGGATATAAAGAAGACATTTTTTATGATGAGGGTGGAGAGACACTGGAACAGGTTGCCCAGAGGAACTGTAGATGCCCCATCTTTGGAAGTGTTCAAAGTCAAGTTGGACAGGGCTTTGAGCAACCTGATCTAGTGAAAGATGTCTCTGCCCACGGGGGTTGGACTTGGAAGGTCCCTTCCAACCCAAACCCTTCTATGATTTTATGATTCCTACCAAATGCAGGAATACATACAGGGAGGCAAATGTGTTTTGGTTGTCAGTTTGTCAGTGAAAACACTAAAGTTTAACAGAAAAACAAATCGGCGAAAATGGAAATTATTTTGAGAACTGAATTTCTTAACCACCTCTGATAAAAATGTTAAAACTATACCAATCCAAAGGTAATGAACATCACTCTTAGCAGGAAGAATTCAAGCCCTGAAGTCAATAGATATGCTTATAGGAGTAACTATCAGTACAATCATAGCTTTCAAAATAATCTCAGAAAGGAAGCATGCCTAAGAGAAGACATCTACTGTAATAATCTTTTTTCTGTAACATCTGCCATCATGTAGAAAAAAATTCAACTTCTCTTTAAAACACTGTCAAAAAAGACCTGCAATAGATGTGGAATATACAATTTGGGTAAACGTGTTGTTAATCAATAACATTTCAGCTACCATGGAGAACATAGTTCAGCTGAAGGCACTGAAATCACATACTATGAAAGCAGACTCAGAATGCCCGAGCATGATTCAACCATTGTAAGCTGCCAAAAGAACCATGATACTAGAAATCAAAACCAAGTCAGAAGGGTGCTTTGTGGCACATGATAATAAAACATCTCCTATAAGATTCCTCTTTCCATGCCTACACACAGAACGTCATGCCCAAAACACATAAACGGTAGCCAAGAAGCCTTTCTCCTGCTGATGTTCATGTGTGGATTTGTTACTGGAGCTTCTCTCCCATGTGCACCAGACAGCATGTAACACAGTTTCCTGTCCTACACAACCATTGGAGGGATAAGTGACTCAAATATTTTGGAGACACACAGTCATTTCAGTAAATATAGCCATATAGAAAGGTAAAAAAAGGTGTTTGGGATGTTGAAAGTGCCTGTTCTTATCCAGTGTTATCTACCATTATAACTACTGGAACTTTATTACAAATATTAATCAGTACAAATATTGTCTCTGTTGGTTAGCAAACCTGATATCCCTCTGCTCATTTTCTTGTTTCTGAAAAATTATGTGAAATGTTTTCATTATTATAATCGTTGATCCTTAGCATTTCCCATCAGATATTTGCTGCTGCCTGTCCATGTGGTTGATTATCTAAACTACTGGGCATTGCTAGTGACAGACTATGTGACTATCACATTTTAAACAGGATATAACAATGAAGACACTTTACAAGGTCTTGTTGGGAGATGCCTTTTGATATACTGAAGAGAAACCTTGGCTGTATACTTAGCTTTGTTGCTGATCTTCCCTGATACTGATCATGGCATCTTTGTTTCTTTTTCCGTAGCTTATGCCCTTCAGAATGCAGTCTGTCTTTTCACAAGTATCTGCTCAGCACTTTGAGCAGTAATCTCCCAATTTTAAAGAAAAACAGTAAGGAGCAAGTGGACACTGAAGATGCAGGTAATTCCATTCATGCTAAAATATGCTGTACTTTCAAGATCTGCAAACATTTCCAGCTCTTTCACACAGAGACTTCAATATTTATGACTAGTAACATATCCTCTACTAATCCAGATGTTAATTCAAAAAAATATTTCCATATCTACTTGATAGCGTTTGTAAGAAAGCATCTGACTATCCACAGCTGTGCTTTAAATGCTGTGGATGACCTGCCATTGCACTGCTTGCTATGTAGTCATCGACTCACCGGGCCTTTTAGTCCTTCACGCTGTCACTAGTATGTGAAGCATGTTCCTTTTCACTACAAGACAGAACTGATTTCGTGAGTCTGACAGCTCCTTTCCTTCTCCTGCACAGGAGAATGTGGCTTCACAAACAGCTCTAAAGAAAAAAAAAAAGAGAGAGAGAAAATAAATTAGTTCAATAAACAAGAAAACATCCTTCAGAAATGTGTTTTCTGTTTACTAACACTGTGACCTGTTAATAAAGTTCTGATACCACAGGAAACAGGTGATGCCATCTTCAGTTTTCTGCCAGTAGGTAGCAGATGATCACAAGTCTATGCCTTGGTATATTACTCCTGCAGTCTGTATTAAAGATGGAAAAAAAATGGTCCAAAAAGGAACACACTTGTGTTATTTACTGAATACAGTCAAACTGACAGCTCTGCCTACAACCAAGGCTCCTCACAACCACCAATCTTTGTTGCAGCTCCTCCTGCTATTTTTCTTTTCTTTTTTTCTCTGGGAAAATTTTTACAGAACAATTCTTCACCTAAATGACTAATCTAGAACCTGCAAAATCCAGTAACACTGATGTCACTAAATGCCTGGCACAAGAAGCATAAATCTTCTGGACCAGCCATCTTTTCAACTCTAACTGCATCCATATGACAGTAAGGTCAGATTGAAAAGACTAATTTAAACAGACAACTATTAAAATGCTTTCCTAGGACATACAATCTGCCGTAGCATTTCAAGACCTATTTTATCATAGTGTTTAATGCCAATGAACGATGTCCAGCCCACTGGTTGTCACTTTTTCAAGCGTCTTCCCCTCTCACCAAAGGATTTCCCATCCTTCAGTCACAGCCCAGACATCACAGCACTGAAAGAGCCCACCTCTGCCTACTGTTGCTCAAGTTTACTCCTTGAACACACACCAGGGGGTTTGCCCACACCATGTGCTGTCCCCCTGCCTCAGATCCCACACTGATATGCTGAGGTAGACACCAACCACTACTGAATAATGGAAACAGCAAAATTCATCTCAGGCTCAGTGAAACAAGTTACCCTGCTGTCCCTAATCACATACCAATAGAGAAAATAGCTGATTGCTGGGGTTTACTCCATGTAGCCAGCAGCATTACAGTGGGATTACTTGGCTGAAAGGTGAGCTGGAGAGAACTGAATGCTATTATTTAGCAAAGAATATAATTAACAATCACAACCTAATTAAGGGATGACATGGGATTCTTTGCCATTTGAAGCATTTAAATGAGGATCCAGAGTCTCTGTTTAGCAGAGGCAGTATCTCTGGCAAAACTACAGGCTCCATGAAGGATTTATGAGCTTTAATCTATGAGTAATACTGAAGGTCAGAAAAGAACCATCTTATTTGGTTTTGAAATCTTGAATCTAGGAATAAATAATAGGCCCACATCACCATGCACATTCGCTGTTCACCTCTACTATTTTCCTTGTACATTTTAACCCAGTGACTGTTCCTCCTTCACTGTCACAGTGGAAGGATCAGATGGAAAGGTCAGCCAGTCTTGCTGCTCCTGCAATACAGAGTCAAACCTATCAGCAGTTTCTCCATCCCTTAGAAACCACTTGCAAATTTCCAAGCATTAGCTAATATCACATCAAAAGAGGCAGAAAGGTGATCCCAGCTATGTAAGACTTATAGTTTGTAAGGAAAAGAAAGCTAAAGTCTGGAAGAATGAGATCACTTCTACCCAGACACAAGAAGAGGAAAAGGCTCCCCCCTACACTTGCGCATGAGTTCTTGACAGAACCAAAATCTGAACTACTGTGGTATTTTCAGAATACTATACCTGTGTGGTTAACAAACCTGCAGCATTTCCTACTCAGGAATAAAGAGGCTCCTGTGTAGAGGTATAATATAAAGGTATGCCTTAGTCACTGATCCCTCTTTCCTTTCTTATCAGATGAAGTTTTCACTGCAAGGGTTGAGCAGGAATGAAGAACGTGCCTTCAAGCAGTCATCACACACAAAAAAATTGCTTATTAAGCCTTAGCTAAAAGTATTTTTAAAAAAGATTTTACATTGTAGCAATAAAAATGAAGAAATTTATAGATATTGATTATGTGTCCTAGGCAGGAAAGGAAAGAAAGCAAAAGGAACAAAAAGACGATGACTTTATTCCTGGAAGTAATCCTGATCCATATGATACAAATCAAAAGAAAAGAACTTGGCATATACTTTAAAGAGTAACTGATGAACAGATTAATCTATTAATTCTATCATGCTGTTTTCTATCTTCCTGTGTTTTTATTCTCACTAGCTCTCATTTTGCAAAACTATTTTCTATTCAGTCGAAGAATTATCTCATTGGTTACTAAGACATGAGATGCCATATGACACACAGACCATAGGACACACTGAAATATTTCTGTAGTCAGTGCATTCTTTGAATGGCCAAGGTCCCCAGGAGGTCAGTATATGTAAACTCTACAGAAACCTGATATACATGACTATGAACATTTAAAATTTGCACCAGCGTACCTCACTGACAACATCTATGCAGCATGATTTGCAAAGATGTTTGGGACATTCAAGTTGATCTTCATTGGGATTCCTGAAAATCAGGGCTTTTAAAGAGGCCGTCCTTGGGGAAATGTTCTTGACAGTGCTAGTGATATATCTTCAGTTATGTGGCACGCTTCTCCCATCACCCTGGCTGTTGCTAGATGTACACTTTCAAGAATCAGGCCACATTAATGCCCAAAGAGTGAATCATAGAATCATATAATGATTTGGGTTGGAAGGGACCTTAAAAATCATCTAGTTCCAACCCCCCTGCCATCAGCAGGGGCACATTCCACTAGATCAGGTTCCTCAAAGCCCTGTCCAACCTGGCCTTGAACACTTCCAGGGAGGGGGCATCCACAACTTCTCTGGGCAACCTGTTCCAGTGCCTCACTACCTTCACAGTAAAGAATTTCTTCCTTCTATCTAATCTAAATCTACCCTCTTTCAGTTTAAAACCATTGCTTCTTGTCCTGTCACTACATGTTGCTGTAAAAAAATCCTTGCCCATCTCTCCTGTAGGCCCCCTTGAAGTACTGAAAGGCCACCATAAGGTCTCCCCGGAGACTTCTCTTCTCCAGGCTGAACAACCCCAACTCTCTCAGTCTGTCCTCATAGGGAAGGTGCTCCATCCCCTTGATCATTTTCATGGCCTCATCTGGACCCACTTGAGTAGGTCCATGTCCTTCTGATGCTGGGGGCCCCAGAACTGGACACAGTACTGTGGGTGGGCTCTCACAAGAGCAGAGTAGAGGGGAAAAAAATCACCTTTTCTTGATGCAGCCTAAGATACAGTTGGCTTTCTGAGCTGTGAGCGGACATTGCCGGCTGCTCTCAATCCACTCATCGCCCAGCCTGTATTTGTGCTTGGGATTGCCACAACCCATGCACAGGACCTTGCAATTGTCCTTGTTAAACTTCATGAGGTTTGCATGGGCCCACCTCTCAAGACTGAGGTCCCTCTGGATGGCATCCCTGCCCTCCAGCGTGTTGACCGCACCACACAACTTGGTGTCGTTGGCAAACTTGCTGAGGGTGCACTCAATCCCACTGTCCATGTCACCAACAAAGATGTTAAACAGCGCCGGCCCCAACACCGACCCCTGAGGAACACCACTCGTCACTGCTCTCCATTTGAGTTGTTGAATACCTCAGCCTTCTCCATATCCCAGGTAACCAGGTCTCCTCTTTCCTTCCAGAGGGCCCAGATTTTCCCTAGTCTTCCTTTTATCACCAATGTACCTATAGAAGCACAAAATATTTTGAATTTTCTTTAAATAGAGGAAGTTTTAAAATATTTTGTAGACATAATATGAAGGAAAAAAGTAATAGTTAAGGATAGAATCCAGAATACATTGTGCTATCCCAAACCATGGCCTTGGTTTGCCATAAACATTGCTCAAAGCAACTATCTCAGTACATTCAATTTCCCATCTACTCAAGGACTAGTCACCACTTTCTCTTCAGGCTGTTGGATAACTTTGTAGCTACCAAAAACTGATTTGTGGTACAAAAATAGGGTTTAAATAGACAGCACCTGAGATATAACCTTCATTAGAGATATCACTGTTGTTACTTCTCTATGAGTAGCACTGTGGCTGCAAATGGAAATCTATACCATGAATCTCATTAATATCACACTATTGACCATCTTTCCCTGTCCACGGTAATTCATAGAGCCATTTCCCTACTTTATTACTCTGCAAGTTCAGGTGACATTCTGCAGATAGTGACTGTGTATCTGTATTATAGTATTTATCGCCCAGAATCACTCCTTACAAAAAGTTTTCCAATGTGTGATGTTCTTATCTGGGCACTGTGACATCCACTGATCAGTTACGCGCTCAGGACTGAAGTTTGTTCCTCATGAACTGGCTGGAAATTTTGCTGCTTTCAGTAGGAATTGCAGCTGGTAAAACTGAAGGCCCTATGGGACCCTAATTCACGTCTTTACCCTGGCTGTATACAGTCATAAAATCACATATGTAACTTAATTCAGTGAAAAAAGAAAGGACAGCCTTCAGCTTTTGTTAGATGGAAAGCACTAACAAAAACTGCTGGGGATGAAACATCTTTATTCAGAAGCGACATATACAAAATCTTATACTGGAATTTGAATATCATATTATTCAGTGCCCTCAGCTGCTGGGGATGTGCAGGAGTAACAATGCACACTTCAGAAAGATGTGTTTTGAGTAGTGATGGTGGTGGTTTTTTTAAAAAACAAAACACAAATCAGTGTTTCTGGAGTGCATTATTATTTGGACAGACAAAGACCTCAAACTAATAAGTAAAAGTGGGTTTAAAATAAAGATATTTGACATATTGATCACTTATGAGTGAGGGTATTACCTTTGGAAGCAATCCCCTCTCCAAAGTTTATTACATTTCAAAATAAATCAAGTTTGCTTAATCTATAGTTAGCATTTGCACTTCATGCATTTTTTTCCTGAACAAAGATAAAATGCCACGTACAACAAACTAATGGTTTAGAAATAGCGTTCACATTAATCACCCAAGTACCAAATTGGTGCCAATCCATATATCTTGACTGTGATACTTTCAGAAGAAGGACAGATAAATAAACAGCCACAAAATATGGAAATGCTCAGCTCGAGTAGAATAAACTCCAGTGTTGGTGAAAAGGAAAATATGAAAGAGGTCATTAAACACATGCTCACACAAATTTATTTACATTTAAAGAACAAGGGTACCATTTGCTGTAACTAAATGTAAGATAATTAAAAGTGGAAACTACCAATTAGAATATATATATTAGCAATAAGTATTCTAAAAAATACTACAATGCTGAATGTGCCAATACTATCAGTTCATTTCATTTTTCAAGCAGTGCCATTTCTATAAGCTCTACGTAGAATTTTTAGTATACAGCATAGTTCACTGATTTCTTATGAGGACAAAGCACACTGACTTTCCCCTTGAATTAAATGTCCGGTAACAGGCTGCACATACTAAATAACCTCCCTTCCAAACGCTTCTTGCTCTCACTCTGTATTGACCTAAACATGCATGCACATGAGTCCAAATTTTAGGATTGTTTGCATATGTTGAGCATAACCTGTATCAGCAACTACAATAATACAGCAATAACCTGTTAAGAAACTACAATGCACTTGCAGAAGCAGCCAGGCCTGATGGTTGCAGGCTGGTGCCCAAAAATACGGGTTCCCTTTCTTCTCTGTCCAGGTTCTCCAGCAATGTCTAACTCCTCAAGATGGTTACCCCCTTTCCATGGATCTGTTTATAGTTCTTAACATCAGGGGACACTTCCAGTGTAAAAAATAAATTTGTTCCTTTCAAACTAAACTACCTGAAGACCTATTCAGTCGTGCTAAGCACCACCCAGCTCCTGACATAGGCAGGGCCAGCTCTGAGTTTTAGGTATTGTCACCAACAAATTGATGCGGAAATTGGTGCCCTGTCAAAATGAACCAAACCTGGGGAGCATCAGGAGTGGGAGTGACATTGGATAAATGACACATAAGTACCTCCCCAGTTATGACTGAAATTGTGGGATCTGCAAGTGCTTTTTGGGTAGGTAGGAATCATGGTGCTCAGACCCTGCTCAGGAAGGTCTGGAGAAAACTACATACCCTTTACAAAGTCCACATCTAACTTCTCTGATGCAAGCCTGATGCATTGAAAGCTGCCTTCTAAACAATTGCTCTGTATTTTTGTACATCATCCACTCCCCAAAAGCCTAACCAAAAGCATGAAGAGCAGTGGAAGGGGCTGCCAAAAGCAAGGCTGTGGTGCAATGCTGCTGATGCAGCTTCCCACCACACTGAAGCTCATGGGGCTGACAGGGCAAGCACAACATATACCCAGAGACCAGCCCAGTCTGCAGTCCAGATCAGGCTTGGGACCAGGCTCTCTGAGCCCTGCTCAGCATTAAACTGCAAGACTCCCTCCCCCCAGTTCATAAACAAAGATTCTAAGTGGACTCACCTCGTTAAATAAATGGGGTCTCCTTTTCTGTGAGGAGGAGAGAGATAAAAGAGCATCAGGTGCTGGCTCCTTTTTGCATGAATGCAGCCATGTGTATCTTCCATTAGTGCAAAAGAGCTTTACATGCATATACACACTGAGAAAATACTCTGCCCCCATACCTCTGTTGAAAGGAGAACAAAAGTACTGAATGAATGGTAATCCTAAATACAGTGGTTAATAGAGTATCACGTATAACTGACAAGCAAGATAATATGCCTGCAGCAAAAGAAACACATTTTTATTATCAGTAGGTAAAAGCAAGTGGATGGAGTGTTTCTTACAAATTCCTATTTACACATTTCATAAAACCTTGATTCCCTGTAGTCCTGTCCATGAAAGCACTTCAAATTCATTTCTGCGAGTAACCCAATTCACTATTATGACAGCAGGCTTTAGTCCCTGCAAAACAGCAAGACTGAGACTATTTCAGAGTCTTTCTCCTGCAGACAAAGGAAATCTCATCCATGAAGATCTCCTGGATGACAGTCCCCATCATGACACAGATGAATATGAAGATGATGATGCAGTTCAAGGAGAAATACTGCCGTAAGACTATTACAAACAGCAAGAAATATGTAAAACAGAGACAAAGTGCTTTGCCAAGAAATTACAATTTAGCATCTTTCAGAAATATAATGACACCATAGCAGCACCTCAAGGTCCCAGCAGAGGTATGTGCTGCAAGCTAAGAGGTTCCTTGACCCCAAAGATCCTGTAATCTAAAGAGGCAAAATTACACAATACTTCACAGGGGGTAGGTAGGCCAAGAGGAGAAGCCAGTTGCTTATGGTTATTTCACATTTAGGCGCAAGCTGTAAGGTGTCCTGGGCGCAGGCTTAAATACTTGTGGTGTCTGCAAAATAGTAAACACCTGCTCCTGATACTCACAGACTTCCTGAGTAGTCTGGCCATGAGCCCACATGGGAGGCAACCTTCATAAAAAATAAGACCAGTTGTATTTATCTAATTTAGTACCATAAATTGCTCTCAGATCAATGGAAATAATTGTTTTAGTTTTAAATTCACCTCTTTAGGTGTCTCCGAACACCTATATACCTTTCAGTATGGGTTGGGGGACCATAATACCTCCTCTGTTAATTACTTTCTAAAACTTTGTCCTGTATGTTTTTATCAGGATAAAAGTCTTCTCTAAGGCTTACAAGTGCTAAGATTTCAAATTTCTTCAGGTGTATATATATTTCTGTGGTCTCATATTTCTCCTCCTTACCAGTGAACTTCATTTATTTGCTCACAAACCAACTCAGAACAACATTTGTCGACGAATTTAATGCTCTAGTTAACAAGGAAGAAGCTTGTTAGCTAACATTTATTATAAATACTCTTCACTCAGCGGGCAATGGACTATACAGACATTTGACTAAGAGATAAATTGCAGCAAATAATTTTAGGTATTTTTTTATCCAGTAGAAGTAGTCAATCTGAATTGAATGCAACAGAGTGATTTTCATGGTGACAGCTGTAGCAAAAAGGCTCCCATAAAAGATATGTCTGTACATAAAAAATAGTTAATAGAAAGTGCTACCTGTAGACAGAAGGGAATACATAGTATTGTATAAGGCTCTTGTTATGCCAGGCAAATGGCTGCTGGTCAGCAGCTATATGAACACAGACCCAGGACCATGTGAAACATTTCAAACAGCGAAGGAAGGAAAACTAAGCTAGGCAGCTTATAGGGTTATATAGAGTGACTACAGAGAATTGACCTCTAATTCATACTGAAATCAAGATATTAGGCCACTAAAATCCTTTTGAAAATCAGATTAGGATTATATCTGCTTCTCAAGGGACCCATATGGGCTGCAGCGTCTGGCCCTCAAGTAGGTCTATAGTGCTCCTAAATCCATTAAGGACTCCTGAACATCTCAGAGTATTTCTAAATTGGCATTTTCATAATGCATTTCCTAGAGGAAGCTCTGAGTCAAAACAACTTCTGCTGGAAGCGCCAAAAGAAAAACATTACTATGATGCATGGAGCATTAGTCGCACTGCAAAAAGAAACAAAATAATGGAATTGTACTGTAATGATTTTCAAAACTATTAACTTTGTTAATGAGTCATTAAAAATTTACTCCCTGCACTGATTCAATGAGGGAACACAGTCATTCATTAAAATCTCATCCAAAAGGTTTTAATCCAGCTGCCTCTTGAAATGTATGGACAATGCGTATTTTTAGTTTTAAATTACAAAAGTTTGGAATGTGGAGAAAAATCTTTTTAGAAGGAATAATGTAAAAGTTTCCTCAAAGTATTTACTACAGTTTTATACCAGATGTGTAACAGCAGTTAAAAAACAATAACAAAAGAAGAGGTGGACTCACATCAATGGGACTATAATATACATTAAATACTCAACTATTTATCATTATTAAACACCTCTATTCTGTTGCTAATCATACATTTAGTGAACAATAATTAAACACAAATCCACAGAACAGGAGAAATGTATTAAAGGACAGTAATATTTCATTTTCCAGGAACATTAGTCCAATTTTTTTGGTTTTTAAGGAGTAGGCAAACGACAGGAAGTTGGCAGTCCTGCCAGCTCCTACAATTTCATTACAAATCCAGTGACATTTCATGCTCAAGTTATGGCTCCTGAAGCCCTGAAACATGAAGGAAATTCTCAGCTTTTCTTTTATTCCTAAGTGACTTGCCTTTCAGCTGGCAGAGGAAAGCTTGAAAATGTAAACCTTAAAGAAATACCCAAGAGAAATACACATGCACACATCCTGGAGTCTCAGGACTTTAAGGCAATCTCATGATTTATGGAATCTTTGCTCACAGGTTCTCTACTTTGGCAAGTAGCAAACTGTTCTGAAGTAATCTATGAATATGAATATGCAATTACAATATCAACACCAGGCACTATTGTATTTTAAGTTAGAACATTTTCCTTTGAAATGCAGTGAACTAACACACAATGGTACTGTAAGAAAAGTTGTTAGGGAATAAAAAGCAGGCACTTCTCAAGAGCACACCAGAGGGAAGGTGGTCAAGCTTCTAGCTTTACTGTCCTCCATCATGCTGCTAATTCTGTTTTGCCATGGTTTAGGATTCTAGATCAAAAGACCTTCCCAAGATGGAAACAAAACCATCTGCTGGAGTTGTTTAGTTAGACAAGTCAAAAGAGATCATTTGGAAGGAGGAAGAAACGGAGAGAATTTTCAAGTCAAGGAATGGTAAAGACAAAGAAAATCTGTAAGTCATACTTAGTTTGTTTTACTGTTTCAGCATAAGCAAGAGGATGACATGCAAGACTGCAGGAATGCCCTTTCCAGCATCAGTCTGGACTCGCAGCCACAAAAACTTCACTACCCACCACCACTCTTTTAAATTGGTTCTCTCAGGATCCTCTATAAGCAAAAGTGCAGTTTTCAATGAAACCTCTGGGAGCAAGATCACAAAAGAAATATCTTTAGCTTTGGTAAAGAGAGAGAGAGAGCATGAATTACTAAGAGGCAGGACAGTTTTATATATTAGTTTCAATAAAAGGGTTGTAGATCTGTAGAGAAGCTGATAAACCTACAAGAACTGCCCACAATATTCAATGTGAATTTTCTTGTGGGCCCCAGAAATTCTTCCAACCCAATAGGAATGATTTCATCTATTTTCCAGTCAAAAAAAAAAAAAAAATCATACTAGAGGAATAAAAATGTTCAGAAAAATGTAGAGGAAAATATTACATGCAAAAGGCTGCACAAATCTCATGCAATGGTGGGTAGCATTAAGTGAAAGGAGTACTTTGGTTACCTGAAGGTCAAGCTACACAGCTGAGCTGCTTTAATCATCCTGACAAATGGATAAACGATAATTAATTATCCATCTCACCAGCTCAGGTCAAAGATGAAGAAAATAATAAACCTTGCTAAAGACCTTTCTAGTCAGATCACCAAGGAGGTTGATTAAGAAAGTCCTCCCCTTGGCTGTTATAAGGGCCTAGGACTGTTTATAGTAGGAGAGTAAGGCATAAGCACTCCTGCTGTCATTGTCTTTTTGGGCCAAGAAAGGGAAGACTTCAGAATGGTTTGATATGTGTTCATGTCACAGGCCACAGCATATGACTGCTGTGCCCCTGATCTTCAAAACACATTTACCTTTGCTAATAGCAGCAAGACAGAAGACAAACAACAGCTTAATGAATTTCACTACATTTATTTCTGCCATGAGAAGCAGCAGCTGTGCTAGCTCCCTTTCCCAGTACTGCTGGCCTCTCCCTTTGCTGCTGAAAGAGTTTGTAAACCAAAGGTCACAAAAGTAAATGAGAACCTTTCTAAAGCTGTCATTAAAATTACAGTCAGGGCCATTAACTGAGTATCCGTGTTGGTGTAAGGCAGTGTGAGACTACTGGATATGGGGTTGAGATCCAGATCAAACTCTAAGGTCCACTAACTTCAGTAAGGCCCAGATTTCACCTCCAAATGCATTCGTGTCTCTGACACTGGAGCCCTGGGCAAGTAATTTCACTGCTCAGTTCTTACCTTGCCTGTGCAGCACCAGTGCCTATGCTGATAATCACACCAGCATGGGAAGGGACCATCTCTTAACTATGCTTGTACAATACCTAGCACAATGAACCCCTGAACTCTACTCTTTTTCTATCAGCAGTGACTAAATATATTTAGTCTTTTTGTAGCGGCCTTTGAAGACAGCTATCCCCATACTCCCGTTTTATTTTCTACGCCCCTTTCTAGGAATACTGTGAGCAGAAGGACCAGGTTTCAGTCTCCCCACGACAACCTCCATCCACTCCTCACCAAAGTTAAGGGGACTTTTCCCCAGGAGATGCACACACTTTCCAGTGTACCAGCTGTCTCCCAGCTGCAGAGCTGTTTTATGGAGATCTCTGATGATAAACAGACACAAACGTGTAAGCACATCCAAGGAAACACTTTTCCAAAGCAGCAAATAATCATTGGAAACATAGCAGCAACTGTGTTAATAAATCATGATTAAATACCATCATCTTTAGTTACCACATCTTTCAACACATTTTATTTTCATTTGTTGTGTTTTCAATCCTTTGTGTTGTTCTCATTGCCAGTGCATGATTTGTTTTTGTCAATGATGGGTGGGCTGATCCTGGAAGATGCTTAGGGCAGCTGCTGAGGTGCTGGGTGCCTCTAGTTTCCATCAACATTGGATGGGAACTGAGCAAGCTGAGCATGAGGTAGGATGAGGCCCAAAAAGCATTTTGAAAATAGATGTTTCTCCTCTGGCATCCAGCAGGGACAACATGCAATTGGCTAGCGCACTGATAATTATTTTTCCATTACTCTGAGAGCAGTTTCATCCTTCTTTATTTTCCTCTAATTGCCTTGAGAGTATTTCCTAATCTGATCAGAGTAGAGCAGATTTTAAAAATATATGTTTTCCCTTCTACACATATTGTTAATTGTTGACGAGCCTTAAGCTGTTTTGTTATGCAAAAATGGCTGCTTGCTCTGGACCATTTCAAAATGTGAAAAACACAGCATTCCCCAGTTGCTGTGTTCTAATTCCTGTGCACATGAAGGATAATCACAAGATTAAAGTATTTTACTGGAAACCAAGGTACTAGTGTCTGCCTCAGGGCTGTGCTTGCAACTCCATGGGTAATCAGAAAGTATCTCTTAACTTCTCCCCTATCTCCATAGCTTGACCAAGCAAAAATAAAAAATATTTTCCTTCTCAGTATTTTTGTCTTAGTACATCTTCTGGGATGGGAATGTCTTGCACTGTGTGCACAAACAATACAACATCACAAAATATACCAGATCCTGGCTCGGCTGGTAGCCTCTAGCTGCTACAGTAGTATAAAGAGTAAGAATTATTGGCCATATCTAAATGACATTCGAAAACTGATCCTGCTGTAACTCTGCTGAAAACCCCTACTGCTTCTGCATTAGAATTAGTTAGCTCATCATCAGATATATTCCTCTTGAATTTTTCATCCAAAACTACAATACATAGTAATTACTTATTGCTTTCTGCTATGAAGGCTGCTACATTAGCCTCAGCATAAACAGAACAAATGAGCTTCAATCCATGCCCCAAAAAACATACTCCAGATGGACTCCCATTTTAAACATGAGAAATGGATGTCCACCAAGGTCAAAAAGACGACTACAAAGTCACATGGGAAGCAAAAGCAAAGAGTGGTTGCTTTGGTCTGAGCTGCACAGCGTGACATTGCCTCTTTGCATGAAAATTCTTCCTTCCCATCCCTGCACACGACATTGCAGTTTGGCTTTAGTATAGTTTTAACCTTCAGAAATGGTACTCTCTCACATTTCCATAAAGTTTCTCTGAAGATATGATTTCTAAACAATCAAAATATTTTCTCTTTGAAAATGCCACCTTTATTTCAGCGTTTTTAAGCAAAAGCAAAAGGGCAAGGAAGGAACAAATTATTTGCAGATTCAGGCTGCATTCAGTGGGTCGTTAGAGTTAAAAAACAGCATTTTTTCATCAGATAAACTATTCAACCAAAGCACTGTGCACATATCTGCTGCGAACACTTTAATTTGCTGCTTCTTTATTGGGTTTTGGAAGGAGTTATTGAGTTTCACTATTGATTTTTAGTGAGCGAAACAGTAGTTTTCGTTGGGATCTTGACTGAGCTAATTGATAAGCTCTTGGTAATAAATAATAACAGCAGCAAAAAGGTAAATGAAATGCAATCAATGCAAGTCAGAGCAAAAAAACGCCTTCAGAAACTTGCAAAATGGTATTATTAGCTACAAGCCAAGTGTTGCTGCAGAAACACTTGAGAGCTGTTGGAGTAATGAGTGCTACTGGAAATGTAATGACTGCACACTGAGTAATTAACATGTTACATGAATTACTGATACATCTAAGGATGCATGTTTATTTTAGCTTGCTGGGCAAGATTAAGTAAAATAAACTATTCTATAATTTACTCGCTATGGAGTTTTTATTTTCTACAGCTTGGTTATAACTTAAAATTGAAGATGCAATTGCAGATATATGTTCTGCATGCACAGTTAAATCAGCAGGGTTCAACTTAAAAACCATATCGAAGACCACAACCAGATCTCTCATTGCAAACTATTAATAACTATTGATTCATTGTTCAAACAACTTGTGAATGGCATAATACAATGTAAGTCACTGTATTTCATTGGTTTAATGCCTTCTGAGTCACATCTGATGCAATCTTAGTCAATTCACTCAACAAGCAAAAAAACCTCCCCATGGTTTAAGGGGAAAATAGTCACTTCACCCAGATAATACAGATATAATGCAGCTGTTCAATCAACTAAAAGAGAGTGCTTGTTTCCCTCACTTTTCAATACACATGTACTATTACATATTATTAATGCCTATTATGAAATCTGCTACAGGTGACAGTTCAAATCCTTAATCCATAAGGTCAAGAAGGAGAGGCTAATGCAGTTAGTGTGGAGCATCTTGGGAGATACAGAGTTCATCCCTTCCACACTGTTGGATAATAAGGTTTAATTGCACAAAAGATGTAGGCAAAGACTTGGAAAATCACTTTAGAAAAGCATTTTTCACTGAAAACAGTTTCTTTTTTATGGAAAAATGAATACTGACAATTGTCAGGTGTCACTGACTTAACTGGAAATACTGCTGTGGCTCCTCATGGGTATTTCTGTGCCAGAGCATCTCTCCCTCCAAGCTGGGAGCTCCTGAGTGTCCTACATTTCCCATGAGATGCTGAAAAGTTCCCTCTCCTCAAGCAGCTGTGGCCTCAGAATCCTGTGTGAGACATGGTCCAGAGGGGAAGCTCTGTCCCTGAGAGGGAGGGAAATGCTCACTGCCACCCGCCACAAGAGCTACAGCAAACTGTCAGAAAAAAACATGCCCTGCCTCTCACCAAGCCTCTGTCCCTTTGCAACAAGACTTGCCTCAGATCCAAACTGACTTTTTTTCTCCTTTCCAGATTTTCAACTTGCTGCTACTTCTGCTTTCCTGAGGTCAATTAAAAGATTCAGATGGATGCTTCTGAAACTGAATGCATATCAGACTCACCTTAAATGAGACTGCAAAAGGAGATGGCAGATGAACACAAAGGCAATGTGCTTAACAAAGACTCTTTGCCCATCCCATTAATTGTACTGAGGCATCGGGAAGTGCCTCCTCTGAAGTCTGCTAGCCTACTTGTTTGTATGGAAACCATTCTTATTTTATCAAGTCAGATTACAAAATAGGAAGAAAATACATGCAAAAAAGCCCAGCAGTCTAGTTCCTGAGCAGAGCACACAATGACATCCTCCCACTTTCCAGGGAGGAAGACAGCCAGTGGATTGCAGAGTACACTGAAGCCACCCAAACCAGCACGCAGATCCTTACAGGCCAGGAAATTGAGACAAGGTGCTTTGGAAGGGGAAAATTCCTCATAACACCTGTCAGGTATGTGGCTAGGTCAGGCCTCCGTGTTTACCACCTGGTTTGAGACAAGAGGCACTGGAAATGGAAAAAGAAGCTACTATTTCTCTCTAACAGGAAGATGCAGAGGAAAAAAAAAGGATACAAATAAGGAGGGTTAAAATAGGACTTGGTGTTAGAAGTGTCATAGTGGGTTAGTAACCATATTCCTTGGAGCCTTTTTTCTTTCATTTACAGAACAAGAGTCGAGGCTCTTCAGTCAGAAGTGATAAATGCCCTTGCTCTGGCTTTTACTCACAGCCTGTGCTATTATTATACACCTGCACAGTTCAGGTAGAGCGCAGCTTCCTGACAGGGAATGAAAGATGGCTCCATTTGCCCATATTTCAGAGACACCTGGAATCACTGCTCTCATTTCATGAAGAGAAAAGGCATTTCAGCCTTCCCAAGACAAGTCAACAGCAACTCACCCTGACCCCAAACAGTGTCTCTGTCCAGCCGTACGTATGTAACCTGGGCTCCTCATCTGAACAGGTTCCCAAGCATTATACTTATTCTCTTTCCTGGGAAGGAAGGCACATAAGGAACCACTGATTTACCCCATAACCCTCTGGAGGGCTCAGCATGCCCCAAGCCTCCACAGAATATTTGCTGAAAGAGTTCCTGGGGTGGCAGCACCTGGGATTAGGAGTGGGGTAGATGTTTTGGGTTTATAAACAATGAAGGCTTCACCCACAGATGAAGCAGGATTAGGCATGACTATAGTCAGAGCTGGCTTTTAAAGCAGCTGTTCAGCTACTTGTATCCTAGGTGAGACTTTCAGGTTTTTGAAAATATTCTTAATGTGATTTGTCAACTTGCAGGGAGAAGGAGAATCAGACAACTGTAACTATGGCAATAAGATCATTACTGGTGCGGAAGATCTAGCCTTTACCAGTGCTTCAGCAGCCTTCATGAATGATGCCAATTAGACAAATTCTTCGTGATTCCTTCAGACTTCTACAGCATTGAATGCTGAGGCTCAGCCTCTAATGAACAAGATTCACTTAAAATTACGTGACATAACCATTGTTGTAAAGTATGTTAAACAAATTTGGCCATTATTTTCCCAGGCTGCGTATCCTTTTCCATTTCAGCACCATCTTTAAGGATTTACAGCTATTTACTGAAGGCTGAGACACATGCCTATGTTGTAGTGGGTCAGAGCATGCTCTGCTAGCTGACCTTGTGCATACCTCTTCATGATGCTAGGGAAATAGATAGTTCCCAAAGAGTGCTGAGCCATTCAGAAATCTGGTCCCTTTGAGTAAAGAGCTCTTTAAACAATATCCCTGATGTGGGTGTGATAGGGGTCTGAAAACCAGGCATATGAGGTGATTATTCAGATGGGGATTTGTTAATCCCATCGTCATATCTGGTCATTCAGTCTTGCAAAGACTGGGCACTCATTCAGTTTTCCTACCATGAATAACTTCAGTGATATTCTTTTGACTATTTTATTTGTGAAATAAAAACCATGTGCAAATATCTCTGAGGGCTTATAGCTAACATTGGCTAGCTATTTTTTAGCAGAACTGTTTCCATTAGAAACAGTTAACAGTCAGAATTGAAAGGCTTTGTGGACCATGTCCCTTTTGATGAACAATGATCACTCACTTTTTGCCTGGCTGACTGGCTTACCTTACCAGATCCTCAGCAGCCCTCCTGTGACCGATTGGATTTCCCAGTTCTCAGCTGTCAGTACGTGGAGGACTTTCAAGGACCACAGATCTTAGATGTGGTGCTGCTCGTCCAATTCATCTGCTGGCCATGACAAAAGCTAGCATCCCAAGCCCCTTGGTTTCTCGTAAACTAGCTATGGCCCCAGACCCAAAACTGATGTTCTCCAACCACTCCTCCACTCTCTAGCTCAACAAGGTTTTCTGCAATCTCTGCTCAGTGCCCCAAATAATAATTTCCTCCAAAGCTTTACAGATAAAATAAGACAGAGCTGGAAGAGGGAGGTCTCAATTGCCTGTGGAGCACTCAACTCTTACAGTCCTTTTTGCACATCGGCTTCCTCCCACAGTTTTAGCCAACCATCACTCATTTTTTTAATTCTGGCCCAAGCTGCTATGCCACCTTGCTTTGTGCTGTTAAGAAGTAATTTTTAACCATCAGTTACACAAAATCTTTTTTCTCAAAATACCCTCAGACTACTGAGAATGTTAAATAATCAAGGCTTACAAAATGCTTTGATGCTAGTCATCAGATGAAAGATGCCTTAGGAACAGAAATATCATACAGCAAATCAGAAACAGCCTTTTAAAAATGTTTGTTTGTTTGTTTTTTTAAGAAGGATTTCTCCTGAGTCCCTGAAGAGAGAACTCATGCAAGGGCAAGACACTCTGGATGGGGCAACACAAGGCATCACTCCACTGAAGAGACCATGGCACTATAATAGCAGCTTAAAAAATTATGAACTCCAAAAGCAGATATAAACTAATGTATTATTTGTCAAGCCACTGTCCCCATTGTTTAACTCTTCTAAAAGAAGAGGACAGAACTCAAAAGGAAATATTTTCAAGCAAAAGTGGACTAGGAGGTTGAAGTGGGTATGATTTAGATAAATAACAGAAATCTATCTCTCGCCAGACTTGACTATATTACTGTCCTATCTAAGCCAGTGGAATTACTGTGCTGGAGTCAGAAGTAAAAAGTGAGAGGAACTTGCAAACATCCTGTTATTAAAAAAAAAATCTCTATTTGCTGTAAATCTCCTTGAAACAGCTTACGTGCCTTGCACTGCCAGTTTCAACAGTTGTTCTTATTTACTGTCATCTACATCCCCCTTTCAAAGCAGATTATTACTCTTACTGATCAACTCTTATTGTGCAAAAGTTCCCTGATGCAGGCAGACTTATTAGGTGTTTTTTGTAAAGGTTGTCTTCTTGTCACTGTTCAACAAGCAGCTGTTCATAATCCCAAAGTTTAACAATTACATTAATTTTAAACTAATGGTTGGAGCCATAAATTTTCTCCAGTATTTCCTGAAGCTAAAGAAACTCAGTAATCAACAAAAACAAAACACTAATGATATTTCATGACTTTTTTATTTTCTTGTCACACATGCTGCAATAAGGTATGGAGATAAACAAGTGCCTGCTTTTCAGATTTCATTTTGAACACAGAAATCACTGTAGGGCACACAATAAAACTTGATTTTTGGCTTATGCTCCACAATCAATAGTTAGTCCCTAGCTGAACATTTGATACAAGGTGCTCTGCTTAACCTTTTGCCTGCTGTCTCTCTCTCCTTTTTGCATGCTATTTGATTTCAGTTAAGCTGTGACTGAATATATCACTTTTGGGCAGGATATCTTTCCTTAAATTAAGTAGCACTTTGACTTGTGATCTTAATCAGGAGCTCCTCAAGGAGGAGTCTTTGCTGTTGCAACTGGGCACCAAGTTCTCCCCTCCCAAGCACCTCCTAGTAGAGTTATGCATGTGATAGACCAGGAGAAGGTGAGTAGGGCTACCACATGCAGACAAAGTGTCCAAGCATTGACAATAACATGAATACTGATGCCAAGAATAATAACCTGTTCTCGGGGAGGATGGTAAAAATTCAGCTTTTCAGCCAGCACAATACAAGTTATTCAAAGCTCAGTTTAGATGAATTTGACTGTCTGGTCTATCTTGTCTGGCCAAAGTTTTCTTTAGGGTCATCCCAAAATTTTCAGAAGCTAAGGTCAAATCATAAACTTGGCGTGTCTGATATTTTGATTAAATGCTAGGTAAAACACCATGAATTGTTCACTATCATGAAAAATGTTCTACCTTCTGCCAGTCCCCAAATTAATATTTTTGTGACCCTGAAAAATTAAGTTTCTATGGAGTGTGAATTGCCTGCGTGAGGCTCCCTATGAAGCAGAGATACTGTTTCTGTAACATTTCCAGGTCCTTGGACTTTTGCTTCTAACAGGACCTGCTGAAGATGCACAGCTCAAATAGAAAGATTAGCCAACCCTAATGAAAACTCCCAATGTCTTCATTACACCGTCATCTTGCTCAGATCTGGTACAGTTTAAGCAGATTCACAGAGCAGACAACCAGCGAGACTGACATATCCAAACTGCCACTATGACTATTCTCTTCTTCCTCTATAACCACGTAAAACTGATATATTTCTGCTAAGGTATTCAGAGACATTCCCAATCTGAAATCCACTGAGTCCATGCTAAATATTCCTCTAAAAATGACATAGTTAACTACTTGACTTTAAGAATGCCTTACAAGAGATGACAAGGGGCAGCAAAGGGGTATTCACACAGCCTGTGTTAAGCAGTTATCTTCAGACACTTAAGCCAGGAGCCTGGTCTCTGTGTGCTTCCTTAACATCAAAGGAGAGAAGCTCGGATGGAATGACAGTGCCATGACTGTGACAAGATTGAACAACACTTCATCTTATGTCTGTAGATTCTAATGCCATAGCAGGTGACTAAGAAAAACAGCAAAGGAGCAAAATAAGTCCAAAATCAGTGTTGCCTCACATACAGCCATTAAAACTGCACAGACCAAATTGCAACATGTCAAAATCACATCAAGCGTGTTGAAAGCTGTTATCGCAGTAAAAATTTCCAATTAAGAAACACACTTTGATTTTGGAATATATATTCATTTTATGATTGATTTTGCCCTTTTTGGTTAAAATAAGACAAAAAGGTCAAGTTTTAGCTAACTACTACACAAGAAAGTGAATACTACTTCTGCTGCCACATAACTCCCATGATCTGTAGCTAATAATTCTCTGTGAGTTACTGTAAAGGAGTACTACAAAATACTGCAATCTCCACAAAAAGCTTGGGGATGTTATGGACATACGGTGTTGCTATGAACATTCAGTTCTGGCTTCTTATGCCCATTTCTCTGCTTGCACAAGCAAAACAACAAAAAACCCTGAAGAATAAAGCAGCTTCCCTACCACTAAAAAGTGTCAGATTAGATATAAGGGGATGCAAAAGGTGTATGCTGTGTGTTTTATCTACCTGTCAAGTCATCCTCCTTTCCGTGCTCCTTACAGATCAGCAGGGCAAGACCACTTTCCTTCTAAAACAAGTATTTTAGATTTACTGTATGCTTAATGATTTGACATTTCAGGGACTCTATGGGGACATGTGATGGTGAGCTTGTAAGTCAGTGCCCTTTTTGAGGTAGTATGGGATGCTCCCTCAGCAAATCCTGCCTCTGTACATAGAGACCCTTGTCCTTAATGGCACATTTAAGAGGTGCACACAGGCACATGTAGGGATTGTACCCCTATGTAATGAAGCAGAAGTGGGGTTGCTCATTTCAAGAGGTGGGGGAGAGACAGGGGATCTCCACAGGCTGTGATGCTTCTTTGCAGATCCTTCCAGCCTTTCCCAAGGAGTGTCTGTTCGCCAGATCGATACCTGGCCTTATTATACCATAATCCCCCACTGCACCTAAATGCAAACAGACACACATGCAAGTGTGATTACTCTCTTGTGTCTTTTTTTTTTTTTTAATTTATAAATGCCATAGAAAGTTCACCTGTATTTCATGAGTGGAATAGAAAATACTGAACAGCTCTGCTCCTCAACATGATTTTGTTTGCTTGTTCTTGGGAAAATATTGTCTTGCAGATGCCATCATTCAAACGTGCATTCAGCATCCAATTTAAGGGTGCAAGTGGCAGAAATGGGTAACAGTTTTGTCACATGAACTTTGCTTAACCCTTTTGCACATCTCTGTTCTCTGGAGCACACCATTTACAACTGCCAGCCAAGAAGAAAGGCCTTGTAAACTTTTTGGTGCCACCTCCTTCTTTTCTGAAGTAAATTCCTTAGCAGTAGACTACAAGTTTGTTTTACATAACCTCAGCCTTAAGTAATTTCTTACATTTTGTGTAATTGTGTAAATTTTTTTTTATTTTTGGAAGCAGAGATTAAATCTCCCTTCTGACAGAACCACACTGTGGAACCTTAGGCATGTCTGGTGATTTTTGCATCAGTTCCTGGAAAGAGGAATGGTAATTTCCTGGCCTATCATGAGTGTACACAGCTTAGGGAGAAAGGCTGTCTTTAATTATTAATGAACTCAGTGCTTCATGCACGGACAAACTGCTCTCATTTGAGATCTTAAGCATTATTATAAACAGCTGAGGCAGGAAAACACCCTGTGCAAAGAATTGGTTAAAAGATTCCAAATGCTATGTTTTTTTTATATTCTCCTGTATTAAGCCTTCTGACAGGAACAAGATGGTATTTCTGCCTGGAATAGTCTTCTGACTTGAGTTCAAAATGACAAAGCATTAATGTATGCAAATATGCAGCCTACAGCTTGTTCATTAGGAAACGGAGAAGTAGAGGAGAGTATGTAGGCTAAATGTCACTAAGACATATAAAACTCTTTGTGGCTATATAAAACTCTTCACCATACTAGAAATAGGAACGTGCGAAGTATAAAAAGGAGACAACATGCAACTGCTCCACTCCCAAATGCCTAACAATGGGTAAATGCAACTTAGGCCAGGAGCGCATGGAGACTGTACATTTCTGTGAAAAGACCTCTATAGCAAACTTGAATGTATTAAGAACTAAAATTGCCTGCAAGATTTCCTTGTTTTGCACAGACTTGACTCAGAAGTTTGTTCTGTCTGAATGTATTTTCTGCACTTCACAATGCCCTGACCTAGTCCTCTCCATTCTTCCTCTGTATAGGTTCAGGTTTGCTCATTGCTTGTAGCACTGACGACACTGGGGATGTTGCTATAAAGCAGAGACAGTGTGGCCCAAAGGGCTAAGAAGGTACAAGGAATAAGTGAATCCCAGTCTTGGATTACTGCTTCCATACCACAACCTTGTGCTTTGCTTCTTCTCTCAGCAGGTATCTGCTGAAGAAACTGGATTCGGCTTTCCCCTCATCAGAGACTAGCTCACAATTTCCTACTCCAATCAGCACCTTACATGTAATGGTTTTCCAAGTTCATGGCCCCATGCAATACACAAAACAAGATCTGCAAGTTGAATAAAGGGCCGCCAATTCTGCTAATTGCCAAATGAGAGTGAAGAATTATATATGTCAGCCACATTATTAAAATTCATCAAAGACCTGCTTTTGAGGCTATCCAAATGGTCACAGAGTTTTAAGTCAGGTTCAGAAGGCAGAAGCAGGCAGAGGAAAATCAAGTTGTTTAACATTTTTAAAACAAAACCTTTCCATTTAGGATGCATTTAAATGTTATGAACTAGCCCAAAGTTTCAGTAGTGCTGTTGTATCATTTCACAATAGGAAAATAACAGAGAGTCTAATTTTCAGCTGGCCTTACACATGGCCATACTAATTCTCACAGCCCTACTTCCAGGCCCTCATGTTTGTGCAAAGACAAGAAAAACAGCACAGTTCACTGCCACAACCCACTTCTGCAAGCTCTTTTATTTTTCACCAAGATGTTTCATCCATTTGCATCACTTATTTTCCTGAAAATGTGAAGCCAAGCCTGCGCTGTCTGAACAGAAGAGTTTCAGTTTTTGGGTATTGCCCTATTTTTTTACTTTTTAAAAATGTGATCAAAATCAAAACAAAAACTCTGCCAGATCTAACACTAATTTTGATGAAAAATTAATTTCAGAATTCTTTTTGTTATCCCACTTGGAATAAAAATAATTTCTGACTACAAAACATCTTGCATAACAGAAAATCTATGCCCAATGCCTTCCTAACATAAGCAGAGAAAAAGCAATGAAGCAAGAATATACCTGCTCTTAGTACCTGACTTTTAACAAAGTACATTATTAGTGAAGAATTAGCTGCATAGGACAGTCAATTAATATTTTTGGGTTTAGAGCTGGCTTGAGGCTTTGTTCCTGGGGTCAGACTTTGAGAGTTATAAATCCAGAAGGCAGTGCAACTCAGGTACAATATTTGACCTTCCTCATAAAGCTTTACCTCCTGCTCTCAAGAGATAAAGAGGTGAGGTGGAAGGGAATTTCATATATATATTAAAAAAAAAAAAAAAAAAAAAAAGAAAAGAAAAAGAAAGGGTTCTTTAGCTCTCACAATTGAGGAAAAAAACCCCTGATCTCTAAAGGCATGAAGTAAAAAAAATACAAAACCCCAAAAGACAGGAATCAAAAGACAAGGGTCTTCTCTTATATACATCATATCTATCTTGAGGGAGCTGACACATGTCTGTATGTCTGGTGCTATACTTTCTTTTTCACTAGACAAAAAGCAAAATCACAGAGATGTATTTCAGCTGTTTTGTTTTATTAATCCACAGAGCCACCAGATGGAGCTGAGGTTATGCTTTTAACAAGGGAGAGCACAATTAATTTCTGGAATGATTTCAGTGAACGATATGCATGTGTATAACAAACAGACGAATGTGCGTAGACACACTGCACTCTGTATAAATTAGGTATATTTAAGGTTTAAACAAATAATTTAAATGAGCCATAGGAACTAGTAATTCAGGCTCACAAGTCTCTCTTCTGCATGCTTTCCTGGTGTCTAACAATGGGTTAGCTTTTCTTGACTGTGGCTCCTCTATGAGCCACTAATACTTAAAAACTCGTAGGAGTAGAGTCCCTTTGACACCTCTGCTTCTCTTCCAATAATTGAAATTGGCCAGCAGCTTCAAAAACTGTTAGACTAAATAGACGAATATACATGTCCAGACAGCAGAATTATTTAAGCCCCACTACCTGCCTTAGCAACCATGATGTTAAATACCTAAGAGACTAAGATACCAAAAACTGGGCTTACACTTCACAATATTTTGCATATGGGAAAATACAAGCTTTTTCCCATATGTATATATACACACACACATACATACAGGGAGCAAGTACTGCAAAGATACAGTTAAAGAATCAGTGTGATTCTAAGGAAATCATACCACTTCCTCCTTATGTTCATACAGGGTGACAGAAGACCCAGACTAAGTTACTGGGACAACAGTAAGTGATTCAAGTCAAAAGGTATATATATGCCAACTCTATTTAAAATTACTTGCCATCATTTGCTCCCACTGCTTTAATGGAGTTGGCTTGAATCCCTAGAGTTTAAGGTTGTTAGAACTCAAATGTGTCAAATTTATTATATATACAGTTGTTAATGCCTGCTACAAGATATATGGCCTGAATTAGTACTATAGTAGACCCTGAAAACTTGATGACAATTACTACTCCTTTCTGCTTCACAGTTTACATAGGAAAAGACAGTTCTTTTCTGAATGGATTTCACCGCGACTAGAAAAGATTCAGGGTAGGAGGAAGACACTGCAGTCTGTGTTACAGAGAAACTCCACCACAGCCAAAAGTAGAGCACCTGAAGAGAAATGTCCAAAGAATAATGAACATTTGGTTTCAGCAACAGCTTTGAGATTTCAAATTCTGAATTCATTAAGAAGCAAAATTAAACATGACATTCTCAGAGAAAAAGAATTGCTTTGGACTGATCTAGCATTGTGCTATGAAATAATTTAGATTGCATTTATACATTGCATTGTAAGTTAAAGATGATGCCATTAACAAGTAAAAGGGGACTTCCCAGAGTCAAAATGGGATGTTTTGACATTGTTCAAGCTTTTCCTCCCCTATTCCTTCCAAAAATAGCAGCACAGAAATCAATTGACTTTCAGGAAGTATTTGGATTGTGATGACACCAAAATGAATACGTCAGTTTCACCAAGGTTTCTCCAGCTCATCTTATCCTGTGGTCCAGTTCAGCCCTTGAATCTTTAAACCTTATTTAATGCAATATTAATTATATTTTACCAGGACTGAAAAAGTTGCCCAGATGTCCTTGAAGTCTACTTGTATTGCTCCAGATGGCATAAACTCCGGGAGCTTTAAAGCATTCAGCTACACAGGGTTCATCACCCACGTCCCTTCTCCTAGCCACCTTCAAGAATTCTCTTTGCTAATCTTCCTCATGTCCTATACTTCCTTTGCAGTAACCGATTTTTTTCTTGACCCTTCTTCCTGATCATTCACCCAGAGCTCCACGTCCAGCCAGACCTGCTCCCTCCCACAGTTAGTGCTAGGGTGACAACGCAAGCGCTGCTTATTGCAAAGGAGGGCCAGAACTGCAGCCTGTGACTAGAAAAAAGTGAAACAGCCAGCAGGGAACAGCACCCACTGGGAAATCTTTCTTTCATTAGACAAGAAGGTCATACCCTTATTAGCCTTCAAAGCTGATGTGCAATTCCCCTTCTGGGCTGGAGGCTCATGCCTATGCAGCCATGGTCTTTTGCTGCACAGCAGAACCTGCTATTGAAGCGAGATCTTCCTCTATACTAAGGTATTCATGCTCCACATAAAAGGCATATAAGGATGTGACTCCAGGAGAAAATACACTTTTTAAAAGCTATTTTTCCCATAACCATCACTGTAGATAAACTTTGTCTTTTCCTGACTTGGAATAGAACTGTTGGTGAAGAGCACTTTTGCAGCTTGCATGATCTGAAGTTGCTTCTGGCTGGCAGATGTCTGAGCTGATGAGACAGAAGAGTCTTTTCCCCTGCACTCTATTTCCTCGGCCCAGTGCCTTGCCTACCATGCAGTACAAAGTGCCTTCCTACACCATCCCATGCAGTCTGTTAAATACTGCAACGGAGGCAAGAGGTGTCTGCTGTGCAACCTTCTGATGCTTGCTGTGAAAAGGAAATGCCTCCATTATAGAACTGGGTTTAATTGTGTTCTCCTGCCCCAAAGGTTACACCACAGCATCTATTTGCTCTGCAGTTCTGACAGCTTGTGAGAAGACAGGCCAAGCTGCCAGTGGAGTTCAGTTGAGTTAGGTGGCTATTTATTCCCAGACTCAAGAGCTGTGAGATTAGCAGCCAAGATGGAGGCTGCATTCCCAGATGTCTCATGGCTTGCCTGTGAAATACCAGAAGCAAGCTAATATTTCTAAGGGCTTCAGCAAATCCACAATCTACACTCTCATGGCTCAGCTCTAAGTTAAGGACCCTCTGCACTAATGCCATGGGTCTTTGGGAAAAACACACCTGTCTGAAAAGAGAGTTAAGAGGCATCCTAGCCTTAACATGGGTTTCTAAGTGATCGCTTTGTTCTTTTTCTCAACACCTTGAGCATGAAATGGGTAAGAATTGCAGGGCTATAGACCCATCACCTCCTTGCCTTCTTCATACAAGATTTTATCATTAACTGTACAAAGCAGGCAAGTTTTTTTAATCCAAAGAATCTCCAGTATACCACACCTAACTACCACTCAATACACCATGACATCACTGGTGCATACTCCACTTCTATGAATAGGCAAGGGAGCAGACAAGAAATTAGGGGTAAGAGTCAGGATACAGGGTAACATGTCAGTGCATGTATGATTCAAAAGGCATGAATCAGCAACACTGGTGTCGGTCCAGCCCTGGATCCGTAAGAAACAGAATTGGGCTGGAAGTTTCAGTGCTGGCTGAACTTTCAAGCCCCATCAGCACTCTTTAGATATGCCAAAACCCAGATGGGATTAAAATGCTTTGAAATAGTTTCCCATTGAAGCAGTTCCCACCCTGAAGGATGCACAAACCCTAACAGAACAGAGAGTTTGAGGTCACTGGAATCTGATTCTACATTAAAGCAGTTTCCTCGGTAACCAAAAGTCAAAGCAGCCTTCAAACAGTGCAAACACACAAACCTTTCACTCCTTACAACTTTACAATTAAAGAGGGATAAACATACATTTAAATTATGAAGTGGTAAAAGCTTTCTAAAGTGCCCAACCCAGCGTAGCAAGCTCTAACTGCAATATATCTCTCTTAGATAATGACACAGCCTGAAAAGTTTCAAGGACAACCATAAGACATAGCGCAAAAAGAAAAGGAATAACTCAATATGCTTTTAAACTGCACTTAGTGCAAGTATCACAAGGTGTCTGTTCATGAGTCTGTGCCCCAAGCACCCAGTCTGGACACACTAAGGAGGATGTAAGGTCAGTTTTTGACCTCTGCTGCTGTTGAAATCCAAGCTCCACTGCCTTTAGACAGATACTGGTCTGATACTGGGCATGATGCTAGCTCTAGAGCATCCTGGTTGTGCAGGCACAGCACCAAGGTCCCCAAAGGCAGGTGAGACTAGGTGCTAAGCTTTGAGGTGGACCCTGCGCAGCAGCAGTGGGTGAGGCAGCGTTCAGTTCACTCCTTGGAGCAGGGCCCAAGCTAGCTGGGCAATGCTTCAGAGTGGAAGCTAAAGTAGCAGTGCCATCTGCTACCACTGGAGTAAAGGCTTATTCTTTGATTTCACGATGCCTGGGGAACTGCAGGTTAGAAAGAAGCACACTGCTGACAAAAACCTGCTGTGACAACACAAGAAGTTGCCTTGGATGTACCATTCAGCTGAGAAACCTAAGACTCAAGGAACAGAAAAGGCAGAGTTATAGCTGATGACACAGCCTGAAACGATGACAAGTGAGCCTCCCTGATGCCAGAAGAGTTACACCTTTTTACACCAGGGAGAGGCTGAACAAGTATCTCCTTACCACTATTACTTTATGTTGCCAAAGAGACACTATGAAATTGAGTCCTTCGTCTTAAGTGATGGTGTGGGGTATACAATTTTGTGCACCGTGTCCTGTCATTGCAGAAGATGGGACTTTGTGCTATGCAGATGGGTTTTCTCCAGGTGTGTACTCTTATGTACCAAGCCTGGTGAACAAATTGGCTGGAAATGCAGATACCCATCCATGTAATAAATATAGTTGAATTGCTAACAACAAAACTGAAAATATTCAGCTTCAGGCAGAGAACAACATTTCAGCCCAATATTTAAAGTTTATCATTAATAAACTGAAAGGGATTAATGGATTATAAGGAGTAGCAGCAGACATGCTTTAAGAATAAGGCTCACTGCCACGATTAAAGGCATTTGCCTGACTTCATGAAGACCTGTAGTCCTCTGTGTGTATGCATATGCACGTATATTCTCATTTTTATGGAAGATCACCCATCTTCCTCTTCCTAAGGATTTCATGGCTTTATGTACATTCTTGTTACACTGAGAATCTGCAATAATGTTACCAATGAAATTGTCTATGAATAATACATTACTACATCACATAAAATAGTCAATGATTTCTTGAGGGATAATGAAAACTACTAGTACTTACCGGGTGTTCAGGCCAGGCAGTACATTGCTAACTAATTTATTTTAGTCTTTGTTAAATAAAATATACAGTTCATTCATCTCTAGTGTCATATATCATACAGCACCAGAGCAAACAGCAAGATGATCTGAGCATCCCAAAAGGTATCCTATCGATACCCATAGCTCAGCCTTGCTGCAGCACAATTGCAAGGGGACGCTGAGGACACATTGGTATTCTGCACTGGAAGGCAGGAGCCACCGCTCAGCTTTCAGCCTGATATTCATAAAACCTGAGTTTCATGAGCAGTCTAAAATGGCCACCATCTTGCCCATTAGTCAAGAGAAGTAAGCGAACAGGCCTATCAGTCAGATCTTCGAAAGTAGTGGGGGTATGTTCACATGGTCCATGACAATTTAGAGGAAAGTGGTAGAAGCCAGCTGGTGGATCCTACCCATATTTTGCCAGGACTTTCTTTTCTACCTCAGCCACCTGCTAGGACAAGATGTATCTGTGAACGACTGTATTTGACACCTCAAATATTTAGATAACACTAGGTTCAGTCTTTTTAAGCTCAAGCACTTAACCCATTAGCTTCTGCAAAGCCCACCCAGAGAAAAGCCTGCTGTCCAGTGAGTGCATCAAGCCACACTGGCAAATGGTGAATCATATTTCCAAAACACAATTCTTGTTTTAAGTAATGATACTGCAAGGTGCAAGCAGAACTGTAGAGTAGAAACCAGCAAAATAAGAAGTCTGGTTTGAAGGGTTTATTTTCTTTTCAAAAAATACATACAGGAAAACATATTTTATTAAGTAGAGATAGATTTCTGAAGTACCTGCTTCTATTGTTTACTTTGCAAAATACTGCTTTTGAAAACAGCATTTTCATGTATACTGTATGTTCCAAAAGTCATTAAAATTAATTAACATCCTAGTTTTGACAGTGGATTGTATCTATTGGGGCTTAGAGCCATTACTGCCTTTCAGGTCCTGGAGCAACCACAGCACAGGAGAGCTCAGCCAGAACCCAATGATGCAAGTACCGTACAAATACAGAACAAAATCCTTCTCCAGACACTTAGTCCTAACCTGCTGACATCACACCTATAGAGATATTAAATCCTCAATATTTGACTGCCAGATATCTAAAAATCCACAGACCTTTTCCCTTTAACACCCGAGAAACAAAATGCCACCAAACCCAATAATCCCTACTTACTCCTCAGGAAAAAACTGACACGCTGACATCACACTCCAGTGCTTACCAGACTGAAAACTGGCAACAATTATCCATAGTCTTCATACACTATTCCATTTGCTGACAAAGGATCAGAGTGCTTTGTTATAAAATATATCACAGTGTAAGCAATGTTACCCTATTTCAAACATATCCAGCTGACACACTGCTGCCTCTTTCGCTTCGCCAGTAAGTCAAGTTGGCTAGAGTGATTTGCAGGTAAAACCTTCAGATAACCAAAATAATTTTTTCAGTGGTAATATTTTAATTTACAAAAAATGTTTACTTGTGGGTCAAGCATTTGTGTAGTTTTAGCAAAATTTTTCAAATGAAAAGAAATTCTTTGCTGATACAAATCAGACAAGATAGCTTAGGTTTTCAGTTTTTGCTTTTTTTTTCCCCCTTTCTCTGCGCTTTCTTTTTTATCATTACAAAAAGCGGATTGAGATAAGAGAGAAAAATTAGACACAAAGAACAACAGGCTCAGGGGAAAAAACCAAAACATTTCATTTCCCTTCAAAAAGTATCTAAATGAAAATGTTGCATTTCTATTTAATTCTAATACAACAGTTTTCAATTCATTCCATCAAAGAAACCAGGAAAAAGCATGACAAAATCAGAATTTTTTTTTCATAGTGCTCATATTTTTTTCCATAACAGCTCAATTCACTTTTTTGGAGAGGCCCTATTAAGAGCTTCATTTCTCCCTCAGTAACTGAATAAACTAATGCTGTGCCTTCAGCTGCTCCAGCCATGCTTACATGTGAGCCACCTAAAAAATGTGCTCACAGAGGACATGGAAAAATTTTGTAAGAAATTAATGCCTGATGCTTATCCTGGAGTGCCTCTGTTTTGGTTCAATACCAGTTTACCTTCAGATGCACAGTAATTGCTCAGGAGTGGGATCCACCTCAGAGTGGATTCCTAGGGAATCCAGTAACTCAAAGATGGGATCTGTCCTGAACAGACTAAAGTACTTGCAGAATTGGCTGGGATTGCTCTGACAGGACAGGAGTGAATACACACATCTCCGGTCAGTCTGCTTTGTTCACACTCATGTTCTTATCCTCCTGACTTCCATCATGGCAGCAGAATCTATACAATTCCCTGTGAAGCTTTATACCATGATTCACATGAGATGTCCATGAGCTGCCACTTTCTAAGAAAAACTGGCCACTGAGACAACTGGTTGCTGAGCATGGGGGAATCAATTTGAAAAAGTCAAGCAGCTTTTAACAGCATCCAGGAAGTCTGGGCTGTTTAGAAACCAAGATCCCCAAGCCCAGGCATAAAGAAAACTGCATCCTTTCCATACCTTACACAGATGACCCTTCACAGCTTGCTGCCATTCCTCATCAGCTAGGCTAGAGGAAGGTCAGCAAGCAAAACCCAACTTCTAATACACCAGCCCAGCCCTCAGATTATACAATAAACATAGGAGATTTTTATGGGAAAGAGGAAGTGTTATAACTTGATTAGTGGATCAGCAAAGGGTTGTCTCCCCAAAAACAAGGGGCAAGAAGGAAGGGAACTATGTATCTAAATGGATGGTACACAGGCACCTGAGTCCAGCGGTATATTTTGAAGATACAGGAAATGCTTTCAAGTGTATTTTGCGTAGTAAAACAAAAAACCAAAACAAACCACACAGACAAAACCATTAAATTGAACAGAAAATTAATCCCCCAGATAATGAACACCAAAGCAGCAGTGAGTTCAGCAGCAGTGAACTGATATACAGAACTTCATCCATATGAAGAATGATTATGATCTTTCTTAAGAAACTGCAAAAGACTTACAACCTCTAAGTTAGCAACTCGCTAAACACTGGCTGCCAGGGAAAATAACAGCAGCTGCTTCTAACATTTTCTTCTGTAGACAGACTCTATGATTCAGGGGAGGAAGGGAAGAGCAGCAACCAGAAAACCTTCATGCTCATCTGCTCTATTTCTATTTTACGTTATTATTCTTCCTTTGTACTGTGGTGTGCATGAAATCTCATTCCCTGGGAGTATGATACCTGAAGCCACTATTTCTTAAAAGGCAAGTGTCTAAACAGTCTAATCTCACTGCCCTTCTTCACGGATATAATCTCCATTTCTCTAGGTATTGCCTATCTGCCTGAAACCTCAATTGTACTCTTTAAATCAACAGGCTTTTTCACAAATTTGTGAGTTTTATATATGTCATCACAATTAAAGAGGAAGTGGTCAGAGACCTGCTACACCACTTGGATGCACACAAGTCTGTGGGACTGGATGGGTTACACCCAAAGGTGCTGAAAGAGACAGCAAATGTGCTTGCCAAGCCACCTTCCATGATTCCAAGTCATGGCTAACTGGGGAGGTCCCATTGGACAGGAGGGTAGCAAATGTAACACCCATCTACAAGAGAGGGAGAAAGGAGGATCCAGGAAACTATAGACCTGTCAGTCTGACAGGGAAGGTCATGAAGCAGATCATCTTGAGTGCCATTAAAAGTCATATAATGGACAACCAGGGGATCAGGCCTAGTCAACATGGGTTTATAAAAGGCAGGTCCTGCCTGACAAACCTGATCTCCTTCTATGACAAAATGACCCAACTACTGGACGAGGGAAAAGCTGTGGATATTGTCTATCTGGATTTTTGAAAAGCATCTGACACAGTTCCCCATAGAATTCTCATAGAAAAACTGGCTGCTCATGGCATGGATGAGCGAACGGTCTGCTGGATCAAGCACTGGCTGGATGGACGGTCCCAGAGTGGTGGTCAATGGAGTTAAATCCAGCTGGCAGCCGGTCACAAGTGGTGATCCTCAGGGCTCAGTGTTGGGACCATTTCTGTTCAACATCTTTATTGATGATCTTGATAAGGACATAGGGTGTATCATCAGTAAATTCGCAGATGACACCAAGTTAAGCAGGAATGTTGATCTGCATAAAGATAGGGAGGCACTACAGAGAGACTTGGATAGATTGGATCCGTGGGCCAATGTCAACGGGATGAGCTTCAACAAGGCCAAGTGCCACGTCCTGCACTTGGGCCACAACAACCCCATGCATCGCTACAGGCTTGGGGAGGTGTGGCTGGAGAGCTGTCTGGAAGAGAGGATCTGGGGGTTCTAACTGACAAGCAACTGAACATGAGCCAGCCGTGTGCCCAGGTGGCCAAGATAGCCAACGGCATCCTGGCTTGTATTAGAAACAGTGTGACCAGCAGAAGTAGGGAGGTGATAGTCCCCCTGTACTCTGCACTGGTGAGGCCACACCTTGAGTATTGTGTCCAGTTTTGGGCACCTCAATACGAGAGAGATATCGAGGTGCTGGAGCGAGTGCAGAGCAGGGCAACGAAGCTGGTGAAGGGCCTGGAGAATAAATCCTGTGAGGAGAGACTGAAGGAGTTGGGACTGTTTAGTTTGAGGAAGAGAAGGCTGAGGGGAGACCTCATCACTCTCTACAACTATCTGAAAGGGCACTGTAGAGAGGTTGGTGCTGGTCTCTTCTCACAGGTGATTAGTGACAGAACAAGGGGGAACGGCTTTAAACTGCAACAGGGGAGGTTCAGACTGGACATTAGGAAAAAATTTTTCACAGAAAGAGTGGTCAGACAGTGGAATAGGCTGCCTGGGGAGGTGGTGGAGTCACCATCCCTGGATGTGATTAAGGGTCATTTAGATGAGATGCTGGGGGATATGGTGTAGGGGAGAACTTTGTAGAGTAGGGCTGATGGTTGGACTTGATGATCCCAAGGGTCTTTTCCAACCTGAATGATTCTGTGTTTATCAAAACTTTCAACTTCCTGTGAGAATCTCCTGGCTCTCTGGACAACTGGCCATTGTACAAGTCCAAACCCAGCGATCCCCAATACCTTTAAAGGGACTTCTTGTGGCTGGTGACACTAATGCTGAAAAGTAAATGCTGGTGGTCTGCTTCATACTGCAATCCACAAATCCCCCAACTTCTCTCAGAAATTTGGTCCTTCCTGTATAAGCCTGAAGCTCAGAACAGTTAATGATACTGCATAGGAGCAGAAAAGTGTGTCTATATGGGTCTTAAATACTGATATCTAAATCAGATATGTTTTGAACTAAATCATAACAATTGTAGCAGCAGCAAACAGCTATCTGTTTTTTCCCTTCTTCCTCGGGCACTCTTTTTTCACACCCCTGAGCAAAAAGGTTTAGTTGTCCCACTCTGCAGAGAAACTACAGTGCATTAAAAAAGCATCTTGCCCCTGACCAAGCGACAAACCAGGAGTTAAACTGATATCAGCACTGGGTGTCCTGGGCTCCAGCCTAATCTGCCATCTCAGGCAGACTGCACTAACACACCAGAGCAATGTCAAAGTACATTTAATCCAGCAAATCCTTCTGGGGGGGCACAGCGGTAGTGCGCTGGTGGGAGCCCATGGGCAGATCAGGGCTTCCTGAAGGAACCTTTTTTTGTCTGATACAGCTCCTCAGGAATACATTTCCATGAGAAATCGATTTGAGTGCTTTCCAAGGAAGTGTGACACTGCCTGGCTATACACATTTCAGCATGGCCCTTTCGCTGTCATCTTCTAAATCAATTTCTTTCACTTGGTGCCAACGCAGCATATTAGTTTTTAAGTTGCCTTCTCGCTGAATAAGATATGGCAAACCTGTGAATTTTATTGGTTATAAGAAAGCTTTGAGAGGGAGAATAGTAGAGAAAAATATCAAAGCTAGACTTCAGACCATATATTGCTTTTTCTTCTAACAGCAGAGGGGAAAAATTCATTCTTTATCTTGTAATGTGATTCATGGTTCTTCCATAAGGCATTGATAATGCAATTCATGAATTTGGCATTGGTAGTCTTCACCATTTTCTTCGTATATATTCCGCTAGTATGAGTCTGTCCACACATGAGAAAATATCCTGCCCTAAATATGTCAGCACAAGAGCAAACCTGAAAGCAATTGCATGAACAGGAGTGTTTTTGTGAAGAGAAGTTGCCCAGCATTAACAGACATAAAGCTAGCCAGAAACTCAAGGACATGAGTTCAGAGTTTTGGGGTAGCTTTTTAATTCATTGTTTTCTCATAAAACCTCAGCTTTCAAGAAAAAAGTGACTACTCCAATAGTTTCTTTTCTAGCCCCAACAGCACTAAGGTTGCATGGCTTTTGTTACAGAAATCAGATTTTGAGACAACAAGCAAAAATAAAAATGTTAACCAATAGACCCCAAAGCACTTTACAGAGAAGACCAAAATCATCTCTCTCATTTTGAAACAGCCAGGTACAGAAGCCGAAGGACAGCAAAATGAGTCACAGCAGTCTAACAGCTAAGGCAGATCCCACATTTTAGTACTGTGTCCACTAGCCTGAAGTCATATTCTTGGGAGGTCTAAAATTGCCATTAGAAAAAAAAAATAGCAAGCATCAGATTTACACTCCTGTTACGGGAAAGGGAATTTAAGATACTCTTAACCTATAGAGCACTTGAGTAAAGTAGCTTATCACCATAAAGTCAGGTCGCTGTAGAACTGTGTAGGATTATATCAGCCTACAAAATAGTCCTACAGAAAATGGGACATCCAAAACTACACACCACCAACCCTGTAAGTTTAACTGATTATTGTTCCTAAAATAAAGTAGCTAGGTTGGATTTTCAATGAGCAGGAGACATCAGGCACACATTTCCAGTCAACTTTCAACAGGAAGAGTTTGACCCATTTCTGCTTTGATTTTACTTTATTTTAAACATGAACTGCACTTTTGTGTGAACAGGCTTGACTCTTGATAAAGAAGTCAGCCTTGTGATATTCTAAGCACATACAACTCTAGAGACCTATAAACATCATTTGGTGATATTTTCCCACTTATGTGGCAAACAAGAATTTTAACATGGGGAGGGAAATGTTTGTGCTGCGTTGCCTTCTTTGCTGACCGGTGACTCGTGGCTGATGTGGCACTGATATTAGCTGTGGCATATCATAATCTAAACTTGCATATTTTTAAATGCTTTGAATATGCACAATGGTGTGTAAATGCCAAATAACACTGTTTTAACTGCACTTAGCACTATTCATGCACAACTGAATCAATCGATAATCGTTTGGACACAAGAGCACTTCATACTCTATGAAACAAAAGGGAGCAGTTAAACATCAGTTTTCACAATAATTAATATTACCTAATTTCTAGCTAATTCTAGCAGACTAGCTTGCCTCTCTCTTGTAGCGACAATTCATGCCTGACAGATAAACAGAATGCTCTCTAAACACAAATGTATTGAGATAATGTACTGTTACAAAAATACTGTAATATCTAATAGCAGGTATTCAAGGCTTACCGTTATTTGCTGCTATTATCATGAGCATATATCCAATACCCATACAGTGTTCCTAAGCACTGCATTTGCTGTATAGTGTGTATTAAACTTCTTCGAGCTGTTCATAATGGATCAACTAAATTTTATAGGACATAAAACAACCCCCAAAGAAAATAGTGCTTTGGGAGAGGTAACTTCCTTATCTTCATAAGTAACCTAAATTCACTGCAACGGTGCCTGGACAGCACTGCCATCAGGTACCAGTTATGGTGCTAACTGATGCGGATTTAACTACTCCGTCATATTTGCAACTGTCTGTGCTACGTTACCTGCTGTTCTGCACTTTTCCCCACATGGCATCACCTGGTTGTTCACCTGCTGCACGCTGCCAGGATTCTAGAGCATGAGCTGTGGGAAGAGGAGAACTCCTTTGACCTGCTTGACTGCATGGCACCAGCTGCTTTGAAACCCCAGTGCCCGCCAGGGCTCCTTGAGAGGCTGCAGCACCCACAGAGTGTAGATAACAATGGCACTGCCACCTCATATCTTGGTACTGAGAACAGCTTGAATCAAATCCATGAAGCTCAACAGAGACGCTCTGTGAACACCAATTAAAACACCTGCAGGATCTTTGTTTTGATTTCCCTGTGAGGCCTCCAGACTGAGGTAATTAGCAGTAGGTTTTAGCAACTCATGAGGTATCAATGTAAAGCTCTTCAGAGTCTTGTAATCATGACAAGCTAAGCTACTCTGAATTGTACATGTATTACTAATTATACAGAGACCATAACAGACCAATAGGACCAGTTCTTCCCACTTCAATATTAGCATTCACTTTTTTCTTTGTTAAGTTCATATTTCCTGAGTTTCCTAGAAGACTAAGGCACACACATATATATATATATTTATGTTTTAATTTTTTTTCCCCTACCTGATTTATTTCACTGCTAAACTGTAACATGCGAGCCAGATCTGAGCCCTGCAGCCCAGATACTGGAGGCATCTGGTTTGTGACCAGTTCCATACTGTATTTATTTGAGCTACATAGGGTATATACATACTTAAAAGGGAAGAGAAACCAGCTCACAATTTTACATTACTGCAGCTCTTTCTGAGCCAGCATGAGTATCTCTGCTGTACAGCACTGGGCCATGTAGATGTACCCTCAGGGAGGTTACTTGCTGAGTTAATGCTACTGATATATGAGAAGGTTTCCTGTTCCTACAGACAGCTTCTGTCAAGAATTCTCCCTGCTGCAAAAGATTCATAATTTAAAGAGAAAAGGCACTAAATAATTTCTGAAGGTGATACTTATGATGCAAAACCATTTTTCATGGTAGAGCCCCAAACAAAGGATTACCTGTCAATAAATCTATCATGTGTGACATCCGTGCTCCCATGGGGTCAACCCCACTGTAAACAAACAAAAGCCTCTTTTAATGATTCACTCTTGCCTAGAGGGAAGGAGGAAGAAAGCATGAATTACATTGATGAGACATTTACATCAAAAGGATATTTTCCTTATGCAGGGACACAGCTTGTTTCTAACATTCTATTTCTATTAGGGAGTGACAGGGAATATCCTGTCTAAATCAAGTGCTCCTAAGTTGTGGGGCATAAACCACTGATTGTCCTTAAGTTTAAAGCTAAAGAGCAACAACGCTCTGCGGTAGTCTGTGAGGTCTGTTAGTATAAAACTTTAGAGAGTCACTAAAAAAAATCAAAAGCAGCAATTTCCCATCTCAACTGGAGGAGAACTTGAAACCTACTCTCTCTCTTCCGTTGCCACTTACTGGTGGCAAAAAACATATAGAACATTCATGGTCAAAGCAAGAATCTGACAGAGAAGCCCAAAGTGGGTAGAATTAAAGAATTTTCACTCTTCTAAACAAGCCCCCAATTTATGCACTGCTTTTACTTGAAGAAAGGCACTTGGGCCTTGGTTTTTTCTTTGTTTATGCCTTGACCATTGGACAAGATTTCACCATTCTCACTGCAAAGCACATCCCAGTTAGGGGCTTTTCACTGGCTCCGAGTTGTGCCATCACAACTGTCTGTCTGTCCCTGTGAATTTGGGGTGAGAAAGATGTCACTAGGAAAGCTGTGCTGTGGCCTTTTACAGCCCTGAGTCTCCCTGGTATCATAAACGAGCAACAGGAAAATGCTGGAGCTGGAAGCCAGGATGTGGCACTCCGGTCATAGGAGCCATTCCACCATGTGTCTGTGATGCCAATAAGATTGTAGCCCTGCAGGTGTGCCCATGTCTCTAGCTCGTCTTGTTTATTCCCCATGCTACATGCATTTGCACAGAGGCATTTAAGCTGGACCTCTGATGAAGCTGACTTACTGGCTGGAATTCCTTTGTGCTGCTCTTCAGGTGCTCTCCTGCTGACCTGTGATCCCTCTTCAGGCTCTGGGCATCTATTACCGGCGCTGGCATCAAATGGTAGGAGTGGGATGGATTGAGGTTCCCCTTTCCCTGGCAACTTTAGTTTAAACCCCTTTTTACCAGCTTGGCAAGCCTATGACCAAAGATGTTCTTCCCCTTCTCTTGACAGATGGGCCCCATCAGCCCCCAGAAGACCAGGTTTCTCAAAACAAGTCCCATGGTCTAAGTAGCCAAATCCCTGGCTGTGGCACCAGTCCTGTAACCATTTGTTGATTTGACTGGCCCTTTCAAACCCCTTCCCTTTGACCAGGATGACTGATGGAAAAAATTCCTGCACTCCAGAGTCCCTTACTGCTGCTCCCAGGACTCAGTAAACCTTCTTGATACTCCTCAGACTGCTCCTGGCTGTATCACTGGCACCCATGTGAAATAACAGCAGTGGATAATAGTCAGTGAGTCCCCTGACTTGGTAATCTCTCGGTGACATCCCTGATATGAGCCTCCGGTAAGCAGCACACCTCTCTAGAGTGTGTCAGGTTGGCAGATGGGTGCCTCGTACCTCTCAGAAGTGAGTCACCTACTACTATCATGCGTCGCCTTCTCTTAGTTGTGCTGGTTGTTACACAGGGAGCAGACCAGGCTGCCTTACTCAGCTCCAGCATCGCTCCTGATGTGATGGGTCTTTCCTCTTCAGTCTGCAGAGTGGTGAATCGGTTCTGCAAGGGCACCTCAGGCTTCAGGGGAAAGTCTCTTCCTCCTGCAGGTCCTTGCCGTTTCAGCTTCCATTCTGCATTATTGGCCCCTCTCCTTCAGTGTGTGCCGGTGGGGGAGTTTTTGGCTGCCTGGCTGTGGGTCCACTGCAGACTGTGCTTGGAACCAGCTATCTAACTTGTTCTCAGCCTCCCTGATGTTTCACAGCTATCTAACTCTTTCTCAGCCTCCCTGATGTAACATTTCATCCATCTGAGTAAAGGGTGCTAAACAGTGTATGAATATGTGTAAAACCAAGTGACAGAGTACATACTCATTTTCAAAAAAGGAAAAGGTAATAGAAAAATGTCATACCCAGGCTTTCTAACACAGCTCAAATTAAGGGTGGAATTTCACTCTACCATTATTTCCATTATACACTTTTATTTGGAAAGGTAATAACTCAGTGATTAAAATGCACTTTTGGATGAAATTTCACAGGTACAGCATTCCAGCATGAAAAAACAGCATTATATATATCAGGAAGAGGAGTTGTTTGTAATTTCTGCATCAGAATCCAGCCCAACACAATTCTCAAACTTTTCTGTTTCTTTCAACTAAAGCATCAGATGGCTGTGTTCATAATAAAGCTCTTAATAAATAACCTATAAGCATCTAATGAAGTACACACCAGGGAAGACACTGCAATTATCACATGTTAAAAAACATTCTATCTCCTCTACTACACATATTCTTTAGTTCTTCCAAGTTTCAGGAAACGAGATGAAAAATAAAAAACCAGAAGATATGAAGATACATTCTCTTGTCTGCAGATTAAGATTGTGGTATCTGTTGTCTTCTCTCCTGACAGAGCATGGACACTTGGGTAAATCTGAAGACAGGTATATCAGAAGTTTAGAGCACTGCACCTAGTCTATTTAAAGACAAGTACCATCTCTTACTTATCTCCTTAACACAAGGATATTGCTACAGCTTCAGACTTCACATAGAATGTGTTCAAACCCTAACATAAAGACAGCAACCACTGGACGGAAAGACGCAGCAAAGCCCAGTCTGCACAGCACTGGGTGCTCAGAAGAGCTCCAGGGTGCTGACACCTGCAAAGAATGTGCCCACCATATGGAGGTGATGTAAAGAGTGTGGATCTGCCTGGAAAGTTTGCTTCCAAATATTGGAATAGTTTTAAAACATGACCTTTGATGATTTGACCTTGTACACTGTTGTCTTTTTAGTTAAGCAATGGGAAATATTATTAAATACTTCTACTATATCTTAAGATTAAAAATCTTATGGTCTGCTTATACTGCTATATTCCAAGCTATTCAAGTGAGAGCAATAAAGACAAATTTCATTTCAGCAGGATCCCTTTAATTAGTCTGCAATGAGCTTTGCCCTGTTAGAGGTTTATAGCATATTTTGTGGAAAATGCTCTATGCAATTCTATTTAGTCTTACTCCATCCCATACAAACACCCCATAAAATATTTTAAAAGCCTACCATTATAGGAACGTGCTGTTCAATGAGTCATCATACTGAGCTGGCAGCACTCTCACTTGGGAGAAACACTGCCCAAACCACCACCATTTATAATTTACAGAGGAAGGAAAAGGCATATCTCCATCAGGAAGGTGCAATGTGTTAATGTGAGCTCATTCAGCCAAAGCCATTTGACCAGTCCTGCAGGTTGCAAGAGGTCCTGATGCCCAGCTTGTTTGCAGAGTGTCCAAAGTCCAAATATCACACCAGCAGCCCCTTGTAGGTGAGGTAAACAAAGGCAGGAGAGGTGAAATGGTATGAGAGGTACCCAGCCCATTTTTGTGGTAGAGCCTGGAATTACAAGTCTAGTGGTCTGATCATTAAGATTATTAGCTTTCTCTAATAAAAGGCTTCTGCAATAATGTGAGGAGGAGCAAAACACAGGCTGAGCTCCTAAAACTAAGGATGCTTCATGCTACGGTCATTGATCTGGCTGCATGTTGGTTTAGCCTCCAGTCTAACAATAACATTGGTGGTAAAGCTACTACCATGTGGACAGTGAAGAAGAGCAAAGGCTGCAGCAGGAAAGAGAAGGGTAAGACTTTCAAACAGCAATGTATATTGCAATATATATAAGATTCAGGACACTTATTTCAAAATGTAAATGCAGGTTTTAAAATCTCCCCAACAGACAGTCTCTGCTCCATGAAAAGCAAAGTGACTGTTAAGCCTCACAGCAGTTATTTAATTTTCTTCCACCCTTATCTTAAACAAAAGCAGTAAGAATGAAAGTGCCAATTCATAAAGTCTTAATTCTCAAGCCACTGTGTCATGCCAAAATCTGCTTTGCATTCCCAGCTAGGAAGGCCTCAGACTCCAGTGGGAACAGCACATAAGCATCTGAGGACAGAGTTTGGCTCCACAGATACACATTTGCCTCAAAGAAGAAAAGTTCTCAACTTTTATGGTTGGTTGAAGTGGTGTCTCTCTAGCACTCGAGAGGAATTGGGAGCAACTGTAAGCGTATTTGGATCTCACCTTCTAAAAATAAACTCCTTTCTCTATGGATTCTGACACTCAGCACAGAGATAATAATAAGCCATTCTTAGAAACAGCACTGTATGACGAGCTACACCAAGTGACTTAACACAGAAGAGCGCCTAAATATTACAGCCTTGGATACAGGAGAAAGAAATCACAACAGGGGAAAAAAGGATGGGAAAGGTGAATGCCAAATGCTTTACAAAAGTGGTTTATTCATCCTTACAAGACGAGATAACCAAATGCTTGACATCCAAATACTAATGTCCATCAAAATCATGACAATCAATATATATCATCTGGCTTTCTGGCAGCCACCTGAAAATAAATTTGCATAAAATCAGGACACAAGTGGAAATCTACTCCATGATGCCAAATTACAGCAGTAAATGGAAACAGAGATAAATAAATAAACCTGGGTCCAAGAATGAAGCCCTGGAGGACACACAAATTAGTCACTGTAGAAACAGATGTAAAATAGGTAGACTGAACAAACTTGGAGATATCTATTAGGATGTCTATGCAGGAGGAAAACCAAAGCAAAGCTGTTCCTGTGGTTCCAAGGTAGAAGGGAAAGGGGCAATACTTTGCTTTACTGTTGTCACCAAGTGCAGTTGTTTTTCTAAGCAGACTTGCAGCATGAAACTGAGAAGCACATCCATCAAGTCTTTTTTACTCCTGAAGGTCACTGCTCCTGCACAGACTGAAGGAGCAGCAGACAGGTTGAAGTAAGGACAAGAGAAGGACTGAGAAGCGGGTGTTAGTTGTGTTTGAAGGGAGTACCATGGAGTTTTTCACTTGTCAGAAATTTAGTTTACAGAGAAGGCAACATCCACAGCACCCTGTCCCCTTTCAAAAACAGCTGCAGAAAATTTTGGATGTAAAAATTATGCTCTTGTTTCTTAATAAAGCACTAATGAGGGAAGTGAAACTATTATGATTTAAATCTTACCACTTTCGTTAAGTTTTCTGACAGTCCCATCCATGTCTTTTCTATTTAACACCAAGTTTTCTCAAGGATGTAGTTCCTGTATTTCAAAATCCTATGTCACTCCACCTTTCTGACCCTAAATGATGGTCCTGAAAATTACTCCTTAAAGACTGGGCTAGATGTTGTCCACTCCATCCTAGAGGATGAAGACTTGTCAGCACTGAATTCGCGTAGAAGATCACTTTAAAAAACAAGAGTTAAGTGGTACAAAAAATATTTAAGACTATCAAAACTGAGGTGAGAAGTGAATCTGCCCAACTTCAGAAGAACTCCTCTCCTAAAGAGTATGAAGACTAGTCATGCAGTAACATGCAAAAGAACCCACCTGTGGTACTCCCTGTCCCAAAGAAACCAGCTCCAAAGCTCTTATTCCTTCACATGTGCTACAAATCCTTACGACACAGAGGTGAACTGAATTTTTTCATCATCTGAATATAACACAGTGTTTCTAAACATGCATACACAGATGGTACACTCAGTCATTGTCAAGAAATGGCATTAAAGAAAATGGTTTGGCAGAAGCTACTGCCTTTAAAGGATAGCTTAAAAATATATTTATCTGCATCATTGTTCCTCAACAGTCATAAACCAAGCAAAAAGACATAACACAACCAACCAGTCAGATTTAAAGGCCTCTCTCTTAAAATGTTGCTGTTTTTTAGCACTACTATACTATGAAGGTTGACAGGGAGATAACAAAACCAGTTGTAGCAAAATCTAATCCAAAAGGTAGCTGATTAAGGAAATATATTGTGGCTCACTTGAAGACTGGCAATGACTGGTTTTGACAGGAAAGATCTCAGAGAAGTCAAGCTGTCTTATTTAAAGGCACAACCACATTATAAGTCACTTACCTGAAAGTAGTGGCGAGTATTTGGCCTTAAGCCATCACAGGAGAACTACATTACAGCTCTTATTAAAAGCACAAAATTCATTGCAGAGCTCCTAACTCTGATACAAATAGTTTTTTTAAGCCATAGCCCCTTCAAAATTATCTTTTCAATTGCTTTGGACTCTCTTCAAAAGAGTTTTAGACTTAAGCTTTTCATGCCCAAAATTTTGAGTAGAATCAAATGGAGTTCTCTGTCCCACCATAAATCTTCTGGAACCACAGATTTCAAAGGAAAAATTCTGCAGCTTTCTTACTAATCTGTCAGAACCACAGTGCTCAATACAAATGATCCTCTTTTCTATAAGAGCCACAGTTTGTTCTCAGTCAAAGAAGGAAAATACCATCTTTTATGAATCTATTTTCTCTCATGCTATTGTTAGCACTCTGCCAAATCATAATAAATACTAATACCAAGGATGTTTACAATTTTTTGCAAGTGACAGTTTTTTCAAAGTAGTGCTGCATATATCTCCATTTTTTAAAAATACTTTCCTCCCCCTTCCCTTCCTCCACCTAAAAAAAAAAAAATAATTAGCAAAACAGAAGGGCAGGGAGACTGTCAAAAACTTCATTCATGCCACACAATCAGTGCAATATAACTAAGAAACTTAATAGTTTGGTAGAGCAAAGGTGATTTTTTTTTTTTTTTTTCAAAATATGATACCTAAAGTCAACTGGCTATTCAGAAAGACTTTTGCATTCAATTGTCTATGGCATTTTTGGAAATCTACACTCAAAATCAGCAGAAGCTTTAAGGAACTCTGGATTTTTGAAGACTGAGGCAAATAGTTAGTTGCCTGAAGATTTACTTAGTAACTTAAGTGTGGAGACTCATCCTGCAAAACTGATTCAGTGTTGCAAATGTGAATAACTCAAGAATCACCTTACCTAGAGTGCCTTAAAACCTCCAGTATTTCCTAAGAACACCAAGGTGCTGTGTGACTGTAAGCTAGCTGTGTTATCTCAAAGAGTGTAATGAAGCAGTTGTTTATAAACATTGTCCTCTTAATGGCAACCTTTATAAGCAGCATTTAAAATTACTGTATACACCAAAAAATCTAGATGAAGCCTTGCAAACACAAAGATATTAGATCCTTGTCTGTAAGATCATGTATACTACTCTAGTACCAAGCACGAGCCTTCCACTGCTCTCAGGCAGTCTATAAACGGATAGTAAGGGACAATGTCTGGGCAAAAAGACAAAGTGCGAGAAGAGGAGCAATGCCATGCAGGTAATTGGCTTAGGTCAAGACAGTAGGAACCGAGCAGAGAGTAGTCATGGTAAGCACGGTAAAGCTACTCCAGTGCTTCCTTCTCAAAAAGCCCTTCACAGCCATGATACCAAACACAGACTGTCCCAAGACCAGGACTGCAGGCATTTTGGATACCTGACAGGTGAATGCCAAGGACACACAACAGCAAATGATAGATTTAGGAAGAGAACACAAGCCATTGGAACTCCTGCCTAGTGGTATATCTGTCTCTTAGGTATTTACCATGCACTAATGCAATTTTTTTTTTCACATCAACATTACACTTCTTTCTTTTGAAGTGATTTAAACATTTACCTGCTTGCACATCTGAAAAAAACTTCTCAAGATAATACCAGAGAGTAAAATCAACTTAAGGCACAGTAAGAAAAGCACAGCACCAGAATCACATGTAACAGAGGCAAAATGACTTCCTCAAGATTCTCTGCAAGGTCATGTCAGAGCTGGAGTTAAAACTCAGGTCACTTTGGCAGCTCTTCACTCTATGTGCTTCCCAGTGTTTCTCTACAGATAACTGTATCCCTGAGTGAGTACAAAGTGGTTTCACAACCAGCAATCCCAAGCAAACAGTAGGGCTGCAAGCTATTGAAAACACTGCTGCAACCTAAAGCAAGTCTCAGGCCCCAGTACATATTCATCCACACTGTTGGAATAATTAACTGAATTTGAAGACCATTCTTTGCCATCATCTTCCCAAAGGAAGCCTTCAGTGCAGGTGGAGACTGGGATCTGTCTAGGTGCTCCTGCCCCACCACGTGCTCAGTCTCACACCAGCCACGTGCTGTCAGCTTGTGCAACTGCGGTGTGTGATCACACATCGGGGTGTGTGTGTATAGCTCAAAATCACATACCTAGCTGCAATGCACATGTTCAGCTACAGAATAAGAAATGAGCCATTCTGTGTAGACCTTTTATTCTGTCAAGGTAAACCAGCACTGAAAGAGTATTGTGCATTGCTGAGCTAAAACAAAGGACAGCCCTTTTCTAGGGGTTACTTTCTTGAAATACGCACAAGCAAATAAGTTTGCACTGCATTTTGCAGTGGTGTGTCTTGGAAAGGAATGGTTACTGTGGAAATGATCATCAGAGTAAGAGAATACCAGTTCAATAAAACACAAATAGAGAGCTATACGGCTACTTTGCAAACGATGGAGGGGAGAGCAAGAGGACTGCTCACAAGGTGTATCTACTTCAGTCACGCATGCGAAGTTGTCAGATCTCCTGTTAAATGGATGTTTAAGGTGAGGGGAGAAGAGTAAAATAAATGACCTAGTAGTCTGGCCATGAAGCTCCTGTGATGTTTGATGCTGCTCACTCAAAATGGTGCAGTGTCCCAGTAAGCACAACCACCAACTGGACAATCAACTGGAGTGATATCAAAGACACAACTTGATGTAATAAAGAGCAATATTTGCAAATTTGTGTGCAACTGCATATACTCACTGACTTTCTACAAACTGTTGAAAGAAAGTGGCTCTCACCTTTGTGCAAGTTGACATCCAGGTTATCTTTCTGTGCCATGATCTTAACTATATAATTTGTCACATCACTAAAAGATGTACAGTAGTAAAAAGAGCAGATGTCTTTGGACAGCTGCAACATCATTAGTGGCATAAATTTCTTTTGTGTAACACTCTTGCATATTGCTACTGCCTCAGGTTAACAGAAAAGGAATCTAACACTCATAGAGCTACATTTGGGTACTGATATGAGAAGATCTATTTATTTTATGTAATTAAAATAATTCCTTTATAAGCATGTGAAATCAACAGAAAACCACTATTTGAGAAGGATGCATTTGAGAAGGATGCAAACCTCCAATTACTTGTTATGCCCTGATGCTGGGGAGAGAGAATTTATGTACTCACACTCGAAAATATAAAGCAATTTTTTTGTTTAGCTCCTCTAATGTGACTTTTTCACCTCCTGTCTGCTGAGGAAGGACAATGCTCGTCCCCAGTCCCTGGTGAAAACGGATGATTGTTGAACTGCAGCCAAGAGCTAATGCAGATATCCAGCTATTCTGCTCTTCCCGTAATGAGATTTCCATTTCCATGTAAATACCACAAGAATTCCTTATTGCCTGATCAAGAAATACAGTCAGTAGTGGGACGCTAAGGTACTCATGGCCTCTGATCGCCTGCTAGTGCCCCAGAACTTGAGAGCCTGTGATGTGTGCAGAGATTGAAACAGTTCCCAGACCCTTTAGAGCACATCTCTGCACTAAGGGACATTCAGGGCAGATAGGCTAAGGCACACAAGTGGTGGTGTTTATCTGCAGGAGCCTTCTGTCTAGGCACAGGATGAAGACAAGCTGTCAAGCATATTCCTAGCTAAATATTTATAAGTCAAGACAACAGAGAATGTAAAAAACCTGAAAAAAACCAACATCCTCCTTCTCCAGGGCTGCCCTGCTTCCTCCCTGCCTCAGAAACAAGTCCAACCTGAAAACATTGCAAAGTAGAAACAGCACATCTAGACTAAACACCTTAGCTCATAAGAAGCCAGATATTAATCTCTGCATCCAGGTCCCCACTTATCCAAAATTTGGATTTGACCTAAAGGAAATAAAAGTTCAGTACAGAAGCTTGAATCTAAAACCAGGAACCCATCTAGGGACTTGGTCCTTGTTCTTTTGAAGACTGAGCAAGAGAGTTGAGCTGAGTGGTAACAGAGCAATGGGATCCTCTTCCACTGTGTTCTTTTGCTGCATTTCATCTTTCAAACTTTACCTGGTAACTCTTAAATTAATCATCAGAGAAGAAAGAAATTCTCCTTCATGTTAACACCTAGTTAAACACTACTTATTGTAGTTGCTTGGCAGTAGACCAAAGTATCTCCCTTAAAGTCATAATTTATGCTAATACTACACTAGCTGTTGCCATTCAATATCCAAACACCACTTCAGGTACGTGAGTTGGTTCAAGCAGCTTACCACAGTCTCAGCAGCAGTGCAGAGACCCTCTCAAGCATTGCTTTCTCTGCCCTGAATAGTCACCAGCTAATACCTAGCCAAGCTGAAGGGAACAGTCTCAGCATTGCTCTTCCAGTGTAAGCACATACTCAGTAACCCTGGGTTTGCCAGGATTGTGCTGCATGTATGTGCACTCACATCATTTATTCTCAGCCAATACATGCGTGTGGGTGAAGATCTGTGTCTGTCAAGCCCGAGATGATCAGCACTGGAGACGACCAGCAGTCCAGCTCTTTTGCACATCATATCACTATGTAGTGGAGGACTTCACCCAGGGTACAGCTAAGTTGTGTTTTCTAGGCTTAACAGAGTCCAGGCTTGACCTAGGCTTTCTGTAAAACATGTGTTACATCCATGTTATCAACAGAGCTGGACTTCTGTATCTCATCAGATGCTGCATCCAAAATGCTATGGGTCAGATAACTAAAAGACCAAATGATTAAAACTGAAAGTAGTAGCCAGGTTTCAAAACAGCTGTGCACATCTAGGAACAACAGGAACGGCTTGCTCCTCAGCTTCCCTGGGAATTACATTCTTAAACACCCTGAGCTCTTCTAAATATTTGTCCTCCAGTGTTTGTGTTCCAAACGTAACCCAAAAAACCCAAGCAAACATACTTTAGTAAAAGATGTCTGTGTTTAATGATTTAGATGGTCATTATGACTGAGTGTAATGGACATTCCTTTTTTTTTTTTTTTTCCTTGCCACAGAGCATTCATCTGAATTCTTCAGGAAGGCAAAAGAGCCTAGATAGCAGACAGCCAAAGGAACCAGATTGCAGAGCTTCTAACTAATTTTCTTGGAATATACTAAATTCATTAATTAAGCATAGTGGGTTTCTCACTCACTTTGAATCAACTCCCTGCTCCTAGAATAAGCTGGTTTTTAGTGGTTCTGAAGGCCCTCAAAAATATGAGAAACATTTTTGGTAGTATCTAAAAGACATGAGAGTGCAAGTCGCTTCAAACTCAAAGCGTATTCTCACTTTTCTCCGAAAATTTCCCCTTTCTACTGTGTCATCAAGCAGTGATCCTATTTCTTGACTGACAAATAGGTGGTTTTGCCTGTGCAGATACATATTTTTACAGCTCAAATGAAGATGCAAAATTAGTTGTTAAAAATAGCTCTGTCAAAAATGACTATGTAAGTGTTAATATACATGAGAACGGTCATCAGAAACCTGAGCCAGACACATGCATCAAGGGAAAGCCTCACAGTTTTCCACTGGCTGACTTTAGCAGGCTTTAAATTGGAACAAATTGTTTCTTCATCAGCCACAACGGAATCTCTCCATGCAAAGGGCAAAGAGCTGCTTGTAGCTGTATTTTTTTCCAATGTTTGTTGAAGCCTCTCTTTACTAGCCACTGATTCTACAGGGTCATAATTTTAATAGAAACACATATTTACTCAACTATAGCACTTGTGGTTTCATGTCTGAGCATATTTCCCCTTCCTCTTTCTAGTCAATATTTCATTCTAAAACATGCTATTAACAAGAGCAGAAAATCTAGTAGGCACTCTTTTTTTTTTTTTTTGCTTTTTTTTTTTTTTTTTGCTTTAATAATAGATGATGTCTATTTCAAAAGATAAAGATATTTCCTTGCTCTGGGATGTGTTCTTTTCTTTCCAGATAAACCACTATTTTGCACATTACATTTGCTGCCTTCCAGAAACAGCAGATAACATTGAAGAGATTTAATTAATATGTACCACAGCATGACCTCAACGGATAGAACATCTACCCTAAAGGAGCAGAGTTGTAGGAGGTAATTAGAGCACACCATGACATTTATTACTAATGCTCTTCCATTGACATTTGCTGTTGACAGGCTGCATATAAAGTTTTTCTGTGTTTGCATTGACTTACAACGATATAGACCTTCCCACATATATAAGTGAGAAATGCTTTTGCTGTTTACAGTAAATTAAACCATAAGAGACAGAACAAAATCTTGACCTTTTTAGAGCAACTAACTAAACTCCCACCAACTTTCTGGACCCAAATTTCTTCTCCACACAGTATAATATGAAGGGCTGCTCGTATGAAATTCATCCTTTGAGAGGGAAGAAATCCCATGTTCCTATCCCTATTCTTTTCTGCTGTGTGGATTTAAGAAAACAGTAACTGTTTAGCGTAGAATGGATAAACAGAGAGCAAAGCAGCAAAAGAATCAGGACCAAGGACCCCCCTTTTCCAACCCCTCCCCAGGCCTAGAAAACCGCTTTGCTATTGGGGTGCATTACGGAGGGGATGTCTCAATATTTTACTAGCAGATGCATTCAGATAATGAAATAATCCTTTCAGGGTTTAAAACGTATCTCAAAATTTGTAAAATTTGGCAAAAAACACACAATAAATGGAGGGAAAACTGCACTGATGTCAGCAGAAGTATTTAGAAACACTGTAAAAACCCTGGTAAAATTTGACAAATTTTACAGTATATGAAACAGTGGTAGAATGAAGCTGGAAGGATTTAATTTTTAAAAATTCTTTTCAACGGGGCTGAAGCAGCCTCAGTTGTCTGAACTCAGCTAATTTAGTTCAAAAACTTTCTTAAAAGTACTTGTGGTGGGTTAACCTTGGCTGTATGCCAGGTGCCCACCAGATCTGCTCTATCACTCCCCTCCTCAGCTGGACCAGGGAGAGAAAATATAACAAAAGGCTTGTAGGTGGAGATAAAGACAGGGAGACATCACTCACTAATTACTATCATAGGCAAAACAGACTCAACTAGGGAAAAGCAACTTCATTTATTGCCAGTCAAATCAGAGAAATAAAACAAATCTTAAAACACTTTCTTCCCACCTCTCCCTTCTTTCCAGGCTCAGCCTTACTCCTGATTTCTCTACCTCCTTCCTGCCTCCAGCAACACAGGGTGATGGGGGTTGTGGTCAGTTCATCACATGTTGTCTCTGTTGCTCCTTCCTCCTCAGGGGCAGGACCCCTCACAGTCCTCCCTGCTCTAGCGTGGGGTCCCTCCCACAGGAGACAGTCCTCCACGAACTTCTCCAACGTGAGTCCTTCCCATGGGCTGCAGTTCTTCACAAACTGCTCCAGCATGGGTCCTTTCCCCATGGTACAGTCCTTCAAGAAGACAGCTCCAGTGTGGGTCCCTCACGGGGTCACAAGTCCTGCCAGAAAACCTGCTCCAGCGTGGGCTCCTCTCTCCATGGCTCCACAGGTCTTGCCAGGAGCCTGCTCCATCATGGGCTTCTCACAGGGTCACAGCTTCCTCCGGGCACCCACCTGCTCTGGCGTGGGGTCCTCCACAGGCTGCAAGTGGAGATCTGCTCTACCGTGGACCTTCATGGGCTGAGGGGCACAACCTGCATCACCAGGGTCTGCACCATGGGCTGCAGGGGACTCTCTGCTCTGGCACCTGGAGTTCCTCTTCTCCCTCCTTTTTCACTGACCTTGGTGTCTGCTGAGTTGTTTCTCTTATATATTCTCACTCCTCTCTCTGACTGTAATTGCTCTCCCACAGTTTTTTTACTACTTTCTGAAATATGTTATTCCAGAGGCGCCACCACCGTCGCTGATGGGCTTGGCCTTGGCCAGTGGTTGGTCTGTCTTGGAGCCATCTGGCATTGGCTCTGTTGGACACAGGGGAACCTTCGAGCAGCTTCTCACAGAAGCCACCTCTGTAGCTTCTTCGCTACCACACGCAAATCCAATACAGTAGTACTCCAGTTCCTCCCCTTTCCTTTCTCCCTTCCCTCTCCCAGCACATTAAACCTTACAATATTAAAAAAGCCTTTTTTATAAGTTTTAATGAACATTCTCTGTTTCGGAGTGGCCTGCTCTGACCTGGAGACAATTATACCTGTAGCTGTTAGAGGACAACTCTGTCACACAAATAGAGACTGAAAATTTGAATTTGTTATAGAGAGTTATCAGGAAAGAAAAATGGGTACTTGTAACACTGGAGACAGGGCAGGTCAGGTACGTATTCAGAATACCTCAGAAACTACAGGAATTAATCACTACTGTGAATAGCATCTCATGTATACAATGCCAGAGCCTATTCTTGTGAAATCTTCCACAGGCAGGAAGTGGTTTATGCTATTGGCTAATGGGAATGTAAAAGGAGGCGTTACACCCCCCTTAAATCATGTTCTGTCTCAGAATATAATCTATCCACATTTCCAATTTTGTGGATAAAGAAGATTTAGCAGCCTCATTCCCTCATAATATTTATGCCTATGAGAACACCCTGGATGTTCTGTTCGATTAATTTCCTAGCATCCCGCTCTAATAGAAAGCAGCAAGGAGAGTACACAGAAGTACGTTGTAATTAAAGATTATTTACTAAGAGTGAAGAAAAGCAAACCATTTCAGATAAAAATAAAAAAAAAGTCATGTTTCTGCTTAGGCACTTGCCACAGCTTTTCACATGATATGGAAAAAAATGCATTACACTGCTTGGCACAGAGGGCACAACTGCTATGATTTGGCCAGGGTTTACTGCACTAATTACACTGACCTCATCAGCACCCTGTGCACTACTCATTGCCCATCCTGTATTACTCTCCCATTGTTGCTTATCTTACACTAAAGTTACAGGCTTTGGGTCTGGGAACCTTTTTGCTTAGGCTGGTTACATAAGACCTCACACCCAAGAGCAGAGAAATAACAAGTATAACCACCAATCAAGATTAATTTTACTTTTGGTTAAAACGAGAGAAAATTATCTACTGTGCCTGTAGTGCTATTTATGAAAGATTTTGTGGTTTTTTTTTTCAAAAACACAGATGATTCAAAAAACTGGAATCTCATTTCTTGGTACAGAAAAGAGTTGCCTACAACTTACTGTGCTCTTTCCCATTATCTGAAGTGGTGGACTGCTATGAAAGATGTCCAATAGACAGAGGGTTTGTGAGAGCTGGGTGATCTGGGAAATTCAGGTAATTGAATTAGGGAGGCTGAATGAGGCTTATCAGCTTGCGCACAGCCTCAGTCCAAAACTCGTTTGTCTCCAGCCAGGTCAGAAAAAAGGCAGAGTGAACCCAAGTCTGCCAGCATATGTCCATGTCAATGTGTTTTCCTCATTTCCCCTTGAAAAATGGCTGTATACAGAGCTGCTTCTTTCCTGTAGCCAGGCATGACTGGTCAGTCGGCCACAGACTGTTAAAGTAAGTGCTTTAACATGCAAAAATGGTATTTTGGCATAATTAATCTTCTACATTTTTTCATACTCATTTGCATTGAAATATTTTGAAAATAGCCTCTTGCCAGTCGAACATGGTGTGTGAAATATGGGAAGTTTCAAATTAGAAACTGTGCATCACCAAAGGGTTAAATGTAACCCAGTGCATGATTATGCAGACATTCTTAATTGTAAAACATTAAAGCACTCATTGATGCTGCGATCTAAAATAACCAAAAATCCAAATGCTGTATTCTGAGCATACCCATTTGTCACTCAGTGACACAGCTACAGCAGTCAAAACCCAGCAAAAGCAGATATTTTCCTAGGTTTCTTAAAACAGTGTGTGAAGAATAGATATTATCCCTCTCACCCAACTGATTGTTTGCTTTAGCTATATATGTATAATCAGGATACATGACATATTCCAACAATCTTAGTACCATAAATATTGCTGTCTATGCATTGAAAGAAGAGTGAGGTTTGTAAGGTCGAGCTGTTACAGCTGGAAAAATCAGAATTGTTTCCTGATACACAGTTCTCTCATACATCTGGTCTGAAAAAACGGTCACACATGCACTTCCCAGGAGTTTAACTCTGCTGCAAGAGCTTGGCAATATGTTGTAATAACAGTCCAAGAAAAGAGACTTCTTATTAAATATATTTGAGGAAAACATTATAAGCCCTTGTAATACGTCCTTGATGGACTATTTTGCAATTCCTTCACTTACATATGTATATAGAAACCTCTCCTCCTCAAATTTTAGCTCATTTTATATTATGAATACATTTTATGAGTCATATATGAAACTGCTACTGAAAGTAAAGAATTTGCAAAAAGTAGGAAATCCTTTGAGTATTCCTAAGTTGGTTTCTGTTTATAGTGATGTCCTCCAATTCTGTCAGAAAGATCTGGAATGTTAAAAGACTTACAAAAGCCACATCTCCATGGGAATACTCAGTCAAGTCAGACCAGCTGAAACTCTAAAGACAATATACATAACTTACAGCATGTTAAACCCAAGTGGTTAATATCCTGCTTTCAAAAAAGCAATAACTCCATGAACATGACACTATTGCAGTCATTTCTAAGGGATCCCATGTGGAAACATGGATCAAATGCTGAGCACATTAGAAAAATTGAAAATCTAGTCCTACATCTGCCTCAGTGACAATATTTTGAGATTCCATCTCTATGGTTTGTTACATTAGCCTTAAATGAAACAAAACACACACACATAATACAGAATGTTATTTTATACATTTTACACAGGGGACCAAGTTGTGGATTTCCCTTCTAAATTAAGCAAACACTAGAAGCTGAGTCAAAACAAACAAGACATCACAATTTCTTTCTTAACCAACTCTAAATGGTAAAAAAAACCCCCAAACAAACCACAAAGCAAGACTCCACATCTCCAGTTTTCCACATTCTTTGAAGCTCTGCAGGACCCTGGATATGCTCCTCCTAGAAATACAAAGCTAATATTTGTTCTGAAAATTCAGAATCAAGCTGATTATAGGTGGCTTGTCATGGTTTGTCCTTGTATTAGATTTCAACTGAATTCAATTACACAGTGTTCTCCTTGCTGCCATGAGATGAATGGCAGGATGAAGATGAATGAACACAACTGCTGAAACTGATTGATCCCAACATGCAGGCAGGTTGATTAAAGTGTCCAGAAGCAAAATGAGAAATAGTATTCATCTGTAACTACTGGTTGGGTCTTCAATTAAATGCTGTTTTCACCAAATGCCAAGAAGCAGTCTGATTCCTGTTGATTTTGTAAGAGCATGAGTGCAGCACCCAAATGGAAGCTTGATGAACTGAAATAAAACTTATCTTTACATCAGTCCTTCTATAGCTTTCTTTTCAATGGCTACTTAGCTGCCCCAAACATTTACTTGGAACAATTAAACAACCAAAAAGCATGTTAATAAAAGGCAAAGTTGTATGACTACCAGTAAGCGTCTAATTCAAGTCACAGGTCAACAGACTGGAGTTTGTCTGGCGACTAGTCCGTATTTGCACAGCATTACTCTCAACTCTCCATGGTAAAGTAGGGAAGTGTGAAAAGACTCAGCTGCACATTCCTGAGTGGTTAGCTGCCTGTGGAAATATTTCCTAGTCTGAAAATACTGCATCCTGGTGGTATGGAGGCAGGCACTGATTAATGAGAAAAAGAAACAGATACCTTCTGCATGCTGTGGCAAGGGATCCTGTAATCACTCTGAGCCAAAGCCTGGCAATGCAAATGTATCTTGATCCCCAAGCAGATATGCTCAGACTCTGACAGAGTGCAGAAAGGTTGAGAAAATGTATCTGACCACATCTTCAAGGGGACAGATAGGTAAATCTCTACTCTACTCTGTCAAAAGCAGCATCTTCTATATGTAACCAAGGACTTGGTGTGTTTTTAACCCAGGGACGATCCATTCCCAGATGCTATTACAAACTGTATCTATTTCACCTTGTTAGCTACACATTTGGTTCATGTATTTCTGAAGCAGAGGCCAGATCCCAGCTGTCAGCCTGGAGTTTTAACTATTTTCTCTCAACCATCTGTGGTTTCTTCTGCAGTGCTAACACTACTGTTTCTGGCACCATGTTGGCTTCTGAACCTGTGTCCAACGTCAAACTAATAAGTGTCCCTTTACTTTCAGGCTGACAGCTCATTTGTCTTGTCCTGGCATACCATCCCTTTCTCTGAATAATTCTTCAAATGTAGTGTTATCTTCAGCCTGGATCTATGCATTGCACGAATGCTTACAAAGTCACACAGAACAAGGCCATCTGGGCATGGCTTGAGCCTTTCCAAACCCCTCCAATACTAGATTTTGCTAGGTTTTGTTGACTTGGCTTAGGTAATTTGCCAGAATCCACTTTCTGCACTTGCCCTCCCTTATGAAATCTCTAACAAAGCCAGTCTTAACTTCTCAGATCTGTGTGGCACCTGCAGAGACAACCTCTTTGGCCAAGTTAACAGAGACCTTTTCAAAACTTCAAATGCTTCAGAGGCTGTATTACCCTTTACTCGCATTTGTTCTCTGCAGTTAGAAGGTAAAGTGTAGTTGAAGTGTGCTTCTCTTGCCCTATGGACTTTCAATGAATTTTAGTTCTGGTAAGGTTTTCTAAGCACACTGTTTCCATGCATTTCTTCCACTGCTGCTATCATATACTGTACAGATATCACTGAAAGCCAAAGACTCCAGGAAAAGAACTGCTTCAGTGCATGGCTCATAGTGCCTTGCCCTGCATCACATAAGTGCATTCAGAAGACAACAAGCAGCCCCAAAAAGCTTCTGGGAGAGTTTATAATAGAAAGATACAGTTCATTGCAAGACGCCTTGTGACACAATCCATGGACTGACTCTGCAAATGCACAGAAGTAGCTATCTACCAACTTTACCAACTTTGTCCAAAATCTGGATGCTCAAGCCCCTCACCCCCCTCCCCGTGCCATCTCCCAGAGCCTTTGCAGCTCTTTGCTCATCTCATTAGTGTCTCCTAGGTGCCTTGCCCTTCCCAAATCTGTACAAGGAGACTAGGTTCTCAGCTCAGGCTGAGAGTTTGACATGGCCAAGGGTTGTGATGGCCCTTGGAAAGCTGCTCTCAAGTGAAGCTCTGAGTCAGCAGAGGCTGGTGAGGCCAGTATCCAATGCCCTCCAGATCTACTAACAGGCCAGTGCCTTCCCACAACAGGGTGGCAGAACCTCTAGGAAGCTACTATCATGGATAGCCCACTCACGAACCACACATACAGCTCCCTTTCCCAATGCACACCAGAAATAAGCCGAATGGAGCTCAGGCACACAAAGATTTTGACATAGAAGTTCTGGAAAGTTGATGGTCCCCAGACTTGCTCATCTCTGAGTCAGACAACCGAGATTTGGATTTACCTAATGGAAACAGAGTATTTGATTGGAATAAATTGTACTGAAAATACTTTATACCCAACCCCATTGTGATTTCTGTGTATCATGCACTATTAACACAAGAGGCAGTAAGAATCATATCCTTAACACCGAAGACACCATATGCATAACAATGATGAAGTAAAACTCTTGGTTATGGTGGACTAAAAAAACGTCAAGAAAAAAAGAAATTCCAGTCCTGATGAATTTCAAAGAACTGGGTCTAAAACAGAACAGGTATAGATATAGTCCAATTCCCCACTTTGTACAGGGCCACATTCCTGTCCCTCCCATCTCACGCACTTGTAAGACAGCATGCCGTCTGCTCATTTCCCAAACTCCACCTCCACATTAAGGAAATCACTCACAAAAGAGGCAAGTAAGTGCTTATTCACATGTAACAAGTCCACTGATTTCCCTGCGCACACTAATGTGCTCTGCTTGATGAAATGAAACACAGCACTAACAAAAATAATGTGTAAGTGAAACCACATTATCTATTAAAAGCAACATTGCAGATGTTTTACCCCAGTTAGGGACTCCTTCCTGTATATGGCCAGTATCAAGAAAGGTATGGTCACAGGACTAAGGGTTGCAAGAAGCATGCCATAAAAACATTAGGATCAACTCTTGAACCCACCTTAATCAGTGGCAGTGCTGTCACCAAGGTCAGTCAGGCTTGTTAGCCACAGGTCTTGATGAAGTGGAAACTGTTTTCTACATCTATCAGCTGAGGTCAGAAGCAAGAAGCAAACACTGCTGACACAGAAATGGCTACATATGGTGCTGAAGAAATAACCAGTGACTGTGCAGCAGACTCTCACAGAGCAGTTGCAACATGATATTGGATGCAGCAGGCATCAGAGGTGCAAATGATGACAGCTGGGGACTTTGTGCATGATGAGACAGCAGCACATGCAGATCTGGCCTCTTGGGGACCAAGGCAACAGGGCACATGCAGAGCACTTCTGCTAGTCACGCTAGATTTAACGTCAGGGTGCCCCTTGTTTTACAGTTGAAAGGACTGGCTTTGAACCAACCATGAAATCTCAGATACATGAAGAACGGACGGCCAGTTTTCTGAGAAACTGCTAATGGGTGCCTGACCCTGCCATTCTGGGATGAGGAAGAGAAGCCAGGGCAGCCGCCTCTCTCATTACGATCGGTACTTACACTTGAGCCTTTGGGAGAAGCTACCTGAAAAAGCAGTTTGAAATGGCAGTAAAGCTAAACCAGAGGAACATTAAATATGCAGGTGAAATTTTGCTGATGCAGTAAGATCCTTCTGTCTCAGTTCACTCCTTTATTGGCCTTACAGGACAGACTTGCCAAATCTCTGGCTTTAAGATGAAGTAGAAAGAAAATAAGTTTTAACTGTATGAATCCCATCCTAGTACACTTTTCAACAAGATCGAACATGAGCACATCCTTCGCATTTTAGCATTCACATCAACTCTGGGCTAGACAAAATAATAAACGTGTTAAAATAGTTAGGCAGATTATTATTTTTTTTTAAAAAGGATAAATTGAGTCATCAAAACTTTTGATTATGGAGCAGATAGGGTTTTGTCAAAATAGTTAGCTGGAGAAATAAATTACATTCTGTATTTGTTTGCTCTGGAGATACCCAATATATATCTTCCCAGGCATGATTCAGTTTGTGAAAATGATCTTTTGGGAAAAGAAGAAAATTGCAATATCCTTATATATTATGAATTATAGGACTCTATAAAAAAGGGGACTGGCATTGTTTCCAAATCTGTGACTATATGCAAGAATGAACAGAGTCCTGTAGAAAATACGTTTGCCCAGGCAGTTGTTGAGTTTCATTTGGGCAGAACTGGAGTACTCCCACCCAGGCACATCTGTCCTGTAGCACGGCAGGAGCTTGAGGGCAACAGCAGCTATGAAGACTCTCACAGAACACAAGAAACGCTAAATACAAATCTCCAGCTGAAATTGGTCTTTTCTTTTTCAGCACAGCCCCAAATGAAATACACATCGGGAAGTTCTAATATTGGGATCAATGAGATAAAAAGATGATGTACGGGAGAGAATTTATATACTTTGAGCCTAAGGAATTGATCGGCTTTCAAGAGCTGAAAAAAATCAGTTAATAAGTTTAACTTGCTGAACAAATATTTCTAGAGAGGTAGATATAGAAGAAATATCTGTGGATTAGATAGCCTGTCATATCAATAGGTCAAATGCAGCTATACTCAACAGAAAAGTTTCACCTGGTTGTGAGGCTGATTAGAGTTTTCTGACAGCTAGCATATTAACAGAAAAACATGGGGTCGATCTCTCTGAATTTAGGTCAAAAGTTTAGCCCAAGTCAGAAGTTTGTCTCCATGTTTTAAAATGGAGCTATTGACTTTTCACTTCAAAGCTACATTTTCTATTTTTTGACCCCAAATCAGACAGCTAAAATTTCATTCAAAATGAAAGAAATTATTTCCCATACACTGAGAAAACAAAACATTGAATTTGAGGTTGGTGCTAATTCTTTTTGAAATTTGTATTGTTTTGCAAATACTCAATTCTCCCCCCACAAAACCAAGAATAAAATCTTTTTCATAAAGCTTTTCTCACATTGCAATAATTGCATTTTTTTATCCAGATATGTCTCTTGGAAAAAAAGAAAGCCCCAAGTCTTTAAGGAAAATGAAGCTCAATGGATTTCATCCTGCAAAGACTTAGTTAGGGAAAAAAAAAAAATCTTGCAGTAGTCAGTCCCACTGAATTTTGCACCCACTGAGTAACCCACATTTGTTACAAAGAAGTTTCATACATCCACCGCAGCAGTAATCCAAGTTAAGTACACTATTAAATGCTGAATCTAGTTAATTACAGTCTAGCAAAATGTCAAAGGTCAACCACAAAATTTTCACATCTATTCAGTTTGATAGAAGAGATAATTAAATAATTTCCAGTTGTAATTCAACTTTAGGTACAATGTATAAACCCAAAATAATTTTGACAGGTTTCTGAATGTCACATGTACAGTATATTCACTTCAGTTCTTGTGTAACTGACAACAGCTGCATTTTCACACATTAAATTATTGTTCTTATTGAGAATAGTGTGAAATTTTATTCACCATTTCTCAGCCATTAGGAAAAAATGGAAAAATTATATACCGAATTATGCAAATTGACATTGCTGATCTTTTAATATATTGCTGAGGTTTTTTAGATATATTACCAGGATAACCTCTGTACATCAGAAAAGCACCAGAGTGCTGGCTATCTCATTTCCATTTTATAGCCTGTGTTACAGACATAGGTGCATTATATTTCAGAAATATATAGCAAGGAGGCTTATAATTTATTCTCATCTGTAGAATGTGAAGTAGGGTTTTAGAGACTCCTGCTTAGGGCTATTTTGCAGTACAACTTTGATAAAATTGACAACCTATCTTTTTAGTCAAAGATTTATATGACACATGACTGCTTCCAATTTGCTGTTTCAACCAGAAACAGCATTTTATGTAGAAGGCTCCCACAGCAGACTTTGGGTGCAAGCATTACTCTTGAGAGGGAAAGGAAATGGCTTTTGCTGACATAGATTGAGTTTTATACCTAGGTGAACCTCTCAGTCCCTGGGGCTGGCCATTGTACAAGCAGGGTGTCCAGCCCCCCAGTTAAATTATGGTCAAGAAAGCTCAGGGGAAGGAGTGTGTTCTCATTATGAGCAAACAAGAGACCTGCAGGGGCATGATTTCCACTAAATTAAGAGTATTTGATGTCTCAGAAAAGGGTACCACTACATTACCTAAACCTTAACAGCTCTAAGACAGAGGTCACTGTCTCCATCTACTGTCCACAGTGACCCTGTCCTTCTGAGGCACATCTCCCTAAGGCTACCTCAGCTCTGCAGTCAGAGCCTCCATACTCCCCCAAGTAAATTACTGGAAATTGGAGAACCTGATTTCCTGAAATCCTCTGACATATTCCCAATACACTGCCCATGTGGGAGCTAACTGGGTACTTGGGTGCAGAGTCCTGCAATTTATGTCCAATACAACTGTACCTGCTTAACAAGGGTGTTATGATGATTAATTAATTCATTCTTGCAAAGCGCTTTGAAAGATTAAGAGCTGTAATTAAAGTGCTTGGCTTACAAAGCTGAGACAACAAAATACTTTGGAAGAAAACAATAACTGATAACTTTTAATATTAGTGCTGCCACTTAGAAAGAATGCATGGACAGTAGTGAATTAATGAACTGGCTTTTAAATGAATACTATAACCTGAAGGGATGGAAAAAATGCAAAGATGTGCTAAAATATTCTGAATTGCTTAACAACTGTGGATAGTATCCAGAGGCTATACCCAGCTATAAACGAAGGATGAGGTACTGCTTTTATACGCTGTTTACCAAGTCTAGGAAAGTTTCTAGAAAGTCACTTATCTTTCCAGCATCTAAACATCAAAGAAAGTTAAATCATAAAGCAGATACTACGGGCTCTGTTGTGAAAAACCTGTAACATAGTGGAAAAATCTGCCCTGCCTAGGAATTGTGTTGAAACAATCGATGTAACTTCAGTTTCATGTTCTAAAACCTGATCAGTGCACAGCAAAGAAAAAGCCATCTTTTCATCTTCTAACAGCAATGCAACTCCTGTTCTTTAATTTGTACTTGGATAGAAAACAGATTTGTTCTCTTCGGGAAGAAAAATTCCCTACAGAGAAAGGGCCCTTAAGTAATTTGTTTTGCTACCAGTGCTTTTATGTTTTGCAGCACTGGTTGGTATCGTGAACCTTGAATTCCACAGTGACTATAAAAGTAGAAGATTGCAACTGCAAATATATATGCAAATATACTCTAACAGTGTTTTAGTTCCTTCCTTCCTGAAAAAAACATGCAGAAATTGCAGATCTCCAAGATGAATGGAAACTCAGTACTGAAATGAGCAGCATCAACTTGGTTTGCATCTCTCAATTCTCAGGGTACCCAGTTTCAGTCAGGCTTATGTGTGGGTATGACCAGCATTAGATAATTTGAAATTCATCCAAGGTAGCTCTGAAGAAACTTGTTATACCTCTCACTATGTGTTGCTTACATTTTGGGTTGGATCCTTCACTGCTGTCAACTATACTAACTTTATGAAAGATAAAGAAAACTGTGTGCAACTACAAAGAGGAATCCAGGAGCAGGTAAACAGCAGTGGATGGAATAATAGAAGTGACAGAAGTAGCACCAGTCCTCTCTGAAACACCCATACCACACTAATGACATAATACAAACCAATATGCAATGAGAAAAGTAGAGCCTGGAAACCTGTGCAGTCACATCTCTACACACTGAAATAGACCCAAACCACAGGTAAATAGCACTGTACAAAAATTATAAATATTATCAAATTTTTACACATATATTCCATTACGTAAGGTAATATTTTCAAATAGCCGTACATGTGATTATTAGTTGTTTATAATGCACAAATCATCTATTGTATATGGGATCCAAGCATTGCTCAACACTATTCACTCCCTGATTTTATAGACCAAATTTATTGTTTACTATTTAACTGTCAGATTTATATGGACATGCAATGGACTACAATCATCTATCAGCTAGAGCTGAGGAGTCAGTGTTGTTTCTTTTTCTTAATTAATCAAAGTTATAGATTATATTTCTCCAAGGACTGCAGGAGCAGCTACCACACACCTCATTAGTGTCTCCAAGTCTTTCTATACCCTGACTGTGCCTGGCTACAGAACAAACATATATGGGCTGCCTATGCCAGCAAGTCCCAGTTCAGCCAGATGACCGCAGAATTGGCTGATCTTACAAAGGAACATTAGACATGGTGCCTACGCCACTTACCTATCTCATCATCAGAATTTCAAGTCTCAGGAAAGCACTGAAGCCAAACATCTCCACAGCTTCAATTCAACCAGTCCCCAGCCAGTATCTTCCTACAAGATTTTCCATTTGCCTGCCTGTTACCTTCCCCCTCATCCACTTGGCTAAACCACAGTCTCACAGCCAGCATTTCTGCTTCTCTTCCAAAACAGTGTGCACACTTTCACAGCAAAGTAGCAAATCTTGAGCCAGGATTTCAACTTCCTGCTCATTTCCTCAAAGCTCTGTTGATTCTACAGGGTGTTGCCATGCAGCAAAGATGCCAATAACTCCACTGCCACACACAATTCAAAGCTTATTTCAGAACAGCTGCATATCCTTCACATTTTTATTGACATAGCTATCACAGTCTAGTAAAGTTTCATTAGCTATACTTTAAGACATGATTATCATGTTGTGTGTTTATATTATACAGAAAAAAATCTGGAGAGAATCTTGCATCATTTTCATCCATAAATGCATAGCCATTTACACATGAGTATACAAGTATGCAATATATCATATGAAATGCAAACTTCCCTACACTTACCTCATGATAAGACCCCATAGAGACCACTCTTACCTTAAGGTTAAATCGCTTCTCCATTCTTAACCATTCCTTGGCTATGTTTGAAAATACCAAGAAACCATCAGTGATAATGGTTTCTGATCTAGATACTTGAATGCCTAGCAAAAGCCCTCAGCCGTGCACTAATTTGCAATATTCCTGCACTTAACTCAGAATTAGAATGAACTGCCAACATTCAAAATATCCCTTAAAGTATATACCTGTGCAAAGATTTTGTTTCATCAATTAAAACAGAACATCTTTAAAAATATCATAATTTCTCATCTAAATTTCAAAGAAAAAAAATAAAAAAAATCTTTTAATGAGGTAAAAAGCTACTTCACTTTGATTTCTTTTATAAATAGAGTTTGATTGAAGTCTGTATGTTTCACAGAATGTTTTGATCTTGTTGAATAAGCAGTTTCTGTTGAAAAATTTTATTTTCATCATTTCTGTGCAGCTTGGAGAAATTGGTATTGCTCTATTAACTTCAGTGATTTACAGCAAGTGAGGACCTGGCTTGTAACAGCAGCAATCTTTGACAGTATCTTGCAGACACGTTTAAACAGAAAAGGTATTGCACAATGACAGAGCATGCATTTTGGAAAGATTGAGAATGGTGGATGTGCAGTAAATTACTTTGTATTAATAAGCTTTGTTTCAATGTCATTCTTGGCAAGCAGAGCAGAAGATGAGCCTTAGCAAAGCACCATTCCAATATATGCCGATGAATGGCTACTGTGCTATTTGCTTTACAAAACAGACTTCAAAATACTGCCTAAAGCCAGCTAGAGGGACCACGCAGGGTCACAGCAAGCCAAGATACAGCTCCTTGAGAGAAAAAGCTGTGTTTCCATAAGTGAGGGCTGACAGTCTTATCAACCACTAAACTCTGGTGACAGAAACCTAGAACTTTTCTTCATACCTGTTTAGTGTGCATGTAAGCTGCAGCAAATATACATATCTATATAAAATATACATGTACCAAGGACATCTTTAATTTTAAAACCCCCAACCACTAGCTTGCTGATGTCCTCAGATGACTCATTCCACTGCGGCCACCCAGAAGGGATTTATGAAAAGGTCTTGGAGAGTCTCCTCTCAGAGTGGCACATCTCTATGGTACATTATGGTCCTTTGTATTTGCCTGCCTGTCTGCATATTTCTTTTGTCTTATTCTTGGATCAAAAGGAACATTTTTATTCTTTCCCTGCATATATGTACGTAAACTAAATGTTCTGTGGCTTTGGTATCATAAGGAATAGCAATAACGAACTGGTCTGTCAGTCATATTTAAAAGCTAAGAGCAAGTTTGAGCTGCTTGAGTAGCATTTTTATTTTGATGGATTGAAAGTGAATTGCTTGGCAATTATTAGGAACCACTGACACACATTAAGAAGGGGGAAATAAAAAAAAAATCCTCCCCCCCCCCATTTGTAACCAAGTTGCACAATTTCAAATGGACATAACATTCATCTAGAGATAAACAGAAGCAGGTAGCCTTGTTCTTAGAGTCAGATGGTTTTATGCTTATTCACGCACAGGGTTTGTTCTAGGTGAGTAGTTTCATTAAACAACCTGAACAATGCAACAGTGAGAAAAAACTTACAACTGAGGATTACACTGAGCTAGCAGGGACATAATCCGCATTGTAAAACAACATTTGAGTCCAATATGATCCTGACAAATTGGTCATACTAGATGGGAAAAAAAAAAAAAAAACAAAAGGAGCATCTAGACAAAACCCAGAAGGGAAAAATATGAATAATTAAAGTCTAGAAAACAGCACCTACCAACCAGACAGAATGAGTTTAGGGCATAACCTAAAAGGAAAGGCCTTGAGGGGAAGTATAACAGTATTAAATGTAAAACATCCAAATGGAAAACATGCCAAGGGGACGGGAATAATCTGTCCTCCACATCATTAAAGATGCAGACAAGTCATGAGAGTAATATGCAGTGATACAGTTTCAGGGTAGATTTATGAAAAAATTTCTACATGATGCTCTCCAAAAAGCTGCCTGTGAAAGGCAAATAATTCTCATTGCTGGAGGCCCTGAACTAGGATAGATAAATATCCTCTGTCATGAACAGGAAGCAGTAGATCCCAAATCTCTTCAGGGCCAGGTGATTTCTCCGCCCCAAACCTTGCAGCTCTCTGAACCATAACTGATCCCACTGACTTCACTGCGAGCAGCCTATCAACCATGGAAACCTCTCCAACAGCATGGAAAGCTATGGCAGCAATTCAAATGGTATTCATGGGACTGTTAGTTATCAAGTGTAAGGAAGAGGAGCTTTGCTGCAGAGTATGTGCAAAGGAATTTTATAGGACCCATTTATACAACTTTACTCCAAGAGACAGATTATTTTGTTTTGGAATGAAATACATCTTCACAGGTATCAAAAATGAATATGATTTAGATGAGTTACACAAGACAAGACGTCATCTTGTAAAGACCATCACAAATCCAAAGGTTGCATTGCCACTGAAATAATGCAGTAATAATAAATTTAATTCACAGCAGATTACAGGATATTCCAGTAATATAAAATATCTTTGGAATACATCAATGTATTGTGAAGGCAGATATTGGAGCAAAATGCCCACAAGACTACCAGTTTCACTCCTTTGACTTGAGAAATTCCCGAGTTCAGTAAGACTGCTTATAAGGAAATCAAGCATGATCTTCCTCATGGGAAACAAGAAAAGCAATTTTTTTTTTTTTTCCCAGTTAAAACCTTCTCTAGGAATTAGTGTGGGGACTGAAGCTTTCACATCTACTGTGTACCTAAAAGTCATCTTTCCTCTTTTTGAATTGCAAGGAAATCTGCTTAGTTTTAACCAAGTTACTAATGAGAAAAAAACCCCAGCTTCCTGCATTAGGTTATTAGTTATTTGCAATTTTGAACTTTAAGTAAAAAAATCGCCCTCCCAAAAACCCAACCACATTTTTCTTGCTTAGGTTGTTTCACTGACAGAAATTAATGATTTCAACTCAGTAGCTAGAAAGCAAAATCTTATCTTGTTACTACATAGAACTCACTTAGTTTGAATTACCAATTTTAAATGGACGCAGATCAAATAGACATAGAGCAGAGCATGCCATTCTGCCCCAGCTGCAGCACAGAGCAAAGCCATTCCTCCTTCTCATTTTAATTCCTTACCCCCCAACTCCTGTCAATGCCCATGCCATGGGAAACTGTTCACACAAAACAAGTCCAGGCCTCAATCTCTAAAACAACAGGAGCAACTTAAAGTAATTCAATGTGCCATTAACACTGATTAAATAATTGGCAGGGTAAAAAAATGGCAGCTCCAGTGTAAAGTAGTTGCTTCATAACAGCCAACACAACATGGGCAAGTCAATCCAGTAGTGCTAATAGTGTCTCTGTGAAATACAAACCTCAGTGTGGGAGATGTGCCATGTACAGGTCCTTACCTTCATAACAGAGATTTACCCTAATGAAAGTGAAAGTGCACAAAGAAAACAAAACAAAAAAGTGTACAAGTATGTCTCTAACATGATCATACTAATGGAGAGACAGACACTGACAAAGATTACACCTTATGGTTCAACAGAAAATTTATTCTCTAGAATATTATATTATGGAGATTTATTATAGATGAGCTACAGTGATTCATTTCTCTGAATTAATTAAATTCCTGTTGACACAAAAATCTCATAACTCAAGAGGTTCAGCAATCCCTTGAGTTACTTTCAAGAGAAAATGAAATTAAGGTATGTCGGATATAGACAAAGTGAACAGAGGAGACTCATAAAAGTAAGCTAATCGAAAAATTCTGTGCCATAGACACTCCACACTCAACTACTTCTGTAGCCACTTGATTATTCTAATGTCCTTCCTTTTATAGCTCATACCTGCATTAATTTATGGTCCCTTGCACCAAAATGTCAACTGTATCAAATGTAAAATTTTATAGTGGAATAGGAAAGCATGATTGCACTCCACCACTTCAGACTAGAACAGAGGTGTTATGTCACCTGCTCTCCAAGGTAAAGATCACAAACTGAGAATAAACAAGCACTGGGGTTTTAAAACTACTTTTGCTGTTTCAATGGGTTTTATCTAACATCTATATTACAACATGTTGCCTCACAAAACCCAGCCTGTTAAAGTGCAGTTAAGGTTGTGGGTGTCTACTAGACTGTGTGTTTGTTACCTTTCAGGAAATCAAAGCAAATCACGAGAGTTAGCATCCAAGTGCTATCCTGTTGGGCCCCTGCTCCCAGGAAAAAGTACCTTACTTCACAAGTTGCTCAACTTCCAATAATAAGGGTGTCCTGTGCAAAAAGGCAGGCACAGCACCACTGCCTGGTCCCAAGGGAAAACAGAGCAACAGCTTCACAACTCTTACAAGAACTTCCTCGCCAGACAGACACAGCTCTTAGGAACTAACAAACCTGCCACCCTCAGCTGCCTCTCTTGCCAACCAACTCAAGGAAGAATATTTTTCCTTTTACAGTAAGCTTTTCAGATGATCCATGTTTCTTTCTGATGTCTGTCTTTGAAAGGACACACCACAAGGCATTAAGTTAGCATTCACAGAACTGCAGAGCCAACCTAGGAAACTGTGTGCAATCCACTAATTTAAGTGTGAACAGAGTTAATACAGAGATCAACATGTCTGACAATCCTCCTCTTCAACTACTTGATCAAAGCTCACTAACAATAGAAACTTTACTTTTAACTTCAGTGGATCTGCAACCACACTGCAATCATGTTAGCTTAGCACATCAAACTAAAACTTCCAGAGCTGTCTGTCTGCAGCAGCATTTCTAGTTTAAACACTAAAATTTAACACAACTTTGCTGCAAGATGATACCTTCTCTTTTTATTTGGTTCATTTAGACACTGTTTTTCCCCTTCTATACGAGGAAAAGAAAAAAAAAAAAAAAAGGAGAAGCAAAACCAGGAATATGCTAACAGGTAGTCTAAGGAAAAATCATTAAAAAAACACCTCCAAACATTTTGAATTCTGGTCACCACTTCATGGGCAGATTCCTAGCTGGTATAAACTAGGATTAAAGTCAGGTAAGGGCTTCTAATTTATACATGTTGAAATTGTTGCCAGCTGAACTCTAGATTTACCTGATATTACAAAAAAATTCCTGAATACTTTAGGTATCAAAGACTGACCCTTAAAAATTACACCACATTAAACTCAGCCGTATGCTAAAGGTAGTTAATTCCCACCATTCCAGCCTCAGAATATAGATTCAAAAAACGTGACAATTCTCTTCCAAGCTATCTCATGTGCCTTCACTCCAAAGGCAAAGCATCAAGTTTGACTTCCTGATATTTATACATTACAGGATCCTCTAAAATATCATGCAAAATTTGGAAAATCTCAAGGTAATCAGAAAAGAATTATTTTGAGTCATGCCACCCAAAAGTAAGAGTAGCTAATATAAATCCATAGTAGCCGGAACAAATCTGATTTACACTAGCTGACTAATAGTTTCATGTGTTTATTCTTTTTATGAAAAAAATTATTACATAGCAGTACTGCGTAACTAACAGGATCTTCTAGCTTGATTTGTTCCCTAATTAGTTTTCAAACTTACATAGTTGCTAGTCCTCAATGCCTTTATGTCTTCACTCTGCATTCTTAAAGTACATTTAAGCTGAAGATGATTTTTAATCCAAATCCTTCAAGTTGAACACTCCAAGAAAAAAAGAAATCTGATTCAGCTTTAACTTTTTCAAAAAGCTCCCCCTTTAATATTAAAAAACCACAATCCTCAAAATATTTTTTTAAAACAAGGTCATTTTTTGAGTTTCAGATCGGAGCATTTCAGATGTTTATGAACTAAAACAACTTCCAAAGACCACTACCAAGTTAAAAAATAGGTCTTAAATTTATAGTTTAAAGCATCTCCCTAAAATTATATGGGCTTGTGAGAAATACCAGTACCTAACAATAAAAAGCCAAACAAAATACAATACCAATCTGGGCAATTAAAATCAACTTTAACACCTATCCAGCATGCAGTGCTTTCTCAGTCCTGACCTCATGTCCCCGCATAGGTTGTCTCCCTCAAATTAAGATATTACTACAGATATCTACAGAGCAGAGAGACTCCTCCTGGCTATTCTCATGAGATGGGACAAGACCATGAGACGCTCAGGGTGTGATCGAATGCGTACACCAGATAAGATAGGATCTTAGAAGCCTGCCAAGGCCAACAACTGAATATGGGTAATATTCAAGATGTACCTTTTGGTACTTGGATCTTTCCTATTGTGCCCTGACAGTGTGGGAGGAATCCCACACACTCAAGGAGGAACAGACAGGCATGAGGAAAAGGAAAATTCATCCTACTCACAATAGGAAGAGAACAAGGAGCAAAGACTACATGCAACACTGTTCAAACATGATCAGCATTCATGTGCAACAAGAAACTAAACCAAAGGTGCTCATCAAGATGGGAAATGCATTTTGCCTGCAAGGCTATGGATCTACCCACTCCCTTTGTGCACTGAAGGCCTTGGGGAGGAACTCAAACAAATATTATCTTTAATTAGGCAATTTAGACTCTTGATATAGAGTAATTTAATGAAGGAAACAAGATCAACCCCAAATCCACCAGAACAAACAACTTCAAACAAATGATTGATGTACATTAATGACTGCTTTCTCTTGCTTATGCAAAGTATTCCCAATATCCAAATGAAATTTACAGAAAACTAAACAGTATGCCTCTCTAACCCTTCAAAAAAGACACATACATTAAAAGAAAATCAACCTGTTGTCACAGAGCAGATTTGATCACACTCTTCCCCAGTATCTCACAGTCTCAAAAGAAGCATTTTCACCAAAGCAGCCAGAGGCCACAACTTTTCTCATGCTTGAACATCCCCTTGCTGGTGAGAACCTGAATGCACCACTTATTGACAACTCTGGCAGAAGGTTGTTTGTTCTGGGTTTTTTCTGGATCATTTATTTTCAGAAGAGTTCAACCTCTTTAACACCTTTTTGCTGAAGTCTTTAAGTAACCTTTGAGTCTTACACACACCTCTCTTCAGGGGGGAGTGCCAAGAGCTGTCTCAGCTGATGCATTACCCTTACTCTATTGCTCCTACTGAGGAGAGTTTCTCTCCTGTGGTGCTCCCCACGTACCTAGTTAATACATACATTCACCTCACTGAAGGTCCCAATCCTGTTGTCTGCATCAAATTTAAGACCTACAATCCCCAAGCAGTAGGCTTGGGCCCTTTTTGTTCCCCTGACCCAGAGTTTCCTTGGCAAATCAAAGGTTTGTTTGCAAAGCCTACTGATTCAGCCAGCCAGCAATCCATATCACTTAATTTGCCATGCTGGGTGGAAAAAAAGAAAACTGAGAAAACTATTGTTGCAAGAAAGAGAAATCAAAGAGCAGGGGAAAAACAAAGCAGCTCAGCTCAGTCTCAAAAGGCACTCAATCCCAAGAAAAGGAAAAAAAACATCAGTGCTCAGCGTGAGAAAGTTCCCCTAAACATGCAGTTCCTCATGGCTTTGATTCTCCTCTCTCAATAAGGTGTACACAAATCTCTCTCCTAGAGTGCCAGCATTGTTGCATGGAATCCATGGCAGAAACAGGTGAGTGCTGTTTTCTGAAAGTTATTGCACATTAACACAGCTGACTTCAACAATAACTTCTAAATGAAATGTAGATAAGCCCTCTTAGTTCCAATTACCCTTTATTTTAAAGCTTAATTACAGTAGTACAAGACTGTCATGGAATGATAATTACAATTTATTTAAACATCAATACATAAACATTAGGGTTTTTTTCCTACTGTGAAGTGTATCTAACCTAATGGGCTGATAATTCCATTTAATTGTGTGCAAAGAAACTGGGTAATTTCTGTCAGGTATCATAAAATGGCAATGGCTGCTTTATCACAAGATATTAACATTTTCCAAAAACAACTGTTCATTTTATGAATCAGCAATTCCACTCAGCTTTATTTAGTTCTCAATAAAAGAACAAAGGAAAAACTTAGTGTCTTGTGCAGCCAGAGAACAAGGTCCCCTTCGGGCCTTACCAGCAAAATGTAAATGAAATTGTGGCAGAACTGATCTTACATCATGCAGGCTTCAGGAGAAGTGTAGTGACTGCCACAAGGCTGTGAAAGCCCTACCCTGAGACCTAAGATGCCTACATGGCACTAATCAGTCAAGTCCTTCAAGCTATGTCCATTTACATTAGCCAAAATCTGACCTGCATCTGGTTGTGGCCTTGGTCCTGAATCAGACAGATACTGGCCTCAGACACACTGCTGTAAATCAAGAGTCATTCACTAATAAACCTGAAGTTGGGTTTTAAAAACATTTCCAAGATGAGAATCTTGCTAAGTGGGCCTTGTTTTCTAAACATCCTGATTGTATACCAGCACTACTTTACTGATCTCTGAAATAAAAGAAAAGAATTGGTAGCAAATTTGCCTGCTTAATACTTCTAACCAGGTGCTCAAGACAGTAAGAAAGGCTCAGTTTAAGACTTCAGGGCATCATGGGAAGGTAACAAAACAACTGGATCAAGCCCTTGGGCACTTTTAATTTTATTTCCACTCCAGAAAAATTAATGACAGAGACTTTCTCTGAATCCCATCTACCAGATGGTGGTTCTCCTCTTGCAAACACTCTTGGATCTATTCCAGGACATGAAATAAAGACTTTAATTGGGAAGAGGTGGAAGGGTGGAAGACATGATAGTATGGGTACTGAAACAAAGGATTCAAATAAAGAATATGAAAACTTGATTTTTCCTTCAAAACTTTGCCTACAATTCTCAGAAAAATTTTAATAGCTGCAAGTCCACACATCCAGAGCCTCTACATTTGAGGCAGTTACATGTGGTATCCCACACCACACCAAATCATCTTTCCCAGTCTTCCCAGAGCTGCACAGCGTAGAGCCTGACTGCCAAGAGGAGTCTGGCTTCTTTTACCACTGAAGAAACCAGCGTCTACTTGGAAAAGGAACTCTGGTGATCCAGTGTAACACCCACTCTGCTGTTCACCATTACTGCCCCAGCTCAAATTGAAATCAGCTCAACTTCTTCCTCCCATGTCAGAAGGGAAACAAAGCAAACCAGATTCTGGGGAAAAAAAAGTCTTTGCTTCTTGAGAGGACAGACTTCCCCCTTTGCCTTCTCTGTGCTCAAACTTCCTCATCTACCTTTCAAAATGCATCACTGGCAGGAGAAGGTAATTCCATTCTTCAGGCCTTCCCAAAAGGAATGCTTTTTTGTGAAGGGATATATCAGGTCTGACAATTCCCTCTGTAATGGTGACCTGGCCACACTGATTTGCAAAGTCTAGCATTGGTCTGTGTGACAGTCTGATAAAATCACAGCTGATGTCTCAAGCATCTGATAGAGGACTTTGGTAAAGGACTTTGTGTAAATGCTGCGGCTGTCCAGGGAAAGGCAGGAAGATGTGGTGAGAGGAGGGGTCCTGCAGAGGTGAGACCACACTTTTCTGAGGCTGAACTTGCCTATCTTGAGCAACTCTGTAAAGAGCCAATAGAGAAGCCATTTTCATGATGCATGCACCAAGAAGAAAGGTCAGACAATGGTCCTACCTGCAGGAAGAGGAGAGTAACTCTCCAACGACCCCCAAGCCCACCGACCCATTTCCAGAAAACTCTGAAGGTACAAACTGTGCGTGCACCAAAGCAAAGGGAATTCAAGAAGTATAGACTGCACGATGCCTAATTAGCCGAATGAGTCCAAGTGCCTGCCCAGAGGAGGGGCAAGGAATTATTAAAAGGACATGGGTCAAAGGCCCAGGTGGTGGCGCCCCTCCGGGACTGGACCCCTAGGAGGGCCAGACCAATGCTGGAACCAGAACTGGTGAAATCTCTTTTCTGTCTTTCTCCCTCCTGCTTCTCCCTCTCTCTTTTTCTCTCTTTCTCTCTTCTCCCCCTCCCCCGCCTAATTCTCTACCCCTGTATCCTTGCGTATAAGGCAAGGCTTGTTGGGGCATGTTTGCAGCTTGTTGGTTCATGTTATAAGACCTGCCGCTAGTCGGGGTATGTTGTAAGGTCTGTGGTTTGTTGGTGTGTTATGGGGTTTACCACTTGTTGCAGAGGTTGCAAGCCTTCCTGACAAAGTTTCACACCATTATCTGTTGTGAACAAATAAAAGTTGATTTTTGTGAATTGAAGAGTCCCTGGTGTCATTTCACCTTAAGCCTGACCTGGGAATCGACGAATCTGACATTCTGGAGCCAGCCAGACACCATTACCACAGTTTTTGCTTTTGCAGAGGACCTTTCTGTGGTGGGATTGTGTCCAGGATCCACCAATCCATCAGCCAGAGACCTGGTCTACACAACATTATATCCATCTTCTCTTCAGCTCAGAAGCATGAAGTGGGTGAGAACCCTTTCCAAGTGCTCTGCTCAGATAAAGACAAACAACTCCTTGAGATGTGTGCAAGTAGCTCAGAGCAGCATTTGCATGCTAACTAACATCAGTTCCACTTCACCAGCCTGTGTCATGATGAGAAAGTCTAAGCATCTGAACATTTTACAGAGAGAAAAAACAATTTGTAATGCACCCATTACAAGAAGCTTCATTTTACCGAAACAGGATTTTCCTTGTCTGCGCACTAAATGTTTGCCAATGATTCAAGAAGGTACTATGTCCTGCACCACCAGAGTGAATATTGTTTGACATAGGATATTAATGATAAAAGAAGGGAAAAGTTGTGGACGGGAGACTTTTGTCCTCAAAATGTGGTCTCATTTTTATTAATAAACAGAAGTCTATGCAGTTTTCACATGTGGATTAAGCTGGCAACAGTCTGGCAATATAATTGTCACAGAGTTGTGCTGGTAATTTTCAGATTTGTTCTGCATCAGTAATAATTTTGATTGTATTTCTGAAGAGGAGAAAACATGAGAAGGAGGAAAATATACAGAAAGAACCATAATTTTATTATTGCTACGTCTAAAATCATTAAGTTTACGGCACAACTGAATGTAGAGGCCCTCTGCATGCAAATTATCCTGATATCTAGGTCACAACATGCTTCAATGTGATTTCTAATTAACAAGCACAAATTACCATTCCAATCAAACATTTCATAAAATTGATGATAGTGAACTTAACTAACCTCTACCAATATGGTAAGCGATGCCAAAGAGGAAATCTGGACATTTTATATTGTCCACAAGCCATGTTAGTAAAAAGAGTCATTCCTCACATCTACCATACTCACAACCTCATTCAGTTGCAGCTCTTTGGCTCCATGAGGCTTTTAATTGTCATGCAGATGAAGATCAGGTTCAGATAAGCAGGCTATTTGGATTAGACACATTTCTATAATGGTGGAGTAACTGCATTAAAACAAATAAATTTGCACCAAGCAAGAGCAAACTCTTACTTTCTACCCCTAATATGCTTAAATAAGGCAAGAATTGCAAAAAAACAATGCTTTTTATTTTTTACTGATGCAGCAGAAAATCTCTTTGGTCTAAATTAGGTGAAGTTGCATCAATAATTTTTTCAGATTGGTTTTTCCCTATAAAAACAGATGGGTTATTTTATTCTGTTCTTTTCCAGGTGAGCTGGTTATGGATTGTTGGCCTGACTCAAACAGATTTTTAACTATGCCATGAATGTTCTCACCCCGTCTTCTTTCCTCTCTCTTTCATTTCTAAAAATGGCCCTATAAGACAGATTCCTTTCCCTTTGAGTGCCATGGAGTTTCCACCAATGACTCATGTCACAGTATAGTTGATTTTACATTATAATCTCCATAAATTAGAGATATTACCATCAAGTACAAAAGTGGCATGCATTATTTGGTGTGCATGTGAAATTAGGTTAAGCATAATGCATTCCCTTCATTAGGATAAGTAATATTCCCAAAGTCAGGAATTAACTTCCAGAATGGTCTAACTTGGGCCGGATAGAAATGTCACTAAACAAAACTAAGAGCATTAAAATAATATTCTCCAATACTAGAGTCATGGGATTGCTGCCTTGATAGTAAAATTAAGGGAAGAACTCTTTTCCCTGTTGAAGGCAACAGAAAATGGATTTGGACATTACTCAAAACACCTACTCAATATTAATAAGCACCAGGTAAAGAAATGTGCAGACAGAACAACAGCAGGAAGGTAGAAATATTCAGAGAAAGACATTGAATAACTGCACTTTAGCTCAATTTTCCTCACTTAAGGAAGAACCTTTTCCCAGTACTCCCCTCTCTTTTGCACACATGCATGATAGTGTCTCATTTTATGCAAGGAGAAGGTGAAGTGGGCCCCCTCTTTCCCCTGAAGTCACCCTAAAATAAACTGTTCATGAAAGTCAGGCTTCTGTTCTTCAAATGCAGATTCTGCACAGCTATCAGTAACTTCACAAGCAAAAAAAAAAAAAAAAAAATTCAAACCAGTGGTGAATCCAACCGTTCCCCATTTTCTTCCCATACATTAAACACACTCAGCCCTAGCTCAACCCTGAACCAATTAATTGGCAAACCACAGCAAGAAACCTTCCTTAATTCCCAACAATTTGACATTTCTGTTCCTGCCAGCTAGGAATAACTAAGCTGTGAAACTTTTACAAAGAGACGTTACCCCAGCATCTTTGTAATTTACCCTGTGTTTCATGATACATCTAAAAAGATAAGTGAAGCCTGAAAACTTAAACCAACACCCCACCCTAGTAACTCAACTGGAAGGTGGCATCTAGTGATAGCTCTGCAGCATATGGGGTTGAGAAGGGTTTGGGACAATTTCCTGGTACCAGAAAATGCTATATTTATAAAATAAATGCATTTAATGCAGTTAGCATTTTGGTGGGCTTAAAGAAACCATGCCCAGAGCAGCTCCAGAAAAGGAAAGGATTATGACCAACAAAAATGAGAACCAGGCAGTACTTCAAGGAGCTATAAGTTTAAGATCCCCAGACAGCTACTGCTCTTCAGAGAGAAGTTCACAGCATTCAAGCAGAGCACCAGGATACTCCAAATTCCACTCTGAACCTCCCTGACAACACGAGACAGGCTCTGGCACAGAGCTCAGGCAGCTCTTCCTTCAGGCTCTCAAGTTTGATGGTGCAAATATAGTTCTCCCTCTCCACCTTTTGCAAAGGAGGTGCTATGCAATACAGAGCTGAGAAATACACCCTCCCTGTGGAGTTTCACATTTAAATGTCACTCCTTGAAACTTTCTCTGCAGATGCTGCTCCTGGTATCGCTCAGTAGCACAGGCCAGATGCACTCTGAAGGGCTCCAGGATCCATCCCTTCTCTTCTTATTTATCTTCTAGGTGCACAACTGACAATCCAGGCTTTATCTTGCTTGGCACACAGAGCATCTTGGATCAGCAGGAGTTGGTGCCTTTGTTCCCACACTGCATACTATCTCCCCATCACCCATCCAGTGCCATATTAAATTATTCATGAATGTAATAACAGTTTTCAGCATTAATAATTTACTGCTACACCAAGGGGATGTGTAAGGTAAAATGTAACTGATATGGGAGTCTGAGCTTTGGCAGCTTTTATAATACTCATTCATCTAGTATTTTCCATCATTAATCCTTGTGCTTTGCTGACTAGAACATTTGCTCAATGACAGGCGTATTTCCCCACTGACATGGATCTGGTACATAGGTTCTGTACCTCCAAACAGGAAGCACATTTTTGTTTGTGGACTTAATATATTAAAGTGCTGACATCAGATTTTGCAAAGTCTTACTCTCAGGAGGAGTCACATGGACCTAAGTAGGTCTACTTGCTTAAAAAAAAGGCTGCTGACATCAGTACAAGCTAGCAAGGATGGATCTCAGGTATGCATGTAATAATAATGTAATTATTATTAATTAATAATTGATTATCCAGCTTCACAGACAGTCCCTCTGCCTTTCTTGTCAGAAAAAATGATACAGCTTTTCACTTTGGGGAGACCTGAACTAATTATATTTACTGAGAGCCTCATCAGAAAGCTCTAATTCACTGTGGCAACATGTAGGCACTGGATCAATGCAGGTATGGGGAATACCCCTGGACAGGCACCAGAAACAGGGATGCTTACTATGCTCCTCCATTAAGGTAATGGTACCTTTGGCATTTGGGTCTGATCTGATCCCTCTAGCCATCCATGAGATGGAAGTAACAAGGTCGTGAGCAATGTACCTCTGAGTAAATTCTTTAAGACCAGGAAATTCAAGTGCTTATTTCAAAATTAAGCTATAAATTCGAAGAAAAAGTTTCCCTTCCTTTATGTTTCTTCCTCGCAACAAGAAAAACTTAACAAAAAATATGCCGATAAACTTGGGCTGCTGCTTCACCTAAGCATCAGTGCAAGATAGGCTGTGAAACATGAAATTCTCTCTACCTATAACTCATCACCATTAAAAAATAAAGGTGTGAGCTCTGCTTGTACTTCCCAACAGTAACTCCCACTGTCCAGACTGAGTTCACGAAGTATACAAAAAAGGACAAAATTCCCAATGACTCCATGGCCCTGTTTCTACCTCTGCAGTTACACAGTAGAGATCTGGTTTGCACATCAACAGAGACACAATGGTTCATCTAACAAGCCGTCTAACTCAGAGTAAATGTCAGAGATGAAATGAACTTCAACGGAAGTTTTCTATTCTATGAAATTTTCACCCATGAGAGACAAAAATTACTACTTAAAAAAATCTTTATTTTTTGTGGAGATTTTTAAAGTCATAGTTGGCTGAACTCCAAAGCTAATAATTGCTTTGCTCAGAGAATATTAATGTATTCTGACGATTCTGAAATTTGAGTTTGAAACTTCTTTCAAAATGAACTCCCACACAAATTAATTTAAACCTCCTGTTGAAAAATTCTCAATTGACAGAAAACACAGGAAAAACAGTATTTCCACCTAAATTTAATGGCATGGTTATTTATTTATTTAATTTACCAAGTGAAGACCTGAATATCAGAATACATTTGAAGACCAAGTTTCATAGTTACTGGATCTCTACTTTCTGGTAGCAACCATATTATTTGGAAAATGTTAAGTAACAAATTGAACACATGTTTTTTCTATTCAGATCTGGGCAAAGTCCTAACAAGTTTTATTAACTTGGCATACTGAGCCCTCTCACAGACTTACAACATGCCAGAAAACATGTCATGATTTTCATTCATTTGCTTGCATTTGCAATGATTTGGCTGAGTTTTTCTGCAAAAACTGTTTTCAACCTCCAGCTTGCTCCAGACTTGTTCTTGGATGAAAACTCACAAGTTTGCTCATCTCCCTACCCTTGCCTGTTCATTTTACTGGGTCATCCGGAACAGACCACTTCAAAAGCAGAAGACAGAACAACAAGCTGGAAGTTGTTTTCCAAGACACCTGTACACTAGCACTGGCTTTGCCAGTTGCCTGTTGAATTGCATTGGTCAAGTCACTACCTGAGTCCCCCCATCCTGGGAGCTCTCTGACTGAGGGCCTGTCCCTTACAATGCACTTACACAATCAATAGCATAACAGGGCCTTGATACTGATTGCAGCTGCCAGCAGCTATGCTTAAGTACATCCTAACACCAATAATCAGAATAAGAAATGCTACATGAGGCTTCTGGTGCAGGGAAGTCATTCTCTGTACTGCATAGTATGTCGGCATCAGTGCAGTAACCAAAAATACTTAGAGGCACAGAAGGAACACATTCATTAAGCAGATCCCACTTGATGCACTTGCTCTTTTTACTGTAATCACAATCTAACAATATTGAGGCTTTTAGAGCACGTTACTGGGAAGAACAAACACACAATGTGACTGTTCTGACTCTCGGTGGAAGATTGCTGCTGTTTTACAAAGAAACTGCAAGAGCTAATAACACAGTTGGCTCAATTGCACTTTCCTTGCTGCACTACTACTGTAGTATTCCTCCCCTGGGTGGTGACTAGGTAGTTTCTTGCTGAACTTTACTTACATCACTCCGCAGGTTTCCCACTGCTGCAGCCAGACACAGACACTTTGCAGAAGAAAAAAAAAAAGCACGTTTTTTGTTAAAGACATGTTAAGGGGGGCAGACTTTTAGACAGCTTGTGATGCATACAGCTTATAACTAAATAATGCATTTTTTTCTGCAAACTTTTTCCCAGGGAGGGACAGCTGATGTACTTATTGCTTAACACCTACAAACCACAAATCAATAACCTACATGGAGGAACGTGCGCTTAGTTAGCTGAGAACTAAGTAATGAAATGGACTCCAATTCAGTCATACACTTAAGCTTGACAATATCAGCACTTAACACCCACAATTTCCTCTGACTGGCATACTAAATCAAGTTGAAAATTGCTTCCTAAACACAACACGCTTAAATATTCGAGACAATCTTAATGTTAGGGACAGGCTGTTTCCTTCTGGTTCTAGCTAAACAATTCCCATTTTGCACAGTCAAGTTTTCTCAAGGCTTGTGATTCAATCTTTTGGTCAATGCATACAGAAATATGACGAAGGAAGAAATGAAATGCTGCTCCTAGGATGCATTAGCCACACTGCAGATCCATGTATCCTCAGGATGTGTATTCCAGTCCTTAGTGGAGTGGTTAAGTATGGCTAGTACAAGCACCTGGGACTAGATATCCACACCAGAGGTCCCTACTGGCTAGCTACCCAGACATTAGAAATGAGTTTTCCAGAGCAGATTAAATCCTATTTTGAATAAAGAGGATCGGGGGAATCTTTGAAGCCAAACAAGCTGTTGCACAGATGTAGGAACACATAAACCTCACCAACGTGGTGTTAATGCAGATTCCAGAGTCCCCTTATGCACAGGGTTGGTAAGGCTGGTAGATCCACACTGGAGGCCAAGCTGAAATTCCCAGGGTGATATGCCATCTCTTTCCCAACAGTGAGTTTAAAACAAACTTGGACATGTCTATACAAGCTCAGAGATGTCTATACAGAAAATAAGGCAGAACTGGTATACTGAGATGCCAAGTAGCTTAGTGGGCCTATGGCAGATGCTCCAGAAAAATACAAGTCCTTCAGAAAGAAACCACAACTAATTACTGTGTTTAAGGGATGGTTTCCCAATATCATTAGCACCAAGCCTATGTGGTTCTGCAGAGGTATATATCAGTGTAGCAGGTGCACCCGCCCAATGAAAACAGGGCATCTTGACTGCTGAACTGTAGCAGTTACTGATTGCCCCTGTTCTCAGGGCTTCACAGTAGTTGGGGCCTTTGGCCAATAGGAGCCGATATTGACCACAGATCAGATTCACCTGGGTATAAATGGAGTCCCTTGGGGCACTATTTTGAGCTAGTCCACCCTGGGGCAGTGTGTTGTGGTTGAGGACTCTGCCCTTGGGTTGGGATGCTGCCCAGAGAAACTATTTGAGATGACTTGGGTTGGGATGCTGCCCTCAGAAGTTCCTCGAGGTTGAGAGCCCTCACTTGTTAGGTGAGTGATAGAGTGTTTTGGGTTGTTGTTAAACCCTAGGAAGTAGTGTTTTGTTCTGTGTTTTGGGTTATAGTTAAACCTTAGGAAGTTGTTTTGTTCTTGTCTGGACATTTGAACCTGTAATTGAATAATTGCTGAGAGCTAGTTAATTCTGTTGACAATAAATCTTTAAGTTTTGGTAGTTGTTTGCTTATTTGAGAGCCTCCATAACAGTCAGCACAAACAACAGAGGAGGCAAATATGTTACAAAATGTTGCAAGCAGCTGACCAAGAAAGATTTTTTGAAGACTCATCACAGCATTAGGGTCACACATCCTTCTCTTTGTTAATGTGGCTGTATTCTTAGGAATGCTTCTCTCTTCCTGCTAGGTGCTCACAACTTACAAACACTCAAATTTGTCCTCTTAACACTTGTTTAAGAGGAAATACCTTCCCTTCAAGTTACTTGGTAGGGACTGTAGAGTCTGCATTAACTGAGGTTGTGCAAAACCTCTGCCTCAGGAAGGATCTGACTTATCTCTCAAGACCTGTGCAGAGCTTGATCTAATCACATTTATCCTTCCTATATCTTTGCACCTCTTCAACTTTAAGCCTTTCTTAACTTAATTCCTTTAGGAAACATTAATTCATTTATACTTTTGACCAGTTTCTCCTGCCTGCATCTCCCCTCACCAGCCATGGAATATGTTATTCCTCACAGCTGCAGTCTGTAGAACAAAGGTGTATCTAGTTCTGCTACATGATCCAAAGGGGTCTCTGGGACCCATCTATCTTTAATAACGCAGAAGAATACTCTCCTCTCAGTGCAAAAAAAATGCTAAGATACACAGTTTTTGAAAAGCATTATGGTTGAATTCTCTTCACTTAAAAGAAAAATTAAAAAATATTATCTTCTAGAATTCACTCCCACATGAATTTAAAACTCTGGGATGCTTCAGAGTGTAATATGCACCTGCAAAGATAAGGAAATAAATTCTGCCATCAGGCAATGGAGACAGACTCTAGGAACCATTAAAAGGTTTGTCAATCCATTCTGCAAACAGACACCCTATATTGGCAGTTCTCCTCATCAAGCACATTTCAGGAATAATAAACTGGTAAAATACCAGGTAGTATGTAAAGTGAATTGATCATGATGTCTGAGTGCCAATACAGGAAGCAAATAACCTGAAGTAGAAGAGTTTTTTAATCCCTCAGGAAAGTCATAACATAATCCATAACACCATCCACTGGAACTGAAGTGAGAAGAACAGAAAGTAAAATAAAGTCAATTTTAGGTGCATATATTTAGCAGATGTAATTTTAGGTACATATATATTTAGCAGATGGGTCAATTAATCTTCAGAATCAGCATGGAGAAACAGTTTGGGTGGGGCTATAGTTTTGCATAGTCCTAAACATTGCTACTCTGCAAGCAAGACAGCAATTGGGAAAGCCTCAGACAGCTACAGTAGGACAATGACAGCTAGTCCTTGCTGGATGCTTACGTGGGAGACTGATTACCTGACTAACCAGAACAGCCTCTGCACCTGCAAAACAATTTCAGTTGTAGTTTGTGTTAAGCAGTCTTAGTTATGGTGAAATTAAGTGCCTCACTAAGTCCTGTATCCCCCAAAACTGTAAGCTGTCCTCATGCAGATGATAGACTATGTAGCTTCTGCGTTTCCTAGTTATTCCCCATTCAGCTTCATTCATCTTCCCGGGGAGACAACTACCCACTTCCAGAATGACCATGATCAATCCCAGCCTGAGGGACTGGTGATGACACCTACAGTGTGGGATTAGGTGTGATGGAGCACCCCACAAATGCACCATGAACTCTGCCTAAAAGAGCTCTGCTTAATTAGATGAGAGGATTAGGTGCTGGGGGGAAATCCCAGGCAGAGAGCAGTTAAAGTAGCTTGCTCAGGCTTACGCAACAGAGCAAAACAGGGTAGATTTTGCCCAAATCACTTTTAGCTTCACTTCTCCTCCACTGGATCAGAGAAACATTTATTGATAAAACATTCTCTTAATAAAAAGACTGAACTAGGGGCAAGAGAAAGAGCTGGAGTTCTGACACCTTATCTCAGCTGACAGTCAGACCTGTTCATCTCCTGTAGCATAAATAATCAATTTTTCCCACATCAAAATGTGTTGGCAGTTAATAGCATCAAGTCTCATTTTTTTTGTTAATTAAGAATGAAGTGTTCCACAGATCATAATTATTTTGGAAAAATGTCTATGATAATTCAGCATATGAACAGACGGAACATTTTATCACCCTTTTAAGAAAAAATACAGCTAGTCTTCTTGGAGAAAGCTTTCTATCTTCTAAAATTTTTAAAAGCAAAAATAGAGAAGATCTGATTCAACAACTGTATGGTATTTTAGGAGAGATGAGTAAAACTACTTTTTTTGTTAATTCATTAAAATCTGCCCTGTGACCCTATCTCAGTACACCAAGGCCTGAAGTGCAGAGGTAGCATAATAATTGGGTTGTGTGTGCAGCATATGCTTTTTAATGAATCTATGATGCACGTATTTCACTGCAGCCAGAGCAGGAGTGTGGTACTTCAATGCATTTTGCCATTTTGTGTTTTTAACGTCTTCTAGATATTTGCAAAAGTACATAACAAGGTGCTACATTTGCCAGAGGACAAAATAGGTGCAACCTCTCTTGCATTTCATGTTTCTGTTAAGGGTTTGATCTTCTAGGAAGTTAGATGAAAGTGGCCTCATCCCTCTCAACCCACCTCAGCACAGATCCATCCTGCTCACCGCAGTGTTGAACTCCAGCTAGCTGAAATAAATACCTCTTTGTTCATCTGTTTAATGCCCAAAGGGCAGCGACCAGGTCAAGGCAAACAGGCACTCCCCTGTCCCCACTACTAGATTTTTTTCATATGACCTTTAAAAGCAAACCAACATGACCCAGTGCACACACAGAGCAAACTGAAAACACACACACAAGCTCAGCCCACGCTCCCCACTCCAAGCCCCAACATGCAAGAACCAGATCTCCCTCTGGAGCTTCACAGACCACTTGAATAACAACAAGCCTCTCAGACTGCCAGGCAGATGCTCTTATCTGCTCTAACTCCCCCAGGAAAGGAGAACCACTAAAGTAAGCACCAGATTGCCCAAAAGCCAACCTGAAAAAAGAAGGGAGGAAAGGTCTTCTCTGGAAAGTGCTTACATATCTAACACTGGTGACAGAACTGTCTGGGTATCTCCATCTACACTACTACTGACTCCAGCAATATATTTATAGCATTATAACTCAGCTAGCTTCCTTAAACTCTGTGCATGAATCTATAGATTGTACAATTCTAGATGTTTGTGATAGTAGATTACCTTTTCATTGCCCTAGCTCTAATTCTTGAGGTGAAGAGTTACAAAAATCACTTACAAACTAATCCAGGTTCATCAGCAATTTGCATTTGCTAATGACGTTTAACAGACCACAGTGATTGCTGTCCAGAATTCTTCTAAGAGGCAAAACAAACATCTAAATTATAACTTTCTAACATCTGCTTCCTCTAGGGGAGGATTTGTATGAGGTTTGACAGATGCGAGAGCTCCGAAGAATGGCTGTTACAAATGAGCCAGCAAGCAGAGTCTTGGAAAATGCAGCCAATCTCAGCTTATTGAAATGAGCTCCAACCCCAGGCTGAAATAACACACAGCTGTTCCTTCTGACTGCTGTTCAGGAGAGAGATGGTATCTCATGATGGTATTAATAGATCTCTTTTACTCTGCATACCACCTGGAAAATGAGAGCCCACCATTTCATCTCATTTGATGTTATTTATAGTGTATTAAGTAAAAAACCAAGAGAGCCAGTGCAGCAATGACAGTGCTGAATAAAACAGTCAACAACTAGCAAAGTCCGTACATTAACTTTTCACTCAAAGCATGAATTTGAGCACACCACAGTAGGAGCTTTTAGGGTCATTTCATCTTCAGAGAAGTGAATGACAATTCTATGAATAATTCTTACTACAACTTACTGTGCATTTCATTTACTAAGCCCAACACAAAGAAAATTGGATGTAACATACCAGCAATCAAGTCTGCCTCTACACCTTATTCCCAAGACACTCTGACTCAAAAAATAGCTCCCTTCTAGAGCAACTGAAGGAGAGCGGAAATTCTGTGCTTACAAGTCCTGCAAAAAAGGAGAAACACCACAAATTATTCACCTTTAAAAAATTTATTCAGGTGGGAGTTTTTCAGTTTGCTTTAACAGAACCAGTGAGAAAGTGTAACAGGGCTCCTGTTGGTACCTCCTGCTAAACAAATGTAATGATCAGAAACAACCATGCAGTAATGCTTAGAGTTGGGAGAGAAAACAGGAAGAGCAGATACTTGTTACAGCCAAAGAAGCCCCATGAAACCAGTGAAAGACAGCCTGCTGCCATGGACTGGTGGCCTTAATGCTGCACAGAATCCTCTCTCAAACCTGTGTGGTTTCTTTACTGATTGAAGTGCTAAGGCTTGGACAACCAGCCCAAGCCAGAGTTGACCTATAGATGAATCCTGTATATTTTATAACTGATAGCCATTGTGCTAATAGGTATTATACCAAGTTATAACAAACTACCTATTCTGATGTAAAAAGTGGAGGTATTGAAGCCTGAACAACAGGCCCTGAGCAGAAGCTGCTAACTCAGCTACATCTCCCATACATATTTCACTAATGATTACATACTATCTTGAATGTATATTTATCTTTGTGTGTGGATAAAACAACAGGGTCATGGAGACCGTTGTCTGGCACTGTGGTCTGATGTGAGACCTTGCGCATAATCCAATCAGATAAGCAGAGAAACTCCCTTAGCTTCTCCCTTGAGCCCTGGCCAGGCTCTGGGGGAATCTAATGTGAGATTGAAACCAGATATTTTCTGCTCAAAACAAAGGTGCCAGATATTCTGGCTTGCTGATTTTTGGTTATATTAGGCTGGACCCACTTGCAGCGACTTTGGATGCCTCACCTCTAGGTGGACACACCACATAGAATTTCCCACTTGCCGGGACAGGCTCTCCAAATCCTCGCCGGGGCTCCCCAGCATCTGCAGATCTGGATGATGGTAAAGTATGCAAGTGGTGATGTATCTTTCTTAATCACTATTCTCTCTCTCAGGGAGTAATGATTTGATGCATTACCCTGTATTTTCCTATTTGAGTGCACTATTCTGTCTTTTCTTACTGTATGTTTTCTGTATTATTCTGTTATATTATTTAGTTATTTCTAGTAAAATACGCCTGCTCTTTTCACTCTGGTGTCTGAGTTTAATTGATATCCCTAATCAGCAAAACACTGATTTGGGCCTGATCCAACACACATGGGAGGACAAGCAGCTGGGAATTGGGCTGAGCTCTGCAGGAGTACATCTCCAGGGGCAGCTGTTGACTCCTTTCCTGGAAGAGGTGGACAAGGGCTGGGCAAATTTGTTCTACCAGTTTCCTATCAAAAGGCAAGCAGATTTAACTTTCTCAGGCAGCAGGAGCAAGGGTGTATGCTGGCTGTGTGTTGAGCTATACATTTTAACACTGTTGCTGATCAGGGAGACGGATGTTTGACCACAGAGCTGTTTTTCCCCTGTGTAAGAGAGCCTACCAATACAATTGCTTCTATTCAATTTTGGGTCAAGCTGTGCACAGGCTGTCCAAATCAGATGCAGGGTATAAAACTACAACCACATCTGTTTCTCATACAGTGATTCCACACGACTCAGCACACTTCTGGCCTTGCAGTCCGTAATCCCTATTAAATTCTGTCTGTATTTGACAGCATAAATTCTCATTAGCATCTTGTGCTTTCCCTTCCGAGATCTCGTAGGGAATAACATACATTATTTGGCAAACTAAATGGTACCTTTCCCTGAGACTAGCCTCTGGCACACAGAGAAACAAAGGCTAACTATCCTGCAAAAGGGAGCATCAGCACAACTTGCAGAATACGTTGACTATGAGCGGTAACTTCCATCAGTGCCCAAACTGACAGGATGGTGATCAGCTTCTAAACTGAACAAAAGTTTGATGGGCTTACGGCAACAGTGGGGCACACTAGGCAATGCTGCTGCCATTGTTCCAGTATGTGTTGGGAAAAATGTGATACCAACAGGAATGCATCTGTATTGCCTACCACCTAGTCAGGAGGGGGAATATAATTTGCAGCTCTTTGGAACAGTACAGTATCTGTTTTGAATTTCTTGGTTTTGCTCAGTTTCCCTTAAGATTTCTTTACCAAAGCAGCTCAAAATGAAGGATAAATATTTAACCCCCTTGCTTCAGAGATGCATTAACACAGAGGAACAATATTTTAATGCGGATAAGAATGTTATGTTGTAATGCTCGTACTGTTACACACAAGGTGCTGAACATACAATTTATGTGTGTAGACTGAGGTATATTATCACATATGCACAGTAAAGTTCCATGTGATGTGCAGTAATACACAAGATCTGAATGAATAGCACACACATTACACAGCTGATACAGTACTTCAGGACATATAGGCAAGTTACCTAAACACAATCATTAAGACTCTCTTTCCAGTTACCTACAATTTCCAACCTTGAGTTGCTGAGGCAGAAAACCAACAGCTCACTCTGTAACCATGTCAAGCTCATACTGCTCACCATTAGGATTAGGACCCTTGACTCAAAGGCTACATGCTATGGATAAAGTAACTGATCTTTACTACTACTGGATAGCCGTTCTCAGGTATGGGGAGACTTGTCAAGTCATGGTGCCGTAGAGCCTTCCTAAAGAAGCAGTTATAAGAGTGGCCCAAAAACATAAAAGTACTTTCCCTTAGAGTATCTTATCCCTCACAAATTATTAAGTATTCCCTGAGAAAATTAAGGGCAGAACATGTTATTGTCCAAGATGCTCACAGACAGCAGATTACAAGCATCTGCGGACAGCACCTGCAGATGAGGTTTTATTTTTCCAAGGTGCTCTGAGAACTTCCTTTTAACTATATACCATGGTAACCTTTCCCCAAAAGAAAGGCTTTGTACACTTGTTATTGGAACTGAAATCACTCATGACCAAGGTGGCAGTTCAGAAGCTAAGACCTTGCTGCAAAAGTGTACTACTTGTAAAAGCCAGCTTTTTACAGCTACTTTAAGGGGTAATGGACTTCCTAAACCCAAAATTAAACTCCTAAATTCATACTTGAGCAGCTGTGAAGTTTTCTAGAGGAATGAGTGTCAGCACATCCCTGGGGAAATCATCTCCTAAGTAGCAGAGCACAGAAGTCCACAGATGGAGTAGAGGCAACCCCTCCATTATCTATGTTCTAGTACAAAGCTGTTGTCTCTTTAAACAGACCAGCCAGAGAGGCAGTCATGTGGAGATGATTATCAATGGGGAACATATGAATGAGAACACTGCAAGGATCATATCAATCTTGGGGAAATGTAGAATTCCACAGTCAGCATGGACTAGAATGACAGACGGTTTTCTTGCAGCGTGAACATTTCTGAAGTACAGAGCCACTCCTCCTTCTTCCAGTCCACCAAAAAGCAAAGTTTTCCTTTGGGAAGAAGAGCTTAATGTCTGAGCAAAAGATACTGGACCTCTCATTTTTTTCTGTTTTTATAAAGTACAGCAAAATGAAGGGATTAATAAGAAGATGAGGAACAACAGCATCCTGGTTCCCTGTTCTCAGATGCAGGAAGCAGAAACTTCCTGTGGAGATATATAAGGAGCTGTATACTGCCAGCAGCTTTTTATCATCTTTCAATGAATCTATAAATCAGAGGAAAACAAGAATTTAGCAGTAGCTGGGAATGGATTTTTTTTCTGACCACAGTCATATAATCCGTAGGATGGACAATTCTTGCTACCTGCAATTAGAGCCAACATAATTTCATCACAGTTTGATAACAAAGCCTTTCTGGAGCAACTTTTTTCCCCCCACTCAGTTTGATATAAACATCAACATCAAAGTACTCAATAATGTTACCTAGACACAATGCAGTACACTGAACATACTGCATGATGAACTGGAAAAAGAAAAACACTTCAATACAATAAAATCAGGAGAGGAATCACTTCCAAAAACAGCTGTAATAGAAAAGGAAGAAGCTGCTAAGAGGGGTGGATGAATATTAGCAACCTTAGTGCTGAGTAACTGGGAAGATCTTGAAAACATTAAATAAAGATGTTGAACTATATCACTTCTCAGGTCATGTACAAGGAGAAATGAATCTAATAATTCAGACTATAGTTGCTGCAGGGTGGTGATGGTTTCACATCCACAGATACAGATCTTGGGGAGATCTGAGAGTTTTACTCTGTAGTTCTAATCAATGGCTGAGAAACGGCTCAGATGTCCTCTGCTCAGCGATTAAAGGATCAGCAGAGCAGGACAGCAGCTTTCAACCTCTAAAAAGTTCTGAATTTGTGTTTGTACATGCTGAGCTTTTAGGGCTGTCCAAGCAGGAGATCATTTGAATAGGGTTTTCAAAGGCACTCAGAACATACCTAGACCCTTTCCATACCACAAAGTAAATGAAAAACACACATTTCCTGAAATTAAATCTTGATCCTCCAATAAGCTCAACGAGAGAACAGACATCGTCACTGATGCGTGGTTCGTAGAGGGGTCAGGGCTTAGCGGGTAAAGCCTGAGGCCAGGGTGTTCTGAGAAAGTTTTATCATTATCTGCACAGCATAGACGTGAGAAATAGGAGTGTCAAAATTTCACCAGCAATCTCTGCCACTAAGTACTACATAATTCAATTTCCTGAATGCTCAAACTTGAAAACAGTCTTAAATTAATGAGTGACTGGATTAGATACTGGATTATCAAGTATTTGAAATTCAGTTTTGAAAGAAAGGTTTATCCTGTGTTTGAAATTCATCTTGAGTGAGTCACCTCTGTTTTGTTGAAGCCATAATAATAATACCCATAATTACTTGACATAGCTTAATTTTCTATATGACTTGCTTGCTTTTCAACACAGGAACTGCCAGAATACATTAAGCCTGTTCTACACTCATCATATGTCCTGAACCTGTCCACAGCAGTGCAGGCTCTTCATAGGTGAAGCACAAAGCCAACATGATTGACAGCATAGAATAATCCATTTACAGGGATGCATCTCTGCAGCGCTTTCAGCTAGCCTACCTCTCAAAGCTTCTCCCCTCTACAGTTATGAAGAGTCATACAGATAGTGATTTTTTCATTATCCATAAAGCTACCTCGGCTTTACTGCCCACAGTGCCTAGCATGTTAACAGTCCCCCTGCAAACACACACTCCCAATTTCTATCATACCTGTCCAATTTCAAAGATCTCAGTCTTCTGATCTGTTTTCTTCCTAGACCTGTGATTTTTGCCTGACAGGCAGACTTGAATTTTATTTTCTATTTTAAATATAAAGCTAATTAGGCAGTGGCAGCTTAAACCAATCAACTGGTACCTCTTCAGCTAAGTACGTTAACTGTGAAGCTCTCCTATTCTTATGCTCTGACAACCCTTTACAGCATTTTAAGAGCGTGATGCTACCTGGAAATCCTTATAAATGTGCTTTCTCATGTTAGGTAGAAGGTTTCTACCTGGGCTCTCAAATTACTTTAATGCTTATTACTTTATATCAGCTCTTGTTTCTATCACTGTTATTCAGCTGTTCTCTGAAAAAGTTCACTGAACTTTCTTCAGAGCCATGTTTCTGCTGGAGGCAAACACAGAGAAATACCTGGAAGCAGTAAACACCTGCTTCAGTGCTCATGGTCTCCTTGTCAGTTTGGGGTGATGACAGCTATCAAGCAAAGCTGCTGAGATACCAGAGGAGAGGACAGGCACGGCCCCACTGGTGATGGGACCGGCAGGCACCTCAGGCAGTGCCATCCTCCCTCCTCTGCCATATTGAGCCAGATCTTGTGGCAAGCAGGTTGAACGTAGAGTCTTAGAAGGTGGGCCACACACCACATCTGGTAGTGCCTCTCTGTCTTCAGAGGAGATAGGGAGGTACCATGTCACTGCACTGCACAGAGCAGTGTGGGTTGTCAGCATTACAGCAAATAAAGGTAATGGTATGGAGCACAGAAAGAAGAACTAAAAGCCTTTTACCTTATCCTGTAACTCATATGTGGCAGAGTATAAGACTGATAGCTGAAGCTTGGCAGTTTAGACTAGGAACACAACACCAACCAATGTTGTGGGGACGAAACTATGAGAACAGCTTGCCTAGGTATCTAGTGGGTTCTTTAGCACATTATCTTGTTCCACAAAAAACACTTCAAGAAAAAAACAACTGACTTCCGATCAAATTAGAAATGATGGTGAGCTCTTATGGTCATCATTATTACCATATTTTACATAATACCAGAGTGACTCGTTCCTCATGATATAAAAACACATACATCCATGAAACTGGAAGGCTAAAAACCAACGCAAAGCGACACCAAGATGCGCATTATTCCAGACAGACTTTCTGGCCGTAGTCACCTACTTGCAAGCCTGCAAGGCTTGCACACTTCCTGGCACCTCTATTCTGCCTGCTTGTGCACCGACCCTGTGGGATCCCAGGAGGCCACTCAGCCAGGTTCCCAGCTTGCTGCAGCCCTGATCCCCTGCCTAGCCTCAGCAACAGGAGATCTGCACTCCCAGCCCTTCTGAGCCAGGAGCATATGCACGCGTGCACACATTTTCCCTAGGAATAGGAAAGGGATAGTTTCACCTTCCTTAAAAAAACCCCAGGTAGGGGATATACTTCAGAAGAGATGAAAGCCACAACCAGATACTGCATGGATACTTCCCGTGAAAAACGTTTTAAACACTCAGAGCTGCAGCTCCCAGCTTTGCATCATTCCTGCATCATTAAACAAATGCATCAGTGAGCTTGTGTGCTATTTGGTTAACACTGGATCCACAGCACAGGAGTTGAAGTTAGACTCGTAGTTTGAAGAGAGAAGAAAAATAATAATTTTTGTAAGCTAAAGTTATGCCAGCCATCCAAAGCTGTTAAGCACTGTGGATCTCCAAAGCAGTGTTTTTGGCACCAATGTAAATAAATGTAAACTGATAAAAACTATATGAAAACAGCATGATGAAATTTAAATGCCAGTAAATAATATTTTTGCTCAACAGGAATTTAATTTAGGAGATACTGTTTTAAATTAGCAACTACTGTAGCATTTGCAACTAGACAAGGAAGATAATTCATGGATATTTTTCTTCATGGGCCAGGATATATTTCTAAGCATAAATACGAAAAATTATTGACATTTTGCTATTACAAAGAACCTGCTATCACCATGTAATCAAAATAATACACAAAGTAGCATATATCAAGTGCACGATAGTGTGGAGTGTTATCTTTAGCAATGTAAGTTGAGAATGAGCCACAAAACCAGAAGTTATAGACATAGTCTACATGACTGTGATAAACCCTTCCTACTGTACTGTACAGTTGCATATTCTTGATAGACCACACATTGTGGAAGATGATTTTTTTAAATCAAGCTAAGAGGTCTGGACCTTTCTGCCTGCAGAACAGTGTGCTCTCATAGCAGCCCTTGGAAGGACAAGCAACAATTGGTTAAATGAAAACAGTGTTTCTAAGAAGAAAAGAATATAAGAATATTTCTATTCAAGTAGTTAATATGTGGCTTAAAGAATTAAAAACTATACTAGGAAAACCATCCCAAAACAACAACAGATGAGGCCTGAGACTTTGCACTGCCTGGAACAAGAAGGCTATCATCCATCTCTGACCCCACTGCCCAGCTCCCACTGGACTGGCACTGTGACTTGAAACATTCCTCCAGTGGACTTGAGTCACTGATGACACTTCCTCCATACCCACCCCACAACACTTTGAGTGGTCTCTGCATGTTGAGAGGAGCTTTGAGCACATGCAGATGAAACAGGCCAGTTCTTCACCTGTCTCCAAGCTGCCATCAGTCACAGGGCTTATCTAGAGGAGTGAGGACAGAGAAAGACAGGCTACTGTGATCCCTAAACACTTGGGATCCTGGACACAGATGCCTAGAGCTGGAAATGGTGGGTCAACCCCCCTGCAGCACTTACTACCCTTCAGTTCAATTTGTGTCGACTTCTGCACTAGACTTTCCCATTACTTAAAGCAAGTCAATCCTCCACATTTTTCACCAGCAAAGTCTTCAGTCCTTGTGTGGCCAGCTTTCACTATGTAACCTGCCCCCACAAGACCAGCACTAACTCTGCAATACAGGCTGGAGTGGCTGTCTGTCTATATTCCTTAAGAGCTTTGCAGCTTTTTAAAGAGTTGTGTGTCATAGCTTTCCTTTCCCCCATCACATTAATAATGGGCTCATTGCTGTTCTTTTCCTGTTTTATCTGCATATGATAACTTCAAGCTGAAAGCTACTCCTGTAATCACAATATTTCATCCATGCTCACCCTGTAATGTCTCATTTACACTAATGTAGGAATGTGGCAACATGTTGCCTAGTGACCAGAAGCATTCTCCTCCACCCTTTTCTCCTACAAGTGAGACTTTTGCCATGGCAAATGTGAGTATTTTAATGTTATGGAATTAAGTTTTATTAGATGTCAGCTTCCTAATAACATTGGAGAGATCTATAAACCAGAACTCCACACATCTGCTTGCCAAATGGCTTTCTAAGCCTCCTAATGTTTCCATTTATGCAATACAATCCCATTTTATACAGCATTTTACAGCTCTAGGAAAAACACCTTCCAGTCAAAACACATTTTAATACGTATATTTGGCTTACACAAATACATGCAGGACACAGTCCAGTGTCTATCCACAGGATTTGCTCTCTTTTCCTACTCTAATCCCAAACAGTCATAGTCTATATTTCACCTGTATCTTAACTGCCCTTCCTTTACAGTTAATACAAGTTGCAGGAATTAGTGAGTAAAGTTCTTTCATTTGTGATCTGCAGGTGATGATAATGGTCCTTTTGGCCTTAAAAATTTGTGTCAGATGAAAACAGAGAAAACGTGGGGCAACACACAGAGCAGGATGTCAGCTGCAGTGGTGCCAACACCCAGCTCGCAAATCTCATGTCTGGTTCCAAGAATACACACAGCAGGCTTAAAAAGCAGGGATTTTAAATATAAAGAAGTGATGGGATTCTTGTTTGTTTTAGCTGCCTCCTGCTTTTTTTTCCATGCTTCACTTATCACTTGTTTCTTCCATCAGTAGATAGGAAGAGGGCAACAGTTAGAAACATGCCACAACACATTCTCAAATGAAAGCTGCCAGTCTCACATAAAATTCCAGTTTCTGGAGTCTTTGAGAAAAACAAAGTACTGCAAAATTCAGTCAATTCACCTGTGGATGACATGGCAGTAAAATTCCTCTGCCATTCAGATATAACAACTTTTCTGTGGCACCACACAATACTGCCTCATCTCAAACCTTCTCAGAGGGAGATGATATCCTTCAGATAACCCTTTGCTCTGCCTCCTTTGAAATACTGCATTGACATCTCGCATATCCAGAAGTTTCATCTGTAACAAGGACCAAAGAGAGATGTCAAAAACATCCCCCAGCAATGAGGACTCAAGTTCACAAAGTAATTATGGTCTCTTCCTGTGCTCTCTGGAACAGGTTCAAATATCGACTTAAACACGACTGCATGAAATATTCTCAACCAAAATGAGCAGGAGATTAAATGTGCAAAGAATGAAGCCAAAATTGTGTAAGAGGACCCAAGAGAAATAACAGGTCCCTTCACATACCATGTTGTCTAATGTTAAGAGCATTAAAATCTTTGGATGTTGCAGTAGACAAACATTCTCTTGTGGAAAAGAATATCATCTCTTGTAAGGAAGCAAGAGAACAGCTTAAACCAAAAAAAAAAGTGGAAAAAATACAACCTTTGGGATTTGGTTATGAAGTTACATTTACTCCAGCCCTTTCAAAACAGGGGTTTGGTTTAACATTGTAGAAGGCTGTAATCCCCAGTTTCATAAGTGATATTTATTTTTTAATGCAACTGGCTTCTAATTCAGTTAAGCATATCCAAAAAGTACACAGTTAAGTAGAAACCATATAAATATTGTTCAGCTTCCAGCAAGCCTTGCTGCACTTGGCAAGGGTAACAACCACAGTTCAGCTTTGGAACAGCCAAGAGGAAGGATGTCAGAGGCACAAGTGAATTCAGTGAGGAATTTCGAAGACAAGGATGGAGGGCTTCGCTGGGCATTATTAGAGTACAGACAAAAAGGAGGGACCTTCAGACAGCCTGGAGGACTACACATAGCTAAAGTACATAGGAAAAGCCACCAGCTGATGTGCCTTAGGCTGTGAGCAAGAAAGCTTTCCTGCTGTTAGATTTCATTTTTGCTAAGGGAATTTGGAATTTATCCACCCCTTCATAAATGAGCAAGACTCTTCCAGCTAGAGAGAGGATCAGGGATGGAACCACTGAGCGACATTTCTGTCTTCTGAGTTGGCTATAGCAGTAATAGCTGACAAAATTTTGCTATGCCTTGCATATTTATGGTCTCAGATTTTATTAAAAAATGATGGAAAATATTCTTTATATAGCCTTGCTTGGTCTTTATTTATGAATACCAAGGGGCCAGATTCGTGAAGTGAATTAGGGATTATGGTTCTTTTTGGCTGTAAGTAGCTAGTTATGTCACTGAGTATAAGGTGAGGGAGGAGAAAAGATGCTGCTGTAACCTACCGAATAGGTACCATCAAGTTTGCTTCTTACTTGCAGCGTGCTCCCATCTCACCTTCTGTCCTATCTAGGATCCTCAGATGGCTGCTTTGAACAATACAGGTGCTTTCTTTAAAGAGAGACTGAAACCAACTCCTGGAGCTTTTATACTGACCAAGGAACATAACTTCATTTCCTACCTGCTCCATCCGGAGCTAAGGTTGGCATCTAAAATGTGACAGACTCAGTCAGAAAGTCAACGAATGCAGAGAACTTGGCAGACATTATATTTATGTATATACAGCACAATAATTATACACCCTGCATCAGAGCTCCACGCATGCCAGGGGTCATGGCTTTCTAATTCAGCACCTTGGAGACCATAGCCCAAGAGTCATTTCACTGGGAAAGAGGTTATTACTCTTGAGAAACACAAGCAAGTCCAAATCATCTGTGCTGCTGCCTCAACACCACATGCATTCTCTTGCTGGACAGACTCCCATGTCACCCAAGGCAAACCGGCATTAGCTGCCTCCCCTCTGTGCAGCTGAAACAGCATCTGTAAAGTGCTCTGTACAAATGTGCTGTGGCCTGTAGGAAAGCAGAGAATAGACACTCTGAAGGCCCTTCTGGGTCTACTGCATTGCTGCTTGTGGGAACAGGAATCTTTCCAATCCTGTTTCCTTCTTCTGAAGTACTTATAACATGACAGGCTACTTTACCAGTGAAGAAACAGAAATAAAGCTCTGAGTTACTGGCTTTAGAGTTGTGTGTATCTCCAGCCCACCACCAAGATCCCCCTTACATCCAGGTTCTCCTTTCATTTATACTCTGCCATGCACAGCCACAGTCTCAAGACCTCTCAGCCCACTACTGACTGCCCCACATTGCTACCTTGCCCAAGTGCTTTAAATATTTTTAAAAACATCACCACATTCTGTCATGTCAAAACCCACTAAGTCAATCTCAGAAAGAAAGAAATACAGGAATTACCTGAAAACATAGCAAAGAAATGAAACTTATGTTTCTGGTTGCCATCTACCATATTTTTAAGCATATAATTTGCATTACAGATAACAAAGTTCTTATGAAGTTCTGGGACTTGGAAGTCAGTCCTTAAAGGGGAAGTCGGTCCTCTGCCCTCCAGAGAAGGGAGGAGGGAACCAAAAGCTAAAGTTACCTACTGAGAGAAACAAACCAGACCACTGAGAGAACAGAGAGCAGGGAAGACAGAAAAATGAGAGAAAATTAAGAGTCTCGTGAGGAAGTGAGGCTCCTGTTTTACTCCCCACATACATGGAGAACCTGCAGTGCTACTGGATCAATTGTCCTTGCCTCCTTTTTAAGAACAGGCAAGTTAGGTGCTGCAGGTGTGGAAAAGAAATACAACATTGTTCTCCAAAGCCCAAGTGCCATCACAGCAAATCAAATCTTTTCTAGTCAGTAGGACAGTGTGTTTGATAAAATACTGTACAAATTTCCGCAGCACGACCTGGACCAGTATGATGGGAAAAAAATAGGTAAGGGTATGCCATGGGAGTCAAGCTAGGATGGAAGCAAGGGAACTAAAGCATGGACTCTATTTCAGAGCAAAGAAATTAAGAAGCTTCCTGAAGGCAGTACTAGATACCCATCACATGCATCATTTAAACATGAAGGGGAAAAAAGCATCAGTTAGCTATAGCATAAGGGATATTTATGCACTTGCAAATGGAGAAGTGCTCTGATTTACAGGATAGAACAACAAAAAGCCTTGCTTCATTACACCTATGAGACCAAGAAGGGTTGTCTTTTACCTACTTTGTATTTTCAAGACAGAAGCTACCCAAACACTGCAGATGAGTATAGAAGTATCTTTGTCTGACACTTATTTGATATCTTCAGTCTCCCAAGACTTTATAGCAAAACAATTAATAAGTCCAAGTGTTTTCATGAATTTTTACTGGGAGTTTCACAAAACAATTTTAACTCTTTAGTTATTCTAACTTGGGGACAATGGGAAAAATATTTTTTCAAAGTTTACTGGATGTCAACATTGTTACAGATTCTCTTTGGACTGCCCAAGTTTCTCATTTATGGTATTGGTGTGACTTACATCTTCAGCATCTCCTCTCCTCCCCTGCCCTGAATCTTTGGACAACAGTCTGGTTCAAATCAGTAGATGAACATTATAACATGGTAACTTCCTTAAAGGAAAATAACAAAATTAAAAGTTTTGTATGCTTACTTAAGTATATTTGAACACGCTCTAATACCTGTCACAACATGACCGCTCAGCTGTATGACAAGTACAATCAGCATGCTGTTAAGACATATCTCTTAACAGGGGGGAAGAACCTTTATCATTAGATAACTATGCTAAATGCCCCCTTATCTACACATACATGCAAAATGCAAATAGCAGCAAACACCGCTTTCTTCCATACCTTCTATTTCTTCCTTCCCGCATTTTTTATTCTATTTTCAGTGGTAGTCTTGTAAACTCAGATACCAAGCTCATCCTGTAAGAACTGACTAATCAAATAAGAAAAAACACACATTAAAAGATGAGCAAACAATTGATTTTTGTTTTCTCAGAAATCACAACAAAATAACCCAGAACAAACACCGCACGTACTTCAGGTAAACCTTCAGTCATCTTTTGTTTTTATAAACCAGTGAAAAGAATTTAAATCAACCAATGGTTCTTGTTCTAGGTCACTTTTTAATCTATTTTTTAGCATTAAATACAAGCAAACCACCACACAAGTTATTTCAGTCGTAAAACTGAAATATTTAATTTAAAAAAAAGATCAACAATTATGTTTTTCAGTTTCACTCTTTTACTGGCTGCAACAGGCAGTCAATCCCAAAATGTATCTTTGACAAAGGCACTTTTTCACCCAAAAGATATACTTGGCTATAATAATCAGCATGTATACACCAATGTATTCCAAAGCTATACTATTTATCGATGAACTCTGATATTAATATCCCAAAAATAAGTATTATCTTACAGCAGCTTGTCTTCACTACCCACACATGCTCAGAAGAACAAGACTGCTGGGCATGAAGCCATTTCTAAAATTGTATTAAAAGAGATACTTGAAAGAAGGCATGATACACTACATGTTGGAGGAGTTATTCTGCCAAAAGGAAGCATGTCCACAAGCTCCACAAACCAGCAATGTAGCTATTCCACCCCATTGCTTTCATCAGGACTATTATATTACCATATAATCTAGAGGAGTCACTGAAAACAGACCACACTGTGCTAGGTATAAGCACTCTACATACATACAGAGAACTCAAAAGTCCCTGTAGCACCATTAGCTAAACCCTGGAAAGGAAAACAAGACCAAAAAGGAGTAGGTAACTCGTGATCATAAAAGCCAATCAGTGACAAAATTAGGAGCAAAACTCCAAATTTGTAATTCCCAGCTCAAGATTTAATTAAGCTCAACTACAAAAGCTTTCAGATTGTTTTCACAATCTAACGAACAACAAGAGCCAAGAATATAGGTTACGTTTCCAGAAGTGACCTGAAACCCCATTGTTCAGCATCCCAAATTCTCAAGTCAAACTGAAATCATGACCAGGAACCATAACTAGTTAAAATAGGATATAGCTGACATTTGTTTCTAAACAGCAACCGCTTTTCTAGAGTGAACTTCTCATTTAAGCATCCGTTTTGCGATTAAGGAGAGCAAATAAAGAAAAAGACCATCCCCAGAAAAACTATTTGTCATTCTAGATTAACCGCCAGTGTATCATAACCCAGGAGTGAAATGACAGAAAAGATTTTAATATTTTAATGTGTACTTCACTTGCTTGAAGGCTGCCAAACTTCAACCAAATTTAACACACATTTTCCTCTTTAGTAGAGGAGCTTCATGCCTTTTAATCAGATGCATTTGATTTTTTGTTTGAAGTTTTTGGGTTTTAAGCGTATGCTTTTTTTTTTTTGTTTTTTTTTGTAATATGATAGAAATCCTGATCATGCAAAGACTGTAGCATAGGAATAATTTCATACATTTGTTATTCTGCCAAACTCTCCCACATAGTTTTGATTCAAATACAGCCAATGAACACACTCTGTGCACTTTGAAGAAATCACAAATCACAGATTCAGTTTGGCTCACACCTTTAAGTGGGGTCAAATATTGGTGGGGAGGGGAAAGAGAGAAGCTGCTAAGCTTCCATCTACCTACCCAAACATAGCATTCAAATCTCCTAAATCACTCAGCTTCGAAGGAAACATATGATTCCTTCTGGTAAGCAGCTCAAGTATTTGCCCCTCCACTCCTGAACATGGACAATTATGCCATACAGAAGTATTTACTATGAGATCTGACATTAAAAGGAAGTACAGACCATCTCCTGGAGTCAGAAGACAGCGTGACTGCATGGCTCAGGGTGTGCTATTTGCAGCATTCCTGAGTGCTGAGAATCTTTGCATTTCATGAATTAGCAAAAAACTGTATTAATATAAGAGTAATAAATTCCAAAAGACTGAAAGTGTGCAGAACTGTTAAAGTGTCTGTGGGGAGGCCAGAATATAGAGGACAAAAACCTGCCAGAAAGAATTCTAAATTTCAGTGCTCTCTACGGTTTAAAAAAAAAAAAAAAATACAAACCAAAATATGCTTTTAGTTATTTAACAGCAAGCATTTACTTTGCCCAACAGAAATCAGTGCCTGAAACTGTAAAGAGATAGGGCTCAGAAAGGAGAGGGCAGTCCCAGTGTTGGTTGGCTTTGTTTTTGTTGTTTTTTTTTGTTTTGTTTTGTTTTTTTTTTTTGTTTGTTTGTTTTTTTGTTTTTTTGTTTTTTTGGTTTTTTTTGTTTGTTTTTTTTTTTTTTTTTAAACACACTGGATGTGTTGAAATCTGCTCAGGGATTTGCAAGAGTGAGGTATTCGTATATGGAAGTCATGTTATTATAACAAAGCCTGGAAGAAATACCCTGAGCTCATTCAGTACCTTTTAAATTGAAGTTTATGGCTGGGTTGCCAAAGCTAAACACATAAAAATAAGAACTACCCCAATGTTTACATTATACCATAGAAAATTAGTCATTATATTGCAGTATTGTTTTAGATATGTACAGTGTAGAATAAAAACTGCAGGGAACTTAATTGTGTCAATATTTACCCCAAAAGCAACTTCACAAGTAGCATTTGTTGTGAAGAAAGCAAACTACTAATATTTTGGAAAAATTAATGTCTTCAAGGAGTAGACGACTTTTTTTTGTTTTTTCCTGTAGAAGAGGCATCAGGTCTTGACAAGAAAGCACAACTGCAGTGAGACACAGCCCTCTTGCAGAGATTTGTTAGGGAGCAGTGTAAATTCAGCAAGGAATGCCAACACTACCCTCCCCTCCAAATTTCTTCAAAGCTTCTTTCCAAACAGAATTCTGTGGAATAGCACAGAAACCAAACCATTTTGTTTTGACAAAACAAGAAGCCTGACTTTCAGTTGAGAGTCCAAAAATAATCTAGAAATACTCTTTCAGGAGCGAAGGAAAACAATTATAACAAGGGGTGGGGGGCTCAAAACGTTCCTTTTGAAATGACCAGGAGGAACTCTCTGAACTTTATAGAATAGACCCATTCCCATTTATCTCCTAGAAAATATTTTGTATAAACTGACATCCTCAAAATCTCTTTCATCTAGTGACATTGCTGACTAGGAAGACAGTTTCCCTCCCACCCTTAACTTAAACAATGGGGTTGGTAGGATGTTTACCAGTGCAATGACTAGAAAATAGAATTGTTAAAAGATACGACCTCTTTAAGAGACTGACCACAAGCTGAAAAATCAAGCCCCTGTCAGTATTATATGGAGGTAAAAAAAAGTGACCAATGCCTGGGACTGCCCAGAAGCAGACAGGAAGAATTTTGCCCTTGCAGTTTACCTAATAGCAAGGCATTGACTGTATTTCTACACAGGATCTACACATTTCACAGTCTTTTTCTGTAAGAAAAAATAGATAACATTTCCTTCCTATAAAGGTACATATTGCTCTGCACATGCAGGTCTGCGGATGGACAGAACAGGTTGCTATGCAAGGATTAATTACGTATTAATCAGAGAAAACGACTCAGAGAAAACATATGAAGTTCATTAACACAGTTCAGCCATCGGCTTCTCCTTACTAAAGGCAAAAACTGGAAATCCAGTGCCAAGACCACTGGCTGCCCCACACCAACACTTCTCGGTGCCTTACCCTTCCGCCGTTCAGAAAGTTGGTTACTGCTTTTTACTGCATATCCTGAGCACAGGCACTTGTACTCCCCTCACTATCAGAAACTGATGAGAGATTTTCTGCAGTTAGAAGCAATGTGGGGAAGACATCCTTCTCAGATGGTAAGAATCTGTTTTTCCTTTATGACCAGCCACTACAAGAAAGCAGCCTGAAAAAGATGTAGAACTACAGCAGGTCTTATTTTTTTCAAAATAATTATTTTACTCTAAGCTCCACTCCTTGAGCTACAGCAGCTCAAGGAACTAGTGAGATGTTGGACACAGACAAGTCTTTAGAGTGGTTCTTCCCTTATCCAGTTCCCAAAAGCTGGGAGCCAGTTTCAGGATCAAGACAAGGAGAACAAAAAAATTATTACTGGATTTTTTATGTTTTGACTCTGTTTTATTGCACTGCATTTAGCAGCACAGCTGAAATTGGGGCAGGGTCACTATTAGACAAGATTCATTGCATACAGGGTGCTCACAGTTGTGGAACAGCAGTCTCTTGACTCTTCTTGATTCTTCTGCCTCTACAGCTGTGTGGACTTGGCTTGAAAGTCCTTTGTGTTTACATCATTACACAGATCAGTTCATTCCCTGCACCTCATTTTCAATTTTTTTTTCTTTTTCTCTTTAGCTTTACCTTTTCTTTTTTTCATTTTAGAAATGCTCCCTTGTCCAGGCTATTCCACTGTGAATTCTTCTGACTCAAACAAAATACTTACGGCTTTAAATATTCTCTGACACCCAGCACCACAGGCCATATCCATGGCCATAGACTTTCTGCTAGCTAGAATTGGGCTTGTTACGTTAATGCAGCGTAAGCCTCAGATCAGGGATTCCCAATCTCTTTGTAGTCAAAGCTTGCTTGAGATGAGTGGAAGTTATCTGAGTCCCACTGGATTAAGCTCTTCCTCCTCTGCTTAAATAGCACAGGGCTGAAGACAGCTCCTAGCGTCCCACTCCCTCCAAAGCAGCTCCTCCTCCCTTACCTCTCTGACTCTTTCCAGCACCTACACTGAGCCCCCACTAAGATGTGGTTGCTTTCTTGTAGTGGCTGGTCATAAAGGAAAAACAGATTCTTACCATCACATGTGCAGCTGATGTGCAGAGCTAGGTACAAGTTCTGCTCTGCACTCCTCCATTCAAAGGAAAGTTTCCCCTCTTGGGAGCCATTGGTCATCATATTTTTGCACAGTCTGAATGCAAACAGCATTTGCCAGTAAGTTTTCTGCCAGACCAGCATCTCCCTTGTACTGCTTCTTTAAGTCTCCAGGCATTTCACCTGCCCAATATGCGAAGAATCATGTGAGATCCAACACATATAGACATAGAAGCTGATGGACACTGAACAACTGTGTGGGTTTGTAGTAGGCAGGGGGGCAAAGATTTCTCCTTTTTGAAAGACTCTTAGTAAAATCCAGGCCTATCAAAGCACTGTGCAATGTTACACCGTTCACAGCAAGAACTGCTGAGTCCTGTGCAGTCCAAATATTCGCATAAGCTTTTCAGCTAGTTTACTAAAAAGCAAGCCACTGATGAGCAATACTATACATTGATTGGTAAGGATAAAGAGATGTTTCTCCACATTGATTTTCCCTGTTTCACCTGTGGGTTCCCTGTTAGTCCCTTACTTTACTCCCCATCTTCATTCCAACATTTTTATATTCATAAAATTTTTGTTACTTCAAGCTGATTTCCCTTTTAGAGCAACACATCTGTTGTCACTGCAGACAGATCAAATTACAGTTTTTAAATTCAGGTCTTTAACTAATGATCTCAGATTTTGATGGTACTTCACTTGTAACCCTTCCCCAGTTTTCATATTTTCTACTATGCACCACAGAAGCCTAAAATCTGGTAAGTCATCCTGAACACGACTAGCCCCACAATGGGGTAGGCAGCACTTCAACTTCACTAATGTGTCCCAGAGCACTAGGGGAGTGGTCTTATGAATTTTAAAGCATTGATCTGTAAGGCGTAGTACAAGATGACATACTCTGATGCAGTCCTCAAAAGTTAGAAAGTTTAAACAGTTCTTGAATATGAATCACAGAATCATCTAGGTTGGAAAAGACCTTGAAGATCATCTAGTCCAACCATTAACCTAACATTGACAGTTCCCAACTACACCATATCCCTAAGTGCTATGTCAACCCAACTCTTAAACACCTCCAGGGATGGGGACTCCACCACCTCCCTGGGCAGCCTATTCCAATGCCTGACTACCCATATATGAAGACATATCTGTCCCAATAACATGGAGCTGTTTATAATGTTTTAATGAGTGACAGAACCAGCGATCTCATCATGGGTGCAAATCACTGTTTACACACTTTACATAAATACTTTTTGAAGAAATGTTGGCAGGGATTTTCAAAGGACCCTGCAGGAGTTTTGTGCAATAGACCAGTTCCCTCAAATAGCAACATTAACTTTCAACTTCATCGCAGCTAGAATCAGTAGGAAACTAGACATTATTCCTATTATCAGAGTTTCAACAGGAAAAAGACCTTTTTGAATTATTCCTATAAAGAAACAACGATTTTCCACAGGAGAAAAACAAAGCAAAAAAATTCCAAAGAAAGGGAAACTCCACCCATTTGCCATTAACAACTTGGCAAGATTTGCCATTTGGAGTAAAAACAGTGGCTTCAATCCCTCACTTTCTAAGAAATGACCTTTTTGTCCTTTGTCTTCAAAAACATCTGTAAATATCTGTCGAGCCTCACGATAGCCTCATTGGAAATCCTCAGCAGATTTCTCCTTGACTAGATACTAACACAGGTAAAGAATGTGCCAATACTTAACATACCATCCAAATTTCTCTCTTGCTTGGATCCACCTGTCCTTCTGCAGCTCGGTCTTCTACTTAGTCTGGACTCCCTCCTTGCAACAGGCTTTGGCCTTCATAGCACGTAGCACAAAGACTGCTCATTTGGACTAAGCCAACACCTTAGTGCAGTATTGCATGAAATAAACTTCCTGATAAGAGTCAGCATTTAAGGTTTACATGTCACTGCCTAACTGTTTACTTGTATTTCATTTTTCTTCTTTCCAGGTTTGTTTTTGAGGAATTTAGGAGGTCTAGATTAAAGGAAGTGGGCAGTACCTTATCATTTCAATACAATTTTTTGTACTGCAGCTCTTTTGTCCACAGCCTGTCAGGGTACCCTTGTTCCCTCTCACCATCACTTTCTCTAACAGAGATGAAGGGAGAAAAAGTGCAGTACCTCAGTTTCCCAAAACTCACTCCTCTAACACAGATGCAGAAACAGCTGACAAGCAGGTTGAATGACAGATTTGTGCCAAAGCACTTTGTGCTATACCCACAGCACAGAGAGTTGGTTGATGCCCCCAACTAGACCTTGCTACCATGTCATGTTTGCTTCCATACCATCCTAAAATAATCCTTTCTTAGAAGGAACAAGATCTTACTGGATTTGTAGGGATAAAGAACCAGCCTGCCCTTACCTTACAGCAGTATGACTATGCACATAAGTTAATGTTACTTGTTGACAGTTTGGAACCTGAAGGGGAAAGTTGTTGCTTAAGCAGCTGACAATAAGTCTCCTATTTTGATACTGCTTTACAGCATCTCCTTTATTTATTGGATTGCCACCACAAACTTTACTGCCTAAATCAATTTTTATTAATGCTCAAGGAAACAACACAAATACCTTGTGAAAAAGAGAAAACTACTAATATGAAAAATCATTTAAAATTATTAGCTAAATCACCTTAATAGGCAAAACCCCAAACTGGATATATACATTTGATACAGTTTAACTGATGCAAATATGTTTAGTGTACTGAAATTTAAAACAAAACATTGCTTGTTATGTGGACAAATGTTTCCTTTCTTCTAAATGAAAAAGCTAGAACCAAGACATTGTGCTGTACCCAGTAGCCAAACATCCACCCCGCCCTTTTTAAAGGTTCCAGCTTTTTAAGTGAGTATGAAAACAACTATTATTGCACTGTGGCCTTGCACACTGCAAATTCAGCATATCTAACTGCTGATGGGGTGTGGAGGAGAAAGCAATAGCTTTTCTGGCCAAAGATCTTTTCTGCTTCAGCTTCTCCTTAAATGCAGTGCTCCTGAGAAGCCACAGAGCTCAGGTCAACAGATTTCACAAACCCTTCCCACGTTGACTACGGATGCCGTTTGCTCCAGCTTCCAAGCCCAGCCCCTTCTCAGTGGCTGCTGCACCCGAGCAGCAGGCTAGGGGACACCCCCTTCTCAGCTGCCACAAACCCCGTGCCCCATTCTTTTCATGCAGCAGCTGTTTACCACAGACATCCGCATATCCAAAAGCAGGGGGCGGCTATAAACATGGCCTATCTCTAGTGAGATTTGGTGGGATTCACAAGCTTGACAAGCCCACTTAGAGCTGAAGGCTTCCTCCAAACTCCTGTGTATTTAAGAATCCCATCCCTTTTAAAAGTTGGCTACCAGAGGGTACAGGCTGGCTGCACTCCTCTTTCCTCAGGTTCTTAATGCATGGTTGAAGATTTTTGCCTCCTGAAGAGAACAAAGCAGGCTTGCTTGTTTGTTTGAAGAAAAAAAGCACACAAGTGTTGTGGTTGTACAAGTCAGGGTGTGTGTCAAACATCCACAAAGAGCAGCATAATAAAAAGCAGGTGCTATAACAAGCTTCCAAACTTGCCATACAGGCACCATCAATAATTTATTTATAACTACAGTTCATCCCACTTAGGTTGTTTTCCAGCAAGTGGTTCATCTGTTGGTCTAGCATATGCATTAAATCAAGCACTTTCTCCTCCTATCACCTCTGTTACAATGGCTGTTCTCACACTTTGAAGGTCCAGTTCTGCATTTGCTTTGAGGAGAGAGAGAAGCACCACAGACAAAAAGGAGCACATTGCACTTGATAAAGCCAAAATGAGCAGAAGGTGCTCCGAGAACTGGAGGACAGAAAGGTACAAAATATTCTGGAACTACATCCCCCTATGTGCCCTGCAGCCCATAAGAGATTAACGAAAAACAGTACAGTTTATAAATACTGAAATATTCTGTTATCACTACAAAATAATGAAGTAAGAGACCTCAGCGCTCTGTGAACTTTTTGTTGAAGCATTTCAACTCCTTCCCTGACTTGAGATCAATGGTGCTAAAATGCTGCAATTTCCTGAGACATCAGATCCAGATCCTTTTGTCATTGCTTTATTTTTGACATTAAGCTGAGATTTCAAAACTGCATTTTACAGCCCTGCTAAGCACCTTCTACCTCATGTTGAGAGAAACAAAGGTGAAAAACTGACCTCATTTAAGTGCCTAACCTGAGAGCTGAGCTCCTCTGAACATCTGGTCCCCTATGCCTGGCCATAACCCTTTCCAGGATGGTCTAAGAAAAATGAGTGACATTGTTTTCACCTCAGTCTAAACATCTGAGCCTGTCACTTCACAACCACTGTAATAGAGCCAGACAGATCAGTCTCCAAAGGTGGTTCACTGATTACAAAGAGTGCTTCAGTCAGTAGTTTGGATTATTTAAACATCAAAAACTTAGCACACAGGGATCCCATCTCACACTTTTGGGGTAAATTAAGATTATGGGGCTGCTCCGACAGCTGAAAATTGAAGCCATGAGTACAAGACTCAGATTGGAAATCAAGAATTTCTCAGTGCTTCGTTACAGTAGCCTACAAAAGGCAATTTGGGAAGACAGAGGACAAAGTCCATCCAGAGGACAACACAGCATCCCCACAAAAGCACCTGTGTGTTTGCCTGTCTAATGAGGAGTGGCAGCATCCTGCTATCAGAGAACTGTTGACATAATAATGAGACAAGCAAACAGAGACAGAGGTCTTTTCCAGAAAGTAATCAGTTTTTAAAATAACACAACACTTTCTATTTCAGTTTATTTCTACGTTTACAAGCTGACGAGGCTATAAATTTGAAGAGAAGTGTCTTCCATCCTACTTTGATAAATAGATGGCAGACAGTATGACAGCCTTTTTAAATTAAGGACCTGACTTTCATCAAGAGAGATTTTGCAGAAATATCCCCCTCAGCAAACTTAACCTTAACTTTCCCAATCATAAGCAGAAAGCCATGCAGCCATCCTTCAGGAAGTATTTGTTCCGTCCAAAACATTTTTTTCCTGCAGTAATTCCTGGCACAGATTCATTCTCTTGCTGGTGGTGATTAATTTTCAGCTATTACTTGTAGATTTGGGGCCACAGTCCTTAGATTGCCCTCCTTAGAGCAGTGTTTTTTGTTGTAGATCCATTAGACAATGAGTCAATACTACTTCCGTCTGCTGAGATACTTCCTTAGATACACACTTTGAGACAATAAAGGATTATGGAAATACAGTTTATAGCTTTTAACTAGCAGACGTTTCACAGCCTTGGAAATAACAACTCCTTTTTGCTGCATGAAAATGAGAAGCAGTACCACACCCCCAGATTTTAAGATCAAGATAGATGCATAAATCAACAAAATGAATTAGGTGACTAAGAAGTTAGTAAATGCCATAATACTCTTTATCCAGATGCCAGACTATCAAAGGCTTGGGAGCATAAGACGACAGACATAGCAGTTCATACAGGACATCTTTCACCTCCTCCCAAAGTGCCCACCCATGGTACAACACCAGCAACAGAGCAACATCAAGAGGAGCTGCAGAACATGACACTTAGTTGAGAGTGCTAGTTTGCTTTCAGAGGTCATCCCCACTTTTGGTTTGGATCCCAGATTGAGCGCAAAAGATTGCTTTTGGCTGAAACCACTCCACATGCACAGCATGCTTGATGCCAACTGGAGATAACAGGCATCCAAACTAGCAAGCCAGCCACATCACTGCAAGGTCCTTCAACACATACTGGATATGGGTACTCCAGTAAGAATGCCCAAACCTTCACACTTGCTGTAAACCTCCATTCCTCAATTCTTCACAACTTACTATTTTGTCTTTCACTAAGACACCTCTGGTCTCGGTATCCTGACTACCAACTACAAGCCCAAAGAAATAAGGGGTAACAAATATCAAATCAATTACTGGAAAGATGTTTAAGCCTGCAGGGCACTAGCTTGACAGTTGGTTCAACTCTCCGCTCAGCCATAAATTTTCTTGTATGTGGGGTAGGAGGCAAGTTACTCAGGAGACCTGGGAATTGCTGCGATCAACACAGCAACCCTGGAGCTGAAGGGACAAGGAGAGCAGAAGCCAGCACCATTACCTTTTTGACAGAGTGACAGTATAACAGAGAACACATGATGTCTGTGGAGCAGTGACTTAACCCTCCTCTGCCAAGTTGACTCCATCTACCAGCAAGTCCACTCCACTCTGGCCCAGTAACTCTGGCATTATTTTCTGCTTGGATATTTTCTGAGAGAGGATGAGTTACTCCCACCGTAAAATATCTTAGTTGCCAAGCTATTGCTTATTCTGCTGGGAGACTTTAAATGCTTGAAGGTTTTGAACCTTTTAAGCAAAGCTGGGCATCAAACCTTTCTCTCTGCACATTCCGAAAGCACTGCCTAGGCAGCAGACCACTGTATTGCTGTTTGATAGCTTTTGAACCTAAGCTTCTCCACCCCCTTCAATCTTTTCTCAGACCCTCAAAACACAGGCAGAGAAATACCTAGGCAGGGATGTCAAGCTGAAGACAGCTGCTCATTTCGCATGCCCAGGTGGATGAGGACAGTTCTGGGAACACACAGGACTTAAGATGCAAAGGCAGTTTAGGCACTTACAGTATTCAGTAGGAGGCTTGTTGTCTGCACAGTGATTTAGCCACAGAGTATTAAACAATACTGACTGCTGAAATCCTTATAGGAATGTCCTCTTAAGCCTCTTTGTACTATGGTTTGCTAGGTACAATACAGAGAAAAGCACTTTCCTGCCTCACAGTGTGGTTTGCAAGGACAAACACACCTATGCAGCTCAATTCTGAGTGTTACAGTACCAAAGATTGATTTGAAGAGTCAATCACTCCAAACCTATTTTTCACCCAAAGCATCCGCTCTCAAAAGAAAAATGAGCTACATACATTTTACATCAGCTTGTGCATGAAGAAAGACAGGCTTAGTGGATGGAGACACTCACACTGAAGCATACAAATTGGCTCACCATGGGAGCGAGGGGGATGAAAATAACTCTGAGTTAAGAAATGACCCCTAGGCCAGTCCAGGACAGGAAATGTCATCCAGTCTGCAAAAGTGACACTTGCACCTTCAAAAAAAGTGAAAGAGTCTTTTTACCAGCAGAAGCTAAAAGTGTATTCCCTGAATAAGTCAAAGGTAGATGCATTTTGGAGGGGAAAATAGGATGACTGAAAGGAACCCTTGGAGGACTACAAGTCAGATGTAAGAGGATCCTCTTCCAAGAGCTCTCTGCAAAAAGCAAGTCTGAGATGTAGGGCATGCAGGAGGACACCATCTCTTACGAGGAAAGAGTCTAACAGAACCCTTCTGAGTACAAGGAGAGGTACTTTGTAGATTGGTGAATTTATATCATGTGGTTTTCTTCATTCCTTCACCTATAATTTATTTAGGGATTCATAACTTGGATCCAGTTTGTAAGTTGGGTTTCCTTTGCGCTGTTTTCTTTTATTTCCACTTTCACCTTCACCTAATCTGAATTGAAGAGAATTTTCTAATACCTGGCTAGCAACAAGACAGGATGTCAAAAACCCAAGTATCAGTGCAACAGTTGCACACCTCTTCTGCACCACAGTATGAAAACAGTACCTGTCTGTGCCAACCCAGAAGCCGTGTAGGCCAATTTGCTAGTGATGGGATAGGAGGAAGTGCCTGCCACTGGTCAGAGATAGACAGGAAAGCCCTCTGGTATGGCAATTGCAGTGTGCCTGAACCCCAGGGAACCATTTGCAACAGCACACAACATTACTGAAAGAGAAAGCCATTGGGCTTGCACAGTTGTGGCTTGGAGAATCAATTTGCAACTTACAAGCCTCAGCTCTATGGTTTCTCTCCTGCAGTGTGAGAATTTGTTTCTATCAAGTTTGCTACAGATTTTTAGCAGGAGTCTTAACTTCTGTCACCATGGGCTCAGACTCACAAACAAGTTACTAGGAGGCAACAAGCTACTGCACGTCAAATGATGAAGTGTGCTTAGCCTTCTTCCATCCAGCTACTTTGAATGCTCCTGAACTTGCTACAATACATTTGGCCAGTCATGCATTAACTTGTTGATACCCTCAACACTTTGTTGTAGCACTGCATTCTCTGAAAAGCAAATCCATCTATAATGTCATGCCTAAACATCAAGAATTATCCCTGTGCTCTTTCCGAGTACAAATTATACTTGACACATGATGTTACAATTTCCAAGCTAAGTTGTTTCTTTTTGGCATTCACAAATAGTCTTAAATCTTCACAGTTATATCTGCCATGGCACAATCACATCCTAACAGAATCATCAGCTCAGAACCATCCTCTCCCAATGGTAACTGAGTAGATTCCTATAGCAGGACAGCAAATTATTTAGAAGGAAAAGCAGTACTAAAGTATTTTTTGCTTCTTTAAATACAGCTTATCAGAGGGAAATGAAAAGCAGACTGCTGTGGCTGCACAGTCAAGTGTTTGAAAGAAGAGTGGTGATATCCTAGTTTATGCAAACTGTTTTGTCCTATAGGTTATTCATATGTACTCCATCTCAGTACTCTACTTATTTTATGCAGCAAGGCTCTTGAATGAAATGGTATTATGCACTATGATCAGGTAACAATTGTATAGGATGAATAAGAGGAGTAAGTTATGAGTACCTGTACAAGTTAAAACATATGAAAATCTTTATTAAGTATTATAGAATGCCCAGCAGTCATACACATACACACAAAAAGGGCATAATCCAATCCTTCATGCACAGGGGAACTTACATTTCTTCTTTCACTTGAAAGAAGTTAGTTTTGTATTAATTGGTGAGCTCTAATCAGCAGGCTTAGTTATACCAGTAACCTATTGCACAAATTTTGTGTCAACACATTAGGATTATTATTGCATTTGCATGAACATTGTCACAGACTTTTGATGGTTATAATTGAGACATGTTTTCTCTGATTATATTTTAACAAGATTTATGAATAAATACCACAGCAAGAAGTCTGCAACATCTGGATGAGGCTCGCTCAGAATCATTATGACAGCATTTACTTTATCAGAGTCACTGGAAAATACTTTTATCTCTGGTTACATGACAAGCAGCAAGAATTCAATCTGTGTGTCTGGTGCGTAGGCTGATTGCTATCCCTTTAATAGTCTGCATTGTTAACAGTCGTGGAGCTTTAACTGTTTGAAAGTGGTTTTCCTCCATAATGGAACATAAAACCTTCCCACTGCCAAATTTAACCACTTGTTTCCCTTTCAATGAAGATGCACACTTCTAGGGAAGCTAAATCCCAACACATTCTTTCCAAAACTGACCTGCATACAGATGCTGTCAGTCTTAGATCAAGTGACATGTGAACATAATGGGCAAAGGTGTTACTAAAAGTAGTAATTATAGCCAGAGAAATTGAAAAGAAAGGGACATCAAGACAACTACCCAGTTTTCCCTTTCTCTTTAATAGCATAAGCCCATAGAGGAGAAAAACAAAACAAAACACTAACAGAAAAAGGATAAAGACCAACTTGTAATTATCCTTAGTTGCCAACAGAGGAAAATATATTTCAACATCATTATATAACATGGATATACTACTCAATTGTTTACAGAAACCATACATTTCCTACAGCATTATTAATTCAACCATCAGCATGTTAACTCGTCCTGCTTAGCTGTTATGCGAGATGGTAAACCTCTTAGCAATGAATGACCAGGAGCAAAGTTACAATAGAAATTGTTACTGAATTTAAGAACACCCTACCATTTGATGTCCAATATGAGTGCAATGCAGCTTATTTTTTTTAATTCTAAAAATATTAAAATAAAATCAGGTGAGTACACTCACCATTCTCTTTCTGTCATACTTAAAGGAATTTCATTTTTATTTGCAACTTTCAAAATCCACTGTAAAGAATGAGAAATTGCTGCTTGCTGATACATGGAAGGCCAGTGATGCACTCTCACAACTAGTGAGCTCTGTTAGGAAGGAACAACATAAAACCCCCTTCGTTAGGACTTTTTTTGCACACTCAGACTCTGAAGCATCTTAGTACAATACTTTCAAATTATTAACTCCATAGCATCACAAACTCAGAACAACTAGAAATCTTTCTACAGTTATTGCTATCAGGAACACATCGACAATTCTCAACAAAATGAACTACCAGTGTTTAAGCATTCATACCAACAACTCTACTATCTAGTGAAGTTCTTTACCAAGAGACCCATTGAGGGATGTGGGGGAGAAGACGACAAGGGCACTTACTGTGTTCTTGTTTCCATCAATTGTATGGTTTTATATTATTATTATAAACAATATGCCAGCTGTATTTAGTGGCAATATTTTTATTAATTATTGTTCTGGGAACTCATTTAATTCTGAAAGAACAGATGTTACTCCATTAAAGCAAACCACAGCATCTCTTTTGAGGGAATAAATGATGTTTACTAACCTGAGACAGTGGTTTTGCGAGAACATTTATGCCTCTTACTTTCCTGGTACAAAAATAAGCCTTAAACCAATAGAATTTAAAGAAATATTACAGTACAATAGAAGGTAGAGATAATTTTCTGTGTATATTTCTTCAGTTAAGCTGAAGACACTGTCGTGCACAAAATCCTTTTCTCTAAATTGGAGAGATGTGGATCTGATAGACGGACCACTCAGTAGACAAGGAATTGTCTGGATGGTTCACTCAAAGAGTTGTGGTCAATGGCTCAACATTCAAGTGAAGAGCAGTAATGAATGGAGTTCCTCAGTGTTGATAGTGGGACCAGTGTTGTTTAACATCTTTGTCAGCAACATGGACAGTGGGATCGAGTGCACCCTCAGCAAGTTTGCCAACAACACCAAGCTGTGTGGTGTGGTCGACACACTGGAGGGAAGGGATGTGCCATCCAGAGGGATCTGGACAGGCTTGAGAGGTGGGCTTGTGCAAACCCCATGAAGTTCAACAAAGCCAGGTGCAAGGTCCTGCACATGAGTCGAGGCAATCCCAAGCACAAATACAGGCTGGGCCATGAGTGGATCGAGAGCAGCCCTGAGGAGAAGGATTTGGGGGTATTAGTGGATGGAAAATTGACTATGAGCCAGCAGTGTGTGCTCACAGCCCAGAAAGCCAACGGTATCCTGGGCTGCATCAAGAGAAGTGTGACCAGCAGGTCAGGGAATTCTCCCCCTCTACTCCACTCTCATTAGAGCACACCTGGAATACTGTGTCCAGCTCTGGGGCCCCCAGCATAAGAAGGATATGGACCTGCTCAAGCGCATCCAGAGGACCACCACAAAGATGATCGGGGGCTGGAGAACCTCCCCTGTGAGGACAGGCTGAGAGAGACTTGGGGTTGTTCAGTCTGGAGAAGAAAAGGCTCTGGGGAGACCTTATAGCGGCCTTCCAGTACCTGAAGGGGGCCTACAGGAAAGATGGGGAGGGACTCTTTATCAGGGAGTGTAGTGATAGGAGAAAGGGTAACAGTTTTAAACTGAAAAAGGGTAGATTTAGATTAGATATAAGGAAGAAATTCTTTACTGTGAAGGTGGTGAGGCACTGGCACAGGCTGCCCAGAGAAGCTGTGGCTGCCCCCTCCCTGGAAGTGTTCAAGGCCAGGTTGGACGGGGCTTTGAGGAAACTGATCTAGTGGAAGGTGTCCCTACCCATGGCAGGGGGGTTGGAACTAGATGATCTTTAAGGTCCCTTCCAACCCAAACCATTCTATGATTCCATAAAGACAGAGAACTCATAATGGAGTTCACATAATAACATAGATTTTTTCAACATTTAATTAGGTACATGTACTTTTTTTTGTGAAGGAGCCTCTTAATTCAGATGACTACTGTTGAAATTTGTACCCATATGTACATATTTTATATATGTTTTACACTTAACTGTTCCTACATCTGACCTTGATCATCCTTTAAGAAGTACAGTGCAAGGAATTTGTGTATAAATCACATATATAATATGTAAAATTCAAAACCAACAGTCAAATTTTCACTGGAAAAGATTGCAGAACAGAAACACAGACTGAGATTAGAGAGACATGCATTGGCGCAAGCTGTTACCACATGCTGTATGTAGGGACCTAGGCAAAGCTACTGTTAAATTCCCAAATTAAGCCAAAGATTTCCAAACCTTGAAAGGATCTGCATAATCTCAGTGATTCTCACCTTTCCCTTTGTGCTATCATGGGAATTGAGCACCTTGTTCAGGTAACCATGCTACCTATAACCCTAGGGTAACTTCTACAACCACAACAGGTAGATGGGAATGACCATCCATTATGAAACCCCACTCTGGTCAAAGGAAGTTGCAAGGGCTCACCATCTCCCAGATCACACTGTTAGTACCCAAGTCTCTACATGCAGGTCAAAGACCTACAGTTCCAACTTGGTAAACAGCCATCCCAGCTCACAGCTGTTGGACATGGGCAGTCTGAGCTGTCTAACATCTCCCAACACAGGCAGCTTATCAATGCATATTTTAAAGTACCAAAGAGGCAACAGATTCTCACTGACATTACAAGAGCCAATACCAAGGAAGGCCTTTCCATGAGCAGACAGCCAGACCTGCTTATCTTGTGTAACCACTATTGTTCCATTCCTGCAAACAGGAAGAGCGTATTATACATATGGTACATGCTCATTTTCTGTTTCTTCTAATCACTATTCTACACACCCAAAGTAGCTGACCCCCAGTCAATCATCTTTAAACAACACACATGAGCACTTGAACATAATAGAAACAAAGTTTGGAAGTGGTGACATAAAGAAAAAGGAAGTACCAGAAGCTGACTGAGGCCACATACAAATATCCAGAGGTCAAGGCACAAGCCATGAAAACCTTCAATATCACCATCCACAAATACGTACCAGACGTCCATCCTTTGTTAGTCATGGGGAAGCCATATAATATTGGATTGCTGCACTACAGTGGCTTTTCACAGAGTTATGTACAACTGCAAACAGCCAGCCAGAAACTATTGGCAGTGAACAAGCGCTCTAACTGCAACACAACTAACCTCTGAAATGCAGCCATGCACCTATTTTTTTCCCAAGCCCATGATATATTTATTCTACATCCACTTTGGACTGCTATCCGAATTGCCTGGAGCTATAAGCCACCACAGATGTGATTCTTGTTTATGTGAGTCAGGACAGTATGAGCCACCAAAATTCCCAGTTGAACAAGGATTTGGATTACTGAAGTTTGGCAGAGAACATGCAGAAGGAACAGAGACAGGAACTTCAACTACATGTCCCAGGGCCATATGCAGGAACAGCTGTCTGTGTGCTGCACCACCTTTTCAAAGCGTCTCCTGTGCACTTGACTGAAGAGGTTTCCAATCCAACATGTACCTTCCTGTGCGCCTAAGAGACCATTTTGATGTGCCATCACCAGCAGACCAACTTAGCAACAGACTTCTGTTCTTTCCCATGCTACTTGTCTCCACTGTACATGCCACCTCTTTAGCCTCTGAGGTCCGTAACTGTTTACATAAGAAAATCATGGTTTCAAGGATGCTTCATTTTAGACTTTCACAAGTAGGTTTAGCCAAACAGCTTGTACCTTCAGCTCAGATGTTTTGCTGGGCATACAGACTTTGAGGAAGTGGAAAGCAGCACAGCCAGAGCCATGTGGTAATGTACAGAGGACAGCAAGCTCACTAAGACTCAAGGAGCAGGAAAGAAACCTTTGGGGAAGGTACAAGCATGAAACCACTCAAAAACTCTAAAAAATTAAGAAAATTAAGTCTCTGTTTCCAAAGTAGCCTGGGCCAATCTAACCACTTGCTGCCACAGTTGTGCTTTTTCTGTCCATCACAGACTGTGGTCCTGAACCCTCTCTGTGCCAGCACTGGCCTTCCTCCAACACTGCACTGAGTCATTTCAGCTTGCTAAGATGGCAGAAGGTAAGTCATTGCATCATCTAGGGAGAAGGTATTGTTCTCTCAGTCCCATGTAGCTTCCCACCAGACAGTCTGCCTTCTGATCAGCACAGGCAGCCCCACATCTATCCCTCAGACCCTATGAAGAGCTTCCCAGGCTAAACTCCCAGGTCTCTTCTACTACAATCATTGTCAAGTAACTGGAAATAAAATCATATTTTCTCCTGGTTTCTCAGAATAAAAGGATAGTAAAAGTCCTTTTTGAAATCTGGTTACTCAAGATTTTACACTGGTATCAGAGTATCATGGCTTGGTCATATGACAAACTGCTGTGCTAGAAATCTCTCTCCTTAAGCCCCTCTATAAGCAAGCCAGCAGCTTAGATTTGCTTGATAGTTATTCCATTAAAGGCCATCAGTCCATCACTCAGAGCATCCATAGTCCTCTCCATACCCCTCAGGACTAACAATCCCCCACTTAAGACTTCAGGGGAATCTCCTTCATCCTTTGGCTCCTCTAAAACTCACAAGCCAGCATAAAACAGCTGGGATTTCATATCCTGCTGGCATCTTTACTGAAGGATATTCCTCTCTCCCTTCACACACTGAACCCATCCTTCTTCTATACAAGCAATTATTTCATATAAGCAGAGCAACTCCTCCAGCTATGAATTATATCTTCTTGTCAATTCTTGCTTAAAAGAGGAGGGATCAGCATGCCAAAGCAACAACAGCTTTGCTTATGAGTAGAGACTTCAGATGCTGCTTAGGTAAGGCCTGTGTTAGGAGTTCTCAAGAGGGTTCCTACCCAAGACTTCCCTTGAGAGGGGCTGTATCTCTCCCTGACATCATTTACTGAATAAAGAGGAATGTTTCTAGAAAGGAGTCTAACCAGAGAAATGTGAGCCTGAAAAGAGAAATTCAAGTTACTGGCCTGGGACCATTTGGACAAAGAAGAAATATCCTTGTCCCTCCTCCCTCAGCACCCTGGTAGTGAGAAACAAGACCATGGCAGAAAGCTGCGTAAGCCACCTGCATTGCAACGTAAGTACATTTGACAGCAAAATGAATGCACCAAATCCAATGTTTGTGCTGATAACTGCCTTTTACTGCTTTTTGCTTTTTATAATACAGTTTGGATGCCTCAGGCCTAAGCTGCAGACGGGCAGTCTACTGTAAAGTTGGTTGTACTAGCCTTGACCAGCCTTTCTCTAATTTTTCTTGATCTGAGTTCAGGTCTTTGCTGAGTACACAAGCAAATCTTGGTCATTCTTACATTAATTAACACCTACAACATTTGACTGCAAAATTGCTTTAAACATGCCTAACACCTAATCCCATAGAAATGTGAAAGCTGTTAAAGCATGGATTGCTCCAATAGTTTAAAATCATTGTGCAAAGTAATTAAAAACATCATTGTGCTTCCAACTGTTAAGACACCTCATTAATTCCTCAATACTCTATGTCACTTTCTTGGTAGCAAGTACCAGATGTGTTAAACTGCCAGTACTTCCTAAAGCACACAGAGGAAATTTGGTTTCAAACCAAAATAAACCTAGAATAGTTATTCCCCATAACGACTGCAAATACTTACAGAGTACCAAGCAACCTTCATGTTCCTTCCCTCCACCCACCTTATGAAACGTATTAATTCATATTTCTCTGCTCTCCTGCAGATCTTCTGCAGTGTTTTCATCTTGAAAGCAGGCATCTGGTATGGAATAAAGGGAATGGCTGCAGACAGATATATTATGGCTGTCAAAGTAATTTGTATAATTGTGTCTATTATTTTGAAAGCTAGATCTCAACATAGATTGAATTTTATGGCTGATTTTCCAATTCTAGATATCTGGCCACATACAAGTACTGACTTCATTCTGCTACAACGGATTCAGCAGTGCATCTACAGGAAATAACCTTAGTTGTATCCTGAATCATTTGCATTCTAAGGTTTTTGAGGGCCTTGGCTATAAATATTAATACCATGGACACACTTCTCGGGTAAGCAGATTTGAAGCACTAAAATACAGCATTAAGAGCCTATCGGTGTCATGTGCATACTAAACTCACTTAGCTAGCTACTTTAACAGTACTTTTAAAAGCTACACTCAAGGTAGATTCACTGTTTGAACAGATCTGCAACTTTAAATTTCACAAGTGATTTCACAGCTGATGGAGAATTTTTGTACATGCAATGAAAAGCGAGGGGAGGAGAAAAGGGAAGAAACAAGCCAGCATGTATTTCAGAGACTCCATTCCCATGAAATCCCCACACAGAAACAGATCTAGCACCAGACTTCAGTGAATAACATTGCACTTACTCCACTACCCAGCACCAGCTGGATCTATTCTGAGCCAAGACAAAAAAATAATGTTTTGTGGCAGAAAGAAAATCCCATTACTAGGAAGTCAAAAGTTAAATGTGCCATTGAAGTTTCATGCAAAGTGAGACTGCCAAATGATTTTGTCAAATATTTTTTACGGTGTCCTAGAAGCTCTTCCATACAATAGCAATTTCTCCTATTAAAGGCAGTGTTATGTTAAAAGCCATGTAATAGTCTTATTCTAACCCTGGGTAACAGCTCTGAAAAGGCCGCATCAGAAGTTTGCTGTTGTTGGGGGAACAGTTAGCTGCATAGGTTTTGTTTTTATGCATAACCCCCAGGGTAAGAGCTGCATGTGTTTTGGATCAGATCTCTTCTTGAAATCCACTCTGCTACAGAAATAAAGTTTTTCTCTACAGCTATCACTGAAATCATTCATCAAACCCCACAAACTGTCAGAATGCGTAGAAGAAGCTCCTATGGCAAAATAAGTTTAGGAGTCTTGTTCGGGTATATTTCACTATTCATCCAGACAGGCAATCATTAAAACCACAAGGCTAGACAATATAGGCTTCTGTTGTGGGTGAATTAAAGTACATATTGTAAACAAAAAGGTGTATTTCAAGGGAATGGAATATGCCATGTGAGTAGCCTTGAAGTAACTTGGGAGGGGTGCAGATGTGAAAGAACCTACCTTCCAGACAGACCATCACGTTGAGTTACACAGAGTGCTCTATGATATTCCCAGCCCTATCTGCAGAGGCCCACAGAAGTCATATCCCCATAGCTTCATAACAAACACATGGGATACAACACACGTTAAACTATTTTTTCTTCTAGTTTTTGCTTTGTTGGTTCACATCCAACATGGACTCTATACACTAAAAAGTGTTTAGCATGCATCTTACTGGGGACAATTCACTATGTGCAGTGTTTTGAGGGAGACCTTTGCTGGAGCGATGAACACCACACTGGATAGAGGAAACAGCTTCAAGGACACAGTGCATCTCATGGGAATGCTTTGCTTGCAAGAAAGGTGACACAAGGACAGCTAAAAGATTAGTTATAACTCTTCTAGAACAAGCCATGAACACTTCAGACAACCAAGCTGGCGTGCCTCTTCAGGCAAGAGGTCACCATTACAGCTCTTTATATATCAAAGTCACTATTTTGCAGTATGTAGTACTTACCAACATCAGCTAATTGACTCCTTTTGAAAGGAAATGAGAAGACAGGCAAGTAGGACCAGAGGAAACAGACACAAGGCAGGGAGAGGCAGGACAGTCTGTCACTGGGTTTATCCCATATATTCACTTGCCAAACTCAGCTGTTGGATGTAAGAAGTGACAATAAAGGAGAAGAATGGACATGCATTCCTCAGCAAAACTCAAATGTCTAAAGCCTTCTAGGTGTATTTCCCAATAGAGTGAAAACCCGCTCAATGGAATTAGGCTGAAGTGCTACAAAAATGTGAGAAAGCTATAGGCAGAGCTTTCACTGTCAACATCAGACAACCAACAAGTACTGCATAACATTCCAGAAAGTTGCTGGAGGTCCTTACCAAGACTTCATATATTAAGACCTCTGAAAAAGTTACGTATAAGCAAATTCAGTAAACCGTGACATTAAATCGAAAGGTGCAACAAAGTTTAGTGAGAACCTGTTAATGGACCTTAAGGTAATACAAATAAAGATTCCCTGTAAATGAAAAAAAGTTTTGATAGTAAATCATTAAACTACCTCAGTGTATTGTATGAATATGGAATAACCATACTTATTTTCATAAGAAAGTATAAGCCAATTACTTGGTGATCCTGACTAACAGTAACAGCTGTCCCTAACCAGATAGGTGGCAGAGATTTCACTGAACATTTTCCTATCCAGAGCTCTTTGCAGAGAAGGAAGGTGTGCTGCCCTCTCAGCAATCAGCTGCTCCAATTTTAACATTTTCTTCCTCTCCCAGAGATCTGTAAGAGCTTTATTTTACTATATAAATGAACAATTAAAGATTACTAGACTTCCTAAACAACTAGAATAGCCAGCTTTAGAAATTCCAGTCATTTTGAAAGACACTGGTCTTAGAAAGTCTGCATTCTCCAAGCATTAAATACAAAAGGTAAAGATCATGGCTAAGCTTGCAAGATGAAAGAGGAGCAAGAATAAAAAAAAGGAGGTTAGCGTCTCTGGAACAGTATATGCCAGATCTCTTTATTTGCAGTCAAGTTTTTCAATTGATCCCATGCTCCCAGAAAAATGTAGTGTCTTTCCTTAAACATTAAGCTACAAATGACAAATGCAGGCATGAAATCATATATACTTCCAGCAAGCACCTTCTGCACTAGGCTCATATCTGGACTGCTGCCCTGCCCATTAACATCTCAATTTCTCAGTGCTGCAGAACAAATGAGGAAGAACAAAGCATAAAGACTTGTTTTTACATCTTAATTTTCACTCTTTGGGGACATGGAAGTAAGCAGACATTAATTTCTTGGGTCCATATTTTTAGAACATTGTTGTAGGAGAAAAGACCTGGGAGTGGGTAGAAAAAGGACAATATTTAAGATAAACAAAGAAATCAGTCCATGAAATCAGAAAAAAGGATCTAAAGGTTCTCTGACAGAAGGACAGAGTAGGAAAAGGCATTTCAAAGAGTAACAGCACCCTCACTGATAAAAAGCTACTGAGCAAGAGGCAGCAGGAACCTCTGACAGCTTCTCCCAGGAAGTGCTCACACTAACCAAACTTGGCTGACCACAACAGCTGACAAAACCTGTTGGCTCATCCTCTAGTGTTATTCCAGAAGCTCCTTCAGAGCCCACTTCAAAGAAGCAACTGGGCATATTTCAGAATACCATGGAGGATCCACACCCTTAGCCATGCAAAGACTGTAGGCAGTGCAGTCAACTAACCAAACTGAGTGACTAAAATCAGAGATGTAGTCAGATACTCCTGTGGAATTGCCCAGTGTGACAGTTATCCAAACCTGGGGAAAAGATGATAAAAAAATACAAATTATTTTGCTGTATTCCATTTACGTCTGCTAACAGACTTTAGAAGGGCCAAGTATCATCTCTGAAAGAGCAGTGGATAGGGGATGAAGGGTTTTCTTCTGGCAATTCCAGTCCATTTTAATGGTTAAAAAGCTTTTTCCTCATACCTATGTGAACTAAGAAGCACTGCGAAGATCAGTCTCTCTCTCTCTCTCACAGAGTATCTATAACAGATTAGACATGCTTGCTGGGAAAAAGGAATAGTTCATCCTGCCTTAGACAGAAGACTGGTCTAGGTGACCTTTTGATCATGCTGTCCAAAAACTCCTTTCTGCAAGACTTGAGCTTGTAGATCATCTCAGTTTTCAAACTACAAATTCAGAACACAAACCAGCTCATTCAGAAGAAGAAATTAGATCTCTTGCACAGCATTTGCCTTCATTAGATCTCAAGGTGCCTTACACAAGGCTGGCATCAACATCTCAATTCTGAAAACTGGATAATGTGACCTGCACAACTTCACACAAACTGAAGTGTGAGAAGAGCCCCAAGCACCAGGTAGTGAGTACCTCTCCAACCAGGATCAACCTGTCATTCCAAAAACATTTTAGATCAGAAATCATGTCAGTGCTGGATCAAGGACATGTGGACACATTTCTTCAGGCTGAAAAAAAAATTTAGCCTTCAACCTCAATCAGCACTGGAGACAAGACCCATAAAAAGTAGGCATTTTATGATGTGGACAGCCCTGCAGTAGAAAAAAGTGACTTGCAGCCTTGCCAGCTGACTCATCACACACACATGGGCTTGCTGTTCATCAGGCCTGGATTGCAAACAAAGACACAGCAGTTAAAGGCTAAACTACTTCCTAATCTAGTCAGGCACTATACTCCTCTCCTTACATCAGTATTGATTACTATAGTTTCTTATAGTAGGTTTCCCCATCCCTCATTAAAATAGGACTCTTTTCTAAAAGCTCCTCCTTTGCGTCTTGTTTGTAAATTCACTGATGCTGATTAATTTCCAAGGAGCTCATGAATAAAATATGAAGATTATAAGTTCAGGAGTCTTTGATGTGTTTTCAAGCATTAGGAACTCAATCAGTTCTGTGGAGTTATCCCTTTGAAGTTTCAACTGGGCATTTTCTTCTTCAAAAAATAAAAGCTTCTGTCCTTTTGAAGGATGACTTTCTTAAAGATACACTATTTATTTCAGCTTTATTCTTGATAATTGTTTGGAAAAAAATCAGAGGACAGCACAAGGATCAGGAAAGAAAATGGTAACCAGTAAGAAGGGCTACCTTTGGGGTAAACAATGGATTTATGAACCTACAACAGCCTTTTGCCTTATGCCGGTTTCCATAGGTATCAACAGTAATATAATTATTTCAACATCAACTTGGAACAATGCATGGTAGACCTCACCCTTAATTATTCATAGCAATGCATAGTAACAGTCATTCAAAGGAAGAGCTCTACCTCTGAACTTACAAGCAAGTTAATTGACAGAGGAGCAGTGAATAATTTCAGAAAGACACACAAAAGGAAAAAACCACTTCATTTTGCCCTGTCCCTGCTTACACAGAAATATTGTTCTTCATATTCACTTAATGCTCACAATGTGTTATGCTGCTTCTTAGTTTTGTCAGATTTCAGGAATGACATGCGATTGTTCAGAGCCTGAGCTGCTCCTGCAGCTTAAACACCAACCTCCTTGAAAAAGTGCATTAGTGCCTTGCAGTGACATACATCATAAGGTACTGTGGAGCTCAGAGAATACTTTACCCAAAAGGCTCCCATGCAGTCATCCTAAAACCAGAAATAAAATCAATTTGCTTTAATTCCCCTTCTACAGATATTCTTGTCTGCCAGATTCTCAAAGAATACTTCTGTTAGAAGATAAAGTTTCTATGCAAGGAAGCTTTTATTATTCTTTTATTTTCTCCCCTAATTGTTTTTTTTCAAACCATATCCTAAAGAAGTGACTTGTGCAATTACTATAGTTATGGTCTTCTGCAGCAATGACACGACTCCAGTAAGCCCAACCTAGCATTAAAATAGCCTGTAGTAAGCAGTACTTTACTTTCAGATCAACATGGTGTCCTGGTTTGAGCCCAGAGGGCAACTGAGCACCAGGAAGCCACTTGCTCACTCCTTCACCCTCAGGGATGGGGTGGAGAAAATAAAACAAAAGGCTCAGGGATCAGATAAAGATAGGGAGGGATGACTCACCAATTATGGTCATGGGCAAAAGACAGACTCCTTAGGGGAAGAAAAAGGAACATCAGTTTAATTTGAACACCACCACCACCACATAATTTTCCAATCAGAGTTGGACAGTGAGAAATAAAATTAAATCTTAAAAACACTTACCCTCCACCCCTCCCTTCTTCCCAGGCTCAACTTTGCCCCCGATTTCTCTGCCTCCTTCCCCCCAGCCATGCAGGGGGTGCAGTCAGTTCATCACCCATTGTCTCTGCTGCTCCTTCTTCCTCAGAGGGAGTACTCCTTACACTCTCCCCCTGCTCCAGCATGGGGTCCCTCTCACAGACAACAGTCCTCCATGAACTTCATCTGACATGAGTCCTTCCCACAGGCTGCAGTTCTTCACAAACTGCTCCAGCGTGCGCCCCTCCCATGTGTTGCAATACTCCCAGCAACAGACTGCTCCAGTGCAGGCTTCCCTCAGAGTCCCGGCCTTCTTCGGGCACAACCACCTGCTCCAGCATGGGGTCCTCCACAGACTGTGGATGGGCATCTGCTCCACTGATGACCACCATGGGCTGCAGATGCACAGCCTGCCCTCCCACCATGGGCTGCAGGGAGTCTCTGTACCTCCCTCCACTCCCTTCTTCAACTGGTCTGAGTGTTTGCATAGCTATTTCCCTCACAACCCCTCCTCTTCCCCAGTTCCCCTTCTCAAATACGTTATCACAGAGGCACAGCAACCATCACTAATTGGCTTGGCCTTGGCCAAAGGCAAGTCTAACCTGGAGCTGGGGGAGTTTTGAGAAGCTTCTCGCCAGGGGCCACCGCTGCACCTGCCTCTACCACCACCAAAACCCCACTATACACAGCTACAGAATTAGTCAAATAACAAAACTTTAACCTGTGTTGGACTCTGAAGTTTCAGTATGGCAGTCACTGGTAGACAAGTGAGGTTTTTTGTGCCTGCAATATCTGAATACTAGTTGTTTTGCCCACAGGTAGATTCATGGAAGCAGCAAGAGAAAAACCAAACTTGAGCACCCACATATCTATAGAATACCATAACTTTCCAAGTTGAAATGGACAGTTACTCATGTAGAAACATCTACTCTGATTGCAGAGCATAGCTCTGCTTTCACCAAACCACATGCAGAAATCTGGGGTCTTACCTTCTAATAATCTCAATAAAAATGGGTTGGCAAAGCTGTTGTCAAGTGCTAGGGTCTTCTAACCACATATGCATACCTCCAGTGATCAGTGCATCTCACAGAAGGTCAGCCTCTCTCTGCCCACATCCCACTTGGACAGTATAGTGCCTGGCTGAAACAGTCCAGAAGATGATCTCAGCAATACTCTCCAGACCCAGTGAGTTCTGGTCTGCTTAAGGTTTGCAAAGGAAAGTGATCTCACATCATCACCTCCTTTGGATATGCTCACCTGCATCTTCTGCTTCAGGGACTCAGAGGTGCTCAGACCTTAAGCCAACACGGTACATTATTGAACTTCACTCCTTGCTCAGCCAAATGGAAATCTAAACTAAAGGAAGCCTTTGAGTGCACTGAAGAAACCCACGTTTATTTAATATTAGAATATTAAAAATTAGGCTTTTTACCCTCCCTGGCAAGAGACTATTTTATTGCAGCTTGAAAGGCATTCACACCATTTGTAACAGGCTGTAGGTGTGAAAACCATGAGGGAGATGATCAGCTCTGCAGTGAACTAATATGTTCAAATAAATAGTTCGATTTGAAATGAGGATGTTTTAATCTTGACCTAGTTTTGCTGCCACAGTGGATATGGGTGCCAAATTGCACTGTGCAAACGGCACACAATTTATTCTCTTACATGTGACTGAACTGAGATTTAGAAAGTACTTTTCATGGAAGGTGTTTAACAGTTCTCATTTTTTGTACTTTTTATCAGTAGTTAAAAATGAATGAAGATTACTTTAAGTACATGATATTAGGCAAAGAATAAATAAAAGTGAAGACTGCTGAAAGATTATTTTGATAGATTTTAACCACTGAAATAGTCTAGATATGTTGGTAATGAGCATTTTAAAACAATTTCCTTAACTCCTTGGATCAGTTTAAAGGAATACATATGTATAAAAAATTCTCTTCAGGCATAAATGCATTTAAAGTAGTTATTACAGCTTCTACAAATTGCAGTTATTTTACATGCACTTAGCTGAAAATAGTATTCAAAACATTGTCAGCTGAATCCCAAAAAGCATCAGACTCCTGTTGCTGTGGCAACACATTGTTCACGGTTTGCCTGTCTGAGGCAACAATAAGTCTAAAATACTGAATGTTTTAAATATATTCAAGTCCAGCACTTAGATTGCACCATCATGTCCCAGTTGAAAGCTAGACTATTCCATTTCCACCTAGAGGTGTCCTCTCATTGAGAGCCAAACTATTATTCAACATATTCACTGACAGCAAAAGGCTTTCCAGATACTAAGAAGAAGGATTGTTTAATACTCTGTGGAGCAGCACTACTAACAATAACATAGAAGGGGGTTTTGCCTTCTCCACTTGCCACCACAGGATGGGGTAGAAGTCAGAAAGAGGCATTGCTCTTTGAAGCTGGAGACGTTCTGCTTGTGGAAGATAAATTAGGAACTTCATTCCCATTTATTTCATCTGTACTGAATCATTTCACTGACCCCTGTTTACTTCTGAGCAAGCGAGATTTGGACACTCTGTCTGCTTTGCAGCAGAAGACCCTGGTGTCAGCTGTGCTGCTCCAGCAGATGGTTTCCTTTTTCCCAAGGCAGAGCTGCTGAGCGACAGGGTGCAGAAGCAGCAAGAGATGTCTCCTTTAAAGTGGTGCAGCTCCCTGTGTCTAGTACCAGCACTGCATAAAGAATGTCAGAGATGGGGAAGAAGCAGAGCACTGCTCAAAGCTCCATCATGTGTCATCTTAAAATCAACCCCAAAATACAACATTAAGCACAGAGTGTACACACAGTTTCTGAACAGGAAATTAATACGACCTGAGCATCGTCCCTGCCTTCACCTTCCTTAGTAAGCTTCAATATTGGCTTTTTGTAATCCATCTGTAAACAATTTCACATGAGAAAAACAACAGGTAAATTTGGAATTAATTTACACATTTTCAGAAAAAATTCTCCACAGTCCTACGAAGCACACACTTTCCACACCTACGCACTTCTGCAGAATCCCCTTCTGGGTGGCTGTATAACAAAATTGTATCTAGTAAAAGTTACCTGCATCCAGAAGACACTTAAGAAAAAGCTGGGGTTTGTTCCGTCCTTCCTCTAAGGTAAGCACGTTTATGATCTCTGATTACTGTGTTCTGTGCTCCCAGAGGGAACATTAATACATGTTTGCATTTTAATTCCAACTGAAACAATAAGCATCTGCCCTACTTTGGACCTGAACGATATCTTCCTAAAATACAAAAATGAAGACCTGCCAGTTAATCAGACATCATCTCCCTGTATCTAAAGAGAAGGGAAACATTCCCTCTATGAATCACCCGCGGTAACTTTGATTTAGCTTTCATATAGCTGCAAAATGACTACCTAATACCTAGCTACCAGCATAGATGGCAAATGAGGTTCCCAAGAAAGAAATTACTTGGTACACACAGACAACTTCACAAGGCAGAAAGTTACTTTGTGTGGAAGAATGTCAAAGAAACACATCATTAAAGCCAAATCTCCAATGTGATTAAAGGAAAGTAAAACCACACATCTCAATTTCACATCCTCTTATTCCTTCAAAACCACATGCATACACCAACAATAGAGGGTAAAAGGAAAGTCCACTGAGAATAGCAAGATGATGATCTTCATGCAGGACTTGTAGGCACATTTAATAATTGCAACACAACAAGTTATGATGATCATAACCTGATCACAAGCCACCCTAGCTAATCCGCTGCATTCAGTGAGCCTTGCCTGAGATCCTGTTAGCTGACCCCACAGTGGCTGCCAGTCCTTTAATTGTACATTGCTGCCTTTGGCTAAATCAGGCAGCAGGACACAGAAATTTCAGTGTCAAAAAAAGCAAAGAACGACCAATGTACCATAAAACCTTGCTCAAAGAAAACCTTCCCAAAACATGCAAAAACCACTTCATTAAAGAAGGTGACAAGAATTCATAGGGAAAAAATGTATTGCAATACATGGCCAATATGTTTTAAATATTTTGTATGCTACTTAATTTCTTGTACCATGTTGATAGTGAAAATAGTTTCTGATGACGGGTAAAAATGAAGAACATGAAGCTTACCTTGAGTGTGACATTACTAATAAACCTCTGTGTTATAGAAAACCCAAAACTTTAAGGGAAATGCTCTTACAAACTAGACTTCCAGAAACTGATCAATTTAGGCAGATATGTCTGTGTGGTACAGGGAGCAAGCAAATCCAGAGAAGCACAGAAATACTCCAAATGAAAACAAAGCAAGCCTCGAGGAAATTCTAGTGTGAAAGTTTTTCAGGTTGAGTACTGTGTGTGGGGAAGAAAAAAAGAAGTCTTGGACCTTTGACAGTCCTGCCATTCGATTCTTTCTCCTGCTGTTTGATTCTTCCTCTATCCAGGCATAGCGCTTTTCATTTTCTAGAAAGAAACAAGACTGAATCACACAAGTAACTGCTTTCACCGTTAGTTCTTTGCCCTCTCTCCTGTAACAGCCTGCAAGCCATTGAAGTGTACTCAAACATAAGCACCTGCAACTTCTGTAAAAGGGGGAATTTACCATAAGTTAAATTGAGAGCTCTAGCCTAGGGGTATTATTTTTTTTTTTTTAAGCAACAGATTAGAGCCAATCCTTTTGATGAAGACCTATCGAATCATTCTACATTAATCCCATGCCCATCCTCAAAATATTGGTACTTTTTCTCAGGTCTAGAAACCTTCTCTTTATACTGCCTTCAAGCTGCCTGCAAACATTACAGCAGACCCTGCTCCTCCTGGACTTCAGCTGGCTCCACTCCAGCTAATCATCTTAATACAAGTTATACCTCCCCCACCTGTTTCTTTCCCCCTCAAATAATTTTCTGGATATACTTTTCAGTGTGGGAGGAAGGGCTCACACCCTGTCTTGGTTCACTTGATGGATCAGAGGTTTGAGCAACTGATTCAGTGTATTATGTGGGCAGATGTATGAAGGAAAGACAGTTTCAAACCACCAAACCCTTTGGGGAGGGAAGGAAAGGTACCTTGTGAAAGAGGAAACTTTATAATTTGGGGAACCTGACATCACATCTGGAGCACACTTTACAAAGGAATGTTCAAGACAGTCTGAGTTCACTGATATCAGGGTACTTCAAGGTCAGAAAAACCTCAACATGCTGTTAAGGTGGCAGTATCTCAGCATCAATGGCAACAGTAGTTCCACCCTGAGCTATATAGCACAGGGATTTCTCCAACCCTCACAACTGTCATTATTTTTGCAGTTTGGAAATGTGCATATAATCTTTCATACCACACACCTCAAGGATAAGGTTCCCTTGGGCCATAAATAGCAACTTCATTTCTTCACTGTGCCTCAGAGCAAGCCTAATAGAATCCCCACATGCCAGGTTACTCTTCTCAGGCCAGGACCAATGGTATTCTCCATTCATCTGCAGTTCCTATTCTGCCTTCCCGCTGGAGAGCTAGCCTTGTCACTACCATGTTTGCTGGCATCTGTTTACTCCCCTATTCTAACAACACTTCCCAACTTGCCTTCAGCTCTTGGTGAAATATTTATATTTGGCTCATATTGTTTAGTTAATGCAAAATCACTACCAGCATTTTTTTTTCTTTTCAAATAATGAAGTCATCCAGAATAGATTTTCTATAAAGCTTAGCTCTCATTTCCATGCCTCCAAAAAGCTACCTTTTTTAAATGGCGTTGTTTACAGCAATCATTGGAAGCTGCACACTTTTCAGAATCCAATCTTCATTTCCACTGTTTCAATATTACTATAGCTCACCTGCCTAGGAAGTAATACCACTTTCCTCAAGTGAACATATTATCAGCTGTTTAGCTCTAGTAGTATTATCTAGCAGTCCCACTTTTAAGATCCTGAAAATATCAAAGTAAGGACTCTGGACCACTCCTTTAGTTATTAGTTATTGCAGTACTAAGATAACACATTCATAAAGATCTAGTTTGGGGTCAGGTTTGGGTTTTTTATTCTTTTTCCAGCCCTTTTTCCTCCCTTGAGAAGTGTATCAGGTATCATGTCAGAACAATATTACTGAAAAGGCATAACAAATTTCCATCTGTGCAATGGGATTTAGAGAAGGCAGCGATTTACTCATTTATAATGATTTACTGATGTATTCCCTCAAATTCCAGTTTTGACTGAGTATCTGACAACCCTGGTTTTAGAACTTACAAAGACTATCTCTAGCAGTCTGTATTTTTTGTCATTCTTTTCACAGACTAATGATTGGTTTTTAAGCTGTCTTTCAAGACAGATAGAGACATATTGGAACATGTCCAACAAAGGGCCACAGAGATGACTAAGGGATTGGAGCACCTGAAATATGCTGAGAGCACTGAGACTGCTTAGCATGGAAAAGAGGAAGTTTAGGGGAGATATTATGTGTGTGTGTCTACCTGATTGAAGCAGGGGCGAGACTAGTAAAAAAAGCCACACTCTTCTCAGTAGTACCCAGTGACAATACAAGATGCAATGGACACAAATGGAAATACAGAAAATCCCATTTAAACATAAGAAAAAACCCACTTTTTTATTGTCAGGGTGATCAAACACTGGCACAGGTTGCCCAGAGAAGTTGTGGAGTCTCTATTCCAGGAGATATCCTAAACCCAACCGGGCAAACCCCAGAAGTCCTTCCCAACCTTGGATGTTCTGCAATTGTGACTCACTAGTGATCATGAATTACATACTTCAACATTTTAAAGTTTTTTTTCCCTAAGAAATAAATCAACAACAGGACACAAATAAATCACTATTCTTTATGAAATCAAAGACACTCTCACAGGAAAAGAAACAATATTTCCCCCACAGAAAGAAGTATCAAAAACTGATTTCTCAAAGCCAAAACCTGAAATGTTTCTTTTCACAGAATACAAAGAGAGAAAAGTCAGACTATTCTATGAAAAGCAGCAAAGGAAAAGAGAAAACAATAGAGTTGTTTATAACATCCCTGGTATCAAAATGCACTTTCCAGTCTATTCGTACATCTGTGCTTCCATAGTTATCTGCCATTCAACCTATTCTAACCCACCATTTCCCCAACTTAGATTTTTACATTTTTCTTCCAGTTTCAAATGCAAGAATCCATTCAGAAAATCCTCTTTACAGAAACCCATAGCACTCAAACCCAAGGGACCCTGTTGCCTACAGAGTATTGAATGCCAGCAGGCTGTCAGACCTCACTTGCAACTTTCTCATCCTCCACAGTACCTTCAGAGCAGTTTGCTTTGCAGGGAAAGGTAAGGCAGTATAAGCCTCAATAGCACCAGTTTTTTCTGCCTATCTGTCATTCAAAATACATATATGAAAAAGCAATATGCTCATGGTTGTGAAAAGAAAGTATGAGAGTATATCACGAGGTAAATTAAAAATTACTTGAAATAGCATACTTCCTGTTGCAAACTTTGGAATAGTAACCACTGAAAATCCAGAGATTTCAGTCACTCCCTGCTAATCTGCACCTCCCTTAACTCTCACTGCAGCTTCAGTTCATGTTTTGAAGCTGCACAGTGATTTTTATGATCCTAAAAAGAACATGATCCCAGAAGGACCAATTTTTCCCCAGCAATTTCTCTCATTTAGCACTTGCACTGGGTCAGTATTTGGACCACTTTTCTCTTACTGTGCGTGATGCAAAATTGCTGGGAAGTTGGATGGCCCTCCAGGTTCTATTATTTTCAGGTCCCATCATTTTTACTTTATGCTTTTGGGATTTTTATATTCTTAGACGGTGCTGTCACAGGAATATTCATTTCTAACTAGGTGAGCATCGGATTCTTTGCTCTCCATGCACACCTAACACCTCTGTTGCTTCAGCATTTGTGATCCTTCCATGATCAGATTCTTAAAACCAGCTGCTGTTAATTGTCTGATTCCTAGACAACTGGAAATACTCATAATGGCATCATCTATTCTATAAAACTTATGACTATTTCCTGTCTTAGTTGGTAGAAAAACTAGTTGTGTCTTTACAAAAGTACTTTCATTTATCTTTTGATTCACATTGGAATTAGGTGATAAAGGCTTCTATCTGCAATCTAAATCTTGTTCTCTTGCAAACACCAGACCACGTATCTTGTTAGTTCACAGACTGGCTAATATAATTTCACACTGGCAGGTCTCCCAGATAGCACTGTAAGAAAATGTCAGCTGGTCCACTGTATTTCTGCAGAGTTAATCATCAGTTCAAAATGTCACCATCCTATTTCCTTCTTTCTTCACTTACTTGATTTCCTTCTCATAAACTTTTGAATTAACTTTAAAAACTAAAAGACTGACTCTCCATCGCACCAGAGCATAAGAAATAGTTTGGAAATGAGTAATCCACAACTGGAGTGAGGTGCAATGAAGCTCGATGCTAGTATAAAGTAACCAGCAAAAAGCTTCAATGCCATTTAGATTCTCATTCTGTCCCCATCGCTTTGGTACACAAGGTCACTAGATCGCATCATGTGGTCCCAAGGAAGACACTGAATAACAATTGCTGTCACATCTCCAAAACTCTAGGCAGAAGTCTATGATTGCTTGCACACACAGGCCTTCCAGTCACAGGACTTGGCTACACACTTGTTGGGGAACAGGCTCATTTCACATAAGTAATCCTTATGACTATAGCTGGCTTCCTTCAGCAAGTGTTACTCAAGATGAGCAAGGCCTGGAGCTGCAGGCTCCGATAATGGAAGGACGAGTTTTTCAGATATGCTGTAGGGATCATTACCACATAAAGAAAATTTACTGTCATGTATCAGATGAGATTCCATTACAAACCTGGGGGAGAACTGGACATAGCCTTTAACCCCAAAGAGCTTGGAGATGCCTCATTAAGATTCCTTCCTCCAACCTGAACAATCTCAGCACCTAGGCAAGGAGCTCTGCCTAGACTAAGTAACACTACTGAGAGTAGCAGAGTAGCACTTCACCCAGTGCAGGGTTTCATTTAGGTTAGGCAATGCTACACACTTTACCCCACCAGCAACATAAGCGTACTGTGTGTTATTATGCATGTTCAGGTATAGCATCTGCCCTATTCCTTTCAGCATCTGCAACAGGTCAAGGCTTACATTGCAGGATCCAGCTCTACAGGGAACTGCACATACACTTATAATGAACTAAGCCTGAGATCAAGCATGGCAGTTTTTTTCCAACCATTAGTTCTCCTTGCATTAAGCCCATCCAGATAGTAGGTGATATTCTAATTCTATTCTTTCTTTTCCCTTTACATCACTCCAACAATTTGACCAAAAGTCTTCTTGATGGTTTTGTAGAGTGCAAAACATTAAATATATGCATGCATATACAAAACATTTTAAAACAACAAACCCTCAGGAAAAAAAAAAAAAAAAAAAGGACTGCACCATCACAGCAGGTCACTTGCTTTGGTATGGAATTGTGCTGTTTTTTAAAAAGCATACTTGCTTTTCTCAGATCTACAGATGTGGAGTGATATTTGCTAACACTTAAACTCAGTCCTTAAAAAAACAGTGACAAGGGAAAAAAAAATAAATCTAGTTTTCAGGTGGACAACACATTACCAGGATAGTTTTCTGCTCAGACCTCAAGATCTTCCTGCTTTTCAAACTCAAGGAAGTGGTAAGCATATTGCTCATCTTTTAGTCCATCTACGCTTGATCTTCACATATGGATGTACCAAAGTGTAAGGTGCTTGTTGGAGCATGCTTATAAGTTAAATCTATGCCTATATGGGTATTTTGACAGCACTGGGTGCCTTCCCATGTGTTTTGTTAAGAATGGCTACATCGGATCAGGTGAAAGATCCATCCTGTCTCTGAAACAGAGAAAATCAAGTATCACAGAATCATCATGGTTGGAAAAGACCTTGAAGATCATCTAGTCCAACCTATAACCTAACACTGACAGTTCCCAGCTACACCATATCCCTAAGCGCTAAGTAGTTATGGAAATGTTCAATGTAAGGGCATACTACATCCCAGAAGGATTTTTGCAGACAAGTTGCTGTTCAGATACTCCCAATACAGAGATGGTGATGGTCTTTGTTTTGGTGGTGGTTTGTTTTTGGTTTGGTTTTTTTTTTTTTTTTAATAGTCCTTTGAGAGGCACCTCTTTCATTAAATTGCCCCTAGAATTCATGTAAACTTATTTTCTGCAAAAATGTGAAAAGCTGCTGCCCTGTTTTCAACCTGATACTTGCTAGCTTCGCTGGTTGCCTCTCATCCATACTTTCTTTTCCAACCCAGAAAGGAAAAAGTGATCCTTATTTAACTCCTGTATCCCACTGAGGGTTTCACAGACCCCTGTCATACTCCCCTTATTGCCCGGTGGCCTGGCTGATGAGCACCAGCACTGAAGCCTACCCATACTTTCCTTCTACATCCCTTTTGAGATGGGGGGGACCAGAGTGCATGGTCAAAATGTAAGCACACTATGGATTTAAACAGTAATGACAATACCCAGTTCATTTTCTGTTCTTTCACCTGTTAATTACTAACAGTTGATATCCTTTTTTGGTACTACATAAATTAATATCATAATCCCAAACACACTTCCTGGATAGTAGTAACCCATCCAGAAGCTATCATTATATAAAGCTTGAGTTATTCCCCTCTCCTACCACTCAAATACCTATCTATCCACACCATGCTAGTAATATTTTGCAGTAATTCATAACAGGAATGAGCCCAAATATGAATACAGCTATATTTTTTAACCAACTGTGGCATTTTTAAATGTCATTTTCTTTAAAAGACTAATCCTGCTTCTAAAGGTACACGCACTTTCATTTTTTCAGTCCCTTAAGTGTTAGAATTGCCTATATCCTCAAGATATACATCCCCAGAGAAATAGAACTAATACAGATTTTCACCAACATATTTTTAATACCCACTTTGTTTTATTTACAGTAAACATTGTTGAAAATTTAGGTGGAGACAGCGTGTGCGCGGAGAAAAGGAATCTTGCCAAATAACTTTTGTCTTACCTTTGTAAGCTAGAATTAAAAGACTAATTTAAATGCATTTTAATAAAACATCTGCTTTCAGGATTATCTGTGCTCTGTCCCATTTTCTGCCCTCCCTCCCTTAATTCAATGACTTGAATGCAAAATGCACAAACAGTGCAGGAGTGCAGGGCACAGAGACCACAACTCCTTCTAGTCAATGAACTCAGCTACAAAGTTCTTCCTCAACAGAAAGGCTGGCTGATGCCTTCCAGTCGAGTTTACAGCTCTGTGGCTGGGGCTGGCATCTGGCAGACATGGGTTTGAAGCCCTCAAACTGAAAGGACAGTTTTCACCGTAGCAATGCTCAAGGGCTCACTGCATTAAATATAATTCCCTGGGCAACAGAGAGAATGAGGCCTGCAGGATCCTACACTGTCCCTGGGCTGGGTTTCTTCTTGCATGCTCATCCCCAACTTCCTACAGAGCCAACTGGCATTTCAGATGCATTTGTCACCACTTCCAATCTAGGAAGCCGATCAGCCCCTGGTAGTGAAGTTTCAGGCAGGTTTAAGGAGCTGTAGTCTGAACATGAGCCCACTCTTTATGCTGGATAGTCATAGAGTTCCTTCACCCCTGATCACTGCCTGGGGCACAGGTCATTCATTCCTAAACTCCCCAAAAGATAAAAAAATTGACTCTGACTTCATTTCAAGGTAGAAAAATTACTTGATCATGACCAAAAGCCAGAGCAAACAGTTCCTTTTGGGACCATGATTAAAGTATATTCTTAAGAGAAATGCTTTCCTAACTTAACCTTCTTGCTGTCTCTTCTCATCTGTAATATGAAGCCTGAAATAAAAGGATAATTGTTTAAAACCACTTATTGACAGAGGTGGACAGTGGAAAAGATGATTTCAATTTTTCAAATAGATACTCTTGGGTGAATCCAGAGAATTAAAAGCCAGCACCCCTGCTGTCCAAATTTGATCAGCTGAATGAAGCATAATGAGGACAAAACAGACATACAGCTACATATATTTAGGAAGACCCTATGTGGCTTTTGCACAGGAAAAACCCTAACCTCACAGGTCCACTAGTGGGTTGTAATTTTTTAAACAGCTGCTTGACACATGAATATGTAGATCTAGCCGATACAAATATATAGCCTAGGAAGCAATCTTGACACATTCAGTGGGGCAGAAGCAAACAACCAACATCCATTCTCAGTTAGAAGGAAACAGATGCATCCCCATCACAGTGCCTATTCCATAAGCCTTTGTGCCTTTCCAACACCCTCTCCCCATCCCCAACTTACACTGTACTTAGACATTATACCAACTACAACAACAAATTCCCAGAAAAGTGAACTCTATGTACAGGCAATTTCTAGGTAGCACTCATTTAACCAAGAGGTGGGAGAGCCTGTAAGGCTGGTGTTACAGAGGGTCTCAAACAAACAACAACTGAAAATTAAAAATTTATCATCAATGCAATTAACTAATCCTCTACAACTATTCAATTACAGGTTCAAATGTCCACAAGAGGAGAACAAAACAACTTCCTAGGGTTTAACAACAACCCAAAACACTCTATCACTCACCTAACAAGTGAGGGCTCTCAACCTCGAGGAACTTCTGAGGGCAGCATCCCAACCCAAGTCATCTCAAATAGTTTCTCTGGGCAGCATCCCAACCCAAGGGCAGAGTCCTCAACCACAACACACTGCCCCAGGGTGGACTAGCTCAAAATGGTGCCCCAAGGGACTCCATTTATACCCAGGTGAATCTGATCTGTGGTCAATAGCGTCTCCCATTGGCCAAAGGCCCCAACTACAGTGAAGCCCTGAGAACACGGGCAATCAGTAACTGCTACAGTTCAGCAGTCAAGATGCCCTGTTTTCATTGGGCGGGTGCACCTGCCACAGATGGGCTCTCACCATTTTCTTCCCAGCTAAGAACTAGAGTTGAGGCAGAAGAGACCTCGAGATGGAGTTAGAGCTGCCCCCCAGCAGCTGAGGCGGCCACATACACTTATGGATTTCATCACATGCTTCCAGATAAATGCCTGGAAAAATTCACAGGTGTACAGCCTCATATAACAATGCACACCAGAACACCTGCTGATGTGCTTGGTCCACTAGTAATCCATCTCCCCTTTCTTGACCATCCCAGCTGTGAGGTATGGAGCCATTCAGTCAGACTTTCATAAAGGCTAACTAGCACTGATCCACAGCAGAACAAACCAACACAGGTAGCACCTCTCTTGCCTTGTGATATCGCTTCAGTCTGACCATATACCAAAATGAATGTGTCATTTCATGTCTGCAAGTGCTGTTTTGTCCTAGGATGGGACGTGAGGGCGTAGCACATGGCAATTGGTTGTTGCACATTTTCTAAACTGTTCAAGAAACAGATGTAAACACAAAGGTGAAAAAGTCCAAGGTGTTCAGGATAAAAAAAGCCAAAAGCTGACTGCAAAGAGTTGCAGAAAGATTTCATGATGCTGAGTAAACAGGCAATAAGAATGGCAGATGAAGTTAAGGTTGAAGAAATGTGAAGTGATGCACGTAACAAAAAGCAATCCTAACTTCATATTCACAACAAAGGGGTTTGAACAAACTATTACCTCTCACGAAAGTGATTTCAGAGTTAAAAGGGAGATTTCTAAGGGAGATTTCTATTAAAACACTCAATCAGTAATCAGTGGCAGTCAGAGGCAGACAAAATGCAAGAAATTACTAGGTGAGAAAAGGCAGAGAACAAAATAGAAAATGTCTGTATAAATCCAAATTGACCCTGGCTTTTGAATACTACTTGCAGGTTTGGCCTCTCCCCAGATCTCCAAACATATACCGTAGAACTAGAAAAGAGAAGGCTAACCAGAGGTATGATATGCCTTCAATACAAAGAACTAGATCACCTACAGCTTTTCAGCCTAGAATACAATCAAATGAGAGGGATATGATACAGGTTTAAACTTAAAAATGGCATTAAAAATGAATATGAAATTAATATTGACTTTTTTTGTTATAAGAGAAGGCTTAAAAAGCATTAAGCCACATCATCAAGTAGCAGGTTCAAAACAGAGTCCACAATTTCCCATGCAACATACAGTCAAATCGTAAAGGCCATTATTACAGGATTATGTGAATACCAAAACTTTCAAAGGTTCAAAGAACAAGTAAACATTTTTATAGAAGGCCAATGCATTAAAAGCCATTAGATGACAATTTCACCTTGGCTTCAAGCAGTCTCTTAGCTCCACACTGCTAGAAACCACCTCCCAGGGAAATACCACCAACTCCCCCTCCACTTGTGGCTCCCCCAGGCACATGCCACTGCCAGACCTGTTGTTTAATTTGGTTAGGTCATTTTTATGCTCTCAGAGAAACTGTATTACAAAATGAAGCCAGCGAAGTCCTACAGCTTGCATTAACAAAAAACACAGAGTGCATATGGACCTTACTCAAGAAGCCTCAGCTATTAGTCCCACTGAAGCCAACATGATTAAAAGCAGCTTGTTGTTCAGATCTTTCCTGACTGGCTACAAAGATGTTCTTACTCACAAACTCCTAGTTCAGCTCCAGTTATAGCTAATTTATATCAAGTAACAACTAGTTAATTGATAATTCATTAATATTCTTCAGCTGATAAAGAGTGCTACTGAGTTTAGTTGGTTATTTCTACTCACTTCCTTGAACAGTCTTCTAGAATTCCATAACTACCAATAACTTAGTCCTAATTATAACAACTGTTACTTGTTATTAACTGCAAACACTTTACAAATCAATTATTAAAGCAGCTGTAAAATAACTTGTGCTTATTTTGTTATTCAATTTAAGATACTAACCTGTGACATCCTGTGCCTTTCCAAATGTCATCTGGAAGAGCAAGTAAATTCTCACTACATCTGATCAGAAACTTTACCCATTTTTCCAACCCTTTACCTTTACTTTTAACTATCTGCAGCAAAGAAAAATATTTTATTATCTCATCACAGACCACAATGTGGATAAGGGGTTTGAACTGGGAATTTGAAATGCTGAACATAAGTGCACATAACAGCTATTACTGTAAGGTTGCCTGAAGCAAACCAAGTATGTCAAGCGCTCACTGCTGGTGAGCTTTGTCTGATTTGATGTGTCCACACAGTGCAATGGGAACAATCACAGAGAACTCAGCTACTGTCTCATCCACTTCAGTTCACGCCAGGGCTAGGTATTTGACTGCCACTGCCAATTCGTCTTCTCTTTTTTTCCTGTTGTCAAGAGGCTTGGAGTACATGAGAATAAAAGGCAAGGCTCATCTATTCCAACTCTCTCCCAATCTGTCTTTTAGTATTAAAAGAGAACACAACAACAAGTCAACAGCAGATAAAAGGGAACTAAATGACATACAACAGCTGACTGTGTCTACATGCAGGGCACATACGGCCCATGCGGTACCTTGTCTTTGGGGCATACCATTAGTCCAAGTGTCCTATGTCCCTGCATGCCTTGGCTTCTTTTGGAAGGAAAACCCTCATGTATCCACAGGAATGAGGGAATCATAAATGGCTTTAGTAAAAGTCCCCAGTGCAGAGAGCTGGTGATGTAAAACCATCCTGGGGCAAAATATATGTGCTATGGAACAGGTACAGCCAGGCACACTCCAGATGGGCCAGAGACCAATAAGACACTGCAGAAATTGCAGTGTGGATCCTGGCACTTTCCAGAATGGGACTGCAGGGTAAGCATGTCCCATGCCAGACTTTTAGATTGCTTCATTCAAATGCTCTATACCTACAGCAGCATTGTTCAGTTTCCATTCAGCCTTTACATGTTTATGTCTGTATATAAAATAACTATTGCAGGAAGTAACAACTATATTTAAGGTTGTCTATGCCTTTCTGCATTATACTGTTATTTATGAGAACAAAACTCTTGTTTGCCTTTCTTCAAACATGGTTATCTAAAGCAAGAAGTGAGTGTGAGGGTTGTTCTCTGGGGCTCTTTTTAGGACGAGTTCTTTCACTCTTCATCTTTGTTTTCAGAATATCATCTGAAATTTGTTTAGACTTAGTCAAAGGATGCATTGGGAAAGCAAACAGTTATTGCACCTGAAGCCAGTGCCCTGTAACAAATCTGCTTCACCCACAGTTTGGCGTCACCTGGGTACAAGCAGACCTCTCCTCTCGGAGCTCACCACTAACAGCGATTTGCTGCTCATACATTCTCAAAAGCCAAGTGGTATTTAGGCTTTGCAGAGGAATTAAAGGAGAACAGAAAAGGGAACAGCAAAAAGTGGTCTCAAGCATGTGTCTCTCTTACTTAGGGGTTGCCGTTCCTCTGGGGCAGAGCCAGACTCCCTGCATCCCCCAGCACACCCCTCCATACAGCTCCCTGCCAGGGAAAAGTGACTTTGTCCCTCATCATTATGTGCCAGCTCCCTCAGGTGCCTCCAGGCAGGACCCATACATGCTCTCCTTGCCCCTAACAAGCCTCTCTCCCCTCCCCATAACTGTGACTACCTGCAGGGCAATGGCTCTGCACAGTTTATCACTCATGACTGAGTGGTAAAGCTAAATATTCAACAATATGCATAAGGTATTAGCATTAAGCCCATCAAGGCAGGATAAATTGCAGAAAGAAATCTTCAAAGATCTCACTAAAGAAATACCTAGGTTAGGTTAATTTTGAGAAGAGTGGGGAAGCCCAAAGGAGAACATAGTAGCTATACTTCCAGTTGCCCATGTCTTTCTGGATAATAATGTTACTTATAAGCACAAATCACCTTGGCTTTCTGTGGCACAAGCAATCATGAACACAAAAGGTGTGGGGATGTGGGGACTGGAGGACTTTCACTCTTTATCCTCATCAATTTTATAATTCTAGGCTGAAATTCTAGGCTTAGGAAAATAAGTTTTTTGGTTTTTTTTCTAAACAGCCTGATGGAAATGACCAAAACTTACAGTGTGCAAAGTTTCAAATCATCTCTCAGAGCAAAGGGCCCCTTCCCTGCTCCACCACTCCACAGCTGGGCTGCTTTAGCAATTAAACTCATTTTTCCTTACTCTGAGCATTACCACATTATTTCAGAGGACACACATGGCAATTCTGTTATAAATACTGCTCAGATTATTTGTGGTAAGTTCATGAAAAGGCCTGGTTGTGTTCTGCAAAGCTAGAGACAACATTGGCCTGAGCTCCCCTCTCCTGCCCTGAGTCTCCCCAAATGCATTTAGGAAAGTCACACACATTGGAGATTCACCTCCTCTCAGTACCTCAACAAAACCTCACCTCCCTGCTTCCTTGGGCTCCCCCTTAGGGTACCATTTCCTGGCTTGCATGCAGACTGCACCCATGGTTGTCACCCAGGGCCTAGAACCCCACTGGTAAAGCCACAGCCTGCTAGCTGACACCCAACAGACATCACATGCATCCTTCAGCAACATCTTGAGCACCAGCAACAAGCGCAGTTCAAGGTGCTGACCAACAGATGCAACGAATGGCTGTGGTCCAGCTGCTGCTTTTGCCTAAGCCAGAGAAGAGTGCAGGGAAGCTGTGCTGGATCCTGCTGCTGCCCCCAGGAAGGGACTAATACCAGGCTATCTAAGCAACAGCAGGAGCACAGCAAAAGTCTTCAGAGATGGAAGTCTTAAAATATCTGGTTGAAGAGATTTTAGGCTTTGTTAATTTTGGAACAGTGGAGAAACTCAAAGACTGAACAGAAAATTGAAAATAATCCCCCACATAAGTAAATGTGACTACAACTTAGCTAGCTGGCCCACAGTTCTGGATGCTGCATGGAAAGAATGTGATGGTCAAAACCTCTATCCCAAACAATCATGCATTTTGACCATCTACAGAACCCACTTGAATGTTCCTATAACAATAATGCCATACCCCATTTTCTCATTCAAAGCTCCAGCAACAGACAACAAATAGTGTGCTGCCTGAACCAGAGTCAGAGCTAATTCCGCAAAACTGTGTAGGAATCAAAAAGCCATTTACCTGAGCTCTGCTTTTTTCTATCACCGTTAAATTGCAAGTCAAACATTCACTAACTGTCCTTTCTTAGCCTTGGAAAACAAAAACGCTATTGATTTTCAGCAGTTTGTGTGCTGACTTCTCGCTCCCATTAAAAAGCCTCCAGAAAAGCAAAAGATTTCCCACTGAGTTTGTATCCATTGTGAATTTGCATGGAAGCATTAATGAAGAGTAATAAAAGACCAATAAATGATGTCTGACAGGACTTGCAAAATGTCAGCTCAAGTGGCTTCTGTTTCTTCTGTCTTTTCCCAGAAGGTGGAGCCAAATGACCAAGTGTCTGTGGCCCCAACAAGCTGCACATGGGCACTACTGAATTAAACCCTTTCCATTGAAGTTAAGTCTCACTCAACGTCTCCCATTGCCAAGGTTGGCTGGGAAGGCAGTCAGGTTTCTTGCACATATTTATTGCATGTCACAGCTGTTTTATAGCCCTTTGAAAAGAAAGGAGACCAACAAGATCAAAGCCAGAAGCCTACATTTTAAGAAAGCTAAATGAAAGGCAAAAACCCACCAGCAAACATCTCCATAGACAAAAAGAATCCTTTACTTCTGACTGGCAGCAGCATGAACCTGTTTGATATCCTCACAAAATGAGTCTGAGAGTCTAAAATGCTAACATATCACTCACCCTCAACTTGCATGTTATTTATGGTAACTAAAAAGTTATGAAAAAAGCTGGAAGGAAGAGCCCTCTGTAAATGTGCAAGAATTGATGAGCACAACCTGTCCTCACATTTTGTAATCCCTTGCTAGGAGCAATTGAGAAAGCCATGCTGCAAGAACAGGCTGGCTGTAATGGCATTTAGGTTTAACCTAAATCATTCAGAAGTCATTCAAAAGGACATCTTTCACTTTGTACAACATGCCGCAACCTTGTTTCTGAGGATAAGCAGAAAGGGATGAGCTGAGACTAGTCTGGGAAGCCAAGAGATGGTGATGCATCATAAAACATTTTCTGAATCCCTCCTGTGGATCACTGAAGAGGATAAGTCCCCTGTTTGGCTGGGAAGTCATGTAAGGTCCAGCCTGAGGCCGAGCATTTTCAGAGGAAGACTTCTTATCAAATTCATTGATCCCAGCCTGGGCCCATATGGTTGGTTAAACTCTGATGGATTCTGGCTTTTTATGCTATTATGTTGTTATTATTGTAATGGCACTGGGACAAGTTCTCTCTCGTGTAGGAGGAACAATTCCTCTCATCTCCAGTGATAATACCGAGTTATTCAGGACAGTATAAGAGGTGAGGATTGCCTGAGGAACTGCAGAGGAAGAACATCAAAGACTTGGTGACTGGTCAATACAATGGCAGACAAAATTCAAAGTAGACTGAAAAGTGATGCACATGTGGGGAAGGAAGAAAACAATCCTGATTTGACATACAAACATTGATTTTCCATCAGACTCAAGTTGTGCAGCATGAAGAAAGGCTCCAGCTACATGGCAGGACAGGGCACATTTGGGTAAACTTTATACCTATAAATTCATCAGAGCTGTGATAATTAGACCGGTTTGGGGCCACTAAAAAGGCTATTAAGAAGGTCTGGGCTTGGAGTCAAGTGTAGATACATCTGTTGTCCTCACAGCAAAGATCCCATAGTACAGGTGCACTCCTCTAGCAAGAAGAATATAAGATCTATCTTCTGTCAAATATGATAGAGATAAGACTTCTCTCTTACCAAAATTACAGTTAAGACCACTTGATACCTGAATGAACATTTCAATGGAAGTGAAGCAAATCTGTCCTTTGATTCTTACTCCCCCTGCTCCTTACCCTAAACTGGACATTTTTCTCCGATTATTTTCAACAACTTCAAATTTGGGGATTTCAATTGCTACAACCTGTTTTCAAAATACTTTTCTCCCCTGCTTTTAAAACGTAAGTGGAAATTTTAAAATGCTATTTTTTTCCTTCAGGGAATCAGATGACTATTTTAAATCAGTATTTATGACAGAACAAGCTCCCTTACCTAAGAGAGAAAAATTTATTTCTAATTATTTAGAACCAGAATTCATTGTTTAGGGGATTGAAATCTTCCTTGTTTCCCCAAAAATAAACCTAGGGTTTGATTTCACTAACACATTCCATTTACCTTCAGAGATTTTAGAGCTTCCACTTTAAATCATATCACACTTGAGATGAGGCATTTCTGTTGTAAACAAAAATCATTATTTTATCTTTGTCACAAAATGTTCAGAGTTTGTCACAAATTATGCAGATGTTTCTTATTACAGGAGATCTAGAATTGAGCCTGAGGTATGCTACAGGAGATTTTCTCACATTCTGTATTAGCTAAAAAAGGGATGCAAAGGCATTAAAATTTGACAGTTAACAAATATTGGTAGAATATTGTAATTATCACATGCAGGGTTTGGATTCATAAAGAGGGGAAAACTAACGAGCACAGTGAGTGAAAGTCCAGCTGCATCAGTTCTGATTTTTATTTGACTTGGATTCCAAGGCAGTGTCTGAAGAACAGGACAATCTAGTCATTTGTGTTTCTTAGCCAAGAGAACCCCTTGATTCAACTGCATATCCATGGTTCCACTTTAAGTTTATGCTATACAGAAAGTAGGAAGCCTATTCAATAAAGAAAAGTGCTGTTTTTTTAAAAGGTGAGCTAAGAGTCAGCTACAGTTTGGGAACAAATGCAAAATATTAATTTAATTGAGCCTTGCATAGGCATGTGGATACTGATAAACGCAGACTAAAGGCGGAGAGGACCCCTTTTTGTCCAGTGAGTTATTTAAAAAAAAGCATGTGGGGAGGGACACTTAGGGCAAAGGAAACTGAACCAAGGAAAAGAATGCCTGCCAGTCCCTTTCAGCTGCTGTACATTAGAAGGGATGCAGAAGGACACCATCCTGTAGGAAGCATTTGCAACTGAGCTCATGGGGTACTCAAAGAAACATATCCATTGCTTAGGAGGCTTGCAGATGTGCTGTGTGACATTGAATTCTGCTTGGGCAAATGGGATTTGTACAGCCTAAGTCTCAGGCATAATGCAAATACAGCTGTGGAAATTCCAGGCATGACAGAATACAAGACAGGAAATTACATAGGGTCTGGTTTGCTCTAGACCCATTACCATGCTGATGGATGGAAAGAGAGAGAAATGAATTTGCTCTTCAGCTTCATGGCCTCAGTCCTTCAAAGTCTCAAATCCCACAGTTGGGACCAGATTTTTGATAGTGTAGTCCTCACCCCTTTTAGAAACTTAAAGATGGAGGATGCCTTTCAAACAGGATTACCACCTGCACATCATCTGTTTGCCAAAACAAGAACTAAGCTCTTAAAACCTCGGCCCCTTCTTTGAGGGAATACAGGCCAAAGACTTAAACTTATATTAGAAGAAGAGCGTAGGTTCTAAGGAAAAACAAACCCCCACAATTTAGATTTAAAATCACCGATCACACAACTTCAGCTTCTTCAGCTATTACTCCAATAGTTAGTTAACCACAGGGTTAAACTTTTGTATCTGATTTCCACTCCAAATTTCAATTTCCAACTACTGGATTTTGTTATTTCCCAGGGTCAAGCTCAAAGCTGTAAATTATCAATGCTTTTGTTCCCCTTAGAGGTAATTATAGCCTATGAGGAAGTTGCTCATTTATCTTTGCTTTCACGAGACAAATACAGAGAGCTCCTAGAGTCTCTGTATAACACATATTTTTCCAGCCCATTTAACCATGTGTGTTTTCTTCAAACATCTCCAACCTCACACTACTTCTGGAAGTATGAAGTGTAGAACTGGACTCTGTAACACAGAGGTGTTCCAGATGACTCCAAGTGTGGGGCTGGTGGTGTCTCACATACATAGAGGTACTGTCACAAAGTCAAGGAGGCTGTTCACAAAAAATACCAACTATACTTTTACCCATAGATTTGTCTCCATTGACAGAATACGGCATGAGAATCTACAAGAGAACTGGGTGAACAGTATGATTTTATGTACAGCTACTTTAAGGTAAAATCATTCTGTCTGGCAGGATTCCAGTTCAGCTCTTTCAAACTATCAGAGGGAGATTTTGAATGCAAAATGCTTGAGATTCAGGATAAAAAAATCCAACAGCTTCAGGTCGGTAGCAAGAGCACAGTGCCCCTTCACAGCCTCTCCTTTACAATTCTGGGTGCCGTGCACCTTTCTCCTCAAGAAAAGGAGGAAGTAATAAAACCACATTAAACCCATTCCTGGTAAATATCACCTCCTCTGAATGGAAGCAATACCTTATGTATTCCTAAATGAAGACTCACACGGCACACGTTATCTAGCCACTAAAATCTGCCCATGGCTGGTGCTGCTGATATCTAAGGGTGTATGGAAAATGTAATGCCGAAGAGAAGTTCACAAAGATGACGTTCAGCCTAAGAACACTCTGACTAGAGATCCACATCTGGAGCAGACACAATATGTCAGAAGTTACTGAAGGATCAGGAACTGTGTTTAGCACATGTCCTGCCACTCCCTGCTTCAGTTTTGCAGATGATTATCTGGATATAGACTAGGAAGGAATTTCAGCTTCAGTTCTTGTCTAAAGCTTTTGATACACTTTTTACTGGCAAGATAAAAATGCCTTGCACACAACGTGATTCTTTTCTGTCAGATCTGGGAATTAGTGATAAATTCTGATGCAACACCATAAATAACTGTTTCCATTTAATGATTCTGAGCATGTTAGGCTATGTCAATCATCCCTTGGAAATGAAGAGGAGATGTGATTTGAAATGGCAAGCTGCGGGTGTCTAATCAATAATCCCATTATGTGTCAAGCAAACCAAATTTGATTATCACACAGCAGCTACAGTCCCTCTCAGTGAAGTTGCGACTCAGTTGCCATTCAAACTCCCAGTCTCAAATCCAGCAGGTGAAACTGGTGGAAGATTATTTGGCTTCCAGATGTGGACATATCTAGAGGGTTTGTGAGACATCAGTCCCGTAACTGCCGCAAACCACAGGAGATTCTACACTCTAGTGGAAAAAAGATAAAAATGTTAGTGTTTCTTTCTCTTAAAAACCACTAGTTCCCCACAATTCCTTGAGATATCACTTCTCCAGGCCCCTCACTGGCTTCTGGCACCTCTAAACCCTTTGAAACTCAAGTAACTCCAGACCTTAAGTATATTCTTTACTTGTCCTGTAAAACCATCAGGATTATTCAACACCTCTAGTTTTTCTCTTCTTACTAGCAGCATCCCCGTGCTTGATATAGCCCAGTCCATCTCATAGATTGTTCCTTTTCATTAATCTACCTATAAAGGCTCGCATTCTGCCTTGCTCTTCAACCTTGCAGCATAACTAAGGGATCTGTACAGGAGTAAGCTGCAAATCAAATGATGTTCTGAGATCCAACAGTATATTTTTACTAAAGATCTGCAAGACTTCATGACATCAGGCCAGTCAGATGTTTTCTTGATCTGCTCTCAACATTCACAAGCAGTTCAAAGCTGTGTTCTGCATACTCAGTATCTACATACAATAATGGCACTGGATGCTTTTGGTAGGTGTACATTTAGCTGTTGTGTCAACACAAGCGTGAAGCATCCATACACAAGTAGCATCTTGGACCCATTACAAATCCATCTGAGTCAGTACAAAACCAGATTTTGCTGCAAGCTACTATTTGTGGTGAGTTTATATTAAAAATAATGCTATAAATTGCACCAAACAGTGTGCCCATACCTAGCTCTAGGCTGGTTTCACTAAACACATGGTCTTTTTGGAAGTGATACTAGAATTATTTTTCTCCTCTTCTGTAGTGGCAACATGGTGAGAGATTTGTGAAGATCAAGGGATAAAATGGGCTCATTTACATTTCAGAGACTCCAGCTGGAAGTGTTTCCTTCTGTTTAACAGCAACACTGTTTACAATCCTGAGATTAAGTTTTTTTGTGATTTATATAAAGCATTAAAAAGTTCTGACTATTATTTACTAAATTAATAATCTAATTAACACTGAAAGTTTTAGCCCAAGATAAAGAATTGTCTATTGAATCAGACCTAAGATTTTAAAGGGGTGATGACTAACAGTACTTTAGGATATAATAAACCAATGCTTTTCCAGTCATAGGTATTGAAAAATGTACTCCATAATGTATTTTTTTAAACACCAGCTTACAGGCAATGCTGTAAAGCATCTGCCTTGGATCATGATATTATGGAGCTGAGAGTCAGATTTCACATGTTAACCATACACAGGACATGGTTTTTAGGGAGCTCCAGTCCCAGCTAGGTATCTACAGAGAAGTTCCAAAGCATCCAACAGCCAGCAGCTTCTCTATCCCTTCCCTTTGGAAAAAACACTGCTGCCACCATCACTGCTGCAAACAGCTGCAGCAGGAACCTCTGGCACATTGTAGAGGCATGCAGCCAGCCAGTAGCAAGGACATGGTCATGCTCCCCTTCTTCAGAGCACTCACATGAATCCTAGAGTTGAAGGTCTGTTTGTGGTGGGTTGACACGCACAATACCCCTTGTTCCTTGTCTCTGCTTGCTGAGCTCTTTCATGGTCTCAGCACTCCTTCCAGCACAGCCAGAAGGCAGGGGTGGTTTGTGGAAGCAACAGAGCAGTGATAGAGCCTTAGCTATAATTCTCCTGTGACTTGCAGTGTATTTTGTTCCTGCTGCCATTTGTATTTTAAAGTTCTTCTATTCCTCAGCAAAGATCTCAGGAGCTTTTTTCCTTCATCCAAATGGCTATTTTCTCTTATTACTTTCTGAAGTAAGGCCTGAGCTTATTTCAGCTCCTGAAGGAACCAGCTGCCCTCAGGAAAGCAGGCAGTTCACTCGTTTTCTGACTGTGGGAGGTGATGCTGCTTTTATAATGAGAGGTATACAGAAGGGGCAGGACGTGTTTGTTACTTCATTCCACAGCTTCCTCCATAACCCCAGTTGAATTCTGAGCATGTCTCCTTTATACCTTGTCTTCTTTCTATTCCCGAACTACCTGCTTATAATAATCATAGTTAAAACCTAGAAGACCTGAGCAGGAATACATTGTTGTGATTCCAGTTTGGTGACACTGGCCAGAAGAACACATTGTGGTATGAGATAGGTAAGAGCTTAAGGAGCTAAACCTGTGCTGTGCACTATCCAAAAAGCATCGTCCCTGCTGTGTTTTTCACAAAAAACACACATACTGACTTTAAAAAACCTGTGTACATTGCACTTCCCAAATAGCAGCATTCAGGACATCATGCTCGCTTCCTTTGCTAGGTAGGGCAAGACCAGACTGCTGTGAAGCAGACAAGAGTTTTCCTGTTGACATCAGTAGGAATCCAGCCTTTAAGCATCTTATTGCTTCTCTATTCTTTCTTGTGTAGCAACTGCAAGTACCTATAGCATTTTAATTTGGATTGGAATACTTAAAACTTTGTCTTTTCAAGGAGTGCTAACACCATCTACTTTTCCTAAGCAATGGCCCCCTGTGATGGTCATGTTTATTAATTAAAATTTCTTTTAATGTTCCTGGAAATGTTGCCTGATTAAACTTTTTCTCAGAGTCAGGGTGAGTTTTCTGAGGAATCAAAAAGAACAAAAGGTGAATTTTCCTCATGCCACGTTCATTACAAAGGTCTTCATTTAGCAAAGCACCTTCTAGCTTGGAGTGTATGAGCAAGCCCACTGAGACTAATAGGATTATTCCAAGCTGGTAAGGCACATGCTTATGTATCTTGCTGAACCTTAAATGAGATGTGATGTGATTGAAGTCTCCAGAGAGAGCCCAGTTTGATCAGGTGGCATGTCACTCTCAGAGGAAGGCATTCTAGAAAGAACATGTATGGCATCATGTACGGTCACATGCCCTGGAAGGGGATGGCTCTTTTTTTGAACCATGTAAAGTGCCTTCCAGAGAAAACTTAGCTCAGATGATTCTTCCTTGCCATGCAATATAAAAAGCCTGTGAAAGCTCTTGCACATCAGCTGCCCCAACTCCCATTCAGTTCCCTGTACGGGTTTTTTTTTCAGTCTTCCTTGGCAAGGCACCTTTCCAGTTAGACTGTCCAGCAACACTGGAGAAACTCTCCAGAACTCAAGTTACAGATCTGTAGTGTGCTCACCTCATACCAGCAAATTCAGAAAAAGCTGCTCTTCTTAAATAAAAAGAAGCCTGGAGCAATGTAAGCGTTAAACTCAGGCCCTGCAGCGCTACTCCCTGAGCTCTGATCCTGCCAGCACTCTCCTGCTGTGCCTCAGCAAAAGCAGATGAGGATGTGGCTGTGAAGTCTCTGATGAATGTCCTGGGGCTAAAGAAGTTTTGCTGATGATTAATTAGTGTATTTTGCTAAGTCAAGCAAAGTGCACGAGAGGTGCTGTCCTTCAGGCAGAGGTTCTCTGCAGCCCCAGGGGTCAGTATAAGGTCTGCCATCACTTCCCAAACTGGAGAAAGGATTTGGATTCTGGTTTTCCAGAAAAAAAATCCAACATTGCTAACCTTCTCATTCTATCATTTGCATTTTTTTCTATGACATCTTCCATGCCCTGTGCTCAGCTCTGCCAAAAAGGTGTTGGCAACCTAGATATCCAACAGGACAGAACTGTTAATATCCTTCTTAATTTAAGAATTCTATGCTTTTAATGCCAATGCTTCCAAGTGGGAACTAAAGCATGTTCTCAGACATTTTCATAAAGAGCATTGCAGGTATAAGATTTATACACCATTGTATTCAGTATGCTTAGGAAACAGATAATCCTATTCATCTAGCTTTGCCTTATCAACTTAAAATAGGTTCTCACGTACCAGATGTCTTCAGTATTTGAATATTGAAATTTCAAAGTGCATACATTATTAATGTTTCTAGGAATAGACCTAGCACTTCATAAAACAGAAAGCATAAGATTTCAAGGTGGTGGCACAACTTGCTTTTAACAGTAATGAAAAACCATATTGAGGAATCTAAAGCAGGTTAATGCTCCACTGAATAAGAGAAGCAGCAAGCTAAGCTACATAGAATATGGCACTATCCCAAACTACACTTCAATAAAGAAGCCAAACATTTTGTAGAAACTCCATAGCTAAACAAAATGTACAGTACCCAGAAGCATGAATGAAACCTCCTCATTAAGATGTCCTACTTCCTCACTAAGAAGTCCAGTTGGGTTACACTGGCTAAATCCCACATCCACAAAACTTAACTTCTGCCCAGTGGAATTTCTCTCCAGTGCAAGGGAAAATTTCTCAGAAGTGGGCATCAGTCTTGCTGTTGTGCCAATGGAAAGAAGCTGGTGCCTCTTGATAGCACTTTATGAAATTCTTAGAGTAACTGGAGTGATTAATTTCTCTTGGGAGTTCAAGGAAAATGCATCTCCTACATGATGATCTTTCTAATGACAAGCAACCCAGTAACCCACCCTGTCTTATAACTCCACCTAACAATGTGACCAACTGTTGCTTTGCTTTTCCATGTAAGGATCTGTGTGTCACCTAAAAGCTGCCACCTTCTACCTCCATGTTAAGAATCTACCACTTTATTCTAAGATATCCAAGACATCATGGTAAATTATTTGGAGAAATAAAAGGCAGTAGTCCATAGTTGGTTTCAGTGCATTCAGTGTGCAGTACATTTTATACTATAATCCACACTTTAATGGGTAAGAAAGTTTAAAACCACAAGTCAACCCTCCTGTGGGTGAATCCCATTAATAACTTTCAGTAGTGTTATGTACTATTGGAATAATTTGGTGTTTGTTGAAGTTGCATAGAAAAGGAAACACAACTCAAACAAGCTGTCCAGTGAGTAGTGAAACCAGTGAGAGTGGGCACCCTGCACCTATATGATGAGTGTCCCATGATAGTAACTCCTGCACATCCCCCGTACCTCTTTGTCTCTTGGACAACCCTACCTGGCAGAAGCTGTTGTACGCTGTTACACTGTTGTACATCTAGAGCAAAACTGATGCAGATTACACTATCCAGGACATGCAAGCCAGCAGTTGAGCTAGCTATTGCCTAACAATTTCTAAAGGCTGTTTGATGTCCTGCCCTCGGCGAGGCCACTAATCTGAATAGCTCACCTCTTCCAGCCACCACTTCTCATGAATTGCATAGGAACACAATGACCTTAAATATTCCTCTTTCCAACCGGGTCAGGAGATTTTAAAATTATTGAAGGAATTGCTTAACTATGTAATCACCTGGGTCTCTCCCCTGGAAAACAGCTTAAAAAAAATCAGGACTAAAGAACTAGATACCCGCTACATGAGAACCTACTGACAACTATCATCTCCTACAAATCAGCCTATCCTCCCTTCACCATCTACTAAAAGATATACATATGCACATGCACGCACACATTCACTTCTAGTGGAATTTTTATTCTTCAGTCATACCTTTTCATTGTTGTTACAATATGAAATTTTCCATTTGTCTATGACTTAGAACACAGAGCTTCTAAAGTGAAAAACTACTTGCCTTTCCAGAACAGCAAAATATAGTTGAAGTGAGCAACAGGAAAAATAATTCATGCATTTAGCAAACGATAACTGTGTCAGGTTTCTCTTATGGAAGAGAAGAAAGTATCTGAACAAAGTCAGTCAGTCAAACAAAAATGTTTATTAATTACAGGATTACTTTTTTTTTGTGATTGGATTTGGGGTTAAAAATCCTGACAGAGTGGGGAGGGATAAAACCAAGACATTAAAACAGAAACAGAAAAATAGAAAAGTAGGTGCATTACGAGAGCAAATAAGACATGGAATTATTAAGTGGGAGAAAAATTATAAGGGAGAGTCAGCCTCTGTTAAGGGTCCAGACTTGGACAACAGCTCTGAAGGATTAGGAAAGGGTTTAAGGACACCAAAGGAGATGGTTCTGTGCCCCCAGTTCCCTGTAGGGTCTCCACCACTGCCTTTGACCTTCCCACAGGCTATAAAGAGCCTCCAAAGGGGTCTCTTCCATTGATACGAGAGAATTGATGATCTGTATAGTAAGTTACCTTCACTATCTCAAAACAGTTCCTTAAGTATTTTTAGAAGAAAAGTCCAATTCCTTTTTTGCCCCTTCACTTTCATTTCACATTCACTTTCCCTAAGTTGAAATGGGTTGTCAAGCATTGCCACCTCTCAGGAAAGGAGACTGCTCTGTTTGTGTTCCCAGCAGTGCATAGGTTTAAACCATGAAGAAGGAACCAGCATTTTGTTGCCTGGCAACTCAAAATAAGTGTCAATAATAAGATCCAGAGAGTAAAATTTTCCAAAGCACCTACCTGCTTTAGGAGTCTAAAATCTACTGAAGATTCCTTAAGGATATCTTTAAAAATTGTTTTTTAATTTCACATAGCATCATGGGCTAGCATGGAAAGATGACTGGGAATATAGTGGGATTTTCCAAAGCATCTCACACACTTCTGTGCTTCTACATATTCCTTCAGCCATTTATCTGCATCCTTTATTTACAAATCTTTTCCTCCAGACTCCTTACTAGCAGAGGTGGGTCTGAAAATTACATCCCCTTATCCTTGGAGTCGAGTAGAGTTTATCTGTACAGCAAAACTTTGATTTGATTTGATATTTTTTTTGTGTGTTGGTTGAAAGCAGAGGTTTAAGGAAGCTAAATAGAGTATAGTCTGACATGCCAATATATGACAGCTGGTTTGTGGTAAAACAATCCATCAGGTCCTTGCTTGTGCCTGTTTGCAGAGATTGAAGAGACAGTGATGAGTTTCCAAAAAACAGCATGCGGCTTTAAAGCCATGAAATCTGCTCTCCTGCTGTATACTCAGAGTGCTGCAGGCATGCAGGTATGTCAATTATTTCCCTCGACCAGCTTGTGAAACAAACTGTAGTCTCTAAAATGCTCTGTACCTACACAGTTCCCGCTACAGAGAGGACAGCCAGGAACATATTATATATTACCTTCCTACACACCAGTTTATTTATAGCATAATTGGCAGAGCACAGCTATTACAGGAATAAAAATGAAGCATATGCAAATCAGTTTCTCCCCCCAAACACAAAGATCTCTTCGCAACCACAAAGGCATGTGCAATACAATAGATTCAGTTATCTGGGATGATCTACTCGAGTTCACAGGCAACAGGTCCCATCTGGGCATTGAGATGATAACATGGAAGATATTCTGAATAGCATATGCTGGGTCAAGGGCAGAGACCTGTGTCCCATAGTTAACCACTTGAGAATAAAGAGACTAGCTAAGTATCTGATGCTTACCCTACCCACTTGGGAGCTCTGAAACATTTAAAATGTTGCTTTCTCTAATGCACCCATGTCACCTCTTCCTAATACTTGACCTAACAAGCTAAAAAAAGCCAAGCATTTTAGCCAGCTCTACCAATACCTGTCTTAGTTTAAAAACAGTTGACCTCGCAATCTGAGAGCAAGCTAGCCACATATGTATATTATGATGGATGGCAAGAGTGGACAGCTAGTTAGAGACAGCTGTGGGCCTCCTGCTGCCTGTCAAAGCAGACAAGTTGTGGAAGGACAGCAACTACACTGCTAAGAATTTTTTTCAATAGACATAAAACATACCATCCGTGACCCTGTGATTCTCATGTAGTTTGTAAGAAGGACCTAGCTCATGTTTAAGTCTACATCTTCAACATTGTCCCAAAGGCAAAGGGGTTGGTCACAACCATGAGAGTTTAATTAACAGTGGAGAAAAACCACAATGTAATGCCAAGATTTTGTACAGTGTTCATAAAAGTACTCACTTCTAGTGTATTTTCCTTCTCCTGCTAGAGCTGATAAACATATAACAATACACCATAAAAATGAGCAAATCTCCCTCCCTATCCAGTCTGGCATCTACAAACAGCTGCAAAGATAGATAGCGAGAAAGCTTAGACTCAGCTGGCAGAAATGTCAGGTCTTTCAGCTCTGTATCTCCATTACATCAAATACAAACAGCATTAGCTCCTAGCTGTGCCAGTCCTTGGGAAATGGAAGTATCTGGATGGAGAAAGATTGGATAAATCTAAGCCTGGACATGGCTGGAGAAATGACAAGGAAGCAGGACAAAAGGAGGAGACAGAAATAACTTTAAAAGGCTTCTTTTCACTATGTATCACCAGCTATCACATTTATCTCTCCTTTTACATGTGCCTGATCTCAAGATCACTAGAAGCTGCTTTCTGAGCTCTTTATCGATGAGCCCTTCTCCTGTCTACAGAGGACCAAGACATCATACCCACCCTCAAACAGAGGTGGGCAAGAAAATCTGCCCACTTATTATCTAAGGTTAGTTTAAAAACAAAGACTTCTGTGACATTTCTTTCTTCACAGCTGCTGGAACCAACACCTTCCTAACAGCAAATATCCCCAGACACAGGTCAGGGTGAATCATTTGGGAAGAACGGAGTAGTTCTTGTTGCCTTTGTATTTGAAAATAGGGTATGTAAACTTCAACAACCCATTTGGGCTCAAAACACCTTCAATATTTAACAATACAGACTGAATCTTTCTTCTTTTGACTTGCTTGCAGTGACTTGATACAGAAGCCAAGCTAAAACAGCAGTTCCAGGGGCAAGTCCTTCAGGGACTGCTGTTCCCTCAGGGGGACCACTTTGCCCCGTATGACCAGAGCAGGTGCGTTACCTGAAGAAGCTGACTAATTCTTCATGCACCTGCTGTTAGGATAGAGACTTGCTGTAAACACAACAGTTTTCTTGGTGGTTTGTTAATACCTATGAAACTCCCTGCTGAAGTTCAGGGTCATGAGCTTCAGCATGCTCAAGCAAAATGAGCAGTTCATTTCAGAGCACTCTCAAACTAAGAATTAGAGCTAAAAAAAAAAGGCTATCCCCAAATCCAAATCCTTAAAAATTAGCTAACAGGAAGGAAAACAGAGAAGGGTATTCACATAGAGCTTCCTTCTGAACAGTCACATAGCGTGATGGTGCTCTGAGGAGGGTACAGACAGATTGACAAGTACCTGTTTTGCATCCAGTCTCAAAGTAGAAATGCTTCATTTTCTGATATCCTGGATAGAACTATAAACAAAATATAAATATGATTTCATAAGTAAATTGTTTTTTCAATATGGGGTTTCTTCCAGTTCCAAACTCTGACATCTTCTATGTAAAGAAAACCCACAGTCCATACAATTGTATACACATGCTTGCATGCACATTTTGCCACCTAGCACAGAACATGGGAAGCCTGGAAATCCTGATTTCAGGGATGATTTTTGCCTCCTTCAGCACAAGCCAATCAATCTCAAATCCCCACACTGCCAGGACCACAGATTCAAGAAGTCTGATTACTCATCAGGTTAGTGGGAGCCCTAGCAAACCCCAGAAGCACCCCCCAGGTTCTACCTGGCATAGGGAACCAGAACCTCCTGTGATTGTCTTCCACAGAGCGACTGAGCCTGGAGGTTTCAGCCAGATTGTCAAGAAATCAGCCTGGAAAGGAGAGTGACAATTCTTCAAAAGTTTTGGTTTTTATAAAACTGAATGTTGTGAGGTTTTGGGCGGAGATTCTGCTAATGAGCTCCAGATCTCATCTCAGAGTGTGTTGCTGTGACCAACCAGTTTGCTTTCAGTTGTCTTCTAGCGGCTGTGAAGAGCAGCTTTCTCAGCATGAAAGGCCCAGGAAGACTGACACTGCTTGGACTCAGTTCAAAGACGACAAGAGTACAGAGCCTCAGCTTTCTTCTACATATGGTCTTTCCAGATTGCAGAAAGGCATGTTCCTCAAGTAGCTGCTCATCTGCTGCTAAAGATATTCTGTAAATTAACAGCAAGCATCACTTCTCAGAAAAACTGAGTACTAGAGCAGTGGGAAACTCTGCCTCGAGAGCAACTGGGTGTTGGTCCAAATTCCTCTTCTTGAATGACTGAAACCATGAATATTCTGTCATTTCCTCTCAATATTAAGTTAAAAAAAGGAGAACCTAGATGCCTTAATAAATTGTTCTGTGTTCCTTCAACTGAACAGAGATTAAGAGACAGAAAATAAAGCATCACTGTGCTATACAATTGCAAACCCAATAAATGAACAAAACTACAAATAAATGAACAAAATTACTCTCTAGAAAGCCATATTGATCTATGAAGTTGCTTAAAGAGCTTCAGTGCGTCTTTATCAAAACAATGTTATCAACAGAAGTTCTTTCTGAACCCAAACTTCGTACACAGAATTCCAAGTTCTCAGAGAAAAGCCACGTCTGCCAAAAACAAGCAACAGATGTCATTCACATAATGCACTGGGATCAGTGTTTGTGTTTTCACTGCTTGCAAAGCAGGATGGTCACTTTTTCCTTGGTTAGGCATTTGACAAACTAATTGTCACTAGCAATGTCTTCATCTGCATTCTTCAAGATGACCAGATGCTGCCAATCATGCCAATCTGAAATAGAGAATCCAACAAGAACTTTCCAGTGTGACATCCCAGTTGGTGTTAATGCAAACTGACTCTCAGTCTGAGAAGTTTTATGAATTTTCAGGCTTTTCTGTAGGACACGCCACTGAGAATCCAGATCAGTATCTCCTAGGTAAATAACCAGCTTTACTCAAACTGATGTTAGTCACTGGACCCCCGTGCACATTGCTGACAGCTGTATTTTAAGATAGGGAAGTTTCACTTAACACTAACCTCCTCCTCAGCAGGTCATTGCTAGCTCAGCATAACAGCCAAGATTAAGGAAACAGCAAAACCCCCTCAGAGGGGTCCAAAAGAGGTGTTTCTAGAGAAATGCGATGAAACCGCACCAAAACAGAAGCCTCAAAACAAACCTCACACTGTTTGCAAAAAGGACTAGACCTTCATTGTTTACTGAATAAATATGTACCAATCTACTGATCTGTAAATATACAGAAGCTTTTCTCAAAAAGAGAAAAAATAATCCTTTGTACTTACATGCCTCTAGTTGATCCCTACCCCTAGGGGATTAAACATATTTCTCTCAGTTACAGCCGCATGGTTTCACAATGAAAAGGAATTTAACAATACATTCACAATTCAGTGTTGCAGGCCAACAATACAAGCAATCCTGTAAGCAAGTGGTGTCAAACTGGAATTATACCCAACAAGCCACTTATTAATAGGAGACCAGACAGTTACTTGAAGAGGTGATTAAAGAGGTCAACAAGTATTCTTGTCCATCCTTCTCATATTTTCAATTTACCTGGAAAATGCAGCCTTTCCTTTACATCTATACTTGTAAATGCCTTTCCTCATATTATTTGGAAGTTAAAGGACCTAAAGGTACTTATTATCATTCATAAAAAGGCCTTTCTACAATATATGTGCATATATATGTATATATTTTCCCACTTAAATGGCAGCCTTTGAATTAGCAACTTTCTGCTCTGGTAATGAAATGCTCACGGGACACATTCATCTCCACTGAATCCACATTTAACCTCCAAACCCACCAATTTTCAGGTTGAAGAGTAAGACTTAAACATAAATGGTCTGAGAGGCTTTAAATATCCCTTACTTCATCACTAGGCAAGAAGAAGTCTCTGCCTTGTTAGGACACTGAGACCTATTTTGGGAAGCATTAGAAGACTCCTCTCCTAAACTTTTGAAATATCCCTACTGCAACTGTTTTTGAGGCTTTGTTCAGTTACTTCAAAAGCCAAACCTTACTTAAACTCTGCTGTGTTTGAAGATATCAACATTTTATACCATTGACCTTTCATTCCCTCCTTTTCTTAGTGAGTATTAAATGCTTCTCAATCAGATTTAAATTTACATCCAACGTCATCTAGACTAACAAAATTAGCTACCACTGCCTTAACTTGATATTCAAGCACGAAGCTATTTTAATAAATGTCAATGAGCAAATTAAGTATTTGAATTTTGATGTTGGTCTCCAGAAGCATAAGAGATTTAATGCTCATCTAAGGAAACGCATGATTAACATTCAGGTCAGACCCAACCAACAAAACCTGCTGAGTGTTTAGCACTGACACGTTCCTAGTGACTTTTGGAAGCGCTAGTCATAAGATCTGTTTGCATATAAACATATGTGACAAAACTGACAAGCCAATCATGTATAATTTAAATATTTGCAGATTACTACAACATGGTTATCACTGAATTGGTGACATGAATGCTGTTGCTATGGGAGCTGGATTGATGTTTATATAACGCAGAAGGCATTTGTCCTACCATACAGGTCAAAGCATGCATAAGGTTACTTTGTAGTTGTCAAGTTTTATACTTCATTTGGCTGTGGCCAGATTCTTTTCAGGACATTGAAGAAAACAAGGCTTGACCTTAACCTCTCTTTGCTCCCCATATGGGCCCTGCAATGGTTTATAGTATCTTGGATACTTCTCCAGTATATGCCAGGTGGTAACATATCTTATATACCAGCTATTTTTGCAGGTCTGCTCATAATATCCCTGGCTTGCCTGGACACTTTGACATCTAGCATTGAAGTTACAGACTAGCTGTGTATAGGAACAGTGTCTGTCCTGGGGTTTCAGGTAGCCCACAGCCTAGTCAGAAGAGGCGCAGATTGCTGACACAGCAAAATGCAGGCACCCAGATCAGCTGCACTGGCCCACGTTACTTGGTCTTCTTATCACATACAACAATATGACACAGACCTGGCAGGAAGGACTAACATTGCAGCCCTCCAGCCAATGAACCAGGAAGAAAGGATTCAGCAGGACACTGGCTGAGACAGGACTGCAGTCTTGACTTCCTCAGTCCTGCCCGGGTGGTGAACATTGCTCTGAGCAGGGCTCTGAAAACAAAGTTGGGAAATGGCAGGACATGGAAGGAAAGCATATTTGGGGTGGAGTTTAACACATCATGTTGTGTATACAGACCTCACTAAATGAACAGCCTTTCCAGTGCATTCTCTCTATTATCCCTCCCACATTAATCAGCAAGCTCCACAAAGTCAAGACAAAGTGATGTAGTTTGATCAGATCCTTGATTATCATTGATAGAAGAGTGCAAACAAACACACAGCCCCCAGATAAGGTAAAACAAGGATGTGATTGATATTGTAAACAAACAAATGAGAGATGGGGCACTGGAGGTGCAGAGTTCCATTTGTGAAGAAGTTAACAAGTAAAAATAAAGCACTTTTACCTGAAAACCTCCATGACCAAGGCACATAAAGACAGTCATTTGCATGTTAATAAATTTCAGTCTAAAAGCAAAAACCTCATGAAAAAAGCTGAGCACAAGATGAGTATTGCCATCCAGAGTACCACTGGACAAGTTAAAGGACTCCACACACCACTACCCCTCACCCTGTGCATCCCATATTAATGGCCTGGGGCCTTACTGTTGATTACTGCTGCTCCCAAGTAATCACTGGGGTTACATTGTGGGAAGTGACTGTGATGGTGAGAAGCCATTGTACAGTGCTACAGTCACAGACAAGCCCTTAGGAAGACTAGTACTGAAAGAACAGAGAACAAAATGAACGCAAATCCTGGCCAACACCTCCACTTGAAAGAGGAAAGAAAAATCCTCCCAGAAAAAGCGCTGGTTTTAATTCAACCCTGTTTATTAACATGATCACCCTGAATCTCAGCCACTGTAATTCACAAACAGAGCAGACATGTATACAGAGGACAAGGAAATGCTATGGTACAGCAAACCTTTGCTTTCCATCCTCAGATAATGCTATCAATTTGTCACTGAATTCAGTGCACCAGAAAATTCTAAATTTCCCATTAGAGCTAATATTATGGGCTCTGGGGTCAACCTGTGCTCTCTGTTAAGAGACTCTAAATTCAAAGACTTCAGTGAAGCCATCTCAGATTTATGAAAGCACATTTGGCCTTGTGACTCCCTAAACTTAATGCCAATTGAGATAATTTTGTGCGTTTTTTTTTTTTTTTAAAAAAAAAAAAAGAGAGAGAGAAGATATGTTATGATCATTTCAACACCAATTTATTTGAAAAGAAGTCTTTGGAGAAAACTACTATTAAGACAGCATTGAAGGAGCTAAGAAATGAAAAAGAAAATAAAGAGTTGAAGGATGCTTAATTAAGAGATGTTCTGATACAGGCTTGGTTATGAGCTGCCACTGATAGAAACTATAGCACCTAACTGGTAGGGTAGTCCTTCTGAAAACAGTGTGGAAAGGTAGAGCCAGAAAACAGAGGCAAAGGGTTTTACTATTAACTTTAATTCACTGTGCAGTTTTAATTGATGTGCAAAGTATAAGCAACAGTGCCTCCTAGCTTCCCAGAGTGAGAACTGTCCCAGTGCTTCAACCTCAGAAATAAGAGGCAACGAAGGTAAAGACAACAGAAAACGACAAAACAGGATGGAGAAAACATAGGTGGTCTCTCATGTCATATGTCTGAACAGCCTCAAATCTACTCCTTCTGAACAGTGCCACCAAGAGACCCTAACACACTACTTTTCATCCAGAAACCGAACACATGAAAACCACACAAGACTATCATGCGGGAAGCATTAGGTTGGTCTCAGTGTGGTCCCCATGTCTTTTGCCAACTCCTGATGTTACATTATATGAGTGCCAGAGCTATTACATTCATTCATTATTTCCCATGCCAGAAATTTGGAGCTGCCAGGCTGAGATGCCAGGAACCACATGCTTAGGGTCCAGAACAGGGAACTACTAAGTACCCACAGACTGCAGGAGCCCCCAGGATATCCTCACTTTTGCAGCAGTTCCCTGCGCAACCACCGTGGATCTTCTAGATATAGCAATAACCAAGGCAGCAGCTCTCATTTAGCAGGTTGGCTACCCAGTCTGAGAGTAGCAAAAATAACAAAGCCACCTGTATCACCTTGTCTTTAACTGGCTGTGTTGAGCTTGATCCCAGCAAAAAACTGTAAGGGATTAGAAGGCCACATGAAAGAATGGAGTTATGGGGAGTCTAAATTCAGCATCCTCCTGGACACTAATAAATTAAAAAGAGAACATCTCAAAAGTTTTCCAATTTTGACTAACCAAAACATGTTGCTCATTCCCATCTATTTAATTTATTTGGCACTGCATTTAAGACTCCTTGAAACTCACATGTCTTTTCAAATGAACTCAGCTATATAATAATAGGCCAAACACGTCAGCTGCTGGGAAATCTTGCAATGTCCTGTCTATTTTTACTTCTTTTAGTATCCCTACTAATTTAAAACACCATCATTCATAATAGTATGTTATTCAAATTTTAGCAAGAACAACCCCCTCAGAGGCCAGTATTTGGTAAGATTCTGTCATACCTAGTTCAGTTTAATTGAACTGTAAAAATTATTGCTTCCAGAACCAAGGATACGACAAGCAGGTATTTGAAATGGAGCTCACGGTCCTGACTGCTTGCATGATCTACCTACAGTTGGTTTGTTTTTTAAACTCATAATAGTAAGTTTGCATCTTAATATTTTCTTGCCAGAGGACAGCATCCCTGTGCAGCATGTTTAATACAATTGAGTTTGCTGATTTGTGATTTGTTATTCCCCTTCTTTGTGTTCTAAGCTTCTCTGCCCGCTGATGCATTACCTCCCTGTGGGCAATGCCCACCAAGTACATAAAGCTGTGATTCAAGGTACTTGATAAATTTTAGTTTGATCCCAGGATATTTGGTTGAAACACCTGCCACATTAAAATAATTTGCATCTTTTTCTGATGCCAGAAAAAGATTTGTTACTGTGGAAGCTGAAGTGGAGCCAACCTAGATACATCCACCTCATCTTAAGAGCAGACAGAGTAAGGTTAAAATGACAGCTACTCATTCTGACTAAGAACAAAAAACTTTGCACCTACTTTTTCCTGAGTACTCTACATGTTCTGGGTGCAGACAGTAACATACACATTCAATAGGTTCTTCAACTCACACATGTCAAGACAAATTGCAGGATTGGCATCAATCCCTTACAACTTCATCAGCCTGTGAAATAATCCTAAACAATCCAGGGGAATAGTGGAAATTTACTATTTTGGGATATCAAACTGAGGATAAAAAATCTGAAGAAATATTTTTAAGGAACCAATCCTATTATGGCAGCGCTATGGATGAAAGGCCAGATTTTAAACATACCCAGGGAGCCTACAGATGCTAAAAGATGCCAAACATGAACTAATTCACATTGCTCTCAACCTTCTCACTGTAAGAGTGAAAGAATCCCATAGTCTCAATAAGATACAGAAAAAAAAGCTTAACCACTTGTGTCACTGCTGTGTCAGGAACGCAGACACAAAGATTATGGGGCCAGATTTAGGGTATGCAAGCATGAACCTCCAGTACTTTTGAACTAAAGGATTTGCCAAGTTCCCAAAGGCATTATTTAGCAGAGTTATCAAATACCACATCTCAAACCCAAACCAGTGCTTCCTCCAATCTTCAAGACAAATCTTTGGAGCTTGAATCACACCAACGTGTCTACATAAAACCTACACCACATATCCTCCACACATACCATGGAAACAAACTATCCAGGAGATGGTTGGCATTTCCCTTGAGCTCTATCTGTATCACACATTATTCATTTGAAGAATTTGAGAGGGTTTTTGATCTCCAGAGTGAAATTAGCTGTGAATTAAATATAAAGATGAAAACACGGAACACACTAATATTGTGCTGCATATAACAGAATTGTCTTTGAGGGATAAAATGCAGCAACACAGCATTTATATGTATGTTTTGCTGATCAGGGATATCAATTAAACTGAGACACCAGAGTGAAAAGAGCAGGCATATTTTACTAGAAATAACTAAATAATGTAACAGAATAATACAGAAAACATACAGTAAGAAAAGACAGAATAGTGCACTTAAACAAATAGGAAAATACAGGGTAATGCATCAAATCATTACTACTTGAGAGAGAGAGAGAATAGTGATTAAGAAAGATCCATCACCACTTGCATACGTTACCATCATCCAGATCCGCAGTCGCTGGGCAGCCCCGGTTACAGCGAGGATTTGGAGAACCTTTCCCTGCAAGTGGGAAATCCTACGCGGTGTGTCCACCCGTAGGTGAGGCTTCCAAAGTTGCTGTGAGCGGGCCCAGCCTTATATACCTAAAAATCAGTAAGCCAGAATAGCTGGCACCTTTGTTTTAAGCGGAAACATCTGGTTTTCATCTCACATTAGGTTCCCCCCCAGAGCCTGGCCAGGGCTTAAGGGAGAAGCTAAGGGAGTTTACCTGCTGGTCTAATTAATTTATGAGCAAGGTCACAAGGTCAGATAACTGTTTCTGTGGCTCCGTTATCTTGCTCATACATAAAGAAAGATAAAGATACATTCAACATAGACATGTTTTATGATGTTTAAGCTATATCTTCTATGCATATTTCACTAATGACTACATGCGGAGTTAGCAGTTTCAGTTCAGGGCCTGCTGCTCAGGCTTCAGTATTCCCACCTTTTACATCAGAATAGTTGGTTTGCTATAACTTAGTATAATACCTATTAGCACAATGGTTATCAGTTATAAAATGTACAGGATTCATCTATAGGTCAACTCTGGCTTGGGCTTATTGTCCAAGCCTTAGCACTTCAATGTACTACTGGCTCAGGTATTTTTTTCAGGTTTACTGTCTTCCATACAGCTCCGTCAGGGAAAAAATTCTTAACATTTGGCGTTTTGCATAGTTCAGCATTTACCAATTTTCTAAGGCAAAGTCAATGGATTTCCTTCCTTCCATTTACCTGAAACTCTGTTATATGTTTATCAGTTTAGTCATTAAAAAATAATATTCATCTCCACAGAGAATTGCACTGTCACTGCAATAAATGAAGAGTTAAGAAAAGACTGGAGCTGGGGGGAGATCCTAGAGAATCTGTGGATTTTTTTCATTTACGATTTCTGAGATTAACTCAGATATGTACATGTATGAGTTGCCACGCGCAGCACTTTAGTGATAGATCTCTTTTCTCAGCAGATTTTTGTGCTAAGATTATCTGATTCTCAGACATCAACTGAAAGAGCTGGACAGGGTCTAGCACCCACTGTGAAACACTATCACCTGACAAAATATTACTGCTAGATACTGTTATATTGTCAAGTCTTTTGGTTGAAGATCTTCAAACACTAGGTCTTTATCTGTTGCAATGTATTGATACAGAGAAGTCCACCAAATACTTCTAATAAGGGCCATTACTTCCCTTTGGGGCAGCAGAAATAACCTACACTGCATCTTTAATTCACAGGGCTTTTCTTACAGTGGTATCAGTGTGACTGTAAAGAAGTATTTTCAAATATTCTGCATAACAACACTCTTGGCATGTTAGTCACTTTTTGGATCTGCTTTTCAAAGCTCTGAATTCCCTCAGAATCTTGCAAGTACTCCTTGAGGGAGAGGTTCCCTAAAGGTAGCTTGGATATTACTTACAATATAAGACAAACCTCACAGTGCAGGGCAATGGCACCAGCCTGAGGGGCTGCTACATAGATGTGTCCACCAGACTTGCTGATGGAGAGTGTGCAGCCACTTCCAAAGAAGAAGCTGGCAGAAAGAGTGCATACCAGAGTAGGACTCAGCTCTGCAAACTGTCCAAGTTACCCATAACAAAAGCACAGTAGTTGTACCTCCCCACTGACATCCCACAACATGACTACCAGACTATAACCCTGAGGTGGGACACACATTGAGAATGGCAAACATTTATAGCCTGCCAGAAGGTGCTTCAGACAGAAAGATGGCTTAAAAGATGCCTCCTTCCACTGAATTTCTCAAGTATCACCACTGATCTGCTAAACCTTCTGTTTATAAGCTGTTGTGTGACACAGTTCGCTTCAAAGCATCAACACTCCTTAAAGCATTAGAAGATGACAAACACTCTTCATAGTAGGACACTAATAGACATTAGGGCTGTTGTCAGTCCTGCCTGAATTTGTTCACCTGGAGAGGTGGGAATAAAAACCAAGCAGGACAGAAAGGAAGAAAAAAATCTTCTCTATTGGAAAAAGTCAAGAAAACCTAAGTATTTTAGTAAACAAAAGTACTTTGGTTTAATGATTTCACGTAGACAAAGCTATTGCTTCTTAACCAGCTATATTAATGTTCATGTCTGTGGTAAAGAAAAACAAAGGAGAATTACAGTATCCCTAGGGTTTCTTCAAGTCTTGGGTCCTTTGAATATTTATTGCCGCTGAAATGCAAAATCCTAGTGGTGAAGTACTAGATCCTTTAAATTCAATGTTTTAAAATTGTACGTAATGTCTACTCTGAGGTTGTGCTGGTCAAGCTACTATCTACAAAGCTTTCCAAAAGCCACCAGTTGCTACTCCATAGCGTTGTTTAATTTGCTCTCAGTTTGCATTACCTTATGTTTTCTCACAGAAGCTGTGGCTGAGCAAGAGGGAACAAGGTTTTTGCCTTGTTCTGGCTATTGTAGGACCCATCCAGCAGGCAGGGATCACTTCTTTGACCAAAGGACCTGAGACCCTTTGCTTTAAAGCAGACTGAATGGATCCAATTATTAAGTGCCACAGAGCCATCCCATGCTGTGAAGTCCCACATCTGACCCTGTGTCCAGACTGCCCAGTTTGCTGAAAAAAACCCCAAATCCCACAAAGGCAAACCAAAAAAGCCCCTATTTTCTGCTGGCTCAGCAAACCGAACAGGCTGGCTGCATGGGAGGTGCCAGGACCACATGGCCAGGGAATAGTGGCAGAAAGAACAGGTTTGCTGTGGTTAGTCTGATCTGGGCTACTATGGATTTTCAGCCTTAATATACTCAGTTGTATGAACCTGACTGGGGAAAAGAGGGAGAGAGAGTCACCAGGTGTGAGACTTGGAGTCTGCAAGGGGAGCAGGGAGCAGCTGATAGCCAAGCACTTGAATAGCTAAACTGCAGGGATGACTGGAAGAAGACATGCAACCTCCTAGGAGTTTTGTTAAAAAAAATCCAGGATGCCCCAGAAAACTCCTGGACTGGAATAAATTACCTGCCCTGAAAGGGCTCTGTGGACAAACGAGAGACTTACTTTCTGAAATTTAATTTGCGTCAACCAACAGTCCTGAGGATTTTGGGGCCAAAGAGGGAAAAAGCAAGGAGGAGATGACTAAACCATAGAATAAGAATTATTTGGGTTGAATTGGACCTTAAAGATCATCTAGCTCCAACCTCCCTGCCATGGGCAGGGAAACCTTCCGCTAGATCACGTTGCTCAAAGCCCCGTCCAACCTGGCCTTGAACACTTCCAGGGAGGGGGCAGCCACAGCTTCTCTGGGCAACCTGTTCCAGTGCCCCACCACCCTCACAGTACAGAATTTCTTCCTTATCTGAATCTACCCTCTTTCAGTTTAAAACCACTACTCCTCATCCTATCACTACACTCCCTGATAAAGAGTCCCTCCCCATCTTTCCTGTAGCCCTCTTTAGGTACTGGAAGGCCGCTATAAGGTCTCCCCAGAGCCTTCTCTTCTCCAGACTGAACAACCCCAACTCTCTCAGCCTGTCCTCACAGGGGAGGGTGCTCCAGCCCCTTGATCATCTTTGTGGCCTCCTCTGGACCCCCTCCAAAAGGTCCATGTGCTTCTTAACTTAACCCTTCTTGACTGAAGCCAAGGAGAATAAAATATTACAGAGGGGAAATGGAAGAAGCAGCTAAAAGTACAAGCCAGGAAAAAAGGCTCAAGACAAAGCTTGACCAGAAGAAGGCAAGTTTCTTGATGAATCCTACCCAGCACAGGGTGTCTTCCCCTTTCCACCCAATATATCCCCAAATCAGTCCCAAGGATGGGTCAGTGTGTGTGTCAGGGCCTCCTGCTGCACGTTCTGGTTATCAACTCCAGGGGATCATCACCTCTGCAATATGGCTGTACACCAACATGCTTGGTGTGACAACATACACCCCTGCACAATGTTGGCCGAGTTTCCCCTATTGCCACCAAAGGCCCTAATAGCAGGTCATTAAAGTCCAACTTTCCCCATCTGTCCAATGCCCCACATGAAACAGTTAGGTAAAGTACTAGTGTGGGATGCAATCAGCTCAAATTTATATCCCAGGACGAGCCAGAGCAGGAATTGAATTCACATCTCCCTGTCCCTATAAGTTCCCCAGGCCCTGAACATATGACTGTTCTAGCCCTACCAGAAAGTATTGCCCCATCCCCCTTGTGATGGTCTGATGAAGCCAGTTAATGTCTCAAACATCCAATAAAGAACTTTGGTGAAGGAGATGGTCTCTTTGGACACATTGGGGCGGTGCAGAGAAAGGCAGGAAGATGCAGTGAGAGGAGTGGTCCCATGGAGGTAGGACCACACTTTTCTGAGGCTGAACTTCCCTATCTTGAGTGACTCTGTAAAGAGCCAATAGAGAAGCCATTTTCACGATGCATTCGCCAGGAAGAAAGGTCAGACAACAGTCATACCTGAAGGGAGCGGGGACTAACTACCCAAAGATCCTCAAGACCCCCAACCCATTTCCAGAAGAAGCTGAAGGTATAAACTACGCATGCACCAAAGCAAAGAGAATTCTAGAAGCACAGACTGTGCATGATGCTTAATTAGCCCAATAAGCCCAAGTGCCCAGCCAGAGGAGATTCGAGGAATTATAAAGGGACATGAGTCAAAGCCCTGGGTGGCAGTGCCCCTCCAGAACTGGACCAATGCTGGAACCAAGACTGGTGAAATCTTTCTTTTCTGTCTTTCTTTCTCCCTCCCTGCCTCTCCCGCTCTCTTTTTCTCTCTTTCTCTCCTTTTTTTCTCTCATTCTCTACCCCTCTATCCCTATGTATAAGGCAAGGCTTGTCAGGGCATGTTATAAGACATGTCACTAGTCAGGCGGGGTAGGTTGTAAGGTTTGCAGTTTGTCAGTGTGTTATGAGGTTTACCACTTGTTGCAGAGGTTGCAAGGCTTCCTGACAAAGTTTCATACCCATATCTGTTGTGAACAAATAAAAGTTGCATTTTGTGAATTGAAGAATCCCTGGTGTTGTTTCACCTTAATCCTGACCTGGGAATCAGTGAATCTGAGTCATCATCCCGAAAACGGGATGTGACACCCTTCCTCTGAAAACTAGGAAATATTTCCTGAAAACACTTTTGTCACAAAAATTATACATCTATCAAAAAAAGTATTGTTTGCTTTTTTTTTCTGTGGAGAAATATTCCTAGCAATATGATCTAGTCTGTCCAATTTGTAGATTTACCTTACCCTGTCTTCCTATCTATTTCATACTGCTGATTTCTGAAAGTCTCTCAATGCCAGTATTTCCTCCGTCCAGATGGTTAGTAAACAGCACACAAACAAAATAACCCTTGAATTTTCACATTTCCATCTCCAGCAACTATTTATCCTGTGTATCAAACACATCTTTGATTACATTCTCAGTGGGACAATAAAATTATCGCCTCTTATTAAAATCTGATGATGTACACAGGGAAAGAAGTGACAATTGCACAGCATATCTGTTCAAGAACTGTGATAAACTCATCTGTGATGACTTCCAGACAGAGAAAATAATTTCTGAAGGCAGAAAACAGCTCTGTCTGTAGGTTGTTATTAACAGTGCTGTGGCTTGCACGAAGCTGCCTTTAAAAGTAGTAGGCTACTGTACTGAATGCTGATCTTCACGCATAGACTTTTAAAAAAATTGTGCTCCATCTGGAGCAATAAATTTCTTTTGCCTCAAACATTAAACCTTCTTTAATCCTACAGACTAAACAACAGGTGGTAGATTATTTTTCAGAATTAGCAGCCAACTGCTAGAGTAATTCTCAGCCCAATTACTTTGGTTTGAGGTTTGAATTCCATGGCTTAGTGGCAGCCTACATTTCTTACCAGTAGAAACCAATATCCGTCCTCCAAGACACATGTCCCCATTTCCCCAGTCCCGCCAAGGTGAAGACAACTTCATAGCCTTCATTTTAAAGGGAAATACACTTGCTGGCATTAAAACCCTAAACATAATAGGACTCCCATTGCAAAATATAGGAAAGGTTTTTCAAAAGCATTCTGAATTTTCATAGCATTTTCTCCCATTTGGCCTCAAAAAAATCATCCTTTTACTAAAATGGAACAGATTTAGTCCAACACTCAATAGACATAGACAGCACATTATTTTACCTGCCTAGGAGAATATACAAAATACAAAAAAAAATACCCCATGTCAAGTTGACACTAATACTGAAATTTCAAAAACACACCCTAAACTAAATGCACAGTGTCAGCTCAAGTCAATTTAATATCTCATATGACTTGAATTGTTTTGTTCTAAATTTGATCAGTAATCAAAATAAAAATCACCAAAGTAACACATCCTTTTAAAATTCATTTCAGACTAGAAGACAGGAACTTTTCAGTCAGCACATGTTGCCATGAAAACGCCTTAAATCTGGATTTTTTCTGAAATTTTATAGTCATCTTCTTGAAAACAGACCTTTGTCCCCAAACTTCATGTTTCAATAAGCTGGCATTTTCTGATTAAAAATATTTGAGAAAATCCTGACAAGCTGTAATGCTAAGCGCTTCTGAAAAATTCCACTACTGAGTGATTTAAACCATTATCCCGGAGTTGTATAAGTGTATATTTTTAGAAGCAGCAGTTTTTACATGAATGGCCATTATGGGTGCTGCCATGGGAACAGACTAGCAGCAGGCGATCATCAGGTAGTTGGGAGTCCAGACAGCAGCTAAGCCATGGGCATCTCCCCCTTTCCACTCGCCCTTATATATCTGATTGTTAGGTGACCTGTTTAAGGTAGTTACCTTGTTCATCCCCAGTGAGAGCAGGCACCTCCGGAGGGCAATTTATCTCGTCTATCAAACACTGATCTCATGATGGGGCTATTCAGCCTCCTCCGCATCAACTACAGAAGCAGGCCAGCTGCCTGGTTTGGACAAAATGCTGTAGCACCTCCACAGCTCACAGCAGAGAATGTGGATCACTGTGTGGGTAATTGGCTGAACCATCTAATGAAGGCAAACGTGCTCTCTTGCAGACTAGTTGCCCGCATGGCTAGTTAAGGGGCAAGTATTTGCTTGAAAAAGGGTCATCTGAGATTAACATGATGATAAAAAAAGGTGATGGGAACAGCCAAGGTTATCTAAGGCCAAAGTTTTTCAGACAATGATACATTTCCATGAGAGCCTCCCTTCAATTTCAGTTAAATCTACCCCCACCCTACCATTGAAAATAGAGGGAACCATCTGCCTTGTAAAGTTCACCTCCAGACTTAAAGATTTCTTTTAAGTATATTTAGACACAAAAATAATTAAGGCATCACTATATATTGAGCGTGTTAATTGAAAAATCAGGGACTATACACTTAACTTTAATTAGCAACTGTTCAGTGTTTACTTAGGAACTTGTCATGCTAGAACTTGTTTAGCTTGATGCCAAAGATATTTTTGCCATACATATTTTCCATATTGGTTTGAAATAAGGGGAGGATGTGGTGTATCGCACAAGGATATATACATCAACGCAGCAGGCATAATTTCTGATATAATTCTAGAGAAGAGCAACAATTGAAGGTGCCATGATTATTTTTGCTCTGCTCAAGCATGTGACAAACTTCAAGCCTTACTATGGCTGTTTGCCAAATGCATTAAGCCTCTCCTCCCTCTCCAGCCTAATGCTCTAAAGTTCCTGCAATAACAGGCCCATCTCCAGAGCCGGTTCCAGATCAGATGCACTCAACAAGCTGCTGCTGCTCTGCCCTCCTGGCTTGCTCTGCTGGCAGTCCCCAAAACACTCCTCTATGTGCCCCTGCCATATGTACACTGGTTCTGCTCTGTCACAAAGGTTGTTCAGCTTCTTGTCACACTTCCCCACCCATTTTAGGGGCCTACTGAGCTGTTTGGTCACCTGTATGCTATTTCTTTAGGTGTCTCTATGCTTTCTGCCCTGTATCCCCTGTACATATGGATCTATTTTATTCATGACAAAGGCCCACCAGTCATTGATCTAACGTCTTGCTTATACACACAGCTCCAGAGATATCTGCTTCTTCCATTTAGTTCCATTTCTCCTCCTACCTCAGTTTTCTCAGCCCTTCCTCTCCCTCTCCCACATCTTGTGCTCCTGTTGCTGCCTGTCCATCACCATTACTCAGGGTTAGAGTCATAAGAGCCTCCATGCTTTTAACACTGACTTTAGCAACTCACCCCTATATTTAATTCCTGTGACTATACAAGGGCATTATGTATCCTCTTTTTTACTCCACAGACACCATCTGATATGTTTCTACCAGGATTCAGCAGATCAGACCTGTTCCCTACAGAGCAAAGCAAGCTTTGCAAGAACAGAGATGGAGTGATTTATTCCCTAAACCTGTTCGTGTCAACGAGAACTGAGAATATCAATGAGCTGCCAATTAGTGGTATATTATGAGATCTTGATACCAGTAATGTCAACAGTGAGACAGGGCCATAAAATCTCCAGTTCTGTAGGTCATAATAGGCCATAGGAATGCTTACTGGAAACTCAGGAAGCAGCACAGGTCACACACCACTTAAAGCTCCGGAGTTACTGCCTTTCCTTTGTACAGACAATTCTGTTACATCCTGCCTTAGATACTGTGTGTGCATTATTTAAAAACAGAACTGGTACAAAGACACAAGTTATTCAACACCCACTTCTTTAGAGCCTGCACTTTGTCGGCGATATTTCTAGACAATAACAGTAAACACTTCATTTTAACTTTAACCTCAGCAGTAGCAAAATACTATAATGTGCTAAAAATTGAATGCAGACACAAAAACCCACAAGCGCAATTTTCAATTAAATTAAGTGCCACTTCTTTGTTTTCTTTGATTCTTGACAGCTCAAAACTCAGTTTGGGGGAACTTCTCCTTCGTGAACATTTTGAGGAGGTAAACACAATCTACTGGCTTTTTCCTTTTTGAAGTATTGTTTTCTTATAGCCAGCATTTGCGAGAACACAATTATTAATTTCTACAACGTAGTCCCCATCACCTCACCTTCTTTTTGGAGAGGGCAAGATGAATGTAAAGAGAAGATGGTGCTTGCTCAAAATGAAATAATCATAAAAGAATAATTTCTACATCTCAAGAGAACACAAAGATGACAGTCTCCAAGTATGCAGAAGCTGAATATGCACAGAAAAGGGCATGGAAGGCTCAGTCTACAGGAACATTCAGAACACAGCATCTCAGCAGAATCTTCTCTTCATCTCATAACTGGTGGGAAGGACATAGGACCTTCCTAGGCTACACATGCACAGCAAGTAGGTAATGCAGCCCTGTTTGAAGGGAGAACAGTAGACTGCTGCAGTAAGAAAACACTGCAATACTCAAGATGAGCTACTCTGGCCACTTTAGCCAGCACCTTTGAGCCAACATAAGGCACATCATCAAGCATCTAATGGATTTAGGCATATTCATTCCAAAAGGGCTACTGAAAATCTGCCTTATAGCCCATGTGGATATCCGTGTAAAATTTTGAAGCTGAAGCTCTAATAATCCTACTTAAGGCCCAAATACCAGAAAGAGATTTGGATGCTTTCACTGCCCTCATAGTAAATAGTCTATTTTGCTACTCACTGCTATTGCCATATGCACACTTTCAGGTGAAGGTTTATATTGTCATTATGTATCTTTATTACTTGCTAGGAGAGAAGCTATTGGACTTATAATTATCCATTACTGGTACCTGGATACATTTCCAGAGGGAAGCTATCCACTAATTCATACTCTTGTCATGTTTGCTGCATCGCATCTAATGTCATTTTTCTAAATTAGATAAATAAAATATTTATATTTGGTGACCTTGAAAAGAAATGTGGACCACTAGCTCAGGATGAATTTCCTTGAATTCAATAAATATTAATAGAATACAACAAGCACCAGAGCAGAAAAAGAACGACTGATACACCCCTAATGAGTGTGGTGGCATTTATTATTTAAATGACCATTAGAAACACTCTTAGCCTTTTGAGGAATTCAGGCAGGAGTAGTAGACAGATGCTCCTGTATGCAGGAGATTAATCATTCACTCTGTGCAATGCAGGACCAATTAATTCATTTTTTGTGTCATAGGTTATTTTTTTCTCTCCAGTAAAGAAAAGCAAATTAAAATTAAAATCTGAATCTTCTTAGGTGTCTACCTTATGTAGTAGGAAGTAGTGCTGTGGCTTCTGGGTAGGAGACAGCACTTGCCACACAAAGTACTGTAGGCTGGCTACAACCAGTTTTGTTAATCCTTGCAAGCAAACCATGTTTCAGAGACAAGAGGACAAGCACACTGTCATAGAATAAAAAGTGTTTTGACATGCTTGTGCCGGAAATAGCATTTCTGGTCAGTAATGGAAACTGCTGGGTTTTAGCAGATCTTACAAGCCGTATAACAGACAGATCTGGAGGACTGGATTTAAGACTCAAGTTTCATCATGCTGGCAGCTGGGTAACATAAGTTACCATCACTGGATTAAAATCCATAGATCACAGTGATGTATAGCACTCAAGACCATGGCAGACAATTGTAAAAGTTGAGATAAGAAAGAATGGCGATATGTAGCACAATTCTTCCCTTTATGTCTATAACAACTAGTTCCACCATACAGCAAAAGAACACCACAAACCCAGGGTGGCCCAGTCCCATCCTCTGGTCAACTGTCCTTGCTGTACCATCGCCCTGTACCACCACCAAAGGGTTAGACAAGTTGCTTACAGGGTCTGCACTTCAGCTCCAAACCTCAGAACTTGCAGAACAATGTCATCTACCATACAACCACAGGCCAGAGGAAAATGTATCAAGTAAGCATTGGCATAAACAGACCCTGAAGTCAGACAAAGGGTTTAAGTTCCCCATTGTACATTTTGCATTAGATTGAACAAGCACAGAAGATTTGTCACAATGAAGTTCTGATGCTGGTTTCAATGTAATTCTGATTATTTCCACAAAAATTTGGAGATGAAAAGGAAACAAAATAAATCATCATGTCAAATAACATGCTTACTGGCTGTATAGGGCAAATACAAGGGGGAAAAAAATAAAAATCAATATACTCCATTGATATAATCAGTACTCCTTGGTATCTCAAAAAAATAACTTCTGAAATGAAAGACTGCTATTTAACATAGAAATTTTTCAAATCAGGCTGAGTGAAATAGATACAAAAATTAGCATTTTTGTATATGTAAAGCAACAGCATTAAAGGCTTAGTACCACTTGTTCTGGCAAATCTTTGTGAAAGATAACAGAAAGCTGAAGCTCTTAGGCATCCTCTTATTAAAGATAAATGCAGCAGAAGAGCCACATTTCTTATCTCTCTTGCTACTGCATGTCCTTAGCTTCACACCTTGATTTGCTGGCTGTTAAACAAGGGGAGCTCTTGCTTTACGGCTGGCTAGTAAGGTTTTGAAAGGTTATAAAATTTTGAGTAGCCTGAACCTGTTTAGATAAGGCTCAGAAAAAAAGGTAAGTTGTTTGGTGGGATAGTTACTCCACCCTTCCCTTCCCCTGGAGAGTTCTGCTAATAGGTAGGTACCTCTCAAAAGGCTGGAGACAGGAGGCCTTTTGCCTCCAAGCCCAACCTAAGTCCATGAATATCTACTCTCAGGTTTGATCCAAGTTGGAAAATGATGTCCCTAAGATGGGAATTGGGACACAGAAATCCTAATGTCTTTTAGAGGGCTTTTGGGGAGATGAAGGTAAGTTTGCAAGATTTTTGTTACAAGCATCAAAGTTTAAAGCCAGACACTGATTTGGTGTAAATCAACAAAGCAGCTCTGATTTCTGCTGAACAATTTCAATGAAGATTAGATCGGGAAATGACCAAGTGAAGGGTAGCCTGGTTGCAGAGGAATAGAAGCTAGGAAGAGGATGACTTTTTACTTTTTATTTTTTACTTTTTACTTTTTACTTTTTACTTACTCATAGAAAAACTGGCTGCTCATGGCCTGGATGAGCGAACGGTCTGCTGGATCAAGCACTGGCTGGATGGACGGTCCCAGAGTGGTGGTCAATGGAGTTAAATCCAGCTGGCAGCCGGTCACAAGTGGTGATCCTCAGGGCTCAGTGCTGGGACCATTTCTGTTCAACATCTTTATTGATGATCTTGATAAGGACACAGAGTGTATCATCAGTAAATTCGCAGATAACACCAAGCTAAGCAGGAGTGTTGATCTGCATGAAGATAGGGAGGCACTACAGAGAGACTTGGATAGATTGGATCCGTGGGCCAATGTCAACGGGATGAGCTTCAACAAGGCCAAGTGCCACGTCCTGCACTTGGGCCACAACAACCCCATGCATCGCTACAGGCTTGGGGAGGTGTGGCTGGAGAGCTGTCTGGAAGAGAGGATCTGGGGGTTCTAACTGACAAGCAGCTGAACATGAGCCAGCCGTGTGCCCAGGTGGCCAAGAAAGCCAACGGCATCCTGGCTTGTATTAGAAATAGTGTGACCAGCAGAAGTAGGGAGGTGATAGTCCCCCTGTACTCTGCACTGGTGAGGCCACACCTTGAGTATTGTGTCCAGTTTTGGGCACCTCAATACGAGAGAGATATCGAGGTGCTGGAGCGAGTGCAGAGGAGGGCAATGAAGCTGGTGAAGGACCTGGAGAATAAATCCTATGAGGAGCGATTGAAGGAGTTGGGACTGTTTAGTTTGAGGAAGAGAAGGCTGAGGGGAGACCTCATCACTCTCTACAACTACCTGAAAGGACATTGTAGAGAGGTTGGTGCTGGTCTCTTCTCACAGGTGATTAGTAACAGAACAAGGGGGAATGGCTTTAAACTGCAACAGGGGAGGTTCAGACTGGACATTAGGAAAAAATTTTTCACCGAAAGAGCGGTCAGACAGTGGAATAGGCTGCCCAGGGAGGTGGTGGAGTCACCATCCCTGGATGTGATTAGGGGTCATTTAGATGAGATGCTGGGGGATGTGGTGTAGGGGAGAACTTTGTAGAGTAGGGCTGATGGTTGGACTCGATGATCCAAAGGGTCTCTTCTAACCTGAATGATTCTGTGATTCTGTGATTCTATGATTTTAAGGCTGCTTTTGTAAACGTCAGGTGTCTAGATGCCTGTACATTACATCACACTGGTTAAGGATCAAGTTATTTCACAATTACCTCGATAAAGTCAGATGTTTATTGCAAGGTAGATAATGATCATCTACCTGAGTATGATGGAAAAACTTTTTAGGTGCTGATATGTCTTTTTGAAAAATAAGATTGGAGCTGAGATATTCCTTTCTCTTCCCTCTTCCTTCCCCTCCAACGCTCTCCACAATGGTTTAAGTGAATTTCATGTTGAAGGTATAGACTTAAACCTCCTGAGACTGATTTTTTCAGTTCATTATCAGAGCAAAGAATACAGGTAGAAGCTGGACAGCTTGTTGAGCATAACTTCTCAACACATTCCCTGTTACTGCAACACAGTCATGTCTACAAACAAGAAAATTTATTTATTCCTCTTGATATTTAGACGTCTTGCTGCCAAACACACTACCAGAACCTAGCAGCTTTTGCCACCATTCACTCCTATGCAAGGCTACATTTAAGCACATTCTTACCACTGAATAGGTGTTTACAGTCAACTGATTTCAGCGCTTACAACCTCTACACATTACAGTCAAGAACATTTTAGGTTTTGTGGCATTGTGCACAAGTAGGTGGCTTGCAAATCAGACACTAAACAGATACTCTATAGCAAAGCAGCACTCCAAAGGTTTTTCTATGGGACCCTAAAGTCATTAAATAGGAGGCAGTGATAGGGCAGAGAGATTAGAGTGCTGGTGTGGGTTCAAGTCCTACTCTGCCACTCACCTCCTCTGTCATCTTGGACAAATGATTTAGGATGATGGCACTCCTTTGCTTCCCAAAGATGTTGCAAGAGGCACAGATACAGTGGTGACTGAAGATCTTGCAGCCTCCTACAAAGAGGTGATAGGTCATCTCTGTCTCTGCCGTTAAGAGTTATCCTGGGGAATATAAGAATGTGAAAGGAAAGCAGGGCCAACCGCTGTTTTCCAAACCTAATCTTTTCATAGGATTGAATCACCTTGTTATTTTCATGCATCACAAAAGAAAGTCTTGCCACAGACATACATCCCCTTATTAACAGGAGACAAATTCATGTAATAGGGAAAACGTCATTCCTTCTACTTCAAAGCAGAGGGTAGTTTAGGAACTTCTATGTAGTCCAGAGAAGGAGAAAAATTAATAGTTAAGCATTCACTTAAATAAGAAATTGTTATGACAACTTCTACATAATTATGAAGTATTTCCAGCCAATTACCTCTTTCAGCAATCTCATTTGTCTATAGTGCACACTGATGTTTGTGTGCTTTACAACAAAAACAATGAAATGCCCATATATCTTTGGAAGAGTAACAGACCTTTGTGCCTGTTGGCTATTAGTCATGAGGTGCAACTATGAAGAATCATGAATACCTCTGAATTTGATGGAGCTTACACTCTCGGTATCACTCCATTTGTTCCTCCAAAAGCGGCTGTTGCAGATCTGCAGCACGCTTTATTGCCAGGCTAACTTTTTAACTAGATAAAAGGACATTCAAGCCCCCTATGGCTCTTACTCACAGTTTAGTCACGGCTAGATGAATTAGAGGCTGAAGCACTTCCAAATGAAGCGTGATGTCCATTCAACACTGGCAATCAATGCTCCTAAATTTCTCTGTGATCAAGTCTGAGCTTCACTGTTATGGATTCAGGAGCACATGATTCAGTCTCTATATCAACAAGTCCAGTCAGGTGAGCGTGTACCTGCATATGAGAATTTTCTCTCTAGCATCTGTTACAAATAAACACAAGTCAGGACCAGTTTCCAGTGAAGCTCTGAACATTGAGTTTTACTCAAGATACAATGCTCTTGTTACTAACAGTGATTTTCACCATGACATTAGAACCTATAAATGGTGACTATAATGTCCATAAATACATAGTCCTCTGAACATTAACTTTACAAATAGGTTTGCAATGACTGGAAAACTTTTGGATATCCATCAGTTGAAAACTGCTGACTAATATCAGCAACAGTACAGGTAGAGCGGCATCATCTGCAGAAATAGTGTCCTGGACCTCCACTCCTCTGGCTGATCTATGGCAAACCAAACAGACTGCTATCCACCAATTTCCTGAAGGGTTCTGGTAACAATACCCACTCTCGAATTCACAAAGCACAAGTCCATTCACTAACACACCACAGAAATCCTTAATGGCCCTAGAACCAACAGAAGTGCCCTCAATATGATTTTTCCAGATGCTGCAGTTGCTGTGTTAATTCACCTGCCTTTTGCATAACCAAAAGGCCTATGCTTCACTACATATACATGCTCCAGAAATACCAGGCATCAGCTGTCTTGGTCTGTGACACAAGACACCAACAGCAGAGAACACCAAGAAAAGAAGCTGCAGAGAGTTGTATGCTAGCACTGCCAAACCAGACAGCGTGAAGTCAATTTAAAACAAGAAGTGGTTTAGTTACACTGACACCTGACTTTGCCCACTCTAATCCCAACAAGTCAACTGATGGCTATGTCACACCTTAACAGTTAGAACATAATGTCCCCTTTTGAAAGTCTCATGCCATGTGTGTGATGTTACCTGTCACTGGAAAGATGGAGAACATCACATTCCTAAAGCAATTGGCTCAGATGTGCAAGAGTTAAAATCACTCACAGTTCCTCTTTCAAGTAATGTTTTGTTCAAGTAATGCATGCCAGAGTGGCAGTACACCTCTGCTCACAATGCCTGTTTTACCTGTCTCCTTTCTATTAAACAAAGACCAACTTCAAAAAACCCCAATAATATATAACCCAAAGTTTAACTCATTATTCTGGTTTAAAAAAAAGAAAAAAACCACTGTACAATAGAAGGCAGAAAAAAAGTCTAGAACATGATTATCAGTATTACAATAATTTAAATATTATTCAGATGTTTTTAGTATTCTGTAAAAAATCAGGGAATTGTGTATGGTTTTTAAATCTTCTAATCATTTCTACATTCCAGAAGAAGCTAATCCCTGTGACACTCCACTGGATAAGGCACTAAATTACAGGCAAGCATGTGGTATTGCAGAGTAGGCAATTTAAAGCCTTTCTTTAAAAAAATCATCCTTGATTGAAGCATCTGTGATTTGGTTTATGCAGGTGATACTAAAAACAGTTTCCTGATGAACATAGCTTCCGGCACAATTATTTATTTCAAAAAAGTTGTATGTCTGAACTGGGTTTCAAAAGAGATTGGGCAAAACAGGCATTTAAACCTTTGACTCATTCTTAAAAGATCATTTTTATCTACACTGAATTGAAATGCCGTTGAGAAAGAAAAAAGACATTACTCAAGCTAGAAGCATGTTTCCTGCTTTAGAGGTGAACAGTATATATACACCATACCTCTTGTCTCAATAGCTAATTAAGCATGTGTTTAAGTGCTTTGTTTAAAGACATGCCTGTTTGGTAAAGGCAGAAGTGTCTTATTGAATTCAAGAGTATAATGCTATGTATGCACTTCAATGCTTTGAAGAACTCCTTTGATTTGATGAAGAAGAATTTCAGAGAGAAAAGAAAAAGATGGTCTCCCTGAGTTCTTAAACTGAACTGTATAGGCGATTTCTTATTTGCTGGAAAAGACTTCATCTGCAGCACTTAATTTCTAACAAAGGAGCTCTGTAATTACCTCTTGGAGCTTGCCAGTGTAAACACAACAGAACCCAAGAAGCTGCTTTGCAAATGAGGGTTAGTACAGCATATGTATACCATATAGAAATGGACAGCATTAAAAAAGGTTAATCCTCAGCTGCAAAAGATATTAAATGGACTCTCTTATTGAATACCCTAACAGCAAAGGGGGAGAGAAGAAAAAAGCATTGCCTCTCAGATACTTAATTATCTGCAATGTATATGCAAATATCCAGAATCTGATGAGGTCTTTACTTTTCACCTTTAAGCACAACATTAGTAATTCATGAAGCCACTACTAATGTTGTCGAGCTCAAGCAGCAGTGAAAATTAAGCACTAATGACTTCAAAGGTAGGGTGCCCATAAAATGAGTAGACATGTCGGAGGTCATCCGTACTATCCGAACTTAAGTGATGGAAAACAGTGCATCAGCTCAACATTTCATCAGCTGCATATTTCTAAAAAAGCATCACTAATGCCAAGGGTGGTTATAAAGACAGCAGGTGAGTTGCTATGAACAGAAGTTTACACCACCATTACTAAGAAGATCCCCACACATTTCCTGGCCTTAAAAACTACCAGTTTATGAGACAGCATTTCAATAAGGCCACAGAAGCAAAATAAAACACTGGCGAGTCACTGTACTGGGGAGGTGGGTGAACAAGTAAGAAAACTGTGACCACTTTGGTTCTATAACCTTTCCTGAGGATAGGGAGATTCAAGTGAGCTGCAGAGTTACGTTTACATAGTCATTGAGCTTCTCCGGGCCACTTGTGAAGTCTGAGCCCCAGTTATCTGAAGAGTTAATCTGTGACAAACCACACTGCAGTAAGTCAGTCAACAATATGTCTGTTAAGTTGCTCCTAGAAATCCACTGGACTTTCAAGCTATCCAAACAAGTGTATATATATAGCTATTACAGTAAGTTTAGTCCTGAGAACTAGCAATACAGTTTATGCAATATTAAATAGCAAGTATTGAATTTACAACATAAAAATTACAGGGTTATTTTGAAGTGAATGATACATTAATAAATTAAGATAGCTGCTCTTGGCATAACTGCAATCAAGCCTTCTATGAAGATGTTTCTGTACAACTCATTTTCCATCTTACTGTGCTTTCAGTATTTCAACCCAAAAAGAACATTGGAAGAAAAATTTAGTATAAATAACTCCAAGAAAGAGGACAAATCAATGGGCCCAGTGTTTCCATGCTGTTGAATTATTTAAGTACTGTTTGACTTGCATGATTCCAATATACAGATATGTCAGAAAATGTGCTGCTCTGGAAGACCATAGGCCCTGTTGGTATCCATTTAAATAGCCCCATGAAGCTATAGCAATTTACACCCTTGGAGGATCTGCTCTAGACTATGAATAGAGATGGGAGATTTGATTTTTAGTGATATCTCCATGAAAAGCTGGCTTGTAGACCAGAGATGTATCTGGCTGCTTAGATTTTTGACAATAAGCATGAAGACTATTGGAACGTATATTTAGAATCAATAAACCTGACTCTTAGCATGGATGGGTGGTAAAGGCACACAAGCTGATGTGTGTTAGAAATAGTGAAATCAGTTAATTAAAAATAAAGAAGGACAATAGGGGGAAAATTACATTTTCCAGAGTTACAGTACAGCTCTTTAAATGGATTCACAATATAAAATAGATGAAATGGCAAAAAAAATCCCAAATACACATGCTACACAATCAGATCAAATGGCATATATTTTATTACAGGAAAAAGGAACACGTAGTTGCACCTTTTGCAACACACTGAGATTAATCATTCATTATGAGTCTGGCAGAAAATGAGAAGGACTGGATAAAAGACTGCTGCCATCAGTGACACTCCCTGAATTTAACAAGGTAAAACTCCTGTTCAGCTGGAACGATGAAATTATCAAGGTCTGGGAAGCACAGAACTGAGAAAGCATAAATGATTTATAACTGACTGAGGACTATGGCTTAGCGTGTCTCTCAGCTATGAATTCACCCGCCTCAGACAGGAGAGGAACTCCAGACTATCAGCAGGAACATGTCTCTCCCATCTCTCCCTAGACCTGGCAGGACACCAAAGGTACATGGCAATCTCAGGGAGGAACATGGGGCCATTTTAAGCATGGTACCATAGCCAGTCCACTGGGCTTTTATGGAGCTGTTTCCTGCTTTACCAGGTGTACCTCAGACCTGCAAAGAATTGCCTGCTCTTTGCAAGACTTACTTCAGTGCTCCCTACTGCTGCAGTGCCTGGATTTTTGTATATTTAGTACTGTGTCAGTCCAGCTTTCTATTCCTCCCAGAAATCATGCAAATGCTGAAGATGTAGCATGGAAAAACATGATGCTGCCTAGCAGATGGGGGCCTTTGCCTCTCAGCAGGGCCCTGCACTTGAAAGAGCACTACAAAGAAACAACCCCCTGGCAGCCCAGCCCAGCAAGTCCTCCCACCCCTGGCAACCAACACACACATGTTGGGTGAGAGATGCATGTTAACAAAATGCAGTTTCCCACACCAGGCAGTATTTTGCAATAAGATCTTTCTTCAAGAGGCCCCTCTGACCTACTGGCAGTCACAGAAGAGGTATGCCAAGAAAGCAGTATGCCATGGCTTCACTTGGGCCCCACAGTGCCCATAGAAGAACAGCTACTACTGAAGATATTAGAATATGTTCAGGAAATGCTTGAAGATAAGCATGGACAAACTGGCACCTTAGAGCCAGGACTAGCTGCACTTGCCAGACTAGACAGACAAGTTAGAACAGTCAATTCCTGTTTGAGTTGTAAACTTATACGCTGCAGGGCTTACTCCTGAACCTGTGGAACAAGATTATAGCTGACAAAACTGGAATCAAGAGACGATCTGACATATACAGCGATACACCTGGCACAGAAATGCTAGAAAACAACATTAAAATAAAAATTCTGGTGAGGCTGGAAATGCTCAGACTTTGATGTATAAAAGCCAGCCCTTAGTTATAGGGATTTAGGTAGGTTGTATCATAATTGCTAACCCCAGGATTTCTTTTTCTGAGGCAGGTGGCTCTGCCTAGCACCAGCCCCATGTTGTCACTCCGCTTCCAGCCAGTCTTGCTCAGCAAGCACTGGAATGTGTCTGCTCAGTGGTCTAGCTATGTGAACAGTGCCATGCTCTTGCCTTTGCCTCCTCACAAAAAGTGGATTTGTGACTATTTAAAATGGAAATACTGCTTTCCAGCATGAGAACTCCACTTGCTGTTGGGGATCTTATGCAAAAGAAAAATAATTTATATTAACATATGTAAAACCAAAAGAAAAAACCCTTTGAGAAATGCATGTAGCCAGCTGGGGAACAACCCCTGAGAAAATTGTTATACAGTGGTTAGTGAATTACCTTTTCCAGAGTGGCAGCAGCTAAATTATCAATATCCAGCAAGTTGCTGTCTTGATTACAGAAAATCCTAAAGGCAATAAAACCTCTTCAATGAAAGAACCAACTGCATTGCTATTTGCAGAATCAAATCACTTACTTCATGTCAAGCCTTTGATTTCTGCATGCTTCTTTTGAACTTTGAAGGTCGCGTTATGCATTAAAACCTGAGCCCCATACAGTTTTCTCTGCCTTGGAAAGTGAAAAGAGTTTAAACTGTGATGGTAAAGGGGGAATAATGTGAAAATTGGTATGGAAATTCCTGCACAGCCAGCCAAAACTTACAGTTCTAGGATGATCTTGGGGACCCAACAAGGTCCTGATTCAGCTTCAGTTTTTATGAATGCAGAAGAATGAAACAGTGTTAACTGAGAGAAGAAAAACCAGCCAAAAACCCACCCCAAATGCAAGAACTGAACATCTTTATTGTGGCCTTGTCTACAAAGCCTCATTTAATGTCTCAACCATCACATCTAAACTTTTGCTATTTATTCTATTAAAACAAATTTTAAAACAGGAGTTCTCAAGGCTGTGGTTGGCTCCTTATGCTCATTTTAAGGACACAACATCACGTTTACCAATGTCAGCAGAAGCCTTCATAGGTCTCCTGTTATTTACAGTAATTTTATTTTTGCTGGACTTCTGGAAGAGACTTTGAATAAGCAAACATATGCAAGAGAAAAAGGGAGCCTGGATTTTTTCCATACCACCTTTCTATTCTTTCTCACTTTTCAAAGATATTTTTTAAAGTCCTTAATTTTAAAGATGGGATTTTCAGATAGATGGCAGCTAATTGACTTGAATTGGTCCTCCAATTTTCTGTGATACTAGGGTGCCTAACTGCAAATACCATTTCCAGATTATAGTTCTTTCCCCTAGCTGAACACACCTTCCTGAGAAAAAGCCTACCTTTTGGGAAGTGAATCTGAGGGACTCAAATTTAGATATTTGGGGGACCAAGCAGCATCATATTAACTCATGCCTCAAAAGAGGTCTGTACAAGGAAACTAGGGACAAACTGGAGTTCAGAGATCCCAGGAGATACAAAAGTCGAAGAGGTCTGACCCTTTCAGGGGAAGCACTACTTGAGATACCACGTGTCACAACAAAAGCAAAGGAAATGCTGGGTTTTATTGATTCCTCAAAACTCCACAGGTAAAGTGGAATTTATCAACATTCAGGGGATGCAATACACATTCCCTGAGGATCATCAATTACCTTGTGCAGGCACCTGTCATTATTTAATAACATTTCTCTTTTGCATTTCGCTATTCAAACATATTGACATTCAGTATTTTCTTGGGGTGCAGCACAATCCAGAACTCACTGATCTTCTCAGCCTTCTATCTGCAAAGTGGGCTTTGGCATTAGGAAGGGATAGGTGAGTGCACGCATCCCACCTTGATTTCTATTTTTGCTAGGATATCCTTTGAAATCTTGTCATTATTAAGACTGGAAAACTGAAAAAATCAACAGCTTGTTTCTTAATATAGATATGCAGGAGAGAATCATCTTGCCCAACACTGAATGGCTAAAAGTCAGGCATCTAGGCTTAGCTAGTTATTCTGAAGAAATAAAGCGCCTCTCACAGACATCATATCAGAGGGAGCTTAAACCACTACTTAGACACTTGCCCCGCAGATGGGCAAATTAATCCTTCCCCAGGATTCCTACTTTGCATACCCTAGCCTTTGCTTTTCTCCTATAGTTGAACCACAAAGCAGTAGTAATGACCTTCTATTTACAACTGATGCATTTCAGCACCATTTAGGAAACAGTAACTGGGTGAGTTTCAACAGAAGAAGCTTTCCTTACTTTTCTGTGCAGGAGATGATGGTTTCTTCTAAGAGTAGAATTATGAAGTATTTTTAATGCCGATAGTGTGACTAATCACCTCGAGTATTCTGCAAGAAATACATATGAAGGGTGCACATAACTACATCACTGCTAATCAAAAGCATCCTGAGCATTTTATAGTGTTTGTTACTGAAGTGAGAGACAGAATCATGTCAGTCTTCAGCTGTCTGCAGGACTGAGTATAGCAGTAAACCCAAATTATAACAAGTGACCAGAAGCATCTTTGCAGCTGGTCTTTTGTGCCTAATCCTATTTTCACAGCATCAGAGTGAAAGCAGTTCAAAACATGTTTAGAACTGGTAACAGAACACTTATGCATGAGTCTGAATGAACCCCTCACAGACCTAAAAGACAGAACTGATTGTAAAAACAAACAAATTTGTGTTTGATCTGACAGTGTCTCACACACTGGATTTCCTTGCTGTCCCAGAGATTAGCTTATACCCAGTGCTGCAGACTGTTTGAAGCTAGTTGTTCTTTCACCTCCAAAAACCAAGGGGTAACTCTCCATCATGAGTCCAGTAGATTTAGCAACATGTGGAGGCAGTGACAGACCTACGCAGTCATCCAGCTTTCCTGCACAAAGGCGTTATGACATGCAGTAATAGAAAACCTGCAACACAGAACTCCCTGTTAAAAAAGCTAGCAGATGGCAATTCAGAGGAGAGATTCCTGGAGAAAGAGAAACAATGAGAAGTAAATCACAAAAAGGTTGGCACAGGAGCTCAATTCATGACCTTTATAAAGTCCTCTGTGTACACAAAGCCCAGCTGTACTTTTTGGTTCAGACTGAACAGGATTTCTTCATGGCTTTCAACCCTGCAGGTGCAGATAAGTAGACAGAAGGCCAGGGACAACAGCAGCACTCATGGAGTAACCAGAGACTGGTTAAGGCCTCTGGCTATTACTTCAGTTTAGACCTCACTCGAGGTTTGTGCCTCACATGATGCTCCCAGCTGCCTGTGGGAACCCCATTAAGTAGGGCTGGAAGTCAAAAACTGGGTGTTTCCCAAAGGTGGAAGACAGACAGGCTGTGTGCTAGCCCAATTCCTCTCTGCTAGCTGCAGCAGCTGACAAGCCTGGATAGCTGCCTGCCACCACTGTGCCACAACCCCCCGTGGTGGTGGCAGCAGCCAGGAGGTGCTCTAAACAGCCAGCTCAGACACTGCTCCTGGACATACCTCCTTTCCCTTCTAGTGCCCTCGGTCCTCATTCATTGTGAAAGTCTTTTGTAAGGTACAGATGGGTTCACCCTGGCTCCCTTATGTTCATCATCAAATGAACATGAGGCTTCCCCCCCATCCTTCAGACAGAAGATGCACAGTCCAAGCTGCCTCTGTTCCTGGTTTGCCTACATGCATGGAGAATTTAAGTCCCACAACACAAGTCCAAGGCACGTGGGAAGGACCTGATGACCTGTTGTCACTACAGCTGACAGAAATGGCCCTTAAAACTCTGAGCACTAAACTATCTAAGAAATACATTCACTTCCCCTTGGAATGGCATTATAGTCCTTCACTGGCCTGAAAAACAAACAAACCATGCCTTCTTCCCACTATCCTCACCCAAACATACACAGCACAGCTCCAATTACCCAAATACTTCATGGGAGATCCAAAATACCAGTTAGATTTGGAAACGATCCCCCCGGGCTTTAAAGACTGCCTCAGACACCCATGACCCAAGCACACAGACTTCAATGCCTCTTGGCTGGCTCTCCAGGTTTTGCGGGCAGCAAGCCTGTGCTCTGGGACCAGTAAGCCCAAAGGGAAGATCAGAGGATTCCCTGTGGCCAGCTGGCTCTGATAGCAAGCGGGTGCTTATGCAAGCAATGCCAAGACAACAGGAAGGAGATGCCAGACATCTGGCTTAGTAGTACACCATAGGGAACATAGCTGTCTCCTGCATTCATCTATCCAGCTACATTCACCTAACTGGTACACATCAGCAAAGTATCTGTCTCCCTGTAGCATGCACTCTTTGCTCTCAAAAACATACCAAGCCTCACACAACCAATGCTGGGAATAGCACAGCGCTAGCTATAAACAGAAGAACAGAACCCACCATAGGCTTAGCTATTTTGCATGCAAAATAACATATAACACTGAATCATTTGCTTTGAAAACATGCAACTAACCACAGAATAGCTCACCAAGCCCAACAGCCCTCATTACATCATTAATAAGGTGCTCTTCATCCTCTTCCCCCTGCTTTAACTAGCAGGTCTGTTATCAACACCACTGACAACAGGATTTCTTACATATAAACAAGCATACTGTCTTGCAGTCACCACATGCTGTTTGCTCTTTGGGCAAGTTTGCATTACAACTTTTAGCAGAGTGAAGCATAGCTAAACTGCTAGCTAATCTGCAGATTATTTTAAGACAACAACACTTCCCTTTCTAATTAGGGCTAGTTAGGATTATTTTACCTATATATGTATAAACAAAACCAAACACTGTTTCATCGAAACAAGCTCTCTACAGATAGATACTGCATTAAGGAGTTTCGCTGGGAGAAATTGTACAGGTTCAGGAAAGATTTCCAGTGAAATGAGTATTTTGACTACAGGGAACAATTTGAGAGACCTTTGTCCCTGCTAGAGAGCTAAATGGAGCATACTGTGTATTACACTAGACTTGGCTGGTGGGTACAGCACCAGATTCAGGCTCAGCTCAAGCTGGCACATAGGGACCAGAGACTAGCAGCCTTCCACAGTGACTCCAGGGTGACCAGCCGTGACGTGACCACAGCCAGCCAGCTGGGCTGCAGTCATCCTTCTGGCAAGCAGAGGCTGGCCAGAGAGCCTCCAAAAAAATAAAAAGAAGAGCCAAGGCACTTGAAGGGCCTGGATTTGCCATTGACTGAATAGTCAGCAATGACTGGATTAATAATTTAGCCACATACCCTAGGGCTAAGTGAGTAGACTGTCAGTGAGCTCTACAGTTTGGGCTGTTTGGGTTTTTTCCCCCCACGGAAGCTACTGGTTTTCATTCAAGAATGCTCGTTGAACTTGACAACATTGACTGAAGGAAAAGAAGAACCATGAAATGTTTCATCATGTGAAAGAAATTCTTATTTTATTAACAAGAGAATAATGCATCTTGAATTTGAAGTGGCCTTTTAAATGTAAAGTGGTTTTATTTTTTACGTATATTTAGAGAGAGTTTGAAATACAGGAGTTAAATTTGGAAGGGAACATGCAACAAAGACATCCATAGTGGGACTGCCACCTCTAAGGGACTTGAGTGCTAAAACAGTTTCAGTAGTTAATGGTATACACTATCAAAATTTGTGAGCACATTCTAATTCTGACAAAACTTTAACTTTGTCTTCCATAAGTTACATACCTCTAAAACCCATCCCTCAGGCCTGGTTACAAAGCATGAAAGATCAGAGGACGATACAAATGGCTGCTTTTAAGAAAAATCTTGTATATGTATAAGCATATACACTTGTTTGAGCCATGCCACGAAACATGACTCCACATTCATTGCAACTTCTCTTACACCTCTGACCATGCACACAGATGCAAAGACAACCTTGCTATTTCACTCCAGAAGCAGAACTCATGAACAGCAGCAAACTGACACTGTTGGTTTCATTGTTTTCAGGTTGTTTGGTTGGTTTTGTTGCTTTTTTGTGTTTTTTTTTTTCTTTTTTTTTTTCTTTCTTTTTTTTTTTTTTTTTTATCTGGCTGCTTGGGGAAAACACTTGAAGGTATCTTGTTCCTATTCGGTAAGGAGGCAGCAGTAACTTAACGGAAAAACGTATTCCCCCATCCAGTTGGGAATTCTATGTTAAGAAGAAAATCCCTCAAAGATGGAAACACTAGAACTGAAAAACTTATTTAGAAAGACTCCAGCAAAACCTCACAGAAACCATAGCCAGCTTAAAGGACTGTATGTGCCACCTGAATCCAGTGCAACCTGGCTGGGCTACAACTCTCACAAACCCTCACAAGCTTTCTTGCTGCAGTAGAGAATAATAATTTTGGACTTGTCATCTGAACACACCCCGCAGCCTAATGCATTGCTAACACCTTCCTAGTAGTAGAGCTGCATCAAGCCATCATCTGTGTTATACTTTGGAGCCCTAGCTATTTTCATATGTTAAAAAAAACTAACAAAGGAAGGAAGTTCTTGGGCAAAATATTTTAAGCCAAAACAGACTTCAGTAAGGCTATTGTTTCTCCTTTACCTATTGCAACAAATACCAGATGAGATACGATGTACGCTTTATAGGCAGCCTTGTGAAACCTTCAAGTGCTATGCATAGTAAAGTCCACTGCTGAGACTGTGATCAAAAACTGTAATATGGGACAAATGTCAAAGTGAGAAAAGAGCTAGGAAATGTTAATAGCATGCCTTTAATTGCATGCTGGCTCTTCATCACAAGGCAAACGGCTTGCTAGAGCTTCAGTTGTACTACAATAACAGTTTGCTGAAATGAATGTAGCACCATTGTTAACACTGAGCTACTATTATATTCTTAAGTGTGCATGACTTACTTTTAACAGAACAGTTCAGTTCACATTTGTTACGCAGACAATAGCAGCACTTCGGAAGAGGGTATAAAACTTTTAAATCTCCAGAGACATGTTCAATGTGACAGTAATTCACGGGTTGTTCAAAGCTCACTTTCAACAGAAAATAGTCTCTTGCACTAAGCAAGACCCACCCCCTCTTTTTTTTAAAACAGTCCTTCCATTCATAAACTGGAAGTTGAAGTTAATAGCAAAAATTTTACAACCACTCCTAAAAATATATGACAAAAATCTAAAACCATCTCAAAGTTAATCCGTTTAAGCCGCAAACATATCTGGAGAGCATGAATTTCACTAAGCAGGAAACAAGAAAAAGGCATCATCTTTGATGTGCAAGAACCCATTGTTTACTTAAGGCAGACAGAGGGAGCTGTTGCTATTCAAACGGGAGATGCTGTAGGACAGACACACATGATGATACATAATCAAGTAGTTTGAAAGATGACTGGCACTAAAGACCTCATTTACTAAGGTCAAAGAGAAAATGCATCTGTAATTCCCCCATTTTCTTGTATAGTTTTCATCATCTCTTGCACCAACAGTAACGCAGAAGTGTTGCATAACATTAAAAATAAGTTTTTCAAGATTATCTCAATTACAGTCCATTATCAAAGCCAAGTAGATTTTAAAGCATTTATCCCCAGATGTGCCTTATACCAGTGTAAAGGGAACACTTACTATGGACCAACAGATTGGGTTGCAGACTGAAAGGACAGAGGGGCACATCCCATGCTGCTTCAGGGCACCACAGACCCAGGTTCAAATTGACTGCTGCAGGCTTGCAACATGACCCTGGCCAAGTCACTGAGCTCTAGTCACCCTCCCTGCAATAACCTCTAGCCTCCCAGCACTGCTGGTAGCAGTTCTAGGTAGGACTTCAGTTTTCCAGGCTCAGGCTATTTTCTCAGTGACCCATATAAAGGCTGGCACCTAAATTGTTGCAGAAAACCGAGTTGTCCTCAAAGCCTAGGAACAGGAAACTATGGGAACCTGTTCCGGGTCAGAGTGAAGTCCAGCTAACTGATGTCTTCTATCTAGCAATTATTTAGAGCAAGAGTCAATACAGACCTTGACCCCACTACGTCTTTCCACTTTGACAGGTAAGAGACAAGTGTTCCCAAGAAAGATTTGATCTACAGCATTAACTGAATTAATGGATATTCAGCATGTTCATTAACTTGACTAAACCTTTCTGAAGTTTTACTAATACCCTCCATAGCATTCTCTGACAGTGAGGTCCACAGGTTAATTAAAGACTACAAAGAAAAAAATTTTAAACTCTTCACCCAACAACTTCATTTGCTGCCTTATTTTCTTCTTGTGAGAAGTTTCTTAACAGCTTTTACTCTCCACCCCACATACAGAAACAAAACCACTGTCCAATTATCAGCTATGGCACTAAACACTAGCCAACACCGCTGTCCTGAGGTTCTGACAGGGGTTCACCACAGAATGGAAGAGAAAACCAGCACCTCAGAGATGCAGCCAGCAGACTCCAACCAAACTCACTAAACCTCACAATTGCTCACAGTATCAGGACAGCAACAGGCTAGATGTACAACTCTGTTTCCTTTGCGGTTCCTCACTTTTGCTTTCTAGCAGCTTCATTCAATACATTAACAGATTCCCTTATGCAGCATAGCAATATCTTTGGCCTCAAAAATAGTGACAAGACTAGCAACAGTTAGCTTAAACTGGGTATCTGAAGACCCTTCATTAGCAGGATCTGTAGCAAATAGTCTGCAATCCTCTTAAAACAGGGACCTCAACTCTGAACAGGAAATTTTAGAAATACAGAAAACATGCCAAAGTATTATCCCGCTATATTGCTTTTGCTCATATTGGCGAGAGTGTTGTGCTGTATGAAGCGAGCTTTAGTTCAGTATTCATTGGAAAAAATAAGCCTCACAAAAATTAATGGCATTTTAACTAGAGCTGGGTGAAACACCCAATAAAACAAGAAAACACAGGAAGTGAGCCTGACTTTCTGATCCATTGCCAGCACCATACCCTTGTTAGTTTTCGCTCTGTTACAAGCACCAAAGCAACAGAGGATAAGAGAGCAGAGATAGTTTACCATGTTTAGAAGACTTCCTTTGGAAGATTACCAGAGAGATTATTTATTCCTTTTTGCCATGTTTCATCTTTAACAGAGATGGCATCCCAGTAATTAAACAGGGAACGCTATTGCATGCTCCTATGGAATTTAATGACTGATATCTACTCAATATCAGAGCACAGGCTTCTTGCTCTATACTTCATGCTGAAGTCCTTCAGATGGGTATTCAGGTATATAACTCAGTATACCCCACCTTGTTGCAACTAGCGACATAAAACCTCTGAAGAACAGAGTACAGCAATGCAACATCCTAGCTGCTCTTTCCTGCCTTTGAATTTGTCTCCATACTGCCACAGACAGTTTAACTGATTCCAGTTAAGTTGTTAAACCCTATCTCATGTAAGTACATGGAAGAGATATACATCGTTATTCTTCTGAGCAAAACCTGAAGGTATCCACTCCACAGAGGGTATTCAATTTCAGAATATAGTCCAAAACTGTACTTTCTATCTTGTTTAATACTTTGATTTATATCCTCATTAGCATGGGGGAATAGCTCCTATTAAAACTATTAAAGATAATTTTCACAATAATATCAAAGGATATGAGTAGGTGTAATGATAGTACTAACGATAAAAATTAATAACCATTCATTATTTTTAATCATATGTACAGTTCAAATGAATAACCAGGAAAATAAACAAGACATTTTATATGAACCTAAAACTGAGGGGATGTGCAAACACTATAAATTACACTCTAAATTATCAGTTGTCCACTCAAAGTTTAATATTGCACTTTTGCAGACAGAAGAGTATTCTGCAGGTAGGATAGATAGCCAGGAACCAGTGAGCAGCATAACATCAAGCAAACCCATTCACCTCTTCCATACCTGCATCCTTTGACGCCCCTCTCACTCTGACACATCCAGGATAATGGGGGCATTTGGCATCTTACTTCCAAGTATATGAGAGTCACTGCAATGGGATATTATTAATGCTGGAAAGCACCAATAATAACATTTCTTCCCTTAGTCTCTACAGCTGTTCCTTTACCATCCCACTGGCCATGTCTGTTCAGATCATTAGCTCTTTAGCATGGCGCTATTTCTCACTCACAGGAGGACAGCACAGCCAATGCCTCTACAGACTGCAGCAACAATATATCTTGGGTTCAAGCTCAGTTGTCAGCACAAGCAACCAAAAGAAATACCCATGTGTCTTTGAAGGATTCATTTACCACTCTCAGTCTGATCAGCATCTACCCAAGCTGAGCTTCACACAGCAGTTCTCAGCAGTGCATGTAAGGTGGCTGGGCTGACTTAAAGCAAGAACTCTCCTGCTGGACGGGCAGCTGGTTCTTCCGACCATGTTCCACTGGAATAGCTTCAAAAAGTACTAACTTGTGCTACTTGTTTTGGATTTCAAGCATGCAAGACTAACACCCAGCAAATAAGATACCATACTTTCCATCCTTGTTTCAAAGCTCTGAAAACACAGCTCGTGCTAAGAATCACCTCCAAAGTACATACTTAAATGATACTTGCACCTTTTGGTCTTACAGGTGGAAAGATTTCTTCTCATCTTGGAAGGAGGACCATCATGGAGGTTTTGTTTAAGGACAAAGGGGCAGGTGGGAAATCAAACAAGAAATAGACCTCTTAACTGATCAAGTTATTTTCAACAATAGAACTGCAATTTTATTTTTCAATACAGGTCACCTTAAAGGTTCTGCAAGAGTCTTTTCCAGATATTAAATTCTCCAGTGAAAGTTACAACAGCCATTTGAAAGTTGAAGTGATTTTATCTTCAGAATCAAATGTAAGCGTTGTTGCTGTCAAAAGCTCTGTGCTTGTGCCATCTAAAACACGTCTTATCTTAATTCTGAAATAACTGATATGGCTTTCGGTCTGCAGACAGGTTGCATCTTTGAAAGTTTCACTGCTCCAAAGCTTCAGCAGCTACACTGTTCCACAGACTCAATAGAGGGGGGAAAATACAGGTCACATGGGACTTTTTCAAGAAATGTGCTTTTACCTTCTCTTCAGATAAGGTTCTGGGACAGTGAAAAAACAGTGCCAGCAACAGGCTACCAGAACTGAGCACTGCATGCTCATAAAAGCCCTTCCCCAGCTGATGAAATGAAGTCCCACGCACTAGTTGTCACCTCAGCGGCTGGTTGTGCCAAAACCTTTCCAAGTTGGCCAAGGATAACAAAAGTCCCAGCAATTTCTCCCTGGGGGGTGCGAGAAGCAAGAAAAAGGTCACAGACAGCCCCAGGAGCCACTTAGCTGCTCCTAGAGGTGCAGATCGCTGACCTGTGGCAGGATAGTAGGACATAGAGAGGTACCACCCTATAACCCCAGGAGACCCAGAAACCAGCACCAGGCACAAGGACAGAGCAGGTAAGGAAGGGATACAAGTCACAGAGGCAACCCATACTCACATGTTCTTAAGCTGCTCCTTATAAGCATTCAGTAGTCAAGGACAGCTCCTTGAGGAAATTGAGCCAGTACTGTCTGTAGGACCTGGAGAAAGACAAACCTGTCTCACAACAGTCAGTCTCATCTCTGAGCCTGGCAAGATCATGGAGCAGATCCTCCTGGAAAATATGCTAAGGCACATGGAAAATAAAGAGGTGATTGGTGACAGCCAACATGGCTTCACTAAGGGAAAATTGTGCCTGACAAATTTGGTGGCCTTCTATGACAGGGTTACAGCATTGGTGGATAAGAGAAGAGCAACTAACATCACCTACCTGCACTTGTTCAAAGCATTTGACAACATCCTGCACAACATCCTTATCTCTAAATTGGAGAGACATGGATTTGACAGACAGACCACTCAGTGGGTAAGGAATTGGCGGGATGGTCACGCTCAAAGAGTTGCAGTCAATGGCTTGATGTCCAAGTGGAGAGCAGTGACGAGTGGTGTTCCTCAGGGGTTGGTGTTGGGACTGACACTGTTTAACATCTTTGTTGGAGACATGGACAGTGGGATCAAGTGCACCCTCAGCACGTTTGCCAATGACACCAAGCTGTGTGGTGCGGTTGACACACTGGAGGGAAGGGATGTGCCATCCAGAGGGACCTGGACAGGCTGGAGAGGTGGGCCTGTGCAAACCTCATGAAGTTCAACAAGCGCAAGGTCCTGCACATGGGTCAGGGCAATCCCATACACAAATACAGGCTGGACAATGAATGGATTGAGAGCAGCCCTGCAGAGAAAGACTTGGGGGTGTTGGTTGACAAGAAGCTCAATGTCGTGGTTTGAGCCCAGAGGGCAACTGAATGCTATGCAGCTGTTCACTCATCCCTTCCCCCCAGTGCTAGGAAGGAGAAAATAAAGTAAAAGACTGAGGAATTGAGATAAGGACAGGGAGGGGTGGCTCACTCATTATGGTCAATGGGCAAAAGGCAGGCTCCTTAGGGGAAGAAAAAGAACATCACTTTAATTCAAAAGACTAATGACAACACACAGCCAGAATGGGAGAGCAAAAAGCGTTACCATATCTTAAAAACACCTCCTCCACCCCTCCCTTCTTCCAGGGCTCAGTTTTGTTCCTGATATCTCTACCTCCTCACCCAGTGGCAAAAGGGACAGAAAATGAGGGGTGCAGTCAGTTCGATGCTTCTTCTTCCAAGGCTGGGGAGAGGCACTTCTTCTGCATTCTTCCCCTTGCTCTACCTGGCATCTCACTCACAGGAGACAGTCCTCCACAAACTTTCTTCATCGTGAGTCCTCCCCACATATGCATTCTTCCCAAGATGCTCTGGCGTAGGTCACCCCCACATGTTGCAGTCCTCCCAGTGCCGAATTATAACAGCAGGGGCTGCTTCTTCCCACAGAGTCCCAGGGGTCCTCCACAGGTTGCAGATGAATTTCGGTGACCTCCTTGCCAGTGGCACCAACCCTTGCCCTGTGCCTGCACTCCCCGCCCCACCAACCTGCATTGCTTGTCTTTGCCCAAGATAAGGCACTGGCTATTGCTGCCATGGCTGCCGGCCACCCCCCTCCCCATGGCAGGGGTTTTGGGGTAATGCTTGGGGACATTCCCCCCATGCCTTGCCGGTGTCATGCCTCAAAAGCGCTGGGGGGAGCATGGGGCTGCGGGCAGTGCCCCTCCCTTTCCCCAAACATCACACACAGAAACTGGGATGGGGCAGAAATGGGGCTAAATCCTGTGGATTTAGCAGAAACTGAGCAATATTGGCAGGATGCTCGACAAAGGGGCATGCCTGACAGAGCAGTGGCACCAGCTGCTCCAGGGCCTGTTACTCCAGCTCAGGACCTGAGAGTGGTTCACGGGGGCTGATCTTAATGGCTGCCATCGCTCGGTTGCCCATACCGTGGGTTAGGATTGAGGACGTGTTGAATAATCAACTTACAAATAGTAAAATAATAACAAATTATTAGTTTAGAAATATTGTCTGAGAATTAAATGGTTAATAATTAGCTAATACTTAGTAAATATAGAAGGCATTGCATATGGAACATGGGAAATCGAGCAGGAGGGGCTGCGGGGCTCAGGGCACCAGGGAATAAAGCCCAGAGGGCCAGAGCCCAGTGCCCCTTGTCCTCACCTGCAGCCACACGGGGCTAGGCCCCCGCTGCGGGTCCCCCCAGTCGGTTCCCAAGCACCGCCCGGGGCTCCTGGGGCCATCCCCAACACCACACAAGGTCGGGGGGGGTCAGGCACAGGGGCTAGAAACAGGGGCTGAGGGGTTTGGGGGCTCAAGACCAGGCACATGCAGGTGGTTTTGGGCTCAGGAGCGGAGACGGAGCCATGGTTTTGGGGTTCAAAACCAAGTTCATTTGGTGGGTTTGGGTCTCAAAGATGAACTGGGGTGTGTGTTTTTGGGACTCAGGTTCAATGGGCTGGTTTCGAGGCTCAGAAGCAGAAGACAAGTCCTGTGTTTTTCAGGCTTTGAAAGAAGTTTCAGGGGCTGTTCAGGGGCTCAAAACCTGGCTCGTTGGGCTGGTTTTAGGGTCAGAAACACAGGCTTAAGTTCTGCATTTTCAAGTGCTTGAAAACAGAGACTAAGTCCTGTGTTTTCCAGGCCTGGACATGGGCTCAGTGGGGCCTGTTTTGGGGGTGCAAAACTCTGGCTCATTTGACTTCAGGAAGGCAGGGCAAGTCATGGGCTTTGGGCTTCAGAGGGAGACACATGTCCTTGGGGGTCAAGACCTGGCCGATGCGGCTGGTCTTAGGGCTCAGAAACAGAGACTAAGTCCTGTGTTTTCTATACTTGGAAATGGAGACCAAGTCCTGCGTTTTCCAGACTTGAAAACAGGCTCATGGGGCTGTTTTGGGGGCTTGAAAACAGAGCCCAGGTCCTGTGTTTCTATGGCTTGGAAACAGGCTCCTGGGGCTGAAGCAGAGAGAGGATCCTCCGTGTTTGGGCTCAGTGTCCTGGTTTTGGCTGGGACCAAGTTACTTCCAACAGAAAGGGAGACCCAGTGGGCTGTTTCTGTGGAAGGGGGTGGAAGGGCATTGAGTTCTGGACAGGTGGGAGGTGGGCAGGGTGTGTGGACCCCCGCCAGAGGTGGGAGAATGGTTGTGTTAGTCCCCAAAATTTGGGAGGTCAGCATACACCAGACTGAACTCAATGCTGAGATTGGGGGAAAAGGCACTTTTCAGACCATTTTTGTGTGTCGCATCCCCTGGCGCTGCAGCAAGCAGGAGCTGCACTCCCACCCCCACGAAGGTAGCAGGAGCCAGGCAGGATCAGGCAGCGCACTGACAGGCCTTTCCCCTCGGCATCTGGCAGGGGGTGGCCTCAGGAGAGCGGCAGCAGCTGTGGGTGCATCCCCAAGGAGTCAGGCCCCCGGAGCTGCACTGGCACAGCTGCAGGTCCCTCTGGCTCTGGCTCCTGCCAGCGGCCATGCCACAGCTGAGTGCCACACACCAGCCCCTTTGGCTCAGCCCGCAATCATCTCCCCGATGAGGAGTCATCATGGGGTAGAGTCTGGTGAGGCAGCAGGGCAGCAGTGGGTCACAGTTTCACCTGTCCCCAGGGCCAGGATGAAGCCACCGGTGTGGTCAGGACCTGCCTCAGAGATCCTCTGGGCTCAGCATTGGCTGGAAGGCAGCGGAGGCAGCCTTCAGTGAGTGTGAAGAGGACTTTGTTGATGGAGGGTCAGGCCCCGAGTGCTGCTCTGGTGGGTCTTGCTGTTGCTTCAGCTCAGCCTGGTGCCTGGTTTCCTGCAGGCAGTTTCCATCGTGGGCAAAACAGCTTCAACCTGGAGAAAATTAACTTATTCCAAATTAAACTAAAAATGCAATTACTAGTTCACACCATATGAAACAAAGACAAATATTAAACCAATACCTGTTGCCCTCCCTCCCCCAGCTTCACTCCCTGGCCCAAGCTCTACCTTCAGGTAGCACAGATCATGGTCAGCATGCAGGGGCTTCTGCCTCCTCCTCCTACTCACACGCTCTCACTTGGGTTTTCTGCCCCTCCTTGAGCATATTTTCCTGGGGCCTCAGCAGCAGTGCTGCCCCTGCAGCAGTGCTGCCGGGTCCCTGTCTTAACACTCCGCACAGGGGTTGGTGTGATGCTCTGGGGATGCCACCAGCTTCTGCTGGAGCATGGTGTGTGGCTTACCCTTGTGCAACCGAAACAGCTTTAAGAACGAGCTCACCATGACAGGTCACTCCTGCCCATAAGTCATCCATGAACCCTTGGGAAATTACAGTAATTGGCCTGACCTGGATTGGAGCAGAGCTGTAGCTCAGACCCTGGGGCCCTGGCTGCAGAAACATGTGAATGAACAGTGAAACCATCAGTATCCTCTAAAGAAACAAAATATGCAGGAATACAAGTTTGATTTTTATAGGTACTGTTGCCCTTACCAGTGTGACTTTCCACTATCCTTAACAAGATGGCTATTAGCAAAGCAAGGAGGAGTAACTCTGTGAGTTCAAGTTAATCTGTTACTTCTCAGCTTTTCAGTTTGCAGTTTCAAGTTTAACAAACTTAAAAGTTGACTGACAAACTAAGACTTCTTGGGTAATGCAAGATAGTGGTGCATCCATCAATATAATGTAGAAATTTTAGGGAGGTGCAGGCTGTAAGAAATGCCATTCAAATCACTGCTCAAATACAGGATGAAGTACTACAGCATTTTTACAGGTGTAACTAAGAGGGAGAAGCTGAATATGCCAGTAGAACACATCAAAGCTCCTGTGCAAATACTAATTGGTAATGATGGCCTGCTGCAGAGGCTAATCACAAAAATGAGAACCAGATAATGACCCAGGAAGCCCAGTTAAAAAGTAGGAAAAGACTGCAAGTTCAAGAAACCAATAGTATCTTTAATTAGAAAAAAACACTGCAAACCTACTATAAAACAAAAGGAACAAGAGATGGCTGTCCAAATCATGAAGCAAATGAAGACAGTGACAAAGAGTTCATACTTCAGGAATAGATGGTCTTAAAAAGTGATTCCATAAATCTCCATCAACTACTAGGAAAATGCTCCAAAACCCAAGCTTCTTCATGGCCTTGGTGGGGTGCTCTGGTTTGTTGTACAGGGTAATCCTCTACAAGACCACAGCTTAAAGAAGCAGCTGAACCTAGTGCTGGAGCTATTGATTTCAGTCATGTTCTTTCAAGCAAGTGTGTATGCGTATAAGAGAAATCTCAGAGAGGAGAATAATGAATAGTAAAATGCTGATTCTTCCAGAGTAGAAGTAGCACTGAAGGAAAATTACTGTTGTGGCTTAATCCTGGCCAACAGCTCAGCCCCACACAGGGGCTTGCTCAGAATCAGAAAGATAAAAGTGAGAGAATTTGTGGGTTGAGATAAAGAGAGTTTAATAGATAAAGCAAAAGCCACACAAAGCAAAGCAAAATAAGGAAATCATTTACTACTTCCTATCAGCAGGCAGGTGTTCAGCCATCCCCAGGAGAGCAGGGCTGCACCACATGTAGCAAGTACTTGGGAAGACAAATGCTGAATGTTCCCCTTTCCTCCTTCTTCCCCCAGCTTTTATTGCTGAACATGACATCACATGGTATGGGGTATCCCTTTGGTCAGCTGGGGTCAGCTATCCTGGCTGTGTCCCCTTCCAGCTTCTTGTGCCCCCCCCAGACTACTCGCTGGCAAGGCAGTGTGAAAAGCAGAAAAGGCCTTAATGCTGTGTAAGCACTTCTCAGCAGTAGCTAAAACATCCCTGTGTTATCAACACTGTTTTCAGCACAAATCCAAAATATAGCCCCATACAAGAAAAGTAACTCTATCCTGGCCAAAACCAGTAAAATAGTAGAGGATAATCACACCGGTCTATAACTGAAGCTTAACTGTTGCATTTCATGTTTTCTGAAGTTGAGCCTATGGCACATGATTGTAAGTCATGGGTTAAAACCTTTCCTGTAAAGGAAAAATGATGGTAAAAATCTAGGCCTAAATGTAGCAACTGCAACTATAAAGTATAAACTTTATCTCTTTGTTATAGACAAGAGATGGAACCAAGAAATAACAATCTGGTGAACAGCCTTTTAAGAATAATAGCTAATGAACTGAATAAAAGACAAAAAAAAAAAATCTGCTGACTAGGCTGTTAACATCTGACTCCTATGGAGGAAGATGTTCCAGCCTGGGTAACTAAGATAATAATTAACACTAGTTTTATGCTAATTTTAAGGGTCTTCCCTAAGTATCCCAGAAGAGCAAGTAGTTCATTCCACTCCATAGATATTGATAAGTACTTGCTGTCTAACTTTGCTTTAATTATTTTCCATTATTAGATATTTATATGAGGAGGAAAAGATGCAACACTTGGCTCATGATTACACCTGAAGTTACAGGAAAAAAGAAAATATGGAACCCAAGTGGCATAAATTCAAGAGTGTCTCAGAATCCCTCCCACTGTGAAATATGATCAGAATGACCTGATCATGAATGTATTTATGTACCAATTATTAAGTGTGTATATAAGTCTGTGTAGATATAATTATATGTATTTGCAAATGATACTTGGGTTGGAAGAAACAAGTGATTCAATTAAGTCCAAATGTTTCCCACATGCAATCTGGTAAAGTATAATTTGTTATCATTAAGCTGTCTCTGCAACTTCAGAAGTGAGAACTACACTTCATGTCTTTCAGAAAACTATTACAGAAATTAATGGTCCTTGAATAGGTAAAAAGGAGTAGGTAAAAATAGGTTAAAAGTAGTACTTCGCAGATAGAAGAGCTTCCTCATTTAGAGATGTCAAAAAGCTAAATATGTAATATGTAGGCATATAACTTGATGGGAAAGTGTTATCAAATGACTAACCAAGTAATTGTAAAAATATAAAGTTACTATATTCCTTTTCTGAATTATGATTTTTCCCATTAAAATCCTTTGAGCAAGACAGTCAGTAAAACATGTAGTGTGTCATCTTTTCAGTAAAACCACAATTTGAAGTTGCCACCCACATTACACCTGTAGTAGAAGAGACTCCACCAGTGACTGAGCCTGTGGGAATCCATGAACACAAGAGGAACAGCCAGCACTGTGCTCTCAGGGATAAAATTGTTTCTAGCTCAGTTACCCTGAGTTATCCACCATGCCAAAATGTTAGTGTGTACAGTCTGTCAGTTACAAGACATGGTAACTTCTTCAGGCCTCTACGCTCCAGGACTGTTGCATTTGGCCTTGCACCTTGTTATAAACCATTACTAACATCCACCATAGTGTGAAGCGTACGTTGATGGTTGTGTTACTGCATCTTGCGTACTTGTTTTGCTGATCGAGGATGTCAGTTAAACTGAGACACCAGAGTGAAAAGAGTAGGCTTATTTTACTGTTAATAATTAAAGGATATAACCAAGTAATACAGAAAATCAGCAATAAGGAAAATACAGAACAGTACACTTAATTATTACTACATACAGTTAATTATAGAAAAAAAGAATAAACAAGGTAATGCACCTAATCATTACTACATGACTGGGAGAATAGTGATTAAGAAAGATACATCACCGCTTGGATACGTTACCAACGTCCAGATCTGCAGTTGCTGGGGAGCCCCGGTTGCAGCGAGGATTTGGAGAGCCTGTCCCAGCAAGTGGGAAATCCTACGCGGTGCGTCCATCCGTAGGTGAGGCATCCAAAGCGCGGCAAGAGGGTCCAGCCTTATACACCAAAAATCAGCAAGTCAGAATGACTTGCACTTTTCTTTGAGCAGAAACATCTGGTTTCATCCTCCTGTTGGATTCCACCCAAAGCCTGGACAGGGCTTGGTGGGGAGAACCAAGGGAGTTTCTAATAAGGCCAAACACTTGGGCTCTCAGCCTTGAAGAAGGCTAAACAAGGAAAGTTGGATACACATTCTCATGACGTTTCATCCTCACTACTGATTACATTTTGTCTAAGCTACATCTTTCACTAGTGAGCATAAGTATTACATGAATGATCAGATACTAATTAATAAATTCTAATGGTAATACAGATTTTACTAATTAGCAGATACTAATAATGGATAACATTTGGTTGTGAGGTTCATCTAGAGGTCAACTTTGTTTCAGGGCCTATTATTCAGGTCCCAGTACTACACTACTGCATGTGCACAGTGCGAGCTTTCATCCTGGCAGTAGGCAAGAACAGGTTAGTGGGTGGGCTGTAATGCTGGGTGTTGTCAGAGCTGAGTCCAGGGCCAGCATTCTGTGCTAGGGCCATTCCCACTGGAGAGATGTGCAGGGCTTACACCTGTGTCATGTGCTGTGCCTCTCCCCTTGGAGTCTCATTACCTTGTGCTGGCAGATCCTGAAGGCTGCATGCCTGCTAGTATTGTCCTTAATGTATGAATTATCCTTTCTTCCAGGTCTGGGCTGGTATTACAAGTTTAGACCCTTATGCTAGGGAGCAAATAGAGCTTAGAAGATATACTGGTAGCTAATAGTCATTTAGGTATAAATACTTCCCAGCAACGCACCTGGACAAAGCTTAACAGCTAATTTGTGCTGCAACTTTGGTGCTGATCAAGCACGCTCCTTCCAGTCAGCACTATTAGCCTTGTAGGTAAGAGAAACTGATAGGGAGATTCAGCAGGGCCTGATGAAACCAGGATGCTTTTCAAAAGCCTGAGTACTTGGCTTTCAGTTTACAAAGATCTCTTTAACAGTCAGTGTTCAGGTCTATTTTGTGTGTACATGCCCCTCTTTTGTAAGAAGTCTAAAGTCAGAATTATATGGTTGGAGGAACCTGAGTATAGCTGGCGCAGGCTAGAAAGCACTGAATCAAAACCTTTCCCCTAAAGAATGGCAAGAATGAATCTTCTGTATTTGATACACTGAGTCCACAGCAGCCCAGAAATTGAAATATGAAGACCTGATAAACCTGACCAAAAATCCCATATAAATCAAGCTTTCTCATGCCATGGCCAAAATTCCAGGATTAGCAGGTAGTACGCAATGAACACGAACTGAAGCAGGACTTGCTCCTGTCTGGGTCTGAAGGAGTTTCCTTCTAGGGTGCAGACAAACTGTAAGTAAACTGCCACAAAAACAACAGAAACAAAACAAAAAGCCTTCACTTGCATAATGCCTATTTTGGATATAATAAAAGCACTAAAAATGAGAATTTCTATAGACTGCTTTCTCAGGAGCTCCCTCCAGCTTTCTGCATACCAAGGACAATCTTCAAACTCTCAGGGTCAGGAAAACATCCTAAAGAGTTTGCATATAAAATTGTTTCTCAAGTTAATTTGAGAAGGAAGCATCAAGAGTATTTCAAAGCAGACTGTTGGTTATGAGAGAAATTGCCAACATTTTTGAATTCCATTTTTGTCTGGCAGCCCAGTGAATGCTACTGTGCCAGGTTTTTATCTTGGAAAAACAAAACCATCCACTGCAGCCCAAAGATGAACATCAGCTTCCGAGGAAGGTTAAGCAGATGGAGTGGTGGACATAGGCACAGCCTGTCAGACTGCAGATGAGAAGTTTATGGTGAGCTGCCCCCATACTTTGCTTTGAGGACCTCAGAAAACTAATACTTGAGTTCAGGGAAAATATTATGGGGATGAAAGAATAACATTTTTAGGTGAAATGTCCAGATATTATTCACCAAATGGACTTCCCAGTTCTCCTGTCACTCGGTCTGTAGTCAGTCAGACTCTGCCTTCTTTCAAGCATATTTAGGATCAGTATTTCAACTCTAAGAAGCAGTTGAAATAATCATCCTGTCAAACACACCCATCACCCTGTCTTCACAGTAGCTCTTTGTGGACCAAACCAACCCCAGCAAGATTTATTTTCTTATTCTTACTACCTTAAAATAATATCCCCAAAGGGAAACTCAAGGAGCTAGTCAGAGCCTTATTTCTTAAATGTTTATTGATATTAGCCCTAGCTATTCTCTTCCAATTATCCCAGTAGCTATCTTGCCATAACAAAGACATACAAAGTTACTGATGTCATTCTTCAAAACCTAGAAAACCTGAACATCTTTTCCTGCCTGATTTGCATTTCACTGAGTAGTTGATTTACTGCACACAGTTTGTGGGTGCAGAAGCAGCAGGTAGCTAGTCACTAGTTGGTATGTGATGCCTCCTCTTTTCACAGAGGACTTCCTCTGTGCCTCTAGCACTGCTGAAGGAGGTAAGTATCTCTGCAAACTGTGCCCCACCAAAATATTCTAGGAAACAGCAGTGAGACAAGAAGCTGGTGAAGAGCTGCCAATTACAGCCCAACAAGAAGCTAACTGCTTTCACTGGGAGATCCCTAAGTGGGCTGGAAGGCCACAGAATAAGGATCTCAGCAGCCAAGAGGAAAGGAGAGAGTACTTCACCCAGGTGCCACATCTACCACAAGCTGACTGGAGCTTCAAGCACAATCCAGGCAAAGCAGTACTGGCTCTCTTCTCTGAAGAGGTTCACAATAAGGAGATATGGGACGTCTGTCTACTACTGCAATGCTACTGGACAGCAAAAATACATCATCTACAAGCCTTTACTCACAGACCTTAGAGTAAAGGATCTTCCCTGAACAGAGGAGGATGGGGCAGAAAGAAGTGAAGAGGTGGCCCCAAACCCAGAAGCTGGAACACACCTATTGGGAAATCTTCCAAGGTTGGAAAGCTGTTCTGCAGTGAGGTTCCTGCCACAATGAAAAGAAAATCACATCAAATCAACTAGCCAAACAAAGAAGAGTTACGCCATGCACAACAGAAGTGAAGACCTGGCTCAGAACAATTAGGTTTGGTGCACACCTCACACTGTTAGAACACTGTCTCTGAAGGAAATGGGGACCATGTAATTGCAGGTGCTGACAAACAACTTCCACCAATGAACTTGTAGTCAGACTGGCTGCCAAACCAAGAACGCATCTTATCCTTAAACGTGAGGAGGACCAGCCAGCTTCCAGCGACTTCCCCTCAGTCAATACCGGTCCATACACCTGGAGCCAGCCTGGAGCTACCTAGGAATACTGGCACTGTGATTTGTAACAACACACAGCCCTTCAGAGAAAAATCTGTTCAAAAGGTCTAGACATGAGCAGTAGGGGGATGCTAAAGTGATAAAAGAGGAAATTATAAATGGGGGCAATGGTAGGGAGGAGGACACAAACAGCATCTTAGTATGATTTCTGGTGCTGCTGTGAGAAGATTCCTCAGGACTTGGCCACCACAGGGCACAGCCTCCTGTCCTTGACTGCACATGCAGTGTCAGGCAGTCACCAAATCAGGAGGAGAGGAGGAAACTGCTGCCAACTCGTAACCCCTATAGAAAGTAATGCTGCCACTACAGCTGTAAGTGAAGTTTTAGGACTCCTGTGGAGTTTTATGATTGATAATGTAATTCATTTATCCGTGTAACAAACTTACATTCAAAATACCCAAGTCAGAAGATTCCAGACTGCAGTGTGATAACACCAGAAGGGGCTCACTGATCAAACCTGAGAGCCTTCATAGGGAGGGCAATGCAAAGTGAATTAAAACTGATCAAAACATCCCTGTGCACTAAGTTAGATTAATGCTGCCATACATCATCTTGTGCCAATATTATGTGGCAGTGTCACTTCCCAGTGTCACTTTGTTAAAGAAACTGTATGAACACAGATTTGCAACACTGTCTTTAGTTTTGATTCATAAAACTACAAATTGCACCACAGCTTTAACTTGTATTACATTTAATATTGTTTAAAATCTGATACTGTGCACCAGGAACAAGCAAATCACAGGATATGAGGTGATGTGAATGCTACAAATCTGCCTTAAATAAAGTATTATCAGTGGTTTTGATCAGTAAAATCCATCACACAGGAAGAGCATTAAGAGGAGTGAATAATATGACTGATGAACAGATAAGACTTCACAACAAATACTGGTTAAGTGGGGTAAACACACCAAGGTCTGCAGGGATTTCAGTTCTCCATAGGCAAGTCATGGTTGTGAGATCATTGTAACCAAGAGGAAATGAGTGGCTCCTGCACTTACTTTGTGGGCACTGCACTTTGGGGACCTCGGGATTGCCTCATGGACGGCTTTGGGAATAGGGTCAGTGTGGTTGAACTTCCCCTTCTGTGTTTCACTAAAATCTGGATAAGTCCAATTTTATACTTTCATATACCTGGATTCCTGACTGATGAACTTGGCATTTTAAGGACTCAAAATGAGGCCATTCCATGCCTGTTCTGTGGAGCGAACTGTCTCAGGGACTCGGTAATGGGAGCAGTCTGTAGTGTGGGGAAAAGAATCCACTGTAAATATCAATGCTCAATAACTAAATCATACCTCCATCCAGAACTGATGTTATATGTGTCATCTATTCACCAAGTCTGAAAAAAGAAGTGAGAAGAAAAAAAACCAACAGGCTAAGTACATATTACAAATACAGGAAAAATACCAAATCATCGATGCTTGCTTTTTTTTTTCCTTCCCCCTAAGTTAAATATGTGAAAGTAAAAAAAGATCCTGAGCTAATGGAAAAGGAATCCCAATGGGATGCATCCATCATGTGCCACATAAGGAAAAGTAAAGATGGGGATGCACAGGTAAAGGACATTATCACAATGTTTTATGTAAATGTGTAGTCTGTGATGTGGTGAGATGTCACAACTAACCCCTTAGCAGACTGTGGGCAGAGGGTAGAAGTGTCTCCCCTGTCCTGTACCCAGCCAAGCAGTGGGTTATCTCTCCAGAAAAACATTTGTCTCCTGCAGTCATATTTCCCATCTGCCAGCCCTGTGAGAGCAGGCATCCAGGTTTAGGCAAAATGAATGTCTAAACTATTTCCAGGTGCAACCTTAGCACACGGCACACGCAGAATTCCGAGGCAACGCATTCGCAGTTGCCCAACTGCAATTTTACCCTTCTGCAAAAACCAACCGACCACGCTCTTCTGTGAAAGAATCTAAGTCAGGATCTGTATTTAACTCCTTTCCCATGTGCACATGCAAAGGCATTACCTGTTTACTGTGTAATTAGGCAGGTCATCTGAGTTGTCTACACCAATTATTTTTGTTTCTGGTTTTGTGCAGGACTTTAAAACTCTTTCTTCATTTTGCTGGCCTTCTTAAGACACCTGGGCACACTGCTGGCTCATGTTCAGCCGGCTGTCAATCAACACCCCCAGGTCCCTCTCTGACTGGCAGCTCTCCAGCCACTCCTCCCCAAGCCTGTAGTGCTGCTGGGGGTTGTTGTGGCCGAAGTGCAGCACCCGGCATTTGGCATTATTGCAACTTACACAGTTGGCCTTAGCCCATCGCTCCAGCCTGTCCAGATCTCTCTGCAGAGCCTCCCTACCCTCGAGCAGATCAACACTCCCACCCAGATTGATGTCATCTGCAAACTTACTGAGGGTGCACTCGATCCCCTCATCTAGATCATCAATAAAGATGTTAAACAGGAGTGGCCCCAAAACTGAGCCCTGGGGGACACCACTCGTGACCGGCCGCCAACCGGATTTAACTCCATTCACCACAACTCTTTGGGCCCGGCCATCCAGCCAGTTTTTTACCCAGCAAAGCGTGTGCCCATCCAAGCCACGAGCAGCCAGCTTTGCCAGGAGAATGCTGTGGGAAACGGTGTCAAAGGCCTTACTAAAGTCAAGGTAAACAACATCCACAGCCTTTCCCTCATCCAATAAGCAGGTCACCCTGTCGTAGAAGGAGATCAGGTTTGTCAAACAGGACCTGCCTTTCATAAACCCATGCTGACTGGGCCTGATCATCTGGTTGTCCTGCATGTGTTGTATGATGGTACTCAGGATGAGCTGCTCCATCAGCTTCCCGGGCACCAAAGTCAAGCTGACAGGCCTGTAATTTCCTGGATCATCCTTCCGACCCTTCTTATAGATGGGCATCACATCGGCCAATTTCCAATCTGTTGGGACCTCCCTGGTCAGCCAGGACTGCTGGTAAATGATGGAAAGCGGCTTGGCGAGCACCCCAGCCAGCTCCTTCAGCACCCTCGGGTGTATCCCTTCCGGTCCCATAGACTTGTGTATGTCTATGTGATGCAGTAGGTCACTGACTATCTCCTCCTGGATTGTGGCAGGGTCGCTCTCCCAGTCTCTGTCTTCTGGCTGAGGAGGCTGGATTCCCTCAGTACAAATAGTCTTGCTATTAAAAACTGAGGCAAAGAAGGCATTAAGCACCTCAGCCTTTTCCTCGTCACTTGTTACCATGTTTCCTCCTGCGTCTAGCAGGGGACGGAGGCTCTCCCTGGGCTTTCTTTTGCTGCTCACATACTTATAGAAACATTTCTTGTTATCCTTGATTGCTGAAGCCAGATTAATTTCCAGCTGGGCTTTAGACCTTCTGATTTCCACCCTGCATAGCCTCACAGCATCTTTGTAATCATTGTGAGTCACTAGCCCCTTCTTCCAAAAGCGGTAAACTCTCCTTTTCTCCCTGAGTTGCAGCCAAAGCTCCCTGTTTAGCCAGGGTGGTCTTCTCAGTCGCTGGCTTCTCTTACAGGACCTGGGGACAGCCTGCTCCTGGGCCATTAACACTTACTTCTTAAAGAGTGCCCAGCCTTCCTGGACCCCTATACTCTTCAGGACCATCTCCCAAGGGATCCTGTCAAGCAGGTGCCTAAACAAGACAAAGTCAGCCCTTTGGAAGTCCAGGATGTCAGTTCTGTTGCCCCCTCTCCTGGCCTCTCTAAGAATAGAGAACTCTATTATTTCATGATGGCTGTGCCCTAGTCGGCCTCCAACCACCACATCATCCATCAGTCCTCTGTTCACAAAGAGGAGATCCAGCAGGGCACCTTCTCTGGTTGGTTCACTCACCAGCTGCATCAGGCAGTTATCTGCCACACATTCCAGGAATCTCCAGGTCTGGTCCTGCTCTGCTGTGTTTTATTTCCAGCAGATGTCTGGGAAGTTAAAGTCTCCCACAACAACAAGGGCAAGCGATCATGAGATTTCTCCTAAATGCCTGTAGAATATTTCATCCACCTCTCTGTCCTGGTTGAGTGGCCTATAGTAGACTCCTACTACAACATCTGCCCTGTTGGCCTTCCCCCTGATTCTAACGCAAAAACACTCCACCCTGTCTTCACTACACTTGTACTCAAAGCAATCATAACAGTCCCTAACATACAGAGCCAGCCCACCACCTCTCCTTCATTGTCTATCCCTCCTAAAGAGCTTGTAGCCATCAATTGGCGCACTCCAGTCATGGGAGACATCCCACCACGTTTCTGTAATAGCCACATCATAATTTTCCTGTTTCATCATGGCTTCAAGCTCCTCGTGTTTGTTACCCATGCTGTGTGCATTGGTATACATGCACTTCAGATGGGCTGATGTTTTGCCCCCTTCCCCCTTCAAATCTAGTTTAAAGATCTGTCAATGAGCCCAGCTAACTCCTGCCCCAAGATCCTTTTCCCCCTCTGGGACAGGTGCATTCCATCTAATGCCAAATGGTCTGGTGTCCTGTATACTAACCAATGATTGAAAAATCCGAAGCCCTGATGGCAACACCGGTCTTGGAGCCACAAGTTCATCTGTTGAGTTCTCCTGTATTCTTCTTCATCCATCCCCAGAACTGAAGGGAGGAGAACACCATTTGTGCCCCTGACCCCTTAATCAGTTTCCCCAAGGACGTGAAATCTCTCTTCATTGCTTTAGGACTTCTCCTGGTAATGTTGTCGCTACCTACCTGAAAAACCAAGAAAGGGTAGTAGACCTTGGGTCTCACTAGAGCGGGGAATTTTGCTGTGAGGTCCTTGACCTGGGCCCCACAGAGGCAGCAGACTTCCCTATGAAGCGGGTCTGGTCTGCATATTGGGCCTTCAACATCCCTCAGAATGGAGTCACCCACTACAATGACTCTTCTGGGGTTCTTTTTAGAACTGGTTTTAATACCTGGTCCAGAACAACGCGGCTTTGGTGGACCTTGGTCTTCCTCCTTGTCTCATTTTCTTCCTTCTTCTTCATTCAAAAGTTACAGGGCCCCGAATGTATTGTGGAGGGACACCATGGAGAGTGAAGGAGGTCGGGAGAGGCTTTTCCTGCCTCTGTGAGCAGGGACCTGTTTCCAGCCTCCCCCACCTCTTAGGTCCCCTCCTTCTTCCTGGTAGCAAGAGGATGAAGGACTGCCTGTCTCGTTTGGAGCCTCCATTTGCTCCTGTTGCTTCAGGGGTGCTAAGGTGCTACTCCACCAATAAATTTCCCTTTCACACTCCCTAATACTTCTTAATCTTTCAACCTCTTCTCTAAGTTCTGCCACCAGGCTGAGCAGGTCATCGAGCTGATTGCAGTGCACACAGGTGTTGTCACTACTGCCCTCTGGCAGGATTGACAGGCTCAGGCACTCCCTGCAGCCTGGGACCTGGACCGCTGCATGTTTGCGTGGCAGCTCCATCTGGGTCGCCACGTTCTTTCTGGTGGTGGTTTTTACGCGAGTGGAGACCATGATTCAGTCTACTCGTGGAGGACGATAAGATGAAACTAGCTCAGATAAGGTCTAGACCCAGGCGATGGACTGCGCCCTGTCCGCTCGCCCTGCCTGCGCCAACTGCAGTGCCACACCCTTCTGATGCGCCAGGCTCCTGGTCCCTTGCGTTCCCTGGGGGCTGCTCTTGTCCATGAAGGCGTTAGGCGTCTTCAGTCTGGTCTCTGCCCACTCTGACTCACCGCCGCCCTCGTTAGCGGCAGCTCACTCTTCCCACTCAGCGGGGAGGCAACTTGAGGCTCTCCCTCTTCCCTAGGCTTCTGCCTTCTCGTCTTGTGGTCTTGCTGCAGGTTTTCGATGCTTTCAGAAGGGTTCCCTGCCACTATCCTCCTGTTCTGAGCCCCTCTCCAGTTTTGCGAGACCTAAACAAGACATTGAGGTTTGATGACAGGTTGCTGCAAAAAGTGTATGACTCATAGGGTGTCATGGCAGTTTAATTCTCAAAAGTTGAGGGAATTTTCTTGTTAGCAAAATTTGCTTTATTGTCTGACATGCGGGTTCTACGGACTTGCTGCCGAAGACAAGGAGCTGTATTCTCAAAAGGGCTTATGCATTACTGGTGGGATTTTTTTCTCCTAATGATTTAAGTGCCTAAAATACCATTTCTGAAGTGACTTGGGCCAGAGTCAGGGAAGTATTTTGGAAAACAGAGTTATAAAGTAGCTCAGTAGAGGGATTATCAAAACAGCTCATAAATGCTTCCAAATCTGCACCATGGGACCATTTTGGAGAAATGCACTTGCCAACACCCTTGAACTCTCTTTAGTTTTCAAAAATTCAAGAGTTCCTGAGTGAAGAAGGGGTTAATTTCAAAGCAATTTAAAAAATGCAAACTTCCTCTAGAAGCAGCAGAATATGGTTGTGATTTCAAAAGGGGAGGGGGAAGGAGGTTTGTTTTTTACAAAAATGTGAAAACTTTCATGAAAAATATAAACATATCTGTTTGAAATAGATAATCCATTCCAATCTATTCCTCACTTCTCTTCCCATGGACTCTTGAGGAGAAAAATGGCTGACATAGCTAGGCAAGGAGGAATCACCCCCAGGGGTGGGTAGTCAAGGAGGCAGGAGGGCCTCCAAAGCCAGGCAGCGTGTAACTAAGGCACGTTATTGCCCAGACCAGACCCACACAAACAACATCCCTGCAGCTTCAAGACCTGTGATACACCCCACTTCCCCGTGAGAGTGAAACAGGCCGGCCAGGCATTGACTCTTGGACCTCTTGGCCTGGGGTTGTGTGGTGGCACAACCCTCCTGTGCCATTTAATGCTCCCTCCACTGAGGACTTCACCAGCACCACCACCACACACAAACATTTGGGCTTGGCTTTTGGACATGACTTCTGTTCTCTTCAGGTTTGTGACACTTGAAAGCCCCAGTCTGCTCTGTTAGCAGCAACTCTGAATTGACTATGCATGCATTAATGGAAATATCTATCAGTTATGACTGGAAAAAGTGCTGTGCTAAGTGGCAGAAGAGCCAATAAAAACATGCCCACGTATTTTTAGTCACCCTAGGATTAATTCCCAGGCAGGTCTTTGTTTACAGTGCTATATTTACATGGAGCAGCCATATGGAATAGGGATATTCCTCCTGACAGCTGCTCTGCTTTCCTCAAAGCAATGGAGGGAGGGACTGCTTCAAAATAACACCTGCTGCATTTCTGTCTCCCTCAAACACCATCACAATTGCAAAGGAGACAGCTACCCCAGTGCAACCCCTCTGCTTCTCGCAGCTCACAGGGGTTAGCTAGGGGCAGGTGTTGCCATCTCCTGCCAGGAATGCCCCAGGCGTGGACCTCAACTCCCATCCCTGGGGAGGCACGGTCTAGATCTCCCCTCACCACTCACCTCCCAGTACTGTGAGGCTGATGAACAGTGTGTAAACAATGCACATTTTTGTTCCTCCATTCATCTAAGGGAAGTCACTTCTTTTAAGGTGTCTTCATTGGCCTGCCCATCCTCTCCACTGCATTCATTTAGCATATTGTAATTTCCTAGGGCAGAAAACAAAAATAAATTAAGTGTATCAGTGATAACCGTGACATCTTCTGAAACTGCTGGTCTGCATCTTACATATCTGAATTTGTAAAAACAGCTGATATTTGTTCCTTCCCCAACTCCAGTTGAGCTCTCATCTCTGAACCCCCTTTGATCTCATTCGTAGGCTTGGTGTGCAGGAAGGGTTTCTTTCATTCTTTCCTGACTGCACATATGAGGTCAGAGACTCTTTTAGCCATCTCATTTCTAGAGAAGCAAAACTACTCAGGGCCAGACTTTCAGAAGACCCCCATCAATATTTTAGTCCTATACTGAGGAGTCCATTTCTTCAAAATTGTCTGGCGCCTGCAGCTTCTCTTAAGGTGGTGAAGAAGAACCAAGTACCATGCCAGCAACTTTTACAAGACCTTTGCTAAAATATATTCATTCATACCTGTGCAATGACAGGCTGGGTGGCTCACCATGGGTAGCATGGTAATTGCTGAGGAGAAGATGATCATAACATGTGCCATGTGGATATTGAGTTTTCCCATTGCATTTTCCTGTGCAGGATTGAGGTGTTGTTAGTAATCAAGGGTGAGGGCAGTTGGGCAGGTCTGGATTCTTCTCATTAAAGTGAAACAAGAACCAAAGCCTCACTCTAACCTGTCCCTTTGTCATGGCACCAGGAGAGCAAGTGGGCTGGACTGCCTTGTTCCTGCAGAGAAACCCAGGAAGCAGTACTATAAGAGAATTGCATGCAAGTGCTTAAAAGGCTGAAGGTAGTCCAAAAAGGTGGCTGATTCCCTTCTGCTGTTGTTACCCTGCCTTTACTTCATGCTGGGGATACAGTGTAGAGATTATCACCTACAATCACAGGCCATATCGTACATTTTTGAAAATGCTTCCTCACAAGGGAGTTTTCCCCTTACTTTGCCAAGTTGAGCATCGCAAGCCAAATCTTCATTCTCATTCTAAAAAGCCTGACATCTGACCCGGTTGAAAATTTAACAAGTTTTTTTTCCAAGTTACAGTGAACTGCATAATAGAGGGGACATTGTCAAAAGTAGCCATAAAAATGGGGAAAGAATGCAAAAATTGTTACCAAAAAAGAGGACAGATGCCACCAGGGGCACAAGAGATCATAATGTCCCCTATCCTGCTGAGCAGGATGAAGTGACCTTAGCCCTCAGAGGATTCAGGCAACTTACAGAATGCAGAACAAACATCTGAAAATTCCTGAAATACAAGAAGTGAGTTTGCCTCTTCAGCAAACAGATCAACACTGCAAATATTCCCAGATCCAGCTGCCTTGAGTTAGGCTTCACAGTCCAGAATGGGGTTCCCTCAAGGAACATTTGTCCTGATTTACCTGCCTGAACCACACCCACTTCCCTTGGTTTAAATGGGCTTCAAAGGTACGTTTTCCTGTCTAGATGAGCAGACCAAATTTCTGTGAGATGGCTACACATTTTGGTCAGAGAGACCCTTCTCTAGTCAGCCAGGCCTAACTTTATGCTGACCATAAAGGTTCTGAAATGGTTCCTCTCCAAGCAATTGCTACAGACTAAATATTTAACGTAGGAAATAATTTCTAAGCTATTCTGCAGGTGACTTTGCAGAAGATTCAATTGATTCCAGCATGGATTCACAGAACTCCTTGGCACTGGGATCTTCACCTTGCTTCAAGTCATCAAATCTTCAGGACAAACTTCTCTCTTCCTTTTTTTTGCTGTGCTGGGACCACTGCAGCCCACTGGCCTTTAGGCACGTTTCTTTAAAATTCCCAAGAATTGTCTTAGTGTCCTAGAGGTATGAAGGGAAAGAAGGCATTTTCTGGGAGTAAATATGGCCTATAGGCAGGTCTTTGACCTGTTGGATGATTTGGGTGGTGGAAAAAGGAGTGGGAAAACCTTATTGCAGAAAGAGGAGGAGTCTATAGAAGCTCTGAGTTTCATCATAGCATTTCTTTAATATCTATGGAGGTGATATAGCACACCAGTGGGACCTCTTAAGGTCATGCTTGCGGTGTCAGGTTATAAAAGAGAAGCACTCCATTAAACCAATGGCAACAGACACTAGAAATGAAGTTGGGAGAAGCAACTGGGTTTGGGCCTTTTGTGTGCAGAAATGTCTGGGTCTGCTCTTAAGCCAGCATGGGGATGAGGTGGAGGAGGACTAACCCGCTGAATCACGGTGGACACTGTGAGTCCTAAGAGGGGTAATACCAGCAGAAAATGTGAAGCAGTAATGTCACTAACTTTACTGGCCCATCTGCTACTGTGGAGACAGGCCAACCAGCTCAGATTTCAACAAAACCATCCAGTACTGCCAAATGATGGATCAGAATAAATTTCCCCTCACTTGGGATTACAAAAAAAATGGGATCACCCTTAACACTTTCCACTTTCACTGCCATTAAGAGCAAATAAACATGTATCATAGCAGCATTAGGTGCCTGGTTTTCAGGTAAACCACGGGCAGGAGCAGGGTTCAGCAGTCACTTGTATACGCTTCTTACCTCCATTTCTAGGATTCTTGCCATTCTGCAGTTGTTAGATTCTGTGCACTACCACATTTCAGAAAAAAATATTAAGCTATTTCAAATCTAACTTGACAATTAAAGCAAAGTAAAATGATGCTAGGAAACTGTAAGTACTTTTGCTCCCAATGTGTTTCCCACAAGCAGATTTTACTGACTTAAGTACTGTATGCATGAATTCTGGCTATGTGATTTAATAAAAGCCCCACAGGTTGGTTTCAATTTGCTTGCTTTTCTTCTGAAGTACTGTGCTTCCACTGCCTTCAGTTGAAGAGAAATTCAGCAATTCTGGTGCCAAGCTAACTCTAAAGCTGTTGTTTTGCTGATAGCAGATGATCTGTAGTCCTCCTTGTGCTCTGCAACTTCAGATGGATGTCACATGCTGCTAGATAAGCACAAAGTGGAACATATTTTTTGTCTATCAAACAGTGATTTTGGGGGGAAAATGGCGATCTGGTAATACTACAGCATTTTTTGGAAAAATAACCTTTCAGTTTACCTCCACCTTTTTTTTTCATGCCAGCGAGGGGCTAGGGAGGGAACAAGGTACAGGATGGTAATGATCTAGACATCTCAAGTTGGTATGCTGGGTTTGGTTTGGGTTTCTTTTTGTTGTTTTGGTTTTTTTTAAACAAGTACTTCTGTCATTCAATTCCAAGTGACCGTTCCTTTCCATCTTACTTTAAAATGCCTTAAATCCTCAGTCAAAACTCAAACAAATAATAAAAAAACAGGGAAAATTTGCTCTAAAATATTTTAATTGACTAAAACTTTGGATTTTGTGTTTATTTTGCATCAAGCTGAAAGAGTTTTTCTTAGTTTTTAATCCTGAGTAGCATGGAGTGGGTACATAGGGACTTATCATTCAATCTCTCTTCCAATATGAGAGTTAAGAGAACACCATATAAAACTAAAAAAAAGCAGATTCAAAAACCAAACCAAAGGAAATGGTTTTGGTTCAGGAAGCCTCCAAGTCTCAGAGGATACAAGTATTTGGGGAAACTACATATGTATTATACTCTTCCCTATGAATTGACTTTTGGCTCGTATAAAATGGGGGATACTGGTTGAAGCAGGTTACTCAAAAGACTTATTAGTCCAACCCATTATTGCCATACTTATTCTCTGTTGTTTTCATTTTGTTTTTATACTAATATATATATTGATTGTATTCACAAATTTTGTGAAATGAAGACCTCATTTTACTCGGTGCCTCCAGCAAGCTAGAGAGAAATTTAATTTTACTTTAAAATAGCTAGTGTGTAACAGGTCCTTCTAGTTACTCTTCAGCAGCTCTCTCTCTAGTCCCAGTACCAGCTGTTGTGTCTCTACCCTTTTCCAAGCAGAACTGGTTAAACAACCCACAGGGTCACAACTGAATTAACATGCTCTGTCAAAGGCTTAGGAGATTCATTACCCCACTAGCAATTAGTTGTACACTTTTTCATCTCTCCTGTTTACTGTAAAAACAAGATGGGACATGTGACACACATCCATCTAAGTTGGACCCTTCACAATAAATGTTCAAAGCTGCATGCAAAAGAAAGATTAGCAACAAAACATCTCGTTTTGAGTCCCTGCGAAATCCTACTAACAGACTTGTTATCATGCCAGTTCCTTTAAGCTGAATCTGACATCTCTCTCATCTAAATGACTGAGATTTTCAGATGCAAAAAAAATGATGGGCAATCAAGAATAAAAATACAGAATCATACCGTTCGGTAGTACTTTCCTAATCATACAGCAAGACTGAGCTTTAAAAGGCTAAAACCTGTCAGCAGAGAATAACAAATAACACTGTCTGAATTTTCAGGGAAACCTAATGAGAGCGAGAAAGATCTTGCCCTCAGGAGACAGAGCACATGGGCATTCAGCAAGAAGAGGATGAGCCAGTTTCAGTTGAGCAGAAAACACTTCACTGCCTGCATTTGGCACTGGCACTTTGGTAACATTTGACAGGCCATTTTCACCAAATTTCCTCAAATCAGTGTCAAACTAGCTTAATTTCTATTTTGTGAAGACACAAGCACAAGTACACACAACTCTTTCCATGTGTCACATTCAAGATATACTTACCAAAGGTTTTTAGACACATCTGTGGAAGACGGTGCTGAAAAGCAAAAATATCTGATCAGGAAACAAAGCACTGAGAAATTTCAATCTACAGTGGTGACATCAGTATTAATTTGGGAGAGGCAATAGATTTGACTTTGGAGAGAAAGACAAAAAAGATGAATATCACCATCATCTGCACAAATTTTCTGCTGTTCAGAGCAGATGCATGCCAGATTCTTTCCTCCTAAAGATAAAATTCACAAAACCATACATCCCTGTCCTTAAGCCTCAGCTACAGACAGAGACCAAGATATACCTAACTCCAGACAGCAGCAGTTGCTTATATGTTACTGATTCCCAGTCCTACATTTGCTTTAAGCACAGATCAGTTACATCCAGGTGAGCTGAAAGGAAACACAAGGGGGAAAATTTTCAACTTCTTGTTCAGAGGGAGATATTTTCTACCTGTCTTTGGGTAGGCAGCCCACAATCTTCTCCCTCAAGGGATTGAGGAGTGTAGTCCTGCTGCCTTGAAGGAGCCTTATGCTCTCAAATCTCTTGTTTACTTTGGAAAAAATTACCTACAGAAACATTAAGCCTGTGCCTTTGAAACCACTTCTTAAGAGATCTGAGTGCTCACTTCCTATTAATTTTAATTCATTTCAAAGCCCCTGGAAAGCCAACAAACCTAGTTCCCAAGGGATCCCCTGAGTGGGCACAACTTTGCACAAACAGCTGACTCTGAAAGCAATTTGTCAGCTGCCACAGACCTGCAGGATGTAGCTGTGCTGCCATGACCAGCTTGGTTTTAGAGAGGCCTCAGGTGCTACAGGAACAACAGAGATTAGTCTGAAATATTCAATATTAGGTATCTTATCAATTAACTCATGACTAGTGGGAGACAAGCCTTTTGGTGTTCTTCCCTCCAGCACCGAACTTTTGGGAAGCTGATGCTGGAATACCTCAGAAAGGGTTATCCCCAACGTGGTGCTGCAGCATCCCCTCAGACAGAAGTATGACCAACCTCACTTTCATGCTGATGCGACAGCTACGCCCTGCACTGTCATCCTTTGCAGCAGAGCCTGATGTGGCCCCTAACAAGCCATCTCCAGCCCTGGCAACAGTATGGCCACCCTGTTGTGGATGAACCAACATCCACAGCCCCTGGCATGGGAGTTCACCCCACAGCTCACCCCAAAGCCTTGCTGTAAAGCCATGTCAACATGCAACCCTGCTCACATGTCCATCTGAGGGGAAGGGATTATTAAGGGAGGGTGCAGTCATGCTCTACCAAGAGGAAAAGGCCTATCCTGCTTATCCAAAAAGCAGAGTGAGGCAAGACAAAACTGTCTACAATACCTCAATAATGGGTTCATCACCATTTCCAGGATTAGAGAGAGCCACTCTGCATGGCGCTGAATTATGTGGAGAGAGCAAGCATGCTGCTGGGAGCCTTAAAGCAGCAATTACAGAAAATACAGAACTTCTTAAAAACAAGGTCAAGAATTTTGGTATCTGATAGTCCAACAGCAGTCAAATTGAAGAAAGTACTTTTTGATGCTTTGTATGTATGATGAAAATAAACAAGTGCTCAGTAATTATAATAGCTAACAAGCAAGGCTCAACCATCTAAACACTTGCCAAAGTGTAAAATAAGTTACCCTTTAACCTTTGTCTCTATTTTATATGCTTTATAGCTATAATTTGTGGCAGAGATACAGTAGATGAATCTGTACTAGTTGATATTTGAAACATAGTATTATCACTAGATAAAATACATTTGAAAGGAGTCAATTAAGATTTTTAGAAACCATGACCCAAAATTAAAGCTATCTTAATATCTTCTGTTACAGACTCCTCCAATGTGAGGAGTTTTGTTGCCTAGGCAACCTGGTCACACTGTATCTCGGACAGTTCAGACCATGTTTGCTGTTTTAAACAGAAATGCCATCCATTTAACAGACAGCTGATTTTTAGCAAAAGGTATATATGTGTAATACATACCAACAGACCATGTATTTGTTTTGTGTTAAGAAGCCAATACGCTGGTGTAGTACTTGCAGAGGCTAATGTGAAGTGTAAATCTAAGGATGAATGAACAAAAATGTAATAGCACCGAAACAGCAGTAAAGCATGATTAGCTGGGTGGGATTGTCAGCTGCATAGAGAGCCCCGCATGTATGAAATGGTCCTGCTGATCTTATCACAGAGATGTAAGAAATAATCAAACTGTGGTAGAGGGGGTGTATACAGCTATTTCACGTTGCTTCATTATATCCAATTAGAAACTGGCCAAGCAAGTGAATCAAATGACTTTACATTGCCACTTGAAGAGCTATGGGCTCAGAACCATGCAGGTTCATGAAAAGATTTCCCCATAAAAAAACCTCCTCCAATTCTGGACCTAATGTTTTCTTCGGGAGTCGGAAGTGCTAGCAAACAGTGTGAGGTTACACATCGCTGGATCCCCTGGCAAAGGCATTGCTGAAAATCATCCTGGCAGCACCCAAGCACAGAAAAGCTAGGAGGTGTTCAGTGTGAGGCTCAGTACCTTCTGTAGAGGTGGGTATGGCAGGTGATGATTTCTGTGAAGATATGAAAATTTCCTGGGCAAAGCCGCCCAAAAGATGTAGAGCAGCTACAGTCTCTTGCTACAGGACTGTGGGAAGGTATACAACATTCAGTTCTAGCTAAACATTTCAAATCTTGTCCTGAAACAAGAGGCACTCCTGCCTGATCCATAATGGCCTTGTCAGAAAGAGGAACAAAACTCAACAAAAGATGTGTATGATGCCTTGTATTGCTCAGTCTTCTGGATGGTATATCTGGTGTTGCATTACCATACAAAAAAGCCCACTCACTGCTTGGTTGCAGTCTTGTCATTGCTAACTATCAGCAAGTTTACTTTCTGAAGAAGTTGGAGCAGAGGGTGTACAAGACCTCCAAGAAGAGGTTGGGCTGTAAGTAACTACAATGATGAGTGGGAATTGCATTGATGAGCACTGCCTATGTTGAAAAAATGGGCACTGGAACAGTTTAGCTGACAAAGGAGAACCAACTTTTGTGTGACTTTTTACTTATCAAAGTAGACACATGATCTTTACAGATGTATCACTTAGCCAAGCAGTGCCAAGCTAAATGCTTCTCAGAAGGCATGTACCTGTTTAGCCCTTTGAATCACTACCAAATCCCATATACTGCCTTTGCAAGCAGAGGCTTTCCTGAAGACAGGAAGAAATGGTTAGTACCGAGGCAGGAGAAAATCCTTAACATAACTCTGCCTGGCATGGTTTTTAAATGGCAAACTCCTGCTTCTGTACCATCCAAGTTAGTTGTGGGAAGCCTTGTGTATCTTAAAAGATGTTAAGACACTCAAGGCTATTGTAGGCAGAATGAGGGAGAAACTTCAAAGATTGTACCCCTGTGTGAGCATCAGTTAAATGCAGTGTAATACTTCACAGGAGTGGTGACGTTCCAGAAATACTTATATTATTTTCCAGTTACTTTTATATACTGTTATATATTTTATGCCTGATACTTAGATAATATACAGTAGTCACACAAGTTTAATTGGCCAGGCTTAGCTGCAAGCATCATTCCAGCAATTAAGCCATTTCCCCAAATCTATAAATTCTACTTCAGAGTTGTTTGGGTGACAGGGCACCATTGATTCTCCCTTCTACAGAAAGCTTGCAAAGCAAATCAATAGGACTGTACATTTGGAGGTCCCTGGCACCAAAAAAAAAGATATAAAATCACCTGCCATAAATACTACCGTGCTAAGATAAAAGTTTGCTTTGGAACAAGATTATGCTAAGACACTGAATTAATTGAACAGATATATTACCTCTTGAAAAAGGTAGGAAATGATGTTGACCTCAGCTTTTGTGCCCACAAATACCATTGTCTAACTATCTGTATTTTCCTCCTTATAATTTTTTATTTATTTAGAAGCCTTATTTGCTAATAAAACTCATACATTTATAATAATTCTCCCATCCTGCACTGCAGGTAAGGAGCACAGACACAAGGAATATTGAGAAATTTAGTGGAGGTAAGTGACTAATTAGATTATGACATACACATTGTTTAAATAATTTATGATCCTCAGAGTACAGATAAGCAAACTGTTCATTTCAAATAAAGAAGATTTGACTTTCATTCCTCCTTTGATCTGAACTGAATCCTTCCACAGATTATTTATCAGTTGATTGAATCTTGTAGGGAGATGGGGGTTCTGACCTCTGCTTATTTATTCCATTTTGCTATTTAACTTCAGTTTGCTAGAAGAAACAAGGACAAGGCTGTGACAGTTCACAGAGATGCAATTTGTCTATTGAACTTAGCTTGGCATCTGTTAAACACACAAAGAAACAAAAGAAACTGCATAAATATTCATCAGCAAAGAAGTCAACCATGATGCTGGATTTGAAGCATTATATGTTATTTTTGTAATGATAATAGTGATTCATCAGCCCTAATGATATCTCAGTACATTGCCTGACTGATCTTTTACTCATGAGAGTATAATTTATTTTTCCATTTTATGTCCTGCCTATCATTTGTTCCCAAAATATGGAAGTAGATTTACATAATAGAATTCTGCTCAGTGGTACTGGACAGGTTGGAGGTTTTTGTTTCAGGTAATGACAGCGGTATCAGCTAGTTCTTCCCTTTGCATCTCATTTGAATAAAGCCTATAATGTGACAAGTGGAAGATGGCACTGGCTTACAACTGGCTAATTGGGGGAGGAATTATGGCGTAGGCATTAGGTAGCATGGACTCAGCTCTGAAACTTATCATCAACTCTTGAGAAAAAATATTTTTTCAGCCTAGTTTCAAAAGCCAGCTTTATTTGTCAACTCTGTTTATCCTTATAAATGAATCTTCTAATGACTTGTTTTTCTGGATTGTAAATCTGCTAGAACACAGAGAAAAACTATCCTGTTTCACAAAAAGGCACAGTCCAACTTAATGCCTTAACACTACAGCTATCCCAGCTGGGATTTTGAACACAATGAAGAAAGTCACATTTTAAAAAGCACAACAGGGTCCTCTGCCTGAATGACTTTCAGAAGTACCTAGATCATAGTACCTAAATCTCTAGGTACTATGGTACCTAAATCACTAGGTACCTAGTACCTAAATCACTCAGGGTGTTTTGCATATATGCCTGAAACCCCCTGAAAGCTGATGGGGGAAGGATATCTAATTCCTTTAGACACAAGTAAAATTCCTACCTGGACTCATAGACCTACAAATATTCTACAATGTGTAACAAAAATACCTACAAATCATCTGGGTTCCATTTAAAATGTGAGCTGAGGGCTTGCTTGTTTTGTGGAAGAAAGCAAAGGGAGGAACACACACATGCATTGTTGTAGCTTCCCTCTAGCCAAAACATTGCAAAAAGACTGGGACAGATTTTATTCAAAAGAAAGGTGCTCTTCCTTCTCCTTACAAAAGGAAGTGGAAATATTACTTAAAACCACCAAATATGCAAGAAAAGTCTCCTCAAGACAAGTTGTAAGGGGGGAGTGAAGATGACAACTGGAGCACTGAAAGGTCTGCAAAGAGCTGAGCTACAGCTACGGTCTCACCCTGCTACGCTCGGCAAACCACTGGCAGCCCCAGTCCTGAGAGCAGATAATGGATCTGCCCGAAGCAGGGCTGGCATCTTAGGATTGCTCTCCTTTTAGGATTGAATTGCACTCACTATGAGGACAGCCAAGCACAGGAACAAGGGCTCAGAAGGGCTGTGGGATCTGAGACCTCAGTGTTTTTCAAGTCCCAACTGGACAAAACCTCAATCAAACCTTCCTGCATGCAGTGTTGGCCTTGCTTTGAGTGGGAGCTTGACCTTTCCCTCCAGCCCCACACTTTCTAAGGATCACAGAACACAAATCAGCAATAGAGAAATCCAGTAAGTTTCTGCCACTGTGATTCAAATCCCCAGTATTTACAGTACAGGTTGAGTAATTTTGATATCACTGTAAAATGCCACTTTTTCTTCCTGAAAAGAAATGAGATTTTCACAGAATCACAGAATTGTCTAGGTTGGAAAAGACCTTGAAGATCATCCAGTCCAACCATTTTGATGAGCCGTGTTGGCAAAGTCTGTTTGTTTTAGCCTCCAGTCTCTTGGGAGACGCTTTCCCTTGCAGTCTTCTCCTGCCCAAACTCACTCCCTCAAACCCTGTTCTTTACAGTCTCATGGTTTGTCCTCAAGGTACATTCAGCAACACCGGGGGTTGTAGGGGACCCTAGCAAACACCATCCTTGTGGCACCTTTCACCTGCCCTTTACTGAACTCTGACCAGCACCAGCTACATTGCTTTGAATTGGATGGATCATTTTGCATAATTAATATACATCCCTTTCCTTCTGCTCATTCTAGAGAACATTTTTGCTTATCGCTTGCTTGGTTAGGAATCATAAAACCAAACAAAGTAGGTCTGGAAGGGACCCCGTGGGATCATCTCATCCATTACCCCTTCCCTAAGGGCTACAGAGTTAATAACAGAACGACAAGCTTGCAAACTCCAGCTGCCAGGCTTTGAAAGTTTGGCTTCTCCTAAAGAAGTACATTGCTCTTGTCAACATGGGAGAGTCTGCATGTGCTTGCTGATCTGTGCAGAGATTAATTTTAAAGTGTACATTGTGCTCAGACGGCCCACTGCTACCATTATATGCATCAGTAAGTTTCATATTATGCAACTACCAGCACTTACGTTCAAAGAAAGCACTTTTTACTCATGACAAAATGTAGTTGCTATGCTCTCATTAAAAGACAAAGGCAACGAAAGATTGGTCCTTGTGCAGCATCATCTTCTGCCTATTCTGTTAAAAATATTTATTATATTGAGGAATCCATTGTTAATTTTCTGCACGTCTCTCTCATGCATCACAGCTGATTTCTAATGCATGTCTTCACTGGATTTGACTGCTCAGTGAATGTTAGCCATTATCAAATACTCTTTTCACTGCAGTTTCTCTATAGATCATTCATCTGAAGACATATCCATACATTAAAAATGCTGTTGTCTTTACTCTCTTCCCTGTTTCATTATGAATTTTCAGGTCATTCCTGCCCCCATAAAGCTGAATTTAGAGACATTATGTAACAAGGAGCTGATCATGAACAGGATCTGTTCCCTCCCAAGAATGTGTATTAAGTCCAGTCACAGGTGAATCAGAGCAGTCACAAAACTGTTCTAAACTGGAATGTGGACACCAAAGTCCTACAATATATCAGCAGCTAAAGCAGCCCAACAAAGATGACAGGCAATCTGCAATACCACAGAGACCCTAAGGTAGCTAATTCAGATACAGCTACACAGGGTCATGCATCAGCTCTGAGACAGATTAGCAACGTAGCCTCAGGCTTTAGCCAGCACAGCCTAAAATGGAGTAGATGTGAGCTGTGTGGGCTCCGAGGAATGCTTGCCTGTCCCATGTAGCTTGCTGTGTCCCAAAACTTGACAGAAGTACTTGACAGACACAGGCAAAGGCATAGTCGCAATTTCAGCTAACTGGAGAGCACTGTCAGTGATCAAGGAGGCATTGGGCACAACAGCATTTATGTACCCACAGTGCCATCTGCAATGTCCTTTGTGACCTTTCCAGCCATATCTGCCTCAAAAAAGATCAGATTTCTTACAAGTAAAAGCAAGGGTGAATTTTGCATGATAGGAGTGAATTCCTTGTGAGGGCTCTGCAATAATGGGAACCTGGGAAGTGCCCGGGGCAATTCCAGCAGCAGCAACGTATGGCACCAACCTGTACAGAACAAAGTTTACACACTGTTGTGAATGCACTGACACACCCCACTACCTACCTACCTACACACAGACACACTTCAAAGAGACAGCACAGAAAAGCTGGACCACAGACCAAAATGTTTTGAATTCAGCAGCAGAGCACACCAACTTGTAGCTTTCTGGAACACCAGCAAATATCCTACAAATCATAGAATCTTAAGATGGTTTGGGTTGGAAGGGACCTTAAATATCATCCAGTTCCAACCCCTCTGACATGGGCAGGGACACCTTCCACTAGATCAGGTTGCTCAAAGCCCCGTCCAACCTGGCCTTGAATGTTTCCAGGCATGGGGCATCTACCACCTCTCTGGGAAACCTGTTCCAGTGTCTCACCATCCTAACAGTAAAGAATTTCTTCCTTACATCTGATCTAAATCTACCCTCTTTCAGTTTAAAAACACTACCTCTCATTCTATCCCTACATTCCCTGATGAAAAGTCCCTCCCCTTCTTTCCTGTAGCCCCCTTTAAGTATTGAAAGGCTGCTATAAGGTCTCCCCGAAGCCTTCTCTTCTCCAGGGTGAACAACCCCAACTCTCTCAGCCTGTCCTTATAGGGGAGGTGCTCCAGCCCTCAATCATCTTTGTGGCCCTTTGTGGCTTGAGCAGGTCCTTCTTATGTTGGGGGCCCCAGAGCTGAACACAGCACTCCAGGTGGGGTCTTACAAGAGTGGAGTAGAGGGGGAGAATCCCCTCCCTTGACCTGCTGGCCACACTTCTTTTGATGCATCCCAGGATATGGTTGGATTTCTGGGCTGCAAGCGCACATTGCTGGATCATGTTGAGCTTCTTGTCGACCAATACCCCCAAATCCTTCTCCGCAGGGCTGCTCTCAATCCACTCCTCACCCAGCCTGTATTTGTTCATGGGATTGCCTTGACCCATGTGCAGGACCTTGCACTTGGCCTTGTTGAACTTCATGAGGGTTGCACAAGCTCACCTCTCAAGCCTGTCAAGGCCCCTCTGGATGGCACATCCCTTCCCTCCAGCGTGTCAACCACACTACACAGCTTGGTGTTGTCAGCAAACTTGCTAAGGGTGCACTCAGTCCCACTGTCCATGACCCTCTATGTTGTGAACATGGTGTGGAAGCAGCTTTCATGTGTGATGTCTTCATTCAGGCATCAAAGAAGGACAAAGGACAGGCTGTTGACATGGCCAATTGATCCTCTGTCCCTGTCATTTCCAGCACATATCATTGATTACTTCTTCCATCCTTTTTAAAGCATGCAAAACTCTTGTGCAATCCTCCCCATTTGAATTCTGGCAAAAACAGTGGCTTCTCCTTTTTCTTATTACAAATAATGACGATTTCCTGCCTTATAACATGCTGAAAACTTCTTAGTACAGATGAAAGCTTGCTTTGAAAGCATCCATCCAAATAAAAATCTCAGCACTTAAAACACACTATTCTATTCCACAATTTTAAATGACCAGTCTCAAGTCCCAATTTCTAGAGTAATTAAGAATCACTAGAAATATTCTTGTAGGACTGTTCTACAAAAATAGAGGGGTAGGGGAAAGCATGGAGAAATATGCAGGGTACAAGAAGAAAACCATTGATAATACAGTATAGACTGTATATACTTCTATACATAAAGGCAACATTAGCTTTCCTTGCAAATGAAGGATATTCCTAATTTACTAGTGAACACCAGTCTCCCACCTTTTCCTTTTTTCCCATCAGATTGTAATGCAAAATTACCCTTTATGGGTATGTATCCTCAACCCTGGTCTAACGTGTAAGCAAGACTAAGATACAGATTTAATAACAGAGCTGTACTATGCCAAGATGCAATCAGGATCTGCAGACGTTCTCTACAGAAACCTTCCTCAAACAAGAAATCATGACTTCTGGCCAGTAAAATCTTTCATGGAAGTATAACTTAAAAAGGAGAGTATACCGTAGTGATACAAAGGATACACAGAAATAGCCAAAGTAGCAAAATCCTTGTAATTTCCATGGAAATGTTGGCAATTGATCAGAAAAATCCTTCATTTTACTGAATCCTATCTGCTCATTTGTATGAGTTGATAAGTATGGTATTAGAAGGTTAGTCATTCTGCATGGGAAGGGCTGTTGAGAGCATTTCATTGTCAGAGCTGTCTACTCCTGTGTCCACATATATTTTGAGCCACAAGCCTTCTTTCACAGAGATGTATTTTATGAATTAAATGATATTTTGTTTTAAATCCTCATTTAAAAAAAGGGTTAAAATTTTAAATGATAAACAAAGAAAAGTTACAGAGAGACCACTGTTATACTTGCAATAAGTTTCTTTCATGGATACTTCAGGTTAACTTTAAAGCCTATAAGCTAGGCTTAGACTACAGGTCCAAGCACGTGATGGAGAAGGATTGAGGAAAAATAACTTACACCAGTATTCACCGTCAGCACACTACCAGCCTTGAAAGCAATGAGGAAGCAATGGAAAGCCTCACAGACTACAAAGCAGAGATCTGCATTTTGATGAAACCGTTAATACACATTCCTTCCACAGATTCCATATATAAGATGTAGATTGAGAGCCACTCTGTGAACCTGAAAAGAAAACTTACACTCTCTATCTGGAAGCAAAGATTTATTTTGACGCCGACAGTGGAAGTTGTAATAGCTCCTAGCTGACTGCAATGTAAGAAAACAACATTTTCTTTGGCCTTTGTTACAGCTGAAGTAACTGCATGTTGTGTACACAGACTTCATTTTGCTTAGATGAACAGGGTGCATACAGCATTGTCTCCCTTTCTTATCCCACTCCCCACATTACAAGGTGGTGTAAATTCAGTTACACCCATGATTAACTGTGGATGGAATACTGCAAATGTGGAGGTGTGAGACAACATAAAATGAAGCTGTGAGTGATACAGTAATAAATGAAAGACAGAGCATTGCAGAGGCACAATTTCTCAGGAAAGAGATTAAAAGAATGGAAGCTACCTCACCTTATGTCTTCCGCGGCAAGAATATTTAAATAGTCAGTTTGTTGTGAACAATGTTGTGATTTGAAAGTGCAAGACCTAATGAAAAAGGTGGCTGAACACAAGCAATGTGGGTGGTGAAGAAGCACTGAGCAAGTTACAGTCCCCCCCCCCTCTCATGTCCAGTCAGTGATACGGTGAACAAGAACCTGCTCAGCCCTGCTGTTATGTATGTTATTTTGTTAGTCTCTGTTATTTTAACCAAGGGGAACTTGATGCTGCATTAGCAGCATGCCTGTTACGACTAGAACAGCCTTGCTTTTATAGGCAAGCTTTTTCAGAAGTAGCAAAATCTAATTTCCAGCAAAATTCAATAGGACTGTGGATCTAGTTCCTGTAAAACACCTTGGGAAATTTCCCTTAGTAAAACTCCAATCCAGTCCAATCCTCAGCAGCAACAAACCCCATGATCTTCAAGGTTTTTGATTTCTGAGCAGTTTCTAAGGGCCTGAGCCAAAGGAGTGACAACAAGAATATACCCATTGATTTGACTGTCATCTTCCTCCATCCCTGGGATCATCTCCCAGTGGATAATCTAGAACAAACACAGCATTTGGCCACTCTATCAAATACAGAAACCTCCAGTTAGATGACGAATTCCTTCAGAATCTCATGGTGACCTCTGTGACTTATGTGCAGTGCTCAGCGCTTAAAAAAAAAAAAATTAAAAATCTAGCCACTGTGCAAAGAACAAATAAGGATTTACAACCTTTAATGAGAAAGGGGAGTAGGGAACTATCTGAGCATTAGCTGGAATGTGTAGAAACATTTGCAATGTACATTATGCCAGAATCATTTACAGGGATAAGACCCTGCAAAATGGTTAAACTCTTGTATCTAAATCACTTAGATGGCTCTGAAAAAAGTGTCACCTATCACGCATAAATAACAATTGGAAGCCCCATGGAGTCAGTGTAAAGAGGTAGCTATAGCATGTTCTCAGATTAAACATAATGTGTTGATTCAAAGCAGAGGGTCACTCACTGCACAGTAATTAACCTAGGAGGTTATCAGCAGTGATTTGTTCTGATACCCTACCATGCAGAATTGCATGCTGCTCCACAGAACAGTACTGACATCCACTATCAAATAGGCTTAAGACCAGCCAAAAAAATCCCAAAGTTATTTTCCACAGCAGGGGACAAACTGATCCCATACATTTTATTTTCCTGAGAAATTAGGTTTAAAAGAATATTAACAGCACTGGACAAGAAAATGAACTATCAGGCAGAAAGGTAGTTGTAACTGGACTGAAAAATAAATTATTACATGGACCAGAAAACAGAACAGGACTTGCCAACTGGAAACGAAGAGGTTGGATAAACAGCTCAACCTTGCTGTTCACTGTTCAATAGTTATTCTGCATGACCATCTGGAAATTCCCCTGTGGTGATTCCTTTTTAACAGTTCTATAATCACATCTTAATTTGTCATTTCTTAGAAGGATTAAAAGAAATGTTTCACCTCTGCTAGCCCCATCTGTGCCCATGTTGGACTAGATGATCCTCAAGGTCCTTTCCAACCTAGATGATTCTGTGATTCTATGTACATGCAAAACACATAGGGCAAGGCACACACAAAGACTGGGGATGGTCACACTAGCCTGCCAAAGCCAGTACTGTCTGAAGGAAACTCTTCTTGAGAGTCTGCTTGCTGCACCAACAATCTCTTACCAGCCTGTTTCCATATCAATAGTGTTTTATCTTTAAGAAAACAGCCCTTAACACCAGAGAATCCCAAGGCTTGGAGAGACCCCAGAGATCATCCAGACAAGTCCTTTCTGTTACCCTGACGGTGCTTGTCCTCAAGAACAGGTTTGAGATATCTTGGCGGAGATCTCCAGTCAGGCAATCTTCTTCTAGAGCTATAGCTTTACCAGTAGAAGGTTTTCCTAATGCTTAGCTTGATTTTTTTTCCTCTGCAATTGGAGTTCCATTACTTTTTCTTGTATCCACCACGAACACTGAGAGCAGATTTATTGCCTTCCTCACTGCAGCAGCCTTTTATTTATTTGGAAAGATGTCCTTGATCATGTTCTCTCCTTTAGACTAAATAATCCAATTTGTTCTCTCCTCCAAACTAAATAAACCCTTTCTTCACAGTAAAAAAAAAAATCCCAAAATGTTTTGCTTTTAAGTGTCTCAAATTAAAAAAAAAAGTTGACATAAGGAGCTATTTTAAACTGAAAGTTCAGATGTTTCAGCTAACAAAATGTTGAAATTCAGTGCTTCAGGTAATTTCAGCGCCTCGGATAAAATTTCAGATATTTTAATGCATCAAAACAACTGAAAGGATGTGCCCACAAAACAGTCTGGTATCGACAGATCTATAGCATTTCTCACAAAGATGTTTGCTATGAAAGCTTCTCTCAGCTCTGTCACTTATCACTTTGACCCAAGCTGAACAAAGCTCTTAAAAACGTGCTTAAATTCGAAAGTATGAGAAGCCCCACCGCAAACAAAATCCAACTTAGAATTAAAGTGTTTCCTTAAAATCCAGGAAGCCAATGTTTGCAGTTATAAATGATCCCTTCTGTGGAAGCCTCCACACCTTAGAACTAAGTGTGTCCATCATTCAAGGGACTATTTCCTTAAAAATATATATTTAAGCACTCCCAGTCAGCATGCCTCCATGGAGGAGTATGGTCCAGCACATCAGGAAGAGGAAGTGGAAGAGATGTGGCTTACTTTGAACTGTGTGTAGAGCCAATGTTAATACTAAAATCAAGCTGGAAAGGACACAGGGATATCTTGCATGACCCAGTCCAGTGATGACAGATGTGCTGAATTACTCAAGATATTCTCTGAAACCTGATAGAAATATTGGCCTAGATTCATGGTACTTATTCTGGGAGGGCCTTCACAGTCAGTAAAGAGAGACAGGCATCTCCAAAGGAGAATGAAGCTGTAGGTGGGCAGCTGGAAATAACATTCGCTCTGAGAGAGGAGGATGAATGTAGGGGTGTCTATATCTTTTGGGATTTCTTTTTGTTCCAAGTGGTACTCAGAAAAGGACTGCTGCATCAGATTTCTTTCTACACTAGAAAGAAGTAAGGTGTACATGCAAAACGTGATGACATCCACACAGGAGGGTTGCATTATATCAAACCTATATGCTACCCACTGACTTTAGGGGCTAGTTAGCAAGTGAACACCAGTATTTCTCAAAGGGAAAGCAGGGTGGCGTGGGTGTTATGCCGCTCTCCCCTCCAATTACTTATCTAGACTGCAGTTACAGTGTGTGAAATGGATGGATTATAATGGACTTTCTTTCCACTGCTGCAAAGTCCTGATGCATGCACTCCTCCACTTCATAACAAGCACTGACAATTATGTACATCAGATTTCTGTTAGAAATGTCATACATATATCTTCTGTCCTAGTGTTGCCCTAATTTATCTGGTACTAACTTTGCTGCATTCATAGTTCATTCCTAACCACTCTAATTAAACTTATTGATTGCTTCAGAGGAAGGATGTGTAGGGAATGGGAATATTTTTTACCTTACTTCTATCTCCCAACTCTGTGAACAGTTGCTTCTCAGAAATAAACTTACTCTTTTAATTACTTGCATAAAATTTAGGCCAGGTATGGCCTAGAGATGTTAGTTAACTGTAACAGTGGATGCTTTGGGAATCTGTATTCACGGGGTCCCACAGTTGATCCCACATGCTGGCAGGCTGTATGGAAAGAGCTAGCCTGCAGCTCAGTGCTGATATCTGGGCTACTATAGATCTGTCAGAAGCTGCAGAACCTGTTCAGGGATTTGGAAGTTCTCTGAGGGTCAGCTTAGACTGAGCCATACTTTGTCACAGGTAGACAGAAGGACCAGATATGTGTAGAAAGTATATTTTCTTGTCTCTTCTCCCTTCCTTCTACCTTCTCAGGAAGTTCTAATGAACAAGTTTCCATGTGCATTATCATAAGCATTGTCTCCTTGCATCTTCCTCCCAGCCAAAGTCCCATCCCACCCGGGGATACATCCAGAGCCTTTCTGCCACCTGCATCATGGCTGCACCTCAGCTTTGCTCCCCCATCCAGCTGCCATCCCCCCAAAACATGGGTCAGAGCCAGTGAGCTGTCCTGTTACGGAAGGGCTGGGCCACGAAGTTGGACAGCATGTGGGGGGACAGTACAGCCCTCAGTTTCTAACTGTACATTACTAAAAGACAGAGTGACAAGACATATTAGTACTTTGATAGGGAAATCATTACAAGTGGGGAAAAAGAGTAGCCAAAGATGGGAAGTAGGGAGAAGAAAAAACTTTCACTTTGGGAAGTCCAAAGCAGAAATAATGTATTTCAATGATAATATATCCCAGTTTAAAGCTAATGTATCCTCCTTGAAAAAGTTGTGGCTTAATGCTGAGCTATATTATTTCATATTCTTTGACATAATAGAATACATATATTTATGTATGGCTGTAAAACTGTATTATTTTTAAAAGTTATTTCATTGAAGTGGTTGACCTTTTTATGTTTCATGGGTAGATTTCTTATACAGTAATAGAAAAACCAACTGTAAACCATTTTGTGTTAAAGTACCTGCTCATTTAAATATTATAACCTGGATGATTAGAGACCATTGTGCAATATTTGAGGTTGCAGAGACAAAGAAACAGTCCATAAAAAAAAAAAAAAAAGAATCTGAACATTCTACTTAGAATTCCCCTGCTATTTGTTTGCACTTAAATTTGATTTTCTTGTTTTTAATTTTATACTCCTGGGTTTTAAAATGTTCAGCAATTATCTGATTTGTAGCTACAACTGCAGCATGTTTACTTGTAAAGCGTCTTTCAGATTAAGATCATTATTCGTCCTTTTAGATTTTCTCTTAACTTTGCAACTGAACATTTGCAGCTCAACAAGAAGCAGCAGTATTTTTTACGTTCCAAATGGCTCTAATGCCAAAGCATTTTGCTGATTTAACGGCTGGTTTTGCAGGATAGAAAAATACTAATAATTCTCAGCAAGCAGAAAATCAACAGCTATCATTTTTCAAATGGGATTTCTATAGCTCTGTCAAGTATCCCATATTGTACAAAGGAAAGGCAATTCAATCCAGTATTTGATTTTTGCCTCCAGAGACAAGAGCTTGATACACCTTTTCTGGAACCCAAAATGCCAAATAACACAGAGCCTTAAGGTGGTTGAGAGCCTTAAACACAAGACTTTAGTGTCAGCAGTGCCTGAATCACTTGGGCCCAAATATTCTATAAGATTTTCAACACTTAAGAGCTACTGCCACCTTTAGGTGCCTGCCATCAATGGCTCAGCTATATCCTTGTTCATATTTCTAGTGCTAAAGAACATCCCAGAAGCCCTAAAGAGACTGAGCAACTCACCCACGCTATAATCCAGCAGATAAATTCACCTCTCGAAACACAAGTGCCTTACAACAAATACAACCGGTGCACATCCTGCCAGCCTGGATACTTGCTTGCACTGTGGCAGAGCTGGGTGCCTAGCTTTCAAGTTATGCTATCTTAAGCACAAACTACCTAAGTTTACCCTTTTCCACATGTGCAGGCTCTGACATCTAGGCTGGCTAATTCCAAATCTCTTCTTTCCTTACCCATGAGCTGAAAAATGGGCTTATGCCCAGTATTTCAGGACAGCCAATGCAGTGGAAAAATCTCTGTGAAAGTAGATGAGTACATGTTCCTGGCTTGGCCAGTTGAGTGGTTTCCTGACCTGCATCCTCCCCTCTCTATTTCCTCCCTGTATGGCTTTGGCAGTTGCTTGAAACACTGCTTTGGGAAGAGGATCCCATTTGCAAACTCCCTGATGTCCCCACTGCAGTTGGAGTGCTGTGCACACACCTGATGGCACCTGTCATGGGACGGCCACTTTGGGTGCGAGAGCAGCATGGCTGTCAGGTATGTGTGTGCTAAGAGTCCTAGGCTGCCAGCTGCAAAGCCATTTTGCAAGTGTGGTTTCATTGCTATGTGCACCGTGGCAACGAGTGGACAGCTAGCTTTGGGTGTACCCGCACATGCTGCTGTCGCACCTCTGGATGGGAGTGTACGCATTGGTGCAGAGAGAGGGACACACCACCGGCAAGATGCACATCTGAACCACTGCTGTAAGCACAGAAGTGCGAGCTCTTGAGCGTGAGCGAGCTGTGAGTGCATCTGCATGCACAGAGGACATTTTCTAATCCACAGTAAAAAGCAAAAGTTAGGTAAAATACTTTAAACACAGATTCTCAGAATCTTAATTTTCCACTCAAGCTTACTTTTGGGTGCTCAGGGTATGATTGACATTCACTGCACACAGCAGCCTCTGTGGCTGCTCCAAAAGCGGCACAGGGCAAGGGATGCAGCCATGCACGTTACCAGAGTTTCAATGTGGTTGGAGCCCTCATGTCAGAGCCAAAAGGGATCGCGCAGGCAGTTTTCAATACCTGAATAACTGCTCCACTGAACGCCTCCTGTGACTGGTTAATTCCCAGGGGAAGCTGCAAAGTTTCAGTGAGCTCAATACTATAACAGTTTTGGTTTAGAGAAAGATAATTGGGAATCCTCCCTGCCTTTTTCTGAAGGAAAACTAATTTGGAAAGGGGATTGCTATTGAAGACGGTGGAAACACTCAGCCAAATCTCAGCCTGTGGCTGCATCCCCCAGTGACCTGAACTACTGTAATTATCAGCACAGACCTGCAAGCTCAGCTTACCCAACCAGATAGTATGAGGGACGGGCCCCTCTACATCATGGCTGTGTCACACCTGCCCCCACAATCTGGAAAGCAATCAGGGCTGAGGAACGTGACCCACACTCCTTTTTCAGTTCCCTTGGGTGGCTAGGGGGTGTTTTTTTATTTTCCTGACAGCCGTATCAGGTATTCTGCAGCCTTGACTTTTTTTTCTAAACCAACTACATCTGCAACTCTTGGAAGTTTTTAAAAGGTCAAAGACAAGGCAATGAATTCCCTGAAGACTGACAGTGAGGGTCCTCGCACAACATTTAAATGCAAAGACTCTTCAGAGCAAACAAGAGTGATGGCCTGAAGAACAACATAAGGGAGACCATACTGTGTTGCACTTTCTGTGCTTCACAGGACAGCCAGAGAGGCCAGGAAAGCTCCCGTAAACCAGAGATGTGGCAGAGAGGAATGACGAGGGAGAGGCAAAGGCAAGACAGTACCAAGCACTGCAGTTGAGGGCAAGAAACCTGAGGTGTTGGAAGGATTCCTTTGGTTTAGCACCTTGGGAAACACAGGCTGGTGTCAGTTTAGGGACAAAAGGAAGAAGGAAGCTTATTTGGGGAAAATGTTGTATGTTTATTTACAACCTCAGAGAATCTATGAGCAGACTCCACCCTAGTTGCCCAGAAAGTCCCCTATAACTGTGAGACACCTCACCAGCCAGCTGCCTTCAGCCTGACTCCCACACATTTATCTTGCCTATTCTAGAAATAAAAGCAGTGAGACGCTCAGCGCAATCAGACATACTCTGAAAAAAAAAAAAAAAACAACAAACCCCACCTCTGCTTTTAAATAGTGTTCCTAGTGTAGATTGATGAAATGATATGTACCCCCCCCCCCCCACACCACCTTCTGACATCCATCCATTGGCTTGACAAAGCAGGTAGTCACACACACTCCACATGAATGCACCCGTGGCCAGTTGCCTTGGAAACCTTCACTGCTACCTAATATTGTTATAATTGTCAAGAAAATATAGGTTTTCTCCAATGATTCACAGCATGCTTCCATTTTACATAAATGCAAGCTTTCCATCTGCAGTTTGCTTTGCTTTCTCCCCAGAAATTTTAGAGACATTTTCTCCGCAGAAAAATTAAACTGTTGTTTAAATGTTAGAAACACTGTTGTATGAGTACAGGGGGCCATACAGCAATTCCAGCTTCCCTGTGTCTGTCAATAGGGATTTCTAACATTCAGGAAAAGGAGCCCTGCAGTCCTCTCAACTGCATTTTATTCTGTGCACAGCTCTGAGTCTGTAATTCAACTTTGACAGAACAGGTCAGCCCAAGTGCCCCCACACAACCTTGCTCAGGCTGAACATTCTCCACAACACCATCTACCTCTCAGTGATGTGTCCAGCACAACTAGTAGAAATCCTGAGCAGCTTTTACTATATGAACATTTCCAGTGTGTGCTAAGACTGTTATGGGATCTACTCACCTGACATGTAGTCTCAAGGGAGCCTCTGGAGAAGACCCTTAGATGCTCACCTAAAGGACGTCAACATAAAAGCTACAGGTGTGTCCACCTTGCGTGTACTTACCAAAAAGAGGTACGTGAACTCGTAGTACTGTGGTGCAGATAGATCCTAAATCCTGTGCTCCTTTGGAGAGCAGCAGCCTGCAGCTACTTGTCCAGCCAAAGGCCCAGCTTGTGGCAGATGGAACCTGCAAATTCTGGTTGTCTGATGAATAGATTTGCCTAGAAAAGAGGCAGGAAAAAATCAGACGTGCCGGAGTGCTGTGTGCTAATGGGTTCAAAAAGAAATGTTTGGAGGTGGCACTTGAAAAGGGCACAACCTAAAGCAGTAACCCCTAAATGAGCAAACTTGGTAGTGGTTGAACAGAATGCCTTAAGTCAAGCTGAAATGAAATTTTGCTTGGAAATGGAAAAAGTGAACCATTTCCAGTTAGCCCAGAATGAACCCTGTGCTTCTCCACAATAACTGCAGTACCCGATTTCACCATCATGTAATCTTGTGAATTTGAAGCCCCACAGCCCCTTAAAAATCCCTCCAGAGGCAGTGTGGACATCCCCAAGCATGTCCTGGGGTTGATGTAGGCTCTTCCTGCAGCTGGGCTGGCTGGCTAAGTGCCCTGAGCACATGGGGCTGCTGCCTCAGCTGGGCATCAAGCCCAACCAGTGACTACCACCATGGAGCCAGCAGAACTAGGAGGCTCCTCACCCTGTTGTCCTCCTTTCGAAAAAATTGTGAACCCAACTTTAGCTGATACCAAGCTGTAAAAGAGACAGAGTTTTAGTAAAATGAAAGCAACGTAAGCCTCTGACATATGACTTTAGATTGCCAAGTTAAAACTTGGCAGACCAGGTAAATCAACTGTAGCAAGACCAGAAACTTTGGCTTCTCCATGTATTTTGGGGGTAAAGACAGAGTTTCTTTCCTGTGCCTGTGTAATACAGCTGTTCTGTATTTTTGTTTACAGCGTCAAACAAACCTCTTGAAACTGAGATGATGTTTTTTAAATGTAAAAGCATTGACTTGTGTTTTAGCAAAAGAAAAAAGTTCAAAACCATTCATTTCAACATTTTTAAAATTACATCTGCACGTTTTTTGGAGGACATGCTTTTAGAAAATATGTATGGTCTAGTCAAAAGCAATTAACTGTCTCAATGCAAGGCTACCTGGCATTTTTTCCCATCTATCTGCACCAAGTCAGTAGAGTTTAGGAGAGTTAAGGTGGTTATCCTAACTTTATCCAAATGGGCAGCAGACCTGTGTTTCCAAAAAAACCCCAAAGCCCAACTTTTAAATGCTTAGCATGCACATTTAGAATTGTATTTTTCAAAAGATCTCAGGGCTTTTGAGCAGAGGCGTCAATATAGATGCTAGGTTTTGAGAAGAGCTAGCAGCTCTGAGAAAGATACTCAGGTTCCAGTATTTTCACTCTTCAAAACATGTGGGTATTTGACTTCCAGATCAGTTTTGGTAAATTTGGCAATTCTGGTTTTGATCAAGCAGAGCTGCTGTAGAAGAAAATCAGCTAAATTAATGGATCTGCATTTGAGATCATGAGAAATTTAGCAGGAAAGATACATGATAAAATGAACATAGGTTAACAACTCATTAGATGCCACTTGGTACTTATCCTCTCTGAATATCATGCTACTTATTAAAGTGTCTACCTAACACTTCAAACCCAACATCAGATATCAATGTATGTGCTATTCTTGCAAATGCATCTGCTCTCAAGTACCGTGAGCTCATTCAGGTTAAAAGAAAAGCAGTCTAAGTGCACCACCATGTAAAACTTGTACTATTCCTGCCAAAACACCTCTTTGGTTCATCCTGCTTTTAATTTTGAGAATGTCTCCAAGGTTCCTAACTTTGGAAGCTGAAAAAAACAAAAAGGTAAAATGCCAGAGGGGAGAACTCTCAGAAGAATTCAGGCTTATGAGACTGAAAATTAAACTCTTCTGTGGAGAAACAGGGCACTTCCCCAAATGTTTTAGTAATGTTTTTTTAGCCAGAGGGCTCCTAAATCAAACTCTTCTTTAACACAGCCCAGCAGAAGCTGAAATAAAACCTAATGTTCCAACCCTAAACAGGCTTTTCCTAAAAGCATCTGATCCAAGGGGAGAGTCACACTGCACTTCAAAGTATCTTGTACCGGTTCTTATACTTGCAATTTTTAAGACTAGAGTGACACGATTCTGTTCACATGGAAGGCTTCTAGATCTGCTATTTATGAATTTTACAAAATTTCTTGGAAATCTCTTGTGCTGTGGAAAATCAGATGGTTTTACAGTAATCTCAGACACTATTCTTACTAATCTGAAGTACCGGTGATCTGGCCTTGTAAAACCTGAAAGAATCTATGAGAGCTGGGACATATTTTCTCCTGCTGAAAATGTCAATGCTTGATTTATCAGTGAATTTCTCTTATACTGCTATGACTTTGCTTGGAGTTGCTGCATTGTTGTTTAGGGCCATGCAAATTTTTTTTCCTTCGACCCTCGCTCTGTGCTTATGCTCTTTACCTTTCTGATCAGAGCAAAATGCTGGGCAGATGATGCACAGCAGAGGGAAAACATTCTGATGGACCAGCTGTTTCCTTAAACGATATTGTTTTAGGAAATATGCCAGTTTAGATAGAAGAGAAACCATCTGACATGGAATAAAATACTGGTGGTTTATTACTGCCTTTTTTTTGGATCTCAATTTCCTATTTCATTCCCACTTCTATATGACAGCCCATCATTTTGAGTACTGCATCTCATAATATATACAACATATCTTTATTTATTGTACTCCTTCAACCTACTAATCACATCAATGATTGCAATGTGGCTGTTTCACTAGCCTCCATCGAAAGTTGCATTCAGCAAACAAAATACATCCACGTTTCCAGTGAGATGGCATACGGGAAGAAGGGCTCTTGCCCTGACCTGTTGTGAATAGCTGGAGAAATGTCCTATTACACTCACGAATACCATAACAGAGATTATAACTGGAAAAATACAAAGATGTAATGCATTCCCCTTTCCCCTTTTTTGCAGTAAATGCTATCAAACTGCTAACCTGGGCTGACTGTGTGCTGCAGTGATTTTAGCAGAAAAGCAGTGCCTGGCTGCAGGAGGTTCTGCAGGATGGGAAGCAGAACAAGGTTTGAAACTCAGCAGATGGCACAGATGGGCACTGTGCCAGCCCAGGGGCACTACCTGGTGTGCCTACGGGATCACTTGCTGCATTTATTATCGAGCTGGGAACGAGAGACATCTTTGTTTTACTATCCTTTCTCTTCCCCCTTTATGTGATTTTGCTTTTAGCCACCAGACAACAGCAGTGCTCTTCTCCAGAGTGTGAAAGATTCAGCAATAAAAGGAGCCCAGGAACAACAACAACAAAACCAAAACAAAAGAAAAAGAGGAATCTGTTGTTTTTCTGTAACAACTGGTCAGCTCAAACCTGCAACCTGTCAGCCTCCTGTGATTGCTAATAACTCTGTTTACTCGGAGCCAGACCACAGTGGTGATTTTGGACCACAAACTGGGCTGGCATTGTGTAAGTGTGTAAAGAAGCAGTATTTATCATTGTCATGATTTTGTTGCTCTCCCCCACACTTGTAAGAGCTGATAACAAGTAACTCAGAGACAGCACAGCTGACCTGCGAGATGTCTCTGCATGAGCAAAGGAATGGCGCTCTATTCAGAGAGCAGGCACAAGTTATTCCTCCCAATCTATAAATAAATGCTGTGGTAATGGAAAAATAGCATTTGCCCTTGCACCTTCTCTCTTTGCTTTGGCTCAGGGCTTTGCCTTCCCATACATTCTGTGGGGCAGATCTGGAGTAAGTGCTCAGGACAGTACGGTTTGAATGGCAGAGAAGATAGGCGGGGTTTTTTCCACCTATACATTTGGGCCTTCTCAAGCTAGGGCTGAGCAGAGGGCTGGGCATTTACTCTACCAACGTGTCAGCCAACATGTAAGGCTCTACTATCTGCAGACAAGCAGTCACAGAAAAATCTCTTGTGTTCACTTTGAAATTGAGGAATTCTTGGAAAACCAGCAATAAGGAGACCTGGAATAAAAAATCCTTATAGATTTCTTGGCTGAGTCTAATGTGTACTTTACAGATGACATAACTGACATCCATCATCCCCAGGTTGAATATGTGGCCAAAAAATAAATCTTTTCTCCTCCTCATTGATGTGGTTCCATCAATGTAGCATTTTTCTCTCCTCTTTTCTTCAGCCATAATGTAGGACACCAGCAAACCCACCCTCTACTCTGATACAGCTCAGCAAGAGTAAATCTTTTCTCTTGGGAAGGTTTGCAGTGAAGCAATAGAGAATTTCAGGGCAAGTCTAAGGTAAATTGACTCAAGCTGACTCAGAGACACTTACCTAAATCACCCTCCTTGTAGTGCAGGCACAACTATCCTTCATTTTCACAAGCACTAAAAAGAAAACAGAACCATTGAATTCATTTCTTCCCAAATAAAGAGATGTTGGAAAGCAAACTCAAGTTAACCACTTGAAAAATACTTTCCTAGTGCTGTAATTCAGAAATAACAAGGAAAGAAAGGAAAAGGAAAGAAAAAGGAAAAGAAAAATTTTATATTAAATTGCATTAGCCAATAATCTAATAATCAGTCGATTGAATTTCTTTGTGAATAACCCCTGCTGTATAATGGCAGCCCACATACAGTACCTTGATACTTTGTAGTAACTGGGTCTTTGCCCTCTCATTATAAAATAAAACATGGTATTTTGATGTAAAGGATAATGTCAGGTTTGATAACATGAGGCAGTTAGTAGCTACATTTTAATACAGTGACAACATCATTCAGGTTTTCTCTCTTGATGAAAAGTAAATTCTTTTTGTCACACAAGGAAATATTCATTGTTTCAAGACTTCTGTGAGAAAAATGATACTGACATTAAGTCAGAGGCCTGAAAGATTATTCATGTTCAACTTTAAAATCAAGCATATCCAAAATATTCTCTTTCAGTTTGCATTTCTTTTGATCCACTAGACTTCAGCTGAGACAAGAGAGGAAATTAAGTCAAAGACAGATTCCTTTCCAATTAAAATCTAGTAGCGACAAGAGGATTAATCCTCTCCCCTGTTCCATCAGGCTGTGTGCCCTGCGGCTCCTAGGGGAAATGCTGCAGGGTGGCAAATTGCACCCACAGGCTTAGGGGAAAAGGGTCTCTCCCATGCTTGTGGCTCCAATCATGCCTGCTGGATGCAGGTCACCAGTGATGAATTCCTCCGGAGCAGCATGGGATGTTCGTTGCCCTGGCATACAACTCACTCTTGCCCAAAATGCCTCCCACATACAGCAGTGGGGCATGGAAAAGTTATGCCAGAGCTCAGATGTTGTGGGCTTCACCCTGAGCTTTGCCGAAGGGGACATCAGGGAGGGGGAAAGGACCCTCTGCAACTGTGTCCCTTTGGGTGGGAGCTTTTGGTGCATCTGCCAGTGCCAGCAGGCTGTGGAATAAGGGGCTCTGAGCCTTTCCTTCATCCCCCAGTCTTGGGGCATCATTTATTATCTGACTTACCTAATCTTGGGGGGTAGGACTTGAAAACGGGGATGGTTTGTTGACAGAGACCTCTGTGCAGTGTGTGACAAAGTGTATGCCATTATCTTCTTTTGCAAAAAACCTGTGGTCTTCTGCTGAAGCAAGAAGGGGTTAAGCTGCATATGCAGCTGATACATGGTAGGATTTAAAACTGTCAGCAGTAAAACCCATATCATTCATATGTGTATGTGCATTAGGATTTAAATATGGATGCCAAAAATGAAAATGCATCTTACTGAAGAAAGGAAGAACACATTTCCTAATATAGATCAATTTTCCCATTTCTGGAAGAAATTGGGAGAATTAGCAGCACCTGCAAAGGCAGAAAACAAGAAAAGTAAAAGAATCATGGATAATTAATACTCTGAAGGCAAAGACATCTTTCATGGAAAAACATAATGGGCCAGAAATTCAGCTGCTGTGCATTAGCTGATTTACATCAGCTGAGGGATGTGTTTCAGTATGATTTAACATTCTTCTTATGTTACCTGGGAGATAAACGATTCAAAATATAGAGAGAACTTAACATGCATTATCTGTCATCTTTTGTTGATTAATAATTTCAGATGTTGTTACTATTACTTAATATAGAGAGTCATTACACAGTAAATTAAAATACAACAAAACATTAAATGCAGCAAAGCATTACTTAAGCATAATCTCTTAAAACCCAAGCAAATGAAGCAAATCAATTTTAAAGGTCATTAAGGGGAGCTGAAGTTGTAAGAATGAAATTACCAAATTATCTCAGGTTCCAGGCTGCTCCTAGGACAGCTACTGGACAGGGCAGAGATAGAGGCAGCATTTCCAATTTTGCTCTCACAGATCACCCTGAAACACTCCGCTGGGGTGAGAACATCCTATTATGTTCTTACTCTTTAGCTGGAATAGGATGTTTCTGGCTCTGGTTTTCTAAAAGCGTGTGTTTGCATGGTTGCACTGTGGCTGTCTGAAAGGCCCCTCCTAACAGCATTTTAGCAGCTCACCCGGTTTCAACCAAGTTGGAAGAGAGGGTAGAAATCTCAAAGATGAATCACAGCAAACTGCAAAAACTTAGGCTAAGTAGAAGGGTTCAGTAATCTCCCATCCCACACGTCCTGCCAAGCAGTTGAGTAGCCACTGGGCAGCTCAGAGACCGTCTCAAAATGTGCCATCTCCTGCCTGGGCCAACATTAGCAGAGGATGGAATTACGGACAGGGAGCTGAGGACAGGGTAAAAAGGATGTAGGGGAGATGAGGAACAACTGGAGAAGTAGGTGGAGAAGAGTGAGAGGTAATGGGGAGCATCCCCTTCAGCACTGAGAAGCATCAACAGACTTTTGCAAATAAAGAAACTAATAGATGTTTTTCTGGGAAAACATATCAAATTAACTTGAAACATTCTCCTCTGTGGCATTTTCCTTAGGAGGACAACAGTCTGCAAGAGGTACAACTACAGGATGGTCAGATTTGCTTGGATTATCCAGACTTTAGTGCTGGGATAACTGCTGGAGATTTAGCATCCAGCCTTTCACTGTTTCCTCCAAGAGGAGGAATTCAACCACCCCATTGCAAAACAGCTACAGATTTGAAGCCCACACCTTACACCACAGATCTCTACAGCAAAGGAAAATGCTTAACATTAAGGAATGTAAAATGCCCCCTAGATAAATCTTACCAATAAGAGTGATATAATCCCTCTATAAAGGAATTCTCCCCATCTAAAATATATAGTGGCCAAAAATATTAATCTTGCTAAAAGGTCTGTATTTTTTTATTGACTAAGTGGCTAAAATAAAGGATATGCGTGCTCTCTCCTCAAGCACAGATCATAAGCTATTGAGCAAGGGCCATGTTCTGCCCTGTGATGTAGAAGCTTGATGCAACTTCTTAAAGGAGGGATTGTTGCAGATTTAAAAGGACCATCATGTGCCAGTTTGTTTTGCAAGCAAACTTTTCCCTACTAACTGCTGCATTTACTGCTACTCCTACAAGAAGTCAGCAAGGACTGTTTAGCGTTTCCTTAGAAGTCCAGGCCTTATAGCAAGTTCAGAGAATGCATAACCTGAAACTTTCCCACTGCACTCAGGACCAAGCCATATTTTGAAATTTATCATGTAACATCATGCTCAGTATATAAGGGAGGGGCAGCTGGGAAGGAGGGGGTTCTCTCTTGCTTCCAGGATTGTGATCACAGGATCTTGGTATTTTGGGATCGCTAGCCAGGAACAGGCTGGGTATTGGTTGATGGGTGGTGAGCAATCACATTGTGCATTATCTGTTCGTACTTTCTATTATTGCTATTGTTTTATTTTATTACAATTATTAAACTATCTTTATCTCAACCTACAAGTCTCCCTTTATCACTCCAATTTCTACCCCATTCCTGGAGGTGGGGAGGGTGAGTGAGCGGCTGTGTGGTGTTTGGCTGCTGGCCGAGTTCAAACTACAACAGTAGCCTAAGCTATGAAGGGGGACACTGCCAAAGACAATTCCATCAAATTATGTGGAAACAGGAATGCATTTGGCTGAGCTTTCAATATAAATCCCTTTTATTTCCTATGTTGGCTCAGTGGCTGGGAGAAAGCTATGATAAATAGAAAGTTCTGCTTTAGTTCATTAAAATCAATGACTAAAATCCTAATTTTTCTGCTAGGACTGCAAACCAAATGTGTGCTAATACCTGCTGGCTTCTGCCTGTGCATGCTGTTGGCAGCTGGCAGTCATTCACCAGCCTGTTCTGGCATCTTAAGGCCACCGCTTGTGTGATGCCCCCATACGTGTACCTCTCACCCTGGTGAAGGAGGACTACAGCAGCAAACCTCCTTGGACGAAGGCACAGTCTTTGTGAACATTGCAGTGATGAGCTCAAAAAATAAGTTGTGTACTTTGTTGGGGTGAGAATCAATAGGACCAAAAAAGATATGATGGGCTGGTGAAGAAAATGCACAGGAGAAAACAGGATTTTGTCTTCATGTGTAACAGGCATGTAGCTACTTGTAGCAGTCCAGCTTTCCAAGTGGCAATTTCCACATCCTTCAGATCCTTTGGGGTTGTGGTAGAGAAAAATCATCTTCTTTGATTTAAAGCTAAGATTAAAACATGGGCCATTAGTGGACAGAAGACATTTGCTGATATCTGGATCACATATGAAATTCCACAGTGGCACTTTCTTCTTGTACAATAAGACCAGGACACACTTTTTATTTTTGGGATAATAAACACTTCCCAGTGCAGATCAGAGTGGGTTACCTCTTCCTGCTGGGACCTAACAGCCAGCATCTTTGATAGCTGAAAACTTCTTCAAAGGGAGGAGAGAAAAAACTTTTAGTGTACTTGAAAAAGGAAACCACCTGCAGGTGCTAAGCCCATTGCCCATCCAAGTGAGGCTCATGTATACAACAGATTGTAATACACATGCAATACACATGCATATGCCAATACATATAAAAATAATTTACTAAAATCAATGTAACCAAACAATCATTTTTTCCTGCTTTCTGATCTGAACTCTAAAGTTCCCATTGAATCTAGGAAAGAAAGATGGAGATCTGATGATAGGAAGAAGTAACGGACTTCTACTTACCCCAAAGAGTAGTGCCAAAGGTTTTTGGGGGAAGCTACACTGTTGCCACTCTCTCTTCTTTCCCATTAAGTATGCTAGACAGTGATACAGTGTCTGATACCAGTGCAGACATTCAGGGTGGATTACAGCAAATTTGAAAAGTCCAGTAGCTACCTGGGATCTAATTCCCCCATAAAAAGCAATGCCTGCCTTAGCCAGCAAGAAAAGGCTGAAAGCAAAAATAATTAGAGATAACATAAAATGGCGTCTCCCTGCGAACAGCAGGAAAACATGCACTGCAAGTAGAGCTGTGTGACTAATTGATTTGAGGGATTTGTTGGCAGTCTGAAAACTAAACACACCCAACAGGTAGGTTTTTGAGTTCAGCAGTGCTAATGTATCCTATTACCCAACAGGTTCCACTGTGTGTCTTCCCCAAAGTCTAATAAAGCACAAATCTGGAAGCCCTTCCCTCAGCAGGGCATTTCTTTTCCATCTGGACACCTATTTTCACAAAATTCACAGGAGCATCCGTGAGACTCTTGGGTTGCATCCAGACAGTGTGTATAATTGTAATTAAGGGGGGGACAGACACAGGCATACATACACACAAATGTGTGACAATATGGGGCAACAAATGCCACTCCATCTCTGGATCCAGACTGTATTTTTTACAGTCTTCACTGACACCAGGAGACAAAACGGAAGCACTATATTGCCAAACAGTTGCAGGTTTTAAGCTTGCATGTCCCACATGGCTGAGCAGCATTTGGGCAGGAAAACTATTCCCATTCACCCATATGAAGATATATTTCTTGCAGTAAGGGTTGAATTACCTTGAGGAAAGAATTATCCTGATTCTGCCCTATTGTATCCCCTTTCTATCTCCCAAACAGGATTGCTTTCTCCTCAGAGGAATAAATGAAAGAGGTGAAGGGAAAAGGCCTCTAAGCTCACAATGAACCATCACTAAATAACAACCAGGTCCCTTTCCTTTCCCAGCACAGCAGCTGTGGACACTGGCAGACAACAGCTGATTGTGTCCACACATTTTGGGAAAATTTCATGAATACTGTGTTGCTCTGGTGGTCTAGTGGTCAGAAAAAAAAAAAAAAAAGAAGTAAAAAAAGACAACCTTTTTCATAAATAGAGACAATGAGGGGAAACAGAACTTCTTTATTCTCACCCTGAAAGCACTATGAAACAGCCCTTCTGTTCATGTATCAGAGTACAAGTGGAGCTCCTTCCTAAAACAGCTGATCTCTGCTGTTATTACAGCATTTTTCAAAACAGCAAGTTTTCATGGTGAGACAATGCTACAAGAGCTGATGAGACACAGCGAAGTATGTACAAACAAAACCACAAAATATCCTGACTTGCTCATCAGAGCAGAAAGCTGTTGCAGAGGCAGTTGTCAGACAGTGACCAGCGTTCAGTGGCTCTCCTCCAAGGTGCAAGCTTGCAAGAAAAAGCACACAAGAACCCCCTTTTGGGACAAGCTGTGCTCAGAGCTAGTGAGATGTCACCAGTTCTGTAGCTACAAGAGGGATTTTTCCAGTGAGGAGGCAGACTGATACGAAGGTTTGCCATTCCTTTTCACATTGCTATACAAATTTCCAATGTCTAATGCAACCAGAGTTTAAGGTAAGGATGAATTACCTTCTCCTTTGAAACAAGAACTTGGGTCAAAAATTGATAGCCTGGATTGCTCTCTGAACCTCTGCTTTAAGAACAGTGTCACTTCTATGCCAATAAGACAAATACATGCAAGTATCTTCTGTTTTTTTTTCTTAAACGTGATGACCTTTGCAGAGACAGAAAGAGGTAGGCTTCATTTCTTAGAGACACATGACATATTTATTCCTCATTTGCAGGCCTGAGAAAAAATTCGAGCAGCTAATTCACAGAATTGAACCATTACAGCTCTGACACCTCAGTCCAAGACCATGGAAGAGCACAACCTCTGACCGTGCCTGAGAGCACAGCATAAAGGCATGTGTAAGAGGCAGGGTTTTCAGCAGGAGTAGCATAACATTAACAGTTAGTTATTAGCCTTTATGTATGCAGAGTGTGTCGTTTCCCAAGTAGGTTCAAGTCCACAGAAAAAAAAGAAAAGTCTCTATCTTCAGGAGGGCTGAAAAGAAAGGCTGAACAGTATAGGAAAAAAGGCTGGTGACAAGGGATCTTGGGATGCTGCACAGCTGCTGCAACTTTCTTCTTTTCCAGTGTGAAATGTCATGACACAAGCAGGAGCCACATTCAGCCATCAATATTTATAAATCCCAGAAACTATCAACTTGCTTTTAAAAGCAGATTTTTATATACAGTGCAACTCCAGCAGACTAAAAGATAAGCTTCATACCAAACTAATGAGAAATGAGATGAAGTTAATACACTGTAAGCCTTGGCTAAATCTGTTTATCCTATTTATTCACTGCCTTGTTGATCTGGAACCCTTAAATAAGAAATCTGGCCTGTTCACAATTATTGCTTAATTAATCATCCAAAGATCTATGAATAATGAGACAAAAATAACAGCACCCATTGTAGAAACAAGGAATATAAATAAGGATGAAACATTTTGTCTGCGGCAGGCACTTGTAGAACAAATATCCCCACTCTACCTTTAGCAAATGTAAAAAACAAAATCCCTTTCTTAAAAAAAGGCTGCAAGTATAACTGTCAACCAGCACCACGCTGATCATCATCTAACCTGAGAACAAAAATATTATCATTTATGTAGGAATACTTTGGCTGATAGGAGCTGCTTGGCATCTCCCATGCCAGGCCACAGCTTGGGCAGTGAGATACTGTGCTGAAGCTCAGTGTTTCCTTATGCAACACCTGACCTCTTCATGTGTATGATTGAATTCATCGTTCTCACACATTTGCCTAGCAATGCAACACTTCAATGCCTGTTTCAAAAGGAGGAAACATAAACAAAAAGTGATTAAGTGTCTTTCTAGTATTGCAGGAAAAAAATGTCACACAGGAAAGATGTTGAGGAAACTGTTCTCATTTCACTAGCGTACTAGGGGAGAAAAATAAAATATATGTTATAAAAAGAACTCACTAGCTCTTTAGGTGAAATTTTAGGTGAAATTTTTCCAGGAGAGCACCTGGGCAGTAATGAAAAACAGCAAAAATTTGGGCTTGAATGAATGACCCCTACAACTATAACACACCGTGAATGAAAACCCAGCTAATATGATGTCCCGTCTAGCCCTGGCTCCGTACACTTTTATATGGTGTGAGGCTTGGTCTGGAAAACTCTCATTTACATCCATACTAATGCCTGGAAGTGAAGCCTGGAGGACTGACGATATTTCAGCTAGCAATGACGGTAAACCCCATTATTAGTGATTCCCAAAGCAACCTCAGGTTGGCAAAAACATTTCATTCTGCTCGAAAAGAAAGTCTGTTGCAGAGGTCATCAGGGCACTTTGTTTCTTTGTGTGCAAAAGTATATTGTTTCCTTTCAGGGAAGATCCAATACTCCCCAGTGGTGGTTAAAGTTTCAAAGACGAGTTACCTCCTTTCTCCGGACTAAGAATAAGCCCCAGAAGACACACGCTACATCAATGTGAGAAAGAGAGGAGAGGATTGCTGTAAGCTTCTAAGGAACCTGGTGATCTATTTATCCAGAAAGTCTCCATCCATGCTCTTCCTCAGCTTGTTCAACCTCATAATACATGTCTGAACTCTTCTGAGAAGGCTAGCATGAACAAAAATGGAGAGATCTCTTGTGAGAAAAGGATTTGGGGGGGAAAAGAAAAAAAAAAAAGCAGGGGAGAAGGGGACACCTCCAGGGAAAAAGAAAGAGGTCAAGTGACCAAGTCATTCTGAAGATGAAGTCCTTTATCTCACTGAAAGGCAACACAGTGAGCATTGCCAAGCTAGCGGGGCCCAGACTTAGGCTCTTCTCAGCCCTGTTTTTCTAGCAAAGCCAGGAGTCCAGCATATTGCTGTATCTTACACAGAACAACGCTGCTCTACTGGATGTGCCAGTGGAAAAGCTCCCACATTGCTGAATTAATACATACACAATATCAATTCAAGCACTGCCAGTCTGTAGAAATTGAACCCCAACCACATGCTTGCCCTGGGTGCTCAGGAAGACCGGCCAGATGCTAAACTAACTGGCCGTGTGATAACATCCTGTTTACTTCTTTCCTCTAACACCAGGGTGGAAACACTCATGAACATAGGTGCTCTTCAGCTGTACCTTTTGCTGTAGCTCCTATTGTCTCTATGTTTCTGGAGTGGGCATTCTCCTGCTTCTTGGGCTGAAGTGTCTCAGTGCCCCACCAGAGAAAGGGGTTGCCCTACAGTTCTCTCCAGCCTAATCAAAGCAGTGCAAATGCCAAGGTAGGAGAACATTTTGTATTCTGAAATAATAAGAAGAGACAGTGGACTGAAGACAAAATAAGCCACTTACCAAATTTGCCTTCCTCAGATGGGTAATCTTGCTGTGAGGAACAAAGTGTGAAGGTTCACTTTTTCTCCCCCTAGTGCATCAGTGCATTTCCCTTTTTAAGTAGTCTCTGCTCTTTCTCTTCACAGCCACATGTTTCCCACCTCTCTGAAAGGGAGGGCTGCAACAGAAGAAAGGTTGTAATCATTAAAATCCCACCTGCAAAGAGTACAACACCCAGTACCATCCTGTGCAAGCCCAGCAGGTAGAAACAAGCCTGTCTGTCATGAAGCAACTGAAGGTTTGAGCCCTATTCCTTCAGACTGCTGAAAAAAGCAAACCCAGGTGGGATCAGGCTGTCCACAGGGAACAGTCAGAGGCCTAAGCAGATTTGCAACCTGGAGCAAGATGGATTCAGATGCACCATGATGTTCTGAGACTGAATTCCCTTCATAACTCCAGATTCCTTGGTTGGCGGGAAAAGGAGGGGGGACACTCTATGTCCTACAATCAAACTAAAGTGGCTTTTCTGTGCTTCAGTCTGCAGCCAGAGATCAAGGAGTCGGATGGGGTGTCCTAAGGAGCTGTGTATTAAGGGTCAGCTGCCAGAGGCTCTGAAAACCTCCACACTGAGACTGTTGACTTCTCTACAGATGGAGGCACTGAATCTCAGGTGACAAAAAACTAACCAATACTGAAGTGATTAAATGAACTGCCCAGGAGAGAAGCCTTTCAAAGAGGTATCCACCCAGTAGCCCTGAGACTTTCCCCATCTCTTGCCATCTGTCAGAACTGGGACTCTCTTTATGCTCCACCACAGCCAGAACCCATTACAGAGGCAGATGGCAAACAAAAATACACCATTGGTGTACAGGCAGATCAGAAGTGTCTTCCCCCATAAAAAGTGGCATGACCTCCAAGAAAATGAGGTGTTTCTTGCTACCTGCCTTAAACACCACTAGAGCGTGGAATGAAACCAGCTCATTGCTAGACAGCTGAGTGTTTCAAGTCCAGACTCGACGTTATTGAACTCTACCTGAACAACTAGCAGCACTCAGACTAGTCAATAAAAAGCATTACTAACAGTCGCTCCTCTCCTCTAAGCCAAGTGGAAAAAATGGTGCTACACTGCTGCCGGGGACATCTTTTGCAGCTAGCATCATCTCAATAAAACACACGTGTGTCCCAAATAAGAAACGCGGTCCCCAGCAAGGCTTAGAACAGATCTCATGGAGCTGCAGTCTGCACTGGTATGAGTTCAGCACTGGTCAGGTCTCATATCAAGCCAATTGCTACACCCAGCAGTGTCTCAGTGCCCCCAAACCAAAATTTGAACATTAAACTAATTAGCAGTATGCTAGTGCTTTTATACCTCCCCTGCAACCAGCAGGATAAAAGATAAATAAGTTGTTAGCCTCTCCTAAAGGCCTCCAGATTATTTATTTATAGACTCATTTATAGGTGCCCTTCACAGAAGCATCTGACCTTTTCATAATGATTACTGAACCTCTCCCATAAAGTCTGTGCATAATGAGACAGCATTATAATGCCCATTTTAAAGAGATGAGAACATGGACTGAAAGCAAGTAAATGAAATGATCTGGTTGCAGAAGCAATCTGTTCCACAGACATGTGCCAAACAAAGATGCTATTACTCTATCACATCTCCTTTAAAAATCACTCAAACTGCTGTGGTGCTGCTGGAAGAACTTTGCAAGACTCAGCTTTGGATCCAGCAACAGCAGGATTAAGATGCTCACAGTCAAGCCATCCCATCAAACACCAGTATCACCTTCTGATTACTGTTCCTCTTCATGGAATGGACCTACGAGTGACAAAACCTCAGTTTGGAGGCTGGCTTTCCCTCCAGTCTACTAAGCTGCTTTTGGTGCACTGCTCAAGGTGGGCAAAGGTTTTCTCTGCCTGGAAATTAAGGCACGTTGGAGAGTCAGAGCAAAGTTTCATTTCAGCCCTTTGAACAACCCCATCACTCACAATGATTACCATTAATTTGCTATCAATGAGGCATAGGTTGCTGTACTGACACTTGTCCATAAGTACCAACCATGAATTTGATTCCTTTCTGCACTACCATGCTGGAGACTTTCTAGGTTGTTTTCCACAGGTGAAGATGCCATCTTGTCACCAAAGCAAATGCAAAAAAGATATTGCTAGATCTGCCTCTGCGGGATGAACTGAACCTCTCTATTGCTAGAGGATTACCAGTTTGAAGCCTGCATCCCAGAGGACTGAGAATCACCCGATGAAACCAGAGACATGTGAAAATTCACTGACTTTCATTACCAGAAAAGAGAGAGAGACCTAAGATCAGATGCAAACCAAGCACTGCCATGTCCTAACTTTCTGCTTTTTGCCACAGAAGCAGCTGACATCTCTGCTAAAAATTCTGTGGGAAATGTAAGAAATCTAAGGGACCACCCCCAAAACTCCTTCCAGGTTGATGTTTGTGCCAGAGTACTTTTTGTCCAAATTCAGAGTAAAAAAAATCAAGCCTGAAAGTTTCTCCACCAGTCAGGAACAGCAGTGTGGGCATAACATGTCTCTCCCCTGAAGGTAAGTTGTTAGCAAGTCCCTGGAAATGTCCTCAATTCTAACTCTTGCCTGATGTTAAAGGACTGCACTACCGAGGAACTTATTTTTCTCTTAAGCTGTGCTATCAACAGCCTCTTTTCCTATATAAAGGATCATAAAATAGTGGCGATGGGTAAATCTGGCCCATTTCTTTTCACACCAAAACAGCTTCCAGAAGAGTGTGAAATATGCCCTCACCTCTCATGTCCCAGAGCACCACGTCTGAGGCACCCAGGGATTCATCAGCAATGATGCTGCAAAAACTCACCCAGACAGCAAAGAATAATCCTAGCAAAGCTCATCAGACAATTTAGAGGCAAACTCTTTTATGAAGGATTTCATGACCTCATGGGAAGCCATTGCTCTATCCCTACAGTGTGTACAAGTTAATGGATCTTCCAAAGGAAAGAACAACAAGAATAAGTGTACAGTTTAAGGAACTGAGAAAAGAATGACTTTTTAAAGTATGACCAGGTGATCACAAGCACTTTTGAAAGGGTATCTTCTGAGATATGCCACGTTTTACCTAAAGAGAGCCAGGCTCTCTTGGGTGCCCCATATAGGCAACTTGGCAAACTCATGATGATGCTGACAGAAACAAGAGGGGGAGGGAGGAAGAGGAATGGGTGAGTAGTGCAAGTGCCCAGTGTGTTTAGATATATTTGAAAAGAATCAGGACATTGTTTTCCACTCAATGCTTCTTATCGCTGAATATAAAATTTAAATTTCAAGGTAAACGTTATGCTTAAAAGTCAAAATTTCAGTGATTTGAATCAAATAAAATTCTTTCAACACACACTGGGGTTGTCTTTTCTTTCCATGAGAACAACCAGAGGTTTTAATTACCTTTTTTTCCTCTTTTGGCCTGTGAACTAAAAAACATGGTATTCATACAGTTTTGATTAACATTAAAGTTTTGTACTAATGAACTATTTAGGAGCTGGGATTTCCATCCCAAACAGTTAATGATTTGATTTTATACTGTAGTATTTTAATTGAAACAACCCTTAAGGGCATCACCATACAAGTAACTCCAGACATCTGTACCACATTAACTAAACCAAATTTTCAAGTAGCAGCTCAAAAGCTACATACAGAGCACAACCCTCACCTTACATTTCAGCCTGTCATCAGCAAGGGAAACAGCACTGTCACATTGTGTTAGATCATATGGCTACTCATTTAAAACAGTGCAGTTCAGAGGTCACCATGCTATAAAGTATTTGTTTTTATTGTCTTCCTCTTTTGAAGAAAGATAAGGGTAAGAGAGGGACACATATACAACAGTTTTATTGTCTGTGCACTCACTGGGTTACACAAAGATTCAGTGCTTGGTTTCAGCTTTTTTATTATTATTTTTTAAATAAGAAAAATCTTGCAGGAGACATGGAAACTGTTATGATTATTTGCTCAATTGACATGATGCCTCTTAGGCTAGTTTCTAGTTTTAAACTATCATTTTAGCAAATAAAGATTAGACTATTTCCAGACCAAGGTGGATGTGTAATTGTAATGTCTGCAGAAATGGAGAAACTAATGAAGGAAAAGATATCTTTGGGATCTAGACCTGGCCACAAGTGTACCCTTGCCAGGATACTTAATGAATATTTTGCTGCTTTGCGCTCTTTGTTAGATACCTGCCCTCCAACAACCACAGATTCTGGAAAGACTCTGCAATCACAAGAGATTTTGCTGTAACAAGCAATATTTTAACTAAAAGCTCAAAAATATTTTTGGCAGGTCTTAAGGGCTATTTGTTCTGTAAAGAAAGACTTTTCTGTACTTCTAAATCTTGCTCTCTTCTGGCTTTTTTTTTTTTTTTTCCTTAAAGATGTAGTGTTTTGTTCCAATTGAGAAAAAAACCTGACTATGCAAAGTGGTAGGGAAAAGGGAAAAAGTAAAGCAAGCCCAGCCTTTTTCTACTTACAGGATTTCCAGTGAAAACCATTAAACACCAATAGCTAGTCTCCTGAGCCAAGTAAGTCCAGGCTAAATCTTTACCGAATGGAGCTGACCTGAGCTGCTGTCACACAGCAGAACTGCAAGCAGCACATCTGGAGGCAGCCATATATATGATCTGAATTCACTACACATTGCTAAATTTCTCTATGACCATACCCCTACCTCCATCTCAGCCAGCATCACACCAAGTCACCAAGTCACCTTTGCTTTGCCTTTGAGAGATGTGCTCCTGCTCATCTTGGTTCTTGAAGGTGCTGACTGGAAGAGCTGGTGATGCCCAGGCTCAGCTTGGGAAATGTGGACCTGTGCTGCACAAAAACACAGGCTCAAAACCTGGTGATGGCACAGTGTAAGACACACACCTTCTGTCTTCAACTTGAGACTTAAAAGGGGTGAGGGAAACTTCAACTGGGGTCCCAGAGCACAGCATCAGACTCACCCCTCCAACCCAGGCTTGATAACCTGCAGTACTGGTTACCCTTGTGAAAAGGGGTGGAAATTCCCAGACTCCACTAAAGTCCTACTAAACTTATTCTTAAGTTTTAAGTGGCATTTAAGTGGTCAGCAAGGTTTGTTCTAGACCCCATATTTCACCTGTGCCAGAGCAGTACAGTATTTCTTGCTTATATGAGCATTTCAGTGTGATTGACTTTGGGTAGCAGGGAGTTGAAGTCATGCCAGACCTGTTTCATTCTGACATTTATTTGTGCAATGAAATCCAAGGATCTTTTCTTTTCTTTTTTTTTTTTTTTTTTCTATGTGCTTCACTCAGTACTCTCTCTGTGACATTAAAATCCATCACACTGCTGGCCCTGGTGTACCCATTAGATCGTACGTGCCAACAATGCTAGAGCTCCGTGATGGGGGAAAGACAGCAGAAAGAAAACAAATATATGTGGCCTGAGGAAGTCAATTTTAATTTCTTCCTAAGCTTTCTCTGATTTAGGGCAAGATTCTGTTGCCCTTAATCATGCTGCGATACACTAACCTCCCTCTCAAGGAGGAGGCAATGAATAAATGCCATGCAGCCAGAGGCACTTCTCCTCCCATTCATTCAAGCACTGCACAAGATGCCTGAAGCAGCCTTTGGTAGCATTAACCTGTCCAACAGAGAGAAATGTCCACAAAAAGAGCCATTTCCTCAATTAAAGAAAATTAGAGGGACAATTAGGGAGAAGTGGCTCTTTCCTGCTCCTGATTACTGACAGACACACAAAGCCACACAGCTCCAGGGTCTCGAACAGAAGTCATCTAGTCCTCTAACATTTCCCATACAAACTCCTGCATTTCTTTTTACTGTCCTTTCCCCCCCACATCCAGAAATTAGTTGAAATGGAGTCCCTGTGGCCAATGCCTGTAATTTCTGAGCCCTCCTGAGTTGCTGAAAACTAGCCAGCAGAACGAGCCTTCCCCTCCTGTGCAAAGGAGAAAGGTCACCTGAAGGACAGTGCAGAAGAGCCTCCCCATCACTACCTGCATGCTGTTGGAGACAGAACAAACATCAGTCCCCACTGTCACAAGTCCTATTAATCTTCAGCAGTCACTCGGCATGCTCACAAAATGCCATACAGGAAGGCAATCCATATAGCCAGCGTTTGAACGTACGGTGGCAATCAAGCATTGCCAAGGCTACGTGCCCCCAAATGTAGAGCAGCACGGAGGCAGGAAGAGTCGTATTGACATTTAGGGGCAGATATGCAATGATGGCTCACTTAAGCTGCATGAGGCTAGCGGCTGTACTGCTAATTTTATCTGAGAGTTTTTACATGCAGTTCTAGGTGATTTGTGTTCAATTTGGCTTGAACTTCATTCATAGCCAATGGTCCAAAATAACAACAAACTGAAATAGCTGAGAGCAAGCGCTCATTTTCATTGTGTCTCTTGGATGTGAGTGCCATTAGAATTCCTGGGTTCACTGTACTGCAAATGCAACATGCGTGTGTCAAATGACACTGGGCAGCCATAGTTCTGCTCTGACAAAGTTCAGCTCTTTTATTTCCAGTTAGAGACAACTGGTCCTAACGGCACCCAATTCTCCACACCCCTTAGGGCTGTAAAAAAGTCAGCCATGATCAGGGAAAGGCGTGGTATTGTTTTACTTAGAATATAGATGCTCGTGCTTGGTTTTTAGTTGATCCCCATCAAACAAAGGGTCTCTTCAGTACTCAGGAAAGTCTGCTGTCCAGCTGAGTCACAGTGTTTGAATTCAGGCAGTATCAGCAGAGGCAAAGGTGACAAAATACAGAGGGCTAAAAAAGGGAAGGAAAAGTCTCAGGAAAGAGTTAAATGGAGTGAGAAGGCTCAAAACAGATAAATGAGATTTACCTGAAATAACAAAGCAATGGGGAGAAAAAAAGAGAAGAAAAATTACAAAGTGAACAGCAAAGGTGTTCACAGAAAAAGAGGGAATGGAAGATGTTTGGAAGGCACTGAGAAAGCCGAGACACATATGAAAAAGAACAAAAGAAGAGAAAATTTAGAAAAAATTGGAAAACAAGCCATACCTCTGACTACTGCCTTCTCCCTTCCTGAAACCCATCTGAGGTTTTGCATACAGCTCTGTTACCCTGGCCTTGCATTTAAGCTGCTGTACTAAATGAAACATGAAAAGTCACAGAAATGACAAGGCACATCCAAAAGTGGTGTCTTAAAATCTCCCATTCTGGGCAAAATACACCTCTTTGTTCATGTCTGTTACCACTGCAGACAAGTTGCAGCATGCACAGTTTTCTGAGCACACAGCATTTTGCAGGACCAGGCAGCTGGATCTCTTTGCAGCTTGCTATGTTGAGCAGTGCTACCTCCAGATAGCAAAGCCTGATAATACCACCATCCTTTTCTAGCACTGCTCTTACCTTCTAAGACAGAGTTGCTTTTATCTGCTTTGTCCTATTTGCAAAATGTGGACAAAATCTGGAAAAAAGATGGAGGTATGACAGACAGTACCTGAAAGGCAGTTTTTTAGCCCTACTTTCTTATAGATCTCCCTTAATGAAGGAGAAAACTCAGGATGAAGCTCTTCCTTCAGCTGTGGTGTTTATAGAAGTATTGTTTCTTGTGCAATCTCTGCTTGTCTTTTGCTGAGCTTAAACACTGTCTTTCCTCACTGAGGACACTGACAGAGACTCTCTCCTATACTTGGTTAGATAAAACTTGTAAGAATTGACATACTTGTCAGATTTGGTCAGGGTAAGAATTACTGGGAAGGAAAAAAAAAAACAGAAGAGGATTACCACGTATGCTGTTTCCTTTGGAAACCAAGCTAAAAGCATTACAGATAGGCTTAGAAAATAGTTACACCCATTAATCTTTGATTGACCTTCCTGATGCTATCAAAACTGAGAGCAGTGAACCATGTGTTTTCCATTTGATTTGCTGTGTTCTTGTTCAATAGGTTAAAATCTAGGACACGTCTTGAAAGACAACTCTTTGACTGGGGCAACCAGAAACCGTCTGCTTGATGACACTCTTCCACACTACCTGTAAGTTTTCATAAAGCGCTTGCCCTCTCCCGATTGTAAAAGAGCTGCCAGCTCCAAAGGGTCACATTTCAGTGATACGTCTGACTTGCAAAACAGGAGTTATCACTATTGCAAAACAACTTCCCAGCTCCATTGGCATCTCATGTCATTAACAGGGCTAATGAGGATTTGCCTAAGTCAGGTTCAGAAAGTCAGGGAAGAGTTTAAGGTACTTACAAATGCTAAGTGCTTCTCGCACCACACCACATTTCTGCATATATGATAATTCTGAACTCTGAAATAACACACTGGTAAATACAAGTATCCAGAGGCAGTCAAGAGGGCTGAAGCTGCACAAGTCAAAAACAGTGCCAGAAACCCCTTCTGGGCACAGGAACTTGACAGTCGGCTATGCTACATCGGCAGATTGGCTCCAGCATGTTTCACCCTGCACCAGAAAGGCATTTCCCAAATTTTGCTGTTAGCACAGACCAGGAGCTACATCCAACAGGCAGCTTCCACACAGCTCAGCTGAAGGAGTTTAACAGTATGGTGTCATGGTTTAGGCCCAGCTAGCAATTAAGCACCACATGGCCCCTTGCTCATTTCCTCTGCTCTGGTGGGATGGGGAGGAGAAATATAATGAAAGGCTCATGGGTCAAGACAAGGACAGGGGAGGATCACTCACCAATTATGGTCATGGGCAAAACAGACTTGACTTGGGGAAAAAAAAATCAATTTAATTTGTTACCAATCAAATCTGAGTAGGATAATGATAAGTAAAACCAAATCTTAAAAACACCTTCCCCCACCGCTCCCTTCTTCCCAGGCTCAACTTTGCTCCCCATTTCTCTAACTCCTGCCCCCCAGAAGAACAGGGGGGCAGGGGATAGGGGTTGTGGTCAGTTCATCACATATTGTTTCTCCCACTCCTTCCTCCTCAGGGGGAGCACTCCTCACACTCTTCCCCTGACCCAGCGTGGGCTGCCAACCACGGGAGACAGGCCTCCACGAACTTCTCTGATGTGAGTCCTTCTCACAGTCTGTAGCTCTTCATGAACTGCTCCAGCGTGGGTCCCTATCACAGGGTGCAGTCCTTCAGGAACAGACTGCTCCAGCATGGGCTTCCCACAGAGTCCCAGCCTTCTTTGGACTCAGCCATGTGCTCTGGCATGGGGTCCTCTATGGGCTGCAGGTGGATATTGGCTCCATGGTGCATCTCCAGGGACTGTCGGGGCACAGTCTGCCCTCTCACCATGGGCTGCAGGGGAGTCTGCTTCATCACACCTCCCCTGCTCCATCACTAACCTTGGTGTCTGCAGAGTTGTTTCTCTCACATCCCACTCCCCTCTCTGCTGCAGGCTTCCCAGCAGCTTTTTTCTTCTTCTTCAATGTGTTAACATAGAGGTGCAGCCACTGTCACTAATTGGCTTGGCCTTGGCCAGAAGTGGGTCTGACTTGGAGTCAGGGGAGCTTCCAGAAGGTTCTCACAGGAGCCACCCTGTAAGCCCCTCCCACACTACCACCCCACACCCCCAATCCAACACATATGGACAAGGTCAAGTCCTGCCAGCTGGCCTGAGAACCAAAAACCACTCTCTGTTACTGTTTAATTTACTAGCACAGATGTAGCCCACAGCTGATGGGAGCTGTGACAGGGCTTGCTTCCACACATGCTATCCAACATTTACTTTTTCCAACCTGAACCCTTGAAAAGATGTCCCATTCTTTAAGGATCACCATCCTATAGTGTCCTACCCTTCCAACACATATATAAAAACATCCCAAAACACAACTCTAACTGAAAAATTCATCTCTTGGTAATTACCAATCCTTTCCCAGTTCTTCCCTTTACAAACATTGTAGGTAACATTTTACAGAGATGCTGCTGTTTTGTCTACTATCATGTTCATCTAGATGCCTCTATTTCGTTGTATTTTAATTAGATTTGCACACATAGGGGGAAAGTTTGCTGGTCATAGTTCCGAAGAATAACTGTGCAACCTGGTATAGCTAGACACCACTGGTTAATGCTTACAGAGAACTCTAAGCAGTCAGTAATCCTAACAAACAAAAAATTAAATATTTTGATATGTTTAACCTCCTATAATTGTTTAGGCCCAGAAGGCAACCGAGCACCACTCAGTGCTGGGAAGGAGAAAAATGAAACGAAAAGGCTCAGGACTCGAGATAAGGACAGAGAGGGGTCTCTCACCCATTTAAAGGGTCACAGACAAAAGACAGACTCAGGGGAAGAAAAACAAGAACATCACTTTAATTCAAACACTAACAAAAGCAACACTTAACAGACAGAATAGGACAGTGGGAAGCCTTACCATATCTTAAAACATCTTCCCCCACTGCTCCCTTCTTCCCGGGCCCAGCTTTTGTTCCCAATATTTCTACTTCTTCCCCCAGCAGCACAGGGGCAGGTGATGGGGGGGGTCTAGTCAGTCTGCTGCTTCATCCGCCACGGTTGTGGGGAGCACTCCTCTGCATTCTTCTCCCTGCTCCACGTGGCATCCCTCTCATGGGAGACAGTCCTCCACAAACTTTCTCTGTTGTTAGTCCTCCCCAAGGGATGCATTCTCCTCAAGATGCTCCCGCATGGGTCACCTCCACGTGTCGCAGTCCTCCCAGCGCCGAACTACAACAGTGGGGGCTGCTTCTTCCCATAGAGTCCCAGACTAGTGCAGCCCCCTGCTCCGATGTGGGATCCCTCCACAGGCCGCAGGTGGATTTCTGCTCCTCCGGTGACCTCCATGGTGGCAGGTGGGGTGGCCCTGCTGTCTCACCACGGGATGCAAGGGGGCTTCCTGCTCTAGCTCACCTCCCTCCCTTCCTCCTCCTTCCTTCCACTGACCTCGGTGTTCACATAGGTGTCCTTCTTATAATGTCTCCTCACAAGTCCCCCAGCTCCCTCTCTGTTTTCCCTTCTTTATCACAGAGTGCACGTGCAGCTAACTGGCTCAGCCTTTGTGCAAAGGCAAGTCCAACTTGGAGCCGGGGGAGCTTCAAGAAGATTCTTACAGGGACCACCACTATAATCCCTCCCCTGCTACCAAAAACCCCACCACACAAACGCACACACCTCCATTTCACGTCATGCAGCTGCATTTGAGAGGGTGACATCGATAAGGAAGCTGAGACCAGATTTCAGATTAGACTGTGCATGACATCAATTTAGAAGTACATGGATAAGATGCATCATTCCACTGAGCTCATGCTATTCATTACAATTCCTATGGATCCATGAGCAATTGCTAATTACCTCAGATATGTAACAGTCAGTATGGTATATATAGGATCACCATCAGAAAAAGATATTAAACACTCAAAGAATAGAAAAAAAATCAAGAAAATGATAAATAAGCCAATGAGCAGGGACATCTTCAACTAGATCAGGTTGCTCAGAGCCCTGTCCAATCCGACCTTGAATGTTTCCAAGGATGGGGCATCTACCACCTCTCTGGGCAACCTGTTCCAGTGTTTCACCACCCTCATTGTAAAAAATTTCTTCCTTGTATCTACTCTGAATCTACCCTCTTTTAGTTTAAAACCATTACCCCTTGTCCTATTGCAACAGGCCCTGCTAAAAATTCCATCCCCACCTTTCTTATTAGCCCCCTTTTAAGTACTGAAAGCCTGCAATAAGGTCCCCTCAGAGCCTTCTCTTCTCCAGGCTGAACAACCCCATCTCTCTCAGCCTTTCTTCATAGAAGAGGTGCTCCAGCCCTCTGACCATTTTTGTGACCCTCCTCTGGACCTGCTCCAACAGCCCCATGTCTTTCCTGTGCTGGGGGCTCCAGAGCTGGACACAGGACTGCAGGTGGGGACTCACGAGAGTGGAGTAGAGGGGGATAATCACCTCCCTTGACCTGCTGGCCACACTTCCCTTACTGCAGCCTAGAACATGGTTGGATTTTTGGGCTGCAAGCGCACATGGCCGGCTCATGTCCAGCTTTTCATCCACCAGTACCCCCAAGTCCTCCACAGGGCTGCTCTCAATCCCTTCATCCCCCAGCCTGTATTGATACCAGGGCTATTCCTTAGGAACAGGAATTGAGCAGAATGACATACATGCTGAGGATGTTCCCACAACCTCTTGACTTGTTTATAAAACAGCATTTGACGTTAAAAAAAAAAAAAAAAGTCTATTCTAAAAGAAATTCTATGATGCATCCCTAAGTGAATACCTGGTTTCATAGTTCACTTGAGTGTATTACTTCAGTTATTGTGTTGTCACAGATGACATATACTATTATTTTAAGAAGTTTTTTCTTATTTTTAATTATCTCTTCTGAAAGTGAGTCATTCAATGAGAAGTAACGTCACTGAAAAACTGCATTCCTGCATAGTTCCACCCCGTCGGCTGCTTTGCTGATGTCTGATAAGATGTAAGTTTTCTTACTGTCAGGATGCCTCTGTACAATGTTGATTCACTGAAATCAGTGGCGGGTCCTTTTGGGCAGTGGGAGAGATACTGGATCTCACTTGATGTCTGAGCACCTTTCTCATAGGAGCTTAATTACTTCTGTGCACCCTTGTGTTAAATTTCGTTAAAAGTGGCAAAAGAACTCAGAAGTTATATATTAAAGGAGGGAGACTGAAGAAAATGACAGTTCAGTTTGCCTGAGCTCATTTCTTCAAGAACATTCAGAAGAAAGGCAAGAAAGACTTGCTCTTTAATCTCACAACAGCTGATACTTTGGTGCACAAGGTCCTTACCATGCCTACAGGAGCCCTGCACAACTCTTGGCCCTACCCAGGTCATTCTGTGTGTTCAATCAGATCCCTGACTCACAGTAGTTTTCAAAATCACCGATCTTTAAGTACATCTACAGCATGAACTGGCTTGATTTTGAAAATAATACTCATAGCAACTCCATCTTCCAGCTGAAGAATCCATGTGGCCCACACCACATAAGAAAAAGCAGATTTAAGGAGATGCAAAGGAGGATTTTGCAGTATCCTTAGCTCTGGCTGAGATCAAGAGACAAAGTGTTGACATCCTGAACATTTTTAGAGCTGGGAGATCATTTCCCAGCTAGCTTTATTGTTTTTCAAAATCAGGCTTGTTTATCCTACTGCTAGCATGAGGTGTGAAAATGAGGTATGTACTTATCCAATCTTAGTGATCAGGCTTGTCAGTCTGTACTCCATGCTAACCCAGAAGACTTGGCAGGCTGCAAATCTGCCTTACTGACTTCTAATAGTAATCCTTGTCCACAGTATTATACTACCAGTTCATCTATCAGAGCAAAAACCTGTTTTCTGTGTCCTGAAGGACTGAAGGGTTCTTGGTTTTGTTTTCCGAAGAGGGAAAATAGACAGACAGACTGCTGGTTCAGGCTGCCACATAAACCACACTTCCAAAAAAATTCTACAAGAGCAAAATATATAGAAACTGTACAGAAAGAAGTGCTTCTGTTGGCTCTGCAGTCTGAGCCACAGCACTATTTCAAGGCTGATAGACCACAGGAGAGCTAGATGCTCCTGGACCTTTTTGGCATTAAAGATGTGGCCAAGATAAATAGCCAAGCTCTACAGAAGAGTATTTTCACAGCTCACCCGCAGTCTGGCAGCTGGGCCTTGCTAAAACCCCGAAGCATAAAAAATTTGGCTCATGCCCCCTGCCCAAACCAAAATTCAGACAGTGGAACTAGCCTAGGCAATTAGGGAGAAACTTACTACCAGGCAAAGGCTGAATGCTGTATTCTTGCAGAAAAAAACCCAAAACAAACAGCATTGTGATTAGAGTATCTTTAACATAGTATTAAATTATGGAGGGGGGAAATCTATGTAATGATCTTAGCAAAGAAAGGGAGCTCTGAAATACCAGGTTTCACATTTTTTTTCTGAAATTCAGCACACAGCATTTGTCCTTGGTCTTAATGAGGTGAGGAAGATGGGATTTCTCCAGTGCTGTCACAAGGGTACAGATCACTAAGGATTCCTGCAGCCAAGCATGATTTCTCTATTTGAACATTTTTAAAGAATTTCCCCCCTGCTCACTATCCCTCCCACAAAATACACACGTCAATCCTGCTGAATTCATTCAGATTCAAGATCTTAAGAAGTTCAAAAGAGTGTATGTCAAGATTTTGCAAAAGCAAATGCTGTTGGGTTTTTTTTCAGATTGAAATAACATTTTTTGGTAAAATTAACTATTTAGTGTGCATTCTAAAACCTGCAAAAATCAAAACCCAAAGTAAACAACTAGACTCAAATTTCCCTTACTCTGGGTTTAGGGGAAAACAGAATATTTTTAAATCTGACCAAAAATTCAAATGTATGTATAAGCTGTGAAGCACTTTACTACAGGGTAGGGGGTCCACAGAAGAGACAGACAGAGAAGTGGGTAGGATGGGATTCTCATGCTGTTTCTTAAGCCAGACAGAGATCAAACAAAAATCAGGTCCAGAGAAGACAAATCCTAAAATCCATCTGAAGCATAAAAAGTCTTTGTTTTGCTTATTGCCTTTCATTGACTAGGGAAACATCTGATTTAATGGTTCCTGTTTCTCTGTGCCCCATCTAGGCTATGACTGCCCAGCCCAGCAATACCATGCTGACAAACCCAAACTCCCAGGGCACTGAAACTTTCTTCAGCTTCTAAAATCAAAGAGAAGGAAACATGCTATACTAGATCAGACCAGTGGTCTAAGTAATACTGCAACAGCAGGGATCTTTGAGGCTTTTTAACTTCACTGGTATCTCCTGTATCACAGGAAAAGTATAAACAACCTCATCCTCATCACTAGTTCATATCTCACCTGTTTGCTCCCCTTCCCAGTAATTTTTAAAGTCTTTTTTCTAAATATTTTCTATTTCTTCCATTTGGGCAAGCTGCGGTAGGCCCACTGCAGGAAAGACAAGCTGCAGTGGACAACCTGTGCCTCACTGCAAATGACAACAAAGAGCAGCCAGATTATAACAACAGACCATGAGGTTGCCACTCACACCCCAGGATATTTAGTGAAGGACCATCATCAGAGAGGATGAGCTTGGTATTCCTCTTCACAGGATGGCAGGCTACAGCAGATGAGCCCTGCGCAGCCACAGTGATGCCCATAGCCCGTAGCAAAGCAGCAGCCCATGTGCAAACATAGATCCATGTGCAGTTTCTGCCTGGCTACTTCCACTGAGAACCTGATTCAACTACATTTGGCACAGGCACAGCACACCAAAAAGCTCTGGGTAGAAAAGAAAGTGTTTGCAGAAATGAGACACTGCCTAATCAGATGCCTTTTCATGTGAACTTTGCTTCATTTTGTAAAGCAACACTAATGTTGAAGCCCAGACATTGCACTTCAGCACATCTACTCCTCCTGAAGGAAGACTTGTGACAGAGGTGGTGTGTCACACCTTCTTGCTAATGAAGAAAAACCATCATCCAAAATAATTTAAGCCATTCAGGGTGACCAGGTTCATCAAGGCAGTGATGACTGTGACTAAGACCCTAGCTGAAACAATCACATTCAAAGCTCATTTTCATCTTTTGCCAAGGGAGAGGCAGAGATGCCAGGCTGCAGACCTTAGGGGAGACAAACTGCTCTGGAGCTCCTGTCTCTCTCTAAGGCTTTGAGACAGAGGTTATCGCATCTGAGTAAAGCACCTCAATAAGGTTTCTGAGACTAAACTGGACAGGCAATGCTTTCTGGTTTTAGAAAGCTCAAGGATCTTAGTGTTCATCAGCCTGAAATGATCCCAGAGAGTAGCTGGAGCTTGCATGGCCACTGACAGCGCTAACACTGACCTTCTCATTGCTGCAGCCATGGCTCTGCTTTTCTATACACCACCAGAGTCCAGCCCTACACTCACATAAGGCATCACAGAGCAATAATCTCGCAGTCTCCATCAATAAGTAGCAGGAGGCAACACGCTGGATGCTGCTAAGTATAGCTGCGGTTTATCTCTAGTTGAGCAGGATATAGATGCTTCAAGCTTCTTTCTCCTCTTGCATGCCTCCTCCAAAACCAGAGAGCAACTCACGGTCAGCACTGTTTAAGGTGGTGGGGATCAGCTCCCTTAGCAGCAGCTGTTCTGATTTTCTGTCTACTCCTGTATTTTTTCTAAAAGGCCAGGTAATTACTCAGGACTGAAAAAATCTATGTCAAAGCAATCAGTAGTGTCACCTTGTTGACATCAGAGAAATTGCAGCAGGAATTAATCTGACTTCACAATTCTTCCTTTCCCTGTAACAAATGGAATAACCTATGTAGATCTTGTTTGTAGGCAGCACCAAGCAAGAGGCAACTCCAACCACATCTGTGGGGCCTGATCCCTCTGAAATGCCATTTTTCTCATTGAATCCTTCCACACCTGGCACCTAATGTTAGCAGCTGGACTGAAGCAGTCAGGCATTGAGGTGTCCCCCATCTCAGCCAAGGGATACGAGGGGAGAGCCAACAGCATCCCTGCTCATTCTCCTTTCCTGTCTACAGACTGAGATCAAGGGCATCAAGGGTCACTGCTGGAATTAGGGTCAGGAGAGAACAAATACACACACAAGAAAAGTTCTATTTCTGAATTTGTGGAAATATGCATGGATCACCTTGCTGTCCAGCCTACGTACAGAGGAGTATGGAGGGATTTTATTAGAGTGCTTTGAAAGACAGGTACATAGATCTTTATCCTTGCTCTAAATGCTACTTCATTTTTGCACTTTCTTTTCCTCAGAGCTCCTTATAGTCTAACCAAAACCAATCCATTGAAAGAAAGGGAAGGACAGAAAAGGAGCTGTAGTGGTAGATGTTAGTTTGCTGAACAAGGTACCAAACAAAGTGTGAAGAAAAAGATTTTCTCCTGGAGCAGAGGGGCTTGTTCATCACTTACCTCATGTGTTTACCCTTGGGCTATCATTATATTAGTGACATTTCCCAACTTAGCTGGAGTACCTGGTAACTATAGTAACCACATTTTCATATCTGCCCATAAATTCCCTCGGTTCTAATTAGGGCACTCATTTATAACAGCAATAACAACACAGGAGAAATAACAGCAGACTTAGCTCAGATGCAGTCACCTCTCTCTCCCTCATGTCACAAAAGTGACCCATATCTGAGTGGTTCTTATACCATAAGATGTTGTTTATGGCAGAAAGCCTACCTTACCTGCCATGTCAGCTGCTTTGTATCCATTTGCTATGTTGTCCATACCTTCTCACTTTCTAAAAGGTCTGTTCACCAGCCTTCCAGTTCAAACAAAGCCTGACTCATCTCCTTGCCAGCAAGCTTCACACCAGGCTGCATAAACCTATTTTTTCTTGATAGAAGGAAGAATTCACACCTGGCCTACAACAAAATCACACACACATTACTACTGCAAATTTTACAGACAGTAGGTGGATGCTATTACAAGCAGAAAGGCTAAGCAGTTCAACTTAAAAATTTACCTATGCAATCTAGATAGCTATGAAGAGAGGATAAACCACATCATCCAAAACAAATGACAGGTAAATGATGAAGCAGCAATGTGCCAGAAATCAAGACCAAGTAATAAACAATTGCAAAGTTCAATGGCTCAGTGTATTTCACCACAAATTATTTCCTTCTCCATGAAACAATAAAACTTGGTGAACAATTTGAAGTCTGCTGACATGATTTAAAAAGATGGATGAGCTGGTAGGTAGTCGAGAGTGTTTGCTTTATTGTTCACGGAGTCACTGCTCAGAAGTACATTTGTTTTGGAGTCTAAGTGAATTATTGTCAAAAAATGACAAATCTCTTTCTCACTTTAGACTACACTGTGCATGCCTTACATGAATTTCTTTTGCTAGAAGAAAAAAGGCATCACATCTGTGTATTGGCATAGATAGGACAGCAAAGCCCATCTCTGCAGAGATTAAGAGAACACGGCTGCTCTGGCTTCAGGTTTTGGGGAACTTGTTGCCATCAGAAAATTTTCTCTTGCTAGAAAAACATGTCAATTAGTATAACTTAATCACGACTGTCAACAAGAATATCTTCTCTTGAACCTTTATCCATTCTTCTTCCATGTCCCCTGGAGGCTGAGGGAACTGGGTAAGAAAACATACTGGAGCTTTTGTTGGTGATTTCCACTTTGGAATATTAAATACCCCACCAGTTACCCTGCTTGCCTTCCCAGAGTAGCCAGTCCTTATGACAGGGAAACAGACGACAACCTCAACCTCAACAGTGATTTCATGTAAACAGGTGCTAGTCCAAGCTACAATGGCTTGATGGCTGACCTCACCCAGGGTTTTGGGGACCAGATGATCCCGGGCAGACAGAAAGGGTGCCACCTTGCATGAGAAAGCCATCCACATTCCCACTACCAACATGAAAATTCAGGAGCACACTCAGGCTCACTTTGATCACAAAGAGTGGAAGGTATTTCACTAGATTTTTAACTTTGTGATCCACTGGTATAAGAAGGGATGCTGTGGCCACACTCCACAAAGCTTCCCATTCCTGTGTGCCCTGCTTTCAAACCAAGTACCCACCAAGAGAAATGGCACCTTTTTGGCTCAGTGAAGTGTTACCTGCCACTGGTGAAAGCCAGTGCACGTGCCTCTTCCCTGACTCCTCAGGGGGTTTGCATCAAGGTTCAAAGCACCCTGGGCAGAGTTGGGTGAGCCATCCTCAGACTGTGGTTGTAAAAAGCAGATAGGGTTCGTTCACTGCATGCTATTTTATTGCTTTATCAGGTCTTTATACCAGGTAATAAGAGCTTTCAAGGTGAACAGTGTTGTGATGTGAAAATGTAAACTTTAGTGAATTGTCAAAGAAAGGTTCAAGTTATTTGCCAATTTAGTCATCAAGAACCATTTAGAAGCGTGGATAGAAAACATGTTGATGATCAAATTCTAATATAACCACAAAAATTGATTTAAGATGCTTCCAAACATGAAGCACAGTAACATTCAATATCACATATAAGCTTTTTTGTTAAGTAAAAAGTAATTTCAGTCACTGCCAGACTGGGTTAATTTTTGAAGCCTCTCTCAGTTCACGAGATGCTGTTTGGGACTTGGGAGGAGCATAGCCTATTGCAAGTTGCATCACTCATTACCGTACCCCCATTTCTCCATCAATATCTTATTTATTCAGGCTGTAGTATGTTAAGAGAGATGGGCATTTGCAGTACGCATGATGCATAATGAGGCTCCAGTCTCTACGGAAGCCTCTAAAATTGTCCATCATACTTTGCTTACTGGCTCTTCCCATTTTCATTATGAGGGAACACTCTCAAAATGTCAAAATCTTTCCAAATGATCCCACAGTAACCACTGTAGCCTAGAGTACTTCTTGGCTTATTAAATATTATAAGCAGAATGTGAAAAATATGTTTTACTTGATTCTACTAGTTAAGGAAAGCAAGTCTTTGACAGAAAAATAATTGCCTAGAAAATCAGACAAAATGCTAATTAAAAATAAGATTAAATAAACAGTTTCTATGTGATCTCTTGAGCTTGTTTCATTGCAAAGTCATCCTTTACCTGGCATAATACGTGGTTTGTGAGACCCCCGTGTAAGGTTAAGCATTCCTTGGTAGTTGCCTGGAAACAGTGCCAATGGACAGTTTGGTTTCATTAAGGGCAAATAATGCAGAAAGACTGTTACAATTGTACATCTGAACATTTAAAACAATTCATTTTGGACATGTTTTTTCTCTCTAAAGATGCAAGTTCTGAAATCTTACCAGAAGTGTTGGCAGGAAATAGATTCCAACTTACATGCATGAGTACGCACAGAAATTAATTTGAAATTACCACTATTACTATTCTTTAACCTAATTAGTGCTGAGCAGGAAACAATCATCTTGGTTTTGGAGAGTTTTTGAGGTTTTTGTGGATTTCCCTTCCTGTCCCATACCATATGAAACTTGGCGCTTTTTAAAAAGGTCCTCTGAAAAGTAGGAGAGACAACTTTCAAAGCTGCTGCTTAGAAAATGAGTGAGAACAGCAGAAATCCACCCAAAAATAGTTACTGTACTGGGAACTTGGAAAGTCCTTCTTGGAAATGACAAGTTTAGTCCTCGCTTCACAGTTTGTTGAAACCACATTGCTGCACTGGGCACAAATCAGTGATGCCAGGTGAGACCTAGGGACACACTTTAGGGCTTTCAGCTTACAGCTACCCGGGCAAGGCTTGCATCCCCCAAGCCTTACAACACATGCTTTTACCCTGTGAGATTCAGCTACTGAATGTATTAATGCTCCAACTGAATTCAAACTCCTCTGAACCAAATGCAAAACCAATCTGCACAAATTTCACTGGTTTGGTTGTCTGTGGAGGGCACCACATCTGTTAACTTTGCAGTTAATGAAGCTGTGGGCCCCAAACTGGCTCCCTTCTGCTTTCCTTTGAGACTTTCCTTTATGACCAGGTGAATCCATGGTCAATCATGGGAAGCACAAACCAACCAAAGCACCTTCTTTACAGAGATCAATGACAACATGAAGCATCACAGGTGCAATTGGAAGAGCTTTAACTAGTTCAAGCTGCTGGTAAATTTGGGATAAGGTCATCTACTCTTACAGTATTCCAGCCAAATATATTCTTGCAGGGATGAGTGAGTGGAGAGGTGCACATATTTGTGATATTTAAGTGCCACAGCTGGCAATCCTGCATGCTCATTTCACATTTATCTGCAGCTTGCCTGTTACGTTGGATTTGCCTTAGATTCATATAATTGATTTTGAATTGATCTGATGGAGGAGAGGACTGCAGTGTTACAAGTAGCAGACATCTTATTGTGGCCAGAGTCAGGAAATGTCTGTTCCCGTCAAGAGATTCACAGCTTTCACTGGAAGGCATAAGTATATTTAGTACCTATACTAAATTTAACACTATATTTAGCAAAGGCCATTCCATCACATAAAATATTCTTCCTTTTTTCACAAGAGATATACAACAGATTGGGAGGAGCAATTAAGTAAAAATAAGAGAAAAAAAATTGGACCATTTTGGTTCAGCTTTTTTTTTTTTTTTTTTTTTTTCAAAGGGAAAACCCCACAACACATAAAAGATGATTATCAACAGGGAAACATCTTCCTGGATGGATGGAGCTATGTGACGTTGCCATGAAGACAGGTTAGCGACCGGTATTTCTGCAAAAAGGGATAATTTTCCCATTTTATTTCCTAAAGCAAGATAAACTCCACTTTACGGGGAAGCTTGAAAAACAGCTGGATCAGCCAACCAGCCAGCCAGATACCACCAGACAACAAGCAGATTTTATAAACAACTAAAGAAGTTTGCCATCTGGCAATGCTGGGAATAAGGGATGAGGGTGAACTTCATCCCATTATGGGAAATGAAGACAAAGACTTGTGCCACATTGTGAAGGATGCAGGCAAGATAACCACTGGCAACAATGCCTTCCACAGAGTTGTTTCTCTTCTCCACCGCTGCAAAATCAGTTTACAACTGAACAAACAGAAACTGCTGATAGAGTGAATGTAAGACATTTTCCCTGTCCTTAGAAGCTTTATGTTTCCAAAAAGCATGGGGCATAAGGGGAAATCTTTGGAAGAAAGCAGATTTTTTCTTGGATAATAATGACTGTCCAATAGCTAAAATCTGTGCTCCAGCTCAGATGTTCTCCTGAAGAGGACCAGAGAACTGAAGCTGAATCAAAGATGTACGTACAAAAACTTTTTGAGGAAATAAATCATAGAATCACAGAATCATTCAGGTTGGAAAAGACCCTTCGGATCATTGAGTCCAACCATCAGCCCTACTCTACAAAGTTCTCCCCTACACCATATCCCCCAGCATCTCATCTAAATGACCCCTAATCACATCCAGGGATGGTGACTCCACCACCTCCCTGGGCAGCCTATTCCACTGTCTGACCACTCTTTCTGTGAAAAATTTTTTCCTAATGTCCAGTCTAATCACCACATAGAGCAAACTGGCTCATGTTTGTGGCCTCTCAGGCTGCTGGAACAAACACTAGTTGGTATAGACAAGCTTGAATTATTAATGGAAAATAGCGTTAAGTGTAAATTTATCTCCTTTCATTGACCATTGGAAATCAGAATATATTTGCATGCCCAATTCCATGTATGCTCATAAGATGGCTATGAGGAAGAGTTTTCACACAATGTAGAATTTGAGATGTTTTCAGAGCAGTCATTTGCTACTCACAATGTGTTATACTGAAGTTGCATTTGTCTTACATGTCTGTATCTCTTCTCCCTGACTGGAAGACTGAAACTTCCTAAACAAAAAATGAATAAACAACATGGCCCCATAACAGTAACCCCTCCTTATCAAGCAAGGTACTTCTATTCTTCCCATTGCAACAATATGTCTTCTATTATAAATTCTAGCCTCACACGAAGACTCCATGCAAAGTTCCACTAAGATCTGAATCCGCATCATCTCACACTGGCTACCTGCCAAAAGGGAAATTTTTACCTGGGGCAAGTAAAGAACCACCCCAGGTGTAGGCAAAACAAACTGCAATTGAACTCCAATGAGAATTCCATTTTTCAGCATTTGACCCCTCCAATGAGAATATTCCAGTGCCTTGTGCAAGACAAATAGACCAACCCACTCGAAGAAAAGAGTTCTTTTACCAATTTAAAAGGTGTTCTAGTTATAAATTAAAATTGTTGGATTGACTGAGAAAAAAATTGAAAAAGGACACATCCATAATTCCATCAAATCCATTTTATGGCCTGGTCTTAACTCTGTTTCCTTCTACCCAGGGACAAGTGTGTCTACAGCAAGTGGCTTAATCTGGCCACCAATGAGTGTTTTTAGCCCAGCATATTATCACCACCTGCAATCCCTTTTCTTTACTCACATTAAAAGCAGACTTCTACATAGAATAACTAACGCACAGCACCTTCCTTGGATACGAAGTCATAAGGCAGATGGATGGACATATGTACAACCGCAGCTAACTGCTAATGTAGCCATTAGCACTCAACAACATGACACCAGTTTGGGACATTTTCTGAAAGAATTTATTTTTATAAATAAAACCTTGGCATCCTGAGACATATAATCCTGCTTTCATGCAACATGTGTGAGACATTTAAAGGGACAGTAACCTCATTCTCTTTTCGCCCCTCTCTGTTGAAGTTTCAATAATATCCCTTCCTCTCATCATGAAAATACTATATTGACATGAAAATTCACTATAAGACTCTGAACTTCAAAACCTGCTTTCCATTAACTTCAATTTTTTCCAACACAGGGGAACTAATTCGTGATGTAAGTATTTAGGATTTACTCAAGAAAATTCCCACACTGGCCAAAATCAAATTAAAATGAAAGAGTGAACAAGAAAATACAATGAAAGACTACAACAGTGGAAGTCGTCTTCCAAAATATGTGTCTCCATATCAGGAATGGACATGAGTACATATCCATTCACATATTTCTTCGAGGTCCATCACTACAGACATCAGAGTTTTCCACATGTGGAAGGAGTACGAATTCAGAGCTTCAGTAACAGCAGTTGCATCTCCATTATGTAATGAAAGACAGTTTGGTTCTAGGGTCCTTCCACAACTAAACTAGGCAGATGGTGAAGTGGTGCTGCAAGAAAACAAACAGGGTCATCTCCTATTTAGAGCATTCAATTGGCAACTGGCTTCTGGTTTTGGGGAAGACCTCATCAGCATCACCTAAGGGGAAGCAGCTAGGTTAGGGCTCTAAATGCATTAGTAAACTTCAGAGGAACTGTCTTTGCCTTCTGCACGGAAGGTCTTCCCTTTAATGGGACAGTTACATCACTGCATGCTGTTCATATATGCACACACATATTCAAAAGGATTAAGATCTCTTTTACAGGCTCCCATGTAAACACTTACAGCCAGATTGCTCCTGAAGAAAGAACAAAAAAGTTTATTTTTAAAAATCACTCATAAATATTTTGGGTTTTTTCAACATTTACCTAGCACTGGTAATAAATAAGTAAAACTGCTTTCTCCCAACAAATCAGTTGATTTACAGAATTTACAGTAGAGCTTTAACTTATGTTTTCCATCCTTGGGTTTTTAACAGATTGTTTACTTCTCCCAGGTGAAGCCAATACATAGCTATAGTGGAAAAACGAAGCACACAAGGAAAAGACTCCTTCAGTCATTAGGTCCTTTTTACTGGCAACTCTCCCTGTGTTTTCATCTGTGAACTTTCTAAGGTAATGGCCAATCTCAAACCATGTGCTGAAGTAATAATTTCATGATAAAACTAATCTTTCCAATAAACAGCTCTCTGAAACACTCTACTTTTCATTTTCAAAGAGCCATAAGGATTATGGTAGTGATTTGGATATCTATCTTTCTAAAATTGCCCTCCAAGTCTTCCTTATTCTAACGTAATGCTCAGAATCCTTAACAAATAGGAATTGCATCTAGAAGAGGAGAAAAAAAAATACAGCAAAACCAAAAGTAACCTTAGAAAATCACTGATGTAAGTAGTTTCATTCCTTGTACTAAAACCCATTTGAAAACTAATCTACTGCATATTCTTTCCTTTCAGAAAATGTAAATTGATCTTTCAGTTTGAATACCTGTCAAAGTACAACCACTATAAGGTTGATAAGTCATTTTGCTCGTCAGTTGATAACGTCTGAAATACTGCAAACTTACATGTAGCTCCACAAGAACTGCTGGAACAGATTACACCCAAACCAGGGTGGGGAATGTTCACTCTTGGAGAATTTGGTAACAACATGAGTGAGAAGTGTCTGCCTCCCACCAACACCTCGCAAAGTGGTATGAGAATGCATCACAAATAAAAACAACTAAATCAGGTTATAACAGTTCCCAGCATGGTACTGGTTCATTAGCCTTCCACAAACTGTTGCCATGCCCCTTCTATACAGTGAATGGGTAGGATACTACCAGCTGCCAGGAACCTAAGGATGGGTAAATTTGCTAAGAAAGTGGTAAAGAAAGTTGCAGCCAGTGTTACTGGGACATTCTGGACAAGCTCACAATGGTGCTGCTACACAGAGGCCCACTTCAAATACCATAAAATTTAATATCCACTGTGGCAAAACTAGATGACTTACTTTATGGCTGACTTTACCAAAAAGCACTATTAAAAAAAAAACAACCCACCAACCTAGATACACTTTGTTTTCAACCACTTCACTGAAAAAGTCTGTTCTAGGTTGTGAATTATGCCAGTTTTAATAATATTGCCCACTATGGAAAAAAAACAGAGGCTTTTGGGAAGGCACAGAAATATTGGCTATCTGCTGTCCTTTTTTCTTGTTTCTAAACTTAGAGTTTAGCACTCAACCTACCCTATCATTTTGTACATTTACCCTAAGTTTCTGGGGTATGTTGCTTCCTAAATGGGAAGACTATTGTTCAGAAAATACTGAACAAAGACAAAATTGCCCTTGATTGTAACAGAGCTGGGAATTCACTCTGTGAGCAGTACTTTCCCCCTGACGTTACCCAGTTTGAAGTAAGATATCTTGAATAACCCTGGGGTGTGTTCTTCTTCCGGGAGCAATGGGAAAGGACAGCATCTCCAAAGTGAGAGGCAACTCATTTAATAAGTGTACAGACCTCTCTGCTGACTACTTGAGAGTGCCTACAGCTCTAGTTAGACTTTTAGACCAACCCAGCAAGGTGAGAAAAGTCCCAAAAAATCCCTTTCCAGATTTGACACCTTATTTCTGTTCTGCATATTACTCATGAGCCACCCTTTTCTCTCACAAGTGCATATATTTTTCACAAGCACTCACCAGTAATGAAAAACTACTTTTAGCCCACGAACTGTCTCTAAACACTTCATCTCAACTATTTGTTATTTCTGGCGTGCAATTGGTCTGCTTAATTACTTGCTTCTGTTTTTTTGTGCCCTCAACAGATGGCTGAGCGCACTTAAATCAAGAGAATAACCAAGTTGAAAAATAACAACCCTCTCTTTTTAGCTGAAGAAAAACTGATGATGCACTTTGCAGGATTTTCACAAATCACCACTATTTAAATATTTGTGAACAGCGAGCAGGTTACACGCTCATCTCATTCATGAAAACAGGTGCTCTGCATGCAAATCCTTTCTGTTTAGCCAAGTTTTTTCCTGCTTCCCAATACTAGCTGTTAAATCCGGAACAAAGGGATGCCCAGCAGGAAGAATAGGGCAAGTTTTGGGATGCCAGACCATGGGTGACATTTCTCAGAGGGGACTAGGAAAGTATACAATCTACAGGTGGTATTTTCAGCCTTGGGGATGATAGAAGGAATGAAGGAGCAGGTCATAGCCTTGAAGATTCATCTTTCAGCTTTAAAAAAAACCCCTCACAGGTGTTGTTTGGGCCTGAGCAGATGCTGCAGCTCCAACCATAGCTCAGGCATGACCAGCTCTGCAGGCACAGCTTTGTGTTACCAACATAGGCACTCTTCAGTGTAACAGAGCTGCTTGAAAGGCACCAAATTACTCATTTCTGACAAAAGCTACCCAGTTTTTCCATCTCTTTCTATTATACTTTCCTTGAGTGGTATTGAGGTGTCTGAAAGTTACCTGAAAGCCAAATCCCTTCCCCTTTGCTGAGAGAAGAGGGGAGAGCTTCCTAACAAAGGTGACTTCCTTTCCTAGAAATCACAAAAACCTCCTAAAAAGCATGCACAGCTTTGCCTCAGACTGACAAAAATCCCACCCTACAGGACAAGTAAACATACAAATTTTGTTCTGGCTTTTAAAAACAAACAAATCAACCCACAAAAACCCCTCCAAATCCAGGAGACAAATCCAGAGCCATAAATGTCAGTGCTATTGTAGTGAAATGCACATGTATGGACAAGGTCCCACTGTCATGCAAAGCAACTAAACCTTCAATTTTCAGCTGAGTGATGTTCTGCCTCAAGTCAGTGATGAATTTGTTCAGCCAGAGAGTTATTTCATGAGGGTTGTGTTCAGCTGGCAGGACTTTCCTCCCACTGCTCATGTGTCTCTGCTGTAGCTCCTAGTCCTCATGTACTCACTCATATAAGGGATGCAAAGTGAATGTCACTTGCTGCCACGTCAATGGCTTTTGCTCAGCTCCACCAAGCTAACCATGTTCTGTTTAATGATATGCACTAACTTCTTGTTATTTGGCACAAAAGTCTAGCTTTCAGTCTGGTTTTCTTTAGGCCCCCCCAGGTGCCCACTGCCTTTTCCAAATGCAGACCCAATTCCTTTAAGGAAGCTCCCTTTCCCCCCCCCCCCCCCCCCCCTTTTCTCAATCACACTGAAACTAAAGTTGTCTCTAAGCTTCTCTCTGCTTTCAAACACAGTTTCACACTTTCTGTCTCAATTCTGTTACATGCTTGTCAATCCCATTTGCTCCTCAGCGTGGATAAGACCAGACTGGCTCTGCTTAGAAACAACAGGCTTTTCTGGGAGTTATACTATTTCCTGAATATTGTTCAGATTTCCTGCAGAGTGAATTGACTGCAGAAGGCACACAGCTATTTTTAAATCCTCTTTTTTTTTTTTTCCCCTTCTCATCTGCCCCAGATTAACACTCAAAGGGATTTAGAATAGATTCTCCCAACTCATCACAGTCCCTCGTACATTAATACCTCAGGTCATCACTATCAGGAGCTTGAAACATTCCATGTTACGTGGTACAAGTTTAACTTCAATTTTTCTTCTTCTGAATTTCTAAATATATTAACTGTTTCTCCTTATAAATCTAAAATTTCTCAGTTACAGAGCCCGAAACATCCTGCTGGGAACAGAGTTCTCAGTTTCCTGAAAGAAACCAGGTTCTTTGAGAGTGGGATTTATCGAGCAGATCATTAGTAGAGTCTGTAAGGTATTTGGTTCCTCCAGCTTTGTGAGAGCATGGGTACAAAACAGGACTGGATGATATGGTTAGCAACATTTTTAGCAAAGAAAATGTGTTACTACTTCAGTACATTAACAGGCTCCAAGTCACACCTAGAGATAGATCTCTGAAGAACCCCAGAATAACACCCCCAACATTAAATTTATACCAGGTGTGTACATGAAGACAGCATATGCATGCAAGGGTGTATGTGTGCACAGTACACACAAGAATGGCTGTGTATGATGTGACTGTATGTGTGTGACTGTGCACAGGAGTGTGTGCAGGAGTGAGAGTGCAGCCCAGTGAGTGAATGTAGCTGTTCTGGCCAAACAAGATGTACTGAAGGGGGTGAAGAAGCAGAAGAAAATATCCTTGCAGTGAGCAGAAAGACCTAGGAACTGATTTCTCCATACCTTACCTAAGTCTAAGTACTCAAAATGGTGCCAGCATCCCCCTGTGCTAACGTGCTTGTTCTGCAGGATGTTGGAGAGCCAGAGGGCTTTGACACATCCAGGCAGAAGTGTTAATGTACTAACTCAGGAGAAATGGTCTTAAACTTTAAGGCTTCTTTAATCGACTGGAGGTGAGGTGCAGGTGTTGTAATGACTTACACATCATTAGGTTACCTGACAGCTGCTTATTGCCATTAGTAGGGATAAGGCTGAATAGGCGAACCCCACAGGGAGCAGTGGAGAAGCAAATGCTGAGACTTCTTGCTTGTACCTGCAGGAAAGATGAGAAAGAAAAGACCATGGTGAATGAAACACTACAGGTTAGTACATGAAATTAGATGCCACACAGACTAACTCACTCCACAATAGGACTGTAGCCTCAGGGATACATCTGGAGCAGCAAGAGGCAATGTCTCTTAACTGAACGAAGCCAAGGTAGAGGGAGGCATGAAAAGGATGGTACCTGGACTAGCTGAAGGGGAAGACCAAGCTGGGACAGGGCACAATCTCAGTGGGATAAACTACTGAGAAAAATACAGTGCTTGAAGTTTTTTATCCTGGAGCTTTACTCTGCCTGCTCTTGGCTCTGGGTCACTGTAACAGTTAAATGAGCTCAAACTCACATGCTGTAATGGGGACAGATCAAGACAGCTCCAAGGGAAAAGGTAGCCCGGGGCTGGCCGCATGGAGAAAGGAAGAACCTGATGGAAACAGAGCACTTGGCTTTTCTCAAGAAAAAGTATGGCCAGGGATGATGCTGCAAGAATTTCTCCAAGCAGTATGATGTCAAAAATCTAGTTTTATGCAACTGAAACTATTTGGGTCAAACAGGGCAGGTAGTTATGGCCAAAAAACAGTACGGAGAGGAGGAGAGAGAAGGTATGAATTCCACATGTGAAATATTGTCTTACCTTTATTTAGATAAAGGTGTTCCTCATTTTGGAGCAAAATTTAAATAATTCAAAAGGAAAAGCATTAAAAATAGAACAAATGAAATGTTTAGGTCAATATGACATTTTATTTTTCCTATTTTTTTCTCTCTGTTCTCCTAAAAGAACAAAACAAATTGTCTGGGACAACCATTTTGACTGCTGAACTAAAAATCCATTTTCTCAACAGCTCTTCACTGGCTGCCAGTCCATTAACACTTCCTAGGTCCAGGTACTATAAGAGCTAACATAACCTGGCTAATGTTGAGTTAGAGGGACCAGAGTGATGGTCTTAGACAATGCTAGCTCTCATTTGTCTTTACACTAAGCATAGTTAACGAGAGCCTAGCCATATAAACAGCTCTTAAACCAAAGGTTTCTTCAATTTCTCTTCTTGTAATACTTTTTTATACTGCCAGCTAGGAGAAATGATGAAAGTCAGGTCTATTCCCACAATGGAGCCTTTTTTGATTGCAGGTTGAGCATTTTCAGGGAGAATTCCAGAGGCAGAGAGAAATGCCCTGAAATACCCCCAGGGGACATCCTTTGGGGAATATCTGGGTTCTACCTCATACTTTAGAGATGATCAATATTTCACTCAAGCATAAAAGGAAGAGCCGTTTGCTAGATTTCTTGCTTGCTGAAAATTACTCATTCACTCTATTACCAAGTGCTGTGTCTTCAGGCATTACAGGAGTTCTTGTGGCTTTGAACTCTACACCTGGACAATACCTGGTGGAAGGTGAAAAAGAGCCTCCAGCTCTACCTCACACTCATGTCACCGAAGCATAAATACCTTTTTAGCAGTTTAGTGCCTGGACACCACTGCCTGCCTATGTTAAACCTCCAGTATATTGAATATTTAGCTACAAATTGTGATAATGCAGTCCACCCAGTGAGTGAAATCTGTCTTCCCAACTTTGGATAATTTTCCTATGGGACCTTGGGCAAATCAATCTCTCCATAGTTTAGTTTCCCATGTGTAAAACAGAGATAACCTTTACTTTGGTCCCCCTCTACTTTGTCTTATTAATAGATGCTCGAGGGCAAGGACTGTCCTTATTATATCTTTATGCCTCACCTCATGTAGAGCTGAGTCATAAACATGAGCACCTGGGTCTAAATAAAAGACAAATACAACACACTACACACAGAACAACTGAATGCAAATAAACATTAAAAGCTATTGATGCAAGGGTGCATGCCAGTGCAGGAGCTACATGGTGCAAGGGTAAAATTGAGTTTCTTTTATTTTTTCCTCCACTCCCAAATAGTTTAATTCCTCGCTGACACAAGCATTTATGCAACACTTTTTTTAGAGGGTACATTTCTCCTGAATGCCGTGTCACACACATCAGTCTTTCTTCAAGATCAGGATTTTGTTTGATGTCTTTGTCTTGAGCAAACAAAGGTAAATGGGAAAGAGAAAACATGCACTAAACTAGAAACTGCTGAGCCTTCTGTATAAACATTTTCATTTGCTCCCTGAGTTGGTTATGTATTTCCTCTATTTAATCTTTTATAACTATATAAATAAAGTGATGAAACCAAGCGCCTCACATTTCTAAATTAAAAAGAGAAAGCCAAAATATGGCAGACACCATAGTGTCCAGTTGGTGCCAATTTTGTGAGACTGAATCTTATGTGAAGCCTGTAAATTATGAAACGAGTAAATGAAATGCTAATACAGAATATTTTTTTCTGTCAAGAACCACAGTTTTAAGATCTCCAGCTCCTTTCTACTAAGTGCTGCATCAACATAGAGTAGTAAACAATTGGTCTCGTTGGATTAGAAAGGACTGATAAATGGTGATGGAAATGAAAAATTAATGGTTTACACAATGGGAACCAAGGCTATGAGACTATCTAATCTATCCAAGGCTAGAGAAGTAGCTTGTGCCAGAGCCAGGACTTGAACTCAGCCCTTCAATATCTTAACTTAGGTATTTGGTCCTTCTTCCTGAAGTAGACAGTGTATTCTGTAACACTGGACTTCATGAACATTAGAAAATGGGGTAAAGGGAAATCCAACAAATGCCAAGCTGAAAAGCATGGGCTTATAGTGAATTCCTGAATATAGAATATTCTTTCTGAAAGCAGAAGAAAAAAAATAATCTAATGAGCATGGGAAAAAGTAAAGGGATTCTGAGCAAGGTGTAAGTACAACACCTTGTGTAAAAGTCAAGGAAAAAAGGCACAGTTGGCAGAGAAAAGGGGATGTACTCTTTCTTTGCTCAAAAAGAGACTAGAGAAGTCGGTGGGTTAGCCCTTTTCCTGTACAACTTTTTCCCTCACACTAACAGGAACACTAAGGTCTCCCTGCAATCAGTGACTACTGCCCCACAAAAACAACAGTCCCTGCTTGGCCCTTTCCAGCTGCCCAGCAGCAGCTGGCAGCCCTACAGCAATGCCCTGGCATTGCCTGCTCTCCCTGGGGAATAAAAGCTGACTTGATAGCATCTCACTAGGCAGCAAATTAAAAGTGATCTGAACCATGGCCTATAATAGCAGGGAAACGACATTTGCAGCCCTTTTTCCTGCATATGTAAACAAGATATTCAAAAGAACAGGGGCTGCTGTAATGCAGCACAGCTCCACTAAAATCAGTGAAATAAAGCCACATGGATGGGCTGAGGATCTGGCCCATTTCCACGGACTTTTTTTTTTTTTTTCCCCTTCATTTGCCTGTAAAACAACTGCAACAAAAGTAAAATATAACCTGAATACAGGTCAGCTGCTAAGCTAATACAGACTTCCTGTAAATGACTGGAAGTCTTTACACACATAATCCGTGTACAGCAGAACTCAGCATTGCCATGGAAACAATTACATTCAAAGAACAAAATGCAATTGATATCAAGCCATTCAGAAGGCATTTAAAACTTGTTATGCACTTAAAGTACAAGGAAATTAGCTTGCTAATTAACACACTGTTCCCAGCCATTGTGATTTCTTTCTTTAATGGTGAGAGTGGTATTTGCTGCTTTGCTTTCCCTTCTAATGCTCCCTCCAACAAACACACTTAAGTTAAATACAATATTTCAGCATTTGTTTCAAGCCGTGTAATAAAAGCTCAAACTGCAACTAGTCTGTATCCTCTCTTTTTCAGCCAATGCCTCCAATAGATCCTTTTTAATCTCCCCTAATGCCTCTCATGTAATGAATCCCATATATAATGACATTATAATGGTTAGAAAGTGCTTAGGCAAGCCTTCCAAAAAGAAATAGATTTCAGACTCTTTAAACAAAAAGCCAAAACAACAATAACAAACCCCCCCTTCAATAAAAACACCTTTTAATTAACTGCAGTGCTCAGGTCACTGCTTAATTATGAATTATGATCTTTAATATCCAAGCCCTAGTTTTGCATGAGGTCAGTCACAATTTTCCCCAAGTTTGCAGCAGAAGAGCAGTCTAATGACCCCAAATGACACCTAGCACTTGAAAATGCAATGCTGGTCGCATGTTAATAGAAAAAATTCTCTTTATGATGATTTTAGCATAAGTCTCCAGAAGCAACAGGATACTAGGAGAGATTAACCATGTGGATGGCACTCTCTCTGGGTGCCTCCAAGAAAAGGGTCTTTCACATATTACACTTGCAAAATTCCTGCATAGGCAGTGAAAATATTTCAGGCAGTGTAAATTTGGTAACATCTGTAGCTCTCAAGATCGTGATTCATTCCACTGTCCTGCAGGCATTTAATCAAGATGCCTAAAAGGTATGTGCAGTTGTCTTTAATGTCTTCTCTAGCCACCGAACAGAGATGAAACTGGAGTTTGTCCAGAGAGCAAATCAGATCTCATCTGGTCTCATTTGCTCTCTGGAGGTTCTTCTGTCTCTATTACCTACAGAGAGACTGCCACATGACTAACTCCTGTGTTATGGGAGGTAAATCCAACCCCAAAGACCACATTAATGCAATAAGTAGTATTGTCTCCCCTTTATTTTGTGAGAAACTGAGGCACAGAGAGATTCTGTAACCTGGCTTTTGTTATTAAACAAAGCAAAAGAAACATGCTTTTCCAAATCTCTCATCCAATGCTTTCTGCAGGAATATAAGACCTGCTATTGCTCATTCACATCCAAACACTTATCTTGGCACCAACTGAAATGAAACCAAGTCCCAAACTACTTTTATTTCTGCTTTTTCAGACTGCCATGTCCTGTCCTGGACAGAATAGTCTGCATCAGCTTTTTCATATCTGTGCAAAGCAACTGCTCCACAACTGTATGTTTCCTTCCCTTCTTTCTCATCTCAGAGCTGCTGAGTGGGCATAAACCACTTCCAAGCTCTTCTCATACATTCACTGGTGAGCTGGAGACAACTGCATTAGCATCACTGCCAATAAACAGCAGATAGGGAGAACAGCTCCCTTCAATCCTAAATACTGTAAACAGCCTGTAAGAGTAACACACCTTCTAGCTAAAATTGTGTCACAGTCCCCATCTTAAGGGAAAGAAAACAGCCCAGAATTGCCATGCATAGCTAAATACACAGCTTCCAGGTGTGCTACTGGCCCCAAAATGTGGCTGGAGTTCAATAAATTCCTGAGGGGTTCCCAAAAGTTCATCTTGCATAAAGGAAACCAAAACACATGTTCAAAGTTAAATCTATGCTGGACTGAGACTTTGGTGCTTAGAGCCCTAAAGCAGACTTTTGGCAATTCCCAAACCAATTTGGGCTAGTAGCTTCCAGACAATAAGCCAAACTAAAAACCAAAGCAGCAAACAACCTCAAAAAAAACCCAAACACTTGATGCACTTTGCTGTATCACAAGGCCATAATCATCAAGACAGTTTTCAGGGTTATACTAAAAGATAGAAAAGCAAGTCAAGTGCCTGACCTGAACAAAATCCCCTTTTGAGAAAAACTGTTTGAGAATCAGGACTCAAGGCAGAAGAAATTCAGCTATTCAGTCTTAAAATTGTGAACCTTTGAATAATAAATGTAGGTTCAAGCAATCCTGCTATGGCTAATCATGAGATTAAAGGTTGGAAGCACTGTACACATTATTCTGCCTTGATGAGCCAGAAAAGGTGTATAGGAAGTAGTTAATAGCTTTTCTGTCTTTACTCTGGCCAGGCAGGAAAAGACAAGGATGATCTCCACATAGGAAAACATATAAACCCCCTAATAAAACCCTCATTACCTGATTGGTTTTGAACCTTTCCACGCTACTGAAAATGAAGCTGTCCTCACAAAGCGACTTGCTGGCCATACGTGATTAATGACCCTAGTCTGGCTGACAGTTCTTGACCATGCCTTGGCCATGCTGGGTGGTGCCAAAGTTACTCCAAGATCCCAATTGCATCATCTTCTACATGGGCCATTAACTGTTGTTTTCCAACTGTCACACCCCTAAAACCAAACCAAACCAAGCCCAAACCAAGCCACCCTCTCCCTGAACACCCCAAATTAGCACAGCTCAAACCAAGCCACCCCCTCCCCAACCCCCCCCAAACTAGCACAATAATTGTATTTCCTGCCGTATTATCTCTGCTCCTGCTGAGATTTTTTTCTCTGAAAGACAAACTTTGAGATAATCATAAGGTATTAACTATGATCCTGAAAGTCTCCTCCCACATCAAAAAACCTTGAAGTAGACTAGAGCATATTTAGAATATACCGTTTCTCTCTTTGGGAGCCAAATGATTCTCAGAGCTAACTTAATCACTGATTACCCATAAACTTGGTGTCAAGCATTGCCACTCAATTTAATTTGCTTCCTGACAAAGAATGCCTTCCTGGGGATATCAATATAGGAAACAGTTTGTGAAACCAGAGAAAAAAAATAGACAGAATGAGAGTACATTAAGGTGTTTAACCTGCTTTTGATGTATACACATTGTAATTGCACAAGGAAGGCACAAACCCCAAATGAGGAAGCAGACCAAAAAAGAGAAAACAGCTAATACAGGAAAAGGAGGGATGCACTTAATGCCTCAGCAGCTTGACCTTTGTAGTAGAATAACCACAAAGCACAATATCTAGCCTAAGGGAAGAAATAACATGAGCTCTAAGCACAACCCAATATTCTGACCAGAAGCCTGATGACTCTTATAGGCTAGAAGGCAGAAAAGGCCATTACAGGTTATCCAGTCACTAAAATGTTTGTGTTTGACCTTGCCCTAGGGCTTACTTGCAGCTAGAGAGCCTGAATATTTATTTTTGTGTATTCTGTAGCCTACAAAGAAAATATCCTTGCCTCCATCAGTTTTATAATTGGCTGTAGCATTTCCAGGAAAGACTTGTATTATGGCATGCTTCCTCCACATATCACTGCAAGTGGTGGTTGCACAGACAGCCCCAGACACCATTTCACACACAAAGAGGATGACACATTTCTTCAAGGAGGCAACATTGCAGGCTTACCTTGAATTACACACTGTGGACAACAGGCAAGTTTCTACTGAAATGGGTGACACTTTCTTCCTTGAAATACACTGCCCAGGGATAAAAAGGGCATGTTGGCCAAAAACAGCCCTTATCCAGTTGGGAGAAGGCCAGCCACAAAGCACCTGTTGAATGTGAAGTAGAAACATGATTACTGGATTTTGGGAAATTAAGGTGATGTTTAGCAGAGCAAGGGCTGAGTGCAAATGCCAGCTCAGAGGGAAGCAGAGCCAACCAAACTGAGTGTCCTGGCTGGGGAATTTGTGACAACTCACCAGCTCTGTGGACCTCAGTGACACATTTGTATCATAGGACAGAGGCAGGAAAGGGACTCAGGAGCACAGGTTTTTAATGATTTCTTCTCTCCCAAGGCAGAATTGCTAGATTCATATCACAGTCAGCTCCAACTAGTGTTTTATGCAAGTCTGTAAAGGTCATTCCTGTGTGAAGACTGAATTAATACCAACATGCCAAGCCTGTGGCAGCTTTTATTAAAAAGCTTCAAGGAAGCAGTTCTAGATTTCAAGGACAGAGATGTCATCAGGAACACCAAGGGAAGCTCAACCAGTCAGTTCAACTACTACTTTCCAGTTGCCATGTGCTGCAAAACATGTATGTGTGGTGCTTCTTACCAGTGAAAGGATTAAGAATTTTCTGTTCTATCACATTGTGGTGGGTTGGCCTTGGCTGGATGCCAGTTGCCCACATTTGGTATGATGCCACCAGTTTGTCCTCAAGTCAATGGCAGCAGGAGAGTTGAGCCCCACCATCTCACAGCAGTCATGAAGCCTGTCCAGGGTGGGCCTGCTGTGTGAGAGGCGCATGTGGCTACACACAGACTGTGGAGCAGAGAAGCTAGAAAGAAGTTGAAGCACAATGCTAAAAACATGTAACCTGCCACCAGCATGTTTGAGGATAGGACTCACTTTCACGGTTAGTGAGTATTCTGCTCCCTTTTCAGCAATTTAGAAGAGTAGAACTTTTCAATAAAAATACATACAGTTGATGGCTGGGAAAGGCTTTACTCACTTCAAAGAGGTGAAGAGATCAAGTTGGCACACAGGGGAGGGCACATTCAGATCTCTGCAGCCTTCCTGAGCTGTTTTGGGTCAGTGCACCCAAAGCCTAGATTTCAGTGATGCAACTGCACATGCAGGGTAGGTCTCAAAAGGATCTAGGTTCTTGCACGTAAAAATCAGACACTGAGCCTCAGAGATCTGCCTAGCTCCCTCTAAAGTCAATAGAGAAACAAGACAGGGGCACCTGACATACTCAGATTGTTGTTACACTGGTATTATGATAGATCAGCACAATTTTCAAGGCACCAAATTGACTTACAAGTCTCAGTGTCAAGGGAAGGCGTAACATCCCATATCTTACAAGGTGCTTCATAAAACAGCTCTCAAATTAACAATTTTTGTCTTAGCTGGAGCCTGGCCAGCTTGATGTCCTCCATATGGCAGGAAGTCCAAGGGCAGAGCATCCTCTCCCAGCTATCTGGTGAATGAATTTGCTCTGCAGAAAGAAAAGTAGCATTTATTTCCTGAGGTATCCTGGGCTTTCATTGCATTCTCATAATCCCAACATTCATAAAATCATAGAGCTTCCCACAAAAATGAGAACAGTGGATTAAATACAGGTCTGTCACCTGAATGTTTTGCTTGTCATCTATTACTGCTTTTTCTTTTATTGAAGAAAGAACGCATCTTTACAACAAAACATCTGGAATAAGTAGAAAAATCTCATACTAATATTTTTTATTAACAGCTTCAAGATATAATAGGAGTAAGATTTCTTCAGCATTAAAGATGCAGAATACTTCATCCAAGAGCAGGCTGAACTGCAGGAAATGCATGATGAGATGCAAAGTTCCAGGCTATTTAAAGTTAGAAAGTATCTTATTATCACAATTATCAATTTGGAGATGACAGGATGGGAATGGACAACTCAGCTTAACTGGACACCATCTGTTACCACACACATTCTGTGAGTAAAAAGGCAACCTGAACTGTCAGGGTATTGATAAACTAATGCACATCTGACTCTTGAATAGCCAGAGATGATATTTGAAAATACCATTTTGAATATTATCAGCTATCGATTGCTCCTTTCCAGAAAGCAGTTTGGTGTCTGAAGGCACACACCTGCTGAATACATACTTGAACTTGCTTAAATGCAATTACAGTCCCTTTACATGGTGGAAAGGCACTTTTCTGGCTCTGTATACCAAACACATGAAAGTCTATGCGCAAGATTTCAACAGTGTTCGCTCAGCCACAGTGTCGTCCTCCTCATTATTTATTTGAGCAGAAACAGTACCCTCTCAGTGAACAAGTAACATCATTTCATTGTAAGACTCACAATATTTATTCTATGAATCCTTAACTTTCATGATTATGAGATATCAGCTTTCTTTTTTAATCTTTTTTGTAACTAACTCAGAGAGCTGCAATTAAAAACTGAAACACACAAAGCAAGCGTCTGCTAAAGATTAGAAGTTATAAAATATACAAAAATGAAGAAATCTTAGGATTTAGGTCTCACTCCTACTACTTGAGAGATTGCGTTTGGCAATATAAATTGCCCTTTCCTTCCCACAATAATTCTTGTTCTTCTATCAGAAGCAGAATAAAATAAAATATCATGACAGTCCCTCTACATTGCTAGGGACATTAATTTGAGATCTGGCCTTGGTTTAGGACTATCCTTGGTTGTACCCCTTCACTGAGTTTTTGTTTATTTTAATGTTCCTGAAAGTCCTGCACTGATTTCTGTCTCTTCTTCCATGTGATGCAATTTGACCGTGAACACAGTCCATTGATATTTAAAGATCTTTCTCTCTCCTCATTTATTACTTGTTGTGTGAAATATTATTTGCTCTGCAAAGTAATGAATCCTTCACACTCCTGTAACAATAAGACAAGTCCTTCAGTAATACTTCTGACTGTGCCCTAAATTTCATGATATCAGAATCCATCTTTTATTCTTCTTCACATTAATCATCCAGTCAAAGACTGAACACACGCTGTAGAGTAACCAACAGCTGTATTTCACCATCACCTCTCTGCAGGCTGCCTGCTGCTTGGATCAGCCCTCAACATATAGTTCACAAGTAACTTCTGATAAAAGAAGATTAAAATCTACTGCCGTGTTTAGCCATAGAAGTGATACAAACAGCTCTCCAGCACCTTTAGCTTCATCACGGCAAACTTCAGCCATCAAAGCAGCACCAGGATACCTTCATTCAACACTCACTACTCTGAACTATTCAAATTATTACAAGACCCTGACAAGCTATATAGATGTCTCTCTCAAGATCCCTGCCTTTGGTTCAACAAGCCTTGTAAAGAGTAGTCTGTCTCTGTGTCTGGGGGTAGGCTCTGGTGGGATCAGCTCTGCGTGGGCACAGAAGTTCCCTCCCAAAGCATCCCTTGCTAATGCTGTAGGATAAAGAGCCCAGTGGCTGCTACACAAGGAAACACAAATATTTTAACAGTGCTTTTATTTAATTGGCTCAGAATAGCATAAACAGTCTGTAGGAACATATTTCAGGGTAAAGTTAGCAAAGCCTTTAGGCAAACTATAGCCAATAAGGGAGGAACACAGCCCAGAATCTTTGAATTGAGGGGGATAAAGACTTGGCTAGGGCATCAAATGCTCCTTTTGCATTTCAGCCCTGTCCTCTACAAGACAGGGTGTGGGGAACAATGTTTGCCCCCTGCTCACCCATGTTGCTGCCGAGCTGATTCTGCCTTCGTGCATCTCTGCTCTGTTCCCACATCAAACATGGGTCATTTGTGAACTAAGAGGAAGAGGGGGCAGATTCCTACCTCTACACACAGAAGGGTAATTATCACACCCAAGAAATATAATCCATTTCTTCTCCAATATTTGGGGACAAAGGGGTCAGGAACAATGAAGAAGAGACGATACCACCCCCATTAATGCACACCTCATAGATACCTGTAAGCTGCACTTGTGTCTACAGAGGATAAACTAGACCTGCAATCTCTTCCAAGCAGTAGAAAGTCTCTGGGGAGCTATTTCTTTTGTACTGTAAGTAGATATCTATGGGGGGAAACCACTCTTTCATGCCTAAATGTTTTTGTAGTATTATTTTGCAATAGCGCTGCCAGGGCTGCATTATTATTGTTCCTGAATTCTTCCTTTCCTCTCCTGGAATATTCCTCTGGGCAAGCTGTGGCTTACTATAGGCTTTTACAGAAGACAGTCAGAGGCAGAGCAGATAAAAATTCAGTTAACTTAACAGGCAGTAAAATGTAGCATTGAAAAACAAGCCTTAAGGAATGCAATAGTTAAGCCAGCAGAAAACAATACTGTTTTCTTTAGCAATTTAGGACCTTCATAAAAGAAAAGGGAGTCTAATAGTGTGCAGCAATGGAAAAGGGTGTAAAAGTGAGACATCTCTAAGCCCTGCAAATAGTCTCATCCAGCAGCAGGCTGGACTTTGTGTTTGTAGTGTGTGCATACAGCCTCCCAGGGAAGCCAATACCCAGCTTCACCCAACAGGCATATACCAATTAGGCAGGCACCCAGTAGTTGACACCGTTACAATGGGGTGAACACTGTCCATCATCTTCCTGGACCCACTTCTGCTTCACAGGTCCAAGCAGAGAAAGGGGAGAGACACAGCTCCACTCACTCCTAATCAAATTGCACCTGGGAGGGAACCAGCTATGCAGCCAATACACCAGCTGAGGAACAGAGACCAGAAACTGGAGCTTGCTGTCCATCAAGCTGTGAGCCCATGACACCTGCCATGTTGTGGATAATTGCAGTTGCATCCAAATCTGGCTTCAAGTTATCCACTTGAGCAGAAAGAAAGCACATTAGTTCATCAGTGAGAGCATTTTGTAAAGCCTCCAGTTTTATAGTGCAAGGCTTCATGGTGCAAACAGGAATGATGTGGACATACTGAGATACTTTGAAAGGACAGTATGGGTAGCCACAGCAGTGATGTGGGCTTCAACAAGCACACCCAGACACCCTTTATAGTAGATGAAGCCCATAATGTTAGTTAAAAGCTAACTCAAACATAAATATATGTGACCTGCAATCCAACACCTGTACTGCAATGTAAACCAAACAGCAGAAAATTCCCATTTAGCTCCTGGTCTGTCACTGACAAGTTGAGTGACCTTGAAAAAGTCACACCGCTTTCCTACCCCTATGTTCAAACTCTAGAGCAAGGATGGGAGAGGCAGTCTGCTATAATGGGACCTTGATCTTGACTGAGATTTCTGATGGCTCAATAATCCCAATAATAAACATTTCAGAGATGGAATTACCTAGAGTCATCCTCAGGCACTTTTTGCATTGCATATGTATATATTCTAATTTAGGCACCTACACATAACTGTAGGTGAAGGCATCATCTTGTGCATTTATTACCCAAAGTCCAAAGAAACTGCACATCCTAAAAGTCACCTCATAGGATGAAAGAAGCTGAAATACAGAAACTGGTAGAATGCCTTTAGCTATAAATCTGCATGGTAAAAACTGATCTCTGTTTCCTCCAGTCCACTCAAATTGGCTTTTATCTACATACTGAGAAACTCTACTCCATACACAGTCTGAGGTAAAATGTCTGAGGTATAACAGTCGTGGTAGGCATTTGGAGCCTCCAGGGGCATTGATAACTGAGATAATTGGCATAGTACCACCAGAGACTCAGAAAAGTCACCTTCCAACTACAATGGGTTGCTTCTGACAAAAAACTGAGGCGCATAATGTCGTTGTTGTTCATTAGGTTTCCATTAATGATAAAATTTCTGATTTCAATATTTAATACACCTCAGAGATCACAGTGCATAATTTAATGTGCAAGCAGATAATTTGCTGATCAAGGTACACATTTCACATTAAGGCAAATTGTTGCATACTTTGCTGATTAACTGAATCACACACACACATATATAGGCATACATATATATACACACACAAACTATAATGCTCCCTTGTATCAGTGAAACATTGTCCTCTCTGGAGTTAGTTCCTCATGGTAGACAGCTAAACCCTGTACATCTCAGCTCTTTTACATGCAGTATAAATGCAGTATCACCCATACTAGAACTGTTTTCTATCCTGATGCGCTGGTTTCTGGCACATACATCATTTCAGGACACCCTTGGCAATAATGAAGTAGCCCATGTGTTGAGGCTGCTGTGCCACATGCCTCCTGGTATTACCTTTCTTCTGGCTGTTTATGTGTCTGCACCTGAATCCACTCCTTGCCTGGCATCTTAGACATGGAGAGCAGCTCCCTGGGCAGGAACCATGTTTTGGGGGTTTCTACACTTTCATAGTCAAGCATGAAAGCACCTGGATGAACGATAGATACAAATTGCTTTTAAGCTGGTATGTTCAAGGCTTTGTGGAAACAGACAGGGACATCACTGTGAAGTTTGGCTAGGACAGAATTCCAGATTAAACCCAGAGACAGATAAAGTGGGGAAATATTTTTTCTAATTCAGCAATTCAAAAGCCTCACTTGGCTCCAGCAAGATCCAGGTACCAAATCTCACAATGATTGAGAGAACAGAAGGGTCATTTTTCACCTTACTGCTTTGTTAATTCACATGGGGTTTTTTAGGGTGGGTTTAAATAATCTCAGGCAAAGAAAAGAGCTTAGTCAATGGACAAGTGCTCCTAACCACTCAGTGAAACACAGGTGAAGGAAACAGGCTGGGGCAGCTACTAGTGGGTTATAGCCCAGTGGCATTTCAGTAGATCTCACTACTATTATTTGGGCTATATAGCTTACAGCGGCTGCTGATCTGGGCCATAAACATCCAAACCAATTTTACTTACACTGTAAAAATTGGGCAGAATATCAACAAAATCTCTGGAAGCCCAAACAAAAGGCTAGATGATTCCTGGAGATAGCATCGCTCCCTCTAAAAACCAGGACGAGACACCACAAGGTTTATGCTGAAACCATTCTGAAATGTTTTACCCAAACGCTGCCTATTAACATGCAGCTAAGCCCCTGTGAACCACTTAGAAAATGTACCCCCAAGTCTGAACTTGTCAAGATTCCTCAAGACCTCTGTATGCCTGAAATCCCAGAAGGTACCAGCAACTTGAAGAAGTTTTTATATTTCTTCTCTGTCTTCGAGCTCAGTCAAAGTAATAGGAATATATCAGCTCAGCCAATCACACTGGAGGAAATTAAGCTGACTATTAATGATCTCGAAAAACCAAATGGCTCCATGGCTAAAAGAGCTCCTGGTGGAGCACCACTCCAAGTTTTAGCAAAAACCAAACTTTTTCTAATGGTTTCAGAAACTTTTTTCAACCCTTTCACTGCCAAGTCCCCCCAGGACTCCCTCTGTGGGCAACAATATGATTCACCAGGTGCTGTCTGCCTGTGTGCAAAACAAGGTCTGCTTTAAGAGGTGCCCCTCACTTTGGCTGATTGATGTCAAAGCTAACTCCGGATTTGAAGTAAAAAAATGAAGGACAGCAATGGGGCCAGATTTGTAGTAGAAACAAGTGGGCTTTCTTAGATCTACACCAACTAAGAACTTGGTCCTGGAGGGTCTTTGCTGGTGGGCTAGCAGGTTTGTAACTGATGCGCCCCTAATGTGGGCTGCCCAGATTTCTGTAAATAACCAAGCACAGTTCAGCTGATCCAAACAGTACTTGGGGAAAAAGACAAATTGTCTCTTTTCTTCCTTTCTGTTAAGATATTTAGGAAACTCTTCTCTCCTAAGGACAGCTATAACAATGTTCTTCACATATGATTTCATGTGACTATTAATCATGACAGGCCTTGTCCTTTTATTAACATACCAGTTAAACTTATTCCCCTCTTTGAAGCTAAAGAAAGGCAATCTGTGGTCAGGAACAGAGGAGTCCCTGGCTGCTCAGCAAGTACAAGAATAAATGAAGGCAGGGGCAGGATGGGAGAGGGAAGAAATCCAATTCCAAAACCAGCAGCGAGGTTTTCAAAAGCTCACCAGCCTGGGTATTTCCTTTGGTTGGTTGCCACCTTATTCTGGTATCAGATCAAGGGATGAGACCTATTGTACTTTCTTAGTTTCATCTGCTGAATTTAAAATGCTGATGGTGCTGTAAAGCAAGGCCTGGTATACAGGCTTCACCACACTCTGCTAGGGGAGCATCCTATCTACCACATTACAATGTCAGGTCCTCAACGTGGCCTTCCCCTTCCCCCTCCTCTCCCCTCCAAATGACTCCTGAGGATTCTGTTGTGCCATGGCATCACTTTGACACCAGAGTATGTGCCTGCTCTGCCCGGTTATTCCTGGGAGGAGCAAAGCCTCCCTGGCTGAGGATTGCTCTGACTGCTCAGGGTCAGAGACCCTCTGTTACCAGCAGAACATTAACACCAAAGTTCATTTTTCTAAAGTAAGACTACAGGTAATGCTTCTATACATGAGGATCTCACCATACACCTTGACACTCATTTATATGTATAGGTCACACACCCAGATGCAGTTGCAACACAAAGAAATATGCCCAGGCCAACACATGCCTTACAACCTAGGACAGAAGAGACACAGCAGCACAAAACTACACATGAAAGCAATGCTTGTTGGAGGACTCCAGGCACACACACACAGGTTTCTATCCTGCAAAAACAGAAAGACTAGAAAGTCCATAGCATCCTAACTCTTAACTGAGTTAGCTGAGTTTCCTGCACTCAACCATTATAACTGCAGAGCCAACAATCATTACCTACTTCAGGAGCAGCGGAGGGGTTGTGACAAGCCCAGCTAGGCTTCAGAGCAGTACATCTCCTGCCAGAGTCCTTCCTGGTTGTCTGTAATGCATCACAAGGAAGATTCCCCCAACGCACTTCAAGGATTGATGAAGGTACCTACATTAAGAGCATCAGTTCCTTCTGTTATCTGCAGATTGAGGGTTACTCCAGCCAGGTAAAGCCCATGACCAAATGTGCCAAATTCCTTCCACTGCACAGACAGGTTATTTACAACAACTCACCCAGAAAGTTTTGATTTTGCCCCTGGTTTTCTCATCTTGTGCAACTAAAAAAATATCTCTCATTCATTGCTAGCAGCTGTACATCCCTGTTGCTACAGTTTGCAAAAGCGATCGCCCCACTACAGGCATCAAGCTCTCAGATCTAAAGGCCAGCTCCATCCAAATATTCAGGCACCTACTTCCTGCTCAGTCAGCAACAAACTAATCCCTGCAGAAGAAGGAGGGCACTGAAACACAGTAATATAACCACCCATCATTATGAGCCATCCCTCCCTCCAGCTGTGCCAGCTTAAGCTCAGTGTTTTGCAGGTGTCCGTATAGCAGCAGACTTCAAACTAAGCCTCTTTCCAGACCCCTTAAAGTCAGAGTTTTTAGGCTTTGAAACCTTAAGCACAAAAAGTGCACTTCACAACGGCTCCTGTGGGTGTTATAAGGAGCAACAAATGCTTTTAAGCGCTCTTAAGAGAGAAGAAGATGACAATGAAATTGAGGGGAAATGGAGAAAAAGATAATCACGCTGCAAGTTGCTGCTCTCATCTCCCAACTACTTCCAAGATACCAAGAACCCAGGCAGCTGGCAACAGCTGCCACCCTATTAAACTCAACAATTTACAGGTTCTCGGAGGGAGCACTTGCGTGCAATTAGCCAAGCAAATTCACTTACTTCAAGATGCAGGGCCCAGCTCTCGGCTGCTGCAGTTTGGCTGTGCTCTGTTGACTCTGTGGAGTACAGCCAAGTTACTCCAGACGAGGGTCTAGCTTGTGGGTGTTAAGGAAGCCGGGAAAGCCTTGTTCCGCAGTGTGATCTTGCAAATGATTACAGGTGTATCGGAAAGTATAATGCACCTTTCTCTCTGCAACTGCTCTTCACCTGTGGAGGGTACTGGTGCAGTCTGTTAGGCCTACAGTAAAGAGAGGAAATAGGACTCCATCCCACGCAGGCCTAATCGGTAGTATTAATCCAGCCAGCCCCAATAACAGAGATGGGAAAGACACAGGGGAGTAGATTTGGTACAAGTAACAAAGCTCCTCTGCTTGCTTGAAAGCCTAGTGTGGGCAAAAATCGTGCATCACTGTTGACAGTCTAGTGCTAGAAATGGTCTGAAGATACATCACAACAGGGACCTGGCCAGGTCTGACAGCAGCAGGTGCTGTTTCACTTGTGCTGGATGTCATGCGTGTACACAGGGAACCCTGGTCAGGAATGCTGCATCCCAGACAAAAAAAAAAAAAAAAAAAAATTTGCAGGGTCGTCAACACCATCCCTGCAGCTGGGCAAGTAACCTGCTCCCATCCTGAACTTCACCCCAAAAGCCTCCTATCTAGCCATCTTTGCTCCATGCCTATTATAGCCTCCCTCTGCTTCTGTTACTTGACAAAAATGATAATCAACAGCAATAAACACTGTCTAGCAAAGCTACATCTACAGTGAGGCCCCATATTATGAATTCATTGTTTACTCAAACTGGCATGAAACAGGGATAGTTTGGTGAACGCAGCTCTGTAATCAGTGGAACTGCTTGCATTTATTCCTGATGAAACTCTGGCCCAGTGATTTAGGTATCAGACAAAAGAAAGCCGAGATGATTGTTTTCAGCATGGAATAAATAAATATGAATATTTTGTGATATGATGACTCTTCTTGTGCCGTTCTTTCTCTTCCAGTTAATCTCATTATTGCAAATTAGGGAGTTTCTCTGGCAGTTTAAAAGGTGTACTCTCACACATACAAAGAAAATAAACAAAGTATTTTGCTTCAGATCTCAGCTGCACTCAATTTATTCTTTGAGCCTCTTGACTTAAAAACTGTAAGACTTTGGTCTCTTTGCTTGTATCAAAGTCACACACAAATTGAAACAGCCCCTGCTCACATCCACTCAAATTCAGTAACACTGCTACTCTGATTTTGCAATGACCAGAAAATACTTCTGTATTCTCTTTGTTTCTACCTGCTTCTTTATTCCTATTCTCCAGTTAAACAGCAGAAAAATTCAAAGCACCTTCTAATTGAGGGTAATCCAAAATGAAAGCTGGCTAGAAGGCTGAAATCAAAGAGCCGAATAGGATATCTTTACTTACACCAAACACGATAGCATCTAGGAGAGGATGATTGCTTTCCTCCATAAAAGCCAGGGTCATACTCGTTGTATAGGAATACAAAACCACAGAGTACAGTGCAATAAAAAGATGATGTAGCATAATCCTTGGCTACTGCAAATTAACTACCTACTGTTTGGTGCAGGCTCTGTGACAATGTTCCCAGTGCTCAGAAATGTCCTTTTCCTCTGAGAATGCCTCGGGTTGAGCAAGAACAGAGCCTGAGAGTAAGATGAGAGGGACTGATGTTAGAAACTCCTTGCTAAATCAATGTTTTATTTAACATGATAATTAGAACAAATATCTCAGAGACTTTGGGCAATGTTACAACTTTAAGATAGCCTGGAAATACCTAAATTGCATGTTTAAAATTGTCAGCACTCAGGGAACTGAGCCTATGATGCTGTTTTGAAGCTCTTATTAGCACCTTTAGGAGGAGCCTGGTTCTTGAACTCTATATGCTGTGCAGTGGTGATTGCCTCCAGGTACCGTACGTACTAAGAGCAAATAACTCTCTGAAGCCAGCAGGGACATGGGCTGATAAGAACAGCAGAGCCCCTCACCTATCCATCACGGACCAAAATTAAGAACTTAATCTCCCTGGGCTCCTGCTGTACTCAGCAGAGGGCGATCGCTCCAAAGCATGAACTTGGCCCTCTAGGGATGCCTAACTCCTACAAACTATAAAGATGATGATGGGTCAAGACCCAATGTAGGTGCCTTCATTAGATATCTGAAACTACTGGATAGATCCAGAATAGGTGCCTGAGAACTGTTAAATTTAGCAATGATGTTGCCTGGCTGCATGACTGTGGAATAACAGGAGAGCAATAAAGAGTGAAGATTTTTGCCCTTCCTGCTATGACTTGTGCAAATAATTTTGGACTGTATTAGTCATGGCAAGCGGATAGTCACACAGTGCAAGAAAACTTTCATCTGCCCCAACTCTATTTATTATGAGGTCCAAAAATCAGATGACTGTTTCTCACATTGTAACTCTTAACTGAGTGGTAATCCCCCAACATCACCTTCTGTTTTCATTGTAGCTGCTGCTTATTGCCATAATCCCTGCAAATAAACTTGCTTTATGACACACCAATTCATCCCTAGACTCAGCCTTAGGCCTCCTGAGGTATTAACAGAAAGATAAGATCCATTGAGAGAAGTGAATGTAGGCTCAGTCACCCAATAAACCACCTTTTACCAACTGGGCATAATCCCTTTATCAGATTATGCCTGATGCATTGTATTCTCTAGTCTGCAAGTGCTTTTCTGGGATCAATTAGTAGTAGCATTAGAGGAATGAAAAAATCCTTACCGAGGAATTTCACCACTAGAAGGATTTCTCAACTGTATACCAGTGAGGCTGTTAAAAAATTGGGTAGGCTTAAAGGAGAGCAGCAACTCATACCATCTGTAAAGGCATCCTCCTAAACTCAACTGGGCATTGCAGTTTATCCCAGAACACTCAATTCATGAGATGACTTATGTGCAAATAGCAGAGAGCCAGGAGAGGGTGCTCAACAATAACTAGAAGAGGTCCTATATACTGATTATGCCCTGGCAACAGTGATGCTTGCACACAGCCATTTACATGGAACTGCCAGAACCAATGTGAAGAATAGAGCACTTCCTAATTCATATTTTTAATTTTAGAAAGGGATTTTAATGTAGCTCTTTCAAAAACATTTTTTAATACAGGAAAATCCACAGGATCAGATTTTTAAAATGTGGAAGTCTGCCTGCCAGGCTTTAGGCACAAACAGTTAAAATTTCGCCCAAATCCCTGTGCCCATGTGTCCTACCAGCAATGAGTATGAAGGTCTCCAATCAGTCTACAGGAAACATCAAGCATGGGGATCTTGAGGAATATGAATTAGCTGGATTTGTGCTTTCACTCATTTAGACAAAATATTACATCCTAACTCCCAGAAATACTGAACTGCCCAAGGATTTTGGTCAAGCAAAACTTTTCACTGCTTTTTTTTGAATTTTGAATAACCTGTTTTAGTTGGATGCTAACTGGAATAAATCAATGGGACTCAACATTTGATAAATAAGGTAGTGTTTCTTAAATATAAGAAATGTCACCTTTTGGTAAGGAGTTTTTAAAATAGACAAAAAAAAAAAGAAACATTTATTTTCAGATTGAAATATCTGATTAGAAATACCACCATTATAGTCACTGTCTTGAAAAATTATTCTTCAGCAAGAAAGACAAAACCTCAGCTGTCCAAACAGCTTCTGCAGGAGTAGAACAGGAACAAGGTCTCCAAGCAAAGGCTGTGTCCCTGCAATGTTGATATGTGAGATCCTGCAGGATGGGAATCTGGGGCTATGAGTTTACTAATGACACGTCCTTTATCCTGCTAACTGCAAAGGTTATTACAGAGTCTGTACTGTTTCTAACCCAAACAACTACATGGGATTACACTTGCCATAGCAGAATAAGGGGGAAAAAAAAGAGAAAAAGGAGGTGTGAATTTATCAATTAAATTTGAAGCAGGACTTTTTCATGGAGTCTGCTGTCACAGATGCTTAAACTGGAAAACAGTGAAAATTCAGGCTCTCTGGACTGAGTAAATTACTATAATTTGGATTTAAATGGCATAGGAATCAAAAGTTGACTCTATTTGCTGATTCTATAGCTCTGTTTTTCCTCATTGTTTCTTCCTGAGCCTCCTACTGTTTATAAAATTGAAAAATCAAGCTGAGCTGAATGTCCAATGCCTTCACTGTGATTGAATCTCTTTCTGTGCACGTGATTGACAGCATCAGAAAAGAACATTTTCCTTAGCTAATAAACACTGACTTTGGCTTTGGTTTATCTGCCCTTGCTTAGGATCCTTCAGACCCTGAAAAGAATGCCACTGAGAATGACCTTCTTTTTTATAACCTCTAAATAACTCAGATATTAAAACCAGTTCTGCCAGACAGGTGATGGAGAAGTTTCATACATGACACTTGCAAAATATCCTTCCGTAGCTCTCAATAATAGCAAAGTATCACTTGCACCTACTTGGCAAAGACCATGTTTAAGGTTAAAGATCCTTGTTCACTTTATTGTCTGTGCAGGGGAAAACACTGATCCACATTATTTTCGACACCAGTTTTAAGTCACTGTAACTTTCTAGCCTCCTGTGGCATTACCACTGCTTTATTCCCACGTGTGGAACAGGAGAGTCAGACCATGCTGTATATTTTGGCATTACAAGTCGTGCTACTTAACATCACAGATTATTAATTTCTCATAGAAATACCTGTTCACTTATCTGTTTTCTCCATGATTGTAAGTGCTGTTACCTTTAGAAAGGCCTTTAGAAAATCTTAGGAAATAGAGGTGGAAGGGAACTCAGGAGAATATCTGTTCAATTCACCTGCCCACAACAGCATCAAGTAGACTAGACGTGCAGGATAAACACTTATCCAGACTGTTCTTAAAAAGGGCTAATAACAGTCAGGGTTTAAGGTCTCCAAGCCTGCTCTTCAGGTGATTCTGAATGACACTGAACTGCTTATACTCTGAGCTGCATGTCCTTCTTGGAACAAAATTTGTATTAAAATATTATACTCTGCATGATATGACCTTCTAAGCATTCTCCAAACGTGCATTACAAAGTCCCAGCTATATAACATTAGTGCACTGTCTGAACAGCTTCCACCTTCACGGAACCTCATCTAATGACTTTTGAAGCCAGATACTACAAAACCTGGTGTCTGTAACCAGGCTGTTTAAACAGTCTAAATAAGGCTCAGAGGCAAGATAAGTTCTTATTACAAATGTTAACCAACCAGTATCTCCCAACTGAACCAGTTGAGGAAAAAAAAACCCCAAAAAACCCCATCACAAAAACCTAAACTCCAAAACCAACCCAGAAATAATGCATTCTCTCTGATCTCTCTATCACTTTTACTTAAGGGATCTCAGATGATATTATTGCTCAGTGCTTTAGGAAATCTGGCTATTTAGGCCTCTACATGCGAACCTTCCCATGCTGAAATATATCCCTATAAAGACACTAGTGGTGGAGAGAAAGGCTGATTTCCACAGGGAAACATTATTATCCCTTATTCTGAGATAACAGAGATGTCTCTAGGCTAACAGCACATACAAGGCAGAACAATTATACTTAAAACTGAGGGAGACAGAGCTGACTTTGCTTTGGCAGCCCAGTGCCCAGGCAGAGGACTTACAAACTCTGAGGCAGAGGGAACTGAGAGGTGACCACTCATTTCTTTCTCTTATGAGCACCCAGAAATTGTTTGATTCAGTGTGCAATCAGCGCTTGAGTAAAGTTGGAAGAGGTGGAGAATATTAATGGCAAGGTTGTATTTCAGCACCTGCACTTGTTTTACTTCAGGTGCGCTTTACTGGGCATGATATTTTTATGGTGTGAGAAAGTCCATGAGAACCTAAAGCCATGCAAGGTCAGAAAAGTGGAACACAGAGTGTAATTTTAGAGTTGAGGACAGTAAGCAGTCCAGAGAGTGAACGTGAAAAATACTGACAGAGGAAGGTGGTGGTGGTGGTGAGATGGGAAAACTCAGGAGATGGAAACTGCAGCATCAAGGATCAGCCCTGATCCAAGGAGCAATGGAAAAATATGTCCCTGCCCTTCTGGCCTGGCCAGTAAAGACTGTCTGAATGTTTCTCTGGGGCAGTGAGTGGGTTAATGCTCAGCCTGTTATCCAACTCATTTTATCAGGTGCATTAGCCTACAAGTAATGCTTTGCATTTTTCATTTGTGTGTATCCTGTTTACAGTCTCTGTACACAGAAGTGACGCAGAGAATGAAGGTTATGACACATGTTAGAAAGCCACATAAAAGTATAGTGGGAAAGAGACAAAAATATGCTAGTGTGATGGTTTAATCCCTGCCGGGGTCTGAGACCACGCGGCCACTGCCCCTCCCCCACAAAGGGAGTGAAATACAAAGCCCCGATCTGAGATAAGGACAGGTTTAATACAGCAATGCAACAGCAACACAGCAAACAACAAACAATAACAATAAGATTAACAGTAATAACAGTGAACAGAGCAAGGTATATACCGATACAGCAGTGAGAGAACCGGCTGCGCCAACCCCACGCGATCACCGATTCTTCCCGCGCTCTGGCGCCTGGACGAGATGTCAGCATGGCATATGAATAACCCGGCTAGAGCTTCCCCCCCACTGCTGGGGAAACTTAACCCTATCCTGGCTAAACCAGGACAGCTAGACTAATAAATAGCACATTCTGGCTTTCTTACTAATCATCAGATTTAATCAGGTAACAATTAGTTAGCTACATATTTTCTACCTGGCATAATATTGGATCAATAGTAGATGGATATTGGCCACCTGTTCTCAAAATCTCTGAAGATCATCTTAAATACTCAGGTCAACAGGATCCTTACTTGGTTGCTAATGTTGACAACCACAGTTCTTTGATGCAGAGCTTTAATTGAATTAGATGTTCCTGCAGTCACTGATTCATCATCCTAGTATTCAGTGTAGCTCTGCTGAAAAATCTGCAACATTTCCAGTCCTTCAGGTGGCCTTACTGGGAAGAGGATTCCTTCCATCCCAGAAGTTATTAAAGATACAAACAGCTTGGCACTGAATCATTTTTATATGACTGCTGGAACGTCAGTCTGAATTAGGGCTGTATTTATGTAAATCGGTGTGGTAATGGTCTTCTCCGCCTTTTTTTTAGTTAAAAAACAAGAGGGAGGGAAGGAAAGAAAGAGACAGAAGTTGAAAAAGAATAGGAGCTGCAGTGACATTCAATGAAATAATTTTGTGCTTCTAAAAATCAGTGTCTAACCACTAATGACAAGCTATGGATATATATATATATATATATAAACAGCCTTAATAAAAAAGCTCTATTCCAATCACAGAAAAGCAGCCCAACACCCAGGTTGTAATTAAATCATAAAAGCTTTCAGCCTTAATTTGTAATGCTGGTCTCATTACTTAAAAGTGCTCTGTTCTTCCTGTTGTCTTATAATCATGCCTCTGGGATAGCTTTCAGGTTTGGTCACACCATAGTCAGGTCCTTCAAAGATGTCTCAAAGATCAAATTGAGAGTGGCATTTTCTCTCCTTTCTTTACATATGCTAAAAAAATTCCCAAATTGGGCTTGCTATTCCTTCTGTTTTCAAGGCTGGATGATCTTCAACAGTCCCACCCAGGAGCAATCAAATCCCAGCTACCAAACTCCCCACTTAGGTATCTGAAAGCAGATGCGCTGGGCACTGAGCCATTTCCAAGTCTGGCCCACCACCAACCGCAGGGCTATTCATGGCAATGTGATTCATAACAATAAATGTTTCTGAAGTGCTTCTCATTAAATTATCGGCACAAGCTGATGGCAGTTTCTCCGTGACGTGGAACAAGCCTTTGTAATGCCGGGAGCCTGCTAAGCGCTGTGCAGAGGAACACACAGGCTCAGACAGACAAATTTCCATGGCAAACTCCATGTCTCGTGTTTTCTGCAGAGGCAGGCAGACTCAGAGGCAGCTTGTGAGAAGCACGAGCCCAAAGGCCAAAGTACAGGATGATTTCTCTGAATTTGTGCCTAAAAGTCTGCCCATTTTCTGCAGGCTTTTGTATGAGAACAAAACAAAAAAAAACCTCCAGCAACTCTTAGGCTCCCGAATCCCCCTGGTTTTGGCAGTTTCACTGAGAATAAACAAGGAAGATGCAATCTGCCCCAGGCTTGTGGAAATGCAACCGGGGAATGCCTGTCCCCTGTGGCATGCTTTAGCCCTCCTCACTAAATAAAGTCATATTTCAAGATCTTGCTGTAGACGTAAATGCTCAGTCTCATAGCATCTTTAGAGGGATGTGTAATGATATATATACACATGAAAACCTCTGAGTTCCTTGACTGCAAGGAGTTTTATAGCTAGCAAGTATGGTACTATTATATACTGCATGTCATGCCAAGATACCAGAGTTTGAAGTATTGCTACCATCCTCATCTAGCCTAACATATTGGCCCTTAATCTGGTTCCCCTATGAGAAGCCCTACTATCATGTCCACATGTAATCAGACCTGTGCAGCTGCCTACATGTTCTTTTTAATTGGATTGAACTTAATCACAGTCAGATTAATTTGAAGAGATCAAGGAAACAGAGTGATTTCTGGTGGAAAGCAGATGGTTTCTTCTGGATGGAATAAAGCTTTAAAAGCAATATGAGGTGTTTAACTTTTCAGGTTTACTGAGATTAAAAGCTCAGGGATTCTGTAACTTAACTATAGTATATTTAATCACATTTATGCCATGTCAATGAAAGAACCCTTTGGAAATTAACTGTGTGGTTTTCAAAAAGAAGTGACTTACTGACAGATACCGGCATCTGACAGTCATCAAGCACTGTGAAGGGAGTTATGAAAACATACATCCAAAACTGGCATAATTATTCCCAAGCAAGCAAAAGTTAAGCACCACTGTATTCATGAGAACCAAGAATATCCTGCCTCTCCAAATATCATAACGTGTCATTGTTAAAAATTAACTAATGGTCCGGCGGTTCAGCACTGACTTGGGATTTCAGCTGTTTCCCTTTTTGCCCTCCAAACAGACTTATTGTCCGATATCAAAGCACAGAGTAAGTACAGAGCCTCTTTAATTTAGGCCACTAAAATTCAACTACCTAAAACCTTGGGCACATTTGAAAATCTGGGCTTAAAAGGTTACAACAAACTTGAAGAATCATTTCATTAATGAGTTGCTGTTCTTTTTCCTTCTTGCACCTATGCATGCAAAATACATTTGCCCATTCCCATGCTCAAACACACACAAACATCCTGATTTCTCTACAAAATCAGACATTGTTGAAGTGTCGTAACTTGTTTGGGATGTACACTTTAAGCAGGAAAGAAGCACGCCACTACACTGAGGATGCAAACTAGATGAAGCTGAGGCAGGAATAGAGATAGCAGGTCTGTGGAGCAAGGGAAATGGGATTCTGTGGAAAACCCATGCAGGGTAACATTGGTGTGTCCCCCAAACTCCAGAAAGGAGAAAGTTTTCCAAAAAATGATAAGCAGGTATAAGAACCTTAGGTCTTCAACCACAAAAAAAGGCACCTAGAGCTCACTCACACTCTACAGTCACTGACTCCCTGTATCTAGTGTGAGCAAAGCCATTTCACTCCTATACAGGGTCAAAGAAAGAAAGAAAGAAAAGCTCTATCAACCATTCTGAAATTGAACCACAAAAAAGCGCATTATCTAGACTTGTACAATTCCTTTTCACAACATGTCCTCCAAGGTTATGCACATGGGATTATCATATACAAAACTAGGATCAGCTAAAGCAGGACTAATTAAAAGGTCTACACAGAGATGCTGGATTTTATTTTAAAAATTTTTAGCACAGTTTCTCCCAGATCTGATCAACAAATTCCGTTCTACCCACAGTTTTTCTCTTCTACTGAGTTTAGGGCAAAAACCAGAAGTGTAAGTTTTATAGCACCACATTTTGATTTAATTTCTAAGAGCACTGAACAGCAATGATTACTCAGCTAGATTCACCCTTTGAAAAGAGGATCTTGACTTACTTGACAAGTCTGCCCACGTTAATTATATCCAATTATCTTGTGTAGGGATATTAAATAACATACATCAGTAATATTAGCAGGGTCAGAATACCATTATGGTGAAATGCATTCCTTCATCCAAAACTTCTAATCAGAGCTCCCCTGTGATGCAAGACACTTCCCTACAGATGTGTCCCCTCATCTTCCACTTACTGTAAGTACTACAGCTTTCATTATCATAATAGATAAAAGCCTCACAAACAGCCACAACTTTATCTTCACACAAAAAAAAAATTGGCATGAGGTCAGTATTCCCTCTTTAGAGCCAGGGAACAGAGAGACAAAATGCCAGACCAGATTCTCACCTCTTTTTATGCCTGCAAAAATGGGAGCAGGTGGAAGAACAATAGACTCTGGAAAAGGAAAAATGGAGACTCACCAGTAGAGAAGAAGGCACAGCATTAAGAGCACAAGGTTACTTCTGTATGCCCACAGGCCTGCAGTGCATACCCTACTTACAACTAAATACAACTTTATGAAGAGAAGGCTATAAGAAGAATGAAATCCATTATAAAGTATTTTAATCTGCTTTAAACACAACATAACTATTCATTTGCTGTAAGCATGTCTCATTTAAACCCCGGGGTCTAGTTCTCCTCCCATTATATGCATTTATTTAACATTTCATAATCTCCTAGCGCTGAGAGACAATTTAGGGCAGGACCTCATAATGATTATCACTTAGTGCAAAGGAGCTTATTACCTTACACCCACACTCCAGAGCAGTCACTAGAGATATGCCAAAATTTATATCAGCTGAAAGTAAAGATTAGCTATGGACATTAGTAGATACATGATCATATTTTTCCATAGATTTACGTAACTACAGACTTGTTCTATTGTAAAGTTTTGCTTTTCATCATGTAATTAAAGGTGATATACATGAAGCTGAAGGTAATAACTACATTGTATATATTACTCTTTTGACAAACTAAGAATATACGGCTAATAGCTAAGTATATTTACAATTGTTATAAAACATGTAGGAAAATATTTGGTTATATTATTTACAGCAAATTACAAATACAAAAAGTATAATTGAGTGGTTATCTTGTAACTAAAACATAATTACACTGCAAATATAATGATCGCTTTAGCTTTAAATATGAGTATAGACATATATTTAACTTGTTTTGGACAGTTTTCAAAAAAAAAAATGACACACACATACCACCACTTCACAGAAAACACACTTCCTGGCATTTCTTTGGCATAGAGAATACTGCTGCTGCTAAAAGAACAAGTTTTTTCACTAATATTAAGTACATTGCATTAAAAACTTCTTTGTTACAAAGACAAAGTGTACTTTCATCATTAAACAACATCTACAATATTTCCAGCTGTCTTCTGAGTATCTTGGTCACTGCCTTGGAGTCATTTTACACCAGTGCAAAATGAGTGAGAAAGAGTTATGACCCCCCCTCCTCCTCCAAATGACAGGCCTTCTACTTGCAGCGCACAGTTTATTTAATCCTGGGGCACAAGGATCAGCAGGTAACAAAACCTCTGCTTCTAGTTGGCCCTGGATATAAACTGCTAGTTCATCTATAAGCAAAAATCGTATCATCCCCATCTCCTCTCCTCTTGAAGGACTGCAAACTCTCTGGAACATAGTATAGTATATTATAGTATATACAACTCACTTGCGTAGTTCAAAAGCTGAGGACTGTAAACTGGCAATGAAAATTTCCTGGAATGGTACTTTTCTGCATTTACGATTTCTTCTAAATCTGTGGCCTACAAAATGTAGCATTTCTTGTGAGTGTTAATTGAAACAAACTCCCCCATTTATCATTTTCTTAATACAGATACCTGTTTTGGAGTTATTATTAATGACAGAAGTAGAGAGGCCTTCTCAGCAGATCTGCTTCTAGCAGTAAAAGCTCTCAGAGGAGGATGAAAGAGTTAATTAGAAAGGAAGGATCAGAGTAAAAAAAAAAAAGAGTACAAATGACTGATTAGGGGAGAAAACGAGAGATCAATTTTTATAAAGGGAATTGTATTCAAATGCCAACTTCATCCAGCAGTCTGCATAATTCATGTAATAACTCTAGCCCATACATGCCAGCTGATAGCTGTACCTTTTTGAGGACATTAATCACACACTAGAAAAGTCAGTTATTGTGTTAAAAAAAAGATTGGATAGATAATGAAAGTAACAGGTACTGAACAGGAATAACATTAACTCTTATGTCAAGACACTGCAGACATGGGTGGATGGAGAATCTGACCTTCATTCTGTAACAGAAATAAGCAGCATCATTTTAGAGAATGTTATTTTACTATGAAAAACTGAAATTAATGTAGTATAGCCTCTGGGCAAAATTTTTATCTAATTTCAGTTTTGGAAAATAAAGATCAAACTAATTTGAAATGAATGACTTTTCAAAGTTGATTTTTCTGAAAAAAATTCAAAGGACTTTCAAAAATGAAGCGCCTGCATAACGTGAAAATTAGGCATTAGTTGCTGCTGTAAAAAAATTAAATCGAAAATGTCCCTTTTGATTACTCAAAAGCTGTGAAAAAACTTCATATTGAACAAAAAAAATATCCCACTGAATTCAATGAGCATTAAATCGCACCTTTTGGGATAGTCCTTCTACACTAAGCCTGATAGATAAGAAAAGTAAACATAAATATTGTCTCTGTCACATTATGAGCTTCTCAATATCCGCAGCACACTCATTTTATTTGTCAAATGCATAAGCGAGGATGGCCAGCAGCTATGAATAGTGCCAGGCCCTGGTTTGTCTATACTGTCTAAAGCTTGGGCATGGACACCTGGCCTGAACACCCGTAGATGTGCCAGCCAGGGCTCATACCCACTGCTCTCAGTGGGTACTGTGCTGGGTTTGTGTGGCAGGTTTTTGGTAGCAGGAGAGGTGGCTACAGTGGTGGCCCCCTGTGAGGAGCTTCTTGAAGCTCCCCCGGCTCCAAGTCAGACCCACACCTGGCCAAGGCTGAGCCAATTAGAAACAGTGTCTGCACCTCTGCGATAACATATTTAAGGAGGGGAACCTGGGAGGGGGGGTTATGAGGAGAAGTTACGAGAAGGACACCTATGTGAAGACTGAGGTCAGTGGAAGAAAACAGAAGAAAGGGGGGGAGGTGCACCGGAGCAGAGAACCTCCCCTGTATCCCATGATGGTCACCCCCCTGCCACCATTGAGGTCCACAGTGGAGCAGATGCCCACCTGCAGCCCATGGAGGACCCCACACCAGAGCAGGTGACTGTGCCCAAAGGCGGCCGGGACTCTGTGGCAAGAAGCCCCCGCTGTTGTAGTTCGGCACTGGGAGTACTGCAGTACGCTGGGGTGACCCATGCCGGAGCAGCTAGTGAAACGCTGTGGCCCGTGGGAAGGACTCATGGAGTCGGAAAAGGTTCATGGAGGACTGTCTCCCGTGAGAGGAGCACCACACTGGAGCAGGGGAGAATGCAAGGAGTCCTCTCACTTGAAGAGGAAGGAGTGGTGGACTGACCATAACCCCCATTCCCTGCCCCCTGTGCTGCTGGGGGGGAGGTAGAGATCAAGAACAAAACTGAGCCCAGGAAGAAGGGAGAGGTGGGGGAAGGTGTTTTTAAGATGTGGCAATGCTTCTCACTGTCCCATTCTGTCTGTTAAGTGTTGTTGTTGTTAGTGTTTAAATTAAATTGATGTTATTTTTTTTCTTCCCTTAACAAGTCTGTCTTTTGCCCATGACCATAATGGGTGAGTCATCCCTCCCTGACCTTACCTTGATTCCCGAACTTTTTGCTTTACTTTCTCCTTCCCATTCCTGAGGGGGAAGGGGTGAGTGAGCAGCTGCGTGGTGCCCAGTTTCCCTCTGGGGCTCAAACCAGAACAGTAGGTACAGCTTGTTCTGCAGGACCCCAAGCTCCTCATCAATGGTCATCACTTGAAGGTGAATGCAAGGAAAAAACTACCTCAGGTATGTCTTTCATTACACAGGGTTCCAGCATGGATGATCTTAGCTGACAGTGGTCAGAGTCAGCATCACCCCAGAAATAAGGAGCTAGGGCTTCCTTAACTGGAGACTGAATGCTTTTCCCACAAGGGCAAAAATACTTGTTGGAGTCTGTCTCCTTAATGAGCCCAAGCACAACCAACCTTTGTATCCCTTTCCAGTCCATTTTCCATCCGCCTCCACGGTTCCTACAATGAGGATCTTTCAGTGTATGTTATCCTCTATTCTCCCTGTTGCATTTGCCTCCTCAGCCTGGTGATATTCAGCAGATGTGTTTCACAGAGCTCTCTACCTCTTTGCTCAGCTGTTTGTACTATTTGTCCTGTCCCCCTTGTACGGTGGAGCCCAGGATCTCTGTACATGAGTAAGTAGAACAGGATGGTGTAAGAGCATTTAGCAATAAGTTATGCATTCTGTAACCAGTTGCTTCCCCTTGATTGCTCCTTTTGTGTTAAGAGCTTGTCCTTCACACGTCTCCGACAGCAGAGAAATTCTGCAGCTAATCAGTGTGCTAATGAAACAGTTGTTCTGTTAATAAAAATTTTTAGAAAGTGGCAAAGAAAGAGACAGCTTTACAAATGAGCCCTCCTCTTCAGCTACAGCTCCCATTCAACTCAAGTGCCACAAAACAGCACTTCAGCAGTGCTTAAGCTTTACTACTTCAACTGTTGATTTCTTTCTCCCCAGGATCATGAACCAATTAGAAGTGTTACAGGAATTTACCAAGAACAACCAAGTCAGTCCTATGGCTATTACTATAATAAAGTCACACCTGAAGAGCCCAAGCCCCAGTTGAGAACAGAGCCTGCTGTGTCGCAAAGTGCACGAACACACAACAAGAGGCCTCACTTCGGACACTGAGAGTCCATGCTTTATGGTGACTCACTTGTGCGTGGCAGTGCTGACAACGGAGCACCCCACGGCAGGATGGAGGGCAGTCAGATCAAACTGGGGTGCTCATAGCCCATCCAAGACAGCTCTAGAGATGTAGGATTACCTACCTCCTAGCTGCCTTATGGGCACCTATCCTTGTGCTTTTTGTAGTTTGACAAACTATCATTTTCATTTACACTTCAAAGGGCAGTGAGAAGAGAAGCAGCCAAGTAGTCAGTGTGTATCCTGTTCTGCCAACACTTCTAGGAAGGCAGTAATTGCCCCCAAATGACACAGGTTGGGGCACTGGCCATTTCAGCCTCCCAAGTAGGAATTGGGTGCTTCAAGCCATTTCTGTTGGTGTTGACACCAAAGTCATCATGGCCACAGGTCTGAGGAAGCAAAGACAATGAGGGGAAAATTAAATTGAAGAATATACATTTGCATTGTGGCTGTAAAGCCCCTGGTGACTCCCTGAACAAATGTGTCTTCAGAGCAGGGAATCACTCCCTTGTCTACAGCTGAGAAAATTGTTTTGGTGAATATTACAGCTGCACAGATCCCAGCAATTTAATATTTACAAAAACAGGGGAGTAAGGGAGAAGGGAAAAGAAGGATGGAAAACTGGGGAATTAAAAGGCCAAGTAATCACAGAGAAAATGAACAGCAGTTGAGGGCAGTAGAAAGTCTGGCAATGAGTTTATGCCAAAGTAAATGATCAGTGATTCTCCATTTTCTTTCTTGTTTTAGGAGAGTGGGGATTGTTTAAATTTTATTACTTTGGGGTTTTTTGATTTGGGCTTTTTATACGAGAAGGTGACACCACACTGGCAAGAAGTTTTGCCAAAACCACAGAAATTCCTCCCGTCTTCCTGCCCTTGATGCTAGAGAGCCCCTGGGCACCGACAGAAAAGCCCATCCAAAATCTCTCATTGCCAACTCTGCTCCAGTGAAATCTCTTTCTGCTAGAGGACTTGGCCAGGACACTCAGGCCACCTGGACAGCAAGGTTTGCTGAGACTTTGACACGCGTGGTATGTCAACTTCAGACAGCATGCTCATGGGACCGGGGAAATCCTGTTTCCCAGCCTGGCTACTTTGACAGCTTCTCATGAAGCATTTGGTAATCAAGGGACTACATGTCCTACCAAAGTCCTTTGGCAAAGAAAAACAGGATTTGTACTCAGTATTATTTCAGATGTGAAATTATAAGCTGCTTTTGTGCAGTATTAAGTAAATAGTTAAGGGCAAAGCAGTTTTTAACAAGAAGAGGGAGATACTCATGGATTAGTTTTGCACTTCAGCCAGCCACAAAGAATTGTCTATAATATCTTCCCATTCTCAGGATGTAGCTTTTTCTTTTCAATGAGCCTGTCACCTCCTGTCAGCATCCCCTCTGCCTTCCTTCATCCTCTTAATTAGTGACTCAAAGCTCTGCCTTTGTTCTCTCCATTCGGCTTTAAGCTAGAGAAATTAAATCGGAGGAATCCTCCAGAAGGCTTTGTACCTGCACATGAAAGTGTCATAAATAGCTTGTTAATGATTTGAAAAGTGACTAATATGTAGCTACATTTCAGCATGCTGAACAATTTGTTAAAAACTTAATCAGTTTAATGGGGGCTAGTTTAGTACCAGTATGTAAACAGGCAAATTGAAACTCATAACTAGCACTGTTGTTCCTCTGTGTCTCTGTGACAGAGAGACTTCCCCCCAGATGTCAGTACTGGGGCAGAGCCAAGAATTAGGGGGGAATTTACTCATGGGCCAAAGCCTAAGGCAGATATTAGGCCTAAACCCATTAAGTTTGCTTAGTAGAAAACCCTGTAAATAAACCAATCCAGTCCAAACATCTCAGCTAAAAATAATTGTCATCTTCAGGGGATACCCCTATATCTGCTAAGTCAAATAAAAATTAATTCTTCAATTTTGTGCACTTATGCTGTCATTACAATCTCATTTCTATTACCTGTTTTCTTGCGGCAGGTTCAACATGATAATAGTGCAGTGGAAAGTTATCAAAATACTGTACCTTCTAGCCGTTCCTGCCAATAAACCAAACAACTCTGAAACCTGAGCAATGGCAAGAGACCTAGATGTACTCTTCACATCCACTGCTACATCTGCCAGTGCTGATTTTCAGAAGTTGAAGTTAAGCAAAAGTGTAATTAAAAAATTTTTAAAATTAACAAAATTACTTGTTTGCAGAAGATACATCCCTACACCCCAACTCCTCAAACACATTCATATATCATACCTAAGGGGAACACCTGTATTAACAGGAGCTCCATTTTTATAGATTTTGTGCATTAATGGGGACTGAAAAATGTGCTACTATGGCTGGCCACATCCCAGTTTGGGATGCACTGAGACTACAGTTCAGTTGAACCAATGTATGATTCTAAACACTTCTGGCAAGAAAGTACCCAATGCTAATTATTAAGTAATAATAAATTACTCTGCCACTGACCTCCAAGTTTAGTAAGATATTAGGATGCTGGTATCTAAATCTAACTCTATGTAGAAGTAACAGAAATACTCTATGAAGAGTAAGTCCTCTGAGAGCTCTGTGCATGTATCATTAACAGACATGTGAACATGTGAACAAAATAAAATGTTCCTGCCGTTAGTGACAAGAAATCAGGGTGCTTCTGTTTCCAGCCAGGCCAAGCAAAGGGTTTTTTTCAGCCACAAGACTGCAGATTTCACAGTATCAGCAAGCATGTCACAAATCCTTCCTCTGAACCAGACTGCTTGCTCTGAATATGTCTCAGAATCTGTGACAAAACATTTAAATTTTTCCTTTTGAAACAGTTACTCATTTGGAAATATCCTTGAAATTTTCTTCTTTTTAAATATTTCAGAAGTCTTATTTAAAGCACGGTAGATCAATATGGGCTTTGGCAAAACATATGTCAGGGAGAAGTGAGATAGAAAACATTTTATTTTTTTTTAACATTATTTCCTTCCCCCCCCATCCTTTTCTGGAACTGGCAGGTTGCCCAACAAAACCCCATTTCCTTTTTTTCTCAGGCATAGATCTCAACTGGCTAATTTATCACCATAACTGTGCAGCCATAGATCAGGAATCCTAGTCTCACAGCTAATAGCACAGTGGAGTTTCCGAATATGTAATGGTTGAACTCCAGCAGTGAAAACAATTTGAAAGTCTTCATCTGAGAGCCTGATCCAGAAACAATCAAAACGAATGGCAGGGCATTTTGGTGTTAAAATCCAGGGCACCGAATGAAGTCCAAGCCAGGCAATAGCCTCAAGAGAAAACAAAGTGAACTACTTTTTTGGAGAGAGAGTGATTTTTTTGTTTTGTTTGGGTTTGTTTTGTTTTGTTTTTCAAGAGGGTATTAGAAAACAGATTTCAGCTTCACACTTCAAATGAAAATAAAAATCAGGAAGAAAACATTTGAGTTACAGCATGAAAATATCATAAGGGTTTGCGTTTTTTTTTTTTTTTTTAAATTATATGAGCTTGGATTCCCGTTTAGTGGTCCCTGAGACTCGCACACACAAAGGCCACTGACAGCCTATTTATGAGGCATGAGGCTGGGGTTCTTTTTTCTGCTTGGGAATGTGCTTACTCTTCTGTTCCTGCCTAAGCTATGTCTTACTAGCCTTGACTAACCTTCAACTCTGTAGCTTAAATGCATCACATTTACTCTCCGGTGTGTTTTGGAAACCTTGATACCCACCTATAAATGGGAAAACATGACTCCACTGTAGTTTCCTCCATTTGTAGGAAGATAAATATGTATGTCATCAATGCTTCTTGGCACTCTGACAGCGGAACTGTCACCTCCTGATCTGAGGCAATCTTTAATGATGAAAATCAGTAGTGCTTTCTGACTTGGTACTCACAGAGAAGCATTAGTGAGACAGAGCTTCAAGTATTTTTTGATTAGTGCATTTCTCTGGGCAAGAATCTGATTGAGTAGTAATTTCCAAGTTGAAGCCCTTTGGACCATGGGGCATCCTTCACCTGTCGGAGTAAAGTCAGTGGCAACTAATTCCTTGACTTCAGTGGTCTGAAACCTTTCAAAACTCTCTTTCACAGTTCAGGTAAAGAAATTCCACTTTTTAAAGCATGCAATACAGGGACAAATTTACCACTTGGGGTCAATCTTACCAATTTTAAGAGAAATATAGTGCAGTTTACTTCAGTCTACATTTCTCTCATTTCACTGGCTCATGATACACAGCTTATGCAGACTCTAGTAGAACTAATTATTGGCTTATCTGTCTTGCAAAGGTAAAATCCCTATGGATTTCACTGGAAAGATGACAACTGTTTTGAAGAATGGAATTGCTGGTCCTTTGTACCAAGGAAATCATTAGGAATTGGAATCTGTGATAAACACACAGGTTTTTTTGATAAAGGTCCATGGTAACAGAGCAGACAAGATGTAGATGTTTTATTCTTCCTAGGTTTTCATATTGCATTTTTATTTATGTATTTACTAAGGTCAAATGTATACTATGCAAAACCCTTTACAAGCTTTTTAGCAGCTATACCATACACTCTGTAAGCCTGTATTCTTTTCTTGTTTTGGTGTATGTATCAATGCTTTATAACAGTGTTTACTGGACACATTTCTGAGCACAAAAATCTATGATTCTACTACAAACATTTGTTTTGCTTTTCTGTAAATAACAGCAGCTTTATGCTTTCCTGTAACTGAATAAATCACTGCTGATTCTTAGAAAAAATAAAATACTAGCTCAAAGTGAGTATTTATTACTTTCAGTAGAAAAGAGAGAACAGGGTTGGGTTTGTTGGTGGGTGGGTTGGGGTTTTTTTACATTAACATAGATAACTTGGAAAGAAATGCTTTTTGGCTTTGGATTTTTCAAATTCTGACTTGAAAATGTAGCCACAAAATCTTCCTGCACAAAGCAATTTGATCTCACTTAAAATTTCATCTCTGAAAGCAGTTGTCAGTATATTCTGAGAGACTGCGTATGTTAAAACCTGCTGAAAACAATATTAGAAGAATAAAGGCAAATTTCTTGCTTTTGTGTCCTCCCAGCTTGACTGTATTATAGCGTGGAGGTTCACTAGCTGTCACATGAGCCTGTGTGTGCTGTGATATGCCGTACAGATTCCTCTACTAATGAGGAGCAGTGAGCACACTCCCCTGTCCTGCTGCATTTTACTCAGCCTGTCTCTTTGCAAGGATCGCTTCTCATCACTTCTCAGCGGTAGTTTCTTTCTTTTGCAGAGGAAGATGAAGACAGCTTGGTGGGTGTTCATATATGACTTCAGAAGAATATGTTTGAAAGCTGTACGTTGTACAGAATAATACTAAGCTGCTTAGCCTCCCTGTCTCAGTTACCCTCTAAATAATAGGAGCTTTAACACAGGGAGGTACAAAGATAATTGTGTAGAAAAATTTAAGGAAGCTCCAATGTTGAAAAAGAAGTTATATAAATACCAGAGACACAATAATCATTCACTGAACATACCACACTTGAAGAAATATCATGCATGCCCATCAACATGGACAAGTTGTGCAAGACTTCTCCCAGGTTTGAACAGTAACTGGACACTGATATCTTCAGGAAAACATTTGGAACCTCAATCCCAGTCTTCTGCTCTCATCACTGAGCTTCATCTTTTCTGATTCCAGTAGATGACTATAAATGACAGAGTAAGCCAATTTCTTTTTTAACTGAGAAAGCATCCAGGGGAGCTACAAAAGGTATCCCCCTCTGCCTATCACAGGCATTTTCCTCAAGCCAAGGCTGCACTCATATAATGAAGCAGGTCTCCTCAAACAATTGTACAAGATGGGCCTTTGAGTTCTTGCAGAGAAAAAAGTCTGTTATAGGTGAGGTCTGCCATCATCCCTCTTCTAGGGAGCAGCAAAGTCCAGTTTTGTCTTCACAGCCAAGAAGCCACGTGCTGGCATTGCCATGCCTGTCACTCACCACTGCACCCTGACATTTGCAGTTTCAAATGAGGGAAGAACAGACCCAAGAAGCTCAGTCTTCCCCCATGCTCTGACTTGGAGGAGGGAGAAGCAGCCTGTGTTTCCAGGCTCATGCAGCAGCCTGGACCAACCTCTATGCTGCTTTGCTGCTAGTTCTCCAGGCAAAAACATTTCAAGACAGCTCTGGCACCTTATGGTTGGACCATGGTCCCAGCACCCTCACTTTGAGAGGACTCAACTCTGAGCTTCCACAGCTTCTTGGATGTATTTGGAAGCATCAGCAAATTTCAGGTTTGTGTTTTGTCAGCTCTCCTCCTCTGAGCTACTTCACACGATGGCTTTTCACAAAGCTTCCTACACTGCTAAGCAGCTCCTTGACTGTTTCTCCTCCTTCTAAATAGGAAGCAGGTCAAATATGTAGGACAAATATGAATTTGCCATAGAACGAGCACAGGCAAGTTCAAAAAGAGTTAGCTAGAGGCCCCCAAAAGGACTGTCATTGGAGATACATGGCTGAGTGTAGAGGGTTAAAGCTGTGAGAGCTGAAACCTGTTCCACCATCAGCTGAGAGGTCTGCCATACAACTAATGAAACAGATATATGGAAAAAAAAGCTGAGGCAAATGTTCTCTGGCAGACCTCACCAGAGTAGTTTAAGATCTCACTGTTCTGACTGGCTATAACACATCACAGCTAACAAACCTGAGGGGCTCATGCAAGTGCTCCCAATTCATTTTAGTGCAAAGTAACAGAGATTCATTTCAATCATTCCCAGCAGTGAAGCAGATCAGAAATCTTGCACATGTTTGGGAGACACCACAACTGTGAGGACAGGCATCCCTCCTGGATGGATGAGAAAGGGAAAATAAGGAGCAGACACTGGTACAATATCTTCAGTAACTCCCAGCAGACCCACAGGAGCACCTTGTCTAGACCCTAAAACAACAGGGGCACATAGTTGTGCAGGGGGATAGCTCAGAGACTAGCACTTCTTTGCTCTCATTGATCTCAAAGCACTTTTAAAACATCTGCATTTTCTTTTCTGTTTAGCAGCTGGAGAAACTGAGACACAGCCATGAGAAACTGATTGACCTCCTGCCTCTCAGCTGCAGAACTCAGCATATAAATGAGTTCTCTAGACTCCTAGCCCAGGGTTTTATTAACAAGACCAGGCTAAAAAGCAGCCAGAAACCTAATTATACTACATTGCGGCTAGGAAGTATCGGATAAAACTCATCTGAGAGAGAAGAGGGAATGAAGCCATAATCTACTTGGTGGAGACTGGCTACTATTGCCAATGAGGGATCTGCAACTCCCTTAGTCTGAAAGAGCCTCCATTTGGTTCCAAGTTGCATGAGATGAGCTTGATTTGATATGTTTTCAAAGAGTGCTTGGGCATTTGTTACTTCCAACTTCACAGTTCACCTTTTCAGGTTATAATAAGATCAATAAACAAGCGAGTGATTCTGGCTTTCCTGCAAGACATGAGGCTTCTCTCCTGCCTCCTCTCCTCAGTCTTTTCTCAAGAGGTGTCTATTTTACTTTCTTTTCATGCCCTTCTGTTTCCTGCTGAATCACACTATGAGTAATAAGTGTTTTGTGATCTCTTGTATTTTTCTTCTTAACTTTCCTTTCAAAGATGCAAGAACCATAGGAAAAAAAAAACTCCTTCAGAAAAAATCAATTTCACATGTTATGAACTGTAGGACAAGGTTTCAAGAGACAAAGTCCTTCACAAAGTAAAGAAATTGCCACCCACCCTGCAAACAGGTAGTGACAGTCATTCTCTGAGAGATAGTCCTCACATAGACCTTCCCAGAGTGAAAAGACCAGTCTAGCCATCTCTCCATAATGCTGACAGGAAGAAGGAAAAGCTGTCTTACAGACCTGAGTAAGGGTAAAAGGGTTCACATGAAATTCAACTAGAAGATACAGACTTTCATAACACTCCTTCCCTGCACAGTACTTGAAGCTCAGGAGACCTCAGACACAGAAGTGTTATGATTGTTTGAACAGCTAGCTTTTCACATCTCTTGTGTGGATTTTTCACATGGTTTGTTTTTTGGTTTGGTTTGGTTTTTTTAATGCTTGTAAACTTTCAGTGGTTACAACATTCTGCATGAAGACTTTTCATGGCTGAACTATACGGTTTGTAACAAAATGCTTCCTTCAATTGCTTTAAGTCTCTGTGTGATAGTATTTCCTCTCTGAAGTCTAGTACTTCAAATCCTGGAAGAAACACTGAACAAGTGTTCTCTATACATGAACTCATTTCACAGTCCTCCAGCCATTGCTTTTCCAGCTTGAAAAGTCCTTAGCTGCTTGATCACTCCCTGTGCTGAAGCTCTTCCATATTTTGATTGTCCTTGATATGTCCTTTGGATCTTTACCAGTAACGTTATTCAAAGGTAAGGCTGCCAGAAATACAGAGCGCTCAAGAGGTGGGAGTCATGGATTTATACAGTGCTATAATAATGACTTCTACCCTGTTGTCTCTTCCTTCATAATAATTCCTAACCTTACACCTGCTTTTAGGACTGCTACTGATCATTAAGCCAATGTTGTGGCAGAACTATCTATTTTAACTCCAACATCTTCCTCTTGAAAGACTAACAGGTAGCTGGTGACCCATTGCTGAGTATACAGTTAGGACTGATTTTTTTCCCCAATGTGAACCACTCTAGGTTTTTTCTGCACTGAATTTGATTTGATATTTTATTATCCAACCACCCAGAATACTGAGTTTAATGACATTCCCCTGCTGTTCACAGATAAGAAACAGAATGAAGACTTATACAGGAATTTCAACAGAGCAGAGGACAAAAGATGGTTCTGTTGCATCCTCACTTTTCCCTCATGTGAGAAAACATGTTCCTTCTAAAGCTGCTTTAGTGTTCTTGTATACCCACAGTGTTTGAGGGGGTCCACAAAAAAGCAGCCATTTCCCTTTGCTTCCGGAAGTGGGGAGCATGTAATCAGAAAGAAAGAAGTCCCACAACTGAACATGGGAATGGAAGATGAGATCCGAGAGATTTTAAGGATGGAAGAACAGCCACAAGTCCTTAAAGTGCCACAAATCAGCTACAAGGAGGTGTGGTTTATGTCCTTTATGCCAAGATGTTCAAAAGCATCTGTCAAAGCAATTAGTCAAGCTAAATCTAAACAACCACCTAAAATCTTGATATTTCATAATCAGCTAGCTGATGACTCTGGAATAGGGAGTATGGAGTCACTCGGGTGTCAGGAAGGAGATGTAGCTGGGATGGGGAGACCAGCACAAGGCCCTGAAGATGGGGGCTTGATGTTTCTTCTGCCACTAGGAGAGCAGGTGTGTGCATTGTGCAACCTCCCTGGCAAGACTGCTGTAGGCTGGTATGAGCCACCCAGCTACAAATGGACAGGCAACCTCTTCCCGCAGCCTGCTCACAGAGAGATCTGCAGCCATGGTGGCTTGGTGCTGCTGCACACCTTGTGAAAGATTATCAGCTTTTAATATTGAAATTAATCTTGTTGTTTGCCCAGCTTCACATTCAAAATCCCTGTCAGCTACAGCGCTACAAAAGATGTGACAGCATTTGGGGATGTAATCGAAAACTCTGCAGCCAGGACGCAAGTTTGGGAAGCATATGGGCAATATCCTGCAAATCATTTCCACATATAGCTGTTATTTCAGAGCAGATCTTGTGTATGTAACTGCAGCTTCTGTTATCTCCTTTTCTCTCCTACCTTCTCAAAACTTCCCATCTGTTTGGCTCTCAAATTAACTGGGCATTTTAGCACAATGGGCAAGCTTCTCCAATCTATTATCTTGAAGGGAATTTTAATAACTTAGACTTGCTGGTCTGCATATTAACTCTTAGTTTTCTGCAGTTTGCTACAGTTCTCTACAAAACAACCTGCTGCATGCCACACATGGGGACTACCATGAGATTTCAGGATGTGCATGTCCCTATCCAATACACATGTCAAGTAGCAGCACCCTATTGGGGCAGCACAGTCTTATTACTCCAAATTAAGCCTATTCTTTCCAGTTAGCACCACCTCAGTGTATTCAGAGGGCCTCTTGGCCAATCTCGTTTGCATCCCATGAACTCAGCTCTTTCATAGACTGGCTCAACCTTAGTTAGTTCAACTCCATTTCCACGGGGCAGTATCAACGCCACTCTTTCACAAGTGCCCATCTTAATGGCACCTTTAGTCAATACCTTGTGCATGGCACATCAAGTTCTTAAGAATATTTAAATAAAAAGTAGATAGAGCTTTGTAAACTAATGAACTCTTTTCAAGAGTGGGCAAGGGCTTGCTGGGAGCACACTGTCCCTGCCCAGAAGAACAGTCTGCACAGGGTGAAATCTAACATTTCACTCCACGTCAGGGTATTGTAGTGTATGTCATCTGTAAAGTGATTTTCTTAAATGACACCCACCTATGAACTATGAGCCCTGCTACTGTAGGGCAACTACACTCCAGAGAAAAATTGAAACTATTATATCGCTGGCTTTGTGATCATAACAGTTTTTTTGAGCTGAGCTAAAGGCTCTCTGCTGCAAAGAAGTTTCCTCTTGCTTATATGCATGTTTACTGAAAAGTCTGTTGGTTAAAACCATGGATGTTGGAATATGTTTCTGACCAATATAAGAAAAAACCCCTAAGCAACAAAAGATCTGTATTATCTGTATATGAAATTCCTATCAACGGCACAATCTAGCCCAGCGCAGAAAGGAGATTAGTAGCAGACTCTCATGCCTGGAGGCAGACAAACACTTGGTTGGAGAAGAGCCCAAAGACTTGACTAAACTGACTGAAAGCAATCACAAAAGTCTTGGGAGCCTCTGTGAGCTTGGGTGAGACTCCATTGCTAGCTTCCTGCTCTGATTTTCATCATGGTGCAAAATCTAGGCTGCTCTCAGACTTGCTGTCCTGAGCAAAAAAATTACTTCCATAACCAGAAGTGCCTTCTGCTACATCTGCCTGCACTGGTAGTACACAGCTGCCCCAAGTCTATAAAATATATCACTACCCATCTTTTTATCCTTGTGCTATGAGTTCCCTGACTAGGGAATGTCTCTTCCTCATGTGCACAGACTCTGACAGAGTAAGACCTTGAGACACTTTCAGCACAAGCTCAAGGAGTGCCTATACCCTGAGACAGAGGCTACAGCACAGTCCCTTCTAGCCCACACACTGGTTGATTTGCTTTACTATGTAACATAGCCTAAGAGGAGCCACCTGTGGCCTGGTGCTCCAGACAGTAATTAAGTTGTTGGTGGGTTGCCCCAGCATTACAGTAATTGATGATTAAAGCAGGCACAGGACACCGCTGAGGCCTGGCACGCAATAAGGCTGCTCAGTTGCTCTCCTCCAAATTCACACCATTGAGCAATTTTGTTACACGCATCATGTTCCAGGATGCTCACAGCTTCTCTGTTTCCTAATCAGCTGGGGCAATTTACATAGTCTCTGGCTGTGTTTTACATCAAACCTCATTTGATTCTCTGGTATGTTGCAATACTACTAAAGACAACCATCCTTCAAATACGCTTTCTACACACATCATTCCCCTTCTCTACCAGTTTTAGATGAAAAGGGCAACACACAGCTGTGTGTGCTAATTAAGACAGTCCTTATATATTACACTCTGCATATTTCTCTGCTTTGTTTCCTAAACAGTTATCTTATGTAACCCCAGAGTTGATAGAGTAAAAAGACTGATAATGACAATGGTATCACTGAGCATGGGTTTGAGATGGAAATGACATTTTGTCTTGTCTCATACAAACAGCGCTACATCCAGCAGAGACACAGGAATATGAACACTAGCTTAACTTAGTACTAGCTATGTACTAAGTTAGTACTATGCAGAACAGAGAGAAGAAACTTGTGACATTGCTGTACATAAGCTTGTATTGCTACTTTATAGATCACCAGCTCAGAATAGATCTCCAATAACAAAAGTCTCAGGTGAGAGGAAGAGATCTCCTTCAGTCTGAAATACTGCCTAATTGGAAACAAAGTGCCTCATGATGTATTCCAAGCAAATACATTTGTATCATCAAATGCTTACCCATAGGCAGATGGCTGGAATTGCACAGTGGGGTTCCTTCTTGTAATCTGCTGCCACTAAGAGCTGTTTGAGCCAGATCCAAAACCTCTTCAAGTCAATGGGAGTTTTTTCAATTAACTTCAATAGAAGTTGGGTAGGATCCAGAGAATTAAGTGACCCTGGAGATCTCTTCTGGGCATCTGCTGACACTCTCCAGAGGGGAATTTCCAACTCCTTTGGGGTTTCTTTTAGGCAGTTCTGAAACAAGAGAGGTTTAGTTTAAATTTCCAGAAACTCACATGACAGGAAAATCCTGGCCCTGTTGAAGTGAGAGGAAATTTTGCCATTGATACAAATTTACACTCATGACTACCATTTACTGTACCCCAGGAGTTTTACCAGCTCAGAAAGCTGCTCAGATTGGCAAACTGGTTCTTTCAGTACCAAACAAGCAAGGCCAAAAACAAGCACCTAATCATTGCTCTTGACATACCTCCTACAACTCTGTAGTACCTGGAACCTTTCCACCACTCCATTTCTTGGAGGCTTATAGCAGCCCTACCTATGAGATCTATTAACATCAGCCTTTCCATTCCTCCCATGCTTGAACTATTTTAAAACAGTCTGCAGTTAAGCTAAAGTCTCCATAAGTTTTGCATTAACCTGGTCTACTCAGATGTGAAGTGTAGCTATTCCCCAGTTTGGTTTTAATTCTGCACAGAACAGAAATACCTACTAAGTACTGCTAAGACCTGTGGAATGGCCCATTGACAGTAATGCACCTTTGACAAATTTATATGCAAGGCCATGACAAGCAGGCTTGATGGCTTTTTGAAAGAAAACCAAAATTAAGCATAACTTTCACTGAAAGAAAGCAGCTTGGATATTCAGGTCTCAGTCTTTTCAGATAGCTAGTAAAGAGGTCTACTGGGGATATGGCAAGTAAAAATTTCCTACATTTACCTCAGGTAATTATACATCTCCAGTAGGAAAAAAAAAAAAGGGGGGGGGGGGGAAGCTCAGTCAATGGTGGAACAGAGTTAAAATGGTTCCTCAAGGTGACAGTCCACAGAGAAAAAACTAAAGCCCATTCTGAAGCCCTGTCAAGTGGGATGTTCTGTCTCCCACTAAATCCTGCTGGGGGCCAAGGGGATTGCATCCATTGAAGAGACATCTTCAGGGGTGCAGGACACTGTGGTGAAGGCAGACTGCAACAGGGCATGTTAAGGATGCAGTCAAAGGAAGGGGGCTGTTTAGGGAATCTCTATCCCACCACTTCCTTTTTGTCCTCAATAGTCTTAAGGCTAAAGAGGTGCAAATTGATGACTCTTCCATATACAGCTAAAAGAAACTGATATATACTGATGGAAAGGCATATATACCAATTCAGCGTTCAATTTATTTACCTAGCGTATCTGGTTTTGATTTAACCTGAAAAATTCAAGACTCTTACCTTGGCACTTGAAAAATGAAACTTTCATTTCTTTCCAATCCCAAATTTTCCCTTTTCATAGGTAGAATACTCAGAATACTCAAAACAAGATGTTTGGATTTTGTAAGAGAGAAAATGCTTTCAAAATTCTCTTTCAAAAAGTAAAACCTGGAGGGCTTTTTGTTGTCGTGGAACCTGAATGCATATACTGACTACTTTTAGTTTGCAAACTTCTGGAAATCCTGCACAATCATCTGGCTCTGACTGGAAGACCTAACTTCACACACTGGTGCACTAGCTTTCCAATGGAAATCCTACAGGCCCACAAATGGAAGGACATATACACTTCTTCCTCCAGTCCACCTTTGTTCTATGCCTTCCACATGGAGAAACTCTGCCTGGGAGAGAGCCCTGGGAGACTCTGTGGCTGCAGACCTGGTATCAAGACACTTACACGTCTTCATCAATTTGAGGTTCTCCGTCAGTTCAAGTCCTTACTGCTCATTCCAGGCTTTCTAAAATATTAACAGAAGAGTACTAAAGAAGTCAATATTCTGTTGGTTGATATCATCAGTGGTATCATAGTCCTGGCATACAAGTATCTCTGTGATATAGCATGCTCCACAGAATCTAAATCTTGACATTCCTAGAAGTACGACGATAGACAAAGAAGTCCGACTTTGTAAAAAGTCAAACTACTAAAAAGGAGAGATTCTTCTGGGAAGTAATTTGATCTTTCACTACCTTTTCAAATCAATCTCACCCAATCTTCCAAACTGTATCCTGAGATACTGAATATATTTCTGTGCTGTAAACACAGGACAAAGTCAGCGTAAAAATCTTGCCATCAGTTAGCTAGCTCGAAGGCTTTCCTATATTTTGTGTTGACTGGAATGATAAATAATTTATTTTCAGAGTACCATATCTCAGAAATAAATTTCTAAAACAAAACTGCTGCAAAACACAATTATTATTCAACTCATTTTAACAATTCGATAAATGCAGTGCAATGACTTCCGTTAGCTATTCTCCTAGCCAAGGTCTACTACATCATTAAATATTATTGAGTTCGGTCTGCCATTTTACTTGAAATTATGCGCCTGGCATTTTAGTCTATGGCCATAAATGCTGGAAATGTCAGTTATATAAGCATCCATCTTTTTCACTACTGTCTCCCATCAAACATTAATGGTAGAAGCTCTAATCCATTCTACACAGTCCCAGATATCTACATTTGCTAGGAAAGGAACTGTAACAGAGCACACTGACAACTCACAGTAAGTAATTACTCTTCGAAATATCTCAGTAAACTCAATTTGCTCCCAGAGGTCTTTTAAATTATATCTCGTTAGAGTGCAATGTTTTTTCAAATGACAAGGTCACACAAAAAAGCAAAACTCTATTTTATCTTTATCAGAGCTTTACCCCCCCCACCATAAAACTGTTATAACACATAATTCCAACCAGATAGAGATATTGTGTTTTACTGTTGGAGCCCAGGAAAGCTATAAAGCAAGCAGAGTTGTTGTTTACAGTCACAATAAATTTGGAATATCATATAGCATTCTAGGTGAGGCAAACACATCTACTAATGTCAGCTGACTGGGAAGAAGTACTTTTTAAAAAAAAAAACTTCACTGGTAAAATACTTTTCTTTTGAATTTACACTAAAAAACGCCTCATGAATCAGAAAAGATGAATCTCAAACTGTATTAATATAGCAGAACACACACTATCTTATCACTCTGCTTATCTGTCTTGGTGACTTTACAGCATGAGGTTATTGAAAAGCAACATGGATTATGCAGTTGACCAACACTTCTAATTTTATTACAAGTCTTGATATTCTTTCTTACAATCCCAGCTTCTGAAGCTATGCAATTAGGAAAGTATATGAAAAATATTCTTGCTATTTTTTTTTCTGAAGAACACGAAAATATGCTGTAGTGTATGCTGAGCTCAAAAGCAAGAGCTAGATAAACTCTTTAAAAACCATAAGACTCTTTGAATTTATATATGCTAATCTCTTGTTATTTGGGAATGGGGTAGGAAAGGACTCCTCAGACTTCACCAAACATACCAAAATTGTTGCCATGCAATCACATGGGACAATGAGAAAGACAACTACAGTGTAAAAGTACATAAAAAAACATAACCACATTTTAGCAGTAGTCATTTTGGCTAATAAAGCTGCATCTTGTATTAATAAATAGAGATTTCAGTTTAACCAAAGAGAAGGAGGTAGAAGCAGCCAAGCAGACCCTTCATTAAGGATATCCTTAATTGTGTTCCCACTTGAAAAACTATGTCCTTAAGTGAATATGAGCTTTTATTCTTAAGTCCAAGTTACCTGGCACATTAAAAAAATACACCAAATCGAAATCCATCAGCACTGGTATCTTAGCAAGTAACTACCTCCAAAGAAATTCTCCAAGGAATTCAGAGGATAACAGGCTGCCATCGTAGAAAACGCACAGCCCAGTTTGAGAACTACTACACAGGGGATGGGATACAACATCATTCTGAAAGCAGGGGTAAGCCCAAGTCTTTCCAGAAGTGTACCTACTCAAAGCAGAGGTCAGAAAAGCAGGAATAACTTTGGAAGGAATGGATGTCCTCCTAGTGAGGGGGTTTTTTAATCTTTTTCTTTCACAAGGATATTATAAAGGAGTGATTTGGGAGACACTTGCCGGAAATTTAATAGGCATAGCACAGGGACTGTCATAACAGTCAAGAAAGTTTCTGAGCAGCATTTCTACTTCTATATGCTTTACCATCTTGCATTTGACTTATTTCCATTTTTTTCTTTGACGAGCACAGGCTGAGATTTGCAAAAGGATAGCATCAACAAACAATAGTCTGTTAACAATAGACAATCATCTTTCCCAGAAAACTTACCTTCTCTGAGTCCTGCCAATGAAAATAGGAGACAATTCTTCTTCTGACAAGGGATCTTCTCATGCTGTTATATTTCCTTGCATTGCTTAATCAAGACAATATATGAAAGGCAAATGCCTAAATTAATGTTTATAAATACAGACCACAAAGTGGTCTATAGTTTTAGCTTGGGACTGGAGTAGAAGAGCTGCAAAACCTCGTTCAAACATGGGAAAAAACTAAATGACACCAATTTGACGGAAAGTGAGATATGAGCTTCTAAACACAGTACAACTCAACTGTGTGGTCAGTAACATGAGCTCAGACAAGAAAAGCACCCAACATTGGGTCCTTCAGGCTGTCAGTGGCTTTCCAAACTTGGGTTTTGCTGCTTTGTTTCTGATGGCTACAAATCTATACCTCTCTGACAGGGGAGGGCAAGGACTTGAATAAAATCTTGCTGACATGCCATGATTGCCTCTTGTTGCTACAATGGTATTTGGTGTTATTTGCCATAGGTAGAAAAAAAGTTATATATAAACTTATCCTATTTCCTCAAAAGCAGTAGAGTCTGAAATACTAAGGTATCTATGTATGCAGGGGACAGTGGAAGGAGTCAGCAGGGTATTAAAGCTCTGTCTTAAATGTATCTAGCATAGTCCTTCTAGATGTGTTAAGGGACTGTAAGGGTGCCCAGTCAGGTACTTCAGGACTGTCTGTTGGGAAAACTTTTAAGAGGGGCTTTTTGGACATGTTATACCAGTGAGAATTACGAAGTCGTCTTTGAACAGGACAATGAGGGAGTCAGGAGCTGGGGTAGGAAAATAATTTCTCCTCTCTCAATATTTCTTTGATCTTCATTAAGGATCAGCAGCTACAAAAAAACTTGTCAATGCAAAGCCTCAGAACAGCTATTAATGTATATATGTCTACACTCTGAAAAAATTCCCTGTGAGGCACCAGAAGGCAGCTGCTTGGGCACAAAACAGAATCCACAGTGGAAGAAAGCATCTTTCCTCTTCTGACCTATTGCTGTAAGTCAGGGCACAGAGTCAGACTTGTGACTTTCTGTCCCACACACATGAGAGTATCTGTGGATCACTTGGTACAGTAATAAAAGTCATCCAAGAGAAAAAAATTGGATAGAATGGAAAATAAAAAATTGCCAGCACAGAATGTATAACTTGCAGGTAATTTCCTGTATTCTTATACTATTTAGACTATAATTTGCATGATCAACAAGCATTGTTCCTTTCTCTTCCCTTTTCAGCTCTTCTGTGCAGAACAGTTTTAACAGAGTTAACAGCTCCAAAGACTGATTTTAGAAATATCTGACCAAGCCACTCTGCTCAAAGCTTCTCAGTTATTGAATTCTGTGGCAAGAACTCCTCAGCAATGGTTCAGATTGTTCACTCAAACCTCAAACAGGTAAAATCTGCCACTGATCTGCATCAGGTAACTTCATGAATTTAGGTTTATACCTCTGCAGACCTGTTCCACCCGACTCCGTGAAGAGAGCTGTGTCATTTTATTCCAGATGTAAATTTGACTCATAGCAGTAGAGGTGCTCTGATTCATATCAGCTAAGAATTTGATCCCATGACTGCAAAAGAGCTGAGATAATTTATGTCTCTGGAGAAAACTGGGACAAATGTCTATATCTGTAAAACCATAGTCTGAGCTCCCTCTTACTATAGTATCAAACATTTTAAAAAAATCTCATAGCTTGAATTCTCTTTCCTTTTTTTTGGCCCAGTTCTTTAGCGAATATCCACAAAACCCTGATATACTTTAAGAAAACTAGAACTGTCTGATAAAAAAAGTTAAATAAACATAATTGGAAGTCAGATTTATCTCTTTCTGTAGAAATATGCCTTGTGTCTGAATTTATTCAAGTTTTCTGCTGAGCTTTGACTTTCAGTGCAGAACTTCATTTTGTCATGCCCCAAACAAAACCAGAACGTTTCAAAGCCCAAGTGAAAATGATACTTTCAAGTTCTGCACAACTTTTGCTTGAGAAAAACAAAGGTTTTAATCAAAACCACAGTTTTCAGTAGGAAAGCACTAAGATGGAAAATTTTCAGCCAGCTCTACCAAATATCTGCATCCTTTCTTTCTGACATTTTTACCTCGCTAGTAACACTTCACTCCAAAATGATTCCAATTGAATTCCTGGAGCTAAGCTATGTCTTTGTGGTCAGGACCTGCCAGACAGCAATCCCTGAGCCATGCCACCCTGGAGGCACACTCAAGTGATGTTGGGGTATACAGATCCATGAGGTAGGATTTCCTCTTTGCTTTCTAAAAATCAAGGGGAAAGGTTAGTAATTCACCACTGTCTTAATTTATCCAAGCAAAAGGAACATTTCTAATGTTTCTAAGACTCTTCAGTCTATCAGGCACATCATTCCTACCTCTACAAGCTGTAAATTGAACACAGAATAATGAAAAAGAGAGAGATGTCTTTTAATTTGTTTTCTTTAAACTGAGTTTCTAACTGGCAGAAGATTATCCAGGTCTTGCAGGATGTTCTCTCTCCTTAAAGATCTCTAGATCTTTTAAAATCTTTTAATTTTTAAATCAAGACTGATCACATACTTTAGAAACTTTGAGTCAGTTCAGCCACAGGTTGTTAGGCTTGGGGCAGGACTCAGTGGGTAAAATTTAATACATGTAGGTCAGTTTAAAAGATCATCACAGTTCCTTTCTGTCATAATAATCTACAAATATATGCAATGAGCAACAGAATGTAATCAACCTTTGGCTATCCTTCCTCATTCCCGTAGTTGTATTTTTTATTGCAACCCTACAGAGACATAAAAATTAAAAACATAACAGCAAGCCTGAAATCAAAACAATTAGATGGAGAGCAAAGGAAACAAGCCAAATGACCAAAGCCACCTTTTTTTTTAGTTTTTTCCTTTTCTATCACCCCTTTTCTTTTTAATATATAGATTCCATTTGCAGCTTTTCAGAACCACCAGAAAACTGAAATGATCTCTTACATGTACAGCTCTGCCACAAAAATCCAGGATCTGCTGACACCCTTATTTCCCACTTGCAGCATCACTAAACTCAGACATCCCTGCACAAACAAGTTTTTTAACAGTGCATTTTATCGTCCCCTTTTACTAATCTCACCGTGAAAATATCCCCTAGGTTTCACCAAGCTGAAGGATGATCAGAATTTTCGTGGTGTGCTGATAACAACCAAACACAGCAAATATCTCAAGCTGTAGCCTGGACTGTGGCTTGTATTTCACAATTGCATGGAGAAAGATCAGAGGCAGCCGTTACTCCTTTTCACCCCTCTGCATCAGTCAGACCATGTGGTGGAGGAATTCTGCCACAGTCTGCAGTGGGGTTAGCTGTTGCAAATCAAGCTAGTAGGGGTAAAAACAGTGATGGGATTATTTTTCCTCTGATTTCCCACTAGCCAGCAGTTTGGAGTTGGAGTAGTGGCCAGGTGACCACCCACGAGCCACTTTCAAAGAAATCACATCAGCTTATTCACAAAATTGAGAAAAAAATCCATTACCTCCTACAAGGCTTAATCCAGATTACACCACCACTGCTGAAATTGGATGCCGGCCCATAAACTGCTACAAATGAAGTTGAACTTGTGTCACTTTGTGTTTCTATAGCTAAGAATGGTCTATCATCATTTTAATGCCCAATATCACCCACAAAAGATCATAAATTTTTAACACAATGCTAAAGTCAGGCTTTAGCCTTTTAAATAATCTGCATCTTGACTAGCTGTCCAGTCTACTTTCTCCTTGCCAGTTATATTGAGGGGCCATAAACAAAGGGGAATGAGAACAGCCGGTAAATTAAAGTGCAGGCAACTGAAAAGGTCAAAGTAGTATGCTTTATATTGTCTGTCACAGTATATGGCATGTTAAAATTCATACACTGGTCTTTCAAGAAAATCGAAACAATGAGAAATCAATCAGCATACATTGACTCTACTAAAAATTATTGGACTGGGTGTATCTCGAAAGGCTTGTGGATATCAAGAAACAAACCTCTGTTTCCTCTCTACTGCTTCAATGGATGGGAACTCAGAGAGGGACTAAGTGATGGACACTTGCATGTATTTCAGCAATACCACAAATGCAAAGCTGGTGTGGAGAACTGAAGCAGTAAGGATTCCATTGTAGTCCCTTTGCCCCCACACTCAAATCCTAATAACAGGAAAAAAGTGTTAAATTCAACAGTCAATTTTTACCTCAATTATCAGCTGCTGAGGTGGCCAAGGATGAAATTAAAAAATAAGATTGCACCCTCAGCTGCAACTGCTCACTTTTTTCATCAATGGCCTGCGTTGTATCGGCATCAAGGCACAGAACCACAGCCCTAAGCAAATCTGCTGTTGTTAATGGTCTTGTTGCATTCAGTCTCATCTACTGGAGGAAAATATTTGATCTCAAATGGGATCTCTTGGATGGCACTTGGCCTGTGTATCTCAGGAGTACCTAGTATGGCGAGCACTTATCTTTGAAAACAACATTAAGCCAGTTAACATAACACACTGCACAGGGCAATTTGGTATCATTAACTTGGTTAAAAATGACTGCTCACTTACTGAGAACAGCCTGCCTGTTTTTAGTCCCTTGGAGTGCAGCTGCTGAGGGACATGTCCCTTTAATTCCACAAGCAAATTATTAGAGACAAGGATGGCCAGATGAACTCTCCTTCCAGGAATTGGCTAATCTTGAATGTGATTATTTGTGAGTATAAGCAGAGAAGAAGAATTAGAGGGAGTTGACAATTTTGAAACATGTTATTTGTGATCAAGTCCACCAAACACTAATGAGACACAATGTCTTGCCTGCAGCACAGCCTGATATATTTTTTGTCACATAATTATATGCTACTGTGGCAGAACATATTTTCCACAATGATTTTCTTTCTATCTATCTATCTACCTATCATGGGGGAGTGGACGAGCAATTTGCAAAAACCTGTCTTTAAACAATGATAAAAGATAAGTAGAGTCTGGTCTTATCATTTCTCTTGTAACCTGACTAAATGCTCAAGCTCACTGATTCAGAATAAATATTTCTTCTACTTTTTCCTAAAGAAGGATATGGTAGTTGTTTTCACAGCTGCTGGATTCATCACCACCATAATTTTATTCTCCCACAGAACCAAAAACTATTGTACTTTCATGCTGTAACTGCAGTCCTGTGGTCACAAAATGGCACCTCTCCTCCAGGGGTTCAAGAGTGTGAAATGGTCAGAGAAGATGCCTGTGGCTGGCGTAGCAAATAAGTAGTGCTTACATCTCACCACTTTCCAAAGAGGATAAAGGGTGAATCCTCAGACACACCACAGTGTCTCTTCCTTCACTCAGAGGAAAAAAAAAAGGCACATACAACTTTTATTATGTTGTTAAACACAGCGTCTTTTGTCATGCTTTAGTCAGCTGCAGAGATAATTTTACTGAATTCTAGTCCCCACAATGGTTTCTCCTCTCAGTTATTATTGTTACAGATAATTAAATACTATTCAACAACACAGTTCTGCACTGAGCCTTACTGAAACTGAACTAACAATCTTGTCTCAAGATTAAATACTTTGGAGGTTTAACTCAGGAGAAAAGCTGTCTGTAGAAACATAATCCAAACCTGAGTGAGATCCACCAGAAAGATAAAGCAGCACATAGATTCCTGGGGTTAAGAATATAAATCCTATAAAAATCCTGTAAGAAGCAGACCAGGCTTTCCCCTACTCCCATCTCAAAAAGCCCTGATGACAGGTTTTTCCAGAACAGGTCATATCAACTCCTTCTTGGCCCTGCTACTATTCTCAAGAGTGCATCCAACAGGGAAACGCATCTATGAAGGTGCAGTACCTTTTTTGGAGACTTTCACAACTACTAAAGACTTCGCAACTTAAGCTCTTCGGCCCCTATCTCCACCTTACATGCTGTTCCCAGTGTGATAGTTCCCAGAAAGGTTGAATCCTTTTACATAGAGCACTCAACATACAACAGAGATAGACATACTCACAGTCCAGCACGAAAAAACCAAGACGAATAGCAAGCACAATTTCATTTTTGGCAAAAGGTCCTAAGAGCCATTTTTGTACCCTTTTTATATCTTAACAAAACTTGTTCACACATTCCATAATAATATATAAGGATCACATATATATAAAAAATAAATTCTGGGTACTGCATGCTATCTGTTTCTATAACTTATTAGCACATACATTGCAATTATGTTAAAAACCCATGTATGTAAACTTTGTGATAAGGAATAACTGCTTCTTCATAAATTTCTAGCTAAATTATGCTTTTGCAACATCTTATCTAAGCCACATCTTAATAACACTGAACAGTGATTTTCCTCCTGTTAGTCAGAAGAGAGACAGATCATTACTCCAGGTTCTCCCACTGGCTGACCCCAAGTAACCACACTGCCTTTGCCATTCATCCCCCATAAAAGCCAGACTTTTGCCTCTGCTCAAACAGCTGCTCTTTCCAAACACCCCTTCTCTACTTCTTTGATCTAAATTTGAAATGCTTTGGACAGCCAACAGGACTTTGCCGGGGCTGCTGGCTATCTGTCTAAGTGAACGCTAAGGAGAATTATCATAGAATCATAGAAAGGTTTGGATTGGAAGGGACCTTAAAGATCATCTAGTTCCAACCCCCCTGACATCACCAGGGACATCTTCCACTAGACCAGGTTGCTCAAAGCCCCGTCCAACCTGGCCTTGAACACTTCGAGGGAGGGGGCAGCCACACCTTCTCTGGGCAATCTGTTAAGTGCCTCACCGCCCTCACAGTGAAGAATTTCTTCCTTATATCTAATCTAAATCTACTCTCTTTCAGTTTAAAACTGTTACTCCTCATCCTATCACTACACTCTCCAATAAAGAGTCCCTCTCCATCTTTCCTGCAGGCCCCCTTGAAGTACGAAGGCCGCTATAAGGTCTCCCTGGAGCTGCCTTCTCTCTGGGCTGAACAACCCCAACTCTCTCAGCCTGTCCTCACAGGGGAGGTGCTCCAGTCCCTTGATCATCTTTGTGGCTTCCTCTGGACTGGCTCGAGCAGGTCCATGTCCTTGTTTTGCTGTGGGCCTCAGAACTGGACACAGTACTCCAGGTGGGGTCTCACAAAAGCGCAGTAGAGGGGCAGAATCCCCTTGACTGGCCACGCTTCTCTTGATGCAGCCCAGGATGCAATTGGCTTTCTGGGCTGTGAGTGCACATTGCTGGCTCATAGTTTTTAATCTACCAATTATAATTATAAATAATTATGTATTAATAATATTAATTATATTTCATGATGATGCTGCTGAAAGACATAGTGAGTAATATAAAGCCAGTGTCTGTCATGACTGTTGCACGTTTTCTGATTTCAGTTTAAATTCTGCATAGCAGGATAACAAGATGATATGCATAAGTAATAGTCCTAAATAAGTGATGAATCAACAGCTTCCACTGGGTAAACTGTAGAGCAAACTGTGCTCAGCTCTTTGCTCACCTATTTATGACATATAAAATTAGCTTTATTCCCTTGTAAAGATCAGCTCACAACTTCTCTTCCTTTTGGTTTGGGATTGGCAGGAAATCATTGAAGGCTGTGAACCAAGAGGTCATAGAAAGAGAAAATCTACCAGGACATTCTCCCAGCCTCAACTGGATGGAATATGGATTCAATTCTATTCCAGCAATTAAAGCTTTGACTTAATTCCCTTGAAATCCTTCAGTTAGCATTTTTCAGAGGTTTGCAGAAAGTTACCTTCCTTGGACTGAGCAGATTATCACAGAGACTGCTAGAAAGGGATGTAACTTACAGCATTGCTTCCAACAGAACTTTTTATTCTTTTCCAGTTGAGTTTCTTGTCAGTCTGTGACTCAATTATCTTTTTTTCCTGCTCATTAAAGCTGCCATACTTATGACTGAAAATGCTGGGAAAGGCTTTGGTCTAATCAAAGTAAATCCCCTTTTCAATCTCCTTTGCATAGGAGGTTTTTCATCATTAGAGAACAGAGCTAGGAGAACGTGGCTGGGGAAAAAGAAGAGAGAACATGTTTCCAGTGGCTCCTAGGAAGCTGATTTTTACCAGTGTGTCACATCCCATTGCAAAATGATGACTCAATGCTTGCTAATATTTTGTCCATGTTGGATGCAATCTAAATACACAGATATCCCTTAAGAAGAGACATTGCTGTATATACATTTTCCATTTGTGGCATCCCTGGAGCTCTCTAGAAGCCATCCGGTGAGAAACAAAAGTATTGTAAAATACAACTGTTGCTGACCAGGGAGGTGCCAGTGATCCCAGTACTGACTGAATACTGAGAATTACAAAGACACACACCAGGAAGACATTTCCGAGTCTGCAAGGAGATGCACCTTCAGATACACCTGAATTGTGTCCCTTCATGGCTGAAATTTGGGTGAAATGGCCATAGTTCCTCAAAAGAAAATGAAAACTCCTATGCTGAACATCTAATATGGGCCATCTGTAGCAACTGAAGATTTTGAAGGGTGCAGAGTCACTACACTCAGCCAACCCAACCCAGCAGATTATAAAACCAAAACCATATTTCAAATCAACTTATATCCAGCCAGCCAGCAGATAGATTTAAAGACTTTCTTTAAAAATACTTCCTTTTCTTTAGGAGCAGTTTGAACTCTGGCCACGAATGTCATGCCAGGTAGTTTTAGCAGACAGGAGCAGAAAGTAGGATATGTTTTAAGAGCATTTTGTCTCAATACCATTAGTAGGAGAAATTGCATGGTCCAGTGGCTACATCACTAGGCTGGAATTTATGGCACATCTAGAACATGCCAGGGAGCACCGTGTCAAATGCAGGCTCAACTCTTGGACCAAAAGCAGGAAAAGGCATGATAGCACCATGCTGGGCCATGTTACTTAGCTCTGTTGGGAGCCCAAGTTTATTAATTGCAGTATGGCACATCATTGATGTGACTGTTGCTCAGGCAACCCAAGGATATGTCACTTTCCAGGCTGCAGCATGATGCCATTGATATTCCTTGATTGGCACTGCCACAGCTGCCCCTGCACAAGGCACCATGGCATAGGACAGAGCACCCCTTTGGAAACCCAAGCACGGCAGCTGGCTCAGACACAACACATTGCACTGGACCCTGGGCAGGGCTCTTCACCTCTCCCATGCCTTTCTGGGTTTTGTTTTTTAAATATGCTAGCTTATGCATTTTCACACCACTTAAAAGTTGGGGGGTTTTTAGCTTAAGGTGTTTTTTTAAAATGTTTCTGGTGTTGGCAAGAAGCAAGACTCTCCCCACTGTGGCTGGTGGCAGAATTTCAGATGTGTTCTAGGGTAGCTTTCTAGGCTTCTGTAGTCCTCAGAAGGCAAGAACCAGTCTCACAAGGGATTCTGCTTAATTGGAATAAGGCCAAAATTTCTCTATGTCAAACACCACTGCCTAGTTCCAGATGGGAGATACAAACAATCTAATCTCTTTGGCAGCCTCAGAAACATGAGTCGTTCGTATCATGACTTCATACAAACATAGAATGGTTTGAGTTGGAAGGGACCTTAAAGATCATCTAGTTCCAACCTCCCTGACATCACCAGGGACACCTTCCACTAGGTCAGCTTCCTCAAAGCCCCGTCCAACCTGGCCTTGAACACTTCCAGGGAGGGGGCATCCACAACTTCTCTGGGCAACCTGTTCCAGGGCCTCACCACCCTCACAGTGAAGAATTTCTTCCTTATATCTAATCTAAATCTACCCTCTTTCAGTTTAAAACTGTTACTCCTCGTCCTATCACTACACTCTCCAATAAAGAGTCCCTCCCCATCTTTCCTGCAGGCCCCCTTTAGGTACTGGAAGGCCTCTATAAGGTCTCCCTGGAGCCTTCTCTTCTTCAGCCTGAACAACCCCAACTCTCTCAGCCTGTCCTCACAGGGGAGGTGCTCCAGTCCCCTGATCATCTTTGTGGCCTCCTCTGGACTTGCTTAAGCAGGTCCATGTCCTTGTTTTGCTGGGGGCCCCAGAGTACTGCAGGTGGGGTCTCACAAGAGTGGAGTAGAGGGGGAGAATTGGCTTCATCTGATTCATTTCAGGACAGACTAGTTTAAATCAGGGCAAATTAGAGTCTTGATCCTGTGGCACTACACATACTGGCATTACAGAAGGCACAGTGAAGCACTGCACATAACTATGTAGTGAAAAATTAGTAGTAAGAAGTTGAGCAAAAGCAAAACCTCTCCACAAAGTATTTCAGGTTTAATGAAGAGAGTCTGTTTAGGCAAAATTCTCTATCATCAAAAAACTGTCTGACTGAGTCGAGACGACAAAGCTGCTGTGTTTTTCATCACCTGAGATGTTCCCCTTCTGGAAAGTGCATCTGCTGAGATAAAGGGATAATTCTGACATGTTAGTATTTTACAACAAAGACCTACGTGAAAAATTTTCCATCAAAACTGCTGAGGCAAACTGGGCTTTTGATTAAATAGGAAAAAGCACAATTTTTCACTGAAAAAACCCCCCAAACTCCCCAAATGGAATATCTCTCTATGGCTTTGTTACTGCAGTGTTTCAAAAGAAAATTAAGTTCCTTCTCCTTTCCTGAGATCCCACTCTACCCTGTTGGCCAAGCATCCCAGTTGATCTGTCCAGTTCACACCATGGGCAGGGACTCTTGAGGAGAGCTGCTACCTCTCTCCAACGGATAATCATTAGTCAGTAATCACTAGAAATATACCTCAGATAAGGTTTCCAACACAGAAGAGCAGCAATGTACAACTTCAGGAAGGCAAAATCAGACATGGGGGTTCACCAGCTCAGGTATACTAGCATCATTTTAGACATGTTCAGAGCTCACTGCAAAACTGATTCCCCTCTTACCCCTTCTCTAGGTATTTGAAAGTGGTGGGAGTAGAGAGTAGTACAAAAAAGTGTTTCAAGCATCAGAAAAACAGATTGCTGAAGAGGCAAAGGGATAGTAGTAGATTTTTATAGGTTCCTACCTTGAAGTTGGATTCAGTTATGTGTTCCTGCCTGAACTGCAATCAGTTTACTGCACTTTTCTTTACTTGACCATCTAAGCAGGCTGAACCTTATGCCATTTCTCCTTCTCAGTCCTTCATTCCCTCACCTACTTCCTGTGTGAAGCAGAGTATCCACCAAGCAATACTCCCTGGTGCAAAGTAGGTTCATCCTGAGATGTTCTAGCTAAACCAGGGATTAGCAAGGAATAGTATTCATTGCCAGGACCTCACAATATCTTAAACAGAGATGTGGGTTAATCTAACCCTGTATGTAAGAACCCTGCCTCCCTGGTGCCATTACAGGTATCCCTCTCTACTGCAAGGAAAAACCTCTATCAGCACTTTCAAGGGGGCAATAATCCACCTGATGATCAATCTGGCACACCAGACAAAGGACAAGGCACAAACCTGGGGAAAAAGTTAATGGCCTCTCTGCTTCTGCCCACTGTGCAGGAGATGTCTGTACTCAAAATCACTCTCCTGCACTCTGGCTCTCTTTAGCTCATTGCTCCAAACCAGGAACTGCATATGCTGCATAAAAGAGCTCAGTGAATTATAATTCTTGCCGCCTTCTTTTTTAATTCAAATGAGATTCATGTTTAAATCAGACTTTGGGGAGAGGTTCAAGGTTAATTCTTTTTTTTTATCCAAATGTGGCTCTCCCATCCTTTGTTTCAACCTGCAAAAATACCTCTGCTTGGCATTTTCTGACAGCTCTGGCTTTATCTTCACCAGCTGCTAAGTTGCTTTGGACATACTTAGCCTGTTCTCAGCTAAGAAAGTCATCCTTAACAAAAAAAAAAAAAAAAAAAAAGTGAAAAAAGGAAAAAGAAAGAAAAAAAAAGGAAAAAAAGAAAATAAAGATATGGGAAAACAGACAAGTGAAACAATCATGATCTCAGGCCTTTTTCTATGCCAGCCACTGGTGCAAGGTCACCCCATTCTGAGAAAACAGAATGCAAATACCATATAGGTGGCAACTCTACCATTAACTGTTTCCTGACTAGTTTATTTACCTAAAGCCCCTGCTCCCACCAGACACTGCATTAACCAAGCCCTCTGCTGCTATCAACCTCCCACAGAAGCCAGTCCCATGCTAGTGGGTTGCCACCTATGCATCTATTCACTGGCAGCAAAGGCAGGGAAGTAAAGTCACGCAACCCAGCTATGATTTCTTGCTTGATAGCAACCCTTTAGATTTGCCCTAATTTCCCTAGTAATCCTAATAAGAGTATTTTGTTAGAAGAGGACGGAAACCAGATTATCACTCACTGAAATGAAAAGGCCAGGATTAGTGAATGGAGGATGCCCACCGTGCCCATGGGAACCACAAATGTAAGCCAAATGTACAGGAACACTGAACACAGAGTCCCTAACTCTGTGCCCTTATAGCTGTTGTTGCAGTGAAGGCACCACACAGCAGGGAAAGAGTGTGCTGTGCAGTACGCACCAAATCCCTTGCCTCTGGTTCAAAAAGTGGATAGATTTGCTCTTGGCTGCATAAATTAGGCTATCATCTCCTTCATCCTCAGTTTCCCTCATGTCTGAGAAAACCAAATACTTTGGAAAAGCAAAGGATAATTACTCCTAATTATTGAAAAATCCAGCTGAATGGCCCTGTTACAGCTCCAGATGATCGTTACCTACAGAAAGTCCTGGCTCAAACACAGGGAAAGGAGGCGAGCTGGTGTGCCACACAGGATTGGTGGGTTATGGTAGCATGTATGAATTAAGCTGCTCTAGTAATTGGTTCCCTGTTAGGATAGGACTGAGCTGAGTCCAGCAAAATGAAGCTACATATGACTTAAGTATTTACACAGACAAATGTGAATATCTGTGCTATAATAAAGGAGTAATTTGTGTGAAAGGAGACTGCATTATGCTTATTCAAAGTCGAATTTATTTCTTCCCTCCTGGACTTCCAAAGGGCCAACTTTGTCTTGTTTAGGCACCTGCTTGACAGAATCCTTTGGGAGACAGTCCTGAAGGGTATAGGGGTCCAGGAAGGCTGGGCGCTCTTTAAAAAGGAAGTCTTAATGGCCCAGGAGCAGGCGGTCCCCAGGTGCTGTAAGAGAAGCCGGCGACAGAAAAGACCACCCTGGCTAAACAGGGAGCTTTGGCTGCAACTCAGGGAGAAAAGGAGAGTTTACCGCTTTTGGAAGAAGGGGCTAGTGACTCACAATGATTACAAAGATGCTGTGAGGATATTCAGGGTGGAAATCAGGAGGTCTAAAGCCCAGCTAGAAATTAATCTGGCTTCAGCAATCAAGGACAACAAGAAATGTTTCTGTAAGTATGTCAGCAGCAAAAGAAAGCCCAGGGAGAGCCTCTGTCCCCTGCTAGAGAAAGGAGGAAACATGGTAACAAGTGATGAGTAGAAGGCTGGGGTGCTTAATGCCTTCTTTGCCTCAGTCTTTAATAACATGACTATTTGTACTGAGGGAATCCAGCCTCCTCAGCCAGAAGACAGAGACTGGGAGAACGACCCCCCCGCATTCCAGGAGGAGATAGTCAGTGATCTACTGCATCACACAGACATACACAAGTCTATGGGACTGGATGGGATACACCCGAGGGTGCTGAAGGAGCTGGCTGGGGTACTCGCCAAGCTGCTTTCCATTTAGTAAGGCCTTTGACGCTGTTTCCCACACCATTCTCCTGGCGAAATTGGCTGCTTGTGGCTTGGATGGGCACACGCTTTGCTGGGTAAAAAACTGGCTGGATGGCCAGGCACGAAGAGTTGTGGTGAATGGAGTTAAATTCAGTTGGTGGCCGGTCACGAGTGGTGTCCCCCAGGGCTCAGTTTTGGGGCCACTCCTGTTTAACATCTTTATTGATGATCTAGATGAGGGGATCGAGTGCACCCTCAGTAAGTTTGCAGATGACATCAATCTGGGTGGGAGTGTTGATCTGCTCGAGGGTAGGGAGGCTCTGCAGAGAGACCTGGACAGGCTGGAGCGATGGGCTAAGGCCAACTGTAGGAGTTTCAATAAGGCCAAATGCCGGGTGCTGCACTTGGGCCACAACAACCCCCAGCAGCACTACAGGCTTGGGGAGGAGTGGCTGGAGAGCTGCCAGTCAGAGAGGGACCTGGGGGTGTTGATTGACAGCCGGCTGAACATGAGCCAGCAGTGTGCCCAGGTGGCCAAGAAGGCCAATGGCATCCAGGCCTGTATCAGAAATAGCGTGGCCAGCAGGGACAGGGAAGTGATCTTACCCCTGTACTCGGCACTGGTGAGGCCGCACCTCGACTCCTGTGTTCAGTTTTGGGCCCCTCACTACAAAAAGGACATTGAATTACTCGAGCGTGTCCAGAGAAGGGCAACGAAGCTGGTGGAGGGTCTGGAGCACATGTCGTACGAGGAGCGGCTGAGGGAACTGGGGGTGTTTAGTCTGGAGAAGAGGAGGATGAGGAGAGACCTCATCGCCCTCTACAACTACCTGAAAGGAGGTTGCAGAGAGCTGGGGATGAGCCTCTTTAACCAAGTAATAAGCGATAGGACAAGAGGGAATGGCCTCAACTTGCACCAGGGAAGGTTTAGACTGGATATTAGGAAGCATTTCTTTACAGAACGGGTTGTTAGGTGTTGGAATGGGCTGCCCAGGGAGGTGGTGTTTAAGAGTAGGGTCGACATAGCGCTTAGGGATATGGCGTATTTGGGAACTGTCAGTGTTAGGTTAATGGTTGGACTAGATGATCTTCAAGGTCTTTCCCAACCTAGACAATTCTGTGATTCTGTGATTAAGAAACTAACTTTAAAAATTCCAGCCTCAGGTCGGGGTTATACTTAGAGGGCTGACTTTGTATCTGGCAGTGCAGAATTCAAAATTCCTACAAAATTCCTTACTCTAGTCAATCATAAGCCCCTTACTCAGGCCAAGGATTTTCTATTTTTCTTTTAATTAAAAAATAGCTTGAGGGCATGTAATGCTTAAATTACTTGCATAGAGAAAAATGCTTCTCTAAGAAACCTATTTGGAGATACGGCTTGAGAGCAACAGAACCCCTTCAGAATAAACAGAAGTTTAATTTTTTTAAGGTAATGGAGAGGACAGAAGATATTCCTGAGAGTTTTCTTCAGCTCATTTTGGACTGTCATTTTCTGCCCTGAAGCCATAGTTGAGTTACTTCTGAGAAGATCAGGAGAGAGCTGTTGGGGGAACAGTCAGTCACTTAGCAGAATGGTGGCACCAACTTGTCTGTGTGTGGATCTCTGCCAGTGTGGGTTTATTTAAAATATGCAAACCTTGGATCCAAGTCAGTTACAAAAATACAACCCAATGATTACTATGGCAGTTTGGCTTGCACATCAGCTGGCAATTTTATGACATACATATTGTTAGTTGGCATAAAGCACCTGTAAGCTCTAATGTAAACAAGAGTGGCAAAAAACCTCCACTGCCCCAAAAAACATAAAAGGGCAAAATCCCGGAATCACACACTTTTTGGCTTCCCAAAGCTGCACTGTACTGAGGACCTGGAGTCCCCCTTGCCTGCAAGCACAGCGACCACATGCTTAGGCAGCCTGTCTGCCTGCCCTAGAGGGAGATGCAAAAGCCCTGTGCCATCTGAACACAGGAGTAGAAAGATTGGATCCAAAAAGGACTGTGAGTTGTAATTTTTATCTGGCAGGCGGGAAGTCAACAGCATCAGGTTGTACTAGGTTAACCAGAGCCAAGAGTGTTTCAGTCAGAGTCTATATTTACAGGGGACTTACAGTTTGCATCCCCAGACAAGTTAACTAGTGCATACCCTTCCCTGGCTAGGGTGGCATGCATTTCCAGCAAAACAGGACCTGACAGACAGGCTGTTCAGCAATCTCTTTGAGGGAAACATCAGGAATATGGCACACTCCACTACACCAACCCTGCTCCTAATTTTCTTCTAATATCCCTCATTTTCACTTAAATGATGCAGAATCCTTCTGCACCTCACTCTTTAGAAGCAACACTAAAAAAACCCCAACCCAGAAATGGCAGATTAGGTTCAGAATTATCCCTCCTTTGAGAGGCAATAACTGCATAAGTGTTACACTCTAGTTAGGCTTAAAAGCAAAGCCTTGAAATAGAGAGCAGATCATAGCATTACAATGACCAGACACAAGGCTTAAACGACTGAGAATTTCATGCAAAAATATGGATGGGCTCATTTAAACACTAACAAGCTGTTTTCTTTGCCTATCTGCAGAATAACTGAAGAAGGATAGATAAACTTTCAAAGCGCTCTCAAACAGCAGCTGCGACTTTTGAACTACTCCTCTGCAAATGGATGAGGGGGACAGGGAGGCAAACAGACCAACTTGATGCTGGTAATGCTGTAGAAAAGCAGAATGTCACACAGAAGGAGGCATTTCTCCCTCATCACCAGGACAGGAATTTCTTTCTTCCCTAGCTGCTTAATGAGAACTTCCCTAGTCTTGTGGCAAGAGCCCTCTGCAGCTCTCTGGGCACAGACGAAGACGAAGGAGCACCTGTCACACCAAGTCCTGACCCTTGGTTTGCTAAGGAGTATGGAGGAATTCAGCTAAGGAGAACAGAAGGCAAAACAAAAGGGAATTAAGATTTTGTGTTGAAAACTGCTATACTCACTTATGCTTTACATCTTGTGACACTGATGGATTAGAGCAGGATTTCTCTGTCCTTGTGAATGTGTGGATTCTCTTTTGGTTTATCTGCTTGCATGTGATCCTGAGTCGGCAGCAGCTAAGTTCCTCCAGGCCAGGAGCACAGCCTGCAGTCCCAGGCTGCAAATATTGCATCCCCACTCCAGCCCCACTCCAGGAACCGAGCAGTGACCAGAGATTCAAGACAGCGAGCAGCTCACAAGCTACTGTAAGGACTTATAGGCTGTGACTTTACCTGGATCTCACAGTACTTCCCTGAACACCAGGAACCAGTGCTGCCAGCTCAGAGAAGATGGAGCCATTTCAGAGTGCTGCTGACACTTCATTGTTCCTTCTTGACATTCCCAGTTACAGACAACAGCATCACATAGTCAACAGTGATTGCTGAAATAAAACAAACTTGACTTCACTAGGCGTAACATATCTCGGGGCAAGAAACAGCCTGCAAGAGAGAAGCTTTCACTGTGACCCTACCAGGACTTCCATCCTCTGGCCAATCCTGCCAGGATGCACAATTTATACTGGAGCTGAGCACGAGAAAAGTGACCCATTAGGAGAAGATGAAAGCTACATCATTCCTTAACTGACTGTGTTTTGTGGCACTTGCACATGCAGTCATCTGGGAGATGGCAGCAGAAAGTGGCATGGTGGCAAACTAAAACCATCTTTCAGATGAAACTGCCACCATGACAGTAGCGATTTATGCTACACATGTTAAACTTCACATGGAGAGAGGATCTGCACCACAAGCTTTATTCAGAGGCAGCTATAAGAAGTTGTCACGTCTTTGTTGTCATTTACCAGCTCTGATCTTACCCAGATGACCTTAACATGCACTAATGTATCAAAAATAATACAGATCAGACCTGGCAAGTTTGATCCCATGACTGTCAAAGCTGGATTCTCCCTCCACACCTCCTGCTGCTAACAACCTCCAGGATATAAAGAGCATTTTCAATGCCTCAAAGTAGCCTTTTCAATACAGAAAAAAGAAAAAGGATTTCATGAGCTGAATGTAGAAATCTTGCAATGTGCTGAAATTTCTTTTATTTATATGTACTTTTTAACTACAGGGCCTTTACCTGCCTAGCAGACCCTGTACAGACAGGGTAAGCATTACCATTTCCAGAGAGGTATCATGCCATCTCTCAAGCTTTATGTATGGACTCCAGACCTCACCTCTTTTAAGGCCTTAAACCTGCTGTGTAGTGGAAACAAAACCAAGCCCATCTCCACAAGCATGGGGCAGCCCCTTGTACAAGATGAGGCAGAAGATGTGCCAGCAACAGTCACTTTAGAGACCCACAGCACAGACCTTTTCAGAGAGAGAAAAAAGAAATATATTCTGCTGGGCTAATTAGGAGACTGAGTGAAGGTAACGCTGTCACGTTTTCCTGCTCGTTTAAAAGAGTGGAAGCTGGGAAGAGAATTTAATGTTGGGTTTCACTACAAGAGATAAAAAGCGATGGGGACATAATAAATATAACACCTTCTGCCTGGGTTGCCTGGGATACAGCATCTAGGAAAGACAGACAGAGTGGGTGAAGTACGAACCAGTCCCAATTCTCACAGCAATCATTGCCACCAGAATGCATTCATGTTGTGCCATTTTCCATCTTGTTATAATCTCTGTCACAAGAATGAGGTTATTGGATGTGAAAGGCTTTTCCATATTGGCTCTAGCAGCATTGCTGCCACTTCCTTGATCTTTTCAATATTCCGTAATTGATTGGTTTGCCATCCCAGTTTCCCCTTGTTTACAGCCTCTGTAACTTACAGCTGGCCAGGCAATTCAAGTAGATGAAGGACTGCTAAAAAATCCCTGCCTTGTAGCACTCTGCTCCACCGGAGCAATCAAAGATCAGGGGTCACATCTTTCGGCTGCTGTAAACAGATGTAGCTCCAATTATGCCGGTTGGGTTTATTCTCTGCTACAGGCCTTGAGCAAGCAAGGTCCATTCTGCAGTCTGTTAACAGGCCACCACTCTACAGAAGTGCCAAAATAAACCAAAAGTTTCCGTAAAAGGATGCAGAATCACAGTGTCTTGTTCTTTCTATGGCACTTCTGGGGAAATAAAAAAATTTAAATAAATTCTGCCTAAAAAATCACAAATAATGAAGAGGAAAATATGTAAGATTTAAATCCTTTAAATGGTTCTTAAATTCTGTACTGGAGGCAGGGTTCTGACTCTCTTCTCGGCAGTGCCAAGATCAGCCCTTCACAAGGGCACAAAATCCTTAAACAACCACAACTTGTTAAAGCCTACCACAACTTAATGCTGCCTTTCCCTCTACTTCACTGGGTCTTAAAGTACTCCTTTGTTCTATAACTTCATGTTAATTCTATAAAAAGGGAATGATGGTATTTTTTCCATCTCATTTACTTAAATAAAGAATTTGTAGGACAGGGGTTCCAAACTCTGGCATGCCTAACACTCATAAGAGGCAAGTCATTTCAAAAGGTACTTGCTTCAGCACAGCTCTCAACCACTACTCACTACTAGCAGCAGAAGTTGTTAAAATAGGTTGGCTGGCCAGAAGTATGGGTGAGAATTCCCTGCTAGGGCAAAAAGCATCTCTTTCCATCTTAGGTAGCATCTAATACATGGAAAACCTGGGGTCTGTTCCATTAGGGAAATAAAAACCCTTTTGCTTGCTGAAACATGAGCTTCTCTTTGCAAGAACCAATATTGACAGAGACCCTCTGGCAGCACATGAACCACATTGCCCCTCACACTCATTTGGGCCCCCAACGTACAGAGCACCACAATGATATCAGCATCCCATGGAGGCAGCTCTGCCCAAACACATTTGCATGGTGAGGGCTACCGGATGGCACATCATTCACCAAAATTGCCATCACAAGCCCTGTGTCCCTCTTCAGTGGCAAGAATGTCATTCTTGCTCAGAGAGCAGGGGTCCAGAGGCTGCCCTGGAGCTTCAATCTGCCAGCTGAAGTTGTAATTATCAGGCAGCTCGCAAAGGCCATATGTAAATTTATAACAAAATAATCAGTTGGGGAGAACAAAGCACTCCTGTGAGTGAGACACTTACTGCATTGATTGCACTGGGTCTGGACACAGAACAGTGAAGGTCAGCACAGAGCTGTTCTACAGAGGCTGCTTGTTTTTTCACTCTGCAGAAGAGTGTTATCTGTTTGCAATCCTACAACAGAGTATTAAAAGGATTACACTGTGTGTACATGCAACATACTCTCCACCACATAGAATAAAGCATAAATGCTCAGAAAATTACAGTATCTTTGAGCTTTCCAGATCAATCTGATTGAACTACATACATCATTTAAAGTTTACAATACACTTCTTGACATCAAAGGGGTTTGGGGGGGGAAGGATAGTGTGTTTTTTTAATCAGGCTGATTAGAAGCACTGCTGTGACATCTCTTCTACGGAGTTTCAATAATTCAGTGATTTTCTTTTAAATTGCAGTATTTTGTATATTTTAATCTCTTGTTTTATTTGGCTGCCTTTGAGTTAGTTTCCAGGGAGCTCTTGTGTTAGAATCCTGGTATTAATTTTTTGTTGTTTTGGCATTTTAGGTTTTGAATGTTCATAAGAAACCTGAACTGGGAACAATTTGGTTTCATATTAGTAAAATAAATTGATTGAAGACAATTCAACAAACAATCACCAAAAAGAAAAAATCACCTTGTACTGATCTGATTTATTATGGCTCTATTTCTCTCCCCCTGGAGTTAACTTTGAGATCATTGTCTCTACCACTAAACAGCTCATATCTGTTGAATAGAGATATATAGTTCAGGATCAGTACATAGACTTTCCAGAAGAAAGTTGCTTCATTTTCTCCACCTACACTGGAATAGTGAGTGGGGAGCTGTTGGCTTAGAGGCACATGTTTAGCTCTTGTAGATCAGTTTAGTTGCCTTGATGTCAGCTGGGTTATGCTGATTTTGATCAGTTAAGAACCAGTCCTCTGGTTTTCCTTTAATTTCCTAACAATTTCAGCAATGTGCAAGTTGCACTAGAATACTCAAGTAGCACAGCTTCTTTTCTAACCCTGTGTAGCATGCAGAGGTCACTAGGTAAGCTTTTTCTTCTTTGCTCTCTGAATTTTAATTGTGGTTATTTCACAACCAGTCTCTAATTTCCAAAACTAATTTATAATGAAATCTCTGTATTTTGCTTAGCTCCTGGCTTTATGCTTCTTGCATGCTGGGTTGTTCTGGATATTGCTAGCTGACTCCCTGCTGAGAAACTCCACATAATTGCAAAAAAGTTTTGCAGTGCCCTTCCCCAGAGGATTTCTAGGTAGAATCAGATTTCTGCCCCACAACTCAGCACTGTTTATTCTTTTTTGCATTACCTCTGTTTAAGACAGTGAATAAACCAAACTCACAAACCTTCAAGAGCATTTGAAACTTGCAATATTCTAGGATCTAATTATGAAAAGAGAGTTGGCTCACCAGAGCAACTGTGCTGGAAGAGTCATTAAAGACAATGGGATATATGACAGTGGCATCTAGAAGGACCATAAGCCATTAAATAAAGTTAACTGTCAAGCAAGCTGACTGCATGAGGTACCCAGACATTTTCTCACAATCCTCCCACCAACGGTTCCCAGTATTTTCGTCCATTTGCTAACACGGAGGCTGGAGTCACCCACCTTCCCCTGCTCAGTTCACTGCGGGTTCTAGGAGCAGCCAAAATGCAGGCAGTGGGCCCTTTCTGCAACTGGGAACTATTTGCTGCAAGAAAGAATATCACAAGCCGGCTGTAAATCAAGGACATTTAAAATATCAGCCCGGAAAACTCCACTTAATACAGCAAGTGCAAGCCCAGCCATCGCTGAAAGATTTTACAACAGAAGCCAGATGGGAGAAGCAGCAACGATGCCTCACCAGGGGTGAAATGTCCCCTGCTCTTCACCACCTTCTACAGAGTGGCAGGGCTGCAAGACAACTGGGAACGAACTCAGCAGAGCACACAGCCATCTCACACCTCGCTTGTTCAGTCTCTATCACTCCTTCTCAGTTTTAAGTTAAACAGATGATTGCTAGAGCCTCAGCCTACTGATGCTTACTTCTGTTAGCCAATGGAAATATTCCCACGAGTAAGGCCTAAGCAGGCCTGTTCTGGTTTGCAAGTTCCTGCCTTACTCTCTAGCCTAGAACCACCATTGTGCTGTGTTTGATTTATGGTTAATATTCCTGTCAGCACCACAGGTCTTTGACACTCAAACCACATTACTCAATTCCACCTACTGTTGCCAATAACAAGCGCTGAAGTATCAGTTCCCAGCGGTTTGATATGTGGAGCCGAAGAATAGTTAGATTATCACCAGTTATGCAGACAGCACATTTGACAGCCTCACAATGATGTTTTCAGCTGTCAGTTATTGCAGCTACAGTGTGGAAACCACAAAAGCGGCATACACTGAATATGCACTATGAAGACATCTACTTTGGAAGAGGCAGGCTTCTGGGTAAACACATTTTATGACATAATTGTGGTAACTCAAAATCATCATTTTTATCTCTTGGCAGAGAGGCAGTTTTCCACATGCAAATTAATTATAGTAAGCTTGACTCACAGCAACACTAAAAGAGAGGGTGGGCACGAAAATTTTCAGCACTAATTCTGTGCTGTAGCAAACTCTCACATGACAAGTGCCTATAGTACCACAGCTTACCTCTGTAGACAACAGTTGTAACTGAACTGCAATATTTGGTCAGATGAAAAGAAATAATTCATTTCCCATTTAAAAGATTTGCCAGTATAAAGGGAAATCAAAATTATAGAAGTCAGTATTTCAACTTATATGGACACAGTTTGCAGAAGGCATATGATCAACCTTTCTCTGGAAATCAGGCTCATTTGCAGATTCTCAAACTAGGCAACCCACATCACTAATCTCTTCAAAAATATGGTTTAAATCAACTATTCCTGGGGGGAGGGATTGAAGTTGTACAGTTTTACTCTGGTTATTTTAATGAAAGTACAATACAGAAACATCAAAAGATCATCCTGATTAATGAAATCTTTGAAAACAGTATCACAGTTTCTTTGAATCCTACCTTCAGATGACACAATCCACAGTTTGTTTACAGATACTATAAAATAAATAACCTAGAACACTAATGCTAGTCATTGTTTTAGCATAACACATACTGATAGGTTTCTATTTGACTGAGCTGTCGAAGGCACCTGACTACTATTTTAATGTAATTTTTTCCATCGTTCCAATAAACTCAGAATGAACATGCAAACTCAAAGTGGCCAACAACAGTAGCTCAGGGGAGAGTAACAAGGACACGGAAAGCTTCCCCTGTGTGCTCAGCCCACAGCATTAAATTCTTTGCAACCATTTGAAAAGCTGGCATGTATTTTAGTTACATACTTACTAGATTGTGTATGGGATGTTGTATTTCAACATAGCCAATGTTGGCATCTCTGACCTCATTGAAGACATAAGGATATACATTTATTTGCCTTCAGTCCTGAAGAAACTTGGACTATTTCAGCACTGACAGGAAAAGTGTAAGAGAGCTGCTGGTAACTATTTTTGCTTTCTCTGCTCCTAATGCTGCAACACAGAGAAGATATCCTGAGTTTAGTGTAATCAAACATTGGCACAAGAGTTCAGAGAGGCTGTGGGATCTTCAGTCTGAAAAACTCAAAACTCACCTGGACAAGACCCAAGCAACCTGCTTTTACAGGACCTACTTCTAGAGAAGTGTTGGACCAGAGACCGCTTCCAACCTACATTATGCCCAAAGTTTACGAAGGCTTTGAACTCAAGAGGGCTCTCTCTGCTGCCACTTCCATAAATGCTGGAGAATCAACAGTATCACAAATCATCCCCATCTCACAGTGAACAGTCCAAGACAGGTAGATAAACAGCCTCTGCATTACTCTTCCTGACACATGCTTTCTCCTGCGAGAAGGTGCTCTGATTTGCTTCAAATACTCAGGAACAGGTTTTAGAGGAAAGACCCACAACCAGCATTATCTTACTTGTGCACTCAAGAAAGGTGGAGGTGTTTCCTATTCCTAGTTTCATCCAAAACTAATAGAGAAAGCACAGGTATCTTTTATTTGGGAATGGCTGCATGCTACACAGAACTGAAACATTTCTTAGGAGCTGCAATAAAGGTTTTTGCAAGCAAGAGCAAACAGGCAAACTGCCATTTCAGGCAACATTTCACTTGTCCTTTCAAGAGATCTTTTTCATGTGGCAATCAGAAAAAAAGCCTACTAGATTTATCACATGAGAAGAAAAGGAACTTGGAGCACGGTGGCTGAGTAAGATAAACCAACACTTGGGATTCTCCGTGTTGTACTACTGGCTCTGCTACACACAGCATTTTGACCAGCAGGCTGTGGGATTGTGGCAATACTCATGTGGCTGCATCAACAGCATGTACAGGTGGAGATCTGCACATTGGAGACTCATCTCAAAAAATAAAAATAAAAAAGTAGCCAGCAGCAGTGAGAGTGTTCCCATTGATATCGAAAGCAGCATAACATTAGGAGTAAACATGCTAATAGCACAGTCAGACAGGTGTGCAGCTATACATGCCCACAAAGAATAAAAATAGTGCTGCACTCCTTGAGCAACTTGTATTCAAGATTTATTGATTCTATCTTCCACCAAATGAGAATTAAGTGAAGCAAATCAAAGCAGAAGCTAAACGGAGCAGAACATGAAACCTGTGCGGGATGAACAGCTCCGTGCCCATTGCCTGAGGCAACCTGCTGCTGAAGGATAACGTGCCAATGCTAATCAGATGATCGGTTTCCCTTCCCATTAGGCGTTCTGCTAACTCAACAGATAAGCATTCGCTCTCCTATCATTCCTCTAGGAATGCCAACTGAATTTAGGAGGCACCCCTGCTTCCCTTCTGAGCCACATTGCTATATTCTTGCTATTCCTCAGTCTCAAGTGCAGTCCTGGAGATGCTGAACCCCTCCTTCCCCGTGGTACTGAGCACTAGCTAGCCTGCAGCACTGCACTGCCAGCCTTCCAAACCTTGACAAATATTTTGCACTTTTAAGAAAAAATATGTGTTCCTGCAGAGCATGGACTGTTGAAAGACTGTGTGCTGGGTAGAAGACTAAGTTACAGCAGGGATGGTAGAGTATGCAGTGGTCAGAAAACAGCTACAATCACTTCTCTGAGGGGCTGGGAACCTTCCCTGGGCTGAGAGCCCAGGAAGACTGCAAACAGCTTTTGCTGGTCACACGCTCGCATGCACTTCTGTTTTACCCAGCAATAATGCATTAAAAAAAAAAAAAAAAAAAAGCCAAAGCACAACAGACTGTGAAAAAAGTAAAATTGCAGGCTGTATCAACCTCAAGGCCATGAGTTTCCCACCTCATCTTATTCAAAAGTAAATACAGCGCAGTTTTCTGGCAAAGAAAAGAGAGAAATGCTGCTTTGGAACACCTTACGGGACCACAGGGCAGGAAGATACACAACGGATTTTACCTACATTAAATCTTGCATGCTGAGTGGCTGGCTTATAGGGCCTGATCCAAAGCTTCTGGGAGTCAGTGGTTTCCATTAGGCTTTGAACGCATCCCAGCAACTGATATGTAAAAATAATGGTCAAGTGAGAGTAATGATGTACAAGGAAAAAAAAATCTTCTGCACACTAAGTAGGATTGATTTACTCTGGTGTGTGCTCAATCACCTGCTAACAAAAAATGTAAACGTGTGCGTGTTTGCATATATATATTCTCCACTGAAGAAGATATATTCCAGAATGAGCAATGCTGAGTCAGACATGCCACTCACTGAGTCAGATATATCACATACAGGCTCAGACACATTGCCTGCTAAATGAGACAGATTAGCTATTATGCTAAACACATCAGCCCTTAAACTGGCTATATTCACAACTGGGTCAGATATGCAGCATGCTCAAAGTTACCACCTACCAATTCACATAGATAATTTAGTAAGCTGCATCTACACGGAGTGTGTTGCCCACCACAATCTATAATAAGGCAAGCTTGATATAATGAGCCTACCTGGAATCAAACTCATTGCTGTGAGACAGCCATTAATGGAAAATATATCACCTTTGAAAATTCAGCTTTCTGGGGACACACTAAGCATGTGACTGGGTGAAGTCACCGTCAGAAAATGTTACAGTCTGCAGTAGCTGCACAAAAATAGTCATTTTTTTTCTACAGCTGATTATTACTCTCCAAACACAGGAGACACCAGCCAAACTGTTCAAGTAACCGGAACCAGGCATTCAGCACTGTCAGAACAGAAGTACTGTCTCTAGCATAAGAGACCCACAATCAGTCTTTGATATCAGCTTGCAGAGACATTTTTGGAAAATTTAGCAAGGAAGCAAACAAAAAATCCCCGCCAGGCCAAGCAGAGCTTACATACCAGTTCATTGCTGATGCCTATACTACAGGATAAGGTAGTTATTTATCCATGTGTTTAAATACATTGCTTTCTTGAAGTTCAGCATCAGATTTCAGATGACACTTTATTTCTTTAAGGAACACAAACTTACCCACTGCATGAGATGACCTAGGGTTGACTTATTGCTGATATTAGCTTTTTGCGAATGAGCTAAGGGGGATTATACGATATTAGTCCACATTTCCTTTTACAACCATTTCCTACAGTGCCAATGCAAATACACTTTGGGAAGCAGGCAGAACGGCGAGACTGGGGATGAATAGGCTGCCTCAGCACTTGCACGTCTTAGTCCTCCATGATGACAGATATCCACTTCTTTTCCATGCCCACCTAATACAGACCAGGTAATAAAACATGATTTCTTCTCTTCCCAAGCCACTAGCTCAGATTAACAATTTCTGCCATGAAAACAGGAAAGAAGGGACCTTGCACTTCCTTACACATTGCTCTTATCTAGTTTAAACCACCCAAGAGTCTGAGCTCTTCATAGAGTAGGAAGGAACAAAGTTCTAACACCTGGGAATTAATTCACAGTCTCCAGTACAATTAGAACACTGTTTTGCTTTTGCAGCACATTAACATAATACTGATCATACTGAAAACTATCAAGGGTCTCAGTTGAAAGAGATGCTTAAAGGGAACTATAAATCTATTCATTTTCAGGAAAACACTCAAATATATACCTTGCAAGGAGACTATAGGCCTTGCTAAAACTTTCAGAGTCAGCACCAGGGACAAACTTGTTCAAGATTAAGACTGTACCAATGCTAACGGACCAACTTCCCCATCAACACCAATTTCTGGAGGGGACCTACTCCAGTTACCCCACCTCATCACAGCAAAGCTATCGCAAGTCACACACACCACCACCTGTGCTAGGTCCCACTGGTTGCATCTCATAAATTGGTGATGAACTAGGATGAATAACTCAAGTGCAAGTAAAAAGGTGCAAAAGGGCCAGATCTAGAAACTAGCTATGCCCAGTTGCTCCCCAGAACAGCATGGGAGCAGAGAGAGGCTGATCCCTTCAGCGCCTCTGTTTATACAGTTGCTTAATAGGAGCTGAGTTCCATGGAAAATCTAATTTATGGTCTATCGTTTAATTTTGTCAATTCATTTCCTTTCAGAAAGTAATATCTCTTTTGTTATTTTAATTTAATCTTTGAGGTTTACTCTTTTACATTAATTTTAATATTCACTCCATAGAAACAAACTGATATGTCAACTGTTAGGCACGCAGGGTTCCACTAGAGAGGTTTATAGCTGAGGTCTCTCTAAAAGACAGAATCCTGAATAGAGGTACAGTGAAAGCCACACAGGTGAAAGAAGTGAGCGAATGCAAGAGATGATGACAGCATGCTTTTGTGATGAGGCCAAATATTATTAACACAAAGAGCACTTGTAACTGGTGCAAAAAAGCAATTGCACTTGGCTTCTTTTTTTGTCTGGGTTTTTTTTTCCCTAATAGCAGCACATTTAAAAACCTACAAAAAAATCACAGCTTCTTTCTAGCACCTTTTCCTTCCCCTGAATGGTGGTGCACTGCAGAACACCTCCATGCTCCTCCAGCAGCCTACCTCTGAAATGGCAGTCTCTTCCCAGTAGTGTGGCTGCACAATCTGGAATTATGGAGACTGACATCTATTAACCCATTTATTAGCCAACCCTGAGAAGACCACCAAGTAAAGTTGCCCAACAGACTATTATGAGACTATTATGCTTTCAGCAGCTTATAAATTTGCCAGCGTTTTGTCACTCGAACTGAATTATGCTACATCAAGTATTTTCCCCAAAACAATCACTACTAAAAAAGCTCATAGGAGGAGGGAAAACTATGTTATTTTTCCCACACTGAAACTTTGAGAAGGTGACCCACTCTGGTCTTGGTATGGGCTTTTGTCTTTTTTTGGAACCTCTGCTAATATGCAAAAGCTTTCCTGAGGTGGTGACTGTTGCCTCATTTCTGTGAGTTCTCTAGTGTGTGATAACAGGCAGATGCATATAGCAATCTTTACTATAGGTAACCAGGTAAAGGAGAGAGATTTTTATTAATATTGCAGTAACTAAGTCTCTTCAAAACCTCTATGTCAGCTCTGGGTGAAATTGGTCAATAGACTCAAAAGTTACTGAAGAGTGGTTGGAGGGTGTGTTAAAGGGACAGGCAGACAGTGATTTCAGTAGCTTTACATTCTTAAGCAAACAAAAACTAGGCTTAGAAAGCCTCTGTTTTCTTTACTTAGTTGTAGCTCTTCGTGTGGTGGAAGCAGGGACTTTGCACTTTGTACAGAAATGGTCTGGGTGCCAGAAATGTGCTATGAGCCCAGTAGAAAAATCCACCAGAATTTCAGCAAGGTGCTAAGAGTCAACAGTTGAAATGACATAGCAGAATTTATGAAGAAAACTAGGCAGAGACTAAGTAAGATGTTCTCATGAGATGGGACAGCAGAGAGAGACAGGGCTGGCTGGGCAGAGGCGGTTGACATCTAGAAATGAGGGATCTAATATGAAGTCAAAGTGGGACAAATTTTTGAGACAGGAAAGAACCATTTATATGTCATGCCAGGTGTTGCAGTTCTTCATACTAGCTAAAAACTTGTCCCATGGCTTGTCCCAGGGCAGCACACATACAGTATTAATGGTATGGCTTAGCTTTGTAAACCTTATGACTCTGTAGAGAATAAGATGGTATCAAAAGCTCTGTCTGCAGAGCTTCATGAAAAACCTAATCACAGCGAAGAGTCCACTCCTTCAGTTGAATTCCCATATGCTACACTGCAGCAGGTCCAGTTTTTCAGTAGAGAATAAAGCCCAGCTATTTCGCACTGAGATTTGTTGTGTAACACAGCAAAATTGCTAGCTGTGCAGAAAACACGACAGTAGGTTGTATTTCAGACTGAAGTCTAAAGATATTTGTTTCAGAGCACAAAGTCTTCTCACTGTAGTGGCTTAGTTCTCGTTACAGTAGATTTGTTAGTGTGTCTCAGTGCATTCAGCACAATAAACATCTGTAGCTATTCACTGGGCAATCTGCAGAGACAAACTATTTTGATAGTCAGGATTAAAAGAGGGCAATAATGGATTTTATGGTGAGCTGGTAATCACAAAAAAAGATTTGGAAACAACCTCTACTCAAAGTTCAGTACAGTGGAGTATTTTAATCTGTCCTTTGAAAACAAACCATTGGCTTTTGCTTGCCTGAACATTTAGGAGTCACTAGAATATCCCCCCAAATAAGTTGGCCAAAGCTGAATTTATGAAGTGGTCAGGACTTGCAGAAACCATGTTCTCAGTCTAAAACCAGTTTGCATCAAATAAGGTTACCCAGTGCAGTCTGTGACATGTAAGTGTCCCTGGCATAGCCTCAGCCTTACCTGGCTGCTGCATCCCACTCTGATAGATCAGGGTGGTACCACACTGCTAGAGGCACTTTGGCTGCTTTGGCAAGACCAGATGTGCAGAGTATGATCCATTTCTGAATCACCAATAAAAGCAACATCCAGAGAACACCACTGAAGTGTCTGGCTGGCAAACAGCTGCCCCATCTCCCACTCCTGGTCACAAGCCCCATTCTCCTGCCTGCAGAATCACTCAGAACCATCTACCTTCTTCCAATCTTTTTTGTCAGAACAGTTGGAGAAGAAATCTCCAGGAATGGAAACACTGCAAGAAGGGACAGCCCAGGTGCCATCACCTCTTTCAGCAGTTTTTTTCAGTCCACCTACTTAACATGGGTCAACCTTCATGGGCCTAAGAGGGGAAATCCCCATAATCCTCCTATTGCAGAATTTGGCCATAATTGTTTACACTTTCTCAGGTGCATAAGACTTTCTTTGCTTCTCCTCTAGAAGGAGCAAGTGATGCTTACAGGTCTGCATCATCCTAAAGAGTTGGTGCAAACCCTACTGCCAACATGACAAATCTGCTTCAATCCCAAATACAAAATTGCTGGTATTCCCCTATGAACATTTTGCTTAGGTTTTTCATAGCCTCACCCTTTATATTAGGAGTGAACTTCAGGTCAAATAACCTAGCAAATCACTTGCTAGTTTAGCAGCTTGAGGCTCTGCCTCAGGGCCTTTCACAGCAGCAGCTATTAATTACAAAGAAATGTCACCTGTGATGGTCATTATGGAATTCCTTTATTCACACATCTCCATAGTAAAAGCTTTTCCTATCAGCCTCCTTCCCCCATCACACAGGGCCAGGTTACTATAATACACCCAGAAGACAAAGCAGTGCACAGTAGGGTTTTATGAAGAGCTGGGCTGCTACACCTTATCCCCACTGGCTCCAGTAATACAGACCAGGCAAGGCTAAAACCTTGCTCATTGATGTCTTGCGCTCCTTCTATTTGCAGGGTTACCTGGGATTCAGGCTACCCACAGTCTTGAGGTATATGGAGTCAGAACTGTTCACCCATGCCCATCTGGGGCAGATGAGATCTTAGGATAAGACACAGGATGGATGGCATTTCTAGATTCACGCATGACTTTTCCTCAAAGGGAAGGACAACTTTGAAAAGAAAGGAAAAGTGATGGTAAATTCTACAATGTTCAGAGCAACCTACCTACATTTCATGGACAAAGGTTTTATATTGCATATGATCTGTGAGCGGCTTGATGTGCCGTGCTGCTTTACAGCACAATCAGACAAGGGCTGCAGTGAAAAAGGGGATGAAGAGCACTTCCCAGAACAAGTAAATGAAAACTGGAAACACCACCACAGTGTAGCACAGAGCCTTGATACATACAACTACAACCACCACAAATAACGTGATACTTGTTTATATTTTACAGCTTTATATTAAAGCAGTAAGGCCCTGGAGACCATCACCTGCCCTTACCTAAAGACGGTTTTGTTTCAGAGCTTTCAGTTCACCCCGGATGGAAGATTAAGGCTCTTCTCACTCCTGTGCCATGTCTCCACAGTACTCCTGCAGGAGAGAAACCAGCTAAGTGGCTGCTACTCAGTGGCATCTGCCTCTATCATAAAGCAAACAATAATCCTTCCACTTCCAGCAGGAACTGCTGCAAGGTACAGCTATCCTTGTGGATAGTTATCCCTAATTGTCCCCAGAGGATGCACTCTCTAACTCTTAGGCATCAGTCAGCAATTGAAATTCAGAGTCCTTATTTCATCAAAACTTGATTTGTCCTGCGATCTGTAGCTTCTTTAGAAAGAAACATTCAGGAAACATCTCTCTCTATAAATCCAGGCTGAAAGGTCCCTGGGAGGTAATACAAATGCAGACTGTAGCAAATAATTTCTAACAATTTATGTCTAGTATGACATACAGTTATAACAGCCAAGGAGTTATCCTGAAAACTATCTGAAATGTGAGCTCAGTATGCCTTTCACTTCTTGAAATTTTTATATGCTGTATTACTGTGAGGTTGGACTCAACAGGCTAAATAAAGCTTTCTCGTGCTCTTCCAAACTGAAATGTAAAATAACACAGGGGAAATAAGCATTTCTCTTCTGCACAGCAGCACATACAAAATCCTTTCACTGAAAAAAGAACTACAACAGACAAACCTCTGGGTCATTCTTCTTTCTGTGAAAAGACTGGTTAAAAGTATATGTTAATGTTCCCTGCCAATTTTTCTTCTCTTAGCCTCTTCCTTCCAGGGCTCTCATTACATTCCCCCTCTATGTAGTTTTAAAAGGTTTCCTTGTTTGACAATTTTGCTGAAGGCAATTATGTTACTTGCCTTCTCCTGAGCTCGATATACAAGAGCAGAAGTGGCACACTGTACATATGGTTAAGATCTGTTTTAAAAACACTTGGAGAGCACTATCAAATCTCGCTGTGTGGCTTGCATCTAGCAGAGTCTGTGAAGCTCCAAAACTCCACTATGGGATAGTCCCGTATTTGAAACTCAAGAGACAAAGTTTTTATTGTTCAATAGAAGAGATTTTTCTGTATTAAACTGAAACAAGAAACCCATATTTAGAAACTTGCCAGGAAGATAAGCACCTTGGAATGACAGCCATGCTCCACATGCTAAGTGCTCAGGAGTCAAGCCCATTCACCTTTCTGATGAGAAAACGGTTCTTATTTTCAGTTTGTAATGACAGAAATGGCACATTACTGGTCATAACAGGCTTCATCTCCAGGGTATTCCCTCTGTGCATAACAGAGCTTGACATTCACCTGCCATTACCAGCCAGACTGCAGTAAAAGTCCTGCTGCAGGACTTGACTTCTTTGGCTAAACACAAACCTCTTTACCTGCTTTAGAGTTATCAAAGCCAACGTACAAGTAATTGCACAAGCAGAAGAATTTTTGAAGTTTGGTTTCTGAGTACTTTCATTCAGTACATCTCTCTTGCACATGGATTCTCTAGTGTGCAATTATACAGTTGAGCTCAAATTTCAGTCTTTCCCTTTAGTGGGACACTGATACGGGTTTGAGTCCTTTACTTGCCTGCATATTTTCAGAAAGTTCACAAAAACTCAGCACTCTCAAGACTCCTCTGCTAAAATTAGGTTGAAATCAGCTAACGAGTTAAAATATTACAAAAATATTGCAAAACAAAGTCAAAAAACCCAAAACGAACACCATCTGAGAAGCTGATTAATATGAGAAAGTAAATAAAATGTACAAACACTTACACTGACCATGGGAAGGGCCTCAGTCCCCACGGGCAGCCAGTGTGCTTGCCCTGACCAAGCCCTGATACTGCCTCACTGCCTAAGCAATGCCTATGTTCAAGTCTGCGTGCTCCTACTATGCGTCCCACAGGTGCTGCTCATGGTACTCCAGGTAGGATGAGAGTTATCACATGGGATGAATTAACAAGAAAGCAATGCTGTGGCTTCAAAATCACTCTCTCCCTTTGCTGCTGTAAGTCCTGTTACTATCCCAAATAACACTTCAAGGAGGAATCTGCTTTCTCAGGCACCATCTCAAAATACCCATTTTACTGGGGAAAAACCACTGTGCCTACAATACAAGCACACCTCATCTGCACCCTTTGGGGAAAACGTGATGCAGCCCAGCCCTTGGCATCAGCCTGGCCCATAACAACCTCACGGGTGAGAGTGTGACACAGGCATCCCGATCTCACTGGAGCCCAACAAAGAACCTGAGTGAATCAAAGGAAATTTAAGATGCTTTGGATTCCCTAAATTCTGGGAGTTTGAAATGATAACTTTAAGGTCACATTAGCTTAGATTTTGTATTACTTTCTGGTTCTTTTAAGTACTTATTTTCTCTGCCAAGCAGACTTTTCCTACCAAGGGAATTTAAATTATATGCAAGCCATTTAGGTACACAATATATATTGCCACAGCACAAAGGACATTTGCAAAGCTGAAACTGGATGAACTTTGCAAGAAAAAGCCAGCTTGGGGAAAGTTATTTCTAAGTATCACTGCCAAGTTTAAGTAATATAGTAATGATATGGGGCTGGACACATAAAACTCCATCTGGATAATTAAAATATACACAGAGGTGGTATACAGACAAGTATCATCTGAATGTTAGCAAAGAAAAAATGTTAAAAGAAATTAACCCTTTATGGACACATTCATGTCAGAGATAGGTGTTACACAGGAGTAGGGAAGTCTGCTTCTCTAAGACTCAAAGCACGCATACCTCTCCTCTGGCAAAGCTCATCCTGCAGGTCATACCAACATTTTAGCTGCAATTCTGTATGTAACTTAAAACATAGGCTTTGTGCTTATAAATTCTTAAACACACATATAATGTACCTAAGTGCTTTTCCTTACTTCAAACAGTTTGCCACTGCCTCTCCCACCACTTGTAAGAAATCATACTGCATTCTCTTCATCTCTTTATACTACTGTATACATAGTCTCACATATGGTGAAAGTTGGCCTTGCAAAACAGATGGTGCAACATGTCTCTAACATTATAAAATCAGGAACTGAATTATTACTGTTGATAAAAACTTTGACAAATTCCTTATGAATCAGTTCTCCATCCCAAATTTATCAGAAGGTGGCAGTATTTCAAAACATTACTTTTTGAATTTACCAGAGGGGCATTTATTCGTTAATTGACTACTTGTTAATAATGTATTTTATTATTCCTAACATTTAAAGGTCAAGAGCTGTAACTCCTAGCGACTGAGGTGCAGTGGAAGCAGTAACCTGCATTACACTGCACTTTAGAAGAGAGTCTGGTGAATGCATTAGTATAGGGAGATATGGAGGGCTGACTGCATTTGCTTTGTTACTGCTTTTATTTGCTGTAAAATATTTGTTAGGTTCTTTTACAGAAGAAACCACTTCTATAAAATAAAAGAATTTCCAAGGTGTCCAAAGCTTGCTTGTGTCCCAAAGCAGTCCCTAGATTCAACAACGTTACCAGAATATATTTTGTCTGATTTGTATCCTGTACCTTCTCCAGATTTATATAAACTATCCCCTTGCACATTTCAAACTGATGTCCTTTGTTTTAACAACAGTTACACACACTGTGCACTGCTTTTCCTGAAACTAAAAATATCCTGCTCTCATGTTTGAGCTGCCACTGCTTTGCCTTCTACCCATATACAACAGAAAGCATAATTTAACAGCCACAACCCTTTAGCACATACCGCTTTACATATACGAGAACATTCACACTCTGTGGAAAGACATTCACTGAACAGCTTCATAGCAAATGTACCTGTGGCTTGAAGCTCCATATAATAGCTCTGGATCAGCTAGGAGTTAGTGTATTCAGGAAAACCACTGCAAACAAGTTGTGAGTCTACAGTGTAGCATTCCCATGTGCGTGACCTCACAGTGAAGCTGTCTGATTGAATTAAAAAGGTGAGAGAACAGAAAGTCTGCCTTCATCTGGCAAGTAAATCAGCAAAGGTTCCTATAAAAATAGAAAGGATGACAGAAGAATCTTTGCCTCTGAGATTATTCTTGCATACTTATGTTCACTTTTAACATTATTTCCTCCAATAACTGCAGAAATACTGCTCCAGAGTACAAAGGAGATAGGGTAGAAGTTACAGCCTAAAATACAGTTGCTCAGACTGACACACCTTCTTCCCTTCATTTCTTTCTACATGGCTACAGGAATTATACAGAAAAGAAGAACGTTTTGTTGGCGATTTGTTGAGCCCACTCACTGTGTCAAATCACCTGTGCCAATATATTTAAGGAAATTATTAAATATCATAAAAATCAATCATGAGACCAAAACACAGTGAAAAGATCTAAGCAAATGAGATACTTTAGCAGGCTGAAATAAGCACTAGGAATACTGCAGTACTCCTAAATCAGCCTTAGATTGCCGTAGGCTTGGACTAACGTATTTATGAAGGAGTTTATTTAGATTTACAAAAACTGTTTAAAACCATGGAGTATGTTCCTGTAAGTGTCTCTGGCATCATTCTAGAAAATACAGCAAGAAGCATACACATGGAAAAGAACCTATATGCACTTGTCAGGGAAGAAGTGGGGTTGGGTGTTCAACTTCTGCTGCTTTCCTGCAGAAAAGGGTGTCCAGGTGGCAAGCCTACCTTTACAAAACAAATCTCTTTGGAGCCATGCAGTGTAACCTACAAAAAGCTTGAATTTCACTAGTCCAATGCACTGATTCTCTGTTTTCCTTACCATTCCCGATTTTTCAGTTCCTTTAACAGGGCAAGAAACTCTATAATAAATCTTGTTTCTCAGTTTGAGGTTTTTATCACCTAATGGGAAAAGAAAGCAAATTTCCAAGTATTACCAAGTGCAATATATTCACTGACTGCAAGATAACTTCACTTTTAAAGGTGAGTAAACTAACTCACAAAGCAAGCTTGGAGCATGGACATGAAATTGGCAAAATGTAATGTCAGGGAAGTTTGATTAAATCCTCTAGATTTATGTTCATAAAGCCAAAAGGCTTTCTCATCTTTAAGAGATAACCTGCTTGGGCATTCAGTTTCCCAGAAAATATTTTTAGGTCTTGGAGCACCAAGATGAGAACAGTATCCCTATGGTAAGTGGTAGATACTGTAAACTTGCATTTTAGATCACTGAACAGCAATGTCCGAGGTGAGGATTCATCCCGAGAGGTGCAGAACAGTTAAGTGGAATGTAGCCAAAATTAGCTTCATTGCAGGGCGTGCTCAGGGAAGGTGCTCAGCCACCTCATCATTAGGACCATCTACTCCTGCTCCCTCCTGCACGCTGGCCTAAAGGTAACAGATAAAAGGGAATGAAGATTATAGAAATAAATTTAACTAGCAGTCTCTTTTCTGCCATGATCTGGGTTTAGGATAAGCACGTATTATACAGTGACAACATTCTACACACATGTACATTTGCAGCATCACCAACCTGTGACACTTCTGCACAGGGAATTGCAGCACTCTGGCAGGTGGCAAGCAGAGAGGAAGGAATGGCTTGGAATATTTTAATTCAGTTAAATCGACACATTTAACCCCCCTGATATTTTAAATCCTGGAAGGTTTTATGACATTTTACAATGCAGTCCATCTTTAACTACCGCCCTGTTGCTCAGATCTCTTCAGATGGCAAAACACCATTTGGTTGCACAGTCAGAAGAAAAAAACCCAGTGTATCAAGGTAAGCAGTGGGTGGAATTGCTATGAATATGGATTCTCAGCTTCCCTTGAATAACACTGATCAAACTGACTATTCAATATTCTGTGCTTACCTGGGAAAATTACTTCAGGTACTGGATACTGAATATAGGTTAAATTCTACTCACATTAATTCAATGCAAAATAGAGACATATAGAGGATCTACTCAATGTCTACAGCAAGGCAACTAAGAGGAGGTTTCATCCACCTCTGATAAGGGAAAATTAGGCAGGGAGGCATGGAGTTAAAGCACTGAATGATTTACAACCCCAAATACCAAGAGCAGAAACTTTTGTTTCTTTTTCTTCACAGCAATTAAGACTGCCAGCTGCCTGGGCAAAAAAACCAAGAAAATCCACTATCTCCTGCTAATGTTTTGATATAGTCACTGCCTGACAATCATTTTTGTCAAAAAGCCATATTTTGTAAACACTTGACAGTGGTCTTCATTGTCTTGTTTTGCTCCTGTAGCAAAGCATGAAGTGAAACAGTGATGCAGGAGTATTACTAGAGTTGCTCACTCTCCTCTTATAATAGTTGGGCTTCCTTGGAAGGACCTCAGTGTTGGCAGGCTGCTTTTCATTACAACAAGGTGGCCAATTTGGGGTATCACATGCAGCTGAAAAATTGTGAGTAAACTGCCATTACTTGCAGCAGGAACTTAAAGGGCTTTGACTTGCACAAGGGAAGATCACAGGCCAACACAAAATTCTTTTCTATTTAGGTGGACTGGAGAGAAAATGAGGGTTCATGCCCTCACATTGCAGCAATCCTTTGTTCTGTTATCTCCTTATAAAATAGTGGGAGAGCCAAACGCATTTCAGTTGTACTCAGAGATGAGAGTTACCCCCGTGCTCAGTTATACCGGACAAAGCTCTATTGAATAGGCTGGGACAAAAGCATGCGGTTTGTATTAAGCATGGATTCTTCTTACAATGCCATCTGGTTTCTGAGGCATAAGTTTTACAAGTGCTTGAGCATCGCTTTGGTTAGTGCTGCAGTGTTTAACTGATTGAGGAGCTCGACTCTTACTTTTACAAGGAAGATAGACACACAAAAGTCAAAGCCCTATTTGTTTCTGCCATTGCTTAGAGGTTTTCTGTATAGCCAAGAGCAGACAGCGGTTCATCACCTCTCTCTGTCTGCAAAGTCAGCTGGGTCTGGATCAATGGGAATACCCAAGGCTCTATAGATACATCTTTAGGAACCCAAATTCTTTAAAATCTGTCTCTAAATGACTAAAGAAAAGAAATCTCATTAGGGGTGATGTGACACTAAAAGCCAGTCATGTTGTTTTGAAAATTCTACAGGCCTCTCAGTTTCACAAGCAATCTAATTCATGTCCAGGAAGGAGTTAAAATCCTCTTTGTACAGTAGTTAATGTTAGAGTAAGTTTTCCTCATATTGGTTTACAATACACTTAGTTTCTAGAGAGGAATAGTTTTGCATTGGCATGAGGCAGATTGGAAGAAAACAGCTGTCCAAAGGCTCTGCCAGGCAAGGCGCTGCCGCACACAGCTTGACTACGCTGATACTAAATGCTTTGATTTTCCCCATAAATAACAGTGCTTGAGAAAAGAGCAAGGTGAAGTCTCTCATTACACAGACAAAAGGAAGTAGGAAGCACGAAGCATCTCACCGGGTGGCTCTCCTTTTTGCCCCCCTTTCTGTTTTCCTGGATTTGAGTTTTAAAATGGGTTATATTTTGCCTGCAGCAATTTCTTTTAATAACTGCAATTATTCTCTCCCATTGTTCTGACTCTTACAAGCAAATTAGGGAAATTCAAAGGCAATTTTCATGATTGTTTGTTGTCAGGGGCTTATGAATGGCTGTTCTATTTTACTGGGACATTTCATTAAATAAATACCAAGCATGGCACAAGAGTTGTAAACAGTCAGATAAAGATCAGTTCATTTAGGGATAGATCCTGCTTGGTGCTTAGGTGGGCATGCAGGAGACCCAGCAGGACTCCTTCACCATAGACATAATTACAGCTTCCATGTTTAAGAAAGGGCAATACTGCTCTCCCCACATGCAAGTGTGCCTGTTTAAATATTTCATTTATCATGTTTTTCACACCTTACCTGGAATTTTGGACAAAGAGGGGGTAGTGTTAGGAGATTTTCACATCCCCCTCTCTCTCAGTGCTTGCACATAGCAGGCAGAGAGAAGTTGCAGGCCACAGCAAAGGGCATTCTGAATAAATAGCACCAGGACCTCATGACATACCATGTGGGAAATAACCTTCACGATGCAAGCTAAGAACAACAGCAAGACTACATTTCTGGGAAAAAAACAAAGTCAAAGCCTCTAAAAGGACTTAAGTATCCATTTATCCAGCTCAAAATATCATGCAAATGTGTCACAAAGGTGCATCCATCAATGACAGAGGATCAGGAACACATGCCAAATCATTTCAGGTTCAATCTGGCTGGAGCAAAGTGAATGTACAAGGCAAACTTAAGCTAATAACTTCCAAACGCTCTGCTATCTCTGAGGTTTCTAACACATAATAGGACTGATTTCCACTTCCATTAGCATGCAGATACTCCTGCTAAATCTCTGTAAAGACAAGCCAGGTATAAAAGATGACAAGCCTAATGTTTTTAGCCTGTTTTACCTTTTTAAACCTCTGATGAAGTGCAATCAAATCCAGCGAAGTGGGAGAAATCTCAGTCTAAGTTACACAAAATTAAATTGGACTCAATACAGCCAGCACTGTGGACTGTAGAGGCTCAACAGTATTAGGTATCTTTATAAATGTTCCCAGTCGGCGCTGATAATTAGCCACAAGGCAGGCATCTGCATGATACTGAACTTCAATTCCAGTACTTGCTGAATTATTTTACCACATATTTTATTACTGTATTAATGTTGATGAGGAAAGACAGAGAAATGAGAAGTTTCAGCAAAATACCTGTAACCCGATTAACAATTCACATGTGGAATCTTCCCTGCTTATCTACTATTATTTGTGCATCACAGATTTTGTGCAACCCACCTTTACTACAGAGAGAAATCAAACCTTTCTCCTCCTCCTGAATGACTCAGCAGGAGAAAGTCAGACACATTGCTAAAATATCTATCAAACCCTGTGTTCATAAGGTGCTCTGAAGAGGACCTACTCCATAGACACAGCTTGGCAACGCATATCATCTAGAGCTTCTTCTCAGAGATGTATGCTTACGAGGATTTCTAAAAGCCCAGAGGCAAAAAAATAATGCTGGCAGGAGAGGATTAGCAAACTCTCATCCATCTGCTTATCCCAAGGCAACATGAGCCTGGTTCTGGAGACATTAATCTAATCTCAGTGCCAAAGACAATGGGAATGTGAATTGCTAGGCTCTTCTCACAGAAGGACCATGGTCCCCAACCATTTTTTATAACTTGTACTCCAGTTTTCAGAATCCACTTCATCTGGTGCCTTTGCAATATGCAACCATCCACAGCTTGGTCTCATAAACTTGCTTAGCCTCACGTTCTCCTGAGCTCTCCGGGCCTAACGACTGCTGTCTAAGAAGAGTATGCTTTTCAACCTTTGGGAATAAAGGTAGTAGTTCTGTTCAGAAAATACCTATAGATGTGCTCACTCAAAATAACATACAGGCTATTGATATCCCCTACAAAAACAAAAGAACATTTGTACTAAAAGAAAAACTGAACATATCAATCTGGAAACTGATCTTGAGACTCATGAATTTTAGCTGTGAGAGTCTTCATTGATCCAGAGCAGCACCTTCCAGCAGTCTCTCATCACAGGTCCTTTTTTCCTCATCTCCTTTGGGCTTGAGTGTGTGCTCTAGACAGTGGGTATACCCTGCTGCCCTGTGCTCTCCTTGCTTGCTGGCAGCCTCTCCCAGCCAGCCATGACCCTGGCAAGGTCTCTCTACCCTCCATCCTGGTGGGCCCACCTCTGCCAGACAGCAGCACCCAGAACAAGTTGTCCTGGTTTAACCAGGATAGGGTTAAGCTTCCCCAGCAGTGGGGGGGAGCTCTAGCCGGGTTATTCAGATACCATGCGGATGTCACATCCTGGCAGGTCACATTTTTCCTGGCGCAGAGCGCGGTGCACTCGTGGTTTTGTACATCGTGCTTCAAACTGCTGTATTTGGTAGCTATTTTGCTCTGTTCATTGCTATCACTATTACTGTTATTGTTATTGTTGTTGTTGGTTGTGTTGCTATTGCATTGTTGTATTAAACCTTTCCTTATTTCAGTCTTGGGGCTTTGTATTTCACTCCCTTTGTGGGGGAGGGGCAGCGGCCGCGTGGTCTCAGACCCCGGCAGGGGCTAAACCATCACACAAGTACATCTTTCTTGGCTGCAAAATCTGTGTAAAGCAATACCAGGAATACAGATTTTATCCGGTAACAAGGCTCTGCCGACCACCCTAATCACCAAGCCGTGGGCTCTGCAGTCTCATGTCTATGTTTTGAGTGAGAGTAGGGGTTATGCCAGACTGCAAGACACAACAGGATACAGGCAGCCTTGGCACAGCCTTCCTCAACGCTTTCTACGTTTGCCTCAGACATCAATACAGGTCAGGCCACAACTACCATAGAACCTCTTTGTGCCTACCCAGTCCTCTTTAAACAGCCAGCGCCCATCTGCTGCCTTTAGCTCAAGGCATTGCCATCCAAGGCTACCTCTATGTCTTCTCATACTCCAGAGATCACAAAGCCTCTACTGTCTGGCAGACTACATGGGTGAAACAGCCCTCTCAGCCTCTCTCTTCAACACAGTCACAGAAAGGTGACTGGTTATGAGCCACAGGGATCCTTAAACTCTTTTGCCACAAAATATCTAGCCCAGTCCTTCCCTTTGTTAACATTTACACAACTGTAATTTTATTCCATTTTCTCTGCTTTATGAAGAAATTAACAAAAGAAATTAAGAAACTGGACTGGTTTTGCATTTATTCAGATTTTTTTTTTTTTTTTTCCCAAATCTAAGACTACATGAAGTAGGAGAGAAAACCCTGGGCAAAACAAATCAGTATGAAGCTACCCAGGGTCATTTAGACCATCCTATACCTTTGCTTTGGTCTTTCTCACTCTCTGGTAAACTAAATTTATAAATTGAAGGCAGAAAAATAATCAATGCTTTCTAGAGCCATTATTAGAAACATCTGATGATAAACAACTCTGTTAGCAAAAAATCCAAGACTTAATACTGTAGCCTTCTGTATCGGCAGTCTTATGCTGGCTTTGTTGTCCCCGGTCAACAGAAGGCTAGTTTATGATAATTTAAGAAAGGTTACAGTGTTGGTTGCTGAAGAACCATAAATAGTGGCACACTGATAGAAAAAATAGGGCTGTGGAGTTAAAGAGAAATAATGATTCTAAGCAACCTGGACATAACCTTCTTTATTCCAAATGACACTTTTGCCCATTAAGCATGGCTTTAAACAACACATGATTGTCATCCCAATATACAACATCCGAACTACTAAAACAATGTTTTCAATACAGTGTTTTATTTAGCAAGGGACCTGATCCAAAGCCACTTTATGTAAGGGAATTTTCCTGCTGATTGGAAAAAATGAAGCCACAAAACAAGGACAACTACTAAACGTAGACAGAAGACTAAGAGGAGATATAACAGCAGTAATCAAGTACATAAAAGATTGCAGAAAAAAGGAAGGGAGCAATCTATTCTCCACTTCCAGGGTGGATAGGATAAAAATAACAGGCTTAAGTCACAACAAGAAACACTCACATTTTGCAAGAAAAAAAAATTGTTAGCAGCAAAGCACTGGACTATGATACAAGAGGAAGCAGCAGTCTCTCTTCCTACCTTTAGAACAGCTACCCAGACAACTCTGAGGAGTGGCTGAGGCATGTCTGCCTCTGCTTTGGACACGGGAAGCCCCTTCCCTACCTCACATCTGGCAATTCTTTCATACCCACTTTTCCAAATCGCAGCAACTGGCTGCAGAATGAGAAAAGACAAATCCTCCCATGGTCATCAATACCTAAGCCTCCCCTCTGTTTCCTGAATAAAGTTCTGGCTGACAATCACTTATGAGCATTACTCTTACCCTAGACTGTAGGAAGAGGGTGATCATCTAGAGAAAGAAGGAGCTACTGGAATCTACAGCTACTGGGAAGAAGTGGTAAAATCTCTGCAGACCTCCCATTTTCAACATGAGAAGCACCCATCTTGGGTCAGAATTCAGTCCAAGATCTTCAATCATCCAGCAGCCAAACACTTGAGATAAGGTGTAAGAATGGGGTATATACATAGCAAACTCCTCTCTTCCATCAAGCTCTGCTAACCCTCTGCAGAGCTTTCAAAGACTATGGCCACATTGCTTCATTTGTGACAGGGTTGAAAGCTGAGTAGAGATCAGAGAGGGAGCTGCCCCATCTTTTCTTGGAAGCACACACACCAGAAGACTTGGAAGGACTTCTTGTCTTTTGAGCTATATTGCACCAGACTGGAGAAAGGTACCTCTGCAGAGGAACAATGAAAATCTGCTGGGTGGGGCAGATCAAAAGATGTGAGAATAAACTTCCCCTTAAAAAAACCCACATACTTTCATCCCAGCCAATTCAACAGAGCTTTGTCTGGTATAACTAAGTATGGAGGTAACTCTTACCTCTGAGGAACTATGAAATGTGGTTACAAAAACACAGCCTTAACTCTATAACCCTCCTTTCATTGGGAGCTCAGACTTTGAATAGCGTGCTCCATGACCACTCTGGAGCTTCAGGGAATTCCCTTCCACTCTTGTCTATGCCTCAATGGTCTGGCCATGCTCTTCTCCCTGAGACAAGCAGGGTCCTTGTCCCCCATCACAGCTCTCCCACTACACCCCTCGCTGCTTCCCAGTCACTCCCCATGGCTCAGCCCCTTTGCTAATAGATTAGACATACACATCCTAGAAAAAGCTCTGGGTTTAAAATGGGCACTCTGCCTAATGGTAAATTAAGCAGCACAGCAAAATATTCAAGACTGCCCAAGAGATTTAGAGGCCTAAAACTGGACTGGAAATGAGACAAGCACTGCAGAGTGCCACTTCTGAAAACAGAACTTAAATCTTAGATGGCATAGGCACCCTTGCAATTCATATTCCACATTTAAACAAAAGTAAGAGGCAATATACTCCCGTTCATAAGGAAATTTTATGTCTCATTTTACAGTCATGCTTGCTATTTGGGTGCCAAACATATATTTCATAAAGAGTTGATAAAGAGTTAATCTGCATGTTAATACATAGTTAATCAGTTGTTATGGACTCCAGCCATTGTGCAGGCTGTTTGTAAGTTTGGCTTGCAGCCGTCTTCAACACCTTCAACTGATGAGCTAATAACCTCTGTAATACACACCATCCGTTACTGGAGCCACCTATGCTTTCAAGCTATCATTTACTACTTTTTCTAAACTATAGATAGACCCTTAATATAAAGAATGACCATTTTATGTTTGCTTGCCTGAATATATACGAGCACTCAGCCACATCATTAAAATAATTTCACTGCTAAGGCATACCTAATATTCCAAACAGACAGAGCAGAATTTAAATTAGGGGAAAAAGATATGGTGATTCCTTACAAAGTCTTGAGATGTGACAAGAAAGAAGAAAATGGATTTGTACAAAATAACAAGCCGATAAAAATGTGAACTTTACTAAAAAGTTTTTGAGCTTTGACAAAATTTCAGTTCACTTTTAGTTTTAATCATGATTTTGCATTATACTTGCAATTTTTGTGTTCTGCTGGCCACAGGAGCAAAAATTTTGAAATACCACCACTGATATACTGGGCATTTTTAAGTCAATGCCAAAGCTTAAACAAGGTGAGGTTTCTACTTCACAAGAAAGGACATGCTTGCTACAATCCTAAATTGCCTCAGATCAAGGAGAACAAGAAATTAAGGCAACTGAGAGCAAAAGGTGAATAATATGGTTATATTAAAAATCATAACCAAATATATGCATGTACCTTTTATTTTTGTAAAGGCTCAGGTCCTGGAGTCATGGGATAGGAGAGGGAAAAAATCCCTTTGTTTTCTAGAAATATATTTCTAATTTTGTGATTACAAAGAGAGGCCCAAATCCATGACTCAAAGGGAAATAAAAATAATATTAATTGTCCTCAATGCTGTAAAAGTTATAGTTTTCTACAAACGTATTGCATAAACATTTGGGTGGACAAGCTTTGCAAAGAGTCATGGAGACATGAGAACACGAGAGGGTCCTTTGCCTAGAGAAGAAAAGGACCCTTTTCCCAATCTCCCCTCAACTACCTCAACATAAATAGTCTTTACTGCAGCTAGGATGTTGCTCCTTGTCCATGGCACCCTGATACTTCTGTGTCTTTCTCTCAAATTAATGCTAAATGAACATCATATGTGGCCCTGGCATCTACAGACAGATTTTCGGCTTACCTGAATGTTGGTCCATGAAATTCCTTCTGTTGGGTGGCATAGTGGTGGTGAGCATCCCACTATCCTCTGGTGGGGAAAGTGAAGCTGTTTTATTTCACCTGTAATGGTCTTGGTGGGAAAATTGGTTCTGGCTATCTAGCCTCTCCTCTTCTGTGACCCCCTTTGCAGCTGGAGAAGTGCTGAGCCTGAAAAAAAGAAAAAAGATAATATTCTGAGAAGGTGAGAGACACAGGAGCTCTGGCTGGGGAGCCCTCAGTGAGGGCTTGCACGCCAAGTATGAGATTTGACAGGCCTTTATATAGTATCTCCACTTTGCCCTTCAGTTTACCACCTGCTCTTCTCTGATGGCAGGATTTGATTCTTTTGCAAAACACAAAGCTGTAGAACTGCAGAAATTAAATCCATGCAATGTGATCCTCTTGCCTCCTTTTTCACAAAGCTGTCAAAATAATGATGTATTCATGGTATTTTACTTGATGTGTGAAATTTCCAGCACACAGATATGAATCAAAGCATTTTATGCTATTTATCCTCTCAAAAGGACTTTGAGCCTCTTTCTTTTAATAGATGGAAACTATAATTTTAGAAGGTGGGTAGTGAAACTTCTCTTTACACTTGAGTGGACAGCTCAAGGTGATAAGAGAAGTGCTTGGGAAGCACAGTAAAGAAAAATGTTTTATACCCAGGTACAGCATGGCCATCCCATGCCTCAGCTAATTTAAGGGAGGAGAATCTGAAGTAGAAGAATGAGTGAGGATATGTTCCATACAACCATGTATATCCAGCAATGTTCTCCCCTGGGACATGCATACCCAACTGCAATTTCACAATTCAGAGGCTGGGAAGTGGCGAATCTGTGCCATTATATGGGTAGGTCTTAGGCAGAGGTGGTGCCACAAGCTCAGCTGTGCTGCCCAGTTTTACTGCAGTGAAGCAGCTACCTTGTTCAAGGAGGTGTCTTTGGACTAACCTTCAATTCACAGGCAGATTAAGCAGGAAATACTTCAGCAGAATTGTTTCAGACTGACATGTTTAGTAAGAGATAGTCCCATTTCTGTTCCTCGTACACCTTTAAAACCCATCTAAAATCAGTTAAGAGCTACACTGGCTTTGTATGGGAATTTATTTACTGTTTTTTAATTTATTTATCTATTGAGTGCAGTCAGGCTAGAGTGGGAAAACATCAAGCCATGCATTCAAAATGCACTACGAATTACGAAGTTGGGTCAAAGTTCCCAGCTGGGTAAACTAGCACAGCCACTTTGACTTCTAGGACTTTAACAGATTTATAGACAGCTCAAGACCAGAGCATATCACAACAGAGATTACACTCTGTGGGACAGAACAGCTTTTCCATTTGCATTTGCTCTGTTTCTAGCTCATCACCATTGTCAACCATACATGGGACTGGGTAATGGTGGTGTAATGTAAATAGCATGTCTTAACACTGAGAAGAAGATGGGGTGAACCAGGTTCTGGGTACCACTCCACTGTGGATTTGTACTACAGAACTGAATCCCCATTAAACATAAAAAATGTACTAGAAACCTATGGAAGTCAATCAAGAAACTTATTTGTTGGGCGGGGGGGGGGGGGGGTGGGGTGTGAACTTACCATTTTTTAAAAATGTCTTTTATAGAACTTGGACTTACTGAATTTTAATAATGACTGAAAAAGACTACAACATTAACAATTTTTAAAATACCCATCACATGACTTTTCTACAGTTACCCATAAATGTAAATATTTTTGGAAACGTGCAATTCTTACAACAATTTATTTGCTGTTCCAGAAAAATCTTTTAACACAGCTGCAGAAGATGCAATGCCATTTCTCTAGATTTCAAACCTCCTGAGCAACCAATTATGTTGATTGAAAATTGGTTATTTCCTTCACCAATTTCCCACCAATCAGGATAACATCACTACACAGGTTTCTAATCAGGATTCATTAGAGTGGATGCAGAAAGTATTATGAGGTCTTCTTTTGGATTACTATGCACTATTCTCTAGGATAAGAGACTTGACTTTTTTGTTTTAAAAAATCAGATCATAAGAGCAAATTATATATGAGTGATATACAGAAAAAAGTAATTGCACTTACGGGAACAGTTGCCTGAGGATAGGATCTTCTCCAAAGCATGTATCTCTTAGATGTAACTCTTTACAGAACAGCCCTGTAAAACTGAAAACACAATAAATTCATAGGACTTCTCATTCACATCACAGACTTTAAGAGAACTAAATTCCACCTATAGAATTTTACACATAACAGAAACATCCCGACACAGAAACACAGTCTGTTGGTTTCATGTTATTTTAAAGACCACCTTAACGAATGTCATAAAAATCTTACATATTTCCTCCCTGTCTTCAGGGACTTGAGTTTAATAAAAAAAGCCTGAGTAAGATTTAACTTCAGATACAAGGGGAACTACTGAAATGGCTGTTCAGTTTCTACCTGAATCTATTGGTGCTCTTTCAAATGTCAATGCTGATGGCTATTTCTCTTTCAAAAAGATGGGGCAAATATCTTGACATGCTGCTGGAACTGGTAAGCAGCTCCAGGCATGCCTATGGCAGCAGCCCATGTTAATTCTGTGCCTGTCATCAGACCTTGCAAAATTGGATGTCATATGCTGAAGCAAGTTATGGCATCTGCAGGGCATTTTATAACTGGAGACTGTGTCTTGCAGTGATGTGACATAAGACACGCTAGGAGTTACCCCCAGTCCCCCCCTCGCATGTTTTTTGGCTACCCCTTTCTACAGTTCCTAATGTAGACTTTTTAGACTATTCATAAGACCAAGAGACCTTGCAATCTTTGGAGGTTCAGTTCTCCATGTATTCCCTCTCTACCAAGATTAAGGTCTGGGCACAAAATTTAGCAATCTCCCATTTTCTGGTGTTATTAACTGCAAATGACTCAATTGTTTTTCACTTTTTCACCTTTCTTTAAGACTATCCAAAACCAGACAGAAAACTGCCAGGACAGGAATTACTGACTTGTCCTTAGAAGCCACTGTACTTAAATGCACATGGAAAAGATTCCTTATAATGAAGACTTACCCAGCAGAAAATGTATTTATTTATTAAGTGCACTGGCTATTTTAAAAATTTTCATAGACATGCTTTAATGATGAGCCGTTTTGATTACTGCAGTGCATTTTTCTCATAGTATTTGATACTGGTTTTGCTCTACACTTTTCTGTCTCCTAGTCAGGCTGTTGCACTTTCTTTTTATTTTGTTTCTCATCCTTAATTAACTTGGCAATCTTCTTTTTTTTTTTTTTATGAAATATGTCCCTTTCCTATGACAGCTGATTGACAAAATACAACTTCTGAAGTCAAAGACATAATCTAAGCAGTGGATCACAGGTATGAAAAGTACCCAGACAAGTACACACACACTGACAGCAAATTAAAAAAAGATTAAAGAATGTATTTGCTATCCCTTGGATGGCAGGCATTGGAAGTAAAGTACCGACAGAGTACTGGCCTCTGATTATAAGTGAGAAGGCAGCTCATTCTCCTCATTTTAAAAATCTTTATCAGGCTATTCTTTAATCAATACTGGAAGGCAAGGTAAAGGCATGGATGTACGAATGTACATCAGTGCAGGTATGCCAACGCTAAATCATTTTCTGCATGACAGAAATAAAATAGCCAGAGAGTCATCCCCTTCTTTGGTTGGCATAGCAAATTTTGAAAGGCTGAATTTCAGGGCTTAGTAAGAAAAGAGAAGCTGTGAGAAAGCAGAGAACGAAGAAAAGTATTCTCCCTCTGTGTAGAAACAGCATCATAATCATGCATTTCCTAACCATGTGAATACCTCCCCAGGAGCAAGGAGTACATATACTTTCTTTTCTTTTTTCAGCTGGAACAATTTGAGACTCAGATTGAGTACATGACCCTAAAACTGTCAGTCAGACTCCTTCCACCCAACAGTCCCAAAGCTCTGCAGATTCTCAGAGGCTATCATTGCAAGATTGTTGATTAATAGGGACAATTTAGGCTGATAATCTTACTTTGTTGCATTCGTAAGAACTGACTCATGGGTGTCTCTTCATCTGCTTTTCATGTCTAGGAACCTGAGAAATTTTACCACATTCAGTGACTTAATGGCTGATTTGGCTTAGAACTACATTCCACAACAGCAGAGCACCCTGGAGATACACTCGCTTGTCATAATATATAAAGCTTCTTCCAAATCCATTGTGCGTGGCTTTACACTGTTCACTGCAGACCTTGAAGGAAGAAAAGACTCTTTTCTTGTCTCATTGCTCCCAGGATGATGCTTGAAAGCCAGCAAATGAAATATTGGAAAGGAGTTTCAGAGATCTGTTGTATATTTGTTTTTCTCTAAGAAACAGAGTGGAAAATGGCTTCACAAAAAGTTGCTTCAGAGCAGGATTATGAACGCTATTTACAGAACACCCTAGGCGTTAATATTTGACTTGGACAGGTATGCTTGCTAGAAAAAAAAATACACATCTCTTGTACGATACTAATCAATGCAGCATCCCAAGATATGAAGTTGCAGAGTCAGACACCTGTGTGAAATTCTGGCTCCAGTGAAATAAAGAGAAGCTCAGCCACTAACTTCAGTTGCAATCAGAAACGTATCCCCGACAGCGTGGCTGACCAGCTCTAGTGCCTTGGTGTCAGGCACTCAAGCCAGGTTCAAACCATCCGTAAGCAGGTATGCCAACACTAAACATCCATAGTCTCTTTCCAGGGAAAAGAAATTAGTGAAGATTTTTCTCCTTGACCAATCGAGTTTTCATTGGTCTTGACTTTCTGGCCACATGATTAGAAAATTCAAAAAGAACACTTTTAAGAAGATAATTTTTTGGAAGTGAAATAAAAGCAACAGCTTTTTGTCATGTGTTTGCACACGTTAATTACTTGCAAAATGGGAGGTGTTAGCTCTGTCTTTTTCTGGTTTTATTACTATAAATATACAGAAATGAAAATCCCCTATCCAGCAGCAGCATAAAGCTTTTGACTGTTGTTATCAGCACAAGAAACCTCCTTCCAAAGGGCCTATGAGTGAATGATATACATAGATTTAACCTTTATATATGGTAGCAGGAAAGCTGAATGGCATTTTCATTTTATACCTGTGGAAATATGTCGAGACAGGCTCAAGCTAGTCTATATATTTCCTAAATGTACTTAACTTGGGCATCTCAAGGATGCAAAATTCCACTCTTCTTTAGGATTTATGAGAGCATCTTGTGTGAATCCCCAGTATTAAAGCCCACTCTTTCTTCCTCTGTGAATGCAACCATTAACAGTGTATGACAGTACTGGTTAGAAATAGACAGGGGAATTAGTTACTTAGGTGATCTTATCTCCTGAACATTGTTTTACTTTCAATGCTCAACTTGCAATCTCTTTTTTTCATGTTTTCACTTTCATTCATATATGGCCTATATGTGTGCATATATACGTAAGTTCTGATATTTTAAAAATATAAACCGAACTCTTCTTCCAACCCCAAATGCCATTATGTGGGACCAGACTGACACTGATATGGGTAACTGGAGGGCTGGAACATGGAATGCCGTGTGAGCCAAGAGAATAACATGGCATAGCCAAACCTGCAGGTGGTACTCAAGAATTTCAGGTGTCAAGTCCCTGCTCAGTGACTGGCAGCATGGCAGTCCTCCTTGTCTTCTGTTGGTTAATTAAAATCCCAAGATATAGAGGAAGGACACAAGCAGGGAACCAACAGCAGCACTGTTGTATACTCAGTTCAGTTCTCACCTGGCAATGTAATGGTGCGGTCTCCAAGAAACTCACCATCTTCTGCCTCTGCACAACTCTCTCATGTCTCTGAAATACGTGGTATGTTCTGTGGCTCTCAGACAAGTGGAGATTTTTTGAAAGCAGCCTGTAGGCTTGACATGACTACTTCTGAAACAACAGATGAGCAGCACTCTGCTCTCCCCAGCCATGGACTGGCATAAGGAAGAGGCACTTACTTTGGACAGCTCCTCATACAACCTCACCTTTTTCACACACCCTAAAACGGGTTGTCAAGCTTCTGCCTCTGACTCACTCCAGGCTGTGAGCCTAACCAGATAACTCCTTGACTCTTAGGAGCGACAGGAAGCCTTGCCAACTTGACGTATTTCCATGCCCTTGCATGTGTTATAGACCAACATCTATCAAACTAAGTGTCCCACTCACTGTGTATTTTTTGAAAGCTCTCTTACTTAGTTGTAGAACTTGTAACTTTAAAAATTGTTGTTCTAAAATGATACAACATACATAAAGAATACTCATTTAGAAAGCAAAGCTATAAATGTAGTCATTTCTATTCTACTCTCAGTATTTAACCTTCATATTTTATTTGGATTCATTCAGAGCTTGTAAGAAAACCAAGAAGCAAAAATCTTTAAAAGTTTGATAAATACTTTTCCAAAAACCATTTAATTGTTTAAAAAAAAAAAAAAAAAAAAAAGCCTGTACAGAAAACTTCAAGTTGGTAAACCAACCAGTGAGCTGTACGAAGGAATCACTATGCTCCATCTCCAGCATACTGCTACTACCTGTGCCACAATTCCACAGGTTTCCACATGCAGAACCAGGCACATATACATGAGGTAAGTACCAATGTACACAACACTCAAACTGTATAAACACACATGAACACGTACTGACAAATACACAGGTGTTCCCTCTCTCGCATTTTCTTTTTCTTGTACGTATGTTTAGAGAAAGCATTGACGCACATGTACAGTATGTATGACACGGCGACATTTGCTTCTAACAGCATGAGCCTTTTGTTCTCATTTTGCTTACCTGTCACTTCCTCTTAATCAGGCAACTGATGCAGTTGTAACCTAATACAACTAGAAGGCACTGTCAAATGCTTAATAATTTGCAGACTTCTTTTCCTTCAAAGCAGACTCAGAGTGCAAGTGGCACAGAAGAAGCATGCTTGAACTCTCCTGACCTGGACAGCTGCTCAAATAATGGCTCAAAAATTAATACCAACAAAAAAAAGTGTTGAAGGCAAACTTTTGGCATGTGTCCTTCTTTGTTCCTTTACAGATTTCAAGTATCTTCTTAAGAAAATTAATAGAAATAAACAAACTAGACTGAAATATAAAGATCAGAAACAAAGCACAAAGTTGTGTATAAATAAACTTCTTTCATACAATGAATTCAAGGATGAAGAAGACTTATTTGATTGTTAAAATAATTTTGAGGGTCTGAGTAATGTTCAAACAGGAGGAAACATAGGGCAGAGTAGTTACTGTATTGCCTTTACCACTGGAGTATCAAAACATTGACCAGTATGATTGAGGTCAGCAATGACAACACTGACAATGGCAAACAACAAATCCTGCTCTCCTCTCTTATTCTGGCCTTACTTCCACTTAATTCAGCCAAGAAAATTATGAGCAGCTCAGTTCCTTCTGACTAAAATACACCATAATCAAAGCTGTTCCCAAAAACATTAGTTTCCAAATCTGAAATTCCCACATAGGCACCTAATTCTACACCTGCAAAATCTCTGGAAAGCTGCGGACCCCCAGTGCCAGAGCAAATATCTGTCCCATAAATACCTTGCAGATGGCCTTCCTAGGTGACATACCAAATCTAATGCCACATTAAGGTCACTCTAATTCATTGGACCTGCCTGCAGATGACAAAGCACAGGGGCTCCCCACACCTGTTTCCAAGCTTTTTTCTACAGATAATGAGGACACCAGTGACAAGTACAGAACCTGCTTCCTGTAGCAAGGACATGTCACAGAAATGCCTTTGAGGGATATCCTGAGAATGTTCTTATACACCAATCCACTACTTGTACAATGAGCTTGGGCACACAATAGGAGATGCCTCACAAAGGATATGGTCCCATGGGTAAGTGAAACTAAGAACAAATAACTAGAAACATCAGGACAGGTACAACAGAGTACATTTCAAAGGTGTCTGTTCACTTACGGATGTTACTAGGCACCTCACTGGATTTAAGTACAATTTCAGTCTCCAGCTCCTATTTGAAGCTGGATGACAATTTTTCTTTTCCCAGCATGTGGGACTCTGCACCCAGGCAGCCTGCAGCAATAGAGGCTGCCATGATTCAGGTCACCCAAGCACTTAGTAAAATCCTTCTTTCTTGGGTCTAAACGTCAGTTTGAGCATCCAGCAGAAGAATATCAATGTCCTGTTAAGGCCACATCTGAAAATCCCCCTGAAACACCTCTTCAGGTCTGCTAAATGATGAAGAGCTGGGGGGGACACAGCTAACTCCAGACAAAGCAAAAGTTTAAAGGTGCCATTGCAACCATCAGTTACGTCCATACACAATTGCTGAAATCAATCTCCCCTGGAAATCAGCTGCAGACCACCACAGACAACATTTCCAGCTGCAGTTGGCACTGTCAGTCTTGTCTGCTTCTCATGCCTTCCACCACACTCACTGCGATACCTTTAGGAAGACAGATAGTGCAACTGCATAAAGATAACTGCTTATGCCATTTTATCGGGTTTAAAATGTGTTCCAGGTAACTAATTACAGTAATGGGAGAAAGAAACATGCAAAAAATTTATCAGACATTCAAAAAAAAGTGGGCACCTCCTCAACAGAGGAACCATCATCAGGCAGTTTGAGAGGGATCAGACACAACTACTATCCTGCTGCCATAAGCCTTGGCAAAAATGGGATCAAAATACTGTAAGACCATTCCTTCCTTCTAAAGCAAAATCTACCTCTTTGCTTCACTTCTCACTTCTATTTTCTCCTCCTTTGCCATGTTTTCTTTTACAGCTGTTTAATTTCCAATTAAAAATATCTCCTGTGCTGAGCAGAAGGACAAGACACAAGTCTCACCAGACAAGACAACAAGCCCAGGCTGTACCAGGAGGACGCTGCAAAGGCAGTGTCGTAGCGCCAGTGATGGAAAGGCATGGGCTCAGAGTCAAGCCAGACAGGCAGCGTGGCTCATATTGGCCAGTACTGTACTTTCATTTGGCCCTTTGAGTTTTGCACATATTTTGCTTCTTATGCTGGTAGTGATTATGGGAGTCTGAGCAAAACCCAACAGGCAGCTATATAGTTTACCTATTAATAAAACTGACTCTCATGGTTTTTTCCTTGCTATTTTGATCCCACCTGAATGCAGGCATGGTTATAAATCACAGGGAAATGTGCCATTAATCAAGGAGCAAGGATGTTCTACATGAGGAATGGGCATTCACAGGTAGAGCAGCCCCTTGTTTTATTTGGAGCTGCTTCATTTTAAAGAGGGCAAGTGAAGGGAGACACCCACTGTGGGTTCATCTTCTAATTCCCAGTCCCAGGCTTTCCTAATTTTCTCTCTCTAGCACAGAAATTAAGCATACAGTAGCACTTTTTCCACCACTGATAGATGTCATTGACCAGTAGGTGGTACACCTGATTAAGGGTACAGGCACACAGTGATTTACACTCACCTAGACGGTCCTTTTACATGGACCTATTGACATAAGGGACTGTGGTGCATTCAAAAGCAAAGCTGGAAGTTAAGCAACCTAAAATGCAGAATTCTCTTCAATTTTAAAATGCTTCCTATTTGTGTGTGTGCATGCATGTGACTTTACATTTAATTGGAAACACTTTTATTTTAAAAATAATTTTTTAAAATAACAGTAGTGGTAATTTATATCAGAACTTTGAGACTCCTGAGGATTTTAATGGTAAAGTCATTCTCTGCAACTTACTTTATATCATTAAGTTGTCTATAGTACACCTTCCTATTTTGTTGTCAGTTATTTCCTTCTGCTGCTTTGAAGACAAGTAAATCGTTTTGGTGATTTATTCCTCAAGGCATTTATAAAACCTGCCCTGGTAATAAACCACAACACAGTTAGTTTCTGATGTCAGCAAATGCTGGTACTTATGAAAGGCCCATGAACCGATCAGAGTATTTTCAGATATTTTATTCAGAAGTATTAAAAACAATAATATTACTATTATTTTTATTTCATGGAATTATTTCTACAATATCCAGTGTTTTGTTCAGATGTATGTCAAATAACTGAAAGTTACACAGTTATTTTTTTATTTCCTGACTGAGCAAGCATTTCATACTCAGTTCAAATACATATACATGGATGTAATATTATTTTTCATGTTAATCGTTGCTACTGCTTCTGAAATATACTTTTTGTCTTCTCTCCTGACAGAGAAGCCAGACTATGGTTACAATATAATTTTTCCTGGCATTCGCCTTTAAATCTTTCTGAGCAAATTTCAATAAAGCCATTTGTTACGAGGTAGTTTACTTTGCAAGAAATTTCATATCTAGTTGTATATCTTTCTGAGACTGGCCAAAAATCTGAAGCCTCATATGGATCTTTTTAAATAAACTCAGTGATAAATAGTCTGTAATTCAATAAATATTTTGGCCTGTAGTCATTTTCTCCACAGATTCTCTCTGCCATGGGAAGATTATATTCAGAAATCTTAAAATATGAGCGACATTTCAAAGAATCCTTTAAAATATATTAATCTATATTAACTGCATTAAGGCAAGAAATGAGCTCATGGCAACTGGCAAATTCACCATCCTCTACAACAAACAATTACAGGAGTGTGGAGTATATACAGAAAATAACATACCCTACAGCTAAGCAGGATATTAGATTTGCCTGGTTATAAGTAAGCCATCAGCTGGCTTATGGCTACACTATTTATGAGTTATGCTGTCTTTCAAGATACAACTCACATTTTGCTTAATGCCACATGACATATTCAATTTAAATCAAGATATGGCAGATAAAAATGCTGTCCCTAATAAGCGACTCAAGTATTTAATATTCTTGGGGCTTCTTATTCTGAGCACAGAGAATTTAAAGGCAGTTCAGAATATCTTTAATTTCCTACATCTAAGATTTCTTTACCTATGCTATAACAAATCCACATCATTGTAAATCTCACAAGATGACCTATCAGTTCTGCAAATAGCCACAGGGAAGATTTATTTTTAAAATAGGTATGATTATTGCTGATGTCTGTGTTCCTTCTGTGGAAAAATATTTAAGGATGCGCTCACTTGTAGCGCTCTCATTACATTTCCATCTATGTTACCAGTGCACCAGCATCAAGGCTTCAAGCACTGTTCTGACCACCCCAACTCAAGTTTGATACAGACTAGAGAAGAGAGATATCAAAAATAATCAAGACTGCTTTGTTTAAGAAGCGGCTCTACAGATACAAACAGCTGAGCTTGGAGGGAAGATGGTGGAGGGGTATTTTAATAGAGGTCTGTAAGATCACAAGCGAGAGAAGATGAATATGAAACTATTGTTTGCTGCTTTTCCTATCAGTGAGGTGGAGGCATCCAGGGGAACAGCAAGTTCAAAAGAAACAAGAGGTACTCCCCCCATAGAGCACAATGGGATATTATACAAGCTGAAAAATAAGCGGATTAAAAAATGGATTAGCCAAATTCCTGGAGTCCAGGTCTCTCAGCTACTACTAAATACAGCAGACTGGTTGCAACCCCTGATCTAGTCAGCCCTTTAGCTAGTGACTGCCAGAAGCCAGTAAGGTATCTAAGGGACAGGTCATTCAAAACACGTTATGTTTGCTAAACTCCCTCCCTGAGCAAGGGAGGCCTTGCTGTGGGGACAGTACTGGGCGAGACAGGCTTTTGGACTGATCTGACACAGTCACTCTCTATTCCTGTGTTATGTCCTCAGCTGCCTGCAAAGACTCTGCTCTGGGGCCAGTTCCACCACTGCTCCTGTTCAGAGCAACCACCATTTTGGGCCTGTCAGAAGTCAAATAAATGCCAGCACTGTACTTTAGAGGACATCTAGGGCATAAAAATTAATCTCCTGGCAGAATTAATGGGACACTACAGCTGAATTCACACAGAGGAAGATATGCTTAGACTTTGGCAGGATTCTTTTCTTTTTTTTTTTTTTTTTGAGTTTCACTATTTTGTGTGGTGCCAAGACACCCCACTGAGTAACAGTGATGAGGAGAGTATCCCATTCTCTTTGCTTTCACCTCCACAGCAAGATTGCCCAGCTCTTACTGTGCACAGCCTCAGAGAAAACCTTTCTGAAAGCTGCTTGGTAATGGTAAAGGCGACACTGCACTACATAAAATATTCCGCCATGAGCATCAGAGGAGGGAGATGGTTAGTCACCAAGTGAGATAGCATGCAGAGCTTGACACATGCCTCTATTCCTGCAGCTGTTTCAACCTTTATGCTTTGTTGTGCTCGGAATGTTCTCCAAGTAGTCTACTGGGGCTGGGGCATAAACCAAGTTATGCATCTGAACTCCTTAAACATGCCTTAAGTGCTTTCCATAGTAAAAACATTTCTGAATCTGCTCTAGGGAAGTAACTGGCCCTACTCCTTTACAAACCATTTTCACACCAGCAGTTTTAGTTATTAATGTCAAGAATATACTGTTATGCACTGTCTATATGTGGCCCAAGTGTCAAGAAACTGTTCAGGTGGCCTACAGCTAAACTCACAGCTATGCCAAATCAAACCCAAAAGATGTTGCAAGAGAGGAATCGCTGGATGAAATTCTGTGACATTCAAGTGATCTGAAGAGATTACCATAACACTCCCAGCTGGCTTCAGCAAAAGGGGCGGGGGGGGGGAAGAGAGGAATAAAAATAAGAAAACCTTTCTAGTTCTTTGTTGTCACTGGGGCTTGTCCCAGTTACACTTTGAATTAAAACTAGACAATACCCAGAAATCTTCCACTTTGTATCAAGGCTGAATCAAAAGCCATCCAGATTTTTTTTTTTGATAACATTACAAATCTCATTCAAAGTTTTAAGCATCATGTGCCTATCAGCCATCTGCTAGTGTTGGATAGGATGAGTAGGAAAATAAATATTTTAGCATGAATTCAATTACTGGCTCTTTTTACCCATGCAGAATAAAATCTCTTTATAATACTATGAAATACAGCCAGATGCAATGGGTAACGAGCAAGCTCTTGCACTTAAGGAACTGTGGCTCAATTCCATTATCTGCCAATCAGGATACTAATCATAGAACAAAGCTCCCGCTACTGGGAAGGAAGGAAATCCAAAAAAGGAAAAACAACAAAAAAAAACCCACAGCAAACACCCCCCCCCCCCCCAAAAAAAAAAAAAAGGAAGAAAGAAAAAAGCAATTGCCCTTTAAATTAAAACTATGCAAAGTAAGAGTGCAAAACTGGTAACAGCCCTAGAGCTGACAGCTTGCCTTAGAAGTGAAAGGAGATTCCAAATGCTTCCTTGAAGGAATAATACATGATTACAAACACATCAAAAGCACAATCTGTCAGAAAGGAGAGAACAAAGGTAATCAAAAATAGTTCGAGAAATGCATTTTCTAAAAGCAGCAATAAGTTCATTGTTAACCTATTCCAATATAACAGGCAGTTAGTGGGTTACATTAGTGACAGAAACACTTTCCCAAAAGAATATAATTAAGAAGAGGTCAAACCTTAAATCAGTGCCAGTACATTGACTTTGGAGGAACACCAGTGATATTTATCATTATGGGGTCTGACCCAGAAAAGCTCAGTAATAGTCTCCCCAGGAAGCCTGACACCATAATAATGGAAAAGATCAGGTATTGTCTATAGAAAATGAATGTTCAAGTACACAGGGCACACACGCAAACCACCCACTCCATCCACCACATGCAGTGTGCACAGAAAGCACCGTCTCATGAAGATGTACTAAATAGAAAACATCCACTCATGCACATGTAATGCATATAGGAGATGCAACTCACACCTTTGTATTCTGCATGCAAGAGTGACAGTTGTGTACATGTGCAGCAGTTTCCAATATTCTCCAATCTGTGCGCTGTCAGACATTTACCACAGAAACTGCAAGTCCCTGTACATTCACTTTAAGCCTACTCACATAGTGCTTGTTTCTTTCTGTTGCTTTTTGCAGACCTTTAGACACTGGGTACAGATCCACAAGGAGATGGACACTGACAATGTTTCATATAAAGAAAATGGATGTGACCAGTTATTCCCACTCCTGTACCCACAATGTCATCCTGGCAGTGTTACTTTCCACCAGAACTCACCTTTCCCTTAAACAGCACCAAAGCAACTTGGAGGCACAGGCTTGCTAACCCACCCATTGTTCCCTCAGCTCTTTCTGTACTTCTTCCATGTAGTTCAGAAAGCCTCAGCTACTAACAATGTCACGTAAGCTGGTAGTTACCATATATTTTTTGTGACAAGAAAACTAAAAAGACGACAGGATATCCATAACTGAGAGGCGCTCTCACTTGAAAGGCACTCCTAGTTCCTGGTGAAACAGCTATCGAGTGAATCTTGTGACAAAATTTGTCTGTGTCACTTCTCTAATAAAAATACAGCAGTTGCACAGTTCATTTTACAGCACAATTGATAAATCGATTGGAACGTTTCCTGCAGAGCTAATAGCGCCAGACACAACTTCTCCAAACTTTGCCAAGAGAAAGCGTAACATCAGCAATATCTGCTCAAAGAGGGGACCAAACAAGTTTGCCAATAAAATTGAACAAGCCAAAAGAAAAATCCAGCAGCAGGCAAGATGCACAAGGAAGTTTTAGCCAAGTCAATGTGCATGCTGGACCTGGTGGGAATCTGGGTCTATCTAGTTCCTGGCTCTGCTGTAAATTTCTTTTGTGACCTTGGCTAATCTCCCTCAGAAACCTGTCTTCTCAGTTGGTAATGAGGCACTGAAGTATGAAGCTGAATGTCTATGTGTGACAATACCCTGCTTGCAAAACAGGGAAGAAGAAGAAGAAAACATTTTCTCCCTGGAATATCCAACTGTACCTTCTCCGCCATGAACTATTCCTTACCTATCAATGCCCAGCACAGAGCACACAGCAAGGCTTTGATGCTGGTCATGGTCCACAGACTGTATTTTATTCCAAACGATAATGAATAGAAAAACATTTTCCAAAGTGTCTTCTTCTGGCTGAGTATAAAACTTACAAATGCAGTAGACAAACTCACAGTGTCTTTAAACATATCTATAAAAGTACTTTGAAGTAGGAAAGAATGGTTTATTATTTCAAAGTGCTGCAGCCTTAAACACTGGGAAAGTATTCCCCATACTTCCCCCCAATCTCTAACAATGGCAATGAATGTCATAAATCTCATTTTAAATCTAGTGGTATGTACACATAAAAAGTGTTACATTTATTCTGAGCCCACAAAAGGTTACTTGGAATGAATCTCAGGCTAAATATATTTATATGCAGTGATAAAGCCCTATTCTACATTAAGATCACTCTGACAGTTTATGAATTCAAGGCTTCACCAATGTAAATAAAAGAAAGTCTTGTTATTATAAAGATGGAATTGGAAATAGAGCAATGATGGAATGAAATTTTGAGATAAATTAAAAACTCAATAAAATCTTCTCATCCTGAATGAACAGTACAGTGACAGTAGTGAGACTGTAAGTCACATCATGTGGCTACATTTTCTAAGAAAGTTTTTTAATGAATTATCCTTTGAGAGTCACAGTCAAGCACACAAACACATGAGAAAAGATGATATTAAAGAGGAAGGTAATGGGGGGTTGCTTGTCGGTATTGCTGCCCTTGGTTTTGCCTCTGTGATTCCTACTAAACAAAGGAGCCGTACAGATCAGATCTCTTTCAGCTATGAAAGGTGCTGGTGTGAGCCTGACAAGCTCAACTAACAAAGGCAGGCTGCCAAGGATGCTTAGGCAGCAACACAGCCCACTCTGAGAAGGGCCGTGGGATCTCAGCAGGCTGCCTTTCTCCTCCCTTAGCCCGTCCTGTAGGCCCTGAAGTGCACATGACAGAAAATCACTCCAAGTCACACTGAGGCAGAGTCAGAAGCATTGACAAGCAGCCTCTGCATGCAGCTTCAAGCATCAGCCCTTCCCAGGCCCACATCTTTGCTGCCCCTTATGCCACAGCTATGTATTTCCACTTGCAGTGCTCTGCTCCAGCCCCTACAGGCCTCAGTATCTCCATTTTCCCTGATACTGAGTCTTGCCTGCTCCATTGCTGGATCTCCTCAGCTGGCCACAGTAGCTATCCCAGCATACCCAGCTACTCTCCCTTCCTTTCCTCTCTCCCCTTTTCCCCATCACCCATCTTTCAGCTCCATTTCTCCATTTCTTCATTTCTCTCTGCCCTACCGAGTCACACAATCTGGACTGCTGCTCTAACCCCTTCTTCAAGTGAGACCAATGCAAGGTTTTCACACTCCAACTCTGCTTTACTCCACTCTCAGTAAAAATCCCCCTCCTAACACCCTCATACTTCTACAGGAAAAGCGTAACTCCCCTAGACTCACATAGGACAGAGCAAAGATGTGTTCCACAGAGCTTGGACTAATCCATAACTGAACCTTCCCAAGAAACTCATGTCTACACCCAGAGGATAGGTGAAAGGAACTCTCCACTCCCAAAGACGGCATTTATTTCTCCTGAACTTTGAGAATAGAAGAAAGGCCACGGTATAAAACAGATTTCATTTGGAAAATAAAACAGTGAAAGACTACAGAGTGGCAGCTAGCCCAGTGGCTAATTTGTTAATGCCCTGTGGTCTCCTTGTTCCAGGTGAATGCCTAACCTACAATTTGTTTGGCCTAGCGTTTGTTTGGCTTCAACTAACCTTTAATTATTTATACAAAGTGAAACTCTAAAAAGAAATAATGACCAGGGCATAAGTCCTGTGTGGAAATTGGAAGGCAAGAGCTTGAACCAGGATCTCTTAAACCACATGTGCTGGTCCGAAACAAACAAACCAATTTTTGATTGAAAAAAAAAAAAAAAAGTCCTACAAAGAAAGGCAATGACATTAACATGCTTTTGGAAAAGAGACCCAGAGCTGACTGTGACACACAGGCCAGAGCTGGCAGGAGGCAGGCTGGACTTTCTTTTCTGCAATCTGTATAGCCAGTGCATCAGCTCCATGGTGAGGAATTCAAGCAAGTGGGCTGAGCAGCAGAAATATCTGTGAAAGGAGACTGAAGGGACATGTGAAGAATGGAGGAGAAAGTAGAGAAAAAGTAGACAAAAAAAGGGGGGGGAGAAAGAAAACAAAAATGAAGACAAAGAACAGCAAGAACAATGCAAAAGTGGGTAGATAAAGGGAGAGAGGAGAGGAGCAAGACAGAAAATCCATCTTGCCAGAAACAAACATTTCTTATCAGTTAGAGGCAAGTGGTACCTCTGCAAAATCCAATTTCCAATGTCAGGAGAAGAGTGATAGGGAAGGAGTGAATCACCTACATAAAGGTACGAGTTCCTTAATGTTTGAAAATCAACACTGGGAGGTGCAGAGAATTCTGAAAGACATAGGGCTTTGAAACAAAGGTGGGGCTAGCATTAGGAATGGGAAACCTTTCATCACTTGAGGTAAGGTAGTAAGTAGCTTGAGCAGCTCTGAAGCTCCATCCACACCTCTCCAGGTCATCCAGCCACAGTCTGACTGTCATTGACACTCAGATATTTTTGCATGCAAGAGACAGACTAGTGACCTCAGATTAACACTAAGTGAAGACAAGTCCTAGCTTGCTGTTTTAGAAAAGCCAACATATATTTCTTCTGTTGGGTCAATATTGACAGGTACATCTACTTGGGAGTGTGATATTCCAGGGGTTCTAGAGTCACCCTGTGGCACTTGCTTAGACCTCCTAGTCCCCAGTGCTACAGGCATCCCATGCTGGCAGGGATGTTCCTGCAAGCTCCAACAAAGCTCTTCTCACAGCACATTAGTAGCATTCTCCCCTACTTTGAGCTCATACCCTGTACGTGGCCTCTGAAAGGAGAAAAAACCCTCATAATTAGGTTCTAAATAATACCTTAAAAAATGCTACTTAAGTGCTTCCCTAAGGCTAGGATTCGCCGATGATGAAGCAGCAACCATCTCAATATTTCCTCTTACTGTTATTTCCTACTCACAATGAATTGTAGCTATAGAGAGTACACCACTACCTGAAAAAGGCTGAATATTAACAGGAGAGAAAGAGAGACAGTCTAACAACAATCACTGAAATCCTTTGTCACATTTATCCAAGGTGGGCCTTCGTTGGTGAACTCTTCACATACAAAAATAACAAATATCAGAAAATACCAGCACAGAGAATCAGTGGGATACAGTAACTATACACAGATCCATCAAATAATGAATAGGACCTCAAGACACTACTTATTGAATAACAGAGGGTTTGCTTTTCAGGAACTAAGTAATATAAGACTGCAATTTTCTGTCTCATATTTGAATCCAGATCAGAAGAGGAAGGCACGTTGAATGGAAATTGCCCCTTACAGAATCAATCTGCTTGGACATTTTAAAACACCAGGTAACGTTTAGTTGGGACACAGCTATACAGCTTCTCAACTATCTATAAAACCAAAATACAACCATGTAACAGAGATGAAGGTTTTATACTCACTGCCTAAACATCTAAAATTGTAACAGCAACAGTGTTGAGTTTGCTTTCTTTTTCCTAAACTATTTTTCTTCGGAAATATAGTCAAACACTAGAAAAATCTGCGTGTGGCAAAAATCCATGTCACCACAGCATAGATCACTGAATGGCAGCAAACTGGCTGTCAGCCCTTGAGAATAAATGCATGCACCATCTGCAGGAGGCTCATCTCTTCTGGCCTAATTTTTGGAAGATGCCTAAACAAGGAACAGCACAACTTGGAACAAACTCTTTGTCCTGTCCTTGGAATAAAAGATGGACGGGATTTTGCCTGTGGGGAAATTCTGTGCTCAGAAAAACTTCTGGCAGCTAGACAGACACCAGCAAGGGGATGTTACAAAGATGAGAGCGAACTGTGCCCTTTAATTGCTAGGCCATCATATAACATAATTTCTTTATGTTATTTAAAGCATACATAAAACTAACACAGAGTTTTTCAAAATACTGATGAAACAGCATTTGTTCCTTTCAAAGCTTCTTTGACAAGACAGGAATACTTCATGCTGGGAAGGCTGCCACTACAGGATCGTGGCTTCCCAGAAGTGTAAAACTCTCATTTCTGAAACGGCAGAAATTCATGACAGTTTATGGGGTTTTTTTTTGCTTTGTTTTGTTTGCTGTCATACTTGCCTTACTGAATCTAACCTAGGATTTAAAAAATTATGCTCTTCACAGAAGACCTAATGCTCTGACTATTGTGAGTTTTGATGAAGAAAGAAGATGCTTTTCTGCCAAGATGATAGGGGTTCATTATTTTCAGGGGTTTTAACTAGAAAGAAGAAAACCAACCAACCAGTTATTTAAGTTATCCAAAGATGTAAAACGTCAGAATGAGTCTTTAAAAGCTGTCAGTAGTAGCTCCTTGGGTCAGACTGGAATTATAACAGAATTTAAGCTGTAAATTGTCACTGATCTGGATGAATGTCTCCTACTCAAAATGACCATGCTGCCTGTAACTTACTTGCAATGGGACTAAAGCTCTTCAGTGGCACTAGATCAATTTACATGAGTGAGAACACTACTGTTTACTGTGTATATAATAGCTACCATTCATACAGTAGTGGAAATGCTCACATTTCAAATGAGATCGAAGACAGGGGGTGCTCTCAGGAAATATAGTCCCATCTAATATGTTTGCTGTCCTATTTTTCAATCTCCAAGCTTGCAAAGAGGTGACAGAAACCATAAAAATGCATGACACATTACCAAAAAAGGGAGCGTCTGTTTTTCTGTGTGTCATGACACAATATACAGGTTATTTTCAAAGGTGTAGTTTCTATACTAACTAAAGAAACTTATTTAAAACCACTTCCCATCACTAGCAGTACCTCAGTCTTCAGTATCCATATACCTCCTTGATATCTCCAGGACACAGTAGCACTGATGAATTACCAAGAACATCAGCCAGCTGAGGAATGCTTTATGCTCATATTAAACCACTATTTTTCAAATAGTTTCCCATGTGAAGATGAACCTATTAGGTGAGCCAAAGTAAGCACTGGCAGAGGAATTCCATTCAAGAAGAAAATAGAGACTGTGCATTTACCTTCTAATAAATATCCTTCCTACAATACCAAATACAACAAGCGGCTGTAGGAGACACAGAATCTATGCTGATGAGATAAGACATGCTTCATCTTGACCTAACCCCCATAGAAAGTGCTGTCACCCCCATGCATCAAGGCGAGCTGATCAGAGGCCAATACTGTGGGGTACCACTTTAGGGTTGCAAAGCTTAAGGATCCTATGTGTTGAAAACAGAACTCCTACAAGTTTCTGTAGTGCTATGGCCATAACAACAAAGTGATGCTCAGCTACTATCACCAAGTTTTAACTTGGGTTGGGGGTGTGCCACAAAGGAACAAGTTCTTTGAGCTCTCCCTTGATGACATACATAGAGAATAAAAGCTCCAGAGAAAAATCACTGAAACAAAAGTCAAGGAAGGTCTCAGTGACTTCATCTCGCCACAGGACTCTGCACACCGCAGCTAGGGGAACACCTCCTGCATTAGCACAGCCACTATGGTAGAAGTTTCCACTAACATAAGAGCATGTAGTAAGAAGATCAGGGAAGAGATTTACCACTTTGGTCCAGTGAGGTAATGAAGTCATATGAACTTTTTACACTGATGCTGCCTATAGTCTGAATCCAATAAACTATTTCTTTAGAGGTGTCTTGGACTTCTTACAAAGTCAAAGAAACTTGGCCCAAGAGCTGCTACTTTGCCAACAACAATAACTGTTTTCTAGCATGAGTGCAGTCCTGCAGTTCAGGTTTCCAGGGAGTTGCTAAACAATACTCTAATCCCCAGAGAGTGCCTGCAGGAACTGATATTTGAACTATTTGAAGCAAAACATTTCTCTTTATCCACTTTCTAAAGCTTTCTGAATACAAAAAAAAAAAAATGAAGGTCTGGCAATCAGTAACTGATGAAAGAATTTTGCCTCTGGCTAATCCAGTTTATAGAAAAGATGGCTGCTTTGTGATCCCCACTACCTCCGTGGATTGTTACACTAGCATTTTATTTTCTTCTACTCTGGCAGAGTGCAGCTCTAGAATTATACTTCAGGCTACTGATGAAGTTAGCTTCCCCTCTGCTTATTGACCAATCACTGTAGCAAATAATAATTTTAAAGACTCCCACTGTCACGTCAAATGGTGTCATAAAGAATTGTCCCAGGTTTTTGTTCTACTGGAACATGAAAATATAATCTAGAGGGATGATTAAATCTTCTCTCTTCCTAGATAGTTTAAGGTACCAGTGTAAAGAGAGATAACCTAAGCTGGGTAACTGTTCAACTTTCCAGAGTAACCAAAGCAGCACTATTTTATATAACAGTTCCAGAAAAATAACATATTTCTCTTAGGATGTCTGTGGTTTTTCATGTTTTCATCACAATACTTATCTGAAATGCTTCCAGAGTGCCACAAGCACAGGACTGAGCACAAGCAATTCCTGGGGATCAATTCAGCAACTGTAACACAGCATAAAATGATTGAGGTGGGTTTAGCTCTTGTATAAATTATTTGTCCTAGGCTTCTTCAATAGAGAGTGGAGACACGGGCATCTCATCCAGTCCTAGCTTGTGATGATCTGCCTTCTGGAAAAGCCTCTTTTTTGGCCCACAGAGGACACACAGAGTTAGACAAAATGTGTACCTCAGTGAGCTAATTTTAAATTATGTGGATCCTCATCTTATAATTCGGGTAGTTTTTGCCAATGCTTGGCTTGGCCAAGAAACAGTATTCCTGAGAAGATGGAAGCAAAGCTGAGCAGCATGAATGAGAGCAGTAAGGGCATTTTATATACATAAAGAGTCCATGGGTGTTTCCAAAATCATAGGCACATGAAGCCTATTAAAAATTAAGATGATTAACACACCCAACTTGCAGGAGATGCATTTCTTAATCCCTGGTACAGACAGTCTGTTTCTGAAATACTAAATACCTTTGTAGATCTGGTCCAACATCTTAGAGGTTGAAAAACGCACTTCTCTGACAGACTACATGCTAACATGGCATCTGCTTAGCTGACAAACCTTGAGCATTTTGTGGCACCCTCTGAAGCACTGGGAGATGCTAGTAGTGTTGCTGGTGTGCCGTTACAGCAATGGAGCTTCAAAAAGCTCTTCTTTCAGTAGACTCCTTCCTGAAGGGATATATTAACAGTACATTAGCTGTAACTGATCTTCAGTCCTTTAGCTTCATCTGTAATATAGGGATAACAATTTCTACCTTTTGCTGGTTTAGTCTTCAGTTTATAAGAAGCTTGCTTTTAGGGAACAAAATTGCAAATGTTCCTATTCATACGTTTCGATCAACTTTAAAGTAGAATAAGCATCTTGCTAATAACATTTTACAGAGTTCAATGTGAATGTCAGGGACACTCTGAATGTCAGGGATCAAAAATATAATGGACTCATCTCTACAGGGAAAAAAAGGAGTGGAGAGACACAAGATAAAAATCTGAGTCAGTTGGAATGACACAGAAATTGTTCAGAAAATGTCAACTATTTTTCTTGGGGTATATTAAGCATGTAGAGTTTTTCTACTCCTGGCAGGGTTGGTGGTTTGAGGGAGAGGGGGTTGGTTTTGCTTTTCTCAAACTAGGAGTTTTCTTCCTTCTTAATTATATAAAAACTGAAAGTGTTTGCAGTTTTTGAAAACTGGAAACCCAAAAGACTTCTGAGAAGAACACTTCCATAGCTTGATAGCTTTTCATTAAAATTTTGGTTGGGGGTGAGGAAGCCAGTAAAGCACCATTGTCAGAAATATGTTGAGCAACTTCATGAGGTGAGAGCTTGGGGAAAAGTAATGAAACACTTATATACTTAATGAAAGAATAAAAACATGAAAGAAACAATACTGAAATAGACCTTGTATGGACAATAGCAAGAGCCTACATAGAGAGAAAACAATGGGTTTGCAGGAAAAAGTATTGGCCACAATTTCTCATGTGATTCTCAGTGACACATCTAAGACACAGAGTTAGGATGACACCTGGGAGAAGCCATTCAAGTTACCACAATTCTGTACCAGCTATTAGACACATACAAGGAGAAAAGTCTTCTTACCTATAAAAAAACCTTCAGCCTTTTATTCAGGAAAAAAAGAAAACAGCAAATATTATCCCCTAAAACCCCACAAGTCTGAATCAAATTAAAAGTTTTCAGTTTTCTGGGGAGGAAAAAAAAAAAGAAGTCAAGTTTGGGTTTTATTTTTGTTGGGGTTTTTTTTTAAGAATTCCAAAAATTCCTGTAATGGACTTTCTCAAAACACAGTATTTTAACAGGAAATTTCTTACCAGTGTGGTCAAAGAAAAGCACCATTTTACAGATAAAGTCCACATTAACAAAGAAGTAGGGAAAGACTAAGAAACCAGAGGTTATGAATATGAGTGATGGGTGGAACTATTTTTGAAATCTCAGAAGGAAATAATGAGGATGAGCTCTCCAATGAAATTGAGAAAACCAGGTGAAAACATCTTGATAGTGAGATATGGCACCTACCCATCTTTTTATCTAGCTTTGATAGCCCCAGATGAGCACATGCTAAGATAAAGCAATATCTCAAAGTCCACACTGAGAACATGATCTGCTAGCAACCAGTGCTGTTTTAAAACTAGCAGGCTCTACTACACCTTTGAACCCATTAAGAACTGCTGCAAGATCTCTAGTAAACCAATGGATGATCCATCGTGTGGCGCATGTAACTGCATAGAAAAAGACTTAAGGCCTCTGGAGAGAACAATTCTGCACTGGAGGGGAGATGGACAGGGCAGTCTATAAATCCTTTTGCTCTGTAACTTCTGTAATTAAGCAGAACACATTGCTCATTCTTATGATTCAAACATAATCCTGCTGTTGTCTCGACTGTACAGGATTTGCAGACTCTAACTGTTTTAATGACAATGCACCAAAGAAAGCTTTTTCTTTGCTTTCACAGACAAATCTAGGGTCCACATCAGGAGGGAAAGAATCCAGTGGTGTGTGAGGGATTTGGTCTTATAATTATCTTTCCAATTCTAGCATATTCCTTTATTTGAAATTTACTTAAACAACTTTAAGGCTGGAGCTGGGGGTGGGGAGGGGAGCAGAATGGATAAAGAAAACACATTTTCCACTGCAAAGAGATGCAGAAACCCTTATGATACAACGCAGCTTCACTAACTGCAATATATACTTGCAGACATGCATGCATATTTTAGAAAGTAGGTACAAAAAAAGAGAATGACAACACTGCTTTCTGCTAATGAGTATTTGCTAGTGCCAGCCTTTGCTAACAGATGTTCATAGTGTCAAAGGAAAGTAAAACCCTGGACAGATATTTACCATCACATTAATGGTTCTCCTGAATTCATTTTATCTACCTTTTCCAGACCAGAATGAGTTCTACCTTTTCCTCTTCTCCCTAACTTTCAAATAAGTCAAGTAAACCTGGGTGTTTTTTGGTTTGGGGTTTTTTTTTTCTTTTGGTCAGGCTTCCTAAGTCCCATAGCTCTGGGATTCCCACAGCAGCAGCTTCCACAGAAGTCTGCCCAGCGCCGTGACCTGTTGCCTCTTCTAAATGATTGCAGTATCAGTGACTGGGGGTGGGGGGAGAGGAAGGATCTGTCTTGGTTGTGCCGAAGCATGAGAAATACCAGAAACAGTGTGTGTGTCATTGAAAGACAGGTGGTAAACACTGAATGTGCTTTGAGACCCTCTGTTAATTCCTGCAGATCTTCTCTCTCACTATACAGACATAAATCGTAAAATCTGTTTACTGGGAATTCCACCTATAGGATAGCCTATCTTTAATAGCACCCATAACCTGTAGTCAGAAGAGCAACTTCTCTTCATGCTTTTCTATACTCCAAGTGGAAGTACTGAAATAAGGATTTTTCCCTTATATTCTTCCTTCTTGCAACACCACAAAGATGGCAAATCTTTTCCTTACTGGGAGCCAAGAGTTCCTTCTAACACCTTTGGCAAAACACATTTTAATGCCCCTGATAGTGTTAATCTGCTACTGTGCAGAAAACTAAATCTTTACAGGCTACATGAAATTGGACTGCAGGCCACGCCTGGTCCAGGGACCATGAATTCTCCATCACTGCTGGCATGTAAGGCAGATGAGGACTTGCTTTAATAGAAAACACCATTTTGTCTCTAAAATGCATCAATAGAAAGTCAAAGATCTGGCATCTTTGAGAACAGAGCACTCTCCACCTGCCACTGCCAAGGAGTTTGCTCACTGTGGTATAGATGTTTAGCAGCTGCACAAAGATTGTAAGTAAAATGTATGCCATTATCTTCTCCTTTGAAAGCTGGCTCATTCTGATCAATAAACTATCTTGGTTATGATGCACAGAAAAATTTTCTCCTGAGGCAATTTCACAAAGTGATAGGCTCTTTTAAGATCTCATCACAGATTCTCCACGATTCCACATGAATGCAGACTGAAGACAAATATTGATACCGCTAGAAATGCTTTGGAGAGTTAGTGATCCTTCTACCTGAAAGATAAATTCAAAGAACTCCTGCTCAGGGAGTGCTAAGGTGCTTAAGTGTTATTAGGGAGCCTCCAGCTTTAGGCAACTCAGCTTGAGAAAGCCATAAGTGATTTCTGGAAGCACTGAGGAGGTGGCAAACTTTAGGAGGAGATGCACTCCTGTTGTGATGGCTCTGCAGCCAGCAGCCTGCAAGGCAGAAATTCTTATTACACTAACAAGGGTTTCCCTTGGGAGCATCAGTGCCCTCCTGCTTGAGAGGTGTGATGGTTTAGCCCCTGCCGGGGTCTGAGACCACGCGGCCGCTGCCCCTCCCCCACAAAGGGAGTGAAATACAAAGCCCCGAGACTGAGATAAGGACAGGTTTAATACAACAGAGCAACAGCAACACAACAAACAATAACAATAAGAATAACAGTGATAACAATGAACAGAGCAAAGTATATACCGATACAGCAGTGAGAGAACCGGCTGCGCCAACCTCACGCGATCACCGATTCTTCCCCGAGCTCGCACCAGGATGTGACGTCAGCATGATATATGAATAACCCGGCTAGAGCTTCCCCCCCACTGCTGGGGAAACTTAACCCTATGCTGGCTAAACCAGGACAGAGGGACAAGGCTTTTACCCCACTTCCACTGCAAGCCAATGCACAGCAGTACTCATACCACCTGCAAAGACTGCTAAAATTAAAAGAAGGGTTCCCACTGTGTTTGGGAGGCTTTGGAAAAACGTACGAAGTTTAGGAAACACCTGTCTCTTGAGCCTAGATAGTGCTAAATGCAAAAGGGATCTCACACTTTTTTTTTTTCCCCAATGGATACACAAAAATACTCAGAGACCACTGCTCTGAACCTCATTTGTTTGTTCTTCAGTGCAGTATAAGTTGCATATTCCTCATGCAAGGCCACCACATTAACTCATGTGTCATACTCTCTTGCTCTTCAGAAGACATCAAGGCAATTTGTGCACTGAGCCCCAGACTGCAGGCTAAACTTGATTTACCTTCTCTTGTGCCAGCTGTTGATTCAGGATCTCTTCAGCCACACAAGGTATTGTCTCGCCTGAAACTTTTCCTATGGGAACATCACAGATAGCCATGAACCACAAAGGACTACCCCTAGTAGTCCCACCTAGTACTACTTTTACCCATTTTAGGAAAGCTGCTTCTCCATTCTGTGCCCATTTCCTCCCTCTCAACTCAATAAATCTCATCTGAAGAAAAAAAGATTATAAACTCTTCATACCTGTCATACCCTTTTTGTGTATTGGTACGGCATCTGACACATCAGATCTCAGCTGGTATTTTTTTCATTATAACTAGTACTCAAAGTTTGGTTGATTGACTGCAGAAAACCACAAGCTATTTCCACTTCACCTGAAGATATCCTAAATCCCATGCAAATGAGGGACAGATATATTTGTTTATCTACACAAGCAAAGACTTTAAATTCAGAGGAAGTGACAGTAATTCAGATAATACACAACCACTGCGCAAAATTATGTGCTTAGTTGCTGCCATTACTCTTTCACTAATCTGCAATATGCAGAAACTGTGAATTTAATGAGCTTCATAATTATTTTGTTCTCAAAATTCCTTACTTTTTGGTACTGACATTATTTCAAATTATAATTTTTACACCATGTCCCTAGTCAATCATGTCAATTCTCTGAAAGATGTACCTAAAGTAAAATAGTAAAATCAAGAGAGAGAAGGAGAGGTTGATTTATCTCAAGGACTTTGCATCTTAAATAGTCAGTAAAATATTAAACATCCCTATCAATAACAGGTGGACTGTATTATAAGCTTCCTCATAACTGGAGTTCTTAGGAACAAAATGACATCTTCCTCAAAAGGTGTCAAGAATTTCATTTAGTCCTTTTTATAGTGGGGGCCATCAATCTATCTTAACATTTATTGGAGAGAAAATAATTGTCTTTTCTTTTTGGCAATGGTATTTCATTATATGCAGTAGGATAAATAACTACAGTTCAAAGCAAAATAAGATGAAAATGTCTCTGTATTTATTCCTGAGGTTTCTTTTCTTCTACTTGTTTAATTTCGTGATGAAAAAAAAAATTATAATTAAATTAAGCTTGATTCTGATTTAAATGCACATCTTAAAGCGAAAGCAGAGAAATTATTTTCGTTTTCAAAGTTGTTATATCCCAATTGATCTTCCACACATTGGCATTATTATCTGATTGTGAAGATATATGCATTTATCAAAAGCTAGAGCCATCTGTCTCAATTCTATGTAATTTCATTACATATTCATCATTTATCTAGTCTGAGTATGTGACATGGGACCCTACTGACTAGCAATTCTAAACTTATTATCACTTCACACTGTGTTTGGATGGACATGAGGCTGTCGACTTCCATTAATCTACTTTTGATGTAAAAATCATCATCTTGGGATAAGCCTCAGAGCTCCTGAATAATCAGGCCACACTGCTATGTAAATATAGAGGCACCAACCTTTTTATAAAAAAGCCTGCAGCATTTATTCCTGCTGTCTTTCACCATCAGTAGGCAGATGTCACCCTGCAGATGCGTCTAGGGAATGGAAGTATAAATCTCAGCAGATTGGCACACCTGTGTATGTAGGCACACACTGTCCAAATGTTACTGTTATTCTGCCAAGCATGACTCCTGAATGTGGAGATGTGCAGGAATTAAGGGATTCAAGGAGAAGTTTTCTAACCCAGGAAACTAGTCACAGTTGCTGGGAGGTCTAGCATAATTAGAGAGTAGGGGCTGCATCAACCCGTTGCAAATCTAAAGGTATTTAACTTCAGTCTATCAATCAGAGTAACTTGAAACTGCTAGTTCATTTCAGAATGGACTTTGGAGAAGTCATTGCCTGTACAACAATATTTTGAATGCTTGACAGAGTAACCAGCCATCTTCTTGACCTCTCCAGTTGCATAATGCAGCCATTCCTTTTGCTTTGTGTGTGCTTCAAAGGGGAGAGACTCTTGGGAGAGACAGGCTCTGAGCCAGATTCTCCCTGGGCACAAACAACTGGCACCAGCTGACAGCCTGGACTCCACGTGCTTTCCGTGTTCATGAATTATCTATTGCATTGAAACAAAGATCATCGAGATAACAAAAGATGGTTCATTATTCATGTGGAACTGAACTCTGATTTCAAAAATGAGGTAAAGTGATGGTAACTACTGCACAGACAATTATTTGACTACTTCACATGAATTTACTTTGACTGTATCCAATTCCAGTTTGCAAACTCTTTTTGTGAATGGTGTAGTGAGCAAGCTACTAGGCAAAAGTATGTGCTTAAACCTGTGGCTACTGCAGAATACTTAGAGTGGAATTTGGTTTTGTGAACATGAATATTCACACTGGAAATCTCATTTTAAAAATCAGGCTTATCCTATCTGGAAACACAAAGATAGGCTATGATTTGTCTGTCAAAAGGATATATGTCTCAAACTGCACATTATGCACACTTGAAATTTATGAAGCATCCGTAGGGATGGTAAGAGACAGGATTTTATTCCCAATGGCTAACTATCAGCTCTGCTGCTTTTCAGAAATTGTTTTTCATTGCTGTTTTCCCATCAGTTAAAAGAGGATGAGAGCATTTGCCTTCATCTCTGGATTTCTCTGATCTCTACCAGACAAAAAGTTCTGTATCACAAATCAACACCAGTAACAATCATCCCAGTTACACAAATGTCAATGACTGATTAACTCATGAGCAGCAAAAAAAGACTGCAGTTGACAAATATACCTTGTCACTAACCAAAGGTCTGCTTGAACAGTTCAGTGCACTGAGATGGATCCTAAACTCCCAGGACAGATGCCGAACCCACTGGCCAGATGATCATGGTGGCAGGCAGCGTCCTTCTGCTGGATGCGGGGATTTGCACAGGGAAATAGAGTGCATAAGTTCACACATGGTAAATTCACATCCCACTTTATGGAGCCTCACTATCTTCATGCAGACAGACCTCATGATGCCGGCTTCTTTCCCAAGGAGGCACAACGTATTTTAGTATGTGGAAGCTGTGACCAGGAATACCTAAGTGATGCAGAAAACGGTGATGGAGCCTGCTCCCAAACCACAATGTGGGAAGCCATGTGGGAAGTCGCAACGGGTCTCTGACAGCATTAGGTCAGCAAGTGAAAGCAAAATCCCATCATCACCTATACTAGATGGATCCAAAAACTAGATCTTAAGTCCCAGAGAGGAGTATTGCCTGATCACGCACAAGTTGGTTGCAGGCACGTGGCATGACTAGATGTACAAGTTTGCAGTGTTTGATCCCAGAACTCAGTCAGAGAAGACAGTGATACAGGGTAAAAATTATCACCATGCCCAAAGCAAATGGACTATTCTTGTGGAAAGCAATGCCAGGCTGCCTACAGTCCTTGAGATAGCTCTGAGCCTGCTAATAAGAGTGCACGGGGTAGAGGAGCTCAGTGCTCTCTAGAGCTGCAGCAGCACAGCCAGGAGACCTCAGCTTTGCATTCAGCTCTGGCACCAGAGTAGATGACGCTAGCTTGGGGCTTTCTCAGCACCGCAATACACTGTGCAGTCTACAAATGCTGTAAATCACTTGGATGCCTTTAAAACTGTTACCCGCACTTTCTCTAAAACCAACTTCCTGACCACTGAAAGCCATTAAACACTCCATTACATCGCAAATTAACTGTAACATTGTGTTCAAGAGCTAGTTCGGATAACTAAAGTCTTTTTGCTTTCCTTACTGTATAGGAAAATTGTCCCTTTCTGTATTTTTCCTACCTTATACAGTCCACTGAATGGTCCTATGCTGTCAAATAATCGTTGCCTTTACCTCAGCTGTCTAGCTAAATTTTCATGACTGACAAATTTCTCCTCTGGTTATTTAAGGGGAGGCTTTATTGACTTTGCAAAGTGCTTCACAGTTCTGACAGTAATAAAGCATACTCTAACAATTAAAGTATTTAAGTCAAAGATCTGGTTCACTTCAGTTGAGGCTTAGCCCACCTGTGCCTGTGAACACACGCACTGGTTTTAAAGTCTCCTTCCTTTACCAAAGTCACAGATTCTGGCAATGAACCTTCCTGTAACTATAACATTTAGACACACGTCAGTCAGAATTAGGAAAGAAACATGTGCCAAGCACCACTGGAAAGCTGGTCATCTGTAAATGTAACTACTAACTCTCATCTTTAATTACAACCCTAAGATTTCTTTTTCCTCTTTGCCAAGCATTCCTGTTAGTTCTGATAATTATAGTGAATACTTACTAAAAATTAAGCCACCTACACAAATCTGTCCCCAAAATAAGTGTTGGAAGAAAATTATAACATCTCCCTGTCATTTCATAGGTATCTGTATCGTCACTAGATTTATGTTCTAATGCTACATTATTACCTATTACCATAGTTGTTAAAACCTTACTTTTCATGCTAATGAAAATGATGAAAGACAGGGGTTTTGACATAAATACTGTAATAAGAACCATATTAATGTGACAGACGATTGCTCCTCTGTGACAGACTATGAAATCCTGTGCAAGAGTTACAGGAGGTTCATTTACATGTCTGCTCATCTATCTCTCCCTACAGGGAAGCAAGGGACTCATGTTCAATATTGGAGGGGCATGAAAATCAGAAGTAAGATAGCAAACAGTCACAGATAGTCATTCTAAAAAGAAATGCATTCCGAGTCATACTTCCTTTCTTAAGTGCCCATAAGCATAAAATGTCAATTATGGGACCTAAGGTCAGACTCCTAAAACCTCTTTTCAGGCATCTAATTATGTACCTCTAGACAAAACTTCCAAAATGTAGGACAGAAGCGGCACTACCAGCAAAATGGGATTTATGCTCCTAAACCACATACTTCTGTTTTGAATTTGTGACATTTTTCTTTCACCAAGTTTGACATGAGTGTCCAGTCATGCTACCACCCCAATTCTTTCCATGGCTTTCCTAGCAGTTTTCACAGGTTGCATGTGTGCTCTACTTCTGAGGAATATATCCTGACTGACCTCAAAGAGAGATGTGGGTAACAGGCAGCAAGGGAGCCAAGACACTTATACATTCCCAACCATGGATAATCTGAAAGACATCATGCAGTAGAGACACAACCACTGATCAGCCATCCATCTTTCAGAGTACTGTGTTGTGTCAAAGAAGATACAGAAATATGATCATGTCATACTGACTTCCTTTTCTCTGATCACACTCAGTTTTACATCAGTTGTGACTCCACTGATTTCAACCCAACCAATGACTTGGATTAAGACATTATAGTTTTATTCCAACTCACACTGCTACCTGATCTGCTAATGCCACAGTAACTGTCATGCTGCATAATGGGTGCCAAATGCAGACTATTCCATCATGAGACAATAATTCTCCCTATCCTTCCAGAAAATCCCCAAACCAAACAAAAACCCCACAAAAATACAACACGCCACAAAATTAAAGAAAATAATAAAGACTTGTTTCTATTTTCTATTAGCAAAATACCTTACAAACTTTTTAGAGCTGTTCTCCTTGCAAAGAGGAAGAAAACAGCAATCACATAGATAATTTATTATTAAAACTCTCATTAACTGATAACATGCGGACAAAGATAGGTTTCCCCATTTTTAACAATGTAAACATGGTATCTGTTAGAGGGACTCCCTGAAGGTTGCTTGGCTTTTCACATCTTTGCTGTCTTTCTATCCCCTCTTGCTTTATTTTGATTACCTTTCTGCAAACTTACAGTCTTATTAGCATAATTTTCTACACTTTTAATGTTCATGTGTTTGTTCTTTGGCCTTCCTTGAGCAAGTGGCTAGGACTGATTTCTAATTTGTCTTGAAAGGTGCAGTTACTATTTTCCTCAATGAGGAGAGTAACTTGAAAAAAAAAGACCTTCTCTCTCATCTGTTTCTTATCCTTGAAAAACTTAATGAAGTGAAATTTCCAAGGCTGCTTGTGGCATCACCTTTCACTCTACGGTTTAGCACATTTTGCTTTAGCAGCAGTTCAAAACTTCACTATCCTACATCTGATGCCTTCTGCTCACTATAAATATCTGCAGTACAGTAAGAAGTTAAAAATATTAAATGAGTACAGAACACAGGAACCTACAGACACCATAAAATCAGCACTAGCATGCTTAACTGAAACAGCATCACAAAAAATTCCCAGATACACATTTGCTTTTGTACCATATGATCAGTTAAAGTTTAGGCTTTTCTGGTTTTCATCCACTTTCACCAAACATGTTTGTATTTTTAAGCTTTCCTCTACAGGGTGCAAGGTCTGAAATTTAAATGTTTGTGAAAAGAAGCAAAGGCAAAATATTTAGCAATAAAGTAGTATCTTCTGAGGTTTTAGCAAAACCCTCAAAGACTGTCAATGGAGTTATGAGATGCAATGCATACTGCATCTTTCCACTGTTCTGAAGGCAAGTGCTGAGCCACAGAAATTGGCCCTGAGACTTTCAGAAGAGAGGCTTTTCCAGTATGGCTTATTAGCACTATTTTCATGAAATCAGATAGTTAGGAAAGCCCAATACTAAGAGCCTGCTCTTCGCTCCATGTATGTAACAACTGTATCATGAAACAAGAATGGAAACTGAGCTATGATTGCAGGAACCTGCTTGCTCAAGGTCATACAGAACATCCTAATATGTTGGTCACCTAGTTCATTCTGCAGTGCTTAACCCATCAGGCCACATGCCTTGCAAAAGAAGACACACTGTGTTAAATATTGTATTTGTATGGCACCTTTGCTTCTAGGGTTTTTTTGGGTACAGAAGATACTGTCTTTCATATCATGTGTTTGCCTTCACTATCGGATGCTGCAAAGTCAGCAAGGTTTGATAAAGCTATGAAGTAAGAACCTTTGCTTGACTGCAGGGTCAGTTTGGGACTCATGACTCTTGTGCACTGGGGAACTGAGCCCTGACAATGATTTATTTGTCAGTGCACTATACTGACAGCCAAATCAGCCAGAGAGCAAGTAAGAAATAAAAGGGCAGAGAGAAAATATTTGGGTTTGAAATTGTTCTGAAAATTTCTAATAAAAAAATCAATTACAAAACAAAAAATTGTTGTATAGCGTTTAAGGCTATGTACACTGGCCTGCAGCAAGAAGCAAAGTCATTTATCTTCAAAGCAATGATCACAGACAAAAATAGGAGTGCCTTTTTTTTTCCCCCACTTGAAAATCCTAGGCAAACTGGGTTGCTAATTTGATTTCACCACTTTCAAGAAACCACTTCAATTATTGGGCCTATAGGTTTGCAATATTCATTTTCAAAAAGTTTCCAAGGCTGCCTTCTCAGAAAAGTTCTGTGTCATGAGTTTAAAATTGCAGATAACAAAACAGCTCAAAAATATCTTAAAAAAACAGCAGAGAGAAGGGATGCTGCTTGTGAAAAATTGAAGCCTCAGCAGACTAAGGTTCAACTCCTCTATCTGAAACATTTAACAAAGCACCTTCTCAATTTTCAACCACTCCGAGACAACAATCTTTTTTTGGATAGGTACTGACTGCATGGTCTTTCAGGCACAGACCTGACTCTTCTACACTCTCTGCTTATACAGATGCAGAAACAATGGCTGCTAGCACCCTTTGTAAAATTAGCAACAATAAAAAAGCTTGTCTTAGTGGGGGAAGAAACACAGGCAACATGACTGGTTGCAGCCCTCATCTCTAAATGTCTTTCCAAGGTTTTCAGTCTCGCCACTGAACCAAGCATGTCGAAGTGATGTTTCTGCTCTGCTCGGCACGCTGCACATCCCTGCCGAACACCTGAACCCCTTCTAGCTCCCTGCTTACGGTCTGTAGCTGTTTAGAAGACAACACAGCTAGGAGCAACGATGTGAAACTTTCCGGCCTTTGCTCCCTCAGAAGTAATCCCTTAAAGTTTCCTTGAAGGAGATAATGTTAGCCTCTTACACTGGTTGCTACCTGTTCAATATTTATGACAGGCTCCCCTACCCTGCCAATGGGTTCTCTGACTTGCCAAGAAAGACACCAAGCTCACTGCAGCCTGACACAGCTCCTGAGCAGCACTAGATCCTTCCAACTCCAAACCTGCTCCACAATGCACTGTCCTGCCCATCCAGTGTCTCTTCTGGAAATCCTTTGCTGCTGCCCCAGGAAACCTGCTCTCGGTCCTGTTCAATGCGTCCTCAGCTCTCCCTGCTCTTCCTCCTCCATGCTCCTCCCTGCTGCTGGGCTTGCTCCATGATGCACTGGCCAGCCTTTCTACACAATGATGTTTACTGCATGGTTTTCAACTGCTCCATGACACCGGGCAGGGGCGGGAGGCAATACACTGCATGTGTCCTTAAGTTCACTGGCCTCTGGAAGACCCCACAGTTAACGAGGATGCAGAGATCTTCCCACATCTTTAGACAGCCTGAATCACACCTCAAGTGGATTCCTAACACAGGCGGTGGAAATACACCATGGCCACAAGGAAATGTGTAGAGTTGCTAGATGTTACACCTGGTTCTGGCATAATGTCATTGTTCCAGTGCCACTTCTTTCCTGCTTGCTGTTTGCATCCAGGTATAGGGAGATGTAGAAGGGGTCAACTAGAGATATGAGAATACCCATATCTCAGTTAAGAAATAAGGTATTCTCTGGGTTCAGTTGTATATACTCCCTACCCAGTTTAGCATCTTCTTTCTCTCATGGTTCAGGAGCAGTGTTGGATGCTGATGAAGAAATTTTGGTCTAGTGTCAGTAAGTCATCTGAATACAGTATAAATGAGCACAAAATAACTAAGCTGTTTTGGTACCTAATGAGTAAAATACAACACCACCACTGTGGCATTTTCCCAACGCTTAAGAATGTTTAAGAAAGGGGGAAAAGGATTCTGGGGCAGGAGTTAGCAGGGCTTATTGACAGGGCTTTAAACTAGATATGAGGGGGGACGGGGAGATAACTGGGCCTGTTAGGAATAAACTGAAGGGAAGCATGCCAAGGCATGAGGGATGGTGGACTAGTGAGGGCTCTCCCTCTGCCATTCCATTTGAGAGAAGGGCTAGATGTTTAGAAATCATGGAAGCACCTGAGAAGGGTCTGGAAGGAAATGGGGCCCACACTCACAAAAAGGCATTGGATTCATTAGCTCATCTCAAGTGCATCTATACCAACGCACGCAGAATGAGCAACAAACATGGGGAGCTTGAAGCCATGATGCAGCACAAGAACTATGACATACTAGCTATAACAGAAACGTGGTGGGATGCCTCACACAACTGGAGTGCAGCAATTGATGGCTACAAGCTCTTCAGGAGGGATAGACAGGGAAGGAGAGGTGGTGGAGTGGCCCTGTATGTTAGAGAATGCTATGACAGCTCAGAAATCAAGTATAGTGATAACAGGGTTGAGAGTGTTTGCATTAGGTTAAGGGCCAATAAAGCGGATCTTGCTGTGGGAGTCTGCTATAGACCCCCCAACCAAAGCAGTGAGGTGGATGAAGCTTTCTAAAAATAGTTGGGAGAAATCTTGTGGTCACTTGTCATTGTTCTTGTGAGGGACTTTAACCTCCCGGGTATCTACTGGGATCACAACACAGCAGAGCAGGAACAATCCAGGAGGTTCCTGGAATGTGTGGAGGATAACTTCCTCACACAGCTGGTGAGTGAGCCGACCAGATGCCCTCCTGGATCTGCTTCTTGTGAACAGGGAAGAGCTTGTGGGGGAAGTAAAGGTTGGAGGCCGTCTAGGGTGAGATCATGAGATGATTGAGTTTTCGATCCTTGGAGAAACAAAGAGAGGGGTTAGTAAAACTGCCACCTTAGACTTCTGGAGGGCAAACTTTGACCTGTTCAAAAGACTGATTAACAAAATCCCTTGGGAGGCTGCCTTGAAGGATATGGGAGTCCAGGAAGGCTGGACATACTTCAAGAGCGAAGTCTTAAAGGCACAGGAGCAGGCTGTTCCTGCGTGCCAAAAAACAAGCAGGCGGGGAAGGAGACCGGCATGGCTAAACAGGGGCCTTTGGCTGGATCTCAAGAACAAAAGGAGAATCTATGACCTTTGGAAGAGGGGCCAGGTCTCTCATGAAGACTATAAAGATGTAGTGAAGTTATGAAGGGAGAGCATTAGGAGACCAAAGCACAGCTAGAACTCAACTTGGCTACAGCTGTTAAGGATAACAAAAAAATGTTTCTATAAATTCATTAACAACAAAAGGAGGATTAGAGAAAATCTCCCTCCTTTATTGGATGCAGAGGGAAACATAGTAACAAAGGATGAGGAAAAGGCTGAGATGCTCAACGCCTACTTTGCCTCAGACTTTAGCAGTGGAACTGGCTGTTCCCTGGACACCCAGCCTCATGAGCTGGGAAATGGGGAGGGGAAGCAGAATGAGGTCAGCACAATTAAAGAGGAAGTGGTCAGAGACCTGCTACACCACTTGGATGCACACAAGTCTGTGGGACCGGATGGGTTACACCCAAGGGTGCTGAAAGAGTCAGCAGATATGCTCGCCAAGCTGCTTTCCATGATTTACCTGAAGTCATGGCTAACTGGGGAGGTCCCATTGGACTGGAGGGTGGCAAATGTAACACCCATCTACAAGAGAAGCAGAAAGGAGGATCCAGGAAACTATAGACCTGTCAGTCTGACCTCAGTGCCAGGGAAGGTCATGGAGCAGATCATCTCGAGTGCCATTAAAAGTTATATAATGGACAACCAGGGGATCAGGCCTAGTCAGCATGGGTTTATAAAAGGCAGGTCCTGCCTAACAAACCTGATCTCCTTCTATGACAAAATGACTCAACTACTGGACAAGGGAAAAGCTGTCAATATTATCTACCTGGATTTTCAAAAAGCATTCGACACAGTTCCCCATAGAATTCTCATAGGAAAACTGGCTGTCCATGGCCTGGATGAGCGAACGGTCTGCTGGATCAAGCACTGGCTGGATGGACGGTCCCAGAGTGGTGGTCAATGGAGTTAAATCCAGCTGGCAGCCGGTCACAAGTGGTGATCCTCAGGGCTCAGTGTTGGGACCATTTCTGTTCAACATCTTTATTGATGATCTTGATAAGGACACAGAGTGTATCATCAGTAAATTTGCAAATGACACCAAGTTAAGCAGGAATGTTGATCTGCATGAAGATAGGGAGGCACTACAGAGAGACTTGGATAGATTGGATCCGTGGGCCAATGTCAACGGGATGAGCTTCAACAAGGCCAAGTGCCACGTCCTGCACTTGGGCCACAACAACCCCATGCATCATTACAGGCTTGGGGAGGTGTGGCTGGAGAGCTGTGTGGAAGAGAGGATCTGGGGGTTCTAACTGACAACTGAACATGAGCCAGCCGTGTGCCCAGGTGGCCAAGAAAGCCAACGGCATCCTGGCTTGTATTAGAAATAGTGTGACCAGCAGAAGTAGGGAGGTGATAGTCCCCCTGTACTCTGCACTGGCGAGGCCACACCTTGAGTATTGTGTCCAGTTTTGGGCACCTCAATATGAGAGAGATAGAGGTGCTGGAGCGAGTGCAGAGGAGGGCAACGAAGCTGGTGAAGGGCCTGGAGAATAAATCCTGTGAGAAGCGATTGAAGGAGCTGGGACTGTTTAGCTTGAGGAAGAGAAGGCTGAGGGGAGACCTCATCACTCTCTACAACTACCTGAAAGGACATTGTAGAGAGGTTGGTGCTGGTCTCTTCTCACAGGTGATTAGTGACAGAACAAGAGGGGATGGCTTTAAACTGCAACAGGGGAGGTTTAGACTGGACATTAGGAAAAAAAATTTCACAGAAAGAGTGGTCAGACAGTGGAATAGGCTGCCTGGGGAGGTGGTGGAGTCACCATCCCTGGATGTGATTAAGGGTCATTTAGATGAGATGCTGGGGGATATGGTGTAGGGGAGAACTTTGTAGAGTAGGGCTGATGGTTGGACTCGATGATCCCAAGGGTCTTTTCCAATGTGAATGATTCTGTGAATGTATGATGATCCCTAGTTCCAAGATGAAGCATGTCTGGTGTTCATGTCATATTTGGAAAGATCTGGAATTGTAAAGCCATTTTTAATGCATCAAAACAGCAAATGGATCATCAATGTGCCTTTTTTTTTATTTAAGTCAGAACGTGGCAACCTCAACATTCAAAAGCAGGCTTCATTACAAAAAGAGAGAACTTATATGCTTATTGCTGACTTTCTGGTTTATATCAAAAAAAGGCTCCTCCCAACTAAATGTTTTGTGAGGATTATGTTATATTTCAGTTGAAATTTTCTCATTTTTTAAGCAAAATACGAAACCAACATAATGTTAGTTTTCAAAAACTAGTAATAGTTACTAGTAGCTTGACACTATTTAGCTTAAAGAAAAAGTTCTCTTCTTTATTTTCAATCAAAAGACATATATAGTGTGTAACTCATTGCAGCATTTGCTCTTGCACTAACGGGGGGGAAAAGTTATATTTCTCATTATCAGTTCTTGAACTACAAATCCAAACACTAACAGGTATGACTCAGTGTTTATGCTTCTGAAGCACAGGAGTTAAAGGCAGAAACAACCCACGCAAGAACCTTAAAGGAGGATTTGCCCTGAAAAATGATCACATAAAATTAGATCTTTTTATTCTACAAACCAGTTCACCTTGTGTATTCACACACACATGCTCATTTTCTTATGAAAAACAGACTTTTCATCAGTATTCTCTGACAACTATTGGCACAGCTCTCTGGGAATGAGCTGTCTTTTCCTGGAATCACATGAATTCTTTGTATTTTTCCATCCATCCCTGTGCTGCCTACTATAACTATTCTAAAAGTACAAGTTCGGTTGTAAAATTAAGAGACTGGCTTCAGGGAAGAAAAAAAAAAAAGAAAAATTTTAAAGGAGATAAAAGAAAGGAAGTAAAGTCTTGTTTTCTTACTTTTTTTTTTAATCTGTGTGTTCAATGTAGGGTGATTTCCAAGCATCTCTGGCGACTACAGACTTTGTTGACTTGATTCAGAAAGACTAGATCACAGGAAAAGTAGTACCACAGGAACCATGACAAATTCGTGAGAGATGGGGACACTGTGCTCAGAGAAGTGCAGACCCAAAGAGGCTCTGATCTGCTGATCCTAAAAGTTGTATTTAAGTATGGTACCAACCAAGTAACTTTCAAAGCACAGACATACTTTGTAAAGTAAACCTGCTCCTGTGATGCGGCCTATGAAAATCACTCAGTTAGCTAAGATAACTTTTCAAGGTAAAGGACTTGGTCTGATATTTCTCACCTGTAAAATTTCCACCCCTAAATGATGCTGCAGAGACAATCAGATCCAAGCTCAGCCTTCCACTGAAATGTAATACCTAAAATCAGCAGTCCAGGTCCCACACGCTCAGCAGACCATGGAGAAGAAACAGCATCTCCCCAGGGACAACTGGCTTTCAAGTGGCCTCTGAATTCTTCCCTTCCTGCTGTGAGCAGCTGACCTGTGGAGAGAAAGCAAGGTGAGACGGCTCCAAGCCTCCTTGCTTTATAAAGGCAATTTATAGTAAAATCTACTGAAATCAACACAGCCAGGAGCTTACCTTTTATAACAGATTTTTCTGTGCATAGGAATACTGTAAAACAAACCTTTTTTTACGCAAAAACTGTTTTATAGAAAGATAAAATTACTGTGTTTATATCCAGGTCATGCCAGAATAATGTATTTGACTAAAATAGTTACAGCAAATTTTTCTACCATAAAATGTGCTGCATATCAGACAGAACTGTGAGCCTTCCTCCCTTTCATATTTATGAACTTCAGTATGGAAGCTAAAAAGCAAGCAATTTGAACAGATGTGATGTTGATGGGACTCTGCTCTTTCTAGAATTTCATGTTGTGCTATCATAAGCCAGCTGGGAGACTAAAGAAACAGCCGTCATGAAATTCATTCAGCATGCTTGTGTTTAGCATGTGGGATGTACAGTTTTTTTTTTTTTTTTTCTTTAAATAGCAAACTGTTTGTAGCACACACACAAAAGCCCCAAGAGGTGCAAAGCTTTGAAGAGCAATATGAAATAGCTTCTGCCCAAAGGATCAATGAGCAATCCGCAGTTTCAGTCACCCTCACATAAAAATGGGAAAATGTATAATCCCACTGAGTAGAAATATGGCAATATCTCCATTATTGGTGAAATAACAGTACTCTCTCAAGACACCAACAGAGCTTTCACATGATACTTCAGCATTTTAATTAAGATAAGCATATCTACCTGCGCAACTATTTATATTACATGGTACCTAAACTTCCCAACAGGTGGTCAGATTGTCCAGTGCCATCAGTGCACAAAGGTGTGGCATGAACTCACTATAGTCTGATTAATGTGGCCTCAAAATAGAGAATAGAAAATTCTAGAAAAGTGATTGCTTGTCAGAACTTTTAGGTGGGCACTGCACCTATACAAACTTACACTTACCGGATAAGAGCACACAGTGTAGACATGGTCCTCATTTCTAATAATGAGTGCATTGTGGAAACCTGTCTCTTGTTTGCTTCCAACAAGTTGGGTGGAGATAAATAGAAACAGACTTCCCAAAACCTAAGAATTTTAAAATCTCTGTTAAATTATTCGCTCTATTAAACAAGATGATGTCCCAGAAGAAAATCTGTGAAAACTGTACTTCAGTTTGTAAACCCTTATTATTGTAGGGTCAGGAGGAATTATCCATCTTAACATATAATTAAACTTAATGGGAAATGTTTAATTAAATTAAGAAATGTGAGAAAATTCCCTCAGGCTACAAGAACTCCGATTACAATGTTGCAGTAAGCTTAAACAAGGCTTAACATACTGTAGGGCACACATGGCCAAAGTCTCTGGACTATTTTTAACATGTTGCAAAATGTTGGTAATTAGAAATAGGAAGTGTTAAATATACCCATGCCAGGTTCACACGGGTAATCTCATCAAGTAATAATTGAAGGGCTTCTGCTACTGTGCTGTGATACACACTCAGTTATAAGAAAAGACCAACCTACATCATTAGCATCTGGATTCAGATTTCAGAAGCCTGAATTTTCTGGATAGTAAGAACAGGGAAGCAAGCTTGTCATTATTATGAGCAAAATAGATTGAGAGAGTCCAGTTGTTTCCTAACAGTCAGGCTCATCTTTTACGATTAAGAGGGGATTAATATTTAAACTTTACGACCTCCTATAATTTCTAATGAAACCCATGGAGACTGTATGTATGTTAGAGGTAAAAATGCCCAATAACTGCATGATGGAACGGGAATTGTGAATTATTTGTAAAGCAGTACAAGATCCAAAAATCAAAAGGCGTTATTAAGTACCCATAAAAAAAACCTAAGGAAGCAGATTATAAACTGAGGGATATATAACAAAATCAGTAGTAAACAGAAAATTTAAGGATAAAAAGATCTGACCAAAAATTCCTGTAAGGCAAGAGGGCTCCACTTGGGTCAAGCAGAAAAGTTTCCCATGATTTAAGCTGACGTTGCTCCATGAACACTGCAGGTTTCGGTACACAAGCCCTGAGGATTCCATACAGACGTAACGTCATCTCATCTTCATCATGTAACATGCTGAAATCACTAGCGAACCACTAATTTCTGGGATGACTGAAACCACCAACACCAAGCAAAAAACCCAACCAAACCAAAAATCTATCTGCAATCTAATCAAAACATTTACCCAGAAAAATATATATTCAACACAGAGATGATCAGAGATTTGTATCCCACTGAAAGACTATACAGACTAGTGCTCTACAAACTAGAGAAGTATTGCCAAGCAAAGCTACTGTTATGAATCCCTTGGTCTTTTAAGGACAATCATTCACCTCTCCTTTCACCAGAATTCTGCTTTCTCTGTCATTTTGTGACCACTCATAAATCATTGTCACATCAAACAAAACCCCTACTGTGCTAAATGCAACAATAATCAAGGGAAGAGCATTTTAATGAGACACATAATTATGCTGTACTGTAAAATTCCTGAAGGGCTTCTTTTGATTTTTTTCATTTGCTCATCTTCCTCCTGTAATCTGTTTTGCATTTGTTTTTTTTTTGCTGCTCCCCCTGAACAGTCTGTTAGAAGAGCATCACAACTCTTGGAACTACCTTTTTCTCTATAGGAACCTATTTAGCCCCATTTCCTCAGCACAAAACAGTGCATGAAGGCACCTAACTCAAATGAACAAACCTCCAAAATGATGAGTTCCTGTCAGTTCCTGTTCAATGGATAAAATAGGGACTAGCCATGTGGAATATCTACATCTGAAGACAGAATTTTCTTTTTAAGTATCTTTGATAATCTAGTGCTGTCTTCTTCCTCCTTTTACCACCTCCTTTGCTGATTTCTTACCTACTTGTTTCTTTTCTCTAGTATGGTATGCAAACAAATGATGTTAAAGCATTAAGGAGACATTCAGGTTTCAAAACTACTTCATTTTAAAAACCAGTAGATTGTGTTTGCAGAGGGAAAAGATATCTGTCATCTTTAAATAAGCATTTGCAACTATCATCCCTGATTAAACCCTTTCACTGAATACTCACTTGAATGTAGAATAAGCAGGTACAATTATTTTGTAACAATAAGAAGAGGGAAAATAGATTTAAGGCCTGCCTCCAGCAAAAAGATCCTAAAGTAGTGGCATTTTCTACTGAACTACAGTTGGAGCACCAGCTGTGCTACTCAGAAGAACAGGTTTGTGTTTTCAGTTTTTACATAAAAACATAGTTATGTATGTTCTTCACCCGGACAGAGACTGTACCCTTCAAGCTTTTGCCCTCATCCTACACCACACTCAAACAGAAGGAAAAGTATAAATGCGTCTTGAACTTGGGACAATACGGTATCAAGAGCACAGAACGTGCTGCAAAAGCCTGCACTAATACTTGTGTGACAAACCTACTTCACCTATAGAAACTCTCTTCTAATTCTAAAGTCCCAGGAGCAAAAATGTTTAACAAGTACATCAAGTGTCTTAAGACTGTTTGGCATCTCCAGATCCTTTTGGTCAGCAAACCTGAGTTTGCTGCTATCACTTTCAGCAGTCATATTCCACCATCACATTTTGTGACTTGTAACACAGAGCTAACAAGCATAAAGCAACCCACCCTCCTAGCAAGACATACACAGTAAGAGGTGCAAGAATTATTCGCAATAGACTAAGGCCAGCCCTGTCCCTCCTGGCTTTGGCACCTACATGCACTAGCTAAACCTTAAGTTTCAGACATTGTGCCAAAACTCAAGGAACTACTAAATTATTCTACTGAAACAGCATAAGACTGTAGTAAGGAACTGCCTTAATGGTTCTGGACACCTTCGGGGCCTTGCGCTGGCTGGAAAATCATGACCCAACCTCAGCTTTTAACTCATTTAGTATTATCTCCCTCACATTAGTGAGTTTAAAACATACATATTGTTCCAGCTATAACCAAAGAGGAGAACTGCTGCTGCCCCTTGTCACATAAACACTGAAGCCTGTAAGTCATGGTAGAGTCTAGTCCAAACACACCCCTCATTAAAATGCTCTTTTTATTACCATTAACAGGGATCAGATTTATGCGTGTGTGGGGTCTTGTCTGATGGCAGCATGGGACTTCTGAAAAGACAGGAGAAAGCAGCAGCATCTTTGTAAGAAAAGAGGTCTGTGCCTTGCCTCATAAAACCTTGGGCTTCTAAAATATTAACTTTACTTGACAGTATATTTCCAGTTTGTACAGCTTTAAGCTTAACTGTCTGTCAGAAAATTATATAAATCTGATTGCCTCTGTCAGAGCCAGATATGCTTTAGCTCTCAGACTTCCCAGAAACAATGTTACTTATCCTTTAGAGATGGAGGTGGTGTAATGCCAGTACAACCAGCATCTCATTATGGAGCCTGAAGCAGTTAGTGCTGATTTTGTGCAATGCTGTATTCATTTGGGAGCACACTGACAGCAGAAGAGGCAGTAATAGCCACCCCCAACACAGAGGAGAGTGGTCCCACAAGTGGTCTGCCTGGAACCATAGAAGGCAAGGGTGGGAGATTGCCAAAAGGTCCAACTCAGCTGAACAACTGTCATGAGGAACCCAGAACAGCTCCATCTGATTAAATGGGGAAAATTCCTGGAGAGGGATCAGCTGAACCAATGCACCTTCCCATGGTTGCTGTTGTGATGCAAACCATGGCCTCTCCAACAGCTAGGCCTGAAGAAGACCTAATGTTGCCTAGCCGCCACTTCTGCTCTTCGGCAAGATCAGTTTGATGGAATATTTGTATTTCCAAGTAAAGTCAAGGCATGCTTGAGCATGTATATACCCCACACTGGGAGTTTGTCTCCTCCCTTTTCCTAAGTTTGGCAGCGTGTTGTCAGGTCTCAGATACATGAACACTCAGTCAGTACCTGGCCCTTCAGTTCTTCCCAATCCTTTCCCCCCAAAATGAGCAGGGTTTCAGATTCACATATTTGGCCCAGGATGTTCCAGTTAACTCTCCTGCCTCTACCTCTGAGCTGGATGTTTATATGTCTTCTCCCAGACGGTTTGAAGGACTTCTGTGGTCTCCAGCAGGGAACAGCCTCATTCATGTTGCAAAGAGAGAGTCAAGAGAGAAACAAAGCAAGGCAAGATCCAGAGACTGATTTGTGGGGAATTTTCCATTTGTTTCTCCAAAACAAACAACAAATGTTTCCATTCAGGTTCAAATGATATTTTCTTCCCCAATGTGATCTTAGTTAGGTCCTGTTGCACATATGCATTTTGACAGCCTTTAATTAAAGAACCATATGTTACATTTCTACAGGGTCTCAAAATATTAGCTTATGCAGGCCCCACAAATTGAAAAGTCTTGGTAGAAAACTGATTGAGGGACCTACATAAGCAGAATGATTAGCTTTAACTGCAAGACTTTTTGACTGATGAATATGTTTGCAGGTTTTTTTGTGGTTTGCCTTGTCAGAGGGACCATCACATATGAGAAGAGTCCTTTAAACAAATCAGTAAGTAATGAGAATTGCAACACTAATAACCATTCTATTAAAGTTTCTTCCTAGGAATAAAAATAACATTAGCTTTTATCGCATGCTGTGCTTTTCTAGCATAGTTTTCCATCTTTGAGTAATGACTTAGGTATAAAATAAAACTGCTAATTTGCTACGCTCAAGTTTTCACTCTCGAAACTGCTGTGCTTTAAGCTGTGTCTGCTGAAACCTGTATTTTGCATATGCCTCAGAAGTACTGCAAGGTATTACTGTATTGCTTCTGAGAGCTTTAAAGTGCTCAAAAACAGTTAAGGTTCCCCAATGACAAGCCATACCACAAGAATTCTCCACATGCTGGCAGAGCAGCTGCTAAAACCAATTAGGTCATTATTCAATTTCTCAATTTTTTCTTTAAAATGAGAGAAAAGTACAAACCTTAAGTCTCCCATATGACTCCAATAAAGTCAGTCCTCTTAGCATATAAACCCAGTGAAATTATTAATAGAATGAGGCCTGTCAACAAAACATTTGCATTAAAACAAGGATCAATAACATCAAGATGGCATGTAGCTGGGAGAATGTCCTGGGCATTTCATCTCAAGACTACTTTATTAATTTTGAACAGGTTCTTGGACTCATTTTAGGCTGTATTTAATCCTGTAATTCCTAATGCGTTCTAGTGTAATAATGTTGAAACCTTGATTGTTATCTGCATCTCATTTCCCCACTTTAATTTAGGTCTAAAAATAATAGTTTCAGAGACATAACAGTTCAAATATTTCCCCATTAGCAAAAAGCTAATTCCTGAGCTCATTCCAGGGGCAATTAAGTTGGAAAAGCAATTAAGGTTTCAGAAATCCCTGACAGTAGGAAAGGTTCAACCTAATTTCCACAAGTACATGAAAACAAAACATATTTTAGGGTTATTAGGAAAATACGGCCTCAGACTGTGGCCAAGAGCTCACAAGAGCTGGGTTATTAATAGCCTTGCTGTGTGAAGCACGTTTCCACAGCAGGTGTCACATAGGTCCCGCAAAAAAAACCTGTCAGCTCAATGCTGAATTAGTCTATGCCACAAGGACACCTGAAGAAATTTCTTGCTAGAGAACAGCCCTCTAAATGGGCTGTGCACCACCTAGACCTTCCATTTAGCTAAAGCTCTGCTACCTTTCCAGTGCTCCCATCTTTTTCCAATGCCATCTAACAGAGGTTCCCTGATACAAATAGCCTTGCTAATGGCAAAAGCTCTTGGTCCTCAGCCCCACCGTCATCACCAGCTAAACTTCACCATGTGGAAACATCCCAGGGTTATGGCAGCTTCTCCCACTCTTTCTTACTCACATGCTTCTTCTCCCCACATAAATCCAAGCAGGATGAAGAAGAGGCGGCCTTGGGAAGAAGAGCATAACAGAAATGACCGGCTTTTATTTCAGAACTGTAAACCATGTTCTAGCAAGAATCTGCATGGTCTAAGAGGTGGTGAGTAGAAATATGAGGTTTAGCGGGAAAGTCCTTGGGCATCTCACGTAAAAGGAACAATTCTTTTTCTGAATTTTCAGATACCTGCATGCAGAGTAATTGAACTTCAACCATGCTTAAATTTCCTCACCAGTCAGCTTAAAGTAAGTTTGAAGGCTGGATTCAGTTAAACCCCCTTTCCTTGAACCTTGTGGTCAGCCAAACTTACAAGGTAAGCTGAGATGACCACTTGAACAAGCTTTCTTGTCAGAGTGTCAGTACTTCCCATTAGCAGCCAGGGTAGGAAACTCACTCAGCACTTTTGCCCTTCTGCAGTAGGTGCCAGCCAGCCCCTGGAAATGCAAACACCAAGAAATCAAAACCAGAAGGAGGAGACCAGTTTTGGATTTTAGCTGCAAGTGGTAGAACCGTTACAAAACACAGGCTACAGAGGCATGTAAGATCAAGAACTGTTCATAATGAACACCTGACACTTCACAAATGCACAAAGAAGAAATGTATCTCAACCCAAATTCTTAGCAGTTCATAAAAACCAAAAGTGTGTGTGTGAAGAGAAGAATACATGCAAGAGGGGTTGTTTGTTTTGGTTAGGGGATTTTTTGTTTGTTTGGGGTTTTTTTTAATCAACAAAAACAACCCAGAAACCCCCAAAACGCTGCTGTTTGTGTCAGTACTTGCTGGTCATTCTCTCTGACAAGAACCTGGCCTGAGCCTGCCAGTACTTCCCCTGTGTGTCATGCTTTCATAATTTTAACATTACTGATGCCATAGACTGCCCTTATTGGCTCCAAGACTGCTCAAAGTCCCTCCAGAACTAGGCAGTTATAATCTAAAAATAATCAGCACCGGCATGCACCCGTGCATCGAGCCATGTCATAGCACATTTCAGAGAAGAAAGATGCCATCTATGAACCCAAGCCAGTTTATGTCAGCTGAACCTCCAACACAACTGCGAGTCCCTGTCCCAAAACATGAATCTTGGCACCCTGTACCGTAGGGTTTCCTCTGCAGCACTCATTTTAAAAAGTATTTAAAAGCAAAATAAAAAAAGCTCATATCCTAGATAATAGCATATAGCAAGTTAGTTGTGCTTTTAAATCTTCTTGTATATTTTCTAATTCAGGAATTTTTGCTCGTGGCACAGTTGCGCACAGATTTAAAACATTCAAACACATGTGCATGCCCTCTTTTAGTCTTGCCCTTAGCTAAACTACAGTTTTCCATGCCTATCAGCTTCAGTAACACATTCAGCAGGGAGGCACCCTCATGCTCTCCTCATGTGAATAAAGATGTTTGAACACTTCCTGGATATGCATGGGAGACCAAGAAGCACAGATCACGTTGTCACTTCTTGCTCAAGTCAAGTTCCATAGAAATAACCTGAATGAAGATACCAGCCTGCTTGGTAAGGATAATAAAGTTGATGAATAATGATATGTCTTCTGTGATAGCAATTTCATTCACTGAACAGATTTGACAGTACAGTGAGGTTATTATGCATTATTTTTAGTACTAGAAATCAATAGCACTATTGTCCTTTTCAGTTCAATTTGATTTAGATGAAGAGAGAATAATGAGGAGCACTGCCTCACATTAAATGGAAACAGAAATCATGTTCTTAGCAGGGTGTGTTTTATGATAAGGCAATTGTTCTGTGAACAGCTTCTTATTTCAATATTTTGGATGTTTAAATAAAGTGTGTGCTCAAGACAGATGGAAGTCTTTTAGGCAATATATTTCCCCAGCAGAAAAATAACAAATTCTTTTGTGAGGAGAGCTGATGTCAACATGATTCTCAAGGGCTTGCTGTAGAGTGGATGGGCACTGAACTCATGAGGGAGGAAGACCCCACTGAAGAATAACTGTGTGACTTGGGAATCTGCTCAGGCCTCAGTTCAAGTTCCTTGTTCTAATAAGGGCTTGAGCCTAGGACTTCCATCACCAGAATAAGTCCCCTAGTCTATCCTAGTGCCTCTTATTCTTGGTGAAAAACTTTGTAAGGCTCTCATTTTATTTTACTGCAGAATGGATTTTTTCATATATCTTTTTAAGTGTCAAACATTTTTGCAAGGCAGAAAAACTACTTTCTCCTAAACAAGGGATGCAGCAGGACAAATTTTCCTTATAGAGCTCTGTCAGAGGACTTCAGTTTTCATCTGTTGATGCAAGCAACTAAAAAGCTCACAGTTCCACCTTCCACAAAAATAAAAGTAAGTTACCTCCTCTTCTCTTCTGAATAAAACAGATGCAGCCACTTTTTACTGTAGCTCTGGGTGACAAATTGCCCGATCATACCCTGCCTTTCCCAAGTTCTAGAAGACCTACCTGCCTTGTACTCAGGCTTTAGCCCTGTGTTTTGCTGATTAGGGATATCAATTAAACTCAGACACCAGAGTGAAAAGAGCAGGCGTATTTTACTAGAAATAACTAAATAATATAATAGAATAATACAAAAAACATACAGTAAGAAGAGACAGAATAGTGCACTTAAACAAATAGGAAAATACAGGGTAATGCATCAAATCATTACTACCTGAGAGAGAGAATAGTGATTAAGAAAGATACATCACCACTTGCATATATCATCATCATCCAGATCCGCAGTCACTGGGGAGCCCCGGTTACAGCGAGGATTTGGAGAACCTTTCCCTGCAAGTGGGAAATCCTACGCGGTGCGTCCACCCACAGGTGAGGCTTCCAAAGTCGCTGTGAGCGGGTCCAACCTTATATATCTAAAAATCAGTAAACGAGAATAGCTGGCACCTTTGTTTTAAGCGGAAATATCTGGTTTTCATCTCACGTTAGGTTCCCCCCAGAGCCTGGCCAGGGCTCAAGGGAGAAGCTAAGGGAGTTTCCCTGCTTATCTAGTTAATTTATGAGCAAGGTCACCAGGCCAGACAACTGTTTCTGTGGCCCTATTATCTTGTTCACACATAAAGAAATATAAGGATACATTCAAGATAGACATGTTTTATGATGTTTAAGCTACGTCTTCTATGCATATTTCACTAATGACTCCATATGGAGTTAGCAGTTTCAGTTCAGGGCCTGTTGCTCAGGCTTCAGTATTCCCACCTTTTACATCAGAATAGTTGGTTTGCTATAACTTAGTATAATACCTATTAGCACAATGGTTATCAGTTATAAAATGTACAGGATTCATCTATAGGTCAACTCTTATTGTCCAAGCCTTAGCACTTCACCTGCCATCTTTTGAAACTGCACATGCGCTGCACAGAAATCTGCTTTGCATGAAAAATAAACGAATGAGTACCTCCTGGTGATGATTATACTGATATAGCTCCTATTTCATTAAATACATTTATTAAATTAATTAAATGACAATACTAAAACCCTCCTGTCGTGCATTCTTTTAGAGCTGCAACCGATTTTCCAGCTTCTCCACCTGAGTATATAGAGATCTAAGGGAGCCTACCTGACACCTGAGGACATGTGGAAGTGTGACAGCACATGCAGTACTTCTGGCAGAAGCTAGCTAGGTGTGTACATCCTTCCATGAGACACCACACCACTTAAACAGGGTCTCTCAATAGTATCTGTTGACCTGTTTTGTCCAGGCAACTCAGTGATCCATTCAAGTAGCAGAAGGTGGCTCTAGTCCATGAGCTCTGCCACAGAGAGCATGTGGGGATTTCCATAGACTTCATAAGGGCTGGAAAAGGAATTATAGCTGTGGCCAGCTGAAGAGTTACAGTTAGGTTGGCACCTTGCATTCAATCTCAACTGGAAACCATTCAGTGTGAGCTGCAGCACTCATTTCATCTGTCTTAAAGATGCAGACAATAAAGACACCTTGTGCCAGCAGCTGACACTCTGTTAATGACCTACACATACTTCACTGTCATGCATGATTTCTGCAGTAAATGTAGAGCCAGCAGCTCTTTCTGTCTGCTCTGTAGAAGAGGCAGCATCTTGTTGACAGAAGACACCCAGCTCCATCTCTAGACCCTTTGCTCCATACACAAATATAGCTCAGCTCCTTGCTGTCCTGGCTGATGCACATCCTGCCCATCTGCAATCCATTCCTAAGCACAGATGGGAGGCTTAATGTCCTATTACCAGCCACCCATCCCCTTACATCTTCATCTGCAACACAGGACTGATGCAGGACCATTCTACCTTGGAGACAAACAGAAGGTGGAGCAGGTTGGGCTTGAGGAAGAAGTTGCACAATTACTGTTTAGGGTAAAGGTGGCAACTTGCAGAATAACCCCCTCCTAGACATGAAACACATCTGAAGAAACCCTTGCTTCTAAGAGCAAAGCAGCACACCATATGTTTTGAATTTACACATGGTCATCAGTCAACTCCAGTACACCCTGAAGGACTCCAGCTATCCTCTGCAGGAATCTAGGCCTTGCACATGCCAGTGGTGCAACATCTTGGCAAGGCACTTTCTTACCATACCAATGCACAAGCACAAATTACAAGGAGCTTTCAGTTCTGTCACAGATTCAGAGCAAAACATGACACAAAGCCAGAGTTCTTCAGTAAAAGAAAAAGAATTAGCTTTGCAGCAGTCATTCTCTTCAGCACGGCCACTTCTACAAAGACTTTTCTCAGACACTCAGCACACCATTCAAGGGCAACTTCATAGTAATTTTAAGTCACAGAGAGAGTTTATCTGCAACATTATTATATTCTTGCTGGCATTATCCTAATTAAGGCCACTTCTTCCCTCACAAGAGGTAGTCTTGACTATGGACACCACTGGATGCCTTCAAACAGTAGGCATTTACTTCGAAAGCAACACTCCTGTGGCACTGAATAGCAGACATCTCACTCGTTTACTTACAACGCCTATCTTTTTTTTGGTTAGAAAGTAGCAAATGATCCTCCTTCACTTTGATACCACTTTGCTAAACTATCATGCTTTAAACAACAAAAGAAAAAAAAGAAGAATGAAAGAATATTCTTGGAAAATAGGACACAATGAGTGCCTCCACTAGAATGAATATAAACTAGACACTCAAGCAAGAGGGTGTGACAGTTTCCATATGCTGGTGCTTTTTTGTTTATCCTAATAAATACCCTCACTTTGATGTTCTGTCCAAACTGAGATGCCCAATAGTAGACTGAAAGCCGCATCTCATCAATTACAACAGTTAAATTCTCCTTTAAGGAGTATTATCCACAAAACACAACTTGAGGCACACCGAGCTGAAATTCCAGGTCTGTTGTAATAAGATGAGACAATTTATTGATCTCTCAGTTTGGAAACAACAGCCTCCAACCAGAGAGCTCATTTTTCTCCATCATAGCCTGAAAACACATACTTCTGGTAGCTATAAAGCTTTCAAGTAATGAGGCTTCAGGCTGCATTAACAATCAAAATCCATTAAATGGTCTACTTAATATAGCAAAAAAAATGCATAAGCATTCACATGAAATTTAACAAAAATCTAACCCACATGGAGTTACTCAAATTCTGCTAAGACTTTAACAGAGCTTGAGCATATTCACTCCAAGTTGGTGAAAATCTATAAACAATGTTGTTTAGAGTAGGAATTAAAAACTTTTTCCATTAGACAGTAGGTGCCTATTCAAATTTTCGACACCTATAAGATTTATGGTTGGAGTGATGGATTCAAAATCTGGCCTGGAGAGTGACTGCTGTACACAAATTCCACTATGGGTAAGTAACTTCACATTCTAAGTACTGGCAAAGGCTCACGCCCCCCCTCAGTCTGCCTTCTGTGCATGTGTAAAATGCCCTCCAATAAGCACAGATTAGATCACAGACTGAGCATGTCAACAGCAAAATGCTGTTGTGAAAAGGCAAATGTCTAAGACATACAAAAAGGAGGCAAGTCTACATGGTACAAAACCTCATCCTTCTCCCCTGCTCTACATTAGTTTTAGCGCTGTGTCTACTTTTAGATGCCATACTGCAAGAAAGCTACTCACCAATACCAAGGAATCCAAAATAAGTTATGGAAATCAAGAAGCGTGGAAAACTTGCACAGAAAATATGCACAACACACCACTGTCAGTGATAACATCTCTGCAGGTATTTTAGTATAAAGCCTGAAAGTTATTTTAGCACACACATTTTCCCGATAAGCATGAGCATAAAAAGTGATCATCCAAAAATTCAGACAATGTTTCTACATATAAATGTGAGCTCATTAAAAAAAAAAAAAATTAAAACCTCTGCAGCTGTCCATTAGCATACAAATCCTTGAGCCTGGTTTACAGCAAAAGACAAATATTAATGGAACACCACTATAAATCCTTGCAGTGGACCACGCTGCTGTTGAAAATACAAAGAGCTAACTAGAACTTCGGATTTCAGTTCTGGGTAAGCTACTACTATCTCCTGTGTAACTGTGTTGCCCTATCTTTGAGCTATACATTAGGACAGGGAGTTTGCAAACAACAAAAGAGCACAAAACCCTGGTATTTTTTGCAACCTGCTTTTGCAGCACTGCAAACTGAAATACTGTACACACAGTCACTACAGAAGTGGTAGGTCAGACCTTAAATTCTGCAGCAGTTTCAACTGCATTTACTCCAAGAGTTGCTTTTCACCTCTTACTTGCTATTGATTTTGAGTGGACTTAGTGTCTATTTGTGAAAGAGCAATGATGCCTCTCATCCCACATCCATTGTAAATGGCTGATATCGGTAGGCTCATACAATTGTAAAGCAGATGCATAGCTGTGCACTTATATTTGTGGGTTCATGCATTCAACTAAGTGGCTTTTCAAGAATTCATAAGGCCCCTCTCAAAAACTCTTTGGGGCTGTTTCTCTAGCTGTAGAGATACCCATGCTAGACATAACTGAGCTATCTTACGTACCAGAAATCGCAGTATCTTGTACAGACATCTGGGCAACATCAAAGTAATTAACAGCACACATGGGTGGAGCAGACAGATGTCCACTGAGAAAATGCACCTTGTTGGTCAAGCTGGATGCATCCAGTTTTGGGGATCCCCTTAGCCATCACTAAGGCATGTACCTTTATCCTCTCTATAGCATCATCTTCTGTCTCTCACTGCCAAGCAGCATCCTCTTTCCTCTTCTTGCCCCTATTTTCCCAGCAGCACCAAGATGAGAGGGGCTGTCCTGCCACCCACAGCTGACCCAGCTTACCCTGCTGTGGCAGCAGCACTGCAGCTTTAGTCAAGCAGCCTCAGACAAAGGAATTTGTGGGTCCAGGCAATGTCTCCCACAAATCCTCCTCTGGGACTCTGCCTATAATGGAAGCAAAATACACGTGGGATACAACCTGTAAGTTGCTTGTAGGATCACAATGAACTAGATCTTGATTTCTGAGGCCTTGTAAATTATTTACTGAAATGGTCCTACTCCTTGCCTTCACTCGCTCTAGGACAGGGCCCTAAATCCATACAAGTAACCCTGTGTGGGCAGTTCTGCAGGTGTTCTGTTTGCTAAGTCTCTTTAAAGAATGGCTTTTTTTCCTTGTCCCCCTATACAGTTTCTGGTACAGAGATGCTTCTTCTCTTAGTCAGTCAGGCCAAGATACTTGGGTATTAAGTTGGTCTCAGAAACCACTGACTTGCAATCTTCTTTACTGAAGGTTATTTGTACCCATGGAATGCAACGTCCATGCTGCAAAATTTTTCATATGAAACCCATTCTATTGACTTTTTAAAATAAATTTTCTTGAAAAGGATCAGCAAGCAAAGAGGCACTTAAATTAGCACATCACTGTGCTAATATACTAGAATTTTACCAAGGTAATTAAAGATGGAACAATGGGATGATCACATTAAGGTCATGATTAAGATCGAATCAATAAATCAAGAATTTCAAGTGATGAAATTGTCAATAGATCAGGATGTAAAAATCAAACAACACAATTTATGGTAAAAATAAACTCTTTTTTGTAAACCTTCCTTTGGAAGAGGGCATGAAAACCAATTCCTTTCTAGTCTGAGACCTCAGCCCCACTTTCAGCAGTAAGTGCACGGACCTAATTGAGGAAAAGCACAGATGAATGCTTATGCCCTACAATACAACTTGAACGTTTGCTCTGGTCTAATATCCTTGCCAAGCAGTTTTAAGCAAGAACCACATTATCTTGAGAGCATGTTAGAGAGGTATTTCTGCCTTCTCTCACTCCCTGACCTATTTCCACCTGGCCTTTGTAGGTGAAAAGGGGGAGGGCTGGAGTGCTGTATGCTTGTACACGGACCCTTTTCCTCCACAAAGCCTGGAGAAATGTCTTCTCCAGTCAGAGCTGCACTAAACTCAGCTAGTCAGTTGTAAAGGACATCAGTGATGAAAGAATGTCCATACTCAACCTTCTCATGCTATGATTAAATCAAAAGATTTTCTCTCTCCCTTAACAACTGATTTGTTGTCCTGCCCTTACAGCTGATCTGCCAGACATATGTCCTCACATATGACTACATTATGCTTTGGGTAATAGCTAGGAGAAGCTCTCTTAAATACACCCCTCTTGCTGGGAGCACTGTAGACATCCTACTTAATCTCTCCTCTCTTCTTCCCTAAGGGATCAAGATCGCTTTAGGGATACAGACTGCAATCATTTTATCCTCTTCTAATTCACAGGATAGTCTATTCTAATTAAAATGAGCAATGCTTCCTTTCCTCAGGTAAAAAGTACCTCTTTATTAAGCTGTTCGATGTCTTCTGTAGTTGACTAGCAAAACAGTAACAATTCAACTCGTCCAAAGAAAAATGTAATTTCCTTTATTTATGTAACTCATTGGCCTATTTCACTGTTAAACATCTACCCTGGATATTATTCATACATCCTACATTTTGTATCAAGTATGTTCGTTGATGCACAGGATAACACAGAATATATATATTTGTATCAGATCTTACAAAGACACAATCCCTCTATATTGAATGATGTCAAAGACACTTAAGTCAGACACTTTCTTCTAAGCGTTCTGCAACACAAGATAACTCCTCCAACCAGATAACCTCCTCCAACCTTTAACTCTGTTCAGCTTAAGGTGCTGTGCATTTATTCATATCTTGCTTTATCACTTCTTGCTTTAATTTCACTGTTACTTTAAATCACTTAGGATACTTATTTTAGAAGGAATGAACTTTTGCAGCTATTTCCTTGCAATAAGAAGAAAGAGTGACCCTAGGAGAACATGCTGATAAATGGGGTGTTGGACTGCCTTGTCATACTGGTCCCCTCCTTATAACCTATAAATGAGGTACAAAGCTGTTTGAAAGTAGCTTACAGAAGAAACACTAGTTTGGGTAAGACTAAAGTACCCTCAAGCCCATCATCTTGTGTCTGATAATGACTAGTCACAAGATGCTCAGAGGAAAGTGAAGGAATACTACTGTAGACAGGTGTGGCTAAATTTATGTTCTGTTAAAAATCCTCCTCCTTATTCCAAATAATTTGTTTCATCTTGAAGCACATGGCCAAGTAAGTCTTCCATGATTTATTCTGCACTGCCCATCAATTTTTCTTTTTTGTAACTGTAAAAATCTGCTACTTTTCCAGCATTTTTGCTAGTCCACATCTTAAACTTTGGTACAGATCTGAATTTACTCCTTATTCTTAAACTAACTCACACATCACTTGTGGTTACCCTCTGCATTCACAATGGAAGCCACTATCTCAAACAACTTATATTCTTAAGTCACTTTTTGAATAGTGTAGTGTTTCATGAATGCATTATCACCCACAGAACTGCTAGTTGACATATATTGTCTGTTAAGAAGGCACTGCTGTCTGCTACAAATATGCTGCAAATTATCAACATTTCTGACTTCTGGATAGAAAATGAGGAATTAATCTGATGAATGTCAAGTTTGGTTCACGTCATGATGCTCCTAGTGTCATGATCCATCATGAAAGATTAAACAGAGATATCCTATGAATCAGATTAATTTTAGTCAGTGACCCCGATGCAAATTCTTTCATTGAATAAATTTACTCCACCTGGGATACAGTAGCTTTCTATGATTAGATCTACACGTTCTGGTCACGGTTGCATGTCTTGTTTCTGATCAGTTCACAACCAGCTATGCTGCGTAGTTACCAGACAAAGCAAATGCTATATACCTCCCATGGACTGCAGAAATAACTGTGCATTTCAGCAAATCAAACACAAGGCTACAGATATTAACCCTGCAAGTCTCCAGCAGAAATATTTTTTAATCTAAGGTGGGACAGGCTCATAAATAATTTACAGGGAGTTATGACTTTATATTATCTGAGTAATATATCTGGCAAGAAGGACTAGAATCAGTGGTGTGGGCTATTCCCCTCTGAGATCTGTAATAAATTTCTTACATTATAATCTGTTGTGAAAAATATTCTGGTTGTCATGCTCCATACACTGGAGGCATTCTAAGTGGCCTGCCACTGAGTCCCCATTGGATGATAACACTGTCCAAATTTCTCATCATTTCACACTTTCACTCCATAGCTGCGTGCTTGTTATAGTTCACTGCTATAAAAATGATTTTTAATGGAAAAGATCTGACAGAAACTTTATGCTTCCTTGACAAAATTTTTATTGGGCTGAATACTAGAGTATTACTGACGTAGCTTTGGACAGGCAGCTATGAGCTGAGGAATTGCTTTGGGAGGAGGGTGGGGAGGAAGATTTTATTACTATCCTTATATCTCTGAAATGAAATGCCCTCAGAGCAGAGGGGGGATCTTGGATGCTGCTATAAGAGAATGGTATGATCCCTTGGGGCTTATCACCACACTCACACTATCAGGAAGAAAAGTCACATATTTTTTCTCCAAAAGTTTAACACACCCCCAAATCTCATGTCCCTTTATCACCATAATATATAAATGCCTCCCAGATCATCCTCAGCTGACGCCTGCAAAGTGGGAAGTGGGAAGAGACTAAAAACCCTGGGTCCGTTCCCTGTTCTTCCTCTACTGAATGTGGGATTTGGCTCTGCTACCCGGAGTACCAATGCAGGGCTATATCCCATGCTGTAACTATGCAAACTGAAGCCAAGTGTGAAGCCAAGCAACATAAACTGTCCTAATTACTGACAGCCATGGTCTCACCCTCATCTTTGTCCTCGCTCCCCACAGCAGCATGCCCTTGCTCACCCCTTCATGTGACAGAGCTGTTTCAGAGCATCAAATAAAAGACAAAGAGATTAAAAAAATCCCACAAGGCATTTTTTTCGGCAGTAGAATTGTGGCAGCCGTTGGTTAACTTGGTTAAGCTGCTGTGAAACTAGGAGCTGCCCTGTGCTCCAAGGAGAGTACAGAGGCACTTACTGGGAGCTAAGCTGCCTGTGCAGGTCAGGTTAGATGCCTCTGCATGCTTTTTGCAACAGTCAGATCATTCAGGAAGGAGCTGCGTACAGCAGTCCATGAGTTTGGCAACACAGGACAACCAAGTTCATCTGTTTCCCATCACCACCACACTTAGGGCACATGTCCAGGGGCTTCCCCTCCTCTCCAAAACCTACTGCTCCAAACCCTTTGCTCAGGGCAGGGTATCTAGGCCCAACTTTCCTACTCAGTGCTAAGGAAAGTCATGACTCTTCCACCTCCAAACAGTGCTGTGTAATACCCTCCCAGGAGGGGAAACCAGAACTGCTCTATTAACTGTGCCTTACAATTTCTGCCACGTTAATAACCAGCAGCACCTCAAAGCAGGCAAGTTTTAAGACAAACTTAGTGACCAACCTCAGGGAGCTAAGCACACTAGTAATTGAAGTCTGACCTTCAGAAGTTCTGACTAGCTTTTGCTGACTTCCGAGTAGTACGACATTTATTTAGTTTCACCAGGAAGATTTTAATGCTGAAGTCTAACATTCAGATACAGCCTAAAGATGTTAGGTCTGGATTTATGGAAGTATTTAAGGGCTTAAAGATGCAGATACAGACAGTAGCAGAATTTTGAAAAATGCTTAAGTACCTAATATTATGAAAATCCTCTGAAAATGACTAGTTAGATATCTGTATCTTGAAGTGCTTAATGCTGAATTGACCAAAATTCACAGTCCCCCAACTCTCTCTTACAAATACTGCTAAAAATCTGGCCTTAAGGAGCCATTGGCTTTTAAAAAGACTTAGGGAGTTTGGCTCAGACCCTGAGAAGGATTTACATGCCTGTAAGACATGTAGATACTTCCCTGTCTTAAATCTGGCCCTTGGTGTACACATTGCTGTCTCCCTGCTTTTTTTTACAGTGGTGCTTTTCTGCAGGTAATATTGTGTGGTATGAAAATTCCAATGCTACTTTTCTGGAATCTGCAAGCTGAAAAAAAAGATAAACACTTAGAAGAGCTTTTTGATAAAGCCAGATCTACAGTAATTGAAATTACGTGCTTAATCAAAAGTACTGCATAAGGCAGCATACTGTATAGAGGCCTCTTACTGTTCCCTAAGTATATGTTGACCTAGTAGAAATCAGCATCTATTGAAATAAAGGTTAATTAAAATTTATAAGCAGAATTTACAACTGTGAGCTGTCCCTCAAGGGGCTCCTCAGTTGTATGAAAAGTATCATTTACTAGGAAAAATACTTCAGAAACTTCAGTTAAGAAATAAAGAGCATGCAACTCCATCCCTTAATTCAAAATATGACCTTTTGGTCTAAAGACTTCTAATGTATCTCCTAAGACTTGCAAAGACTCACATTTCTTGCACTCAACATGACTAACTCAGCTTTGCAAGATAAGGGTAACAGAGTAATTTGAGTCACTCTATGTAGTGCACATGGCAAGAGAACAGTCATTTATCTAAAAAATTACTTGCTTAATCTTAAGACAGCTTCCCAAAAAACACTTACTAGAAACATTATTTCCCTCTTGCCTTGTGAACAATGGCACAAGCCTGTTTACCTCTCTTGCCATACTGTGGATTACAGCAATGTCACGTTGTTGGCCGTTAGAGGCACTTCTCTATCAGTAGTCAAGCTTTCTCACCCAGCACCTACAGTAAACGTGGGTATGTTACTGTATTAAAAGAGATTAAAAAGGAAATTTTCAACTGTGCACTGCCCACTGAAAGAGCTAGGCAGTAAGTACTTAAGGCTGTCTTTCCTTCTTGTGGTAGCACTAACAGCTATCACAACAATACACCATTTGCATTGTCTAGAATAAAGGACTGCTCACTGGAACAGCAATGGTAAAAACAGAAGAGATGTAACAGCATATGATCATATGTGAAAGGCCTTTGCTCTGTGCTAGTCTTGTTACAGGTACTCACTGGATGTCAAGCCTCTTTGCTGTTAGTGGTGTGAGGTTTTATGGATACAAGCACACCAGTCAGGCAGCAGCCACTTGGACACCTGTCATCAGGAGCCCAAAGTCTTGAAAGCCCAAGGCCCAGATTTACTTTCCCGACAAGCTGTGTCACAACAGTTGCTTCATGCTGCCAGCATTTCTATGTCACCGGCAGACCTGTCTGGAAAACAAAAACTGCATTTCATCACAGACACTGAGGCTCTAGCATTTGGTTCTGTTCCACAAACAGGACGATATCAAGAGCTTTCATGGAAAAAACATGAAGCAACATGCAAGCTGAACACAGCCAAAAGCAATTATCTCAAACATGAGAGACAAAGAAGAAAAATGCACAGGACTACAAATGCAGATGAATGCAGTCCTGCTGAATGCCCACAAGCTATTGAATCAGTCACTTTCTCCCCATCAATGTTTACGTATCCACCGTGTCCAAGAAACCCAGCAAGAGAGACTGCAATAAAGTTCAAAACAAATTCAAGTCCCTGTTCCCAATTACGTTAAGCAGATCTTTATGTCTGGCAACTATGGGCAAGAATGCTGACTAATTAGCTGTGTGGAGGGGCCTGCTTTCTCTTATTATCTCTAGACAGAAATATCATCTTGAGTCTGAAGTAAACTTGGTTTTCAAAAAATTCTAATGCAGAGCCTCATCAACCCTTTGGATCTGAGAGAGGATTTTCTCCTCAACGCCAACTGGAACCATTAAGAAATGTCACTGGATAGACTGAAAGGTGATTGGGAAGAGAAACCAAGGCTAGCAAAAATCTCAGCAGCAATATAAAAAGCAAGAGAACAGCAATTCAAAGGAATTTATGTTTTCATTTATTATTGTAGTACCTTTCTCTACTCCGAGGGAGATTGAAAATAAATGACATGCTCAAATGAAATATTGAATGGATCAGGTTTTTGTGTTATGAATATAAAATCACGCCTGCTTTAAAGTATTCTGGGAGAATGAAAGCTTTAGATGAAATTTTGTGTTTTCATTTTCACATGAAGATCCTGCTGCAATAGCAACAGGATGTACACATTGGAGATCAGAGAAGACAGTTCTAGGATGATTTATTTTAAATCACTTGTCCCATTCCTCACTGATAACCTTACAGCCAGTCTACTGGCTGAGAAGTTAACCCCATTAGAGAGTTTTGTATTGATAGGTTTAATCTACAAATCACCAAGCTGCAGAACCCATGTCCTAATTCATAGATGGATCAAAAACTGCTTAAAAGAATGGAAGTAACTATATAGACTTAGAACAAGCGTTCTACCTAGGATCCCATCTCTGACAACAGCCAGTACTGATGCTTAGGAATGCAGATGAGACCACTGACTGTGTTTAAGAGAGATATTTCTCCTAATAATGGCCATGCACAGTTTAAAAAAATCTCCTCAGTGGTAGGTTACATGGGAACCACAATGTTTACTGGTCACAGATTGGCAACAAACTTCTCTAATGCCAACTCCACAGCATCCGGAAGCACCAAGTTGAATGCACAGCTTAATTATACCTGGTGTAGAGAAAGCCTTCCTTTTATTTGCTTTAACCTGATGCCCACTTCCTTGGCAGGAAGCCACAAACTAAAGATTCCCATTCATCCCCTTCACAATTTTCTTAATTTCAAAGTCTTCTGTAATCCCCCTTCTGTCATTTCTCTACACAGCTAGGGAGTCAAATTAGTCTCTTCAGTCTCTTCTCAGGAAATTCAGCATAGTATGGAGCCTTGCCTCACTTCGCCAGCCAGGTTAATACACTAATAGAGGCTATTTGCATGTTTCACAGGCTGAAGTCCACCTCACCTAAATAACACTCTGACTGCTGAAGACTGAAAGGGCTGACTGGTGTGGAGGGGTGACCTCTGCAGACCTCTAACTATGGGTCATCTCCTTTGTGACTGAGAAGGAATTTGAGACAGCAGGGCATGGTGTGAAGGGGAAAAAGCTCTCACACTGATTTCCCACTGCTTTACAGCTTCTGTATTTTGTGGCCCACACCACAGAAAGTGTGGTCTCCTCTACTGGTTGGCTGACCTGAGTCGCTTATGACTCGGTTTCTGCTTCAGAATAACAACCCTTGCCCTTTCATGGCTCACAAATGCCCTGAAATTCCTCAGTTCAAATCCTGCTGTTGACTTAAGTGAGGCGAGTTACAAAAACTGTCTAAAACAGGCTGAATTTGATGGCCCTCCAAGCCCTCTGCAAAAGCCATTTGCTGGGCAAGTTGATAGGTTTCCAGAAATAATGGCAATTAATGCAATAACAATTTGTGTGTGTGTGTGTAGCTGAGTCACTGGCTGACCAACTTCATTTGCTGCTGCTGAACAACCACTTTCTATAGTTGCTGAGTGTATTATGCTGTTTGAAGGTCTAGTACATATCATGATGACACGAACTCCTGGGTTGGCATTGTACTGTGATACGAAAGGGAGTGGCACAGAAACAACAATCAACACAAGCTTACAAATTCAGTCTGTAATGCTCCTAGGAGAAATTAGCCCATACTGAGCTCTGAGCTGCTGTGACATGGCAGCTACCGAGACCCCATGTCATGGGGCTGGCACACAGCTGGCAACTGAGCACCACGCAGCCACTCGCTCACTGCTCCCCACCCAATGAGATGGGGAGAGGAAACAAAAAAAAAAGTATAACTTGTAGGTTGAGATAAGGGCAGTTTAATAACTAGAATAAAATCTAATAACAGTAATAACAATAATAATAATATAATTGTAATGAAAAGGGATATAATAAAAACAAAGAGAAATAAAACCGGGGGGGGGGGGGGGGGGGGGCAAGTGGTGCACAATGTAATTGCTCACCACCCACTGACCGATGCCCAGACAGTTCCCGCGCAGCGACTGGCACCCCTTCTGGCCAACTCCCCCCAGTTTATATGCTGAGCATGACATTCTACGGTATGGAACATCCCTTTGGCTAGTTCGGGTCAGCTCTCCTGCCCATGCTCCCTCCCAGCTTCTTGTCCACCTGCTCACTGGCAGAGCAAGGGAAACTGAAAAAAATCCTTAACTTAGGATAAATGCTACTTAGCAACAACTAAACCATCAGTATGTTATCAATGTTATTCTCATACTAAATACAAAACACAGAACTGTACCAGCTACTAGGAAGAAACTCTATCCCAGCCAAAACCAGGCCACCCCAAAAGACACCATTTGAGGGATCTGTGCCCTTCTGTCACAAACTGCTATGTGTGAAAGCCACAGGAAAGTTTAACAATCCATGAAGTACCAACCGTGAGCAAACAAGGACTACGGACTTCTTGGCTTATGTCCAATAACCTTGGCAACCATGCTTAGAGGGGTGGACATCCAAGAAACACTGTGCTCCTTAAACTCCTGCTATTTTCAGGGAACGTCTTGTCCCAGTACATATGAAGTCCCACAAAGCTTTTAACTTAAACTTTCCAGGTAACTTTAAAACACTTCCTTTCTCCAACCCTCCTCCACCCCCCAAAAAAAACCTTCTTAAAAGTTTTTTCTTAATATACATGCCTATTCTTTAAACACATCAGTTTCACACACACAGACTCGCTGAGGGGTCTAAACAGATGCAGAGAAAGCTAGGCATGGGAGTAAGTTGGGGAAGTGGGTTCACAATAGGCTGGCAACATTCATGCACCACCCCTAAAGTACACAGATTTTACTGACTTGGAAATAAAGATCTGGTTGCTCTGCCCTGATGCATAGACAGCTGTGACCACTGTCAGGAGGTAGGCATACATGCTCAGAGCAAAACAGAGAAGAAAACTTACCTATTCTCATGGCTGGAGAGAAAACTATTATTCAGAACCACTTTGTTAATAAACCCAGAACACCCAGGAAGGGTCAATGGTCTTTTTATTCCGACTCAAAATCTGGGTTGTATTTCACAGAAGGAACAAGCAGAAAACAGAGATTGACAGCATAGATCAACTCTCACCTACCCCACATTGCAGCAGAAGGTTGCTTTCCTAGATTCCATTTAAGAAAGCACCCGCAGGGACCAACTGAGCTTACTGCCTCATTGTGACCCTAAGAAGCTGTGGCTGATTTAACCTAATGAAAGAGAAAATAATATGTCTAACTGTGTGCAGCAGACCAGTAGCAGAGCTGAGAGCCCAGACCACTGCCTCCCAGTCCTCTCCTAGCAACAAACCCCTGCCACTCTCACTGCTTGTTCTAGCAGAGAACAAGCTGTCCTCACACTGTTTCACATCCATGTGTATTTGGGTATCTCTGCGAGCGACACCTATTTGCGTACCCAATCACAATGCTTTGCACTGAAGGAGGTATCTCTGAAGTTTTTTTATATGATGAATCAAAACCCACCCTTGTACTCTTATCAGGTCACACTGATTGGAAAGCAAAATCAGTATTTTGATATACTTGATGTATTTGTGCTTATAAAGTCTGCACAGACATACCTGTTAAAAGACAAACTATTTTTTCCTTGCTTTCTGCCAGGTAAGCAAGACTTCCCTTTTCCTTAGTAAACAAGGTGTCTTATGATCAGCATGGGACATGCCTATACTAGTTTTATAGCTTTGGTGAGTTACTTCCAAATCTTTTGTTACTACATTAAAGTATCACTGAAAGAAACAACAGTTAATATTTGTGTTTGATATGGTTGCTTTGCCTAAATTAAGGAACAGCTTGTTGATTACAATTTCAAACTCTGCAGGTGAAACTTCACACTACTGTAAATATATCTTCAGCTGTTATGAAAATACTCATCATTCACACACTATACATATAATAACCAGACATTTGGTAAAAAAATACACTCTCCAGTGATAACAGAGAAAAACTTCCAAAATAAAACTAGATTTCTAATATAGTTAAATACTATCTGTTAAATATTATCAGTTATATTAAAGTTCACTGAAACCATGTGTGCATATGAAATTCTTGAAGTTAGAGTCTTTTTGGAAATATTCTAAATGAAGTTTCTTTATGAGAGTGAGGTAAGTCACTGTCAAGATCAGTTTGAGATGACAGCCTGAACTGCCAAACCACTGGCTAGAAACCTAAACACAGACTCGAGCTTCAGCAGATCCTACCCTGTGCTATCCAAAAATAAAGGTCCACCCCATGTCCTTGTCTTTTCACAACACCCTGCACAGTAGATCTATCCTCTGGCAGGTGGCAGAAGAAATTCAATCCCTATCCTCAAGCTCTGACCCTAGAGTGAACTCTCCCTACCTGTACCAAGCCATCCATCACCAGATCCTGGCTAGGAATGAGATTTTAATGAGGTGTGAGCCCCTTTGTATGACGAACTGTCCTTCAAGGTTACAGAACAAATGTAATTTTGGTACTCTGGATTACATTCCTTAAATTACATGACAGAGCGTGGAAGGGAGATGGTCATATCTGTCAATATGCATATATACATTTCATTCAATCTTACTGCTTTTTAAATTTTCTTGTTCTGAAGGGAAGGAAAAGAACCTTAGATTGTAAACATCTGTTTGTCTTGTATGACTATCTGTAGGGAAAAAACTCGACAAAAGTGATCAAATTCATTCCATATTTGGGTGGCTAGATAACGTACATACAAAAGCCTTTATTCTAAACCCTTCAGTTCCATGGATGACACAGATTGTTTTTACTGTAATTAGACTGGAATTGCACCTCCTATTCCCCTGACTATTTACTCAAATATAACCATTATTTGCTGTTGTTGAATTCACTTTCTGCTCCTTCTCTACGGATACTTCTGGCAAGTGAATTTCCTGGAAGGAATGTTACGAAAGCAGCAAGTTTTAATTTAACATTGGAGAACATAGACAGAAAGTGTATTTTAAAACTCATAAACACAACTATGCATAGCAGAAACTTGCTTTAAAGAATTACTCTCATACTCTGGACTCAGTAAAGTGCTGAGGAACATACTTACCTTTAAGCATTTTCTGAAGTCCCTTTGAAATCCCTGTTTTAATATTTTCCTGAACTGGAACCTCCGTCTGGGGAGACAAACAATACCTTGTTGTAAGTGATGTATCTAATAAAAATGAACCAGCACAGCTTGCATTTTGATTGCCAATTACTTGCAATCAACTGCTCAGAAAAACTCGCTGATCAAGAAAATACTCTTAGAAATATTAAAAATATTTGTGAACAACTTGAAGTGTATACAGGAGACAATATCTATGAACGAGTTCAACTGAATATAGGAAAGAAAACATAAAAATGTTGCTACATAAGCCATGAGGTGAAACTTCAAGTACTTTATTAATTTCTTTTCTATCGATGATTTACTTAGCTCTTATTGTAAGGCTATACAAAGTAAAAATTCAGTTTGCTATTTGAATTGTTAACAGTGCAATTAATACCACTGGTTAGTTTTGGAATATATTACAATAAAATGTTTTATTTGAATGCATCTATATTCACCATCAAAAAACTTCATTAAGTCTCAGTTACAACTACTACTCAGAATTGAAGTTAGACAGAATGTATCATAAATACTGAAGGAAAAATTAAGCCTATAAAAAGCACAGCAAGTAATAGGAAGGGAAGCAAGATAAATATTCAAATCCATTTCCATTTCATGCACATTTCTGAATAACTATGAGAGCAGAAAGAACCAAAAATGCTAAAATGGCCATTAAAAAAAAATAACTCTGACCCTAAAATCTGGCCCTCAATCAATCTGAAAGTATGTGCTTACTCAGCATCTTTGTTATGAGAGGATATTTAAAAGGTTCAAAGACAGAAACATTCAAGTTCCAGTGAAAGCTGAGAGGCTTTGCAAACCTAATTCTCATTTGGATCCTAAAATCTTCCTCCGCTTCTTGAGAAGCTGGATAAAATATTAAATACAAATTAAAAGTTAAATTGCCCAGTTGTTCCAGATACCTCTTTTCAAAAATGCTTTTTGAAGGAATTGGAAGTTTTTAAGGGAAATTTCCCATTTTAATAGAATTGTTTCAAGCTTTTACTGAAGGATAACAAAGTGGAAAATACTTTCACTTGAAGAAATGGAACATTTTGATGGGCCTTCTAAAGTCTGAAAAATAGGGTCTTTTTCATGGAAAATAAGCACTGCTCTGGTCAGGAATATTGGATCATCTAATAAAAACACTGTCTAAGTAAACAGCTACTAGAAGTAAGTTTAATTCTGTGGCATCTCCATCTGAAACTTACCCCATCAGCTAGACTTCTGCCGGGGTTCCCAGTTTTCTGGAAAGATCTACTAATTGAGCAACACTTATGAAACCACTAACATCCAACTGCAGAAATTTTAGCTGATCTGAAGGACACATCTCCTTTCTCTCAAAGTTACTAACAGAGTCCAACCCACCACGTAACATGCCATTGACAGGCAGAGAGGAACACTTTTGTAACTGTAATATTATGGGAGCTGTGTCACTGTTTCAGAAAGTATTTATCTAATGGATGCATCACATCTCTTTCTCAGTCACAAAGGAAAGCAAGCACAGGAGTAGATGTGAGCATGAATAGAAAGAGCAAAAAAAAGGTTTTATTTGCTGACTCCAAATCTTGCCGTTGTCTGCTAAATGTAGCAGGTCATGGCACATTACAGTCTCTCATCATGCTGAAACCATGGTCAAATTCAAGACACATTTTACTGCTAAAGACAAAAAGACTTGCAGTGCTGCTCCTACTGACTTTCCTACTGTTGTCTTACACTTTGGCAACAATTTATCCTTCTATTATTTCCTTCCTAAGAGCAAAATATCATTTGTATTAAGTAGGTGACAAAGCTTTAACTTCTTTTAAGGAGAATGAAATTAGCAAGAAGGGGAATTGGATAATGGCTGTATTATTCATAGGAACGCATACCTAATTTATATAGTGCTGCTAGTATGCCATCTAAAATTGCTATAACTCCAATTAAGCCCATTTAAGTAATGAAAAGGACTACTCTACTGTGTCTGAATATTAATTTCATGGTCTGTTTTACAAATCAGAAAGTAAAAACATATTCTTAACTCATATAGGCATTTTACAACAATTACTAGAAAACTTTCCAAGGTGCAAACGTCCTTCCAAACAATAATACTCTTAGATCCTATAACCAGATTTCTAAGTACTGGACAGCACAGAGGAACAAAAAATCACAGACAGATTAAATCTGCATGAAGGTACTTAGATATCTGTCTGGAGGCGATGGAATTTTTAGCCACGTTAAATAGCCCCCCAAGACCCAGAATTATCTGCAAAAATCGAGTCCTTAAATTGGAAATCCATAAAATCAGGCAAGAGCTTTGAAAAACATGTGCATTTGAAACCATTTAGAAAATACAGAATAATTAATAAATGAAAGTTTACTTCAAGTTTTACACAGAATTTTGTTTCTCTAAAAAGATGTTAAATGAGGTTAGACAATCTCAGTTCAAGACAAGAAATACCATTCCATTAGGAACCAATTTTGGAAAAGGGGTAACCTGTGTGCTTTTGAAACACATTATAAGAAGAATGGAAATTCATTAAATTATATATTAAACCAAAATTTATTTCTGCTTTTTAACCAATTCCAGAATGCGTAGTATGTTTATCACATTACTCTTGATGCCCACAGACTGGTGTGCTTGCTCAGCTTCAAGCAAGCAACTCCCACACTCATCACCACAATTAAGTGTATGAATAAGCCTGTGTAGGATGGAGTCCAATATCACCAAGGACACAGAAGGACTGAAAAAAAACCTGCAGAAGGAGTGATAAGTAACTCTGCAAGTAACTCTTCCTGTAGCTAATGACTCCAACTGCTGTACATCATGTTCAACTCAAGTAGGAATTCAAGCAGCTGCTATTTGTATTGGTAGCATTCACACACTTAAAGCTTTTGCACCTCTTTTTCCAATCCATTAGTTCCTTGGTAAGCCATATGCAAGTAATTCTCTCTTACTTTCTCAGTTTCTTACCCCTAATGCTACCTTTAGCAGGCCATTTCTCCTTCTTCCTAGCTAGCAATAGATAAAAGAATGCTATTGAGTACAGTTAGGATGACATTTTGGAAAGCTTGAAACTTACTTTACCAAATATGTCACAACCGTAAAAAGTGACATCCAGCAAGCAAGGGGAGAAAGAGACTAAAGATAAGATAGATGCAGTGGGAGTTAGTTATGCAAAGAGTTAGGAATCTCATCATCTGCATCTCTTGTGTAACACAGAAGTTGTCCATTTGACTCTGCTTAAACAGTCCAAGTCCTACAAGAAGTTTCACAGGAAAGAGAGGTGATTTGAGGGCCAGTACTGACACACTGCTTGCCCTTATGTTCCTTAGGGAAATCTAAGTCACCAAGACTGAAGAAAGGCATGGGCATATGTGTTCCTCATTGCTTAAGACTTAACTCTTTGATGTTCCTGGACTGGTACTTTCACTTGGTGGTAAAAAGAGTCATTTCCAGACATACAAATACTTTTGGTCATGAATGGAAATAAAAAAGCAAGGATGAGAAACTTTCTTTGAATTTTGGTGCCTCAGAAGATGTCCTTTGTGCTTCATAGTCTGCTATCAAAAAGAAACAGACAAAGGAAGGGAAAAAACTTGCCCCAACATAGCAGACCATAAAGAAAGACTGTACAGGTCCAGCTCTAGATACAAGGAAATCAGGGAGCAAAGAGAGTAAAATGAATACATGTAATATTTTTCTAGATCTTCTAGTGCATATAAGGGCTCACACTGTGAGGTCAACTTTGAGTCTTACCCACTGCTCTCAGAAACATGTGCCCTTGCACAAAGCACAGATACGCGCCTGATTTTCTGTGATCAAGGTCCCTTTCCTGTACCTCAGACCTCCCCTGTCATAAATAGTTTAGCTTCATTTTCTCTTGTCCCCTTCAATTACTGCTTGTGTATGGATGCAATTCTCTTATTACTTAGGTAGGCAATTATGAAAAAGGAGCTTTTCAAAATCAGAGCCAGCATTCTCAGGCATGAACTCACACCAGTCAGGTCCCACAGCCTCCAGTTTGTTTTTCTTGGAGCAAGGGCAACCTCCAAAATATAGCATTTAAGCTGTGTGTGGAGGGGGGTTGTTCTAGCCCTCTTTTCAGACACCAAGGTTGGCAGGCTGGGCTTCCGATACAGGCAGCAACATCAGGAAGGCCCCTCCAAAGGAGGATTTACAGAAAAAAAATCCAGCTCCTGATCCACCATGTTCCTCGAAAGGAGGCTATCTGGCTCTACTGCCCACACACTGCAGCCCAGCAGCTCAGGAAATATGGAAGCCAATAATAGGCCATGTGCTTTGTACTGAGATTGCCAGGTCTCAGGACTAAGGCATCTCTGGCTTGCTTTATTTCAGAATGTATCTTGACTTTTTTTTCAGAGAGGTTAGAAGAGCAATTTTTATGAAAATCAGAGGACAGCAGAGCCAGCATGAAAAAGTATGAGATGATAAATACAGGTACAGCCTATGAAGAATTTGATCGGCCTAGAGCAACAAGGGCACATGCCCAAATCTCCAAATTTCTGAAGGTGAAGCAGGGACCAGGGCAGCCAAGAAGGGTGATCACAGCCAAAACACAAACACAGGACATTGAATGGCCTCTATTTATATGAGGAAATACTTGAGAGTTTAATACCCAGTCCCACAAATATGCTTCAAGAATCTAAACCCCCTTCCTTGTCCATCTAGGACATTTAAGCCTCTGCTGCTCCTTCTACTAGGCTCTGGGCTTGCCAGCAGCATGGCAGTGACTGTTCCCATCACCTGCTCTGGGCTAATTCAGGTACTGTTAGCAATGGTGTTGCAGCAGGACAGACCAGAATACAAGCTGACAAATGTTGTGTCATTGCAATCAAGTGATCGCTGCTATTGTAGCTGCCAGAGTGAGAAGGTTTAAAACAACAGCATCATCACCATATGGCCATCAGATGCCTTATTTTATACACCTGGGCATCAGAAAACACAGTGGGTGCTTTAAAGAATGAATTAGCAAGATTCTGCCCATACTGCAAAACCTCCAAGCATTCCCAGTCATTCCCCAGATATTGCTACCCAAGACAAGTGAAAGGTAGGGATGGTGAAAATGTAGAGGGGAAAAAAAATCTTAACAAGAAATAGTTATATATTAAATACCCATTAAAACTCACATTTTAGAAGTACAGGAGTGAACAGTTAAGGTCACTCAAGCTATTAAGAAATGTGATTGTCTCACATTTGTGCCAAGAAAACTTTAAACTAAGCAACAGTGCTTTGTACAGTATTAAAGAGAGGTCAAGAATCAGATACACACATTCATCACAAGATGAATGGATTATAAATAGACTTTTAAGATGGCAATAAAATCATTCATTACACTTTTTAAATGAAAAGTTGGAGTGAAAAAAGCAGCCAGTGTAATAATTGCTATGAATAGCCACAGCTGGCAAGCAGCTGGATTTCAAATGGGCTTTCTTTCCCAAATGCCAAGAGCACTAATTCATTGCTGTGACTCTGCCTATGTGAATTAGAACTTTTGCAAACACTGTCTATTAGCATGATGATATACACAGCCCCTGCATGTTCTTTGCCGAGCACACTGTATTAATCTGTGGAATGGCAAAACAGAGGGGACGAGTATGACCTAGATCATGAGAGTCATCTCTACAAGCATGGCATTGACAAAACTTTGTATTCAAGCTAAGCCGATTTCTGAAATCACCCTGCTTGGAAACAGAAGTTTCTGAAAGAGGAGGGGCCTCTAGTAAAATTAAAACCCTGCATCCACACTTCAGGAAAAATCTCTTATTCGTGAAGACCGTGATTCTTCAAAAATATATAGAGCAGACACGCACACAAGCCCAGATTCCCAGTCAGCTTAAGAGAACACAATCAACTCAAACCAGCAACGCTACAGTGATTTACATTAAAGTTTTCTCCCCTTGCATTAAACATCTTTCTACAGTTACCACTATAAGTATTTATCATGCCTATAAAAGTGAGTGGTACCCAAAATGTATCACCTTCCAGCCTTAATTGCACAAAATAAACTGTGGGTGTTCACTGGCAAAGATCAAGGTTGCAACAACAGTTACGATATCCCCAAGAGCTAAGTTCTACTGAGTGTTCTGGATAAGCAACAGAACAGATTGCTTTGGGCATCTCCAGACCTAAGGGGTGTTCAGGATCATCTGCCATAAATAATATCACAATAATGTTGCTGTAGCTGCAGTGGTCTAAGAATACAAGAACATGATAAATTTTACAATTACAAATCTCAAGATCTATGTCTGTACTTTCCAAAAAAGCTCTCCTCAGCTATGAAGGACAATAGATTTAGCTGGCACTGCACTGCATCAGAGCAAAGACTAGAGGAACTCCTGAAGCTCCTTCCAATCCTAATTTCTGTGAATCTTTGACCTCAAGATCACAACACAGAATACAGCCTTAACATTTAATATGAGAAGGGATTAATAAAGAGTATGATTCAGAGGTTTTGAGGAAAAGGAGCACAGATCAAAGAATCACACCCTCATACCACACAAAGTCCCTGTAGGCTGATGCAGGAAAGTTACTGTGGCTGCTGAGATCACTGAAAGGCAGGGCAGACACAGGCTGTGCCTGTTTTACATCCACCACAGCAGGGCCTGGACATCTAATGTTCCACTGCAAACACCAGTGAGAACAACAGTTGTCTTAAAAGATCTATTTAAAAATAGAGCATGTGGACACATTTGTAGTGTGTCACCATAGTATGTTCAGGAAAGATGCCAAATATAAAGATATCTTGAAGGAAAAAAGGGTCCCCAAAACAAAAAGGAGCAAAGCGGGTAGTCAAGCAACAAGCTTGTAACTGGCATCTTCTGAAATTATAGTCTGAGTTGACACTTGGCCAGGACACTGGAAAAATCCTTTTGATTGCTACAAGCTGCCCTAAAAACATTCCTTTCAGGCTTGTCAAATGAAACCTGTTAACTAGTGTAATAGTCCACCTTGCTAAAACAACGTTCATTTATCACAATTAAACTCAACTGGTAACCTTTGCCCCAAACCTACTGAGTGAAATTACTGTGAGTTCAATAAAGAATACCATCCCTACAGGTATTGAACACACACAGAAGCAGACAACATACTCTGCATACCAGGAACAGAAGAGCCTTATACCGTTCCTATTATTGCCTGCGGTACTTACATATCCATTAGCAGAGTATTGAGGCACCCTGTAGTCTTTATCCTGTTCTTGCACAACTCCTGATGCTTGTATCGCCATGCTACAACTGTAAGAATTAAAGCACGGGCAGACTGACTTGCTCACATTCCTACTTAACAACACTGTCTGAGTGTGGAGTTAAACCTGCATCTCCAAACTGCAGACAAGCCTGCTAGTTCTGGCTGGCTTCCTTCCTCAGTAACTTCAGTTATGTGTAAAACTTTGTCATTGGGCTGGTGCAGTGATGGGAATTGCTGCAGTATTTACATAAACCTTGGGCTATAACAGTTTCCCTGTCTGGCCATCTAATCCATTCTCCTGGATGAGAAATGGTTTAACATCTGTTCTGCGGTAGAGATAAAAGCTCACGAATAATCAGAACATAGATGTTTCAGTGAGCACAGGAACTACTCTGGGCTATCCAGAGAAATGGGAAATACTTTCCCTAGAATGCAAGACTCAAGGACTGAATGTTAAAAGTAAAACAGAAAACACAGATCTATTTTCAATTTGTCCAGAATTACAGACCTAAGGGAGAGATGGGACAGGTTCCCAGACAGCATGACCCATTGGAGGCCAGCTGGTCCTACTCACACGGAGGCTTGCCCTAACACCGTATTGTTATAGTTGCTTCTGGATGCACTGATTCCCCTCAAAGTTAACTTGGACACGGCTCACACTCTTCCCTAAGCACATCCCCCAGAACACACTCTCAGTCTCACAGGATCTGTGACTCAATTTCTGAGTCAGAGGTGCATATATTAGCTCCATAAATTTCTTCAGCTGTTTCTTTTAAAACCATGTAAACTTTCAGCAATTACGTTGAGGCAAGAGCTCCATGGGAACCCGGGTAAGATAGTGCATATGATATAGAAGAACCATAGAAGGGAGAGGAAATGTTATTTTTATGTAACTGTATTTGTAGTCTCCCAGTTGCAAATAAAACCTTGAAGATGTTACCACAAAGGTTATTTCACTAACCATAAAAGAAATATATCCTCTATAATAAAATATTACTCTTAGCTGATTTTTTTAATTATTTGGAGTTTTAGACCCAACTCACTCCAGTTTTTCAGTTCCTGCAGTTTCTAGCATGGTCCAAGACAGACAGCCTTTATTCCTAATATTGCTTCTTAGCTCTGCTCATATACCCTGTGGTATATGTTAGTAAAAATGGACAAACCAATTCAAAGCTGAAAATACATCAAAAGCCATATACAGCCACAGGATAGACAGAAATCAAGAGGGTCCATTGAATCATATTCCTTTTGTAGAATTTTCCTCAACCTTAGCTTGTTTTGGAGATCTTACCCTATGCTGGGTTTGTGTACGTGGCAGGGTTTTTTGGTAGAGGGGGAGGGGGTTACAGTGGTAGCCCCTGTCAGAAGCTTCTCAAAGCTTGCCTGGCTTCAAGTTGGAATCACCTCTGGCCAAGGCCAAGTCAATTAATGATGATGGCTGCATCTCTGTGATAACGTATTTAAGGAGGGGAGCATTGGAGGAGGAGTTGGAGTTCAGAGGAAGAGTTGAGAGGAGAACACCTTATGCAAACACCGAGGTCAGAGGAAGAAAGGAGGAGTGGGGAAGGTGCACCGGAGCAGGGACTCCCCTGCAGCCTGTGGTGAGAGGGCAGGCTGTCCCTCTGCAGCCCATGGAGGCCACCGGTGGAGCAGATGCCCAACTGCAGCACATGGAGGACTCCACGCCAGAGCAAGTGGCTGGGCCCAAAGAAGGCCGGGACTCTGTGGGAAGAAGGCCCGACCGTTGTAGTTCAGTGCTGGGAGGACTGTGACACGCAGGAGGGACCCACGCTGGAGCACGTTGGGAAGACATCCGTGGGAAGGACTCACGTCAGAGAAGGTTCACAGAGGACTGTGTCCCATGACAGGGACACCACGTTGGAGCAGGGAAAGATTGCAAGGAGTCCTTCCCCTGAGGAGTAAGGAGCAGTGGGACTGACTGCACCCCACCATTCCCTGCCCACCCTGCACTGCTCGGTGGGAGGAGATAGAGAAATCAGGAGCAAAGCTGAGCCCGGGAAGAAGGGAGCGGGGGAAGGGAAGATGGTTTTAAGATGTGGTAATGCTTCTCACTGTCCTACTCTGTCTGTTAGGTGTTGTTGTTAGTGTCTGAATTAAATTGCTATTCTTTTTCTTCCTCTAAAGAGTCTGCCTTTTGCCCTTGACATTAATGGGTGAGTCATCCTTCTCTGTCCCTATCTCAGTTCCTGAGCCTTTTTCTTTGTTTTCTCCTTACCATTCCTGAGGGGAAAGGGTGAGTGAGCAGCTCTGTGGTGGTGCTCAGTTGCCCTCTGGGCTCAAACTACAACATACCAAAACCTAAACATGAAACACAGTCTGCAATTCTGTAAAACAGAGTTAGTGAAAAGGATCTAATCTGTGTTTCACAACAACATTTCCTCCTATTAATCACTAAGTCCTTTGTAATCTACATATTTTTTACAGCACTTCTTTTTTTGTGTTTGCCTTGAAAGCAGACCTTGCAAGTGAAAAAAATACTGCTCGGCACTTAAATGACACAAATTTAAGTATTTTCTTTTCATGCATTTGGCATCAAAACTGTTCCCTCTCCTCACATATTAAATGTCAGCAAACAGAGAACTAGAAGGAAAACACATGCATTTTTATGCTTCTTTTATATCATTTTCACAACTGAATTTCTTAGGGACTAGGAAATCTAGGAGTCAAACAAATCAATGTTATGACACAGACCTTTGAACAACAGACAGTTTGAACTCATCCTTCACACTCAGATACCTTTTGTTCTCCCACTGAATAAAACTCAGGACTAACTGTTCTGGTGTTAGAAAAGACAGACTGTGATCTTCTGATGTAACTTAAGCTGACAGCGCACATGCATGCAGCAAGGTGTGAGGTACAGGTAAGCAGCTGAGACAGCTGTGTGGTTGGTGAGTGGGCTTTGCTTTAAAGAGAGCACAAGTGAAAATAGCTGTCAGGACAATTTTAGCCTCAGGGCCTTGTCACAGAAGCTGCCCAAGTTTGGGGCACGTGAGCTTTTCTCTGGTTGTTTTTTGCTTGATTGTTTGTTTCTTTAATGAAAATAAGCTCATTGGAACAGCTGACGGAAAACAGCACCACGGCAAGTTCACAGAGGAAAGCGCAGGTGAGTAAAGCAAACAGTCTGAGAGGGGGACCAACAAATAATAAAGAAAAGGTATCTTCTCAGTTATGAGAAGAAATGCAATACTATGTTCACAGTATTGGTAGCACAGGTATTATGTCAGTTAGTGAGACAGACAATGTGTGGTGAAGCTTTTACTGGGCTGGAAGTAACTACTACTCTTCACGTGGAGCCTGAGCTCATTAAAATACCATTGAGACCACTGGTTCATTCGGGCAAGCCATGTATGAGGGGACTCTAGAGGGCTGGCTGGAGACTAAGCATGGTCCTTCTACAAACCCTCATCCATTTTGTTCTTTTTAAGAGAACAAAAATATCCTAAATAAACCCCCGTACATGAAATTCTGCTCAAGAAAAGGATGAGCCATGAGAGATACTAGATATGCTACTTAATACAGTATTGGAGGGTGCTAAAGTATAAGACTTAGGAAGAAACATGAACAAAATACAAGGAGAAGCACATGACTGTCCAGGACAACATCTGAGCACATATTTAAGGGTACTTAGCACTGCATAGATTGTAGAAGCTTTCTTCACCTGGAGCCCCCAAATAACAGACTATTCTATGCTAGGAGGAGGAGAGAAACAGTATAAACACTGCCAAGCATTCCACACCTAAAACAGTGCATTTAGGAAGTTAGACTCCCTAAGCTTCCTACACAATGAGTGAAGAAAGATTTCTGCAGAAAACAATACAAAGCATGTTTCCCAAAGCTCCCTTTACAGTCAGCAGAGAAAAATTAACCTCATTTGTGCACAAGAAAACTAAACTAGTTGCATTAGATTGGGAGGTATGAATCTCCTTCTGCAGCACAACACACAAGCAAGTCTTTCAGCACACACATCTGGGAAGATAATAAATGCGCTCAAGTATTTCCAGAAAGTAGTATGGAACATGGTCCAAGTTAGACATATCAAAATAAAGAGGAACCAGGACTTCCAACATTTGCCTGCCTTTTCACTGGGTAATATCCCCCCTCTACCTTTTTAGACAGGATGGAGAAGGTAGAAACGTACAGTTTTGCTCATCTCCAGCTGAAGCACGTAATTCTCTTCTCTGTGTCAGCATCCAGCTCTAATGGCTGGTGTATAATAAGTAATTGCCACTTCACATTCACAGGAACCATTCAGGAAAAGAGACATTATCTGTGCTTAAGGGCTGGAGTGAAATAATCAGGAAAGCAATTGTACTTCCCAAACATGCATCATTTATTGCCCCTTATTTTCTGTTCCCTCTCTATCCCAGTTTCCCCATTTGCTCTGTTCGCATCTGCCACATATTACCAGATCTCTTTGTCTTACACAAACCTCTGCAGTTTCCTTGCACCAGCCTTTCTCCCCTAGGTGGGAACAAACCACAGAACAGTCCTGGGAGCATACATGCCCTAGAGTTTTTGTTAAGTCCTAGCCAGGGTTGTACTTCCAGGAGCAAGTCCACAGTACCTCCAAGAAAGCTAAATAGGGTGCAGTTATCTTCATGTCCTTTAAAATTTATGAGGATTACCTCTAACACATGGTACTAAGATAAAGTTAGAGATGACTGCAGAGAAAACATTTGTCTTTTCTGTTGCATGCTTGTTCATTCTGAATGTAGAATCATTCAAACACAAATAGTTGAGCCCAACTTTCAATAAGCAACCTGTAAGACAACTGCCCAATACTTTTTAGCACATTTAGCCTTCCTTAATACTGCAGATTTGGAAAGGCAAACCATGTTTTTACTGTGTTCAAATACATTCATGTCCCATCAGAATCAAGATTCGATCACCTTCAACACATAATCAGACTCTCCACTTGGCTGTATCACTTATATTTCATCAACTCATACATTCAACTGTCTTTAGGCAGAGACTTTAATCCCAAAACATGGAAACAGACATACCCAAATGGGACAGTCAACTCCTCATTTTAAAGGGAATTAATAGACCAAATGAGAACTAAAATGGTGTCCAGACTCTAAAGGGAGCCCATTATTTGTTGGGACATTGCTCGTACAGTCTTATAAAAAAATTAAAAATAACTCAGTTTTGAGACAGGTTAAATTTGAACCTGTAGTCCCCATAGAACTCCTGAGAAGATACAGGCAATAACATTTAGCATGTCACACCAGAGCAGGGTCACTCTGAGAAGCACTAATGTAAGATGCAGAGGAGATCAAAAGATTAAGCTCCTGACCACATCAGTCATCTGTGTCACAGGATCTGAACAGAGCACACAACAAAATCCCCCAAGGCAGCAAGCAAAATGAGGGGAAATAAAACAGGAGGCAAAAATCCAAAATGCCAACTTAAGCCTTTACTCAGTTCCAATTTAAAAGGCAGCTTAAAAATATGGGAATTGAAATTATACAGAAATGTTAGTTAGATCTTTGATTTAATAAACAAACAAATGAAGGGAAAGACTGGCCTGGAAAACGAGCATTGCACCAAGGAGACCTCAGCTATTATCAGAGCTTCACTAGTAGCAGATGTGTGACCTCTCTCCCATCCAATTCCCTGCCTGACTTTTGTCTTCTTCAGTTGACTTGCTCTCTGAGGCTGGTTTTTTTTTTCCTAAATAAACAAAGCAATTGGCACTAGGGAGTCCTGTTTCATTGCAGACTGCAGACCCTACCATAATACACTGATTATATTCATATTAATGAGAAACTGCCTGTGTTATCTGCCTGTAATTGGTGCACTATGGGCCATGGCCTATTCCTGCTGTCACCTACACTCAATTAACAAAGCAGATATACTCAGCTTCCAAGGTAAGAACTTCGAAGGTGAGAAAGTAAAAGTATGATTTTGTTAACATAATCAGGAAACTGCATTGGAAACAAGGGAAACATAAATTATGCAAATCAGTAACTATTTATGCTGCATTATTAAATAAGACTCTGCAGATTGCAGAGGTTTCTGGAATCAGGTGGACTGTTACTCGAGTGAATACAAGCAGAGCAAAGTCCCAGTAGCTTATCCAGATAGAAACAGTGCTTTAGAAACCAAAATAAGATTTCAGAATCAGAGAAGAGAAACAGTCCTGCAGTTGGCTTACCTTCTTTCTTTTTTTTTCCTGCTTAAAAAGAAAATAAACACACAGCACAAATTGATGACTGAAACAAGAAATTTAGAAGAAATTAAGAAAAATTTAGAACTGCCTGCATGTTGTTGACAAGTTGAATAGGAACATTTCAAGATATCAGATGCCTGGCCAGAGCAGAGGATATCTAAGATCATCATTACCTGAAAAACCCTATTACAATTCTACATCATAAATAAAAATGAGACTATTTCCTGCAAAGAAGTTTACCATGAAGAGTTGTTGCTTTATATGAAAGAAAATCTTGTCTCCTTCTCAGAAGTTAAAAATCTATATGCAATAGCCAGGTACTCATTTCAGTTTGCCAATTTAAGCAAGAAATCAACATTTACCGTATTTTTTGTAACCACTTAAACACCAAACACTGCACTTCTCCAACGGGGGTTAGTGTAGTGGCCAAACTGTACTCTAATTTCTAAGGAAGCCAGGGGAAGTTCAGCAGTCCTACTCCGTGATTCCGTGCTGCGGTTGCAGAGACTTCTTTCCTCAGATGGATCTTTCTTCACTGCTTTCTTGACGCCTGTGGGGGGTTTCTTCCAACAATCTTTTGATATCTGTGACTTCTCAAAAGGTATTAATCCAAAACCAGAATGACAGTTTTCAGCAATTCCTACAAAGGGACCCACAAGATGCTCTGAGCAGGTTACCAGCAGCCTAGGGTCTTTGGTGCATGTATCAGCATTTTGGGGTGTGGTTCATTCTTTCCTTCTTGGTAGCTTATTGGTCCTGCTTTGCCTGGAAGCCACTGAAGACATTGCAATATCCTAGTGAGATCTGGCATACCTACTATCAAGCCTCAGGAGCTGGCTTTACTGCCAGACAGAAACATGTCCTCTTCTCAGTTTACACAGAAGCCTGCTAGTTTTCCCTTTCTCTTCATTGCACACTCTTCCTTGCACACTCAAGGTTAAACAGCTTGTAAATTTTGGAGTTGCTGTCCACACAGAACAGCAAAGATTATTATTTGACTTGTCTTTTTTTGCAGCTTGTGGCATTTTCCATTTTCTGGATCATGCACGTATTTTTGAACAAGGTAAGATCCACAAGGATCCAGGTTTCTGGTAGTGCTCATACATTTTCTTATTCTTTTATAGTGGTATATGGTTTTTGGCATGGCCAGAAGGTACATGATTTTTCAAATCATATGTCCAAAGACACCATGTTTGAGGATACAATTTACATGCAAATGGCTTAAGAGGAGTTCACAATGTGGGGAGGTTCTGTTATTATGTCCTTTCTCTTAACATCTGCAAACTTTTCAAATGCATTTAGAAAATAGAAGTAACTACATTCCACACCAAAAGCCATTACAGTCTCCTCCTGCCTTTGAGAGTGTGGTAAGCTTAGCAGAATTCAATTAAAGGCAATTTTGTTGTAAAGGCAATTTTGTTGTAAATATAGACAAAATCAAATAGGAATGTTGTCATAATGGCATCAAAATATGCAGAGACAACACAGCTAAAGGAGGGTCTTTGCTGTCCATTCCAGGTCTAAAATACATTTCAAGTTATTCTTAAAGGCCTCTTCTTTGGCCTATTAGCCAGATAAAGCCAACCTCAACAGCAGGAAGAAGAATTCTACCCAGACCCCAGTGTTTTAGATGCTTTGTCATAAACAAAAAGAAATCAAAGATAGAATTTCACTTTAGTTTTTCCCATGAAGTTCTCTGAATGAGCATCAGGATTCCGAGGTTAAAGATTTTAATTAAAGGAGTACAAATTAAAACCTAATAAGTCACTAACACTGGTGCTAAATCTCATTAAAAACATGAGGCTGCCCTTCATCCCCACTACCTTCTCATTTCCTTCAGAGTCACGGCCAGAGGAGATAAGAAGTATCCCTCAACACTTTTTCCTCTATATCAAGGTGTGATGTATATATTCAGCTCTTTCCAGGGACTCTGCAGACTCAGGGAAAGCAAGTTCACAGCCACATGCAAATTATATACACCATTAAACAACTCCATAACCTTCCAATAGAGGCTAAAACACCACAGTGATTTACTGATTATTTTCAAAAGCAAAAGGTCAGAGGTGAGTGAGTTTCTTTTTCCAAAATCACAAGGTCAAAATGTAGACAGATTTTAAAGAATTCCAGTTTCTAGTGATGTTGTATCCCCGATAACATTGCATCACCACATAAGCAATGCTTGGGCCCATGAATAAAACACCTACCCCCATACAAAGATGTGTAAGAGACATGCACCCACAGAATGACCTCCCACAGGATTTTTACCCATGCTTTAACTTGATTTCAGTTTTCCAGTGTGACATAAGCTTTATCAATCTCCCCTGTAGAAGGAGGAGATCAAACACATGCCCCTGTTATGGCAGACAGAAGGCAGCCTTGGAAGAAACACCCGGAGAGTATCCCAATCGAGCAAGAAGAGCTGTGCCAAGCTGTGCACCCTGGGCTTGTGTCCCAATCTGTGTGCTGTTGGCAGTGAGAGCTCTTGGCCAGTTTAACCATATGTTACATCAGTATAGCAGAGTTCAAACTTTTCTAGAAGCCTTTAAATAATTCAATTACCCTTTGGGGATGACAGGAGAGAGATGGAAAAGATGGAAATTATATTTCATAGAATCATAGAATGGTTTGGGTTGGAAGGGACGTTTAAAGGTCATCTAGTCCAACCTCCCTGCAGTGAGCAGGGACATCTTCAACTAGATGAGGTTGATCAGAGCCCTGTCCAACCTGACCTTGAATGTTTCCAGGGATGAGGCATCTACCACATCTCTGGGCAACCTGTTCCAGTGTTTTAACACCTTCATTGTAAAAAATTTCTTCCTTATATCTAGTCTAAATCTACTCTCTTTCAGTTTAAAACCATTACCGCTTGTCCTATCACAACAGGCCCTACTAAGTTTGTCCCTATCTTTCTTATAAGCCCCCTTTAAGTACCAAAAGGCTGCAATAAGGTCTGCCTGGACATTTCTCTTCTCCAGGCTGAACAACCCCAACTCTCAGCCTGTCCTCATAATGGAGATGCTCTGTCCCTCTGATCATCTTCGTGGCCCTCCTCTGGACCCACTCCAACAGGTCTATGTCTTTCTTGTACTGAGTACTTCAGAGCTGGACACAGTACTCCAGGTGGGGTCTAATGGGAGTGGAGTAGAGAGGCAGAATCACCTCCCTTGACCTGCTGGCCGTGCTTCTTTTGATGCAGCCCAGGATACAGTTGGCTTTCTGGACTGGAGCACACATTGCTGACTCATGTCCAGTTTTCCATCCACTAATACCCCTAAGTCCTTCTCCACAGGGCTGCTCTCAATCCACTCATCGCCCAGCCTGTATTTGTGCAAGGGATTGCTCAACCCATGTGCAGGACCTTGCACTTGGCCTTGTTGAACCTCATGAGGTTCACATGGACCCACTTCTTAAGCTTGTCCAGGTTCCTCTGAATGACATCCTGTCCCTCAGATGTGTCAACCACACCACTCAACTTGGTGTCATTCGCAAACTTAGTGGGATCAAGTGCACCCTCAGCATGTCATTGATGAAGATATTAAACAGTACTGTTTCCAATACAAACCCCTGAGGAACACCACTCATCACTGATCTCCATCTGAACATTGAGCACCACTCTCTGGATAAGACTATTCAGCCAATTCCTTGTCCCCCAAATAATCCATCCATCAAATCCATATCTCTCCAATTTAGAGAGAAGAAAGATGAAATTATATTTCTTGCCCTCAGTTTATGAGGCAGTAAGAATTTATAAAATCAGAAAGACTATGCACTCCATCTGTTCAGAACACAGATGTAGCCCACTGAGTCAGGGGCTACAGAGATGGATCTTTCCAAAGATCCATCTGAGCCAATACCCTCTCACTGACAGCTATCAAAAACAGATGGCTAGGTAAAAGAGTAAGAAGAGATCAGTCATATTTGGTACTTCCATCCATTAGTGAAACTCCCCAGGACTCTGGGGAACCATTTACCTCCTGCATGAACTCATACAGTCTGTCACAGAAGTCATGGCATTTTTAGCATTCATAACATCCTGTTACAAAGGCTTCTAGAGTGTAATTAAACCTCACATGAAAACTACTTTTGTTTCTTTAGAGCCTGGCCCATAGGTTCTTGTATTGAAAGAGGCTGTACTTACTGATCCCTGTCATCCTTCACATACAACTAAGTGTTGTTAGCCACCATCATATTTCCTCTACACCTCTGTCAGGCCACTACCATTCTCTGATTCTTTTAATAGTTGCACCATGTCCTTTTTGAGGTGAAGGGAGCAGAAGCACACAGTTTTAAAGATGTAAGCAGGCCACAGCTTTGTACAACACCATGATTTTGTATTCTTTTCTATTCTGCTTTTAACATTCCCAAGACTCCTCTGCTTTGTGACCTCTGAGCTGATGCATTCAGGGAACTCTGTCATAAGCCCAGATCTACTTCCCAGGAACTAATGGCCAGTCCAGAACTCATCATATAATACATGAAGCTAAGACTGTTTCCCTGCACCGCTTACCTATGTGTAATTTGATCTGCTCATCTATTGCCCAGCCACTGAGTCTCATAAGGTCCTTCCATAATTTTACAGTCAGCCTTCATCTTTATTGTTGTGAATAACATTTGCTAATGGCTCTAATTCATGCCCTTAATAGCAATTCACCCCTTTTCCAGCTCACTTATTAATATATTGAGAATGAGTAGATTAATATGAATATCAGCATTGATCCCAGCACAAACCCTTTAGAACTCTACTGGCAATCTTTTACTACTGTGAAAACAGATCACAGAGTCCTATCCCCGTTTTATAACTTTAAAAATTTCTCTTTGTGTTACTAAATTAATGGTCAGATATGCAAGCCTCACATGCCATAACTGCCCTGTTTGCTTAAAAGCTTTCAGGTTTGAGGTCTTGTTGAAAGGTCTACAAATGTCATTTCTCCCCACCTTCAAGTTTCCTATGAAACTTCTAGCAAGGGACAGAGGCGTTTTCAATCATTATATGCATAAGAAACTATGAATTTTACTTTAGTTGTGCAGCTGGTTTGGGATTTTTTTAGGTTGTTTTCTAAAACAAATCAGTTAGACCTAAGAAAAGATGTTCTGACTCATCAAATAGAAACTTTACTTAAACCTTTACAAGAATTTTTTTAAAAATAAATCAAATTCACAAATTCATGCACTGATGTCTCAGTACACACCCAAAACTTCTTAGAGTAAACCAAAACAAAAGAAGGCTGAGAGTGTCTGCAACTTCAGCGAAGACCAGGCTTTTGTCTCACATGCACAAAACTGTTCCATGCTTACTGCACTGTGCTTCAAGATGTTTCAAAGTGCAGCAGCTCATGGTGTGTTATGTAATAAAACAAAAACCAGTTTAAATAAAAGTATTTATCTCAAGGGCAGTTAAAGGATGATTCTCATTTATGAAAATGTTTCAGTGAAGCAGAAACGGACACTGACCAAGACACAAAAGATCAATAATCAGTCTGACCCTCCTCCTGCTCCCCCACATCAGGGGTGATGACAACAGAGCTAGAGCAGTATAGAGCTCCAGCTGAGTTAAATCTCCAGAGTTATGGAGATTTTTCTCACAGTCCAGGATTTAGAGTCATGATGCTTGACCTTCTCCTGCTGCCTAATAATTGTGTTTAGTCCACATAGAAAGCATGTTATCTTCTGTGCCCACGTGACAACATCCATCTCTACATGAAGCCAAACAATCTGGAGCCATCTCAAACTTAAATGGCTCAGCATCAGCAACAGTAGTACTTCAATGATGACAAGCAGTTCCTTCATATCAAACTTGAGGCAAACCCTCCTCCTGAACTATCTCCATGCTGTAAGAAACAGCAGCACCAGAAGGATGGATGACTGCAATTACAACAAGGTTAACCACTGCCTTGGGTGACAACAAGAGCAGCCCAGTAGAGTGCTGTTGCAGCCTGCAGCCCATCCCATTACACTGAGAGGGAAGCCAGAGAATGGTGATCAGGGGGATTTTATGGAAAGTGGATGCCAGGAACTGTCCTGCACTCATGAACAAGATCACAAATTCCCCCATAACTTCTGTCCTGAGGCCCATGACAGCTAGCAACACAAGATCATAATTTTGGGGTCTGCATTGCTACACTGCATTTCTGGTTGTGCCAACCACACCCCATCTTGAAGAACTCAAAGGTATCACCTTGAGTATCAAGTTTCAGCCAGTAGAGAAGTGCACAAACCTCATTTTTTACCAATTTCAACACAAAACATCTTGCCTTTTCATTGCCTTTCACCATAAAACTCAAAAAGAAATACAAAAGTTTTTAAAATTATGATTGAGATGGATATGTGAAACTGCAATTTCATAACCAAAATCTGAAAAAAATGTCAATTCATAAATTCTCCTGCACTTGCTTACTCTAAGGAAACTGGGTTCAATTGTCCTCTCACTGAAACTACTCTGAAGTGTCAAGTAACTCTATTAAAGTCAATGGAGCGATACTTAAATATATCCTCTGGGAACAAATTAGATCTGCGATTTTCATAGCACGCAAATTTCCAATCTATTTCTACATGATTAATAATATTTTCAACATCTGCAGAGAATTTGTTTCTTCCAAAACCATTATCTTTGTACTGGTTACAACTACCCTTCCACAAAGAACTTCTGGGCTTTCCAATTTTTAGGTTTTTCAACTGTGCTTTATCAGTGTGGGAGGCCAGATATCACAGGCTCCATGGAATCTAAGTTCCTGAATCTTTAAACTCTGAAAATCTTATACTGAAAAAAACATGTCTTAAATTAATGAAAAGTAGCAGCAGTTCTCTTAAGGTTCTTTTCCAGCCCATCACTGTCAGTTTTTTAATATTTTAGAAGGAAAACTAGAAAATTTGAAGTCAAGCCTCAAAACTGTAATTAACAGGAAATGCTTTGGATATTTATAGCTGGCTATTCCCATTTAGCAGCCTATATTAATTTGTTTTTTATTACATCAATCTCTTTTCTGTTAGGAAGGAAAAGAGAAAGTTAATCTTGGCATTAATGCTATCAGATACTGGGGAGGGGAACAGTCATAATAACTGTATCTCTAAAGACGGAAATAATATTCAACAGAGCCATGCAAATCCATACAGCAAATTGAAGTTTGCTGGCTACCTTCAGCACAGCGAGCGTCTATACTTAGTTGTCATTACGTGCTTATGTTGTGCAATCTTGGTAAAGCATTGAAGAAAGCTTTGTTTTGATTAGAAAAACACTCTTTAAAGAGCCTACATAATCTGGCAGTATAGATTGCACCACTCCCTTGAAAAACATCCAAGAGCAAACCACAAAGAACCATCATAATATTTTTTTCTTTTTTCCCTAAAATAAATAACTCCACAGTAAATCCTTCCCTCTCTATTTATATTCTTTTTCCCATCAGACAGCTAATATCCACACTAATCCTTTAGGAAAAAAAAAAAAAACCTGCAGAAGAGTCTGTCTTAGAGTATCTTCACACACCTTTTCCCTTATTTCCCCCCTCCCTCCAAAGGCAGCAGAAGAGAAAGAAATATGCCTGAGATTAATTCTTATCACCAACCCTGCAGGGCTGTCATGTTAGGGGCTTCTGAAACCGTTTCTTCTGGCTCTTCCACATGCAGACACTGGAGGTGGCAACAAGGAAAAAAGAAAAAACTAAAGCCTTATTCACCAAATAGCAATGAAATATGAAGTGGCAGTGTTTGCCTTTACTTGCAGCACCTGGCAGCAAAAGCCAAGACTACAGCAGGACAGAGGTTTGCTTTCCAGTTCCTAATTGCTCTCTGCAAGCCCTTCAGAATGACAGAAGACTGAGCAGTAGTTTGCACATTAACCCCTTCTTTCTAGCTGTATTTCTCTACCTCTTGGCTTTCTCCTCCTTTCCCCCTCCGGTTCTTTCTGTCCCCAGCTTTCCCTGCTTGCACAGCTCACCCCTTCAGCACCATCGTGCAGCCAGGCTAGGGTGGGTGCTGGCGGCCTTCCCCAGAGTGTTGGGCTGTACCAGCCTTCCTCCAGAACTGAGATCATGTGTACTCAGGGATCCTCAGCAGGAACCTGGAGATCCTTCTGCTGAAGACAAAACCACCCTGACCTCTGCTGCAAGGAGCAATTCAAAGCCCCTGCATTTAACACAACACTAGTCTAGATGGTCTTCATAGCTGCCCTAATCCTTTGCCATTAGGGCCCGTCTGTAGGCCTATGGTTGCTGTTCTAGGCCAGGCAGGTGAGAGAAGATGAGATTCATCTTGCACACTTTCTGTTCCTCAAAGCATTATGATATGCAACTCAGACCCATTTAAAAATTGCTCAGCAATTACTAAATCCCTGATTACCACTACCTTTCACTAAATTAAGGGCAGAAACACAGGCACCCCTGGTTCCCTGTCCTCAGATGTTCCTCCTACAATTCCAGAAGTCTCTTTTCTGAATCTAATCTCCACTTTGCCTGCTGACTGCTGACTAAAGTCCCTTACACATAGAGAACACTCCAGGTTGACCCCTAATCCATCACAGAGGCCCCTGGGTCTTGACAAGAGAGAGATGCCATCACTTTTTCATGCCCCAGATTGTCCCTTGAGGCCAAAGCTCTGATGCTTTGGCATTGGAGCTGCCTGGATCTCTGATGCTGTCCACACTTGCTTCTGGCAGCCCTCTTCCAGCTCCTGCCTTCCCACTAAGCCAGGAACCTGTGGGAAGCCAGATTTGAGGTCACTGAAAGACAGCTATGGACCTGGTGAAGCAGGGAAATGTGCTAAATGCTTATTGCTAATTCATTTGCTTCAATTAAAATGCCAAGCTGACAGACTAGACAGGAGTTTATGTGACCCAGGCAGGGTTCAACCAGAGATCCTGTGAACTGATGCCACAGCATTTCAGTCAGTCCTAGCAAGACAACACCTCTCCCACCTCCCAACAATACAAGGCTCCCAGCACTACTGGGCACAGAAAAATCTTCCTATTGGCAGCTGCTGTAAGACCGCATGGGCTAAATGCCCTGCAACACTGGTGGGGTGAGGAGGAGAGGTTCCCACTTCATTCTTGAAACAGATGAAAGGTGTCTGAGATTTCATTTAGTCATCGGCAAACTCCTGAGAGTTAGATACTGCAGGGACAAGCAAATGGAATAGTTTCTTTTGGAGTAAACAAACCCAAAATGAGGAAGTGAGACTATCTGATCTGGGCACTGCTATTAAGAAGGGAAGTCTTGGAGGGAGGTGGGAGGATGACATAGGTCTCATTCAACAGCACGTGTGTCTTATCCACCTGTTTAATAAGCAGGACTGCCTTGCTTTAGTAATATTCAGAAACCCACTTTGGATGCCTCCAAGAGGAACTGCACAGTAAAGGAAGACAGGACTCAAAGCAAGAGCTGAGCATGGGAACAAGACTAAACCACAACTGGGAAGCTCCAAAGGAAACTTTTCTGCATCAACAGATCAAGAAGTCAGCCTTCCTTGGGTACCAAAACATCAAGGTAGGTTCAAGTACATACGTAACATCATCTCTCCAGAGACAGTTTTCTCAGCATCAAGATGAATTTCCAGTTGTTATCATTACTTTGCTGATACTTCTGAGCAGCACAGCCAGGCTTTAAACCAACTCTGGCTCCTAATCAGAGGCAAAAAATCTGCCGCATGAGGCAATTATATTTCAGTTTCTGAGTACAGATTTTGCTCAGCATTACCAGCACTGAAAAATCAAGACTGAAAGTTATCTTAAATAAAGTATTGAGAAAAATTTGCAGTCTATGCCAAAGTATTTTTATGTTTTCCATAACTTCAAAAACATATGGGTAGCTCATATGCCACTTTGGAAAGGTTAAATGAATAGGGGAGTTTGAAACATCTCAAATTTCTTTCATTTCATCTCATCTCCTTTATCATCATTTCTGCAATGACTCCAAAATCCCCCTGGCATTCAGAAAGTGCTCAAAAGGGCAAGAAGTGTTTTAAAACATCACTCCTTGAAAATCAATTGGAACCAAGTGAACAAACGCCTTACTTTAGCTTGGATAGTTGTTCAGAAACATTCCTGGGAACAACTCTACTTACACAGGTTTATAATTCAATGCATTCCCAAGAATGAGCATAAGCAGCTGGTCAAATGATATTAGTCAGGCTCATATCTCTGCTTCTCATTCTTATGGTATCACTTGGCCATGACCCCTGAGGCTGGAGGTGACAGCTCTTATTCAGCTAAGCAATCCAGGCCTGCAAGATGATCTGAAGGACCAGATCCTCTGAAATTCATTAGCAGATGATGTTAACTCTGTGCCATCTTCTTTTCTCATGCAATTTCTGGCAACCCTTACACTATCTCAGATAGTTCAAAGAAGCAGAATACCCCACTGACTCCTTCTTGGGACTACTTAAATACAATTCAGCTTCTAAATACAAACAAGTGTGATGGAGATGAAGGAGAGGACAAAAAACCCAAACAACACAACACTAAAAAAAACCTACCACAATAAACATGGGTGACAGAGATGTGGTCACTTACAGGTAGGCATAAGCAATAAAATATCTGCAGCTATTCAGGACTGAGAGATACGAGTTCATGTTTCATATATTAGATTTAAAAAATAAAAAAACCAGAATGCATCTGACAGAGTTTAACCAACAGCTAAACAACTAAAAATCACATGCATACACAGAAAATTCATTAAAATAAGCTATTACACCCAAGCATTTCCTAATCAGATAATTAGCAGCCTCTAATGCAATTAAGTTTACACAGCCAGCTAGCATAATTAAAAGACATCACTGAAACAGAACCATTATCATAGGATAAGGGTCTTTTGTCAGATTTTTATTTTTCTTTAGAAAGCTCTAGCTAAAACTGTATGTCCAAGGGAAACATGTAGACTCCATTTAAATGCTAGATGCATTTCCACAGAAGATCAGAGGTTATTCTCAAAGAGCAAGATGAAAAAACCCATCCAAGTGATTCAGGAATATTTTAAAACTTTACTATAATTGTGCTATTCTACAATTTTGTAGGGGCTGTTGGCTGAATTTACCATCTAACTATCTGCTCTCCCAAGAGCTGGCACCCACTCTTCGGTCCCACATCAGGGAAAGGCTCACAGCATTAGGCTGTAGCTCAGAAAGACTTAAAAGAGCAACTCCTTCAGCTATGGGACCTGCAAACACAGGAAATGTGTGTCTAGGTAGAGAGTACACATGAGCATCACATTCAGTGTGAAAAATTTACCAGCAAGAATCTCCTCACAGTAACAGTATATAGGAGAAAGCAAGCAGATTCTGCCACCTGGACTTAACTGAATACCACTTTACTCAATACCCTAACTGGCAAGTACTTGCTACTGGGATCTACAAGAAACAACAAAGTCCACAGACAGCCTTAGGGCTGATTAAAGTTTCAGGTCCTGCAGTTTCTTATTCCTGGCTCTGCCACATACCCACTACTTGCAGTCTAGTGGATCCTTGCAAATAAAACCACCAGATTTTCACTGCCTGTTGCAGCTTAGGTTGCAATCAGATTCAAGAGTACAGTTGCCTGTTGTTTTAGTGATTTGTTCTGTATTATATTTCTCCTTCTGAACAGGGAGAGCATATGTATTTCCAGGCTTCATTACTAGTGTCCCCCTCAGAGGTTGTTTCCTGGTGCATCAGGACAACCTACTTACCTCTGACTGAGGAAATGAGGAGAAAAACCCTCAAAAAAGCAAACATGAAAGCCTGCATGTTTTACAGAAAATTTTGTTTGAAAGCCAAATCCTGCAAGGTCCCCAGGCAAACTGAATCTTTGTATTCAAGTCTACAATGATAGGTCACAAAACAGTCCCAACCTCTCTCATTCAGTAGAAATTATTTTTTTTAAAAGAGTCCATGCTGGAACCTGAACTCACTTGCCTACCCTAATACAACCAGCAAACCAAACCCAAAGATTTTGGGAGCTGGATCCCATCCTAGCTGCTCATGTTGGCAGAAAGCAATCTGACTCATCTTCTAAACCAGTTGACCAGGAGCTCCATAGAGATAGGCCTGCAGGGTGCAATGATCTCTGCCAAACATGGAAGCCAAGACACCTAGCTTAGAATAGATGCCACACTCGCAGGAGTGGAGGTTAGGTGACTTGCACGCTCTGCTTCGAAGACAAAAGGACTCAAAGACTGAATTAGGGCAAGTGGATAGAAGCCCCTGTGCTGCAGAAGAACAGCTGTAAATTTGTACAGGTATCTTTGCACTGTGATAAATAAGCATGCTTTTCTTCTTGTATATTTGTGAAAAATAGTAACATAATTTTTACTCTATTGAAAAATGGAAGTTTATTTACATTACCCTAGAATTGAATCAGGCCCAGCTGTCACTCGCAATAGTGCAATTTAAAGCTGCAGTACTCTGTGCAATACAGAAGGAAATAAAAGAGACCTCGATAAATATGCAGTGCTCAAAATGAACCACAAAAGCTATGAATCTCACTGGAGCAAGGGGAAACTGGGAAAAATCACTCCTTTTAGCACTTTCAAGTCACTCAAGACACAGCAGTGTCAACCAGGCTTAGCAAACCCAAAAGAGGCAGAGCTGGGCTGGACTGATGGATGGTGTTACATTTTATGGTCTGTTTTGTCACCTGTGTAGCCAAAGCACTAAAAAGAAAAGATTTCCACCAAAGAAACATTTTCATGGGAGTCACAGCAAGAGATGGGGACCAAAGTTGAAATGACTTAAACACCTGTGGATATTTAAAACTTAGACTGAAATAAAATAAACAACTTAAGCCACACAAGATGGTACTCAATAACTTTCACATAGCTTTTGATGCAGAGTATTTAATGTTGAAGGATTCAAAGAGCAAGATAGGTCATGCAAACTCTGACACATACAAAGACCTTATTCAAAAGGCTGTCTGGATGGAGAAGCTCTCAGAAATCACTAGCTTGGCTGTCTTTCCTTCCCCATAAAACTCTATTTAGACCTGGGAAACCTCAAGGGCACCAGGGCAATCCTATTTTTCACTGTGTGGGGAGAAAATATAAACACTGCTTACCTTTTTGGTATATTACAGAGGCCTTATGAATGGTGGGGAATGAGCATGAGGATGCAAAACAAGCACCCAAATATTTGTGCAGATGTTTCCTCTGGCTAATACAAAAGTGACTGCAAATCAACAGCAAAGCTTCTCTGATCACCTATTAGTCACACAGGACAGCATGTGTCCTGCCATCAGCTATGTTGTCACTCATTACCTTTTCTGGTGTTGAGTGCAGAGAAAGCAGCCTTGCAAAAGCTGACATTGTTCTTGCTAGAAAGGGCTAGTTTAGGGAGCTGGATCTGAACACAGCCTCAGAGGCCTGGTAGCTTTCTGGCCCTCCTTAGGTGGGCCTGTTACACTTCAGAGAACAAAAAACCATGGAGTTGACGCAACTACTGGGTCTCAACAAACTGGCTGTGTTAGTTAAAAGGAGCAGGACCTGACAAGATTTAGTTTCATTCACTTTGTTCTGGCTTCATCAGCAAGTGTATGGAAGGATGGCAAAAAGCCAGCAACTTTTCTAGCCATTTCCCTACCTGTCTGTAAATCGTCTCCTTCTCTCCAGGAGCAGGCTTCTATTACTGAGACAACTTTCTGTCCTTGTTCTCCATTAGGACTTATTTGTTGGACAACAGGAGCTGCAGGGAGCCCGATTCAGCCTGTTTGAAGCCTCCTGGCTCCACTGGAAATTAGCACCACAGGGAGCCAATAGAGCCAGGGAGGAAGATACCATCTTGCTGACATCCCTTCTCCTGCTTTCTCCGACTAGAGAATCCCCTCACCACAGTCCAGCCCACTTGATTTTAACTCTTCATATCACCTATTTCAGATCCATCTTGGGATGTGGAGGGAACAACACACTGCTGCTGTCTTCCCTTAGTCCTGATGGGCCTCAGTTCCATTCTCTGCAGACAATTGGATCATGGTTTAGGTGGGCTTTCCTCCACTGGAAGAAAATTGGCGTTATCAGAATTACTGCGTCTCAGGAAACTGGCTGTGCTAGTTAGAAGGAGCAGGGGACCACAATCTGCACTATTTCTTTATCCGTGGAATTTTTTCCTAGACTTTTTCACCTGAAACTATCAAATTTTGAAAGAACACACACATCTCATCTGGCCAAGTGAGTAATACACATCTTCTATGCCTTTACTAACCCCTCATCTCTACAGGAGCTGACACACATCTTATGGAAAATATCCAACATCAATTCAAAGATTAAATGAAGAGATTCCAGGGAAAAGAAAGCAGCTAAGCAGGAGAAAAGGGAAAGCTGTCCCCTGCCCAGGGGAATGTACGCTTTCCTCCTGTTTTCTCCTGCCTGCAAAGGGAACACACAGGATCTTTAAACCGCTGCACCCCTTTTACCTGTCCTTTCATTGACCTCCTCAGGACAAAACCATGAGCAATGAGAGGGTGGAGCAGCCCTCCTTTTCATTATCCCTTAACACAGTGGTTTTCTGAACCATTATTTCCCATACAGGTTTCCCCATTTTGCAGCCTGCTGCACATGGCGAAGGCATTTTATATTTTTCCATACTGCTGGAGCGGCGGCATTTATTTCTGCTTTCTAATTACCTTGTTCTGCTAAGCAACTTTCTCTAAGTCTTAAATGGTATAACCTTCACTGCATAAAGAGCTCTTTGAAGTCCAGCTCCTGATTTCTCCCAAAGAGTTTTGCAAAATCACATTATGCTTAGCCAGAGCATACAGCAACTAATACAGCTAGCAGAGTTCTGATATTGATCTTCTCTGTCTAGTTAAATTTGTGAATAAGAGACTGCAAACTTAAGATTTTAATAGGTGGAAATCAGTCCTCTGCATATTGTACTTGTTTTCTTATCTTTTCTCTCATCTAGTAAAGCACCTGACAAGGAATTTTTTTAAGCTTTTTTTTTTTTTTTTAGCTCAGCATGTGACAAACTTCAAAAAAACAGCCAAAGTTTCATGTGAGAAAGTGTAAGCAATGTTTCAAATACGTATTATGTCAACACCTTTCTCTGTCTCAGTAAACCTGGGCTAAGGCACTCAATGCAAATCATCTCTTGAGCTGCTGAAAGAACTTTAATATGTTGACTGCAGTGCAGTCTTCCTCAGATTTGTAAATACAGATTTGTTATGCTTTGTTTTACTGTGTGCTTCAGAGTGAGCGTGCCCACACACCTGCCAAATAAATACCACTGCTCCCTCTCATACAAACACTGAGATTAAAATTAATTTTGTTTCATCCAAAAGGATCACGTAGGCCTGCATGATTGATTACACGCTGCATATTCAAATATTTTTTCTTTATATATATATTTATGTATTTATATAGAAATGAAATAAGTAGCTCTAAAACCTCAGGGCAGCAGGATCTTTTATCTACAGGGAGATTTTGCTGTCCCATCTCTTCCTATCAGGTTGGGAATCATGAGGTTCCCGAGCAAAAGGAACTCTTTTGTTCTGACAAGACAGCTTGACAAATCCAATCACAGTCATAGGTGCGTGTGTGATCCACACAACTTGTAGGAAACAATTTTCAGGTCAGTGACAAGGAAAATCCGTAAGAGCAAGTGGGCAAGGTTAGGAGAAGAATGGAGGCTCAGTTTTGCTGTGTGTTTTGTTTTGAGCTTAGACTGGCCCCAGCAAAGAGTTAAATCTGATTTCTAAGCCCCATCCAGACTTCCTTTACAGCAGAGAGGGAGAATGTGCTGCATTATAAACAAACTTTCCCTGCAAGCCCAGAGCCCCTGCAGGCTACCCTGTTAATAACAAGTAGCCTGTGTACCAGGCAGCCTGGTTTCCTGCAGCGTGCTCCCGTACAGATTCTCCAGTGCCTAATTAAAGTAGCTGGGCTCCTGCTGCCCTCTTTTCCACTGTGGAGGCATCAATTTGGATGTCATTCTCCTCCACCACATCACGAGTTCTCAGGTATGTTTTATGAACATTTTATTTTACAATCCCTGCCCTTCAGCTAACTTTGGCTCTAAGTGGCAAGCAAATTCAAATGCTGCTGAGGGAGCAGAGAAGCAAACAGCCTGTCCAGCCACATGAGCCTCCTATCCTTGGGAAACTGCTCATAAGTGTGGCTGAGGGACCTGCCACCCTTCAGCAGGGACAGCTGCCTTCTCTTGGCCTGCTTACACCCTTCAACAAACCAGCCATCTTCTACTTTCACAGCAGTCTATGGTCCTACTGCACTTTCAGCATTTCTCCTGCTTTATGAGAGATAGGGAACAGGCAGGCCTGCATCTGCCTCTGGCACCAGTTTCTGAATGTATTATTTTGGCAGGGATGTTCTTTTATGGTATAGGCTTTACAGGAGCAGATGGACACATGCTGCCATGTTATATTGGTTAGCAGTTAGTAAGGTACCATGGGTTGCTCTAAGAAACATATTTATGTTTTTTAATCACCTAGTATTTTTTAGAATTTTAATCTGAGCTGAAGACACTGCTGAGTGTTACCATGTACCCCTCCACCCTCTGGATGACAGTACAGATGAGCATTCACTAAAGGTTGAATTTGATACTGACAACAAAATGTTATTGGTGCTTTTGGGAAATAGTGTGGCTCATACTTTTCAGAAGGGTATAGGCCTGCACCTTATTTGTCACCAAGCGTCACGCATGAAACTTCATGTATGCGCACAAGTCAATTTAAGGCATTTTCAAACAGAAGAGCTCATAGTTTCAGCAACCTCTTTTTCACAGAAATGCTGTTTCTGTGCTCACAAGTTAAGGTTTGCAATTGCCAAGAAAAGAGAGCTCCAAAAAACTTAAAGACTGTTTTTCAAGTTTTACCCTGTCTGACAAATACTCCTCTCCCCACCCCCACTAAGTCTGGAAAGTTTACCTGTAGGTATCTGAATAATCAGAGGAATGACGCCTACTGCACATACTCAGCTTACTTCAGTCCAGATAGAGAAATACTACTGCAAGCCTCTGAGTAGGCTCCTCTGGCTGTTTCTGGGTTAGAGTTACTAATTTATGGCTTAAGGTCTCAATGAATTGTTGTGTTATAGTTAAAAGGGCATTTTGCGATAGGCATAACTTCACATCCCAAAATGTTTCTCTCCTGCCAGTAAATATAAACTGGTATGTCACTGCAAACAGTGATAGGAGATGATCAAATTGACTTGCTTTGCTCTTTCCCCCACAGCTACATGTGGTATCCATTCAAGAAGTAAGCAAACAAGAGAATCAACAGGTTTGATTGAGTTACCTGTGATTGGAAGGATGAATCTTTAACCCTATGGCTCGGTGCTGCCCAGCTGTTTTAATTGCAGCCATTGGAAGAACTGCCTTTGATTTTAATGGGAACTAGCACAACACTGATGCTGTGCAAATCTCATCCTAGCTGTTGTAATATGGCAATTGCAAATCATCTAAGATCTGCAAATCCAAGATGAGAGAAATTGCACTACATCAGACAGACTTTCATGACACATTTACAATACCAAATACAAAGTACCAGTATTATATTTGTAGTCCAGGAGTTTCTGTTAACCTAGGTTATATGACACAAAATCATTATTTAGAAATCACATAGCAATTTGACACGGGTAGGAGGGGGCCCAGTGTCCACCTAATGATCTCAAACAGCATGAACAAGACTAGATGAATAGGAATTGCTAGCTTATTACTTACACAGCATTTCTCAAAACACCAAGGAATCTACCAAGTAAATGAAGAGTGCAAACTGTAACGCAAGGGGAAATAATGAATTTTAAGAAGAAATTTAAATTATTCACAGAAATCTCAATCTTGCTGCCTACAGAGAACACCAATTACTACTATTTTATATGCACACAGCACACACCTTCCTGTCCTGAAAACATGACTCCCTAAAACTTTGCTACCTTCCTCAGTTAATACCTCACTCCATAACACCTTAGTATGTCCTCAAAATAATGGGCACACTGAATTGCATTGCTGAGCAGGAATTCAGCCTTCAAAAGAGAGATTTAACCCGTAGAATGATCTCAGTGCTCAGAAAGAAGCAGCATTCAGAAGAAGCAAGTCATATCAACAATTTAAAAAAAAAAAATACATGATTTAAAAAAAAAAAAAAAATCTCTTTATTGCATAGTACATCCCCCCAAAATGAAACAGACATCTGAAGTCAAAACAAGAAACCACATTATCTACCTGTTTTGGACTATAGCCTGCATGTTTATAACACTAGATTGCAAGAAAAATGTTTCCAGCTGTATGCAGGAGCTGTTGAGTCTTGGTGAAAAGCTCAAAAAAAAGCCAGCCCCTGGGCCAGGCTGGCAGGGGACTGTCACAGAAGAAATACAATTGTCCCAAGTCCATTACAAGCAGCATAGGGGATCCAACCCACTGTACCTCAGCTACCTGACTGGACCTTTCTTCTCAGCTTCTTGGTACCCAACGCTCTGCAGGCAGAAGCATGTGTTGTACATGGGTCCCTTACCCTGAGACAGCTGCTGGGACACCTAGCATCTAGGTCGTGTAGCTGTCCTATCCTTTAAATGCTTCATGGCAGGGGAGATGAGTGCATAACCCCTGTGCCGTATGTCAGAGGGAGAAACGCTAAGAAGAAAGTCTGATAAGCAATTTAGCAGATGCAGAAGTAAAGGACGTCTCCCTGACACAAATAGGAGGTACCCAGCAGTGCCTCAGTGCTCCTGAAGCAGGTACCTTGGCCCCGAGGTACAAGCCAGATTCTAGGCGAGAAGAGAAAGAAACAAGCAAAGCAATGAAATCTGCCCTCACCTTGAGTTTGCTGGTGCCTCCTAGCAAGGACTCAGCTAGTAATGATTTTTTTGTTGTTCAGTAGCTGCACTGGAAACCTCTGAAAATGTTGGTATGTGCAAGCATGTGCAGAAAGATGCTGATAATAGACAAACCTATTGGTTTTGCACTGAAAATATTTCTCCTCAGTGGTTAATGAAAAAAAGTAAGAAAATACTGTGCTTCATCCAAAACTTGCTCTGTTTACTTTTTAAATTTAAAAATAAATGAAACCCTAAGCTGAAATCAAAATGTTTTCAAACATAATGGCACAAACTTTTGTTTTGAAAATATTCAAACTGTGTGTGGGTTTTTTTCAATTTATGTTTGCATTTCTAACAGTCCAGAAACACCATGTTTTTCAAAAAATAAACTACCTAGAATGGCTCATTGAGTTGTTTTAGTTCAGCTTCACACTTAATGCAGCCTCAATACGAGAAGCAGGTTGTGGGAGATGTCTCAAAGAGCCTGCAAGCTGGAGGGAACACAGTGAGGGGCCCTCCAGGCTCCCTCAAGCAAAGACACTCTCCTGTGCTATACACCTTCCAGTGCCTAACTCCCAGTCCCTTCACTCATGTTGCTTGCTGTAATGGCATCACTAATGCAGCAATAACAATGGCAAAGGAGATGTAACCTGGCCAGTACAGGGATGAATTTTAATTTCAGGTAAAGTTTGGAGCATCTAAATAAAGCTGAGCATGTGCTTTGTGTTTGCAGCCTTAACACAACTGCCATTCTGATTTCTCATAAATATCCTAAGCGCTTTCTTTCTCAGAAATGTATCAAAGACTGTAAAACGAGGTGCTAGAACACTTAACCGCCAGCGCCCAGGCAAACAGTATCATTACAGTGTATATAAAAGTCTCCTGGGGGATAGGTTGGGCATAAAAATTCAGCTGGATCATTAGGAGCCGATGATTTAACTGAGAAAGCAATATAAGTCTCCAAGTTGGCAACAGAAAGACATAAACCAAGTTGGAGGAATTATTTAATGACTAGCAGACCAATAAGGGAGGTATTTCATTGCACTGTAAGATACTCTGCATCACAGGAAAACTGCAATTTATTAAATATGAGTTGTTAGGGTTTTTCTACCCCCGCAGCTAATTCCTGTCACGTCAGTGACATCGGTGCTCTAAAAATCCCAAGACAAACAAGCATGAACAAGAGTCAGAGGAGGCCAATAGCTCTGTGTATTGAGCCTCCCCGGTATCAGAGCAGAAGACTTTGGGGCACGCGCATGTTGTGCATTATTTTGCATGTGTGGGAAACAACTTCCTTGCACTCTTATTATAGAGCCTGAGAATGTGTAGGATACCAGTCTCAGATGCCAGAAGGCTGCACTGAAGTCCTCAGTGTGCCTGGGATGAAAAATTTTGCCTTGACTCACGCAAATCAGAGTCCAATACCTCATTCATCTGCATCTCAGGACATCTGCTCCAACTTATTGACGTGGTTTTTGGCAAAGTTGTACTGCATACGTAGCACAGCAAGCTGAGCCCTGGGTTGGTGCCATGCAGACGTGCCATTTGCACTGTCACACCTTTTCCCTTGGGCTCCAGGAGAGAGGAGGTCCCTCCACTCTTCTTCCTCAGCTTCCCCATTCCAATGCACAAACTGCCTCTGCTGCAGAGCACTGATGGGAGATGTGAAGGACATGCAAGCCATACCTAGTGCATCACACTTAGCATGTTTAAGACAGAATAATAAAAATTAGGTTTTTCTTAAACAGCTGCAGAAATTAGACTCTTAGCCAGCTCCCACTGACTTGCAAGGAGAATGTAAGCCCAAATGTCACTGCAAGCCTTTGAGAATGTCACCCCAGAAGCAAACAGGTATGGATATGAGGCATGCAAGAAAACCCCAGGTTTTTTTCTACATATCCATATATCTAAGATTGGGAGGAGGTGATAGCATTTTTAGATCCTGCCCTTCTTCTCTTTGGCCCAGAGGAGCAAAATGAAGTACACAGACTCAGTGGCAGGAGTTCCTGGGTGGTAAGGCAGTAGGGGACTCCCTTGCTGCTCACACCACAGTATGAAAGAAGCATGCCACAAGAAATGGGATTGTGTTTGGTCATGAGAGCCATGTAGTCTAATTTGGCTACAAAAGAATCACACTGGAGCCCTTGATTTTGTGATTTCTTACTGTCAGTGATGCTGTTAGACTTCTCTATGGCCCTTCTTGAGTGAGGTCATTCTCTACATGTACCTTCCTGACTTACAGCAATGAGAGACACATTGAGATAGTTAAACATCATCTAGCAGTGTCGGTGGGAAGTTTTAAAAATGGCCAGCATTAGTGCACTGAGTGCTGTTGAAGTTGGTCTGAATTTCAGGATCAAATTTTCAGTGACTTGAGTGAATGTGAAATGGGAAAATGCTACTCAGGGAGGAAACCTGAGACACAAGATTGTCAGACAGTCACTTCTGAGCTATGAGATTTTTTCCCTGTTCTCATCAGAGAGGATTCTTGGAAAAGAACAAAATGTTCCAAAAAAAAAAATTAATAGGAAAAAATCAAATGTTTCTCTCTGCAAAACATGTTTGGTTCATACTCTTTCAGCCATGCAAACATTTAATGAGTTCTGAGAAACTTTCATTTCTGTCATCTTGAGGCTAGCAGATGCAGTCTTGGTAACTGAATTATGGTTTAGATTACCAGAAATCTGTGTTGAAATGGGAAACATGTGAGCACTAAAAAGAGCAATAATGTGCATAAGTACACACAGCACAAAATTAATTATCAAAATACTACCAGCAATAAGCATGTGACAAATATAGATCTTGGAAGATTGGATAGGAGCATCTCTATTGTTCACGGGAGGTATGGCACTGACAAGTCTAAGTGAAAACCTTCATTTCTGACATAGTCCTTTACATTAAATGTGTGTGGTTTGCTATTTGGTCAGTACTTGCTCTTTCTAGAACTAAACTTTCTGAATTGTGAGCTTAAAATACCTCATCATTAATCACGGTATAGTTTTCATTTTCTGCACAGGACTGAGATTCTGCTTACTGCCATTCAAAACATAGATGAGTTAAAGCGAGAAAAACTGATGGGCATTTGATTATTCAATAACAGTAAAGATTCCGATATGTGCCTACCTGACAAAACATGTCCTTCTGGGATGGGGTTTCAGGATGTTTACAGCTTCAAGGGTGGGCATGCAGCTGTCCATCATTGATTCAGAGCTGCATTCTGCCAGGGAACTTTCCTGTTTGTTGCAATGGAAATTGTTATTAATCAAAATAAGTCCAATTAAAATAAAGTATTGAATTTTGGGGGGGTTTAATATGCTTAAAGGAGGACAGGGAAAAAAAAGCAGTATAAGAAAAAGAATATTTTCTGTGAAAAATTTAGAGATTAACACTTATGTTTGTGTTCATTCAGAACATTCTAAACTGAAAAAATTGTTTTACAAGAAACAAAAAAAAATTTTTCAATGCACTGGTACGATTTTGTTTACTGAGGTTGAAATGTCTTGTACTTCACAGGAATGACTTATTAGTATTTGGAAAATATAATTCATTTTCTTCCTTAAAAATCTCAAAACAATTAAATTATTTTAAAGTCAACATTAGTTTTTTTTCAAGTACCTACAATGACAGTAAAACTCCATCTTCTGATGGAAAAACATATATAAGAAATGAAATGCACTGGTTCTTTTACCCAGCGTTATTTGATTTATATTTGGAAAATTAAAGTGTCACTGCTGCCTCAGTAAGGCATGTATTACTATTATCACATATTAGGATTAAGTTAGTATTACCAAAACTCCCAGACAGGAGTAGGTCATACTGTAGTAGTGTGTGTTAAGACACAGAATTGTGCATAATTCAAAGTAAAGACTTTATAATGGTTTACTGCTGGTTTTTTTCCTGCACTGCAAGGTCCACAGCTTTGTATAACCAAGAGAACAAGAGAAAACTAACTCAGTACCTCACTGGAGTCAAAATCTCTCTAATCAGCAGTTTCCTATGTACCTGGGCTATTACATTATATAGTAATTTCTTCCTAAACCAACATTTAATGGGACTTGCACTCTATCTCTGAAGGATCTAATGGACATGTCTTCAAAATAATAGGAAATCTCACAACTGAAGGCCACATCCAGTTATTAAGATAACACTTCAGGATCTTGTGCACCAGTGAAAACAGCTAATGCTTTAGTCCTTCCTTGCCATGGGCTGGCTCTGTTCTTACGGTCCAAAATTATCATCAGTTAGTGAATGAGCTTGTATGAAAGGAAAAGCACTTTCTCTTCTCTGCCTGCTGGATGCATGCAACAAGCACCCAGATGTTCCAGATCTTAAAAGATTTTTTTTTTTTACTTTATAACAAATGCAAATGCTTTAATTTGGGCTGAATTTTCACAAATGTGTATCTACAGGTAGATATGGAGGTGCCTTATATAAAACTACTTCAGCTACTCCAGACGAAGCATGTTGCTGCCTGGCAGGTTGTGGTATGAGAGTGAGCTTCATCACTCCTATGGTATAAGTGCCTGGTATAATCCCTCTCTAGCTGACCTAAGAAGAGTTAGTCCCAGGACAGAAAAGGTTTTGCTGCCTTCCTGCTGCTCTATGCTATATTATTTAGTATTGAAAGGGAATGAAAGGGCTCAGACAAATGAATTTCTGACAATTATTAAGACTAAACCGTGATGTATGAAAGCTTTGCTTGTGCTTTGCTTCGTTTGTTTCAAAGCTTTGCTTTTGCTTCATTTGTTTCTCAAGGACTCCCGACTCCTCAACTGTTTCTTTAAGTCTCTTTGTTTAGGTAAGATTGAAAGGCTCGTTAAGCTCCCTATGTAAATCACTGATAGCAGACTCAAGGCCTTCAACGGACACTTGGGCAACTCCTAGAATGAGAAAACTAAGATAAGGGGGTACTCAAACAAAGAGACACAGAGACCCTATTATAGGGAGGATGATTCTGCTGATTTAGGAAGGCAGCACCTGGACTTTACTTCACAACACATGCTCTGGAAAGAAGGTCAACTAACACTGTGAAGACGACTACTTACTTCTTCCCTCGACCACCGAAGATCCTCACCCTGTTTTCACTACGCATGCTCGGACTATGTAAATGAATTCTGGGAACTTATTATCATAAAACACCCCTTTCCAGGAAATCTAATGAATATGTATGGTTTGTGTGCATGTAAACTGATGTCCCTTGCTAGTTCTTGGGAGCCCTTATGGTGGAGAATCCCCAGGGCAACCCCAATGCTGCTAATAAAGAATACCTGCTTAACAATAAAAACTTTACTGTTGAGTCAATTTCATTGTTTCAGTATATTATACTGGAAAACTTTGAGTTGGCTTTCACCATCCTCCTTTGCTGTTTGACAGAGTTTCCTAACAAATACTCTTCTTTCCTGTCTTTGTTTGCCCTAGACTTTTCTCTTTTTTGGGGGGTTGGAGGGGGACACACAACAACTGGTATTCTCTTTTTTTTTTTTTTTTTGCTTTAGAAAAACTGAGCAGAAAAATCAAAACATTATTAGTGTAGTCAATTCCTTCAGTGTAGCTATTACAGCTATCAAATATTTGCAATTCTGATAACAAATTGATTGCTTTTGCTGCAAGGAAAGATCAGGCCTTGCTGAAGTGAGATTGTTGTTGTTCCTGCTGCTGCTACATATTGATGCAAGCATTACTAGTGATTTTTATTAACAAGGAGAAAAGATGGGCTTGGAGCTTTCCAAGTGACCAGGCTGAAAGGAGCACATGCAGAAACATTTTTACTATAAAGGTATCTAGAGATCCCAGTACAAATGAGGGTGTCATTATGCCAGAGATTTGCTAACACAGTGAGACAGTGCTCCAGATCCAAAAAGCCAACAGGCCAAATAGAGGACATAAAGGGGAAGAAAAGGAGGTAGAGATTCATATGCTGGTGCCACAGAGTCACGGTGTGATGGGCCAGAAGCCGGTACACACTGCTGCTCTACAAATAAGGATGACTGTTTTTAAAGCTACTTCAGTGAGCTGGCAGTCTATCTCCTGCTTGCAAGATGACACGAGCTATCATCTCACTGAAAACCAATACCTCTGGCAGCACAGAAAATGCAAATAATGAGGGCAAGGAGGAGGAAATTCAAGCAGCTTGTCCTTCTCTCAAAGCTAGCCTAGAGGAAGGAGAAGCCTCTAATGTCAGCAAACAGCCCTCAGGGTGAGACAGTGGCCTGATGCTCTAGGCTTCCCCAGGGGCACAGGGATTTCCCAGAGCATCTGCAGCACTCAGAGCACTGTTCCTTTGACAGCACAAGGATTTGAGGGACAATCCTTGGAGCTGGCTTGCACAGTGGATTCCTGGACCTACCAGAAAACCTTGGTGATCCTTTGGCGTTTTAACACAGACAGCATAAAGCAGCCAGATCAAGGACAAGAGATCCAAGCAGTTACTGCAAGTGGGAAAGTTGAAGGCATAGCTCTATTGTGCCTATATCTTACAATGACCAGGGGTCAATTTCACCTATGTCAAACCAAAAGCCACTGAACCATCAGTTTGACTCAGTAACAGTGTTGCTCACCTACGATTTGTTATAAGGCATGCAGCATGTGAACTTGAAATGACAGCAAGGCCATCTTTCCTTCCTCAGTCTGTGAAACATATTCTATTATGGACTTGCGCTTTTCACCATAGTTTTAATTCAGGGCAATCACTTTGCAACTGAAGAAAAAACTAAAACAAATACCAAGTATATCCACAAAACAAAAACTTAAGCCCCCAGTGTGCTGTGTCTAACCTTGTCATGATGTCTTCCTTCCTCTACTGAAGACAGATCTCTGACCAAATCCAACAGGATACACACCATCCCCAGCTTCCTGCCACCTTCCATTATCAAATCACTTTACTCTCAGTCCAAACACTCCTCTCCATACTTGCACAAATCATAATCCATTTGCCCTGCTGGAATTTAAACATACAATGCTGGCAGAAGAGAAAAAATTACTCAAGCTATGTGACAGAAAGCATCATAACCACAACTGGTGTGTAAAGAGGCCATTTCATGTTCTCCCATTCACATTTACCACAAGTTTCTCATGCCTGTCAATCTTGTTTTGATTAAAACAGCTTTCAGGGCAGTCCCCTTTGCATTTGTAAATGAGTCTTTCAAATACACAAATATATCACTGATGCCAGTAGCCCAGTTAAGCACCTCTCCTCTGTGGAATTCTCCATAAGCTTTGAAACAACCAACAGCCATGGTAACACAGACAAAAAACACAAGACAGCTCTTTTTCAAGCTGTTTTGGGACTAAACAAAGGATCAGATAGATTAATCACCTTTTAGAGAGTTAATGGAAAAACAGAATAGGAAGTGGCCCATCAGGGAAGATTAATTGGGTTATGTCCAGATTATACAGCTGATTGCTATGAAGAAATGAATTGTGCTGACACATGTGCTGGGAATATTCCTCCTGTCCTGGCTTCTGCAACCAGATATAGACAACTCTTAAAAATATTTCTGCAGGTTTCTACAGAGCTGGATCTACAGGTCTGAGTACAAGGTGAGTGCTAGAAAAGAGTTGCTGAAAACAGAGAGACAATTTAACAATCCAACTTCATGAAATTCCGTTCTGGAGCAGATCATGAAGTAGAAACAGTAAGGGTATGGTCCTTGAGAGAATGAGCAGATCACAGCACATGGGAAGTACAAGACATGGGACCTCACCTGGAACTGCATCCAAGAAAGGACTTTGGCACCACAAAGAAGGACTCAGCACAATTACCTAATTCTGTAACTTAGATTAAAATAAAATTGACTACTTGACTGGGGTCTAGTCCAGGAGATGCTCAGTTCAGTTGCTGCCTATCTCTGCTGCCTGAAACCTTTCCCTGGCAGCTGAAGCTGTGCTGTTACATACTCCCAGGGTAGTCCCAGCCAGCACATGGAGGTACATGATTAAGTTCACCATAACTGGTGACCTGCTCATGCACCAGGATGTCAACATAAATAACAAAAAACTATGTCACCAAGTTATTTCTCTTTAGGCAACACAGTCACCTTGCTCATGGTTCTCAAATCAATTCCAAATGCCAGGCAGACTTTTAAGGCACTTACATACCTCATTGGACATTGTTCCTGATGCATGTTCTGGACTGATCTTGAAATACAAGGGAAATCTTGTCCCAGATGTGAGCCTAGATATTCCTGTATCCATAAATCTGACTGGAAGTTCTGAAACCACCAGACAGCCTGAACAATGTCATGTGCCAACCACTTCTACATTTTCTACTAACATTGGTGCTAGGCATTTCATAAATACATAAGAAAGTGTAGCCATATGCATACAGCTTATAAATTACAGAGACAAAGAGCAGAAGAGAAAAACACATCCTGTACCTCTGATCCAGTGCATCATTCACTATGCTATTTTTGTCTTTAAGTATCTTTAAAAATCCCAGCCTCAGTCTTTACCATAAAGTTCATGACTGATCAAAATCAAAGACTTCCAGGTAGCCTGTAAGAACAGCATATAGGAAGAACAATGGAATAGAAACAGTGATGGGACATGAAAAGCACATGTGACAAGTGTAAGAAAGGGTGGTTTGTTTGAATATGTTATTTTTCTCTCTGAAGACAAAAAATTAAATTGAGCATTTGTGCTAAGCAACTGAACAACCATGAAATTGTTACTATCCTAACAGAAAGGGCAGCTAAATGGCAGAAATTTAGGCTGCCTGGAGAGAAATATATTGCACTTCTTGTCATGTTTTAGAGAGAGCAATTACCTTTCAGATTGGCTGAAATCTTATTCTCTTGGAGGCTGAGAAAACAGACATAGCAAGTTATCCCCCAAAATGCAGCATTTACAAGTCTATCCAGTAGCTTGACTAGAATGGGTAAATTAAAAGTTGCAAACATGAGCTAGGGGAGAAAAGGCTTCTTTGGTACACAGAAAGCCTGAGCACCCTCAAACTTGGAACCCAAAGCATGTCTCTGATGCAGACATACCAATCATGTAAGCAACAACAAAACAATCTGTGGAGATCTTGTGAAGGAAATCTGAAAGCATCAGGGTGTTTTTGTTCCCATTTCCTTAAGACTTCAGGTTACTGACAAAATTTAATCACTTAAATTAGATTAGGCGTTACAGCTAATTTAGAGGATACATCATGTTATTCTGTCACAAGGATGAGTTCTTACTGGTGGCCAGAAGACTCACAGTGAAGGAACATTGCTTTGCTGGAGTCACACAGGGGCTGGAAAGTGCCAACAGAGACTGTTTCAGACTTCAGCACACCAGAGCAGGAGAAAGACCCAGCACCATCTCCAGTGCAAGTCTCTCATTCCACGGCTGAGTCTGCTAATGTCACTTCAACTGGTTCAAAATCATGGCTGCTGATTCTCTGGAGACTCTATTTTCCTCAAAATACTGTTTCAATTTCATTAACTCAAAGCCTAAAATTCAAAAAAATTTGAGGGGAAATTGAAGCTCCCTAGGATCTTGCAATTGATTAACAAAATGGATTTTCCCGTTTCCACTAATTCCAATCACAAAACAAAGATCAGGACTTTCTACTTAGTACCTAAAAGTATATTGGATAGGGAGGAAGGTGTCCACAAATTAATTCTGGTATTCTTTCCTTGTCCAGACAAGGATTCCTTGCCAAAGGTCCAAGATCATCAATTAATTGCTTTTGATTCACCAACATTTCAGTGACTGCCATACACTTCAAACTTAAGAAATCAACACATTGCAATAAAACTTCATTTTTCCGGGGAGATTCTGGCTCCACAGAATCAAAGAGATTTTTGTGAGAAAATTTTATGAAATGGCTCTTTGATGCTGATCAAAGAAAATCAATTGGTAGATATCTCTTACTGAGACCACTAATGGAAATACTATCAAAATCCATTCCAACAGCTTCAGCCACAACAGAGACCAAGAGCTAAAAAACTGCCCACAAGTTGCCCTTTCTTTCACAGATTGCTGCATAGTACAGCAGTTTCACCGACCTCACTTGCACAATCCACCTTGTCTCTGCACAAAAGCAGGGCTTGAGCCTGCAGGATTGCTGTTCCACAGTTTCCTCTGTGTCCTGGTTTAACCAGGATAGGGTTAAGTTTCCCCAGCAGTGGGGGGGAAGCTCTAGCCGGGTTATTCATATGCCATGCTGACTTCGCGTCCAGGCGCCAGAGCGCGGGAAGAATCGGTGATCGCGTGGGGTTCGCGCCGCCGGGTTTTCTCTCACTGCTATATTGGTAGATATTTTGCCCTGTTCATTGTTATTACTATTATTCTTATTGTTATTGTTGTTGTTTGTTGTGTTGCTATTGCACTGCTGTATTAAACCTGTCCTTATCTCAGATCGGGGCTTTGTATTTCACTCCCTTTGTGGGGGAGGGGCAGCGGCCGCGTGGTCTCAGACCCCGGCAGGGGCTAAACCATTACACTCTGGGAAGAGGAAATTGTTTGACAATGCTGTAAAGTTAACAGTTGTGAACTGTGTACTAACTTTATATCTGCCATCTACACTGCACTCCTCTCAATTAAAAAAAAGTACTGACCTTGATAATTAAAATAAGTTGTTGAGGGTAACACAGCTCAAGCAGTGCTCTCAAACAGTCAGCCTTGGCAAGATGCACTTCGTATGGACATTAGGACTAAAGGGGTAGAAAAATTAATGACGTAAAAGCCCAAGTTGTCCCTTTTAATCACCATTGCAAAATAGCACAGTGGCATGCCTCAGAGATGTAGTGATTAGATTATCACTAGAGAATATGGTATTAGTTTGGGGAGTTTTGCAGACATTATTATTTCTTTTATGATAGCAGTTAAAGAGCCCAAATCATGCACTGAGACTTGAGATGGTGATTATACAGAGAGAAGGAAGAATAAAAATCCCCACCCAGGGAGTTTACATTCTAAATGATACTCAGGTACACTAATTATTAGGTTGCCTGACATTTAATCAATTGCTGAACAATTTAAATGCTTGACAGAAATGAAATATCTGTCTTTGATTTATGTATGAGCAGGTTTCTAGCAGCAAAAACTTAAAACCCTATAAACCAATTATTATTCCCATTACCTCATCCTGAGTGACTCTCTGGGATGATAAAGCCCATCTTATTTGGACTTATTGCTGAGAAATAGACTTCTAAGGCATAAAGTTCTCCAGATGGATGCTTTTTGGGAATTAGTTGAATAAGAGAGATTTAATCCATCCAAAAGTCAGTATACTTAAATACATGATGAACATAAAAAACTCATTGCTAATCCAAAGTGACAGGTACTAATAGGGTACTTAGTGGATTAATAGCTAGCATGCTACGTTGCTAGGACCATGCTGTTTATTTCAATCGTGTGCTTCAACGGATGCAGAAAATAAACTCAGTCCCTTAGGCACATTTAATTCAAGTGGACAAAAAAGCACGATTGTACATCTAAGCAGGCAATTGAACCTGTAAGTTTATCTTTAAGATGCCATATTCCTTCAAGCTCTTGAGAAAAAGGTCATAAACCAATTTTGGAAGAACTTTCAAATGGCTACATGTGGGGGTTTTTCTGGTTTTCATTGCACTACCTTTTGGCAAAGTGAGTTTTTCAGCTTTATAGCACTGTCTCCCCAGGTCTTAATTAATACCATGCACAGGTGGCATGCAGGATAACCACAGTAAATCACACAAAGGGTTATGACTCTCTGAAGAACTGTTATTAAAAATAGTCACATCATAAAACAATAGGCTAGAAGAATGAAACTGTCACACACTAGCCATTTTTCAGTTGAGGCTTTTCATGTCTGCAATCTTTCCTTCTATAGAAGGAATCAAACGTATTTAGCCAGAGGCCCAACCCACTGAAAAAAATGGGAAGACAGACAAAAATGCATGAAGAGACTCTGTCTCACTAACGTTTTTTGTGACTGGAGGTGTTACAAACAGTGTGCTTGATGAACAGATGATATCCCTCATACTCCTAGTGTATTTTTGCAATTGCTGTTTTGATGAAGGCAGCATCAGGCTCCTAACAGCTAGCCTTTAAAATCCCCCGACTATGTGGCACCAAAAGTTGTAAGGACCTGGTGAGTAACATGTAGAAGGTAAAGTTACTTTCTGTGATTAACAAATAACTACCGCTTCTTTTCTCTGACTGCACATTAGACAGTGTTCCAAATCAAACCTTCATGACATAGGTTGTATGTTTTTCTATGCTCACGCACCACAGAAAATATTCAGGATGGTAATTCGTTCAAAACTGACAATCTGCTCACTGCTAGTACTGTAAAGTCACAGACTCCTCCAGAAAGGCAGACTGAGACAGATACTGTGAGATCTTCCATATTTAAAGGACTAAATCAGGTTTCCCACGTTGTTTCCACATTGTTGGAAGAAGGATCAATAGAAGGATGTTCCGTGCATCTCTGTGTGCTCTTGGGAAGCTGCAAGGATCAGGCTCTCTAGGCTGCCCTGCTCCTTGACAGGCTACTCTGAGCAGCTCTACGTGTCCTTGGGAAAAAAGGCAACAAATAACTTCACTTTAATTTTTTCTAAATACCATTTCAGATTTTCTGTTCTCAAAGGATATTTTTCATTCTGCCAAGAATCTGTGCCCTTGAAAGCAAACTAACAGACTCTCCATGCAGTGGGAATTCGTGTTTCAGCACATTCTAAGCAGTACTAATGTGGTAACAGCAAAGTATGCACAGAAGACTGAAACAAAGAAATGCTGCTGATGATAACAACAACTGACAAACTCTGCCCTCAAAAGCTATGATTGTAAGAAGAAGAAATATTCATAACAACACACCATAAATTCCTGTACCTCAGTTTTCTGTACCCAGCAGTGGCAAGCAGAAGATACACAGGAGGGAACTAGCAATCGCACAAGCTTACAGTGGTCCTTTTACCATTTAACTTTCCACATTCCAGCAATCAGCCAATTATGGACTTCCTGAGCCAGAGGTGGTACCTATGTCTAAAAGTGCTCAATAGATTTTTTTCTATTTGTTTAATCATTCAGAATGTTTTACTTTGCACTGAGGAAACTGAAATATAAAAAGTAAAGGCAATATATAAATTTGGATTGCTTCTACTTCTATGATTCTGTACTTCTGGTAATCACTTGTGTAGTCATTGTATGCTGCCAGTGGTACCTTTTTAAATCACAGAATCATTTAGCTTGGAAAAGACCTTTAAGATCATTGAGTCCAAATTAATGTGCTGAGGTGGAGCCCATAATGTCTTCTGGAGTGGCACAATTTGATATAGCTACACAAGATGCCTCCTGAATATAGACAAGGTATATTTGATTTGCCAAGTGTCATGTTGAAGATTTACAGTAGATTAAGGAATTAAACATTTTTTTCTTAAGTAATAGTATGCTGCATTAACTGCCAAACCATGTGTCCTTTCCACCTGTAATTGAAAAGTGAGGTACAGCACCATAAACAAAACCAGCAGAACATGATCACACTGTCATGAAAAGGAGCATGAAGATGAAAACCTCTTGACTTCTGTCAATAGAAGCAAAACAACAATAAGCAAATGAGGAAGCAAGGAACCATTAAGGAGTCTGTGAGAGACAACATGTAACTTCTTGAAACAGGGCTTGGAAGAAACAAGCGTGGGAGAAACAAAGACTGAGAAAAACAGCCTGAGAAAGAGATAAGGGATGGGGCAGGGAGCAGAGGCCCTCCAAGTGGACTTACAAATCCATGTCACTTGTCTCCCTCATCTGAGCGGGATGTGACAGAGTTAGGTATGCTGCTTTCCTGGGCTAGAATTCCTCTGGACAGTTTTTTGGTTGTTTTTAAACTAGACACTGCATACACTAAGAAAAACTCTGAATATCTGCCAACTTCATAATATGGAAGCAAACAGTTCTCTTTGCTGTACATTGAGAAAACTCAGAAGGTAAATAAATGTGCAGAAAAGGTTTTAAGACAGTATCATCATCAGAGTTCAGGTACAAGCAAGAGGAAAGAAAGCTCACTTCCTAGATGAGAAAAGAAAGGAATTTCTCACTATCATGGAATCACAGAATGGTTTGGGGTTGGAAGGGACCTTAAAGATCACCTAGTTCCAACCCCCCCTGCCATGGGCAGGGACACCTTCCACTAGACCAGGTTGTTCAAAGCCCCGTCCAACCTGGCCTTGAACACTTCCAGGGAGGGGGCAGCCACAGCTTCTCTGGGCAACCTGTGCCAGTGCCTCACCACCCTCACAGTAAAGAATTTCTTCCTAATGTATAATCTAAATCTACCTTCTTTCAGTTTAAAACCTTTCCCCTCATTCTATCACTACACTGCCTGATATAGAGTCCCTCTCCATCTTTCCTGCAGGCCCCCTTTAAGTACTGGAAGGCCACTACAAGGTCTCCCTAGAGCCTTCTCTTCTCTAGGCTGAACCCCAACTCTCTCAGCCTGTCCTCATAAGGGAGATGCTCCAGTCCCCTGATCATCTTTGTGGCCTCCTCTGGACCTGCTCAAGAAGGTCCATGTCCTTCTTATGTTGGGGGCCCCAGAGCTGAACACAGTACTGCAGGTGGGGTCTCATGAGGGGAGTAGAGAAGGAGAATCACCTCCCTTGACCTCCTGTTCTCAAAGGATATTTTTCATTCTGTTAAGAAACTTTGCCCTTGAAAGCAAACTATCAGACTTTCCATGCACTGGGAATCCTAACTAGCCACATGCTAGCCGCACTTCTCTTGATGTAGCCCAGGATATTGTTGACTTTCTGGGTTGCAAGCACACATTGCTGACTCATAGTAAGTTTTCCATCCACTAATACCCCCAAGTCCTTCTCTGAAGGGCTGCTCTCAATCCACTCATTGCCCAGCCTGTAGTTGTGCCTGGGATTGCCTCGATCCATGTGCAGGACCTTGCACTTGGCCTTGATGAACTTCATGAGGTTTTTGCACACCTCTCAAGCCTGTCCAGGTCCCTCTGGATGGTACATCCCTTCCCTCCAGCGTATCAACCACACCACACAGCTTGGTGTTAGCAAAATTGCTGAGGGTGCACTCAATCCCACTGTCCGTGTTGCTGACAAAGATGTTAAACAGTGCTGGCCCCAACACCAACCCCTGAGGAATGTCACTCGTCACTGCTCTCCACTTGACGTTGACTGCGACTCTTTGAGTGCGACCATCCAGCCAATTCCTTATCCACCGAGTGATCCATCTGTCAAATCCATGTCTGTCCAATTTAGAGACAAGGATGTCGTGCAGGACAGCGTCAAATTCTTTGTACAAGTTCAGGTAGGTGACGTCAGTTGCTCTTCCCTTATCCACCAGCACTGTAACCCTGTTGTAGAAGTCATAGAACTTTATAGAGGCATGGTGATGTAAAGGTATTATAAAACACATCTGAGTTTTCTGTCAGCAGATGTTAGCATACCAGAAAACAAAAGCAAAGCTATTTGGGAAAGATTTTTTTATCAGCTGGCTATATGGCTGATAGAAAGTAGCAAGAATTACTAATAAAAGGAAAAATAAACTGTCCAAAACCTCAAAGACAGAAAAGTTCTTTGACTGTGAGGGAAAACTCTCTATGATTTCATATTTTTAGCAGATACCATCTTTTAATCATCATTCCAGCAGAAAGCCAAATTTCAGCCGTTTGTATACTAAGATTTTGGAGCAGGAGCAAACACACACACATACTGCTAAGCAGGTTTTAGCAGAACTGCACCTAGGTATTTATAATTAAAGGACTCAGAACTCTGGAAGCAAGCTCTACCACTTCAAGTACTAGATTGAAAATCCCATCTCTGCAATAGATTCAATCTCCCTGTGCCTTGAGTGTTTCTCTCTACAATGAAGACAGTGATCATCTAACTCTGTGCTCAGTGTCTAAAAGTGGAGTTGTTGAAAGACATCTTTTCTTGACTTGAAAGATAAGGCTGTTTCTTCAAGAAGTTTTGCATTTTCATCAGTAAGACAAGAGCCCCGAAAACAAAACGTAATTGGTTTACAGAATGTATTGACTGGAAGTTTCCAGGTAAAACTAACAAACTCCAGCCATGCACTTGAAAATTTATAATTTTCTGCTGCCCCATGTTCTGGTGCAAACCATAGTACTAATCAAACACAAAAACCTAATTCTGTAATTTCTGGTTAATAAACAAACCTATCATATTCTAGCAAAAGATTTCAGAGAAAATCCTCTACAGTGTTACTTAGGAATCCATTTCTTCTTGTTATCCAGTGACTAGGTGACAGTTCTCACTATTCCTGAAGCACATATTGCAACAATCAGAGAGTAAAAAAATACATTGTGGAAGTTGCTGACTGGTCACATCACAGAAACTCTACACCCACCAAGCTGGGGTTTCAGCAGGTGCAGGCGGGCAGACAGGACAGGGCGCACAGAGGCCCAGGATAAAACAGGAGAGTGCTGCTTGTTTTTCTGATAGGTAAAATGAGAGCAAGTTTTGCCAACACTAAGTTATCCTGTTTCTTGAATCACACCTTCTAGAACCCAAAATGTGAACAGTCCTACCCCATTGCCAATCCACCTACATTCATCACAAAAGTTTTGGAAGGAAAACAAATCTTCAGTTTGAACAGGCATCTATTTTTGCAAATCTAATCTTACTGCAGCTATTTTGCAAGACTCTGCCTACTTTTTACCCTTGCTCTTTAAATGATCTCATATAATAAGAGATATTCCTTTGCCTTCCTCACTGATACACCATCTTTTATTTATATAAACATGTAAGAGACAAACACACCCCTTTTGCTAGAAGATCAAACATCCTCTCCCTCCCAAAAAGCTATTTGGTGAAGTGACACAGCATCAGTTGTACCATCGCACCGTCTCAGAAAGGAAATCAGCAGGTGCAGCTGATCCTCAATGATAATCTACTGGCACAAATATTACACTTTATTAGAAAAAACTGAATAGGTTTCTAAAGAAACTTTGTCCAAACTACCAATTAACCACAGCCTGAGTTTATTATGATTTTCACAAAACTAGGGTAAATTGGTTTCATCAGCTTTGTTCACTCTCACAGTCCCCTTTTCTGGTTTGAGTTCTAGCCAGGAGTGAGAAACAAAAGCAGCAAAAATGCCATAAAGGGGCAAAATACTGTTCTTGGTGAATTTATAACACACAAGTGTTCATACCTCAGTCACTCTCATTCTCTGAATGAGCAGTCTCTACCAGGACATACTGACCTCCTCTCTAATTCTAATTTTTCTTAATTTAGGGAAAGCTCTGGGATACAGCACCAAACTATGGCTCGAAAGCTCCCTCTAAGAAGTTTCAAATGCAGGGACAAAGAAGAAAATTGTTCTAGTACTTCCTGATTGCATTTTAAAGCAATTTAAAAGCATTTAATAATATCTATTACTGATCCCCACAGAGAAGAGAAAAGCACTGGAGCTACAGCCCTGCTCTCCCCTCTTTTCGTACGAGAGAAGCTGTTGCAAGAGCGGTTAGGTATCCCTCACCCTCAGGGAGTCAGGCAATGCTAACACCTCTCCTATGTAAGACTGGAGCAACAGTCTGTTTAGAAAGCTGGGAGAACCTACATATCTTCATATTTCAAGGCTGTAGGGATTGTGAACTCATGAGATCTGCCACCCTGAGTAACATCATGAAATTTCACTCACTGAACCCATAACTTATTAGTGAACCAAGAAACATGTTATCGTAAAAAAACCTGACCTTGATTTCAGATGTTTTTCCAACGCAGAATCTTTTATCATCCTTCCATAAGTGCTTCTGTTGCTGAATACCCTTACTCCTCAAACTCACTCTCTTTACCTAACCTGGATTTCTCTAACATGAACTCCTAGTCTCTCCCTGCATACTGGCAGACCTGCGCCTTGAAAGAGTTTTCCTGTTTTATCTCCACAGCACAATTCTAGTCAGCAATGCTTTCAGGGGCACCAGCTAGCCATGATTTCAGCTCTGCCAGTTGAACATGATACTGTTCTCTTCTGTTCTATCTAGAAAAGCTGGTAATGGACCAGAAACTGGATTGATGCAAAGCACACTAAATTCCAGCATATGGAAATAGCAAACATTAATTAGATCACAATAGCTTAAATGTTCCTTTTACCAGACCGTAAATTTGTTTATCATTTGATTTATTACAGAGAATTTGTTGAGGAAATTCAATTGCTGAGTGTTCAATGAACCTTGGATGGTCGATTGTGATTATCTGCTATTTCCCTTCATTGTTGTCTGCTACACTGTGTTTGAATTATCTTCAGAATCAAATACCTCTAATAAAATATCTGTTTATTTAAAAAAAAACAAACCCACCAAATAACACTCAAAACAACAAACTCAGGTTCTTATGAATGAATGTAAATCAGCCTGGAAATCACAGCTGCATGAATTCTATGTTGGGACCTGAAGTTTAAGAATCATAAGGCACATGTTCAGGGATCTAGCTCCCCATCAGAACATATACATGATAGGATATAAGAAACTTGTTAATGGTCATATTCTGATGCTAAATGAAGCTACCCCTTTTACTGAAAACTGGAAAGAGTTGTAGGATCTCCAGATGTTTTCTTTAATGGGATCCACTCATTTAATTGTTTGCAGTGAAATCTAGGAGTCACTTGTTTCCTGGTTTAGAGGTTTTATGTGTGAAGAAAGAAAAAAAAATTCCTTCCCAAAAGGAAAAGAAATTGTGATATCATCATCATTCTGTGTATGTGGTAAATGACTGGTGTCATGAATACATTTCCTAAACATCTTTCCTGTGTTTGAGTCCTGAATTTGTCACAATTTGTCAAGAACTGAAACACATTTATAGATCTCTGATGAGTTCTAGGCTCATCCCCAGAAAATCAGAAATGTACCACTGGCTAAAAAACAGGATTTTTTTGTTTGTTTCATGAAACATTTTACATTCCTAACACCAACCTTATGCAGACTCTCTGCAAGTCAAACGGCAACACCGTGAATTTAAATAGTACTTGAAGTGATTATTAATTTTTTTTTAATTACCTTTCCACAGCTGGAAATCTTACCAAGGTCACCTTGGTTACCATGTGACTGACAAGTAAAACAGAAACAGCTAACTACAGTAACTCAAAAAACCTGAGTAACAGCTCAATCTACTTGAGACACTTAACAAAGCCACAGGTTTCGGGATCTCAGAAGGTAGAAAAGCAATACAGTCTGAAGGGAGAGACTCAACACAGTAGAAACTGGCTGGTGATACCAGCTTCATTATAGAAACTGCTAGTTTAGATGCAACCGTGTCAATAAGAATTATACTAATGAAACTATATTCCAAAACATCAGTCAGTAACTCCTGTAAGGTTTCTAGACAATTTTCTAAGTTGGCTTAATGTTTGCAGTTTGATTCATTCTGAAATTCTACATCGTCTTTCTAATGATTCCCTCTTACAGAGTATGCCATACAGAGACAAAAGCAGAAAAAAAAAAAAGCACAATGCAGAGACTAACTGAACTTTTATTTTTTTCTGCACTGTGACTGCATTTCCTTGGAGTACTGGCAACAAGATGCTTGCAAGCTCAAAAAAAGGTGTGAACATACTACGGAAAACTAACGTTATACCTGCACAGAAAATAGCTGATTTTTTTCTTATATGTTAAGCTATAGCCAAAACAGCACTGTTCATTAAAAAGCAATTCCTTAAAAGCTGAAGGCTTGAAGGACACAGAGAGCAAAAATTATGTGCCCTCTTAGCACAGAAGTTGAGTTGCAGATCTAGAACTGTGTAACATGGATGTGGTAAATCAGCATTTGTGTTTCAGAGAAGACACCAACAATTTGGATGCTGGACAGCCCTAGATCTCACAATAGGATTGTTTTAGACACTCAGGAATGTGGCTCTCCTCTTAAGTACCCCCTGAACTCAGGGCAAGTCTTTGCTCTTAATTCAAAGAGACAGTGGATAAGGCTGTGGGGCACATCTATTCGTAATCAGTAACAGGGCTTTGGTAGTAAGAATATAACTTGAAAGCTCCTTTTTGATGGATAAAAGCATTTTAGGCATTTGATAGCACAAACACTACCCCATAGTTTTATACTATATCTCATTTTCCACTAAGATTAGCATGTGGTGATTATTATGAGGAAAATAAAGTCCCATCACTGAAATGGAATGGTTTCCAAGTGCCTGGTACGATGAATCTTCCACCGACAAGAGAGTCAGGAAAAAGGTGAATCATTTCTTGGAACTATATATCAGGCAGGAACATATAAAAAACACATGTATCATTGCTGTGAAGAATCCTTTGCTGTGTGCCATGGTTTGAAAAAGAGCTAGTATTATCCTGATCTAATTTCTTGCTTCTCCATTCAGGTTCATCACTGACTTGAGCACAAGTCAAGATAGGGCCAGACCTATCTTTGAATTAAGAGCAGACTTCCCTATCTGGGAAGTCTTACCGCTCCAGCTCACATGTGCCTTCCTCACAACATGTATATGCTGTTTGTGTAACTTATTTGTTCATCTTTTTCTCTGCTATTTTGGCCCTTATTGCTCTCTGGGGACACCCAATGTACTTCCAAGAGAAAACAAGTTTCCACCAGAAGAGCAGTGGCAGCTCTGGGTTTCTAGGTCCCTGACAAAGAATTTAAACCTACCTGAATCAGAAGTCCAGTGAATTTTGTAACATGTTGAGCAGAACTGTTCATGTTCATTCCTGCTGAAATATGGGTCCCATTTAAGAATAGGATCAGCCTGATCCTTGGATCATCAAGGTTGCTTGGAAGAAGCCTCCCTTGTACTTCTCACTGCAGATCAAGGTTTGATTTCCCTCCCTCCCCCATTTTTTTGGTCTCCCTCAAAGCTACTTACAATCAAAACAATAAACAAACAAAACCCCATTATTTTGGTCTCACTCAAAAAAATCAGAGGGAAGAAGAAAGGGAAGAGGAAGCCCAAATCTCTGGCAAGACTGAACACACTTCTAACCCCAATTTCTCTAACCCCAATGTCTCAACAGTAACTGACAGCAAAGAACATGTATTCAGTGACATTTGGAAAATAACAGGATTCAACCTCACAAACCAAACAGATTTGCAGCCTACCATTTAAAACCTGTTGAAGCTGGTGGGATCTAGTTGGATTACTGGAAGATGTTCAAACCTCACATGAGGTTAGGTTTTCTTATTTTGCAGTTCCATAAACACACAGGCAGAGACTTCTCTGATCCATGGAGCAGGCATGGCCTAAAAAGGGGTGTCAGTCTCTTTTCCCAAGCAAAAAGTGATAAGATGAGAGGAAACAGCCTCAACTTGCACCAGAGAAGGTTTAGATTAGATATTAGGAAAAATTTCTTCACCAAAAGGGTCATCGAGCATTGGAACAGGCTGCCCAGGAAAGTGGTTGAGTCACCATCCCTGGAGGTATTTAAAAGACATATAGACTTGGTACTTAGGGACATGATTTAGTGGTGGACCCAAGTCCACCCAGTGCTAGGTTAATGGCTGGACTCGATCTTAAGGGTCTTTTCCATCCTAAATGATTCTATGACAAGAGATTGAGCCAACTGACTGACAGCCCTTTTGCACTTATTTCTGTGAGCTCTTTCATGGCTCAGACACCCTCCTGATGGAGCTCTGCTAGTCAAAGGCAGTTTTCACAGATGGGGAGCACCCTGAGGATGACACAGCTCATCATACTGTCCATGGGCACAACCAGCACACCATCTCAGACTGACTTCTCCCTGTGAAGCTCAGCTCCAGCCTCCTAAGGCCTACTGGGAGATGCTTCCATCCAGGATTTGATACTGTTTCTGCTCTGGAAGCTAGGGCTCAGTGACAGTATCTATGCCACTAAAGGGAAGAAAGAGAGCCCTAGCATAGACACACAACCATCTAAACAGTGCAGCTATTGGAATGGTTTGGGCATGGATTTGGCCAGGCCAGTTAGGACTGTCCCAAATGGGATTAGGACACAACTAGGGGATCAGCAGGACCTGTTGCCATTTGGTAGACTGGACGAGGCCATCAAATCTGCAGAGAAGAGGATTTAGCACACTGGTTGTGAAGCAGAGCCATGCCACTCTGCTTTACCCATATGGTTAGGGAATACACCCTGGTCTGGTCTATTTAATAGCAGGGACAGCAAATTGGCATAGTCAGCTGTTTAAGGTTTAGTCCCTAGGCTTTAGGTCTGAACAAAAGCCCATGCAATATGCCTGAATTCAGTCCTGCTGCAGCTGCTACTCACAATTCTGCACTGATAGCAGCCCTTGCTGGTGCCAGTCTGGACCTAGCCGTCCACAAATGTTGCCATTAAAGTGAGGATTGTGGCATTTCCCTACGGTCTGTTACAGACAGAGAAGACTGCAGTCCCCCAGCACAGACACCCAGCTTCTTCGTGCACTGAATCTTCGTGCAGATTTGGGCAGTAATCTGGGGGAAGTTGTGTCCTGCCCTCACTGTCATATGATAGGGAGTAACAAGCTGCAACTCAGAACCCTCCCAATCCTGGTAGAGACAAGGTCTCAGGCATTTCCTAAGGCAACTGGGAGGTCCATGAACCTCATTGAGACGTTTCACTGCCTTTGCCCATGGCCCTGAACCCTACAATCTCAACTCTACAGCCAGCTCTAAATCATCTCTTCACCGTGCAAATACAATACTCTCAAACATCACACTCTGCTACAGGAATAGTAGGGCCCAGGATCATTTCTGACCCACATTCATTTTTCTTCAGGGAGATGCTGGAGCATAAACATCATTCAACAAGGGCAGCCTTTTCTTTCCTTTCCACAAAGAGGCATTTAGCTAGGCTTGGCAGAAGGAGGTAAGCCTCCGGTAAGACATTATCCTGACAGCAAACACTGGTGGCTGGCTTTGTGTGTATGAATGTGTGTGTTTGGCAGACTCTAGATGCTAAATAAATATGGGTTATTAATAAAGCGCTAGCTGGAGATGGAAAATAAGATTGAATACTTCATCTTCCCAGAGCTGTTTCAGGATCTTAGGAGGGAAATAAAGAACAAAGACAATGGAAAATGGAGAGCCATAGGGGAAGGACTGGGGGGAAGGGAAGCCAATAAAGAGGAAAATAGCAGCAAGAAGGAGGCAGTAAATTTGGTTGACTGTAAAAGAGGCTCAAGCAAACAAAGGGCAACAAAATAGCACTGGTATAAACAAAACACCAACCACCTCTTGCCCTGCTGAGATTCAAACCAAGAGGTGAAAATGCACTACTTTGTCCAAGAACACTTGTGAGAGACTGGAAAGGAACAAGAGACAAGCAAATAATCTGAAAGAGAGAAAAAAAAAAGACAACAATCCCAGGCATAACATGTGTTCAGAGAAGGAGCCCACAGACCACGGAAGGCTTTAAAGTGCTGCAGGACTCTACAGAAATGACCAAGGGTCCCAGAGGGGCTCTGCTCCTGCCTTCACCCCTGTTGATGTCCTACTCAGCACAGCTGTGGGTTTCACCAGCTCCTCTCTGCCCAAATCAAAGCCTGTGCTTGTGTCTCAAGTGCCAGCAGATTTCCCTTTCACCTTTCAGTTTTCATAACCTTTTCCATCTCATATACTACACATACCTTGGAACCACATTTTTGTATCCTCCCTTCTATGAACTAACTACACACATTACTTTTGTGGCAGTGCTATATTGTCATACAGTGACACTACAATAACCTAACTTTGCAATTGTCTTATATCAAAGCACTTAGTACTACAATAATCTTTAAACTTAGACTACACGTATTTTAGCCTAACAAGTCTTTACATTTTCATACTTCCCAATTAACAGAGGGGCCACTTTTCTGGATCAAGTGGCAAACTGCTACATCTGTCTTTACATAAGTATAATTCATATATTTTTGCCAAGCAACAAAGCACCTCATTAATTAGGTCTCTTGGGCCTAGTTCTCTTCCACTTGTGCTACAATAGTCCTAAAGCTGTCATACAATTAATAAAGGCTACAGTTTAGAGTTACTATCATATTTTTGACCATGGCCATAGAGTGCTTCAGATTTGTCTGCCTGGACTTAACGGTCCCAGGAAGCACTCTAGTTTTCAGAGACAGCATCTGCAACTCCACTGGTTTTAATGACAGGCTTGCAGATATCAGGGATTCAGCATCTGGATAATTTAGATTCCTTTTATGTAGGCGTGAAGCCCCTTACCTCTCAGGACTCCCGAAGCCTAACCTGAAGCTATTTCTTTAACTCTCTCTGACACACACCACCAAGCAAAAACCATCCTCAGGTTTTGACTTAACTCATCCAGGCTTTGATCTATCACCTTTGTTCTCCAAGATGAGACAGAGACCGAAACTATCATTCAGGACAGTGGCATCAGAAAAAGACCACATTATAAAACAAACTTACTAGTGCCATACATTCTTTTTAACACATGACTCAATGCATACATTGCATAGGTGGGCTTACTCCCTCATTTTGTAGAAATCCAGTCGTGCTACTCAGCATGCCCATGTGCAGATAAAGCACACACACACAGCTGCTTCAGCAAAGCACACTGGTCTGACGGTCCATGAAAAATTGATATGCACATGCACACAGAGGCCAGGACATGTGGGATGTATTGTTCTTGCTTCACAAACCCAGGTCAGCTGTGTATGAGGAAGATGCAGCAAACCTATGTCAACCGTCAGAATACAAACTATTCACTGGCACCCAACAAAGACTTATGGGATAAAACCCCAAAAGGCAGGACAGCTGAAAACTTTCCTACTGCCAGCTTTACTCTGAAGCACTATTACCAGCAACAGCTTGTTGAAAAACAGTTCACACACCAACAAGTGCTGTTCAGACAGAGATACCATATGATTCCTTTGCCGTCCCCCTCACAGCAAGAATACATGATATCCCTGTGAGGACAATGCAAAATGTTTAGTATGAGGCATCTTAGGTGGCTCTCAGTCTTAGATCTCATTTTAGTACTTATTTCTACCCTCATTACTGATATTTTCTTCTACTCAGGTACTGGACCTTCACATGAAAATACTTTGATTAAACTTTTTAAGCACTGTATGATCAGCATGTACTTCACAGGCCTTCATAAAGTTCTTAACTGAAACATATGAATGGGTGTTTATGGTAGGGTTATACAAGTGAAGAATAATGAGCTGATTTTACAGAATTAGATGACTGTACATCTTTCAATATGTACGTCAACTGAAATAAAATATACTGATGTGACAAGCACTCATTATCCTCTGCCAGCCAATTAAGTGGAGGTCATTTGTATCTTCGACTAGTTGTGTATACTATGTATCACTCAAAAATCAGTCTTATGCAACAACTCTGTTTTGAAAGTGACATCAAAAGCCTGAAATCAAGGCACTGCTACATGCAGTGTAAAGACAACAATGACAATTCCATTTTGGTTTATTATTCAAAGAAAGAATTTTCAAGAAAAACACCACTGGAGACTAAAACACTATTAGAAATGTCTAGAATATAAAAAGCTCAATCCAGTAGATGCTAAACAAGGGGCTCTGCAAAAACAACTATTAGCTGCAGAGCTGGTTTCAGTCTTTCAGACAAAATATTTGAAATACATTTTTCACAAAAAACCAAAACTCTTGTTGACAAAGGATCTCTCTGCAAACTTTACACTCGCTTCTTTCCTTTGTCCTGCAAAAAGACAATTTCTCTCTTCAGCAGACAAGGGAAGAATAGCTCAAAGCCCGTGAAACTGCAAAAAACTTCCTCAGTTCTCAATTATCAGTGTATTTCAGCATCAAGCATTTTTTTAGCCCCTCTAGTAAACAGCATGAAGGATTGCAGCTAGTGTTTGTGTAACAGCTTTCCCTTCCTTTGAGTCTCCTTCTCCCTAAGGTCATCTGCATTTCCTAAGGAGAGAAGCGAGTGACTGTTGCAGTTTACAGAGCCACAGCAGCAGTCCACTTGTTCACCATGCTCCCACAGGTGGTTTTTCTTGGTGTCCCCCTCTTGTTTTCTAAGGCAGCATGGAGAGGACCATGTCTCCTGGTTTTCCCTGGTTCTGCCAGTTTGCTCTCCAGGAAGGAAAAGCAAGGACCTTTATGTCTCCTCTTCCACTCAGCACAGCCAACAGAGCTGTGCTGTCTTGCAAGGGCCCTGCCACAGCACTCTGGGGCAACAAGGCGGAGGGTGGAGTTCTCTAATCCACCACACTGCTGAGCTACATGCTCTCCTGAACCTAGCTCAGAGCAATCACATCAAATGAAGGACCTGATCGAGGTAGGCAGTCACTCCTGCTGGCAGGATAAACCCTGCTGCAACAAAGGGATTATTCACACGAGTATAGACTACTCCAGTGACAAAGAGCTTGTAAGAAAAAGGTTGCAAAGGGAAGAACTGTGTGAGACTGCTGTGCAAGCCACATGCAGCCATTCTCAATTACTCTCACACCTGAGGACATGTTGCTACCATCACCAAAATCTGTTTTTACTTCAGGCATTTGATATTACACTCTGCCTGCCAAATGTTTCCTGCAGCCTAGGGATGGGAGAAGTACTTTCTTCTCTCTTTTTTTTTTTTTTTTTAAATTAATCTGGTTACTGGCAAAGGCATGCATATCCCACGGAGTGACATGCAAGGAAAAAAATAAGAAGATTGCTGATGAATCCCCTGAGACACCCTTCTTCAAGGTATTCCACCCTGTTCTTCTAGCCCAGATTTTGGAAACCTTGGAGTGAATGCTGCCTGCAGTGGAGAGCAAACCTTCAGATGATTCATGACTGGGGAATTCTGTCTGCCACTGCTTGTCACCATATTGCTCGGAGGAGTTTATAAGCTTGCTGAAGACAATAAATAGCTTCCTAAACCCAGCTCATTCATATAGTTTATACTTTCATTTCATGAAGCATTAGAATCTATAGCCAGCAGATCCCAAACAGAACAAAATTTTCACTGCACTTTAACAAAAGTTGAAAGTTTTGCTGCTGGAATTGAAAATGTATACCACAAGGTGATAAAGCCTGGCAGTTGCTCAAAACGATTCTCTGACTGTGATGGGGTTGGATCTGTTTCTCAAATCCATGCTATCTAACACGCTGTGGCCTAACACCATTCTTACCCAGCAGTGTTGTTTCCTCATAATGTGTCCTGATGTTAAAAATCTGTACATGTGCTGGTCAAGGAAGAATTGCTAGACAGAGAAAAACTTGTGACAGACTCATGGAAGGGGTGTCATGCATAGAACAGAAGCCCAACCCAGCTAAACTTTAGGTCCAGACTCCCCAAAGCACACCTGTCATTATCCACAGGGATTACTCGTGCAATCAATACACAGGACACCAGGAATCAAGGGCACTAGCAGAAATGTAGTCACACTGACCGACTCCCTTGGTTGATGGCAGACCCTGTGAGAGGTATCCTTTGAAACACAAAAAGCCCCCAGCCCCTGCCACAAACAGCCATCCAGTACATTTTTTTGCATGTCTCGGAAATCTGATCTAAAGCAACTGAGGAAACAAGTAAACCAACTGCCTTTGGAGAGTGGTATTATTTCAACCTCCTTGGGGAAAAATGTATTTATCCCCTAAGTACTGATCTCAGTAGATAACTACAAGTGCAGCTGTTTCTGTTTATTCCTCCCCACTCCTACAGACATACTGAAGCCTCTCTAAGCATCTAGCTCCTCTCTATTGATGGGAATATTCATTTTATGAAACATATCTTGCCAAACCACGGTTGGACGTGAGAGGTAGAGAAACAGCAGCACCTCAAATACCTATTTCCTGGAAAGAAGAGCACAGCCCGTATATAGGCTCTGCATGAAGCTGTGTCTCAGAGCAAAGAACATCTTGGGAATACAAAAACCATCTGTTCAAACAGAGCAGACACAAAAGCCAGGCTTTCCTTTCAGCACTAGAAAAACAGTCTGTGCTCAGGACTCTCTCAAATGCAAAAGAATTGCTAAAACATCATAACAACATTGATCTTCTCTCCACCTTCAACCAGCTAACAGATCCAAATTCTTTCACCCTCAATCTTCTCTGTACCAAAATTATGACCTCCCTTCCCTGTGGATACTGCTACTCTTAAGCAGTCTCTGAGCCCATAACAGACATCTCATAACCACAGCCTCTCTCTGCTGCACCACATCAGCTGGACTGGTGGGCTACAGGCTCCCAACCTTTCTTGCCAGGGGCCACAAAGCCAAAGGCTTATCAGGGCTAGCCCCCTGAACTCCCAAACACACCAATGCAGTTTGCTTAAGTCCCTGTCTGGGTGCCACTTACCCTTCTGTTCTGAAGGTATTAGCTGCTCTAAACCTCTGTTTGGGCTTGTGATGGCAAACATCTCACAAAAACAGTACCTTGGATCCCTGACATAACAGGTCCCCATGAGAATGGTCACAAAAATGTTGGATGCAGCTACACCAAGTGACCTCTGAGACACAGTACCTGTGCACCCTTATTAGAAGGATGGTGCTGCTGCTTACTGTGCCAGCAAATACACATCATGCAACAAAGACTCAGCAGAAGAGTCTGCCAAATATACTCAGTCTCAGAGCAACAACATTAGTACTTTGTACAAGAGAGAAATTGAAAAGAGTGCATTTACAGCACGTGCTTCCTATCTCAGACTCTGGACTTATATTTGCATTATCTGATTAGGTGACTGTTAAATAACCCAAATTGACAATACAGGCTCAGGAAAACTCTTTATCTTGATCTGGAAGTCTTGAAGTAATCTCCAAATATGAATTTCAACAATGAAGGGCATATACCCAATGCAAACCTATTATTCAAGGCATAAATGGATCACTACACTAAATCAGGCCTACTTACATCTGATAAATAGCAGGGAAAAATGCTTCAGAGGAAGATGCAGCAAACTCACTCCTGTGTATTACGTCCTGTTAGCGGTTCTTAAAGCAGTTAACAAAATGCAGTCCAGTCCACACTACCAATGAGGGAAACCAAGGTATAAGAAAAGTGAAATAATTTGTAAACAGGAAGATAAATTAGATCTTCTGAACTACCCACAGTAGTTCTCCACCTAGGGAGAGCATGTCTCTAAATGTCATGTCTTCTTCCAACACAAGCAGAGAGGGGAAAAAATCCTCAAACCTTCTTTAAGAATATGAAAAATATCTTTAGAACATAAGTCAAAATATTCTTTTACCCATACAAATGCAATCTCTTTTGAAAGAGCATGGAATGATAAAACAGTGTTAAAATATTAATGGGGCACTAATCTGGTAAAATTTCATTAGGTGAAAAGAGCATTCATGGAAAAAAAAAAGATTCTCCTTATTGCTGCATCATGAAATGAACCTGAAGCACAGCTGGCTTTGGAAACGTTTACTGCACACCTCACTCTAAGTCTCTGCATGTGAAGACATGGGAAAGCATTTGTTCTGTTTGTGAAATCAAAGTGAGGCTTTTATCCACACATTTTGACAATGGTCTCTGGTTGTATAATGATTTCCACATGTTTATCACATCTAAACAAGAGCAAAACAGTACAGTACCAACTGGTTCTTTTTACATTATGATTTAGCCATGACATTTGTTTTTTGGAGAGGATGTTTGTCAGGGGTACCTTTCAGTCTTTGACACTGAAGTCAAAGACCCTGCCAGTAGGAAAAGGAAAAATCTGGATTCATTAAAAAATGAGCAAGTCATTACAAATGAGTCAGAACAGCATGAAAAGAATGCTGGATGATATAGATGGAACTAGCAGTAACACCAACATTTAAAGTTGTCTTACATGTCTCATCATAAGACCTTTTTTCAATAACTTACAGCTTTGCCAAATTGACTGGTTTGCCAGCAATTGCCTTTGCTAGGTGTCTACCTCAGGCTGGCTTTTTGTTTTGTTTTGTTTTTTAGGGGTGGGGCTTCAGAAAAAAAGTTCCATTGTTTCTGAAAATCTGAAACATTTTATTATAGAAAACACATTTGTTTCCCCCTTTTAAAAATAAATCAATCCGATTTGAACAACTTTCTCACTGAGCACCAATAATGTCATAGAACTGGACCTCACAATTTTGCAGTGGTAGTTTTGAAGATATGAAGTTTCCATTGACATCACAGGGAAAAAAAAAAAATCCTGTGATGTGACATACTTTAGGAAATCAGCAACAGCAGCATCTTGTGAAACAGAGGAACTGTCAGTGGGATTAATTCATGAGAAGTAAAGGCGGCTGTCTGAAGGCAAAACTGAAACCAGGACTGGCTATAGCAAGGGCCTGGGACTGAGCACCTGAAGAGAGAAAGAGATGAGGTTTGCAAAGACTAATGCTAGATGAGAAGCTCCGGGAAAACTGGTGCAACCAGCTGTAAAGGGAAGACTCAAAAACCAGGAAAATGGGTGACCAAGCTTAAGATAAGGAGTATAAATCAAGGGACAGAGGACGAAGACTGCAATGAGAAAAATGCATCAACTTGAAAGACTGAGGGAAAAATGGCTATGAGATTCTTGACATAGGAATTGGGTCTTCTTTTTGAGTCTCTTCATTCCTCAGCTATGATACCCAAAGGTCTGTCCTGTTCATCTAGCATGCGATGTCTGTGTGACAATGCACTGTGCAATTTCAGTATTTTATAGTGCTACAAACAACCATAATAAACAAAGCTGAGGAAATGACCCACAAACACACTTGTGAGTTAAGCACTCAAAATTTAAGCAGTGCAACTTTAAGCTTCTCCATGCAACCTTGATATGGCCTTTTGTGACACTACCTTTGCTGTGCAAGGCACTATTAGAGCTAATTTCTGTTCTGCAGGACTTCTGGGAGCACCGCAGGCAACATGTGCCACCATGGCAAGCACTGAGGACTTCAGTCAATCCATATGCCAGGCTCTAGGAGACAACAGGAGCTTTAAGGACTGCAGCTCAATGGCACAATAGCTCAGGCCCAGAAAGACACTCTTTTCAAAGTAACCCAAAACACATCCTTTCTTTTTGATTTTTCCCAAAAGAAAATATCACCCAAAAGTAAGCTTTCCCCAGTGAACATATTTCTTAGCAAGAGAAGCTTTCCTTCTCAGCACTAATAAGCACGTAATTACAACTGTCCAGACCTTGAAGACATGAGTCTAAACATAAAAGTAGACCCAGGAGCAGAGAAGTGTTTCTGCACTATGCAGCTTATATCTGGCCAGTGACAACAGGGGGTATAGGGCTGTGTCAAAGCTAGAATTACTGTCAAGGAATGAAAAGGAAAATAAAAATAGTCACAGGACAAGAAGGGATTGCCTCAGTTACTGCAGGCAACATTGGCATTGCCACATCACCCAAGAGAGTCCTCAAAATATGTTCTTTATATAAATCCACATGACACAGGCTAGAGAACATACCCCCCACACACACCCACCCTATAATAAACTTGAGATGGCCAACAAAAACAGATCCACAGAAACTATAAAACACATTTTGCGGAAAGCTGGTGAAACTAAATATATCACCCATTTCCTAGGGCCTGGAAACAGCAGTAAACTGCTGGCATGACAGTGCCCAGTTGATCCTCTAATCATCTCAGGCTGACAGAGGCTTCAAGGAGCAGTTAAAGGGCTGAATCAGGCATAATGTGTGGAGAAGTTGAAAGTGCTGCCATGTTTTCTCCAGCTCTCACCCAGCTGGGATGGCCATAGCAGCAAGAGGCACTTTCCCCAGACTGAGCACACCTAGATATGGAAGCAAGTAGCAGCAATCAGACACAGCGACAGATGAACTCTCTATCTATGCTCTGCTCTGTTAACACCATTAGTAAAAATTTCTGGAAAGGATTAGAAGTGTTTGCAAAATATTTTCCACCTATTGACATGCTTCTCCTGCAGCAGCCCTTGAGCTACAGGAGGAAGTAAACATACAACCAAAATCCTGTTCATCAGTTCACACAGCCTCGCTGAGAAAGCATTTTTCCAGTTTGAAAGGGGAAGATCATGCTGTCACTGTAAACACAATACACATATTTTCTCTTTTAAAGGGCATCACACGCTCCTCAGACCGCTCTCGGCACTGCACATAAAGGAACAGGCTGAATCCAGCACTGCTGGTGCTGGGAACTATGCAAACATTTAGGGTTTTTCATTTCTACCAAGTAAAAATATTTAATTATGGCAGCAGAGGTAATGAAGAAAAGAAAGCCTATTATCAGAAGGCTGAAATTTACTCAACTGGGGTCCACACCTGCACTGGAATATTTCCAGAGATCTGCAAATTGAGAAGGCTGAAAAATCAAGTCTAGAAAAGAACCCACCTGTGTAGAAAAAAAAATAAAATAAATGGAGACAAATCTTTCCAAAAGTTATTCACATAAGTGAGAGAGCAACCCTGTTCCAGTAGGTTGACCAGCTAAAAACATCTGGGTGACAGAAGGGAGAAGTGCTTTGCTGAAGGTAAGAGCACAGGCCAGTGGCAGAAGTGTGACCATATCTATCCTGCAGTTTTTAGTTCCCAAGTCAGTGATGCTTCCATTAAACCATATCCAGAGAAGAAATGTAAAAGTGGCTGTTTGTATATTGTAATGGAAAAGGTCTCACATGTTTTACATGCTTGTAGTGTGCACATATGCAACAAGTATGTTATATGGGGGTTTACTCAGGCCTCAACAAACCAATCCAATTATCAAGAATCAAGTTTCCCAGCAAATCCTATCCCACTGCACTAAAAGGAAGTCATGCACTATGTGGGATGGAGCCAGCTCCCTCTGGAAGCCTTGCTGCAGGGTAAACTGCCTCTCTAAACCTTCCTGTGTCTCCCCATAGGCTTTCTAAGCATCACAATGCATCAGCGCTAAACTGCATCTAGCCAAGTCCAGATCATGAGCATGTAACTAAACCCTGGCAGGGCGGATGGCAGAGGTGACTCTGCTGCCTCTCTTGCTAGTGCAATGGAAGGTTTCCCATTGGGGATATGCATCACTACAAGTTCACACAGTAGTACTTCTATTTGAGCAGCAAGAATCCAAATAACCAACTCTGAACAACAGTGGTGAGGTTATTAAAGTTCTTGCTTGAATGCATAAGTCATAAGAGGATACAAGAAGGTGTATGTGAGAGCAGGTTATTCCATAGCTGAGTCCTGCAAAAGGACAGATACCTTCCCTTGATGTATCTGGTGATGGCCATTGTCACAGTCAACAACCCAGACTAGACAGGCCTCAGGTCTCATTTGTTCTATTCATATCTATGGTCCAACTTCACAATAGGTGCTATTTTTATCCTTACTCTTGTTTTCTTTATGTCATTCACTGATATTCTTTGGCTAAGCATATAAAACTGGCTTTATATAACAAAAAGTGAACATACCTGTAAGAGCAGCTGATCAAGAAACCTTCCTGTCTTTGCTCCAAAGAGAAAGAGACTACGAAGATTATCTCAGAAGCCAGCATCTTGCTTTGTTTGGTTCTGACTTCAGGGAGCTTCCTCAGGAGGTTACTACCTTCACAAGTGCTGGACACGAAACACGCTTTATGTGTAGGAGCTAAGAGACAGCCAGAAAATCCTGAAAGGCAAAAGTCTCAACCTATGAGCTGGACTACAAATCTCTGCCGTGTCATTTAGCAAGACTCAGAAATCCTGCTCAATGTCTGTGAAGAATTTTTTCTGCACTTTTCAATTTATGATCAATCAAAGAATGAACCTCTGGCCTCACCTCCACATAGAACTCTTGCAGTATGCAGAAACAGTAATATTCAACATTATATTAAATAAGAACAGGATCCAGAAAACTGTAGGACAAACTTTTATAATGACTGACATTTAATTCATTTATTCACTCATTTTCTTTTATAAATCATCTTCTGAGGAGAAAATTTGCAGTCATTTTTATGTGGAATGAATTACACCTTTTAAGACAATAAAATTCATCACTACGTTGCTCGGATTCCTGTTGATTCAGGAGGTTCCATCTGAACATCAGGAAACACACTTTCACTGTGAAGGTGACTGAGCACTGCCACACGTTGCCCAGAGAGGTTGTGGTGTCTCCAGCCTTGGAGATATTCAAAAGCCATCTGGACACAGTCCCGGGCACCTGGCTCTAGGTGGCCCTGTTTGGGCAGCAGGGCTTGGACCAGATGACCTCAAGAGGCCCTTTCAGACCTCAACCATTATGTGATCCCACTACAATACTTACTTTCAAATTTATTTTCCACAAAGGAGAGTTTACCCTGGTAATTCCACTCACCAGCACATGAAAATACTGCTAAGTTCTACCAAAATAACAGAACACACAACTACGTTACAAACCCAAACAAAATCACATGTTAACAGCTGATGCCCTCAATACAGGTCCTTTCATTTCAGGGCTCAGTAGTTGCATGCTAAAAATAAAAAGCACATGAGAGACCTAGTTGTCACATCTCACCTGCTGATAAAAGAAATATATAACCCTCTGAGTTAGCGTAGGGCTAGTGGCAAACCCTGGCCAGCCAAGAGACATGCACAGTGGATCTGATGAACTGAACCTCTACATGGTCTTTTCTATAAAGTTAACCAGAAGTTAAATTTTGGGTTTCATTATATCTGATATTTTTACACCCTGATTTTAGGCTATTTAATTCCCAAAAGAGGTGCAATTATTCCCAGTTCTAATAATTAAAGTAAGTGGAGAAAACAAGCAAGATATGAACAGGCAAAGCCTGGGAACAATCATGGTCACAGGTATACCATGTTTAAATAAGAACAAAAATGGCTCAACCAAAGCAGCATGAGTAAAGATGGATGGAAAGACTTCAGTGGGATCCATGTCCCGTTTGACAATGCATTCCTATACACATGAGTGCACATGATAAAAATTTCCCTTTGGAAGAAATCTGATGCAGAAAGAGGAAAAAACCCAAGAAACAGTGAGACTCAACTGTTCACCCCATTCAGAACTTCCCTTCCCAACCAAAGTGGGAAGTACTTAAAGAAAATCTTTGCCAGCTAGAGAGGAAGCCTAGCTCTGCTACACACACCCTTCAATCCAAGTCTGCAAACTCTTTTTCTGCGTTTCCCAGGGCCCTCAGGATTGCACTCTCCATTACTTTAAAGGCTGTCTAACACCATTAAGTAACACTGTTCAAAGTTAGATCTTCTGCTACTTAGTTAGCTAGTCTCCCTAAGTCCCTTCTATGAAGAACCCATAAAGGCCACAGACATAAGCTTCTCCCGGAGACGATTCAGAGTCTGTCCCAAGGTGCTTTTGAATATCCCTGTAAAAATCTCAGTTGAGTATAACTTAGGAAGATTAGTTTTCTAAGCTAAAAGGAGTGTCATTTTAAGCTAAATATAGCTTAACTAGCCTCGGCAGGCTCTACCATCCCCCTTTCATATTTAACATTATAAATAGCTTTGATTTATAGAAGAAAATGCAACATTTTATAAAGACATACAGTTAGGCACCTAGCAAATTTAGTTTAAATTAAATAGAAAAATAAGAAAAAAAGCAGTAAAGACTTTCAACATTGTAAGAGTTCATTTTAAGAAGTGAACAAAACAGAACAGTGAAGTCAACCAGATTGACAAGCACAAGGATTGAAATGCGAAGGAATTCGTCTCCGTTAAGATGCCTCTCATGCAAGGCAGAAAATCTGTAGGACTAGGGTACAGACTTGAGCAGATTTAAGCATATTAACAGTAAGCAGTGAGCCTACAAAAAGAAGAAAAGGGACTGATAAGCAAAGTGTGGGACTTATGTGAATATTACCAAGACTCAAGTCATGCTAGATCTTGAACAGATACTGAAAAATGAGTAAAAGTATACCAAGCTGTAGAAAGCAAGAAAAAGGGGGAAAAGTGCTTTTGTCCAGAGAACACTGGGTCAAGATTATACACCTCTCCTCAAACTAACAAACAGTGGCCCAGTTTTCAGTGACAACAGTGATACTGAATAAAGAAAAGAGGATGGTGAGGACAGAAACTATAAGGAAATCTCTAACCATTAAACCTGGAAGCTTTTCAACAGTAGGAGTAGTGGGAACAAGAAATGACACTGGTTTCTAAATGGAGCTAAAAGTATCTGCGAACAAGCTGCTGTGACCTCTTTCCTTATAACAGTAGGAATCTAGCCCAGAAAGTTACCTTCAGTCCCTCTTTCCTAAATTTCTTTATCTACTCTTTTCCTTTGTCAGGGGCATAAATGCTTATCTAATTACTGCAGAATGGCACCTTTAAAAATAAGTTTCCTTTGCCCTTTTCTTCTCTTTTTAGTCTGCAAAAAGATCTTCCCATAGAACAAAAGCTAAATATTGTTTGAGACTTCAAAAAAATCACTAACAGAGCAGAAAAGATGGGAGTTTTACTGCAGATGATAATTATTAGTACAGGAGGGCCAACAATTGCAATACAGCTGTTTAAGGTTACCTTACTGTATTACAGCATAAAATAAGCTGAATTGTGCTTTGCCCATTTAACTACATCACTCATCTTTCTTTACAAAGCTGAAGCATCACGAAAAGGGGGTGCATAATCTTTATCCATGGACTGCAAACAAGGGCTAGAGGTCTGATTCAGCAAGCTAAGGCAGGTTTTAGATTTTTCTAAACAGAACTTTGGTGCTTAGCAACAGCGATCGGCACCTCTCAAGATGGGATCTTATGACAGGATGAACTGGTGCCTCTTTAACATCTCAGTATGCTTAAAAATCTAGCCCTCCAACTAAATGCAGCAAAGGAACTGCACACTTCCCTGATTAAAATTAAGCACATGCTTTACTTAAGTGGAGTGAGGGTGTTGGAAGAGCTTAATACACATTCTTCAGTAGTCTGAGTGTTGTGACTCCTTAGCTGCAAATGCAAAGCCAAATTACCTATCTCTGCATTCAGTCAGCACGAAGTATGTTCAGTGTATCTGAAAGCTGTCAAGTCCCTACAAGGTTACTGCACAGGTCAATCCCAGCCTTTATTAATGAACAGAAAATATTCAGCTTTTCAATGAATCTTTAAACATCAGGCTTTAAAGCCCTGTGCTTCTTACCACTTCGCTAGATCCATAAAATAACCACAATTGGACAACACAGATGTGGAGGGCTAAATAGTACCGTTCCAGGTAAAAAAAAAAAATACACAGATTTGATGGAAGTAGTAAAGCCTGAATCACTGACACCCAACAACTACTGCTGTGTTATTACAATGCAGGGAAAAACAGGACCTTTCATTTTGTGTGGTGATGGAGATGGACCTCAAACCCCAGAAGTTTATTGGGAACTGGGAGAAACTGCATGCACTTCTGTATATCCTGGAAAGGTCAGGGGCTCTGGCAGGGACTTGTGGTGCTGCTGAAGTCCCCTCTGATGTGATGCTTTCTTTGACTGGACTTTAGGCAGTATTTATTTAGACACTGGTTGACAATGGCAAGGGAACAATCAGCTGGGCCTGCCTTGCTTTAGACAGAGGAACAGTACCGTCTCCCATGGATATTTTTGAGGGGCTTCCCTGTTTTATTCCTTATTCCTACACTTCCAAATTATCCTGCCTCAGATGTGCCAGGCTCTTAAATTAAGCCCTTTAAGGAGATTATGGAGACAGAAACTACACTCAGACCCTTGCCCTCTTTCAGAAACCTAATTAAATGGATGAAACTTCCCTCTCATCTGTGATGGCAATAGCAGGGAATTTTAGACTATTAGTTCAACATTTCAAAACCTTTTAAAACCTTTTTATTTTTAAAAAAAAAAACCCAGATATTTATTATGACAAAATCATGGATAACTGTAAAACGTCACTGCCTTTTTCTACCATGGTTGAAGAGAGGCAATTTTTAATAAAAATGTGCATTTAAAAAAATCTTCCCATTTTTATTATCCAGAAAACTTGACATTAAAGAGGGGAGATAGCTGAAAAAGTCTATTTCTGCCAGAGCATGAAAACAGTGTTAAGGTTTCCCTTCTTAACACTGGTGCACATGAAAATAAAACAAACAAGAGAAGTTTTCCTGACCAATTTGGATTATATTCTATGAATGCCATTATTTTCTTTTATGAAAACAGGTTACTTTTCGGTGTTTGGAGGACTTATACAGAGGATGCATTATTAACTTGTTTTATGAACAATATTCAGCATTTTTAGGGCTTCTTGTAAGAAATAGACCAAGACGTAACATTCAATAGAGACTCCTCTACTTTGAAACTATCCATGGTTTAGTTCCATATAATTAATGTTCTTTCATTTCAAGCCAGTTACTAATATGAAAGGAGGTTTGTGAAATTAGGTAGCCCATTAAAAGGATTGGTTTTTCTTTTCTCTCCCAGGATATCAAGATTAAATTCACAGTCAAATGTTCTTTCCTTTGTACTTTGGTAAAAGGCTCTATTTAGACTCATAGAAAATTCTGGAAGAACTATGTAGTAATAGTTCAGTTTGATCATACTTGTGTTAATGATCTGCTTTCCTAAACAAACATAACAAAATATATATACACATTGAAAAAAAAATTCAGCAGAGCACAGAATAGAAGATCACTTCAGTTTTACATGAGCAAAGGCAATTACGCAAAAATAAATTCTGGGGGTTTTCCAGTTCAGTGAAAAACAAGTATTTTCCATAAAACATTCCTTTTGTTACTTGCAGTTCTCGTCAGTGTGGAATATCTGAGACACAGGTGAAATACTGCAGACATCCCAGAGCTCTGGTGAAACAAATCAATAGTCCCATCCCCAGCCAACATAATACCCCCATGTCTCAGGTAACACTACTGAATTCTCCAAATTAGGGCAGAGCTGCAATTTCCTGTAAGAGGTTCATGGGCTTAAAGCACCAGGGTTCTCTACATAGCATCTCTGAAGCAGAACGCTATCTTGTAGAAAGACACCGTATTTCAACTCTTGGTTTCTTCCCAGACAGGACACATCTTTGCGTAATGATTTCTGATTTTCTGCTTTATAGATGAGATTGTTAATAGTATTTAGTACACCTGAAGAAACTGTACTTTTCAAGTAAAACATTTGACCTTCAGATACTTACTTTCTTCATCTAAATTGAGATTTTAGTCTTAGAAGTGCTCAGTAATTTTTAGGTTTGCATTACATTTGTCATATGAGCAATCTGACAGATGATTTAAAAACTCTGACTGTATTCTGAACCCTGCTCGACCTGAGGTCTGCTGTCCCCAAAGGGACTTTTAATTCTTTGGCATCTGACTTCACCACAGCTTGTTAGGTTTCTGTATACTGCCTCATGAAGTGACTAAGCCAGGCTTGAGAAAGAGCACTTGCTGACACATAATGACTAATTCTTACGCTTTGTTATTCTCGGGCAAATTCTTCACTGAAGATTTAACCAGATTGATGGTTGAGTCCATTACTGGCAATAAGGCGTATTATAGGAATTTAAACAAAATTTAGTAAATAAGTTTGCACCTAATATTCATCTCCTTTGTTGTTTTGAAAGATTTCATATTGGATCAGCCCTGGCATTAATGATAAAACTACTTTTATAAAACCTGACAAGACACACAAATGATATGGGAAAGTAAATTCCATTTTCAGGAATGACTTCAAATCACCTTTCAAGGTAAATTTAAGCACAACCGTGTGAGTAAATATCTAATAAGCTTTTTTGCAAAGCTGCAAAGAGTCAAAATACAGAAAAGATTGCAAGTCTAGAACCAATGTTTAGGCATCCCTGAAATGCTCAAAAAATGTTCATCTTTCACATTTCTCTACAGAAAACTGCTCAAAGTTCTTCAGTGTTATTTTCCACCCAAACTGGCAGACTATCAAGAAGACTCCCAGAAGGGCCTTTCCTACTCCAACTTTAAACAGCACCATTGATGACAGCCTGGACAATAGGATACAAAGTACTCTCCTGAAATTCTGCAGAGAATTATTATCAGTAACATATTGTGACTCCCAACTAGCTCTAAATAAGTCAAAATACAGGAACTGTCACAAATAAATCAAACACTACAGCAGGAGATGTAAAAAGAGAGTACCTGAATAGGTTAGAGTGCTCCTAGTCTCAACAGCAGCAAGGCCACAGCAGAAATACTCAGCACAGTTTGGCACTTTAGAAAGGATCTGGACACAGCAGGAGAAGGCCAGAGGACAACAACAGTTAACTATGAAACAGGTGAGGAAAGACTGGGAGGCTGGAGATAAACTATAAGGCCACTGCTAAAAGGTTGTTAAATACACAAAAGGTTTCTGCAAAGGGAACAATCTATTCACCACATCCATGGGAGAAATGTCAAGAAACCACCATATAGATACCTCAAGCCCTAGGGAAAATACAACATCAACAAGTGAATTAAAAGTACTTAATAGACTTTCAACTCAGGGAGTTTAGAAGGATGTGTTAGGCATACATGTGTGTATGATGACAGAGAGAATACTTAAGGGACTGAAAAAGGACCCAAAGGCCTGTTGAGCCAGTAGTGCAAGGAGGTGGGCAAACTGGGCCCAGACTCCTGTTCTGTAAGTTTTACTGTATGTAAAAAAGAAGCACAGCTTAAACAAGAAAGTTTTCATGATACTGTGTAAGTGAATCCACTCAAAAATCAAGCCACAGAAATGTATGAAACTCTTTTACATAGCGCTGTCCCTACACTAATACAAATGAGATCAGCAGTCCCGCTGAGCATCCCTTATTATACAAAGGGTTTCTGAGTTGTGACCACAGCCTCAGTTTGTTCTGTTAATATTTAACCTTTTATAGTATTAAACTGCAAGTTCCTTTTAAGTTCCTCAAGCTCAGAATGAAACTGAATTATTCTGGGGGGAACACAAATAATCAGCTGGAAAGAAGCTATCTCAGAGAATGCACAGTCCTGTTTGCTATGCCTTATTTGAATGGCCACCGAATTTAACAAGATTATATATGGTATTTCCTAGATATAAGTACTATTTTCTGTCATATGAAATATTTCAGTACTAGTCACTCCATTATTACCAGCCCTGTGACTTTCCTGCTTGCGCAGTTTATTGTAGTTCTACTGTTCAACAGTGCTGTTAATTTTTTTTTTTTCTGTTATGTTAATGTCTTGCTGGTTAGATTCTGCTGTTGATCAATAATTTTTCTGAACTTCTGTACTGTAAAAAAAGTAGTAAAGTGTCCATTAAACATGTCTGACATTGTTATTTTACAGCTTTTCTTTGAAAAATGTTCCATTTTTTGCTAACACAATCTGGCTAAGATCAGGAAACAAGGGTGTGAGTTGCAATCTATGGTCCCTGCTGTCATGCTTGACTGAGGAAGCTTGATTCATGACAGTGAGCTCTTAGTTATGACTTGGTAGATTCAAACCAAAGGACCTGCCTGGATAAGTTGATGAAAGCATTCAACTGTCAAACACATGTGGAACCAGTGCAATGCAGACAAAAAAAAAAAAATAGATGTGGAAGCATGTATTTGGGCTTTTCATGATGAAAATATTGCCCCGTATTTAAGAGAAATGGGACATTAGACTGTGCTGAAGTAATCAAAATAAAGCCTTAAATGACAATACAGCATCTTCTGAAATATGCACCGAGAGAAACCAGCATTTATTTTGGAGAATAAAATTTAAACATCTAGATATTAGTTCTGTCAGCCAAAGCCCTGAGACAGCCAAACCACTAAATATATAAAACCTGAGTTAAAATTCAGTAGCTCATGCTCAGTGACCAGAGTTCTTTTCCCTTTCCATTCCCACCAAGGGACAACATTTCCACCATGGGTAACAAACACAAGGCTTGCTTGTCCTATTGGCCTGAGATGCTTAAGCATGTGCTCTTAAACCATTCAGTATCATAAGTTAAGGAAGAATCACCAGATGATGTAAAGAGGACAAGGAGCCCTGGTGAACATTTGTGAAAGGCTGCAGGCTTATGGAGATCCTGGTAAAGATCAGAATCCCCCATCTGTTTTGTTCTCTCAGAAATATAACCTCCTCATTTCTCTGCCTACAAACATACAAAGGATTCCTTGGAGAGACTTACACACTCCGTTTAAACAAAGCTATACTTCCTTGCTTTGTATCACAGGAATAAATGTAGGGCTTGTTCCAGGATTACCGCTTCCTTCTGCATCTGTGCTTTGCATCAGTTTACTAGTCAGAGACCAAATGTCGACATCTGAGCACGCAGTGACTCTATTTTCCAGTTCAGACAGCACCTGCTTAGTTAACCTCATCTCCTTCACACTTCATTTTACTAATGAGCATCCAGCCCTTTCCAAGGAGTGCAGCATTTTAAAATATTAGTACACAAATGAATAGTTCTGGCATACACAAAACATTTTGCAGAACATAGGGCATAAATTCTAGCAAGCTAATAAACATATACTGTAATTTTAGCTAGATGACATATGGGCATTTCAGGCTCTAGCTTTCAGTGATGGTAGTGCTAATCTCACTGATATGATGGATGTAATATTTCCCAGCTACTGAGAAACCCAGAAAGACTAAGGGGCAATTTAAACAATGTTCTGAATCACAGTCAGGACAGACTTAAGGATAGAACCTTCTCCCTAAATAAAAGGTTTCCAAGCTTAGCCTGCTGAGAGAGACACAAAAGTGCATCCAGGCAGATGACACTATCAAGGTATTTTCCAGATATGGGAAAAAGAAAATATCAGGGAGTTCAGGCCATCCATAGCTTCTCTTGCTGGAGCAATGTAAACTACAGTGACAGGGTGCGGTAGGGCAGTCAGAGAAAACTTACTCAAGGGACAAGTCCTCGTGCTTGACAGTACATGTAGCTTCTTCCATCCCTAGTTTGAACACCTTTCCTTTTCCACCAAACTCTTTGCACTAGGGTAGGATTTCGCAAAAGTACCAGTTAGGATAATTCAGATTTTGGATCAAAGTATTTTTTACAAAAGTCTTATAAATAAGTGTTCAAAACCTAAAAAAAAAATAAGGTTTGCTTATTTAGAAAGTATGACTAAGTCATTAGGATCCAAATTGGAGCCCTGAGGGATGTTATTCAGAGCCTAACTGTTTCTAGAAAGGTTATTCTAGGCTTCTTTCTTTCAGTACCTTCTTTAAATCCCCAGAATCACTCCAATGAAGCCTAAAAGGGCAGCGAGCTTCCTTTACTGACCATGCAAAGATAATCAGACTACCTAAGTATGGTCCCCAGGTTTCAAACCTTAGCATTCTTTCTCACTTGGTGATGAGAAAAAGGGATATATTGAAAATTCAGAAGCTCCATGTAACATCCAATGTGATACCTAAAGATATTTTTTTATTTCTTTGCTTGATCTTAAAATATGTCTTTCAGTGACAGCAGAGCTACAGTTACAATCCAGATATATTCTCTTTAGTAGCATCAGATTTTACCCAGTGAGAGATATATTAAAAACCGCTGGTTTTTATTTCCAGCTGTTATTTTTTCCTTACACAAAAGCATGCCTGGAGAAACAGTCCGAATCACTGCATCATCGTATAGAGGTGTACTTTTATTAAGTGATTTCTCAGAAGTCTGGTAACATTTATTGTTTAAGGGTCATTCCTTTACATACAACAGGTATTAATTGTCTACTTCAACTTCATTGTGTTCAGAAAAATCACAGCTGGGTAAGACTTCAGCTGCTAAAGCTCTTCTATAACAAGATATTAATTACTTTACTTTGTTGAGGGGTGAAAGCTTAATTACTGTGGATTTGTAACCCCCCGTTTGGCACTTTGGAACAAATTTGTAGTATTTCTTTCAACCATCAGGGAGTCAGGCTGTGTCTTACACAAAGGGGTAGTATAGCACAAAGGCATAATCCTAGCTACATTATACTTTAAGGCATGCAGAAGTAGAAAAGCAATAAGAAGCGTTCAAAGTGGTCTTCAGGATTTCTTTCCTTCTTCCTCAAAAAATCCATATAAAATCTGGATACACATTTTGGGTTACACTCTCCAAAGATGTCAGTCAGCTTGTTTTCTCTGACTTAAGAGAGTTGTGCCAATTTACAGCCACTCCATATCTGAGCCAAATAAGAGTATCATATGCTGTCTGTATTTGCCCATTGTACAATGTTCTCCCTTCACCTATCTAAACACCCTCTAAGGAAACAGACCAGGAAAATACCTCGTTCCAAAAATGTAACTCCTTTATTTCTTCTGCAGTAATCTCTTAACAGTTCCACTAGCGGTCATGCAGAATTTACCTGTTATTAGCCAGTGGGTCTCAATGGAAGATTGTTCTATGTGATCATTCCATATATAAATCCTGACAAATGAAGTCTGGATGAAGCCATGAGAACTTCCTTACTGGATTTACTAACATCTTTATGTCATCTTCTTCACATGTTTAGTATAAAACTCACCTTCCAACATAAGGAGATTTAGAGTTATAAGGCAAATAAAAAAAAAGCACCACAGAAAAGATAATGTTCCTCATTGGATTCCAAGTGAAGAATTTCCATGAAAAGCATGAATCTCAAGGAGGAAAAGATGAAAAAAACCATCCTTACTCACCACACTATTTGTGGTTTTGCTCCAGTCTTTTGTTGCACCCCCTCAAGATCCTCAAGCTGGTTCCTCAACCTACCACAAAACTAAAGGCATGGCCAACATGGTGAACACTGCTGCCTCAAAGTCCCATGGAACATGCTCAAAGAATACAGATGTGTTACATCCAGGCAGCCCAGCAACACCAGAAATACTTATTTTCACCTTGTAAGCCTGTTAATTTTGTTTGCAGAATCTGTAATAATTTCTGTCATCTTCAATGCTAAACTGCCTCTGTATAACCTTATTTTAATTTGCTGCGTTAACTGCCTCTTAGGGCTTCTGTTCCTCCACATAGGAAAGCTATGTTACACTTTAAAATGATGACCAGAGACAGAATACAGATACTGCTCCACACAGATGGGGTAGCATTATTTACTCTTATCTGCAGCTGGAGCTGCACAAGTTCAGCCCCTAAAGGAGTCCTTGGTATGAAGAGAAGGCAGGATGTTTTTTCTTTACATACTGAATTAACTCCAACGAATGGGGCCAAATGATACTGAAAGAACAGAAAGTAGCACTGATCCAATGCCTTCCTCATTTCTAGCCTAAAGGATTTAACACAGGGGTCCTATCATTCCCAGGAGAGACTAATGAACCTCATTGTTAGGAAATCTTGCTTGACATTTTAATTCTCTTTCAGACTATTTCTCTGAGTTACTTTGCCTCAGCACAGCCTGAAAAGCAATTCTTGACCTTTCCTTCACATTAAACTCTTGAATTTCGTTTTAGAAACACTTTTTCAGAGGAAAGTTGACCTCTGGCATATATATATACATAAAAAAATCAAACCTAAAAACCAAACACAAATCATTTCAGATGAAAGCATAGTGTGTGCCTGACTGTAGCTTCGGATTGCCAAGCCTCCATGCTCACCAACAGCTCAGATTTCTTGAGGTACCATGACACTTCCTCACCCAAGGTCCTGGCAGCACACCGGGGTGTGTCACTGCACTGGGGGATTTGTGTCAGGGGAGATTTATAGAAGAAAACAGGAGGGTGAGTCACCTGCACAGCACCATCCATTGCAATAGATGTGTGACTAACCTGTTTCAGGACTGCAGTAAGATACACACACAAATCCTTTGAAAACAAGGTACTTCACTATACAAAATATATTTCATTTGAAAAATTAGTTAGATGGAAAAACTCAAAACAGCTATAATGAACATAACAGCTTGTAGCTCAGAACTATATGTGTAGGTTATTTAACAAAAAGGCAGCTGTACAGGATCATGAATGGAGACAGCTTGATCAGAATAGCTGTGTCATCCCAACTAGCATGGGAAGAACTAACATCTACAAAATGAGGGAGTCAGTCCCTTTCATTTTATGGATTCCTTTTCCTCAAGTCTTTTGTCCTTTCTTTGCAACAGGCAATTTATCAGGTTTGTTTCATAACAAATAGAGCATTAGAAGCTACATCATGAGACAGCAAGTGCAGCACAACTACTTCTGAACATGACCTTTCTCATACAGGTACAATTTATAATGTATATACAATTTGCAAAGTTTTCTGGAGCTCATGCTTCACAAAACAAAGGTGAAGAGTGTTACCATGACTAGCAACTCTGTTCTTGTTAAAGGATATATTTTCTATGACAGATATATTCTACCCTAACTGAGCCCTGTACAAGCTCCAATTTTACTAAGAAATCCACGTGTTCATTTCACTAAAAAAGAACCTTAAAAAAATATCCTTTCTTCCCTAGTACTCTCCCCTTGAACCATCAATGTTTTAGGATGGATGGAGACTGTCTTTTTGTTATGTATTTAAATATAGTGCCTTCTAAAAGGCAATCTTGTCACAAGTCTCCTAAACACTATGATAATACAAGCAGTGAAAAGCCTCATACTTTACATTTGGTACTATTCCTTGGTCCTCTACCTAGACATAGCTCCTGCTTTTTGACAGTCACTGAAAATTTCCTTTCAGTGAGCTTTCTTATTTCTGTTTAAAAGCTAAACACTAGAGTGGTAATTTTTTTTTTTTGTTAGTTTGTGTGTGGTTTTTTTCCACGGAAAAATGGCCACTGCATCATGCTGCCTCCAAGTACACATTATGAGCATTACTGCAAGATAAAGCTCTGGCAGTTGATAATTTGAAGTAGATTCTGTGCCTTACATGGGGCTGTGTCAAGAGTTTTCTTCCTTCATATCCAGCAGAGTAGTTGCTTCAGATAGTTATTAACTGAGTCTAAAAATGATGTCTTGCAATCATTCCCTTGTGTATCCCATGTAGGTTCCCATTATCCTGGTATTTCTTCCCCACAGACTCTTTGATCTATGTATCTCACAGCTACTCTGACTAGCTGATACAATGGCTTTACAAGGATTTCTCCCCACTCCCAAAGAGAATTTTAATCCATAAAGATTTATTGATAACTTTCTTCCTGCACTGCGTGCTTTCCTTAACATGTAACTTCACTTCCAAAGAATTACCTGCTCTATCATTTCTATAGACTTTATACCTAAAGATAGCAGTGTCCCATTTTTTAAATATTCCACCAGGTTTCTAAAATAGCTGTTATATCAGTGTCTTCAATTAGAACAGATATTCCCATTTGTCCTGGCTCCTTCGTAGTCTTTTCAGGAAGGCCGCACATATTTGGGGTCACACTGGTTGTGTCTCCATGAACTGATAAATCGAGACTTCACCTTTCCAAACTCATTTTTTGTTATTCCCTCTCTCAGTCTTACCAACTTGTGTCCTAGTTTTGTCTAGAATTATAGTTTCTTAACTTCTCCTTGAAAAGATATTTCCCCCATCAGCATCTTCTCTCAACATATCTACATTTCTTAGCTTTCCCCTGCCTTTGGTTTTAACACTCCCTTAGATTATTTTTTTATTTTTCATTTCAATTTCAAGCACTGCCTGGCTGGTTCCACATCGGTTCTCTCCCCCTATACAGCCTCCATCCATTCTATTTTTTCCCCAGTTTTCTAATAGATATGATGTCTTTCTCCTATGATATTTTCTTTTGAGCCATGACGTGAGATTCCCCTACTCCATCTGTCCCCGCACCTGACACTGACAGCATGTCAGACAGTGTTATTGCATAGACTCTTGTCTCAAATCTATTACCTAAGACCTTACTATTGCATTCAATAATTCATCTTTTTCCCTTCCATGGGATGGGTACACACATGCAGAAAGCACAACTAGCAGCTGTCCCAGCACAACATGACAAAAAGGCTGTTTGTGTCATGTTCACACATATATCAAGTTATTCCTTGCACAGCTCACACTGGCATCAAACACCCTTATATCTGCATCCTTTGTAGTCAGATTCCCAGTTCAATAACCTACCTCTTTCTAGAGGCTGAGATATTTGACCCTGGGCGTGCATCCACATTACATGGGGATATCAGACCATCATTCCTAGCAAAGGGAAGGAGACAGCAGTGGCTACTTGGGCAGTCTTACTCCCCATTCACATTCCTGCCTTCTTGTCAGGAGACTTTATTCACTCCCACCAACACAGGACCTGAAGGTCATACCATGTGAGAGTTGAACTGCTCCATGATGCCTTCAAGTATCCTCCACAGGTTTTTCTATTTCCCTGAGTTTGTCTTGTTCATCCCAGTTAAATCAGTTGAGACACTGTAATACTCTGAAGGCCATGAGCTGCTAAGCACTGACTTAATGTAAATCCCACCTACCAACAAGACAGGTGCCACTCAGGGTTGTGACAGTCACCTAGTGCCCCGCATGAATCAAATCCATAACTATTTCTTTATAAAGTAGCTTCACTGGAACTAGGTGGATGGAAAAAACACAATTCACCCACTTCATCTTTCATTAGATGTTTTTGTCAAGTCCTGTTACTTCTCCACATGCCATCAGCCCTGTGGCCCCCTCACAGGATTTTGTTCCTGCAAGGTTGATGCCCTTCCTAAAACCATCACTTTGAAGGGATGTCATATGGCCTTAAGAACAGAAATGAAGTGAAAATTTCTGAGCTATATATATTTGTGGTCTCCACAGCAACAGAGTAATCAAATCTGTGCCCCCTGCTGTATTTCAAAAGGACATAAATATTGCTTGAATAATACAAAGTTGTAGAAGCAACCACCACATCAATATATTTTGAAATCAACAGTCCCTTTACATTCTTCCTTCAAAATTATTAGTCTTACCAATGGTGATACCAAGAACTAGACCTCCTTCAGCTTTGCCTCTTCGTTGATTTAACAACTGCTCTATTCACACTCTCAGGCATGAATGCTATTCTTCCGTAAAGCATAACATAAGCAAGTAATATAAGCCCCTCTTAAATCTGTCAGCACTCTCCAAAGAAGAGAGAGCTTTTGAAGTTTGGCTCACCTCTGCTAATAATTTCAAATACACAAATACAGTAAGATTAGAAATTAAATTAGAAATCACATAATGAATCAGGTAATATTAAAAGATGAACTTTCGAGGGGGGTATGGGGTTCTTATGACAGACACATTTTTTTCCACCAGAGAGGTGTTTGATGAAATTTTGACTTAATCTTCCTTATCCACTAAAAGAGTAGAACTAACCATTTTGCAATAAGATTGAGCATAACAAAAAAAATAATTATGAAATGTAAGATACTAAAGCGATGTATGGAATCAGAACATACAGGGCCTAAGAAGGGAACTATTTTGGCCCTATTTGAATAGCTTCCAGATGGGTATATGCAATTGATCTAGTTTTCCTAAAGGGGTCACTCAGTTTTCAGAAATTTGGGATCATTGTCTGTATGGTTTCTGAGGTTGGCCAATCAAAAAAAAAATAAAGGAACCCAAAATCAATAGTCCCTCTAGCAATGCAGATTTTAAACGCCAAAGCCATGTCAATAGTAGGAGAGCAGGCATAGCATGTAAGTAAGCTGACTGATTTGAAAGTTAATAGACGCAAAAAGTCTTTGCAGGCAAGGCGGAACACTTCAAAAATTACCCCTTTCAGACATCAACAGCACTACTGCAGTGCCTTGCTAATCTCTCCTTCCCAAAAATCAGTCACCTACCTTAGATCACTACAATTAGCACCAGCACCAGCTGTTCATTTACAACTTCAGAGATCCAAATTTGTAAACTGAACACTCCTGTTTTATGCTAACGTGATTTTAACACCTTCAGAAGGCTTCTGGTTTTCTTCTCCTCCCCATCTTGAAATCTACTGATAATTTTAATCCACCCAGAGCTCTAGAATAAACTTCAGTCTTAGTGTCATTTGGGGGTGACCCAGGTTCCTTAAGGTGAGTGTTTGCCATCATAACACATCCTAGGTACCAAGGACATCTACACACAGCTGACATGTAACACAGTACCTATGGGAGACCTGCACCTTTCTGGATAACAAACCCTATTCAAATAACACAAACTATCTCTGTCACATATCTCAAATGCTGCTCTAGAACCTTTGATAACCATAAGGCTGAATCATATTAAATTTTCAAATGACAAGAAGAAGCTGAAATCTTAGTACAAAGCCAGGAGCACATTTTGCAGCAGAACACACGAGTATTAGGATTTCCAAATTTCCTGCAGGCTGTGTCCTGGTGTGCTCCAGCACTTCTCAACATTTTAACTTAACCTACTTCTTTCTGTAGGTTTCTGTTCTACTCTGTTTTTAATATGTAGGCAATGTAATGCTTGACCAACATCCATAACTTTTGTCCTTTCCAATTAAGTCATTCCTAGAAACGTATTGCCAGTGTGCCTTGAAGGCCATCACATTCCAGTGATGAGTCAGTTCTAGAGTCAAAAACATTTCTCCAAAAACCTATGAGCTCTTCTATCAGCAAGAGGTTTCTAGGATGAACATTTCAGATTACCTCTGCTGGAAGCTGAGGATGTTTTCTCACACTACCTCAGGAGGGGTTTTCACATAATCTCTTTAATAAATCAATTAAGACATTTGTAAGTTGTTTTGTTGTTTGTTAGTTTTTTTAAAGTTAAATTTTTACCCTTCACTTTTTAGAAGTCTTTTCCAAAAGCTCATTTTCCCTATCCATTCAGACATTCTGTGACACCACACAGAGTGGACACAACCCCATTTTAGCTCACTGTCAAGTCTAAGATTATCGGCAAAAGCTTTTTCAGAGGCCTAGGGGAACAGTTCATCACGATACACATTTCTCAAATCAACATGTAGAATGACAAACATTTTAACGAAAGCTTTAGAACATAGGAGTCAACCTTCCTGACCTTACAAAATCAGCAACTGGAAGCTTCACAACATATGCCAAGTACCTCGTATATCTAAAAGGAGTTTCTAGAACTGTTTGCAAACAGACAGGACAAGACTCCTTCACATTTTGCATTGAGAGGTGTGACCAGGGTGGATATTAAGATGAGCCTGAGGGCATCTCAGTATGCAGAGCATTCACCTCCTGTGTCTTGATTCAAATTACCTCTATAAGAATCAGAGGCAATTTCACTCAAGCACGGACAGGAAACAAACCATTCCCAGAAAATGAGCAAGCTGAAGGAGTTCAAAAGAGCCCCAAAGACTGGAAAGACAGTAACCAAATAAGATGCTTATAGAACCGAGGACTTCCAACTTAAAAAAGAAAGACAAAAATACAAAAGGAGGAGAGGGATGATAACCCAGAGCACTCTTTGAAAGGTATGAATGCCAGATAGCTAAAGGAATGGTTTAGTGTAACATAAAGGCTTTCACTACAAATAACGAGTGATATTACGGTAGTGAAAATGTAAGCTTAATATCACAGTTGAAAACAAGTTTCCTGACTGGCATGCCTAAAATTAGACCAGATCAGACTTTACAGAGGATCAGCTTTTCAAACAAGCTCAGCACCCAACAGCTCCCAGCTGATCTCCTGGAAAGACACAAAAGCCAAGTCTGAAACTTCTGTCACTTTATTTACTCAGTGCTCTCAGTAGGAACTGCTGTGTGGAGACCTGGCGCCCCCCCAGCCCACATAAGACTTGTTTCTCCACCCAGCATTTCACCCCTAACACTATTAAAAAGAAAAACAAAACAGTGAGTTGTGTGATGGCATTTTTTTTTTTCATGTCAAGATGTTGACTAAGGTTGGTTAAGAAGAATTGAAATGAGTGTGATGGAGAAAAACAGATGCTGTTGTTTTAGATCGGCTTTACAAAAACCTGTTCAGCCTGAACATGATGATGATGAATTAGATAATTAAATTACACTGAAAGTATTATTATTATTGGAAATATCTTTTCTATTACAGCCATCCCTGTAAGTATGTATACCTGTTATTTTATAGTTTAAACTGATAGCTATCACCAAGATGCAGCTTCTCAGCAAGTTGTTCAGATGCATCAGACATTGCCCTTGTGGCTATACACGCAGAGGCAAAGGGGCACAGAATGGAACATTATTATAGCTAACATGTCTCAGAGTCTTTGGTAAAAATATCAGCAGTGGGTTAAACCACAAGCACTGAGTCTTATACCAAACCTCTGACAGCAGCTAATGCCAGGTACCTCAGAACAAGATGCAAGGAAGATTTTTGGACTGAGGTACAGGATGGCATCCTCCCAACTTCAAATAGACAGATGGTGATTCCTGTTGTAGAAGTTCTTTTACTTCTTCCAAAAGCATCCTTTGTTTAGTATTTTCTCTTGCCAGTACACAATCTAGTTATCCCTGTAATATCACAATTTATCTTTAATTCTGTTAAGATTTTCACCTGGCAGCTTTTTCAGGAAATAAGTTTCATAGATGAATAGAATGCAGAAGAAAAAAGAATAATACTGCCTTTACACAGGTTTTTAACATGTTTGTTATAATGATTCCCTTTGTCAAAAATTCTACTAGCCTACCCACAGCCTTAGACATGGAAGAAAAAGCTTTCCTGGGGTGGGGTAAACCCTCTCTGGGGAAATCCTGGAGGCATTTCAGCAGTCAGCTGTTAGGCTGACACATATCATCTTCCTGGTGCAATGACAAGCCTATGAAAAGAAGAAATCAGGTTGTGATACTCATCTGGGGTGCCTTTTGATCTTGGAAGAAGCTGAGACTGAGCAGTTTCTGAATTCACCAGGCTTTTTGAGGGAGATTTTTCCAGAGATGGGGAAGCAAGGTGTTTTCATGCATAGCCAACCCTGTGATGCTGGACCATGAAAAGGTTGTAACAGCTTGCTAATTTGCATATATTAGGAGCACATTTATCACACACATAGTAATAAAAAAAGGCAGAAAGGCCAGGCATTCTTCAGTTAAATAGTTACCCATTTCAAATAACAAACCAAAGAAACAATTAAAAGGCTTTGGCAATAAAAGCTTAATGGATGAGGCACCGACAAACCACTACAATTACAAAACATATTTTCAGCTAATATGGTTAGCATAACGTACTCCACAAGCATTAATGTATTATCAAGTTGGCTGTAAATCACTTTATCAATTATTGAACTGCAATAAAATATTTATAAATGGGCCCTTAATATCAAATGCAACTGTGATACTTTTAAAGTGTGGCAAATATAAGGAAATGTGCTTATCTTTTCATTAACAGAAACTTGTGGAGTCTCAATAAATGGCTTTGCCTTAACTCATGCTTTGCATCTTCAGTAGTTCTGGCTTAGTGGAATAATACAACTTGGATATTGCTGTGAATTAGAGCCATCGCAGGTAAAGAGTCTACCTAGTTTAAGAGGTTTCTTCTATGAAGACTACTGGGACTGAGTACCTGGGGTAAAACTGTAAGATGATCTTCTGTGAACTCTTTTTGGTCTTGTTACAGTAAGAACTGGTTTGAAACCGTTGCATTTTCCATTTAATGTTGGGCAATCTGCAGAAAACATAAGAACACTTTAAATGTGTGTGTCCAGAAATACTCAGTTTCAGCTAAATGAAAAGTTTCCAGAAAAACAAGAAGTCTGGCAAATACCACCCTGAAAAGCCTGAGGAGGTCCAGGGTGCTTCCCTCAGCCCACCTGATCACTACCTGACAAAAAAACCCCAGAAGTACAAAGTACCCAAGGTAACATTTGGACTTTCATTCCAAAGAGGGAAATTTGGCCAGAAGTCTGTCACCCAAAAAGCGTTGTCAAATGTTCTGCTTCAATTCCAGTGAAAAAGGAAATCACTGTTGAAGCCTCAAGAGTCAGCACCACTGTCCAGCTACAGTAAAAATTATTATCAAGTGAAAATTATAATAGTAACAGTTACTCAGGTGTCTCCTGAGTCCCTGAATGGAAATCATATACTTGCTTTTTAATGTTACAAGGTCAAAATTTTGAGGATATTCTTTCTTAGCAAAATTGGAAGAAAGCAGTCAGTCTACTATTATATCACCTCTTATGCTGCTGACAACAAGACAATAGTGAGTTAGTGAGTAGCATGCTTCCAAGAAATTACTAAGCGCAATTTTTAGTAAGAATCTGCTAGCGTTTTCAGTGCAGGCGGCACGACATGGTTTTACTCATCCTGCTCTCAGGGCAAGAAATCTATTTTGATTGAGTATGCAAGAAAAGAAGACTAGACTGCCAAGTGATACAGCAGGTAACAAGAGCCATTGTACAGATGCAGGTCTAACAAACCCACAGTCGCTGAAAGACTGTTCCAAAGCATACAGCCAGATGCACAAAATCTTCCTCCAAGGCCTTTGGCCAAAGTTCAGATACTTTTGTAAGATCACACCATTAGAAAAGGTGTTGCTGAGAACTACCTTTGCTGCTGTCACTACAGCCACAAAATTGCAGCTGTCAGAATGATTCTGAACTGTAAACCATCTAATCACAGTCTGATTGCACAGTCTAAATATCATCTAGAAACACTGAAGTGCCGCAGAGAGCATCGTTATACTTCATAGAACTAATTGCTAAATATGTGTATACCTGATGGGGTAAAACCACTACACTGGAAAAGTCTGTGTTAAACTCCTCCTGCCCTCCCAAATGCCAGATGAAAAACATAGTCCTATCTCACAAGGAAGGCTCAGGAACCTTGCTGAAACATAAGGCATATCCTGTCACTAATTTATGCCCATTTGCCTTGTCAAAACCAGAGATCAGTAATTTTGCTGAGTGCTGGTAGGAATTTTCAGAGTTTCCCTCAAAGAAGAAAACCACAGCTGATATAAAAAGACATATGTGCGGTTGATCTCAATCTAGTTCTCTATTTCAGAGAAATGCTGCTTTTGAGCTACTGACAGCCAGGTTCCTACAACACATTGCATCAGCAGCCACGTGTTAGTGCCTGTCAATTGAGCTTCAGCTGAGGAAGAGACACAACAGGAGACAGAGCAGTGTGAACGAAAGCTCCCTCTGGAAGAGAATAGGGGTCTGTCAGCAGTCTCTGAGGCAGCTGACAACATTACTGACCTGTATATGTCCTGTGGCCACAGCAGCCCATTCAGCACAAGTGTGTATGGAGCCTCCCTCCAACACAGGTCTGCCAACTGCTTCTTTTCTGAAGACCTTCCCTGGTTCATCTTGCTATGACCTACCTGAGCAAAAGCCTTGGGGAGGGGGAGATGAGACCCTGCTGACAACACTGTCACTGTAAGCTCTTTCTTATAGGAACAGCAGCAACAAATCACAAAGCCTGCAGGAGACAATATAAAAAAAAATACACAACCACAGCAAATTTAGCAAGAGGGACGGTGTTAGATGCTAGTGGTGGCTGGAGCAGTTGTTGCCCCTCCTCCCAGAAAATGATGCTTCCTGAAATTACTGGACTGCCTACAGAGAAGCTCCACAGTGGTTTGCAGCCCAGGCTATTATAGTAAACCAAAATCAGTCTTGATTTGCTTTAATGCATTAAATGGTAAAATCCAACCTCTTCAGGTAGCTTCACAAGAGCTGCAGCTTCTCTGCAGTGGCACAGCAACCTCAAGGTGAGAGGCATAATAGCCTGGGACAGCAAGAAGAGTATAATACCAATACATTGCAAGTCCAGATGTGCCCTGCCACTCTGCATAACAACTTTCACTCAAGCAACCTGACAGCTGAGCAGTTCTAAAACCACTCCGATTCAGCCATACACAATGCCTGCCCGGTTGTAATAAATGGGCTGAAGACATTGAAGTGTCAGTGTCATTCTGCACACAAAAGGCCTACAGCTAAAACAGATGCTTCCAAGACACGTTTTCTGTTACTGCTATTTCCCTTGTCATTGCTTGTCCTAGCCAACACAGGGTGTTTGGGAGAAGGGCTGGTACCCGTCAGAGTCAATGGCATGTTAATCATAAGCCCCAGTAAGAGCTTTGACCCACCCCATAATCTTGATAGCTAACTTGCTACTCCGGTGTCTTCAGGCTTGTCAAAAAACCAGGATGGGCAGGGTGTATACTGCCTACAGCTACAAGGCTAGCATCCATGCATGCTTTATCTTGCAACAAGAAGGAGATTCCCTTTAGAAGCTGCAGAGTTGGAAAATGACTACCCTTGCAATTCACTCCTTTTTATTTATTTTTTAATTAAACCTCTAGTCTGAAATCCACTTCTTTTTCTAATAGAGTATTATTGTTTCACTAGCATCACAAAAGTAACTGTCTGCAATTTCCTAAGTGGAACAAAGGATTCTGTTATTTTCCTTTATCCACTTCTGCAACCTTTGTTAAAGAATTCATTACAGAAACACTTCTGAATGAATGACAGCACCTAATGATATTCTTATAGCAACAATACACAAGTGGGACTATTTTACTTAATTTGTCTGCAGTGGTAGAACACCCATGCCACAAAGTTATGCTAACTCAGGCTGCTCTCCTCTTCCCTAGTTATTACAATGACACTTAAAATGCAGATCTTAAATAGACCCAGCAATTATCTGGGGTTTACCTAACAATGACTACATAGCAAAGATTTTGCATTCTTTACATTGCAGAACAGTCTCTACCTCACTAGACAATAATTAAGTTGGAAAAGGGGCCTTGCGTACTTAATGAAAGTACAGGGGGAAAAAACTGATCAAGCTTGGTATTGAAATGATAACAGCCTAATAGCTTTTCATTTTCTGGTTTTACTTTTTTTCTAGCAGCTAAACCCAGAAATTTTATTTTTACTGCAAATATTTTTGAAAATTGAGGAGTTATTGCCTTGCCTCAAGTGCCTGAAAATTAGAGAAACACCAACAAAATGCATAAGTTTAAAAATAAGTCCTTTGGAAACCATTAGTATTAAAGCTGTTTTGAAATAAGACCTCTGCAAAGATGTTCTGAAATAGAGAACTACTGATGAGGGAGGCATGTGCCAGTGACACCAAGTACAAGGGTTTTGCTGTACCCAAACTGATCCTGGCACAGTGATGCTTAAATCCAATGTTTCAGCTAAAAAATTAACATGCTGTTAAAAACAAATTGTTCCACTTCCTAAACAATATACATTTCCAAAAGACGAAACACACATCGTACTTCCCGTGCTCTAACTATCTCAGTAATTTTTTGAGTCCATAAACACAAAGCTTTTTAGAATTCCAGTACTCAAGGCAATCCCATTTATTGTCTGCAAGTATTGTCATAAGTCTAGACTAACGTCCCTAAGTTAGGAACTCACTGTGCCATCTTTATAAGCCTTGGGCTGGAAAGACTATATGAGCCTTTAAAAATGAAATTCTAGAATATTTACAAGTTACTACATAATGTGAAAGAAGCTTTAATTTCCCAACCTTCTTTTTCAGCCTTTCCCAGAATACCATTATCTCCTCATTAACAAGTTTTTATCCAGTTCATCTCACCTTCTGCCCTTGACACATTCCTCCTACTTCATTAGGTATCTGCTGCTTTCATGTTTTACAAGATAAGGACCCAAAACAACACTTTACAGAGTGACAAAAAAAAGTACTTCCGTGAACAAAGAAACAAAAATAGGCATCTACACATCCCAATGTCCCATACAGATAACAAAAGCCTGTCCACTTTGAGTGTTAACCAACCTAAATCTCTCCACCCCTAAGTGGCAGGTTTTTTTGTTACTATCAACTTACGTATATTTATGATATGACATTCATTAAAAAACACAGTATGACTGATGTTCAGCAACTGATAAGCACAGTCACAGGATAGATCACATGTTCAGATATTCAGAGTTTGAGATGGAATGCAGAAAGCTAGCTCATTAAACCTGAGCTGCAAGGTTGTTTTGTGTCTTGTTTCCCACCTACTGCTGAAGACTTCATTGCAAAGTTGGGCTGGTATCTCGACACGCTTGTTTTGTAGCAGTTTAGTTATATATTTCTGCTCTGTTGTAATGCTTCTATCTGAGAGGAAATGACATCTTTATGCATTTTGAAGGCAAGGTCTGAACCCTATCCAGAATACAACACACCTTAAACACTCACTTATTCAACCACCAAAACACAAATGGACAAAGCAGGCTGGAAGCAAGCATATGCTTCACAAATTCAGTGTCACAGCCAGCACCAGTGGGCTGGTGCTTCATGGATCCAGGATATCTCCTTCCCCAAAAGCAAACCCAGAATCAGTAAGCTCCACATTACACTTGTACCCAATACCTGATACTATCTTGGGACAAATAGCTGGAGCACATGAAGTTGTGAACTGTATTAACAGCACAACATATAACAACAAACCATGCTCTTACATTCTCTGTGAATCTTTCTGCCAACAAAGGGTCTGGATTCATATGTATAATGCTCCATGTAGCTCAATCTGTAGAAATGAAGCACTTAGATAAATTCATTAAAGCTGATGCATACATAAAAGAGCACATTCAAAACACTCACTGTTTCCTCTGGGTCACACTCATGGAAGTTATCCACATCCAAGTTCTGTACTGTCCCTAAGCTGACTGATCCCTAGACCCTTACATCAGGTCTCACTGAATCTCTGAGATGCCAAGCAAGTTCTTTTATAAACCTGGCTTTATACCTTGAAATATCACCAGCATTTGGAAATCAGAGAAGATATAACATAAGTAAATGTTCATGAAAAGTCTTATTATATTCAAATGCGTTATTCATAAAGCTTCCCAGTGCATTCCAAAAGCTACATATCTCATGAAAAGATTGTTCCGAGTTCCTCAAGACATCCCTCTGCTATGCTGCCACTCTAATGGGTTAGATGTGTTCCAAATATACAATGTGTAATTGTCAACAATCAAAATAGTTGTTACATTGGTTTATGAAGAAATGAGCTTTGAGAAAATGCAGCTTTGGTTTAGTGTTAAAAACAGGTCTGCATGAATACAGAATTCTTCATAGAAAACAGCTGACACACCATGAGGAAACATACCCCATTTTCCCTGCTTGGATTGTGTCTCACAGCTGGAGAGAAGTCTTGTGCAATAAAGATAATTGCCCACCAGCAAAGAAATAAGACACATACATGCAGCCTCCATTAGCCCTAAGTAAATAACTGTTGACTTCCCTTTCTCTCACCATACAGAATCAGAATTAATTCAGTGATTCATTTGTGAGTTCAAAGAAAGTGCCAGAGAAGGAGAGAAAGCAGGACTGGATGGAAAGCCATGGGCATATTAATGTATTAACCTTTGAATACTCAAGCTCCTTTTGTTTTTAAAAAGCTGTGAATGCTTAACACAGGTTATTGAAAGTAAAACAGTGCCAGCTCAAGGAGGCAAATTTATCCTATGGTCATTTCAGAGTAATTTTCTCACTCTCTAAAACAAACAGTCTGCTTCTACATGATCATCTGTAACACCACAGCCTGCCCCAGCCTAAGGCACGGTGTCATTTAGGAATGTACAGTCCTGGACATATGCAGGTCAGCTTGGGACAGTGGGGACAGAGGAGTCTGTGAGTCTTAGGGCTTGAATGCTATTAAAGGTTACAAAAGGTGAGTCCAAGGAAAGCTCTTCTAGAATAAAATGCAGGAAAACATGACATTTAAGAGAAAAAAAATCCTCTCTCATAAAAGCCATGTACACTATTTTTAAGTATTTCAGTAAATGCTCATTACAATACGGGCATCATCATGGTCCAAGTTTAGCCTGTTCTGATCAGGAACATAAATATAGCTATAACAGAGAAGGAAGTTAAACATCTGGCCTCCCTTTAGGACATTTTTACTCAGGACACATAGCCATTTCTTATGCTGTAAGACCTTTGTGATCTGAGCTTTAAAGTGTTATTTAGTTTTTCTAGCTGCATGCTCCTAATCACCAGAGAACCTGAGCACTCTTCAGTCACTAAAGCAGATATGGTCCTCTTTGCAGAGAATTATAAATATCCTTGTAGAGTAATTGCCATATTGTATCTTTCATTGTGGCAGAAGACCCCATCTCACTCGAGATCACCTCTAGAAAAGGTAACGACTGCCTTGCTGACAGCAAGAATAATATCTGTGCTTTGCAAAATATTTCAGTGTTGCTGTTCTCAAGCCTGTGTAATTCTCCAGGTCTCTTTCCTGGAGATGCAGATCTTACCTCACGCATCAGGACCTAATGGCTTCAGATTTGTACTGGCTACTTCCACTTTCCTTTCTAAGAAGGGTGTGAAACGCAAATGAAATGCAGTCCTCCCTCCTATATGTTGACCACCACAACAGGACTTCAGAATCCCTTTTAAATCTATTTAGTGTAAAAGGCTGATAAAGTAGTGTGATTCCTCCTGATTTATGAGGTGATGCAACACAGAAGAACAAAGACTTAAGAGACACCCTGAGCTCCCACGGAAAGAAACAAACCCAGCCAGTCATTTGAGCTATACCAAGGAACTCAGTGGCACACACCATCCTAAGCCACTTGCCCAAAAATCACAGACAGCTGCACTGGCCACAGGTATAGCTCCACACCTTCCAGGCTATCAGTCCTGTGGGGACATGCAAAAGCATGAGATGGAAGCATTTCCTCTAGGAGTCATCCTTCTATTTTGTGCCGCTCTGGTCTCCAGGGCAGTTTAGAGTGTCCCTATAATGTAGATAAAGCTGACATTGTCACCCAGGCCTTGATGTGAATCCTGTAATGAGGCACAGGGATGCCAGTATGTTTTCTTAAGGCTGTGTAAGAAATGAAGACTCTGGAAATAAGGCTGATGCAAAAAATGAAAGAAAACTGCTGGAAAAGCACAAAGATCCCTACTACACTGTTTTTCAAAAATCTTTGAAAAAAGTTTTATTGGAATTTTTTTTTAAACTCACACAACACTGAAATTCCAGAGACTACTTCTTTAAAAACAAGTTGACAAAATCCAATAGGAGATTGGTTTAGACATTTAGAAGGAAGGATACTTACAACCAAAACCAAACCAGCAACCTTCCACAGCAAGATGGGAATAAAAAAAAAAGGGCTGCAAGGAACTGGGTGTTGTTAAGGTATAAAGAAAGTTTCCTGCCACATCTTTGAGCTACACTCCCAAGAAAAAAAAAAAAAATCCCAAGAGAAACCATCTTTAAATTACTTCAAATACTTTCAATACTTTCTTGTACACAAGAAAGCAAAAAAAGCTTAATCAAGGAAAGAAAAATGCTAGTGGTGGTTCCAGTAGGACTAGACCCCAAGGTACTCACCCTCTTTCTGAGATAACATTTCTTTCTTGGTTTTGTGGTTAAGTAAAAATGGAGATTAAAAAAAAAAAAAAAAGAGTAGCACCCTCCAGAGATTTCATTTCATTTGCAAAGCTTTCTTTAAACTGGTCTGTGATCTCACAGCAAATTTATTTTAACATGCATTCAAAATGCAGAACTTGTGATGATGCAAAGGTATTTATTTCTGAATAGTTTCCAGAACTGTTTTGCAGTGAAAACAAATAGCAAACAAGAAAAAAAAAACATCCTATTGTTCTGCTAGAATCTGTGAGCTAGATTCTCATTTAAGATAAAGACAAATTTACCAAGGCAGTGAAGCTGAACCCATTTACACTACCTGATACTAAGTTCCTTATATACACCTTAGCCATGTGCAATTTGAAAAGCATGCTTCAAAGTGGCACTTAAGAGGAAACATGTTTCTGTGGTAAAGCCAGATTTGCCAAGTCAGTAATATTCCTGACTAACACTCCTTTGAAAGAGGTGCTGAGGCCTCCCAGATGATGTCGAGGATGCAAGCTGACATTTATAAATTAGGCCAACCCTTTTCCTGAAGCATAAACATTGCAGGAAATCAAGGAACTCAGGGCATTAGGAAGTTGGGTTTATAGATTTTTAAGCACCAAGGGTTACAGATGCTAGTGATCAGAAATATTTGCAACAAAGGAATTATATGGGGAAAACACAGAAAACTGAGCAATCAAATCCACCAAACTACCTTGTACAAGCTGAACTGGGGAAACTGTACCAGGACAGTAAGCTGTAGCAAGTACAAGATAAAACAATGCGGCTTCATCCTCTTGATGGTGAAGGCTGTGCACTAGCTGTGCTCTCAGCACTTAAGTGCCACAACCCAATAAGGACCCTAAATCTTTAATTGTTAAGCCAATTGGCTGCAGCTGGGGGCATTTGTTTTTCCCTAAATCTTTTGGAAAGAAACAGTTTGTAAGAAACTCTGGTCACTGTTCTGCACTGTCAAACAAAGCCTCCTGTGATGTCCTGCTTAGTAATGATAACATCCATTTTTGGAGGCAATACTAGCGTTTATTTTATCTGCAGTGCGAACACATCTGTGTTGCAAAGTAATCCCCTTTGGACTGAGCTAGCTGAACTCAATACTATGGACAATAATGCCTCAGGATGATCAAAGAGGAAGTCAGACAGATGTTCCATGTTTGATGAAAAGAAAAATCTCAAACAAAAACTTTCAAAACTTCTTGATCATAAGTACGCTATTTTTACTGCTCTCCGATGGCCATTGGACACAATTCCCTTTGGTTCCTTGAAAAATTCCAGCACACATTGCTTTAACCAGATCAATTGGCATATCTCACCATAATGTTGTAGCTCAGCTGAAATCCTTATCCTTTTCTTTTATTCCTTTAGAGTGCGAGAAGCACCATGATTGCAGCTGGGCAAAACAGAAAATGTAGACCTGCAGAAACTGGCAATTCCTCCCTGCTTGCAGCAACACTGTCTGAACTGGAAGTTCTTCAATAAACTGCAAAACCTACTGGGAACAGAGGGTGACTTTGTGTGTGGTTAGCCTAGACTGATCCTGCACAATCATCCCTACTTTGTTGAATAAATGCAACTGGACCCTTCACAGCTACTTTAGCTTCACCAGACTAAAGTGACTAAAACCTAGATATTCACTGTGTTCTAATGCACAAGGTTTCAAGAACAAAACTGTAAACACAGCACAGAGTTACTTTATTTTGGGGTGCTCTAACAAACAAACAATATTTCCTTTTGGAACATCTTTCCATAGGGAGAAGAAACTTACAATACATCAGCAAGACCTGTAAAACTGAGAAAGAAACATTCCTTATTTACTGTAGTAAGAAACAGGATTAATCTGTTCTAACTCAGTGTCAAAAGGGAAAATTCATAATTCATAAATTCTCATCAAAAATTATCAACCCATGATAGCTGTTAGCTTACAGATGACAAGCCTTATTGCTTAAAACCCTCCTGAAATGAGACATTAAGTTGATATTTAGATCCAAGTCTGTCCTGTTTTGCATGCACTGTTTTATACATTAAATAACTAGATTTGCTGCCAGTCTTCTCCCAAGGAAGGTCTTTGCTCTTCACAGAATGTTGCACCTTTCTTTTTATATAAATACCATGCAATTTTTATTTACTTCTGTTCTCACAGACATTCTATTCTCTGTTAGAGCTGCTAGAGATACACACCTAACTCTTTCCTGTTAGATCAATCAGTATTTTATTTACAAGGAAAATGTCTTATTTACATTGTGGCAGAAGCAAGATGTTTGCTGAAATATTGGTGCATAAACAAAATGCTGAAGCAGCAGCCTGAATAGGAAATTTTTCTCTGAAGAACACTGTCCCATGTAGAGTGCCACTGGTAGTTTGAGTTAACAAAAATCATGGGGTGAGCATCACATCATGTTGTAACATCTACTTTATGGGACTCACAGACAGCAGTCTGTGAAGTCTGGCTACTCTAAGTACAGTGCAACAGACAGCATGAAAAGCTGCCTTGGCATTTTCTCTACAGCTATGCAGGAAACAGTTTCCCTACCTTGGGACCCTCTTGAATTTAGGGATCTTCTGTCCTATATCTGGACAGTATGAATATTTTTGAAAGGGTGTTTTTGTTTGGGAAAATTATTTTTGTGAGAAGGTGATTTTGACAGCAAAGGGAAGGGAGAAGGTCAAGATAGAAAAGGAGAAGGAAAAAATAAAAGGGAAAGAGAAAGGAAGAGCTATTTCCCAGAGCAGCAGGTAGCTCAGCTGACGACATGCTCCCTTTCATAAGGCTCCTATGATTATGTGCTATGATGGCACATAACTCTGCTTTCCACACCCCACAAAATTACCTTACTTCTATTGGCCCTCCTGAAGACTCACTAGTTTTGTCTTGAATCTCTATTCAGAGCTTGAGAAACTTTTCCCATCAAAAATATTTTCAAAACTGGTACCTTCTGGTTTCAATTCAGAGCCATTTCATCAGAAAATTCCCAGTCAGTTGTAATTCTACCACCTAATGGTCCTAGGAAGACATGATGTAGATATTAACTGAGATCAATTCTGTGAGATTAAAGAGTCCTCTTACTGCCTGGTTTCTTCTTCCCATAAAGGTCCTTCACCTGCAATCGGGTCACCTCCAAATCTTTTTTGTAAGATAAACAGATGGATTTAAATCTCTTACCACCAGGCATTTTCTCCAGCCCTCAGTCCATTTTTTTGTTGTTGTTGTTTCCTGCATCTTCTCCAATTTTTCATCAATTTTCATATTATATATTTTAGTACCTAAATAAGAACTTAAAAGTCCACTTTCTAGGAATCTTTTATTAGAGAAATTGATCAAGTTCCATCTTCAGGTGATTATAATTCATGAAGAACCTTGCATTACATACCTTCCAATATGCACTGCAGTGCATTTCTCACCCTACAAATACATCTCTCTAAGTTTTCCAACATTTATTCACTGTGTTTTATTAGCTTGCACAGGAGCTCTTGACAATGTTTTTTAGACACAGCTTTGAGTAATGTGAATGCTTTACATTCTGATGATCCACTTCCTCCAGATTTGAACTCGTTTTTTTAAGTCATGTTCTATTTTTTCCAAATGTAACATCTTCATACTTGTGTTCAGAGTAAATACTGGAAGCTCTAGTTTTAACTATTTTTTCAGGCATGGTGACATGAAGAACAATCTATGCTTTGTTTCTTAAACCAGTGCCCACCTATTCCATAGCCTTAGTTTTCAAGTCAGGACCAGACTTTCTAGAAGACACGCTTTCTCTTATTGGATTTGTTTGCAAGTAACTGGATGAACATGATTATAATGAAATATTTGAGGAACCACAAAAGTGCTGTTGAATAGTGCCATTTTCCCTAGTGAACTAGTACAGGCAAACACAGTTTTGGAGGCACAGGTTTCCCTGCTGACCAGGGGCAGCAGGTCAGGAGAAGAAACAAGGGTGGTTTTCCTACACTTACCATAACAGGCAAACTCCCTGGATCCTCTGGTTGTCTCATGAAATGGCATAAAAAATCCAGCATTGTTTTTCAATGTCTCAGCTTCTCTTAGAAGGGAGTAATTAAACAAGGAAAGATGTTACTGTCTACTTCATATACATTTCTCGATAGCAAGGGGCAAGATGCAATTGGATAATGAATTGTCTTACATATAGCGTGGCACATGTGCAATTCTGTAGCCTGGTCTCCAAGAACTGACTTCTCTTTTGTTTGAGAAATCAGTAAATAATGAACAACAAGGAATGACTGGAGGATGGTTTTGTTGATGATATTCTGCAGTAAACTGAGCTGGCAGCATCTTCAAGTAGCCAACTGTCAGTCTCACCAGCTCTGCTCCCCAGATCCCAGCCAGAACAGTAAGAGGAGCTTGTGGAGGTAACCTCATTTCACTTGCTAAAAATATCTGCAAAATAAGGGTTTGCAAAAATACTGCCTGAAATTTTTCATTGCTTTAGGTTCCTACTTCTGCTTCTCCACTACAAGCAATATGTTTCCCTTCTTGGTTCTTTGATAAAAAACTCTAATCCTGGTGGGAGTTTCAGATTTGCCAATGGAACAGAATGTTCATACAGGCAGTTCTGTTATTGCAGTTGGTCGCCCTGTCTTCGTTATGTTCTGTGAATACTGTGCAAGATCTTGGGAAGTTATTTAACAGCAGCTTGTCTGTGGAAGCAGTAGTCTCATTACAAATTTTGATCATTACGGTGACAAATATTTTTTAGGCAATTTTGAATGATCTGTGTGCCAAAAGGTAAAACTAACACTGCTCAGTAGAACATATATTTTTTCAAGAAAAATAAGCCTGACTGACAACAGAGAGAGTGACTAGGACTTCAGAGGGAAGGGCACAAGACTCTACAAAATGGTACGCAGAAAGGCAGCAGAGTGCAAGGACTGTATAAGCAGCCTGTGCAGAGGTCACATGAAAAAGGAGGACACTCAGACCTGGACTTGTCCCATATAAATTCAGGTGTTTAGTTAAAAACACTTAAATGAGAATCAATGCAGAAAAAGTAAAAAAGGTGTGCTGAATCACCCTCTGGAGGGGTCAGAGATCTGAATTGCTTTTCATGTTCTATTTCTCTCTGTTAATAGAAGGATGAGAGGAGCGATGCAGAAGCACTCCCACTGCTAGGTAAAGCACTCCCAGTTAAGTATGCAGCAATGGATGAGATAAGCCACAGCTCACTGCCCGATCCTCCACAGGCACCCCAGTAAGAGATAATGCACTGCTACAATCTGGCTACCTCAAAGCATCTACGTCAAATTTACCACATAGGCACAGAGGACTTAAGCAGCAGGGTCTATATCGCTCAAAAGCATCAGCCTTAGAGCTCAGGGGAAAAATAAAGGATCAAGATATTCGTGGAAAGACTTATATTCTTAGACTAACCTCAGTATATGATGGAGACTCGACATATTTTTCTTTTCCACAACTCAGGAGCTGAGACTCAGGGAAGGATTCCATTAAGACAATCCCTTCTCATTTTCTCCACTGTTGCAGTAAATGGCTGTGAAAAATTGAGCACAAATGGTAAGTTCCTCTTCAGGGCTTACTCTGTGCAAGGCCATATCTTCTTATGAAAAGAGAGCTTCTCTTGACATCTACAGCCAGAACTGTTTGCATCTTTTTCTCTCATTCACAAGATAAAGAGCCCTGTAACCTTTAAATGGGTTGCAAATGGACTTCACTGTTTATGCCTTATCTTTATGCCTGGAGGAGAATGCAGGCCACAGCATCATGGTAAAATGACCTTTAAAATCATCTTGTGCTGCAGTGGAAATAAGCATGATGCCCCAGGGCAAAGCTGAGAATCCTCTGGATCAACCTCTGAAAGTTCACTGTGGCAGAGGGAATAGAGGGGAGAAAAGGATGTAGAAATTTGTGAGAAAGCTGGGACAAACAACTGATCTGTCAGGATGTTTGAGCTGGACTCCCCACCACAGTACAAAAGAAATGGGGGAAATACACTCTCAACCCAAGTCCACTTAAAGTAACTTCCTTCACAGGTGAAGAAATTCCAGACAGAACAGTTTATTCATCAAGGCATTTTCCAGAGCAGCAAAACCAGGGATTTAAATCCTCCTCAAGCTGAGGAAGGGTTGACTTGGTCTTCCAGTTGCCTATCAAGTGATATGCACATGAAACCCTAAGGGAAGTTAGAAGGAATCCAAGAGTGAAACAGCAAGTTACTTGAATGCAGTCAATCCTGGACATGAGTCCCAGCTATACTTCCCTGAAGGTCTTAAGGGAAAAGAAGGCCAACACTTAAGAAGGCAACACCTTTGGTGCTTGCATACAGCTGGCAGCTTTTTGTAATGACATTTTTGGGCTCTGATCCTTGAATTGTTGTGAAGTTTTGCTTTCAACACCTAAACATATTAGGAGGCTATTTCTGTGACACAAGGCAGCTCAAGGCTCCATGAAGGACATCAGCACTTCAGAGTGCTTGTGCAGAAATCTGTTTTCAAAATAGGACACAGGCTTCTATAAATAGCCCTGGGCAATCAGAGAGCTTTAGCCACTACATATGTTCTCTATACTAAAGTCCTCAGCAAAGGTTTCAATCAGCAGAAGCCAAGGTTCAATGAAGGGTTGAACCAAAGGCCTAGCCCTTTAAACAGTCAATTTAGTGCCACAGAAGATGACATTTATTGAACTCTTATTTCCGTCCAAGCAATCCTGTGGTGCTTGAATTTTAATCCATTCCTCAACGGCTGATTGGATCAAGCATAAAATAAAATGTTTGAATAAAACAGAAATATCAGTCATCAAATCTGCTGTCAAGCTTTCTGGCAGCCAGTGCAACCACAATAAAGCAGAGGGTTATGTGAAAGTACACTGGAAATTTGCTGCAGCCAAGCCAGTTGTAAGCAGACTTCTCTAATAAGACTTCAGCAGGGATGCATTTGCCATTCTTTTTCACCTCACAAAGGACAGTTTCAGAGCATTATTGCAGTAAGGTAGTCTTTGTTCCCTTTCTCACTGTAAAGCCCCATTTGTAACAGGCAAGCTTACAGACTCTTAGGCTATTTTCTAGTGAGAATTGTCCAGTGCTTTCAGTTTCTTACTGAGATGTGATCAAACCAACAGAAGCTGTCTATAGCATCAATTTCTCCAAGTGACTCCGGGAGGGCTCCAAAAAAGATCTAATACGCAACAGCTGTGGCACAAAAAGACCAGTCACAGGAATTTAGGGGGTTCTGCTGCAGCATTCAACAGCCTCTCAACTACAGTGCATCTGCATTATCTGTTGTACAGAGGCATGGAACACCCATCACGTATGTTCTTTATACTGTACTTGCCCCCCAGTTTTAGGGTCAATTCACAGGTTATTCATGCAGCCCCACCAGAAGCACAGACCCATAAAGCTGTCAGAGTGAGAGAGATTTTTATAGATGTCTTTCTACCTATTTCATAGAGGTAAAACAAGCTAAATTTACATGCCTTTCAGTTCAGTGAGTGTACCCTCAGAAGTCTGCTAACAACACCAAGCTGTGTGGTGCGGTCAACACGCTGGAGGGAAGGGATGTGCCATCCAGAGGGACCTGGACAGGCTTGAGAGGCAGGCCCATGCAAACCTCATTAATCTCAACAAGGCCAAGTGCAAGGTCCTGCACATGGGTCAGGGCAATCCCATGCACCAATACAGGCTGTGCCATGAATGGATTGAGAGCAGCCCTGCAGAAAAGGACTTGGAGGCACTGGTTGACAAGAAGCTCAGCAGGACCTGGCAACATGTGCTTGCAGCCCAGAAAGCCAACTGTATCCTGGGCTGCATCAGGAGAAATGTAGACAATAGGTCAAGGGAGGTGATTCTCCCCCTCTACTCTGTTCTCGTGAGACCCCACCTGCACTGCTATGTCCAGCTCTGGGGCCGCCACCACAAGAAAGACACGGACATGCTCAAGCAAGTCCACAGGAGGCCACAAAGATTATCAGGGGGCTGGAGCACCTTCCTTATGAGGACAGACTGAGAGAGTTGGGGTAGTTCAGCCTGGAGAAGAGAAGGCTCCGGGGAGACCTTATAGCAGCCTTCCAGTACTTCAAGGGGGCTACAGGAAAGATGGAGAGGGAGTCTAGTGGTAAGACGAGGGGTAACGGGTAAAACTGAAAGAGTGTAGATTTAGATTAGATATAAGGAAGAAATTCTTTACTGTGAGGGTGGTGAGACACTGGAACTGGTTGCCTGGAGACATTGTGGATGTCCCCTCCCTGGAAGTGTTTAAGGCCAAGTTAGATGGGGCCTTGAGCAACCTGCTGATGGCAGGGGGGGTTGGAACTGGATGATCTTTAAGGTCCCTTCCAACCCAAACCATTCTATGATTCCTCTTTACCTATCACACTCTCAAAAACTTCCAGGGGTGGTGTATCCCATTCAGCACCATCAATGCTGTTAGCAAGACAACAGCACCCAGAAGCACAGCCCCAGAGAAGCAAAATACTCTGCTAGCTTTGAGAGTAATACAGGCCAAAATGCAGTCTCTGCACCTCTGCTGCTTGGGGTAGACACCATCCTATACTGAATATGATTACCTACAGTAAAGCAGTGGATTCTCCTCTAAAAATGGGTAGGGAAGGATTTAGTTGTTATGCTGAAGCCACATTCAAGAAACCTTTGCTAAAAAAGCTTTACTGGAACTTCCCAGCTGACGCTTGTTTGCAAGCATATGGGGAATTGAGCATTCTCTTGTACAGGAGTTTTGGTGGCCACAATCACCGTCCAAGCGGAAAAATGGTAGCTAATGGCATTAGTGTTGTAAAAGGACCATGAGTCAAGGACTTCCCCAAACTTTGCAGGGTCTCTGGAAAGTCATGACCCAGCTGCTGTCTCTGTAGCTGCCAGGAGCTTACCTGTGAGTAAGACTCCATTTACAGTGGAGGGGGGCAGAAGCAGTTGAGTAATGGGGCCAAATATTGTGTCTTGCTTTCTCATCAGGAGCCAAGAGAGACTGTCTTCAGGATGTTCAGTCTACCATAATGCTGCACAGACTTGTGCAAATCAAACTCAGGTGACCCATCCCTGTATCTTGAGACCTAACCCAGACCCACTGAAGTTAATAGCAAAGCATGAACACATCTGATAGAACTAACAGTGCCAGCTAAACCTATGACAGGCATGAATTCAAGGATAATTGTTCAGTTAAGAGAAGTGCTGTTGCTACATCCTCCTACAACTGCACAGCATATGTTCCTAAATCACAGCATACGAAAGCCAGCATTTCTTGCATGAAAATAATCAAATGTCCCTGTCTGTGGTAATAGTCTTTTACCAAGACAGAGCCTTCTGAGATAACCCCTGTCACTCAACAGAAAACTTCTTTGCCTCTCTTCCTTATCACCCAAGCAAATGAATGCTCTGAAACTTTGTACTTGGGACCGATCTAGCAAAGCCAAGTCTTCCCTTGTGCCATTTCAGTGCCCAAAGAAGAGTCCTGAAGATAACAACGCCGGCACAAGAGACTGTATACTCTTGTACCAAAAGGATGCCATAGACCTCCCCTACTGCTAGTACAACGTGTATTCCTCTGAACTGGAGAGGAACCAGACCCAGCAGCAACTACAAGTCTGGACAAGCCCAGTAGAAGTAACTGCCTGACCCAATATACAAAATGGCACATATCCATCTTTCTCATCTGTGCAGCAAGATAAGAAGGCAATGATCCCATTTCAGAAATGCCAACAGCAGTTATCCATTTGACATCAGTGACATATCAGACTCTTGAATTTTAAAGGCAATACCAATTACACAACCCTTTTGTGTATCATTAACAACCTGGAAGCTATTCATCTACTTAATTGCAATAGTAGCTTTGTGCCTGAGGACAGGACTTTGATCGTTAATATTTGACAAGCACAGACTTGTCAATTATTATGTTTTGGAGTTAAATGGAAGCATTGAAAATTGATGGGCAACTCTTAAGCTATCTCCTCCTTTGCCTAAGAGACCTCTTTTTCATCATCCAATCTTAATATCCTATCTCCTCTTTCTTATCCTGGAACAGCACCCCTGTACTAATCTAGCATGAGATCAACATTCCAGTAAACATTCTCAGAAACATTCTTGCCTGTCAACTGATCCCCTCGCCTCCCAAAAAAACCACCAAACCAAACACTCCACCACCACCACAAAAACCCCCAGACAACAACCAAACAACAAACATCACCTACAACAAACCAACAATAGTCAGTTCAAGTCTGCTATCACAAAATATGCCAAGGACAAATACAATTCAGTTTTCAGCTTCCAGCTGCTATGAAAATTCAGCATAGATATGAACTGAGATTAAAATTCCAGTACAACTTAGATTTGTGTTAATGAAGAATCAGTTAATAAGAAAACAGTAAAGTGATCAATTGTGAGCAGGTGCTCACAAGATCAATCAGCCTTACATAAAATTAATGGAAAAGGTCACAACAGACCAGCAATGAACACCCTCTAGCCTGTGAGGTTCATTCAAAAATCTGAAGCAGCAAAAAAGAATCATAGACCAGGAAAACCTACAAATGTACTTTTGAACTCTCCAAGTAGGCAGTTCCAACAGGGGAAGAACAAGTTAGGATTTGATTTTTTGAGGTTTGATATGAAGTTTTCATATCAAATAAGAGAAACAAAATGGAGATCTGAAGTTATACTGCAGAAGTCAGCAGTAGAATCTGGACCCAAATCTTAAGGCAGTATTAGCAGAAGTCCTCCCTTTTCAGTAACTGTCACAAGACCACAGGAGGCGGTACAACTATGATTTTCATCTCTTCTTTTAATGTAACGGCCACCTGACTTCTAAGTTGCTTGAAAGAACCATTACTTTCTGCATTTATTATCCTTTTATTATTTTACTGCATCACACGGCTGCACACATAATTAAGGATTTAAATAATGAATAGATATTAGCATTATGTAAATCATCATAATTTTCCATTAATGGGAACTGGTGGTAACTGCCTGTGAATCACAAGCATTAGAAGTCACACAGACTTATACATTTTTTAAATTTGAAACTATATGCTTATTATAAATCACAATCAAAGCAGCTCTTTTGACTACTCTTATATTGTTCTCAACTCAATCTGTTGCACATCTGTTAGCAAAACTTTATGTCCGAGGCCATTAGGCGAATATGGAATATATTAGTATCTTGAACTAAGACAGCATGGAGTGCTCAAACCATGATTATCCCAACCAAAATTAAATCCTCTGAGTTAACATTATGTATGTCTATTCAAATTACATTTAGCTAAGGTCAGTTATGAAAAACAATTGCCATCTCACTACCTACTGCTCTCATCCATCTTTTTTAATAAACTCATTACTGAGCTGTAATTGGAGAGGTTCGCTTAGGCCAGGACTGGAAAGTGTTGCTTTTCTTAATTCTTTCACTTCTTGCTCTATTTTCACTGTGGCTTGGGGCTTAATCCATTGACACCCTAAATAATGAGTTCAACAAACAGGAAAGACAACAAAGTCTATGCTGAACAGTACACAGCACAATTTTCTTGTTCTACATAAACATGTTTTAATAATGATTTCCGTGAAAGATACTGAATCAGCAACAAAGGCTAATGGGACATCCTTCTATATCACTCTGGAGGACTCAAGAGACAGTGATGAGGTTCACTACTCTAACTTTGCAGCTATTCATATGCTGGCTATGTTAATGATGAATGAGGTCCTTAATCTACATTTCTTTTTAACACAGTCTCTTTCCACTGGTCATGCAAAGAGACCAGAAAATCCAATGCTAACAAGACTAGATTACTGATGAAGAGAGGATATGGAGACAATGGTCTAGAACTGGAATCTAGGCACTTAACCTACTCTGTCTCTTTTCAGCTTCTTCCAAGCACAATAGAAAACAGGAGCTCTCCTGTTCTGTAGGGTAAGACTGGCAATGGAGAAGTCTGTTGGGAGAAGTTCCATGTGCCAGCTACATGCACATATAGACCCCATGGTGGTCAATCTAATACTAGGCTGCTCAAAGTTCCTTCATGTTCCTTGGAACATTTTGTCCCCACCACATTTCCTTTAACCATCCTCCCTGTTATTCAGCCTATTTTTTCACATCAAACACCAGGATCTGAATCTTTCTCAAAGTTCGCATCTCCTGTATGTGAGATTACAAAATTATTTTATTAAAAAGAAAAAAAAAAAAAAACAGTCAATGAGTACACTAGTAGGATTTAGAAAACAGCAAGAGACTTGAGTAACCTGTGTTTTACTAAGAAATAAGAGAGAAAATAAGTGGTAGCTTGGAGTGCAGCTGCATCTGGATGTTCAGTGTCACTTTTTTCTTTTTTTTTTTTTAAATAACCCCCTCTCAAAAATCCCAGACTACACATGTAAAAGCTTTAAACATAACAAAGTTAGGATGTTTGAATATAAGAATGCCTGGATTCCGCCTAACACAGTAACTTTTCTCCCATATTAGATGGAGGGTGATGCCTACAGAAGAGAAGGAACAGGGCAATTAAAGATACTTTCCCCCAAATACTTCCTCAGCCTTCAGTTGTTGGTTTGGTGTACCTCCTGACTGATTCATTCTGGCAACTTGGTAACAATCAAAGGTTCTTTTTCTTTCAAAAGCTCATCCAGTCTCCCCAACCCTTGTGAACTTCTTGCACCCACAACATCCTTTGGCAAGAAATTCAGAAGTTCTATGCACTGCACAAAGAACCTCCTATTATTTGGTTTGTCTGAACCTAGGCCCTACCACCTCCATTTGATAGACCGCATCATTCCAGTGGAAGAAGCGATGAAGAGCATCTGTGTCTACCCTTAAGCTAAGATTATGTGGCACTCCTGTATATTCTGCAAACCTTTGTTTTCCAAACACACCTTAGTAAGCCACTCCTTATTCAGAATCCTGTACATATCTGATTTCTGCTGCCTCTGTAACTTTGCTAGCTCTCAAAAATAATTTCTGAGACAAGGGAATAAAAACACATGCATTTCACAAGGTGTAGCATGATACTATCTGTGTTGCTCTCGACTTCTTTCCTCATAGTGCCCAAGTGCTACTGCCCTCCCACTACTTCCCAGCTCCGAGTTGATGTTTTCATGCAACTATCTTTCATAGCTGCAAGACTGCTGCTTGGCAGTAACAGTGTGCTCAGAGGTCATTACCATATATATGGCACTGGATTTGCCCAGTGCATCATTTTGCTCTTCTCTGTACTAAATTTCCTCTGCCATTTTAATGCCCATTCACTCAGTTTTATAAGATCATTCTGTAGACCTTCATTCAAGTCTTTGTCCTTGCAAACCCAAATAACTTCATATATCAACCAGCTTTATCACTTTAATGCTCACCACCTTTTCCCAGTTGTTTATGAACATACTAAGAATCACAGGATATAGCAGAGAGTCCAAACATTGCTAACCTTTCCCCAAAAGAACTGAGCATTTACTGATTTACCTGGCCTACACATACATGTGCACAGAGTGCATACTAAGGATTAATCCCAAATTGACAGAGATGCAGTTAATTTATGTGACAAAGCCCCAAAACCAATATTTTGAGTAAGGTGAGACTTTCAGTTACAGTGGCTTAAAATGTTTGTAGTTCATATTCACAGATCCTCACTCAAGGAGTGGTACCCTGCTTGGCCAGTGGTATTTGGTGAAACTTTTTCATTGGTCTCTGCATGTTTCTCAGTGATCTTTAAGCATTCATGTACAAAGAACAACTTCTGCCAGATTCCTAAGCAGAAACAAGAGCATGTGCATTGACAGTGGACCCAGCCTATACCAACTACATCATAACTACTCTTTATGTAGATATTCCAGATTCACATTCAGCAATCTCAAACTGGGCTGGAAAATTGGGGGATCAGGTTTTCTGCACATGCAAAGCTGATCTGCATAGGTACAGTGGATGCTTCTGTGCATCTTTGAACAGGCAGTAGTTGATTTAAAACCAACTGCCTGACCTAAACTGCTCAGCATCCAGAAGTGCTAGTCAAAAACCCTTTCCTGCTCAACTTACACAAATTTTTTGGAAGAGACAGGAAAGATGTTTGCAAAAAACTAGACACACTGTAGCAATACACTGAAATGGCAACCCTCAAAATTACTATATGTTAGTCCCACAAGGTCTTGTCTTTTCTCAGGTCCGGGATAGAATGCTTTAATAAAGCAGGGCAATAATTTGTAATGAAACCCATGAGCACTGATAAAACAGCACTGAATGTTGTCTGTATTACATGTTCATACAGAAACTCCTTGCCCATCAGCCCAGTAACTCAGTGCTACTACTAGTATTATTACTAGTTGGCTTTACACCTCTGCTAGATGGACTTGACTACATGACATCAGAGAAGGAAATAACACCCAGATAAATTATCAGGTTGAGCTAATGAAAGGCAGACATTAGACATTGGCTCTCAATTCAGACCGCTTCTTTTCCTGGCAGAATTCCCATACATGTAGGACAACAAAACACCAAAGGGAAGTTATGTGATCGTGCTCCAAACGTTACGGAGGGTTGACTGCCAATAATATGCTAATTCTAATTAGGAATATCAAAACAAACATTTGCAAAACATCATTCAATAAGCCAGTACTCCATAAGCCCCTGCTGCTAGTTAGGAGCTATAGAGTGAAACTCAAGCCTTTCCAACTCAATTTAGTTTGTCCTACTTAGGTGTAATTGCCACATTAGTGACATTCAGCACACAAGAAAAGCAGACAAGTTGCGATCAGTAACTTCAGATATTTTTAAAACAACCACAAGAACCTACTGGCTTCTTCAAAACACAGGTAAACCATTTGAATTATTACAACAGGGAAGATATGGTAAAAAGACAATATATAGTGCAGTTTGTCATGTTTCCCAGATTCTACCCCGAGAGGCTTATCCCTTTTTCTCCCTTTTGTAAACCCTTCTGGCTTTTCTCCTTAAGGGCAGAGGGAGCGAGCAGCGTCTGTTTAACATTTCCCTTTCCCAGCACATACATACCCACTACTGACAGTAGAATGTCTGCTCTGTATTGATCACTTCCAGAAAGAACATCCAAAATAGTCTCTGTTGGTCCAGAAAAACAAGTCCCCTCTGGGGATGAGGCCCCTCTCCCCATTTTATTTCAGAAACAGACTTTCTTGACTGATTTTTCACTGAACAGGAATTCTGCAAAGATAACGACTGCAGTCCTTACCTGTCTGCAAACCTATGGAGTGAGGAAAATATATGCCTTTGGTTTCCACAAGATGCAGGTGACTGAAATGGCACTGAATCCCTGCCAGAATACAGCTCCACAGTGGTCTTGCTCTGCAAGAGCAGCAAGATAAGTGTCCAGTCCTTTCAAAACAGTCCTTTTGAGATCAGCTATTTCCCTTGGCACTGCTGTCAAATGAAAAAGAGAATCAACCCTGTCCAAAACAAATCTGAAGGCCACTTCGGCTCCAGAGGAAAGCTCATTACCTGGATGGTCAGACACACACAGGCAGTATGGAAAGTTCCACTTCTGCAAAGAAAAGCTAAAGGATCTGTGCTGAACATCTAACGGAAGAGTTCTCATGAGCACCAGTAGCACTCACAACCCTATGACCTGGCTCAGAGGGTTCCAGTGCTTCTGCTTCTGGGCCTGGAAGGAACCCAGGACAGCAGTAATAGAAAAAACAATGTTAGGAAAGCTGTCATCAATATGAGAGGCATTACTGAGTCCAGGGAGACCCACACCAGCCGTAATGGCCATCCTCCCCAGCATCATACAGCAAATTAGCAATCTTTCCACACATACAAGCAAGGCCTCAAAAACTACAGCATGAAGCAGAAAGAGAGCAAAAGAGGTCAAAAATATCTACCAACGTTAAGATCTCTGAAGTAACGAGGGAGTTGTTAAATGAAAATGCTCAAGTAATCTTGACAAACAGACTCAGATACCACTACACAGAGGAAAGAAATAAAGTTTGGACTGGCATTCAGCTGAGACATTACCAATATTGAATGGGACTAATAATTATTTATATGAATTTTTATTATTCCCTCTGAGTCATGGAAAGAATAAACCTGAGGTTTCATTTCACTTCAATTATTTTCAGAACAGGGCTCTGAAGATAAAGTCAAAAAACAAAAAAACCTAAAAGGTATCCTCTTTTAGTTTGCTCTATCATAATGCCTCTAATCCCCAGTCCTGGATGAGGAGCTCTATGAGTTAAGTCATCAGCTTGGAGACAGAAAGGGCCTGCCCCACATGTACATGTAATCTATTAGGTAGGAAATGGAGAGGCAACAAAACACAAGGAAACAAACTTGTCAGCAACATTTGGTGGACTGAGCATACCAAGGGGAATACTTACACTACTTTAAAATAAACTGCTTAGTTAAGAGCCCTGGATAAATACCATTATCTTTCCCGTTGTACTTAAGTGCTTCAGAGCAATAAAATTAGGACATAACTAAACTAGAAATTTCCTTCCATTGCCCAGGCACTGCAAAACTACTAAGACAAGCCTATGTCCAGATTGTAACAGAAATATTAACTTCCTGGTTTCAAATATATGTATCATGACTATTGATGAAGTTTAAACCTAGGTCAGAAAATTCTTAGTGATGGATGAATGCTTATCACACACATCCCTAGACAGCATACATCAGGCAAGTATTTGACTCCAATTCTCTCTGTTGAATGTGTATCAGTGGTGGGTGAAGAATTCATAGCAAAGAACTTAAGACCCTTAACCACTGCAAGAAGCAGCTCAGCTGCTGGCAGCAGACAGCACCAGTCAATGCCAAGCAGAATCTTTCGGATTTAGGTCAGCTTGAACTTGAGGCCTTTAAAGATGAACAAGTGGATTCAAAGTCAATCATCACTTAATTTCACAAAGCATTACTTGGGTTATTGTTCCTCTAATGCCACAGGCTGAGTCATTCCCCAGAGCCCAAGAATCCCTGGGCTCTGACAGATCACAGACAGTGGAGGATATGGCAGACTAGGGAGAAGGTGAAAATGAGAATATCCCTCCTCTCCCATTTCAGCTCCCTCCCCTCCCCTGCCATTCCCTCTGATGAGGAGAGGAAAACAACAAGTGTGGCACAGGTAACACTCAAGGGAAGGTCAGTGCACTAATGGCTGCTGTTTTCACAAGTCAGCCACACAGAATTTGGTCTGAGGATGCAATACTTCTATGGAGGGTTTATTTTTTTAATGGAGTTGACAGAAACAAACGAACAGGTCATGTATTCAATCTCTGAGACAACATAGGATTGCTTCATTTACTATAAAGGTCAGAAACAGTGACCTGATTAAGGGCGAAGTGTCTTTTTAAAGGTGAAACACTGATGATAGCAAAACATAATTTATTTTTAATTAGCTACCAGAATGGTATTTGATTCTTCTCCAAGAACAGCACAAGCACAGTATCCTTCCTGTACCTCCAGCAAAAAGGAATCACAGCCTTGAGTAGAAATCTAGTCATCTGGAAACTGTTCTGCAGGAAACAGGTTGAGAAACTCTGCAGAGCTGCTGCTGATGGAGCTGCCATCATCATCTTCCTGAAGGTCTGAATTCTCCAGGGTGTGCCAGGCACAAGAACTGCAGCAAGGCAGCCCTGTTGCTTAACTGAGAGTTTTCCCAGCTCTGATCCGTGGTCATCTCTGTGACAGCTGTATATGAGATAGCACCAAATGGCTCTTCCCATCAGGGGGCTCCCACATCCCAGCTGAATGGATGCTCTACCACAAAATACAAAGTCAGGCCCCATAAGCCAGCAATTTGCAGTTGTCCAAGATAGATGAACTTTGACAAGAAATACCATAAGACTCATATTTAAAAGAGCCACTGCTTAATGCTTCAAAGACTCACATAGGATGGATGCATCCCAGGCTTAGTCTGCTCTTATGCCCGATTCAGAGTTTGGGTCTCTAATCCCAAACCAGCCCATCACAGCATCTGATATTCTGCAGCTGGCTGAAGTTTGACAGTCCTACATTTTTGAAAACTTTATCCCCCCAAAACATCACCAAAGTAGACAAAATAATGAAACAAAGTATCATTTTGGGCAAATCAGTGTTTTCTATTTCACTGAAAACATCCCAGACTGCTCAAACTGTGAGATTATCTTCAACTGGTGCTTACATCTCCTTTGGAGAAAGATCTCTTTTAGTATTCCTCTCATGTGGCACCAGATTGTGACTTGGACCTTGAAACTCTGCGGCAAGGCTGCAAAACACAGGTATTTAATCCGGTTGCATAGACACAGGCATATGCACAAAGCTCTGCCTGAAACTCAGACTCAACCACGTGATGCTCAAAAATCACACTTCCTAAATTTATGCATTAGAAGAAAAAAAAAAAAGAGGCAATTCACTACATTATACTGCATTATAGCCACAATGCTGATAAAAGTCACAACGCCTTTTAGAAAGGGGCCATTTTCCCTTTGTTTTTAGCATTCTCACAAAGAAAACATATGCAGATTCTGATCCACATCCCACCTAAAACCAGCTGTAGTTTCTTTTTTATTAAGAAAACATTTTGCTTAGGCCTGGCCTGGCATTCTTAAGACAGACTATAATTTTTTGAGAAGCACAATGTCTTGAGATCTCACAGAACCTTCCCATCCATGAGCATGAAGCAGGGGACATTTCATGTCCCATGACACATGAGGGAACAATCTTATCTGGACAGCTACTACTTCTGTGACAATTTGCTTGCATTCAGACAAGATTATTTTCCTGATCTTGTCAGGCCACACAAATACATGAAATAAGCACAGACAACAGCTCACATAAAAATTGCAGTCACAAACCTGTGATTAAAGATGTCTTAGACACATCTTTGTCATTTCCTGCATTCAATTTTAAACATTTTTCCTCTAAAGAAACCTTGTTTCCTCTTCTCTCTCCCCTTTTTTAATTAAAGCTGCTCTTTAGGATCATCTTCAGATGATCCAAGGGGTATTCCCCTATGACATTTTACTATCAAGCCATGAACTACTCTAGGTGGTTTCCCAGATCTCTTGCCAGTGTAACCATGGAGACCTTGCCAGCTGCTACAACAGCTTGAGGACTTTTCTCTCTCTCACTACTTTCCCCAATGACAAAATCATTATCCAAAAATGGAGTCACAATGGCTGCAGGATTTTCTTCATTTTTGCAACACTCACTAGCTTACAGGCTTATTATGCCAACTGTTTAATTTATTGCTCATTATTAAATAACAATATTTCCTATTTATAAGAAGAGAGTGCAGAGGAAATGTACTGAGGTTATTGGGTAAGTGTCTGTATTCTAAACTGTCCAAGGGATAAGACTCCAATCCAACCCATGACATAAAATAGTACCTAAAAATAAAAATGTTCAATTAGCTGAAACAAAAAGCTGTATGCATCCACCTTCAGATGGTGTTAGAGCACAGTTACTGAATGAGAACAATGTAGACTCTTAAGTCAAGAATCTAGAAGCATATGCCAAACCTACAACTTTAGAAACAGGTTCTGTTTACCATTACTTCTTTCCAGAATTCTTCACGTGGAATAGGTAAGAAAAAACATTCAAGCAGGATGCCAAGAGGAAATAAAGGGAAAGAAGGGAGAAAGAGCACAATTTCCACCTTTTTCTTAGACCTTAATTGTCATGCTTTTCCACTCCTTCTGTTACAGATGCCTCACCAAGGTTCTGATCCCATAAAAAGGCAGAGAAAGAGATTCTTCTCTTCTAGTGTGTTGAGTTTGTGTGTGGCAGGGCTTTGGTAGCATGGGAGGGTCTACAGAGGTGGTTCCTGTGAGAAGCTTCTAGAAGGTCCCCTGGCTCCAAGTCAGACCTGCCTCTGGCCAAGGCCAAGCCAATTAACAAGGGTAACCTGAGAGGAGGAGGAGTTGTGAGGGAAATACCTATGCAAACACTGAGGTCAGTTGAAGAAAGGAGGAGGAGGCAGGGAGGTGAACTGGAGCAGAGACTCCCCTGCAGCCATGGTGAAAGGGCAGGCTGTGCCCCTTAGCCCTTGGAGGTCACTGATGGAGCAGATGCCCACCTGCAGCCCATGGAGGACCCCTTGCTGGAACAGGTGGCTGTGCCCAAAGAAGGCCCGGACTCTGAGTAAAGCCCACACTAGAGCTGTCTGTTCCTGCAGGACTGCACCCCATGGGAAGGGACCCACACTACAACAGTTCATGAAGTACTAAAGCCTGTGAGAAGTACCCATGTCAGAGAAGTTCATGGAGGACCGTCTCCCATGAAAGGGACCCCATGTTGGAGCAGGGGAAGAGCGAGTAGTGCTCCCTCTGAGGAGGAAGGGGCAGCAGAAACAGTGCGTGATGATGACTGCAACCCTCATCCCCTGCCCCCCTGTGCTGCTGGGGGTAGAGGACGTAGAGAAACAGGAAGCAAAGCTGAACCTGAGAAGAAGGGAAGGGTGGCGGGAAGGTGTTTTTAATAAAGATGCAGTTGTATTTCTCACTGTCCTGCTCTGTTTGATGGGTAAATTAGTGGTGGTGTTCAAATTAAATTGATGGGTTTTTTATCTTCACCAATTGAGTCTTTTGCCCGTGATCATAACAGGTGAGTCATCCCTCCCTGTCCTTCTCTCAAACCGGAGCCTTTTGTTGTATATTCTCCTCCCCACCCCTGAGGGTGAAGGAGCAAGTGAGTAACTTCATGGTGGTGCTCAGTTTCCCTCTGGGCTCAAACCACAACATCTAGGTTCTTGCATTCTCCCTTCATTTCTTCTCTTTTTTATCACTCTCCTCTTTCCTTTGCATATTAAGGGTATGGTCTGTCCAAACAGGGCAGAATCTTTTGCAGCATTTCTATAAAACAGTAACTAAAAGCACAGTGAAAAGAAAAACATCCCAGAACAAGCTAGTCATATCTTTGTTTGGATGATAGACAATGAGCTCTGCCCATTTCTACAGTACTGAAGTTACTGGTTACAGCCAACACCAGGTACAGGAGCTCAGTTTGTTTATTTTGCTGCTGTTATCTTAGCTCTTTAAGAGGCATTTATTTCTAATTCCTTTCAAGGAAACATGATCACACTTCAAGCACAAGAACTCCAGCAGTTCTAGCCCATCTCACCTATTCTGTGTTCTTTTTCAATCTTTAATTCGAACAAAGGCTTCAAAAGCATTCTTCCCCTCAATCAGTCCTAAAAAAATAAAGCAAACAAGCAATATTGGCTGAGCATGCCTTATTTAACCCTTTACATTTCAAACACTGCAATGATTTCCATGGCTTTTCCTATTGCACTTATAAATGAAAGGTAACAACTATTTCTCACAGGCATTGTTGCCCATGCACCAAGTGATTTCAGGTATCTGTACAGCACCCCTATCTCTGACCCATTTATTCCACTGAAATTAATTCACCAGTACTGTGTTCACCAACAGCAATAGACAGCCTCCATCACAAACAGCTTACACATTCTAGAGACACACAGACAAGGGTCATGAAGAAAAAGCACCTGCCCAAAAAACTCACTATAAAACTGCCTCATCTATGTCTCACAACATCAGTCCATGGCTTGGCATGTTTGCAAACACATTCTGGGGCAACCAAACCCACTGGCCCGTGGTGTGTGAACCAAGAGAATACCAAAATCTTCAAACCAGTTTAAACCACAGAGACAGTATCAGGAAAGGGACAGGGCACTACAAACACCATGAACCTGTCTGTGGTCAATGGCAAAGCTGGCTGGCCTTGATGTGTTCATGGATATTGATGGACAGCAAGGGAAGAGGAGGGTTGTATGAACTGCAAGGAAAAGACCAAGATGCTAAGAGCCTGAAGAGCCCATCAGGATATTTTCCTGTTTGGAAAAGCAGGAGGCAAGTCTGCCCAAGTGAGACCGACAGCAAAACCAGTTTTCCACCAGCAGCTCCAGCGGGCTATGTCACAGAATCTACTGGAATTGCAAAATACAACTGCTAGCTTGAGATACTCCAGCTTTTAGATACTGTTTCTTGCCAGACTTTCCCCCATTCCCACATGATTTGAGATGGAGTAGGAGATGCACAGCTCCTGGGGCTTTTATAGGAAAGAAGAGTTTTTCCTATACTATGCTGTCCAGTGAATAGCACTGCCTCTTCACAAACCAAAAAGATAGGGCTTGGTACTTTTACAGGTATCAGATCATTTGCTGGACCCCTAGCTTTACTTTTAAAGTACATGTAGATACCCAGTTACTGCCAGTTTTATGCAATAACTTTAGAATCTATTCTCATACAAGGTATATAGTGTTCATGCTATACTAACATGCTGCAGTGATGTAGAGCTGTCCAACTTAAAGCAACTCGTTCTACTTCAAAGCTCTCAAAGGAAGCTGAAGTATACCTGTTAAGTGCACAGCAGCTTGTTAAGCACGGGGGATCTTTGCTGAAGTAGCTCTCTACCTGCATTTTAAGATATACATGTCAATCAAGAAGGAAGAAGGGGGATGCTAGGCCTTTTTTAAAGCTCATAAGAAGATGCTAAATAACAACAGCTCAGAAAGTTCCACATCTCTACCAGCCAAGCATATGATGAATTTACTAGTGAAAAGTTTTGACAATGGTGGTGTGAGCAGGCCCCTCATGTGAATTGGTCAATGGACTCTACAGCAGTAGCCCTCAAATTCTGAGTTAATTCCTCCCTCCCCATTCCAGCCTGAGGGCTATCATAGGGACTAGTCACATTCAGAAACCACAAGTGAGCCTCACATACCACAAACATTGCATAAAACGAAGTTGATGAGAATCACAAGGTTTAGGGTAGAGAAAGACTTCAATACACATGGCTTTACAAATGAAAGAGAGCAAGCAAACACCTCACAATAGTTCAGTCATGTCTAGGATATGTGTATATCAAGGCAACCAGGACAGTAGGTCACCCTTCAAGGGAAAAGGAAACATAGTAACAGAGAAGGCAGGGAGAAGTCAAAAGCATGTGCTGAGAAAGGATCAGGAATCTGGAGCAGATGAGAAATTGAACAAACTCTTATCAGAGCCCTTCAAACGTTTTCCTAGTCTAGCAAAGCATCTTTGCTGAAGAGAAAAGACAAAGCACATACCAGGATCAAGTTTCCTGCCCTAGGTAGTCTGGCATTAGCTCCAGTTTGCCAAATGACTTACAGGGAGATCCAGAGATTTACCACAAGCACCTTTCTTGCAGTAAGTGAAGTAAGCACATTCTTTTCCTTTTCTTCACTTTTGACACTATAAACATAATTTGCATCAACTCTGTCTACTTTGCATTTCATTAATATACTCGTATTTCCTTCAGGCTTTGAGCTAAAAGAGCTATGAAGGTGATCATCGTCTTCTGAGTGTAGTGACCCTTCTGAGCAAATATTCAAAGAAACAACATCTTCTGGTGAGACCCACGAGCCAGGAAAGCTCCGAGAGTGGGGCATAAGGCAGAAAACCTGAAAACAAAGAGCTCTGGGGGAGCACATAACAACTTGTGAAGATTAACTTGCTTTTAGCCTAAAGGGCAAAAGACATACTTTCACTGTAGAAGGAAACAAACAAAACAAACCCCCCAAAAAACCAAATCCAGGTCCTCTAAACTCCAGACAAATAGCTTATAATTAAAAGGAAGGCAAAGCAATCCACAGTTTTCACAAGTGTTGGCTGTAAAGGTAAACTCTTCATTTTTAACTCACACTGCTAATCCATGAGAAGATTAAAAACTGCTCTGGCTTGACTAAAATTTTAATTGAAGTTCATTAGCTTGAATTAAGAACATCCCTTCTTCTCCACAGCACCACTCACCTCCTCCTCACATGTAGTAACAATGGAAAGAAGCCTTTTTACTTTAAGAGCAGTTATAAATGGACTTCTCAAAGTCCTCATCAGCAGCCTGCCAGAGCTGCTAATCCCAACTTCAGTGACAGGAAAGCATGCCCAAGGCCAGCCACTTCTGAAAATCTTTCCTGGTCCAAGCATGCACAAAAATTGTTCATGGTGATTAAGATAAACCAGCACCTTTCATATTGTCCTCCCATCTTAGGTGTAGACCCTACCACTCAGAGTTTTAGTACAACCTAGGAACTTTTTCTCTTCAGTTCAGGCAATCCACAGAGTACAGCTTGAGCTAGAATAATTAAATCAGAATTAGGTTAACATGTTAAACCTTACCTTTTTTTTCATTGTGAAAATGTCAATTGATGATGTCAAAATGTTTAGAAATGTGTTTGAGCAAAAAGGTGAAAAGAATTTTGAGGAATTTGAAAGAAATAACTAACCTACATTTTCAACAGCTTTTCATTTCAAACATCCTTTAATTTTATTTTTTAATAGCTTTAAAAATATAAATAAGTTATTTAATTTTAGGTTGTCCTAAGACAAAATGTAATTTGTCCTGAAAACAATACACACACCCCCCCCTTCTATTCAATTCAAAACTTTTTTTGATGGGTACGCATATAATACTGAAAGAAACTGTCTGGGGGCTTTTTCCCCAGTATCAGTAGGAAGAGAATGTGTCAAATATGCCAAGGCTATCTGAGCTTTCTTTAGTTAAACAGCAGCTGTGTAAAACATATTCACAAATTATAAGATTTTTATTTGCAACAGATGATAAAGTATTAATCAGACTTCAAGAGGAATATGTGGAACTAAACCCCAGATCAAAATATATCCTGAAAAAATTAGTACTCTTTCCTTCAGCAAGCTGATTTTAGATCACTTTGGACCACATAGCCTCCAGGTGATTATGGCTGGATTCACAGCAAATGAACCCCTCATACGTTCTGTTCAGTTTCCAATCCTATTTTCTACCTGTAGGCTTTCCCCTAGTGATTGCTGGCTCTAAACACTACAGCGCTTGAGTTTAATGGCACTTCAGCTTAACAAAACTCTTCACGGTCATTAAGAGAAAATGATTGAATTAATTCAGGAACTCAAGAGCATTCAGTTGAACTGATATTAAGCCTCAAAAATACATGAGCCAAAGTCCATTTAGGAAAAAGGAAGGTAAAAATGGATAATAAAGAAATAGGCACAATTCAGTTTTAATCTAACTAAAGCATCTTAAGAAGAAAACACTCTAATGAAGCACTTAATAACTACTTAAAATTATTTTAACAACTGATGACTTCAGAGAGAATTTAAAAGATAATTTCCCATCAAAAAGCCTTATGCAAAGTCACACCACTACACATCAAGTCTAAGAATTTAGGTTGAGTAACTTTGCATAGCAACATCATAGAGAAAGGAAACGCATGTTTTCTAGGCAGAGATAGTATTCTGCATTTTACATATTTATACACACACAATGTGCAACAGGATTACTTTCACAGGAGCATAAAATCATCAGACCTAAGACATCAAGCCCAGTTCTTCACAAGCAGCTGCATAATACTTACTAAGTTGAACAGGGCCCACAGTAGAAATCAGTCCAGAATTCCACTCCTTCTCAATTCTAGAAATGAACCAGGCTCCATGTTACAGAGAAATCTTGCAACCAATTTTAATTTGAGCTTGTAGCACCCTGGGGCTTTCTGAGCATGCACAGGAGCACTAGGGTGTCCGCCCCTTGCTTTTCCAGGTGGTGTCAATATGCAATTCTTCCCAGGAAGGTGGGGGAGGGAAAAAAAAAAACCCTACAGAGCTTTAATGATACTTCATATAGGAGGCTGCAGCATACTCAAAATAATCAGTCCACTTGCACAAATAATCTCACACCCTTTCATTCTGACCTGAGCCCTGGGTAACAATATCCTATTTGCTACCTCCTCCTATACACGTTTTGTTCTCTCCTGTTCCTCAAATAGCTTAAAAAGGTAAAATGAAGAGAGGTGAAAGGTCTACACACACCTGCTTGGTCCACTGGGTTAGCAAACATAATATTTGTTTCCATAGCAATGGCACAAACAGGAGAAATCTTACCAGCATTACAGCTCATCTTCGATCCCCTACCCCAAATGCCTTGTTACTCGTTTATGGCTAGATCAGCTGCAGGTGGTTTTTAGCAGGAGCAAAGCTCAAAGTCATCTGAGGTCCCCAGCAAGGGGCACTGGCCCACCAGACCCAATGAGATTGCAGGTCCCATACAACTGCTTCAGATTTCTCCCTGTCAGCCTAAAGGAAGGGCAACTTGTTTCTCAGGCCCAACCCTCACTTTTTTTTCACACTGCAACCTACTCCCTTTCATGTTGTTCCTAGAAGTCAGACAGTACCACCAATCCTGAAGTACAAAGGCCCTCCTCCCTACTCCTTCTGACTCTTGTGATGCTACAAATAGCATAAGTTGTCTTCTTAATAACCACAGGACTTGGAGTTTCACTGCATGTGGTAAACTCAGCTCTGCTTAGGCAAGCATCCAAGAATCTGGACTCTAGGTATCATAAACCTGGCCCTCAGCTAATGTGTTTGCATTAGAATTATGCTATATTACTTCACAGTATGAGAAATGTTGCTCAGCAATTCAGCTTTTCATCTAAGCTAGTCATGTACTAAAGTGGCAATACTTATACCTGATTCTCAGCAAGATAATTCCTTTACAGATGTTTTCATGGCAGACTGATTTCCCTCGTGATTCACTGTAGTTACAGTCAGCATTGTTAATTTATTTTTCCTTCTACAAGGCAATAAACTGTTACACATTTTCCCTGGAAGGGAGAGATATTACTGATTTATGTTGCATAACAGGAGAGTCTGATATCAACCATTGATATAGATGAGCAAAGACCACTGCAGAACCTTGATGGAATCAACACAACAAACTGCAAAATATCACTAGCTTAGCAGGTGACAGTAGCATCTTCTGCCTTAACATTTATCTTCACTATCTTCAGAGCAATTTACTTGCACTATATAACTACTTAAGCTGTATCTTTAGAGAAATCATGATGCTTAATGTTTCACAGTTGCCAACTGTCTGGAATTCAGATTGAAAATATTCAGGTTATAGCAGCTATTCATAGCACAGTTCCATGAGAAGTAGGATTTGTCATGGTCGCAGCATATGGATGCCAAGAAGGACATGTATAGCGCTGGCATAGTGCTATAGGAAATCCTCTCTCAAGCATCAATACAGAAAGACATGGCTTCCCAGTGTCTTGAAAGACAACAGGAAAAGATGGTCTTCCAGAGGGCCTTTCGCTTCAGACAAGCTAGATTGCATAGAGGAGAAGCAGTCTTCACTGACTGTCTGAAAAGCCTAGAGAAGGCTCTATTTAAAGCTCAGACATCTCTGGTATCTCACAGAATAGTACAATTCCTCATCCCCTCCATTAACACACCATGCTTAGATACTAAGCTAAACTAGATGAGCAACTGAGGAGGAAGAGAGACTGATTTAAATTGCAGTTGCTGCTAAGGCAGTGTTCCTTCTCAACAGTAGTCAGGTCATTTAATTCCTATGAGAAGTTGCTGTTCTAAAACAGCACACAGAACTAAAGATGTAGGACCAGTCCCTATGCTCTGTGGGAGAGAGTCACTTGAAATGTTTGCAATGTGATGACACAGGGTTAATTCTCTGCATTCACAGCTTCATCATAGGCCTACTAGGAAGTAGCCAAGAAGGAAATACAACAGCTCCAGATAAAATACCTCCCAATAAGCATGGCAGGAGGCTAGTAAACAATGCTTGCGGCCAGTTGAAGAGACTGCTTTCCCATTTCCTCTCAATCTGCTTTTGTGCCAAGCTTAGGAAAGAACACACCAAATAGACCTGGTTTATGGGGACAGGGACTTCACCTGCATAAGCAGGGAGATTGAAACAGGTCAGTGGATTCCTGCTCAGGACTTCGACAACATTAGTGGTTTTCCTAAGTTTTCAGGAGATAGCAAGCCTTAGAACAGATGAAGGTACCTGCATAGGCTGGTTTTAGCAGTTGCCTCTCTGTCAGGCTTTGCTGCTTCCCTTGCTATGAAGATTTCACAAGCCTTTAGTTCAGCAACGTTATCTGGTTACAGTCAACAGCAGTTGCAGCTCTCTTTGGAAAACCTGAACGTTGTCTACTGAGCAGTCACTGCTGATCCACACAACATGCTGCTCTAGGAAAGGCTCCACCACAGGACTTTTACCCTCGGGTAGGGGATAGTAGAGGGCTTCTCTCCTGCGTGCCTGCACCCAGAGAGCAGGCACACAGCACAGCAGTATCTTGTGCCTTGCTTTGCAGATAACAAAGACACGTGTAATGGTGAGGATGTGAGCTAGATTTAATTATTAGACCAGTTACAAATGATTAAAATATTTATTTGAAAATAAGTCAAAAACATGTTTGTTTTTTTTGGTTTTTTGGTTTTTTTTAAAAAAAAAAAAAAAAAGAGGGGAAAGAAAATTACTGTTTTGGAACAACAGAGACTATTTCTTCCAGGCCTTCCCCTTTTGATTATTTTCAGTAAGAAAAGAAAGTAACAACATCAAGAAAAGTGAGAGCAGAGACAACAGATGACTGAATCCAAAACATTAATTCACCAACATTTACAGCTTTGTCAAACTATTTTGTTAAAGAAATCTAACAGGGAAGTCCAGTGCCTCACAAATTTAACTTCCTAGAGAAATTATTTTTCAAATCAAGTGCCTCACCACTAAACCTAAACTTTCTGCAGAAGACAGCAAAATTGAAATTACTTATCTGCTCAAACAGAGATTGTATAGTTATAGCATAGAATTCAGTGCCTGAAAACAGTAAGTAAGCAAACAGATGCCTGAAGGCTGAATCCATCTCAAAAACTCACAGCAAACTCAACTGAAAGGTGCTTACACCTCTTTAGACTTTCTATTCAAGAAGTCTGCTAGGCTCTGTCTGTGCAATTCACCCAAGAGCTCTGACACTCAGTCTGCTTCTTGTCCACGTAATGCCAGAGTCATAGTCTCCCATACATGTCCCCTGGGGCTTCAGCAGAATTAGAAAAATTATCATAAAAACGTGTGCCTCTTAGGAATTAGTCACCAACACCAGCATGTCATAAAAGAAGCAGGCAAATAACAAGGCCTTTTTTCCTTCTACAGGTTTATTACACAAATACTTCAAAAATATTTTTGTAAAGGTACTGTTACAAAGACACTGTGTTCCATTTGTACACACTGAGCCAAAGAAGTTGATTGATCTCATTATAATGTATTATTTTCTTCCTCCATGTCCTAAGGAGTAGAGAAATATACAATGACAGTATCTGTCCCTACTACCCTAAATAACTTCTCAGCCCACAGGACATATTAAACAAGATCTGAGAGAGGTTTCAGAGAGAAACAGATTTTCAAGGTCTGTGAGCAAAAGCATGCCTAGAAAAGAGAAAAACAGGACTAATGGTTCCACAGAGGAAAGACTAGTAAATTCATGCCAGGGAACGGCGAGAGCAATATAAAAGTAGGTTCCATTCATTGTGCTGTTTGTAGAGTAGCTGGCTGGTCATGCAGTAACATCTATACTTGAACTTGCAGAAGTTTTTCTGTGCCCAGAAAGAAAGCACTGCCTTCATAAGAACTTGATGACTAGCTCTTTAGGCATTTATTTGGGTTTGTGGCTTTTTTAATTATTTAAGCAATGTGGATGCACCTCCCTCAAATATGAGGCTTCCAGCTTCCACTTAAAATACCTAGAAGACAGGTGACATGCCTTGAAGTTGAATTCTACCCCAGACCAAGGGCACTGTGAACATAAAAATCTGCCCCACAGTGTCCGCAGACAGATTAAGGATTTCGTGTTATCAGCATTTCACAAAACTACAAACTTCCCTGATTAAAGAGGGAAATGAAAGTAGAAAAAAAAAAAAAACAAGATAAGTGAGCAAGCTTAACATATTTAATGGAAGAAGAGGGCAGAAGTTCTCTGTTCCCTGCAATGGAGATCATGTACCAGCTATGTACCAGAGCCACCACTGGAGGTTATCATTTCTGTGAAAACTATTATGGGAATGGCTTGTCCACAGAATACCTTAGAGAAGTAAAATTTTGTACAAAAGAAGTAGACAAGACCTCCCAGATGTCCATGAATTGTATCTGAGGTGACTTCATTGCATTTAAACATTTGCCCAGATAATTTCTTTTCTCTATGGAAAATATGATAACTCAAGAATTCACTGAATTTTCATGAGCCCACGGCTGAGTCAAGAGAGGAAGTTTTACAGAGCAGTAGGAACACCTTGAAGCAGTTATTAGTAGTCTGGGAGAAAACTTGATCAATAAGAAGTTAGGAGATTGGGAGGATTCCCTCTGTTCTGTTTCACTGTTCATTGTTCACCTGATCCACCACCATTTTACAATGTTACTTCTCCAACAGTGCTATTTCTACTTGTTCAATATATCATTTAAGCTACCTGCAACTACTTTCACAGATCTGAGCACTGTATGTATTTTCTAAGCATGCCCAGTAAAAATAAACAAAAAACAAGTCTACAGTACTTCTGCTATCATAGGCTCTGATGAAACCAGAATCAGCTTTAATAAACTCTATGAAAGGCAACCAGCAGTCTCATAACCAAGTAAAATAAAAAAGACCTTTTCCACCATGTAACAGTTTCCCTTCTAAAGTAAAATGTACATTTTCCACCAAGTAACACAATTTCCCTTTTAATAATAACATTTTTTCCCGGGGGGGGGGGGGGGGGGGGGGGAAGTAAGCTTGAGAACAAAGTGTACCCTCTTCATTCATGAATGTTTGTCAGTGTGGTATCCTAGCAGACCCCTCTGTCCTTTGTGCACCCAAAGCTTGCAGGATAATCTGGGATGGGCCACTCACTATACGAAACCTCAACACCTTCTATGTTGGAGACAGGGGTGTTACACAGTGTATCTGGAACATTCTAGAGGAAACAATTTTACCATTTCTATGTGAGAAGTTCTGTAACCCCCTCAAAAGGTGCAGCTCTTCCCTCTTCCTCTTAAAAGCTTTTTCTCATGTGTACAGCCTCCTTGACTTGTATGAAAGTTAAAAGCATTACTTCAGGTTTCTCACAAAGTCTTCCCCCAAAATTCAATGCAGCTTAGGTCTTATCATAGCCTGAACACACTGGCCTGTTCTGATGAAGAGAACAAGGTCCATAGCAAGCTCTGAAACCAAGAGCACTGACATAACTCCTCCTACCGCTTTACTGATCATAACACTTTTGAAAAGAAACAAACAAACCCCATAAACCAACAATAGCAACAAAACAACCCAAAAAGCCACCAAAAAAACCCCCACAGCATTGAACTCTCATCTTGCACACATTCCTGAGGAGATGCTAGCTCAATACTGCCCTGACAGCATGGCACGGAGCCAAAGAAAATAAACTCTGCTTCCTGACCAGGCTAATTACACCAGGTTTAGTGCTATGCTGACATGGTTATACTGTCTCCAGACTTGGTGATAGGTCTGTCAAATCTAACTCCTTATTTCTGCTTCACAACTTGTGCACAGAGAAGACATGTCCAATGTCTGCCAACACACACTCAGTTGTACCAGTTTGATTTTACTTCTGATGAAATATTACATTGTTCAGTCCAGTGGGTGCAAAAAAAAAGTAGGTGTCCAAGCACAGTTCACAAATCAGCTCCAAGTATATGTCTTCCAAACTGAAACAAGCCACTTTTGACCAAAAGACAAAGGCAGACACACTCCTCTGTGCTGACTTAAGTGAAATGACTACATTAAAGAGATGTTTAGGTCCCAGGACTCCTGCGTCTCAGCTCTCTCCCCCTTTCCTCTTGCTCCAGTGAGGTTATTATTTCCTGATGGCTTATAATAGAAACAAATCTCTCCTCTGGATAACTAGGGAAGTACAGTCACAGTTCCCCAGCATCTCACTTTCCCACCCCATGTACTTCTCAGCAAAGCCCCCCATAATCTGCATAGCTCACGCAGAATATGGAAGTGAGTTTCTTGTCCTGTAACACAATCCACAGTGCAGCTCTGCATGACTTGCTGCACTTAATACCAAAGTCTAGCAACACTCTGAATCCTAAATAACAGAGGAAAGATCAGAAGGCAGCACAGCCCCCTGCTAATACTGAACACAAAGAAGCTCCTTAAGTGCAGGGCAGAGTATTCTGCTCTCAGCTCAACTCTACTCTCAGCTACATGCTGATAGAAACCTCTGAATCCTGGCTCTGCCCTGACTGTGCACCCACTACATCACAACAGCTTCTTCAGTCAGGTCCAGTTTTAAGTCTGGCACAATGGACAGGAATGACTGTCCGTAGCTCTGCCACTAACATGACAGCCACTTCCATATTTTCATACCTGTATTTGCTTTGTTGATAGTCTCAATTATATAAGCTCTCTGGAGCTGAGAGACTCTCTGCCATATACAGACACAATATAACCTGCAGCCTTCCTCATCTCCACAGATAACTTGGGGAAACTTCAGCCACAGCTCAAGGTACAGCTTGGGAAAGGCACTCCACAGAAAGATGGGGAATCTGGTGATCTTTAGTATTTGCTCCTGGAATTCAGTTACATGAGAATCTGAGCTTTTTCCAAAAAGGAAATAGTTTGCCTAACTGCAGGGAGATTCCTGAAGACACATTCTAAAGCTTGAAATGTCAGATGGATGATAAATAAAATAAATGGTTTGGTGGGGGATGAGTTTGCAGCTGGTTAGTATTTTAGGTCAGTCACATTCTTTTGATGCTGTAAGAGTGAAGAAGCAAGAAATAAAATGTTTGGTGAAACACTGGGAAGCTCTGACTGAACAGGTATATCAGAAATATTGAGTACCTCCAGAAATGCAACCTACGGCCACATGCATCCTCACCGTGTCCCGCACAGGTCATAGTACTCCTCCAAAACACAGGAGCTTGTCTGGGAGCATTGTCTCATAGGCACAGTGTGTGTATATACTGTATAGTACTATATATTAGGGCTACCAAAAGGTGAAGATAGTGAGACTGGGTGTTATTTGTATAAAGAGAAAACAATCTTTTTTTTTGAAAAATGTGTCTCTCCCCTACCCTGTAATCAATGTGTGGGTTTTATTTTGTTTATTTGTGTGACTCATTTTTGAGGTTTTGTTTTTTTGGTGCTTGTTTGGTTATGGGGGTTTTGGGGTTTTTTTAGGGAGATGATGAATTATAATCCAAGAAACAATTACAGGTGTGCAAAATGCTGCCTGTAACTTTACTACCTGCTCTGTTTTTCAGTACTCCTGTAACTGTGGAAAAACCTCTTGCCTGCTCAGTGAATTCATGATTTACTGCCCTTGTTTGTCACTTACTGCATCCATCCTCAGTTCAAGCGCTTTAGCTCATTTCTAGAAACAACAAGTGCCAGCAGCTGGAATTTCAGAGCTGTTTCAGCCAGGACAGCCCAACCACATTTAGTCTGGCAGTTAACAGAGGTTCATTCTTCTGAGCTCATTCACCAAACTGATAAAAAACATCCTGAATTTTCAGAAATACCTAGTTTATGAATTTCACTGAAGCATGGATTAAGCTGCTGGAAAAATTATTTCATTCCCCAGTGCAAAAGAAGGGGTTTTGTCCCCCATTAGAATTTAAAAATACTATTACACATTCTATTGCCCTGAGATCATGTTTTTCAAAGCACAAAAAATAAAGAAAAATAGGAATTACCTGAAAATTAATTCTGTTTCAATCAACTTTGCTTTTGAAGACTCATAGAATGTTTTGGGTTGGAAGGGTCCTTATAGATCATCTAGAAGTCCTGGTTTTGATACAGAACTGACTTTTGACCTAAAACCTACTCAACAATACACAGTGTTATCTTATATTCATTCTGCTGCGTCAAAGAAACTGAGAATTATACTTGGAAAGGCCAATGAAGAGTTAAAAATATGCACCATTTCCTGAGAAAAAGTGTAGAATTTCTTTTGAGAATAAAGTATAATTGCCAGGCATTGATAAATTGTGTAAGAAACACTATTGATGATTCATACCAGTAGAACTTGCTGCTAAATAAACTCTGACCTTGACACTCAAGAGACCCACTTAGAACATCCTGCAAGACAATGATATATTTCTCCACACTAACCTTTGTGAGTAGTCTGCCTCTTCAGCTCCTTGAAACAAGCTAGTTCCAATTAAAGAGGAGAAGTGGAACTGTTTCATACATTTGTTTTAGTGACAGGATACGCAGGGGTTATGATGTCATAGTGCCAAGAATATTGGGCAGGAAAAGCTGGGTATGGGCTTTCTTCAAATTTCAGATATGTATTATTGCAACACTGCAGAAAGTATTTCTTTCTTTATGAAAAAAGCTGAGCTGTTAGAGGGAAGGAGAGGGAGAGAAAATTACATAGAAACTATAGCTTAGAGCTGAAAGGAAGCAGTTGTGTCCACATTCCTGGCCAGTGCTCATTGTGCAGAAACAGGCACATTATTTCACTTTCCTGCAGTTCAGCTTCTCAACTGCCATGTGGAGAGAATAATACAAACTTTCTCCAACTTCTGGCTTGTTAGGTCTTACCTTCTGCATGGGGCACTCACATACAGCACAATTTGATTTTTTCCTGCCAAAGGGGTAACTCCCAGTAAAGGAGCAGTCAACAGAGAAGACCACCACGAGATGGCAGAGTCTTCAAGGACAACTATCTCAATGAGAGAACTGAAGTCTCTCCTGCTAAAGGCAAGAGAGACACTGGGGAGAACGAGAACAAAAAAAGACCAGGAGGTTTTGGATGCTGAACTCTCCATCTCAGCCTCTGAAGTAAACTGAATCAAAATTTTGAAGGGGAGTCTGTAGCACAATGGACTCCACACTGCTGCTCAGTTGTCCATGACTGAGTGGTATTGTCTCCCACACAATATCAAAGCTTCAAGTCTAAACAGCAGTCAGCAGTACAACTAGAAATCATTACCTGTGAATCTAGTGACTTGAGGACTGAACAATGTAATTGACTCATCCATGTCTTTCTCTTGAAACGCTGTCCGCTATGGAACACGTATCTAGAAAGTGCCTGAGAATCCCACTAAACATGTCACAGAACACTTGAGAGCACCAAAACAAACCAACAACCTTTGCAGCATTCTTTGTACATACCTTCAGTACAAAACACCAAAAGCCACAAGATTGACAACATTCCTAAAAAACAGAGCAGGAAGGGTGCAGGGTGACACCCTATATCCTGTGTCACTTCCTCTCTGCAATTGGAAAATGAATCTATAGAAGTGTTATTAGATGTATTTAAAGTCTTCTGTGACCTGTGTGTTTTTGGGACAATCACATAAGAGAGACAAACCTTGCAATGGGAAAAAAAAATGAAGACTTTTAGAGGCATTTCGTAATCCCTGGATCTGTGTAGCAGGGAAAAAGGTGGAGCTATTGACTTTGCACTCTCAGATGTAAAGTCCATCTCTGATGAATAGAAACTCCATCCATTAAGTAAGAAGCTCCTGAGCAACCAAGCTGTGAAACATGGCCTTTATCCTAGAGCAGTCTAAAGCGGCTGGGATGGACTTCCTCAGTGTTGAGCAGGAAGCCCACAGAGCAAGTAGAGGGCAGATAAAATGTACTCATGGAAATGAACAGCTAAGAAAGTGTGCCATGGCACAGTTTGCTTGAGGAGCTGAAACACAGAGGGACGCAGGAACAAGAGAAGAATTCACAGTGATAGAAGCAGATGGGATGTAGGGGTTGTTTCATAAGGTAGCACGAGAGAGATATTAACATGTTTGAAAGCAAAGGGAAAAGACTGTGACTGATGCAAAGAAGCAGTTAAGGGATGTAGAAAGCAACATGGCTGATGAGGAGAGGGGACACATAGAGTTAAGGGATTTGCTTTCATCCTGATGTATGCTGAAAAGAAGTCTCAAAACATTTAGTTTTTCCTGTCAGGGAAAAACTATTCTCCAATCACATCCAAAAGGAAATGCAAGCCTGGTGAGAAGTCTGAACTTCCCCAGCAAGTGCAAGGCAATTTGTTTCAGGCTCGCTTCTCTTTGTTTTTAAAGCCTGAGTGGTGTCCAGCTACACCTATGACTATCAAATAATGATGACAGAAATCAAACCATAGATGAAAGAAAGAAAAATCTCTTGCATCATGGCATTTCCTTTATGAGTCATTGTTGCCTGCAAACGAGGACTTCTTGCCACATTCCTAATGTACAGCAAGTCATTAGCATTTCTGGTTCTTGCCTCAGTTGCAGTCAAACTGAAACAGGAAAAAAACTCAGCTCTGGAAAGGAGTGATGAAGTTAACTGACAAGTATTCTCCAGTTAGCTTGGTATTAATTTTTAAGATCAGTCCTGTTTACTATTAAAAACAACAATTTCAGGTATTTGGGATGGATTTCACAGTAACTTTATTTGTTCAAGTGAAGTAAGAGAAACTCTCTCCTGCAAGCATTCACTGATGAAAAAGTCTAAAAAACACAGATTGCTTGTTTTACATATAGAAATACAGTATACATAAACAATAATGAGCAGTAAATAAAACTTCTTTCTGGCTCCAACCTTAATTCCATAGAAAAAGTAACTTTAACTGGTTGAATGCTAGATCTCTCTCCTCCACCTTACAAGTTTTGTGCTTGTTAAAGACACTGCAGGAAGTTTCATTATAAAATGAAGTTAGTAAATGAAACTTCAACTACTAGTTTCTGTAGAAGAGGAACAGTCCCACTGACCTCTTTGAACTCAAAGGCTGTTATTACAGACATTAATTGTTGTAGGCTGTTCTCTCTTGCTTTCCAGGTCTGCTGTTGCCATTCTCAGAAGATTCAAATTAATTCACCTAATTTGTCACTAGCCCTTCTCAGAACAGACTTTTATACATTGCTGATGGTTTAAAAGCTGTTGCAGCAGGTTTCCACAGCAACTTTTAAATCTTTGAGGAGAAAACCTGCACTTGAGAAGGAGTACATATAATGCACAGAAACCTACTATTAAGTACAGGCTTTTGGGTAATCTTCCACATACTTAAAGGGGTCGTGCATTTTCCATTTTGCTTTAGTAGAGTCTTCAAATCTTACAAGATCATGGGTTTTGCACTCATGGATTAACAGGAACAGACTTCCTTATGTTTCAAATCTAGAACCAAGTCAAAGACCAAAGGCATCTCTATCTCTTAGCAAGCCATGTCGTGTTGAAATTCCATGGCCACTTTAAGATGCAATGTTACAAGGTGCTCTTTTTTCAATAAGGCATAGATTATGTTTCTATTTTCATAATACCTTGCTACTTCAATATGTATTATCTTACATAATTTGGTCCATAACAGTGAATAGGAGTTCTTCATACTCTGGAAAAGATGCAGTGAATCAGAAAATTACCTACTTTTAAATTAAAAATGCAATGGCAAATATTTTATGTGCAGCCCAAACAGGTTAATAGGAAAATGAAAAAAAAAAGAAGAAACTTGCTATTACAAAAGTCAGTGTGACATAGGAAAGAGTATGTACAAAGAAAAAAGCAAAAAACATTGGGAAAGTGAAAACTGAATTATTGTTGTCACTTTGCAGAAAAATCTATATTACAGCCAGATCTGATGAGAAAATAGAAGCCCTTTCCAAATGAAAGGTTAATTTCTAAATGTTTTAGGAGGAAACCGAAAAATACACAAATGTCAGTTTCCCATGGCATAGGGTTTTCCAACAATCCCAGCAGAAAAACCTAGGAATTAGTCTGAGGCTCCAAGCTGGGTGTATCAGAATATGCTACTGACAGACACTAGCTGCCTCTGTCCTTCCTGAAGTTGCTCATGTATCAGGTCTCATCTGATAAGGCAGGCCCTCTCCCAGAGAAGGGAGCATAGAGATGAGATCTGTCTTCCAGTACAGATTCCCAGCAACAGTGAGATTTTGTGGGTCAGAAATTTCCTATGGGAAAATCATTCCCTGAGGAAACATCAAGAGTATGCCTAACAGGTTTTGGGGAAAGGTTAAAAATACATGTTCTTTAGAAGAACCTCAACTACATTACAGGTGGGCTTTCAAAACCATAGGCCTGATCTGTATTAAAACCAAAACATCTCACCAATTGCATCACCGCGGTACAGTGATGAAAACATACACCACCACACACACAGCTATATTTCAAATTAAATAAATGCTAAAAAATAGTACATTTTTTTCTGAACTTCAGCCTTAACTCCACCTTCAAATTAAAGAGTTCTGTAGGCCAGAAACTTTAAGACATGGACTACATTCATATTTTCAGAAAGGTGCCACAGACCAGTATTAGCTACATCCAGACCAGCTGGTTCAAAAGCTTCCCAAATACCTGCCTTATATCACTACTGCAGTCTGTGGTGCATTGGGATAAGGTACAAATATCTCAACAGCAACCTTGATATATACCCACAATACTCTACTCATCACAGCTACCTAATGTAAGAAATGGCATCACAGAGCCATGGAATGGTTTGGATTGGAAGGAACCTTAAAGATCATCCAGTTCCAAGCCCCCTGCCATCAGCAGGGACACCTTCCACTAGACCAGGTTGCTCAAAGCCCCGTCCAACCTGGCCTTGAACACTTCCAGGGAGGGGGCAGCCACAGCTTCTCTGGGCAACGTGTTCAGTGCCTCACCACCTTCACAGTGAAGAATTTCTTCCTTACATCTAATCTAACCCTACCTTCTTTCAGTTTAAAACTTTTCCCCTCATCCTATCACTACACCCCCTGATAAGGAGTCCCTCCCCATCTTTCCTGCAGTCCCCCTTGAAGTACTGGAAGGCTGCTGTAAGGTCTCCCTGGAGCCTTCTCTTCTCCAGGCTGAACAACCCCAACTCTCTCAGCCTGTCCTCATAAGGGAGGTGCTCCAGTCCCTTGATTGTCTTCATGGCCCTCCTCTGGACCCACTCAAGCAGGTCCATGTCCTTCTTATGTTGAGGGCCCCAAAGCTGAACAAGTACTGCAGGTGGGGTCTCACAAGAGCAGAGCAGAGGGGGAGAATCACCTCCTTCAACTTGCTAACTACACTTCTCCTGATGCAGCCCAGGATACAGTTAGATTTCTGGGCTGCAAGCACATGTTGCCAGGTCCTGCTGAGCTTCTTGTCAACCAGTGCCTCCGAGTCCTTCTCTGCAGGGCTGCTCTCAATCCATTCATGGCTCAGCCTGTATTGGTGCATGGGATTGCCCTGACCCATGTGCAGGACCTTGCACTTGGCCTTGTTGAGATTAATGAGGTTTGCATGGGCCCATCCCACAAGGCTGTCCAGGTCCCTCTGGATGACATCCCTTGCCCCAGCATGTTGACCGCACCACACAGCTTGGTGTTGTCAGCAAAATTGCTGAGGGTGTGCTTGATCCCACTGTCCATGTCACCAACAAAGATGTTAAACAGCACCAGTCAAAATACTGACCCCTGAGGAACGCCACTCGTCATCCCCCTCCACTTGGACATCAAGCCATTGACCGGAGCTCTTTGACTGCGACCATCCAGCCAATTCCTTATCCACCAAGTGGTTCATCCATCAAATACACATCTCTCCAATTTAGAAACAAGGATGTTGTGCAGGACAGTGTCAAATATTTTGTACAAGTCCAGGTAGATGACATCAGTTGCTCTTCCCTTATCCACTAACACTGTAACCACATTGTGGAAGGCCATCAAATTTGTCAGGCATGATTTGCCCTTTGTGAAGCCATGCTGGCTGTCACCAATCACCTTCTTTTTTTCCATGTGCCTTAGCATAGTTTCCAGGAGGAAATGAGTATTAAATAAAGGTTAGACACATTCATACAATATAAAGTGGGTAAAAGATAATCATTCCAGTGTCAAAAAGTGGAGCCAAAACTATCTTTCAGGTTACATCTGTGTGTTTACACAAAGCAAGCAAGTTTGTTAACAGAAAACCAGCAGGCTGAAGAAGCAAAATTTATCTCAGATAATCGGTAAGATACAAAGAAACTATTACTTCAACAAAAACTTAATTACAGTGTCCTGCCCAGAAGGGTCTGCACAAAGCAGCAGATCTGAGAGCCATTGTGACACCATGGGAATATTTTAAAGGCAAGATTTTCCTCATATCCTTCCACTGATATAACAGGAAGCATTCCAATAGATAATCTATCACTTCACAATAAAAATGTAACACCTTTGAGGCAGGGCATATCTTAGTATCTTCTATTTTGGGGGGAATATAATGGAATGCTGGACCTCTTAGAGAGTTAATTTAATACAACATAAAAACGATTATGCTCACAACAACAAGAATCTATAGAGATGAAATAATAAGGTATGAGGCAGTGAATTACAGACATTATATTAATAGTGTTGACATTATTGGTGGTAATACTATAACATGCAATTCTCAACATCATGCCTTATTTTATTTCAACAGAGAAGTGAGACTAATAAAAGCAAATCAGCTCTCACTGGACCTGAAAGTATTTTTCATTTCCCAAAGGAGGGCTTCAATCCTTCAAATCTTCTCTTTAAGGGTGGATCAAAATTGATATTGTGGAAACTGTCCAAAACAGTGTTGACAGCTGAGGAAATGTTAGGGGGCTGGGGCGGGAGGAAGAGATAGTTGGTGGGTTTCTGTTTCTTTTTTAAATTTGGTTTCGGCCCAAGTTGAACACAAACTTCTCCCTTCCTCTCAGAAAAAACAAGATGCTCACATGACCTCCAGTTCCATGTGCACACACAGGCTGGGCTAAGAATTTGTGCCTCAGCTGTACCAATGCCACAGAGGTCTCATGCCACCTCTCAAAGCTGCCTATCCTTCACCCAGGGAACCCTGAAGTCCTGGATACAGAACTAAACGCTCAAAAGAAGCAGGCTCTCTTTTTCTTGTACATCTGCTTTCAGCCTAAGCCATAAAACACAGAGAAGGCAGCTTGGCCAGCAACGACAAACAAGAACATTTGTCTGCAATCTCAGAGGGTTTTGAAGTGGCTTTGCAGAAAAAGGTCAGCCCCTAGTGATACTAGTTCTACACCCCTACTAATGAGGCCTTATATATGCATTTGGTAATTTTTCTCCCAGAAGTGCAGCAGAATCTCATGGAGACTAGTTTTCCCTGCAGCTGGAGATTTACAGTCTTGGTGAGTGCTCAACTGGACACATGCCCTTCTTAAATCTCTTTCCTTTTGGGACATGGTCTCAGACACAGTGACATGAAAGATATTAAAGTATGTAGTTATGGAAACACATGGTTTATTGGTACTCTCTGTAGCAAGAGACAGAACAAAGACGGAGAGGAGGACAATAACTTGGCCATGAGCAAACCTACATTTGGAAAGAAGGCAGAGTACAGTACTCTCAGTCTCTCTGCTCCTCCTGGGGAGTTGATACAGGGGCAATGCAAGACAGTGCAATGCATCTACTCTCCTTGCTGGAATGAAGGTCAGAAACATGAGACCTCATCCAAGCACTTCAAGAGTAAGAGAAAGGGAATTCTCTGCTCAATACACAAGCAAAAAGCCTTGGTGAGGAATCAGGTAATACAAGGAATAGCCACAAGAGTCTTATACATGCATGCATGGCCTTAACTACTCTACAGACAGAGGTGGTAACCATCTATCCCCCTTTTCAAAGAGAGTTCCACAAATAATTCGGTGACTGAGCTACTGGTGAGTTTGTGATCCCCAGGCTCAGGAACTTTGATCTTCAGCTTTTGAGGCACAGCTACTCTGCACCTCACTAGCATACTTCATCCTCCATACAAACTGTTTTCCTAAATAGAATACATTCTAAGAGTGTATCCTTGGCCATTCATGTAAGGTCATGGATGCCTTTAAGCAAGCAACCACAGGACCCTCAGGAGGTGTTCCTTCAGTAGTCCCTCTCACAAGTATCTCACAACTCTTCTATCACACCAGAACAGTATCAACATTAAGTAATGAATTTAACTTGGAAGGACCAAACTTCTGACTATTTTTATCCTTAGGGACCATAATCTAAGTTCAAATAGTTGTCACTCAGGGAACAATAAGAATTACAATAATCCGCACTTTTTTTAAAAAAAAGTCACTTTTTTCACAGAAGCTGGTGGGTAGGAAAAAAATGCTGCACTGACTAGAACATAAATGAGGAAAAAAGAAGGAAAAAAGTACATTTGAAAAAAAGAGGAGAAAGTTAGAAGCTGATGCAGCATGTTCTGGTAGACTTGCTCTGTCAAGCACATTCTCTCGTCTTTTCCAACAACATTTATTTTTATTCATTGCAGAAAGAACAGAGGAGACTCCATAATTATTCGTTAGATACAAACATAGAATAAATTGATCTTTGCACATCATATCATTTCAGACTTTAAATACACAGAGACGTGATTAAATCAATATTCTCAAAGGAGACAACACTGTCTAATAGTTGGCTTTAATAATCATAATTTTGCAACCCACTGTGCTTTGAACAGAGGAATGAATTAACCATGGCAAAGCCAAGTCCTCACAGGAATAAGGTAGGTTTTAGTATATCACAGTCTTTTTTCAGCTGTGGAAACTGAGGCCAAGGGATGACTGGTAGCATGAACAAAAGGAGCAGGCATTTAAATACCACGATTCCCTTGATATTCAGTCTACTCCTGCAAGAATAAATCCCTAGCTCACTTCTGAAACAGCATCTTAGAAAACAAAATCATTTAATGGCCCAATTTCTGTAAGGATATTTGAAATCCCACAAGATACAGGTAGTCATCCAGAAGGTAAGTAACAGTCTCCTTAGCTGTCTAGTACTACAAGGCTTCCCTATGTTTACCTTTAAACACATACCTGATTTCTGAGACTGGGTTTGCCCATGCTTCTGAAAACTTTTTCTCTGTCTTATCTGCACTGCAAGACACCTTGCACAGACAGCCCTGGCCCCCCAGAGTTTAGATATCTGCAGGAGATTGCTGTTGCTCCTGTTGGCGAGGCTCTCTATTGACAATGCAAAGAGATATGTGCTTAAGAGCTGAATTTCTTTCTCCCCCACAAGTTCTTGTCCCTTCCTCTTGACTCTGAAGACATCTTTGGCTAAAAGAAACATATCCACTCCACACCTAGCAACAGGAACAAATCCCAGCTGTTTGCATTATTCAAGGTTTGAAAGAAGACAAGGAAGATGTCTTGCTCAAGGTTAAAGAGCAATTTAGTATAACAGTCAAGACTACAACAGGTGACCACAATTCTCAGGTGATGGTCTCTACACCAGCACACCATACCTCTCAACATCTGTAGTAGCAGAGCAGGAATGACTGTACGTTCCCCTCCTCTAGCAGTGCCTTGCCCTGTAGTGATCAGGGATCAGTCCTTCTCGATATCCTAATGGTAACACCTACATATACCTATAAGCACCTCTTGCTCCCTAAATATTTTGTGAGGGAAACACACCCCGTGTGAACAGCAACCAAATCCTGGAGGTCTGTGGTTACCAAATAGGAACATGTCAGAGATGTCTGTCCTCACTGACTGAGCTCTTCTCAGGGCAATCAAAATGAGCACATGTCTAGGCAAAATGTCATATTACTAGGCTCACAGCAGTTTCTGAGAGAGGTCTTGCTATGCACCTCTCTCAGTTAACCAACAAATTCCCTCCTAGAGTCATCTGAAGTAGGAGCTTTGCCTCTGAACTGAAAGTGAATTTATCTCCCTTTCATTTTTGTCACTTATCTCCACTTGAATTATGCATTCTGTTCTGGAACTGCACTCACAGAGGCTAATCTCCTACTGGTTTCTTTGCTAGGCAGTTCAGACCCTATCTCCAGTTTTAATAACTATCAGTATGTGACATTTGTGGATCAGGATGTAAATAGATTTAAGGATAATGACACCAGAGCAGGTAGATCCAAATAAGAATTCCAGATTCTAAAATTGAGCATCTTTACTACACACCACAGTGTAAAAAAACCTGCGCTATCTTTCACAGAGACACTTATTAGCAAGAAACAGTCACATCTAGGAATATTTTTACTATAACACAGGAAATCAAACTTTTTTTTTTTTTTTTTTTTTTTACTTGCTCTGTGCTTTAACCCTGAGCTCTGTCAGACATGAGAGCTGCATTTTTGCAATGCAGTTGACTTGGGAGAATATTGGGTTAGGATACGCAGGACCCCAGCTATCTTCCCAGCTTTGGTGCCACCATAACGCTTGCCTTGAGGTTGCATACTCTCTTTGTCTCTTATTTCTCTAGTATGGCCCTCCATATTATTAAAAGACAAGCAGGGGGTTTCCAGGGGGCACTATGATCAAGTACAGCAGCAGGTTACCACAGACAAAATTTTTTAAGCATCATGGAGAGACGATACCAGCAAAATAATAGAAAGTCACTCGTAGCTGCATCCACAGAGTAAGCACTTGGCTCTCTAGGGTTTTGTTCCTGTTCTTGGCAAGTTGTGCCAAGCCAGGCAGCAGTAGCAGACTCACACAAGCAAATGTCTATGCTAAACTCCACTTTCTAAAGTACCAGCAACACAACGAAGGTTTTAAATGCATCTTCCTTTGTAAATGCTGACATTGGTATGATCCTGCTGAGACTGAGTACATGCTGAAATTACAACAAGGAGGACATGCCAGGCAGTTCAGAATTCAGGCACAAATACCAGAGATATTACTGTGAGCTAATCATTTAATTGTATTGCTCAATAATTAACCCCAGCTTTCTGATTTCACAGGTTCTCGGACAGGATGTCTTTCTCCCCAGATATAAGCATTTGAAGAATTAGACGTGAGGCAGGGGTCAGCTGTGCCAAAAACTGGGGGAGCCATGAGAAGTATCTTAGGGGAAGATCTGCCCTGTGCCATCGAAGCCAAACAATTTAGCTGCATGAGGAGAGGTTGCTGTTTGTAAGCAAGCAGTAGGAGACGAGAACAAGAGGTAGAATCACATTTTCAAGAAGACTGAATTATCAGTCATAAAACATAACCTCTAAAATATCTATCTTATAAGTTCAGTTTGATCCCGCATATATTTGATTTTGTGGCCCTTAATAGTGCAGCTAAATTTCCAATACATCCCAAAACTACATATGTATTCTCTGGCTTTACAGCTTAAATTGTTTGTGATATTCTGGTGCCTGGTAGTAAATGAAAGCAGCAAATATTCTGTAATCTCTGTGGCAGTAAAAGATCTCACTGGAAGAACCTGCTGCTATGTCATGGACATTTCCAATAATCACATTTAGGAAGGAACCACTTGTTCAATGTGATTGAGCTATTACAGAGACTCATGATAGCTAATTAATCACCAGGATTGCTAAAGGGGAAGAATCCTTTTCAGATTTAAAGGCATAGCTGGAATAAGCCTGAGAACTGTTTGTGCTTTCCCTGTGTGTGTGCAGAAAGGAGTCAGTTGTGAGGCTGGCACTTGCATTGGTGATCAGCAGTGGGCTAACAGTTAAACACTATTCTGCTGAAGCTGGAAAGTCCACCCTAACCTCAGATAAATAAAATCCCTCTGTGAATTTCCTCTGCAAAAACCAAAATCAAGATGGAAAAATCATAACAAGTATCAGGATCTGAAATATAGTGACAGCTAGAATAATCTGTTCAGTATTTAAAACATTTTAAAAATCACTGCTATTTTTAAAGATCCTGATTTTTTTGTTCTCCTTAAGCAATATGAAAAGAAATATGTAGATTGTCAGCTTCCTATCATTAATGTAGATGAGATATCTTCTTTTGTTATCAATAACAATTAGCTGTGATGAGTACCTTCCAAAAATCCTTCAAAGCACTTTTCAGTTCTTAAGGCCCTGATCCTATAAAGCTGGATTCACACGCATAATGGCAAGCTTACAAATAGTGCTTCTGTATGCAGCAGGAACACCGATAATCCAATTTCCATTACATCCCTATAGGGTAAATACACCCCTCTTTTTCTCAGATGACTGAAATTCTGGTAGGTACAGGTTTTGCATTGCAAAAGCTGAGTGTACTTTTATCAATACAGTAATAACAAAGCAGGGAAAGCACTATATCAAAGAGGAGAAGAGAAAGAAAATATAAACATCCAAGCAACAAGACAAGAGTCTGACATAAGCTCATATTTTTGCTCAGCAAGCTGTGTAGACACCTACAACCTTCAAGCAGGCTAGACTGGTTGGAACTTGTTCCAGCATCTTACTAAATTAGAAGGATTGAGTTTAGTGGACAGCAGATTAGACTTAACAGCTGACTAATTATTCTATACCTAGGGAGATGCCTAGTATAGCTGAGTCACTGGATCAAAACAATCCGCCAAAACTACTAAGTATTTATAGAGATGCAAAAAAGTAGACCGAACGCCAAAAGCTTTCCAATTAGGGTTCTGACAGAAATGTCTTTATCGTGATCCTAGGAAGACAATTCTGGTTAGTCCAGCTACACACACAGGTTCTCGGCCTGAGAGGTTCTCAGCCTCAGTTATCCTCCTCCTTGACTGTTGCTGCATTCTTGAATTTCCTCTGAACTTTCCCTTCTGGCAGTTCTACTTTCAGACCACAGCATTTTAATTTACTTCTTAGATCAAAATTTCCCATGACATCCCAAACTGGAACATTTCTCTTTCCAGATACCCACTACTATTTTAAAACACACTGTACAGATTTTGATTAGAAAAATAAGATAACTGATTTTCAAGAAACATGACAGCACTTTCTCAAAGAGGCTGACCCTGCCTTGAGGCACAACAATTGTAATTTCTTGATTAAACAGCAGTACAAGTATCTCCAGGTTTATATTATTCTGCTGGATTTTAAATACACTACCAAATTGAAAATGGGGAGTTGCTTCTTCCTCTTTCTTTTCCTTCCCTGACTCCTCACATTCTAACACACAAGTATTTTGTACCACTCTTCAAGACCGGTTTACTCAGGAAGGCTCCAGTAGAAATTAACATGCCAAAAGGTATATCTACCTGAAAGCCAATTCCAGGAAGCATTCTGCCTCAGGGGAGCAGTCAGGCATGTGCCAGTCCCAAAAGACATTAGTATATGCTTCGGTGACTTTCTTACACTGAAGTTTGAAGAATATAATCTAGAAAAATTCTACCCATATCTAAAGTCACTTTCCTAACTGGCAAAAGATATTTGCTATTTCAGTATGTATTCCAGTCCATAGCAGGTTGAGCTGGATTCTCTTTGAAGAATTCTTCTTTCTTTTTCCTCCAAAGAAACACAGACTTCCTATATCCAGGCATACTCACACACTGATATGGCCACTCAGGTGGAATGACATTATTAAAGTTATTGATCTGACTCAGATGAAGTGGGAGGGTGGATGTTCCTTGATTTCAATCACAGACTCCTCTCTGGGTACAAGGGGATTATTTTACACCAGTTAGCTGCAATGGAAGATATGACACAGGATTGAATCCTTGAACCATCTCTATGCAAGAAGTGAATACATGGGAAGAGTTTGTGTTCTAAGCTCCTTAACCCTTCTCCAGCAAAAGGCAACTATTTTAAGGATGATCCACTTCTGGGGAGGAAGAGAAGGACTATCTATGTTGCAATGCACAGACAAAGATACTGATTTAATGGAACATTCTATTCACTTTCCATCTAACAAACTATAATGTAAGAAAGCGCATCTCACAAATAATAATCTGTGAAATTTATTTAAAATGCATTTGAGAATGGTTACAATCACATTTCTGAGCCTCCTACCAGTGGCAGCTATCAGGATGAAATAGCATCAGTGACATGAACAGCATGACAGCATTATGTAAGAGATTATGAAGCAGTTTCAAACCTACTTTGATACAGCATTAACAATCAGTGGGAAAAACTTTGTTTAATATTTCAACAACATGTTTAAAAGTTAAACACTTTCATTTCTCTGATGGTGCAAAAGCCTGAGCAATACAGAGACAGAAAAAGAAGAGGGAGACGTTTTGAGTCTTTTGCCTACAATGTAGGACTGTCACAGAAACCTTGTCAAAAAAACATCTTTGCATTCCAACAAGGTGGCCAACATCAGCAGAAGGCCTGGTTTGCAGCCATTTCTAATGCATCTCCTTATGGGCACATGTTGCTTTGCCTTTTATTCTCATGACTTGGAAATGCAGTTTTGGATGTAGGCAAAGTGAAGCAATTTTATAGAGCCCAAATGGTGACAGAAAACCCATCTCTAGGCTCTGACTTCTTTTGGTTCTTGGGCCCAACCATGGACAAAATTTATTTACTCCAGAATCTGCAGCTCTCAAATGGGAAGGGCTTATTCTCTCACCTCAGGAAAAACCTCAGAACAGTAACAGGGTAAGGCCTAATATTAATATCCACTACTCCCTGGGGAAGATGGGATGAGAAAATGTACCCCTTGAAACATGTCAGGGACAAATCAGCCAGGTCCTGTTTAGAGACTGTGAAACCATAAATCAGCCTGGATGAAAGTCAGAGGACCATCCTTTTAAAGATGCTCTTTCTCCACAGACACACTGTCAATACAGGGCAAATATTTAGTTCAGTTACGATGTTATAAATTCCTCCAAATATCCTCTGCATTTCTTTTAACTCAAGCCATGCTTTCTGTTCCCAAATATTCCTTCTGTTTTCCAGGTGTTCTGTATTTTCAAAATGAAAGCACAGAAATACTCTGAAAATGCAGACAAACTTCTAGAAGACTAATGAAGCTTAAATGGAAGCTAGGAGTCATGGCAGTGCTCCACATCGTTTCCTACAAATGCCAGATACAATGAGAACAGTTCATTCTGGCCTTAGTATCTGTGACTTCATCCAGTGTATGAATGATGGTGAAGAGTATCCCTACAGTATCTTTCAATGAACAGACTTCTTTTCCCATCATCTCCTTCAAATGATCCCCTCATTCTAGAGGGTAAGTACATATTGTCCCAGTATGTTAGCCATATGAAAGACAGTATCTATTTCAAAACAGTGTCAGACATTTTAAAGCACTCTGATAAACTGTATTATTACACCTTAAACCGTCAGAGTTGGCTTCCTATCCAGCATTTCATAACAAAATGAGAGTAACATACAAATTAAGAATTGGGATTTTTCTGCTGTTGTGTGTCAGTAATAATCAACCAATGAATTTACTCCATCAATAAAGGAAATTTTTACCACAGTCAGGACACATCATCTTGGAATTCAAAGGATCTTTCAGGTCTGTTTAAAAAATTTAAGATACCCGAAAAATTTTCTCTCTCCTTGGCATAAATCTGGCAAAGTACATTAGCGCTGTTATTGTGTAATGCACAGAATTTTTTTCACTGAACTTGCCACTGGAATTGTGACAACTAGAATGGAGAGCTACTTACTACAGAAAAGGTGACAGGTCAGAGACTCTAGATCCTGGTGAGGATTAGGGAACACCACTGCAAATATTTCCCTGTCATTTGCTCATGGAAACCCAGCCCCATCTTTTCAAACATATCTGTCATACTTTATTCTTTCACTCTATTAATCAAAATCATCAGTCACAAAATCATCGTCACATTGTTGTGCAATTAACTAAGTTTAGATAATTTGGGTAATGACTGCTATATTATTTAGGTATTCTTACTACAAGAAGATATGTGAACATTCAATTTCCTGCTGAATGTTTAATATATTTCTAATAGATAGTTTATGCAGTTTTTGATGCACACTAAATCATCCAGTATTTAACTGTGGCACTAAGATTGATTCAGCTTTGCGGTGGGAGCAGAACAACTGAATACACGCAAGAGTGTCACCAAAAGCTGAAAAATGCATAAGTTAAGATGTAACACTGCCATGCTAGACCTTAAAAGAACATGGAATCTTTTCCTATAAAACTGAGACCTAGTAGGGTAAAGCAACTTGCTGGATCAAGATACTGAGGCATGACCAGGATTCTTAAGTACTCCTGTTTTCTTTCTTTTTTTTTTTTTCCCCTCCCCTGTCTGTCCATTTTGAGATACCTTCAATTTTCTGCAAACTGAGCTTCTTTTGACCACATCCCAGATAAGGCACATGTAACTGTTGTCATAAAAAAAACCCCAAAACTCAGTTCTGTGTCACTTGGAACCTCCTACAGGTCATGCCAACAGGCAAATCCTGGGTTGCTTTCCAGACTGCTGGATGGGTACATCCCAAAATCAGTGAATAGGCTGATGGCACCAGACAGATCTGAGTGTTTTCCATCTCTCTCACTGCCTTGCTGCTGAGATTTTACTGCCTTCCACTACCAGTGTCTGTCTCCCTACAACCTGGCTTGATCCCCATGTGATATCCCAAGCAGATAGAAGCATCAGTCCAGCAGCCACTTAGCTAGAAGCCTCCAACTTGCACTTCTTTCATCTTTCCATCCTGATCATATTAGGAGCTCAGTGCCCCAGTGGTTTCCAAGAACCACTTCTGTTTGCCCTCATTCTCTCTACATTCTATGAAGAAAGCCCAAGCCCTCACTCAGAATTAAGGATTTCCTTATGCAGCAATGTCCTAAGCATATCACAATGTTCATGTGCTGCAGTTAAACATAACTATCCACTTGAACAAGGGCTACATCCTGAGAGATAGTTAGATACCAAACTGTTGTCTATTTATTTGGTGCCCAAATATCTTAAAAAAAATACCTGCCCCTAACTACCAGGGCACAGATATTAAGCTATGCAGCTAGCACTCCTACTGATTTCACTAGAAGCTCTGTTCAGTAAAGCCTTCCCTCCTCTACTGGCACATTTTGTATTTCTCTCCTAGGGAGCTCAATTGGAAATGTCAGTCATCCCCCGCTACAGAAAAACTTTGACACTCTAGATTTAGAGAATACACAGAGAGAGTCTATAATTATTTATTCATTTATGTTTCTTTTATTTTTAATCCTTTGATTTCTGAGAGTCACCAGCTAGATTTCCTGGCACAATAATTATAGATACTTCATGATAGTGTATGGATGTAAAAATTCTATTTGAAGTTTTGATGAGAGTCTGTGATGAAATGTTGACGCATTGTTTTTACTCATCTGGGGACTTCGATGCCACAGTAGTTTTCAGAGGATAAAAATTCTGCATTTACACATTACTTCCCACTTTCCTCGTTTCTTATCATTTACTTTCTCAACTCAGAGTGCACCTCCCAGCAGAAAATTCCACTGGCAGTTTTAATGTGGCATATACATTTAAAAACTAGACGGAGGAACAGAGGTAGGTTCAGCCAGACAAAGGACATATACTTGGCAAGAATGTACACATATGAAAGCTTATTGCAGTACTAGCAACATCAAGCAAATGACAAGCTGAAAGCTACCTGTACCACTGACAATCAGAGAAGGCTGTACAGTGCACGAGTGCAACATAGTCCACTCTGTACACAACTCTATTGAGAAAGAGAGAAACAGTTTTCAAGACCAAACTGCTGTTTGGCTCTGAACAAGTCACCACAAAGGTCTATACTTCTGTTTCCTCCATTTTCTCTGTTAGTCTCTAGAGGCTGGGTAACAGGGTTCTTCAATACATGCCACATAAACCCCAAAACAAAGTACTCAGTCACAACCCCTGAAATAGAACCATAAAGCTATCAGCAAGGCAAGGGTGGTTTCCAGTTCTGAATTTCAAGTTGGAGCAGCATGGGCTACACTTGGAACTGGAGTGTATCACCTCTTCTGTGCAGCTCTCGCAAAGGCATCCAGCAATACTGAGGAGAAAACTCATCCTAAAGGAGCGCCTTGGACTAGAAAAATACAGCAAAACAGTGCAAAACCAACAGCCAGGCAAATGCAATATGCAGCAAGTTACAGAACATGAGAGGGATAACCATACACAGAATGTAAACTCCTACCCGTTTGTCACTGAAAAATGCATACAGCAATTAACTCTATGCTGTAAAGCCTGTAATTAAAAGATACAAGAGACTCAGGTTTTAGTCATGAGCCCACTTACACAGCTGAGAAATAAGTCATCTAACACAGAGCAAGATCATGCTTAGCAGATGTGGCATAGGCAGAAAGCAGCAGAGATCCAATGGGCAAGGACAGCATGGTCAGAAACTAAGCCAGTTCTGGCTCTACTGGACTGCATGTACAGATTAAGCTGAACCAGAAGAAAGCCAACTTCCCTATAAACCAGGAAATCCATTTACTGACTTGCACACATAGTTGTCCATCTTCTTTCAGAAGCAGCCTTTTGCTAGGATGTTGTTGAAGCCTTGAGATGAACTGAGAAGTGGAAATGCAGCCCCTATGTGCCTTTTCTTTCCCATACCATACTAACACCCATTCATCAGGCCACTAAACAATCTTTGCAGATCACAGAAGCAAATGGCTTGAAGTAGGTAATCTGGAAGTATCAGGAAAATGGGCTTCTGAAGTAATAATATCAAAAGCACTGGCAGCAATGAACTGTAGTAAAAGGAAATGTTATCTTAAATAAGCACAATGATGACAGGGATTTCAGGAAAAGAAAAAAACTCGATTTTATTTCAGCTCCTCAAACATCACATCAGCAGTTCTGAGGCAGAGACTAAAGTGTATCTGTAACTAGTTTTATCTTTCTTCCCCCAGTTAGAGCTTTTATTACAATTGTCACCTAAACTTAGAAGTTCATATTTACATTTTACTCAGTGCTTGTGATTTGTTTACAGTACTGGCATTTTCAATCCAAGTTCCATAAATTATGAAGACAGAAAGAGATAGTGTACAACCAACTACAGAAACTTTCAAGCAGTCAATGTAAGCCCCTCAAAAAGGCGACCAAAGTTGCCAGAGTTCAAATGCTCACAGAAAGATGACAATAAACAGCCTTGCTCATCTCATGAATTAATATCTCCTTCTGCTTCTTTCCTGAACTGATCCATCTCAAATGTGCTTTTTAGGTTTAACTTATGAAAACATATCTGTCATTTTTAAAGTAAAATAATAAAAACAGTTCCTCTTTTGAAGTCTTCAATAGCATGCATTATATCCATTTCCCGCATGGTAGAGGCACTGACATTTTTAGATTTCCATGATTATCAATGTCAAGCTCAGAAAGAAGTAAATCCACAATGAGCTGATTCCTTTCGAAAACATTCTTTAAAAATAAAAGACAGAGAAATTCTGATGAGAATGGTGATAAAGCAGCCAAATCTTAATCAGAGTAAGAAGTATTATGCAGAATGGAAAAGGGAAAGCCATATAAAAAGACCTTTAAAATCATACAGCCAGTTGCAATCCAGGCTGTGGCTGGTGAATTTCTTACGTGGTGATAGCTTTCTGTCTGAGTCAAGAAAACTACACATTCAATCCCATAGGCATAAAGGATGGAAAAATCAGAGGCATTTTTCCTTATAAAGCACTTGATTCATTGGACCTTTACATAATTCACTACACTGAGAGTGCAGAGGATATCCAGAGAAGTGTCATTCAAGACATTTTCCATTGCCCCATTTATAAAAAGGCTCTTAAGCAGGATTATGTAAATTATGTGAATATGCACACACACTTATGTATGGACGCAAACCTCTGCCATTTCTGAGGCACATGTACCCTTTCACATTTTTTATTTCACGAAGAACACAAAACCACTATTGCCAAGTTTTCAAGTCATCACCACTGAAAATGAGCTTTTTCCATTTGAGCACTAATTAAAAAAAATAGAAATGGTAATGGAGCACATGCTACTTTCATGCCTTTTAAAAATACCTTTTACTTGATGCATTATGTTTTGATATATCCCAGTCAAATTAAGCAGAGCCTGGCAATTACATATGGCAATCTGATTAATGACATAATATGATTTATGTGCTTCATTTTAGTACATTGGGTCATTCTGATTTTTTTAATATATTCTTACAGATGTGAATGAGCACCACATTAAATCCTGCCTCAGACAAAAATCTCCCATTGAGATTGAAATGACTGAACATTTTCATTTAATGGGGATTGAGTAGGGAATTTGGGTTAGGTTTTTTTTTTTTTTAAAAGCAGCCCAAGTTCCAACTAAGGGAATTTTCAGAGAAGTCGATACTGGCAAATGCCAGACATTTTAAAGACACTAAATAACTATTAAAGTGCATATATAGGCATATGAAACCTACAGAAGATCCAGACCTTTCCAGATTTGGCAGTTCTCTGGGGCTACACCATTCCGTAACAAACTCCACTGACATCAGTTTACCACAGTTCAGGTTTTGATACAGGCCACAGTACATTTTTACATTTGCATGAGCCGCAGAGCCAAAGAACATGCATGTCCGACAAAGATGCAATTCCAAATCACTCTGTGTCAAGATCAACTATGAAAGGCATGGAGGCAGAGCCATAGTCTCTTATTTCTTTCTCCTTACAGAAGGTACTAATAGCACAAGAAGAAACTACATGATCCAGAATCCCTCTCCACTCCTCAACATTCAGCAACTGCTTATGCTACACACATGTAGGAACCTGCCTGGATTGAATGAAATGCTTTTTTATACCACTGACTGTCTGGACTGTTGAGAATCAATCAATTACAAGCCATAACTTAGGGTAATGTAACTTCTTTGACATGAGATCCTGTCTGGAATGTTTTTTTTATTAAATTATTGCTATTTTTAGCAAGTCCACAAAACCAAATGAGAAGAAAATAGTTTTCTAGTCCTTAAAATATCTCAAATTGCAATATTAACTTGGAGCTTTCTGCTGGTCCTAATACTGCTTCTTCTCATGTCAAACAATTAACAGAATTGGGCCATTTCTGAGAGCTTTGAAAATCCAGCTTGCTGATGACTATTTGATTCATCCAGCTTCTTTCTCATTACAACAGTTTCAGAAATAATGAGAAAGTGAGCTAAAAAGAGTATAAACACATCATCAAAATATTTGTTGGAATTCTGAAAATTTTCAACAAACCTCTAAGACCAGGGGGGAGTCAAAGACAACAGGCTAAAATTCAACTACAGCATTTCATTTACGTATTTTTTTCAGTCAATATGTGTTTTAGTGAATTGCACGTATTTCTATTTTACAGAAACATTATGTCACAATATCCTTGTATTATCCCTGCAAAAGCTTTCTGTTATATCTCTTTTCCTTGTAGTTTTAGGCAATGTTTAGACCTATCTGACACTAAAGACAATTCAATTCATTAAGCTTAATTATAAGGGATTGGAGTCAGGGATTAGTTTACTGCTTAAGTGTACACAGTAATTATTACTGATGTTAAGAAGGATATTTAATCACTAAGAGGCTCCTATTGCATTATTGCTGGTGACACTAGCACCAGATTACCAAAATTGTGTCTTCAGGGTTCATCAGGATCACACAGGCATGCAGGATTTTTTTCATTCTGTTTCCTTCTACATGGTTTACTTTCCATTGCTTTGTGGACCAACAGAGAAAAGAAGGGAGCAAGGCTGTTCTTCTCATTTCATTGGGGAAAATTAACAAACACCACTAAGACACAAGTAAGTCTCAAAACACAGCAGTTTGTACCAGGACTTCGAACTCCAGCAAGTCCAAAGAGGCAACTCCCAAAGGTGCTTAACAGGAAAAGTCAAAACTGACTCACGTTTCTTCATTCTTAATAAGCCAGTATGGAATTTGCAGTTTATAGCCTGAAGTGAAGACTTGCTGGGCAGGTTCCCATGCTCCACACTACTGCAATTGCTTAACTAAGAGCCAGGCCGCATTTTATGTCCCTCACGGTCTTCACATCAACTCTGGCTGCTTCTGTCTAATTCTACTACAGCTGATCAGTCTGGTGTAGGAAATACTGGCGAAAGAGTCTCCAGACTAGGAGACGCTAGGAAGTCATACCAGCTCATCCCAGTGGTCTCATTTTATTCTCTGAACCAGGACACATGACACTGCAGCAATCCTATTTTTGCCTCCTTGTTGCTGAAATGCCACTGCTACCAACAGCAAAACTATCCTTACTTTTCAAATTGTATCTGAACTCTTTTTCCAGTTCATTTTGTGTCATTAATAACATTCTTTGTTATTCCTATTTTGCTTTTTTCCAGTACTTTCCCCTAAGAGAAACCCAACACACTAGGTAGTCAAAGCAATACAATCTTCTCTCCAATTCATGTTATTTTGGACTGACTGGTAAAAGCTGTGATCTCTTACTGACTGGATGTACCTGGTTTAATTAAAGGATCAAGAGACATGTCATATTAGGAGGGACAATGGAGAATTATTACAGCTGCTGAAAACAACATCTGCAATATCTCAGCAAGACCAAAATTTTGGACTGTTGATTAACCAAGAGGTTACTGTGATATTTTGCAGTGGGGATCACCTGTCAGGAATCTAAAGTTCACCTTCATTCAGAAAAATCTTTCCCTTCCTCTGTCAAAACAGAAAGTAGCCACTCCATATCCTGGAACTTCCAAACTGTTTATAACAAAACTATTATAACATTGCTTTTTTTTTTTTTTTTTTTCCTTTTTAAATAGAGTGATGTAATGTATGTCCATTTCAAAAGGCATAGCAGAACAGAACTTGACATACCCTATTCTATCTTGTCTATTTTAAGTAAACTTGGTGGACTCTGTCCTGTTTTATACCTAATAAATATGCAAACATGTCACATTCAAGAAAGTAGGATTGTTTTTATAAACTTTCTCTCAGAAAACTCTATCAGTCCTGAAAACAGTTAGGTATATTAATATTCTAATATAAAACTGAAAGTGCATCATTGTTATATAATCACAGGGAAATAAAAATGTAGAATTAAGGGTGAGGTTATTTGCAGGGTGTGTTCTCATGGCAGGTAATGCTGAAGATCACTATTCCTGTAATATATTACAGAAGTAGTTAAAAAACAAGAATGATACTTTAACTCAGCTGTTCATAAACTCATTTGGCTGGTAACAAACTGTTTGTCTGGAATTGTTATACCAAATGATGTCAAGCCACTTTACAGGCAAAAGTATTATACAGTTCTTGCAGATAACTTTTCTGAGAATGAGAGGTTGCTTAACTGCTTCATGAAGAAAAAAAGATATTTCCAAATATGGAAAACAAAAATAACTTGCAGCCAAACAGTTTTTAATATTTATGAAACATTTTTTTTAAAAAGAGTATTTTTAATTTGGATGTACATAAGACATTCAATGTTAAACTACATCTTGGTTTCCTTAAGATTCTTTAACTGCTTCTGAAAACTTTGTTCTGTCTAGATAATTTTTAAATGACAAAAAAATTCTGTTTAATTCAAACAACTAAGATGTTTCTAAATTCTTTCCCTCATTTTATTTCTATCAGCTTAGCTCTCTAGCCACCTCAAAATATATTCCTCCCCTTTGGAGGAAGAAGGAATACTAAAGATCATTGCATTCAGAAGCAGAAGACATAAGAGAAAAGGTCTAAATGTCATGAGTCTTGGTCTCATTTCCCTTTCCCTGGGGGCTGAGCACTTGTGTACATTATATGTTTTTCACTGCAGATTCATCATGCAGCTTCTCAGGAGACCATGAAATCACCTAAACCATGCTTCTACCAGCCACAGAAAGAGACTGATCTATTTTTACCAGAGAAAGCTGAAATGGAAACCCAGACCAGCTATTCCTGCTTCTGATATCAGGAACATTGCTTGTGGAGACAGTAACTGCTATGAGGATCCTACTGCTATCTTTTCCCCCTCAAAACCAGCTGCAGTTTGCTATGACGCCATCTTGGCTTTGACAGGGGCCATTAGCATGGTTTTCCCAAAATCTAGAATAAGCAAGGAAGACAATGCAAAGGCTCTGGCAATTCTTCTATTTACTCTGTCTCTGGCCAGAGCCAGCCCTTCTTTCCTGCACTTTTGCTAAACTTGAAGCAATATCAAACCTAAGTGCCTGACTAGGAAAAGGATACATCTTTGGCAGGCATGTTATTTTTCTTTAGTCTTCTGGAAATTACAATTTTTTTATTTAGCTTAATTAAGGATATGCCAAATCAGCAACAAAAATATGACTCTGGGGCAAATAAAACTAATTGCTCATAAAATGGCTTCTCACAAATAAATACAAAAAAAACCCAAACAGAAAAAAGAAAAACCAAGATTTTACACAGCGAATTTCTTCTTTCTATGTTTTATGGGAAAATAAGCAAGCCAGTAAGGCTCAATAAGAAGCAGAAATCACACTTCTTACAACTGTAGCAAGAAGTTCTCTGTTGCAAGTAATTTCTCACAAAGCCTTCCAAGCTTAGGAACCAGCACGTATACAGTATTCCAGTAGTTGCCAGCATGCCTCAAAGACTGCAAAGGTACATTACAAAACTGTGACTCTCTACATCTGTGTTTTCTACCACAGACAAATATTAATAGAAAAAAACTATCTGTGAGAAGATCAACATCAGTCTATTACTAGTCTACAATTCAAGCAAGGCCAAGTAACCTGAAGTACTTGGTTTTGATCAAGGTGTGCATTTCCTTCTGTGGACTATACAACTAGCCTGTCATTTTTAAGAATGTTTTTTGGGCAAACACACACTTGCTAAGGCAGCCCTACCAGATCACCTCCCAGAGGACCCTTTTCTAGCCATCTACCCTCACTCCAAGTCAGTATGTGCTAACTTGCATAAAATGACAAACGCCTAACATTGTTTCAAGAACTTCTTTCATCTGGCATGAATTTTACCTGTAACAAAATTCAGAAGGACACAAAGATGTTTTAAAGCTTCACAGTGACATATGTGGAAAATAGAAGCTGTCCTACTCAATATGGCTTGTTTCACTATACATTAACAGCAGAGCCCCATGACTTTCAAGAGCATATTACCCATAAACAAACTAAAATTCAGGAAATTCGCAGTGTCTGAGATTAGTCCGAACAAGAATGGGTGATCAGCATCTCCTTGGTCTGATCTTTTTTCATGCCACAAGCCATGGGCCCCACCTTTTAACTACCTTGACAAGCTCATGAGGTCTGTCAGATCCTTAGCAGCTGTTTTATAAAGTTTAGAGAGTTCATCCACATGACAATGAAGTTGTACTGGTGCTTAATTACCTTCCCTGTGAAAACAGCATGTGTCTTATTCCTAGCTTCTGGCTAGCTTTTGCTCCACAGAAAGAAGTGTAAACATTGAATTAGTTTTTTGCTATTGCCAAGCTTTCTCGCCTTCCATAGGGGGATGAATGAAATGGATCCATTTAACTAATAAAACAGCTTTTATTGGAATAGTAAAATCATCATATCAGCCAGTACAGTGACCTGTAATTCCAGTGATGAGCTGGCTGCCATGGCTGAGGACAATACTCAAAGAAACAAAGAAGCCAAGGCTTGGGGAGGTAAAAAATTTTCGCAAAGGGGGAAGAAAATGTCAAGTGATTTGATAACCACTTGCAAATGATAAAGTTTTGCACAGGTCCTAGTGACTTGGAAATATACTTGACTAATTATCTTCACTTGCCAATATTTATAGAGAAAGTGTAAAGTATGTGCATAAAGTGTGCAGATTTTATATAAATGCACACACTTTGCTATAAAAATGCTCTCTTTGTCCCCTGCTTAAGAATAAAAGCGATAGCATCATCCAATCAAATGAAGAAGCAAGAGCAGTTCAAGGGGAGAATTATTTTTATTGTAAATTTCCAGAGGGAATTAACCAATTTTCTGTATTATGATAGAATCAGCATATTGTAGATTGAACCTCTAGATAATGTCAAAGCAGAAGAGGTGCTTTCAGATTTGTGTGCCTGCTGAATCTCAAACACAAAAGGCTGCTGTACTTCTGTTTGCTCTGCAGTTTTCTCATCAATGTGCACATTATTGGACCTTACTGTGGTTGCAATGAACACTTCAGGCTGGCTGATGAGAGAAGTGAAAATACCCCTTGGACCTCATGCAATTCAGTACTTGGCAATGACTGCCCCTCCCATCAATGCATGGGTGATGGTGAAAGAAGGGAAAGAAATGAGATCATGGCCATATGCAAAGAATTTTCTGAGCATGGGTACATGCCATGCTGTTTAAAATAAAAAAAGTCTTTTATTATTATTGCTATCCTACAATCTAATCCTGAATATGATTACTTCATACAGAAAAGAAGTTGGCAGGGAACCGACATGAAAATAAGGGCAATACAGAATAGCTAGGAAAAGCAACAGAGAGCTCATAACCTTCAAACCCTGCTTTCCCACATTCAATTAGCATATACATTTAATATCTCCTGCAATGTTCAGGAAAATGACACAGTGCCCTTTTGGATATATTTTATTGAAAGCAGTAGATTCAGTGTTAGATATAGTGAAATAAGCATTAAAGATTATATTTCACTCTTTGAGTTTGAATGAATTTTTAGAAGAGCAGGTGTGAATGAATAGAATCATAGACTCACAGAATGGTTTGGGTTGGAAGGAACCTTAAAGATCATCTAGCTCCAACACCCCTGCCATGGGCAGAGACACCTTCCACTAGACCAGGTTGCTCAAAGCCCCGTCCAACCTGGCCTTGAACACTTCCAGGGAGGGGGCAGCCACAGCTTCTCTGGGCAACCTGTTCCAGTGTCTCACCATCCTCACAGTAAAGAACTTCTTTACATCTGATCTAAATCTACCCTCTTTCAGTTTAAAACTGCTACCCCTCATCCTGACACTACACCCCCTGATAAGGAGTCCCTCCCCATCTTTCCTGCAGGCCCCCTTTAAGTACTGGAAGGCCGCTCTAAGGTCTCCCTGGAGCCTTCTCTTCTTCAGCCTGAACAATCCCAACTCTCGGCCTGTCCTCATAGGGGAATCCTATGTGCTCCAATCCCTTGAACATTTTCACGGCCTCTTCTAGACCCACTTGAGCAGGTCCATGTCCTTCTTATGTTGGGGGCCCCAGAACTGGACACAGTGCTCCAGGTGGGGTCCCACAAGAGCAGAGTAGAGGGGGAGAATCACCTCCCTCAACCTACTGGCCACACTTCTCTTGATGCAGCCCAAGGTATGGTTGGATTTCTGGGCTGTGAGCACACATTGCTGTCTCATAGTCAGTTTTCCATCTGCCAATACTCCCAAGTCCTCCTCTGCAGGGCTGCTCTCAATCCACTCATCACCCAGCCTGTATTTGTGCTGGGATTGCCTCGACCCATGTGCAGGACCTTGCACTTGGCCTTGTTGAACTTCATGAGTTTTGCACAGGCCCATGCAATAGGAAAGAGGATGGTACTGAGCTACTCAAGTAGCAAGCTATACAAGTAAATTCGGTATCACTGCAGAAATGGGATGCCTCCTAGTTTCCTACTAGAGTTCCCTGTATTTCTTACTGTTCTCCTAGTTTCTTAGGGAACAAATGCAGCAGCCCACTGCAGCTTCTAGTCTTGAGGGCACTAACCAGGACACATCCAGTTTTGTAGAGCTGGAAATAGGCATGTTGCATTTTACATCCAGAAGGCTTAAGAAAAATGAGAAGGAAAAAAAAAAAATCAAGTTGCCCCAGCCTTGGGGTTAAGTACTGCCCCAAGACCCAGATGACACAACCATCTAGAAGTAATTTCACCTTCCACATTCAGCTGTGGTATAACACACACTAGGAATGCTTTCTTATTTAATCTTCATTGTGGAGTGGATCCGCAATGATGCTTGAAAATTTCAGTCATTAATTATCCTGATCATTCAAAATGAAGCTGTGCTTTAATCTTTTAGCCACTGTATGTTGCTGTTCCTTTGTTTGATAGTTGTACATCTGTTACCGTATTTCTTAAGCTTTCAAATAGGTATTGCTAGGCTGTGTTCAGACTGATCTACTTTTGCTTTGAAGAAATAGAATACATAAGCAAGTATGCTTGTAACCAGTAGTTTGATTTTCAGGATCTCTGTTATCCTCCTTGCAGTTCTCCTCTTGATTTTCCCACTACTTCTTAAGCTATAGACATGAAAATTAAAGATGCATTCCAGTAGTGGTCATAACAGCACTAAAGCACAGTATAAACATTGTACTCCTATTGTACATTGCTCTTTATATATTTGTTTTCATTTAAGTCTCTTGACTCATAAGCACCATATGGCATTCATCATTCAGTATTCCATTCATCACCCATCAGATTGCCTAGCTCCTTTCTAGAGAGGCGGTGTCCTAGGACAGAGCTCCCACCCATGCATGTACAGTGAGCATTCGTCATCTTTTCACATGATCATACTGGAATGCACATTGCTTGCAGTTTTTTAATAAGCTGCGTGCAGACTGCAATGATTTCAACTTCTTTATTGTTAGTTACTCCTTTAGCTTTAATGTCATCTGTAGATTTTATCAGTAATAATTCTAGCTTTGTTTGATGAAAATATCTTACAAGTAGAGCCAAGGACCAAGCCATCCAAGTCCCCACTAGACACACATGTACAGCTGCAATGATTCTAGATTTACAATTTCATTATAGTTTGTTTAATATGGACCGTATTGATATTGCTTATTTCTGCTTCTTAAGTAAAATGTCACGCAATACCATCTCTGTACTACATCTCTTCTGCAAAATAGATATAAAGTACTTTTCTGCTTCACACAGATATGAGAGTCTGTACTGAAGCACTTTGATACTGTGACATTAACAGACAACAAAGAAATGCAGATATCTGTTTTTAAACCACGACCATTCAACTTTCTCACAGGAAAGTAAGTGTTGAAAAGCACTGCTTTAGCTCTAGACTTTATTGGTGGGAAAGCAGAGTGAAGAGATCAGTATTTCTGAAAAGTCAGCCCCAAAGGTTTCTGTGAAAAAAGAGTCCTGGAAACAGAGAGGACCAAGAAGAACTGAAGGTAGGGTTCACTGTTAAAAAAGCAGGCAAAGATCTTGTCTTGTCAGAGGGAAGTGAGTGTAAACACTGAGGGAGAAATACTAAATAGAGGGAAGGTTGAGGCTTAAAAACAAGTGTAAATGTGGCAGACCTGTACTAAGCAGCAGTGGAAAATTTTCAGACTGGAAAAAAAATTGTTCTTCCAAGCTTGGAATCTTGGAGTCATACTTTCCAATATGCCCCAGCTTGCCCAGCTGAGGAAAAATAAGCATCAGTGCAAACCCCTGGGTGCTACTGCCTACTGAAACCAAGTATTTCAAACAGAACCTTCAGAGAGAATCCTTAACAAAATGTACAGTCTAAAGCTGTACGGATGAAGTTTCAAACGTGCTCAGCACCTCACAGCTCCCTTTGTTCTCAGTGGGGAAGCTCTTCTCCATTGTTCTGAGTGAGAGCAGCTATGAGCGCTTTCAAAAGCCCAGTCCATAATCTCAAAACCCCTTCAATTTGCAGGATCAAAAATAACTTTTGCAATACATAGCTTTACCGCCAAAAGAAGTGTAATTCACACCAATGCTGGGTAAATAATTTATTAATTAATTTATTTTAAGTCTTATTGCCTCTTAAGCAAAGTAATAAGGATCCCTCTACTATGTTAATGTGCAGTTTTAGTACCCAGAAATACATCACAATAAATAAAAGGAAGACAGTACATAGTCTAATAAAAAAAAATAAAAATATTTTAAAAAATTTTTTTTCTGCAATGCAGTACATAAGCTTGCAGAATTACTTTAAGCATGGCAGTTGCTCACCAAAAGCAGTGCTCACCACAAAAAGACAGGTGTATTCCTAACATTTGAGGAAACTATGCAGTGTCCTGTCCCTGTAACAAAGACACACCAAAAGGTTCTTGCAGTCTCTCTGATCATCAGGATCATGAAGTCATTCAGCAGGCTAGTAGTAAAACTGGAAAGAAAATACAGGCCCTTCTGTGTTCCCATTAGTGTTCTGTCCACTAACAATAAACAAATCAATAGTAAACAATAATAATGAAATGACATTTTAATTCTCAGAAGGCATCATCTACTTGAAGGGCAAAGAAAGGCAAAGACACAGGACTGAAAAGCATATTAAAAGATTGCCTAGAGCCATCTCCATCCTCTGAAAAGTGTGTCTAGTCTTTTGTTACAATATCTCTGGTACTTGAGACTGCATCATATCCAGGCAGCCCAAGCTCTTACCAGTCTACCGTTACAAAGTTTAACCTAACACATCTTATCTAAATCATCCTTTCTGAAGTTCAGGCATATCACTACTTGTCCTATCAGTGCGACAGCCTTTTATAAACCTGCAAACAGCTCTCCTTGATTTTGCCTTTGCCGTAAAATCCTTTCCCTTTACCAATGGCAGAATATTACTTCTTTCCAGTGAAACAGAAAAGCCTATCAAATGAAACAGCAGAAGCTACACTAGGTAGGACATTCAGAGTCAGACTACATAGAAACAGGTTGCATTGGGGAAGGCATTCAAGTTGAATAGCCTACAAGGACTGTTCCAGTTCTCTTAGTCAGCACATGGAGAAGGGCTCAACTGAGCAAGTAACATCTCAGAGCATTGTTTTTGTTCTTACTTTTTAAGTGTCTTGTTCAGGTAGGTCTTGTGTTGAATATGCTTTCTCTGTGTACAGAACTGAGTACTCAGTGGCCTGATCTCAGCTGGCATTTCTAGTTGTCATCTGAGCAAAACCACAAACTATATGTTGATGTTTGAACCCAGCTAGAGTCAACTGCTTATCCCTGGAGAACCCTGACTGTCCTCAACCAGCTGGAAATACTGTTTAAGTTATGATACACACAGGCCCCACACTAACAGAGCACTTAAATTCAGAGCCAATATTTACTTAAACTGATTTTGTTTCTACATGGTTCCCTCTACAAATTCCAATATAGTTAGTTTGAAAGTAATTTTCTATCTAAAACTTTTAAGCTAGAAACATTATACAACAATAAAATTTGGGGCTGGGGGGAAGAGAAGACAATTATTTCAAGAATCCAGTGTACAATATGCAAGGCCTGTGAATAAGCATGCTAATCTTTTCCTGCATTTATTTTGCAAGAACTCAACACCAGCCTATGCAAATGCACTGTAATTATTCTTGTACTCTACAAAGAGCTCAGGTGTCAGTATCTGGTGGAAAACCCACATAGCAGGTAGCTGTGATTTTTCTAACTTGACAAGTTCCTGTTTGCTAAGGATTTTTTTAATTGGAAATTTATCTGGTGTGGGAGAGATGTTTTAATCAGGCATCAATCTCCAAATTTTAAAGATGTAAAGTAGGAAAAAATGAATTGTGAAACTAAAGTACTTCTACATGATAAATTTCCAACTAGGACCATTCAGGGAGAATTTATGAGGAAAGATTTATATATTTAACTACTTTTTTAAATTAAGTAATATGTCTTCTGAACATCTTGCTTTTCATTATCACCTAGCAAAATAATCTATGGCATATTGTCTGCACATTGTCTCTTATCTTGTTATGTGAATAAGGAGGGCTATGATTTTAAAGACAGTTTTCGGGTGAGTTTCCAAAAAAAAAATAAAGATTCGTTATCATCGTAATTAGGTCTGTAAAAGACAGGTTCATAGATTGTACCATATTACATAAGACAATCTTGCTCTGGGCAAGAAATCAGTGCTTGACATTCAGAGCTCCTCTTCTATATCCAGCCCATTTCTTATAATCACATTGCAAATGGGGACTTCCAGAGTAATTCATGGTAAGAGGGTCACAGTCAATCCTGGATGCTTTGGAAAATTCCACCAGCACCACCCATATCTTCATCAATCCTAAAGTAGCAGTCAGGATCTGCTGCTTTCCTTACTTGTTCTGCAGTGTCTCTGCTATCGCTAAGAAACTTAGGGTTTTTTGTGGCTGGTGAGATATAACTTCACCTTTCCCCACAGCATTTGGGCTCAAGAAAACCCCTTCACCAACATGTGTAAAGACAGACAGCCATACAGAGGAACAGGAAAAATCATGTAATTTTGTTTTCCAGCTTAGGTACAGCCCAAGTTTGACACATGGAATGGCTAGAATATTAAATATGCTCCAACAGTATTTTGGATTCTGTGATGAAACAATCTGATTACCATAAAAACAAAGGGGCTGTAGAGCTACTCAGGCTGTGATCCTGATAAGAGAGCTGCTGCTCTGAGGAAGCCAGACTGCTGTCATAAACTGGATTTCATCAATTCAGGTTTTTTGAGAAACTAATTTGATTTTTCTCTCTCATGCAAGATGAAATCATGGGAGTGATCTGAAGCTGAATAACAATAAAAAAAAAAATAAATGTGTAGTCATTTGTTGACAGAAGCCCAACATAGCTGAGGAAAATGTAGAAGTGCCAGGTATTGGGGGTGTTATCCCCTTTTCATGCTGTTTTAGTACCATTACACTTTTCTCACAGCAGATGACAAAACCTGGAGCTTATCAAAAGAAGAAAGCACCCAAGCCAGTGGACATGACCTTCACAACCCTGCTTAAGCTAAAAAAAAGGAAGACCAAAGGCAAAGCTACCATAATTCTGGGCAGGTCCTTCCAAATCCTCTTGGCTCTCTCCCCCTACCTTTTATCTCTTTGGATCACCTGTTCAGCATCAAGGTCAATAAGAGATCTAAGCATGGCTGAAGGGTGCAAGCACCACTGTGATACAAGTAAATAACAGGAGTACAGAAAGCTACAAGGGGCAGCTGAAGCATGGCAGAAGGAAATACACATCAGTTGAAGACCTGCACCATTACAGATCACTAGAATAACACAAGTCAAGCAGAGATTGCATGCAGCTCAGACTAACATATGGAATACCCAGTGATCTTTAGAAGGGAATTTTCAGTCTAGCACACAGCACAACATTCTCTTTAGACAGAAAATCCATGGATTTAAACAATAAATCTTGATATAAAACACCAAAGCATACCTCTGTGTCTTTGAAGTCCACTTCCACAGTCTGCCCTTGAAGTTCTAGAGCTGGACCTCAAAGATAAACAAATACACAAATCTCATCTCTACTTGGGTAATTTTTCAAACTTTATCTTGCAAGAATTAAATGAAGTCTAAGTTTTGTTATTTCCAAAGCATTTAAGTCATTTAAGAACTTGAGTAATGCAAGATACATAGACTTTGAGAGAACTAGCAGGCTTACAAAGCTTAGATTCCATTTGAAAAACCCACCATCTCCACAGTGCAATCTGTTTTGATCACTATCAACAATTTTTATGGTTAAATTGCTTTGTCAAAAGTAGCAAACTAACTAGTTTTGCGGACAAAGCACTGAACATATCAATCATTTCAAATTGCTGTGCTAACGTTTCTGCTCAATCTGTGTAACTCCGCATAAAAGTCTCTCTTTTGGTATGGACTAGGTAACCAGTGCCAGGAAATCATAAATGGTTGTGAAGAAAGATACACAGATACCCAGAGGCTGAAGTTAATCCTGATGAGATTTGACACATTGACACAGCAGTGAGCTGAGAATATTTTTCCTGCCATTTGTCTATTTGTTCATAAGAAATACAGCAGCAGCTCTGTTTGCAGATGTGCTTAATTTATTTAGATTTCTTCACCTGTGATAAAGACTTACAGAAAGTTCTTATTTGGAATAATGAGCAGATGAAATAATTCAACATGGAATAAGCTGTAAATAGTACTTGATTCTCAGGCGACATATAAATGCAGAAGGAGAGAGTGAACAAGTTCTCATGAAACTAAGCAAATGCATTATTCAGTTACCTGTTATTTAATTCACCCACTACTATTCCCTGTCTCTTCCCAGCAACTGCTGGGACAAACAGTTCCCTTTGATACACTTACACATCTGCTTCAGACAGAGGACCACCTGACTGCACTTTATTACTGCAATCCCTCCTGCTGTACATACAGAAGAGCTAAACATTTCAAAAGCTCATAAAATGCTAAGGAAACCCAGCTTCCAAGTGAAAATCATAGGGAGTTAGGGACACAAATGCATGGAAAGATCAGGGTTGCTGGGCCCTCCTGTACCACTAAGATGAACTTTGGCCCACATACTTAAAAGCCTTTGAAAATGGGATTGTTTAACTTCCATTGACACTTGAAAACTAGGTCCAGGCTCAGAGAGTGCAAGACTGAGCAGGGCAATAATTTCTCAATATTATCCTTGTTGTTTCTCCTAGGTTGGGTACTCATTTGGGAACTCAAGTAAGAGCCCATTTGTTCGTTATAGCTTTCCAAATTGTGTGTTACCAATAGGCAGGTCTTGTGAAAGAATCACAGCACAACAAAATATCATCTCATTATTCTCTGCAATGGGCATGTCTCCTAAAATCATCTGGAAAGTGTATGACCAGAATGCTACTCACTAGTTTGACTTGATGTAGAATTTAATTGACAAACTGCTCAATTCCAACTACCTAGTTTAATTCAGATATTATGGGAGATAAGAAAGCCTCTCTCAAACATTACATCTACAGTAACTTTTTCAATTTCTTCTTTTGGAAAATATCACATTCTATTTTGATGCAGTGCATGAAACATAACCTATGCTGTAATATATCAGAAGTTCTGGCAGGCCATGTGAAAGCATAGTGCAGTTTAGGCTTTGGGAAGAATGTTTCTACCAACTGTAGCAGTTTCCATTCCACATTGGTTTGCCTCTATTTCCTACCAAACTTACATTCAGCAGTGCTATTAGACGATTTAAGCAGCCTGCCAAGACTTTCTCCATGCCTTTCTCTTTCTCCTCCCATTATCTACCCGCCTCTTCTCAGCACAGAGGCTACATGGACTGTGGTCCCACTGAGTGAGAAAAGCATCGATCTACTTTGCCAGAATGTAATACCTGGTTGTATGATCAGAAAGATTCAAGCAGTCCACCCGGATGTCCAGTTTAGGCCCAGCTGAATCTTTCAACAAGCTTGCTCTCGTGGAATAGACTTTGTAACTTGTCAGGGATTACCTCACCTCACTTCAGTCAGCTAGAAGTTAGCTACCCAGTCTAGGCCAGTTAAACAAGCCTCCCATTAGGAACCAAGTGAGGTGTCGTCAAAAGACAACTAATTTCATTTCCTCCACTTCAGATGTGTTTTGCACTAAGAGAAATCTCAAGCAGCCACAGAAAGAGCCCAGACAAGTAGAATAGATGATGTGCTTAATACTGGGAGAGATCAGTTTGGCTCTTGGTGACTGAAAATGCTCTCTGGTTTCCACAGTATCAACTGGGACCATTTGGATAATTCTGCTGTCACCACAGCAGAAAATTGATGGCCCTCTTCCCAGGGCAAGGAAGAAAGAAGCATCACTTCACCTGTACTACATCTCTTTTCAAGCTGTTCTTCAACACACCCTGATATGACTCAGGAGTGTACACTGGGAGGAAATGCCCACTGCAGTGCTCCATTTACCCTGAAAGCTGTTAAAACTTCCCACTGCTCTTACTGTGCCTGAAATCAGTGGTACTGCTTGCATTAGTCATGTTTTTCATGCACTTTCACAGTAGAAGAGCCATCTCACATCAGGAATGTCACTCAGGTTCAGTAAGTCTTGTCCCAGTCTCATTACCAAGTTTCTAGTGCATCAGAATATCATCATCAAACCCAATGACTTAATCTTACTTGCAATCTAACTCTAAAGTATGCTGCGCTTCAGAAAACTCAGCTCTTGCCTAGTAGCTTTCTCCTGTGCCACGAGCTTGGGATGCATCTCTGCAAGGCAGAGGAAGCGCATGCCTCTAACCACTCCATGAACTCTTCTCCCATCCATTAATCAAACCAAGGAAAGAGAGTCTTGGCAGAAGATCTCCTGAAAAATGAAGACACACTTCAGTAGTATGCCTGTGATGAAGGAGGCCTTGGGGACCTCCATACCCAATTAAAGCTTCTGTGACTTATAAGGAAGAAAGGTAAAAAGGGGAAACACATACATGACAGAAAATTATAGAAGCCATTCAGGCAGGCTTCTATATATCTGAGTTATTACTACATGTTAATGATTTATTATTATTGCTTGTTTTAAGTTGCAACACACTACTTGCATTGTAATCACCTGCCTATAAAATATGCTGTAGGAGAGATCACCACATTCTACCAAGATCGGCTCTGCTGTGTTTCGGAGAGAAACATGTAATTACAAAAAAAGGCATCACAGACTAAACTTGTCAGGTTGATTTTACAATAGGCATAGGAAGCTGTCCACATCAAAGCTGCAGGCCTTACATGTAAGGCAAAACTGACAGACACAAAAATTTTCTTCTTAAATTCTAATCAGAAGCTTTTCTGGATCAAATCAGTTTTCTTTACACTTTGAATGTAACAGCAGAATCAAAGTCTGGTTTTGGTCTCTCCTTTCATTATTTTAATGCAGGTAATCCTAACAGCAGAGCATTAACTACTGCACACAGAGGTGTACACTGACAGTCTGGACACAGCTGAAGGGCAGGAAAACCTGGCTTCATGGGAAAAGACAGGTATTTCCATCAGATTCAGCTGGGCCAAGATTTCAATTCAATATTGAATAGGTTGTACCTCAGAATTTAAGCCTTGTCATAAACACCTTCTACTCAGGTTTGGATATTTCAGAAACATTCTGCTGTACTCAGCATATCTAAAATGGCTAGGAGAAAATACAGGATGGTATCATGGTTTAACCCCAGCTGGCAACTAAGCACCATGCAGCAGCTCACTCACTCTTCTCCGAGCCTCCACCCCACCCCAGTGGGATGGGGAAGAGAACCAAGAACAAGTAAAACTCATGGGTTGAAATAAGAACAGCTTAATTATTAAAATTTTTTAAAAAATATTGTAATAATATGATTAAAATGATGATAAAGAGGAAGATAACAGAAAGAGAGTGAAATAAAACCCGAGAAAGGCAAGTGATGCACAATACAGCTGCTCACTACCTGCTGACTGATGCTCAGCAAGTTCCTGAGCAGCAACCTGGCCCTCCTGGCCAACTCCCCCCCATTTATATACTGGCCATGACATCATATGGTATGGAATATTCCTTTGGCCAGTTTGGGTCAGCTGTCCTGGCTGTGTCCCCAGCCTTCTTGCTGTCAGGACATAAGAAGCTGAAAAATCCTTGACTTAGTATAAACACTACTTAACAACAACTAAAGCATCAGTGCGTTAATAACATTATTCTCATACTAAATTCAAAACACAACACTGTACCAGCTACTAGGAAGAAAATTAACTCTATCCCAGCTGAAACCTATGCAAAGCAGGTATGTTGCTTAAACAACAGTTTAGAAAGCTTGGCTTACTGTCCTCTGTTTTAGAGTGAAACAACGTAACATGCTGCATCCATAACGCCAGCCAACAAAGCTCCAAATTTTGTAGTACTTGAACAAAACCATCATGCAGAGAGCTGCAAGAAACATCTTCTCATTGAACCATGAAGACAATGAAAATAATTCTATTTTAACACCAAAGAAAAATTCAATTTTATAAAAACACCACACTCCAAGTAAACCAGTCTCTTGTGTCCCATGTGAATGTCCTAACTTATAAGCCCAGAGCCTCAACTGTTTCAGCCTCTCTCTGTGGCCCAATAACATTTACACAAAGCTTAGTAATTTTTTTATAGGACAGGCAGCCGAGAAAGTCACACAGCATAATCTTGTACGCTGATTTTCAAGAGGGAAAAGAAAGAAGAAAAAAAAATTCTGACTCTGAACCACATAAACTGAAGCCCTAAACCCTGCCTCACACAGTGCCGAGAAACATCCTAACTCCTGAGCTATTTGATATTCAAGCATCAGAGAGAACAGATTTTCCACCACAATCTGGGGAATGGTGCCAAACCCCCAATGTGAATTTTAACGTTTCCTAAATCAACATTTTGGTTTGAACAAACTTTGTTGATACTTTCAGCAGCCCCAAAAATATACAAAATGTAAAAGAACTTATTAAGAGCAGTTTACTATTCTCCATTAAGAAGCTTGATATTTTCTGTTCTGATCAGTTCCACTACTTCTGAATGGGGTCAATTTCGTTGCCAGAGGCAAGATGCTATTATTTTCATCCTTTTTGGGCAACCCTCCAATCAGGTCACAAATAAATACCAAGCATACACACACACACAAAGAATTTTAGACACCTCTGCATCTCTATGTCTTTAAGAGAAACTACAAAGAAAACTCATTCTTTTCTATGTACCTAAAGACCTGTGCCTTGCCAGTGGAGCGCAGAGAAAGTGATGATGCTTGTGTATGACTTTCAAAAAGCGTTATGAAGGGCTTTCAAAATATGTGGGGAGAGAACCACCAAGAATGCTGAAGCAATTAAACATTAAGTATCTGCAGCTGAAATGAGTAAGAAAGCTCTTACTGAGACTGGTAGTAAGGGCTTTGGGGCTCAATTGTCAGTCAGGAATCCACAAATTCATTAGGAGTAAATTTGAAAGAAAAAACAAGCTTTTCACCTTCTCCACTGACATAATGAAAGCTTTTTCTCTCCCTGTTCCCATTCAAGTATGAACGGCTACAGGTGGTCTTCTTTCCTAATTATCCTTCTAAAACACTTTTGCAAGATGATTTCTTTGGTATTGTCCAGCATTTGAATAACATTTTTCAATTCCTTTTCATCTGTTCAGTGTATTTAATAGATTAGATGAGCATCTTTATGGACTGTTCTCTGAAGCTATTTCTTCATCTCTAGCTTTTCTCAGCACTTTTAGGTATAACCATAACAAAGTAAAGGGTAAGGGAGCTATTGATTATAGCACTATAACCACCAATACCATCTCCATAAAGAAGAGATTTTAACACAAGAAACTTGACCAAAGGTCAAACTTGAGAAGATTGGCTCTGCTGTGCCTAAGCATGCCCATGCATGCCAGGGCTATGGAGTAAAGAGCATTCGCCTGCAGATTTACCAGTTACACTGCTTTGGAAATTCAGAGAAAATCTTAAGTAACAGCATAAAAAAAGGAGAAAGGGATCATATCAAGACAGAATAAAGAAACTGAAACATCTGAAGAAGAGCTACTAGGTACCCACCTCACTTTAGCCTTTTGTTCTTGGATCTCATTGCAGGTAGCTGAATGTGTACTGCCATTACCCACCTGAAAATTTGCCTCCCTAAAATCTGAAGCGCTATGGATATCTTGGGAGAAGCAGGAAGAAGGAAGTTCTGAAAGGACATGCTCCTTGATTTTACTCCTCAGAGCATTATACACCCAAAGTACAGCTCCTTCCCCATCAACTGTAAAAACTGCTGGTCCCTCAATGCTATAATCCAGGCTACTAGGCACACTGATTTGATAAAAATCTGCTGAAAAATATTACAATATGCTTTTTTATTTACTAGACTAAATCCAAATGCATGCAAACCTTTGTAGCAATATCACTGAACCCAGTGATGGGGCACCAGCCAGTCTCTCCTCTGAAGAAGGCCTACCATATTTTCAACAAATAGATGTGGGGTCCAGGCTTTCATGTATCCACTGATACTAGACGAGGTTAATGCTTGCTCAGCGGGCAGCTAACCGGACAGAAGGCTGGTTCTGTTTCAAGGGTATGCTTATCTCTCCACTCATGAAAATTAACTCGGGAGCTATGTCAGTGTGTGAACCTACCAAGAGGTGGCACTAGAAGGACACACTTTGGAAGGAGCCAGGCAAACTTCTGCCCCAGGAAACGGTGGTGAGAATCAGCCTGCACACACAAAACCCCAGGAAATGCCCATGGTTCACCCGTTTCAACATGTAACTGAGGGCAGCGTTTCCACGTAGTTCTGCAAATTCATCACACTAAACCTACTCGTACAAAACAACACACACATGCACACCAAATAATGAAGGGTTCTTTTGGTTTTGAACACAGGGAAACACCAGGAAGCACTAAGAAAAGTTAGCTTAGATCACATTATTTTCATCCAAAAAATTATCAGGACTATTTTCCTGGTTTTTAAACACTGCTGATAATGAATTGAAAAGAAAAAAGCCACTAGCAAGACATTCAAACTTAGTTCAAAGCTGCTATTAACCTTGTGACTCTCTACAAATCTGTGACAATTTCTAAGACCACCAGGAAAAGCAGGCTTGCTTTTAGTGAGCTTAAATCTACTACACAGGGATCCACATCTCCCACAGAGAAATTTTAGCAATCTACAAATAGCAGAAAAAAGAAAAAAAAAATGCAAATCACAGTATTAGAAGAGTACCTGTATATTACATATGTCAGGGCACCCATACTCGTAAGTGTGTAGCCATATATGTGTACGTGTGTATTTACACATATACCTATTCTCAAATCTATCAATACATTATCTAAATTAAATTTTAGACACTTTCCCAGTGAAACATTTCAACAGTATCCACAATAATATGGATCAGTAGTCCTGACAATTTGTATTCTGTGGGAAGATTCAAAGACAAGTTTTTCTTTTCAGCTGGTAAAGAACAGTTCTCATTTTACTCTCCCTCCCTCTATCCTTCCCCAGATTCTCCACCAAAGGAAAACAAGTTTCTGGTTATCCTGTGTTTGTTTGTTTTTACCAATTCCAACAAAACAATTTATCACAACATATTTAAGTCCCAATGCTGAGAGAATTTATATACACACTTTAGTTCATTGTAGATGAACAAGCTGCTGCAGTAAATGAATCTACTCATAAGTAAATCTAAGTGTGTACATTTGCATGACTGGAGTCTAAAATCAGGTTACTCAAGACAAAAATTTGGGTATGTATGATCTAATTACGTGTAATAGCTTCTACATAAATAGCATGTGAAATTTTTGAATAATTTATTTCTCAATAAAGGTTTTGTGTGCTGACTTGAGTGCAGTGGCCCAACAGAAGTAAAAATACTTGTTTTAACTGACTTTTCACATAAGATTGGTCATTCGGTTTCATCACAAGGAAGAGGTTGTAACAGAGTTTACAGGTGTTTACTGAATATTGAACAACTCTGGAGTCTTTAAGTGTCTTCATAGTTTTGCAATTCATCATAATCAAGAATTACTAGATAACTTAATTGTGAATACTAACATACCATAATTGCAATGACACAGTTTTGAGTTGACATAAGTTCATTATAATCTACACCTAAATTGCCAAAGTATGCTTAAGTCTGGTTTACTGTCATTGGGCAGTAACAGCTCTATTGCTAGGTTTATTGGCTTGGGGAGTGAGGTTTCTTTGGGTTGTTTTTTTTTTTTCTTTCAGTGCACATCATAACAGAAAGAAAAATTAAGACCCAGTGCAAAAAGATTAAATGCTTCAAAAGTATCTGTATGACAGCAGATGAAAACTCATTTCTTTTGCCTTTATGAAGGCAAAAAATATCTGAGAAAAAAGTTGAACTCACCAATTTGTTCCAACGAAATGTTATCAGAGTCTGTCACATTTCAATTACCTGTGTAATCAAATCATAAATGAAAATCACACAGCATTCAAAATACCTCTAATGTTCCAAGTCAAAATATATTCTTTATAGAGAGGTAACTCATGTCGTTATGCTTCAAATTGATTACCACAAACTGTACCTATAATTAGATATAACTAATGCAATTTAAGGAAGAGAAAACTAATATTTGAAACTAAACACTGTAAGTAATCTTGTTGCCTTCCAGTCAGTTACCAAGCAGAAAATGTACTGTCTCGCTAAATTATTGTTATTAGAAACATCAGACTCTTAATCTATTCTAAGGACATAAGTATGTTTTTAAGGTAGTGTTTCCCAGTTGTATTTCAAACTTGCTGGATTTTTGCTGAAGTAAAAATGCAATACTTCTCCACTATTACTATAAAAGGATGAACCAAATGAGGTAGAGTAGGAGCCAGCTGAAGACTGCTGCAGTATAGCTAACCAACATTATCTCGTTTAGGTGCTTAAATGCTTGATTCATAATGGAAACTAAACCAAAGAAGAACCATGAATTTAAAAAAGGAAAAAAAAAAAAAAAAAGGAAAATATTTGTGGAGGTTCAAGGTGCTATATAACCAAAGCAACATTTGGCATCATTTCAGCTAACATCTCTTTCTTAGGACACCAAGCTAATTGCAGCACTATGCAGATGACAGGGCACAAACATGCAGGGAATATTCCATGACAATTCCTTCCACCAAGCCTTTGGGATTCTTCTCTAGCATTCTCAGATGATTGTTTATACAATTAGGCCTTTACCCACACAGCTTTTCCTTTCTACAGCAGGCATTATGAGTTCCACTACCTTCACACTAACCTCATATTATGGTTTTATTCACCCAGTAGTTTATGATTGACAATAGTACCACATGTTAACTGTTGAGACTCATACCACAGCCTCCATTGATCCACCCATAATAGCTCCAGAGTAAGCACCACATGCCTTCTATCTTCCCTAGCTGAAGTATCAGGCACAGATATTTCCCATCAACTACTTGAGCAGGAGGATGGACAGAGGTTGCCCAACCTAGGACTACAGTGACAGCATAGTGGCCCTCTCCAATACTAAGTGTGAAGGTTTCCTCTTCCTCTTAGCTACCTCACAAACTATGCAGAATTCTCTCCTTGTGCACTTTCTCTCAGCCACACCAGGAATAATGGCTGAACAAGGAATCATTCTGTTCTCTGAGCAACAACTGCTGTTGCTACTCCCTGCTGCCTCCTAAGGGCTCCTATTTGGTGACAAAACACAACACATAACCCAAGGCAACGAAGCAAATAGAGCTACCTTAAACTACAGTTCTCTGAAGCAGCAGTATGTGAAATTTCAGCACAGCCTCTAGAGTGGTACAATTCACATATCAAGCACTGCTCAAGCCTATGCCCCCCAATGCACGATTTAGTTTCAATCATATAGAAGAGTTGTACTCATGCTTTATACACATTAGCAACATGGTTTTTATCTCACTTATTGCTAGAAGATAGCAACATTATGCTCCTTCCCACACACTAGGAATTATTATTGTCTCTGTCTAGTTGCCCAGAGCCAGAGAAAAATGACATAAATATTATGTACCACTTGTTACCATGGCAAAAACAGCCTAACAGGGAGGCAGAAGCAGGTAGGTCCTGTACATCAGACCTACCCTGGGAAATCCTAAGCAGGACCAGAATTTGGTAAGGCTAGATTCAAAAGACTCAGAAAACACAGTACTATGTTATCATTGTACAACAAAAAAGTCTTACCATCCTGGCACTGAAAGAGCTCTGTTCTCTAGAACTAAGCTTCTGTAGCTCAGGAACATTGCAAGCCTCTGCTGCAATCTTCCAGATAACGTGCTGTGCTGTTACGCTCCCTGCTAGCCAGTGGGCCTCAGGTACTGTGGTTTCCAAGGTGATTTGTGGGCTGAAGACCTCACATGTACAAGCAGGCATATTAATCATTTAAACTTACCTTATTTATCTCAATTTTCAAGCCCTGAAATACAAGCCTACTACGCAACAACATTTCATATTGAGCATGACTCACCCTCCTATAAGGAAATGGTCCAAAACCACTTCTACAAAGGCCACTGAACAGCATCTTCTGGCAAGTAGCTTACCAGCATGACTAATTGAAACTCTTGACATCACACTGAAGTACCTTGGTGCCTGGTTTTGTCACTAGCATTCTGAGCAGTACGTTCACAATCTTAATTTCATGATCAGTATCACACACAGACCCCCCCCTTGCCACACAGTGAGAAATGGAAGAGGAAATCTTGTTACAACAATAACTGACACAAACAGTTCTGAGCTCTTGTAAAGGCACAGAGCTCACTGTAAAAACCAATTCTACAACATGAAGAGAAAAAACTATGTTTTCTAGATGGAAGTCCACATTCTATGAAATTTAACAGGAAAGAATGCTACTGACTTGATTTCTAATTTCTTCCTTAATGCCAAGTGCTCAAAAGAAGACTGCTTTAAAGAAGTGATCTCGATTTTTGCAGGGGCAAACCATTCAGTTACAACCCTTCCTCTTGCACCCATATGCTCTGATCCAGCATTCAGGCTAAGGTATTTTCTGAAGCCGCTTAGTGTTCCCTTTTTACTTTGCAAGAACAAACACCTGACTATTCAAAAAAGAAAATGACTGAGGTGGGGAATGCAATTCTGTAACCTTTACTGCAAGCTGGGCTTCAGTAGTTTTCCTCAACTGATCCACAATTTCACACAGTGCAGCCAGCAGCTCTGAGTAAACACCACTGTCTGCTGTCAGGCCCAAATCTAAAGCCTGCCAATTCAAGTGTGAGCCTCTATTATGCAGAGATTTAGGACCAGAGAGGCTGACAAATAAGAGTGTATGTTTGTGTGTGCATATGCATGCGTGCGTGCGTTTGAGAACCACAGGTGAGATACAAATTCACCCTCTGTGCTGTAAATTCAATGCTAGCATTGAGCAAAGTGCATATGAAAAATCACACGTGAGAACCAATTACAAAGCTCAAAAAGATATCTTTAGCCTTCTCCTGCTTCAATGCATCTAAATGTTGCACAATTAGTATAAATTCTTGTTTCTACTAATATACCAGAACACCTTTCTGACTAAAATTTAGCATCCATAAGGACCAAGGCATACCATTAAGCATCTCAATACAACAGGTAAGTCCACTGCTTCCCTGTGTCCCTGTGGCAGGAAGTCATGTTCATTGCTGTCAGGGCTAAGCAGCTACTAAGGAAGTACTCAGCATCTGTCAACAGGTTTTCCACTGAACTGAGTTCAATCCCATGGACAGAAAGGTAAGAAATACAAGAACATGTAGGTACACCCCTCATCTATTAAAAGAATCCAGAAAATCCCATTTGTCCTCCACCAGAGAAGAACAAAACAACACGGAAACACAAAGCAGCACTGTGCATGTACATATCATTGAAAAGATGACCACAGAGATAGACAAAAGAGTTCATACTAAGATATAACAGGTGTTTTTAGCAACTCAGCCCACTCTGAAAAGTTACTTGCTCACAGTTGTTGCGCACATTGGAACCAAGATCTTTCAAGAATTTTACCTCAATTATAACTTCTTTGTTTTGGAAGGGTAGTACATCCCCTCAAAATCTCTCTTATTCTAGCACCAGAATAACTTGACATCACACACTGATACATAGAATATAACCAGAACAGTGTGCAATAAGAAAACATAACTTTATTAGTATATAAATGGGGTGCAGAGGGAGAGCAGTGGAAGTATCCTTCAGGAGAAAAAAAATAAGTTGGCATCAAAGATGGAAAAACTACTGAGGATTGTTATTGCTCCACTATTTCATTTGGTGATGTTATCACTGAAATTCTCAGGAAATGCAGCTTGTCAAACTTTAATACTCTTTGCCAACCGTGTGAACAAATTTACCTTACCCTGACTGAAGGCCACCACTCAAAAAAACCCATCCAAAACTAGAGATTGAGATTAGATATTATATGCAAAGAAAAAAAAGACAGATGTAGAGAAATTAGCATTATGCTTTTATAGCTCCCATGTTGATACTCAACAGCTGATGTTGAGTTTTAGTGGACACATCATTGGTTTGTTAATAGCAGCAATCATAAAAGCCCTAATGAAGCCCCATGTGTACCCTGACCACACAAACTAAAATCTTGTATTCTTGTTTCAGCACCTTGGAAAAAAATCACATCATTCCTGTATGCTCTGATTTTTAATTATTATGTTGCTGGTGAGTTGGATTCCTATTTTGTTTGCTTCTTCCTCTTACTACCCTTCACTGCCAGTATTCTGACATCCTGAGCTGTCAAGAGTCAATGTCTAAAAGCTCTCAATCTTGATTGTCAAAATACTGAAACAATTTCCTTGCATTTACCTTCTTTGGTCTCTGAGTGTTTGCAATAAAACTGCTTCCAAATTCAATGTTTGTCTTTAAGAGGCTGTAGTATTAGCTAGAGAAGCTCAGAATGCAATCCTAGTGATATTACATACTATGAAGCAAGCACAAAAGAAATCCAGAGCTTTCTATAGCCAACTTTTTACTATGTAACTCAGGAACAAACATTTTTTTCTCTCTCACTCTCTCTCTGAGACAGTTCATTAAAAAAGCATCAGAAATTGCTTGCTCTTTTTGTGATGGATTTTGTGCTCATGAGAAGTGACAGATAATGCTGGTAGCTGCTGTTTAGTCTCTGGGATGTTAAGTCTGCCCAAGAAGCCATCCCAATTCCAAGTTCACCAGTCAGGTTTATAAATGGGGCAGTGGCAACTCGTGTTAAATGGAAACAATCTCAATACTACGGTGTTCATTCACAGAACACAATCTCTGACCTATTGACACCAGTGATTTAACAGGATCTTCTCCATCCTGTTGCCACAGGTTTTTAAATAGGCCTTCCTTATGGACCATCATCAGAAGAAACACAGGGCACTAAACTACCTGCCATATAAAAACTGCCGACAGAGAAAGCACTTGTCATGATGCTATATAATAGTGACCTGCCAACATATGGCTGTTAAGGAAAATGCAATGAGTTTATCTCATTCCACCAGAAGCGCTGAATTCTGCGCCACTATCTCCAGTGGAAACACCAACTTCAGGAAGTAGAAATCACTGCTGAATTTCACAAGGCATTTACAGGAATTAGATGACACAGTGAAATTAAGAGTCATGACAGACTCACACTGGAATAACTGGCAACAATGTCCTCGTGTCCAGGTTCTTCCTTCTAACCTACTGCAGACCTGAAATCCCACATCTCCCTTCTCTGGCAAGTCTAGCTGGTTTCAGGATATATAACATGGCTGTGTGAATTCCAAAGACAGAACTGTACACAGGCAACTTGAAAGTCACCTTGCTAAAGCCTGAACTGATTCTTACCAGTTTTGAAAGAGTAAAGATTTGAATATTTTACATACGCAAACAGCTATTCCCATGGGAAAAATGAGGTGGAAAAAAGTGACTTGTTTTAGTTTCACAAATCAATATGACAGACTAGTTCACAGTCATGATAGCCTCAAGTATTCTTACAACAAACACAACATCCATTGAAAGTCAGGTAAGTAAAACAGAAGAAAGAGGGGGAAGGGAAACATTTCTGGTTTTACCTAACCAAAATATTTGGGCATTTGTTTTGTACCATTTTAACAATCAATTTAGATCAACTAGTTCAGCCCATCCTAATAAAGTACTTCAACTACTTGTTCAACTGAGGAGAAGGAAAATGCCCACCCAGGTGTTGCAGAAAACTTACCTGCCCCTCAATCCTTCCTCCAGTAAGTGTTTAATCATATTTAATCATATAGAGCAGACATCATCTTGAGGACTGAAAATCCTTCTCTCCAGGCCCTCAGAAAGGATACCTTTCCCTGCTGCTTCCACCTCAGTAAGAGCAGTGCAATTGTTGTGCATGAGGCAATCTGGCAAGTCAGCACTTCTCCAGGAGCTAACCTCACAATGAAACCAAGCATGCTGGGCAAATCCAGACATCTACAACTGGGCAAGAGATATAGCTTGTTACCAACTCAGCCCACCTGTGACATACACTTCAGTCACTATGGCAAGCAATTTTCTAAAGTATTGTCCAAATCACCTGAACAAACAGCATCTTAGAGGTGCATTACAAATGATAATACCACAAGGTAACATTCACACACTGTATGATTTACGTTAATTGTGACAGACCTTCGATGGTATCGGGCCCTAAACCACAGCATGGGGTTGCAAAATGCACTTAAGATGTTCCTGCTTCCTGAAGAGATCTAAGGATTAAATCAGTTAATGTTTATACGGTGTGTGGAGGTAGAATAGTGTTTGCATGGACCTTCTTTCCTGGTTCATCAAATCCAGTCTTCTACCACTGTAAACACAGTGCCATACAATCACTACTATCAAGTGATTTAGCTCCATTTAAAAGCAGTTTAGCAATCCCGTTGTCTCCATCACACACACTCATACACACTGGAAAACTGTTCCAGAAGCTCACTTCCCTCCCTCTGCTATACAAAAACCTCTACCAGTTTCTGGTCTAACCCAAATTTGCAGTCAGTCATGACCTCTTCCCCTGGTACCAGGTGCTGTCATAGGACTCAATTAGTTAATTTCTTTCCTTAACATTTATCTCCACTTAGAGACAAGTCTATTTTGTCTCCAGTTCACAGTATTGTTGGTTAGAAATTCACCTTTTCTAGTTCTCTAAAATGAGACAGGCTTTCCCTCCAACCTTTTTGCCCCTGTTCTGGAGTCCTTGATCAAGAGACCAGAATTGTGCATGTGCACACACTCCCCACACCACCCCTTTCTCCCACGTTTCTTCTAGTAAATGTATCCATTATTAAAGAACAAAATGGTACACTGGGAAAAAATAAATAGTCTTCAATTGTGAAACACACTGTACAGTTCCTAGTGATCACTGACGGTCTTTCTCTCCACCAACCCTTTCCATATACACTTTCACTAGTGAATGTACCTAGTGAATACAACATCATCTTGGGCATGTTGTTTTGGTACAAACACGATTTTGATAGTCTTTTGGATTGGAAGGGAGGAAATGGCTGGGAGTGACTTCCTGAAAGGGGATGAAACTTTTATACAGAACCATTTTGAAAAGTCTCCTCTGAAACCGCCTGTACGTGGAAGCTCCCACTGAATCTTGTTCCAGAGCTGTGTCTCCACACAAATGAGACAGTGTACACATGGGCTTAGACCCACTCAAGAGAACAACCATTGTGCCTTTTCTTTGCATAGCAAAACTGAAGTCAAGCAATGGGTAAGCACATATAGGATGGGTTAGCACCAGAAAGATAAATCAGAGCATGGGTAGGTGTAAGTTACCTAACTACTCAGAGTAGTTTATGATCTCTTTATCAGATAACTGTTGTTATCTGCAATCAACTTCTCAGGAACCTAGGCTCCCATCACAAGATATAAATGCTACTCCCTTCAACCCATACCTGAGAAAACCATATAAGACAGTCTGACTGGGTTTTTTTGCCTCTCTAAAAATTAAAGAGGAAGTGTGAAATGCTGTTTTTTCTCCCTTGTAGCACTTTAACACTAGAATGCAGGCACCCATGAGGTACTCCTCATTTATCCATTGACACCAGAGCAAAATTTTGAGCTGTTGTCTCACAGAGACTAGAAACTGCATCCTATTTACACTGTACAGGCACAGGTTCATGAGCCCTGCACTTCGTCTTTAAAGTAAGCACTTCATTTATCCAGTACTATGGAGTGTACAACTTCACACATCTATCAGCCAGTCTATAAGCTACATGCTGCAGTGTACTGCTGTGTTTTCTGAGCTAGGATCATTTTGATGAACACAGTACAAGTGACTAGCAGGATTGCCTATGTGTCCAAACAGGATGTATAACACTCCAACTCATATCTCATCCATAAGGGGAATCACAGAGCCAGAAAGGAACTCAGCAGGTCACTGTTCCCACCTCCTACATGTCAAACAGTAGAAGTGTTTAATTTGCCTGCTCACATTTAATTGCATAGCTGAATACAATAAACAGTTTTTGCCTTTTTCCAGAACTGTACCCTGCATCTAATTTAACTTTTCAGAAAAGGAGGGAATGTTCCTTCCCTAAGGGTGCCTGAGAATGATCTGCAGAGCGAGGATGATGAGAGACCAGAAGATCAGTGGAGAGGAAACTTGACTGTGGCATGCAGTACAATTTCATGTAAGCCCTGGAAATGATGAAAAGCAAAATGGTTTTATAAGAGATATAGAGGAGACTGTTTGGATTGTGTGCAGCCCAGAGCAACTGAAATCTGCTAAATTAAAGCAGGACGGAAAGAAAATCACTGAGCAGTGTGGAAGTTTGTTTTTAAGATTCCCATTTAAAGGCTGTTTCACTCAGCAAATCTAAGCATTCCTTCTTTAGAGGCTTACCTTGTCCCAGTGCACTGTTCTGTCCTTCTAGCAAAACAAAGCCATAATGACCAGAAGTCTTCACTTAGTATGCTCCTTCTCAAAAAAACCCCAACCAAACAAGCAGAGAAATGCAACGTCTGACCAACCTAAAGACATGATAAAATATAGTAGACTCTGTCCCTGTTTGTTTGTAGTATACTCAGCTCTTCTACCAGAGTTCCACTACTATGTGGGCAACGTACTTTCAGTGTTTAAAGTTAAGAAGCTTTTCCTAGTATCAAGCTAAAATCTCTATTGCTTCCGATCAGATTAATTACTTCTTGGTTTAACCTCACAGAGAGGCAAAAGACAATCGTTTGCTGCCCTTCTCTTGTGAGTACTTTATACACTGGAAGAGATCTCATTTTCAGGTTGAACAAAGTTTCTTTTCTTAAAGGTAACATTCAGTAACATTTACAGCTTATCATTCTTGGTAAAAATGATAAGAAGTCACCATGGGACTCTAAGATGAAACACCTTCCTGCAGTTCTCACAGGAATGCCTAAACCAGTAATCCAACTAGGTTCTCACTCTTGTCAAATAGAGTAGAATAACTACAACTGTCTCTCCCACCTAATATATTTCACTCCTATTAACAAATCCCAGAATATTAACAACTGCATTTCCTGCAGTGTCATCACCTTCTTGCCTTTATTATGTATTCCAATACGCCGAAGAGATTGTTCTCACTCTGTTTCCCAAACTGTTTTGAAACTGCCTGAGATTCCAAGGGATCACATGTCCAAACAGCAACCGAATGGCTGAATGCCTTCAGGCTCAGACCCTCTCTGTGGCCTCAGGTAATTGTTTTGTACCACTCAGCACTTCGCAAAGGCAAAAAGCAAAACCAGAACACTCCGAAGAGAATGGGAAAAATTCATGGCAAAAATTGATGGTGTGACTGGAGGCAACTTTTAGCAAGGGGTCCTGTAACTAATGATTACTGCAGAGTCACTCATAGCTGACCACTTCTTACTACTTATCAGCTCCAGTCTCAGTCAGACAGGATCCAGAGCTAGCAGACAAGTTCACTGGTCATTTCGTACATCTACCATACATCCACACAATGCATGGAAGCAGATATCAGAAAACATGTGTTCACTAATATGGAAATCAGTTCTCTAAACACAGTTCACTTACCTGTCTGTGATGAAAACAGGGCTTCACAACCCCCATGTTTACAAAGTAATTAGCTCCCTGCACCCTCAGTCCCTTCTTCCATGTTGCAATGATTTCTCCACGGACTCAATTTAGAGAGCAGTCAGGGTAGCTGCGTGAAATAGCTAGCAGTCACGCTAGAGACAGGCTAGCTCCATTTATACTGCTGAGAGCAAGTAAATTGGCTGGGAAACTGTCAAGTGTTGAAAAATTGTCCACAACAGTTTCTCCTTCTTTTGGAGAATGCATTACTCATTTGATCTAGGTTTTTAAAGCCAATGAGATTTTTCAAAATTACAACAACATACACACACATTCCTTATTTAGCAACAAGATATATAATCCAAGTATTTGAACAAATCATTATCAGCTTTCAGTCACAAACCAGGTTCAGTAATCTGGAAGACTCTGCCCTGTCACCCTTTAGAGCTAGATGAACTGCTGGAAAACAGCCCTGCTCCAAGTCCAGTCCAAACTTGCATTACTCAGAATTTAGCAATTGGAGACTCTTCAGAGGAGGGACCACAATACTCACAGTTTCACTGCAGTCCATGGATGCTCTGGAAGCAGGAGCTGTTACAGACCAAAAGATGACCTTTTTCCAGTCACAACCTTCCCAAGTTCCCACCTTGACAGCAGAAACACTACAGAGAGCTGGAGCCCAACTGTACAGCAGGCCTTGGCCCAGGATCCTGAGAGGCTGAGCAACATCACCTGTCCAAATCCACTCTCATCTTGCTGTACCAGGGAAGGTATATACTCCCACTCTCACAAGCAACAACTTTTTGTGCATCTGTCCCTGCAAAACTCCTGTGAAACAACTAAGTGCTACTAGCCCTTTTTTATACAGGGGTAATGAGACAAAAAAACAAAGGACTTGTCCACGTGAAAAAACTGTTAGGATCACACAGACACAGAAATTTAACAGCATGATCAGTACCTTTATAAGCCTATGTGGAATGGCAGGTGACACAAAAACCAAAGGTTCTCATATGCTGTAGCTTTTCTGTAGGAGAATTAACAGAGTTGTTCACTCCTCACCTACTCACACATCACTCACTGATAGTTTCCCATACAAAGCTCAAACAATGCACCTGCAGAGCCACAAGAAATCTGTGACAAAACAAGGGCAAATGGCAGGATCCCAGGGAAAGACCATAACTACTAGGCCATCTTTCAGTGAAGCTCAAGTGTATGCCAATTTACTCCAACAGTATACGGGAGGTTCACATCCTGTAAGACTATTTGTAAATCAATTCCAAGAGCAAGGCTGTCTCTTGACCAGGATATTCTCTTTGTGCTGCTCCAGGCAAGTGAATATGGCACAAGTGACAGCAGCTTCACCTCCTGAAGCCTCTTATTTCCACTGTAAATAAAATTCACAGATAAAAGACTTGTAGTTATAGCTTTATTTATGAGGCTTGATTTATACTGATGGGAGTAAAAAAATCAGACTGCAGGTGCTGTGCAAAGTCCTCAAAAGGGAAAGGTAAATCAAGGTTTAAATTTGAGGTGCTAGCTGTAGAGCAGATTTGGACACATTTCCCTTTCTAGCTGAAAAATGTTAATGTCAAAAGTTAAGCAGCATGTCATTAAAATCAGAATTTCAATCTGGCCTTCCAGCCACCAGTGATATAATAACAAAGATAGGCAAGACACACTATAATGCAGTTTAACTACTCATTATTAGAATGCAGAGCATTTAAAGGCTAATTTGTCTCAACACACCACAAAGGTAAGACCTTATCAACACCATAGCAGGGACAACCGAGACATGAAGCAGCTATCTCACCTGTCCCAAGGAGCAGAATGGGGAAGAGAGCCATATCCTATACTTAAAGAAAGTTTACTGTTGACTTGGGCCTGCTCCTACTACACGAAGTAGATGGAACACTATTTCTGTGGATTAGTCACAAGAGATGAGCAAATGATGATCGCTTTCAACACACAGGCTCCATAGTCTATAACTTGTAGATTAGCACTGGTAGCCAGGCTTAAGGAACAGGATCTGACAGACTGGACACAGAGTCCTCATGGGTCTGTTTCTGTTTTACATGCTCATGCTTTGTGTTGGGCTGTGCCTAAACACATGACACAGCCTGCTGCAGGAGCTCTCGGTATTGGATGGACTGCAGGCAGATCCATCTCCACATGGAGTAGATCTCATTTCGACGATGGGATCTAAAAGGAAACAAGTTAGTATTTTCAACACTTGCCTCAATCAGGAGACAATGGAACAAGATTCCAGTTCATTTTACAGCCTTTACACCATTGAATAACATCTAGCTAAGAATGATTTTTCAGGTCACTTCAGCCCTGGTTTGGTTTTAGCTAAATTAAGACTGAATGGAGGGTATTTCATACACAGAAATTTGCTGCCCAATACCATTGCCAAGCAGAAGAGAAACTTATCCAGGGGAAGCATAATTATCTTCACAACAAATCCTACAGAAGATTTCCTGAGGCATTACCACAGGGTGATAAGGTTATAATCACCAACAGTGATAATTACAGCTAACGTAGAACTCCAAAATAGAAACATGCCTTCATCTATCCAGTGCCATTAGTCTCAGGTCATTGTTATAGACAGAACATGACCACATGGAAGAATCAAGACATTTCAACACTGTTTATAGTAATGTGCTTGAATTATCTAGTTTAAAGCAGATGCAGAATATCAATCATTATTTTATTCATAAGTCTTCTAACAGAAGGAGGTTTGTTACTGCTTGTTAATACATGTGGCTGTCTCCCAGGTAGGAGTGTAGCACACAGCATATTGAATCTGTATCCAACCTATTTTGGCCCTGATTAGCATGCTTTCTTCAAGCTCTAGGTTTCCAGAAGTGTGATAACAGTAAGAACCAACATTTTCCAGTTCTCATAGAGGAGGGATGCTGAGGTATGCACAGGTGAGAAACCCAGTGAGGAGGGGCAACGGAAACACCCTACCTGTGGAAATGAAATCTTAAACATCAACAAGTCCTCAAGCAGAGTCATTTATAACCCGTCATTCCTGATCACTGATTGCTCCTAAGTTACATGGCATACAGTGCACTTGATAACAAATTATCCCCTTCACCTCCTTGCTAGAAGAAGAAAGATGTCACTAAGTCAGTGTACAGTACATTTACTCTAGAAAATATATCTGGTCCCTTGAAAATGAAGCCTCCTTGCCCAAGTTTTGACAAGCTCTGAAAAAAATTCTGCCATCCACTTAGCTCAGTTTAAAAAAAATAAAAAGCACACACTGCAATTACAAATCATTAAAATTATATGTTGAAAAACTTACATGGCTATTGAAAATACATGATTAGATTTTAATAACTCTGTGCCTGATGCATGGATGGAGTAGTATCCATTCCCAAAGGGTACGTGCATACCATGTCAAAAAACAGAGGAAGAGATGAGAATGAAAAAACAGAACAAGTCTCTCATTCCCACACCTGGTATTGAAGTGTCCAGCATTCAATCTCAAGAACTGGGCAAAAGTCAAAGAAAGATGTACCTTTCCTTCCAGTTCTATCCCCTTGAAAATCCTTCTCTGGTTCCTCAGAAGCAAGAGCATCCTCGGGGTGATGCAAGAAATTGCCACTGAAGTTCTGTGCAGTCTTGGGCAAATTGGTTTCCTGACCTATAAGTAAGCTATTTTCCATTACACAAGTGTTGTCTTGACTTTCATTCATATGTACTGCCTACACCAGTGGAGTCTTTAGCCACTGCCCTAGTATTAATAGAGGACAACAGTAATCTGACAGTTCATTTTCAAGGGAGTCAGCCTCCTGAGGAGCAGTTCACAAAAATTTCCACCCCTACACAGCAAGTAATGATTGTTCCATCAGAAAACTTGGTTAACTATTTAATTTGGTTTGCAGACCCAAGTAACTCAATCTCATGCTGAGCTATGAGGTGTGGTATAATGCTCTGACTTTGCCATGGAGCTCACCCAGAAGTATCTTTCGAGCTTAAAACAACCAGAACTTCAAAAGCATGAATACAAAGTTAAAGCAGAAGGATGTATATGCATCTACGATCAACTGGAATCTGCATTTCTTGGAGCTGTGGATTGTCATACATCTAGGTAGTGGCCAGATGTGTCTTTCAACTCTTCATAATGCAAAGGCCCTGCAATAGATGCTACAAACTTCAACTTCTGCAGAGTTCTCAGTTTTTCTTCAGCTCCCGGACAGCAGACATTTCATTTTGCCAATCATCTCCCTCCCTCAGACATGCCTAGATCTTCCAGTATTTCACAGCTTTCCCTGTGGCTGAATTAACTGCACTCAGTGCCAGGGTCGCTACAGTGTACCATGCAGTTGTGCACCAAGTGGAAAAGTTAATCTAAACATATTCAAACTATTAAAGGCAGTCTGAGTGCCATTTGAACTAGTTCTTTTCTCTCAGACTGACCACCAACACACCTAGGTGTCTATCAATGATTAGAATTCATCCTTCTTTTGTCATGAAAAGGCTAGTGATGAAGGGGATCTGAACACGCTCTTTCTGCAGCTATGCTACAGATGCTAAGCTTACCCAAGGACTAGAATACAACACTCCAAACCTCAAAAAAAACCCAAACACACCTACCCATAACACCCACCACATTTGTATTTTTTGCCCATTCCAAAGAAGACAGCGGATTTCCAACCTGGGAAGCAAGTTGTGTGGAAGACAAAATTCAACCTTTTAGTATACCACCATCTGAATTCCTCTCCTCTTTTTTCTTAAATAAAAAGAATTATCCAAAAATTGGAAAAATTAATTGCTATGCAAATAGGACTTCCTCCTCCTCACTTTTATATACCAAACATTTCCTTGAGTTCTCATAATTCTGAGAGCAGAGTCAACTCACAATGGACACCCTTAGAGAGGGGTACCCAGAAATTTCTTGAGCACTCCTCAATTCAGAGATGGTACAAGAGACACAGTGCCGTCTTCTAACATGATCTTTTTAACCCTCTGAGCACACACTTATGCAAGATGACTGTTTGCAGACATTGGCAGTTCCACTATAGGAAAACAGAGAAGAGTTTCTGTGTATTCCTAGAAACTCTAGAATGGACAGTCCCATTACTGGTGCAATGAGGGAAGAAAGATTACAAGCTATTTTTGTTTAAATTCAGAGAGAAATTAGTGCTCAGTTCCCTAAAGAACGAAACCTTGTGGCTCTTAATACTGAGTTTATGTGCATTTTGAACATCTGGTCCCCCAGTTAAAAACAAGTTACCAAGCACAGTTGTTGATTTTGTACAGGGAAAAAAGTTATTGCTCATGGAGAAAAAAGGAATATATCCAAGAAAAATGTAAAAGAAACACAGAGATGGAACTAGTATTAGCTAGTTGCCTGCTACTCTATTCAGTAGGTCCATCAAAGCAAACATCACATTTGGATACTGCAGTTTGGTTTCGAAACAACGAAAGGCACTGAGAAAAGCACTAGTGATCAGATCAAGTAAACCTTAGTAAGATAGGAGGCCAGAAATAGACACAGTTATTTTTCAGAAACTTGAAAGAGCTGAGTAAAGAATATACAGTCAGGCTAGATAGGGCCAAATCCACTATAACAGCACAGGCATCCTTCCAGCAAATCAGAACAGCTTCAATGAAAGGTCAAAGTAAATGGGAACTGCCAACCAACCTGCCACCTGACTTAACATGTTTTCTCACAGAACATCAAGATAAGCCACAGAATAGTCTTGCACATGCAAATCAAACCACATTCTCACCACCTAATGAGGTCTTTGCCAATGAAAACTACTACTATTACACCTCATGTGTTCCTGCATGTGACTACCATGCACTAGGACCAGTCACAATACTCCTCCTATAACCCTGTCTTAGCCATGAACATGAGAGCGCCAAAGGCCTCTGAGGGACAACTGAAAGACCTATTCTGGAATGGCAACAGTTTGCTGTACTGTGTTCTGGATACCAGGTTACATGTTTAGAAGCCAGGAGGCACAATAAGTCTGGATCATCACACATCTGCCTCATTTCAAGCACTCCTCAACAGCAGACCTGAAAGCCCCTAAAAGCAAAGAGCCATTTACCAATGCTGCAACCACTGTCTGATGCTCTCTTCCAACAGGAGCCAAAGATGTTATTTTTTGGCTGTTGCCTGGAGCATGCTTATTCCTATTTCCAAAGAAATTTGAAAGCCACACATTTCCTGTATTGAAGCCTTCAGTTCTATGTACCCTCCTAACAATAACTGCTGCAAGAGGTCAGCATATGAAGGACTGGAAAGAGAAGGGTGTCAGATTTAAACCCAATCCTTCCGTGGTCACTTCACAGTTAAAAATACAAACCAAATGCCAATACACCCAGGAATGCCTTAATACCACCTCTGAGCTAATCTCCCCTTTGACAGACCTGAATCTCCTGAAAAATTTAAAAAATAAAAAAAGAAAAAAGAAAAAAAATAATACCTGCACTTACTTCTGGCTATCCAAGGTATGTATTTCAGTCTGGATTAGATATATCCCCAAGACTTTTCCTTTCAAATAGTTGTTTCTTCGTCTTCATTTTTTAATTAGGGTATTTTTAGGTACTGTTTTCATAAAAGCTAAAGGTCTTCATAAGGGCCATCTGCTTCAGACTGTTCAGAAGTTCACAATTGAGTCATCCTCCATTATCATTTCAATACAGGCATTTTTAAATCTATCCTTAGGAATCTCCTATATCAAGCCCATAAATGAACCCATGTTTATCAGAGACACTGTACACTGCTGGGCCAAGTTCCTTCTGTCATTACTATTAAAAGCTGCAGCTCTGGGAGTTAAAAACAGTGACATGGGTTATTAGCCATTCTGCATCACAGCATAAACTGATCCTTTTTAAATGGATATGTTTTGCCAGATACTTAGGAGGGTGGGTTTCTGTCCTGGGTTCAGCTGGGATAGAGTTCATTTTCACAAGAAGCTGGGAGGGGGCACAGTCAGGATAGCTGACCCAACTAGCCAAGGGGATATTCAATATCATATGATGTTATGCTCAGTATATAAACTGGGGGAGTTGGCCAGGTACAGGAGGGATTGAGGCTTGGGAACAGGCTGCGCATTGGGTTCTAGGTGGTGAAAAATTACATTGTGCATCACTCGCTTTATATATTCTTTCATTAGTGTTATTGTTATTATTATTTCTTCTGTTCTTGTGTTGTCCTATTAAACTGTCCTTATCTCAACCCATGAGTTTTTACTTTTTTTTTTTTTCTCATTCTGCTCCCCATCCCACAGTGCAGGGGGGTGACAGGGAGGAGTGAGTGAGGGAACACGTGGTGCTTAGTTGCTGGCTGAGCATACACCACCACAGGTTTTTTTTAACTTAAAGAGCATCTGTCACCATCGAAAATGAGATAACAGTACAGGCAGCCAGTGGATAAACTGAGGAAGATGACCAGAAAGCTCCCAAGGCCTCCCACTCACCACAGCATAAGATTCCCTGCCACTACTTCAGCACTTGTTCACTGGTTGTTCAGAATATCAGTTCTCAAGCAGGCCTGCATACAGAGTTCAGACAGCACAATACCCAGCTATACAGATGGACAGCACGTAGCACTAGATACAAAACTATGACTCAAATTAGCCGGGCTTGTATGATAAATTGTCAATGAAATCTCAATGCGTGGCTTGTCAGAATACTCATTTTCAACACAGCAATTCATTTTTTCTTAAAGATATGCTGCTGGTTTCCATCTGCATTTGAAATGCAAATAGAATGTGCTTTATATTCACTATGGAATTGTTTCATAAAATAAACTTGTCAACTCCCAAGCCAAACCCATGTGTTCTCTGAAGGATTCCAAATGGGGAAGAATTTCTCTGCCCCATTCTTTAAGAGCTAGAGTTGATCATGTCACGCAGTTGTTGGCTGTGCAACACCTGACAAGCCAACTAGGTATTTGCATGGAATCAAGGTGCCTGATCTTTGAAAAAACCCGCTTTAACTTGGATTATACTATTATTTTCATTGAAGAGGTGTCACAGGAAGCAGAAACAAATGAGGATCCTGTTGTAAAACCACACTACAGGAGAAGTTCTTTGTGTTCAGGAGTTCTCAGAGGAAACATCAAACCAATTGTAAGTGGAAAAGAATCAACCAAAATGACAGAAGCAGGAAGATAATTAACAACATCAACTAGTGCCAGATACACATTCCCCCGTTTACAGAGGCTCTGCAGTTCCACCTCACACTTTCACATAGCAAGCAACCAGCCATTGCTAGAAAGCTGAACATTTGGGATTAAAAGCAAAACATTTTTTCCATTTGAAATATCATTATCTCTAGGGGAATGTAATGATATGCAGCCCCAGCAAATGCATCATGAGAGACTATTTGAGAGATCTATACCAAGACATCTCTCTAGTCCCTATTGATAAAATCTGACAGAACACTTAATCAAGCAGTTTGTCAAATTTTATCAATACTCACACATAATTGTAAAGTTAGACTTTCGAAACCCTGAAAAAAGAGAAGCCCTGGCTTTCTTAAAACCAGCACTACCAATTCAGCATAAGGGGACTATAGTCAGAGAAGGACTGTTCTTTTTGTTTGGTTGGCTGGCTTGGATTTTAAGAGGGCATTAGATAGCAGCTTAAGTTTCTGTTAAGGTTTGCTTGGTTTTGTTTTGGTTTTGAAAAAATATGCTAAATCAAGACATTACCCCAGACTGTTTTTAAACTGAGCTGTTATACATACTAAACAGTTACCATGAAGCTTCTGACTTTCCTTGAAATATACAGACACACTCTCATATAATTTCCAAATGACTTGTAATTCCTGAATCACTTTCCTCCCACCTATTTCAGGGCTTATTATGTTATAGGCTTTATGCCAAGGTCATCAGTTTGCACACAATGTAGATGTTAGGACATTTTACTGGAGATAAGGGACAGAAACCTCTCTAGCTTATTGATTTGCAAACTAAATTTTACTCTAGAAAAATCTACATTTTCTTTCGCAGTTGAAAAACTGAGGCAATATAGTTGCCACATAAACATAGTGTCAGGTACATACAACTATTACTATGGGAGAACTGTGCTTCAGTAGTGTTCAGTCTGGACTTAATTCAACACAAATCATCTTGTCTTAATGTCTTTCTTGTGTTTGACATACCCTGTCAAACTTTTGTTTACTTAAGTGCCCATAGAAATGTACAAAAAGCCATGAAATACCTCAGTAATTACAGTGCCTGACCTCTGGGAAACAATTCTCCTTAATTTAGACCTATTTCAATGAGGACGCCTTGTAGAAAAACATCCAGTAGGGATTAAAAAATGTCCAGAATCAGAGATTCAGCCAAAGGCTCTAGTAAATCATGCTGTGTCCCACTACCCCTGTAAGTAGGGCTCTCATTCTGTTTCTCTACTTGAACGTCCTTACAAAATCCTATAAACAGCAACATTGCCTAGTCTTTTCATTCCAGTTTGCCACAAGTCATACAGGCCAAGATGTGACTGAGTGCTGACCATGCTGACCATACTTCAGCAAAGCACTGAACAGCATGCCAAACTTGAAACATGCAATCATTTCCATGGTGTCACTGCTACGTTGACCAGTGGAGACTAGGGATCTGCTTAGGACTCCTCCTATGACAAGAATGTAAGTCATCTTTTAGCTGGGACCATAGAAGACTCCTATCCACAATCAACCAGGGGAGATCTGTAATTCACTTCTACCATCAGATCACATGAACTCTGGAAGCAATGGTTCTCTGGTCTGCTGAATAAGGGAATTACACGTTATCTGAAACATGCTGATTCACTGATCTTAGGAAGAACCTCTTGATTTTCACATATCAAACAACTTTGAGCACATCCACTTTTGTTTCCCAGAGCTCTCCAACAGAGGAACTGTACTGCATACACATGAACATGCTGCAGTTGTTTTTGAGATCTTAAGAGCTACCAAGTATTGTAAACGATGCTCTTGCAATCACATGACTCCAAGAGACTAAGAGATACAATGTCTACTCAGCCATACAACTCTAGAAATGTGTTTCATGTAGGTGGAGTAGTTTTCCTCACAGGGATGTTTGAAATAATCTTATGATATATGTGTTAAAGGTACTAGGTCTCCACATGAATCGTAACTGAATGTTCACTCTCATACCTGGCCAAGACCAAAGATACCAGGACTCTCCTTAAAAGGTGTATGTTCACGAAGACGGGGAGACCCTTAAGTAAAATGTAGCACTTCCCAAATGCAGCTGGCAATTCTAGAAGCCAAGACATGGTTATAGACTGCACATCCAGGAGAATAGCATGATTTACCACTTTCCTTTTCTGAGGAAACACCTCTTTCATCACTTCCTGCACTCCAGCCCTCCTTTCCCCTTTTCATTATTTCATCTCCCTTGAAGAAATTAATCCACCCATTCCATGATCTTATTTTTGTGCAAGCAATTTGTGATCCACAATTTATTTCCCTCTGTGGAATCTGCTGCAAAGTAGCTAAGGCTAGGGACAAGCACAACAAATAAAAGCTCTGGGGAAAAAGCTTATGTCCATGAAAGCAGCACAAGAACAACTTCCATTCTAGTCCAGAAGTCTCCTCCTCTATGGAGCTGAAAGGATAGCTAAATAAAAAAATTAAAAAAAAAAAAATTAAAAAAAATCACTGTATGTATTGCATTATGCTATGCATTTGAATGAATGAAAACACAGGCGAATGCAATGCCACCTTTAACACTAAAACTTGCATCAATGTTTAAAAAGCAATACTATCGAGAAGACAAGAAAACACAAGGATTCCTGTGAATATGTAATCCTCTATGACATTCACAGAAATAAATAGATCAAATCACCAGATCTAGCTTCAAGGCACATCTTAGCTGAACAAACTTTCCAAACAGAAAAGGATTCAGTTAACACTCAGATTCAGCTGTGAAGTGCCTATCTGTATCTACAAACTGTCACAGGCAGCAAACTTCAGTCTCAGGCAACATCTGGATATTTTGGTTGATATCACCAGTTAAGTTAAACCAGCATGATAAATAGCAAGGCATTATGCAGCAAGAAAGGAAAAGTACCTCAAAATGCAGTATTCTAGCCTAAGGTCTGAAAATCAGCAAACTGCATAACACCTACACTGAAGCCTCAATACACTGAATATTCTTATAGTTATGCATGGACAACCATTGCTCTGTGGAAGAGGAATGAATTTAAGCACATGTATTAAACATTTTGTTAAACTTCAGCCTGACCTGCTGAGATGTATAAACAGACAGCTTCTGCTCTGTTTAATCCATTTAAAACATGTCTGACACCTTCATGCTGTTAACTCTGATCTTCAGTTACATTGCTCAGGTCAAGTGGCTGAGCTAACGTTCAGGGTCCTACACGTATGTAACTGTCTCTGGTAAGAGAGGGTAAGAACAGGAAGGACCTGCTGACCTAGGGAGTGGAGTGAGGGGGAGGTCTAGGGGACTAGAAACCAACCTTTGTGCTATTTCTTTCTATGTGAACACAATTCCACCACCACCACCTAGCTGACTATTACACAAAAACCTTCTATAAGGGGTTTACTTTATATCCTTCTCTTTTCCCAAGTATTCTTGTTAAGGAATCTCAATGCCCTTGTAAAACCAGAGTACAATCTGGTTTCTGTCACAGAAGCCACAGTCCAGAAATGGATTTGTTTTCCATTGTGTCTATGTTACCTCTTAGACTATGCTTTGTATTCCTTCAGATACTTTAATTGGGCCTGTAATTAGACCCTACCTCCCTATCTTTATGTACCTTTTCCCAGCTTCCTGTTCAAAGTGCTAGATCCTAACAATATTAACATTCTCCTCTGGAACCTCTTGAGATCCTAACAGTAATTTCATGCACCAATAATGTTTTACTGAAAATAAACAGACCTAAAACATTGGTAACCTGGGAATAATCAAGAAGTCACACATGTCCTGATATACAGCCAAACTGCCTAGTGACCTCTGTAATTACGTCACTCATTACCATATCCCCAGCCAGCCCAGTTTCCCTCTGGGTGATAGAAAGCATACCTGTCCAGCTAAGCAGACTGAAAAGGTGTGACCAACAAAGGCAATGAAACCTAATGGGATAGAACACAGGTGCTATAAAGGTTTAGGCTCACTGAAGTCATTTTGTTGTAAGGGCTGATGATCAAATTCCAGGTCTGCAGCAGGAAACTGAAATTTATTCTGGCACAGCTCTAATATTATATGTTTTGAAGGATTCAAGGCACCTCTTGCATTCCTACTAATTATAGGCCAACCTCTGCCAAACCGTTCTGGACAGAGGCATGTGAGATTCCAATACTGCCTAAAATAAGGGAACTATTCCCCTCAAAAGCACTGATGCCTTCATATCCACAATTCTCTTTCTCCACAGGCAGCATAGAAAGCTTGGTCATGTGCCAAGGAATGGGCAAATGTCTGAATAATATGTTTAAAACAAAACCAAAACCAAACAACACACACAGACAACACACCACACACCAGAGCTTTAATGCTCCAAGCACCAAGATATATTCAGAAGAATGAGACAGTCTCCTTTCTCATTACATACAACAAATCTCTTTGCACCAGCAAAACACTTCCAGTAATCCCTTACAGTATAAGTGCCTGGTGGTTCTTCTCTGTTATAAAACTTGGCACATGTGCACAAAAAAAAGAAGAAAAGTTAGCTTTTTAGCCTCAAGACCATCTTCCTAATTGCAACAGAAACTTCAAGATGTCAGAGACTACTGAAACAGGGAAACAGATTATTCTGAGGTATGTGGAATCTCAGTTACTAGTGGGTTTTTAAGAACTTCTGAAACAAATGTGCACCAAAAAAATACACGAATCTATGCTTTCTCAAATGAGAGGAGTACCTGACCATTGAGATTCACCATTCACCATGTCATTTCTAGAAAAACTTTAAAATCAACTAGGAGATGGACAATGTGCGTTTTCTTCAAAATTATTTTTCACTTAAAACTCAAAAATAAGACATTTCAGTCTGAACAGTTCATCTCCTGAGGACTACCTTTCTACACCAAGGTAGTCTAATGGAGAATGAAAAGCTACTCCAAAATCTGGTTCATTCATTGCCTTCTAAAACATGCGGGTTGAATCAACCTCTGGCAGTTACTTCTGCCTAAAGGCTACTGGCACAGTCTGGTTCACTGGCTTAGACCAAAATCTAACTGTGAGCACAATGAATCTTTCTCTTGGTCTGGGTGAGTCAACAGACAACTGGAAACAGTTTGTAATGCTAAAAGGCAGAGAACAATACAATACAATACTCTACATCTTCAAACAAATTACCATGTTCTCAAAATATTTTAATTCAATTCTATTTCTTTGGTCTTAAACACAACAGAAGTCACTCGTCTCCATTTCAGTGAACAGCTATTTTTCTGAATTTGCCGTTAAACTAAAATGGAGAGAGTGAGTTTGCGGTTTTCATCAAGATTTTATTTTTTTTCTTTGTTTTTAATGGCGTGTTGAAATCCACAGAAGAACAATCACTTGCTCTCATTATGTTTCAGTCTTCGATTACAGCACTACAGAGGAGCAATCTTATTTTGAAATTACTTTTTTAATGGAAATAAGTCAATCTCATAATTTATTGAATTCTCAAACTCCAGCTACAATGGCAAACACTGTACCTAAGCTAAATCAAGATAACAAATTACAGTAAGTAATATAAAACCACAGAAATGTAATTATACAGTTTCAACAGTTGTTCTTGTCAGGACAATGGAAAGCACACAGACAAATCTGAAATTTACACTAAATTTTGTTGAATTCAGCCTAAGGCACCTCTTGCATTCCTACTAATTACAGGCCAACCTCTGCCAAACCGTTCTGGACAGAGGCATGTGAGATTCCAATACTGCCTAAAATAAGGGAACTATTCCCCTCAAAAGCACTGATGTCTTCATATCCACACATGACATATCCTCACATGACAGAGTCAGAGACCTCTGGCTCAGGCTTTGGGGTCAAGTCATGCCAGAGGACAAGCATTTCAGGAAAAGCTGCTAAAATAACCCTCACATCCTAACCTTCATGGATTCATTCTTATGCCCATTGGCAGAAACTGGACTTTCTTTCTCCTTCTAGTCTTCTCAGTATTATTAAGTACTACCATTTTGGCTATTAAAGACAAACCTCCAGTCTGTCATTCCAGCACTAAGGAGTGGGGCATATGTGAGCTCCTTTTCCTTGCTGGACAACAAGTGTGGATGAAGCAGAAGCAAAGAGATACAGAGTAGTCTATGTCATATTATATGAGAAGAGAGCGGGAAAGCACATGTCACCACAGTTCAATAAATTATGGCCGAACAGACAAGGGGTTGGGGTAAGACTCCATAAAGATGCCACCTCAGCTCTGTCAGAGACTTTGCTATGACCCTGAGCAAACTGTTTATCTTCTTTCCCCTCTCTTTATCACAGCAACTTAGTTTGCATCTTGTTTAGGAAAGAACTACATCTTAACATATAAAGTAAGAGACCCTCATCTTAATTTGATGCTCTAGGCACCACTGTAATTACAAACAACAATAAGCAGGGGAAATGATAAATTAATTAATGTGAAAAAAACAGAGATGCATCTTATAAATTATTCAAGCAGCTGCAGTTATTAATAACTTCCTAGATTATTGAAACTAAGCCAACAATAAAAATAAAATATTTCTTTTTATCACTTCCTTCCATTACCATTACCCTGTATGTAAGACAGAAAACTACAATGGCACATTTAACCTGAGTGAGGACACCACTACTGCTAAGTGTTGCCTTTGGACAGAAAGCCTTGCAGGGGAATTTTTCCATTGCAATGATTTGCAAAGTCATAATAATATTTCTATGTCCATATTAAATTTTATAGAGGTTATTTTTTTATTACCAAATATAAATTTGGGGCCTCTATTACCTGCCACGCTGTCTTAAAATAATTCCAAGGTTATGCTGTCATCGCATAACTCTGGAAATTTGTAACCCTAATTCAAGCACTGGCAATATAACACATAATGTACAGCAAAAGAAACAACGTAACGCCAAGCACAATTTTCTACTACAATAAGCTGGGGAGTGGCTGAGCAGAAAATTCATCTTTCATATTGTACGCATCAGTAGTCCATAAGTGAAGATCATACCTTTATCAAATGCTTGAATGATAATGTCTCTTGTGAAGCCATTTCTGAAGTGTCAGAAGACAACAGCAACAGTTTTTTGAAGTCCTGAAGTCAATTGTTTGGCTATCTGGAAATCGACTAACAGAGAAACCTGTTTTTACTCATGTTCACTTTGTATTCAGTGTACCTAGCCTTGGCTCCAGGTTCTCTACACTCTGCTTTGTTTGCGATATTAAAGACAAAGCATTCCTAGAAGATGCAACTTTCACATCGATACAGAGTAATAGGAGAAAGCAAAAATAAAGCTCCTTAGTTGCCTGATACTAAGAAGACCAGGGAACTTCTCTGTACTTTGCATAACCAAGACTGTTAAAAGGCTAGGAATTCCACACAAAATGCTTCACAGACTGTCTGGCAAGCTGTGTTTGTTAAACCTCAAGTTTTGCCACACCATGACAGATCTTGTACTAAGCATTTCACAGCCCCCTGATTCAACTTTCCATACAATAGAGGGGAACAAGGACTCAGACTTCTCTTGTAAAGCATCACACACTGATGAAAAACACCATGAATGTAACATACGGAAATATAACTTTACTTAGTGGGAAGACAGCAAGACACACAGAGGTAGGAGAGAATCTGGTCCATGTTCAGCCAGTAACACATATGCAGAATAACAATGGACTATAAAAGTTAAATACACTCCAATAAAGCAACAGCTTTGTTGAATGCACCAATCTATGAATGCTACACATTTTGCACTATGAAACAGCATGATCTGCATAATATTAAGAGCTGTCTCTGGGCACAAATGTAATGGAGATGGCTCTTTTATATAGGTTTCTCCAAGATAGAAACAATTTTTAAAAAATAGACAGGTCAAAGTCTGTGATAACTTGTTTTACAGAAATTACCAAGTCAAAATTGTTAGTTGCTACACTGGGGATGGTTCCACTGTTCTTAGCAGTCGATGTTTCATAGCTGTACATAAAACCTGCTCAAAATGGACCTCAGAACAGTGTCTCTGCCTCCATCCCAAGGTAGGAAAAGTGCAATTAGGTTGTTTTTCATTATCATGCAGGAACTCAAACTACAGGAGTAGGAGGGCCAAACCCTGACCACCCGTGAAAATACAGGGAAATCTCAATGAACAGAACACAGGAAATGAAGCACAGATCGATGACTTGTGGAAAAAAGCTCTGCTCAAGGAGACAGCTGAGCAGAACCTAGTCATAGTAGTAAGAGAACCTGCAGTCTCACATCAGAAAGGACACTCTTTCATTAATTCCAAAGGGCAGCACTCTATGCTAATACCACTGTTTCCTGTAGAGTCAAACACCTAACAGAGGGTAACTAACAACAAAAAAACACGCAGTGAACCCTGGGCAGAGAATTGTTAGCAAGTCTAATATTAGTTGTACTGAAAACTAGTGACACCAAGAAACATTTCAAATGTAGTCCCCATGCTTTGCTTCAGAGTCTGTGACTTTGCTTTACTGATGTGTGGGTTATGAACCCAAGAAATGGCACACAGCAATACTACCCTTTCCCCCTGAGCCACATTTCAGAACTACAGGGAAAATGAAACACAATAGCACCGTGTCACAGATCTTTTATTTTTGGTCAATAGGACCTTTGCAGCATGAAAAAGATAACATGAAGACAATGACTCGCGACACTAAATTTTCATCTTTATCATGTTTGGCAACCATCAAGTTTTGCATGGTCTTTAATGGTGTGTCCCTCATTTTCTAAACACCCAGGCTGAACCACCTTGTCAAAGAGCAGCAAATACTTGAAACTGCTGCTGATATCTAGAGACAGCAGTTTGACACCACAGAAGAAAAGAAGAATTTACACAGCCAAATAATTGAACTGTGACAATAAATTGACATTTGTACTGATTCTAGCTTGTCCCCCTCTCTGACTGCATCTCAGCTACAAGATGAAGCTGATAACAGTGAGGTTCACAGTGATAATCCAATTAACAGAGTATTCTGTATTACTGTAGGAAGCAACACTGGAAATATCTATTGGAAAATAAAGATGACTTACCTTCAGAGCAAGATACAGTGTGCAGTAGAAAATGTACAGGGACTGACTCTGAGCATGAAGCACAACCAACAGTAAACAGCTACCAGTTCTGCAAGTATAGCCACCCTCTGCTCAGGCTGAGACAGGAGTCCTAAAGGAAGAACACAAAACATGATCATGTAGCTAAAGCCCTGTGAGAACATATATGTAGAAAAGGACAAACGATCAATGTAAACCCATCCGTAATCAGAGAGCTTTATAATTTTTTAGTATTTGATTTGGGAAGTTTATCAATTCTTTTCTTTCTTTTTTTTTTTTTTCTCCTTAAATGGGTTTTCAATTTATAAAGCCCACAATTCATTCTCTGTATAAGCAGACAAAAATCACATATATCCAATGAGAAGCAACAGTTGGCAGGAAGGAAAGTCCATAGTGCATATAACTATCATATCCCCACAGGAATGGAAGGGACTTCAAGAAGTTACAGGGCCAACTTCTACCTCAAGGCAAATTCAGTTTTGGCGGTGTCATTCTTGATCAATGTTTGCCTGAGCTGTGACTAAAGACCAGCCATGGAGACTTCAGATCCTGACCAGAAAGTCTAATCCACTGTCCTTTTCTGTTGCAATAATTTTTCTTAGCTTTTTCTTCCAGAAATGTAAGCCTACAAATTCCTGTGCCATTTACTACAAATGTGTGGTATAGTGGGTGTTTTCCCTCCTCTTTTTAAAAGGAAGATTATTTCAAATATGTTGATATTCTGATAATCACCACTACCCTCAAAATGGAGAAATACACCTAGCAATGGTAATACATCTCCCTAGAATCCCAGTGTAAGATTAAGCAGGCACTGAAATGATAATTCTTTTTTTGGGGAAAAAAAAAAAAAATCAACCCTGTTTATAACTACAATATTTTTACTATTGTTAACAAAGAAATTTGCACATCAGGGTTTTGTCTCTTATTATTAGTGCTACTTACTTTCTGGTCAGCATAAGCTCAGTTATGAAATCTATTTCCATAAGACAAAGATAAATTTATCCTAGGAATAAAACAGAGCCATTTTATTTTATAAACATACTGTAACTGGAAGTTTTTGTTCTGCTTTTAGCAACAAATACTCGAAAAAACCCAAAATATCTTTAGATATTTGAAGAGAACTTTAAACCTCAAAAGCCAAATTTTCATCAGAAATAAGCAGAGCCAGTCAACTTCTTCATTGGAAGGAATAAAAAAACCTTCAAAGAACCTGAAGGGAAGCAGATCATAAACAGTCCCCCTGCTTGCTTTGCCTTCGCTGCATGTCTTCTGTACAGGGTTTTGACCACATCTCCAGGGGTGTCTGAAAATTCTGCATGACACTTGGGGTCCCTACAATGTGTCACAGCAGTGGCCAAATTGAACATTCCCTCTCTGTGCTCTGCAGAGCCCTATGGTGACCTTCCATCTTCCCAGCAGCCTGAAGCTTTCTAGCCTTCTCTCAAAAGAAGTGAAGTGTCAACTCCTTTTAAGAGACTAATTCATGCATGCAAGAAAAAGTAAATCTATGTGTACATTCGTATAAGCAAGCTCTGACTCAAGGTAAGGGAAATGAAGAGTGGGATTTTGTGGGAGGTTTACTGCAGATCTGAACAGAAACAGAGTTAAGCCAGTGCTCTCTACATCACAAAATTCACCAGTGCTAATTGTAAAACATAGCATCACTAAAGCCAAAAAAGCTCAATGAAGATTAAGGAAACAATTCAGAAAAAAAAGCTATCCATGCTGTCAATTCTCCAAAGGATCTACTAAACCTAAAGGCAGACAAGCAGGCCAAATCCTGCCCCTCTGGAAAACTTAGAGCAGCAGATTCTTGGAATTTGTCACATATGTTGTAAAACAGCTAGCAGTATGTCTCAGATTTGACTTATATCTACACAGAAATGGCAGCAGGCCTTGCTCAGCAGAGTTTTTGCTCTTGAATCATCATTAAAATTCTTCTGGTCCAACTGAGTAGGAGTTTCATTGTTCAGATGAGGTCCTTCTCTAAAAAGTAAATGCCTGGCCTATTTAGCATGATCCTATTCCTCTGGGGCATGGGCCAATAATACCCTTGTATAAAAGGGAGAAAGATAGTGAAAGACAAGCATTTCAATTTTGACGTAACTCTGCTTGGAAATGCATTTGCATGTGTAGGATGAGCTTTAGCACACATATACTTATCCTCAGTAAGTAAAAATTCAAGATGTTTGCTTTTACAAAACAAACACATGGAAAGGCACAATCTTGCATTAAGGACAGCTCTGCTACTGCTGGCCCAGGGCAACAAGGGGCAGGCACTGGGACCCAGCTCTCCACCTTTACCGTCCCAATGGTCTAAGTCTATGCAATATCCACTGCATCTGTAGTAAATATCTCTGGGACAAGAGCACTTATCACTACAGGAATACAGGCTCTCAACAGCATTAGTGACAATATTGCAGCACCTCAAATGATGGAACAAATTTCCAACCGTGTCCAACATGAGAACTGTGAGCTCTTGTGAAAATCTGCACTCAAACTCTGAACAGCGGTGCTATCAGCTGGTCCCCAAATAGCCAGGCCCAGTCAGCCACTAGGAAATGGAGCATTCGCACAAGGAAGTGCACTACCTGCTGAATAGAAGGGCTTTAGCAATTTACTGGCACAAGAGATGCAGTACTTAAGTCAAGGGTACTTATTTATAGCCTACTTGATTTCAAAAAAATAGACAACGGAAACTTCCATTTCTTTCTTAACATGACTTTTGACCAATCTCCCACCTGCATTTTAAATTGCTAGAACCCTTTTTTCAATATGACACTAAAATGAGACTGTGGGAATTCAAGATTAGCTTACAGTAAGTGGAAATTCAAGATTAGCTTTCAGTCAAAAATACTGTGGGACTGTGGTTCACAGTTCTACACTCAGCTTGCAAACATACTCTGGAAATATAAGACCCTAAATAACAGATGATATGGCAAAGCTAGTGGATGCCACATGGCGAGATACAAAACCGTCAAGGAAAGAAGACATTTTGTAAAAAGTAAATAAAAATGTAGTACCAAAAATTGACTATATTTATTTCATACCCCCATAGGATTTGGTCTCATTCCCAAATGTTGCTATACCAATAAATCCTCCTTCCCTAGGAAGTTATAGCAACACAAAGGATAGACGAAATGACACATAAACAATCTGTGTGTTGACAAGAAGGCAATTTTGTAATATGTTGTTATTTATGGCCAACACTTAAGCAGATGGAAGATGCATCAAAATGAGAGTTTCATTTAGAACATGCAGGCCAGGGAGAAGTCTCTGCAGGAGACGCGCACCAAGAGAAAATACAAGTCACTTAACAGCTAGAGCTGCATTACAATATTTGTTTTAACTTAAAAAGAAGTACATGGTAACATACTGGAGATGAGGTAAATGTGCAACACAGGGAGTATCTTTCAAGTAGGCAGTGAAAGGAGGAGTATAGAGTGAAGCCTTTTGCAGGGGTGCACCTACCCTGAGCAGCCCTCTTGCTTCCTGAAGGAAGTAGCAGACGCCATGACACGTCCTGCTGGAAGTGTGCCATTTTACTGTTCCATCCCCCAGTATGGGTGACATCCTTCCCTTTTACAGGTGCAGTCTCTGAACCACAGTCATGATGGCAAAAGCGGGTGCAAAATTTGACCCTCACTCTGTGTACTATCTGACTAGATTTGCATTCATTAGTTCATGGCATTCATTAGACATCCCAGGGGCTGCCTCCCTCCAGCACTGCTTAGAGCACATGGTGATACAGTGCAGGGGGGAAGGAACGGACTGGCCCAACAGGTCAATGAGGAATTTCCACCCATAACTCTGAGCAACACAGCACGGAGCTCTCAGTAAAGGTGCTCATTTCAGCTGCATTGCTTTCCATCGTATTAGCTCATGCATGAAAGGGGAAAATAAATTAGCAAGAGAAAAATATTTATACCTCCTCCTTTCCCCCCCCCCCCCTATTTCATTTGATTATAAATCAGTTTGGAAGCCCTGCTGGCATCAGGGCCCTGAAGAGCTGACAGCCTCAGGGAGCTTTTAATATCTGAGAGTCCAACTCTCTATTTTCTCTCAATTGGCAAGGCCCTTTAGTCATACCATGGGACACAAGAGGGAGCAAAGCCATTTTAGAATAGCACTCTTTTTCTAATAACTGATTTAACTTCCCAATCAAAGCTGAATTTTAAGAGTTTCTCACTCACTGATGAGGCATCCACATGCAACACTAGGATAATAACCTTCTCACCCCCCTCCCACACTCCCTGGCAAACCAGCTCCTCATGTCACTTGGTTGTGCTCACCAAGGGTTAGGTTTGTAGTTTGATTTCCAAACCAGTTATATCCTTTGTATGTGCCTTTCTGCCTCCCTCTGCTAACTCGGAACTCATTAGCCAATTTCAGCTGCATTTGTCAAGAAGGAAGAGCCCTCAAAAACATGTATGTTTTTTGCAGGAATCAGCAGCAGAGCGAGCGAAGAGGCCATTTAAGACCCTGGCTGGGAGAAAGGCTTTACTGTGAATGCTTCCCCTGACCAGGCCCCAGTGAAGCTACACAGGAAATGTGTCTCAAGACACAAACCCATAGGAAACTAAGGTTCATTAGCTCTGCTTCTCCCTGATCTATTCCATTTTTTCTAGGCTTCGTATAGCTTCATCCAAGCTCTGTGATGCTAACCACAAACTCAGCCTGCAATATTTAGCAATATTCTCTCTGCTTGGCAAAATAATTACATACAATGTGGAAAGCAACGGACAGGGAGGCAAGAGCACCATACTGGCAACAAGTAACATTGCAGAAGGACCCCAAATGCAAGTCAGGTTTCTCCCACCTGCTGATCTCTGGCCCCTTCCCTTGCAGAAAACACCAGAGACAGCAAGCCCATGAAATGAAGCAATGCCAATAAAGCAAAGGTGCCTGAGATGTACCCCCTTTCCAGCAACTCACTCTTATCCCTGAAGCATGTTGACATAAGTACCTGGTTTCCTGCAAGGACGCACGTATCAGGGAAACGATCTGGAACAAAGATCACAAGGAGCCACATGGAGAAGACAAGGGGCAACAGGCACAGGTTGAAACAGGAGAGCTTCCATCTTGATACAATAAATTTTTTACAGTGAAACAATCAATCACTGGAACAACCTCCCCAGGTATGTGGTGGTGTGTCCATCACTGGAGGTTTTCAAGATGCAATTGGACAGCATGCTAGTTAATCTCACCTAGGCTCCCTTTCCCACAAAGGGATGGACCAGATGATCTTGCAAGGTCACTTCCAACCTGGGCTATTCTGTAATTCTATGGTTCTGAAAGAAAGGGTCTGTCCATTGCACCAGCACCCAGTCCCACACATACGCACACGCAGCACTAATGCTGGGACAGAAACACTCACAATAAAGAGACTGGGGACAAAGCCAGGACTAGGGAGGAACTCGTTTTGGTGATGCAGATGGCTCAAATACAGAGCAACTTTCAGTTTTAGAGCATGTTTCTGGAGGTCATGCCTGAGCTCTGTTATGCTAATTGCCAGACAACAATCTTCATGTGAATATAAATTCAACTACCAAGAAAAACAAGTCTAAAATATAGTTCTGGTTTGTCTGTGAGCATTTGCAAGCTCAAATTAAATTTAGCGAACAGGTATGTCTGGGTGAAAGTAGAAATGAAAGTGGTCAAACAAACCACTTAAAAAATGGAGTATTTTGACATTTCTTTTCAAAATATTTTTCTCTCCTCTGAGAAGTATTTGCTTTTTGATTTTGGTAAAGTGCATAATTTCCCCTTTCCTTCCACTGGCTGAAACAGTGTTTCACCTAATACTTTCTACAGCTTTTGACAGACTTTGAAAGGCTGAAGTTTCTGTTCTACAAAAAATGCAAGAACAAAAATTTGTCTATTCAGATCAATGATTTGGTTTTGGTTGGGTTTTTTTTGGTTTTTTTTTTTTGAGGAGAAATCTGCAGTTTGTGAGAGTTTCTATTTCTTTCCCTACAGCTCTTCACAATTTTGCATAGTTAAATTGCAGATTAGGCTTGGAAGAGTTACGACTTTTGCTCTGTAAAAATACAAGTAGGATACATTTAGGTCTGAAGGCTAAGAGGGCTTAGCATGATTTAAGAGAGTTAGCTCATTATCAGTATTGAGACTGCAGAGATACAGATATAGCATTAACTTAAATGCACAAGTTACAATAACAGAACTAAATGAACAAGTTACAATGTTATGTTAATAGCTGGAGTGGAAAACACAGATATCACAGCTTGTTAAACTGGGTTGGTTAGAAGGCTTGCCAGATTTGTTTTGGCAGTGAACACACTGATAAGCACCCACAAGGTGATTTACAGCAACACAGCCTCAACGATACTGCTGATGTCAGAGAAACAATTTATACAGTAGGCTCCTAAGAGAAAACTGCCCGATGGTATAGCAGGGCAAATCATCAGGTATTGGTTATGAAGTCCGCAGCAAAACAAATATGCAAAAGGAGTTAGTGTAGAATATATAAAGAAGCAAGATCAGTTTGGGTTTTTTTTTTTTCAGGAGGCCCTTTTCTCTGAAGTGATGATTATTAAAAGCCTTGATTTGCTAATTATAAAGGTTAACCTAATTTTAAAACCATGAAAATGAATATGGATTAGATACTGTAAACTACCTTGTCTTATTATTCTACACATCTCGATAGCGATGACTGCTTTGGCAAGGGAAAAAAAAAACCAACAAACAAACCACCACCATCAGAAAAAGAAAAAAAAAAAAAAAAAGGCAACCCACACAACTCACTTTTGCTGGAGCTGCCACAGGGGCCGTGGGAAGCTTCCAGAAGCAACATGAAGCAGCAAGCTGCATTTCCACTCCCACTCCCCAAAACAGATTTAATTAATTAATTAATTAAATCCTCACACATACCCTCCCTAAAAATACTCTTTTTACACAACTTCTCATCCTCTCTGTAGTACCAAGTCTATGATTTTTCATAGTTACACTTCTCTGCCCTGGGAAATCTTCCTCTTAAGCATTAAGATGTGAACAGGGAAAAGCACTGCCAACAAAAAAGGCTCCCAGGCTATCCAAACCTCATGCAGTTCATAAAGACAAAAGGAATATACTAAATGTTGACTACCCTATGCTCATTTGTAAAGCATGGCTGAACCCAAATCAACAGATTAGTAGTCTCACATTGAACCTTCACGCATTGCAACAGCTGTCATTTGTGTAAAGCAGCATAAGGGGATATTTGGGCCACATCTTGCAATGGGAGCTCTAAAAAATAAAATTAAAAATAAAATTGAAAGAGAAAGATACTTCCGTCCACTAAATAACCTCTCCTTCAAATAAAAGACATGAAATACCTAGCCATGAAGCTGGCAGAGAAGAAAACCCACTTTATTTTGATGCAAACAGAAATTTTTAGGTTATTTTCACCTAAAAGCTTTCAGAACATACCCTGCCTCGAAGTGCCTATCCTTCTTACAATGTAAGCATTAGTCAGAATACTGTCAAAATGTTTATCAAAGCTTTTCAGATTAAAAAAAAAAAAAAAAAAAAAAAAAGGGACAGGAGATTATCTCTTTGCTCTGCCCATCCACCTAGCATCTCTTCTTGCATCAGACAGCAAGCTGGGTTGCTTCCTTTCCATCCCCTCTTTGTTGCTCATCATGCCTCTTGTCCCGATTTTTCATGTTTAAAATGCGCACGGCAATCTTGTGAGGCCAAAACTGAGAGCCAGAATGTAGCAAAAGCAAGCTGGTGTAAATCCAGTAGTGTCATGGACCCTGGTGATTTACACAAGCTTTGCCAATGGCTTGCTTTGCCTCCTCCGAAGCGCAGCACAACTTGCATGACCATAAAACAATAAATAACAATAATAAAAGTGCTCTGCACACATTCTAACTTGAATAATTGCTTTCTGTCTCTCTCCATTCCCCTCAAAGTCTCAGCAGGACACAGTTGCTCCCATTACTTGCTTTGCTAACCCAAAGAAAACCATGCTCTTAAAGCAATACATCTCCAGAGACATTAGGAATGTGTTTACACAGCAAAGCAGAGGCACCTTGGCAGCAAATACCAACATCACTGTGCTGCCTTGAGAGATACAGCAGGGAGACAATAGCAGCAAGGTAGGCTTTAGCACATTAGCCAGGTATGAATTTACAAGGGAAACCAGGAAGGCTTTCAGCACTCACTCTAAATCTTCACCTTTTGCTTCTTCACTGCGGCCTTGCAAGCTCATGTGCTCCCAGAGCAGAACCAGTTTGTTGTCTCAGACACCAGTTAAGTGCCTTGCTGGCTAGTCACACTGGGGCAGTCACCTTAGTCACCAAGATAGCTATCCAGTTCACTGAAAGCATTTGTACCCTGTCTATTAGTGTCCTTGCTTGTGCACCTTCACTGTCTACCTTACTTATATCAATGCAGGATGTGACATATTTACTAAGTCCTGCTGTAGTCACACTTGCTTTGTTACAAAGAGCCAAAACAAAATTGCCTGAAAGGTCCATGCAGAGAAATCATTGGCAGCCCTGTTATGCAACAAGTGTCTCACTACATGGTATCATTGATTTATAAATGGTAACAGAGGAGTCTGCTGGTTCACTGCCTTTCAGCTGTTTGCTGAAGATCTGGGATCATGAGGACAGAAGTGGTATCTGCAGCTCTAGAGGTCTGGGTTCAACCTAGGACCTTCACAGTTCTTCAGTTGTCCTCTAATCCCTCCCCTTATTCTTCTGACCTAGACGGTGATTCCTGACCCAATCTTCCCCATAAAAGCATACATGAATGTAAGGAAAACCAAAAATCGGTAAAGAGCCCTGGGAAGCAGAAGAGAAAAGAAAGTTGAAGGGCTGGAGATTCATGGAGGTAAATACTGCAGAGGAAAATGAGACTGGTAAGAAATGGTGCAAGAGAAAAAAAAATAAGAAAGCCGGATTTATACTGAAATGGAGACATGCAAGGTGAATTGTCAAAAGCTCTGTGCACTGGTCTGGCTCTTTTGTTTATCTCAGTGATAAGGCTCTTACTGCTCTTAACACTTAGGTCAGTGGTAAATAGTTTAGGAGCTCCCCACTGTGAATGTGCAACACAGATTAAAATGAGAGTGCAGAACTGGAAGAAGAGGGGCTGGAGAAAAGAGAAAAGGAAGAACAGTATCCTACTGCATTAGCGGGCATATGTCCCTGTGAGATTACACCTGCTCCGTGACGTGCTGTTAACTTCTCTGTCTTCCAGAATGGGAAAGCCCATGCTTATGCAACCATGACAGCAGCACATAAATACAATTATGTGCACAGTAAAATTCGCACCTTAAGAGACCAATGAAGACAAAAAATCCCCTATGAGGTTTACAGCATTAATGTCTTCAGCCACTGGATCACCAGTGTGAAGTTGATATGTTTGGAAAAACTTCAGAGGTTGATTCAGATTTCTTGGGATCATCTAATGTCTAAAACAAACAAGTAAACAGAATAAACCATGCAGTAATACTAAGCTGTCGTTTCTCTCTAAACCTGAAAATCTATTGATGTTTTCAGTATGGGCATTGTAGCTTCAGCCTGGTGTAAGCTTTAACATCTGAAATTACTGCATTTACCCATTCACCATCATTTGGCACCAGAAAAAGTGACAAAAAAACACTAATGTCCCTTAGGGTCATTTGAATACTGTTGGAAAATCAAAAGCCACTTTGTTTCCCAAGGTGGGAAACACCACAACAACTCGAACAATGCAGTTTTCCCTCAGGCTACAGAAGGACATCTGTGAAGTCTCAGCACAGCCTGGCAGTCGTGGCTTTACAGGCCGGAAATTATTTACTGATTGCTCAAGTCCATCAGAAACTGATGTGAAAGTACAGCTCTGCATTAAGGAGAAGTATGCAGAGCCGGTCAAATACACCTCAGAGAGGATTTCTTCTAGGACCCTTCATGGGAACAGCTCTGCTACTCTGTCTGTAAATGAGGTATTATTCCTAATCTTTATATTGCTTTAACATCTAGAAGCTCCGAGCAAGATCAGAGTCCCAGTAAATTCTTGCACAGCTTTCTAAGAAAGAATCCCTGCTGCAAACCTCTCTAGCTGAAAGCCTGGACTGTTTCAGTGCAGCCAGGATACAATCCTGACCCAAGCAGAGAGCAGAAAGCCAAACATCACTGTAATGTAAGCCTCTAGGGGAGCCTGGCATAGAGTGCAGGACTGCAGATTTGCACCCTGATGCATCGCCTGGGAAACCATCTTCGTCCACAAGACGTAGCTGATATGTCAACAGACTGACCCTGTGACAGCAGCTTTGCAGAAGGGCAACAATCAGCGATACAGGTAATCCTCATGTGCCCCACAACATGCAGTCAGGTAGCTAATACCATCTGCCCCACAGCCCTTCACATCACAAGTGCTTCCCAGCAGGGCAGCTCCACTATCACCACACATCTCCTCCATTATCTCAGTTTCTCTACAAGCTGTCAGAGCTAACATCCCATTCACAAGCCTTGCCTAAGGGCTCTGGGGGCTTGGTGGTAAGGAAAAGAAACCGGTGTAAATCGCAGACCATCAGCCGCAGGTCAGCAGCAAGAGACTGACCAAAGGCCCTCCAGCTCTGGGATGGGAGCAATCTATGGCCGCTTTAGAGGCATAACATATTGGCCCAGCTCAAAGTGGAACCTGCCTGTAGTAGACAACATGGTAGGGGCTGACGCATCTGCTTGCATAACAGAACAATTATTTTAGCCACTGAACCTGTAGGTTTTATAGCCAAAGACTGTAGATCCAAGCCCTGTTGTCAACGAGACACCACAGGGTGCTTTACATTATAGTATCTCTGTACATTAAGAGTTACCATGGCTTCCAGGATCCTATATTGCTCCTTTTAAATATCACCATGTCAACTAAAACTCTACAAGGAGTTGCTGTGTTTCTCAAGGGATTGGAAGTCCATGCTTTATGGCACTAATTATGTCTTTTTCCTGCCACTGGTACACAGTGAAATGCAAACCAGAAATGGCACCATGCACAAAATTACACTTTTGGTTTTTCAAGTCACTGTGATTATTTCTGATGTCTTGTCATCCTTCCAGATAAACAATGTGGCATCCTTCTCTGTAAAGTATAGCTAGTGCATAGTGATCATTTTTGACTACACGAAGGGCAGATTGCTGTTACTATGACAATACAGTGAAAAAATGAAAGGGTGACTTCCAAGTCTTGTGTAAGCCCTCCTCGTTCATCACCACATCACTTCACTTTTAAGGCACAGGCTTACTCAAAAGGATCACTTCTTTTAAAGAAAGAGGGGCTGAGGGGATGTATGGGGCATTACTTGCAAGACCAGGAGATTAAAGCTTGGGAGTTCAAGGAGGGATTTTCAAAACAGCTCAGTTTTGGCATAACTCTGCTTTTAACGCAGCAGCGATAAGACTCCCGTTGTCTACAAGGTGGGAAGTGCTACTATTTCACTTGGTGAAAGAAGATCAGCAGCATGCGATTTAAAAATACCCAGCAGTTTTGAAGTTCTTTGGTACCAGGAAAACATATTTTACCACTTCTTACAGAGCCAGCAGGTTGGGAAATGTGGATTTGGGAGGGCTGCCTTATTTTAATCATGAAAGCTCAAAGACTTACTGAAACACCTGTCTTAAGAAGACAGGACACTGAGCTGACCTTTGACTACTGAGACATCATAAAATCCTCAGAGCCAGCGACCCTAATAGGGGACTGTGGCAATTCACAGCAGCTTGTCCTCTTTTTTTTCTCAGCCTTCCCTAGTCTAATGCCTGTTGCTGTGCTCCAGGGGAAAAAGGAAAAAAAAAAAAAATGTACTGGAACAGGATGTGACAGTATGTTTTGTCCTTTACCATCTACTTGGGTAGAAACAGACAAAATGAAAACCTTGGAAACAAATGACCCTATCCTCTGCATCCTTATGGGATAAAGTCTTTATTCTAGTTTTCCAGCCCAGCAACTTCCTGGGCTGAGTCAACTCCACCCATTGCTGAGTCTCTAGAAAAAAATTGCAGAAAAACTGAGAAAGAACAGCAGAGCACTGTGAGCAGCAAGTGATTTTATGCTGTAGCCAACTGCAGGGATGGTGAAAGTCTTTCAATGGCAGTGTGGTAAAGAGAAGATCAAATAGAAATTGGTAGGAACAATCTTCTTCTATTCCCAGCTCTGCATCCTACTACACAAAGATGGGAAACCTTGATCAGCATAAAAAGATGTAGTAATTGGAGGAGCTTCTGCTCCTGGAAAAGCTCCAAGTAACTCACTTAAGGGAAAAAAAATTAATAAAACAAGCCTATCTGTTTTGACATGTTAATTAATCTATCCAGTTTTTGTTGAAGATCAAAGACAAAATTCTGGTCCAGAAAGGCTGGTGGACATGAAAGCTCCCCAGAGCAAAGGAACTATAGGACAGAGGCAATACTTTTAAAGCACAAACTTGTGGAGTGTGGTGGTGGAACAGCCCAAACCATAAGACCAGTTTGCACCTGTGAAGGTACACTTCTTTTGCTCACTGCCACAGGCCCAACTGTACCTTCTGCATTTGCTTTCTGGATGGCAAGCACACATGAAGGAGAAGCACAGAAAGATGGCAAGGGAACACAAAGGCCCTCCAAGAGGTCTACCAGAATCACATGCTTCCCTTCTGAGGTCAAAAATGCTGGAGAGACTGCATCTATTGGTACGGCACCAATGTTGGAGATCAGTTCACAGTTACAATTAGGGATGTTCTGACAGGTGCAAATGTCTCCATGGAGCTTTATTTATGCCTTCCTTCTTCACAATGGATGAACATAGGCACATGGTAACCCTACACCTGCAAGCATCCTAACAGATGCAACAGACCTGCTTTACAGGCAGAGAGGTCCATCCATACTGATAAATTTGAAAGAGCAGGGCCAGAGCAGACATCTCCAGATAACATGCTCTGCAGCCTCAAAACCAGAGGCTACCACAGAGGGTGGTCCAAAAGCTTGGGTCAAATGATACCCATGCCCTGTTGTTGCCACAGAAGTTACATCTGGGTACCTCAAATTCCTGAATCAAAGGTTTGCTTTTTTCTCTGTGTTGTTTTCCCTCTGTCATTTCCAACTGCCTGATCAGCCCTTACAGTTTTTTATTTGTTTGCTCAAAATGAAATGAGCCTAAGGCTGTGCTTGGTTTCTGCATATTTTATTTGATCATGCTGTACTTCAAGTATTACATCCCTTCAATGACATTGGGCCTCAGCAGCTCTGCTGGAGCTCTAGCACACGGAGAGAACACATTCACCGCCTCATGTATTTTCAAAGGAATTTTTCCTCTCCTTTCACTGAGAATTATGCAGGAAACTCAAGCAGAACCTTCGTATATTCCGCAGAGACCTTTAATTGTAAGCTTCTAGTATGTATCTATATTGTACCATATATTGTACCATCCAAAGACAAAGTAAGAAAACTTGTTGCCCCTTTGCCCTCCCACTTATACAATATCACTTTTAGTACTTAAATTAACATTGTATGTCTGCCCTTAAAGGAATGCTCTATCTTTAACCCTGAAGTGTGCACATTCCCAGTCTCCAGAACTGCTTGTCTTTTCCCGTTACATTAATTAGGCATGCTGCACATGTGATACGGGAACCTCTTAGCTTGTCCCCAATGGGAAGAAAGAGAAGCTTACTGTACTTCGTGTTGCATGGAGTTAAGAGACCAAATTTGGCTTTGATCCATTAATGAAATCAAGAATGAGGTCACTGTGAACTTACTGTTAAGGCTAAGTCCTGATCTTGCCTTGTAGGGCACATGGGCAAAAAGAAAACAGAAAATGGAGTGACCTTTGTTTTGGCAGCTCTCAGCAACAGGACAGGTCTGACTGCCAATACCACCAAAACATTAACTTTGCACATAAACTCGGACAGCAAGCTGAATTCAGAGAAGGTGACTGGAAAAGAGCATGGGAGCTGTAGAGCACAACGGCAGCAGGAACCTGCAGGTTCAGGGGGATCAAGCAGGAAGGGTATATCACTTGTTGCTACCTAAACAGCCCTTTTTAAAAAAAAAGCATGTGATCTAGCTGGTGATGAACAACTTGTACTCAGTGTTACTATCCTAGACACTACTGCCACACAGTGAAGACTGGCTTTATAAAAGACGTCACTTGACTTTGGCCTACATAGCCAGGCTAGCATAAGTCCTCATATGGGTCTAGCTGTGCTGATACAAACACTTTCTGTGTTTCCCTAAGTTATGTAGATTACAAGTATAGTTATCTAGTGTGTGGGGTTTGTGTGTGGCAGGATTTTGGTAGCAGGGGAGGGGACTGCAGAGGTGGCTTCTGTGAGAAGCTTCTAGAAGCTCCCCTGGCTCCAAATCAGACCGAGCCAATTAGTGATGGTGGTTGCACCTCTGTGATAACGTATTTAAGAAGGGGAACCTGAGAGGAGGAGTTGTGAGACACCTATGCAAACACTGAGATCAGTGGAAGAAAGAGGAAGGGGGAGAGGTGCGCCAGAGCAGAGACTCCCCTACAGCCTGTGGTGAGAGGGCAGGCTGTGCGTCTGCAGCCCATGGAGGTCTGCATGCTCCCAGTGGAGCAGATGCCCACCTTCAGTCCATGGAAGACCCCACGCCTGAGCAGGTAGCTGTGCCCAAAGAAGGCTGGGACTCAGCAAGAAGCCCTGCTGGAGCTGCCTGTTCCTGAAGGACTGCAGCCTATGATAAGGACCCACGCCAGGAGAGTTTGTGAAGAGCTGCAGCCCATGGTAAGGCCCAATGTCAGAGAAGTTCATGGAAGACTGCCTCTCATGGGAGGGACCCCACGCTGGAGCAGGGAAAGAGTGTGAGGAGTCCTCCCCCTAAGGAGGAGGGAGCAGCAGAAACAACATGTGATGAACTGACCTCAACCCTCCTTCCCTGCCCCCTGCATTGCTGGCGGGGAGAAGGTAGAGAAATCTGGAGCAAAGCTGAGCCTGAAGAGAGGAAGGGGTGGGGGGAAGGTGTTTTTAAGATGTGCTTGTATTTCTTACTGTCCTACTCTGTTGAATCGGTTCATTAGTGGTCGTGGTGCTGTTCAAATTAAATTAATCTTTTTTCTCCAGTCGAGTCTGTCTTTTGCTTGTGGCCATAATCGAGAGTCATCCTTCCCTGTCTTTGTCTCAGTCCCCAAGCCTTTCATTGTAATTTCTCCTCCTCATCCCTGAGGGAGAAGGAGTGAGTAAGTGGCTGAGTAGTGCTCAGTTGCTGTCCGGGCTTAAACCAGGACAGCTGGGCTGATTTAGGCAGTATCCTGTGACAAAACTAAGAGTTAAAAACACAAGCAGAAAGGGGGGAAAGTGACATGCCCAAGGTTATCAAGTAGTTCAGTGACAAAAGCAAGAATAAGCTTGAATTCTCAAGTCCCATAACAGTGTCTGCCCATCACTTTCAGAGTCCAACACTCTCCTCTCTTTTTTTTTTTTTTTTGTTTGTCAGACCAGGTTCTTTTAGAGTCCGCACATGGAGGGTGTAATGTTTAACATCAAATTTACTTGTTTGAAGATAGTTGATGTTATATGGGATTTCTGATGTAGTGTTGAGATGAGGAGCTAGGAAATTAAAATAAGATATAGAAATTAGGCACTCAAGAAATGAAGGTATAACTTAGTTTAGAGATAAAGATGGAAGACTTAGAGATCAGGCTAGGGGCTAGAGGCCCATTAGTTAAAAGATAACTAAGATTAAATAGGATAATAGATCATAGTTGATGGGCCAGAGAGCAGAACAATATGGAAAGCTTGATTAATGGAAGCTGTGAGGGAACGCTTCCTGATGGAATAAGAAGACAGCTCTAACAACTGGTCAAAACCAACGCTATGGTCTGGCCCGAGTCCAGCAGGCTACAGAGACTGCACAAGAAACCGAGGTAAAAAGTTCAACAGTGAGGAAGAGGAGCTACTTCATCACTGCAACCCCAGCCCACGACCACCGGGACACACTGCGCAGACGCAGCTAGGAGGAGACTGGGGCAGGACACATGAAAAAGACTTTCAGGCTCATTATAATATGAAGCAGGGATAGGTCATGCATATGTATAGGCGTATTATGAATATGTGATGCTTTGTAGCGTAAAACCAAGACAAGGTGCCACGAGAGGTGCGCACGTTTGTGGTGGAGCGATCCCCTGTGCGTCTCAGTGCTGAATAAACATACCTACTTTATAACCTTATAGGTTGTGGAGTCATGTTTCTGCAAGTCAGTGTAGTGATACAAAATATACTGAAAACATAACACAAATGTTAAGTTATACTTAGAAAAATACATCAATTGCAATACACACTCCCATCACAATACTAACACGGTTCCCGCTACTGGTCTCTGTAATATGCTGACCATCATGACACTGGGCATCCCTAATAGACAGGAAGGAATATGTGGGTTTATATATGTGTTTGAGCCAGCTCAAACCCATCTTCCTCTTTGAAATTATTTTGTTAGTTTTCTATTTTTTTTTTACTATATGTTGGGCTTAGCCACAAATTCACTCCCCCTATGATGGTCTCCTAAATCAGGGAGACAGTCACACTCTTTAAATGAGCTCAGGGAGAAACATTTACACCATCAATTGATCACTCAACTGTTGATAGCTGTTTAAGTAAAACAAAAGCCAGCCTCTGAACTCCTTTGTGTTGAGATTAAGTCAGGTTTTTTTGCAACAGGTGTGGTCAGTCACACCCTGCCATTATTCTCTGAGCTTCAGGGACCCATGCCCTCGCCCAGCTCCACTGAACCTTCTTCCATTGTAGGGGTTTACTGGTTAGTCACAATCACATATTGCCATCTCTTTTGCCCCAGAAGGGAATGAACGTTTGCCTCTGTCCTGGACTTCAGATCTTTCCCAGCATGACATGCTGAACAAGGTGGGATTCTGACATGGGCAGAGATCAGGAATGCTTTCCTCCAATTCAGACAGTATGGGTCGTTCAGGTAGTGTTTACAGACTGAATTGTCACAATAACAGATCACAAAAAACATGTTCTGCATGAAGTTAATCTCAGGCTATAGGTACATCCATTATCCTTTTGAGCCCAACAACCCTTACTCCTCACTCTGTAAAACAGACAGAGCTAAAGCCTATGGCACTTACCTTCACTTAATCACTAGATCATACAGCTTGTGAAGAGGAATGAGTCAACAAATCACAGACACAGTCAGGGCCAAAAAACAGAAATAGCTTTAAATGTCAAAGCAGACTTTCAATAAGCTCTTGGTAGCTGGGGTAAAGAAAGCTGAAATTCTGGAAGGAGGGACACAAGTAAAGCATGGGTAGGTCAAAATTCAGTGGAAAATGAGCAAAGACATCAAGAGCAACTTTGGAGGAGACAGAGATCGAGAAGGAAAAAAGGAAAACAAACAGAGAAAGAAAATTTGTCTCATCTTTTCCAATTTGCAGCCCCAGTGAGAAACTGTGCTTCAGCCTTGGAGGCAACAACAGTCACTTAACAGCAAACAGCAGAGGGGCTAATATTAAATGACTCAAAGTTATGCCAGACTTTCAGGATCTCTTTACAAGAGTGTGCAGATACAATAGCACTATTTCTCACATATATTAAAGTAATCAGAGATCTTTGAATGAGTTCTGTAGGCCAAAGAGCTAAGCTTACATCATGGTTTAGGCCCAGCCAGTGACTAAGCACCATGTGCTCCCTTGCTTACTCATCTCCCCCTGTGGGATGGGGAGGAGAATCAGAAGAAAGGTAAAAAAACTCATGGGTCAAGATAAGGAAAGTTTAATAGAACACCACAAAGAGAGAATAATAATAATGAAAGAATATATAAAGCAAGTGATGCACAATGCAATTGCTCACCACCCAATGTGAAGCCTGTTCCTGAGCCTCAATCACTCCCCTCCCCCCCAGCCAGCTCCCCCAGTTTATATACCAAGCATGATGACATCATATAGTATTGAATATCCCCTTGGCTAGTTGTGTCAGTTATCCTGGCTGTGCCCCCTCCCAGCTTCTTGTGAAAATGAACTCTATCCCAGCTAAACCAGGACGGCTTAAGAGAGACCAGATAGCAAGAAAATACAGGAGAGACCTAAAAAAATCTCACTTCAGGGTGCAGAAATGACATTAAAATCCGATGTATTACTATCGTCAATTAAAATTAACAGTTAAGAACACCAATACCTAGATTCTTTTAAAGTAAACCTGATTCATATGCTAGATTAACATTTATTGAGTTAATTCAGACACATCAACCTTTGCATCAAATACAAATCTGTACCTGTATTTCACTTTACCTAGTGATACCTTTACCTAGAGGACCACTCAGCTGTTTCACATCATGCTTGACACCAGCTGACCACCAGCAGGATCAGGTGAAGCAATCAGTAAGGGTAATATTCTAGCTGAATCATAGCCTTTGCCAGGTAATGCATTACCTGGCATTGAAGAGAGGTCTGGAAGGGAGCTTAACTTATTTATAATGCAGGGCAGCCTCAGAGGAGGTAAAAAAATCATAGGGAATAAGATTTCATCAGTTCTGCTACTCACAAAACTGTTTATTCCAAGGTACACATCCACAAATAAGAATTTCAGCAGAAGGTCTGATGAGCCTTGTTATCTGGATAACTCTAGGCAAAAAGAGTTCTGCTAGAGGTACTCAATTCCTTAAGGGCTCCATTTGTTTGTTTTTGAGTTGAAATGACCTGAAATTAATTTCCTTTTTATATTACTGAAAAACTTCATTCTGTATTCCAAGAGGAAATACTGCTGGTTTGGGAATGAGACTCTGCATCTTCCAGGCATAACAAAAGGATGAGCTGTAGCCTTTGGGAACCAAACACACCTGCAAAAACAGCACTCTCAGCCTCCATGTCCATCTCCACCCCCTTTTGCTCACAGCTCCACAGGGAAGCTTCAGACATGCTCACAGTCACATAAAATAAGTGTTTTTCCTCCCACCTTCTACTTTTAATTCATTAACTCATTTTGTTTCATGTGGTTTATTCATTTCACTCCTGCCACTACTCACTGGCTGAATTTCTTCCAGAAGTAAAGCATTGGTAGTGTTTCTTTAGGAAGGGGAAATTTTATCTGCTACTGCAGTGATTCTCAGACCCTACTGCTCAAAATCTAGCAGCAGTATTTTTATTAACAAAACCAAAACTTAACTGGAAAGTTAGCCATTCCATTAACAGATTAGAACAACATGAGTTTGGCATAACTAGAACAGAACTGTAGCTAAAAATCTTATCTATATAAAGAGCGGGAATGTTATGGAATTACGTCGTTGCCATTACAGAGTTGAATTTCACACTATGTTGGCTGCTGCATCCAGACATTAACTATTTTCTCATTTCATGTATTTTACAGAGACTCAAGCTGCAGCTCTTAGAGGTTTTACAAGGAAATATAAGAAACCTTTATTTCCAGTTTATTAGAAAATATTAATAAATCTAGTTATAACAATAAATGTTACTAGAAATAATAGCAGTTACTGAGAGCTGGATGTGACTAAAATTCTGATCAAGAAATAGGACTTAAATTCTTCTTGATACCTGAGCTAGACCTAAATTGCAGCATGTGAAAACAGCTTGTAAAGCCATGTGGAAGAAAATAAAGGAAGAATAACCGTGAGATGAGAGGGAGGATAAAACCAGCATCCTTGTAGCAGATGACATTCACATACAGCACATCACCCACTATTTTCCTTCAAGATGTCCCAATAATACAGGTAAAAATGACTACAGCAGAAACTCAAGATTAGAAACACATGTCCTGTTGCCTTCCTCACTTTGAACACTGTAATGTGCAGAGATCACAGCATAAATGCTTTTCCCTGCCCTCTTGTTATAGAGTCTGCATTGAAGTGTTGCCTTCTGTAGACTGGGTGATGGATGTGGCATTTCTTCATCGATCAGCATGATGCCTTGTAGGTTAGTGTGCAGGAACTCCCAGGTTTAGCCCTCCCTGGTTTCATTCCTGATGTTGATATACAAATGAGCCATTCCATTGCATCTAAAGTTGGGTTGCTCCACAGGTGGATGAAGAACATAAAACCCTGAGCTAGGTCTGAACTCAACCTCATACTTTTGAAATTCTTTCAGGCTTCCAAAACTATCTGATGGATTTAGATCTCTAACTTTCCTGCATGGCTTCAATAATAGCCATGCAGAGATGCTGAAGACCAATTCTAATGCAGTCTACTTTATGTGATGGCAAACAGTTAAATCAACTTTTTTTGTTTGGTTGATTGTAGCTTTTAACATTGTAGAAGTGTGTCACCCTTAAATGCATTTGCAAGGTCTACTTTAGTGTACATAGCTCAGATGTGATATGTTAAAACATCATCAGTGTGGAAATAATTATTACTTATGAATTAAGATTAAATTATTTTGACTTCAGGGAGAAAAATATGACCATAATAGAAAATCTGGTTTTTTAATGCTGCAATATGACTATGATCTCTGAGGTCACAATGTCCCTTCCCAGAATAATTACTTTCCACTCTCATCTGGAGGGAAAAGTAATTGATTTATGGTACATGATCAATAGGGTTCTACCATATATGCTATTTTATACTGTGAGCACTTAGCAAATGTATATGGCAGCTTAGTGATCAGCAGTGAAACTATCTCTGCACATCCATGCAAAATAGGACAATTATCTCAGGAGGCAAAGGCAAACTGTCAGGTAAAGCAAGGGAGCTGCTATTAGTTTTTATGATAGAAAAACACTTCTCTCCACCAGTACATTTGATTTTTCAATTAAGATTGGAAATTCCTCCTTGGAAACCACTGCTGCCAGTAATCCTTTTAATTAAGCAGTATCCAGAATCCCATGATTTCTGTGTTCTGCACCTTAAATCAACTAAGCACTTATGTATTGTATTTCTTTCACAACATTTTCAATTTCTGGGCTGGTGCTTCAAAGGAATTAATACATGAGGAGCACTACCCTAAGAAAAGGGACAGATAATGCTTTAAGGTCAGTCTTCAAGCCACAGTATGGAATGTATTTGGCATTCACTGTGCCAATGGAGGTCTGCATTTTCTCTGTAGGAGATAGATATGTGCTATTTTAATACTAGATGTCATTACTGATTTTATTAGGATAATTTTGCAGGTTTTCAGAGGGGATGGCTCTTTTTCCAGTATTATTATTCAGTACCTTCTGGAAGCTGATGGAGGGAGCTGTTATCACAAAACGTCAAATGCCAATAATGCAGAGGCAATGTCCATTATACCTCTCTCTTCCACTGCAGGACAGAGGTAGATTCAACAAGTTTGGTGCCCAGCTGGGAAGTGCAGGAAATACTGAAGGCAGTTTCAGGGAAGGCAGCAATGAGATTGGAATGATGAGAGAGAGATTTTCCAGTGAAGTGGAGCAGGCTGAAGCAATGCTCGGAAACCATGAGAAGTATCATGTCTAATTAGTGTGGCTGTGCAAATGATGTAATAAGGCATTTGAGAATGAAACTGAATAGCAGTTGGATAAAAGATTACAGCATGTCTGTCGTCTATCAGAGGCCCGAGAAAGGGCAGCACAAGACATTTATGTTGCCATATGCATCAGAAATGTCCAGATATGGAAATATACACTGATGTAACATGGTGCAAAGAGATTCTAGACTAATCAGTTGTAGGGAGCAGCTGAGCAGCTGCAGGGTGGAAAGCTGAGAATGGGGCAGAGCCCCATAGAACCTAGAAATCTAGTAGTCCCTGAGACACCAGTAGTTACCAGTGTGACAGAGCCCAACTGTGGACAGCAGCCTACAATGGTAAATTTAAGCCCTGAGACAATTTAGCCATTTAGGGGTTCAGCTGAGTCATCAAGGAATACATAAAGTCCCTGTATCTGCATTTCACATTGGACCACACTGCTGGTGGCTTGGAAATCCAGCCACCACTTTGGTGTCAGCTTACAACATGCCTGGTATCCAGCTTTACTTCCACTGACTTAGGTATGATCTCTTACTTGCCCAAATTATCATCTCCATCTCAGATGCTAAAGATAAGAAACTGCCTCATCTCCTTCTTCTCCCTCTCCAATATATCCCCATTATTGTTTTGAGATGTTATTAAAAATACAGAGGGAAAGTTCCACTTTCAGAGTTATGGTTTCAGGCTGTCTGCTATCTTGGGAAGAAATAATTGACTTATTTACATGCTGATTTTTTAAGGCTTCCAGCACAGACATGAGAGCTGGGAACTTACTGTTTCACCTCAAAGTTGAACAGAAACAGCAGTGTAATCCCATGACTCCACAAACTGGGACTATATACACCAAACCTGGGCCTGACCTGTGGGATACAGGCATGGTTCAGGATTCAGATTTTCACAAACTGTCTTATAGCAAATACACAATTAAAGGAAGTGATGGATAAAGGATGAGCTTTGCACAGAGATAACGCAATGAGAAAGGTGTAAATTGCTCTGACAGAAATTTCAGAGTGGCAAGGGTGTCATCATTCATTCACTAGCCAAAGGAAATGGCCAAAAGCTGACAAACAATATCATCCCATTGCTCTGCCATGACTGCAAGTCAAAACAAATAGTGAGTTATTTGGTGAGGGAGGGAATATTTTTATTAATATTAAAGAAATTACATTAACACCTCTGTTAGAATTCACCCAATAGGCCTAGCTACAATGATTAAAAGACCTCATTCATATCTAATGATCACACAGAGTAATAATCTCATTGTAAAAGACAATCAGAGACTTGTTCACTCTTCTTATCTTTTCTCCACATTTGTAGTTTCTAAGAAAGGATCTGCCTTTGATCATCTTTTCCTGTGCTGCCCTTTAAATCATTTCATTAAAGGGCCAGGGTTTCCTGGATTAATGGCCATTTGTCATTTCCCCAAATCAATTTTGCCTCCAGTCTGTTGAGACCTTACAAACATTTCCTCAAATGTTCTTCAGAATTACAGTAGTTACAATGCTGAGCTCAGATAAAGAGGTTTTATTTTTTTAAAAAAAAGAAGAAACAGCAGGAACAGCTTTTTCTTCCTTTCTTTAAGGTATAGAAATCTTAATTGTATTTTTTATTTTAAAAAAGAAAGAAAAATATGGACTGAGTCTAGTTTTGTCTGCATCTCCAAGAAGTCTTCATTAGTTCAACTTTTCAACCTGATTATTTCTATTGAATCACTTCCAGAGCCTGGGCTCAGCCCATCTGTTACTGTTGAGCTCTTTACTATCTCTATTTCATTTATCTGTCTACCACATCTGCTTTTCAGGCTCAAGTCTGACCTGCAGACTTTCTGAAAGAGCACAGTATTTCAATAAAATAAGTGCCATGCTAAAACCACATTCTTCACGGGGAAGACTGCCACCTCTGTTGCCCCAGGGAAGCACAGCCGTTCTGGTTCGTAAAGGAAATTCACTCCACACCAGTGGAGGGCTGAAGTTCAGCAGCTGAGCTTTTCTTCAGCATTCAGATTTACCTGGGAGCTGGTATTACCACCATCCTAATGATAAGGGTGGATTTCAGTATTTAGCAGGGATATGTTTTTCTGTTGTGGGTTTGTTTGTTTTTTTTTTTTTTTCTCTAGACAGTGCCATTGGTCCATCCCCATCCTATGCCAAGACTGCTTTCCTTGCAACTCCAACACATTTGCTAAGAGGTATAACAAATTTAACACAAACCTTTGCACAGAGATCTCATACCCTTTTCAACCAAGCCATGCATCTTCATCCAGCAGGTGCAATTTACTCCACTTTTACAGTGATGGTGTAGAGATGAAGAGACACTAAGCATTCACTAATTGTGTCTTAGCTCTTGGGTATGTAACACAAGACATCTGTGACCAGATTTTCACAGTGCTTTTTAGGCAGGTAATTCCCTTGCACATGGATTTGCAGAGCTGTTAATGTGTTAGTCGTTAGGACAACACCAGAGGCCTAACTGAGGCTCTCTAAATGTTAATGCCAGAGCTGCTAGACTGTGACTGTATCAGCTAAGAGCCTTAGCAGGCCTTTTTCCTAAGCAACTGAGGCCTAGGCAGAAACATATGCTGGACTATCCACCATGCAGCTGAAGTCCCTGCAAGTGAGAGTTATTTCTCATCTCTCCAGATTAAGTGCTTTCTGTGTAGTTTGGACAGAGCGGGTGAAGATGTAGCCTTGGTTTGAAGTTGGAGATCATGACAGATGATTCCTATCCCCAGATGAGTAAAAGCTCACATGACGCTGCTAGTAAGCAGTAGTGGGACGTTACCATTTGCCCTGCCACCAGCAGCCCTCTTTGGTGAGCCTGTACCATAGGGGAATCCATACACCCATCACATTCAATGTGAATTGATCCTGTTGAAAAGTGGGTTTGTCAGGGTTTGCTCAAGGTCAGTCTCAGCATTGTGCAAGCCACAACACTACATTCTGATCATCTAATTAGATACTTCCATCAAATGCAACCACAATTTGTAAATGCGATTGCATTGCTTTGATTTTTACTTTTTTAATAGTAATTCACCTAAGTGACTCCCATCCAATTAACAGGTGTATACAGGTCATGTTTCATTCAATTCAGGCAGTTCAGTTCAATCAGCATTCAATTCTCTTCAGTGAAACCTTCCAGAAGCAGACTGGCCAGGACCTGCAAGAAAATTGTGATAATAAATGCCAGTCTTTTTGAAAGAGGTCTGAAATGCCTGACTGGCAAGATAGAAGGCAGCAGAGAGCTGAGGAATCAAACCTCATAACAGCCTTTCTTAAACCCACAGACACGTAGCTACCAAGCATCTTGGTGAAACAATGAATGCTATTTTACATGGATTCAAAACAACAAAGGATCCAAGGAAATGTTTCTCCCAGCTGAGTGGGCATTTCCCAGGACTTGTTGGTTTTTATTACCTCATCTGTGCCCTTAGCTGTCAGCAATGTAGTGCTGAAAGCTTCCCATTTAAACCAGGCCATAGCAAACAGAGATTTACCGTCTATCCAAAGCTTGTATAAATTTACTGTGGGCAAAAGCTCAACAAAAGCTTATAAAAGAGGTACCTGTGGCTTCCAAATTAAGCCCGTTTTCTCTAATTAGCCTCCTGTTTCACAATTTTCCTTTTTCCTCCACTCTTAAAAAAGAAAAAAAAAAGCAGCAGCAATACTGTGAAGGCCATAAAATCCATGTGCTTATACTGAGCGTGGACTTGACACATTAAAATTTTGCTGGAAGAGAAGTACAAACCTCTAGCTCAGCTGCAAAGCAGACAAGAGAAACTGAGCATTCTGATTGACTTGGATGTGATTGGGAGAAACCTTATACTTTTGCCCATCATTAATTTCTGTCTGGTTATATTACAAAAGAGTCTGTCCTATCCTTGGAAGTTAATTCCCAGCATAATTGTTCATTGTTTACAAGCCAGTTTCTCTTACCTCCTCCTGCTGGTAGAGCAAAACCTCATTTCATCTTTTCATCTGATAGAAGTCTTACTGAAAGCAACCAGCATGGAACTAGTTTATGGCAAATGCTATCCTTGTCATTAGATCATCACTGCAAAAAGAAGAGACAGAAAATTTTTTTGTTAATGTTAAGCAACTGCAAATAAAAGACTTCTAAGACTAGTCTGTAACAGAGGAATTCTAAGCTAATCATTGTAATAAGCAACTTAGGAGGAGTGAATGGCTCTTGTAATTAGAAATGGGCTACAGAGCAAAGAACTTGGTGTTCATGTGCCCTGTGCTGTGCTCAGCATCAAATCTTGGTCTCTAAAAGCCCAGTTCATCTAGGCTAGCTTTAAGCTCTCTCTACAGCATCAGGAGAGCTGTATACAGAGAGCACAAGGTGAAGCTCCTCAGTTGACTTTGGCACTCCAGTTAGATGCATCTGGTCCCAAAAGCATCTCAGCTCTCCGTCACACAGGCAAAGGATACCTGCTTCAACTTCCCTTGGAAGCATGAAGCATAAGTTGAACAGAAACCCACAGCCTGTGCCAAGCAGCAGAACTACCCCCTGCTTTATTTTCAGCAACTTAACATTTCAAGCAGTTCTCCTGGAAGACAGCAATATCCAGGGATCAGAAAACTAGTGGGTGGGTGTAAGCAATTCTCTCTCTTAAGAGGTGGACATTCAAAGCCAAGGAGTTTGCAGTTTCTAAATGGGCAGCCCCATTTTCATATCCAGATTAAAGGACCTAATAATAAGTGCTTCAGATCTGAACAGTGGCCTAAGCGCTGCACTGGGAATTAACCCTGTATTTTATTTACCAGGGCAGGAGCCATGCTTCCCTGGAGACAGTAGGCCAGTGCCTTCGACAGATCCTGCTCATAGGTAAGGATTTGTTAGGGAAAGTTTCCCTTTGTCCTCTTGGCTGGCAAATTTGTATATGCTGAGATGAAAAATTGCCTTGCATGAGGCATGTGCTGTTGTTTGCCTCAAAAGAAGGGTGAACATGGCCCATGGCACCAGGACTTATTTGCACATCTGTTTTCAGCATCAGCTCCGCTATCTGGAAATGTTACAGCCCTTCACCTACCCTCTTGCTCCCCAATCAGGGTAGCCTCTGCTGTTTGCTGCTGTGGATTACTCACCTCCAGATCTGCCAGCTGAGCCACTCTCATGAGATGAGTACTCCCTGGCCTGTCTCAGCCAAAGTCAATACTGTAGTTAAACACAGTTTGAATAGCCACCCTTTGCTAACCGTATTTCTCTTGGTTGAAGCAGGGCAGAGGATACAGTGATGTCCAGGTGGGAGAAGGCACTGAACAGTGTAGACAGTGATCTCTGTGTACAGCATCTGCAGCCTGAGGAGGCTACCCAAACACACCCTCATTCAACTTATGAGCAGTTTGTCTCCACAAAGCAGTGAAAAAGCACTGCGCTTCCAAACAGTCCTGTGACCTGACTTAATTGCAAGAGGGTTAAAAGTAAGTCCAAGCTCAAGTACAGGTAGCTGAATCACTCACAACTTACAGCCTGCAGGGATGAGCCTGGATAACCAGGGAGGCTCTTTCTACTCCTAATACACATTGATCTATTCACTGCATGCTGAAAACCTTCAGGCTTTTATTCTGTACCGACAAACAGTGCAGTAATTTAGGTTCTACCCGATATTTACCACCTCCCTGTCTCTCCTCAGAGACATGAATAGTGTTATGAATGCAAAGAAATTATCTGAAAAATGAAGAGTCTCACAATCAGTGAAACCCAAACTGAACTTAATATAGTAGTCCTGGAAAATCTTCAGTAATTAGTTCTCCATAAAGGTATCATACAAAGGCAACATGCATGTAATACAATATTTTGAGTTAGCGTGCTTGTTTGTTTGTTCTAGCAAAGAGTTATTATGAAATTACTTTTAAACGTTTACACTGAATATGAGTTTTGTCTCTTATTTATTTGTTGCTTTCAAAACATGGTCATCTTTTCTCTTCATGCAGAGATCTTGATTTGTACCTGCATGGAAAGCTAACAATGCTGACCCAAAAGTAATTCAGTGAAGCTGCTTAACAGGACAATAACAATCAATTCCTTCAAAATAGCTGGAGAAATTAAGGACTAATAAACCACAGAAATGATGGATCAGCTGGGGTTTAAGTGATCATCTAGTAGTTCCTAAGCCTAATTTAAATACAGGAAGAATATCATATTTAATCAGCTTCCATCTTCAGACTTAAGAGCTTCTCAAGTCCTCATTTACACCTGAAGTGTCATTGGTACATACATTAAAGCTGACAAAATCCATTTACTGCAGGAAGGTATTCAAGTTCACCTCCTTATTTTCCCCAATCATGTTAATTTTCCTTCAGTGTTCTTTGTTTATAAAAAAAACAACAAACAAGCACTTTGTGTTCATTAGTCTGAATTTCTCCCACAATCATTTATATGCATTTAGGGACTGCACTTGTGAGCATTGCTGGCATTCAGTCCAGCTGTGCTTTAAAATCCCCAGCATATCTCATCCTCTGGTCCCTGCCTCTCCAATCTCACAAAAAAAAACCCCTAACCTGTAAAACAACCTGTCCTCCATAAACACATTTCCTAAAAGGGTGCTCAAAATCTTCTGACACATGCAGCCATCCAAAGTTTAAGTAGTAATTAAAATTAAAAAATAAACAAGACCTTTGGCTCAGGTTCCCAGGCATTGCTGTTCAAGGAAAGTCATGCATCCTTTCCCACCCTCCCTCAGCTGTGGAAGGAAACCCTGGGGGAGATGACCCACACCTTTTCCAACATCCTCATTTTAAAAAAGAGTATCTTCTTCTGCTTGTGTCTGGGAAGGAGAGGCAGCAGGGCTTTACCTTATGACTTGATTCTTTGGTATCTGACACACACATGCTCCAAAGAAAACTCAACACTGGTCTCCCCTCTCTGCTTGCGCCCCAGGTCTCATGAAACCAGTATCCTAAGGCAACCGCCACCTTGTTCAAATGTGTCTGAACTTGGCCCGTTCGGACGGATGTTCTTCGGGAAGGACAGGAGGGAATCAGACGGAGAAAGCAATTTCATACCAGCCTCATATCCTCAACACACAGTCTTAAAAAAAACCTAGCCTTTTTCAGAATCCTTCTCTTAAGGGAAATATTATTTTTCCCCCACATAGACATATCCCTACATAGCCATTTACTCTTCAGAGAGCCTGTCAGAGAGATCAGACCAGCCCATACCAGCAGACATCCTAAGAAAACAAAGAAACCTTTAAAATAGTGTCAATTCATCACCAAGTCTCAATCCCCCTGACTAGAACAACCACAGCACCTTACAACAGCTGAAATACTGGACTGAGTCCTTCACTGTTGTTAATTAGTTGCCCTCCATTGATTTATACCTGCTGTCATCTGCTCCAGTCTAGCCATATTTTCAGTGCTGCTAAGAACACACTCCTGGTAAAAAGCTTTGGATATTCCCTGTGGTAACATAACCCTTTTTCATTCAGCTATCATATCTTCAGGTATACATCCCAATGTTTCTGCACCAGCACTCATGAGTACCCCATGGCCATCCCTGGCATCCCAGCACCACCTCAGTCCCTTTGAAGAAGACTGCTCACTTTCTTCTGTTCCCTTCTCCCTGTACGCCCACCTTTGCCCAAATTCACCTGGCTTTTGCAGGGAGCTCTACTAATCTCTTCTGAGACTTTCTCTGGCTTTTCTTCCTTCAGAGGAGGGGCAGTTGGGAAGTCAGCAATCAGATGGGCTTGAAAATAGATCATTGTTAGAATTTTTCACCCTCAAAGATCTGTGAAGTAGGTTAAACTTTTTTTTTTTTTTTTTTTTTTTTTTTTTTACCGTCCTGGTGGTTGCACTTCTGTGTAGATGAAAGCCTACAGGGGACCTGAATAGTGGGCATCTGTACCATCCATATCTCATACTATGAATTGCTTTGAGCACAGACCTAACTCTAAAGCCTTACACTACATCCTGCGTCCTATTAACTGTGCCATAAATCCCTATGGCTCAAAGCACTGGTGCATTCCCATCTTGTCTATCACCTTTCTGCTGTGTTGCCTCTGTCATAGACCATGGTTCTCCAAAACATTCATTCCTGTCTCAAGCCTGAGCTTGCCCCTTTCCCTCATTTCACCAGCCTTGCCAGGACTTCTCTGTGTCACACATGTCGTCCGACAGCAGCATATAGGGACATACCTGCACAGTTCCATGCTGATGGGCTGCTTCAACCTTCTGGATGATTCCCAAGCAAGTGGGAGAACACCAAGGACACAGTTTGGTTGCAAAAATAGCGCTACTACAGGCTAGTACACTTCATTCACAAGGGGGGAAAAAACCCCAAACTAATGAAGAAATAAACAAATAAACACAAAACAAAAGGATCTTTTCCCCTTTAATTGTTCTTTTTTTACAGCCAATTTCTTGCTTACTTTTTTTTTTTTTTTTTTTTTTTCCCCCCTCTGCCTTTATTCAGGGCTCTTCTCTTCCTTCTGTCTCAGGAACCGAAGCCTGTTATGTTCAGTAGTTCTATCTACATTTCTGAAGATAAGCACCAACAGAACTGCTCATAAAATCAGCACCTTGAAGAGATGAGATCATTTCACACATGCTGTTTGTTTCCTGCTATACTGTGGAATTTATAGTGGCTGCTGGCCACTATAAATACTGAACCGGCAAGAGGTGTTTCTCATATATTTTACCCCAATATTCATTGCTGCATTTTTGTCCTAAGAGTAATTTGATTTGTTGTAATTGATTTGGGTGGGTTTTCATTCCTAATTAACTGTTGTTATGATGGAATGATGCAATCCTTGCTCACAAACCAGAGTCGAGAAATGAAATTCAGAACAGGGTAAGAGCAAGAGAATGGAGGAGAGCCTTACCTACCAGGAAGGCCAAGCAATGGGCTGGGAAGCCAAGTAACCATGGCGCTGATTTGCACTCCTCACATTAGTGTGTGAGTGGACATGCTCAATCTTCCCCTGCTTGTGGCCAGCACAGTGCAAAATTCATTTCTATTTAAGACTTATTGAAAAGGACATACATCAAGAAGATCTCCTGAGTGATGTTTTCGCAGATCTTGCGTTTTGCTGGTGGTTGCACAAATCTGCCCATCACTAGATCTAATAGTGGGAGGGCAAGGCCATAGAGCTCTACAAACACACTTGTGCTGCCATTTCTGCAAAACCCTCCGCTTGCAGTCAGAGTCTCCATCTGCACAAAGGCACACACAAGGCAGAAGGAAAGATAGGGTTTGTGGAGAGAAAGAACATTCCAGCTGACCCCAAGCCAGTCTTGATTTACTTTTGGATGCTGAAGACCAGGAGCAAACACTGAAACATAGGATAGAAGCAAGAGCATCTCTCACCATTACTCTCTCTGTCAGGCCAATGCATTTACCTTTGTTAACTGGAATGCATGCTGTTATTTCTTTGCTTGCTTATTTTCACAAGACCACTAGGAGTGCTTAAAATTTCTTAGCTAGAATCCTTTTCAGTTGTTAACCTTGATTTTGTGAGGGGACTGAAACCAGGAATCACATGAATTCTTCGAGAAAACATGAATCCTGAGTCTTATTTCAGAGATGCCTTTTAAGAAAATTGTTGTACAAGTCAGAAAGTCTCTGTCAGCCCAGGGTTGAGATGAAAAGACTTTATTAACAGCACGCTCCCTGGCTTTTGCAAACTGTTGCAGCTGCTACAGTACTGATAGAAGGCATGTTTTTTAGTGCTGTCTTGGTATTTCTACCTTAATCAGGTAATAAGAAATGCAAAAGCACCTATATGTATAATTTGAATAACTAAAGTAGGTGTTATTGCTCACAAATAGTACCCAGTTTCCCCTGAATTTTTCATTTCTTTTTCATGGAGAAACCAGGCAGTGAAAACTAGGTGTTCTAATCAAATCAGAAAATGTGTGCATTTGGCAAGGATTTTGCTATGGTTTTCAGAACGCCATGGTTTGGATGCTGTAGGTTATAATTTTATTCTGCAGAAAAGGCTCCAAACTAATCAAGATAATTTTTATGATGCACCAAGGTCAGGACTCCAATGATGCCACTGCCTGCCCCCCCACCTTTGTCATCAAAGGTGGCTAAGTGGATTGAGTCAGGTAACGTGGGTGCCTGATTTTTCCTGTTTAGCCAAAAATTGCAATTTCTATACAGCAAAATAGAAGTATTTCTAAATTAATGTCTTTATGGATTTAAGCCAAAATATTTCTGTTTTCCACTAGAATATTCTAATACTCAGATTTCCACAGGGGGAAAAATAATCTCTGCTTAAAAAAAATTACACTTTTTCAATCAGTCCTAGTAACTAGCCCTGGGCACAATCTTCTCTTACTTCGAATGAATGATGATATTATGGAAGTCCTTCTTCCTTGCTTTCAAACAGTTGAGCTGAGCCAAGATAAGGTAAGCTTTCCTCAAATCACAGCCTCCATTTTTCCTTTTATGGAGATGTCCTGGTGAGGAAAAAATAGTTGTCTTCATCTGAAAGACAAATGGAGTTACAAGGAAGAAGTAGTAATGTTAACAAACTATTCAAGCCATGTGTAGCATGGAGCATAAATTATGTTTTCCTGTTGGCAAAATATCTCTTCTGATCTTAGGTTTCAAAATGTGGTGTGCTTGTGGAGCAGGAGGCACATAGTAAGGAAATGCGGACACACTTCACAGAATCACAGAATCATATAGGTTGGAAAAGACCTTGAAGATCATCTAGTCCAACCATTAACCTAACACTGACCGTTCCCAACTACGCCATGTCCCTCAGCGCTATGTCGACCCGACTCTTAAACACCTCCAGGGATGGGGACTCCACCACCTCCCTGGGCAGCCTATTCCAATGCCTAACAACCCGTTCTGTAAAGAAATGCTTCCTAATATCCAGTCTAAACCTTCCCTGGTGCAACTTGAGGCCATTCCCTCTTGTCCTATCACTTGTTACTTGGTTAAAGAGACTCATCCCCAGCTCTCTGCAACCTCCTTTCAGGTAGTTGTAGAGGGCGATGAGGTCTCCCCTCAGCCTCCTCTTCTCCACACTAAACAACCCCAGTTCCATCAGCCGCTTCTCGTATGACATGTGCTCCAGACCCTTCACCAGCTTCGTTGCCCTTCTCTGGACACGCTCGAGTAATTCAATGTCCTTTTTGTAGTGAGGGGCACAAAACTGAACACAGAAATTGAGGCGCAGCCTCACCAGTGCTGAGTACAGGGGTAAGATCACTTCCCTGTCCCTGCTGGCCATGCTATTTCTGATACAAGCCAGGATACCATTGGCCTTCTTGGCCACCTGGGCACACTGCTGGCTCATGTTCAGCCGGCTGTCAATCAACACTGCCAGGTCCTTCTCTGACTGGCAGCTCTCCAGCCACTCCTCCCCAAGCCTGTAGTGCTGCTGGGGGTTGTTGTGGCCCAAGTGCAGCACGCGGCATTTGGCCTTATTGAAACTCACACAGTTGGCCTTAGCCCATCGCTCCAGCCTGTCCAGGTCTCTCTGCAGAGCCTCCCTACCCTCGAGCAGATCAACACTCCCACCCAACTTGGTGTCATCTGCAAACTTACTGAGGGTGCACTCGATCCCCTCATCTAGATCATCAATAAAGATGTTAAACAGGAGTGGCCCCAAAACCAAGCCCTGGAGGACACCACTCGTGACCGGCCGCCAACTGGATTTAACTCCATTCACCACAACTCTTTGGGCCCAGCCATCCAGACAGTTTTTTACCCAGCAAAGCGTGTGCCCATCCAAGCCATGAGCAGCCAGTTTTGCCAGGAGAATGCTGTGGGAAACGATGTCAAAGGCCTTACTGAAGTCAAGGTAGACAACATCCACAGCCTTTCCCTCATCCAATAAACAGGTCGCCCTGTCGTAGAAGGAGATCAGGTTTGTCAAACAGGACCTGCCTTTCATAAACCCATGCTGACTGGGCCTGATCATCTGGTTGTCCCGCATGTGTTGTGTGATGGAACTCAGGATGAGCTGCTCCATCAGCTTCCCAGGCATCAAAGTCAAGCTGACAGGCCTGTAATTTCCTGGATCATCCTTCCGACCCTTCTTACAGATGGGCATCACATTGGCCAATTTCCAATCTGTCGGGACCTCCCCGGTCAGACAGGACTGCTGGTAAATGATGGAAAGCAGCCTGTCGAGCACCCCAGCCAGCTCCTTCAGCACCCTCGGGTGTATCCCATCCGGTCCCATAGACTTGTGTGTGTCTATGTGATGCAGTAGGTCACTGACTATCTCCTCCTGGATTGTGGGGGGGTCGTTCTCCCAGTCTCTGTCTTCTGGCTGAGGAGGCTGGATTCCCTCAGTACAAATAGTCATGTTATTAAAGACTGAGGCAAAGAAGGCATTAAGCACCTCAGCCTTTTCCTCGTCACTTGTTACCATGTTTCCGCCTGCATCTAGCAGGGGACGGAGGCTCTCCCTGGGCTTTCTTTTGCTGCTCACATACTTATAGAAACATTTCTTGTTGTCCTTGATTGCTGAAGCCAGATTAATTTCCAGCTGGGCTTTAGACCTCCTGATTTCCACCCTGCATAGCCTCACAGCATCTTTGTAATCATTGTGAGTCACTAGCCGCTTCTTCCAAAAGCGGTAAACTCTCCTTTTCTCCCTGCGTTGCAGCCAAAGCTCCCTGTTTAGCCAGGGTGGTCTTCTCAGTCGCTGGCTTCTCTTACAGCACCTGGGGACAGCCTGCTCCTGGGCCATTAACACTTCCTTCTTAAAGAGTGTCTAGCCTTCCTGGACCCCTATACTCTTCAGGACCATCTCCCAAGGGATCCTGTCAAGCAGGTGTCTAAACAAGACAAAGGCAGCCCTTTGGAAGTCCAGGATGGCAGTTCTGCTGCCCCTCTCCTAGCCTCTCTAAGAATAGAGAACTCTATTATTTCATGATGGCTGTGCCCTAGTCGGCCTCCAACCACCACATCATCCACCAGTCCTTCTCTATTCACAAAGAGGAGATCCAGCAGGGACCTCCTCTGGTTGGTTCACTCACCAGCTGTGTCAGGAAGTTATCTGCCACACATTCCAGGAATCTCCGGGACTGCTCCCACTCTGCTGTGTTGTATTTCCAGCAGATGTCTGGGAAGTTAAAGTTTCCCACTAGAACAAGGGCAAACAATCGTGAGATTTCTCCTAAATGCCTGTAGAATATTTCATCCACCTCTCTGTCCTGGTTGAGTGGCCTAGAGTAGACTCCTACTACAACATCTGCCCTGTTGGCCTTCCTCCTGATTCTAACGCAAAGACATTCTACCCTGTCTTCACTACACTTGTGTTCAAAGCAGTCATAACAGTCCCTAACATACAGCACCACCCCACCGCCTCTCCTTCATTGTCTATCCCTCATAAAGAGCTTGTAGCCATCAACTGGCACACTCCAGTCATGGGAGGCATCCCACCATGTTTCTGTAATAGCCACAACATCATAATTTTCCTGTTTCATCATGGCTTCAAGCTCCTCGTGTTTGTTACCCATGCTGTGTGCATTGGTATACATGCATTTCAGATGGGCTGGTGTTTTGCCCCCTTCCCCCTTCAAATCTAGTTTAAAGCTCTGTTCTCTTTCAGACCTGAAAAAATGCTGCTTAATTAAATAAGAGGAACTACTCCATCTCCAGTGAGAGGTTGATCCTCCCTCTCCTGTGTCATTTCTTATTTCCTTTTGCCCCTCCAATTCCTTAATAACAGATGGACATGCTGGTGTTAACTATATTCCCAACATGTCCAATAGCAATACTGAGGAGATCTATATGCTGCTATTAACATTAATTGGCAACATTGCCCCTGATGGACAAGCTATTATCTTCCTAAGCTTTAGTTGTCTCAGTCTGAATACTTATCTTTATCCAACTGGTAAAGTAAAGGTCTCACTCTATTGTCTTCTCCCACAGAGGGTGATTTATTTGATAACACGGTTTCAAACACAATTTCTTCCTAAATTATCCTATCCATTCCATTATTTCTTTTCTATTATCTTGAAACTCCAAAAGACTAGGTAAAAAAATTAGGTGCCAAATTCACTGTAAGTTTAGAAACTCAGACTGACATCTCTGAATCCCTTTGATGAGATTCTGCAACATCCTTCTGTCTTTCCAATTAACTTGGAGTGGTGTAGTGGTGATAAAAAGATTTGGTCAGTATTTGTCTTCTAGATGTTGTGTAAATACAAGTATCTGTATTTCATCTACCCTTACTCTTTGTTGCAGTAGCAATGCACATTTTTTTTATTTGATAAAGGTCATGTTTACTTCCTTTCCATGCTGCAAAGACACATTCCGTATGTGCAGAGAGTGTTATGATTAAACAAAAATTAAAATAGACTGGAGCGGGTACTAGTCAAAGATGCTGTTGAGGAAAGCAGTTACATTTATATTATCAGGACCGCCAAGTCTTTAATGCTGTGATACTGTCATAGCAATTCAAAGATAAGTCACTTTATAAATATTAAACTCCTAAGGAAATGGAAATTCATGGTGTACTGGTTTCAGAATGTTACTTTCACCTGTCACTTAGATTCTGAACGGCAAGGGACTTTTCCAAGATGAAGATGTAGGTGTCAGGATTTTCCTTGTAGATCTGTATAAGAAGATCCATTTTTGTTGCTCTGGTTTTCTCCTGAAAGATATGTAAACTGCTTTCCTCTCAACATCATCTTCTGCTCACAACAGGAGATGTGGGGCCCTGTTCTGTTGTTGTCTATCTTAATTAACATCTAGCGGGAAGAATATTTCCTTATTGCCCAAGGAATGTCTTTTTGAGGCCAACACTGTCTGTTGACCAAAGCTCATTATCTGACAACGAGGCCAAAAAGCAAATCAATTTTGTCTGGCTATCATAATAGGCAAGAAGGCTAGAGTGTGCATCCTGCAACAGTGCACCCTTTGCCCTGTTCACTAGACTTTGCTCAAGACAAACTATTACAGAACAGGCATAGAGGCTGGCATATTTGCAGCTCGAGACCTCTGCAAAAATACCTATGGCACCATCCCAGAAACAGGAAAAGGAGCAGTCCTAAGGAAATGTCCTTTTAGAATTCATATGCATAGAGTTACTCACAAAGGGACCTCTGACTTGACTTACCAGTATGTGAGCACCTGCCTGAAGGCCAGCTCTTAAAAGCTACACAGAACATGCATTTTTCTCTAATGCAACCCCTGGGTGTAGCTAGTTCACTCTTTTCCATACACTTACCCTAAAGGACTGAGTCTATTTAGCTACATAGTGCTGCGTGAAGCTCTGTTTCTTTGTTACTGCCTTAAAAGCTGTGAAATAATGCCTTACTATTTCTTCTTCCATGGGGTGAGAGCTCTTTTAACTTTCAGGCAACATCTTGCAGACAGCCAAGAAGAGATCCGTGTGCTCAACATCTTGTAATAACTTGAAATCTTTGCTATGCTTCAAATTCGCAGCTTTCTCAAGAGCAGGGTCATTGTACTGAAACAGAAGAGAGCAAAGCTCCAAGCTATCAAGCAGCGTACAAGCAGATTAGGAAGAAATGAAATTCATCAATACAGTGCCCTCTTGGTCAAAAGTTCACTAAGAGAGAAGGGAGCTGTAGGATGCACCCATCTCCTTTTAATTGGCTTGGAGCTGGTTCCTACCACGCTCAAGCAGATGTGGTGTCAATAGAAGTCATGCAAAGGCAGAAACTTTTAATTATTTTAAAATAGCCTGCTTCATCTTGGGGAACTGTGGTTAGGACTTGACAGAGAGAGCGATAAAAAAAGAAAACGAGAGAAAGGGCTAATATTTGCTGGAATGAATTTCTGAATTTGCTTCCAAAACTTTTGTGTCCAGTGTTTATTAATGCAAAAGGTAAGTGGTTTAGCAGCACATAAGAAGAAATAAAAATGCTGTGAAGATTTTTGCAACCATGAGTATTTGTGGTAGAAGCATTGTACTATTACATGGGATTTATTTACACCCTTTTCTTAACTCAAAAATTGCATCTGTCTAGAGAGAGAAGAGGTGCCATACGACTTATCGCAAACCATGAAACAACTAGCTGTATATTAGATATTTGAACCATTAGTTATAAGGCAGAAGTTAGACTGAGATACCTTGACATATATATGACAATCATTAGTTCTTGAGCAGTCATAATCTCTCCTAGATAACTGATGAACAAACAAACAGCAGCTAAGGCAGTGAAACCTGTTGCTCACCATGAGCAGGTCTACAATGGATAACATTAGTTAGGATTGTTTTCACTACCCTCAATCTTCCAAAAAGCTGATATGGTGAAGCAGAGAGGGACATGCACTTTTGCTCAGACACAATTGCTCTTCTCTGAGCCTTTCCTCTCCATCTGAAAAGGGCAGAACATGGCCAGCAAGGAGTTACTGCTTCAGGGCAAAGAAGTATTGGCAGGCTGAGTCCTGAGTGACCAGGAGAGTCCAGGAGATGCTGAAGTGATAGAAAAAAAAAATAATTTGATGACACAGGAAGGGACTCTGTAGTTATTTTTGCAACCAGAAAACAAAAAAAAAATAAAATGTTGCTAGTCAGAAAGGAAACCTCCTGCAAGGACTCCCCATACGGGGTAAAAATACTTTTATAAACTTTGTTTACTAAATTTTCTCTTTTAAAATGTCACAGTTGTAGCTCCATGACTAACAGTCTAAATTCTGAGAATAAAAGCCCTAAGATGTGTTGCTCCTTTAAAGCCACAGTGCAGGAAAACCTATCTTAGAGAGAGTCCATCATGGGACCTATCACAGGCTTGCAATATGGTCACATGGCAGCTATGAAACTTTGCTACAGTTATCTCGTGCAATGATGAGCATCTCTAGGTCTTAGCATGGACCAAAACATGCTGCAAATGCATATTTAAGTGTTGTGAAAAGCTGAAAACAACTTTCACTCTATCATCCTGTTAATAATGCTTCCTAACACTGGTTTGGCATTTGTCTCAAATATTTTATCAACCCAACTTTCCTGGCACTGTGAAATTAAGCCACAGCTGATACTTTCTGGTAAAACCCATCTCCAAGTCCTACATTGTTCTAGAACCTATAACCAATAGGCTGTAAAAAGTGCTTATTGTTGGCATAACTCACTTCCCACTGGTATTACAGGGCACTTTACCACCGAGTCCAAAAAGAAATTTATGAGATTTGTGCAGTGAGTTTTGACAAATCCCATCTTACCTTTGTTTTTGGTCTTATGAAGCAAGAGAGATCAGAGGAAATATTTATTGTTAATCAAATATTGATTTATTACAGTAAGATTTCTGGCTAATTATGACATTCTGCCTGCTGCATTTTTGCAGGGCTCTTCTTGGTACCTGCGCCTGCTGGGATTTAGTTTAGCACATCAAAGTGTCTGTCAGCATCAGTATTTCTTCATAGCGCTAACAGGATCAGTTAAACAGTAACTCCCCTTCAACACACATGTGTAGAGCTGCCAAAAATCATCCTAGCAAAATATTTCTCACCAAAAAAAAAAGACAGTTGTGCAGGAAGGGGGAATAACACAGAAAAAAATTAGGAAAAAAACCCTGGTGGCTAGAACCTAACTAACCTGACAGAATTAATGAGCACTTGCTATAGTCTCTGTAGATTTTTTCCTTATGACAAATATTCTCTTTTCAAAACTCAGAAGTTACCTGTAATCTTTTGCTTTTTGGCAGCATGATGTAGCCTTGTACCCCCACAGCTAAGTGTCATTTCTGCAGACATCCCCACACAGACACCTTTAGGCAGCACAGATAGTCCTTCTGCAGTCTGTGGACCGTCTTGTCTATCCAGATCTTGTAGAAGGTGTTCTCTCCTCCCTATGGGCTTACAGTCCTGGCACCGTATGAAGTCGCCAGCTGTGTTGAGGCACCCAGATAGGTCTTAGATGATCCAGAGCTACATCCAGCAATGCCCAAGACCAGGCTTGTAGCTCACACATCTGTTCTGAGCACGTGTCCTTTCAAAGGTGACCCTGATGACATGCTGGAAGCTGGACCAAGAGCACCCCTCGCCTAATATGTCAAGTGCAGGACACCCTTAAGTGCTTGCAGAATTAGGGCGCTGCTTGCTACAAACCATACTTATAACCATACTGAAAGCTTAACTGCTTCATACTATAAATAACTGGTTTCTTTTTTCCCCTGTGACTGTTTGTAAATTTCTTTAAGCTTCTCAGTTTAAAATAAACACAGACAAAACCAATGCATTCTAAGGTGCCAAACTGTACATAAGGGAAAGGCATGTGCAAGAGTGCAAGCTATTTCTGAAAGTCTGACAGACTCACACAATGTTTTTCTTAGTTTAATAATACATAATCATAACATTCAAAGCACCCGGATTGCAATAACAAGCACAGGATGACACGGAAAAATGCTCAGGTTTTTGGCTGCTGAGACTCAGTTACACAAACTATTTGTGAGAACTGACAGCTAGAAGAAAGATGGGGATGCATCTTCTTGGATCATGTGGGCCTTTCATCTAATTCTTAACTACTACAGGTGCCCCTTATTTTTCTGCTCTCTTGTTTTGACCCATTTAAGTTGATATGGCTTCTGGAGTTTTGCAGTAAGGGTCATTGTCAGGTAGACATAGTGAGAAAAGTCCAGTGATTGCAGTGAAGTGAGGACTTTCTAACCCAGAAGAGAACCCAGTACCTTGACTAAGGTGCAGCAGAGGTCAGGAGTCTGAGCAAGAAGGATGACTGAAAGGTAGTCCATGGTCAGGGACATCTGAAGACCATCAATCAAGGAGCAAGACAGACACACACTCAGAAGCAAGTCTAGATAAAAATAAACCATGGAGAATACAATGTAACTAGGAAGCAGCAGAAGGCAAGAATAAGGAGGGATCTACAGAAATGCAGCTACAACCAAGTAGTGGGTTGAGCAGCCAAGAGAAATTGATCTTGGCTCTTGAAAAAAGTTGCATCAAACTTCCAGTGGACAAGAAAAAACACATTTTAGGCTCCAGATTCTTTGTTTTCCCAATTCTTGGAGTTTTATAGATCAGGGCATAAGCGGATCACTTCTGGCCGCTTTTGACAGAAGATCTGTTATTCATGACAACAAAGGAATTGACCCATCAGGGCCAGGCTGTGTCGCTCTGGTTGAATTTCAACCCACAGAATTATGTTGCTGTTCCTCTGAGTTTTCATTGAAGGCAAACACACCACAATGCACTCTTATTCTAGTCCTGCATCTTCTCACAGCCTTTCCTGTCTGGAAGAGCTTGACAGTATCCAGTAGCTGCTGCTCCCAAATCATGTTCCTTTCCTTCTCCTGTTGGCTTTTATTCCAGCTCTGGAAACCAGTGGGGCCATTTTCTTTCACTCCATGCATATGGCTTTGCATTTTGTTGGGAAGAAAACCATGCTGGCATTCATGTTGGGTTTGTTTTATTCAGCTGTTTTCCAGCCCCACATGTACAAAAGCTGTTTTTTCACTCTCACCTCTCATTCTGATGCTTATATACGCCTCTGCTTTTCTGAGCTGTGCTTGCTTTATGACCTGCTGCTCAGTCGGAAAGTTGGCAGGTGTCTGCTGCATTCATATGAGGAATATTTCTCTTATCTTCAGCAAAACTGCCCTGGAGATTTTTGTTAGATTGCACCTTTTACATATTTTTATCTATCATTTGGGTTTAGCCAGGCAATCCAGATTATAGTAACAGTGCACACTGTGTAACAGTATAGTTAAAAGAGTACTGCAGGTGTGTGGGATACCTATGAATGTGTCTTGTCCCTGTGAAGGCAAAGGGAGAATTTTCACTGGTGCTGGACTATCTTCTGGGTCTGGATTTCTCAGTGAGTTTGAGGAGTTAATGGGCAATGAAGGGTACTTACCTCAAACAACAGAGCCTATGGGGTGTGGAGGGGAATGCTTTGGAGAGGGAGCTAGGAGGGCAGGAATATTTTTGCTTCCAGAAATGAATGTTCAGAGCAATATCATACTCTGACACTGTGGTGGCCACAGCTGGAAAATGTTCTGTTGCTTTTTAAATGTGAAAGTTATTGTATACTTATATTTCATAATCACGCACACCTTACATTTTTAATACTGTCAGGAAGACTGTTAAAATACCTTAACACAGAGGGAGTGTTTGCAATAATCCTGTCTCCTGAAGAGACACAGCCCACAGAGCTCAGGATGGTCTTTGCTGCCAACTCTTCTTTTAGCAAATGAATTCCCATGGCAGTGAGGGAGAGGGCGCTGTGCTGGAGAAATTTCAGAGAGGGATAAGGAGACATTTCTCCACCAGAATTACAGCTAAATAAAATTTGGTATAAACTCAGTCTGTCTAAAGTAACAAACACCAGCTCCTCAGTTTTGTTAACTAGTTTGTCATAGTTATCATAGTTGCACATACATACACACATGTATACACACATGGTGCTTTGTATAATTTTTTTTTTTTTACATTTTAAATTACTGGGAACAGAAATAGTATATTAAAGTCCAGATTCTGCAATCAGTGTCTTTTACTGTAATGTTTCCCCCTACTGATTTCATACTGTTAATGCTCAGTTGTACCTTCCATGTGTTCATGAAAGAGCCTATATGTACTATTGTACACTTCATTTACATAACACTTTGAATGTAAAGCTGACCAGACAACAAGCCTATTTGTATTTCATGGTAGCTCTGAAAGTTTTGAGCTGTAATGAGGAGCATAACCAAACCCCACTGGATACTTTTTGCAAAAACTGAATCCCACAGCATTGGGCTCACCACCTCCCCCCTGAACAAAATGTAAGCTTTTCCCACATGCAATCTTACAGCTACAGCATTCATCTAAGCTGCACAAAGTCTTCTTTCTATTCCTTAATCTGAATTGGGGCAAGTTTTCACCCTGGATGACTGCAACTCAGAGGGCAAAAGGTCTGAACCTGCCTTTTTTTTTTTTTTTTTTTTTCTTTACATCCAAGGCTAGTCTGCTAAACCCCATGAGTTTAAGAAAACAGAAAGATGTGGAAACATCACTAAAAGCAATACACAGCTCAAAAAAGTTATGGTGTGACATGACATCATATTCTGGCTGAGATCAACTCAATCAGAAATGTTCCTACTGGTCCCTAAATGGTTTAGCTGAAGGCACCTCCTGTAAGCATCAAGGGTCGTTACTGAACTGCAGACCATGAAATCATTTCTAGGATAGAGTGCAGGCACCAGCTTCTCAGCTGCAGTAAATCAGCATAGCTCCATGCACTTATACCTACTGAGTATCCAACCCAAGGTGCCCATGCGTTTCTATTGTTTATTAAGCTAGAGGATGAAATGCAGATATTTTGAGGATGGGGTATACACTCTATATTAAGTATGAGTAGGCCACAAATGGTTGCTTGTGTCCCTTGCATATTCAGTTGGTGACAGATCTGTAGTGCCCATTTGGTAGCTGACGCAACTTTGAGAGCTTTGCCTGACCATGACTCTCAGCTGGGTTCAACATTTCAATCAAAAAACTATGCTCTAAAAGCTGCCAAAGTTTGCTGGGGAAAAGACTCCACATTATGCCTTAACATAAGTTACACAGAAGGAAAAATACAGCTCAGGGCTTTCATTATTTGTTTGTGTTGTACAGACAGGAGTCCTTAGCAGGCTGGAACAGAGCTTGGGGGAACAGTGTTTTACAAAGTCAGAGTAAATTAAAAAGAAAATTGATAAAATCCCCTCATAGTTCACTGTTAAAGAATAATCATACAGCATCTGCCTTCATGTCTGTAGCTGCATTACAATGAAGGACACAGTCTCTCAAACATACATTGCTGGTGTGGCTTATCTCCTACCTCTCAAACTGATCCTTCTGCCTCAGTTAAGTAGTTTTGCATTGTCATTTTCTGTTCTTTTTAAATGCTATAGGAGCTTTTGATGACATTGGCTGTTACAGGACTTCCAAAACTCAGATCTTGTTTAATATGAGGACAATCTGATTCTCGGTATCTTTTCTTTTGCACTTATCCTTAAATTGTGCAGGCTTTTTGAAAGGACTCAAACTCCTCTGGAGTTCCAGACTGCTTCTGTAAAGCTCAGAGAGCATGGACTGGAAGAAAGAGGAAGGCATTACTGAATATGTACCTTTTCTGAAATTCACCGTCTAATTTGCTTACATAAAGGTGAGGTGATATTGCTAAAATATTTTTTAAAATCTCACTGATTCAAAACTTTGCACTTTAATCTCATTTTTAATGGGCCCCTCTGTCTGTGAGGCACCAGTAACCTTTCCTCCTAATTTAACCCTCATTTTACCTCATGCATTTATTTATTTATTTAATCTAGCTAGTTTCTTTTAAACATCATCTGTTATGAGGAAGGTTGTTAACCTGTTACAGATCACTTGGGTCATTTTATCCACCCCCACCTGCTCTTGATAATATTGCAACTCTGGAACTGGTAGTAAGTCATTACAGATTTCTTTTCCCAGATATTTGCTTCTGTCATGATGGTGTTACAATGCTGCCAGGCAGCTTTCAAGCAGTCCTGGTATATATGTTGGGTCACAAAAACGAAAGGCAAAATTTCCATAGGAATGTTCTGCAGCTCCTAAATGTGACCAAGCGTAGGCTGAAGGACGCATAAGGTAATGTCTCACTACCATTTGTGCAAAACTGATTTTGTCAAAGTCAGCAAGGCCTGACTCATCTGCTCACGCTCATCTGTTTGCATACACCACAGCGTGCATGGGTGTGAATGGACACAGGATCTGGCACATGTTTACAAATACAGGTATGTATATGTGTATCTATCAAAAGCCACCCAACTCCTCTTTAAGCTCACAATGGCACTGAAAGAAAAATATACAGGGATTTTGCAAGGCTGCGACTCCTCAGTTCTTCGTCCCCATGCCTACTGCCCACAAGCACAGAGTCTTGCACTCTCAGCGAGCAGAGGTGGTGTTAGAAGCAAGGCTTAGCTGGTTGCTTAGGAAGGGCGAGTGTGGCCTGAAGCTTGCATGCTGCGCTCACTCCTCTGAAGAGCTGAGGCATTAAAACCCCCAGGTCACAGCATTTGCTGCAGTCTGAAATGCTCTCTCCCACATGACGCTTTAAGGTCACCATCAGCAGAAAATAAGAATCACAACTCCTTCAGACAGTAATGATTCCCTCCCTGTGCTCTGCCTAGCTTGGTAGTAAGCCTCCGTGCTGGATCTTGATACATATCTGTGATTTAAGGCTGCTATCTACTTCTTTGCTAATTGTCAGCACTTGGCAATTGTCTTTGTGTTTGCACAGCATCACCAGCATCTGTTTAGATGGTATTGCAGAATAGGGTAAAGCATGGTCAATAAATCTTCAAAGACCTTTTCCTATTAGCCATCACAAAAATGTCTAAAGTGTTGACAAACAGGAATCAAAAGACTTTGATTCAGAAATGTGGGGTAACTATTAAGAACATTCTTATATACAGGTATATGTTTAAATGCCCTCCTGAACCTGGGCCTAAATATTTGCAGATTAAATCTGAGCTGATTAGTACCAGTAATGATGTTAAATTTGTACTGAGCCCATAACAAGCTCCTCCTTAACAGTGTGGCAAGGGAGTAGCGCACACTCACTCCTTATTCAAACACTTATGAAATTATTTTGATTCCAGAACTAATTAACTGGACTGTATCTTAATCATTCCTACTAGTATCATACAGACGTAAGCAAACTATCATACGATTCCCTACCAGCCTGATATATTCAATTTCAACGTAACTTAATAATTGCAGTACAAATTAGTTAAAATGTAAGTAGGAAAAAACATTGGATGGAGACATCTTAATTTAAATATAATCCATTAAGTAAAAACTGCTATTATAATTAGTGATAATGTAGCACAATTAGGAAATAAAATTTGATTGGTACATTGGAATTTAAACTTAATTAGTAACCGCTATTCTAATTAGTAAATGCAATGCATTTCATGCAGTGTTTTGTCAGGGAGAAGTTCATGTACAGTAGAGATGATAGTGAGGAAAGAGGCATAAGGAGAGCTAAGGTGAGTAGTGTAGAGCAGAGGAGTTCAGCCAATGTCAAGCCCAATGTCCCACATCTGAACCAGCACTGACCTTACAGCAGGAGAGGTCCAATCTCACTTGAAAATCTTGAAGTGAAGGGCAATTCACTGTCACCTTTGAGCAATCTCTTCCCGTGGTTAATTATTTCCAATGCCCAGAAGGAGTGTTTTGCTTTGACATCTACAGTTTTCTGTTTCCAGATCTTGACCAGCAAATTTTGATAAACTAGGGAAAATAATTGTGGAAGTCAGCTGGATTGGAGACCTCAGAGTTTTTCATTGGGAAGATGCAAAGCTGTCCTAGATACAAAGGCTCTAAAACCGCCACAGGTCTGCACTTTTATGAAGGAGAGGAAATTGGAGCTTGAGACCTAGCTGGATCAATAGCCTTCTCACGAAAGATATTACAATATTTCTTTTAACAGGAGAAAGGAGGGGGAAAAAAAACATTGGCTGTTGTTTTTATTGAACTAACCATAATAATTTCAGCATCTAATTCCTAGAAAACAGTTCATTTAAACCCCTTGTTATGTGTACATACTTAGCACCATTCTCCATTGTATTACTCTGCATTTATTGACACTGACTTCTGTCTGCTATTTTATCAGCCAGTCACTTAGTGTCTTCAACGCTTCACTGGTAATTTTAGTTTTGTGTTTCTGGAATAGCATATAACTAGCAGGGAATTCTGTTGCTTCCCAATCATCCCTTTTACAATCACCTGTGACTATGCAGAACATACCAGGTCCTACGACTGATCGCTACTGGATGTCCATTGTATAGACTGGCCATTTATTCTTCACTTCAGTACTTATCTTTTAAACAGAAGAAAAAAATTGTATTATGAATCATTTAATTGCAAATAATATGTAGGAACAATATATAAAAATTAATTAACCTTTTCTCTTATCCTAGGGTACCTTTAAAAGACTTTGGTGAAAGAGTCTTCATCAAAAGATTTTCAAAATCCACTGCTTTGTATTGATTTGGATTCTCCTTATTAATATATATGTTGCTACAGAGAGTTTCAGTAGATTTGTATGGTGATAACTTCCTTTTAGAAAAACTACATAGATTTTTTTCCCCCCACTGTATCATATTTATCCAAATGTCTACTCATTCTATTCTTAATTACAGTTTACACCAGATGCTCCCAGACTTCACTTCAAAAACATATGTTATATTTGCCACTTTCCATTCTCCTGGTACTAAGGGCTATTTAATGAGTACATGAAAATGACACAGCTGGTAGGTCAGCACTTTCATACTTGAATTCCTTTACACCTCTTGTATGAATATTAGTTAGCTTTTGCAATTGGTTGCTATTCTTCTTGTTAATTTATTTGGAAACATTTTTATCAGTAATTTAATTTGAGATAGATTTTCAGAAAAACACCCCAGAAAGTGATGTTACAATGTGGCAAAGCTCCCTCGGTTCCATCAAACTGATTTTTTAAAATGGCTTTTATTACATAGTCTGATCTTCTCTGAGTGCCCCTGATTGTGCCTCAATCATTTATTATCCCTATAGAGTAGATGGTAATATCCTTATTTCTGATACATTTGAGGAGTGGAAAGTATTCTTTTGCATTTAGCAAGCTCAGCTTTTCCTTCCCCAACTCTTTTTTTTATTTTTTTTTTGGGGGGGGGGGGGGGGGGGGCTCTTCTTATTAGGGTTTAGCATTTAACTTTCCAGAATTTGGGCATGTCTTTTTGTGTGCGTGCATGTGTGTTGAAACATAATTTCTATCCTTCCTTAGTGGCTTCTTTTACTACACTGTTTGACTGTAATCCTTCTGATATTTTTTTTCTGATGGGTAATACACATTTACTCTGAGCTTCTACTTACAGCATTTATGCTATAATCCAAGAATTCGACCCTTTTGACTGCTCCTTTTATGCATTTATTCCTGTTTGGTTTGCCCAGATGGCTAGAGAATAAGCTTTTTCATTCTTCCTCATTCTTTTTTAATTCCTCCCTTTGAAGTTAAAAATGAAGCAGCACATTTTCTGTTCCTGGATGCAAAGGTGGGGAAGCAAAGCACTAACATGCATCTGCTGTGAACATTTCCACTGCTCGATGCCTTCACAAACAGGTTACACAAATATCAATCAGGATTTTTATCAGGATGACTGGGTTGGCTTTGAGGTGAGGATAGGGACTAGTTATCCATAAATGTTTCCCTGCAATACTGTTTTTCTGCAATTTTACAGAATATACGAGGGTAATAAACAACAGGGAGAAAGAAAAGCCTCTCAAGCTGAGGGTTAAGTCTGGTACAAGAATAAATGTATTTAAGTCATGAATAAATTAAGGCTGGCAATTAGAAGACGGTTCATGTCAGTCAATGACACATTTCCAGCCAGAGGGGTAGATTAGGAAAACATTAACTAGTTTTAATAAGGGGATCCCTAAATTTAAGGGAAAGACTCTCTTTCTATGACACCAAGGACTCAATTTGCTAACTGAGAAAGATCTAACTTAGGTGCCTCAGGATGTTTTTGTGCCCTTTTCTGTTGGATTAGAGGATCCTCTCCTATGAGTTATAAGAACAATCAACTTCCCCCCCTCTCCACCAAACTCACATTTCTATAGATTTCCCTCATATGTCCCCCAGACAACTCTTCTTCCACACCAAAGAGCCTTAGGCCATTTAATCACCCCTTACAGAAAACTGTTCCGTACTACTGATAATCCTTATTGCCTTGCTTTGGACATTGCCCAGCTCTGCTAGATCATTTTTGAGCTAGACAAACTGGAATTGCAGGCAGCACTCAAGATGTAAAAACACCACGCATTTAAACAGTGGCCTGGGGGTATTTTCTGTTCTCTTTCCCTAATAATTTTTTGCATAACTACTAACGAGGACCGAACAGATGTTGAAGCTCCAAGACCTGTTTCCTTACTGCAGCAGTTGCTTTAGAGCCCATAACTACATGTATAAAGGTTTGAGGTTTTTTTTTTACCCCACGCAGGGCTGTTGTTTCCAATGTGTTTTTCACATCCTGCCAAAAAAAAAAAAAAAAAAAAGCTTTGAGTCACCCTAATTGGCAAAATGTCATCTGCAGCAGATACTTCCCTGCCTGATACGTACCAGAAGCCACTCACAGACATTCAGCCGCATCCACCCAGTGCTCCAGATCTCTTATCAACTCAGATTCAGGATATTTCCCTATTGCAATATCCTCTCAGGTTTCCATTCAAGTCAGTCCAATAAGCATCTGCTTAATACCACTCTTGTTAGCTAAATATTTAAGCACAAAGCTACCATTACACACCTAACAAATCCTTTTATCTTCATCAGGATTTCAGCATTGCTTGAATTTAAGTATAAACTTTGGTATTTTTGCCAAGTGGAGATGCCTTCTCGAACAAAGCTTTTACTGAATGAATTAACTAAACAAACCCAGATTTCCTAAATCCTAGGCTTTCACCTACTGGAAATGGGTTGAGTGTGTGCATGGCTTAAGAAATGAACAGACATTGAAGTTGCCCATCAGAATTATTTTACGCCAACAAGTACAAACACTGCCTTATTTGTCCTACACCTTCTCAAGACATGAGTGCCTCACCCAAGTCAAATTTCACTAAACAAGAGACACAGACCAAAGGGAGGTCTTGAAGACCAAAGCAGTAGCGGCAGTCCACCAGCTGCACACATTGCCATTACCAAATTTAAATTGATATAAAACATTGACCTCTCTCTTGAAAAAGCCTCTCTAACCTTGGTTTAATGCCATGGGAGTCCCTTGAGTTGCATGCACATCAGATTAACCGCATTTGTAGTTTTAAAAAAGTGGTTATTGAGCTTTAGATTTTCTCTGATAAGTCAGTATTAAAGTCCAAATGCTGTCCTGCAGTTCTTCCTGCCCTTTGGTTGGGAGAAGCAAGAGCCATTTCATCTGACACTTTGTGTTTTATCAGGAAGTATTTCTTCCTGGTCTTACTTCACTGCCCAGGATGTGGAAAACTACACTATCCTTTGGACCTGCTGTAGTGCAAAGCAGGGAGAGGGTCTTCCCACAGGATTTCTGAGTGCTGGCACCATGGTACAATGGCAGCAGGCACAGAGAGCACAAAAACCTTACCAAGGAGGAAGGTGTTGCTGTGACTGTCAGCTGGCAGCCTGAATTGGGTTACACATGTGGATAGTTGAACTATTGATCTGTCTTACCAGTTTTGCACAGTGCCTTCATTTTCAAAATCCTCTCCAAACTCTTTTTTTACTGTGTCTTTTTACAGCCTCTAGTACAACAGGGTTTGAGTCCCTAACCTCAGCTCTTAGGTAAAAATCATGACCCAAAGACCTAATGGGTAATCAACAGGTCCCTGCCAAGCTGGTAAAGCTTTTCTGCAAACTGCCTGGGAAAGCAGGGGCACAGGTAAGCGGGGGTAAGGGACTTGCTTAGAGTCACATTGTGAATCAGTGTTCGAGGGAAGAACATTATCTGCCTGTTCTGGGCTATACAAATCACGTTTCTCCTCCATCTGCATGAGCTGAAATTACAGTTTGTTTCATACAATGGACCTGAAATAAGCAGTGTTCACAGTGAAGGGCTTGTACCATTAGGCCCTCATGGATAAGTAGTGTTCCTAGAAAATGATGGCCTTGTCCTCTAAATGCCCTTTGCTGTGATATATTTTGATTAAGCATCCTGAAGAGCCCCCTGGTGAAGGGTCAGCCTGCCCTCATGCCACAATAAACACTGCAAGAACATCTCAGCTAATTTCAGCTGTCAAAAAATTAACTACCTAGTCACAGCAGTCACCCGGGTAGGCTGTGCTCAGGGGAGATTTGGATCTCAGGCAGACTTCATTTCCCCCCAGGAGCTACCTGTCCCTCCTGCAGGAGAGGGTGATTCATCCTATCCTAAAATAGGTATGTAAACCATGGATTTGCATCACACTCCGGTAATATTCTTCTCTCCTCCTCAGCTCTTGATGACTCTCGAGGAAACCCAGTTACCCAACACTGACTGACCCCAGGGCCAGATGGCTAAAATAAAGATAAATCTCAAGCAACGAGTTTTTTTCCCACCCCAAGCAGCCAACTGTCTAAATCAGGCAGATCTTCAGAAGAAAGCTTTGTGGCTGTCAGGTCTGCTTCTCTGTGCAAGACAAATGCCATCCTTACTTACAGACAGCGCTTGCAAGTAATTGCATTTCAGACAAGATTTTCTATCCTTGTCCCTGCCGAGCCACGAGGGGATGTTCTCATTTCAACATACAACAGAGCGTGGCTTTGGCATGTTCTGTGCGGAGTATATTTGACATTTTAATTGATGCCATTTGTTAATTAAGAAGGATAAATGATGACAGGGAGAGGGGAGGAGATCTTATAAAGAATGAATAATAACCTTTTTCAAAAGCAGGTAATGAGATACCAAGTTAAAAATATGTAAGAGCTTGAAAAAGTGTCTAAATGTTTTTCAGAAATCAGGTGCTGCTCATCTTTTCCTTATCGCAGAAATGTCAGGGAGTGAAATTCATCAGCAACTTACAACACATGCTCTTTACTCAAGGATTTTCTAGCAGAAAAGGCCACGCATTCTTGGGTTAACCAACAGCCAGTGTCCTGCTGTGGAGTGGATTAGCGCTCACCATTCCCTTTCTCTCTGCTTGCCATTACCACAGCTACCACCAAGGTAGACGATGCAGATGCACCATCACCAGGCTTAGCCTGCCCAGACAGGGCTGGACCCCAGCTTTGCATGGGGAGATGCTAAGCAGCAGCAACTTCCCTTGGTGTTGAGGAAGAAGAATGTGGAGCTGGTGGCATGATGCTCGACACTGATCCCCCCTTCAGATGCACCAGCAGGTGTGTCTGGGGCTTTTTTCCCCTAAATACTGCCTGTGTGCTATGCAAAGCTCCTTAATAGAGAAGAACAGAACAGTGTCTGTTAGGAGGGTGGCTCTACAGAAAAGCAGATCCAAAAAAGCCTCGGGTCTATCTCCTTTCTGTGCAGATGCACATTTAAGCAGAGACAGGAGGGAGGGCCAAGCAGAGGCTGAAGAGGAAAGAATTTGCACCAGCTGACATAGGGAGTGGGGAGAAAGGTTGTCACATCCAAATTCCCAGTGCCAGTCCCTGTGAACCAGAAACCTCCCAAGCTTGGTGTTTTGCACCTAGCAGGGCTTTCAACACCTATCAAGAGGCAGACTGCCCTTCCTTTCCAGCTTCACCTAAACTTTCCTGCCCAGTTTGAAACGGCATTTCTGCCTCTCCCTCTTTCCTTCATAGAGAGATGGTCCCATTGCTCTATTGCATTTTCTAGGCTCACCTCCATGTTTCTGATCTCACCCTCTCTCCTCTCCTGCTCCTCTGCACACCCCAGGAGAAGCACTGATACCTATGCCCACATCTGTGCAGAGTACAGCATAAGTCTTTGCATCTGGTACAGACCAGAAAAGCTACATAGGTGGGCGTTATTTGCTATGGTCTATAATAAGTATATGATGTATGTATCCTAGGATGAAAGGTGAGATAGTGAACAGAGGGTGTCCACATCCAGGAGCTTAACAGGAAATACGCATTTTTGGAGGAACCAGCAAAGCACCCAAAAGATCTTGAGTCCCTGTTATGGCTGTTCTAGGGAGTCTGGATCATACCTTCAGCACATCTCCTGCCTTCCCTAGCCCTCAGTTTCCCTTGGTAGGAGTAGGAGTAAAATTGCAACCCTGTCTGGGCCTCCAAGATGAGCACCAGCACCGAGGCAGTGGCAGGGGTTTCCACACACAGGTATACTGCAAAATTGCTAGAAAAGTTCGTTTTCAACTGCCATTTAAAAAAAAAAAAAAAAAAAAATCTGTGAAAAGAACCTGGGAGGTGATTAATCCCAGCTCCAGACTGGTGCAGGCTGACTGGTTTTGGGTTTTTCTATTTGTTTTAGGTTGTTTACTCAAAGTATTCATTTGTTTACCTTGTTGTTTTCCACTCCCTGCATCTGTTCATTTGTTTAAGTACGAGCTGCCTCGTTTTCCACTTCTGTTTCCTCTCATTACAGTGGAGCATCTGCTTAGCACTTAAAAAAAAAATTCAATCAAAAATAATCTTATACCATGGAGCAGAAAGTTTTCATGAAGTATGAGTGAAGAATGATTACTGTCTGCATAATCCCTTTTATTATTACTATTTGTTTAGGTGCCAGTTTGTCAACAATTCTGGGTACCCTTGACAAACATTTTTTGAGGAAAAAAGTGGGAAGTACAACCTAAGAGAATACCAAAGAATCAGCTCTCCCTGAAAATCAAGGAAATAAGACTATTGTCTTTCCCTCCCTTCTACAAGTCATTTCAAAACCAATCTGGAGATGGGGATAGCCTGCAAAAGTTTAGGGTGTTCCCTGGTAACCAGAAATCCCAAGTCAGGATGAGCCTGGCTAGTTGTGACTCGACTGCAAAACCTTTGCAGAAAGCTCCAATGGGCATGTTTGTGCAGTGCTTATGGGAAATGCAACATCACTGTCACCTCCAGCAGCTCCCCCTCCTTACCAACACTCTCTTCCCTTTTCCTTTGACCAGCAGCTGCTGGGGGCTCTGAGTGTCCCATGTCCCCTTCCCTCCCAGCAGGTGGGGAGCCAGGGGTAGCATCCCTGCACCCCTCTGCCTCCCCACCTGTGCAACAACCACAGCTCTCATTGGTTATTCCCGCTGAGGAATCTCGTCTGACCAAGTGACATTTAGAGGAAATTGTCTGGTTGATTAAAAGAAACATGTAGTATCTGGGGAAAAGATATCAAGAATGCACAAGGGGTTGACATGGGGCTGAGTGTCCTCTTGCTGACTAACAACTACAGGCAAGAGCAATTCGTTAGAGTAATCGAGTCACACAAAGTTTCATGATTATTTTAGGGAGTTTTGCATGAGTGATTAAACTGAGCAGCAGGTAGATGAACCTCTGTCATCTTTTCCAGCAATTGCCTGACTTGCCTTCAGGTCCAAGTTTGGGTCTAAGAGGTGATCCTATTGGCAGCAATCCATCACAACTGACTTGGTATCGCACACACCACGTGCTCAGCTCCGCCTGACCCTGCAGCTTATCTATTTTATGCTGCATCCACTGCTTTCAAGGAGTTTTGAGCTACAACTCATAAGAGTTTTCCCCAAGCAGAAGCACATGGGGTGAGTTACTATTGGTATTCTAAAGTAATAAAGACATAATATTCGATTTTCTCCCTAGGATGAGGTCACAGACTGCACTAAGATCTTATTTATTAGAGACATAGTTAATGAACAAGTTTGGAAAAATACGTCTGTCCTAAGCTGTGCCTTCTGAGGCTCAGGATGGCAGGGTCTTGGCAGGGCATGCAACTCCACGGCTCACCCCTCCTGGCCCTTTGGGTCACCATGAGCACAGCCTGGCTCATGCTGATGTATCCCTGGTCCTAGTAACTTTTGCAAGTTGCAAGACACTTGAGTTGGCTCCAGCAAGCCATCAACATGACTTTTCACACCAGAGAAAGGCATCATTGGGCAAGAATGAAGAGGGAGCCCTCAGCACTGCATTTTTGTGTGCTTTTTTGCACCAAGGGGAACAGCTTTGGCCCTTTAGCTTGCAGCAACCTGGAAAAGCGTGAGCTCCCTTTCAGAGTTGCTCCCCAGTGCTAACGCCGCTGATAGATTTAAAAAAAAAAAAAAAAAAGAATAAAAACAAATCCAAAAACCAGCCCACACAGCAATACTGCTCAGATGACGTGGCATTAGGAAACTCCAGTGCCTACCTACAAGTATTCAGAGACAGAGCATTTGGGTTGAGCTGTAGGATGAACAAATGCCTTGTGAATCAAAATGAATGGCAGTGGATCCTCCATGCCTGCACCTGCCTGTTTTCTCAGATATTTCTTTCGCCTCTCACCAGACATAAGACAGGGAAGGCTTTCTACAACACAAGATAATACTTGCTACATTAAAGTACTGTTCCTCTAATTAGCAGAGATATTCACGGCAGTGAGTAAAGCTTTTTTCCCTCTGCCCTATTCTGCTGTAAAGATATGCTATCATTTAGAACATCACTTAATTAAATACTAGAAACGAGGACACTTTGGAATTGAAGAATTCTTTTCTCCAACAGTTCTTTCTAGTGTTCACATACTGGTCAGAAAAAAATCTGGCCTTGTCACAGTCATCTGGTACTTAATTGGTTTTTTACTTAGTTCAGTATTAAAGCATGAACTTTGAGGAAAAATAATAATTCATTGCTTTCCATTGTGGGCAGCTCGCAATAAGTAATTGTGCGGAAAGAAAGAAAACAACACCAAGTCTTTGTAAAGCCCACCATCTGATCTTGGTATCACCTATCATCCTTTATGACACTCTAGCTGACACAGGAGGTACATCTTTTCTATGTTAGCACTGAAAAGCAAACTGAAGGTAGGATTTTCAAAGGCACTTACTTCTTGTTGCTCTCTCTCTTGATTCCCATTGAAATCACTGGTAAAAATCTTTACTCCCTTCCCAGAGATCAGGGCATGCCAAGCATATCCAAACACCCCACATACATAAAAATCAATAAATGCTTGTTTGTATCATCTCGATTTTGTTAGGTCAATGATGTGGAGGCCCAAAGGTCATTTTGACCAGCCCAATCCACTGGGGGTACTCTTCCCTTCAAGTTGCCTTTTTAGCCCGCAGCACAGCTTTTCTCATGGTCCCATTTTCTTAGGAAGCAGAGGAGATCCTTCTGGTGCCTTTTTCTCCTTTCAACTTTGCTCCAGTTTAGGCAGCTACAGAAGAGGACAACCAGGATTCCTCAGGGCAGGAGAAAGGACTGATGGGATTGCTTTGATCCGCCGCAGTACTTAGGGCAGCACCAACTTCCATACCAGGTGCCTGGCAGAGCTACAGGGGCTGATCTGGGGGAGTCAGCTGCAGGAGTTGGCAGGGCATTTGGGGGCTGGCCCATGGGGCCATCATTGCACTTTTTTAGACAGCAGACATGGGCATGAGCCAGATCTGTTGAAAAGCGATAACAAGTCTTGTACTGACACCAGGGACAGAGGGCTTAATACTTGGCGCATTAGGAAGACGCATGAAGCAGGGGATAAAGGACAAAAGACCATCTCAGGCATCCCAGCAAGCTTGCTTTTAGAGAGTGGCTGCTGTCCCTGTCCTCCCCTTGCAACTGTCTTACATGGATCTGGCACAAGGATGCTGGCCCCTATCACTGCTCCTGCATCAGTGATGTCCTGCAAGCAAGAATGATTGAAGGGAAGTTGCACATGCTGGAAAAAACCTTGAGAGCACACACCCCTACAAATGTGCTTTTAGGAGAAAGGTGGGGTTTTGGCCAAGTGCTAAGACCAGGTTAGCGAAGACAAGGCAGGTCATGATTTCTGCACACCAGCAGATCATTGTGTCTATTAAAAGCTACAATCTTGTTTTACTCAGCTGGTTATCACACAGTAGCTAGAGTGCTCTGGAGACAGCACTTTTCCTAGTGAGGGGAAGGGAGGGAGAAAGCAGGGCACGGGCTGCAGGATCAGTGGAGAGTTAACATACAAGGAGATCGCAATCTCTTCATTAGCACCAAATAAGAGCAGTTTTGAAACACATGAAACACTTTGAGCCTTTTGCTGCACCATCTGTTTTGTCCAGCTAAGTTCTCACATTAATCATCTTTACTCCTTGTGAGTAATTCCCCTAGGGAAAATCTACTGAGCATGTTTAAATTTATTAAAACTATCACAGTTTACTAAGAGTCTGTACCCAGTGTCTTCTGTCTTAGACACCTGATGATGGAGAGAGAAAACCAGCAGTAATCACAAAATGGTTTCTCTCATCTTTCTATCTCCGTGTTATTTGTGGCAGTAGTGGGTATTAGTGTTGCTGTGACATCTCATGCATGTCCACTGCAGTGTGACAAGCGCTGTACCAGCACATCATGTTTCTCCAGGGAGCTTGTGTCAAAAGATTAAGAAGAGATGCAGATGTGGTTAGAGCTGGTTTAAGGAGGACAAGGATGTAAGTGAGGGAAGAACAGTGTACATGAAAGCTCTCAGCCACTCTCCCATTAGCTAAAGTACATTAGCCTGTTACTGATTTTTAACACAGATTTACCAGGCAGCTTACGTAGGCATCAGCCACTTGGTCAACTGGACCAGATCTCCCAAGATGCCAGAAAATATTTTCTACCTTCATTACCCTGTGCAGGTAAACAGAGAGAGTCAGAGAACAAGGCTGGCACCACGAGGAGCCAGGGACCACCTGATAGATGACAGGAGGACTTTGTATTCCGGGAGTTAATCTCTGACAGCTGCACAAGGAAATGCTGAAACAGTTTCCATCAAGTTTGTGTTGTGTTCTCCAGCTGCACCAAAGACAGTGGATTTTTAATGACAGAAGAACAACTCATTTGTCTGGTCTGAAGTATTACTCTCTGGCTCAGCTTCCTCACTTATATAAGGAATATCAAAATACTTTTTTCTTTATCAATAATGGAGATTACTTAACATGTATAAAGGGCTGTCAAGCCTTGGCCAAAGACTGAACAAGACTACAATTTCAGACCAGGACTTGGACTCAGGTTCACTGAGCAATCAACTTCTGCACTGAAGTTAACACCATTGCCAGAGCTTTGTTTAGACCCCCTGTCGAACCCCCATGAGCTGTCAGAAGAGGAGCTGTGCTAGCCCATCCGTCACACTGGTAACACAAATCCACCTTACAGGGACATCAGCTGCTGCACCAGACCCTGGGCTGGAGCAAGGGCAGAGCAGGTGCATGGCCCTTTCTGCCCACTTCACTCCAAGGCTGGTAACTTCTGTGGGCTGCAGTGTACCAAGCCACCAGGTTTTGTCCACCACAGACTACAGCCCAGATCTGTTTGACCTCACGCACATGTTATTAGAATTATCTCAGGATTGGTTTGAGTGGGACAGAGGCATAGGAAAGTTGAGCACAGGCAGATTTTTCCAGCCAAAAACAAACATACAGACAATTACCCTCGCAAAACTCCTTTTGCAAGCCTAACACACTCCATCCAGGCAATCGCTTTAATCTGTGCTGGCTAATGACTCCCCACTGAATAAGTTTACTTCTCCTTGAGGGGGTTGCCAGCCTAACTCAACTAATGTGCCTGAACTGGCAAAACCCACTGAAATGTAAACAGACCATCATCTAGGGTGTTTGGAAACCGATTTCTGGGTAATCGGTTTCCATAAAGACTCACACACACAAGCACAAAAGAAGGGAAAGCTTCCCCCTCAGATTTGCTCAGAGTACATACAGCGTTTCACCTGTGATGAATAATAAAAATTTCTTCCTTTTATATTTTTTTCCTCCATCTCCCTCTTCCCCCTTTCCCCCCCCTTCATGAATGAATCAGGGAAAAAGGGGGAATCTGTCTGACTGCCATGGGCTAAAGGATAAAAAAATCACGTGCACAGGCAGAGAGAGCAGGGACAGGCAAAAATGCCATACGGAGAGTAAACAAGCTGTAGTGACCTTCTCGGGTTCTATCAAATACTCATAGGAAGCAGGCTCATGGGGGTATAAAACTAATAATAATGAACCCACCAGCATCCTGGCACGTTCTGGTTCCCCCTTCTGACAGCATTGCCTCCCCCCTTGCATGCCTGTCTGCCCAGCAACCCAGACCCAAGCCAGGCTGCCTGGTGGGCATCAGTCCTTTGCTAATAATTGGAGGTAAAGCAAAGAAGGAGGGTGCAATGGAGTAGAGGATTTCTTTGCATCCAGGCCTTTTTAAATAGAGAAGAGCAGACAATGTCAGACCTTCAGGGAGACCTGGCAATCTGTGGACTCCACTAAATTAAAAGGTAGAGACTAGCATCTTGCAACATCAGTGTCAAATTTTTACTCTTATACCTTGAACTTTGGGTTTTTTCCAGCCTCTGGGGAGCATGTTCATTAGGTAACTTCTGGAGATCAGGGGTAGCATGTGTTACCAAATTACTGACCTCAGACGTGAAAGAAGTCATGTTATTAGAAGCCAGCCATTCAACCATAGCAAATTACATTTCTTGAAGGATTTCAGCCTTGAATTTTCACTCCACAGTGTATTTCAAAGGAAAAATGGGACCTCCTATACAGATAGCTAGAAGAATGAACTATGCAAGATGCAATGATTTTTTCCGAAGGATGATGATCTGTTTAAAAGCAACACAAATACGCTGAGTGGAAATGATTCAAATTATGTTGATGTAACTACTTAGGAAAGCTAAATGCATGCAAGTCTTTGCATCATCAGTGCTTTCAGCTTTAATCTCTTAAAAATAAAGGGAAAAAAAAACTGGCAATGTTGTCATTGCTTGAAAGACAGCAGCAGTATCTTGATTTTGGTGTTCTTTGCTTCTCTTTGAACTGTTTTCCTTTATCCTACATACTTCAAATCTCACAAAAGATATTTTTAAATAATAGATGTAATTGCCCAGAGGTGAGATTGAAAAGAAAGAGGCAAAAGAAGAGTTGTATAAAGACTGAGGGCAAGAATAGCTGGACAACAGCTGTAAAAACCATCTGGTCCCCAATAAAAACAGAGTTGGAAGGTTTAAGAAAGGACTTAAATGTTGCAGAAAGCAATTTAGGTCACTTACAGTAACTACCTGAAGGTGAACATTACAGCCATTTACAAGAGGTTTGGTGAGCACAGAGAATATTTACAGCTATGTAGGGGCTGAGTCAAAGCTGACTGGAGCCGCTGTCACCCCAGCCTTGCCCCACTGGGGAGCAGGGGTTTTCCAGGGTGGACAAAACACTCTAGCACAGACTTCTTGCTCCAATTTCCCCTTTACACTTTCAAACGGCTCTTGTATCTCTCACTTTCTCAACCTGTAATGTGTTCCTGGGATAAGTTAACCAGTGGTTCTTTTTAGCATAGAGATCCATAACTTGTGCTTTGGTGGCTGGGGGTAAATACGTGTCAGGGGATAAGCTGCATTTCTCCCTATACTTCTAACCATCTCCCTTATGCTTAGCCCATTAATCCAGTATATATGGACATACTTTTAATATTCCAGACATCTGAACAGGACCCACTGCTAATAAAAAATCCAAACAACAGGGATAAAACCAGAAAAGTTTTTTTTTTTTATTTGCTCACATGTGAAATTGCTCCAACAAAACCACATTCATTTGTGGTTTATTGGTGAATAAATTGGTATTACAGTGCTGGGAAATGTTGAATGAGGAAGGCCAAAGAGAACAAACTCAATCCTTCAGCTACCTGGGAAGGAAACTTGAGGAGAGATGCAAAGAGACATGGTAGGAGTGGATGGGGATCTGTGATGGATGAATAGAAATACAGAGCAAGAAGGTAGCTGTAAATTAGGGGCAGTGCAATAACACATTATTGTTGATCATGACAGTATTTTAACCCCTTGGGGTGTTTTGCTCTCTCTCATTACCTAGGAGAATTTTTCCCTCAGAAGCAAACACAGGCATTTAGGCACACATGTATATCCTAACTCAAGAGCAGCATCCACCACTTTATTAGAAGCAGTCTGTATCTTTGGACTGGCACATCAGCAGTCATAACAACATCATGCTATATTTCCTTATTTTGTCCAAGCCAACTCACCTTCCCCCCCTCCCCTGCATCAAGGGCTCCTGAGCACAGCCTTGTATACCATCTGGCCTCTGGAAACATGATGCACTTTGGTTTTAATTCAATTCAACCTTTCCGCTCATTTTGGTGTTCTTTGCTTAATGTCACAGCAAAAGCCGCTTCCTGATTACCTTGTTACATGTTTATAATTAATTTCTCTCGGGAGGATTACAGCCAATATTATTACCAAATGCATTTCTTAAGTATTGAATCAGCATTGGTTCCAAAAGATACATGTGATTTATTTTCTCCCTAGGGAGTAGACATTTTTAAGTAGCAGATTACTGACATGCTGAAACCAGAAAGTAAAACATAATACCAATTAATATAGCATTGTGAGTGAAAGCCCACTTGCTGCAGAAACCTCACAATGGCAGCAATTTGACAGCGCCCATGTCATGAAATCTGCCACAGGACTCAAAATACCAAGCAAGATTAAGACTAAGAGTGTGGGATTTAAACTCACTACAGCAGAGACTATCCTTTTATTCTGCCTTTGAACAGCACTTAGCAGGCAGAGGTCCTGCCCTACAATGGGTGCTACAAGCGCTGGCACTGGGGATGAAGGGTAATACGCACCCGTGAGAAAGCTTTGTGGGTGTTTCAGAGGAACTGAGGCCTTTTGATGGGATAACTTTCAGAATAAATTTCAATTTTTATTTTTAAGCCTTCATTATTTCAGAGGGAAAAAGAAGAGAGATTTTTTCCTCCCCAAAAAATTGTGAGAGTCCCCCTCTTCCCCTGCTTTCCATATTATTTTCCTTAAAATTCCTTCAAATCTGTGAGATAGTAGGTTCTGTTGAAACTGTCCTTAGGCAAAAGTAGCTTTTCCCAGGAAAACTGGCTTCTGGAGAAGATATCTTTGACCAGCTCTGAAGTAATAAAGCATGATCTAATATACATTACAAATCACTAATCTCTTAATACAAAGTTTAGAAAAGAATCTCATGGTCCTCATTTAGTTCAATGGCAATTTGGCCCTATCCTTCCTTGCTGTGAAAGGAGTAAAGGGGTCTTGCTTAATCAAAAAATACTCACTGGCTTGCCAACCCAAGCCACAGGTGCTTGCCAGAGTCATCTTTGTGAGCACAGAGAGAACCACAGCATCACATCAAAACTTCAGCTCACCTTGCCCCACAGTGAGTTCTCCTTCAGCTGCAGCATCCCTACAAAGAAGCTTATACCACTTCAACCCTTGCTATGGCTCTCCCCAAACCTAGCTGCACTGTACAGGTTGGGCTTTCCCTGCTCCTTTTTAGCGCAGCACTAGGTCACATCCCAGGCTCTTTTGTAGGGGTCCTCAAGGAAACAACTTTTGCACAGCACATCTCCCCCAGGTTTGCCTTTATGCACAGGTAATGCAATGAGAAAAGGGCATTGCAAGGTGCCTGCCAGATGACTCAGTGGGCTTGAGTCCTGTAACCCTCAGGCCTCTCTCCCTCATTAGCTCCAATAACAGTACAAGTGGATGGTGGCAGGGCATGGGGATGAACAGGCTACCCTGAAACCCAGAAGCTCAGCAGTGCTGGGAAAGGCCACATTAATGAGGGTTGGCAAGTCCCTGCTCATGGATGATTTGAAGATCAATTTCTAATTACCAGTGCAGGTATGACCTCAATTGCTTCTCAGACAAAAACTTGAGATATTGTGCAAGAAAAACTGCTTTCACTGAGAAACTACCAGTGAAGGCTTTCAGCTCTTCCCAACAGCACATGGTCAGCAGGGCTAAAAAGGGGTAAAGCGAATCTGCAAGAGGATTGGAAGAGACCCTCCATCCCTGTCCTTTATTCACCCAACTGTAAAACCAACACTTAAGACTTTATTATATGAACAAGGTAATTTGCAAATGTTGGTAAAACATTTTGCAAGACACAGAAAGGAGAGAGAAGCAGTTAAAGCAGTATGATTTTTCCTTATCCCATTGTAGCTTTTACAATTGTTTCTAAGGGTGAGCACAGGGTTGGAGTTAATTGGGGGCTCTGTGTGTGGGAAGTTTGAACACTGCTGAGATCTCCCTATGGATATACCAGTTATTACAGCATCCAAACTTTCACTTAAGGAAAGTGTTTCTGCCTATGAAGATAACTCAGTGTAAATTGGTAACTTTGAGTCCACAGTAGGGCTGAAGTAACCATGCTAAGAGATATGAGGACTTTTTACCCCTCCTCCAGCACAATGGCCTGCAAGGGTTTTAAAAACCTAATTAATAACATTAAAGTGTCAGCAGCCTTAACCTTTTCAGTACCATTTGCTGAAGCAGAACATCCTACTCCTGTGCTTGCATCCTGTGGTTGCCACAGTTTCCTTTGATAAGCCATTTATTTGAAAGGATGGCACATTGCAATTAAACTATGTGGGTCTGGACTATGAAAAAAAGTGGTTGTATGGCAGGAATAAGTGAACTATTCACCTGCAAATTGTACTAGTGGGGCTGATTATGTTAATGCCAATTTAAAAATACAAAAGGAAGCTTGTTCGTCCCCTTTCCTGACACAGAAGCCCACTTTGCTTCACGCTGTCTTTCTTTTGATAGCAGCTAACTTGGAGTCTGGCTCACAGCGAGATTTATGAGGTTTTTCTACAATTTTTTAGAAAACATCACTCAGTATTACAAGTAGCTCCTTGAAATACACACGTACAGCAACCCAGCTTTTGTCATATGTCATTGACTACCATCAAATTACGACTGTTAAACCTGGAGATCTTGAGAAAACTTCTGGATTTTGGTCTTAACTGTTAGTGCACTAGCTGGGAAGACACCACTGTATGCAAGCCTTGTTCTTTATCCTCTTTTCCTTTCTCCTTTGAAATTGGGATATTGGGACAGGTGGACCTATGATCTGTCCCAGCAGGACAATTCTTCCACTCTTCAAGACATACATGACAAAAATCACTGGACTACTAGCTTGGCTCAAAGCATTTTCCAAAATGCCACAAAGTGTTATTTTCCCCTCACTTTAACTGAGCTGATTTTCCAGTCCATGACGTCTCGGGTTATGGCATGTGTGTTCACTTCGTACTATTTGGTAATGGCTGCATTTTATCAGAAGTGTACAAAAGTAAATGTTTTTTCATAGTGTAACCTGAAAAATAGAGGGAACTTGGGATCCTTAGGAATAATTTAAACAGAAACAGATTTTTTGGTAAACAACTTGACTACTTGCTTGAAAGTCTTAGCAATATGAATTTCTGTGTTGTTTGTTAATGCAGAGCAATAGGGTTTTGCTTGCTTTCCCAGAACTGTAGCCCTGAAGATGTCTCAGCAGCAACAGAACATTTTAAACTGGAATTTGAAGTTGTGGATGGCTCATGTTTGAAACAATGAGCTGGTCCTTGTAGAACCAGGAAAACAGAACAAGAATGTCATAGTTTCAAAAATAATGCATTTTGAGTTCTCTGCATTATTGGTCTTTGATGTCAATTTAGAGTCATGAATTTGGGTTTACTTTCTACAGTGTAAAAGCAGCCTCTTGCCTAGGAGAACCCCAAAGCTTTGGGTCTTGGTAGGTCCTGACACACTCGTTGCATTCCTGAATGACTGCAGAAACATGTGGCGATCCCTGTGGGGGATATAGATTTCTAAAGGTGAGTAGTACTGTAGGTCTCTGCTCTCCAAGAGGTAAAGCTACTTCTGCACTGGGTTCCTCTGACTTAGATGGTTCATAATTCCCTTTTTTTTTTTTCCCCCTCCAGAAAATAATTATGAAGACAGGAGAATGACTCATGCTTTGCAGGTATCTCTCTGAGATACCTGCATTCTTTTTGCGATGCAGTCTGACCTGATTAATGTCCAGCTTGTGACACACAGTTTATTCCCTCATTCAAAAGTGAAGGCACATTTCTCCATGCATTCACTGGGAGATGCATATTACTGTATTAATTTCTAGTCAATTTTGTATACCAGTGCATAAAACTTGTTCTAATTATTCTCAGCTTTAATAAGGAAATGAGTAAAAATTCATCATATTAGAGACAAAAAGAACCTGAATCAGATGCAATCTATGTCAGACATGTAAGTCACCCTGTATATCCCCATCTCATAATCATAACTGTATAATCTGATTGCTTGAATCCAATTATTTTAAAATACTCCTAGCAATCAATAGAGATTCATCCCTATAAACCTATTTGACCCCCTTCCTCAATGAGGCACGATTACAGACGTAACAGTCCTCCATTAACTTTTGACATAGGTAAGAATTAGTGATCAAATTTGACATACAAGTGATGGAAATTTGCCAAGCAGCCTCAAAAAAATCCATTTCCAGAACAAATCCAACACCGTGGGCCTTTTAGGGAACAGAAATTCACCTGACAAGGTGGATATTAAAAGATAAGAGAGCCTTTATTGATCTTCCATTTCTTCCTACTGCACCATTGTTAATTGCAAATGTTAAGAGGAAAAGTATTCAAAGTAAGCAAAGCTTTTCCATATTAACCTCAATAAGTGAATTAAGCAACAGTATTTCACATAAAATTAGAGATCACTAATGGGTCAAAAAATGCAATTCATTCTCACTCTAGGCAATCAAGACTCTCAGATGATAGACCTCTGCAACTTATTGCAAGCCTGGTAATTGCTACCCATTACTGTGATAATCAGAGTCTGACCCCAGGGACAAGCAGTACTGAAGTCCTATTGGATTTCAGTGGCACCAGGGCAGCAGTCTCCACCAACAGGCTTGTCCTTTGAAAAATCCTAGCCAACAATTCATCCTACACACTTGAACAAGGCTAAGTCATTTAAACTGCTTCCAAAAGAACAAAGGGTTAAATTCATCCCAAGGCTATCCTGTTAAAATAATGATAAATCTGGAGCAACGTTAATTAACAACTGCAAGAGATTCTTTTCCTATTAGCAGTAAAAAAACCCCGTGACCATTCACAGGCAGCTGTATTTCAGCAGTAAAGGTATAACTGATATTGAAAGTTTCCAGTTTAGCCTCTGAATTGCTCCTTAGGCACTGCAAAGCTCAGAGAGAGAAAGAAAATAATTCTCTTCCTACAGGGGTAGACATCAAGAGCAGCTGTGTAGGGGTCAATGAAATAAAACTGATAGAGAAAGAGATGGAAAGCCTAGAATAGCAAATATAATCTTATTCCCTGCCCCAGTACAATTTGCTTTTACATCATGTAGAGTTTGTCATACCTGATTCAAAGGTCCAGTGATGCTAATAACATGTCTTTAACAAAATCCAGCGCCTGATGCTTTGAAAGAAGGCAAAAACACTCAGAACCTGTGCAAGTACTCAAAAAAAAAAAAAATCCTAATTCCTGGGAAAAAGAGGAAGAACAAATTTGAAAAAGTATATTGCAACGTAGGAAAGTTCCTGCATCGCATCATAATCACTCCTGGGTTCCCTGTGCTTAAACACTGACTCACCCTAGCTCTCTAAGGGCTATTGCAGACCCCAGAAATGGGTGCAGTGTGAAGAAAAGGGTGAGCTGCCTGACCTCAGCAGAAGGGAAACTCTAATCAATGGTTATTGAAAACAACTGAAACTGCCAAAGCAGCACTTTTGACAGCTGAAGGCTTCTGCCTGTGCCTTTTCTCTGTATGGCCACGAGGGAGGCAAAGGAAAACAGGAAGGTTTTTCTGATTAGCTTCACACCTGGTGAAGAGCTTCAGTGACACACATGGGGTGAGTCTGGACTGATTTTGTGCTTGGTTTGACTGTCAGAGATGAAAAACAGCTGCAATATACATTTTAATGAGTTTTACATTTTGAGGGTACCTATAAACTGGTATGTTAAGGCACTGAGCCAGTAGGAGCAGTTCTATGAAGATAAAGCATACAAGAAACACTAAATTAAGAAAAAAATAACAGCAGCTAATTTATATTTGAGTGTTTACTTTAAATTTTGGTTTGAGCTGTGAACAGCAGATGAACATTTCTTGTAACTTGATCCAAATTATTTTCCTCATCTTGCACACAGATTAAATCCTTGCATTTCTCCCCTAAAACCAGCCTGACAGCTCACACACTTGTTGATGTGCAATGAACTTGCTCTGTCCTTTCTTCAGCACTCTAACTGAGCCTCACAGACTTTAATATGTTTATCCTTGCATCACCCCTGTAAAGTAAAGCTATTCTTTCTTCTTTGCACAGGTGAGAAATTAATGCAAAAAAAGAGATAAAAGGATAGCCTGTCAAGTCTTTTTAAAGTAATTTGAGTTAGGCATCTAAATAATGGGTGAATTTGGACATTAAAGAGTCATCTGCTGTCAGGCAGTAATTCCTACTGCTGTGCTTCATATCTAATATACAGATTTAGAGGTCTACCTCCCCCTTTGCTTTACTTTTTTTTTTTTTAATCTTGCAATCTTGGAGTTGGTTTCTGCCTTATGTCTGAAGAGCTATCTCATCGGTCCTTCAGCCCATCTCCCAGTTTTCATGTGCTTCTTGCAACAATGACCCTACAAAGAGTGCACTGCCATGTTTTAACCAATGATATTGAACTCCTAGAGTGATTGTCTATGACCATGGGAGATCTGGGATATTCTGGAATAGCTAGTACCTTTTTCAAGTGGTCTGAGAGAAGGAACACAGGATATCTCTGGCAGATCAGGGAAATGCCAGGCTTTTACTCTGTCCAAACACAAGTGATTCAAAGGTGCTCTACCTCACTTCTTAATTCTGCAGATGTTTTGCTTCCTTGAAGCTGTTGTTTAAAACATGCAACACTGTGCTTAGAATATGCACATGCATGTTGTGCTTGCAGCCCCTTGCAATAAAACCAATGGTGCCCTCAAAGGCAATATCTAAAAGTTTCTTGCCAGCAGTATTGTAAAAAGAAGACAGCAGGGTAACAATACTGGAATTCTGCTGTGAAATGATTATACATTTTATATCTTTTATCTTCCTTTGACACTGATCTTGTGGTCTTCAATATACTGGAGTTCTCTACAATTGAGTGAAATAAATATATAAGCACCATTTCTATCCAGCTCCAACCAGATAGATCATATAACCAGCAAGCCAGTGGCGAGCTACATTTGAGATGGTCATTGGTAGGCTTTGGTCATGGAGGTATTCTTGTTGACATTCAGAAAAGGTGTCGTTCACCACAGTAAGCTATGTGGGAAATCAAAGAGCTGTTTTACATCTGCCTATCTCAGTGCTGTTTTGTGTATGTGACTAACTCCCCTGTTAATATCTTATGTCCAGTGTCCTAGTTTCATCTCCCACTATTATTGTCTCTCTGCCAGTCAGCTATGATTTCAGACAAGTCTTTCAAAATGGTATTTTCTCTTTTGAAATCAACCCTTTTACAATGGGATGAGTGGGGAAAGCAGGCACAGGATGATGTGAAGTTTCAAGCGAAGAAGAATTGAAAGAGCACCTTAAAAAAAATTGCTTATGTCATTCATTCATATCATACCCAACTGCTTCTCTTCCAATAAGTAATCACGCCATGCTGAAGACGGGAAAAGGTCTCATTAGATCTCATGGATCTTCAAAACATAAAACCTGCGTAGCGCAGACATGATTCATAAAAGGCTGTAAGACAACTCAAACACCTTGGCACAACAGGATGCTCAGCAGAATGGGTAGAAGCACATGTAGAAATCATGATGAAAACACAGACTGAAACCTTCCCAGAATTGTCTCTTCCCGCCCCAGATAGCGGATAGTTATAATAAACGTCTTCTGCAAGATCTGTGTTCCTCCGTCCCCATTTGCAGTCTGTGTAATGGTCTCTCTTGTGCTCTCTTTTCCTCATTGCCTCTCTTGGAAAGGACAGCAATTCATTGTGCACAGACAGGAACAAAGGTGTCTTAGGAAACTGCTCTTTCACACACATTTGTGATATTTTGTTTCTCCCAGTTCTGCATGTTTGTTAGCATTTTGCAGCTTCCAACCGTTTCAGAAGGCTGGATTCATAGTTTATTTTTATCTTGTTTCCATGGCTCGTAAAGAAAGGCAAAGTACCTCGTCCTGCCAGGTAACGTGGAAATAATTTTTTAAGTCATTTTTCTTCAAAACCGTTTTGTTCTTTCCTTGTGCCGTGCCCTTTATCCCACCACCAAACTGGTTTCCAGCTTATACGTAGTCAGATTCATGCACCAGGCAGCAACACCCTAGGAAGGCCCAAGGTTTACACTCCTTATTCCCTGTTTTTTGAAGCCTGTGGTGCCGTGTGCAACTGCAACAGGGTGACCCAAGCTCTCTAGGGCATTTCACCTACAGTTAATCTCCCCATCCATCTCTAATGACTTACCTCTTCCTAGCCTTTATATGTCTGGCTACACATGGGCACTGACTGATGCAGGTCATTCCTAATTTGCATCAGTGTAAGGGAAAAGAGGATCAGGCTCAAAATCCAATAGGTGCTTTGGGGTCTTCCACAATATACTAAGTGCACAGTGATTTTATTAGCAATTCAGTCACACAAGTCTAACCAGCTTCCCATTAAGCTGTTGTTTTAGTATGTTTTGGTCCACCTAAATATGTCATATAATTAGGAAAATGATCAACTGAAGTGCAGGCACAGGTGTCTCTGCTTGTTATTTATCCATGCTGCATGACATTTAGATGGGAAACAGCAAATATATGTGTGGTGCAGCCTGCAACAGCCCCAGACTCACCATGGTGGAAAATAGTCTTCTCTAAAACAACACATAAATGTGGGTTGGTCCCACCCACTGCAGAGTCTTTTCTTCTATCTTAGAGATCCAGTGCCCCAAGGAAAGCACCTCCACTTCTCTCATTGTGTTTCACAATGGAAAAACCAGATGAGACTAGTCTTTTCTGCACGTTGAAAAACAGTGATTTGAGTCCTTACCAGCACCTGTCCATGAAACTTCAGGGCCAGCAATGCTGCGCTTGGGCAATGTGGCTGTGGCATGCTTGCATAGTCCTGCCCATGCTGAAATCCATCCTGTGGTTATGCTGTGACTGCTGCCTGGCCCACCTCACCTGGGAATAACTGGCCACTGTGCTCATAGGGCTGGAGAAATGGTACTGTAACTCGCCACTGCATCCAAACAGATGGGTCCTCAGGGCTGGGAGCAATTCTTTATGATGACTAGTGGAGCAAAAAGCCAAGTTAGTTTTAATCTAACAGTATTAACTACTACAGGGAACTGCCTGGAGTAGATGACTTCTGGACCACACGGTCCCACCAGTCCCTTCCTGCTTTATTCTCAAACTTGTACACCACAAAAAGCTTAATTCCTTTGAAAAGAGGAAAGAATTGCCCTTTATTCTGTATTTTAAAGGTGATTCTGAGATTAAAAAGCAGAATCTATTTGCATTCAGATCCAACCAGCAGGATAGAAATCCATGCAGTTTCCTGTGACTTGTCCCTATTTAAGTACCCAAAGAAATTCAGTTTAATCTTGTGAAGCAGTACTAAGTAATAGGTCATAGCCTCTGATCCAAGGATGTAAACTGAGGTCCCTTCTGAAACCTGCTGCTAAAGGGGAAATGAAGGTACAAGAAGCAAGACCCAGTAGAAAATCCAGACTGCCCCTGATATGGTCAGTGCAGCTTCTCCCAGATCAAGGATGCTCCACTCCCTCTGGGATGAGACCAGCACCCTCTAGTAGCCATGCTCCCAGGAGAAGGTATTTATTTCACTGTTGCCTTTGTCTCCTTCCAGGTACCAGCAGTGGGTTTCAGTCTGCAGGAAGGTGTCTGCACAGAGTAGAGATGCAACGCTTTTTTCTGCTGGCCACTAACTACTAAAAGGAAGGATGGCTGCAGCTTGAATAGAAAACACAAAACAGGAGGTGGCAGATGTGCCAGAGTCCCTTCCTGAGCTGTGTCCTTCTAACTGTGGCATCTGTTGTCAGCGGGCAGCATCAGCAGCTGAGGTGAGGAGTAACATGGGAGAGACTTCATTTCTACCCACTGTCATATATTTGAATGGGAAATTGAGTTGGTTTCTTTCATCTCCATTACTGGTAGAATTTCTGTTGAGCTGGCTATGAATTTCAGACAGCTCATTTAACATGTTCCATGCTGGCATCTGTGTGTCCCTTGGTCTCTTCTTTAGCTCTATCTTCTACCTGGTGCTTTGAAAAAGAAAAAAAAACCCAACGCTTCCTGGTCTCAAATCCTGCAGTGTCTGGACAGCATAGGAAGGGGCAGGTGGGAGAAGGGCAACTCATGTTGGGGAGGCTTTGTACTTGCCCTCCTCAGCAACAGCAGCTCTCATATGTTCTCTGATCTACCTCACTCACTGCCAGCCTTGACTTCTCCAAGGTTTCTTTCCACATCTGTCTCCATATCAGTGTAGCACGCACAGAGCCACTTTACAATGAGCAATTCAGTAGCTTATGCCTGCAAAAATCTCTGATCAATTTGATTTAGAGAAAAACATTAAAGAAAACTTTGATCCAATTTTCAAGGTCATTTTATTGGTATAAATGCATAAAACATTCAAAGTAACACCTGGGGTCTCCAGTAACTGTATGTAACACTTTTAGTGGAAACTGTATTGGTTCCACACAGGTTACCCTACACTATAGCGTTAAATAGTTCAAACCACATCTGTGAAAAAGATCAGAATCTCAGAAACAGGCTGTTGAGTGGACTTCAGGGAGAACACTTGCTCAGGAAAGAAGAGACCAAACATTTAAAAACCAGGCCCTGATGTTTTCTGTCAGCATTGCAAATGTAACTGTAATTGGAAGGTGTCAGCTCCCAGGTAACAGTGGCAAATTAAGGTGATGAACCAAGGTAAGAAAGTGAGGCAATAAATGGAAACACTTTGCTGTCTGCAGGCAGACAGTCATATGTGAAGGCTGCAATGCAGCCTTCAATTTATAACTCACTCATTTGGAAAAGTGCCTAATATTACACCAGGTAACTTTAGGTTTATTAAAAATAAAAAAAAAAAAAAGGAGGCAGTATGTTTTCTCACTAAGTTTCCTTCAAGTTGCTTTTCCTCCCTCTACCCCCATGGAATTTTCCCTGCAGCTCTGCTGTGCCTTGCTCCATGATGCTGGGCATGTGCCTCCACACCCGATTTTACTCTGCCCTCCATCCCTTGTTTGTGCAGTGCATAACGCAGGACCTGTATTTTCTCTTTGCAAAGTTAACAAGAACTGAAAATGGAATGATGGCTCATTTCCCTCCAAAATCTGTTTTAAATACACACTCACACACGTATAGAGGCTTGTGGCTTAGGCTACTGTATATCTCATCGGGATCCTAGTTTTCTGAAGGAGGATCTGAGGGGTTTGATGAGGCACAGCTCTGCAGAAATAAAATAGGAATACTTTCTCATACTGCTTTAAGCATTTTCTCTCAGTATTTGGCGCAAAAAGAGTCTGTCCATTGTATAACTGTGCTATGGACAGATCACCTCTGATTCCTGCTGCAAGTGAGAAACAAGTCAGCAAACAAGGGAAGAGAGACCTGAATGGGCCAGTCACACTCCACGTATTACCACCTAATGAAACCATCTATTTCCAAGTTCAAATTGTGCCCTTGTTGATATATGACATACCTTTGGCTGTACACCAATTGCTCTGTAAAGGTGACTTGCACTTTGCGTTAACCATGGAGGGAGCCTAAATGCCAAGAGACTAGAGTATTGTTAGAGGGTAAATATTAGGGGAGTTGGCTCCTACTGTTTTGGACAGGTCCAAGGACTCCTGAAGTTAAATGGAGTCTTTTTTCTGGCAGTTTGGGCTCACATACTAGTCATGCAGTACAATCCTGTCAGTTTAGTACCAGCTTTGCACTGCAGCAAGTGTTTATGTAAGGAATGAAGCAATCGAGTTGGGCTTTAATAGGGGAACTGATTGCCTGGGCAGAAATGCTCTCCTCCTTCTAGGGTGGGACCCAATGTCATGTTCAGCCTGCTTTTTTATGGCTGGAAAAGCCTCTCAACATGGTAAGGCTATAATATTTACAGAGGAAAGCTAGTAAAAAAATTTATTAACACAATAAAGCACCGATTTCAGAGTGTATTTTATTAGCAACAATAATTACTAATCACTTAATTTGCTATTTCGTATTACAAGACCTACATTTACTAGCCACTGTTATCTCCTCCCTAAGGCTGACATAGGTCAGGGATGCAACTCTCATTTTACATGGAGGTGCTCTGACACACTTCTCCCCACTTACATTGATTATGACTAATTAAAAGTTTATATCATAGAAAGACCAGATAAAGTGCACTTTAAAGTCATTCCAGAGTTTATGCCAGCGGTAAAATAAAAGCCTTTTTTCCAGGCCATGTTTTAAACTCAGACTGAAGAGTATTTCCTGTAATCTATTACTATGCCAGACATATTTTTGGGCTTCCCTGTTTTAAAGGGATTTATTAAGTTCAGGAAGATGTCCAACATTTAGTCAGTTTTATCCCAGGTTGGTTATATATAGCTAATGGTGTAATCAGAAGGGTTTGCACATGCATGTCTCCATGATGTGGCTACATCCCTCTGCAAGGGTGACAGAGCAGTGCCATGCTTTGTGGAGGGGAGGAAGCTCTCAGAAAAGGAGAGGAAAGTTTTTGTCTTGTCCTGCAAGCATGTGCAACTTTTGCACACCAACTGGCCACAGTAGACTGTGTAACACTGGGATATCCCCCCCAGGAGCCCACAGGAGATGCTGCCCTGATGCAGAGGAGACCTGGTGTACACTTCTCTCCCCTGCATGCTCTATTTCATTCCTCTCCTGCTCTGTGTTAATACTTCAGCCAAAGTTTTAAATCAGCTGGGGCTGGGACTGTCCCACCAATCTCTGGGAAAGAAATAATGCAGCCGTGCTTTCCTGGGGATTTAACATGCAGGTGCTTTGGGGAGTGTTTTTTGGCTGGTGTTGAGTGTTGGTCCATGGAGACAAGTGAGTTGCAGCTGCTGCTTTGATTTTAACTGTGGTTTTGCTGGTGGAGATGATGGGCCCTGGGGCTGTGGCTTTGTCTCTCTGTGTACATTTACATCTCAGCTGCTGCCTCAGGGTATCACTCTCTTCAGGTGGGACTTGTGATCCTTCAATGACTTCTGAAAACCAGAGGATACACTTTACACCAAAGTCTCCCCAGTCTGTTTTAGGTTGAAAGTCAGACTGAGATTGGGGTGTGAGGGTCTCTTCCAGCCATAAAAATGTATGATAAATTCCCCTTGTGCTTATATCCTCCTCTTCCTTAAATAAAATGGTGAGTAGATCTCAAATCCAGATTGTTCTTCCTTTTCCTAATTTGAGGAAGCAAACTGCCTCCTTCCAATTTGGTCATTTCTTGTTTCTTGCCCTCTGGGCTAGATGTATGACATGAAGGTTTCAGCCAGACATTTTGCTTGCATGTTGTATGTACAGAATCCCACAGGCTGAAGATAGCTTATCATAAACACCCTCAGTTACTGTTTTTTATCACTCTATGCCAATTTCCTATTTAATTTAAAATATATCTTCATGAGCATGTTTTACTTCCCATAATAGAGCATGCTGGCAGTGAAAGAAATTAATAAATAAATTAAAAGCAAAACATCCTCTCAAATTCATAAAATTGCAATAGCTTCTACCATTACTGTTTTAAACATCAAAAGTTACACCGATTTCTGACAGCTTTCCTTGATTTACTGACAATATTTAAGTAGTGCATATTTTATCACACTTGCTGCTACTGAGTTGAGTTTCAGAGCATTCAGCCTGCATCACATCTTCCTGCTTGAACACAGTGTGAGGGGAGAGCACAGCCTATACAAGCTCAGTTCATGGGCACTTTCCACCATAGCTCTCATCAAGTTCATGGTGCATGATATAGCCAAGGGCAAGCACAGGTTAAAAAAAATAAGTTGACCTATGTCTGACCAGGGCCACTCAGAGTTATCCCAGTTTTTCCTTGCTGGACTGACATGAAGCAGGAGGATGTACTCCCTTTACACCGCTGCACTAGGTGTCCCAGGAAGAAAGCAATGGATGGGAACTTCCTGCTAACTATCCACAGTGGCAGTAAAACCTCCCAGACTTACCTGAGATAGGATGTCCAACCTGTAGGCACTTTGGAGGCTGCTGACCTGATCCACAGATCACTGAAGTCAGTAGGAGCATCTCATCATCTTCAGTGTTATTTCCATTAAGCTACAATACAGAAGAGAGGCACCGATTAAGGGAAAGTAGCAAAATCAGTGATAAAACCAGTGATTCAAGTGACGTAATTTCTACAGCTTCCACCCCATAAACATACTGCACCCAGGAGATCTGTTGTACAGATTTTGTGGCTGAGTATAATCCATGTTATTTTTTCCTTTAGAGTTTTTGTTTGTGTGTTTTTATTTCTACTGAGAAGTTTCTAAGCAGCTTTTTCTTGAAAGCCTGAAAAGCTTTCAGGTTGTGTGTATTGACATGTGTATGGATAGACTGGTAATGCTGTCACAATACCACCTGGGAGATGTACTTCATGATTGTATTCTTCCCAGTTCCCACACCCGGCCAGTCCATACCATCAGAAAACACATCACCAGCAGCATCCACCAGAGAAGAGGCTTTTTTCTGCCTTGCACTACCATTGTGATACTGAAAATTCTGGCCCTGAAACAGCACAGTCCTGAAGGATATTTATTTAACAGACTCTGTACAATTACTAATTAGAATTACTAATTGTTGTCATATGGAAGATGCTCTGAAACCATGGATGGCAGTATAAAACTAAAAAAAAAAACCCAACCCCAAACCCCAAAAAGGGACCCTCAATTCCTCTTGTGTTTCAGTAGTTTGGTGCAGTAGAGTTCACGCCCATCCATTCCCTGATGCCTTGCAAAGCAATTCATGCTCCTTCAGAAAGGCTCCCTCCTCCTGGGAGACACCTGCCCTCGCTCCTACCTCTGATGCTACAGAAAAGGAGGTCAGACTGGTGAGAACAACACGAAGCAGGCAGAAACAGGTTCAAGGATCCATCCCTGTGTCTATTCACTATGAAAAGGAAACAGCTAGAAACACCTTTTCAAGTGCCTTAAATGCCATTTTCTAAGCATAATTACAACACGTGATGGAGGCTGCCCATCTTGATGCAGGTGAACGTATCTTTGCAAGAGCAGCTAGGAGCCTCGCCAGCTCTCTGGCATTTCTCACAGCAAAAAGCGATTACTCTGGCCCTCTTGTGCCACCTCCTGTGAAGCATCCTGCTGGGAAATATCATTAATGTAGCAGCCCCACTGAGTGAGAAACCACTGCCGATTTACTGCACACGAACTGTGTCCTGGTGCTGGGCACTTCTAGCATTGGCTGCAAACATCCCCTTCCAGTCTGACTTTTCTCTGGTAGGGATAGTTATGGGATCTCACTGTATGTACCCTTGCCTTTCCATCCAAAGGCCACTTTTTAACCTCTCTGATGGTTTTTATCTAAACAGAACAGATGAATCTCTCACACTCACTTATATCCTACGTGTGTGTAACAGAGTTGTGTAGTACGTAGGGAAAAATTCCTCTCTCTCTCTCCTTAGACCCTGGGAAAATGACTAATGAGCTTTATTAAGCATCAACATATCTGCAGAGGAAAAAGGCAGTGAAAACCAGGCTACATTACTTCCAGCATGTGCAAAAAAGCCTGGTTTAACATACCTATTTGAAATGATCTGGCTGGGCAGCCCACTCCTAGAGGGACTGCAATGTTAGTGGATTAACTGTATGTTACAGGTACTGTGGATTATAAAGATGCTCTGCCTCAGAGGATGGAGATCCTTGCTTTTGCACACGGACCTTGTCTTGACTTTCTCCATGCAGAACTGAGGGGCTGGGATTTGCAGTGTGATGACAACTAAGATGTTTCTAAGAAATCCCTGATGTAATGCATGACTTGTGTTTATTTGTCCTGATCCAGCAAAGGGCTTTACCTGGATAAAAGGCTGATTTGGTCTGATGGACCATCTGCACATATCTAAATAGAAGCAGGGGTCCAAGGTTGTTGTTCTGCACACAAGAAATTTCTGTGCACATTAGAAACTCCCATGTTGCCTGCATCAGTAACATGCCTGTGCCTCTGGAAAATAAGACAGCTAGTCATATACAAGATATGAAAATACTGGAATATGAAGATGACTGGAGTGTAAGGCAGGATTTATCAGAAGTCTATTGCAGGCAGATGCTCTGCAGACTTCAATGAATACTTTGCATTTCTGTTCTTTTCAAATGCAGCTCTGTAAACAGTGAATAGTCCCACTGTTAATGACTGGCTTGCTGTATTTATAGAAAGCCAGATGTTATTTAGCTATGGTGGGATTTAACAAGCAGTCTAAGAACTGAGGGATTTTTTGCCTTTTTTTTTTTTTTTTTTTTTTTTTTTTTTTTTTTAAATTCCCAGCAACTAAATCACTGAAGTTTTGTTGCACCAACAGCCCCAAACGAAAGGGCATCTACTCAAGGCTCAGCAGCACCAGCATGACACAGGACAAGGAGGTGATGCCTGTTCCAGAATGTTATGTGATTTGGAGAAAGGAGACCTGATGTTCTAACCCTGCAGTGATTCCTCATAAATCAGTCCATTTCCTCTCCCATTCTTTCCTGTTTTGAGCACAAACTCTCTGAATAGAGGGAGAGCTCCCACAACAGATATGTAGCAGTGTCAGGTTCACTGGGGCTCTGTTCTTGGCAAGGTCATTTTTGGCATTGCTAAGCTACTGATAATAATCATAGACCTCTTTCCACCAATCCAACTGGCTGTGGTTGCTCCCCATATATTTGCTGAGAACAGGATGTTAGTCCCCATCAGCTCTGGGTGCCTGTTGTCCATGTCACTCACACTTCTAAGCAGCTAGTGCCAAGACTCAAAACAGAGGTGAGGAACAAACAAAAGGGTGGGGAAGAGTAAGCAGATGAAGAACAAAGGAGAGGAAAATAGGTCCTCCTGTTTAATTTTCCCCTCACTGCAAGAGAAAAGGATTGCTAAACAAAAACAAAGGCTCTGTCATGGACTGGTTCTGTATGCTAGATGTTGCTTTGATAAATGTTGATGACAGACAGATGAATATCAGCCATTAAAACTCTAAATCTTGACCCTACAGGACAACAATCTTCACCTTTGCAATCCTCAGAAGAGGTGTCAAGGCTCCATGCTGCTGGAGCTGCAGCAGCCCACAGCACCCAAACCACATTTTCTTTGTGTTCTCCCTAGCACACTAGTGAGGCCAGGGCCAACTCAGTCAACTTTCCAAAATGCCACTTCAGCCTGTGACACTCTGTTATTTGGGAGGCAGTGCCACTCCCTTTGATAGAAGGAAGGTCATTAGTTTTCCCCATCCTTCTCTCACCCATGGGGAGCGAGAGGCTGGAGTCTCACCACTTCTGACAGTGCACCATCAGAGCACTTCCTCTCCCCTTCGAGACTGCAGGAAATTTGGCTTTTCATGCACAAAACTCAGCCTTTTGCTTATCCCAATGAGGAACCCTGCTCTGGTTAAGAAAGGGTTTTCATTTTAAAAGAGCTAAATTTTCTATGGAGAGGAGCTATCATAATTTACTGGGTTTTGCAAGGCTCTTTATAGCACATTGAGCTCTTTTGTTTGTTGTTTTTTCTTTTACCTCTAAGAGGTCCAGCACAAATATGTTTATGGCATCTTGTCCCTGCCCTGAGCCTTACATACTGTAATTATTGCTGTTTTTTCTCAGTCCATGTCTGGCTGGATATGTGCAGAAATACAGTCCCTCCCTTTCACAACCTAAAACTGATTTCTTTCCTTCACCCAAGAAATGTTCCAGCAGATATTAACACGAGGCTGACAAGGCTGCCTTTCTTTTTGGGTTTACATTGAATAAGGCAGAAATCCATACCTCGATTCTGTGATATATGTAGTTCACACTATTGATGTGTCAGCCTGGATTTATAGAAAATACATGATCACATCTCCTAGGGGATCTTGAAGCACAAGGTAGAAATGGTAGGCCATCTGTCCCCAGATCAGGGAGAAACATGATGACAAGAGCTGTGTTTGCCCTGCTACCTTCAACGTCTCATTTTGCAGCCTGTCTTTTCTTACACTCTTTTCCTCTGTTCCTTCAGACTGCAGCATTCAGGCTTTTTGTTCACTTCTCCTTTGGTAGGTAGAGTACCTTGGTGCCTCTTGACACACTGCCTCTACTCCATGGGAGAAGAAGGGTGTCAGTGACCAGCTGCTTTGAGTTCAGGAGGTGCCATACTCTGTTAAATGACATGCTCACTCTGCAGGTGAAGGCACTGGAAAATGGTTCAGAAACCAAAAGGAAGAAAAGTAAGGAAATGTCATAAATTTGGAGCTGAAGAGCCTGCTGCCCTGTTCAGCAGAACAGTATTTTCCTTGTCAGGCAGTAAGTCATCATCTGACAGTTTCATAACAGCAGCTATTAGCTGGTTTGTGCTCCTTATTCCTTGCCTTCTCCCCATTCTCAGCTGATTTTGCTGTGCAGTGCAGAGGAGTCACAGGCAGATGAACCTGTTGTTGTTAAGAGCCTGGTTTCCAATCTTGAAACCCTCTGATCATGCACCTACATCTGCACTTAGACCTAAAATTAGCACTTGACACCCACTGAAAGAGGTAAGTGCCAACAGGCTTTCTGAATAACTAATCAGTGTGCAGGTGTTTAATTGCTGAATTAAGAACCTGATTTTGAAAACTGAGCTCTAAGTGTCTGTATTTCTGTAACCAACTTTAATACTGCCTTCAGAAGTTTGCCATGAGAAAATAGTCTGTCTGGCTACACAGGACAATTTGTGTGTTTTTTAAGTGCTCAGCCCCATTGTTGTGCCTCTACCTAGCACCAAATTCCCATCCCATTTTTCCCAGGTGCCCTCCTTTCTGCCTGCTCAGGTCCAGAGGTGAAAATGTCAATGGTAATAGCCAAGAGTAACTTAAACCTCTTGGAACTTCTGTTCCTAAAAGCCTTCCCATGGGTTCCTGTACTTCCCAGCTGTGTTGGGTTTGTGTGTGGTGGGGTTTTGGCAGCAGGGGAGGGGGCTACAGCAGTGACCCCTGTGAGAAGCTTCTTGAAGCTCCCCCAGCTCCAAGTCAGACCCACATCTGGCCAAGTCTGAACCAATTAGCAATGGTGACTGCACCTCTGCGATAACATATTTAAGAAGGGTAACCTTCTTAAGGAGGAGGAGTTGGAGTTGTAAGGAAGACAGCTATGTGAACACTGAGGACAGCTGAAGACAGGACGGGGGAGTGAGGAAGGTGTGCTGGAGCAGAGACTCCCCTGTAGCCCACGGAGGTCCACAGTGGAGCAGATGCCCATTTGCAGCCCATGGAGGACCCCATGCCAGAGCACATGGTTGCACCCAAAGAAGGCTGGAATTTTGAGGGAAGCCCACACTGGAGCAGTCTGTTGCTGGGAGGACTGCAGCCTGTGGCAGGGACCCACACTGGAGCAGTTTGTGAAGAGCTGCAGCCTGTAGGAAGGACTTACATGAGAGGAAGTTCATGGAGGACTGTCTCCCTTGAGAGGGACCCCATGCTGGAACAGGGGAAGAGTGTGAGGAGACCTCCCTCTGAGGAGGAAGGAGTAGCAGAAACAACAGACTGTAATCCCATCCCCTGCCCCCATGTGCAGCTGGAGAGGAGGAGGTAGAGAAATCGGGAGCAAAGCTGAGCCCAGGAAGAAGGGAGGGGTGGGGGCAAGGTGGTTTTAAGATGTGGTTGTATTTCTCAGACTTACTCTGTTTGATTAGTATATTAACGTTGATGTTCAAACTAATTCGATGTTCTTTTTATTACCCAATCGAGTCTGTCTTTTGCCCATGACCATAAGTGGTGTGTCATCTTTCCCTGTGCTTGTCTCAATTCCCAATCTTTCTATTTTATTTTCTGCTCCCCATCCCTGAGGGGGAAGGAGTGAGTGGCTTAGTGGTGCTCAGTTGCTCTCTAGGCTTAAACCATGATACCAGCCTATGTAGAATTTGGGGGAGACATGCACTGGAGGTGCTGCAGGTGACTAACTGGGGTTCATACCTCTGTTACCATTTCAGGGTTGCTTTTCACCTGCTCCGAGTGACTCGTTTTTGTTGAAAGACTGGAAATGGCATTTGAGCAATCAACTTTTTTTTTTTTTTTTTTTTCTTAAAAGACAAAGCAGTAAGAGTACTCACAGTTGAAATCAAATCTGGAAGAGGTCATCTGAGAGTAAAGCACAAGATTTTTCATAGCAAAACCCAGTAAACAGCAGACATGTCAGAAGATACTGCAACTTCTTTCCTTTTAAATTCATATAATCAGGGCTACTGATATTCATGGAAATTATATTTTAGGTAAAGAAAGGTTGCCAGGCTCACTGACAAGAGTAACAGAGAATGAAGTTTTCTGCCCTATGTTTTGAAAGGGGTTCAGTGGCTGATACCAACTCTATTGTGGCTTTCAGATCCATCATTTTAGCACTCCACTGTAAAGGACAAATTAATCTGGCCCAAAAATGGTTAACAAAGAGCAAAGCCCATTTCACTGTTAAGTAGCACAAGACTTCTGACACCTCTCTGGAACAAAACTTGATGATCTGCCTATGGAAGTTGGTTTGTCCAAAGATAAATTGTCTGGAGACACTTATTGTTAACAGGAAGTTCTGAGAGATGTATTCATTCATGTGACCCAAGACCCAATATAAATTAATCAGGGGAAAGGAAGGAAGTTTTTAGAGAGGAAGATGGTGATATAGGTAAGAGTTAGTGTGCTACAATAAAAATGTAGAAACAGCTGTACAGCTGAAAATAATCTCAGGGTACAGAGAAAAATGTGGGTTTTTCCAATATCTTTTTCATGGAAAGGAACCAGAACAGTTTTGCTGGCATGGAATAAGTACATTAGGGGAAAACTAAACTTGAAATGTCAGAGATGCAAGTTCAAAAATCTCTGTGCATCTTCTCGACACATTCCTATACCACACTTGTGTTTTGGATATTGATGAGTATCATAAGTGTGTTTTAAGAGTTGTGGGGTTTGGTTTTTAATTTGTTTTTGTTTTGTTTTTTAAACTAAGTATTGATATAATATTGGCCATTGCTCGTTCATAATGCCCATCATCTGCTGAAAAACAATACTTTTCTATCTCAGAATGTGCCTTTCCACCCACACACATAAGCTTGAATTTGACAGCAACTGTGTCAGTAAATTCCCAGACTTCAAAGCCTGTAGGTAATAAACATTCTTAGACTCATTGCACACTAAAAACAAATGGGGCAATTTACATACTTAGACTTACACATGCACTTAAACATACCTGACTGAAGCAAGACCTCAGGCTGCAGAATCCAAGACCTCTGCAGATGGCTCAAGTCCAGAGCAGTAGTAGCCAGCTGTTAGAAGTGTTTTCTTTGTGCCTAACCTGAATTCCTCTTGTTGCAATTTAAAACTGTCACTCCTTGTCCCATCCTCCATACAGAGGAAGCTGATATATAAGCTTTCATATCTGGCCACATGGCACAACTCAAATAGAAGCATGAAAATGAAACATGTTCTAACTCCGATCTCAGTCACCTCCTTAAACAACATAGCTATCACCTAAGGCATGCCATACTTCTTATAGTAGAGGGTCTTTCTCCAACAGACCATTGCTGTGAAAGTGACCACACTTGGCTCTATATTTTATATTATTCTCTTCTGACCTTCTTCCTTTTCAAACACAAGTCCTTTTTTTCTTTTTAAGAGATGTCCTTCCAATACCACAGTATCATGCTTTACTTTTTTGTACAATTGCCTTTGTAAAGAATGGCCAACTGCTGTTACAGATAATTGGTAGCAGGGGAGGGGGTTACATCCTATATAACTCCTACTCAAGGTCTCGAAGGATTTCCTCACCCCCAAAACTTGGCTTATCCTTTCAGCAAACCACAGCTCCCTCCTTTTTCTTCTCATGTGGAGAAAGCACTCCATTTTTGAAATAGCTTCCTGAGATCTCCTGAATGGAAAAATTATGAATTGGCTCACCAGAAGGTGGCAGTTGTATTTGAAGGAGAAACTGAAAAAATCTAGCCATACATGACACGGGTCCAAAGATTTGTACCAGTTTTCCTTGATTTCTGATCAACCCTTGGGATATAATCCTAATTTCAACTGCTATACCCAAGATTTTGTACCAAATCGTCCCTTAACACACAAAATAGACTAGATGAAATTATACAGGCATCAGAGCATCTGAAACTACCTATGTCTTCAGAGAGGACATGTGGAGAGTTGCACCAGACAGTGACAGCAAAGCCCTGCCCAGACCACTGGCTATTGTCATGACTGTAATGACAATGGCATGACACAAAATCAAGCTCGTTTATCTCTGACTTGTGCTCCTCACACCTCGGAGATCAGTCTGTGTAGCCTCATAATGGCAAATAACTCAACCTTGAGGATGAGGTTAGCTGAAGGGGCACCATCATGGTACAGTTATCCTACTGGGCTAGTGAGGTCAAGACTTTGAGTCCCCAAGAGATAAATTCACATTTTTTTCTTTTTCTGTAAACTGTTCCCCTCTTCCTCTCAAGCATCAGCTGCATGTTTTTCACACTGCTGCATGCTCTTGACAGTAGTTTAGCTCCCCAAGACAGACTGAAGAGAACGTTTGCCCCTTTGCTTTAAAGGTAACTAATAATCATAATAACAATGACAATAGAGTGTAGTTTTACAGTGCCTTGTAGTCCCTCCCTACTTTTTAAAGTTGTTATTTTAATACAAATAACAAGTATATTACCTTTAGTAACACAGTGTATCCCATTTTGCTGAAATATATATACTGAAATTATTCCAAGTTATTTTAGATCTCTGATGCTACTTATTTTCTAGTAATTTTTCTATAAAGCATACAACCCCTCTTAACTGTATGTAACTCACTCTTTGCACAGTACTTTTTGTTTAAATTTAGCTCAGTCTTACCTTGTACCCATTTAAATTTTCTGAAAGTTTTAGAGCAGAGATATCATCTATTCCCTTTATTCCTTACACAGATACATCCCTCTCAGAGCAGCTCAGTGAAGACTCAGGCAGTGGTTAAGTCAACCTTCTGGGTCCTCTAGAGCTTTGATGTGCTGTCAGAGCAATGGCAAAGCCATGGCTAATCTGAATTTGGTAAGGGATTTAATATCAAACTCACATGAAATAAATCAAATGGAAAAAAGATGGCATCAAACGCACATGGTAGAGAGATCATGGGGGGTTAATTGGCAACCTTTCCCTTTGATCATGATCCAAGCATCACTGAACCTAAAAGCCAGATGTTTGGTTTGCTAACTTAGGAAGAGGCAAGGGGTATGCGTAGTCATTAAAAAATAAGTAAGTCATGATTTTTTAAATGCTACCTATAATACAAGAACTTCTAAAACTTTCTCTGTAAAAGTGTACTCAAAGGCCTTTGAAACCAAGCAGGCCACAGATGAAGTGAATTTAATAGATTATTTGGTTTGTATGCAACTTTTCTACATCAAAGTTCCTTTTAGATAATAAAACATTGACTACTTTAATTCTCTTTGGTTCACATTATTTTAAAACTTAACTATTCTTGTCAGTAAGAAACTTTTTTAGGTGCACATGTGGTAGCACACACCTAATTACGTTCTGAGGACAGACATGCAGGAAGAAAATCTGCATTGTGTCCCACCAGCAGCATTTCTGTGCTGCACTCCACACACTGTGATGTGCTTTCCTTTAAATGACTCTCATGCTGCTCAGTTCTGTTCTTCATCCCTTTTTACAGTTGACAGACAGTTCAGTCATTAACACAGTGACTTGTGTTCCTCTTATAGGAAAAATAGATGTTTATGATTGTAAGACAGGACCTAAAAAAGCTGCTGCACATATAATCAGATCTAGTCCAATGAAGCAAGATGTAGAGGAGCAGTGCTGGAGAAGTTTATTAGACATCCCACTTAGCTTTTTCAAGTATCTCCAATTTGAAGCAATGAAACACACTCGTCAGGCTAAATATAAGTAGATGCACACAATTTAGAAATACCCAAGTCCTCCATTGTGCGAGTCCTGCAAACCATGTGAGCTTGTGGCAGATGGGACTTTACAAGGGCCAGCTGTTCTCTAAGCCCTACAGCTGGAGGTAGCAAAGTGGCAATCGATGCATCTAGTTCCAGGACTGGCCATGGCCACTCCATATTTGATTCTAGAAGAACCTAACAGTTGGTGGGATCAAGCCAGGCCAGACTTGTAACCAAAGTTGGGTTCTTTTGTTTTGTTTTGGTGAGGGGTTGGTTTAGGTTTTGGTTTGGTTTTGGTTTTTTTAGGTGATATATGCTTGTTTTCTCTGGACATTTTAGTTGGAGGTGTTTCTTTAATCCATCCAAAGAAATGCAGTTACTATTGAGGCAGGTTCAATAATCATAATTCCAGAAAATATATAGGCTGATTCTGTCCTCAAGGTATGAAACAGGGGAATCGAGGTGATGCCTTGGATGGAAAGTTCTACTTGTGGCATCACTGCCAACCTTCTCCCCTGTATTTTTGCCTGCTCCAGAGATCACCCTAAAAAGAATTCGATCATTACCTTATAAATTCAAAATTTATTACTTATAACCTATTGTAAATAAACCCATGCAGTGCATCTCTAAAATAGAGCAGTTGTAAGTCTTTTGATGAGATACTTACCAAACAGCTCATATTAGATGGAAGAAAGATGCTCATTCTCCATAAAAACAGCCCCTAGAGCTTTTTAGAGGTCTGAACACATGAGACTTGGGGTGGAAGCCCCAGCCTCTTTGTGGTTTGCAGCATCAAAATCTGGTTATAAGATCCACTCAGACATCTCCTAAACAAGCCTGGATCTGAGCTTCTGGTGCTCATCTGAACTGAAGTACTCGAACTCTTTGACATTTCTCATCATTAATTATATCAGTATCAATGTTAATTGCCTACACAGTGCATGGAATTGACAGTACATTGAGGATTCAGCCTGCCTGCTTTGTAGCTGGCTAACTGGGAATGCAACTGCTTTGCCATTCTCATTACTATTCTCATCGGGCCACACATGAAATAAAAGCAGCAACACTTTTCCCCTCCCCTAAACACAGTCTGCTGTGGGTGCAAGTCAGATCAGAGAGTTACCAACAAGAGAGAAAATGGACTCAACTGGCATCACGACTGAAATCCACAGACATTATTTTTTTCCTTTTAATTATTAGTTTCAAAAGATAAATGCAGGGACATTAAGGGAGGCTTAGAAGATACCTTTATACAGGCTCTCACTGCAGGGACCAATTTGTAAAAATGAATTCAAACTGGAGACAAAATAATAATATTCAACAGACGTAAAGCAAAACCATACTGAAACAAAGAAGAAAGGACAATAGGATTCTTCCTTCATAACAAAGAAAGTGCATCATTAACACCATGAATCGCACCAAAGTTAGTCCAGGCTCAAACAACTCCAATGGCTCAGCAGCCAGCACAGTAACCCAGTGTGTCATATACCTATAATTACAGCCTCCACAGCTCCCACGTGTTCCAGATGTTCATGCTTTACGTGTTCTGCTCAGCAAGATGAGAGCATTTTAACCCACCACGTGCATACTTCATGGTTCATGTTCTTTGTGTCTTCCCCATGCTGACTTGCTGGAGGATGTGAATCCACAATAGCTCCCAATTTGAAACTCCTCTTCAGCAGCTGAGCAAAGGGAGACTCTGCTCATGTCCAGACCTGGCCAGCATAGGGTTACCCCCACATGCAGCTTGTACTCAAACTCCTTTGCTTTTGCCAGCAATCTCAAATCACCATTCCCCAGACCAGTTCAGGACTGGGGCAGCAGAGACTGACCAGGTAAATGGGTTAATCTTGGTCTGTTTATTTTACTAAACCAGACTGGGTGCAATTACACCATGGATGTGTTGTCTGTATAAAAAGACTGATGCCTGGCAGCAAGAGGTGAAGAGAAGGGAGGGAGCTCAGGATGGGGGAGTGAATGACTTCATCCATAAAGCTGCAGCTGGAGCAGGATGAGTGAGCATAGCCTGCATCCTGCCTTGCAAGCCTAGTGCTCAGCCCTTCCTAACTCAGCATGGTAGACGAATAAAGCAAGCAATACTGAAGCTATTTCCTTATGCAGGGATTGCAGGAGGTTGGCAGTCTGACTCTCTTAAATAACCAAGTCAATCTTTTGCACAGGGAAGCAAGGTTTCAAACTCTCTGGGATTTAGGAGTCCAAAATCCCACTAGTTTTTATGTGCCCAGGAGGCAGGAGAATGCAAGCCTCAGAGGAGATTTTTACACTTCCCTTAGACTCCAAGGAGGATGTCAGAGATACTCTGCAGTGTAATCAGCCTCTCACTGCTAGGAGAAGTGCATGGAGGGTCCAAGATGCCCAGAGGTCATCAGAAAGGCTAGCTTCAACAGCCAGACAAGCCAGCACACTGTACTTCTGGACTCTGCTTAAATATAGTCTAATAAACTACAGCAGCTAGCACAGGAACCTCTCAAAGGCCCCATTTTCCTGCAGAAAGGCAATGTTTCATTTAATCAGTTAGTGAGCCAGCAACATTGCTCCCTACTCCAGAGCACTTGAAGACCATTTTTCTGTCTGTATCCACAGCACATACCAGATCTACACAACTACCTCTGTGCCGGCCCTCTCCCAGGTTGAATTAGGGTTTCTTTTTTTGAGGCTTCATTGTAATATCTCCCTGTTTCTGCCCCCATGTCTTCCTTAATGCACAGCTAAGAAAAAGCAAACACATACTCATTGCCATGCTAACCTTCTTCAAACACAGTATTTTTGTGAGCTAGATCCAGACTGTTGCAGGTTGGCACAGCAAGTAGCAGATAGCTGCTACTCATACCATCCCAGAGGCATGGGGAAGGATCCCAGGAACCACAAGGATCTAACTAGCGATAGCCTGAGCATAGTGACACAATCTTGTAGCCATACAGATTTAATCCCTGTAACATTGGACTGGCTGTTGTAAGCTTCAGGTTTGTGTCACTTTTCCCTATACCTTTCCTCCTATTACTAAATCAAGTTTCTAGGTCATGGTGGCAACTTCTATTTAGATCCTTAAAAGGCTTTGGAGTTCTATTTTTTTTAATCTATCGCAAATTTTGGAGGGGTTCATCTCGTTTGCTGCAGTTTAATAGCAAGTCAGCAAGCTTGCAGCCCTGACGCTGGAGTTACTTTGATGTTCAGCAAGTAGCCAATAGCTAACTGCACTAATTTCCCCCAGTCTAGGACAAATCTCAGTTTCCTTCACCATATATTATCAGCACCATATATTATCAGCAGTTTTAAGCATACCTTTTGTCGCTTTGGTTTTAGGTGTTTAGCACCTCAGTGCCTCTTAGTTCTTCTGCCAACTAGCTTGTGTCTTCTGGCTGCAAACAAAGAAGGTGATAATTTGAAGTGTTTGCACTTAATTCCTCACCTGTAACAATGTTTGTGTCACCTGAAGCCTGTGCCACAGGGTGGCTTCAGTTTCTCTGCTCATGGCAAATACAAACCACCTGTACACTAGAAGGAATACCTTTGTGTGCTTTTAGTAGAAAAATGGTATTTCGGCCCTTTGTTACCCTCCTCATGTTTTCTCAATAGTTCACCTAATACACTCACTGCTGTTGTTTAAAAAAAAGCTTCAAAGTTTTGAGACTACACCCTACTTTTGCAGTTCAACTCATTTGTTACAGTTTGGTGGCACAGTGTAGTTTCCCAAGTGCACTCTGACTAGTAGATACTCGGCCCTTTACTTTTCTTTGCAGCACCTTCAAAGCTAACGTGTGCCAAGGCAGATGAGAGGACCTGGCCCAAGCAACACAACAGCCTGGGCAAATCTTGAGTGCAGAGACAGAAACTTCTTGTATGAACGTTGTCTCCCCTTCTTGCCATCATATGAACATCCAGTGAGGAGTCACACTCTCTTGTCCTCCATCCCCAACACATCTAAACCAGCCATGGACAGACCAGCAGTCTAGTTTGCTGTGCAAGAAATGAGTAATTAAAGATATACTACTAGGCTTCAATCCCTAGAAGCTTCAGCTCTAGAAATAGAGCTGCAGCCATAGGCAGGACAGGCAATCTGCACATCTGGACTTGGAGAGAGTCCCTGGCTTGAGGAGCAGGGGACAGAGAAAGCCATTGCTGCTTCTGGCAGACAGGCTGATTGGACTCTGAAAACTTGCCTCCAGGCAGAGTGAGTGGAAAAAGGAAGGACTGAGAAGTGCCTGAGGTCTCAGGTAAGGTCAGAGGAAAACTGAGTATAAAATATACAATTTTTGAGTCTTAAACCGAGATCCAATCCACCCACTCATTCTGTTTAGGAGCAGGAAACCCATATCAGCATCTGCTCTGAGAAATACCTGCGTGTCAGACCTGTGGCTCCACAAGAGGGAAAACCTTTATTTACTAGTCAGTCAAAAATGGCACTAAGCCCAGAGTTGTTAACTGCCTGCTTGCTGGTCTGTGTTCACAAAACCAAAAAATCCTTCCCCCCAAAAAACCCACAAATCCACAGAGGGATAGCTCTGACCTTCACAACTATTTGCTGGATCAGGTGCTGTCTGTCCTCAAAACCAGCATAAACATGGCCTTGTGTTCCCCATCTGATTTAAGGGAAATGTAATCCCATATGTAGCAAGAAGATCCTACAGCACACAGATTTGGTATGAATGAGTGAAGTCACCACCACACTTACTTGCCAAGGATTGCTATAGTCAGAGAAATGGATGATTTGGATATCCAGAAGGATGAACTTGCTTCCCTCCTTCGATTAAATGTATTACACGCCTAAATTTTGTATACTGTGATTATCCCCATTTGGGAGATACAGTCCCTGACAAGTAGGTATCACCTTCTGAAAAAAATTTGAAAAGCTAAGGATAAGTGGAGACAGTGGTACAGAAAGGTAAAATGCCCTCTCCAAGGCATCCAAGAAATTGGTAACTGTGCCAATTTATTGCCTGTCTTCTCTACTCCCTCATGCTGCCTTTCAGCATGAATCAGCCATCTGGCTTTCCCTTTGCTATGCCAGTGGAGCTCAGCTTCACCACGTGGACAGAGCTATATTTAGAGGGAAATTACTTCACCCCTGTCCAGCCAAACAGGCAGGAAAAGGGTTTCTGTTGCTCCTGCACAATGGGCTAGGGATGTCAGAGCCAACCCAACTCTGGGAATGCTCCATCTGTGATCTCCAGCCCCACCAATGCCTTACCTACGCAGTCACGGTATGGAAAGAGGTGTGGTACCTAATGTAAAAGCAAACTGTGATAAAAAGTAGAAAAAATGGCAAGAAGGGGCAGCTGCTGTTGTGTGCTTTTCCAGAGCGCTCAGAGGTAGAGGCAACTGGTCAGCCTCTTGCTGCAGCTCTCAGGGTCTAACAAACAGACCATCATGCTTGCCCTCTGCAGCTCAGCACATTCAAAGTCTTTTCTCAGTGGTGATTACCTGCTGGGACTATGTCTCAAGGTGTCATTACACATCCCCAGCCTGTCTTATGAAGGTTTTTCCTTTCCCTCAAATGCTCTTGGGCCTTATCACTCTCCATCTCCCTCTTAATCTGTGTAGTATGAGCACACATCACTGCAGCCTCTCTCAGGTTGCTTTCCCTCCTCTGTTTGAGTACACAAGGATGAAGACTGTACACCTTCACCCCTTGCACCTCACTCTTAAAGGGAGTTGCAGTGTTGCTTTGGAGCAGGAGGGGAAGAGGGATGGGGAAGGATAATGAAGCAGGCTCCTGCCAAACCAAGCACAATGCAAACAAAAGAAAGCATGTAGGTGGCAGAGTGCATTTGCAAGCCTGAGAGACTTCACGATAAAATGCCTTTTCTTCTTTCTTGTTGTCTTCTTGTTACAGGGAAATAGCAACCAGAGAGGATTCTCCTTCAAGTTTTCTACTGGTTTTGCTGACAGCTAGATGATGTCTTGATTCTGAAACCCAAAGACCACATCAAACAGGATCTGAAAGGCTTTTTCTCCCATTATGTGCAGCAATCTCTTCACTTTGAAAAAGATATTCAATCAGAAATGCAGTTGTCAGCAGGCACCAGTTCAGGTCCTGAATGAGGGTCAGTGGCCCATGTGCTTACAGGTACCTGCCCTTCCTACAGGTGGAGGGGACACACAGGACATGATCATGGAGCACCCTTGGTACCCTGCCAGGGCCCAGAGACAGGGTCTTACATGTGTCTGTAGAGAGTGAATTGCTAAGTTTATGGGTGCTAGACTTGAAACAAGAGGAATTTCATGGTCAGGGAAAGAGCAATGCAATATTAAAGGCAAAGTGAGGATCATCCCTACTTGGGATTCCAGAAACTCCCTCATTTGGATATGGGGCCAGTAGGGACTGCCACTGGGACTCTATTATCCACACTGTGCCTCTGCTTCCCTATCCCTCCTGGCTGAGGTGGTTTTTCCCTATCTGCTTGGACTGTAAATGCTCTGGGACAGGCTAATTGCCCAGAGATGCTGCTAGAGGGCCATCACCTTAGTGTAAGCAGCACCCGGCCCCTTCCTTGCAGGAAGCAGGAAATGCCATTCTTCAATACAAATAAAAAAATTTTCCCTGGTTCTCATTATTTTTTGTGCAGACTCTGGCCTTCAAAACCTATTAATGTGAAGTGTGTTAGCTTTGAAAGTCACAGCAGCCCAGGCTACGCAGATGGCCAATGGTCTCACTGCACTAATTCAGCCTTGTCTAATATCTGCCAAAGAATTGTCAAGTCCCCTTTCACTTAATGCTTTTAAAAAACCCCAAAATCTAAGAAGTAAAATACAAAAACATAGCAAAATAATGAGTACAAAGGGGTATTTATTCTTTTCTTAGGGACACAGACCATCCTTTTCTTTCTCCTTTTAATCTCTCAGACTTATCTGACTGCAAAACTCAAAAGGCTACATTAGCCTCAACTGAGTAACTTTTACTATAATTTTCCCTCCTCTCCTCAGTTAGCAGATGTAACTTTCCTCTGGAGCAGTGAAGCTTTACGAGCTTTTGAAAAATAATTCCTAATAAGGACAAACGAACAGGCTGCCTTTTCTTTTTCCTTAAGTGGCTCCCAGGGTATCTCCAGAGGAGCTCCTGTGTGTCTGAACTCAAGACAACACCATGCTGTCTGCAACAACCCCTCTCAGGAGCCCACTGCAGCCCAGATGTGACCAGAGAGTACATGAGATCCCGAGGCCCCATATTTCATAAGGACTCACCCAAAAGCATCAGTCCCCATAAAACTTGCCTGATGAGTTTATCTCCTATAAAGGGCACTTGGCCCCAGGGACTTATCTTCAGAAACTCCTGCCTGTGAATGGACAATACTAAATTCTTTATCTCTTTGCCCAAAGCTGATACTTCTGATCTAAAAGCTGACAGAGAATCTCTGTTCCATTATTAAGGTATATTGACCAACAGTCAGGACTTAAAAGGTAATGTTTGGTTGGGTTTTTTTTTGTTTGGTTGGTTTTTTTTGTTGGTTTTATTTTTGGGGGGAGGAGTGGGGGTGGAGGGTAGGCAGGGGTGGGTGTTGAGGGTGGCAGGCAGTATATAAATACATTTCTCTTGGAAACCCAGCCAAAGATGAGTTTCATGGCAATGCACTCCAGGAGGCACTAAGTCCTTTGCCTGCTGAAGGGTAGGCTGCCATTATAGCCTCTCCTCCATCACCTTTAGCATTTCTGCTGGAGGGTGATGCTCACACACAGCTCTTCAGATGTGTTGCCTGCTCTCAAATGACAATACGAGGATCACCTTGTAACTGTAATATTAGCCAGATGTTCAAAACATGATGCAGGTATCCTGCTTCATGTCACCTTTCTGCTTTCTCAGTGACTGTCACAGCTCATCCAAGAAGATGGGTAGGAAACTCTGAATAACCAACAGTCAAGCTGACTGTCATGGAAAACCTGAAGATGCTTGGGACTGAAAGCTGACAGTCTAAAGCACTAATTTAATTATTTAATCAAGTTGAAAGTCATTTACAGGATTTTTTTTCCTACTCAATTATACAAGCAAGCTTATTTTCTAAAAAAGATATTTAGGTTACTAATGGATTTTTATTTTTTTTTTTAAAAATTGTATCTACCTGTTATTACAGAAAGCATGTCTGCAGGGTCAAATGGCATCTGAAATCTAACAAAACCCCACTTTCACACTCATTTTCATTGAGCTCCAAATTGATTGACAAATTGTTCATTGCACACTCAGACATGTCTATCTTTCAGAAAAGAGAAGCAACTATAAGGTAGTCTCTACTGATTTTTATCCCCAGACCATTTTCCTCCCCAAAAATGTATTGCATTCAAAGAATCCCACAAAAAGAGTAGTAATAAAATATTACTTCTGCTGACTTGTATAAAAAACCTTTTAAAAGGTTCAAATTGTGATTATAGAACTGAAATATTGCTAGCCCACAAGTGGTTGGGAAAAATATATATAAATTGCAGTTCGGTGTTTTACAACAATTATATTTTAGCTCTTAAACTGACTTGCAATCCTGACAGATTTACTGCAGATTCAAATTAACATACCATAGCTGAATCTTACTGTTGCCATAACTTTTATTCAAACAGTCATATTTCCAATGGCAGCAACTATACTTTTACTGTTGGATAATTTTTGCTAAGTAAAATAAATGCTCTGCTAGATTCAGGCTTTTGCCTGTATTTCAGATAAGAACACCACCACTCAGCACCAAAAAGTTAAATTGCTCTTAGAAGGAAAGTGTACTGCCATGTATTTTTGCTCTTTGGGGGCTGGAGGTAGTAGTAACTTAAGAGTGGAAAGAAAGCTGGAAGTTAAAACCACTACACTTTTCTTAGCTGGGGGCTGTTGCCTGCTAACATGAAAATGAGTGATGTTTCTGGGTCACCTCTGTAGGATCCCACGAGTTCTGAAGCAACTCAGCATAGGCAGGCAACGTCCCTCACTCTCTTCCTGGTGCTGCTGGTTGCCTTCGGTCAAGCTTTGGGTATAAGCACACTGTTGAATGCAACTGGATTATGGCAGTACAACAAGTTACCATCAGCCAGCTCCACCTCTATAACCAACCATGCATGCACCTGTACTTGACCCCAGTGGTAAAGGTAAAATGCAGGGCATTGTACCTGGGTGGAGATAAAAGCACAAGCATGGAAAGTGACTACTATTATATACTATGCACTACAGTGAGTTTATCACATTTAAACACATGTCTGTTTAGTTTTCCTCTGAGCTTTTCAGGTTCTTATGTAGCTGAAATAAGCTCTGCCCCTTATTTGCTTTTTACCATGTCCCTGTTCCTGACAAGCAACTTTGGCTTAAGGATTTGGATGCTCTTAGTCTACAGACTAATACTTGGAGTTTGAGATAATTCCCATAATAAAGACTGACTTTAAAGTGTATTGAGGTGTGTTTGTGTGACAATGCCTATTTACTTTTAAAAGGAAATAAAACCAAAACCTTGAAGAGTATGTCATACTCATGACAAGCTAAAACCTTCTAAGGACTGAAATACAGAGTTAAAAACTAATGTTACAGTTCACCTAGCCACAGCTGTACGATCACAGAATCACAGAATCATCTAGGTTGGAAAAGACCTTGAAGATCATCTAGTCCAACCATTAACCTAACACTGACTGCTGATGTATCACACAAAGGTTAGCAATTTGACATAAGACACACTGAAGTCATGGCTCACAAGGCAAAGTCCACTCTCCCAATGAACCAGCTCATCCACAGTTTGCAGCACTTACACTCTGACAAAGTGAAGTTTGAGGCCAGTATTTGGAAGGATATCTAAAGATGTCATTTGTCTCTACATAACACACAGATTTTTATATTCAAATTAGCAAATCTAATACCAGTAAATTCCAGGTGACTTTCAAGTCACACTGTTTAGACACTCAGAAACTAAAATACTCAAATCATCAGTTGTTCAGTATGATTGATTTGTTCTGAATGGAGAGAGATGGCTTTGGGGTTTTGGGTCAGGTTCAAATGCATCCAGCTTCTCCATAAAAATAAAATAATGCTACCATGATTTGACAGACAGTATTTCCAAGCCTGCAATTAAAATGGGCACTTCCTCAGCTGTGAAGTCTTCCTTTGTCTTCACTCCTAAGAAGCATCACATCACTACCTTGGACCAATGCTGACAAAGGGAACTTATTATTAAATTCAAAAGATGACTCCACTATAACCTTGTTGGTCTGTTGATAGTTTATACATAAGTTACCATACACATACATCAGCCAATCTTTACCATTTGTCAATTTGTATGTCCCATATATCAGTACAGATGGGAGAAAAAAGTTATTACGTCCAATGTCCCTTGCTTACACAAAAAGTTCACACTGAATTTGATGTTTCAAATCACACACTTGACAATTTTATTGTTGTCAGTGATAAGGGAAAAAGCTCAAATGAAACCAACGTCCTTTGCTGTCAAAGACAAGGGTATCTCATGTCTTGAATGCCATCACAGGCAGGAAATTGCCTGCCCTGGTTTCAAAGAGAGATTTCTGGAAGAAGAAGGGAATGACTTCTTGACAAACCGCACTCTTTTTGAAAATTGTCTGTCAATCAAGGAAACCAAATCTGCGATTAGATGTTAACTCTTCCAAGTTGACCTAATGTTGTCCACACAGCATATTTACGCACTTTCTTTAGGACAATGTTATTTGTCAGAGAGTAGCTTAGTCTAGTTACCAAAGTTTTTTGGCCAATGCTACCAATTTGTTAAAAAAACTCCTTGACTGTTTTAGTCACCACTTATTCATTATCTCTCACTCCAAATGTGTTCATTCCTTCAGTGCTCAAATAACCCTTTTATTTGACTCAGAAGCCTGGAAAGAGGCAACAACAGTGTTCACAGCTCGCAGTAGATGTATGGAAACATGGGGTGCAGGAGTCAGCTGGTGAAGGCAAAACTTAGTATAACAAGCCTGGACAACAGCAATGCTTAGCAGTGAGGCTGTGCACTAGTATCTTCTATTAAAAAAACTAAATAGGATCCCAGCAGAGGGGAATCAGATGACGTGTGTTTACTCTGTGGTTTGCAAGAGTACATGTTTCCCACCGACACCAGCGGGAGCTGTTTTAGCACAACCCCTGTCTGAAAATCTGCCCCTTCTGTTTAGGAGCTTCACTCCCTTAGACATGGGGTTTACTATTTGTATTTGTACATTACCTACAGAAATAATACTAAGACTTTCACAGGGGACATCTCTGGGCACGACTGCAAAACAAATTTAAGCACTGAAGCTGGAAACTGTGGTTACATAAAAGAGAACAGGGAAGTCCACAGCAGCCCTTCCCGCTCCTCCACTGGAGAGCAATTAGGACTGACCAAACTATGTACCAGGAAAATTAGAAATTAGATTTTTTTTTCCAAAATTGCACAGAATAAGACTAGGAAATGCTAAAATCAAAGGCAGTACAAGAAAGCAGCATATCATTCAGTGCAAAGAGTTATGATGCTGGCTACAGTAAGATGTTAACAAGTCAAAACAAAATCAGTGAGTCCTGGGATCAGACACTTCTGTAGTCCTCTGGACTTGTAACGGTAAATACTACGGTAAATCTCCTGTTTCAGGATTTAAAGTAATCTCTGTGATAAAATTAATATAAAGATCAGATTATCCAGTTTCTGCCCACTCCTTTTTCTCCCAAGACAACTGGGTAAACCCTTTGGGGGACTTTCAAACCGCTGGGAGGTAGCTCACTAAATCTTTTCATGGCATGCTCCGGGTCTGATTGGAAGTGGGATTTCAGCCCATGCATTATTTAGCTGCTTTTGCAATTTTTATCTCAGTTGCTCTCCACTCTGAGACCACATCTGGCAATATCTACAACCGTTTGCTACTCATGAAAATGTGATGAATACCAGGGATTGCCAGAAGATTCATGTTAAATCTAACAGCTTTATAATAGTCAATAACCTACCTGTCAGGTCAGGGTATTTTATTAAAGACCATACTAAAGGCTTTTCTCTAATATTACATTATTGAATACCATAGGTGGGCCACATCGCGGAAAAAATAGAATGTCACCTCTTCTATCTTTGTAGCCAAATAAAGACATATATATATACAGGGAAAATCTACATTAGTTAGCTATACCCTTTTGAAACACCAAGAGTCTCCTGACACACACATTTGCTCTGCTCCATGCACTTTGATTTCTGCGCTGCCTTGTTACTTTTCCCTCTGTGCCAGACCTGGTCTGGGATTACCTCCTACAGAATTTGCTCTATTTCACTTTCTGTCAAGTAGATATTTTTTTTCCCTCCCCTCCTTTTCCCACAGGGTAGGATTACTCTTGAGTAACACCAGCTGCTGACTGAATGCCCCTCTGAAGCGTCTTGAGTTGGTGGTATTCAGAGGGACAGGCCTGGGATGGGCAAAGCTGGAATCTGATTCAGCCCAGCAGTCTCCATGCCCACAGACAGCACAAACAGAGGTATTGAGGGAGTGCTGCTCAGTGTTCATGTCAAGAGATCCAGGTCAACATAAAAAGGTTTGGGAAACCCACCTCATTTTGCTACCTTTCAGAATGAATCTGCTTCAGTCCAGACTATCTGTTACATGGGTAAAAATTAAAATGCTATATTTTAGACAGCAAACCACGCCCTGCCCCCATCTGCCTTGTTCTACCTCCTAACCTAATTTTCCATTCCAGCACCTAATCTGACACAACTGCCCCAGTTAACTCCTTCCATCTCAGACCCTGCATGGTAAAAAACATCTTGTCCTCCCTTGAGATTGCATTGCAGACTTGATCAATGCAGGGAATGATTATTCCAAGGAAGCCTGTCAGCCAGTCCCCCTGGCTGGAAGCACTGAGCATTGTTTCAGGAGGATGGAAATCAGGTACAGCAACATTAAGAGTAACAAATGCAAGGCAGGGATGAGGCTTGGGAGAGGAGGGTGAATTTTTTCAACTTTGTAGAGAAGTGCAAGGCAGGTACAAACAAGGCAATAAGCCACCCCAGCTCCTTGCTTCCTTACTGTGGGAATTGCCTGAGATGTCTCCCTCCAAGCGGCTTTGAGGAACAGAGACAAACTAGGGGGCCATCAGTGGGTTGAGAGAGGAAAAAGTAGCTTCCCCAGGGGACTCAGGTTTACCCCCAACAAGCATACTGGAGCAATGAACAAGCACTTGCAAATGATTCATGGATCGCATAAACACCACAATACATCACATCATGCTCATAAACAAAACAACTGCTCACTACAAACACAGGACAAAAAAGCTGCTACTTAATCTCTGCTTGTTTTGCAAGCAGCAGACTAAAGGCTCAGGGACTGAGGTAGCAGCATTGACTTGCATACTTTGATCCAACCATAAACAGGTGCAAATGAAGCTGCCCTTTAACGACATTCATGGACACTAAGGCTCACACAACCTACATAATACCTGAGGGAGATAAGTACTTACCCCCACAGGCTCAGCTGGCATCATAAACCACTTACGAGCACATACCTGCTTTCCAGCACCAGGGCTTAAATGGGTGCTGTGGGTGGTGCAGGTGGGGACACACATGAGGCTGGAATGGGCAATTAGGGGTTATTAATGCCATGAGGCCCTTACAATTTTGTGCACATGGTGCAAAGGCTTAGTACAGCTTGGCAATTTAATTTTGAAGCCAAATTATGTCAGGAGAAGCTGCAGAAGCCAACGTTTCAGGATGGAGCAGCAAAGTCACTGTGGAGGTCTAGGATACCACCTTTGCCATCAGGGTGCGTGAGCTCTGCCAGTGTCCCAAAGTACATGCTTTGCTGCAGGCTGGTACCTAGGGCTATATGTGTGCCTCTTTCTGTCAACAACCATATTATTTCCATTTAATAAAATCATTGCTTCTGATTTTAGGTGATGGCCAGAGTGGACTACTCCATTTCCCTCCGCCAGACAGAGCAAGCATGTAGGGGTGAGCAACAGCAAATAGACCCACAGAGATTAGTCAGACATGGGATACAAATGATAAAGAGACAAATAAAAATCCCAAAGACATTTCCAGTGGCACAAAGTTGTGACTTCTGCCACCCCCTTCTTGTTTGCTCCCCGAGGAGGTCTTCCACGTTTTGCAGAAATAGTACGTTTTGAAAGCTGGGGCTGGGAGGAAGAAGGGAGAAAGAGATGTGTTCTATTGCAAGCTGCAGCTGGGTTCTGTTAAATATTGCAGTTGATGGCACCAAATTGTCTCCCTGACTGCGACCCCAACTTGATAGCTTGCCTGGCCCAAATAATACTGGGCATGAAACACCATGAGGCTCATTTGGAAATGCAGGTGTTGAAACCAGGCAGGAATGGAAAAGGTTATGGCTCCCAAGCCAACAAATAAAAAAAAAAAGTGCCACCTGACACAACCCCTCAGGATGCTACCCAAAAAGTGGCAGAAGAAATCCTGCAAATTTTTCTGTAGGTACACACATGCACGTACATATGTGAGCATATGCACACATGATCCCCCTTGTGTCACTGTGAGCAGAATAAGAAACACTAAGCCTCTGAGCCATTTGTTGGAAAGAACAGAGCTGTTCAAGCTGCTCAGGGAGGGACACAGGGGACTGATCAGCCCTTTTGCAGCAGGGTCTTGCTTTGCCACAGACCTGTTGAGCATGGCGTTGGGATCATGAGCACTCAGGATTTTTCTAAAGGACTGATGTTGCCCTGCCAATGTGCTGCCCCTGCCATGTACCAGACAACAGCTTGCTGCACCAGTGCCAAGGGACATCTACATCCAGGGAGAGAGGCAGTTTGAGGAGATGCAGAGGTCAGTATGTACTTGCTGCAGTTACCTGAAGACTTTGGGGGACAAATCTCACTGCAGAAGTGTAGGACATGAATTCATAACTATGGCAGTTGCCTATTGGTGTGTGGTGTAAGGTGGTTTCTTTGCTGACAGCAAGCTGAGATAGTTGTGTTTCCAACTCTACATGCCTAACCCAATCTCTGTAAAAGTCCATCACCCAAAGTGCCTTCTTCAGTAAGCAGCAAAAGAGAGACTCCTGCACAGGGGAGCTTCAAGCAGAATCTGGGAATACGTGGACTAAATAAAGTCTAAAGATCCTTTTCCACTCCATCCCCTAAATGGACCAGTGCAAGGTTTGGCTGAGGGCAAAGCTCTTCCTTATGATGCATTCCTGACCCCAAAAGCAGCTGCGTCTGCAGGAAAAGCAGATGTCTGCTCCAGCCAGCTGTATTCAGTGATTCAAAACGGCTGCCCACCACCAACAGAGCCTATGGGAGTGAGCAGAACAAAATGAGAGCAAACATCCATGATGAGAAACCTGCAAACATAGCTCCCAGCAAGCTTGGCTGCTGTGCTGAGTCTGCTCTGCTTTTGGTGGAACAGTGCACTGGGTCCTGTTTCAGTCTTTAAGAGGGGGAAGTGGTAGGAGTTGATTTTCTCATTTGTATTCCTGCTCAGAAGCAAGAAGCAAATCTGTTCTTCTGAATTCACATCATGTATCCAGCCAAGTCGCTGTATGCCCTTTGGATGGATTAATCTACCTGCTCCTAGCTTCAGTCTCCAATTCCCTCTCTGCCCGAGCTGCTATATGGTATTCCTCATCATGCCACAGCAGCTGTGTTGCTGTCTCCTCTCTTGTCCGAACCCTTTAGTAGCACTGCTGGACACAAGATAACAAACACAAGGATGTGTGCTGGTGCTGGATGCCTCTTCCCTGATTTAACCAGCAAGATGTGCTGGCAGCATGCTCGCAGGCCACCCACCCATGAGCCGATCAGCACAGTGTGCTCCTTTCTTCTCCACTCTTGGACTTCCAACACATAATGCCAAATGAGCCATCAAAACTTACAGGAAAATGGTGATTTAAGTTTTCCAGTGACTTAATTTTTCCTTGTTACAACAGTATATATGGAGAGTAATTATTTCTGGAAAGCCTTTTCATACTCCATGGAGTATTAAATAGGCAACACTGGATTCTCTTAGTTTAAATTGCTTCCCCTGTTAAGGTAAATCCCGTGCTTAGCCTCCCTCCATCTCGTGTTCATTTTACTGGCTTTAGTAGACTGCTTCTCCCTAATTGACCAATTATGACCACTGTAACTAAATCAATCATCCATCTAGAGGTGGATGCCTGCATTTATTTATCTGGATCAGGAATGCTGTAGATAACGGGTCATTAAAAATTACATTTTCTAAGCCACAGATACCATGAGCTTCACTGGCAAAGAATGAGCTTTTAGATAAGAAAGAAGGCTTAGGAGGGTCAATTAGGTTATAATTGGCTTGGATCCTCACCCTCTCATACACTGGCTTTATTAAAACACTATAGTTGGAGACAATAGCTTATCTTTGCTTCAGCACAATTATTTTTAAAATGGGACTGCGCAATTTGGGGATTGCCAACACATGATATCCACTACCAACAAATCTGAGATTATCAAACCCTTGAGCCCATCAGATTATAAAGCTAAAGGTCATCTTGGAGAGAAGATAGAGAGGACAAAAGAACTCTTCTTCTGCCAAGCTAAGCTCAAGACTCTGCAGAGCATGATTGACTTCTGAAATAAAACACCGCAGGTCTGAAAGGAGCCAGCCAGCCCCAAGTTACATGAGCCCTACAGCTGAGCCATTCCCCTTGGTACTCAGATGGGATTTCCCTAGCCTGGAAATGTCTCGGCAGCTCCAGCAATATCACAAAACAATCCCTTGCTACAAATGTTTGCTCTGGGGAAGGAGAGAGAAACCCCTCTTAAGTCTTTCTCAAACTGATTTTCTCAGCTCTCTAAGCATCTGTTTTCAAGCTAGTGAAAGGGAAAAATGTGGCTGTAATGAAACCGACCAGTGAACTCAAAGCCAAGGAGCTGCTTATATAGTACTGTGTTCCCCAGTGCAGATCCACAGCCCTTTCTTTGACAAAACCTCCAGAAGCAGGGTTCCTACTTGTTTACCTTCTGACAATCATCTGGTTTTACTGGAGGGTACCTTTTCCCCCGTGGTACTGAGCCAAGCATGCTTGCTCTGTGGGATCTGGCAAGAACATTGCTGTTGATTTGCTCCACAACTTGATTTGCAAATGTTGAGGTCAACCCTTAGGTATTTCAGATAACAGGAAAGCCAGATTGCTTGAAGGGAGGCATCCAGAATAGCATCAGAATGAGTGCACAGCACGTGGTGATCATCAGCAGCATTTTTTTCGTTGTCTTGTTGCTCTCACACCTCATCTTTGTATGACAGGATTTGTATGAAAGGCATGGGAACTGGGAGCTCTTGAATCCCAGCCTTGTCTCTGCTTCTCACTTGCCATTTGGCTTGGAGCGAGATATTCATAACTTTATACAACCACTTTTGAAGGTATCATGAGGACTCATCAGACACATGTTTATAAATAATGGCTTCTACATGCAGTATTATGTGGTTTACACTCAGCATAGAACTGAGCTTGGAGAGGGGCAGCAACACAGCCCTATTGATACATCCAAGGAGCCCTGAGGACCACTGCAGTGATGGCTTCTGAGACAGCTAACGGTCAAGATGCCTTCCAAATAAATCCTCCCCTAGGAAATAAACTCTAGGATGGATTTGGAGACTTTCCCATGTTGTATTTACTTATGTTCCCCTCACCTGCCTCATTTCTTACAAGCTCTTTTAGAAAGAAAAAAAAATTGCAAAAATTCACCAGCTTTTTATCCCTAGAAAGTGAAAAAAATTGAGATCTCATCTCCATTTAAGTCATCCTGAATATACATGCATGCCTTAAAAATCAGAGCAGTGAGAAAAAAATCCCTCCTTTATAGGGCAAGCAGCACATTTTGATAAAGCATGCATTCATAGAATAAATTTTCGGTAATAAACATCTGCCTTTTTACCATATATTTTATAATCTGTCAGCTACATCTTACATGTATGTGCAATAGCCACATATTTAAAAAGAGAGAAAATGCATACATTTTTTACCCACATTTAGCCTGAAGTGGCTTCATAATTTATTACCTCAGTACGCTGCTGCTGTGATTGAGAACTGGAGGAAGGGAAGCCTCCAAGCAGGGATCATGGGAATATAAAGGGAATTGGCACTCACAAGGGGCTGAGAAAGTCTTGGGCTTGTGGCCTCATTTTGACTCCTATCAATGCCAAGTGTAAAATAATAGTCTGATTCAGAGCTAAATGCCATCTAGATTTCCCACCGAGTCCATTAATTCTCTTCTTTTATTGTGGCAGAAAGTATTAAATACCTCACACTAGAATCAGGATTTCATGCAGGATCTGTATTCCAATTACGCAGCATCCTTTCCCGATTCAAGACATTGTATTGATTTGTTTGGGAGTAGTGGGGGGGTGTTCTTTTGTTTGTTTGTTTGGGGTTTTTTTAAGTTAAAAGAGCAATTTATTCTTTCTTTACCCTGTAGTTCAAATTGCAGCTGTATTTATCAAGCTGCTTCCTATGAGAGCTGGTGCATTAGCAAGGAGAGTGTTTGCTTGCAAAGGAATATGTGAATAGTGGACCTGTTTTGTCCAGTCAGATAACCTCTCTGCAATCTTTGAGGATTATCATCGATGATGAATTCCAAAGTGACACCTGCTAGAGACAGTCTAGCTAATTATCTTCAAGCTTTTCTGTTTCTGCTGAAGTTTTGGCAACCAGCCTGTAAAGAATGACTCCGAGCTGTGTTTCCACAATAAAGTGCTTCTAGGAATGACACAAACGGCTTTTTCTAGCCAATGCAAAAGACATTTGCCTCCCTATCACCACAAAACAATATTAAGCAGCTGCTCAGCACTGCTTTCTGACGGCACTTCTGTCACCGATCGGCAGAATTTAATAACATCCAGATTTAATCCCGTGGACCAGAGATGGACTCGCAGCAGAGACACAGGGTGTACAGAGGGGGTGTTTGGAATTCAAGTTCTCTCACAGGCAAGGGAAAAGCTGAAGATATCTGGGTTGAAACATTTAGCCAGGGCCAAATGAGCAGATTTGAAAGGACAGTGGTAAATTATGCTTTAAAGTTTATTTTTCACTTGGTGCTAGAATCACTCTTGTAAGAAGCCCTGAAAAAAGTTCCCCAATCAATGCTTTTTTTCTTTTCTTTTTTTCATTTGGCAAATGCAGGGTCTTGGATGTGCATTTGAGAAATGTAATGAAAAGGAATAATTTTACTGGAAGGATAAGCAATCTAGCTGATACCCAGAAAGTCAAGAAAAAGCATCTTTGGGGTGTGCATTACCCATTCCTGTCAGGGTGGGTAAGGGGACATCAGTCTGGCTAAGGGGACATCAGTCTGGAACATCAATGAATTTCCCAGCAGGCAGACTTTTCCCATTGCACTGGGTTGTGTAATGCAGCAGCTTCACCATCCCAGGGTTCATGGTCCCTACTGGGAAGTAAGGCTACTCTGAAGATGGTCAATACACCCAGTGTTGTCTCAGACTCCTAAATTGGGTGCTTCCAGTGATGATGGGAACCTTTCATATCTCTCCTGTTCAGAATCACAGAATTATCTAGGTTGGAAGGGACCTTGAAGATCATCTAGTCCAGCCGTTAACCTAGCACTGACAGATCCACCTCATCTGTCTCTGACCACCTACAAAAAAAGTTATACTGACACCAAGGTAATTCAAAACAACCGACCATTAACTACCCTTCATAAAATTGTTTTCTGGATTGTGATGGAGGATGCTTGCTAAGATAGGAAGAAGCATGTGGTTACACTGAACTTTTCAGAGATTTACATAAGGCCCAATATATATATTGCCAAAAGTTGATCCTATAGGACAGATGTTCTCCCTATTCCTATCACTTTGGGGGAAAGATTAAATCAAAATCATGAAAAATGGATAGTAAACAAGCCCCAGATTAGGTTGCTCGGTTAAGGACAAGCAACCTAAAAAGACAGAAAAACCAACCCTATCATGACCAGGCTGCTAGGGCTTGGGAAATTCAGGTGCTAAATAAAAATGGAAGAGAGGGCTAAGAAAATTTACTTCCAGTATAAATCAAATGTAGGCTAAGTCAGATGACAATAAAACCTGGTTCAGGCATGTTTCCAGGAGACAATGCACACAGCTTTAGGGCAGTTCACAGCAGGCTGCAAACACTGCAGCCCCCTCATACAATGTAGTGTAAATTGTACTACCATGTCACATTAAAACAAAATAAAACCAAACCAGCCAGAGATAGTGACAATGACTGTGGTGAGCTGCAGTAACCTGCAACCCTCATGGGTCATACATCTTCCACTAGAAAAGGCTTCACTAAGTGAGCCACTGGGTGATGTGCCAGTCAGGGAGATCCCACAGTGATGATCCACAGGGTTGTACTAAAAACACCAACAAATGGGCCAGCAGCAAGCAGGAAGAGAGCATGCAACTGGCTCTATGCTGGACCTTCCCAGCATCATCTGTGTGCAGTAAGGCAGGGCTCAGCCCTCAGCATCACGGATTGGTTGGATTAAGGCAGGCAGGATGCCTTAGCCGTGTTTATCTGTATCTAATGACAATTATAGGTCCTGTCCCCATCCCAAGGTTTCCACTAGTCATCTTACAGAAGCAACAGCACTTCTTCACAACCCTTACCTCAAAACAGATGCCTCCCTCTGTATGTGCACCCTCTGTGAAATCACCTCCAGTCCTACTTGCTTATGACTCCTGCCTGCTTGCAGCAACCTCTGTGAAAGAGGGCTTTGCTGGTGGTGCTTGGCCATCTCCACCCCTTCTTGTGCTTTTCTTCCTGTGACAGGCAATAAGGATACACCAGAGAGAAAAACCACAGGTTTCTGAAAACTTTCAAGATTTTCTTCACCAAGCCCTTCACCCCACAGCATCTTCCCTCTGGACTTCATCTCGCAGTCAGGTTATCCATGCTTTTCTCAATGCTTCCACAGGTTTGTTACTCTCTTCTCAGTCTCTGCTTGCAAATAATGCAGTCCTACTAAATACTAACCACTCCTCAGCATTTTCTGTCAGCTCCCAGCTAACATTCTTCACCCGAATCACTTACCTTCTCTCCAGCCTTTCAGGTGACCCTGTTTTGGGTCACAATCTTGTTCTTACAGCCATCTTATTGCAAAATACCACTCACCTCCTCCTGCCTAAACAAGGAATGTCTGCCAGGTTCAGTGGGACTTCACCTCACCTGTAACATGCTGTGAAGATAACACTGGAGAAACATCTCTCTTCACTTAGATGAATATACAAATAAATTCCAGAGTGGTGCTATTTCAAAATTTATTTTAATAGTAAAACAGTTTGCAAAATTGACATTCTCAGCTGAGAAATGCTCGTTGCTTTCCACGTCTTACCCTGTAATAAATGCCTTGCTGGAAACAACTCTAAACCTTAGCCTTAGCTACAGCACAGCATTTTGTACCCTTCTTCCTCACAGATGAAACTCCTTGCCCAGAGTGACCTTCCCAGAACAGAAAAAAATGTCCCTTTTGGCTTGGAAATAGGCATCCTGGAGGAGGTAGTCCAGCCCACAGGCTATTTTTACAGGAAGGAGATGTAGCACTGGAGAAGAATGAGACACAAACACCTCCAAAGTACCACCTGAAGAGGACACATTTTAACCTGAGATAATCTCAGATTGATTCCAGACAAACACCATTTTCCTTGTTTTTCGGATCTTAAAGCCTATACTTGCCTGCAGTGGTCTGGTAAAGCTATGCCAGAACCTCCACATCCCTTGCACTTACACCAGAGATGCTGAGATCCTACCTCAGCTGTCCTTCATTAACCAGATTACTTAATAAGTATTCTTAGAAGAGGGAACTAACTTCCTGTCACTAAGAAATAAGCAAAGTTGTAGATTTTGTTAGCAGAAGTAATTTATTTTTGTTTCCAAAATAAAAAAGTAATTCTACATAACTTTTCCTTAACAATTCTGGGCCAGAAGTTCAGCTCATAACAGCTGGTGTAACTCCATGGTAATCACTGGAGCTGGAACAATTCCCACTGTCTGAGTAACGAATTATCATGAGTGAATGAGGAGTGACCAGGGTTAACACTTGGTTTCCTCAATGTGAGATTACAAACAAAGGATTTCTGAGGTTTTTTTCTTTTTTTTTTTTTTTTTCTTTTGGTCTCAGCCATGGTGGGGAGATTTTAGTTAGAGATTGCTGAGATTTTGCAACCTTTTTTATTTTTCTATGATCTTACATTCCACTTGCAGATAATGGTCTCTGAAAATTTTCCCCCGAAGAAATAATAAATTCAGCTAGCAAAGTTATCTCAGCAGTAGGTGGCACTGCTGGGACTGAAACCTGAAAGGGAAAAACCAAGATGCAAATTTTTCTCTCAGAAAGGACTGTCGGGATTATAATTGCTATAAAATATCCCATACATGCAGGTTACCCTAATAACCACATATTGATTATAAATTGTTTCCATAATTGCACTTTTAATGCATGGAGTTTCTAAAAGCTTTGCACATGCTCTATCATGGAAGAAAGAGAGGTTGTATGACTGCAAGCAAACGGGCAGGCTGCTAGCAATTAAATTTTGATTTGTGTATTATTTATCGCAGCATATACCTTATAGTTAAGCTTTTTTTGACTGTATCTGGCTTACAAGGTAATGAAGGCCTTTCTGTCATGGGGAACATTTGATTTATAGCCCACAAAATATCCTTGCTTTGTATAACAGGATTATAATGAGTTCCTTTCTAGGCCTAATCTTTATTAAACATTGTTATAATATTCTGTTGCACATTCTTTAAGGCATGAACATGTATAATACTCAGATGGACTGAAGCTGTTAATTGATTGTGCTGTAATTCTTTGAGAAAAGCTGTGGGAAAGTAGGGTTCCTGTGATCAACACCAGCAGAAAGTGAGGTGGCTTCTCATTTTAAAGGTGGGCTCATCCCCAATATGGGATAGGTGCTGCATGTTAAGGACTGTTATGATTGCTTTGAGCACAAGTGTAGTGAAGACAGGGTAGAATGTCTTTGCATTAGAATCAGGGGGAAGACCAGCAGAGCACATGTTGTAGTAGGAGACTACCATAGGCCACTCAACCAGGACAGAGAGGTGGATGAAATATTCTATAGGCACTTAGGAGAAATCTCACGATCGTTTGGCCTAGTTCTAGTGGGAGAATTTAACTTCCCAGACATCTGCTGGAAATATAACACATCAGAGCGGGAGCAGTCCCGGAGATTCCTGGAATGTGTGGCAGATAACTGCGTGATGCAGCTGGTGAGTGAGCCGACCAGAGAAGGTCCCTGCTGGATCTCCTCTTTGTGAATAGAGAAGGACTGGTGGATGATGTGGTGGTTGGAGGCCGACTAGGGTACAGCCATCATGAAATAATAGAGTTCTCTATTCTTAGAGCGGCCAGGAGAGGGGGCAGCAGAACTGCCATCCTGGACTTCCAAAGGGCTGCCTTTGTCTTGTTTAGGCACCTGCTTGACAGGATGCCTTGGGAGATGGTCCTGAAGGGTATAGGGGTCCAGGAAGGCTAGACACTCTTTAAGAAGGAAGTGTTAATGGCCCAGGAGCAGGCTGTCCCCAGGTGCTGTAAGAGAAGCCAGCGACTGAGAAGACCACCCTGGCTAAACAGGGAGTTTTGGCTGCAACGCAGGGAGAAAAGGAGAGTTTACCGCTTTTGGAAGAAGCGGCTAGCCACTCACAGTGATTACAAAGATGCTGTGAGGCTATGCAGGGTGCAAATCAGGAGGTCTAAAGCCCAGCTAGAAATTAATCTGGCTTCAGCAATTAAGGATAACAAGAAATGTTTCTATGTCAACAGCAAAAGAAAGCCCAGGGAAAGTCTCCATCCCCTGCTAGATGCAGGAGGAAACATGGTAACAAGTGACGAGGAAAAGGCTGAGGTGCTTAATGCCTTCTTTGCCTCAGTCTTTAATAACATGACTATTTGTACTGAGGGAATCCAGCCTCCTCAGCCAGAAGACAGAGACTGGGAGAACAACTCCCCCACAATCCAGAAGGAGATAGTCAGTGACCTGCTGCATCACATAGACACACACAAGTCTATGGGACCGGATGGGATACACCCGAGGGTGCTGAAGGAGCTGGCTGGGGTGCTCACCAAGCCGCTTTCCATCATTTACCAGCAGTCCTGGCTGACCGGGGAGGTCCCAACAGATTGGAAATTGGCCAATGTGACGCCCATCTATAAGAAGGGTCGGAAGGATGATCCGGGAAATTACAGGCCTGTCAGCTTGACTTTGGTGCCTGGGAAGCTGATGGAGCAGCTCATCCTAGTACCATCACACAACACATGTGGGACAATCAGATGATCAGGCCCAGTCAGCATGGGTTTATGAAAGGCAGGTCCTGCTTGACAAACCTGATCTCCTTCTACGACAGGGCGACCTGCTTATTGGATGAGGGAAAGGCTGTGGCTGTTGTCTACCTTGACTTCAGTAAGGCCTTTGACACCATTTCCCACAGCATTCTCCTGGAGAAACTGGCTGCTTGTGGCTTGGATGGGCACACGCTTCAATGGATAAAAAACTGTCTGGATGGCCGGGCCCAAAGAGTTGTGGTGAACGGAGTTAAATCCGGTTGGCGGCCGGTCACGAGTGGTGTCCTCCAGGGCTCGGTTTTGGGGCCACTCCTGTTTAACATCTTTATTGATGATCTAGATGAGGGGATCGAGTGCACCCTCAGTAAGTTTGCAGATGACACCAAGTTGGGTGGGAGTGTTGATCAGCTCGAGGGTAGGGAGGCTCTGCAGAGAGACCTGGACAGGCTGGAGCGATGGGCTAAGGCCAACTGTGTGAGTTTCAATAAGGCCAAATGCCGGGTGCTGCACTTGGGCCACAACAACCCCCAGCAGCGCTACAGGCTTGGGGAGAAGTGGCTGGAGAGGTGCCAGTCAGAGAGGGACCTGGGGGTGTTGATTGACAGCTGGCTGAACATGAGCCAGCAGTGTGCCCAGGTGGCCAAGAAGGCCAATGGTATCCTGGCTTGTATCAGAAATAGCGTGGCCAGCAGGGACAGGGAAGTGATCTTACCCCTGTACTCGGCACTGGTGAGGCCGCACCTTGATTCCTGTGTTCAGTTTTAGGCCCCTCACTACAAAAAGGACATTGAATTACTCGAGCGTGTCCAGAGAAGTGCAACGAAGCTGGTGAAGGGTCTGGAGCACAGGTCTTATGAGGAGCAGCTGATGGAACTGGGGTTGTTTAGTCTGGAGAAGAGGAGGCTGAGGGGAGACCTCATCACCCTCTACAACTACCTGAAAGGAGGTTGCAGAGAGCTGGGGATGAGTCTCGAGTCTCTTTAATGATAGGACAAGAGGGAATGGCCTCAAGTTGTGCCAGGGAAGGTTTAGACAAGATATTAGGAAGCATTTCTTTACAGAACAGGTTGTTAGGGGTTGGAATGGGCTGCCCAGGGCAGTGGTGGAGTCCCCATCCCTGGAGGTGTTTAAGAGTCGGGTCGACATAGCACATAGGGATATGGTGTAGTTGAGAACAGTCAGTGCTAGGTTAATGGTTGGACTAGATGATCTTCAAGGTCTTTTCCAAACTAGATGATTCTGTGATTCTGTAACATCATGGGAACCCTTCATTTGATTTCATATCCAGGTGATTCATCATTGCCTGGTCTTTAAAGCAAGCCTTTCTAGCAGCTCAGCTCCAAACCTGCAAGGTCCTTTTTCATCACAGAATCATGTGGGTAATTTTGGGGTGATCCCAGCGGTATTGATGTCCTTGCTGGTGTGCTAGCAAACCAGGCTCTACATCCCGTGAGAGCATTTCCTGTTTTGCTACTTCAGCACTGCAACTGGGGCTTCAAACCTGAGAGCAAAATGTACGTCAGGGAGGGGATGGGCTCTCTGCCAACATGTCTCTGCTGGAAGGGCAAGAGCTAGGTTTGGAGCATGGCGGTGGAGATATGGAGACCATTGCGGCTAAGGGAGGTTCCACACGAGTGCAGGTCCTCCGTCATGAGCAAATGCTAAAGGATGCGTGGTGGTATCGCATTGACAGCCCAAAGCAGTGTCATTGACCTCTGCACCTTCCCTTTGTGCATAGAAGACCACAGCTTTCCAGGGTGAGATTTCAAACCTGGCCAAACCTGTGAAGTCCCAGGGTGGATTTATAGATGCTTACAGATGATGAAGCTTGGAAACTGCAGCTGCCATTAAGGAAATTGCTCTAACATGTTTCGCTTCAAGGACGCTCTTCCGTTCTTTTGATTTCTGTGGGATTTTAGGCTTTGGGGCAGTCAACCAAGACCTCTATTTGCACATAAAAACCTCAAGCTCATGGAGGACCATACAATTGTATTTCTCTGTGGTACAATTGTCTACAATTGTCTACTATCAGGCTGTGCTAGTTCTTGGTAAGCAAGCATTTGCTTGGAAGAGATGGGGAAAAAGATTCAAAAGCTGGGAGAAAATAATCTCTTCATGCATAAAAAAAGAAAAAATAAAAAAACTGTACAGAACATTTCTTCCACAGCACAACCCTGCCTGCATTTGCAGCTGCAACATGTGTGAAAACAAAAAGCACCATTTAGGGCAAACTTTCCCAAAATAAGATAAGCTTATAAAATATGCACTGGAACAAAAGGAAATGAAACGAGTATGCTCGCAAATTATGTGCATGCCAACAACTAGCTCTTTTAGGTGATGCTTGCAAAAGTCACTGCATAAAAACTGGAAAGTACAGTTATAGGGATTAATCCTGCACTGATCAGGGTTTTAGCTGGGTATCCCATGTGCACTCACATGCACAACTAGACTGAACATCTCGCTCAATTTTGCGGTTGCTCATCTCATGCCTGTACCAATATTATGGCGTTGCTTCTGCTGCTTGTCCTGTTTTCAAGGCATGCAGGGCTGCTCAAGGAGGCTGGACACTTTGTACTGGGTAGGACATCTAAAATGGACTTTATTTTTTTTGTTTTTTATTTTTCTTTTCTTTTCAGTCTGTGACTTCCTGAAATTGGGAAAGCAGCATTCTTGTGTTATGAACATTGCTCTTCTTTAACAACAACAACAAAAAAAAGCAAAACAAATGACCAAATATCATTCTGAGCACACACTGGTAACTTTTGTCACCATGCCAGCACATGATTTAAAAAAAAAGTTGGGTTTTGTTTTTAAAAAATTTAAAAGAAATTACCTTTGAAAATAACTTACCATTTCCTCTTCAATCTTTTCATCTCCTTTCACTTTGTTTTGATTGAAAAGCAACAATAGAAAGTCAGAGGTGGGAGGAAAGACATTTTTGTGACAGGATTGTGGAATATGCAACGGCTTGGGGAAAAAACACTTCTTGCCAGACTCATTTGTATTCAATAACTCAGTAGGTTTTTCTTTTTTTATGTACACATATACATGTACAAACACGCAGGTGGTGCCAGGATAATTTTTTTTCTCCATTTACAGCACATTTCCTACTTTGCCTTTGTCATCCTTGTTGTTTTTAAATAATAATCATTATCCCGGCTTTTCAATTCAGAAGGAGATCATGCCAGGAATGTAAAGATGATGGCACCTCATTTCCTGTGATCTTAAAATCAAAATTTAAGTCTTCTGCCCTTGAATTGTGTTGTGCTGTAAGAAAACAAAGATAAAGAGTGTAGTGTTGTTGCCTTGTTTGGATTTTGGATTTCCCCCGTTTCCAAAGGAATAAAGGGACTGAAGCATTAAAGGCAGCTGAGTATCATGGAAAGGTATTATTGTTGTTGTTCTTGAAGAACAAAGCCTTTCTTTTGAAAGATTTTAATGCGTTTTACCCGCTTCCATCCGTCTCCCACTCCCTCATCTTCTGGCTGCCCTATAAATTAAAAGCAGTATCTTAGGCAGAGAGAGCTTCACTAAATGTCGTTCATTTTGTTCAGAGGCGATAAACTAAACTGAGATCTGGAGCAAAGCATGGAGTTTTGGGGTGTAGAAATTCAATCACTTCACCCCCATTTATCAGACCAAAACCAAATCAGGCCACTTAACTGGCTGCCAAAACCTGAACTTGGGAGTCTAATTTTTTTAAAAAATATTGGACACAGTTTTAAGGTTAACAGCATTTTAAATTCAAAAATGTCCATTTTATGGTGTCCCAGACAGGAGAAAATGAGAGTGAAACCTTTCCTTTTTTCATTTACAAAGTTTTATCCTGGAGAATTCTGTTTGATTTTAGTGGGGTTATTCCTGGTTTACAGGAGAGGGAGGTGCTGTTTCCTTGTCCCTCATGGGATTTTCCTTACTGTCCACAGCATGTCCTCCCTGTGGAGCAATGGGGAGATGGGAGGGAACTATTGACTCTATGAAGAAACAAATGTATCTATTGACTTGGAATTTGATGGCAGATACTGTGATGATCTCATCTTCACTTCTGATGATCCCCTTTGTAATTTTATTCATGACTGTTTTTATGCACCTGGTCCTTCCCATCCCTAGTTGTGATTCAGGGTGACTTCAACACAAACCAAATCCACTTCTGCAGCGTGGTCCAGGGAGTCTAGCAATGATGAGACAGATGTTGCTGTAGGTATGAGACTAACGGCTGTGAAATCTCCAGATCTACCAGTGGATTTGCACAGGAACACCAGGAAAATGTACTGCAATCTTGGCATGAGTGCTGGGAAACACAGACCAAGAAATATTCATGTTACCCACCATTACTCTGTCTTGAAGACTCATCTTGTTACCTTGATGTTAACTGTTCAAGAGGACCCAAGACAAAAGAAGAGGATCTAATTCTTGAAACAAGTCTATAGTAATGTGCTAAGCAGTGCTAAAACGCTTCTTAAAAATGCTTTTTCAAATCCATACGTGAACACTATCTACCTTCAGTGTCATAACTAAGCTAAGGGCCAAGCAGAGCTCAGCCAGGCTGTAGATCCAGTACTGAAAAAAAAATAAAAAAAAAATAAAAAAAAAAATCAAACATTGGGACTGGCACACTCAAAAGAAATGGCATATGGCACCTGAACCCACAGCTTCACATGTTAGGCATCCCTGTGTAGTCAACAAGGCCAGCTCTACCCTGGTGTAGATGGTCAGAGTGTAGTCATCACACTGATGGAGAAGTAGGTACCAGTCCACCCCAGATCTGGAAAGTTTTCTAAGGAGCTCAGATGTGGCAACTGAGGCACAGACTCTCCATTGAAGTGCAGAAGGAAAATCCTTTATTATTACAATGGTACATACTTATGCTCTTGCTATCTTAGCTCTTACTTCATGATAAGCAAATCAGCAACTAGACAGTCATCAACCCTCTCTCCCAAAAACAGTTCCATACTTTCTTGAAGCTGACTTATCTTTCTTCCAAGGCCTGCTTCTCCTCCAAGTCTTGCTGCTTCTCCAGGCCAGTGTAGAGCAGACCTGGCACTTTTCCAAGCCAGCGCAGGACAGAGCTCCTGCCTGGCTCACCAAGCAGAGTTCTCTCAAGCAGAGCTCTTCACTAAGCTCCTCAAACTGAGCTCTCTGGCTGAGCTGACTTGCCCATTCGATTTGGCTCTTAAGTATTGAATCTCCCACAGCTGTGCAGGGCTGACAGGCCAATGCTGACTTGCCTCTTAATCATTTACCAGTAACACATGATTTGACTCTTAACATATTGAATCTCCCACAGCTGCGCAGAGCTGACACTCCCACACTCAGATCTCCTCTTTGCCTGAAAGGATGCAGCAACATCTTTAATGTATTGTATCTACATAAATATATGGATAATAAGTTTATTAATTTAGGAATAAGCAACAATTCAAGGAGGACACCCAAGCAAAGCAGTAAGTCAGCTTTTGCTGTCCACAGCTAATGATCTTGTTCTGCAGACTTGGTTATAAAACCAGAGGGGACTCCGCTCTGCCAGCCAGCTTTTGCTGACTGTCAGTGGGGATTTTATCACTGATGGCAAACAAGAACAGAGCTACATCAGTGCCCAGTTTTTACAAATTTTACTCATGCTAAACTCAGGTGCAGTCATCTCCATCTTATTTTTACAAGCATTGAGAGCTATTCAATAGAGGCTGAAGGTCAGGGGTTTTTTTGCACTAAACAGCTATTAAAGAACATAACATCATACTCACAGAAGACTGCAGATCCAATTTTACATAAGATGAATAGCAAAATGTAGAGCCTTTGGTTTATCAATTTGCTTTGTTTCTTCATGTCCTTGCATCTGTAACAAAGCAGGGGATAATACACCTTTCCTGCATCCATCACCTGCCGGCTCCTGTGGCTCTTGCCCAACCTATCTAACGATCCTGGCACTCGGCCTCCCCTTCGCTACAGTAGCCTCTTTTGTCACTTGTCAACTAATTAGACCTTGCAGGCACATTACCAGCATGGGCAGACAACAAGGCCTAAAACAATTATAGTTTTTATTTTTTAAAAAAGGTACCAGATGTTTACTGAGTCTTATCCAAAGGGATTTTATGGCAGCCTCAGCGCACTCCCAACAGAATGGCATCTGCACATCTCCAAACAGTGAGAATTCATTAATTCCTCAATAGGCTTGCGTTTCTAGCAGGGGCCTGGATTTTCCTTGTTTTCCTTCAAATGGTGCAACAGATATTAATGGAGGAGGATTGCCATGCATGCCACATCACAGCATTTTTTGGCAGTTAGGGCATTTTGCAGTTTTGTTGTGTCACTACTCAGCATCAGAATGTAAGTGAAGGAAACCACTGAATTTTGGGACTGGCAGGTAACCAAACTTTCTATGAGGGTTGAATTGCACCTGCAGTATGGGAGACTAATTGGAATTATCCACCAAAAAAATAAAAAGAAAAGGCTAGAAACTAATTAGAAAAATCTCACAGTCGTTAAAGGATGTGGTAGTGAAAGAGAGGGAGGGCACAAAGTATATGGCAAGGTTATGGTGTGTACAAATTCTTCAGTCTCATTCACTAGCGAGGAAGTCTATCTCCACTAACAGTGCATTATTACCCATTAGTGTGGAGCAAGATTAATCAACAGGTGAGCAAAAGAAAAAAAAGACACCTGCCTGTAAGGTATTACCATTGCACACCAGCCATACGCCAAGGCAGTGACCTCAGGTCTCCTGACCCTTCCTGGCCCCCCACCCCCTGTGCTCTGAGCATCTGCAGCTTGGAATAACCAGTGTTGGCTGCTGTTTCCCAGTCCAGATGATTTATGAAGTTAAACAGGCTCAGGAAGCCCCTGTTTGTCCACAAGCAATATTCACTCTTTCAGGCCAGGGGAGACTGACACCAGACTCCTTCCTGTGATATCTGCTACAACAGGACCTGGAAAGCCGATGCTGCTCATAAATCACTCCAGTGGGGGGAGAGGCCTTTATTAAGGCAACCCTTTTGTCTGTTCTATATCCAATAGCCATGATTCTGCAACAAAGGCAGAAATATTGTTGACTTCCACAGTAATTTACTACAGGGAAAAATCAGGTAGTAGGTTCAATACAAACTTGACAGCTATAACTAGCACTCAGCTATGTGCTGAGGAAACTTGACCTTCTTACCCCGCAGGAAAGGAAGATAGGATTGCTTATGGTGTTTTCCTCCTATTCCTCATCTGTCACCTCCCTCCTCATTGCCTCCCAATTTTCCTTTGATTTTACATATATAGTTTTTGGCACTTCTCTTTTCCCCAGACTTTTGTCCAAGAGAAGGAAGGAAAAATGAAACCAGAGGACAAACACCTCCTGAAGGAAGGCTTGTCAGATAGCTACCAGAGATAGACATCTGTGTTTTCTGAGACTGGCAGCAGACAGAAAAAGGAGTGCTGGCATCCTTAATATGAAACGTGTATGCAGAACAGGAATTCAGGGGGCCAAGAGAACACAGTTAAGTTCACGCTCACCTTCCCAGTGGAGGACTACTGAATAGTTAACTGAGATTTTTAATTAACTTATTACAAGCTCATAGTTATTAAAAAAATATTCAGTGGAAGAATTAAAGCTCACCTGCCACATCCCTTTTTCCTGATGCAGTCTGATAACTGGTGGGATTTTACAGTAGAGATAAATATTTTCCTCTCCCCTGATAGTCCCCCATCATTTCCTTCATCTTAGCACCTTCTCTCCATCTGCCTCTGCTCCTCCAAAGCTATCTCCATGAGAAACCTGTGGCAGGGTAGACAGCCTAGAAATGAACTATCTATAGCCAGAATGCATTTCATACCCCACTGGCTAGCACAAATAACATCCTTCCAACACATCTGTAGACACAGTTTGTGGCATTAAAGAGAGAGAGGTCATCAGCAGTCTGAACACTGTGATGGAAATTACACATTTTTGATCCACAGGTGCTCTACAGACATACATGTCTCCAAGCAGATTTTCTCTGAACAAGACAGACAGGCAAAAGCTAATACGTGGGCCACTTCCAGGCAGGCTGTAAGTAGACTAGATGAATCACTGTTGTTTTACAAGATGCTTCAGTGGTAAATGTGGATGGATGTGCCTGGAGGAGGGGCAGCATAGTGGCTGGGACTTGGCATGGTGCATTTGATGCTTTGTACACTAGACTAGGAGAGAGATGATCCTATGGATGTGGGTTCCTGGAGTGCACTGTTCTATCCAATGTAAAATAAGATCTACACCGAAAAAGCCAAAACTGTGCCATGCGAGGATCAACCTCTCATGGAGCTGCCTTGGCACATTAGGACAAGTGATGAACCAGCTATGCTGGCTTCCAGCACCAAGACCCTAGACAACCTTTGGCTTGGCAAATAAGCATTTCAAGATACTCAAGCAATACCAAGTTTTCTCCTGTAAATGTTGTTGTTTGGGGGCTAACTTTTGGCATCCCATTTCATTTAGAAGTAAAGACATACTGAAACACTGCAGGCTCATACCCTTTTCTTCTGAAGATGTTGTGATGGTGACAGCAGGAAGGTATCTTCTAGTGTCTGAATCATTTAGGAAAGGAAATACAAAGTAATACTTTTTTCTCAGTCCATGGCTTTACACATTACCTTTTCATTTTTTTTTTTTTTTTCATTGGCTGAGCCCTGGGCTTATTTGCCACACTTGAAAAGAAGGGATCTTCAGAAGTTCATCACAACCCCTACAACTGTCTCTCCTCAGCTGCCAGTGTGATTTCTTCAGCTGATGGATTCAGGGCACATTGCAAACAGAATTGTAATGGCTGGTAACTCTGCACCTACCCCCATGGAGATGTTGAGGTGTTTAAGGAGCCCCTCTTCATCTCTTCCACTACTAAGAAGAGGTTGTATTGCATTTCTGTGACAGCTTGTAAGGAGAGTAGAGGGCAAGAGACCAGCAGGTTAGCACCAGCAGCTTGTATTCATCAGACAAGCTTTACAATGAGAAATTAATGGTGGGGAAGCAGACAACTGAAAATACTCTTTGAGAGCTAAGTCCCTCTCAGCTCAATACTTCAGATGTCAGATCAGCTGCTTTTCCTCCTACTTTTTTTCCTCATCCTTGGCCTAATTGGGAAATTTGTGTCCTTGCCGAGTCCAGGTCCCATTGCCTAGGCTCTAGTGCTGGTGAGGACCACTTCAGTGCAATCAAATTCACACTGTCACATACAGATATGTTTCTATGAAGTAAGCCTAAGGACCATCTATCCTCCTCCTTCTCTACGCCGCAGTGGTGGAGGGGTGGAGGCATTTGAACTGATCTGGTTTCAGACATCTAAGAACACAGGTGCCCAAGGATTTACAATCAGTGGAGATAAGGGGCACTTTCAAGAGCAATTGAGCCCAGCTGGTTTTGAACCCATCTCTGGACAGGATTGGTAACCCTCAGGAGGAGCATGGCTCACCACTGGCTATCAGACTGGGGAACACGGGAGTCCCCCCCTTCACATGCTCCTAACTGCGATAGGAGCTGTGGGGTGCTTGCAACCCTTGTAAGGTCTTGCCACTTCATCCACCTGCCAAAGCAAGCAAGCTGAAAGCCTTGCTCTTCAGGGTAAATCAAGAAAAAAATGAAAGTAAAATTAACAGCAGTAGTAATTTTGGTGGAATGGTTTATTACTAGCAGTGTTATTGCATACACTGACTTTATTAGTGTATACACAGTGTGCAATAACGTAATTAGATTTCACAATGTATAATAATGATTTTTATGCAACACAACAACTGCGTATTATGGAAGGGAATTGGTTCCTATTACAGAGCCAGCACAAATCCTGGGTCAATACTTCATACCTGACAGTGCATCTGTTGGGCCTCAGGCCTGGGCTACAATCCAGTAAGAGCTGGAGAATAGCCTAGGGCAGGGATTTTATCCCCTGTAGCTCCAGAGATGCCCTTGTGCTGCCTCCTGCCACGTGCCTTCCTGTACGGGCAGCATCACCAGCTCCCAAGGGAATGCAGTGCACAGCTCCTCCATGCACCTAAACAGCCTGAAATGCATGTAGGAGGAGAAAACCCTTTTGTTGAGTATGGAACATCTGTAGGTCCCCTGGAGAAAACTATTTAGGTGCAAGGTTGTGCCCACAACACATAAACTTGCCCAGGTGGGAAGCAAATGAGCAGCATGGCATGAAATCAGGGAGGAAAGATGAGTGACCATGGAGCTGGGGGCTAAATAGGGGCCCTATTTAGGGAAGAAGATACCTATTTAGGGAAGAAGATACCCTATATAGGGAAGAAGATACCAAGGAGTCAAAAGAGAGAGGGATCTTAAAAGCTGTCTTTGACCACCTGAATATCCTCTCCCTAGAGGAACTGTGCTCCTGATCCAGAGACGTTCACTGTGCCCAAGTGCAGCTGCTGACATGCGAGTCAGGTGACACAGAGCCTGACAAAGTTTACCCCTTAGCATAGATGGGGACAAATAATTTCCAGCATCATGTCTTCTATTTTAGCCCCTGATGACTGTGCTGAAACACTTGTGGCACACACTGGAAAAGGACACGGCATTGGCCAGCTTGCATTTCCAGCAATGCAGCGGACAGGTGCAGCAGAAATGCAGCCCTTAGCTCCAGCATGTCCAAAGCTTGGCTTAACCCTGCCCAGCAATGGCACAGCACGGAGCTTTTGAAAAGCTAATTGTGACAACAAACATTTTACAACTTCAGAATAAATCATTGTTTTGTTTTCTCTCAGAGTGGGTTTGTTTTAAATGCCACTTGCTCTGTCTCCACTGTTAATGAGCACGAGTTGACCCATTTATTCTCTGCTGCACTTTCCGCAACAAATCACAGCTTTACTGCAAAGGTACAGAATATTAGAGCCACAATTTCATTGGCAAGATTTTTACTTGTGAATCCATTAGTATTTTCCCTGAACAGTTTTTCCTCCATCATCTTTGCTAGAATAGAGAACTGCTCTTTTGCAGGTCTATTCTCTCTGCTATTCCCTTGGCTTGAGTGAAATATATATGAGATGACTCAGAGTTTGAACTCTCAGTATATGTTTCTAATACAAAGTCTCTGCGTGTCTGGGGACCTAAGACAGATATTTAATTTTAGATAAGAAATACTGGTGACATCATGCCTTTGATTTCTTTGCTGGACGTCTGTGCAGCCAGCACATGGTGAAGCTGTTCAGCCATAACAGCCTCATCACATTTAGGAAGCCACTTAATATTCAGCATAGGTACTGAGCAGCGGGCAGCCACTGGTCCTCTTGGGTGGTGCTTAGCAGGAGTACACACTGGAGCTTTTAACCTCAGCAAATCCATACAATAGCACATATGGAAGGCTAAAGGATCTTGCAAGGAAAACTAGGTTTCCTAAGACCCTTTTGTGCAGCTGCTGCATCCGCTGGACAGCAAAGCTCTAAGCAGAGCACATCAGCATGAGGGTCAGCTACCCTTACCCCACACCCCACCTTGCACATGTTGATTTATGCCCCCTCAACACACACACTGGAGAGATTGAATTTAGCCTTGCCATCAGTGACTTCAGCTTTCCACAGCACCAGATGCCAGCAAGTGCATCCAAGCAGAAGGAAGCATGCACACAGCAGCTTCATTTTTAGCTTTACAGCTTAAAAAAAAAGGACATGCCTTCATTTTATTTTGAAACATGACTAACTAAAAGCTCATATGCATGGAGGGAAGCTTGAGAAAAAAAATCAGACTCCTGCAGCAACACCTTTTAGTTGAGACCATTTTGATGACATTACGGTGACAAATTTTCAGCCTTTCCTACAATTTTATACCTTCCTACACAGCAGGTGTTATCCAAAATGATCTAGGAGAGATATTAGCATGGATAAACAGGGCATAAGACAGGAAATAAAATCTAATTGCTGAGACACAAGGCAAACTGTAGTACTTGCATGTCAGCAGAAACAGTTAGCATGTGGTGCAGCTTACCAAGGGGTACAACAGGTTCCTCATTCCTCAAAAACTGCAGTCAGCCTTGAAGCATCTTTCTAAAGGTTAGACTCCAGTTCAGCCAGGAGTTACAAATTTGCTGCAAGCACTATCAGCTTCATCGCTTTGCTCTACATAGAGGAAACCATCCTCAGCAGCCCCCTGGGCTTGCTACAGGGTCTCTTCTCTAAGCCACACTCAGACATGCCAGTTACTCCTCCAATTAGGAACCAGAGTTAACATCCAGGTAGACACAGAGCTGATTAAAGCAGCTCCTAGCCTTCACACAACATAATTGTGTTGTTGTTACCTATTTTTTTTTTTTTTTAAGCCTGTCAGGTGCATCTCCTAATTGCCCTAATGATGAACAAACCTGCAGAGTATGGAAGTCACAGTTAAGAGACAGAAGCTATATGAGAAGAAACAGTGGGAGCCCATATGTGGGAATCCCAAAGGCATGTCTAACCCAAGAGCTATAGCCCCCCTCAGAGGAGATAAAGACTCTCAGCTCCAGGGCTGTGATCTGATGCATCACCATGGCCTCAGGACAAGATCAGCCCACAGCATGCTTGAGGATAGCAGGTTTCAACATCTGTCCTAGAACCTGAAAGCCACAAAATTGGTGCATATATGAGCTGCCTCTTATATGAATAGCTCATAAAGCATACTGACTTTTCAGCTTGTACAGATGTTTTTAATTAATTTTGTGTCACCATGTGTAAAAAACCAAAACCAAACCCACAAAACTCAATTTAGGGCCCTTGCATTAGATCACAATCACAGGCTCTCCAACAAATGCCTAACATGGTTCTGTGCCCCAAGAGTGAGTGCTAGTCCTAGGTGAAATGAGGTTGCTGAGGCTCAGCTGCCTCTACCGCATTTCCACATCACTGACCAAGACAGCATCATTAGGTCCCACACCCCTACCCTAAGAAGTTTAATATTTAAAAAAACCCAAGCAACCCATAAATCTCCTTCCTTTGAATGTACGAATTTGCAATACAAGTCATGTGCTTGGCTTTAAATATTAGTTGGAGCACAAAGTGAATTCAAGGCAGAATGGTGGTGGCAATTCTTGGTTTGTTCACAGGAGAGGTGTGGGGTTTGCTCTTACAAGTCATGTACTGGCCACGGAAATAAAGCATCAGTGATGTTACCCATGTGCTGTGAGCTAACAACAGCTCTGCAGCGATCAGTTCAATGGTCACAAGGCACATGTACCTCCCCAGCATCCCCCTCTTGTGAGTCCACGCTCTTGAAGCTATAGCCCAGGGTGCTGACATGCAAGGTTTACTCCCCTTTTAGCACTGCCAGCTGGTAAGCGATTTCCCAGGCATACCTAACACTATTGTAATTTTTTACCTAAAAAAAGAGGTTAAAAAAATCACAACAGCATGAAGTATGTCTGAAGGCTCAGCAGGTGTGTTTCCTCGGTTCCTCAGAGACGTAGCAATTCTTTCTGACCCTACAACAAGAGCCTGGAGATGCCAGGCGCTTTTTTTTAACTTTTTTTTTTTTTTTTTCTTTCTTTAAAGTGTGAAAAAGTGTATTTTACTGAAGGTCATTGTACATCATCTTACTGGTGCACTGGGTCAGGAAGTCCATGGGTTAAGCCCATGCTGGGTAATGAAGCATTGCCTTTAACTACATTTAAGATTTCACCTCTTCGTTTCCCCATGTAGTGCTGTATTACCTACAGTGAACTGCAGCACTCAATTCACCATCTCTGGACACTACTTATTATTTTATATGCCTCTAACATGTCACTTCTTATGTGTCTCCGCGCTAAAAATATTTCTAAATGGCTCCTAACAGGAAAGTCTCCTCTTTCATTTAATAAATCCTTTTAGTCTCTTTACTTCGTGGTCTCCGGGAGAAGCGGTGTGGTCCAAAGCAAACCCTTGACAGCAATGGGAAGCCTGGGATTAAGCCTCCTCCGAGTATCATTCCCTTAAACCCACATTGTAGCCCGGCTACTTTCCCAGCCGTGATGCACTTTGATGCTTTCCTTGTCCCCTTTGACTAGGTTTTCCTCAAGCTGTTGCAGGGCATATGGCCCATACAATTGAGATACAGCCTCACTTCATTTTATTTGTAATTGGGATTTTCTCATAAGCGAAGGCAGCAGAAGTCACCATACTGGCATGTCTATGGGCCAGGCCTTGCAGACTGGCATTAGTTGGTCCCTAGGCATTGGCTGGTGGCATCCTCCTGCCCCTTGATACAGTGGAAAGCCACAGCCAGTGGGCGATGACATCCACTGCCATCTCAAACCACAGGGCTCCTTGCCTTTGTGCTGGCTGGTGGCTCCTTGTTGCTTTGTTAAACTTGCAGCAATGTTTCTAAGTATTGGGATATTTATGTTGACTTTGACACACTACCACTCAGATCTCCTGTATTAGGGTTGTATTCTTTTTTATGTGAAATATTGAAGCAGCTAATTGCAATTACCAGAAAGCATATACAAGAGAGCTTGTTGATTGCCAGTAGACAAAGACACTTCGGAAATCTTGGATTTTGTTATAGATGAAAGCCTATAAATTTTAAAATAGAAACCACGTTATCATTTACAATTTCCGTTTGCTAACAAATTCTGCTAAACAAAATTGGTGGCTGATTAAGTAAACATTTATACATAAATAAAACAGTGAAGATCTCTTCAGTTATTGAGATGCAGCCAGTTCAGTCTCTTGTAAATAATACAGTGATGAATTCTGGCGTTACAGTGCATGATAAAGCTACCTAGCCTCAAAGTCTTAGGCAAACTAATCCATACGCATGAATCAATCAGTTCATTTTAGTCATACCAGCGTTATATAAATGTCACTAAAATCAATGCCTCAAAGATGTAACAGACTAATAAGTCCTCATGCGGTACATCTAACTGGGATGCAAACCTCGAGCACATAACTTCACGCTGAACACAGCTATACAAGCAGTTTGAATAAGTCATTTTAATAGAAAACTCAAGGGCAGCCCTGTAATGAACAGGCGTGGATGAGAAAAATCTGGTGCGTTATTAATTTCAGACAATGTCGAGTTCTTTTTCATAATGTACATTTTATTAATGCTCTCCATGATAGCTTTTCATACCGGTTCATCACCAGGAGTACAGTAATTACAATGTATTAAGATTCATTCCATGCCTGAGGAGTAAGGAAGTCCAGTTAAGATATGGAAAGCAGGTGAAACGTCCATCACTATTGACTTGGGGCTGGATTAAATCAAAACTCTGACCCGGGGAACCCAGCAGCTGTGTGGGTTTGGTAACGGCACCTCCTGGACCTGCTCTTTGGTGAGTATCTGCCTCCCTTTCTCACTGGCTCACCTCCGTCCATAACCTGTGCACCATTGATACCGAGGTAGCGGATGGGATTCATAATTTTTAGGACTTGGGGTTGGTCTGGCTTATCTTTACAACTGTCACCATTAGCTACCGGATGTCAGCCTCTTTGGGGTTGGTGAGAGAGAGATATTGAAAGCTGTCACAAATGCCTCCAAGAATAACTCTTCTGGACATAATGGCAAGGGTTTAAGGTGCGGGATGATGGCATTGTCCAGGGAGAGAAATTAATAGTGAGGGCTCTAATGAGAAAAACCCACCCAACCCAATCCAGGGGATTTCTGCTTTCCTACAATCTCATGAAAAAACAGGGAATTTCTGCAATTGCAGCCCCCTTTCATCCCATGCAGCACCCCAGATCTTCCCAAGGTCAGGCAGCTTCAGGCTCAGGATTTAGCACTGCCCTTCGAGGCTGTAGAAACCATAAGGATGGTTCCCTCATGACTATGAAAGATCAAGAGCTTTCAAAATTTTTGGAGGTATTTATTTTCCTTAATATACTGTCTGATTTTCAGAACATTTCTGTCACAAAGACAGGGTGGGCTGTTCATATTTTTCATTATTTTTCTCCTTGGGAAAATGGCCAACAGCTTTCACTGGGGAGGAAACCTGAGTCTCCCCAAGATGATGGCCACCTTGCCTGGGGACACTATACAAGGATGGAGAAGTGGGCAACAGAAGAGGTGTCCACATATGGCAGACAAAAGCATGGTGTCTTCTCTATGCTGGTTTTGTAAATAAAAAAATGGTTTGATAAATAAATTGCTTGGCACTGCCAGTTGTTAGGTGTAACAGCTGTTAGGTAACAGCAGCCCCACAGAGCTGGATGACAAAGGAAGTATTCAAGTACCCAAGAGAAAAAGACCACCCCTGCAGCTCACCTTGAGCCATGCAAGCAAATTACTACTCCAGATGCTCAAACCCCTCAGTGCTTTGAGGCAGCTTCCAGTTTCTGTTGATCGCCCACTGTCCTTTCCTTGCAAAGGTATAGGGGCTTTGCCCCCAGCATTATGCTAAACATGTGCAATAGTTGGTTTATGCTATCTGGCTTTTTAATGGGGAGGGGACACTTCCACCTTTGCCCTGCTTCCTTGCAAAATGCCAAGCTGAAGAAAGACTTGTGTGGGTCATTTAAAAAAAATCTTCTTTTTTCTTAAGTCTGTTTTTTTCCAATTTCAATTTCTAATTCCATTTTTTTTTTTCTAATTTCCCTCTGCTGCATGAATCCACACGGTCAGACTCAGAGTAAATAAGGCATAAGTAAGCTTTGAGTTGTGAAGGATAAAGGGGAAACACCAAAGCTCCTCTCCTGCTTCTATCAGGTACCATGCTGCAGCAGCCTGCATCTTGCAAACACCCATGCCTGAGCACAGCCTTGCTCTGCTGGGAGCGTTTGCAGATGGCTGCTGTTGTGTCGCAGCGGGGGACAGCAGATGATGACTCAATGCAGAGCAGAGATTTATCAGCTTTTGCTCAGCTAATGCCGCCCCCCCTGGCCTGCTGTGCCTTTTTTCCCAGAGAGATGCAGACACTACTCTGTGCTCATGCTAATAAAGCTGGACCCGGCAGTGTTACTTATGACTTCTCCAATGTGTTTAGGCATATAAAGGTGAGTACAACATACACATCCATATCCTCTCTTCTGTCATGGACATGGCTACACAGACAGGAGGACCTGCGCTGACTGGCAGCCACTCATGCAGGGCACGGTCTTGCACACGCATTTTCACACATGCTGAGAAGAACTGCACACATAAGGTGCTGGCTGACATGAACATGGATGTCTATGCATGCCTCCATTTACCCAGCTGAACAATTGGCCCAACACCATTAACAAGTCTTCAGGGTTTCTTTTTTTGTTGTTTTTTGTTTTAATGATAGAAGTCTTGGGGGAACCACACTGACGGGGTTTGCATCCCTCTGGTGATTTCTGCCCATCCCACCCCCCCCACACCTGCACCAAGCAGCCCGAGTCCTCTGTGGGCTGTAGCTGAGTATTTACATCAGCGGAGACCATGGGTCCAGTGAGTTCACTCTGTTTACAAGAATGAAGGAGAAACATCTGCCGAGTTCCCTGCCAGATGTGTCTGTCATCTTTCAGATGCCTTCTGCACCCGCTGCGGCAGCACAGCTCAGCTGTGAGACCCCATGCCAGCTCCACCAGGCAGACGCTGTGGTTTCCCATATATCCATCCCCAGCTGAGCTGATTGAGAAACGCTATCTTCAAGATACTAAGGCTCATTTTTTCCAAAAAATATCTCTATTTACACAAGACAATAAAATCTGAGCAGCTTTCCCCCAAAAAGCTTTTGCCAAGCGGAACTGCTAGTGGATGCGTGTGCCAGAGACCCTATTTACAAGCGACAGTACTCTGCCGGCAAGTTTAGCTTCTTCTGGTGTAAGGACTACTTCTTTGTCCCTCTTTTACTTCCCTCATTACCTCTCCACACAGCCAGGTCCATATTTACAAGAGGGGCCTGGATCCAGCACGGTCACCTTTATACAGCCCAGCTTGCGAGCATGGAGAGGGGCTCAGGACAGGGGGTTGAGCACACTCAGACATCTTTAAGTGTTTTCAAGTTGCAAAGTCAACATTTCGAGCGGATGAAACTCATCTCTTATTACAAAAGACATTTTTTGCCCATTCTGCTCATCTCAAAAAAAAAGCGAGCAACCAAGTGGTGAGGGCACTTCCCAGGGCACTGCCATGCGCGGGGCAGCAGGAATCTCAGCCAGGCTGTTTTCTCCTTGGGGATGCGAGGGTTTGCCGAGGGTTTTGGTCGAGGCTAGTTTCTCCGGCCTCTCCTGTTGCACAATCCCAAGTGAGGGATGGGTAAATCGAGGCACAGAGGAGCTGAGGCAGCGCACCGGCGTGGGCTTGCCAGGGCAGACTCGCTGGGTGCCCCGGGACCTAGATGACACTGTCTTCCATGGTGACTCGCCTGAAGACTGGCTCCTGCTTGGGTGTCCTTCCGCTTTCTGTGGAAAACAAGGGGAGAACAGGTAAAGCCCCAAAGCAGGATCCTGCAGCTATTTATAAGACCATCAGTTATTTTTAAGACCACTTCCACCCTCAAACAAAGCATGGCATGCCTGGGCTTGCCTTGAAAGGGAAGCGTTGCTTAGAGCAGGTGAATGTATTTATGGGCCAGCATTCCATCAGGAACCTCCTCCCACCCTTTTTGCTGAAGCTGGTGATACAGATTTGCCTGGCTTTGTCCCCACCTGAGCCAGTTATTTGTTAAACAGTGTGAGGACCAGCAGCATCAGCCACTGCTACCCACCGCTCTCCAGATTAAAGGCAACGCTGAGGTGCCTCTTTGCTCCTCCGGGTTTAGCCCAGCTCAAGCAAGGAGAACCCAGAGCCGAGCTGCAATCACCAGCTTGTACCAGCCCAGGATGACTTGTTTGAGCAAACTGTGTTTTTTGTGGTTCCCCCCACCCCTTAATAATAAATAGTCAGTATAAATGACTGCAGAGTAAACAGATCTGTTTTGCTATCAGACATTATCTGAAGGGCACTTCACATCCTGAGTGCTCTGCTTTACAGCTGCCTCTATAATCACTGCAGTCCCAGGGAGGAAAACGCCTCCTTTTACATGTGCAGGTTGGGAAGAGGCAGCCATGTGCCATTTGGGGTGAACACATGCAGACTTTTTTATAAATAATATTTCAGGGAGAGGTTAAAATAGACTCGACACATTCAAGAAGAATTAAGAGTTGTCCTGGAGCCATTTTCTAAGCATAAATCATTTCACCCCATCTCCCACCCACCCAAGGGCCAGCAAATCTGTGTTGCTCTGCATGGCAGCATAGAAAATATTGTAGGGAAAGCGTGGGGAGCAGAGCTGGCAACTTTTTGGGCATCTCCCATCTTGGCTAATTTGGCTGTTCAAAAGAGGAGGGACTTTCATCCTTTTCTTGTTGCTCATCTCTTTTTTTTTTTTTTTTTTTTCCCCAAGCAGTGGGATGCATTTTCTCCTTTCATTTCCACTGCTGCTATCTCAGCAGGCTGCTTTGCATTGCAGTGCAAACTGCTAGCAGCTAAAAATGCTTGGGTGCACAGTTTATCTCAGGGAAAAAAATAATCAAAAATCTCACCTATTTAATATGAATCACTCTTTCTGGCCGGTATCTACAGCAGCTTAAGCAATAAGGCCGTCTATCTGTATCTATGAATGGTAGCAACACAAGCAAGGAGGAGGGTGAGGCAGAGGTGACCAAAGGGCAGAGCCGAGGCACTTGCACTGAAAGCAGCTCACCTATTTATCAGGGAGGGACCCTCTCAAAAAAAGGTCTGGCGAGGACCTTGGCAGAAAACTATAAACCGTTCTTTCCTTTTTTTTTTTTTTAAGATGAGGAAACCAGTGGCCAGCTAGAGCAGGCACCTGACAGCCACAGCAAGGCTTCAGCCAGCCTCAAATTGGCTTCCCATTGCATGCAGGTTAATCCCATACAACCCTTGCTTCTCCCTGTCTGCCCACGGAAAGTGCCTCAGAAACTGCTTTTGGCACATTACAGCTAAAGGATGAAGCCTTGCAAGAAAGTAGGGGCTTTTTCTTTTATTTCCCCCTGCCCAAAGACGATTTTCCCACCCCCTTGTGCAAGCAAGTGCTGCGTGACGTCCCAGGTGAGGTGCTGCTGCTTCCCGAGTGGCATACCCAGAAATCTTCTACCTGGTTCATTGACCACTTATTTTTCAACATCCATCCCACAAAAACATTTATCAGTGGATGTTACCACAGGCTTGTGCCTGCTGAAAGGTGAAGCTTTTGCTGCTGGTGTGGCACAAAAGCTGCAGGGCTCACGCCTGCATTGAGCTTTCCTGCCACGGGGACCCGAATTAAACTCTGTCTGAGATGCCTCAGAGAGAAGTGGGAGAAGACAGGATGAAACCAGTTTTATTATAGCCATAATTTACCCATTGAGCATCCTGCTGCTGGAAATAACCTTTCCAAAGTTGTAACATAAGATGCAGTTGATTATAAGTGGCAGTCGGAGATATCGGGTCATCTGTACAAGTATTCCCATGCACACCAGCTGAGGAGGCTGTGCAGAAGCTATGTTTGTGCCTTTTACATTGTTGTTTGGGGTTTTAAGCAATGCTGTCAAAATATCAAGCATTTGCTTCCAGCACATAATAACTGTTCTGTATACCAATTTTTTTTTTAATTTATTGAGGTTTTAGCATGGGTTTTTACATGTGTATAGTGCATTTAAGGAGTAGAAATATAAGAAAAGAAAATAGATGGAGAAAGAAGAAATAAAAAGACAGCAAGTAGTTAGGATTACTTTTTTTGTTGTTGGCATTTTGCTGGAGAAGACTATCACCATCTGTCTAGTGTACCAAATACAATGAACAGTAAGCATCTGTAAAAAGCTATTCTGATGTGAAAAACTAAGATTTTCAAGCTAGTCTCAATATTTCAGCATTAAACAGACCATCCCTCCTGCACTAGGACAACATATGATTTGGTGTATGTTCCATGCATCCCTAGGGCTTGCCAAAGCCCTTGGAAGAGCAAAACTGGCCCTACACCAGCTGCCTGTGCTGAACGAAATGACTCTTGGTGCGGAGGGGGGGGTGCTGCTGCCCTCCTGGAGGTACCCCTTTGGGTGCTCTTCCCTGGCCGCGCTGCTAATGTCCCTGATGAGGACAGCCACCACTAACGCGACCACCACTACCTTCCCCGGGAGCATTAATCACTGATTTTATCTGGTTTCAGCTTTACGCTGCAGGATGTTCTCTATCCCGTTACCAGAGAGCCTGTGATGACATGACATTTATATAATGTTCATGAGCACAGACTATTTAAACCCTAAAATATTCATTAAATAAAATTTGCATAGAGTCTAGCTGAATGCAGTGGGTAGCTAAAAATAAAGTACTTTTCTTTTGAAACGTAAGGAGGAGATCAGGGTGTGACAGATGACCAAGCTGGTGCTCTTAGGCTTTCCTGAGATAGCTTTTTAATAAGATGAGCTATCTTTTTATCCCTGTTGTCAAGGCAAGTCTGTGGGGTATTATATTCTTTATAAACTAGCAAGATCAAGAGCATATGGAGGTATATGAGAGAGAGGCCAGTTGGCCAGAGAAGAGGGAAGGGGGATGCAGACAGTAGGGACACACACAGAGACATGCAAGGACCCCCAAGAGCACAGTGCCTTCCACCAGTGCCACTGTTTCCCCCCACCCTCTGAAGCATCTCATTGCTCAGTACCTGGGGGCAGGGAGGAAGGAAAAAGATTGGTTAACAACCACAGATTTCAGGGAATTAAATGCAATCAACAGGCAGAAAGGAGCAGCACCATGACAAGTAATATTGTCTACACAGTGCCTCCAAAGCTGTGACGAATACCCCCTATCCCCAGCAACCCTCCAGCCTACATAGTCTTTCTTGGCATGTGTCTCTCCTTCACATGTTTCAGGGAGATCGTTACAGTCTCTTCCAGTTCTTGCAGAAAATAGGCAGGTGTTGCCTGGTGGAGCCAAATGTCCTTAAGCAGTAGAAAACATAGTGATTGAACAGTAAACTGGTGTGTCAGCTCATTATGGGGCAGTCTGCGATGCGATTACACAGGAAAAGGAACCCAGCCCTGAGCAAATTAGAAAGAGTGAGGGAAAAAAAAGGATTCACAACTTGCAAAGCATCCCAAGATGATTTCCAGGAAAATGCAAGGCACAGTCTTGCACTTCTCCATCCCACTCTTCCCACCTGTGAGCAAGGCTTTCCAAAAGGACACCTCAAGCAAGGGATCAACATTGACAATCCTCACTCCAAACATGCCTGGCCACCCATGCCTCCTAAAGGTGGTTCCATGTTTCAGAAAGGGGAGTCTAGGTATTAGGGTGATGTTTTTGTCAGACAAAGAATTGCCTGTTTGCCTCTATGCTGTTTGGTTTTCATTGAAAGCTGGATGCTTATTGCAGTTGAATGATGAAGCTTTAATCTTCTCCCTATAAGGTAAATCTGGGTTTTTTTGTTGTTGTTGTTAAACAAAGCTCTAAAAAAGATCCCTCCAGAACAGGGCTGAATATCCCCTTCAACCCAGCTTGCAAAGTTATATGCCCCAAGCATAGCTATGGATTTAATATTATAATCGCTACTGCCTCTTCATCAAGCTATTTTCTGACATCTCTGCCTTGGCTCAGCATTAATAAATACCTTAGAAGTTTTGTAGCTCTCTTCCCTACACACCGAGGCACCGAGGACTTAACATTGACGTGAGTTTCCCATGCTGCAGTCTGCAAAGAAGACACCGCTACATCGCCAGTTGCATAAGAACTCTATCTACCAAGCTACTTACCCACAAGCAGAAACCTTCACCATGCCCATAATCAACTATCTGACACAACAAAAGCCTGTTTTCAGGGGGAAAAAAATGACAAAAATAATCCCCATCCTGCTCCCCCACCAAACTAAATTACAGTCTTAAACCATTTTTGGCTTAATATAATTAATAATATCTATTTCCCCTCTGTTTTGTGATTCAGCTGTTTCCAAAGCTATAAGAAGCACCAACAGTGAATCCTGTGGTGCCAGAACAGCCTGGGGACGGAAATAATCAGCTTGAAAATAAACAGCGTTTTTTTGCAATCAAAGTGCTAATAGGCATGGTAGGCTGGTGGAGAAAAGCTTGAGCAAGGGCTGGATGAGAGGGGAAAAATAGCCTGTCCACTGATAAATCCAAAATACACAGAAAAGCTGGGGAGAAATGACCATTTGGTGTAAGAGAAGTCAAATATTTTTCAGTAGGACACAACCATCCCATAGCAAATCCACCACTGGTTTGTTCTTGCATAGTTTCAGGCACACTGGTAAATGCCGTGTTGATCACCTGCCTCCCATTTTATCATGACAATATTTGCTGTGGTGTATCTCACCCTCTGCATGAATTTAATCCCGCCATATCCCTGGAAAACTTTCTGGAGTCTAATACAGTAAAAGAGTTTTTACTTTCTCTAAAGTAAGTACTTAAAGCCTCAGCAGCCTCCATTGGGCTGCTACATGATTTGGTATGACCACATGGGTCTGAAATACTTGCTTCACCTGCATGCATATGTCTACCACGCGCTGCCCAGCTCCACCGCTGCTGGCATGGAAAATAAAACGAAACAGGGAGGCAGCATCAAGAGCAAGAGCGCAACCCAGCTGGCCAGTGGCTATTATTCTATGAAGCCAGGTGATTCCCAGACTCCCGATAGGAAATGCTCCCTTGTCAAAACATATACCCGGCAAGAGGCACAGCTGTCATCAGTGCTTGGTCAGAAATGAAGTTTCCTCCCCAAGATGTTTTGGCCCGAGTGCCTGACTGCAGGAAGGACTCAGGCAACTCAAACCAGACTCTTTTATAGGCCTTGAAAGCCACCAAACACCACCATCCCCTGGTTCTGTCCCCTGACAAGTCCCTGCTGAGCAGCACTGAGCATATCTTGTCTAACACTGGCAATCACCTGCCTCCTCCAAATCTTCTGACTTTTACCCAGCTTGATGGGAGTTGGATGGAGGCAGGACCAGACCCCAAAGCCCAAGGCATGGGAGCGCGTCCAGAGGTGTTTATTTTCGCTGTCAACCTTTCTAGTCTATTTTGTGGCTTTCTATAGCCTGATGATGAATCCTAATTGCTCCCAAGGGATTTGAAGGGGGAAGCTGGAGGAGAGCAGCAAAACGCCAGTGGGCCATTGGTAGTGGTGAGACGGGAAGGGCGATGTGGCCAAGGACGGCGATGGCGCTTTGAGTACGCCCGGAGCAAGAAAATAAAGAGACAGCAAACAACGACCGAGGAGGCCTAACGGGGACTTGTTTTACTCTTTGACATGCTACCAGCAGGTTTTAATCTCAGAAGAACCAAAATTAAAAAAAAAAAAAAAAAAAAATCATTACAATGATTAAAAGGTACGACACATGAAATACTATACTCAAATCATCTGCGTGTCGTTGGCTAGTTTATACAGTAGGCACAAAACAGACCTAGAATCACCTGCAACAAATGTCGACCAGTGTTGTTCTCACCCCTAAACAAGTACCGCTAGCCTGATACTTCTAGTCAGCCGTAGCTGTGTAACCTTTGTGCTTAAATTGCTCGGCTTAGGCCTCCTTTTTTTGGCATTGCTCACCCATGCCGTAAAGGAGTTGAGACTTGTACTGAAGACAGTAATGTAGAGAAGAACAACAACAACAACAAAAAAAGAAAGATTAATTGTACAGTACATACATACAGTATCTTCTAAATCGTGATCAGTTGTTTATTGGTTGGCAAACAAGCTTCACTTTTACAACAAATATTAGTAATGAGGTCATTCAACTGTTGAGACCGTACAAAATGGATCATAAATTAAAAAAAAAAACAAAACCAAACAGAAAAAAAGAAAAAAAGAAGAATTCATATTCCGTGCTGCTAATTTACCTCCAGAAAGCCTATGTTACTTAAAAATCCTGTCAAATAAATAAATTTCCTGTTAGGAAACATAATGAACAGAAGATTTTTTTTGTGTTTAAAAATCACTGCAAAGTACTTTTTAGCTCACTACGCATCAATCAATTTTCTTCTTAACCACTGCAGTACAAGTGCCTAAACCGGGGACCAGATGGAGCTGTGGAGGCCCTTCGTTCCTCCAGGGAAATGGCCGTCTCCTGTAGAAGCCCCACTACAACTATAAAAAAAACCTCTCGGCTCCTGGACATGACCCTACGGCCTGGCTGAGGGGCTGCTTGCCAAAAATGCTTCGCAGGATTATCGTCACGATCGGTTGTGCACTGTCAACGGGGAAGTTTGCCCTGCTCTAGTCTGCCAAAAGTTCTGCTGGCAATACGCTGGCTGAAGAAAGTTATACAGTGAGGAAATAAAAAGACTAACTTGGCTGAAAAGAAATGGTGACGGTGTTACTAAAAATGGTCCTTAGAAAGTGATGCTTGGGGTTTTTTTGTCCAGTGAGATTTTTTTACTGGGATGGGGAGGGGACAGAGGGGAGGGGCAGTGGAAGAGTCAAAACAAAATAAAAAAAAAAAAAAGGAGTTATGAAAAACCTTGCTCCTACTGGTAGACAAACTTACAAGACCAGCACAACAGAAAAAAGTTTTGTTTTTTTTTTTTTTTTCCACTACATTAACAGGGACGCAAGTTCTGGAGGAACAGAAAGCAGACTATATGTGCAATGCTAGTATCTGTACATTACATAGAAATTGTTCGCTTTTCTTTTTCTGCCATTAGTTTTTATCATCCGTTAATACAGCAAAATGTAAAATATGCCTTTAGCACAGAATTCTAGGATTCCCTTCCATCTCATTAAATTTGTTTTTATTTTGTTTGCTCCTGCAGCAAAGGGTGCTGCGGTGAACCCAAGTTGTGAGTGACCAAAACCCATGACGTGATCTGGATTGGTAAGAAAGAGTTTTGCTAGCTTGTTTTTGTGCAGCGCTCCCACCTAGATGCATCATCGCTACTAGTTTCAAATGCACATTTTTGGCCTTTTATTTTTTTTTTTCCCTCTTAAATCAGGTCCTCAGTATTAAGAGCAACACAGCATCAAGGATTGTTTAAACAAACACGGCATAACTTGAGAAGGCCACGAAGTGTGCCGTTATCTATCTCTTTCATTAACATAATGAAGTCTGTCTGGAGGAAAGGAGGATGGGGGGAGAAGAGTAGGGGGCAGCAGTTACTGTCCTCTCTGGGCCGGCCTAAAAATTCCAGTAAAAAAAGTCCGAGTTTCCTTTCGAACAGCATGAAGATTTAGGAGTACACACAATATTACCACTGTTTGGATTAACTCAGAACAGTAAACCGAGCGTTACGGAGGGGCTTTTTGATGTCTCTTTGCTTAATTTTTGCTGAATCTTCTATAGACTAGTGACCAAGTGAGCGGGTCCTTTCGCACTGCCATCTGGGGGCGTTCCCTCTTTGTTTGGCGGGACTATAAAACCATCGCTGCTGCCTCGACCTAGCTGGTAGTAAGTGTGTAGCTGATGGACGTGGTTCCTGGAGCCAAGGTTGGGCATGCTTTTGTAGTAAACATCGTCGGCGTCGCCGCCACTGCTTTTGGCCGGTGGGGGATCGGTCTGGGTGCTGGCGGTGACACTTTCCGTCATGGGCATGCCGGCCAGTGCGGGCATACTGGTGTAGAGAGAATCCCTGTTAGGCGACTGGAGGTCGTCCGTGTGCTCATTGGTCAGCAAGGGGAAAAAGCTCTCACTGTTGTCTTGCGGGATGCGCCGCCGGCTGTAGAGGTGGGGCTGGTGGTTGTCCGCTGAGTACACCCGGGGGGGCAGCAGCGGGGCGTCCGACTCCTCGTGGATGAGCTCCAGGCCCAGGCTCTCCTCGTGGGTGAAGGAGGTGGCGTCATCCAGCACGATGGCATCATCCTCGCTCCCGCCGCCCACGCTGTTGACGAGTTTGTTCATCAGGTTGCGGCTCTGCTCGCTGGAGCGCTCGTGGTTGTTCAGGTAGGAAGGGATGTAGTTGGAGGTGAGTTCCTTCAGGATCTTTTTCTCGAGGGCGTTCTCGGTGTGGTTGTACCCACGGTCAAGGATTTGCACGCAGTTGCTGAGGTACTCGCCGCTGGCGATGCTGTAGCTGTTGCCGTGATTACCATTCAGTGGTAGAGTATCCGTGACACTTGTATCCCTGGCATTGTTCAGAAGCCCCTCTGAAAAACATTACACAAGAGAGGGTGACTTGTACAAACAGGACACTCACGCGGGACGTGCACACTCAAACCCCCTTCCTAGGCTGCCACGGCTGCTAGGGCTCGGCAGCGAGGAGAGCGTCGCAGCCAAAATAGGAGGGTGCAACTCCAGCTAACCTGCTTATGGTCTTCCTACCAAAAAAATGGAAAATGCCGTCAAGTATGTGACTTGATGCGGCAATAGCTGATGGGAAGGAACAACCTCTCCCGGCCAGTACCTCTTACGGCTCTTGCGCTTTATGTATTCTTGGGAGAGCTGAGAAAGAGGTGACCCTGGGCTGGTCCCAATTGCCCTGGCTCCAGGTGCTTTGGAGGAAGGGGGCAATTCCCCCCCAGCTGAGGGAAAAGTATTTGCAGCCCAGGTTAATCATCACCTGAACTGTGTTTGGGAGTGTATCCTTCCTGGAAAAAAAAAGTAAATTTGCTCTCCCCTTTTGCTGGGCAGGCTGCCAGGGGAAAGGCACAAGGCCTGAATGGCAGGATTTGGAGATTAGCAAGGTGGATGCACAAAGTGCTTCCTGGCCCAGGCTTTTTTGGAACAAGGCTAAATTCCCTACTCTCCCAGCACAAGGCCAAAATCATTTACTCCACACTGGCCAGGTGATTTTCTAACACAACTCATGTTGGAAGTAGTTGCTGTGGGGTCTTGTGAAGCCTTTAAAAATAGCTCCCATTTCACTTGCAAGTTAAAGCAGAGGGTTCAGTGGAAGGTACAGCAAGTACCATCACCACCACGGTACAGTGGGCTCAGGAGAACCTACAACGAGTAATGGGGTCTCAGGGTGCCCCCTGACTAACTATTGTATCTCCATAGGTGTCTCAACACTGCCAACGTAAGGCTAGAGCTTGGCTCTTTCCCAACATGCTATGGAAGATGGTGAGGAAGCGCTTTGAGAGCAATGCAGCACGAGTGGGCAAGGGAGAAGAAAATCAGGCCCAGCAGTTAAGCCGCTATGCTTTCTTTTTTGAGGATTACTGGCCTTCTTGGAAGGAGTACAGGTGTGGGGATGCATGAAATAACACATTGACCTTTCAGCTAAGGGCTTTGGGCGTTGCCAAAAAATGGCAAGCAACTCCCAGCAAGGCGCGGTGGATTAGAGGAGCCATTAGCTGACAATTTCAGATGAACAGTTGCTCATACCATGCTTGGTACATGGCATGTGTACCTTCTGAAAATACAGGATTCGGTCTATATCTGTGATGGAGTAGTTGCTGCACGTCAAAGGCTGGAAAGCGCTACTGCAGGCTTTCTTCTTGTTTTTGAGTGAAATGCCAATGTGTTGGTCACCTTTTAGGTTTCTGAAGCTTAGAGGGTGCTGCCATATCCCGGGTTTCCTAACAAACAAGGGAGCTATGCCAAAAAATCAACTAGCCATCACAGACACAGAGCAAAGCCATTTATTTTCACGGTGGAAGCTCTCCAACTGAGTCATGATGCTTGGGAAGTAATGAAAAGTGAGCATTTTGGGGGGAGGACTGTATGTGATGGGTGACGGGTACAACAGCATCTGTCTGATGGTCACACCGAGTAACGTATGCATTGAGGCGCTGAGTGCTGCACTTCTGCTGCCAATGCATAGATCTGGGGTTTGGTGGGGAAATAAAATGGAGGCATCACAGGTGAGAACAGAGTGGGGTCTGCAATGAAACACGCTGTATAAAAATGCCATGACCTCGCAAATAAAAATGTCAAGTTTAGAAAAAAATCATATGCACAGTTATATGAGAAACTATGCTGGGTAAACGATACCACAAAAACAAGAAATAAACAAAGAAAGCATCATCTAACCTCATCTATATATATATGTACACATACATATATATATACATACATACACACGCATACACATATATATACATGTATATTCATATTCTTTTGATTTCAAAACTGTGAGATGAATTTCCTTTATTAACTACATCATCTATATGTGATGCAATAAAAGTGAACTAAAAAAAATTACATTTGATATGCAATGTTTAGCTTTACTCCCATACTTGTCTCTCTGTAGGGCTCTAAACGACAGCATGAAGAAAAGGAAAGAAAAAACAACAAGTAAGCTTACAGCGACAGTAGGAGAAACATGAATAAAAAGCAAATTGATGATATGCAGAAAAGAGAGTTAACGGAAATAATTTTCACTGCCCAGAATACATGAATTTGTTACATGGTTTATTTCAGGTTAAAAATATTGACATTTTAGACAGAAAAATTATTTTGCGCACAATATTCAATTGACTACATCTTTATTAAAAAAATTATCACATTTAAAACTTTTTCCAATGCCATTATAAAACGTTCAGCGTGTAACACAAATCAAGAAATAATGCCTGGAAATTTAAGAAAAGTCTAAAGCTGGTAATGGTCATGCTTGAAAAGACAGGCACTGTCATCGTCACTTCCAAAGTCTTAAACTGAATGGCTTTACTTACTGTTAGTTATAATAACCCCTGGCAGTTGAAACTGAAATCCATTTCCTTGTTAAAAATGTTTTGCCGTCCATCCTTTGTAACAGTGCTTTGTAAGAGTATGACTTTGCTCATCACAGGGCTGCTGGCATTTTACAAACTTTGGTAAGTCTGCTCTTTTTTTAACTGAACACATGGCAAACTATACGGACATTTCAGCAGTTCAAATAACGGCATCGCTAAATGAAGTTCTTGAGAAGAAAGGGTTAAAACAAGAAGAAACAGATGAGACAAAGTACTTCCCACTTTTCAATGGTCTGTGGCATGCTGGGGTTTAACCAGAGCTTGTTAATGGGATTGCCGCCTTCTCTTAAAATTAGCTCTCACGAAAGCAGTTAGGCCATTTGAGAAACTCCTGTGTTGGAGAGACTGAGCCAATGCATGTCCATCAGCTGCCAACGGCGATGAGCGCTCGGCACGTGCTGCGGGGTGCCAGACCCCTCACCTACCATCTCCTCCTTCCTCTACACTCTGTGTCCCATCAATGAATTGCTTTCACCACTGGGAAATAGGACTTTGGCCTTTTAGGGTCTGATTTCCCACCTCTTTCTAAGGGTTTTTTTAGGGCTCCCAGCCCCTGGTGAGTCTCTACCGCAGATGGGTTGACTTCAGCTTGAGCAGAGAGGGTATTTTAAAACACGTAACTGGAGAGGGAAAAAGGAAGGGATGGACCAGATCAGACCCCAGGTTTCTTACAGAGTTCTGACCCTGTCAGTGGCCAGCACCAGAACTGGTAGATGGAGGTACAAAAAAAATCATAGCCTTAGTGATGTGGAATGGGTTAGTCAGCGATGACCCCACCGCAAGGCGATCCCAGCCAAGGCACACCCAGAGATGGTGACATCGTCTACTTTTACAATGCACTATCATCACTTTAGTGTGCTTGCTGGTGCAGCATCCTTAAATCCCAAAGAACTGCTGAGGCCATTAGGCCTGGTTGGTTTTGCTAACCTTCGTTTCTGCTGCAGGATCTCCTAATATTCAGTTTGTAATTGTCCAGGGACAGTAACCAGTTTGAAAAGTAATAGCTATATCAGTTCTATGGTTATTAATTAACTTCCAGCCTCCTGAAAAGAATGGGTTGGGTTCTGCTCTCTCTGAAGTCAATGGCAAAGCTCCAGGGGCTTAAATGGGATCAGTACTGGTCCCGCTCTCTTTCTTCATCTCCCACGGATGAAGCCTGGGAAGGTTCCTCTGTTAGCCATCTGACTGTGTTGCACTGAATAGCACTTGCAAATCAATTACACTATTTTTTGTGGAATAAAATGCTATTAGCTCAGGTAACTGTATCAGAAGCTAGTCTTAAAAATTAGAAGAATACAAGATTATTAAAATGCACATAAAACCTTTTTGTCACATTTCCGCCCAAATCACTTGGGTTCAGTTGAGGCACCCGGACCTGAACATCAGGACTTCTCTTAAGCCAAATGCTGATCCAGCATTACTTGATGCCACTTTAATTAAAAGCCCCCCAGACCTCAATGTTATCATGCAAGAAACGATACAGAACATCAAAGCTCATTTCGACATTTGCAGTACACTAAAGTTCTTAAAATTCAGAGCGTTTCATGTTTAACAGTAACCCTTTTTAAAAAAGCATTTGTGGAAGCAAATTTATTGCACAGAGTTAGCATAGTCTAGGAAATTAATGAACAGCAAAAAGGTCAGACACATGTGCTTTCCTTGTGCTCTGAATAAAAATACCCTAGTGATACAGTTCAATATCTATTTCTATCGTAAACAATATGCTGCCATATTATATATAACTATGGCATATATATGCCATGGCATATATAATGTGGCATATATATATGCCTTACATAACCCCCAAAGGGGGTTTTCGTGCTTGCATTATAACCATCATTATTTTCCTTTCCTTAGAGTTCCTCTACTGGAAAGGGATGCCTTCACTGAGAGTGGAGAGCTGACAGAGTGCTGACATACTTGTGCTTGAACGCAGTGTTACGCTGTAGCGATTCAGCCACCTTGCAAGCAAGACAAAAAAAAAAATCCCATGGAAGTGGCAGAGCAGGATGGAGCCACCAAGAGACAGGAGCTGGCAGAACTCCACAATCTCCAGCTCCTCCTCAGGTCCTGCTTAAATGCATCTGCCTCTCCCTCACGGAAGCATCAGGACACCAGCTTACAAACATGGTCACTTCCCACAGCCGGAGCAGAGACAAACACATAGGTGACGAGACTGATTTCTACAGCAGAAACCTCCATTAGGTACAACTGACTCTACCTGTTTATTTTGCATTGCCGAAAGGAGGATATGCAAAAGCTTCTAGTTTCCCTACACCTTTTTCTATTTTTTTTGTTGCTTTCTACTAGCACGTATAAAATGTCTTATTGCAAATGGCAAAACATTTCTTACAATATATAAGCTCTGCTCTTTGGAGTTGACCTACACTCCTTGCTTCAGCTGTCATTCTTCTTAGAGATCAAGGGCAGTTTTGCTTTATTTTGCATTTTTTTTCCTGTACAAGCCAGTGCGCCACTGACCACATTTCTCTACACCATTTCTAACAAGAGCAGCTTTGGTGGCAAAGGCCATTTTAGCTTCACTTACCTTCAAAGGTGTTCCTGTTTCTGAAATGAATGGTTTAACAAGGAAATGCACTGACAACAAAGAGAGGAATGGATACATCTGACAAAATACACACACAAGACCAAAACAATACAAAAGCGAGGAGATTGAAAAAAAAAAAATCAAAATCAAAACCACTGTGAATGCTTTAAGTAGAACTGACAAGGGTCTCTCAAAGTGAATTTGATTGCTCATGGAAAAAAAGCCTTCAGAAAATGGGAAGATGCACTGAAATGAAAGGAAGGGGAGGGGATCTTTTTTTTGTGCCCAATTCCAAAAAAACAAAGTGTGTGTGTGTGGGGAGAGGGAAAAAAAAAAAAAGGAAGAAAAAAAGGAAAGAAATGGGCCAAAATAAGCCATAGAAAATGGAATTCTCACTAGAAAAATTAGAGAGAAACTCCAGCACACCTTGTGCGTTGTACATGCTGACAGAAGGGTTGTTATAGACCGCCGATTCCCCGAGCAATGTATTATAAGGGTTGTTAGTGCCATGAGGACGAAGCAGAGCATTGGTTATAAGATGATTAGCCATGGCTCCTGGAGCAGCCCGATAGAAAGACAGAGAAAAAAAAAACAACAAAAAAGGTCAATCAGGCAAATGTGGTATTAAAAAAAAGGGAAAAAGAACATTCAGAATGACAACAGTTGAAATAGTCCTGATTATAAGCAGCCAGCTAATTAGACTCAGAAAACTGTATGCCACTAAAGCAGAACAGATGTTACTGACGATGCACAAATCCAAACCAATGCAAAAGAAAATGTATCAGAAAGCAGATAAGCTACATTTATGGTGGGTTCCCCAGTCGCTCAGAGTGTAAGCAAGGCTATGCCCACATGCTTGCTACAAAGAAAGAAAGGAAGATGGCAACCTACACAATGTGGGGGGGAAGACTCTCTGGAAAGTGCCAAATGAATAAAAAAAAATATATAATGACTAACAGAAAACAGCACATTCAACTCCCACTATGGGCTAGGATCTCTTTTACCGTTCCTTTGCAATACATCTAAAATTGAAAAAGCAGAATTAAAAAGAAAGGATGGAGAATGCAGCCTCTCTGAAGGGTCTTGGCGTTTATCAGAGAGCAGCTGTTTCCTATGTCTAAGAGGGTGAGTTTGACTTCAGCTACTGCTCTGGTACCACTGTCAAGCACATCCACAACCACCTGAATTCACCCCTGAAGGCGAGAGCACTGCAGCTCCATCAGGTGTTCCTAACAGGAGTGAGAGTGGCCCTGGAGACGCACGTTTCAAGGTTCTCCATTTGCCCTGCCAACACCTTGTTTCCCCACTCCCAGACCTCTTTGCTGTCATTTCCAAGCACTCAGCCAGCAGTTGTCCTCCCGCTTTGGTTTATCCCTTGGAGTTGCAGCCTCTGTGCTTCTTTCCAGGATCATCACATCTTAGCAGATGGCTGCCAAGATCTACCTTGATTCCTACTGTAGGCATCAACCTATGAAGCAAAGCCTTCCCCTGACCTTTTAGCTGACCTACAGGACCAAAACACTCATTAAGCCCTTGCTCCAAATCTCCTCTGGAATCCAAAGAGATGACCAACTCAAAATCTTGCCCCCAGGGCCTTTCCCACTGTCATCAATAGAGACCTAGAGCAGGAATACTTCAAGGACACAGCAAGGTTTTTACTTCCAGGGCTAAACTGTTAAGACAAAACCTTTCCACCAGGAAAGTAAGTCTTTGGTGGGGCAGCTAGAGCTAGCCAGGACAGGGCTGTCAGAGGGCTCAGGTCACCTGGCTGTCACCAACATCTGATAGCCCCAACCCAAACAAGCAACCAAAAGCCAATCCCCAAACCCAGCAATCCTGGCAGGGATGCCTTTGTCAACGGCTGGGGTATGCAAACCCCACTTGGCTCTTTTAGGAGTGAAGGTGGCCCTGTGGCATGGAGGAGGCAGTCTTTGTGAGGCATGTGGTGTGTTGGGTACAATCTCTTCTCTGCAACTCATTACCTGATTTTTCTTTTCTTTCCTTTTCTTTCTTTTTTTCTTTTTTTTTTCTTTTTTGATGGAGTTGCTGAGGATACATAAGCCCCAAGGGCTTCTGGCTGGTACAGATCCCCTTAGCGGTGACCTCTCTGAAAGTTCACCCCTACTAATTATTTTTAAAAAAGCAAAAAATGGCCAAACCTAAGTCTAGGTGGAGGCCGCCAGAGCTGCTTCCTGCGATGCTTGTATGCTGGCCTGTCTCCATTTCCCAGGACAGTGTTTTGCCATGTCTGTGCAGGTAGAGGAGAGTCAGACCGCTCTCCTGCCTCTCCCTCATCCTCCCCCAGCCCCAGGCAGATGGTGTTAGCAGATCACTTAATCGGTCTTTTGAGCACAGGACAAAGTAGAAGGCAGTGCTGTATGGGGGCTGCATGCCAGGGAGGCTCCTTGACACATGCAGCTGAAAAAAAAAGACTTGTTTTCTCTCACCTGATATTTTTGGCTATGCTGATGGAAAGCAAGATGAACTGTTGTGTTTGGAAATAAGGAAACAAAGCTGTCTCCTGTAAGAAAACATTATATGAACGCTTAACTAAGCAACCTTGCATGTAACTAATAGGTAAATGAGTCAATTCGTTCTTTCTGGTAATGTATTTTCCATCAATCTCGTGTATACCTGGGATGAGGGGCTGCAGGAATCGCTTCTCTTCTTGCACTAGTTTTAAACCAGCATGAGTACTAAGTCCATTAGAATTGTTTCTGCTTTCATCCCACTTCTAATCAAGCTCAGCCATAAAAGATTCAAAAAGGGACTCACTTTTATACAGGTAATGGGAATGTCCTGTGTTAATGCCAGCCATAAATCCCGAAGTGATATAATCCTCCCGTTTGAGATTTAAGCCAATCTCCAACTTGGTCCTTATGAGATTTGATATGGAGAAGAATATACCCACCGCGTGGTTTTGAATGCTTTAGCTTGAGGCATCTTTAAATGGAAACTGCCAGAAAGAACATCTCACTTGATATATCCCTGGCCTGATCTTGTCGAGTGATCCCTAGCAGGCGGGAACAAGCTGATCCTGCCATGGCTGCACAGGTCAAGCCGTTTTGCACAGGGTATGCTCTTGCCAGGTGACAAGAGAAGAGGAGAAGGGACCAACCTGTGTCAGCACTTAATACTTTGCTCGCCTGCATTCGCTGGTGTAGTGGGCTCTGAAGTGAGCTAAACTCACACGACCCTGGCTCTTTTGGGCTGTTACAAACCAGATAGTTTCTGGCAAATTTTAATGCAGATACATGATTCTGACTATAAACTTGGCAGAAAGTTGAAAATACAGCATAAGTCATTTTTGCTCTCTTGGGTGTGTAAAAGAGGAGGCTTGGTACAACAAAACAGCCACCCTTTCCTGTATGCAGCTACTAAGCAAAAGATGCAGTCATCTTCTGCCTTCCTTTCCCTTGATTGCTGAGGGTGTTAGGATTTTTTTAATTTACTGATCAAAATACCACTTTCGACGGCAGTACTGAGTAATTCTCCTGATGCAAATCCAAACCAAACCCACTGCTAACACGTTCAGCTACCTTTTAATACTTTCAGAAACCCAACTGGGCCCTCAGCACTCTGCGGTTGGTTCCCGTCACAGTGGGCCGGCCACGGCAAACTTCACACTCTCTGTGGGTCACAGTAAACGTAACCTTTGGCATCGTAAAACCAAAATGATACGTACCTTGTATTCATTAAATTGGACTCTTGTTTCTCCCTAACTGCTCTAGAGCTACAACATTCCCAGCCTCAAAGGATGCTGAGAGAGAAGGACTGCATTCAGGCTCCAAAGAGCCTACAGTTAAAGCTTTAGATAAAACAATAATACACCAAACAAATCCCCATTATTGGGTTTCTCCTTCCCGGGAGGGAGAAAGAAAAAAGTAACACCAGCCATACATTTAAGTATCATCCTGCCTTTTTCATAACACTTTATCATTGCTATAGCAACCAACAGGGCTATTAGGAAGAATGGATTAGGTCTGCAAGATGAGGCTTGAGCAGAAAGAGTAGGTAGACTACCTACTCTTGCTTGCATGAAAATGGCCTTGGTAATAAACGGCCAACAAAAACCCAGTAAAGCAAGCACAGGATCAAAACGGCATGCTTTCCCAAAATACCATGAGAGAAAGCAGAGTCTTATTCTGCAGCCCCATGTGTGGGTGTGCAGCAAAGGCCAGGCGCCGGGGCTGCGACTGCAAAGGTCAATGCGTGTCCGGGGACCGAAAAAGCAGAAAGAGCAGGGCTGCAGGTGCCTGTCGACTGCCCCGAATCTCTTCCCCTGCAGAGTGCTCTCAGGATGTAACCCTCATCAGCTGTCTGGCTTGGTGTTGGCAATGTGCCTAATATCCTCAGCAAGCAGCAGTTGTTAATTGTTTATTTTTATTTATTCACTTATGGCTGGATCCTCGGCTCTCAGCATCTGTGGTGAGACACCGATTTCTCCCAGAAAAATCTCACAGCCCTGTGTCATCCTTGCTTCCCTACACTTGAGCAATAACATTTCTTACACAAACCCCTCCTTTGCCATCTCCTGAAGCACCTGAGCCCAGCACACAGCCACCACTGTTTATTTGCTTTAGTTAGGGTGACTGCCTTCAACTCAGCTGCACTGAAACACCTTCAGTTCTGTTAGTCAAAGATACCTTATTGAAAGCATTTCCAAAAGCCTGTCATACTCTGTACATGTGGGAGCATGAATTTGGAGCTGGAAAAATGATAGGGCTTCCAACTCACAGGCTCACCTGGGTATCTCCTTGTTCAGTGTGATGAGATCATTGCAACCAGCAAACATATTTAACAGCAGAACACACACCTCTACAAAAATATTCCCTACAACCATACTGGTATATCTACAGTCCCAAGCCTCCTTGTTTCCACTGATATACAACTAAAGATTACAGTTCAGTGCAAAACACAGCTACCAGGCCAACTCTGATATCCAAAATGACATTCAAATTCAGGTTTCTGGTAATGCCAGTGCTCAGTTCAAGGTTTCCTGATCCTGGATTTCCTCAAGTGAAGGATTTACAGATTGTGATCACAAGGAGAAAGGAACAATGCTCTTACAGAAGGCAAGAGTTAGCCAGGTAACACACAGATGCTCCTGTCCCTCTCACATTATCAGGGATCCTCCTGATCCAAGTACCAAAGATCCAGCCTTTCTTAATGGGTTTAAAAGGCTATGAGAAGCCATGGCGTGTGCTCAGGAGATCTGAAGGGTTGCACTTTTGACTTGCAAACTGAGAAAATCTGATAGGTAAACCAACCAGGACAAAGAAAATTAAAATCTCACAACATTTACCATCACTGTGACCACACACAGATGATTCAGATAGCTACAGTTAGCTGCTTTGTGTGCCTATTGAACGTAGATATTTTAATGACATTATGCAACCACATGGCACCTTTTTCTTCCTTTTCTAGACAGAAATTGATGTCCTTGATGCAGGACAACACTGAATGTATAAATAATTTTTTAGAAGAGTTTGGTGTTACGACTGTAAGGGAAAACTGCACCTTATTAAATACAAGTATGATTTACCCACTCATTGAAAGCAAAGGATGTAAATGATGACGACAAGCACATATTGCCAGACTCTAGATTACATCATTCAGGAACAAAATTCAAATAATTTCTTGTGGGTAGCTGGCTGACAAAGCCACAGAAAGGCATTTAGGTTAACATGAATCATCTGCATGGTCTACCCAACAGGAGGTGAAATGGATCCAACCGCTCCTCCAGACTGCTGAAAAATAGTGTCAGGCAGCATGGCTCTACCGAGCTGAAACGGCCTGAACAGAACTGCTTTAGCTGGGATCATCTGTCCATATAGGTAACAACGCCCTCATGTACTTTCTTTGGCTTCAAAAAAGCTTTACCTTTGCATGCCAAAATCAGCTCTATCCTTGCTATGTGCATTTTAGCAGGGCGGAAACTCACTGGGGATGGGGAGGTTTCCCCCACTGCCCAGCAGACATGCCAGAAGTGCAGTTTTGCTGACAAAGGAGACCAAACCAGTTAACAAATTTAATCGGGATGAACTAGGGAAATCAGCTGAATGCTGCAAAAATATCCATACAAAAGTCAGTATTTTCCAAATGAAATGTTTTCACTTTTTGTTCCAAGAGTGGTTTGTATGAAAGCTGACTTTAACTTTTTTGTATGATGTAATTTTTTCGTTAGAGTAGAAACAAAAATAAATAGCTTAGAAAAATCACATCTGAGTCATAACAAAATGTTTCATTGCCTCTGACCCAGCACTCCCAAAATGTAGTTTTTCTTGGGCTTTTTTTGGTTTGTTTTCAGAAGAAATAAACAATAACAAAAGTATGTACTGCTGTGTTTTTGGCCAACCTTAATATTTCTGTTTTCCCCCCATTTTGCCAACCATGCAGCTCCCTTCCTGCAGGGCTAGGGCATGGTGCTATACTCCTGCTCGTTCTGCCACCTGAAGCACCCAACTTATCTTGCTGTTCACAGCCACCATAAATCAAGTTCCTCAACTTCTCACACTTCATATACTTGACTTCAGACCACCCTAAAGAGACAAGTGACAGGCAGAGAGAACATGGACCTGAAGGTACTGCACGGTTTAGCCTGGACTTCAACGATATGGTTAGAGATGAAACCTCTCCCAAGTGTCCATAAAAAAACCCCACAGCATATGCAGCCTTACTCTAACCATAGTGAACAACTCATCTCCTTAACTCAAATGTTACAGAAATAGCCTCTCTGCACTGGCTTCAGTTCGTAAATTCTAACTGGTTCTGCACAGCACTTAGCATTAACTTACTTATTCCACTTTACTCTTGGGGAAAGAAAATACATTCCAAGTAGGTTAGTAGAAGTCAAACCTCTAGTCTTCTTTGTGACTTTCCTTACCAGCATTCAGCAGTGTCCTTTTCTGTGTTACAGGCAGAGTTTTCAAGTATTTAAAGAATACTGGTCTTCCACATGTTCACTTGCAATTTATTCCAACGATGAATGCAATTATGAAAAGTGAAATCACACATATTTGCTGGAGGACAACAGGTATTTTCAGCATTTTTCCTGGTTTCCTCCAACAAATGCTCTGACGTTTAGATTTATTGAGCTGTGTTCTTATAATAGCCAACAGGATTCAGTTAATAAACTTCAATAAACCTCCCTATTAAATTTCTCTCAAATAGGTTTGTTGTCACTTGCAGCATCTAATCTATTCATTGAGAAGCTATTAATACTGACTGCAGCGAAATAGAGTTTCAGCAAATGAGGTTGTTAAGCTCTGGGCCATCTTCTGCCAAATGAAACACCCTGTGCTTTTATGCAGAGACAGGGGAGGGAAAGTATTTCTTCGCCCCTTTTTTCCTTCCTTTCTTCTGCAATGATTTCAGATAACTAACCTCTGCTGGATTATAATCTGCAGACCATGTTCAAAACACACAGCTCGTCTACATCAATTTATACATATTTACCCACTCACTGATTCCTTCTCAACTGCCTGGAGCAGAAATGCTGTCCCAGGATGGGACATTTCACCACCACCAACCCTTCCAAGGGTTTATATGTCATTGTACCTCAACTATACAAACATGCATTATCTTCAATCCTTCTTGCTTATGCTTATTTCTCACTAGACCTGAGCTCTTACCCAAGAGGTGCAGAGAGACCTGCCTATGGTGGAAATTGGACCATACTTACAGGAATCTATATAAGCAGCCATGCTTTCTTCCTTCCTCCTTCACAGTCATCATATTAAGTTTGCTCTGCAGCAATACTCTGCTGGATCTAATACTCCCCAAAGCCTGCTCTGATTTCAGAAATTGCCTTGCCCTTACTTTTCCTCTTTAAATCTGATCCACCTAATGACTGAACTTCCAATTATATGGCTGTCAATCCTAAAATCAAAGCCAGTTTATAATATCTCCCAAAGGAAGAATGTCACGTCACTCACTGAAATCACTGCAACAAATCTCAGCTAACTCAGTCCAAGGCAGCAGAGAGGCAAAATAAACCAAAAGACAATCGACAGTGGGATTCATTTTGCACGTAGGCAGAAATAGGTGTTAAATTTCATAAGTTTTGATCCTCGATGCAGAAAATCATAATTCTCCTGGCATGAAATGTATGCCCGATTGAAAAAAAAAAAAAAAAAAAAAAAGGAAAAAAGAAAAAAACAGCAGAGGTTATTTGCTAGTCCAAAAGGATGCTGAGTTCCCCTTACAAACAGAAAATACTCCTCTGCTGTCATCTACCTGAAATTTCTCTCTACTTCATACGTGATTATCAGGATGGGTCATTTTGAGGCCAGATGTTGACATTTAGCCAAACCAACAGTTGCTTAACAGGGTTGCAGAGATTTATGGCTTGCAAACAGCTATCCCTCCCAGCTGATTTGGTGCAACTGCATCTGGACTACTCCCTCCAGATCCCTTCCAAATACGCCCTCTGGGGTGACGGGCCCCAGGCAGGAGTATTCATGGCGTCAGGGGAGGATGTGTGTAGTCTGTAAGGATTACAAGAGGGAACAGAAGAAGCAGAAAGGCACGAGGTATGAAACCAAGAGCTTCATCAGGAAAATACCAGTGGTGGTGAGATGGGGAGATAAAGGAATAGCCTCCTACACTGGGTAGAATGGAAATTTCAAAGTCCTGATATAAAATCAACCATGCAATTTCTTTTGCAGGTTCTTCATGGTGTTGTGAGCACTACTACAAGCATCCGTGGTGCTGGGACAGCAAACACTCTTGAACACCTTCTGCTCCCTAGGGAAGAGCAGAAGCTGCAGGACTCAAGAAACTGTGTCTGGACAAGATGCTACAAAACAGTCCGCAGGCTCACTCTGGATTAGCAGAGATACTGCCAGGGACTCTCACCTTGCTTCTTCATCCTTGATTTCCACCAAACAGCCAGGGGACACTTATGCACCTCTGAAAACCATTACTCCCTTCTCAAGTGGCAGCCTGGACCAAAAAGGAATAGAAACTGAACTTCTAATCATACTCCAGCGGCGGGAGGAGAGTAGCATTGCTGTTACCATTTCTGGCTAAACTACAGGACTCCAGGCTCCAAGACTGATGAATCCCTTGAAACAAAGACTGAATTTCCCAGGACTGAGGGCTTTGCTAGCCAGTGGGAAGGCAGATGCTTGAGGGCAAGGATCGCTGCATCCTTCAGGTTCATGCAGCACCTTGCCCCTGCTGACTCAGCAATGGTAAGCAAGGACAGTGTTAAGCACCAACTCCTCTCAGCACTCTGCAAAAAGGATAGGTTTTGGAGATAAGTGCCTTGTCTTAGATTTAAAGCAATGATGATGAAGAAATGAGATTTACATATCAGCAGATGATAGTCTCTGAATGGTCACAGAGGCTGCTGCCCTGTCGTGGCTTAACTCCAGCCAGCAACTAAGCACCACGCAGCCGCTCACTCACTCCTCCTCCCTCCCAGTGGGATGGGGAGGACAATCAGAAATAAAAGTAAAACTTGTGTTGAGATAAGAACAGTTTAATAACTAAAATAAAGTAGAATATAATAATAGTTATAACTGTAATGAAAAGGAATATAATAAAAAGAGAGAGAAATAAAACTCAAGAAAAGACAAGTGATTCACAATGCAGTTGCTCATCACCTGCTGACCAATGCCCAAGCAATGATCCACCCCTCCTCGCCAACTCCCCCCAGTTTATATACTGAGCATGACATTCTATGGTATGGAATATCCCTTTGGCTAGTTCGGGTCAGCTCTCCTTGCCATGCTCCTTCCCAGCTTCTTGTGTATCTGCTTGCTGGCAGAGCATGGGAAACTGAGCAATCCTTAATTTAGGATAAATGCTACTTAGCAACAACTAAAACATCAGTGTGTTATCAACATTATTCTCACACTAAATCCAAAACACAGCACTGTACCAGCTACTAGGAAGAAAATTAACTCTATCCCAGCCCAAACTAGGACATGCCCCTACCAGGGCCATCCCAGGCTCAACTTTGAGAAGTCCTCTCCGTTTACCTCCAGAAAACCCTGAGCATCACTGAAAACAGAGCACAAAGCATTTAAAGCATCTCCAGTGGGATCTCAGATTTAAATAGACACACCTCTTGGTTCACACCACATCCCCAGTCATGCAGTGATGGTACTCAGAAGAGCAAACTGTCTGCAGGAGTGTCCTGGTTTCAGCCGGGATAGGATTAATTTCATCCGAGGTTAAACCACAACAAGACAAACACTTTTCTCTAGTCCAATTATTTTTGAACTGTTTAGTGCTCAGAAAAAAAGAAGAATGCAAAGTATTTTTATATCCAGGAATATTTCGGTGAGTTCCCTCTAGGCATCTGCAGATGCATTCACGAACAAGGAAAGCAACTGCAGGCACCTTAGACATCGTGGGAGTCTGCTGCTCTGAAACTGTACCCCAGTATCACAACAGGAACAGAATAAAAGAACAAGTGATCTGGAAAACTTGAAAACATGCTTAAAAATTGCAGTGGTCATCACTAACTCTGCCTGCCAACTTGCGTGTTTGTACAGACACAACCTGCTAATTTAAAATGAAAAAATCTCCACACCATAAAACCATCTCTCTGAAAGACAGGATATGAAAACTGACTGACTTCGCAGGACAAACTGGGGCACTGTTTGCTGCCAACTGTAAAAAGAAAATAAATGGAAAGAAAACAGAGAAAGTATTTATTCTCTAATATATTCAAGTCACAAGAAGAGCCACAGGTGTTACTCAGAGCAGGTAAGAAGGGTTTAGACAGACTGTGATAGATCAGCTGATGGCGCCCTCTGAATGTCTTATCAAGATGAGTAGGGGTGGTTCCACCTCTCCCAGAGCTTGGCTGCTTGCTATTTGTTTTATATGCAACATAAATTCAGCAGAAATCTGACTGTCACACCGGTCACATCAATCCATCAAGGAGTGAATGAGCATCTTGAGAAAGACTGACGCATGACAACAGTAGTGCTTTCATGGTCCAAATTTCCACCTGCTCTCTGCTTTACCTAGGCACTGGCAGCAAAGGGTCAGCATTGCAAATGGGCTACAATGAGAAGCAATCGCTCTTTGATGTGTACTGGGGATGGGGTTTGAGATCCCTAGGGGAATCTTGACTTGATTTTCCTTTTTTCTAATTTGCTTTCCTTTTCCTTCTTTTTCTCTCCTCCTCTGCTTGTCTCTTCTTTTAATCACACCAAACTCCACTCTGTTTTCACTGCTGTATTGCCAAGTTATGTCCAGATCATGACACCCACCACCCCTGCAGACAGCTAAACCAAAGCACCTTCATCTTACAGCACTGAGACACATCTGGCAGCCCCCAGTTCTGAGCAGAAAGGGACGATCTGGGGAGAGCGACCCAAACCCGACTCACTGCAGTGCCCCAGCACTAACCCGCAGCTCCCGTCTTCTGGAGTGACAGTCTCCTACCAAAGGAAGAATTTCACCTTCTACTGTGTTTTCTAAATAACTGCTTCCTAAAAATGCAGGATAATATGGCCACCTGAAGATAATTTAAAACTTCACCCACCCTCCCTGCAACACACACAGTCATCCCTGCTGAGTTAACAGCATAGATACAATTTCAGCCTGGAAATCACAGCTTAATTATATTTTTGGGTGGGTGGGAGGAATTTGATGGGAGATTTCATTTAGGAAACAATCAGGTCTCGGTTGGGTTAGAAATCAGGATATTAATGTTCTTCATTTTAATCTTCCTCTCTGACTCAGATTCCCACTGTTTGAATTTGAGCTCAATTTGTTCTGTTCATTATGAAGAAATCCACATGAATTTGACATTAAACTGATTATCTCTGAAAACAGTAGCAATAATTTCCCTTTTTCCTGTGTACGTTTCAGATTAAGTCTTTGTGGTTGATATAAAAACGCAGGGGAGAAATAATAAAGCAAAGGGAAATCAAGTATTTATTCTGGAGCGCTACTTAGAAGCTGAGACATGCAATGACATTTATGCATTTGGGAAGGAAAAGCAAGGGGTAGGGACAAACAATACCCTCATTTCCATTTCCCATTTCAGCCCATTTGCATGGGAACAAACAGGGAGTGAATACGGCTTTCCTAACCAGGAATAGTAGCTGGTGTGCCAATACTGGGGGTCTTAGGGTTTTGCGATGACTGTTTGGCGGGATTTGCTGGCAAGGGTGTGCTCCCTCATGAACAGACCCGATGAGACACACCAGGGACCCACACCCCCTGCTCAGCCGTGGGCACCCAGTCCTTGCCTCCTATCTGTCTCCTGACTGGACCATGGACCTGGGCTGTAGTTGAGTTTCCATCCCTGTCTTCACCAACATCTCCTGCTGCTTTGGGTTGGACCCTGGACCTGGTTCATCCCCTCACCTTGTCCAGAGCTGTGGATGGACCTTGCTCCCAGCACCCAGCTCTGCCTGCTGGCTTAAGTCCCTGTGGGACCATGCCCCAACAGTGAGGGCATGGCTTGTGCTTGAGTCCCGCTCAGCTCCCAGCTCTTCTCCCTCATGAAACAACTCTGCTCTTACAGCTCCCTGATGTTTCTTGCCCTTTGGATGAGTGGAGCAGCAATGTAGGCCACCAAGAAACCCCTCCAAGAGACCTCCGTGGATGAGGTTGGTGGGGACAGTGTGTAGCGCTTCGGGGGTGAGGGGGCATAAAGCATATATGCATATATCCAAAAGGCAAGAGATGCACATACCCCTGTTTGTTTAGCAAGACTGTTATTGGAATAAACTATTAAACTTGCTGTCTAGTTTGTAAGCCAAGACTCAGAGCATTGCAGCGGGAGTAGAGCACTTGTCCCAACACAACAGACTACTGAAGCAGTGTCTATTTTCAAAGAAATCTGGTGGCTTTACTCCTAGCCCATTTATTTCTCCAAAAAGGGAAAATCCATTAAGATACAGCAAGCATTTGCCACGGATGAAGATATAGTTCCCCTTATCTGCTAACTTGAATGGATATACATAGCTCCATCACTGCATTTTCCTGTAACAAAGCACTGCCTCAATCCAGTGACAAACTCTTTGTCTTTGCTGCTCTTGAGCCTCATCAGAACAAGGATCACTCCCTTCTTTAATAGGTAACGTACATTTTTCCTCTGGGGAAAAAAAAAATATCCCCCCCCCCCCCTTGAAAACCTGAAGGGTAACAAAGAACCATACAGTTCATGATGATTTTTTTTCTCTCCCCGTTGTCTCATATCCAAAGAGAGACTGTAATTACTGTATTACGTCTCACCTAAGACATGGATAAAAATAGGCTGGAGTTGCATTGCTGATTCATGCTATGACTGCTTGTTTGCAAGGTTGTGTGAGCTATCCAAGTGCTCCTGAGGTAGCTACTTGGATGTACCCAAAGCTCAGACCCATGCTGCACCCTCAGAGCCCCGCAGCAGTGCTCATGCTTACAGTGGTCCCCTACAATCCACTCCTCTTGCCATCAGCACTGTGCTGAGAGATATCCTGATTTTCCTTGCTGGCTCCGTCTGCGTGTACAGTACAGGTCCACAACTACGAATACCAAAGCACAAGCACAGCAGAATTGGAGTAACAGTAATGTTGTTAATTGCTTTTAATCTCTAGCTCTTTTTAAAAACTTTTCTTAGCCCAAGTACTAAAAAAATCTGATTATACAACCAAGCAGTCATCTGCTCCGCTTTTTCCTCATGAACCTAATACAAAGGAAATCTCTGTCTGCTACTTTCCCTTCATACATTCTACTTTTCAGTCTTCAAAGTAGTAAGTCTTAGCAAATAGTCCATCCTACATGTATCCCCTTTGGTCCAGTTTTATAGCATTGCATGCAAGTGTCTGTATCAAGACCACTTACTACAAACACCCTACAGGCAAAGGGAGACTCGTTTTTTCTACTCATGAGGTAATCAGCTTGGTACTGCTTTTACATCCCTGCAAGTTTTCAGCACTGGGAAAAGAAATGCAGAGCACAGGCTGGATGTGAAATAGATGGCAGAAATAACCAGCCAGACTCATGGTGGGAAAAACTGGGCAAGGTTGCAGAGTGGGAGTGCAAGGAACAGGGATTTCCTGGATCCTGAAACAGAGTCCATGACCATGGGATGGACAGGCATGCTCTTCATTCAATGGTAGAAGCGGAAATCCATGGTTGGTTTCTGTTCCCTTCCTCCTGATTTCAGTGGTATAACAACCCCAAATCCACACCGTTACTAAGCTGTAACAAGCAGCAAGGGGAAACAAATCCTGAAACATTTTGGACTAATTTGTAATTAGACGTTACCCTCAGGAGATATCTGAAATGGTCGTGTATGTCTTAGGAGTCATGAGTAAATATAGTTTTCATTACAGAACACATTACAACAGGCAAGTTTGGGGTTATGCCTGAAATTCCCGGTACGGTAAATGAGAATAAGAAAAATAACGTTATGGCCAATTACTTTGTGGGGGTGGGGGGGTAGTAGATAAAAGAGGATCTGGAGCAGAAAAAAAGCCATAATCAGTGTGATATCTGCTAAATCAGAAAAAGACATAATTACATGTTTAAAGGAGGGATGCACTAACACAGACACCACATTTCAGACGGATGCCCAGGAGCTTCATGGAGGAAGAAGGGGGGATGGGATGGGATGGTATAGAGAGATGCTGGTCATCATACAGGAATACAAACAGCTAGAGCAGTCTTGCCTGGGATGTTATCAAGTGGCAGGGGACTGCAAGCACTGTGAATGTGATTGGGAAAAAAAAGCTTAAATGAGAAAGTACCCCAGTTGAAGGATGTGTCACTGCTTTCTGCTCCCATGATAGAAACATGAAAACTCAGCGCTGGCCCAGGACATGGAGAAGTGGAGTTGGGCCAGGACCTGGAGAATGGGGTGATTCTGGGGAGAAAGGATAATTTTCTCCCTGTTTTAGAAAGGCAGCTGCTGTCTGAAGGCAATGTTTAATTTGGGATAATACAGATATTAGGCAAAAGATGTCTAGGCTGGAGAGAGACTTCTGAACAGGTATGCAAGTCTGTTGTATCAACCTTGGGCAGGGAAGGCTACTAACCATACAATTCAAGGCTCACACTTGACTCCTCTGAGCTTTTATTCTATGCTTGTAAATAAAATATTAATGAAACAACTCCTTTAAAGCTTGATATATATTTAAATATTAAGACGAAGACAAGAACTGTGAAAACCACATTGCCCCACTGGTCTGTTCAGGCTTCAGTTCTCTCTGGAGAGATGGAAGAAACAGCTTATGCTTTATGCAAAGCCCTAAGACCACAAACGTTTATTTTCATCTGGAATAAACAGGATGAAGTGTGAAATATATATCCCCCAATCTGTCAGTTGGGATTCCTGTTGATGTCAGGTATATTTTCCTACCAGAACTGACCACCTGCTGTTTTGGAGATGCTAACTCCCAAAGAAATGTTTTAACCTCCATTTTGCAGATAATTCTGTCTACCAGAAAATTAAAAAAACAACATTGTGCCTGCCTGTGTGAAAAAGAGGGAGGATGCCCCTAATATAATAGTACAACTTATTCAAGTCACTTAAGTGTCCCACCTAAATGGCTTCCCTTCCAAAACAGTTATTAGGCTGCTCCTGTAGTCAGTGGAGAGATTCAGGCCCTTCAGGTGATTCATCTCATCTGATGTTACACAAGGAAAATAGCTGAATGAAATCCGCTTTGAAGATGCCTCCCCCGGCAGCTCATTTCCCAACTGACCTTTAAATAACAGGCACATCTAGTAACAGGCTCTCACCACACTGGGATGAAGATTGCCCACTTGAAACCTCTTCACAGCTTTCCCAATTTATGGTCATACTCCCTCTTTGCACAGAAAAAAAAGCCTAAACTGAAAAAGGAGAGATTCCTTGGTTTTGCCGACGAGCCCAGAAGATCCTGTTTGCTAAAGCATTTCCCTTTGTAGCCTCAGCTGCATTGGAAAGCAAGTCAACTTCTGTGCTAACTAAAGGAGCAAACATTCCATGCATGACACATTTTTGTTTGTCACCGAGACGGAACGATGGATGGCTGAGAGAAACAGTGGTTCTTGCTGTAGCCTTTGTGCGACAACCGATCCCCCTCTAAATTTGCCCCAGAGAAGCCTGGCTGTAGCTCTCCAGTCTTCAATGCAAAGACAGAGAGATATGTGAGGGCAATGTATGTGGATAAATCAGCCATTTGCAGTAACAGCATCTTATAGCTCTCTTTATTAATGAATATTCAGTGCGAAGTGAAAATATCCTGGCACAAAAACCACCAGAGTGGGTTAAGGGAGAAAAGTACATCTCCATGTTAACTACATTGCCTTCCCCTTTGCACTGATTTAGGTGATACTTAAAATGTTCAGAGAACTGAACTGTATACCCCTAGTTCCCCAGCACTTGGTAGTCAGTATTACTAACAGCACAGTCAAAATCCTTCAAGCCTATCCTCAGGCAAAACACCCTAAAATCAGTGGGAATTCTGGGTCAAATAAAGACTGAATAAGAACCAAAGTCCCAACTCAATTCTCAGTTGAGCTTTGCAGTCCAACCATCAGGACAGGAAACACTTTTGATTTTCACCATCATGAGAGAACAGCTGGGCCCAGTAATCCCAGTTCTACCCCCTTTTAATTCCAGCATCAACTGGGCAGATACACAAAACAGAATTTGGCATCTGGTTGCTCAAGGCTAAGCCATAAAGTAATTGTACTGGCAGAGAAAGAAACCTATCTCTGAGGCTCTTTTTCTGGTATTCCCTTACTGTCACTTTCCTGCAACTCCCTGAAAAAGACTTTTTAAAAAAGCTGTTCAGATTTCCTCCTGTGCCAGGCACCACATTTTGTTTGGCATATACGTCTCTGATAGCCTTTCCTCCACAGATGTCTATAAAGTTCACATCAGTCAGTTCTTCAAACTAGGTATATTAACATCAACGCAGACAATTTTGTTCCAGGCACAGTTTTTTCTTACGTCTATGCTCTGCTGCTCATTTTTGCTCCTATAAAGATGACAGTTTTGCTACATACCCAGGCCAATCAGGACTCCTGTGATGCTTAACACAGGCTGTACAGTGCCGTAACAGCCTATTTTCACCATCAGCAATGAGGCCTGACACCTCAGCAGCTTCCGGCACTAGCAGTTTGCTGAGGGAAAGGGGAGATTTATTTTCAACTTTATTTCATTTACCTTTTGCTTTTCCTAACTCCCCTCCAGAAATGACAATTCTTGAAAATGCATGTGTAAAAATAAAGAAAAAAAAAAGGAAAAAAAGGCAACAACCACCACAAAACCTCCTCCCAGTTATCATTGTAACATTTCTTATGTGGGAGAATAGGGTCCAGTGCTGTTCGAGGTGAGAGGGAGAGGGAAAAGGGGCAACGCATTTCAGACTCCTTAAAACCATCACAAGAGTTAGAGATATGAAAAACAGTTTATAATTACCTCTGTTGAGTGAAGCTGAACTGTTTATATCTCCAGTAATAAAGGAAGACTCGGACTGCTTTCGAACTGTGTCATTCCACATCCTACGAATCCGGCTCTGAAGAGGGATTGAACCACAGCAGGTAATGAATTTTTAGCAGCTGCAGATAGGTTTCTTTCTGCCTCACTAAAGATGGCTATTGGCATGTCTAGCTCAGGATGAGACTTGTTTCTAGCCAGCTGTAACCAAGCGGTTGCTGTTTAGCTATAACCCACCTCATGTATGCCAGACCCTGCCTGCCTAACTTTATAACACAAATGCCTACCTCAAAGGAGTGCATAATTGGATTGCTTACATCTTAATTAAAAAAAAGCAATAGAAATCGTATACAAGAGAAACCCAGACCTGTGCAAGCTACAGATTTACCAATATAGCACCAAACAACAGAAAAATAACTTACACGCAGAAGCACACATGCTTCCTGTACTATCTCAGATAGCCTGTGTCTTATTTTTTGTGAAGTGTAACAGAAGAATTCATCTCTGTCTTGGTATCCCTGAATGAACAGAAGTCTTCTATAGCTACTATCCATCTTGGGGAATAAAATCCCCCACAAATGAATGACTTCTGTTCCCTACTGCGATGGGTTTGCCATCTGTGGTATAGCTTCTGCTGCTACGAATTTGTTGGCCTTCTGTCTTGTTTCTCAAATATGCTGTGGAGTATCTACCGCTGTGGCTTTTACACCACTGTCTTGCTCTTCCCCAATTAGATGTTGCAAAAGATAAAAAAATCGGTCAATATGTATCTTGCGAGTGGTTCCATCACAATCTTCATGTGAAGATGACTGGGGAACCCAGATGTCCAGAGGAAACTCTCCCTCACCTCACCTCTCAGAGTATGATGGACATGTCCCAGGGCTGCGTGAAAGTAGTGCGAGGTGGTGTGGGAGATCAGGAAGGCTGGTTCCCGCCGTGATACACCATGTCTTTCTTAATTGCTAAAAATGCAGTGCTTCCCGCAGTGGGATCTTAGCCATGTGAGATCTTCCAGGGCTTACTCATGTGGTCACAGCTGAAAAGTGCCTCCTAAGTCTACTCATTAACTATGTAGTAACAGCATCTCCTAATCATGCATTAGTCCTCTATAAATGGAAGCACAATGTGACATGAGGCCCATGCACTTTTACAGCAATTATTTTTCACCTGGACATTTAATCTATTGTATTTCTCTGACATGATCCATTGTGGATTAATTATTCTGTTTCATAAGTGCTTTTCAGAGAAAAAAAGGATCTTAGGAGTTTTCCTCCTCGTGGACTTCTCTGTTCAAAAGATAGGAATCAGATGCTTTCAACAACTCAGACTGATCTCCACCCACTCTCCATCACCAGTGTGAGGTCTCTCCTGCCTACAATGGATCTCAGGTGCTTCCATCCTTCCAAGGACAAGCTTCTGCAGGCAAAATAATCTTCCTTGGTACCTCAAACCTTGCCTGCCATGAGGGGACTGCTTCCAGGAGACTCAATTCACCCTCAAAAGGGTGTGTTTTCTTGTGCTGAGACTGCCAAGAGGGCCCATTAAAGTCAACTCTTCTCAGACAGGAGGGCACCTACCCAGTAGTTAAATTATATAAAACCAAAGGCTTTCAAATCAGCCACCTAAATGTGGCTGGATATGGTGAGTTTTGGACATTATTGATTACTGTGGGATTTGATGGAATACTGGAGAGAGGCTCCATATTCTATTGCTGTTATTTGTCCTGCATAACATCCAGACCTATGTAAATGTCAAAGTGGAGCTCTTGGATGACATCTTGAAAACCGTTGAAAATAAATGATAATTTGCTCCAAGACACAAATTGCAAATTAGGTTTTCCTGGAAGGTTATAAACTGGTACTCGCTGCATGTCTTTCATAATTTAATAGTGGAACTGTCATGTATAATTACTTCCATTAGTAATACTGAATAAATTTGTTTGGTTTCTATTGATTAAGAAGTAAGCTTCTTCATTTTATACGAACTGTTTGTCCATAAATCTGCATCTGTACTTATAAGTTAGCTTCAAAATTACTAAGTGCACAAATTACACAAAACCTGAATTTTCAGGTGACCAAAACATAACAAATCCAGTAATTTAGTGAGATAATCTGACCCCAATGGATTCTCCTAAGAGATCTATAAACTGAGCGAGGCAAGGAATTGATCAAAACACTGAATGCCAGAAAGTGAGCTCTTCCACTGTGAAGGCTATTGCAAGACCCTTGTAGTCTTTTTTTAGCAAAAAAACCCACTTGGTTGTTACAGCATCATTCCTGTACATGGCAATAGCTGTGACAACAACCTTTAGCTTGTGATTAAAGGATGTACTGCAGTGTAGCATAGCTAACAAAATACTCCCAGTTCCTGATTCCCATGGAGAGTGGGCAGGACAGCTCAAGTGATGACCACCCACCTGCCTCTAGAAGGCAAATTTGGACTTTTTATTCTCATCACAATTATTTGAAGGATCTTGGAGAGGCACTAATTGCCATCACATCCCAAGGGAAGCCACTGTGTTGAATTCTGGGAGAGAGGGAAATCTCTGTGGGTGCACTGGGGATAGCCCTAGAGCAGCTCCTTTGTTGCTAAGAGGAGCCTCCCTCCCAGCATAGCTGCAAAGGGTATTGGCATGGTGGTGCAAAGCACTGCGACATGAACAAGAAACGCAAGTTACCTGTGAGCCTGTGGAATATCTTCCAGGTGTCCGTGACCCCGAGGTTTTTCCTGAGCCGATAGAGCTCTCTGTACTTTTCCCACTACAGCAATGTGTACGCAAGCATTTTCCATACTCTTTACGTACCTAGCCAAGGAAAGAGCAGAAGTGAGTTAGCGGTAGCTCCTCCTCCAACCCACCACCTTCCGATTTTCAACAGAGTCCCTGATTTACCCTCAGTGGTTCATTAAAACAACAGCTGTTGCAGTACGCAAGGAAGAAGCCTATTACACATTGCAGCTCTCAATATGTGAGCTCACTGTTTACAATGGTGTAAGGGACTGCTTTTATGCAGCAAAGCTGCTCGTTGACACCAGTCGGTTGTAGCTTTCTCTGAGGCACATCAAAGGAGCATGGGAGGAACTACAGATACACTATTTATGACTGAAAATTAATATCCTCATAGATTTTATATAAACTAGCATACTGGCTTATCAAGGTACTAGAAGTTATTGCTTCTGGCAGGGGACTAAGAAGAAAAATTCCAGAAGAAACATATAAGAGCTATAGATTTTTATTATTTTTTTAATTATTTCCTGCAGTCAAACTGAAACTAAAGGAAGCCAGCAGCCCTAGAGATTAATTCCCAGTGCACAGGGGTGGCCGGAGCCTGCTTTCCCACAGCACTGTGCAAGGCAGTCATGTTTTAAATGGGCATCACAATCAAACTGAGACATCTTCTTGCCTGGAGTAAAGCCCTGCCACCTCCTTTGCTTCTGGGAAATTACACTGACTTGTGCCAGGGCAGGATCTGAGCTTTGACTGAGCTTCAGGTGTTACTTTTTATAGGCAGCAATACCCAGAAACCAGATGGGACAAGTCTGAAAATGAGGAGACTGTACTGAAAAGCCAAAAGCAAGTCATGTTGCCCACTGACAAACAAAAGCCCCAAAATACCCATGCATGTCCAAAACACCAGTTGAGATTCCTTGGAGCATGCAGTTAGCTGTGAAATATTGCCAGACTATCTACGAGCATTTCAAAACTCTGTGAAACAACTGTTTGAATAGCAAATTACAACTTTTTCATTAGGTTCTTCCTTAAGTGCTTGAGACAAACACAATACCATGAGTGCCCAATATGCCCGAGTGCCTAATCAATCCTTTGCTGAGAGAAAATAATTCAATTGCTTTAATTAGCCACCCACTGCTTGCCTCTCTGCATCTTTTTGCTGATTTTCTAGCCCATGATAGATAGGAAAGGATTATTTTTTTTAACTTCTCTCAATTAATTCCTCCCTCAGCTCTTGGGTCAGAGAGATGCATCCACCCCACAGCAAGGTACTAGCTGCATTCTCCTTCCCTCTATGCAGCTGTAAATCAGGAGCGATCCCACAGTCATCAGTGATGGTTTAAGGGTGTAGACTGGCTTGAAACAGAAAAAGAGAATGGTTCTTCCATGCCGAGTGAGCACCCTGATAGCCAAGGAGGCTGTGGTGCCACTCCAGGATGCTGGGCTAGGGACTGACCCTTTGCAAGGTGCATTGGAGGAAAGATGATGGACCAGTGAGACTGGTCCAGAAATTCAAACTCCTCGTCAAAGAGGCACCTGCCGGTTTAATTAGCGATAGTGATGCTTCCTACATTCTTATCATCTTGCCTGGAAATTTTCTGGCTGAAAGTTTTGGGATCATCAGCAGGCAGTTGCATCTCAACAAAGCTTTTAAGCTTTTTAAGATGCACAAATTTGAGATGAAATGACAAGGACAAAAAACTCTGAACCCCAGAAGTCTTCGTTTGGTTTCAAGAATGACATTTTGCACAGCTCTGCAGATCCTTCCAGAGGTATCACTTGCAGAACTCACTTGCTACAATGAATTTTGCTTGCTTTCATAGGTCAGATCTCCCTTTCCTGTACAGGAAAATGTGGGTAACACAGGAGCAAGCTCAGGGCTCTCAATGGAGAACAGACCTCAGCATGGCCCTGACTTTACCCAGTAAGCCATTTCACTAAAAGCCACTGGTTACACTGAGAAACTGGGACCCAGATGTATCCATGTATAAATCTTCCCTATGTTTATACTGGATAAAGAAACTGCCCTTTGAAACCAAGATGTACATAAAAAATTACCAGCAGACATGCACAGAATTGGAGAGCTCCGTACTACTGAATTTCAGTGGAGAATAAAATGGTTCTTAAAAATATTTATTACTGATTGTCAGAGGTTGTAAGTTTGATCTACATATACACACAAGAGATTTTTATTTTGATTTTTTTTTCCTAGAGTTTACCTAAGTTACTCCACTGCTATCTTGCAAATGTTAACTGGGGCATACTTCAAGTTCCACCAAGAAGCACTTACTGTGCTTGCTTTGAGGAAGATTTCCAAAAGCCCACATTAGGACTGCGCAATACAAAGGCTAACAAACTGTTGCAGAGCGTAGGTCCTTCAGTTCTTAAAAAATCAGGGGATGTAGCCTCTGCTTACATAACATCAACCCATATATGCTGCTATATGGGTGATTTCATGCAGGGACTGCTAATGAAGATGTAAAGCTCACTTTGCTGTGAGCACTGAGCCACACAAGGACCCTCCGGATGCTTGTGGAGTTGCTCCCATCTCACACTGGGGAAGGAGAATCTGGATGATAGCAGGCAAAGTCCTTTTACATGTTCACTGCCGTAAAGCCCTGAAACTGTCAGCTGCCTTTTCCCTCGCCTCCGACTTGCTCGTTGTCAGTGCCCCCGCTGCTGATATGCCACTGCCACATATCTTCGTTATCAGTTCATTCCCCTGCATCTTGCTGGTTTCCAGTCTAAATACCACCCTTATTAGGTGCACAGAGATAAATCTGTGTGAGATGAATTCAGGGCACACTGATGATGTTATGCTGTGGTTGTTAGGCAACAAAACACCCCATTACTACCTCTTTTGCCACTGGGAACCATCTGTCTTACCTTCTTCTGGAGGACACAGTGGAAAATGAATATAAACATTCCCTGCAGAGAATTGAATATGGTGAAGAGATACGCCATGATGACTGTGCTTTCATTAATATACATGAGTCCAAATGCCCAGGTCAGTCCTAATAGGCAGAGTAGGGCTATTGCACCTATAACCCAGGACCTGTTAAGAGAAACAAAAAAAAAAAAAAAGGGATTGGTTTTTCATCTACAAAAGGCACACATCTACAAGCAGGAAGACTTTGCCCATGATTTTAGCAAAAAGAAAACAGCGCATCAAAATGAGTCATAGGGAGTGTTGTCTTCAAGCTGGATGCAGTTTACAAATCTTCAAGCTTGAGAAAACATACGGAAATGGAAATGTTAGCAGTGTAGAAATTTATCATAACGAAAGCATATTCGTAACCACAATGTTTCTTTTCCTTTTTTTTTAATGTAAAAGCAGTGTGTATGTAAATGACATGTAGATGCTATTTCTGCAAATGGCAGGAAAAGAAAATAAACCAACCAAAACAACAACTCTAAATGTCACTTTTTTAGTGTCCACTGGTTTCAATGGGGCAGGAGTGCCAGCTGGATTAGCCTCTTTATGCTTAACACCAAAACAAATGTACTGCTGCATTGTAGCTAGTCTCCCATATGCCTGTAAGCCAGATAAACAACTACAAGCAGGTGGGCAAGCCCTCACCACTTGCCAGATCAGCTTCACACAAGGAGGCTCTCTGCAATGCTGCTTCACACTTCTTCCACCTTGTGATGAGGGGAAATACATGTATACATGAGAGGAAATACATGTATAGGCGCTCACACATTGCATTTGCTAAAACAGTAGCTGCTGCCACACTTCTGCTCAGAGAAAAGGAGGGGCAATCCTTCTTTACATTGGCTACAAAACTGAGATTATTGCTTGCTCCACCCTGGGAGGGAAGCGAGACTAGGGATGCAGCCATTGCTTGGCCCCAGATGTTGTTCAAGCAAATGTGGGTAGCCTGCAGTTTCTGCTTGCCTTCTCCCAGAGACTTACTGTTTGGACAGACAGAGCTGGGGACATGGGATGGTTGCTGCATGTTATTTTCTTCAGTGCAGTTTCAGGAAAGCTGGAAGCTCTGCTGGGATGGCCAAGTTACCCTGCTAAATAACATTTAGTCATCTGCTAAATTAACTTCTGAGACTGACCTTCCAATACTAGGACATGAGATGAAGTGTGACAAGCGACAAGCAGGGTAGGAACTGGGTCCTGCTCCTAGCCACCTCCCTAGTTTCTGCATGCTAAATTACCTGTAACTTTAAAGGAATTGCTGCATAGGGGAGGGAGTCAACTTCTATCTGGGAAGCACAGCGGGAAGTGCATAGCCAACAGCACCATAAGCACCCCTTTGCCCTTTCCCTCAAGGCCTTGATTTTCATCTGTCTTCCCCTGGTATCATTAGGTGTAACATCATAAAAATGAATGCAATGACACCCAATCTTTGCACCCCTTCCTCACTGTTTAACCCTTCGGTTCCCCAAAGCAGACAAGCCTGAAGCCAGTCAGCACCTCTGCTTCCTTGTTCACCCCAAAGCAGCCTGGGGTGCTGCAGAAGGGCTCACAGGGACAACAGCCTGCCTACGTTTCTAAGGTACTTCAGCGTTGTAGAAACTTGGCCAGGGTTTGGATGTCTTTGGGCTTCCATCTGCTAAGCAGAGCATGGGGCAAGGGGGAAAAAGATGAAGCAGCAGTAGCTTAGGGGAAAAATAAGTCCTGCAGAGGTCAGGCAGGCAATCTCCACTATGAGACACCATGGCAGCTGCAGCCTCAAATCCTTTTCCCTTTAGCAGGGCTTGTCACAAACAGAAGCACATCGATGTTGTATTCATGTTTTCTGTTGTTTTTTTCTTTAGGTATTAGAATGAAAATACAGCATTAAGTCTTCCACTGAAGTTTATAAAATATGTATTATTCAACCACACAACCAGAAGAGCTCCCTAAGGTAACCACTTATTAAGGCAGTTCTTTAAAAATCACTATTATGTATCTAGCAGACCAGAACAGCTGCTTTGAAGCATTTCCAGTCAATCCTGCTAATAAATATTTAGCACAATGCAAATTGAAAATGCACTCTTGAAATCCTTCAGAAAGGTAGCCACTAGATAAAGTTTACAGCTTTAGCTGCTTGGTATATTTTTCTCCCTGAGATTCCACCATCAGTGAGAGCACATTATCATCTTAATTGCTTGCCAATTTAAAAAATACAAATAATTTTTTTTCCTTAAAAAAAGAAGAACAAATGAAGTGGAAAACACTTTTTTTTTTCCTCCTCCGTCTCTTCTCTTCCACGATTAAAAGCTTCCTGCGTTTACAGAGCCTTTTAAAAATGATTCCCAGGATATCAGAAAACTATTCTGCTCTGAAGCACAGCCAGTTCTTGAACCTGCCTAAAGAGCCTTTGGCTGCAGAGGTTTGCAGGAGCGAAACAGTTATTTAGTGAAAAAATGCTACCTTCAGTGATGGAAAGGAATCTGTGGGTGCAAACTGTACGTGTTACAGTGTTGTGCTTCAGAAAACAAGACCTGGAGATAAAGAGGGCGTGGAGATTACTTTGAATAGCTCCATCCCGTATCCACAATAAAAAAAAAAGAGCCAAGTGATGAAAGAGAACATGGGAATGATGCTGCAAGAATGAACACAAAGGACTCTTCACCAGAAGAACAAACTGAAAGTCTACTGCAAAGTTGATTTGTTTCTATTTTGTGCTACTGCACATTACTTTTTGGTTGCAGGAGAAAGAGCATGGATGCCCAAAGGCATGTAATGTCTAGGCATTTTTGGCTTTCTTCCCAGGTTTTTTTGGTGCGGCTTGTGGGTTTTGTTTTGCTCTTTGTACAGACTTGTTGTTGCTTTTTCATGGTTTTTCTTTTCCATAGTGCAATTTTATATCAATAAACAAACAAAACCATCCATGTTTTGGTGTAATTGAAAATCAGAGATTTACAATTAGGGACAATTATGTACTCCAGTGAGTAAAGAGACAGTCTCCCATGCACCAAACACAGATTTGCTTGTACTGCTCCCGTTAACTACAACAGAAATCATAGGGATTACCACCCATGTACCTTTCTGAGAATTTACTTCTGTATTTATATTACTCTAAAGCACTCTCAGTGACAGAGCACAGTGGATCAGAAGGTTGCTATTGGTATAACAAGTCTGTACGATACAGGAGTAACTTTGGAACATTCACCTTGAATTCAAGTAATGTCCAATCAAAGAATATAAAGCCAATATAGTGACAATTTGTTGGCAATACATATGCAGCACATTTACTCTGCATGTTAGCGTATGCCTGACCGTTTTCCTGCAGTTTGCTCTTCTGCCTCAAATGTGAATGACAGAAGCTTTAATGATTTTTCAATATTGATCTGACAGCTGGTTCATGAGACCACACTGATAAATGAAATTTATCAGCCATTCAGGTCATTCTTACTTGATGAAGGGTCTGTTATCCTCATAGCTAAAGAATGCGTAGACATAAAGACAAGAACACCAACATTAGAAATACAATGACATAGAGAATACACCTAACTGCTAGTCCCCCTCCCTTCTCCCACCAGCCATCACCAAAACCAAAGGCGGACTGGCATCAGGTGCTCCTGATAAACACCAGCCAGCCTGGCTTGCTGCCCCAGGGAATTGAAATACAACCAAGGACGCTGGCTTCATGCACAGAAGCGAGCACCATTAGCTGCGAGCTACAGCTACCCCTCCTGGCTCTGATAACACAACTGTCAATTGACTTCGAAATCTCTTTTAAAAATCATGGGTATCTCTGGAGAAGACGAGTTTTGAAACTCCAGTGTAGCCACCACAGAACGCTTTCATGTGTTCAGGTAGCAAAACTTTGCCATGCCTTCAGCACTCTCTGTCTGTGGTGCTGTAGTGTATTACAGGAACCTCTTTATTGCCATTTACTTTTTCATAAGTGTAACTCCCAAGTTGCCAGTTTACGAGCCAGACTGCAGTGTTATCTTCTTTTTGAGATAACAGCATTAGGATCTTCTAAAGCCCGGGGTGACAGGAAGTATTGACCTATTTACTTCTATTTCACGGGGAAGAACGAAGAAAGGACTCTGCCAAGCAAGAGTGCAAAGCAGCCTGCTGCAGTGAAGAAGCAGCCAAGATGGACCACTCAAAATGAGCTTCTGCCACTGTGGGACACAAGATTAGTGGCAGCTATTTTCCTAGGGGAGTGCCCCTGGCCTCCTGGGACAGGCTGTGTGCCTAACTCTGCCTGTGTGACGGGTGATGTGTAACACATGGGGAGGGCAGGCCAGTTCCCAGGCCTCCTTTCCCCCCTAGTGTGGAGCTTTTGAACCTGCGATCCCTTGCAGCGGCCACCATGGGTGCCAGAGACGGAGACTGGCTCAATATGTTCGTCTCATTGCCCCTGCCAATGTAGCCAGTGCCAGTCCATCCTGCTAAGATCTCCTTCGGTCAATACTGACAACCCATCAAGCTATACCCTCTGCTAAACAAACCACTCTGCTTGCAGGTGACCCGCTTCAGCTCGAGTTAGAAACAAGCTGCATTAAAGCTGAGTGATTTTCAGCAGTAACTTCTGACTGTGAGGGACACTAAGCATGTTCAAGGTGAGGCTTTGTGTTTTCTCCTCACAATGGCTAAAGCCATGTAGGGACAACTTCCACATCATTCACATGCACCTGAAACCACAGAGGGGCATCAACAGGAGCAGGATTTAGTCCTCATGGGAGGAAGGTGGTTTCACACAGTATATTGTGCAAAACATTCCCATTTTCCCCCCACCTTGTCCTTGGCTGAAACAGAAGAGGCAGTGATGCTGCCAGTCCCAGCTTTGCCCTGGCATGGTCACCTGGGGTCTTTGGGAAAGGGAGGGAACAGTCGTCGAATGAGGTGGATCTGGCCATGCTCATAACACTTGCACCAACCGTACTCTGAGCAGCAAGATATAAGCAGAGAACACACCATGGGGGACAAGGTAGCTGCTCCCAGGTCAGTAACAGGTAAGCAGTGCTATCTCAGCTTCAGCATCTACAGCATCCCTGGGCTGTAGCCCTCCCTGCCGCCATTGCCATTCCCACCTAGCCGTTGACCGCTCCCTGCAGTGCTACTCCAGCACTCAACCAGTCCCTTCAGCTTCCCTGGCTGCCACCCCTGCAGGGATCCCCCCTGGTCATCATCTGTCACACTGACAGCTGCTCACCTTAGATCTTGTGCCACATCTGTCAGTTGCATGAGGACATCTGAACTACATCTGAGGACATCTGAATGCCTAGGGCACTCAAAGGTAGTATCTAACAACATATGGGGAAAGCACAGAGCATATCAGGATCAGGAAGGAAGAAGGAAGCAAGAGTAGAGGAGGTGGCTTGATGCAGGGAGCTCAGTCCCTGCTTCCAAGACACAAGGAAAGCTCAGTTCCTTTGCCTTAACAAATCATAGGCTGAGACAGTTGTGACCTCAGCATCTGCAATGCATCTGGGCAGGTACTAGGAACACAGAAAAGCCATTGGTATTAAAAGACTCCCCCCTTAGCTGCACCAACGGGATTCTCCAGCCCATTCCAGCTGTGTAGCATGGTGTTGGTCAAATCCCCCTGATTCTCTTTGCCCTCTCATCTACTCAGCCTGCAAGATCATAGGGGCAGGTTCCTGTTGTGCTCGTGGTATGTGTAGCACCACAGGATCTGCAGCTCCCCCGCGATGCAATTAAATTAAAGGAAGATGTGAGACAGTCTGGAGCTCCCAGCCCAGCAATGTGGGCAGGAGCGGGGCATGAATTTCTATTACTGTGTTCACAAGCACTCAGGTTTTATAGCAAAGATTTTACTGTTGAAATGTCACTGGTGATAGCTTATAAAAAGAGAGAATTAGGGAAATTTTTTACTCTGTTGCTGCCATCCAGACCCCTGCAAAGTTTTTCAGTGATCTGTAATAATCTTTCTTCAAGGCAGCTGAAGGTTCCATTTCATATTTGTACGGACAAGACATGAAATTGGTAAACTTGGATTGCCTTTTAGCTTGAGGCTAACACTTCAAAGCATCTCAGGAGAAAACCGTCAAAAAGACCTGAGCAGTTTGTGCCCCATTTCTAATCTGGATGTGCCTAGGACCCACTGCCCAAAGCAAGCAGGTGCCTAAAGAAATGAGATTTTCAAAAACCCCTAACTCCCAAACACTTCAAATCTACAAATAGGACCTGCAGGACTTAAGTCTCTTATATCCCTCATGAAATACAGATCATTCCTTCTCATTTTACCAACTCAAGTGTTTTAAGAAGCTTAAATCTTGTGTAAGCAACTATTTGTGTCTAACAAAAATTACTCCAGAATGGGGTTTTTTTGCCCCTGGTAAAGTCCATGAAACCTATCAGTGCTGCAGTAATACTGTGTCATTATCTGCAATACATAAAAAACACCACTTAGACAAGAGAAAAGGTTGGAAGAGCCTTAGCTCACAGGAAAACGGAGCTGCTAACTGGAAAACTGAGATTATATTCGCTAACAATACAAGCAAGTAATAGTCGAAGCGGAAATCATTGGAAAACCTAGCCTAGCACAGCTTGAGATGCTAGATCTGAAGTTCTTTCTCCAGATTTAGACAAATTCTTCCAATTCCTCACAGTAAGGGATACAGCCCATTGAATTTAAACTATGTGACTCTGATCCCTCCACAGTTAATGGGAGACTGGTACCCCCAAAGAGCAATTTATCCCCTACAAGAACAGGTATTTAAGGTAGGTGAGGCTTTGCCATTCCCTGAAGAAATACCTTTCTCTACTGACTGCAGAGGAAACCTGAATGATGGCTTAGGTGGGGGCTTCACTTTCAAATACCTGAAGTTAAAAAGCTGATCTTTAGTGGTGGCATTATTCCTTTAACCTGCAAAATCTTACCTCACCTCCCCTGTGTTTCCTCACAACCCAGATGATGGATAGTGGATGGTCTACCGATCCATATAAATACCTAATTCATTTTCTAATCTTAAAAAAGCCCTGACTTTACCTTGGGGCAAAGACTTCTTAAGGTTAATTACACATCATGTAAAACTCTTTCAAAACCTTATTTAAGTTAGATGTCTTTCAATTTCCCAGAGTACTTTATCCTTCAATGATGAGAAAGGATTGTTCATATTCTATATTCCTGTGATATTTCCAGACCAATACTTTTTTTAAAAGTTGCTAAAATTAGCTATTTATTTAGCTATGTTTAGATGCTTAAGGAATTTCAAAACCAATGCATCCTAAACTAGGAAACCCCTTTTGCACTGCCTATCATTTTAAAACCCCAACATGCACCTTTTTGACACAAGGCAACTGAATTGCCAAAATATACACTGACAGCCCAATACAGAGGCACGGACAATCTGCAATTTATATTGTATGGTGAAAACCACTTCCATGTATGCAGATTAGCAATATCCTGGATTGCTAAAACCTTCATTTTTTTTCAGCAGGAAAAGTAAGTCAAGAATTTACCTTCACACACAGACTGGTCCTACAATCCTGCTGAACAGTGAAAGCCTGTTATCAAAAAGCAGCTATTCAGCTCTCAGTTAAAATGAATAATGTCTGGTCTTCTTACATTTTGAAAAGAGTTTACTTTTTTTTTTTAATATTTAATTTAACAAAGTGTAGTTTTTGAGACACTTTTAGAGTAAAACTGGGCCTTAAATAAACCCCTTCATAACTAATCAACTTCAGGTGTTATCATTTTATTCAACTCTTTATGGTTTAACATTACCTAACTTGAATTTATCACTCTTTTGACAATTCAAAGTATTTTCCCATCTCTCCAATAGCAGGAAAAGGCTCAGTAAGCACATGGACTCAGTGCTCGGGCCCCAAAATAACAGTTTGGCTAGCAATCAAAAACGCCGAAGTGAGTACACAGGACTTTTAGTAGCTGTTACGGGTGATGAAACCCAAATAAAAATAGATGGATGATGTGCCCCCTCGAAAGCATTTGGAAAGACCCATGGAATTAATTTTAATATTGTGCAAATAAAGCAGAGAGACAGACGTTTCCTGCAGGCAAGCATGAGAGAGACACAAAATAAAGTGTGCTATGCTGTCTCCCCACTGCCTGCCAATATGAGGCAGTAGGCATGTTTTGTTTTCCTTATTTTTTTTAAATTTCAAGGATTAGAAAAGATTGATTTATTGAACTGCTGAAAATCTACAGGAAGGGGTTGGAAAGTCCAGCACTCCCCTCATAAAGCAAATGGGTTCATTGCTAATTACTGAAGGAGCATCTTCATGGTGAGAAAAATCAATTGCAAGCAATAAAAGAGTGCTTAAAGGATTTTGCCTTCACGTTTCATGACAAAGTTACCACCTTGATGGCATGAAGCCAAATGTCTTCCTAATCGCCTTCCTTAGGCTGCTGGTATTCATCACAGAATCATCTAGGTTGGAAAGGACCTTGAAGATCATCTAGTCCAACTGTTAACCTAGCACTGACAGCTCCCAACTACACCATATCCCTCAGTGCTATGTCGACCCTACTCTTAAACACCTCCAGGGATGGGGACTCCACCACCTCCCTCACATGGCTTTCCAAGCCATCATTTCCAAGTCTTATCTTCTGGCTCCTGCACCCTTTCACAGGAGGTGGCCAGTCCCCTAAAGACATCTGTAACCATCTTGGGGGGTCACCTGGCCTGTCACCACTTCATTTGCAGAAGAAACCCCCGGATTTACATGCCTTGGAGATCTGTAAAGGTTGGGGTCCTACCTCCTGGCATAAGGGAAATTTTATATAGGTTGAAAGCCACTTCTGACTTCCAGCGGTAGCTCTGAAAATTTTTTTCAGACAAATGAGGCCAAACCTTCCTTGGCCCTACGTGATATCCAAGCACAGGATCTGGGCAACCTATGCCTGATTATTTCTGCCAAAGGCAAAGCATCTTCCCTTTCCCCCTCAACTCATTCGAGGAAGTCATGGCCTGCTTTCTGAGATTTGTTCTTAATTACTGCAATTGGAAAGAGCAATTTTGTTAAACTCATCTCATTTTCTATAAGTAATAAATTACCCTCAGAATTACTTACACTGTTTATTTCCTTTCTCCTAACTTCGAAAGGCATGGCATGATTATTCAAACCACACTGATGTGTAACCACATATCCAATATTGTTTCCACACGATATGGATTCACCAAAGCCTTTAGATACATTTGTATTATCCAAATAGCATCAGCAGGGCTTGCTGACAAAATACTTAAAATGTATGGCCTTTTAAAACAATAATCATGATTTACGGGTTCACAGAAGGACCTTAGGTATTTAATATCTTCCAGGACACCCTCCCAAATCGATAACCGCTCATTGATTTTTTTTTTTTTTAATTCTGAAATTCCCCCGTCACAGGGAAGATTAGTGCTTTACAATCACCATTCAACATTAAGGTGCCCATCACAAAAAATATAGATAAACAAGTAAAACCCAAAGCCCAGACAGTCAGATATTAACCAAACCCTTCTTTGAAAAACTCAGCAGCAGACTGCAACAAACAAAATCAGGTGCTGCCATCAACATCACTGGGCAAAAAAGGCATCCAGACAGAAGTGCAACCTCAGAAGTTTTTTCAGCACCAGCAGGGTTTCTGTCTCCTAGGTGCTCACAAACTCTGCACTCAGGCAAAATATAAATGTGCCATATCTTTTCTTGGTAGGAAGCTCATAAATACTTCATTTTGTGCCATCTCCAACGGATTTTTCTGGGTTTGGTTTAGGCTGCCTGTTCAAAGTTTACCCATCCAGAGATGCAGATGAAGCTATATAGGAGCAGCACTGAGTTACCCAGGGACTAGGAAGCATGGTGCTTTCTTACACAGGATCCAGATAGATGCTAAGTCAACTGCCAGGCTTGTGAAGGCACGGTACTCTCCCAAGGCCATATAAAATGCAAAGACTGTAGCCTGAGCTCCTGTACAAGGAAAGTGAGGCAGGCAGTTTCTAATGCCCAGCTCAGTACTCTGTGGCTAACATCTAAACTTTGCACAGGGGGAGGTTTTCCAAAGGAGAGAAAAAACTATTCCTCATTTTCAGAAGTACCCAGATCATTTGGTCATCCTTGCAAAACACTCCTGTCAAGTTTTCTGGTGACAGAGAATGTGCTGCCTGCACGTCCCAAGAACCATTAAAACACACACTTCATTTCACATCCGAGTTTATCCAGACCCAAACACTAGGCTGGGGGCTCTTTTTGTTCCCTAGGATCAGATTATCCTTTCCTGGAGCAGGAATCCAGGGATGATTCCTCTCCAAAAGGCATCCCTGGAGCTGCTGTAATCTGAGCCTGCAGTCCCCAGAAGTCAGTGGAGTCCAGGAATGCTGCATATAGCACAGCTGGCTGGGAAGGAGAGGTTTTTAACTCCCTATTCTTGAACAGCCCGCTGAGTTAAGTCTTTCTATTTTGTTAGCAGGGCTGTATGAAAATCTTAACAGAAAGTTCATTCTTTAGAGGCACTGCTATTTTATTTCACATTGTAAGTTACAGGTAATGGCCAGTCAGGATTTCGGGTCATGTTTAACAGAGGTTTACTGTGGCTCCTGTAAGCATTACATTCATTAGCTTGTGTTTCAAACCCTTCATATCTTGGCTTTCCACCACTCACGCCAAAGCATGTACCTCCTTGAAGCTGCATAGGTGCACGTAACCTCCTCTCCCCACTTGCTGCTCCAAAGAAATCTGCACGTTGCCACAGACCCTCAGCCCTTACTTTATCAGGAAATGCGAATGCTGAAGATACAGGATTGGGCCTTCTGCACCCAGAAGCTGTGCTGGGCACACTCCCAAGAGCTGGACCCCTTCGTTGCACCATGTCCTTGCTGTGCACTCCCAAGCAACCGCAAACCCAGAAGTAATGAAGGATTAAATTGCTGCTGTTCTGCAAGTTGAGTCCCCCAGATGAACCCAATGCAATATTCCATTCCAGACCCTTTGGCATCACAAACTATTTCCAAGTGTAGTGTCTTACAATTAAACAAGAAAGATCTGGAAACCAAGAGATGAGTTTAAAGCTCAGTAGAAAGACATCTTCCTACTTTCACTTGTTTCCAATGGCTAGAATAAAGCACAAATTAATCTTCCTTTAGTAAAAGGATACCTGCTACAAATTATTGTTCTGCATCGGTAATGTAAGCTCTTCCTACCAAAGGAGAAGGAATCTTGCATTTTCAAAAGTCTAACTCGGTCCTCACTGCACCAAACCCAGGATGTTTACTTCTCCTGCATTTCAATCAGCTGAGTAAATAAAACTAGACTGGTAAACCTCTGTTCCTGCCAGCACAATACCGCTGTGTTAAATCAAGGATTTAATTTAAACATATCCGCAGATGATTTTTGGAAGTTCTATTTAACCTTTGTTTTCAATTTTCTACCTAACTCTGAGGATTTTTTTATGACTTAAGAAAACCCACAGGACTGAAACAACAAGCTAATCTGGGGGCTGGGATTAGTCATGTCTCTTTAAATAAAATACATATGTTGAAGCAAGAAAATGAGCAGATAATCACTTACACCCATACAACATATGGGGAGAGCAGGATATGGCAATGGTTTGTAAAGGAGGCATATTTTCAAAAGGGGCTTCTCAGTTTTGTGCCTGATGCTTCTCGCCCCTTGCCTCCCCCAGCCTGGGCCGGACACCCTGAAACAGCCCGGACTGGGCTTTGCAAGTTTTTATATAGTAATAATCAATGCTGAGTCTTTGCATTTGGCTCCTACTTTTGGCTTTTATGTTGCACATTCTCAGATTTATTTCTGTAAGCCTGTGAGCAAGAGACTCCCACGGAAAAAAATGAAAAATAAAGGAGTATGGTGTGAGTTTTGTATCAAGTCAGAAACTTGGGAGAACATAATACTTTTTAATTTATCCATTAAATCAGGGCTGTGTGCCTTCAGCCCCAGACCATTTGAAGCTCCCACAGCAGCCAGCATGCTGAGGAGGGCTTGTTTTGGTCATTTGGGGATTGATCTCTGAAGGCTGCAGTGCAGGACATTTCTGCATCATCCCCATTAATGGGATTTCAGGGTGTGTTCTTGTGAACGTGGCACAATAGCTAAAAACATTATCTCCTGCATGTTCGGAATAAATAAATTTTTTCCAGTGAATTTCAGGTTTTTGATATAGTGCTTATTTTATTGTTGCAGAAGATGGGATGGGAGCAGGTTTCCACAAGAGGGAAGAAAGCTGCAACAAAACTACAGTAATTAATACCAGGATTAAAACTATCTCAAGGCCCCTAATTAATGCCTCTTTACCAACAAAAGGAGCTCCCAGCTAAGACTCTGGGTCTCCCTGTCTGAAAGAAAGAAAATTAAATTTCCAGGATGACTTTTGGCTGGGTTTCTATTGCACAAACCCAGGACTACAGCCTGCCATGTTCCTCTTTGAATTGGTCCCTGTGAGTTGTGCTTTACAAAAAGCATCCAGGTGGCCTATGGCACAAGCCAAGCTATACCCTCACTAAACCGATAATGCAATAGAATAGGACAAAAAGAGAAGTGAGCTGACAAGGCCCTTTGCCTCCTGCCTTCTTTTTAGCAGGTCCACAACTGCACTTGGCAGCTACGGCCGACGCGTCACCCTTCCAAAGTAAATAAAATAAAATCTCGTTGCCACATACTGCAGCACAGAAGAATGTCAGGAAGTCTGGTCTGGCCAGAGGAAATGCTAACAAACCCAACCGTGGCCAGGCAGCGCTGGGGGGAGAGGGGACAGGCACCTGCGGGAACTTCAAAGGAAAGGTTACGTCTGTAAGGAAGAGAAAGGATGGCTTCTGGTCTCTGCTAGGAAAGAGGAGGTTTCACCTTCTCCCCTCCAGCCATTTGGAGATGGCCTGTGTAACTTCAGGTGTGGCAGCTGCTTGGCCCCGTTGATGAATCCTTTCAATCCGCTCATAGGATTTGCCTTTTGTTAACTAAATAACTGCTCTCCCCACCCATTTTTTTAACAGTTTTACATGTCAGTAACTAAAACGCCCCACATTGTGCACAATAACAGCATACAGCAAAGACAGGACCTCAGATTTCAGTAGGTATGGTGAAGAGCCATCTGGATTACCATCAGTGTAGCCCCTTTTTTCTTCCCCTTTACTAATGCCACAATGACTCAAATGAGCACTATTTAAATGGCTGCAGAACAAGCTCTGTACTGCCACACAACACAAAGGCATTTGGGGAGGGGGTTCCTCTGAAATCCTCCATTTTGCACATAGAATGGGGGTTAAGCATCCGGAAATATGTGGATGGTTTGTCATGCTGCAGCATCTGGCACAGGTTGGATGAAAACCTGGTGTGAGAGGACCACAAGCAGCCACAGTACATGCCTGACCACCCAGAAAGGAGATGATGGATGGAAAACTGAAGAACCATGCTGGACTATTCACATATAGATGTATTTTCCTTTGTCACAGAAGGCTTCCTACAGGAATGTGAAATATAAAAAAGATTCAGCGTACTCCTGTCTATGACAGTCTGAGACATTTTGCACATCTAACATCTACCCGGCACAATGGAAAAGTGTGAAGGAGAGACTTTAGCTGCTCGACTCCAGAAATCACTCCACACGGCAGCAACCTCCGGTAAAACAGCCTCACAGCTGCTCTAAAGTATTCCAGCTGGTAACACGTCCTCGTGAGGAGCCATCTGCTAGCAAGAGTGCATTGATGCCGCACTGATACGCCTATAGTCTCCACTCGCAGGCTATAGATGCAAGCAGCACAGCAGGCTTCTGCCATCTAAAAAGCTTGCATAGTCCCTGGCTTGAAAGATCTGTCTTCTCTGCAAGCCTGTAAGGGCTGGGGAAATCAACCCTCCAAAATAAAGCCTTCTCAGCTACATTTGTTGACAGTGCATCAGTTCATGCTCACAAGCAATTTCGTGCACCCCCTGCATGCCACTTACACTCTCAAATGGGCCATGAGCAAGACACCAGTGATGTGGGAGAGCTACCAAAGACGAAACAGTGCTCCTCACTGCCCATCTCTGCTCACCTACGTTTGCTGACAAGCTGTGTAAAGATGAAAGAGCAATGGCCACAGTGACCTCGAGTGTCCAGAAACAGCCATTGGAAAAGGCTGGGAAGGAAAATCCCCTCCTGCCCCGCGTTTGGGGAGGCATGGGCAGAAGCTACACGCAGCACCCAAGAAGCAACCGTTTTGGTGTCCTTGTCTGCGTTACTTCATACTGAAGAGATCTTTAAAAGGCAGAAGAGATCTCCACTCTGGGTGAATCCTTAAAATTTCTGTTTTAACGTACTGAAGGAAGAAGTCAAACTGCACTTTTTCAAAAGGCTCTAGGTAAAAGCATGCTGCTTTTGGTGATGGTACGTGTTGTGAAATGGGAGCTAGTCTGCCCTCCTGGCATTGGTGGCAGTCACAGAAACTTTTACAGCTCCAAACAATGTATCCCATGTACACGAGCTGACATCTTTTCCTGACTACATGCCTCAAAAGCAGGACTAGAGCATGAACCGCACTGTCTCAGCAGGCGCAATCCATTGAATAGACTTAGTACCAACCTGCTATACAGGGAGGATGCTCTTGACACAGGGAGAAGGACCCACATATAGCTACCCTACTTCCCTCTTTAAAGTGCTAGGCTAAGCTGGAAAAGTTAACGTGGGTAAAAAATAAACTGACGCTGTAGTCATCAAATCTCTTGCTGGGTAACCCCTAGGAAACCAGTGGTCCACCGCGGGAATGTCAGATTCTCCCATGCTGGCATAATAATACAGGGACTGTTCCTGAAGGTTAGGGAAGTTTATTTTTACAACTTTGCACAGTGCCTACAAATCTTCCAGCCACACAGCATCTGGTTCAGGCACTGCCCTTTGAATGGCTTTTCTGTTGGTGCAGTAATTAAAGGTATCCCAGGTGACACCTGATACCTTATCAAGTTCATTAATTTAAGTGGAGTTATTTGGCTCTCTATTTTCTATACTTCATAATGTATTTCTAACCTTTAAAGTGACATAGGCAAGCACCAGATTGCAGGGGCGCTTATTAACAGCCTATTAAAATATTTTATGGCCTTTATTTTTATGTTGCCATAGGGAATCAACTATTTTGCTGTTGTTGAACAGGCTCAGGATTTATGTTGCGAGAGCTTCACCACAGCCTAACACTGAGCAGTGCTAGGAAATGAACTGGGAGAACAAACTCCCATTCAGCTCCCTGTGTGCCGTAAAGCTGTCATACGCAGATGGCAGCAAGGGGCCCTCCAGTGCAGGCCCTCAGTTTGGTTTGGTTTTTAAAATATAAACCAGTAAGATAAGATGCAAGGCTCTGAGACCATGCTGAGAGCCAGAAAAGTCAGTGCGTGTCTTGAGAAACAGATCTGGGTGTATTTTCACCAACCATATAGACCTACAGAGGTAAGCTCAGAAAGGATCTTCCTGGCCACCTATGAAATAACATGGTCTGTTGCTTTTTATTCCAGAGCTGCTGTATCACATCCACATTTTGCAACTGAGCTAGAGCCAATGACTTTGGAAGAAGACCACAATCTTACCTAGAAGATGACTACAATTTTACCTAGAAGATGACTATGATCTTACCTAAAAGTTTTCCAGAGATTGCAAGCCCCTCACACCCCTAGGAACATTCCCTCAAAGGTGAATTCTCTTCTTTGTTAAAAATCTGCACCTTCTAACTCAAGCATATCCAATATTAGGACAATACATGCCTTGGATTTAGAGACTTAACTTTGTCCTGCTTAGGTATTCAGAAATTATAGTCAAGTCCCTTCTGAAATTTTTGTTTTGATAAACTTCCTAGGGTGAGCTTGGGGTCTTCTTGAGTTTATATTTTGTTTCTCTTGTCTTTTCAAGCATAAAAAATAATTTGTAATGAAGCAACACATTTGGAAGGGTATCAGCAACACACTTAAGTATTTTAATGGCTTGTGTTTTCAAAACGTTTTAAAGAAGTCAGATCAGGAATAGACACTCATCTGCCAAAGAATCTTATAAAATATTTTACAATGACATTATAATTGACATAACTGGTTGTATAAACTCCTGGCATTTTAAACAAAGATACTAGAGATTAGCACAAGCAAGATTATTCAGTAGGCAATTATTATTTCTGCTTTAATTATAAGGGCTTTGTTGTTTTTTTTCCCCAGTTTTTAATTTAAATGTCATACTGCAAAGCTTTCTAGACAGATTTTGTGTGGGTAACCTTAGAAAGACTGTTCTCAGCGAGCAATCCCATAGCACTAATGCATGATGAGTAGTCATATTAATAAGTGTTATTAAATGTACCATTCCTTTAACACCTCATCCAAGACTGAAGGAAAGACTACTACGCTGGGATCAGTCCTGGTCATCCAGGAGAGACTGCTCCTCCAATTTCATTTTATAGCTAAGCGATGGCAGGAGATACAGAGGCACACTTGCAGAAGAGCCTGCCCACAACCTGGGCAGGGACAGACACGGCAAACAAGCACCCTGGGTGCCTGAGCTCACTGGGGTCTCCTGCATTTGTACAGGCTCCAGCCCCCTTTCCTCACAACCCTCAAAGAAGCAGCTGTGCCTAAGAAACTAAAACTTCATCCACAGGACCATGCCAGGTCATGGTACGCCAGTGGCACTGCAAGCCTTGTCTGCCTGGGAAGTTTAAGAGGGAAGACTGACGTAGTTTAAATTAAAGCTGCATCTGTGAGAGCAGCTCAGTGGTAAGAACAGTAACCTCGCTGAGAACTGTCTTGTAACTATGCAATTCAGTCATCTCCTAATAAGCTCCCCTCACGCCTCTTCCCCTGCTCCCACCATGGGAGAACCAACTTCTAGCTGTGTTGTACAATGCTCTCCTTTCCTGGGCTGGCAATACAGCACTGACTGCCAACAGTTTCCTCCTCCTGAAGTTCATTGGATGGTTTTATTAATTAGCAGGCTCCCCATCTTATCACGTGCTGCACCTGAAATCCCACTTCTATTTTTGAAGCAAGTAATTAAAACCAGAGGTACTTGAATAAACAGGCACTGATGGAGACTAATATTCTATCAATACAATGAAACAGCTTGCTAGGCAGTAAGATGCCCAGGCTCAGACGCTAACAGAGTCCAAGGGCAAAACATGCCTTGGCTGGCAAGCACATCCTCTAATGTGGGCACCTCCAAGTAAACCCCCAGTAACTTTGCTGAAACTAATCAGATTCTGGGGAGAATTTGGGTCATTAAATCTGTCAAGGGCCAAAACAAACAGAAAAGAAGTAAGGCTGTCACCCCTGGAGCACAAAGAAATAGTAATGATCAACAATTTCAACACCTTCCCTGTAGAGACTGCAATAATTAGCTGGTAATTATCAGGCATGATTTCCTTTTGCATAGAGGGACTAGGAGGTTACCTGCTTCAAGGACAGCAAATGGAACTTTGCTTCCTTCATGCATTGCATGGAAAATGCCACCACTGGCAGCCAAATCCCAATAAAGACAGTGCTTCACCATCAGCCACTTGTTGGTACCAATTAGAAACCACTCTGCAGTGCCATAACCCAGCATATTGCCCCTGGTTATCACTGCTGCCAGCGGAGTTTGTTCCCCTGTAAGCTCCTCAGAGGGGAACAGGAGCATACACAGCAAAAGACAGAAACAGGCAGAGAGAAAGAAAAAAACCCAACCACTTACTTGATATTGTCAAGACATCCAGATTCAGGTTTCAGTATGGCAGTATGATGAAACATTTTATAGAGAGCGATCCCGAGGAAGATGACATTAAGCTGCGGGGGGGGGGGGGGGGGGGGGGGGGGGGGGAGGGGAAAAAAAAAGAGGATTACGTGACATGGCACAACATGATGGGGAGAAAGTCAGCTTCTTCTCTGTAACAAATGAGTTGCTGTAGGAAATGAGGTCTCACTATAGTTTTAGAGTGACTGCATCACAGAAAATTGCCAAGCATGTTATAAGGTGAGCTGGCCTGTAGACTGCAGGACAGGTGATGCCACAGCATTACCAAAGCCATGGCAGTGCATTTGTTACTGATATGGGGCTGGTTCCAACATCAGCTGTAGTGCTTCAAATGATGTTATGGAAAATTAAAAATATTTTCTGTAACAGCTCTTCTGTGTCTGAGAGGTGTACAGTTGTGAAAAGTCATTCCAAGCGTCTTGCTTAGTGGCCCCATTGTAATGAAGCAAAAAAGCATCCTTTTCTGTGAATATATACTTTAAATACATTGTAATGGAAAGATGGGCTGGGAAACCACAACTGCTGAAGATGCTTAGCACAATGAAAAGCTGAAAAATTAAAAGGAAAAAGAGTTTGATTTGTGCTGTAAAAGATGTGATGGCGTTTTAATGCCTCAGTGTTACCAAGGCTGCCAATTCCTGGAAAGGAGTTCCCCCAAAAGCCCAGGCCAAGGTTTGCAACATAATCAAAAAGGGAAGATATCTTCCTTATGAATGAATTGCTTAAGGGGGAAAAAAACCTAACAGTTGTAGCTGGTGGCACAGTCCCCTCCCTTATGTGGAAGGCTGATGAAACAGCCCCCAGTTGCAGGAGAAGCAGAAGAAGCAGGGACAATGTCTGCATTGAAGTGAGAGTGCCTGGTTTGCTGTGTTAGCCAAACTGTAGTCTATTCAAAACAAAGGATGGTTTATTTAAGCCATATTGTAGCGATTAAAGTATAAGAAAACTCCAGCTGCCTCTAAAGTTGGGTTCTCTACCTTGCTGCTGTGTTAGCTGATACACTGGCAATGTGCTAACCGTGAAGTCACATAAGCTTCAACTTCTGCCAGGGAGGAAAAACCCCCATCAAACCTCTCTTCCAGTTTGGACTTCATTTCATTCCCCCCATCCCAGACTGCCCTTTTTTGCATGATCGATGCAAAGCTTTGCTCTGGAATTCAAAAGGGGGGGGTAGTGAATGGCATCAGAGTTTGGCACTTCTGAATGTCCAGTGATAGAAACCAAACTCAGCAAGCACTCGCTCCAAAGATCCCTGGCCTGTTTTGATCAAGTATTTTGCAATGCCAAGAGCCTCTCGTAATAAGCGTCTAATTGCTTGTGCCAGGTGGGGTCAAAGAAGAACATGCCTTTCTCAAATTAATCTGTGTAAATTAAAGATAAAGAGTAAAGGAACAGCAAAAGTTTTATTTCTTGACCTGAGAGATGGAGTAGTTAATTAGGAGTTCTTACCATAATTATCAAGGTCGCTGGTCCTATAAAGCTCCAAATGAAGTAGGTGTCAAGTCGGAGCCAACATCTGTAATGAAACACAGGGGAGAGAAGGCATTCAAGGACTGCACCCAGGACATACATCAAGAGTGAGCGAGTGACAGAGAAGAATGTGAGCTGCAAAACACGCCGGTGGGAGACAGGAAATATTACATTGCTTGTTCATTTAAATGCTGAATTATGTGCCCAATTTCTGACAGCGCTATTGATGGAGTAAGATAATTACCTCTGGAGGAAGCAGGGAGAAAATGGCACAAGGCCTAGTTGCTAAGGCTTCCTGCATCTGTTGGAAAAAAAACCTTAAAACTGTGGGGTTTTTTAAGGAAGGGGTCCGATGAGCATCCATGGAGCTTCTTCTTTGCTTTAAGCTCCTCTTGCCTCTCCAGCTCTGATGCAATGCAAGCTGTCTGTCAGCTGTCAAGCAAGATGACATTTCTCCGACAAGCAGATCAGAGCAAATTTGGTGCAAATAGGAAGCATGATTTGGATAACAGAAGGCTGAGGTTTAATTAGGTTCAGCAACTTCCTCTTTAGAGCATTTTATTTCTCTGAACCTCCGGAGTGTTTTGTTTCCACTAATGTTTCGAGGTTGCATATGGTCTGCGCTATCACATGAAGTTGATTCATGGCTTAAAACTAAATTATTAATCGCTTAATTTCAACCGCATTTAATACTCCCCACATTTTTTAAGGCCCCTGGGAAATTACATTTCCATTCCTAGTTCATTCCAGGCGACAGGAAGATAAAATGGAAGTGACTGGTTACAAGACAGACGAATATAAATTCCAAGAAAGTTTTGCACGATGTTTAAAATAATAGTGTCTTGTCGTGTTTGCAACACTGCAAATCACAGTTCCATTTATACACAGAGGACTAAGAAAGCATAAAACCATTCTACTAAACATCCGATGGAGTTTCATAATTAGGCAAGTGACAGGAACTGTGCATATGAATTTATCATGGTGGAAGAGATAGCAGTTCTCACAAATGACAGCTCTAGTGCACGTGCTGAATGTTTTTTCCCTTCCAATGGACTTTGCATTAGGCAGAAAGGTCTGTGCCAGCAGCCCCACGGAGATCAGCAGGAGCCACCTGCCGAGAGAATAAAACATGCCCTGAACCTCTACAACTGGGAGAAGCCAGGAGATGAATAAATTCAAAGATGTAGAGAAAGCTTCTCACTTCCCTCCCTGACCATATAAATTTCAGGTCTTGTCAGTGTTGAAGATGTTTCAATATACATATGGTCGTAACACTATTTGTCACAAATTAAAATACCATCACTTCCGTGACCGTCACTCCTGAACTGCCTCTGCAGCTGTTCATCCAGAATCTTCATGTGACAGCATCAAAATCTTAATGTGAGAGGCAAACAGAGACTTTCAGAGCAATTGTGAGGAAATCTTGTTTCCTCTGTGGCTGCAGAAGTTCAAGGTGATTTAGATGCAGCTGGTAATGGAACAACACGAGTGACTAGAGACTATTTGAGTCTCATTTCCTATAGGAAAGGGTTTATGCGATCATGACATCTGTGTATCACCCATAATAACATCTGAAATGTCGCCCAATTGCAACTAGATTTGACAGAGGAATAGAGGTTTCAAGGATAATGAAGTCCCTGTAAAAAGCCCTCTCCCCCATCCCTGAAAAAAGATGTCTGCATAGCAGCAGCTCACACATTACACGGCATTTCAGACTTTATATCTACCACATCCCATAGGAAAAAAGTATAACTAGAGCTTATGCCTCAGCTGCCACGTATAAATCAGGGAATATGCAGCCCCACAATTTTTTTCTACTGATAATAAGAGTGACGGTGCGTGGGAGAGGACTGAGAGGGTTGTTTGCTTTTTTTTTTTTAAAAATTAAAATATTTTGAACTTTTTGTCAGTTTAACATTTAAAATGTTCCCCAGCCCCTGCTGCACAGGAGTCAGGAGCACAGTGTATTTTCATTGCCAAGCAACTTGGTTTTCCTTCAGCACAAAGAGTGAAATGGCTCTTGGAAAGCCCAGGGAAAAGGAAAGACATAAACCCTCTCTTTACTCCTTAAAGCATGATGGCCAGCCATATGCTCACATCTGATGCAGCTGGTTTTGAATGCATATAGATTGGGACACGGGGAAAATCGGTGGAAGCTGAAATACAGCATGAGGGAAAAGCCATGCTGGGCTGAGTAAAGAAGCGTGAAGCAACTGGTTTCCTTTCCAGTCAGCCAAATGGATAAGTTTTCCACGCCATTCCCCTAAAAAATCTGTCTCTTCGGTTGTGGAGCACAATTCAGTGTCATAAGAGGGATGCTGTGGATGGGAAACAGATGAGGAGCCGGGTCCTGCCCTCGGGATAAGCAGGGGACAGGCATGGAGCAAAAAGGTCCCCTTCCAGTGAGAGATGGCTTCATCTAAGCAAGAGTACAGCTTGCAAAAATCAGAGAAGGCTTTTTCCCACCTCTCTACATCTTTAAAGAATGTGATGTCATTTTTTGTTTGTTTGAATAGAAGAATCATCTTTCTATGAAACTGTGTAAGACACTCAGTCTTGGGTGACTAAATGGAAAGCTGCAGGACTGCCTCTAATCTGCAGAGGGACTTAAAAAAGCTGGGGTTTTTTGTGGTCATCAGGAAGAGATGTAACTTTGAACCTGTTTTAAGTCATAGCTCATTAAAAATGCAAATTAAGACCAAAACATCAAAACACAGGCATCTCGCCAATTGCATTGAGGAGCTGTAAATTGCTAATCAGACAAGTACCACACTGAGCTTTTCTTCCCTTAAAAGACAAAAACCCACACGCACAATGAGCTGCATAAATGAGCTCCTCAAAACAAGGAAGCAATCAGGCAACTCACTTCCCAAAGTTGCTAATCTTGGGCTGCTGAGTTACTTCTGACCCCACATGCGCAGCTGCACCGTGAACATGGACTTGCTGCATTACAAGTTTAGACTTTGCTGCCACTAAGCAAACGAGCTGCTTCAGGGCTCAGTACAAGGCAGATTGGATTATCTGAAAATCTGCGGATGCAGGGAATGCTGCTCAAAACCCCACTGCTTCTTCCAAGACTCTCACCAGCATATTAGTGCTCGTAACGAGCTCTGTGGCACTGCTTTCCTTTACTTTTTAATTTCCTCCTTTTCCACAGTGACAAGCTGCTATATTCACCTAAAGCTTTTCCCAAGTAATAAAGACTACAAAGAGTTTACTCTATTTTCTGCATGAAGAGAAATCAAATACTAAACTATCCCTGGTGTGCATTAAATATAACTAATAAACAATCATTAGCTGCCATTGGACCATAAAATTTGAAGAGCCCTAAACATATCATGTTGTTCATGGGAGCTCAGCTGTTTGTTTCACGTGGCTATACAGCCTCCTTGTCTGGGTGCAGTAATGGGGATACGTATGCACAAGATGTGCCTTTGAAGGGCGCAATACAGGTTCTGCTTAAGGCAGTCCAGTGTCCACATTGCTCATGCTTCCTCCTCCAAATACCCAGCATGAACACTGAAAATAAAACAAGTTCAGTGGAGTCACCCAAGACAGACTGTGTTGTTAGAAGCTATTTTCCAAGCAACATTAACATGCATAAAATGTTGGCGGCTGGCTGATGGACTTGGAGGCTGCGTGCACACACCGGGCTTTCATTTTGCTTTCTGACAGCTGGATTGCTTATCATGTATATGCTGCTTTATAGCATACCAAAAAGGGGGGAGATGGGGGGGAGAAACCATAGAGAGATTCCTGTCATGATGAATTTGATCACCAGTGGATTAATATACCTACAAGTATGTTTTCTAAAATATATTGAACCATTCAAAGCATAGCTGCTTTCCTCTGAGGTTTGTAAGAGGCATTGATATGAAATCCAGGACAGTATGGGAATATGGAATAGCTTCTTGCTGTTGATTTTTGGATGGCCTGCTACTTGAGCGCATCCTCTCAAAGGGAGGCTGCTAAAGTCTTAACCCATCTTTTACTGAATTTTAGACACATCTTCAAACACTAACAACAACCGCAAATGCTATTTTCCTTCTGCATTTCACAGCACTGCCCACCATGATGCCTGACATCAGCTTCGGCCAGGAGATGGATGGATTTGGTTAACACACAGGAGAAGGCAAATGATGTAACTTTTTAAAACTGCAATCCCAGTATCTTTTTTTTTCAGCAAAACTTGATACATGGCCATTTAAGACACAGCAGCTGAAGACCTGGCCCATAAGAAACGGTCACTTGGAAGTTCATGTGAGCATTCCCAGAATCGCTTTGGCAATGTTGGGGGACCACTGTCTGCAGTGGGGCTTCCTGCTTTTCACCTTTACTTTAGAAATTACCATCAGAAAAACATTTCCAAATTATCTGGGGGGAAGGGCCAAGCACGACTCAGCTTGCTCATACGAACAGTCGCTGCTGGCTTGAATGGGATGATCTTTTAATGGAACCACTATGCTGCTGCTTGGTTATAAAAGCAAATTAATCTCCTAATATGAGTGGCTTGAACTGCTCTTACACAAAATCGCTTCAGAAAATCACAGGCACCAAGTGATGAGCAAAGAAACAGAGAACAACTGCCTGTTCTTGGCTATATAATCTGGGCATGCGTTACAGGAGGGTTGGATTTAGAAAGGAAGATGAAATCAAGAAAACCTACATTGGGTGTCTAAGCAAATCATTCTGAGATGTATGAATGGTGGCACCAAATGCCAGGCAAAAAACAAATAACACTAACAGCTCCATAAGTCCTGCTTAAACAAATGCAATAAATAATGGAGGGAGGCAAGTAATATATTCCAGAGGATGTTTTACAAAACCTGGCAAAACCAAGCAACTTCTTGCAATCAAATTATGTATGCCTGGCATATAGTTCACTACAAATTCTAATCAGTTCTACCCTTCTAATAACATTATACAGAAAAATACATCATCATCCATCAACCAGATGGAGCATGATAGTTATACAAAACATATTGTATGTTTTTTATTTTCCACTATGAGAACGTGATAAAATTGTGCACTCTGAAATTAGAGATTATAAATAAATATTTTAGGCTCTGCAAATCTCTGTAAATATTTATTTGCAAAATATTATATATACACGTTTAATCATTAAAAATACTACTTTATGCTGTGGGGAGGGAGAGAAATTTTACTGGCACAGACATAGGACTGCTGCCTCCTCAACACAAAGATAGCAAAGTTTTGTTGTTCGCCTCCAGTGAATTTCAGCCAAACTTTCTGCCTGTACCTCCCACGCCATGGAAACATTTGGGCACCCAAGGCCTGTTGGGAAAAGGCAGCGTATCCCATGGAATATGTTTATTTTGCTGTGCTTCAGAAAGGTCCATATATTCATTTAACAGGAGCAGAAACATTTCTGTTATGCAAAGCTGCCATGGTGCTTTATGGGAGCTGTGGTTAGGTGCCGTATGTTCCCACTCTCTACAGGCATCATGCTGCGTGCTGCTATCTCCCAGAACCTACACTGGTACTCAGGTTGTCCCTACAGAGCATCACAAGGGACTCTGCAAAGATGAGGGCAGATGCAAATCAACTGCTGTCTCATGTCCAAAGAAATACACTGGGCTTGTGGATGTCCTTTTACTATGAGGGAAGGAAGCAAGACATTTCCAACACCCAAAAGAAACAGAGAACTCTGAGAGAATGCAGTTGGTGCTAGCTTGCATTGCAAACTAGCTGTAATGCTGGGTTTTCCTGGTAGGCAGCCCAAAACATTGAGAGGGAAGTGAAAAGGATCGCTCTGGTGCTAGAAGCCCTGTGATGGTAATGCTACAGAAGTCACAGGGTGAACAGTGTAGAAGGCAGCCACTAAAACACCAGACTGCGAACCGGACCGGTGGGGACACAGCTTCAGCAGTGGCAGATGTGCTGGAGCATGTCAGCTGGCTTTCCAGGGAGCCAGACTCGTGGCCCTTTGGTTGTAACATGCTTGAGGCTCAATGTGCCCCATGTAAGCCACTGTGAAGAGACAGGTCCTCCACAGAAACACCGCAGTAAGAATAAATTTGTCTAAATGGACAAGGTAGAATGTTTCAATACCTGATTCAATGGGGGCTTATATATCACTCAAGACAGGATGTGAACAGAAGAGTTGGTTGGGGAAGAAAGCAGGTGGCAGCTGATGGAAACTATAATCAGCTGTTGTGTTACTTTTTCTTTGCCTCCTAGGCCTGTCAAAGTCGGTCAAAGTACTTTGAATAAATTGGTAGAGATCCTTGAAAACTTACTCCCTCCTACCTTTATCTGTGTGGGATATTTCCTTTCCAGAAAGTATGACATTTATACAAATTCAAGTTGCTGTTCTCCTACTCATGGGAGGAACACAATGCAAATATCCAGCTGGGGTCCAAGCCTACCTGCTTGGTACATGGATCATGAGCAGCTCCATTGCTCTACAGATTTGCTTCCACAAGGAACCAGGATCCTGTATACCAATAAGCTTTCAAGCAAAAATTTTGCAGTTGAATTTAACAGAATATCAACTGCTGCCATGACCTGACCTGACCTATGCTAAAAAGGAGCTTTAAAAACGCTACTAGCTCATTGATATGTATGCTTTCAGATTGAGTCCTTAACTCAGTTAAAATGACAGGGGAAAGGCAGCCTGACAAGGGAAAGGAAAAAAAAAAAAGTCAATAAAAACACATTGTTAGTGCTATTGTAACAAAGCTGGCAAAGAAAATCAAAGGCTCAATTTTCCCTTTGTTTTTCATTAGACGGTGTTGCATGATCATCTAAATTGTGCTTTGATACCAGCTTCAGCAATGTTGAAAACATTTAAGAATATTCATAATGATAAATGATGTAGCTGTTCTGATTTGCAAAGAGTATAATGCACTCCACAGTCACCACCTATTTTGCTTGCAGGTTCTGTTAATTTGATAGAACACTTAAAAAAGCGGAAGAATAAAGCAGTGTTTCATCATGTAAATGAGAAATACTCTTTGGTTAGAGAAGAAGGATGACCTTTCTGATACAGTAGCAAACTGAGAAATGGGACAGCCACCTCTGCTGATATTATGCAATGATGTGATAAAATTTTCCCCAACTGACTTCCCCAAGAAAATACCTTTGCATATCATTTCATAGTGGGAAATTTGTTCTGTAACATCACAGACTGTGTTGGAGACACAGAGATAAGGCAAGACATGCCTCCTGCCTGAGCTCTGCGTGCACAGGCCTCCTTTGCCTGCCAGGTCTCTGGGCTCTTCGCCTCCCTTTGTCATCCCCACTCCCATCCTTCCTGACCAGGTCCAAGCAGTGCCAAGCCTCACTCACACTTTGTCCGTGCCGTAGCTCCGGTAATCCACCGCTGCTGATACAGCCACAATCAGCGCAGGCATGCCGTAGCCAACCAAATAGAAGTACTTCCTCCTGGAGTGTTCGCTCTCAAAAACCTCCACCAGCATGATGTAGAGCTGCACCCCCTCCAGGAACATCCAGGTGAAAGCTGCCAGGAAGAAGAAGTGCAGGAGGGCAGCAAAGACGGCACAGGCAATCTGTGTACGGATTGAAAAGAGCAAGGGAAGGTGTTTGTAACATGCTGAATTAATGTAACAGTCAGGATTACTCTTACTGGGAGGTTTAATGAGGGAGTTCTTATCTTCCCTTCTCCAAAGGAAGAAGTTTTTTTTCACTTGGAAAATGTCTGTGAACTATTTTAAAATAGACACGTCTCTGCATATATAAATTGTATTAAAAGATACAAAGGTAGGTACGTACACAATCTGGCAAATAAATATATAAAGAGGTACGTAGCATAAGTGTATTTTTACAACCTGCTTATTAAACATACACACACGTGTTATTTACAAACAACACACATAAAGCCCCTGAAATCACAGCAGGCATCAGCATTTGACTTCCAGTTAACAACTAGGGGCCCAACCCTGTGAGGATTCATGCATGGAATTAAAGCAGTGCTGAAACATATCTCATTGCATGGTCAAACACCCCATTACGCACTGAGACGAGGGCCTGTGGCAGGAGCAGAAAGTGCTTTGCCTCTTACCGGCTGGTCAGTCCGGTTGATGCCAATGAGGAAGAGGAGTTCTGCCACGAAGAGGCTGATGCACAAGTTCTTGTGAATTGTGTTGCGGTCGCTCTGCAATCCACGGAAGAAGCAGAAGGTGAAGATGCAGATCAGGAGGCAGACCAGTGAGAGCAGGATGCCAACCCACGTGATAAAGTCCAGGAGCAGGTCATGGACTGCATCGCTGTGCTGGAGATAAAACCAAAAAAAAATCATTGGTCACATGCTGCATGACTTCTAATCCATCTCAGACACAGAGTGAGGTTGTCTGAGACCCTTTCTCAAATATGTGTATCTGTTAACCAAGCTGTGGTGCAAGAGACCAATAGCAGAAATGGACCTAGACTTGAATCCTGCATCAAGAAAGCTGCAACCTGAAACACAGATTCCAAGGCATCTGGCAAGCTGCAGGTGTCCTGAACAGACTCAGACCCCACAATATCCTAGAAGCAATGATGATGCTGTTGAAAATATCAAGATGTCATAGCTAGTCTTGTGTGCAGCTCCACCTTTCGCACACAACAAAGAAGCGGACGCACAGTATAAAGAACCATTGAACGCTGTGATTCAAGTGTAAAAACGTTTCATGCTAACAACATCACGGAGATTACAACAAGTCCATTACAACCACTTACCAACAGTGAAAAAAGACTCTCTTTGAACGTTCACAGAGACATATGAGCTTGGAGGCTTTGGACAGAAAGAGATCATTTAAAAGTCTTTGGTTTTTTGGTTTGGTTTTTTTTTTTCACTGAGGAAGGAGAAAGAAAGTTGACTTTTCTTTTTCAAACCTTAGAGCTATATTTTAAAACTCCTGGGAAGTCAGACTGATCCCTGAAACACTACCCAGAAAAAAAGACAGACCTTTTAACATGAATTTGCTTTTAAATTGTAACAGAACAGTGATTTTAAGACAGCCTGGAAAGTGGGTGATTCCCTGTGATGAACTTGTAACATGGTTTTACCCCAAAGCCATGTAAACACGGGCATTGCAGTGGCAAAGTTAGGCAACCCAGCAACAAAGATTTGTGAGAGGCAGCATAGGTGTGCCTTGGCTTTGCTGATAAAACAGATGGATTGCTTCTGGTCTTACACTGCATGTCCTTCCCAGAAAGGGACGAGGGTGCTGGGACCCTAACACAGAGGGTATCCCACTACCTTATTCAGACTGTAAAACTTGCCTGTAAATCCCTCAAGTTTCCACCAGATGCAGTGAAATGAAAGGTATCATTACTTAGTAAAATGTAAATAAGAAATGAGAAATAAATGGTGAGTCACGAGATGGCTGCTCAGGGCTAAGTTAGAGTCAATGAGCTGAGGGAAAGATTGGCTGGAAATCTCTGGGGGCTTTTCAAAAAGACCAGGGAGGCTTGAAACCCAGCTTTGTGGTCCACGAGGCTGTGTTATAAGTGGTATTTACATTCCCCTCCACTTCTGGCATTTTGATGACTTAGGCATTATGCAGGCTGGCAAATACAATAGTGTCACACTTCAAAAAGCTGGGACAAACTGGAAACATTTTCCTCCCTGTGGGATAAAAGCTTATGACAGATGGAGGGAAAAGGTGATTAATTTATCCATTTTCTTTGCCTGCTTGCCAATGATAAAGCCACATCAAATGTCAGGCCTTTCCTGATATACAGTCTGCTATGTCAGCACCCATGAGAAACAACTCAAACCTTTTAGCTCTTTGGCTTTATCAGCATGAGTGATAGACATCAAATGATAATGAAAGATGGAGAGCGACTTTCCGCTCCATCTCTTCCATGCTAGAAGTCTTCTCTCCAGGGAGACTTGGAGGTGGAGAGATGAGGGGTCCTTTTCCCAAATGGTCTTGCAGCTCTTCCTGAGTATTTCCAACATCTAAGAAACTAGGACTTGCAAGTCCAACAGCAAGGCAAGAATTCATTGTGTGCTCACTGTAGATCGTGATAGAAATGCCGATTCCAGCCAGGTCCTCCAGCAGCACCCAGAAAACTGAGAAGATGAAGCGCATGTCATTTTCCTGGTGGCTGCGCATTGCTTTATCTCAGTGTCATTCCAGCTCATCCACCCTCTTAAGTCAGTGTGAAAAAACGTTAATGCAAACCTTGCATCTTGCAAACCATTCTTTCTTTTGTCCAAGGCTGCTGGAGGACAGCAGAAGAACATCTCCCTGAACAACCCCACCAGTTCACCTGAGTAGATCGCCCTGACAGGCTGAAGCAACCAAGAGCTCTTTGGCTAGGCAAGTGGGGCAAGGCACCTAATGTGGGTGGATGCAAGGAGAAAGAAACCAGGCAGACTTTGGCCAGATGCATCCATCCCATCCAGATGCGGCCAATGGCACAGATTCATCTATCCCAAGACAAAGTTAGCCTGGCACAGGGAAAGCTCTCTGAGAGCTTCTTCCCCTACATGAGATGAATCTGTACGTCTATCACGAAACCATAACTCTGCTGACTTTAGGACACAATGCAGGAATTAGGGGTGGTTTTGCTCCTGGAGAGGGATTCTGCCATCTAGGTTCATGGTCTTCCTCAGGGAAGGGCCACTGGCCCACAAAGCTCACCATGCTTAGCAAGAAACACAGACTTCATTGCTGTATTATTATTATCACTCTTATTACTTTTTAATATTAATTGCAAAATACTGATTTTATATACATAACACCCATCCCTGGAGTGCTGGAAAACAACCATAAAAACAACTTCTCTGTAATTACAACCTCCCTCCCCAAACTCAACAGACTCACAAAAGAACAAACAAAAAGGAACACTAACAACAAACTGGGAACAAGATCAATTTAAAAACACCTGGGGGGGCGGGGGGGGGGGGGGGGAATATATGAATTTGTAGCTTTTCTAGTACAGTCCAAGAGAAGAAGTGAGATGAATTTCAAAGGCTGGGTGTGCTCTGTCCTGTTTGGGATGCCCAATTTCAGGTGCCACAACAGTGCTGATGGATCAGGGAGGAGTTAGCAAGCACTATCATCTTTCCCATGGCAGTGCCAACTGCCCCCAGGCCAGGCACATCCTTAGCTTTTATATCAGCAAGTCCAACAAAATGGCATTTGCCTTTTGCTGGAGACTGAAACTTGTAAAATACTGCACTGTCACAGGCTACGAAGCAGAATAGTATGGGAAAAGGAGAAATTGTGGTAATCACTCCTCAATGCCATTGATTATCCTTGCCATCACCTGATTTCTGTGTGACAAATAAGGGAGCAACATACCCAGTTTACACCGTTAGTATAAGGTGTGCCAGTGTTAAGTATGATAAATAGCAGAGCAAGGTTTTGTACCTGGGTCACAGTCTCTGAGCCTGGTCCCTCAACTGCAGAGACATGCAAGAGGAGCAAATCTGCTCTTTACCCTGCCCAGTGCTGTTCAAGCACTCCCTGACTGAGGATAAAATAGCTTTGACATATGTGCTGATATCTTTCCAGCACCCTGCAAGCCCTAGGGTCCCTAAGGCATGTAAAATACATCTGAAACCACCAGTGTATCAGTAACAGTTAACTCTTGATTCTCAGTAATCTCCCCAAAGACCTTGGGCATCCAGAAGACCCCGCAGGGGATACCAGATGTCAGTCCAAGGGACAATTTCCTGACAGCATCAATCAAATACCTCCTTGCCCAAATGCACCATGGCTGTCAAGACCGGTGCTACGTGGCCCAGCATGCAAGTCACTGAGTTTTGTTACCACTAAGCTATGCTAACTTTACAGGTAATCTGACACACTGATTATTTTCAGCACGGGAACTACTTATTGAGTAATTGAAAGACATAAAATAATCCACTTCAGTGAAAGGGTTTCTGTATTAAGTATGTTTTACATTTTTGATTTAGGCATGAACCTGACCCAAAGCCCAGTGAAAGAAGATTTCCCTGGCTTTGGAATAAAGTCCCGCTTTTGCTCCAGTGAGGCCAAGAGCAGCAGGAGGAGAGCGCTGATGGAAACCTGTGTAGAAGGAGTTACGGGAGCCCTGGTAGCAACCACGGCAGGGTGAGCAGGCAGCTTAGATATTATCCAGGCTGGGAAAATCAATGAGCAGCTCTGGCAGTGCCTGTACACCAGAGCTGAGCTAATAAAAACAAATCCCAGAGAATGTCAGCTTATGACAGAATGGCTCTCCCCGAGATGAACAGCCATTTCCTCCCTTATTAAAAACATCAGTAGAAGAAAACAGCAGCCAAACCAAGCTGCCAGCAGCAAAGGACACATTCCTTTGCCTAATCTGTCCCTCCAGGAATGGAAAGAGTAATATGTTTGGGGGTGTAGGAATAAGCAAGCAGTAAATAAAAGCACCGTGTCATCGACTAGCTCAGATATGACTGCTCCGTGCCCGGTGGGAGCTGGCAGTGTGCTGGGCTGGGCAGAGACCCAAGTGGGACAGGTTTGAACCCCTGTGCGTTACTGATGCTGCTCCTTGGATTTGTAGCTATCTGGGGCCATGTGGGCTCCCTCTGCCCTTTTTCCCCCCATCACTGGTGTTGAGAGAGGATTACTGCTATGCCCTGGCTGTAATGCTTCATTGCTAAGTTCAAAGGGCTACTTAAGAAGCCAAATGTTTTTGTAGATGTGCCAAAAGCATCAGCTGGACTACATGGACCGGGAGGAAAACCCAAGGGCTCCTGCAGCATGTCTGGGCTGGCTAATGGCATTGACTGCTGTGGCTATGCAGGCATGAGAGGTTTCGAGGGGGCTTTCATCCTGCTGGCCAAGAGGGATACGTGCTGGGGAGATCCCACTGCTTCAGCACGTGTTTTCTCTCTCTTCTCCCAGGATGCTCTAAGGGAGGTAGGCAGCTCTGCTCCACAGTGGACACAGCACCCATGGACCTGGTACATATCCCCTCTGTGCTCTGCAAAGGTGATGCTGTCATGGGCACCATCAGGTCCTAAGCCAGGAATAAAGAGAACTTAATCCCCACCTGAAGCTCCTATGCCACATCACTGTCTTCTGACCATGGCCATTTAAAATAAGGCTCAGATTCCTGAGCACTTCTGCAAGGTAGTTTAGCCACCTCTCCTCTCCTTGTCTTAGTCCTCAAAGCTGCTTTCATATTCTGCACAGGCCACACAGACCATCTTCCTCTTCCTCTGCCTTCCCTGGTAAGATGAAGGCCTCCTAGCAGAACCCTTTCCCACAAACTTCTCCCAAAAATGCAAGAGCCTTCCAGTGACTACCAGAAGCAGCAGATAGCGCAAGCTGCAGAAAGCCCCATGGTCAGAATAAAGCAGTATGAGGGCAGGTGTGCACAGAGAAATGGGTACAGACCTCACCCCACCATGTATTACAAATGCTACTGTGGATACGGCATGTGGCAAGAGCCCAGCATTTCCATTGCACTCACCAACACTGCTGCAACTGAGATGCAGTTTAGGTGAGAGATTCAGTTGTGGAGAGGAGGAGATGCTTGGGACAATAATTGCATCCATCTTCCCACCCTCCTGTGCTGGCTGGATTTAGTAAAGTGGCACAGCTCTGCTTACTCATAAGGCATCTCCAACTTGAGAAATAAGCTATGGCGGCTATGCCAAACTCAGTGTAGACATCCATCTACACAGACAAGCTGCCAGCTTGTTAATTTGAGTTCCAGGAAAGAAGCTGGTCACAGCATCGTCAGCTTCTGCTGTCGCACCAATGGTCTTACCCAGCCCAGTGCCAGGAAACAGCTGGGACACAACTCCACCACACCACAGCCACTACCTGCACTTCAGTCCTGGCATTCACCCTGCTCTCAGCCAGAAAGGAAGGGGTAGCAAGAAATAGGGCAAAGCTTAGCACTTGCCAATGGGAGCTTTGAATTGAGTATTTTAGGACAGAGGATCAGGAAACCCTGTGGGGCGATGTTGTCCCCATCCTATGCGGCACAGCTCCTTACTGTGCACCTAGCCCTGACTCACAGATTGGAGAGTCAAGAAAGGTGAACCTAAGCAAATATGTACCCGTTGGACTGGGGGGAAAGTAAGCCATGGCTAGTAAGCTGCTGTGTGCTCTGATTTCTGACACCTCTAAGTGCTGAGCTAAGAAACTGTGAATTCAAGGGCTCAGAGGACGTCTTTCTGAAGCCACGCTCTAGATGTTTTCAGGTTGGACACCCAAAAGTGGCTATCTGAAAAGATCTGGTTCAATGCTTCGGGGAATGCACAGACAAGGACTGGCAAGATGGACGTCCAACCCGGCAGAACTAGAAACAGTAAGACATAACTAGGGCTCAACCCAAAACAACGTGTGTCAAACTGAGGGTGGGGAACTCAAGGAACTGCCTGGAGTGACTTACTGCTCACCTAGACAAAAAGCTCAAGGACTGCAATGAGGTACAACTCCGAATTGGCCCCATAGACATAGATTACTTGACCTAATAGGTATATATGATCAAAGGTATAACCAAATGTGCTGTTTACAATTCCTTATTCCTGGAGTTCATTAAAGTCACAGATCTCTGTTCCTAACACATGCTCAAAGACTGCTAAATTTTGAGTTTTAAAATCTCACTAAAGACAAGCACATTTAATAACTTTTCTGCTTAATTAAAACAGCTCTTATTTAATAACATATTAGAATACGTTACTTTTTCTAATGTGTAATATATCTTTTTTTTTTTTTGAGAATGAACCCCTTTGATGGTACAAAACAATCTGTATTGCAAAATTCATTACATAGCGGTTTCAGTAATTTAATTCTGCAGTTAGGGTGTTTTTGCAGTCCTGCACCCACTTCTGCTTTCATTCACTGCTGTTCAATCCCACAAGTGCTAATATATGGATAAGCCAGCACTGCAATAACTTCAGCTTGCTCTTTATATCTGAAATGGCTGTATTGCTTTAGGCAATGGACCACTGCAATCCATTTAGACTTCATATATTTTTATTCCTTTCGCTCCTTAGCTTGGCTTATGCTTCCATTCCTTAAATAATTAGCACGGTGTAATGTGTTTGCGGTATAGCATAACATCTGAAAGCTTCCAATTAATTGCTACAGTTAAAACACCTTTCTCCCCTCCCCCCCCCCCCCCCTTCTCTCCTTATTATTTATTTATTTATTTTAAAGAGAAGAGTAAGCTCTGGCATTCACTACATAGTGATAAGCAACATTTATCTACCCTGAGGTACCTTTGCTTATTCCGTTTCGGGTGTTTTTTTAATTGCATTTTCCCACCAGCTCTGAACTTGTTTTCTGGCTGCATATTTTTCCCATGGTACATTTAAGATGCATCTGCTATAATTAATATGATGCAAAGCACAAGCTTATATGAAAAACAGCTTGTAAATTTTGAATAATTCTGCAACAACTACATAGGTAGAATGGCTTATTTATCTATGGGCTTTATTCCATGGCATGAGAACCACCATGTTTTTATAGCATTTAAGGGTCATAACAAATATCCTACCAATTCAAACAACAGATAGATATTTAACATAGATCTCATCTGTGTTAAACATATCTCATAATTTAACAAAATATCTATGAGACTGTAATAATTTTCCCACAGCACAAGCCAAACGAATTTATCTGATGAAAACAGTGATTTGTTTCCAAGTCTTAAAACCTCTCTCAAAAGGGAGGTTCTCATTATTCCTGGTAGATTGTCCGAAAGGGCAACGAATGCTGCAGGTCTGTAAGGTCATCCCTTGCCAGGAGGATGCATCAGTGAGGTCCAGTTCACAGGTCATTATGGTCCTGCTGTCCTCTTCACGTGATAGCTGGGGCTCTGACAGCAGCTGGAAGGGTACCTGCAGGTGCAGGTTCATCGCTCTTCCCAGCAGCTATGCATCCTGCCTGTGTGCACAGCAGCACAGCAGGCTCTTGGTCTCAGGCACCGTTATTTACCCCACTGAAATATATGGGTAAATAAGAAACTCTGGGCCAAAGTAATTTTAAAAGGCAGAAAGCATCTTCAATTTAAAATCTCCTCTTCTTAATCGGGTACTGTCCTATTAAGACTGGAATTGATCCCAGCAACTTCTACTCTTGAAGCACACCAATAAATCCCTGCCACCATGGTCAGCCAATGACATTTTCTGCACCTTCGGACAAAGACATATTGCTGTTTCATGCTAGAGAGCCAGACGGCCATCAATCACCTCCTCAGCAGCGCTACCTTCCAGCTCCACATTGCCACATACGCTCTGCTAATAATTAAATCCCAGCCCGTAACTTGCAGAGCAGCCACCGAGGTCTCCTCCAGAGAACACGCTCTTTTGCCATGCTACCAGGAAGGGAGATCATTCATGACCAGAAGTGACACTTGTCAAATTGGTGCTGGCTTTTGATTAAGGAGCAGGACTCCAGCGTCCACTCCCCATGATGCCCAGTGTTCGGTCTCATTAGGTAGGATGCTGTGGATATTCATTACACCAAAAAATGCTCCCTACGGATCCAAAAATCCAACAAACTGAAGGCAGTAAACTACAAATCTCAATTACAGGAGAAAATAGTTTCTGTTGCAAAAATCCCTGAAAATTAATTATTGTCTGTACGTCAGTCCTCTCTAGGGATCCTAGTCACTGGCCAGAACACTGCTGTAAGAGGTCCTGCACAAGCATGCAACATCCTTTCCCCTAGGATTGTTCCACCTCCGAGAAGACTAAAAGGTCTTTGAGGCAAGGAATGCCTTTTTGTAGAAGACACGAGACAAGAAAATGGCTCAAAAGCATGCCTGCGAGAGATGAGTGCGAGTCAATGAATGACAACAACCCCCATTTATTTTTAAACCTCCACCTTTCCAAACCAGAAGGTATTCTACTGCCAAGACTTTAAAATCAATTCATTTCAACTGCATAAGGAACATCATACAAGCCACCTCCCAGATCTGCCAAGACCCACATGGCCACTCCACCAGCAGACCAGAGTGTGATGGTGCCACCAGGAAGAGCAAGGTGGTGAGTAGCTGGAGGGAAGAGTTGCAGATGTTTGCACCTCCCTTCACCCTCAGACCTGGATGATTGCTAAAGCGGACATGCCAGGAAGCTGTCTGGTTGCATCAGAATCAACAAAGTGGAGCCAATTTGGCTCTTACAGCAATGATACTTTGGCTGCAGCCAAATGATAAAACATGACCTGAAAGTCTTGAGGGCACTCATTAACATCCAGAAACACCCACCAGCTAATAACACACTGGCTTGGCACTTGGAAAGCTTCCAGCTGTAGTTCTTTCCAACCTGTTGGCTGAGCATGGTCAAGCAAGGGTCTCACATTCTCTTTCTGCAAGATGAAATAACACCAGCACTATTAGTCTATTATGGTTTGGGTGAAATGCCATGCAGACAAGGCTGACCTGCTTGCAGATTTGGAAGAGGCTTGTTCAGCGCTAGCCTGTATCTGCAGCATGCAGTAGGGATCACCTTCATTCACATCAGTGGAGTGCAAAGCTATCTGCATTTCCCAGGTGCAACCTCTGACTTCAGTGACTCAGGTATATATGTTAATTCCAGGCAGGTGATAACAAGCCAAAACCACATTTCTTTTGAAAATTCAGGAAGCTGTAGGACACTGGCAGAACCAGACTTGGACTGCAGAATGCCATTAACCTGTAAACATGTGCTCTGAATAGGCCATTTCTTCAGCCATCTCCCAGGACAATCCCACAGTCATTTAATGGCATGTCTCTGGGACCAGTAGTGACTCCTGCCAAATACAATGGATCTGTCATCCTGCAGCAGCAGCAGATCTATCCTGCCCCCCTCAGCTGGACCCAGCTCTTGTGGCAAATGTGCTGCCAGGCTTCCATTTCTTTTTTTTCAGAGCTTTGGTCATGCATGATGGTGCTTTAATATATATTTTTATTGCAAGTCTTCAGATTATCAAGTGAAACAAAAATATACAAAGGAGTGACACTGGAATACTATTTGAGAAAAGGTCTTTAAAACCATAATAGCTTTTGCAGTTATGCAGCCATGGAAGTGGCTCTGAAATGTTCTGCCTGCATGGAAGATGTCAGATCCATATCTAGCTCAGAGCTGTGGATTTAGCTGCAGCACCAGGCACATGAAATGGAGACATGGCAACACAGAAAATCACTAGGCCAAAATCTTTCAGGCATCAGGGCCTTCTATTCTTTCTACAGCAGCTGAGACTGTTCTCAACCAAAGACAGCCTAGACAGCTCAGGAAACGGAGGACCATCTCAAACATTCTTCCCATTCTTGAATAAAATCCCAAATGTGCACTTCATTCCCCAAGCCACTGCTACCATGAGGAATATCTACTTTCAGCAGTAACTTCTTTAGCTCCAGTAGGGATAGTCATGTGGGAATCCAGAATTACGCCATGGACCTAAATGCAGGCAAGGGAACTAGCTGATCATGTACTGGCCTTGGGTAGATGTACAGTCTACGCAGGATGGTGTAAGGAGCTTCCCTTTTATGTGTAGCTCACTGTCACATAGTGAGATGCAGAGATTGTGTCTTTTTCCCCTAGTTGGAAGCTGGAAAATACTTTTGGCTCCACACATGCACCTCACACAAACATGTGCAGCAGTGTATCTGGAGCTGCTGCAAGCAGGACACACAACTTGCACCCCACGAGGTAGGCTCTGCATGCTTCTGTCCCACGACCCAGGGTGCTTGCTATTCCCTGGTGGCACAGTGAGGTCCTGAAGAGCAAGGACTTAGCCAGGAGTTGTTCCACACCAGTAAGCAAAGGATATGGCAACAGCTAATTCTGGTCGCTCACTGATCCTCAGCTCAGAGCTGCCCATGCCAGGAGCTCAAGACAGGCTTTACATTGGTGTGACTATCTCCTGTTTCACCGTATAGCAGAAGGAAGATTTAGACCAGATGGTTTCTACCACTAGTTACTGACACACAGCAATATCCCTGCTCAGCAACACTGGCAGTAACAAAATGGTGTTACATTGACCATTTTTCCTGCCCAGTGCATTGGCAGCCTGTGAATCTGTGATGCCTACCTTAACTTCCACGTGTGCCATCAGGACTGCAAAGTTGGTTAGATGATTGCAGGAGCATGTGGTGTGTGTCTTGTTAGTTGTCAGGAGGCGACATCCCTGGGTGGACCAATACCCTGTCATTGTACGCTTTGTATAGCTCCAGAATGAACAATTCGGATTGAAATTTTCTTCTGACTGCTGCAGGGAAGAAATGAATAAATGCAATAAAAATTATAGGGTTTCAGACATTTCTAAATGCACTTTTTTTTTTTTTTTTTTCCCAGAGGCACTTTGTAACTCCCATCCTTTAATTTTGGATAAACAATCAGAAGTGGTTTATACGTCAAGTATTACTTGCTGATACTAGAGAAAGTTAGATTGTTGCTGCTCTCTTTGCTAATGCAAACTTCTTTGTTCTTGATTAATTTCAGCCACAGACTAAATCCAGCTCTTCAAAACCAGATTGCTTCATTTGCATTGCAGAGCAGAGAAATTAATTGCTTTAAGCAATCAACTTTTGCAATGACTGCGCTTGGCTAACAGGAGGACTAGCTGTCCTCTTTCACCGTAATTCCACTTTCCTCTAATATCCCCTGCCACCATGATAAAATAATATTATGGTCCATTCTAATATATTGGTAGTTTTTAATTACAGAATGACGTGTGTCAGCAACTGAGCAATGGGCATCAGCTCAAAGGAGTCTCTTTCTTTACTTTTATTAATGCAATGTAAAAGAGACATTCTCCATAAATAACACAAAGTGCAAAGGAACAAATGTATAATTCAAAATCTAATCAAGGACTGCTGGGGGCCTCACATCAGCCAACTTTTGCATCACTTTGTTTTAGAAATTGAAATAAAAAAAGAAGCACTTTTCGAACTCACTCACCTTGATGTGCTTGACAGTAAACACCACGGGATCAGCTAGGTAAACCTTATTGCTGAACTCTTTGTTTATTGCTGCTGTGATGACAGGGGAGTTGACAATGACAGAGTGATTAGTTGACATTGCTTCTGTTCCCAACTTCATGCTGGCATTCTCCGTGGAGAGATAGGTGCCCAGGTTGTTGTACAGCACAAAAGCTACCCTGATTTCACCTAGAAGAGAAGTAAGAGGTTAGATAGCCAGGTCAGCGCACTGGGCAAGAGAAGTAAGAGGATAGATAGCCAGGTCAGCACACTGGGTTTGTTTGGGTTTTTTTTGGTGAGAAATCTGTTCTCTGAACCAACTTTAAAGCTCCTCTGAGAAAATGTGAAAGGACCAAGATGTGGCATATGAAAATCCACCTCCTCCTGCCAATCCCAATGAGCACCATGAGGTGCAACAAGCAGTCCACAGATATGAAGGGCAGAGCTGCCTCTCTCAAAACAAATTTATAAGCAGATTGGTGGAAGACAGAGAAGGTGGGCTTACTTCTGGCATCAGTGGATGTAACTGGCTCCAGAGAGAAGAGGCCAGATGGCCCATTTCCCACCTAACATAACACTTTATCCTCCAGGCTATGCTTGGGAAACATGTTTCGTTCTGGCCTGTCGCACAGATGCAGTATAAAACTATAATTCAGTCCATTAATAAATTAAGACTACCTCAGAAAAGTGTGAGGACAAATTTGGGAGAAGGAATACTTAACTTCCCAACACAATTCCAATTGCACATGAAGGGTAAAACAAAATTGCAGAAATGTCATTAAAAATATATATATGCTTTCTTAATTTGCCAATCAGATATCCCCTCCTCCACAAAACGCAGCATTAGGTAGCCTGCAGAAAACCCAGACTACCAGCCAACTGTTTTTAACTGAAACCATCCAGTTTGCCTTCTGTTTTGCAAGTTATTTCACAGGCTATAAATAAGAATTGAATGGGATTAGTTTGCCTTTATATGCGTTAGTTGTGGGGAGGTATTTTTTTGTTTCTTTAGGAATCACCCCAGCTTCTGAGGAAGGTGAAGCACTTATGACTCCAAAGGTCCTTCCCAACCTAAATCCTTCTACGATAATTTTATTTCTAGCTCTTTGGTGACCTCTGAGCAGATGCCAATTGATGGGACTGTACTGATTTGACCAGAACTCTAGTGATACCATGCTTAGAAATACAGGCTTCCCCTTCCTTCCTGCCAACACAGTTTCTCTTTCCTTGCAAATCTCCAAGCCTGACAGCAGAGTGAAAATGCTACCCCACTGGAGTTTTGCTACACATCTTGAGTTTTACACTGTCTCTAAAAGAAATACTTCTCTTCAAATCCTACATGCAAAGGTACCAAATCCCATCAAGGAAGTCAATGGCAAAACTTTCTTTCTGAACCACCAGACCAAACTTTTCTCTCAACAGCTGTCAGAAATTTTTGGCAGTTTTAATGCATCTGGGCTGGCTGTAATACTCCCCTATCACTCCATGTTTTGCCTGCAGTGACCAAAGCACAAAGTACTAGAGTGCTTTCCACCTGCACACAGGTTAAATTTTAAAGGAACTCAGAAATAGGAGCATCTTAGGCCCATTAGTAGAAAACCTGGCAGTTTGAAGTTGGTCTATAGTAGGGCTGTAGAGATCAACAAACCTGTCTGCTCAAATTCCTGGTCTGTAAATAAATGGTTTGGCAGCATGAAGACCATTCACGTTTATAACATCATCTTTAATTTATGCTATATCAGGAGGTTCATAAGCTTCAGAGAGAGAGGCACTGAAGACTTAGACTCATAACAGTTAATCAAGCTTTTCTGCCACCTTGGCTCATTATTAATATTTGTTACTATTTCTTCTTCCCTCTCCCCTTTCAGATATTTGTATAGTGCCCCACTGTGAAGCAGTTTACTCAAACAAGCCTCTTATCCCATCTGAAGCCTCCTACTGCAGACAACAGCAGTTAAAAGCACTTCTCTGGACTCAGTGCTGTGCCCCAACAACCACATCATTTAAGGATCTGATGCATTTTTACCAGCACGTAATACTTCTGAAGGCTGTGAACCACTTAGCAATATAATACATTCCCAGTCAGCCAACTTAGCTTTCAGTCAAGGGCATGAGCAACTGATGCTGCCATTAATTTAAATATTAACATAGTAATTAATACTATACTTGCAACCGGTTCAACATAAAACTATGCCTAAAGCATGACTGATTTGTGATGCTGGTGTGGCCAGAAGTGCTGAACCTACCGTTTCGACCATTTTGTTTCAAGGTATTTGCTGACAGCTGAATAGCGCTCCCATGGCCCATGTTCTGGGGAAACTTCAGATCTTCCAAATTCCCATCTGTGCTTAGTCTCGCAACTTCCAGCTCTGTTTGCAAGAGAGACCGACGCTAAGAAAAAATCTCTACCAAAATAATCTTCGACACGATACTTCAAAGCTACAAAATGGTGTTCCAGACCATCTGAGAACAGAAGAATCAACCTACAATGTTTCGCGCTAGACTCTGTTTGGGCTCCTATTTCTTTTTAAATCTTTGCCCTGAAGAAGTTTTAAATTTAATTAAAAAAAAAAAAAAAGGCAAATAAATGATACTCTCTCTGGAAGACAAAAGACAACCGGTTCTTGTAAACAAGAACCTCAGGATATTAAGGACAATGGTTAAAATGAAAATCTGAAAATGTTAGTTCTTTGCCACTGGCAATTGGTACTTTCTGTAAATGTTATCAGTGCTCAGAATCTGTATTCATAGAAAGAACAGTTGTTCTCATTTTACATATGCACAGTGGGAGTGCTGGTGCTTTCCATCATGCTTGTTTTTTAATTAAATCAACAATCAGCCAAATAAAGACACAAATTTGTACGAAATGAAACACAATTGCATTATGATGAACAATCTCCCTATGAAGCGGTGCAATCTAGTGCAGATTTTGCCCTCAAAGCTAGGAGTAATAAAGGCAGGTTAGGTGCTCATTTTCCATGGGATTTAAAGGGTAGACAGCTGCCTTATTCCTTTAGGCGCTTTTGGAAAGACTTTTAAATCCTTCAGACAAAGGGCCAAGACATATCTAACAAATTGCTTTCCAGTTAATCTAGGGGCCAAGACCGAAGCCAGGTTTTCCAGCCTTTACTCTCCCTTTAGCTGCTCTCGGTATTTATGGGATCTGTCCCTTACGGATGTTGTCAGTGTTTTCCCTGACGATGTCTGTCTTCAGCAGGTTATCAGCCAGCACGAAGGCACTGTCCTCCACGGTGTCGAGTAACTTGGTGGCTGCACGCTGCTGTTCACTTGCGTTCAGGTCCTTCCATGCATTCAGAGCCTGTGGCTGCAGGAGGTTGTTCACCGTCTCCACCATGGCCTGCAAGGGAGAGGGATCGAGTGAGAACAGGCCCTAGTGAACCTAAAGCACTATCAAGACCTCTGACATATGCTCAGTCCCATCCTCCACACACGTCAGTTTATAGGGAGAGCACAGCATCTCATTTCCCCACCCACTGGGGCAGCCTGAAATGGAGATAGGCATCTTTTATCCCATCAGATGAGAGAGGGAGGAAATGTTGACTTTATTCTAAATGCAGGCTGGGAATAGTGCTTTTTTGCTTCCGTGATCAGCAGCTCTGGGCTTGGAGTAAGAAGGAATTAGGGGTTGGGGGCAGGGTGGCAGAAATATAAGGATATCATTCAGGAAACATGCAAGAAAATAGATTTCAAAACCCATCTGTGAAGAAGGTTGCTGCTACCTTAAGCACCAGAATTCAAGAGTAGGGCTGGGGCATCCAACGAAGGTATTTAGCATCTGCAAGACCTACACTCCTCAGAGTGTTTCCCACCACATAACTTCTGGCAGGCAGTCATGAAGACACAGAGATAGTTGAGTTACTCCACTTCATCCAGAGAAGCAGCAGCAGGCGCCCACAGAGATTTAGTTGAGACACTGCATTTCAAAATGCTCCATTCAGGAAGGAGTCAGCCCCACAGTCCCTCCTGCGGTGCACCTTCTGCCCTGGGCTGCCATGCACAAAGAGCTCTCCCATGGAGAACTTCCCACAGGTTAATCTGGATGCGCATCCAAGATCACACGAAACTGCACTGGCCTCACGATTGCAAAATTACAGCAGTAGAACCTACCCAACCTGAAGGTTTTGTTTAACCTAAAATTGCCACTTAGATACCAACCAGAGCTGACTCAACTACCTTCCAGCTAACATTTTTTAATGACACCAGCAGTACCAGTTGGTAGAACTGATTGTGCAGAGGAAAAGGAAAAAGAAAATGTACTTTGATCGTGCTTTCTCCTGCTGATTAGTGTCTAGTCACCAGGCAGGCCTGCCCCACAAAGAAACACCTCCACTGCCAGCTAATGCTGACTGCAGAAACCAACCTTCCCTTTGAGATGAAGTTGCTGTTCTTAATAATTTTGTGTACGCTGAACGTGTAGGCATCAAACTCACATCTCTGTTCTGCAAGGCAAGGACATGGAATTTCACATGGGATTTCAACATGTTGCAAGCCTAGAGGATGCCCCATGGACTCACTTTTGTGGAAATACTTCAGTATCTACTCCTGGCGGGATTTCTAAACCCATCTCAGGAGGAGTGTTACAATGGCAGCACATGGCACAGAGAGTGTGGGGCATCCTGACTCACTCACCAGTCATGGTCAGATACAAATGTGCAATGCAATAATCACATCAAACCAGAATTTGATTTTATTGCTATATTCAGGTGACCTTCAAAAAAATTTCAATTACAGCAAGGTTCAAGGAGAAGCAAAGACAGCTAGACCTGCCACTGCTGGTGCTTTTAATCCCAGCAAAGACACTTCACTGAGACATTGCCATGTGCATCTCTGTCCTTGAGGTTGGAAGGCTTCTCATACCACCATGTTTCCTATACGTACGGAGCCAGAACTGGACTCCTCTGACAGTACAAAGCTCCTACTCTCCTACCTACAGTTATTCATCATCAATTAACTCATTTGTTCTCTCCTGTACCTTGAACAGATTTTCCTCTCCCTGGCAGCTACGGCCCTGGTCCCTTGATTAATAGACAACATTTCTCCTAAGTCTCACAGCTTGGTTTCCCAACATATGGAGTAACCCATGCTTCAGCCACTGAAGCAGACCTAAATGGCTGAAAATCTTGTCCTCTAGTGTTACTGAAAAAATGTTTTTGCTGTCAAGCCTTTACAATCCAAGACAGGAATCCCTTTCTCATTTGCTGTTAAGTGGAACTTATTAACCATAAATCAATTTCTTAAACTGATTTTCCTAAATAGTCTAAATATCATCTTAACACATTTAATATGTGCACACAAAAAGCTGGTTGGCTTTAACAGTCAAGAAGAAATACTAAAAATCCGTATCATTTAAATGTGTTTTCTTCAGTTTTTAAAACCTGGGAGCCTGATCTCTGTAGCTCTTAATAAAATTCTGTAGTTTACTTTGGTAGCTTATCTCTTTACAGGCAAAAAGGAGGTAGTATTCTTTTCTGGTGACCAAAAAGCTTGACTATTTTGCTGTGCAGGTTCTACACAACATCATGTTTTTTCACAAAGATCTTTTATGCATGGAAAGCAGAAAATGAGGATTTTTCTCCCCTTTCAATGTTATCACGCAGACTACAATTTGCCTTGCTTCCATTTAGCTCAGTTACTAATGGTGTCTTTAAATCTCTGCTAAAACAACATCCTGGATACTTTTATCAATATCTGAACAGTCGAAAGAGTCTGTGCAGCAGATCCAGCTCCTAGAGGGTAATGCCTATTTGTCAGAACATGAAACAGATGCTGAAATATTTGTGTTAGAGTGAAACATCTGCTGCAAAGATTCTTCCCCAGAAAAATTATTCTAATGCATTTTTTATTTTTTATTTTTTTTTAATGTGTGTGCATGTATGCACGCGAAGTTTGAGAGAGAACACCAGTTAGGCCTAATGTGCCACTTCTTGCACAATGTGTGCTCCCCACCCAATGGACGTGGTGATGGTGAGCATCCATCCTCTTGAAGTGACTGACCTGAAACCAGCCACTTCACATCACTTTGGATCTGGAGCAAAAGCTCCGGAAACATTTCCAAGGACTTTTGGTCAGGTCCTTAGCACGTATCTGAACAAAGCTGGTAGACTGTCTTCATTGGCATTACATCCAAGATGAATTTAGTCCATAGCTTTTCCTAGAGGGTCACTCCCCTCACCTGTCTCAGTGCATTAATCAAGTGTTTTCCGTATTATATTTCTGAGTGCAGCACTTCATTATGGCTGAGTGCTGCGGGCTGAAGCCAAGGAGATGAGGTGCTAATGAAATGTTTGCATTTTGGACAGGAGCTGAGGTAGGTGTTTAAATGAAACAAAACAGCTGTTAAAGCAAGAGTGTCTCTTGAGACAGAGACACCAACTGGGCAAAGTTGGGAAGGGGAGCGGGAACTGTGGGAAGGCAGGCATACAGGACAAGGATCAGCCTGTGCCTTTACATTTAAGCTGAGCTGTCATGGTTTAGGTGGGTTTGGCATCTGCTCCAATAGCTTTGTGGTCTGATGAAGCTCCAGCGTAGAAGAACCAGCAGTGCCAAGCTCCCACGAAAGCCTCTCAGTGACCAGTGGTAGGAGGGTTAGCCTTGATGGAGGACCTTTGAAATGAAGAAGACATGAGACAAGTGTGCTTGGGAGCTGATGGTCTGATAGGTTTTACCTGAGATCCCTGGTGATCCTGATAAAGATGGGGATTTTCAGAGGGAGCTAGGAAAGCTCTGACATAGTTTCACCCAACCTCACGTCAAGAATTTAACATGCAGCTAAGTCAGGAGCCCAGATGCTCCCTAGTCTCTCTCTGCACTGAAAGTAGAAGGAACTCCAGCAAGTATTATCCCCATTTAGGTGCCCAAAGTCACATGAGATTAATCCTATCCCTGAAGAACCCAACACCTAGGATGCTGCATGTCCACCTCACTGAAGACCCTGTCCTTGCTTCACAAGCTGAAGGACTTCCTTTGCTGTTGTTTTCTTCTCTTCCCCTGCCTGATCCCTCTTCCAAATGCATCCTTGTGAGGCTCATGCAAAATAAAAATGTGGGGCTTGGAGTCCAGGCATACCTCAACATCACCCACAGCATGGCACCAAACCAATGCCATGGTTGCTGAGGCTTAATGAACAGACAGCACAAGCACACGTATGCCCAGGGAGAAGGACAAAAGTAACTCAAATGACATAAAGGGAAAGCTTTCCAAGGCATAGCTTACTTGTTTGTAGCCTAAGATCAAACGAGGGAAGAAGAGCATGGCAAAAGGGATCCAAGAAGGAAGACTTCCCATCTGCCTTTCTATCCTGAGATAGATAAGTGTATATATATAGGTATGCTGCCTGTGATGTCAGGGTACCTACACATGCAAAACCAAACTCCCTAAATACAAGCCCGTAAAGAGCAACCATCCCGGGTCAGAGAATACTCAGTGGATCTTTCACGTCTCCAGCAGTGGCTACAATTGGACATCGAGAGAAGAGCAAGAACATGCCAAGCATAGAAGACAAATCCCATGATGGTGATCCCTTTCATTATGTGGTTATATAGCATCAGAGAGTGTACACTCAACGTAAATAAATGTTAATAAATTGCAGAGGGAGATTTTTTTCACAAATAAGGGCATACGCTTATGGTTTCTTGATTTTGTCCCGAGGTTACAAAACAGAAACAAAATGTAAACCTTCCTTCTCAGACACTTACAAATTGGTATTAAAAAATGTATTGTCAAAAGGCGACTAATTAGGAGCCTTACAGTAATTATGCATTACTAAAAGGCCAATCATACATATCCCATTGATTTCCTTTGTGACACCTCCTTCATTCCGTAAAACTGAATTTTACTTGTTCATTTAGTTTTACCTTCTCCCCCTCTAGAAAAGTCTAGTGAGAATATCTGTCTATGTGACACACAGTTTAAACCTTGGAGGGGAGTATATATCCAGTGATACCACATTCATTTATTTATCTCTCACCACACCAACGTCCAAGACACTGCTCTTTGACAAAAGCAGATTCTGTAATGTAAAATTTGTCTTAATTGGGTGTCAACACTGGAAATCACTAAGAGATGTTAGACATACTCATCTCATTGCCAAACTTGGGACTAGACTGTGTTGTGCTATGGAGTTTAAGCATAAGGTTTCTAATCTTAGAAAACCAGCAGCTCTCCTGGAGTTAGGACCTCTCTAAACCTTTATAGTTCATTTTAGCCTCTTGCTGAGCAGCTGATGGAAGAACAAAAAACACAACAACCTTAGGACTGGAGAAAATACTGCTTCACGGCAAGTGAATACCAGCAGGCCCTACATGGAATATTGGTTGAATCCTTCTGCTGAGTAATTTTCAAATACGCAAACTGTCCTTCCTCACAAAAGGGCACCTCCTTAAGAGGAGACTGAACACACTGTAGACACTATTTTACACGGAACCTACATCAAGGTCTTACCTCCTATAGCAGCTTTGGGTGAATGAGGACAGTGGCACAGGGCATTAAAGCACCACTTTGCAATGACATCTCTAATTAAAATATCTGCATTTTATAACTTTTAAAGCCCTGTCTCATAGTGCTAACACTTGTCTTCCTTGATCTCACAGGAATACTTAATGCAATGCACTTTCAAAAATTAGGATAGAAGGATCTACAGCAACAAGGCCATGCTTTGCATCGGTAGACTAAAATCATGGCTGGTGCATGAAACAAGCAGTGCTTGTACATCTACTCCTGTATCAAAGGTGTTTGCTGGCACAGCCTCATCAAAAAAGGTTTGCTCATTCTTCCTGAGAACAGCAGCGCCAAGACTGTAGAGTGCAATCACACAAACACAGCCTCAGGCTGTGCTTATGGTCTGAAGTTCTGTTCCTGTCTGAGGTTTCCAGGTACTGCTCCAAAACGAGTGCATCATCATCTTTATTCGAAGCATGCATAAACATTACTAGCCCACTTTTTAATAGCAGCTTGAGGTTTTATGGCAAATCAGTGGAGAAAAAAAGCATGAAAACCCTTTCAGGTCCACAGTGCACAGTGAAAATGAAAAACCCGTCAGAGAGCAGATGCACTGAAATGTGGATGTGGTTCAATGATCACAACATTATGCTCTTTTTTCCTTTTTCCTACTGGAAAGTGGTGGTACTTTTTAAAAGCTTACCTGCTTCCTTGCTGAAGAACAGCTGGTTTTGCTCTGTATTTATATGAAACACCCAGTGTTAAAACAAAACCTTTTCTTAAGTTATCAATATTTGCAAGCCTCCAAACTAATTGAGTTAAAGGCACAATCAATGCCATCGATGGCAAGTTCTACTGGAAGTTGTGCGATTCTCGCCGCTGGCCAGAAAAAGCAAGAGAAACTCCCATTAACTCTGAATATACCTGGTGCAGCCAGAATGGGCCCTTTGGAGAAGAGGACCAGCATAAAAGCATGGACCTGGGCATACAAGGAGCTGCTTCTGCGAAGGTTATTGCATTGAAAAGGATCAGCTCAGGAAATTACGTGTCTTTTTAGAGTGGCAAATGAACAGCACCCCAATTCCACTACACAGGGGTCACCAATCAAACTGGAACAGTCATCTGCTCTGTGGGTCAAAAATAGATGCACATGTCATTTCTTCAGCTTCCTAAACAAGGAAAATGTAATTTTGGCTAAATGATGGCATTAAATCCTACTTCCTAGCTGAGAAGTGCCTTCAAATCTGTCTGACAAGGCTCTTCACCCTCAGAAGTTTTTTCATCTTGTCATTTATTCTTTTAATTCCAAATTAAAATTTGTCTCTGGTCAAAGCATAAGCACACTGGAGACAATTTCTTACAGGGAAGCCCAGCCACTGGTTAAGACTTTTTACAAAGCAATAAGATATTCACAAAACAATTATAATATTCAATGAAATGGACAAACACATATTTAGATTGAAACTAGATGAACTGCAACGAATGCTTAAAAATAAATAAATCATTAGAATATTTACTGCTAATCTCCGCTTCTGCCTTCAAAACTAAGCCAGAAGCACTAGCCTACATCTAGTATCAGAGTGGTGATTGGCAACTGATGGTATCAGGTTTGGTGAACTGAGCCAAAACCTACTACTCATGGCAAAGGCAAAAGATGTTCCCCCAACCTTGCAAAGGAATTTCTAAAATTGCTCCACAGATTGAGAGCAAAGGATCTCAAGAAAGAGCACACAAACTTCTCCTTTCAACTCTACAGCAAATGTTTATGCTGTGGCTACAGTAACTGTACTGACTCAGAAATGGCCTGAATTTCAGCGGCTCTGAGAACTCACTGTAGTGAGAAGAAAGGCACTGACCTTTATTAAAATTAGGCTATCTACAAAATGCTTAACTATGGAATTAATGGTCTTGCACTTGGCATGCAAGGTTTGTGATCTTGGCCTTGAACTACCAATAATCTCCTAATGGGAGCACACAAAAAAATAGGAGATCTGAGAAACAGAACAAAGTTACAAATTACAGGTTATGGTTTTGCTTTGCTTAGTATACGAGGAAGAATATTTTAAGGTCAGAAGGCATCTATAGGACCGAAATAAAAGGAATTGATTGTGAAGAAGGAAATAACATACGATCTATTTCATCTAATGAGATCTTCCCTGCAGAATAAGCTGAGAACTGCATTTATGAATCATCTGTATTTGCTGCCCTACTGTTTGGGATTTGAGACTATACAAGCAACTGCTAGAGTAATTACACTGGGGAAGTGAGCAAAGCTGTAGCAAGAAAGGAAAATGTGTTGCAAACAAGAAATGCCTCTGCCAGAATATCCATAGCTTTCAAGGGAACTCCTAGGGAGTCCTTGAGACTCATCCTTTCCTCCAATGGTCCAAATCAAAGGGACATCTCCCACTGACCTCTATGGCAATTTACACTGAGACTTACCAGAGCCACCAGAATCCAGGACTGACTCAGACTAAAGATGAGTAAGCACACAGAAATGCAGAAAACACTAGATTTTTTTTCTCAGTTTCGCTATGTCACATGTGGGCACATAACCATAGGTGTAGCTCAGTTGTAGGTAGAGGAATATGTGGTCACCTTCCCTTTTAATACTTATGTGAAGAATTTTGGAGTCTGGTGACAAACCCAAGGCTGCTGCTTTGATCCTCCTGTCCCCTAACAACAGGGTCACCGTGGCAGAAACACGCATGGTGGGAATTTCTAGTTTCACTCTTGCTGACACAAATCAAATGCACGTTTCTCAAGCTGTGAAGTATATTAAGTTCACAGAGTTTTAACAAAGGGCTACCAAACTGCAAAACCCTGCTGTGAGTCACACTTCTTTCAGATGTCCTTTTAATTATATTAAATTAAAGTTTGGGGCACTTTGATGCTGATAGGCAAACATCTCGATCTCTTGAAAAAGCTGCTAAAAGTACTCCCTGTAGCTATAGTTAATATACGACATTGTATGCACACTGCTAGCCAATTTATTCCAGCCACTTTAACAACGATACCTTGCCTGACAGGCTGCGCAGAATAGCATCAGGAGTCGAGCAATGCACAAATCATTAGAGGACTCTGAAAGTTGTTTGACACGCACTGCAGAGCTCTTTGTCATACAGCCAATTAAATGACCAAACAAGGAACTTGAAAATCTTCATTAATTTGCTCCTTTCTATATAAATGGAGGTTAGAGACTTTCTTGTCACAGGCAGAACAACAACACAAGTAAACCTAGCGTAATTCAATTTATGCTCCCTCTCAGAGCTACAAGTTTCTTTCGTTTAGTCTTCATGGAAGTTAGGACCAGCCATGCAAGCAAGAGAGAAGTGGGACAAACAGAATTAATCCACTTTAAATAGTACTGGCTAAATCCCAGATGCACCTTTTTATCTGCTGAGAGCTACTAGGATAGCAAAGAAAAAAAAAGTCTCCTCTACTCAACTCTAAACTTAATGCCTTGAATCCTCTGAGGAAAGCCTTTCATTTTTTGCTTAGTACAGCTATTCAAACAGCCCACGTTACAAGCGTGAAGCATTCAGAAAACTTCCAGGAAAACCAGGAGGACAACTCTGACTGCAACCACCTGCCACTGCTACCTGGAACCTGCTATCAGCAGCTCAACACCGACTGCATTGGTGGCTCAGATGATACCTGCAACCAGAAGCTCTTGTGATCTTCATGGAGAGGATGGCACCTCCATAATCTTCACCATTTGCTGTCCAGACAAGTGCAGAATTACAAAACAGTGCAAGCTGATTTACAGGACAGCCCGGAGGATGGCAGGAACCAGCGCAGCAAACACCATTAGACCAGGAAAATGCCAGAAAAGCAATGCTCTGCTGCCTTCTTCCACCCTTCCTACAAAGCTGCCACTCAGGCTAGCTATTGTATTCACCAGCCTCCACCTTTGAAGCCACTAAGACTGGCTTTAAAAAATAAAAAACCCAAAAAGAATGGGAACCCTGTGAAGTTATTGTCTTCTGAGATCTGCATCCCAAATGCAGCATGCAATTTCACATGGGAAGAGGCCACTGGCTGGCACAGCAGGGAAATTCATTGGCCTCCCAATGCTCCAGAGCTCCATCCCACAAATCCAAGAGAAGCAAGGAGGTAAGTTCAGATTTTGCAATCAGGTGCACATATGTGATAAAAAGACTACATGCCCAGATGTGGTATGAGCTTTTATTACAGCTCATGCTTCCAGCTACTAAATCTTACAGCAAAATACTCTAATTTTTTCCCCCAAGTTTAAGTTTTATGTGTTAATATGGCCTCACTTACTGCAATATATGAGTACTTGTATAAGTACTCAGCCTTTTCTTTTCTTTACTACCCCACCTCCCTTCCCAGAGGCCAGGGGAATTGTACTCATGGCATTTTAAGTTGCGGAGCTGAGAAATAGCAAGCACATGCCATTTGCTGAAGGCATGGAAGAAATCTGTGACACCAAACCCAGTTTCACAGCCCCCAAAAAACAAATGTTTCGTGTTTTCTACAACTCCAATGTTTCAGTTTAAGGAGGAACGCCTTTGGAAAATGAACAAATATAAATTCTGAAAAAATTACAGAAAATCCAGACAGGCTTACGTCACACACCAGTCACCAAATGAAGCTATGCTAATCAAATGCGTCACCCATTGTGACTCATTCTCCCACATGATGACTTTTCCATCCCTTTCCCAAAATAGAGTGCAAGAACAGTGTGCTGAAGAAAGGTGGGCATGAGAGATGTAGATCTCTGCTCTCCAAAAAGCCATGCATCGGGTTCAAGCTCTCCTTAGCTAATGGAGCACCTTTCTGAGGCCACTCTGACCATCCTGGATATCCACATTGGACAGCTCAGCCTAAGCTGACTCTTAGTACCACGAATTAAAGCCCATGTTGCAGTTTCTTAAATATCACCATGATTGAAAAGTCTCCCAGCAATTGTCCAGTCATTATATTAGTATGTATTTTATCACATCACCTGTCAGGTTGGTTCTCGTTGGATTTTTGAGACAAAAAAGATCATTTACCACACTTGCAACTAAAGGAGCTGCATTTGTAACCTCTATCTCCAGTAAATAACATCCCTGAGCTTTTAACTCAACAAATATTGTGACACAGCACAAATTAAATCAATATTTGTTTTAAGTATAAAGTTAACCAGAGAGATGAGATAATAATCTGATACAGCATTTCCCACTCTCATATTTGAATAACTCACAAAATTTCCAGATCTGTTTTACATATTTATTTATATTCATTTGTTTTGGACTCAAGAGGACTTTACACCCTAATTGCTACAGGGGCTCTGTCATGACTACTTAAATTTATCAGCCCAAAGAAAACAGTAATTCTGATTTTAGTGATTATTGTCTTCTCAAGTCACATGCCTCCTCCCCAAAAGCCACCTTTTCTCAATTGCACTTTTGATATTTACAATTGCTGGACATCTCTCACATAGACTTTGTACGGCACTTTCCTTCTTTTAGGGAACACAGGACTGACGGTACACTTCCAGCCCTGTGAGCCGAATTCAGCCATGGATGTTCTTCACAATAATGGGATCAGCACAAGGAGATCATGTCAGCAAGGTTGAAGACTCTATTTCTCTACCACCAGTGGCATATTTCCCAGTGACTTCCCTTCTTCCATTGACTTCACAAAATCCAGTATTTCATCATTTAAGATTTGTCGAAAAATCTCTGCTAAATTGCCTTAGCCAGCCCAGACATTTCACGGCCTGGTAAAGGATAACTGGCCTGTAACAGGAATATCTGCCGTCACATTTAATTGCTATTACAGCCAAACTCTCCCTCACAAGATTTTTTGATGACTTTAGCTACATGATTTTCCAAATGGAAACATACTGTATGAAAACATGTCCAGATACATTACTTTACCTCCATATAATACAAAGCAGAGCTGGAAAGGTTCAATTAGGTCATCTAATTCATTCTTTGAGTCCTCCATTACAGGACTGTCCTCTTCAATATATTTACCAGCTTTGTCCATATTTATACTAAACAGCTCAGGCAATGAGCTTTCATCAGTTTTTGTCTACTAAAGAGGTAGGCGCATGATTAATGTTTAAGCACACAAGTAGCCTTTCCAAGTGAAAGGGAAGAAGTTCTTGAAATTAAGGGTAAACTGAAGACTGTGCAGAATATTCAGGATATATTCTATCAATACCAAGATTTCTGTAAAGTATATTAAACTCACTATTCACTACTGTTTGAAAGAAGACAACAAGACCAGGACCATGCATCAATTCTGTAGAGTATGCCCGTGCAGCTAGTGGAAGGGACAACTATGGGTCAGGCAGCTTCCATGGTCCCCAACAGGACCAGCCTCACCACGTTTTCAGTGGTACCAGTAGACAAGACAGCTAGCTTGGGAGTGAGTGTTGCACTATAAACTTTCCTAAATTCCTTCAGATGCTAGTTACTTTCTCTGGGATCTTAAGAGAAGTCACTCCAGACAAGGGATGTGTAACTCCATAATTCATCTTTATCCATTAATGTATATGGAAGGGAGAAGGTGACCTTCTCTCATGACCATGTCCAAAGGGAAGACAGCCAGCCTACCAGCACAGAGGGATACTGTTTGATTTTTAACGTCCTAGAAATCTAAACCATCTAATCCCACACGCTAAATGAAATATGTGCTCACAAGATGAAGTCAATACTGACTGCAGGAAGTTGAATTTTGCAGGAAAATTCAGGTATAGACAGACCCCTCCAGAAACAATGGGTTCATTTTCACACCTCTGCATGTTATACATACAGTTATAAATAATGATCAACCACCCATAAGTACATCAACGTTCATAAGCACAAGACAGAAATTAGACGGTAAAATGTTCACATTTCTTAAAAGTAGCATTAACTCACCCATAGTATACAAACAGGTATATATAAAAGTCACTGGAGCAAATGCTATTAGGCAAGGTGACAGGATAAATAACACAACCCGAGGCCCCACTCTTGAAAAGCCTACAAGCAGGTCTTTCCAAAAAGCTGGGGCTTGACTTTGTTCACGTAAAACACAATGTAAGCCTACAAAAGTCAGGCCACAGCTGGGTGAACTTTATGGGACATTATGTTCCTAATCCTATATTTAGTTTGCAGCACTCCTCTCCTTCCTACATCCCTCTGTAAGGACACTCTGCATTTCATTACGATCCTACCTCCTCCCTCATGCCGAGTGTTGCCATTTCGAATTGTTTCTAAATTTGCAAGTGTAAGAGGGAAAGAAAGAAAACTAAGGAAATGCAGGCAGCAATTATATGAGTGACATGTCATAAGCAAAACCCAGCTGATCTGGAGACACCCCCGTGAGCAGGAGTTTTACACTCTTTACTTGCACACATCCATACTGTTTTGCTTATTCTGATGGCCAGATGAGTATTGTCAGATCTCTACTGTGTTTTTTCCCCACTTTCTGGTCTAGAGATTTTGCCCCAAATTTTTGTCAAGTCTGACAGCAACTGAGCAGGTGAGGGAAGATGAAAAATGAAATTATTATCCTGTAACCTTAACCTTAGAACTTGCTGCCACAAAGATGGTAATAATCATATTATTCACAGAGACAAGACCCACTTCACAGTCATTCAGTCAAACAACTGGACACGGGTATTAAAAACACAAGAAATACCTGGACATAGGCCCTGCAAGAGCGCTCCCTTTTCTGAAGCTGAGTCCATAAAGACAGCAGATTAAAGACGGAATAGAAAAAACAAGTTAGTGACAGAACAAGGGAAAAAAAAAATTGAAGAAAATGCCTATGAAAAAAAACTCATTTCTTTCTTAAACAGCTCCTGAAAACCAACCAAACCAAAGGAAGCATGCGAGTTAGGCGCAGTGGAAGGCTGGAAGGACTGGCTCCAGAAATATGAGTTAGTCCTTTTTCAGTGAAGTAAAGCACAGACTGGCAACTTTGCAAGAGAAGCTGTTAGATGGTAGAAGACAGTGAAGTCAAGTAGAGATGTTCAAGAGATGATGTTTTTCTTACAGCTTGGAAATCACACATGATATTTCCACATCAACCAAGGCTGGAAAGGATGGGGCTGATGGTTATTTACATAAGAGGAGCGTGGGCTCTGCAGTCAGACAGTGCTGATGGCACAGTGAAGTGTAACAAAGCTTTGGATGAGCAGGACCAGTTCCAGGGAGCAAGATGTATGCAGAACTGCATTCTGATACAGGATGGACCTATACACACCCATCCTGATACACCTGCTCAGGTCTCTGGCTCAAGGCAAAACCTATAGCGCTCCAGCTTCAATGCTGTGAGCTTCCTTAAAGCCAGCTCGGGCAAATGTTGAGTGTGATAACCCACTGCACTGAAGGAGAGAGCATTGCCCAGGGCTCCTGATAGAGTAAAGGGCCACTGAAGAGGGTGTAACAATGAAATGGGAATCTGTAATATTTCCAGTTGAGGCCATTTTCTCCCATTTGGATTAAACTGTTTCTCCAGGAATGCATTTTCTAGTCCTCTCACACCAAGTTGTGCTTTCCTTTGTAATTCCTGGGCCTAAATGCTTTATACGCTGAATAGCTCTTCACAAAGAAACCCACCTTTTCCACAGGACCCACATTTAGGACCGTACTTTGATATGCACTTGCATGCCTCCTGCCTGATAACTGCACTTTAGTGTGTCATGACATTGAAACAGGCACTTATTTATCTTCCTGGGACTTTGCAAGCAGTCTGCAGCAGGAAGCATGAATTGGTAAGCTCTGCATAGGTGCAACTAAACCTCACAAAATCAGGCTGCTCAGAGTGACTGGCTTGGCTGGGTTTGTTTTTGCTGATGTGCCTGGGTTGGAAATTGCACATCAATAGAGATTCGGGATAACTTGTGCTCTCAACTCACAGCAGTGCAATCCCATTAGTACAGCTGAGAGCCAAATTTGTCCCCAAGAGTTTTGAGGCTCTGAAATAAACAAAATACACCCAGGTATCATGCAATGCCTAATTTCAATTTCTAATTCATCAATTTGTAACAGTAGAAATCTTCCTCTGGGTAAACTTGGCCAGTATGAAGACTTTACAGAAACAAATGGAGATCAAAGAAAGCCTTGCTAAAAATTACAGAGCTATCCACATGGGGGTCTTGCCAGTCTGCAATAGAACAATTATTACCTTAATTAAGCCTGATCCAGTGGAAAGCATAAAGCTTTTAGTGACAGGAAAGTGGCTCCTGAAAGATGATGGCTTTTAAAAATTCTGATTATGCCAGTTTATTTCAATTCATTGTACATCAGCTTGTAAAAAAAAAAACCCAGTACAAAACAGCACAGGTGATTGCTTTCAGATCCCCAGCACATTTCCTTTAATGATTAAAAGAATATTTAATGGTTAGTGCTTACTTTATTTCTTCTTTCTGACTAAACAGCACTAAACAAAACTCTTTGCAAATTATTTTTTCCCTTTTTTTTTTTTTTTTGGAAATACTCTTGATCAGTGAAGGGGAAAATGGAGCAGTAACTCTGCTGCCTTTTGTTTGCCCAATACTACTTCCAAGTTGAATTCATGCATTCTTAAATGAACAGAGAGCAGTTGCTCTTCTAAAGAATTAAGTGGGGAATGAGAGCAAGTAAATTATCGAGCCTGTCATTTGGATCACTGACTCGCATCGCTGTTTTGCAGGACTCCAAGCGGTCCAGAATTTTAATGAGCAGTGCAATTGATTTGTATGAGCTGCTTGTGCAAAGCTGATGGCAGGGGGGGAAAACCTGCAAGGGGGACCCCAGGAGTGACAGCCGAGCTGAGGAGCTCTGCCTTGCCCAGTTTTCCCCTCCCCTTGGTAACTCATACCTGCCCCTGTGATACAACCCCATTTAATGTAATTGAAACAAATCTCAGAAGGTGGGATATAAAAAGATGAAAAATAAGTGCTTGCAAAGCTGAAGTGACAAAATGTTGGGTGTGGCTAGGGCACATTCAGAAGAGCAAGCAGACTACAACCATGAATCCCGTTAGTAGGTGACATTAATTGCTGGTTTTACCTGATATTGTCAGACATCACCATCATTTCAAACAAAGAACCATGGTATGACTATAACAAATAATGTTATGCCGATGTAACAGTTAATACAATTATTACCTACATTGTTATAAAATAGCTGGAAGCAGCACTAATTAAAAGCATCAGTATAACCCAATTCACAGCACATGCAAAGCACATGAGATGCAGGACTTCAATTCCCATGCGACTGTAATCTTAAACAATCCAGAAGCCCTCTGCATTTAAAACAACATAAATCTACAATAATAACTTACAAGAAAAAAGACAATGTTACTTCTCTGAAAAGCATTTCTCTTCAGAAGACACACAAGAAATTTCAGGCTTAGCTGGGATCATTTATTCCCCGTATAACCTTGGGACCAAATTCTGTTCTCACTTACATGGATGCCAGGGCTGTCAGCACCAACTATGCAGCTGAGAACAAAATTCTGTGCCTTATTTTAACCGGATGGCCAATATAACCATGTGCTCATAGCCACAGGGTTCAGCTGCTCTTTGTTCTGATGACCAGGCCTGCACAATTCACCATCTGAATCCTATATAAGTCCTATCCCATGAGTTTACATGAGATTCAGTGATGAAGGGGGCCTTGGACCAAGGAAACCCTCAACTTTAGATGTATCCTTACAGACTCTACAGCCTGTACTTCCTCCCACGACTGGCAATTTCTAGCACCTTTAGTATGTAGTAATTCCACTTAATTCTGGAAATGATGAAAGGACTAATAATTCTCAATCAGGGGGCACAGAAACCACACTATTATCATGCAGTAAGGTGCTTCTGGGCTAAGTCACAGGTCATCACTAAAAAGGCCACCTAATACTAAACCATCCTGAAGACCTTAAGTGTAAATAAGAAATGGTATCTTATCTGCCTTTGGTAAATGTATCTCCAGGGTAAATAAATGTTTCTGTCTGCTTTTATTTGTTTATATTCATGCATATAAGTGTTTATTTGACCTTCACATCAGCATCTTGTAATGTTACAAGATGAAAAAATCAAAATACAGACTCTCTCTGTCTTTTGGGGCTTTAAATATTCAGATTTTCTGGATCATGTTACATGGTATTTCACCGATTCAGCACTGGAAACGCTGGACAAAATTCTGGTCTCATTCACACTGGCACAAGTCCAAAATAATTGTTGTGGCATCACTTGAGTTATTCTCATACTGAGCTATGAGAGCTGAGACCACAGTGAAGTACCTGGAGTTCATATATCTACACATCTAAGGGTATACATTTCCCAGCACCAATAGCACACTTGGCATTTACAACTGTTTCGTTTCTCAGCAGAATAAAATACACTGTAAACGAAAAACTGCCAGATACTCTTGTCTACTATGAAAGAATCACTGCCCTAAAATGGCAGTCATTCACAAAGACATTTGTAATAGATCTCCAGGGAGAGCCAAACCCTTCTTCAGCCTTCTGTCCCTTCCCAAGCCCCTTTGTTTTTACCTTATTTAAGCTGCGTGCCGCACTGTCTTTCCCACCCGGAGTCAGGTTTCGGAGCTGCACATCAAGCAAGTTTACCAGCTGGACCATGGCGGACACAGAGTACGCAATGTCACCGGCATACAAGTGGTTTTTTGTGTGCTCCGCAAGCTCCCGAGCAATGTTGGCAGCCATCTCCCCCGATTTCATCTGCAATTGAGAAAACAGAGGAAAAGGTTGTCGCTGGCTGTTAGTATGATGTTACTCCAGTCCCTTCCAGCCCCAACAGTGTTAAGTGAGTCAACTCCCCACAAGAAGCAGCAGCAGAGGAGAGAAGAAAAGGGGAAGAAAATAAGAGAGGAAGAGAAGTTCCCAGGAAGAAAACTACGGCACGAGTCTTCGTGGTTTGATCATGTACAGTGTTTTGAGTATGGTTTAAATGCAAGTGGTTTTTCCAGCTACGGTCGCCACATTGGCTTCAACACAACAATTTCTGATTTTCCAGGGCACTGCTGGAATTGAGGGGCAGCTGCTTCTTTGCACTACAGAAGATGCAACCAAAGATGACATTGCTTTCCATTGGATGCCCATCCTAGGGAGGGCTTCAGTTAGCTTGTCCCATTGCCTTATCTATGCCACTTGAAAAAAAACAAACCACGTAAATAGTCTCTCCTGTAAAGAAAGAGCAGTTTCTGATTCCAGATTATTTGATAGTGAAGAGATGATTTTTGTTACAACTCCTGTGCAAAAATGTTCCTTGTACAAGTAATAAAAATAGATGACATAACCCAGATAAATTCACAATTCCCATCATGTGGATTAATAATCAGGTGCTAATTTACCACTTAGCATTTGCACGCAGGAGACATGCTTCTTACCACACTAACCACTACATCTGTAACGAGGCTAGTGATTCTCAGCACATAAAAGCATGCTAACTCAGAAGCAAAAGGCTTAAGGCTTCAAGCAGAGGCCCACTGGAAAGGAAAACCAAGTAGGCTGCTTGGCTAAATCTTCTATTAAAAGACTTTTATTGTCTAGTTGAGCCATAAAACTTGCTAATCACCTGCAGCGAAATTCACTGTGTAATTATTTGGGAAACTACTTCTTTCCCTCTGTGGCTTTTCCCCCTTTCTTGTTCTGTTTGCTCTCCCTATCTGGCACCCCTTTCCTCTTCTATGCCACAGGGACTGGGGACAGGGCAGACGGTCCCATCTACTTTCTACAGGTAGCCCACTACCAAAATACTATTGCAGGCTGCTGGTCTTTTTTTTGTTATATACCACTGGGTGATCTGGAATGCATATCTATGGGGAATATGTCAGGGATAAAGAGAAATTACAGAGGATGACATTTAAATGAAGCTCTCGCTTCTCTGTCAGGCTCAATGACCAACTCTGCTGAGTTCTTCATGTGAAATTTCCAATTGTCTTATCTTCCAACAGTTAGAAATCAGATATTTCTCTTGTTCCCTCAATTTCTGGTGCATATTATAAAAGCGAGATTCTAGGGAAAGACTGCAGGCTGAGCTTCTACCTCTCTGTAAATCAATTAGCTGAGTTATAAATGAATAACTTACTTCCATCAATTTGACAGCAACAGCCCATCTGATTTAATGAAATCTAACCGAAGATGTTCCATGCTCATCTTCAGAGAATTAAAGCATATGATGATATAGATAAGATAAATAAAGGAGATAATGTGCTGTTCTTCCCATTAGAGCAATGATAACATATATTCAGAAATTGAATTATTTCTTCCTTGTTACACACAAGGCTAATGCCATAGAAACCAGATCCTACTCTTACTGCTCTCCTAAGCAGCTGAAGAAAGTCAAGCATCAGCATAGAGGCTGAATTTTGACCTCTTCTGTTGGCACCCAGGAGAATGACTGCATCAAATCCCTTTACATAAAGAAATAAATTTCAATATTTTCCTGCAGTTCCTCACTGGAGATTATCATGACATATAGTGTTTATGTAAGCCTTGCAGAAAACTGCAGGAATGCACGAGTTTTCTACACATACCTTAGAAAAAAAACTCGCTACCCAATACTCAATGGATACATTTTCTCTTGGACCATACACCTGTGCAAACTGACATACTCACAAGCAAATTGCTCAGCTGTTACAAAAGTAAACCCAAGAGTTTTCTTTCCCTGTAATAAGCCTCTTGTTGCATTATGCAGGCTGCCATTGTTCCTACCTGTCTGCAAAAGTGGTGCGGGCTGGTCACCAATAAATCCTTTCCTTTTATGGAAGGACTGATCCTACAAACCGCAAATTGGAGGAATTCTAGTGTGACCAAATAAACACCCCAAAATAGTCAACAATGGAAGAAATGCCCGAGAAAAGGCACATTAAAGCTCAAAATCTGTGAGCTCCTGGGACACAGAAGTATTTACCCAAACTCATTTCACACACCCAGGTTTCTTGAAAGCACAGATATGCTGCTCCCTTGGGAAAACGTGTCTGGTTGACAGGTGATGAAGCTACTTCCTAGCACTGATGCTCATTCCAAACCTATTCATTGTCACCCAGAAAACGCAGCTACAAGTCACTACAACAGTGTTGAGACTCTTTCCATCCTACTTGTGTGCATAATGTGAGAGGTACCCAAAATGATGGCCATATGACATGTTAATGCTAATTTCTCCAATTCTTTTGAGCATTTTCCACTGAAATTGAAGTGTCTCCTATGCAGTCCCGTAAAACCCAACTTCTGTTATCAGTCCCAAATATCGGCTGAATATTCCAGGCCTATCTCATATCTTCTTAAGACTGAAAAGACTGTGAAATAATAGCTGTTAGGCATGGTATATATTTCTGGCTCTTTCATATACACCAAGGAATAGAAGCAGGGAGCTTTGTCTGGAAAGACTAACAATGACCCTCCTGCAGCATCGCTTTCTGCTTCAGCCCTACCTTCCTCAGAGGGAACCAACTGCAGAAGAGGACAGTAGAATAAAAATGAGAGAAATTGCAGAAAAGAAGTATTTAGGAAAGAAAATTCAGAAGAAATAAGAAAGTATGCTGGGAAGGGAGCTAATGTGCTGAAACATCAGTGGTCATAAAGGCAAAAATATTTTCCTGCAGCCCGAGGCTGACCGATATAAAAAAGAAAAAGATGGTATGAAAAGATTGAGCTGGGCTTTTTAAAAACAGTGACATACAGATGGACCAGTCAGCTGGAAAGGTCATGGAGTTGATGTTATTTTCTGGGGGGAAAAACATCTGACAGGTTTCATTGGGCACCATCAGCTGCTAACAGTCAGGTAGCAAGGCTGAAACAGGGGCTGTGGGCTAACTTCTGACACTGAGAAACCTTCATGGCCATTTTCTTTCCCTGGCAAAGGTTTCATTATATATGTGTGCATTCACAGAAAAGAGTCAGAGCATATCTACCATCCTCTTTTTTCTTTGGAGGACGAACATCTCATTCCATTCAACTTTGCTTTTTTCTTTTATCGGATGATATAACTAAGGATATAACTAACTAGTTATAAACACTGGTTATCCAACAGAGTTGGATTGCTATTCTCCATGCGATATAGAAGAGCTGGAGAACACTGAAAAAGTGGTTTTGAAACTATTGGTATTCAAACAACTGAAACCGCACTTAATGTCCCTTTAATAATATGCCAACCATAGCACCTGTTCCATCCAGTACATGGCAGTCTGAAAACTTACTCTCAAAAGCAACGCAGATGGAGGATTTAATTTTGGTGTCATCAGGACTGCAATGGAGACGATGATGTGGTGATGTCCTCCACAAAACCCCACTCTCTCTGCCAGACACACCCAATCAGATCTACAAGACCTGATGAAAGTACTTTGAACCCTAAGGTTTATCTGCTCTTTGTGACTATATCATCTAGGCTGTTCAGGAGGACAGTATGAACATGGATGGCATGTGCTTTAGATTTACAGTTAGAAGCTTTTCATGCATTCATGAAGGACACAACGCTTTCTATTCTGCTACAAAAAAGGCCTCCCCTCTTTCAGAGGTATGAACCTGAGTGTAGTGGTGCCTTTCCTCCCAGGAAGCACCCACAGCTGAAAGCTGTGGTGAGGAAAAGATATTTTCAGGCAAGTCACACACTGAGCCAAGGACGGTACTGATGAAAGCAAGAGGTAAAACAAACAGGCTGAGACTGAATGTATGACCTCAGGATCAGGACAATGCAATGTATCCAAGCTGGCCTTTTTGCTTCCTTTTACTACTTGACTCTGGAAATAACCCAGGTAGCAGTGCATAATTCAATCGCACTGGCAAGTTTATTCTCCTGCTACGTTACGAGGGCATGGTAGGCACCAACAATAAAGTTAAAGTAAATGTCAGGAGGCCAATGAATTGCTGAAGCAGACATTTGTTCTGATCTTCCATCAAGCACAATAACTCTAATGGAAGCTAATAGAGGGTTGTAAAACCTAATACCATGATGCAAGCAGGCAAACACCCAATGTATGGTCTGAGCACAGCAGGAGAAAGAAAAGCAGCAAGTAATAATCCTTACTTCACTGCAGAGACGTGAAAGCAAGCACAGCATTTCCCTACCATCCTCTCTGGCTTGGCTGAAATCCCTCCAGGGGACCCATCACCCTTCTTCCTGAGCAGCTTGGACTGAGCAAACGACAGAAGAGAGGATTTTGGGGAGACAAAGCAGATTAGGAATGAAGACACGCTGAGCAGGTATGAACCCTGGCTGCCAAAGAAGAGTTTCTACCCATTTTGTAAGCTGTGCTGCAGCTGCGGATGCTGTGAGATGGGTGGCCGAGGAGGACTCAGGTGCTGGGGACTCAGGTAGCTGAGCTGCAGGGTGCGACCACCCCCTGTCCTCTTGGCATGGTTGGCTTACTGCTTCCTCCAGCTGCCCCCCACCACAGCAAGAAGAGAAGCTGGTTTGGTTTAGAGGAGGAAGGCTCCTTTTTCAGCTTTAGAGAGGTGCTGTAGCAAATCTGCAAGCTTGGGGCAGGAAAGTGTCCTGTCCACGGCAGGTATGTGAGAAATCATGCCTGATTTATGGATAAATCAGTCTCCATCTCTAAGCACAGTGATGATTTCCAAGCCTCTTGCTTGGGCAGGGAAGCCAAGTAGCTATTGGTTATTTCATAAGTAATTTAAAACTGTGTTTGCTGTGAGGATCTTACTGAATGCAAACCCCAACATAAGCCCCTAGCAAGCCTGGCAGGGCCTTCCCCTCAAAAGTCACTCCTGGGAAGTCTTGATGTTTTTTAGCAGCTTTCCATAGATGTTGGGCCATATATCCCAAGATCCCTCTGGGTTCCCACTCGGGCATCAAAAGTTTAGATCCAGAGTCATCTGGCAGATCCCCCTAGCCTTTCCAGTGACTGGTGGAAGGTTCCCAAAGCTGAACATAACTAATTCCTCCAGAAGAATAAAAATAGTAGAAAAAATTATCAGTCCCAATTGTAACCTGCTGGGCACTTCTGAAAACCTCGCTCTTCAATTTTAGCCTGCTTTGAAAGCACGTAACAAATTAAATGGGGATCATTTGTTACACAAATGATAGCTGGGGTTTCAAATCAAATAAGCCTAACCTTGATGGAGATTTCATCAGTGCAGGCTATTATTTCCCTCTGCTAATGGTTAACGGCCTAGCCATCTTCACTGAGCAGCAAGAGGTCTCCCAGCTGCCTGGGTGAATTATGGCTAGAGTAAGTAATATTAACCCCTCCAGGATAAGTACGTAGGTCATAAAACAAGAGCTGCACAGCTGCTAATGCCAACAAAGGCAGTCTTTATTAATCAGCTAGCTGAGCGTATGGCAGGAGAGCTGCCCACCCTCCCGCACGGGACAGAAGGACCACAGGCTTTGTAATGGCTGCATCATGTCACAGCAGCCCCACATTAATTGATGTCTTCCCTGGTTTTGGGCAGGGACAGGTATAAATACAGATGAAGTGAGACAGGGATGATCAGAGGTGTACGTGCTAGTGATTTGCAGGTTGTTGAGCCTCAGTTAAGATGGGGGACAGGGAGGAGAAAGACAGTCTTGTCTGTAGGGTCACCCCATCCGTTTCACCAGTGAGCACTGGCTCTCCAGAAGTTCAGTGTTGCTACCGCGCAGCAGCACAGCTAGCCCGCAACGCTAGGACTGGCTCACTCTGGCTAAAGGAGCGAATAAATCCCACAAATTGCTATAATAAGGATTCAGACCACAGACTCTATGGCGTAAACACACATCTGGTCTCTGTTTGTAATGAAATCAGCTGAAAGCACCACTGTGCATTAATAACAAAAACGTTCAACATATTGCTACCAAATAAGCTCTGCTTGTCTTGAACTTCTATTGTCACATGTTAATGCACTTTTAACATTGACAAATGATGGAGTGCTACAAAACATTCATCAAGGGACTTGAGAGTCAAAAGATACGCATTACTGCGGCATTGTTTTCTACTTCATCAGTTCTTTTACAATTTGGGCAGAAGTTAAAAACAGAAAGTCAGAAGTGCAATGCAAACATTTCATATTGAGCCTGCCTTTCTTTGGTAAAGATTTCTCAGCTACAGGGTTTATCCTGTGCTTGCGTGGCATGAGAAAATCCTTGGGGATGCGTGAAAGGGAAAGTTTCCTTTTGTAGTAAGTCGGTATTTTCCAAATGTCCACCCACCTTCTCCTCCCTCTTCCTCCTTTTCTTCCCACAAACAAGAACTGTCATTCACTCTAGTTTAATTCTACTCTCCAATTCCTCTCCTTTGCCTTTCCCTCACCCTCTTTGCCTTAATTTCCATCAGATGTTTACAGTCTTGCTTTCTCCTTGTAACTCCTGGCTACTACGCATAGCTCCTGCTTTATGCGTGACTGTTGGTCACTTTGGGTTCCTTGTTGTGAAAACAACCAGGGAGATCAGGAAGACAGTGCTTAGACTCGGTGTGGTCAACACACATGAACAGTTTTACCTTCTGAGTGATGTGGTTTATCCAGGGAGAAGAGCAGTTGCTGAGATCAGGTCCCTGGGGCTCCCACATCCCATCTGGTGCAAGACACCGGAAAGTTGCAACACCTGGAAGAGGAATGCCGCTGTGTTCAGTGTTATTGGTTGCATTTTGCCCCCAGGACCCCATGTCACAGGCTTCATTTCATGACGGACACCTCGTGCAAAGCTTGGGAGCTTATTAGTATTCAGCACCTCAGTAGGACTCTTCCGAGTCATCTCAGTGTCCTTGTCTCCCATCATCTTAATGCTTAGGGGCCCTAAAACATAAAAGACCCATGAGGCAGTTCAGGGGTATCTCCATTTCACCAGAGACTACAGACAGAGGGCTTTGCCTAAGGCCAGGCAGGAAAGCTGCCAGGGACTAAGAAATCAAAGCCGGATCCCAAACACTGAGCTAGCACCTCAAATGCTCTGCCCCACCACCCCTCCGCCCCAGGATCAGACACTGCACCTCGACATTCTTGCTGATTTATGAAGATTTTGCTGCTTTGAATCATCATTAAAACATTTGGGTGGAAACAACAAGAGTTTAAATGCTACAAATGCCAAGATGTAATGCTGGGTTTCACTGTCCACCCCCAGCTGTGGAGGGGGACTTTAGAGGAAAGTTTTGTTTGGCAAGGGCCACCCAGATCCCTGCTGCAAAAGACAGGAACATGCCTCAGGCCCTTCCAGACAAGGAGAAATGCATCTGAAATGGTGCAGTTAAAGATCTTTAAAAAGCAAGGAAGCTGGTACCCGTAGATTAAAGACTCTGCATCCTATAAAGTGCTCTGCCCTGCAGAGCCGAACTTTTCAGCAGAGGAGTGAATTACAGGCTAGGTCTGATGGTAGCACCAATTAAAACCAGTGAGAGTTTGCTCATGCCTTCAAAGGGAGTTGGAAGAGGCCCACTGCTAATAAACCACAGCTTTTAACAAGTTGAATGAATCACTGAAATTAAAGATGGGAAAGGCTTATTGCCATCCCCTATCAACAAGTTGGGTATTTATTTTTTAACTTAGCTATTTTCATCTAGTCCTTAGCTCTTGTGCTTAGAAAAGGGCTCCCCGCATCCAGCCTTCATTTTTCTTTTTTATCTTTTCTCTTCTTTTCACAGCTTCAGTTCAGACTATCCTTTCCCTTCTCTGAGAACCACATGATACTTTTTGCATTAATTTTACCAAGTGGGGCTGGGAAAGACAGCAAAAATGTTCTTTACCTATTCTCACCACTGACATCTTTTCACGCCCCTCATACTTTAACGTACACTTTATCAGTCTGACCTCACCAAATTCAAGAGAGAGTCAGTATTCGTATACACAGGTGTGAATGGCTCTCCAGGGCAATGGAGCGGAGAATTAACACAGAGTCTCCTCTGCAAGCCAGCTCACTCCAGCCCTTATTTTCAGGCAATTTCCTTCACCTTCTGATTTCTTCTTGGCAAGTGGTCTCTTGGGGCTGGACACCAAGACTAGCTTGAAAAATAAATACTTTCAGAAAACTGCATTTGTTAAAATACAGCAAACTGAACCATCTGCCAAAACCCATTCTTCATCCAACCGTGTTTTAATTTGGACAGGAAATTTCCAAAAGCAGCCTCTTGGAAGAAAACAATTGGGGGGAAGAGTAGAAGAAAAGGAGCAAAACCCCATAAGCAATAAACCATTTTGAAAGGTCTGGCTTTGTTTTCCCCCTGCTTTCCCTGCTGATCACACTGGATGCTGGCTGCAGTTTGAAAAATCACTCATGCTGGTTCAGGAGTGCGATCTGGGGATACCTGTGCTTCGAAATGCTGGCCATGGCCTTTGAAATGCAAACAGTGCAGCACAGAGCTTCAAAATGTAAGTTTTGTTGATTTCCCCCGGTCCCCACCCCCCAACCAAGCAAAGCATCCACCATCAATGCATCAGTCAATGAGCCCAGGGGCTACAAATACAAGCAAAACCAGGGATAACAGTCGCATCATACATAACTTCTGGAGGCAGAGGCTCTTATAGCACATCAAGCTCAACTCCACAAGGTTGTTAGTCTGTACTCTCCTTTGACCAGAGCTTGGGATGCCAAAGATCCTGCACAATGTGCTCAGCATATTGAGGCTTCAACTCTGGCCAGCTGCTTGCCATACCTAAGGCAAGGCAATACAGACCTGACAGAAGGCATCAGCATGCTCCACTGATGGAAGCATGTGTGCCACAGGGGCCCGTGGGCAACCTGGCTGCACACTTAAGTCCCATGGGCAAATGGAGATGGCTTGGCGTGTCCCCCCACCCCTCGACTCACCTATCGAGCCCATGGGACACGGCTGTTTTGCCACCTGGCCCTGCCGAGTCCGAGACCACATAATATCACGGGCTTCCATGGGGTCACAGCTCTCCGCGCCGGCTGGCGGCAGCTGGGAGGAGGCGGGTGGGAGGTGTGTGGTCATTTCGTCGGGGACATCGGCCATGGGTGACGGTGTGCTGGTGCTCCTGTTCCTCCTGCCCGAGACTGAGGTGGTGGTGGGGCGACCTGTGCTGCTGGTGGCCACTCGTGGTGTGGTGCTGACAGTGGTGCTCCCGGGGCCTAGAGCCCCCGATGTCGATACTCCTGAAACGAAGGCAGAGCTGATTAAAGAGAGGAAGGAAAAAAGGGACTCAAGTCTAGGTCCTGAGGATGTCCCCTCTTCCAACTGTGGTGGTCTGCGGGGTGTAGTTGGAACTACAGCTAATGCAAGGCTTTCTGCACAGCCACCTTTCAGAGAGAAGCTGGAGCACACAGTGAGAGAAGCACACAGGGGGGTAATGACCGCTGGAGCACAACCGATTTTCCAAAAGCACTAGCATCTGATGAAAATAAAGCAGCACTTTATGCCCTCACCATTTTTCTTCCTGGCATTTTAATGTAAAAATCTTATTTTCCATCTTTTAGGGAACACCTAGCACAGAAGTGCTTTTAATTTTTTAGTGTTGTTGAAGACCCAGCTGGTCAGACAGAAAAACATTTTCCATGGTGTAATAAAAAAAAACAACACACCACAAATCCATTCCCAAAACAGCAGTGCACAGAGGGATGAACACAAGGCTGTTCTCCAGAACAAGCTGCTCGCTTTCTCTCAGGTTCATGCCTTGCTGCTTGATCCCAACAGCAGCACTTGGCCCCTTGAGCTGCAGGGCACGTGGCAGATGCAAAGGTGCACGTCAGCCCAGCCAAATCCTCGAAAATTTAATGCTTAACAGGCGATTTCGTTTAAAACCTTTGATGAGTGGTCGAGCTGCAAGAGGTGGGGAACCTGCTTTAGAAATGCATTAACCCAGCCTACATCCTGTAATAGCTGGCACTATGTACTGCATGCGGTGAATATTGAGGCATCCCCCACCTTATCATTACCTTATTTTGCCTGATATTTAGACCAAGGTGTTTACACAGATTGGAGTTTCACATGGATTTCTTTATGGCTTGACCTGAAATCTCAGGTGGGGAAACTGAGGCAGGCTGCCTCCGATTGCTCCTCCATCGCCCCTGCCGTGCTTTACCGCATACAGCTTGTGAAGAAGCCTGCTTCTCCCACCTCCTTTTCCTCTTCCAAAGATAAGCATCCTCCTGCTTCTCTCTACGTAACGCTTTTTACTCCATGCCAGATATTCACAACTGTCCCCTCAATCCATGCCTGGGGAAACATGGGCTGTCAGGGAAAGGCAGGTAAGGAAGCCATATGAATAGGCTTGTCTGATGCTTATCTGATATCACTCTCTCTTTAATTCCCATGCCACAACATCTCCCTAATATCCCACCTCTTCCAGCATCCAAAAATCCTTCAGAGTCACAGTTGCTCCAGGTCCAGCAACACGAATAGGAGTTTCTACATTAAAGACAGCCATGTGTGAACTCCAGCCTAGCAAGAAATTAAAATTAAATGCGAGAATCACCCTGTCACCCTGAGGAGCAGCCTCTTAACTTAGTTGTGTGAGCAGGCTCAGCCTGCAAGCTCCTGAGAACAGAGACTGTCCTCTCTTCTAGGTCCAATGAAGCAGACCACGCTCACTATTTATGCAATATTAGTTATTAATGTATAATGATATTGCTGTCACTGGAATTCATTCAAGTCAACCTATTCCAAGCACAGAGATGCCTGCCTTTAGTGTAAAATAGGAATTTTTCCATTCTGAAAGGTTTTTTTGTTATTTAAGTAATTTAAACCCATGGTGCTGTGAGCAATTCTCTTGCCCCAGAGTAATCAATAACATGGCAGTCGAGGCACACATTTGCTCTGGTTTTAGGCAATTTTACTCCAAGGCTGAGATACCCTCTCCTCAAACTTTAAAACTCAGCAGCATCATATACATAATCTTCCGAGGGATCAGTATTTTTCAAGAAAACATTCAGTGTAAAAATCCCAGCTCTACCATCCCTCGGGAAATAGGAGCAGCTTCTCCCCCAGGCTCCGAAAAGGCAAACAATAGTGCAACAGGCACTAAACCACCTGAATACCAGGACACTGATTTGAAGTCAGGTCTACTGAGCTCACTGATCAGATTTTCCAGAATTCTCGTGCCACCTTCCTTTCACTATGAGCCCTGAGCTTGAATGAACTCCAAAAAATACAATGCAAAATACTTCAGACATTGACAGATTTCTTCTAGTTTCTGCTCAAAGCTGTGCTAGAACACCGAACAATGATTTTCATCTGACTTTACAAGGAGGATTAAAATTTGTAGAGAACTTCAGCAAATATTATCTGGTTTTACTACAGCAAGTCTTGCCATAAGTACATATTTTATTTCTTCATAATAATGATTAGCCTGACAGATAATCTGCAGAGATTTTCCCATTTACTCATGCAATAACAAGTATTTTGCATTTGCAAAATGACCTACGCTGTGCACTACAGGTGCAGAGGTACCAAGTAGACATAGCGGATACAGTTTCAAAGCCAAAACTAGCAACTGCCCCTTAAAATCATTCTTACAGTCATTTGTGAGCACATAGAAACAGATACTGTGGACCCAGGAGCTCCTCTTGATCCACATCCAGGGGTGTTGCATTTTTGAGCCTAGTTTTCATTGACAATCATTGACTATCCCACAGCGTGTTGGTTTTGGAACAGCTTTGGCAAGTTTACTGCAGCAGCTAGGCACAAAGGATTTAATGGCATTATCCTTTAGCCATAAAAAAATGAGTTATTTTATCTTTCATAAACCCCTTGGCACTAGTGTTGAAAACTCTTTGAGGGCTTGTTCTTCCAACCTTTTTTCTTGTTCAACTGGGCTTTCTTGCTGCTTTTAAAAATAAACACCTCCACCATTTACACAGGACAATTTATAAGAAGACATAAAAGAGCTGCCTCGAAGTGGCCTAACAGAGTGAGATGGATGGGATACCACTGAACTCAGTTCAAAGGTCTGATTATTCAGCGAGTCAATTTGGTAATGAGCGCCAGCGAACATGATCACCATGCTAACGTCACCCAGTCTCACTGGCCCCAGGCAGCACTGCTTGCCTTTTGCTCACACAACTGTGTGCTCTAAAAGAAAGTTAATTGGTAAGAAGGGAAAGAACACGAGATCAGGATCATTTACATATAAATGATTCTCAAATCCAAGCAAAACCATGAAAAGACTGCAACCTGTGCAAAATTACCTAAATCCTACAGCACAGAACAGAGATCAAACCTCCAGATTAACTCAGGCTGCCAATAAACTGTGAATTTTTAACTCCGGGAAAAGCAGCATTGCAGCATCGCTTTAACAGAAGGGTTCTTCAGATAATATTTCATAATACAATCTTTGCTCATAGACAAGGACTAGCCTTTAAAAACCATCAACACTATTACATTAGAAACGTATAATCTTGATTATTTTACTTTTACTGATTGTTTTTATTATGCATTGCCATATTAAGAGTTTAAAGACAGCTTTTGGGCAAGACTCAGTTTTTACTCCTAGGCTCCAAATCCAAAACTTTGCAGACTTCAATTCCATGAAGCACAGCACTGGGACAGGTATTTTCACAGTGATCCCAAGAAAAGAAACTGTGGCTGTGGAAACACCTCTTCCCCAGAAACACCCCGAAGTGATACTTCACTTTTTTCTCCACTGCTCTAGCTAGAGAGCTGGCACTAATAACAAGACTAAGTTTTGCCATCTTTCAGACTACAGCTGCAGCTATAAAAAAAAAACTCAAAACATTTCCAGCATCCACAGGGGAGTAATTACAACTCCCGGAGGAGCCTCTCTCTACTCCTGGCACATTGACGAGCAAGAAAAAGAAATTTTTCAGTTTTTTCCCTCCTTTATTTTATTTCCCAACCTTTACACATAGCTCTGGAGGAGGAATTTTGCTTGGTGGGAGGAAAATCATGGGAAGGATTTGCTCATAGGGAAAAATCTTAAATAAATAAGGGTCTGACTTTTTTCCCCCCCAGTTCCTTCTTTTCCCCTTTCCTGGCTTAACATGAGAAACACACAAATGGCCTAAGACCAGTGCTTCCTATCTGTCACCAGGAAAAACCAGCACACATGTCATCTTACCTTCTGTTCTGCTCACCTCTTCCTGGTGCTCCCAGTCACGGGAGACTGCTTTTCCAGGTGACTCTGACTGGTGTTTTCCTGTCACAAAAGCAGCTTTGATAGCAAGCAAGCCTACTTGCGGTTACTACCAAGCTACCTTTTCTCTCATTTTTTTCTTTTGGCACCTAAGTATCCAGCCTATGACCCAGTGTACTCAATAACTGAAAATATTTTTTAAGAGATGTCATACGTTTTCTGTCCCATGAATGAAGACAACTGGGTGGCCCTCGAGCAAAAATTGCAGACAAGATTTCCTGGGTGAGGTTCACTGGCTTTTGCTAGGTAACAGATGACAAAAGATATCCATCAAGCTCTCCCCTGGGGGTTGCAATCCAAAGGTTGAGCCTGAGGGCTACCCGTTTACGAGCCAGTGTTCGCTCATGTAATTGGAAGGAGAGACCCCACTCCAAGTTTTGTGTGCAAGGTCCAAGCAAACCACGATGACTTCACTCTCTGGCGAGTTTTGCATTCCCAAGCCTGATGCTCAAGCAGACGTGCTGGGTCACCACTGGCCAAGAGCCTGTGCCTGCTCCCTGAGCTGCAGCTGGTGCAATGGTCGAGCAACTGAGGTATAACTAATCTGAGGAGTTCAACATCTTCGGGAGGATACAACAATCCAAGTGCCCTCTTGAGCACGTCCGGGCTGCATTCACAATTATTTACACATGATGTTGCTGTGCTAAGACAAATGGAGCATTGCTGGTTTCTGAAAGGCTGCAAGAAACACAAAACCTGAAGGTCCCTCCCTCCCTCTCCGCTGGTTTTGCACTTTTCAGATTTGGCAACCACATCCTTTGCTTACAGCATCCCCTTCTATTATTTCTTCTTCTACTGAAAGATGGTGCAAGTTGTATTTACATAGCAAACGAGAAGGTTTAGGCATGTCTTGAAAGAAACAGCACAAAAAAACCCCAGACCTAAAACAGTTGGAGGGTTATACCACAGCTGTTTTCCTTTTCCCTGTCACATAAACGCAGCTTGTAGGAATTAGTTTTCTACAGGCATTTTCTGAAACTCCCTAGAAAAAAAATATTATTTGAAAAGAAATATATTCCCCATTTTCTTTTGCCTTTTTTTTGGGGTTGCTTTTCATGGAACTCCCTGTAAGGTGACAGAAAAGGATGACTTCAGTCAAAGAGCACCTAGCTTGAGCCTTGCACATCCGGTACTATCCCTAGAGCTGCATAAGCAGGTATCCATCAACCCAGTCATTAACACACTGGTGGATTGCAACGTTATACCAAAACCACACCACAAAAGACATTACCCTGCAAAACCAACTCGTGTTGGATGTCTGCTGGAAGACCAAAAGCCACATGCTAGTGCCACCCAGGAGCTGTGGGGACAGAGAATCAACAAGGTGAGATTATCCCCTAAATTACGTACAGCTCCTTTCACATGTTTGAGAGAAACTACGATTTATTTTTACTGCAGGTGAAGGCCAAGCACACCTCACATCAACCATCTGAACAGCTCTCCCCTGTGGTCACAAATGCCATTACTTGGCAAAGCTGAGCCAGAATCATGTGTGAACATAAAAGTTCACGCACTGCTTTTGGAAGGGTTGAGGTTGTGTTTGTTGTTGTTGGAACTTTATTGACTGAGACTGACAAAAGGCGTGCAAAAACCATTGGTGGGAAGAAAAGATTAGATATGAGATGGCATCAGATTGTTCAACTCGGCACATTATCTTCAACAACACAATTGCATGTAGACCTCCACCCTAAAAAAGTCATATCAAGTATGATACACAGATACATAGCTCATCTTTTTCCTCCCTCTTACCTAACATCTGAAATAGCAGAGGAGGAGGATGCTGCATCTGATAGAAGAAAAGTCCATTCCTTTGTGGACTGCTGCCAAATAGAAAAACCCTTTCTGGAATTTTTTTCCTACCTCTTCCAGTAGGGGATCAGTTTTTGTTCCTGAGGCTACTCTGCCCACATGTGACTATTCTGCTGGGCCTGGGCAGATGCTGCAATGGATATGGGCCAGATGTTGAGTTCCCTGTACTAGGGGGAAACCTACAGCTGTGGTCCAAGACACGGTGCAAATTCAGCTGTTTCAATGCACTTCAAGCTGGAATCACTTAACACACTGGGGTTTTTCCTCTGAATCTCAGTTTGAGTATTTAACATTAAACAACAAAGAATGAGAACTGAAGTGTGCAAAATCATCACAACAGACTGAAGTCCAGTCAGTCTGCCCCAACTCTTCCTTTCTCACTGCACCACAACTCTCAGCAAGACAATTAATACATTCAAAGTAGCCACCACATGGGACCAATTTCCAACAGGCAAAAAATATGTCTACCAAAGCCCTTTTGAATCAAAACTTTACATTTCTGACAATGAGCAACTGTTCATTACACATACCAGATTGCTATGGAAAGGTTGTTTTACCAAAAACATTCTAGCAATTATTGCAAACTTCCAGGTTTTGCCTGAAAAAATAAAAACCCAAACAGCAGCCTGGCTGTTTTTCGGTGAAATATCCACTTTATGCTTTGTGGGACTTTTTGTGTGTGTGTGTGAGCGCTTAATACTTTTTCTGCCTCCCACGAGCTCTTAGTGTCAGGTCCCCAATTCAGTTGTCATTTGAATAAAAGAAGCTGCTTTTTTCTTCTCTTCTTTTCCTCTCTGACCCATTCTTCTCCAAGAAGTTACTGGATCCCACTTAAAATGCATAACTTTAGAGACATCAGATAATGTTTTAACTGTCATTGGCACAGGTTACAGCACATCAGCATATCTAGCAATACCAGGAAATTAACTGATACAGCACATGAACATCAGTTGTTGTCTTCACCATGGTCCTCTTCTATTCAAAGACAGTTCCTAAAGCCTTAGCTCTGTTTCCTTACCTAGGACCTCTGTTAAATCCACCTTCATGAACCTCTTGTACACTTCTGCACCCATTCAACAAGGGCATTAATGCCATATTGCTCTTTCCAGACTTTGCAACTTATTCTGAATGTTCAGACAGAAATTTAGCTGGACCATTGTGTGCAAGACAAAAATTCAGCATTTTTTCCAACATCATGCTGTAATATTTTTGGAAATGCAGATGAACTATGCCCATAGGAGGCCTGGTAAACAGGAAAAGATTACAGAAGAGCTGATCTAATAGACAGTAGATCAGGATTTATTATAAATCTAATAAATCTAATAGGTTTGAGAGTTCAGTTCAAGAGCTATTTTTACTCAATCTAGCTTCAAAACGCTCTAGTTCTCAAAAACACTGTTAGATGTGGTTGCAGTTATTTTGAATTTCTGGATATGAACATATAAAATCTGACTACTATTTTTTTTCAAACCACAGGTTATTTCATACGGGGGGGGGGGGGGGAAGCCTACCATTTCTTTTTAAGGGCACACCAGCTGCATATTATTACTGAATGTATGAGTGAACTTCTAACCTCCTAAACAATCTCTGTCCCCTGGTGTGATTCACATCCATCAGAGCCAGTGGTGCAGATCTTATGCCCTGTCTTCTAAACTGAATCCTTCAAACTCTATTAAAGAGAAGCCCGGTAGGAATTCCCCAGTATCCCATTGTTAGAGAAATCACTTTTGATTTCAATAACAGGTGCTGTCAGTTTTTCATTCAGACCATGTTAGAGTGCAGACACGTGAGCATTATGCTTACAGCTTCAAGAGATCTACTGGAGTCTGAGACTGCCAGGGTTTTGGTTTTTTTGGGTTTTTGTTTGTTTGGGGTTTTTTTTGTTTGTTTTTGGTTTGGTCTTTTTGTGTGGGGTGGGGTTTTTTTTGTTTTTTCCCTTTTAATTCAACCATATATGTTTTATCCATAAACTAAACTACCTTTTAGTTTTTATGCAGAACAAAGCACATACATAGCTGCTAAGGGGGAAAAACAATTTTTCCTGTCTGTTTGGCAATGGATGTAGCTTCATCTAATGGGTGTTTCCTGCCTTTTGCCTATACTTCTCCATCTTTAATTGAACAACTTGCATGTGTTCTGCAGAGGCAGTGCCAGATGGAGCCTGTCCTTCTCCAGCAGTTCCCCACCTCTGTATTTGCAATGAATGGAAGCAAGTGCAGGAGTCATAAAATGACTATTCACGCCCTAGCATTTTCTGATCTAGCCAACCAACACGATGAGTCCTTCTGAGGGCCAAGGGCAGTCAGCTTATGCCGCTATCTGAAACATTTCTTCAGTTGCAAGCTACAAACACAACTTTAATAAGAGAAAACTATCATCTTCCAATAGTCTCTGTTCATCTGTGTGTGTAATATCTCCAATCTAGATGTTAGTCAGCAAGATGGCCAATTGCATTCAGATAAATGCCTTGGACTCTTTTAAACATATCATAATCTGCCTGTGAAATGGCTGGATGGTTGCTTTCCAATTTGTGAAATGGTTCAAATGCTGTAAATAAAAAAGAAATTGGACAGCTTTCAAAAGGACAGATTAGACTTTTCAATTCTCAGTGATTCGGTGCTTCCAAGCTACACTCCTGTGATCACTGTATTAATATTTAAAACCTGATTGTGTTATGCTGTTATCTTGAGGAAGAGGGCATAGTACGAGCAAACCCAAGGAGACAACCCACTGAACTACAAGAAATCAGCTCCCTGGCCCCACCGCATGCACGTGTGCAAGAGGTGTGGGTGGAAAGCTGCCTGGCCCTGCTTCCTCCTGCCTGGCAGATTAAAATCACAAAGGCTGCTTTTTGAGCTTACTGTGCATCGCCCCTTACACCACGTGCACCATCCCTTGATCCTAGCTGCTCTGAGGCTCAGGATCTGAGGTCCCTCCTGGTTTCATGTACCATTGCTGGGCTTCCAAATCAGCCCTGATGCCCAGTGTTTTAAGTGCAAACACACTGTGGGTGGACTGGTCAGCTGAAGTCAGAAAGAGGAAAAGGAATAAAGCACAAAATATCAAAGATGGAGTTAGGATTGCTTATACCCTTCCTTCTCTAACCTATGTTGGGATTGACTTCATTAGCATGAAGGTCATACTGCATTTCCAGACATGAATGGGTGACCTGAAAGCAGGGCCTTCTGTCTGTACAGTAAATGTTATATCCATACTGTACTTTTAGCATCCTCTAAAGCAACAGGAATGATAAACCTGCCAGCAAAAGCTCACCTTTTGTCTTTCACCAAACCCATTTATTTTCTCCTCTTGCTACAACCCACTGGTTATTTCAAACCTGATTCAAAAAACCAAATCCTTCTCCAAAGCCGCCAAAGGGCACTTGCAGCACTCAGTCTGACTGCATTAGCTTCTATGTTATTTATTCTATTTATTCTTGCTCCTATGAGAAAAACAGCCTGAACTTTGTAGAAAGCTGATCACTGAAACCAGCAGAAATAGGGGAATGTTGAGAAAGGCCATCTTTTCTCATCCTTTGAGCATGCTCTGGTGCACCTGGGTGTGGATGTGCTGTCAAGTCCCCTCCTGTAAATCAGAGGGCAAGCATGGCTTCAGCCTCTTGGCCACATGTCATTTTGGAGCTTGGATTAGCTCAACCCTCTCCCTAAACTTGCTAGCAGTTTGCTTTCTGCTCCTGGAGTGACAGATGGAAAGAAGGGAGGGAACAAGCCTGTGCTAAACAGAAAAAAATGTCTTTCACGTGAGCCAATCCTAAGCAGCTGACAAAACTCAATTGTAAGAATATCAATATTCAGCTACTTTCAGAAATAAAGCAGTTTCCCTGAAAAACCCTAAACTGCTGCTTAGCTCCCTTCTAAAACTGTTTATTACTTATGTAGAAACATCAATATTTTGTAAAACTCAATTCTAATAGCTGTATTCACGTTAGCTCAGGGATCTGCCTAAACAATGCTTAACTACAAGACTGGCATCTAAATTTGTTTTATAGGTATCTGATGTTCTGCAGCGGGCTTCAACAATAAGAGACTCATTAAAATTATGAAAACCACATTTGCTTCAGTAAAGCGGATTTATAACAAATAAATAAACTGCAATATATAGGGCATTTTAAGGTGAAATGAACTGGGTAACACTTTCAAGGATCTCCTGTTTTTATACTAGGCTTCGGTACTTATGGATACAGGCAACTTGGTACACTATCAGGTCCACGCTGATGTCCTAACAAACCTGGCATGCAAGCATCCCCCATCTGTGTCCCGGAGGCTGTTTGTTTGGTGAGGGAGGACACTGGGGTGCTTGGTAGTGATGTTGAATATGTATTCATATGTCTCAGCATCTCAAAGAGATGCCAAAGATCTCCAGCCTGAAGGCTCCAGGGCTGCAGGCATTGCCATGGCTAGTCATCACAGTTGAAAAGTCACAGCAGAAAGCTGAGAGGCAGGAAGGAACAGCATCCAAATATCAGAAAAGGAGGTTTAACCTAACTTGTTTGGCTCTGTGCCATTAAGGGCTACCAGCTCTCATGCAGTCAGCATTGGCCAAGATGTAGTTTCAAGCTCTTACCTGAGAGGTTGATGACAAGATGACAATACATAAGCCCAAGGTGGAAAAACCTTCAACACTGATTTCTAGCTTTACATCTGTTAGCTTTCAGATTATTCTTGTTAATGGCTAGTTCAGACCAGCACATTGCAATGTAAGCATGTTTTTTCTTGTGAAGCGAGGAATATACCCATTGACCTTGTAGGACTTTGAATTGGGCCCACAGAAAAGAAGGGCATAAAAAACCCTACATGAAAGTAAATAGTAGTACTGAAAAGCAATATATTTTAGGTCAAAGCTGTATGCCTATCCTGGTTTTGCATGCAGTCAGGTGCTAAAGTTTACATGCCCAGAGGAATTACTGGTCCAAGCCAGAGGCACCAAATGCACAAAGGAACATCCATGTGCTGCTGTGCCAGAATAGGGATTTTCCATAGTGTACTCTTGGCCTGGAAGCCTAAACTGCACCTGATCCACTTGGGCTACTAACAAACGCATTGTGGATCCCCATGAGCATCATCAGAATCTGAGGAAGTTGGAAACTGGTAAAGAAAAGAAAAGAAAATAGGATGACAAAGAAATGAAAAAAGTAAATTGTATCCTTTAGAAATTTTTAAGCTGTGTAATCTCCTTGCCTTTGTATAATGTATACAGCCATAAAATTAAGTACCTGATGTCACTGCAAAGCATAAATGCGATACTTTGAACAACAGAATCATGTCTCTCATAAGGAAAAAAAAAGATGCATATATTCAACATGTGAAAAAAGAGGAGAGAGAGGAGAGATGAAAGAGTCTGACCTGGTCCAATGCACGTATCTTAAAAAATATACCTGCTGTCTAGCTAAATGTGAATGTATCTTCATATGACTGTAAGACTCAAAAGCATAACAGAAAACTAGGAGAAAAAAAAAAAGTAGTCAAGCAATTCGCATCCAATTCTGAAATACAGCAGAGACCCTTACATACTTACAGATAGTACTTTAAGTATAGGATAAAACTACTGCTACAATACAGGACTAAAGAGCTACCATATGCCTCTAGCACACAGCCTAAACCTCACTTTACAGCTCTCACAGGTAACATAAAATAAATGCACCAGTCTACAGCGATTATTAATTTTTCCCCTCTTCAGCATCAAATACGTCAAATATTTTGTTTTGTAAATATTTTACAGCAGACCATTTCGTACATGCGTTGAGACCTGCAATGTTATTAGCCTTGAGCCTTTCACATTCCATGCGTGCATCAAGAAGTTCCATCAATTTGCAGGGAAGAAGTATATTAGTTTTTCTAGCAGTGCTTTACAGGCAAGAAAAACCTCAAAATCCCTAATATTTTACATTATTCAGCCAGAACTCTCATTATATAATAATGCTAACTTAAAACCTAGCTCACTTATTTCATCAAAAGCAACTCTTCTTCCATTATCTTAAATGTAAATGAGAAAAAGCATGCAGATGAAGCAGACAGAATAATTTATAATGAGAGGAAATCTGTCAGGCCAGGAATACTAAAAAAAGCAGAGCATAACACTGAACTCATCTAGAATTGAAGGAAATAACAGACTTTCTAGTATGGGGTCAGGCTTAAGATGGGAAGGGAGGAAGAAGGTCACCTGTGATATGCCCTTGTGGTCAGCACTAAGCAAGTCAAGAAATGTTTTAAACCTCCAAATAAATATTAGACAATGTATTTTTTTAAGAGGCTAGAGCCTGACTGACCACTGATCAGAGACACAAGAGTTCATTGGCATGCCAACCTGGAGCCGCTCAGCAAAACAGAAATTACAAGTGTAAGCACTGCAGTGGCAAGTGGCTTGCCCGCTCCATTCAGCTGCTGTGGAGATTGTTCCAAGGCAGAGGAAAATGTGATTTGCTTGAAGAGAGAGAAAAAGAGAGAGATTTGATTTAGGAATCTGAGTCAGCCGGTCTATAGACAGGAAAAGGTAGCATCAAAAGACATTCAATTTGCCCGAGACCCGAGGTGCTCTTTGGAGGTCCTCACAACACTGGTGACAGCAGGACCCTACAGGTTCCAGCAACGCTATCACCTACACTGTATCAGGATTTCCATGCCTGAGCCTCGGCTGCAAATTATGCTACCCAACAGCAAGCAACTTCTGACTTTGTCTCCTGAAAAACACAGTGTCTCTTACAGCAGATCTCTGGGACACAAAAGAAACTGCAAAGCATCTCATCTATTTGCTCACCTTTCCTCAAGGTGTTAGTTGGTTCTGGGAAAGGCTTAAGCCTTTCCATGGATAACCAGAAATGGATGGTTGCTACAGTATGGATGCTATGAACAGGCTGGTGGGTAGAGGCAGGGGAAAACTCCATCCCAATCGGACAAACCAGTGTCCCTATTTCCTTCTCCTCCTGCAGAGGACATTGTTCGTCACAGTCCACAACACACTCCTGGGAAGCACTGAGACGTGCCAAGGATTACAGTAAAACAAGAGGAGGATGGTGAAGGCTTTGATCCTCCTGTGTTATTGTATGAAGAAATTACTGGTTAATGCAAAAGAATGAGCCCTTCTCTTGATCCAGGTTATTCCCTGAGGAATCTCCTTTTGCAAAGTCTGAAGCGCAGACAAGGTATTGGACTGAAGGGACCACTCTGCCCATCTTCTGAGCCAAGCTCAGCATGTCCACAGTACATTTCTGAGCACAACATATAACTCTAATCCTCTTGGCAGCAGTCACTCGCACAAGGTCAGTCCCCCTGGCCCAGAAGATATCTTTCCAAATGAAGCTGTTATTTTCCCTTATTAAACTTCATATTTGAGCTAAAACAGCGATGCTGATTCAGTTAAATCATTGCCATCTGCAGCTCTTGTTCAGAGCAGAGCGCACAGAAATCTCATAGAGATCAAGATGCCTGGTCAAACAGACTCCAACGAGGCAACGGGCTGTAACTAAGGGAGATGCAACTTTACTTCAGCAACATGCATCATTTCAGCTCCAGGGGCAGCAATGTGAATTATGCTTCCCAGATGAGATTGTGCCTTCAATAATAGCAACGTGCACCCTGTACTGAAGGGACTCAAGAACATCTCTAAGAGCAGCCTACAATGTACCTACTGGGGCATGCTGACCTGACACTTATTTGCCACACATGGCTTTCAGACCTTCAGAGGCTGCTGTTTTCGATGGGGATGTTTGTCCCTGAGAGACATGTAGGAGGCCTGCATGGATGAACAAGGAAATCCTGGATAAGCTCAAACACAAAAAGGAAGCCTACAGAAGGTGGAAGCACAGCCAAGTAGCCTGGGAGGAATACAGAGAAAATGTCCGAGAAGCCAGGGATCAGGTTAGGAAGGCCAAAGCCCTGATAGAATTAAATCTGGCCAGGGATGTCAAGGGCAACAAGAAAAGCTTCTATAGGTACGTCAGTGATAAAAGGAAGACCAGGGAAGATGTGGGCCCTCTCCAGACCAGAAAGGGAGACTTCGTCACCTGGGATATAAAGAAGACTGAGGTACTCAACAACTTTTTTGCCTCAGTCTTCACTGGCAAGGGCTCCAGCCACACCACCCAAGTCACAGAAGGCAAAGGTAGGGATTGGGAAAAAGAAGAACCGCCCACTGTAGGAGAAGATCAGGTTTGAGACCATCTAAGGAACCTGAAGGTGCACAAGTCCATAGGACCTGATGAGATGCATCTGCGGGTCCTGAGAGAACTGGCAGATGAAGGGGCTAAGCCACTGTCCATCATATTTGAGAAGTTGTGGCAGTCTGGTGAAGTTCCTGCTGACTGGAAAAGGGGAAACATAACACTCATATTTAAAGAGGGAAATATATAAGACCCAGGGAACTACAGGCCAGCCAGACTCATCTCTGTGCCCAGCAAGATCACAGAGCGGATTCTCCTGGAAACTATGCTAGGGCACATGGGACATAAGGAGGTGACTGGTGGCAGCCAACATGACTTCACTAAGGGCAAATTGTGCCTGACGAAATTGGTGGCCTTCTACGATGGGGTTACAGCGCTCGTTGTGGCAGGTGCACCCACCCAATGAAAACAGGGCTTCTTGGCTGCTGAAGTGTAGCAGCTATGGATTGACTTTGTTCTCAGAGCTTCACGGTAGTTGGGGCCTTTGGCCAATAGGAGCTGTAAGGAAGAAATGCCTCAAACATTCATGGACACAGAAAACCTCAAGGACAAGCTGTGGCCTTTGTGATTAGTCTAAGGAATGTCACTCAAGGAAGCGGGAGTATTGAAGGATGCACCCCTCACTCCATAGCAGTTGCATTGTCAAACTCCTTAGATAAGCTTTGAAGAAGCAGACATGGACTGAGCAAAACCAAACGTTTATCAGTAGCTCCATCGTGTAACCATTGTGGCTCCATTGTGTATGCCAGACACCATGCATGCATTGCTAATCGACTGATAAGAGGTGAGCATTTCTGCCCCAGAAGCTGGGTGCAGCAAAAACCTGTGGGACCAGAGAAAAAAACCCTAAAGGTGGGCAGATATGCTAATCAGCTGATACGATGAACTTAAAAAGGCAACAGAAAACTTCGTTCCGTGTACATCCACCACCCAAGACTACTGGACCTGAGACAATGCTGGATCCAGGGGTGGTGATCTGTATTTCTTTGACTCTTTCTCTCCTTTCTTTTTCTTTCCTTTCCTTTCTTTTCTTTCTTATAGATTTATAAGAGATCACATTGCTTATTATCCTTTTCCAAGTTTAAATTGTTCTCTACTGCAAGTAAAACATTTTAACTGGTCGTTTGGTGTCGTTTCACCTTAATTTAACTTGAGGGGATCACAGAACCGTTGCAATTCTCTGGGCTTCCAGTCCACGTCATGACAGAAGATGATACTGACCACACATCAGATTCACCTGGGTATAAATGGAGTCCCCTGGGGGCACCATTTTGAGCTTGTTCCCTGGAGCAGTGTCCTGTGGTTGAGGACTCTCCCCTCGGTCAGGATGCCACCCAAGGAAACTCCTTGAGGTGACTTGGGTCAGGATGCTGCCCTGAGAAGGTCCTTGAGGTTGAGAGCCCTCACTTGTTAGGTGAGTGATAGAGCGTTTTGGGTTGTCGTCAAACCCTAGGAAGTGGTGCATTATTCTGCACTTTGGGTTGCCATTAAACCCTAAGGAGTTGTTTGTTCTGCGTTTTGGGTTGTCGTTAAATCCTAGGAAGTTGTTCTGTTCTCCTCTCACAGACATTCAAACCTGTAATTGAATAGTTGCAGAGCGCTAGTTAATTGTGTTGACAATAAATTTTTAATTTTTTATGGTTGGTTGTTTATTTGATAGCTTCTATAACACTTGTGGTTAAGGGAAGAGCAACTGATGTCATCTGCCTGGACTTGTGCAGGACATTTGACACTGTCCCACATGTCATCCTTGTCTCTGGACAGACATGGATTTGATGCATGGACCACTCAGTGGATAAGGAATCGGCTGGATGGTTGCACTCAAAGAGTTGCGGTCAACAGCTCGAAGTCCAAGTGAAGAGCAGTGATGAGTGGTGTTCCTCAAGGGTCAGTGGTGGGACCGGTGCTGTTTAACATCTTTGTTGGAGACATGGACAGTGGGATTGAGTGCACCCTCAGCAAGTTTTCCAACAACACCAAGGTGTGGTGCGGTCAACACGCTGGAGGGAAGGGATGTCATCCAGAGGGGCCTGTACAGGCTTGAGAGGTGGGCCCATGCAAGCCTCATGAAGGTCAAGTGCAAGGTCCTGCACATCGGTCAAGGCAATCCCATAAACAAATACAGGCTGGGCGAAGAGTAGATTGAAAGTGGCCCTGTGGAGAAGGACTTGGAGGACTATGAGCCAGTAATGGACACTCACAGCCCAGAAAGCCAACTGTACCCTGGGCTTCATCAAGAGAAGTGTGGCCAGCAGGTCAAGGGAGGTGATTCTCCCCTTTACTCTGCTCTGGTGAGATCCTACCCGTAGTACTGTGTCCAGCCGTAGGGCCCTCAGTATAACAAGGACATGGACCTGCTCAAGCAGGTCCAGAGGAGGCCACAAAGATTATCAGGGGTCTGGAGCACCTCCCTTATGAGGACAGGCTGAGAGAGTTGGGGTTCAGCCCAGTGAAGAGAAGGCTCCAGGGAGACCTTATAGCAGCCTTCCAGTACTTCAAGGGGGGCCTACAGGAAAGATGGGGAGGGACTTTCATCAGGGAGTGTAGGGATCGGATGAAGGGGTAATGGTTTTAAACTGAAAGAAGGAAGGTTTAGATTACACGTAAGGAAGAAATTCTGTATTGTGAGGGTGGTGAGACACTGGCACAGGTTGCCCAGAGAAGTTGTGGATGTCCCCTCCCTGGAAGTGTTCAAGGCCAGGTTGGACGGGGCTTTGAGAAACCTGGTCTAGTGGAAGGTGTTCCTGCCTGTGGCAGGGGGGTTGGAACTAGATAATCTTTAAGGTCCCTTCCAACCCAAACCATTCTATGATTCTATGAGAGCTACTACTCACTGACATTCACCACCACTGAGGGACAGGGCTGGAGATAAGGAGAAAACATCAGCTCTCAATCCAGCCAACTTTAAACATGAGCAAGCACTCACTGGATAACAAATCGCACTAAGCAATTTAGGTTGAATATGGTCTAATAGAAAGGAAATTTTAAGTGTGTGCAAAGAAAACCAAATAAAACACATAAAGGAGGAACTGAATCTAAAAGCAGATATTAGATTTCTTCTCTCTCTTGTACTCTGAGCAAATATTGTTCAAGGATGTTTGACAATCTGTTTGCCAGCTGAAGCGTGCAGGACTCTGATAACAACATAACAGAAAATTACGTGTCCCTTTCTGTCAAGCAGAGGCAAGTCCACGCTGTGGTGTTTGCCTAAATGAAAAACAAAATCATGGTGGAACTGACACAGGCCAGCCTGAGAGCATGTTGAATGAGACAGACTAGAGCTGGGGAACAAGGAAAAGAGGATGCAGAGGGTGTAAATGAGAATGAAGCTAAGCGCAAGGACCAACCTGACTTAATAATCCTTCCTCCTACAATTAATATTAAGTTAGGCCTTTCTAGATAGCTTTTTCCTTTTTGATAGTATCTAAATCTTAAAGGCCCAAACAGGGTGGATGAAAGCAGTACGAGCTAAGCCAGTGCCACTGAACGTTTTCCTTTCAGAGACAATTTCTCTGTAGGGATCCTCCAAGTGGGAAATGCAGTGTTAGATTGCCTTCATCAGCCAACAGAAATATTGCGCCAGTGAGGCCGAGCCCTCAGAGGTGATAGGATCCCTGCTGAAATTTCAGACTAACATTTAGAAATCCCCCAATCTCCCTCTTATCCAGATTTGTCTTCCTGCACTTTGAATAAAATCTCATTCATGTGGAACCTGCATTACAGCTCTCTGGGCATGGTGCTGGCTCACCTCCACTAAAGGGGATCTTAAATCACTATTTTTAGCTCTTTTCCTCATCCCGGGTCAGTTCCAAAACTTACCCCTGCCTGTCTCACCTGTCATTGCCTATAAACCACTTCTATATCTTCCCCTTGAATAACGAGCTGCTTCTTCCAGTTTTATTTCTCCATTGTTTTCCATTTGCTTTCCTTTCCCAGAAGAGCCTCTACCGGCAAACACATCCTGACTTGGATCTCTCCTCAGCCTCAGGCCTGCCTCTCAGCTCTCTGTTCTCTTAACTCCAAAACCAAGGATACTCCCGATGCCAATAATTTTGGATACCTCCTTGACTTGACATCTGATCTTCCCTCCCCCTTTCCTGTCACAAGTCCAGTGGCCACAATTTACAGTGTGGGGTGGTGCCTTCAGCTCTCATTTATAATTTATTTTAAGGATTACCTTGGGATGAAGGATACCTTGGAGATGCAGGATGTTGCCACTTAGGGTTATCCTATTGGAGAGGGAAAAAATTAGACCTGAGAGGAATGGGAAATCACTTCCTTCTAACCCTGCAGCGACCATGCCCAGAGGGCATGACAATGATGGAGCAGATGTGCAGCAGCTCCATGACTTCACCATGGCAGGAGCTCACCACCACCATCACTTGCCCACGAACTCATTCCCCAGTGCTGTCATGGCTGCAGGGCAGACCTGGCAACTGGGTCAGCCCAACAAAGACCTGGATCAGCTTCAGTGGTATTTTCTGTTCAAGCCAGGTCTCGTCCCTTGTTTGCTTGCAGACCCCCTGGGAATGCCAAGGCTCAGCTGCTCTGTTAGAGCCACGGGGTTTTATAAATTGCTTTTTGCTTTTCCTAGGTGCATCTGTGCAGGAGGGGTACCCATAGGGCCCTTCTTCCCAGGGCTGCGGATCCCCAGCACACATCTCAAATTCTCCTGACAAACCTTTTCGTACTCCAGGTAAGGGTCTAATGGACCAAAGGAAGCCCACTTGAGCACCAAGTGCAAATTAAGCTCATAATATCCCAGGCATTTTCTAATATTTATCAACATCTTTCCTTCTGCAGAACTCAACGCAGCAGGGTACAGGGAAGGGAGAAAAAGAGCCTTCTTTCTGGCTGATGTGTTATATCCCAATGATAATATTTGCTGAATTACCACTTTCTCCACCTTTGGAGAGCCATAACCAGCGGGGTAGTGCTAAAGTCTGATTGCAGGGTGGAAACAACACTCATTTCCCCACCCCCAGAACCGCTAGATGAAACAGCTGTGTTTGTGTGTATATATTTGTATATACTCTTCTTCCTCCACAAAACAAATTACAATTAGAGTTAACCGCATCTGATCAAACAGCACATGAAAAAGGACGTGATAGAAGATCTGCACTTGAAACACCTGTCTCAATACAATTGATATTCTTTAAAAGCGATTTTTAAAAGCGATTTTTTAAAAAAGGCAAATGAAACCAAAATTGATACCCATAGAAATGTTTGTGATTTGACCTTCTTTAAGTTAGGTGTGGTCTATCAGAACTGTAGGCAAAGACCTGGTTTTGCCAACAATAAGAGAGCATACTAGAAAAAAAAGTAAATTGGGAGACACTCAATCCTTTAATAACCCAACTTGAAGCCAAGGGCATCCTTAATAGGCTACAAAACTTTCCAACTGATTGCTAACAATGTAACAGCTGTGTCAGCAGAATTTGCCACATTGCCTGTCTCACCCTGCCACGCAGCAAGATGGGAGCACAGCAAAGCCCTGTTTAAACCTTCCTTGTTGCAGGGCATCCTCAGTTTTCTCTGTGAAGTATGTATTCAGTCCACACCATCCTTGGCAGCTAAGGTTAGGCAAGCTGCAGCAGATGCACAGCTAGCACATGGTAATGGCACGAATGATGATAGGTAATGATTTTGTGAACACGGCCCATCATTTGGGCAGTCAGCAAGAGACACAGATAAGGATCTGTCTTATCACATTCATGCAGAGAAGCTTTAGGCTGCAGAAAGAGTAGATGGATATTTATTCCAGGCCTACGATGCTGAAGGTAGCATGAGGTGTTGGCGAAGACTATGCCATCGCACACCTGACACATCATAGCCATCTTCCACGAGCTCTTGGGTAAAGAAAGGCCCATTTTATTCCCAGGCTGGTAGGCCAAGGATGGAAAGAGCTACGGAGAGCTAGAAAAGTGTTTCAGACCTTGAAAAGTGGGGCAGTTATCCAAACGCTGCCCTGAGAGCATCACGTTGTGGCAGAGATGTGCCAAGAGAGAGAAAGTCAAATGTATGCTCCTCAGGGAGCTCCTGCTCCATGGGTCAGTGAAGGAGCTCACGAATCAGGCACAATTTTAGGCTCTTTTGTTGTTTGAAATTAGTCCCTTCGAAATGTTACAGTCCTAACCAAGTAAAGAAAATTCTTTGGGCTCCGAATATTTAGAAAAACATTGCCCCAGTGAGAGCAAAACGGCAGGGAGGGATGCAAGAGGAATGGCTGTACCCAGCAGTACGGATTGAGTCCTGTGCAGGCTGTACCCTTAAGAGTGTGTCAAGCAGGACTTTGCAGACTTCCCTTTTCCTTAATTTTTCCACTTCATTAGTTTTCCCATAGGAAAAAAAAAGATGCAGACACAATGGATAAGACATTTAGGTCAAGACTTTCATAAACAGGATCCTAATACTAGTCTCTGAACAAGTGGCCTGATTTTTAAAATTACTAAGAAAGCACTATCTCCCACTGCCTTAAAAGAGCACTGGCTTTTTCAGTATCAGGTTATTTAGGGGTCTCAGTCTTACTTTCCCTCTGAATTTCATCTTCCCATAGCACAGGCTCAGTACTGGCCTGGGAGTCCAATCTAATGATGTTGCACATATGAGGCCAGATCCAAGAAAGCCTTGAAAGAATAAGGCCCCTATTTCACTCAAGCTAATTGGGAAATCCTGAGTGCACCATGGCAAGCACTGACTGCTGTATTTACATCACACCTCAAATACCTTTAATTTCCAGTAAACCACAAACATCCTCTTCACGCATCTACAGGAATGCTCAATTCTGGCGTGTGCTCTTCTGAACCTCAGTCTGGAGGTGCCCCTCTCCCTTAATGGCAGAGGGAACCCAATGGTTTAGCCCATCACACTTTAAATAGCTCAAGATGGCTGAAATCTCTCCCATGGTTTGCTATCTCTGTACACGTCTCTTTGCATTTTCTGGACAGAATTAGAAGCAGGGCCAGCCTTTATTACAGTCAGGTTAGATTAGTGCTCGTGGTTAGAGCAGTGTCTTAGGGCTAAAGAACATCTGCTTCATATTTGCTCTAAAAAACCTGAAGAAAGCCTGTGCTGCCCTATTTCTCCCCACTCACTGGCAAAGAGCCCCATGCCAGCCTACATGTACCTTCTGCCTCCCACGTCACTGTTCAAGTTCCAAATTGATCGTCTTTGGTGCTCCAAAAAAAAAAAAAAATCTCCTTTCTTATCAGCTTTTGAACAATTTTCACTGCTGGAAATAGAATTTCTACCCATGTATTTCTGAATTACTTTGCACAACAGTTTGTAAAACTTCAGAAAATACTATGTTAAATGAAGCACTGATGGGTTTTGTATCTGGAACTGAAAGGGATTGATACTTTTTGAAGTATTTTGATTTGCCTTTTTTCTATAAAAACTGTATTAAGTATTAGTAATAATACAAGACATACCTTAAGGAAACAGACTACCACATACTAAACTTGTTAACCTGACAGGCAGAGCATGGCAGCATATAGTCCCCAATTCAGTACTGCTTTTAAGCCTATGCTTAAGGTTATTTAAACCAATGCTTAAGAGCCTAGCATGGGCTGCACTCATTTCCCAGCCACAGACCCAAACTTTTAAACCCTCATTCACTCACATTCTCCACAAGAGATGAAAAAAAGCCAGATCAGCACCAAAGGATGAGACAGGATTAACACAGGGATCCAGCATCTCTCACAAGCAGTGTCTACCTAGCAACAGAGATCTGCTGACCCCAGGTCACATTAAAAAGGATGAGAGCATATGAAATGCATTTTGCTATATACTAGAGAAGAAATGAAATTGTATATAAGGGATCAAGTGCTGCAGTAGCACAAGGCAGGTCTTGCTCTATCTCTGTGCCCATCAGTCCAGTCCCAACAAGGGGTAAATCAGACTTAATCTTTTGCACTAACTCCACCAAACATGTTTCATTTGAAAAAAGCTTAAGGTGAGATTTATTTTTTTCCATACAAGCTTCTGCCACAACCACTGTCAAGATACTTGCATGCATTAAAACATGACAGATACTAAATTATGAAGTGCGTTATATTTCTTTTTAAACACAACTAAGCATGTCTTTGAAAAGGACTTATACCATCCTAAATTTTAATTCAGCTCCTGTTTGTCTAAAAGAGGCATCTTCTCCCTCTGCAGTCTCACTGTGCTACAGCTGTTGAGGCTATCATAATACTACATACTGCTACGTTGATATAAAGCTAAGTGCTTTTTTTATATACTTATGAAAAAATGGATCAAGCTTTATCAAACCTTGTTAGCTATTTGTCTTTGTCCTCTCCTTGCACCAGGAGTAGATCCTGCTGACAAAAAGCTAAGCAGTGCTGAAGATTACAACGCCACAGACAGAGAGCAATAGGAAGGAAATATGTAACAGAAATAAATTAGTCTCTTAGCGAACAAGGACCCTGTTTCTGAATAAATGTCCTCAAGAGGAAGGAAAATCTGTGATGAAAACCCAAGTTTTATAAAACACAGCTAATTTGCTAAATTGCCTCAGAACAGACTGCTTTTTTTTTTTTTCTTCCCCCTGAAGATTTCCATGGAGATACCAATGTTCCTCACATAGAGCACTCTAAAAGCCAATAATATAATATCTGCTGCTTTTACACCTCACTCAGACACTTGACACACAGCACTTCATGACCTGTGCTGGTCTTCCAGGTGCTGGAGGTGACAATCCAACCTTTTGGCTGTTTGATGAGAACAGATCTGTGACCAGTTCTTGCTATTTCCAGGTTTGTGATAGTTCTTTCAGCTGCCAACAAATTTTCAAACATATGATATGCCGCAGATCTTGTGGTTTGGATTTCCTCCAGCACTTCACTAACATCTGCCAAATTCCTGTTAAATCCAACACTGGTTGATGAGCACTTTCCGATGGTGTTGAAACTTAATGCAAGTAACTAGTGGAAGCTTGGGAGCAATTAAATTTTAATCAGAGAGAAGTTCAGTTTTCAGCACTGTGAGTTATCTCTAGTGTCTAAATAGCTAATATCGATAATAATCCTCGTTTCCTCTTGTAATCAGCAGCAATGAGCCACAGAAAGGGAGAAAAGTAACAGCTTCAGAAGTCCCCTTCCCAAGAAAGCCACCCACCGTATTAATAATCTATGCAGCCTTTCTCTCTGACATGCCATCCGTACCCCAAATTACTCAATTGTGTTTTCCAGGCGGATCCAAGCATCTGTCCCTCTCCTGACTGCGTCTCCTCGGTCTCCTGTCCAAGACGGCCCCTCGTGTTCAGCTCTGCTGGCAAGGCTGCTCGTCTCGCTGCTCTCCAATGTGGTTTAGGCCAAAGGATAAAGGCGAATGCTTCCTTCTGAAATCATGTATAGCTTCTTTCCACCCTCCTTCCAGCACACACCAGGTCCTTGTGTGTGAGCTGGCCTTTGCCTGGGTTCCTGGCTTCTTCCTCCAGCTGCGCCTGGGGCAGTGGGACACTCCCAACCCTTCTCCAAATCCCTTCTCGCCATGGGCTATGAATCTACAGATCTCTTTCCAAAGGCTGCCTAATCCACAGCCTTCCCCATCCTTGTAAACATGCAGGATGAGTATGATGGCTTCTCAAAAAAAAAAAAAAACCAAACCAAAAAAATCAAGGTTTACTACCTCTCAGTAAGTGACAGATGCCAGTTGAGGTCCTTTTACTACTTTGTCACAGTGGGCTCAAAGCTTTCCCACTGCTCTTCCAAGTCCAAAAATCCCCTGTCATCAACTTAATTTTTGCACACACTCCAGCAGGACCAACACAGCAAGCGGAGCTCAGCACCTCCCAGGCTGTTCTTAATAGAAAATGTACACCCCAACAGAATTGTTGGTGGCTGAGGTCTGGGAACCATTCGGAAAGTGGAAGGATCCCTGGAAAAGCCATTCTTCGGTATGAAATCTTTGTTTGAAGGTGGCCACGTGATCAGAGCCAGGCTTCAGGGAAGCACAAAATGCAGCAGTGAACTCCCTGGCCTTTGAAGTCTACACAGAAAGAGGGAGAGATAACAGACGCTGGGGATTTTTTTGATTTCTTTACAAGTGAAAATATCCTAAACACCCTCAGCATGTGCAGCTTGGGGAAGTTAGATGAACAGCTGCCTGGAACTGAGCACTAATTCATCCATTTTGCTCTCTGTTAATGAATACAGACAATGGAAAATCAGTAGATGCGGAAAACCCACGATTTTTACGGATTTACAGACTGATTTTCTGTACCTCATCTAGTCATTTTTATGCCTGTGCAAAGTGACGGCACAGTTGATGTAAAGTACTACCGAATTATCATAGGGATATTTTTACCCTCCATTTCCACTGGTGCGGCAAATGGCTACAGGTGTCAAAAACAAAAGAAAATGCGTCTTTTAGCAGAGAAAAGGAATATTCAGCAAAACTAAAAACGAAATTAATTTATTATCCACACTGTTTTCTGCAGTTCAGAAAACACGCAGGTATATGTACTACTTCATGTCCAGTAAGTTGTGTTTCCCTCCACCCCTGCTCCAAATTTTTCCTATTTAAAGTGGTGTGCAACCACCAGGATCTCTTTCGAGAAAGGGAGGAGGAACATAATTCCCAGTTGCAATTCTGTGCTGGGACAGCCTCTTTCTCTCACATTTCTCACCCGGTAAGACCTGTACCCCACTATACATTTCTGTTGGTACATTACAGCTTGAAGCTCAAATCCAGCTGGATTAGTGACAAACTGCGCTGGGCTCAAGGAAAGATTGAACACAGAGCAAACAAACCATGTTCTGACTTACACAGCCTCTCCTGGATCCTAGTTATAAATTTTTTCCCCTCAAAACACTGTGTAGGGTAAGAGAAACATCTTCATAAAATGTGCGTGCAGCTATGAGACAATCTTCTTATTTTAGTTAATGGCAAATTTTAAGGCCACAGTCATTATGACAGGACAGTTATTCCCACGTGCAGATGCAAAATCCCTTTGAAGCTGAATATATCCACAGTTCAAAAATGCACCAAATCCCAAGTACTGCTAAGAGGAGGCAAGGGGAAATTTAATTTCCAGCCAAAGCTGGAAGGATCCAGCAAGGATAACGCAGCCCACCGTAATGCCATTACAGTATCCACACTTGAATAAACCATCCGTCTTCAAAATATAAATGGAGATTCTACTTCTTGCACTGGTTCACAGACTTTTAAAGCAAGAAGGCATTGTGGCATCATCTGCTCTGACCTCTGCGGGAACTAGCTGGTACCGTTCCAGCCCCTGTGCCAAAAACTCAGGCTCTGGGGTTTGTGTCGCTGTCAGATTGGTCTCACTGTATAACTGCTGAATCTGCCTGCTGAGAAAGCAGTGAGTCCTAGCCAAAAATTGGCTCACTACCCTTTATCTTTGATATGGGCATTCACTGCATTGAGTTACTACAAAGCTACTCCAGTTAAACCCCAGCATTATTAATCAGAAACCAACAGACTCACTATTGATCTTATTCAGTGTCATTTCTGCATGCACGCGCACAAAACCCATAAACCAACGGGCAGCCCCCCAGAAACTGTAGGTTGAGAACAAACAGACAAAATCTTCACTTTAAAAAGAAGAGAAAATCCTACTACTTTTCCAGGTGAAATTAGCAGTGTCTCTATTTGACATCTAGAACGCAGTGAATACCACAGTCTCCAAAAACCATAGCAACCAGAAAATGTGAGCAACACCTTTTTTTTTTTTTTTTTTGCTTAAATAGTTTTTCACATGGCCAAGATTACTGCTTTGGTTTTTAAGACAAAAGTGTGGCAGCTGGGAGGCTTCAACCTGGAACATGGCTGCTGGAAGAGCCATGAATGATTTCAGGGCTTTTGGAGATTTTGCATCATGTTTCCTTGGTTTTTTTTTCAATCAACCGCATTCAATCAAAGACTTCAGCTATTCCTCATTCACAGCCAGTATCTCTGTGGGCATCCACACTTGGAAGAAGTTTTTCCTATCTGAGAAGTTAGCCACATCCAACAATATAGGTGTTTGGACAGATCCTTTTTTTTCCCCACAGTGCTATATAACTTTCTTTTCCCTATAATTTACCTTTTCCACTTAAAGAAAAGGTGAAATACCATCAAACAAAAGCAGAGCAACAACCTGCATCAGGACAAGAGCCAAGAGAGAGTAGCAATTTGCAGCTCTCTCCATGAAGCAAGAGTAGAGATTACTGCCGTTTAAACCCACTTCCACCTTGCAATTTCCACAATTTCCTGCTACTTTGCAGCCTGGTGTGTTAAAACCCAAGACACCAGAGCCGAGGTCTGACTTGAAGAGAAGCCCATCTTCTTCTGCTTGGGAATTACATCATATTTCAAGGCAACATACATCTTGCTGTGGACAAAATTAAGTCCAATAAAACCAATTTCCGCTCTGACATTATTCAAACATGGCCACAATCAAATAGAGTAGAAAGCCAAATGAAAAACCCAAGCGCTAAAGAGATTTCATAGATGAAGGCTGAAAAGCTCCACAGATTTGAACCCCTCCTGCTAAAGACGGATGACCTGAAGTATATTACAGTTTGTGCACTGTAAAATTCTGCGACTTCTAGCTATACTCATCATTTTAAGTGGATCATGTACTACACTCCCTTCTGCAACAGCTTAAATCCCACTATGTGATTATCTTCTCCTATAATACCACACTTTTCAGAATAGCAGCACACCAGCGTTAGGAACAAACCCTGACAAAAGAAATTTAAGGACAAAAGAAGTATTGAGGGATACAGCCTAAATAACTACGCTGGGGATGGCTGTGGTTCACCCTTGCTTGGGGCTGTTGCTGTAACTGTGTGAAGTACTTTTGCCTTTTGAAAAGTGCTGTATAGGTAACTGCCAGCTATCCAGTTGGTAATATTAGCTTCTTCAAAGATTTCTGATAAACTGCATCAGACTTTAAGTGGACACAGAGAAAAAAAAAAAATCTTTGGAATTAGTAAAAGTTCCCCATATATTTTTTTCTTTATTCTTCACCCATGTAGCTTTAGCCAGCTGCCCACAGAAGTCCTGCCCCATCTCCTGAGGCTGCAAGAGTGGCAGAAGAGATTTGCGCTAATCCTTGTTGATCTGACATTGACTTGCGGTCCCCGACTCCAAACCCTCTCATCTAGCACGGTATCACAAAAATGCCCCCTTCGGACCTCGCCCCACCAGCCCTGACACAGCTTCAGGAAACAAAGCACACGAGCAGATGCATCCATGTCATTTAAATACAGGGTTGCAGGTTAAAACAAACCTCTAAGCAGCAAATTAAATGTACGATGTGCCTCCTTCTCCCTGCCAGCCAGCAAGGCACGGGGAAGCAATAGCTGCACTACCACCCTGAGGACACAAAGAGCAGAGCCAAGGCTGCATCTCAGTCCTGCCTGCAAATTGCAGGGAGTGTTTCCAATCCTCTTCCTTTTTTCCCCTTCTATTCCCTCCCCCCCTCCTTTTTTTTGGGTGTGTGAACAAATGATAACTCTGTGAAAATCAGAGAACAAAGGGAAGATCAAAGAGTGCAGGTAGCTAGATCATTATGTATCCCAGCTGGGGCAAAAGTTTAAGCCTCTGAAGCTTACTTGCCAAGTTATTTTAGAGTTATGCCAAGAGAGCTGTGCCCTCTGAAGCTTCCTGGCATAGGAACTGTTGCGAGACAAAGCAATGAGGTTTCCAGTGCTGCAGGAGAGATGTCAGGCTGCAGGAGCCACCAACTACACAGGCATCTAGTTAATTCAAATGCAATTACGGTCAATAAAAGCTGCTCATTACTTACATCTATTTGGTGTTGGAGTCCGAGAAATGCTAGTTTATATACCGAGGCCCTCTGGGGGGTGAGGATTTTGGGGCAGAGGCTGGTTTTGCTGCATATCCAAATAACAACTTGAAGGCTGAGGTGCTCACAGACCACTCTCTTCCCCATGTTGCACCACTCCAGAGGTGGTCAATGCCTCTGGTATGAGGCTCTACATAGACAATATGGTGGGGATTGGGCTGGAAGTGTGGATCAGAAAAACAGCCTAGAAATACCACCACATCCCAGACGGGATTTGCCTAGAGAAAAAAATCCAGGACTGTAACTGTAGCTTGGGCACTTCACTAGGAGCCCCTTCTGCCCTGCCTTTTCTAGCAAGCCATAGATGGATGCTTGGTCTTACCCCATCCTGCTGTCCTTGAAATAGGGAGGTGCCAGGTGGTGGATACACTTCAAACACCACCAGGTAGCCAGAAACTAAAGCTCAGTCCCCTCACAAGATGCAGTGGCCAAACACCCAGATTTGAAACTCATGGATGCAACCTGTCCTCACCTTGCATCAACCTCTAGGCCCGAGGGCAGTCAGGAGACAGGTATTTGACAAGTGTTTTTGATCTGGCACTGCCTGGTTGAGGAACAGTCCTTTCCAGGCATGCTGGGTGTGAGTCTGTACATCTGTTCAAAATCCATTCAGAGTCCCAAACAGCAGTGCTTGCAGCAACACAAGTGCTTTGCTATTTGGCCTGAACCTACTTGCACTCTTTGAGTGTGAGCTACCAGAGAGGGATGCTACCAGGCCAACCTACCATGGCAGGAGGGACAGGCACTACTATCTCTTAAAGCAGCCCAGCACTGAGAAAGTATTTTGGACAGGAATCTTACCTCAGAAAAGCAACCTTTATGTTTGGAAACACTCAAAGATGCAATTTCAGGGGGTGGGAGAACCTAACTTGCTTGGCATGCACCTCTGTTCCTCCATCCTTGCTACTGATATAATATGCTCAGTATCCTCCCAGCACCTCTTGCACTGCTGAATGCAATCTGTACTAATTAGCTGTGCACACAGCTCTTTGTTTTCTCCTATGTTGTCTTTCCTCCCACATTTTTCTGCTTTTCTACTTCTATTGAATTTTTGCAAGACTTATAGCTTTGAGCCAGCTACGAATGGGGGTAAAATGCTTTGTGCTAACATGCTTTCCCTCCTTTCCATGCCAGTGTTCTCTTCAAATCCATAACCACACCTCTGGGACCATGTTTTCTGGATCTAATTTGTGCAAACAAAACATAAGGAATATGCTAATTTCACTAGCTACTGATTGCAAAACTCAATACTCCTAGAGCCGTTGCTGCCACTTCTCATCTTATGAATTCTTCTGAAAAAAGAAAAAGTGCAAAATGTATTACCCATGTGTGTAGGTTACCAACAACAGTGCCTAGAGAGCACAACAAACAAAAAGTACTTTAAAGTATAATTCCATTTATTTTCTGTGTGGAAAGGATAGGACGTGTATTTCTGTCATTAGTTGCTGATTTCAGAAATATTTGCACATTAATTATGCTGTGTCAGCAATAACCAACCAGCTCCACAATTGCTTTTTCTCTTTTCCCATAAACCTAGAGCTTCTACAGAACCAAAAAGACCATTTCCCATTTCTTAGAGTAGTATGTGAAGTAAATAGCCCCAAGGTTAGAGGGTGCCACAGTTAAAATTCATTTTCTATAGAAACTAGATACATGTGTGAATGCTTGAAATGACTAATCACATAACCAGAACAAGGAAACATAACAATGAAATCTGGTCTTCAGATGACAAGCAATGGCTCCTAGGTCATGCCCAAATTTTCCCATTGTTTGGAAGGAGTGACCCTTTATTAATACCATGCCATGGGATGGTGAAGAACAGCATGGGCAGAACAGTGCCTGGAGATGTGGCCCACCACATTACTCCTAAAAGGACTATGCCAACTAAGAGGGGTCCTGCTTTTAACTACTGGGGCATTTTGTCATTCCTTTGGGTTTTCCACAAGTTTTATTCCTCTAAAAGCTGTTTTAGCTCTTGCTCTTGTGTTCATTTCCATTTCCAAGGGCAAGCACGACATGCAAGAGAGACAGATTGACAACCCTGTGACAAGCCAGCCCCTGCTCTATCAGTGCTGTCCGCTCCCCGGCACTGCAGCTCAGCAGCAAAATTTAGCATTGCTACCCCAGCTTCTTGCAACATAAATACTTTTATATGATTAATGTGTGCTCTGCATGTTCTACAAATGCTACAGCAAAGTACCAGAGACTTCAGGTACCCCAAGCACTGCTATGTCAGCAAGCAGGAGAGCCTACCTTGAGCAACGAGGGCACACTGTGGCCATGCATGCAGGAGCTCACTGCTCCATAGGGACTCACGAAGATCAAGTCGGATCTCATTAAATATTTAGGAGCTTAATTTCTCAGTGATTTCAATGGGCAGGTAAGTATCAGAAAAGGAACCAGTGGTCTCTACAGAGTCAGATGGGACTTTCAGGGTCTGCGGTGCACAAAGGGCTCTAAGTAAGTGCCATAAGTGATCAAACAGGACAGCTATGGAAGAAATTTCAGCTCCCTCCCAGGAGCCATTTCACAGAAAGCAGAGGAGAGCTGACACAGAAGCCCTGCATCTGAAAGCGGGGCCTTGAGATTTCACTGTCAGCAAAAAATCCCTTCCCACTAAATATGGCTCAGCATCTGCCACTCTCCAGTCTCCAGCCTTTTTTCGCTCCAGTAATGAACACCTTTGTAAAAATAGCTGTAGATTAGAAAAGGAATTAACCTCCAAACAAAGGAGAAGCTTAATTAAGCACTGCACTAAAAGAAAACAGAGGGGAAGTACAGGTTAAAAAAAAAAAAAAAGAAAAAAGACAAGACAGCTGCGCAGACTTAATTCCAATTTCCCCTCTTGTAGGTCATTTTACCCAATGTAATTTCCTTTCTGTATTTGGGTGAGTTTGTTACTGAGGCACTGCCCATTAACAGAAGGGGTTTTGTTGCTTTCCATTCACTTGTACCTTTTTTAATGCTTTGCATTATGAGCTGTCCATCAAAAAAAAAGCAAAACAGATTTAAATTAGACTTTGGGAGTATGTGATTTCATAAACTTCTCCCCAGAGAGCTTCAGCTAATTAAACAAATGATCGCAAAACACTCACAATGTCAACCCTGTCAGTTTCTATGCGAAATATCTACACCAAGCTGCAGTTATTTAGCCAAACACAATGTGGAGGAGCAACGTGCTTTAAAGATAAACACAAACCTTAGGCTATAAGGGGGCACACACTTCTTAAAACCATGGGTTAGATTACAGAAAGGCCAAGGACTTTGAACATCTCTGCCCACGGCCTTGAAAACAAGCAGGCACAGCTACGCCGATCTGAAAAGGACAAGAGCTGAAGGTCTGTGTGGCCAGGCTGAAAAGGAGACCTCAACAGGTTAAAAATATGGATGAGTACACTGGGCTTCTCTTGACGTTTGGTTTGAGCTCTATGTAACTGACAAGAGAGCAGGTTAGGAGTGGTTAATGATGCTCAACGAAATCTCCGGAGTTTTGCTGTTGAATTGCAGCAACTCGGTGCAAAAGCTGGGAAGAAGGAAGCAAGCAGGAATGGGTGCCTGGGGTAGGAAACCAGCAATATCAATGTTAGGTGATTAGTCTGTGCATAGTTGCTAGAGGCAGTGAAAGTCTCAACTGTCCGAAGCTAAAGGATTTTAAATCTCTCTATATGTTACATAAAAGTATTCTTTAAAAAAAGATTTTTTCTTTCCCATCCTTTCAATCTCATCTTGCCTTCCTCTACTCTAAGCTGTGTGGCTTGCCCAACAAGCCCTCCATGCCAATCCTCTCTGTCCAAACCATGCAGCCTGTCTTTACCCTCTGGTACTTCTCTCCCCTTGACCTCATCCCCAATCCACATCCTGGTAGCTCATCACTATTCTTCCCATTTTCCTCTTTACAACACACACCTCCAGTATGAAGTACCCACTGCCTCCCAGGGCTGACTACTCCTTTCCCTCCCACCCTCCATCCCGCTTTTGTCTCACACTATATTTAATTTGCCCAAGCGAGTGACACTTCCCAGGCCAGGCACCTTAGCTTCTCGTTGGATTTTATGATGAAGTGTGCACAATGAGGTATAACATGAATTATTACAGCCTTGAATAGAAAAATGTAATACTAACTTTCCTAAAGACCTGTTAAGGGTCAGAGAACCCATTGTACAAGGTTTGAGCAAAAAGGACAGTGAGGAGGGAGAGGACAGAAGAAGGGAGAAAAAGTGGCTCTGCTCATCATGGCAGGGTCAGAGGCTGAAGCTGATGTTAAACAACACTAACAGTGTTAGGATGCTGGCAAGCCCCAGCCCTGCTTGAGAGACGCAGCTTGCCAGGGATCCAGCAAACAGGACTGACCTCAGCTGGGCGGGCTGCTTGCTCCACACCTCCCAATTTAGGAGCTGAGATTAAGAGGGGATAATCCTCACTGTACCCAATCCAGGTGCAAACCCAGCTCTGGTGCACTGAATGTTTGAAAGTGGGAGAGGTAGTAATAAGAGGTAAAAATTTTCTGTTCTCAGGTGTAATGGCCATGATAACCCTGGATACTCCTGAGGATACCGTCCTGGTCGAATCAGCTAGGTGCAAGGCATGCCAGAATTGAGATGAGCTCCTACCCATCCAGTCCTCCCTCTCTGTGGCTGCTTCATGCCTTGGCAGCAGTATTAATGACAAAACAGTTTTGAAAGGGGAAACTCAGTTCAGAACATTCCTTTAGGAGGAATGCCAAGATCCTTCCTTGTTTATTTTATTTGTTGTGTAAACATTTTTATAATACTCATCAATACAGTCTGTAGAGTGTATTTTTTTAAATAACCAGCATGGACATCAGTATCTTGCTCGTGACTCTGGCCTTATTTGACTCCATACACTGAAGCTAATGCATTATGTTGCCATTTTACTTTATGTATTGTGCTGGCTCCTACTTGATTGTAGGCTCTTAGTGAACCAACCTAAATGAATCAGAAGGTACTGAAATCACATAATAGACACCAGCACTGGAAATGGTCAGGAAATAGGAATTAAGGATGAATGCTCTGTTTACATGATCAAAACCACATTAAGGCACAAGAAGGCTGAGAAATTCTTTCCTGAATGTGTCTGGTAAAAGCATTCAGTTTGCTTCTGCCAGATTCCGTCTTAGCAGCACTGGTTCCAGATTCCTACTGCTGAGCAATTTTAAAGTTCAGTGAACATATTCTTTCAATTGTTTGGTTTTCTCCCTTTTTCTGAGTGAATTCTTCTCAAATTCAAGCTTACTTTTTGTCTCTAGATGTGAGCGACAATCTGCAGAGGCTCTAATCAAAATGGTGCATTAACTTCACTTTTTCCCCCCCTTAACTTCTTCAATGTACAGAACCCAGCTTGCATAGTTATGATCACAAAATATTAACATAATGTACCTCTTCCTTAGCAACAGCTATAGTGTCAGGGGAATGCAGCCCATAATAATGCAGCCTGATCTAGAAGCACAATAAAATATAAATAAGCTTGTTACACTTCAGCGGCACACAGGATTCCACCGTGAAGAGCCTTCGTGAATTTAGAAACCTCATCTTCTTTTTACTCTCCAACGCAGATTACTTAGAAGAAGATTTATGGGCACACATTCCCTTTTATTCCAGAAAATGAAATGTAATTGTTTACTCAGTAACAGTATTATTTTGCTGCATGTCTACTACTAAATTTGTGGGCATAATACAGACATGCACACACACACACACGTCTGCGCAAAGCAGCACTCCTAATGAAATAAAGATGAAACCAGAACTTAGAGAAAATCTAAAGGGAAGACTGCCATGACAGCATCCATAATCGCGGTCATTTTTTAATGAAAAATGAACAAGCAATTTTCACCAAAAAACAGCTGCAATGAAACAAGGGATATCCTTGCTACAAATTAACATGCTTCATGTAGAACCCTCTATAAGACTCCTCGTGTACTGTATCTGCAAAAAGAACAACATCCTCAGCTGGGTAAGGGCAAAGTCTTCCTGCCCCAAGTCTAGCTGGTTCTCTCCATCCCTGAAAGCTCCTTGGCCAACAGCCCCATGGCTGTTGCATCCTCATTCATGCTCTCCCTCTAACACTTATAATTACATTTAACCAACCTTAGTATCTCTTCTCAAAGACAATCAAGATCTTTTAAACACTGCTTCTTGCAAGTTTTTAAGGAGAATGAACTACATCGAGCCAATCTGCAGAAAATAACAAACTATTTGGAGCTAAAGGGTATCGGTCCTTGTCTTCTGAGCAAGTATTGCAAGTATCAAGCCAAATATACTTGGCTGGAAGGCTTAAATCATGAGGCCTCTTATGAGGGAGCCAAGTTACAATCTTAGCAACAAGGCTCCATGTTTATCTGTAAATCAGTATTTAGTATGCATTTATTAAGGCTGGGATTTCCAAAAGTGCCTTTCAAGAGTGAGGTACCCAATTCACGGGCATAAATTTCCCTCTGAATGGATTATATCACATCACTAGGATGCCTCTGTAACAAACAACACACAAAGGGAAGAATCAAAATTCAACAATCTGCTTTAAGGAAAGTCAAGGGCCAAAGCAGGCTCTAAACCCAAAGGTTTTAGAAAGCATCAGCCCACTGACTGGTGGAAATCTCTCATTTTCAACAATTTCTGGTTCAACCCAAGACGAATCCAAGAGCCAAGCACTGTAAAAAACCTGCTTACCTACAGAAAATCCCACTGCACAGCTGAAAAGCCATCAAATGAATACAAAACTCTTTGACTCAGTGCTGTCAACAGCAGTATGTCTGAGCCTAACATGATTTGCTTGTATGGGAAATCGGCTGCCTGCCTTTCTAGAAATGCACAGCTTAAGTCTGATGAACTTCGATGAGAACACACTAAACTTGCTCATTGAGTAGTAAGATACTTCAGCATTTTATTGGAAGGCAGCCAGACTACACCACTGAATAGTCCAGGTTTTTATCCATTGCTTTTCCTAACTTGTCTTAAACCAGAACACATTTTTTACATTTGTTTTGTAAGGGTGAACTGCTTTCTTTAAATACATTATATACACAGTGAAAAATAACAACCACAGAAAATGAAAAGAATAAAGAAAGTATTTGCCAGGACAAGATGCTATAGATGTAACATGATATTCCACCACCGTAAATATGTTAGCACACATGTCACTCAGAAATCCAAGTCACAAGTCCAGGAAACCTTAATATTTTGTTAGGTAAACATACCTTTCAATATCTAGTCTTAAAATAGTTTTGTACTACCAATGGAAAACTCTATCAGACACTAAAAAGTCATCTACTATTATAAATGGTGTTAACTGGATAATTTTTCACCCAGATTTATACTTGAGGAAGAATAAAACAAATATTATCCCTGTAGCTGCAACAGAATAAAACACGTTTTCTCATTAAGTAACAATATACCAATAATATACCAAAAGTGCTATATCGGAGGCAGCTTCCTAGCTGTATTACTAACAAACCATCTTCTCAGCTTTAGAGTTGCTTTACACCAGGGTTTTAACCCCACAAGGTCATATATTAAAAAAATTAGATCATGAAAATGTATAAAAGGTATTTCGTAAAGGGACACTCACCAACCTAATCCTCTGAATTTGTACCTATTTCATTTGTGAATATCCACTCCACAGGCCCTGCACGGAACAACTGGGATCCTATGTCCTGATCTAACACACGTGTATGTTTTCAAAGGACTCCTCTAGAAAAACATTGTTGCCCTATCCTCCATCCTTCCAGGTGATGGTGACACAATTCACATATGTCACGGAGCACTTCTATAAATAGGCACCATATGACATAACATGAGAGAAGATGGAACATACAGCAAAGGATGCAAGCACCATGGCTGCAGTGGCAGGTAAAGACTTTCCAGTGGCTAAGCTCTGTGGCAGAGGGCTTCCGTAGGAAGTGTCACCTCACATTGTACGCCTTTTTAATGTCTTTGGACAGGTAAAATGAAGGCTAGTTATGCCTCTCAATCAAAGCAGTGCAGACCAATCCTATTCTCTTTTAAACAGGCATATGGCTTAGGAAATCAGTGGACCTGAAATTTGATCTCTCATATGATTTATTTGCCATCTTCTCCCACTACACAAATATAAATATAACAGGCATTTTTCTGCAGCCCTGAAATGATTCAGAATTAATACCAGATGACAAAATGGACCATGTACCAGGAGGAGAAAAGTTACAGTAAAAGCTCCTTCCCATTAATGGGGTCATTCATTCATATGGCCACTATTCCACAGGGAAGCTGGACATAAATTATGTATTTGACATCTAGTTATAGACGATTATATCTGACATAATGAAGTTATAATGGAAGGAGTTTGCACATTGTTTGGTTATTAAGTGCCCATTTCTTGTCCCTGCACCAGGTGCAATGGTGATAGGCCATACAAATCATCCAGAAGAAATGCCAAAATGGGCTCCCTTACTGATAAAGCACCACACATGTTTATTAATTTAACAGCTTGTCTTATGTCTCCCCCATCTGCTCATTTAAAACACTTATTTGCCCTATAAATATTTCAGAAAGAGAAGTGTAGGCAAAAATTAGTCTGGCAGAAAAGAGGAAAAAAAAAAAATTTGAGAAGGGTCTCATGCTGTATACATCACTATGCTCTTTTTTCCATGTTGAATTGGTTCAACAGCTTTTTTTCAAGCTGTTAATAGGACATTCACTTTAGATTAGTGATGCTTGAGGGTGCACCACCATAGCTGACTCTGCTTTCCAGCTGTTGCCACTGTCAGCTGGGTGAAAACTTCCACCGCTGATGGCAAAGCAGCACAACTTACTACAGCAGAAAATGAAACCCACTGTCAAAAAAATCTCCTGGGTGGATGTCTATGTCCATTTTGAGCTTATCAGGTTGTATGGTAGCTTCAAACAGCCTACAAAGAATAACATTTCAAGGCATCTTTAAATCACAGTTCATCCTGATTTTCATAGCAAAACTTTACAAGGCAGCAGCTAGCTGGCACAAAAAGCTAGTTAAGAATTTATTTATTTTTTTTTTTAGATGACTAGGAATAATGGAAACGGTGTTAAACATCACTCAGACTGTTCCCCCCACTCCCCAAAATCCTTAAATATTTTCAGGTGTAAATACTGTGAACAGTTCCACCACCATACAGGATTTAGCACTCCTCCTTGAGAGACTTTGTTAGCTCCCAGCTTTCTGCTAGAGTGAATGTTGTTATCTTATAAATAAACAGCAATGCCCTGAGGTGCCCCTCTGCAATGAAAACACACATTCCAAAGAAATAAGAGCAACAGTTCAACACCATAGTAAAAAATAAAACGGCGAATGGCATGCAATTAACTCTTTCTGACTATGGATAGCTACAGGACATAAAGTGGGACCTCGCTGATGATAACAAGCAAACAGGAGGACTGCAGGCTGGCTGCAAGATTTCCAGGAGCTCTGGCTACTCCAGCTATGATACTAGTTATCACCACCCATGCTACCTAATGAGGAATTAATAAATATGGAGCATGGCCCACATTCAAAGCAGCTGCCTGCTTCAGGGAAATCAGTGTAGTCCAGGAAGGTGAATGCTTTGGTACGGATCTGAGCCACAACGACAGATTTTTGGAGAGCTCTGGACAAGACCGAGAAAAGCTATGCATCCTTGTATCTGAGCTCACCCCTCCACCGTCTTCACAACTCAAACAAGCTCCATACCTGGTAAAGCATTTCTGCGTGCACACCTACCACACTGCCCAAAACCCACCCTGTTGCCATGCTGAGCTGTTGGAAGACTCATCTCCAGCCTGGAGGCTGAGGGCTTCAAATGAACTTGCTCATCATGACAAAAAGCAAAGTTCAAATAAAAAAGAAACAAACAGCAAAGCAACCCAACAAACAAATCTGTGCAGACTTCTTCTAAACAAGGCAGCTGAAAATTCACAGTACATGCAAAGCTTATAGTCATTGCAAAACCTTTCCACTGACTGTGCAGGTACGCTGAACAGTCATCCGACAGGTGCAACACCAGTTACCTGCATGCCTTATACACTCTGCTTGACTGGAAAGCCACATGGGATGGGAAAATATTGCATGTGTGTTGTTGGCTTGCTGCAATGACCACTCACACGCCATGTCGGAGGGAGTGAGATCCTTTGGTGGGCTCAGCGCAGTCGTGAAGGGGAAGGCCTGAGAGCAGTCATATTTGGGAAAAAAAAGCTGAGCAAAAGCAAAGAAGAAAACTCTGTACATGACTGAGGAAAAGCAGAACACTATATAGCACTTCAGCATTACATAGGGAAAAAAGAGAATGAGGATCCCGAGCATGGGGGACCACAACCAGCATCCAGTGCATGGTCCTGTCTTGACTCAAAGACATCGAATTAGCCTCTCCCTTGGACTCTCCCACATGAAGGATGGCAGGAAAATAATATCGCCCTAAGAAGCTGGAAACATATAGCTGTAACTAACTCTAAAGGGAAGGAGCAGGATAAGTAAAAGCGGGACATGGGAGACAAGCAGCAGGACACTGTAAAGGACTCTTGAGCTGAGGGAATGGCTTTCCCAGGGAACTCAGGCAGAAAATGAAAAAACCTGGAAACAGGAGTTGTCTGGCCACCATCGGTTCAGAGCAGGGACTCCTGAAGAGCACCTTTCTTGCAGCACTGAACCCAGGGAGGGAGAGGAAGGAGAGCTGGTGTCTCAGGGCCTGGCGAGCATGGGACGCATGACCCTGTGTGTCAGCTTGAATTAAGGCAAGGAGTGCCACTGGGCCTCGCTGCCCAGTGGTCCCTTTTCTCTGGACCTGGTAAGGAGGACCTGGGCTGTGCAATGGGTCCAGCTGTCAAATCCTCCCACATCATCTGCAAAGCCATCGACCCCTTCTGCGACCTTTGGGAGAGAAAAGGGAAAAAAAGACCCAGAATGTGTGTATCCAAAAACCTGGTCTATTTTTGGTAATAAGACTTTGCAGTGCTGCTGACGTTCAGGAACAATTCTCCCGCTGGCATTGCAAATTCAAAGGGGGAGAAAAATGGCAGAATGGCTCCAGCTTTTGAAGGAAGAAAGCACAAAGGGACACACCACTGAGCTGGAGCAGACAGGAGGGAAAACCAACAAAACCTCTGGCTTGACTCCCTGTCATGCTTCCTGAGTGGTAGCGAGAGATTCTGCATCTATGGAGGCTGAATCTCACAACTGAGGTTTACAGGAAAAAAAACCCACAGTGCCTTAACTGGGGCCAAAACAACCTCCCTGGCTAGAGAAATCTGCACAGAGGGTGAGAACGTCCCATCCCTCCTCTATTTGCTGTTTATTTCTAGAACTGGGGACCAACACACAGTTTTGCTTATCAATTCATGTTTTGGAAATGTATTGACTTCAAGCGTATCAATCTCCAAGACAACTACTCCCTGAGCTTCAACTTTCAAGGAAACCTTTGCAAAACACTAGTTCAACAGGGGAGGAGAGCTCCTCAGACTGCCTAGCTTTAAACACCTGGCATATATTTCACGTTTAATATGATTCCACATATACGCTAAAATCTGCTTCTATATAGTTTTAGTGTGTGGATTCAGTGAGTTTAATTCATTTATTTGCTGTTTTAGTACCTGGCAGAATTTGAGTCCAAACACTAAATTTAATTTATTGCTATATATGATAATTCCATAAAATCCTGTTCTAAGCCAGAGTATCAGCATCACCTTCATCTATGAAACTCTTTGCTACTGTCAGTAACCAGCGTTCCATTTTTAAACACAGGTTTAATATTAAGTCTATGAGATCACAACCAGAGGTCTCTGCTACCCCTGAAATTATTCTGCATATGGATGGTGTAAACAGTTGTGTAAAAATCATGTAATCACGTCCGGATCATTAGACTGAGAGGAAGTGTATAAATAATGGTTAATGGGAAGTAATTTTAAAGCACCCTCAAATTAAAAAGGGGGTGGGGAAACAAGAAGTATCTTGATAAAAAATGCTGATTCAGGGCCTCATTTCTATTAAGTGATTTACAGTGTCATTACTGTGTTACTGTACAGAGCAGTGGTTCAGAGTAATTACCCTGTAATGCATGATGACACTAATGTACTAGTAAACTACTGAAGTTTATACTCTATTCACTACTAGCACCAGGACTCTGCAAGGCAGGTAAAAATGCCCTGCATGCATAAACAATGTGTGTAAATGTCACCAGTGATAAAATTTTTAAAAAGGAGAAGGAAGAGGCAGTTACAAATAAATCTGCCATATGAGAATTGCAACTGCGTAGACCCACTGGAGCACTAAAGCTGTATTGTTTTTTAATAATACAGGAAGGAAAGATGCTTTTATATCCCTACCCTGGCTCTATTTACATTTATTACAATTAAAATTGTCCAGTGGTTTCTTTTTGCCACACTAAGTGCAACATTGACCTGCACCTGGTGTTCAGCTCAGTGCGAGGGGGAATGCAGAAGGGAAATAAAGAGCATCAAAGCAACAGCCAAAAGCATTAGTGGTTTATGATGACTGTCATAATGCTGCTCTTCTTTTTAAAGAGTTCCAGCTATTGGAAATGTGGAGAATCAACGAAAGCTTCAGGACAGAGGTGCTTTTGCCTCTGTTTAAAACAGCTCTTGTGCTTATGGGATGAAGTTTGGAACATGACCTGAGCATGTCCTAAGGTGTCAGAAAACGCTACTAAACAAAAAAACTTCATAACCCTCACATACTTAGAAAAAAAAAATATTTATTACAACACTCTAATGGATTTTGGGCACTGAGGCTGAAAATGAGTCAACAGATGCATAAATAGAGCTACACGTCCCAGATCCCAGGGCCAGAGGAAAACCTTGCTCTTCCCCCAGGAGACAGTACCAATTACTATGTTTTTAACATCCCCTAGTCACCAGCTAATAGACTGATGCCTTCAGATCTGGCTGCCTCCCTGGCCCTCTCCTATTAAGTTACACAAGGGATTCAAGTCCTTTCACCAGTATGTAGCAGCAGTAATATCAGTCCTTCCACCCTGAGCAGCCCTTTCTTTAAGATCTCTCAACTGGGGTGGGGGGGGTGGAAGCCCTAGTGGATGCAGTTAATGTAGCAGTTTATGTTGGATAAACTCCATTTTAGCTTCTCTGCAAGTGCTGCAACCTTTCTTCCTGACCCACTTTGCCCTGCTCCTAGTGGCAATGCCATTCATCTTGCAGAGGTAGCTATGCCCTCACGAACGGCAGATCACTGAAGTTTCTGGCAGTCTTTAGCTCTTATCTTGGAGAAAGCAAGGCATAGCTTCTTTGGCTGCTGCTGTTCCAGTGTCCGTGAGTCTTCCATAGGCTGCTCCAGACTCCACAGCAAGGATTTACATTGACCTATTCTAACGAAGCTCTGAATCATCACATCCAACATCAAAGACAAAGCAAGAAGGTCCCGGAAGTTGTAACTTTCTCTGCCTTACTGGAGTGCTCTGCTATAAAGCAATGTACTAAATTTTACCACAGAACTGGAGGTTGTCAAGTGGCTTAGAATAAGCTGATGATCTCAAATGCACATGTCAAATCTCAGGGTAGTTCACTCAAAGCTGAATGGAGGTTGCAGACTGCCAGCAGATGTACATGACCAGCCTGACTCACAACAAGACCAGATTTAGAGAGAGGAGTATGAATCCAGCATCCTCACAACCAAGCTCCACCACCCAGCATATGGTTGCATCTTGCAGAGATGCAAGAGAACCCACTAAGGAATAATAATACTGAGGCTGCTTCTGTGCAGCAAGAGTCAATTCCTTAGTTTTTGTTACTGCATCAGCTAAGAAAACACACATTCACACTTAAAAAGGGAAAAAACCCAGCAAACATTTACTGATCAAGTTACAGATCTAGCCACATAGATGCTGGTGGAAAAGCTCACTCAAAACTAAGGGAGCCTTTCACGCCAAGAACATTAACATTATGCTTTCATTTAGCCCACAAAGTCCTTGGGCCATTTGGAGGAGCAGGGTTTGAAGTTGCAGCTGCAATTCACGGACACAAAGGTTTTTCTGTCTCCCAGATTATCAGAGACGGATAACAAAGTGAGTTTAGAAGACAGCTTTCTTCATACCACATAATGACAGTGCGCCTATCCAGATTAATCTTTCATTAACACGTTACATTTTTCAATCGTGAGCACTTAAGAGAAACATGTGCACACAAAAACACATACTTGCAGCCTTACAGTGTTTGGGCAGAATGGCGACAATCACTACAGAGGTCAATCCTGTACCCTTTCTGCCACCGTAGCACCCTTTGGAGAGTAGGGTGAAGGAAAAACCCCATCTAGGCTATAGTGTATCTCCCTGTTAACACGTTTTGGCTGTCCTCTTCCTCCCCTTCTCTTTTTCCACAACATTCCCTGTGTTTGATGTTCATACACATTTCTGGAGCTGACCAAGAAACCCTTCCTATACCTGTTTGATTTTAGCTTTGCTATTACCCATTCCAAGAAGGACAAACTGGTCATTTTGATATCCTACCCGAATATTGACAACCTAATTAAAAGGAGCCAAGGGAGGTGTAAGGGAGGTGCACCAGCCTGGATGCTTGCTCAGGGGCCAAGCCCATTTTCCCAGGACACTGGGGCAACACTGGGGGTTCATCACAACACAGCCAGAGAACGATCCTCCAAATGGGGTAGAGAAATCACATTCATATCACTTTATTTGCACCATTCAAGAGAGGCACCTATCTTAGCAGGGCTATTCTGGCCTCACTCCATACGTATCAGCTACTAGCATTGCTCCCAAGGGCAACCAGCTCATGTAAAATTTGAGTCATCCTCTAGAGCGAACATGTCTCCTCACCAGCTCTAGAAAAAAATTTGAGCAACAGCAACACGGATTGAATCCAGGCCTGAACCACCACACTACCACTTCTGTACCCTTACTCACCTAAGGGGCAAGTGAAATCTGCCTTTTTGCATCCTGCCAGCAGTCCCCTGTGCCTGTGTGCTGCCTTTAGGAAGGAAAGGAGGGAGGCAGAGGGCAGGACCTAAGGTATACCCGTCCCTGCAGAAGTAAACTAGTGGGAAGAGCAAAACAGTTTGTGAAGAAGATGGTATGTTCAAAGCTACGTAATGGGGCATGTGGGACATGGTCATCTCTCATACAGCTCTCTTGCAGGAATTAATTTGCTCCTGAGAGCGTCCTTGTATGGAGGGTAGTAACTTTACCATGGAAGCTCTATGAACAAATGAATGATATGAACTCACGGCTATGGCTGGTTCGCAATGCACATGCATGGAGACTGCATCACTGACTCACCCTTGGATGGCGGTCTCTCCAGATCCGAATCGAGATGGATCGGTGGGGCAATGTAGGAAACCTGCCCATGGTGAGCCTGCCCTGTGGACAAATAAGTGTTTTAAGTTCTGCTGTTTCCTACAGAGATCTATTAGGGCTATAATTACACATACAGCATTTTTATGGCACTGGATTCAAAACAGGTTTGTAAATATTTTGTTCTATTGTGCATTTTTCACAATGAACTTCCATTTTGTGGAGACACCTGATGAAAAGTTGAAAACACTCTCATTTGTTTTGCTTTTTCCACGCAGACATGGGTACTATGCTGAATTTTAGTTATACCTGCTTTCCCACTACCATGTACATTTTGCACGCTGTTCTCTTAAAAGGCCATATGCCACAGAAGACAACTGATTTCATGCAAGCCCATTCAATCTGTTAATCTCACTCTAAAGAGTAAAGCAAGCAATTTTTGAAGGAAGTGTGGTATGAAGTACAACTGCATCTGTTTTTCCCACCTGCAGAAGACGCAGATATCAGTTTGCAGAGCTCAGTATCGCTTTTACCACCATGCAGTTTCCTAGCTGCTAAAGACTCAATTCTTCTCCAGTAATTTGGAGGTAACTATACCTAGAAACTTCCATTTATAATAAAAACATGTTGTTATAATTCATCTATTTACTGTAACAATTTACAGGGTTGTTAATCTCTTTTTCTAAACATGGAAAGTTAATGACACATAGATTACGATAACAGTTAGAGTAACCTTCCCGTTTCAAGTAATATTCGTGCTGCAATAAAAGCAGTTGATTCCTCTTATGAGACACATTCCAAATAATTAATACAGCTCCCTGTTGACACTTGCTGTTGTTGCTCCAAGCAATTTCCAAGCTAGCGTCACAGACAGCAGAGCAGCGGTACAGTCTTTGGACTTCTTTGTAATGACATCCAGGAATACCACGAGCGCAGTATGCTGGTGCACATTATATGTTGAAAATATCTCTTCAGGGGGATAAAATATTAATGGGAAAGGGGAAAAAAAAAGAAGTGTGTCTGAATGGGCAGGATATATTTATCACTTTATGCTGAGGCTGACTCAGATAATTTGCATTATTAGCCATTACAACAACTGGACGTTATTCAGGTTTAAAATCTACTGACACATCATAAATTCTATATTTGCTTTTAAGTGCTTTAACATGGGAAATTTGCTTCAGGCAAACCCATAGTTAATAACGAGTTACCCCGCTTTCCCCTTCTCGTTTACATGTTAAAAATCCATTTGATGTCATTAGTGAGCACAAGTCATCATTTAATAGCTCTTGGTTCTGCAGCAGAAAGGGCAGATGGTCTGCTCTGACTCCAAGCTGCTCAATGTGCAGGATCAGTGCCCTTATAACCATAGGACAGGCTCCCCATTTGCTGCATCAAAGATACCACTGAAACATAAAACAGCTGAAATTGGTAGGGAGCTCCGGAAATCATGTAGTCCAGCCCAAAGGCAACAAGAGCCCATGGCAAGTGTCCAGTCTGATTTTTAGTATCTCCAAGGATGGAGCCTCCACAACTGATCTGGACAAACTGTACCAGTGCTTGGCCACGCTCACAAGAAAAGAAAAAGTTTTTTCTGACATTTAAGTGTCATTTCCCATATTTCAATTTGTGCTTCTTGTCCTGTCACTGGGTGCCTCTAAGAAGAGCCTGGCTCCATCTTCTTTATTTCCCCCCCATCGGGTACTTATACACATCAGTAAGATCCCCTGGACCACATCTGGTCCAGGCCAGACAGTCCCAGCTCTCTCAGCCTCTCCCCACACAGAGAAGCTTCAACCCCTTAATCATCATTGTGGCTCTTTGATGGACTGGCTCCAGTAAGTCCCTGTCTCTCTCGTACTGGGTAGCCCAGCACTAGACCCGACACCCAGGTACGTCTCACCAGCACTGAGCAGCGGGGCAGGATCACCTGCCTCAACCTGCTGGCAATGCTCTGCCTAATGCAGCCCAGGAAGCTGGTGGCCTTTTTTGCCCTATGGGAACATTGCTAGCACATGGTTTGGTATTGTTTTTGTTTAGTTTTTTTATCACCTGGTCTTGGGACCAAGTGATCCCAAATACAAAAAAGAATGATTCTGCAGGCTTAAAGGGATAGGCTGGAGTGAAGAAGGTACATGCACAGTATACGAAAGACTACAAAACATCTGAGTTTGTTTAGACATTCATTACAATTCAGTAATAACTATGGAAGTTTATGAATGTTTTATAAAAGCTTTTACTTAATATGGAGGAAGCAGTAGCATCAAATGCTCTCTTGTGATAAATGAAACAAGTTGCAGAAAGCTTTTATCTACTTGCTGTTGATGCAAAACACGCTACTTCCAAAAAAATATCAAATTTGACTTCTGTTAGACTGTATGCTCTTGCAATGCTAATAAATCAAATTTTGGATTTTAATATTCTCTCTATAAAAAAGCAATGCAAACAATTGTTGTGCTTTATTTTCTCGGCATGAATGCCAGCTTAAACTCATCAGTCTTCCCATATGAGGAACAAAGGCTCTCCACCGTTATCTGCGGCCCCCAATTACACATTTAGGAATAAGATACTTTGTAGACATTCTTGTTAACCAAGAGAACCAGTTTTTCTTTGGTTTTACTATTATTGACAACAGTGACATCTGAGAGGGTTGAGAGAAGGGAGGCAAGGGTGGGTTGCCTGAAGTGAGCCCTAGCAATGGGACTGGTACAGACACATGGAGAAAACATGGAGAAGTCAGGAGGACAAACTAGAGGATAAAAACAATGGTCCTCTGGCTTTAACGCTATTACAAGTTTTGCTACTGACTCCATTAAAAAAACCCACAATTTTATTCATTGAACCTATGCAAGATTTTGAGGCTGATATCACTGGTGCAGCTCAAGTCAGTCTCAAAGACCTACAGGTCAAGTTTTGCCAAGTGACGCCAATTCCCAGTCCCTTTTGTGTGAATTTTGCAGTTTCAGATGCTTACTTCACGCTCCAGCTCTAGGAATGAGTGACTCCAATCTCCCTCTTTTCAGCTCCCACTACTGCAGAGAAACACTTGAAAAGGGGAGTGTGAAAGCCTTAATGGAAAAAGAGATGGCAGAAACACTCAACACCTCCCTCTCCAAATCATCCAGTTCTTCAGCTGTTTTTTCTGCATATTGGGTCTGAGCTGACAACAGTGCAGCACTGGGAGGTGGGACATGGCCTCCCTTGCCTGTGTGACCATCTCTCCAGCTGTCAGGCTTTCATTTCTATCCGCCTATCTATTAAACCATGAGCCTATTTGATTGACTGCTCTTCAACCTGAATAGCTGCCCACATGCTAACCAATACTGGCCTGGTACCTGTGCCTATAGGAGAAGAAATGGCCGCTGTCAGGTCTTTTCCAAATTTTGCAGGATGCTCCAGAAATAACTGCACCTCTTTAAATAATTGGCTCAGTTTTTAGCTATTTAAAAAAAATAGGGAGGAAAAAAAAAAAAAAAGATGGCTTCTGACAAAATACCAAAGGTCAAGATGTGTCTGTTGCTCATGAAAGTTGAGCATGGCTTGTAACATAACAGCTTGCACAGCCTTCTCCAAATCCCACCCTGACTATAACCATCTGGTGTTTCTACAGCCAGCTTCCAGGTAAAAAAGTAAACAGCAATCAAATGTAATCATCAAAGTAACGTGCGATGAAGTTGCCAATTTTGTATCTAATCACTAAGGTTGGGCTCCATTGCCCTTATTCCTCTTGCTGGTGAGGTCTGGCCACCGACATAGCCGATGGCCATGGCTCCCTGTGAGCGGCAACAGCAGGGCAAGAGGAGCAATGGGCAACAAGGGTTAAAGCTGGAAGACAACTGTGGGTCAGTTCTTGTCTGTTTATTTTGTATCATACCACAGGGATTCAGGTCTGGCCAACACCGCATAAATGTCAAAACTGTCGCAGGTGAGATGGGGCAAACAGCAAATGTGACATGGATGTGTCTTCTGCTCATGCCCCCTCTCTCAGTGAGGACAGACATATGGCATCCATAGTAGCCAGGACATATGCACGTGCTGTGGCAATGGGAAAAGCAGCATGTTTGATAGCAGTGATTTTTGGGAGCAAAATGTAGATATGACCTTGAAAGTCTACCTGGTGACACAACCTTCCTCAGGTAGATGAAATAGGGGAGATGCTTGCAGATTAGAAAGTGCCTGGCTGGCCATTCTTTTCAGGCCTGACACATGAGAGATGCAACACATTTTAAAAAGCCAGTAACTTAGAAGAACAAAGATAATGTTTTGTGAAGGCTGAATGAAACATAATAGCTTGGCCTAAGGGATTTTTTTTTTTTAAAGGGATCTGGATGCACACAGACAGAAAATAAACATCCACACATCTTCAAAAATCTGCCCCTAAGTGATTTAGTCATCTACAGATGCCACAATATAAAACTACAGAAAAAAATCTGCGAATGCATGGACTAACCAAGGAAAGTAGCAGCAAAGTAGTCTCATCTGTTTATCTACTAAAAACACTTCCCCCAATCCTTTTTTTGGAAACGTACCCACTGTTTGTAGCATGTAACAGGGCAGACCTCCCTCCTGACCTTATGTCAAGTTTCCAGTGCCTGTGAAATTTGATTTTTCTAGAGCACAACTCATATTGTCATGTATGCACATAGAAAACCTTTCTGCCCGGCCTTTGCTCATTTTATCCCTGAGATTTTACTGTGCAGTTACAGAAAAAACTGGATAGGAAACATAAGACTGGAAGATTCAAACCCCCAAAAGCAAAGAGAAAGAATATCAACATTTACTGGATGAAAAATAAACCTTTTTAATATATCTGATGAGAGACCTCCTAAACATCTGATGACTTGTCTGCTAAAGCTCTGGCACTGGCAATGACATAAAAATAACTAAAATCAAAAATGGCTGGTCCTCAATTTCTCCTATTGCTTCTTTGCTCAGTGCCCATGGTACCATGGTGGACATGGACAGTCGTGCATCTGAACTGCAGTTCTCCGCCGTGCCTGACCCAGCTCCAGCAGCAGCAATGAGAAGCGACCAGGAGATACATGCTTCAAACTGTTTGTCTCATTGGTGAGAGTCCCCTTTCTTTACTGTCCTCGGGGGCGATCACTGCAACATTTTTGCTGCCATGTCAGAGTGCATATCTTGCTCAGTTTTCCACCCATTTTCCAGCCTCTTTTGGTATGTATTTGTCTTCCATAGGCTCACCAGTTCTCAAGATCCTTCTTAGCCTAGCTAGCATTTCATGCAGAGGATTTAATTTTGTGCTTGTACCTCTAACGACCTGGTGCTCCCATGTACCGCCTCTCCTATACCCCTTGTTGTCAGCACCTCCAAACACAGCCACCTCCATGGACTTAATTCCTCATTCTGTTTGCCCACTCGCTTGGATCACTAACGAGTTAAGTTAATAACCATGAAACTGCACATCGATTTCTGAGACTTTGATTTCAGTTCTTCATATAAATTTTTTTTTTAATAACAATGGGATGGGCACACACTAGGTACTCTGAATATATATTTTAAGGAAAAGTCTTGGAAAACATACTGACAATTTTACTAATATCTTTAAAGATAAAGTATACTTTGTATGCTGTGGCCTTTTTTTCCATGGAACTGAAAAATTCCATTTTTGAAAGCAGTCCAATTTGTCTGTGATGATCTGATCTGTAAAGAACAACATTACTTTTTGGCCACATTTCTGTAATCTTCTAACTGTTAATGGGATTTTTTCAAAAATCTAATTTATTATCTAAATGTAGACTATATTCTGCTTTGTTGGATTGCAAGTTCCAGGATCATCACTCTCATCCTCTTTAATTTCCAAAATTAGTACCTTTTTTTGGTCCTTTTTTCTCTACTCATGGATCTTTTTGAACTCAATAATATGTAGGCATATATAAAAACATATGGAAAGATAAATTAAAAAGCTGCTAGGTTTGCTAACAAACTCTTTCAACATGTCATTAAACAAATTTCATTCAGACCTATTACTCGCCATATATTCAGACTTCTTCCAGCAGCCTTTTTTTCTGCCTTTCACCAATGACTATCTTTACAAAACATCATTTCCTCACTGCCCACCCTTTACCATTTCGCATTAAAAGCTTTCTTTTTAAATAAAGCTTTTACAAAGCCATTCCTTAACTCAGACATGTCAGAGGTAGCACTGATTCTGTCCACTGCTTCATTTATTCATGGACTTTTATGGAGTATCTCTCTTTCATCTGTACCTCTCTCTCTTTCACTGCCCTTTTAACTCCTTAGGGTAGCAGTAACTCACCTGCTCCCTCTTCTTCTCTCCCTCCCAGGGTTATTTCCCTGTCCTTCCCCTGAAGACGTACATGCCTCTGAATACACAAAAACCCTCTTTTCCAAAGGATGCTCCCCTACTACATTATCTATGCTCTCTTGCCATTTTGCCTCTTGTATTTCACACCAGGAACCATTGCAAGCTTAAATTAGCAAGCGCATCAGGAAAAGGAGGGTACCTGCAAATGTGGCTGCGTGTGGAGGGATTGCTGGCTCCTGGTCATGGCTGCCTTCTGAAAATGGAGGTTACTGAAACCGGCAGCCTCAACAGGCATTGACAGAGAGCCTACAATCCACGCCGAGGAAAGGCTCCTGTGTAAAGCCAGCATAACAGGCAAATGTTTCTTTCCCCATACTGTTCTTGACAGGAGCAAAATTATAATATTGCAACTCTGTATGTTGTTTAACTGTACGTTGCTTTTGAAGAGGTCATAAAATGTATATAATAGCAGCTCTTCCAAATGCCAATATTGTGTGCTCATGCATCTTATTTTACAGGTGTAATTTAAAGTCTGAGTGTAGGACATGCAGGACTCTGCCTTTTTCTTTTTTTTTAACTGAAAACCTGTTTTGATATATGCATTTTGCTTCTCTGCCTTCCAAAGAGAGGGGTCAAGAGGTGGGTTCTCACCTCCCTGTCCCAAGCTGTGGCTGAGTTCCCCAGTACTGACCAAAGCAACCTGCAGGCTCAGCCACCAGGGCTGCCAAAAGTGAAGAAAACCTGGGAGCTGAGGCAGAAACCTCGATAAAGGATACAGGGAGAGGGTGAGCTGAGGAGACATTTGGCTAAGTCTTTGTCACACATGCATCTCGTGTTTTAGAGTAAATGCAAATCCAAAAGCAGTGCCTGGCAGTGTGCTTGTGCGAGCAGAAAGCATGATAAAATGGACTAGTCTTTTCAAAGGATGTGCTATTACTGCTTTGAATCTGTCACAACAGCCAGCCTTGACCATAAGACAAAGGAAATCAAAATAGACCAAACTGCCCTCACGTGACAGTCATTATCCAGGAGGGCCTAGGCTATGTTTGAATTACAGGCAAAAATAAGGACCAAAATAATGCCAAAGGAATGGGTTAAAACCTGCCTATTATAGTAGCTAAAGCAACTGGAGGCTTTTCATTAGTGGCAACTGCATATTTTCAAAGGAGCACTTAGGGCTCATGTCCCAGCTGAAGTCAGAGACGAAGAAGCTTCTTCAAGTCACACTGAGATTCCTTGTTTTGCTGGGCAAACACTGTAATTTCTAGTTCCTGTTTAGATGAACCTCACCCCTCTGTTAAGGACTTAAAACATTTGATTTAGCAGCACCTTGGCTTTAGCGATGCTCTGCATCCTCCAGCACTTGCTCCAGAATTTACCCTGCAGTATGAGAGTGCCTGGTATAAGGGCCAGGGAGGAAGATAGAGAAAAAAACCCAGAAAATATTTCACATGTGCCATTATAATTAAACAATGTTAAAGACCTCCTATCTTCCCCTCATACAGCAGCACATGGAGGAAGGCCATATCCAGGTCTGGCTTTCCCCATGCCTGAGGCAGGGAGCTGACCTGCAGGGCTGCACATTTTTTGAGCTTTGCTCCCTGAAAGCTTGCCCAGCAGGCTAAAGAAACACGACACATCATATTATTCTTCCCCTCCCAGATGTGCTTGGTGTGCTATGAAATACAATTTACCAGTCACCTGCACTGGAAAATAGGGGGGGAGGAAGAGAGTGATTTTGGTGCAGAGGAGACCGAGGGATTTGGAGCAATGCAGTCCTCAGAGCCCTGGGGCAGATGACAAATATCAGTAACCACAAAGCACCTAGAGTGCATTTTGCAACGGTGAGTACAGCAAAGCCCAGGAAGGTTTTCTTGGCCACCTCTCAAAGATTTAATCTGATACGAAGAGTGCTGTGCCAGCTCCTGCCGTCCTTACTCTGTTCTTGTCCCAAAAGTCAAGCAGGACATTTCCAACTGCCTTAGTGGGTCAAGCCCAGCCTGTTCTGCCTCAGATGAGCCTGAAAAGACTTGGGATGGAGAAGTCAGGAGGACCTTTTCAGGGGAAACCTAGCCAAAGCCATCCAGTTCATCTCCTGCAGAGGCAAAATTGTTCCTTATGTTGTTTTGAAAGGTATCTCCTCAGGGCTGCCCACCACTCCCTCTCAGCAGACCTTGCTATCAAAAGATTTCACCTTTGTTTTCCCTTTCTTGGGGGACAGGGTGGGGGTTGGAATCCTGCTGCCCCCCTGCCTGAGATGTTTTTGGCTTATTTTTCCCCCATTGCTTGCTCTTTTTCCCCCACCTGTGCTCCTTTAGGGCCTGCCCTTTGCTGCTGTGCTCTCACTATTGCCCATGTTTCTTGTCTCCCCCATCTCTCCTAGCTGGGCACTCTTAACCAAGGGTGTAGCTTCGTGTTAAAGCTAACCCATTTCACAGTGGTCTTCCCTCCCCTGGGATATGGCCAGGCGTTTCCATCCCCTTCCTTGCAGCAGATCTCGCAATTAAGGCAATCACAGAGTGAGCTAGAGCTGATCTGATGGAAAACGATCCACTGAAAACAATAATTACTACTTTTCTACTGGCTCAATGAGCAGAACCAATTCAGGCTGCCGTGGCGGCAGTGCCAGATCTGATGCAAAGGAAAGGGCAAGAATAAAAGAGCCAGGGGTGGGATGTGGACAGCTATCAGTTTAACCGTAACATAAAACCGCACCTGGGAACAGTAGTGGCATTGTATCTGGACGTCCCCTCCATCCCCACACCAGACTCTCTCCTTGCCCCAGGGAGACTCCAACCAATTGCATCCTTTATTCACTGCCTTTCAGACAGCTTTTAATCCACCTGCCAGCATAATTTAGAGATCTACGTCTCACAACTCCAGGTCAAGGGTTTTAATGAAAGCCAAATGTGTTACAGCACGCTTACTCCTTGCGGGCAGAACTTGGGACACAGTCCTGTCTTTCTGTGCTGCTCTTGTTCACCCAGAAAGGGGAGCAGTGGGGGAAAAGAAGAAATCGGGCAGTAGCTCTCGCCATGGTGAGCTTAAATTTCAGTGGCAAAGCATCCAGGCGGGTTGTCAGAGAAATCAGCTCAGATGCTGGATTACGTGATAGGAGACACGTCCAAAGCAGACAGGTAGATCTGAGTCATCAGCCCGGAGATGGTAATTGAAGTGTCTTGTGGTTTCAAATATTGTGAGATGTGGTCCGAGAATTTGTCATTCCCACCCTCCTCCATTTGTGACAGCCTGTAGGAGATGTGCCCTCCAATTCTGACTCTATTTTCCAGCCTGTATGTCTCTGTGTGTGTAGCATGGTCTCCATCCCCATGTTGCACCTCCCTGGTACTGCCTATACCTCTGCTGCGATCCTCTCTCCTCTGTCACCTCCAAAGCAAGTGAGACCTCACCTCCACTCACCTTCTACATCAGACAAGTCCCTCTCCAGGAACTCATGATTGCCAGCCTCCAAGAAACAATTTCAGCACATGGGACTGCTTCTCTGGCACCCAAAGTGCATCCTCTTCTCCCACTTAATGAACTCCACCTTCCATAGCCACATGATCACATACCACACAAACCTTAACTCCTATCTTCCATGGGTTTCTGTGACTATTCCTCACTGCAGCTCAGAAAGGACTGCCAGACAATAAAGCATTAAAGCAGTCTTCATCATTACAGGTATTTTTATCAACCGCTCTCATTAAAGAAGTGCAAAGAAATGAGTAATTTGTTTTCCAAGCGGGTCAGTGCACCCTAACTTCATTAATCACTTGTTTTGATCTGCAATGGGAGCCTTGAGACAGACAGTACAGCCTGCCTGGCTCTGCTTTCAGATTGCTGCCAAGCTTCAGCTGCGGTGCAGAGTCCCTGCAAGAGTGGATAAACTCCATCCCAAAGTGAGTGATCAAGCAGTAAATGAGATTAACACTATGTTATTTGATGAAAAAATGAAATAAGGGTATTTTCTCCATGACCTAAAAGAACAGTAATCTAAGCCACCTCATCTTCTTTCTTTTTTTTTTTTTCTTTACTTCTTTCTTTTTGAGATAATACAAGGTATGTCTCAGCATGAAGGACATGGCTGCCTGTAGAGGGATTTTGACAACTCCCCTCTGAGTGCTAAAATGCTGTCAGCTGAAAAACTGAGCTGTTTGGGCAAATTGATCCAACTCTGACAGACTTCCTCTCTGTTTTCATGTTTTCTTTCTTAATCAAAAGCCTCCTAAAGAATCCATGTTCTCTGTTCAGTCTTAGAGAAGGGGAAGAAGAGGGGAGATCACCTACTTTTGCTGTACTCTTCATCACTAACCTAACTGAATGGAGAAACCTGTGAGAGAAAGGTCTCAAAAGTCTCTCTCAACTCCCCATTGCATATGGATAGAGGATCTGAATACAACAGTTTTTGTAAATCACATATAGGAACTGCATATGGACTTTCTGACTGCCGGCAAGGGCAGAGTCAATACATTTTTGGTGCAGACACTAACAGCATAGGAAGCAGAGCTTTTAGGCCTGAGTTTATCTTCAATGTCAATAACAGGCAAGCTGCTGGATCAGCCATCCGAAGAAAGCCTTACCGGGATTTTTTTCAATAATCATTAGGAATCATCTCCCTCTTCCTCAGCCCAAAGAAAGTGAAATCTAAGCATTTTTAAACCTTGTCCCTAGCTGTGAATATATCTGTAACCTTTCCGCATCAGTGACAATTTTGAATACCATTTTTGACGGTCAAATCCTTGAAGCACTCTTACTGCTTTATAGCAAAGATTAAGCGTGCTCCTGTCACAGTCAGTAAAAGAGCATCTCTTTCTATCACTTCGATTGGAAACTCCAGAAATCCCCAGTCCTATAAGGTGAAGCAGTGGCAAGCAGCCCAAAAATGCTTTGCAAAGACAAGTTGGGGCTGTGTTGGTTTTGCATTCTTTTCACCTTTGCACATAACATAGCTTTACAACTCGATGGACTGCTGTCTTGCTAAGTGTCAAAACACGGTGATGACTGTTTATTTTTTCTCTTTATCTACCTGCTGTAAACTCAGCTGGGGGAACCCATGCTCAATGTGGCTAATGGTTTTTTATTATTATTATTTTTTTTAGGACCCATGCAGCAGCATTGCTGGTTTATAGATTCAAACAGGTTTGAAGTCTGTAGCTTACCAATTTTAGTTTTGGTGAAGTCAACTATCGACTTTACAAACGTCACCGTGTCCCTTTTCATTGTTTCACAAAGCCAGGAACGACACAGGTGGTTCCACCATCTGTTCCCTTCATGCTGCTGTCCTACACTTATTTCTACACAGCCAGGGACTGAAAAGTTTGCAATGGTTCAGAAACTGCACAAGCTCACTCATTCCAAAATAACCATGTGCAGAATATGGGTCTATACATTAAACATAATTCTACAGACCAGATGTTTCATACAAGGTCAAATATCAGTTTTTCAGTATCAGATATTCTCTATTTGGGACCTAAATTCTTTATGGCCCTTCAAGCCTGCCTCTGGACTATTCTTATCTTGGTTCCCACGATGTTACTGTAGTCCTTTGGATGACAGTTTTGATTATAAGTCTGCACGCTGCCTAGAACAATAAGATCCTGATTGGTACTTCTTGAATAATACATATGAATTCTCGCCTGAGCCTCCTTCGCACCATATGAGTCACACTGGATGCCTGTCCTCCACAAGGGCTGCAGACAGGTCTGCAAGGGCACTGCTCTGTCTTGCCAGCACTGGGGCAAGGGTCCCAAGGCACAGACAAATTTCCTGATCCCATTGACCTAGCTACATACATGCAGGGCGAAGAGGCATGTTACGCTTACATTGTTTCTGATGTGTCTGTCTGGCCTCAAAAAGGATTACAGGAGACACACAGCATGACTGAAAATGACATCACGGGGTCTGAAAAGGACACCCAAAAGGTGGTGTATTTCAGCTCAGTTGAAAATGCTTTCAGCTCCTTCTGCCTCAGGTTCCTGCTCTTTGCAGTGAAATATGCTGCTGTAAAATTAATGGGCAGTTTTAGTTCTGAATATTTTCCTTTGCAACAGACAATATTCAAATTGTCCTTAGTCCTATATTCCATCACCTCTGAAATACCCCAATGCAAGAGAAATATTTTTTTCCTTTCAGAGCTACAACCCCTTAGCTGCTTTAATGAACGTAGAGATTTACATATTCACAAATACTAGCCCTGACCACTATCTCAAGCTGAACTTCCTCTAACAGGCTAACCCTTAACCTTGCATTTGGGTTTCTTAAATGATCTTTTCATTGAAGAACTGACAAACTCAAGCTCCAATTCTCTAGCCAACCAGGCCTCTGTCAGTGACATGAAGCTCTTCCTTCACTCTCCTGCAACCCAAGCAAGGAAGAAGAAATGCCAGTATTTCTGACTAGGTATCTGAATGACATAGGATTCACAACTTTTAAAGAATTAGCTTCACCCTGAGCAACAGTAATAACTACCTTTTTGCTGAGGAGCCCAGGATAGATACACGCTTGTCTTCTCTGGATCAGGGAAAGGACAGAGCAGCTCTGTTTAATCCATCTTGTTTAGGGTTATATCTAATAGAATTTAGTGGCTTGGTGCCACTGAAAGAGAGGTATGATTTCTGGGTCGGCTCCTTGGGATTGAATATGCAGTCTCAATAATATCAGCCATTCCAGCTCTGATTGACGTGATAGTTTCAATTGAAGTAACATTGGTTGAATGGCTCAGTGACCACTGCAGCAAGAATGGCGTGTACACAAGAATCTGATAGAAGATAGTATTTAGCTTTCAGTAACCTGTATTGCAAATGAGCCCACTTGCTGCAGAGGGATTCTTGGAGCAGCACAATCTGCTTAAAGAAAATAAATTAAAAAAAGAGATTAAAAAAAAAAAAAAATCTGGTATGACCCCACTGTGGCAGTGACACCTTCACAGCAGCATAAACTCACCTTTCTAACACCAGCCATTGGTCCTAAAACAAATGAGCTGAACCCTGGGCAAGCCTCAGCCAAGTCTACCTCCTTTCTCCAGCCTCTGCAGGTGGAGGGGAATGCCACTGAGGAAGGTGGCTGGGCTGCTCTCTGTGCCAGTCTACTATTTCAGAGTTTAAGCTCCTTTGCACAGGCAAGTTCTTTGTGCAGGAGTTCAAGCTTTCATTGTCCTTCCCTCCAGGGGTGACTTAATTAGAGATGGGGGTTTCTTCTCAAGTTACAGGATTTGAGGAATCATGCTGTTGTTATTTCCAGGCAAATCAAACAGAAGCAAAGAGGGACAGTAAATGGGGGAGAAAAGTTCCCTAAAAAAAAAAAAAAATTAAAAAAATGCTGACACATCTACAAAATGGACAAGACTTGCCTTCACAGCAGGTTGGAGACCCTGGCATCTGATCCTGTCTCGCTATGTTCAGGGAGAAAGTCCTCTGAAAACTTTTCCTTTGTAAGAAGCCAGCCAAAAATCTGCAATTAGTTTCATGCAGATGAGAGGCCAGATTGCAAACTGCCTGTTACTTGACACAAAGGCAGCTTTCTGTTCAGGATAAGCAGAGGTTTAAAAACCACTGGAAGATTTTATTAAGGTGTGAGACCAAAAGAAGGGAGCAACTGCAAGAAAAAGCAGAGGGCAATAAAATATCTGTGCTGTGAATTGAGGGCAAATACCTACACCTTCTGCTTTACAAGCTGGTTGAGCAGGGAAGCAGGTTTTCTCCAGGTGCCTCAGTGAAGCTGATTACAAAGGTTACAAATGACCGGAACAAGCTTAGAGCTCCCAGGAGAACCAGAAAAAAACCAACCTGTGAAAAAGCCTCAGTTTGTCAGGTGCTTGAAATGACATTGATCAAAAGCCGGTGCTGGGAAGACATTTCACTGTCAACCTCAAGCATGTACAAGCCAGGAGAGACACCCTCAAATTCTGAGATTACATCCTAGGACTTTTAAGCAAAAAGTGAATAAAGCCCACAAGAAATAATAAATATTATGGATTTAGGATGTTCCTTGCTGTGCCTCAAAGTCTTCAGGAACTGTGTTTTAAAGCTTCTCTTTCTGCATAGAAATGCAAGAAGACTTTTGTACTTCTAAACAGAACTGAAAATCCTGCAATCACAGGGGCTGAGGCTCTGGAAAAACCATCACTGAGCTCAACAACATGGTCACTAGAGTTGACAGCCCTTAAGTTTTACTTGAGAGAGCAAAATGTAGAGATTGCCTTTTTGAAAATTCGTATTTTTGGTGTGGCATTTAGAAAATGAAGAAAGCAGAATATAGCCCCAGATGTCCAAACCTCCAGAAATCTGGTAACAAAGTCAGGCTTCTGGACCTTGCAGTGGAGCAGATGAGCGCTCCTGTGCTCCGTCCTACTAGCTCTGCTGGGGATAACCTCCCACAAGGAGGTTAATGATACACTGGGAACGGGAACATCGTTAAACAGCCACCACAGCGCCTGGACAGCTCAAGTCTGCTTGGATTCATGGCATCACAAAATAGAGCCATACGTTTTAGCTATTCATGGTGTACACCAGACACATGCACAGAAACGCTGTGACAGCTTGAGTTGTTCAGCGGGAGAAATCATATTTGAAACAGCACGTCAGGTTTTGATTAAACTGGCAATTAAGCAAGCAAGGAGCAACATGCCCTGGGGTTGCAGAGATGATAAGCCAGTTTCAAGACAAATGGCCAAATCTTTAGGTGGTGCAAATGGCTGCAACTTCACTGCCTTCAGCAAGGCTGTGTCTTTCCGTTTGAGTTGTGGATCCGGCCCTTGGAGAGGGACAAGACTGGAGATATAAATGGTAATGAATGGCATTCAGCTGGGAAGAAGCCATTGTGCAGGGAGGCAAAAATTGACACTTCACAGTGATTTCTGATACAACACAGGGATTTGCAACACAGTGATGGACTGCTAGCAACAATCCTCATCTGAGCTGGCCTCCTCTCTCAGTTGTCAGTAGGCTTCTTCACCAGAGGCAGCTGGGCTAAAAGGGAGAGATGGGAGGACAAGCAGATACCTGACGTTTCCCTTCGACCTCTAGAAGCTAGTAAGGGTCTTCAGCCCCGTTGATAAAGTTCAGCCTGTTCAGATGCTTTTCTGAACTAAAATAATATGATTCAGTGAACTGATGCATCTTACATTTTCAGTGGGCACAGGACAAAGGAGAATTTAGCAATTCTATCATAATCTCCCCAAGTTGATGATCACCTGCCCAAATTTCATCAATCTCATCTATAACAATCTCCTATTGAGTAGGATGCCTCCAAGATGAAGAAATTAGGGTCATATGAGGTCAGCGGTCCTGCTGCTCAAATTTTAGCTAAGAAAATTGTCTCAGATAAATTAATGTACTGGAAACATCAGAACTGATCAGTACTTATAACCAAAGCATAGGATGCTGTCAGATAGCAATTGTGTAGACATACTTTGACGCCAGCAAACCCTTTTTGATCTGGTCCACATCTCCCAGTTTCAAAACAAAGGTCCAGAATTCAATTTAAAATACTATCAATACAGCACTAATACAAACAGAAAAGAGCAGGTGATAAGCTTACTGTGGGGTGCAATGAAATGAGAAAACATCACAACCGTCTAAACTATGACTTAGCCAGAAAACAGTGAGCATCTAAAGCATTCAGGAGACAGTGCAGCTGGAGGAGGAGGGCCCCACGACATCAAGTGGAAAAGCAAGTCTGTGCTCCTAGGAAAGCAGGAAATTCAGAAAAAAATTCAGACAAGCTCAGGAAGATGCAGGGCCTGGATCCATCCCTGACTCTCATTCAGAGAGATACCCTGGAAAGGCACCAAGGCTAATTTTTAACCAAAGTCATCTGTGCTTAGCTCTGCAACAAACTATGGCCTCATAAAAAAGGCCATATTCACAGTTAGCTCTGCTGGCCACCTTTCTGTCATGCCTCTACTTGTGGCATTTGACATTTTCAACCACATCATGCACATCTCAGCTCCTCTTGCTGATTTGTTGTTAGTGTGATGCACCCAACCATCACAAAATCTGGCACACGATACACTCCCCGCTAAATGCCAATCCCTCCATGCAAGCCTGTAGCTGAATCTCAGCCCCTGCATCTAGCAATACAGATGAAGCACACAGCTACATCTTAGTATGTAACTAAACACTGGACAATCCTAGTTAAGTTTGGATATCAAATGCAGCTAGGGTGAAACACGAAGGTTTTCTCCCTATGCACAGTTAAGGCATTGATTTTTATATAGACAAATGTATCACCACTGGGCGTAGTTACAATACCTATCCTAAGATGAGATTTATGAAGATAAAAGATTCCATCCCAGAATTGCAAATAAATAAATCACCCAGTAATTTGCTTAGTGCGCTTGCTCCTTTTCCCCCGAAGCAAAATGCAGGATGTGTGACTGATCTTCCTACACAGCGATCTGCAAACTTAAGACTCTCTCTGGTCAGTTCAGCAAGGACTGCTGAGATTTTCCAGCATTTGCCACCTGCAGGGGAAAGTTATGAGCTATGGAAAAGGGTAGAGAATGAAACAGCCACAAAATAGCTATAGGCCCAACTAGAAAGGGCAGGGAATATTCCTTGATAGATCCCCTCTAGGTAGCTAAATCACAGTTTCTCTGCTTGGTCTAAAAATGCAGCGAGTCCAGGGTACAGGGCGCAAATCAACAAGAGCTTTACATTGCTCTGGCAGGGCTGAGGGACCATAATGTGAGTCCAGATGAGTGCTGGTCAGAAAAACCTGCCCTCTGAAGGAAATGGTGACGTGCTAAAATTTCTAAAGGATTGTGACTTTGAAACAACATTGACTCTAGGGTCACCAAATCTTTCATTTCCATAGAACTTATTTTTTTCCCCTTAGGTCATACTAAAATGTTCCATGTTAAACGCAACAATAAAACTGTAATATAACAACAATTGAACACTCTTGATGACAACAGCAGCATCCAAAAGGCTTGTTTTGATACTTTCCTGCCAAAAAAAGGACAAGTTCCCACAAACATTTTGATTTTATATCAATGGGACATTTTCCAACCAAAAAAAAAAAAAAATTTCCATTGACAGTTCATTGGTGTGCTGTAGTATAAATGTACAGTTTTCTTCATCTAAGCCCCAGGGTGATATAAGCTTCAACCTTAATAGAGGAGGAGGCTGAAAGCAGCGGTTTCCCAATTGTCCCCATTTGCCACCTGGATGACTCCTCTCCTGCCTGCGAAAACCTGTCTCTGAATTTCCATCAGGCTGATGCTCTCTCCTCTTCAAAGCAGTGACTGTACTTGGAAACATCAGAGGTTGGAAACCACTGCCTAGCAAATCAAGACAGTCTAATGGTGTCAGAGTTAGGACCAAGCCTTTGCTTCACTGCAAACCACAGGAAAACTACCTAGTTCAGGAAAAATGCCCATTCCCTCAGAGTCTTGCTGCCCCACTTTGGTTTGGGCCTTTTTCCTTTCCTGTTAAGCTTAGTATTGGCCATCTGATGTTGTCCAACAGAGTCAAGAACCTTTGCTACTCTGCCAAAGCCCACCTAGTCTTGCCTAGAGGATCCTACAGGAGGGAAAATAGGTAAAGGGATAGAAATATATCAATCCCCTATATTGTATCTGGAGTGATGTGTGGAATCAAATTAATTAGGTCTGCATAACATCTTGATGTCTGAATAGAATCAGGGAAGCCTACCAAATGCTTGTATCTATCAGAACATGTGCGTTGCTTGGGACAGCTTCATCCAAGGAGGGAAAAAACCCTCCCCTGTCTGTAAAGCTACTGAGTATGTCCCTGTCTTCCATGAGAATAAATGTGTATTTAGTTAAATCACCTTGGCAACTGAACCAGCTTGCAAATCCTACTTTTTCAAATATATCTAATCAATGTGCAAATATCTATCTATACATACACACACGCACACACGTATATACATATAGCTAAAATGTGCACGACTTGCTGTCAATAGTACTTCCTCCAGCAGTAGCTTCAGATGACTCTATGCTCAATGTTTGATTTCAGCTGCTAAAAGATGAAGTCTGAATAAAAAATAGGCCTAAATAAACATCTCAGAGATGCAGGTACGGCTTTTACAAAGCCAGTAACCATCTCACAGGCTCTCCAGATGCCTGCGCATGAGAACCTCACTATAGCAGTGAGATGAGGTCTTTCTGGAGAAGAGTTGCTTCCCTGGGACATGGCCGTTGACTTCAAGTAGAGTTTTTAATCTGCTGAAATTCAGAAATAGAGCTAACTGACGTTGAAGCACTGCCCATACAAAAAGCACCAGTGTTTTTCAATAGATAATGAAACCATATATATAAAAGTCCAGATAGCCAAGATGAATTTTTTCTTTAATGCTTTGAAATTGCCTGAAAGATTTTATTTTCTAGTAACTGGATCCAGTTTTCATGCATTCAGTACAACAATCTTTATGTTGTTAATAAACACATTTGTCTAATTAATATCTCTTGGTAATCTTGCCTGTAATTCAGGAAACCCAAGCGCAGCTGAGATAAAAATATGCACATACTAAAAGCTCAAATTGAAGAAAAAAATATCAATTCAAAGTTAAATTACCCATCTTAAATTTCAGTATAAAGGCTACTAGAAATACTGAGTTCTTGAACTTCAATTAATCTTTAGTTATTAAGCCAGAAGGGAAAAAGATTCTTCAGAGTATCAGATGGAAAGCTGCAAAGAGCTCAGATCAGCTCGCGGATGGATGTCACTATCGCTTAAACTCCCATTCATGGCTCCGTTGGGCTGGTTAACTCGTGCTTGTCTTAGACTCCTTTGGGTTTCTTTTTTCCAGGCATCTGTGTGTGACTGCCTGCATGTGTGTGGCATACATTTTCCAGCTTCACTTCTCAGGGATTAATTGGCAGAAGTGCTTGTCATGGTTAAATAATTTTATTTAATTTGCACTGTGTGAAGATATTTGGGCAAAAGGGAAAAATAATTAAAATTTAATTACTTTTTTTCTCCCTTTATAATGAGAAACAGTTGCATTCCTTGGAGACTCAGCTGGGAACAGAACATCACTCAGTTTTATTGTTAAATATGCAATAATAAAAAAATAAATAAATCAATGATCAATTTCTTGTAGTAGAAGAGTGACAAGCCCAGGATAGGTAAAACAGATCTCTAGAATCAACAACAAATGAAGTTTATAAAGATACTGAGGGGACAAAATAACATCAACATCCCATATGGAAACATCCAAAGGACTTTCTTATAGGTTTCTAAACAAACAAACAAATAAATACTTTTACTAAAAGGCTCAAAGATGTCTCTTCAATAGTCATGTCAGCTATGGGAAGTGTCACCTTTACTGATGGGCCAGAGTTTCTGCCATGCATGTTAAGGGATTTCATAAAACTTGACATCCTCTCTTTTTTTTCTAATTTCAGGCAAAAATATTGGTTTGTTTTCCGTGGTTTCCAAGTGGAAGAAAGGCTGCCTAAGCCCTCCTCTCCCCTTGATGTCATCTCTCCTTATACATGGCCATCAGCAAAGGGTTTGGCTTCGTTAAAAAAATACCTGGAAAGGGGCAGAGGAGACGAATCAAGCATCTAATGGAGATATACTATTATTATTGGCAACTCTGTGATACACAGAGACTCTTCTAGAGTTTCTGACCCTTTTCTAGGTCCATCTTCAAACTACTACTGTTTAAGGACCTCACCTGCAGCCAGCCACAAGCCTCGCATTTTCCCTGGTTCCCTGTTCGATATCCACAGCCTCAGACATTTTTTGACAGGACCCACAATGGCTAACAGGCAACCTCTGTGGCAAGACACACCCACAGAGGTGTGTGGGCATTCTTGGCCAGCCCTGAGCTACACAATAGAAGATAACCTCCCAAAACACCAATGCCTCTGCTCCCTCGAAAGATCCTTACCTCCATGGCAAAGAAGGTGCAACTGGCTCCTCTAAGCTTCTCCAGCAAGAAAATAGGTCACATTGCAAAGTGACTTTGGAGGAATCAGGTTAGCACCATGATGCTAAACAGGTCTCTGCAGTCCATGCACAGAATCAAGAATCACGTTTAAACGTCACACCAGCAAGTTGTGGATAAACCTCGGGTATGCACAAGCCCATGTCTCCTGCTTCTGTATTCACAAGGCTTCCAGGGAAGATGAATTAAAGAAATGTATGAATGCATGCTATATTTTTAATAATTATTCCTTCTGCAGATTAAAATCAGCTTTCAAATCAGAGCAGGAAGAGGACGGTAAGGTCACTGCAACAAAAACTTTATCTGATAAGGACCGGCTTTTACAGCTCTGGATCTACTCACTAAAGCAAAGACATTTGTCACTGATAAATGTCCACTAACTGTAGAAGGAAACTTCACATCATTTCCCCCTAACCTAGAAGTCATCATAAGGGGGAAATTTAATGAAACACATAAAGGCCATGGTTCAGCAAGGCGACGCTTATCTCCTACGATGTGCAAATCAGGTTGCATGGAAATAAGCAGCGCAAAACTCCCATTGGCACTACCCTATACCAGCTAGCCCCCAAGACATTTCAGTCATTTGAATCTTTTTTCTTTGGTTACAGCTGGTGCATACGCTGTCAACTACGTTGGGACAATGACTTCCAAACATGCACAAGATCATTGTGGTCACAAATTACACTGTAAAGGGAAGACAGAACTTCCCTAGCCTTCCTTGATACATGCCCATTAAGGTTTCTTCTCTCCAATGAAAATGTGAGAAAGAGGGGGTAACACAGCTGCTCTCACAGTGCTTAATCTAATGAAGCCACAGCCTTGATAAAGCCTCTCTCAGGTGGTCAATAACCATAAAGAAATGCCTGAAGGTAAAGTTTATCCAAAATATCACAAACCATGGTGTTAGAAGGAAAAAAATACATTCTGACAGAATAGTATTTCAAATCAAATTAAGACTTTTTTTTAGTGCAGCCAATTTATATGTGCATATTAAGAAAATGACAACCTCTTTTCACCAGAATTTGCCAATCTGTTTTGACATGAAAAATGTGGTGTAACAACACTTTTAATAAAATTAACGGTTATTTACCAAAGTGCTTCTTGTATCCTCTACAGTTAATTTCCTTGCATCATCATCTTTTTTTACCCAGTGTAAATACAGGGTCTTTTACAAAGAGGGTGTGAAACAAAAGGCAAAAAAACCCAAACCAATAATCAGAAAACCCACTTGGAATGAAATCTTCCAATACTTTAGGGAAAAACTGCTGGAACGAGTTTTTACCCTTTCCAATGGACAGATGTTCTCATCAATGAGAAAATTAGAACTTGATGACAAACTCTGAGATTTAAATGTCACTCCCTACCACTCCGGTTCAAATAAAAATGGAGTGGCACTACGAGAGCAGTATGCAAGCTCTGCAGATTGTTAATTTCTTCTAATTAAAAAGCAGAGTTTACAGACATATTTAGTGACACTCATCATAAAGTACACATCTGAAAGTAGAAGGCTTTCTTGTTTTCAGTGCCCAGAAAGCTATTTTCTCATTACTAGTGAATTATTTGCTTTCTTGTGCTATTCAGGAATTTCCCACTTCATGTAACAAGTTTGTAACATCTTTAAATAAAATTAAAAGCTCAGACCCACCAGTAACTCCCACAGAAGGCAACCTCCTGATCACCATCTGAGCAAGGTGCAAAGAGTGAATTCAAGAAGCGCATTTTTGACTCTTTATGTATGATGCAAAAGGACACACTGACCAGGCAGTACAACCAAAACATTTATAATGCGAATATTATTTTACCTCCTGAACCCTAGAACAGAATAGCCACCAAGAAAAGCACTCCATGAAGGGATGCACTGATTGTCTGGGTGCCTTTCTGGAAGGTACACTTTAGTTAAAGTCAAGTCATTAGGCTCAGTACAAGAGGAAGCAGATGAAATCCAATCGAATGCATTACAGAGGTCAGACTAAATGAGCTAATGGTCCCTTCTGGTCTTAAAAAATCTATTAATCTAATTTAATTCTCTGTTCTACTCTTCATACCAGAGTCAATTTAAACTCATTTATATGATAAGAACACATTACAGCAGCCTTACACAACACACCATGTTCTGACTATGCAGTTTTAGGCTACCCAAAAGCTTCATTTACTTCCCACTGAGCTCAGGAGGAGATTTTGTTTATCCATAAAGAGAGCTTATATTTACAAACAAGGCACCAGGCAGAGGTACCTCTCCCAACACAACATTGGATGAATCTGCACCTTAAACTATACGAATCGACCAGAAACTTTCCAGAGCACTTTCCACTTTGGCTTGGTTTTTGGGTGCTGGCGTTTCTTACTTATCCTGATACTTGCCATGGTGAAGAACACAACGCTTTTATCAATAAAATCTGTTCCAGTCACTCCAAGGATATTTCTTGTGAATAACTTGTAACACACTCAATATTGCACCAAGAAAATACTTGGCAGTCACTGTCCAGTGAGAAAAGCAAGCTTTTATGTGGAGAAGGCCAAAAATACTCATTGCTGTTAGTCCCTCCAGTGTATACATATGCTCCTGTCAAGCAAATATATTTTATTACCTCTCCCCCCCCCAAAAAAAAAAATCGCCTCCTTTTCTTCTTCATGCAGCCTTCCCTCAGTATTTCCCTCCTCCTGGAGCCTGTGTTCACATTAACACTACCAGTCATTTGCTTAATTCAGCAGTACAAGAGCACAAAACACATGAATTCAGGCTGACTGACCTTAGCGAGACACAGCATCCTTCATGCATGCCTTGGATAGAGGGAATTATTTAACACAGTCAGAGAGGCAACTGAATTTGAGGTCAATACACAGGGGCTCACAAAATCTCTTATTCACATGGTACGTTGGAAAGACCCTACAAATGGACTAAAGACTTCTCTGCTGGCATATCTATACTTGATGCTGCCTCTACTTTTTCTGTCTGCCTGCAGCACACAGGCGGCCCTTTCCCCACCTCCAGCCTAAACATCAACAGATGAAAAAGAACTGCAGAGCTGCCGAATGCCTCGTCTCTCCAGTGGCTGTGTTAATTTATTCCAGCTATTTGAGGGAAGCATGAATGGCACCCCAGTAAGTCAGCTCAGACTGGTATAAAGGCAGCTGATTTTCCCATCTTCTGTCATGGGCAGTGTATAACTTCTATAGTTTTCAGCTCTGATGTTTCTTTGCTTTCCCCCTGCCATCCCTTTTGAGCCTCAAGTAGATGGTACTTTGTGAGAACACTGAACTAAGGAGCTACATAACATGAAACAGACGGTTTGCTTATTCAGTGACAGTCTCTTTAAAACGAATCCCATGTTTCAGTGAAATTTGCCTCAAGTCCTGTTTCTTCTCAGCACATTTTAATCAAGAAAAAATCCTATTTACAGTGAAGAAATCCTGTTACAGTGAACAATCGCTATATTGTTTTAATGGACACAGCTCTTTCACCTAAGCCTTCATCATTTGCTTTGCCCTCCAATCATAAGTACACACTTAAAAAAATCGTCTTTTCAACATAAAAATGTAGGGCAGATATGGTGACTCAAATTCATATGGATATTCACTATTTGTTCCAGCTTACAATTTATATTTATATACCCTCTTTGGATGCTTTAGACACAAACTAGGAGGTCAAAAAGCCTCTCACTATCAAAATGCAGTTCCTTCCAGGGCAAACAAAAGTTCACTGCAGACTCATTCCTGAAGCCCCTAGTCGAAACTCCCCCCAGTTTCAGAGGATTTGTCTGAATAATGGCTGAGCTGAAACTCTCCAGGAACTCTATTATTTTGCCCCCAAAACTTTCTCATTATATCAGCCTTTATTCATGCACACCTGGCAGACTTACCTGAAATAAATGCATATTGGTTTATTCTTGTTGTTTTTTTCACCACCCAACTCTCTTGATTTAGTGTAGTTACTAATGCCAAAATGCACTTTGAGAAGGTGTGCTTCAGAGTGCCTACTATCTCTTTTTTCTGGGATCTACCCCTCTTCCCCTGTCATGTTGTTGACAGCATCACCAACTAGCATTTCACAGCCCTTCATGGCTGGTCCCATTTCTCCCAGAGAATGGAGATCTTCAAATTAGCTACCAGGATGCTTTTTGTACCTTTAACCTAAATTCCCTTCCTATAAGCAATCCATCACATCCAACCCTACTGTGAGAGTCCAGCGAGATTTTTGAGGATAAGGTTGGCCTTTCCATTCCTCACATATACCTTGGGAACTTTTTATCTATTATACCTTACGTGTCTGGGAAGTTGACTTGCTGCCACATCTGAAGGATGAGGAGATGCTAAGGGCATCACCAGAACTTCCTGAAGTCAAGGAAGGGCTCTGTAAAGCCTCCCTATAAAGGTTCAGTAATTTTGCACCTTACTCCTAAAGAGCTTTTTACTCCTCTTTACCTTGTGTATCAAGACCAGAGTATGAGGGCATCCAATCCATCCTCTGCTTGCTTTGGCTCTAAAGCAGAATATGGCAGGGCATCCACATCTGCTTTCTTGGCTTTATTGGTTAAAAAAAAGAAAGAAAACCTGATACGGCAGCACTGCAGAGTGCTGGTGGCATCAAAGAAGTTAATTAGCAACACTGAACTAGACTTCAGGAGATGAGTCTTAATAAGTGCTGCTAAAAATATTACAGTAGTCATTTCCAGAACCAACACAATCAGTGGCAGACAAGCGAGGAGAGCGATCCAGACTCATGAGCTGCCATGGTGGAGGTATTTTCAGTGAGGAGCAGGAATACAGGCTGCTCATTTTAAAAACACAGTAGCAAAAAAACAAGCTGGCACATGAAGAAAACTTCCAGGACTCCACACCCCAATCCAGGCTGGTGGCTCTGCAGCCAGGCCAGAGCAGAGCTGCAGGGAGCAGAAAGTGTTTGCACCACATAGGGCCAGCCTTGAGGAATCAGGTGCACAAATATGATCTAAACTAAGAGGATAACGCCTTGAGAAGAAGCCTGGCAGGTTATAATCCTGTTTTGGGATGGGAAGAGAGGAGCTGGCAGAGGCAACAGCTCAAAAATGTAACATCCTGGAGTCTCTTGCTGGGCTAAACCCCCAACCCTGTGCAGACCCCCCATTGCTGCACACAGGACAGCAAAATCTGCCAGCCAAGGGATAAACACTGCATTTGTCACTAAAAATCATGTGTAAAAATCCAACGCTCAAAAGCTGTCTCTAGTACACGAGGCAGTCCCTTCCTCCTGCAAAAGGCAGCCTTGGACATTTGCTATGTGTCACCTTTTGCTTCCTGCCTCTGGCAACCAGCTCAGACGCAAAGGGCTGGCACACTCATAGCTGGGTTTGCTGCAAAGCATTTGCATCAGATTGATAAGCTGTGGTGGATGTCAGTGTGACGAGCGGTGGTCTTGAACTTAATGAAATGTAAATTAATCACAACTCTAGGCTGGTTCCTCAAGTCAAAGAACTCACTGTAGAAGAGGAAAAGCCGCTATCCTTCATATACAGTCAATGCTTTTTTCTCTATGCAATCACCCCGCTATCTTCAGCAGTACATCCCATGCTTGCTGCCAGGAACAGCCGCCTCAGCTTTTCAGACATGTTCTTGGCAAGGTGCTTTCCCCCTCCTGGCGTTTGACAGGATTATGAAGTGCCGAAGTCTCTGGCCTCCTTTTGTTTTGAAGCTTGAAAGTGAAGTTTAGCTTAATCATTTTGTCTCTTGCTGCCCTTCCCCTATCCCTCAACTATCCTAGTTACCCACCAGTCCAGTCCCCAAGCACTCCTGCTTGTGAGCCCATGGGAACAGGACTCCAGCCCATGAATACTGACTGTGACTTCATGGCATGCAGGTCTTACAGCTGATTCCCATCTGGTTTGCAACGGTAACAACCAATCTGCGAAGAGGATAAAGAAGTATCCTGGTTTATCTCCTGGGCGGGTTAGGTCTGCTGTACCATTTTCTTAGGCTGGCTCAAATAGGTGCCTCATGGTAGGAGCGGTGACTCCAGGAAAAGGAGGGCTGCTCCACCTCATTTGGTAAGGCTACCTCCTGTTCCATGGTCCTACTGAGAGAAGTACATTTTTATTTAGGAGGAGGGAGCAACCACATATTTATTTGTACTGGAGAGGCACTGAAGATACTCCTGCTGTGCTAACCAAACAGTATTAGTATTTATGAAATGCTCCACAAAGGGAGCATTCTGAAGCTGAGGGATCTGGCACTTTTTAAGGATTTTTTGTGAGAAGGTAGAGGAAAGAGCTCAAGCTCCAGCCTTCCTGACAAAAAGCAGGAATCCCTAATTTCAGAAAAGTGTCCATTGGTATGATACTTTTTTATCATTTTTTAATCAAACACTGCTTTACAAAAATGTAAAACAGGATAAAAATGAAGAGACAGATCAGGCCTCAAAATGGGGAACAAATGCAGTTCTGGATCCCAGCATACCCCAGTTAGGTGAAACATCCTCCTGTCCTTCTGAGCTTAAGGTACCGGCTGGCCAGCAAATGTAGGTTGAGATGCCAGCTTTGTCATAAAAGATGAAGAGTCTCTGTGATGCTTTCTTCACCTTCAAACTTAGACATCTTAAATAGCAAAAAGGGACTGAAATATTTATAGAATAAATGGGACACGCATATATGGGCAAATATTAGAGGATAAAAGCCAGGGCCCCAGTCACGGTATGTGTTTAGCAGAGGCTTCTGGAAGCAAGAGCTGATCCCTCTGAAAACCTCCAGCAACACTGTGCAACCAGCAGCTGTCACTGTAAGCAATGAAGAGGAACGGGAGTGAGAGAGCTAGGGATGCTCCTAGATGGGAGGAAAGCAACTGGAAAACAAAAGCACAGGAGAAGCTGCAATTAAACACTCAGCATCTCCCTAAAAATGGCCCGTGTCTGCCAGGAGAAGCTGCTAACTGAAAAGGCTCAGCTGGCCTTTTAAAATGCAGCCCGAACTCAACTTCAGAGATACTAAGCGTGTCTTATCACAACGGGATCTCAAAGCGATGGCAATTCATATCCTGTGCACAAGCCGGATTTAAGATTCGGCAGCCCTCCTGATGCATTTCCCAGGCAAGGATGTAGGGCGCTAAAGGCGAGCAGTGCAGGAAGCCGCTTTCTGCTACCTATTAGCACGTGACAGCTTTGAAACGTTCAAGATCCTCTGCCCACTATCCACATTACTCATCTGTCAAAGGAAAAGCCTCAGATTTATGACGTGAAAATTACATTTTAACGAGGTGTCATATGTGTTTAAAGTTCTTATTCATCACCATACTGCCACATCTTTTACCCAAGACACAATGCACTTAATTAGCATATTATAAGGACAGCGGGTTCACCTTATCTGCATTGTTAAGCTGCTTTAGGAAAAAAAAACAAACCCAGCCACCCTCACTGAATAAAATGGTTGTAATCACATGTTAAGAGAGCATCCCACAATATTTAACAAAATGTGGAGGATAAAGGTTTGACATGCACCCTCTGAGGTTTTTAAAATATCACAGATATGGATGAAGCTTCATATCACATTTGATTACCTGACTGGCAGTCCACAGTGTTAATACACAATCTATGGAAGCCACTTCAGCACAGTGAGGCTGTATTAGAAGGCTTATATCATATCCCTGTCTTCCTTATGTGTTGGGCATATTTATTTATTGACTTCACACATCTATTAAACAGCCCATACTGTAATGCCTGGGTCTCCTGGACATAATTTAAAACATGTCCTTGAAAGTAGGTGGTCTATATTTCTCATGTCACTGGGAACAGCTGCCAGGACATCCAGGACATGCACAGAGGGATCCTTATCCTGGTTCAGGTTCTTCCCTGGACTTCTTCACTGCTGAGCTACAAGACAGGCTTTGGTCCCTACCCCTGGTCTAAACTCTCAGCCAGCGTATCCTGAGCTGCCGCACAAGAGCTGCCAGCACTGGCATGTGGCACCTCTGGCGTTTAAAAGACAAAACTTTCTTCTTCTGGTCTTTCTGCTGCCCAGGAGCCCCTACCTGGTACTCAGCCAGGAGCCATGACTGCCCGGGGGGTGCAGAGACGCAAAGCTGAGAGATGCGTGTTTGTATGCTGCACAGCGCCGGGAAGCAGGATGGGAGCACTTTACCTTTTTGGAGAGGAGGATTTGTTGATATTTTCTCGAATTTGTTTATGCAGACTGTATCACAAGTGGGTGATGATTAAAACAGGTAACTCTGGTGAATATTAAGACTGATTAGGTTGCAGAAAATTTTTCATTCTGTTGATACAGCATTTCATTTCCCTCTCTACACGTTTCTAGTGGGACACATAAAAAAAATAACAAACCTGAACACTCTCCTGGGTTCAGCTTCTTGAAGAATGTGATAGAAAACACTGCTAGAGTTGCAGAGCTATTCTCACTATCACTTCAAATTAGCAAACTCAAAAACAGCTACAAAGAAATAACCCAAAAGCTCAGGAGCATTTATGGAGAAGCATTCTCCAAAAAACTAATTTTAAGGCCAAACAGCTCAAAGAAAATATGCTTCAAAGGCTTTTGGTATCTTCAAGTTCACTTCTTGAAAGTAGACATTAATGACAGGTTTCCTGGGATTTGCAGGCACTGGGGAGTGTTTGCTTTCAGAACTGCTTTTGAGATAAATGAAAACAACCCCAGACAAAAGGAAAAACAATTGAGCGGGGCAAATCCTTAAAATGCAGCTTTTCCCACTTCTAAGAAAAATTAACAATTGGTTTTAATTCAATCAAGAGCCCTGAACTGCTTCTAGATCAATTTGAATCCAGCTTTGTGCCTCACTTAAGACTTCAGAATATTTTGTCTTGCCTTGTACCTTCAGCTGCTACAGAAGCTGAGCACAGAAACGCCAGGTTTTGACACTCATTTACTCTGAGAAGTAAAAGCCCATTTTTTCAAACAGTGGGTGAGAGAAGCTCTGCAACAGCGAAGATCTCAAATATGTTCCAAACCTACATGCACAAACAGACCTTTAATTAAAACTCATAGAAAATGTTAATCACTGTGAAGAGTAAGAGGATGTGATCCTTGCCTTTCCTATAAGCTAAGCAACTCCTGCCTCCTTCCATTTTCCTTGGATGGTTTGGGAAAAGACTGAAAATGTTTGAGTGAACTGGAGCCCCCAACAGCTGTTTTTTATTTTAGATATCCTTGAAATATGTGATACCAGAGATTTCAAATATGTTTCAAATATGTTACTGGCTATTTAGGTAGCTAAATATATCACTTTTCTTGTTAAGACCAATTTTTCGTTTTAAGAGCTCTTCTCCTAAAACTTCACCCTTAATTGTTTTTTAACAACCATTTGTTCAACCCATCAATTTTACAATCTTTCTTTTATTTTCTAATTAAGCAGATATTGTTTACATATTTTGCTACTCAAACTGTAACCCTGTGGAAAATGGCTGCATTGAACATTGCCTTGCTCTAACCAAGAAACACTGGTGATTTTGTAAGAGAAGAGGGGAAACACATAGCCACAGTCCACTCTGTAAAAAAATAAATCACTAAATAACCAAATATAAATATCCTGGGTCTTCACTGCTTTCCTAGTGTTGCATTGGCTTCTGTTCTGCTCTTTGGTGGAGGAGCTGAGTTTAAGCCAGCCATATATTTAGTATTATACATAAAGCAATGCAGCATGAAATTTGGTGCTAACCAGAAAATGTTGCACTGAACTTGGAAGAGAGAGTCACGCAGATCTGGTCTCCCAGCTCCACTCTGCAAAAAACCTGGTGTCAAGCAAGTGTTTGCTCACCTATTCAATTCAAAATCAGTGCTTCTGTTTGACTGACTCATAAAATAACACTCCCACTAATCAGGCTGTGCAGGTAATGGAGCAGTGAACTCCCTTTGCAAAGGTATTTTTCTTCGTTTTGAAATGCCTTGGCCCATTCAAGCTGTCTCATCAAGAATTTCACTTGCTGTTGGAGCAGTCCTCTCAAAAGTCCTCTAAACCCATAAAATAGTGAGGTAATGGGATCCTTATGCATTTCTGCCAAAAAGGAAATCCCAGCAATTTTCAGAGAAGAGAAACGCATGTAAAATTCAGCTTTGTGCCCACATTACAAAGCTATCAAAATCTGCATGAAAGAAATGTCAGAGAAGGCTCACCAGATTCCCTGACACCAGATTAACCCTCTCATGTCACCACCCAAAGCCAAAACCGCTTCAAGCTTTCCATCTGAGGCACTGCAGGATTTTAAGTTCTCCTCCTAACATGAGTGAAATTAAAAGGGCTTCAAACCAGAGTGACACAAGGACAAATCAAATCCTTGCACCTCACAGACTTTCAGCCCTTTCCAAGGTTTTCACCTGCTCTCCCATCTCACCAGCTTAGACTGGTAAAAAGGGAAGAACCATTTCCTTTTTTATAGGAAAGTACAAAATCTGTTTTTTTCACTGATTATGGCTTTTCTTATTAAAGATGCTATTACTGACAATGGTCACCACGTGAAAAAGCAGCAGCAGAGAGTCTGCTGTAATACCTGGAAATAATTCACTGAAAAGGAGAGAAACTCCGTGAAATAGAAGGGATGCAATTGATTTTCACTCCTTGGGGATAACCGATAGCTCACAAATTGCGCTGCTTCACTCCACCACTCAGAAAGTACATGCTCATCATTAAGTTGGGAGAATGAGAAGTATTACTTCATTTTTTGCTCATATGAGATCTTGCAGAGGTCAACATCATTGAAAATGTCCCTGCTCCTCTCTTAACAGTCACTTGGGTTTTTTTTCATCTGTCTCTTCAAGATTTCCTTCTCCTCTTCCTTGCATTTTTGTATAAAAATGAGAAATTCACTGCCATTTTACTACTTTTATTCTATCTCTCCCCAGTTTTTCATATCCACGGTTTCTTTCAGCATCACTTGATCCATTTTTTATATAAATAACAGGTTGCACACAGGAAAAGAAAAAGAAAAGCTCAGCAACAGAAACCTCTCGACTTCTCTTTTGCAATCTGAAGCCCTGAATCCACTCATCCACTTCCGAGTTTCTTATTAACAAAAAATAATGTTTTGGGAATAGCCATGTTATGAATCAAATAGTTTACTGTCCAAATTATATTAATTCTGCCTTTCCTCTTACTTCTTCTGCCTTTCTGAAGTACACAGTCCACCACAGGAACTACCTGATAACTATGACTACATTGTGTACAGCAGTAACCATTTGAAAATGACTGAGCAAATGCTGTTTGGAAATTCTTGCACTGTCATGTGAGTTTGACCACAACCTAGGCTAAGTCGTGTTACTAATAAAGTGGTGACTGTGAACATAATACTTGAAAAAGATGAAGAAGTTCATAAAGTTAAGGTAATATAACCCAACTAAGTAATTACCAGCCTAATTTCTAACAGGAAAAAAGGTGGAAAAGCTCAGAATCCTCTGGGGGCCAGATGCTCCTCTCTTAGAGAAAGTATAGTAAGTCACAGTAAGTCATGAAATGCTTTAAAAAAAAAAAGCAACTTTAAAGAAAAGAAACCAACAGTTAGGAGGATTTTGTTGTCGATTCCACTCTAGACACACACTTGTGGGTGTATGTTCACATTTGCAATTAGTGGTGGCTTCCCTGAACAGCCCAAACTCCCCCAGCTTAATGGAACAAAGTCATTTAAACTGGCTGGCAGTTTTCCCCTGGCCGTTCGCAGCGACAGCATCTTCCATGCTTTGTTTTGCCAAAATTCCTACAGAAAGGAAGATTATCTGATGTATGGAGGAAAATTCAATTAAGGACAAAAGAATGCTATCCCCGTGACGCGAACAAGAGCGTGGACATTTGGAGACTGTTTCAAGTTAGCTAAGGGTAGCACACTCCTTCCTCTATTTCATTTCAGACAAAGATTAAAAAAAAGGTATTCTGCATGTATTAATGTCTTAATATCCATTGTAGGTCTTGTGGTGGGTCTTAATTTACAGAAACACAGGCAGATCAGTAAAAGAGGCGTGTACTTCAGTTTTACATCCTATTTGCAAGAAAAATAGAAAGCCCGATTCAGATTTTGGCTCGGTATTAAAACCCTTACCTGCTCTGCTGTCCAGTGGGCCAAAATCCAAGGAATATTTCACGACATGATAGTTGTTCCATACATAAAGGAGGTTGTCCCGGGGATTATAATCCACAGCAGCAATGTATTGGTAGGAGTTTGGAAAGGGCACATCCACCATGCTATCCTTGCTTTGGTCAGTGTTATATATGTAGTCTATTTTATTCCCTGTGGCTTCATTGTCATCATCCTCATACACAGACTTCACCACATATAAAATCCCACAGATCATGAAGGCATTAGAAGCTGACCTCTTGTCATAGGCAGTATCCCATGTCCCTTCAATCCTTAAAGTGTAAGGGTTTAACTGGCTAATGACTATTTTGCCATTATTTTGTTCTGTTGCATAGATTACCCACAGCCCGTTCTCATCCACAGCCAGGTCTATATCAGACTTGCCTCCCCAGCGGTAGGGAGAGGTGTCATGGTAATTTGCATTAGCTATGATAGCCTCCCCGCTTTTTATCCTTGTCCGTAAGTCAAACTTGACTATGTTCCTGGTTCGTTCCTTGTTAAAGAACAAAGCCCCATCGTACACCACGAACCCCGTGCCATCCACCCGGTGCGGGAGTTTGTAGGTTGTGGTTGGCCTCCCAGCAATGAAGTCGTCCTTGGAGGAGTACTCTGTCAGCGTGTCTGTCCGGTATGGTGTCCAGGGCATGTAGTAGATCTTGTCGGATGCCTGCAGAGGGTCTTTGCACCAGGCACCAGACTGGTGGTCAGATTCAAATAAGTGTTCGCTCTGGTATACTCCTTTCAGCAGTCCAGGGCAAAGAAAAACTGTCAGAGAGGAGAAGAATTTAAAACAAAAAAACAAAGTTAATGACAGTTCAGGGGCATTTGGCCCAACCATCTCAACAGCTTCTAGTTCTGGAGCAGAGCACACTCGAGATCAGAGGAAACCCAAGAGCAATGCCTTGTAGCTGGAGACTAGCCTTCCTGCTGGCCACGTCTCTAGAACAAGATTTGCTCCACGAAACTGACTTTTTTTTTCCCCCTGCTTTTTCTATCAACTGTGGCTCATTTTCTTATTGCTTTTCAAATCTGTTTTTGCAGGTGTACTTACTTGGACCACTCGCCTTTGTAAACTCTGAAATGAATATGTACCCCCAAAGGATTTCTGGGTTTGAATTTCCAGATTATATTCTGCAATGAATCTGTACCTACTAGGTGAAGGGGTAAACTCCTGGGGAATTGATCCACATATTTATTTGAACAGCCCACAGAAGAGTGGCCTAGAAATGGAAATAAGAGAAAGAAATTCCGATCCTTACAGCCCAAGCGATATTAAATATTTAAAGGGTACCGATAGCAAAGCAGAGGCAAATCCCTTAGCAACTCAGAAGAGCGTTTAAAGCAAAGGGAGCTGGGGGGAACACCCATCTACAGATCTGCAATATAACTAGAAATGAGCCTTTCAAAGCTGTTACAGGACACACAAAACATGCAGTCCACACAATTAAAAACGAATGATGTATGGATGCTGAAAGGAAAAGACAAGGAAGGAAGGAAGGAAGAAAGGAAAGAAGGAAGGAAAAGAATAAAGTTCACTGGAGAGGAACCCAAAGTCTAGATTTTAATCAGTTAAAAAATGTCCTGTTAAATATAGTAGTAATTCAAACTTAAAAACATATACCTTCTATTGTTACATGAGAGGAGCACAGAGGAGTGGTTTGACTAACCGGGGTGCTTTGCTGCTCAGACTTCGGGGGGGCTGAGAGGGGCCAGGGCATGCCCAGCACACCTGGGAGGAGGCTTGGCCGGCACCTGGCTGACCTTGGCATCACGGGAATGCCAACATCAAAATGCTGGCTGGCCAGGGAGACAAAAGGAGGGGTGCTGCAGAGCGAAACTGGCTCACTTGCCCCCCGTCATCCCCAGTAGCACCCTCCTGACCTGGAGGTGCTGCACATGACGGGAGAATATTTGTTGGTTATTTGTAATGCTGGTCTCTGTGAGCATGTAGTACAATAACCATGATGATGGGATGGGCAGCAGGGAGGCATGAAGAGGTATCCCACCACACGCTTCTGGTAGCACGGGGCTGGCAGATGGGACCCCGTGTTCGCACTCCTTGCTTGGAGCATAACCAATTACTTTCAGAAATGAAGAAATTGGTAATACCCTCTGGAGAGCAAGACAGGAGGAAAATCAGATTTAGTAACTGGTGTAAAAGTATATTGCTCTATTGGAGTCTAAGTAACCACCCAGAGTTTCTGATAAAGGGGTGCTGTTTCCAAGAGGCTTTTATTGCATAATTAGATATACTTATGCACATATGTACATATGCACACTTTCCAAATACTTTGGGGCAGGAGAAGAGTGAGTTATCTAAACCTTTGAATAGAAATTGAATGAAAAAAAGTGGCACTGGTAAAAACTTTTCAGCAAAAATGAATTATCCGGTGAAGTTGAGCAGCAGAGATACTAAATAAACTTTAACAAAAAAGTAGTGAGAATTAATGACAAAGTATTTAAACTAAAACGTTAAACTGTTAAATAACTTAGCCTATACATAAGTAATATATATATATAATTTGAAAGGTATTTAATTACCTTTTTGTTCCACTTCTATTGTAGAGAGAGAGGTAAAGAGAGAAAGGAGAAAAGAGAATAGATTAATGGTACTGTATTGGCCAGGTACTTTTCTTTACCTCTTTCAAATGAAAAGGAAGCTTTATTAATTTACTTTAGTATGTGAACATTTTATATATATATAAAGCCTTTCCTCTGATATACACTGGACATTATGCAGAGAAGCTGAGCAAAATACAGATATATTTTAACTTTACAAAAATCTTTAAGAAAAAAAACAACCAACACTTGGGACATACCAGGCCCCCTGAACTATTTGAGATTACCTCCTCAGCAGCAACCTTAGACTAGTTTCATAGAGCAAAATAAAATACCCATACACTGAAATATGACTGATACAGATTTACGTATGGAATAAAAACTGCAGGGAGAAACTTTATAGAATATACATCTTCATATATTTCACCAAAATCCTGTAAAATAGAGATCCCTACTTTAAGCAGGAGAATATTCCCTTATGACACAAACAGAGAACTCGGGAGAGTCAAATGAAGCACATCGGTGGATGTTCGCAGAGTCCTGTCCTATGTCTCAGAAAAAATAAGCTTTAGTAGGACTTGAAAAAAAAAGTAGTACTTACACGATTTATAAGATCCTGAAGACTTACAGTGTGAATAAGTTACAAATCTCTAAGCACTATTTAAAAAGCCCAACTCAGAACCTGATGGATATTTTTATGTGAATTATTCACCATGCATCATAATGCTGCTGAAGAGGCTCGTCCCTTCACATGAAGCCCCTTGCAGTCAGAATAAATAAATGCAGTGCACTTATTAATTGCTTAACACTCAGTACCAGTTTCTATAGCCAAAAACCTCCTGTGAGAGGCTTTGGGAGCCCTCATCCAAAAGGGTTGTGGCACAGTCCCTACTTCTTCCAGCATTGTGGGGCCCCAGACAGGTTCTTGCACCCTCAACCTTCAGGTTTGATGGTTCTGCAGGGCCTCTTCCCTGAAGGTGTAGGAGAAGACAGGCACCATAAAATATCACTGAGGGGGAAGTGAGAACTTGCCAGCAAAACAGTATGGTTTTGACAGCTGAGAGATCTCTGTTCAGAGAAGCGAGACAGGAATGCAAAGGTATGCACGCACACTTTGTTTTTGCTTGCCCAGAGTTCACTCTGGCCCCTTCCAGACTGAGAAACTTGCCAAACGACTGTCCTCTGGTGCTGGGACTGCAAACCCCTTTGCATTCGAAAGTCTCATTCATTTGGATGGGAAACTGCAGGCTCAATGGAAGAATGATTTCAGGGTAAGACTGCAAATGCATTGGCTAGACATGTGGATCTGCACTTTGCCGTACGGGGAGGTGTACATCCAGAGCCAACTGCAGCTCCCAAAATTAATGCTTCCAAACTTAAACAGTCTTTTTTACCTGGGCTTTGATTCAGGCTCCTTTCTACCTCCTAACAGGTTAAGGTTAAAGGCAAATGTTTTCACCATGTGGCTGTCAGGGCTCTAGGGAGCAGAGACCATGCATTTCAGTGGAAGCACCTGGTTTTGAAAGGGAAAGAGCCAGCAAAATTAAAAGGCACCAGACCCAGCAACTGGAGAAACCTGCACAGCAATTGCTCTCCCTGTCCCAGACTGTGGCTGGCCACAGTAAGTAAAGTATTCAGAAAAACACTAAATGTCCCTGGCAAAAGAAAGGAAGCAACACGACAGATCTCCAAATCTGATTCTTCTGGCGGATGGTATACCATACCTTTGGCAGCATAGAAGGTAGTAATCTACATTTCCAAACAAGCAAAAGCTTTTGTAATGCACTCAAACAACAGTGTGATATTGTAAAGCAGGAAAAGAGAAGCTTCTGCAGGAGATAATATATTCATGACCAGCTGAGCTGAGTGACCTGAAGCATTGATTACCCTTATCCTGAATATCTCGTATGTGTTATTAGCGGTCAGTGCCATATCCAGCTCTCTTATAATTCCAGACACGGTACGTGTTTTGGTGACCTCCTGCATGGTGCTTTCCATTGTATCCCAAATATGTATTTTCTTCCTGCTGATTTAGGACTTAATGCTTTTGAATTTCAGTAATTACTCAGCTTATATTGGGACATCATATTATTTGAACAGGTTGCATAGGAAGCTAGGACGTTTTAAAAGGAAGGGTCTAATTAGGGTCTGATTATCTGTTCAATCATGCAAAATATCACTGCAAAACTGTCTTTATAAAGTATTGGAAGAATTTTAAAAATTTTGCCCAATTACAGACAATTTTACATCTCTGCAATGCCTGTGTTAGTCCACAGAATTTAAATACTGTTTATAGCACAGGAGGTACCTTACCTTCCTGCAGGGATCTACACATAAAGCACACATACACAGTTATTTCTCTTGCAGTGAGATCTCCACTCCTGCTGTTGCTGCACTGGAGAAGAACAAGGGTATTTCACCTCGATTTCCTACGCTGGTTGCAGGCCAGTGACATTGGCTTCAACAGTGCCAGAGGCCCAAAGGAAATCAAGAACGACTTGCCAGGGGAGTTACAAACAAGACTTTCCATGTACCCTGATTTTCTCCCGTTTCTTCAGACGGAAGAAAAACCGAGGCCGATGTGCGGTCATTGACCGCTACAGCCTGCCCCTGCTGCACCTGGAGCCAAGCGATCAGGCAGATTCCTGCCACCCACTCAGAGAAATTGCACAAACAAATTAATTAAATGCTCTTAGTACTGCTGGGTTGAGGATCTGAAAATACACTCTTAATTTCTGGCACAATTAACACTTGAACAACATTAACTGCTCATTTTCTTACCACCATGTTGAGTTGCACTCAACTATTTAAGGCAGAAGCACGCAGCGGCAGAGTCCTGTTGAGAGCTCTCTCCCTGGCACTGCTTCAAACCCGCAACAGGAGCACAAAACTGAAAAAAATTATCTGAGTAGGGGGGATGTTAAAAGTCAAATTCAAAAGTAAGTAAAAAGTTATGCCCTGTACTTTGCCGATTTTTTTCAGAACTGCTGTTTAATAGCAGAATAAGTGTCATCCACTCCATGTTCCTGTCCTTCACAGGTCAAACTGATTTAATATGCAGAGACTCAATGTTAAACATGTAGTTAACGACAAAATAGGACTAAGAAAACAGGTTTTTGAGGTTGACCATAGTGTCACAAGATGCAGTGTCTCAGCCATGCTGAGGGTGCTTCATGCCAGACGTGGCTAACCGCTGCATCTTGCCTCCACCAACCAGCTTGACCAGATACGTGGGAGGTGAAGCCGAAAAGCGGCCGTGGCACTAGGGAACCAACTAGGGAGAAATATCCCCAGAAGGCGCAGCACTGGCCTTGTGCCCTGCTCCAACAGATGACCCATGGTGCAAGATGGTGATCATCACATAGCTGACTCACCACTTGGCCCTGAGCCCTGCTGTGCTGGACTTGACCATTAAGCTCCCTCTAACGATAAAACAAAGTCTGAAAGGTGCCTTGCACCAGGGCTCCTCATTCGAGAGTGGTCTGGGATCTACAGCCTTTTCTTTCTTTCTCTAACCCCTAGACTCCAAGCTGCTCAGCCAGCCTTGTGTCAACAGCAAAGCGCCCACAACTCTTGACCTTTGACTTGAGGGCGCTACTTCCCTATAGCACCCACAGAGAGCTCTCCCAATGTACGTGTTTCTCCCCAACACACACACCCCATCTGTGGGTTTTAAGTTGAAGATGAACATGTTTAGGAAGCTGCAAACCTAGCAATGCACCCCGAAGTGCACCCATGTAGAGCCTGCTTGGAAATGAAGGTGCTCTTCTTTTTTGAAGACATGACTGGGTGCTGGAGTCTCAGTGTTTCTCTACTAAAAGCAGGTTAAAGTAAAGAAGAGACATGTTCAAAATTCAGGGCACCAAAGCACATGTCGATAATAGACTTCCTTTTAGCTATCACAATAGAAAGCAGTAGTCTAGGCAACTAGGCAATATAGAGGCAAGGGCAGCATCAGATTCACAGCACGTCCTGCTCAGCAGATCATTGATGACAGGACCCCATAGTCAGTGCTAGAGAAGCTCTGTCCTCTAGGATGTAGGAAAATCTGCTGTTAGGTAGGATGTATTCCCAGTCATGCTAATAGTAATAGTGCACATGAGGTCCTGAGCAGTTTCTCTTCCCAACATCTAAAACTTAAGAAAGTGGTTGAGGCCCCTGAAGAAATGCAGCAGTTGACAGATCAGAGGCAGCGTGAGGGTGAGGCACAGATACTGCAGAGTGGTCAGCTTCCTTATCATTCCTCTGGGTCCCCACCCCAGCACCCAGCCAGTGAGGCTGAAGAGGACCACACCTATACACGTTTCAAACCCGTGGCGCTCTACCATTGGGAAGCGCAGGTGGTACGTAGACAGATCCTGATGGGGAAGCACAGTTGGAGTAAAGCTGAAATCTGCAGCAGCAGATCTAAAATAAATATATCTAAACTCAGGAAATGAAAATATGAAAATACTCTCCTTTTATTAATTTGTACTTAAAACACTTAAACCCCCACATACGGTCTGCCAGAACAGTTAGAGAGCTAGCTCAGCATTTATATGAAACAAGCTGTTTTGGCAACCTGAAGTTCAAAATGCTGCAGAAGTACCCATCTCTGCTTTGTTTTCTTCTCCTGACGCATGATTAAAATGACAAAAAAGGCCACAAGCTCAGTACTCACTCTGTACCACACAGACACAAAAACAAAGCACATGCCACCAATTCTCTCATCCACCCTCCCCTTCTAGGAAAGCTTGGAGTCCCACTGTAGTGCAGATGGGTGGTTGCTGGACCTCGAACACCCTAATAACAGGACCATAGTCACATCCACTGCAGCAAGCTGTAGCCAGCAGGTCAGATGACATTTTGCCTTTAGGTAAAGGAAAAGCAACAGCAAGGCAGTGGTCTTTGGTCTCAGTCCCTTCATTGCAACTGCCCTCACTACCGAAGATACAGTGACCAGCCTCCATCCCCATTCTCCACATCAAGCTGAGCCCAATCCAGAATTTAGCTCCAGTCCCATTAACCCCAGTGAAGCACTCATTTCACGAGCTTTTAATGTGAAAAGTTTTCACATGCAACAGGGAGAGCACTCTTGGGTCTTGGCTCAGGAGCAAGCCCAGAGAATGGAAGCATTAGGTTTTCTAAGACCACTTTGCAAATACTGTTGTTATCTTCCCATTTTTTGCCACCTAATCCCACTGTACTAAGATTTAAAATTTATTTTATTTATTTTTTCCCCTCAACACGACAGGTTTTCTAGAAATCATTTTCCTTCCTTTTCAGAGCAAGAACAATATCAGCTTCCTTGGCAAGGTACAATAAATAAATACATAACAGACTGCACTTCATGCCCCACCACTTGTTTTTACCTGGGGGATCTTCACTTGTGCCAACGGCAAGCATGTACGTGCTGCTAAATGGGGAACAGACCCCACTAACATTACCTGGCTTTGCAGTCCAAGTCCATACACTTGAATGTAAAGCACTCAGACTTTCATTCTCTAGCCAAAGGAATGAAGAAATTATTATCAATTATATTGCCATGAATTAACTTTCTCACAGCTGCCAATTTCTGTTATGAAAGAACTATACGCCACTTCAAGCCTCTCCATTGCAGTTCTCCACCAGACAAAACTATTCCACAAGCTAAGTTTTAAAGTTTGTTTAGGTTCAAATGATTATAATGGCGGGACCCACTTAGTCTGTAACATTATTTATATTTCCAAGAAAATTTAAGGTTTCAGTAAACAGAGTACTTTTTCCTTGACTGTACATACCTGTGTGTGTCCATTATACTCCCTCCCATTAGACTGGGAAAAAAAAATATTAATTTATTGCACCAAAGAAATGCTTGCCTTTTACAGCAAATGAAGTGCTAATCCTTTATTTAATAAAAGGCAGGAATAATCTCACTTGCTCCATTTACAAATTACATTTTTCATATAATACCCAGGCATCAGTGAATGAAGGTGCTCTACCTTGTGTTACAATGGCTTCATGTAACAGATCCCCAAAATTATCACCTCCTAATTAATTTTGCTGTGAAGTATGGAGATTGCAAATGTCAATAATCCATAAATGCTTTCACAAACCACAACCTAAATTAGATCCTTAAATATGGTATCTATAGATTTTCAGAAATCAAAACTGTCGTTTTTTGTAAGTGGATTTTTTTTCCCCTTAGATTTCCATTCATCTGATAAATTTGTGAAACCTTTCAAACCATTAATTTGGGCTTCCTTAAAATGTCAGTGCTTTCAGTCTGCTTTTTAATACATAATAACTAAATTTAATAGATGTTCACTAAAATAATACTAAGAATTATTAATGTTAAAACACCCGTCAGTGTAACTTACAGTCATCAGGACCCAGGAAACCACTAATATACATTAACTCTTGTCCACTAGAGGTTTCTGTGAGAGGAAAAAAGTTATAGTTTCCTACAGAATTGCCTTATGTATTATAGATCAAACTTCAGGCTATTTTGGGAGAAAGCCATCTTTTTGTTAGCCATTCATATAATGAATGACAGGCATCAGAGGCCTGAGCCCTCACATGGACTCTCCCCCAAACTCAAGAAATTACAAATGCTTTTCCATGGCACTGTCCCCATGAGGCAAATTTTCTAGCAGCTTAACTATTATGACCTCATTTCCTAATTTTAGGTACTAAAGCCCACAAAAAATTATGCCTTTCAATATTTTGTTAAGGGAAAAAAAAGTATCAGTCCTGCAGAAAGCCAATGAAACTCTGGGATTCTGAGATCTGGGTTTAAACAGTAAAAACTCTGCTATATGCCTGGCCCTGCAAGTGCTGAGCTGTTGTGTAGAGCAGAGATCAGTGAGATGGTTCTCAATGGTTTTGCAAACATTCGTTTTTCCCGAAATTCCATGAATAATTTCTATTCTGTCTTTGCCTCTCTCCTGTTGTTATTATTCCAGTGGCAGTCACAGTGACTGGCTTCTCTGAAGAAGCAGACACTTCATCAGCTTCAGCAGATACTGAATGTGATTGTGCTGCACTTCTAAATGTATTATTCCAAGAGGTAAATATTTTTTGCTCAAGTAAAGATAATTCACTTAAGGTATAATGAGTCCTGCACTGGAAAAAAAAGCAGCAGCAAGTATTGTTATATTCAAAGTTCATCTTCAGAAGTATCTGACTTTTTTAATGTGTATAAATCTCTTCTGTAGATGAGATTTTATGTTTAGAGCATCATTCCAGAGATAAAGCAACCTGAAAAACCAATTCATCCATGAATTTGGGAAACGAAAAAGATTGTTTATGCTAGTCAAAGTGTTTGTCAGAGCACTGGCCACTGCTCACCACCATCACAAGCAGAAAAATGAGCCAGGCAGAATTCCATTGTGACCCTGCAGCCAGTAGCACATCGCCCTGTTGTCACCAGTTTGTACAAAAAACAGCAGTAACTTCTTAATTCACTGCAACTCTCTCAACTTGTTGTGCACCAGAATTTTCCTTTCAAATTTGTCACTTAAAAAGAAGCAGAAAGATGAGTTAGCATGAGAGGGGAAAAAAGGGACCATACAAGTACTGTGTGAAATTCAATTACGGGTACAAGTCATTCAGCCAAAGTTTCCTTGGCAGTTGGCCTCTTATTGTTTCCAGCACAACAGCAGATGAGTGAGCTGCCATTAAATTACAGCAGAATCAGCCACCTGGACATCATTCTCCCATCATAAAAAAAAAAAAAAAAAAAAAAAAAGAAAAAAATTGAAAGCACAGATCCAGAAAGAGAGGTAACCACTGCACAGCTGACCCTCTGCAGTGCTTTTTCTGTAGCTGGCTCCTGCTGCCAATGAAGATCCTGATGCTGAGCACCTACCAGCCTTTTGCAACACAGCCCTGTGGCTAAGACGAGCGAGATGTGGATATCTAGTCCCTCCAATGGAGGTGTGAAACCTCATCCAGACTATGAGGTCCTCTATAAAAGGGGAGAGAAGCATTACTGTTCATTTCTTACAACTCCAGATCTAAAAAGAAAAAAAAAAAGGAAAGATAACCAAGCATTTTTCTAGGACACTTATTTAATGGTGCCCCTCTGGAAAGCGTCTGAGCACAAAGTGAGTACCAAGAAGCTGCTTCCCTCCATCAAGAAAGGCTTCTGTGCATGCAGAGGTGGACCAAGCAGTGCTGGCAGCAGGGTTTCAGCCTCCATGCCTGTTGAGTATGGCTTTCCAGGGCAGGAACCTACATTACACCTAATTCCCAGTGCTGCCAGCTCAGCCCAGGAGTGCTCAGAGATGGCGCATGGAGAGACTGACAGAAGGGTTAAAAACCCCACAATGAAACAGCTGTCTGGGAGATAACCTTGCCTGATAAAATCTAACCCCAGAGAGCTCTTGTAAGCAAGTGTGAGTCTAGGTCTTACTCCCCTTGGTCATTCAGCCCACATGTAACTGGGTCGGGTAAATGGAGCAGGATAAATACCCCACTACTTCCTCCTCCTGGGATGTCAAACACACAGAAAGATCACTTGGCAACTAGGCAAATGTAGCTAATTAAGAATAATTATTATTTGCATAGCTCTTTATATCTTCCTTGCCTGACTTTAAAAGGAACAAAAGCCTGAAGTTCATTAAAGATTTGTTCTCATGCAGGCATGAGATAAATCTGGGATGTCAAGAACCTGACAGAGCCATCAAGGCAAACATTAGGTGTCTTGCCTTAAGCAGTAAGTGGGAAGGGAAAAATGTCTTAGGTGGGGGAACGCTGAATTAAAGGTCTGTGTCTTTTGGTCCGATTTCTCTCCAAAGAGGAATAAACTGTTTGTCATCCTGCCAGCTATGAGACTAGCTATAAAGTAATGGATTCCACAGGCCCAAATGAGGCTAATCATGATTGCCAAGGCATGTCTGTGCTGTGAGAAGTGAGTGAAATCTGATGCTCTTCAGAGAAAACATTTTTTGAAAAGCTCTTTGCTCTGCAATAAGCCTTGGCAGTTATCTCATGTCTTGGAGTATCTACCATATTTCTTGTTTGATTGCAAGGCATATTGCTGACACTGGCTGCTATGGCTGAGTTTCCTTTAATAAAGCTTTGGTAGGTAAAACACCGCTTGTTTTTAGCTATTGAGAAAATGGTAAGGAAAGATTTTGCATCAATTGCCTCTCTCAGTAGTACTTATTCTTAAGTGTCTCCAACTGGATGCTGTAGGAAAATGCCCATCAAAATCTGAAAAGGATTTCCACAAAGCCAAACAACACATTTGTTTTCTCCTCTCTAAATTGGGGGAACACCTACTAAGTAGCTAGGGAGGTGGGATTTTACCACAACCACTTTGGAGAGCAAGTGAAGATCAGGGGAAGGAGTCGTTGGACTTCTTCAGGAACTGGTCCTTTGGAACAAGATTTTACAATCTGGTGTAAATTTTAAAGACATCTGCTATTTGAAAGAAGAAGGAAAAAAAAGAATCAAGGCATGACTTTAGCATTTTTAGGTTTAAGTAATTAACGCAACTGTGCTGTATGTGTGCGTGTGCACATATGTGCACTCATATGCAGAGGACTGACTTCCAACATTTTAAGATTTAAATAATTAACCCAAATGCGTGTCACACGCACATACATTCACATGTGTAACACAAAGGTGCTGGCATAGCTTACACTTTGAGGCACATTCCCAAAACACTTTAAAGAAACGACTCTGCAGAAGTCTTGACACACATCTCATCTACAACCCGCTAAAGCAAGTATTGCAGAAAGCTGCTTAGGAGTCTTCATTTCATCTTCTCTTTTGCTCTGTTTTTCAGTACTGAGAGTCAACAAAATCTCAGCTGAGAGGCAGATGTTTCAGAGGAGATCACGCCCTGCCAAATTGTGAAAGGTTCCCATGCCTTTTCCCCAGTTCGTGCTCCAGAAGTGCCGGGGAGATGGGAGAGACTGTGTGCACACCTCTGCAGTGCAAGACAGATGGGCATAGCTGCCTCCTCGAGAGGTCCGGACCAGAAGGTAACATTAAATGTGCTGGTTCTGCTGAAGGTTTAGGGTGTCCTCAAACCTCAGCTGAGTCAATCTCTCTCTGCTGTGCACAAGCATCTTCCTCACCTCTGTTTCACTCATCTCCCTGCCATGCCAAGCACCCATCAATCATTACCTACCAAACAGTGCAGAAAACGCTCACATACTTGCAGAGCTGACTGAGGAGCAGAAATGAAGCCGGGAGTCCCTGCAGTGCTCTTGGCAAGGCTGCAGCAAGCCAGCCTGCCACCAGCTGAGGCTGCTGCACAAGCAGGCCCTTGACAGGTTGGCACCGGGGTGTATTTACTTAACCAAGCACGCAGATAAATGCATTAAGGGAGAGTAACTTGCAACAAATGCGTGCTCTGATCCCAAGTGTGAATAGACAGCACTTTATGCATTTTGGGATTTGGCTCCCCACTGTTTGAATCTGGGACTAAGAAGGATGACATTATATTTTATACTTATTTTTTAATGAATAAGTACCGATATAAAGCAGGGACCTAGCTGGAATGAAGTGTCACTTTAAAGGAATACATCTGAGACCTTTAACTTGCACTGGTACATTCAGTGAAGTAAAAATATTATTCTGCTTGGGAGAACCACAAATTACAGCAATAAAATATATGCAGTGAGTACGTAGAAATTTGGTACTATTTGCAATGAACTGACTATTAGGCACCGCTAAGACCTATCATTTTCGCCATTAATGAAAAAGAGAATATTTTATTTCTAATTTAAAGCATAAGAATTTATGAAGGTTCAGAGAAGTCTTTTGTGTGCTTTTGCAACAGCTTAACTTCTAATATATTATATATTTGAAAATTAGGATCCTTGAGCTCTTGCACGATATTTACTGGTGCACATTATTGGAGCGGTCAGTGTGTGGTGCCCTCTCTCTATTTCATAGCCAATGCAGCTTTTTCCCCATGGCATCAATAGATTAAAAAGAAATATTCTTGCTAGAGTAAAAAAAAAAAAAAGTGACAATGAAGCACACTCATTTTGCTATGAGGTAATTCAATAAATCTGTCTACTTTGTTAAGGCTTGGTTTTTATGTAAAACAACACTTATTTATCCTGCTAACTTCAAAGTGGAAAAAGAATGAAGGGTAAGGTTCAGTTTTCAGTCCAGCTTTTAGTAATCTGCAAATAGGGAAAAGGGCTAAGGGAGACTCTGAGAGGTCTAGGGGACAGAGCCAGATGCCAAGGCTATTCCTGCTTCACATAAGAGCTCTCTCTCCTGAAATCTCTTTTGGACAATTTAGATGAGACAAAGCCACAAGAGTTGAACGATCATGTTGCCAGAGGTTCCCAGAGGGACATTAATGAGGCCATGCTGATATGGTGGTGGAGAGGACTCAGCCCTTTCCTTTCACTCTGTGTCATTCTTTTCTGCATTCAGGAGGCCTCATCTAACAGATCTGATGGGAGTGTGCCATGGCCTGAGCCCATGAACAGCACAAGCACAGCTTACAGCATCTCCTGGGAGAGGCTTTTGAAGATTCACCTTCCTACCAAATTACTAAATAACCTTGGGGGAGGGAGGGAAGGGCTTTTGAGAAGCGTTGGACCAAAAATAAGCACAATTAGGTTACCCAAGGCTGGTGAGAAGAGACCGCACCAGGCTAGAATTTGAAGTGAAACAGTTTAAGAAGCATCACCATTAAGACTGGTATGGAAACACAACCTAGAGACCGCCTAACAAGATACAACTAGTAGGCACCACAGATCATTGCTAACCCATCCTGTTTTTTCCACATTCACCTCTCAGAGACAGCAGTTTCTGATGACCAGCAAAACACCAACATAATAATAACATGTGTTCTTGGCAGTGATAGCACATTATAAAATTCAGATCATACTTAGGCACAACCCAACAAGGGTTTAATCAACTGGCTTCAACAGGCTTATGAAAGCCTTGGATGTTGTGTATCTTCACCATGACCTGAAGGCAAGAGCAGTGTGGGGTTGTGGCTGGCCCACCCTACTGCTAGAAGGAGCTCTTGTAGCATGGTATTTCACAAATGTATACTTCTATAAAAATTTAAAGAACTTTCAGTATGTTCCTACGTTCTCATTGAACTAATGCACAAAACAGACAAACAAGAAGAAAGTCCCATGATGGCTCTACTTGGGTTGACTGAGGTGGAAGTCCTGATCTTTAGCACTGAAGACATTAGTCTAAATTAGCAGACCACCAACATATTTTTGAAAAAGAGCTCTGATTTAGAGAGAGCAGGTACTCAGCAGTTTCAGAAAGACGATGGCCCATATCTTGGTTCAAAACCAATGTTCTTAATAATAGCAGATTGTATGTGTGCCCTGAGACTCAGAGAAAGGATGAACTGTACGTATTACTTCAGCTGAAAGACTGCCCTTCTCTAAAAACTAAAGGAGGGGGTGCCGGGGGCTCTCGGCAGCTGGTGCAGCCTGTTCTGGTGTCACACTCAAACGGGGAAGGAAAATAAGTAGATGGATGGGACAGCTCCAGCACTGCATGCTCTCAGGCAGCTGAGAGACACAGCTGACATGGGGGTGGGGGAGGAGAAGGAAGCAGCAGCAGGGCCCATCCTGCCCTTTGGTATGCACTGAGGTTTTGATGACCCCAGGCCAGCTCCCAGCAAAGGAGCCCACCCTTGGGCTGCAGTGTCCAGGCTGGTCTGGCTCACGGACTAGGACCTTTTCTTCTGATTCATGATTTCAACCAGTAGAACATGTGCCCTTGAAACATGCCATTGGAAAGGAATAAAAAATGAGCACAGAAATGCCACTTCACATGGCATTTCAGGGTGCACCAGAACAAAGAAAAGCCATAGCCATCCCTGCAAAAATCCCCAAATCCCTCTTGTGTGAAGGCACATCCAGAAGACCCCATGCTTTCCTGTCCTCTCCTTATGTGACCACACATTCATCTCTTCCAGCCAGCACTTCTGCTGCTCTCACTCGCACAGCTGTGCAGCAAAGACAGCATTCCTCACGACAGCTGTGAAATCTATAGGTAAAGACAGATCTGATCGATTTACAGGAACCCCCGCTGCTGAGCCAAGCTGCTAAGCAGTTCATAACCCCAGCAGATGCCTCTGTTTTTAAGCCATGGGGAACCTTCTGGGTAAGGCTATGGCGTTGCTCTTGTCGTGGCCAACAGGCAAAAAATGCAACCTGGAAGCAGCCTGCTTTGCTGATTTCCAGATGTTTCAGTGGACCTCTCTGACAGTCTGCAAAATACACCTTCGACTGATGGCTTTTGGACTCTCCGTTCAATGCAAAGAGATGGTGTTACACAGCTACTCTGAACAGCACCTGAGCAAGTAATATCTCTGTTTTACAGGTAAGGAAGCCAGCACAAATGCCAACACCCTGAAACCCTGGCAGAGCAAGGATCAGTGACCTGGCACAGCTGGCCAGGTATTTAATTCACTGTCCATTAGCTTACAGCAATTCTCAGTTCACAAACTCTCTAGCAATATTATTACTCCAGTTTTCAGGATGGCAAAAGGGAAGAAAACCCAAAGATTTTACAGTTTACTCTAAGTCGTGCAACGAAGTCAGAGGAAAACTGGACCAGGTGCTCATGGCACAATCTGTAGTGAATTAAGCGAAATGAAACTGTGTTTGACATATGCACAGCCGTGCATGAATGCAAGGACAGAAGAAATATGTTCAATGAAAAGCTGAGATGACAAGTCTAGTACGTCAGAGCTCTTCAGAGATCTGGATGTCCCACAATAAACCTCCGTTGGCTGAACATGTCTTATTCCTTCGTGGAGAGCGAGGGGAGCCAGGAGAAAGCATCCACAGTATAAACAGCACGAACACATTAAAATCTCCTCTTATTCTCCCTATATGTTTTGTTTGGGGGGAGTGGGGGCTCTAAGAGAACTATGTGTATGTTTAAAAAAACCAATCAACCAACACCTAAATAGGTATTTTAAAATTATCTGTAATTTCTATCCAAAGCTACATGTCACTTTGGGTTGGAATTGCAATTTTAAGTTCTTCTCAGAAAACTTATATCACTGCTTACAATTCTGGTCATCTCTGACTGCATCACAACCAAATATAGAGAGAAAATACCAGCCAAAAGGAACAAAGCTTGTTTTCCTAAAGAAAGGGATGAAACAATCACTTCATGACTCACATTCACAGGAAAACAAATACTAATTTTAAAACTATATACATATTCTCAACTTGTCATGCTGATTCTCTTAGGTAAAGGCCTTCAGAAATAAAAAGCATTTTGTTTATACTTGCTCAAAGTTAGAAAAATAATACAAACACTAGATAAAATATGAAAACTCCCCAAAACATTGGGTTTTGCCATGAAGAAAACTGGCTTTTTCATGGACGTACCTTACCATGAAGAAAACTGGCTTTTTCATGGATGTACCTTGTTTTGTTCCTCTTAATCCTATTTTAAACACAAGCCTCACAGATGTTGCGAAACTGCTTCTCTGAACACTCCTGTTATGCATGCTGGGAATCAAAACTTAGTCAAAATTGTGGATCAACAAGCTGCATTTTCACTGTGGGTGTGACTGCCATGATGGCAAAGATACCAGGAGAGGAAATGTCCTGATATTTTTGATAGTACTTATCCTATAGCAATATCCCAGGGCCAGAGCAGAAATAGGCAGCAGTCCACTGCTAACGTGAGAAAAGACTGCTCTCCCAATAGATTGTCAAGCTAAACAAACACAATAGTCAGGGTTAATTAAAGACTGATTAAGATTCCCATTTGGGAACAGTGGCAGGAAAATATTACCTGCTTCACCCAAGGAAGCCATGGCAGAGCTGGGAAATGGTACCAAATCTGTATTCCAGCTCTTTCCCATAATGCAATATCAACTATGAAAACCTGCAAGTTTAAAGAGCGAACCTTGAGGGATGATGATTGCAAATGCTGTCAGCATCCTCTCAGTGTGCTGTGTGTAGCCTAGCAAAGACACCTTCCCCAGGTGTTTTTAAGGGTGATTGGAGGGATGACAGCATGGTAGTCTCCCTTTAGAGAAACACCAAGCAGGTATACGAGTTAATTTTTCTGTTCCTCTAGACCCACAGGTTCAAATGTTGTGAACTCCTGTGGATCATGTTTGCTCAGGGGAGAGGATGCAGTGGTCAGATTTGAACGTTGATGTCTCTTCAATGAACTCAGAGCTATTTTCTCACAGTCTTGCTACCCGCCTAGCTGCCTGTCAGCTGCTGTCAGCAGAGTCTGGTTGAGAGTGGGGAAAGTCTGGTCATGGTGAGACCTGCTCTAAGGAACTGAGAAGGTTTGTTACCTTAAAGCATTGTTTCAGGTGTCAACTGGCCAAGCACTTCCTAGCGACAGCCCCCCCATAGATCCGATTCTACAGTTGGATTTGTTGAGCAGCAGGAGGGAGAAAAGCCTGTAAGAAATGCTCCTCTGTCTTCTTCAGCTCATCAAAAGCCTGTTTCTCTTCCTCTGAGAGCTGGGCCTGGCCTCAGCCATTACAAGGTTAAACTCCCAGAACAGCCTGCACTTTGGAAAGCCACCAGGAGATTAAAGCTAGTGCACAACACAGCTGCTCCTCTTTTACGTAAGTCAGCTCCCAAGAGGAAAGACCATGGTCATGCTCTGGACAAAGTGCCAATTGCCTTCTGGATACACTTCAACCCACCATGATGCTGGCAAAGGCTCAGAAGCAGCTACCCCCAGCACCCCGTTGTCAGGGCAGCTGTCTTTGCATGAACCTGCTGGCGGTGCCCATCCCAGGAGTGGGAATGGCTGAGGAGGTGACAGCCATCATCTCCAGCAGCCAAAGCTGCTGCGATGCCACCAGCATGGTCACCACTGGTGACCCACTGTGAACGAGGTCTGAGGCAGCTGGGGATGGAAACAGTGTTGCTGCTTGATGGATATCAAACACAGGGAAACAATATGGGGTTGGAGCCACAGCCCCTTTGGCAAATGATCCAAGGGTGCCACCATCCTTCCTGTCTCTAACAACAGGACACATGATGCTCTCACTGATGCTCCTTCTCCCCCATTACTGATGTCTGCACAGCAGAAGACTCTTAGGTTGCAAGGTGAAGTCAAACTGGAAGTGGCTTTGCACATATGCACATGCCATAGAGCTACACTAGACTGATGGATGCCAATTTGGTCATGGGGAAGGATACATGCTTAATATCCACCACCAGAACTGCATCAGTTTGCAGTGGCTCTGGATAATGGCCTTCTGTTTTCTTTCCTAGCAATGCCAGAGGAGGCCAAGGATCACCAAGATGCCACCTTCAAAAAACACAGACCAGAACCATAAGGAAGTACAAAACACGACAGCAAGAGCTGGAGTTCAGGATCACTGTGAGACCACGTAGGGGTGGCATTCAGAGCAGGGGAGAACAAAATGAGATGTTTAGGTGCTTCAAGAAAACAAATGCCAAGATAGACAGGTACCAGTGGGGCACAGCCAGTTAGGCCCTCTGTTATGTTCTCAGCTGTGCCTGGCCACAACTGCAAGGGTAGCCTTAATGCAGTGATGTGAGTGACATGCACACAATAGCTTAGGAGTCACAGGACCTTCAACTCTGAATCTCCCTACTATAACAGCAGGAATCTGCCTATTATACAAAAAGTCATTTAGCTGAGGACTGAGATGAAAGGAAACACCAAATCCCACCTGAGAGACTGTATGGGATACAGTTTCTTCCAGGAAAGGGTTAATTTGCTCTGAAAAACCTCCTGGTATGGAGGATAAATGAAGAGCACACTTGGTGTGCAAAGAGGACTTCAGCTCTGAACAGTGCAGTCCTTGGGGAGGAGCCCTAGGAGCGGCTCAGCATGCTATTTTTTGTTGCTTTCTTTGTTAATAAATCTAAAGGGGGCTTCAGGCTTTGCATACAACATGGACTTTATTTATAGTGCGGGTCAGGGAAGGCTCCTGCTCACAAAGTCGATAGTGGAAAATGGCACTGCTGTACACAATATCATCACGCCAGGGACCTGAGTGTGCAGAATGCTGAGCTTGTTGACTGTAATCAGAATTTCTGCTTTGTCTCCAACCTTTAGCCACATAATGACTATGTTTCACAAGAGGAAAACTGGGATGGAAAATAGCGGCGAACAGGTTAGGGCATAACTGGTTTTCCTTCTGGACCATCAGGATTCATCCAAGTCACACCCAGTCAACACAGTGTTTGCAATCATGACCTTCTCTAGCAATTACAGCTTCGCTTTCTTGTTAAAATGTTCTATCCAGCAATGATTTCGCAGCTCTATGAAGCATTCCTGATTAGATTTTCAACACTGTTACACATGAGGTCCCTTGTACAGAACAGTTTCCATACACAGAATGTGAGAATCGCCATTCAGCAATTTTCAGTGCATGTTTTGAAGGAAACTAGAAAGAGAAAAATCTTATTTTATAAAAGAAGTAATTAAAAGTGCTTAAAAAATCTTTAAAAACAAGGCACTTTTTTTTAATGTGTGCAATTTAAGCAAACAGGTGTATAAATGAAGCTTTGTTAAGAGTGAAAAATTAACAACAACTAGCACCATACATGTTAAGGAACTGTAAGCTAAAATTAAAATAATCTATAGCACCATCATAGGCTATTACCCTGCAGTTTTAGGGCAAACAAAGGAGGAACAGAGACTCTTCAATTTGTCGAAGACTAATTCCACATATTAGAGATGGGCAAGATGGTTGGGGTATCCAACAGTCAGTATAAAAACCTTCAGTTCATGTCAGATAAGTCCTGTACTGAACATTTTAAAGAGAGAAAGGGGACGAGGAGAGAAAAGATACATTATGATCAAACTAATTTAAATAGGAAGAATACTGAGCACATCTATTACTTTTTCTAAAAGTGATATCCAGTAGACGGAGGAATAGAGAGGGAGATCTCATACCTATGGAACAGAAATGCAGTCTGTAGCACCAGTGTCACACTGTGTGTTGGGATTGAGTGTGTGGCAGGGTTTTGGCAACAGGGGAGGGGACTACAGCAGTGACCCTCTGTGAGAAGGGTCGAAGCTCCCCCAGCTCCAAGTATGACCTGCCTCTGGCCAAGGCTGAGCCAATTAACAATGGTGGCTGCGCCTCTGAGATAACATATTTAAGAAGGGGAACCTGGGTGGAGAAGTTGGAGTTATGAGGAAGAGTTGCAAGGGAGACACCTATGCAAACTCTGAGGTCAGTGGAAGAAAGGAGGAGGAAGGGGCGGGGAGGTGCACTGGAGCAGAGACTCCCCTGCAGCCTGTGGTGAGAGGGCAGGCTGTGCCCCTGCAGCCCATGGAGGTCATCGGTGGAGCAGATGCCCACCTGCAGCCCGGGGCGGGGGGGTCACATGCCAGAGGAGGTGGCTGTGCCCAAAGAAGGCCTGGGCACTGAGGGAAGCCCCCAGTGTTTGTTGCTCAGAGGACTATGACATGTTGGAGAAACCCATGCTGGAACAGTTTGTGAAGAGCTGCAGCATGTTGAAGGAAGTAGGCAGAGGCCTGTCTCCCATGGGAGGGACCCCACACTGGATCAAGGGAAGTGTGTGAGGCATCCTCCCCATGAGGAGAAAGGAGCAGCAGAGACAATGGGTGAAACAATATGTGATGAACTGAACAGAACCCCCATCCCCTGCCTCCCTGCACTGCTGTGGGGCAGGAGGTAGAGAAATTGAGAGCAAAGTTGAGCTCAGGAAGAAGGGAGGGGTGGGGGGAAGGTGTTTTTAAGATGTGGTTGTATTTTTCACTGTCCTACTCCGATTGTTAAGTGTTGTTGATGGTGGTGTTTGAATTAAACTGATGTTCTTTTTCTTCCCCTAACGAGTCTGTCTTTTGCCCATGACCATAACGGTTGAGTCATTCCTCTCTATCCTTACCTTGATTCTCAAGCCTTTTGTTCTTATTTTATCCTTCCCATTCCTGAGGGGGAAGGAGTGAGTGACCAGCTGTCTGGTGCTCAGTTGTCCTCTGGGCTCAAACCACGACACACTGTAAGGCCAAGACTGTTTCTTTCCAGACGATAAAAATCTAACACCAGGGATTAGGAAGGCCATTAGGAAGAGGAAAATGGGAATGATGAAAAACACGGCATGTCTTGTTCTCTCTACGACTTCCATTGCAGCACTCCCAACTGAAGTATAAAACATCTAGACACAACTGGTCCAAAGGATCTTTATAATCTTGGAGAGCTTGCCTTCTCCTAGGATGCCTTGAAGTGGGATCATCAGTATCGATGAGTTCAATGTTTTGCAGGGAACACAAAAGGAAGTGAAAGAAATGATGGGACACAGACAAACGGCAATCAAATCCTATTTGGTTACTCAACTTCTATGTCTTCCAGCTGATATAATTCTAATTCTTTAAAAGCAATTTACTGTGAGAAGTTCAGAACAGCTTATATCTTCTACACTTACCAAAGATGCATGGGCCGGCAATCAATAGGCTTTTTATTATTTTATCTGGTCAATTTGCTTAAACACAATGAAACCCTAATATCAATACATTTGGTAAAATTCCACCCCAAGTAAATAAATAGACACAGGATTTGTAAATGTTGCTCCATTAGTAGTGAAACAGTCAAGGATTAGCTCTTCTGTATAAAAAGAGAAAGTGTGTCCACAAATTCTAAATAATGATGATTTCACACTAAATGGAAGAAGATAATTTTTTTAATCTATTATTTCACTCGTGAGGTTCACCTGCCAAGCCTGCTATTTTTCTCACTCATCTTTTTACAATTACTTGGTTGCCTGAGCAGCCAGGAATAGTGCAGGCAGTATGCAATGTCCACTACAAAGCAACTTTAGCAGGCTAACCATCAAACAAGGCTGTATTAATCATCTGTTGCAGACTAAACTGTACAGAGACATGATTGGGTTTTTAAAAACACTTTACTACTGTGTGCCTAGACCAAAACTTTTGGGGCTTTTAGTTCAATTGCATGCTGCAGGTACACACAACAGAGTATTTATAATTCTAGCAATTCCTTGGTATCGAATTGTTTTTAAGTCCAGGTCAATTAGGTTTGAGGTCCAGCAGACCATGAAGTTGGAAGAGCTCTTCCACTAGGTACTGGACTACTAACTAAGGAAGCTTTGCCTCTGCACAAGCATGACAGATCAGGCATCTCCCTGAGAAACTGAAACAAATTTTGTTTGGATTTAAGGTAAAAGGATGGCTTGAGGGTTGAAGCAGCCATGCTGAAATTCTGTTGTCTGCTCCATCCCCATTTTAAGGAAGGCAAAAGCCTGCCCAAACAGCCCAATGGGAGCATCCACTGCTCCAAAATTCAGGCCCACATATCACACTCTTTCCCAACTAGAAAGACGAGTAAAGCAAGAGTTTTCTTTGCATGTTGTCCAGAGCATCACCCAGCTTGCCATGCTTTTTTACAAAGCTGCCACATATCACCACAGAAACGTCTCTGCTGCAGTACTGGGTGAAGAGAGACATCAGGATGCTGCTACATTTTAATTAATGTGTGAAAGGATTTCTGGTTTTTCAAATAAAATGTGTTTTAGAGCAAGAGATATTTGCATATTCATTTTTTAAAATGGAACTAACAAGCCACGTGCATAATAAAACCTAAAATCAAAGGAAAAAAAACCCTGTAACATTCATTTTCTCTTAGGTACCTCCAATTCAACATTTTTCTGTAGCACATCATTCTTTGGAGCTTTAATGCCTATGCTTTTATAGACCAAAACCAATCATTGCTATTTTGCTTGAAAGAAAACCTGCAGGCTGTGAAAAGAAGGCTCTAATTGACTTATTTTGTTTTATGAAAAACTTTGTCCCCAAATTCTTTATGCAGTAAATTGAATTTTCAAACTGATGTTTATCATATGTGCAATTGTTTCCAGAAATGAATTTTTAAAACTGTGATACTGGACAGACCACTTGGGTAAAGAGCTTGCCTGATGTTTTTAAAACTAATGGTTGCAGTAAAAATGTCGGTCTGAAGAGGAAATAACAACTTTGGCTTCTACTGCTAATTTCGTAGGTTTCAAAACTGTATTAGGACATTCATTTATAGCCAGCGTTAATCAGGAGTCATAAAGCTGTAGGTCAGAGCAATTATGTGCATTTAGACGCAAGTCCATCATTTCTGTCTATGATTTTTCTTTGTAGGTTAAGAAGTTTTACGGTGAACATATACTGTTAGTCTCCAATAAAAGTGTATTTTTCCTTATTTTTAGATCCATTACAGACACACAATTCATTCTGGGAACATCTGAAATTCAGCACGGCAGGCTGTATTTAGAAACAGAAGTTGTTCTCAGTTTGATGCTTTCTTACTGATCATTAACTGCCACACAACTGGCAATGAAATCAACCCCCCAATTGTATTTTAAATGCAATAAACACATAACTGGGTCATATTATTGCTGTGAATCATCTTTAGCCACTTTTACATCGTGTCATTTAATATCCGTTTGTAGAAGAGCTGACACTACCACTCTATTCTCGTTCAATATTGGAAAATCTAATTGGCTACCTATTTGACTTCAGGCAAACAGTGATAGAAACCAGACAAACTCTCGCCTCTTGACCCTATTGATTGACCAACGTAAAACACACCGTTGGTACCACAGAAGACATCTAAACATTAAGTTAGGATAATTCTGCATTCCTGGGAGCGAATGATTTTGGGACTCTCTGCTGGCGTGATGAGAAAAACTTACTGAAAAAGTAGTCCAAGTTGACCGATAAATAATAAATACAATGCTCTACAAGCCAATATCCTCCCAGAGCCTTGTTTTCCAGGAGAGCCTCTGCTCCTGAATGAGGCTGCAAAGAACAGCATTTGGATTTAAGAGACTGAAGCTTGTAAAGCCACAGTCACAGATGTGCAGGTATATTTATGATAGAGTAAGTGGGAATGCAAGAAATGAAGTGGAAAGAGAACAGAAGGGGAGAGGAAAGGTGAATTTTTAATAGAACCTCCCTGAATTCAGGCAGAGGAAAAGGAAAGAGATAAATAATCGCTTTGCAGATAACTCCCATCTCTACACTGTTTAATGGTATTCATACACCTAATTTCCATGGACTCTGATATCACAAGAAACAGCAAATCTTGGGTACCTGGGGCTCCTTCCCACACATCCTGATTTGCAATGAGTCTCTCAACCTGCTCAGATTTTTGCAGCCTGCAAACTGCATGGCAAAGATAACTGACTTCACAGTAAAAGATGTAGCTCAGTGTTGGACCAAAAGCATCATGGGGAGGATGATCACAAGTGGGAGAGAAGAAGGAAAAAGATGCATCTCTTGTGCATCTTCAGGCAGAAGGATTTGGGTAACAGGAGGTGCACCTCTTCTTGCCCTGAGCTCTAGGGAAAATAAATCCTTTAGGCCTTGCATGATGCTCACCACAGTCCCTCAGAAGAGCAGGCAGGACCCATAGAGCATCGAATCCCACCACAAAAAATGGGCTTTTACATTGGAAAATCTCTATATCCAGATCTGACCAACAACACAATACACGGAGTTTGTCCCACTGTTACCAGAGTACTGCAGAATTCCTCTAATTTAGTCTGATAAAAGTGAAATAAAATTTTTTTTCCTACTAAAATAAATATCAAAAGTAGCGCTTAAGAAACTTCTTGGTTAACTTTAGAGCTTTGTTTTGATTTATTTATTTTCTTTGCCTGAAGAGAGAGCTGTGTAAATGCTGCACTGTTAAGGGAAAGAAGTTCAAACTTTACATAAGGGCTTTTTGCCCAGTGTCTCTTGGCATGCTTCCTTGGGTTTTAGATTGCTTTGTATGGTGAAGCATTACAGAATAAGATAACACTGTGTTATCTAGGCACTAAGGAAGGGCTTTGCGCTAAAGAAATTGAGCCAAAATTTCTTTTCAAGGAGAGCAGAGAGTGCATTTGAATAAGCACTAAATTCAGCAGGGGAATAACTAATATGATTGGTTTTAAGACACAGAAATGAATATTTTGCTGTGTTATGAATGTTAAGTGTGAATTTTAAAAGGCCAGAGGAAGAACATACACGCTTTCTACTCCCAGTTTCAGCCAAGACACTGTAGCAATTTTATAAATCAGAAAGTAAGCAAATGATTGTGATTTATTTTTTAACGGCTACTATCACAAAATACCTTTGGCTCATTTGTTCTGGCAGTATGTGCCTTAATGATGTATTTTGCATCATAGCCAGCAAACGTTTTTGTAGCATATTTTGTAAAAGCGATGAAGATTTTTAACGGCCTGTTCTCCACCAAATTAAGCACCAATCCTGCAGACACTTACACAGTTTATTTGTTTCCAGATAAGGCATGTGCATAGACTTTTATGTCTGTAGTAAAAATAGACACATGCTCAGAGAATGAAGTCTCGAAGATTGTTGGTCCAGTTTCTGAGGACTGCTGGGCTGCAGTCATCTGGATTCAAATGAATTACAACAGCATTGCTGTCATCTGGATTGTTCTTCAAGAGCCAGGCTTTTATTCCGCAACAACCTTTCACCTGCTGTATTTAGAGCAATTGTTTTATTTTTAAAAGAAAGCAATGTGACAGATGTAGACTGGAAGGAAAACTGGGTTACTGAAGGAATACACAGTATTTTCTGCAAAGTCAGGCACCTGACAAAGCACCCATCAACATCATCATGATACACCTTGATCTTAGGCCACCAGCTGGCCCCTTGCAATAACATTGTACAAACTTCTTGAAACTTCAGGTAAGAAGTTTTGCAGAACTTCTCTGTCTCAAGGTCCCTTGGGAAAGGCTGATCGATACTTGTGCTGCAAACACAAATTTCACCCTTGCCCAGACAGGTGCAGCTCCCACCAAGATGAAAAAAAGCAGGATCCTCTTACACCGGAATTGATGTTTGCTCACAGTTTTCGATCACGGCATATTTCATGGTCTTCATTTTCAGGTTATTAAAATAGGATGTTATCCAACAAGTGGAGGGAAAGAAGGGGTCAGGGAGTTGGTTTCCATCTCAGAAGTGGCAGCTAAAGCTGCTGAGCAACATGTGTTTCTCATTTGAAACGTATCACTCATTCTTAAAAACAATAATACATACCATCTGTTGCAGCCATTCATAATTGATAAGATTTGGTCTGAGTTTGACTGTGAAAACCCATTTAAACATGAGTATCGAAGTGCAGATGAAGAAGTGCTGCAAAGCAATTCATTGGAGCTTTCCTTGCCACATATTATAGCCAACGATGGCCAACTGTCTCCAGGCACACACATGGCGCTCTGGAAGCCCCATTTATCGAGTCATTACAAAGTGTCAGCATCTTTCCATGGCACAAATAGTTTAATAATTTGGCACCATTTCCCTCAAACAGTTAATAAACAAATTGCTAGATGTTTGTGTGACTGTGCAGAGCAGTTGACTGCGTCAACAGAACTATTAAAATGCAAGGATACACAAGGCATATTTTAGAATAAAACAGAATATTTTCAGTTAGAAGGGATCTACAATGATCATCTAGTCCCAACTGTCCAACCACTTCAGGGCTAACCAAAAGTTCAAGCATGTTACTAAGGGCATTGTCCAAATACCTCTTAAATACTGACAGGCTTGGGGCATTGACGACCTCTCTAGGAAGACTGTTCCAGTGTTTGACCACCCTCTTAGTAAAGAAATGCTTCCTAACATCCAGTCTAAATTCCATGGGAATGTTCAAAGCTGCACCTCCCTCTCTATGTCCCCTCTTCAGGAAGCTGCAGAGAACAATGAGGTTGCCCTTCTGCCTCCTTTTCTCCAAACTAGACAAACCCAAAGTCCTCAGCCACTCCACACAGGACATCCCTTCCAACCCTTTCATGAGCTTTGTTGCCCTCCTCAGATGCATTCAAGTACATTCACATGTTTTTAAATTGTGGTGCCCAGAACTGCAGACAGTACTCAAGGTAAGGCCGCACCAGTGCTAAATACAGCTGGATAATCACCTCTTTTCACTGCCTGGTTGTGCTGTGTTTGATGAACCCCAGGATGCAGTTTGCCCTCTTGGCTGCCAGGACACACTGCTCACTCATATTGAGCCTGCTGTCAACCAGCACACCCAGATCCCTTTCTGCAGGGCTGCTCTCGAGCCACCTCTCTCCCTGTTTATACTTGTGTCCAGTATTACTTTGTCCCAGGTAAAGAATCTGGCAGTTGTTCTTGTTAAATTTCATTCCATTAATCATTGCCCAATGCTCCAATCTATCTATGCTCCAATCTATCTATGCTCCCTCTGCAAGGCATCTTGTCCCACAAGAGTGTCAACAGCACTTTCCAGTTTGGTATCATAAGCAAACTTGCTAATGGTGCATTCAACTCCTGCCTCCGGATCATTAATAAAAATATTGAACAGAAATAGCCTTAACATTGAGCCCTGAGGAATAGTGCTGTTGACCGGTCACCAGCCAGATGTAGACCCATTCACTATAAGCCTTTGAGCCCTGCCACTCAGCCAGTTCTTCATCCAGTGCACCGTAAGTCCACTCATCTCACAGTTGGACACCTTGTCCAGAAAAATGCTGTGAGGGACAGTGTCGAAAGCCCTACTAAAATCCAGAAAAACTACACCTACCATCTTCTCTTCATCCACTAGGTGGGTGACCTTATAGGAGGAGATCAAATTAGTTAAGCAGGACTTTCCCTTTGTGAACCCATGTTGACTGTGCCTGGTGATTGCACTGTCCTTTTTTCCAGGTACTGAGGTTAGAATAACAGGTCTGTAGGTCTTCCCTCTTGCCCTTCTTGTAAATTGGAATGACGGTGGCTGGCTTCCAGTCTCCCCAGACCTTTGGTAGATGATCAAGAGGGGTCCTACTGTAACATCTACTAGTTCCTTCAGTACTCTGGGATGCATCCCATCAGGCCCCAGGGACTTGTGAACATTCAGCTGATACAGCTGGTCCCTTACAATTTCAGTGTCCACAAAAGGAATGTCACTGTGCCCACACTCATAGTCCTCTGTCTCAGGGGACCGGGCAGCCCAAGGTCTATCGGTATTATTACAGACTGAGGCAAAAAAAGCATTGAATGCCTCTGATTTTTCTTCATCTTCAACAAGTATCAGTCCAATGTTTTCTTTAGACCTCCTCTTACTATTAATGTACTTAAAAAAGCCCTCTTGTTATCTGACACAACACTGGCCAGTTTCAACTCCAACTGAGCTTTGGCCTTTCATGTCTTCTTCCTGGAAGAACCACAGCTCTGTAATCTTCCTTGTATCAAGGAAAAATCTGAGTAATTGTTTTGTGTACTCTAGGACTGGTTTGAGACTTTAATGGCCATTCAGTTTTGTCTCTTGAGAGGACACGGGATGACAGAGCAGTCCTCTTTGAGAAAGAAATGCCTTTCCTTCACACTGGAAATATCTTTCCCTATTATCATCACTGTACCACAAATTTCTCCACTCACAAATCTGAAGGCCTAGACTCACTCTGTTTAATAACCAAGGCTGCACTGATTTTTGTTTAATAACCAAGGCTGCACTGATTTTAATACTGCCCAATTTCACTCTGTGCATCCAAATTCCTGCCAAGTCAACAAGAAAATTCCCAAGTGTTTCAGCAGGCTCTCATCAAAAGCATGTGCTCAAAGGCAACTCAACTACTACAGCTTTGTTAAGCCTGTTTTTAAAAAACAAAACCAAAAAAACCCCCCACAAAACCAAAAAAAACCCCTCCAAAACTTAAGACATAAATTTAACTTAAACATGACAATTGAACCAGGACATATTTTGAATGGATTCTATTTGAAACACTGACTTTTTGTTTTGAAAGTACCACAGAATGTAGATTTGTCACTTTATGATGATTAGTAATATCCTCCCTCACCAGAGTCATCTGGAACATATTTAATTATTGACTTCATTGAAAGTACATGGCACATGCTCACTCTTCTGAGCAAGTCTTTAAATGGACAAAGGCCCATTTGTTCCTTCTTCGAAAATCCAGCCTCAGCACATGAAGTGACCCCCAAATTAGGCTTCTGTTATTTGCATATAGCATATATAAAATGTAAACATGCAAGCTGACATTCATCAAGCATTTAACCACATGCCTAGGTATAAGCATCCCAGCCGTCTCAATGGGAAAAGCCCTAGTGAAACCAGGGGTACAACTGTGCCTTGTACAAATATTCATGTGGTAAATTTATTCCTGTGTTACAGCTCATGCCTCTGCACCTCATCTCCTAGTCCGTATCAAAGACAACACAGGTGTGCCTGTATGTACTGCAGGCACTCCCCGCACACACCCCACCATGTCAAACCTATGGCAGTACTTGGATACCACCATATTTTCCCTGCTACATTTTACAGCTGATGCCTCCGCCTTTTCAGCTCTATACTATCAACTAAAGAGTCTGTCCTTTCTCAGGCACTGCCAACCCAAGTATAAATACCCAAAGCAGCAACAGGATACAAATGCAATTATACTTGAGGCAGGACTAATTTCAGCCTAAGGTAAGAAAAAGACCACCAGTAGCGATATAGTGTAATTTTATAGTGAAGAGAGCCACTAGCCACTCCTTTCTGCTCTCCCAAGCGAGGCTAGAATATCAAAGTCATTTATCTTACATTTTTGTGCCAAGTCTTACCAATAAAAAATATCTCCAACATCACCTATGCATTGTTTCCTGATTTTTCTTCTCCTTAGGGTCAAATTTTCAAACCTGAGTCTGCATTTGCTACGTGGACTTTACATTCCCCACATCCCTTCAGTTTTGCTGCAGAAATGTGGAACCATCTTTTAAGGTTGCATTCAGAATAGCACTTAAATGCACAATTTGTTGCTTTAAATAGTAACATCGGTGGAATAACTCCGGAGTGTTTCATATGTAGACATTAAAGGCAGATTTCCAGGGGCGCTTAGCTTTCATTAGGGCACCTAAATATAATGGGCTCATTTTCAAAATCACACAGAGCGCAATAGCTCCCGTTCTGTTTAGCAGAACCATTATTTTGCAAACCTGAACATCAGAGGTTTTGGAAGCTTTCAGGTGCGTGAGTGTCCGTCTGTGTGGTCCTGCAAGCCTTTGCAAGAGCTTAAATTGAAAAATCTGTGATTATTAATTTTTAAAGCAAAAAGGACAAAGGCCCGATGCTGCCTCTCCTGGGATAAAAAGAAAGGACTTGGCTGGATTACACAGCCATGTGCTAGCTCCAGCCTCTGCTGAACTAGCATGTGCTCTCCAGCAAAGGACAAGACAATAGTTTCACTCATAGACACCGTTCAACACACACACAAGAGGAAAAAAAACCAGCAAGTTAATGAGGTGATGCTGAATAATACCTTCATAGAAGCAGAGAGACAAACCAGGTAGATGTCATCTGCAAGGTAAATTAAAATTATACATCTCTGAGGATTATCAGTGAAAATTGAGATCTGGAAGGGAATTTGCTTTTTGATATTGGAAGGGATAAATACCCAATGTAAATCCTTTTATGTGTGCCTGTAGAGTGAAACACAGAAATTAAAGATAAATGAGATTCAGGCATTTTTTAAAACTACGTCAGACATATATAAGTTACCCATGGAGGGGAAAAAAGACTTTGGAGGAGGAGATTAGATTAGACCCTCAGCAATACATTCACCTGGGAAATCAATTGTAATAAACCTTTTTTAACCTGAATTGGTCACCCCACCTCACCCCCTAAAAAAGCGAGACACACCCCAAAAAGCCCTTAAGAACATTTCTGCATAGCCTGGCAGTCAGCCTGGGTAAATGACATGCCATGTGATTTTTTGGGTGAGGTTTGGGATAGGAAACCTGTAGGCATAAGTTGATTTTTTTTGTTTTTGCAAACGGATGCCCTGGGGAGGGCCCCTTTGCCTTAGCCTTCCACAAATCCTCCTCCCATTTCATTCCTCTTGGAAACAGAGACAGAAGCTAACCAAAATCAAATGTTATGCAGTCTGTGTTTCTGTCTCCTTTGCCAGAGTTTGAGGTACATACAACTACTGCGGTTTCATGCAGGCCTATATTGTTATTAAAAGTCAACTGGAAATGTTGTTAGCAAGGAAAGTGGAGGAAATGAGTAAAAAAGTAATACATTCAGATGCATTTGGCTCTCTTCCTGGGAGCCCTTTTAATATAAAGAAACTCAACAAAGTTGTATTTTTAGATCTGGAGAGATGCGTTTTTGTATTTCACACACTAAAGGGATTTGCCTTAATACACTCAAATTTCCCCCTCCCTCCTCCTCCCTCATATGCTAGAAGAAATGAACTTCAATCCTCAACCACTGGATACACATATTCTGTTCTCCCCATTGGCCAGAATAAAACCCAATAAATGTATTTCATTTCTTTTGTGGATTTATAATAGCACCTGGCAAGGATGGTCTTAATCTCCTTACACTGCTTGCACCAATGAAAGAAACCTTTGCAGTACTTCTTGAGAGAGAAATGAAAGGATAATATGAATAAAATATGGAAATATAAGTATTATCTCCATGAAGATCTGTTCTAAAATGTATGAAATCCAGATCAATGTATCCACAGGGTGCTTGACATAACATTGCAATTTAGACAACAATTTTTTAAAGATGGAAAGAAATATATTCCTCTTAATGATGACAGAATTGTTTAGAGACAATTGGGAAGTATGGGGTCATGTTTACACAGTAAATTGTTGGCAAATATCTAGTAGTAGACCATCAGAAATAGACGAAAAATACAGCTTGGTACAAACAATTGAAAGCCAGTGGTTTCTTCCCATTGGTACTCCAGACAAGCATGCATGCAGGGGCTAGGCTGCTATGTTCTGTCAACATCTTTGTTAAGCAAACACAAATCTATTTCAGACATCAGAAAGATGCTCCGTTATTTGGATGTGGAACCATCAGTCACTCTGTTGAGGGGATTATAGCTTATTAATATATTGAGGAATTGACCAGAACTTCACTCTTATTTCTGCCCAGTATTGGTTACGCTTTCCATTTTAGCTGAGATAATATCTGTCATTTACTATTGTCAGAAATGGCTGTGAATTTCTCAAAAAAAAAATAATGACTTCAGATAGCCTCAAGTTACTGGGAACCTGAACCAAAGTTTGCTGACACTGAAAGAAAATTCCCTGTGATTTAATGACCTTTGATTCAGACTCAAAGGCCAAAGGCATTCAGGCAACAGATTGAAAAATTTTAAGCAACTTTTAGTTTAAATGCTAAACCCAAACCAACAATATATACTTTTTCATTAAAAATTCAGCTACTTTGGGACAAGATCGGAAAGGAATAAATGGTGCTCAGAAGTCACACAAGGAATTAAGGTACTCCCTTATATTCATAATCTTCATAAAATGAGGTAAGTTACACTACTCATCACAGTTTTCCACCCTCAGCTTCCATAATAAAGCAATTCTAGAGGCCCTAGGGAGAACTGACAGTGCTCTACATCAAGAAAAACATTAAATGTGAGAAACACATAACATATCTATGGTAAAGTCTTTGACTTATTTAAAGTCTGGATCTCCACACTGTAAACTTTGTGTGCATGACGTGATGGTAGGGATAGAGATGGGAATTTTGCCTCTCTTGCTCTACCACAGAAATCTTTTTATATTTTCCAAAGAAAGAAAGAAACCTTCTCCCAGCTGTACTTGCTTAAAAAAAATATAAATTAAAAAAAAACCCAAACATTAAACTGCTGTCATGCTTTCCACATTCCCCCACCTTCCCTTCAGTCTGTGAATTTTACTCTTGCAAACTTGCCACTGGTACCCATTTAATTTCCCACCTACTTAAGTATTAATTGGAAGGGAAAAAACTAATCTCCTGCTTAATTATATCTATCACCAGAATACCCAAAATTTCACACCAGAAGAATCTTGCCACTCCTACTGTTTCTCACACCTGCATTGAATGTGTCCAACATTTCCAAAAGATGCTCAGTGTTTTCCAAATGAACAGAAAAGGAAGTTTTGAATTTGCCTCAAAAAAGTAAATAAAAATACACATTCCTCACCCTAAGACTTGGCATTCAGACTGCAGGTGTTTAATTTGTACCTCATGTAGCCCAACACGCCATGCCATTCAGACGCCTGGCAGTAGAGCATGCTGCTGGCTGGTCCACTCATAGTTCATCATGTAATGGGTTAGTTCAGCCTTCAGTTAAAATAAGCCATTTTGTAATGTTGCAACTCTTTGGAAAAAGTCTGGAGGTAATGAAATTCTCATAATAGGACCAAGAAAAGTGAGTATACAGGGGTGGTGGGCATCCTTCTGCCTACTTGCAAGCAAATTAAACTCTCCCCTGCCACCTCCTGCAACACTTCGATTTTCACTGTGTTTGAGTGCAAGATCTTCAACACCTACAAAGCCTGTAGATGTCCAGCTTAAATGTCAGACCTCTTCTTAAGGTTTGTCTCACTTTGATGATTAATTAGGAGCGCAATTTTAAAATATGATGGGCAGAGAAGCGACTCTCAAACATTCATATGACTGAAGTTACACTTACTCACTGCAATGACTCTACTATAACAACCTGTTCAGCTGGTATGCTACCAAGTTATTTTTCTAAGTGGTACTAATACATGTCCATCAAATTATGTCCTTACCGACTTTGACAGCAAATGTGCAATAAAACACCCCATGATCAGCTGACAAGTTCATAGGTGCCCAGGCTATAACAGACTCCAATTCTTTTCCCCTGCAGCATTTCAGATCTAATACAATTAAGCAGAAGCACTGTGGTGACTTTTCTGATAAAGAGAGCATGTGCAACTCAAAAGATACATGGAAGCACAACCTGCTGTATGTAGGTACAGTTTTCAGAACCAACACACAGAGTAAAGACCAAATGCATCAATGAACAGAGACATTTCAATACTTTAATCCTGAGACTGGGGAGTGGTGAGCTAGTTCAGGAGGTGATCAGCTAAACACTCACAAAAGAGAAACAGAAACAGAGAAAAGAAAAAATTACTTTTCACACAAGGACTCATACTGGCACAAGTGGGAGACATGAAGAAGTGGCCCACAACTTAGAGGAAAAGACTGAGATGACAGGAGCCAGCAGGAGCTGGCTTTTCACAGAAGCCCTCTGGTAATTATAGATGGAGCAGGTAGAGGTGGACTTCACACTATGGAGATTACCTAACATTTATCTAACTTCTCCTCACAAGAAAATCCATAGAGCTCCTGTTGATAGCAGACCTTTAAACTAGTATGCTTTACAGGCACATAAACTTGAAATCACCTTGTTCCTTTAATTTAAACCAAACTCATCTCAGATTCAAAAATGAACCACGTTGTCATGTATTTCACCTTTTTCCCTCATCTCAGGCTACTTTCAAGTTTTCAAACACCTTTATTTCCCCCAGCTCTCAGCACTTTGTTCTCCTCCTCTTCTTGAGAACTGCACACACCTATGCAGATAGCTCAGCCTCCAGGTTCGCAAAGCCCCATAATATCAGGTTATTTTAATTAAGAGTGCTTTCCAACTGGCTGTTGTATAGGTGCACTCTCTCCACAAACACACGGTGAAAGCAGAGTGATAGGGGAAGTAACATGTCCTTCATTTCTGCCTCTGCAGATAAAGCACCAACAAGCAAAGCTGGGAATTTCAGTGAATACAAAACAGGGGTTTTTTGGCTGCAATGCCCAGGAAATTGTATGCCTTGGAAGAAAGGCAATTTGTCAGCAGGATACAAAGTAAAGATTCTTTGCTTAGAAATAACCATAATGGGTAGTTAGGTCTGGTGGGTTTTTTATGTTTTTTTGTTTTGTTTTGTTGGGGTTTTAAAATTATTGTTCCTAGCCCATGCACACAAATAATTTATTTAACTGAATAAAACAAAGGACACCTGGCTTCAGGGGGGAATTCACTCGTTACTGACCAAAGTGCCAACAGCTGGGTTTAACCCAGTGGGAACGCTTGCCATTTTCACCAGTGGGCCCCAGGGGACCAAGTTCTCTTGGGAACAGAAAAATACCAAAAACCCAGAGCAAAAGAAAACTGGAGAAGCCACAAGTTCATTTATTTAACAAAACACAGCATGGCTCTCAGTGGGCAAACACTGTTTCTCAAGCGATAGGGAAGGCGGCAAGAAAACACACACGGGGAAAGCCTGGAATCCACATAATGGTCTTACAGCACTCCAGAAATAATTAAGAACCATATTCTTGGGAAAAGTGGTCTCATTAAATTGTTTTCAGATTGCAATTTTCTCCCAGCTTCTCCCCCCTCTTTCCCTTTCCACCAGCAATCTTGGAGCAATGAAAATATCAGTTTGCTTTCTAGTGCTTGTATTCTCTTAAAAATGTCATTATTCAATTATCTGTCTATTCACTGGCCTTAAGGTCCAGCGGAGCAGATATTGTGAGCCTTCATTTAATGTTTTTAAATGCACTTCAGTCCACTTGTGATACAATAAAACTTTATTGAATTCTGTTCCCACATCACACTTACCATCCCTCACTTTTATTGTGAGGCAATATGTGAGACCATCTACTCTTCTGTCAGCAATAAAAGGAATACTTCTAGCAAAGAAATGGCCTTTCCTTCCATCAATACAGCAATTGGGAAATTTGATTTCAGGTTCCATGCTTAAAAAGAAAAAAGTCTTAAGAAAAGATGAACCATGCTCAAGCGCTGTTTTTTTCCTTCCCCTTCTTAGCATTAAGAAAACAGGAAAACCTCTGTAAGCACCAAAGATATTTGGTGCCTTTGTAACATTTATTAGACCATTTACTCAGAAGAATGGAAAGGAAGGACAATTCATCCTTCCTCGGAAGCCACAAATATTTTTCCCTTGCAGGAAACAGCCCTTTGAATAGATCTCCCCAATATTAAAAGCTGATGTAAGACTTGTCACCTGGGTGCAAGGCAAGTTATCATCACAGTGGGATATGCCATGCCCGAGGCACCTGTCTCACTTCCTCCTGCTGCTCCCATCATTTCCGTCAGTGCAGCAATGGGCTTGTCCTTGTTGAGCCCCCCACCTTTTTTCCACTTTGTCCTGCACTATGCCTTAAATTTTCCAAGTCTCTATTAAAAACCATACTGTTTCTGAAGGACAACAGTGCACAAATTCTTCTGTGAACTCCAAAACCTAGAACCTAAGGGAATTGAGAGCCCAGGAAAAACAAATTTGACTCAGCTAGCTAAATTCTCTTTCCAACACCACACTGGATGCTTGGAAGCCAGAACGGTTGCTCTAGCGGGAAACAAACAGAAAAAGCCCTTTAAACTAGTATCGTGCTTTCAACTTGCACCTTTTTTGAAAGTGAAGTAAAATCTAAATGCAGACATCCCTAAATTTCAGTCAGAGCTAGTGGGAGATAGCTGCTCACATGTTGGAAAATCCCCTCCCTGTTCTGACTTGGGGTATCACCCAGGAAGGGCAGTGGCACTGCTGCGGCCCACAGAGCACGTGTGCTCAGGAAAGCAAAGGGCAGGAGACTCGTCAGCCTCGAGTGGGTTGTTTTTTCTCTTCAACCATCTCAGAAATACATGCAGGACTACTAAAACATGGAGGATTTCAGCTGTAAAGTGTTACATGCATACAAAGGCTGTATTTGCATAGGGAAAACCAACATGTTGGTTTGGATTTATCAGATTATCAATAGAAAATCTGCCCACTTAAAATGACAACTAGCTCAGAAGCTCTCTCACCACTTCTGGTCTTGCACAATTTGACTCTCTTGCTTGTCACCAGTCTCATGTACAGCATTAGATAAATTGCTGGATCATGAGTAAAATGGGAAGTCTCTTAGCACATTACAAAGGTGAAATAAGAAAAATCACACTCCTAGATGTACTGGCACCATGACAACAGGACTGTACAAGCACCAGAAGAAGATACTGAAGTGTTTCTGCAATGAGAGTGTTGACCTAGCTTCACAAAACTACCTCCACCACTGCTGTTCCCATTACCCATTTAACACTGCCACATAAAGGAAGAAGGGGAGACGGAAGGGATGCACTAGGAGACAACAAGAGAGTACTGGACCAAAGGGACCCTTGCAAAGTGAGGTTTCTCATGCTTACACACAGCATACCTCAGCCTAAAAGGTAGTTTCAGACATCCCTCCGCAACGTGCTATGCGTCCACAGCTCTGGCAATGGCAAACTGCAGGTCTGCAGTAGTACATATTTAATATAAAACCATGGAAAAGCTCTCTTGATCAGTAATGATTAAAAGAAAATTCAATTTAAGAAAACTAGACTATTTTGCAAGAAAAGGGGCAGTATTTAAAGCAGGTGTCAGAGAAATAAACGTCATATGCCAAGGCCTGCTTTTAGAAAGACAAAATTAATTTGGTGACTTTCTCCGATACCAGAAAAATAGGACAGCTGATGCCACTGAAGCCTGTCAAATTAGGCCTGGTATCTTTTCACCTGCTTTTTTTAATCTTTTTTTTTTTTTTTTCATCTGCTTTTCACTTGCTTTTCATTGTCAGAGGGCAACAAAAAAAGTCCAGAGGTCCTTGGAATGACTGTCCATTTTTGCAGACAGCATCTGCCATCACATAAACTGACTACAGGATGAGAAAAATGAGGAGAGAACTGGGCTATCTGCATAATCATCTGTTGTCTTCCCCACATGTTGAGAGTAACTGCAGCCTCATGAAACTCCTTGTCAGGGGTATCTCCAGTGAACAGACAGGAATGTGGTGTGGAGAGTAATATAAAGGACATTTTAAAATATATGAGCTACTGAAGTTAGAAGAGGTTTATTTTCCCCCCTCCTGAGAGGGGAGCGGGATGCTTTCCTCTTAAAAATGATACGAGTTAGTGGTGCAAGAGTTAATAAATAAATAAATAAATAAACAAAATTGCAAGAGAAACAGGCTACCCAATGGTGTTTTAAATCTTCCAGAATTTTTCTCTGAGGAAGCGTATACACTAGCACTATATTGAGCATAAGCGCCTAAGGTCAGTCCTAACAACATCTGTTAAAGATGACTCCTCAACACTGCTCTCTTGAGACGCTCACACGCTCCCCTCTCCTGCTGAGCCAGAGCTTGGGTAAACTCTCCATCCATAAGGAATAATTTGAAACCGTTAGGGGTAACCCATCCAACCAGATGAAGCAAGCTGGAATTGCACACAAGTACAAATGCCCACTGAAATATTAATTCCTTTGTTATGCAACTTCTCTGTTTCTTTAGGAGACAGCCATATGGCAGACACCGCTGTTCACCAAAGGCTTGGTGCACAAAGCCACCATGGAAATGTCGGTGGCCGAGGAAGGGTTTTCCCCAGCAGCAAGTAGCATCAGGGAGCCTCTAGAGCCCACTTCCCTGCTCCAGCGAAGCATCACGCAAGGCGGCTGCATGTGGGTAGCAATGCTATGAAAGCTGGACCTGCAAGGACTTGGGCAACGGCCCAAATTTGGCTAGAGGGGCTGAAGCACATGGGCTCGGTCACAAGAACTCAAGGGCACCAACAAACACACAGCAAATGGTAGAGGCATCACTGAGGGCATTGAGGGGGAAACAGATTTCATTCACCAGGTGTGGCTTTGGTCCAATCGTACCCTTTGCTGACCTCCTTGTCCAGAACTGACACCTTCCCCATCAGTCGGATGGCTTTCACTTGTTGGGTACTCCTGGGGCCCAGGCAAGGAACATCTACAAGGTCGAGCTGACCATTTTCAGAGGGAAGAAATGGAGGCAGTAACAAAGCCAGGCAAGAGACTGAGGTAGAAGAATAAAAAGGAGCCCTAGGTTTCCCACTCCATGTCTGGAGATGAAGGGACACAGTTTGCCTGAACACAACCAAATTCCCTGGTGCTACACTGAATAACAACACACGAAGATCTGACCCAAAATTTCCAGGACAATGCAGAACAACAAGCCCAGGAGATGGAATCCTATTCTGCAACATGCTCGCCCCTTGTTTCCCCACCCCTAACTCTACTCGCAGAGGCACTATATTTGATTCATAAACAGCCATCAAAGCTACTAACTTAATTGCAAAAGCAGCATGGCTTGTTGTTGTTGTTGTTTTCCTTCCCACATTCAGATCATTAAAACATACTCAATCCCTACTGTACATTTGGTACTAAGCAACCTCTCACAAGAGTTATTTTACATCTTGTACACAGGGCCGATTAACACCTCGGGGCATAATATTCACATATTACCTTTCTCACAAGGCACCACTATTCCTCTTTGTTTTATATGCAACAAAGGCTACGGAGGGGTACTAGGTAATGACTATTGCTTTACCAGCCCAGTCTCAGGAGGGAACAGCATACCTTATGCAAATCACAAATCACAAGGAAATACAACCTGCTATGATAAGTAGAAATCGATCTCCGCTCGCCCTCCCCATGCACAGTGTCATTTGTAATGTGAAAGACCTCATTTAGAGTGGAATAACTCCAAACTGGTAATTTGGTATGAGCTCGCTAGGGCAGACCCTAAGCCCCTGATGTCACTCTTTCCATGGGTTTAATAGCTCACCCCATAAAAAATATTCCATCACTGCATTTAAAAGCTTCACATTTTTGTTTAAAAAAATCAAATATGGACACACCAAGCCCCCCACCAGCAGAGAGACAAAGTCCCTCAGCAGAGAGGGTCCTCTTTGCTCAGAAAAGTGGTCTTAGCTCCATCCCTCACCTTGCAGTTTCACAACAGCAAAACCCCACACAGCCTTTCCACATTGCAGCAGCAGGCAGGTGGCCACCTCCTGCACGAGGGATGGGGACCACCCAAGGGGTTGTAAGTTCTCGCTTCCCCTCCAGACAACGTGCATGTCATTTCTCAGCCACGTTTGCTCTCCTGCAGCCCGTGCTTAAGGCAACGAAGAAGATGCTCTTAGTCCTTGACCCACATCCTGGGTTTCAGCAAACTGAAGTCTCCTGATGCTCTCTCAATACAACTCAGTGGCTTGAAAGCATCCATTCTCATACCTGCTTTATTTTGAGAGGTATGCTATGAGTTTTGGCCTACTCAAACTGAAAACCTAGAAATGGTGTTGTTATTCACTGCTCGGCCCTTTACGATGTCTAATAAAAAATGCACTCCTAGTATTACTGTTGTTATTTCTTTTTTGAGGTATGCCATTTTTGACAGTAGGACCATAACTGTGTCTAACAAATTTGGTTTCTACAGAAAACAAATTCTGAGGTGCGCTTAACTTTTTGTAGCTCTGACATTTCCCGTTCGGCGCATATTGCTGTAATCCCAGATGACTGTCTGTCTACCCTCAAAAATTCAGGCTAAATGGCTCTCCTGTAATTTGCCTTCATAACTTTGGGAGCTTATAAATTAGTATTTTTTACCATCAAACATCAAATATCCCAAAACATTAGCTTTCTACTTCCTCAGTAATACTATACTGTATTTAAGGCACTTATCAAATGTCACCAGTTACATGGACATAGGTCGGTTGAAGCGCTCTGCTATACAATTACAAGCATAAAACTGGAAAAAGAAGCTCTCAGCTAGCAATGGTGCTTCATTCTTCTTGTCTGTTTTCACAAACAGGGCTTCCCAAGTGTTTTCCAAAAGGTGATATGTCACTGTTACACTGTACAACAAGGAAAACACGGGGCACTATTAAGAGATTTTTAACCTAAGCACAAACCTTGCACAGAGGACAATTTGTCATATCTTATCAGCTCAGTCTCATATGATGCACGTGGTTTGTCACTGAGCGTTTACTTGCCCTTGGGCAACAAGAGACAAGCTCAAGGCTGGCCCAGTCTCCACAATCAATCAGATCTCTATTAAAGAAACAAATGCAAATACATCAAGATACATACTGTAAGGGACACATTCGTACTGCACTTCCAAGTACTTGTACGTCCCAGGGCAAGGGTCTGGAAACACATCAGGGCCAGCAACAACTGCACATTGGGTTCGATTACTGCATCTGAAAAGCAAGAAAAAAGAGAGTCATAAAACAGGCCAGACAGAGGGACAGGTCAAGACATTGAGTGGCCCCTCCAGTATCAACAGGAGTGAAGATGCAAAAGCCAGGACCTTCAGCATCAGCTAAGGAAGCTTGCCAGAGAGCGTGCAAAGGCTGATGGCAAATACCGATGTCTTCATCAGTTTATTGCCAAAAGGGAAGAGGCATGGTGTCACAACTCCTTCTCCTCCTAGCAGTTCTTAACGGCATCAGGAGGTATTTCTTTAAAACCAAACTGAGAGGGAGATTTTAAAAAAATTATTACAGGTACATGGTTCTCTAATTCTTGAAAACCAAACTCCATCACAGTGACCTCAACTAACCTTAAATACCAGCAGCCCCACCAAACGAAATACAAAAACTAAACCAACAACAATTTGTGGCAAAAATAATCATTGTATATTTTTATAGCAGGCATAACAAATACATTTTACAAAATATTTATAAAATGTTCCCACAAAAACTGTCATCTTGAGTAATGTTGTTTAATGCAAAGCAAAGACTAGAAACAGCAACATGAGTGGGGAAAAAAAAAATCACCAAATAAGCTGTCTAAAAACCAAAATAGTAGTTTTTCATACACAGCCAACACACTTGCGTTAGTTATAAATGGCTAAGTTTTATTCAATCATTCTGCCCAGTATGGATGCATCTCCTGTGATGATGTATTTTTTCCAAAAGTGAACGTTGTTCTCACTAAAGATCTTGCTGTACAACCCCACAGAGAAGGAAGTGACCCTGCCCGCTGCAGCGAGCATCTTTCAGGTTAAGAGCACACACACACATGTTGGGCCCTGCAAGATGCTTTCCCTGCAGCACTTATGACTCACGTCCATGGGTGACTAATTTGTGCATGTGTGGAAACCCACATTTGCCTCTGCTTTATAGTACAAGCACCTCTATGTAAAACTTTTGTGAATTTTGAGGAAAAACACTTAACAAACAGCAGTTCTATGGAGAAAAATCCTCTGTTTAAAGAAAAAAAAAAACAAACATGCAAGAGAGAGAAATATAATTAGTCTTTCATTTTTATGCTTTTGCATGCCAGAAAGAGACCTCCTAAGGGCTAGACCACTGCATTTATTTTGCCTAAGATGCTGCCTCTTCTCATGTGACATGGGACCCTTGACCCCCCTGCTCTTCTGGCAGAAGCCGTGACATCCAGCACAGAACTCATTTAGGCCTGCAGTGGAAATGCTTCATGTTTACCTGAGGCTATAGTTTGTCAGCCTTAATGAGGATTTTATTTGAGCCCATAAATTAAAATTGATTCATTAGTGACTGCCTTAAGCTCTGTAATTTCTTTAATTTTATGGAAAGATTAATAAGAGCTGATACGCTTGCTCATCAGGCTGTTTTGCTGGATAACAGATAATCCAGAGGGCTAGGACATTCTTGTGTTTTCTACTTGAAAGATGACAGTTATCACAGCAAGTGACTAGTTTTATCATATACACAGAAAAACAATTTTATTAACGTAAAGGATAATTTTGCTGTCCTCACCCTCACTACTTACAGACAGGTGCCTTGGCTGGAATATCACAGGTAGCTTGGACCATGCGAGTGGGCAGTCTTCCAGGAGAGGATTTGAACATCATCCAAAACTTCACTTTCAACAAAAATCCTTTACCGAGCTCAATGTGCCTTTCAAAAAGCAATTGCACTGGCCTAATCAATAGCCTCTCTGGCTGCAGGGACATCCCTGGCCACGTTACATAGAATAAGAGCAATGGATCAAAGATGTATTTCAAAATCACGAGTCAGGAACCAAAATTATGAGGAATTGGAAGTGGGGGGAGGAACAGACACATTTAGAGTTCATTTGTGCCCGTTCTCTTTCTTTCTGTCTGTAAGGAAGTGTTTGCTTTGAATGGCCAAGTGTTTCCTTGTGGCCATTTATTTTTATGCAAGAACTTGGACACAAAAAAACAGAAGTGAAAACATGAAACTTAGAAAGCTCCAGGTTCATAACCAGTATTTCAAAACTTGGTTTGAAAGCTGAAGGCTGTGAACACCAGCTTTAACCTCCCCAAATGCGTGCTGCCTTCTGGGATATCACCAAAGAGAGTAAAAGTACCTGATACAAGGGGTTGAGTGGGGAATGCAGGGTGTCGGTACGGGCTTTTCCACCCAACTCTAGCAAGTCCCGAAGCTCGCTTGCACATTCCTGGATCGGGGGATGGCAAAGCACTGAGCCTACCAAGCATAGAAACTTCAAAAGAAGGTGAGATCAAATTGTCAGTGCCACCTTAGAGGGGAAACAACAGAAAACCAAATGAAAAACTCCCAAATTGTCATTTCAAGTTTCCTTTTATCACCGCAGGGTGAAACATGCAGATTCCTATTCCAGCATACTTAAGGGATGAGGGCAATTTGGACTAAAATCCTTAGAAAAAACCTAATACCTGCTGAACCAACTATTACTGTCAGACATCAGGCTATGAAAATTTTAGGGGGAGAAAGAGGTAAAAACCACTTATCATTAAAGCTCTGGTTGTTGTGCTTTTGCTCACATTTTTTCCCCACTTTCACAACAGCTTCTTGGTCCTTTCAGTTTTATCATATTTCTTTCCAGACAGATTAAAGGCCCAGGTGACACTAAGCGACACACAAGAAGTGACACAGAAAAAGATATGTGTAAAAGAAGACACATCTGTAGCCTTGAAAAGGGAGGGGGAAAAAAAACCCATGAAATTGTGCCTTACCCCATTCCCAGCAAACCAGCCCATGAGCTCTTCTTTCTAAACCACAGGATTATACATTGAATCTCGGGGCTTCTTAGTGCTTGGGTCTTAGTAATACTCCAAACTCCTGAGAGTTGTGAGGCTCAGTACTGGGTATTGACCTTTCCAGTCAATGCAACATGGATTCCTTGTTTTTATTTTTTTGTTTTGTTTGGGGGTTCTTTGGTTTTCCTTCTTTTTTTTTTTTCCATTTTTTTCCTCCTTTCTTGAAGGAAGACCTTTACTAACTACTGGAGTTACAATTCACAGTAAGAACCAGCACTGCATGCATTAGCTCAAGTATTAATAAAAAGAATTTATCTTCTATAGGGCAACTGCAGACACACTACCCAGGCCCCTTAGCTTTACGCTAGAAACGGCAGCTCCACATCTTGCTAGATTCCCCTCCAACAGGGCAGGAACTGTTTGCATCACTGGTTTTAGCATAACTGTACTCCAGAAAACTACAGCCACTTCTCTTACACCTATCTATACCTCTTACTACCATCTTTTGACAAGCATTATTTCTACCACTGATTCATCAGCTTCTACAAACGAAACTACTTCTCTTTCCCCCGAGTTGCCCTCATGTCACAACTTTCCTAAGCAACCCCTGGCCTCTTGGGGTATTTTCTCATTCTCCATATGCTCTGACACCAGGTAAACAAGAGAACTGTGGGAGGAATCTGTGAATTTGAGGGACCAAATAGACAATTTTATGCCTATTAAAAAAGCAGCTTCCATTTTATTAGTTTGCACAACATTTTAAGGTAAATGTTCTGGAGACATGGAAGAATTAAACAAGGCCCTCAAGTGGTCTTAGTTCCCTTTATTGCCATTTATCATGAAATCTGACAAGGAATTTATAGCCTATATTCTACCTGCAGTCATTCCTCTCTTCCTGTTGCTCCCTGAAGTGCACGGTGGGCATGTGAAGATAGAGCCCGCTTCTCAGAGACCCTACATGTCTCGGGTCACCTCTGTTAATTGCTGCTGGGATTCGTGGACACATTGCCTCGACCAAGACCGTCCACACAACTCACCAGAAATAACTCACTGTGCTGCCTCAGCATTTGGGCTAGCAAGGCAAAAAGTCTGCTGCATTTTCTGCTTTGCAAAATACGGAAAATGTGACTTGCTAATGCCCACATTCCTCTGTAAACACTTGTGTTGGTGCATTGTGCTCAATAAAGAGGCCAGTATATCACATCCACTTTGCCAAGGCACAGATACCTACCAACCAAGAGATCAGAAACCAAAGCATAACCCAAGATCTGCATTTTCACCCTGACTCGAGAGATTGACAGCAACGTACATTCCTGTATGTTCAGGAAAAGAGAATACCCCAAAACCCTTCTAAAAATCAGTCCAATGTACTCAGCAGCCTTTAAGCACCCAGCATCTCATAAACAGAAGTTTACGTTATTCACATGCATGTTTTGGAGAGAAAAAAAATACGTGCTGGGAAAAGTGTAAATTGTCCCAGTCACAAGAAAAAAGAAAAATGAAGAGAAGTAGTGCTTTATGCCTCCTTTCCAGCTATGTTTATTCCCACTTATTAAGGTACCTGTTTTCTCTTTCAGATGTGGAAAAATATTTATCCTAGAAGAGAGGTGTCAATCTAGTGTAACACATAGACTATAAGAGAAAACATGGATTATTTTTGCAGAACTTCTCCCAGTTCTAGTGGAAAATGACTTTCAAGAGTTTTAATGTGAAGCAGTAATAATAATTCATGTGGCATTTGTTCTGCATTTATAGCAGTGAGAATGAAGGAAGCATTTGAGTTCAGAACCAGCTGCAGGGCTCAACTCTACTTGCAACTCTTGGTTCAGACTTAAAAAAAACCCACAACACCAAAACTTCATTTCCCTTCAGCAAACTTCCATTTCTTCTCCCTGGCAACATTTTTATGATTTTTAAGTGACAAGGTCATCTTGTGATAGTGAGGCAGAAACAATTTAAGACATAAACAGCTGTTTATTCCTGCTCTGACATCTTTGATTTTTTCCAATGCTGACATTGTTGATATATTTACCAAAAGAGAAAGAAAGGAAAAAATAATAGTTTGGCAGGTGATGTTAATTTTAGGCCTTTCCAGAAACTTTAATAGCACAGACATGTCAACAGCATCAGGCTAGACATGTCTAGGGCGATATGTTTGCCAGAACAAAAGTGCAAAGGCAGCACAAAATAAAAGATCAATCCCAAACAAAAGCCTTTCAGCATTAATCATCACAGGCGCAATAACAGTAAGTCCTCCAGCTCCCCATCTGGGTGGGGATCATTTGCCCCAGACAAGAAAAACGGGCGCCAAAACCACGGGGGCAGGCGCCCATCGTGCTAGTGATGCCAGGAGAAGAGCAACCAGAATTCTGTGCACAGGTCCACAACAAGCCTAGAGGCTCAAACATCCCTTTCATCCCCAACACACCCTCTTTCTCCTGGTCCTTATCCTCTAGAGGCAAGCCTTCTGAGGTGCAACAATGCCTTCTGCAACAACTTGGTCAAGAGCTCCTGCAAACAGGGTGTACTGGAACCCACTACAAATGGGGAAGCCACCCACTCCCTCTGAATCTGCAGTCAGGCTGTCAGAGTTCAGGGTTAGGCTCTTAAATACCCTGAAGATCAGAAAATTTCAGGCTATGTGACCATGAACTTGGATTTGCACGGGAAGCACTGAGCGGCCATATCCATTCCTTGCTGCTGCCAACAGACCCTGATCATAGCTGGTGCTACCCTTCACCTACAGCAAATTATAACAAGGGATTCTTAATGCCCATGTGTGCTGACCAAACCAGCTCACCTGTGTTTATGAGCACCGGTCTCCAAAAGAGAGATACTCTTTCCCCCTCCCCTCAACTGAAACACCTACTTTACAAAGACTTTATTTTTTTCTGCAAAGACAAGTCAGCCATCATGTGCCTAGGCACACTAATATAGCCAAGACATCAATATCTAAGCCTCTTTCTCAAGGTCTATTATACTTTTCTAATGGTTTTACAGTAAGAGACAGACTTAATTCATTATCCTTCATGGCAATGCTGCAAGACATCCTTTTCCTTCTCTGGAACACAAAAATCTCCTCTCTGGATGACTGCTTTAAGAAAGAGGCTGTCACAACAAATAAGTCAGCCAGGACTGTGTTCTCCCCTGTCAATATGTGATATTTTCAAATCCACCCTTTAGGAAGGTCCAAGAGAAATAAATAAATAAATAAATAACGCCCTGGAGAAAGTACACAGGAAGCAAAGAGAAATTTCACTCATAAGTGGAGTTAGCACGATGGCTTGCAAATAAGGGAGGGGGGAGCAAGCAGAAAAGGGAGGCAGCAGAGGGTGGAGAGGGGAGAACAGAACTGCACACCCTGAGAAAAGCCTTTGGTTTACCACATTTGCTTTCAATAATGCACTGCACAAAAGCAAAGCTAAATCCTTCACCTGTTTAGCTCCCAGAAACAAAGAATTCCTCAACAGAATCTTTTTCTGCCTCTGCAAAACCTTAAAAGCAAAGGATCTAATGACAGGGAGATGAAAAACCAGTTTCTCTAACGTTTCCTTCATTATGAATGGGCCTTTTTATTGATCTTTCAGAGCATGGAGAAGCTGGCTTTCCAACCTCTGCTGTGATATAATTATCTGCGGTGTTTAATGCTAGCACAGACGAGTCCCACTACACACTGCATTTTGTTGTTTTATTGACGGGTTTTAATTATCTATCCAGGTGCTAGAGCTGTCAGATAGGCTGCTTCTTATGTGATCAAACTAATACAAGGAGAGGCAGAGCACTCTAATTGCAGCCTCACCAAGCGCCTTTGTGGAGATATGCCAACGAGACACATTTAAACTGCTATGGTTATTGTAAAAGCTTATGCTGTTTGTTGGGAAAAGAGAGTCCTCTTTCTATAGCCTCAAACCATTTTGTTCCTCTGATTATTACACTGAGTAAAGCAAAACTTAAGAAAAACAAACCACCAAAACCACACCAAAACTCCAGCCAGCCAAACAGCAGAAAAATCCTGCAGAGCCAAACCAAATCCAAGTTGTAAAGGTCACTGAGGGGACTACCTTGATATATTATGGAGAGCCTGAGAGCAAAATGGAAAAACAGGTCCTGGAAATAATTTAAATACCAGTTTTATGTAGGAAAAAAGAAGAAGTAATTACACTGTTTCAACTCACTGATAAGGTCCTTAACATTTAACAAGAAGCACTTAACAGCAAATTCACAAGATTTAACAGATTTAATGGCAATTTGGGGCACCCCTGCATCTGCTCTGCTGCCAGGGACTCCCCAGCTCAGAAATCTGAAGCCTGGGGCAGGACCCGTCAATGGGGGCACCCTGGCTCATCATCACCCTCCAAAAGAGGGTCACCCCAAGCAAATGAAGTTTTTTCCTCTGTGCTTCATCATGTAATGTCTCTTACATTTTATAGTTTCCTTGGATTTCTTTCTGTCCCATGTCTTTGCAATTAACACAGTGAGGACAGAGATTAAATCTCCAAAGGCAATGAACGTGTACCCCAGCAGGAAAACTTGCCAAGTGCCTTGTGCTAATGTGCTTGGCTACAGCATCCCTGCAGCAACAGGGAACCTGAATGAATGCCTGGTGGAAAAAACACTCATCATTAGTGCAAGAACAATGAAATGATGATCTGTCCAAGCCTTTGGGTATATTTGGACAGGTTTGGGTCAGTATTGAAAACAAATCTGCACCGAGCATGTCTAAAGCAGTCAGTGTTGCTCCAGCTGTAAGGAGCTAAGACACAAGCAAGGTCAGGTTTGCAGCGTAGGCTAACGTCTTTTATTGGATGCTGGTCCATAGGACTGAAAACCAAACCAGGCAAGCCTTAAGGCTGTAAAGCTCATCTTTTAAAGAACCACATCTGCCCTTTTACAGGTACTTCTTCCAACTCCATAAACTTCTGTAGCACCCTAATAAAAACCCACTTTACAAAACATTGGCAGGATATCTGGAGAGAAGAGTAAACACCTAAAACAAACCAACCAATAAAAGGCTTGTTGGTTTAGCCAGAGTTAACACTAGTTAAAATAACTGTGAACAGAAAACAATCTGGCTTTTAATTTGGGTTAGGAGGTCACATTAAAGGCTAAAGGAGGTCTGGGCTGAATTTCAGCTGGCACTCCACATTACTTTGTCCTCATTGCCATTTTAACACAAGTCAATGGAAGTTAAAGCCCATTTTTAACTCTTTAGTGCAGCTACCCAGAGCTGGAATAGCCAAAGCAAGTGGCAAAGGATTATTTTCTGTACAACGGCTCTGAAGCGTGTTCAGACCCTCAGTTTACCAACACCTACCTATCCACCAAGTCAGCAGCACTGGGAGCCAACACTGTGCTGACACCAAGGCGCTGCAGCCCTGTAGCACCACGAGGTATGAACCTGCTGCTCAGCACTGACTGAGCAAAAAGCAAATCTGAACACGAACATTTAGAAACCTTTTAAATATATTAACAAAAAAGATTTTAAAAAGATATTCTGTCATGTTGTTGAAGGAAAATCCAGTATTACTTCCACTGCAACCCCCTTCACTAGTCACCATGTTTTCTCGAAGTAGAAGGAATTACACAGCCTGTAAAAACCGCAATGCTGCCATTTACTATCACCACCCAGTGTCCCTGTCCCAGCCACTAACTGATTCCTGCAAAAAGAAAAACTGAGATTAGAGAATATTGTCTCTAAAGGGGCTAAAGTAATCTGTATTCATGGGCTGGTAGGTTTAATGTATTAGCCTTTCACCTCTGTGAATAGGGTTAAAGAAAGGTTTGGGGCCAAAATAATTTGTACTGCACTCCATCTCAAATTTGACATGATAATTGAATGACTGAATGAAACAAAAATGAATACGTCCAAACAGTGCAAGAGGTCAAAGCTGGGCAACTCCCTGATGAACTCATGAGTGAACCGAAGGCATCCATGCAGCACTGTTTCTAAAACCCAACGCAACCTCTCTCTTCATCGCTCTTGTCAATGGCATGATACTAAGGTGATTTTTAAGTAAAAGTCCATAAATTTAGTTAAGGAAGCAATTGCCCCTCAGCCTCTTGGGGGGGAATGCTTCCCTACCAAGTGAGACGTAGGATCAACCTGTGACAGGTTATGCCTTTAGTATCATGGTTAAATCAGTCCAGACAAAAAGATAATATTAATAATATTAGTGAGTAAAGCAAACTCACTGCCAGGGTCGAACGCTGTTAATGCAACATCTGTTAATGGTGCCTGATTTTGTACAGTACCTTGTGCAAAGGAGTCTTGGCCCCTGTCTGTGCCTCGGTCATTAAAGCAGTACAAATAATAATCAGAAACAAATCAAACTTTCTCAAAAAATAATCCTGAAATGAACTAAATATGTTTTTGATATCCAAAAGGGATTTTTTTATTTTATTCCAACATAGCCAACTCTGTCTCTTTGATCTTCAGCCCAAAGCTTGAATAAAGGCAGGCTGCACTTTGATTCTAAGCTCAAGAGAAAGAATAGCATCACAAAACCTTCATACACTTCCCAGCCCGGCATTTGCTCAGCCAAAGTATATACGGACGCAAATGTAAGGAGCAAAAACATGAAAAAAAAAAAAAAAAAAAAGCCCTATCTTAGAGACATTACTTGAAACCGACATTGTGAAGTTTCTCAAAATGTCTAAACATAGCACTGAACTTTCTGTGGCTGCATGCAGCAACATGGTAGGGCATGGAGGGATGCATTTTTGAGAATGTCTGTCCAGCAGCTCCAGCAAGGCTTTCTCACGCTGTGCTCAGCACTAAGCTGGGAAAAGTCAGAGATCACATGGAAAATGGCCTCCGAACGTCTGCGGGACAACAACTGGTAGGAACAGAGCCACAGGGCTTCTGCAAAACCTCAAGTCTTCTTTGTGAAGATGCAGAAAATACTTTTGTTAGTGGAGGATTGGCTACTTCATAATACAGAGCCTGCCTAATGCTGTACTCACAGAATTAAACTCGCTTGTACGTAAGAAAGCTTCCTTTGAGGAAGCTAAACTCAAAGGTCAAATTTTCTAAAAAGGCTCTGCCTCCCACTGGAGCTGAATTTTTCCAAAGAGCTTGGTTCTTCTTGGAGGAGCTACAAAAAGGCCCAGGTATTTGAACATGGCCTGGGACTCCTCAGTTCTCATGGACAGCGGTGAAGCTGACAGCTATTAAGCATTTTTCAGGCAGCAGGCTATGTCATGGTAATCCAACCCAGGTAGCTCTGCAGAAAAAAACCCTGCCTGCCCAGGATTGCATGGGAGCCTTAAGTGGGGCAGAAACTGCAAAACCCATGTTGAAGAGCATGGAGCATGTCTCCAGCAAGACAACTTTAAAATATGTGACTGATGCTGCTCAGACATACTAGCTGAAGTCCAGGGAGATGGATGAAAGGGTAAAGATGCAGAATAAATTCATCAGATGTCTCCATAAATCATTTCTATAGTTCACATTTGTTCTCTGCCTTTCATTACTTACATTTCTAAAGCCACTGGGTGCCTTGGTGCAGTGGATCTAATAAAAAGGAAGATAAATTTTAACATCCCTTTTTGAAACATCTTAAAATGATCTAGCTTTCTTCTGAATGTTAATGGCAAGTATTACAAGAAACACACTGTCTCAAAACAATTTATTGGGGCTGGAAGTGAAAGCAGAGTCCCTCTGTAGCCTAGAAATTCACAGTCGTGGTCCCCCCCTCAACTAATATAAAAGATCCTATTTCTGGCCCTAATGTTTTGGCAGCCTTAACTTTGTCACCAAATCCTGCCATCGCTTTGCACAGACCCTCTGACTCAGGGGCGAAATTCCATACTTGAGAAGAGGAGGAAATATTTTTGGAGATTGGCAGTTTGGAAAAGAATCTGAGCTGCCTGACAGCTGTTCAGAGATGTGGGATGCCAGAGGGGTCCCAGTGGAGCATACAGTATTACACACACGCACACGCACAGAAAATCATTAAAGTTTCTGTCTCTAAAGTTTCACATTTAATGAAAGAAAGAGAGGGAGATATCTGGAGAATTCTTGGGTTATATTAACAGCTAATGATATTCCCCGTGCCAAGAGCACAGCCCTGGGAAGCTCACCAACAGCGATGGGGGGGGGACCCACGAAAACAGCGGTGGGTCGAGGCGGTGTGGCAAGGGGGAGCATGGAGAGCCGTCCTTCCCTTTCTCCCTGCCACGTCCCCAGGGTGGTTGGGAATCAAGCAGAGAGCCTGTTGTTGCATGGCTGGAGTTGTTCTATGACAGAAGCAAGGACCTTTTTAACAGAGTTTAATCCGTTGCAGGTTAAACAAAACAAATGACTGCACAAGTGAGCAATTAAAGAGCATTCCACAGCCAGCATTCAGAGAGCCTCGCCATTGATTAATTAGGTTCAAAGGGCCAAGGCTAACCTTGCAGTCCCTTGAGAAAGAGACCACTTAGCCCCTTTAAAAAAGAAAAATTTTTTTTTAGATTTTCAGCATTCTTATTTAACAGTTGAGCATTAGTTAAACAGCTGCTAAAGCAGTGAAACAATTACTTGGGACTGACCTACATTCAGCTGTATCGCTTTATTACATTCAGGAGAAACTTAATTAAGCTTCTGTTACTTAATAAAAGCAAATAAAATCCTCCATTTTGTGACAAGAAGCTGCACTGCTACAGCCATGTGAAATTTTCAAATTTGGCAGTAGAGTTTCCCAAGAGAATGTGGCTCCCACTATCTCATTCCTCCTTGTTGCATTTGAGGGTAAGAAGATACAGGGTATTTTTACGCATTAATGCTCCTCAAGGTGGGTGAGCTTGTTCTGCTAGCTATCAGCAAGGTGGAGAGGACCGTAGCCTCTGACACCTGCCCTGTTATCTTATGAGACCTACTGTACCTGTGCAATATGGTCTACTCCCAGCCACATCATGCACTGGGTCATGAGAACTTCAGCCCTGCCAGGAGGAAGGCATCAACTATTCACTTCACTGCAACCAGCAAAAAACCAACCTGTTCCTGGAAAGAAAACCCATACTGCTGGCCATATAGTTGCTCTTCCCCATGGGCCTGTTCCACACCCCAGTGAATTCAGCGGGTGATCAGTCATTTACAGATACCACTGACCATTCGCAGGGTCTGAGCTGGGTAGTGGCAATGTACAATGAAGGATACTTCCATATCAAGAAAAGACACAAAGAGTTTCACCAGTTCATGTCACCAAAGAGACTCCCCAGATCATCCACCCAAAGCCTCCATTGAATATTAAGATTTTAAAACATTGTTAATAAAAAGGACCACCCCGTACATGTGACTGACACTCAGCTACACTCATCCATTGTAACTGTACCTAACTTCAGCTACGCACCACACTCCTCCCTAAAATGCTCGTCTTGCCCTCCTCTTCTCCTCCCCTCACACAAACAGCTCCCCTGCTCTGACATACCAAAAGATCCAGTTTTGAGGAGAAAATCTGTCCCCAGCCTTGTACAAGTAATGAAAGCAAGCACTTAAACTGCAAACAGCTGGACAAAACCATTCACCAGCTGTCCAGAACCTCTGGACTTTCATTGAATTGACCACGGATGCTCAGACAAACCCTGGAAGCTTTAGTGAGGTCATGGGAAAATTTCTGCTCCATGAGGGAGAAAACCCAAAAAGTGTCCCATGCCGAGCAGAGGCTGTGGCCGGGCAGCTCTTCAGCCCTAGCACCACAACCAGAAAGTAACTTCTGAACACATGCCAGCTCCTGCCGTGTTTCCCAGCCAAGGGGTAACTTGCCAACTGGCTTTTCGTCCTACTGAACTCTGTGCTGGATGCTTGAGACCATGAAGCTGCTACTGGACTTTCTGTCACATCCAATTCCATGTGTGCCCTGCTGACATTTATAAAGCTCCCTATTCTCTCAAGGAGACAAAGACATGGGCACAGAGGTGACAGCTGTGCTCCCCCAGGGTGACCAAGGAGTGATTCCCCCAGCCTCATGACACAGGGGCCCTTGCATCAGCTCAAAAACTCACGGAAACTAATTGTTAATAATGCTGTGACACCTCCCAGGCTTAAAAATCACAAGAAGCTCTTAAATCCTGCACTCCATTAGGACCATTAGTGCTGAGCATACTGGTCTGATGATGCCTTGTCCTTTGCACGTACTTTGTTCCTCCTCTCTGCAGTAGTTCAGCACCACGGATTTTGTTCAGGATCCAAAAGAGTTGGATTTAATTCCATGGATGGCTGTAAACCCTTAGTTCCCATCCTCTAGCTGAACGCCCTTCTCTTCTCCAGCCTCCTCTCTTCACAAAGGCTCCGCTATTTCTCAGTAATTGAGGAAACATATTGGTAGGGGCTGAAAATTACATCCTAGCTTTCTAGTGTATACTGGACTGCTAGAGTAAAGTATCAGGCAGGCTCTGCTGCTATCTGGCTTGGTGAGTATTTGAACAATTAACATATAGGCAAGAGCAGCAATGGAAAAAATGATACATTCAGTTCCACATAATGCCATTAAAATTGTGGTGACTTAAAATCCTGCAATATTTTGGTAGTCCATTTTGCATCCTGGCTGTAATGAGGAGCAGTGGTGAATGGTATCTCAGGTGCTAGGGAGTAAGCAGTCAGGAGTGAGGACATCTCAATTCAGCTTTGGGGTTAAAGATACTCTCCATATCCTCACTAATGCTAACCCCAAAGGCAGTAAAAATAATAGGTGACTAACAGCATTTTATTTCCTTTGTTAATGTAAACAAGACTAACTTGTTAAGTCACAGGTGACATCAAAACTCTTCCTTCCTCTTCTCAGTGCATCTATGGAAAATCAATTCTTTTCCAAATGCTGAGAAAATGAGGTTTTTCCTTATGTCATCAGTGCCCGTAACACCATTCATCTTACTCCAGGCTTTTTGAAGTGTTTTGTATAAATAGCCAGAGCCCCTCAGTATACTGAATTAGCCAGTACAGGAATATAGACAGTGCTGAGAATCAGTTTAGTGCAAACAGATTGACAGGCAAACCCTAAAATATTGACCAACTAGGAAATTCCCTCTGTCCCAACCAGCCTCATCCTATCTGTCACTCCCTGCAACTGCACAGCCTGGGAGGGAGACGCTTCAGTTTTCCAGCTAATGGCTACCTACCTGCTAGTGCCAGGGGCTCAGGCTTGATCCTGCGGCCTCTGCCTTTACAAATACTCTGACAGCGCTCTCAAAGCCAGCAAGCTTCATCTCACTTACTCCAACACGACTGAGTAAATAAATAATGCTATTTATGCACTGCACACCATTTGTCAACCCATTTGTCATTTCCGATCTTTCATTGCTTATGCAGTAAAACTATGTGGGATTTTATTCAAACCTCCCTTGCAGGTGTGATGAATGCTTTATTTATACAGCAGCATTTCATCTCGCAGAACTGTTACTATGCATATACAGGCCTTTAAGTCCCTGTGTGGTGTAAGCAGAAGGTGTAAAGAGAGATGAAAACTAGAGGTGGCACCATAATTAAAGCCAAGGGGGGAATCACGGATGGCTCAGCTAAAACTGGGGAATGTGTGACAGAAAACATACCACTTCAGAAGAAGTGTTCACTCGCCATCATCAGGTAACATCAAAAACATGGACCCGTTCCCAAAGGTCAGTGTGACACTGCCAATCCCCACTCAGCTTATCAGAGAACCCATGACATCAGCACCCGCTGTATCTAGCGAGCACATTATTTCCAGGCAAATCGTCTCCCATTGACTTCCCACGATCAGAATTTTAGTCCAGGACTAAACCACAGCTGAGTGAACCATGAATAAATTCCCTTGGGCAGTGTCTTCTAGTGGCCAGAAGATGAGACAGGAGCGGCAAAGGAGCTTCTACTGTGATTCCTGCTGTGAGCCAGAGTGACCTGTGCGGGTGGGCATCTCTGCTCTTCTGCAGAATGGGAAGCATTATACTGACCTCCCTGCAAAGCCTTTTGAGATCCACAGATGAAAAAAAAAAAAAATACTGATGTGTAAAATCTGCTACCTAAACCTGCTGAGATCTACGGGGTCTCCTCTGGAAGTAAAGCACCACTGTGATGAAGGGCATCAGAACCTGTCCCTGGTGTCTACTTTGCATCACAGTCACCCCAGTAAGGCTTGAGTTTTACTCACTCATGCCATGGAGCACACCAAATGCTTCCCTGGCTTACAGGAGCTTCACAACCATTTGACTTGAGCCAGTTTGCAGTTAAAAGAGTAAAGGATCAGCCCCAAATTAACCCCTTTGTTTCTTGGAAGAAACTTCTTTGGCAGTTTTTACTATGAGGGCAAAATCTCATCAGCTCCAGTATGATCTTCCTGGCAACTCCTGGTTGCTTCAGATAAATCTGCAAGAGCTACCATCAATTCCCGTATTTTTGAGGGTGCATGATGGAGAAAAGGTGAGAGAAACAGCTGGGGGCCAATTTCAGATACCTTGATATAAAACCTCTCCTTCCTCCACTTTCTTTTTAAATTTCCAGGGAAGGATGGGTGTGGGATTCATAAAGAACTGTGCAAACAGACATCAGACTCGTGTTTATTGCCTAAGCAATAAAAGATTAGAATTGACAAATGGAGAGGTTTTTGGAGACACAGATGCTACAATCATTTTAATATAATTTGGATTTCCAAATCAGTAATTACTCTATCACATATTTATAATTTTGTAGATGCTACTAGAAATGCTGATGCCTTTTTCTATGCATAGTAATGAGCAACAACAAGGGCGGTTAATATAAAGCCTGTAATGTTTTTATTCATATGTAAATAGGTTATGTAAACGTTTTAGACATTTCTCACTAAAACGCTGAGTTCTAATCTAAGTGGCTCCAATCCTAAACTAGAAAATCGCACTCTGCATAGAAATTGTTTACTAGTCTGTCAGCAAAGCCGCCAAAGCAGCGAGCTGAATTTATAGGGGGATTTACATCTCTCCATTAGACACTATATTGGAGTAATTGGCAACCTATAAATGCCCAGACAGATATGCAGGTTGATATTTAGATAGTTGCTTTCTTGCACGTGGTGGCACACACATTCAGCACACACGCACCTTCTGCACACACGTATGTGCAAGCACAGGCACTTTTTTGGGAGACTGCTTGAGGAATGCAGAAGTTTTTGATTTAATTAAACTGATTTTGTTAGGCTGATGCAAACCCCTGGTTAAGAGTGACAGAATCGCTTTAGTTTGTACCTGCTCCTAATTGACATGATAAAACTGAATAAGGCACATTAGAACACCAACACGTGTGTCCAAGCAGGAGTAAATTACACAAATTGAAAACCATAACTTCAGTTAACTCTTAACAATGCTAGGGATAGAAGAGGGGGGAAAAAAAAAAAAGCTACCATTTTTCTTCCCTCTCCTTCCACTCAAGCACCTGTAACTGAAGCCTTCGTGTGTTGCCCCACTGGTGCACAGAGAACTCAGTGGAGCGGCCCTTGGGGCTTACAGAGACCATTTCTAACTCATCTGGAGCATGGATACACCTCCATGGTACTGTCCTTTACAGGACTTGACATGCCTACCGAAGCAAAATCCTGGGTCTCTCTTCTCTTTGAACATCATACGACTAATCTGCATTAACTTCGGTGAGATCTGTTCTCAACTCTGTGATGCAGAGAAACACATCTTGAGACTTTTTCCTTGGTGTCTCTAAACAAACCACATCCAGCTTCATCCCTTTCTCTTCTACTTGAACATATATATTTGCAAAGATGTTTTAGTGCCACTAAAGGGTTTGGAAAGACAGCTCAGAGACCCCCATGGCTCTGCTATAGCACATCAGTAACTCCCATTTGTATAGGAAACAATAGATGTCTTTTCTTCATCAGCAAAAATGAAATGGAAATGACAACAAGGAAGCAAACATCCTGCTGTTTCTCCATCAACTTTCAGCATATTCTACCATCTTGGGATAGTATTTTCAAGATCTGTTCAGTCCTTCGCTTTTGATGAGGCTGCCAAAAGCTGCCAGGGGCAGCTACTGGCATTTTGACCTTGCTCTCTCCTTCCTTCCCTGCTCCTCCTTCCTACCCACTTTGCCTTTGCTCCACTTTGAAGAACTCCCATGCTGCTCCTCGAATGGTATTAACACCTAAAGAGCCAAGGTACGTTTGCATCCCATGCAATCGTAGCTTTACTCATCCTGCCCTCTTAACTGCTGCCTTCAAACAAAGCAAAGTACAAAACAATGGGGAGAAAAGTCCGACATCCATACCCAAGTGGCTGAATTATTGCCATTTCCACAGTGAGCTGCAGGGATGTGGGATGACCTGTGACAAACAAGGCAGTTTTCACTGGAAACAGGAAGAAAAAAAAAAAGAAAAGAAAAGAAAAAAAAAGGCAGATAGCTCTAGAGAAAAAGCTTAATAAATTTCTCCAGGCCGCAAGTGTAGACTCTATTACGCCCCTGCCAAGAACAGTTACTCACACGAGTAAAATTAAGAGGACTACTGACTAGGTGAGTAAATCCATGCCCACTTTGTTTCCAAGGAAAGAAATTCACACTGGCAAGGCTCTGTTTATACACTGGAATAGCAGTATCAATTTCGGCAGTTACTCCAGTCCCCCAGTGCAGGAACACTGCAGTGAATCAAACTCACTGTTTTTTCCCCTGTGATTACCTTTGTGCTGAGGAGTACTGGGATGCCCAGTGGTAAGAAACTAGGTCATAGGCTGCTTTAGATTTTTATTCCCTTTTAAAGGGGACACTCTTGGATGTGATAAACAGTCAGCACTTTCTTGCTATGACGTAAGTGTAAAAACCTGGTTGCATCTGAAAAAAACTAGGGGAGTAAAAGTCATTTTGCCTGTTCACCTGGAACTTGTTACGTCAAGTGAAATAGCAGACAAGCACTTACAGCAAAATGAAAGCTCTTTGCTCCTGTTTGGTGAACCTTCACCTATAAATTTTAGGAGGAAAAAGTAAATAATGGGCCATATGGCACATTTGCTCAGCCACACTGGTGGTCTGACATCACTATGTTACTTTATTAGAGCTGTACACTTATCAAATCTGACCAGATTTCTCATTACATAACCATTTTCAACAAGGACAATTATTTTTACTGTATCAGTCCAATGAGAGACCCCCACTGGGGGATCAAAGTACCCCCGTGGTTTTGAAACACAACCGGATGACTTCGCAGTCTAGCCTGCAGACTCTGCAAGAGCCTTGGATGCTCAAAATGATCCTCTGAAATCATGGAAGCATCCAGGAGCCTTGTGCCATCCAAGAGAGAGGACCTTGTCTGAAGGAGCCAGCCTCTGTCCAAGGTCTGCACACAGAGCAAAGTCAGCAAACCACTTTAAATGTGTCTTGTTAAAAGTATCACAAATTATGATGAATCTGGTTTAGTATCTGTGTTTAATAAGAATAATGTTTGCTTCATAAAAAAGTCTTTTTGGCATAGCCATACCCAAATTAAATGAACTCAACAACATGGTGAAATAAATGAGGCTGATGAGAGGGCTTTTGCTGGCAGAGCTTTCTTCATCCTCTTCGTAAAACTGGCTACCCTGGCAAAACAAATTATTTGCTAACAGGTCTGTGCTGAAATTATGAGCCCTAGTGGCATGGCACAACTTCTTCCTATGCTGTTAACGAACTGCGTCGGCAAAACGGTCCAACCCAGACCAGCCTGCAGATCAGTGTTCAGCGGTTTTCAGAGACTTCTCCCTCATGTCAGGAAAATCCCATTCAGCTTTTGATTCCTCTGGTGCCAATATACCCTTAAACATCTGCTCTTAAGACTATCCTTCCACATTGCTTCACAGCATAATTACAAGGGCACAAAGCTGGAATCTCCCTCACCATCCACTCCAAATCCTCTCTCACACTGCCTGCCTTTTCCTGTACTGCCCTCCATTTCAGGCAAATCCTGATTACAGCAACGAAAGGGAATCAGATGTCTCTGTTCAGATGCAGCCTGAACATCATCAACATAAGAGACTGAGAGCTTGTATTCACCAAAGCCTCCACTTGATTATTTTTTTTCCACTGCTGATGTTAAACAGGGAGCTAAAACATCTATAACTATTTCACCAATTAAAAAATTACAATGGTCTTCTGCAAAAGCTACTAAGAAACTCCATTCCCTCCCTCTTTCAGTTACAGCTGACATGCTTTCTTGCATAAGATACCTCTCCAAAAGGTGTTTAAGTCCCTATTGATTAATCCTGAATCCACTTGGCTATGGGTGGGAGAGAAAGCAGGAATGAAAACCAAAGCAGGAAAAAGGTTTGTAATTTTGTACCACACTTCAGAGGGCTCCAAGGAACATTTGTCTTGTCAACTCATCTGTTTAATCAAATAATTTTAATCAAAGTGCAGTTCTAGAAACCACAGGTTAACGTGGACAAATGATAAGAATAATTAAACCACTCAAATAATCTGTAGCTCGTCCGTCATCAGCTCCTAAGTATGCTGGAGGTTTGAGATAGTTTTATCTTGCATATTTAATGAGCTGGATCCTTAGCAGGTCTTGGTGAATACAGATCCCATGGAGCTACCACTGATCCCCGATGAATCCACAGCTATTACCTCCAAATGCCGTGCTGCTCCAGTCTCTGTGTTTCTTCAGACACTCGTACACATCCACAGAAAAAAACAACCGCGTTGTTTCATATCAATGCAGTTGATCCAAATAGTTGTCACAGCCAAATATTTTTAAGGGACTGTTTTCCCTTGGAAAATTATGAACTGTGAAATCAAAATGTTGTGTGGGAACATGTTGATTCACATTGTCATTTAGGAAAAAGCTTTCCAGTTTAAAATGTATTTTATGTGTTCGCATTAACATTGATTACGTAGCTTTGAAAAGCAAAATATACTGATTCAACAGAAACATTTCTTTCAATGCAAAAGCAGTTTTCTGGACAATTTACAAATGTTTGATCTTGCATTGATTCAGAAGTGGTTTACATTGTCTTCACAATGGCAGAAGTTCCTGCAGCACAGAATAATTGGTCTCCAGGTAACTGAGAGTTGCTTCTTTTTCTTCTCTTAACTTAATACATAGTTGTTCTCCAGCAGCCGAGTGTGCTCTCAGCAAATGCCAAGTAATGCAGCCCTCTTTCACCAGCTTACAAGCTACCTCAAATTGGCCTGAGATTACTATATGGTCCCTCAGAATACATGTATATATATTTTTGAGGGTTATTGCAGAGACACTGATCTTCAGTACCTCACCGGCCAGCCAAAGCACCTCCTTGGTCCCTAATTCTGGATGCTTACAGTATTTTCAGAGGATTGGCTGAGTAGATTTGTGGGCATTAAAATGCAAAAACAAGCATACACAAGATGTTGATTGCACTGCAGCCTAGGAGGAACTACTCAGCAAGAGATAACCGGAGTCTTTTGCAGGAAGCATGCTCATGAGAAGAGAAAAAGATTTCAGGTTGGTGCAACTGCACTGTAACGCCTTTTCAGATGAGCAGTTTGTACGCCACTGTGCATTTAGCTCTCATAATATCACCCCCATTCTGAAATGAGAAGTTTTATGGGGTGATTTTGTCCTCCCCAAGAAGATCCTGAACTCCTCAGATGCAGAAGTGGAAGGGCACCCAGCAGCCACTGGGATAACCATTGCTGTTCAGACCGTGCTTGTGTTGGTATTGCAATAGCCACTACTGAGGTTTACCCTGCTCCTTCCTCTGTCTGCTGGCATCGCTGACCTTCATTTGGCTGCTTTTTGAGGGAGGCCTGTGATCAGGACACTGCAGGGCTGAGGGGAACTGAGTATTTGTCTGAGAGCAGTGAAAGAAAATGAGGGCAAAAGGAATTCCTTCCTATGCTGCAAAGGACCTGAACCTATACATGCTCACCAGGCTGAGGGAGGATGGAAAAGTCCAAGCTTCAGGGCATTGCTTATGGTGTAAGAGAAACCCTTCATAAAGGAACATGCAGGAAGATCTATGAGGAAGGGTAAAGTATGGTTGTTGAGTAGGGAACCCTAGATGATGCTATTACAACAACAAAAAAAAGTCTAAGTGTTGTTCCCCAAAAGGTATTTCCCAACACCGTCAAAGAAGGTTTGAAAAACAGACAAGTGGTCACACAAAAGGTCAGACGACGACCAAAGCTGTTTTTCCTACACCATTAAAAGCAAGAATTGTACTGGCAAAAGATTAAGGTCGACATCCCCCAGTAACTCAGGAGATTCAGAGGGGGGGAAAAAAAAAAAAAGCAATGAGGTGCCCCCTTTGGGATGCGAGAAGGCTGCAGCAGTCAGAAGAAAACAAGGAAACCTTCATTACTTTGTCTAAAACTGTACTCATAATCAATAGGATGGATATTTTAGCTTATGCCTCCAAACATCGAGACTATGAATCAGTGGGGAAACCAAAACATAAGAACAGGCAGACTGTCAGCTTTTTAAAAGTGAGTGTAACTGTTTGGTTACAATTGTAGTCAGTTTTGTGGTTTTGTCTCAAGTTTATCCTTCAGTCATCCTTGCGAATTGGAAATGTGCTGTCAGGACCAATTTATTCTCTAATATGTTCAAATGGCTACCGCTGTTTATTATGAGATGCTACAGCATGTTTACTCAAACATTCAAGAAGAGCAATTTCACTTTCCACCTTAGATTGATTGTTCAGGTACACACTGATATTGATGCTACCCAACATCAAGGTAAAAATCACACATTAGAAACATAAGCTTCCACATGTTTTGCCCCCATGTTTTATCATCAAGGATCAGATAAATCAAAGCAATTATTTTTTTCCTTTCATCTACTTTTAAACATATTCTACTGTATGTTGTTTTTACTTGGGTCGGGAGATGGCTATATAATACAATAGACATTTGCTTCTGCAGACTTGGAAAGGGATTTAATCAGTACATGAATGAGGCTTAAAGAAACAGAAAGCTTCCTAATGCAAATGCAGCTGTGACTGATAAGAAGGACAATGGACAGAAATCCTTGACTTGATTAACTTAGTGACCTAGAAAGAGGGATGTGTCTCATTCCAGCAGCGCAGAACAGAGAAACACTCATTAACTGTTCCATTCGGCTGAAAGGATCTGCAGCGCTCACTTCCGCACCCAAAGGAGCTATTCACCAGAAACTTGGACACACTAGGGAAGCCTTTCTTTCAGTTTCTGGCTGTACAAAGTCGAACAGAGGGACAGACTTCACATAAATAAGTGTCTTTCTCTCGCCCTCTCTCCCTCTCTCACTCCCTGCTTTGGCTTTTCAGAGGGTTCAGCTGGTCCTAAACCACATACAGTAAGAAAGATTATTTCAAAAGGACTTAATTCACTTTGATGTGTTGTTTTGTTTTAATGGGATGTCTTTTCTAAGAACACACAAGATCTCTTAACTATTTCATATCTGCACACATACTGGGTACATCTGCATGGTAATTGTACAGGGAAGAGAACAAAACTCAGCAAGGCTAATCTTAGTAATACCTTTAAAAATATTTCAGATTACCTTACACCTCCAAAGCCCTGTGGGACAGCAGCTAATTAAATCTCTCAACACTGTTCTGATACAGATGGGTTAAGAGTAGTTATCTCTGTTTTGCAGGTGGAAGGAGAAAAACAACATGACATGCTGCAGAATTTACAGAGGCTATGGGCATTTCCTTCTCCAACTCACAGCTCTAAATGCACACCCCAAAATCCAACAGAGCATCCTGGTGGTTGCATGGGCAGAAGGGGTCACAGACTGCCCTGGAGGAGTTTGGGCAGTGAGAGAGAGAGGACATGAACCCAGAGCCAGTCTCTTGACCCCAAAGACTCGTGTGACAGAGCAACGATGCTGAACAGCACTGACGTTTTCTACACAGAAAGAAATGGAGCACAGAGGCCTCATAAAGAATCAATTCGATATTGCAAGAGAATGCAAAATAAAGGTGGGAATGCAAAATAAAGGTGGGACACGGACACACACACACATAAAATCAAAAGAAAAGGAGAGAGACAGAGCATTTTCTCCCAGGGCTGGCTTATGTCCCCACTCCAGCTATCGCAGGGCTGATCAGCAGGCAGGAGGATGGGAATCCAGAAGTGTAACAGAGCTGGAAAAGAAGCCAGATCTTCCTTATCTTGCCACTGTGGTCCCATTCCTCCAAATAACAGAGGTTCAGAAAATTAATTAACATTCTGAAAGGAAAACCTGACCGTAAGAACAGATTTCTAATTAGCTACAGATAGTGCTGGCAGGCTGCTTAAGAGTCAAGACTGATTCCACTGGCTGCACACAAGGTGCGGATCCTGACCAAGTAAAAAGAAAGCAAACCTGGAGACTGCTTACTGGAGTGATTCATGGATAACAGGACAAAAAGAGCACATTAAGATTGGCTTACGGGATGGTGGGCTTGCAGCATATCTCCAAGGATCCTAATGACACTTCCTAAGAATTAAGACATAGAGGTCTCTGAATGCCTATATGAGCCTAACTCCTTTTGCTTCTCTCATCTCAAAACAGTGGTGTACAAAAAATAGCATACAAAGTCACGACAGCTTAGCTGAGCCTCAGCCCTGTTTGGATAATATTGCTAAGCATAACTCATGCTTGGCTAAGGACTGCAGAAAGGGTGGGATAAAGGTATGGGACGGCAGTGGCAATGACAGGACTTTTCAGTGGATGGAGGTCTTCCACAATCCCAGGCAGGTAGAGTGAGAGTTAAATATTTTTGATGATCAAAAGGGCAACAGAGATCTTCAGGAGTGTCACCCCTGTGTTTGATCTCAAAGACCCGGCTGAGATTTCCAAAGTCATTTTAACATCCCTGCTCCCACTAGCACTACCACCCTCTCCCCTCCAAATACTTCTCATAATGGAAGTCTCCTCTTCTGAGGAGTCCTGATTTCTCCCTGAAGCTTAAATGTATTTTTTCCAACCATATATGAATCAGAATAACATTCATAAGAAGTGAGGGCATAGGATAGATTTAATGGAGAACTACAGCAGGAAATAAAGAGTCAGGCAATAAGAAGTGAAAGGCACCAAGAAGCACAGAGGCTGAAGACCACCTAAGCACAGCTCATTGCAGTTAGCAGGGAAGGAACATCTCTGCTGCCAGGCAGGACGATGCACCAAGGGCAGAACGAGGTGTGCAAGGGAGTGGGCCAGCTCTGCAGAGCACAAAGCACACAAAAAGAAGCTGTGAGTCCTTCCGGCAGGAATAAAGGAATAGTCCAAAAGTGGGATCCCCAGGAGGAGGGGGGAAGCGGGAGGTGCCAAATTCTCCTGACAGCCTCTGAGGCTGGCACAAGGTGATTGATGGGGGACATGTGAGATATATAAAGGAAAAGAACTGCAAAGAGAAGGAAGAACCAGCTAATTTACCCACAAGCAACAGAGCCAAAATCGTGCTAGGGTCAAGAGCCAGACTAAAATCAGGAGCTTTGACTTGACAGGAAGATGTTCGGCAAAGAGACAAAGACAACCAAGTTTCTTTGAAGAAAGACTGTGGAAATGGAGGCTGCTAGGAGGAACACAAGAAGTTGTTTAAAAAAAAAAAAAAAAATCAAACCCACAAGCAAAAGAAACCCACAAGGTGGTGAGAAGAAAGAAGACAATGAAAGTAACCTGATCTAGAAAGGAAGCAGGGAGTGGAGTGCCTGACATGAAGCTGAAAGGATGAGCTAGTCAGTGGCAAAAGAAAAGAGGGAGGAGAGATTTATGAGTTTGCAACAAATCACTTAATTACAGATAGAACTAATAAAGCTTTCACCTAAAACCTAGTTCTTAATGCAACTCCCAGACAGTTTGGTGTGCATCTGCTGATAAGGAGCTAGTTCAAAATAAAAGGAAAGCAAAAATCTTTGAGTGCTTAAAAAAACCCCAAACCAGTATGTGGGTCTTATCCTGCTGGCAAGAGTTGTGTGACTACAGTCAGCCAAGTCCAAGCCATGGGTGTTTAGCAGGCAAGAGAGGCAGACTGGACTCTAGGAAGATCAGGGCTCTAATTCTGAGGAAGCAGCTGACAAAGGCACATGGAGGCAAACACCCAAACACACTGCCGGAAATAGAATCTACAAAAAATGGCCTCTAGATAGTTCAAATTAGGGGCACAGACCAGGCCTGATTAGAAAGTCTACAACTATAGCCTGAAACTAAGGGGTGCGGGGGGTGGAGCACTGGTGCCCCTAAAGAAAGTTTGAATGCTGTTTAATTCAAAGCAAATGACTGAAAAATCGCAGGAACCTCTCTAATCCCATCACTGACACCTTATTTTTCAGCCACCTTATCTAATCTTTTTTTTTCAGCAGGAAGAGAGAAAAGATTTTATTAATTGAATTAATAAAATCCCTTGTTGACTCCAGTCCATCGTGGGTGATAACAAATCCTTTCCAGATGGATTGTAATTTCTGTTAAATCTTTTATTCCTCTGTCAATCAGCAACCCACAGGGCATGAGAACTCATTTCTGGCCATCACTGGCTTGGTGCTAGATGCTCAGAGGTAACCATAACAGCTCTTTAAAATGACTTTAATCCAGTTTGAGACTGCATTCAAAATCGTTTTCCTTTAGTAACCCCACACAGATGAAACAGTGAATCAGGTCCCAGCCTTCAGTCTTATCTTTGAAACCCTCTCTTTCCAAAACTTATCCAAAGATGAGTAGGATCTGCTAACATTAAGTCTGATTCAAGGACTAGAGGCTGACATTTAAAGATGTGCTGTGTGTTGAGGTTCATCCTCTAGCCCTTTATCATTACAGATCACTCTTGGGGTGTTGCTCCATATTGTCATGAGTGTGTGTCTATGTTGCTAAATTACTGACTGCGGCTGCTTTCACACATACTTTAGGAAGCTGTACTAATAGCATGATCGAAGGTTGCAGGAAGTAAGTAAGAAATGCCATCCTTCTTATAATTTAAAAAAAAAAAAAAGGACTGGACAATCAAGAGCAGAAAATCCTATTTTAGTGCTGAAGCTCTGTGTGTGCATATCATTAATTAATCTCTTTGCACATCACAGGATTCTGCCCTTCGATTGAGCCATTAATCAGGCTCCAAAAAGGATGCTAGGAGCTCTCTCCCCTACTTTTCCTCGCCACTCAGAGGGCAGCCACAATGAAGACCCCCATGCCGTAAGAGGGACTGAAGGCTCCTCCTAAGCCCATTATGGATAAGGAAAGGTGGAAAGAGCGATACAGCTTTTCTCAGCCATTTTTAAATATATCCTTTTATCATCACTAATGCTTCTCTGCATCAACTTGAAAGAACAAGCTCCTTCCCTGTTCAATGATAGTTAAAGGATTAAAAAAGAATTCCCTCGCTGTAAGTCACTGTCGCACACAATACAAATCCCTTAACCTGAAGTAAACCCAAAGAAAACATTTATTTAAAAATAAAGGATGGGTGGGAGGGGGAGACACTGAAAATCCCTGCCAAAAAAGAATCTCAAAGCCACTTGGTTGTTGAAAACAAAGTAATAACAACTTACTAATTTACAGGAGGGAGCATGTTCTCAAACTTCAGCCCAAATTTCCAAGAGCTACAAAGGGACTCAGGAGTCCTGACAGCATGGCCCAGAGAGATGACCCCACAGCAGCGCAGGGGTTCAGGCAGGCTGCCTGTCCTGCCCTCTTGGCCACCCTCAAAAGGGGACAGTTTAGAAAAATGACAGCGAGGGGGTCTCAAAGGCTGAAGCAAATAGCTAGGAGAGAGGCATGAAGACTGTCTTAACCTTTTATTTTGCACAAGCTAGCAATTTAGTAGTGTACTTTTTGCAGCCAGGTCTCTACGGCACAGGAAGCTGCAAAATGCAAAAGAAGGGCCAGACATGAGCCCGTGATAAGCTACACTTCATTAGACCTAGGTCTACATTTCCAACCGAAAAAACTGCTCTTCAGGCAAGCTCAAAAAGAAACCATCTACTTCCATTTGGCATAACCATTTCAAAACAACTCCAGTTCCATTAATTTATCTAACCGTTGTGTTCACATAAAAGCAAGTAACAGCAGCACTGAATGCTGCAATGAACTAGTATGCTAAATGATTTCTGACTCCTGTCTTTAGTGGTCACTTAACTCTGAAGTGAGCCAATGAAAATAATGTTTATTTTAAGGACTAATAAAGAATAGCCTTGATAAAATAAATCAGGTTTATTTTCCCTAGTTATTTTTCCTATTTCCTCGAATGACTTACCTATGCTTATTGAAATACCATTCCCGAGTACCTACAGGTAGACAGTTAATGATTTTAATAGGAACAAGGTTTCAACCACTATGTTCAGATGTTAATCACAACTGTGTAAAATCATATTCCTAATAATAGAATTAAATTCTGTACATGTTCACACAGAGCAATATGTACAGGGATATGCTAATACTAAGTTCCTAGTCTCAAGCACAACTTTACTTAGCCTATAGGCATAGGTTATAAACGCACACATCTTTTTCAAAATACATTTATAAAAATACATGCACATGTAATATTCATACACACACATCCAATGTACAGGTATAACATATTCAAGATGTGTCCTGGTTTCAGCTGGGATAGAGTTAATTTTCTTCCTAGTAGCTGGTATAGTGCTGTGTTTTGGATTTAGTGTGAGAATAATGTTGATAACACACTGATGTTTTAGTTGTTGCTAAGTAGCACTTATCATAAGTCAAGGATTTTTCAGCTTCTTATGCCCTGCCATCATGAAGGCTGGAGGGGCACAAGAAGTTGGGAGGGGACACAGCCAGCACAGCTGACCCAAACTGGCCAAAGGAATATTCCATACCATATGATGTTGTGCCCAGCACATAATCCCTGAGGAGTTGGCCAGGAGAGGCAGGTTGCTTCTCAGGGACTGGCTGAGTCAGCAGGTGGTGAGCAATCGCATGGTGCATCACTTGTCTTTCTCGGGTTTTATTTCACTCTCATTTTGTTATCTTCCTTTTCATTATTATTTTATTTTTATTTCAATTTTAAACTGTTCTTATCAAACCCACAAGTTTTAATTGTTTATGAGTCTCCTCCCCATCCCACTGGGGCGGGGGGGGAAAAGGAGCGTGTGAGCAGCTGCATGGTGCTTAGTTGCTGGCTGGGATTAAAACACGACAAGACACCATCCAACAAATGAAAGAAGAGAGGATTCTGAGTATGACTGAAAATAACATAATAGCACATTATAAGACTTGGTCTTTGCACAGATTTCCTAGAAATTTTGTGTGGATGACTGAGGACTGCCTGTACATCTGTAATGTTGAATGCAGAGGATGTCTGGACATCTGGTAGCCCAGTTGAAGGTACTGTATGTCCAGAAATCTTGGCTGTGCACACTGTACAGGCACTAGTGAAACTGCATAGCACACGCACAAGGAGTCCAGTAATTTAGGAAAATGTTGGGTTTAAGGTGCAGGCAATGAGGCAACTCATGTATATTTAAACGCTCACTTCCACAGAGCTTCCAGCTAATTTTCTGAGCAGGAAAGAATCAAGTAGACAGTCATGGACATGAAGCTGGAAGCTTCCTGCACTTATCACTGAAGCGCTGCTTCAAAGATGCCTTAGAGAGAAATATAGTACCTCTAAGATTCAAGACAAGGAAATCCTCGGTGCTACATATACTGACAGTTATCTTCACTTTCATTCAGCAAAAAAACACCTCTTTGGTTAAAAACTGAAAATAAAACACAATACACCACCCATTTTAAAAATAAGTATAAATAATTTTGAAAAAATAAAAAGAAAGAACTGATTTACTAAGTTAAATTAGAATCAAACACAATACCAATACAGGCTGGGCAGAGAATGGACCGAGAGCTGCCCTGCAGGGAAGGACTTGGGGGTACTGGTTGACGAGAACCTCAACATGACCCAGCAATGTGTGTTCACAGCCCAGAAAGCCAACTATATCATGGGTTGCATCAAAAGAAGCGTGACCAGCAGGTCAAGGGAGGTGATTCTCCCCCTCTACTCTGCTCTTGTGAGACCCCACCTGGGGTCCTGTGCCCAGTTCTGGGGCTACCAATATAAGGAGGACATGGACCTGCTCAAGTGGGTCCAGAGGAGGCTACAAAGATGATCAGGGGGCTGGAGCACCTCCCCTGTGAGAACAGGCTGAGAGAGTTGGGGTTGTTCAGCCTGGAGAAGAGAAGGCTCTGGGGAGACCTTATAGTGGCCTTCCAGTACTTGAAGGGGGCTACAGGAAAGCTGGGGAGGGACTCTCTATCAGGGAGTGTAGTGATAGGATGAGGGATAATGGTTTTAAACTGCAAGAGGGTAGATTAGATATAAGGAAGAAATTCTTCACTGTGAGGATGATGAGGCACTGGAACAGGTGGCCCAGAGAAGTTGTGGATGTCCCATCCCTGGAAGTGTTCAACGCCAGGTTGGACAGAGCTTTGAGCAACCTGGTCTAGTGGAAGGTGTCCCTGTCCAAGGCAGGGGGGTTGGAACTGGATGATCTTTAAGGTCCCTTCCAACCCCAAACCATTCTGTGATTCTGTGATTTCTGATGCAAAGCATCTGAAGAAACTGTACTACAACCAAAACCCACCATACATTTCTTAATTGCAGAAAAAGGCAGCTAAGAAAACTTACACATGCTTCCCATGTTGGACATTCTGTACAAAGTAGTTCTCATTTCCCTCTCCTCCTTTGGCTGTCAAAATGAAGAATTGGGAACCATTTACCCAAAGATTGGCAGAGTCTGTCAAAGATTTAGCAGTGTAATTGATGGGAAATCTAGTATGTTTAGACAGCACTGACTGAAATCGGTCTCTACAACATAGTGTGCCAAAACTCTTATGTCATTACAGAACATGTTGAACAAAAGTAGTCCAAGTTCTGGCAGCTTGTAATGGCAGCTTGCTTGGATATGACCAAAAGCAGTTTAATCCAAAAGATACAGAACATGGATTTACTCTGTGAACTATTAAAAATGAGTGCATGACCAGTAATATGTAAACAACACAGAAAAGGAGACTATTAAACAACAGAGGCATATGGGACAGTGGCATCACTGTCACTTAAGGAAACGGAGAATATCATGTTCTTCAGATGAAAAAAACCCAAACAACAAGGAGCTAGAATTAATAACAGGATAACTACCTATAAAGCTTTCTGACTACAATGGACGTCACATCATTAGTATTCTTGACTTAGACATCTTTGATGGTGAGGAGAAGCCTGGAAACTGCAAGCAGAGCAACAAGCAGCAGAAAGAGATCAGGCTCAAACTGCAAGGTGAATTTAAATACGTACTTCTCCCTCAAGGGGAGTTTAGTCAAGTAACACAAAACACATAAAAAAATATTTACCAAAGTATAACTCTCCACAAGGGCATCCGCACACTGCTCTCTTGCACCATATTGACAATTTGAGTTATTCAAAGTGGGACTGCCAACTCTATTGCCAAGTCCACCCCAATGCTCCTCAGTGTTCAGCAGCTCTAACTAACAAGACGCAGCAATTTCCTAACAAATATGAATTAATATCATTACCAATTAGTAGGAAGGTTTCAAAATAAAGACTATATTCACTCACACAAGAGGCTACTGGCATGGTCAGTATATCAAATGTGGTATCAACAAATACTTGTGATTTAACTGTATAAAAATTTTTTAGATTAAATTTCCTTCAGGGCACATTTTCTGTGATATGCAGGTTTAAAGTGAATGCTCAGCTTTTACATGCTAAGCTATGTTGTATTTTTGCTGGTTTTTTGTTTTATGTGTTTTTTTAAGATGTCTCTAGGCAGACAAAAAGGTTATGACTCCAAGCTCCCCAGAAGGCAGCCAAGAGTATCTATTGGGAGACAAGCTTTCATAGATCAAAGAAAAGAAACATCCTTCCCCGAAAAACAAAACTATTAATGGTCAACTGAATTCTATCTCTTTTTTTGGCTGGCATACTTAAAAAATGTAGTTGTAACCAAATTACTCTCTGCCTCTGTCAACTCATCATCTAGAATCAAAGCTGTGTAATGCCAATGCAAGTTTGTAGTAGCAATGATATTGGAAACTGTAATGGTGTAAAGGATATAAAGCAAGGCAAAATCTGTTATTACATTTCTTGACCAACTGTTTAGATGTGTAATCTCAAAAAAAAAAAAAAACCCACAAGGAAAAAAGTATTTTTGTGCTTACAAGTTAACGGAGTTTAATAAAAACAAAGATAAACTGCAAAGTATTAGTCTCAAATACGTAAAAGCGTATGCTTACTAAGATTAGTACAATGATGTGATAAAGAAACTCAGATTAATTACCAGTGAAAATTAGTGACATTTTTTCCCCCCCAATATCTGCCATACCTTGAAGGAGGATTTTATAAAAAAAGAAACTGCATTAAAATCCAGCTTCATAGTTTTTGTATTTAAAAAGAGAAAACAGCTTTATATAAATGCATTTCCTGCTACTCAATTCTGCATAATTTTTGTGGGTAGCAAACCATACAAATCAACCAAAAATATGGAATTTATAAGTGGGAAAAGATGCATGCCCTAACTCCAAATTAACAGTAAGATAGTGATGTTTTCTTTATCATACTATTTTTGCCAGTCTATTGCTTCATTGTAACAATAATTCTTTATTTCTTCACCATGTTATATATTATACCTAAGAAATACAGGGAAAGGCAGGAAGTGTTCGGGATTATAAAGAGTACAGATAATAGATCATTATTTCAGTATTCTGACATATGTTTTTTTAATGAAATGGCTGAAAAGGAAATAAGATTCACCTGAATCATGTTTTCCTTACGAAGAACCTATGCTGATTACTGAGTAGCACTGCCACAGATGCTTAACCATCATGCATTAATCCCCTCAAAAGCATGACATTGATTAAAGAAAAAAAACTACATAAAAAGAAGTGACATTTTTTCTGACATTTTTGAGCACAAATCTTCCTCTTGAAAGTATTTTTAAATAGCTGGTGTAAAAATATTGTTTTAAAAATCAAAGTCAAATATTACATGCCTTCATCAGCTAGAGATTAAGGAGAAAAAACAGCCAGTTTGCTGAAGGTGAAAACAAAATCACTAACAGTGGAAACTTCAGAAAGCTGCTCCAGGGTTTCTCTCCCCTCTGCAAAACTGGGATATCACTAAAGCTGGTAAAGACCAGTTGTCCTCATAGAAGCAAAAGATGGCCCTGATCCTGCAGATAGCTTGCAAGTGAGTCCAGGACTAGGGTGGATGAATTGAAATAATTTCTTTTCTATGGCTTGTAATAGCAGGATCATCTATATTCTGCACAGAAGACAATACATTGCAGGCAGGCAAGCAAATTAGATATTCTTGGGGTTTGCAAGCTGAGCCTGTTATTTATCATTAACAACCACGGTAACTATGATGTAAATGGCCACCTGTTTAAATTACTCAGGTACTTGTGTTCCAGTCAGACTACTGGGAAATCTAGGCACATGGGGTTTTAAGGAAGGAAGTCTATAGTTCAATAATTGAGTTTGATCTTACTAAAAAGAGGAATCCTTGGGAAAAAAAACATAAACATGCAGACTGAGGAGTAACCATGCATACAAACTTCTACCACATGTGCACATGCAGAGAACGGCCATATCCTAGATAGTTCTCTGTGGGGCAACAACTTGATTAAGTGGTTTAACTCCTGATCTTCCTTCTGTCTTCTGTCCCTGGCTGCTCTCCTCTGTGCCCAGCACAGCTGCCTTAATTCAGAGCTGCTCCTTGATGGGCTCTAACTTCCTGGCCTAAATTTAAACAACACCATTTTGTTCCACATTTCCTTGTTGCAATGCATTCAGGATTTACACATACCATTTCCCAAACAGACCGTGTCAGATTTTGTGCAGAAGAAATCCACACACAAGTTACTTAGACCACGCACTGTCTCTGCCCAGAGAGCTGACTTCTGGACAGGGATTCTAGGAAGGCTTCTACGAAGTGATTCAAAAGGTTTTATACGCACACTTATTAAATAGCTATTTCAGAAACTTCAACAAAAGCCACTGGATATAGAAATCAACTTACCAACTTATATTACAGGCCACATTTACCATCTCAGCAATGCACACATTCCTCCAAAGTGTGAAGCAGGGGGATTCCCACCTCACAAAAACTTCAGGTTTTCTTTGGGTTTGGGGGGTGGTGGATTTTTTTGGATCAGTGTAGCTTGTTGATTATACTTTGTATCATAAAAATACTGCTGAGATTTCAAAGCCTTACTGTGCTAGTCCATTTGACAGTGTCAACAGTCTGCAATATTTTGGTTGTTAAATGAACATTTCATTTACTATGCAGCTCAGGGAAGTGAATTAGGAAGCCAAACTGATTTACAAAAAGATGGGCATGGAGAGTTTTTGGCACAAACAGCAGCCTGATAGGCTATTAATAGGAAATGCAGCCTTAAATAGTTAAGAATTCCAAAAAAGATGTGAAGAGCTTCTCACTGTATTAACAACTTTCATTTTCTTAAAACAATGCTGTGGTATCCCCAGAGAAGTTCTTGGATATAGAACAGAAATGTTAAGCCTTCGCTCTTGCTCTTACTAGCCAGTTTTCTTAGACAAAAGCTTTAGGGCAAACTACTTTCCACTGCTGGAAAATACCCAGACTTTACTCAAAGGGTTAGAGATTTTATAGCATGTATTTGTTGCCAACTCTCTGTCAATTTACTTTCCAACTAATTTAACACATCTTGACTCTGAAGTGTTTTTTATTTTCTCCCCTGCTGATATCACAATGTCAGAGATCAAAGGCTCATTCCCATCTTCCAACTCGTGCTACATTCAAGTAAATTACCAGATATGTTACAGAAAATTTGCAGCACTCACCCAAACATGGTCACAAGCAACCCAACAAAGCACTGAACACAGCACAAAGTCAGGGGTACTGACAAGCCAGGGCTGGAAAGGCAAGCTAATGAACTAAGAAAATGTCTCCTGTACCAAGCAGGCATTTACACATGTGTGGGCTGGAAAGAAAAACCCCAAAATCCTGTGGGGGATGGGGTTGGGTGGGGGGATGGGCAAATAAATGAAAAAAAAAAAAATACAGAGGATTTCTTTTAGCTTGTTTTACCAAAGCTAGTAAATAGATCTGTAAAACTTTGGCAGGTCTACACATTTTTTAACCTGTTCTTACCCACACACATGAAGAAGGACTTGCAGAACGCTCAAAAGAAAATAATGAGCAAATATCTAGTAAAGACCAGGTCAAGCATTTCTAGCTCACCTCTCTACCCCTTTCATCATAAGCTAATCCTCCTTTGGCACTGAAATAAAGAAATACAAACAGAAATCCCTTCTGCGTTGGCTGCCTGCCTGAACTATAGTGTCTGTAAACTTTCATTGAAAACCTGGTTGAAGTGAAAATGACTTTAGTGAAGACAATTCATTGCTACAGACATAATGTTTCATAACAAAACGTACCTGACAGTTCAGCTTTATGACCTACATCAGAGGAAAAGACATAGGTATATACAACACATGGCAAACATGCACAGAAAATGGAGAATAATTGGGGTTTGACTTGAGGTTTGTAAGAACACTTCAAAGTAAGAGACCTGTGATAGCAGTGATATTGCACATGGACAACAAAAGAGGGGAGATGTTTTCTCAATTCCACTTTAACTGCTCACTCTCTAGTGCACACCAAAACCACCCCTCTCCGCAGCATTCTCAGTAATTAGCTCTGATATCTTGAAAACAGTAAGTAAAAGATAAATTAGCTGTGCAGAGGGATTAAATTAAGCCAGCACCATGGCTGGATCAAAGCCTGGATCCCAGGATATTCTGCAGAGCGCTCCGCAGCAACTTAACCAACAATTAGCAAGAAGTATCTAAAAACCCTAACAAGAACAAAGAAACCTTAATGAAGAAAGCATATGCTACCTGCTATGACCATCAGAAAACAAAACAGGGTGAAAGCACTAACTGAAAAAGCTTCAACATGTTTATTTTAAAGTATTACAGAAATGAAAAGGTTGCTAGTTTAAGACTGCTGTATATTAAGTGCATCTGGAAGACTATTCAGGATCTTCTACGCTCCCTCCTTCCCCAACTTGAATGCAATTAGTGTGTCAAAGCAATTTCAGTAATACTTTTGCATAAGCCAAAACTGGCTAACAAGAGGAAAGCAAATATTCCAAAATCACCATGGTAAATCCAAATGGACTGCACCAAAAATCCCAGCTGGCAAATCACCAAATGCAATTTTTGACCATATCCCAGTGGTTTTCATGCCATATACCTTGAAGCTATTTGACTGTACTACCTTATCAGGTGGAATGGCTAGATTGATGGGAGGTGATTAGAGTCAGAGAAATTCCTGGTTGGGGCTGAACTACCCAGGGCATTAAAGAGGAAAAAAAGGAGCAGGACAAAAATAGAGCGAAACATACAGGATGACTGAGAACTCATTACAAAGGGTTTCTCCTGCTTTTCTGGGAGAGCTGCAGTGACAAGCGCCAACGATGAGAGAAAACTCGAGAGACAAATCTCCACTGTTACTGGGGTTACAAAGACAACAGCTTCCACAGAGTGAAAGCTGTCAGGTTACAGAAGTCAAGCAAGGGATAGATTAAGGTATTTAATTTAGATAGTGAAGTAGGTTTCTTTTTTCCTTCCTCCTCCTTTCTTACTTTTTCTCCCCCTTTTACTAACATAACTGTGTTTGCATTGCTAATGACCCTACCCCTTTTCTGTTGTGCACTACAGTTGCCATACAGCAGGCAGACCTACCAGTTGGACTAAAATTGAAATGGTGACCGGCAGATAGATGTTTTCAATTAAGTTTGTATGATTTTTTTTTTTTCAGTCCTCTTTCCAATAAATGGCAATTGCATGCATCTTGATTGTGTAAATCTAAAATATCCAGCACCAGGTTAAATATAACGACTGTCACGTTTCCTGGATCAAACTCTCCAAGGCTCTCAGCTCCTGTTTAGAGCTGTTAGGTTAACCAGCCCATCTTTAAAGGGTTTGGCAGGCAGCAAAATAATCAGTCTCACTGCTACTCCCCAACAAACACACTTTCCAAAATGACAAGCCTTCTACCTTTTGATTGTCAAAACAGAACCAAAAACCATGCTACCATTCTTCATCTAGAGCTGAAGTTGTACAAACAGCAAATGCCAAATCCCTCAAAACACTAGAGAGTCACATGTATCATCATTAGAAACACAGCAAAAAAGTTGTTTTCATTTGGATTATCCACCTATTCGGCCTCATTTAAAAAACATCAAACAAGCCTGTCTTCCAGACAATTCTTGAGCACACACTTAAAATTGAGTGTGGGTCCGTTCCACAGCTAACTGCATCCTTAATTACTCCTGTGTTTTCCTAAATCTGCTCATCCTGATACTGGGTCTACATAAACTGGGGAGAAGTACTAGTTGTATTAAGCAACAGCAAAGAGTTAGAATTAATCTTACAAGGATGAAAAAATAGTTCGGTCTAATGGTGAGAGCAGCCTGTCCACACAGAGCCAGCCAACTCAGGCTATAAAATCCACCTGAAAATCTGCCCTCTCTAAAGCAGGTTATATGAACTCAGGTTGATGCTGTCTGACCGATTTTAATTGCCTTTTTTCTTTCATCTGTCGACTCCCTTGATATTCCTTATTCTTTTAAATCCACACACAATCCTTCTATGGCTTCGAAGTCAAGCATTTCAAAGCCTCCTCCCCGAGCAGTTTACCGTGTGCCAGAGCTGACTCTGTGCATTTCAGCATTAAACACTGATGCAATGAGAAAGGTTATTTTACCCACGGCTCCTTGAGCATGTGAGGGAGCTTTCTTTTACCAGGAACGGTCTGTTGTCACCTTGGCAATCCTCCATTAATATGACTTGGGAGACAGTGCTAAGCTGCAGCCCCTGCTTCTTTAGCTTTTCTTCAGAGAATTAGGAGCTCTGCATCTTGATAAAATGACAGAAAATCTTCCTCAAGAATGAAAGCGATCTTCTAGCCTTTGATTGCTGAAAGCATGCTTGATAAATTGAATGGGAAGGCATAAAAAAACCCAAAAAAGGGGGTGACTGAGAACAAGAGATCTTAACAATGAAGCTCTTATGTGAGGAAGATTCAGGTCATCAATTTTCCTTCAGTATGAATCAAATACTGTTAACAACATGGAAGCGGCTCCATGATAAGACACACAGACGCACTCGAGAAATTTAATGCTTTGCCCCTCATCGCAGAATTTACAGCATTTAATCGACCAAATGGAAAGGCAGAGGCTCTTATCAACTGGAAAGCGGGAGGCGTGACAGGAGCGCGGAATGGGATAACGAATGCACAGTGAAGTCATAGGGATGCTTGTGAAGCCACTCCAGTGTCTCAGCGACACTGAAGTTCTCAGAGATAATTAAATTACATCTCCCCCATGGGCACAATCTAATCTGGGATATGATGGAAGTAAGGGATGGCCTCTGTTTTCTTCCATGCCCCAGAGGACACAGTATCACTGAGTTAGATGCCTGACAACTCACATCAAGGTTTGCATCCGTATCAAGTGAGCTCTTCTACCTTCACCCAGAAGATTTCCCCCTCTTCTTCCTCAGATCCTCTCTCCAGGCTCCTTTCCAAAATACTTTCCTAGAAATCTCTCTCAGACATCACACAGACTTCTATCCCTGCTATCACTCCATTTAATACTGACCAAATTTGTCTGCCTTCAGGTTGTGCCTGCTGCGTGTCTTGCTCTCTCACCATTCTCTAAATTCAGTTTGCTAGTACACACCACGTAGCAGGTAACACCAGCAACCTTTCTCTCCCCCCAAAAAGCCCCACACCAACAAAACCATATCATCCAGCACTGTATAAGATGATCCAGTTGTTCACCAGGCTTTCATGCACATCTCTTCTCCCTCAAAGATGCTTACAATATCTGGGAAGGTTTTTTCGACCAAAATTTCTCTAAGAGGCAGAAGTACTTCTCAAGCAAAAGAGCTATCTGGTACGGATGCAAACTTCTATGTGCAGAAAGATCTTCATTAAACAATGTAAAGGACACAATATTTAATTAAAATGATGACTCTGCTAATACAGACACTGCCATTCTTCCCCATTACTTTTTTAATGGTGGTGGAAAGGATACCAAGTGAGCTTTACAGATCATCCAATATGTTTTTTTGGCATCTATTGATGTAACCACGTATTTTAATACACAAGAATGTCACAAACATTAAGTTTTCTAATATTTCTCGGAAATAGAATTTTACTACTGTTCACAAGTAACCTGTCCCACATAAATTAATGCTAAAATTAATATATAGCACCCATTTCCACATCAAGCAACCTACAAGTAGAAAATTGAACAGAAACTGAAGGTTATTGGCAGTAATAGTTGCAAATGGCTATCGAGGGTACTTCTCCCTGCTCACAACACTCATCTAAACATTGATTCAGCACACAAAATGCATCTTCAGGAATCTGAATGGGACCTGCTAGCACATTTTTTTATTATGTTAGCTGAATCACACCATCTTTTGGCTTCTGGAGAGTCAAGAGACAAATATATTCCTCTAGTATTGACGTTGTCAGTCTCCCCAACACATTCTTCCCAGAGTTTCTGCACTGACAAGTGTTTCATTCTTTCTATTGATCCAAAGCACACATTAAAATGGACTGCAGAGGAGGAATTGGTCTGTCCTTACTTTATTCAATGCTTGCCATTCCATAAGGCCAAAACCCCAGTGCCTTTAAATTACAAATAGGGACAAATTACAACTTCACGTAAGACGTGGCAGATGCCTGTCACACCCAGCTTTCCTATCCAGTTTGGTCTCACCTTCTGTGAAGATGCCAAAACTCTCCTGCTGCCTTGATGCAGCCACAGGGCCCAACCAAGGATCTGGGAGAGGTTCTTCTTGCACTGTGACATTTGTGAGTGGATGCTACCAATGCCACTGATGCCCCACTTTGTGATCACCTAGTACAAAGCCATCATCTCTGGCATGGGATGGAGCCATGCTTCTCTGGAATGCATGCATTTACTTGTGGAGAAAGGGCACTGGTGGACAAAAACCTCACCCAACATTCTGCATTTCATGACTAGAAACACAGTCCTCTCTTGAGCCTTGCAGGAATGGCCCACAGGGCTGCGATCTCAAGGTGGCATTTCTCTTTTGACAAGCTGAAAGAACAGTTTTCATTGAAGAATAACACAATCAGGCAAACAATGATTAAAGAATAATTATCACACTGCATTTGAATGACAATCCATCCTCTCTATATCTAAGTACACATCTAGGCACACAAACAGGTAACCAACTTTTTCATCACAGGAAAGACTTTTTGAATGGCATCGCTTCTTGTTTCAGATAACAGAATCTACTGCACATGTCAACTGAGGGAAAGTCTGTTTTATTCAGGTTGTTTTTGAGAAAGCACACAAGAAACAAAATTGTAGGAACACAAGAAATGCCAGAGGCTTTGACCATACAACTTGGCTCCCACTGCCCTGCTGAAATTCTCATTTGTCTGTCACCAATACAGGTAACAGAGGTACACAACAATGAAATACTATTATTGCAACTTAATTCTTGGCCTGAATAGGCATATGCTTTCTATTTTAGGACAACACAGAATGGCAATTATCCCAATGATCCACACACTGCATGTTTCTGGGTGGAATTGGGATGAGGAGTGGAGGGTGTGCTTGACAAACCTGATCTCCTTCTACCAGAGGGCAACCTGCTTATTGGATGAGGGAAAGGTTGTGGATGCTGTCTACCTTGACTTTAGTAAGGCCTTTGACACAGTTTCCCACAGCATTCTCCTGGCAAAACTGGCTGCTCATGGCTTGGATGGGCACACGCTTCGATAGATAAAAAACTGGCTGGATGGCCGGGCCCAAAGAGTTGTGGTGAACGGAGTTAAATCCTGTTGGCGGCCAGTCACGAGTGGTGTCCCTCAGGGCTTGGTTTTGGGGCCACTCCCGTTTAACATCTTTATTGATGATCTAGATGAGGGGATCGAGTGCACCCTCAGTAAGTTTGCAGATGACACCAAGTTGGGTGGAAGTGTTGATCTGCTCGAGGGTAGGGAGGCTCTGCAGAGAGATCTGGACAGGCTGGAGCCATGGGCTGAGGCCAACTGTAGGAGTTTCAATAAGGCCAAATGCCGGGTGCTGCACTTCAGCCACCACAACCCCCAGCAGCGCTACAGGCTTGGGGAGGAGTGGCTGGAGAGCTGCCAGTCAGAGAGGGACCTGGGGGTGTTGATTGACAGCCGGCTGAACATGAGCCAGCAGTGTGCCCAGGTGGCCAAGAAGGCCAATGGCATCCTGGCTTGTATCAGAAATAGCGTGGCCAGCAGGGACAGGGAAGTGATCTTACCCCTGTACTCAGCACTGGTGAGGCTGCACCTTGATTCCTGTGTTCAGTTTTGGGCCCCTCACTACAAAAAGGACATTGAATTACTTGAGCGTGTCCAGAGAAGGGCAACGAAGCTGGTGAAGGGTCTGGAGCACATGTCGTACGAGGAGCGGCTGAGGGAACTGGGGTTGTTTAGTCTGGAGAAGAGGAGGCTGAGGGGAGACCTCATCGCCCTCTACAACTACCTGAAAGGAGGTTGCAGAGAGCTGGGGATGAGTCTCTTTAACCAAGTAATAAGCGATAGGACAAGAGGGAATGGCCTCAAGTTGCGCCAGGGAAGGTTTAGACTAGATATTAGGAAGCATTTCTTTACAGAACGGGTTGTCAGGCTTTGGAATGGGCTGCCCAGGGAGGTGGTGGAGTCCCCATCCCTGGAGGTGTTTAAGAGTCGGGTTGACATAGCGCTGAGGGATATAGTGTAGTTGGGAACTGTTAATGTTGGGTTGACAGTTGGACTGGATCATCTTCAAGGTCTTTTCCAACCTAGACAATTCTGTGATTCTGTGTGGGAAGCTGCCCTCTTTCCTCTGTTGAACTTGCCAACGGTGTGTCTGCACTGGAGAAGGGATCAGAACTTTCGACCACACCACTGTCCCTCAGCATTTCTGTCTGTGTGCTTATCAAACTGGAAACTAGCTCCATTTTACTATGCAAGAGCAACTTCAGAGGCAATTTGGGGACTATAAATAAAAAGTAGGAAAGAAAGTGGCTTGGTTTTGAGTTTTCCCTGAGCAAACCACACGTTTTATGATTTTCAGGACCAAAGTGACAAATTCCTGACCGTGTCATAGAGGCAATTAAGCAATCACCCAGAGATACAGACTATCAGACAATCCTGCTGTCAGCAGCAATCAAAGGCATCAAATACATCTGCAACAAAAGGGATCAGCAGAAGTAGAAGTATCAGTGACATCAATGCATTCCAAACAACTTACAGGAAAGTAAACACCACAGACAGGCAGAAAAAGAAGTATCTCTCTACACTGAACTGATATATAAGCCTTAAAAACCCCAGAAGGTGCTTGCACTGAGAAAAGCAAAAGCATAGTATTGGCAAGGCAGCTGGTTAAAAGAAGAGAAACCTATGCCACTTGCCCCAAGGGTGCCCAAGAGCTCTAACACAATACTAGGATACCAAAAAAAGAGAATAGATAACAACATGCATATTATTATTATCTGGTGAAACCTACTAAGCCAGTGACAGCAAGGATCAGAGAGGAGAGGAGACAAGAATTTGCCCTGAAGGCAAATTTTACCACAATTGTCTGCTTCAGGACTACTCATGTCCTAAGCACTTCTCTAGTTTAATCTCCATAAAATCAGTACAGGTTGATGAATACTCTGAATTTTGAAAATAATTTCTTTATAAAGAATAAAATTTATAGTGATAGCATGTATTTGCATATAATGTAAGTGGAAAAGTCACGAGCAAATAGATGAGTTTTGACATGACTCAGTCTAACAAACCCAGAAGAAATCACTCCTCTCCTCACTGTATAAATCCTTAGTTCAGTGTTGCTGGAAACACTGACAAAGCACTATACGATCTTAACCAGAGGATTAATTCTATCCCAGCCAACCATCTGAAGCCTTTTTTTGGAAATGGCCCTTCCCCGCCATCCCTGCCTCCCCCCACCATTATAATGTAACTTAAGTACTTCTTTGTAGGTGTTTTGACTTCATAGCTAAAGCTCTTGCAGCTCAGAGTAGAAAGCCTCCCCATACCTACAGCTTTGGCCTCCTTAAAGGTATGATTAATAAAACACAGTCTGAGATACAGTCATTCAGGATAAATCCTCTTTTGGAAAAGATGAAAAATTCATTCTCTCCCCAGAGCCAAGCTGGAGCAGTCAGGAGTATTCACGTCTTTCTGCTATTAACTCAATTAAGCACGCAATAAGGATTGCTGGGTAAAATGCAGCGTGTATTTGTGTGCATGTAAAATGCAGACTCAAGGAGTCTTAAAATGCCCTTATAAATACAACAAAAATAGACCAATAAAATATTTTGTAATGACTATTTATGTGTGTATAGCAACTCATTATTTCAATTCTCCGCATCAGGGATTTCTTGTTTCTTTCCTCTACCCCTTAAATAAATCTAAATAAATTATACATTTAAAAACAGTCTATGCATCTATAACAACAGAAACAAATTTCATTTAACATCCAGCTGTCAAAGCCAGCCCTTCTGTCACTCTTTATTCAAGTCTGTTTTACATAATTCATGTCATCTTAATTATTTCCTTCTCTTTCTGGATAGGATAGCACTTAAGGACGAGCCACTTACAGCACAGTCATTTCCTTCGGAGATGATACGACTGCGTGACATGATCACTCGCAAAAAAATACACTGATGTTTTAAGGTCTCCAGGTGGGGAATTATGTAAATGCAGAACCTATCATGATGGGACATCACTTGATCTGCATACTACAGCAATAAAAATAGCAGTATACATGCATAATACTGTGTTTTAATGCAGACACACTGTGCTATTAATAGCCTCCCCCTTTTTGCTCCTTTAACTCCTTTACAAACAGATGCTGACAGAGTTTATGGGAAGCAGAGGAAGAGAACATTATCTAAAACTGGACTGAGATTTATTTTTACTTTTTTTCCTCCAAAGTCCCCAAATTAAAAAGTTCTAAAGCCTCAGCCAAGGTCCTTCCCATCCTCCACCACTCCATGCCATTAGTCAATTAGTAGGAATTACAAACATAGCTTTAATCACATGTATACTAAAATATGTCTAAAGCAATACAGGCATCACTCTAGAAATATCCTATCCCATTTGCACAGGATAAATAATTAAATTGTTTTAAGCGGTCTAATCTATTAATGCCTGGAGAGGCCTTAATTTTGGCCACTAAATTTCAAGAAGCTATGTTCGTCAATTCAATATAGTTAACAGCTATAAATCAACTTCCGCAGTGTACATGACTAATTAATTTACTACATGATGAAAAAAGCCAATTCCTCAAATTAAAGTTTCACTCTAAAACGTTCCTCATTCTCCCTATCACCCAGCACGTTTCTCTTCCTTCTCTGTCCTCTCTGAGGTCCTCTGCAGCAAAGGACCTTCAAAAGTGATAGGCTGGATCCTGCTAACATTTTCTCACAAGGATGACCACTGTGACTCAGGAAATGTTCTCAGTTGAACTGGGCCACTAATGCACAACAGTGCTTTGAATTACCCCAGACCCTCCAGAATCAGGCTTCTGATGCTCCAAAACATGGTTAGAAACATCACTGACTACAGACAATACCACTTCCCAGGCTATAAACTCATCTGGTTTTGGTTTTGCTCCCTGTGCATACAGTCCTGTATCTGCTGCTCCGCTGCCCAGATTGCTTTGCACATCATCTCAAGTTATTCAGAGCCTCAGAGAAGCATGACTGCTCGTTCAAAGCTGAACTGAAATGGCAGGAAGAGCCTCCACACTCAGGGTTTTTGCCATCTCAGAGCACAGCTCAAGGCCAGGAATATGAGTACAGATTTATCTGTTACCACTGACAGGGACACAGCAAAATTCAGGGGCTCCACCTCATTAGGAGCTGGGAAGATCAAAGGGATCGAACCAGCCACAGAACAAAAGCTTTGTAAAGTATTAACTTAACTTAAAGTATTAACTTAATTCCGTACCATGCAACCTCAAAGAAATCCCCTCTTCTCCAGTTGTGCGATGTACCTCACCAAGATACAGATTGCCTGTTCAGTGACAAATCTGAATGCGAAGATAGCCTACCCATCCGCTTCCTGTTATAATGCTGGTCATCAGAAGTAATTGAACATAGAAACTGCCTGCCCTGGTGGTGCTATCCCCATGGAAGGCGTTTGCTGGTGCAGCCACAGAGAGGTTGTATTGAACACGGCAGATTCTCAGCACTTGCAATCAGGGTGCTCTGACTGTAGTTGACAAAGCACAGCTCACCTAGAGCAGTTCAGGACCTAGACTTCCATACAGTCTAATAAAAGTCCCTGCAACCACATTAAAAAAAAGATACAAGGATTACTTAGAAATATGCAACAACAGCACAGGTTTCAAAGTAACAGAGAAAACACAGTGATCACCTGGGAGCAAAAGGACACTGAGAAGCTCCTAGGAAGAAAGAAAAAATCCAGCAGATGTAAAGCCAGGATAAAATAGGAAGTATTAAAAGCAAGAGTTACAGCTTTCTCCACTGCCTATTAATGAGATGATAATAAAGCGAAAAGCTTGGATAAGATGGAAAAATTTAAGTAGTTGGAAGTCAAAGGCTAAATTCTTGGGCATATTATGGAGCAGCTCCCTTGGACCCCATTTGCCTACCACGGTCTTATGCACTGTGGGCAAAAGTGGGATATATGGTCACAGTGTGAGTTCATAGATTAGGAGTCATAAAAGTTTGAAGGTGCCAAGCTGAAAGTCATGACACCTGTGTGGGATATTAAGAACGCAATTTTTCAGCATTATGTGTGGTGGAGCAGCACAGGTTTAACAGACATCCAGGGCAGTGCAACTTTCTTGCTTGCTTTGCGGTTTTGAAGAAAAACAAATGACCAACAAATACATATACCATAAAACAATCTGGATTTGCTAGTATGCTGCAACACTTATGGGGTCTTCTGGATGTTGATACTGGTTTTAATTCTCTGAAGAGGTGGCGAGCTGCTTCTGCCTTCCTTCTTGATTTTAAATCAGTTCTACTCTTTGTGTACATGAAAGGCAAGAACTGTGAAGTTTCCTCTTCAAAAAAGGCTGTAATTTGCTATTTTTTCTGTGCACATGTTGCTGTACTTTCTCATATGTATATTCCTCTCTACATATATGCAGTCAACCTAGATGTATATACAAACATGCCAAATGTTGCACATTAAAGAAATGCATATATTTAAAACATCATACTGTATACTGTCTATTTTGGCAATAGCCATCTGGAAGAAGAAAAAAGCATAGAAGAAATGCTTAATGTAATCAAACTAGATTTTGCACACTTCTGCCAACGTACAGAAAGAAAATTTACCAGCTACTCTTTGCTCTGCAAGCAAATTAACCATTGCTGTAATACCTTTATCCATACAGAGATACCCAGCCTACATCATATGGCAACCAACTTTAGCAGAAGACCGTCTTGCTTTTCAGTATATTTTTAACTGCCGCCAAAGACAGGGCAGGCACACTTTTATCACAGCTACAAAGGACATACCCCTGCAAATCTCAGCCTCTCAAAATCTTTTATTTTCCTGTGTGGTCAAAGCATTTTTGTACCATTTAGTCCTAGTTAAGCCCTCTCCTGGGCCAGTTCTGTGTAACCAACACCTGACCATGGCTCCTGTTGCAGCACAGGCATTTCAAAACTACCCAGCATTTACTCCAGGGCCTCATACTCACAACCAAGCTCTCCAGCCATTCCCGCTGCCAATGCTAAGCATGTCTTTAAATTAGCACCCCAGCCACTGTGGCTTTGTTTCTCTTCTAGCTGAGCAACACTGGACTGTGACCAAAGCCCTGTCTGTCCTATAGATTTCCTCCTTCCTATAACACCCTTAATAAAATTTGCAATATTCAAAAAGTGATGGGTTCTTGATATCACATTCCTCTTTCACAGCTGCCTTAGTCCTGCTGAAACACTGGAATGAAATTATGCATGAAAACTCTGCTGAGAATTTTCTTCTTCGTGGAAGAAGAAAAAATGCCTGACATGCTCAGAATTCAAATCACAACCAGAAGGGTCCTGATTCCATATACATGTTATCAGTATGGTACATATTTGAAAATTGCACTGTACTTGCCAAACTTGAGGGTGTTGCCCTGGGAGGAAAGGGATTAAGATGTAACCTTGGGTCAAAAGAGGTTACACAATCACGATTTCCCATACCAACACTGAGGAAATTAAATTCATGGTGGAGATACTCAGCTGCTGAAATGCAAGGGAACACTGGAAAAAACTAACATGATTAAAAAACATTTAATTAATTCTTTTACGCAGAAGAGCCGCAAAACACAGATTTGGCAGGAATACTCCTCAAACTCACTTACTTATTCATTCGATTTAGTGACCATGCTCTACTTTGTGAATTTTTCTTGATAATTCAAGCAGACATGTAAGAAAGTACACAGTTCCCACATATTGAATACATAGTCTAGAGTCTCAAAAATTAAAGTTTTTGAACTATGTATCCATTTTTGTTGCATAACTGTGTACATCTCAAAAAAAGACAGCTGAAAAAGGGAATATTTGTTTTTTTCACCTCTTAATTATGCTTTTTTTCCCCCTTAGTGCATCCATTTGGCAGCTAAAGGTTTCTGCTCTCACTGAAGGGTGAGACAACAGAGCCTCTCGGAGCCCTGATTTTTGGCACCACCTCACTCCTACTTTATGCTTGAGGCTACTTCCCCTCTGACTGATTCTTAATTTGAATAAGCTTTCACTGAAGACTGTATCAGAACTGCAGCAAGTTAATCTTATTAAAAAATACGAGTTTAAAAACTCAGAGCTTGATGTCAGGCAGGCTGTTTCCAAATTGGTATACTTAAGATCCAAATTAGATCATGAGCAAAATATTAAAAGGCCCTAGAGCCACTTAAGAGTGAACTTCCATTTCCAAAAGAGATTTCTGGACATTGGGAACCCAGAACTCTTGTCAGTTCAGTGGGAGTCAGGCTCCTGGCAGCAATGAGTGCTTCTAAGTGTTTAAACCCTTAAAATTTAAGCTACAGAGAAAGGCTGTTAAGACAAAGAAATTTACTTCACCTACTGTCAATACTAGCACTAATACGTGGGTCCTCCTGAAGGATACTTTAGTTATAGGGGGCTGCTACTCCCACCCAAGTCTCCTGACAAAACACACCTTTGGAGGACACTGTCAAACGGCACAGAATCTGTAAGCTGATGCAATGAGGTGCCTTTTAAGCACTATAAAAGAAAATCTCCATCCTCTTCCTCTCCCTTCACTCCTTATACTTTTGGTTTTTAAATAATTGACAAGGTTTAAAACTTCAGTTTCACTTCAGCCACCTCTGGGCGTAGAAGACTGCATCCACAATTGGCTTGTCAACACGCTCACATGTGCAGTTTGCAGCAAAGCAGGTGGCTGCTTAGTTGCCCTTAGGTCTTCTTGACTTCCAGCAACTTGGTGAGATGACCCACTGGGTGCTCGTGCTGCCTGGATGCCATCCAGGCCACAAAACCAAAGTTTGCAGAGATCTTCTGGAATGCTTCTACCTCCCCACTGGCTTCAGACAGCTCCTGTCATGCACATGGTGTTACACAAGCACCAAAGTGCTTTTTGGATCGCAGCCTGACACAACAGGCATTAGCCTGCATTGTTTGGTGCCAGGCTTTAACTCTTTACATCTAGCTACAAGTGCAACTAATCAACTGAAATTGATTTTCCAGAGCTCAGTCTAATCCACTGCACTGAAGGTGACCTGTATTATTTGTGTGTATGTATAGTTAAGGGGTTTGGGTTTTTTTAAGGTGTCCTGGATATTAGATGCCTGTATTCAGCTGTCAGCAACCTTACCAGTAATTCAAAAGGGTGCCAAGGAGCGCTTCTGACACAGGCAGATTTTAAAAGGATCCTAAAGATTTCTTCCCTGCTCCCCCAAATATCAACAGTGAAGATTAATCAATCATCTGCCTGTACATGCAATACTCCGTTACCCACGGGAAACTCATTCAAGGTAACAACTTGAGCATACCTCCAGTCCACCAACATCCCTGACAAGAGCATTGTGCTCTGATATGCATGATTCAGACCCTGGACACCTGCAATAAGCATTGTATTTTTTTCCCAAACTAACCTTGCTCCCTCCAACGCAACGGTTGTTTTTATATTTTACTCCACATATTTCCTAGTATTAGCATCAAGGACCAAAATTTTCTTTCCATCAGTGCTAGCTGGACACCACTGTAATCATTTAAGTGGAACAATCTGTTCCAAGTGACCAAGAGAGCTAATAATTTATCAGGAACAGAACAGGCATTTTGGGGAAGGACGTAATTATATTTGTGTGGTTTGTAATACTCTTGAGTCAAATGGGACATTCTGCATAATTCAAAGCCACTTGGGGAAAGGAAGAGAGGAAGCAGGCTTTCCAAACAGAAATGGCCTCAAACTCTCAAATTTATCACAATTTTTTTTTTTCTCTCTCCTCTGTCCTTTTGGTTTTGCTTAAAATAAAGAAAACCTTCAGCATTTGAGTAGGCTTCACGGGGTGGGGGCAGGGAGGTGGGGGGGTGGGAAGTGCAAGTAATAATAAAAAAATAACATCTTGCCTTTGTATGGGTAGATGATACAGCCTGAACTGGAATGCTGTACAGCTCATCTTGTCTCAAACGTGGCAATGCAGAATTAAAGAGTATTCAGGGAAAAACAACAAGAAACTTCACACACTTGTAACAAAAACCCAAAACAAATCCAGTATGAAGAAATATTTGAAAGAAATATTTCTTCCTTGGAGAGCAGGTAAGTTAGAAGCAATATGACAAACACATATGAGGTAGTGAACAGAAATGGAAAAGGTAGCTTGGATGCCTCTGTCTTCACAGTCTGAGGAGGGATCGCAATGAAATTAAAACCTCACAAAAAGCAATCATTTTTCACACAATAAGCTATTAAGCTGCTGGACTTAGAGCTCCTGGAAGTCATCCTGACCAGGGATGTGAGACTCAGAAAGGATTTGGCCATTTATATGGCCAGCAAGAATATCCAGCAATTGCAATTAATTCTATTAAAGAAAATCTAGAAAGAATATTAAAAATCTCGGGCACTGGGGTGAAAGTCCATTTCTAACTATGAGGGATCAGGACGAAAAAAGGTCTGGGGGTGGCAGAGACAGTCCCTGCCCACTAAGGCATGCTGTGTCCTGCCCTGAGGTGGGCAGGACAGGGCACGGGGGTAGACCAGTGACTGCGTGGGGAAACCCTGATCCCATTCTGGCATCTTTTCTTCCAGTCAGTTCCAAATCCTCCCTTCTTCCGTTGCATTAGTTTTATAGTTTTCTGCAGTTCTCTTGCCCATAACTCCACCTCCCATTCCTCACAGCGTCTCTGCAATAAAGTTTTTCCTTCTTTGTCGCTGGTCCTACTCTGGGTAAAAGCACGTAATATACTGCCTACTATGAACTGCAACTCTCAGTAACGGACTGAATGCTGAGGCCGTAATTCAGTCCGGAGGCTCTGCTACTGCCCATAAACTACTTGCTGTCTCCCACTTTACGATGTCAGCAGGACTCCAGCTGAATTAAGGCTTCTCCTGTATATAACTGACACCAATCTTATGCATAATGCATAGAAGATGGCTCTAATCATAAATTCCATATCCTGCCCTTCCTTTACATCAGAGATGCAGACCAGCATCTCTTATGCACTTCGCTTACTGATACATAAAATCCTTCTCCTGAATCATAATGGCAGCAAAGCCTTTTCTTGGGTCACTGCTTCCGATAAAAGCCATTCATTCCCTCTTTTCCCCAAAGAGGTTGAAATAAACTTCAATTCATCCCACTAACAAAACTCACACTTAAATTTAAGGACCATGTTGAACTGATGATCCAGGAACATTGCCTGTGTCAGTCTGTATTTCTGACAGTGGCAAGCAAATGATTTGTGCCTAACACCCATCTTTTGCCTGTTTGCATTTGGTATCAGCCGAGTGACCACACAAAATCCAAAGCTACGCTGTGGATGCCAAACTGCAAGTGTGCAAAGGTGAGTGAGGTCTGCAGAGAGGATTTCTGTACTTCTCTGCAGGAAACACCAAGCATACACACAGAGAGGGTATGCCATAAGCCAGCGCTGGTTTTACATGTCTTGGAATGGAATAAGGAGTTCAAGCTCCAAAGAATCCACAAATGATGCAGTCAAAAATGTGCTGAATGAAAGCTTTGAAATATCCTTGAGAATAGACAATCCCCTGTGTATAAACCCAATTTTGACCTCAGGCACAGACTAACTTGTACTCTTTTGTACATGAAGAAAGAAAAAAGCAAAAGAAACTGATATAGATGCATTACTTCAAAGTCATCCTACCTCAGAGCCCTTTAGCCATTATTACTAGCTGAAATACTAACCGGAGAAGGAGCATGCATGTATCTTTCTACTCAAAGTTATTTCTTTGTTATCTAAAGATAGCATAAGTCCATTTAGTTTGAATAAACCTTATAGACTATCTTGCAATGCTCTAAATCAATTTAAGCCTTGTGACAAAAAGACCAAGCATCTGAAGACCAAGCCCTGTGATGGCCTTTTAAGGCTGTCACGTTCAGGCAGACTGAAGATGTAGGAAGACTGAGCAGAAGCATCTTCGATGTTCATTGCCTGCACAATTTAGGCAATGGGCAAGAGGTGCCACGGGCAGCATGCAGATGCCTGGTTTTAAACTTTGCTCTTCGGGCACCTCGGACAATGCTTTTCCTGGTACAAAACCTGTTTCCGCAAAAAAATAGATAACAGTACCCAAGGGCCTAGAGCTGCATCTTCCCTGATCACCCTTCACTGCAGTTACAGGAAGGCTTTCTACGTGCTTGCACCCACCTCCTGCAACGTGGTAATAAATGTAGTATATGCTTCAACCAGTGGACACCACTGTCAGCAACATCTCCATCTTTGCTCAACTCTCCTTCCCGGGTACAAATTAATAGCTGCTGTTCTCAACAAGCCTCAAATGTTCAGAAAAAACAGATGACAGGAGCATGTTTCACACAGGTCTTCTCCCACTGGCAAAAGCTACACGCGGCAGGCTGCCAAGGGCTGGCCAAGTCCCTTCCCTCTGACAGGCCGGAGCCAGCCGCTTTCACACTAGTAAAGTAATGGATGGAGTAATAAACCTGGATTTTCCCTGCATGGTTTTCAGCACATCATGTGTTCAGCACTTCTGAGGCCACTTCAAGACATGATTTATCCAGAAGATTATCCCATGTCTTCTGTTTGACAGTTAAGGCCAGTGAGGGGGAAAAAAATGAAACGAAACAAAACAAAATAGCTGGCAAACTGAAATGGTCTCAGAAAACAGCAGTGATTAATTCCTCCAGCTTCCTCCAGCCTGCACACTTTAAGGAGGGCTTTCGCTTTGGCCATGGAGGCTGACCGTTGCACATTGCTTTCTAAGCCCAAGCCTGGATTTTCTCAAATGACAGTGCATCGGTGTCACATGCTGACACCAACCAAAAACCAGCAGCCATGACACAACACAACTGTCTATTTAAGTGTGGTGTTTTATAGATGGCCACAGCTACCAACTAGTACCCAGGGAAGCCTAAGGCATTATTTTTGATCTACACAGCCTTCCACAGTTTGGAACCTAATTACCTTCAGAAACTACTGCCTCCTCCTCATCTGTTACCATGGCAGCTGCAATCAGCTGAGATGCATGGTCTGACAAGCCCTAATTTACCAGGGCATCAGGGCAATTCCAGGGGCTGTTTCTTTCAGAATTTACTCTTCTGCTTGGGTTTGAAAGCATTTTCAGGAAAGGAAGAGGTAGGATAAATTAAGATTGTACAGGCTGGGAAGTAGTGACCTTTTTCAGAGTGATTCAACAGCTCAGTGCACACTGCTCCACCAGCGCTTACTGGGGTTTGTTTGTTTTATTTTTTTTCCCCTCTTAGTAATAGTATATGTGCCCCTGTCCCAGGGTAAAGGTACAGATGAGATTAGTAGATTTTGCTTCATTTAAAATATCTTTTCGCATGGTGAGAAAATAGATTATTTAACCAAGTGGCGAGGCTTGTTTTCTAGCCTTTAAAATCAGAATTCAGGGAACGTGAGATTCAGTATTCTCTATTCATTTCTACTGGTTACAGAAACTACTGTTTAACTGAAACATTAGTAGTTTTCCACACTGATGCTTTTTACGTGGAGATCTCAAAGCACCAGACTTATGCTTCCCAGAAACAGTAAAGTCTACCTTCCCATTGCAAATCTCAGTCCTTCAGAAATGCACTTCCCAGGCCATCTGTGTGATAACAAATTTAGAAAAATGAGTAGTATCTTGGCAGTCTTTGCGAAACGTATTCAGCATGCAGGGGAAGGTGGAGGGGTTCCTACCAAATGGGGCATTCAGTATCCGAGTCAGAGGTGATGACGTCTAAGCAGGGGGCTGTTTTCTGAGAAATACGCCATTAATTTTGTAGAACATGACACAACTGTGCTGCAATTCAGCTGAAGTCTGCTCATTCAGTCCTACTGATGGCCTTGTCATTACAGAGACTCCAGGTCTGCAGCTCTTCTTGTCCTATGCATCCTCCCCACATGCACCAGGACAAGCTACTTAATATAAAAGACTCTAAAAGAACATACCAAAATTGGTATGATCAAAACCAGTGGCCACTTTATGAATGATTAATGTGAATTACCATATCTGTAAAATACAGATAACCTACCTCTTTATTCTCCAACGCAAGAGCAGATCACTGGCATTTGAGAAGTGTCTTGAAAATCACAGGTGCTGATAGCATCAATAACAGCACACCATGAGATGCAATATTATTACAATAATAATGGCACTCGTTTCAGACTCCTGCATTTTTCAGGTCATCAACCAAAAACATTAACAAAACACAGCCCTTCAGGAGATGAAAAATCTTTGCAGTGTAATGCAAGCTGGTTCATACAACTCCCTTCTCACCCACCCTGTGCAAAGCGTCTGCTGCCATCCTTCTGACTACTGGGAGAGTTGTGAGTTCTTTTCCTCACATAAAAGGATTAGGCCCTCTGGCGAAACTAAATGAAAATCTGAGAGCATCAAGCAGCTGACAACAGTCTTATGCTCTTAATTGCATTTTTTTTTTTTTTTTTTTAACTCTAGGTCTTGACCTGCATGCTTCATCAATAATGCAGACTCTGAAACCACAGGGACAAACCACACCAATTAGACTCGAACCCAAAGGAAACTAGCTCAGCGACGCAACTGCAGCCCAGCAGGGCATCTAGTCCCTTCCCAGTTGTGCCTCTCTCAGAGCTACTAGAAATTCTGTATCTGCTCAGCCAGTGGAGGACACTAGCAGAGCTGCAGCCCCCACCTGCCAGCCCTGACCCACACTGCACCAGGGTGCTTTGCCAGGGACAGACGGCACTATGACCAGCTGCAGCAGAGCAGAGGGTACATGTCCTGCTGCACTGTGCAGGCTACACATCTGCTGGAGGAGCCACAGTTTCTCTGTCCTGTGAGCAGGGGGAAGTTCTGGCTAAGAGATACCTTGTCTGTGAGACACAAAATGGGTCTTCTTCAGGGAAGAAGAGAGGAGAGCGCTGAGCAGCTTTCAGCCCTCATCCCCAAGCCAGAAGTGGCAAATAGGGGCACACAAGAGCTCTGCAATGTTCTACTGGGGCAAATGGCAAAAGCTGCCACCTTTGTAAACTGAGCTCTGAGCTGCTGAGAGATACAAGAGAGTTCCCCAGCAAAGAGCTTTCCACATTTTCTACCTTCCAGATTTTGAAAAGGTAGAAGCAATTTTGCTTTGATTTTGGGAAAAGCTGCTGAGACCTGTGAACATTTCTCCCCTATCTTCTGTTATGCCTGCTGGTTTTGTCTTATTGTTCCATCCTTCCTTTTCTTCCTCCAGCTTAAGAGTAGCAGACAATGGTTGGGTAGACAAGGATCACTTTACTCCTGGTATCTGGAAAGCAAAAGGAAAACTCTGATCTTGCCTTTAAAGCAAAAAAATGCAATTGTTCTGTGTATGTCTACCTACATGCCAGCTTTGCTACTTGGACTTCCCCCTTCCCCCCATTTCAAAATTCAAGATTAAACCTACAGGGAAGGATAAGAAGCTCAGTAAAACAGAGTGTTTCAAATTACGAAGTTAAACACAAAGGAGGTATCGACAGTGCACAGTTCTGCAAACATGTATGCAAAACCTGATCTATCCATCTTCTTCCTTCCATTGGCTTCAACCCAGGAAAATACATGGCCAGGTCTTCATCACACAAAATGCTTAAGTACTTGCCTTCAAAAGAAGCACGCACTGGCGTTGTTTGTCCAAATCAAGGAGGCAACTAAACGTTTAATTCCCTTGCCTGAGTTCCAGCCTTAAATTTGCGTGGCACTTTTATGAGGTGACTAGCTCCACTGACTTGCAGTGAAACCACCAGCACACAAAAAGTAATACACAGATTTTGTCTTTCTGAGCTGGGCATTTCCTTGGTGGAAAGCATCCACAAGGAATTCAAGAGAGCATGCTGAAAGCTATTTTTTTTCTTTAGGGCATTTTTTTAATAGACTAAACGGCAGTGTTAACACTATAAAAACAAAGGAAACTCTTACGGGAATAGGAGGCTGCTTTTCCCTGTTGTTCGCAGAGAACCCCGGCTGTTTGAATGGATGATGTGTTAATTCTGTGGCACAGTTGCTCAAGGGAGGACATAGCGAAGTCTCCCATGGTACAGTGCACACAGTTTACAATGGGCATGGTTAGAATTTAATTGTTTGTTACAGCCCTCAAAAAGACATTTCTCCAAAGCAAACATGCTATGAAATACATTTTTCTGTAATCATATCAGAAAAACATCAGTCCATAAAGCACTCTCTGAGCTTTTATGGGCAGCTGCTGCTCGAATGCTTGAAGGAAGAGCTGGCAAGTTAAAAAACAAAATAGGCCACAGAGATTTAATTTCCTATAAAATAGCTCCCCACAAGCTGTTTAAATGTTCTTTACTTAGAGCAATACTCCGAAGATTTTAGAGATTTTCAGGGCAACGCTTGCAGTAAGAACTCCTTGTGTTCCCTCTGCTCAGGGGGCTCCACAAACACACCATCAGATTTATGGCTTTCCCTTTCAAAATAACACCACTACTCGTCTGCAAAATTAATTTAAATAAACATACAGAAGAAAGGAACATGCTAGCTCAATTTTTTTTTTTTTGGTGGGGGGGGAGCAATTGCTAATATCTACCATAAATCTGCTTACGCACAGCCTCACTCACATACTAAAAACATCTCTGTCTCACACATACTTTTCTTCCCACCTTTCCCTCTTCCCCTACCCACAGCCATGCCATAATATATTTAAGTCAGCTGTATAGCATTGTTGATTAAAAACTGCCAGCAGTTAGACAACTTATTATAAAACCTACAAGGAGGTTGTGTATTTATGACTGCAATAATTAATCAATGCATAATAAGCATGCACTGCGCATAACGTTTTTCTTTCCATACACAGACAGCTTCGATTACCATGCGGGTTACACTGCCACGAGGATCTTTAGTCCCCAGTCGCTGCTTCCTCACCCCGCAGCGTTAGCAAAGACAAGCTCATTGTATTAAAGCCTGCATTCATCTGAAAAGCCACCCAAATACTGCTGAATTGATTAATTTTGCAGGTAGAGGCTTTCAGAAGGAAATGCCATAGTTAGTTCCCCAACTACTAGGCTGTCACGATTTTCCTTTTAAACTACTTTTTTCAGAGGCTCAGCTATAAGGCGTACTTGGAGCTGTGAGCTGGCAGACTGATTTGTGTCTTAAGAACAGATTTCATTTTAATGGTTTTATTTTTAAATTGTTTCAACTCTTTGAATTAATGGAGATTAAAAAAATGAGACTGACATAAAAATGCAAAGTAGAGTATTTTTCCCCCTTTTAACCTTCCTTTTAACTAGAACCAGGTTGTATTTATTTCCAAGAAACTCAATAGTACCCAATTAATAACATGATTGCACATTTCTTCACAAAAATTGATCATCAAATGGCTTAAATGGAAAGAGTCACCACCCTTTCCTGAGCCTCCTCACTGATAAATGGCATGAGGCAAGGCCCCACAGATACTAATATTCAGTTAATAGGGATTTGTTTTTCCCTTGAAAGAAATACCCCATCAGTGGCTGTCCTCTACAGCACCACTTTCTGCCCCAAATGGGAAAACAGAGATGCTTTGCCCCAGAAATGCACTTCCCTGCCAACTCTCTGCCAAGCTGTTTGAGTCCGCAGTGACGATATCCGGAGCCGAGTAAGCAATGTGAGTTTTCATCCCAGCTCCGTGGGCACACAAATATGATTATGTGCCCTCCCTGACCAAAGGGCTAATTTTTATTGCAGACTTGCTACACATGGGGACTGACCAGAAGATTGGAGAGCTCTGTATTTGGCTTGGAAGCTAGTGCCTGGAGGATGCTACTATGTATATATAAAAATATTAATACTTTGTACTCTGTAACAGCCCACAAAGGGGATGACATGGTTTTATTCTGCCAATATGCAGAGGATTAAGGGTTTCTGCTTGAAGCCACTAACAACCTGAACAGGAGAATTACAGTAATTCCACTAAAACCATGCCGAATCCAAGGGACCGGCGGATGGCACGTTGTTACCCTTTCTGCTTGTCTTGAAAAATGTAACCAGCGCAATCCTACAAACAAGACTTCAACCAGCTAAGCAAGGAGGTTCAACTTAAAGAATGGGCTTATAGGACAATCACCATATGCATTGACGAGGACATTTTTCACGAGACCCCACAGCATTTTGAGATCTAAATCCTTGACATGGAGCAATTCTAAAGGGAGCTCAAAAATAGATGTTAGCATGTCAAATATAGATGAAACTTATGCTTTCTTTTCTGTTGCTCACACAACTCCATTTTTAGTGCAAAGCATCTCACAGAATTGTCTAGGTTACTCCATTAAAACCTTGCACTGCTTTAGCCATTAGGTCACCATGCAAACACTGTTGTCATGACTTCAATTAGCAACACTTTGCCTATGTCAATACCATTATTAATACCCTGAAATACTAATTTCTGTTACTATTTAACAGCCAAATGATCTGAATAATTATTCATGTGCAGTTATTAGGAGAAATGTACTGAATGAAATGACATGTCAAGAGCTGTGACTTACAAATACTTCCCGCAACACCTCACATCAGAAAATATCCTGAAAAATTCAGCAACAGTTAAAGGTTTTTCATAACCAGGATACCTCTAGGTTGGAATAAACTGTTAGGCCCTGGCTCTGCAATACAGGAGTCTATCTACACAGCGTGCATCTCAGTTACCATTTCCAGATACAGTAGCCACAGTTAACAGCTATAGTTATTATAGAGAAATTTAGTAAATCTTCTGCAAATCCAATGTGAATACAAGTCCTTGACTGGGAATTCAGATCCTCCCTAGAACTAAGCCTAGAATCACAATGAATGATGGAGACTTTGGAAAATATAAATGTTATTCTGTACACAAAATATTAATTGTTTAAAGGAGATTATTGGACATCTGTTTCAACGCAGCACAAAAACCAATGAATGTGCATTTGAGAAAGACTTCACTTACAGGTTAAGAGACTTGATATTTAGGCATTTCAGAGGTAAAACTGGAATGCAGCAAGTATCAAGATAACTGATTAGTAGTACTCACAGTAAACGTTATTTACATTGTGTGATGTTAACCCAGCTCTGTTAAACCCACAGTTTAGCAATGATAGCTGTAATTCTGTGCACATACATACAGACTAAATACCTGCATTTTCTCATGCAAACACACACACAAACTAGTGTGTACATACTGGATTAAAAAAAACAACAGTCAGCAAACAAAGAATATTAAATGTTATACCTTTGAGTCATAATCTTATAGGCATCTGGCAGATAACAGCGGATATTCTCCATCTGAGCAGGATCAGAGTCACAGATTTTATCATCAGTCCTCCCATAGTTGGCACTTTCGATCATGATAACATCTGTTCCCGGGCAGCGAAGCTCTATAGGGTAACTCTCGCAGGACAGCTCCCTTCGGACCACAGCCATAGGGACCGGGGCACGGCTGAAAGCTGCAAGGATTAACACAGAAACACAGCAAACGTTTACTTTCCACACTGAGGCTAGGATTAAAAGCAGAACAATGTTGAGCAGCAGTTTTTATCCCATGTGCTGTACTGAGATAGTTTTGGTATCACTGAGCTATGGTTTGCAGAAATGGGGTCCAATCCCTGGCTTGCTGGCTGCCCAGAGAAATCACTTCTCACTCAGCGACTTGATTTTCTCATCTCAAAAAATAAGCTAACGATCCCTTTTATACAGGGTTTTAGAAATCCTCTATTGAAAGAGATAAACAGGAGCTGTGGCATTGTTATTACTTCTACTTACCAAGTAAAAAGCTTTGATATATAAAATTACAGTCCTGTGTTGTACCTGATCAACCAGGGGAAATTTTCTGACAATGAGCAATACAAGCACCAGGATCCCACCTGCTCAGCAAGACTGCATCTGTCCTACTGCAGATGTAATAACATCTGTGTTGCTCCTGGTCCTTTTCCTGGTCCTTAGAAAACACAAGCCTAATGGCTTTTGCTGTAGCCTGCAGTGTGCCAGGGGATGGCCTGCGGGTTCTGGCAACCATCCCGAAGTTTGGGCCCTGCGGTGATATTTTCCATGGAAAGCCAATATATGTGACACTGGGTGATTAAAGTTTGGTCTCAGATTTGTGTTGGACCTGCCTGGATGTTCAATACTGGCACATACTTGTAAAGTTAATTTAAAGAGCTCTCAGAAATCTTACCTGTTTTAAAAGAAATCCAGGCTACAGTTTGCAAAAGAAAAAAGAAACATGCTTTGAGATGCCTTGAAAACAAAGCCCTAAAGTATTAGCAAATAAACTCACATGACAACAAGCAATAATATTTCCCATCTTTACAGCCTCTTTGATCCAGAGAACTTCAACAGCTTGACAAACATAAATGTATTAATCCTCCAAATATCCATATGAAGTAGTTACGTGTTGCCTTTCTCGTCTCAGCCACAGAAGGGTTATGCGGCTTCCAGAAGATCTCATGGGAAATCCACGATGAAGCTGGAACTGAATACTTGTTTTCCAGCCAAGCACACCAACCATGAGCTGAAACAAAAGCCAACCCCGTCCCTTCCTTATTCCATGAGAAAGAAAACTCACCCACACCAAAAAGGTTTTCAGTTGCATGGATGATGTGCCCTTCTGGATCCATTTTGTACTACTTCCAGCCACAAAATTCAACACATAAACAAAGCTTGTGTCTATGTGATGGTCACAGAACGGTCAGGGAAGGTTTAACCCTCTAATAGATACAGGGCCCATCTGACACTGAGGATCTTTCAAAAACTCACCTTCCCCCAAGCCCCATTATAAAACCACCAGAATACCCTCCCCAAAATCAAAAATCCCTTCCCATGCGCTCTTGTCCCATAAAACTTCCATATGGTACATGCATGCCAAGTTTGCTTATGGAAAGAAGAGTATACTGATGTTTCTTGGTATACCCTTTAACTGTATCAAGGCTGCTCTGTCTGTCTGGCAGGCAGCAGTCCACACATTACTCTAATTTCCATGAAGCCTTCTATTATTGTCAGTTGTCTCATTTAGATTTTTATTATTGATCAGATAAACATTCCCATTTCTGTAAATGTGTAGGGATTACTCTAATATCAGATCCTTACTGATGTGCCAGAGTTGTGGTCTAATTGCCAAACTCTCAAGACAGACATGCATTTATCCTCAAATAATAGCTTCTACAATTAGCATAGCTTTAGGGTTTGGATCATGTAAGATGTCCTCCATCCCTGAGATTGGAGAAAACAGTTTTGCCCTGAGCTCATATTGCACCATACATTTGTGTAATCCTTTTACAGAAGGAGGGAAGCCAGGAGGACAAGTGCAAACCTCTGAGGCGCAATACCTCGTTCTTACCATTGGCTTTATGTCACTAATCAACAAGAAAGTAGGTGAGTGGAGGAAGGATAGGACATAGAGACAACATTTGATAGAAGAGATAAGCCCGTCGGAGAGCCAGAGACAGCAAGGCCCAGCAATTTTAGTCTGCCCTACAAACCACGTTAAAAGGATTTATCCACAGAAGCCTGCAGCAGCCCCTGCTCTGCGAAACACCGGACTCTGTGGCAACAGAGGGAGAGTTTGTATTTGTCTGTGTTACCTTCAGTGTTCACAGGCCCGGTGCTGACCAGAAAACTTCTCATGCCAGGCTGCTGATTTTGTAAAAGAGCTATGGTGAGCTCTCTTTTTGAGCCTCTTCTCTACTCAACCTGAGCAGATTGGCAACGCAGGAGGCAGAAGGTTTCTAGCAGCTTTTGGCAGAATGCTGAGGCCAAGTGCCCTCCCTCCTCCTGCCATGTATTTAGAGGACTCATATTAACTGCCAAGAAAATGGCAAAATGAGGTTTATAGTCAATACTAGCTGTTTGGGGCTATAGTTTGGCCTGGTTCTTCAGCTCAGATCTTAGGCAATTTGGATCTTTTTCTCTGGAAGGCTACTGTAGGCTACAAAAATGGCAAAAGACAGTTGCTAATAGTAACCTTACTTTTTACAGTTCCCACTACAGAAAAAACTGCAAACCTCTGACCCACATGCTTCAGAAAATTATATTTTTTGCTGTTAATTCCTATGCATTTTTTTTGGTAGTAACTATTATATATTGTTAAAGAAAGCAGGCATTAATTATATGATAGTTGAGGAAAATCTAGCTTAAAAACACAGAAATTAACTGTCTGGGAATTCACTCATACAAACCTGGTGTATTTGTCAAACAGCAATCCTGCACGTATGCAGCTAATTTTAACTCTCATTGAAATAAGACATTAGGAACTGCTACCAGCAATATGGTTTTATTAAAATAGAAGTTTATCTGAGGGCAAAGATAGCATCCTAATCTCACAGCAACCCTATCAACAGTGATGATGCAGTACTTCAGGCTTATGGTGGAGGATTTCACAGTTAATATGAAAATATGGAGGTTTGGGTAAAAGCTGTTAAAACATGGTTCTGTACCAGGTCTGAGAGCACATTTCTTCTATCTCATGCATCTCTCCTGTACATGACACTTTATGGCACTGATCTACTAGAATTGCATGTATGTCAGTCCCCAGTACCCCCAGAAAAACTCAAACCAAAACCAAACACCCCTCCCCCAAAATAACAGCTCATGTTCTATTTCCCATTAAAGAACCTCTGGACAGATGCAAACATTTTTAGATGTGGCTTTCTGTTTACTGGAATTCACCTTTTAGTTTCTCACATAATCACTTGACTGCTTGCCATTAGAAGGGCAGCTTTCATTTACAGGCACCTCACTGTGGTGTCATGGAGTCAACATTTATTTCCTGGATATATGGCAGAAAAGAATGTGATGCCCTGGACAAACTGCAGGAATAGCTGAATAGTGTAATACAATGACAGGAGAAAGCAGTGGCACATGTTTTCCATCCTGCCATCCCCCACCAATCAGTTGCTCTGCATGGCTTTTTCTTCTACCCTGATATCTGCAATAAATACTCCAAAGAGAGATTAGAGGTTGGCTGTTTATCTCTTTGAAGGCACACTTCTTGATGTTGCGTTCCTATATGATAATCTTACTTAAACATTTTTACTGGTTTTCCTGTGAGGAAAAAAGATTTTTTTGCTATGAAATAAGATACGTCGAAATCCATCTGTGAAATACACAGCACAATCATTAATACACTTCTCTCTCTTTTGAGCAGCTCCCTATCTTTGCAGTCTATCACTGAGCTCCTTATTTAATCTCCTAAATAAGTGACCTAATTGTTGGCTTGAAGTCAAGAGGAGCTGATGGATGCTCACTACTTTGGAAAACAGGTGTCTTTTTCCAGGATCCTATGTGCAGACAGCCATCTAAATACAGACAGCAGAACTTAAAGATTTTGAAAAACACTCTTTTTAACATTTAAATGTGTGCCAGCTTGAGTTTTCTAAGTGCAGCCATTTGGTGGAAAATCATCCTCCTGAGCTTCTGCAGGGCAAAGTGAGAGCAGAGGGTGAAACGGCAAAGATAATGACAGGATTTTATCTGCGCGATTTAGAACTTCTCTGTCTCTGCTAATTTCAGAAGCTGGAAAATTAAGTAAGTCATCAAAATCTTGTGCTTTTTCTCCCCCTCGCTTTTGACCTCAGAACATAATTGCCTCTTGTCATGCCTGCAGGGCATGGGCTTGTAGTTATCACTGTGTGCTTAATCAAATGCTGAAATAGCCTTTAAATTACGTGTCTTATTGGCTGCTAGAGACTTGTTGAGCTCTGTTACATTTAGAGGCATGATGGTAGTAGATGTACTTTTAAAAGAAAAGTGTGGGATGATGCTTTTAATTAGGTTTTATATGCAATTTTCCCAGCAAAATCATGTTCTGGCTCAGAATATTCGGAGTGAAATTTCAGTGCATATTTAAGGGCGGTGAAACAAAAGCTGGAAATGTAGAGATAATTATTTTCACAAGCTCTGCACATGATTTGGTCTGCCCAGCTAAATACCTGACTTACTGCTCCCAGAGGCAAACACAACACACTGGGGGAAGAGGCTTCCTACTAATTTGGAGGAATGCTTCTGTGTTTGTAATTTTGTGGTACTTAATATTCCCACAGTTCACCTTGACTCTGTGGGGAAAAAAATATCAGAAAGTAGTAATAAAAAAATCCCCTCATCCCCTTATTCTGAAGCCTACTCAGGTATGGGTATGAGCTGAAATCCCTTTCAGTTGTTGAATCAATAGGCCTGCTATGATTCTATCACTCCCTGAAGAGAAGCACATGCTTTAAATGCTTTTCTAAATCAGGGCCCTACTTTTCCCTATTAAGATACAAAGTCTCATTAGCGCATTTATTTGCAGAGTGCTTCTTCTCTGTCTCCCTTTTCCTTAATCCGAAGTATACCTGGCTTCTGATCTCAACAACAATATTAGTAGCAAACAAAAACTCAGGTTAAAGATAGTGACAACAAACATTTCTCCAGTGTACAATACCCCCGTTCCCCAGTATTTTCATTGCTCACAAATACCAATCTAGTTCTGACAAGCTTAAAGAACCTGGTTGGTCCAAAGTTCTCTGAAAACTTGTGATTAGTACACAAATATGGAAATACTATTCTCTCTCCCCCACTTTCTCTACATATCGTGACAACAAATCAAATAGCAAAGAACTCTGCATCTTTTCTAGGGGGACAGGATGGAAAAGCCTTTTTTCTGCTCTCATCCTACAGACAATGGCTGGTGTCAAGACATTGCAGCAAATGCTTGCAACATCCATATCCAGCTCCCCTGGGGAGAAAATGAAGACTGAAGGCAGCCAGTGTGGCCAAACGGCTGGAGCCACCAGCAGTGCAAGGCTGGAGCCAGACAGTGCTGGTCTCCACTCCTGGCTCTCCCCTCTGTGCCTCGGTTGATTGCTGTCTCATCTATAAAAATGGGAAAATTATCTGATCTCCTCCATTAAGCACTCCAAAATCTACTTGCTAGGGAAACGAAGAAGAGAACTAGATATATTCCTCAGAAGGTGAAGAATGTGGCTTCAGCCCGGGTTTCCCCATGTGAAGTGAATACCCACATGCCCCCAGGATATCTTGGCCTTTCTTATTTTGTAGAAGATATCAAAAACAATTTGTGACTTTCCTTTGTGCACCTTCACCAGAAGCAGTGATCCCCCTTACTCAGCAAACAGCCAGCTATGATCAGACTTCACAAACTGCAGGAGTGCAAGAATGCAGACTTATAGTGTGGGATGGAGTATATAACAAAAAAAGACAGAAAAGAAACACAATGCTGTGTAACACCCCAGCCATGCCAACCAAAGAAAAGCTAAAAAAACCCTCATACCCTTCCCTGTGCATTTTATGTGGAGGTTGAGGTCAACTATCTTATGGTTCCATAAATTGTTTAATCTGCCTCCATTATAACACTCAAGTGACACTTGCTAACAATTTGCTCCCAGGTTATGTAAGTGAAAACACAATAGATGTTCAGCAGCATGTTTATATCTGACACCCTCCCCCACAATGAAGAGGGGACACAGGAGAAGGGTATAGTAAATGTAGAGGTGGTTTTCTATGGGGGCTGCCAAACCCACACACAGTCAGTGCATCTTCCAAGGTGACACAGCCAAGGATGCAAACAGGAGCACAATGAAAAGCCTAGCCAAGTCTCAAACGGCACATCTTGGAAAAAAGCCTCTGTCCCCAAGAACCAGTCTCCTGGAAAGCACCTTTTATTTTCATGACAGATCTTCTTTCACATTTCTAGACACCCTAGAGGTCAGGTCTCAAAAGGGCGATGGAGAAACAACTGACCCTTTCCACCACCCGTTGGATGCCCAGAAAGCCCAGGGACAGCAGCCAGAGAATTAAGTACTGGACAACTACATCCAGGGGCACTGCTGCTGCTCATGCTCCGCACCACTGATATTCCTCATCTCCTTGCCATGCTCAGCTGGTAAATACCCTTTTTCTCTCCCCTCACGCTCCCAAACCCTCAAAGTATGGAGAAGCTTTTCTCATTACTAAAAAGGATTATATTAGCTCTTCCTGTAGGGGTAAAGGGAAAAGAAATTCACATATAATGGGCAAAGAGGGCTGGTGGAAGATCACCAGAAAGGAAAGAACAGTGAAGTGGATGCATTTGCATCTAAGGATGGGTGTTCACAAGGGAAATGGGTCATTGCAAGGCCCTGTGAGGAAAGGAGATGAAGTGATAAAAGAGCAAGACCCCAGAAACCAGATGGTAACTATGAATGGAGGAGTCTGATAGTAGGAAGCAACTGAGATCATGTAGACGGTGAGAAGCAAGAAGGCAGATTGGCCCAGGGAAATGTGGCATTGAACTGAATCAGACCTGTGGGAGAAAACAGTGCAACAGCAGTACTGCACTTCCTTTCTGTTTCTCCATTCCCATCTTCTGGGACTCACAGGCCACTGCCTCATTAGTGAGTGATGCGAAGTACTGAGAATTGCAACAAACACTCATTTTGACAAGCCCTCATCTTCACAAATCCCCCACTTAGAGAAGTGAACAACTCTGCAGTGAATATTTACACCGGAGCACACTGCAAGTCAAGGCATCACCAAGAGTCACCCTCCATGCTACAAAAAGGCAGGGCTCCAGGGTAAGCCAACCGACCAGGTCACTGTTGTTGAAAGGAGAGTGGGTCCTGCTTCTCTCTCCCAGCCAAACCTCCTATGAGGCAGGCCAACTCAGTAGTCCACCAAGAAACTAAACCAGCGGGAATGAAGAGAGGTTTGTACTGTGCTGGTAGAGTTGAATCATCTCAGAAAAGGTTAGCTAAAGTCATAGAAAGTGCGCAAAAGATTTTTAGAAGGACGGAAGGAAGGCTGAATTTATTGTGCTTTTCAAAAACACATGACAACCTACCTTCAAATCAGAGGTCAGAAGCACAGTCCCAGCCTGAGCTAAATGTCACTTAAATGAATTTAATTAAAGCAGAAGCAACAAGTTGAGAACAACAGACAAATGAAATGTTGTCTCCAAGGGGAAGGTTGAATGCAAGTACATTAATATTTAGGCCCTATCATGGGAAAATGCTATTCCCAAGTATCTTTTCCTTTGCAGTGGATCATCTCATTTGTAATGAAAGGCACACACAAGAAGATACTCGGATACGACTGCTCTTTAAATTCACAGACTTCCTTCACATGAATTAACTTTCAAGTGTAGGAAAACAGTGCACAGATAGGGAAAGTGTCTGCGGCTGAAGCCCTGCACTGCAGTGCATAACGAACCCTTATGCTAAATGTGCCCTCCAGCCTAACAGTGACATCACTTAAAATATCAGGGTTTCAGATCCTGGTGCATAACATTGAGACATTCATGTTCTCAATAAAGGAAGCGTTAGGTTCTGTGCCACAGGGATCAGTTCTTTTTACAAATCCACATACCACAAATCACACTGGGGCCTTCAGTAAGGAAAAACATGCCATTTATTACTTACCAACTCAAAGTTACTGCTGTAACAATAAACAGTTAACTGTCTCAAAAAAAAAAACAAAAACAACCAAAACCCACAAAAAAAACCCAAACCCAAAAACCCAAACAAAAACCAAACCCAAAACCCCCAAAACAAAAGAGGGAAGCTTTGACTTTGACATTGCTGAACAACCTTGAAGGCTCAAATTTAATGCAGCACAGATTAATGTGGTGAAGCAAGTAGAATTTGAGTAATAACAAAATTTGACCCATTTTAAATTACTCCACTGTAGCTTTTTATTGTAGCCATTAGTAAGGTTAATTTTTTAATCTCAGATAAAAACTTTTATAAACCACCATAGTAGGTATAATCATAGAGTCAGTTAAATAAATGAGTATCAAGGGTTTAGCCTAAGAACATTAAGGAAAAAAGATTCTGTTTATCATTTTAAGATTTCATATTAAATCATAAGTTCATTTAATATTACACTTTATTATTGTTTCCATTTAAAACACTAGCTTAAATTCTTACCCTTGCTAAAATAATGCAAATCTGGAATAACTTTCCTGTTACCAGCAGAGCTTTTTAACTATGTCATCAGAATGGGCTTCAATAGGATTTAGTGGTGTCCCCAGACAGATATTGCCCAAGTGTTGAGGACATGCTCTTCTCCATCATTTGTACCACCGTAAACTGGGAGGCGGCAGCCCTGAGTACAGGAAGCAGGACAAGGATAAACTGAAGGAGAAAGAGACCCAAATGCATCCTCCAAAGTCAGAGATGGTCTGCCATGGAGGATAGCTGCATACAACAGAGACCAGATCTGAGTTGAAGAAAAAAAATGAAAAAAGAGGAAGAAAAAAAAACCAAAAAAACCCCAAAAAAACCCCAAACCACCACCAAAAAAAAAAACAAACCCAACAAAACCAACCAAAAAAAAAACCCAAACCCAAATTCCAACAGTCAGGAAGAGATCCAGTGAACTCAGTAGGTTCAGAAATCCTTTGAAAGCTGATGCAAATCAGACAGGTTGGATGTATTTGGAGCTTTGCTGAACAGCAGAGTGACTGCAAATAATAGATTCCTACCAAGTAACACCTCCTCAAAGTTGAAGTTTAATTTTGATTTACAGTTCCCTGAATAGCCTCTGAAGGGTAACATTAAAGCTCCCGTAGAAATATCTGCATTATTAAGGAAATGATGAACAGCAGAGTGAGGATTACTTTGTGCTGTTTATGGACTTGTTTACCAGAGCAGTAAATCTATTTTTAAGTTTGTATTGCCTGGAAAGGAAAACTGTGTGAAATCTGAAGAACTGTCCAGAGAAAAAGACAGGCAGGCAAAAGAGAATAATTTCTCCCTAACTATTGGAGCCTGTCATTCAAATATCTGTACAAAAATCTGGGGCCTCAAATATTTATCATTTAAACCAATTGCTTTACATCACCAAAAGCCAAGAATGACTCCTTTAGAGTTAATTTTACAAGAAATTACCCAGACCTTGAAGACTAGACATCTTCAGGAAGTAATATAGCTAAACTATAGAACATTAAATAAATAACTTATTTTTCTTGGTGTTTTAGACATCACAGCTCCTTTGAGTCTCTGCCATAAATAACAACAGAGAATTTATTCTTTCCACTAGCCATAACTCTGTTCAAATTTTATAAAGAAGCCTGAGACTGCTTTAAGATCTTGCCTTCCAGAATTGTACTCCATTATATATATATTTTTTTTATATACACACACACACTCTTCTATAAATTCATGACATATATCTAACAGACAAAATGGAAAGTGTCGTTTTCTACACAGCAAGATGAAATTTGGGGTCCCCTACTCAGCACACCTTAAAGGTCACTGATTTTTAGAAACCAGTGGGTGCAAGATCTATGAGTAAACTACAAAGACAACCCAGTCCCTAGCTGCTGGATTTCCATAGCATGACATCTATGAGCTCTATCTCAGAAACAGATGCATGAGGTCTAAGATCCTTTTTTGCTGATACGCTAACAAGAATTACAAGTAGGCTGTGGAAAGCCATTCTTTGCAGCCCTCTGAATGATGACTCTCCCCATAGTCTGTGATGTAACTCCCCTCCGACCGCAAAAGATTTTACCTCAAATATACTAGCAGCTAAGAAGAGCTTTGCAGAACCATAGGCATTTGTCTGAACAGTGGTGGCCAACTTCATTTACTTCCCCCCAGTCTTAAAAATAAAGAACAATAGGAGAATTAAATTTGGGGAATGAGTACACTTGCTCCAAGTGGAAATATATTCCAAGTAAAAGCAGATTTTCAGGGAAATCACATTTTTTGCCTGCAGATAGCCCTTCTCCTCAGTGGAAAATAGCAAAGCATTAAAACTAATGAATTAAATTAACTCCACAATATGGTTCACTTACTAGGAAACTAAAATCCTGAATGAAGAAGTTTCCTATTGCACCCACCTGCTCACAGCAAACACTGTGGTAAATTATTTTTCCACCTAATACAGCCTGTGGAAATATTGCTCCAGAAACACTGTATACACACATATGAGTGTATATATAATACACATACACACACAATACTGCCCATCTCAAGGTGAGCCACAAAAATATCTGAAATAATGCTCACCTATATGCTCCCAGAAATGCTCTGAACAGATTAACTGCTCCCAGAAGAGTCAGGTGAACAGCTCTGCAACAGAGATGAGAGCTCCTGGGCTTCACACTAGGGAGGTGATGCTTATTCTGCGGCATCACCAGGACTGCCATCACCAACCCACGGTGGCTGGGGCACGGCAGCATGGCCAAACTCGCCTTACAACATTTTTATCTGCAGTAAGTGCTCTGAATCCTGCCCTCCACACAACAGAATTTCAGTTTAAAGTAACTAGAGGACACCAGGATACACATTTCCACTCATTTTCTACTCCAGCCTTCAAAAGTGGTTAACAATAGTCTAAAAAGCATTTTAAAAAGCAGGAATAACAAGTATGAATAGTCACAGAGAGATTGTACTCAGTAAAAAAACATCATGGTACTGGTGAAAAGGGAACCCTGTTTTATGAAAGTCCCTACAGCACTGGATATCATGATTTATTACTTGTCCTGTGGGAAAGCATAGGGCTCCTTCACAGACACCCATGTGCACGACTGAACAAAAAGAGGGTCTGTACCCCAAATGACACTTTAAAGAGAAGAGGAAGTACGTGCAGATTAGAGACAGGACGTACAGTGGTACAGAAAAGGGCAGCCATGAAGCATGGGTAACAAACAGATGCAGATATTATACTTCAGGGCACAATGTTCACCAGTTCAATGAAAATCTGGTTGAAAAAAAATGATCTAACTTCCTTCAGAAAAAAACCCACTGCAAACAGCTATGATGGATGGAAGACTTTTTTCTTCCTCCCCCCCTTTTTTTTTTAAAAAAAACACAATCACTATTCTTGTTCCAAATTCCCCTCCAAGAGGTGGAGGATAGAAGAAAATCTTTTGCTGATCTCTCTGGCAATAAAAAACAGGACCTAACTGTCCAACAAAATCAAAGAGAGATCTCAGGGCTAAAGGCAAAGAAAAGTTTTCAACAAAATAACCTGATGAAAGACTCCATCCCTCCTTTCCCAGGGTCAGAAAGAGCAGGACTTTTTCAAGCCCCAGACAAGAAGCGCTGCTGGGACACCAGATGATGCCCAAACAGAAGGGTACAACACAGAGGAGATCCTTGGAGAACTGGGAGGCCAAAGTTAACTAAGGCACACCTGGGCACGGCAGCTCAGCCATGCAACAGCATCCGATGCAGACGGTTTCCCTGATCAGCGAGAAGAGATGCAGGATCCAGCACTCACAGCCGAGCAGTCCCTGCCGGCCAGGGGAGATTTAGGAGACCTTGAGTAACAGTGACCTTAGCCTTACAGAGTCCTGGCTTTAACCTTCCAGGACAGAAGACAGCCTAGGCAGCTTCACTCAGATTGTTTGAGTGTGGCAGATGGGTGAGGTTGGGGTGCCATCACATCCAGGGCAGGAGTCCCCAGGACCCCACTCCAGGGTTAGGGGGACCCTCCAGCAAGACTGGGAGGCAGACATCCTGCAGGCATCAAGACCCCCACCTGGCACTGACCTGCGACACTTGCCAAATCCTTCTGAACTGTTCTTCGCTAAAAGTTTCTGACAGATTCCTCTGAGTTGAAAAAAGCACCACAGAAAGGTTTCCAGAGAACTGTTTCTGGGAGATTAATAGTTAAATTTCTAATGTAATTATGTTACAGTACATTTAAGTGCACTTTCTAAATAGAAACAGACTTTTATCTAACGAAGGATCCATTTCAAGCACTTTTTCCTGTACCTATAATACCCATTTCCTTCTGTACCTATTTCAAGCGCTGTTCTTCTAGAGTTATTTATACTTCACATCTAGAATTTTCTGCTTTTTCTAAGAATAAAATTATTGCATATTTCCATCATCTTGTGTTTGCTGTTCATATTCGAGGAAGCATACTACTGTCACTGCCCTCCAAGGGCACTTTAGGAGCACGAGGAAAAACCTTCATAGAAGAAATCAGACTTTTCTACTTACAGTTCTTCCGTGCCCCTGTTATTCTGTAATAAAGCACCTCAAACTGTGTAGGGTTAATAAATTGTTTTGCAGGGGCTGGGGAGGAACTACCTGGGCAAAATATCAAAGGTCACTGAGCAAGTCTGTTGTTGAGCCCATCCTCCCTAAAAAATTGTTTTCGATGCACTGCAACATTTGCCCTTATTTCTTTTTGGTGGAGGTGCTAACACATGGGATGCTGTGCTGGTGGAGTGTTGCCCTAAGGCCCCTAACTCAGATAACAAATGAGGAAGAACAACTCCTAAATACCTCTCTGCAATTGTTCATTGTATTACTATCAGGGAAGTATATGCTGGAAACCTCATATCACAACTGGCAAAACCGATGAAGTATTGATGCCTACTTTTGACCATAAAAAGTTAAGGAAGTTTTAGTGAGACTGTTTCCGGGTAATTTCATATAGGATCCTGTTCAAACAAATAGGTTGATCATAGACCAAAAACCCCACAACACACAAGTCCCCAAAACCCAGATACCTACGAGCAAATAGCCACAAACCAATTTAACTTAGAAAATAACAGTCTTGTCCAGTAACATATATACTTGAGGGTTTTATCTGAGATAGCTCCTCATAGATTAAAATATTTCACACAAAATTAAACAGAAGATTTAAGGTTAAAAATGCAGACAAACTAAGAAGTTCCAAATGTCAAAATCCCCAAACTCTGCAATCATGAAAGATTCTTTCATTAAACAGTCTACCCTCACCTAAAAAAAGAAGTCAAAGGCAGCAATGTAGTTAACAAACACAAATTACATTTTGGATACACAAACATGCAGTAATAAAAGCTTAAAATACAAATGAAATAACTGGACCATCAGTCTAAGAAAAATTATACTTGCAAAAAATATTAAGCAGCAGGACTTTTGAAATAGTAAGGTGTATAGGTCAAAGACTATCAGTTATCAAGCACAAAATCAATCCCCTACAAATATTCAGTAACTCATTCCAATCTGTATTTGGAAAGAAGCAAACAGATGCATCCATAATTCACAGTCCTAAAGAGGCGTTTTTTTGTTCTATCAGCTATTAGGAAAGATATAATAGCAAACAGCACAGTATTTTTTATTCTGCAGAATTAGATGTCTTCTATCTGTGAATTTGGAAAAAAACCCCACAACCCTCTTAGGGGCACCTTGCTATTTTTTAGCTTGGTCTGGGACACTGGCACATTGCTACTAGCAAGCCTTAAAAAAAAAAAAAAATTAAAAATCAAGGCTATGAAACAAGGACCTAAGTCTGATTGCACACAGAAAAACTGCATTAGCTGTTGCTTCTCAAAAAGTAATTTAAATGGGGAATTGTCATCCCAGCTGAACCATTTCTGGAAGTTCAGCAAGAACCTCATCAGTCCAGTATCATTCAACACACTTCTTGATGATCTGAAAGAAAATAAACTCAAAGCTTGCCAAATTTGCAGCTGGCGCAAAAATTGATGAAATGTTAAGTAATGACATAGACCTTGTCGGTTTTGCAGATTGATCTATACACTCTCTGAGCAGATTGTGCTTTAACACAAATACAAGTTCATGCAAGAATACAAGACCACAGCCTCACAAGCAGTCATTCTAAAACAAGACGGTTTTCATGATTGGTAAGAATTTGAACACTACAGAGTGGCTCAAAGGGCAAGCATGATCTCTGAGTATTAGGAGGTGAGTAACAAGCAGAAGTGGGAAGATGAAATTGCCTTGCATATAGTATTAATGAGACCATTACTGGAACATGTACACTGCAGTGTCTTCAAAAAAAGTGTTGGAAACTTTGAAAGGGTTTGAAAAAGAACTTAATAAAAAAAAAAAAATAAAAACTAATCAAGTAGAGTCTGGAAATCCAGTTTGACAAGTAAGACACCAAAGCTGTTTAGTCTGTTTAACTAGTCTAAAAGACCATTGTAGTTTGCAGGTATCTACAGAGGTAAGGTATTTCTTAAAACAGGGAGCTCTTTAATCTAGCAGAAAAAGGCAGGGAGATACAAGAGCTGGAAGCTGAAGCCAGATAAATTCAGGCTAAAAATAAGGTACATATTTTCAATAGCCTGAGTAATTTACCATGGAACAGTTTACTTAGGCATATGATGTATTCCTTATCAACTCAAGTCCCTAAATCATGACTTGAGTATTTTTCTGGAAGATACGTTACAGCTCAAAGAGAAGATACAGGAGCCTGATTCACAAATTACTGGGTGAGATCTCTATTGTGCAAACAGTCTGGCTTGTTGATCATAGGAGTCTCTTTGTATTTTAAAGATCTATGAAGATTTGGATGAAAGAAAACAGGAAGAGAGGGGGATGTTTGGCAGCATGGAACTCGCTGAATTTATTATCTTAGAGTAAAAAAAAAAAAACAAAAAACAAAACAAAACAAAATGAACACCGCCACCACCAAAAAAAACCCTCACTCAGCTTTTATGCAGATACCTGCTGCGCTCATCCATGCAAAGGAGGTATCTTGCCTTTATCTAGTGGTTGTGAATAGACAAAAAACGTTCCAGGACAGCTTCTTTGAATTCCTACGAATAAAACACTGCAAGGAGGAGGAAGGGAATTGCTTAATGCAAACCAACAGATGGGATTTCAGTGAGAGGCTTCCTTTGTTTTCATAATGAACCATAATCTGTGTAATCTAAAACAGTTTTTATTTGCTGCAGTGAGACATAAAGACTGTAGCTATGGCATGTGAATTGTTTTCTCAACCATTCATCGTTACGGAAGGTACCTCTTCATTGTTGAAGACACACTGGACCCTGGACCAGTCAACCAGATTAAGTTTATGAGGATGTATGAAAGCATATGTATGGCACAACATTTTTTAGTAGGTTTATCTGCTTTAGGGTTTTTTTTATGTGTGCAGTTTGTTTTGCTTTGTCTTTTAATTCAGCCTTCCAGTATGGTTATCTAATAAATTATTATAATTCTCCAAAGCCTATTAACTGGTTTCTAGGTGCTATCAGTTATGTAAAGTCTTTGCGGCATACACCCTACAATATCAAATCAATGGCAGAGGCATTTAGGGTCCTGGTATGATGTTACTAGGATGGGTCGGGGGCATTATTTTCCAAATCCTATTTCCCGGTCATGGTGCTGCAAGTGTCCCCAACCCTGTCATGGTCCCGTAAGTCCTCTTTGTGCAGCCGCTCGTGTCAGATGCGGGGAGTTGCAGAGAGCCAGCAGCACTGCATAGAAGCAGGGTTTCCATTGTGCTGGCAGCTCTGTACCACAAATCTGTCTCTGCCACTCGGGCAAAGCAGGGCACAGTATTACTATATTATGCCATTGTTACATTATACACTATACCACAACAGGGAAAGGTGAGCAATTCGATGTTAAGGCGTAAAGCCAAGAAAAATTTAAGCTACCTGGAATCCTCAAGCTTCAAACAGTAACTGCCACATATATTGCTTATTATTTTGCTCAGGTCCAATATTCAGGTTTCAGCAACATTGGACATCTACTTGTGGTTTCTCAGCATACTTATATTCCCATACTGTTTTACAATATAAAATACTGCCTTCTATTAGGTAACATGGGGAAATATGTATGAAGTTCTTCATATTAAAAATAAATGGATTTAAAATGTAGGCAGCTACATATATAAGCACTCTGCTTGAAAGACATACTTCATCTTTAAATAGCAGTAATCAATACACGCAGTATATAACGTAAACAAATTTCTATTATGAATCCTTAATGGATGCATGCTTTGGTCATTTTTATTACTAATATATTATTGATTTACAGAATACATTACCACCTTCGGCACTGGGATTTGCTGGAGTCCTTACATCCTGTATGTAGTTTTAGTCAAAATAGGAGCTGAAAGTCAATAACCCATTTACCACCAGCATAGCCCCTCTGCAGAGTTAGATATTTTAATGATGGTCTGGCTCTCACAGTGGAATCACTTGTCTTACACTGGCATTTATAAGTCATTGTTATTAATGTAAAATTATCCATGAAGCCTGCCTGCTTATTTTTCACTCTATTGCCAAAACACTTTGGGAGTCACAATTCGGAAGAATGCTGGCAGACTAACCTTGCAGATCCCTTGCAGGGCAGAGTTTCTCTGAAATCAAAGCACCCACTTGGGCTCTTTTGCTGTGAATCAACGAACACTTTTTCTGTCTTTGTTGCCATTCACATCAGGGAGCAGTGATTGACTCCTGCAGTTGCCCAGGAGAAAGGGAACCAAGCAGCTTTCTTTGATATGAATACTAATACCAGCAGACAGGGAGAAGACAGCATGCCAATCAGTCCCCCCACTACTGCCATAAACAGGCTACGGAGAACATGTCAACTGCTATTCAGTGAGGTTTCAGGAGAAGCTTACAATAAGATGGGTACATCATAATATTGTTACACAAATCAAATCCAAAATGTTTGTTTACTGCTACAGACAAATGAGGGGAAAAAAGGGTGTTGGGTGTCAGCTACTTTGGTGAAACAGTCCTGCATTGTTAACTTACAGATTTATGTTATGCAGGCGCAACAGCACATGCGTGTCTTGCTGGGATATTACCATGCCTTGGGCAAGTTGGGCTTTATGTCAAAAGCCAAGCACGGAAACGGCAGAGATGCAGTAGTGCAAGCATCACCAGTTTTTCAGCTGCTCAGTGAGATGACTCTCCTATAATTTCAAAATCAGCTACTTCCAGAGTAAATGCAAAGCAATATATTACTTTTCTGCTTTTAATGCCTGTTAAGAGATGGATGAGAACCCAGCCCCTTTGAGAGAAAGGTCTGCAATGAGGGACTCTCGCTTCTTTTTCTTAACTGATGCATATGAGGACAAAGGAATAAAATATATACAGAGTAGGAGCGCTTTGCCTCCTTTTGCTGAAGAACAAACAACTGCAATAGACACAACAGTAATCAAAAACACGCCTGAGAAAATAACAGCCGCAAAAAGCAGAAGTCATATCAATTGCTTAGGCCTCTCTGCACACAGAAGTTAAGTGAGGTGAAGCGAAAAAGTTTAATTCACTGAACTGACTAGAATTAAACAAATAAGCCATCTAAAAAGTGGGAGATAAGCTCTTAAAAACCTGGCTGTAATGCAAACTGCCACACCAACTTTAAACCGACTTTTTTCATCTGTTGTCCTGTTTCTAACCCAAAAGCAAGGTGCTCACACCCTTCTCTTCCATTTCTTTCCCACACAGTGATGGCTCCCCGCATGTACCTTGCAGGGGATGCCCAACGTGAGCCAAACTTAGAAGCTGGCTCAGGCCTGGTCCTTGCTCCAACACCAAAGGAGACAGGAGAGCTTTAGCAGCATGTTGGGAGGTCCCTGAACATAACAAGAGCACATGAGGAAAACATCACGTCAGCCTTCCCTGCTGTGTTGTCACCCGATCGTTTCTCTCTTTGCAGAGATAAGTTTGTGGCCCAGCTGTAAGTGCTGTGTGAGAGGCCATCCTAGCAGATACAAAGTCTGACAGACCCAGAACAGATCCAGCAGAGGCTCTTCCAGGCTATGGTAGGGCTCTTGACAGCCCAAAAACGTTGCGGGGGGGGAAGCCTCACCTTTTAAGCAGTACAGGAAAAAGCTTCCAAAGGCCCAGCTGGCATTTTGTAAGCAGCCCCATGAGGCATTTTGTAAGCAGCCTTTTCTGCTTCCATCTTCATTCACCAATGGCAACAAGAAAACAAGACCAAATATAAAATTATTCTGACTGATGCCTGTTAATGGATGTCACACATGGAGACAGTCCTGGAAATTATCCTTTCTCCATAGTGCCAGTCCCCCACTGGCATGGTTTGGGTCCAGGACCCCAAGGGCAATTCCCATTTTTGTGAATGTTTATTGCATCACTATCCCTATTCAGCACATGCACACAGAGCACAGTAAATGTGGTAAACACCGAGAGTTTATTTCCATGTACTTTGTGCCAGGCAGGGACACAACAAAATACCATGTTCCTAAAATTAAACTCTCTTTATTAGCAGAGTTAAATAAAGAGGTGCCACAACTTCACTTAACTTCAAAGACATAGGCAGAAGTTTGTGGCAGCTGTTTCGATCAAATGTGTTATTCTCCCAGATTCACACTGAACAAAGCAATCTGTAAGGCACACCAGAACTGGAAAGTAATATTCAAACAATATCTCTCCCTCTCATTTTTAAACATACAGACAACACTACTCCATTGAAATATCTTCCAAACAAAACAAACACCTTGAAAAGATATTTTTATATTTCTTTAAATGCAATTTAAAACAGCTATGCAAAATAAATAAACAAACAGAACCTACAGGAAACCTTTCCTTTCAGCTCAACCAAAACGCTTAGTTGGATCCCACACAGCAGTTTGGGGGACTTTTGTTCTTCATTTCCTTCTCCTCCCTCAATCATTTCAACAAGGGAAGCAGGGCAGAAAGACAGCGGGTAAGAGATGAGGAGACTGGAGGCTATGAGTGGTGGAGAGCTTGGCTCTGTTGGGTGAGCCTACCCATACTCTGCATCATTCCCCCTTTGGGGGCACACAGATCTTGGCATTGCACTTCCCACTGATCATTTTCTGCGGCATCTTTGTGCTCCTGCCATACGAATGCCATCAGCTGCCATCTCCATGCCTGGAAGCCCTTCTGCCATCGGCGAGTGCATTCAGAAACACCCTAATAACTTCCTGGTCAGATTGACATAACTCAGAGCAACGGCCATTTTTGTCAAGAGTTAAACAGCAGTGTATATTTTCTCCTTGGCAACAGTAACAGCTTCTTTTCTGCATCCTCGTTAATGGCCTTGGACTAGACCAACTCCTCAGTTTGCTAAAGGGCCCTCTTGATGCTGTCAGCAGCTCATCAAGGATGGAGCAGTCTCAAGGGATGCAATGATTTCTCCACCAGCATTAGCAACACTTTGTTTCAGAAGCCACACAGGCATTGCACGGATAGAGGGAGTAGGAGACAAGGCCAAGAAAAGATGCTTCTTTTTATTTTTATCCTCACCTTGCCCTGTAGACATTCATCAACACAAGAAGGATATGGACCTGCTGGAGAGAGTCCAGAGGAGGCCATGAAGATGACTGGGGGGCTGGAGCAACTCTTATGAGGACAGGCTGAGAGAGTTGGGGTTGTTCAGCCTGGAGAAGAGAAGGCTCCAGGGAGACCTAATAGCGGCCTTCCAGTACTTAAAGGGGGTCTGCAGGAAAGATGGGGAGGGACCCTTTATCAGGGAGTGTAGTGATAGGATGAGGGGTAAGAGATTTAGATTAGACAGAAGGAAGAAATTCTTTACTGTTAGGGTAGTGAGACATGGGAACAGGTTGTCCAGAGAAGCTGTGGCTGCCCCCTGGAAGTGTTCAAGGCCAGGTTGGATGGGGCTTTGAGCAACCTGGTCTAGTGGAAGGTGTCCCTGCCCAAGGCAGGGGGGTTGGAACAACATGGTCTTTAAGGTCCCTTCCAACACAAACCATTCTATGATTCTATCATCTCCTTCAGTTGCATCCTTATATTATATTCAAACACTGGACAGGGCCCAGATATCTGCTCTTGCCCCCCTGCTCCAGGGCATTCTTCAGCATTGTCCTAGGATTACAACCATGCCCTGCCACAAGTGGTATTGCTGCACATCAGCTGCACAAACCTCCAGGCAAAAACCTCTCCTCTTGCATGGGCTTGTTATCACAACATGCTTGCATTTGCCTGCTAGCCACAGAATGATTGCACTGTATCTCACCAAGGCTTGGTCATATTTCCCTAGGCTTGTATTTTCCATTTATCAGCGTGGCTGGGATTACACGGCAGCTGGTTTGGCAATCCAGAGCAAACTGAATAGGCTGTTAACTCACAGCCTAGCTGCAAATACAGCAGTTGAATGTTTGGCAACCTTCTCTAGCACTGCACATACAGAAAGAGTAGGTCCGTACCTCCTGTGCTCTGGGTTCCTGCAGCCCACGTGTGCTTCTGTGTTAGGTTTTCAGCCCTCCACTGGGTCTTTCAGTTAGCTTCCTCTCCTCCCTCTCTCCTGCTAACCTGCATGCATCATGTGGATTCACTAATAGGTAGTCTTTAATATCTCCAAAAACTATGTGCTGTAGTCAGAGTTGTCAGCTATCGAATGGAGTTATCTCAGCCTTCTCCTGCATCTTGGTTCTGGGCAAAAGAAATGGTATTGCTCTGCCTGGGGCAAGGACACTCACAAACCCCATGCAGTCTTCATCAGTGTTCCCAGCAACAGCTTCTCAGTCATACCTTGGGGTCACTGTTCTCCCATAAATTGGGAAGCAAATTTTATGGTTGTTTTATTATCTTTATCCTCCAGGCAGGTCTGTGCACAGACTCATGTCTTCCTTTCTCTACCACCCTGTTCCTGCAAGGGAATTTTGTTTAAAATGAAAGTATTTTTCCTGTGTATGAGATCTTGCATACAGCTCTTTAATTTAGTTTGATGGTGACTGTGGTTTTCTTTTCTTCTTTTAATCACTCTCATGTTGATGTATGGTTGGCAACAGTCCTGCTTCGAGCAGGAATTTGGACTACAGATCTCTAGAGGTCACTTCAAACCAGCACTGCTGTAATTCTTGCCCCATGTGGGTCTCATTGGCACCACCATACTTTACGCTTCATATTTTAGGTAATACTCCAACCTGAACAGTTACTTCAGGAACAGAATCAGCAGAGGTAGAGCTACAACTACAGCATACACCCTGGCCATGTTCACAGGCTGCCTCTCTCTTGCTTCTCCTAGCCTGGCTTCTTTCCTCCACCGAGGTTGCTATGGAGATTTCTTCAGAAACAAAGAGAAAAAGGGATACAAGAAATACAAAGCACTAGGAAAGACATGGAAGAGAAAACAAGCATAATGGTACAACATCTTTATGTTAATAAATCCATTTTCCCCAAATCTTCACCTAGAAAGCTGCTGATGAAGACACTAGACCGTCAAACGCTCCTGGCTCAGTGGGCACATTGCCCCATCACACTGCATGGGCTCTTCACAGTGCTGGGAGCCCCCACAAACAGCACCTCAGCAACACATGACGCTAAAGGAGGCAGAATTGGTACACACATGCAAAAAGAGTTAGTAGATGAATCGGTGGTGGCAACTGAAACACACAGAGACAGCAACTCTACAAGTAGCCTCTCCCCATACAAGCAGAGAACTCGCCACCCAGAACATCCCACTGGCACTGCCTTGTATGCAAGACCTGCCTTTGCTACGAACCAGCTGCCCAAAATCAGGGTCTGGGCCCTGTGTGAGGGTGGTTGGGCAGCACATCAACACTAACAGAGCACACCTCCACACTACACAGTGGGGATCGCTACATTTTGTAGGGGCACATCAGGCTGGAGAAACTGAAAACAGCCAGTGGTTGGGTAAGTACTAGCGAGAAGCACAATATATACCTGCCCTGCTCTTGCAGCTTCTCCTACATGTCAGCAAAGATGTGAACATGTTGTCTCAGTGCAAGTGCTCCTATGTACTTACAGGGGCTGCCACAAAAATATCTCCTGCAATCCTGTCAAAAGAGTCTGCAATACATCTTTCACATGTATGTGCTAGGTGGTTGATGGCTCTGGGTGGGTGTTCTTTTTGTTGTAGCTGTAAACCTGTGCTGCCTTCAGGATTAGGGGCACAGAGAACTCATGAAACAAAGTGGTCACAACAACTGGACAGAAAAGGTCCTGAGACCTTTTCCATTCTCTTAGAGTTGTTGAGAATGTCTTAAGTGATCAGTACTGGCTTTCAACACTCTCCAGGATGCCCATGTGGCTCTCAAACCAGAAGAAATTGGTAGGCAAGACAGAAGGAAGCAGGCAAACAAGAAAAGAGAAGAAATAGTAAAGAAAAAAACAGCTCAGAAAACACAGTGGGCAAATTACAGCAGCTCCATTCACAGCAGTACTCAGGGCTGTTCAATGATCCTGCAGTCATCTATCACCAACACTAACAGGATGGAGAGAGGCAAGGTCTAAAAGAGATTAAAAAATAGGTACTTGTAACTACACCATTGTACCAGTTTTCCAGATTATGCCTTACTTTAGCTCCTCAAAATAAATGCTAGCACCTGATGGCTGTTTGGTGTTTTCAATTTCTCTGGATATTGACCTTGTTATCTTGACTTATTCCCAGCATATACATTGACAGAGCAACATAAGGACCTTAACTGGAGTCTGAAGACAAATGCAGTTCCCGGCCAAGGCTATTTTACACACTTATGTAAGCTCAGTTCCCACAGCGTTTGAGCGCATTTCACATTTTACTGCCTGCCATGCAGTAAGAGACAGAGCAGTACTCCTGTCCTCACCTTATACACCAAGGCCTGAAGGGCTTATGGGTCAGGTCCACAAGGAGTGGTCAGAAAAACTGGCATGAGCCTCGGTGCAAGGACTGACATGGGACTTCAGCCAAAAGCCAGTGCTCACCCCCATGCTGCGTGTTCCCTACGAGGCTCAGTTTGGCAGCGCAGTCAGCATCTCTGGTATACCTTCACTGTTGCCACAGCAGCATGCAAGCACCTTGCTCCCACTCATCAGCCATCTCAGTGGGCTTCTTGACACATGGAAATGAGCCCAAGCATCTCATCAGTGGTCATAAGGAAAGTCTGTACAAAAGCAGGATCATCAGCTTAGCTGGTTTTGCTAGCCAGTTGAGAGAGCTGGAAATGTTTGGGAAAGAAAAGTCACTGCTCTGCCTTTCCCCTTGCCTCCATGACAGCCCTCAGGACTGGTCAGAGTGCACACAGGCAGCATTCTGCTGCAAGGCATACAGGTAAGCAGCCTGCATGCACATGTCCAAAAGGGCAAATCCCTGTTATTAAGCATTATCCCTTGCAAGAATTCCCACATCAAGGAAGTTCCTAATAAATCCTCTAGCTTTCAGCAAGGTCACTAAAAGATCAGATATTGACTTTACAGGTAGGAGGAGATAAGGCAGTTCAGCTCTACAGAGCAGATGCAAGGCATGAATCCTTCGCTGCAAAAAAGCTACAGCCTAAGATGAAGGTACAACAGCAGGTCACATCATCTTCAGTGACAACCGACCCATCACAGAAGCATCCTGATTTAGTCTTCACTCAGAGGCTGGTCACTACAGCACACCCCTTGGGGGAATAGCTTCCTCCCAAGCAAAAGCTAAATATCCTCCTTACAAGCATGATATTAATCTACTGAAACAGCTTCTTCAGCTTGGAAAAGACACAACAGAGGGATGTATGTTTGAAATGTCTAACATTGGTAATGGTATGAAGAAGGTGAATAGGAAATAATTGTTCAGTACTTGCCATAACACCATAAATGAAGGAAGCCAATAAACAGAGGCAAAGAAGCCAAAACAGTGGCAAGGTTCAAACAAGCACAGGTATTTTTGCACATAACGACCTTGGGAACTCACTGACACAGGATAATGTAGAAGCCAAAGAGACATTCAAAAAGAACTAGACAAATTCACATAGCACAAGGTCCATCAGTGGTGTAACCTGACAGTCCAGATGTTATCTCCAGATTAGAAAGTCTTTACATCAGAAACAGAGAATGTATGCCAGGAGAACAATTGCAGACATGCCATTAGTCTCATACTGCTCTTCCCCTCACCCCATCTGCTGCTAATTACTGTTAGAGACAGGACACTGGGTCACAGCAAGTCTTCAGCCTGATCCAGTAACGCTTTCCTTAGGGATGTTATCACTGCTTGGAACAGAAGAAAGAGTAAAGTAAGGTGTCTTCCAGCATCCCCTTAACAAAAATTGAGTGTGATTGTGAGAAAGAGGGGGAAATTAGAGGTAATTAACGTAAGTCAACTTCTACCCAGCTATTATGCAAAGAAAACCTGGAGAAATACATGTGTTATTCTCTTCTCTCCTGCACCCTATTGATCTATTAAATAAGATATCATTACATCAGTGTAAAAAGTTATTTCCTAAAGAATAGATTTGCAAAGCTTCCACTGGCTTAACACTGCTTTCCCTGAACTCTATGTTAACACTCCTATTGAGTTCAATGATAGCACTGAAGGGAAGTAGCAATGGCAGCAGGGGAGAACACATCTTACATGCCTAATCCTTCAACTAAAGCTAAAAATCACTAAGGGAAACATTCAACAGGAACCCAACACATTACCTGCCTCTATCACTAAAACCTAAGGATTCAAACAGAACAAACAGCTCCCCGATACCAACATGCTGAAGTCAAGTGCGATCACAGGAGCATGGCTTGTCTCATCATTTGCACAAAAGCAGTGGAAATGGGGGCAGGCTAGAGACTCCAGTATATCCTTATACTCTTCTTTGGCATAGTGTTAGTCTTGCTTCATATGGGAACATGTTATGTACAGGTCTGTATCTGTGCATCCCACCAAGTCACTGACTTTTGAGTAAAGGAAAGGAGATTTCTCTAATGACTAACTTCCTACCTGTTTGGTAAGAATAGTAACAAGACAAAAGAGAGAAATCCTATTAAATACAGAAGAAGCTCTAGTTTCAGATCAGCCCATACTAGATACTGCAGGAATCCAGTATATTCAGTACTTTGCTAAGCTACTATCTTCTGGCTCTGATAGGTGGACACATATGGCAATTAATGAGCAACGCCCAATTAATCCAAAGACTGTATTCAAGTCTCAGGATATCCCACCACAACAGAAGAAGAGCCAGTCCACATGATCATGCTCTGCTTTCCAGTCATGAAAAAACCTTTCCCAGTCCACCCACTGCTTGCAACCCTGCAGAACCAAAAACCTCTAAATTCCTTCTTCCTGGATGTGGGCCAGCATCCTAGGGATTAATTATAAAATAAATATTGATCAAATCCTGTCTATCCCACACACAGCCAGGTGGTGCAGCTGTCAAACAGCTCTGTCAGTGAGTAAGAAGAATTAATTGTTCTACCAGTCCTACTGTAAGCTCATAGCAAAGTTACATTTTAACAGTCAAATTAATTTCAAGACTTCATTTTCTTCTTGCCGTTTGAAATCACCATAAAAAAAGATACAATACTTCAGGAATATAATAAAACACTTTCCTGTGATCTCTAGCACGGTTCTATTAATGCAGATCACTCAGCTTTTACGGCTTCTCCCAGCAAACCTCATGCGAGATCCACACAATGATTCATGAAAGCTTTGCCCTTGCTTCCTCATACATACCAAAGGCACTCTTCTACCACATTTTAATGAAATCTATAGGTTGCATAAAATTAATAAGGTAGTACTTTACACAGTACACTGCCATTCAAGATTTGCCTACTAAAAGAGGAAAAAAGCTTACCAAGTTGCATGCATTTATAATGCCATTTTATAAGCATTTTAAATATTTATACAAAAATATATGTAATACATGGAAAATAAAGAGCTGTAGTGAAATACAGTAACAGCCTGGACAGACGTAATCACAGGACTATTTCAGAAAGTAGCTGCCGAAGTCCTCAAATAGCATAGCCAATGAAGAACCATCAGAGGAAGAAAGTCTCTGAAACAATAAATTATTGGACTAAAAAGGCTTCACTGCAGTAAGGAAATGAAGCCAAAGAAACCTCAGAAGAGTCACTTTGCTTAGCAGAAGTTGCCGAAATCATGTGACATACAGCAGCACCCGGTTGAAAATATTATCTAGGTTACTGCATTACTCCTTCTCCCTCTCTACTACCCTAAGGAGCATGGAATTGCAGCTTTCAGGTTGCTTGAAGTTTCTGTACCATTGTATTTTAGGGGACTGAAAAATATACGCCTTCTAAAAAGTAACAAAGATGTCTGAAAGTTAGGGTGGGGGCTGGTAATAAAAATGTATGAAAAAAATTTAAAAGGGAAAGGCAAAAGCAAGAGAATCACTACCTTCCAGCCTGGTCCAGGACAGCATTTCCCAGTCCAGGCACCCCAGACTATCAGACCATTTCTGCCTACCCCTTTCTTCAGGCACGAAGGTTACATGAACGACACTATCCTCCTTGCTGTCTGCAGGACAACCACGCAGGAGCTGCCTCCACTGTGTCAAGGCGAGGACGAAGTGACTTAGGGACTAAAACCCTAGTCTACAAGGAACCAACCAAAGCTTTAGCAGCTATTCCACAGTTGTTCCAAGCCAGTGAACTGTCAATCCACCGACCAACAAGACTTGGATGGTGCACAGGACCTTGTGGACCAAAACTGTGCAAATTTTCAGGGCAGGGTTATCGCATGCTGCAATGAAGAGAAGCAACACGCATTTGAAAAAAAGAATGGTTTCTTCCTTCTATTACTGTCTACTCACCATTTTACAATGTGGTTTAAAAGATGTAAGAATGATGATTAATAACTGTCACATTTCCACTAAAGTGAAAACCGGGGCATCCGTATCTGCGGTACTGCCGCCTATGCCTGTTCTCATGGAGGGGTAGCCCCAAGGCTAGCGAGCTGCTGGCAGCCATCCGAGACCACCTCACACAGCAGGACAGCCCAACATGAGCAGAAAGAGCCATCCGCTGCAGGAACAGCACTTTTCAGAATAGCAACTGCCGCCTGGCTCTGGAGCCCGCATCCAGAACATGACTCTGTGAGCAAGGGTTTGAGGAAATCAGCTTCACCCTATATCTCTAATTGCAAACAGGACAACATGGCTAAGGCCAACCCTTGGTTGCATCAGCCTACCAGAGACCTACGGGTTACTGCACCTGGCTGTATTTCTGCTCTCCTCACCTGTAAGACCTGTAACATGGTTATCTTTTTTATACAGCCTTTTTGCATTACTTAAAAGGAATATATTATACCTATTTCTGGATGGGGGCGGGGGGGAAGATGTGATTTAAAGCCATGTTTTAAAATACTCTTTCTAGGTAAGAGTCAGCTCATTTTTACTCTTCTGCAAGAGTAGACTTCAAAAACAAGTAGGAAAAGTTCAGGCTACACCACCAGTATTTCAATTTTGAGGACAGCAGCTTTTCTGAAAGAAAAGTAAGCATGCATCCTACAAGCCATGCCACGTGTAAAAATACTTTCCTTACAAGATAATAATTTGCAAGTTACCCAATATAGCATAAGTGTGTTCCGTGACAGACTACACAATATAGTAACAAAAAGTTTGCTACTACTTCACCAGATTTTATCATTTTTCTCCGTACAAAAGAAGTGTACAAAACTACCTATTTTTACATTTTGTTTAAAACCGAAGTGCCGTGGTTTTATGAAGATGAACCATCAGTGGTTCATCTTCAAGTCACACTGTTCCTTGGTAATACCAAGAAGTTAGAAAAAAACACAGAATCTAAAATTTTATTCTAGCATAACATGCACCTGTTTTTATGCTTTACTTGACACACACGTGGATTAAGAAAGTATGCTTGTCAGGTTGGTGTTGTTCAGTATGTATAGCCCCCAGAAGAGCTGGCTGAGAATATTCTGACAAAACTTGTTCTTTCATCAGAAAATGGTGATCTGTCAAAACTCAATCTGTTCATGGGAAGAGGGGAAATTCTGAGAAATCTTTCTGGGAAAAGAAAAATGCGTATAAAACAAACTTCCAAATTGTCAAAATGTCCAACTTAAACATCTTCTAAATGAAGAGATTAAACTAATCTTGAATGCCTTTTCATTTCCAAGCATGTATTAATCTTTTTTTCAATCAAGTTTAAAATGCAGTGCTTCCAAAGACCCTAAATCCAGTATTTTCACTGATGAGTTCTCATGCCCTTTTTCCCACTCCCAAATTATTCACTGATTAAATTTGAGACACTAACATTCCAGTCAGAATGGGAAAATTTTCCTTTCTTTTCCCCTCAAAATCATTTTGGCATGATCAAAAAAGCATGACTCTTCCTAGCAGATAGGGAATGTGCACTGTCACAGTCATGCGCACAGCCACACTCTACTGAGTTCCTTTAGGATTAGGATTTTGTGGAACAAACCATCTCTAATGAATGTTAAATACGAGAAATAGAAGACGGTGTAGGAAAAACAGCTATGTTTATCATAAATTTTAATTTCTTAGAGAAGATCAGAAAAAAAATCCCCACTGCCCACAGCAAAATCTTGCCACAAATCAAACATCTTAGGAACTAGCTGCAGCATAGGAAAGAGATCTCCAATTTTTATTTGTTTGTTTGTTTGTTTCTGGTGAAAGTAACCTCTCTGACAACTGCAACAAAACACAAATCCAGACTCAGGTGAAGCAGTTATATCAGCAAAACCATCAAACCCTTTTTTCCTCTGAGCTAAAATTACCACTGCCATTTTCACTCCATGCTTCTGACATTCATGACATCTGAAAAAAAAAATTTTTAAAAAATCCTTCTTTCCAGCTCCCGTCAAACGCTGACTCAACTGGGAAAATCTGAACTGTGAGCGTCTACCTGGTCGTTCTCCATCAGGACCATATGGAGGAAAGACAGCACTCCCAGGAGGTTCTTGCAGAATTTTATTCCCTTACCTTAAAGTTTTTTTCACATCAAATAGTTTAATAGTTTCTTCTTGCATTGGGACCTCACCTAGTTGCAAAGTTGTAAGAGAGGACACACCGTAACACCACCATTCAAAAATCTGCCAATCTGGGGAGCACCAGTTATCACAAGTGTAGTGATCATCACGCTCATTAAAGCCTGGCTGAACAGCTGGATTTATGATAGCTGTATTAACAATTTATTGCCTTTTTTTAATATAAGGATATGCAGTGTGGCATAAGCAGAGCTGATGGTTGAGTATCTGAAGACCAGTTGCTGCAGGCGACCTTTAGGTGGATATCAGTGAGCTGCGCATGAGAGGTCAGCTCCCGAGATTGACAGTAATGGGCAAGTCCAGCAGGTCACAGCTGTTGAGCACCTAATTGCAACTTGAAAACCCAAGTCCTGGGTTATTAATGTTACTGCTGATAAACTCTCCCCTGTGTTTCCCCCCACAGACATTATTGCTTTTATATTGTTTTGAAGATACAGTCAGTGCTATTTATGTGATGAGCACCACATTAAAGCTGTTTTTAATAAATGCATGGCTCAGTATTCCTGCTGGTTACCTCCCTTTTGGCTCAGTGACATCCCCTCCAGCTCTGAGACTACTGTGAATCTACAATACCAGCTGTGCCAAAGCATTTGGTTTGAGCTAACTCCTCTGTACTAGTGAGTCTCTTGCTTTCTGTCTGTAGAAAAGACAAAGTTTCAATCTCATCAGGGAAATGATATCACCAGTTACTTCCAAGTTTTGCCTCATACGTTCGCGATGCCCTTGCTGGTTTGCACTTTGCCTGGGGCAAAGTACGGACACTTTCTGTTAGCTGAGCATAGGGCAGAACAATCAAAACCTCCTGGTTTTGTTAATATCAACCTGTTAGCTAATCAACACCATAAAATAAAATGTAAACAGATTTCAAACTTTATTCAGGACCTGCTTGGCACATAAAATCATCTGAAGCACAAATGCTAAGTTAAAATGAGTATATCCTGGGTGCCACTTGTGGAAAATTAGATAGACCATAAATGTCCCCTTAATGTCATTTATCTCCAAAACCCTGCACATCTCTAGAGACAGCTGAAATTTCAATTCTTTACCAATTTCACTTCCCGGCTGCAGCAGGAGCCTGCAAGTGTGATTCAACAAGCAGCTTGGTTTAAAAAAAACCAAAACAAACAAACAAAAAAAACCAAACAAAAAAACCCACCGACTTGCCAAGGCTTTCATTTTATTGTCTCTGTAATTTCCATATTAAATGTGTGCAACATATACACACAAAGACTGCAGGTTTTCAGAGTTCTTTCAAAAAATGGAAATGGAGAACAACAATGCCTCACTGTCAGTCCCCCCAAAAATGAGCCTGGAAGGTGAAAATCAGCCCAGGATACACCTTTTTTGCACATCATCATAAGTAATAGAAGTTCTTCTGGGCAAATTAAACCACAGTTGTTGCTGTGCAATTTGATGGTATTTATTGGAGCTGCACAAGTGTAACTGATTATCCATGTAAAAAAAAATTTAGTAAGCCATGTTTTTTCCAACACAGCAGAGGGAGAATAACCACCTTTTCTAGCTCTAATTTGCTAGCAGGAATTTTAAAAATATAAATATAGCAATATTGTCACCAGGAAGGTGACATTACAGCACAATAACTTAGTCAAAGCATGTGACCGCTTCACCATCAAAAAGAGCATTTCTGTTCAACAGATTCCTGAGCAACCAAATACTACAATCTCTTTAAGAGCCGGGCAGTTGATGTGTTTTCTTCACTGCCTCTGGAGTCAGAGCCCGCCATCTCTATCACCTGCTGAGACTACTGAGCTCAAAGAAAATATCTGCATCATGATCCAAAACCATGCATAGTTTAGAGCTGTTTTTTTTAAAAAGTTTTTGCTTTGTTGAAACCTAACATAGATATCCACAAAAGTACTACAGTTCTGACATCTCATTCACTTCCTAACTTCCCACAGATTTCAGTGTCAGCTGAAGTGCTTAATTACTTTTCTGGATCCAGCTGTAGCTCCCTTAAACCTCCCTAAAAATCCCTGCCTGAGTAGGAGTTGTGTGCCTGATCAGTAGGCAGCTCATATTGCCTGTGTACAGCTCCCCTTGTGCTAAGGGACTGCAGCTGAAAAAACCTGATATATACAGAGTCGATCTCCTTTCAGGCGATGTGCACAGCATCCCTGAACTCCCTCTCCAGCAACGCAAGCCTTACAGATAAAGCAATGCTTGTGTTCACATTAACATACCTAGCGGTTAATATCAGAGCCCAGTAACTTTTCGACACACTACTCCCCTGTTGCCCCAAGCACACCTTTAAAAAATGTTAGGCTTTCAAGTTGAGACCAAATGCCTACCCAATTAATGTAGGTGTCATTTATCTCAATGCTTTTGACATTAATATGGCACTCCAGCATCCTGTCAGTGATATAATGCCAGTAGGATCAGATCTTGTTAGGCAGGGATGCAAGGAACAGTGTTTCATGAATTTTTTTTTTAATAACCTTCAGTATTCCCCCTAATCCAGGCTGTTTCATCAAAACTATAAAAAAAGGACAAAGTTTCAGCAGAGTTTAGCCACTCTGCTGTTCTCTTTTGCTGTTACCATCACTATAACTGCATTGCCATAAATGTCTGTGGTACCTTCCCAAGCAAATAAAGATGACACAGATGACACACTATGCCCTAGAGAACTTAATTTCTGACACATCTTGATACAAAGAGCAACAGTTCAAGCATGAGAGGGCAAGGGGTCACTCTGGAAATGAGGGAAGAGACTGACAGCAGAGCAAAAAGGTAGAGAGAAAAAAAAGTTACCCAGGGTTTTGGGGTTTTTTTGCACAAAAGGCAGCTGGAAAGAGGAGGGGAGTAGGTAAGGAAGAAGAAAGAAATTATTCATTGACATATAAAGTAGGAGGAAATAAGAAACTCTACCAAAACACAGGAAGAAAAAGAAAGCCAGCGAAGAGATTGATGAGAAGAAGCAAGTGTTGTGGACATGGAGAGCATCCTTGTGTGTTTCACTCAAAATGTCAAGACAGGCTCAGAGCATCCACAGCACATTTAACTCCTGCAACAACGGATTTACGGTGACCTTGAGTGTGAAGATCCTTTTAAAGGACCATAAACTTCTAACGTTTAGAAGACAAAAAAGTCTTTCGGAAACAATACAGCCAAAGTCCTCTTTTGGTTGCTAACTCCAAGCCTCATTCCTGCAGCTTGCTCTTTACCAAATTATTTACTAAGTGCATTAACATAAATGGAACCAGAAGATTTATTTTTAATTAAAAAAAGAAAGAGACCAAAGCAGACTGTTAATATTGCCAGTGCCTTTCATGACTTCATTAAAAAATAAATTTTAAGATTCACCTTTAGTAGCTATTGTAATAGAGCTATTTTTCACTGACTCAGTGAAATTCCTTTCAACATTCCTTTTACTATGAGAATGAAATGTAAAAACAGACCTCATTTTTCTAAAGCAGAGATTTCCTCCAATAAGGAAGCAAAACAACTAAATTATTTAACTGCCATGTATAGGAACAGTGAAAGGAAAATTAAATCATTAGCCTTCTTCAAAACAGGAAAAGAAAGCAATCTCTCATCAGATACTTGCTTCTTCAGCTATGAATGTTGCACTAATTATATTCAGAAGCATACAGCAAGAGAATACGAGGCATTTTCTAGCACTTTCAAAATTAAACTTGTCTGTCTCTCAGGTCTTCCTGCACTGCCCAAATCCTCCCAACAACTAACACCTTCCCAGTTCTTAGGGGTCATCCAATCGCCATGATGCCTAGTCCTAAGGGATGAGGTCAGAGGCAACCTACTGGTGAGTTGCCTCTGGGGATCAGACCCATATATTAAAGCCAAAAGAAACACACAGCATGTGAAGGAAGCTGAGCCAAAGAGTACTAGAGACATTCATTTTATCTCCCTTCACTCCTTCTGGCAGTCAAGAGAAGGAGCAGCCAACCTGGATGAATGCGATACACCACCAACACAACATGGGCTCTCCACCACAAGGCTCAGATAAACTGCTTCCCAAAGTTTACCATGCACATAAACTGCTATTTACACCTATTCAAAGAGTGTCTCCATGTCCCAAAGTGCCAAACAATGAAGCTGAGAGCTTTGAGCTAATCCAACACTTACTGTACAAAGGAGTGCTAAACTGTAAACAACTGCAAAAATCTAAGCAGAGTTAATACCTATTTTCCCCCTGAAGGAAGAGTGAGTAGCAGAAACAAAAGGCTATTATGCTTTAGATAAATGTACGAGCGATTATGACTTCCTTTTAGATATAAAACAGAGTAAAAACCTAATATGTTTCAAGGACAATAATTCAAATAAGCAAAATTAGAGATCCTGTTTCATTGCAACCTATTAAGCATAGAAGGCTAAAACCTCCTGTTTTTCAAGGAAGTGAAGTGTGAAAACATGCAGGTTACATCTCTAAAAAAAATTAAAAATATTCTCACATTAGTGTTTTCATTCCTTTTATGGTATCACCTACACCATCCTCTTCCCCATCCACATTTCGGAACAGCATGAGCTATTTAAACAATGACCCAAAATTTTGTAAGAGCCTCTTAGCAAATTCATCTGTGCATCTCAACGCAGGTGTGCTGGCATGGACGACAGCAGGAACTGTGCCATGGGGAGAGTTTTTCTGGTAAACCCAAAGGGTGACAGGGCCCTGTCAGAGGGAGTCCCTTGGAGGGATGCTAGAGCTCCACAGCATTTGTAGCTCTGTAGGAGATCGATCCAGGTGATCAGTTCCTCTTCAGATCATCTTTCCTGATCTCGTTCAGGGATTTTGGTTTGGTGCCACCTGATGTAGTGTCAACTGTCACACCGAGGCCTCAAAGCAGCTGTCAATCAGCAGTTGCAAGGCATGGCTCACCCGGGCAGAGCACAGCAAAGCAGAGCTGCCTCCAGATTCCACTGGTTATGCAGGCTTTTTGGAGCAAAATCCAAGCATCTCCAAGTGTTGTGGGTGCAGCTGTGATACCTCCAAACTGACACAGGATTGTCTATCCAAGCAAATCGCCACAGTCGGTGCAAGCCAAGGTAAGCTCCTCTGACGTATGAATGCAGAGAATACAAGGAATGTGAGAATACAACGTATGCAAAGCAGAGCAAACGCTGCCAAAAGAAGCATCAATCTCAGAGATTACAGTTACACAAGCGAATTAAAAAAGGCCAGGACACTGCTACAAACAGTAGCACATGATCATCTAGGTACAAACTGTTAGCACTGTTCCTGGCATGGGTTTCAGATCCAGCAACATCTCTCTCCCAGCATCTAGGTAAGGCAAAGGCCTTAGGATGGGCCAAGGACCATATTCTGTAATCAACTGGAAGCAGCCATGCTGTTTTGGAGGATTACCTTTGTATTTACAGCCTGGGCACACCATCCATCTCAGAGCTACAGAAAATACTCTTAATAACCAAACTGGAGCAAGGCTTCCACTCATCACAGTTCATTTCCTGGGCAAAGAGGACAGCACATCTGACTCTCATATTGGTCCCTGCAATATTACCAAGTGTTTGGATACTACCATGGCAAAGGCAACATAAGACCCTGAAGCACACAGACTAGATTTGCTGTCCTCAAAAAAGGGGTGATCAGATCACTCCTGCCCAAGAATGAAGAAGTGAGCAACTTCTGGGAGCAAAGGATCTGAGAGAGATACTATGGAGGGCCTGGTTGAACACTGTTCCCAGTCAAGCAGGCAGACAAGCTAAAGCAGCCTCAAGATTATACCAGCCATGCACTTACAGCATTTATATTCTGTTTAGACAAGGGAATTGTTTTCAGCAGGTCTCATTATTTAAAATCCTTCAAATACCCCCAATGTAATACAGCAAGAAAGGTTAAGGTTTCGTTCCCCTGGTGAATTGTCGACACAATTTGACAATGGTAAAGCACTGTTCTTGTTCATAGAGTTAAATACAGACCGTGTCACATCACTGGAGATGCTGTGGACACCAGGGTCTCTAACAGTCCATCACTCACATTGTGGCATTACCTCTCTGTGTGTGCGTGTTTCTTGCAAGAGATGGTTTATAACGGCTTTTATAAAATGGTAGTAGAGTTAATGTTTATCTCTACTTGCTTCTCCAAGCACAAGCTGTACCCACTTCCCCTATCACATGTAGATAATGTGACCCAGAGCAATGCCTTGAAAATTTGGAATAATGGTTGTAATCCTCAGAGCTGCCCAGAGCTCCCATATAAGCCATCCAGCAATGAGATTACTCTGCTTCTGGCAAAGCAACTTCATAGCGCCTCACAGAACTGAGCTCTGCCTGGTCTCTTGTATCCCTAAACCATGGGATGGGGCTTGTCTAAATCATTAACTAAAATCAAATCAGACCAAATCATGCACCGTAAGCATGACAGTCAAACAGAGCCTTTCATCTCAAATAACATGACAGCAGTGCATAAAAAGCAGGAGTGCTAGTGCAGCATTTTAAAATACATTTTTGCACTGTACAATAGCCACTGGTTGGGAACCCATCACCAAGGGCTCGTTCCTGCAGACTCCTGCTGCATGCCATGGTACCAAGGAGGAAAGTGTGTATGATGGCCTGCCTGCTTTTTGCCACCCTACACGCATATATCTCCACGGATGCCACGTACTTGGGGAGTCCCCTATGCAGTCCCAAGAAGTGCTGGAAACAATGCTATCAAGGAGAAGGAAGATCAGCACATGGTCAGTCCCCTTCACCCCAAGATTTCAATTTCTCCTGTCCAGCCTCTGCTCTTCTGAGTAGTCTGGCTGCAAAGAAGAGCCCTTATGAGTGTGCAAGAAGAGGGACTGAGCCCTGCTTATGCAAGGCAAACGCCTCTGTACTTAGAGTGGAAGCAGCAAAAACATAAATGCAAACAAAAGCAAGGCTGCATTTTCAAACAGCAATAGCAAATTTGGGATTTTTAAAATGAGAGGTGGAGAAGTGTTATCAAGAACATAAATGCTGATTTGGGCCTTGATAAGGACAGCTTTAATCTGGCAATTAGGCTGAAATAGCAAAAGATCCAGTCACAAATGCCACAAGATGTCACATCGAATGTCTGCTGTTGAAGCTTCTTCATTCCCATCACGACCTGACCCAACAAAGATAAAGCTCAGTTGGGCACTTCTACACACACAGCAACTGCCTCTCCAAATTGCATGACAGGCACATTGTCAGGTGTGATGAGTTCTGGGTGAGACCAGGGCTGCCACACTGTTATTCCATATTAGAGATGCAAGCCCCAAGGCTGTGTGTTTCTGAACAGTCATTCATATGTTATTTCAGTAACTGTGTATAATCTTCCACAATAATATCCACAATCAGTGGTGGTGTTGATGTTAATTACTTAAGTTTAAATACAAAACATAATGAGATGCTGTACTTCCATTTTCAGACAGTTTTACCCTGAACATTAAACATTATTCAGCTTATAAAAAAAAAATCACTTTAGCACAGTCATCTTAAGGTACTTGCATGTTTTAATCATCAGTTTTAATTAGGGTAAAAAGTAGAGTATAAATCAAGGCCCTTTTTGAGGCACTCTCAAAAGGCACAAAAAAAGGTTCCATTCTTTATTTGACTGAAGTGCACATTATGCTAAAGTGTTAATGAGAGCAAACAAGAGTAAGTGAAATCAGTCTCCTGCTAATTTTCATAATTTGTAGTGGAACACTTTTCTAATTAATAATAGACTTCTAGAGACATCTATGTTGACAAATACACACATGCCACACTACCTTTCTGGCATCTTTCCTCAGCACTGACGTACATGTAAAGGTACTTTCATACCTTTTTTCCTACAAGCTGGTTAGCATCGAGAGCTTGCATTTTTCCATGAGTCTTCTGATTGTACCGCACTGTCCCACTGTTTGGGAGTCTACATTACTACTGAAGTCAGTAACAGTACCACAGTTCTGCATCCAGATACACATGCAAACAAACAGACTTCGCAGCCAGTTATACCATAGAATTTGTAGGAAATAATACATTTTAAAAAGTATATTATTCAGGTTTGAATTTCTCTAACTCTAAACTCCACAGTTTAATTGTGTTGCTTATATGCCAGTGGCTGTCAGTTGACACATTAGTCCAAGTCAGCCAAAGCTATCCAGTGTATCACGGAAAGATATATTTGTGTGCCTTTGGTACCCATAGACATTGGAGATCATTGCTCAGACACTGCAGGTCGTGAAAGCCTTTGGGGACTTCTGCTGCTCCCCATCCATTCACTCTGGCTGACTTTGTCTTACAATAGGCCTAGAAGAACATTAAAAAGTAAAGGGCAAATCACCTCCTAAAATGCAAAACCCACCAGGATGAGGCACCTGAGTGCTTGCTGTCTCTTTGCAATGTGAGTCTGACATGACATATGAGCAGTTCTTGTGCTTGTAAAACCTGTCTTCCTGAACACACCAGCCTTAGCAGTCAACACTGAAAAACAATCTGCATAGTAAGCAAAAAAAAAAATTCACTTTTGCTCCTCAGATGTATTTTGTTCTAGCTACCAGTTATATGCTGTTTATTGTGTTCTAGAGTGTAGCATGCTCTAAGCTGACAAAAAAGTTGCCCTCCATCCACTGTTTGTTGTTTATACATTCTACCTACCTTTGTTCCAGCTCCCCAAAACCTGCTCTATACAGACATCAACAAATGACATCAAACACTAGCAGGTGGCATCATTCATTTACTGAACTACCCCATGATGTCAAATCAACTGAATGTATTGCTCAAGTGTTGCCCACATCAGTACAGGCCTAAATTCGAAAGCATTTGCTTCGCCCTCCTAAAATAGGCAATTTGATTTCATTTTAATTTATTTTAAAACCTGTAATCGCTCTCAAAGCTTATCACTTTTCCTAGCTGTTCCAGCCCCCTGACCCAGATCCCGTTTCTGCCACACGTACCAGCAGCCCTTCAAGGAGCAGCAAGAGCAACAAGTAGCTAGTGAGAGAGGAAGTGGCACACTGAAACAGAGTAGGAAAGCAGCAATGGAGGAAAATGCAAAGAGCATGAAAAGTAACTGAAGGCTTAGGATTTGTGCATGCAACAGCCCCATCCTACCAGCTCTGTAAGGGGGAATTTCCTATTACTTAATTGCATCCACTACCAACCTCAGGTGTCCTTTACAGCCTAAGCCACTACTAATGTAACTCAGGTTAAAAAAGATGCAGGCGGTGTCTCCAGAGAAGTAAGTCTCTCTTCACTAACCACAACCCTTAGCACACAACCTTAATTTTTATTAAGTTAAAGACTAGCAAGAATCTCACAAGAAGCAAACAGGAAAGCAAAACAAAGCCTACAGTGAGAGAGAACTTCATAGCCACACGCACATCACTATTTGTAGTCACCCAAGTCATATTCTTAGTTTTTAGAGAGGCAGCAACTTTAAGCCATGTCTTCAGAAGGCTCCCTGAACTAGACTGAGGGCAATACAGGATTTTTATTTTTAAACAGAAGTTGAAAGCCTAAGAAATAACTTATTTCTACACAGTAGGTCTTTTAAGAAAAAACACTAAATATCTCAAGGCATGCTGCAAAATATCACAAGATATAAGTCAATGAAGCCCACTTCAGTGATGCAGGAGATGAGTTTTTTCTGCCTAACACGTGGTAATTTTTTTTTTAGTTTAAATAGTCTAGTCACCAAAAAGCAGTTCTGAAATCATCGAGTACCTTCTGGAAATTTATTTTGAAATAATCTAGGAGAATGTTAGACTGAAACTTTATTTTTAAAAAAATCTAAAAGGGAATATAAAACATTTCATTTGGACTTATGATGAAATATAGTTTAATCTGAGCTGCTTTTAGTCAAGAGTTTTCCTCCTAGTTAGAAGCTTCCCCTTAGTTAGAAAATTTACACCCCCACACCCAAATGATTTAAAAGAAATAACTATTTTTCTTCTTATATAGCTCAAATTTCTGTCCTGGCCATCAAACATAAGAATCCCATTTTTCATGTGGGTTTCTTCTCCATCCACTGAAGGCAAATGAACCATAAGAGGTTTCCAGGAGCCTCACAATGATACAGAGTTTCCTTAACAAGCACATATTCAATATGTCTCCACCAAACTCAGCCAACAGCTGGCTCTGATGGAAAAAAAAATCATGCTGCAGTAGGAAAAATGTCAAACCTCAAAATAGGAACTCTTTGGTTTTTTTTTTTTTTAAATCATGAGTCAAGTGAATTAGTCTGTGAAAGTTTTCAGCATTTTTACCGAGTTTCTTTAATGTCAAGAGTTTCAGAAACTATGTGCATCTTTACAGGAATCTATGTGTGTACACTGTTTCTGATGATGACCCTGCTTGTTATTAAACTAGCTGATGCAAATTAGGCAAATACTCAGTAAGAGCCATTAAGGGCAGATCTTGCTTAAAACAAATATTTTTCCTGGATTTTTTTCTTGGACGTACCCTAAGATCATTCTCCACAGAGGTGGGAAGAGAGAAGGGGATAGCTTAGACTTTAGCAAGCACTGGGATGCAATGAACAAAAAGGTTGGGTTTAGCCATTTTTATCTCAGTTCCTCGAGGAAGAGTATCCCCGATACCATATGCCTCTCCCATCTCTAGTGATGCATACAAAGACCAGCTGTTGCTCCTTTTCAGATACCACTCTAGCACCACTCTATTCACCAGGCAGAAAAGTATCACCTAGGGCAAGGAATGTTGCCAAAAGTAGTGTTATTCTGAGAAGGACTGCCTCCTCAATTTATCATCATCCAAGACCAGTCAGAGAAAGTAGGCAGCCCATTTAGAAAATGAATGGATTAATCAACAAACGAATAAACCCTCTGAGCCCAGGTGAAAAGGGAGAGAGATTGCTAGGGTACAAGAGTTTTCACAGTTGTTCTTTGCCTCCTCCCCTACCTGCAGATCACCCAAGGAGAAAGCACCTAGTGATCAAGAAGGGTCCCATATAAAGCACACCATGATGTGTTCAGAAATCGATCCCCATCCAGCGCCCATTTGTGCTGCAGCTGTGCAGCATCCCCAGAGGCAGATTTACAGCATTACTGTGACAATTCCTTGCTTCCCTCTCATAGCTAAATGACCTTTGGGAGAGATTGTAGCTGAAACCACAGTTGTGAAAAATTACTCTGTGTTAGGAGCGTTAAGACACACAGACGCCTATTCCCTCCTCAAATTCTTCACTCTAACTTCTGCTTTTCACTTATTAAAATACCACTCGCGTCTGCAAGTGCCAACTCTGAGGTTTCAGTAGATATCATGTAAGAATACTACATTGTTACCAAAAAAGGAGAGCTGCCCACATTTCAGACACATTCACGCAGATCCCCCACGTGAAGCTGTCAAGTGGAAACCACAGCATCCATAAAAAAAAAAAATCTAATGGAGAAATGTTTACAGGGAAGATAAAATAGTTGATCGCACCACCACCACAAAGCAGATGGAAATAGCAACAAATGACAGAGAGCAATAGATGTTGGCACAAGAAAGATTAAATGAAATGAAAAATGAAATGTACTTAGACAGTACCTAGCCTGCAAAGATGTTGTGCTAGATAATCTACAATTATCCAGCAAGCAGTCTGTGGCTCTTAAGGCTTCAGAGTACAAGCGTGATGAAGTTATAGCACCTCAGCAGTGGGGGATGTTTAGTCAGATTCACCATGCCAAGGACACTTGGATTTTAACATTTCACATTTTTTCTTTATTGCCTTTGCAGATTTAAGCTTCTACTAGCATCAGAATTAAAGGTGGAATAAAATAAAATAGCACGGATACAAATACTAATAGTACCAAGCATATCCATAAGGTACACAGCACACCAAGTGTCTGCGTTGCAAATCAATGTTGATACATTCTACACACATGAAATTTAAGGCATTCAAGTTATGATCCAAAAGGAATACAAAATTAGTCTCAAAGAATGTTATTCTGTTTCTATTTTGCAAATATTTTTTTTGAGTGTTGCCAATTACTCTGAAAATTTCCATATGATCTCCTGAACAGAAAATGGGATTTATCTGGAAAAAAATATACGCTGTGTATAAATACATTATGATACTTTAAAAAAAGAAAAAGAAAATCAAAGCCTGGGAGGAATTATTTTTTGAAAAATACAAGAACTAAAGTATCAGTTTACTGCTAATTCACTGTGCTGCAAACTCCCACCCAAACGCAAACAAACCTTGTGTCCTTTAGGTCAGATAAATGAAAATAGTCTTTACAACATTCTACCAGTAAAAGGCATCTGTCAAATTTGCAATACGGAGATGAAAAGCATTTGAAAGTTAAATCTGAAACCCCAGACTGAAACAACACTGTGCTTTAATTTAAACACATTACACTGCATGGTTATTACTAAGCTCTTCATTCACAGTGTAATTTAAGTGCCATTTTGATATTCTGTTTGAACAAAGAGGCGTCAAATTAAGGAAACTGGTGTCAAGTCCAGAAACTTTGTGAAAATGAAGGCCTATCTGTAATAGCACCCTATAAGGTTTCATTTCAACAGCATCGTTATGTAATTTTAATGGTGCCATAGCATTTGCCTCATAGACTCCCAACTCTATGAAGACTTCCAGAGCATCCTCCTTCTGCTCAGCCATGAGTGCTGTTGACAGATTATATGCAGTCAGGAGCTAATCCTATGAAACAACTCGTGCTGTAATGATCATGTGAAGCACATGGCTGTATGAGGCCTCTGCAGTGCTACACTGAACTTGCCTGGTTACACCAACAGCCCACATTGCCCTTAACACTGACTTTTGACATTCAAGGTCAGAGAAGACTATGAGCCCTACAGTTCTCCTCAACTTTGCTAATGCAGAGAAGGGGAAGAAGTTCAGCTAGCAGATGCCATCCACACAAGGAAGCAGCAGGCAGCGATGAATCAACAGCATACCAGAAGGGATGATTTTTTTGCTTGTTTTGGCTTATTCTCCAAGGATATTGAAGCTAATATGAGCTTGTAGACCATGTCTGCTGGACAGTAGACCTAACCACTTTTAGCCTGTTGTTCATTTGGAACCCTGTCTGGCAAAAAAGACAGAGCATAATTCAATTCTGCAAGTTTCATGCAAGTGAGCTGCCTGGCAGTGGAGACAGACCCTACTAGCTTCTCCAGCAAAGGAAAATCCAAAATAGGAATCAGTCTCCATTATTTCCTTTGTCCTTGAAACAAGCTATCTTTTCAGAATGATGAAGTTTGTTTAACTAGTATCTCCCCCAAGAACCACCACAGAAATCTCTTTAGACTATTTCCTAGAAGTAGAGACAGACAAGTTTTCTGACTTTACAGGTTTTTTTGCATTGGACACAGTATGTTAAGAAAAGAGTTTCTCAATGTCAATGTATGATCTGCACAGACGTTGGAAGAGAAGAGTTAAGTAAGATGCTTTCTTATGTTCCTTTCTTCCTGCTAAAGGGATAGCTTGCATGTGCTATGCCAACAATCTCAGACATCACATAACTTCCTAGTCACATAATAAATTATTCACTACAGCTCTCTATTTGAAAGGGAGTCAATTAGTTAACTGCCCATCAATTAATACTCAGCAAGGAACAATACGAAGAGAGGAATTGTTCTGAACAACACATCTCGAAACAAAGAGCGTGCTTTTAAACCAGAAACCTCTGTATTCAAGCCAGTATTTTGCTTCACTGAATGTCTATTTTAATACATAGTTATATTTGCTAACAAGACACCCTGTTGACACCTATTCGATCTTGACCCACCTTGGCATGACAGTCTTGTGCATTCCGCAGGGTTCAAGTGAGTGCTCAGATATATTCAGAGCATTATAATGCAATGTATTTGAGGGCATAAGACAAAAGCTTTGTTTCCCAGAACAAAGTCTGAAGGGCAGCATCCCCTTGAGAACCTCACAAACAAAGTTACCCTGGAGACAGTCTCTGAGGAACAGTGACAATTCTCCACAGACAAGATGATCTGCTGGGTTTGGTATTTTAAAGAGGGGGGTGGGGGGAGGGATGGGCATTGGGTTCTCTGCTCCTTGTTTGGGAAGCAGGATGGGAATGAAGGTGAGGAAGGGATAAAGTTGATTATAATGTTTGTAAGTTATACAGGATCTTTATAATGAGAGAAGTCCTTCACTCCCTCTAGTATACAATAGCATCATTTTACTGGCATGAAGTACATACCTTTCACAGTTCATTCACTTTCCTTTCTTTGCATGATTTTCTCCTAAACTTTGCTTTGAACTCTATAATCTAATAGAAGCAAAACTTGATCAAACTCTCCCCTCAAAGACTGAGGAACTTGTAGTGTCTGCATACATGGTCTTCATTTTGCACAGCTTAACTCAAATGGTCAAGCCTGGCACCTCTTCTCTTAACCCGCTGAGGGAAGGGTGGATCACCCCAGGAAACACCTTTCAGACAAGGAGCCTGACCAGAAGAGAACACCACACACACAAAGCCATGGGGTTTGCAACTCACAGCAAACTCTGAGTCAAATACATTTTATTTCTTTTTACGTTGTCAGAGCCACATACTCCGCTTCATAAAGATTTCCCTAGGCTTCCCCAGAAAAAATACCATTGCTGTGACTCTTCCCACAGCTCTAACTAGCATTACTATTACTTTCCAGCTCTAACTAGCCCTTTCCCCACAGCTTTAACTAGCATTTCTATTACTTTCCAGGTAGTATATCTGGCTACTATACATCTTATACACGTATTTGGCTTCGCACATAATGCTGTAGCAGTTTAAGCATTATTACTGTATAACCACCAATAAATATATTTATAAAAACTAAGGAACATTTGGCAGCTCTGCAGTTACCACCTCCGTAAGATACTTACATTGCCATACCCCAGTGTAAACCATCAAAAAAAAAAAAAAACCCAACAAAAAAACAACACACGCTGCAGTGAAGTGTACTAAAATGGTCTTGGCACATGAACGGGTTGTGAGTCTCTCACAGAGGTTTCTGCCTCACAGCTCCCATTGATGTCAGTTTACCCTCTTTAATGTACTGCATTTTCATGAGTGCTAGACAGACTGATCCCATCTCCTTGTATCAACTTTTCTGTGCCCTAAGCTTGTCCTTCTTTAAGCTTCTCACCGTTAACAGTGTTCCAGAGTGATATTGGACATGCCAGCCCTCCTCAAAAGTTATTCTTGATTGTATTTTGCCAACTGGCCAATGAGGGATAATGAAGTTCAACATGTCAGCACTCCCCCAAGAGCTAGAGAATTTCACATGTCATATTTACTATCCAAAAAGAGGCTGTATTTGTGCAAGGGCTAGGGTCCCAAGAAACAGGGTTGTCACCAGATGTTCCACAGTTGAGAGCCTGCATAGCCTCAAGACGTGAGGCTAATCAGTGCAGACCCTAAATAATTAAGTTACTATGCTTTTCAAGAACTACTGGCTGCTTAGAAGAGAAAGACCACAATTCAACACCCTAGTGAGAGAAAGGCAGGAAAGGCTCAGATACTACATAGGTGAATGGGGGACAGCCAGCATCACCAGGGCAAAGAGTACACAGGACAAAATAGGAATCCACATTGAGCCAGGCATCAGAATTGAGCAGTCCCACCTTCTGGGGCCTGCTAGGAAGTTTTTGGCACCAGTGCTACAAATCATGGCATATAGCAAATAATCTAAACCATTTGGGTTTCTACTAAACAGGATTCCTGCCCCCATTTTTAATTCTGTTCCCCAAGGACACTAAACAGAGCATACAGGTTCATCCATTTTATGCCTCATCTCCTCCATCTTATTGTCTTCCACCCCTTTAATCTAAGGCTCCTGTGAATTCAGGTGCACAGCCTGAAACAGGGATTGTAGCTGTCAGGATGCAAGGACATGCTTACAGTGTCTCAGGGCGACTGCTCTGTGTCCAAAGAGGTAGAAATGCTAAGGACATGCCAAAGTAGCTTCTCAAAATAAGAGCCCATCAGCTCCCAGAATTTAGATCCAGACCTGTTTTGCCAGACACAAACGTAAAGGTAAGCAAGTACTTTATTTTATATTTTTGTATGGCTGTCTGATACTGTAACACATGACTTCCAAGTACTTTTCTCAGCAGGGCTCAGAGACTCTAAGGTGTCTGCTGATGGTACAAATTCATTATGTATTTGGCATCTGACCAAGAGGCCACATTATTTATTTATTTTTTCCAATCAAATTAAGGAAAAAACTAAACATTATTAGATTTCCTAGTCCTCAGAATTCCCCCAGAGTAATACCTAATAGTAAAAATTTTAATTGCATATGCCTATAAGATTACAAATAGCGGTGACAGGCTAGATTTCAAGACATGTCAATGAAATGAAGGCATGTTAAAAGTTCCTTGCATAATTCCGAGTTTAGACAGACCAGCTCTCTATAGGTTTATTTATATATACAGTGTGAAAATTATATTTAAAGCGCACACACACATATGCATAAATATATATATAAATACACACACACAAAAATAAACTCAGTGACCTGGATTTTCCTACAACTATTACAAGTAGGCATTCTTCCTTGAAACATACTACAAATTACATACACACAGAAGTGAGCAGCAATGCTGGCAAAATATTGTTTTAAGTGATAAATAGGACTTGGCCATGAATCTGTCTTGCAAAGTGGAGCCGTGCCTCCTCTGGTGGAATAAAGGGGATACCTGCTTGCACGAACGTCTGTCACCACCAGTGCCGAATGCTCCCCTCCAGCAGAGGAGCAGACATATTAGGGAAAGCGAGATGATACATTTTGAGACAGGCATGGCAAGCAGCAGCTGACAGTTACTACCAGCCCCTGACTTTGTGGAGCACCACCCTGGTTTTCCCTGCCTGGAGAGACACTGCCACATGGGTTTGTTCATCCGCACCTTGAACTGCAAAGGAGCTAATCTCCCAGCCCCACTCCAACTGGAGGCAGCTAGCACAGCCAGTCTACCTGCCTTGCTTATACACTGACATGCACATTTCCCCCTCCACCCCTTTAGAGAGAGGAGTATTACACACAGGACTGACATACCAAAGCTAGTTCTTTTTGTCGTCTGCTCTCCTGATACTAAATCAACTCTTAGCACAGTCTCCAGCATTTCAGTAATAGAAACAAAACAACTGTGAATTAAAAATTGGAGGCAGATCTTCAGCAACAAGAGCTGCAGAGGGGGAAAAAATAATTTTAAAAATTCTCATTTAAATCAGCAGCACTGATGAATGCTAATTGTTCCTAGGAGAGCTTGAAGGGGAAGAGTCTTCCAAGAGAGTAAGGACCACACGCAGTACTGCAGCTCTTGGGGCAGGGGAACAACCCACAACCTGGTCAACTCACTACAAGCACTAGGATTTGAGAGAAGATTATGTGAAGACAAGCCCAGGATACAATCTCTTCCATATTACGCTTCAGCTTTCCCCAAAATAACCCCTCTGGGCTGAGCAGACCAGATTCAAAGTGCATTTACATGGAATCACTAGGGTCTGATCCAAATTCCATGGCAAGTTAAAGACTCAGTATCGAAATGCCATTTATTTATGGCTCCACATTCTGGAGATTTAAGAACAACTGACAACGTGACTGAGCTTCTAAAAATCCATCAGGCATCTCACTTTCTACAAATTACGGCATAAGAGGGAGTGATGATACCCGAATTACACATTTCTAGCCCTTACCTCTTCTTCTGCCTACTCTAACGCACAGACTGACTGGGAAGGATCTTTAGCATCCATAAATCTTACGTGAAACAAGCTCACATCTCATGATGTGTAGCAAGGCACCCAACACTATCAGGCACTGCAGAAAGCAGCCCAATATGGCAAAGCACAAGGAATGGTATAAAAGTAGATGTTGCTCTGATTACAATTCCTTGAGTTTATGGTATGCATTCAATACTGCACCGTAACTGAAAACCCACCAGCCCAGTCCTACACTCTCTGTGATGGGCAGATTGCAGCATCTGTGTGGCATTGCATAAAAACCCACTGAGCATCCCACAGCTTGGAGCAGATTCATGAGAGAACAGAGATAGTCCTGCTAGGCACTGGGAGAATATTTGGGGGAGCTGCCCAGCACCAAATAATTTCCTGGCATCGGGGAAATTCAAAGTGGGGAAAAGCTTCTGAATTCTCCAACACGCTTTTAATTTCTTTCTTTCCCAGATCGTCTTTCCCAGATGAGTTGCTCATTGAGCAGCAGGAAATCTCTTCCAAATTCAAATAAAACCACATTACCAAACAACACAACCAATTCAAGAAATCATGATCACTGAAGGAACCAACTGAACAACTGCGAATGTGCCGTGGGGTAATAAACATCAGATGGCTCTAGGATTCATTTAACATGACTGTAGAGTTGATAAAATGGTTGTTAGAGATTTCTTCTAGGGAATCAGCAGTTTTATTTGCAATAAAGAGCTTCTGCTTGCTGTTCTTGCTGGGCCAAGGGTGCTCTTCCTAACAGAGGAAAACAGCAGATTTGCCCAGATCTTGTGGGAGCAGGTTAGCAGCAACTGAGGAGGCGGTGCGAGAATGAAGGTGGCCATAATTCATTCCCTCACTCTCACTCTTTTCTCATTTTAGCTTAAAGTACTTCAGCATGCCCAGCTGAAATGGATGAGAGAACTAGGGCCAGACAACCCTCAGAAGTAATAATTTTTTTTTCTCTCCAACTCCAATGGTTTAAGTATAGCTAAAGTTATTCAGAAAAGAAACAGTGACATTCCATTTGTGGGCATATTCACATCCAGAAAGGAGGTGTTACAGCTGCATGGGAAGGATGGGCACATCAAGTTTTTGTGCTTTCAAAACCTGTGCATGGCTCCCCACCTGCATTGCTGGAAAGGGTGGCTCTGCCCTAGCACTATGCAGCTATACTTTGGCTCTGAAGCCGTCTTCAGGTCCTGCACTTCTCCAAGTACTGGGGAAAAGATGTACAGCCTCATTCATCAAACCCCTTTACACAGCCCAGAACAGCAGGCTCTCTCCAACCCTTGGTAGCTGCCTGTCATCTTCACTACATAAAAGCTTTATCTGGAAGTTCAGAATTAGCAAAGTATTAGGTAGAATTCACAATTAGCCAAATAGATCTCAATTTTCCCATTCAGGTATTAACACAATAGGTGAAAGCAAACAGGGAATGGGTAGGCAATTATCACCCCTATTCACTGGGATGATGAAAGGGAAGCTGCCCACTTCTGCTGCTCATTCTCTACCGAACCAGCCTCATTCAACCTCAGCTTCCCCCAAACCAGTCCCTTTGGAGTATCCTGCATGTCCAAGACAACAGGGGACAAGCGGTCTTCTCAAGGGCAGAGGTAGCTGCAGGTACTCCTGGTGCTGCGTGGTACCTCTGGGTATTGGCTAAGGGACACCTGTACCTGTATTAGTCAGCTTTGACCCACTACATTTTTCAGTCCTGGTTGCTTAGCGTTATTAACTCCAAAAAGACATATAAAAAGATTATTCTGATGTGTTTATTTGGAAAAGTCATGCAGGTTTTTTGGTTGGCTATTTTGGGGTTTTTTGTTTGGTGTTTTTTTAAAGTGTTTATCTAAAACCGAACCATAATAATTATATCACAAACTTATTGCTTACATGGAAAGTTACCATCGTTTTTCATTGGGCCACTACAATATTCCTGAAATCCAGATATCCCACAAAAGGGAAACAGCCCTGGCTCCATTAATATCCTGATCAGCTACAAGTTGCTGAGAGCACAAGTAAAACTTAGTCCAAGAGCAAGTCCCTTGGAAGAGTCCACCTGTAATAACTATTGCTTATTTATTCTGTGCTTAGCTATGACAAGGACTAGTTGGGGACACAGCTATCTAACAGTGCTGGCTAGCCAGGGATTAGTGAAGGAGAGACATCAGGATCAGTGTGGGTGAATAAACTCAACATCCTCCTGAATCCCAAGAGAAAGAGACAGCCAGGCATTGCCCCAGAGATCTTGTCATCTCAATAAATAATGTGCCAAGTACATGGCTGCTCTTCATTCATTTCTTCAAAAACAGCTCGCTGGGAAGAGGGTTTTATCCTGATAACCCTTAAGCAACCTTAACTGCATGAGCTTTGCCTTTTGTCTTCAACAAAAAAGAAGAGTATTAGAGGTTTGTAGAAAGACAAAGAAATATTGAGAAAATTGTTTAAGGCACTCATGGCCCTTTTGTTTTTCCTCTCCAGTACCATCCAAGCCACTTTCCAGGTTGGCTTATTTTTTCCAACATGCTGCAGAGCAGACATACCAGCTTGGTCCCTCCCCTGCTCTTCCACACTGCCACAGACAACCCATCTTCTCTATTTATTGAGTGCTTGCTAGGACCGAAAGCAAACGTGATAGCCCTAATAAGAGGGTCTGATGTGCGCATTTGCATAGCCTGAACCAGAGAACATCAGATGGCTTAAGAGATGGTTGTGAGCTAAGGTTTCCAGAGCAAATCAAGACCAGGATAGGAACAAATAAACCTAGTCATCCTTCTTAGCAACTGCTTGGCAGCTGATATGTAACAAATAGTTACAGTTAGGTCAGTTTTTCAGACAGTACATGTCTGTACCATAACACCCATTCATTACCTAGGGTTAATAACTGCACAAATATATTTTCAGGATTCAGCAAAACTCTTCATCTCACAAAGCTACTTACCCCTCTTTGTGGCAAGATCTGTGTTGCATTTTTCAATTCTGTTTTTTAAAAAGTAATAGTTCTTAAAGAAGTCCAATAACAAAAACATTTTTATAATCACAGTAAAATATAATGGGAACTAAATTATGATACAATAATTCACACTTAGCTGCACAGAGGCCATTTGGCCTTCATCGTTGTGCCTGAATGTGCTGGGCGTGAATTACTACACTGTAATTCACATGCTGTCACATCTTATGGCTTAATAAACGCTAAAAAAAGAAAATAAAAAAAATCAGAGCACCTGAAGTTGGTTACTAGAGATCAGAAACTAGTCTTGCAAGGAAACAGTTACAAATGAAACAAGCATCGGAGGTTATAGGCCTGCAGGGTAGCACAACTCCCCCATTCTTACTGCTGTGAGAGCAAGCACATTTCCTACTGCTGTAGCTCAGAAAGAAACCCACATGTCATGCTGCTGTATGTCTTGTGTTAGGAAGCCTATAGGAAAGGATAAATGCCATGCATTAGTTTGGGCCCTAGACACCAGCTTTCTTCTATAGTTCAAATCCTATAGCTCCAACTTCATTGCAACTAGAGTTGTGCTGATTGCAAAGGGTTGCATGTCCCAAATAAAGCATGCTTTGGTACTAATGGCAAGTGAATATAGTACAAGATCTCGTTTCCCTCCCCAACACAGGAAGATGCTATAAGCAGACACACTTGCCAAACACTGAATAAAAAAAAAAAAAAAAGAAAAAAAAGAAAAAAAAACAGAAAATCCCTTTAAAATCTTCCTTATTTAGTGTGAAATTCAGACATGAAAGAAGTGGTTCTGCACACAGACCTCTGCACTGCTTAATGGCTTAAGCAAGAATTAAACAGTGTATAGAGTCTTTGCAAGGTTGAATTTCACCCTCTATCAGCTTATAGATTGGTCAGTCATCAGATGGGGAACTAAATACTCCCAATTTTAGTACATTGCTGCTAATGAAAGCACTGTAGTATATCCATTAGAACAGCCACCCCTTTTTATCAGGAAAAACCTTCCTCGATCACTTGTTCCACTATGGAAAAGGTGGCACGGCTGCAGGTAATATAAATTGCCAAGAATAGCAAATATTATAAATATTTCAAGGATGATTAATTTTTTAAAACAATGAAGTTAGGCAGAAGCCTGGAAGTCAACTTGGCTATTTCACAACTAATAAAACATGTCTCTTGTATTTCATTTTGACTATATAAAGAGTATTGTAGTAAAAGGCAATTATCCACCATTCACTAGCTAACATAACACTTGTACAAGTATAAAAGAAACACAGTATGTATTTTAAGCAGTGACAGTATTTCCACTATATTAAAATAGTAGTGAGGCAAATGTTCAGCTCACATTAAACAGCACTCTGTCACCAAGGACCAGCTTGTTCGCATCATATATTCCCCCAAGAAAGATAATGCTGCTTGCTTTAACAGAATCATTGTCACCAGGCAACTACTAGTGCTGTTCAGTAATAAATATTTCCACCGTTCCCACAGAAACTGGCTTGGCATCTGGACCTGCTAGTGCCTAGAGAGATCAGCTTGACCTCTGAGCGCCATCTTTTCACAAAGACAGAGCCCTCCCTCACCACGGTTGTCTCCCAGAAACATTGTGAAGATGGCACAGAAGCACAGAGGGTGAGAACAGGACAGCAGACGAGGCTCTCTTCCTTGCAGCTGCAATGACTAGAAAGGACTTCAAATTTCATTTTCTGCTCTGCAAACGATAAACTTGTTCAGCCCCATCTTGAACAAATTCTCATACAGAGAGACAAGATGGCACTCGGCCCTAAATGCAGGAAGGTCACTTTACAATTATGCCATGAATCTGCATAAATAAATTCTTGGAGGCAACTCATTTTCTGGAAGTTCAGAATTGGGCCAGCAGCAATGGTAGCCCTGACAGTTTGGTGCTGTCAAGTGTCAGTAGTAGGCCTTAAGTTTCATAAAAATACCAGGATCCAGGCCTTGTCAGAACTAGAACTTATTTTAGCTTAAACTTAGCTCCATCACCAAAGTTATTTAAGAAACCTTTGCTGCACTTGGACCTTGCTCTAGGATCAGATGACTCTCGTCTAGCCTGTCCTAGCTGCAATAGCAAAACTACTCTAATGTCAGATACCTATTGTTTGTCCTGTAATTTCAGCCAGGTTTTTGTTATATTATTGCCTAACTTGTCCTGGCTTCAGTCTTGCTTAGTTTTGGGCAAGTGTGTGGTTCTAGCCCAGAAAAATCACATTGTATATCAAGAAAAAAGATTAAGAAACTTAAGTAATCATGGCAATGACTAACTAACCCCATGGATCATCAGGAGGGAACAGTCTGCAACTCATTAACAAATACAGGGTTAAAACATATAAAAAATAACCCCAGGCAGCTGCAAGACCAAGGAAGAACCAACCCCCTCAACTGACACCCCACTTTGCCCAAGCAGGAACCAGGATGCTGACAGCTCACTCCCATGACACAACCGCAGGGCAAAAGTTTAGCATCAGAGGAAACAGGCAGATTGCCATGCCTGTTGACTTTATTGCATTTGTAACTATCTCCAACAGAAACTAGGCAATTTGGATTATTCCTTTAATCTGATAATAGTAAATGGTTGTCCATTTTTGGATTAGACTCTTAAAGCATTAGAGTAACAACAACAAAAAAAATAATCGTTCTTCACTGCCCATCATGAAATTATGCACACAGTACAATCCATAAAATAATTTTCAATTAAATAGTAATAAAACAATCTGATGGGATGATACAGATCTTTGTATACAACAGGCCTTCAGCTCTTTTCCAAAGCCTAGAATAAGTTACTTGTTTGGAGACATGCAAAATTTCACCCTACAGCGACCACTATGGTATCCTTCCTATCCTGCTCTTAGCAGCATGCAGTTCTGAATCCTTTTATCTCCATTATTATTTTTGTCCAGCAGTCTGGAAGTTTTAAATCTCAACTCTCAGCCACACATGAGCATGACAGCAATGTGACAGAGCAGGTGTACATCTCTCCAGACTTGCAAACCGAGCTGCTGCCTGTCACGTCTGTCTCGTCGCTGGTGAACTTTGACAGTGTTCATTTGTGGGTAAAGAGAAATCTGCTTTGTTTGGGGTCAAGGGGAGGAAGGCTAAGGAAGATAAGAACAGCTGCTCATTCCAGAAAGTGCCTCCGGGAAATCCACCCCATTACAGACAAAGAGGATCAGTTTGCTCAGGTGTACATGGGGAGATGCAAGACAAGGAGCGCTTTCCCGGGGGTCCAAGTCTTCAGATGCTTTGGGAAAAGCTTCCAAATGGGGGCCAAAAGGATGCAGCGTTGCAAAAGCCCTTCCATAGCAAAGCCCTTGCAAAGGATGACTAAGCCTTTGTTTTTGTTGTTGTTGCTGGTGATTTGTTGGTTTTATGTTTGTTTGTTTTTATTCTCTGGTATTTTTGCTTTCTATTTTGTATAATTCTCTAATTTTGTACAACAGCTTTAGTTTTATCCAACAAATGGTTTTACAGGTTTTGCCAGAGCTTAGGAGAGGGGATAGCTTTCTGGGGGGCTTCCACACTAGTCCGAGTTCTGCTGTCTATGCAAGCTGTAAGCTATTTTCCACTCAAGTGAAGGGCAACAGTAAAGAAACCATCCACTACTCAAATCTGCTATTATCTCAAGTATTTCACATGGTTTCAGGTTTTTATGAGCTATGATCAGAGCAGTCCAAGTAAAACCAGCCAGTACAATGCCTGTGCATTTAGGATACAGCAGATTAACATCAGCACCAAGAAACTGCAAGGATTCATGACTTTTTCCCCTTTCATTATTTCTACAGCTTATCAACAAGATGACATTGTACCAGGGCAGTATCCTGGAAGATTACTTTTCATCTTGCAGATCTCTGAAGTCGTACACCCTTTGACTCCACACCTATCATCACAACCCAAGTCACACAATATACTCCAAGAAATAAGATAGCTAAAAAAAAAAAAAGCCCTCAAGAAACCCCAAAACAACAACAAAAAAAAAAAATAAATCCCAACAAATTTATGAGATCACTGGCCTAAGAAATCTGTCTATAACATAGCTACCACTACAGACGAAGAGACTGTGTCAGGAAACTCAAAAAGGGAATGAGATGCAGCAAGGTCAGTCAGTAGAAGTAGTTTGTGTCAACTCTGGCAATCACTACAGGGGACAGGAGTTGTTCCAGCCCATGAAACAGGAACTCAAATGCTTGAGTTCTTTTAAGCATAAAATATGAAAGTTTTCTATATGCAGTGAAAGGGGATTATTAAAGAAAATAAGCAGGGCTTAACTGGACTATTTTTATATGCAAAGTGAGGCTGTGGCATGTGTTTAAACATACATATACTGTTTTCAGGCTAGCAAGAACCTCGGCATTGATGCCAGCTTGCCATTCACTTTAGGCAGCCTTCTGCAGGTGCTTGCAGGGAGAGGGGCAGCAAGGGAGAGCACCTGAAAGCCATCAGACATTCAGTCTCTGATTTCAAACCCTTGGAAGCCCCATTAGACTATTTATTCCAATCTTTGATACAATTCTGATTTTTATGTGCATGTTCTTCAGTCCCCATGGGAAACTGGATGGGTTTTTGACTGCCCAGTGCTAGCTGATACCAAACATACTCAAACATCACATTACACAGCTAAACTGCAGTATTCTCCCTTCATTTAGTATCAGGAACGTACCACCCTCAAACAACCAGATACATGCTCAGTACCTGTTTCCCCCAAGAAAAGCAACAGGCCGAAGTTTGGAGATGGTAGCTGCATCCCAGCTAATCTTAGACATCAAAACAGGAAGAACAAAACCAAATCCTTTGGCTCAGACCAAATGTCTTCACACCCCAATGTTCAAAGCTAGCTGTGAGCCTCTACCACACCTTCACTAGCAATTTATAGGGATCAGATAACACGTGTGTTGGTTAGATGCGTGATGGTCAGATTTACCACCAACTGCTACAAAAACCACACAAAAACTACAAAAGCCACACCCTGTACATTTACTTTGTAGAAGAATATAAAGGGTAGAAATATTTCCAGGCACCTAATTTTTACATGTCTGGTGTTTGCTCACATGTAGCATAATACAACTCCTACGATACTTGTGACATTTTCATTTACTGCAACTATCAGGCAGAATTTTCCAGCTACAGTGGCACTGTGAATTTAAAACAGAACCGCCAGAGGCATATTTAAATTGTTAACATTGTTTAATTATAAAGATTTACAAAACATTTACCATTTAACTTTCCTGGAGAAGGATGGAGAGCACCCTTCCTAATAGCTCTTTCATTCCACCCCAATTGGTTGGCTCAGTTTAAACAGTCATTCTAATTTTCAAGTCAGCAAGGAGTTTTGCTTGAAGAGCAATAGCACAGATAACATTTGTGCCCAAAGGTGTTATAAGCGATATGAGCAGACAGGTTGTGCTCTATAGGTATGTTCAGCCCATTACACATATTTCATTTTTTTAACCTCCTTTGCTGTAAAATTTTGCTCTAGTGTTTTAGCACGTACACAGTGCATGTAAAACAAAAAGTCTGATGAATATTTTAAACACAGGGGCCCACAGCCTACATAAAGAAAGTCACATTATTTACGGACATGCTCCCACTGACCAGTATTTAAAAATTACATCCTTGGGGGAGTTCACCTTCCATTTAGGCATCATGAAAATCATGCAGCAAGATTTTTCCAAAGCTCTGCTCTGAGCATTTAGCAACCATCACTGCAAACAGGAGCTCCTATAAACCCTTCAGCACTTATGAAACCTGGCAACTTACTTCTGGGGCCTACATTTGGGTTACTCATATCAAAAAACCCCCCAGGCCTCAAAATCTTACTCCAAAGAATTAAACATGTCAGATTTCACTTAACATTTGCTTGCCTAATAAAAAGACCAAATTTTTCTGCTAGAGTTCTGTATTGGGTTTGTGTGGCAAGGTTTTGGTAGCAGGGAAGCTACAGGGGTGACTTCCGTGAGAAGCTGCTTGAATCTTTCCTATGTCCGACAGACCCGCCACTGGCTAAGGTCAAGCCCATCAGCAGCAGTGGTAGCACCTCTGGGGTAACATATTTAAGAAGGGAAAAAGAAAACCTGTGCAACAGCAATTGCAGCCAGAGAGAGGAGTGAGAACAACTCTGCAGACACCAAGGTCAGTGGAAGGAGGAGGGGGAGGAGGTGCTCCAGACACCGGAGTAGAGATTCCCCTGCAGCCCGTGGTGAAGGCCATCGTGAGGCAGGTTGTCCTTTTGCACCCCTCTGAAGGTTAAAAGCAAGCAGATCTCCACCTGCAGCCCATGGAGGACCCAATGCCAAAGCAGGTGGGTGCCTGGAGGAGGCTGTGACCCCATGGGAAGCCCATGCTGGAGCAGGCTCCTGGCAGGACCTGTGGGACCCGTGGAGGGAGGAGCCCAGGCTGGAGCAGGTTTGCTGGCAGGACTTGTGACCCCATGAGGGACCCACACTGGAGCTGTCTGTTCCTGAAGGACTGTAACCCATGGGAGGGACCCACACTGGAGCAGTTCATGAAGAACTGCAGCCCACAGGAAGGACTCACGTTGGAGAAGTTCGTGCAGAACTGTCTCCTGTGGGAGGGACCCCACGCTGGAGCAGGGAAGGGTGTGAGGAGTCCTCCCCCTGAGGAGGAAGGAGCAGCAGAAAAACAATGGGTGATGAACTGACCACACCCCTCATTTCCCCATCCCCCTGTGCCACTCTGGGGCAGGAGGTAGAGAAGTCTGGAGTAGAGCCTGGGAAGAATGGAGGATTGGGGGGAAGATGTTTTTAAGATTTAGTTTTATTTCTCATTATCCTACTCTAATTTGATCAGTAATAAATTAAACTAATTTTCCCAAGTCAAGTCTGTTTTGCCCATGACAGTAGCTGCTGAGTGATCTCTCTGTCCTGATCTCGACCCACGAGCCTTTCATTGTATTTTCTCTCCCCTGTCCAGCTGAGGAGGGGAGTGACAGAGTGGCTTTAGTGGGCACCTGGTGTCCAGCCAGGGTCAACCCACCACAAACTCACACATCCCTGCAGCACAACAGCTGTGTCTGACACTGTTAGCTCAGTTCTCAGATGCAGCCTAGCTGTCCAGCATGGTGCTGCACCTAATGACTCCACATTGCTAGATGGGCTACACAGTGTGCCAGGCTAAGGCAACTACACTGATTTTGGTTCTTCTTGGTTCAAGGCCACTGAGATAATGGGAGCCTCCATCTTTCAGCAGAGCGTGGAAACATCTGCTGCAATATGCTTGACATCACAGTCTAACATGATGATGAGTAAGATCCCACACCCTGGAGCTGTGGCTGAAGGGGAACATGCAGCCCCTTTCTGAGCAGTATTAACAGAAGGGAAATTCATTTCCACGCAGAAGACAGGAGAGACAATCCCACTGACACACAGCCAACAGAATAGGTTTGTGCATGAGGAAGAAAGTCTGCCTTAACGTAGCAGCTAAACTTGGTAACAGAAATCTTTATGCGTGACCAGAGCTCTTTGTTTCACGGCTTAACTAGTCATAACATAACCTGGGAATTCAAAGACCTGGGGTGGAAGTAAGGAGAGAAATCAACAACCTGGAAAAAAACCACACCATTAGGTAAAAGATGTAGGCAAAATTCTTGTTGTTTTCTATTCTCTCTTCCCTTCCCATAGGCAAATTTACACCATCTCTCACTCACCATGGGCTAACGGTGTTAAGAGCATTGTGAAGAACAGCAGCTGTGATGACCACATGACTGTGAACGAGGGCTTGAAAGTATCCCAGCAAACGAGGGTTCAAACAAAACAAGGTGAGTGTCCTCCTGCACTTGCTTCCAACACTTCAACTGTTGGCCTTCAATTCACATCCGAAAAGGGGAAAAAAAACAATAAAAAATAATAATAATAATAAAAAAAATCCCACAACCAGTATCCAGAGTCTGAGACCTACAAATGAGAAAGGAAAAAAAAATGCAGTTAGTAAAACAGTAAGATAGGTGTTTTCAATCAAGTCTTGCTGTGTTTCTTTGCTGCCAACAGCTGTAAAGGCAAACGTGTCTCCCCCACCCCCCAGACCTTCATATGTACGCACATTCCAACGTACAACAGAAATTAAAACTTGTCCCTGTGCAGAGTGCCAGTTTGTGCATCATTAATGCTCTGCTTCCTCTCTCAAAACAGGGCTTAAGACAGCAGTTTGGAACAGTGATGCCCAGGGGTCCAGAGAGTCCACAGGCTTGAAAGCTGACTAGAAAAAACAGGTCCTATCCTATGTACATGGGACTTCTAAAACAGGGTGCAACTCTCCTGAAAGCGTTTGGATGTCTATAAATCACAAGCCAACAGACATTCCAGAGCTGAAATGGGTTTAACTGGTGCCTAGGCTCTGTGCTGATCTCTTAAACAGAAATAAGTTTCCACCCCAGCCACTTCTTTTTCACCCAAACCCCTCAAATACAGGGGGGTCAAAGAGTAAATGCAAGCTCCTGAAAGAGCACACTTGCCAGCGTGCTGGCAAGTCAACAAACTGCCAACAAGAGAGGTCACTGCCACTTGGTCCAGGCCATACCTGTGAGCATGTATTGGAAGCACGGTGCTTTAGGAGAAAACTCAACTGAGAGTTGTGACAGAGCTGAACTCCCTGGCCTGCCTCCCAATTCCCTTCAAAAAGAAACCTTTTTTCAATATATGTAAACACATACACATCAGCTTGGCTGGTCCCAGCGCAGGGGATAAGACACCCAGGCAACAATCCCACTTGTTCTTTAACCTCCTGCACTTTATGTAATGCAGGAGGACACGCTGGCCAAAAATTATCTATGCATACATCTGCTACATGTCCTGAATGACTTGGGCAGGAACTGAGCCCAGTGCTTCCCCAGGTAGCCAGGCATTGCACTCTTTTCTGCTAAGACCTTTCACTCCCCTTTGCATTTCTCCTATGTTTCCGCTTCTGAGGCTAACACCAAGATACCAGGCAGTGGGATCAGTAATTAATGGTTTGGGAGCATGTCTGCTGATGATATGCCTAAAAGTCTCTTTATCTCCCCATTTGAGGTGCCCTGTATGGCTTTTAATCACTGAATCTGGACCAGGCTTTGAACCCAAGTAGAGCCTAAAAGTCACCCTCACCCTATAGCTACTTCCATATAGTGACTGCAGACACTTACTCCTAGTCGAATACCGCTCCGCAGTTATTCACTGTAGGATTAAAAATAATGGTCTTGTCCATCCCACACACTTACAGGAAAGCACACGGAAAATCTGAATCCATGCTTGAATAGAAGCTCTTACTCATTTAATCGGAGAAAGTATTCCAGCTTCCCATCATTTTAATCTCTCAAGAAGGGGCTAGATGGCTACAGTGACTCAAACTTGGCAGGAAAAACACAACTATACAAAGTTAAACCATGGCATCAGTTTGAGACTTAGCTCTCTGCTGACTTTAAAATGATGATAAAATATGAGGAATTGAAGAGTACTTTGCATATCTGTTTTGAACTCCCTAGACTCTGCAGCCTTCACAGCACTGGTCTAATTAAAAATCTCTCCAAAAAATCTCTGATCAACAGAAGTTATTCTTCTCTGAGCAGAGAAGCTGTTTTTGCCAACTTTTGTTCTTACCCAAAACCCAGTTTGAGCCAAAAAGCTATATCAAAAACTGTGCTGCATGCCATTGTGATGTGGGTATATTTCTGAAACTCTGGCATGACAAAGTGGCCTTTGTTTTGCCTCCTATCTTTGCTGATCAACTAAATCAAACCCTGCATTGTTCAGAACCAAAGTCTACAAGGAAGCTGCATTTTTTTCTGATAAACATATCTGCTTGTACTGCCAAGATTTTTTCTCCTGCTCTACTCTCCTCCGCAGTCTATCCCTGTAATTCGTTCACTCCAAATGTAACATTTAATTTCCAAAGCTTTTTCTCAGCTCTAACTGGGGTGACTAAAAAGCCCAAGGTCAATATGCAGTCAAGTGACTTCTTTATAGACATCCTTGAAATTAAAACTTTGCTCGAGCTGCGACTAAATCAGAATGGTCACTGATAATATTTAAAGCCTGTTTTCCAAAGGGGGAGAAAACTCGTGAATATTTTAAATCATACGTTCTAAACAGCGATCAAGTTTTCCATTTATATTTTAGGAAGCTACCAGTACACACCAAACTACACCACTGGCCATTACTTATGAATGCTTCTTCTACAGCATCTTCTGTAGTTTTAGAAGTGAGAAGCTTTTTCACTACAAAATTTGAGAAGGCATACAGAGACGTGGGAAGGCTATCCCAGCTCAGGTACACTTCCCTGAAGCAAAAACTCAGGCAGGCAGTGAAGGAGTGGAGGTTTGTTTTCTGATTTTTATTTGTTTAAGCTGAATCAAGTTCTCGTTAATCTAAATCTCTTACAGATAACATTAAGGTGCAGTAAAAGGTTTTTGGATGTAAACTGAAGAAGCCACAAATTAATTATGCTACCTATCCCAGAGAAGGGATGATTGTCAACAAAATAGTTACACAGTGGTCTTTAAAACTGTTTTTATCTGTCTATATATTCCTGCATGAGAGGATTCAAGGATTTTTTCTATGGTCTCATGGGCTGGGGCTGAATGAACAAAAGGATTCACCCGCCCTCTGCAGAGTCCAAATACTAATTTTGGGAACTAATGCCTTGCAACCACCAGAACCACAAATAAATGTTTTATCCTACTAGAAAGAGCAATATCCAGTCAAAAAGCTCCAGTGCAAAACAGAGATGATAGGAGTAGCTCAGCATTATGCACCATTTACTCTGGTTGTAAATCTGGCCCAATATTCCAAGCCCTACTTTCCTTTCTGCCAGAGTAGAACAAGCCAGGGACACAACCTGTCAGGTTGTGTCTGCGCACCCTGGCTGGTACAGCCTTGCCCCTAAGCCTGCTCCTACAAAGACTTCAACCTCTTAAGCTTAAGCTCATGCACAAATCTTAACAAATCCACAATGTGTCTGGAGAAATGCCAAAGCTGTTTAATAACATGGGGCACCACTATATTAACCAAACACATTGTAATGCTACAAAATTCTGGGTGGTTTTGTATTTCATTCAATCAAATAATCATAATCTGCTTGTGAACTGGATATCTGCAGGGGAACAGCTAGATAGGAAACTACTGGAAGAACCCTTTTTCTTAAGTCACACAACCCCTCTCAAGCAGCATTATGAGATGCAGAAAGAGGCCTGCAAAACAAAGTTAACTTAATCTTTGGATTCCCTCCAGGTAAAGTACAGCCAAAGAGAGAAACTAGAGCACATATCTGTGAACTATTCAATGCAGAGTGTTACATTTATTGATGCAAGAAGGGGATACACTATCAGAGTGAAAAATTTAAGGCTTACACTTGACCTAAGGGGTTTGGAAACAAACCACAAAGACAACACAGCCTGCATTGATTTAAAAGAAAGTTCTTCTGCTCACTGACCTTTCTGCCCATAGGGCTGCCCCCGACACCCTCACAGTCTGATCTGCTGCCAAGCGTCACCCAAACCTGATTTGCATGCTGGCAGTTCCCAAAAATCCAACTCAAAGCGGTACTGACAGAATAGGAGAAAGCCAAAGGAAACTAAGGCCTCGTGATGAAGAGATGAGCAGTGAAGTATTCGTCAAGGCGTTGTTCATAAAAGAGCATTATAGATACACTGACAAACTCAACGTCTACCCAAGTCTGTTCTGCAGCAGTTGATGTCAAGCAGCACATGGAGCATTTTCTGAGCTCATCTGTCAACGGTCTACAAGGAGGGTGAAAAAGAAAAGGAAACCAGTTCATCTGGTGAGTGAACAGATAGGCTGAATTCAAAGTAGAATTTAGAGCAGCACAAGCCAAACCTGTCAGAAATCCACTTAATTACTGCCTTCCTCCAAACATGAGCATTTGCACCTGCACAAAGCTGGACACTACCCCTTCTCACATGGCAAAAGCTGCCTGCCTTCCTCAGGTATCTAGCATTTTCCAGAGAGTGGGGGTATGGCCACAGGAGGTGCAAGAGTGTTTTACAAGGGGGCTCATTAGCAAAAGCCAGATAGAAATGCCCTCTTTTTCTTATCCAGTCTTACTTGCTGCAATTTTCTCCCCACCCCTGAAAGTGTGCAGAGTAAAACCAGCTTAAACAAAACAGTGATGCAAGGATTACTCTATATCTCTTAATAGAAAAGATTCCTGCACTTATCTCCTCCTTTGGCAGAAGTTGCTTACTAAGTAGAAAATAAGAGACATGTTTCAAACAACTATTGATTAAACCCACTATTTACAAGGGGGAAAGTTTGGAAGTAATTAAACTCCTTGAAGCTGATGGGCCAAGCTAGATCACCATTCTCAGCATCTGCTACTGGAGACAGTTTATTCCAATGTTTTCAGAATTTCACTGAAAGGGAAGAGAAATAACCCAAGCAAGGAAAAAGATAGCATGCAATCTGCAAAAGTAAATTAACTGCAATTTAATGTTAGAAAATTTCTTTTAAGTAAAAGAATGACCTGCATGGCCCCTCCCATTATAAATGGCTAAACAAAAGAATTGCTCCAATACATCTGGTCATCAGTTGTCTGAAAAACACATTTTTTCATTTATTTTTTGCAACATTACTGAAAAAGTTTTGTCCCTCCTATCTCTTTACAACTTTACCCTATTTCAAATCCTTTTCCCTGTCAGGTACTCAGGATGTAGCTCCACAGTCACTCTGCAGTGGCAGCAACACAACCTGCCACATAAAACGTCATGCAGACATAACTGACGGTATAACACAGGGGGAGCAGGACAGAAGCAGGCTGCACTCCTGGCATTTCAATGGAACCACATGCACTTTCAACTCCTAGCCACTCGCTTAAGTTACCACTACAGGGACGTGGTTATTTATGGGCAGATTTTAGCATAAGCATTTTTAAGAAGTCAGGAACATGTTTCTGAGACACATAAATTGAATTGTCTGTAAACTTTTATCTGTGTCTGCATTTATCCCAGGAGAAGTTTCATGCTATACTGCAAATGCTCATAAAGTCAGAGTTCTCACAGAGTTCAGGAAAACAGGCTATTGTTTCTCAAAACATCAAGTGGCAGCCATGGCTTTTGGCTCTTCATTTCAGGTTTTAAGTTTGCTAGATGATTTGCACTGTGAGAGACACAGTGAGTCTTCTTAGGGTGAGTGGACTCACCAACTTGAGGTTCAACCTGCTCACATCTATGTCCTCTTTCTGTACCACAGACCCTGCTCCCATTCTTTCTCATGTCTCTGCTGGGGCTGTGAACTCAGAAGGAAACTCCTCAAACCTCTCACCCCATATGCACAAAACTACATGGTATTTTCAAGTCCCTATTTCCAAACAAGGTTTAAAAAGAGCACTTGGGCCACTGCCCCTAATTGCACATTCCTGTATATTAACATTCATTTCATCTACGTACTCTCTGAAAACCTAAGACCATTCTCCCATTTACTTCCCCTTTACATCTTACATAGCACTCTGAGAAGTAATTTTAAAAACCTTAAAAGCAAGCAACAAAGGCAACGTCTAATAAATTTGTGTTCACCCTAGATTCTCAGGTATCACTGCAGTGCTACTTACACTCCCCCTGAGAGGAGCAGACGAGGCAGCAAGGAACCAGCTCAAACCAAGCCTCATCAACCACTGGTTTAGGCTATAATTCAAAGTGACAAAGAACTCTAAATGTACTATGGGATTCGCTGCAAAATAACTCTCGAGCGTTAACTGAGTTAATTCATTTCAGATTAATCAAGCCTTTGATAAGAGCACACCTGAACACAAACCAGCTGAATATAGTAGCTTTTTTTTTCTTCCTGTGTAGGTGAAATGAAGGCTTTTGTGCTTTTCCAAAGGTCAAAAGGGGAACTTAAGCTATCAGCTGGCTTATTGGTTTTCCCATTCAATCCAGGATCAAAGCAATTCCAGCAGAAAATGATAACCAAACTAAAAGTGAAGCTACTCACACATCTTGTGACTTCACATGAGATGACAGGGGAAGGAACAGAGAGAAAAGGAAGAGTCTTGGAAACATGGTCCAGAAGCTTAGAAAGGTTGTACTGAATCATATGCATGAATATCACAGCTACTGAATGCTCCAGCCTTTCTTTAAGTGCTTACTGGTTATCCTCAGCAATATACTTCATTACAGATTTAAAAGAAGAAGGCACTTCATTCACAAGGTCCCTACATGTACGCAAATATATGATAACACATGCAAAATTTCAAAAGGTGCAGAGTATCATCTCAGGATGTGGTAAAATATGCAAATGTTTGTATTGCATTACCACCCCTAGGATCAGCAGGATTTCTGAAAACTGATTAGGAAAAACTTGGTACTCTCACTGGTTAAGCACCACCTGCTAAAGCAGCTCTCAGCTGGCAAGAAGCAAGTCAGCCTCCCCACCACTCCAAACCCCATCAGGGGAAAAACCCTACAAGTCTTGGGAAAAGCTAAGTAGCTCTTTGAGCAAGCTGCATAGCACCGTAAACTTCTGACTACCTGAAACACTCCTATTTCATCATCGTATACAGCAATTATTACAACAGTGTTCTGCAAATTTTTGGGGAAGTGTTAATGTCCTTCTCAAAAATTTATTATACCTATGTAATACACCACCTTTCTCAAATGTTTTAGTTAGTAGCACATCTTTATAGAGGGAAAATAATACATAGGCAAGCACTCCTCACAGTATTGCCAACAGTTATGATTTCACTGCAAAACTCTCAGTATGTGGCAGCTCCTTGCAATAATGAAAATTTCAGCTTTCAAGTAAATTTCTCCTTACAGAGAAGAGCTGAAAAATAGGACCCAAATGCAGCTCAGAGGCTTAGTAAACCAGTGGTAAATAAACATAACTCAACATATTTATTTGATTTGAAATTCGCATGACTTTTAATCAAATGTCAATTTTTTCTGTGAATGATTCATGATGTTGAAAGCCTGGGTTTGACAATACTCTCGCAATGCTTATTTGCATTCCACAGAGCCTTTGGCAATTCTTCTGTGACAAATAAAACATGTGTGGTGTGTGCATTGAAAATGGAGACAAGCTTATCGCCAGGGTCAGCATAATTTTAACTTCCCTTTGCTACCATTAGCAGAGGCTGTATTTCGAGGGATCACCTCTTCCATACATACGGCCCCATTTATTCAAGTGTCTTACCATGGCTGTAATTGTGACAGCACAGATTTTGCATTGGGTCTTGCTTTAACCTGAGGAAGTGACAGCCTTTAAGGAGAAAATTAGCCAAAGGAAATGACAGAAAATTCCAGGAGAGTTCAACTAGTGCATCTTTAAGTGAAGTGTGATATTGGGACCAGATGAGGAATACTCATTAATGCATCTGGATGCAGCCTTTAAAATAGTTTTCAATATTCATTTATCTATCCCCTATCTCTCCCTTCCCGCACTGTCTCCTTCATACCACCTCTAATTTTCTTCCTTTCTTCTTTCTGTCCAGAAAGGACCCCTTTAACTTACATTGCCCAAAATTGTTCAGCAGCTGCAGATATAGAGGGAGAGAAGAGTTTAGTGCCATTTGCCATCACAGCAAGATTGGGTTTTGAGAGTGGGTTTTCTTCCTGTGGGGTATAGGGGAATGCAGGTGGGGGCCATTTCTCATTTCCCAGCAGCTCATCAGGAGGCAGCCCAAATCCCACATGGGTGGCCTCCACCTCCCCATACATCAGCCAAGAACAAGAGGATTGTACACAGGCCTTCAGAGCTGTTCACTCTCCAAAAGTGGCATATGCCAGAGAAGAATCTTACTTGCAAAGACAATGGTGAACCCTTTTTTGTGGTTCCTGCAATTCAGAGAAGGGGGAAGGGACTGCCTTATGTCCACCTCTTGGCACACTCCTTTGCAGCCCAGTTGGCCCCACAGCGCTTTGGATATGAAGGTTAAACAGCAGAGTTAAAGACATCAACAGCTACAGAGAATTGAGTGCTGCTGAGCTGAAGCAGAAAGCCTGGCCTCTACGATGGCTTCTTTCACAGGGCCCACAGCAGCAAGGACCTGACAGACAGCAACACGTGCACCAAAATACCAGGGTCACAACTGCATCTGTCACACGAAGCAGTACTTTTTGACAACGCTGGATTTCCTCAGCCTTTGACTTACTCCAGCTCCAGTCACTACTTGCACATGTGCAGTAATAAAAAAGGGAAAGAGTACCCCCTCACTGAGCAAATGCAGTGAAAACAGCAGCAAAGCTGTAATCTATTTCCTATCTGTAAAACATGTCTCAAGCACCTTTTTATTCTGCTCTTGCTTACTATTCCTTTCACAAATGGATGGTAACAGATATTACTTGTTTTGCACTAAGAAAGTGTAATTTCCTTCACTTTTTGGGCCGATTAGGAAATTAACAGGCAGTATAAGCAAGGTTAAGTGCTTTTCCTGTTTAAAATGTACTGCTCTTGAAAGAATTAGAGTAACAAGAGATCACCTACACACACAACTCTGAACACACACCACACACACTCAAACAAAAATCACTGGCAAACGAGATTAATCACAAAAGCCAGGTGAATAACATATTTTTACAAGAAAGTTATCTACGAAAAAGTTAAGTTTAATTGTCTTCCAGAACTGTTATGATGTAATAAATGTCTATTAATGTTTAGCAGCAAATTGGGTTTTAATGATCATTGCTATTTTTGGCTGGTGGGTGACATGTAGTTTAAATATAAACCAGATTTATGTTTTACACCAGGATGACTTTCTCAGACGACTCTCCTTGACTTAACCTCTTCACACCCCACAAGACATTTAATATAATTTTATTTCTAATAGACTGTGAGCCAATAGGATCATATTTGCTACTACTGATGTTTTCAATGAGAAATAAAATCAATGAGGTTTATGCTGAAGATAAGTGTAAGTGATTAGTTAAGTGTAAGTGGCTTGGAAAATATTAGGAGGGTTACATTATTCAACCAAATGATGCAAATTAAGAAAAAGTCTCTATAGAAGTAAGATTTATTAAAAGCTCCTGACCTTGCTGTGTTGGAGAAATCTTAGCTAAGATTTGTTCTTTGCGGACACTCTCAGAAATTATCGTTAGCAGGTGAGAAACTTTGTCGCATTTTTCAACACAAGCAGTCAACCTTAAGTTTTCATACCTACAATGAAAACAAACAAAAAAATCTTCTTCATAGACCTAGAGACAATAGAGCAGCCCAGTGGGTTGCTAGGAGAAAAAACAAAGAGCACTTGATGTAATATAAAAAGAGCAGGAAAGTGAGGCAAAACCAATCCATAGACTGACTGGGAAAGCAGGACAATAACACAGAAGCAGCATTCTACATCATAAAAAAGTAAGAGACATGCAAGCGGAAGAATAAATGTTGCATCTAAATTTCTAGGTGTGGTATTTTCCAATGAGCTACATACACAGGAATAATAGAAAAAGCAAGAGGCCAAATAACAGAACAAAAAGTATTTACTGTTCCTTACAGCAAATGTAAGTGTAGTAATAACAAAGAGCCTGTTTTTTCACATTTTAGCACACTAATGACTTCTGTTGTACATTAATCAAGAGTCCAGACTCTCTGATCCTGGGGTGTGTGTGGGGGGTGAAAATAAAAAAGAAAATAAAAAACATTTAATTATTGCACTCATTTTCTGCACAGATACTTTTGTTATTATTTATATTCTGCTAACAGAGGTCACCATCTAACCCAAAGCCTAGTTATGAAAGGTCCTGGGCATTCTCACATAAAAACACAGCTTCCCTCCCTCATATTATGCAATCAACAAAGAATGGGAGGAAGACACTCTCTTGCAGAGAATAGAGGTGTAAAGAGATAGTGGCTGGTGATTTCCATGTGTGCCCTTCAACTCTGAAACCAAGCTTTAGCCAGCAAGTGGACTATTTCCAGCTGACTTCCATAACAAGCGGTAAATACTCAACATTTCCTTAATCCCTGCAGGAGCAGCCCTACCAATAAGAGCAACTGGACCCAGTCCAGTCTCTGACAAAAAGATTTCCACGCCCTCCACAGAGATTTGCAGATACCTTACCTTTGTCCCTCTCCGAAGGAGTACTTGGAGATTTTTTAGGTTAGCAGTGAACCCAGTCTGTTTCCAAGCTACTACTTTAGTACAGAAACTCAATTAGCAAACTGGATAGCAAAGCTCCTGTCAAACCTTACAGAAATGAGGTAATATCTTCAGCATCCCTCTTACTGCCTTCACAACATTGGAGGACAAGACTAACCAATCTTGTACAAAATGCTGCTAAACCCCTCTCCAGTGAAAACATGAGGGCTCAGCTGTGTGTGAAGGTACTGTGGTATTACCCCAAGCCAACAGTCCCCCCTCCAAGACAAGCTGTCTGACTGCAACATCTTTGGTCTCCTTCCTAATGAGGAGCATCATACAACTATACACAACAGTGATTTGCAGTCCAAAGGGGCCACTGCATGACAGCTGAAAGTCAACTCTTCTCTTGGTGCTACAAAGGAAACATTTAATACTAGAAACTCTGGATGGATAAAATATTTATATAATACAGATCACATAAATTTCTCTTTTCCCTTTTGAAGTGAAACAAAGGCCAGATATTTCCAGCTGAAACTACAAGAGAGATCTTAACTAAACAGAACATTTAAACCCAGCTGGAATTTTATCAGCTCACAGACGAAGCCTCCACTCTTGCATTGCAACCTGGCATCATAAAGACCAACATAGTGACCACTTCTCCAAAGGGACTGGCCCCCTAATTCTGGCAAAAGGTATTTTTAGAGACAAAATACTTGCTTTCTGCAAAAGAAAAGCAAGTTTTGCAAAATAAGATCTTACTCCAGTAAGTATATGTGCTTTTTACAGGGTACTATAAAATCTCTAAACAATAAAACGTTTGGGTGGGTGAAAGGCTAAAATTAATTAATTCCTTGAGTGATTTCCTGCAGAAATTAATTGCGAGGACAATCAGGACAAACGTGCTTTTTAAGAGAATTGTCTTGGGCAGCTGAGTAAGGAATGCAAGACACTTGCCCTGTTTTCATGCCTCATAGCAACCAGCCAAAAGAGAAAATACACCCGTTTTGAAATTTGCCAGTCTTAGATGTGCAAATGTGCCTGCCTTGGTAAGCCTCAAATTAAACACATTTCTTAATGGCCTATTATATAGTAACAGTCACTGAAAAATCCACAGGAAAACTGAAGGCAGTTCTTACCACAGAAGGTTATCTAAAGTTCCAGAAAATGATGCAGTATCATGGAAGGAAGGAACGGGGAGGGGGGGAGCACGGGCGGCAGCGGAACCCAAACCAAACCCTGAAACCTTCTTACCTTCTCAGTGCCTCTTTCCCCAAGTAAACCTACTCCTACTTTCCTGCTTGACTCCCCCTAAAATTAAGGGATGGAAATTAGTCTTTTAGATAAATTGTTGCAGGACTGGAGTGACTGTATTCAACAACAATGATCTCATTTGTAGTTTGCCAAACTGAAACAATTAAAAAAGTAAAATGTTATGGAAGTTAAGTACACACTGAACTTAAAATAATCAAGAAAACAGTGTAAACATGTCAGTCACAGGCATCTGGCAAAATCAAATACAGTCAAACTGAAATGGGATGGCTATACCACTGAGACTCTTCAATGAACTTAATTACTCAGTTTCCATTATTTCTAAGAAAACAGTAAACAGTCTCATTTCCATATTCCCCAAGTATAATAGTTGTAAAATTTGCAGTAACACCTTTATTTGTGGTGGTACATATAAAGCATGTAAGTCCACTTCTGATTTTACTCTTAATGTAGTGCTTCCACCTAGAAAAAGCAAGATGTCTTGGTAGTCGAGAAGAATCATCTAATTGTAGCAATCGCATTCAATTCCAAACAAGAAATTAAGCACCTCTGGCAACTATAAGGCAAGATAATCAATCTGATGTATGGGCCTGTCTCTTGCGATATTTTGCAAGGGACTCTATAAATACCAAAATGTAGCTATGTTTGATATGCAAGATGAGTTTGGGGGAAGGAAGGAGGAGAATTTTGATATCTCCTGAAATGTTCCTTGTGAAAGGAAGACCACATTTCTCATCCTCTGCAGGAGAGGGTTTCAAAAGCACTGCTCTAATGCTAACTTATCTGAGGTCACTGGCAAAATCCCACTGATTTCTGTAGGAAGAAGCACAACCAAGAGAGGGCCTTTGAAAACATTACCCTTACTAAGCCTAGCAAGCAGCAAGTAAAACCTTTGTTATTTAAGGTCATAGCTGGAAGTGGAACTGCAATAGAGTATTTCATTCAATCATCTGAAAAGCCATTCATGGTAAACAACAAGTGACTACTTTTTACTACATCTTTACTTTGACTTATTTTACTGTAAGGGTAAGCACTCTAGTTTATAAAACAAGGGGATAAACGACAAAGAGAAATCAGCCCTAAACATTTTGCTAAAGCAATCACTCGTTTGTTCATTTTGTTCTCCCTATAAGGGAGATTCACAAGGCTAGAGCAGGAATACTGGGCTTCGAAAGTAACCAAAATTGGCAAATTGTGCAGAAAGATAGATAGTGTCATTGTTTAGCACTTGGCACCAGTGTGGATCTGAGCAAGCAAGAACACAGATCGCCTGTGATGGGAAATCTATCAGATGTAACAGAGCCAACTGATGGCTAAAAGTCTAACATTAAGATCCTTTCATCCACTGCTTACCTTACATTTATAGAACTTTCACTTCCAAAGCAAAGAGACCCCAAAGAGGCAATGTCTGAATTGAAAGAAAACTGTATTTCAGCTAAGAGGAAGGTCAGGACCTGTTGATCCAAACTGACCATCAACAAAAAGAGCAATACCTAGAATTAATTTCCTCCAAAGTATCATTTTTCCATTCAGGCTTTGCCTGGACTGTAATAGAAACAGGGAGGGAACACTTGAGTGTCTTCTGAGACCAAGAGGGGTAGGTTGCTTCCTGACATCGGTGTCCCTTCTGATCACACAATTTAACACTGCCTTTACCCAGAGTAAATGTTCAGTGCAAATGCAGCCAGTGTAATTCAGCAGTGTATCATACACAAGCCTGCAGACCAAGATCCCAGCCAGAGCTGTCTCATTATGGAATAAAACAGAAATAGCACTCATAAATCAGATGCGATCACCAGTAACAGTTTAGCATCAAACACTTCAGAAATCTACAGGTATAAACCAAAGCACTGCATGCCAGTAGATTTCAGACTGTATATAGCTTTAGGGTGAGAGAGTAGGGAGAGCCCATGTGGGACACACTTTGCTATCAGAACTTTATCAAGGAATTTATGCATGATTTCCTCCTCCTACATTAGGAATTAAACCCACTGATGTGGGGCTCAGATCAGCAGAGTGAAGGACAGGTGGGTGGGGGGAACCCAAACAAGCACCTTCTTACAACTTCAGTCACAGCTAGAGGGAGACAGCAATGCTGGGCAAAGAGAAGTCCACTAATGTCAGAGGTTTGAGTCTTCACCTGTGAGGAGTCTTGAGTTCCAGAGTCACATATTGGCAGCGGGCAACAAAAATGCCTTTTCATGGCAATCAGGCTGGGAAACATCCAGGAATTTCCTTCCCATTTACAACTGCCCTTCTTTTTAAAAACCCTCCCATTTTGAGACAAACACTGTCCACTCAAACACAAGAAAATTAGGTGCTTTTATAAGCCTGAAGTCTTTACAAGCCACATGACCTGAAGAGGAAGGAGGCAAGGAAATCCAGGTTACCCAGCAACAGAGCTGAATTTCACTCTGAGGCACCAGAGGCCCTTGGCTCACATGACTGGGGGATGGCAGGAACTTTTCAACCAACCTGCACATGTCAGGGATATCCTGGAAAAGTTACCTTCACCTCTTCTTTAAGAATTAGAATTATGTAAACTCTTCTACACAACAGCAGAAGACACAGATTTGCTGTTGCCCCAGCATTGCTGATCAAAATGACATTTTTCTGAATTTTATTTTTTCCTTAAAAGATTTCCTGAAAAATAATCAATTTCAGTATTTTTGAAATTAGTTTTTCCTATTACCCAGTTAGAAATTACTTTTTCTGGTAATGTTTCACTTCGTGGCATTTCATTTTAAGAAACTAAGGTGCTCTTAACAGAAAATATTTCAGTTGTGTTGAAACATTCTGTCTGATACAAGATTTTGATTTAAAAAAAGTCAGTTTGCTGGAGAAAACAGTACTTCCCAGATTTTTTTTCCTCATCAAAATTTCCAACAAAGTGATTTTTTTCTCTACTCAATGGAGATGTGTGCAATGTGATGACTCAGATCACTGTTGCATTAAATGGTCAGACCACTGAGCAGCCTACTATGAGCTGAAAGGAGAACCAGGAGGAATCACCATTCTTCGGCAAGTGAAGGCTGGTGCTGGAAGGCCCTCCATGAGCCCATTTTCCCCATCATATTTCTGTTATGCTTCCCTCACCAAAAAGGCAAATCCTTTCTCCCCCATCCTCCTCCAATGCAAAATTCACATACATTTTCAAGTGCGCTTTTTCCTACTACCAAATATACTTCAGCTTGTGTACCCTTCACCTCTTAAATACCCAGAACTTCCACCCTGCTGGGCTCAGTCCCAAACTCACTGCCTTTTTCCCCAGAAATGCTGCCTTTCACCACTGTAGGTAAAAACAAGACTGAGGGGAGAAGTACAGACCAACACATCACAGAAAGCTAACGGGTGGAGAATAGTGGAGAACACAGATCTCCCCAGAATTATATTTTCCTTATTGATTAATTAGAAGAAGTTAGCCACAATTAAACCAGAACAGGTAGTCAAACAGTGGGTCTACTCCCTGGTGGCACACTCACCAGTACCAGCAATAAGGATGAATGCAACGTGTTCTTTTGTCCATCCCTACCAACTTCAGCATTACTCAGGAAAAAAAGCAGGGAGTAGGGAAAAGAAGCAAGAGAGCGAAGCACATTCCAGAATTGCCATCCTCAAGTGCCGCACAATCAGTTCAAGCACTTACCTCTGCAAGACTCTCTTGCATTTCAGCTCCCTCTACGTACTTTAGTTTCCTACCTGCCTTGAAACACATTCACTAATGTTTAGCTTTCAAAGAAGCGAGGTGCGAGACTAAAGTGTTCTTTCACTGATCTTTCTCTGACCTAATCTAGGTCTTGCTATTCTCATCTACAAATGACTGGTACTGGAGAGGCAGCATCAGAGTCTTCCCTACTATGCATGGCAGCGTTGTCCAAGCGAACACTATAGACCTGAAAAGCTCATGTCAGGAATAATTGGAATTAAAGCTCAGGGTTGTCTGTTAAAAAAAGAAAAGAAATGAAAATAAAAAAGGGTTGAATCCTGAATTAGTTGGCATAGTACTTTTGATCCATAGGACCTCCTTGTGCCTTCCTCTCCGCAGCGTTACAGTACCTTTCCTTGTAAAAACAGCCAGCACCTTTGATTCATTTGTGAATACTAATCTTCCAGTCAGCAGCAGGATTTTATCCAGTTTAAGTGAGAATGGTTCACCCTATCTAATGAAGCCATTGTCACATGTATAATTTCAGGGAATACCTGCAGTCCAGACTTCAAGACTAAGCCTTCTCATAGCCCTTCAGCATCTCTACATCTCATCACTGTAATTTAAACTGGCAAAGTTCCTGTTAAATGCAGCAAGCCCCAACTCTTAAAACATGTTCCTCTGTCTTCTTAACCAAACAGCATCTGAAAAGGTTTTCCCTTGTTAAGCAAAAGGACAAAAAGGAATACTGAGGAACACCACAGCATGGTTATCAGAGGCAGGACAGAAATGATCGCAGGGATAACCAGCAAAGCAAGAGCTCATCTTCACAAAGCCAATAATTGTGTCTGGGAGGCTAGCAACTCCAAAGGCAGCCTGCATGAAAATCACTGTGAACTGAAAACATGCAACTTGTCTCTCTGTGGTGTAAAGCAAAGCTATGCTATAGCGACAGTGAGAAAACTAAATCAATACTGTTCAGGGCCAATATTGGTAAGCCGCTAACCAAACCAGCAGCAATGTGAACCTATTGATTCTGTAGACCTATACTTCCACACTGTTTTCCTCACCTTCTGAAACATTTCTATCACCTTGCAAAATGGAAAACCAGAGACCGAAACTCCTAATTAATACCTCCTAAAAACCTAAGTCACACTTAGATAATTACAAGAACCCTTGGTAGCATGTTCTGCATTATAAGTTTGTCAAAATACGTTAAGAACAAAAATTGTTTTTTAAATTATTCTGCTGCGGATTTATCAGGCTGAACACTTAGTTATGACAACCTCAGGCAACTCAGCCAGGCTACCTGGATGGGTTTGTGACACGCTCTGCCTGACTGAAAAGTGCTCCTGCTGAGCACATGGGAGTGCAGACAAAGGATATCACTATGCGGGGACAAAACCAGGTAAAATTAATGCATGGACTTATTTTAACATGCATCCACAGATGGAAAAGCCTGTCAACCACTGGAGACTCATATGTCCCCGTCTTCCTTCCCAGCCAGGTGAAAGGCTTCTGGGAACACACTTTCCTTCCCCTCCCTCCCCACTGCTCCTCCAGTCTCAGGGTAAAACCGCGGCAGGATTAGAAAATAGCTGGGGGATAAACACATCAGTAAAACAGTAAATACCAGCTAGACAGCTATGAGGGTCAGGAGATGTTTAGGAAGATTACAAGTTCAAAGACCACAGCGGCAGCAAGTACTGACAGATAAAGTGTATTTCTCCTGAAAAAATATATGCAAGTTGCATACATATATATCGTACATATAGACAATTTTTCATATAAAATTTTAAAATAATTTGTAGTCTTACTTTAAATTATTTTTTAAAAAGGCCTGGAACATGAAGGGCTACATCAGTTACTAGTGCTTTCCTGCTGCAGAGTGCATCCCCACAGGGTGCTGGGGAGGATGCCTTCAACATAGTGTCAGAGGTCTCCAAAGGGATTTAACAAGCGGAGATTTGGGGGTTTTAGCAGAAGTAGCAAGGGTAGGAAGGGGCTGCAGAGGTCCCACACACCTCCCGAGCAAGTGGCATCTCGGGGAAGACCTGCCTGGTCACTGTGGCTGCCAGCCCCAGCCCTGCTCCCTCCCCTCATGGGGGACAGGACAGAGGCCCTGGCAGGGGCAGCACCACCTCAGGGCACTCAGACCAGCTCTTTGGGGGCCACCAGCCCCAGGCGGTGTGGGGCCTCCCTCCCCAGGCCTCACCACCAGGGCCCCTGGGCCCCACAACAACCCCTGACCCCAAGGCCTCACTTCCATGGCCCCCAAGCAGCAACTTGCCTCCTTCCCGCCCCTTCTCAGAGTCCACAGTGACCAGCTGGCCCACAGCACAAAACAGTTGTACTCACTGGTGCCCCTCTGTGGAAACCAGCACGGAGGCTCCTGGCCACCCAGGAGAAGAGACGCAGATCCCCAGTACTGCTTTCAGACCCCAATCCAGGACATATCAGGTGTACCAAGAGGCCATTAAACTGCTAATATAGCTTTTAGGCTAGGCAAGTTAGGAATAACGTCTTGCAGAAGACTCATCATCTGAGATTGAGTGCCTCAAAACCATTGGAGAGTCCCAAAGTGTCACAGCAGGCCAAAAAACATGGTGAGAACACAGCTGCTGTCCTTCACCAGGTCAAGAGGTGAGGCTGCATTTAAGAAGTCAACCAACACCTACAGAAGTACTCTAAAAACAATCCAGCCTTTGCAAAAGGTAGCCCAAGGTCTACACTGCTTCTCCCTCTCCTCCAAAATAATCAGATTTTAAACATACCCGTCAGAAAAATGGTCCAGCCATTAACAGTACCTGTTTCTTCTGTGCATCAGTAAAAGATGTAGTGCTACAGAGACTAAATGGGACTTACAGAAAAGAAGCCATAAATCTTTGTCAGCCTCTCAGAAATGAACACTTAATACAACTGGCTTGGAGTATTTCACTTCTCGCTCAGCTGAGGTACCAATTATGGTACCACTATGATAAATTTTAATCGTTGTTAATGGCTCCCCCAATTTATATTACCCCCTCTCTGCAATAATGAGCTATGCTCAAAGTCTTATGATTCAAATACTTCCTCTTCTCAGCTGAATAAAGCAATCTTTGGGATTTCAACCTATAATACTGCTGACCTATTCAAAGACATATGAAAGGACTCCAGACAGTTGGACATACAGGAAGTTTAGGTCAGAAAGTACAGTTACAACCCAGCCAGCAGTCATTTGTTTCCCTCTTCTTGCCCCTATTTCTACTCCTGTGCTCCCTTGCTTCTTCCCTACCTCACTCCCCAGTGCTTTAATTTTCTTATCAGCAGGCAAATACTTTCCTTTCATATTGTAGAAGTCAGTGTAAAACCAACACGTTATTTAGGTCCACGAACGCAGAGTTGACTACTAAATGTCCACCACCCCTTTAGTTAGTAGCTAGAACTAATTTAACAAGCAGTTTTACAATCTCAAAAGGGGGAACACGTTGCATGCTAACAAGCAGCCTCCTCGCTTCTACAAAACTCAACACAAATCTAGTCTCCTGATCCCAGTACTGCAAAGGAAACCAATGATTCAGGCTCAAAGTAGAACCAACTAGAGATAATATGATGGAAGCATTATCATTTAGCATAGACACCACTTCCAAAGCAACAGTGAAGGGGCTCAGTCACAATGTGCAGAGACTCAGGTAGCCTGGGCACTGACGTTCTCCAAGACGAGATCAAGGGTCATGCAGCAGTGTTAAAAACAGTAAATGAAAACATCTTGAAGAAATTCCCCGTCCCACCTAAGTCAGGGAACTCACTACCACAAGAGGGTGATGAAGCCAATTTACAAAAGCATCAGATGTTTATATCCCAGCCCCTAATCCTCAACAGCTCACAAAATCCTTACGACCAGGTTATCCTGAAACCATTTATCAGACTATCTGGCAATCTCTTTGCTGCTTAGGATCTAAAGAAATGAGAGGAAAGTCACACACAGACCTTGTCTCAACATGGGTGCAAAACATATTTTGACTAGCTTTTGCCATCAGCCCCTGAGAAATTATAAAAAAGTCATCCAAGCAAGACTTGTCTATGATAATGACTAAAAATAAACAAATAAGCAAGCATTTATTTATTTTTCTCTCCTCTCTATCCATCCTATCAACTACCTATATTCTTTCCTGGCTAGTTCTAGATTTTTTTTTTAAAGTTCTTTCCTGCTGTGTACCCAGAACATGGGAATTTAAAGCAAAAGCCACTTTCAAAACTGTTTTTGTTCCTGAAGATGCAGTGGGTTCAAGCCACAGTGCATCCCATATCAGATGTCTTCAGACTATCTGGCTGTCTGAGCTCCAAAACTACAAAGAGAATTCACTGATAAATATCCCCAGTGCCCTCTCTGCATGAGAAAAGCTATCTTCATACCCAGAAGATCCTAACTGTCCTCCACAATGCACCCTCCCTCCATAAGCAGCAAAATCTTCCTTACAACAAAGTTGTGCTCATGAGCAGTTTTATCTTTCGCAGAGCATTGGATGATGCTGTGACAGCAGGTACCTTCTGTGCTCTGAAGCCCTGCAGGGCTTTGGTTATGAAGAAGCACCACCTTACTCTGCGTGTATGGGGCCAATTTCAGGGTTGGATCATGGCAGCGGCTGTGTAGGGAACAGTCCCATGAAACACAGCAACACATTTCATGAGGGATTTCCTTTTTACTCTCTGCCTACAAACTGTGCCATATGGAGAGCTGGCAAAAGGGAGAGGACAGATGTCTGGAGACATTATAGTTACTATGTTAACTGCCTGTAAGTTTATTCATCAAAAGGTGATCACCCTTTGTGCTGGTAAGAATTTATTTTAACTTTCTTTGCAGCTTTGAGAGGTTGACAGCAAATCACTATTACACAGTTCTCAAAAAGTACCAAGTGATTTGCAGCCTGATTAAAAAGCAAAACCTACAAAAGCATAACACAACTAAAAGGTGACACAGCAGCAGAAAAGAAGATGAACGGAAGCTCTCTCTGTAGCCAGGCAGGCTCTGTACAGGTTTGCAGACCCACATACAACACTGGCCCAGGCTGGATGTCACAGGGACATATAGCTATACAAGCAAAAAAAGTACTGCTATACCAAAGAGAACCTTCTTTCTTTTCATTCAGAAAAGGGAAAGTTTGGAGCACTTGAACAAGCACAACAAAAACACTCCCTCTTTTTAAAAGAGGGACTTGGATATGTATGCTGTAAGAAAAAACCCACCACAGAAGCTATTCACTTTCCAGCAGCGTTTCACAGAGAGAGCGCTCCCATGGGATGTCCTTTGATTCAACTTGGAGTTCATTTCCTGTGGACTAGGGAGGGCATTAAATGCTCACATGGTTCTTGGAAATAAGAAAACAAAATTGGAAGACTCAATAATTTAGAAAATCTCTTTCAACAGTAGATTTGCTTTTGGAGTTTGTATCCTGTAAACAATACTTCCTGCAGAGAGGTAGCCATCAGCCATATGAATCTGCAGTCTCACAAGCTGAAGATGGAAGTGAGGATTCAGCTCACAGATGAGCACAAAGCCCAAAACTTGTCACACTGTTTGGAGGAGCATCAGAGATACAAAACAAAGTCAGCTTCATCCAACTCCAACTGATGTGAGGCTAAGGGGAAGCTACCCTAGCATCACCTTCACCTGAGCTGGATGAATTGCAGTAGTGAAACCACAGACATTCAGTCAGAGACAAGGCAGAAGGGAGAAGTTAACTATTTGTTTTCCCTGGGAAGGCATGTTCTAGAGAGAACCCTGCAACACTACTCACAACTGAGAAATGTCAGAAAACAGGTGATGGAGTAAGCTGACAAAAGGGGAGGAAGCTGGTGGCATTTTCTTCAGGTTGGCTACCAACATAACTACGACCTGGACAATCTGGGTCAATGGGCTGAGGCCAATTGTATGAGGCTCAACAAAGCTAAGTCCCAGGTCCTGCACTTGGGTCATAACACCCCCATGCAATGCTACAGGCTTGGGGAAGAGTGGCTGGAAAGCTGCCTGGTGGAAAAGGGCCTGGGGGTGTTGGTCGACAGCCAAATGAATATGAGCCAGCAGTGTGCCCAGGTGGCCAAGGGGGCCATTAGCATCCTGGCTTGTATCAGAAACAGTGCAGCCAGCAGGACTAGTGAAGTGATCGTCCCCCTGTACTAGGTACTGGTGAGGCCACACCTTAACTACTGTGTTCAGCTTTGGGCCCATCACTACAGACCACATCACATCCAAAGAAGAGCAATGAGGCTGGTGAAGGGTCTAAAGAACAAGTCCTGTGAGGAGCAGCTGAGGGAACTGGGGTTGTTTAGTTTGGGAAAAAGGAGACTCAGGGGAGACCTTATGTCATGGTTTAACTCCAGCCAGCAACTAAGCACCATACAGCTGCTCACTCACTCCTCCCTGCTCCCCTGGGGAATGGGAAGGAGAATTAGGAAAAAAGTAAAACTCATGGGTTGAGATAAGAACAGGTTAATAATTAAATAAAATATAATAACAATAATAAAATATAATAATAGTAATGAATATAAGAAAAAAGAGAGACGTAAAAACCCAAGAAAAGACAAGTGATGCACGATGCAATTACTCACCACCTGCTGACTGACACCCAAGAAGCAATCTGGCCCCAGCCAACTCCCCCCAGTTTATATACTGGGTATGACATTCTATGGTATGGAATATCCCTTTAGATAGTTTGGGTCAGCTCTCCTGGCCATGCTCCCTTCCAGCTTCTTGTGTATCTGCTCGCTGGCAGAGCATGGAAAACTGAAAAATCCTTGACTTACGATAAGTGCTACTTAGCAACAACTAAAACATCAGTGTGTTATCAACATTATTCTCACACTAAATCCAAAACACAGCACTATACCAGCTACTAGGAAGAAAATTAACTCTATCCCAGCCCAAACCAAGTCACCTTATCGCTGTCTACAAGTACCTGAAAGGAGGTTGTAGCAAGGTGGCTGTTGGTCTCTCTTCCCAGTGAGAAATAGGATGAGTGGAAATGGCCTCAAGTTGCACCAGAAAAGGTTTAGATTGGGTAATTAGGAAAAATTTCTTCACAGAAAGAGTTTTCAAGCATTGGAACAGGCTGCCCAGGGAAGTGGTTGAGTCACCGTTCCTGGAGGTATTTAAAAGAGGTGTGGATGGGGCCATGGTTTAGTGGGGGACTTGGCAGTGTTAGGTTTATGGTTGGACTCGATCTTAAAGGTCTTTTCCAACCTACATGATTCTATGCAAAGAGGCTGCTCTTCAGCATAGCACACATAACCAGCATCTTCACCAAACCACTGTTAATGTGTTATAAACTTTTACCTAGTCCAAGTATAGGCTGTAGAAGACAGTGCAATAAAAAGGCTGCCTCTGTAGAAACAGCCTTCATTAAGTCAGAGGTGTAAGAACTTTAAAAAAAAAAAAAGAAAAAAGAAAGAAAAAAGAAAAAGGAAGAAAAAAAGAAAAAAGTGAAGCAGTGAAGCATCCATTCTTTATATAAGTACCAGTGTATCTTGTCACTTTCTACAATGTAGAAATGATTGCCCCCCTCCTTGGAAGGTTTTATTATTTACAGTGGAGGGGGAAAACAACTGGAAACCACACTAGCAGTTCAGAGAAACAAGAGTTGTGAGGTTCTCAAGATAAAACATCATTTGCCAGTCTATCCTCAATTTCTTCTGGCACTTGATGACACTGCCTGCCTGTTTTTTCCACCAAAATTCAGGTCAGCCACTGTCCCTCCTTCACAGTGTCACAGTCGCTCTGAAAATACACATCAAAGCATTAGCTAAAAAAGCAAACTGCCAGGCACCACTGCAATGCAGGTCAAGCACATGAACACTTTTCTTTTTTGCCTGTGCAAAAGGCCATGCTTATTCCCCCCAGAACACAAATCCCAGCCACCTGTGAGGAGGCAGATACAGCAGGCAAGCAAAAGCTGCCATCCCACTGCCCCACATGGTGATGCTCTCTGTTAGCATGGAGGTGGGAAATAACATGTCATCTCCCATAGCAGCTCACTTGAACAGGCGGAGGGGATGGTCAGCACACACTGAGCAACAGCACTCACACACACACACACCCCTTTCTCTCTCCTCCCTACTGCCAGCCTTCACAGCCCATAAACGTGCAGTGATCTTCCCAAGGCTCTTGACACAAGAGGGTTGTTAAACAGGTGCTTCTCTGAAGGAAAGAACTTAAGAGCAAATCAGAGACTATGATAATGAACTGTTCACAAGAGCTTTATCTCCACAGGGAATGGATTTGTTGGTTTTAAACTCTCAGCCAGCAGATGATGAAACACCTCTCCCCAGGGTTTACTGACCAGCAGTAAACAGTGTGCATGTATGCATGCATGATTGGGTTTTTTTTAAGCTCATATTACTTTAAGGCAGGTTTTAGAGGAACCCAGCATACATTGCACCTAATGCAGGAACAACTGAGTAACAAATGCAAGATCAAATTTCATGACTTATCTTTTTTTACCTGCTGCAATGCCTCCACTCACCTGCTTATATATCAGCACAGAGAAGCATGAACACAGAACAGGAACAAAAAGAATTTGCAGTATCAAAGGGCCAGGTTCCAGGAGCTGGCACCTCCATGCCTGATGCTGGGCAAAAAAACCCTCAAAAACCCAAAACCAAAAAACAAACAATCACGATGGGGCAAATACAGCCTGTTACCTTCACTCTCTGTTCTTTCTCCACAGTGCTATTCCCTAATGCACTTGACTTGCTTCTGTTTTTCAGACTACTGCTCTCAAATATTACTGTTCTTTGCCTCAAAAATTGGGAATTTTTTTAAAGGAGAAAAAGAATATACACACACATCCCCCTTAAGGACGGACTGGATTGTTCTTTACCTTGTAGTTTTTTCAGGTGTGGAGAGGAAGAGGAGATGTTTCCCCTTACCAGAGAGCTCTCTGAATTGTTGATTTTTTTTTTTTTTGTTCACTCCACAGCTCAGAGACCAAATCAGAAGCTGCTTTTTCATGCAGTAATGGGACTGAACGAGCTGATATTTCAAGATACCAAATACAGAGAGTTTCACAATGAAACTGCTGGAAGAGGCAATTCTGAACAGTCGTTTTCAGTGGCTTGCTCAACCAACAGTCACCGCTCCTGCGAGTAAAAGCACAACATGTCTTCCCCAGCCACCATCCTCTCTTGTGAGCGTATGACAGAGACTCTGAGCTTCCACAACAAAGCCAGAGGAACCCTCTGCTCTCTTAAGCAGCAGCTCATTAAACTCTGCTCAAGGCCAAAAGGGCCAATACACCCAAGTACCAGAAAACTGCCTTAGACAGGCAAGGATTTAGCCTGAGTAGACATTCTTTCATCATTTTCAAGTGCTGTGTTGCGGTCTCATCCAAACTGCACTCTGCACAATAGAGAAGTACTGATGGATATGAATAAACGGGGAACTGATGCCTAGCTGCAAACACGAAACATTAACTTTATCTTGGCCATCATAGATTTTTTAATTAGAATAATAAATTTTAACAATAAAAAGCCCTATTTCCTGAGACCAAATTGCTTCTACTATAATTAAAGGAAGACTGTGGGAATAAGGCCAAAATAAGACTAGAGATGGTCTGCAAGCAGGACAAAACTCTGCATCTGACAACATATCTGTAAAACCAGCATTACCACTGTACTGTCCCAAATACTGTGTTCTGAAACAAGTTATATCACATTCCCTCGTAAATCTGTACACACACTTAATTCCACAGTAAGCAGGACATAGCTCTCACAGGAGAGCAAGCTATCTCTAATTATTTCATATACCCTTTAAGGACAACAGCAAACGTGTGCCCGTAGACCATGATGTATCGGCACAGGGTATATCACAGAAATTTGCCCATGAATCAGGTATCTAGCTGTAAGTACAGCTTCCGTGAGAAAGCACACCTTAAATTTCTGATTCAAGAACTGCACTCAGCAAGAGTGGTGCAAAATCCTAAATCAGTCCCCTTCTCTGATCTGCAACTCTTTCCTCCCTCAGCTTATTTTGGTTACTTGTATAAGAAGCAGACAGCTCTCACAACAGCTGCACCCTGTGTGTATCACTACTAACAGAATTGGTTTATAAAAGTATTATAGATTCACCATATATAAAAAAACAGTTCTAAACAGCCACACACCTTATCTTTATTAAAAAAAACAAACAGTATAGTATCACATTTAAAAGTCACTTGGGAGAGAAGGTGAGTACTCAAAGCAGGCACACACTGCTGCCCTACATCCCATGCATCCAAAAGGTTTGCATTTTACTGCAAGTAACTAGAAGACCAAAAGCAGCCCTGAATGATTAGTGGACAAAGCACCTCAATTAAAGAACTGAAGCTTCAACAAAAAAGATGAGGGATGAAGAAAAAAAAAAACAAAACACAACAAAAACATACGCATTAAAATTATTTGTAAGAAGTACAGGGATGATAGCCAGAGAAGCAAGAGCCCAGCACTGCCCACCTTCAGACATACTGTTTGCACAGGGACTGTTGGAGGCTGTGCTAAGGGAAGAAGAGGGATAGTGTGCCTCAACGTGGCTATGTTCAGAGATATCCAAGAGTTATATATAACAACATATTCTTGAGTACAAACAAGGGTAGGGATAACAGCAATACTTAAGACTACCTAAAACTCAAGGCTACAGGGATCCAGAGAGAAGCACCTTGGAAAATCAAAGAATTGTGACATGCTGGAGGTTAAAGTGGATGAGCTAATGGTCTCTCCTAGCTGTAAAAACCCATTAATAGCCAGATCCAAAATTCCAGGCAAATAATCTCCATCACTTACATATTATAAAACAAGCCATCAAGGCACACAATGGTTTTGAAGATGGAAACACAGGAAAAATGGGGAGGGCAACAGAGGAAGTCACCAGCTCTCAAGTACCCCACTAGATTACAGCTCCCCTTACTCTACAGGCACCTTGCTTTGAGTTTATTCCAAATTCAGATTACCTTCCACTATTTCTGCTCCATTTTTAAGTCCCTCAGAACACACACACTGCCAAGATCCCATTGATTTCAACGAAACAGTCTATGGAGAGAGGGGAAGGTCGGTGCTGCTAAAACCCTCGGCTTTGGGAATCTTCCAGGAGGAAGCACAACTACACCAAATTTCTTCCTACTTGTGGCAGTCATGTTGTTAAAAACACTGCTTGTGTTTGTGCCATGTTATAAGGCCCCTCTGAGAGGAGGAAAGACAGGTCAACAGGATTGTTTAATTTGGACTCAATAGCTACAGAAGAGAGCAACCCTGCTGGAACTGGTTCATTCTTGGGGGCTGAGTTACAGTCACCATTATTTCAGCCCCCTGGAGAGCTCAGCAGGCCAGAATACAAATTAAAAGATTATAAATAGCACTGAGCAAGGGTTTTTGTTACCCTCTCTGATGCAGCACTGTGCTGACTGACCTGCATTCAGGTTTCACCAGGAATCTGAAATTCAGCTCAAGCCTCCAAGAAAGTTCAGGAAAGTCTCAGCACCACCCCAGTGAGGGCTGTGACTTGGGATAACCCCCTCACCTTTTTCTCATGATTCCAGAGAAATATTTACAACTTCAATCCAGATGTAAGTGCTTCTCACCACTTACAGTGCTAAAACTTGTAGGTTTGGTTTAAGGTCACTCTTCTAACGGAGAGCATGTTCTAGTTTACTTACAAGCCTCAAAATGACTCACTGGTCTTTCAGAAAAGGACTTCAGACCATTAAAAGAGAACCGGTCAACCACAATTAAAAGATTTTTATTATTATTATTATTTTTCAAGCCTTCCAGTTGCAAACCAAAATGCCTTCCCTATAATAATTTCAGTCAAATGAAGACTTCAGCCCTGGCTCAAAGCCCCGCTGCCCTAGGTGGTATAACTTCAAGTAGCCAGAATGACACCTTCTACCTCAAAAAGCTCACAATTTCCATATAAAACAACTGACAGCTGATGGCAGGACACCAAATAAACTATAGTGACTAATCCTGCTTTTACAAAAAGAGAGGTCATCAGAATAACAGACCATTTTGCAGGACTGGGGTCTTCACAGTCCCAACTCATTTCAAGTATGGCAAGCATCAGTATAGCAAATTTGAATTCATAGTCATGAACTCACCAGTTTCTAGCAAAAAGGACACAAAACAAGCAAGACAGCTGAAACCTTATCAATTTATAGGTAAGACAAATGCTAAAACCAGACTTCTTAATACAGTGTTTCCCAGACCAGAGGGGAGGGTTCCTTGCTCTTCATCCTCCCCTCCAGAGTTTGTGCAGAAGAGCTGTGAAAAGTGACTGGTCTGAACAAAGGGATCTTTCACAATTATCCAGAAGCCTTTAGAAAAGGCTGATGTTAAATGTCACATTTTATGCTGCTATCTCACAGGCCTCAAGGAAGAATGGAGCTTATGTCAGAGTCAGTATTTGTTTTTCCTTCTGCAGAGATGCACACTTCAGTGTGAAGGCTTCTCTCGAAAGATACATTTCTTGAACAAGACAGCAGTATGAAAAGGAGAATGCTTTGAAGATCCCTCTCCCCCTTTTAATTACAGAGTTTTAATATAACACTTGGGGTAATAAAACCAGATTATTCCACCAATATTCAAGCTGAGCAGGGTTTAGCACACAAAAGCTCTCACCAAAACCCATGGGATTCAGAAAACCAAGCTGCTGAATGCAAGCAGAGACCGCAGGATCTCGCTCAAAGTGAATTTGTAGAAATAACAGCCTCTCATCTCTACAGAGATCATTTAATAATAACACCACCGCTGCTGCACTGCTCGTAGATGGCCAATCTCTGCTTAGTAACACTGATACTATGGGAGGCATCTCTGCTGAGCAAGGATTCAAAACCTCCCAATTCTCTGGTACTCGCTGCCTCTCCTTCCCCACCACCTCCAAAGAGTCAGCATTACCCCATGCACCCACTCTGTACCTGCCATACTCCTATCGCTGTCTTTCCACCTAGGCTGCCGATATCTAACCTTGCAGACAGGACCAATGACTAACGTACTGGTTTGCAAACACAACCAGACTTGCGGCTCTTCCCACAGGCATTTACCAGATTATTTTAGGAAATGGTTTGCACAGATGGCAGCAAGTTGCTGGAAAACCGTTTAATCCTACTCCATGTGCTTCGGAGACAGCATTATTCTTAGAGCAGGCAGCACTGCCTTGATCTGTTGTACCAAACTACAGATTTATCAGCCTTGGTATTATTAGACACTGGAAGTTTGCTCAAAAAAAAAACCAAACCCAAAAAAACCCCTACCAGTGCCAAGGCACTTTTCCTAAGTATTGGTCAGTACGAGTGTGCACCCCTCAGCAGGAATGCCAAAAAAGTCCTAAGACAGGCAGAGCTGAGACTACACCAAAGTGGCAAGGGTTGGCCCGCAGCAATCCCTTCCAGACGGTCCCACAGACAGCAACAAATACAACAGCCACTCAAGCAATGATGCTCACACGGCTGCAGAATCATGGCTGGCCCTGCAGCAAATTGCCACTGCTCATCTAGGGACAAGGCCCATGGGACAATCCCCACTCTGCCATCACCATAGCTAGCTTGGGGACAAAGTAGGCCTCCTCTGCTCCCCAAACCACCCAAAATCCACTTGCAGGCCATCAGCTGGACCTCGGTAAGGGACTGGACCCCATCCTGCAGCAGGAGCTCATGCAGTCTTCCAAAACTCAATTTTTTTTCACGTGCTCGGACAACATGCGACATGGTTTGCAATATTCTTGCTACCCAGGGATAGATCTGTCTCAACACTCAAAACCAGCAGGAGCTAATAGCAAAATAGCTGGGGATTCAACCTGCACTGCACAAATCTACAAAATGTCCCATAACCAAAAAAAAAAAAAAACCACACACACCAAAACCAAATCTCCTTCCAAGGAAGACATTCACCTGCAAAGGCTCCTTTAACATCCTGAATTCAGAGACACAGAGTAAGCTCTGGAGACGTGTCAGGAAAGGGACAGGAACACAGTATTTTAAAAAGTAGGTTAAGTGAAGTTGAGATAAGTATAGTCTGTTCAACACTGAAAAAATCCACCTTTCTTTCAAGAGGATCCTCAAGTCAGCTGCCTATGATGCTACACCTGGGCAGAGCCACCTGCAGCAGTCTTCCACGAAAAGATGAGAGGATCAGAAAGCAACAGCATGAGAAAGCAGTTACAACAGAACAAGATGTCATGGCACAAACCCTGGACATCTCTTAATTGCCATCTGGAAACAGCAAATTTAATTTAATTTTTTATTTAACAAAACAGCCTTCCTGCCCTAAAATTCAGAGGGCCCAGCATAGACAACAACATACACTAGGCACTCAGATGACTCAGACCAGCTAGAGGGGTACATGTGGATGAGAACACATCTGGCTGAGCTTCTTTCCTACAGATTGCACCCAAAAAACATTTGCAAATTTCAATACAATTACAGAACAAAAGTTTCTAACAAAGGAGAAAAGGGGAAAACGGAACAAAGGCTACATTGAAAGCACTGCTTTAGAAGACAGGCATTTCCTTTCCAGAGTCAGGCTCCATCCCGTCAGTGCCCATACCTGGTGGAACATCCACTGATGGCAGAGGATTTAGGATAGAGCCCATATATTGGACTGATCTTGTCAGCTTGTAAAGGGGAAAAAAGATGCACACAACTTGTTTCAATTTCTAGGCTTTAAATAAGATAAACCACATGCTTCCAAAAATGCAGGAACCTCAAGGCACATTCATATTTCTGTCAAAGGTGCAACTAACACATGTCAACATACCTGCAGTATGTTTAATCAACCTGACTCAAGTGCCAGAAAGAGTGACAAGGGAGCCTTGTCCTTCCACAGCTTCGCTGCTATTGCTGCCATGACAGACTTGATCAAAAGCAGCTCTCATGCTGCAATTATAATTACAATTTACAGTACTAGAATGTTTATCTTCACAGACTTTCAATATGATTTAAACTGCCATAGGAACAATTTACTTAACTAATCCCACCTTTAAAGGTGTTCAAGCAATAGAGAAGCCTAACTTTCAATTATTTTTAGTAAAGCTACCAGCCCTAACAGGCATGCAGCCACAAAGCAAAGGTCTGATGGACTTCGCTAACATCAAAGGCAAAGACATCAGATCCTCTCCTCAACTGTCTGCAGCCACTGCAGTTTTCTGCTCAGGCCTCACCTTCATGTGCTCCATGGTCTAAAAACTGCAGTGCCCCTGGGACTGGCTTGCAGGCAGAACTGGCACCCCAGCCTCATAGGCAGCAGTGCCACCAAAGGCATAAGAAGAAAGGAGATGTCCTTTAGAGCCCAGAAATTCCCCGCATAAAAAGAAAAAACAGGCTGTCTCCTAGATTACCTAGGCAGTATCCAGAAAGCTGGCTTGGGTATCCTAGTGATATATGGTCGGTAGCTAATTATCTTCTGCAATTTCCTGTCTTCTTACACAGTGAGTCAAAAGAAGCATTTCGCTTTGGGCTAACAATGTGACATTGACACCTACAGTAAGATCGTCTTGCTGCATAGCTAGTGGTGACAAATTTTAACAGTACCACCCAGTACTTCAGGCTGCAACACCTATTCTTTATTGGAAGCTTCTTGCATTTTTCTGTTGGCAGTCTTTGAGACACAGCCAGGCCACAAAGATTAATCTGATCATTTGATTTTCATGATTAACCATCTCCTGATAAGCAGCTTTCCCCCCCACCTTTCACAAGAGTAGTTATTGCCCAGCCCTGCCCTTAATTCATCACATCAAATTTGATTTCTCATATCATGCTCTGACAAGTTGAAGATACAGTCACGAATAAGCACTGCCTTGACATACATCAGCTAAACTTGGGGACAGCAGTCGAGGAGAACTGACAGTTTGGCTTGAAATTAGGTCCAGAGTCAGTCCATTGCCACGGGAAGGCATCTCATGCTACAAGGAGAGATGCGGACATGAGCTGGTTGTCCTGATCCCCTTGTCATGGAACTGGTGAAAGGATGATGGGAAGAAAAAGCACAACCTCCTGCTCTCTAAAGAGATAAAGTCCTCTTCATTCTCTTTCCACCATCCTGCTTCAGAGCCCAAAGGAGTGCTTGCTTCCAATACCACCTTGCCATGCTGTGCCTTCAAAGTGCCACTGAACCCTTGCTCTGGTAACAAAAGAAGAAATTGCCAGCGGGGATTATAACACAGACAGCAGTGGCTACAAACAACCTAATTTTCCCCAGAGGCAGGCCGTGTATGCTTTCTGTTGTTCAGAGCCATCTGCAAGGAACTGGATATTTGCAAATAAAAGGAGATTAGGACAAGGCATTAATCCAGCGTCTGCTGCTCATTCATGCTGTCCCCTGAAAGAGAGCCCAGATACAACATTTAAGTCGTAACACTCAGTTCTGATCTGCTGGTAAATTAAAAAAAGAAGATGATAATTAACAGACACACAGAGTTGGGATATTACTTTTTATACCAACTAAGCCTCAGGAGGGCAATAAGACGCAGAGCTGCTAAGGAACAAAGTGAGCTTCCCTCTGGGGAAGGGCAGCTCCCCCTCAGCTGTGCCCGCCCGTGCACTGAGCCCCAGCAGAGATGACACGATGTGGCCAGCAACAGGGTGGGAGCAGAAATGGGAATAACTTGTCCAGAAACCCTTGCTCTTAGGAAGGCCTAACTTCTGGAAGCCTAGCAAAATAGTACAACAAGGCTATTGGCTCCCAGAGTTGGATAGCAAAGGCTTCCGATGCCCTTGGGAATTGCTTCTGCTGTCAGATGGGAGGACACAGCAGAAAATGGCATCCACAGCTTCTACAAAAAGCTCTGCTCTGTGCACCACAGCACAAGAAAGCAAGAGCATCAACCCAGCAAGCTCACTTCTACTTTTTATTTGGGCTTTCTTCATAACCACAGTAACTATGTGGCTGTCAGTGCTGTTTTTCTGAAAACAAAAAAACCCAACAAAAAACACAAACAACTCACAAAAAAACCTCGAAAAAATTAAGCTTGGGGAAAAAACATCCAGTTCAGAAACACAGATGAAAAGCATTTCATCTCTGTGTATTGTCTGTTTTTCTACCAGCAGCCACTTTTCACAGAGGATTTTGCCTGACAGAGCTGATAGGCGCTCACCACTGCTCAGATTATGGGTTTGATACCTTTCAGATGTAGCTGGAGCATTCAGCATTCAAAGGCATTGCACACGTGGCACCACCTGCATCCTCTGCCTTGGGAATTGAGAGCACTTTTCACATTACAAACACTGACTGTGGACCACTGCCATCTGATGCTTTCTATTCAGCATTTTTTTCAGTTTAATTTCATTTACTTTAAGATGGAAAAAAGATGGTTCATTAGAGTCACTTTCCACAGCCTGCTTAAAGCACTGATGAGCAGACATACATTTTGATCGGTCCAGATCTCATCACTTTACCTGGAGTTGCACGTCTTTAGCAGATAGCAACAAGCCAGAAAGCATTACCTTACAGTGCCTCACAGATCCTTATTCATAGCACCTCTACAACGTGGAGTAATTCCACCTTACTAATGCAGGAACATCCATCCCATGCTCAGCAAACCAAACTTCCCTGCCACTGGCATTCATTTCACTAATACCTCAGAAAAAATAAATTCAGTTTTCTGGTGAAAACAGAGAAGCTTAGGATCAGGGACAGTCGTGACTGGGTGGCCCCTTTGCTGCAAGTGATGTCTCACAGCCCCGTACGTGACAGACCACTCATGCCAAGCCAGCCCAAGGTTTAGGCAGGCTGTGAGGACTCAGCCCCAGTCCTCCTCTATGACCTTCAATTACAGTCCCTAGCAGCTCCAGCCCTCCCAGCCAATCTCCCTTCTAGAAGGGTGACACTTCTTCCTTTTCCCTGGACCCATCTCCCAGATCAAAAAAACATTTAAATCCCATTTGGAACCAGCAAGTCCAAACAGCTTAACTGCCTTATGAGACAAAACAGGGTCCTGAACATCAACATTCAAAGAAAAAAGGGTATCTACAACAGAGCACATCTCTCACAGATGCAAAGACTGCAAGGAGGTAGGCTTACTCCAGCCTGGCATAGCCACCTTCTCTGAGGTGACTACTAGGCCAGATTGTCTGCAACTCCTGGAGGAGCCTTCCTCAGGACACAGATTTCCCACCCCTTCATCAAGTATTTGTGAAACCAGCCCAAGCATCACTCAACCCAAGCAGTCTTTTGGCATCCAAGTGGCACTAAACCCACCCTTGCATTGTCACGCCATTAGTTTAAATCAGTTTTACAGCCAGCTCCCCGATCAATAAAATGCAGAAACATGACTGGAGAAAGGAATTAGCATCTGTAATCCCGTGATTACATAAATCCCTTTGGTCAATCAGTTATTAATGGTTGTTATATTTATTGGGGTTTATAGCAGGCCTACAAACCTGAGCCATCAGAAGTAGACATCGAAGAAGACACTGCAAAAAAGCTATTTGATTACTGACTCCTCACAGCAAGTGCTGACAGAATACAAATTTGGCTTGTTCTCCCTCCTGTTAGCAAGCCTGCTAATGAGATTGCCAATTAAGAGCCAATCTGAAGACCTTGGGGAGGGGAAGCCGTCAAGAACATGAACTCCCATGCCTGAGGAACAGCTGTAGGACTCGTGACAAGGGCCACATCCAATGCTTCTTGCCGACACCACCCACTGACCCCTTTATCTCCCACAATGCATTCCTCTCACCCAGTAAATACAAACACTTGTCACACATGCATATTATGGCTTCTATGGCATGGACACTGAAAATAAACACATGCTGAAGAGTAATAAAACCTCCCTTGCTCCTCATCATTCTGAGACCTTACTAGGTCAAATGCTGGAACTACTGGGAAAGTGCACAAAAATAATTGTAATAAAAGAAAAAAGTCACTAATTACACATCATCGTGTCTAATTATTTTGGCATACATTTTGTATTTTTGGATGCGTGTGTTTATAATTCTATTAACTGAGGACAGTTTGGACAAGAGAATTTGGGCTTTTAACTCCCTTTGGATATTTCTGTGTATGTTCCTCCCCACATCAGCAGGTAACTTCATGCAGCTTATGAAAGGAAAGGCAAAAGCATAAATACTACACCAGGCCAAAGCCTCTGATAACAAAGCTTTATGACTTCCAGTACAGCCGGCCCCAGGGACATGTACAATCCACTGCTGGCCACAGCACATGCCACTGTGACAACTCAGTGGGGTGCAAACACATGAGGGCTGCAAGCATCTCGTGTGGCAGTCAAATCTTTAAGCAGCTATTTCCAATACAGCCATTCGACTACCTTGGTCTGTCATTTAAACAGACAATTTCATTTCAGAACCACTCTACACTGTATTTGCTTGCACTTTTCTTCCTGCCCAGTCATTCAGCCAGTAACTAAGAGTGGCATTTCCAACAGAGAACTGTGACCAACACATATCACCCCTGAAGTATCCCCCCGTGACTGCACATAGAGGTTGAATTTTATTGCAATGCTCATGTCCAAGGGACTGTTGGGAAGAGAACAGGAGCTGGACTCCTGGTCTAGATTTTTCTTCCAGATTTATCAGTCCCCCATTTATTTCATCACACCACGCGATGAGTAACCCTCTGGAAATAACCTTTAGCAGAAAGCTCTGTTACCGAAATAAAGAAATGCCATAGTTTCTCTGAAACCATATCCTTCTGCTGAAACTAATTACGAGAAAGCTGTTGCTTAATGAAAGTTTGCTTTAATATGACTTATGCTATTCATAAGTTTGCTTTGGACAGCATCCAGGTTTTTTAAATTAAATATTAGCAGTCTGTTAGCCTATCAAACAAACCTAAGCATGTCAAGTTAGTATTTTAATAGTGTTTTTTCTTCTCCTTCCAGCCTAGGTTTGGCTTACTAATTGACTTGCTGCTTTAAAGTCAGTAAACTCAAAAGTCTGAGGAGAAGATGTCACACTTTAATGGTTTAGGAGTGCACACTTTGTCTGGGTGATTGATGGATCAAATGTGTGCTGAGGAATGCCGCAATGTTTCTTTCATCATTTCTGCTTCTCACAGGGCTGAGAACTGGACTATCTCTAAACCTCTTTGCTGCTAGCAACAATAATCAAATTATCTCATTCATTATAAATGTAAAATCCATCTTACTGTCCTGAAGGGATGTTATTGAATTGACATTACTGTGTGAGCACCAACAAAGGTATACGTGCAAATTTATCACCTAGCATGCCGTTGAATATATGCACTAGGCGTGCTGGGCTCTCTCTGGCTCATTACACTCCTTTCTGGTTATTGCCATCCCCAACCTGTTTGGCAAATGACATATGGAAGAGCTGCACAGAGACAGCAGTGACAGGTCCTTCAAAAATGCAGGCGATAAATGGCATAACATTCACAGATGAACGGTAAAGAAAGGCTGACAGGTTAATCGAGGGCTGCACATCTGACAAAAGGCACAAATGTAGATGGAGAGCACTTATTAAAGCAATATTTAATATTTTCAGAGTGCTTTTCAACTATAATTATTTACTTTCAGTGCTGCCTAATCAAGTAAAGGACTGCAATGTTTCTGATCTCAAGATGTGGGCTGAAAGGTAGAATAGGTTTTAAAATAATATGTATGCTCTCCAAAGTGACTAATACAGGCTACACAGATATTCACACGCCTATATCAAATTTGCTAGTGCAAGAACAGTATTTCTGACTGCAGGCCCTGCCAGTGGGACGTGAAAGTCAGGCAGGTTCTCTAAAGTGCTGACATTGCATTTATTAAAGGTTTTACATATAAAGCTTAGTTAACAAATCTGCTGACAATGCATGAGCCAGAATAAAAGCCTGCTCCTTCTCCAGAGCAGGAAGGCTCTCCCAGATTAAAGGCAAGCAGAAAAGGTGTCGAAACTCACTGAGGTCAGGTAAGGGGGCTGTCAGAGACATATATCTACCCAGTGGCTCCCAGAAAGAGAGGACTGCAAGAAATCCCTCGGGATGCAGAGTCCAAAGCACCTGAGCGTAAGCAATCAGAGGAAGAATGGGGCAGGAAGGATCAAGAGCACTGCCAATACCCTTCAGCCCTGAAATAGTAGAGGATTTCTTAAATCCCAGACCGCAGCCTGGGATTCCTTCCTTCAGCAAAGGAAGATAAAGCAAAGCCCCAGTGGTGCTGGCAAGTCTGGAGGGGATGATAGGCCCCTTCCTCTCCCCAGATCTGGGGAGCACAACTTGAGGTGATAAGCAGGGCTGGACAGCTGGGTACCCCAAACAGTGTCATGTTCTCACAAGGAGCTGCTGGCACCTTCCCAACACTGAAGCACAGGTTTCAGCAGGACTCAACTTGCACTGTGGTCACTGTACAAAGTCTCTGTTACCGATGTTGGTTGGGCATTTGTCTTTGCTTCTTATCCCCACAGCTCCTTCAAAAATCCCCTGCGAGCCTAAAGGAGGATGCTAGGTGCTCTACCCTATAAAAACCTTCCTGTCCTGCCACAAACAAGCATGGTTTCTTTGCAGTGGCTATGTCTTTTGTTCATTTTTTGCGTATCACCCGTGGCAATAAAAGAAGGAAAAGGTGCTGAGTTATATCCAGTCCTGTGCTGCATCTGACTGCATTACATGCCAGTGGCAAGGTGGACTTGCAGGCACCAGCTATGATTTTCCCTCTGTTCTCCCCACTTCTAACTGTACAATGGCTCTTGTGTATCTTCGCATTTTAGACATAACTCTGAGACTGCTCATTTATCTAGAAATCATCCTCACCATAATGACAAGTCAGGAACACTGACTCCCTCCGCCTCGCTCTATAGAGAGGCAGAGAAAATGAAGCAGTGGTGACACAAGTATTGCCTGAATAGGTAGGTACGTACTTCAGCTCTTGCCTTAGGAAAGAATCAAGACCAGGGCCGCCCAAAAGCAGTCTCCCCTCTCATTTTTGGGGAAGAGAGATCAATTCCACCTGTGTCAACACTGCAGCTCTGATGAGATTTCATAGGATAACCTACGAGTAAGGATTCAGTCACATCCAAGGAGAGCTTTCCTGGCTCACCCTAACCAGGGCCATTTGCAGGACAGTTGTGCTTTCCTTTGTTCCCCATCTTTTCTTCAGACCTTCCTGGCATGGCCTTCCTTCCCCCTCCCATGCTCTGGGAGGGATGCTGAATGCTGATGAGACAATACTTGATCCATCTTCAAGCACTTATTTTCGGGCAATTAACTTGGCATCATAGAAGCACTTAAGAAACCTGGCTTTCCGGAGTGGGAGACAACTGACTAAAAAGCTAAGCAAGGTAGTAAATTATTGCCAAATGACTAAAAAAAGAACAGGAAGGGGGGAAAAAAAATGAAAAGAAAGTAACACTTTGATAGAAGATGTTTGCTGCTGTCAGACCAAATCTGAGATATGACAAAAAAAGGCAATCTAACAGTTTGAGCAACCATTAGTGTGAGCCCAATACTGGCCACTATCAATCGTGTCTATAACAATTATGCTTTGCCATTCAAGGATGGATGCTTTCTTTTCTGACATCTCCTGATTGTATGTCACTGGTGCATCCTTGGAATAATTAACCAAGGCAAACCATCTATCTATTTAGATAGTGCACATTACTCTAATGTTCAAAGGCTTACCAATCACCAGCGGTCTTTCATCACTAACTATTCCTGCTATAATACCACTTTTCTACTTCCAGAGGCAATAATTTACACATTATTTACTGGGTCTTAAATTCAATACAGGAAGCAGAACCAGAAGCAAATAATTCCATTTTACAGAAATCAGAAATTCCCAAGTCTTCTTTGTGGTATTATTTTCCTGTCCCCAAAATTCACTTCAAAGATGCATTTGCCTTTCATTCCCCAGATGCCAACATCAGGGCTGGCCATGGTTCCCAGGAACAGGGTATGAGAAAAGCTAGTGGTACCGCCCGAGCAGTCCCTCTCTGCTGGGCCCCTGGGTCTTCCCTCCCATTCCCTACTTGGCTTTGGCAACAGTGGGTATTTTTTTTGAGATCAGACGCATTTTGATTTTGCAGGCACAGCTTCAGATCTAAAGTGAATAAATAAATATCAGTCTTCCCATGCATAGCTTACAGCTACCTTCCACGTTTTTCATTGGATCTCACTGCAAAACCCTACAGCCACAAGAAACCTAGACACACTTGCATAATAAATTGCCCTTTAAGGAAAAAAAAAAAAAGTTCTTCAACTTGCAATTATCTTACTGGCCATTCCAACTACCTCCTCACCTCATACGTGTACTGCTGCCATCAGTTAGCAGTGTTGCAGAGCTGGAGCTCCAGTGCAGCACTCTGCAGGCACACGTACCGGGGCTGCTTTCAGAAACAAAGAAGAAGAATGTAGGGACAGACAAGGAGGGAAAGAAATTCCCCTATTCCCCATGTTTTCAAAATCCCAAAATTAAAACTGTTTGCTTTTGCCTCCCTGAATTGGCATAATGATGTAAAACCAGTGTATGAAAGTCCACAAGGTACATACAGAAAAAACAGACCTGCCATCCTCCTATCCACTGACTCGCACAAAGAAGCAGGGATCTCAAACACCCAGTACGCTTAATGTTGTTATTTATGACTTATTGCTATTAACTATTGAGTGTTATAAATCAAGCCCTCCACATTCTAATACTTTATATAAATACATCACGGCTCTTGCACAATAGCATCCTACTTGCATACATTTACATTATTCCCTCAAAATAAATGTATATTGAAACAAAAAATTTATTCCATGAAACACTATCTATGCAATCCTCTTAGGAGTTTAAAGGGAACAGAACCTAAAATAAAGGCAGGCAATATCCTTAACGGGAAATACCTTTAAGGCAGATGGTCCATGGCATACCACAGCTCCAGGGCACAGGGGCTAACTCGAAGCCACAACCCTCTATGTATTACAGTGTACAGAAAACAAAGATTCAGGGCATCTAAGAGATGGAGCCAGAGCCAAACTGCCCTGCTTTCCCAACCTGGTTGCTCTCTTTCTACAAATAAACACTCTACTACCACCTGGTATGAGGTGGTATCACTCCAGAGATACAACAGGGACAAATTCTGAAAAAGTACCTGGCTTGCTATTTTCACTAAGAAATTATTTTTTAGGGGTAAATGTGGTCATTTACATCAAGGCTGAATTATCAGTTGCACACAAAGCAGCTGAACAGCATTCAGGAGGAATTATTATGCCCTTCACTTCCCGCTCCCACCTCCAGCCACGTCATACACACCTGCATGGACTTCAAGGGCACCAAGCCATGACAAGGGTCATTGCAAGCTGCCCCAGTACTGCTTTCCAGGATACCTAAGACACTGGTTCTGCTGTTGTGAAACCCTTTGTGATTACTGCAAGATGGTCAGGGTTTAACCATCCGTTCTCAATGCTGGAAAATAAAAGCTACTTGCTCTCCTGGACTTCTCACACACTCCTGGGCATGTTCTCCTCCTTTCATTTAACTGAGAACACCACACACTCCAGCCACAATAGCATCAAGGGAAACAAAAAGCTACTTTTAAACATCTATTATCTCTTCATTCAAACAGCCATCCTAGGTTAGACCAGAGGTCTAGACATGCTATTATCTTCAAACATCACCTACAGGGGATGCCTAGCCCAGAGCATTAGGAGTGGACAACCATTTTGCCACAGCCCTCTGCGTGCTCTCGCAGACTTGAGCAGTCCGGGGAACTGAAATTAAGCAACACACAGTTCTGTACATAGGTCCTTCCAAAACTAACCATTTTCACTAGCACTAATCCAGCTGCAAAAATATTTGTCAATGCTTCATTAATGCCAAATGAGCCCTGCAAGCATGCAGGTTTTGTTAAGAGATCCTGAGATACTTGAAAGATAGGGTGGGCTTTTTTCTCTTCTATTTTGGTTTTCCTGGCCCTTCCGTCCTCCCCTTAAGTTCAAAAGCTGGTAGCAATTTAGAATTTAGAAAGTATGCACGTACACATGTGCCTGTGCATGCACATAAGCTAGAGTCAGTGAGCCTCTTTTAGGGAAAGAATCCTACCTCAAGAGTCTAGATTCAGTCCTCGACAGTCAAAACGTGGTGTTTGCTGGCTAATCCTAATGAAAGCCTCAGGCAAAAGATTTCATCCAGGCAGAAAGAACACAGCAACCACTATATACCAAAACAGAGTCAGGTTTGGAAATACTTAGATCTCACTGCCCTGGGGTCCCACATAGCACCTGCCTATAGACTAGAGCGCCTCCATGCACCAACTCTACCTTGTCATTGCCCTAAATGGGAAAAGCAAGGGATTTTAGGCCTGTTCTCTAGCACTTAGGGACTTAAATACAAGCACAATTCAGGAAAGCATCACAAGATAGTTTACCTCGTGATATTTGTGCATTCAGGTATGTAATCATCCCCCAAACTCCCCCATCTATGTGTGCCAAAAAGGACAAACTTCTCAACTTCTTATCAGGGGTTTGCCACAGGGCTAAGCAAGCAAATATTTCATTACTGCCTTTCTTCAATTCTAGTGGACCACACTAAGTCACGTTTTTCTCTCTCCTCTGCTCATGCCTATGCCACAAGGCTGGACACACTACTGCCACAGTCTGTGATTACATGTGACATTCAAACATGTTTTACAGAGAAGAAGAGACATGCACCTTCACCCCATTCATGCAGGGTCTCTACCTGCTCAAAGAGATGCATACATTTTACCAAGGACCAGGCTTAAGTCACCCAATCCACAGGAGGAAAGATTGATGAGAATAACTAAAACTTTGCCAGGGAAACCAAACAAAGTGGAGCAGAGATGGTGGCAGTTGCATGTGGACATAAGCCCACGGAACCTCACAGCAGGATTATAAACACCACTTGCCTTCACCACAGGCTTTGTAGTTCTTATGAGCCCAAGAAGGATGGATTTCAGCACGTTAAGACCCTAACAGAATACCAAAAGAAATGGCATGCTATGTGTGGTTATATGATCTTCTGGTTTACCAGAGAATTTTGCAAACTCCTCCAACCCTTTCATGGTAGATCCATGAAGATTATAATGGACATCCACACTCTGTTGGGGATTTTCAAGTCTCTCAACCTGCAAAGACAGACTCACGGGCTTTACAAGTACTGCCGACTGGCCTGCCTAGCTTTTAAATTTCATGAGCCCTGAAATGAACAACTAACTCATGGAGATTATAAAACATATCATTTTGCTAGAGCAGTTTGTCGGCTCAATAAAACCTGAAACAAAGAGCTTGCGGAGTATTTTAATTTTCACTGGAGGTGTCGCCTGCGGAGTTTACAAGGTATATCAACAAACTTGGATCCAGACACATTTTGTAGTCTCGGATTTGCACAGGTTAGGTGGAGCCCACCACAACCAGCACAAACCTTATAGCCTGCAAAACTTACAACATCAGCAGAAAAAAAAAAAAAAAAAAACAAACCCAAAACCTGTCAAGTTTGTGTATTCCTTCTGTAATACCAGGGGACCTCAAACTCACCAAACCGCATACTGAGATGATATACAGCCAAAAGAGAAGGCCTTTGCCTTCTCCTTAGATGCTGATGCAAAAAGGGAAAAAACTGCAACCCAGCACTTGCAAGCTCTGGACCCAACCCCTAAAAGCAGTTTCCACGTACTCTTGCTCAGTAACAGCAGTAGATTGATGCACACTTAAATAGATCTAGGGCCTTTGTGAATATTAAGAGATCTTTTACATATTGAAGAACCTTTTCTGAAAATGCTTCAAAACCTCCATTGAAGCAATGCTCTCCTTTTCCCAAACTATTTCCTTGGCCAGAAACAGGTCATACCTCCCAAAGAAAAAAGAGCCCTCTAATCCCCACCTCCTTCCTCCAGGAATTGCTTTGGAGAAGGGAAAAAAAAAAACCACACCAAACAAAAAAACCCCCCATAATTTATATTCAAATTGTTTTGTGGTTTTCCCACAGAAGTTTTAATAGCCTCCCCCAGGTTGTCTACTCCTTGCATAATAGTCAGAGCTATCCAAATGAAATTCCCAAGAGTTCAGCAGGATTTCAGTTGCTTAAAATGGTTCCCTGTTGAGGGTCCACACCAAAAGCAGGTTAGAAGCTTTCGGATCAAGGATAAGTCAATGGGTAGATAGAGATTTAGAGATAAAAAGGCAAAGTGAGGGAGTACACACCATTTTTATATACTGTGGCTAGTTACTGTCTTACTAAACACCTGGGTGCAATATAGGGCTTCTTTTTTACTATCCTCACTGTCATGCTTCTCAGAACTTTTCAAAATATCACTTATCATACATCTTTGCAGAACAGGCAGACTGGGGTTATTCACGTCTTTGTAAACACGCATGTTTTAACAGACCATGAGTCTACATAGCTCAGAGGTGTCAAAGGAAGAAAGAAATAGACTGCCTCCTAATGAAGTTCAAATAAGGAAAGTATTTAATTATACATACTTCTCCAATGCTTTGGACACTGCTTTTAAAAGAGAGAAAGTGTCATAACTCAAAGGTATTTACTCTAATGAAAAACTACAACTGTTCAGGCTATTTCCAATATATTCAAATAAAAGAAGATGGGTTGAGATTTCTCCCTTCAGGAAGAACATGCAGGAAATTACACCGCATCCAACCCTTCCCCCTCATTTTTTTGTCAGCAAATCCTTTAAGCCCACAAAATGCCAGGAATTAAATGCTAAGGTTGGCAATCTGTCATTGACATATGTTCCTGCCATTTTTTTTTTCCCCACCAAGTCCTGAGATAAGGCTGCAGTTTCAGCCTCAGCATGGAATTTCTTAGTACCAGTAAGTATTTGGTGGCTTTCTTTCTCCTCCTTCCTTCTTCTCCTTCCCCTCCTCTAATCTATATGATTTACTTCACTATCCCACAAGCCAATTTTTCAGGAGTCCTTGGGGGGAAAAAATAACACAGAGCAACTTGCAGAAACTTGGAGGCACTCTGCGCACGTAACAGCATGCTCTGAAGCAACAGCACGACACCGGACAGCCCCATGATATGCTGCCATGACAAAATAGTTTCTTCCCTTTGGGAAACCCTCAGCGCAAGCTGTCCAAACATTATTTACAGTTTCAAGTGTTGCGTTATTTATGACCGAAATTCTCCCTGTTCAGAAGGGAGAGCAACTGAGTAACTTATTAGGAATGTTCCTGGGGAATGAGGGAAAGGGGGAAATGAGATCATTCATAACTCCAGAAACATTTACAGCTTCTATGCAAAATTTAAAATTGGAGCATTATCAAAAAAACCCCAAACCCAACCCAAACAACCTTAAGCTGGTAGTTTGCCAAGCTACAGGTGGGTTTTGTGAGGAAGGAGAGGATTCCAGCTTTCTTGTTTGGAGAAGAGAGGCAAGCATGACTTCTGGGAAGATTAAATACTTGAGGTAGATATATTTACACAATATGTGGGAAGTGTGAACAGATGCTACCTAGGAGGCCCCTCTCATGACAGCATCTCCAGAACGCAAGAGGGTTTTCGATTGAATTTTGTTTGTGTGGTGGGGTGGGTTTTTTTGCAAGAAACAAAAATAACTTTTTAAAAGTGTTTTGCAATCAGAAGTATTGGTTTCTAAGGCCTTCTGAATGCATCTATTAACAGCTTTTTCAGTAACTAATAGAAATAATTATTACAGTCTTCTTACCTGTAGATTTCCAATACAGACTGACTCGGTTTGAGAATTGAACTTAAAACCGTCAGGCGCCATTTGCAGTGGTGGTAAATACAACTGCTCCCACTGACATCTCTCCTGGTTACAGATGCTCCCCACAGCTGCAAACTCAGTTCAGACCCTGACCTTCACAAAACGCTGGCCTGCAACTTTGCTAAAAGCAGAAGTTTTCAAATCAATAACAGGGAGATCGGTTTTTGCAAAGATACCCTAGGATAGGAAAGGCATGACAAGGCTCACCTGAGGCCAGATGGGCAAAGAAATCAATGGGAGAATTAGGAAGAGCAAACAGGACGCATGCCACCAGAACTTGTGTTTAGTTCATTATAAAGCAGGGTCCACATCAGTAATGACAAAGAAACGATATCATGATTTGTTTGGTTACAGCTACAGGCATCATCATTTTGTGAAAAGTTGGCAGCTCCCAAATAGTTGACTTCCAGAGAGTTCAGTTAAATATAACCCTCTGCCTGAGCCAGGAATAAAATCTATTCCATTTAATGTGATTTCAGCTAAATCTGAAGAGTTAACAGCCAAAGAGCTACATATTGATTATGCCACTTCCATTCCAATGAAAAGGACTTCACAATAGCACCCAGAATCCAATATTTTCCTTGATTCCATTAAGTTCTGCTACCAAAGGTTTTCTGTTTATTTTTACTATAAAGTAGCATACTCAAAGGTAATCCTTCTGGGTTGTCCTGGACATTTATCAGCCCATACAACAAATACACACATACAACCATATCCCACAAACACTCATTCTTCCACATACACTCCCCTTTCATATCCTTAGGGTAGGAAAAAAAAAAAAAGGAGACAATTTGTTTCAGTGGCTCAAACCAGCTAGGAAATCGGGCATGCTGTACTGTTTTCAGGCTGTTGGCTAGACAAGTTACTCAAGGCTGCTGATAGGAGCACAGTCATTCATGCTGCTTTGTAAGAAAATAGAGAAATAAGAAAAAGTGTGATATGCACATACATGAATACCATATACACCAGAGAAAATGCCTGGTTAGATAACCTCTTCTACTTCTAATGCTTCACAGTGATTTAGCTCTCTACCCCAAGGGCTTGTAGGTAGATAGGCAAGCAGTTTTAATACTCTCCCCTAGCTCATTAAAAATATCAATCAGGGGAGCTCTCTTCTGAAGCTGAGTGAGCATCATCCACGTTAAAATAATCAAAAGTACTTCCCACCGAGGTCCAGGTGGCATTTGTCCTTGTGCACAGCCAATGCAAACACTCATTCTTCATAACTAACTCTTAAAATTGGAAAGGTATTTTCTTCCATCTTATATCACTGCAGAAAAAATAAGGGGAGGAAAAAAAAAAATACCCTGGGATGGTCATAAATCAGACTGATTGACTTGCTGTAGTCATATCTTTAATTGATCATTACCAAAAACATAACCAGAAGTAACATGCTGTTCTGGATACCCATAAGCTGACTATGGGTATCATAGTCATATAAGGCTGAGCTATGGAGAGGGAAAAGAAAAACTGAAAAAAAGCATGCAGCAAATTCACAGCTGAGGTCATGGCTTAACTTCTCAGCTGTAGTAGCAGTTTTGGATAGGTGGTTTCCTTGTACTTTGTATGGCTCCTTAGAGTAACAAGCAGCAAAAGTGAAAGAAAAAAGAAGTAAATCAAAAAACCTTTTATTAGGTTCATGAAAATAGCTAAGGGGTAAGGGCTCATAAATATACTCCTGCCCACTTCTTCCATCAGACTGTTGACCATGACATGCCCTGAATGTTTGCCCCATCAGTCATTTTCAGCTCCACAGAATTCGGACCAAGAATCACGCTCGTGACAAAATAATATAACTATGAAAAAACAATCTAGCAATTCCCATTAGGTCCACGACAACACTTAGACAGCTGCAGATGAGGAAACCAATGATCCCACCTCCGTACAAAGACAAAAAACCTTCTCCCTGAAGGGGGCTTGAGCTCAAGAGACTGATAAAACCTCCTTTAGTTTTGATGCTGTCCTATGCAGTGTCTGATCATCTTCCAAACATAAAAGGAGAAAGCAAGTCTGGTAACATTTATTGCCTTTTTAATTCAGTTTCAGTATCAAAAGAAATCCAAGTGCAACATAACTCTTCACAATCACCCTTGCCAGGCACACCAGGAGAGCAAGAGATGCAGAGTTTCTAATGCAAACTTTATCAGCATGTTCTAAATTTTTCAGATTTCCCCCTATAGAAAGATATTTGCTCCAGTAAAAACATGAAGCTGACCTGCATTTTCTGCTCACTTAGCTGTATTTTCCAGTCATCCTGCCCACATTCAGAGAAGAAAACAGGCTGTCTGGAGGGGAGAAGCCCTGCAATGTCATAATTTTTGACCGATTCATCAGCCTGATTGCAAGGTGCACAAGTTGAACTGCCTAAATTGGTGGCATCTAGTTAATAAAAAGACAAGATTTAGTGCCAAATTAGTCTGCAAACAGCTTCGCATGACTAATGCTGGGCTCAAGCATAAATCTTCTGTCTTCACGAGCCCCACAAGCAGCCTTAACCTTTCTATACCAGAACTGTCAGGTGACACACCATCAACAAACTGAGTGTGTAAATCCTGCAGTCACACTACCGGGAAAAACGTGCTGCAAGAAAAACAATGTGTAAGGACATCATATGTTAACCATTCAAACTAGGTATGAAGCTCCAGTAATTATGTGTTTGCTAAAAAGGCTGATTTCAAGATGGACCTAATCACCAGCAAGAGCTTCACTGGGGTAGATGTCCCAGAATTAAGTCTGCTCCCACCATGCTCTCTCTTTCTTTTCACAGAAAGAAATTTAGGGTCTTATGTCTTGGAAGTATAAAAATAAAAGCACGGCCTTCTTCCACATCCAGCTTCCTCCTCCTCCACTCTACATGGAAAGCTTCCCCTTCTATGCTCTACCACATTTTGGGTCAGAAATCAAGAAAGTTCAATACAGTTTTTCCTTTGTTTCTTAATTTTTCTGTCTACCAAGCTACAGACATGAAACAGCACCTACATGCAGTTCCCAACTAAAATGCTTAATGCAACATCCAAAGACTTCCCAGCCAGACTCCCAAGGAAAACTTTGGAAAAGCCAGAGGAGAAACTGTTATGAGAAATATCCCTCCTCCCTCTCTTTCACCCTGAGCCAACAAAGCATAGCAGTACTACTTGTTCCAGAAATACTCCTCAATCCTGCACTTCAAGACATCAGTATTTTGGTGAAATTTTCAGCTCTTTGCTACACATACTCAGCTCCCTATAATGCGAGACCTCAGGGGTACAGCACAAGTCAAAGCTGAGAGTACAAATAGCAGGGCAAGAGCAACAAGTTATCAGTCATCAAATCCAGCTTACTCTTTAACACTCTTTTTTTAAAAAATGTTTTGAAACCCACATGGCTTTTGACTTTGGTTTGGCACAAGGAGAGCAGCCTGGTTTCTGGTCGCTGTAGCAATATGTTCCCAAGATCCAGGCATGCTCCCAACGTCACGCTGTCTCAGTTTCTCAGTTCACACAACTTCAACTTAACACACGGCTCCAGCCCTCAGCAAACAGATGCGAGAGGCTGGGGATTGATCTCAGCTTGCATCCAGCCCCCAGGTCCTCTTCGGGGAACCGCTGCAGGGAAAGCTAAGTGGGTGTTGGGGAATGGCGCACCTGAGTTACTGTGACCAACATCTGGCTCATAACTCTGCGCCACACTTTTGCTCCTTACTGCTTTGATTTAAAAAGCTCCTATTTAGGGATCCTTAAAAAAATAAAAGCGGGGGGGGGGGGGGGGGGGAGGGAAGGGGATGAAACACCATTTGTACGGTTTGAAGAACTAGCGTGTTTCCTCCATAATCATTTTCAGCCCTCGCAACTTCAGCGGGACCAGATTTTAAAACACAAACACAAGTTACTTATAACTCACCAGGAAAATCCCCAAGAGAAAAGATCTTCAAGATAACCATTAACTCAGAAATAAAACAAGCTGCTCTGCACGGGCAGACCAGAAGATGTGAACTGCAGGAGAAGGTCCAGCAAGAAGGTGGCACAACAGCTAGTGTTCAGCAAAGATAAGGCAAGGAATATCATAAGCTATAGAGAACTATACATAGCATCAATAAAGGGATGACCATGTCTGTCATGTGCTGCATTACGTCTCCCCTGGCCTTTTAATTCTTCATTTGGTTAAAACAACTGATTGTTCAAACTTTGTGTATTAACAGCACCACTCATTAGCGCTCCTGCATATGGCTATAAACTAGATTTAATCCTACCTTGGAAACTGACCACACCTGGGTTTGGCTACTGCTTGGACAGAAGAATAAACTGCGATCCCAAGCACCAAAGGCAAAACCGTTGTTGCTCAACTGATGTTTGTTCAACTGTGGAAAGGGTGGGCAGAGTCTAACAGTGAGGTTTTAGCAGCAGCCAGAGAGAAATAGTATTGCAAACACCATTAGTCTCCAGGACTTTATTACAACAGTATCACTCATTAAGCGACCGATGTCATCAGAGTTACCCAGCATCAAACCACCACAAAGAGAAAAGAGACAGGCTTGTAACCTTTGAGTTTCACCAGTGTATCTCAGAGTTTCAGACTTCACCTCACCGTGAAGCTGCTGTTTGAGGAAGAGAACACCACAGCACATGAATGCCAAGCACCAGCTCAACCCCAAGCGTGACATCAGAGTCCCTAAACCAGTTTCTTTTAAAATAAATCGCATGCAGACTCATGCTGAATCGCCTCCCTGTCTCAGAGATTAAAACAAGATGCCAATTTGCTTAATGTGTAAAAATTAAACCGCTCCAAAATTAATTATAAACATTCTCCTCACTTAGCTGAAATCTATTTGGCACAACAGTCAAGAGTCAGATTAAAACTCCAGCCTGTCCAGATCATTCCTCTGACTTAAGAAGTTAATACCTTGTCATATTACAGGTGACACGCTCGCCTCATTCCACTTTGCATAACATTAACTGCTGATTTTCTTCAGTACCTTGGTTGGGATCAAAATGACCTACATACACACTTGCTCATGTACAGCACTGCAGAAACCAAAGCCAAGTGTCCTCATATGGAGAAGTGCGCAAAGATGGGATAAGACTTTTCTTATTTTAATATATATATGAATATACACACATATACAGACATAGAAAATAGTTTGTTGGCAGTGTTTTACTTTATTTTTGGCAAATACTTGTCCTGGCCTCGTATGTACCAGGAACATAAGCTAAAAAATGTTCTTGGAGCTTTCCCTTAGAGAAATATGAGGAAATTTAACTCCCATATTCCATTATGTTTCTCTAAATGGGATTATTTTGTAGACTTGTAAGTCTACAAAACTAGGGATCTTTGGTTTTCCTTTCTGCCTCAGTAGAGTCCCTGTCAAATAAGGATAACTCTTCTTCTCTCCCACCTTTCGTCCATCTCTCCTACCTAGAGCTGTATGTTTTTCAAGATGGAAACAGTGTTTATAACTAAAACCAAAGCAGCTCTTACCTTTACCCTCAGAAAGAAATAAACACTAGCGACTCTGCTTGCATTTTGAACTATGGATATAGTTTTCATAAAAATTTAGACAGAATTAAAATATTCCACTAAAGACAGAATATTGCATGATGGGCTTGGGAAAAGGAAAGGAAGATCTCATGGAGGGCTTGTCTACACTGGAAGATAACACTATGTTAAAACATGATGCTTGAGAGCACCATTAACAGCAGGGATCAGCTTTTCACATGGTATGATCTGGCACTGCTCCTATCAGTCTTTTCCACGATACTTGCACAGATTTGCACCAGACACAAACCTCCTTCTCAATCTATAATGGAGCAGCTGGCTAAGTCATAAGTGCCCTCTGAAGGTACCATGAAGGTACCAAACTGACCGACACATATTCCCTCAGAAAAAACATTAAATAATTTCAAAATGGATTTCCAGACCTAAAGTTTAGCCAAGCTAAACCAACAACAACATAAGAAGAATTTGTACTATGCTTGCATGAGTGCTGTGTCTTCAAAAAAGAAGTGCTACAGAAAAACAATCAAGCCAATACAGGGTTTACAGTCAGTGGCCGATATATACAGTATGCAGGGTGGCACCGCATAGAATGTTCCATCCTGCCAAACATTTACTTTAGGTATAGTATTTCCAGCTGTTTGCAATCCATTACCATGTGTATCCCATCCTACTGCCTGGCCAACACATCTCAAGTTCAAGATGGGGTGGGGAGAGAGGGGAGGCATAGTCACCACCTTTGCAATTCTTGTTAAATTAAACAAAATGTTTTTCTTGTGCTCTTCTGCAAGCAGCAAGTTGTTGAAGGCAAAAGAAAATAGTACAATGTTACTTCGGTATTTTTCCCCCAGAAATTTTCCTCAAATAAATTAGATAAGAATGCTGACATTTTTTTTTTTTTCAGCAAAACTTCTTGCATAGAAACTCCTTATTTTCAAAAACATGTTTATCCATTCCTTGCAAGTGGTATAAAGACTCCAGTTTGAGGGCCAAAAAAAAAAAAAAAAAAAAAGGTCAGGGAAGGTCTGACATGTGCTGTTCACAAGCAGAGCTACAGGATTTCCATCCTCTTCTGTCAAAACCCTGTCCTACATTTCCCCATGCCTTGTGAGTCAAAACTACTTTCTGCAGGTAATGGAAAAAAATTCACGCAAAACAAGGAAAGCCCTGCTACATGCAGAAGAGGAACAACCACTATGGATGTTGGGGTTACTTAAGATGGGCATGTTTTTCTTTTCCCTGTGGCAAAATTTTTTAAATGCATATGGAATGGTAGACTGACAGTTGCGGGAAAAAACATTATTCCTTTTTCTTTCCTTGTACTAACTTACAAGTCATAAAAAATAATAAATTCAGACTTATGTCCTGATAAACAAAACCACAGCAGAGCACAGCATAATTTCTCCTTTTTTGCTGCTGTCTACCTCAGCTTTCTTAATTCATGCCATATTTAATCCATGTGTAGGAAGCCCACATTTGTTTCTAATAAGAGAAGGAAAGTAATGAGATGTCAAGGAACAGTTTCCTTAGGCCAGAGACTTCAAAGGTGAGTCTGGCAGCTTGTCCCGCATTTATTGTTTGCGTCAAGCTTAAGATTTTTCTAAAGAGCAACTGCCCATTTAAAATAATTATAAGCTGCAATTTAAACCCGAATGGCACGTGAATGTATGATAAAACACACATAGTCCAAATTTCGGCATCAGCCCTATATCAGAGAACACGTAGCTCCAGATGCTGGATTAAAACAATAAGTACAAGCCGAAAATGAGCACATAATTCTTTCAGCTAATACAGAAGGGTCATGCTGCTTAATGCAAAAGCAACGTTAAATGGAAGTATGGACTACATTATCTCAATATATGAGCTGCAACAACGGCTACTTCTGGTGTGCCTATCGGCCATATCTACCCTGGAGCAAGAGACAGAGTCCCCAATAAAAAAAAAAAAAATTAATTCCACTGAGAGATTATTTTTCCCCCCAACTATTCTTTCAGTCAGATTCCTGAATTACAGAAGAGTTGGTGTCCTCGGTTCGGCTAGGATATAGTTAATTTTCAGAAGAAGCTGGGAGGGGGCACAGCCAGGCCAGATGATCAGGACCAGCCAAGGGGATATTTGACACCATGCTGACATCATGCCCAGTATATAACTAGAGGAGCTCTACAGGGGTGGGGGGCTGCTCATGGCTCAGAAAGGAGATGAGTGTGGGGTACCAGGCAGTGAGCAACTGCCTTGTGCATCACTCACTTTATATATTCATTCTATCAGTATTATTGTTGTTACCGTTTTCTTCTCTTCTTGTGTTGTTCTATTAAACTGTCCTTATCTCAACCCACGAGATTTTACTTTTTTCCTCCAATTCTCCTCCCCACCCCACCACAGGCGGAGGAGTGAGTGAGCGACCATGGGGTGCTTTGTTGCTGGCTGGGCCTAAACACTGGGCACCAAAAAGGACTGTCATGGTTTGAGACCATGCTCACTCACTCCTTCCCCCTCAGGAATGGGAAGCAGAAAATAACATAAAAGGCTAGGGAATCAAGACTAGGGCAGGGAGGGATGACTCACCCCTTATAGTAAGGGACAAAAGACAGACTTGTTAGGGGAAGAAAAAGAACATCAATTTAATTCAAACAGTAACAACAACAAAAACACTCAACAGACAGAGCAGGACAGTGAGAAAGAAGCATTACCACATCTTAAAAACACCTTCCCCCCACCCCTCCCTTCTTCCTGGGCTTAGCTTTGCTCCTGATTTCTCTACCTCCCCCCCTCAGCAGCACAGGGGGCAGGGGATGGAAGGTGCAGTCAGTCCTGCTGCTCCTTCCTCCTCAGGAGGAAGACTCCTCACACTCTTCCCCTGCTCCAGCATGGGGTTCCTCTCACAGGAGACAGTCCTCCACGAACTTTCTCTGACATGAGTCCTTCCCACGGGCTTCAGCCCTTCTCGAACTGCTCCTGCGTGGGTCCTTCCCACGTGCCGCAATCCTCCTAGTGATGAACTACAACAGTGAGGGCTTCCCAAAGTCCCAGCTTTCTTTCAGCACAGCCACCTGCCCTGGTGTGGGATCCTCCATGGGCTGCAGGTGGGCATGTGCTCCACCACTGACCTCCACGGGCTGCAGGGGCACAGCCTGCCCTCTCACCACAGGCTGCAGGGGAGTCTCTGCTCTTGCACACCTTCCCCCCTACCTCCAGCTGACCTTGGTGTTTGCATAGGTATCTCCCTCACAACTCCAAGTCCATCTCCCAGGTTCCCCTTCTTAAATACGTTATCACAGAGGCGCAGCTACCATCACCAATTGGCTTGGCCTTGGTCAGAGAAGGGTCCAACTTGGATCCAGGGGAGCTTCAAGAAGCTTCTCACGCTGCAGACAACTGCAGACCCCTCCCCCGCTACCAAAACCCCACCACACACACACATAAACTCAACACAATTGGGAAAGACAGGAAATATATGAGGAAAAAGGAAAAAATTGTTTATTGTTCATCCCACAGAACTGTACTGCTTGTTCAGGATCAAGTCTAGCTGCTCCTGAAGCCAGTGCAAGGCTTGCCCATGAAGAGAAAGCCCTTATAACAAGGGCCATAAGAGCAGATAATAAGCATTAGGATCCAGGTTCAATACTAAAAAACAAAATTAAAAGGTGCTACCTCCACATCAATAAGCACAACACAAAGAACCTGCAAGGTCTACAACATACAAATATTGAGGCCCGCAGAATTATTAAACAGGCAGCCAATTTGTGTATCACAGGCACCATTACTAAACGCAGAGCGTACCTTCTAATTGATACCATTTTTTAATGTGCGTCTGTGTGCATGTATTTATGAACACATACACACTTTATTGTTTATCATCTTTCAGCACACACTCTGAGTCAGCAGATAGAGGGAAATATGTTTGAGGGGTGTTTAAAATGACACCCTTTACAAATGAAACCATCTAAATCCGGTGTTAGAGAATTAATGAGCTTCTCATGTAAATCACGCATAATTTACAGTGGAATTTGTCCTTGTGCCAACAACCACTTGCACTGCATAATAATGAAGGCAGGGCTTCAGAGACGCAAAGCTAACCACAGTCTATTTGTGTCCTGCCTCTGCTTTTCCCCGAGTAACCAAAACAATATAAACCGTTTCAAAGAGCAACAATATGAGGCAGCAAATAAAGCAATCTTCACCTCCCATTTCTCCTTTCTAACTCTGGCTAACGAACATTACAACCATCACCCAGGGACACTTGTTTTAAGAGCTATTAGTTCTCACTTAAGAGCATCTTAGGTTTGGGCACAGCCCAGTTTGGGTTGCATACCCGAGACAAACATTAAGCCTTTGTAATACCTTTGAAAGCATCACCAGCATTTTAGGCAAAAGGAGGGACAGTGACAGCATCAAGGAGTGGAAGGTAGCAGAGAGGACCACCCCATACCAGCCAGGCATGCATGAGAGATACAGCCAGTGGGTATGGACCCAGGGCCATACTGCAAACACATCAGTTTCCTTTGACCCAAACCCCTTTTCTGTTGGGAAAGAAAGCCTGAAATACCTCACAAAGACAGCCCTGAAAAAGCACATTTCTCTTTTTGCTGATTAGTATTAGCAATTACTAAGCCACTGCTTCACATACCACCACCACCAGTCCTCTCTTACCATCACTAGCCAGGAGCACCACAAGAAGTTGCTGCAAAGCAGGACCTCTTCTAGCATTCAGCTTCATAGAAGGCTAAAAGCTAAATACCTCCTCTCTGCACACAGCTGGGAGCCATAACACCTCCTTCCAGGGTAACAAGGCAGGGCTAGGGGCTCAAATTCAGCACACATGAGCAGCCCAGCCAGTGAAACCTCCCCTCTATCTCCTTCAGCTGCAGCACCAAAGCAAAACAACTTCTTGGTCCTTGTCCTTTCCTTTCCTTTTTGAGGGATTACAGCCTGTGTGTGCTGTGTGGGTTGAGGGGTGCATGGAGACCCAGCAAGGCTTCCAGGATGCAGGAAGGGGAGCATCAGTACAGGGCATGCACGGAAACACTTAATTGTCCTTCCCTCCGAAAGCCACAAATGTAAACCTGCTTCTGTATTACCTCCACAGCCTCTTCTAAATGTATTTACAAGGGCTCCCCTCTCTGTTCCTTTCTGTCATTACAAAGCATTCATATTTGATGCCTGGGCAATAGAAAAAGGCATTTGCCTGTCTATCCTTTCCTACCACTCTGCTTAGCAGCCACACTGATGAGCTCATTAATAAACCCACCCCAAACGCAGACAAAGGAAGCCCATATTATCAAACCTGGAGAGATCACACTGTCACATTGTGCTAGGCTGTGCAGGAGGATGCAAACAGGGGTTTGATTTTTTTAAAACAAAGGGTACATACTGCCCAAGCACGCTCACAGGCCCCAGTAGCAGCAACCATTGCTGCTGATGGAGGCAGAGGTGCCACAGGTGGAAGAATACCACCGTTAGCATAAGTTATGTACCTGGGCTGTCAGCAGTCAGTGCCAGCAGCTGTAAGAGCTTTCTTAGGTGCCACATGTTTCCTCTGACTTGTGTTTTTTGCTGCTGAAAGTCCCATCTACAACTGCTGGTTGGGGCATTTGTTATTATTGAACAAGGCAACTGGATTTAGTGGCATCATATCTGGATTTCTCCACCTTTCTCCCTTCACTGCTAATAGCATCGCCTGTACAGTCCAGGTGATGTCTCTACTCTTTTGAGATTTTTCCAGCCTCCTTTTCTCCTTCCAAGTCTTCTTCTCTGCCATCCTGACAGGTCAATAACTTTTATTAGAGCCAGTCATTAAACACCCAGCTCTGAGATAATACCAGGTGCCCAGCGAAGCCCAAAAAACTCAACGTACAGAGTGCAACATATATCCTAGCAACATTAAATGATAATGTACCCACAGCTTCAAGTGGAGACAGGATTTCACCTAAAGTCCCTGCTTCTCAGATGTATTTATTAAAATAAATGAGAATTTCCTATTTGACTACTGGTTTGAAAATCTGATGTTCAACAGACATGAGAGTACACCTCTTCTACCATCTTCTTCTGTATTTGTTTTTCTCACTGAGTTGGCCCAGCAAAACCTATGGGGCTTTTCAGTGGTGAACTCTACTTCGTGGGAGTGAAAATGGTGTGATCTATGCCTCGCTTTGCACAGCAAATTAAGCAGAAGCACACCTGAAATTTCACTGCCATTGGTCTGAAGAGCATCAACAACAAAGCTGGTGCCAAGTCCCCTCAGAAATCCTACCAGCCTGTCCCAGTTGAGCAGCCACTGAACAAACTTCTTCCAGTCACCACCAAGGTCTGGGATTTTCTTCCAGTTACATGATTTTATAAAGGTGTCTCGCAGGCTAGAAGCAAAATGTTCAGGCAACCCTCCCACAACGTGAAGCTAGTCCTGTACTCATCTGAAATATTCATTAAATAAAAACATAGAAATAATAGCCTCTTTGTCTGTGGGTGGTCAGGAAACAATGAGTTAAAGCTCTAAGTAGCCCTGACTTCTCATTAGCTTATCTCAGTGGTCATTAACTGGTCATTACTGGTAGAGATAGAGGCCCCTAATGCTTCCCTATAACACAGCATTGGCTGCACACCTCCACATTGTTCTACCCTTACCAGGGATTCACAACAGACAATAAAAGTGTAATCTCGTGCCATGTATTCACAGACACCCCCCATAAAAAAAACCCAAAAGGAAGCAAATCCCTGTGAAATGGCATCTCACGAGCACAGCTGGTAAAGGGGGAGCAAGCATATTTCTTCTGCCTTCACTTTGCAGCCTTTCCTTAGGACCCGTCTGCTCTTCGTTACACATAAGTAAAATTAATTCCTGCTCTTGTATTCCCTCTAATGAAGCTTCTCAGAGCAGCCCAGAATTACAAACATTTACATAATGACTTAATTTTTAGAATCAATTAAGAATTTTTAAGAAGTCTTTCCACCGCCAAAGTTCTGCACCAAGCCAGGTGCTTCGCATGCCTGCCTTGCAACTGCGAGCAAGCTTCCTTCAAGTTGCAGAAGGCAGGCAATGCTCCTTCGTTTTTAAAACCCATCAAATTACAAATATCATGACTGCATAAGAAGATTAATTACCTTGAAGGTTCGGCAGAAGTTCCACCACATTTACATTAAAGGGGGGGGGGGGGGGAAGCCCACCCCACATAAACAGTTACATTTGTTTAAAACAAAAAGTAATTCTTCTCCAGCTCTCCCAGATTTTGCAGTGTAACCTTTTTTTGCACGTTTCTTAAGGAAGCGAAAGCAATGCAACCACCCCTTTATTGGTCTCTCTTATTTGTCTTCCCTCCCCACCCTGTACCTCTGAACCCACTGATTGCTTTCAATCACGTTTGAAAGAAGGGGAGAAAGATATAAATTGATTTTTTTCAGGATTTGTGAACACTGGCAGCTGGACAGAGGAAAAGATGCTGATCAGCCTGCTGCCTAGGGAAAGGTAGGTAAAATTCAGCTGTTAAACACAACTTGAAAGTGGATGGGTGACTAATTAGTAGGTGCAAGCAAAAAAAAATTAAAAGCTATTGCTTCACTCAAAAATGAAAACAACAGAGTTAAACAAAACAGGAATTATGACATGCTGCACACAAGATCTTATGTTAAAATCAGCTTGAGTGCCATAACGCAACTCAGAAAAGCACACTCCCTGCAGCTCAAAATGATGCTGTTCCTGTGCTAGGGAGCCTGGCTATGCAGCCCTCCCTCACTCCAGTAAGCTTTCATTACAAAAACATTAACTATATGCAAGAAGCAGCCTGGAGGGGCATTTCATCTGCCACCCACTTCCCCCACCCACCCAGTTTTGTCTTTCTCCCTCTACTCCCCAGGGACACTCACTGATGGCCTCCTCACTGTGGCCCTGCTTATGCTCTGCTGTGGTCCCACTTTATGCGTAGTCCAGGCAAGGTTATTCAAGCACACCAAAACCCAGAGTACACCTGGAATACTATGTGCTGTACATGCACAAATTTTCCTTGCTGTGCCCAAGAAGGCACTCACAGCTTTTTTTTATGGATCTCACACCTCCATAAAAAGTTTGAGCCCTTCCTCTCCAAGGACTCCTGTTTTGGTTACTGCAACATCCTCTCCTGTGGCCTTGCAGAAAATCGTCTTACGCATTTGTTTTCTTTCAAAATGCTGCCATGAAGATCCCTTCTGCACCTTGTTGCTTTGACCACATCCCACTTCCATGTTTTTCTTTCATGGTTACCTCTACTTTACGCATCCAGAATAAACGCTGTGCTTTTAGCTGGAAGGTTTTTTTCATGGCTTATCTCCAACTTGAACACCACCTCTTCTGCTATCAAGATGTACTTGTTCTCTGCCATTAACAGCAACTTTTCCCCCTGAATTTCTGCATTCAAAAACCAAACAAACATGCTTTTTTCTTACTCTGGCATGCAGAGAACTACTCACTGCTGAGAACCTCCTTCTGGTCCTTCCCTAAACCCCTCCCTTGCTGCAATGCAGATGATTGACCCCACATCTGGTTTTGAAGTCCCACAGACACAGATATGTACCGAGTAGGGTATAAAAAACATGTCTGACCTTGTAACTGCCACTAAAATCAACACATACAGTTCTACTTGCATCTCTAGTGCAATTATATGCTGGATTTTTAATGTATCTCACCTTCTGGCATGCTGAGGCTGACAACTGATGTGGATCACTGTCCCACAGTCTCTCTACACCCTGTCTATAACAATTCCTTATAATGAGGGGGCTTTGAGGCAGGTGCCCCTCTCTGCTCTGCACTCATACAGCACCTAGCACACCTGGTCCTGGTTCACATCTGGGACTCCCAGATGTTACAGGAACTGGATAATATTTGTATTATAATAATAACAACATGCTCTGCTGTTTGTATTACAGCACCTTTCTGGTCGTCAGCGTGTCTTAGGTGTTACTTCAACTTGCCCCTTGCAAATTGAAAGTAGAAAGACTGATTTCCCTTAAAATCATTGAGGATCCAGGGGAAAGGCTTGAGGTGGGAGCCGGCTGGCAGTCCCAGCAGCTCTCAGCCCTCTCCCTTCCCTCCAACACGTTTTTACATCCTCACTCTCTTCCAGCTGGGTCACCTCCTGTCAGTCAGGGACCTGTTTATTTTCAGCAGAAGGCAGGAGGAGACCAAATTAATAGAAAACAAGTAGGTTTCTGGTTTTCATCAAAATATGGAGGGTTCTGGCCAGTGTGGACAGGAAAAACCATTTGGTAAGGGCTTTGCAGGACAACAAAGCAAACTCGCGTGGATGCTTGCTGGAGTGAGCCCATGAGGCCCAAGTTCTGCTTCAGCCAGGGCAGCATTCCTGCATCTTCAGGGAGCAAGCATCCAGGTGAGGGGAAAACTGGGGCTTACCGTGTCTCCCCCAGCTAAGACTGCCAGAGATCAGTGCGTTCAGTTTTGGAACTTAAAAACTGGTAATTCGGCAATGAGTGGGCAGGCATGAGCCAGTGTCCAGACGTATGCTGAGTGAATAGAATTTTTAATTTTTTTTAAGAAGCTTAACTTCATTAAGGCTTTTTTAATTACGTCTTCTTAGAAGGCTACTGTAATTTCTCTATATATTTAACAGCAGGGATGAGACATTTTGGATGGCTCTGTCAAATTTGGTGTCAAATTTGTAGGAACGATACAAAACCAAAAAGAAACATTAGGTTTGATGTACTTCTGAGTTCCTTAGGCTCCTTTGAAAGCGATGTAAGGAAGAAGATTTAAAAAAAGAAAACAAAAACCCAGACGGTTAGACATTAACATCATTTTCTCCCTGCACACTCTATATCTTGATGAGCTATTTGGCATTCCAAACCTTGCGTCTGCAAAGAGAATAAAGGAAGACAAAATGTTCTGCAAATGCAAATATACAACTCTACATTAAAGCTGAGTATCTCCTGATATCTCTATATAAAATGAAAGCAGTGCTTAAATTCTAGTTCTGGAGTACCTGAACTCCACAGAGGAAAAGCAGTTCTTAAAAAGATCTATTATTGAGCAGTCTGCTGGATGACACATCTGCTTGTTAATATATAGAAGGCTGGGAAGGCTGTGGCTGTGAGTGATGGATTCTGAAGTATTGCCTATGTACATCAAATCAGATTGCTTTTGTCAAAGGAAAAACAGGTCTCAGAAATTGAGAGTGGGAGAGAGAAGTTTTAACAACAAAAATATAACAGTAATAATTATTAGCTTCCATTGTTTCTGCAGACAAAAGGGCAATCACTTTAATTCTTCTGCATCTTGCCAAGTCTCTTATTTCTTAACTCTAACAATTAGCACGCCAAATGAATATGAACCAGGATGCAATTACTGAAGAGCCAGGGAGGGGAGGGGGAGACAAGGACAGAACGACTGCCTGCTCAAATTATTCCACTTTAAGGAACGTCTCAGTGAAACCAGCTCAAGAACACTATTAACTGAAGTAAAAGGAGACGAAAAACACCATGGAAGAAGAGATGTAAAACTAGACCCCCCCCATTCCCTTTTCTATATGGGCTGTGTGTGGGAGAGAACTATTCTTACATCCCTATTGAGGATTTCGTGTTTGCCACTACTGCACACACGTCTCCTCGATGCGATGTTGATGGGAACTGATAAAAACAAAATGTTTCTTCTTCTTTCTTCCCAGCTGACATCTAAGACATACATATATCTCATGTCACCAGCATCCTCAAATCTTAACAATTGGTCTTGAGAGATTTTCTTTTTTAAATCAGAAATTAGGTACACGCAAATTCTACATTATCTTGCAGCTGCGTAAGTCTCCACCCCCAAGACAAACACCATTTTCGCAGAAATAAAGAAGTTCTGTTAGCAGGTTAATATTGATATCATTTTAAAAATGTTTCACAGGGGAAAAAAATCTAAAATCAATTTTCAGAAATTAAGATGAAATACGTATACATAGTGGTTTTGTTTCCAATTACTTTTTCCCAGTATTAACGTTTCCCGTATAAACTCTTAAAAATGGTCCCCCTTAGCATCTGAAGGGGAGGGATGGTGGTAGGACATCCACAGCATCACAAGGCAATCAGAGCCAGAGGACAATCTGGAATAAGGGTCTAGACGACTGCATGATGAATAAATTTGGGACTTTATACACACACAAATCACCCAGTGATTTTTAACCTTTTTCAGCCTGCAGAAGATTAAAAATGTTCCAGTGGAGATCATGTAGTCTGCTGTTACTGCAAAGATCCTCAGTGGCCCTTATGGCCATAAAGATCACCCAGGACACCCACGGAGTGACAGGGGTATATAATTTTGCAGTTAGTTAACTCTGCTTGCAGAGGAGGCAGAAGTTTCTTGGCAGCTGCTCTGGGTGGAGGAACCTCCAGGTCGGGGTGTAAGGGTAATTTTGCACTTACTTCCCTTTTCTAGTATAGCACGTATATATACATTACCCACATAGGCATGTGCACGATTATATAAACCTTCCCAACCAAAACATTCGACTCCACATCCTTCTTTCCCTGGGGAGGAGATGAAAGGGCACACACAGATGTGCACCACTGGAAGCTATTTGGAAACTGCAGCAATAAGAGTGATATCAAGAAATGACTGAGGAGAGAAAAAGGAAACCACACAAAACCAAGGCAAAGTGGAGTGTCCACCCGACCCAGCCAGACTGATCAAATAGATTTGCTTTCAGTTAAAAATGACCTTAGATGGAATGTTATCAGTCCATATATGTGGATACATAATACACATTTTTTACAGTGCAAACACATAACGAAGGAAAAACACAAGAGGGTTCCTCCAGAAACCCTAACTGCAAACTTCCCAGCAGAACTGCAGCTAAGCCCCTGCCTTAATCATGCATGTGTTTTGCATTATTTTTTATTGACTTTTCAAACTCGTAAAAAGAGAAATTAAAAGAAAATCTCAATGACTAGTCACACAACCGATCTTTCTGGGCTCATAATCCCACAGACCTTTACAACACAGTCTTATTTTAAACACCTGGGTAATCCTGTTGAAGTCAGGGAGATTACTCATGGACATGAAGTAAAAGACGTGAATCACTGGGTGTCCCTATTGACAAGACAAGGCATGACTTCCATGGAGACCCTCTTGAAACACAGAGCCATAATGGTAATTTTTTTTCACATTTTTTGAAGGGGAAAGCTAGAATAAGAAGCGATGCAAGCATGAGACAGATCAGCCACTCATCTCAAGTCTGCAGAAAATCAGAAATAACTGAAAGGTGACTGGAGAGCTGGGGATGGGATGAAATGTTAATGCAACCCTTGCCTGACCCACAGTCTCCATGTAACTGCTAAATCCATAGTGGATTCCAGCAAAAAATTAATATAACCTGCAGCATCTTTATGGAGACTCAGCGAAATACAGGAAGGTCATCAACTAAGGAAGCAGCAAACGAAGGATTATCTTAATTTATAAGGAAGCCATTCTAGGAGGAAACCAGACCAGGCAATTTCCATCTCCAGTGCGATCACATCTACCTATTTGAGCTGAAGAGAACCAACTCCATCAACAATAATTCCACTTAAGGTCAGTAAATATCAGTCTGCTGCCCTGGAAGAGATGGTCCACAGATACCTTTGGTTTTTTATCCTTTTGCTGGTCTCCAATTCTAGCGTGGACCACTTCCAGTCCTGATTCTTGTTTAAAGTCACACAAAACCAGGTATAATATTTCAAGCATCCAGGTTTGGGTTCTTCAACTGCAACTTTCTACAACTTCATGATTTATTCATTTCAGGATGCACTCAAAAGTCTAGCATATCGCTGTGATCCCTACACAGCATACTGTTAGCTTTAAAATTTCATAAACCACCACGTACTTGACAAGTTGAAAAGTTAACAAGGGTTATAAGGCAGGGAAAAAAAAAAAAAGCATGCTGAGCTCTGATCAGCTCAGCCCCAGAACTCTGGGCTTTTCAGAAGTGCAGCACACAGCTTGCTATTAAAAAGGGAGATTCTATTACAATATTGGCTTTATGGCCCATGTTTCCCCATTCCTCAGCTAAGATAAAATACATGTCTCCTCTTTAATGAAAGCCATACTTACTTCATACATACTGGCTGTAAACTATCAAATAGAATCTCTGTCTAACAAATAAATGAAGTCTCACTTGCAGCTTTTTCAAAGACCTTTGAAAAGAAAATGGCTTGTGAGGCCACTCACTCCTACATGGGCATGTGAGCAGTTAGAAGCCAACAAAACCTGCCCTTCACCCCCACGCAAATCAATGACCATCTCTGCGCTGATTTTGGCATGCTCTGGGGGAACAGAAGAGAAACCTTACACATTTGGAAATGAGGGATCCCTTACTCAAAAGGACTATTCAAGACGTTTTATTTAAAAGAAGAAGCTTCTTTATAGAAAAGAAGTGCCAGAAAATTCAGCCTGGGAAGGTTTCTACAAGAGTAAATCAAAGTTCTCACCCTATAATCAGTAGAAAAACATTATAGGCAGACACAGACAACATTAGGTAGGACAAAAATAAATACATAAATATGACCTTAGCAACATTATGGGCATTAAGTTATACCTAGATGGACCCAGAGATTTTTTTTTTTTTTTTTACGCGTCTACTGGATTATCTGATCAGTTTTTGTGCATTCACCCTGATGCCAGGGACTTTTGCTATTCACAAAGCAGCTCTCTTTCGATGAGCAGGCAGTGAAATGAGAAATAGGTGATAAATCTCTTTTCATCCCATCAGTGATGATGCGGCTCTCGCACACATGCCAAGGTGCAGCATCGACTACCACAGGCCTCCCTCGGAGATGAAGGGGTTTTGGCCGTACACATGAACTGCCATATGAAGTTTCAGAGGATGACAAAACTGCCTTTCAACTGATTTTCAAGTCAATAAACAGCACTTTCAGAGCAGCTTACCATTTCGGTTGTCCTGTGAATGGACTTCTTCAATAGGCAAGCAACAACAGTAATTCACTTTCATCCGAAACAAAACAAAAGAACCACAGCTAAACCAGAAACCGTGTGTGTACGGCTCCAGAATATTTGATTACTGCTTCTGAAAATATACCTGCGTGGCATGAAAAATCTCCCAGTGGACCGTGCTGCACTGTCTTTTTATTTTCCAGATGCAAATTGTAGTGGCTTTGCAAAGCCTGTTTTGTTAACAAAATCAGCAAGTGGTGTGATGCAGTCCTGCCTCTCTTTTGCCTACATTAGCAAGAATGGGCTCAAATCTGCAGGATGGGGCAGGAAGGAACACACAGGCAGGTGGTGATTTGGTTTCTGCACCAAACTCAGAAATTAGGCAGGCCAGTGAAAAATTTCAAGCTCACTTGGTGAACACTGAGCTTATGAGAAAACACAGATTATTACAAGTTGGCTCCAGCAGGCTCTCCTTGAAGAAGCAATGCTGCAAACTCAAACAAAGCCATAATTTAATAAAATGCAGTGGGATTCAGGCTAATCATAAAACTTGCCGTGATGACAAGACTGAATGAAATTGCTTCTTCTCGTCCATTATGCCTTTATTTTTGATTAGGGAAACAAAAGCTGGGAATCAAAATGCCAGGCTTTTTCATCCCTGACGGGTTCCTATGGATACTGAAAAGGAAGAAAGTGCCTTCATTCTTGTAAAGATAATTAGCACACCTTCAGAGTGAAAAATAGGTAGAGCCATTAGAGTAGCAGTCAGACAGCTCATGCTTGGACGCAGAGTTCTGGAAAGACCCTTTAATAAAAAGCCGAATCTTATCACTACATTGATTGTTAAAATGAGTACATAAAAATACATTTATTTCATGCACTTGCCATGACATTTCATTACTTTCCAGAAAATGATATGCACTGGCTCTTGTTTCTTATGTGCTAAAATGTATACCGCACCGCACGCTGGCTCTTGTTTCTTACATGCTGCATTTTGAAATACGGAGTAAAAACCTCCTTGGGCAGAGGGGGTAAAGGAAATGTAGCACTCAACACAAAGCTTAATAAAGCTAACTGGCATTACATGCAAAATTTTCCTTGTGCTACGCTCCCCAAACTCTTACCCTTTTTCTGGTGAGGCCATTAAAGCTGTTAAGTTGGTTTTCTTGTAATTTCTATCCCCACGCTTCTCAACCAAGAAAGAAAAGTCTGATTAAAAATCTCTGTTCCCTCCTGAAACGATACTTGCATCTGCCCAAGCGTTTCAGCAGTGAGCCTGCTGTCACAAATACTCTCACCATAAATCTGTCACCATCGGTTGACTCCCTCCAAGTGCCATTTGCATGCAGAAATAAAGCCACGTCACTGGTTTACTCTTTTAATTACTCGTATTTATGAATGTCAGTGACATCCAGAAGGCCAAAACCCCAGCATTTTTTGATATTTCTTTAGTTATCTGCATGTGAAGTTCACTAGAGTAAGACAGCCTGATTTCTCATCTTACAAGTCAAAACATGAGTGCATGGGTGGTGGTGTTGTTTAAGGACAAAACATGAAGTTAGATCACTCTCTAAGTTGTCGATACAACTGTCTTTCACCAGGACTACTGCAGCCTATATGGATAAGATGATTAATCACTTCAACTCTACCAGCCATTATTTCTAATTAAAAACTAACCCATAAATACCTATTTTATCGCTAGGTCTGTGTGGTAAATAAATTCAAGTGGTCAGTAAAACACTCACGAAGGAAATTACCTTTAAAAAAATGACTTTTCATTTCTAAACGTATCTTCCTAATTAAAATGGCTGTTTCCCATACATATCCCAGAAGCAGTCTGCAATAATTTAAGAGTCTTTGAAAGCACAATTCTCAACAAACGTATTAAAATAACTTCTTGCCATCATCTGTTCAATGGAAACTATAGCATTTTAATATTATACCACACTTCTCAATGTTGACAACTTTACTGCTTCTCTATCTCCCAGCCAGGCGGTGAAGAATTAAAGCACAAGCAAAAAGAAAAACACACAAAATGTGCAACTTCCTAAACAGACAACTTTATACATGTAGATTAAATTCTCCCCCCAGTGCTGATGACAGACATGAATCTCTATGGGTAATTATATCAGCTTTGCTTTCCAGGAACATCTCAAAGTTTCTTGGGGCACCTCAGGGCTTCCCTGGCAGGACAAAAGCCCCTTTTTTTACAGTGCAAAGAAGCTGCTTCAAAGCAACCCCCCAGGGTGGGACTTTGAGGCCAAGACACTCTGTGTGGTCGGCATGAAAATGCAGATGTTAACACCCTTCTAACCATCACTGCACATCTAGAATAGTCATAACTTACTTTCTGTATACAAGGAGCCATTAAACAAACTCCTCTGCCTTAGGAGCTCCAAAAGGGCACACTCCTTAGAAACCAGAGCACACTTCTCCATTCCTGATGGAGCATGTGGCAAAGAAATGCAGTCCTGTTCCTTGGTATGGCTTCAGTGACCAGGGCAGAAAATGGGACCCCAGACCCTGAGATGTGTTTTTCATGGCTTGAGTTTCCAGAGGATGAAGAAGGAGGACAGTGCTGGGCACAGGCGATGTTTTCACAGTGCAAAGGAAGGAAGGAAGAACGGCTCAACTGAGACATGAAAAAAGGCAAATGTTGCAAGCAAAGCACCAGCTGAACTACCATCTATAAATATTTGAATTATTCTATGCAACATGTCAGAACATAACAAACAGACAGCACTGGGATTTATATTAAAATCATCCCTCTGTGTTGGTTCCTGTATGTGTATATGATTCATACATATTCTTCTTAGATGCACTGCATATAAAATTATAGATCATATAAAAAACTAAGGACCAGGGTTTCAAAAGCATTCAGCACCTGTTTAGATACTAACTATCAGTAGAAAGACCAGAGGAGAAATCAGCTGATTTTTTCTGAGGACCGCAAGGATGGCAGAAACCACCATCAAGCTCTTGAATTTTGCTGACAAACAGCCTGGGTGTTAAGACTTTTCCAAAGCCAGGCCACCTTACTTAGACTCTTAAGTGTCTGCTAACTGCACTTGAGAAAACCTGAGCCTAAATGGCCAATTTTACCTATGTTAACTCTATTCAAAACCACAACAAAGCCACAGCTTAACATCTAGCCCAACTACAGTGCACTTGAAACATCTATAATGTGCCATATGTATTACTAGTTATTTATTCTTTAGTATAAACACTTAAAAAATTAATTACACGCTCTGTCAGAGCTGTCTAATATATAGGCAATCTCAACTATAAAACACCGCTGTGCTCTTTTCTCTAACCTCCCCCACCCTTTGAAATTACCTTCAGATGTTTGTTAAGGGACATTAATGCCTCTGAAAACTAGCAACAGCAAGAGGTAAAGTGTTGCACTCAGTTCAATGCCATGTATTCAGTTCCTGCATCATTAACTAGTGGCCACTAATTTTATCCTTAAACGACGATACAATTTTATGGGACTTTTCCAGAGACCAACTCTTGTAACTCTTATCACTTTGGGGGGACAAAAAGACCCACAACCCCATCCAAACAAGTCTATCCTGAATTGCAGTTCTCCAGCTCACACGGTTTTATAAGGCTTAAGTGCGCTGCTATGGGAGTTTACAGCATGATTCTCCATCTGCCTGGATGGACACACAGCAAGAACAGCTCTGTCAAACTCATCCTCAGCATCACTTCCACTGAGGTGCAAAGATCTCCTTGGAGGTAATCAGCAGTCAAACGCTGGAGCATACGCACAAAGCCACACTGGAAAACGTGCCATGGGAAAACTGGCTTGGATATATATTTTTTTGAACTGAGAAAGGAAAATAGGAATGTGAATATGAGTAAAATTTAACAGATGACCTTTCTAGCATGGAATTTGTTGAAAATTATCTCTACACTTTGGAAATTATGCAGGAGGAAATGAAGACAATGCATTTAGCGAGAGGTGTTTTCCCTATTTCATTAACTGCAGGGTGATTACCAATCAGTTGTGAAAGTTATTAAAGCAATTTGTAACTTTAGGCATCTAATGGCATTTATATAGGAGGAAACTGGCAATCAACACCACCTAATGCAGCTTGAGGTGTTTCTGGTTTTTAATATATCATAAGAGAATTACAGCTGCGCTTCCAACAATACACCACATCTGAATCTGGCTCTTAGTTTGCGCTATTAATTTGCATATTTTAAGCTGACTGGAACTAACAACCAAGGATAGCATAAAACCATTTTTCACCCTCCTTGCTCCCTTTTATTGACATACAGCCAAGGAATTCCTCAACACCCCATTTTGTTCTAGAATAAAGAAAATTACTCTTGACATGAAGAACTCCTTTTAATGAAGTAGAGAGCTATTTACTAAAATACCTTACTCCTACTCAAGTAAGTGGGACTCCTTAATTCCCTCTCTTGGAACAAGATGTAGTAGAAACAAGACCTGCTTCAAAGCCAGATGAAGGGTTGCTGTAACAAACACACATGCTTTATTCCACAATCAAGTCAATGAGTTCACAGCACCCAGATATTCCTCTAGCTACTTTCTACCCCCTTCAAAAAGCCTTTTCCTTCTCATTACTATGATGAGTTACTGAAGATTATCGAAAATATGGGCACAACCAGCCACACAGGGTTACTTTCAATGCCAATGACTCCTACCAAACCACTTCATGGTTTTAGCAGACAATTTTAAGATTCCAAATACCTTAAGGTATCTTACTCAATTTCCTTGGCAAAATGTTTGCAGTGACTTTAAACTTAACTATGCAGGAAAATGAAATACAAAGTCACAAGCAAACATCACCAGATCAGCAAATGCACTTCAACATACACCGCCTTACAAGATCATAACTAATCAATGTAGTAGACACAAAATGCTTATAGAAATCAATTACCCATTAAGGACTCCTTTTTTTCAAAAAAAGTGTTGAATAATTCTGAATAAACAAATAAAATGAACACTGCAGAACCCTGCCCCTTTAGTCCATAATTGCCCATTACGGCCTATTCCCACCTACGAGACTATGAGTCAGTATGTTCTCAGTTGGGAACCCTTCTGCTAAGAAATAACTGAAATCTCAATCGTCTGACATTTAAATATAATATTGACTTTTGAATTGCTATTTTAATGGTGTGGTAAAGCAGCATGAATACAAATGTGTTATGCAGAAATAAACTGGTATATTTCCACCACTGAAGAAAAAAAAAAAAAAACCCACCACAAAACAACCCATGGTACTATTTTGACTGCAGTAAGCCCACTTTTGCCTTCTCCACTTCCTAAGAATGGGGTTTTTTTCCCCTTCCAGGTATGACAGTAAATCTGTCTTCCTTTCTTCATTTTTACAGACTCCAGCCCGTGGGCATTTGTTAAGGTATGTGTCTTAATTTCTGACACCAAATACTGCTGCATTTTTGAAGAAGGTTTTGGAAAGAGTCGATCCGCTCTGCATGCCTCTGCATCCTCACAGACATGACTTAGTTATTCAAAACAAAACGAAACTATCATAAACATTTTCTTTTTTGTTTAGCGATTTGCCACCAAGCAGCTTTTGCTATGAACAAGGAGATCTGCTGGCTTTTGATACCTTTGTAAAATGGTATACACTTTGGAGCGTGGCTTCTAGGATCTACATCCTGAGACTGTTAACTCTCCCCTCTTTATATCCAGCAGGTTTAGGTGCCCAGTCTAAAAGTAAGGTGCAATTAGTGACTGCAAGATGCCATTTAGGGTCAGGGTCCACAAAAGCATTTCACCATGCAGGAGACTCTGAAAAATCCTCCTTGTGTCCTGGCATTTTCTGGGCTTTGCCATCTTTCCATGCCCTGGAAGGATGAGCAAGATTTTTCCCTTCAAGGATCTTCATTCTACATTCACCAAAAAATACAATTTTACTACAGGAGGGGGAGAGGAAGGTATGGTGGGGCAGATAGTAAGTTGATTTAAAAATGACTGCAAAAGGCTTTTTCTCCCTACTTACAACTCAAGACTTACTGAAGTTTAAAATTTGAAATGTTCAGGTTGGCTAATCCCCTCGGGGGCTTTGCATTACTAGTAAAAGTTATGACAGCAAAAAGACCAGGAGTAGAAGCAGTTACAAACTCCAGTTTGTCTGGGAGATAAAATGGATGGGACAACACACAGGGGAAAGACATTTCAGAAAAATTCCAGTTTTAATACCATGACACAGGTAATACTGCAAATTCACTCTGCTGTCTTAACCTCTTTTTTTGGTTTGAATGTGCACTTTAATGCACACTTGAAACAGTGCATGAGTACATACACATAGGTAAAAGATACCCACAGGGTAGCTCAGTCCACTGGGCACAGTGAGGAGTTGTATTGGGATTTTAAAGAAAATTGGTGGCTGTCCCTACGCAGGCAGAGCGATCACTGCACCACAGGAGAAAGAATAAGGGAAGCATCCTTCCAGCTGTCACTCCAATGAACCAGGACATGAGTGAAGGGGAAAAAAAAAAATATAAAAATCTATGTTCAGGGTTTTTCAGCTGTTGTGACATGCAGCAAGCCTGGTCTGTAACTCACCAACGCATACTGCCTATCTCCTCCTCACAATTGCTTCCCATCATGAAAATCACTGAACCGAGCTCCTAGCCTAACATGTACAGTTCCAGTTATCTAGCAAGCCTGTCCTCTGGGGGGGGGGGGGAAGAAAAAATTCAAAACCAGGAGAGACAGGCAAAAAAATATTGCAAAATACAAGAAATAATTAGTTCATTTTCAAAGAGCTATGCATACAGCATTTATGTATGTATTCCTGGGGAAAAAAAATACACATAAGCTGTAAGACTCTCATTCTGGGCATTTTCTAAAGCACCTCTTACTGTCTTATACAGCAGTGTTTTTATTTGTACATTGTGATGATTTACAGATGTCCCTTCCAAAAAAGAAAAAAACCCTGCCTATTCTCTGCAAGATGGGTTAAGTGTTTAAACTTGTCACTTTTTCAGAAAAATTACAAATTGGGCTATGACGCCAGCAAGAAATAAAAGGAGAAAAAACAAGTCTTAAACGGATAAGCCGTTCCAGCAAGCTCTGACTGCCGTATTCAAAGTACTATCTCTTTTTTACGTTACATGAGAAATCTAATTAAATGCTTCAAGGGGGAAAGGCAAGGTAGTTCTCAGGCTGACTATATTTGACCTTTCTTCCTGCAAGGTGACAAACAAACAAGATGCTAATTATTGTCTCAGCTTGAATTTGCACTTGGAAAAAAAAAATATATCAAGTTTTGCTTAGCTAAGACTATAGGGAAAGCTGTAAACTTGCAGGAACTATATAGGAACTAAAAACTTTGTTTTGGCTTTTGATATCCAAAAAAGCATTGATTCAGAATGCCTTCACCAAGCCCATAGCTCGAGAAGAGTTGGAACAGAAGCATCCAACTCCCATGAGCCCCGCTCTGACCTGCCCAGCTGGAAATCACTTGGTACAAAATTCAATATGATTAGGACTGGGTATATATTGAAGAACAGCCCTGTCAAAAATCGCTTTCATCAGATGAGATAAAATTGGACTTGTGTCATCACCAAAGGAAATGTAGGGGAACGGAATAATTCAGTTTGAGTTTTGGAAGACCCCATCAGAAGACATGCCTTTTGGTTTGGTAATGCTCCTGTTATAAAGCCTTTGATGCAAACCACAGATTATAGTCACCTAAATGACTGCTTAGACCATTCTCTCTGGTTAGAAACCTCTCCTGAGGTCACCCCAAGCATGCCTCCTGCACCTTTCCATACAGCCATGTGGGAACTGGGGCAGTGGGAATGGCTGACCCCTGAGAGCCAGCACCCTCTTCCAGGGGCCCATGTGGGTGTTGTCAGGAGAGGTGACATCAGGCCATGCAGAAGCTCTTGGCCTGAGAGCTTAAGGCTGCTTTTGTGTAAAGTCAGGACGTTTTCTTCCTCATTCTGACCTTGAACTCTATCAGGTCACACATCCCCCTTAATCCTATTCAGGGAAATCCTCAACCTGTTGAAGATGACAGCAAACCTCCCATCGTCAGCTTGAGAGCAAACCAAGATTTTACCCTTAAAGCATTCGGCAAAATTAAAACCGGCAGGAGTGCAAGCCCCAGGCTCTTTCCTTGCATAGGTGTGCTTCCACATTTCATGTAGTCAATCTAATAGATAAATTAATCAATGAAATGGTATTAAGCCATGGGAGCAGATAAGATGTTCTACTCACCTAGGAAAACATCCTCCTTATTCAAATGCCCATCTCTGCACTTCTATTTTTTTAAAACCTAAGCTTTGAAGATAGCACATGGCTTAAGCAAAGCTCTTGGGATAATGCTATCCTGCTTCCCATGCCGAAGACTGCTCCCTGCCGTGCAGACACATGTTTTTTTGGTGCAAAGTCGCATGAAGATTTGCTGAGGCAGGAAATTTGAAGCAAAGAAAGGAAAGTGTTCCCTTAATAGCTATTGATGTCTATATGGTACAAGTCATTGGTCACTGTCACAAAATTTTTCTAATATGAGCTGCAGCATCAGGAGATTTAATACAAATGGCACAGATATATCCATCTGTTTGCCCTTCGGCTGCAACCAATATGCAGCTTTTAGGAGCCACGTTATGGGTATTGAAGAATGACATTCCACTGGAAAGAGTAGGGATGTCCTGCTCAGAAAAACACCTGCACGACTCAGCCCAAGCCCGGGCTACTTGAGTACTGACCGAAAAATTAATCAAAAGCAACATGTCAAGGCACAGTGAGAAACACGTGGGAAGAAATGCAAACAAAAAGCTATTAAAAGAAATCAATGCCACAAACACAGGTGAAATTACCAACCCTTCTTGCACTGCCACCAGTTGTTTGCTCACCTTATAAAAGCTCACAAGTCATATTTTGACCGGTAAGGCACGGTTCAACAGAAAGTTTAAAAAAGTCAAGTCCAGGGTCAGGAAACAGCTCCTCAAAATATAATCTGTTAGATGTAGCCTAGAATGTGCTTTTAGAGCCATAAAAAAGAGTTATATTGCAGGTTCTTTATGACCCATTGTGAAAGAGCTTTTGTTCGGTGAGACTGTATCAAGTGTTTCTTCTCCTCCTTGATCTGTGCACCAGTACTTAAGCTACAATGAAAAACAATCCCATGCACCTTTAAATATTTTATTGTTTGAATCAAAATGGCTCTTCTATGCCTAAAATGGACAGAGGTTTATTTTTATCAGGAGATACTGCAACAAATCTTTTGGAAATCTTTTATCAGCGTTCCACTTTGCAACATCCCTGCCGTAAATTTTACCGTGAGGAATTCATTACATAATTGGATGTGGCTCTACCCAATTTATTTTTGCTTCCTGAGAATCCAAACATAATTCATGATTCATGTATAAATTATACACAGGAGCAAGTGATCTGAGTGAAAACTGCATATTGCCTTAAAGAAGACAGCGCTACTCAACTTCAACGTGTAACATTTTCATTTTAAAATGGAGAATAAGTATGAGAAAGACTTCTGAGCTTTCCTCGATACGTGAGAGAGTGAGACATGGCAAGCCCAGAGGGTGAAGTCTCTGTCAATCCAAAACAATGGAAAAGAAAAATGTACATTAGTAAACATGTAATTTATATGCAAACTTCAGTTCTACCAATCCAGAAAATAAGTTAATGAAGACAACCAGCCAGTAGGAACTGGCACTGCAGAGAGTTATATATTGGAGTGGGGGCAGGGAGATATTTTCTGAATTTTTTTTTTCCCTCTCTCTCTCTCTCAGCAGGTATTATCCAAGAAAGTAAGTCCCAGCTTTTAAAATAGGTAGAATAATTCAGCAATAAGTTCTTAAAAGTTCTCAGCTTCTCCAGCTGGGGCCAGTTTTTCAAAATGAGCCACATATAACGAGAATAATGAGAGCTTCTGAATGCTAAGCTCTTCTGAAAAAGTTTTACACCCTGAATCTTCTACCTAGAAATTATGCCTCCAGCCTGCAAAAAGGCAAGACAATCCCTCTGACCTTGTTTTTATCTCTACCCTCGTCTTTCCAGAAGGGCAAAAACTGAGCTAGCTGGAAAAGGTCCACGAATTTTGACATTTCATGACATTTCTCCAAGAAGAAAAAGTATTAAGCAAAACCAAAATTCCCACCAGGAAACATAAAGAGATTGAAAACAAGTCAAAACTATCTCAGAAAGAGCCTTCTATCAGTTTGTCCACTACAGTGCTTCTTGCAGCGTTGAAATGCTTCATTTTCTCCTCTAGCCCATGCTCCCCTGATAAAACACCCCTTTGCTCATCTACCAGCAGGTAGCATGGAAGTCACACAGCTGGAAAGCATCCTGGTGAAAGCAGGCAAGCAGGGAGCTCAGCTGGCAGGGGAAAACCCACGCAGTACTTGGGAAGTACCACCTAGCTCAGGATAGCGTGAGCCGGAATGATGTTAAATTCTTCTGCATGGTCTTTACTATAAGTGGTCTTTCTTTTTTTAATTTTTCCCACCTCAAAAAAAATGAAAGTTGACATTTTCTGCAGCAGCCAAATCCCCTTTCCTTTCTACCTTTCCGCTGTCAGAAAACAGTTTCAGCTTATAAGCCTTAGGGCAGCCCCAACGGGACATAGCTGGAACTGAAATGGGCATCTCCCAGCAGAGAGATTTCATCTCGTTGCCAGTGAGCATCTTCCTTATCAGGGCCGGGGAATCCTCCTGATGGGGCATGGGACCTACAGGCTCCTGGAGTAGCACGGTGACATCTGGCATGGCTAAAAGGGACTCAGACCAGAAAGACAGGCAAAGAGAAAGACAAATCCAGAAGAAGAATATAATGACCACGTATTTGCTGAAGCACTGGAAAACACCTTAGAGGGCTTTAAAGTGTGCAAGTAATAATCAAAAATGGTTTTGCTGAAACAAAACCTCATACAAAACCAACTTTTTCACAGAGCTGCCTATTAGTCACACTGGGGACTCGAGAAGGAGACAAATTTGAATAGAAGGAAGTTAGAGATGGGAGAGGAGAAGAGAGGAGATAGTGACACAAACATCCATACTGATGGAAAACAGGAGACTGGGAAGACAGGAAAGTCTCACTACAGGGAAGTCCATGGAGGATGCAAAGAATGAATGCTCCATCCATCTGGAGCAGGTGAAAATTAGGTTTTAGTATTTTAGGAATTTGTTCCTAAGCATCCTTTCAGAGCCTGATTCACTACTCACTGCACTCGATTTAGCCATGTAAGTGCAGAATCACACAGTAGAAGATAGCATAGTTACTTAAGGCTTCGTAAGACTGAAAGAAAGCATTGGGCTTCTTTTACCTATACAAACTTTTATCTAGCCTTCCCAGAGAAACCCAGCAACAAAAATATTAACCAGTCTTTCCAGAAGAAAAGACATTGTATCCACTCTACAACCCTGTCTTATGTAGCATCCATTATCCAGCACTAAAAGCCACCGAGGTTTTGACAGTCAGAGAACCACCCAACGCTACCAGGTACCTCTCCCATAACAAATAATTTCAAACATGGAAGCAAAGAGATTTTCATCATGTTGTTCTCTAGACTCATTTGGAGCAGAACTGAGCTTGCAGAGTCATTAAAATGTCAATGACCTGCCATTAAAATGCCAATAGTGACACCACAACCAACCAGGGCATAACTTACTATCATTTTTAATGAAACACCAATACAGAAGTGCTTTGAGAAAGCTGTTAGTGGCTACTGAAATACCAAAGTCTAGTCAAGGGAAAATACATACACAGCTTTACGGCCACTGCAAGGTCATCTGCTTGCTGCAAACCAAATCAGAAACGTGCTGTGAAGAAGGAGAAAATAGAGATCTCTTTCCATCTTTCAGAGTAACTTTTGGAAAGCAATTACCTTTGATAGGAGCCACTCCTTCCTACTTCATGAGTGGAAAATTATCTGGTTAAATACACACACACACACACACACACACACACGAAATAATCCAATTTCTTATTTACAAGCACTGAGCATAATTTCTATTATAAATTAAGCCTTTATAAATAAACGTAGAATTACAGAGGTCTGCTAGGAACATCAGCAACAGCTTGACTTACAGCATTTCAAACGAAGCAAATCATGGCACTCAGATCGTATTAAAAGTAATTTTTCTATGGAAAATTGGTTTTGCAATTCTCAAGCTCTGCTGTAATAAAACACCCTAGAGTATATTTTTATGTCAGCTGATTCCAGGGACTGATTTGCACTATATATTTGCAATTATTTGGTAAGGATATACCGATGATATAACTCCATCACTACACAGCCTAAGCTCACCTCTTCAAAAGCAACGCTTGAAGTGTTTTTTCTTCTTGCATTAATCCTCCATGCACTTTAAGTAATTTACGGTTACTTAAAGTTTTACAATTCTAAAAATACTTTGTAGACTGAAACAGATGTTAATCTTCATTTAAAAAAAAAAATGATCTTGAACCCAACAGAGAGATAGCACCATTGATTAATAACCAAATTTTCCATCATGTCATCTTTGAAGGATAGTTAAGGAAAACTCCCTTGTGAAATGTATTTTTGAAACATTACTGATGTCTGAATTTCTTTGATTTCCCTCACTCTCCTTTCACTGCTTCCACTCCATAAAAGCTTCTCTGTATCCTTTGGAAATTGTCTTATTTAAAAAAATAAAATAAAATAACATCAAGCAGCTAAAGGAAGTCTGACCCTTTGACTAAAATTACAATTAACAAGCTATGGGACTGAAATCTGTCCCTAAGGCAGATGCATGATCCCAACAAAGTAGACTGGAATAGCTACTGTTGACCTCAACAGGGCCAGAACTTGGCCCACTGCAAACTGTACAAGAATTATTTAAGAAGTAAGTCACTAGACACCCATCCAGAAATCAGGCATCATATTCAAGGTTTACACTTGCTATATCTTCTAGATAATATGAGAATCAACATCAGCTATCATTAGATTGGGAATTTTTATGGCCTCAATAGTGTCACCTTATGCAAAGCAAAACATACAATGGCCAACTATTAATGAAAGAGCATGAAATATTTAGACAGTTTTGCTGGCTTGCAAAATAAGCCAAAATTAGTGCCTCACAGTATTGCACTCCACTAGGATACTATTTTAAAGGTTTCTGTAAGTAGCAGCAACCCCTACAGCTGGTATGCAGGCAAGTCTTACATATTAGGTTTGGTGGAAGTACAACGAGTTTTGGCCACTGCCATATGAATTTACATTCTGGAATCTGATGCTCCCTCTTGAATTACTCAACTGTTTACCCTCCTCTTTGTCATCTTCCTAAATCTTGGTAGACACAAAGCATCTGCCAGGAGGTTATGCTGAAGTCAGTAGGCAGGTCCCACAGAAGAGCTAGCTATGATCTACGACAGCTCCAACTACACAGTGCAACCAGCGCCTTCTCCAGCTTGCTTGCTGCTTGTCAGACAAATGAGAAAATGTAGTCTGATTAGAGGCTGCTTTCTAAGCAAGTGCCAAAATAAAACTTTCACCTTACAGAGGGACACAGATTATTTATTAGCGATTATTTCTCTCGAAAACTCTCTCTTCCAGGAAATCATCTTTTCTCTCTTCACTTCAGAAAGTTTACACACAGCTTTCCAGGATGTCACTAAAGTGCGAGCAAACTATTTACATTCCTGCCATATGTCTATCGATATCCTGCAGCTGTCTATCTATCTAATTTACAATTAGATACCAAACTTCTGCTTGCATAACCATTTGCATGCTTCCTTAATTCCATGTTTTTAGCAAAGTAGATTGATTTTTTTGGTTTTTAAATTGGGCCTTATTTTTTTTCCCCAAAAACTTAATCAAGTCTACACATTTCTCTTATTTTAAGCATTCCATACCCTGAGACAGGTAATCAGAGAGATAGTGCTATCTTCACCCTTGGAGGTTTTTAAGATACAGCTATACAAAGCCACCACCAAGTTGGTCTCACACTGACAAGAGACCTGCCCTGGCTGGGAGACTGGACCAGTAATCTCCCAGATCCCATCCCACCAGCTCTCCTATACCTCCTAGATCCTACCAACCTGGCACAGGGACAGGAAACATCACACCCTACTTCTTTCTGAACAAAGTGGTAAGACCCAAGAAGCCACACACCAATAAAGACAGCCCTCATCCATAGGAGACTAAGTATTTTCAGAGGTCTGTAGACACTACAGGCATTAAAACTTCAATTCTGTGCATATCCATATGCCTGCTTCTTAAGTTCAAGCATGTGCTATGACCTGCTTCATGAGTTGACCAACTAAATGCAACAGCAATGCTCCTTAATAAGAGCCACGTATGAAGTATCGTACCCCACCGCAACAGGACCTGCACTTCCGCTGCCTCCATGGTATTTCTTGAGTGTAAATTCAATACTTAAGTCTCACAGAATCATTCAGGTTGGAAAAGACCCTTGGGATCATCGAGTCCAACCATCAGCCCTACTCTACAAAGTTCTCTCCTACACCACATCCCCCAGCATCTCATCTAAACGACCCCTAATCACATCCAGGGATGGTGACTCCACCACCTCCCTGGGCAGCCTATTTCACTGCCTGACCACTCTTTCTGTGAAATTTTTTTTCCTAATATCTAGTCTAAACCTCCCCTGTTGGAGTTTAAAGCCATCCCCTCTTGTTCTATCACTAATCGCCTGTGAGAAGAGACCAGCACCAACCTCTCTACAATGTCCTTTCAGATAGTTGTAGAGAGTGATGAGGTCTCCCCTCAGCCTTCTCTTCCTCAAGCTAAACAGTCCCAGCTCCTTCAATCGCTCCTCATAGGATTTATTCTCCAGGTCCTTCACCAGCTTCATTGCCCTCCTCTGCACTCGCTCCAGCACCTCGATATCTCTCTCGTATTGAGGTGCCCAAAACTGGACACAATACTCAAGGTGTGGCCTCACCAGTGCAGAGTACAGGGGGACTATCACCTCCCTACTTCTGCTGGTCACACTGTTTCTAATACAAGCCAGGATGCCGTTGGCTTTCTTGGCCACCTGGGCACACTGCTGGCTCATGTTCAGCTGCTTGTCAGTTAGAACCCCCAGATCCTCTCTTCCAGACAGCTCTCCAGCCACACCTCCCCAAGCCTGTAGCGATGCATGGGGCTGTTGTGGCCCAAGTGCAGGACCTGACACTTGGCCTTGTTGAAGTTCATCCCGTTGACGTTGGCCCATGGATCCAATCTATCCAAGTCTCTCTGTAGTGCCTATCTTCATGCAGATCGACACTCCCACTTAACTTGGTGTTATCTCTGAACTTATTGATGATACACTCTACGTCCTTATCAAGATCATCAATAAAGATGCTGAACAGAAATGGTCCCAACATCAAGCCCTGAGGAACACCACTTGTGTGGATTTAGCTGGATTTAGCTCCACTGATGATCAAACGCCCCAAATAAAAACCTTTTATAGCTCAAAGCCAAGATGCAACTGAGCCAACATGTAAGCTCCCTGTGTGCATCCGTGTGCAGGCTAAAAGCCACCTGCAACATAGGAAAACACCTTGGGAAACTCTGTGGATGAACACTGGACTTTTCTCTGTGTGTGTGTGCGTTGTGTTGTGAGCAGCCGCTATAAGGGATGGGCAAGTTTTTAACTCTTGTGCCATCCCCCAGCATCACCTTGTAATTGTCATGCAGAGGATGCAATCTCTGCAAGTCCTGGGAAAAACCTCAGCATATATGTCTCAGAGATGAATGGCTGACAGGTATTTTTCCAGGGCTCCAGGGGGAAGTAGGAGAAAAATTAATTTCCTAATCCAAAGAAAAGACTTAGAGATTTTAATTTTTTTTCCCTAACCTGAACTAGTATTAAAATTATATATAGATATCAGAAAAAAGATAATCAAGTTTTCCTTTTTGGTGAAACAACATTCTAGAAAGAAAGACATTTTAGGTTAATTAAAATAAGTTACATTCGATGAAAAGAAAAAGCCTCACTTTCCTCTTTTCCTATTAAAACAGAGTAAGAGTTACAATTCTAAATGAAAGTCATTTTACAACTAAAAAAAATATCAATTCTGCAAATATCAAGAAGACATTCTGACATTTTCAAATTTATTTTTGTCTTACTTCCGCTCAAAAGAAAATGCCATTAAAATTGATGAGCTTTAACAAGCAATTTTATTTTGAAGAAACAGCCTTTTCCAAGAGAAAATTGTTTCAATGGAATTTTTTTTTCTGTTTTGATCACTAACTAATTATTTGAAGACACTGGAGTTCTCTGATCCTGGACATATGATACGGATTATAGTGAAACCAGCTGGAGATTAAATTTCTAACTCACATATGGAGCTCATGACCCTCTTTATGAATCATCACACCGTTTGTTTAATATTTAATGCAACTCTTAGTTACTCTGAAGAAAACGTTGAACAACAGGGGCCCATAAAATTAAAATCACACAGCAAAATCACAGCTACTTGCAAATCCTCTCTCTTCTTTGGGACTTCCATCACAAATCTGTCTGATCTAGGTTCATTAAGTTTATTTTTTCAGTCCCGAGATGGTAAGATGTGATGGAACACTAAAATTTTATATAAACATCTCTGATTACAGCTTGCAAGCCACAAGAGATCCAGCCTCGCCTTTCATGCAAACCTAGGCATGATAGTATCTTGAGATTAAAAAGAAATATTTCTGAGCACGTTAATCTACTGAAGTTTTAGGAAGAGTGGGAAATTAAAACTGTGCAACTCTAGATATAATTTTACTATCCTAAATGCACAGGCCATGTATGCTGGAAAAGTCGTGATGTTTCTTTCTCCAGCTCCTTAACTCACCAGTTTGAAAAATCAATCTGGAAAATTATCAGTAGGTACCTATAGATCTGCAAACCTGCAGTCAGGAACACTTTATCTACCTATTTTGCCAAAGCTGAAAGCAATATACTTTTTCTAAATGCATTTGTACAGCTTCTAAAAACTGCCATTGTGTTAGGTGCTATCAAATGAGTTGTGCGAGAAGTTTAAAGCTTCCCCCACTGCCTCGTGTGAGCAAGGTCAGTGAAGTCAAGGCAAAACCCAGCTCCCATCCTGTCAACCTGAATCTGTCTTTTGTTCAAAGACCTGTTTCCACTCAATATGAAGACACGTCTCACCTCCAGCTTTCAGACCAAAGCACAGATTTGCATCCAATCCCTGACAGACATCCAATGAGCAAAATCTCTTTACAGCCATGTTATTTTCTGGTATCAAGCATCCCTCTGCCTTTCCTTTTGGTCCCATCAGCACTCCCATTCCAACTTACCCTTATAGTACCAACAAATTGCACACCTCCTCGCCCCTTGATGCCTATTTCAACCTGGAATTGATTGATACAGCATTAGTCAAGTCATATAAGGCTCGCATGGTTCACTGCTAATAATTTGGCATCAATAGGCATGACCGTTTAAAAGTTCCTTTTAATAATATAATGACTGGTTGAGTGGATTCAGTGTTAAAAGATTGCGGAGTTGTGTCTTTGCTCAAAAGCGGTGCTCCACACAAGTCTCAAAGCACGAGCAGTGTTGATCACTTCATGCCAGGTAGAGTTAGGTGTGCAGCTGGAAAACATCAGTGGTTGTACCAATTTGAAATGCTGCTGCTGACGCTCCTCAGCTGCTGCTGTCCTGCCTGTGCAGAGCCAGAGGCAGGTGATGTACAAGCACTCCTCATCCTGTCCAAGGCAGGTTACCACAGCCCACACCAAAGGCTGCTGGCACTGTCCTTAAGAGCAGATGAAAGGCTTTCTCACCGTCCTTTCTGCAGCTCTGCAGTGCTTTTTCAGTCCTGCAAAAGCCGGTGTCCGCAGGAGAAAAATGATTCTGCATATGCAAAGAGTCGCACATGCAAAATGGAGCACTGTGCATCTCCAAATCTGCATGTGCCACAAGCAGTTTATACATCTGCCAAGTGAAAAGCATGCAACTGCAGCCCTGACTTCTGCGTGGCCTCTCTCTACCTCAGCACTGAGCATCCGCAGAGCATTTGCCTGGCTGTTGAGGTTACTGTCTCTGTAAACTTGAACCCATCTGAAGGGGTAGCTGTGGGCACAGAAATCCCAGGTCACCCATCTCTCTAAGCAGGGCAGCAGCAGCAGGGAGATACCCTCTTCCTCTGAAAATACCAAGCACCCACTCAGTGGAAAAAACAGTCACCTAAAGGAGATTTTTTCTCCCATGAAACCACCTGTGGGGCCCTTTACCAAATTATGTATGTAAGTATAAGACGTTCCAAGGCCAGCAATATTGTCCTTGTCATCTCTCGCAGCTTTGCAGTCTGCATAACTATTCCAGCAGCACTTTATTCTGTGCTCCCCAGCAGAATTAATTAATGTTTGCACAGTACTTTGAAGATGAAAGTACTAAGCGACTGCTAAGTATCAGGCCAAGTTCTCGGCTGGTTTAAAAAATGGCATTTGCAGCACGGCATCTGGGCCCATGATCACCCTGTCTCATTAGAGAGACTCTGTAGAAAATGTGGAAAAAAGAATTTAAAAAAAGAAATAAAAAATACGTAAGAAAAAGAATACAGAAAAAGAATATATAGAAACATGTAGAACAGCAGCACTTAAGTAATAACCTTCATGCTTTTCCCAGAGTCCCTCTTTCTGCAAGTGAAGATTACAAATCTGCAGAGCCATGACACCATTCTCCTTCAAACCTCCTTAAAACTCACCTCTGCTGAGATGCCTACAAATCATTCGGCACTGATTAGCCAGCTGATGTACTGTGACTTCTGCACATTACACTCAGTATAACCATCCTGCTCTTAATGTTGGCCCGCCCCATCTGTTTACTCAATGTGCTGCTTCTTTTCTGTCCTCTGCCTTAAGCATTTGCAGGGTTTCTTTCTTATATATAGGTGCCAGGCCCAGCCCAGGGATACACATACACCAACAAAATATCTTTCCAGTCCTTTGCAGGCTACATATAATATGGACATGCAAAAGTCAGTCTCAAAGGATAAGCCTCACAAGGTTTAGATCCACTTACTGAGATGTGTATGCTCCTGTATAAAAACGTTGATCACAGAAAGCAACCCAGGAGGTTTAACTCATGCACATGTTATACGTAAAGCAGTTGTGTGCTTTTCCAAAAGGCATTGTGCTGCTGCAGTTTAAGGGCTAAACTCACTGCTTATGTTAGATTTCCTTTTTTTCTCAATAGCAAGAATTCCTCTTAAATTTGCAAACACATGATCCAAGAGAAAGTTTCACTGGTGAGTCAGTCTGACACTTGAATAAACTGCAATAGTTATAAGGGGAGACAAAGTGACTCTTTAAATATTATAGAGACTGGCAAGAATGCCTTCCTCTGGGGCTTGCAATAACACAGCTGGTGCTGAGAGGACAGGATGTAGCAGCAGACTGCACGCATCTCATGCCGGGACCCCACAGCTGATGGGAGAAGCTGGACTTGTGTGGGATAAAGCACTAGCAATGAGCAAGATCATCTGAGGGTGAGGTATTAGAATGAGTTGCCTCATTGACTGCAAAGGGACTGATGCTGCATGGCTTGGATCTGGCCAAGTATCTCATCACATTCACATGATCTAGGAGCCAAACTCAGACTCACTTCAGAAAAACACAGCTCCAGTTATTTCAGTAGGAAGCCATGCATGCAGAGGGTGTCAATACTCTTTCCATGGCCTTGCTAGACCTTATGTTTTCAACACCTTGACTACATCAGTTGTACTAGCTATTCACAGAGATACAAGAGGAGAGCCCTCAAACCTCTTCCCATGTGCAACAGCAAGACTCTACACACTGAAATGCCTAAAATAGTGCTGGACTTCTAGGTATTAAAATGAAAATGTTACACCAAAAAGGAGTTCCCATGTTGTGAGATTCCAGTGTTACATATTCCAAGGACACCGCCTTTGCAACAAGCCTTTTTTTCAAAGAAGGTAAACTGAAGAGAAAATTGGGGCCGGCAACCTCAAGTTTTTCATCTGTACTCCCTCAGTGCAACAGTACTGCTCAAAACACATGAGGAGAGGATGCCCCTACCCACTCAAAACCCAGGAGTCTGCCTGTATACACACACTGCCTGTCGCAGAGAGTCACAGATGCAACCAAGTGGGCTAACTTCCAAGCCTTGTGCCTTGGGCAAAGCTCGATATTTCCCCATCTGGCTCCAGTTCCTTCTTACCCCTCCAGTCTGTTTCGTGCTCCTGCTTTCCAACTGAAGCCTCTCTCCATTGAGAAACATCCCTTCTGCCTCTTTAGCATGACTTAGGCTGATGCTCTGCACTCGTAGCCTTAATCTCTAGAGAGCGGGGATGAGATTTTCAAAAGCACTTAGTGTTGACCTACCTCTGCTCTAAATCAGTCTAATCATATTAGGTTAACTATATTTAAGTTTGGCCATGTATATTTTGTCATAATAAACTTACCCCAAAGGAATGCTGCTGTTTCAAAACAAGATTACTAGACCTGTGACTATATTTATGCATCTCAAAAAAGAATCTGATTTTCCAGTTCCGTGGAATTTTTTTGGAACATGTTGAATATTTAGCACTGGTGGAACAGAGGTCAATGCAATTATATCCTACATCTTAAAAGGAAACAGTCCCCTCGAAATTCAGTGCTAAAGTAGTGCTTCACTGGAGACCTTAAGGCTCAAAACTCCAAAAACTAACATTTAAAATTAATAGCAACCTCAACCCAGTCAGAATGTGCTTTTTTTCTTCAGCATCCATGAACAGCTCTGCACAACCAAGACCCAAATACCAATATAGGACTTTTATCTCTCACCTCCTCCCTTTTTTAAAAAAAAAAACTGCCAGGCAGTGGGTGTTTCTAAATGGTACAAGAAGTGACTGTCAGCTGTCACCAGCTCTTTTCCAACACACAAACACTGGAGAACCACTTCTCAACTTAGTCCATATGGCACCTCCAGAAAGACCACAGTAATAGTTGGAGAGCTTTGGCCATTAAGCTCATACAGCGTAGGACTAAATGTACCCTTACAGACCTGGGGTTTTTTTAAAAAATAATATGTTGAACCTTCTTCTGTTGAGTTTTCTCTTTTGAGATACATGTATTTTATTTTTTTTTTAACAGAATCCATAATTGGTCTATCTAAATGACTGACAGCGAAGGTGAAGGAACAGCCTGTTAGTCTTGACTGTTGGGGTAATGAATAGAGAAGCTGACATGTTAAATTTCTTCACCTACAATTGGAATTACAAATTATAGACTTTTACATTACCATAATACCAAGTTCATCTTAAAAATAGAATGATTCCTTGGGGGTGTATTTATAACGAAAAAATACATATCTAATACTGTACCTAGCATATCTTCATATATTCATATAATTGGACTGATTGTTCCTATTTTGTTCCTATTTTTGAAAATTAAGAAGCAGAATCAGATCATCTTGTAATTTTTAAAAGGTCCATCGTTTTGCTTCAGCAGAACATCCCTAAATTTTCAAAAGATGTCTAGAATTTAACATCCTCCTGCTCTCCCTACAGCTACTTGGTAGACTGCATCTTCCCAGCTTGGTCAAGGGCCAGTTTATCTGAGCCTCTACAAACTTTGTAGGGAGCAGAACCGAGATCTGAAGAAGTCTGTAGGAACTAAAGTTTCCACCCCATAAGAACCCCTTAATTCGGCCTTCATCCCTAAGCAAACAGCTTCTGTGAAACAAATCATTGAGTACAAATTAATCAGTTTGTGTGAGAATAAACACAGCCCATCAATAAAAGCAAAGCAATAAACCACAGGGAAATGCCTCCAAGCCAGACACACTGCATTTAAACTCTCTAATTTATTTTGCATGGGAGGGAGGGGAGAGAGCTCTTACAACTTTTGTCTAAATTAGACTTAATTCAAATCATGCTGGTACAAAACCTCAAGGCCCAGCTCCTAATAGCTGTGTAACTGTCCGTGGAAGTGCAGAGGAGACAAAGGTGATCTGCATTGTGGGATGCCAGGAGGAGGGGGGCACTGAGGAAGGGGTAGATGCAGTCAGCCTGGCCCCAGGTCCTCTCCTCCATCCCAAGACAGACCTGGGCAATAAAACCCTTGATCTGTCCCAAAGTCTTGATAGCACCTGGGGTGGTGACTAAAGTCATGGCGGAGCAGGGTCAAAGCGAGATACCTCAGCCATGGTGCTTTCCGTTCCTCTGGATTTTCTATACCTTTAGTGTATATGGCCCTGTTGGCAATGCTGCTTCCTACTGACTATTCCACAGAAAAAAAATCAGCCTCAAGCCATCTGCACGATGAATTCCCCTACAGCTCAGTTAAGTGCTGCCTGCCTTCAATTACATTGGTGTGCCTCAATCTTATGAAATATTTTCAATTTCCAGAACAGTTTTGACATGGGGAGAGAAGAAGGGACAAGGAAGAACAATAACTTCCAATAAAATTTGGCACTGCTCAGGATTTCTTTCACCTCAGCAAAAAATCCTCTTAAGTCACAAATAAATATATCTTATTAAGTTAGCAGGATCTTCTCCTAATAGTGCAATTAGCTTTCAAAGGAGATAGGCCCATGCACTGTCTTGAGAATAGACTCTCAGGTATATATAGGCATGTAACACTGGGCACTCTTCTCTCAAATTAAGGAAAGCATTTGTCATTTCCAGTGTCGACACTGAAGAAGTGGTGGTTTAAATGTTATATTAGCATCAAACCCCAAGGGACCCTCTGAGCAGCCCCTCTCAAGGAGCAAGCCCCTGCATCAAGTTCTGCAACTCCCCTTTTGCAGTCTGAAGGAGGAGAAGCGCTGCCAGGGAGCATCACCTGCACGGGAGGAGGCAGCAAGGCCCCCAACACTGCAATGAGCTCATTAACAAGTCACGGCTATGACGTCTGAAAGACTTTGAGACTTCACCTCTTGCAACCAGGTAAGGTGCTTCTGCAGTGGTCCCATCCCATCCCAACCTCCCACAGAGGTCCAGAGCTCACCCCCTTGCTTTGCAGCCCTACTTGGTACAACACGCAGAGACATACCTGCGCATCGCCTACCGCTCTGTGAATTACGCAAAAGCAGCTTTGTTTTATTTCAATTACTGCGGGGTTGGTAAATTGTAACCCTTATCCATCAATAGGATGGTCTTCATTAGTCTGTTCCCCGTCATTTAACATGACTATAAGCCATCGCCAAACAGATTATACTGACTATTCCATTAATATCCTGTATTCAGCAAATGGGGAGGAAATTGTATTATTCTGGTAACGGTTTAATGTTTGCCACCAGACACACAAGGCAAATGTGTCCAGGAAATGCTTACTTGCCCAATGTCACCTGATGGATAAGTCCAGACACACTATTCATCTTGCAAGGAAGCCACAAGAAATAACTGCAAAGAAAGTAGAGCCACCACAGAGTAAGAAGAAAATGAGCTAATAAATACTGCTGCACCATATCCTAGCATGCAAAGCAATGTTTTATTACACATTTTAAAATTAATACGTGCTATTTTGTTGGTATCAACACATGGTCAAAATGCCTGATCCTTCACACTCCACAAACCCTATGCAGCGACAAAATCGAACCCCACCGTTGGCACTTCATCACCTGTGCGAAGGCACAGAATAAAGCGCTCAAGCCCCGACCCTTCGTGCACAGCCGATATTAAAAGCGGTGTAAGCTGTTTTCTTCTTCTCAAGAGCATTTTTCTCATCTGGCTCCCACAGGCCATGTTTACATTTCCCTACAACAGTTTTTCCTTGTCTTCTCCTTCACCTACATATAACCTCTGAATCACGTTACTGGCCTTAATTTAACAAAAAAAAAAAAAAAATCAAAACCTACACACACTCAAAAAAAACCCAACTGAAAAAACCCCCACAACCCTAGTATCTGGATTGCAGCAGCTATGTTTCCCGTTGGCTCCTTCTTTATCCCAAGGAGAAGCAGCATTTCCAGATCACAACTCACATGGGAGAAATCACCTTCTGAGGGTGTCCATGTTTCTCAACCAGCCAGGAGGACGCTTTTCATGCAGGTGCCCTGGGAGAGATGCATCCTCACCCAGCTGGAACCCCTTCATGATTTCCCTGGTTTAGGCCCCAGGTGGGGGACAGGAGGATAGCAATAACAACACTCAGCGCTGCACAATTTCCAGCTTCTCTTCAGCTTACACCATGTAATATCTGGAACATCTAACAATTATTAATTGCACCTAACTGTAAACTGTAAAATAGACGGGGGAATGCACAAATAAAACTCTGGCACATCTGCAGCTTAGCCCCTACTCTTCAGCTGGGTTCAGCTTTACCATGCAAAGTTTGACCTATCCATTATATATATCCTATAACTGAGTTTTGCAAAATTTGTCAATCTGCAAGGCTTGTCAACAAAACCAGTTCAAGAGATGTAAGCGGCAATCTGAGAAGATACTCCCCAGGAATTAGATTTTGTAAACAAACATTTCAGCTAATTGCATTCTTGTTCTCAGTGCAATGAAGGCCCCATTTAGACAAAGCATTTGTCTACGGAGTTTAGTTTCTTCCATTTAATGAACGCTGATCCTGTCTTAGCCTCGGCTGGTATATCATCAGGATCAACATGAAATGCTAATGGAGAAAGATGCTTAATATCATTTCAAGTGTTTAAGTTACAACCGCAGCTATTAAAGCAAATCCATTTTACCTGTTCCTCCCCAGGCTCCCCAGTGAGACACATTTAAAAGTTTCCATGGGGAGAAGTGATTCATAAATGGCTACACAGATCAGAGAAGAAAGCCTTTCATCGTTAATTACAGCCAGTGTTTTCCGAACCAAAACTGGTCATTTCGCCGGCACAAGTAATTAGTGAGGCTCATTTTATTTCATTGCCTTCACAAATTAGTCCACTTTTTAAAAAGCAAGGTGGCTGTCTCCAGCAGTAGGGATAAGCATGTCAGCCAGACAGGAAAATAAGGTTTTGTGCTCCACTTGTAGCCCACAGCAGAGAAATCCAACAGGTTCCCCAATTTTCAGTCCCCTTGCTGGTTCAATGCAGAAATCAGTGTTGCTTGTTGTGGCATCCCTAACACGAGACTTTGCAGTGCACCCATGTAAGATGATCACCGCAGTCCTGTGAATCTAGTTCTTTGCACTGAGAAAAGCTTCCTGGTTTTCAAACTTTCCCAGTGCTAAGCCAAAGTCCAGGATGTGAAATAGCCACAGCAGCAAGGAGGAGGAGGAGGAGGATGCTTCCTGTCCCTCATCCCTTTAGAGCAACTGCAGCAGGTCCAGCCCGTTGCATCTGTGGCATCCTTGTACCGCACGCTTTGGGGATATCACAAAAATAGCAGGAGGGGATGATGCATTATAAAAGATGCTGGTCTTCACTCACCCAGAGAGAACACTCTCAGACACCATCTGCATTTTAAAGCAGGATTGTTTCTTTCTTCCCATGGCTCGGACTGCCCCTCAGCCTCTTTTAGGAGCAACTTCTCTGGGGCAGAGCTTCCGGTGGACACGCCTGCCAAGATCCCAGTTTTGAACTAGGCACCCGAAATACCAGTCGGAGCCCCCAGCACTCGCCAGACAGAGCACGATGCTGGCAGCTATCGTTGGAAATGCGGAAGTTATCCTCGCGCAGATTTTAAAAGGCCACTGTTTATGCATGTAAATTCTGAAGGGCATTAGCAGCATCACTGACACACACTGACAGCCAGCCCAGCTCCGGGAAGGGAATAAGCAGCAGCTACTGCCTGAATAATTGATGTGCTTTTACTCTGCCCCATGGCCCAGTTATTACATTGCTCACTCTCTTCAACTGCCTGTGGTTTCTAAATTAATTAGAAATCTTAATGTCATGGCCAGCCGGTTTAAAAAAGAAAAAAAAAAAAAGGCACCGAGAACAAAAGAAAAAAGAGCTTCTCATGCCCTTGAGCCTTGGGATCTCTTACTTTGGACTGGCCACACAGGGAATAAAAGCACAGTCTCAATTTCTGAAGCTTCGTACCCCGTTTGCTGATGCTAACAGCAGCACAGCATGAAATCCACTCAATCTGCAAAAGGCGCCTGTTTCATGGGGGTGAACACCCCCATCAAGGTCACCTCTCCCATAAGATGGGGCAAAGCCTTTCCTACGGGACGGTGCACACGCGGAGCAGCTAGCATCTCTTCAACACAATGAAATATGTCTGATACGTCCCTAGCCCGGCCATTGCAACCTAGTGCCACGCAGTACCAAACGAAAGGATCCTGCTGAAGCTTGGATGAATTACGGAGCTCATGGTTGTCCTGCTCTTACAGTTGACAGAGCTAAATGACTCTGTGGGATCCCTTTCACAGGCTAAAAAAAAATTGCGTGCAACCACCTGACCTCAGAGAACAGGAGAAGCTGATAAAAATGACACATTGATCAAATATAACAACGTGAGTGGCCGTTTCTTTGCTACATACATATCCTTATCTACTTACAATATTGCTTATGCTTAAACTTTAAAACAATATCTATAGCTTTTAAGAAACCCAGTGGGAATAATTCCCCTGTTTGAGCCACATTGCATTAAAGCGTGGGTAGTTTTGTTCTAAGTCCTCAGAAAGCACTTAGCCATGAAGAATCTGGAGGTATTTTTAGTTTCTTACTTGCAAAAAGAAATACTGATTTTTTTAAAAATCTCTTTACAACTGTACCAAAAGCATAAATAAACATAAACAATTGGATTCATTGAGATAATTTTAAATTGCACAGATAACTTAGGCTAGTATTTCACCTTCTTATAAAAGAGCAGTGTTGAGTGAAACTCAACAGTGCAGCACAGTCTTCCTCTTTGCCAACACATCATGTCTTCCTGTCATCTACAGGATACTGGAGGGGGAGAAAGGTATAAACCGCCTTTCCATTATTCCCCTTGGGAAATTCATTATTTTAAAGAAATTGGATTTTTCAATCATTCTTTTTGACATGGATAAACCAACTTATACTCAAAGCAATGAATTTGAGTCCCCAGTAAAGTTATCCTACATTTCCTGTACATGTTAAGTGCCCGAACATGACAGTCCCAGGGCTGAGAAATGAGCTGGAGATAGCGACACAAGGCTTTACAGAGTTATAAATGCCACTGTAAATCCTAATGGAAGTATCCAACAAAACGAATCCCAGTCATTAGCACATGGAAGGCAATTCAAAACAGTGAGCGCAAACTACAGGAGAGTGTTGCTCTCTAAAAACTTAATGCATTCCGATCAAGCATTGATTTGCTCCTAGAGCTTCTTCCTCCACCTATTTTTCCTCTCCTGTCATAATTCTGCATTACATTGATGTGGGCAGAGTCCACCACAAAAAAATTCCAGAAGGATCAAAGCAAGTTGAAAATCTAAGCCCTTTCAGTGTGTTTCAACATCTCTCCTGAGAACTGAGATTGTGCTTCCATTTGTAGGGTGGGAGAATGGGCTTCCAGCAAATTGTAATGCTGACACATGAAGGCGGTAATATTGGTTCACCCTATGATTTGTTTGCATTTGTCATCTTGGCTTTTATACTGCCTCTAAAATGCACGTGCTAATTATCAGCAGTATGGCACTGCAGATGTAGTGAACACAAGATGTCACTCACATGCATTTTTCAAACCCAAGCAATGAATTGAAGTGTCTCACAAGAACATGTTACGTGTTCATACTGCAGCCTTTCTGACCCCTGCAACATCTATCTGTATCTCTTCACATTTGTGTTTTTAAATCCCACTATGCTTGCTTTGCTATACTCAAATGTACAGACCTATACATTATATATTTTGCTCTCCATACTGTGGCATCTACATACATCTCCTCTCACTCTGAAGGTATTATATTAATTATTACAAAAACTAACTGAAAGGCTCAGTTCATGTAGATTCCTCTAGGTTATTCGCAGTAATAATGAAGCCATGTACAGGCTTTAAGGCAGACATGGGGTCCTAATCCCTTCTCTGGATCACTGTACAGCTGGAAGGATGTACCAGCTGAAGCACGACTGCCACTCTTCAACATGGCCATGCCCTCCTTGCCCAACTCTTACATCACTTGTCTCCAGACAGGAGCAAAGTGCAAAACCACACAAGGTCCTGCAGGGGTGCTCACACCTCAGCCTTGGAAAGAAGGTGGAAGAAAATACAGGAGATGGCAGCAGTACCGAGCAGCACAGCTTTCCTCGCTGTTTTTCGGAGCCTAGTCTTTCAAGATGCAGCCCTTGGCAAGGTGGCTCATGAAAGTTTGATGAACAGCATTTTGTTTAACACCAGCAACTGAGCCACAGCCCTGTCGAGCTGCATTGCCCAAGCAAAATGTCATGACCCAAGAGGATCAAGAGACTCGACTGCAAGAGGCAGGCTTGCAGGAGCAGAGGAGCTCACGACCTCGGGAGCAGGGTGCACCACCCCACAAGTTACTCCGTCACCGAAACATGACGAGGCTGCTGTAACACTGATGAACACTGAGCCTCCTTTGATACCTGCCCACTATGCTTCAAGGCTGTGCTACGCAGTCTTGCAAATATAGAGAAGTCCACAGTCTTTTTTGTTGGCACATATAAATCTTGATATTTTTTTTCCCCTCTTTTACATTTTTCACTTCTACATGCACTGAAAAAATTCACGGTGTGCTGTTCCCTACCATGTGGGTTCAGCATTTTCATGCTCTGCTGCTTTTGTTCCCCTGCTCCCTTTCCATAAAGGAATATTCTCAAGAAACAACTGTGCCTGCATAACTGAAAATACACAAAACTCATATGCAGAGACAGTGCTGTAGGCTCATGCAACGTGATCAGGTCGAGCAGTTTAATATTTTAGCACAGCTAACAAACGAGGCTAGACTATAAGGTCCAGTAATTACCTTTTCTTGTTCTTCAGGTGCTAAAAATCCACATGCTATTTTTTGCAGAGTACCAAATTCAGCATTTCTGGAAGCAAAGAGAAAAAGACAAAGATTTTAAAACATTTATACTTGCCTCTGAGGACTTATTAGATACTCACGAACCTTCTGCTATGCATGCACCAGAGGATACAGCAACGAACAACTGGTTTTGGTCAACAGATCTTATTTTTAAAAGTCTGTGAGAATTTTTAATCGCTACAAAACACATCTCTGTATAGGAAGACAGTACTAGCACATAACCAACAACAGTTGGATGAAAAATCAGTGGAAGCGATCATTGCCAATTATAAAAAAAAAACCTTAGAGATACAAGTAGTTATTGAACACACATGCAGGTACATGAGTATCTCCTGACCATAACAGACTCCAATGTGATCTGGATAAACTATTGTTATACTAGGGGATTTACCAGAGATTTTTAGATGTTGCTGCACCAGAATAATAAAGAAATACCTAGTTTGAAAGGACGTTAATCCCAGTTCCTCAGCAGTAACAGTTTAAATTTCGTCTGTCCCCTTACATCTTCAGCATTTTTCTTCTAACTATAGTGTTAGATGCTAAATGTAACATTAATTAACAAAAGCATGAAATGCGTGGATCCAAGTCAGCCTCCTGGAAGTGTTGGTTTTATTAGGATTAATTACACATGAAAAAATGCTCCTCATAGTTGGGATTGCTACAGATGAAACTTTGGTGGGAATCAGTTTTGTCAGAGTTAAGCTGGATGGCACAGGACCCCAGGATCCCATCCCACCCCATTAAACAATTAGAAAATAAAATAAAATAAAATAAAAAGCCCATGCAAGGGAAAAAGCAAGGAGTCTTCCTGCCTGAATTTTGCTTCCAACATTAACTACAAGCCCAGCTCATTTTCTGCAAGCTGTAGGGGAGAATACAGCTCATTTCACCTGGAAGAAGTGTATTAAAATGAAAAACTATAAAGTCTGACTAAAATAGGATCCAGTGTTAAGCTGGTGCCAGTTGCTCCAGCTGCAGTGGCAGGTCCCTAAGCCTGTCCCAACAGGGACTGCAGCACAGCTTTCTCCCTGCTGCTGTGGTCCCACAACCTGGATCAGCCGATACCTTAAAAATTTTGCAGACCAAGAAAGTGGTCCTAGGGCTCCAGTTTCACAGCTCAGCTGATCCAGAACAGTCCTACTTTAATCTCTGATGCCAAAAAAGAAGTTTCACCCCAGCTCTATGCATTCCTCAGCCGGTTCTCCCCTGAGAGTATGAAAAGAAGGAGGCTGAGGCATTGGTCCCCAACGCATACTTCATCTTATTTATGTACTAAAGGAGCAATCGCTTGCATTCAGTAACCTTGGAAGTCAGACAAGTAAATTAAAACTTAAAACAAGGCTTGAGAGTCCAGCACGCATGCCACTTTTTGAGTGATTTCTCTATAATAGGCAAGTATGGATGCTCTGGAAGAAAAAGAGACCTATTCCAGGTCGCTTGTCAGCAAAATTGCCTCTGTAAGCAATAAACAGGTTTTGGACCATCTAAGAAATTTACAGGCAAACTCAGGGTAAGACCAGCTATTATTTCTCACTGTACAAATGAAAAAGTCTCCAGATGTTAGCTGTTTTCAGCCTTGGATTTTGATCAAATATATACAATTTCAGTAGGAAAAAACACTTTCACAAGTACAGAGCAGACCAGGCAACATGTCATGAGGGCATCCATATACTTTATTTCTAGGAAAAATGCCATTTGTTTAGACTACTCTACTTGTGGTTTATAGCAAAACCTCTACCTTGTTCCAAGAAGCTTTTGGAGAATAACTCTGATTTGATGGCAGCAGTATAGAGCAGAGAAATGGTGGTTAGCCTAGTTTGAAGAAGTTAATGTTTGTTACCCCATTACCTTGCAATGGCTTTTTAAATGAAATTAAAACAAGATCTTTGTTTCATTTATGATACCCCAGATTTCACTTCTGCTCGGAGAGTAAAGGGCTAGAGATAGCACAACATACAGTGGTTTATGGCTCTTCTGTGTCGTTTTAGGATTCAGCACATGCTCTCCTCCCAGCTCACCTTTATTTTATCATAATGTGAGTGTACTGACTGGTAAATCTTTCTTGCCTTCCCTCCCCAAATGCCAAATGTATAACCTTGAGTTGGCCTCTGCCATATGCTATTTCTATGCAGATTCCAAATGCAGTTTGGGGAATTCTTGTTCTTATTAAAACAAGAAGGGAACAATACAGGAATTCCTGCACAGCAAAGATCTTGCAATATACTTGCTAGAGAGTCAGTGCTCACTGGCAGTGGGTACACTGCGGGAACTACAGGGATTTGGCGTTAGAACAGATAGATTCTAACGCCTAAAAGATAGAATAAACACACTAAAGAAAGAGACATTGCTTTACCTCTGCCTCCTGTTAATACTCCCAGTAGTACAGTGCCTGCCCCATATGCAAGGGAAGCTCGTTTTTATTTTCTTTTACTGCTTTCTATACCACTCAACTAAGCTGCTCCCCTCTAAAAGCCACAGTACTTTTTCTCAGAAAGCATTTGTCATTTCTTCCCCAGTTATACTCTTCCTGGACAATTTGGCAAGCAGTTTCACTTAAGATGTTAATGGAGAGGGGAAATCACCTTCTCTCCCTTGCTCCATCCCATGTTACCCTGCAGATCTACCTGCAGAGTCTGCTGCTAAATGGGTAATGTAGATACTTCAACACAGCTCCGTCTTACTAACATGACTGCTGGCATTCATACAGCTAAATATTTCTAAATCCTCTGCTATGGTGAGTAATGCATCCACCCAAATAGGACAAGGGCATGCTGCTCTGCATCACTAGATGCCAGAAGAAGGGCAATTAATCTGCAAACCAGCGTGCTGCTGCACCTCCATGCCAAAACAGAAGCTGCTATTAGGGAGAGCAACGATAAACACTTTCTGTTCGGCAAGAGCAAAGGCTGGGAGAAGAATCCATCAAGACGGGATGGCTCACCCTCGAGCAGCTGTCTTCGCTGCAGAAAGCCAAGTGGTCCAACTTCAGTTGTTCGTGCTTGCAGCAGAGGGACCCACAAAAAAACACAGAAAGCTTTAGACAACCAGCAGGAGGCTTGTGAAAAAGCCCTGCTTGCTAAAACGTACCAAGCACCTTGTTTCTGGCTCTGTTCAAGTAGAGGAGTGAGCACCCAGCATCACGCTTTTGGAGATGAAAACCCATATGGAGCAGCACAAGCATCACTTCTGGGCATTAGCATCTCTGCATCAGTCCTATGAAACTAAATCAGCAACTTTCACCTACAGTGACTTAATTAACATGCACCCTACAGATCTTTCCAAATCCTGCACATTGCCATCCTCCATTACCAAGCTCTTTTGATGAAAGTGATTAAAGCTAACAATTATAATTTGTGTTAGAGATGCCCCTAGAGGCTTCGGCTAGGCTCAGACTTCATTGTTCACAGAACACAATGCAAAGAAATCTCTCTCCTGAAGCGCTCATCCTTCAAGAAGACAAGGCAATCAAGGAATAGCAGAAAGAAAGGCACAGAGACAAAAAATTGTTGTTCAAGGTCAAACAGCAGGCCACCAGCGGAGCTAGAACAAAACCCACCTCCTCTGTGGAGCACTCATGAGGCCACTCAGACTCTCCAATACTAAGCTGATCAACTAATACACTTTATTTATCAAGTGTCAAGAACAGATTAAGTAATTCATAGTGCTACTTGCTGGTCTGTGTTTGATCATGTATTTTTGTGGTGACTCTCCAAGCAAAGCTAACCATGACAGCGAAAAGAGTTACCTTCCCTTCACCTTCCAAAGAAATGCTTCCCACACTTCTTTGTGCACATTACTGACAAATCGATCCCCTTCAATTTTTTTATTCTTCCATCAATGCTTTCAACAAAGAGTGATTGCTCAAGTGCCCTTCTCCACCTTGCACTTCCAATTTTTTAAGGAATGGTCAATCTTGATATGCATAATTATAATTGCAAATGGATCATTTTATCTTGTACTCTTCTATTTTAATGGGATTATGTACAGTCAAATCTCTACGGTAACATTTAAAGTCAAAACCTCCTACGTCATTCATGTGTGGTTTAGATATTCAAAAATATTAATATGCAACTAGTGATATTACAAAAGGTTAGATTTCTAACTACCCAGCCCAGTTATGACACCATAAATCTGATACAGTTTTCACCGATTACTAGAAAAATCTTTCCAAGGCCATATAACTGGAATTTAATAAAACTTCCGGCCATACAATTCATCAGCAAGAGAGTGCTTCTGTTGCGCTTTGCACAGGGAAAGAACAAAGCACGAGTGTGCAAAGTGAACGAAGCTTTTAGTCTTTGCAAACAACTTCAGTGCATAAAATATTAAAAGCAATGCTAAACTAATCTCTGGCAAGAATTGCAGGCAATTCACTGCAACTCGTATTACGAATGCCTTTGGTTTACCATTTAAAAAACATTAGAGTCTACCATTATGGTTGTGTATCACAGTGCTGTACATTAACCTCTGTAATTTTCCAACATGATATATTGCAGTAACACAAATTAGGCTATCTGGCAAAAAAGCTTAAAAAGACGCGATATTTAAAGAGAGCAGACAGGAAAGCTCCTTGCTCCTTCCTGCCAAAGACAGCAGGAGAAAGTCCAGTCCTCTCTTCCTCAAAGCAAATGGTAAAATTCCATTATTTTCCCCTGGAACTGACAGATCTGCAGCATCTGGGAAAGGATTCAGTCTAAATACATCGCAGACATAACAGATGAATGATTTGGGGGAGAGGGGTCGCCTGCTCTCATTTTAACACTTCTGTGTAACAGGAATGGAGCAGGTCATTTCTGTAAGCTTGAAAACACTTCATGGGCTTTCAGTAGGATCTTCCCTTCAGCATTTTTTGCCTTCTGTCTCCATTTTCTTCTTGTTCATATGCCTAATGACTTTCAAATCTGTTATTTGAGTGTACAAGACTCTTAAAGCCTACCCTTGATACTTACTGTTGTAGGGCCCACATGGATGAAATTTTGTTCTCCTATAATTGATAGGAAAACATTTACATTTCATATATTCTGGAAAAATTGTATCCTTTCCACTAAGGAAACAAACTGCAAGCTAAATTTTCACCTACACATTAAATGGAAGTTTTCAAAGTAAGACATCTATTCTAGGTACAGAAAAACAACCAGAAAAAAATGCTTATCATGTTTGCAAATGACTCTAATTTCCACGATGAAATTTGTCCACTAATAAATACATCTAGCAACTCCACTAGAAAGATTCATTTCATTTTGCCACAGTTTTCAAAGATTTTTCCTCAGTGGGATGAGAAAGAGATCTTTAAAAAATGGAAAAAAGGGGGGGAAAAAAAAAAAAAAGAAGAAAAAGAGGACATCACCCAACACTAGGACAGCAACACTCACCTAAGGTGTGCTGGAGTCATGCTTCTGCATTGCATCATGCAGAACACACACTTAAACCTTGCCACTTCCCCTATGAGGCCACTGGGATGCTGCTCTCCCTCCTATATGACCACCTGGATCCTTTCCCTCATTTTCCACTTTTAATATATCAAACAGAACCTCTGAAACTCCATCCAAACCTATACGCTTCTGTGAAATATACTGAGTTTGAGGAGAAAAAGGTCAGCTTCATTTTGTCTCAACCGGTTCTAGCTCCCAGCTGTCAGGACCAACAGCTGCTGGGGTTAAGTGAGACTTTTTGTGCCTGTCTTTGGAGCAGAAAGCAGACATTATTTCAAGCTGGCATCCCGGGGATTTTTTTCCAAGCAATATACCTGTCCCAAGTGATTTCAGAAGCAAGCAACCAGGCAGCTACGTGAAGCCCAGGCCCTGGTATTGGAAGACCCAGAGGGTTCCCTGCAACAGCAAGGCATTTAATGTGAGAGGAGAAGGGGGCCTGGAGTCCTGCCAAATCTAATCCTGGGTATACGTGCCACAGCTGGATTTCTTCAAGTAGGGGCTATTACACTGGCACACCGCTGACCAAAGTCTTCTGTTTCGTGTAAATTCCCTACAAAGACCTTAGGAGATAAAACTGATTAATCCTAATTAAAATGAAAATCAAGGAAATGACACAGTCTGTTGAATCTACTTGATGAATCAAAAGCCTCCCTCATTTCTATGTTAATTGTCTTTTTACAAATGTGCAGTACTCTCATACGCACAGAATAATGTTTTTATATTTTTCTTCACTTGGAACATCATGGGCCAGATGCTAGGAAGCACCCGGAAAGCCCTTCTGCATTACCGGGCCCCTGCAGAAGTGCCTAAATGGATGCCGAGTCCTTTCTCAGACTTCTCATGGCTTTAATAAAAAACCACAGCCTGCAGCAATGCGACAGCCCAGACACTGCAGCTGGGGAAGGACTGGCACCGGGCAGGACACAGCACCTCCCGAGCATGCTGAAAGATATGCAAGATGCCCCATTAGCACTGGGCAGACAATACGTGATGAGTTAAATTCAACCAACATAAACCCACCAAACCCCTGCTCTCAATTTGCATGCCTGATAATGCTTCGATGAAATATCGTTGCTCAAGTTTTCATCAAAAGGCTACTTGAACATAACACCATATCACAGTAAGGACATTTGGGAAAGCAATCAACCTGCAAAGGCATTCCTGAAGTGCAGAAATGCAGAACAGACCCTTTCAAGGGCAGTTCAACTTAGGATGTGAGCGATTTAAAGGGGAATGAATCAGTACACTGCTAACACCAGCTAATTAAGAGATGGGATGCATTTGGCACAGGAGGGTCTCTTTCTCTATAGATATGTACGTAACACATTAAAGAGAACCACATTCAGTTTGTATCCAATCAAAATCTCATGTTGCCTAAAGTTAGGGAGGCAAAGCTAACCTAAGATAAGTGGTAAAGACACACTGGACAAAATCCAGAATCTGCTGCATTACTTGCTTAGACACCGTTTATTATGGTTACATTTTATTATACAGTAGTAAAAAATTACAAGGCAACATCCTGTGTTATTTCCCACTGGGATAAATGATACAGATGTACCATTAAATCTCAAAACCAGCACCAGTCTGCCAGGCTACATTCCATTTGTGTCTTTATAATGTGTCAATAGGCTGACATTTATGCCTTCTTATGGTAAAGCTATTTATGTTATAGACATTTAAATGTGCCATAAAATGCATAGCACTACACAACCGTAGAACTCTTCCAATCTTTACCAAAACAACACAAAAAGCAAAAATCCCACCAGACACCAGCATCCAAACTTAGGACATATTGGCTCCATTTTTTCAATGCTAAGTCAACATTATGAGGATTTTTTAAAATATCTTTAAAAAAGAGAGTTAATGCAACCTTTCTCCTGTGCATACACAGTTAGTTTTAATTTTGGTTTATAGATTTTTGCCCTTTCCCAAAACGGTTTTCTTTAAAATCTAAACCACTGGCTTCATGATGGGTGATAGGACATGCTCAACCCTCAAGCTGAACCATAGGCCACCAGGCAGCCCTATCCTGACACTTGTAACCAAAAATAGGAGCTGCAGGGCGCCTACCCCAGCTCTGTATTGCTGTCAATCACAGCTGGGGAGGCACTTGTGAAGGTCCACCACAGCTCGCAGCCCAAGGGCATTCTGAGCCACGGAAACACACTGCCAAAGGGATGGTCCTACGGAGATCTCACTGAACCTTGTGGAGAGCAGATAGGGATGGTCACCGTGAGTCGCAGACTATACGTGAACTAAGACATGATCTCAGCGTAGTCACTGGCGCCAAGGGTTTGAGGGGCATCAAGTCCAGTAATACTGCGTTAAAATGAGCTTTCTCTGCTTAGCCTCCACCAGTTCCTTTGAAAAGGCCAGCCTGGAGAGAACTCAAGACAAAACACTCACAGACCTGCTATTAAATGGCCTGTGAGAAATGTCAGATAAAAACATGGAGACTAGCATACAATAATTATGTTTGCCCTATTGATGGTCTCCCCTTTAACACCATCCCCCAAATTTTGTTAACATGAAATGAGGTGAATGGCTCTTAGAAATGCAGGTAGCAGAACCAGATTGGGGGACACAGAAGTTCCCCTTTGGTGCTAGATGGGTCACAATTAAAAAGTCTATCCATGGTCTAATTACAGGGGCTGCTGCCTGGGCCAGAAGTAGATTGGGGTCCCTGGAAGTGGTGGATGGGGATGCATAAACAGCAAAGTATAATGGATTTGGTCTAAAATCAAAGAAGCCCAGAGGCTGTTGTTGAGGCACTTCTTGCACATATCAAGTTCCTTAATAACATAAAAGATAAGCAGGCAAAAGCAAAAGAGGAGTTTGGAAATATGCAGCCTGGGAGCACATGCTTGAAGGAGGGCTACATGCTCCAGTTACTATCCCCCAAGCAACTGGCAGGCAAGGATAAGAAAGAGTTTCAAACTCAATAGTTTTCTGCAGGGATCACGTCTTGAAATGATTATGGTTGAAATAAGGGCCACTGATACTTCAGGGACTTGTTTAAAAAAGTCCTTCATAGAAAATTACCACAGAAAACAAGTTTGGGGTATTTTTCCTCCAAAAACAACATCAGAGCTTAATGCATTAGAAACGCAACTGCATCAGATACTGCACTAGGATTGCCCATGCTCAAGCTGCAGGTAGGAAAATACAAGGCTGAGCCACTTCGTTACAGTACTTTGAAAGTGAGACAGAAAGTGGCTGCTTCTCTGTTCTGACAAGTTTTTAACTGCATCTAGAAATTACATTCTACTTTAAATTTCATTCTGAGATTGTGCCTAATAGAGGCTGCCCAAGATGAGTTTGTCACACTTCTAAATAATAATTATTAATGTGACACCAACATCCTTCACTGCAGTTTATGCCACCTAAAGTGTCTTTCAAAAAATGTCCTTATCATTAAACTTAGCATCCAATGTGACTGGAATGCAAAATTATCTTGACCTTTTAATTCCAAGTGTCTCACCAGTCACAGTACCTCCTTCATAAGGAGGCCCATCACCTTTTCTATTTTGGTGACATTAGTAAACAGCTTTCAAAGTGCAGAGGAATACCTTCCCACATCAGAGCATGATTAACAGACATGTGCAACCTTAGATGATATTAATATCCAATGAAAGACTAAAGGTTATTAACAGGCTGCATTGTTTCAAGGCACACGGTCCAATCTACAAGTCCCAGGATGACCAAGATTTTCATTAGCATCTTCCATGACCTTTAAATGAGCTTCTACGAGCTCATTTTATGAGCTTTGCAACCTGTCAAGGAAAATACCGCATGCGGTCCCGACACACTGAAGGATCACATTACGGCACTGGCAAAGCATGGGCTTTGGAAATCCTTCACCACCAGGATCTGAAGCCACCAGAGAAGCAGAGGGTCTCTACGCAGATACCCTCATGAATTCAACTGTCCAATGATCTACTAACCAAATTCAGAGAGAAGCCCTCTAGCTAATGATGACTATTTAAAAAAGAGGGGGAAGAAGTCTCCTGCTCCCCCTAAAGCAGAAAATAAAACTTTCCCAAAGGAAAGGCTCCAAGGAAACTGCACAGTCATGCCCTGTCAAAATTTTCTTTTGGTTTCTTAAGGGGCAAAGCATCCCACAAGTTTTAAAGATCTGTAAATGCAGCTAATCTGGACACTAAAGGATTTCTGTAAATGTAAAAAAAAATTAAACGTAGCATGAAGAAATCCAGGAGAGGAAAAATCTTACAAGTGTGTCCCCAAACAGTTAGTATGCAATACTAGTGTTCAATACCTTTGTCCTGAGACATGAAATATATATAAAGACAGGCATATAAAGACATCTCTGGCTACAGCTATTTTGGAACTGACTTCAACCATCTTTGGTTTATTACCCCAGATAGCATGATGTCATCAGAAGCCTTTTAAAGTCTTTTAAGACCTTTTCCAGTTATTCTTAAATTATTAGGTGTGAATATGTGCATGTGTGTGGTATTTCTTTATTTCTGCAACCATGTGATAAACTGCAGTGCCACAAGATAAATTGCATTCAGTTTACACATTTGACCTCCTCACTTGAACTCTGCCTGCTAATCCATTTCAGCTGGGACTATTTCTAATATGCCATACTTCCGAACAGCTTGCAAACAGCTGTAGGGGCTTTTTTTTGTGTGTTTTAAAATGGATTTCGCATTAAAAATATTTTCTTCTTTGCACCAGAAAGTGGAACAGATTACAAACAGAAAGACCCTGGCTCCTAGCAGCTCCAGGATCAAGTGTTGGACATGTCCTGAGCCAAAAGGGAACAAGAGCTTCTCTAGGTGTGCAGCAGACTTTTCTGATGTAGGGCATTTGCACCTTTAACAGTGTCCCTAACAACATCTGTCACATACCTGCAATCCCATTAAAATCCTCAGGAGCTTTCTTCCATCACTCTGCAAGAGTTTTAATGAAGGTTTAGACACTCAAGCCTGGCCTTCACGTACATCACCCCATCCCATGCGGGTGAAGCATCACCCCACCATACAGAGAGGTCTTCTCACGGGCACACAAGTAAAACAGGTGCTGCACTGCTACCTGCTCAACTCCAGCCAAGCAATTTGTATAATCCTTCCTTTTCAGGAAAATCTCTGGAATTAAGAACAAATGCCTCAACTTGTGCCTTGTGATATAAAAAGGGTAACCAAGAATCAAATCAATAATGGTTTTCTTTTTGGAACATACAAATGTATTTTAATTGCTGTTGATGTTAGTTTCCTGGAGGTAGCACACAACCAGCTCTCACTAACGCACGTTTTCCCTGTGTGTTTGAGAAGGTCACTGCTTTTCAACAGTTTCTCTTTTTTTCATTTTACTTTTTAAATTTCTTTGCTTGGTTTCACCCTAAATTTTTTAAAAGGTAAATGATAAAGTTTTGTTTGCAGTTAGCCAGCATAAACAAATCATCTCTCAGCTACTCACCACAATTTTTCACAGAAAGGACAAGAATAAGTGTTTTAATAACTTGCTTAAATATCCGTGACAGAAGAGTCCTTCTGTTGCAAAGCTGCTGTTTGCATTTGACACACCTGACCAAATAGCAAAAATGCTGATTTCTCAGCTGCTTCTTGAATCTCAGGCAAGATGGATGCTCCTGGTAGGCTTCTCTTTCATTCAGTTGATGGGTACATTTACTAAGCATTGCTAAGTATCCAACTGCACAGTTTAAGCATGTGCTTAACTCTACATATACTCTGAAACAGCAGGATTCACTGGTGTATGCTGCCACACCATCCTTAATACAGGGCTTAAACCTTAGCATTACTTCTGCAGAAGGAAAACAATCCAGCTCTCTTCTCAGCTTCAAATAACTGAGGAGTCTCAGCAGCATCCGTAAAACTAATGCGGATGAAAATTAAGGATGTGGTGAAGGGCCCTGCCAGACTGGGGTCTTGCTGTATTTTTCCAAAAGAAATTTCATGGCATCAGATATATAAACACAACGGGTTTAAAGCAATTAGACCTGCATTTGTTATAAACTCTGCAATCAAATATTCATTTCATTTCGCAATGTCATCAGTAGTCTGACACAAGCAAAAGCAAATTAAAAATGCAGGAAAGTATTTCAGGCAAGCATATACTTTTTAAAGGAGCTAAATTACTTATTTAAATTACAGAGACATACTGAATGGGACGGCTGTGAGAAAAACCTATTGCAGGAACTGGCAGAGACATTGGTTTTAGGTAAATCGGAACTTTTGTGTGGTGGTCCTTGACAACAAATGCCTCAATCCGCAGGGTGACATTTCTGTACCCACTCTAAGCCCACATTACAGATACTTTTGACTTCTAGAAAACTGCACTCATTTGGAGCCGACAGTTAGAACTTGACTATCTTTCAAACATGTTGGTTTTGGCCAATATGTTTTTCTCAAGTCACATAAATTACTAATCCCTTCTGAATTTAAAAACAAAAAAAAAAGCATTAAGAAAAAGTGCACTTTTCTCAGGTGCTCCTTTAAGGAAGTTTTGCACAAGAAGGTCTCAATAGATAGCACAGTTTTATTGACAGTTGGCTTGTTTTTAGATACAAGAGAGGAATCATTGACTCTTAAAATGATAAGCACTGCTCAGGCTTTCCTTAACATGGAAAACGAGATTTTACTAATGGTTTGACCTGAAAAAAAGAAGGCATACCTCTAGCAATTAGGGAAAAAAAAGCGTTAAATTTCCCTTCTTTTTGCATGAACCGTTACAGAGGTCGTTTGGCCAAGAAGCAACAGCACCAGAACATCACAGAGAAATCTCTGTCCATCCCCACTCCCGCTGGCATTTCTTCATTGATATGAAGAAGTATAAACAGAGAAAACAGTGTTCAAAACATTTTACCAAAGCAAGAGTATTGGTTGAAAAAACATCAGACAAATGACAAAGGGAGACTATAGTTGTTTAAACAGTATGAAAAAAAACAGTGCTAGCCATTTAGCAGAATATTGAGAGGCGGTATGTTTTTATCCAGTATTAGATTTATCAGTAAAAACTCTGGACAGAAAAATGTAAAAACGTTTGGTAGATTTTGGATTGGGGGATACCACTCTCTTGATTGACTGGAATTGGTGGTGAGACACTGATGACCTAAACAAAAGAAGGATGGACAAACCCATCACAGCTCTTGGATGACAACTGCTGCTCCACAGCAGACAGCAGGGGAGGGACCATGACAGCTGAAGTGAGAACCACCCTGAAAGGCAGTCTGCACACATACCTGACCAGCATCATGAGTCATGTTCAGCATCCTCAAATTGTAATTTATTACGTATTTACTGGCTGGGATCTCCTGGAACACTTATCAAAGACATTCACACCTATACCCATGTGTGGAACAAGTGACTCAAGCAAGCATCACGTTAGGGCAATAAAAATAATAGCAACTGGTCTGAACTGGGATACCAGCAATCCCTGATGGCTGATGTGTATTTACCATGTTCATTCTGAACCGCTAAGAGGTCCCACTGACCTCACTGCTAAGCAAACCCTAAGCAGTGGGTGGTCCCAGATGAGAAACATGAGAAGCTGCTTGCAGAAGCCCATCTCAACCCCTTGCTTAGCGCCAGCAACACAAGGACTTCTTTATAACTCCTATCTTCACAACCTCTGGACTGTATTTCTGTTATTCATATGGCACCAGCAGAGAGAGCATGGCAAGAAATTCAGACTTGCAGTGATAAACAAAATGTAGCATATAAACGGCGTTGCCAGGAAGGTGCGTATTTGCTGAGCATTATCAGAGAAATAAATTATAAAGAAATGTAACTGCTGCCTATTAAGAGACAGATTTATATGATAGCTAAAGCTTTCATAGTTTATGAAACAATGTCTAATAAAATGCCACAGCTGTGATTTAGTAAGGTGTTTAAATTCATTGTTACATATATTTTGTATTTCAGACTGGTCTTTGCTACCAAGTCACATATTGTCTTTGCCTGATATACGCACCCTTTTTTGCATATGTAATGAGCTTATCAGCTTTCAGTAGAAAAGGCAATTTTAGAGCTATCTTCTCCTAAGGTTTGCATTTAAATACACCAGATGACTCATTCACTGTAGTAATACACATGGTCAATTCAACAAGGTGAAAAATGTTAAAGGCTGAGATTCTGCACAGCACAGTAGGAGGATGAAGAGCACAATGAAATTAAACTGAGAGGGACTCTCTTACCCAGCAAGGCTTACTGGGAGTGGGGAAAAAACCCAACAAACCTCCTGATATATTTTTATCGTTTGCTAGGACCACATAGGTCCTTGCACGTCAGACCTTGAACAGGCAGGCAGCATCCTTGCTGCTACAAACACGGGTCTGGGCTGCTAGAAGATAAACCCCCCAGAAATGCAGGCTGAGGTTCCCAAAATCAGTCCCGAAGCCAACTGCCTTCAGTCACCTGGATAAAGTGGCCTCATCCTCTGGTGTGCTGAGGCTCCCAAAGCAGCTTTCAACATCCACAGGAGCTGCTGGGGGCTTGCAAGTCTGAGATGCAGGAGGCTGTGTTTTAAAACTTAACTTTGGGCAGCGTTCCCCTGAATCCTGGCCCAGATTCTCTCATTTCCATGATGGAAGGGGACTGATGGCTCAGCTGCTCTGGGTTTCTCTGTAACACCAGCCAGAGGATTTCAGCTCACTGCTCTGACCATACTGAGTGCAGCCATGGCTGGTTAGTTTGTGCCCCGATCCAGAAAGTGGGAAACTAGAGGTAACTCCTGTCACAAACAAAATTTTTAAGGTGCAGGGAAGAACTACATCTAACTCTGATTACCCTTCTCTGTCTCATCATACATGTTTTACTGTAACCACTAAAGGACAGGAATCTGCAGAATTTGGTGCTACAGTCACACCACAGAACCAAATATTAAGACAGTCAGTTGAATACGGCAAGATTTCTTTCTTAATGGAACATTTTCCCCATATTTGTCATAAATATTTAAATGACCAAAAGCAGAAAACCACCACAAAAAGTGTTTGTCCAGTTGCAACGTTTTGAAAATAAAGTCCAAACCAAATTTCTATTGGATTCAATTCATGGTGAAGTTCAAGTGAACATTTAGACAGTATTTATCATCTTCAGACCACTGTACAAATGCAAACTAACGCATGATTTGTGGTCCTGCTCAGCACGTCTGCGGTCCCCTAATTCCCAACTATTTACGTGCTTTCGCCTAACTTCAGTCCTGCACCCTGGTGAGCTGAGAGCCACCCACCACCTGAGCACTGGCAAGCTGCAAACATTTTAGATCAACAGCAGCTCTGGACACTACGCAGTAAGATCACACTTTGGCTCATCTCTATGTTTCAGAGCAGTTTCCAAGTCAGAGTCAATTCACAGCCAAGATTTAGTTAACACAGCTCATAAAATACTATTCCATCCAGCTAACTAGGAAAAAAAAAAAAAAAAAAAGAAAAAAAGGCAAATAAATAATTGTTTTACAGATAAGATCTCTTGGACCATTTTTGCAGCTCCTCTTTTTTCCCAAATAACAGAGGACTTATTGCTTTTCCTCAAAGATGCTTACAAGTCAGCTCTCTCTTTTAGTCACAGCACTTCGAAGAGTAAATAATCAGACTACATCAACAGGAATACAGCAAGGGATACAGCACAGAAAGGAGCTGGTACATCTCTCACCATCAGAGATGAATGAAACTCAGTGGCTACGTTGTAAGGAAAGAGGATCTAGTATCACTGCAACACGGGGAACAGTTTCTGATGCCTGGCCAAATATTTGCCTTCCCTACCTATGTAGCATATAAACCTCTGTCCAACTGGGTACCAAATCCAGTTACTTAAGATGGGAGATTGGATCACAAAATCAACCACTACTGACCCTAGAAAAGTCCCATGTATTGGCATGAACTTTGTCAAGCCAAACGACACACCTGCCTTTCTGAAAGGAGTAACGTTGCTGGTATTTCCTGCGGGACTTGTATTAGGGACTGGAGGGGAGGGCAGGCAAGGCACAGGCCCACAGTTTCTAGAAAAAGAGCAAAAGAAAAAATAATCAAATGGTGAGAGAAACCATTTGATAGCCTTGTACTGCAATCAGGGTCATATGGCTCTAAAGTTGTCTTTGGGATATTTGTTAAGCAGAATACTCTGACAGTGGGAAAGTCTGAAAGTGATGCAAGGCCTCCAGGTCTTTGAGGGCAATCTAGAGGTTTGACACTTCTGACAGCAGGCAGGAAACCTTCTGTGCTCATTAAAGTCATCGCGGCAGGATTTCGCATGCCTTCTGCAAACATCAACCCTCAGAGAGGAGTAGGAGCACAGACAGCTTTCCAGGAACTCCAAATGTCAAACAGGCAATTGCGAGGTGCGAAGGACAAGGCTGCTGGGTGCGCTCGGTGCTCCTGCTGCAGCTATGTTGCTTCTGGCTAACGCAGTGGTTTCCCCTTCTTATTTTCTTGGGAACAGAAGGTGAAGGCAGGCTACCTGGCTGAATGCTCAAAAGGGAAAACAAAATTCTCAAAATTGATTTGCAGATATCACACAGCAATGCTCCTTTTTCTCCCATTTCCTCTCCTGACCTGCACCATACTTTGTGCGTTCTCAGCCGCCAAGGTTGCTCAGGACTCTCTGAAGTCAAGAGCAGAGGTCCTCACTCATTTCCATGGGAGCAAAGTCTGAGATGGGGGTCTGTATCTATCAGTCAGCACTCTTCCTGCTATCAAAACTACAGAAAACCCAGAAACTTGTGTACACACAAGCAATGGGAAGAAAAATATGATCTCTCACCACTACAAGAAATACAGAATAACACTTTGCTTCACAAGGACATAATGGTAGGATGCCTGCAAGATGAGGCACAAGTACAGGCAACAAACAAATTGACACCACAGCACATCTCCAAACCAGCCAAAGTCTTCTTCTACTAAAGCTTTAAAACATGATGCCTACCTGCAAACTAAACTGGTAAACCACTTCTTAAGAGAGGACAATAATGTTCGTTTGCACTGGTAGCCTCCTCCCTGCTAGAGAGAAGGCTGGCAGAGAAGGGACACTTGGTAGTGGGCAGAAGGGCCACAACACGTCACCTTCCAGCAGTGACCATGAGTCCTCCATAGATATCAAGACCTTTTAGCCTCCTAGACTGGAGAAGAGAGGGTATTTTGCTTTTAAAGGGTTTGCTCTTGGTTAGTATTTCTCAGGCTGAGGCACCCACTTGCTTGCTCTTGGTCCACAAGTTACTCCTGGCTTGGCTTTAGCTCCTCACTCCTCATTGTCAGACTGTGGAGGCAGGACTAAGAGTAGGTTGACCATTGCCCCAACACCGTAACTGCCTAGGACATTGCACCAACTTGAAAAGAAGCAGCTGGCACATGGCACGGATTAATGGAAAGCGAGGAGGAAAGCGAGGAGTCCGCAGCAGGCGCACACCCGTGGCAGCAGGGATAGCTGGCCCCACTCTGGCACTCTGAATACAAGGACGGCTAGCTTCAGCTTATCATCTGTTTCCCTTGCTTAAGGGCAAAAATATGCTACACTGCATGACAATGTCAAGGGGTAGGCTTTGATAGCTACATTATGCCTAACCCTGGAAACAAGACAACACAGGGAACACATATTTAAGAGGAAGGACTGCACATTTTAGGAGCATTCCTCTCCTTTCCACCTCCTCCACAATGAAAAAATCTCTCTCCATAAATACCAGTAAGGCAAAAAGAAAGCAATGGGACCCCAAACCAGAGGCTTGCTTCCACACAAACTTTTATTCCTTTTAGCTATTTCATTTCCCAGGGAGGAAGAACTTCCTGGCATGGGGAGGCAGCAGTGTTGCTCTCCCATGTGAGAAAATTGGACCCACATAACTCCTCTGCTCTACTGGGAGGGAGTAACACATCCCCTGCAAGCTGCATGGAGCCTCTTTGCATTTGGAACAAAACACGCCTTCACCTCGCCCCGAGAGAGTCACCATAGCAGGGCAAGCAGGCATTGCTCGGCCAGGCTTCCCTTCCTCTGCTGTGGCTGGAAGTCAGCCAGAGGCAGCTTAAGGCTTTGGAGAAATCAAGAACTCCAACTGCCAGTTAAATTTTTTACACAGGTAAATAAGAGTAAAGTGCCTAGAGGTGATGCTTGGCCACTGAAGTTGGTGGAGCCAAGGCACAGAGCTGCTCTGTTTACCCCAGCCAGGGAGTCCCTGCAGAAGGCTGGATGCTATTTTTGAATCCTGCAGGCAGCATCTCCTGAAGGCTGAGAGACGAATTCCTGAGGCTGGGAGACTCATGAGGGACTCTGCTGCAGGAAAATGAATCAGTTGTGCAAGGAAAAAGCCTATTCAGCAGAACACAGCAGGGCTGAGAGGCACGCAGAGCCCAGCAGGCAGAGCTGGCAGCACCCAGCAAGATGACGGCAGGTGAGCACTGGGAGGCACTGAGCGCTCAGTGACACTTCAGTGAAGACCTACCAGTTTCTCTGCTCTAGCCCCTTGGAAAGGTAATTAATTCACGTCTCTGGCTTTCCCAAACCGGACATTCCAGTAAGAAGGATGCTGGCTATTTCTCATGCTGCCAGATGCCTTTTCTACTTCTGTTCCAGTCCCTCTGCATTGCTCCCTTCTGCTCAATGCACACATATCTAAGACCTTTCCATGAAGGCCTGAGCTGTCCTGAAGCAGAAGGTGTTGAGAGCATTCCTGCCTTCCCCGTAACCAACAGCATCCTTTTCTGGTTTGGGCCCCACCATTGAACAGGAGTGAATGTGAGAAGCTGAAGTGGGAGCTGAACTTCCAGAAAAATAAAAATTGTCAGAAAGCTGAAGTGGGAACCCAGCATCTCCACTGCAAAAGTTTAGTGCACATAAAACCACAACTGAAGTCAGGGGAGCCTGTGCTTTGAATAAACAGAGCACAACACACACTCACTATGCAGGCAAGTCTGACTTCAAACCTGCAGCCGGCCGGTAGAGTTCTCCAGCCTTGACTTCCCCATCTGCAGAGCCACCCAAGTAAATAGATAGACAGACAGACAGACAGATATTTTGCAAGGGTAAGGAGAAAATAAATTCATCACTGCTTCTGGAGCACAGCAATACATCTGCAACAAACAGCACAAAGGAGTCAAAATTATGTTAATAACTATCTTCAGCATTTCAATATTTCTCAGGGAATAAAATATGAGGCCAACAGCTGAGGGAATACAAAATACTGTGAAGCTGCTCACTGAACATCTGTTGTCCCTCCTTAGATGGGTGGGACAGGGATCAGCAGGTGAGGCTACACAGGATTGCAGAAGTACTAAGGGGCAGGGTTTGAGATGCCCAAAGCCCACTGATTTCAGCCTTTCTTAAACTTCTTGAGCACTTGGCTTTCAGGAGGCATTTCAGAAAGCATTCACCCTCAGCTACTGAGCAGGTTAACCTTGCTGAGAGTATCAGGAGAGGGGAGTCCTGGTGCTTCCTTTCTGCTGGCAGGTGCTTAGTACAGATGGGAATCCCCTTTAGTCCTCTCCTTGCATGTTACAGCAAGACACAGGGTTGCATTTAATCCCTTATGCTATTTGGAAATACTGCAAACAAAAGTTGAGAGTGCAGTACTGATGTACAACCCAAAATCCTTCTTCAAAGCAGTATCTTTCATGGAGGAAAAGGGAGGCTACAAGTGGCCCCATCCATGAAAAGTAGAAAGCAAACATGAAACCTCCCTCCTTTTCCCTAGGTTAAGACCCCCTCAAAACCAGGCCCTGGGTGCCCACTCCTGCACCATCACGAGCACCAGCAGGGGCATACAGGGTGCCCAAAATGAGTTTGCAAAACGCAGCTGCCAGCAAAGCCGGCAGATCACTTTACAAAGCTCAAACACTGCCGCAGAGGTGTCTGCCTGTTTTCTACTCTCTTGTAAACGTGCCAAGGAGGGTGCAGTGAACGTTAGCGACGTGATATCATCACAAGCTAAGGACCTTGTTGTAAATAGTTTACTTAAATTTCCTAGTGGATATATACATGCACGCACTTATATATATGTGTATATATATATGTATATGCAGATATATATACAGAACACCTGGCACGAAATGTGCTTGGGACTAGGATACATAATGCCTGCTTAAAAGGAGGCATCATTGACTTGATAGGTTTCATTCTACAATATTACATCAGAAGTTTTAGATATGCTACTGCCAAGTCGGCAACTTGACCCCGAGATCTTCATACCCCTGACAAAATGGCTTAGTTTGGAGGTTTTTGTTTGCCTGGGGAGGAAAAAAGGGAGAGGCAAGAAACAAAGCCCAGAAACAGGGAATCTTTGAAGTACAGAGGAGAAATGCAAAGTGAGCAATGTAAAAACACATACATTTTCAACCCTTCCAGTCTATATGAAGCTGCTGTTTATAACAACAGCTGGTTAAGGAAAAAAAATAATTAGGCAATCAGGTCATTTTTAGGATAAAGGGTGGCCCTTTGACTACACACAAATCCTCTTTTCACCAGTCATTTCACCTGTCTTTGAAGGCTGGAGAGACATCACTAAAGAGAAACAGCTTTTCACCATTCACTACAGATCATGCCTGTTTGCTGGATTGTTTTCAAGGGCTGCAATAAAGGCATAGACTGCCTAAAGGTTTACACTGGATTTGTTTGCCATCTTGCCGCATTTAAGGCCATGACAAAAAGAAAGGTTCTTTTTGCCTTCTTTTCTTTGTTTGGTATAATTCTACCCAGACAATCTGACAGCATGTTGTATTGCCTCAGGCAAGGATACACTCTAGTAGGTTAGGAGAAATAAACTGCACAGTAACATCTTACAACCAGCTAAGGTTGGTTTTCTTATTCAGATCTTAATAAAAGTAAGATACAGTAAGAACTGAGAGCAGCACAATGATGCTGAAGTGCTACAGGAGAAGGTCCCAGTCAACTTTCCACCAAGGGCTGCCTACCTTTTTTCCTACAGGATTTCCAATAGACCTGTAAGAGATCCAACTGTTTTACTACCTTGCCCGAGGGGAAAGGAAACAGCATGAAACAAGTGGCACCTTGATAGAGGAGCCTTCTCGATGGAGCCAGTGGGATGCACTGGCACAAGGCAGCGCTTCAGACTGCACTCAGGTATTTGAAGGAGCGGCAGCATCGCTGAAGACCGTAAGCAGCACAGTAAACAATGCTTGATCACACATAGGTTGTTCACGCTTCAGGAATAACAAGCCAGACAAGATGAAGAGTATCAGCAAGGATGCACCAAGAATGCTGGCTTTTCAGTGTGGCGCTACATCCAGTGCCTTTGCCTATTTCAGCACACAGTGTGCAACCTGAACATGCACACAGCATCCCGGCTGTTTTTCCTGCACTTACAAAAGCATCTCTGCTCCCATCCTTTGAAGGATACAATTGCTTCCTGCAGCCAAAAAGTGAAATGACATTAGGATCAGAAAAGTTGAGCTTCCAAAATTCTGACATATGGATATCAGAGTAAGATTGAAAACATAAAAAACATTGCTGAAGGATAATTTGACCTGAATAGCCATACATTTTCTCACACATTTAAATTGGAGGGATTTAAATCAACAAGAGGCGGAGGGGAGAAGAAGAGAGAAAGCATGAAGTGGAACCATTTTAAAAATTCATGTGATTTTTCATTACCTGAATTATCTTAATCACTAATGACAAAGACCTTGTTAATTCCAGGAGAAGGTGGAATAGGAATATCTACTTTTAAAAAAATAAAAAATTAAGGAAGGTATATAATAAAGCACCATGATGAATATGAGCCATAAAGACTTTGAATTAAGTAAGCTCCCAGGATCTTATGGTTATGCTTATCCTTTAAAGGCATACAACGGGGATTTTCAAACTATTTCTGAGAGGTTAAGGAAAAATCAGTTGTGATTCAAAATAGGGAGTGGGGGGAGAACACCAGATTTGCTTCATGTTTGGAGAACATCATGTGTTTACAACCCTGCTCTCCACCCCCGACAAGCACATTTTAGCGATGAACAGTTGGAGAAGAAGAAGTTGCCAGTGAAAGTCAGACACATGTGCCGAAGACATCTTTTTTTTTTTCTTTTTTCTTCTATGCTAATTTGGGAAAGAAAAGCGTCATCTTTTAGAGCCTGGGATTAAATAGACAGATCCAAGCTCCTCATTATCAGAAAAGCTACTACCCAGGGAAACCAAAAAAGATCAAATTTTTGGCTGTCTCTTGAAAGGGGACCATGATCATTCCCCCTGCCCTGAGTGAAAGGTCCCTGATGCCCGAGGCAATACCTGGCCATGTCGTGCTCCTGCCTCATCACCAAAGTCATGAAGGGAAGAGCTGAAGAAGCTGCCAAAGAGTCAACGGGGCGGCATGCTGCCTCCACAATACGTGGCTGCGCCTCTGGCCACTGAGAACATATACATCTTTTTTATTGCCAACTTACGATAAAGCAAATGTGTATTTTAGCTATTCCATCAGATGATGAAGCTCTGTTTAATTAATCTCTAATCACTTTTAAAATGATACATTCCTAAGAGTCACCAGAGCCCCATTGGTCGTGGCAACTGGCAGTTCTACAGAAAGCAATTCTGAGAACCAGATGAATTTGCTTTAAAAAAATTATTTAAGAGCCACTCAGTCTAATATATCCTATAACCATTCCCCAGCAAGTCTAATTATAGAATTTCAAGCAAGCATTTTAAGGTTTTGTTCCAGTATATCCATTCAAGCCAGGATGCAACTAAGTTTGCAAAAGCTTCAACAATGATTCCTGATGGTGGAACAACACCTTAAACTTCTCAAGGTCATTCCGGGTTACTCTTCTTTCAGGTTTTTTGCTACTCCATTGAATTTTTAATACAGCTTCAGCAAATAACGAGTTTACAGGCTGGGATTGTTCCCAAATCAAGGTACCTGCAACCAGTAATGAAATAAAAATGCAAAATGTCCATCGGTTCCATAAGCTACGTATCACCTGTCAATTGTTGCACAGACTAACAGTCATGGGAGACCATTTCAAAGCCAATATGTTAGCTTTATAGGCAGAAAAAGGGTCAGGATGGCAATGGTGATAAAGTGGGAGGAAAGCAGCGTGCAAGGTATCATTCATTATTTTACTACTACCATAGTACCCAAAAATCCCAGTGGAGTCCTAAGCTTCCGCTCGCTAAGTACTACACGCATATATAGTAAAACCCCTTCTGCCCTGAACAATATATATTCAATATGTCTGAGGACAAAGACCATGAAAGAGGCAGTAGCGCTGTCCCTGCGGTGCAGATGGCCAGCTGGGGCAGGAGAAGGTTACCTGCCTTGTGCAAGGTCAGATGAAAAATCAATGGCAAGCGAGCACAGGTCACCTGAATTACAGTCTGGAGCCCACCACAAGGCCAGCCCTCCCCACTCTGATGTCTGGGCCAGTGCTGCTAAACACTGTAGTAAGGTACTTTGTGCATCCTCCTGGAATGCTGCTTTCTGCTATCATGAGTTGGTAATTCGGCAAGAAAAACAAAAGCATCCCTCGAAACGCCCTGCAAAAAAATGAGCGTTTCAGAGCTGTACTCCAGGCCTCTCTCAGGATTTTAGAACCCAAATGATATATGAGGTAATCAAACAGATATCAAGCACGGAGAATATATGTCCCTCAAGGGATGCGAAACCTTCTGATAACCTCCCTCATCAATACCTCTCCAGTTACAAAACTCTGTGCAGCACTTGGGACTTACTCCTTTTTAGCAAGATTACGTAAAAGCAGGAAGGGCCCTGTTTGTAGAGAAAACTGTGGCACAAGCCATTAAAACCAGTGATCCACGACAGAAGGACAAAGAAACTCAACGCTGCAGTGCTCCCTGGAGAAGCTCATCCTGGCTCAGCAGGAAGACTCACTAGGGGAGGAGAATTAAGCCCAGCAGCGTTACCCCTGGCCCCTAAATGAAAGACCATGCTACATTCTCTATTCCCATCAACTTCATGACTATTACTACCTCGTTCCCCCCCTGGAACAGTGGAAGATGGTGAGTACTTATATTTTATGGATTTGAAAATCGATACAAAATCAGTTAAGTTAAAGCCTTACCTGCTGCAAACAGACTTTGCTGTAAATGGTAAGATTTGAGCTGCACCTCTGTAGCAGATCCCTGGGCTAACTGTAGATCGATTGGGTGTTTTATTTACTTTGGTGAAAGAATTTTTCAGAACTAGAAATTCCTCGTTTCTTAGGAACGTTATAGCAAAGAGAATACATCTCATCATTTTGCTTTTCTGTCAATCAATGCTATTTATCACAGAGGCTAAGAGTTGACTCATTAATGGGATAAGGATTCCTAATCTATCAAGAATATATGCCAACATCTAATCATTAGATCCTCTATAAACCTATACATTATTTACTTTTGACATAACACATCATACAGCTCTCTCTTTTACTCAAAATCATCTCTAGACTCACATTGTTCTTGAACAAGTGAAGATAGCTACAGAGAGAAAAGTGTTTATCACAGAAGAACCAGACAGCCTATATTAGCCTGTATCAGCTCTCAGGTGAGATAAAGCAACACAATCACTGACCTGATTTCAGTGGCGCTAAGCTAATTTGCATCAGCTGAGCACCGGGCCCATCATCAATAGATTTGGAAATGAGCAAGCAGATGCAAAAAACTCATTTGGCATTGAAAGAATGACAGTAAGAGGCTATTATGAAGGTTTTTTACTGAAGTTTTGATTTTCATGGCCCCACTGATGAGTACCTGGCTTCTGCACAGGGACTGTGGATCAAGTTCTCGTGGATACTATAGCACAGAGCTCTTCCAAAGCGTGGTTATCAGTGTGGAAAGGGTTTGTCACGTAGATGATTTTCATGCGCATCCCAAAAGAACAAGCTGGGTGAAAGGGAGAAGGACAGAAAGGGGTTAAAGCAATGATGTACCCCTCTGCCTTCACTCAGGTTACCCATTGTCTACCCCAATACCCATCCTGCAGAGTTTCAGCCCAGAAAGGAGCTTGGTCATGCAGACATGTTTGGTTTTGTAGTTCTGGAAAAGAGAAGATAATCCAGACTCAAGTAAGAAGATAACTTCCATATTTAAACAGCTACACATATTTTCAGACTATTTCAGGAGCATGGGGAAGATAATAAGGAGCTCCACTTCCCAGGCTTACCATGCTAAGAGGATAAAAAGAGAACTCTTGCTAATGCTTGTGCCTAGATAGTAGAGCATTACAGCTTGGATTCACAGAGGGATTTAGGACTCTAAGTCCCACTGAAATCAGGAAATGAATGGGACTTAGGGTCCTAAGGGCCTTTGTGAGTCCCAGTCTAAGTGCCTCCTCCTTTTGAAGCCAATGGGAACAATGCCATGGTATTAAGCAAGGGCAGAGCCTGCCCACAAAGCTTTAACTCTATTAAAAGACTAGAGGTTATCTGGTGACAAACAGGCACAACACCCTTGGGTGGACACTTTGGCCTGAAGGCCTTTAAAGCTTCCACTGCACTCCACAAAATGGAACTGAAGCAAAGTCCATACCCATCAATGAGAGCTCTGCAGTGAATTAAGATTTCAGTACAGGTCCTCGAGTCAGAGGCGGAAGAGTTGCTGCTGGTGCTGTTAGCAAGCCTGGACCATGCACTATGCATAAAGCTCTTCAGGTAGGCAGGCAACAGTGCTCGGTGGTGCAGTTTCACTAGCAAGCCTTACTTTGGTTTTTTGTGATTAAAGCTTGACATCCGCTGATCCACACTAACTTTAAAAATGTTCTGTGAAGTAAATACAGTTGTGATACTTGCACTTCATTTGCTATCACTATTTTAAATACACTTTAATAAAGATCAGTGGCATGCTGTAAGAGGAAAAAGGGTTTCCCAACATAGGTGATATCAGCATAACTGAAATTTCCATACCAGTAAGGCAAGAAAAAAAATCTGCCCCACTTTCTGTACTGCTGTACAAAGGTTAAGAGGAAAAAAAAGGCATTATCTAAGCAAGTGTCAAGTGTCTATATGTTAGTAACTGCTAATAACTCCTTCATTGTGCTGGTCTAATATGTGCCTTTTGGTTATACAGTTCCAGAAAGCTTCATAATGTAAGACGAGGGTATCCCAACCAGTGACCTAAAGAAACCACATCTGCATGGTGAACCCCTCTCTAACCAGGCACTTGAAGGCTTCAGCTCCTCTTCCCTGTACCTGTAGATCAAAAACTTGTGTATTGAGGCTGATACACAAACTTGTAAGTGCTGTGGCACTCTTCTATTTTACCTTGACCACAGCACATATCTGAGAGGACCATGAGGCTGTTTTACATGCTGTAGAGTTTTTGACAAATGGTCTTTCCTTAAAAAGCAGCCCTGAAATCTCGCAGTGTGTGCTGCAGACAATTTGACATGGGGTCAGAAGAGATTCATCTTTGCTGCAGTAATGCTATCTCAACCCTCAGAGCATTTAGCTAAAGCTGCCTCTGCTCTACCTAGTAAGAAGGAGTGGAGGAAAAAAAAGAAAGAAAGTTTAAAAAAAAAAAAAGGAATCAATAAACACCAGCACTTCATCTCTGCTCAATTTAGCCCTTTCTGGGAGCATAGATAATTCCTGATGGCAATTGTCCAAAGTGTCCAAATTCAGACAGTCTGATAGCCCTTTCAGTCAGGTCAGTCCTGGCGGAGACAATAATCAGGCCTCCCACGACGAATTTCATTCAACGAGCAGCGCTGATTACAGGAGTGGTTCGAATCATCGCATGGTATTGACTGGAGATCAATTTTCAGCTTGAGGTATTGTGGAGAACATATAGTACACAGCTAAGCTAAAGGCGGGGAGTAGGAATTCAATAGCCTACCCAACCATGTCAAATAAAAGCCTGCACAGATAGATGCTACAATTTCTACCCCCTGAAGCCCATGTTTTTAAAGGTACACACTATGATGAAACAGAGCCCCTGAGGAACTATATTTCATCATTACGTTTTGCTGCATCATTAAAATTACCATTTGATTCCTCCACCCCAAATTTATTTCAGGCGATGTGCTTTGCATTAAAAAGACAACTTGCCTGAACAGCTCATCCTTTGATCCTATCTTTCCCTAATTAAAATTCTCTGAGCCAGGTAACGATTGCCCTTCCTGCTGCAGGTGCCTTGTCTCCCAGTGCTCCCCTGTTTTTCTTCACCTCCACCCATGCCAGACACCACAGCTTTCAGCTCTGACCCCACACCAGCACTACCTTCGTAAATGGAGAACAGCTGGTGATGCTATGCTCCTTGTAGACCCCATGCTGCCATGCATTGCTGCTTGCTTCTAGCCCTTCACACTCTTAAGAAAAAAAAAAATATCTTTGAGGTGAGGCAATACAACATGTCCTAAAAATAGTCAAAGGGAAAAAAAAGGCTCTTGAGGAAGGATTCCTTTCCCAGTTACGCTCACTGTCATGGATATTACTGAATCATCAGTTCTTCAGAGCATTAAAAGAGGAACCAGGGCTGGATCCATATCAAGTTGCAACAGCTCTGAAGCAAAGACAAAAAGGTGAAGGTCCATTTTGGACACACAGTTGCATGGGCCTCTCCGCCAAGTACCAGGTCCTAGGAAAAGAGCTTTTCCTTGGGGAAACCTGCACCAAAACCAGTTTTCTCCTTTGCTTCTCTGGCCCGCAATGCCTAGTTGTGTTCCTCAGCACACAAGAAGGGATGCTGGGATCCGGTATTGCTGCCACTGCAGAGCGGGGTAGCAGGGTGGGAAGAGACGTGCGGAGTCTCACACAAACGCTCCCAAAACTCCACAGGCACCTTCTGGACAGGGCAATTTGCTGCAGATGGAACGGCTGTGCAAACGCACAACTTGACATGCCAGCTTGGGAACATGGGGCTTTGATCTGGACAAAACATCCATTTTACTTGCAGGGGGAGAAACTGAGAACCAGGCACGCGTGTGGGACTTGGTCTGTTTGCACTGAAAAGCTACAGTGACTGCTTAGGGTGACCACTTTTCAGGTTTGCAACAACAGAAAGCTTAATCTGGTAAAGATCAAGAGTTCTTGACTTTTTTTAATGCAGATTTTTTTACACATCTATTATTTACAGAACCTTTATTATTTACGGAACGATTTCCACAGGGCTTAAAGAACAGTAATACAATGTGTCTTTTAAAAAGGAAGAAAAATAGTTAATCTAAAAATCACATCTAATCACACGAAAAGGAAATTCAGTGACAATAAAACTGCTCACAAAGTCAATGAATAACACTACATTGTAACAAGCTGTAGCATAGCAAGAGGCACAGATTTCCAAACATCTGCCTCCCCACTGAAAGATCCAGCCTACACACAAGCCTAACACAAAAAATAACAAACCAAGAGAAACTCCCAGCTCTAACAGGTGAAATTCTGATCCTTCAAAAATCAACAGCCGTACTGATTTCACTTCCCACATCCACAAGCATAAAGCAGGAGCTTATGCACATGGGAACATTTCAATGTTCTGCATAAGATCCTGTTGTTTCTCTTTATTCTCTCATTTTCTGTTCTCTTCTTGGTTTTTTTAAGCTATTTAAGCCCTCTTACTTGCACACACACTTCTTCCCAACTGTTACTGTTCTCAGGCCCTCTTTGTGTTCTGTCCAACCGTCTTCCTCTGTCTTAGTAAATTAAACATCAAATCAAACCAAATTTGGTCATCAATGGGTAAAGATATAAAACTCTGTGGTAGGCAAAACCATATTAAATGATCCCACGCAAACCTAGCTATAAGACAAGAACTACCAACAGCATTTAAAAATAGGGAGATGTCGGAAGATGAGCTTTTTTTTGCTTTTGCCTATTTTTCAATCTGTCAAAAAGTAAATGTAAGACAAGAACTAAAATGAAGTAACCATGGTAAAAATAGTGCTGAATGTTTGAAACAAGACAGTGAATTTAGTCTTCAGAAGCTCAGCTTACAGGTCCCTCATCTACATAAGTCCTCAAACAATGATGCATGCTAACAGGCTAAAGTGTTAAAATGCATCTGAGTTGCAAACAGGGGATTGGTATCCTGCAGTGGCAGAAAATTACTGCTGGATGACAGGGCCTGCGAAGTTAAATTGTATTGCTTTAAAGGAGAAGAAGATAAGAGTACTGCTAGGAAATGAAGGCTGCTATACAGTAGAGTATAATGTGCGCACACCAGGATCAGAGGTCTCTCTTAGTATTCTGGTATCGTATTGGCCAAGGCGTGCCAAATGAATTAAGGAACTTCATAGCAGCCTGGAAGTAGAAGTCATTTCAATTCAATAAATATATATATATATATACAGATATGGCCCGAAGCTTTACAAATCACAGAATTCCTATTAAGCATTAAAAATATTAAATGAGAATTTTACCTGCTAGCTTTACAAGTTGCCTTCTGCCCTCAAGAAGAACAGATGAGGCGTTCCTCCTTTTCTAACCTTAGCCAACTACACCATGTTTTTCCAAAGATATTCCCATGCCTTTGTTTCCAGCTCCTCCATTCTGCAGTGCTTTATGTTATTAGGGTGCAGCACTTTTCCCAGGGCTTCCACCTAGTATTGTAATGCACCACATCTTATAATTTCTATACTTCTCTCTCCTATAACAAGTACCTCCAAATCATCTAGTTGCTTGTTTCAAAAACTACTACTCCTTTCAGTATCCAAAGCAATTTGCCATCAGATTTGGGGTTTTTTATTTTGAAAATGCTGCATACTTGCCCTTTAAAAATCAAACCTCTTTAAAAAGCCTCAAGTGGGACTTCTAAGTGTGACCCACAAGATCTCCCGTCTGCTGGAAAATCACAGCCGTGACTCCTAGTTCTAATCCATTGCTTCTTATCTTCTGAAAAGTTCATCCCCAGTTGTCCAGTTCAGCTATCCAGCAATAAAATTTAAAAAATTTGAATTTTCATTTCTGTAACATGAAAATCTCTGTTAACTGAACAAATCCAATCAGCAATCCTACAGACTGGCCAAAGCTTGTATTAAAATGAGAAGGGGTGAGATAAGAGGAACAATTCAACAAGACTTCTTTTTCTACATGGAAAATTTGGTGCCAGTTAAAACATCAGCACTCGGCAGCAGGTGGAGACTGCAAAAAAGCTGTGATAGCTCCAGATGCACAATTTAAGCAGACTTTCCTTCTTGTTTTTTACCTCTGCACCTTCCCCATGACGTGATTTACACCTAGTGTGACAAAGCTCAGCCAGCTACAGTTAAGATACCAAAATAATTTGGTCCATCACTGAGAAGTGTTGAGCACCTCCAAAACCTGTTCTGCGTTAACCTCCATGCCTACTGATGAATTTCAGTGCCCCAGGCTTCAACTGATCAAGGGCCTGTCAATACTTCCCTGGAAACAGCCTCCCGTCCTGCAGCACAAGGGTTCATTTGGAAGACCTTGTGTTGATTGCTAACATGTGTCCTCACTTACGATATTTTATTTCACAGTGAAATTCAGATGCCGTTATGATTTCAAGTTTTAAAACACTGTGGCAGTGGATTTGAGTGGATAAACAGACTAAGCATAGTTAAGAGTCCCACTGGGAAGTCTTAAAAAGACTTATTTATGAATATGCAAACACTTTCATGTCACTCAATCCTGATAAACTCCAGTTGCACAAGCCTGCAAGATGAAGGCAATCTGATACTAAACAAAGCCACAAACTGCAAGAAGAGTAACTTGACAAAGTATAGTTATATTGAGGAAATTTATCCTCTGCAGGAGGTTTTCTTTCAAACATATCACTGCTTGGGTTTTGCCGCTTTTCTGAAGACCTCGCATATTGTTCTTTTGCAACCAGTTTTCTCCTCATAGTAGTTTTTGACATCTGCATTAAACCAGCCTATACACTCCCATCCTTTCTACACTAAATAGCATAAGTGGAAGAAATGGGATTTTTTTTTTCCTGACACACACACAGTCACACAAATAAAAATACTGTTACAACTAAAAGGAAGAATTTGCTGCTTGCTTTGTTTGCATGTAGAAAGCTTATCACAACTAAAAATACACCTTGCTTAGTAACACTAAAGATGTGTTGGTGGCGATGCACAGGGTTTGCAAAATTATCTCATTTTAGCTTAATGCTGAAATCAGCAGTAAAAGTGCCATCATTAGCTCAGGGTGGGTGATTTATGCTGCAGCCTTCATTAGGAACGCAGGCCAATAGGAAGCATTTGGAACAACCACCCCTCTTACAGAAAAGTCAGGACGCACAAAAATTTTGGTTATTGATAGCCAGGATGTGTGTCCTATGGAGCTGGGGCCACATCCTGACCCAGCCACCTCCTTGGTTTCATGAGCTCTTGCAGCTCTCCCATCCTTGGTCTTGCTATCATATTATTCTAAGTACTATGGATGATAAAACCTGGGGCTGATGAAGCTCTGACTGAACCCTCCACTCGCATTAAACTGATTTCACCAGGGTCATGGGAGAAAATCATGCCTACGTTATCAGACAGCCTGGGAGGGAGGCAGGGGATGGCACAAATGTGGGAAAACTTGGCAGCTTCTCCTTCGGGTGGGAGATGCCAGAAAGCCCCACAACCCACGCAGCTGCTGGGAGAGGGAATGTGCCACCAGCATCTCGTCAGGGCAGGAGACAGGGCTAATTGCAAAGCTAAAGATCACAGAGTCCCTGCCAGTACATCCGTCCCTGGACACAAGCAGATTAAATAAATATGGTCATATAGGTCTGTGGGTTAAACGGAGGGATGTTAAGTGCCCCGGACTGCAAGCACGAGGTGGGTTTGCTCCTTTGAAATCTATACATTTAATTTCTCCTTCCTCTCTTGTTAGCCTGGTTTGAGACCACCACTGCAGGGGTATTTTCTCATTTGGCCAAGTGCGCATAGACCATTTTCAGAAATGGTTTTTGTCATACAGAATGGACATACAACATCTTTCCATGCTACCCTGCAGCTTGTGGAGATCACACAGTTTTGGGAACAACTCAAACCAACAGGTTAAGAGGAAAGCAAGCAGTCTGAGGAGCCAGGGCTCAGTGAAGGGTGGCCCAGCACTGACTCAGGACATCCTCAGAGATCACTGGACATCAAAGCAGCAAGAGGAATGTGGTCAAACAAGAGTACTGTGAAAATTAAAACCTCCATTATCACATTCTGCTCAGGAAAACTGAGACAGGGTGTTGAACCAAAATGCCTTCCATGTGATTTATGGTCAAAGCTGTTCCACTCTGGTGTGAGAAAAAAACAGTCTGAACAAGGTTTTAGTTCAGTTTTGTCCTTTGCTTGAAACAAAAATAAGTGCTTGAACTCAAAGAGATGACAGTGAATGAAGGGGGCTGATCCTTCGGGCATCTCTGAAGGATGATGGGCTCTCAAACATGCATGGGAGTCCCAACAGCCTGAGGTGTAAGTGCTACAGGATGCAAAAAGGCAAACTTGCTTTTTGTCAGTAATTAAAATATATTAACCCAAATAATGACTCATTTTCTCCTTGATTACTGAAACATGATTATTCACATTTAAGTATTTTGTGAAGCGGTAACAATAAAAGATTATGATGATATTTTAGGGAATGTGAAACAATTATCTTTCCCCCAAACCTCTGATTTAAAACAAGAACTTCTCATGAAAATAACTTTCTCTCTCTGAAAAAATATTCCACCACCTATAAATATAACCTTATGATCAGGAGAAGGATGTGTAAAGGGTACTGGAACAAGGACCAGAATCTTTAAAAATAGTGATAACATGTGAGCTCAGGTACTCAAATGTGAGCATACCAAAGGTGCAGACCCTAGAAAAGTAGCATTTTGCCACTTGAAAGTATAACCACTGCCAGGCAGCTTCTAGATCACAATACAGGAGGTGCTGCATCAAAATAGTGCTCTCTGTCAAAACAGAATCATAGCCAAGATGCTTGATTAACAAAGACACTAACGGAGATATGCCTTTCCTCCCTGGATGAAACAAGTTAGCAAAGACCACCAGTTGTGCTAAGAGAAGGGGTTTCCTAATAGCCAAGAAGCAGAAATATTGGAAAACTAAATCCACACCTACACCACAGTGAAGTTTCTTAGCCACGGCTGAGCCACAGGAGGCACATATAAATTCAATGTAAAAGCAGAGGTAGGAAACCAAAGAGAGGATCAAAGTCCATACAACCCAATTGCAAAAGTCAAAGAAGTCAAACCGGCACCTTTTAACTCAGCTGGTATCTAGATCGAAGGCAGGTAACAGGGAAAAATATTGACTTTGGTAAGTAAAGTGCAAACTACAAGATTAAAATTAATTTTTCCCCACTAACATGAAAACTCATGCCATGAAAAAATCAAAATGCATCAGATGCAGGAGATCTGGAGAGACAGCTCAGAGCTTGTATGCGGAGAGGCTGAGCAGGGGAAGAGAGGAGGCTACCTGGCTTCATGGGTCACCCAGCACACTAAAGACAAATTAAACTGGATACAAACACTGCAGAGACGCTTCCAAAAATAAGAGCAAGGCCTTCAGCTCTCACCTCTTCAAAGGAGAAGAAAATAGAAATGCCTCCCTGACAAGCAAAAAGTACACTGAGAAGGCTGGAAAAGGCAAGACACCATACAAGAAGGTATCAGTGAGATTCAGAGCTTGGGGAAATAGCAGAGGAAAATAACAATTTTAAGAGCAGCTGCTCCTCAGACAGAACGGCAGCTCTCCCCTACCTGGAGGACTTTGCCACATCTGTGCACAGCAGCAACAGCTGCTGCCTTTGTCAGGGAAAAGGGATGTTGGAGCACAGGAAAACCAGAGGATGTGCTATCAATCGCTCCTTGCCACCCCGTCCTGCACGCAACTATTTCTCCTGCAGCTCTCAAGCTTGCTGAAATTCGAAGGATAGCTTGTGACACCATGCTGTGACCAAACAGGTATGGATTTTAATGCAGTCATCTATACATCTTTAAAGAGTGTATTTCTTACATGTTGATACCATGTCCATTCTAGTAATGGGACTGGCAGATAGACCATTTGCTTCTGCACCTATAATAAGTTTAATTCATGGGAAAGTTGCTGCAACCTCATGCTTTGTCACTCTCATATTTTGTGCAATATGTTACTGTAACCTCAGACCCTCTCCAGGAGCAATAGCTGCCCCGAGCCCCAGGATGGGGCCGTCGGAGGGTATGTGAATGGAGAAACCTTCTTACGTGACCTGTGGGCACAGCTCTGACTGACAGGTTTGCCCAGAGGAAACTAAATTTCAGGGTACGCTTCCCATTGGGCAGCTTAAATGCTGAAGGAGGGAACTTGGCTTCACATAGCCCCCCAAGAAAGGGCTGCAATCCACCTCCTGGGGTGGCACAGCTGCAGGAGGCAGCAGTCTCCTCTGTTCCTGGTGTTCAGACCACCGTGTCCCAGCAGTTCATAGGCTAATGAGTCTTAGATGAAAGATTCAGCTGCCCAAGGGCTGGTGGCCAAAATGGAGCCATCAGTAGCCTAAATACTCACCAGGTTCCTTTTATAGTCAGCAGAGATTGAGCCAATGTAGTCAGAAGAATCCAGTGAGTGATTCATCCGCAGGGTCCACCAGCACGTACAAGAAACAAACTGCTTGCCAAGAGGACAGGCCAGCAGAAATTATGCTAGTTCTCACAGCCTCTACATAACTTTTGTAGCGATTGAATAAAGATGTAATTATGTTTCTTCTCAGACTTGTGTTTAATTTTGCAAAGAGAGTCCCAGCAGTCAAATTGTGTAACACAAAGGGGATCAGGCCTTACTCTTCATTCCCAGCTTTGAAAATGTGAATTGAACACACGTCAGAGTATGAACATTGATCTGCCCCCGCAGACAGCGTACACACAAGGCTCTGCCAAGCCGATACAGTGCTGAAACTGCACCAGGATGCTGGGCAAAGTCTGGGAAGCTATGGCACAGACAGGCAGCACTTCAGTTTTTTAGGAAGTTCATACTCAAAACCTGGAAAAATGACTGAGTGGGAAATCTTGCAAAAAAACTTTTCACGATCACAATCTATTGCCTTTTTTTTTTTTTTCTTTTGTATCGAGCATATCTAGCTCTAGTGCAAGACATGTTTAGATTTGGCCATGCAGACTGCAGCCCATCTCACTTTGCAATGTTGTGCCTTGGGTGTCCTGGAGAAGGTAAGAGGGGATTTTTAATGTAGATTCACAAAGACTGCCTGAAAGATGAACTGCTGGAAGAGCCCTTTGCCTGTATCCACTGGTGAAGCCCAGCATTGACTTCAGCCAAGAGGAACCATCACTCACACCACCTCTCCAGCTCTCCTCCAGGCAAGTGCCAGGGATAAAAGGGGCTTTTCCCACCTCACCCACAAGCACCACAGTAAAGGCACAAACACAAAGCAGAAAAACACTCATAAAAGTAAAGATTGGGCAGACAAATTAATAAGAGGCAAAGAAGCCAGGGACTGACTAAGAGCTACTTTACCAATAACCACGCTGGAGTTGCTGGGCATGGAGGCAGGGGACCAGGCCACCCAAAAGTCATCAAAACTGTACCCTTTTGAGATGCTTCAGCTATATGAAGGCATAGGCTGAGAGCGTCCTCTGCAGAGGCTTAAGTAGGGACGTGTGGAAATAGAAGGAATAAGGCTGGAAGTGAAACTGGGGTATATGGAGGGTGTGGAAGGAGGGAGGAGAAGGCTCTTTGTCTTCTGACATGACAATTTAGCAATGCAGCTCACAAGGCTCGGACAGGCTTGTTGTCTGCGTTTAGAGTTGCATGAGGGCTTACAAAACTCAGATCTCCATCACCACCACCCCCAAAAAACCCCAACAAACCATGCAGGTAAATAACTGGTAGTTATGTTGCCACAGGATGCCCAGCTAAGAGAGGGTTGCCTTGGGCTAGCAGCTCTTCAAGGAGCAAAGAAAACACAGTCTCTCCTCCAAAGGTGAGGTACAAGAGCTGAGGACATTTCCTGTGACTCAAATAAAAAAAAAGAAAAAGAAATAGGCTAAGAAAGGGCTTGACCATAAAAACGAAATGGACACAGCATGGTTGTAGTAAGACTGTGCAGATCAAAGCTCAGCTTTGGGTTGGAAAGTCTCCTGTCTGCAAGGCACAGAGGAGACAGCAGGTTACAAGAGACTCCTGTTGCTGGCCTAATATTTAAAAACAAATTATGTCACTTGAAAATACAAGCTCTTTGCATTTCACCAAAAAGAACAACAGCCACAAACACAATTTAAATGCTTTTCTTCTCCCTTTCTCTTTTTGTTACGCAGTGTATTTAGGAAAAGGAGTGAGGCCTGCTGGGTGAGACAATGAGAAACCTTTGTCCAGACCTTGTATTTGTGCTCAGAGAGAAAATCCTTACTGAACCTTTTCAGACCCAGCCTTACAATTGGCTAATGTCAGCCTTTGGGGAACATCTGTTCACTTCCGTATAGTCCTCATGCTCAGTTTAAAAAAAAAAAAAAAAAAAAAAGAAAGAACTAGTAAATTTTCTTCCACACATCTCCCATAGACATCTAAATGACTTCCTCTAACAGAGCGAGCTGCTTCCACACAATCAATAGCGGTTTTCAGTTGCATGTGACACTCTTTGTGTAGGCGGGAAGAGTTCAGCAAAAGGTGGCAACGTCGCGCGCAGCCTGGCTGATGCATCGAAAGCTATACGTGCCTGAAAAACCTTAGGCGGCTTTCCTTTGCTCAGCTGAATCAGGATGTAAATTCCACTTAGATGAATGAGGCAATGGAGCAGGCAAGGTATATCACTTCAGATTTTGGGACAGCATGACATCTGGATAAAATCAGCTTGGATTCATCAACTACCAGGGAGATTGCAGCACTGCTACCTTGCACTCGGATTGGACATTTATATTTGCATACATCTGTCCAGGAAGCTGGCGCAAACTGTTTGCACAGGAGATGGAAGGAATAATCCCGCTTTACTTTGTAAATTGCACTCCTTATCCTAATTAAAAAGGAAAAACGAAGCATCACACTAACATTATTATTCACCCCTTGAATGCACTCACTTGGAAAAATAAAACAGTTACACCAAAAAAATATAAACTCACAGTTCTGGTCACTTATTTGCAATCCTGCTTCCACATCACAAATAACCACTTTGCTTGCTGGGCTGTGTTATCTTCACATCTCTATGCATATATGTTAATATACCTTGCAAAGGCATGGCAGGTGAGCACCGCAAATCCTCCTGTCAAATGACTGGAACACAAAAAAGACATCTGAGAAGTAAGACATGTTTAAAACGTGTCCAGAAATTGGGCAGAACTTAAGTGCTTGGCCATACTGAAACCTTCAGTGAAAGATAATTTCCTGAACGCCCAGGTTCATTTCAACACAGATGCTGTGCAAAACTGATCACTGACTTCCAGGCAGGGATTGTGTCAAAAAGAAGAAGATAGCCACATTTTTCTGCACATGCAAGGACCTCTATTTATTATTTTATTATTATTTTAATGCAGAAGCAGTTGTCCCGGTGCTTATTATTTGGCTGAATGAGCTGAAGTGAGACTCCCAGGGCAGCTGCTGACATAATGAATGATTGTGTGGTGAAGCCCAGAATGTGAATGATGAAGAATTTTGAAAGGCTCTGGAATTTGTGAATAACAAAAGTAGCTACAGTCCCCAAAATCTCACCATTTGTTCTCAGCAACAAAGGAGGACTCAAAGGCCTTTGTTTAACAAAATGATTCAAAAACAGGATAGGAAAGGAATTAAGGGTTATCTCTACTGGCATAATACAGCAAGCAAATTGTGTCCCCAAGTATAAAGAATTATGAATGTATTCTGTTGAACATATTGTTAACTGAATTACTACGGTCCTGTTTCTTTTATCCCTTTTCCAGTACTGTTACCATGTTTCCTGTGTTAGTAATTCTCAAGGTCTTAAGCCTTTCAGCCCAGACTCTGCAAGAGGGGAAGCTGCTTATTCCATGGGAGACTCTAGTCCTCCAACATGCAAATGGGAAGCATCCAACCATGCAACCCCCTTCCTCCCAGGCTTTCCATCAGCCGTGGCCCCTTAGCTGATCTCACTTCTTCAGCAGTATTAAAAATAACCACAGTTACATTTCTCTTAAGTAAGTATTCAATTTGCATTTAAAAGAAAAAAAAAATCACAACCCTATTACTGGTGTCTCCAGTATGAGACAAGAGCTTGATGGTATAAGGCACTGGATGGGCACGGGAAAAAAAGACAGTCATGCCCCAAAGCAGCTTGCCTTTCCCCTCGAGGGAAAACAAGCCTTCCGGTTTCAGAACACTTACTGTGGGGATTCCATATGAAGTCGTCGAAAGACAAGCAAACCTGATGAAGATTCATGCCACACTGACAAGTGCTATCCAAACAAATATAAATTCAATTAAAAGACTGTTGTGTGAGCAATAAACCAAGAAGTGCGCTGGATCAAGGAGTGGAAAGCCAGCTCACCCATGAAGGTTGTCAAGCATGAGAAATTAGACAGCAGACACGAGTGATGCTGATGTTGAACCCAAAGGCAGCACCGTAAATCAGAAGCACGGCACTCCTGGGCAAGGAAAGGAGGGACCGACACCCACAGGACGAATCTGACTCCTCTCCTTCCTCCTCCTGTTTGGGACACTCACCTGAAGTGTTGGCAAGGGTTTAGCACCCCACAGGCTCCATTGCCCACAGGATGATCTATGCCAAAAGCCTGGCCATGACACACACTTGTAGGGATAAGCGTAAAGGACTCCTCCACAGGACAATTACACCAGTTAATTTTTCTTGCATTTAGGCATTCATTATATTAAACCACGCACTTCCTACTGCAGCAGCTGAAGTCAATACTGCCTATGGTGTCTCTTTTGCCAATCATTATAACACTGTAGCTGCAAGCAGTGCAATAAAAACTGCTTGTGCTACCCTGACTGCCTCGAGTCAATGAGAATTTGGCAATCCTTTCAAAGGAACCAGGGTTTCACCTTGGGATGCAACTCAGACCTGGAAGAAAGTCGTGCTGCCATTAATTTCTACAGGTGCCTCATCAGCTCATCCCATCTCTCTAAGGAAACACTGATTAGACTACAGTAAAAATGCAGCAGGAACCTGTGGCTAAAAAGCATCTTCAGTTCCTGGCCTCCTTCAGTCCCCTGGGCAGTAGTATCATTTAGAGAAAAAGAGAGATTCATCAGCATATCTTTACAAAGACTTTAGTGCACCTTTCCTGACATTGGGTGCTAGGTTTTCTTGCTGAAAGTTATTTTTTTAATGAACAGTGAAATTAGCACTAAATATTCCAATTTCAGGAGCTGTGCCAAAGTTAAAAAAAAAAATAAAAGCATGTGATTCATTATAAAAAAATCACAAGATACGACAGAAACATTGAGAAGTTGCCTAGAGAACATAAGATGAAGAAATATGCTATCAAATTGTCATGCGCAACATGAAATAAAGCCCCTACAAAACAATGCAGACTTGAAGAGGCTGGAGAAGTATGCTTTCCAAGTAGTGGCGTCTCTTGAAATATGGTTTTAACACCTGTTATTAATTCTGCTGTCTGGCACATTTGCACCATTACTTCCTCCATCTCAGCTACAAATTCAAAAGATCGTGCCCAAGCTTAACATTAAACTGTGGAAACACTGCAGTCAGAGTTCACCCATCCTGCACGTTCAAAGAAAAGCCTTCTGCTATCTACCTTGTGTTACATTTAAGAAAACTCCCAGTTCTAGTCCCGGACCTATTATCCCTCCCTGTCAACCCCATTTTAGCCTTTTGCCTTCAGCAATGGTAATTTATGGATAAAGATATATGGCATGGCAGTGACTGTATCTGAGCTGCTGACTTCCACTGCTCTTATGTATCGAGCCTCCAAAAAGGTATGTGGATTCCCCAGTGGAGAAACAAATATTCTTCACTATTTGCCTTCTAATATTACCAGAATGGAAAATAACAACAGTAGAAATATCAAAAATGCAGGAACCTGACAGCAAGTAAAGCAGCAGAACACAGGAGCAGATGCCCCCAAACAGGGCTGCTCCTCCCAGCTCAGGGTAAATCAGTGCACCCCTCAAAGTTCTGCATTTATTAGGAATTTCTGCACTGGCACAGTTTGGCTCTGGGCATCACTTGGAGCTACACCACCATTTTAAGCTCTCATGGCATTCCCACCTCAAAATTTGGCAGAAAGACTTCACCATGCTGAAGTAAAAACATGTCTCTACTTGGTTCTGCCATATCTAAAACGAAGACCCTAATAGCTCATCCACAAGGGTGCCACAACCTTCAAACCATGACAGCTTTCAAAGCCCTTTGACACCTTCCAAAGGACTGTTGTGTAGGAAGAAACCATTGGGGTTACATGCTATTGGAAAGTGGGTCTGCTCTTATCACCCCAGCACCTTCAGGATCCTATCTGCACAGCAATGCCAACACGAAGATGGAGTCCCTGCCTCAAAGAGCATCCCACCGATGAGACACAGTGGAAGGTAACAGAGCCAGTGGTAGCTTGGGGGAAAATCAAGCAGAGTTGGGCACCAGTGGCCGCCGTGTATCATTAGGCAGGAATGCTCATGTGCCTTTCCCAGCATCACCCTGCCTTCATCCTGCCAGCATACGAGAACTGGGTTTGGCCCCCGAATTTTTCAGCTGCCTCTGATCTCAGTGGTCATTAATGTGTGGACAATAGGCTTAGCCCCTATGTCCCCATTGCTGTGCCCTGCAAATGACCTTTAATTGGCGAGGGACACAATGGAAGACAAGGGCCAATTCAGAGTCGCTCCTGCCGACCATGTCACTTCTTATTTACACTTGCCAAAGCTCAATCGCTGCTGCTTCTGTGGAAAAAAAGAAAAAAAAAAAAAAAAAGGGGGGGGTATGAATTCACTTTGTCAGAACTCCGTAGGAAGATGTGGATGTTTTTTTGGGCAAAACGAAGCTCCAGTTAATCTGCGTACTGCGGCACACAACCACAGTGCCCACAGGGCAGGGGGGAAATAGCTGCTCTGCATGAAGGAATACTCTGGCAGTATGATTTTATTTCACCAAGACATCCAAGGATGGTATTTTACCTTATGCACTAGGAGTCTATTAAATTTTGTGTTGCAAGTTAGAACTCTCTCAGTAGTCTTCAGAAGCACTAAAAAAAGGAAAATCTCACTGGTTTTCCCCTCTCTCTTCTCAAATTTTACAGCTAAATAAAACCAGCAACAAAATGAGCTCTGCTCCCTGCTGAAAACAGTGGACTCTGCTGCACTTCCCTGTATCGGGAGCCCTATTTCCCAAGGCCTCTGGCCCTTTCTAGGTCTATTCCCCTAGCATCTCTAGACACTTTCCCTCCTCTCCTTCCATATCTCAGGTTGAAGTTATTCCACCCAATTTAATAAAGATTGAAATTCAGCTCCTAAGTGGTGGTCGTGCATAATCTAACCTCAGCATCCTGTGACTGCATCTCCTTTAAAACAGTCATAGCCTAAATGAATAAGAAGGAGCGATGCTCCCCCTGGGAGAAGCAGCATTTTTTCCATGGCCCAATCACCATTTTATTACGCTGGCTGCAGAACACATTTTGAGGTTTGGTGCATGCTCCAAAAAACTGCAACATTTGTTCACGTATAAAACTTTCCCAGAAGTAATATGATGCTAAATTAGCTATCATTTCTTCAAGTGAGCTGTTTTTCTTTTCTGCTGATGATTTTTATGCTCGTGGTGCACATTAAAGGTAGCCTCACCAGGCAGGTATAGTGCATTAAAATGGAAATGTCAATATGGTGAAAGAGGATATGTCACATTAAACAACATCATTATGTGTTTTTATAGTCCAGGAGGCAATGACCACAAGAAGCAAAGCAACAGCAACTTTATCCACACATTTTTAAAAACTTCTACTTCAGTCAGGTGTCATGGCAATGTGCTGCATAAGACCTATTATTGGCAACAGGAATGGTCATTTATAGAAATGTTATATTTAGAACTACATGCTATATTTACACAGTAGGTCAAGAAGATAAATTCTAGAAATAGCTTTTGCCTTAAAACATGAATGTTTAAAGTTGCCCATCTTGTACAAACACATGCTTTGTGCTTCTTAAATTTTCAAGATTCTTATCATAATGATGCCTCAGCTATGTACATGTGGGAATTTGAAACTTTAAAAGGATCAAGTAAACATTCCTTTTCTGCATGTCATCTCAAGCACCCACCAAAAAGGCCACCCTTGAGCCCACAGTGGTGTTGGTCCATGCACAGCTCCAAGGTATGAAGTGTTTAGGTATCTTGTCAGCACAGTACAATGAGTATTTCACTGGTACCTGACTGAAATAACATGCATTTCTAGACTACTTTCTCTCTGGATACAAATTTTTCCTACTTAACACATTAAAAAGCAGATCTCTATAACTAGGCTTTAGTCATCTGAGCATAGAATTTGGAGAATTACGATTTTGTTCAACACACAAAACTACCTTCAAACTGGGCTTGAACAAACGAGTTTAGATCAGAAATGCTGCAAAGATCTCCAAAGCAGGGAAGAGTTTATTTAACTGTCCACCAGTACCCACCAGCTTTGCCATCACCAGGAGGGGGAAAAAATATAGTGTATTTCCCAGGTGGCCCTGAAAACAGAAGCCCTTGTTCAGTGCCAAGGTTTTTGCTTGGAGGTGATAAAGTGGCACTAACCTTAAAATCTTGTTTCTTTGATCTTCCCTTAACAAGACTGCTCACCCACAGAGGATCATTAGCCAGCAATTAGGCTGACTGGCCATGGGAACAAGCCCTCTCTGTCGCTCACCTCATCCCCATCCTCCTGGCTCATGGTACAGTTTGGTGCATGTCCTAAATATCTGCAAAAGCTGTCTTCCCAGCAGAGGAAGGAGGTTACCAACAAGCTTCACTGGGAGGTTTTGCTCAACAGTTCAGCATGTAGCAGATCACAGCGTTTCCCTCCCGTGCCTCCCTAATTTTCTCCTTTCCTTAGGACTGTGAGGGCTGCTGAACTCTCAATAACCTTTTCTACATCTTTTCTACATGTAGGAACGAAAATATCTAAAGGAAAACATAAAATTATTTCATTGCAAGGGTATGCGAAGAGATCCAAATGGGACCTCTATTGTACATGGAGACCCGAGTCCAGCTTAAGCGGCTTTTCACTTACTTTCATGGACAACACAAACCAAAAAAAATTCATGCTACTAAGAAACCCCTGTCTTGCAACATTTCCTTCTGATATTAGTAAACGAATGGAATTTTTAAAAAAGGAATTACCAGGTCCAGTAGGTATAACATTTAACTGGGAAATAAAATTCTCAGAAAACTCCTTCACATGCAGACAATTACATGTCTTAACGGGGGAAGGTTCAGGGATGTGAATACCACTTGCTAACCTGCAGACCAGCAAAAAGCTTCCTAGAAAGCCAAGGGGACTAAAAACCAGTGTGAAGAAGGTGGCAGCATTTTTAAGTGTTGTATTAGCCCTTGGGGAAGCACAGACCAAGATACTCTTCTTCCTTCATGTTTTTTCTCCTTGTACCCCAGGCCTTGGGAAGGGGGTGAGCCCTCAATTTCCGCTCACCCAGCTCAAGTACTTGTGCTTTAAATTGCGTAGGGCTCTAGCATCACTTTGCAATCGCACTTTCCACCACCAGCACCACATTACATTAATGTTACAGCTACAGACATAATTTCCATGGCTCAGGGGGTGCACAGCTGAGTGGAAGGGGAGACAGATGCTCTGATGTACTCAGGGCACCTGCATGACTCGGTGTATCACCTTGCCCCAGCTCCCCACCTGTAAAACAACATAACAGGAAGATTTCCATGTCAAAATTTGTGAGGTGCTCAGCTGTGACAGCAAAGAGGGTCAAAACAAGCAAGTAGAGAAGAAATGGCTCCTCCTATAGCTAAGGATGCTCAGATTTCTATTTCAGAGTAATATTATTTCCTAATTGGTTATGTTAAATTTTCTGTTGACACTTCATGAGTGATGTCAGGCCATTCAGAAACATGAATAAAACACTGAACTAAAATTTAAAAGTAATTATTACGATGATTATTATTATAATAAATGATAAATAATCAGACATTTTGACAGTGATCATACAACTGTTAATAAATAATCAGACAAATCCATCTCTCTAAAAATTGGTGAAGACACGAACAAGCAATGAGCAGCTGTCTGTGTTTGCATTTTGAGAAATGAACAAGCTTTAACAGGGTTTGTCTGATAGAACCGTCACCATCTACTATCTGTAAGTGAAGCAGCTTCAAACCCAAGACATGCCAAAATTCAGGTGTCCACCTCTTTTCACAGTAAATCAGAGGAGAGTAATAAACCCAGGGGCAACTGATACTGAAATTACTCACAAAAGAGAACTGTATTTAAACCCTACTTCTTAGTAGGGAAAATTATAGGATGAATTGCATTATTTATCCACCAAGATGGTTAGCATCAATGCAAAACATATGAAAATCTTGCACTTGATTTCATGGTGGAGACAAATGCACAGCAAGCATCCTTTTACAGACTGCTGTAGCACCATCCTGATAATGCATTGCACACAAGTTTAGAAAACTACAGACCTAAGCAAAGATTTACTGTATCAGCACTTGGGGAGAAGAGTGTCACACAAGTTGAACACCAAAAACTAAAAGCCACCTTGGTGCAAGCATCTCTGTCTCCGAATGGAGCAGAAGCCACAGCTGGTGATCTGCCAAGCCACCAACTCCTCCATTCACCCAGACGGGCTAATGACAACCAGAAGAATCATTGGAAAGGTGAAAAGCAAACACACTCAATAAAGCTCATGTCACTACAGGCAAGGTACCAGCACATCAAAATTAACAGATTGATTCAAAATTCTCCCTGCTGTAGAAAAGCTGGAGGAATGGCCAGTGATGCTTTTTGAGACAAGAGTGTGATTCAGCTAAAACCATACCCATCCCAACTCAGGAAAGATCTCGGGTCCATGCTCAGTACCAGAGCTTTATGGAAGGGGAGGAAGAGTTGAAGCCAGCCCCAAGGGACACGTTGCCTTTGGCTCCCAGGGCAAGACAGATGACATGTGAACTCATCACCCACCTTAGCAATAAATGCAATAGCCACCCTCAGGAATTTACACCAGCTTGGGATCAGTTCATGCCAGAACAGGCATCCACCCTATTTTCTAAAGCCAGAGTGTAATTTAGCCTTTGCCAATATGGCTTCATATTCATATAAAATTCAACGGCATTTTTGCAATGGCACTTTAAAACATGCTTATACTATTAGTCAAGATTTCACAGCAATTGGACTGATGCCACCAGATAGTCTGGAAGATAAACCAGAACTGCTATAGAAATTGCTCATTGAACATTTATTTAACATTTTTAAATAGTTGAAAGAAATCAGGACCCTCAGCACGGCAGCAAACAGCCTTTCCACAGAGATGCCAGTAGCATCCCATGGCGAAATATCAAACCAGCAAATCCTTCCTAAACTAACTGTGGTTGTTTCCACCTTCAGAGCCCCTTCTTCGGGGCTGGCAGGACTCCTTTCCCAGACTCAAAGCTGCAAGACCTCGGAGATGCTCTACTGGGTTTACACTGGCCAGCAGACCTAATATGTTGGGTTGACACTGGCCAGCAGCCCATGGATTCTCACACCTGGCCAACAGACTCCTGCAAAAGCTGGGCTTTGCTCCAGAAGCTGCTATCTTTACAACCGTTTCAAAGAAAGTATTTAAGTCTCTGAAAGTTTTCCCCTTTGAAGAAACCTCGCGCAGGGGCTTAAGGTCTGGAGGATCTCTGAAAATACTGTTGGTGAGAGGGGTGATAAGTACGTATGTGTGTTTAGGAGGGTTATGTTACCTCTTTTACATCTCCCTGTATTTATAGGCAGGAACAACTGCTCAGAAATGCTTTGAGAGAGAAGCAAAGCAGAAGTCTTGAGGAGTGGAGAAGAGCTAAATTTAGCAGGTGAATCCCTAAGCTTTCCTACAGCATCCCCAAGCATGCTAGCTGGCAGCAATATTCAGAAAACAAACCCTTAATTCCTAAATTGAAGGTGTAACGATCATTTAAATTCTCCTAGGAGCCAAAGCAGGCTCTCTTCGTTGAATTTCTTTCACTTTTCTTTCAGCTTGTTCCAGCATTTATTATTATAAAGTTCTCTTAATTGCAAACCACCAGGAAATTTTGGCCCCCCCTGTGGATGCACCTCATGAAGCCAATGGAAGTATCTCTATTCCAGGAAACCAACGCTTCAGAAATATTTTTACAGGCACTCAGAGCCTTCTAGTAAGTTTAAAATCATTGTCACACTAAGGCTGTGATTCAAGGAGATGGTGCAATCCAGGGTTGGCACATGACTAGCTTTAACCCTGGCTCAAGGTATCCCAACGAACCCTGATGGAAGATTAATGGGTGTGGAAAATGATAGTCACGCTCTGTAACACCACTTACAGCTGGTGAAGTTTCTCAGTCGTATTTTTTTAAATGCTCTAGCATTAGGGGCAGATTTTCAAAAGACCCTTCTCCCATCCAGCCTATCTTTAATGACTTCTCTGGCTGGACCCCATCAGTAGTCAGGGAAGCAGGTTGTACACAGAAAGAAGATAGAGGATAAATGAGGTTTGTTTTAGGAACGAATAATTTTCACCCAGAATAACCCTTAAGCAAAAACTGTTCCCAATACATGGCACCATTCCTTCTTTCAAAACTACGTTCAGCATTTCTCCAAGGAAACCTTTCTCAAACACATTGCTACAAGACTTACTTCTGTTCCTCCCCTAAATGTACGGGTTAATGCAAATAAAAAAATAATAAATTTTAAAAAAGGGATGGAAAAAATGCATGTCAAGCTTGCAGCTCCACCCAGAATTGAAATCTGAGATTTTTCTGCATGTGAGGCTTTGCAGACACATACCTTGACCCAGGCATTCAGCAGCAGCCTCTGTACATTTAAGCAGTGGAGCCAGGGGCAGGATCAGCCTTTCACAGCAAGCAGGCTGTGACCAGCCCTGCAGAAGAGCCCTGGATCAATCTGAGCACAAATTTATTTTTAAAGTCAGATAAGAATTGATCTGCCCACTTGCCTAAGGAGTGATAATACACACTGTATTAACAGTAAAATGCTTCTCTTCTCCTCAGTCTTTGTAATTAAGATTTCTATATCACTTCAGGGAAAAGCAGCTTCTTGTGTCCTGCCTTACTCTTGGAAACACGAAAGGCCTCCATGGTTTCTACCATGAAATAGAAAAGACAGTGAAAAATGATCCTTGGCCAAAGGAAGGGGACTTTAATTTGTTTTAAATAGGAAACTCGCAATCATTTCAGGTTATCAGCAGCGCCTAAGCAACTTAGTAAAACAAATCCCCATAGCTTCCAGTGGTGGGTCTGCCTCCAAAGCTGTTAAATGTGATTTTCAAAACTGCTTCAGTGACATAAGCACACAAATCCCACTGACTTGTAAGTGCCCTAAGTGCTACCAGAAAGATTTTTAAAAGGTGTTTAGGCTCCTATTTCTCACTGAAATCAACAAGAATTAGCCACAGACCTTCAAAAATATTCCCCAAAGGCAATGCAGAATCAAACTTTCATATTATTTAAGGGAGGCTTTTTCACAAAGTTCATAAATTACTGCTCAGTTCAGCTCCTATCATTTAATTCATGAGGAAAAAAAGAAATAAGAGATGGAAATAATAATACAAAACAAAGGAAAAAACCCCACATTTTCTCTTTTTCTAGCAATGTTTTTCTTTTCATTACTGATTTTCAGAATGGCACTGAAAATAACATGGAAGCAGAAAGTAAAGATAAATCAGTAGAAAGATTGAAAAAGCTCACTAAGATACTTAGTAAAATATCTAAATTTGTAATTTCTGCTAATATTTTCACTTGCATATTCCAAGGTTTCTTCACTCAATCTCATTAACACAGAAACCCACAATGCAAGACTCCCATTGAAACATCAACTTTCACAGCCACTAAAGAAGGAATGCAAACATTCATTTCAAAAGAGGTTGGTTTTTTTTTTTTCTTTAACATAAAAAGAAAGATACCTATGCAAGATTTAACCAGCCATGACATGGAGTGTTTAAATGGGGCATATTGTCTATGGCTAAGAGGATTTAAATACCTGGCTGGGCAGCACAACCTATATGGTTAAGTCTGTGATCTACAGAGAGGACTGAAAATCAGCGTTATGGCATCTATCGAGTTTTTCCCAACCTTTAGGACTGTCTGCAAATCCCGACTAACAACTGATTGCAACAACAAATTAATACCTCAGTAACTGTTTCGGTGACTGCGTGATACTGATGCAAACTATCTTGGTACTCTTGAAATTGCAGTGATAAATACAGGCGGCAGGGGTGGGGGATTTGTCTGTCTCTAAAACGGGATGCATTCCTGGCTAAATGCTTTGCCCTGTGGATATGCAGGGAGATGAATAAGGTCAAAAGTCCAGCAAAGCTCAGCTGGTTCAGACCAGCACCGGTAACATCCTTCAGTCAATGTGGGAACTGCCCGGCCAAGCTTGCACCCAGCCTCCTTATTGTTTAGTGCAATAAAGTAATGGCCTGCAGAAAATGGAAACCTACTTCCTGTGAAAAATGACTGCGTTTGTTGGATTTTTAAGAAAACCTAATCTAACATTTTAAAATGCAATGATATCTGTAGTGAAAGCATGAAAGAGTTTACTGAACCAGTTATAAAACTTCTCTCCACAGAAAACACAAAATTGGAAGATTTTCTATAAATACTCGGGGGGGGGGGGGGGGGGAACAACAAAAAAAACTATTTTGGAGAAAATTAAATCTATGTTATATTACCAACATTTCTGATTAAATAATTTACTCAAAAAGACTATTTTATGATAATACAAAACTTAGAAAAACCCCCAACATTATTGCAAAACATGTCTTCTGCAAAGATATTAGATGCTAGGTAGTAAACTTGTGCTCCATTTTATTCCTTTTCAGGTTAAACAACCTTTTCCTTTTAAGACTAAATTGAGACTCAAAGTCCAAAATTACTGCTTTTAAAATCCAAGAGTACAGTAGTTTCAGATCAAAGTCCTTGTACCAATTTGTTCAGAATATTCTTTTTGACTCTAAACACACTGTGTTATCAAACCTACCAACACCAAATAATTTTACATATTTGTGTTCTGTACTGGGCAAGACCACAGCTCACACAGGAGGACCAATCTGTGGGGAAAGAAAGGCAGTATGTTTTGCTGTGTTAAAGTGAAAACAAGGAAGAGAGTCCTACTTCGTCAGGATTTGTTACATGAGCCCTGCTCCCAGTCAGCAAGGGATATTGATTTATTTCTTCTTTCCCCTCATATTCCACTTTTCTTGCTTCTTGTGCGCACACACACTTGGTTTTATTTTTTCTTTATTAAGAGGAGTGGCTTTCCCCCTATTTTTTCTCAGCTTTAAACTGCTTTTTTGAAGGAAACAGCAAACTTCACACAGCTGGACCACCACCAAAGAGTGCACAAATGATAGTCAACACAAGCCCATTTTGGATTAATTACAACATGGCAACTGAGCCATTCATTCATTTGCCAAAGTTATAAGCTAAACACCTAACAAAACACCTAACTGACAAAATTTCCGGGGCAAAAAAGCTCTACATAGGCTTTTCTGCCGCAAAGCACTGCTGGTGTGCAAAATGCAATGACTTTCCACCATGAAACACATGAGCCTGTGGGCCAGTAAACATGGCTAGCCTAGTGGCTTAATGTGCTACATTCACCTATGTGGTATTTAAATGCAAGGAAAGCATTGTACTGCACTTGCCGACTGAGAACTGGAAGGATGAATAAAAGGCTTTTTGGCAGAGCAAGGAGGAATCAGCCCCAAAACTACTCAAGGAGGGCTCTGAGGCATTGAACCTACTTCTGGCCAGGGAACACACATTTAGAGAGCCAGTGTCGTACTAAACCCACATGCAATGCCAGCCTGGGTGGAAGACACCAAGGCAGGTATTCCTCACCATGGAGGACCTCTACTTCTGTGAAACCTCCCAGCAAGTTCTCTGGAAAGCCAGCCCCAGCTTATGACCATACCAGCAAGGAGAAAACAGGCAACTCAGCAACATTCATCTCTCACAATGAAATCTGATCATCCCCAGTAATTTCCTTAGGATAGATTGCAGCAGAAGCCTAGAGCAAAATTAACTGGATGTTATGTCAAAGCCATTAGGCCCAGACTGAACTCAAAAGAAAATTATGTTCACTGATGTCTTCATATTTACTTTAAAATGCAGCCCATTTTGACAGGCTCATGAGGTAGAAGATCTCATTTTATGAAGGTCTTAAGGGACAAGAGGAGCAGAAATATAACATGCTGCTGTCTCAGTCAGCAAAATGATCACAAAATTACTTTACAACTGACTTTCAAAACTACAAATCCAGTTATTTTGAGTAATTTCAGCCTTTTAAAAAGATACATGGTGTTTCAGGTTGACCAAAAAAGCAACAAACTTGATAAGTATGATTGGGACAATTTTCCTTACTTGTAAAATAATGTTTCTGCACACAGCCACCTTCATCTCCTTCAATTCAAGAGCGACGTACGGACCACAGCCTACCAACCAGACAACAGAACACAGACGTCATTTGCAGTCAAGCCACCAACACTGCCTATCTCAGGGTCTTCAGATGGAAGCAGAACCCAGGAAACTGAGAAGCAAGAAAGAGAAATAACCTTCTCTTGATGCTGCAAGTGAGCGCCATGTCCTCAGCCCCCCCAGCACAGTGCTCCTGGGATATGACTTGGGGTGCTACCTACCATCAACACTATGTGACATGTAATGCTACCATAAAGCATAAACCAATTAACCAGCAAGAAAGAACTGGCATAACTCTTCTCTAACTTGAGAAAAAGCAGTTTTGCATTGTCAGTAAAAAACAGGAGTAAAGGACAGCCACAGCATCAGCTGCATCATCTTGTGATGTGGGATACCTAAAAGCCACTCTGCATTACTCCAGAAAATGAGCTACGCCTGCCTAAAAGGCTGCAAAGGGTCTTGCTGAACTCAAGATTCACCCCAAAATCTTGTTAGCATTTGCTGGGTACCAGCCTAGGTCGCCTTCACCTCCCTGTTTATGGTTTCTACTCAGAATGAGCAAGACATCAAAGGCATGCAGCAGCCCTTTTAGGATGACATGGTGAAAAGATAAAAATGAGGAGAGGCCAACGTTGATACCAGTAAAGGCATAAGTGATTTCCAGAGCTGGTCTGTGAAAGCACCTTGCCAATGGTGCCAGGACAGAGCTTCAGAAAGGCTCATCTTCCCTGTAGAGACAATGCTCCTGCAAAAGCTGTGTTTCTCATACAGAAGATGGGAAATACACAGTTTACTGCCAAACACACAAACGGGGGCTTACAGAGAGCTTCTAGGAGTAACTGGCTTGGAAATAATCTCTACTCTGCAAGTGAAGTACAGTACAATTAGAAAATAACTTGGTGTAATACCAATTCCCTGGCTGTAATTACTGCATTCCCCAGCCCTGAAATTACCACAGAGCTCAAAGTCTTGTTTGTACGCGGGTGCTGTGCTAGGGGCCAACAAAATCCAGGCTGCCCTGTGCCAAGACTTTCTGCACAGACTTTACTCCTGCAGAAAAACCTGCCATGAGCACAGCTGGGTGCGCCCAGCCTCACTGGTAAGGAGGGTTTTTTTTCTTAATAGTTTTTGCTTACTCCCACTTTCAATATTTAAAATCTGATGCCCTTAAAATTAAAAAAAATATATATATAAGTCCACTTTTTTCCTTCATTTAATCTGATTCATTTCTTAGCTTCTGCCTCCACTGCGTTTTAATTTCATTTTCTACTCTTTGTTTCTGTTGGCATTTTTAAATAAATCTTTTGCTCCATGTTGTCTCAAATACAGAAAACAGAAAAAAAAACCAACCAAAAAACAGGAATTTAAGGACATCCAGTGTGCTTGCTAGCATCAAACAAGTACAACGCAACTAATGCAATAAGAGCAATGCTGCCCGACTGCTAATCGCAGTTAACACATTAAATTCCCAAGAGGGCCACTTTTTCAGTCTGTCCGCAACATTTACTCTTCCTCAAGCCCTTTCAAGGGAAATTCTCCAGCATTACAAGCTGAGGATATACCCCAGGAGAGCAGGAATGAGGCTGGACAGGGGCATTGCCTGGGGTCACCCATGGCTGGTTAGGGAGAGCCAGAGCCACTGCCCTACCCAGGCTGGGAAGAGCCAAGGGGGAGCAGGAGCCAAGCACCCTGGACCAGTCAGGGTGTGGACAGCAGAGATGCTGCTGGTTTATATTGGAGGCAAGAAGGAGCTATTTCTGCAAGCCCCAGCAAGCCCAGGAATTTAAAGCCCTTTCTGGGAATCCATGGCATGTGCACCCCACACTGCCCTGACGTCAAGGACAGCCTGAATTAATTAGGGACGAAAAAATTAGGCAAAACACCTCTTGTAAAATTATCAAAGGACATCTGATATCTGAAGCACACACAATGTTACAATAACTGCAGTATCTGCATAACCTGTCAGAAGCAATAGAAATAAATGAATGTTGCTGTTATTAATGCTGAAGTTGTCTTTAAACCCATTAAAATCACTGTAGTCTTGGATCCAGAGAGGAGAAAGGTGGTGTATGACATCTGTGCTGATTACGAAGAAGAGGAATCTGGTCAAGCTGGTAGATACAGCATTTCAAGCAGAGAGAGTACTCTGCAAAAGCTATTATTTCTGGACGAAAAGGAGGAAGAGGATTGGACTGCACCAAGAAACTAAAATTGAGAAAAAAAGAAAAAATATTTCTTGAATCTGGATTTACATTTTCAGCAAAATGAAATCCCTCCGCCCCCCCAAAAAAGATGCAATATATATTTATTAGAAATCAGATTTTTTTAAAAAGAAAGTAAGTATGAATGTGATTCACTATACAGACAAAAACTGGCAAAAATAGTAAAAAGGAAACCCAATGCGAAGCTTGTGGTCAGAACAGACAATACTTGGCTTTGCAGTAATTAAGATTGACTTTAATGGATAAATGTTGATTTTGGCATCCTGTATCTCACCCAGAAGCAGATACTTAAAATTTCTGATTAGCATTTCAAATTGCCCAGAAAGTGAGACCGTCTTAAGTTATTACCCTGGGACCTGCAAAGCAAATAGGCAAATTTGATGTTATTACAGGGCAGACAAAATGCCGGCAAGGGAGAACGCTGTGCCGGTTTTGGTCACACCCAGATTTTGCAAGCACGTATATGCAATGCACATACCCAGGTATGTAAACAGTAATTTGATCACTGCAAATTGATGAAGTGGAGAGCACGTATATATTCTCTGCATGGAGTACAGGCACGAAGGTGTGGAGTAAAGGTCCATCCTCACACCCCGACTGGCAGTCTAGCCCGAGTATCCTCCAAGCGCTAAGCCAGGGTGGGATGCTGCTGCTCCTCCGCACTGCAGGAGGCTCCCACAGAGCACGGCGAATCTGTTCTCCAAGCACAGCGTTTTGATGAATGCTGAACAAGGGACAAACACAGCCAGCCAGGAGTGCAGAGCAGGCAGTGGGATGATTTAGATGGCCTCTCTCTCCTGCCTTGAAGCCAAACACTGGTTGCAATGCCCCATGCTGGGATCTGAGCTGACTCTCTGTGCTAGCAGGGCAGTGAAGCATTAAAAGTTGCTAGATCATGAAATTTTCCCTGTCAGAGCAGTTGAACCCAGGTAACTGCTCTCGCAGATAAAAGCACCCAAAAATATTTTAGGAACGGTTGCAGCCCCGTGAGGCTGCCAGAGCTGCACCTGTCTGTAAAGCAGATACCCACAGAGCTCTATATAGGATACACTTAAAGCTGAGCTCCCATGTGGGTATTTATAAAACTGCAAAGCAAAAAAAAAAAAGCCCAACAAAACAGGTCTGAACCTAGAGGTGTGCTTTCATTATGGTGAATTTTCTCTCCTCCATAAAGAGGTCTTGTTTTATATGGAATAAAATGGGGAGCGGAGCGGGAGCAGGGGGCAAAAGCAGCTTTGTGGTGCCAAAGGTAATCCAAGCAACCCAGCTTTGACATGAAAAAATGTGATTTTTTCCAAAGTTCAACCCTTTGCAGTGATTCACAGCACTGCTTCCTTCGCAGCCAGCAGCAGGCAGCTTGCTCACCAGCTCTCACAAACAAATTGCTTTGCTCCCGGGGGCAAAAGCAACTGCGGGTTCTCTTCTGAAGAAATCCCCAGGACTCAGCTTTTAAGGATGATTTTCTGTATGGGAACTGTTTGTTATCTAAATAAAGTTCAGGTGGCTACACATCCATTCTCTCTCTGATGACCTAACTATATTTCCATCTGCAGCCAGGATGGTTTGGGGTGCTTGTGTGGCAAGTGAGCTTGGCAAAGACAAGTTGTCACCCAACATTTTATAGTTAGCACTCCTGATTGTAGCTTGTGCCATTGCCAAGCTCTTCCTTTTAATAATGTATTTACCATTTGAGGCTGTGAAGATCCTCTAGCATGTAATTAAGTCCAGGGAAGTCTTGCAGGCAGCAGTAGAATAAAACTGATACAGTGCTATGTAAAGTCTAGCATGTAGGTTATACAGTTGGTGGGTATATATATATATATATGTATATAACATCTTCATTCCTTTGCACACCCATGCCTTCTGAACATATTATTAATAGCAGCAGAGCTTGGAGCACTGCATACGTAGGAACACTGTTGATGTAACATTTTGCATGTTTATTCTCAATGGATATTTGTGATTAACTCTGTGGGGCATTTCTTTTGTATCTCTGTTGAGAAAATATTAAATGGAAATAACACCCCTTCTTGCAGGTGACCTGCAGATTTTGTGTTTTGTTAAAAGATTAGTTACAAATTAATTTGGAAAACAGGGTAGGAAGGACAAGTTCTAGTAATTGAATTAGAACTCCAAGATAGCACAGTCCTCCTTTTGAAGTTTTCCTCCTTCCTAAGGAGCTTGCTGTAACTGGAGGACAGGAATGGCCGGAGACTCATAAAAATCCCACTGATTTCTGTGAGGTCAGTAATTCACCTACAGCCTGGGCAGAAAACTATTTGATTCCTGTCAATTGCAAACATGATCCTGGACATAAACAAATGCTTATGCATATCATTTTTGTTAAGAATTCTCAAAAAATGAGTTTATGGTGTCAAAAGTTAATGGTCAAAATGTCACTTTTAGGCATTGTGATTAATTATGCTGCAAAGAATAAAATCACAATCCTTACTACCACTTGATGAGACCAGTGAAGTTGACTCACCAGTGTTTATTTAAAAGTTGAGCACTAGCTTCTGATTAAAAATAATATGATATGAAGTGAGGTGAAATGTCAGCCATCATCCCACAGCTCATCTACAGCATCGTGAATTAGAATTTAAAAATGAGATATAAAGATGCATCTGGCTGCACACAGCATGGATGTGGAAGGCATTCAGATACCAAATCAGCATTCCCAGCCTTTCCTCCAAAATTTTGTAGCTTTTTATTTAGCAAATAAATACATAAGTGAAAGAGCCACACTGTGCTCCGGCAATGAAGAAGTGACCCCTGGCCACCCAGATAAACACATCTACACACATGTCTTTTACTCCCTCCCAAAACCAGCTAGACACTCTTTCACTGACTCAAAGAGAATAAATCCAAACTCCTACCTCTTATTGAAGGCAAGCCATCACAGGGCCAGAAATGCCAGTTTTTGGCTGTGTGCCGTGATCCAGAGGGCCCAACCCTGCCCACCAAGGCACCTCCACCTAGCACAGCAGCCCTCCTTTTCTTCTCTAAAACTCAGGCGAAACAAGACACAGTTGTTTTCCTTCCAAGGTAACTATGTGAGCTCAGCCTCGAGTGAAGAGAAAAACACAACTTCACTACCACCCTGCAGGGAAACTCTCGGCCGCACGTGGACTTGGACTGCCCAACACACCCTCAGCCAACCCAGGCAGGGGCCAGGTTTCAGAGTTCATGCTGTTTGCCTCTGGTCTTTGCTCCATGGCTTATTTTCAATAGCAGAGGCTGGAATCACCCTATTTTGAGGCCCGTCCTTCCCTAAATCGGTATGTGATCTTGCACTGTTAAGCCTGTGGTGACACCCACCACTGACTTCATCAGCCACGTGATCAACACGGCCAGCAGCATTGTAGGTCAGCCTATGGGTAACTGTCACATTGGCATGCAAAGCCAAAACCTGTCATCAAAAATTCCCTGGAAACCACACCCACAGGGATGTAGGAGCATATCTGGGATCCAGGGACCCAATCATACAACTAAGTTATCCTCAAACCGGTGCTCCTGAGCACCACCTGCTAGAAGACACCAAGCTACACAGCTGGGTTGTGCTGTGAACACACGCAAAGCAGATGCGTTAGCCCAGCAGATGACCCAACACAGTTCAGTTTAAAGCTTGCTTAGGTCCACATCCACCTCCTCCTCTGCAGATACACGTATTGATGTACATCCACATCCAATCCAGTGGGCAGATGTGTCTCTGCTGCTCCTACAGCATGACCTCAAACCTTCCACATGTTGGACCAGCCAATCCACTGGGAAATGAGGATGTCCAAAAGTAGCGTATATATAAAGCAAAATAGTCTCAGAGTTTTTAAAAAAGCACTTGTAATGAAGGTTAAAAGCCTTCAGCGGAAATCTCTTTCTCGTGCATTTTTATTTACTATCAGTATTCACCATTTACTGGAAGTTCACTGGTCTCAGTACTGGGCTGTATTTGCTTCCCTTCAAAAGCCAATAGCAGCTCATTTAACAATTTATTATCATTTGAGCTAAGCATGGCTCACAAACCATAGCTATAAATTTACTCCCTATTTCACCTAAGAGGCAAAAGAAAGTTTAAAAGAAACTGTTCAGAACAAGTCAGACTTTTAAGTAGCTATCCCTCCTCTGCAGTTCACTGAAATTGGTCACCAAAAGAGGACTAAAATGACAACAAATAAGTTAAACCTATGAGTTTTCTGTGCATTTATATTGATATAAAGCCAGTCCTGACTTCCCACCACCCTGATGGTGTCTCAGGTGTTCAGTGCTTGAAGGTCACAAACCAACCCCCAGAAGATCAGGTGAGAGATTCATAAAATAATAGACAACTGAAGACAACAACTTAGGGAGTCTTTCCGCTTGTATTTGGGTGCCACCATTTTTAAGATCCATAATGAAAAGTTTTCCAAGCAGTTTATAAGGTGAAGCAACCAACATGCTAAGATTCCCCTAGGACCACACAAATCTAAGGGATGGAGCCTGATGAAAAAGAGAGCATACTGGAAGACACATGATAAAAACTATGATAAATCAGCAACAAGAGGATTTTCACCTGGTGCAACGGCATAGTATGAAATCTTTATTTCATTCAAACTCTATCCCAGAACAGTACGTATTCAAAATATAAAGCAAGGTGGTAAAACAGGCTTCCTCGGTATTTCAGAGAGCTCCTTTCTTACAGTGGGTCTGTAAAAAATCAGCATTAATGGGGTCCTGATTCAGGTTCAGATTCTAGGAATGAGTACACTACAAACAAATAATAAAAACCAGCACGAGACAAAGAGGAATTTATGGCCTGTCACTGCATGAAAGGAAGCAAAATAATAATAATTTTTAAAAAATATATAATGAATACTGCTTGCAGTACTATCTTTAAGGATAAAAGCATTACTGCTGATAGAGCTGAGATCTGCTGGCTGTCAGACAAAGATCAGGAGGTTTGTTCTTTGATTTGTATCATTGCTGCTCGCACCAAGATACTTAAGAGTGCTGGGTAGGGTTTTGGTAAGCTTCATAATAAATCTTAAATAAACACAGAGTGCAATATATCTCCATCCACAGCACGTTGGCGTTATCAGAGCTGGGGCTGGATGGCCAGATCTCAGCTATATTGCACCATGCATAGGCAAACAGTAGCTGCTCAGAAAGGCAATGCCCAATACCCACTACTGTCTTAAACCAGCTTGGCTCGTAGTCAAGCAAACGTATCAGAGCCCAGTGTCACCAAATTGAGATGACTCCTGTGAAACTGCTGCTTTCAGGACATTATTTTTAGCCTTCTAATTACACAGCTACCAAACATACCAGTAAGGCTGAGCAGGCCCCTCCTGAAGATTAAAAAAAAAAAAAAAAAAGGAGTGGCAGCATATGAACACAATGAGGTGGAGTCAGTAAAGCAAAAAAAAAAGTGTCTACCAGCAGAGGAGACCATAACGCACCAAAATCCACCAGTCTGACAGAGCAATGAGGTCTGCAAGAGCACTGTTCAGGCAGGCTAAGGAAAACACTGAGAAACACAAGCTGGATGCAAGACTCCTGGGGCCAACTTCCCGCTACTCTCAATCCACAGAGAGCATGGAAGACCTGAAAATTAAACCAAAACCTCTCCGTATATCCTGGGGCAGTAGCTGACATTTCCAAGCACCTGGTGAGCTGTCAGAAGCCAGAAGGAATTGTTATAATAGACTGTCCATCAGCAGCTAAGTTGCATCATAAACTAGTAATAATATGCTATGATGGAGCCTTTTAATTTATTTTTAGTGCTGTAACACCCAACAGCAGAGTAAGAATACATTTCCAAATGGGTCTGCTGGCTCACAACCTCGTCACATTTCTTCTCTAAAAGGGTTATAGGCTGCTGGCTTCAGAGCAAGGAGAAGGACTGAATATTTACAGCATGGCAATTGCAGGGGATAACCTGAGCCTCTAATCGCTCTGGCCGTGGATCCACCCTTTGTCATCACAACATGAAGTTTGATCGCTCTCTTCTTGCAAAGTTTAGCCACAAATTTTAAAGAGATGGATATAGCGCAGTTCAGATGCCTTGTGTGAAGCCATATGTAAGAGGAGGTTGCTGTCTGATTTTCAGATTCCCCTGCAGTGGTTTATTTCAACTTCTCCATAGCAAGGCATGCCTCCTCAAAGTCTAACAAACTGCTGGGATTAATCACTGCAGTTTGCAACATATTCCCTTCCCTGACTGCTGCATAAGTCCAGAAACCATGGCAGCCTAGAGTTCACACTTCATAAAGTGATCTTTGCATCAACAAAAATCACAGAAAACATTAAGTACTAGGCCATCCAGGTTTTTTTCTTAAAGGTCTATCATATGAGGGAATTAAAAATTCATACACAACACTGCTATCCTCTCTCCCTTAGGAGGCTCCTTCTGAAACCACACAATTTTTACTGAAAACAAAACCAAGGAAACCAAAAGCAGAGACCATCCCTAGCACAGGCTGCCTGTGGTCTGAGCTCTCTCCTCTCCCCACCGAAGTCCTGTAGCCTTTTACCTCTCACCAGCTCTGTGTGAGAAGGGGGACAGCCTATTCATGACCATTATTAATATTATTAATCACCATTCCCAGCATTTAAAGGACATTTCCCCCACCACAATGCATTGATATTGATATGCACTGCCTGCAGGTGAAAGCCTTGCCTATTCATAGCCCTCTGGGAAGAGGAGGAAGGACAACAGTCAAGTTTACCACATTTCTTTTTAAATGCTAAGGGTGTGTTTCAAGTCTTCTGCTCCAAATGTGCAGGTCCCACTCCTGCAAAACGTTGAGTATTTCTTTTCTGACCCTGCCTATAGAAAACATTTCTCTCCACCTGCTTCTCAGATGTGCTTTTGTTAAGCAGCTGCCAGCACCTTGGAAGCACCAGCACGGGGCCTTATTTCTCACCTAGCTGTGATGTCCAAGCAACCTTCTTCTATTAGCTTTAGGACAGTTAGATTCACACATACATATTTCCTCCCCACAGATTTTATCAACAGGAAAGAATAAAATCACGGTTGCTGAATGGTTTGTCTTTGGAATGCAGGGGTGAAAGGCACAGAGCATCACAGCATCTGGACAACACAGCAGCTCCTCCATCCGTGCTTTCATTTTGCTCACCTGAAGCTCTGATTTCTTCTCTTTCTTATTTTTTCCCTTCTACTTGAACATTACTATTTCTGCAGGCCATTGATCTCTGGTCAGAGAAAAGGACTTTATAACACTGAAAGAGAAAACCAGAGCTGGGAAAACGTCACACTATTACATGTCGGGAAGTTTGTTTGGTCCAGTTAGATCTTCTCTGACCGCAGGAGGTGACTTTACCTTTCCAGGCAGCAGTTTACCTTAAAATAAAATAAAATATAGCAGATGTCACCCCAAATTGCAAACTGTCAGAGATCCCATCCACACAGCCTCTGCAATTAAAGGCTTATCACACCGCATGGGAGCTTGAATTTCTTAAAGTAACTACATCACTGGAAACATCCTTAAAATGCTAGCTTGCATCCCACTGTGGTACTGAAGTGATGAACCATCTATTTGCAAGAAAAAGTGTTTTTGAAACTTGCTATTTTTATTATATTTATTTGTGTAATTTATAGCAAATTCAACGAAATACAAACAATCCCTAGCATAAACATGGATTCTGCTTCCAAATCTAACCAGATTTAGTACTAGCTGGCTTGAAATGGGATGCAAAAGACACGGCTGCCATTCCTAAAAACCATAAAACAGTTGGTCAGGGGTGACTGGAAAGCTGGTGAGATTTTATCCTTCTACTCACTTTGCTGGACCAGTTTTGTAGGCATTGGGTAGACACTAACAACCAAATGTTTTCTGCCAGCTCTGCTTGAAAACCTTGCAAGATCATTACATTCAGGTATGAGATCTGTGATGGAAATCAAAGAACTGCCAGACTGGATCTCCATCCATGTCCTCCATGGGTCCACGGCTTCTCCTAAGGAGTCAACACTCAGACAAAGATACCACTGGTTAGTGCTTGGCTCCCATTACCACTACCTGGGCAAGGGGAAGCCAAAATACTATTAATGGAGTTATCAGAGATGAGCAGGATAGGAAAGCTGCTCCAAATGGCAGGTGCTCTAAACGAAAATACAAAAATACTGAATGCACTTTAATGGCAATAGGAAGCATCTCGAGAGGACTGGCACAGGAAATCTGCCAAGCTTCTCTGTCGAGAGGTTTCATCTTATTTCTTAGGGGTCTATTTTAAGACAATTTCAGTGACCTTACTTAACAGAGATTATGCTGTGTTTCAATTAATTTTTACAGCATTATAATTAATATTTTGGTGTCTGCTGGAAAGTATGCCGAGCTGTGTAAAAATCCACAAGCGCGGCAAGATGACAAGTGCTATTATCGAGGCGGAAGGAAAAAGATAAGAGCCCTCCAGCCTTGCCTGGCAGGGCAGAGCGGCACCCCTTCAGATGACTGTTCCTGTGAGGGGCCAGCACAATTAAAAGTGGAAAGGTCAGTGTTCCTCCTCAAATAACTGATCCGGTATCGGTAGGGTGGGGATATTTTCTCAGGCTAATGAATTTGCACATGCACCCACAACACAAACAGAGCTTCTTCCCACCACCTGCTCAAATAACTGAGCCCCAGGAGGTGAAAACGGCCAAACCATTGCAGCTTATACACATGCAGTTTATATCAGTGCAGCTTTTTTTTTTTCCCCTCAGAGAGCTGAACCTTAGCTCACCTCGTCCGATACAGTAATTCCTCTGCATATTGATCACCTCTCAAGTAAACCATTCTCACACCCCTATATAGGCTCCTTTTTGCAGGGCTCATTTCTGCTTCTGTTTCCTACCTGGACTTACAAGAGGCCTGAAGACATTGCATGATACCCTCCCTTCAGCACCACAGTATCTGCAGGCTCTCTGCTCCCAATACATCACAACTCCAAGCCAACTGAAATCCAGCAGTTTCGCCACCCTCATTCACTCAAGCAAAAAATGTTTTCTCTGCACCATGTTAATAAGACCAAATTAATGGGACCCTGAAATAAGCCATTTAAGTTCCTGGGTGTCTGCAGCACTGTTTCCCTTCAGTGCAACCTCAAACACCCTATTTTGATTTCTATTGCTATTGTTTCCCTGAGTCCCAGCTTTTGACTGCTTTTACAAAGCAGGATCATGGCACAACCTTGCAAAGAGGCTCACAAGGATGCTGCTAGACAGGCATTTGTGTCTCACATTGTGCAGCTGTCAGCGCTCAGTAGATGTGAGCGCATCAGCTACACTTTTTAAAATTTCAAACTCAAAACAAAAAATCTTCATAAAAATTCTGAGTGACATGACAGCAACTGAATCGTGCTTCATGAAATTGAGCAACTTTGCAACATTTGAGCACAGCCATGAATGTATGTTTTAATCACCTAAACTTTTGCAAGAGATTATAATAGGATGCTGCACAGGTAAGTACCATCAGCAGCATCGCTGGAGGCTGTTCAAAACGTTCTTCCTGAGTTTGTAACAAATCCTAAATCAGGAGAAAGTGAGGCGAGGTCATGCAGTGGGGAAGAGCTAAGGAAACCCATTTCTAAAAAAAACAAACTCTCCTATTTGAGAAAGACTAACTTCCATGATCAAGGAAGCAGGAAGCAGCAACTTGCAAAGGGGCTGTTCACTGCAACATTTTAAACTCCATTCTTGATATAAAAAGCAAGCACACTGACGGTATAGCATGGAGTGTGGTCTTCCCAATGAAATGAATGGTCATTCAGGTCAATACTGTGCAAGGGTTGCTTTTGAAGGGGAAATTCTCATTATAACTGCTCAGCAGTGGTAATTTGTGACCAAGGAATGACCTGGCACAGAGGGCAAGAAGGCCCAAGTACAAGAAGGGGTTAAACTGGAAGCAGGAATGCCAGGGACAGAAGGACTCCTTGCAAGGGAGTGAAATTCCCCTGTGTGGTAAGAAACAGCCTCAGCATTGTCTTGTAGCCATCCTGGAATGGGAGTGTTCAGGGGTCTGAGCTCAGGGGCCACCTTTGGACAGCAAAGCTGGACTGGGGGATGGACCCAAGGCCAGGCTGAGGTGCTCCATGCAAACTCCTGGGATTGGTCCTGGTGCCAGTGTATATAAGGAATTTGCTTGTGATGCATATTTGCAGACTCCATGTAGAACCACATATTGCAGTAGGACTCTGCCCAATGCATTTTTCATGCATTTAAGCACAAATGTGTGTTTAATTCGCCTCAAGGGGTACCATAAAAATTCCACAACACTTTTTTGCAGTTCCCTAGTGTGAAAAAAAATATAACAACCTCTGAGAACATGTAAGAAATTGGAAATTCCCTTCCAAAACAGCCTTATCAAAGATACCATTAACAACAAATTCAAGGTTACACTCCTAACTGCAAACTACTTACATTTGTGGCCAGCTGAGTTAAGGATTTTGACTTTGGGCTGGAACCGCTTCAATCACCAACAAAGAGCCATTTCTAGGACAATTCTTATCTCATTGTTTGAATTCTCCTTCCCCAAGCCATTTACAGCATTACCTGACCTATGCAGAGCAAATGAGGTGGGGTAGCTGCTATATTTGGCACAGGTAGGGTACCATCAACTCCAGCAGCCTGGTATTTACGCAAGGACAGATAAAGAAAATGAGGTGTAGCCTGATGAACAAGGTCTTGCCATGAGCCGGTGCAGACACTGTTCATTTCTTGTTTCTTCAGGGTACAGCCCTCCTTATAACTGGAATGTATAATAAATTCTAGTATTCAGAACATTTCAAGGAGGAATAATGTTCACCGTGAACTCCAGCTTTATTTTCTTCCTTACTCTGAAATCAATTAGACTTGCTGCTGAAAGAAAAAACTGATTTGCATCTCTGTGAAGAAGCCAAACAGGAAAAAATAAAGTTTAGTCAAATGCAAGGACTCAAATGTAAAGTTTCTATCACATGCTTACGGCTATCAATTGCTTTCCTGCCATCACATTCAGAAGCAACATGCAATACGTCTTACATCTCAGGTTCAGCATGACAAAGCAATCTCAGACAGAGCAAGGATCTCAGGCCAGCTAGCAGGTTGCATACAGCCGGCTTGCTCCTACCGCAAGAGGTTCAGTAAAACACTTGCCACAAAGCAGAAGGATGCATGTAAGCACAGAACAGGTATGGCAGTGTGAGCAAGTATGCGCAAAAGGAGAGCATGAAGGGGGAAAAAAATATCATTTTTTGGTAAAAGCTCTATATAAAATGGAAAGGGTCGAGCACAACTCTTGAAAGAACGGGAGAAAAAAGGTTAAAAAAAGCACACTGGATCCCCTTTTCTTTGACATGTGAATTTTTTCTAAGACTTTCTCCTACAGAAAAGCAGTGCTGGTATACAATTAGTCAATAGCTACTCTGACAACTTAGCCTAAGAGGGAACTAACAAACTAGTAAACTTACTGCAAGTTCTAAGTCCTCAAAGTATTAACCGCCTAATCGCCCTGCTGCCCTCTTTAAAGTGGATTTAAAACAGGAAGGAAAAAAGAATCGGAAGAAGACAATGGGAGAGAAAAAGAAGGGCAATGTTGGCCTTAGGATTGCAATAGTGATCCTGCCGTGATGAAGAAACGAATGTCAATTCTATATATTTTCACCTTCACGTGAAATGATTTATTCTGTCGCATCCTCATGTTTCAATGGCCTCTTAGAATCACAGAATCACTTAGATTGTAAAAGACCTTTAAGATCATCAAGTCCAACCTAACACTGCCAGGTCCACCACTAAACCATGTTTCTAAGCACCACATCTACACCTCTTTTAAATACCTCCAGGGATGGTTACTCAACCACTTCCCTGGGCTGCCTGTTTCAGGGCTCGATAACCCTTTTAGTGAAGAAATTTTTCCTAATATCCAATCTAAACCTCCCCTGGTGCAACTTGAGGCCATTCCCTCTCATCCTACCACTCATTACTTGGGAAAAGAGACCAACACCCCCCCTACAACCTCATTTCAGGTAGTTGTAGTGAGCAATAAGGTCTCCCCCTCAGCCTCCTTTTTTCCAGACTAAACAACCCCAGCTCTGTCAGCTGCTCCTCGCAGGACTTGTTCTCTAGATCCTTCACCAGCTTCATTGCTCTTCCCTGGACACAGGAGAATGAGCAGGAAAAAATTCCCATGAGAGCCAGCGTATGCAAAAGGCTTTTCTGCAATACCACTTAAAAAAGGGCGACATTGCTTTACAGTTCACTAAACAACATATTTACTTGCACACTGACTACATATGTTGTACTTAGATGTCACAGCAGATTACTTGCTAATTACACCAGGAAAAACCCAAGTAATTACCACAGACTCTTTCCTCCTGTTCAGAAGAGGTCTGAGCCAGACATTTACATGACAAATAATCACGCCTACAACTAGCAGTGGCAGCTTCGAGCAAAAAAGGACCCCTCGCCTTTGGACACGTGTCATTAAGTAATCCTCTTTTTTTTTTTAATACACGCTAAAAACTGGGGATGCACCAGAAACGCGTACACTGAAAAAAACAAAGTGCTCTCATTGCTAAGGAGTCCGTCTGCTCAGGACAATCAAGCAAAAATCAAATTCTTTCCTAACATTTTATCTGATCTTTCAGGCTGATAAAAACTCCTTTTCTGCTACTGAATGAAGGAAATCATATTACCAGAGCTGATATTCATCAGAAATATTTTGAACTGAATATGTGAACTGCTTTTAACTGAGTTTAAAATCGATAACTCCACTCCTGTGGTTAGTTTTATTGAATTGTACATTGGAATAATATCACTGCAATTATGATGACAGTATTACCCTCCACTATAAGCTGTATTTATTCAGCTGGAAGGTGAGATGTACTGCTTCTTCATTTGACAAATCAGACACTCCATCTCTTTTAATGTTATTTTAATGAATGATCACTGAGGGTTTACACTGCCACACGTGTACCACGCTCTTCCCTCAAAGGTCAACACCTTGAAAAGCCTTTGTCTTTGATAGCGTTTCTGTTTCCTTTCATAGGTAAAGTACTGGAGGGAAGGTAAAATGCAATCATATAAACCTACCCAAAACAGCATACGTTAAGTGCCTAGGATCACTCATGACTGTTTCCACAGATCCAAGCAGGCGTTTGGATGCAAGAGAAAGTTGGTTTGGGGCGGGGGGCGGTATGCATACCAATATTATTTATACATGCAAGATGATAGCTAAAACTTTATTGCTTCTCCCTGGTAGAAATGCAAGAGTGGAGCAGCCTGTCATCTGCTCTAAGCATTTGAAATTTTTGTTACCTGTAAACATTGGGCTTTAAAGTGGGAGAGAAAGAAAAAAAAAAAAAAGGATTTGAGGCTCAATTCTATGTTTTCTCCCAAAAGATTTTCATTGTTAAAGCATCATTTCATAGCTTCACATATATAACATTTGTCTTTTTCTTTGTCCTGTTTATCTCCAATAGAGTTTAAAACCACAAAGAAGTGGCAATCAGAAACAACTCACCACCATAATACAGCACTTGTCAGTGAAGAGTTTCAGAGCACTTGACAAAGGTGGTCAGAATTATTAACCCCACTTCAATGGGGTTTAGATGCAATGAGGAAACCAAAAACAGAAAGAATGACCCACACACACAAGCCAAGAATAGGATCCTGCTTTCCTATCCACTCTGGGAACACCACGAATTCATTTTATATTGTAACATTATGACCATAATCGTAGATGTGCTGTACAGAAGGCTCCTTTTTTCCTCCAAGCACCAAAACTGCAAACTCTAAATCTCCATTTCTGAACTCCCTGTAATCAAGTAGCTTCCTTTTTTTCCTTTGGTGTATCAAAAAGCAGAACCCCTGAGTTTTGTCTAATGGTCACAAAAATCACCATTGTCTTTAATTACCTTGGCAGCATTAAAAAGGACTATTTTTCCTTCGCATGGATAAAATGCTACTGAATTCCCCACAATAACCAATCATCAGCTTTTAAATCCCACATTAGTCAATGATGTTTTCTTTCCACTGACTTGGGATGATGCTGGTTTTTCATCAGCAGAAGAGGAGAAGTCTCCTTCCTTGGAGACATCTAGATTTCATTACTTTCTGTATCTGGGTCCCTCTATATATCCTTGACCTGTGATAAAAGCACTGCCTCCTGCTTTCTCCTACATTCCCATACAGCCCCACTCACATAAACCCTCCCTTCTGCAAATAGGAGCATAAAGTCAACATACATTTGTTCTTTAAATTAATCAGAAGTGGGACTCTTAAGAGTCCTGAATGTCACCTGCTTCAGCTAAGTCTCCTCTATTCACAAAATACCATTCCCAGAGATATCCATATTTGTGTACACTGCTGCTGCAGTCTAGCCAAGAAACTATTACCACTTTGCAGCCTTCAATTTAAGAGCATCAGTGTGTGACAATTAGATATATTAAATTCTGTTAGGCCAACAAAACTTATGATTTAAGTAGCAGAGAACACATACCAATAATTTATATGTAATTTTTCTATCAGCAATTAATCCACTAGACTTCCTGCCTTGATCCTGATACTTGTGGGTTTCACTTTTCCAAAAAAAACATTACAGATATGCAGGAAAGCGCCAAGTTAGACCACTACCTATAATTTCATTCTCCTTGCTGCCAAGCTGAGGCCTGGTCTTTTGCTATGCGTACAAATGCTAATTACAGCTCAACACTAATGCTAATCCTGACATCTGCTAATTAAAAGATCACATCTTCTGCAGAGTCAGCAGTGCTATTCAAATGAAAACATTAATCAGTTTAAAATGAAAAAAAAAAAAAATCAATCAACAAAGCAGGAATTTTAGTCCTTGGTTCAATTAATATCAAAGTGCAAACTGGGAGTACTCAAGAGCAAGTGTCAGTATGTTCTCCAAGAATATCTGATACTCGGTAAAAAGGGAATTTTTCAGCACTGTGTGAATTCTCTGTTCTCAGTAATTGTCCACTTTCCTTCTTATTCCTTCTTTAATCCTTGCTTCTCTATAATCAGAGCACCTCTGAAACTCAAGACCAGCCCTAACCAACATCTCAGGGTATAACCAAAGCAAGCACATTAATCTACATGTGTGCGTCTAAAGAGCTAAGATGTCCCACTTTAAGCTTAATGGGACTGCTCTCTTCTACAGCTGACACATGCACGTACAGGATCAGGGCCCTCATGGGCGATTACAACCCAATTACATCTTTTACTCTAAACCACCTCTTGGACAGAACAGTCCAGATTTGCTTCCCATTTCAGCACACATAGTAGGCAGGGAAGAAAGATCAAAAGCAGGATGCAAACCTGGATGCAAAAAGCATCTACCCCATACTGAGATCATAGAACCCCACCAAACAGCCTGCACATGCCTGGAACTAACACACAGGGCTCCCCGATTCACCCATTCCTACCCCAGCCCCTGCTGCTTTACATTTTGTCCCCAGTCGTTGTTTTTCTTTTGAGGGATTTCCCACTGCCCAGCATGTCCATTCATTCATTCTGGAAGAGCCCTCCTGCATGACAACTTCACTCTCTCCATGAAAGAAGCAGCCACTTCCCAGACCCTTCTTGGCAGCTGCTTCTTTGATTAGTTTCTTCAGCACTTGGAAACCATGGTACAGGTGCTCCACAGATAAAGTAGCTCTGAATAGACAAGGACCCTCTTGAATTTGGGAGTCTTCTCCACCCCTTTCTGGAAAGGCAGGTGCCGCACAGGTAGGCGTTTCTGTTCATTCCACTGCTTTGTCTTTCTCTCTGGTTATTTTTGGCCACTAGACACTAACACCATAAGTTAGGTTTTCAACAGTTCTTGTAAATTTTGGATAGAGATTCGGTGAGCTGCTCCATTATGGAGAAATACATTTGCATTTCTGGGTGAAGGAGGAGATCAAGGTGTTGAAAGAGCTCTGTCTTCAAACAGCCTTCGCTCCAGAGACATCGTGAAGGTGGGTCAGGAGCTCCTGGAAATCCATTCAAGTTCTGAAAGTACCAAACCCAGACACTGTCATGAGAAAGTCAACTCTGAACAGGGACAAGTCCCACCGCAACACATCCAGAAAGCCAGCATGTGACCCATGCAGTTTTCTGACTCTTCCTGGTCTTTACCAGAGATAGGATTATTGGGTTATCAGACAATCAGACTGACTACTCCAGTTTCCAAGGAAATTAGAAGAAACTGGTAGTAACTGGAGATTTTGAGTGGATGAAGAGACGATGCAACCCAACAGCATCCCAACAGCAACAGCCTCCCATGAAGCCACCTTTTAAGAATCATGTTTACTATGTGTCAGAAGGATGCCTGTTGGTAAACATGAGGCACAGGAAGTCTCCCCCTCAAAAAAATAAAATTATCTTGTCTCAGTGGGGCAATACTCCTACAAACTTTGAAAGAAACAATCCCAGCAAAAATAAAAAGCAGCTTACAAGCCAGCACTGAGCCAGCAGCAAAATAAGGCTCTTCACTCATTTAGCATGCTACTGTTTATTTTTTCTTTTTAGTCTGCATTTATTGTTTTGCTGTTGCATAACAGAAAAAAAAAGCTATTTGAATTTGTTATACCAGTTAATATTTTTATTTATAAGGAAACCACAAATCGAGTTTACTGCCTTTTTAACAGTGCTAATATAAAAATGCTCTTTTGATGTAAGGTGCCAACGTTTCTTTCCCTCACCTTCTCAGCTACATCCCCTGCAATTGCCATCTTAGTTGTACTTTAAAATTTTCACTCTGGGGAAGTCTTACATTGTAATATATCTCTGGCTAATAATACACTGCAGCCAGTTATAAATCACTCATGTTGATAAAAGGTCCAACAAAGTTACCAGTATCATTCTGTAACGCACAAGCAATATTACCAAGTCTGATTTAAATAGAATAGGCAATTCAATCAAGCAAAAAATGTGACAGAGCAAACTGCAAAAGAATCTTAAATCATTAATGAAACTAAGAATTTAATGTATGCAAATTAAATTATATATGCATATTTCAATGGGCTAAAAGTTTATGTGCATACTTTACTCAGGAATCTGTCTTGTGATACAATTAGGAAGAAATGGTGACAATTCAGATTTTTTATTACTTTGGACTGTAAAGCATTCATATAATTTATGTTCACTTAAAAAGGTACAAAAATCCATCAATTAAAGCCAGGCTTCAGATGATATAAATAGACCGCAGCCCTGTTGAAGGTGCTTATAGCCCTGTCTCAATACATCATTTGAGGATCAGGTCTCACTACCCTCCACTTGTAAAAAAAGAAAAACTCAAAACAAAAAAACTTGAGGTTATGAAAACATGGGCATCAGCTTTCACAGAATATGAAGAAAATAATTTGAAACCCTTCTCCTCTGGTAATCAAATTTGGCAACAGGTTCAAAAGTTATCAGGGCATGACACAGGGCACACTGACCTGTACAACCATTAAATAAGCCTTCCTTCCTGGCAAAACACTTTTTAAAGGTGGGAAGGGAATACGTGATAAAATATTAATCTTATTGATTGTACTCTAAAAAAAAAAGTTACAATCCAATTGCAGAGGATATGACATCTTACTGGCATCATGGAGACACGGTGAGATGAATCCTATGGCTGGAGTGTTGGATTGGAAGGATACAGGCTCTTTAGGAAGGACAGGCAGGGGAGACGAGGAGGAGGTGGCATCCTCCATGTCAATGACCAGCTGGAGTACATGGAGCTCTGCCTGGGGATGGATGAGGAGCCAACTGAGAGCTGAGAGGGTCAGGATTAAAGGGAAGGCAGGGACAGATGTTATAGTGGAGGGCTGCTACAGGCCACCCAACCAGGAAGACCGAGCTGATGAGGCCCTCTACAGATAGATAGGAGAAACCTCCCATTCACAAGCCCTGGTCTGCTGGAGGGCATAAGCAATCCAGAAGGTTCCTGGAATGCATTGATGATAACTTCCTACTCCAAGTGATACAGGAGCCAACAATGAGAGGTGCTAGGCTGGACCTTGCTCACACCAACAGGGAGGGACTGGCGGAGAGTGTGAAGCTCAAGGGCAGCCTTGGCTGCAGTGACCAAGAAATGGTGGAGTTCAAAATCCTTAGGGCAGCAAGGAGGGCATGCAGCAAGCTCGCTACCCTGGACTAAGCCACTACCCATCATATCTGAGAAGCCGTGGCAGTGTAGTGAAGTTCTCACTGACTGGAAAAGGGGAAACACAACCTCTATTTTTAAAAAGAGAAATAAAGAGGATCCAGGAACTTCAGGCTAGTCAGTCTCACCTCTGTGCTCAGCAAGATCATGGAGCAGATCCTCCTGGAAACTATGCTAGGGCACACGGAAAATAAGGTGGTGATTGGTGGCAGTCAACATGGCTTCACTAAGGGCAAATCGTGTCTGACAAATTTGGTGGCCTTCTACAATGGGGTTACAACACTCTTCAATAAAGGAAGAGCAACTGATGTTGTCTACCTGGACTTGTGCAAAGCTTTTGACACTGTCCCACACAACATCTTTGCCTCTAAATTGGAGAGACATGGATTTGACAAATGGACCACCCAGTGGATAAGGAATTAGCTCAATGGTTGCATTCAATAAGTTGCAGTCAATGGCTCGACGTCCAAGTGGAGAGCAGTGATGAGTAGCATTCCTCAGGGGTCAGTGTTGGGACCAGTGCAGCTTAACATCTTTGTCAGCGACATGGACAGTGGGACTGAGCGCACAGTCAGCAAGTTTGCCGATGACACCAAGCTGTGTGGTGCGGTCAACATGCTGGTGGGAAGGGAATTCATCCAGAGGGACCTGGACAGGCTCACAGAGAGGTGGGCCTGTGCAAACCTCATGAAGTTCAACAAGGCAAAGTTCAACAAGGCAATCCCAAGCACAAACACAGGCTGGGCAATGAGTGGATTGAGAGCAGCCCTGTGGGGAAGGACTTGGGGGTATTAGTGGATGGAAAATTGACTATGAGCCAGCAATGGGCACCTGCAGCCCAGAAATCCAACCATATCCTGGGCTGCATCAAGAGAAGTGTGGTCAGCAGGTTGAGGGAGGGGATTCTCCCCCTCTACTCTGCTCTGGTGAGACACCACCTGGAGTCCTGTGTCCAGCTCTGGGGCCCCCAACATAAGAAACACATGGACCTGCTCAAGCCAGTCCAGAGGAGGGCCATAAAGATGATCAGGGGCTGGAGCACCTCCCTTATGAGGACAGGCTGAGAGAGTTGGGGTTGTTCAGCCTGGGGAAGAGAAGGCTCCAGGGAGACCTTACAGCAGCCTTTCAGTACTTAAAGGGGGCCTACAGGAAAGATGGGGAGGGACTTTTATCAGGGAGTGTAGGGATAGGACAAGGGTTAATGGCTTTAAACAGAAAGAAGGAGGTTTAGATTACATGTAAGGAAGAAATTCCTCACTGTGAGGGTGGTGAGGCACTGGCACAGGTTGCCCAGAGAAGCTGTGGCTGCCCCCTCCCTGGAAGTGTTCAAGGCCAGGTTGGACGGGGCTTTGAGAAACCTGGTCTAGTGGAAGGTGTCCCTGCCCATGGCAGGGGGGTTGGAACTAGATGATCTTTAAGGTCCCTTCCAACCCAAACCATTCTATGATTCTATGACATTTCATGGCTACTAAACATCTCTTAAAAATCAGTACGTTAAAGCTTTTCCCCTTTTTATTAAAGCAGGACAAATAAACATCACCCCAACCAAATGTCAAGGGTTTCTCTGACTTCTGAAATCTAACCCAATATTTCCTGTTATAAGCTATTCACTGGAAAGACATGAAAATCGAGGCAGTCAATGGGTCCTTTAGGAAACTATTTTGTTTCCCCCCAGCACAGAGAATTGCTCTATTATATTGATAAAAATACACACTTATGTTGCCACAGTGAAAGTATGCACTGAAGCTCAGGGCAGTAAATTAGAAACAAGATGTCATTTTCCAGTCTGAGATAGAATACACTAGTTTATTACCTGCTCCTTTTTTTTAACTTTTTTTTTTTTCCTTTCTTTTTTTTCCCCAAGCAGATTAACAACGCTCCCAGTGAAGAAATCACAGCAAAGGAAAAGTACCAAGGCAGACATTCCCACCATGCAGCACCGCTTCCAGCTAACACAGAAATGGTGCCCACTGAGCCAAAACTCACCAACTTCACCAGCTGCAGTGCACTAGAGACTTCTGCCAAGATGCTGAGCCTTCCCCATTTGAGATGGAAATCTGTTTTAGGCTCGAACCCAGCAAAGCCTATACTCAACTGCATGGGAGGATTTAAGCCCTAATAGTGCATCTGCATAAATGCTTTGCTGAATTAAGACTCTGCCTGTTAACACCTCTTCCTGTTATCATTTCTCTCTGGGCAATCACTAAATCACATAGGGTCTAATGACCTAATTAAAACATTTCTTAATGCTCATAGCATTTGTGATGCCAGCTTTCAACACAACTAATGGCAAATGAAGGTTAATAACTGGTAATTATCATACTCCTTTTAAGATTTTGTTTTTAAACAAAAGAGTGAAAATATGAGAAATAAATCACTGCAAGAAAAGAGCAAGCACGTATGCCATTCCTGAACAGCATGAAACACTATTCACAAGAATACATAAGCTATAAAGGCCAAATATTAAAAAACATTCAATGTATTCTAGCAGTATGAATTTCAGAGACTGCATATACTCAGAATTTCAGCTTTAAAGAGCCACCTGTAGAAAAAAAATATCAAAATACTACGTCACCAATCTGTAGAAATCAGACTGATGTCTTGCTAAGATACAATTACTGGGAGTGCATCTTCTAACTTTTCACTGCTCTGTAAACAAGCTTATTCTTTGCTACAAATGTCCTTTTCACATGTGCATGCTAACCAGTCCCGATGCCCCATTTTTACTAGCGGAGCTTCAAATTTACATCTTTTCTAAAATAAAAGAACCTTTAAAGAAATCACAATAATTTTTAAAAATCAACACTACAGAAGTCAGAGCAGCTCCATGAACAGTTTGTATTAACAGCTGCTGTAAAACCAGAGGGAACACAAGCCTACATTACAATAATATTTAAGATTCTCACAACAAGAGACTAGCAGATTTGCAGAAATACACGACGATATTCATAAAGAAGCTGGTGCTTGGCCTTCTCTATTCAAGTGTGTCCTTCAGTAGGAAAGGCTGGTCAAAATGTGACACCTCAATGCTATTCAGGCTCAATCAGCTCTTTCTTACAGAGGAAGATGCTAAAGCTGTATTGACCAGAGCCCCTAGTGTACCACAAGCTCTAATCAGAAACCTAGTTTTCTCCAATAAAAGGAGGATTTCTTCAGATTTCAAATTTGCAAATATTAGAAAAATTACTGAAAAGAAGATTCAACTAAGATATCATTAAAATATCCTGTTTAAATCCCTTGGATCCTGGCTCTGACTGCAAGTAGCTGCCCTGGAGCAGGACAGATTTTGAACTCACACTTAAGAGCTTTACAAAGTTATAGCCTTCACGCTGTTCAAAGGGCTTTTTTTATGCAAATTAATTTTATTCAAAATGAACACAAATGTCTTCATGACCTCAAGAAATTTTCAGTAACAGGTCTGTGCAAAAGCACTTTGCTTGGCCACTGTAGTTAGGGGGTAACACTGACCTGAAAGTAAGTAAAGATGTATGATGCACTGATAAATCCCCAGCAATTGGAGCAAATCAACAGGACTACGCTGTAAACAGACACAAACAAATCATAAAAAGTGCCCTAAATCTGAGAGAGATCATTGTAATGAAAGACATTCCTAGTTTCATAAGAGTGTGGAAGGCATGAGTATGCTTCATAAACAAGGACTTGAAGCAAAATTATCAAGTCCAAGGGCTACCAAGTAACCCTGAAGAGAACATTCTCAATCTCCTGAATCAGAATTGGTCATCTCCAGAAAAGGCAGCTAAAATTGTCAAGTAATATTATCCCTTTTTTTTTTTTTCTTGTTTTTAGGCAATGAGTCATACAAAGTCCTTTACTGGATCTAACCCCATGTGGCTTGCCTTTGATTTTTTTAATTTGATCTGACAATTACGAATGTAAAGCAGAAATTGAATTTTTAAGCCACACTGAAGTAAACACTCAGCAACATCTGCTTTGTTTTCATTGTTCATTCAAAACTTATTCAGAACAAGGGAAGTTTTAAATGCTCCTTCATCATTAGCTGACATTCTGTATTTAAACATTTCTATCAGCTCTCCTTTTATTTAGGGAAAGTGACATACGCCATTTTACATCAAGACTAAAGAACAAAGAAATCTTCCCTTAGTCCTCTAATGAGGGCAAACTCGTCCAAACAATGGCATCACAGAAATGATACCAGCTGTTAAAAAAACCAAAACCAACCCAGTCACCAGCAGTGTGTTACTATTGCAGTACAGTCCTAAAAATCCCCATCTCCATCCAATTCAAAATGAAAGGCTGTTCAAGGATTCAGTCACCTGCTTAAAAAAATTAAAACCAACAGTGCAGAGAAGAAACCAGCACCAAATAATTAGGAATGGGGTGAGTGAATTTAGTGCTATGTATCTGCAATATTGATGGATTTGGGCATGTGCTATGCATACATAGCTCTGCTTTTAAGATTCAAGATGCAGTTTGCTCTCGTGTCTTTCTCGAAGTTCTGTGCAAGTTGTAAAATGAGTTTGCACAATGCTGAGGTTCAACCTCTGTCCAGTAGAGTATATTAGAAAGAGTGGGAAGAAAGAGAACAGAACACACCTTGCTTAGCAAGTTTCCATACGTATATATACACACATATACATACATGTATATATGTACACATTCCTACACACATATACAGGTGTAATACATATATATATATGTTACATTCAGTGTTCCCTGGAGCAAAGGACTTAGCCAACATATTGGGGACTGACCTTCAGAGCACCTACAGTTGGAAAAAGGAAAGTTGGGAGAGCCACCAACACCCCAGAGAAAACCTCATACACATTTTGAGCAGCTCTGCACTCCTTACACGGTCCCGCAGCTTGTGCTACTACCACGCAGCTACACAAAAATCAGCTGTAAACCAGCCAGGAAACCAATCCCAGGCGAAAACAGCCCAGCAAGAGCTACAAACCCAATGCAGATTTTAAAATTAGAGCTTCATTTCCCAGCCTGGTTCCCCATACAGCCACAGAAACAGATGGCAAAATGAAGGGGTTTGATTTGGGGGTGGAGGGGAAGCAGCCAAAACTTGCACTGGAACATCTGTCCAAACTGCAGCTCTTGGAGACTCAAGAAAGGAGGGTAGAAAGATTTTTTTTTTTGACTCTTAAGAGACTAGTAGGATCTATGCACACCATATTCATAGGAGATAGTTTCATTAGATAAATCCTTAATTTGTCAGGGACCAGAAGCTTAGAGCTGCAATCTGGGAAGCTCCTCTCCCACCCTCCCACCAACGGGCTCGGCATCCCAGGGCACCTACCCAAGTGATGCCTTCCCACATGAGTTGAGGCAGACACAGCTCCCAGCATCTGCCTTTTCAGCATTTTCACAGACTTAAGTTTCAGTCCTTGAAAGAAAAAGGGAGACTAGAAGTGCAATTGCTCAGGTTTGCAGGTTACTACATGTTCTTGGGGAAAAAAAGCAATAAAGGTACAAAAGCACACAATGGGAGTCCCACTCTCAATGTACAGGACTGCACAAAAACTAACAGGAGGGATCACTCATTTTCCACCATACTTGCATTTATTTTTGTGATATTTAAGGTACATGCCTTACACCAATTCAACTCGTGCCAGTCCTCCTCTGAGTAAGTGAGAGCTCCCCCTCAGGGCACAAGCTCTGTGAAGACCAGGGGCCATTTCAATTCCTCCCCATGCACTCCCCGCTGGATCAGCTCAGGTACCAGCTTATCATGCACGTTCACATTTAAATTGGAAATGCACTGCAAGCCAAGGAGAGTAATTTCCTGGGGTGGGATTCACCTCCTCCATCTTGAGGTATCTGCAATGTAAATGTCTCTATCAGACTTTGTCACCTTAGGCTTTCTTTACAGTCAGTGGAGAGAAATAAGCTTTTTAGGGTGCAATTCATCTGACCTATTTTAAATGTCTACATGAGAAGGAAAGGAATCATGCCTCAGCAGTGCCTGCCTCTTTCCATTAGCTAGAAGGCCAGTTTAAATTATTATTAGCTTGCATACAGACATCTCTGTTCAGCCAGATAAACTAAAACTCATCCTTCTCCTTTTAAAAAACAAAACCAAAACCAAACAAAAAAAACCCGAACAAACAAAAAGCCAAAACCCACCCAAAAAACCCCACAAAATCAAAACACCACAAACACCATACACAGTAATCCCCAGCAAAAGTGGGGTGCAGAAGAATAAAAAATATAAACATATCAATTCGCTAAACAAACAAGCCAGAACAATGCCTGCTTCCTGTGCACCACACTTCAGCACTGCAATAAAAGCTTGCTAATGAGCCTGTTAATCACCCCAGGCTTATCTTCTAGCAAACCACAGCAGTGACCCGCCGGCCGACCACCAAACATGCCCCGGTGGATGCTCTCCAGCTGCAGCAGCATCTCGCTCTGCATGGCTCAGCCCAACGCAGCGAGCAGGCAGGCACCAGGAGAGCAGGCAGGCTGCTCACTGGGATGCTCTTCTAGATATTTGACCAGCTCAAATAATTTTGTTCAGTTATTTCAGGGAGAAGAGAAAAAGGTAAACTCGCAAGAATGCCATACGCATCAAAAAGCGGCCAGCAGAAGATCAAGCAATTTGGAGCCAAGGTTAGTTGTAAGGAAAAGCTAAGCATTTGTCAGTATAAAACACACACACACAAGTAGGATTCAAGCATCATCCGCTATTTCTGCATAGAGTAATAAATAAATAAAAAGTTTTGTATCTTTGTTCCTTTTATATCCAACATATATCAGGTGTTATTTCCGGAATAGCAACAACTTCTAAGGGATCTCCAAAATTCACAGGCTCTGGCACATCATGATTTTGGCGAAGTGACTGTACACATGCAACTTCCCACTGGAGTGTTCAAACATTGTTTTCAATCAGTGGCATATGTAGAGCTGTCTAAAGAGAAGAGATACAAAATGATAAAGGTCATCACCGGGACTGAAGGAAATTCAGCAGACAGATCATGTGGCACGAGGGGATTACACCATTCCACACTTGCACAGCTGAACTCAGTATTTCTGCTGCTGGTACCTGCAGGCAATGGCCCTGTTAATCATATGTAAGTAATAACCTGTAAGTTATTACTTATAGGTAAAATAAAGTGACAAGATGTTGCACTTTTTAAAGGAACTTCAATTTCCCACATATTTTAGCGATATTATGAGTTACCACTAAATTACTTTTCAAATGTGTCTCCAAATTGAACAAAGCAGATCTTTGCAAGCCTCTTCAAGCAGAATCAGTCTTTACTTTTCCAGGAAAACTCTTATCCAAGCTAACGTGCAGGAAAATTCAAGTCCACAACATTCAGCTCTCAATTAGCAGCTATTTTTAATTAGCTACAAACACTATATCCAAAGTCTCTATCAGCAGCAACTGGCCTGAATCAACACACAGTTTTTGAGGAAAACAAACAAAGCAAGCCCACACAAGAAAACCTCTGCTGGCCTTCAGCCAAGCACGCAAACTAAGGGACATTTCCATATCACTTCGAAGATTTCAGAGCACTGGCTAAAGCTAAATTAAGAAGGGAAGATTGTTTCTTCTCAATTTAAAAGCAAAACCTGCCTCTTCGCTATACACTTATCTGACAAGAGCAGTACAGAGACAAGGACATGAAAATCATACCAATATGAAAAACCAGGAAATACATTTTTCATTGGCCTGATATCCTAAAATGTAAATGAGAACCGATATACAAGGCAGTGAGAAAAGGCAAAAGGGAAGAGAAAAAAAAAAACATCCCCTCCCTTCATAAGCTTGTTGCAGCCAGAAAATGGAGGCAACCACAAGGCTATCTGCTCATCCTCCTCCATCGGCACACGACAGTATCTTTTTTGCCACGATGTAACATCAGCACCTACCGCTGAACACCACAGTGCAAGCACTGCAAGGCAACGTCAAGGTATCACGACATGATTAATTTGTGGCTCCCAGCAGGTCTTCCCAGATGATGAAGTATCTTGCCAGCTGCTGAAATCTCGGTACCAAGACCACAGACCTGCATTAAACAAAGTGGCACTCCTGCTATTATTTTATCTTGCCCTTTTGATGAAAGATGTCTGCTTGCTTAATTTAAATAATTGCTCATTGTTACAATAGCATCAGTAGATCCACATAGATCATCTTTACATACCCTGGCTGTCTGACGCAATGAGTCTGGAAATGGAAGTGAAGAAAAGAGAGTAGGTGTCCAGCTGGGAAAAGGCTGGAATAGCCAGGCGTCAGCCCCTGCTTTGCTGGAAGCGAAGAAATTCATCAAGGCACAAAAGGATCCTCAGTTCTCTCCTCAGTCAGCAGAAAATTAGCAAGGAGGCTGAAAACGTAACATAATTACACAGCCACCTTTGAACCTTATTACTGCGCACACACACACACGTTCAACTGCATGGTTGTGACTAGTCCCTTGCTCCTAACACACCAAAAATTAGGCATATTACACAAAATTCGGCACAAATTCACAGGAGTAGGAAGTAGACAATGTTGCCAAGTGGAATAACTAGGATGCACTGCGGCAAGACACCTTATGCTACTCCAGCATGGGCACTATCCTCTTCTCTAGGTTTTATGTAATGCCTGGCCAGGTGGTTTCCCTTGAGTCCTAGGGTGATGTTGTAAGGAGGAACTTTCCCTTCCTTATGGCATTTGTGTAGCATTAGGTTTTGCCCCTGAAGTGCTGGCACATGTGGGACCTTCAGCAGGAACTGCAGCCCCAAAGCCCACACAACTGCACAAAGTCCTCAAGCTCTGCACAGGTGACTTCCAGACAGGGAAATGGGACCATAAAATACCTCTTGGTACAGGAGCAGCAGTGTTCCCTTGAACCTTTGCCAAGGGCCACCACATCTCTCAGGAAGGGAAGCATCAGTGGTGCCTCCACCATGTGCACCACCCCAATCAGCACACCCAGCATGTGCAGCAAGTAATTTTTTTTTAATTAAAAACATTGGCTTAGCTTTAGGAGCAACAGAACACTAGTAAAAAATGCTACCTCCCTTTTTAAACAGCCATCCTAGAAATTTATCTGTGATAGATTTTTCTTCTCATTTTAGAGTCCCATAGAAAGTTTGAAATTAGGTAAAATGCTATAACTCTGCAGCATTTACATATAAAAAAAAAAAAAATATGCCGTTACCATTCCCAGTTCAGAAACAAATTTACCAGACTCTGCTCAGAAACCACTACGTATGGAGTTACTTAGACCAAGTTACTTCTGTAGAAGAACAGATGTCAAGTAGACTTCAGTCCAGCGAATTTTCCATCTTCATTTTCCTGACCGACTTCTAGTTTAACCAGATCATAATGGGACCATTACTTCTTCCAGCAGGCTGTGCTTTCATGTGCAAGTTTCCTCTGCATAAAGGACCATTTTTAAACACTTGGGGTTTTTTGAAGGCTGGACTATAACCTAGCTTCCATGCAGGTACCCAGATGAGGCATGGCCTGTCTGAGTACCTCACTGAGCTCATGCCAGAGCCAAGAACACCGGTCATCCTTGTGCAACCAACAATGCGGTTAGAAAAGCGGATCTACTAGCCTCTACCCTTCCCTGCTGCCCACCACCATCCCAGGTATGATTTCACGGCAGGCAGCTTCACCACCCTCAGCACCACCCCTCAGCCCTTGGGACACCACCTAGAATGCTCAAGAGGATCATGTTTGCTGGTCTTTGACCCATGGCTCTGGCCTTGCCGTCTGGGCTACAAAGACAACTCATATCCAGCTGCAGATCTATGGAAGAGCCCCTTAAAATACGACTGTAAACTACACGTTTACAGGCTGTACTCCTCAATATACCACATTCATAAATCACCTCACAAGCATAAATTATCCCTCAAGCTCATGCAAGCATCGTGCAAAATACCCAGGGCTCCCAGACACATGAATTCCCGTACTTTACACCCAGCCTCTCAAATCTACATTTGGCATCTGGTGGGATTAGCTGTGCACCAGGAAAAGAAAAATGTCTCTGTAATTAAAAGTTATCAAAAAGTCCCAAGAGCCATATAGCTTTTAAGAAAAACAACCACATTAACCAAAGAGCAGGGAAGATGAGCAGCTGGAGCATCAAATGCTGGAGGTCGCCTAAGTTGGCACCTCAGCATTTCATTAAGGCATGGAGCTCACATCTCCCAACTCCTGTATGGGAAGGTTTTGGTTTTACCTCTAGAAGGAGAAATCACTTAATCAGCATCTAACCTAATGTAAAGACAGCTGCTGTACAATGTAGGAATGTAGGGGAGCAGCAAGGCAGATGAGGATTGATCAAAAAGCAGTTTTACAGCAAAGGCACTCTGGGACTCCTCTCATTCAAAAGCAAACTTCCCATATTAAAAAAACCCCTTTTACAGGGGAAGACTAAGCTGCTCAGAAAAATTCACATCTCTTGCCCTCAGAGATCACCACAGTATATTGTTATAAGTCCACTATTGAGGAAAAAAAAAAAAAGTTTCAGGTATTCATGTTCCTTCTCAGCTTCATCTTGGGAAAAGCAAGGCATGTAATCGTGTGTCAACAGCTGAAAATCCTGTGCAGTCCACACGTTCAGTGAAATCTTATCTCTGTGAGCTGTATGGAAAGCTACAACGAAGTTGACTGTTTTGCTGGAAAAACAGATATATATCATTACATCTCTGATTCTGCTTCAAAACTAGAAGTCCCATTTAGAGTATTTCTTCCCTGGTGGAGGGTCCCCATGGCAGCTGTGCCTAATAAGAAAGCACTGTGCTTCCAATGAAAAAAACAAGGAAGACGAGAATATTTACCTACATTTCACATTTTCTCATCGCTGGACACAATAGCAGAGGTGAACACTCTCTGGTGAAGCCTGCCTTCCTTATGCATGGACTGGCCTCTTTCTCTTAGTCTCATTGATTTGATGGGACTATTATAAACCAAAGACCTGCTTAAGGACATCAGCACTGACCCCAAGAGTCAACTACAATGCTTCTCTGGTTTGTTGTTTGCAGATTTTTGTTTGTGGGGTGTTTTTTTATTTTCACAAAATGCCAACAGGGAGCTCCTGAAGCATGCAAAGCTTGGCCCAAAAATAACTCTTCACAGAATCAGCCTCTGATGACAATTGACAATTTCCCAACATATATATATCAACATATGACAATACACCCTATTCTCATTCTTGTGCACTTGTGTTACCTTCTCTCCCTGATCACATTGCAACTCCCTACACCAAAAAAAAAAAAAAAAACCAACCAAAAAAAAAAACCCAAACCCCAAAACATGTTGCACAGCTATCTCACTGTCACATCTATTACTCAAGAAAGGTCTCATTGAATAAATGTCTGTTCAGAGGCTCTAAACAAATTTCATTTCTGAACACCACTGTCTGCAGCCCAGCGGGCCATTTCACGAAGATAAGATCACATATTTAATCAAACGCTTCAAAAAAGAAATACACACCGAGTTTGCTTAATAACGTCAAATAATAAAAGTGCAGCACTGGCAGCATACTAATTTTTAGTGCTCTTTCTTCTTTGAGGGTTGTCTCAATAGTCAAGGTCAACCGTACATGGGATTTCTTCTAATTAGGGTTTCTGATAAAGGCTAGACCTGCTTATTCTCACCACTTAGCCATGGCTTTCCCTAAAATGAAGACATCTCTCTTTCATTTTAAATTAAATCATTGCAGAATCCCACCCAAGTGTGACAGACAAAACTGCTAATTCAATAGAGAACGTAAATGAAAGACAACAAAAAACACATCTTTGTGGTCAATGAGGAACCACCCACACAAATGTCTACAGTATAAAAGGAAAAGTGATTTACAGAAAAAGAAAACAACAAAGAATTACAGAAAAAAAAAAAAACAAACACCACATGATTATCGCTTGATGATTGACTACAGCTCCTACTGCAGCCCAGCAGAGACCTATCTGAGTTAGAAATTAGGAGAGGACTTGGCACCCCTAGGTCAACATACGCTTTGCCATTTATTTCATTACAGTAATAATAAGAGGAGAAACCGGCTCAAAGAAACAGCATTATGTTACCACTACTGCAAAATACACCTACATTACTACAGACTAGACTTCCATGATATTCTTCACTAACTTGCCTATTACTTTGGCTGTTAGTTTTTATTTACCTCTTGAAGTTGCCACCTTTACCACAAAGACTGCTGCTGGAATAGGCTTTACCCTCAAATTACATGAACTTGGGAGGAACCCTGGACCCTCGCTGTGCTCAGAACTGCAGCTTGAAAATGGTCAAACAAAGGCTGGCATCCTCACCCTTACAGCCTGGCCCATGGGTTATGCTGGTCTGCCCTTCGCTTGCACGGGATGAGGGAGTGATCAAGCGTAAAAGCATTGGAGAAGACAACCCCCCATCTGCTGCTCCCAAAGCTGGAGGAGACAAACAGCGAGGCAGCTCTTAGATATGTTCCCCACCATATCCCATTCTCCCTAACACAAAGATCTCTGCAGACACTGCGGAGGTCCAGATTCTCCCCCCTGAATGGAAAAATTACAACTTCTTAGTTTAGGCTGGCATAAACAACTGCTTGAGTCTACTGGCCAACATCTTTCTACAGGTGCTCAAGTTTTACCCAACGTCTCAGCTCCACTGCAAACACAGAGCTGCTCATGTGGGAATACCCTCACACACTCAGTGATGTACACCCGTATTTCTCATCAAAACAAGGGTACTTGCACAGGTATAATTCCCTTGTCGCATTTTAGCCTTCCTTTGGAAAACTGGTGATGGTATACGGAAAAGCACTCCCCACTCCCACAATCAAAATGCATCGCACAGACTTTAGAAAGACTCATTGCAAATTGGTGACCTACTTAAGGAGATCTATAAACTGCATTACAATTGTAATTGCGGATCACTTGTCAAAAGGTCACAAGTTATCACTCTATGCAGCGTAATCGCTATATTTCAAATACCTATCAGGATGAATTTTACACAAAGAGACACACATCACTTTGGAGTCGTACCAAATAACGCAGCGATTGTAATATTACTGTCCTTCTTTCGAAAAATAAAAAAAGGAAAGGAAGGAGAGGGGAAAAAAAGAAGACACACAGCCACTCCACACACCTGCATCCATTAAAAATAATCCAAAATGACATTTTCTTGAAGACGTCTGTGCTGTGGGAGCTGCAAGTGCAGTAGTCACATTGTAATTTCCCTTGGAAGGAAGCAGGATATATACAACCACATTTCCAAATGATTAAAGGCCTTTACTGCAATATCCTAAATCCAAAGGAATAACATTTTAGATCCCACAGACAGTTCCAACAAGGTCAAGCTGAGGTGCAATGTCCAATACAGTAATCTGTGGTGTGCTGGAAACATGAATGGCTGTTCTCTGGATAGTCTGGATAAGCCATCTACTACAGGATTATAGACCAGTTTTGTGTACCTCAAGATAGCCTTAACATAAAAAGTCATTCAGGACAGAATCCAAAAGCCTTTTGTTACTATGGAAAAAAAGGAGGGGGGGAAAAAGAAAAAAAAACCAAACCAAAAGATACAAAACACACAGAGTAGCAAATACGGATTCGTATTACATGGCAGATATTGCTGAATACAAAACCTGCAGCATACATCTTGCTGAAAAAAACCCCAACAAAACAACAAAAACCTGTCCCCTTTGAAGTGAGTGACAGGAATCTGAGCCATTTCGAAATGATGACGTGTCAGTCAGTTACACACATGCAAAGGCAGTGTGAAAGGAGTTAACATGATCTCTGAAATTTTCCTCAACTCTTTCCAACAGTAAAAGCTATTCAAAGAGACAACTATGATGAGTGCTTTTTTTTTTTTTTTTACCTTCCCCCAGCAGTCTTTGGAATAGGCGTAAAAAAAAAAAAAGAAAAAAGAAAAAATAAAGGGGAAAAAAAGAGAGGAAAAAAAAAAGAAAATAAAAAACCCCAGAGAGCTATTGAAAATCTCCTTACAGGGTCAGCTGTCACTGGAATGCATTTGAGTATTCAGGATACCCACCCATGCAGAACATCAAAAACTGGGCTCAGGTCCCTCCCCTATTCTCACGGGTTTAAGCCAAGGCTTGGTTTGCGACATGGCGCTGAATAGCAAGGCAGCGCGGTGCCTCTGCAGGGCTTGTAAACAGCAAGACCCACCCATCAAACAGAACGGGGGTGTCACTTCTGCTTAATGCTTCCCTTTCCTCCAGGTGTCCTCCAACACAACACACCAGGTACGTTCAAAAAAAACCAATGTCAACAGCTCTGCAATTCCTGGTGCTGGGCTCTTTTGAGCTAAATAGCCCATCTAACCTAGATCAGCCCAAAGCCAGCCAGCCTGCTCCTCGCTTGAAGGAAAATATTGACATCCCCAAAGAAAGCTGCAAACAGCACTTCAGCAACACAGTGACACTCTCTTCTGCACTCTGAGGGCAGTGAAAAAAATTCTCATTAAGGCAGGCTTGGGATCAGCAACTTCAGAATGGGAACAGGCTGCTACAGCAAGTAAGCAAGGACCAGCACCAACTCCGATAAAATGTGCGGTTGCTCAGTGCTCAGCATATCTGAAAATGTGGTTGTTTTATTTTGATGTTGGACTACTAACCAAGGATCTCAGTTAACATTTAAAAACTGCAGGCCCATTGACAACTATTTTGTTGTTATTGTCCATCATTGCACCTACATCTCAAGAACTCAAAATAGAATCAGAAAAAAATCAATAGGGAGAGAAGTTTTTTCAGCAACAGAATTGAAAAAACTCTATGCATCAGCACCATCATTTCACAAACAAAACCCATGTATGCGCACACACAGACAGAGATGCAGGTACACATTTTGGGTTTAGGTGCAATTCTTAGATAACTTTTTCACTTCCCTGAGTTTGACAGAAAAAAAAAATTAAGAACTGTGTCTGTTCCCCAAATCATGATATTTATGAGTCCATATATGTGTCTGCGTATAATAAAGGGATGTGCTGAGACTGCATTAGTCAGAATGTTTCTACCCCTCTTTAAACAGTGTCCTCACCTCTGTAACTAGATTCTTGGTTCCCACAGAGTGGGAAAGGGACTTACTGTAAAAACCCATATGCATTGTATGCAACGACTGTTACAAGCAAACTACTTGCCACTGGTGTAAAACCACTTAAGAGTTTTATTCAAAGGTGCCAGGTTTAGACCAGATCTCTTTTCAGAACAGCACTGGCACCTTTGTGCAGGACTCTATAGTAGGACAATTCACAATACCATTTTAAGCACCACTTCTACCAAAGCAGAGGTCTATTTCACTTCATTTTAACTTTGCATTGCTGTAAGAAAACATTCACGTTGATCCTTTCCATTTATGACATTTCGCTGTAAGTTTTAGAAACACATAACTCTGTTGCAAAGTTCAAAATCAATTACCTCACCTGGTATAAATCAATGCAACTGCAATCAAGTCAGTAAAGCTATTACAATTAATAGTAGCAAAGCTATGGTCCAACCAACTCAAAACATCGTGCAAAATATTTCAAAGCTGTTCCCTGTCAGGTATCCACTGCAATGAATTGGAGTTGTGCTATAGACTGCTGAAGAATTATGTTTGTAACCACTGAAATAATTCCTATGTAATTACTCACATGTTGACGAAGGTACGTTTAAAAAAAAAAACATTTCTGATAGTATGAGGCCATATATCAATGGATACTCTGTAAAAGTTTATTACTATTAAGCATTTAAATGAAATATATAACTTCATATTGCCTAATTAGGACAGCTTCCAAACACTTTTTCGCTTCCTTCAGAATGGTATCTATTTCATGACCCTTGGAACCGAAAGCTGTCAAGTCTCAAATGGAAATGTCTTGATTTTAGTTTTCAACTGTTTTCATAAGCAGATTTTAGAAGTGTGCACAGATTTCAAGCCTTCACCTGCGTACAGAGCTTTGTTCAGCCTGAAATGCCACCTCTGGCAAAGACATTACAACACAATTAGCAGAAACATGATGCTGAAGCAGGGGAATGTTTTTGAAAAGATACCAAATCTGAGACTCTGGAGCATCTTTTGAGAAGATACCACACCTGAGATTCTTGAGCATTTTTCCCTCACAGGGAAGCCAACAGAAGCACTCCATTGAGTACAGCGGGAACCCCACTGCAGATATAGCGATACCTCCCTTGGACGGGAGTGGGCCTGAAGAAGTAGAGAAGAAAAGTTTAAAATGGGAGGAAAAAAAGAAAGAGAAAAAAAAAAGACAGAAAGGAAAAGGCCATTTAAAAATGGTTTAGTGCTTATTTCTCTGCCAGAGGAGGTTTCAGACAGACTAGGGAAAAATTCCACATTGAGCACTGCTTAGTAAGTAAAATAATGATCCAGAACACAATTAAAATTAAGTTTTTATTGCCTGAAAAAACTAGCCACCTTGCTATAGCTAGAGATGCTTGGTGCAATGACTGATCTGCCTTATAGGCAAAATCAGAAGGCTCTCTGAAAAGACTGCTTAAGTAAAAGTTATAGTGTCAAGGTGTCCTTAGCGAAGTCATCTTAAAAATGAACGTTTAGCTTGCGCCCAGGAGACACATGCATTTCCGACTGCTCGCTGTAGACATTATCTAGTGAGGAACGTAAAGCAAGCATTACACCACAAACTTGGAAGGCTAAAAACAGGCAATGGGATAACATCTTAGACAGAATCACATCACAGATTTGAGTAGGAGGGGTTTCCTTGACATTAAAGTAGCCAAGAATTAAAAGTACATGCTTAAAAGCAAGCTCCTCCTTCTTCTACTTCAGCAGCCTGCTCTGGGTGCTTCCTTTAACCTAGAGATGATTCAGGAAGCGCTGGAGCATCTCAGCACCTACAAAAATGATGACATATTCACACACGTCCCAAGCAGGGATCAAAGAGCCCTATATTAAGTGTTGGTGAGGACTGTGACAAAGATTTGCTAAGGCAGATGTGACCCCAGGAAATGACACTGTCAGAGGGCAGTATGCCAGACTGCCTTGCCCAGGACAGTTATGCTCCTACAAATACCCCAGGGCAGAGTGGACTGTTACAAATGACACATTTTCTAGCTCCCCATCCTACAGACACTGGAAAGCGTTGCCTATAGACATAGCAGAGACTGACTTGTGTATGGACACCCAAAATTTTGCATCATGGTGCATTTCTAGTATTCACATTCCATCAGGAGGGCATCTGTCGAATAAGAAAGGGACCATCAGGGGAGAACTAGGAGTCCACACAAACTATGGTAAACATCTCTTCAAAACTTCAATGCTCACCAATTGCATCCCATCCCAATAAGCAGCCCATTATCAAAAGCGACAGGAAAACACTTCTTTATTTTGCAGGGCTGTCCTAGTGTCTCAGCATTATCCCAAGCAATACATCAGTATTGTGATGCCTAGCTCATAATAGATCATCACTGCTCCAAAATAATAATTCCTAAGTTGTTCTTCCAAATCTCTCTTATGATGCAGTAATAAGTTTTATCAAAATCACTCAGATCACAACATTGGGCTGGTTCCACAAACTCCAAATAACATAATTTAAAAAAAAAAAAAATTAAAGCATAAAAAGCCTCCTGCCCATCCTCCATGTTTTAGCTTTTCCCTGATCCATTCTTGCTTCCTGAATTCCATCTCTTTCATCAATCTTCAGCCCATCCTTTATACTGTGTCATGCATGAAATAGTTTCCTAGTCAATCTACACCAGTCCCAACACTATTAGTATTAAAATATGTAATAATAAATCACCTGTTCCCGGGATTACTCCATTTACAAAGACTTCACTCTCCTGTATGCATCTCATTTACTCATGTTGATGATGCATATGCTCATGCTCAGAATGTGAAAAACCTGACAACAGCATCAGGCCCTCCAACTGATGTGCTGACCAAAGCTAAAGGTCATGCATACTCCTCTCCAGTCCTGGCCGATGATTCGGTCCACCTGCCTCTAAATCTTTATTTATCTTTATAACAGCCCTGTGATGCTGGGCAGCACACAGACACCCTGCTCATCAACTCGATGCACGTGCCTGCATCTCCACCTACAAACCTGCTCGCGTTTCTCTCCTGGCCAGCAAAGGGCACCAGCTTCGTTTTCACACCGGCAGGCAGGGCAATTTGTTTTCTGTTGCGGGAGGAAAAAAAAAAAAATCTTTTCTGCATGTAACTCCAGGATAGGCACGTCAAGCACCTCCACCACATCACCTCCGGCAGGGAGGGATGCGGCCCCCATGGCATCCCAACCTGTGGGATGTGCAGCCGAGCACTGGCTGCGGCAAACAAAGCAGGGGGATCAACCCAGCAGGTGCTTGGGGACAAATTTCCTAGACTAGCTAACTACACTAGCTGCTCCACCATCCCCGGAGGGTGCCGAGAAAAACCCAGCTCCTACTTTTGTCAAACAAAACATCCAAGAGAGGACTTGCTAGCCTTAAACTTAATACATACCAATAAAATCTCATTGTCCCTCAAAGCAGGACTCGGTGTTTTCACTGTCATCAGTCTGCACTGCCATTTAGCTTGCTCTGGAATTAAATGCAAAATTAAACATATCCTCTTCTAACAGCCCCCAGAAGAAAAGGGAAAATTCATATTTTATTGAATAATAAAAATCATACGGAACTTACAGGCCAAGACTAGCTTTATAAAAACTTCAGTCCTCTTGGAAACAGACACACCAGAGATCTGTATCCACTTTATTTTCTGCTACAGCGACAACAGTCACTTTATAGTAAACCAAGGCTAAATAAGGAAAAAGTACTCTTAAGGAGCTGCAACAGGAGCAGTCTCAACCACAACAAGGGGGACTGTCTCCTGCCATCTGAGAGCAGTTGTTTTACCTTTAGAAAAAATTACGGCTTTACAGTGGAACCCTAGACTGAACTTTGTCACCCAACATCAGCACCAGTACGCAAATTTTCTCCCTTCCTGGTCTGGTATTCTTAAGTGACAACTGCAGACTTTTTGACAGCAGTCTGTTTTAACCTGCAACACCTGGTTTACCCCCATGGGTAAAGCATGGAAGGATTTTTCCTAATGAATACGCAGTAGAAGCCTGTTAATATCGCAAACCCTTGGAAATTATGATAAATGAGCTCTACAAAGCACACACTACTACTCAATACCAAGCAGGCAGCATTGGCTGCTTAAAGAGTCTCTTTAAGAGATGGCATTCCACAACAAAAATGGAATTTATTCATTTTTAACTCCAGGGAAGATTTGGGGTTTTTGTCAGCTTTGAAAATCTTGCTCCAACGCTCTGGAACAATCAGTACTATAATATAGAAAGAAACCACGACTAGCAGACTACCTATCTGCCTTATATCAAGACACAGATGGCATTTTCACCCCTTTTTTTTTTTTTTTTTCCTGCATCTCAGCCTCCTCCTAAGCAGCTAGCTGCCTGGAACCAGGACTGGGAGAGTGGAAATGCTAATACCTCCTAATGAGTGATCTAAACAAGAAAGTAAATACAACAGACTGGGTTGTTTTGGCTAAAGCAATGAATGCTACAGTGACAAGCAGACAACAATCCATTGCTTCTGGCCATATACAAGTTGTTTTCACTACCGCAGAGAAGAATCACATGCCTATCAGGAAAGGGAGAGAAAGACAGTCTCCCTTCCTACCTCGCCATCCCTCCTACAAACTAAACATCTGCCTGTCTGTAGCAGAAAGGGTGGAAAAAAACCATCAGGGGGACTGCGTTGTTTCTATGGACAACTCTGGACAGAACGCTGCTGATCAAACTCAGTCCTTGAATATAATCCCCCAGGTAGCCAGGGCACATTTCTGGGGCACCGTACCTACATCTTCATTAGCAATAAAGAGCACCAGCTCGAGGTAGGCTCTGTAGACTGGGAAAGAGGAAAGGGCTGCTCTCTGGCTCATGGCAGGGAGTGATCATCAGCCTTATAACCGTATTTCCAAGTTAAACAGTCAAAAGACGATTGCAAGCAGAACACAAATAAATAATTAAGCAAGCAAATAAACCAAGAGTTTAAAAAAATAAAAAAGGCATTAAAAAAAGCTATTTTCTTCCTCCAACCATACATACCGGCCCTCTTGCTCAAAAATCCCTCTGGCGAACGCCAGCCCTGTACTGTTAGAGCCGGCAAACGCAATCTCACAGGCAGGAGGTGGGAAGGTCTGAGCATCTCTAGCAATGCATCTACCTGGACCATACATTTCCCTCTCTGGCTGCAAGGGAAAGAGAAGCTCGCGCCTACCTGTAACTCGGGGCCACTGGGCTGGATGCAGACCTTGACCCTACCACCCCATATCCACACACACGCAACCCCCAATGCACCCCCCACTTCGGCAATATCCCCACCCATGCCCCCTGCCCACCCTCTGCCTCCTGCTATCCAGGAAAACGATTGCTTGTCGAGGCACCCTTCAGCAATTAAATAGAAACATAGATCCATGAAGGGGTGGGCACGAGAACGGCGCGGGAGGGGGGGGAGAACACACACACACGAAACTCAGGAATTTCTCAGTGTAACACCAGCAAACCCACCAGTCCAACGTGGTGCCTTTCACAGAAAAACAGAAGGGAGAGCGAGAACAAAACCTACCAGGTCTCCTCCATCTCCCCACCGCCTTCACCACCCTAGCTGTCCACAGCCAAACCCGGCCGGAGCCCACAAGGCATTTCCCAACCAGCAGCACACCCCTTGTCCCCACTGTCCGTCCCCTCCCGCCAGCATGCAGACCCAGAGAGACACTCCCCCGTTACCTGGAGGATCCTGCCCCCCTGAAGGGAAACTATCCTTATTACGAAATTATTCAATCCAAGCGTGTGCCCAGGGCGGCCGGCACCCTTCAGCCCAACGCAACCGGGCAAGGATGTGACTGCCGGCCAGGCTGGTGAGCATCCATCCGTTGGGTGGTTAGTTACCTTTAGTCACCTCCGGCTCCTGAGCTGCAAGTCCCCATCAGTTCCTCAACAACCTGCAGCAGGGAGCTGCTGCCACAATCCAGCCATTAAAACCAGGGGTGGGGGTAGGAAGCAGACCTGGCCACAGTACCAAAGCCCCCAGCCAGGAGAAAAAGGGGGGGGATGAAACGCAGGGAACGTCCCTCAAGGAAGGAAAAATCTTTTAAAAAAGAATAATAATTAAAAAGGGAACAAAAATAGGAAGAAGAAAAAGTCTCTCCTTTTCTGCCGTATTCTTCTGCTACACAGGCTCCCTCCCGGAGGACGGAGGGTGTGTGGGAATGGGGGAGGCGATCGCTCCCTCCTCTCCCCCGTCGTCGCCGACACCTCTGGACCAAAGCCCCGCTCCGATTTACCTCCTCCAGGTGGGCAACTTCAGAGCAAGGCGATGTCTCCGGAGCCGGCACCACCGGCCGGGCGATTCGTATGCGGCAGAGTCATTGCCTGTGCTGCTGCTGCCGCTGCTGCTGCCGCTGCTGCTGGGGAGGAACAGCCGCTGCCGAAGAGACCACCAAAAAAAAAAAAAAAAAAAAAAAAGGGAGAGAAATCTTCCACCATCCCCCTTTCCCTCTTCCCCCTCCAGCACCAGCCGCTCTCTGCATCCGCTCCCCTGCCCGCGGCCCCTCGCTCCGCCGGGGCTGGGGGACACAAAGGCGCCCGCGCAGAGAGAGGCGGGTGGTCCTCAGCCCCCCGGGCTCCGCCGGCACCCCAGATCCTTCCTCCTCTTCCTCCTCCTCCTCCTCCCGCTGCGGAGACCGCCAGCCCCAGCGTGGCTGAGCGCGGGCGGACGGGAAGGGGGGGGGGGGGGGGGGGGCAGCTCCGCGGGCGCGGAAGGGGGGGCGGCTCCGCGGGCGCGCCCCGCGCAGTGCCTAGCGGGCGCGGGGGGGGCCCATGGCCGCGGGCGGGCGGCCCCGCCGGCTCAGCTCGGCACAGCGCACACGCACCGCACACGAGGAGGGGGCGGCGGCGCTCCGGGGCGGCGGCAGCCGCAGCACCCGCGTCCCCCGCAGAGCCGGGAGCGGGGAGCGGGGCCCGGGGAGGCGGCGGCGGCGGGCGGCGCGGCGCTGCTGCCCTGCCCGGCAGCGGCCGCACGGAGCCGAGCGGGCGGCGAGCCGAGGGGCGGGGGAGCGGCGAGGGCCCGGATCTGGGTTGCGCGGACGCGGGCTCCACCTAGCAGCCGGCCGGCACCGCACCGCACCGCCCGGCCCCGCCGGGGGCTCCCGCCGCCCCGCCCCCGGGGCCCGCACTGCCCCGTCCCCCGGGCCCTCTGCAACCCCGGCGCCCACCCCCGCCACGACCTGCCCCGCAGCCCCCTCCCGACAGGATCAACCCCCCCCCCGATTGGCCGCTCTGCCCATTGCTCCCCTCCCAGGCAGCCAATCGCAGCCTGCCTACCAGGCGCAGAACGTTCTACTGGATTCCATACCTCTCGATTGGCCGCTGGGGCTTTTGTCCAGCCAATCGCAGCCTGCCTTTCCTGCACAGAACCACAGGCTGGTTTCCTCACCGCCCGATAGGCTGCTTTGCCTATTGCTCCCCTCCCAGGCAGCCAATCGCAGCCTTTCTTTCCTGTGCAGAACCATGCCCCGCTGGATTCCCCACCTCCTGATTGGCTGCTTGGCCTGTTGCCCCCAGCCAAGCGGTCAGTCCCAGCCTGCCGGCTGGTCACAGAGCCTCTCCAGGGATGGGGCTCAGGGCTGCCCCACAGCAACCCGGGGCTGGGGGGACACACTCCATTCCTGCCCTGGGGTCCCCAGGAGGAGGGAAACGTAAATCCCCACTCTTCGGAGAGCCGAGGACAGCCGGGACAGGGACAAGAAGTCTGCCTTTCTTTTAACGTTCGTTATCTTAAATGAATGACAGAATTGTCTAGGTTGGAAGGGACCTTGAAGATCATCCAGTCCAACCATTAACCTAGCACTGACAGATCCCAACTACACCATATCCCTCAGCGCTATGTCAGCCCGACTCTTAAACACCTCCAGGGATGGGGACTCCACCACCTCCCTGGGCAGCCCATTCCAACACCTAACAAGCCGTTCTGTAAAGAAATACTTCCTAATATCCAGTCTAAACCTTCCCTGGCGCGTCCTTTCGCCAAGGCAAAATGCTTACAAGGGACCTCTGGAAATAATGGTCCTTGGCTGGAACACAGTAAACACTTTTCTCCCAGACCACATTGTCCATTTGCTTTTAGTTTTGGAGAGAAGGACCCAAACAAATCAAACTGTTTTCACACAAAAAGAAAAAAAAGAAAAGAAAAAAAATGCAGTTTTCCAATTGCCTGAGTGCTGACACATACAGTGTTCCAGACCTTATCCCAGCGACCAGACCTATTTGGGGAGACGCCACTGGACTCCTGGCTTTGAACTCAAAAAAACTATAGCCAAGAGATCTGTAAGGGCCCGAAGGAGGCCAGCCAGCCCACGCCAGTGGAAGACCCACTTCATTTATTATCCTACCCAGCTGTTTCTTTAACAAGTTCTTAAGGATCTCAAATGACCGAGACCTTGCAGGACCATCCTTTTCAGCGGGATAAGGGAATTAATTAATCTCATTTGTTAACGCAGACTGTGAGTCAGGAGGATGCTCACACGTGTTCCTAGCTGCATCGCTAGTTAGACAGGCACAGAAATGTGTATTTTAGGTTAAGAACTGCTATTCTGGTTGCATTGATGTGCTGTGGAAAATTAAGACCCATAAACATAAACGCTGTTTTCCCAATAATAAAATCAGGGCCTATCTCACTGACACTGCAAAAATAAAGGAAGAATGTTGACTGTGGTGAAATTCAGTGGGGGTGGAAAAAATTGAAAAGTTATAACAGATCTGTCTCAACCATTTCTGTTTTCAGTAGACCTCTGCAGTCATGTTAAAGAACACCTAGCCTTTCCCACAAGGCTGCAAAATACCCCCAAAAATCAGAGTGAATGATGCACAGCCATCTACAAATGTTTACTTCCAGAAAAAGTAGGTTTTAAAGCAATTAAAAAGCCATTGTGTTTCAGGCCTCTCATTTGGCTCACCCAAATTGTTCTCCCCAGTGGGAAAAACCCTCAGAGAATCTCCGCTCCATCCTTGGGAAAGTCCTTTTCTGCAACGGCCCTTCTTCCAGGGGCAACATGGAGAAAAAAAACCCAAACATACACACACACACAAAAAAAAAAAACACCCAAAGAAACCACCAAAACCCCCAGATCTTTAATACTGCCTCTGCTGGGATGCTCAGAGATATGAGATTCTTCAAGATATGATTACCTCTCTGATGATATTCACCACACATGCTCTGGGAACTAAGCAAAGCCCTACAAGTTAAAATTAGATTTGCTATATATCTTTAAGCTCTGCTTTAATGCAGAGGTGAGAATCAAATCAATGTTTAGTCAGTGAGTGGAAAAAAGACAAAGCATCACTAGGCTTAAAGTGTGGTGGTTTTGTGTTGTTTTCTCTCATAGCATTGCGTATAATGAAGATGGAAAAAACCCAATGAATTGTGGGGGAAGATAAGAAGAGCTTCAGAAGGCCACCAGCTTGTCATGCTATCATTGCTCATTAAAATCATGTCTCAGGCTTAATGCTGCGAGCCAGCCCAGAAAATCTTAGAGACAGAAAAGTTGCATTAGGTCGTACAGTTGTGGTCCCCAGAGGCAACAGCAAGATTATTCCCTAAAGGATATTTTCCCAGTATTTTGTCCAGTGAAACTTGAAAGGTGTCCAGGTTTCCACCAATTCCCCTGAGTGATTACTCCCTGGTTTCATATATCTCACTATTTGGAAGATTTTCCTGCTGTTCAACCTACATTTTTCCGTTTCTTAATTTCATACCATTACTTGTGGTTATGGCCCCAATTAATCAAAGTACTTCAATGAATGCTTAAATCTAGGTACGTGCTTAAGCTCCGTTGAAATCACGTGCGTCAGTGTTATGCAGGGCTGATGGATATGCGCATGTGTTTAAGCACTGTGCTGAATTGGGACCATGCATCATCCAAAATAATTATCCTTTTCTTACATATTTTTAAACCATTATCCTTCCCTTGCTTAATTATTGATTAGTTAAGCTATATATTTAAGCTACTTAATCTCTCCTTGTGTATCGGTCTTTCCAAGAGTCTGATAATTTTTATTCTTAGGATCTGAATTCCCTCAAATTCTTTCATGTTTTGTAGGGATGGGTAATGAGGTATTGCAATTTAATGCCATATCCCAGGTGTGATTACATAAAGATCAGTTATTCTCTGAAGTCAAAGGATATAACTTACCTGCGCCAGCAACCCCGAAGTGCATTGATTTGTTGTGCTGCTCTATCATTTTGTAAGACTCTCTATAATCTACTCCTATTCTTTTCCATATCCATCACCATCATATCCATCATCACCATCATCATATCCATCATCAGGTATTTTTGCTTGCAGAGACGGCCAGCCCTTAGGCCTTCAAATTCAGTGCAGTGTTTTACACCGGAAAGCCTGTAACAGGACCAAATTGCAGCCTTAGAGGTTTCCAGAACGCTTTCTCCCATGGAACTAAAAAAAAAAATCACCATTTCAAGTTGTATTATTTGAATGTGTTCACCCAGTATTTCGGATCCCCAATCCATTTTCTTCTTCGGGAGGATTTGTCACACATACCACCCTGGCACTGCAGCGCCTGCATTGTTAGCTGTTCATTATTCCATTATCTCCCAGGTAGATGCAGGAGCTTTAATGATCATTTCATTATTTTACAATGGATTAAAATTAGGTTTAGTGTGTTGTAATTGCTTGTGATTCTGATTCTTTTCTTTTTTTCTTTTTTTTTTTTTTTCTTCTTCTTTTTCTGAAGATCTGTGTCCTGTTTGCTTTCTGGCATTCTCTCAGATTTCCATGAGCTTCCATAAACAACTGTCACCGAGCCATTACATTCTGTAATGAATTACCTTATTCTCAGAGATGCATGTCATCTGGACCAGTTCATTGGTGCACATTTATGCTTTTCAGGCTCGCTTTTTTTTTTTTTTTTAAACCAGTTATCCCCCATGAAATATATTTCACAGTGTTTTCTTTACTTTATGATAAAGTTTTATGTGGCTTGTTTGGTTTTCACCTTTTTTTTTTCAATGTGAAGTATTGTCATGACAAAAATACATTAACAGTAAAAAACAAATGCTATAGAGTGATACAAACAAACATCACAGGCTTCCTGCTATAGATCCAGCAAAACTCAACTCATCTCTCATAAACCCACATTTCCATCATAAAATTCCCACAGTCGGAGCCCTTAACGACTTCAACAACTCGTTTTAACAACTAATGATAGACAGTAATGCTGAAGTAGACCCTGGCAGACTCCACATTCTGTCTTTTCTTCTTCCTCCTCGTCATCTCCTCTGCAACGTCAGTTTAGGAAAGCACTCTTAGATCCCTCCCTATCAGGGGAACACCTCATGTTTTTGCATGCTGTCTTTTCCCATGCTTGTTTTCAGGCACGAGCCTCAAGGAGACCTTTTGCACTGGGCTCAAGCAAAATTACAAAATAAGGAATAGTTCACAAGCAGAAATCAGCACCGAGGCACACTCTTAGTCTGACCTTTGGATATCTACCTCTACATGTGTCTGAAAGCTAGCAGTTTCACTTGGTAAAACCCCTTGGTGAATAAATTCTCCATCAACAGAGCAGGGCACATTGCATGGGGATGGATGACTTTCTCTCCCACCGCTTGCTCTGGTTACAAACCTCCTAGAGAATTTAGTCACCCAGGGATTTTACTGCAAGAAATCACAGCACTGCTAGTTTCAAGATGCATATAGAAGTAGATATCCAAAAGTTAGGCTGAGCAGAGGCAGCTATTGCTTGGTGCCAAAGACAAGCAGGAGACACTTCTTCAAACCTCATGGCTTCAGGCAGGACTACCTAAAACTGGGACTGATGGTGCAATGCTTCTCTCATCCCAACATCATCACAAGCTGTATGGTTTGTGCCAGCAGGCATGCTGGGTGGGCTGAGCATGCCAAAGCCCTTTGCTTTCACCCCAGTTAGGGGCAGAAGATTCCCACCCCATCCTGCTTCTCCCTGCACATGCCTCATGGCCCAGCACTCAACTTTGATTTGGGGAGATTGACATCTGGGGCTAGCTTGGGTAGTCAAGCAGCTGTCATGCTGCCATCTTGTATGAAACCATGAAGACCCTTTGGCAAGTGGAAGAAAAAAACTAGTGCATGGTGGTTTTCAATGTCCAAAAGTGTCATGGTGATAATGCTTTTCAGTTGCTGAGGAGACACATCTTGACATACCTACATAATTTGATTAAAGTATTATAGTCTTTGCAGATTCAGTTGGATTTAAACTGTTTTTAAAAGACGTTGCATTTTTCTCATGGACTTTTGCTTTCATAAGGATCAAATACTGGTCAAAGGTAAGACTCTTTCAGGACTTTAATGGCACATTTCTTAGATTAATGTTCATTTTTCGTTCTATAACAAGTGAAAATGTGGGGATTTATATGATTGGTTTGTGGACAATTAGTACATTGGTTTTTCTTTTGCAGTCTCTTCCCTCTGATATGTACCTTCACTTTCATCTGAATACCATTTTTCTAGGTGTTCAGAATAGCTGCAAAAAAATAACAAAAGACCCCCTCTCATATTACATAGGAAATGCAATACATAATTATTTTTTGTTATTTTGAAAACATGGAACATCAAAAAATGCTTTCTCCCTTAAGGGGTAGGTTAAGCCACGGCACACTGGCCAGGTAAAGCAGGTGTACAGTAGCTTGGCACCATCAGAGCAGCACGAAGGACAGGAAGTGCCATGGAGCATCCAGTCCCTAATTTACAGTTGATGGATTTCTTTGAAGCCTGTGTAATTCAGTCCAATGCCTTGCACAGCAGAAGATGGGTTCCCAGTCTCTCAATAGCAGAAATACTCCCCCTGTACTCCCCTTTTGGTGGGCAGTGGTGCTGTTTCAGTGCTTCATGAATCGTAGGCAGTAGGTACATGGGAAGACTTTCTGGCACAGATGCTCAGAATAGGGCGTTGCCCTGAAAACCATGATATTCTGTCCAAGCAAACTGCCACTCTAGATGTGCATGCCCAGATACACCCCAATCACAATACCATTGCAACTGGGAAGGCTGTGCAAACCTGCGGAAGTCTGGTGGTGACTGGTGGCTTAGACATGGATTACAAAATGGCCCTGCATAAGAATTATCTGAACTGCTAACCTGAATCTGTCTGTAGTTGAGGTAATAAGGCAATTAGACACAAAAATCATTAATAATTTAACTTAATTGAAACCTAACAATGCAGCCTTCCTGTATGATTCCAAGTGATTTCAACTGTTTGGAAAGCGTGATCTGTCTCTGTTGTTCGAGTATTTAAATAATGTGGGAGAAAATAAAAATCGTAGATAGAATATCACTTTAAAAAAAATAGGTTGTTTTTTTCTCATTGATTTGAAGTCATGAATCCTCAGAGCTGGTTCTGGTTATAGTTTCCAATAGGGGCTGAAGCCTCTCTTTATGTGTGGATAAGTTAGGCTGGAAGATGTAACTGGTTGTTGTAAAAGGGGGGGGCTTTGATCTAGAAGCCACGTTAAAGCAGATGGGTGTGCTGAGTACATTTCAGACAGGCTAAATGAAAGAGCAATTAAATGCCCTCCACATAGTTACTGCTGAAACAACAGGAAGCAGAAATAGCAGAGTAAAATAAGCTGTGCCGCCAGAGAGATTTCCCTGGGACTGGCAGCAAATTTGAAGGCAAAGGGGTTTATTGGTTGCAGCTGCTGGTAAAAGTCAGACAAGTTCAGGGAAACCAGGAGAAATCTAATAAACAGCAAAAGCAGTGGCTAGGGTTGACAAGTAGAAGAGACAGAATGACTTTTAGGACCAAAGAGCTGGACAGTAATTTCTGGGCTGCTTGTTGATTTACTTTTCTGTCATTCAGAAAGATATGATATTCTTCATAGAAAACCAACACAACACCACATAGATACTTGGTGCCCATACTTCTTAGGAAACCAATGTATTGGCCTTCATCTATAGGGCACTTGAAGCCATATGCTGCATGCTGCAACTTAGCATGACTTCACCAGTCAGGACCACGGAGCCTTTACATGTTACAAGAAACCAAAATCTCCCATGAATAAGATGAGGAAATCCACCCCTGGCATCCATCGCAACATTAGCGTGCAAGTTGAATTACGCTGACATCCAGAAGAGTAAGGTTCTAATTCACATTGCTTGCTGGGCTTGAGAGAAATTTGAGCTACTAACAGAAATATTGTATTGCCCCTCAGGGACTGCTGGGCACGGTGCTTTTGGAGTACTCTTAGCCATCTATCCTATAATGCTCATATCATCTGTAACCACTTATCTTACCTATCTGCTGGCACGCAGGATCGAGAGAAGAAACCAAGGGAAAATACCACTCTTGCAACACTGTGAGAGGATTTAAAGCCATTTGTGAAACAAAAGTAGGAAATGATCACATCTAAGAAGTCAGTGTTTTAAAGGTGCTCTCCAAGGACCTTGACCGCAGTGGTATGAATTTAGTATTCATGGTATTAATGGCGAAATTCTAAACTGAATAGGAAATTATCTTTCTCACTTGAGGTTATACTGCAGTGGTAAAGTGATCCTAATTATTCTGAAGACTTAAATGCTATGGTTAAGGGTAAATCAGATTCCAAAAAGAAAGAAATCAATAATGTAAAGACAAATTTTGAAGATTTTAAATAATAAAAACAGGTAGAGTGGTTTGTACCAAATACAACAAAAGCTCCCTTCGGTGAAACATGTGTAAGGTGAAGTTTTGAGTGGTTATCTCATGCATACAATTTAATGAGAAAAAAACATAGATCAAATAAGACTGGGTCAAAACATAGTCAAAGGGATTATACCAAAAATCAGGGCTTTAAGAAATGGGTTGTTGTGCAGAGACATGCAATTGATCTTTTTGGTCTCCTCCATGATCTTTCTGCCTCCTGGGCTCAGTTTCAGAAATCAGTAGAATGACTTTTTATTAAGTTCAGTTTTCTTTTAACTCGTATCAGCAGTCACTGAAATAATGTTTTTATCCCCTTCTGTACAGTTGATTGGCACATCCTTGTTTCACACATTCATTTTATAAATCCTTTAATGCTTCCTCTGATAGGGTCACAGGAAAATGATCCGAGACAAATAGGAGATCTAATGTTCAGATAGTTAGTGTAGTATCTGGCAGCCAAAGAGAAAGCAAACAAAACACTGAGATGTACCATCAGAGGCACAGAACAAAGCAGAAGAGGTGACTGAAATGTGGAAAGGGCCAGTGGACCCACACCTGAGGGCTGTGTGAAATGCTGAGTGCCCCATTACCAACGTACTGGTATGGTAACAGCGCAAAAAGGGCAACTCAAGTGCTGGGTAATCTTGGATGTTCATAACTATGGTTATAGATGAACCCAATTAGTTTTCTGCTAATTCGGGCTGGAGAAGAAAGAGGCTGAGAAAGGCTTGGTGAAATGAATCCTGAAAGGGAAAGAAGAGCAGGCAAGATGTACCTAACATCTTGCATGAAGGATAACAGGCTGGACTATAAAATGTTATCAACCAGCAAGAAAAGGGGGTCAGGGACATTTCAGAACACCTATTCAGCCAAATGGAAATCTGACAGCAATCAATATCTAGAAAAAATTTCAAAAGAGGTTTTCAGGCACAAATCTCACCACAGGCCAGTGGGAATCGTGCTCCTAAATCCCTACTTCTTCATGGATATTAAGAAAAATAAATATCTAGCAAGAACTGTAGGTAGCATGATATTAGCATGTATAAAATGTGTAGTGGTAGCATCTCTTTGAGCTCCAACTCATCACTTGGTAGCTTTGGCTGAACAGGAGTTTATTATTCATAACTCTAAAATCCACCCCATCTCATTTCATCTTCTGAGCAGTACAATCAATAATTCAAGTATGCATTTTAAGATTTCCAAATTAAGCGAGACACCCTAATGTATAGGACATACCACACAGATTAATATACACAACAGCTTCTCAGTGAGCCAAGATGAGAGCGGCATAGTGATTTGGAGAATATGAATATTATTATACTGAAGAGATGCTTAGAGCTGTAGGCAGGGGATAAGGTCCAAGCATTAGAATTGCTTTTCAGATGTGACACTCAATATATTTTTGAGATTTGTATCCAATACTAGGCCCCTGTAAATTGACTGGCAAATTGATGTGTCCTGTATCACCTGGCTCTTTCACCAGTCACAGTCAAACTCCCAAATACCGTTAACAATGGTAGAAGTTAAGTTAGATTTTCCAAACAAACTGCAATGGGAATTTTGCCTTTCATTCATCTTTTGTGCTCTTCAATACTACACATCATGGAGAACTGCAGTCTATGAAGGCACTCAGATGGAGGAACATACAGAAGCAGCAAATTCTTGTTTCAGCACTCAACTGCTAAGCTACAAATGAGTTGGAGATCGTGTCAGTTCTGTCCTCAAAGCAAAACCTAGGCAGTTGTCAGCAGGTTCTTACCTCTTAAGAGCACAGTTGCTTCTGAAAACTGAGGACAACCACAAAGACGATCTTTTTTTCCAAAATAGTGTGCCATTGTGCTCAGCCCTCAGCTAACTTCAGATTATGTATCTGCAGTGGTTTGAGCTCAGAACACCAATGTACACATAGCATCCAGCTACTTGTGTTATCCAGTACACCCTTTTCCTCTGGTACATCTGTGCTGGGTTTGTGTGGTGGGGTTTTGGTAGCAGAGGAGGGGGCTACACGGTGACCCCCTGTGAGAAGCTTCTCAAAGTTCCTCTGGCTCCAAGTCAGACCCACCTCTGGCCAAGGCCAAGCCAGTTAGTGATGGTGGCCACGCCTCTGTGATAACGTATTTAAGAAGGGAAACCTGGGAGGGGGTTGTGACTTGTGAGGAGGAGTTATAAGAAGGACACCTATGTGAACGCTGAGGTCAGTGGAAGGAAGGAGGGGGAGGGAAGGTGCACTGGAGCAGAGACTCCCTTGCAGCCTGTGGTGAGAGGGCAGGCTGTGCCCCTGCAGCCCGTGGAGGTCCATGGTGGAGCAGATGGTCCCCTGCAGCCCATGGAGGACCCCATGCTGGAGCAGGTGGCTGCACCCAAAGAAGGCCGGGACTCTGAGGGGAGAAGAAGCTCCCACTGTTGTAGTTCAGTGCTGAGAAGACTGAAACATGCAGGGATGACCCACACCGGAGCAGCACGGGAAATGCTGCGGCCCATGGGAAGAACTCATGCCAGAGAGATTTCGTGGAGGATTATCTCCTGTGAGAGGGGTGCCATGTGGAGCATGGAGAATGCATGGAGTTCACCACCCCCAAAAAAGGAAGAAGCAGTGGGACTGACTGAAAACTTCCCATCCCCTGCTCCCTGAGCCACTGGGGGGAGGAGGTAGAAATATCAGGGAGCTGAACTGAGCTGGCAAAGAAGGGAGGGGTGGGAGGAGGTGTTTTTAAGATGTGGTACTGCTTTTTACTGCCCCACTCTGTCTGTTAAGTGTCGTTGTTGTTAGTGTTCGAATTAAAGTGATGGTTTTTTTCTTCCCCCAAAGTGCTTGCCTTTTGCCCATGACTATAATGGGTAGGCCACCCTTCCCTGTCCTTATCTCGATTCCCAAGATTTTCGTGTCATTTTCTCCTTCCCAGCACTGGGGAGGAAGGGGTGAGTGAATGGCTGCATGGTGGTTGGTTTCCCTCTGGGTTCAGACCACAACAACGCCTTACTCAGCTTCAACTTACTCAAGTGATCTGTGCAGCAAGGGAACTGCGGTGCAGCTGTGTTTTCCAGTGTTGCTTACCTGGTGCCGCATGTTTGTTCATGACAGTTTCTGGGAACTGGATATCCCAGATGTGTCACTGGGGACTAGCATCAATATGATGCAAACAGTGAAACGTCTACTTTGTGATGATCTATCCCGGATGCCCATCATAAATTTAAATCTAGGTTATAAGTAACTTGCCTTCTGCTTTTTGAAACTGCCATAGAATAGGCTTTTTAAATAGAGCCCATAAAACTCCTTGTTGAAGAAAGTAAGCATTTGTGTGCAAAGAAGGGACGAATCAGCTCTGCCCATGAAATCTGCAATCAGTCTAAGCATAGTGTAACAACACTGGCCCCTGCAATGCTCTGTTCCAAGTCAAAACACAGCTGTATGGTTTTTTGTTGGGGGGGGTTGTTTGCTTTGGGGGGGGTGTAGTTGGGGGGGGTTTGTTTGGTTTTTTGTTTTCTTTTTAATTACTTCCACTACTTGTCTTGTTATCTCTGTTAAATACTAGCTGTTCACACTCATGCTTTTCTGTATTAAAGGTCTTGAACTAAGGATTCCTATTAGGACTGCTGACCTTATTGATGGGCTAGTTGAAGTGTTGTTGTTCCCTTTTAATCAGGAAAGTGGCTGTTCTCTAGCTCAGCCGGTTCAAAGCTCTAGTGTTGCCTGCTCCTTGGTGTCCTTCCAAGGACTGACATGTACATGGATATGTTGTAGGTTGGCTCTGTGACCAAACACCTGCAGACTGCTGGCTTTTCTTTTTCTGACCTTGAGCATCCCCCTCATTTACACCGTTGAAGAAAAATGTATTTACTTTTACACCTGGATTGAAAGGGAAGGGTCTTCCCTAAAGAAATAAAGCTATCTAATTCAGGGAGGGCAGTAAGATATTACCCTCCCAGTGGGGACCCTCATTTGTGTCTTTGGTACCTGGGTTAAACAGAGGTTGAAGCTGGATTGTCAGCTCTGGCTGCAGAGCTGATCCTGTGCACAGAAACTGGAGGGAATGGAGCGGGCAAGACAGAAATGTGCATTTCAGCTCTTCAGGACATACTTGTACTTAGCTGCCTTTCATGCATAACTTTCCTTGTACAAAGAATATTGGGCTTCATCAAGTTGGATCTCTTTCTGTTACAGACAGCTGCATCTCAATGTTCATCAAAACCAACCAGGTTTTTATCTGTAGTATATAAATGCTAAACATGAGTGTACATTTCTATAGCTGTGTTAGTAATAACCACAGGGCGCTGTATCTGCTGTTGTCATTGTTTTTCTTCTCCACCATCCAGGTTCTGAGGGGGTCCAAATCAGATCCAGCTATCAATGAGTTTTGAATGCTATTACCATGTTTGATACTTGTTTTGGGGAAGGTGCATGGTTTACGTTTCTAAAGTACACAGTACTGTATTGGTTTTCCCAAGTAATTTTTGGGTAATTGCTATTATGCTTTCTGTTATTGCTGATCATGTATGTTTGTCTTCTCCTGCATTCTCAGTCTGGCATTCGCATGAAGAGGAAAAGCAGTGTCCCCAATGATACAGTGTCCTTCCTTCCTTTCCAAGGCCACCATACTGGATCTGCTAGCATATACTTTATGGCCATTAACAGCAAGAAAAAAAAAAAATCTCAAAGGGATTTTTAGGCATTAGTGTTTCTCACTTGGACTAAGATTGCAACACATCCCCTACTACTATCCTATTGTATTGAAGCTATTTTATTCTGTGGCTCTTGCAGAATGCATGGTGCACAACTTGGCAGCCTTTTAGACTGCACCTTTTAAAAATCTCTAGCTGTATTGGTATGATCATAAACAGAACTGCTAATAGCCTCCAAAACCTGACTGCAATTCCCATAGTCTGTACTTCCTTCCCTCTGTCTTCATTTTATCATCTCTCCTACAAAGAGCCCATTCCTTTGCGGCCATAATTAAGCTCTCAGTTTCTCTTTCCAATCCTTCTCTGACAGTGATTATCATGTCTATTTTTTTTTTAGTTGCTGAAGCTGTCAATCCCCAATGCTTCCCAAGAGTCATGTTCAGGTTCGCAGAAGCAGGAAGTGAGCACAGAAGGAAGTCCCAGAAGCCGGTCATCATTTTAAAGATAAGGTCTGATCAGGGAGACAAGGCTGCTCAGAAGATTTAAAAGCAACATATGGTTCATGTTCTGGATGCAAACAGCTTACACATCGCCCCTCCACCACACACACACGCTCCAGCTGTGCCCCTAAGCACACATTTAGGGAGGAGCAAGAACAGCACAAGCACTCATGGTACTTTCTCCCAAGTACTCTCCCACCTGTTTTAATTTCAGGGACTATCTCAATTACACGTGGTGGTATTTTTACACATTTAGTAATGCTCGCTGGATTTCTGCTGCACAATCTGGTGCTGTGTCTCTCTTGAGGCCATGCAGACATTGAGCACACATAAAAGCAGCCCCGGCAAAACCTCGATGAGGCTGCAGCCCACCACCCCCATGGGTTTCTTCTGCATCTGGCTCCTCCTAGTATTGTGGCCCCAAGAGACTATCCTGTCTCTTCCCAGTCAGATCTGACCCACAGCAAGAGTCCTAGTCTGCTTGCTCATTTATCATGGAGAAACTGCCCCACACCTTCCATCATCTTTGTCACTCTCCTCTGAATTTATCATCATAATTTGTTTGCAGGTGAGGGGGCCAGAGCAGCATGCAGTGTTCAAAATAAGGATGAACTATGATTTTGTACCAGTGTTTAAGAGTATTTTCTGTTTGTTCTCTATCTGTTCCCTGAAATCTCCTACAATTTTATTCAGTGTTTTCAAGCACTAAGCTGATGTTTTCATGGTCTTGCTCCTGACAGTTAAAGCCAGCTCAGAGCCCATTTTGTTCATGAGCCTTGAATCGCTTTTTACAAGGTGTATCACTTTACACTTGCTTCTACTGGGTTTCACCTGCTGTTTTATTACCCAGCATCTCCACCTTCAAAAATAATTTGCTAAATCTTCAGTCAATCCTTATTTTCACTAACCTGACCAACTTTTTTTGTGGTTATCAGATCCTTTCATTTTAAAAATTGGTCTTTTTTCAGAGTGTTTATAAACATGTTGAACAGCACAGGTCCTAGCACACAGCTTTTAGGAACCCCATCAGCAACCTCCATCAGCATCGAGAACAGCTATTAACTCCTACTACTTGCTTTCTATCTTCGGCTAATAACATATCCAGGCACCTTCCCTTAGTCGAGCAAGTTTTTCTAGCTAAATTGATCCATCATTCCCATTTGTCCCCAATCTACTTTTAAAGAATCAAAGCAGATGTCTCCCCCTCTACGCTTCTTCCACTGGACAACCTGTAGGGCACCTAACAGCAAAAATACCAAAACCAACTGTGTGAGATGAATTTTGTATTCAAAATAAACACAGCACCATTGCATTGTCACATAAATGATTACTCTGCTACCAAGAAATATTTCTGTATTCTCTAAGAACAATTAACTACACAAAGTTTACAACACTGGAAGGCAGTCACTTACTGACAATTCAGAACAATTTGCAGACGAGGTTGATTACACTGGCAGGATTTAACTGAAAAATAAAACAGAGATACACATTGATTGAAGCTGTCTAAATAAAACATGAATGGCTTCTAACGCAAACAGCAGGGAAAACAGCACTCTGAGGCCTCAGCAACATTTTCCTCAGTATGGGGTGTGGGACAGCCAGGGCAAATAACCTTTTTAAGTAATTTACTAATTTACCACCTTTAGGTGCCTCATTTCAAGTCTACAGATTTATGGTATTATTCACCTCTAAACATTTCAAATGGTAATTTTACAGATTTTTAAAAGTACTGATAATATAATCGATGAGGTGTCTTACAGAGGATGATGACTTGCTGTAAGTTATGTCAGAAGAACTGCTGCCTCTCTGCAACACAAACGATGCACCTCACCATGTAGCACCAAAGACTTCTTTTTGCTCTCTCTGCTGCTCTCCTTAACAAGAGGGTGTTCGTCAGGTCCATGCTTCCTTCAGTCTTCACTGGTGGTTCCACCGACTTCTATGGTGTTACTCTGATTATTACCTGCCTATCAGTGCCTGGCAATTGATGGAAAATTAATCTGAGACATGCTTGTGGTTCTCATCTTAAGTATGCATGGAATATTTTTCTTAATTTGATGTTTAGCATGCAGTGTTATTTTATTTGACATCCATGCATCTTGTTTCTTTTGTGTTATTCCCTTTTCTTTGACACTGACATGCACAGTTCCTCCCAGCTATCCACAGATATCATTATGTTTCTGTTTATTTCTTCTTTAGGATCATTAATGAGGATGTTGACTAAGTCAAGACCTGCCACTAATCTCTATGTTATGCTACCTGATAGTGCCTCTCTGTTTTACGTGCTGTCATTCAGCATTACCCTTTGCCATGGACTTCTTGCCAGCTCTCAACACACTTGAGAGCAGAGCTGGTGAATAATTTATTAATGAATTTGTGTCTTATTTTCCTTCATGAAGTACGTACTAACAGTCTGATTGTTACCGATTTGTTTCTTACTTGAAAATTTTCAAGAAACACTTAATGAAAACATATTTTAGTATGTGGGTTCCTGGCAAATTTCACTAATACGTTCTAGACTAATACTTTCTGTGATGTGATCAGTTACTTAAATGACACAGTACTGTTTCACCTCCCTTATGTGCTAAGTGAATATTTAAAGAATGCCAATAAAGAAACCATAAAATGGCAAAAGTGTAGCATTTATGAGACTGTTACTAAGCCTAACCAGAAAAAGTATCTTGCAAAAAATTTTCATAACAAAATAAAAGAGTTTGTCAATGCTTGAGGGCTGGTTTCCTTCTAATGAATGATCACAAACACCCGGCTTCTGTATTATGCATAACTCTGCTTCAGAGTTTCTGAATCAGTTTATATTTTTAAAATAGGGGGTCCAAGAAAAAAAAAAAAATCTTATGATACCACATTTACCAAATACCTTTTACTCACTGATTTCATAATTCTTTTTTTATATATATATCTCTCTCCATGGAGATTTATTCTTTATGAGATGTGTCAGAGATGCTACATTTCTTTTACTTTTATATGTTCAATGATAACTCCATTGATATTGGCTCTTTCATTTTTTGTAAGGATTTATTTCGCTGTGAAGCACATCCACCTCTTACTGTTGTTTTCCTTCTGAAAATCAATATCATATTCACCTTTCACTAATATATTGATGGGTCCCTGGTTGTTTTTGAGTTTTCAGTAGTAATTGCTGTGCTATAGTAGAAAATCAGGCTGATTTTTTTTCTTGAAATACTTCTCATTGAGAAATTGATTTTTATTACTTTTTTTTAAAAAGAAAATATCTATTCTGTCATTAATGGCTTTGTCCTTGTCAGAAAGCTGATTTTAGTTGATCAAACAAAAGGTATTCTTCAAATATTCTTGTGAAAAAAATTACAACATTAGCTGTTTTTTTCCCCTCTTACATTACTTGGTGTCATGGTTTAAACCCAGCTGGCAGCCAAACACCACGCAGTCTCTTGCTCACCCTCCCCTGCCCAGGGGATGAGGAAAAAAATTGGAGAGGTAAAGGGAGACTCATAGGTTGAGATAAAAACAGCTGAATAATTGAAATATAGAATAAAATGATAGCAATAATAGAAAGTACAAATGGGTAATGCACAATGGAATTGCTCACCACCCACTAACTGATACCCAGCCTGTTCCCAGCTAGCGATCCCAAAATACCAAGATCCTGCAATCGCAATCCTGGAAGAGAGAAAGAACCCCCTCCTTCCTGGCTGCCCCTCCATTATATACTGAGCATGATGTTACATGATATAGAATATTTCATTGGCCAGTTTGGGTCCAGTGCTCTGGCTGTGCTCCCTCCCAGCTTCTTGTACACCTGCGCACAGGCAGGACATGGGGATTTGGAGAGTCCTTGATCTCATAGCAACAACTGAAAACATCAGTGTATTATCAACATTCTTCTCATACAAAATCCCATACTGAATCCAAACCACAGCACTATTCTAGCTATTAAGAAGAAAAATTGACTCTATCCCAGCCAAAACCAGGACACTTGGGTTGGGACATGGGAGGGAAATCAGTTTAATACCTCAGGATCATCCAGAACCAGTGATCTGTTGCCCGTATTTCTCTAATATTAATACATGCATTTCTTAATTCCCAGGACTCTTCCTTGAAAGCTTTTTTCTCCTTCCTGTTTCTTTCAGGAAACTCGTGCCGTACCAGCAGAAAGGCAAGACTCCTTAGCAAGTTTTCTGTTCCATCTCTGCCTGACCTTCCTCTCCATGCAACCCAGGTGCTGTTTCCCCATATATGTGCATATATGGATACACATACACACACACACATATATTTATAGATACATATATATACACATATATATGCATACATGCATATACACACATGTATATATACACATTTGGAGCTCACTGTTCTCCTACTAGCTCTGCACTTATTGGAGCTGAAAGGACAAGCAGAGTCATCCCAACATGTCTGCATCTTCTATAGGCCTTTCCTATATGCAACAGCTGGGATGCCTTCATACCTCTTTTTGAGGTGAAGCTTTACTGGCACATAGGTGCTGGATTGGTTTATTTTTGTAGTAGAAGGGGGTAAGTGGTATGAATCCACACACACCATCGCAGGGTTGGATGTGGCTGCAGAGCAGTCATGTTTTTAGCAACAGAAGCCACCATTTCCAAAGGGAATCCCAGTTTCTACAGCAATACAGATACAAAAATTAAAAGTGAAACTGTAAGCCAGCTCCTCAGTGAACCAAAAAATCCGAAGCCACTGTGATATAAACTGACACAATGCACACAGGGAAAAATAAATCTCAGTTTGAACTGTATTGCACTCAGCCCATCTGGGCTTACCCTGCACTTTCAGCTTGATGTAATATTTTTATTTTATTGACCTAGTGTCACAGGCTGCTAAACAGTGGCCCTGCCATGCCCCAGAAAGACCTGCCTCTCACAGGCAGGTGGAACGATTCCTGTATGGCAGCCGGTAGCCAAAATCCAACCTTCTGCTAAGAAGAGGATGTTTCATTTCAAGTGCCTAAGAAGCAGCAACATCGGTGCAAAAGGTTGCTATACAGTGACAGATGCTTCACCACCAGATCATTGAAAGAGGATGAAAATAGCGGGGAAAAAAAAAATCACACAAAATCACACTCCCCCCCCAAACCCAAACCCAGACTGGAAGCACAACGTTACACTACTTCAGTGTATGTTCTATTTTCAGAAGACGCTAAAGGAGCTGAAACACAATGGGCAATGATTTTTACATTGTTCACAACAGAAAGTATTTGTACAGTAATGCAAATACATGGTGGCGGCCTGCAGGGCTGTTGTTGAAGGGAAATGTTTACAGGGATGCTGGGTGTGATTCACTGAGGCTCTGCAGCAGACCATGCTGGGATGCAGCTGGGGATCTGGATTGCAGGCAAAGCACAAATAATCATTCTCCCGCCCTGCTGACAGGCTGGTGGTGGGGTGCTTAACTTGGTGTGTGGAGGACCACAGCCACCCTTGTCCCTCCCCGTGCAGCTGCCTGAGGACTTTTCTTCACATTGTCCTCTTTCCTTCCTTTGGAAGGCAAGGGGTTACAGTGTGGCTACCTAATGGGTAAAATACTACCCAGTGTGAGGGGCAGTGAAATGCTGCCTCTAGCACCTCTGCATTTGAGTCTCCAGAGCCCACCCAGGCTCTTCTCAGACACAACAATTGCCAGATTCTTGGCATTTGATCATGCACTTGAAGAAACTGGAAGGAAACAGTGCTTTGAGAAACATGGGATGTAGAAACAAAAAAGCCAGGAGAACCCAATATTTCATGACTAGGGAAAAATTTCTTAAGACATTCCTATCTGCCATTGATAACTTATTTGCTTAAACATACAGTCCTTACTAGGAGAATCATTGAGATATATATAGCACGGTGATTGCATTAAGAATTGTGGATGGGCTAACCAGACCTTGAATCAGACTGCAGGTAGTCTTTAAATGACAGTCCTTCATTTTATTTTAATCATTAGGAGTTCCTGACACTTAGAAAAAACAGCTAAATCAGCTGGAGAAAAGACAAAATCTTCTGGAGAAAAGACAAAAAATATACACCTACTGCTGTAGGGAGTCCTACTCCACTGGAAAACACCAGTCACACACCACAGGATCCTTCGGACCCCAGTGGAAGGGGACACCTGACTATGGTACACAAGCTTGTTTTAAAACCTCACTGCCAAACCCAATTGATAAAAAGTTGGCAGAACATTAATCTTGCTATTGCTCTGATATTTTAAACTATATCTTGTATTTTAAACTATGTCTATATTTAAACTATATATATTTTAAGCTATGTATATATTTTAAACTATAATGAAGTTTAAAGAAAAAGTGAGGTGATTTTGTTTCTTTGGTAATCGTTTAAGTGCCAAACTCTTCCCATCCACCCCACAGCAGTGTAGGATGGTCACTCTTGTCCCATCTCCCAGTCTTACTGACAGAGGTGATTTTTTTTCTTTGAGCTTTTTACAAGCTAAAACAAAGCTGCTTTCCCTGGCATGGGGCAGAGGTCTAGGAACAAGGACACTCCTTCACATTTGCTTCAAGGGTCTTGCAAGGCCTATAAATACCCCATGACTGCTCTTGGAAAAGTACGAATTTAGAAAATACCTTCTTTGGGGCCATATCCTTGGCTTGTGCAAACTGTCAGAGCTGAGTTGAAATCACTGGTGCAGTATGGCATTTTGCTTTAGCTCCCTGCTAGAAGCCATTAAATCCCAAACTGTGAAAGGTCATGTCAAAACCCTCAAACCGCCTGCTCACTTAGAAAAACAGCAGTCTAAGGATTTGGTCATCTTAGATGCACACATGGAGATAATGCTGGGAAATTCAAATCCTGCAGGTGACACTTGGGTGAATTTGTGCATTTTGATTCTGGGATGAATTTATGTTAAAAAGAGGACATATAAATTATTTAGGTGCACCAGTGTGAAAGACCCATTGCCTTTCGGTTCAGCTGGGCTCACCACATATCATTGATAGTCATGAAAACCCTTCCCAGCCACTGTAAAGCCCTGTGTACATGCAGCCCTTATAGTGTAGCTGTGGGTAACAAAAAGCATCCTAGCAAAGGGCATCCTTTTATATTTCTGATTTGGCTTAGGACCATAAAATCACCAGAAGGCATGGAGAACAGGAACAGGGATCGATGTCCCCTGTCTCTTTCAATTTGAGAACTAGAAGGCATCAAATGAAACTAGGCAAGGCTAGGTTCAAAACAAAGAAAGGAAGTGCTCCTTCGCGACACATGGCATTAGACTGGGGGACTCATCGCCACAGAGCGGTGTAGCTGCTGACAACTTAGATGCATGTGAAAAAGCGATGGGGCACATTCAAAGAAAAGAATTGCTTTAAGAGTTATTAAATACCAAGTCACCCACCCCAGGTCTAGCAATACACCCTTCAGCATCTGGAAGAGTGCTCTGGGGAACCACCACATTGTGCTTGCCCTACACATATTTCACTGGGGAGGATATTGGAGGGATGGGCAAATCCACTACAACATTTTCTTATACTTTGGTTCTTCTATACTACAGTTTTTCTGCAATATGATTCTTATGTATTGGTAAGTTGTTTGTATGGTGCTTGGACCAAAACACTGGATTCTCTGAGAACTGGACTACAAAGGATATATTCACCATCTTCTTCTAGTACTCTAGCTTGCACTTAATTTTTTCCTCTTTGCATTCGGTTGTCTCTGTTCACTGAACTTACACAGACTCATGAGTAGCCTTGGGTTGATGGGAGCTGCAATTTTCTGTGAAGATGTTATTTTGGGGGGGGTGGGGGACGACCCCCTCCAGACTGTTCTAATTTGAGGGGTTTCTAAAAATAAATAGAAAGAAAAATATGTCAAGAGTTAGCCTAACAGCAAAAGATTAATTCATCAAAATAAAGATACCTAAAGGAATGAGACATTATAATAAGCAAACTTTTATGATGAGTGACATTCCTCAGGGGTCAGTATTGGGACCAGTGCTGTTTAACATCTTTGTCAGCAACATGGATAGTGGTTTCGAGCACACCCTCAGCAAATTTGCCGATGACACCAAGCTGTGTGGTGCAGTCAACATGCTGGAGGGAAGGGATGTGCCATCCAGAGGGACCTAGACAGGCTTGAGAGGTGGGCCCATGCAAACCCCATGAAGCTCAACAAGGCCAGGTGCAAGGTCCTGCACATGGGTCAAGGCAATCCCAGCACAAATACAGGCTGGGCAACGAGTGGATTGAGAGCAGCCCTGTGGAGAAGGACTTGGGGGTATTAGTGGATGGAAAATTGACTATGAGCCAGCAATGTGTGCTCACAGCCCAGAAAGCCAACCATATCCTGGGCTGTATCAAGAGAAGTGTGGCCAGCAGGTTGAGGGAGGGGATTCTCCCCCTTTACTCCACTCTTATGAGACCCCACCCAGAGTACTGTGTTCAGTTCTGAGGCCCCCAACATAAGAAGGACACGGACCTGCTCGAGCGGGTCCAGAGGAGACCACAAAGATGATCAGGGGGCTGGAGCGCCTCCCCTGTGAGGACAGGCTGAGAGAGTTGGGATTGTTCAGCGTGGTCAAGAGAAGGCTCTGGGGAGACCTTAGAGCAGCCTTCTAGTACTTAAAGGGGTCTACAGGAAAGATGGGGAGGGACTCCTTATCAGGGAGTGCAGTGATAGAATGAGGGGTAATGGTTTTAAACTGAAAGAGGGTAGATTTACATTAGAGGTAAGGGAAAAATTTTTCACTGTGAGGGTGGTGAGGCACTGGCACAGGTTGGCCACAGAAGTTGTGGCTGCCCCGTCCCTGGAAATGTTCAAAACCAGGTCCAATGGGACTTTGAGCAACCTGCTATGGTGGAAGGTGTCCCTGGTGATGGCAGGGGGATTGGAACTAGATGATTTTTAAGGTCCTTTCCAACCCAAATCATTCTATGATTCTATGATATTAACAAACTTGAGACAGTATATTTCTGTGTGAGACCAATGTAAAGAAGTATGTTTCCCTTGTGAAAAATCTGTGATAATGTCTGCTTGTTTTACCATTTCGCAATCAATCACTTTTTGAAAACTTATCATTCCTTATCTATATGTTTTAATCAGGTTGGGCTCTATATGTAGTCCTTATTCATGCTCCATTCCCATGGCAGTCAAAAAATTGGAGCATTGCATGACTATACCCTAAGTCAGGAATTCAGGTTTGAACTTGTTTTGTTGTTAGAAAGATTCCCCCTTTCTTTTTTTGCCTCTGCTTTTTTCCCCTTTGGAGAGGCCTGCTCATTGCCACAGGTTTGCAGCAGAAGTAATTCATTCTGGATGGATGAAATCAGCTCTGTTATGATAAGGGGAAAAGCAGGCTTGGGTTAGTATAGGAATTATATTTTGCAGGAATTATATTTTTATTATATTTTTATTTATAAACACTTCTATTCTATTCTATTCTATTCTATTCTATTCTATTCTATTCTATTCTATTCTATTCTATTCTATTCTATTCTATTCTATTCTATTCTATTCTATTCTATATAAATTTATTATATACTTATATAAACTAGCAGGAATTGATGATTCTAATCTTGCTGATGGTTACCAGAGCTTATGACTCTCCACAAAGATTGCAGGGCTGAACTTCACCTGACATGAGAAGGCATTGCTTAGCTGGTAACAGAGATTTTGACAGCTTCTGGTTCAGCCTCAATGGTTTGAAGGCTGTCTGGCTTGTTTTATGCAACACGACTTTTGCTCCTAGAAATTACATCTTTTTTCCCTAATGAAAATAACTCTTTATCCTCAAGTAATCCTGCAAACTTTCCCACTCCCCTGCACTTGCTGAAAAGTGTTACAGCACCTAGAAGGAGCCACAGTTTCTCAGACAGGGAAATTAGTTCTCCAAGACACCTCCTGGGATTTCTGAGGAGAAATTTGACTATTAGCGCTATGAAAGTGGGGTTGTTTTCTGACATGTCAATACCTGCCTTCTAAGAATTAGAGGGAGACTAAGTTATTTGACTTAGCCCACCAATGGTAGTGGCTTTTGATTACTGCAGATAAAGTACACACTGCATATAATTCATAGTCCTGATTGTACAAAGCTATTTCTTTGTGTTGTGATGAACTAGGCAGGAGAGTCGCAAAACAGGTATGACAACAAAAAACTGTGACCAAGTTGGGGTCAATTGATATTTAGTTTGTTCTCTTCAAAATAAAGCAAACACTTGCCTGATAAGGGTGATCAGACCAACAAGTAGTGAACTGTAAAAGTGGTAAATAGAAAAATTAATGGAAGATGATCACTATGACCTCAGATTTGTAAGATTTATAAGCGGGGGACCTGTGTCACACCAGCTTTTGGCTTGACTCTTTCATTTTCTGAAGGTAGGGTGGGCTGGCTTAAATGGAAATTGAGAAAATCCAAGACTGAGTATTCTGCAAAAATCTGAGGAGCAATACACACAAGCGGAATTTCACAGTGTCAGATCTATAGCTAAAATTATGCATTTCATCATGCCAAGATCCACTCTTCAAGCAGCCTTGGGAGGTGGTTGTACCCAGCAGACTAAAATTCCAAGGAGACACAGGACCAAAATGATTTGTGTTTTGAAACATATCTGGAGCACGAGCTCTTCCTTGCTCTTTGGGTTGTTTCTTACTATGAGCACTGAAGCATTTTGGAGGTCCTTTCACTGGGATTCAGAGCTCCCTTTGTCCCGTGCCCTGTCTTAGCCGTTTCTTTCAAAGGCTATAATAATCTCCGAATACTGCTGTTTACCATCTACACCATCTACTACACAGAGAATATGTTTTTTTACCTAATTTCCTCATTTTTAGAATATCTCTCTGCTCTAATTGACCAGTAAGCCACTTGTATTTTATTTAGAGTAAAAGTTTCCCTGTGCCTGTTCTTGCCTTTAACTAATACTTGACTAACACCACCAGTTAGCAGTGACCACGGTGAGCCTGTATTATGGTCCATGTACTTTTGAAGAGGCTGACAAGGAACATCTGTCCAGGCAGGAAAAAAAGCTGTGGAAAAAGTGATGGGGATTAAGTTTTCTGCATTTTACATTATAATGACATTTCCAATCACTTGAGAACCGCATGATTGCCTTTCATAGCTCCTGGGAATCTTGACTCAGTGAGTGAGAAATGTACTTTGAAATAATGGCACTCGTTCTAGATTTTCTTCTTAAAAATGCACCGGACCCTGATGAATCAGCTTCTTTGCGCAATCCCAGTCATTGTGTAAGTCTGCCCTCTGACACTGTCCGCATGCAAATACTTCACACACTATTCTTAGCAAACCAAAGCCTTTTGGTGAAACGACTGCAGTAGTTCCCCTGGCCTATAAGATCACTACCATTTTGGCTGCTTTTATTTGGTTTATTTTTTCTCTTGATCCTGTTTTTTTGTTTTTCTGATACCATGTCCTTTTTACTCAACCAACAGCAACTATATTCCTCTCAACCTTGAGAAAAACAGTTCCTGAAACTGGGGAGAGGAAAGGAAACGTGGTCATTCAAGCAAAGTCTTCTGTCTTGTACTTTAAAAAAATAATTTATATTAACATACACAATTTCACAGACATGTCAGAGCCTTATGAAGCTTATGAACCTTATGGTTGACCATGGCTGTTACTAGAGTTTGAACTGTGTAGCTGAAGCACAAAAGTGACCCTGGTTTTGTAAGAGTATCTGGAACAAAAGGACTCCTCCTTTCTCTCCTTGCTGTCAGGGGAACTGCCAGGCATAAACTGCTTTGAAAACTTGATTATCTAGAGGCTGAAATAGGGAGATCAGGTTTTTGGAAAATCTAACCCCAGTTATTGCATCATACTGGTACAAGAGGGGAGATAAAACCTAGCATTAAATTAGTATTTAAATCAGCTATAAAATCACAGAAACGCAAGGTATAGTTTTTGAAGTTTAATGATGAGAAACATCTGATTCCTACTTTTATTTCCTGGTTTTTAGATAGAAGGCTATGAGGTTATTATCCCATTATACATCACTGCTACTGCACATCTCCCACCTCACCAAGCAGTGCTGGTACCTCTGCATTGCTAAACCCGCCAGACTACTGAGAACATGTGTCTGGAACTCAGAATAATCTACTTTAATTATTTTTACAAACAAGTCTATTTAAGAAGCACATGTATTTATTATGAATTGTTATGTTTTCCTTTATCCATACATAATGAATTTATTACAGTTGGGCAATTTAGTACATCCTTGTTTTCAATTTTAATTGGATTCTTTTTAATGCCCATACTTAACCCTCAAGCTGAAAGGTTTGATATTCCTTTGACAGTCGTATTTTTCTTCTTCCATTTTATACCTTTATATGTCTGTCTTTGTTGTGAAAGATTTAGCTGTTCCAGGTGGTTATGAGGTTAAAAAGCAGCTAATCTTTGCATGTAACAAGATAACTTATTACAAAACCTTGTCAAAAATATAGAACTAGTCAATGTATTTTTGAAATTTGAAAGCTACTTTTAGGTGAAAAAGATTTTTTAAATTTTAGATAAATGCAAAGTAATTTTAAAAAACTAAGTCAGTTCTAAAGATGTGAAATTCTACTATTTTTTTTTTCTAAAAAGAAGGAATTGTTGATATTGACTTTCTAAAGACAAGACTAGAGCAGCTTGAGATAAAGCCGGAAATGCTTAGATCAAAATTTTAGGGGAAGTAGAATTACTACTAGTGTTCTGAACCAAATATTTTTCAGAAAGTATTACAACTAATTAGCAAATCATGCTAATATATCACTAAAATTACTATTTTTTCTTTCAACTAAATATGTGTAAATCTCTTGGAATTTATGAAATTTATAAATGCCAGATTCAATACACACTGAATGAAACAATAAATTATTCCATTGTTTCAATGCCTCCATATAGGTTTCACTATATGCCCATACTGATGGTGATGGGAACTATTTCCCATATCCTCAACCACACTTGGATGTTCCTGCTGAAGACATTGGGAGCTGGTTGCCAAAGTACCTTGGAGAATGTGGTCCTTAGTCATGATTGTGGTGTTCACATCAAGCAGCACCAGGAAAATAACTGTTGTGCCTTGCTGGACATAGGCTTCCTTGATTTATTCTGCAGGGACTGGAGAGAGAGACTTATCTCCAATAAGCAATCATCTCAAGCACACTGTTATGAGTCTGACTCCTAGTTTATGGTGATTTCTACATCACTCTCTGGAGGTGGCCCTCTTCCCACCCCAGGAGACCAGTTTCTATAGCATTGGTGTGAGCACTCCCCTATGCTTACTCAGGAGAGTACACACCATGGTGTCACAAGCCCTGAATGCTGTGGCGTGATCCTTCTCACTAGTGAGCCCTCACCTTGAATGCAGCAAAACCTCAAGCAACAAAACCTCACATTTTGCAGCAGCTCTGATGAAAGCAATGGGCCTGCTGAAGATGAAAGGCACACCTCAGCAGCAGGAAAGGCATTAGGGTCTGCCCCTCAAAGTCAGGGCTCTTTTCAACTATACCCCCTTGTCAGAGCAAGTCTGTTTCAAATGTTTCTGATATCTTCCTTCAGATCTGTCTACACTGTTTGATTAATTTATTTTTTTAAAAAACCCAAACATTTAAAGAATCTGGGATAAATATGTTCCTGTCATCTCTTTGGTGAATCTGTCATGCATCCTTCTGTAGTAATATTTCTATATGAATATTAAATAATCTGATTTTATTTAATTTTTATTACACTCTAGATACAAGGAGCATAATATATGAAGCAAACAGTCATAAAAATGTCAAATAATTAACCAGATCTTGTTGATGCTGGGTTTCTTCTCTTTTTGTGATCAAGTCTACAGCATTTCAGTCAGGAAACCTACCGGCTATTGTTCGTATTTGCAGCAAGAGTTTTTCACAGATACAAAACTTTTAAGAGTTTAGGAGGAAGCCGGACTATTCAGCTTAGCTGTGTCATTACATGCAAATGCCTACATTAGCACAGCATTAAGGTTCATGACTCAAACACATATAATTCATGAAAACTAAGAGCTAAGGTTCCTTCACTGATATTAAATCAATCCTACTGCTCAGATTATGCACATTAAAGTGCATATTTAATTGCACAAACCAAGCCATTGAAATAACATCTGTACACCGTGGCCAACTTAACTTCAGCGCAGAATGAACTGTCCTTTTTTCTTTTACAAGTGAGCCCAGACTTAGGGGAAGAGACATGGGGAAGAAGGATGCACAGATACATGGGGCTAGGGGTCACATCTGACTTTTGGTTTCCACCCACCCTGAAAACATGAAGAAATGTTCCTGATACACTTCTCCACACCTTTGCCAAAAGGTTATGTCCTCCTTCCTGTTTAGACATGAAGCAGTTCAGACAAACAAACAAACAATGTTGTTGTAACAAAATGCCTGAGAGACGCGTTTTGATACAGGAGTTTTATTTCCTTGGTCTTGAGCTGGGAACCTAAGTCTGTCTAAGCATTTCAATACATGACCTCTACTAGTGCCTGAAGGCACTAGGCATGCTGCTTGAATCTAAATCACTGACTGACTTCTGCTGCTATTTTAAATAACATCAGAAAGCAGCTAAAGAGTTAAGGCTCTGACAACATCTGAGGGTATTTTGAGTCCCCCAATTTTATACCACATTTTCATGTCTATTTATTACTACTATTTCTTTGTCCTCCAGTCCTGGAGCTTCCTCCAAAATTTAAACATGAGGAGTTCTGAATATAAACAAGAAGAAATACAGAAATTGGCACTTTTGGTGGGAGGATTAACAAAGCTTCGGCAAACTTCCACTGCCAACCAGAAGACTCTGTCTTTTGCTTAAATGCTGTGCAAAAGTCTACTAGGGTTTTGGCTTGTACTGAGGATTTATTAGTGGGCCTACTTATGCTCTCCTTTATACCTGCATAATCCTACTGTTGTAAGGAAGGCAGGATTTATCTTGGAAACCACTATTTCTAGTGATGAAGCATGATCAGGAAGAAGCTTGGCCTGACTTAGCAAGCATCCCATGAAACACAACATGGCAATGGGTGACTCTCAGTGAAAACCCCACTTTTACTGTTACCTTTTCCCAAGGTAGACTTGGCCTCTGTGTCTTTCTCTGTTCTGGGCATCCCAGAGGGGTAACACACACCCCTCCCTACTTACAGCCTCCAACCCTGCAAAGACTTGAGTGCCACATCAAACAAGAGTATTCATAAGGCATTTAGTACTCGCAGGACTTGAGCTGTATAGGATGAGGAGAAAAAAAAGACCAAACCAGACAAACCCATAGTGTAATATTACCCAAGAGATGGTGATGTCAGAATATTTAGCTTCTTGCACAATTCCGTAAGTGGACATTTCTGTCCTTTTAAAACTGGGTGAATTGTTTTCTGGATTGCATATTCCCCACTGCTTTTTATAAACCCAGCATTTAATTTTTGGGGCTGATTTCTGACTACTTAGACTTCGCTTTAAGCTGCATCAATCCAAGGACTGTTCTTGTTTGACAAAATCTTATTTCATTTGAACTTCACTTGAATGGAGCTTTTCTTGAAAATTATTTAACATTATGAAACATTAAACAGATGTAAAAGTAGGAATTGATACACACATGTTACAAAAACAAAATCTCAAATTATTATGCACTCGAGTAAATCTAAATTTTGTTTTGCAAAGTATTTCTTATTTGTAGGTGTGTTCCCTCCCCCCAGTGTCAAAATGCCATAAATTTCTGTGGGAAGGAGATGTATTAACTCTGTGGTTTTCAACTGACTGACCTACAATAGATAAAAAGACTGACTCATCTGTGAATAAGGCTGGTAGTTGATAATTTAAATTTAAATATAACATATTTAACTTGCAATTTTCTACTTATGTTTAGAAATTTTCTGTTTGGTTACCCAAGCAAATTTAAATGTATTACACTACTGTTATCAAAGCTATGTTGTCCAATGTTCATATTTCCAGTGTCAAATGAGGCTCAGTGTAGGCTGCAGTTTTCTCCTCTTGAATGTTCTCTTAAATTTGAAATAAAATTTGTTCTACTCTTGGCCTATTAAGAGTTTGCTTTTTACTACTTCAATACCCTCTGGAAAAGCACATACATTTGCATGGACAGAAATATCGTTTTGTATTTCCACCTGTGTTTTCCAAAACCACTATTTGCAGTTTTGTCCCATGACTGGGACAATGTACTCTGTGATTGGGTTGCTCAGCTATGATGAAGAGCTGTGACACCCTCCATGTTGCTGGAGGCTGGTGAGGGCAGTACCTGCAACATAGCCACAACCCCATCACAAAGTACAGGAGTGTTCACTAACATCATACAACCTAATCACAAGGAGGAGAAAAGAGCAATTATAATGCTCTATGTAACTTGGATTGAATTATGCAGGATGCCTTGTTACTGTCCTTACCCCTCTCTGCTTCAAGCCATAGAGGATGATGCACTGGGAAGTCAAAGTCATTAGTTTTACAGAGGGATCCACTTCTTACCACCTCCAGCTCAAGCTCCAAAGACAGTCAAAGAGTCAAAAAACAAGTAAATCAAAACTCTTAAAAGGAACTACGTGTTTGTTGAGTAATCAGCCTACACAACTTGTTGACACAATACTCCAGCAAGAAGAGGGTGAGATGGTTACATGGGATATCAAACCAAAAAAAGTAACCTAAACCAAACCCAAAGCCCAGAATTTGAAAAATACTTGAAACCTTTCTGCTCAAGGGCATGAATCTACACCTAATGAATGAGAAAAATTTTCCTATGTACAAATTATCCCCTAACAATTTCACTGTGCATTTTCTTCTATTGTCCTCATATGCATCCAGTTCTGACCACTGTTGGAGATGGGAATATGGGACAGGTAAACATTGGTCTTTTCAGTCTAGTAATTTACAACGTTATTTCAGCTAAAATATTTTCCTTTGTTAGTTTTCTAAAAAAATCTGTATGTTCATCTGTGCCTTGGTATATCCAAGAAGGTAATCTTCATGCATATGCTTCTGTATATTCTTGCCTCATGGAGGCCATACAGCAACAATGTTCTTGGGGTTATATAAAAATAGCAGTCTCATACAAAGAGGTGGAATATACATTTCAGGAGGTCACTTCTTGAAGACAGAAGATGGATGTTCAGTGGGGAATAAACAAACACTTGAGCAAAGCAGCACACTGAGGGTTTCACAACAACCCGGACAGTAAAACCCCTTAAGCTCTTCCAGAGGGTATTTATAGACAATTTAGGCAAGAACAGTTTTCTGTTTTGCATTCAAGTTCAACAGCAGTGTTCCATAAATAGGCTATACACACAAAAGAAAAGCATAGCTGAAACCTAAAGATAGAAAGCTGTACTTTCAGAGTTGCGGATTTATCATTAGCTCTGTAACAGGAAAGCTTATTTGGGTGACTTGCAGTGGCAGAGAGGTGACAAAGGCAAACCACTTGATGTTCAGTGCCTCCAGAGCGCTCATGTGGGTAACCCACTTTAATTCTTTATGCCATGTTTATCAGAGTTTAAAAAATAGATGATGTTAAAGATGAATCAATGCTATTATTTTTGCTAGGAAATTTTGTAAAAACAAGAGCTCCGCATTAAGACAAAAAGCAGCAATTGTACAAGCTCAAGAGGCCATTTCCTCCTTTCAGTTCTAGCAGTATTAATGTGGCATACAAGAGTTAATTCAATTAGCTTCATCTTTGCTCAGAGAAGAGCAAATGTTGGCCCAGATACCCATAGCACCTCTATGGAGTAATGCAGATAGTCTCACCAGAGCAAGTTAGACTGATAATTACATTGCAGTGGGTTGACCTTGTCTGGCCGCCAGGTGCCCACCAAACCACTCTATCACTCTATATCCTCGACTGGATAGGGGGAGAAAATATGATGAAAAACTTGTGGGTCAAGATAAGGACCGGGAGACTATTCAGCAAGTACCATCATGGGCAAAGCAGACTTGATTTGGGGAAGTTAATTTCCCCAAGCACACTGATGGACTCAGCTTTGACCAACATCGGGTCCATCTTGGGGGTGGCTGGAACTGGCCCTGTCTGATATGGGGACAGCTCCTGGTGTCTTCTCACAGGAGCCATCCCTGCAGCCTCCCTGCTACTGAAAACTTAACACATAAACCCAATACATACACGAAAATCCAGCTGGTCTCAGTCGAAAAAATACCCAACTTGCATCACAAATCACCTGGATTTCTTCTGGTACCTGATTTTTAAAATGGCTAACAACATGTTTAGTGGGGAAGGTAGGGGGACCCCAGGCGTTAAGTTGGGCATTTTTCAGGAGACGTTCCAGAAAGTGTCTGTGTAAGTCAGGCAGGGCCTTGACAGCCACAAACTGAAGTGTCTGATGGGTCTGGTGCTGGAGGTAGTTTGCTGGTGTGTGAAAGACTTGGGTTTAAGTCCTTAATCTTCCATCAATCAGTCCCACGTGACCTTAGGTAAGTGTCTGTATCTTAGCTGTCCGTCTGGAATATGGGATGCATAGCACTTCTCTGCTTGATGCTTGTGCACTGAGAATCAATGCATTAAAGGCAAGCCTACACTAAGGTTAAAGGGGACCTAAATATAGAAGACTGGAAATACTGAAGGTAAGAAATAGTTTCCCTGTACCATATTTCCTCTCTAATGCAAGAGTTAGAGCAAGATTTAGCTAACATCTATTCTAGAAGATAGAGCATAGCAAGGAGGATGATTTGTGTTGCAGAGATGATGCAGTGGATGGTGGCATCAAACAACAAAGTGTTATTGTCTCAGTGTTTTTTCTCCAGACTCAGACTCTAAAAAAACTTTATATATGCATATATCAGAATGCTAGAAAAGAAATACAAAAGAATGGAGAATACTGCAAAAGAAAGGCATTAACTGAAAGGTAACAAATAGCAAATAAAGAATAGGATAAGCAAATGTGTGTTTTGTTAAAAGAGATTGCTAAATAGCCAGCTGAAAACTAGCCTTTGATCTAAGATATTGGGAAAAGGTCTATAAAATGTCCCCCACCTGTGCTTCCTGAGTGTGCATACTGGTACAAGCGCACCTTCATACATAAACTAGTGCTGAAAAACAAGTGTGTGTTTTTGTTTAATTCTTGGTAGTCATTAAAATCTGAGACATGTGGAAAAGTGGGAGTCAAAATGCCTAAACATTATTCCCTGATGTTACTTATAGCAACTAGCTTCATTGCTCTCCATCATACTCTATAGGGTTGTAAAACAGACACAGTGAGAAAAGATGCGACTCCAAGTTAAATAGCTGTGGACTTTGTGGGGAAAACCACTTTTTTCTTACCAGAATAATTGCTCTTAAAACAGAGCCCTACTAATTTAAGGCTTCCTTCTTTTTTTTTCATGGGAAGTTGAAGGTGCCATCTTGCCTTTCTCTAAAGTCAGTGGGAGTTTTGCTATCGATTTTGGTGAGGCTAAGGATTATGGCTGCAATGTACCTGCATTATTATTCTTCACTGATCATTCAGATAATACTGAGCACAAACCTTAATATCACAAGCTTCAGAGATGGAAAGCAATGAAAAAACGACTGATGCTGTAACCTGTGTTGGGTTTGTGTGTGGTGGGGTTTTGGTAGTGTGGGAGGGGGCTACAGTGGTGGCCCCTGTGAGAAGCTTCTTGAAGCTTCCCCAGCTCCAACTCAGACCCACCTCTGGACCAGGATGAGCCAGTTAGCAATGGTGGCTGTGCCTCTGCGATGATGGATTATTTAAGAAGGGGAATCTGGGTGGGGGAGTTGGAGTTGTGAGGAGGAGTTGCAAGGTAGAGAAATAGGGAGCAAAGCTGAGCCTGGAAGAAGGGAGGGGTGGGGGGAAGGTGTTTAGGTGTTTTTAAGATGTGGTTGTATTTCTCTCTGTCCTACTCTTGTTTTGATTGGTAAATAAGTGGTGGTGTTCAAATTAAAATGTTGTTTTTTCTTCCCCAGTCGAGTCTGTCTTTGCCTGTGACCATAATGGGTGACTCATCCCTCCCTGTCCTAATCTCGATCTCCAAGCATTTTGCTTTATTTTCTCCTTCCCATCCCTGAGAAGAAAGGAGTGAATGAGCAGCTGCATGGTGCTCAGATGCCCTCTGGGCTTAAACCATAACTTAACCTCATCATATAGATAAGCCACTAGACCTTTGAAAGGACACAGAGCCTGCAGGGAAAACCAGATGCAAGTATGAGCAGCTGCCCCCGAGCTGCCCTTACATAGGTGGGCTGGAAGAAGGCTGAGCAGCAAACATCCTGACTCTAAACCACAAATGCCTTCGATCCCAATGCTCCCCCTTTCGCTGCAGTCTTGATGTAATTAAACTGTCATCACACTGTTAAAGTAATGCTTCCCGGGCTTTTTATGGAGCTTAGATGAAGTGGAAAGGGGAAAAATGAAGGATTCATAGAGTCCATGAAACAAGGCATCACACACGTCCCTGCTGGTATCTAATCCCCCATAAAGGTGAAATAGATTTAGAATGAGATAAGGAAGGGGAAAAAAAGAGTGGTTTTCATGATGAGTTAGTTGCCTGACCTGTTTTCATAGGGGGTCACTGTCAAGCTTGAAATCATGACTTTGAAGCTTTTTATGCTTAACAGGGAAGAGGTGTATCAGCTCAGAGAGAGAGGAGCCACGAGCTTTGATCCCAGCAGTGCCACAGGGGCTGTTTTCCCCATGGGCACCAGGACCGAGGGGGTTCCCTTGGGAGACGTGAGCATGCAGAGGAGCCATGGCAGTGCTCGCCTCCCAGGCTCGCCTCTACCTCTACCACTAGAAAGGGTATGCATGCATGTACATGTGTATGAGACAGCTTGCTCCCCCCATTCCAAAAGGAGTACATAAGGAAACTGAGTTTTACATCTTTTCCGCTTAGCTGCATTGCTTTCTCCCTGCTACCTGTAGTTTATTTTTTTCTGGCTTGATGCAAAGAATTTCTGTGCAGACACCTCAATGCCAGACAAAGCCTAAACTAAGTGATTTGCTGTTCTCCTACCCCAGCAGCTTCCTCTATGTTATTTTTTTGTTTTAGGCTTTGAAGATTCAAGCTGTTACCAGTGCTTAGCATGTAGGTTCCAGGAGTCAGATCTCATCACTAAGTAACTCCACGTCTTTTATTTCCATTTGTGTCCTTCAGTTCACATCAGCATACATGTTTGTACTATGTGTTAGTACAGTAGGAAGCACCCTGCAGTCGCATGGCAGAGAACAAGGCTTGCAATTGTATTTTCACAAAGCTGTTTTCATGATCCCAAGGGTTTTCTAATTGTACAGATAGCAAATATCTGTCATTACACTCCCAGGAACAGTGCTTATTTCTGCTAAAGGCCCAACATCTCCTGAAGTGAGTGGGTAGCCTGGTGGTGCTTAATTAGCTCTCTAGTTTGTGTTTTGCATGTAGCAAAACTCCCTGTTGCAAAACTCCCTGGCTTTCATTTGCTGCATCTATGGCACCAGACACCAGACAGCTTGAACCTCAGGGCAGCAACCCATGTGCAGCAAAAAAAAAGTAGCCATCTCCTGAGGTTGTAAAGGACAGGGCTCCACTGTGCATGTAACGTCACGTGAGCTGAAAAATCCCTTGTGGGTATGCCACAGAGAAAGAAAAGTTTCTGAAGATCATCATACATCTTTGGACCCTGGGTTGAACTAATGGCCAATGCTCTGATTGTTACCATGATTTTATTTTTCTTCTACATCTCAGATTGTCATTAATAACTGTACCTTTTCTAGGTGTTAGCTCCGTGGAGCTATTAAAAGTGTAAAACACCATAGATGAAGAACTCAATGATGCTCACACAAGTGTCTCCCAAGATGGCACCTGCGACAACTCAAACTTGAAATAGCTGCAAAAAAAAGCACTAGGAGAGAAGCAAAACCAAAAAGCAAACGTACTCCCATTCACGGAACAAAGGTATTTTCCATCAGATACTTTTGAAAAAGCTGAAGCAATCCTTGCTGATCGAATAGAATGCATCTTTAAGGAATGGTAAATGCACACATATATTCACTTTCAGTCTCGATGTAATGGTGGCAATTGAGCCATCACAACAAGCTACCTGTTATTAACCACCAACCCTGTAAATCATCAGAGCCGCCCGATGTGCCTATGTGTAGCCTTTTAATTCATACTGCTGCGGTGTCTTGTTACTTAAAAGAAAGCCACTGAGGGGAATATGACTGCCAGAAGAATAACACACGCTTACTTCTATTCCAATTACTATGGTGCACAAAAAAATTGTATTTAAAAAAGCAAGAGGAAAAAACCTAGTAACATGAAGTACAAACTGGAAGATTTCCAACAAACCTTTTCTTTGTCAGAAGATACGGTTTAGTTAAAATCAGAATACACTTTGGAAACGTGTCAATCCAGATAACATTTTTTTCAGAGGTTGGTTAACTATCCAGTAATTCTTGGAATTGAAATAGCGTGGATTTTTTCCATACTCTGTTCCTACTGATTTCAAAAGTTGATTTAGCCTGTGTAACTCATAACCATGCCTCTAGTATGAAACGCTCCTGAATTATTGTTGTTGAACACAAATAGAAACGTAGACTAGCTTCCCTATATGCTCTTCCATTAACTATTCTGGTCCAATGCTTTGCACCTTGTATACGTATTTAGGCTGAAATAAAACAAATTAGTAACAAAAGCCCACATTTAGTTCAGTGATTAATTAGCTTGTTTACTAAGGTTTGCAGAGGATGAAAGACCTCCTGTTCAAATCACTGTGGAATTAGAGAGGAGCAAGTCAGAGCAGAGCCTGTCCCCTGAGGGCTAATCCAAAGATACTTGAGCCAAATGGGAGGCTTTAAACTTTTGTTCCATATTTGTTGTGGGTGGGGTTTTTAATTGTACCTTTTCTTTTTTCTGTCACTCAGAGAAAAAGGGACTCTTTGAAAGACTTTTTAAAAAAATATTCCCTCCTTGCTGCTTCAAATAACTGAAAGTCTGAAATTTTGGGGGGAATTTTCATTTCAGGGAAAATTGTTTCTTTAAATTAAAGCCATGAAAATAATACAAGGGAGCAAAAAATGTTTGGCTTATTCAATGTATTGGCATAAAATATACAACAGTTTTTCAGTTCACTGTGACATACAATTTTTAATTTCTTAACTTCCAAAAAAAGAGAAGAAAATCATGTTGAAGTCAGAGATTTACCTAAATACAATAGCAATAATGATTTTGGCATTACTGTAACAGGAGGGGATTTGTACTGGTGTGGCCAGACTGCTTTACAGGAAACCTGATGCTATCTTTAGTTTTCCTATTTAGCAAATGCATGAAGTAATATTCTGAATATGTATCTAATGGCTTTTACAACCTTTTGTGAACTAATTAGATAACAACCCCTAGATGGGCTTTCACAGTCATAACTAAGCTGGTAAAAGGGAGGTGTGCACTAACTTTTTCTGTTCCACTTTGTGCATGTGTTGTCTATTGTAGCATGAGCAGTGCAGGCTTACTGGTGCCGATCCCACCTCCAGTGAACAAACCTAACCTCCAAGCAGAAAAAGCTTTCCGTCGCCAGCTCCACTGGGACCTTGGTACAGCAAACCCCTTGGCCAATATGCAGAACTAAATAGAACAGGGTGAAAATTGTCCTTAGGATGAGAATTAAGTGTGCTCTAGCTGCTTGTGAAGCTGTGCCCACTGTTTGCTCCCTAGGGGAAACAGGACACTGTCCCTGTGAATCAACCCCAAATTTGTCAAAGGATAAATGTTATTATGTGTTAAGTTAATGACTACATATTAGTGATTACTATATATTACTATGTAATGAATTTAAATAATGTATTAAAATTGTTATATATTAAAATATTGGTCTGTATTATTTAAATATATTGTTATATCTTATTTAAATAAATTATTATATATTCTTTAAATAAGCAGGTATTAACAAAGCACTTGTAAGCACTGGACCCCAGCAGCCGATGCTCTGTCTATCCGGCTACACCAGCAGTGTCCATGCAGGACCCGGTAGGCCGAAGGCTGTTTCATTCCTGGGCGCTGTGTCTGCGTGGTTCAGTGGCACACTAACCCACTCTGACCTACACACGGGATTGCAGAGAAACGCTGAAGGATTGCCTGGACTGGGGAAGGCTTTCGGAGCGTTTCTGCAAATGCACGGCATCCACAGGCTGCGGATAGACAGTGCTCCCTCTGCTCCCTCTACCGGGCAACGCATCTGAGCATCTGAAAATAATCACCGAGTCCAAACTTGGCCTCAGTGCAAAGGAGATATTAAAAGCACATATTAAAGCCACCTTCCTTTAAATTCAAAGGGAAGTTTGCGGAAACATTTCTGCTGATTAGAGAAAAATTCACCCGCTGCCAGCAGCCACACGGGCATGGGAAGCTGCTCTCGAGTTTTCAACGCGCAGGAAAGGGAGAGAGCTGAGCCACCACCTTCAAGAACAGCTGCTGCTCACATCCTATTTCCACGGCTCTGGGGGGTAACTTTAAGTTTTTCTGCTATCCTCATTATCAGGAGGATGCAAAACGCAGCCCACTCTGTACACGCTGGGGATGTAATAGAGTTTAGGCAGCCAAACTGCCTGGGAAACTGGGAAAAAGAGGCTGGACAGGGGAAGCGGAGAAGTGTCTCTCTCTCTTCCCTGCCAAATTCCTTCCCTCTGCTGTGGCCAACAACAGGATTTAGAAAGTTGTTTTTGAAAACCACAGCTGTAATCTGCCCGGTAACACTGGGGACAAGGGTGAGATGGTAAAGGTGATCTACCTTAAAAATGAATGCAAGTGTAAGATGGTAGGGAGCCACTTAAATTCTTCCCAAGGGCATTATGGTTTAAACAGTGCTACTTAGAATAAAAATAACACTTTAAGTTGTCTCATAATCCAGCAAGTCTATAATTTATCTTTGCAGCATCCCTGATAGGCAGGAAGCTGTTACCAGTCTGGGGCTACAGAAGAGAAAATTGAGGCAGGGATTTTAGGAAGTGGGTACTTTGATTTCAGCCATCCTCATCTGCTGCAGACTTTCCAAAAAACCAGGTGATGGCTCACTGTGTCTTTATTTATGAGGGCTACAATGTTTTCCTAAGTGCTAAGACCACGTAGCAGTGGGTGCCTTTTGTCCAGCAGTTTAGGATGTGGTGTTATTACAAAGACTCACTGCCCTTTAAAACCAGACGGCTAAGGGGTAACATTAAAGCAACGCCAACAGTATTAAGTCGAAGTCAAAGCCTTGCAGCCTCCCTGTAACCTGTCTCCCTGCTCAAGCATTGCAGCCCATCTGTTCCATTTATCACACATTAATGGGAGATGTACTGGTGCCTGGGAAAAACAGGACGCATTAAGGGCAAGGTGACATCTCTGATTCAGAATTTCCTCGCTGAGCTTAAAGATGTGTCTTTGGTGCTCTGGTAACCTTGAAGTTAGACAGGGACTGTCACAAATTACTCTCCTCAGTTTCCTCTCCAAGCAAACTACAAACATTTTAGTGATCCATTTTGGGTCTGTAAGCTATAGTATGTAGAAAGCTTAAATTGAGTGATTTTTAAGCTTATCCTCACTAACATTTTCTGTGGGACAAGAGACCAGGAGATGCACAGTAATCTGAGTATTCAAGCCTCAGTGTCAGGGGAAGGGTCACAGCAGGACCATGGACTCAATGGAGGCCACTGGGACTTCCATAAGACCCAGGTCTGGCCCTGCAGCTGTGCCCCTTCAGAGAGTCAGAGTCAGCCCCAGATCCTATTTTAATAATTATAGGTAGAAGATACACAAAGGGTATTATTGTCTCTACTACAATAACAATGAAGTCTTGTTATAAACAAATGATGCAATCAAACCCACTGTCTAAAACCAGACACACTGACAAGGAGAACTAGTGCAGGGGCAGGACGGTGGGTAGAAATAGGAACAGAAAAGAAAATGCTGTGAATCTCAGCAGCAAAGTTACAGCACCACATAGGTGGGAAGAGCCGAGGTGCTAGACGGGTGGAAGGGGATGGAGAGACGTGCGTTACCCCAGAGCCTTCCGCTGAGGCATAATTCCCCACCCCATGGTGTGGTGCAGCCACTGCCCCTCCCAGTGCCACCATCAAACCGGTTCTTCATTACCTAATGTCTGTGTCACATCTGTCCAACGGGTTTTGCAGTCTTGCTGCAGGCTTTTTTTCAGGACGGTATCTGCTTCAAAAGCAGAACCCAGTCTTAGGGTCTCCCAGGAAGAGGATGGGAGACAGGTGCCCGCTCTCCCTTACACCTGGGAAATGTTGCTCCTTGAGACCTCAGGGGCATAGAGAGGGCTCCTCTAAAGACCTCCTCCTGCAACTGATCATGATATATAACTGCACTCCTTCATCACTCTTCTCCCATTTAACTGAACTCCTCTAATCTCGCCACACAAGCAAAAAAAAGTAATCCCTTTAATCATTGTGATGGTTGTGGCACAGTGTGATTATAAGGCAGGATATGGATGTCACAGATATTGTAGGAGACCTGCATATATCTCGCGAACAAGATGACATGTATAAAATTTATAAGCATGAAAATGCTGTCTTTGAAAGCCTCACTCTCCTCTTCCAATAATTCAGAAACTCCAGGCTGTATGCGTGGCAGTGATTATGGAGAAAAGGCTTTGTACCACAGGAGTGGATGAAGACAGAAGCTGTACAGACAGTTAAAGTGCCTGGACAATCTCATCAAGAGATCTGGTTTGTGATTCACCTGATTTACAAGAAACTAGAGACAGCCCACAGTAGTGATTTACAAGATTTTTAAAAGATTGATAAAGCTACAGTATTCTGAGCTGTTGAACACAGCAGCAGTTTTTGTCCCAGACAGAGGATTACATGCAGGTTTTAATGAGCTGTTTAAGCATCTAAGTACTTCTTTTTTTTAATGCACACAATGTAATAAGAAAAGACAAATATGAAATAATCTTAAAAAGAAAGAAACAGTATGAAAGGGAAAAGAGAAATAAATTATATGGCAAAAATAATAGCTAGAACAAAGTGATTACTGTACAACAAACTATCTGTTGTATTTCATCTCTTTGTACTTGCAGACTATCTGTGAGTAGATCATGACTTCTTCGTGTTAATAACACTTAGAGCTCCTTTAATGAATTACTGATCACTTTCAAAGCATCATAACTTGGCCTCTTTTTTTCTCTGTGCATGGAAGGTATTTGCTCTTTCAACTGTAGCACAATAGAGCCCAAAACCCCAATGCGATACATTTTCCTGTGGATTGCATGCTGTAAGCATTTGCTGCGCTGTCTGTGGGCTCTGCAATTGCCCATGCCTGGTCTAATTCTTCTGTATCTGAGAGCAGACTGGCTTTGGTATGCAAGAAAGTACAAACTGCAACTGGAGTTTTTCATATAGCCAGACTATTTCTAATGGCTCCCTCCTGTGCCATGGCCCTGATGACTGACGAAGTGTTGGCTCATCCCCAAATCACCTTCATTTAGCCATTTCCAGTGAGACCAGTTGCCTCCTTCCACAAACTGCAGAAAATTACAAGCTTGGAAAAATCTGTGCTGTGTCAGATATGCTTTAGAGGGGTCAAAAAGGTCCAGAAATTTGGGGGAATAAGGGAACACAGATGAACAACATAATTGCCTGGCCTTTCCACAGGAAAATATAATCATAAAAAAATTATCAGATTATCATTATCATTAACCACTTGCAAAGGAATACTTAAAAGGAAGTGACTGAAACACAGACATTATATGAAAATGTTCTCCTATGATAATCAAATAAAAATTCCCATAACTTCAGTGGAAGCTAGCTGGCAAGGCAGGCTGAATGCGTCCCCTGGCGCAGCACAAGATGCAATTACAGCGCACAGTAAAACTGGTAGAGATGAAAAACAAATATTTTTCTCACCCCAATATCAACTTGAGTACAAAAAGCTGTGGTGTATTTCTATTCTCTAGATATAATCATTTAAGAAACCACTGCGAAATATTGTCAAAAAGACATTTTTTCCACAAGATCCACTAAAATGTGTTATAACTGGTATTTGGTGCCTTTCTACAGAACCATGTGGATTCTTTTTCAGTGATTCAGCTCTGTTACCCAAGAAGACAGTGCTTTAGTTCCCAGTATTATAACAGTCTTGAGCTTTTTGCCTAATTGGCCACTGATCTTACAATCATTCTTGCTGTCAAATGTGCTCTGCTCCATTGATTTCAACACAGCTCTGCTAGGGTACAAAAATATGGGTTAATAGCCTCAACTGCAGGATTAGAGTTTATAGGACTCTTGTATGTAGGCAGTTGAAAAACACCAATTATTTTTCATAGGAATTTTTTTCATCTTAAAAAATGCCAGTGAGAACAGCCTTCTTTGATACCAATGAAAAAATGAAACTGAAAAGGTGAAGACTGACCAAAGCAATAAAAAAGTGCATTTTCCTCTCTCTTGTTTTTCTGTAAGATATTTACCCCCAAAAAAAGGGAAACAAGAATTATGCCTTACCATGAAAGCTCATTTTGCAGAGAAAGTCTTGTTTTGAGTGAAAAGATACCAGTTAGCTCTTCCAAATGAGGCCATGGGACTGCTGTAGGGCACAAATGGTCTGGACCACAGTTACATGAAGCAGTGGAACAGGTAATCCCTTTAGTTCTGCAGTTACTAAGCCACACTGCAGTATTATGACTATGGAAAGCCCTTGAGGAAAGCAATAGTTCCTAAAATATCTCTCTCATGTCATACAAGTCTTTTTTGGAGGCCTCTCATTAAGACCTGCCCAGGCCCTTTCTGGCTTGGGTTGCAGGTTTGGGAGAGATCATAGTCAATGCTTGCTGCAATTTGATTGGAAGACTATTGGGCTCAAAGTAATTCTTTCAGTGACACTCTCAAACCTTTGAGATCAAAGGTGCTGACTGAAGTTGGTTTTCACATTGAGATTACAACATTATTTGATTTCATAGTAGTGTAGTCCCCAGCAAAGACATGAGTTGATTATGCAGTATTTCCAGGAGTGCCTCAAATCTCCTGGGGAGAGATGGATTCCATGAAACCAATTTTAAAGAAAGGACAATTGACCCTAGTGGCATTTTTTGTTGATGGAGCATTTTTTTTTTAGGAAAACTGCAAGTCCTATTAAGATGCTTTACAAATAATTGAGTCTGACAGCCTGTGGCTTCAACAAGCTCTCTGCTGGGGGTGGGGGAAAGTTTAGAAGCTGGCTGAGAGCTAGATGATGGATCACAGCCCTTGTGCTCTCGTTTGAAAGGTACACTACAAAAACAGAGGCAACAAGCAGCTTACAAGACTCCAGGGAGAACCATACAGCATTTTGCTGCAAGTCTACGGACAAGTTCATGCCACTGCATGTGGCATGGGATATAGATGCAAGTTTTCAAATGGAGAAGACTGAAAGCGGGACTCTGCATAGTTTGAGAACTCAGTCACAACCCAGAAAGCCATGTACTTTCTCAGATAGTGTTAGGTCAAGTTAAAGACCAGCAAAGCATACAGGCTAGCAGTGAAGACTACCATGCCAAGAAGTGCTGTGCTGTATGGCGTAAATTACTGATACATGCTTCACATTTTAAGATTTCCCTCCCCAGAGGAATGGAAATAATATTCCCCCAGCCTGTTGTTGTGCAAGGATGTGGGCACCACTTGCTCTACCAAAAAAGGTGGGTAAGACAGAAAGAACATCAAGCCAACAACCAGATTGTGTTCGTGGGTCTACAGGTCTCCTCTTGGGCAGACAGTCATGGAGCAATACCTCTCATTTTCAGAGGCATTGCTGTTTATAAATATGTATATTATGTTTTATTTCTAAATGGTATTTAGAAATTGTTGTTAAAAAGCAAGTATTTAAACCATTTCTGCATTACTTCTGAAGTTGCTTTTATCATATATTGTTTTTAGAACATGAAGACAGATACACACCTGGCCTGGGGGAGGAAAATGGTACAAACAAATTTCTGAAGTAAAAAAAACACAGTAAAATATCTAAGGAAGAAGAAAAGTGTGCCAAATGCATTGGTCATTGTCATTCAAGTGTAACTTGTCATTGTGTAACTATTTACAGTTACTGATTTTAAAAAAAAAGAACAAATGCTAAGTCTTTCTGAGATGCTGGGTCTAAAATGAAGCCATAAGCAGAAACTGTGCATGGCAGAATCCAAGGTCAATTGGGCTGTAACTGTGTGAAAAGAAATGACCAGCTTTCCTGTTCCAGCTCATGAACTGGAAAGAGATCTGTTTTCTCAAAGGATGGTCTGAGGCCACTGAAATATCTCTTTCCCCAAGCAACATATGATATGAGAGATATAACATCTAAATATTAGAAAAGAAGCTATTAAATGCTCCCCAGCATGTCCATGGATCCAGTATCTCAGGCTTTTGTAGAAATCATTGGAAAACGCAAATTTTTGTGAGTCACATGAATTACACATTATAAAATCTTTAATTTCCTTTTGAGAAACAAATATTCTTTGAAAGAAAGCAAGTGCTGCCTCTGAAGGAGAAGGAGTATAAGGTACTTTTAAACTTTAACACGCTGCAAACAAACATGCTGCACTTTAACATGCTGCAAACAAAATCAAAACCTATCAATCAACTCTATTTTCCAAAAAGCAAGATCACTTGGAGTTTGAGAAGCCCAGTAACTGAGGTGTTAGCACTCTTAAGTACTTGTGGCCAATAACCAGAATAAGGACCTAGTGTCTGATGATATTCAGCTGGACCTTCATCATACCATCCAATTGTGCAGAGCTAACTATGGACATAAAGTCAGGAAAAAATGTCCTTAATTTTATTTTTTTTCAGAGACAAAATTCCACAAGAACAGATTTGAACATTTTATTTTGGTAGCAGTTGACAAAATGTGTGGCCAGCAGGATGATCCTATATGTGAGACCCAAGGCAGGAGAAGATAGCAGGCAGTTTCTCTAGGAAACAAGACAGTAATCAAGCAGCAGAAGAAACAGAAACTAATTTCTTACATTATATTGCTTAGAAGTCTGGCATTTGCACACAGCTTTGGAAACTTTAACAAATCCCTAATGAGAGAATTGTTTGTGAGCAAGAAGGCTCTAATATTAAAGAAGGAACTGTTGGGAAAGACAGATGAAACCCCAGCAAAATGCTCCAAATAGCAACAGCTGGTGGAATATTAGGGAAAGACAAGACAGCAGCAATCACTAGAACAAAGTAAGGCACTGTGACAAGATGTGCCAACTGTGAAAAGCAGCATGCATGACCACCCAAGGTGAAGCTATCAGGACAAAGCTGCCAGGTAGTGAAGGCAGCAGAAGCAGTGGGCAGCTGATGGAAGGATCAACAACCCAAGACTTTAATTAACAGGTAAGGTATCGAGGTTGACATTGAGTCAGGACACCATTTGAGGAGACAACAATTATACTGGTAATACATTGTGCCACTTAGTAGGATGGAGGCATCTCCCTAAAACCTTAGGGGAAAAGAATGGGTTCACACACCCCACCCCCACCCCCACCCCCACCCCCAAAGGCATACGATATCCAACAGATTTGAAAACACTAGCAATTTTGGTCATTTACTTAAACTGGGTAAGCCTATGGACATGGGAAATCACCACTAAAGACACTGCCCCCACGATGACTTTAAAGAAAAGATGTGGTGGCCAACAAACAGCTTGGCTAAAGCAGCACTGTCCACCAAAAAGAAGTTTGGAGAAAGCACTAAGTAATGAGTCTGGGAGCACAGACCTAAAGCACAGTTGCATTTATAGTGGTCTCACCAACTGCTCTTTTCATATCCAAAAGGGATTTGTTTGGTCTATTTGATTTGTTTTTGAAAACTATGGAGTCCTTTCCTATTATTACTCAGCATGTGGCACGTGAAACAAACATTAAATACAGTATTTAAAAATAAGCATTTTGAACAATAAGTGCACTTTTTTATGCCAAAACTGGCACTCTGTCAATGTGTTGATTTTAACCCATCAATCAGGAAGTATCAAAGCACTCAGGATGTGTCTTTGGAAGCAACTTGAGAAAAAGAAAAAAAGTTTCTAATGGTCATTTTACCTCTGCCCCAAATAGCCTACCACTGCTCATATTTACTCTGTTCAGTCTACAGATGAGTTGCCTGCTTCCTCTCTGGACACCAAGGCTTGCCTTTGACATCAAAATAATTCAGGACTGTGGACAAATTATTTTCTTGGTCACTTTTTTCCAGCCTTGCTGAAATCTATTGGGATAAACATACATTTCAGAAAAAAAAGATAAAATTTGACCTTGTCTGTCTTGCTAAATTGTGCTTTGGTACCTCAGTTTTCTTTTGTGCCCTCCTTTCTAACTTCATTTCTCCCTGGCTGTGGTTTTTCCTCAGAAATGTTATTGTGGAACCAAAGCACTGGATAATTCATTTCTCAGAAATTTCTGCAGCCAAGTTTGGAGAAAGGTTTGTGTGGTGACATGTACCAAGGAATAAAAATCACATATTGCTGATGGAGAATTTTTTTTTTACTTGGTGGCACCAGGAGATGTTTGCAGAGACTGACAGTGTCTGAATACTTATCTTTTACTGCAGGTATTGCCTTGAAAAGCCTTGATTTTGTGTCAGCTTTGATTAAGCATGGCCTGTCTTTCTTACATGAGACTTTGTGGCAGGTTTTCTATCTTTCCACCATGCCTGTTGTAGGTGTTCTCAAAAACTGATAGCTCTGATCATCTCTTCCTTTTTTTCTCAGTGGTAACATGGATGAAAACATTTATCTTTTAATTTGAAAGACGCTAAGAAAAACACTCATATTGTGCTTAATGATTACTGATGGAGACATAATATTCAACAGGGAAGAAATCTCGGTCCCTTGCTTCCAACATGTTTTCTTGCTATGTTCCCATATAACTCTTTTCTCCTGTCCAGGAAAGAACAATGTTCAGGTCAAGATCTCCCATCAGCTTGTCTTTAACAGCACCCACTAATTTAACTTATCAGAGCAACTTCCCAGAAAAGTGCTAGCAAAAGAGAACGATGACCTACATGTGGGATTGTGATAGCAATAGTCACAATCAAATCGTTTACTGTACATTAACTTTTTCTCATTTGCTTTTCCCTTCAATAAAAGCTTTAGGAAAGAGCATGAGTAGAGGAAGCAATAAAGTGTAGCCAGGCTAGCATCAAGGAAGCCATATAATTCTCATGAGCCTCCATGACCAACTCAGCAAGAAGCTGGAGCCCTAAGGGGCATTTTGCCTGCAAGCTTGAGGGAAGGCAACAGTTACGTTGTCTCTTCACTAATGCCTTCCTGACCAGCAGCATTTATCACCTCCATGACACCAGAGCACCAGAGCATAGTGACAACCTTCTGGGTTGAACAAACATGCCCCTCTTGGCATACTGGATGCCATGCCTTTGCTCTGGCTTGCCCGGGTGTCCCGATGAATGCTTGCATGGGTGACCTGCTGGCTGCAAGGTTGCAATGTGGACAAGGAGTGCATGGACTACAGGAGATGCACTGTGCTCAAATACCCAGGAGGGCAGTACTTGCTGGGGTTGCACACATAGTGAGCAAGAGTGTTGCTCCAGCAGCTGGTCATCTTCAGATGGTACTCATTTTTGGCAGACACATTCCCTGCTTTGCAGACAGTATTGGGAAGATGGTAAACAGCCCACCCTCCAAGTCTGCAAATAGCTGGTGGGACCGGTCCCCAATGTTGTCCTAGAGATGCTAGATGAGCAAGGATACAAGACTGAGAACCCTTGCCCTTCCATCCTGCAGCAAGGGGTGGGAGTGCTAAATGCTGTGTTTCAGCTTTAGGCTTTGCACAGCTTAAAGGGTAGAGGTCAGGCCCCTGCCCAACAGCAGTCTGCATTGCTTTACTGACTGCATTGGAGCTCAGGTACAGACAAAGGATCTAGCCTGGGGTTTTCCTTTACTGTATCAAACTTATTCAGATTATTGTCTTTAGTAGTTGAAGAACTGATTGCCTGTCAGATCAAAAAGCAAACCATTTTTGCACCCTGCAAAAAACCAGCCTTGTCCTACTGAAGACAATGCATGGAAAACTGCATCAGATACATTGAGGAAGGAGTTAGGCTGGCATACAACATCTTGTACAGATGAAAGGTTTGTCTAGCAGTCTGTCTTTGACTCAAAGCATGCATTTAAACTGAAAAATTACTTTTTCCATTGAGCTTACAACTTAATATTTACTGCCTTTAAAAAACTGAACAGAATTAATAAACACTGCAATATGGGGAATTCAGATTTTGATGCTTTTCTCTGTAAGAAATATAGACATATGACTAAGAACAAACATAGGCACAAGTTAAACCTGGGAGAAGTGAGGCCAACCTTCTCCCTGCTCCTCATAATGATGATGTAGGAACGAATTGCTTCCTTACACAGATTGAATTTATCAGGAGCCTCTAGCCTGGACTAGTTGCTTGCCATAGCCTACCAGCATTTTGCATCACTCCTTAGTGGCTATGGGCTAATGGTTCTCAGGACATGATGCAAGATGCAGCTGCTCTTTCCTCACACTACTAGAGACCAGGAAAGATAGAGTGATGACTGTTGTTGGATGTGATTAGACATCTCCTGTTTCTGGCTACTTTTTTCTGGTTATGAAGATAGCAGCAAAATTGTTATTTTAAAAGTCTGTCAAGAGCAGCTAGAGGCAAGGGCTTTCCCCAGTGGCGTGTCAATACAAGCCAAGAAGTAATAAATACACATTATTGGCTCAGAACTATGATGCACAACATCAAAATAAAAACCATGTGGTGTGCTGCGGGTCCAATCATTCAATCAGACTTTCAGCTTTAACTATGGACACCTTTGTTTGTCTATTTAAGTCACTGTTCCAGAAATTAAATGAGTGAGAGATCTAGTAATTGAATTTACCTCTCTGCTTCTGTGAGCTGCCTAGAGTGGCCCAGTGGCCAAATTGTTTGTAAGCTCCTGTGGTTGTGAGAGCTATCCCAGTGGGTTGCAAGACTTTAATTTAATCCCAGCCCTGACCAGATAACTAATAGAAAGTGATCAGCCAGTTAAGGATGCTTAAGCAGATGGGATACCATGAAGTTATTTACAGCTGTGAGGCACTGAGTTTCCTGCCCTGGCATTTAATTCTCCAAACATTTTCACTGTCCAAATGACCAGACTGCAGCAGATGGGGAAAACTGCCTCGGTGGGGCTGTACCCATCAGTGACTCTGAAAAGCCGCCTAGTCAAAAGAGCCATCTGACTTTGATCATTTTGGCTAGGACTAGGTTACTTTAATCCACTTGCTACGTTCTCCAGTTTCAGCATTATGAGAAGCAGAACATATATGTTGTGGCACTCACTCCATAATACAAAATATTCTACTATAACTTCCAAAACAGCTCCAGGGGTGCAAGCAATAGTGTATAGGCGGCAACAAACGCACACACACGTATGTTATATGGAACTGCTCTGCAAGTCTATGGCAGCCCGCCTCTCCCCACTGCTCCCTGCTTTTGTAGATATGTGGCTGCTGACCATACCTTGAGAATGTATGTTCATCTGACAGAAGTCTAAGTGAGCAAAGGGCTGTGCAGTCCTTGAATCCTCTGTATGCTCTGAATTCAAGAGGCAACACCGAGATTTCTGGGTAGCTTTTTAGCTGGCTTTGCTTCCGACACAGAAACAACTTCCCTCAAATATTGCTGTTCTTGTCACCATCCAACATGAAACCATGCAGATATGCCAGTTCCTTAAAACATTACCCCATCCTTCTCTCCATTCCTCCCCAAAAGGTGGATAGAAGATTTCTCTTGTTGAGAGAGGCAATACTGATAGCTCCTTGTATTACACAGCACCAACCCTACACCAAACCTCCTGCACTGTCACTGCATGATGATGGACACCATTTTAACTCATCTTTCTGTTTTCTTACATACTGTCAGCCAGGTGTTCAGCAGCACAGAGATTTGTGCCAGGCTCAGAGATGTTCACCCTCCCCAATATAATTGTGGCAGATCAGATGTGGTGACTCGTCAGCCTCTTCTGCTTTCTCCTCCAAATGAATTCTTCAGAAGCCACACTGATGACTCAATGTGAACACACAAACCACATCCTGAGACTGTTTGACCTGAAAGGTAATTAACAAGCACTTTTGTGAGGAATGATTGAAATACTTGTTTCCAAGAACAAGGGATAAACCTCCATGCTGTTTAGTGAATGAAAAGGAAGTTGGCAGATAAGATACTATTAGAAAAAGGTGAAGGTAAGCTCTTCCTTTGGAGAGCTAGGAGCAAGCTTGAGATTTGAAAAAAAAAAAAAAAAGTGATGTAGGAAGAGAGAAAATAATCTACAGAGAGAATTTATTTTAGATTTAATATTTTAAATTCCTTCCATACATGAAGAAAGGTGGGGACTTCTTCAGAAGGGGGAAAAGGCTAAACCCAGGAACAATCAATGAGGGACACAGACAAATACCTAAGAAACTACTGGTGTAAACGCATAAAAGGCCAGGTTAAAAGGAAAAAAAAAATTACTTGTTCAGACGAGATCCTTATGGAGTTTAAAATACATGACTGGAGATAACATTTCATTGCCACACAGGAAGTCTTATCTCCATCATCAAATGCCCTCCTCCCCATCCCCAAATCTCAGAAAGTACATGCCTGCATTTTCAGGTAAACACTTTTTAAATGTGCAGCACAGCCTCTTCCAAGTCCCACAGACAACTTCCAAAAGTGTTGCACTGCAACTGAATGCAGTATCTGTGTTTCCATTAAACTCTGCACTGTGGGCTCCCTATTCCCCATGGGAAGTTTTCTTTAATATATGATTTCAATTTCAAAACAACATCACTTTAGGGACCTATTCTACCTTTATTTATGCAGCCCGAGATGATACATCTATCCACTGATAGCAGCTTTAATCAAAAAAGAATATTTTCAATACAAAACTAAACAATTAATTGGACACTTTTGAGAACAGGTGCATTACACCCTCGTCATAGGTCTTAGGAGCTGCTAGACTTTAAAACTGATAAATAGGGTGTCCTTGTATTCTTTAACCATCCCCCAGGGAAAGTAGTTTGTAAAATAGTAAAATTGCTCAGGCACAAATATTTATCACAGATCCAATAAGATTTTATGTGCCTTGTAACTACAATATTACATGTTTTATGCTCCTTCAATCTTTGGTTTAGAGTACATCCAGTTTCTTCAGTATAGATAATTTCACAACCAGTGGAGATCTGTAAACAATATTTTGTTACAGCCCCATGAATACTAGGTGCCATTATTTCCCCTGTAGTTTCAATGGAGCTTTATTCTTCCTGAACACACATTGTTCATGTTCTAAAAATGCCTGGCACAGAAGGCATAATTATCTTTATTTTATTGAATTTGTCAGGTTTACACAGTTTTCAGTCCATTAGAGGTTAGCCACCATTAGGCAAGCATACACACTTAATTTTAAGTACCTGGCTGGTTTGTCTCATTCAGTAGGTGCTGCTTTGTAGAACGGAACAGTTTGTCCTTCTTTAAAAATATAGCAGAGCATCACAAAACCAAGGTATGCACAAAGGTGTGCACCATCCTGCCCCTTTGATATAAAGGCAGTTAATGGAGGTATTAAATATTGCAGATTTAGGCCTACAGCTGCCCACGTTGTTCTATACGAATCAGTGTAAAACATTCACTGTGGACTGGGGAGCATAACTATTAGCATAGCTGTTGGAGTTAGGATTCACATATCCCGGTCCTGGTCTTGGCTGGGACACAGAGGTTGTACAACCACCGAGCCAAAGTTGCATCCCTGCTGAGAGCAACCTCAGATCTGTAAAGCTATTGTGGGTTCACATGGCATTTCATCCCTTAATGCAGGCTGTGGGTATCTGAAAAGAGCAGTGTGGCGCTAAGCAGCCACTGCTGGACCACTCATTTCTCTCTGCTGTGTCAGCATGAACAGGGAGCTGGAGATGGGAACTAATTTTGATTGCAAAGTACAACCAGTGCAGGCAGGGCAGCAGGGTAGGGCAGCAAAGCAACTGCTGAAGCAGCTCTTCTTCTGGCTCTCCAGCGTGGACTAACATGGGCACATTCACCACCCCAGTGAGGCAGCTGGTTCATTCCTTCTAGCACAGTGGGTGGGGAAGGCACTGTTTGCGTTGCTGCATGAGAACAGGCTGATGCTTGACATTGCCAAACTGCCATCTTCTTCCTTGCTTTTGACCTTAGAGTTTTATACCTTTGTCAAGGCTGTACTCCTTTTTAATCCCTGGACCTGCTGACTATCCCTTTCTCTCATCTTGCAGGTCTTTTAGCTCATGGATTTTCTCACATCTTAATGGCAATTAGTGAAATCAGGCAAGTCACACAGCTCCACTGCACCAAATGGAGCCTTGGATCAGCCAGCTGAAACCTGGGCTGGGGGCTGGAGAGCTACGCTGCTTGATTTATCCACACAAACTCAGTCACCATCATCTGTGCTTTGGCAACAGCCGTGGTAGCTTCCAGCTTCTGTTCCTTCCTCACGCCCATGGCCCCTGTGCTGCTTCAGCAGTTATACAGAAGTGTCCCTCACTTCAGCTAGCAACAGAGGTATTTTCAGTTCAAATGACCTTTGTTTTATAACAAGGGAATAACAAGTAGCACTTCCTTGGGTGAAGGTATCTTAACTGCCTCTGACAGTCTGGGCTGAGCAGATCATAAATAGGCCTGCCACAGCCCGTAGGCAAAGACACCATCTATATCTGACAAAGAGGCAGGACACAAACCAAGCCAAGGCTGAGGCGGGCAACGTATTGCCCTGTTGTTGATGGAAGCAAAGCCCTAGCGGGACCTTGACTGATGCACACTGTTTGCTACAGAGCTGAAGAGCATCCCTGCTGTGGTAGTGCACACAGCAGCCTTGGGCTCCTGCTCCCAGCCCCATGGCAAGAGATATTTTTCCTATGTGTGTTTGACTTTCTGAGAACCAAGCATAGCTTTGAACAGTGGTCAGCAATCTGCAACTTATTTAAACATCCTGCAGAGACATTTTACATTATTATTTAAAAAGATGGCATATTCAGGGTATTTCTAAAATAATTGGGAGTCATTAATTCCCTTGTATAGCATCCATTAACTGCAGGCTATTATAATAAATAAGTGGCATAATTATGGGGCTAATTGTCCAAAAAACTAAAACAGTCATTCTAATGAATGTTTCTGCTGTTGTCTTAGCTATCATGCTGTCTGGAAGCCTAGCAGCACCACAGCTCCCTGGCAGAGGACACCCCACAATTCCTTTTGCTTTGGTCTCTTTTCCCAGGCCTACCATCTCAGCACACCCTTCCCCTCTCCACCTTTCACCATGTCTTCTGTACCTCAAAGTCCATACTTCAACAGTGCTTGTCCAGCATCAACAACTCTGCAGCAGCGCTGGCTGCAGGAAGTGCATTTATTCCTGTAGCCCTCTGCCTCCCACATGTCCCAGTATGATGTCCGTGGCTTTGTCTTTCTCAGCAGAGGGAAGAGGCAGCCTTTTCAGACTAAGGAAAACTCATGCTATGGCTGTCCTGTTCTCTGAGATGGGTAGAAAGAACAAGCAAGCTTTTTTATTCTATTTTTATGATCATAATCACCAGGCAGTGCAGTTGCTATCTTGGTATATGCTACTGGAAGAACAGGTATGGAATGACTCAGATGATTATTTTTTATTTTAGAGTGCTCCGGCATTAAGGCAAACAAAGCACTGCTTCCTATCTTCTGTGGTGCTTTGTTATCTTCTTCCAGATGTGCCCAACAGTCTTGCGCCCAGTTTAAAAGAAAAAAATGCTTTGCATAATATCGAAGGGACATATGGACTTGTAGAGAGGAGGAGTTAAGTCTTTCAAACTGACAAAAAGTTGGACAACCCAGTGGGGAGGAAGAGAGGGACAGGGAGAGAACAAAAAATGAAAGTAGCCATCAGCTTGGCAGCCTACCATAGCTACAGGTAAGCAGAGGAGATGAGGAAGAGAAACGGGCTTTAAATTGGAGTGATCACGTAGCTGCAGATGTCCTGAATTTTTCATCAGATGCTGTCACTTGATAAAGAAGATTGATGGTCCTAAGGTTCTTGCACAAATATTGTTTAAGGAGAGACTGAGCGAGAGATTAGACTGAATAACCTCGAGAGGTCCCTTCCACTCAGCATTTCTGTGGTTTAAAGAGCTGGATCACAGAGGACCAAAGACCTTTAGTCATACGCAGATATGTGAGTGAAGGATGGGGACAAAAGTGGTACATGATGAAGAACAGACAAGAAATCAGTGGGTAGTTTTTCCAAGCAAAGATGTAAAGAAGCAAAACCAGAGCAGCCAAGGAATCTTTTTGCAAGTTTCCTCCTGTTTTCAGAGGCATGTCTAGAAGCAACCTTTTATGTGATCTATTTAAAGATAGCAAAATACTCTTGAATTGTCAACAGATGAGCAATCGTAGAGGTACTCAGCTCCCTGTCTGATGTCAGCTGCCAAGGATTGCTCACCTTCCCCCTCCCTACTAAAATTAGTCATGAAGCTCCCAGTGACTTCAGTGAAAGTAGTCTCAGCCTTCAAACACTTGAAAGCCTCCATCTTTCAATATGCTGATAAACTTTAAAACATATAAAGAGGCCAAAAAGCGATAGAAAGGAAAATTCCAAGTTTAAAAAGTAAGAGGTTTTTTTAAAGAAAATATAACCAAAATGAAGATTCATTCTTTCTTTCCTGTGGGGAAAAAAAATCTTAAAACATTCTCTGTCCATCCACTGCTTTTTCTTGTTGTATTAAAAGCAGTGTCCCCTACCATCCACACACACATAGAATCAACACTTTATGTGAATATTGCCACTGCACCCATAAGATAAATTCATGTCAAAATAGCAGTCTTCTGTTGGACAGGTTCTGTGGGAAATTATGTTTCCTGAACCCTTTATTCAGACAGGAACAAACCACCAAAGGATTGTCCCAGCAGCCTCCATCTATGTCATCTCCATCTATGCCATCTACTCCATCTATGCCATCTACAGAGGTGACCCCACCATCGACAGGTCAGGCACACATTAGCTCAAAGGTGCTTCTAGAGGGGCCCCAATGTTACCATTTGCAAAAGCAGATGGGATTGCAAAAACAGGTGAGATTACTGATTCACCAAATTCAATTCACTGCAGACTGAAGGAGCTGAACTTTTATAGCTCCTGTGTATGAGGCCTTCTTCAGACCTGACACCTGAAGTAGGCTAGACATAGCCTATACATACCAACTGGCATGATAACAAATGGAGATCATATTACAGCAGTGTTTTTGAAGGGAAGGAAAATCTCCTGTAAACGTAGTGCTGATTTGCATTTCTCTTCATCTCTGATGCTTCAAGAACATACACATTCATATAACCAAGTCCTCTAGTGTATCATTGGGCAGAAACCCAAGATTGAGAGGTTTTGCAAAGCCTGTTTTCACCATTATGTTCCTTCCTCAACACAGACATGAAGACGGCCAAATTGAAACTGAAGACTTCAGAGGAACTCCCAGGTGAAAAGAGCCAAATCTGCATACTAAAATGAAACCCCATCATGAGTGTTAACAAATGCATTATTCAAATAAAAGGATTTGTTAAAAATCTAGGTAACTTACAGTCAATTAAAATTTGCTTCTTGTTTGACTCAGAAATGAAAATAGTCAGGTTGTACTCCATTGTTTCAGGTCATTTTCTCTTTTTAAGATTCAGAGTATTGGTAACATCAACTATATTTAAAAAAACCCCCACACAACTAGGCCCCCTCAAAGAAAAAAATAAATCTCAAGAACATATAAAACCAAATCTTTAATCTCATGCTTAAAATCATTTGTTTCCATTACACAGAGAGAGGAGTCATATTTACACATTTTCTACTGCAAAAAAAGCATACTAACATACCGTGTAAGGCTTTAGGTCAAGTGCTGACTGTTGTCACTGCTGGTGTCTACATCTAGGTATAGAAGGCTCCACTTCTAAATACCTGTGCTCTCTCAACTAAGGTTTCTTAACATTTCCTGGTATAAAACCTGGACTTCTTCTAGAGCTTGCTCTCATTTAGAGGATTGGGTTCTGTTTATTTTTTTTTTTTTAAATATATATTTGATTAGTTAAAGGGTATCAGTAGCATCTCATCGGCAGCAGGGGCACTGAACTAACCAGCAAGATCACTGCCCGCCCTGCTCGTATTTTTAGCAGGTTAAATTTGATTTGACAGCACATAACATTGTTGTTCCCAGCTCCTTGGCTGATTGCTTGACCCAGTTTCTAACCCAAGTAACCTTCCTGTGTCTCTCTCAAGCTGAGCAATGAGGACAGTATGCTCTGTGCTGTCTACTCACATCCTGTGAGCCATTTTATCAGGCATATACATTACAATCAGATGTCTAAATAAATATTTAGTGCAGAGACTTAACCAGAAACTGCTCATATTTGTCTCCATATTGACCAGTCTCAAGACTACTTACTTCGAGACATTATGAATACCACGTTCGTAATTTTTGTGTTATTTGGGAAAAACTATCACCAGTCACTTTTGCTACAAGCTTGTGAAACTGGTGGATTGCAGTGGTGATTCACCCAGTGGTATCTGGCTACATTTGCCAGCCATTTTGCATTGAAATTTTCATCATCTCTGTTGTTCAGAGGCAGAGATTTAGATCAATGTGCTTCCTGGGTCGGACATGTGAGCATCTTTGAATAAGCACAGCCTTGAAGTGCTAAGGCTTGGACAACAGGCCCAAGCCTGAGTTGACCTATAGAAGAATCCTGTATATTTTATAACTGATAACCATTGTGCTAGTAGGTATTGTACTAAGTTATAACAACCCACTTATTCTGGTGTAAAAAGTGCTAAAGTATTGAAATACTGCAGCCTGAACAACAGGCCCCAAGCTGAAGCTGCGAACTTAGCATGTAGTCATTAGTAAAATATGTAAACTCACTAGTGAAAGACAAAATATAATCAGTAGAGAGGAGAGAATGTATCCGACTTTCCTTTTGCAGCCTTCTTCAAGACTGAGAACCTAAGTATTTGGCCTTGTTAGAAACTCCCTTGGTCTCCCCCGCCGAGCCCTGGCCAAGCTTTGGGTGGAATCCAACAGGAGAATGAAACCAGAAACTTTCCGCTCAAAACAAAGGTGCCAGCTATTCTGGCTTGTCGATCTCTGGTATATAAGGCTGGGACCGTTCACAGCGACTTTGGATGCCTCACCTATGGGTGGATGCACCGCGTAGGATTTCCCACTTGCCAGGACAGGCTCTCCAAATCCTCGCTGTAACCGGGGCTCCCCAGCGTCTGCAGATCTGGATGATGATGATTATATATGCAAGTGGTGATGTATTTCTCTTAATTACTATTCTCTCTCTCTCTCGTGTAGTAATGATTTGATGCATTACTCTGTTTGTTGCTTTAAGTGCACTATTCTGCTTATTCTTACTGCATGTTCTCTGTATTACGCTGTTACATTACTTGGTTATCACTAGTAAAGTACGCCTACTCTTTTCACTCTGGTGTCCAAGTTTAACTGGTACCCTTAATCAGCAAAACAAGCCTGTACATAAGCTCCTAAACAACCTATCTTCTCTTCATGATGGGAGCATTACACAGGTAACTCCAACAGTTTTGAGTTGGTTTAGGCTGTTTTGTTGGGTTTTTTTTCTTTTTCCTTCCCCTCATTTTACTGGAGGTCAGGATACTGTGGGGAAGGCTGGGGTTTGAGGCTGAAGCCAGGATAAGCAAAGAGACAAATAGCAGTGAGTCGGGGTAGATGAGAGCACTACCTGGCAGGGCAGGCAGTTGCTGTACCTTTCATAGATAAAGCTAATGGAAACAGCATCAAAACTGTCAAGCTGCATATTATTCATTTTTATATTCATTTTTATATGCTCTTAGTAGTTACATTGAGCCCTTCTCATCACCCTTTATATTTTTAATACCTTCTGGCAATGTGATAACTCCTGATCGCTCCCTCAACCTTTGCAGACTGAAAAAACAATATTCAGAATATGAAACAATTGCAGAGCATTGATAAAAATAAGGTGCTTACAAAACAAAGACATTAAGATGTTCCCGACATTTTCTCCAAGGAAAGCAGAATTCTTCTAACAGGAGAGGAATTTCCATTTCACAAACTCCCTGAGCCTGCAAGAACTTCACTGTAACATTGGATATTGTAAGCTCAGATCTCTTGGTCTAGACAAATAAATGGTGATATTCACTAGATGTGTCAAAGAACCGCAGCTCTCAGGGGAAAATCTAGTGTCTCAGATAATAAATCACAGGAAAAAAAAAGATTAAAAATAAATAAGGACAAGATCACACCTTTACTCTTCCACTTTCTTACTATCCCAGGAAAACCATGAGGAAGTTATCCGTCATGCAGTTTGGAAAACTAATTTAAGGCAGCAGTGGCACCTATAGTTTAATCAGCAATGTACTCCATGGAACATTGCAGAGGTGGATGCTACCAGACCCCAAGTTTTTGCTCAGATAATTCACTGTTGCATTACTCACTCCATTTTTATCCTGTATACCCCCATTGATTTCAGCATAAAACTGGGATATTGCAGGGATGAGTCACACCCACTGCTTTTGTTTCAGAGGAGATGGCATTGAGACTTCTAGGAGCAGTGGAACATTCATCTGTTTAAACTACTCCTGTCCTTGGAGCAAAACACTGTTTACAAAATAAGACTCCTTCTGAAGAGCTCTGATCAGAGAGCTCGGCTTAATGGATGAAAAAACATACCTTTTGTAAGTAGATTAAATGCAGTGTTTAGAAGGAAATGTGCCATCTCCTCTCAAACATGATGGCATGGCACAATCACAGCAAGATGACGGCAGGAACCTAACATTTTAAGTGTCAAAATAGGGGTGGTTTTGAAGCTGAAATTGTCATTAAGAGGCTCCAGAGCTTCAGCATTTTCGTATCTCCAAGAAGTTGCTGAAAGGGGATTTGAGGACATGTGTTTCACTGCTCTGTTGCCCTTCATTACATTGCATTAATTCAGAAATTCCACTAGTCATTTTCAGAAGTATCAAGAGAGAAATATTCTCTATTTTGTGCTTAGAAAATAATTCTTCCTTAAGAAGAGATCAGAAAAGACCATTTCTTACCCCTACCCCTCTCTAATGATGAGTGTTGACTACTTCACAGAGTAGCAGAGCAACTTTCTTTAATTCCTGCCATCTCATGGACCTAAGGAACTAATGATCTCTCTACTCTCATCCTGTGAGATGGTCTTTTGAATCGAATTAAGCCAGACTAGCTAAAGGTCTTATATTTCTTAGAGGGTTTTAGCCCTATGTGGAATGAGCTAAATAACTGCTGCAGACTGCCTGAAACCAGCATTAATGTATAAACCCCACAAGCACAGGCATCAAACTGCATGAAAGCACAGGCAGTAAGAAACTGCTTTGAAGCTCCAGCAGCTTGGCAACAGAAAAAAAAAAATAAAAAATGAAGTGACATCCTTGTTCCCTGGAATGGCCTGCAGAGGAGAAGCATTGAAGAGTTTTTGTCACTGGCACCACCTGGATCTTACTGAGCTGATGAGGAGTTTCACCCTGATTTGGGAAAGGAAGAACGAGAAGAGAGTTGCACCCAGCAGGAGTAGATGCCTTCCAGTCTTGGTTGAAAAGCCAGCCTACATGTCCCAGCAGAAGGAGTGAAGTGACCTGCCTGTTTCTCTGCATACTACTTCTTCGCTGTGTTTGGCAAAATATATCACCTTATCAAGAGGAGAGGAAAAGGGGAAGAGCACAAAGGAACTACAGCGTGGGTCTTCCTGTGGTCCCGTGAGAAAGAAGGAATAGGACAGAGGCTGAGAACCTCTTACCACATAAACCACATCCTAGTGTTAGAGCCTCCTTTAGGACCCCCAGTTCAGTCAGGATGGTGGGAGTACAATAGTGGGAATGAATAAAAGGTGAGTTAATGGGAAGCCCACAGACCTCTTGCTTCCTATTATCCTCCTTTGTTACCCCTTGCCTCCTTCTTATTTCATCTGAGCTTAAAAAAAACCCATAAAAGCAAACTTGAATGCCTGTACTTCCCTTCCACCTCTTTTTTTTTTTTTTTTCTTTTGGTTTGCTAGCTCTGTTCTGCCCCACTATAAGAAGGCAGAAAATAAACCAGAAACACATTTAATCAACACCGATGTGGCTTCACACCTGGATCACTCTGCAAGCTCACATGAAGCATCTGTCCACAATTTCCCGTAAACTAAAATACACGTTTTATTTAGTAGGAGCAGGAGGTTACAGAATAATGTATTAGGCTGAGAAATCTTGCATGTCACAGAACAACCTTCCTTGTGAAGGCTGTTGCAAAATATGCTGAAGAAGAAGTTTGGGAGGATCTAATCTAGAGTTCAATTTACTACCCCTTGACAGGACACCATGTACGGACAGAGCTGCAGAGAAAACCATGTGTACGTGTTTTTAGCCAATGGCCAATGCAATAAAATGATTTAATTTAGCCTGCAAGGAATGAGAATTAAGTTAAGCTGCATTACATTGCTTTTGGCAGGGTCTATGGGTATTGCAAAGGCAGCTACTGCACCTCAGCTGACTCACAGTATCTTGATGAACTGCATTATCTGGGTTGTGTGGCTGGGCCCTGAGATAGCAAATGTGCAATGAGCTCTGCTGGGAAGCCACATACCTCCCCAAGAGCATGATGAGATTAGGCAGGATGGTTATTCCCATGTAGCTGCTTGAGACTTGTTTCACAAACACCTTATTCTCCAGTGACTGTTCCCCAGCCAGTTTCTCCCTGAGGAAAAACACTTGAAGGAACCCATTTTCTGCATCAGAGCCATTACAAAGTTGCAAGGGATCCAGAAGACCCTTCAGTATAAATTGTGGATAATTTGTCAAAAGCCTGAACTGAGGAGCCAGCCTCTATTTCCTGAAGAAGAACAAAGCAGCCTTTTGCTCCCACAGTTATCAAAGTAACACAATCAAAACCCTACAGCCAAAATGAACTATTAATTTGGCAGTGATCTAAGCAATCAGATATTACAAACAGGTGAAATCGCACTGATAATTGATTCTCTAACAGCAAGCAACAAGTAGTGAGAAACTGGTAATAAATGAGCACATTTTTGTTTCTTCTTGAAAAACAGCTTAGCAGAGAAAGACCAACACCAACTGCCTATGTGCAACCTGTGCTCTGACCATGGCAGAAACCCGTGGGGGTCAGAGACGGCTGGAAAGGGAATGAACAGCACAGCAGGTCCTCTCCACCACTGTATCTGCTTATGAGACCTGCTGGGATAACTCAGGGGTTTGTCTGACTTGCTGTAGAGGCCTCACAGCGGACTTCTCTGAGCTGATAGTGTAGTCTATGCATTGACTGCGCTGAAGTAAATCAGTTACAGGGCTAATGATTATTGGCAAGAATGAATATGAGCTAACGTCCTGTCTACATGAGCTGCTGATTCATTACTAGCTTATACGCCAAATGTTTTAGGCCCAGGGAAAGAGTTGACAGAAACAACTTGATAGAGTTGAATGGGATTTTGCTGTATGCAGTGCCCTCTGTGATGGTGTGGCAGGTGCACCCACCCAATGAAAGCAGAGCTTCTTGGCTGCTGAAGTGCAGCAGCTCCTGGCTGCCTTTGTTCTCAGGGCTTCACGGTAATTGGGGCCTTTGGCCAATGGGAGCCGCTATTGACTACAGATCAGATTCACTTGGTTATAAATGGAGTCCCCTGGGGGAGCCATTTTGAGCTTGTCCCCTGGAGCAACACGTTGGGGTTGAGGACTCTCCCCTTGGGTCAGGATGCTGTCCAAGGAAACTCCTCGAGGGGCTTTGGGTCGGGACGCTGCCCTGAGCAGGTCCTCGAGGTTGAGAGCCCTCACTTGTTAGGTGAGTGATAGAGTGTTTTGGGTTGCCTTTAAACCCTGGGGAGTGGGGCTTTGTTCTGTGTTTTGGGTTGCTGTTAAACCCTATAGAGTTATTTGTTGTGTGTTTTGGGTTGCTGTTAAACCCTAGAAAGTTGTTCTGTTCTCCTCTCACAGACATTCGAACCTGTAATTTATGGAGAGCTAGTTAACTGTATTAATAACTAATTTTTTATTTTTAGTGGTTGGTTGTTTATTTGAGAGCATCTGTAACAGATGGACATGGTCACTTGGCAAGGACAACACATCCCATAATAAGCATTTAAAAGACAATGTGTCCTCAACTCTAGGATGACCTGATCAGTCACAGCAAACACAGGACACTGCACACCTGCTCTTTAATGTAGTTGATGCCTTTATACTCTTAACTCAGTACGTGTGGCTCTGTCCTCTGGTGATTGCCTAGCTGGAGCCTTTCCCTCCTGAGGTAATATCCTGAGGGCTTGTTAAAGGTCTTATGGTCCCAAGCTGTGGTCCAAAATGCAGCTAAGTATGTTTCAGCTAGCTCTCAATATAACCAACATAAAACAGGCATTGCTTTAGGGCACAAAATATCAAACCTTAGTCTTTAATTATTCAACAGTATCATTCCTTGTCCTCTTTTCCTGTAACTCTGAAACAAATGCTTTCCAACTTTGTTAGTACTGAAGTGATGAACATTTACACCATTTACAACTACCTCCTCTGCAAATAAAGGAGGACAGAGGTTTAAAAGCATTCTTGCCAGATGAGTTGTGGGGTCTGTTGTCCCCATTGCAACTCATAAATTTTAAAAGGGGAAGTTCTTGTCTCTGAAAGCTCCGTAGTTAAAAAAAGAAGAAAAAAACCCCCAACACTCTGAAGATGTAATTAAGAAGCAGCAACACAATTGTATGTAGTTCTCAGCTCCTAAGTGTATGCTGCTTGGATTTTGACCTTTTAAAACTCCTTTAAGCTATGTAAATACAGTACAAAAGAACGTGTACTGTTCACAAAGAGTTTGCTAGCATCAGTCAGAAGAAGATCTGCACTCCTCCGTCATGCATTACTGTCAATGATCAGACACCAACAAAGCCTCTTTACTGATCTGCACAGAACAGACCCACTATGGAAGTTGTGTCATGGCCCCCTTCCCCTTTATTGTAATATCTCTTTGACTTAATCTTGATTTTGGGGCAGCCACCCAACAGTGCAAAACCTCTTCCCAAATAGCTAACTTAGAAATGGAATTAACACATTTGCTATTAAGGCTTGGCTTGTTCCCACAAAGGAGAGAAGGACAAAGGAACAAAGGAATGTTTCTGTACATGTCCCATGACATCTCAGATTTGCCATGTTTAAATTACCTGCCTTCTGCTCTACTGTAGCAGCTCTTTATTTTGTTTCTTCACATAAGCATTTCTTTGTTGCATTAGAAAGAATGAATACTTTGGCAATCAAAGGGCCAGATGTAGAAGTGGTTTCAAGAAGTAGCTGAATTATTTCCTGCAGATAAATCACCTGGAACATGACCTTTTCCACTCCCATTCACCCTTCTAGCTTCTATTGAAAGTGTTCACTGTTCCCAAATATTTGCTGAGTAATTGATGGTGAGGAAGTAAGCCAACATTGCTCCCAGATTACAGTCCTACCCCTGATATAACACAGCAGTCTCAGAGTCATCAATTTATGCATGTGGATTTTTAAAAAACAAACAAAAAATTATTTTCAAGTTTAGCTATACAGAAACACTATCAGGAAGGCAAGGGTCCCAGGGTGCATGGGTTTCTCCACTAACGTTCACTGTTAGTAGCATCATATATAATCATGGAATCACAGAATCATCTAGGTTGGAAAAGACCTTGAAGATCATCTAGTCCAACCATTAATCTAACACTGACAGTTCCCAACTACACCATATCCCTAAGAGCTATGTCGACCCAACTCTTAAACACCTCCAGGGATGGGGACTCCACCACTGCCCTGGGCAGCCCATTCCAACACCTAACAACCCATTCTGTAAAGAAATACTTCCTAATATCCAGTCTAAACCTTCCCTGGCCATTCCCTCTTGTCCTATCACTTGTTACTTGGTTAAAGAGACTCATCCCCAGCTCTCTGCAACCTCCTTTCAGATAGTTGTAGAGGGTGATGAGGTCTTCCCTCAGCCTCCTCTTCTCCAGACTAAACAACCCCAGTTCCCTCAGCCACTCCTCGTACGACATGTGCTCCAGACCCTTCACCAGCTTCGTTGCCCTTCTCTGGACACGCTCGAGTAATTCAATGTCCTTTTTGTAGTGAGGGGCCCAAAACTGAACACAGGAATTGAGGTGCAGCCTCACCAGTGCCGAGTACAGGGGTAAGATCACTTCCCTGTCCCTGCTGGCCACGCTATTTCTGATACAAGCCAGGATGCCATTGGCCTTCTTGGCCACCTGGGCACACTGCTGGCTCATGTTCAGCCGGCTGTCAATCAACACCCCCAGGTCCCTCTCTGACTGGCAGCTCTCCAGCCACTCCTCCCCAAGCCTGTAGCGCTGCTGGGGGTTGTTGTGGCCCAAGTGCAGAACTTGGCATTTGGCCTTATTGAAACTCCTACAGCTGGCTTTAGCCCATGGCTCCAGCCTGTCCAGATCTCTCTGCAGAGCCTCCCTACCCTCGAGCAGATCAACACTCCCACCCAACTTGGTGTCATCTGCAAACTTACTGAGGGTGCACTCGATCCCCTCATCTAGATCATCAATAAAGATGTTAAACGGGAGTGGCCCCAAAACCAAGCCCTGAGGGACACCACTCGTGACCAGCCTCCAACTGGATTTAACTCCATTCACCACAACTCTTTGGGCCCGGCCATCCAGCCAGTTTTTTACCCAGCAAAGCGTGTGCCCATCCCAGCCACGACCAGCCAGTTTTGCCAGGAGAATGCTGTGGGAAACGGTGTCAAAGGCCTTACTAAAGTCAAGGTAGACAACATCCACAGCCTTTCCCTCATCCAATAAGCAGGTGGCCCTGTGGTAGAAGGAGATCAGGTTTGTCAAGCAGGACCTGCCTTTCATAAACCCATGCTGACTGGGCCTGATCATCTGGTTGTCTCACATGTGTTGTGTGATGCTACAACCAGTTTCTTCCTAGGACTCTTTGGTAGTGTCTTAAGTTTTCAGCATCCTTCCTGGGACAAGAAATACGTGAATAATCTAAGCATCAAATACAAAAAGATGGATTTTCAGACCAATAGTTCTGTGACAAAATTGGACCCACAGCATAAAAAAAAAAAAGAAGCTGTAAAAAAAAAACCCAAAACCAAACCAAAACCAACCCTCACAAATGTAGTGACCTCACCATACTTGTTTGACAAAAACATTTGAGCATCTTTTTTTGCTTTAAGCAACCTGCTTTGTTGAAGTCTGGGAGGATATAAATCATATCTAGGTAGACCCCTGTAGAAATACACTTAGCGTGCAATGCATGCAAAATTGGACAAGTATCTGCTTACATGGAAGTTGAGAGTTGAACTACTTTCCGTGGCCTTACATTCAGCTCAGAGCTGGCAGCACAGGTGAAGCATAAATGATGATGCTTAGATGTTACCAGACCCTATCTAGATAGAAAGTAATTGGTAAGCAAATAATATACAAACAGCCAGGCATATACATTAAGTGTGATTTTGGCTGATCTCTTAAGGATAGTAAACACTATATGCAGCCTTTGTAGTTGTTTGTAGAAGACCCATGTCCACCAGTACAGCACATACACCCCCTTTCTCCCTGTGACAGGAAAACATTAGCAGTATCAACCTAGAGAGAACCTTGACTGGAGCAGTATGTATATTTAAGAAAGTGTAAGAAGCAAAAGCCAAATACACATAGAAATCAGTGGCCAAAAGAAGGTGGCATCAAAAACTTGTGCATCTCTGGAATAGCACAACCTGTCTGCAGCTAGCACAGCTAGGAGGACACGCGAGTAGAAGGAGAGGGAAGCAGTTCCAGTTTGGATGTGCTCCTTGGATTTTGAATCATGATTTATTCAGCTAGCTAAAAGTGCTCAGAGCACAGCTCCTGTAAAGGCTATAGAAGGGAGAAGTGAATCATCTTAGACATTTTCTCACATTATTTAGGCTCATACCTGAATTTGGTTCAAGTTCTTGTGCCTGAAAGGTAGAAGACATGCTACAAAAATGTTGCTGCTGTAGCTATAAAGAACACAGAGCCCATCCAAGGTCCATCTAAATCCAGGTCAGTCATGTGGGGGCATTTACACAAAGCTTTGCTTTCCAACACTGGCAAAACATGATCTGAACTGCACCAAAGAGGCAAGAGCTGAGAAATGATCTGTACAACTCTCTGTCAAACCTACACCACTCAACTCTGCTAAAGCATTTCCACTGGTATTACATCCCCCTGCTATGGGTTTTGCAGAAGTCTTTGCTAACTACGAAGGCCAATGTAGTCTTAGGCACATCTTTAACATATTTCACAGCCTCCCTAAACCAGCTGAAGCCCTTCATCCACTCTGTACAGCCCATGGCTACCAGCTCTTCCTCACCTCTCCCACTCAAACTGAGATGCAGCGCACTCCTTTGCTACTGCAGATCAGACAGCACCTACCTTTTCTAGGCATCCTTCTTCCAGTTGCATACTCCTGTAGAGTCCACACCACAGGCTGGCCCTGATTTAGGGTCTGTATTTCCCCATCCTGCTGAAACTACTGCTTTACCTATTGTAATTCCTTGCTGCACCTCCCTAGTAAGCTTTCTGGCTAGATTCTTCACTGATGCAAACCACTGGAGCCACACTGATTTCAACAGGGCTCTGCTGGTTTTGTCAACTGAAGACATATTTCCTCTGGCTACACATTGCTCAGTGGCTTCCCTTTTTTATACTGTCAAGTTACAAAATGCTGTTTGCAAATATGCGTTTCTATCACAACGTGCAGATAGGAAATTAGTCTTCTGAGGCTCTCCCTTAGTCCCCTCCACTCCCCGCTCAGTCCTTGAAAAGGCCATTTGAGCATGCAATATTAATCATCTGCCGTGCAATAATCTTGGAAAAATGTAATATATTCTGGCAAATTGCAGGGCCTCCAGAGGAACCGCCTGCCTCTGGACGAACGGCTCTCATCCATTATCAGGCAGCGACAAACACAGCTCCCCACTTACTTGCCCCATCAGCATGCAAACAGCAACTCAATTCAATTGTGAGAAATGGGAGGAAATGATCTGTATTAATAAATGGTGAGAGCGTGAGATCGCCCGATTTCAGAAAATAAGATCAAAACCACTGAACTCCGTTCATTGTCTCATTTGATAACTTCCCTTTGCTGTAAATGCAGCACTGGGAGTAATTAAGCTTCTGAAATAAGTTTCATAGTGAAGCCACATCACCCAAAACAATTAAGACAAACATTTTGTGAACATTGTCGTCTGCCTTCATTAGTCTTTAAAGGTCAAAGAAACATTTCGTTAGAAAAAAAAGTAAGAGAAAAAATAGGTAAACTGCAGTACATTCCCTGGGTATGTCTGAGAAAAATGCATACAAAGAATCAGCGTTCAAGCAAATGAACATGCAGAATACAATCCATCTGGATAGCAAACACTGTGCGAATTATTTGTCGTACTCTGATAGTGTCTGGAAACCTCTTTCAGAGGATAAAGTCTTCATATGCTACATGCTATAGGACAAAAAGGAGGTATGCTGCCCTGATCTCAAACTGCTCACGATCTGATCACATTAGTGGACATAAAAGAGGAGTCAAAGGAGACTTCAGTGGTAGTAATCAGATTAAGATTAACATGCAATGAACCCAGCTAGCCCCTACTGAGAGTGTTGTACAAATGTAAATCACTGTTACTAAAGTGAAAAAGCTCTTGAACTGGAAAAAGACCCCAAAAAACAAACCAAAAAAAAAAAAACCAAAAGGAAACCTTCAGTTGCACAAAAATACATCTAAAATTCTGCCTATTTCTTCCCTGCTCCTCTGTCCCATTGCATTTCCTGCTGGGAAGAACAGTAAAAAAGCTATCATGTGAGATTGCCTTCCACCAGATTTTGTTTGTTTGGTGGCTGGTTTTAGCGTGGATAAAAGAGCCAGTGGTGGAATCAAGTTTTAAAACACTTGTTCGCATGCTCTTATCAGACACTTTAAAGAATGTAATTAGACTTCAGCAATAATACCCTCTTAATTATAGCTACAAGCCCCCTCAGAGGGATAGGAAAGCACATTCGTCTTTCCTGTTCCTGAAGTGCGCTAGTGATGCGAAATAAACTAATTTATGGAGCTCATACAAAGAGCTGTCAGATGGACTCCCACTTATTTTTATTCAGTCGACTTTGTTTCTCTGGATGGATTTGGGAGAAGTTTTTTCTCTCAGACATTCAGCCTGGGTGTTTGAGCAGGTGTAGTTATCACCTGATGTTAATGGGCCAAGGGGAGGGGGAAACCAGGCTGGTAGGATGTGACTGGGGAGGACCAGTTTCAAGGGAGCAGCAGGCTGAACAAGCATCATAGAAAAACATGCATGTTTTTATCATATTTTCTTAGGGTGCAAAGTCCTTTCAAGTCAGGAAATAGAAACCAACAGACCAACGGCTTTGAATCAGGTCCTCCAGCCTCTCCATAACTTGAAAACTATGTGTTTTGGAGTAGATGTTAAAATATCTGCTCACTAGTGTCAGGTAGTTTCAGAGAAGTTAGAATGCTTTCACTTGCAGTAATTTTAATTTACAATTGCATTATGCTGAGATCCTTTCTTCTACTATTTGCAGAGGACCTGCTGTGTGCATAGCCTGACCAGTCCAGATGTACCATTTCAAGAATCACCTCTCACAAGGACACTGCTAGCACCTCAGCCTGCATCTCCAAATTGGAGTAGAGAGGCTTGGAACAAGTCATATCCATCGGGACTGATCTCCATTTTAGAAAATATTGTAATCAATGCTACATTGCGTGTATCTGGCAATGAGAGCAGGCAGACATCTTTTGCAGAACGCTTTTTCCCAGCAGAGAAGGAAGCATTTTTAAAATCAAAACATTTCACAGGAGGATGTCAATTTCAGCTTTTTTTTTTTTTTTTTTTTGACAGGAGAATGTTTAAATGAACCATTTCTATTTTCTTGTTTTGTTTTGATAAGGCATGAATGTTCCATTTCAATAACGTGAATGTGTTTTGTTTCTACTTTTCCAGTTCTGTTCATTTCAGCTTGCATGGCATAATAAAATATGCATGATAATATTGAATTTACACACCTCCTTTATTACATGTATCCAGCATATAATTTTGATAACAAATGATGTAGTTCAGCTATTATCAAAATGAAACGTTTATATTTTACTGAATTAGATGTTTTCATACAACTTGAGGGAATGGAGTAGTACCCATCTAGATAAACATTTTCTGAAATTTCAGAATTCATTTTTACCACCATTTTTGCTCCGTGACCTTTCTTTTGCTAGCAATCTGCGAAAACCACTGGTTCTGCCAATGGAAGGTGGACCATCTTTCTCAGGCCAGGTTGAACCACCTCTTTGCCCTTGTTTGAACCCAATAGCACTGGGTTCAAACACTGCCTGTGTTTTTCCTACCATTTTTTCCATAATGTTAATTCCTGGGACTCCCTTATCAGCAGGACATGTCTTCTCCTCCTCAGTGGGTGAATATGATCTATGAAATGCCAGCTAAAATTCTGGGTACATGAGCACAGATACAGAAAGGGGTTGCACAGGGATCCATCCTGTGTGATGCTGTTCCCATTGTGTCCTACGAATCAGAGCTGCCTTCACTGAGGCACCTATTAGGTAGATTTGTAACCTGGAAAATCTTCCAAATTTGGGGCGTGAATTATTCACAATTAATAAAATTAAGCCAAATACATTCAGCACATGACTGTTCAGTACAAGATGTGATGAAACAGAATTTATCACCTCTCTATTAAAGTGAAATCAGAAAAATATTTAAGATAGTGGCATGAAATTCCATCTATCTTGACAGAAGTATACACAGAAGGGCAAAGAAGCATACAGCTCTTGGTGGTTTGAATAAATTCTTTTAATTCTGCTAACAAAATTAAGGGTAAGTAGTAGCCTGTGCTTGGGAAAAGATGCTTAGTTTTACTCTTTTTAGTCTTCTTCGCTAACTACTGTAAAGATAAAAGACCATTTCTCAGTAATATCCTGACCTTTTTCTTTATGACCGCATTTTGATTATACATAATATTGTCCTATAAAATTACATTTCCTAATCAATAAGAACCACTAAAATAATTTCAAAGCATCATTTTAATCCAGCCCTAATTTGATTTTGCTCAGCATCTGCTTAAGCATGCCCCTTAGCATGTGATTTGGTTCCAAAAACTGGCTCTGTCAAAATATCATTCTGGAGTGCTATGTTTATTGTATCTTACTAAATCCTGCATCAAAAGTGCTCCCTTTACAAGTAAAAGGGTTCCTTTTCCTTAGCTGCTTGCCTTGCTAGCAGTCTGTTCCCTGTGAATCATCTGTTTGTTCCTTTTCACACATCTTCGTGAGTAATGAATTTCCAGCAGGCCTCACTGACTGTTTCTAATCGCCTTGTGAATGCGATCAGTGTCATGTCCTAGGATGCTGGTTCCCTCCACCTAAGGCCAGGGATAGCTCCTGCCTTCCTCAGCAGTCACACTTTTTACCTTCCTTGCCCTGACTTTCAGAGCTGGGAAGGGAGGCTATTGCTATCCCCATCTCTCTAGGAATGGGAGCTGCTGGTCCCATGGTATAGGTATGGCCTTTGGGTCCTGAGGCACATGGATGCCATTGTCATCAAATTTTCACTGAAGGTATCAGCCAGAACTTTAGCAATTCTGCTGGTGGTGTGTGATTCTAAGGGCAAGACCAGGAACCTCCACAGTCAAAAGCAGAAGTAGTTCATCTGTTTTGCAGTGTTCTCAATAGATAATGTATACACAAAAAGCCAGTACATCTACTGCACTCTCTCACTGCTTTGTTGATGCTCTGGAACTGATGGGAGCAGTAAAATTTATTTCAGGGTCTGAAATAAGCCTCTTATTTTAACTGATTATGCACCAAGGACAGATACACTGAGCGAGAAGCTGGCTCAGGTTTTCAGGGGAGACTAATGATTCTGAGCACCTCAATTTTTGGACATTAGACTTGATGCCATTCTCAAAGGGTGTGTAAATGAGAAAGAGCAGAGCACACATCTCCAAACATTAGACCTCTTCAAAGCATTTTGTATTGCTTCTCCACAACCACTTCTCACTTTTAAAAGCTTCAGCTACATTTTTGACAAAGTCATTTTTCAGAGTAGCACTGCATTAAAAGAGCAGAAGAAAAATATGAACATCCAGGATGTTCAGAAATCTTTTATCATGTCTAATAATAAACCAAGGATTAGTTTTCATGTCATTCAGCTAAATATTTTGAATTGCAAAAGGTTCTAGCTGAGTTTCTTTTCATGTGGCTTTAAAAGCACAACCCAGACACTTCTTTAGAATGTACAGGTGAGCAACTGACATTTTCTAACCTGATTGCAATTATTTTGGAACACGTTTTATACTGCAGTTAATTATAGAATGGGTCAAAACCAGAGAAACTCTAGAGAATCTTTCACTCCTTTAAATTCTCCAATGTGCAAATTTCATTTTTTTGCATTACTCTTTTAGGATTTTTTTTTTTTTTGGCTACTCTGTTATTGTATTAAGCAACTTGGAACAGTGTCTGAATGTAAAAAAGCTTTTAAAAGGGATATACTCTTCCCAGCTCAACAGAAAACCCTGTGCAGGCAAGGTGCACAGCTGGGTATGTAACTGTGATCTCATTCAAGAGGATTAGGAGTTAAAAACCCCTCAGTTACTTACTCTCCTGTGTACTGTAGTAAGTACCAGTGTGGGAGCTCTTCATTTGTTTACATGCAAAGTAAAACAGATTAGCTTTTTTTAGCTTTGCTGCTGCAAATGCTTCTTCCTGAGGTGTCCCATTCACATAGCGGGTCCTTAGATGACCTGACATTCAGTGTTGTGATTCTTGACCCTGATTGTCACCACCTGCTGCTTCAGCCTTCTCTAGGGATTCAGCAGCACTCCCATCCATCAGTCACCTCCACAACTTTGTGGGTGGGTTATTGCTGCCAGTCTTTGACAGAGAGAGGGAAAAAAACCCCAACAAACCCACACCATCCAGGAATTCTGCACCATCCTGAGGCTATATTCCCTGACTCATTGTGGCATAAACTTGGAGACAACAGTGCACAGCCCAGCCATCAGCAAAACCATTTCCACTGGAAGTCCTCACTGTGGTCTACCATCTTCTCAGCCACTTGGGAGAAATCACTGTGTGCTATCCTTGCGACAAGGCCTGAATCCTTCTGCATGAGACCTCCTTTACGAGGTCTTTTTTCTTCTTAAAAAGCCTGCAGAAGTTGGATACAATTTTGTCCCTTTTTTGGTCAGTCTTTTTCTCATCCATTTGTCCCCTGGAGTGCTTCCTAAGTGCTTGGTTCATAATCTTTCAGTGTCATGCTGAGAATATGTTGAATTCTTTATCCCTTGATGCTTTTCTGCCCCTATGAGATATCTTTTTAAAAAGTCTACCTTTGCACAGATGAAAAATGTGAGCTGTGGGCAGGATTTTCTAGTCTGACCTATGTGGGATAAAGGTGGGCCTAGAAGAATCTGAGTAGCATCTTTCTTCATGGGAAAACTTATTCTCATAAGAATTGAAGTACTCTGCAAATAAGCTCATTTCACACATGTTCTCCTACAGGGGAAAAATTTCCCATAATTCTGAATTTCATCTTTTTAATGTTTTCAAAACCTAATGTCAGTTTTTTATTCTCAAAAGTTTCATGCTAGGGTCTATGATGACATTTAAAATTTTTTTTCAAATAACATTAGTGAATCAAAACAAATTTCCATTATTTTATTAGTTTATTTCTTCTTAATCCATTTTCCTGAGTTCAGACAAACCTTTTCAGCATTTTCTCCCATGGAGAATTTTCAAATAGTCAGCTTTAGGTCTTAACTGGAAAAAAGGAGAATGTCAAAAATCTCAAAATCCTGTCCTCCTCACAGCTCTAATGCAGGACATCACATTAGATTATTATTTGGTATGTCTTGGCTTTAAAAGGTATTTGTCAATTAATTATAGATCAGCGTCAGCATTTCTCCCTTAGACTTTAGTTTCAGCTTAATTTACCTTCCTTTTTTTCTTTTTATTTAGGTCATCCCCCTAACATGGACTAAAGCTCCATCTACTTACTTTTCTCTTCCTTCTATTGCAAATATCTTTCCTCTTAATTATTTGTGTGACAGCACTCCATCCACTTTGGGTACTCGCTGCCTGTCAGGAGAAATCAGTGTCTATCCCACATTTTTCTTGTTGGACTTTTATTTCAGATTGATTTCAGGTTATCCATTCTTTGCATTGCTACCTGTGCCTTGTAGCATTATCAACATTGTCCTGGCTGATAGCTGTTTGTTGCCTTTACTGCATATCTAGAAAGTCAGGGAAGGTAGGATGGAGAAGTCTCACAAGACAGCCATTGTAGGTATCTCTCCTATAGCAGCCCTCTGAATTTTGCCAGAGTAACATAAGTCATTCTGTGTTTGGTGAAACACAAAGTCCTGGTTCCTGCAGTGCCTAATCACAGGGTTGAGTTCATGTTGTGGCCCCCATCAGAGGGTACTTAGGGGGTTGCTCTTCTGTCTGCATGAAACAAAAAGACATTTTCATATCTCTTTTGCACTTCCACCGTGCTTGGTTGGAAACAGCCCACATGTTCAAATATTACTGCTGCAAGGCTGGAGATGGCAGACATGAAAAGGACAGGAGAATAAAGATGAGCAGGATGCTCATCAAAATTAAGCAGGTCAACATGAAAAGGCTTCTCTTATTTTAAAGGCATTGAAGCTTCAGTGATCTGGGCTTTGTTCACATTGGGAAAATTGTTTAGGAGATGGCTGCATTGCCCAGTGTAGCATCATGAAGAGGCCCTTGAGCTGGCCAGTGTCAGTCTGGTAGTGCTCCCCAATGGGGCCCAGTTTGGGTGCCGTTCCAACATGGCCATCCTGCTTCTGGCACCCATGCTAATTACCCTTGGCCAGCGCCCAGCTTTGCTGTGTAGTCATGTAGACTTATTTGCCATTAGTGTGAATAACCCTAATGTGATTCTGGTAGGGACGCTCTTAGTCTCTCTATCCTCTTCCCCATCTGTCAAAAGGGAATTAATATTTTCTTTGTCTCCTTTGCCCAGTGTTTTATGAACACTAAGTCACAAACAGTCTCCATTTGCATTCACAAGAACCAGGTGTCAGTCCTGTTAGCAAAGTTACCTGCGAGAGAGCTATGTCGCAACCATAAGTATAGTGTTACTGTTGATAACTCCTTACAATTTTATAGTGCTCTCAATACGCTGTGGGCAAAAATAATGTCCATTCAAAACCTGAAAACATTTCATTGCATTGGTTGGTTGCATTGAGGTCTGCAGTTCTCATCTGTCAGATACTGCAGGCTTGTCATACCATAGCAAAGTATGGTAACAAGGACTTTAAAGCAATTGTGCAAACCAGCTGGCTTATATATGGGAAGTAATAATATTATTTAGCAATACTGTGATTTTATAGTGCCTGAGAGGACAGCAGTGTGCTTAAATGTTTCTGGTTCCACTGGTAGAATTTCAGATCATTTAACTATCAGTATAATCTTTACATATCTTGAAGTAAGCTGTTAGAACATAATTATGCCTTGTTTTCCTGTTCAGATTATTTTACTTCCTCTAGCAATATATCATTCCCCATTCATTTAGATTCTCTGGAGTCTGCAGCCGAGAGCTCTAATTAGGTGTGCCTACAGCTCTGGAACATAGGTCTTCCATCTTATTTTCATGTTTGGATTCAATTTACTATATTGAAACAATTGCTTTGCTCTGTGATCTATCAATGTTTTCTCTTCCAGGGTAAGAATTGAACTTGGATCAGTCACAAAAACTAAATGACTTAGCATCGTGCATGAAACCTATAGTTTGCTTGGTGATTCTCATGTTTGTCAAACGCACATGAACTCGCATAGAGTAATGCCATCACATATCTCGTATGGACCTATTTTTAGACATGATTTTGTTCTGGATGTGAAGCATTTTACGAAGGAATTTAAAAGCTCCCACCAGCACACACTCTGTAATTTCAAGGCCACCTGGGATTTCTTTTTTGTCTCTTTTTGGAACAATACAGACATACGTTGAGATATCATTCTACCTGTGCTTATATGCATATCCAGTCATATTAAGAGTTTAACTGCTAACTTTTAGAAAAACAGTACAGTGATGTTTGCCGACACTTTCTTTTTGCTTTTCCCTGCCCTGTCCTGATCATGGCTGGACAGGTGAAAGCAGAGGTGAGTCTGAGACAGCTCAATATTTGGAGCTCAAAGGACCGTCTCCGATATCCCCAGTGGTGAGGAGTACATCAGGCTGATGCAATGCCTCTGCTTCCCTGCACCCCAAAATAGCTTTCAATGCAGCAACCAGGTTCATTTCTTGCTGTACTGTCTGTGGTCAGTCTCAGGGAGAGCTGTTTGTTACGGATGTGTCCAAGTGAAAGATGACTCCTGCCAGGCCTTTGACAGAGGGAAAAAAGCCTCATTTCCTCCTAACCAGAAAAGACAGAAGGCTTTTCTGAATACATTTGCTGTTAAAACATGTCGTTACTTGGGTTATGAGCTCATTTGTGCATGAACTGTCATTTAGTTTTGTAACTGTGTATTGAATAGGGAACTGACCAAGGAATGGGTCTCTCTTGACGGTGATACAATATGAAAACAAATAGTAATAATAGCCCCTAATGCTTTGGATTGCCCACTTAGTCTCTGAGTGCCCCAGAGACACATTCTCGGTCAAATGGAGATAATGCTTACCTGTCTATGGAAAGTTCTTGGAAATCTATGAAAGTAAAGCACAGTAAGCATGCTAGCTTTTAGTATTTAATTTCCATTGCAGCTTGCTTGGTCAGGATGTGTGTGAAAGCCTGGGGTAAATTAGTGAAATGACCTCCAAATGTACTGATTCTCCATCCTTTTCTGAGTCCTAGCACTGCCAGGTGTTGTCACATTTTGGAAAGCAGATGGGACCAGTTCGTATATGTTCTGGCCTTCCCTGCTATGAGAAAAGGATGCGGCTCTCAGAAATGCAAATATACCTAACCAGGGTTGTGGATGCCCAAGAAGTCATTAAGAACAACAAAATCCCATCAGCCTTAAGTGGTCATACTCAGAGGAGTCCAGCATCTACAAGAGCTCCTTCCCCGAGGACGTCCCCACAGGAAGCATCCCTCCTCTTCTATTCCCCCATGCAGATGTCACCTGGAGCCTGGCCATTAAAAACCAGTCAGCTGCAAAATGATCAGTCTGGACACTTCAAACTGGACACAGAAGTGGAAAGTATCACTTTTTTGTCACCTTCAGCTGATACAAAATCAGTGCTTGCATTGGGAATTTGGCTGCTGAACTCTGTGATGTGAGAAGCTGTGCCGAGAGCCTGCTTTTCCTTAAGTAGCACATCTTGACAAATTACATAATCAAGAGCACAGCAATCCAGAATTAATGTTACAAAGATTAAGTCATATTCTAGTACATCCAGCACAGAACTGGTAAAAAAAATGTCTTTTTAGCACTAAGGCCATGGCAAGTTATTAAAGCCCTCTACACTTGGCAATTTCAGTAATCCACAAAGAGAATCCACATAGTGACCATATTCATGCTTGAATGCTACAATCCATGGTCTCGAGGCCAGATTTTGGACATTTGTGGTATTTTCTGCTTTTCAAAAGGGGGAGGAGGATTCTCACCTCCTTCTGCCTTAGCACAGGGTGATTGCAGGATTGCATTTAGCAGATCTGGAGAGAAAACAGCAGGGCCTTCTGAGATTTCTGTGTCTGTGGCAACCTCTAAATCACCACAGTGCTCCCCCCATGCTTGCTTAACCTCATTTTTCAATCATTGCAGGAGTCCAAGTGGAGCAATATGGCTCTTTATGTGCTTTTTATTAAGCAGTGAATAAAAGAAGAATATGGCTCATTCAGCACTTACCTCAGAAGATGTGAACATTCAGCCTGCCTGTCAGTTAGCTGCTCATGCATGCAGAGAACAGCTTATATTCACTCTGAATGCTTTTGTTATATAAAAAAAAATAAAATTGCCACATGTATGCAAAATGCTATTCTCAAAGAGTCATCACTTGGCCAAACCTGAGCTCATTTTCATCAGGCCACTCACAGGGGTTTCTCAAGGAGGCCTGCCTCCCTTGCCAAGTAGGATCTGCTGGTACCCAGCTCTTGTAAACCGCCTATAAAACCTCTTAAAAATTCAAGATTATTTTAAGGATGAGGAGAAGTGCATTCTTTCTCCCTCAAACACAACATGCATTCATGTTTTCAATATGAATTATATTTGCTCTGTGTTTGCTCTAGCTTTCCAGAAAATTTCAATTCAGGGGGAAATAACAAAAGTGCTAATTCAGGAAATATATAATTCAAATGCTCTAGGATCTTCACTCTGAGTGCCGGTAACATTTTAGCTGCAATAAATACAGTTGCATCTTTCCCTAGCCGTTCTATATAATTCTATAAAATCTATAAAATAATATAAATAATATAAAATTTATAAAATCATTAGGGCAAAGCACCCAGGTGATTTACAGTCATTAATAAGTCTTTCAAGCATGCTGCCCTGTCCTGAATCACAAGAGAAGTACCTAAGGGCATACTCCTACTGTCACCATCCCTTTTACAACAGCAAATTAATTCCCAGCCTCCAAGGGCCTAGGACACTGGGATGGAGATATCTGCCCACCTCGGCACACTTGGGCCATGTGTCTGGGCTTGTCCTTAGCTGGGGATCACAGTGCTCCTGCTCTGGGGAGCCAGCCACATCCCATCAGTGAATGCTTAACCTCACTGACTTCATGTTATAAATGATATATAGTCAGGTAGGCACTCATTTGCTTCCTTTGTCCAGGTTTTAGATGAGTTGTTTCCACAGAAATAGGTTGTTTCTGTTTATTCATGCCTGTATTCTGCTGGAAATCCTTATTTTATCATAATTTCTTTCTGGGAATGGCTGAAGAAGGCATCTTGAGGATTCCCAGTCCTGATATTTTACTTTTTCCCATAATTCTATATAAAAAAAGTTTAGAAAGGTCTGTCATTGATTCACAGCAATGATTTGCAATGCATGTACAGATTTAATGAATAATAGCAAGCAGCATTACAAACACATACTATTGATTTTAATAGTAGCACATATGTGGTCAGTAAAGCAGTTTAAAATTTTTGTCTGCTTCTTTCTTTCATTTATTTAAAAAGCCCTCTTAAGAGAAAATATTTTTTTAAGAAAAAATTTGCAAGTTCATAGCAGAAAAGTACTTTGGCAGAAATATTTCAGGAGTGTTTTAGAAGCCAACCATTTCTCTTTCAAAAAAATAAAATGGAGGGATGTCAGTTTTCCTTTTTCTTTCTTATTTCCACCAACAGGAACAAAAGCAATCTTTGGAAAGTTGCTATAAGAGAGGTGAAAAAATTTCCATTGGAAAATATGGCAAGAAACAATGTTTTTTCAACTACATATCTTCACTAGTGATGTAACATGTCACAGGACAGTAGCGGCAAGCATACAGCTATGTGTCTAGCAGAGACAGGACTAGTTATAGAACATATATAACAGAAATAAAAATATACCAGAGAAAAGTATATTGCCTCTCCCTTACTTCTTGGGTATCTGCCTTATGACTGCATGTAATTTCTTGATAGTGGTGAAATAATAATAATAATAACACATCTCTACATTATACTTTAATCTGGGGAATCTCATAGAGGAAACTAGTGAGCTGGGTCTAATGATGCCTTTGGGAAGACGACAAGTGTTGTCTTCATTTTACACAAGATGAAAATGATAGATGAAGCATTTAAATGATGAAAGGGAAAAATCAGCTTCCCCTTTCACTGAGGAGGTTTGTCATCAGGCATCTCAACTAAGGTAGTTTTGTTATACACAAGGGACCTGCATTTGCGGAAGAAATATTATGGCTCCTTGCAGGACATTCCCCATAGGTCATAGAATCATAGAATCATAGGATGGTTTAGGCTGGAAGGGACCTTAAGGATCACCTAGTTCCAATTACCAGGGACACCTTCCACTAGGTCAGGTTGCTGGAAGTCCCATCCAACCTGGCCTTGAACACTTCCAGGAAGGGGGCAGCCACAGTTCTCTGGGCAACCTGTACCAGTGTCTCACCATTCTCACGGTGAAGAACTTCTTTCTTATATCTACTCTAAATCTACTGTCCTTCAGTTTAAAACCATTACCCCTTGTCCTCTTACTACAAGCCTTTGTAAAAAGTTCCTCCACATGTTTCCTGTAGCCCCCTTTAGGTACTGGAAGGCTGCTATAAGGTCTCCCTGGAGCCTTCTCTTCTCCAGGCTGAACAACCCCAACTGTCTCAGCCTGTCCTCATAAGGGAGGTGCTCCAGCCCCTTGACCATCTTCGTGGCCTCCTCTGGACCCGCATGAGCAGGTCCATGTCCTTCTTACACTGGGGGCTCCAGAGCTGAACACAGTACTCCAGGTGGGGTCTCACAAAAGCAAAGTAGAGGGGCAGAATCACCTCCCTCATCCTGCTGGTCATCCTTTTGCTACAGCCCAGGATATGGCTGGCTTTCTGATCTCCCTCGACCAGTTAAGATAAGTTAACAAACTGAGCAAATTCCTGATTTTCAGGGTGCAGATATGAAACAGAGCCAAAAACAAACACTGTGCTACAGTCACAGCTATTCACAACTGCAGCCCTTGACACAATGACAGGAGACGGCATGCAGCTTTTGGCATGAAACAAATGGATTTGGGAATCTACATGCTTCAATTCAAATAAATATATTTGTTCCGAAGGAACAGAGGTGGTGTAATGATACATTGTGGCAAAAAAGTACATTGCAATTACATTGTGATGCTCCCATCACAGTCATTATGTACTCGGATTATCATCACTGTCTCTCAATCGCATCAATTAGAGCTCTACATTTAATTTTTGGGGATAAGTTTCTTGGTTTAGCATGATAAAATGGTGTTTTTACTTCCTTATGTACACAGATCTTTGCATCTTTCTTGGACTATTTTGAAGCTGCTCTGAGCAACATCATGCTAATTTGCTTTCTTGTGTTTGTACTGCCTCCTTTTATTAGTTATTATCATTATCATTACTATTGTCCAGACTTTGTTCATGTTACAGCCACATTAATTTGCCTCCTTCCTGCCTTGCAATAGGCAAGCCCTTGATATTTGATGCAGCTGAAAGATCATGCATGATTCAGCTGTGATTTCTCCTTAATGTGTACTCCATGGCTTCATCTCCTCTTTCACTTCGTGGAGATTTCTTCAGCCACATCTGAGCATCCCCAGAATACAAGTGAAAATATTTTGCTGAAAGCAGTGTTTGCACACATGCTGTGAATTTATCAGCTCTTCTGTGCCAAACTGCTTGAGGTAAAACTGATCCCGTATGTGCAGGATAAACATTCCCTGTTGACATGGTAAGTTAGCAAGCCTGGTGAGTTATCCTGGGTTACAGACTATACAGTCATCTCCCCTAGCACTGGAGGTGGAGATCTGGGGTAGACATTTGGCACCATATCATTAGCCTTCACAAATTAGCCATCAGTCTGTGATATATTCCATTTTTACAACACAAAAAGCAAATGGAAAAATATCCCACAAAAATCTACCTGGCCACTTCTCTGGTTGGAGAACAAATACTGTAAAGCTTTGCATTCTTCTGTAGCATGCAGATGAAGAGGTTTCCACATCCATAAATCAAAACCGTGGTATTTGTAGCACCTGCTTGACTGTTTTAACCATCATTATAACAACTGATTATCTAATCAATACTAAAGACCAAGAATTGTCAGCTCTTCCTATCTCACAGATTAAAATAGTTTGCTTTTCAATGACTCCTTTGTACTAAGGATTCAAGGTTTGCTAGGGAAGTTGTTTTGGGGTGTGGGGATGTTGCAGAGCAGATTCTGGGATGCTGAGCCTTGGCTCTCCTTTTGATCACATGCAAACGGGCTTTAAAGGCGATACAGCTCCTCCTGTCTTGGGTTACTGCAACTCGGCAGCATCCGGCAGCTGCATACAGGACCTGTCTGCCTGCTGCTGAAATGAAGCCACCCATCTGAAGAAACGTGGCATCTCTTTATAGGAGCTCGAGTCCAGTGCAGGTATGAAAATGCAGCCTAGAACACACCCCATGCTTAACCCATTCAGCCACTGGATCCAGAAGAAAATGGGGCACATTTTCCTGTGGCATGCAGCCTTTTAATGCAACCATTTGTGGAGCTTTGTCTGCCTTTGCTACATTTTCTGATTACGCCCTGATGAACTTCTACCTATTCAAGCATGCTGAAGACAGAAAAACACGTAGCAAACTGGCTTTGTTATATATAGCACTGATTTCCCTGTGGGAAGCTGTCTGCAGATCATTACTTTAAGTTCATGTTATGTACCTGAACTGTAATTTGTACTTCCAAACCTGACTGAAAATGCACTGCCTTCTCTCTAAAATGTGTTTCTATTTTATTAATTCATTAACATTCACAGCAACTTTTAAAGTTAGAAAATGAAAAGAAAAACCAAAAGATTCTTCATCTCAACACTTCTTTGGTTTTTTCATTGTGATATTCAGATTTAGTCAACAATAAAAGAGTAAAGGCATGAACATGTGAAAGAACAACTTTGTGAAGCTGTCTGACAGGATTTGGAAAGAGCGAGCCTTTTTTTGCCTTTCTCTGCTCTCTGATTTAGCCTCAGCACTGATGTGACAAATCTGCCCAAGTCACCTCATTTTTTGTGTGGCAGACTGAGAGAACAGCATGTGCATTTTATTCTCCCCTAGGGTAAAACCAAAGACCTGCTGCAGTTAAAGACCATTTTGCCATTGGCTTCAGTGAAGTCATGACATCAGTGTTAGATGCTCCTACTCCTAGGTGTCAGTAAAGAGAAGAGGAAGAGACCAGCCACTGGTCTGATCCTTTCCGTCCATCATGGGCCTGTCCAACTAGTGGAGCAGGTGAGCCAGTATACCCTGAGCTGGGATACATGCTTAGCCTTTGCAGATGCTGGGTCAGGTTCTTGCAAGCCACCTGCATCCCATTTGCCAGTATCCCTTTTTTGCTTTTCTACATGGTAGCCCAGGACAAAGCAGAATTTAGGTCTGATGTTTGAGATGCCTTATAGCCTTGCTGTGGGCTTATGAGCAATCTGAGCAAACTGAAAATGGACCATTTAAAATGTTGCTCTTAGCACATATTATTTACAGTTGGTCTGACAAGATGAATCCAAACTATAAATCAAACTTTGGAGCACAAATCTTGTTAGTTGCCATGTTAGTAAATCAGCTCACCTAAATAATCTTGAGCTTTTGACAATGATGCAGCCTTCTGGATTGAAAATTCAGCTCCTGCTTGTGCAGTGAACTTGATCTGCTGACATTTCAAAGGACTGAGATCCTATTTCTGATGGTTCAGTTTATACTCAACTGTAAACTATTTTGAGCAGCACTGAGCTGAATACAAACAGCTGATGTTCAGGTCTGTCTCCTCTGACTAAGTAGAGTAGGTTAGGGAAAGTACATAATTTGTATGTATTTTCCAACAGAAGATAACAAGCAAACACTGGAATGTGGGGAGACAAATAATACAACACATATAAAGAATGTTCCCTGGAACTGCTTTTTTTTTGGTTTAACTTTTCCATTTGGAATGAAAATCTGATGTTTTCAATCCATACCTCCAAGTTTATTCCCAGAATAAAAAGCCTGTGTCAGAGAGATGTGATTTCTGCTTTCCACTGAAGGCCTGGTATTGTTTGGCAATAAACTGTATTCTATAGAGCTTCAATTACTAGCCTGCTCAGATCTGACAGCCCTTAATTATTCAAGACATGATCTACTAAAATCTACATCTGGAAACAATGTCACTTTTTGCTTTTGGCATTGGAAAATCTGACTTAATGTTAAACACATACACTTAAATACAAAGCTTTGAGAGAAATTAGTACAGCTGAACACCCCTTCTACAGATTATATTTTAAAATAAATTTCACATGCCTTTTATTTAATAGTTACAATGTTTCACCACATTTCAGTGTGCTGTATTCTCTCCATATATCTACTGGCTGATTTTGCTTCTCCCACAGATCTGATGCTTGCTCTTATGTGTTCCTTTCAGCACAGCCATAATGGAGTGGTACTCTCCAGGATTCAGAGCCCGGCTGTTTTGTCATTGCTGGATGGACAAACTGGAGTTTCTGGTAGATGTGCATGATTGTTCTTGCATCCTTTCCAAGGCTTGTCAAGATGCTTACTCTTCAAGTATTCTTGCGGAAAGGAAAACAAGGGTTTTCTGTTACTGTTGTTTTTGCATATAGCCAGGGATGTTGCAAAACTAGTACCCCTTTGGTTTAGTGAATAAAAGTTTGACTTCAGCAAATAGAAGGTACTAGCTGAGCCGATAATGAATAGATTTGTGGGCTAATAGTAAATTTTCTAAAAAGAAAAAAAGAAGTTATTTTTTAAATAAACTCTGAGGAAAACCAGATACCAGCCTCAACTCAGTAGTCTTCATAGCACATGGAATAAAGTTTTCCAGTCTGTTTGCATTTTGGGCATTTTTTTAATTAAAATGATAGACAGCTGGAATATGTTGCTGGCATATTCACCAGTGGCATGGTTGGGAGAACTGGCAACTGCAGAAGATGCCTTCAGACTGACTGGGTTTTGCAGGGAGAGCTCCTCAACCTGCCTTTAGTCCTGGGTAGCAATGTTGATGTGGTGGGATGTAGGTGTACACCACCCCATTTCTGACCACTGTGGGGTCCATCAGAACAGACATTGCAGAAGACAGTTGACACCTCCTTGCAGTGTTGCAGAGATTTTGGATGGTGCTAATTCTTACAGAGCAACCAGAGGAAGCCACTATAATTCAGAAGGGGCCCTAGGGCTATAGAAATTGCGCTTGTCTCTGCTTCACTGGAAGTCCCCAAAAGTTGGAAGGTACAAACATAGTTTAAAAATGGCATCACTTCCATCCACATATGAGCTCTGTGCTGTATTTTTCCAAGTTGCTCTGAAGCAGGCAGAAAAGCTCATGTAGATGTTTTTTAACCTACTAAGGTCCCAAGTAAAGCTCAATGGTCTGCCAAGTTGCTCTTTTTCTTCTTTTGGTTTATCCATTTTTACATATCACAGAAACCCACCAAGGTTAGAGCAGTCACACAGCAGGACAGAACCAAGCAACAAAGTTGTATGCAGCAATTAGAGCAACTATGTTAGAAAGTGTCAGCTTCTATCCTTGGTGACTGAAAGTAAGAAGTGCAGGTATGTTATTTGTAATGTTCAAATTCTATTTCACATGAATTCATACAAGCAGTTTTGTTAACAGCAAAGAAAAAAAGATCAGAAGCCAGCCCTAGAGAAAATGAAATGGAATTAAAAGACAAAAGAGTTCTCTTGAAAAAAATTTGAAGTTTGTGTCTCTCTTTATTTTCCTTCAGGGCATGCTTGGTTCATACTTTCAAATTTGTCCTCATAGATGTATTTTAAGCAAAAGCTATGATCTTAATATAAAACCGTGTGTTGCCAGGAACTAAAGTTTAAAGTAAAATCTCACATATTTTAACATAAGTGCAAAAAACTGGCATCAATGTGTCAGAGGCAATATCTGATCTTAGATCCAATGTGCAAAACACATACTCCTTGTAGCACTTAAGCACAAGTTCCATGGTATTCATGTTCCCTAGCAAAGAGACAAACCAGGGCTCTGTCACATTTCATAGGCAGTTACTACATTTTCGTGAGGCATCAAGATTAAAAATATCTGTGTCTCCAATTAACAGTGACTATGGTGTTATCCTTCAACTATTGTTTCATATACTTGCTCACAAAGGGCATGCTTTCACAGCCTTTCTTGTTCTCTTCTGAATCTTGGCAAAATACTGACACTGAATCTGTGACGCAACTATTGTTTCCATAGCAACAATTTGATGTCATCATCACAGATTTGTGACTTCACTGCAGTCTCCAACTGAAAGCAGGGTTGGGCCATGAGGACATTTATTAAAGGCCAGGTTTCTGAAATAAGAGCAGACAGGCAGTTGAGGAAAAAAAAATTGAACTTCATTTGGACCTAAAAATTCTATTCTTTTGAGGCTTGTTGTAGTGGGATTGGTTTTTTTTTTTAAGAACAAAGAGTTCAATCTGCATTTTCTCACCCAGCAGATAGCAAAATCAGCTAATTCACTAGAAAACATCTGTTAACCTTTTGGTAAAGGGCTGTATTTTCATGGCTCCTCCCTCATTTTCATCCTAAATAGGGGGTATCAGATTAGTTTCTCTCCAGTCCCTAGCTAACATCAATGAAACCATTGCAAATGTCTGCAAATGCTTTGTTTCTAATTCCTTCTGAGATCCTTTTCACCTGGAGCTATCTGAAGTTTTTTTGACTGATCTAATTCCTTTCTGATTCTTCCGGTACCTTCCTCACTTGCTAGTTATTTTTCTCCTTCCCTGTCTGCATGCAGCAAAATTATTCCTGCTTCCTCCAATCTCCCTGGTGAGTGCAGATGCAAGGAAGTCATTGAGATTCCTGGTTCTGTATGCCTGCCCTGTCTTTCAAAGCCTACAGTGTTCCCTCAGCAAGATTACTACTTTATATGACTGCAAAAGCTTTTATTTGTCTTCACAGGTTGTGCAGTCCTGGTATCATTTTCACTAGTGGTTTTCTAAGGCTGTAACTTGTGTTCCCTGATCGACACAAGGTTAGTGTTTCATCTACAAGGTTATTGTCTTCATACATACTTCTTTTCTTTATCCATCCCTGCATTTCCCTGATCAGCCATATTTGCTGTTCACTACTCTTAGTAAAAGTTTATTTCTTAATGTGTTTTTGTTGCACTGGGAAACTGCTTCTCAGGGCTCACCTCTCTTTTCCTCTGCCTTACTCCTCTTTTCTCTAGCAGTTGGGTTTTAGCAGTACAAACTTTTCTGCTTTTCTGCAAGATTTTAATGGCTGAATTGGACACTGGCTTTTAATTTTGGGGATTCTCCCACTCTTTGTTTCTGGCAAGCACAGTCTAACACATGAAATCCTCATGAAGTTAAGTAAGTGTTCAGTTCCACTGGTGCCTGATCTGTAAAATAAGAGCCTGATTCCCTCTTGCTTGTAGCTGTGTATCCATATTGAATTAAGTGGTTTCTAGAGATGAAAATGAACAAAATATGGTTGTGATTAAATAGAGACATCAGAGTGCTGTTTCCCATCCTTCCGCCAAGTCTTCCCTCCTAGCCAACAGCACCTCATGCTCAAAAGTGCCAGAAGCATTGCAAAGTCCAAAGATCATTCTGGAGCTAATCACCACCTTGGGTGGACAGGACTCCCCCTGTGCATGTTGATATAGTTCAGCTTGAACCATATAAGATAATCTACAGGGTATCCTTGCTGTTGCACACATGCACTAAAGAAGAGCCATGGCTTGGCTGGGACTACGCAGGTGCCAGGATTTGTTGTAGGAGTGTGGTTGGGGATCACGGGCTGGATCCTCAGCTGGCCCAGGCGTGTATCATCTGGTGTCTCCACATTCCCCAAAAGGTGCTTGTTCATACTCAACACTGTAGCAAGAACAACAGAAGGCTTTGCACAGGCTAGTGTAGCATGAAGATACACTAAATGCTTTCTGAGAGTTTAAAGAGGGACAATCCTGGAGACGGACAGAACAAAAAAGTAGTTTCAATTTTGCATTGCTCATTTGTATAAAACCTTAGAGTTTAATAGCTAGGCCCCAGGAGTAGAAGCCCACAATGTTGAGATAGGAACCAGAGATGAGGCCTCTGCATGTCTCAGTAGAAAATTTTCAACAGAGAACGTAGATGAGGAATACTTCTACCATCTAATATCAAATATTGGAGAGAGGGGACTGACAGGAACACTTTTTTAGTCAGATGCATCTGAAAAGCTAGAAAGAAGGACTGGAAAGCTGTCCTGTACTTAGGATAAGATGCTGGGCTCAGTCTTTTCCATGAAAAGTTGGACATTTCTGTAATAGTGTAGAGGTTAGAGCTGTCAATAAAGGTACGCAGCAGAGGGTGGAGGAGGAGGGCTGGACCTGTAGTAAATTACCTAATCACTTGACAAGAGACTATTTGAGCTGGAGTAGCTGAGCTGCTGAAAATTTCCATCTAGCAGAAGGGAATTCAAGTCTCAGGGACTGGTAATAGCAGGAGAGGCAGCATAGCAGGCAGAGTGCTCAGGTAGCAAAGGTGCAAGTCCTGTCCGTCCTCATTGAGTTATTTCTAAGTTTTACATGAAAAAGTTACTGGAACAAACCCAGGGCACTGTTTCCTAATAGCTAATTCTTAACAGCAAAGTTGTAAATGTTTTTTTTTTTCTGCTTCCAATTTTATGCCTTTCTTCCTGCACTGTTTAGGCAGCATAAGTACAGCTACCTGGGATCACAAATACTTCCTGGGGTGAAGGAGGAAAGTCATGGGAAAACAAGATCACCACCCATGTATCTACTGGTTTTCATGCTTCATGTCCGTACTTAAAAGAAAGCTACTGCACAAGAATAGTGAAAGGTGGTTAAATACTCATCATTGGTTTAGAGGTTAAAGAACTCTATTGCAGATTGCCCTTTTTCTTTTCTTTTCTTTTTTTTTTTTTTTTTGTCATTACAGTAAGGCAATATTCCTAATGTCTTCTTTTTGGCTGGAAAATTAAACAAAACAAAAAAATCAGCTATAATAGATTGTAACCCAAGAGACCCTCTGATCTTAAATCCTTTCATTAGTGGTATCTTAATTGTAAGCTGCATATCATTAGTGGCTCACTGGCTAAGTCTAAGGCCCTTGACTCTGGAGCTATAGGGGAACATTTGATGTGTGGGTCAGAATAGGCTTCAGAAGGCCATTTTATTTCAACCTTTGGAGCTGATCTCACTGAAGCCCACCAATCTCTCACTTGTCTCCACCACTGCAAGGTAGAGATCTTGTTCTCTCCCCAGCTCGGGAGCAAAATACTCAATTACAAAGAAATCTCTGAAGGAACAAACTGTAGTGGTCCCACAGAGGCTATGGTGGGGCGTACAGCAAATGTCCACATCAAACTCACTCCTTGTGCAATGGCTCGTTTCTGCGCTGAGCACCCACTTTTGCTGGAAATAGTGTTTAAAAATGGTGACTCCAATCTGTAGCTGTAGGCATAAGCAAGCCATACACTTACGCTATGTGAATAATCCAGCCTAGCAACTGGAATGTTTTTTCAATTAGACAGACTCAAAGTTTAGCTTCTGGGCAGTTCATTTTTGATTTACTCTGAATCCACAGACAAATTGATCTGTGAACAGCCATTGCTTTCACTGAGGGATTTGATTTGAGGAATTATGGGCTAGATTCATCATACTGATGACAGATAGATTTTCATACTTTAGATTTTATTAATGGCATGTTCTTTGCTTGTTAACATTCAAAGGAGATCAATCACAAGGTGTTCTGCTGCTACTGCGTTTCTCTGGAAAAAGGACACCATATGTGGAGACAGGAGTACAGGTCAGTGCGTACCAGCCTCAGAGAAATACAATACTTTTACTAGCAGGGAATAATTGGAAATGGGTCCAGATTTCAGCCATTTCAAGGATATCACTGATCTCTTGGAAAACTCTACATAGACTGAAATGCATTATTCTCAATGCATTTTTGTTCACAATGCCTTGATTATCCCCACCCCCAATTAAGGGAAGAAATTTAAAATTTGTGCAAAGCTGTGCAGGGAATATACATTTATCAAGTGATCCTGGTGACCAGTCCTGTGCTCAGGTTACTAACCCCTGATGTTTTTCTCCAATTACAGACTTACCCAAGTGAACTCTCCAGTCTTAAAAGCCTAGTATCCTACTTATTCTCTGGAAAAATCAGCTGCCACTTCTTCAAGCAAGCATCATTTAACTCCTTGAACCTGTGCCACGGTAATCAGTAATATATGGGGAAATCATATTACCTTTAAGTAACCCTTTTATACAGTCCATGCTGTGCATTTTCTTTTCAACATTTTTGGCATTTGATACTGTGGCTTAAAAAGTTTCGTTCTCTATTAAATTTGCTGATTTAATGAACTGTATTGAGTCCTGTCCAGCTACAGACAAGTGATGAACACTGAAGTTCTGCAGGACTGTTTTGTGAAAGATCACTGAAATAACTACCTAGTATTTTTCAGTTCTGTTCACTTTGGGTGAAACTCCCTATTATGAGAAGCCAAAGCTTTACTTCACTGACCCAGGCAGCCCTGTGCTTGGGAGCTTGCAAAGAAGTGAAATGGTTAGTTTGCTGTTTGCAGCCCCTTCAGAGCATGGAACCAGCTTATTAGCTTCAACCTCCAGCCAATTCACAACAGCACAGAAGGCACAGGACACTGGAAGGATGCCTTAATGAATGCAGGAGCCTGATGAATGCATTGTCCTGGCTTTAGTGTTAGCAAGTTTCTTAGCAACCGAAATGCTTCAGATGATCACATCCCTCATTTGGGAAGACTGAAGTATTTAGCTGTCCTAAGGACACTTAAAATAGACTAGATCTTTTTTTTTTTTTTTTTTTTTGGTGGGAGATGGCAAAAAATAAGATCTGTCAAAGACTGGGCTAGTTCCTTTGCACAGTGTTCTCTTAACTGTGCCATTGGTTTCCCTTTTGGCCTTTTTGAGAAAAAAAACCAGCATTTTTTTCCCATCAGACCATTTGCTCCTACTGAGGCTGATGTTTTTACCTTGCCCATTGATTCCCATTGAGCTAACAGGTTTTCCTTGCATTGCTTGGGAATTACATGTATAGTTTTGAGGGCAAAGCTAGAACCAAAGAATAGCCTGACACACACAGAAAGTGGAAATTCATAATAGGTATTTTGTGTGTGACCAGAAGCAAAGGAACAGCTTTTATTCCTTAGGAGTTTTGCTGTATCTTAAAATTTATACTGCAATAAATATTACTGCTTATTATATGCTTTACAGGGAGACTAGAGCTATCTGAGCAAGTGCTGTGAAAAAAATTATAGAATTTTTTTTTTTCCAAAGACATTAGGCTGTCAATTTGAAAACATTACTTATGGAAAATAAGAGTGCATTGGGCTCCATCTGAGAGTCACTTTTGCTGGAAACAGGAAAAAGACTCAAGCTCCTTGGGCAAGGACCCTGAAAAACTGGCTTGATGGGATTTAACTGTAGAGACACATGTGCTTTGACTTCGTGAGCCTGACCAGCTATCAGTTGACTGGCCAGGCAAATAGAAATTGGAAATATTATTAAGTTTAGACATACTACCTTTTGGTAGGTTTTTTTTCTGTGTTGTAAAACACAAGCCAGCCTTTTCCAATGGTAAACTTCTGAATGTTTTACAAAGGCTGTGAAACAACATGTAGAACATAAAATACAGGTAATTATTTTGTAAAGAACTGATTGAAAACAGCAGGGCAGTGTTTTCTAAACCCTCCAATGCAAATGCAACTCTGCTCCTTTCCAAAAATCAGACATAAGGCTTCTATTTGCCTTGACAGGATCAAACATAGACCCATGCTGACTGTTTTCAAAATCTCATCTTGGGAATCTCTATTTCCTTTTCTCTACAGGAAGGAAAACACAAAGATGCAACAAGAAGCCAGTCACACCACAGAAAACACAACCTTTCCATAGATGTATAGTAGCTGTAAAGAATGCATCTTCCAAGGGTCAGGTTTTAGAGTGCTGTCAAAATTTTAGGTTCAGTGAACTTCTCTGAGCTACCTTTTGTCAGGTGGCATCCATAATTTTTCAGATTGCTTTCTCCTACCTTTTTCTGTGCTAAACAATATGTTTGCTATTCATATTTCTCTTTAGAGATGTACATACTTATAGTTGTATGCAACTGGTTTAACATCTGGCCTCAACAGAGGCGATATGTATATTATTCTCATCTACCTCTATTGGCAAAAATAATGACCATAGCAAAGACTGCCTTTGACTTGAGTTGTGTGCCTACAGCCTCAGGAGTGCATAAGGTAGCAATGAAAATGCAGATCATAACTGTTCAATTTGAGCCCTTCTCCCAAGCTCACATCAGCCTTGCAATACATAGTTCTGTACTGCAGGACTTAGGATGTGCTGAATGTGACACATACCTTACTTCATAAGTTCACATCTGGCCTTTGGCCAAATGATACCTTAGTTCAACTGTAAGTGGAAAACACTCAATTAGATGAATATACATCTTAATGAATTGCCTGCTGCACATCACCGCTTGGAAAAATTTTATGCTAAATACTTGTTAAAAAGTACAGTTTCACATGTGAGAACTTAAAAGATGGTCTATTTGATGTGTAGTGAGGAAGGGCTGGGTTATTGCAGGCTTTTGCTTGCTTGAGGATTAGCTGCAATTTCAAAAGACACATGTAAACAAGCTGAGGATGAGATGACCCCTCTGTAGTTTCCCAGATTAGCCCTTGCCCTCTTTACTGATGCACATCAGGAAAAGGGCACACAAGGCTGTGGCAGACATATTCTTTGTTCCCAGCCCCAAGATGCACAGATGAGGGAGAATGTCTCATGTTACTCCCAACCCCTTCAACATTCCTGAGCCTTTGCTAAAATCTTCAGGGGTGAATTGCGTCACTCCCCTCTCTGTAAATAGAAATGCCTCTGTCAGTCCAATGTAGCCTGCAAGCACAGTGGGGTAAAGCAAATGCTTTATCCTTTCATCAAGTGTCTTCTGAGTTCAAATTATGTCAGCATGTGATTCATTCAAAAACAAAGAGGGGAGGGAAAGCCAGTAATAGAAATCCATCCCTCCTACTCTGCTAAGGCATAGTGACCTTTATGAACCTAATGTTTTACTACCTTTATTGTGTGGGAGAAAGCAGTCACTGGAATCTTTTTCATATCTTATTTTGAAAGACAAAATTCTTCTTAATGGAAGTGAAGATTAAGTATAAACAACAACCTCCAGACATTACAGATCACAGGTCAGCTCTATTCTCCCTCCCCAAATCACAAGACTGACTGATCATGAGGATTGTTGTTTTCTTTTCTTGAATAGATTTTGCAGTCTTCTATGTCCCCTTCATTTCAAGGGAGTCATTCTTCCAGTGCTATCTTGAATCATAACTATCTTGTACTTAAAGCTTCTCAGTACAGTTCAGGAGCTGCCTTGCCTGTTCCTGATCTCAGTGATCTGTATCTAGAAGGAAGGGAAGGGCTGTATCTCCTACAAGGCAGAGGAAGAAGAGGAGTGAGGAAGAGGAAGGACACTGAAATTTTCTGAGTGACAGTGCCAATGACTCTTTCAGTGTTTTAGATGAGACCATATTGATAAACAGTAGAAGGCAGAAAGCTCCCAATGCTACACCAAGCAAGCTACAATGCAGTGTTGCCAGTCTTTTCCATGACATGAGATGTAGGAAGAAAGTGGCATTTTGAAGTCACATCACACTAATAGGTGTCAGGCTCAATTTGCAAATCTATCTGTACATTGACACCAAATTCAAAGTATTATTCACTTCCATTTTTGGTCTGCCATCCACAAGTTTTACATGCTTCCAGCTACTGTACAGCATATTGCTGTTTTGACGTTGTGCTGGTTTTAGCTGAAATGGAGTGAATTTTCTTCATAGTAGCTAATATGGGGCTATGTTTTGGGTTTGTGCTGGAAACAGTGTTGATAATACAGGGATGTTTTTGTTATTGCTGAGCAGTGCTTACACAGAGTCAAGGCCTTTTCTGCTTCTGATACCACCCCACCAGTGAGTAGGCTGGGGGTGTACAAGAAGTTAGGAGGGGACACAGCTGGGACAGCTGACCCCAAATGACCAAAAGGATATCCCAGACCTTATGCAGTCATGCTCAGCACATAAAGCTGGGGGAAGGAGGAGGAAGGGGGGAAACATTCGGAGTGATGGTGTTTGTCTTCCCAAGTAACTGTTATGCATGATGGAGCCCTGCTTTCCTGGAGATGGCTGAACACCTGCCTGCTGATGGGAAGCAGTGAATGAATTCCTTATTTTGCTTTGCTTGTGCGCATGGCTTTTGCTTTACTTATTAAACTGGCTTTATCACAACTCATGAGTTTTCTCACTTTTACTCTTCTGATTCTCTCCCCCATCTCACTGCGGGGGAGTGAGCAAGTGACTGTGTGGGGCTTAGTTTCTGGCTGAGGTTAAACCACAACAGTCATCTCCAAAAATCTGTGTCATTCATCTTTAAGTGCTATTCTTCCATCCATATCTTCTCAACAAAAAAAGATATTTTGTGGGCATTCGGGTTGTTTCTTCCTTCAGCAGACTAAGAGTGAAGGATTCATATGTTTATTAGGCTAACTGGTTTAGGTGATCAGTTCTCCTCCCTAAAAGGACGTATTAGAGACAAGACCATTAAACAAGAAAGTTACAGTGATGATCTCCCTGGCCTCCTTTAAATGCTTAGGTGGCTGATTTCAAAGGCATCTGGGTTAATTTTAATTCCAGATTCTACCACTAGACTGAAATATTCCCCCTTGAAACCTGAAGGAATCTTGGATTTGTTGATAGGAACCACAGCTAAGATACAGAGTCACTTTATTTTCAATGCTAAAAGTGACAAGTTGAGATTTAACTTAATTGTTCAATTTCATGTAGCGTCAGCTTTTCATCTCTCGATTGCAGGCCCTGACTGCCCAGACCCACAGTCTTCATGTCAATGTATTTTACCCAGGGACAGAAGAAACCACAGCAGCAATGGATTAACAACATCCTTGTATCATACCGTTGCAACGAACAGCAAAACCTCCCTGTAGCTTTGTCAAACTTATGTAGACCCAAGCAGAAAATGCAGGCACACATAGGAATACGTAGGTATAATATTAAGTGTCTAAACTGTAGATTATTCAAATAATTAACTCAACCAGATATTTGGTGATCTACCTTGAAACATTAAATCTCTGGAGATGCATGCAGAATCAGATTTAAAATTATAGATATGCCTAATTACAATAATTGCAAGCAGAACATTTTATCACAGACATTTGTGGACTATTAAATGACTGGTTTAAGTGATAAACTAGTTAATCAGCAGAAGACGACTTTAGTGAAGTTGTGTAAATGACACTAGACTGGAAGGATTTTATGGTTTGAAACCTGTGGCTTTGTCATTGGGGCTTTCTGAGGGTATTAGTCTATATAGTGTCAAAGGAAATTTAAAACAAGAAGGCAGAAGGGTGTTTGTTCCCTATGCATTCATGTGCCCAAACTCACATTGACTTCAGTGATATTCCCAGTTTCTGATGCCTGATTTCTCTGAACACCTACACAAGCAACTTTTTGCTCACAAAGCCGCTGTCCAAAACAAGATGCATGAAAGAATAAACCTGCCATGACCATGCAGCTGTTGAGACTCAAGAGACCTATGTGGTCAGATAGAAAAGCTGTAGCTGATTTAGGGGTTAGCAGTTTTCAGAATCACTTATGATTGTGGTAGGATCTCTGAGGATTTTCTGCAGAGTGCCTTGCTGAAACCCCTTTCTATGATCTAGGTGTCCAGCTCCAACAGATAGTCCTGGAAATCTGAATCATGTTTGGCAATTAAAGAGTAGAAAATACCACCATATGCCAGTAAATAAGGAGCAAAACATAAATATCAATTCATTATAGAAAAAAGCCTGCTAACAATGTGAGAAAGATTCCATCAAGCGCATAAACACTTTCCATGGCATTGCTTCCTATACAGGATCTTGATGATGCTCAACTCATCTCTTTAAACCATGAATTAGGACAGTTGGCTAAAAGACCAGGGAAGAGATACTAATATTTTCAGAAGGAGTGAGCACAAGATCTTTATATCATCTACCATATCTCCCCTCTACCCATATGCAGTTTATTTAGTAAGATTTAATAAACTCAGTATATTGAAGTTCTCAGATTAAAACAATAGAAAAAAATATAATCTGGAATGCAACACAGACTATAAGGGATTCCATGCTCTTAACCTTGTGATTCTTGATATTTATAATGTGTATAATAAATTGACTAATTATGTTACAATATGGATTGTCAACATCTGCAAAGTTAACTAGTTTGAAATTAGAATATTCCACTTAATGTATTCACTGTTGCTTTTTTTTTTTACAGAGTCCTAAAACATATGTGAGAAACTATGGACTAAGGTATTGTTTATTAAGATTTATGTTAAGCTCAAGGTAAAGTTAGACGACAGAAACCACTCATGCAAACAACCACTGGACGCCGCCTGTGTGAGATAAGATAACTGTAATCGCTCACACAAACTGAACCAGATACTGCTCATGCAAGATAAACACCAGATTTCCAGGAAAGCGACAAGAAACAGGACAAGACAGCCCATATAAGGATATATGAGTAAAAGATCAACTATGAGACAAAGAGGGAAGACTTCTTACTTCAGCCTCAACAAATACCAGGAGGCAGGAAACGACCCCCCTAACAACAACTGAAGCATGCGCGGAGTACCTCCACTACCTCATGAGCAGGGAAGTAAAGATGTATAAAAAGGGGACTGTTTGAACTACTCAGCACGGCAGTTGGCGGAGCGCAGACTCCCCTGCCGTCCAGCGCTGTCTTTGCTTATATTCTACTTGCTATAATTAATAAAGAGTGAATTATAGTCCATTGTGGTCTAAATTTATAACAATTCCTGGTGCCGTGACTCGGATAAGGAACGGTGGGCTTCTGTCCTCCGGGGAGGCGCCCCGCGGCAATCCGCGGCCCCGCGACTGACAGCCTACCTCAACCTTACCGACGAACCTAAATTCTAGAATAGTGAGCAAAGGAGAAAACCGGTAAAATCCCATAAAAATTCTGTGCACGGGAGTCCGGACGAAGACGCAGGACGCGTAAGTATATTGCGAATTTGCTCGCAGGTTTGCCGTTCGGGCGGGACTGGGTTTCCTGGAATATAACAAATGAGAGGTTCGATATACTGAACCAAGCGAGTGTGGACTCTTAAGTACTGCGTTTCCCATCTCCCGCGAGGGATTGGGCCAGGAACAAGGGGAGTGAGTGAGTGTATGTTTGTGGATATTCCAGAAGATGGGGGCGAAGGGCAGCAAGCCTTCGACTCCCATGGGAAGGGTACACACTGTACCTAAAAATACCCCTTTGGCATATGTCTTAAACAATTGGAGGTATTTCCCTGGAACCCTAGGGAAAGATAAGCAGAAAATGATAGAATACTGTACTAAGATATGGGGAGGGAAGAAGATTTCTAAAAATACCTTTTGGCCAGTCTATGGGTCAGAAGAAGATTGGGTAAGACAGCAATTAAACCTCTGGGTCAATAATAAAAAACCCCTTAACCCGGAGGAGAGTCAGTATGCGGAAGTATGGATAAAAAGACCGGGAGCTAAACTTTACCCACTGAATGAAGTAAAAACTAAACAAAAGAAAAAGCAGGAAGAGTTAGACGAAACCCTTCTAACCCCCCCTCCTTACATTCCTCCTCCTGCTCCCGTAGCCCCTCCCGAGGTCCCCAGAGCTCCCACTCCCCCACCGGAGTCGGAACAAGGGTCTTCCCCTCCTCCTAGACGCATGACTAGAAGTCAAAAAGGGGCAGCTCAGATGTATCCTCTAAGGGAAATGCCCATGGGGGGACCTCAGCCTATGATTGGATATATTTCTGTACCCCTAAACTCGGCTGACCTACGAGATTTTAAAAGAACCGAGATGGGAAACTTGATTGAGGACCCACTTGGAGTGGCAGAAAGATTAGATCAATTTTTGGGACCAAACCTTTATACTTGGGATGAGATGCAATCTATCCTTGGTCAATTATTTACTACCGAGGAAAGAGATATGATTAGACGAGCAGGAATGAGACTGTGGGATGTTCAGCATGCCCAGGGACCCCAAGCAGATATCAAATGGCCACTCCAAAGACCTAACTGGGATAATCAGGATCCGGTGCATAGAACTCATATGCAAGATCTGAGAACTATAGTAATTCAGGGGATTAGAGAAGCAGTACCCCGTGGCCAGAATATCAGTAAAGCATTTAATGAAATGCAAAAGAAAGATGAGAGCCCTACTGAGTGGCTGGAACGACTGAGGAAAGTCCTTCAACTGTACTCTGGGGTAAATCCAGACGACCCTTTAGGGCAAGCGCTCCTAAAAACTCAGTTTGTAGCAAAATCATGGGAAGATATCAGAAAAAAGATTGAAAAACTAGAAGACTGGCAAAATAGAGGGTTGGATGAATTATTGAGGGAAGCTCAGAAAGTCTACGTAAGGCGGGAAGAAGAGAGCAGCAAGCGACAAGTAAAAATGATGGTAGCAGCTGTCAGAGAGGATCGCAACGGGCGGACTGGTGAACACAGATCTGCTGGAATAAAACAAGGGAACGCAGTAGTAAAGAAGGAACAGAGATGTTGTTTTTACTGTGGAAAGAAGGGACACATAAAGAAGAATTGCAGAGAAAGGATCAGAGATGAGGAAATATTGAAAGCAGAATAGGAGAGTCAGGGGCTCTATATTTTAGGGGACCGGAGTCATCATGAGCCCTTGATAAAGTTAAAAATAGGTCCCCATAAACAAGAGTTCACCTTTTTAGTAGACACAGGGGCTGAGAAATCGACTATTAGGCAAATACCTGAGGGATGTAAAGCTTCCCCTGAAAAAGTACAAGTAATAGGGGCAAAAGGAGAACCCTTTAAAGTAAGCAAAATCAAAAATGTGATATTCGAAACTGAAAATAAATTTGGAATGGGTGAACTCTTGCTCGTCCCTGAAGCAGAATTTAATCTGTTGGGACGGGATTTAATTGTTGAACTACAATTAGAAATCAAAGTAGAAAATCAAGAGCTAACGGTGTCTGCTTATCCCTTGACCATGGATGATCAAAACCAAATCAACCCCGATGTCTGGTACTCTCCGGATACAATAAGTAAATTAAAAATCCCACCGATTAAAATTCAAATTTCCGAACCCCACATACCTGTAAGGGTAAAGCAATATCCTATATCCTTAGAAGGACGGAGGGGATTAAAACCAGAAATTGATCGATTGTTAACACAAGGAATCTTAGAACCTTGTATGTCACCCTTTAACACTCCTATTTTGCCTGTAAGGAAGCCAAATGGAAAATATCGGCTTGTACATGACTTAAGGGAAATAAACAAAAGAACTATCACCCGGTTCCCTGTAGTAGCAAATCCATACACACTGTTAAGCAAGCTAGGACCCCATAACTCCTGGTATAGTGTGGCTGATTTAAAAGATGCTTTTTGGGCCTGTCCATTGGCAGAAGAATGCCGTGATTATTTTGCCTTTGAATGGGAAGACATAGAGACAGGCCGAAGACAGCAATTGAGATGGACCGTGCTCCCCCAAGGGTTCACTGAGTCCCCTAATCTGTTTGGACAGGCCCTGGAAGAACTCTTAAAAGAATACCAGGTACAAACGGGAAACGTGCTGTTACAGTATGTAGATGATCTGCTCATAGCAGGGAACAATAAGGAGGATGTAAGAAAAGAAAGCATTCGACTCCTAAACTTTCTTGCACAAAAGGGACTACGGGTATCACAAGAAAAGTTACAATTTGTGGAGGAAAAAGTGAAATATTTGGGACATTATTTGTTTAATGGCAAAAAAATATTGGACCCAGAGCGCATTAAAGGAATTCTAGAATTACCTATGCCTGTCACTAAGAGGCAAATTCGGCAGGCATTAGGGCTATTTGGGTATTGTAGACAATGGATAGAGAACTACAGCTTTAAAGTTAAATTTTTATACGAACAATTGTCTAAAGACAAAATACTCAAGTGGACCCCTCGGGATCAAGAGCAGTTTGCTAATCTCAAAAGGGAGCTAAGTCAAGCACCGGTTTTAAGCCTCCCAGATTTAAAGCGGCCATTCCACTTATTCGTTAACATACATGAAGGAACGGCATTCGGAGTATTAACTCAGGAATGGGCCGGACAAAAGAAGCCGGTGGCATACTTATCGAAGCTGTTGGATCCTGTGAGCAGGGGTTGGCCAAGTTGTTTACAAATCATTGTCGCTGCTGCCTTATTACTTGAGGAAACGAATCGCATTACCTTTAATGGAGAAGTTGTCTTATATGCACCTCATAACATCAGGGGAGTGTTACAACAAAAAGCGGAAAAATGGCTTACAGATAACCGACTATTGAAGTATGAAGGAATACTCATAGAATCCCCTAAATTTTCTCTAAAAACTATTGGAGCAGTTAACCCCGCTGAATTTTTGTACCCAGGAGAAGGTAATGAACTATTACACAATTGTTTTCAAACAATTGAACAACAGACACGCATTAGGCCAGACTTAGAAGAAGAAGAACTACAATGTGGGGAAGTATTATTTATAGATGGGTCATCACGAATAGTGGAAGGTAAACGATTGTCCGGATATGCCATCGTTAAGTTGGAAAAAGGAGAATTTAAGACAATAGAATCAGGCCCCCTGAGTGCCAGCTGGTCAGCTCAAGCCTGTGAGCTGTATGCATTGTGGAAAGCATTAGTGTCACTGAAGGGAAAGGATGGAACTATATATACAGACTCACGCTATGCGTTTGGAGTGGTACATACCTTTGGAAAAATATGGGAGGAAAGAGGATTTATTAACTCACAAGGAAAAGAATTGATACACCCGGAATTAATTCGGCGAGTTCTGGGGGCATTGAAAGTGCCGAATAAAATAGCAGTTGTACATATAAAGGGACACCAGCGAGGTACAAATTATCAAGTCAGGGGAAATAACGCAGCTGATATAGAAGCAAAACGAGTGGCAGGCAATTATAATACGATTTTGACTATACAACCAGTACCTGTTAGTAAAAATTTGAGTTTTGAGTCTGCAGAAAAGGAAAAACTAGAACAAATGGGAGCTAAGGAACGGGATAGTAAGTACATATTACCAGATGGGAGAGAAGTCTTGCCGAAGGGCATAGCACTCGAAATATTTTCAAAAATACACAGTAAAACCCACTGGGGAACCCAGGCGTTAGTTGATCATTTCAATCAACAGTTTGCCTGTATAGGCGTATATAATATAGCAAAGACAGTCACAGCAGCCTGCGAGACCTGTCAAAAGGTTAATCGAAACAACACGAGACAAAAACCTCTTGGAGGACGTTCCCCAGCATACAGACCTTTCTCACACATACAAGTGGATTTTACTGAACTACCCAGAGTAGGGCGTTACAAATATTTATTAGTAATGGTGGATCATTTAACACATTATGTTGAGGCTTTTCCTACCTCCAAGGCAACTGCTAACCAGGTTACTAAGGTATTACTTGAACACATTATACCTAGATATGGAGTACCTGATGTAATCGACTCAGACAGAGGAACACATTTTGTGTCAAAAATTGTTAGAGATCTAGCAGAAAACCTGGGAATTAAGTGGGAATACCATACGCCATGGCATCCACAAAGTTCGGGAAAAGTTGAAAGGATGAATGGAGAAATCAAAACTATTTTGACTAAATTAATGATAGAAACCAAACTATCATGGATCAAGTGCCTACCCATGGCACTATTAATACTCAGAACCAGACCCCGAGCAGATATAGGAATATCAGCGTTTGAGATGGTATATGGAATGTCCTATAGAATTGAAAGTCCACAAACAAATGTTTTAATTCGAGATCATGTAATTAATGAATATGTTTCACAATTAGCAGAGCATCGTAACAAACTTTGGGAACATGGGCTGATTGTGCAACGACCTCCATTGGACTTAAAAATTCACACTTTCAAACCGGGGGACTGGATATTAGTTAAAACATGGAAAGAAGAAACCCTAAAACCCAATTGGGAGGGACCTTATCTTATTTTGCTTACAACAGAAACAGCTGTCCGGACTGCTGAGCGTGGATGGACTCATGCCAGTCGCGTTAAAGGCCCAGTGACAAGACCCCACTGGAAAGTAATCAGTACTCCAGGTGACACCAAGATAACCCTGAAAAGATAAAGTAATGATAAAAACTTTGCTTGATTATTTTGTCGCATTACCTTTTGGTATAAAGTGTGTATTGTTGTTTATATTCGCAATAATTATTTCTCTCTTCGTATATTATATATGGAAGCATACAAAATGTACTAAAGGAAATTGTTAAACTCATGCAACCACACAATATTGAATATAGAAAATATGTTGATATAAACACTCTAGATATACGAATTAAGTATAATAATTTGAACCGCAATTGTTATCCGTTTGCTTGTTCCAAGTGTATGGTATGCCAGGATAAATGGTGGACTCACTGTGAATGTGGATACCCTTCAATAGGGGTTTGCACGCAGTGTTGGAAAATCCAAAGAACTCTCACTGAGTGAAAATCAAAGCAATCAGAATCTAAACAAGAAATTATTTAAGAATCCCATGAGTGGTGGGAAATTTTTACCAAAGGAATAAACCCCCAATATTATTGTTACTATTCCAATGAACCAATCCCCTTTGTAACTGAAATCTTGGCTATAAAGTGTAAGAAGGGAAGTACCAACTGTGCCTTGCCTCATCCCATTAGTTAAAGCTGTAAAGTGGGGAGCCTATATAAACAGGCAGAAAGCCCAAAACAGCTGTTCTCCTGAAGAATTCCCTTGCTGCCGAGAAGATGGTACACCCCGTGGCTCGAAGCAACCGAGTCGACGGGCGAGGCAGAGGAGGAACAAACTGTGGAGAAAAGAATCAGAACAATGGGACACAAAAGCAACAATGGCCAAACTTCCCCAGGGATGATAAAAATATACTTAAATTGGCAAAATTGACAGACACCTTTTTTTCTGGTATACCGCTAGTTTTGTTACTGATAATAACCCAAGCAAATGGAAACCCCCATGAACCAATGCTCTGGAAACTATATAACTTACAGGAATCTAGACTAATACAAAATCAGACCTCTCCGGGAAATTGGAATTTTACTGTCCAATTAGTCTCAATGATTCCGGTCGATATCCAGAGAGGCTGGGAGGCGACGGAAGCCAACTCCAAAGCCTTCTATGTGTGTCCAGCTTCCAATCCTGGAAAGAGTTATTGCAACTATCCAGGCCATTTTTATTGCGGTTATTGGGGTTGCGAGACAATAGCCTCAGACTGGCCAACAAAAGGAGACAAATATATAAGTATCACTTGGGGACCTCCAGGTTGCATTCCACCACAACATGGATCTGACGGCTCCGGGGTCTGGGGATCTGTAAGGGGGGTGAAATCATCTCCATCAGAATGCGACAGAATAGAAATTGAAGTTAAACAACCAGAAGATGACACATGGTTAATTGGCCGTACCTGGGGAATTAGATATTGGGAACCTGGAGCAGATAGAGGAAGCTTTTTCAAAATAATAAAAGAAAGGATACCCCACGATCCTTTACCAGTAGGACCAAATCCGGTCCTGAATCCACCCACTTTCTCTAAAAAAAAGGTTGTCCCCGTGAACATCGCAACCCCTTCCCCAGACTCCTTCTTGAAAACAGCTAATGGTACCATGACTGAATTCTCCTTATCCAGGGATTTAAAGTTGTTAGAATCCAAAGACCCTTTATGGAATCTAATGCAAGCCTCTTATCGTACCCTTAATGAAAGCAAACCAAATTTAACTGAAGAATGCTGGTTATGTTATAATATTAGACCACCATATTTTGAGGCAATTGGAAAACCAGGAAGGATTCGATGGTCTAACGGTTCAAACCCACGAGAATGTCCATGGGATGGCCGGAGGAATCATACGCAAGGAATTACTATTCAATTAGTAACGGGTCAAGGAAAATGTATAGGTACAGTGCCCGAAAAGTATCAGCCTTTATGCAACCGAACAGTCACTAATACCAATATAGAGAAACACAAAAATCAAAAGGACAAATGGGCTATCCCGACACCAGGAGCTAAATGGGTTTGTTCAGACATCGGAATAACGCCTTGTCTATCTCTAAGTGCGTTTGATCAATCTCAGTTTTGCGTGCAGGTAATTATTGTTCCTCGTCTAATCTATCACACCTCGGAAGAAATATTGCATCACTTTGAGGGAGACCGGAATAGACAAAAACGAGAACCAATTACAGCGGTAACCCTAGCTACACTACTGATAGCGGGTGGAGTTGGAGCAGGCACAGGTATAGCCTCTCTAGTACAAGGTCAGGAATTACAAGGTTTGCAAATGGCTGTAGATGAGGATTTAGCGAAAATAGAACAATCTATCCAAAATTTAGCCACTTCAGTAAAGTCTTTATCAGAAGTAGTACTACAAAATAGAAGAGGATTAGACCTATTATTTTTGAAGGAAGGAGGGTTATGTGTAGCTCTCAATGAAGAATGTTGTTCTTTTGCTGACCATACGGGAGTTGTCCAAGACACCATGTCCGAACTTCGGAAAAGGTTAGACCAACGTAGAAAGGATCGTGAAGCGGGCAGGTCATGGTATGAAAACTGGTTTAATGTTTCACCTTGGCTAACCACTTTGTTGTCGGCTTTAGCAGGACCGCTTATTATGTTGATCCTGGGACTTATATTTGGGCCTTGTATATTACGCTATATTTTTCATTTTATTAAAGAACGGTTTGACACAGCTAAATTGCTTATTTTAACCTCGAGAGTAGAATATGAAAGTGTATCTAATAATGAAGATGAAAATTATTGTGAATGTATTATGCCACGCGAAAATCATTATTGTGAGTGCTATAATAAATGTCAAAATTGTGAAAAAGAAATTGTTTACAAGAATGAAGATGAAAGTAGCACCTAATAAACAATAGGATAAAAAGAAAAAGGGGGGATTGTGAGAAACTATGGACTAAGGTATTGTTTATTAAGATTTATGTTAAGCTCAAGGTAAAGTTAGACGACAGAAACCACTCATGCAAACAACCACTGGACGCCGCCTGTGTGAGATAAGATAACTGTAATCGCTCACACAAACTGAACCAGATACTGCTCATGCAAGATAAACACCAGATTTCCAGGAAAGCGACAAGAAACAGGACAAGACAGCCCATATAAGGATATATGAGTAAAAGATCAACTATGAGACAAAGAGGGAAGACTTCTTACTTCAGCCTCAACAAATACCAGGAGGCAGGAAACGACCCCCCTAACAACAACTGAAGCATGCGCGGAGTACCTCCACTACCTCATGAGCAGGGAAGTAAAGATGTATAAAAAGGGGACTGTTTGAACTACTCAGCACGGCAGTTGGCGGAGCGCAGACTCCCCTGCCGTCCAGCGCTGTCTTTGCTCATATTCTACTTGCTATAATTAATAAAGAGTGAATTATAGTCCATTGTGGTCTAAATTTATAACACATATTTATTTAAAGATGATTTTAATATATTTCATTAATCTCTCAAAATAAAACCCATCTGACTTTTCCTTTTTGGAAGGAAGAAGAAAGGGTATTTTCTACATCAGAGCTACAATGATGGGTCAAACTGCATTCTCCTACATAGCAAAATAAATAGCATGCAGAACTAGTCTGAAATGAGATAAATAAGCTAGAGCTTGAAGGTCAACAGCATGCCCGTGGGAGAGAAAAATGTATGCAAGAAGTACCGTTCAAGGCATTTCCATGTATGTATGTTCTGGAAGATCTGGTTATGGATGTTATTCTCAAGTGAATTCCCAGAACAGGGAACAGTGATGAGCTGTGTGTCCCCAGATGATTCTAATTAATCACTCAATTGTGACTACAGAAGCAACTCCAATAGGTGGGCAGAGAGTGATAAATGTGGATTTATGGGAACGCAGCCACTGCAGCCAGCCATGAACTGTGATATAAACTGGGAGGAAGCTAGGGGAGGAGAGGGACAGAGAGGAAATAAGTGCAATGAATGTCTTCAGCCTGCATGTGCGAGAGAATATTGCCGAGTAAAAACCACTTCCCCTACAAAAAAGCTGGTGGTGCATAAGCTTGGCTGCGGGGACCGATCAACCTTTTTTCCTTTGTTAAAAGAATTGCTGCATTTTAATCCTGCCTGCAAACCTCTTAAAATGATTAACGTTAGCATTAGCATATTTGACTCATTTGTGACTTGCTAGGTTTTGAAACTCTATTATATCCTGGTTGCAACATGAAAACATTGGAAATGAATGAAAAGTAAAGAATAGAGTGAAAAAAGGTGGTGGTGGTGTTCAAATAAAAAAGAAAGTGTTGGTTTGGGCAGATAGAAACCAAATTTTATTAAGCCAAAAATCCAACAGGAAACAGTGGAGTACATTTGCAACATGTTGGCAATCCTCAAAGTAAATACATTCTCCTAGGGCTTCAGATTGTTGATCTTTTTTTCCTTTTTGAATTATGAACAGCACTTCCAAATAAAAAAACTCTACTTTATAAAACATTGAAATGCTTTGATGTTACAGCCTGCAATTTTTTCCTCAAAACAATTTGTCAACTTCAGCCCAAAAATTCATGAAACCACATTTTTGAGTTTACTATCCTCTGAAAAAAATTTGCCCAGGAGTATTTTCAAACTTCAGTGATAAAGAATACATACTTCAAGTCTCAATGAATGTTTGCTGAATTGATGTCTTAAACATCTCCATAGCATTGCACTGGCAGCAAGTTTCATGCACTGTGTTGTAATCCACAAAGCACTTCTGCTTATAATAGTTTCTAGGGATAGCAATTCTGGAAGAGGACCATACTGAATTAGACATGTAGTTTTCATCCATCTCTGAGTTGCAGTACCTCTAGATTTTCCAATGGAGATGTAGGTTGCTGTTAAATGAGTTTATTTTACTGAAAACCAGCTTATTTTTATTTGCCTTTTGCAAGACTTGCAAATAGTCCATAGGTTCCCCAATGGCTGCAGTACATCTGAGCTAGGCAGAACAAAAACTCTGTGCTCCAATTTGACCAGCTGGGATAATTCACAATTATATTTAAGCACATCATGTAGGAACTATTGGAATGGAGCCCTAATCTGTCTCTTTCAATGTATATTATACCACCTCCAGCATAAAGAGAGAAGATCAATATTTGCCTTCCCAGCTTTACTATGCACTGTGAGTGTGGTAAACTATACAGACTGTTGAGGTAGCAGCAAACACACAGCCAGCAAACCTTTATGGACAAGACTGTTGAAGCCTGATCCCTCTCCCAAAATTGACTGGAGTAGATTTAGATAGAGCAAGATGAAGCCCTCCAGAAAATCCCATCTATTGTGTTCCATCACTGAAATAAGATCAGAATATCTCCCTTTTGCATGACTTCAGTCCTAGTTATTTGAAAAATGTAGTGGGTGACAACACATTGTACTTCTGAACAGTTGTTGTGCTGTGCTTTTTTTATAAAAAAAAATGCTCTTTGCTTTGGCTCCACCTGCGTGCTCTAAGATAACATCAGAACCTGTTAATTGTTTCAGAACCTTCTTACTCTGTCATTACCCTAGAAAAATGTCTTTATTTGTAAATTGTTAGAATGGATGAAATTATATACACTTGATTTGTGCTAATGCTCTATACCTCTATTTTATCTGCTAATTACAGCAAATAGAAAATCTAGACAAGCATGAATACAATAAGATAATGTCTTTTAACAGTAACTAATTAAACCATAAAACAAGATGTGCTATTTAAGGGATAATGTTCATTGCACTTGAACACATCAAGCAATAAGCTGTGTTTGTAGTTGATTAAATGTCAGAGTGAATCTGAAGCAGCTGATAATTGCAAAAATAATTTCCTGCAGGTATACTAATAATATGAAAAGCTGGAGCTTCAGAATGTGTGATGTATGAATGGAAACACCCTGGACTTACAAGGAGAAGGAAAGGTATGATCCATAGCCAGTAGTCTGTCAGTGAGCTGTGTGGGTCAGGCCAAGCATCACTTGAGCAAGCAGTATTGTGCACACCCATGACAGCATTCTTCTGTTCCTGTACTGTGCAAGTGCTTCCACACGGCAAGAGCCACACTGATTTCAGCATGGATGGATTTGGTTTTCAGAAGTGAGAGTGTATGTTAAACATGCCTGATGTTTTCTGAAGGGCATGAAGGACATCATGACAGAGTATGGACAGGTCAAGCTAATAGCTCCCTGTGTCTTGAATTTCTTCTTATGGTTACAATCTGATAAATTAGGCTTTGAGTCTTTCCCTGTCTCAGTTTCTAGTGCTGCTGAGAAAGTTCACCACAAAAAGCTGAATTTTAATCCCAAGGTAAGAAAGAAAGTCCTTATTGCATGTTGCATTAGTTTACAAAGGTTTGTAGGATATGCATCTTAAGTATAATTATTTATTGTCAAAGATCATGCATCGAAAAAAGGCATTTTGTTTACTTTTCTTTTGCAGAACCACAAACAGTACTTCTCACCGATTAATAATAAACTTGCTGTCCTTCCTTGAGTCACAGATCTCAAGTTTCAGTGTATAAATATTAATGGTAGCATTCTGTTTGGTGTAATGTGAAAGCTGTTCGATCACACAGGCCCATATTTTCTGGATGCAACCTTATTTGCTCACACTTGAAATTCTGAGCCCTGTTGAGTTGCCGATAAGTGTCAGACTCATTTTAGAGGGTATGTTATGCACTCTCTGGCCCATGATTGGCTGTAATCCCTTGCCTATCATCATGCAAATCTATAAAGTGTCTTGAAATGGGACAAATCTGGCTAACAACATCTCAATGCCATATAATTATCAGACGGTAGCTACCCACGCTGATTACTAGTCAAATTAAACAGGGAGTTTAAAGATGGATTTGTGTATATATGTGTGGGTGGAGCTGGTGGCTCATCTCTGCCCAGACTCTTCGACAGTAGGAAGCACAGGTATTATATTTCCTCCAGCAAGAATGCTAACTGAGAATTCCTAGCTAGAGCACAGAAAAAAGAAGACAGGCCTCAGTCCTAACTGTTTTAAAAGGAAAAAAAAAAAATGTTTTTCCTAACTTGACTTTGGTTCTTGTTTAACATCAAGGGGAGCTATTGCTGCTGGAGGCTCTGTACCAAAAGTTATTGCATTCATGCAGGTTACTCTGTCTCCCTTCTGTTGCCTCTTGGCCAAGTGATGGTTCATTTCTGGGCTTGTAGCAGATTGATATACATTACTGGAGAGAAAGTCAGGTCATAGAACCCAGTCTGGTGCTTTTTGCTCATATAGTGGGTGGATGATCTGACTACAGACTGTAGGAGAGAAATGGGAGCTAGTCAGAGAGTCAGGTAGTAAAAACAACAGCCAACTCACCATTTAGACTTTTAAGGATCTCCAGCTGCTCAGTGCATCACATTACAGAAGGAAACTTAACTGTATTTGTAGTTGTACTCCTCACAAGTACGGATGACTATATATATGTTATCTTTCTAATATAGGGCACAGATTTTTAACTGAGACTTCTACTGATGTTTTACCAGGCTGCTGCATCTATCAAGGTAGATCAGAATATTACCCACAATGGCATTAATCTTACACCTGGAATTTTTAACTAGATGAACCTGTATTCAAGCTGGATTCTTCCAATCAAGGCATTTGTAATAAGGGAATCTGGGGACAGATGCAGAAGATAGAGCCACCACCGTGCATCAGTCCTTTTACACGTGGATTATTCCATACATTCTGCTATTATTAAGAGCATCCAAGCTTTTCTGAGAGACAAATCAGCTTCACTCCAAAGTGCACCTGCAGTAGACATATCTATTTCCAGACTTCAGAAAGAAGAGAATAAAAGTTTGTGACATCCTTAAAAAGGAGCAGTTAGAGGACAGTAAACCCTACCTATAAGTACTTCACTTTGCTGTGAGCACTTCCCAACAGTAGTCTCTAAAGCTTATTTTCAGGACTGGTGATGACATTGGAGACCGCATCTGGTGAATTTGGATGCTTTCATGAGTAGGCAAGGGTATTTTTGGGTCTTCCCCTGTTAAATCCATCTTTTTTAACAAGGATAATGTTAATTATTTTTTAACAATAATGGTAATATTAATTAATTTTAAAATAATAGTATAGTTATGGACAAGTAGAACAGAAGTTAGAAGACTAAGGGAAAATCATGGTAAATGCCAATCAGTCTTGGCCATTGCCAGGCAGAGGGGAAAAAAAAGCACAAAAAAAAGTTTTGTGGTGGATCAAGATGACTATATTATCACAGTATAAAAGGCCATTGTAGTTGGAAATATGAGACTGGGGACTCAATAGGCCCATGCCTCAATGTTGGAACAGGGATACAGTACCTGTTACTGTTCTAGTGTTAAAGAGGCTCCCAAATAAGCAACCAACCACCATTGATGAAAAATTAATTATTAACACAGTTAACTAGCTCTCCATAAATTACAGGTTCAAATGTCTGTGAGAGGAGAACAGAACAACTTTTTAGGGTTTAAAAGCAACCCAAAACACAGAACAAAGCCCCACTCCCCAGGGTTTAACAGTAACCCAAAACGCTCTATCACTCACCTGATAAGTGAGGGCTCTCAACCTCGAGGACCTGCTCAGGGGAGCATCCCAACCCAAAGCCCCTCGAGGAGTTTCCTTGGGCAGCATCCTGACCCAAGAGGAGAACCCTCAACCACAGCATGCTCCTCTAGGGGACAAGCTCAAAATGGCTTTCCCCAGGGGACTCCATTTATACCCAGGTGAATCTGATCTGTAGTCAATAGCGGCTCCCATTGGCCAAAGGCCCCAATTACCGTGAAGCCCTGAGAACAAAGGCAGCCAGGAGCTGCTGCACTTCAGCAGCCAAGAAGCTCTGCTTTCATTGGACGGATGTACCTGCCACATCTAGTGATTTCTGGATGAATACTAAAGAAATCCTGCTGGTACAGTGCAATGAAATATCACGTTGACAAAGCTGAAACAGGACTGTTTTATTACCATTACATGTGAATGTCTGCATGTTAAGATGGTTAAAGTCACCACATCTCATTCCAAGGTGTATAATAGTCCTGATACAGGTCAGGTTTCTCAGCTGACTTTAGAAGAAATTTCTGTCTCTGCTAATTATGAAAAGTTATACCATTTTCCTTTATTCAGCAGTCAAAAACTTGGAGTATTGCTTCAAGTTATGAATTTGGAATTTTTAATTTATTTTTTTTTAAGAACTTCTGCTGGTGTAACTTGGTTTATAGCCCTATTAGCTTGGGTTGCTAAAGTGTTACACAAAATAGCAGTAGCATTCAGACAGATTTCTGAGGTGCAGAGCCATAAATTTTGACAGCATTTTATTTGATGAAAGTAAATAGTGTCATTTTCCACTTTATGAACTCCATTTGACATACACTCTGATCTTAAAAAATTTATTGCATTTGGAGAATGGAGAAGATGGGCTGTTCAAATTCTCCATGACCAATAATTTATCAAATCTGTCTCCGTTTTTTTATTCACATAGAAAAGACTGTTCTGCTAATGTCCTCCAGTACTTAAAGTTAATGGGCTATATTTGGGGTATTCTATTATCTAAGATATGTGACAAATATTAAGCATTAAAGATGTCTACTGAAAGGGCAACATGATTTATTATTAATCAAAAGAATAAATCAGGTTTTCTTCTCCTATGGCAATCCTTGTCTAGTTAAAAGGGTTGCAAATATTTCAGTTCTCACATCTCATTGTTAGTGGAGCTCCAGATGTTTTTGCTCCTGAAGGGTTTTAGAGAGTTTTCACCAATTCTACATCTAGGTCCCTAGAAAAGGGACAGATGCTTTCTCTGGTTCAAGGCTGAAACCTGCATGCTAACAGCATAATATTCTAGTTTTCAATGTCCATGTTACATTTTTTGAGAACATATTCCTGTTCCAAAAAAACCCTTTTGGCCAGGCAAGACATACTCTTGTGCAGCAATGAGCCACCTACAAGCGCAACGAGGTAGCTGAGTTCAGGCCAGACATGGGACTTAACAAAAATGCTAGTTCCAGTGCTAAAGATCTCTCTCCAGCTGTGATCTGTAGTGGAAGAAAGACAATAGCTCCCATCCCGTCCAGTTCATGGTGAGCACACTGTTTTGCAGAGTATCCCAGAAGAACATTTCCTCTAATAAACTGATATCTCCCAAGCTTTTCAGAAGTGGAAAGAAAGAGGTACTAAATCTTCATGATAAGATTAACCTAGAATACAGCTGTTCCCACTGCTGTATCTGCTAATTTTCTCTTCTTAACATGATGATAGCATGCAGATCCCCATGTACACATGATAAGCAGAGGCAGCCCTAATTCCATGAATTCACATTCTCTTGATGAGCAGAACATAAGGCTAGTTAGTTACAAGGTGGGTCTTGTAGTGTGGTGAAAGAAAGTCAAATCATACCAAAAAAGCTTTCAGGAGTCAGAATGATGTGGTCCGTAGAATGTGACTGCTAGGAAATACTATTGGAGGCAACAAAAGATTTGCAGTTGGAAAGACCTAGTACCTCTTGGAAAGCAAGTTGGAAATGTGACTGTTGTTCAACACTCTGTGCTCCTCCCTAAGCATCCAGTTAGAGGATACAAGACCTGATGAACCTTTTATAGAGGTCAATATGGCAACACTTATGTGAAGAAACACTGCTTTGGATTGATGATACTTTTGCAAATAAACCAACAGTGTCAGATGGGGAGGAGGGCTGTGGAAATCAGACTACTACATTTTTTGTGAAATATAACGGTGCTTGGTGATCCCAGTTGGCTTTTCTCCCTCAAGGGAGGGATCCTATTTCAAAGAAAAATGTAATTTCTGCTGCTTGGGGGGGTGGAGGGGGGATTTGAAGTAGAGAATAAGGCAAGGCAAAAAAACGGCTTTTGACAAAATTATTTTCTGATTCTCAGTGTGTTTCCTCTGATCCCTAGTGTCCAACTCCTCACTAGGAATTGCAATTTGATTAATGACACCATGACTGCTCTAAGCCAGCAAAAAGTAGATAGGAAAATAAGTATAAAGTGCTGCTGAAGATCACAGCTCAGTTCGCAGCACAGTTACCATGCCAAAAGGGCTAATGGTGCTTCTGTCCAAGCACACAAAGTCACTTCCCTTCAAGCCACCAACTTCAACCCTCCCCATGGGACATGGGCAAGACACATTAGGGAAAAGAGACTTTCTTCCTCCCATCTTTCCTCCCTCTCATACACCCTCACCCTACACTTTCCCCCCTAGTGTTAGGCTAACATTCTCAAAGAAAAGGAAAACAGATTTCTTTCCTATCTTCCTTGCAAGCAATCTTTAACTCTAGTCAGTCCACAGATAGGTGTTCAAAGGGATATTGCTACATCATCTGCCTTCACCGTCAAACTTGTGTCCTGAATTACACTCAGGAGATGCCTGCTTCTCTGATCAACTGAAATTCTCACATGACTAGACAAAGATATTCTGATCTAGCTGAAGCCACTGATGCCATACAATGATTTTAATCCTCATTCCTGCCCATAGTTTGAAGTGTATTTCCATCTGTATTGCTAAATTAAAATAGTATGAGGAAGGGTAGAAAATGAGAGGAAGAAAACATTAAGAGGATCTTCTTAAATATAGCCTCAAGTCAGATGCAGAGACCTCACTGTGGAGATAAAACACTTCTGTTGTTTTACTGTATATTTTAGGAGAGAATAATGTCTTCATTCTGGGCCTGTAATCATTTGCCTTTGAGATGTTTAGAAGCCTTGCTCCCTGCCACAACATAATTATACAGCACAGAATAATTATTTTACAGTCAATTAAGTACACTAAATGTGCATATTTAAGAAACCTGATTTAAACGTCATTTCTACCATGCTGCATAGAATACTGCAATTCTTCCATCTAAACCAGAGACCAATTACATTGCCAATGAAGCTCAGTGATGGAGCCAACTCCTGAAGTAGTGCTTGAAACTTTGTCATGGAAATTATGCATGGCAGCCACCATAACAGGGTTCGACTCTAGGTTTCCTCTGATTCCGTAAGCCATAAAAAAAAATATTTTCTATAAAGTTTTCTTTTATTAGTGCTACAGCTCAAGCTGAGTGCCTCCAAAGAGGGACACTGAACAAAGAAATTCCTGGGAAATTATACCCTTACAATCTAAGTTCCCCACACCTCATGCAACAGTTTGGATCAACAGTAATATTAGGGCCTGGGGTCTTCCCATTCTTGATTGGGTCCTTTTCATTATCTCTAGGCAGCAGGTTTCTTATCTTTAAGGTTGCAGCTTCTGCTGCTGATTGTAGCTTCCTTCCAGCTTGAACAGGCTCTGGGACCTTCTTTTACTTAACTAGGTAAGCGTTCAACATATTTAGGTGAAAGTTCACAGCTTGTGGCCTAGGGCTTCAGCAAATTTAGCTACTAATGCTAAGCAAGTTATGCTAAACAAGTTCTATGGAAGTAGTATACCAAATAACACAACAGTTTTCAAGCACCTGTCTCAGAGCTTGTTCTGCTGAGTGTATTGCCAAAATCGTAGCTGTGGAGAAGCATTATAAAACATTGCTTCAGTTCACAGAATAAGTTTTCTTATGGCAAAGAAGTACATTTTTCAATCACGTATCCTATCAGTCAATGAAAACTAACATTTTTTGTAGCAGACTGAATTCATGGCATGCACAAGTACTCAGTTTTTGTTAATGGCTGAACAGTGGTTTATGAAAGCTCTTATTAAGAAAAATAACATAGTCATTTAGAAGTGATCCAGTGTTATGGGAGTTTTTCCAAATGTTATTGTAATATTAGAAGGATGATTAATATTATGGCACACATACAATTCTTTCATCTTTTCTGGGACACAAGTGCTTTTCAGTCTATAGAATAGCTGACATGCATGTGAGAAGGAGAAAGAGAATCAATGCAAGAAGGAAAGTGTTTTTTAGCTGCTTTCCCCCCAAAGCATTTTACTGCACTACTTACATAGAGGATATCTGATTTGGTATTAGTCTAAGAAAGGGATGCAACTGACTTCAAACTAAAGCAAAACAAGAACAAACCAAAGCAGTGAAATACTACTACTACTCCTAGCAATAAAAAATTAGACTAAATCCTTTCAGCTAAATGTAAGACAGTATCTGAACCAAGTCCCAAACCATCTAGTCGCATGGAGGATCTGGTTCATCAGCACTTCCTCCAAGTATATTTCAAGAAAAAAACCCCAATTTTTTAATGAAATGCTTTTTAAAAAAACCTCTAATTCCACCATAATTGCTCAATATTTACTAGGTTTTTACTCATCACTTACTCACAGTAGGCAAACACAGAAGTGAAGAACACAATACAAAAGGCCGTCAACCACTTGGGACTTTTATATTTAGCAATATAGGTTAGTAGCACCTGGCTGCACTTAACCTTGAGAATACAGCTATATTATGGGGGAGAAGTAGGCAAAATTGTACTACTGAAAAATTCCTACCCTGTTCTGCAACCAATCCCAGTAAATCTCGCTGTGAAAATCTCTGTTACATTTGTAAAAATATGGGTGTCACTCTGTCAGGGGTGTCAATAGTAAATGGCAAGGGTGATCTCTCTTGATTTCACTTGGATGGTCCAAGCTCACATAACCTAAACCTGGTAACTACTTTTAGGATGCCTGGAATGTTCCCTCACTTTTTAGCTCCTCAAACAAAACATTCTTTTCTTCATTCAAGTAAGAAATGGATTTAAGACATTTTCCTGAGGCAACTTGTGCTGCCCCTGTTTTTTATCAGGAACCAGCAGCCCGGTAGAATGAATATTCAGTATGATGAATTGGGTGTGGGGTGAGGGAAAAAGATGAATGAGCACAGACACTGTCAAGGCTTTTCTGGTAGAAAATGTAAACGATGTGCTTGGAGTTTCCTGATAACTCTGTCAGATGACCCATTACTGGGAAAAATCTTCCCATCCTACACCATGCTGATGTGGTTGTAGAGTTTGAATGGGGGGGAAGTAGTGGCACTTAAAAAGTATAAAGCAAGGGTAGTTTTGTTCTCTGGAGTTCAGGTAAAGCATTGAAACAAAAGTTTCTCAACTTTGACCATCAGAAATACAGTCACTGTACCTAAGGGTAATCAAGGTGGATGTAGCATGTGCAGCAATTCAGCCCAATTTGCAGGAGTACAAATTCAATGGGCTGTGTTCCTGGCTGTACAAATAGAGCTTTCTTAAGCTACTGTATGGAGGAAACAAGATGAACAGCCAACTCATTGGACTTACTGAAAACATTTTGTCAATGACTTGTGGATTTTTTAATATAACTTAAATATTAAGAGAGACTTTGAATCCAGCTGCTCAGAGCAGACATCTTCTGAAATTGAGCAAAAAAGGGGAAAGGGGGCAACCTCATTTTCTGATTCAGGTGTCAAATTATTTCTACGCTCTTTTAAATTTAGGCAAAAGATTAACAAAATCTGTCACAGGTTGCTGAGGGCTCTCCATTAACTCCAGAGGCCAAAGCACTTTTGCTTTGAGTGGATATGCTATTTCTGCTCTGTAGCATTAATTCTCTACTCAAATGCAATAAAATTCCTTTAGCTAACCTTGAAAGAAACCCAGATTGATTAATTCTGACATGTGGTATTAAAATAAACACCCTGCTGTGGGAGGGGTGTTGAAGAAGGGCCTTTATCTTAAATGAAATATTGTGTCCCTTGTGTAGGGAAGAGATTAAAATCCTCGAAATGCAAACTCTGGCAAATTGATCATCGAGATAAAGAGATAGCAGGGGCCTGACCTTTCAGCCAAGCACAACATCTTTTCTAACATTTATATTTGTTGAATGCTGCCAATTACTGAAGACTAGCCCTTGGTTTCATCTATCTGCCTTCCTATCATTCTGCAGTGGTAGTGTAAGTACTGGCTGGAATGGGAGGAGCTGAACTGAAGATGGATTGATTGCTATAACCCACTGTCCACACTAGAGAAGCCTTGTTTGTGGTGTGGAGGAACCCTTATGCCTTTACACAAGTGCAGGACAGTTTCAGTTCTCAGGCAGGACTCTAGCTGCACTGATGTTACAGTATGAAAACAGACAATGCCTGTTCATATAAAGGAACACAGCATTCTCATTCCAGCTCAACATCAAGCAATAGCAGAAAAAAAATCCAGACACTTGCCTGTGTGAGCATAGAAGCAGCTCTGGAAGGCTTAGCAACTCCAGAGTATGCTATAATTCTGTCTCTCTCAAAGCTGGTCTGAGAGCATACAAGCATCTTTGCAACTGTGACTCTGTAATATTCCCTATAAAAGACTTAGTTCTGGGAAAGGAGTCAGAATAGTCTACATGTGATCTGTTCAAAGGTAATTTTTAAAGCATAAGACCTTGATGTCAATGTACATTTTGTAGAGTCATCTTTTCCAGCTGCTGGAGCCTGATCCAAACTGCATCAAAATGGTCCTTTTTCACATGGGACTGTGAAAGAAACACTATCAAAGAAAGACTTCATTTGTAAACATCCTTACTCCAAATCTGAATAGTTGGTATTCACCTAGAAACTCACTGGATAAAAATTTGAAATGCAAGTAAACTACAGAAAATCAAAACTGAAATAAAACTGGGGGAGTCTTTAGCAATTACAGTTACACACACACACACAAAAAAAACACCAAACATGCACAAGGTTTAAGTGTTTTCAGAATCAAGAACTGGGAGCTGAGGAATGCTAGAAATATAAGTATCTGTGGAAATTATTCTGCTCCCCAGTGAGTATGATTTTTAACAAAACAATTACACACTGTGTTGTTTTTTTTATCCCACAGGACACCTGTCTGCTCCAGAGCACAGGAGGGATGGTGTCTGTGGATGAATCAGACTTGTGGAGTGAAGGAGACTGTTGTTTGTGGGTTTGCCTCCTTCAATTTGATTAAAACCTTGCCAAGCAAATTCTGGCATCTCTGTACTTTTTTAAAAATTGCTCCACCAGATGGTTATTATTCAGCTTATGGGGGAGGCACTGGGGGAGTTGTTTAGGAATCCAGAACTTTTGTGTGTGCATGTCATCAAATTAATAAGGACTGTTTCTCTCAAAGGAGAGCCGGATTTGATCTGGTACAATGTAGGTGCCTCCAGACGGGGCTGGAAATAGCAGTGTGATGCCAGTATCTGCTGCTTTCCTCTTGCTGTAGTTACCTTGCATTGGCTGTATTCCATCAGTAATGTGGGATGTGCCACAGAGGCACCTGTAAGAGGTGAGGTTGTAGGACACAAAAACTGCATTAAGGGGTCACACCAGTGATCCAGCTAGCCCAGGACCCCCCAAGGGTCTTGACCAGGGACTCACAGTCACTTTGAATGACTGTGAATATATTCACAGTGACTACTAGTAGACAGTGTCTGTCAGCTCCCTCTGTGGCCTGTGGAGAAAGATGAAGACTCCTGAAAAGGGCAGTTCAAACCAAGTTCACACCTCATTGGCCCTGAACTGTCCTTCAGGGGACCTGATTCCCCTCTGTTGTCAGCAGAAGGGTGAGAGGAAAGGAAGGATCACTACATGTACCAAGAGCTATTCACAGACACCCATACCAACCCACCACTTCTTGACAATGCTCTCTTTGCCTGCCACCACTCATCCTGCTACTGAATGAAAGTGAAAGTAGACATATTTCTAGATTTCCTTTGACAAAAGGAGAGCTCAAGCACATTTCTGGAGTTGGACCAGAGGTCAAACTGTTCCACCTGAGTCTAACGAGGAACACAAAAGTGCAAGTGAGTTATCCTTCAGACAGGGAAAATAAGCCAGGAACTGGTTTCTGTATGTTTATATTTTCATAGCAAACTTCTCTGCTGAGAAATTCCCCAGTGAAGATTTTGTTGTGAGTTTTTTTTCTTTTTTAGTGCACACTCAAGAGTTTTATTTGAGTATCTTTCTTTACTCAGACATTATTTTTTAAAATTGAAGGAGGAGAGGGAGAAGAGGTGAAAGATTAGAGAGAGTTTTCTTGTCAAGGTCTGAAAAGGCTGAACATCTCTGGGTATAAGGGAGAATCTGCAGTTGTTTTCTTGCTCTGAGAATGTTGTTCAGATGGGCTTTTATTAGTCAAAAAAATTTCATTTAGAAGTTCAAATGTGGTATGTTCTGTATGTAGCCTTTGATGAAAATTTTCTTGGCTAAGATTGAAATAAAAATATTAATTAAGAAATAAAAGCATTCTAATAAAAGTGATCAATGATATCTTGGGATGATCAAGCACATTCTTTCTAATGGCTTGTGATGCGTGCAGAGTCCTAGTCTCATATCCCTGCAACAAAGACATGCAATATTTCTGGACCTCTGCACACAAAAACAGTGACCGAGGATTCAGATAAATACACTGCCATGTGCTTACATCTTTATTCAGTTGCTCAGGTAGTCACATCAGAGCCCTGGTTTAGCTTGGCTCGGTGAACAGAAGACAGCAGGTGTTGGGTGTCTCTGCGAGTTTGACAAATTTGTTTTCAGTCAGTCTTTGTCTGTCTTGTTGATTTAGAAGACAAGGTTTTTGAGTCACAGACTCTCTCTTTCTCTGGGTCCAATTCTGAGCCACTGAAGCTAGGAGATTTATCTTATCTTTAACAGGGGCTCGGGCAGAGCCCATTGTGTAGGACTTGGTTTCGGGAAGAACATCTAGGTACTCCAGTAGTGCTAACAATTATTATTAATGATAATTGATTTCTCTAGACAAGGACTGTATTCTGTAAAGAAGCTGTTCCCAGTTGTGGTTGCTGAGTACTTCTGATATGTGCACCTTCAACTTAACCTTACACAATAAATTTGAATAAATGTGTGTGTACATGGAGTCTTTCAAAGCACTCATCATTGTCCTGACTCTGCTGGCACTGGTGTCAATAGAAGACTCCCCCTGGAGTTCACATAGCTGATACAGGCCAAAGTTAAGTACTTCTGAAAATCCCAGCCTTATAATCCATTTATTTGAGTGAATCCATTTCCTTTAAAACTGGAAAATTAAACAGGAATTTTAAAGGCATAATATTACTGTCACCACAAATGTTGCACACTTACCTAACATCTTCCAGCCCAAAGAGTATAAATATGCTCAGGCTATACATGGAGCACCTGGATATCCTGATGAACAAATGAATGTATCAGTGAATTCTGCTTGGCAGAAAATAGGTAGGTAACTGTCACACACCAGTTGCTGAGCTGCTGAACAGTTGCTTCAGTTGAACCTTTGAGCAAGAACATCAAGATGAATCCCCATTCTTAGCTATTATCTCATGAGAAGTTTAATATCCATGTAAAGAGGCTAGGATATAACTTTTTGAACTCTTATGTGGCAGATTCTAAATCACTGTTTACCTACTTTTGCAGAATAAAGGTATAAATTGGCCCTGCCAGGACAGGTAGCCATGGATTTTAGGGACTGGGAAGCATTCGTCCCCGGACCTGGTAGGGCACAAATTTTCCTTGCTGAAAAGTGGAAGATAATTGAGATTTAATATGCATGGAACTATAGAGAATTATTATTATTGTGCCCTCGTAACCTCTTATTCTGTAGCAGAAGAGTACAGCAACAAATATGATACAGAAGAACAAAGTAGATATGAATGAAACTACACATTAGGGGAGCAACAACAGCAGTACTGACTGTGTAAAAACATGTGATACCTCCATATTATATGCCACTGGCATTGCCCTACACCTCTTTTACAGTGCAGTGCATAGGCTCCTGAACTCAAGCACTACCTTGGAAAAATAGCTGCCAAAGCAAAAGTTATCTGCCAGAGGAAAGGGAGAGAAAGTTGCCAGTGGATACCTGCAGGTGTTTGTCTAAAACTGGAGGAGGCAAAGATCAGGAAAGGAGAGAGATTCACATGCTATGACCCACCACAGTAGAGGGGCAACTGAAAATTGACCTAAAACGTGGAAAAGAAATACACTTGGTGAGGGGAAAACAGCTGCCAGCTAGAGACTTTCAGAGTGAGTTTTAAATATTGCTGAGACTACATTGCTCAGAAGTTAACTGAATCTTCTGGGCATAAAATTTCATTTAGCACATTGCATTAAAGCGGTGCAGCTGTCTGCAAGGGTGGCAAAGTTTCTTACACAAGCTTCTATGTTACACCCGTTGTCGTGATATCTGGCAAATTTGTACATAAAGTAATCTGACATGAATCTCTCAGGTTATTCTTCCTTCCAGGGGGACAACTGCATGTGCATTATTAATGGCTAAATTTTACATTCTCTTGGCTTTTGTTTCTTTTGTACTACCCTGATTAGATCAGGAGCAAATTTAGAAATAGCTAGGAAGTAATGTTTTTCCTCTACAAAAGTCTTAACCAAAAGCAATTTATCTTGTATTTCATAGCCAATTGCAATTGAAACATGAAGCTTTTACCATAAACTGGATGTATTTTGATTATAAATATAATTAGTGCAAGTTTCCATTTAACTGAAAAGTTATTTTTTCATAGGAAAAAAATATTCCTCACACAATTACTTAACCGAATTAAATAAAAATTATTTTCTTACAATAATACAGATCTACCACAGCACTTGTCATCCTGAAGGACCTCAGACTTAGTAATCAGGCATTACTGGGAAATCTTTAGCAACATACAGAAGACAGTGGAGGGGTTCAGGTTGGAAATATAATCTTTCAAGTGATATAAAAGAGGATATTTAAATATAGGAATATTACTTAAATTGAAACTTCAACCTTGACACAGGCTTGTGTCTTGACTGAAGGCAATTCTAATTGCTTAAAATGCCAAAATCCTTTTTTTGTATCTGAGTAGTTGGCAAGTAGGTGTGAAGATGAGCCTTAATAGTGCTGTTCCCCTATCCTTTAGAAATGTCCCAAGTCTTGGTAATTAGTGCCTTTAAATGTGTGTCAGAAGGGTCAAATATCAATGAAATGCCTTTGAGAAAATCAGAATGATTGAAAAAACAAAACTTGTTTGGATCTGTATTGTAAATGTATGATAAAGCACTGATGGAAATTTTATTAGGGTTTTGTGGGTTTTTTTACCTTTTTTTTCTGTAACTGAGAAAATCTGTCAAGAATTTTAGTTGGGAAGTTTTCAGAGGCCTGTTAATTCAGTGCTCTGTTTATCCGTGGCTTCTGCGTGCAGCTGCAGAGCATTATTGTGTCAAATGTATTAAAATGAGGCACTGATTTAGTTAGAGGGACTGTGCAGGAGCTGATGAAAGCAATCTCTTGAAAAAGAAGGAAATATGCTTCTCCAGAGCTCTTAAAAGGGACACTTTGACAATGCACCAAGCAATTTAGAAACCCAAATGAAAATCCACAAAGTCCATATCAGGTAGTTACCCCTCTGTGATGCCATAACTCAGTACTCTCTTCTCATTCAGAATAGATTAGCATGTGTTTAACCCTAGGTCTGAGTTTAGGCCTTGCTGATTTCACTGGGAGTTAAATCTGCACCTAAGTTAACAGCAAATATGAAAAATACAAAAGCCATTGTGAGATGCAGCAGATATGTAAGTGCAAAGGTTTTTCATAAGGCTGTACGCAATAAGTATGCCTCTTGGGCTTTAAAATATTATCCTTATGCTATAGGAAACCTGAACACTCGCAGGTATGTAGGCACCTTGGTCCTAGCGATGTCACTGGGAATTAGACATTTAAATACCTCTCAAGAGCCAGAGCAACACAGTGCAAAGGTATTTAGGCAGCTAATGGTGTATACCACACTGCCTAATAGGATTTCTAAACTTGGTAATGTACCTAGTTTCAGCTGGTTTTAAAAAAAATATATTGCATTTCAGTAAGTCACATTCCTTATAGCAGCGATAATGTTGCATTATGAATGCTTTCTTGTTGAAAGTGTCCCATTCAAATAAGTATCATATGACTTGTATAATAACATGCTGCACATCTGTTCACTGTAGCTTCAGTTGGGTTAATGGAATGTGAGACAGTGTGCAGTACTTTGATTTCTCCTTTTCTCATAACTGTTGATTTGCAAAAGCTAAACAATATAACCCTGAATAAAACCACATTAAAACAGGCTCTGTATCGGGTGTGATATAAGTAATGTGTACAAGATGAGACAATACTTTGCCATTTCAACAACTTGGAAACAATTTCAATAGAAGAGCAGCATGTTGCCACCCACACCATCTATTTTCCCTTCTTTTATTTTTTTTTTTTTTAAATCAGGTACAGGCTCATCATTATGGAGATACCGTTGTGTTTCCATAAAGCAAAGCCACGCAGGCAACAGAGCTTGTATTGATTCACAGAGTTTATCACCTCAGGAATCTGAAACTAGTTAGCATTCACCTTGCACATACATTTTAAAATCTGTACAAACATATTACATTTAACTTTTTGAAACCTGATAGACTAGGACAAATATCAAATGAAACATCTTATAAAAATAAACCCAGTAGCAAAAGGCAAGAAGCAGCTTGCCTACCAAGTCATCTATGCAGGCCTTCTAACTTGCAGTTAAAGTCTTGTGATCCCAGCTGAAAGATGCTGAAACAGCCTGATTTACTATAACAGTGTCTCATACACATCCTAAGTGACATGGAGCAGCATCAGAAAGATCCACATCCAGCTGTTTCTTGCCCACTGAGTTAATTTTTCTCTTACAGCACTATCCACCTTGAAATGCCCCACAGACATTTTCCATCCCAGTGGACTGTGGATCCCCTTCCCTGCTGTGAGAGGGCACTTAGCACACATGCTCTGTCGTGGCCTTTGCCAGCATTGCAGATAGTTGACATAAGGCTCAATTTTCAACCTGGAAGGACAGAGGACTGCTTTCTACTGGATTCCTTTCCTTCAGCCTGCCTCTCATGTGGGCAGTTAGGTCTTGTCAAGACAACACTCTGGGAGTGGGACTACAACTGACTTTCCCTGAAGTGAAGATACCCCGTGAAGACTGAGAAGGTGTCACATGACAAAGGGTTCTTTGGATATCAGATGATAAAATGGCAATGGACTAAGGACTGAGTCTAACCAACTTTATTATAATAAAATAAGTTGAAAATCAATCAGTATAATTAAGCCTGAACGGAACTCAAGCCATCTAAGCATGAGAAAAAGGGAAAAGGGGAAAGCTCACCTGCTACGTAGGCAAGATACAACACTGTTAATGATCAAGCTTATCTGATGATGAACATCAGGGAAATTGTTGACCTCCCATATTCTCTGTCATGACGTAAGGATGTCTCCTTTGCCAGGCAACACCCCTGGACCAGCCAACAAGAGCTACCCCAAGTTAGCATTGGGGTGCCTTATTTATGGGATAGAACCTTCTCTGTTCAACTGTAGGATTGACAGGTTGACATACACATGTCCTTTACATACAAAGCTGGACATGTCTTAAAAATGTTGGTGATCTGCAAATAGTTATATGCAGTTGAATACAGGTTTCTTTGTGTGAGTTAGTCCATGCACCTATGCAAGCAGTGCAAGTACATTATTTAAGCGCTTTTCATTGTCCCATGCTATACCTGAGGTCAGGAGTGTCTCACCACAGAAGGGCATAGGAAAAGTGCCATTTCATATTTAAAAACATTGCAGTTGTCACCATATCATTGCCTCCATTTTAAGAGTGGACAAAACAGCATTTTAACAAAACAAAATCTAGGCTCTCCCATACTTTTCACAAAATTTTGAAAGTGCAGTTCAAAATACCCAGCAGCTATGTAGTCATAAGGGACAGATCCATCATTTAATGTGAGTCTTATGAAGAATGCACCCTGGCCACCAAGCTACATAAGCAGCCTTGCTAATTGATCCTTTTCCACTTGATATGAAGATTGATAGCCACCAAGGAAGCAAACATATCTCTGTGGGCTCTGATAAGGCCACCTGCCTGAGATAAAAAAGACACCTTAGAAGAGCAGCATTTTGAACTTCCTACAGCCCGCTTAAATAAGCTCACCAACAGGATATAGGCCAGCTATTTTCACTCACAGAGACGTGCATTGAGAGTGAGTTGCTTTTTCTTGTAATTTTTCTCAAAGCCAGTAATTTTCTATAGAAAGTTTAAAATTTTAATGAAATGCTTAGGAAATCCTTTGCCCTATGATATCCTCCTTCCAGCTGCTGCAAGGGAGAGCGCAGCTCTATAGCTCTTCTCCTTACCATGTGTAGTTTTGGTAATCATTAGGACCTTTTAGAACTGGCTTGTTCTTTTAGCTGAACTAAAAGAGCTCAACAAAAGTTCTGTTACATTTTTAGATTTTTGTTTAGTGACCTACACTTCCTGTTGCGTTTTTTGTTTGTTTGTTTGTTTTTTTTTTTCCTCCTCTCAAACTCTAGTTCTGGTTTGCTATTTCTCTTCCTCTTTATGTTTTTGTATCAGAAAACACAATGATGTTTGTTTAATTTATACCAGCATTTATAGCTTTTATATTTTTTTACCATTTTACAACATAAATTTATGGATAAAGTATGACAGCAGAACACTTAGCCATAGTGAAGGCCACAATGGATTAAAATCCCAACCTAGACATTCTCAGGCATTTGTGTTCAGAAGCTGTACCAGTTTTTTCATCATCTGTCTGAATGCTGGTGTACGTGAACTGAGCTGTTTCAACTCCACAGCCAGACATTTTGGCCTGATGAGACATTAAACCAGATGGACAGTGTGAGCATATCAAGGCAAGGACATAGTTGAACATATCAAGATCTGGGCATCAAGACCAATGTGCTAGCAGAGTTACCTACCTATTTTAAAGGATATTTGTGGATTCCTTCTGAGGGCCCAGCTGAAAGCTGTTGAAAAAGGGTAGTGTACTAAGACAGCCAACATCATGTTGCTTTTGTTGTTCAGGACAAAGTCCTATAATACAGAAACCACATTATTTTAATTATGAAGTTTAGGCAATTTCACTCAGTTTTTCTAAATCTCTCATCATTGTTGTATGACCTGGCAAAATTTTTTTTTGTGTGCAAGTGTCTAACCAACTTTTGCAGATCATTTGAAAAAAAATAATCCAGGTGTCTATTCTTCAGAGTCTTTTCTGTGTAGCCGAGTGTACGTGATTACGTGTACCTTGAGGGAACAGCAGGGAGGGACAGCATTGCCAGTTAGCAGGTGTCTAGCTTTCACAGGCAAGCACCTGGCATCCAGTGAGTTTTAGGTGCATGTGTATTACATCTCCAGAGTTTTAGTATCTTTAGGAAGAACTCACATGTGTCTTACATGTTATCCTGACTACAGTCAAAATCTGAGCAAAGTGCCAGAATGTCTTCTCCTGCTTCCTTCCTCAGCAGCTCCTGAGAGCTATAAATATGAAGGCTGTCCTAATGTATCTGTCATCCCTGAAGTTCAAAGGAAGGCAGAATCGCCCATGGCTTCACGCATCCAGATGCCTCTCTGCAAGCCCCTACCTACAGCTTCCTTCCCCATGAAGGGTTAAAGTCCCTTACATGTTTGACCTAACTTCATGTAGGCACAAAACTTTTACTTGTCAGTATAAATAACTCAACCCTCTTAAAATCCTGTTAAATACTTGTTCTCAATGATTTCCTGTGTCATTGAATTCCAGGGGCTCGTAATGTGCTACTTTAAGATACTTTCCCTTCTGTTTATTTCACATTTTCTGCCTCCCAATTTAATCAACTCTTCTCTTGTAATTGTGTTATGGGGCTGGGACTGGCTGTGGAGGAGTACCAGATCTCTATCCCCTAAACTATTCATTATTTTAGGTGGTCCTTCTTACACTCCTGCTTTCTAAAATAAACAGCCTTGGTTATTTTAATTGTTCTCAATATTTAATCTCTCTTCTATTCTCTTATCCCCTGTCCATATAAAGCTTTACTGTCTGTGGCACACCGGAGCTTGGAGTTGAGACAGGCTATCCTGCATACAGTATTAAGGGAAACAAAAATGTATCACCAAATTATAAAATCCTAGTCTGTTTCAATATTTCCTTTAGGAAACCTTGCCAATTTAATTATTTTGCCCAATCATTTCCTTGTTCTGAACTCTCAACAGCACATCAGCCTGCTAACGATGAATGCTAGATCCTATTCCTGAAATACTCTAAGTAATTTAGAGCTCTAGGTAATTTAGATCCTAGCAGCATGTGAAAAATACTCAGGGTCTTCCTCCCATTCCGTATCACTTCACATTTATCTAATTTAAATTGTAGTCACCACCTAACTGCATTGCTGATAGGTTCGTTCAATCCTGTTTGAGCTCAGATACCAGCTAGCCTAGTTGCTCTTGTTTTGTTAGCACTGGATTAGCAGTGCCTTTCTTTACTCTCTAGAGGTAGACTGAAGCTAAAGGGGCAATAGGGTTAGTTTCAGAGCCTAGAAGGTAGGGGTGCTAGAGGATTATTCAACCTGTAATTTGCCACATACAAAACATCTGAGATATGTGTAACTCTTACCTTGCCATACAAGATATTTGTTACTATCAGTGTACCTAGGGAGGAACACCTGTGAAGGTTTGTTGGGGTTTTTTTTAGTTTTTAATTTTTTAATTTTTTTTTTTTTTTTTTTTTTGCTAGTAGACCGGTGACAGGACCGTTCTTAGGTCTCCAAGACCTACTTGGATTAATCTTGAAATCATGTCTTTTTTCACACTTGGTTATCAAAACTTTTCATGAGGATTCTTTGAAGCTGTAAAAGAGTTGTGTTTGGGTTAGAGGACAAAGGGATGATAGCTAGTGAGATATAAGGCATGGACTAGCAGCGTATGCTGCATTTCCATTTTAACCGAGTGAAGCATGGATGTTTTAACTAAGCTTTTTTTCAGATTTTGAATTCATTGGAACTTGAATCTAAAACATCAGCTGGTAGGTGCATATGAATCAAAGTGAATGTAATGGTCAAATGAAGAAAAGTGATGTAAAGCTATCTGTCTTGGTGCTTTTCACAGTGTCTGTTGCCATAGCATCTAAACAATTATGGCAGCTGGTGCTGACTTTGAGAATACTTCTAAATTCTTTAATAAAAATCATCTGGATTTTAGATTAACAAGCTTTCAAGCCATTCTTATTAACACCCACCTACCTTTTTTTCTTGTGTTCAGCAGATTTTTACACAGACCTGACAGGATTTTGTAACCAGCAAAATGAGAAGTACCAAAAATGTAGCCAGTTTTCATTCTGGGGTCATGTTTTCATCCTGGTCCACCACTACTGTGTGGACTGCATGAAATATATGCTCACTAGGTTGTTGAAGTGCTGACTGCAAGCAACCTAATAGAATATAGCATTTGTTTTAATTGCCTGAGGTACTTATTAGTATCATATTCACTGCTAATGAAGTAAAGTGCCATGTTATATTAGCAGCTTGATCACCGATAGCAAGATAAACTGGCAAAATTTGTTTGTGGTTGGCAATTTATCTCTCATTTTTCACCACCATGTAGATCTCTGTCCAATTGACAAGAATACTGGGATAACCAACAGCTTATCAGCAAATTCCATGTTTTATTTTTCTATTAACTGCTGTTGTATATAAGTAATACACTAGTTTTCTATAAAACATTAGATGTGGAACAGTACAGTATACTTTTTCTGGTTTGGAAATTATTGATATTTAGTAAGCACTGGATGCAGAGTTTACTTTGACAGTGTTACCTTCAGAGCATCTCAGGTTTTTAAAGGAATAGTGATTGTTGTTGATAAACTCATGAAAAGAGATAATGATCTGCAAAGATGGATTAGGGTAGACTATAGGGCCTTCAGAAGTCTTCCAGTTCCTAAAGTTACATGGCTGTCTTAATCTCAGCTTCCATTGAAAGGAAACAGTCAGGTTTTTGCCTTTTTTTGAAGTAAAGTCTAAAAAATGTAGTTTAGGCATACCAGATATGGTCTAAATCTGCAGAGGGCTTGCAATGATGTTAAAAAAGGGCTGATGGACAATGCTTCAGTCAGTCAAACTGTACAGACAAGATAACAGGACAGAGCTAGACAGTGTATGCTGCAGTATTTCGTAGGAATCAGACTACTGTAATCTGTCACAGATAACAGCGTGGTGATTGAGCTGCTTGTGCTTAGATGCCCTTTCCTTTTCTCCCTCACTCCAGATGAATTTCATTCAGCCCTGAGAGACCATCAGAAGAGGAAGCTCTTGGCTGGGAAGATGCTGAAAAAGGAATAGTTGAGCCAAGACTGCAAGACCAGGGATTGATAGCCTGGATGTAAGAATGAGCAGGAAGCTTATGTTGCCCTAGCTCAACTCTAGCTGCTGCAAATTAAGAGAAATTCGACAGTCATGCTCCAGTGACTGAAGCAAGACCATCTGGATAGAGACTGACTACAAAACACCAATGCCAGCTCACTCCTCTTCAGTAAATATTTGTGGATGAATTGCCCAACTAATCAAAGAGTTCTACTGGAAACATCCACTCTCCTGGAGTCATAGTAATTTACTCCTGGATTTTGTGAGTGGGTTTTTCTTCAGTCCTCTTTCTGGTGGAAGACTGTTAGGAGACTTTTGTCAGAAATTATGGAGGACTTGCATTTCCTTGTGAAATACTGTACACTTTGAGCTTGGAGGAATACCACCATTAAACATTTTCATGCCAATGGGTTGGAAGGGGAAACCTGTAAATCTCAATCTATGAAGGAGTAACAGTTCAGTTTTTCATGAAGAAGCTCGCTGGAAAAAGGATGTCTGATAAGAAAACGGAATCTTTTCAGTTAACTACAGGCACCTAAAGAAGTATCATGGATATCCCCAAATAATACTTCCCATCTGCTTTACACAGAACAGCATGGTTCTGCCTCTGCAGGTAAATGTGTCTCTCCATAGTTTATAGAAGGAGCCTGACTGACAAGCCTAGCTGAAATCCCACCTTGGGCTGCTGTAGTAACTGCTTTAGGATAAGAATGAGCATTGAAATATCCAGCATAAAAAGGTAGCATCACAGTCTCTTTCTGAAAACAATCCTGAGCAGTGCTTAAAACACTGTCCTTACATAGTGATTAAGCCAGCAGATGAACAAAGTTCTATAACATCTTGATCCACAAAGACTACATTGATCAGGCTGATAAAACTTGAAGAGGATGCTACATGTCATCTTACGTAGCATCTCCTCCTGCACCTAAGACTTCCTATACTGTCCCCAGTACTCCATCAAGGAAAATCTTGCATTCCCACTCATTGCACTCTTACTGTCCTCCAGCCTGTGCTTGCCAAAGGGGCATGTTTGCTGCAGGACAGAGCAGACTTCCTTCATAAACCACACAACATAATCCCAACTTCAGGATCAACCTAGTTGTGACCTGTTCACATACTGACACTCCCAAACCTACCCTGAGTATGTACAATGTGGAGACTAACCCTCAGAAATTCAAATCAGCCAACTTCTTTTCATTCTCACACATAACTTCACCTTTCATATATGACAGTGAGGGCACAGCTGTATCACACAGAAGGTCTTGCAATATGGCTGAATTTTAATGAGCCACCTTGAGGAAGATATTTTAAATGTCTATTCCACCATGCTTATGCTTATACTTATGCGCTACCTAAGACTATATAAATGACACATTTATGATCTAGAGTCTTTCACTGAAATCCACTATAAATGCAATGTGTCCCCCTGTCTAGAGGCATCTCCTTCAACAGCCCTCCAACCCTCAGTATGGATCTTTTCTAAACTTATCACTGTAGAAGCACTCTTAGGGACAAACACATACTAAACAGACTCATAATAATAGCTGAATCTCAAAAGTAACAAGTGCAACACATCTTTTCAACTGCTACAATATCTTGTCTTCCACTTGACCATGGAGGTCATACCTACCTTTTTAGACAGAGTCAAATATATAAGGTAAATTCTATATGGTAAAAGACTGGAGATTTTTGTTCTGCTTGGATACACAATAAGAAAGAAAAAAATATGTTCTATCCTTTGAATTAGGGACATCCAAAATCATATCTTTCCTCGCTAGTTGAAACAGGGTGCAAAGATAGTTATAAAGTTGTTTATACTGCTGTCCAAAAGACTAAAGAGGATAAAATTCTCTGATAATTGCCTCCTGTTTTCTTACATGGATTTTATAAACCATATGAGGCCATATTTGAATGATGCAATTTAACATACACAAATCTTTTAAATGCTCAAATGTGTGCAGAAAGTATTGTGTAAACATTACACAATGTTAATCAGTCAGACCATTCAAACAGTTTTTATTCATCAGAAAACAGATTTCTTCCCCTTGCAAACATTTCTGAACATGAAAACAATTTGTTAAATTGGATAAAGCCCTCTGTGGCCTATACTTTTAAACAGAGTGAAAATACACATTGTTTTTCCAGTGGTTGCACTTATTTGTATGGTTCTGATCCAGCTTACTTGTTCTTCTCTGTGGTTTGTTTGGTGACTGGTTAAAACTCCAATATGGGTCCACCTGATGTTGTAGTGTAAGCTATGTTTTGAATCTCAGTGAATTTGGTGGCTGAAAGATGTGTGCACAACATTTGAAGCAGCTGTGAATACAAAGATAGGTCTATCTGCTAGTTACTGTTTACATGGGAGATATTGGTGTTGGCCTTGGTGGTAGCATTACTTCTGGACTTCAAGATTTGAGGCTTGGCAGAGAAGTGTTATCTTGCCTCTGGGGAACAGGGAAAGTGTGAACACCGAGTCTCCATAGTGGGAACACCCTATCTTGTGCCTTTTATAAAAATGCTTTTCCTGTCTGCATTTCCATCTGTAGAGCTATTTATTTGAATGATTTGTTGGTACTTACAGAACAGGCCAGTGTATAATGCTGTCTAATGTCATCTATTTTCTACATTTCAAAACACATTTGGATAAACTTTTTGGGGAGTAAATATAACACCAAACACCAGCAGTTGCAGCTTAAATCACTTGTACACAGCATGGTCTATTCCTTCTTAATGGAGCTTCATTTACTGTGAAGGAATTAGGTTAAATTTGCAACAGAGACAGTATGCCACACTACATTTACAGGTCTCACAGCCTTGAGCATAAGAGAATTGGAATTGAAATACTTTTACAAAAGCAACCTAAAGATAAGTGCTTGCCCATTTTCTCCTTCCCATCTCCTGCATCGACTCCTCTTCTGAGAGAAAAAAATAGCCTTAATTCAGACAGTAATGAGTGTTGTTATTGGTGCATCCAAGTCCAGAACATCAAAAAGATGAGCAACATATAAATCCTCCTGCCCTTAAATATGGTAAAACTTAAAACACCCCTGAACTGTGCATTGCACCAGCTGATGGCTGGGATGAATCAGAGAGACCATATGGCAGGGAGAGAGCTGAATGATGAAATAGGAGGCTTGATTTTCTAAGCTTAAGAAGGGATTTCAAATAGCCACTAAAATAAATACATAAACAGGTAAATAAATACTGGAAACTGCCTGAGTTCAAGTGAGGAAGAGTGTTTTGAGTCGTCTTACATACACAGGCATATCATACAAACACACCCAGTGTTTTTCTAATGCTGTGCTCATCTGCTCTTTTGAGCAGCCGGTCGAACACATTGGCTATATAAATATCCTGCTCTGTGAAGCATTCTGTCTTGTGCTTATGATTACAGCAACAATAACATGTGCTGGTTTGTTGTGGTAGGGTCACCGAGGGTGCAGTGGTAAATCAAGTGGTTATTGTGGCCCATTTGGGATTTTTGTGCATAGGGAGGAATCGCTGATCTTATTTCATTGAGACACTAGAGTAGAATATTACTATGACTCTTAATTTAGATACAGCCTTTGTTGTTTTAAGATGACAGTGTCCCTTTCAGAGTACTTTACTGATGCAGCAATATCTGGGCTGCTCTCTGGTCAACTAGCTAGTAAAAATGCTAGGAAAGGGCTTTGACATTTTTTTGACGGAGACAGACATTTCCAGCTTGTAAGAGTATGCAGGAAGAAGAGACTAATCTAAATCTTTTGATGGTCTAAAGCTGCCTGATTTGAACTTTAAAGAGTACCGTCCATTCAATATCCATTTAAAGAAATAACTTTGGAGTTACCTATAATCTTGTGAGGAGCTATAGTCCTTCCTATTAACTATGTCACTTTATAGAAAAAGCCTAGATGTACCTCTTCTTTGCAATTTCACCAAGTCCTTTTGATACACCTTGCACAATACTAAATCACATTGATGCTGCTGAAAGGGAGTGAGTTGGCTCAAATTCTGCCCATTTCCATGTCCAGAGAATGTGCTTCCTGAGCCTGCAGAGCATCCCTAAAAGTGCTCCTCTCCCTCCTAGTCACACAAAATTCATGACAAGGAATAGCACGCTTCCCATTTTCTCCCTGAAGCTGAGAAGAATATCTGCTTGTGCAGCCACTCAAAAATATTTCCAAACATCCGTAACTGTCATCTCATATCATGACTTCTTTTCTCAAACCAAAAGCAAATCCATAGGCTTTTCTTCAAGGCTATTGTATGATCCAAGACTTCTGTATTAGGAGGAATATATTAAAAAGAAATTCAAGATTTCTGAAATGTTTTAATTGCCAAAATATCCCCTCTTGATGTAGGGTCATGCATACTATGGGCCTCTTGAGCTGCAGGAAGCAGTATCTTTGGGTCCTCGTGGCATTTTGAGCTGCTCCTGTGATTCAAGGCCTCATCTACTCATTCCTGCACAGCATGTGCATGGCATCTGCTACCATAAAGAGGTCAAATGAAGTCAGTAGCTGTGTGGGGGAGACTAGCTGACAGTAACAGTAACCAATCCAACTCCCCCTGTTCTCAGTCCCTTCCCCTCACTGAAGAAACCTATACAAAGAAGAGGCAGAATGGTCTGTGCTTCTCTCAGAGAGCCATTGAACATGAAATGAACTCCTAGTGTCATGCAAAAGTCATAGCCAGCACAACTGTTATCAGGGGATAATGGTCTTTTTGTAGTCAGCAATGGGCCCAGCGCTGTATTTGCTGACTCTGAGCTCCACACAATAAGGCATGGTAAGCTTATAGTGCTATCCATGGCCTGGAAACAGAGGAATGAACCTATGACCCTCCCTCTCTCAGTTGCTACATAAAAAACACCTTTCTCATGCAAATGTGCCTCTTTTGTTTCCTGGTGTTAGCAGCAATGATGTCATATATTCAACCATCTCATCCTTGCCAAAGTGCGTAAAGCACTCATGAATGAAGGACCTGCAGTGGTTTGAAAAGAAAGTCACAACAGTCGGTCAGAATGAGAGTCCAGCATTATTAAATATCATGTGCCCTGCTCACAGTACCCTCTTGGCAGAAATGGCAAATGCATCTCTCTGAGTTATTGTTAGAATATGCACAAGTAGAAAAATGGTCACCCTCAAAGCCTTGGGAGCTCTAAAAAAAATTACTTTTCTTTTTATTTTTGAAAAATACTCTCATTTATTTTTCATTTTTGTGTGATTCAATATCAACTGAATTTTCTCACCCAAGACATAATGTACTGCTTGTCAATATCAGTTAAAATCATGTGGCTACACAGAAGAGCTGCATTGGAAGTGTTTTCTTTTGGCACCCAGCTGTACTTTTTGATTTATTGTAGCAGGGTTGCTTGCCAGTTACCACAGTAAGTAAGACCACATCCAAAAAAATGACAAAAACCTGGAAAGCAAAACCTGTGGTGTTTAATTAAATAACCCTCCCCTTTTTGAAGGAAAAATTAATCCAGGAAATTTTAAAAAATATTTTGGGAAACAATTTAGTTTTAAATTGAAGCTGAATGGTTAATTAGTCATTGATTAAAAATCTACTATGGTAGGTTGACTTTGTTATGTTGCACTTTAAGAGGCAGTGAGTCAAGTGAGAAGAAAAAAATGGTAACATTACTATTATACAACAGGGGATTTTACAAAGCATTCTCTTGTTCTATATGCCAGGATCCATCCAGAATTAGCAAGTTCTAAAAATATTAAGAAAAACTCTTAATTATTTATATCTGCTTACTTGATTATTCAGTAGAATATGTTTGTTGTCACTGTAAAGACAAAACTCAAAAAATTACTGCTACCAAACTATTCTGGTATTTCAGTTTACTATAGCAAAAATGGACCAAAGTATGCATAAGCTGTAAGGGAACATCTTTTTCTGCATGCAGAGGACAGTATTGAAACCAAACAGAGGGCAGTCAAAGATGTAATAAACAGAATTTATGAACCAATACATGTACGTCAGTTGTATTTGTTAAGGCTCCGAGCCTTCAAGGATTTATGCCAAGGCACTACTTGGAGTACATAAAGTCTTTTAGTATCACCACCTATGTTATTGCTGGGTGTTGAATTTAAACATTTAGGTGTCAGTTGCAGAAATGAAAGAACATATCAGTGTACAGCTAGGTAACAAACAATTTTTTTTTTTTTTCTGAAAAGATTGCCTGCTGTCAAATTATACTTCTTAAAGGTAGGTCAGGTCCTCAGCTGCCGTAAAGCAGTACAGCTCTACTAGGGTAAACAAGTCTTCCAATGTATACAGGGCGAATTTTAGCCCCCAAGGCAGATTCAGGACAGTGGAGAATACAGCAATTGAAATTCCTGTACCAGAAAATACCAATCACCATGGAAAGACAGGAAGAAACCTGGGACTCCAGAGAGCTGATTTAGGAGTAAATCGAAACAGAATAATAGGACATGGAAAGTGAAGATGGATTTGTTTGAGTAGGGCACATATCTTCTCATAACTAACCTGATCCAGAAATCAGGTACTCCTCTCTGTACGTTCCACAAGGATTCACATGGGGAGGTCTACCAGGAAACCCACTACCGCACGAGATGATCAGATGCTTGTGAAGTGTGTACGTTCCCACAAAGTGCAGCAGATGCAGATGAATATTAAAATAATATTCTGCCTCTTGGGGTTCAGCACCATGTCTTCTATTGCCCAACAGAACTGCATAGCCATCAGGCTGTCTGCTTTTCAGAAAGGAGGTGGTCTGTGTGAAAGGGTGTTTTCCACTCTTTTTTCTTGGCTTTATGCAGCATAGCCTATAACCAGAAAAAGAGAGTGAAAACAGATGTGACCTTCTCTCCTAATGGTTTGGGCAGTCACCCTGGATAGTTAATGCTAAGTGATGTACAGCAGCTGGGAAATGGGCACATGCTTTCTGGGTAAGGATGTTCTCTTTTTTACATTAAACAATCACTGGATAAAACTGTGAAAGTTAAAGTTTAAGAACTTGTGAAGTACACTACCATGCATGATTTCATCTAATGACTCATTTAGTCAGTGGAGCAGTTTGTAAAATGTAATGTTTAATCTGTTGGTTACTAGAAAGTATTCAGTTAGATTTCAGGCAACGTTAATGAATTAATGCTCTTTTAAAATCTTACTTAATCTCCACTTCAGGCAGGGGTACTTTGCTTTGAGTGGATGCTTTACATGGGGCTGAACTCCAGACTTAGTTTGGATTGTGTCGTTCAATTAATTACATTTATTCATTTACTCCACTGGACCCACTTGGACAACAGGTCTTAATGGAGGCCAAGTGACAATTTGAGCTCTAGACCCTATTTAAGTTCATCTAGTGGTTGAAAATAAAGGTTTTTTTTTTTTTTTTAAAAAACCACCTCATGTAACATGAATTTAATCTTAGTTTTCCCTCCAATCTGACTATCCATATTTCATCATTTCTGGTGATCAGTCTTTGATAAATTAATGGTGGAAAACAATCAGAGAACATCCTTGCAAATGCTGAATATTCAGCTGAAATATTCTGTCACATTTACCTAGACTTGATCATTAATAATAAAAATATTGTGTCATCTTAGAACTTAAATTTCTGATGAAGATACTACATTCTGGGGCTGACAACACATTGCAATAAGGTATTTGCCACTGGAAGGAATGAATTCAAATACTTCAGGTGTTTTCTGACCAACTGGATTATGCCTGTGATTTATTGTGATTGTGATTTATTGATGTCAGAAATCCCTTATTAACATAGTCAATGTAAAATGAAAGTCTGAGTGCTAACAGCAGCCCAGAAACCAGAGGCTGAAAATCAGAGGAAAGGCTGTCAGCAGGACCTCTAAAATCCTAAACTGTAAGGGCTGAATGCTGTAAAGACTCTTGTCTATACAGCCAGACCTGCATTTCCACTTTATATTTTTAAGAAAAGTATTGTAGTAAGAGGTAAAGGCTGATCTAAACAGTTGCTCATAGTTTCTCATTCTGCCTCCCTCCTACACACAGAAAGAGGTGTATACACAGTGTATACACAGCATCCACACAGCTACAGGAATACAGCCACAGATGTTCACTGCATTATCAGAGCTGTTGTGTGGAGCAAAGTAGGATCTCAGTAGGGTCCAGTACCAAAATAAGCTAACAGCATTTACCCTTTACCGTACAGTTTACTGGAGTCTATTTTCCCCCTTTTTTGTGTTGTATTTTTTCTATTACTATATTTAATTATTTCAAAACTATGTATATTTTTATATATCCTCTTTTATCTAAAGCTGTAGTATAAAGGAAACAAAGGAATAGAGCATTAAAACAGTAAATGACACCTAATAGCTCCCGGAGAAAACAGGCAGTGTTTTTACAAGAAGGAAAGGGAAGACAGGAACATAAAACAGAAAACAAAGGAAAGATTTTTATGATAGGTTTTAAAAGAAGAATCATAAAAGTGATGATGGGAGCAAAGAAGTCAAAAAAGTTGAACCTGAAAGAGAAAACAATATTTAGCAATGGCAACAGAGAAGAAAGTATGCCAAGGTCATATGAAAAGGAGGAACCGAGAAAGACAATGAGATGAGACAAGTTTGTTTGAGCACAGCAACTTCTGTCATGTTGGGGGCAGATATGAAAAGACAAAGGAAGAAATGAATGAACTAAACAAATAAATACAGTTACAAGAAAGTGCAGATACACATTCAGAAACATACATGTGCACAGTTGTTTTACCTCCACTGAAACTATAAAGCAAAGAGAGAATTTTTGAAGAACAGCTTTTCTTAAAAAAAACCCAAACAAACCTGCTTGGCAATTCATCTGAACTGCAGAAAGTATAGGAAGTATAGTAACAAACTGTGAATGTGTTTCTGACTAATCTTGATCTCTGACAAGAATGTCTGGCTACTACTTTTGTTTGAAAATGTTGTCTGGTTAAATCCGTATACAATAATAATATTCTGTGCATGATCACAGAAGACTGAAAATCTTACTACACAAATGGATGCTTGCTGTTGTTTATCCATTGCTCCAGCAAACCAGAACAAGCAAATATTTCATGTAGCGCTGTATGTTATACTCAGTACAAGCAAGGTTGCCCCATAAATATCTATGTACTTCCAGAGTACAGGAAGCAGATTCCACAACTGCATGGATACACTGCTATAGATTTGGAGCTTACAATCACAGTATAAGGATGTCATTTCTAGACTACTTATACTACGACACAAAGAACAAGCTTTTCCTTTTCTTTGAGAATACGATTTATGCCAAACCCCCAAGTAACTTTGGACAATTGCCTTTGAATATTCTCTAGTGTAGTGCCTAGCGTGATGTTGATTTTACATCTGTTGGAATAATAACACAAAGACCTCATAATAGGCTTTCTGAGTGAAATGATAGCTTCAGCCATCTGGAAATAGTTATAAGGTTTGTATTTGCACTTCTGATTTTCCTGGAGTATTCCTATCAGGCATTCAGTGCAAAACTTGAGCGTACAAGAATAAGCTGTGTCTACTTGCTTCTCTGTAAGTGTGACATGTACAGGAACTTCTACATGCCCTTTTTTTTTTCAAAGGGAAAAACTGTTGAGTACTTTAGCAGTCAATGACATCTGAAGTAGTCTGTCTGTGCTACTATTGCACAGTGCATCTCTTTAGCACTTCATATGAAAAGTTTCATCCAGATCTCTGGGTGCTGACTCATATCCTGCAGCATCACCCAGTAGCTGCTGCTTCTACCTGAACAATTCCCCAAGCTTGTTGCAGCAAAGATTTTATCTTCTGATACTGAGTTCCCATTTAAAAAAATGCATAATGGTTACTTCTGTTTCGGCAAGATCATTTAATTTTGGACTAAAACCTGGCCAACTGTATGGGCCCTAAATTATTATTTACCTTTTGTCTGAACTGTACTGTCCTTCCCTCCTCCAGAACTGTTGGTGAGATGGTTGTCTGCTCTTGAACAGTCTAAGGTCCACTGTAGTCAGGACACACTTCTAGAAAGTGGAATACATGTCTGAGAGGGCCTGATTCAGACCAGAGCCTTGCACTTCAGTCTCCCCCATCCCAGGTGAAAGTAGGAAACACCCTTCTGGTGTGATGCTTGGGTTTATCCTAATATTGAACAAAGCAATCTGTGGTTGAGAATTTTTCAAAAGTAGGAAAAATCATTTCACAGTTCTGTTTACAGCACCTGGGCTCATTATTGCTCAATTTAGTGGCAAAGTTTATGCTGATGTTTTTCATGCTGGCCAGTTGTCCCTTGACAATGCTACTGGAGGGCTGAACTTGTGACTGTACCTGCTTCAGTCTTCAGTTGAATTTCTGGTTAATTCACCCATACCTATTTTAAACAAGGATTAGGTTGTAAGGGATGGGTAGGCAATGACAATCTAGCTTCTCAGACATGCAATCCATGCACTCCTGTCCTCAGCACAGTTGTTTGTTCCCCTCTGAACACATCTCCCTGAAAGTTAGAAGTGGATGGCATTTGCTAGGCTACACTGCACAGTGTAGAATCTGAATTTCTGTATCCATTTCCATTTGAATCAACAATCCTAACAATGAGGTTACCCAGAGCACCCGAGGGGACAGGCCAGGGTGAGATACAAAGCCTCATTGAGAAGGAGCTATCAATTAGCAGCTGAACATTTACTATTCAAGCTACATTAGAAAGTAATTAAATTTAAGCAGTCCTTCATTCAAAGCTGCAGGGGCAAGTAAATAAACTTAGCAGAAGCCACAGCTATTAAATGAAGACATATGATACAGGCTGTCAACAGCAGTAAAAGACTTCTAGAAAAGAAACTCTTTTCAGATTAGGCTTGGGGAGGGAGCATAGCAGTGGACTCTGACCTCAGAAACCTTACTCTAGGCTTTGGAGGCACTTGCTCATGGCGTCCTAAAGTTGAAGTTTTGTTCTTAACAAAGGGCGGGGTTATAAAACCACAGTGTAACCTCTGCAAGCTGACAGCACTTATTCTCTGGGCACAGGATGAGTTTTCCAGGGCGTTACAAGTAAACCATTAATTTACATGTTCCAATGAATTAAACCAAACTCTTTAAAACGCAGGTGAAGTTTCACGGTGTGGGCATGCATGATTAGAGCAGCCATGCAAGATAATTTCTCTTTGCTGATGCAAGTGGAAGGCAGGAAAATAAATCATGGTGTCTTTAACAAAATGGTTTCGTTTCATCTGAGTCAAAGGTATTCAAGTGCTTTTGCTGAAATCACATTGGTATTGCATGATATTCCAAAGGGACAAGTTAAAATTTCATTAGTGCCAAGAGCATGCACTTCCAAGTCTTAATGTGTTTGAGCTTTTTCATGTTTAACACTGAATTTGCTGGGTTTGAAGATGTTTGTTCATTGTTCATAATAACTAAGCAACATTATGTGTTGCTTCACTTATTCTAGAGCCTATAAAACAAGTTGGAGCTCTAACAGCCACTGGCTCAAATCAAAATCTTTCATCCCCTCAATGGGACAATTATTTTACACTTACCCCTTACAGTGACAGCTAGTGCAGGCAATGTAGTTCATGCATTAAGAACTCTTGGGTACATCTCTATAGGTCTCATTCATCACCTAGATACCTGAGGTACCTTGTGGGGTTTAGTCCCATACTGCGCTGGTTAGCAACCTCTACCAATGCTGTTTGATACTTTGGTTCCCTTCATGAGATCTGAAACTTCAAAACTCTTAATGGGATCCATCACAGCTAATTTTAGCCATCTTCATATTAGACATACAATCTGAGCTGTTCTCTAGCCTCCCTTTATTGTCAAATAAGTTTGGCAGCTGCCTCTCTGCAGAGATTAATTTACACATTTCTCTAGGACTGAATCCTTTCTGAATCATCTCTAAATGAATCCTTTCTGTTTCAGGCTAGACAACCTATTTTTGAGCTGGCATAGACTGGGCCAGAGAAAATTCTGTCCATCTCCCTTTGTGTACTGTGATCGAAAAGGTGAAGGTGTTTCTCTGAAGTCTTTCAATTTTTCGGAATGCAGCTCTTAAAAAGAAGGCAAATCTCTGTGAGAAGTGCTTGTATTCACACTTACATTTCACTCCAGCTGCTGGTTCAATGACAGACTTATATGTACGTTCCATCAAAACACATTTTCAACTTGTTTTTTCTTCTTTGTGATTATAAAACTTTACAATAGTCTTTAAGGTCACACAAGTGATCATTCTACCAGGTAACTGAGTTCTCAACTGTCTATGAACAATTCAGGAAGGGACAGGGTGCATTTCAAAGGTGCTGCCCAGTGATTTAATAGGACTAGCTAGAGTACTAACTAGACTGGAACTTTGTTTTCCAGCCTTTTAGGAAAAGCATCCCTTAACAATTCAGACACTGTTTTCCAAACAGATTATTAGATTGTAGCTATCTTGCACTTAATATAGTGTATTTAAGATAATAAACCTTGCAAAACTCTTAGATTCAGAACTGTCAGATTGTAATCCTTTAGCTGACATTATCATAACTGGTATGCATTATCTAGAAAATATCCGTTTCATGCATCAGAACCCTAAACACCATCGTTTCTGGATAGCTGGGATAACATTGCAAGTTCCTTATGCAATGTATACAAATCTCTGACAAGCTGGGTCATGGATCTTATGTTCTCTTGAGCAGAGTTATATGTACAAAATCATATTGTGTTCTTTATTCTACCTCTTCTCCTGTTATCAAACTTTAATTATACTGAAAATATTTATTTTAGGACTTTTCCATGAGAAATTTTCATATATACTGGACAATTGCCTTCTCTTCATTATTTCCAGATTTACATTTATTTCAGCTTTCCTCTATCTTTTTTTTTTTTTTTTTAATGTGGACTCCTGTCCCTCTACAGTACATTTTATTTCTGTGAAAGCTGGTTTCAGTCATATTTTCAACCACCATCCATTTTCTACAAAAACAACAACCTTTCCTTTTTTCAAGATTTGTTTTTAGCTCTGTCTCAAGATTGGATGCTACTTATGTTTGTGCTCAAAATGGGAAGCAAGCAATCTCTCATGCTCCTTATTCTAGTCCAGTCTTGGCTGATTTTTTAAGGCTCCTTATGCTCTCTTGATTTTGCTTTGACTCTGTGATTTGGTAATCTAATCCACTGAGCACTGAGCTTTCTCTCCAACATGCTGAGACTGATCTGTCTCTGCTCTGCAGACTGACACCATTTTAAGTTTTTTTCCTAAGCTTTAGTCAAGACCTTCTAATTGTCTTTTGTATATGAGCCCTCAGAAGTCCTCCAGAGACTAACATTAAATTATGAGTGGTGCAAACTCTCTCTTCCTGTAAAAACATTGCTTGTGTGACTCAAAAATCCCAGAACTTTTATAAAGGCTTGAAGTGTTGCTTCCTTTTGGTTTCATGTACAAAACTTATCTCTCAAAGCTGGTATTCTTTCTGGTTATGCAGGAAGTCTTGGGACCCATATCTGATAAAAAAAATTCCTTTTGCTTACCTACACTTGGCCATTAAACAGATCTGGTGGCACTGCCTTGAGAATGCTAAATTTAACAGGTCCTCTTCATTTATCTTTTCTCTCCAATGTCAATTAATTTTCATACTTAAACAGCCACTGGATTTCTGTGGCTGTACTGGAGACTCTCCTCATTACCTTCTCCCCAGTGATTCTCTTTCTTATGATTAGGCACTGGTCTTTTGTGGTGAACTTTGTTTTTCAGCACACTACAAACGAGTCCATCAGAGTAACATTAAATAATATAAAAGTCAGAAAAAAATTTATAAAGGGGTAAGAATGTGGCTCTGTTTCCTAGTTAGTCTAATCAATGTTGGTACTGTTCTTAGTGCATTCTGGGAATAAATTTCTAGGCAAAAAGAAAGAAGAAGATATTGTGGGAGGTTTCTTGTAACTTGATAGTACATCACATGGTCTTTGACCTGCATCCCTCTACCTGAATTTGTGTTAAAACCTCTAGGTGGTTCACTGTAGCTCTCCAGAACTCCTCTGTAGATCAGTCCTCAGCACTGAGTGTGTCCAGCTGCACACAGCATCACAACCAGCAAAATCAGGGAAGCCATGAAGCTAAAGCAACATGAAAATCAAAGAAAATCCTACTTTGCTGTCACTTGGCAGAGAGTCAATTACCAGAAGATACTGATATCTTTTGGCTCAACCCTGCTGCCATTGTCAATGTCCACAGGAAAAAGAAAAGAGTGAAAAATCCCCAAAGCACACAATGTTAAGTCTGACCTTTCAAAACGACACTCTTAAAAAACTGATGGCAATTACAGCCTTAACATTACATCCATAACTGTGCACATTCCTCCACATCAAACAGATATTGGAGGCATTATTAAAGCTCAGGTGTAAATATCAAATTCCCTGTGGATTTTTATAACTTTTTTTAGGAATCAGGCAATTGTTTCTTTTTATTTGAAATCCTTCAGGTCTGTAATGCCTTGGAATACTTAACATATTTAACATGATGCATTATTCCGTATCCCTCTCTGTTACATAGGTTGCTTCTTCAACTTGTATGACACAGTGTCCCAGGGGGAGAGACATCAAGAGGAAATATGGAAAAGGAGATATGCTTTTGAATTTCACGAGGGTAGCCAGGATGAGAAGCAAGGACAGGTGCATTGTATGTGTGATAGTCTGCAAAGTAAGGTCCTTGCACCAGATAGGAAAAGGGACAATTTGGGGGTGGTTGTTCAACAGTCTGTTTTTTAACTGTACAGGACAGGAATGTCTAAAAAGATCATTCTCCACAGTAAGGCCCCAATATTTTAGGGGTGCTTAATGCAGGCTAGTGGAAGCTGTTAGGAACCAAATTCTCGCTGAAAATGCAGACACTTTATCTAGAGGCTTAAACACATGCTGAGTGCCTTTGAAAATTTATGCTCTTTTTTTCTTCTTTTTTTTTTTTTTTAAAAAAAAATCAAAACCATGCATGCATACCAGAGCAAGGCAAATAGACCAGGCAATGGGGGTGGCTTGTAATGAAGTATAAATCAGGTGTCCAGTACATCTGGATCGGCTGTGATATCTCTTTCATGAAATCACTGGCAACAGAGTGGCAGATAAGGAGTATGAAACAGGAAATCATCAGCAGGTTTTGTTCTGTGATTTGCTCCAGTGATACCGAGACAATATTGGCTGCATTCCCACAGGGCACAAATAATGCAGCAGTTCAGAAAGCCTGACATTAGTACACAAAAATATGATGATACCTGCCAAATTTCCCGGTGCTGTGATAATGTAGCTCTAGCCAGCTGCTCAATTTACTTCTTGTAAATCCCTTTCAAAGTATAAGGGAAAAAAAATCCACAGTGGGCAGTGTCCAAACCTGACCAGCCTCTTCCATCTTTCACCCTGTAGTGTATCCAGCCGGGTTTTGGAGGTGAGACTGAAGAAGCTATGGCTTGTTGAACCTTCAGGATTCCCTTGTCAACCACTCATAGGGATCTATAGTGTCTTTACGCTTCCAAGAGCTCCTAGAGGCAGGTATTGGCCCAACCAGCCACTGGAGAAAGGGTGATTCTGCCCCTATTAGGGAGAGCATTTGTATAAGGTCTGCTATATCAACCAGCAGCAGACCCCATATCTATTGCCAGGGTTTTGGGGGAAACTTATGAAGAAATCATCCAGGTATTTACTGCCTAGGTGCTTCTAGCCCCACACTTTGAGCATGGGTATCCACAGGCACTATGGATGTACAACTATGCACTGCAGCTGAGTGGATTATGCTTGAGATGTGTATGTGATTGAAATGAAAAGAGCACTCTTACAAGAGTCTACATAGAGTTTGCTTTATCTTTCTCGTCTCTGGGTAAGTTTGCAAATTTTTCCCCCCTTTCTTCACCCATATACTTTCTTCACTGCATATAACTAAATCGCCATTTCCCACATATAACACACTTCATGACTTGACTCAAAGCCTTCAAGAATGATGTTGACCTAGAAAAAGAGTTGCTGAATAGTACAAATCCATCAATTTTGGACGTGGAACATTTAGATTTCTCTAAATGGCATTTTTTTTTCTCCAGCTGAAATTTTTTGTCCAGTTGGAAGAAGGAATGTAGGTACATACCTGGGATTGCTGGAATCCTATCAACCTATCAGATCAGCAGAGCTTTGGCTTGACTCTGAAAATGCAGAATTGCCAGTCAAACTCAACAAATCTGACGTTTTGGGATTTCCTGCAAAGGTAGTGCTTGCACACAGCAAATCAGACACTTCACAAAGCACTGGGCTCAGAAGTACACAGCACAAGTACACATTTCTAGCCAGGAAACACTGAAAGAAAATGTGTGGCTGCTCTACTATTGCGCCACACTCTAGTATCACCATCGGTCTGCAATGTAAATGCAGCAATTCTGTGATCTTCAGCAATACACAGAAACATCCCAGTCAAGTTATTGAAAAAGAGCAGTTGTGAATTGGTGTATGTTTTATCAGGCATGAGTGAAGGAATGTGTTTGTACATGGCAGGAGTACTGTTCAGAGTGGGCTGTTACCAGCCATAAATCTAAAAAGAACCCTAAATCCCTTAACAGGCCTTAGATTATTCACGTATTTTGCCCTACAAGTTTGTATTTTCTCTGTGTAAATAGCACATCCTCGATTCATGCAATTTTTTTACGTTTCTTACTGGTATAGCAAACTAGTATCAAGCTTTGTAAAAATAAAGATTTATGAAATTTAATGAATGCTAGTTCAGCTTTAAAGTAAAACTGTTGCAATAATAATGATATTTTATCAAGTTGACTCTTAAATCTGGGATAGAAAAACTCATTCTGGTTTGAAAGTAGGCATGCAAAATTCTGAGGCAAAACAAAAACAATTAAAAAGCAAAAGAAATGGGCTATTTTTGAATGTTACAGCTAAAGTCAGAATACATGTGCCAGTTTCAGGCATCATTGTGAAAAACAGAAAATATAAGTTGGCAAGGGAGTGGTCCATCATATTGTTTTATTAGGCTTTTCAGTCAGCTTCCTGTTTTTAACATTTAGAAAGTTACTTCTGAGACATCACAGTAATGTCATTCATATCACTTTGTAGGTCTACTGCCACCAAAATGTATAGTCAAAAAGAGGTACTTCACACTGCAGGTGCGAACGCTGTTTGCAAAACTGTCTCCATCTGTTAAATGAAAACAACTCTGAATGAAATGGATTAGAATGTAAATTGTTTTAAATACCCATATAAATAAATTCTTCCGTATTCTTGTAACTATGCTGATTATCCAGAGGAAACCTCCTTGTCTTGTAAAGTATCTTTTTTTAACAACTTAATATCTCATGGTTCCCAGGTGCGATGTTTTGAGATTTTGAATTAATACATTCAATTATAGAATGAAGAGATGTGCAGAAGACATACTCTAGATTACATCTACAGACTAAGATTACGTTGTGCTTTAACTCAATTTAGACTGTCATGTGACAACAGTATACTCTGTGTCTTGACAAACTTAAAAAGAAGGTAGGCATCATACATACGGCTTGAGATTTTGTTCCTAAAATCATTGGCCAAATCCCCCAAAAGGTCCCCAACTCATCCAATTCAACTCCTTAATTAATTTAAATATAAACTCTGCATTCTGAATACAGTCACCTCATCCCAAGGTGATAGTACTTGAAAATTTGAAGGAACTGAAGAACAGATGATTAAAATCCAGGCAAAATTTATTATAATAATTCCAGAATAATCTTAAATATTTTTCCTCAAACTTTGCAGAAATGTCCTCATTCATTTTCAGCATGATTGGGCAATTTTCAGTCTAAAACTATCTTTCCAATAGAAATGAAATATAAAGTTATAATAGGATTTAATGACTGTGAAAGCAGTCTATAACTACACTGGAAGAAAAATTTACTATTTCTTCAAAATACACAGCAATCTATCTACCTGCCAACTCCCTTAACATATAGTATGTATAAATTTGTGTATTAAAAAGAAGTACCTAAGGGTTTGCTTCTGACAGGTGCTGAGTGCCTGACAGAAGAAGCTCAGGAGCTGTCAGGATCCTACTCAAAATACATAGTTTTCACAGACATCAGGATAACTATGAAAGAATGTTTCTAACCTCAAATAAATACTGGTTTACCAACTTCACTTTCTGATATGATTTGAAAGAAAACATTATTGTTTATACATAAGAGATTTCCTTTCTTTTTTCTTTTTTTTTTTTTTTTTTAATTTAAACTTTGAATTTATAGATAGAATTCTGTTTAAGGTTAAGTAACATTTTTGTTTGTTTGTTTGCTTTTATGTGCAGTTTCCCATCACTGAAAGTATGGGAACTGAAAAATTCTCGGGAAATTTTTATTAATTTGCATCTAGGCCCAGAGTCAGGATTTGACTGAGATGCAATGCGAATGTTCTTTTAACATCAAACCAGTTCGGAGGAAGTCTCTGGCTAACCAGGTAGGGATGTGTCTCCAAACTTCTGCTGGCCCTTTGTAATCTGAACTATAATCAAATGCTAAACATCAGAACTTCAACTTTTGTCACAGCATTGTCTAAAGCACTGCCAAACCGCTAGTGAATCCTGCTGAAAAATTTCTTCAGACAGAAAAAACCAGATGATTACTCTTTACACTTATGAAAATCAATGAATTAATGTTATCTCCAAGGTTCAGCTTTTGTACTTCTGGCTCATTCAGACTGCAAGCTTACTATGACTGAAATATAGAATCATAGAATAATAGAACATTTTGGGTTGGAAGGGACCTTTAAAGTTTATATAGTCAAACCCCCCTGCAATGAGCAGGGACATCTTCAGCTAGATCAGGTTGCTCAGAGCCCTGCACAACCTGGCCTTGAACGTTTCTAGAGATGGGGCATCTACTGCTTCTCTGACCAACCCGTTCCAGTGTTTCACCACTCTCATCATAAAAAATGTCTTCCTTTTATCTAGTCTGAATCTATCCTCTTTTAGTTCAAAACCATTACACCTTATCCTATCACTACAGACCCTACTAAAAAGTCCTCCGTCTTTCTTACAAGCCCCCTTTTAACTATTGAAAAGATGCAATAAAGTCTCCCTGGAGCCTTCTCTTCTCCAGCTGAACAACCCCAACTCTCTCAGCCTTTCCTCACAGGAGAGGTGTTCCACTCCTCTGATCATTTTTGTGGCCCTCGTCTGGACCTGCTCCGACAGGTCCATGTCTTTCTTGTACTGAGGACTCCAGAGCTGGATGCAGTACCCCAGGTGGGGTCATAACAGAATGGAGTAGAGGGGAAAAATCACCTCTCTTGACCTACTTCTTTTGATGCATCCCAGAATACAGTTGGCTTTCTGGGCTGTGAGCGCACAGTGCTGGGTCATGTCCAGCTTTTCGTCCATTAGTACCCCCAAGTCCTTCTCCGCAGGGCTGCTCTCAATCCCTTCATTCTCCAGCCTGCATTTATACTGGGGTTTGTCCCAACCCTGGCACTTGGCCTTGTTGAACCTCATGAGGTTCACTGGGCCTACTTCTCAAGCTTGTCCAGGTCCCTCTGGATGGCATCTCCTCCCTCAGGTGTGTCAACTGCACCACTCAGCTTGGTGTTGTCTGCAAATTTGCTGAGGGTGCACTCAATCCCACTATCTATGTCATTGATGAAGATATTAAACAGTACTGCTCCTGGCACAGACCCCTGAGGGACACCACTTGTTACTGATCTTCATCCCAACATTGAGCTGGTGACCACTATTCTCTGGATGTGAACATCTAGCCAATTTCTTATCCACTGAACAGTCCATCCATCAAATTCATTTCTCTCCAATTTAGAGAGAAGGATGTTGTGTGGAACCATGTCAAAGGCCTCACAGAAGTCCAGAGAGGTGACATCTGTAGGTCTTCATTTGTCCACTGATGTAGTCACTCCATCATAGAAGGCCACTAGATTGGTCAGGCAAGACTTGCTCTTGGTGAAGTCATGCTGTCTGTCCTGAATCACCTCCCTGTCCTCCATATGCCTTAGCATAGGTTCTAGGAGGATATTCTAGGAGGATTTTTTCCATATAATTGCTTTAAACTTGCCTTTGCAGTCATTTTACATGTTTACCAAGTCAGTTCCCAAATTCAAACCAGATTTGTGTGTGCATGTACGCTTGTTTCTCTGTTTGACTATTTTTGTAAACTGTAGAAAATAAACTTCAGATTACACTGACAGATTATATCATAGAATTTATGCAGAGGACAGTCTATGTGTGAGATAAGGTAAAAAAGAAAATTCACACAGCTTAACACACTTAATTTAAATCTTTGTGCCTAATTTTATGCAGATTACATGTAAACACAGATAAGTATGATAAGACACAGCATTGCTGAAGTCTACTAACATTTTTGCATACATGAGAAAATTACTGGCACTACAATAACTTTGTTGGGAAGCTATGCCCAAGTAACTCCCCGCATATGACTCTGAAATAAAAGTGACTATTCTGGAATGATTATTCTCCCTCGGAAGCAAAGTAATTATTCTGGAATAAAATTACTTTTATTCTGGAACTGAATGTCTGCACTGGGGAGTTATTCCAGAATAGTTAAATTATACCAAAATAGCAATAACGGAAGTTATTACAGACTACTTCTGCTAGTTAATTTCCCCCATGTAGTGCAGACCAAAGGTTGAGTTACACCAGAATGTATTACACATAATTATGTGATCGATTGCTGTAGAGTAAGAGGGATTTTAAAAAGGAATGACTCCCGTTTAAGACAATTCCATACTCCTCCTCCCCTCCAAAATAAAATCCCAGTTAATTAAGCCCTGCAGCTAAGAAAGCTTTGATAAAAAAACTGTGTAAGTTCCAGAGCAGGACATTAAATTATTGTAGCAAATCCCATTCACATTAGAAGGGACATCTATGGTTGGCATTACCCTGTTTACTGTCTCATATATGTGTCATCCTATTGGGTTGTCCTCCTTTTTATTCACAGTGACTCCTGTCATTGTACTCAGGAAACAAAAACCTCTTGTGTGCTTCTCACCAAGCTACAGGATGTTTCAATAGCTTTCACTTTGTGTCCTGCAAAGCATGCAAAACCAGGGAACATCTCCTAAATCTGCCTTTCGTGCACTTGGTGCCTCATCTAGCTAATGAGAAACAGAGGAGGGAGAAAAGAGGGAACTTCCAGCACTTAGGAACAGGTACTTAGAGGTAATTAAACAAAATAAACTGAAGGTCCATCGATATGACAGATATCAGCTTTGTAGGGAGGCAACATAATAAGGATAAGCTTGTGGGGTTTTGTCAAACCTCTACCTAAGGCTTTTCTTTTCCTTTCAGTCATAGGAGCTGGAGAGTTGAGTGAAGTCCAGGATTTGGACTTCATAAAAACTAAGGCTGGTCCACACAATTAGGACTCTGGACAGAGTTTTAAAATAAGAAACATCCACTTGCACTCCAAGGGCTTGCTCCATTTTGCTGTGGTGTGTACCAGCCGTAGCTTATCTCCCCTGACTCCCCAAGGGTGTTAAATGAGCAGCACTGTCAGGGTCACAGTCCCATTCTGCAGAGCTCTGTCATGGCTCTGGAAGCCTCTGAAAGATTTATGTTAGCTACACAGAAAAAGAACTCAGAGAAAACATGTGTGAGGGGAGAGGTGAGGGGGAGTTTGGTGGCACCTGTGCATACCACACTGGAAAAAAGCCCCCACTGCAACAGACTGCTCCTGGATCTGACATCTAGGTGTTTTGACTGGTATGTCTAGGTGTCTTCCCTGTTCATGCTCTGACATGAAAGCTCCCATTTCCATGTCAGATAGTCTAATCCTTGCAGACTATCTGGCCTTAAAGTCCTTATTTTATTTGCTGGCAACGCACTTGCAGTATGTTAATGTTTTCTTGACACCCAGTCTTTGCTGGCTATCATTATTTTTAGTGGGAATTAGCACTATAAAGGAATGAAATCTCACTTGCAAGAGATAGACAGTACTTAACCACTAACATGATACATGCTTTGTTTTGGAAGTCATATTCTCATCTGCTCCCAGGTGTTTTTCAAGTAATTGGGTTAATCCTGCAAAACCCAAGAACAAGGTGTTATGTGGTTTGGAAGCTTCTGATTTTCAGAGGTGCAGTGGTGAATTGAGTGTCCCTGTTCGTTGCATTGTAAAATTTCAGAATATCTAAGAAAAAAAAAGTAGAAAAAGCTAATTGTATTTGTCATCTACAGTTGTGAAGACATGCTTTTGCCCAGTTAGCAGGATATGTCATTTTCTAGCTTTCAGATGCCTGACTTCAACTATGTAGCCTGACAACCTATGGAAACAAGACTTGGGTGATCATGCTGTCAGCATGAGTCTATATGTCTATTGTCCTCTGATAACTTTTGTACACTTTGGTTGATGTCAACGAAATGTGACTAAGGAATCCAAAGTCTCCAGCAGAGCGGTGTTCCTATGACTTCTCTGGAAGTAGGTGCTCATTGAAGGAGACAGACTCTATATGACTGCAGTGTTAGCTAAACTCCTAGAGAATGTAGGCGGAAGAGGAAGGTACTACAGGTGTGAGAAAGGCTTCAGTAAGAGATTGTGCTTATTTCACCCAAGTAAACCAGTTATGAGACACAGACATACAGAGAACCATATTTCACCTGAACTATTTATTTTCTGGTTAATTTCTCTGCATCTTTGGTCTACCTTTTTTTTTTTTTTTTTTTTTTTTTTTTTTTTTTACTAAAAGCAACAAAAATTAATGTAGTTATCAACAAAAGGTTGTATCATCTTGTTGCTGGAATGGCCACTAGTTTTGCCAAAGCAAGAGTTCAATAAGATCTTCAAAGCTACAGGAACGTATATGCAATGCAGTGGCACCCAGGATGGGCATGCAAAGTGTTACTTCTGGTCTTTGGGAAATTTTTGAAGTGTTAATATCAAGTGAATCAAGTGAGATATTCAAAAACTTAATCATGTTATCTGGCACCAAAGTGAAATGGTTCAATTATTCTAAATGGGATCTATTGAGTGCTGAGCCCTTTGGAAATCTTGCCCATCAAGAAGCCTGATAAATGGACAAGTCTGCTCTATAGCATATGTTAAAATTTCACTTCAGTTTTTGTCCTCTTTATATTCGTCTCACCAACTCTGTGTGTGCAAGATGTTGGGTGTGCACATTCCTTTCTTCACTCCTCCTCCCAGAAAGTCAGGCAAATTGCACATTGGTGTTCCCAACAATGTTCTAGCATAACATTTGTCAAAAATAAATGATCTGTGTTGCAACTTTGTCTATTATTTCTCACAAAGTTCATCAGGATAATGGTAACAGAGGATACTACTATGGAAAACACCCACTGCTTGGCTTTTCCAGTAATTTAAGGAAATTTAATAGTACCTATGTGCTCTGAACAGGGAACAAAGACTGTATTTCATTATCAGAATATTGCTTCATTTTAAGACTTTGATACAATTGTATTACAGAGTTTACTAGTCTAGTCTGATATTAAGACATTGGTGTCCTGGTTTAGGCTGGGATAGAGCTAATTTTTTTCTTCTTTGTAGCTCAAATAGTGCTGTGCTTTGGATTCAGTATGGGACTTGGTATGAGAAGAATGTTGATAATATGCCAATGGTTTTTGTTGTTACTAAGAAATCAGGACTTTTCGACTTCTATGTCCAGCTAGTGCACAAGTACACAAGAAACTGGAAGGGAGCACAGCCAAAGCAATGGACTCAAATTTGCCAATGGAATATTCCATATCATACGATGTCATGCTCAGTATATAAATGAGGGTTGACCGTGAAGCTCATTCTTGCTTCTGGGATTGCAGTTTCGGAATTCTCTCTTCTCTGGGATCGCTAGCCAGGAAAGGGCTGGGCAGTGGTTGGCAATTGCACTGTACATTATTCGTCCGTATTTTCTGTTATTACTATTATTATTATAATTATTATTTTAACTTTATTTAATTTCAATTATTAAATTGTTTTTATCTCAACCTATGATTCTCCTTACCTTTATCCCTCCAATTCTCTCCCCATTCCCCTGGGTGGGGGAGGGAGAGCAATCAGCTGCATTGTGTTTGACTGCTGGATGGGTTTAAACCATGACAGTTGGAAATTTAACGTGGTTACACCAACTTCAGCTTATTAAGTCTCCTTGCTATATATATCTACTACTTTTAGGCGTGAGGCAGTGATAATAGGTAGGAACCCAAACTACTGCAGTCATACATTAACTGATCACATATTAAAAAATGACAGAGTAACAGGCAATACAAGTCAGATGAAGTGGCCTCCAGCTCATGACCTTCCTGGTTAGCCTTTCCATTGCAAGAGAAAAGAGATTCCTGTAACTTATGCAGTGGTTCTCCAGTCTCTACTCCCCATCTCCTTTGTGCTCTCAGACCCTTTTTCTACTACATTTTTTGCTTTTAAATTACAGTACTGTTAACACTGAATAAATGCAGTTTTATGAAATAATTAAATATTGAAGTTATTTTAAATCAATTAAATAGTAGATATACTGCCTATACTTAAATGTTCTTGTCATGGAAGAATTCAAGTGAGTCTTTTCTGTTCCATTTTTAGTGTCTCTCCTGAGAAACTCCAAGTCTGGGATGTCTTGTTCCTTCTTTGCCACAGTGTCATTCATGCCTTTGTTTTACAAGGTGTTACATCCCTAGTTTTACTGTATCCCATCCACAGTAATTGAGGCTCTGAACAGTCACCTCTCTGTACTGACACAGAAGGGGTAACAAAGAGAAAAAGCTGCATGAGGTCTGCTGGTTTAAGCAAAGCAGGGTCTATGTCCACAGTATGGTGTTACTGATGCTATAGTCAGGATGAAAAAAATCACTGTTTCCCTACCCTGGCTGACTACCTGGTCCCTGCTATTTGTTTCCCTTCAGCTCCGGGGTAAAACTGAAGTTACTTTACCATTTTATACCTACCTAACACACTGATGTCAAATCTGCTATGATAATTTAGGCTACCATCTCATTCTAAAACCTGCCATTGACAAGTGACCCCGCAGTCTTCATAAATTCAAAGACTTTTAGACTATGGGGTCTGTTATGATCTTTTAATATGACCTCCAGCACAAAACAGACCATACTGTTCATACTTTTTCTCCTTGGACTATGCCTTTACAAGAAGCAAGCAACAACCAGGAAAACAAAACAAGATGCTACATGCTAGGTATTCTTCTCCAGCTGACTTGATTACCTCTCTACCCATAAGCACAAGTCTGAGGACATTTGGTTTCTGCCCTTTAATAGCTTCTCAGTTAGTAAAAACAGATTTAAGAAAGACAGCGCTCTTCTCACAACAGATTTTGATGGATGCTAGCACATTAAATGTCAACCAGAAGAGAAATTTTCTTGTTGGGGTCATTTGCTATTGTATTGTATTGTGCAGTGTGACTGCTTATCTCAGGTTGCAGAGGTTACTTGCTGCAGGGAAGGCTGAGAATGTCATTAGTGCACTGTGCCCTGAGATAACCTGCAGCATATCATTAAACCATCTAATGACTGTATGGCCCATTGACCTCCATCACTCATTTGCTAACAATGTTTGTTATTTACAGGCACTAGGGAAATTACTGTTGAGTTATTACTCACCCTCCTCTTGCTGCTGCCATCACAATACTTGTGTTATCCAACAGGAAAATTTAGAAAGCCAGTAAATTGGCTTTAATGATATGATCTGGTGTGCATATGAATTAAGTCTGTGGGTGTGTTTACTGAGTCCCCTCTGTCGTCATCCCTCCTCTCACCCCACAATATTCTGGTATATCACTTTTGTCACTGAAATTATATTTTCACTTAGCCATGTCTTGCTATCCAGCTTTGGGTTCCACTAGCTGAACTTTTCTTTTAAAAGCATGTTATGCAACAATCTGAAATGGAGGTGAATCCAGTGATGGAAGAAGCTGAACACATAAATAATTGGCACCTGTACTGAAAATGTCACTTTACCCCAAGACTGTTAAAATAGAGCAATTGAAATTTGTAAATTACTATCTTTTTCCGCTGATGTGAAGAATTTGCTACCCGTCTTATTAAAACACTGCTTCCATTAAACCAGGTATTTTCAAAGGCACTTAAGGTTATCAGGCAGTTAAACCTTACTGGAACTGAAGAATATTGGCTTTGATTTTTGTTTGTTTGTGGGGTTTTGAAGTGGGGGTGGGTGTCGAGGAAGTGAAGATAAGGCAATGGTTTATTTAAACTATTTTGCAGTGAATATGCAATACACAAAATTGGTGGTGTTTTCAATAAATACTAAGCTTTCCTTGTGGTTAAAGGTCTATTCAGCAAGCTAAATTAACCAGCTGTTTATTCCAATTATAAGCAATTGAACTTTTCTTTGAGGTAAATCAGGGTTAAAGAAGAACGTGAAATACATATAGAGTAATATTCCAATCAAGTGCTTGCTTGAAATCTCACAGAGAAGGGTGTAGCTTTCACTGCCTTCAGTGAATTATGACAGTACAGAACAAGGCATTGTGTACTGCTAGAATTAATTAGCATTGCTGGCTCCATTCTAGGGTGACTAGATGTCCACAGCCAAAGCAGGACACCTATCTGTGGCTGCCAGAATTTCAAAAGCAATAGGACAACAATATGCAAATAAAGCCAAATTATATTGGTACTGCAAAAATGGCTTCAGCTTTTGGGATTTTCCTGTGTAAAAGGGAGTAGTAACATAAGTGAGGGTGCTTGCATGGCTTCAGTGGTATTTGTGCTTGAGAGAGTTTGATTCTGTTACCTGACATACTGCAGTTTTCCTTTTTAAAGCAGGAGTAAGTATGCTGGGTTCTTCAAAGTCCCAATCATTACCACGTCATCGCTTCAATTCACCATCTGTAAAGTGGTGTTAATAAATAATGATATTGTAAAGGTAACAGTGTGACATACACAGGTCATACACAGGACATACAGGTCCCTGTACCTGGGATACAGGTTCAGCAAGAATAAATAATCAGGATAGCTAAGGACATTCTGGGCATTAACTCAAATCAGTCTACTGAGTACAACAGTTTAAGGATGACATTAACAAGACATGGTATTAAGAGACCAAATAGCAATTTACAAAGCTGAATAAAGTTACAAGCAAACAGAAAGGCACTTGCTGCAGTCTAATAATACAAAGCTGATCATAACGTAGGATACACCAACAGCTGGGAAAAGCTTAGCATGAAGTTGTACAGAAGAAGTACCACAGCTTAATGACACATCAGCTGAGCTACAGGAATTGGCTATAGCAGCATTCTTTGCCACCAGCAAATATCTAAATATCTAAAATGCATTAATCTAAACCACAGTGAACTTGCTACGCTGCAGTAATTTCACTTAATTTTGTGTCACAGCACATAAAACTTTTCACCAGGTTTCATTTAAGCCAATATTGGTTTATGCACTGACTTCAAAACTCTGCATCCCCAGCACAGGAAATTCAGTGGGGACATACAACTTAATGTTGCCTTCATTAAATTCCAGAGTGAAGACCCTCACATCTGAATCTCCAAACTCTTGAAGAAATACTAACCCAACAGAAGTCCCTTTATTTTCTTTCAATCTGGTCAGTCATTTAATAGACCAGCTCTCTATGGTTTCAGTGAAATTGCCACCATACCACACTATAAAGTAAATCTACTGTTTTTTAAGCCAGGAAATATTCTGATAATCAGTCCAGACTGCTTCTGAGTACAGGCCTGAGAAGAGGACCCAACACAGATCTTTTAGGACTTGCAAGCTTATCATGAAGATTTAAAATGACACAGAAATCATAGCCCCTGCCAAGTCATTTAAATGGTTACATTTCCTCCATGTATAAAAGGCTGCTTTTAATTTGGGATAGTCTTGCTTTAGCTCTCAGCCATAAGAGTTCATTATGACTCCTCCTGATCTGTTAATAAACCACTTATTCAGATCTCTTTATGCTTCTAAGTGTGAAACTGTAAACTCTCATTTTGAATGGAACACTGGCTGCTTTCTCTGTTATCTTTTACTTCTGTGGTAAGTGAAACTTTACCAAGAGTTGACATGTAATTAACATGAAAAATAATGCAGTAAATGACTCTTATCCAAGCAGAAGCCCAGTGAAGCAGTGAGATGGTAACAGCACAGGGTAAGCCCTTCCCTGCAAGGGACCAGGTCTACAGCAAAAGAATTCCTTGTAAACAGCTGTTGGTGTATCATCTTAAAAATGTAATGACAAAGAAGTGATAAGGGGCAGGGAGCAGGGCATGCTTTTATTGTAAGTGGATCTGTCTCAACTAGTGAACAAGTTAAGAAGTGGGCATCTTAGGAAAAAAGAGCTCATGTGATGCAGAGAGGAAGATATGTCAAAGTGAATGATTCTAAGCTCCTTCAGAAATCCTCACTGATCTTCAAAGAATGGCCAGGCATGATGAAGAAATTGAGTTAGGGTTATAGAACAACACTGTATATATCTTATACTATCAGATTTCAGATCAACTATGTATAGAATAACTTCTGTGGGCATTGTGCCTGTTTGTTTTTAACTACCACATGTCCTTGGAGGGTCAATTTATAAATCTGGAGAACCTGCAAGATTTGGGAGCTGAGAAAGGTGTGCTTAAGTTACTAGACAATCAGGGAACAACAGCCCTAGTCTTGTGGAACAGCACTGCAATATAATCTTGTGTCTACCAGGAAATAATGGGGTGGAAGGATCATGAGGGAAAGGTGGAAGGGAAAGGTGGCAGTATTCTCAGATCAAGGGAAGGCATGGGACTAGCTTCCTGGAATTTGAGCACATCAACCTGGTAAGCTTTTAGGTAAGAAACGTTCACCCACAGCTATGTGACAGAAATCTCTATTTTATAATTACTTACAGACTGTGACAAAACTACTTCTTGCCTTTCTCTCAGTTTAACCAAGGAGGCTAACAAGTGTGAGGCTGACCAGTCAGGAGTCCAGCGAGGGATCCAAATTCAAGATGAAAAAATATGAGAACAAATGATCATGTTTTAGCTGGAAATTTATCTCTTTTGGATGCAAGCCCCTCTGGATTCCATCATTAAATGCACAACAGTCTGCTTTTCAATGGCACTTACACGTAATAATTGGTGTGGTGCTGATATTAACTATGTTGGATACTGCACTTCTCTTTTTGGTATCCTTCAGTACTTTACTGCTTCCTTGGCAGTCTACAGAGGTGATAATTATGTGTAGAGTGGGTTTGCTGAGGGCTTTTTTTTAAAAAAACTTAGTAGCTATTGTGTATTTCTGTCACAGCTTTTATTATGTTCCGGTGATGGTTTGACAATTTTTATTTTCAAATTGACAGTTCTGATAATGATGTACTACTCAGGAAATCTGTAAATCTTCTGGTGGATAAATCCTCTGTATATTTTTGTTTAATGTATTTGGCAGCATTGTAATGGATTTAAAATTACATTTATTGTGCGTGTTACTGTGTGACAAGGGATGGATTTCAACTACTCCTTTCCCAGGAAACACAGCATTATTACTTGATGCAGAAATACTGCTTTTACATATAGGCTACTTATCACAATTTAAACTTGCCCTCTGACAGTGATTCACATAAACCTTGTGTGCTCTGTGGCCAAACTGGAAAGCTCAGCAAGCACTGAGTATTATCAGATTCTCAGGCTTCAAGGGAAAATGTACGGATTATGATTACATTAAAGCTACTGTTCCTGTTTCTTGCTGTACCACCTTAATATTGACCAGTCTGAGAGCATCTCCCACTGTGACCCACGTGGAGCATCTCTGTCTGACCTTGTCTACTTTTCACACGCATCTGACTGCAGCAGGGGAGGAGGGAAATGAGAACAGAAAGGCAGGACACCCAACATCTCTCTGCTCCTGGGCATGTCAAGGGAAGATTTTTTTGATGAGTTCTAATCACTCTGATTTGCTATTAAAATCTGATTTTGCATCTGAAAGCATACCATATCCTAACCTGCTGGATTAGATTTGGCAAACAAGTCAATCTCACAGGCATCTGTCATGGGAAAGGCAATGATATTACCAATCCCAGAATTGTACAGGAGCCCTTTCCATCAAATTCACATTCAGGTCCCTTAGAAATCATTCTCCGTGTTTATGTAACACCCTTTTCATACTGAGAGACTTTGTGGATATATTCTGTGAGAGACTTTGAATACACTAGGGGTCCAGGGATAGCCCACAGGACTTTTGATTAGTTTTCATAAGTTAATCATGAATCATGATTGCTTCAACCCACACTTACCTATTCCTGGCAGAGCTCCTCTTAACAGCAGCTACTCTTCACAGCATCTTGGTGCTTTTCTAGCCTCCCACCAAACTGCGGTGTCATCAGGGAGACTTACAGTCCTTAAACAGATGCTCTATCAAATTAATGTCCCTAACTTCATTATCACAACAAATGCATTCACTTCAGCTTCTTCATAAGTTATGTCTGTCAGACTGCTGGCTTGTCAGTTAATTAGCCAGCATGGGCTAGTCAACAGTCAGATGGGCTTCCATGCTTTTCCTCCTCTTCTCCTTCCTCACCAACTGCACATCCAAGAGGCATTGCCTACGTATAAGCATGGATGTTATTAACATGTGTGGCAGCACAACTTCCTCTCTTCTGTCCACCTGTGGTTCCCCCGTGGCTCCCACTCGCCTGGGGCCACCAAGGGAATAATGTTTCCCCCAGATTCCTGTCCTTTTTGTTCCATACAAAAAAACAAAACAAAACAAAACAAAACAAAACCAAAAAAATCCCAGAACAAGTAAATGAAACATTTTCATTATAAAATGTTACAGAAAGGGCATGGGAACATTACAATTCAATCAGAAGATTTACTTTTGGCTTTGATGTTTTTCCCCTGTGATTTAGACCTGTCTTTCCTCCATATTCCTTTATTTAGTGTGTGGGTGCAATGGCAAGAACACAGAAAAAAATTGATTTTCCCCTTTTTTCTTTCTTTATTCCCCTTGGTGAAACTTGCAGAACAGTTTTTGGTTTCTTTTCCTTTTCTTTTCTTTTCTTTTCTTTTCTTTTCTTTTCTTTTCTTTTCTTTTCTTTTCTTTTCTTTTCTTTTCTTTTCTTTTCTTTTCTTTTCTTTTCTTTTCTTTTCTTTTCTTTTCTTTTCTTTTCTTTTCTTTTCTTTTCTTTTCTTTTCTTTTCTTTTCTTTTCTTTTCTTTTCTTTTCTTTTCTTTTCTTTTCTTTTCTTTTCTTTTCTTTTCTTTTCTTTTCTTTTCTTTTCTTTTCTTTTCTTTTCTTTTCTTTTCTTTTCTTTTCTTTTCTTTTCTTTTCTTTTCTTTTCTTTTCTTTTCTTTTCTTTTCTTTTCTTTTCTCTTTTATTTTCTTTTTTTTTTTTTAAAAAAAAGAGACCATTCACTCTCTAGTTTGAAAAAATCAGGCATTGGTCTGTTTTTACTCTAGTGAGTAAAGTGTTGTTACTGCTGAACAGAGTGACTTTTTCTCTAGAATAGTAATCATTGATGCAGATGTTATATCAGCATAACTAAAATAGAATCAGTTTTGTTTTTTCCTTACCTGCAGTAGCTATAGCTGCCAACTTTTCTATGCAAACAAGCCATCCTAATGTCGTACCTGGATCATGGTTTTGCAGAAACCTTTGAGACAGCTGTCCTTGCCCATTAGTATCAAAGCATTTCTATGGCTGCCTGACATACAGTGGGGTGATTAACGTAGTCTAATCTGGCTGTAGTGCCCCGTTGCCACTAAAGACAGAAAGTTGCACCGTCTGAAAGACCTCTGCCTTGTAAATACTGAACCAGAGACCCTACTGAATGGGAACTTTTCTGGTTAATTTCAATGTACTAGTGAAATCTCCATTTATAATGCCAGCAAATATGCTACCTGCCTGGGATGAAGTAGTATTGCCTGGTTGTTTCCAGTTTTATCTGCTCTTCCTTTTTCAGAATTTTCTCTACTATCTTTTCTAGGTCTGATGATAATAACTTACTGGAGAGCTATTAATGTGAATGAAGGTAGTATATACATCCTCACTCTGCTTTTTCCAGGGACTGGGGATCATTATGAACCATCTAGTTTCAATGTACTACTTCTCTCTTTTTTTTTGGACTAAAGCTAATTTGTTCGAAAGAATTGTTTATATTTCGCTTCAGAATTCACCTTACTAATCACAATTTCCTGGATGGAAGTTAGCAGAGGATATGTTATCAACTAAATCAAAACTCAAATAGAGGCATCATGCATGGTAAAATTCACTAGAATGCAATCATCATTAAATCATCCATGAAGCTACAGAACTGTTTGAAATAACATTAACTTTGATGTTATTCATTGTGACTTTAAAGAGAATAATTAACATTTTTTCTCCTTTGACACCATGACTGATACTCTCTTGTCTTGCCTGAGAATCTTCTCTCAGAAACACAACAAAATATTATGAAGAAATAATAAGAAATTAAGTGTGGGTGAGTAATATCAACTACACCAAGTGTTGTGATAGAATTAATTTCTCTTTCCCATCAGCAACTGCTCACTCAAGTCACATTTAGAAAGGTCACAATCATGTGTTCTGTTCAACTGAACACAAGTCTTTGACTTTCTGCTGCATGTACCCATGAATTCCTTCACCCTGCATTTAGTCTAGGGCTGTGAGCACTTCTTCTCTTCTAGAGCAGACTGCGAGGGTTGAAGAAGTTTGTATTTCTTGCTAGCAGCCACCCATTCCATTGCTGGAGTTTACCATCCTTTCTGATTTTCTAAGGGAAGAGCAGGGTTAAACAGCTGGGGGATTTAAAGCTTTCCTCTGGTGTGGATGGAAAGCAAAGTTTATTCCTAGCAGGACTGCCCCAGTGTTCACATCTATCTCCCTTCCCAAGAAAAGATTTTGCCTTTGTGTCCACAAATGAGAGTGGTCTCAAAATTGAGGAAGACCATTATCTAATGAGATCAGAAAAAACCACTTTCACCTATACTTGTAACCTTCAATTCAGTCTCCCACTAGTTATTTTATTTTTAAGGTGTGTATCCTCATGACCCAAGGCAATCTGTAAATTGTACATTACTAAAAGCCTTGAAATGGCTAGAGATAACAGACTTTCCTGTAACAAGAACAGACTGAAAAATGATTTCCGAGAACTTTTTTAAGTTCCTGTATTATTATTTGATTATTCCATTTCCTCTGTAACTGCACAACTGTAAGACAGCACTTCAATTGTAACTGTTTGGCACCTTAAAGCAGGCTTTTCTCATCTGTATGGAGAACTGTGTTCTTTTCGCTTAACATGATTAGTCTAGAATGTTAGGCATCTTGTCCAAACTATTCCCCTCTGCTGTTCCCTTTACAGTCTGTGGACAAAACAATCCATCGTACCTCAGTAGGCTGAACTGCCTCTATGATTTTCAAAATTCCTTCAGCAAGCATCCAAAGAGTGTCTAGCTGAGACAAGACACCAGTTTTCCGATGATGAAATATAGATGAGATGAATCCTACCCTAAGGGAACAAAAATTGCATTAAGAATCTTCCAAAGTATTTTTTAAACTGGTATTTTTAAATGGTATTATTTATTTTTGTGAAGTAAACAGAGCAATTACCTGACAGTGTTTTATAAAAATCTGGATTCAGGGGTTTGAGTTTTTGAACCCATCAATCTGATCATACTGTTGAAATCCTTATGAATCCTTATCTTTGGGAATGAGGAACTTCAGGAAAACTTCTGTCTACACTCAAAGTGTAAGTAAAGGCCCATGATCTGAATATAGGATGAAAACCTTTCTATCAAGAAGCGAAATTAATGGAGAGGGATATATCTGAAGGTGTCGCCCTAGTTTGTGCAAAGCTTTTCATGAAGTATTATGCTCTTAGCATTTTTAGGGTTTTTTTTTCCAAAATCATTGAGATTTATATGTAGAAACTGGAACTGTGACTTTTCTAAAGCTTTGAAAAATGGTTCAAATATTCTTTTATGAACTTTTTTTTTAGTTTTTAATTTTACTGCATAAATAGAATAGATAACATTGTCTAGTATCATCAAAAAGTCATATGGACAGGACATTATTTTAGTGCTGTGTTTCTAAACTGAGCTACATGTCAGAAGCTTTCACAAACTGTTAATGATGACTGTAATTGCCATGATGAAGTTTGTGGCTATGTCATAGAATCACAGAATCACAGAATCACAGAATTGTCTAGGTTGGAAAGACCTTGAAGATCATCCAGTCCAACCATCAACCCAAAATTAACAGTTCCCAACTACACCATATCCCTCAGTGCTAAGTCGACCCGACTCTTAAACACCTCCAGGGATGGGGACTCCACCGCCTCCCTGGGCAGCCTATTCCAACACCCAACCACCCATTCTGTAAAGAAATACTTCCTAATATCTAGTCTAAACCCCTGGCACAACTTGAGGCTATTCCCTCTTGTTCTATTGCTTGTTACTTGGTTAAAGAGACTCATCCCCAGCTCTCTGCACCCTCCTTTCAGGTAGTTGTAGAGGGCGATGAGGTCTCCCCTCAGCCTCCTCTTCTCCAGACTAAACAACCGCAGTTCCCTCAGCCGCTCCTCGTACGACATGTGCTCCAGACCCTTCACCAGCTTCGTTGCCCTTCTCTGGACACGCTCGAGTAATTCAATGTCCTTTTTGTAGTGAGGGGCCCAAAACTGAACACAGGAATCGAGGTGCAGCCTCACCAGTGCCGAGTACAGGGGTAAGATCACTTCCCTGTCCCTGCTGGCCACGCTATTTCTGATACAAGCCAGGATGCCATTGGTCTTCTTGGCCACCTGGGCACACTGCTGGCTCATGTTCAGCCGGCTGTCAATCAACACCCCCAGGTCCCTCTCTGACTGGCAGCTCTCCAGCCACTCCTCCCCAAGCCTGTAGCGCTGCTGGGGGTTGTTGTGGCCGAAGTGCAGCACCCGGCATTTGGCCTTATTGAAACTCCTACAGTTGGCCTTAGCCCATCGCTCCAGCCTGTCCAGATCTCTCTGCAGAGCCTCCCTACCCTCGAGCAGATCAACACTCCCACCCAACTTGGTGTCATCTGCAAACTTACTGAGGGTGCACTCGATCTCCTCATCTAGATCATCAATAAAGATGTGAAACGGGAGTGGCCCCAAAACCGAGCCCTGGAGGACACCACTCGTGACTGGCCGCCAACCGGATTTAACTCCGTTCACCACAACTCTTTGGGCCCGGCCATCCAGCCAGTTTTTTACCCAGCAAAGCGTGTGCCCATCCAAGCCACGAGCAGCCAGTTTTGCCAGGAGAATGCTGTGGGAAACGGTGTCAAAGGCCTTACTAAAGTCAAGGTAGACAACATCCACAGCCTTTCCCTCATCCAATAAGCAGGTGGCCCTGTGGTAGAAGGAGATCAGGTTTGTCAAGCAGGACCTGCCTTTCATAAACCCATGCTGACTGGGCCTGATCCCCTGGTTGTCCCGCATGTGTTGTGTGATGGTACTAGGATGAGCCGCTCCATCAGCTTCCCGGGCACCAAAGTCAAGCTGACAGGCCTGTAATTTCCCGGATCATCCTTCCGACCCTTCTTATATATGGGTGTCACATTGGCCAATTTCCAATCTGTCGGGACCTCCCCGGTCAGCCAGGAGTGCTGGTAAATGATGGAAGGCAACTTGGCAAGCACCCCAGCCAGCTCCTTCAGCACCCTCGGGTATATCCCATCTGGTCCCATAGACTTGTGCATGTCTATGTGATGCAGTAGGTCACTGACTATCTCCTCTGGGAATGGGGGAGGTCATTCTCCCAGTCTCTGTCTTCTGGCTGAGGAGGCTGGATTCCCTCAATACAACTAGTCTTGCTATTAAAGACTGAGGCAAAGAAGGCATTAAGCACCTCAGCCTTCTCCTCATCACTTGTTACCATGTTTCCTCCTCCGTCTAGCAGGGGATGGAGGCTCTCCCTGCGCTTTCTTTTGTTGCTCACATACTTATGAAGTATGTCCTTTGATGTAGGAGGGCTTCCAAAAGAGGAGCAATAACTCTCTACTGACTTAGGAAACCACAAGCAAATATAGTGATGTACAGCTATTATTGCTGACTATCTGCACCAGTGTCCCCTCCCTTCATAATAGTGCTATCTTTATAATGAATTTCCCTCCTTTAAATCTCCAAAATATACTCTGGTGAAATTTCACAACTGGACATTTGTCCAGAATTTTCAGAGATTAAATGTGTTTAGATTTAACTCAATCTGGCTAGAGCCACAACAGCAACCTCAAACTAGATATCATATCTGGACTGCACTTTTATTACTTTTGGACATGTCTGCAAACATCTTTGTGAAGTTTTGCAACTAGGTTGAGTTATACAGGTGCCTTTCAGCCCCCTGCTCACCCATCAGTGGAGGGTTAGAAAACTGGTAAACAGGGCATCCATACTGCTAAGGAACTGAAGATTATTTAATATATGTTCTCATTCCACATTAGAAATGAAGTGAGACCTTTCAACACTTTTCATCAAAGGACTCAGTAAAGGGACATGTCCACTTCTCTCTCCTCAGGGACTAGAAGGGGATTAGATCAGCCCTCTAGTTTTTCTTGTGGTGGGAAGTATCTGGTTTTGCCTCTCAGTTCTGTCCTCCATGTAAAATATCTTTGGGGGACTTTTTTATTATGGAAAAAATTTTTGCTAAATTTTGTTGTTTGTTTTTTTTTTTTTTTTACATATTTGTGATTAATTCTAGTTTTGACATGCCATGGAGGTAGACAGCTTTCTCATACCTAGGATGATAATACCTTGCCTCCTTTTCTTGTGTTCTTTTCACACACAAATATCAACAGAGCTAAGCCATTGTAAACAAGAATGTAGTAGCAAGTGCCCTGAATAACCACTGAAGAGGAAAGATTTACTGCTGAATAGATGTGCTGGCTGCCAACACTGAGTCTCATTTTTCAGCTGTTCTTCAGGCTATTAAATTATCAACAGGTGTTCACTAATGGGGAGAGTCATATGGTGTTGATATTGCGGTGCTGATTCATTCTAACCCTGGGTGTACCAACACACGTTCAGAGGGAGGTACTGTGTCAACAAGGCTGTGGCAAGCAACCTGCAATGTCTCTTTTCCTTCCAGACACTGCAGTGTTGCTCTCCCTGTCTTGCCTTCTCCCAGGAGTCCCACTTTAATGGCAGCTTAGCAGTTTTGTGCAGGTATTGGCATCCAGCTAAGAGACTGGTAGAAAGTCATCACTGAGAGGCTGGCTATCTGCCTTGGAGTTAGTCTAAAAATATCAGAGGATCCATGCTTGGAGGTGGATGTCTTGAGGATTAGATGACCGTATTAACATAACTCTGAGCTCAAGCTAAGAAATCTTATTTCATTTAAAGCAGGGAACTGAACCCAAATTTCTCATTTTGCAGACACTTGTGCTTATTCTCATGGTCAATTAAGTTTCTTTAACATATAACATTGAAAGATCTATTAAATTCCTCGTCACAAACAATCTCTAAATGTGGACATATTTTGTTTAGCAAAGTTATTACTTTAAGAATAGCCTTGGTCAACAGATATCAAAGGAACTGTCCAAACATGCTTGTTACAAATACAAGACAACATCCAGAGATGCTAATCTCTTGCATGAACATGTGAAACACTTCTCTGAATCAGTGAAAAGTAAAAAGACAACTGTACTGCAAAAAAGGCTCCTTCCAATGCTATATACCTGCATAATAAGTTAAGTAACACTACATCATCCAATGGTCTCTTCTTGCTTTAAGAAATAAACAGATTGGTGATTAGGATGCATTTTAAGAAAAAGATAGCATCATCCCATTACAGCCATGCTTTAGATGGAAGATGATTACAGAAGATTTGTTGCCTTCATGTCCAAAATCAAAAAGATTGATCTGAGAAATTAGTCTCGTATGTGAGGTATATTTGGATATATGGATGGTGAGAAGGTTGCCATGCTTTAAAGAACAGGTTTTAAAAAAAAGTCACTGGTGGCTATGCCATAGAAACACAGCAGAGAAGCAGTGGTGGGGTGAGCACCATCTTGTGGTGCTGAATCTGATGATTGGTCCATCCAGGCCTGTATTTCTCCTCAACAGCAGCTTTTAGTTGATATTTCAGAGAGATAGAAGGCTAATGACCAGACAGCCAGGCAGGCCTATATCCCTTCTAAAGCACTTTGTTGTTGATACAGTATAAAATCCTGAGCTGTTTCCATAGCCACATCTTACCCTAAATGCTTCTGAGTTCTTGATTCTACCAACACTTTGTAGCAATGAGTTTCACAAGGGAGTGTGTAGGGTGGGAAAGTTTTTCTCATAATCAACTTTGAATTGTCCATCTTTAGATTTCAATTCCTGCTTGTGAAAAAAAGTTGCTTCCCTTTACAGCAACTTTACAACAATATCCCTTACCCTTGGATACTGTGAGTACCTTTAGCATGGCAGGTCTTGCATTTTTGTTTTCTAAAATTAAGAGCTCATGTGTGTTTGGCTCTCCTTAAAGAGACATTTCTTTACACTTAGTTAATTCCCAGGGTCAGTTTCTATCTCTGGCATATAGTGCTTTGTGACCCCTTTGATGAAGACCCACCACTGGTGTAGTGTTTTCAGAATAGGTTTCCTTAGTATCTTAAAATTTTTGTAGCTCTGCTTCTCTTGGGTAGGAGGAATAGTCTAGCTTTTTTTTTTTTTTTTTTTTTTTTAGGTTTAAATAGCAAATTTAAATCTTAGTAGGAATGCAAATTATTTCTACTGCATACATTACTTTGTCAACATTAAATTTCACTTGGTATTGCATTTCCCATTCTCCTAGTTTGCTTATGTCTCTTTGAAATTGCTGATAAGGTCTGATTTAGACAAAGGAAGGTGAGCTCCTTTTTTTTCATGTGACTGTTCATTCCATTTTTCAAATTTTACAAAAGTCCTGGTTCTTCATTAAGGCAAGATGAGTTTGCATGTTAAGCAGTGATTTGGTCTCTTCACTACAGAGGAAGACTATATCTTGCTTCTTTGGAATTATAGCATTGACTGGGCAAAGAATTAATTTTATGTGAAATTCTAAGTGAAAACATTAACATATTTATGAGATGAAACTAATGTAAAATTGGATTCTCCTATAGCTATAGTATTAAGCATCAGTACCTTTTAAGCCAGGAAAAAATATTGTTATGCAGCTTCTTCAAATGTTCTATGCATTCATTGAAAGCTCTAGAGTCAAAATGGGGCAAAATTATATTTTTTTTTAAAATCTAATGTATCATTTAAAGTAATTGTATTCTGATCTCAAGTCACAGTATCTATTATGCATTAATCATCACTGCATTGTTACTGCATAGCTTCAGTAAAATCAGTCAGTTTCTGTGTTGTTGGTGTAGGACATTTTCACACCTCAGCTTACTTATTTTAAATTAAACCTTACTTCTGAATTTCCTGGATTTATAATGTCTAAGTTGGAGATAATTACAATGACTCTCTGATGTTTGTTTGGTCTCTTCCTTAAATTGCTTCAGTGTGCTTTTAACCTTCCTGTCACTTTGGCACAGTTTCTGTTAGAAAATTAACAAATGCACTAAGCTGGGCTGACCCTGGCACAGCACCTCAGCATTCTCCTCTGTTAGCTCTCTGCCCCAAGGAAACCATTTATTCCTGCCCTTCCCTTTGTGTCTCGCAGCCAACTTCCTGCTCCTGTGTTGTCCAGCCCACAAGCACCAAGATGGAATGACTGTGAGCATAGCAGGAACCTGGCATGACTGCCCTAAAGTTCAACTCTGCTTTGATGGGTAAAAAACACCAGAAGCCTGTTTTGCTGCAAAGCCCTCTCCTGCTGACTTCTGTGCGGTTGATTTTGAGCTGGGGCTAGCCCTCTCCCTGGGCTGGGCTGCCGGATGGGGCACCTTGGTGGCACCTGGCATGGGTGCAGGCAGGGCTGGTGTAGCTGGAGCTGCTGCTGGGCAGTGGTTGGGGCAGGTGCTGCCACTGGGGCAGGGGGGCAGTTGGGGTGGGGGCGGCAGTTGGGGTTTTTAGCTGTTTAGTTGGGGATATTTAGCATTTTTAGATGTTAATATGAATTTTGAGGGGTCAGCTCTCTACTTCAATGGGAATTCCCATGTTTTCAGATTTCTACACTGCTGGTATAAACAGGATTGTCAGTCTGTGGATATTTTTAACCAGCCTTTCACTTTTAATAATGTATTTTCTCCACTGGAACTGTTAAGAGATTTCAGGACTGGAAAGACTGCAGGCGTCTACACGGTCATCGCACAGCTCTTACAAAAACAGATCCTCCCTGCAAAGCCTTCAGAAACCAAGACTGCTGTGGGTGACAGTGCTGAGTAAACAGTTATTTAAAATGCCTGTAATGCACAGCACATTTTATGGCAGTGGTGCTGTAAACAGACACAGCAAGTACAGCTTCAGTTTACCTTACAGTTTACCTTATAGCAGCCTATATTGGCTAGGTGCAACTTTGACATATTTTAATACTCCCAGCCAACACTTTCTACAGCAGTTTGTCTCCGTCTGATGTTTTTATTACATTTTCCTTATTTTAAAGTCTCAGCTAAAATGATTGATTAAATTAGGGAGCATTCATTCTCTGGCTTTTTTTGCTGGAAAGTCATAGCTCTTTTTTACCTCCAAAAGGAACTTTCAGCACAGCTGTCTGGTCTCAGAGAGATACGTTCTGGCATCCCTAGGCAAATTTTAAGTTGTGTCCAGGTTTAAAGTCTCTGACAAATCATCCTCCATGTGAGCTTAACAGAGGTTTTCTTGTGTGCTGTGCTGAAATCCCTGAGGACTCTCACTGCTCTGAGCACGTGCTGGATACTCACAGGGGCAATACATTTCCAGAAGGTGGTGATTTTTCTCCAAGTCATTTAAAAAACTTCAGAGCATCAGATTGCTAAACTAAGTTTAGGATTCAACAGGCTGTTTTAGCAAACAGGTTGTTGCCATGTATTTAACCACTAGACAGTACTGCTCATGTATAAAAGGAATTCCAGTGAGTTCTGATATTTCTGAACTGTCTGATGCTCTGCTTTGCAATCTTTGCTACATTAATATTTCTAACACAATCATGAAAGTAAGAATAATGTTAACTATTCTGAATTTTAGGAACCACATATGACACATTTTTACACTGATGATTTAGAGTGTGTGTGTGTCTCTGAGAATGTGGTGCAGTGATAAGCTGCAAGGCCAGACTAAGTATTGCACTTAACATTTCTCATTAAACTCTGCCCAGACTATTTCCCTCCCAGCAACTTTAACTTCAGTTTCTTTCTAATTGGCACAATTTCTCTCCTTTCTCTCCCACCAAAGCTCACTGGGGCCCAGGATAGGCAAAATCCTCTCCTTGCCTAGTAACAGAACAAAAGTCCAAAATCCTAAATGAAGGAATTTCTGACTGGTGGTGGAAGTGTATACCACACACCAATGCACTGCATATGATTTAGGTCCTGACAGCATCAAAGGTATCGCTTTTGGTATGCTCATACCATTAATTATTAGCAAGATGTCAAAAAGTTGGAGACGTCAAAAACGTATTGGATACATATTTTTCTCTGGCTGCAGCGAATGTACCTGAGCTGATAGTATCTAAGGCACTTGCTGATTAGGTAGGGTGACACATAATAACTATAATTTCTTGAAATTTTTAAAAATAAATGAAGTGTAAACAGATGGTACATACAGAATTCGTAATGAGGCTTGTATAGAATGAGAAATTTGTACACATATGTTTAGAAAGTAATGGCCACTTTTCTGGTGTCCGCCTCTTGGGAGTAGCATATGAATTCAAGTCTTTCTATCACACCACTTTATCACATATTTCTCTGTGAGTTTATATGTCTGTACATATTTATTCATCTGTATCTCTCCCCATGTACCTCCATCTGCACGGAACATCTGAAGAAAAGAAGCATTCCTATTTTGCAAAATTTTGAGGGAGTTCTAGCTGTCCCGCTTATCAGGAAAGAATAAGTTGATAATACACAAAAAAATGCCTAGATAATTTTTATTTTATTTAGATTCTGTGCATAAAATCTGTCTGTATCACCCCTCTCCCCTAGCTACATGGATATCAGTTAACTGAGGACTAGCTAACCGTTTGGCACCTTGGCTAGTTTCATTTCTTTGTTAGGTGACTTAATAAGTAACTACAAAAATGTTCAGGTGGCTCTACATAGCATTCATTAACATAGCAGTAAAATCATAGTTATTTAAACAAAATGAAGTGAATGTGAACCGATAAAAAGCTTTTTGTTTACTTTACAAGATTTCTGCCTTATTTTCTTTCAGTGGTTATGGAGCAAGGGGTGAAGGAGTCACTCTTCATGAAAGTGTTGAGAGGTCTGGTTGGCATAGGACAGTGTACCACAGGGCAGAAAAAAAGAGAAGTCTGTACTCCTGGAATTTGGTTACAGGGTTTTTATTGTTGTTGGAGAGAAATCAGTTGTTTAAAACAGTTCTTTTTTTTTTTTTTCTTTTTTTTTTTTTTAATGTTTTCCAGGAATTAACCATTGTTGTGAGTGTCTAGCCTGGGCAATGCCTTCTAGCTATATGCACTTAACAGAGCTAACCTAATAAATATGCAATGACAACATCACTATTGTTCTCCTTTCCTGTGCTCCAGATTACAACAACTGTTGCTAGGAATACTTGGTCGAGAAAGGTGGTAACTTTGTGATAATAATATTGTATAAAACTATGTAATTATCATTTTACTTAATGTAAAAGTCTGTACTCTGTGTGCAGATTGACCATAAGGATGTGCTGAAGACACTTTGCATTCACTTTCCCACCCTTCCATTCTATGATTCGTTCAGTCTTTCACCCTGTCCTCTTACACACACCTTCTTTTTCATCTCTTCAGTGCAAACTGTATTCTGTTCTTGTTTACCAGCGACTTCTGGTTAATTACTCTTGTACTATCTTTTTGGGATTTGAAAGAGGAGTATGGAAATGCAAGGATACCCTAGCATCAAACTCAAGTGTTTAGTTTAGAGTGGGCCGGTACCTAGCTGCCACCCTTTCCCTATACCCAAACCACAGATCAGACAACAGCATTATTACATTCTCCTTATCAAGATTTGAGACAACAGAAGAAGACCTATTGTAGGTTTTAATGGCACACATTAGAAGTAATTTCCTCTTAAACCTCACGCTATATCAGTGAGTCCAACCCCAAGGATTCCTGTATTCTGTCACTACCGATCATGTTCTCTGAATAAATCATAGCTGTATCGGTTCCAAAGCTGATAGTAAGATATATGTTCACCAAAAAGAAAGGTTAAACACTATTTCATTTTACTAATATTTTCAAATACAAATACAAAAATATCCTAGTAGTCCTCAATGCTGTCATGCTAAATTAACAGATATTTTTAAGAACAAGCAGAAGATATTTGAGTAAGACCTACCATGATGTTTTTCTTTTGTTCTTAAGTGTAACAGACATCCCTGAAAAGTGACCATGTTTCACTTTTCAGGGATGTTGTGTTTAGTTTGAGGATGCACTGGAAGTGTAATGTTACGAGGTCTGGAAAAGAAAATAAGTGAAAAGGGTTTCAATTTAGGCATTCACCTTTCCAGTTAGAAACACTTTATTTAAATCTCTTGCATGAAATAAGAAGAGTAAATAAAAATAAAGGAAAGATTGAATTATTGTTATGCCCAGCCTACTGGTAAGCTATGAAAATCCCTACAGTATATAACTCCAGAGATGAGTGATATACTTGATGATGTTGGATAAAAATTCAATTGGATCAAATATTCAATAAAAATAGAACTGTAAGCAAGAATGGTTCAAAAGGCAACATTAGGAGGTTATATTCTTGCTGTTGCAGGAGCTGCAAAAAGTACAGGAAGCCAACTGTGACATGCCTCTACCGACAACACTTGGGAAAACTGCATTCACTCCCAACTTGGGAACTGTGTAGTTTATGTGTACGTTTGAAAAATTTACCTACATTTTCTGAAAAGACTGTTTGTACAGAAGCCTAAGGGAAGTTAAAGGAGTTAGGGACCTAAGACTCTATTCCCATGTGGTGATTGATTCAAACATTTGTTTGAGTATTCCATGAGTATTCAAGCCCTGACTTCCTATGCAGTCAATAGATAGCCCTAGTCCTTAGGCAGCCCTTCTAATTTTAGGGCCTGTAATGGAACTGACTGTAGCCTCTAGGCTGTTCTGGAAATCTTGGTCAGCATCTGTACCTTTTAATGCCATAATACCTCTGGGTTTCTGAGTCACACTGTAACAGATTTAGCATGACATTCTCAAAATTGCCAGACCTTTCCTCCTTTACTGAATGTATTGTTATCCTTTCAGCTATTGGTATGAGAAGGTAGCTGTACACAGTATTAAGGAAGTGTACAGAAATACTTTGTTTAAAATTAATAATTACTCATAGATGTCCAGCAAATTGTTTTAAGTTCTAAGAAGTCAAGAGGTTCCTTATAATTGTATATAACTTTTCATGCTGATATTTTCATAAACGCATGCTGCTCATGTTGGTAACATACATACCCTAAAAGATCTACTAATCAACTATTCACCCTTCAAAAGCCTTTATGACTTCCTTAGCAATACAGAGTGAAACCAAAAAGAGCATAGTTGTCATGTGAAAATGTATATGACCTAAAAATTGCAGTGAGCCATGGGAATAAGTATTGGTGTAAGCTCTTTCATCTGTTTTAAACATGTTCTTTTGTCTCTTTTTTCAGTACTAATGAGTTTAAAGGCAACCTGTGTCAAGTAACATCATGTTTAAAGAGACAAAGTAGGACAGTTTCTAAGAACATTACTGCTTTTTCTTTAAAATGAAAATTTATTAACCGATCCATTGGTTTATTCATTACAGTAAAACAGAATCACAGAATCACAGAATGGTTGAGGTTGGAAGAGACCTCTGGAGGTCATCTCGTCCAACCTCCCTCCTTGAGCAGGCTGCCCAAGACCCTGTCCAGACATGAATATGTCCAAAAAGGGAGTCTCCACAACCTCTCTGGGCTACCCGTGCCAGTGCTCTCACCCCCACAGTGAAAAAGTGTTTTATGTTCAGAGGGTGAAAAAACCCCTGTGTTTCAGTCTGTGCCCACTGCCTCCTGTCCTGTCACTGGGCACCACTGAAAAGAGCCTGGCTCCATATTCTTTCTACCCTCCCATCAGATATTGGTACATATTGACAAGGTCCCCCTGAACATTCCCTTCTCCAGGCTGAACAGTGCCAGCTCTCTCAGGCTTCCCTTATGAGACATACTCCAGTCCTTTAATCATCTTTGTGACCCTTTGCTGGACTGTCTCCAATAACTCCATGTCTCCCTTGTGCTGGGGACCCCAGAACTGCATGCAATACTCCAGGTGTGGCCTTACCTGTGTTAAGTAGAGGGTAAGGATCATATAGTACAGTGGAAGGAAAATACAGTGTTTTGGCTCTTTAATGCCAATTTCAACCTCACGAAACTGAATAAATTTTAAAAGATGCCTATCTGCGGCATTCGTTGGTAACATGGCCTTCAGCAATGACATCTGCATGCGAAACCTGAATTCATTATTTTAAAGAGTTTCTCTCTTTATGCCTCCTGTTTTCTTTCATTCTAGCTACTGCCTTTTGTTACTTCTGTAGAAGCTGATCTCCCACAGCTTTTTTCTCTCTTTCTGTCCTCAGCATTACAGATGCCTAGCAGTATATTTGTTGCTCTTTCAAAGCCTTCCCCTTTAGTATTGCTCCCCTCTTATTCTAACTTTGTTCTATCCTGTCCCATGCTTGGCTGTGTTTCTCTCTACAGTCCTGATTTTCTTGCCCACTCGAGTTTGTACGATGTAACCTGGGGCTCCTGTCTGAGCTTCTCAGAAAGCAGCAGTCAGCAGTCAGCTAAAAGAAGACCCAAGCTTCCTCTGGATTTTCTTTCACCTGTTAGAGAATCAGACCATGCTGTACATTTCTGCCACTAGTCTCTTCAGAGACTGAGCCTATGTTCTCCCAATAGCTGGCTAAACCTGTGCAGGGTGAAACAGTTTCACCCTGGAAGTACCAGAGATGGTTTTTACAAGGAAAAATCACCTATTCTACTATTTCTGCTTACTTTTCTTTCCATTAAAAGGTTTAATCTCTTAAGCCATTTTATCTGAAACCTCTGCTTCTGCTTGCCCTGTCCTCTGACTTGTTTCTGTCATCTAACTATAATTTGTGGGGCGGACTCACAAATGTCACAAATCCACCTCATACTTTCCTTCTATCTCTGTGTTACTTTGGTAGGGACAGAGTACTGCAAAATTATAAGAACAAGGTCCATAGCACACTAGCCTTCTAATTATTCTTCTATGTGATTTTATTTCCTTTTTCTTTTTCTTTTTCCACTTTTTCTATTCCATCCATCTGTTGTTTGTTATCATCCTAAGGTGTTTCAGTTTGAGTTTCAGCTGCATTGTATAGGGCCCCAGGAGAGTATCTCTCATACTTATTTGGAACCTCTAAGTTCTACTATTATATGTAAATACTTAAATATTAAAATATTTTACATAGCTCTGAGCAAATATTTTATTATTCAATGTGTCCTAAATTCTCCAAAGTGAGAAAAACACATCTTCTTGTTTTGTCAGATGTACAGACATTAGTGGGTAGGGAGATCCTCAGTGAAGGCAGATGTAGGGCCAGTGCTACTCACATTATTCCTTTTAGGCCCAGGGTAGGCAGAACAGACCAGACTGTATGGAAAGCGATGGGCAATGGAAAAGGAGTGCTGATTCATAAGAAAGGTAGCAAACCATAGCAATCCAACTAAAGCCAAATGATGTTGGGAAAAACACTTTTCTAATTGGGTCTGGACATTAGCACGTTTTATTGTAAAGAGGCGTTTCTGAGTGGAAAAGAGCCCTCTGCTCTTAATACAGGAAGTGGATAAAATAAAAATGAGAAGAAAGAAGATTTTCATTTTATTTTACCCTGTAATATATTTATCTTGAGTCCATCAATTTCTTGTTTGTTTGTGTTTGTTTTTTTTAAGTTTATAACATGATCTTCATTCTTCTCATATTTAGTCCCCTCAGCCAGCAACATTGATGGAAATTCTTAGTATTTCCACTTCCATTTCAATGGGTAGACTTGGGGAACAAAGTATTATTCAAAATAATCAGGATGGACAAAATCTACCCTGGCACTTTTCAAAGGATTCTTTCTCAGGGTTAAAGAAAGAAATATTTTGGCTGACTGTCTTCTTTAACTTCTGCCTGCTTTGCAGTCTTTGATAGTTGGGAATTATCCCAAATACTGTCCACTTCTTTAAGAGGCTGCCTGAAAAAGAAGTGTCTCCTACAAAAAGCAGTGTTGGTTTAGGGGAAGAACTGTTGCTTGGCATGTTGATGTGCTTTCTGCTGATGTAGTCGGGTTCAGTACTTTATAATTGTCACTTTGATATTTTACTGTGGACTACTAATAAAAATGGGGATTAGGGAATACTGCTGATCCCACTTCATAACAAATATTACTACAGAGAGAACTAATATGGGGTTTGTTTGTATCTGCTTGGAATATAAAGAAGGTGCACTGCAAAGAAGGGCATAGAGGATTTACTATCAGAGTCTGTTTTTCACTTCTGTTTTGCCTTAGACCTCCAGGTAGTGGCACTCTACTTGATATGCAGTTGTTCCAAACCTTGCACACACTGATGCTGCTAACTAGACTGACCTTCTTGACATGCAATGAACATATTTTCATCATGCAAGTCATAGTGATTTCCATTTCTTCATTTTAATTCTTCCCTTTTCACTTTGAAACTCCCTCCCTTCTATCGAAACTAAATATTAGCTTTATATCATCAAAATAGTCAAACACACATGCATAGGAATGGGTCAGTTTCTCTGAGATATTATGAATTTCTTACAGTTCTGTACATTTTGTTCAAAAAATATTGATTAAGATTAGGCTGGGAGTTTACTAGCAATCATTGCTTCTGTAGCTGAGGGTGTATTCCAAGATTAAATGTACAATTTTATTCTAGCAAACACTGAGGTATTAGAACCCACTTCCATATCTGTTGTAATAAGCTCAGATCCCAGCCCACAGTATCACCATCTCTCCAGCTGTGTCACTTGACTTTGTCCCAATTCTAGCCCTTCTCCTATGAAATTGGTGTTGGCTTTGGCTCATGCAATATCTCACATTTGCCCAATGAAATCAACATCACTTGCATCCTGAAATGCAGCTGTCTTTCTCCCCTTCTGAGACCAGATTGCCTGCTCATAGCTCAGCCATTCTAGGCAGCCCTCTATAGTATTTTTAAAAATGAAGAAGCCCTGGTTTAGGTGATTAAGTTTGGACTTTGTATGTGGAAGAATCAAACTGCAAGAATCATTTCTTTATCCAAGTTAAAGGGGTGAGAACTGTAGATGCACACCAACTCCAAAAATTAGGACTTGCCAATGGTTTTCCAAATGGACTCACTGCCCAACATCTCTGACACAAGCATTTAGAAGCGGATTTTCAAAGGGTTTCAATGCCATTTCAGATTCATACATAAGATACCATTGGAATTGCTGGGAATGCTAAGTATTTTTTAAAATCTGCCTTTCACATATCTTTTTTAGAAGCATTACACTTTTTTCTTCCATTGATAGTAACATACTTGATTTGTTGTTGTTCCCAAGCCAGGGAAAGTATGTTGTGGGTTGTTTTTAAACAATATTGTTGCTTCAAGATTCATACTATGACTTCCAATCTGGTTTACTGGTTCTACTTTCCTCCAGGGAGGAGAGTCCTCTTTATTCCCTTGGGAGACTGTTTAATTGGGATACATTAGAAAATTTAGCATATAACAATAATTACTGTTTACAGAATATAAAGCACTCACAAGAATTAACCAAACTTATTACTGTGTCAACAGAAATAATACAAAGTATCTTGAGGACATATGTTGGGTTGCTTTTTGTTTTTTTTTTTTAAGAGTTGGGATGTTATTGGTTGGGTGGGTTTTTTTGGTTTGTGGGGTTTTTTTTGGTGTTTGTTTTTTTTTTTTTTTTTGAGGTATTGTCTTCTTCCTTTCTACTTTATAAAACATCCTCCAGATAGGTGGAACTGTGCATAAATTATTCATTCAGGTAACTGTTATATCATCCAGGCTGTCTAAGAAATTGCTCTGTCGTTTGAACTTTTCGCCAAGTAATGGGCAACACTTTTCTCAGGGCGAGAGATGGTAAAGAGATGAATGAATAATAATTAATAACAAATACAGTGGCAGGCCTCTCTTGGGATTTTTAACATCATGATCGAGGGCTAAAAGATGCTGCTTTGAAGGAAAGATTTGTGACCAGAGACCCTAAATCCCACAGACATTGCTTCCAAAAAGATAAATTTCAGCCATTTCTGAGGCACAGAGCATTTTACATTGTCATTAATGAAATATTTGCAAGCCATTTAGACCCCCTGTGTGCAAAGCTGATTTAGACAACTCACTTCAGTCTTCCTTGGCCAAATGCACCAAACGTGGAAAATGGTGGGTTTCTAACACAGAGCTTTTGAACCACAGACATTTAAATATCACTTCTGCTGTCCTTTTCAATGAGCTTTCATTTTAAGGACAGAGATTTTCACATCATGTGCATCTTTCTGAGATTTGCTTGTTCTTCCTAGGAAGTGGGAAATCAGCTTCAAGAGTTCTGTCGGTCAACATGAAGAGAAGAGGGGAGCTGGACAGTGGATAGTTGTTGGGGATCCAGGGGAAGGAATGGGGCCCTGAAAGAGGATGAAGTAGAGTTGCATGGGTTTCTCATAGTGCTTCCTGGCACCTAAGTTTTCTATTTTTGCTCACTGATATCTGAACAAACTGATGGCATGGCTGCAGAGGAAAAATGGATGCGTGGGCAGCTGGGACAGAGCAGACGGCGGGGTCAGTAGATGACTGTGGTGGAAATCTTGTCACATTCTGTTCCCACCCTGTCTGATAACCGAATGCCAAGCATGTGTGTTAACATTGCTGAGTTAATTATCTCCTGGCACTGTGATAGCAACAGTTTCCAACCTCATGCTGGACTCGGTGATTTTGCCACATCCACACAGTTCATATCAGACAAAAGGAAATTCCAACTTCCAGGAAAATCAAGTGTGGATACAAAACTGAGTCCCACCAAGGCTGGGCAAAGGACTGGGTTTCTCTAAAGCTAGCCACAGGTACAGAAATATGTACATCACTTTCATATATTCAGCTCAAACATGAACAAACAAAGTGAAACACATAAGAAGAATAATTCCCTTCCCTGGAGAAAGCTAATAAATTCAATACTCAGCCTATCCCTTTTCCCCCTCCAAAGTACTCTAGTGACATGAGACAAGCATTCACAGTCATGGAAAACCGGGAGATGGGAGAAGGTCCTTGATGTTGAAAAGCAGCCGCAGCACAGTAATATGTTTCAAGTTCTTGGCAAAGACTTTCTTTACAGAAAGCAGCATTTTTGTGTATGGTTGCTTAAGAAAGCACAAGTTAGGCTTAAATTTTTAAAATTACCTGACCTTAACAGGTCCTGAAACAGGAAGGAATCCAGGGAGTAGAATCCTCCCTTTCCAGAAGCATGCATTAGACATGGAGAACCTTTTAGTTGTAAGAGCTTCCCACTGGATTTTATGGATTTCAGTCCAAAGCTAAGAGCTTTTGAAGATCTTCCTCCTACACTCTGTTCTCCTTTGGCAGCCTCTACACTAGTCATATGGTACAAGGGATGGTATTTCAAAATGTTGTGGTTAGCTTGTGCAACCCTATTGATCATCTCCTGAATGAATGTTGCAGCAGTATTAGGTATGGTTGCTGTCTAGGGGGCTTTTAAGAATTCAGAATCATAAAGACTTTGCCTTAGGCTATGAGGTAAAGTTAGAAGAATGAGATTTTAAAACAATTTAACAAAAGATTTTTTGACAGATCAATACAGTCTTTTGCTTGGTCTGCAGCTTTGGTAAGAGAAGACAACAAAATAGAAGGATGCCAGAGGATAAAGAATAATATAGAAACAATTATAAATGCCATTATTTATATTAGTAGCTCAACCTTACTTCAAAAGTTATGTTCAGTTCTGGGTACTTCATCTGAAAAAGCATAATGCAGAATTAATTGAGGTTCAACAAGAATGAATAGGAGTGTGGAAAAATGTTTGTAAAAAAGGAGGTTGTATTAATTGAGGCTTACAGGCTAGGTGTGTGACTGATGCAGTTCAAAGTAATGCTGAAACTGCCATTGATTTTAATTGAACAACTTCAATGACTAAAGCAATCAAAGGTAACACAATAAAAACACAGAAAATAATTTAAAAAAAGAATATTATGAAGGGGAACCTGCAACTGCTCTGCAGAGGAGCAACTAGGAACTCTAGACAGTAGCAAGTAAGCGTAAACCCTCTGATGAAATGAATGTTTCTGCACAACATGCACACTAAGATTATGCTTCCCATGACCATCAGAAGCTTGAAATCTAGCAGCCTTAACAGGGGTTAGAAGAATGCTCACTTTATTAAGAAGGCAGAGGTCCTGTGTTACAGTGGCACTTCTAAAGGAGCATCAAATTGTAAAGTCTTTGGGATTCTTCCAAACACTCAGACCTTGAAGCATTTAATATCTTCCACCTGAGAGATGAGGATAAACATTATTAAGGTTCAAATTGTATCTATCACTTTATGGATTCTTACATGTAAGATGACAGCCCCTCTCCCAGGAACAGGAGTTTGTGCTGGGCGTTCTGGATCTGCTAGGCAGCTCTTGCGTTTCTACATCCTGGCAGACGAAAACTCTTCTGGAGTCAGTTTCTCCTGAAGCCATTGCCATTCAGCTGAGGACACCGCACTTGTGCATTTATTGATTTCTAATGTAGTTTAAGAAATTCCTCAAGAGGCTTCAATAAGGATGGTGTCCTGGTTTTGGCTGGGACAAAGTTAATTTTCTTCCTAGTATCTGGTACAGTGCTGTATTTTGGATTTAGTATGAGAATAATGTTGATAACACACTGATGTTTTAGTTGTTGCTAAGTAGCGCTTATCTTAAGTCAAGGATTTTTTCAGTTTCTCATGCTCTTCCAGCAAGCCAGTGCACAAGAAGCTGGGAGGGAGCATGGCCAGGAGAGCTGACCCGAACTGTCCAGAGGGATGTTCCATACCGTAGAATGTCACACACAGTATATAAACTGGGGGAAGCTGGCTGGGAGGTGACAATCACTGCTTGCGGACTGGATGGACATCAATCAGTGGGGTTGAGCAATTGTGTTGTGCATCACTTGTCTTTCTTGGGTTTTATTTCACTCTCTTTTTGTTGTCTTCCTTTTCATTACCATTATTATTATTATATTTTATTTCAATTATAAAACTGTTCTTATCTCAAACCATGAGTTTTTCTTTTTTTTCCCCTTTCTTTCTGATTCTTCTCCCCATCCCACGGGGGAGAATGGGGTGTTGGGGGACAAGGAATGAGAAGGCGGCTGCATGGTGCTTAGTTGCCAGTTGGGGTTAAACCATGACAGATGGAAAGGAAGTCGTGGCCACCTGGACTGTTTTTTGGCCAGGAAAAAGAAGCAATGTTAGTTCTCATGACTCTCCTTATTTTGATGGTCTGCTTCTCCTCCTTGGCCCTTACCCCCTCCCCACAGCCACACTCCAATCTTACTTTTAAATTGTATTTGCTCCCCTGTCCCACTCTGTAACTCTATCTTTGCAGGGTTGATTGGTGTCATTCCTTTTTGTCCAGTCACATGGTACCATTCTCAAAAGGGGCCCTGTTAAAGCCAAACAACACAAGCTCCCATTTGTGTTTTCAATTACATATGTGTATTAAATCACCACCAGGAGTAACAGAAGTGACCCCTGTCTGCACCTTTCAGACATGGATGAGGCATTCTTTGATGTCAGCTTTACAGGCTCCTGCTCTTGGCATCACATGGGGGCTCTTATTGCCTGTGGCTGTGATTGGAGACAAATGTCAGGTTAGGTAACCTCCAGAAGTCCCTTCCAAACTAACTTTTTAGATGAATCTGTATTTCATCATATCATGTAGCTATCATATGGGCATTTGGGCAGTATGGTTACTACCTGGTCAAGAGGACAAGGATTTCTTTTGCACACTGTCTTTGCATTTCACCCAATTTTAACACATTCCAAATTTCTCTTCAACTTAACCTGACTCATGAATTCTGTGAGTCTTCCCAGTGATTACAGAAGCAGTATCACGCTACTGTTACTGATGTGAATGAGCTCCAGTTTAGCATAAATTCTCCCTTACCCTATTTTCAGCATTTCTGAAGAATAAATTATATCAACACATTTTTGAGAGTGGAGGCTTAGTATCAAATTTGGTAAGTTACAAGCACTTGGTGTATTTTGGTCATAATGAGAAAATTCAATGCTGCTCTTGTCACTGCTGCAATAGATCAATTTATCTGATATATGTATAAACTTATAAACAATGAAAATATGACTAACATTAGTTAGTGATGACTCTATTTCACCATAGGTGGATCAAAAAAAACCCAAAACCAAACAGATTCCTGAGTTGCTTATGCTGAACTCTCGTCTTCCTTTTTTTTTTTTTTTTTTTTCCCCTCAAAAAAAACCAAAGCAAAGTTCTTTCCTGGCTCCATGAAATGCAGGATGATACACTTGATTTATTGTAGCAAGGCCTTAAGTTTGCGACTGCTACTTGTAATCAGAAACAGTTTTGGTTTTCTTTTTTTAACAATGTTCTGTGTTAGCATCAGGTGATTGATTTGATTCCAGTTTAGTTTTACTTGTCACATTGTATAATGTAACCATAGGATGAGTGTAGGAGATGCATGACTAGCTTTGGCTGACTCAGAAGGTGACTGTGCCAAGGGAATTTTATAACTTGCTACTAGAAGAAAGTGAATTTTAAAAAATATTGCCAAATTTTTACTCCAGTCTTAAGCAAACACCTGTATTTACATAGTCAGTCTTTTGCCTGTAAATCAGTATGTGAACATGTTCATTTCATTCCCCATCTACTGTAATTGTTCAGGAGGCATCCACAAAGATATCAACTCTGTTTTGTTGTTAGATCTTGCTAAAAATACCAAGTCTTCTGACAATTAATTCCAAAGGTTAGGAAAGAACTGTGTTTAAAATAAACAAAAGACAAGCAACCAGACCTCCCTCCCTTTATCTGTGTAAAGTGTAGTGCCTGACAATTTTATGGCATTTCTTCTAGTTTGGGGGATATGAGCAATAAGGCCTCTTGATTTCACCATTTATAGATTTAGCTCAGTCTTTTATGCAACTTCCGAGTTCACCTCTAAATTATACAGTTGCGGTCTTTTCCCTTACAATGATATACTGAGCATCTCTCACTTCGTTGATGTTTTCTGGCTGGTTTTTTGAAACCCTAGGGCAGGATATACCTAACCTGTTACTTTTCCCTGATGTAGTCTGCTTCAGTTGCAGTCAATGGAGTGAAGTGTAGGGTTTTTCTGCCACCGTTAGGGTGGGAGGCGTACTGCAACAGCTCAGACACAATGCTGGAGGGGCCCTTAGAAAGGCAGAAGAATAGGGACTGAAGAAGCACTTTCTTATGCCTGAAAAGCTTTCAAATTTATGTAGCTAAAATAAGAGAGGCTAGATGCCCTTGTTCTTGTCCTGCAGTCCAGAATCAGGGCAAAAGGGCATCATTGCAGGTAAAATAACAATGGGTATGGTGAGTGAAAACTTAGATACTCACCTACTGTAAGTGACAAATTTAGTAAGAGCACTGCATTTGCTCCTATCTGGAGCATGTGGCATGAGAGCAGATTATCAGATGAGATTCCTGATAAAGAAAGCACTTTGCTCTGACTAGTTAGGAATCATTGTATAGCTAAGTTAGATGTAATATCATATCCAATCACTGAACAGAAGTTGAGTGCCCCATCTTTGTACATTATCTTGTTGAGTTGTACATATGTCAGGAATGGCCTGCATCGTTCTTAGTCTTCTGAGTTCACAGTTTGTCCTAACACATCAGTAAAGCTTGCTGCAAGTCCAGCCACTGTCTGAATCGAGTCTGAGTCAGTGACTCTTTGGCTTGTCAACAAAAAACTGTGAGCTAGTAAAACCATGAGATGTATTTCTAGGGTCCTGTCTTCACCAAAGATCAAATTGATCAGTGTGCCACTTACTCTTCAGAATCAACCAGTGTTACTGCTTCCCCCATCCCACAGTAAGGCATGACCTGCTTACTCAAGTCCATAACATAAAATGGAGTCACAGAAGAAAATAAAATGTTGGTGGAATACCTTCAGTAAATGTGGGAGAAATGGCCAACTGGAGAAAAAACTTCTGTTACATTATATATATTATCTTATAGAAAACGTGTATGTAAAAATGTTTCCCGGGAGGGGGCTGTTCATTTATGAACCTGTATGTACTATATGTATAAAATCTATAGTACATTATCTATATGACAAGGTCAAAGCATTTCAAAATGCATACGAAAGATCAATGCATTTCCTTGAAAGAAGACATTGCTGTGCATCTGCTCACAACAATTAACAACTTGAACTAGCTCTTCAGAACAATTTCAAGATTTCAGAAAAATGTGATCTCTTCAGAAGAACTCAGTGGTATTCAGTAGCACGTGGTTTGCATGGAGAAGTCAGATTGTCAGATTAGTACAGCACCATGAACACTTCCATGCCTCCTTCCCTCCCCGCCAGGGTCCTACCTCTGTCAAACTGGCTGTGAAAAAGATGATTAAAAATACCACTAAGGAGAGTGTTCCATAGCCTTTGGTGTGCTTTGGATGAGGCTAGAGAGATTACCCAGCTGTTGGAGATCCCGATAACAAGCAACATCTGCTGCCCCAAAAAGTGGGAGTGCAGACTGGCAGTGCTGATATGAGAATATTGTGCCTTGACACTTTGTTCCCTCAAGTACTTTTGTTTTCACAATCAGCTTTTTTTATTATTATTATTTTTTTGAGGTGATTAAAAAAAATTATTTGCCTTTTCTTTTATACAAGATATGAACAGCCACAGGTAGAAATGTCACATTATTGGAATTGATTTTTGTAAATTTGTATTATATTTGCTTTGAAGAGTTTGTTTTGATTTTTCCCTCAGGCTGATTACTAGCATTTTCCCAGAAATCAGTATAGATGGGTCTCAAGATTCTGAAATTTGCAGTCATTAAAATATGAAGTAATGAAACATTGTCTTCTCAAAACTTTAAAGAAAGTATGTCTAGGAAGAATCCTGCCTATTTCTCAAAGCATCAGACAAATGCCCCTGTACCTTAGTATAGCCTGAGAGAATCTGGATCAGATCAATTATCTGTTCAGCCCTGTATCTTGTATTTTCTGGGAGCCGCAAGAAATGTTCAGGGAAAGAGAGTTGAGATATAGGATTAGAAAATAGGGTGAAGTCATATGTCACATATATTTGTCCCACTTCTGGTCCTGAGGAGGACTTGTAGCTCCCCTTATATTCTTCCTCCATGGCAGTAGAAGTATCAGGCAGGGAAACCTATATCTCACTTCTGACTCAGCTGCTTATCAATTCTTGTCATGTCACCTCACATTGCTCTGCCTTAGTTTGCTCACCTGCAAAATGGCAGTGATGATGCTTTTGCCTTTGAAAAAAACATTCTGGGATTTGCAGCAAAAGGAAAAAAGTATGGATACTCATGGCTGGAGCATTCTCCTTTGTTTCACTGGCCATCTCTAGCAGTCTTCTTGTCTATATCTTCCTGCCTATCTGTCTCCATTAATTTAATCTGAAAACACATTTTTTTTCCTCTTTTTCACATATTCCTAGTTCTCTTTCCTGCTGGCTATTTACTCATTGTTTATCTCTGTAACTGTATTATTGAACAGTTCTACAGATTTCTCAAAGAATACTTAAACTGCTATTCTGTATCTAAAAAGTCTTTCTTGTATGGCATATTGAACAAGCCTCGCACCTTTATTGTCCCATAGGGTCAGATTTATCCACACTACAGAAAGCAACTAAAATTGGACCTCCTTCTTTTGTCAAAATGTGTTGCCTCCTGGGTAGCTTTACTACTACAGGAAGAAAATGCATAACAATCCCTTAGCTCTTGAATAGGAAAATAAGTTCAAGTTTTCACCAGAAACTGTTGAAGCCCAATTGGCTATGGCTTGCTATGTGTGAATTGTCCATGATCTTTCCTATATATCAAGACTAATGTTTTGGCCCATGCTGGTCATCTCTTTAGGATCCTTCTTGAGAAGGAACCAAGGAACCACAGCCTCACCATAATGCTGAAGTAGGGCCAGTTGAAAGTACAGGCACAGCATGTAAATATTTGCACCCCTATAGGTATGATTACAACAGAGGCTTCACATTCCTTTTCTGCTCACCTAAGTGCAAACGATTAAAAGAGGTGACTGAAATTGGTAGGTCAATGGGAACAGTAGCTCTGAAGGGGAACACGGCTTTATGCATCTATAAACAATGTTAACCCTGCTATTGGGAGATTTCCAGGGTACATCTAGGAAAGAGGATGCAAGGTTACAGCTACAGGAAGGATCACATTAAAGGAAATAAGGCTTTGGGACCTTCATTCTTGGCTGAAAAGTGCAACTGGGTGGATATCCTGCTCCTAGCACACTGACTTGTGTTGTGTTGGGCAACAGACATGTCTTTGCTGCTTCTCTCATTTTGTTCAAATTATTACAATTTACATGATTTTGCTGATCCCTCTCTATTAACTCTAATTATATTGCTCAGAATTTCTGGGCATTACCTTCCCTCAACACCGTCACGGCACAATTTGCTTGAAAAATCAGATTTTTAATTTTTTTTAACAACTGGTTCCCTATAGGAAATACAGAAGCCAGAGGTGAGTGAGTGATGATTATGAGGAAAACATATGGTCCTTCACTGCTGCACCCTACTGAAGCTCAGAATTATATAAATATAATATATAAAAATATGTATATTATATATTTTAATGTATCTAAAATTATTATATCATACAGCTTTCCTTAAGCGCTCTTTCCGTGCCTTCCCCTTCTCCAGAGGTGCTAAGATTTTATGGCAGGAAAATTTTTGGAAAAGCAACTGTCCCTTTATAAGTGTTGTTTTTTTGCCCAAATTTAGCACTAATTCACCTTTTCTTGCAAGCAGTGTGATGACTATCCTTCTTGGGTAATGTATAGTGAATCCCAGGCTTACATGAAAACACGCGTAAAAGTAATGGAAAACATCTTGCAAGGCTTATCTTTCTTCCATAATGACAGGAAGCTGATATCAGTGAGGAACTTCTATAGCACTGCTTTATTCACTAAAATGAATAAAAATTTTGAGAATTATGCCTCTTCTGGCAAAAAGCAAAATAGCAGATGCAATCAATTCCCTGGAGGTTGGGTTTTGTTGGTTTTGTTGGGCTTGTTTGTTTGTTTTAATCTAACTCTGAATTGTAAGGACACTATGGGAATACAGACAAATCCTTATTGTAGCACCAATAGTATTGCATCTGCCAACTAAACTGTCCGGTCCCTTCCAGCCCAAAATGCTCTATAATTACCAAATTTGGCACCTGAAACAGTGCATGTGAAGAGAAAGTGGATCTCTCAGGAGGTCTAGATGTTTGGGAGATTTCCTAGACCACATAAAGGAAGTTGGGTAAGTTGATATGTAATGATTTGTCACTGGTTTGGAAGGCAATGCTTCCTTTTGGCTAATGGGATGATATGGTGAGACCACTTTGGGTTGTGTAGACTGATTAGATTAGAAGTGGCTTAAAGTGCCTTATGAAAACATTTTCTTGAAACACTTATGAATTTGGATTGCTCTGATGCTGAAGATTTTGAGATTTTTATAAGGTCTGTGTGAGGTTACTAGTAGTGTTATTGTGGAAGCAAATTAAACAAATATGAACTAATATTTCACCAGTCAAATAAATACTCCTCATGTGTAGTGGTATATATATGACAATTTCGTGTTGTAAATTAATATGAAGCTGTAAAGGTACCAGAGAATGTATCTGATGGGATATAAGCATTTTCAGAAGAGATACCTTTAAAATCTGCACACACTATTCTGCCAAAGGCAGGATGTTGTGAATAAAGAAGGGATAACAAGCTGTTAGACTAGCTTTGTGAAAGTATGTCTTTGATCCTAATAATAAAGAATGCTAATTTTACCTCTTCATCCTGTTTAGGTAGCCCTATGATTTTAATAATAGTTTTAATGAGAGTAGTCAGAAACATTTAAGAACAGTAATCCATGTGAATGGGACCTTTCCAATGGCGATGGTCAGCAGTTTGGGGTATGGACTGTCTGTCTCTGACACTGGTCAGAAGAGTTCATTTCTTTTTGTAGATGTCTCTCATTCCTGTTGGCTCTGTGTCCACAATAGGTACAGCTGTCCATATGGTGGACATTAGGTGGTGATCAGAATCCTACTGCAATCACCAGCTATGTCCATGCATGTCTAGGCTCCTCACACATCACATCCATGAATCTCACTGACATGGCTTGATTGGGTCATTGCCTCCCCCACAAAGTGGGCACAACTGTTTCATGTGGCCAGTTTTGGATCTTTGTCCTCCATAATTGTCTTGTTCACACCCAGAAAAGCCCTCACTCCCTTCCTATACCCATAGGCTGGACAGTGAGGGATCTGAAGGTCACCTGCTGAAGCATAAGACAATGCTATCATACAAAGTCTTCATGGATCTGAGAGAGCAGGGCCAAAAGGGAAACAGAGACAGAACTGAAGGTGTTGTTCCAAAGAAGCACTAGGATGGGAATTATTTGAGGTGCAGGCTGTACTCACAAGAACTCAGCAATTACTAGACCAACTGTGTTCCCCATTTTAATTTTCTTTGATGTTTTTCAGAACTTGGTCAACAACACCAGTTTTTTTGATACGTATAACATTTTTGGATGGGAAGTAGGAGAGTTAATGAAATGAAGATTTTTAAGAAACCACTTTATGCTGGAAAGACATTTTTATTAAATATCTTTTTCTATCCACTGGATAGGTAGCATAACAGAGAGAAGCTGTTCCTGGCAGGAAATATTAAGAGAGAAAGGTGAAAGCACCTAGCTATCTCTGCATAATTACTTCCCCAGAAAATAATAATAGACTAGAGTATATAGATTCTGCTTTCAGTTTTCTTTCTTTGAGATACATATATTCTGCTGTGGAAGCTATCCAGTTTATAGCAATTGTTTTCAGAAGAGAAGGGGATTAGGTTGGGGGGCAGAACTTCTCTTGCATGAAATTTATCTCAGACCTTTCTGTGTTGCAACTATATAACAAAGATGCTCAGAGTATGCATGAGTATCAGGACTAGAAAAATGCCACCAAAATATTTCTCCCCACATCTAAATTAAAAATTTTAAAAGTGGTTTATAATTGAAGCAGAAAATCCTTCACCCCTCATTCAAATGAAAAAAAAAAATAGAGATACTTCAAAATAGAAAATTAGCAGAGTTTCTGATTCACAGGAAACCATCTAATCAAAAATTCATTTACTTTACGTCAAGTGAACTAGATGACTCTAGATAGATTCATATCCATTTGAGCTAGCAATGACACCAGCACATCTGAATTAACTATAGGGACAGCCTGCCACATATTCAAGTTTTGCAAAAACCAGTCCAGAGTGAAGAAACAAACAGAAAAACTTTCAAGAACTTCTAAAGGTGGGGAAGTTGGGTTGTAGTCTGAATCAGTAAGAAAAAGAGAATGTTTTCCCATTTTATGTCCTCATCGATTAGTATAGTTTTGAACAACTACTCTGAAATCATCAGGCAATCTCATTAGCATTTCTTTGCCTCTGAAGTAACTTTGTATGAGAAACACACACACACACATTTTAATTGGAGAAAGTTTTCAAAATAATCAGGATATCTGTTTTCAATTTACTGCCTTTTCACTCTTCAACAGACAATAAACATCCATGGGCAAATTCCAGGAGACTGAATCCTGTCTTTTGTGCTCCTTCATATGCCTTTTTCCATCTTCTCCTGGAAACTACAAGTGAGGAAGATGATAGAGAATACATGCATAGACTTTCCAGGAGTCTGTCTCAAGACAAGAAAATAGAAACAGTCAGGCTTGCAGGTAGCAACCTGCCAGTTTCCATTTTTCCTCTGAAAGGCAACTTTGTCCACCACAACTACAGTTTTCCAGTGAAAACATTTGGGTTTATTAGAAGGGAAGTTTTAATTTTGAACTGCACATGCACAGGAACATCAGAGGAACTGTAATCCCCATCCTTAACAACTAGGGAGATTTGAAAAAACAAAGCAAAACAGAAAAAACTTGCACCAAAAAACCCCCAAACAAACAAACAAAACCCCAACCCTAAAGACTAAAGAGAAATTTACTTTTGTAAGTGTTCTTACCACATTCTTGCAGCCACACTCCACATAAGGAGGGCATCATATCTTGCTGCAAGTTCAGAATTGTCCAAGTAGAGGAATCTAAATGGAGGTAAGGGCAGAGGGAAAGAAAGCTGCCTGTCTTCTAGTTCCCTTTTAATCTACAAACTCTCACGCTATTAACATCAGTCGGCTATATACATGACCACCTAATCCCACCCTCTTTCAGACCATGTGAACTCAGGAGGATGGAGCTTTTGCAGTATGCTACTTTAGTTTTGGAACTGGTGGAAAGGTTTTTCCCTAAATAGTACATATCAGGATGTCTCACAGAATAACAAATATATAAAATATTTTAATGGAGAACTTCTTTTAAAAAGGAATGACTTGTTTGTAGAACAAATTTCAAAGATGATGAATCTATTTTTTACAAACCACTAAATAATAATAATGGAGCAGAAGACCTGCTTTTTGTAAAGAAATTAGAGAGGTAACAGGGAAACTTAAGATATTGTGCTTCATTTTCTTGCTGTGCTGTTTCAAATTTCCATTGCAGTAGGTGCAGCTGAAGTGGAAAAATAAGTTAGAAGAGAAGAAGAGACAATAAATGTCATCCATTTTGAGGAGCTGCATCCTAAACTAGAGGAGAAAAATGGAAATAACTAGAAGCTAGTACTTGAGTGTGTTCACAATAGAAAGATGATTCTTTTATATGGAGTGTATAATAAAAATCAGCAATGCTTTAAACCATGAGAAAAGAATCATGCTCTGCTCAGTATAACTAGTTTACCTACCATAAATTTGGATAAAATAACACTTGATTGAATAAATATGGAAAATATTGAGATAGGAAAAATTCTCTCAGGGAAGAAGAAACTTGACAAAAATTGGTAAAGCCTAGGTAAAACAGTTTGCTTTTCTCAGTCACACTATTCCTTCTAATTGCAGTGAGCAATACAGGTGACTTGCTAGGGCTGTGCTAGCTAGCTTCCTACAGGAAATGTTTATACTGAACTCCTCTTTGAATTCTTAATTTGAAAGGGACAGAAAGGGGGGATGGACTCCAGAAAGACAGCAACCATGGCTACTAATGAAGCATCTTTCATGATTCCCAAATTCACTGTGGGGATGAAACACTATTGAATTGATGTAGTTCAGCAGTCAGTGATCCTAGGCCAGAAATTTTAAGTATTGATACCACCTGAGATGAAGTCATCATGAAGCCTTTGTATATCTTAACTTCTAATAATCAGAGTAAACTTTGTAGAATAACAGATTAGCAGAGACAATCTTTAGTCACCTATTTTTATAGTCTCATCTGCTAATAAATTTATTTAATTATTTATTTACTGCTTAAGGTGTACCTTTATTGTCCTAAAGAGGTTCTGTACAGCAGTAGGCAGATAATACTTATACGGATTAAGAGTATTTTTCCATTATGAAAAAATATTGGATGAACCGTATGGCATCTGGAACAAAGAATGAGTAGCATTCACCTCATCTAATTTTAAAACATTAAAAGAGTGGTAACTATAAGCTAATCATCTAGGATCTCTTTGTAATTAGCAAAGAGAGCACTAAAACCAGAGGTTGATTCATTCCCTCCCAACAGAGATGGGATGAATCACCATCTGGAGGGCTGGTGTCTCATTCTGTCTGTAAAGAAAGTCTGAAGTTAAAGTTCAGAGATGTAAACCTCAGCCTATCTGGATTATTTTAAATTACATAATTACCCTTTTTTATTTCTCCCTCAAAACATTCATTGAAATGACCTTACACACTATGGTAAAAAGTTAACCTCAACTCTGTGAGCACTGTTTTTTAACTTTTATAGTCCATGCACAAGCCCTTTCCCAAAGCATGTGTGTTCATTGCTTCAACAGGAACTGCATCTGTTAAACTTTGGGATGGCTGTAGGTGCTGATGGTCCCTGTCTGATGATTATTCTGAGTCTTTTGGCAACAATCACCCAGCCACAGCTTGTTAGACAGAGCATGGCAGAGCATCCTTACTGAATGACTTGCATGCAGCATGTGTGGTATGTACTAGAATATGCAGCCTTTGCAAGGTGGAAGTTGTTCAGAGCCAACTTCCTCATCCTTGCTGCAGAATTGATAATGTCATTCAGTGACACCAGCTGGTGTTCTTGTATGGGATTACAGATTGCAAATGAATTATTGCAATGTGTGAAAGAGTTCCTGTTAAAAGCTCTCATTCTTTTCCCAGTTTGGACATGATCTGTTAAGTGTGACTTCTTTTCATGAGTTCCAGGGTGCCACCTTTCTCTTGTCTTCAAAACTGGCATTTTGTACCCCAAAATGTATGGCAGTCATACAGCATGTATGTTCCATTTGTTTATCCCAAAGAAAGGTGCTATCCATTAATTTTAGTGAATATTATTCAGATACCAGGATTGTGTTGGGCAAATACACTCTAGTAAAAGCCATAATAGAGACAAAGGTAGTTGTACCTTCTGCAGTGATTATGATTCACTTTTCTGTGGCCATTACAGAGGCATGGGAAATAAACCCAATAACATGGTCTTTTTATGAGATCATTTAGGAAAGTTACTTTCCTCATAGTGGTCTTGATTAAATGTTAAAGGAACTTGCATGTGACATCTAGAAATTGGTCATGTAGCCTCCCTCATTTCTTTTTCTATTGTTCAAATGTGAATTTGTGGAGGTGGGTGTATTGTTGGGCCTAATTGAAAACTGGCTCTTGTGACCTGTCATTATGTTCTTGGAATGAATGCTTTGGTTAGGTCCTCAGGTGTATCTCCAAGCAACTTTACTGATGTCTCCCTCCAAATATTGAATCAGTCATCGGTTGTATGACTTTCTCCATGTAGTCCCAATGACCAGGCACATTCCTTAGGCTCTGCAAAAACACCATTTATTCTTTGGACTAGATTCACTTCATCAATAATACAGACAGATGGCTTGGTATGGTTTCATCAGGAATCAGATTCTTTATCTATCTTTGGGTTCTTTCATAACAATCCATTTGATGCTGCCATGCATTATGAATGTGGCTGTGAGATTTGTTGATTCTTTTCTGGTCTCCAACTTTCTGCTTCAAGCAATAGTTAATATGTTTCCAAATAATTTCTCATCTCCTCTGAAAATTACTTCATTTCTGATGTATTTACAACCTCATTCTTTCTGTAGGTATCTGGAAAAAAAGAAAAAAAAAAGAAGGTAATTCTATTTAGTCATCTGGGCATGAAGATTCTGATGAAGAGTCTAACCATCAGAACCATGTGTGTAAACATTACATACATGCTCCACTATTCTCTATGCTCTGAAGTAAAACTAGTAATAACTAGCACATCCAGCTGCCCACCTATTCTACAGTATTTCCAATAAAGCTGCAGCATCTCCTCAGTCCTTGCAAACATTAGGTATCTGCATGACTTCAAGTTGTATGGCTGCATTGTATCTCCCTTGTCTCAGACAAGTGGTTCAGTACTGAAGTTAGACAGCTACAGACAGTTCCTTGTTTGAGATGCTTCCAAAGGAATTTGAAGATTCAAGGTGGAAATTATTTCTGAGCTGCTCTAAGAAAATTCTTCACATATCACATTGTGAATGGGTTATAATGACAGTGCCCTACAGAATTGCAATTTGATTGCAAATCTGGGATGCATTCAGATGCATATTCTATGCATTAATCTCCCAAACTGACAGTAGATTGGCTTTAGGTTATTTTGAAGTTGCATGAATTATTTCTTTTGGGCTTGCTTATTTGGCAGTGTTTTTTGCCTTTTCTTCTGCTGCTTAATGCCAGGGATGACATGCTTATGCTTCAAACTCTCAATAGAATTGCAGGTATTGTGAACATCACAGAACTTTGCCAGCATTGTGCATATAGGAGCAGAAATCCCCCTGATACGCCACTATTGAGTTTTCACTTTGGTAAGTCTCTTGGAGAAACTCCTGCAGTGGTTGCCTGTAAAGTACCTAAGGACTAAGCCTATCTGATTCAAATTTTGACTCAGACGACAGTTTACTGTGTTGTCACAGACAAGTGAGTGTTCACTAAATTGAATAGAGGTACAGCAATTGCAAATGATAGTGGATTGAAATCATCTAGGACTCTTGATTTCATTCCTTTATATATCATCCTTTCTCATCTGGATATGTGTCTGTCTGGGTGTGTTGGATTTGTGTGTGGCAGGGTTTTGGTAGGGGGGGAGGGGGCTACACTGGTGGCCCCCTGTGAGAAGCTTCTCAAAGCTCCCCTGTCTTCAAGTCAGACCTGCCTCTGTGCCAAGGTCAAGCCAATTAACAACGGTGGCTGCACCTCTGTGTGTGATATGTGTGATAACATATTTAAGAAGGGGAACCTGAGAGAAGGAGGGGTTGAGTTGTAAGGAGGAGTTGTGAGGGACATACCTATGCAAACACCAAGGTCATTAGAAGAAAAGAGGAGGAGGAAGTGGGGGAGCAAAGACTCCCCTGCAGCCCATGGTGAGAGGGCAGGCTGTGCCCCTGCAGACAATGGAGGTCACTGATGGAGCAGATGCCCACCTGCAGCCCATAGAGGACCCCACGCTGGAGCAAGTGGCTATGCCCAAAGAAGGCTGGGACTCTGAGGGAAGTCCACTCTAGAACAGTCTGTTCCTGAAGGACTGCACCCCATGGAAGGGACCCACATTGGAGCAGTTCAGGAAGAGCTGCATCCTGTGGGAAGGACTCACATAGGAGAAAGTTCATAGAGGACTGTCTCCCATGACAGGGACCCCATCCTGGCGCAAGGGAAGAGTGCAAGGGGTGCTTCACCTGAGGAGGAAGGAACAGCAAAGGCAACAGGTGATGAACTGACAGCAACCCCCATCCCCTGCCCCCCTGCAACACTGTGGGGGAGAAGGTAGAGAAATTGGGAGCAAAGCTGAGCCCGGGAGGAAGGGAGGGGTGGGGGGAAGGTGTTTTGAGATGTGGCTGTATTTCTCACTGTCTTACTCTCTTTGATTGATAAATTAAGTGTTGGTAGTGGTGGTAGTGTTCTTTTTCTTCCCCAATCGAATCTATCTTTTGCCAGTGACCATAATGGGTGAGTCATCCCTCCCTATCCTTATCTCAATTCCCAAGAAAATGAAAATTTGTTTTTATTTTCTCTTCCCCATCCCTGAAGGGGAAGGAGTGAGTGAGTGGCTTTGTCGTTCTCAGTTTTCCTTTGGGCTCAAACTATGACACTGGGATAATCAGGTTTTGGATTACTGGATTTGCATGCTGTAAGGGAATACTTCAGAAGCATAGCTGGGATCAATCAACCCAAGCACTTTATGGTCACATGTGTTTTAATTGATCCTGCCTTGGTTCTATTAAGATCCAGTAATGAGCCACACATGCTTGTAGACAGAAAAAAAATTATCTAATTTTAGATGAAACCACAGTGCTTTGGTTATGGGAAGGCCTTACAGTGAACGTATGCACTGTATTGAGAGTGAACACTTACCTTCAGTGAAATAAGAATTTGCTGAAAATTCAACTGATGGACGAATATCAGCATTGCCAAAGAAAATAATAGAATTATAGAATCATAGGATACCAGGTTGGAAGGGACACCAAGGATCATCTGGTCCAACCTTTCTTGGCAAAATCATGGTCTAGACAAGATGGCCCAGTGCTCTGTCCAGCTGAATCTTAGAAGTGTACAATGTTGGGGAATCCAGCACTTCTATGGGGATATTATTTCAGTGGCTGATTTTTCTCATTGTGAAAAATTTTCCTCTTGTGTTCAATCAGAATGTCCCCAGGAGCAACTTGTACCCATTACACCTTGTGTTTTCTATGGGACTCCTTGTAAAAAGGAAGTCTCCACCTTCTTTGTAGCTGCCCTTTATGTACCGGAACATGGTGATAAGGTCTCCCCTAAGTCTTCTTTTCTTAAGGCTGAACAAACCGAGTTCTCTCCACCTTTCCTCATATGGCAGGCTTCCCAGCCCTTTGATCATCTTTGTGGCCTTCCTCTGGACCACTCCAGCCTGTCCACGTCTTTTTTGTATAACAGGGACCAAAGCTGAACACAGGATTTCAGGAGTGGCCTGATGAGTGCTGAGTAGAGTGGGATAATGACTTCTTTATCTCTGCTAGTGATGTCCTTGTTGATGCAACCCAGCATCCTGTTGGCTTTCTTTGCTGCAGCAGTGCACTGTTCACTCATATTGAGCTTGTTGTCCACCAGGACCCCCCAGGTCCCTTTCCAGAGAGCCGCTCCCCAGATAGGAAGATCCCACACTGTGTTGCACTCCTGGATTGTGTTTTCCGAGGTGCAAGACCTTACACTTGTCCTTGTTGAACTTCATAAGTTTCTTGTTAGCCCACTCTTCCAGCCTATCCAGGTCTTCCTGCAGGGTGGCTCTTCTCCAAAGTGTCTACTTCCCCACTCAGTTTGGTATCATCAGCAAATTTCATCAGAGTACACTTGATCCCATCATCCAGATCACTTATGAAGATAATAAACAATGTTGGGCGCAATATCAATCCTGGGGGATCCCAGTTGTGACAGCTAGCTTATTTTGAAAGGAGCTATTTACCACCACCCTCTGGGTGAGGCCTGTCAGCCAGTTCCTCACCCATTGCACAGACCACTTGTCTAGATGGCAATGAATCAGTTTCTCTAGGAGGAAGTTGTGGGAAACTGTATCGAAAGCCTTGGAAAAATCCAGATAGATAATGTCCACTGCTTACCCCACATCAAATGAGCAGAATACTTTGTCATAGAAGGTGATCAGGTTTGTCAAGCACTATTTGCCCTTGGTGAATCTGTGCTGGCTTTTCCCAATCACATGCTTCATCTGACTTGTGATAGCCCCCAGGAGGATTCGCTCCATAACTTTCTCAGGCACTGAAGTAAGACTGATGGACTGTAATTTCCTGGATCCTCCTTTAAGGCCTTCTTGTAGATGGGGGTGACATTAGCCTTCTTTCAGTCTTCTGGAACATCCCCCGATCTCCAACACTTCTCAAAGATTATGAGAGCGGCCTCACAATGATGTCAGCCAGCCCTCTTAATGTCCTTGGGTGAATAATGTCAGGGCTCATCAATTTGTAGGGGTCAGGCTCCTGTAATAGTTCACATACCAACTCTTCCTTCACTGATGGTGGGTCTGTGTTTACATCAACCTGGATTTTTGTTCCCAAGGCCTGGTGCTGGTAAAGACAGTGATGAAAAAAGTGTTGAGAAACTGCTTTTACAGTGTTGTTGGTGACTAATTCACCTCTCCTATTTAACACCAGGCCAATATTTTCCTTCTCTTTTGTGCTGTTTACCTGAAGAACCCTTTCTTGTAGTTTTGGACATCTCTGGCCAATTTCAATTTGGGCTGAGCTTTTGCTTTTCTAACTGCATCTCTGCATATCCTGCCAATGTCCTTGTGGTTCTCAATAGGTAGTTGTCCGCTTTTCCATCTCTGGTATGCTTCTCTTGGTTTTGAGCAGACTCAGAAGCTCACAGTTGAGCCCTACTTCCCTTACTTTTAAAGTGGATGAACTGTTTTTGTGCTTCCAGGAGACTGTTCTTCAAAAACTCCCAGTACTTGCTAGTTCCTTTATCCTCCATGGAAGCTTCCCATTGAATCCCTCCCAGCTGAGCTCTGAGTGAGCTGAAGTTTGTTCTTCTAAAATCTAAAACCTTTGTCTTAGTACTAACACTCAGCATGCTCAGCAAGATCCCAAACTCCACAATATTGTGATCACTGCAGCCAAGGCTATTACTAGCAGAGATATTACAAAGCAGGTTTTCTTGGTTTGTGAGTAGCAAGTCCAGCAGTGCCTCATTCCTGATTGGCACATCTAACATTTGTATAAGGAAGCAGTCCTCTACGCATTCCAGGAACTTGATGGATGATACATGAGCTGCTGTATTGTTCTTCCAACAAAAGTCTGGGTAGTTGAAGTCACTCATAAGAACCAGGTTCTGTTGACCTGAAGCTCGCTTAAGTGACCTGAATATTCTTTTGTTGGATTTATTGTCTTGGTTTGGAGGTTGATAGCAGATGCCTACTGTAAGATCCTCCTTGGAGATGACCCCTCTGATCTTTACCCAGAGACATTTGATAGGGCTTTCACAATCACTGTAGCTAACTTCTACACATTAAAGGTTCTCTTTAACGTAGAGCATGACTAGTCCTCCTCTTCTTCTTCTGTACCTGTCTTTACAAAACAGCTTATAGCCATCCATCATGATCTTCCCAGTCCTGTGAGTTGTCCCGCCATGTTTCAGTTATGCCTGTGATATCATAACTTTCTGACTTGGATGCAGAGTTCCAGTTTCTCCTGTTTGTTCCCCACACTGCATGAATTGGTATACATATACTTGAGGTGGTTGGTCTTCTGGTTCTCATCTTGGGAGGCAGCTAATGAATATTTGTTGCTGCTCTGGTTGGTCTGGCTTATTCCCCAGTTGGTTGCAATGGCGTGACTGTTGCCACTTTGCACCCAGCACCCCAAGTACTTCAGTTTAAAGCCTGCCTCACCAAGTTGGCCAGCCTGTTGCCCAAGATTCCTTTGCCTCTTCTAGGCAGGTGGATCCCATCCCTCCTTAACAGGCTATAGTCATCAAAGAATGTCTCATTTTCATAAAAGCCAAAACCCTCATGATGGCACCAGGCATGAAGCCAGAAACTGGTTTGCATTATACATCTATTTCTGGGTGCACCCTTTCTTCTAACTGGTAAAATGGAAGAAAAGATAACTTGAACACCAATACTTTTTGCTTGCACCCCCAGGGCTTTGTAGTCTTCCTTGATTCTGCCCAGGTTCTGGCTTGTGTCATTTGTGCCCACATGAAAGAGTAGCAATGGAAAGTAGTCTGTGCTCTTGACAAGTTGTGGCACCCTCTGGGCATCATCTTGGACCTTAGCTCCCAGAAGGCAGCATTCCTCTCATGATTCCCTGTCAGGCCAGCAGATGGGCACCTCAATGCCCCTTAACTGAGAGTAACCCACTATGAGAATTCATTGTTTCTTTTTGCAGTATCCACTGTGGGCAGCTGGTACACTTTACCCTTACAGACCTTGCTCATAAGTGTCTACAGCTGTTAAAGTTTCATACCTTTTTGATTGCAATGCTGGAGTGTGGGGACTGAAGTAGAGTCCTGCTTTTGTGGGTCACCAGTGTCCAAGGTGCCTCATTCTCTGACAGCTGTTAATAGTCCAGGACTATGATGTTGAAGCTACCTACTGGATCGGTTCAATGTATTTAATCTTGGTTAAGCCAGTGGGCAGCTGAATGCAGAAGACGACACTTTGATTTAATGCCACTTCCCCCTCAGTGAAGATCTAAATGGAGTACAAGAGCTAGTCTACTCTTAGTAGTCTTATTTTCTAAGCACAACTAGAGGAAGCAGAAATGGCTGAGAATTAGACTGGCAATCTGAAAGCTGTGAATATCTGAGTTCATCAACTGGCCCACACACAGTAAGGGAAACTCTTAGGACAAATCTACTAAGTTGAGCAGTTTCTCTATGGTTTCTTTTCCTGTGACTTCATAAACTCTCATAACTGCATTTTCAATTTGGAATTTTGTCAATGAATATTTTTATTTCTTTTATGCTAATATGACTTGAGATAAACATTATGTCAAGGTGATTGTTTATTCTTAAGGCACCCCATGTTTCTGAGTGGTAATCTTTAACAGTGTGGTACCAGGACACAGTTAGAATCTACTAGATCAAATATTTTTAACTAGGGTGCTCCAAAATAACAAAGTCAACCTTTTCTTCATGGAATATTTACCTTTTTGTCAGTGCTAATATCCTTTTAGCTGACCAGGTGTTCACCTCTGTTCTGTTTGACTAGGTGATTAGCAAACTGTCCATTCCTTATGGCAAATGTGCTTTCCCATCTTTAGCACAGACTGGCTTGAAGAAAAATGTAGAAAGCAGTCCTCCTGTTGATAGGAGTAAGCCAAGCAAGTTCCCAGTATGTAGGATTTAATTGTGCTAAGTGCCTCAAGACCCAGGATCCCACAGCATTATCTATGCTTTACTGCTCTAATTTGTTGGCAGCATCCTCTGTAGAGCACCACACCTTTAATGGATCTGGATTTTGCATCTTAGAGTGTTCATCTTGTTATTTTCACAGGAGTTTCTGTTTCTCATGGGGTAATGTTTCAATGTTCAGTTTATTTCCACTGATACTCTGAGGATTTTAGCAAAGTAAGACTGAAAAAAACCTCTGAGTTGCAAAAAGAAGTAAAAAAAATTGAGAAACCAGTATTTCAGCAATCCATTCAAGGAATATATAAAGTAGTTTATCTAGTTTCCTAAATAACTGTAGTAACTGGAAGTCATGCATAGAGCAGTACTTAACTCTCAATTTCCAGAATGAATAAAAAACATTCCTTGATAATTCCTGGAATTCCTTGATACAGATGCCTTTCAGGAAGTGGCATCTGAAAAGACAGTTCAGAAAACCAATGACCATTTTGTCTACAGAGAAGCACAAAGTGTGGAGGATCTTCTTCATTTTTTTAACGTTTCTTTTCTTTCTTTTTGCTTTCTCTTCACCATTTTTAAAGAATGTCAGAAAAGTAGATCTGAAAGCACTCAGAAGATGGGATCAGTGCTTTATAACCTGTCATGTGCAGTTAAGCAGCACTTGTTATGGGCTGACTTGCCATTTTAGAAAACCACTTGCTTGGAAAACAAGATTAAACAGGGTTTACATTTTCCTTGTTTTGTGGATGGCAGACTTAGCATTTGAGTGACCATAGGAGTCTTGTTACTTTTCAATGCACTCAGAATATGACCACTAATACTAAAGGGAATCACCCATATGCACAATAGATGAAGAGACTTCTCTATATGTTCAAACAAACAACTTCTTGGTGGTTCATTATTCTAAACAGAAGGTTTCTGCTCAGTAAATGCCTAGCTCAGTGATAGTCTCAAAAGAATATATTTGATAACTGGAGGTGGGGAGTGAGGAAGAAAGCAGAAAGGGAGGGGGAATTGATCAGAGCATAAAACCGGCAGTTAATAATTAAGTGTACATAATGGGTAAAAGAGGGATTGTTCATAGTAGACATTCACATTAATGACTCCAGTTAAGCACAAATTATTTTGAATAATGTGTTGGGCATAAGGAGGGTGTGAAGATCCTTCAGAGAATGAAAGGATGTTTCCCAAAAAGAAGAGTTATGTTCAAATCACTATTCTTCCAAGATAACATGGATGTCTTCTTAGGAGTTTTGATCTTTATTGATTGATGTCTAGGAAACTTGCAATTTTCCCAGCTTCATGCCCTCTCTTACCTGGCGGATCTTGAGTCCTGTAGCAGATGGTACAGATATTTCTGCAACAAGTGCATGCCTCTACTGTATGCCTCTACTCCATGTGCAAAAGCAGTAACTGGGTACATTGCAGAACTCGTCAGAATTATTACAATTTGTTTCACTGAAAATTTTAAAAGGACAAAACAAAACCATTGTTTCCAGAAATGCTCTGGCTTGTAGATCAAAAAGAAAGTGGTCTTTCAAGACTGAAACCACTTCCTCTTTCATTGTTTTACTAACCCCATTCAATTCAACCCTAATTTTCAGCCCCCACCACATTTATCAAGAATTATTGGCTAAGGAGGAAAGGAATGAATCAAACCAAAAAACAGTTGTATTTAGCAAACTATTTCCGCTGCCCCATTATTTTTACCATTTTCCACTAAATTCAGAAAGTTAAAAAAACCTCCCCACAACAGTTTTGTCAAAAAGAGAAAGCATGCTTCCAGCTGTATTCTCAAAAGGACAGCAGCCTCCTTCAGAGGGTTCAACAACTTTACTTTTTATGGGGAAAAAAAAGGAAGACAGCAAGTAAAATGAGAGTTTCACTTCACTGTGGTATTTGCTTCCCCAAACCCAGACAACAATAACTCATGCATTCAGTAAATTACTTCTCAGTATAGAAAGGCATTTACAATAATAATCTGAAATTTTCTCCTGCTGGAAATGACCAAGTTATGGTCAGTATTTTTCACTAAACCTGGAAACTGGTAACATAATTTAGATGAATCTAGGGAAAACCTCAGCAGCAGAAGAATCCACTTACCCACTTAGCAGACTTTTAGGGTTTTGCCTCCACACAGTTTAAACACACATGTTCTCTTCACCAGGACCTGGCATGCTTTAGAGTCCAGTGACTAGGCCAGGTAGAAAGTCTTTTCAAGAACAAACACGTGTCCATCTTTTTAAGGCCTGTGTTTGCAGGCTTATCATTTCATAGGACTGCCACCCAGTGTTGTCTCTGGTGACAATGGCAGGCCTGTCTGTGTCGGGCTGTGACTGTGAGTTTGTCTCTGGTTCTCCATGACTGGCATTTTTGTTTAGATACATGTCATTGTTCCTTATTAGTACTTTGTCAGTGCTTTGCATAAGCACATATCATAAACGCAAGTTGTGAGACTAAGGAAAATTATACCTTGGCCCTGTTTTATGGATTCCTTACTTTCACAGGGGAAGGCTGGGAGGGGAGTTTGAAAATGTGGTCTTTGAGTAATGTTTCTGAACTGCCAGTGGTCATAGAACCACAGGAAATGATTTGTAGAAGGTGTTGCCCATTGGATATCATAGTAGAAATGTCAGAAACCAAGTAATGGTACCTGACCTGCCCATTCTCTTCCCAAAACCTCTGTGCATTGCTCAGGAATTGGGCTTTCTGCTTCACCATGCTGGCAGGTACAACCTTTCTCCTTGTCATACCAGCAAGGAGGCGAGAGAGACAAGTTTCATCCTCCACTGTGTTGAAGACAAACACTAGTGGAGATAAGGCTCAGTGGCTGGCAATGAATAATGTCTTGTAAACAAAAGTGGCTAGCAGTTTGGGCATGTGGAGTGGGATGTTTCTGTAACTTGGATTTCTGTCTCTCTACATTCTGAGTATTTGGATAATGGGAGAGAGAGATCTGAGAGACCTCATTAGATGACACCAAACCAAAAATTTCCTAGAGGGATGTTCTTCATTTCCATACCACATTCTTTAGGAGGATGTGATGGTGTCATGGTTTGAGCGAGAGGGAAACTGAGCATCATGCAGCTGTTCACTTACCCCCTCCCCTCAGCACTGGGAAGGAGAAAATTAATCAAAAGGCTCAGGAATAAAAATAAGGATAGGGAGGGGTGTCTCACCCATTATGGTCATGGGCAAAAGACAGACTCGTTAGGGGAAGATAAAAACCATCACTTTAATTTAAAACACTAAAACCAACAACACTTAACAGACAGAATGGGATGGTGAGAAGTGTTACCACATCTTAAAAACACCTCCCCCCACCCCTCCCTTCTTCCCATGCTCAGTTTTTTTCCAATATCTCTACCTTCTACTCCCAGCAACACAGGGGCAGGGGATGTAGGATGCAGTCAGTTTGCCACTTCTTCCTCCCCAGGACGGGTTGGGATGGACTTTGCATGTTACAGTCCTCCCAGCACTGAACTACAACAATGGGAGCTTCTTCTTCCCTCAAGAGTCCCAGACTCCTTTAAGCACAGCCACCTGTTCTGACCTGGGGTCCTTCACAGGCTACAGGAAGATCTCTGTTCCATCGTGGACCTCCATGGGTGGCAGGGTGGGCAGCCCTGCCATCTCACCACAGGATACAGGGTGGGTCACTGCTCTGGCGCACCTCCTTCCCTTCCTCCTCCTTCCTTCCACTGACCTCAGTGTTTACATAGGTGTCCTTCTCATAACTCCTCCTCACAAGTCCCAATCCCCTCTCAGGTTCCTCTTCTTAAATACGTTATCGCAGAGGCGTGGCCACCACTGCTAGTTGGCCCAGCCTTGGTGGAGAGGCAGGTCTAATATGGAGCCAGGGGAGCTTTCAAGAAGCTTCTCACAGGGGCCATTGCTGTAGTCCTTCCCCTGTTACCAAGAAGCCTGCCACACAAACCCAGCATAGACAGGCTGTGGAATAAGGAGAAGGAGGGAATGGCGGACTCACCTGAAAACTGCCAGGGCAGAACACTCCCTGGGGATGTTGAACTGCTGGGCTAATGATTGCTTTAGGATGATTCTTTTTTTCCTGTCTCCTTGTTGCAGCTGTGCCCTATTTCATAAGTAATTAATAATAATGTAGACAGCAAGAGGCACACTGATTCTGGTGTCTTATGTATTCATCCGGGGTGAAGGACAATGTCAATTTTTACCTCTGCCTGATACATTACAGGGATCTCAATGTGTGTTTCCTAAATTCCTAGGTACTTACTGGTTTCTCTACTCCTTATCATAGAATCACAGAATCACAGAATCATAGAATTAAGGCTCCTTATCACAGAATCATAGAATGGTTTGGGTTGGAAGTGACCTTCAAAGATAATCTAGTTCCAACCCTCCTGCCATCACCAGAGACATCTTCCACTAGACCAGGTTGCTCAAAGCCCCGTCCAACCTGGCCTTGAACACTTCCAGGGAGGGGGCATCCACAACTTCTCTGGGCAACCTGTGCCAGTGCCTCGCCACCCTCACAGTAAAGAATTTCTTCCTTATATCTAATCTAAATCTACCCTCTTTCAGTTTAAAACTGTTAACCCTTGTCCTATCACTACACTCCCTGATAAAGAGTCCCTCCCCATCTTTCCTGTAGGTCCCCTTTAAGTACTGGAAGTCTGCTATAAGGTCTCCCTAGAATCTTCTATTCTCTAGGCTGAACAACCCCAAGTCTCTCAGGCTGTCCTCATAAGGGACATGTTCCAGCCCCCTGATCATCTTCATGGCCTCCTCTGGATCCGCTCAAGCAGGTCCATGTCCTTGTTATACTGGCGCCCCCAGAGCTGATCACAGTACTGCAGGTGTGGGGTCTCATGAGAGCAGAGTAGAGGGACAGAATCCCCTCCCTCAGCCTGCTGGCCACACTTCTCTTGATGCAGCCCAAGATATGGTTGACTTTCTGGTCTGTGAGCACTCATTGCTGGCTCATAGTCAGTTTTCCATCCACTGATACCTCCAAGTATCAGTGGCTGCTCTCAATCTACTCATTGCCCAGCCTGTATTTGTGCTTGGGACTGCCTCAATCCTTGTGCAGGACCTTGCACTTGGCCTTGTTGACCTTCCTGAGGTTTGCATGGGCCCACCTCTCAAGCCGGTCCAGGTCCCTCTGGATGGCACATCCCTTCCATCCAGCATGTTGACCGCACCACACAGCTTGGTGTCATTGGCAAGCTTGCTGAGGGTGCACTCAATCCCACTGTCCATATTGCCAACAAAGATGTTAAACAGCACTGGTCCCAGCACTGACCCCTGAGCAACACCACTCCTTAGCATACTCCACTTGGACATCGAACCATTGACCACATCTCTTTGAGTGCGACCACCCAGCTAATTCCTTACTCATCCCCAGGTCTTCCTTTTATCCCTTTTTAAAAATGGGGGTTGTTTCCCCTTTTCTAGTCAGCAGGAATTTCACTGGACTACCACGACTTCTCAAATATGATGGATAGTGTCTTAGCCCCTTCATCTGCCATTTGCCTCAGGACCCATGGATGCATCTCATCAGGTCCCATGGACTTGTGCACCTTCAGGTTTCATACATGGTTTTGAACCTGATCTTCTACAGTGGGCGATTCTCCCTTCTCCTAGTCCCCTCCTTTACCTTCTGCATCTTGGTCTGTGTGGCTGGAGCCCTTGCCAGTGAAGACTGAATCAAAAAAGTTGTTGAATATCTCAGCCTCCTCCATATCCCTGTTAACCAGGTCTCCTGTTTCCTTCTGGAGAGGGCCCACATTTTCCCTAGTCTTCCTTTTATCATCAACGTACCTGTAAAAGAAGAAATATTAACTTGTCTCCTGCAACAACCAGTAATTATACACCCTTCTGATTAGGCTCTTGGGCTTGGGACAGTTGATTTGAAGGGACTCTTAAGTAGCTGGCAAGTTTGCAGCAGAGATTGTTTGGATTCATGTTGATGGAAACATTATTGAATATAACTTGGAGGGTTCAACTTTTATGGGAAAAACAGGGCATTTTGGTGGAATACGTTCATCAGCTCCTCCTACTCCATGGAATTTTTTCCCAGGAACTTCACTGGGTGTTTTCTAATACTGCTGTTGATGAAAACATACACTACACAAAACTGAAGGCTGCAAGTCATGCTTTTGCAGGATGAGCATCACTTACGTTTGGGGAAGAACTATACTATCTATAACACCTCTAGCTACTGTTGCTCATAATCCCTACCGTAGTCATGCATGCTACTATAGAGGCCAAAAGATTCAAGTATTCTGTGTGCATAAGCTCAGTTTCATGCAAGGATAGTTGCTGGTCACTACCAGAGAGCAGAAGCATGTGATTAATAATCACATGACAAATGAAAAGTGTTGTGTTCATGGAATAATAACACCCAGAGCATGCACTGCTAGTTGCTGTAGCCTGATGGTCATGACAAGAGTACATGAAAAATTACTTTTCAACAGGAACAATAGCTACTCAGAGTAACCTCTGGCAGACTCCTATTTTCCCTATTTTTTAGCTGTGTGATCTGCTGATATTTCAATGGCATGGCCAAGCATGGGAGAAAAATGGATTACCTTCCCCATGAAGACATGCTTCTTTAAATATCCTACTAGTTTACACTAGCTTCTTTTCCATGTGCTAGAGCTGGCTATTCATTTGTTTCATCTGGGCTTTTTCTTCTGTTCCTGTTTCCTTCTTACCCTTGGGAAAAGTACACTGTAGTCTTGGCTACGTATTTTTGTAATATTAATGTTTGCATTACTGGGAAAAAAAGTCAGTGTTTTCCTTGTCTTCTCTGCAGGAAATAAAAAATCTTATTTCGTTTTCTTTTGTCCCTTATATCTCTTTCCATGGCATATTTCAATACCATATTTTTCATTATAGGAATGGATGTGTTTGAAATTCAACTGGAAACTCTGTTACAGCCTAACATGTTGATTCTGATATCAATTTAAAACCTATGAACACAAAGATGTAAAATTCAAGGTCCTTTCATAGGAATCCTGACTTGTATCTTAATACATTCTATGATATATTAATGGCTTAGATTGCACTTGTCAAGTAACTGTTGGAATTTCTTTTAGTGAGTTCTTAATTTCATGTTATATATATATTTATATTTATATATTCTTACATATTTATATAAAATTTTATATGTAGTTAAAATTCTGTTCCAAAAGATTTATTTGATTTGTAGACTGCATTCTGCATTTCAGAAATGAGCCCTGCAGAATGATAAATAGTATTTAAGATTCAGGCAGAACCTTATAGGTGAAAGAATAAATGTTTATATTGAAACATAGAGGTGAATGGCATCTTCCTGAGGGTGTAACAGCAACAGTTTGGATTTGTAATACTTTAATACTGATGCCAGGAGCCAAATTTTGTGGTCTGGGCTATCTCTGTTATGGATCTATTAATTTCCTTGATTTTGAGCTGAGGAGGGGACACTAGGAATCGGAAAAAAATTTAAAAAAAAGTGAAAGGAAAATCTAGCTTAAAAAATTATAGTATTCTCTGATGGGCTTCTTTGTTGTAGTTCTGGAATTGCTCTGCCAAAATGACTGGAAATTTCAACAGATCTTATCCTGCAGGCAAACACAACCCAAATTCTCAAAAAAGGCTTCAACTGGCATCCACATAAGGATTTAGCCCAATATAAAAGCTGAATTGTCCGCTAGTACAGAGCAAGAGCAGTCAAGCTCTGTACCACTCCTCATTGCACTTTATCTTAAGGAGAGTATGGGGTATGTATGATCAGATCATGATGATATTTTGATTTCTCCTGGAAACTGTATGGTCTGCTCAGAATGTTGCTCATCCACCTTGTGAAGATTAGTCTATGAATCTCTGCTAAGCTCTGAAAGCACACAACAGGCCTTAAATCTAAGGAGAGCTACGCCTGTCTTCTTCCTCCCCTCCAACACATGCAGGCTATGAGAGGACAGTTGACAATGTAGTTTCACCATAGTTAATTGCTTCTCTCTGCGGGGAAAGACAGGCAAGTTTCTCTTGCTGTAAGTCAGAGTTGACATCAGCCATCTGGCTTCTCAGTCCTTTCTCGTTCAATGGCACTATTTCCATTAATTGTTCCAAGGCCATTTCTATTTTTCATTAGCTCCTGCTCTTAAACAGATGGTTTGAAACAAATCTATTCAATAATATATATAACTTTTCAGGCAAGCAAGGGCTGTGAGGAGAACGGCTGAAAGGGAACTGTCGACTTAACTCTGATGTAAGCATTAATATTTCTGTTCCTTTGGACTGGACAGTTTTTCTCGATCTCTTTGGGTCCCTTGTGGTTGTACTATATCTCCCTGCCAGAAGGCCTCTGCTTGTATGCTAGTCTGAATTCTGCCCTCCTTTTTGAATATCATCAGAACTAAATTAATTCCTTACTCAGTACCTGAACTTGCTTAATTTTGACAGAAACCTCAATCACTCTGCTTTAAGCTCAGCTTCCTTTTTCCAAATAATGATATATGTAAGTAGAGGTGATAGGAAGAATTCACCATTAAAAGTATTATTGTTATTTTCAGACAGCAGGCAACAGGAAAATATTTTCACTTGCCTTTTTCCTTTCCTGCTACAATCATTGCTGTTTTTACCAGCTTTATAAACCATTAGTGCTTTTGCCACAATATTCCTTCATAAACCAAAATGCAGATCAACTGGAACACAACATGGTTAAACTAAAGGTAACAAATTTCTTGATGTAGTAGCAGATGGTTAATCAGGCAATATCACTGCAGGAATGAATTATGTGCCACTGATATTAGCACCTGTATCTTTGTACCCAAGCTTTGAATAAGAAATGCCAAGCAGTGTGCCTTTACATTTATCTTCTGTAAGCACAAGATAGGCATTTGCAGGTACAGTTTCTGCTTTGAACCAGCAATTCAAAACTCAGGTAAAAAGATTCAAGTGCATATTTTGCCAGTATAAGTGTGATTTATTTATTTTTTTTTTTTAAACAGAAATGGAACTGTGTGATGGATACTTATATTGGGGGAAGGGAGCAGGAAGATCATTGTGAACGTTTGCTACAGTAGTCCATGATGCAAAGACAACTGATCTTGTGCTCGAGGTACTTATCCTGGCTCTGAAAGTAGAGTACTCATATAACCATGGCTCTGAACCTGAGTAGAAGCATGGTCTTAATAACACAGGAGAGTGCTTCATAGTAGAAGATCCCTCTAGCCCAGTAACCTCATTTTCATCCTTGGCGCTGCTGATCAGCAGAAGATATTTACATAAGAATATGAAAAAGAAGAGGAAAGGAGAGATTCTTGCTAGGATCCACTGAGAAGCTACACTACTTCTGCTGTTTAATCCACTCTCCATGAATAGCACTGCACTGTCCTGTGTTGCATGAATATGGTTATTATAACTTATTTCTGCTCATTACTTATTTGACATTTCTTTGTCTTTCAAGTTTTTCTTGTAGTGTGTTTAGCACAACAGGGACATGTTTGCCATGGGGATCTGATGAAAATATAATTGCCTTTTGGAAGAGCTCTGTATTCTGTTTTTTCAGCTAGGTGTGCTGTTGCTTCTTTCTCTGTTGCTAGTCCAGCTGGGATCCAGGAAAACACATTGGATTCTTTTCAACAGAGAAGAGACAAATTAATTTTTTGCTACAGGAATCCAAATTATTGGTGCAGAAAAAACATTTAAATACTATCCCCCATCTCCATTGTGGAGGAGGAGTGATTTGTGCAAACACGAATGTGTCAGTTTCCTTCTTCTCATTAAAAATCCTGTTCTTTAGAATACATCTGAGTGAAGCAGAAGGTAAGAGTTTTCCAGAAGGTGATAAATCAAAACATGGGCTAGATCAGACATGTTCACATAGAATCATAGAATGTTTTGGGTTGGAAGTGACCGTCAAAGATCATCTAGTTCCAACCCCCCTGCCAGGGGCAGGGACACCTTCCACTAGACCAGGTTGCTCAAAGCCCTGTCCAACCTGACCTTGAACACTTCCAATGATGGAATATCCACAACTTCTTTAGGCAACCTGTTCTAGAGTCTCACCACCCTTACTGTAAAGAATGTCTTCCTTAAGTCCAGTCTAAATATACCTTCTTTCAGTTTAAAACTGTTGCCCCTTGTCCTGTCACTACAGGCCCTGGTAAAAAGTCTCCATCTTCCTTACATATATATTGAAAGGCTGCAACAAGGTCTCCTTGGGGCCTTCTCTTCTCCGGGCTGAACCCCAACTCTCTTGGCCTTTCTTCATAGGAGAGGTGTTCCAGCTCTCTGATCATTTTTGTGTCCCTCCTCTTGACCTGCTCTAACAGTTCCATGTCTTTATTTTGCTATGGGCCCCAGAGCTGGACACAGTGCTCCAGTGGGGTCTCACGAGAGCGGAGTAGAGGGAGAGAATCACCTCCCTTGACCTGCTGGCCACACTTCTTTTGATGCAGTCCAGGATACAGTTGGCTTTTTGGGCTGTGAGCACACATTCCCAGCTTGTATCCAATTTTTCATCCACTAGTATCCCTAAGTCCTCCTCCACAGGACTGGTCTCAATCCATTCATGCCCCAGTCTGTACTGATATTGGGGATTTCTCTGACTCAAGTGCAGGACCTTGCCCTTGGAGTTGTTGAATTTCATGAGGCTCACATGGGCCCACTTCAAGTCTGTCAAGGTCCTTCTGAATGGCCCTTCCCTCTAGTGAATCAACTGTGCCTCTCAGCTTGGTGTCATCTGCAAACTTGCTGAAACTGCACTCAATCTCACTATGGTGTTAATGAAGATATTAAATAGTACTGGTTCCAGTATGGACCACTGAGGAACACTACTCATTACTGATTTCCACTTGTACATAGAGCCATTGACTGTAACTCTTAGGATGCAGCCATCCTGCCAAGTCCTTATCCATCTAACAGTTCATCCATCAAACCATATCTCTCCAATTTAGAGTTAAGAGTTTTGTGGGGCACCACTTCAAAGGCCTCACACAAGCCCAGATAGATGACATCCATAGCTCTTCCCTTGCCCACTGATACAGTCACTCCATTGTAGAAGGCCACCAGATTAGTCAGGCATGATCTGACCTTTGTGGAGCCCTGTTGGCTGTTTCTAATCACCTCCCTGTCTTTCATATGTTTCAACACATCTTCCAGAAGGATATGTTCCATGATCTTACCAGGCATGGAGGTGAGGCTGACTGTTTGGTAGTTCCCAGGATCTTCCTTTTTACCCTTTTTTAAAATGGGGTTATGTTTCCCTTTTCTCCAGTCACTGGGGACTTTGTCTGACTGCCATGACTTTTCAAATATGAGCGAGAGTGGTTTGGAAACTATATCAGCCAATTCCCTCAGGACCCTGGCACTCAGGATCCCATGGATTTATGTATGTTCAGGTTCCTCAGGTAGTCTCAAACCTGATCTTCTCCTGTGATGTGAGAGGATAGTATCAACCTCTCATCCTCACAGCCAGGGTGAAAGGGAAAATCTATCTTACTCGAACAAGCAATATTTCATTCTGTCTCTCACTGCAAGGTCATTTTCTGCTCATAACATGCAAATGCAGAACATCCCTTCCATATCATATTCCTGAGCACCATGTTTTCTGTGCCTCTTACAAAATTATATTGTAAAAACTGCAGTGCGTGATGATAGAAGCACAATCATGATGGCATTGATAAGGACCTGAAGAGGCAAGGTTGTGGATTGAGATGAAAAAGGTGAAATTATTTTCAGTGGGACACAGAAGGGTCCTCTAAACAACATTAACTGAGAAGTGCTTGTTTAATTTTTGGACTTGAAGGAGGGATCTGGTCTATGATGTTACATAATCAATGATACATCACTGCTGTTCTATGATACTGTATGAGCTAACTGGGTAAATTATAATAGTCACTCTATGCAGAAATCTAATATCTTCCTCATTTTTTGTTGGGAACGTTACTTTTGACGGGGTTAGGGATTTATTATAGATAGGATAGTAATGGGGGTGACTGTATTTTGGCACTGATGCTGTGAGGATAGAGGGCCCTGTGCAGCCAGAAGTTCTGTGTGCAATTGTTTGTGTGTAGGGTGGATCCCATGAACTAGGCTTATTATGCGTGCATGACACAAGTATTATGTCTCAAGATACAACTGGCATCAAACTTACAGTGTTAGTCATAGCACACTTCAAATTGCTCACCAAAGGCTTGAACCCCAGAAGAGGATGCTTTGTAATACTAATGCCAAAATGTAGCATTTTAGGACTCACTGAGGGAATTTGTTATTTAAATGTATTGAGAGAGTTTTATTACACTCGGAGACTGGTACGTATAGGTACCCAGGACTGAAAAAACAGACACTGTTTTGAGAAAAATAGTGATGGCTCCCTGCATGGTCTTTGATGTACAGAATCTGAAATAGCCTGCAATGGGCTTTGGATAAACCATTTGCCCCCATGATGTTGTGGCTGTTTCTCTCAGCTGCTATCTGCTCAATAAAGAAGCTATGGTGTTGCTGGAGATGACAAGTAATTGTTCTGCTAGACACACCTCAAAGGCAGAGAACCAATGAGATATATAGATGTGATTTACAGTTTGATTCAAGGTCCCTTTCATGCCTACTGAGAGGGCTACCTGTGTTAAAGATATTGTTGCTCCACCTATCCAAAACTGGGCTAGAAAACATCATCAAGTTAGACAGCTCTGAGTTTAAAAAAAAAAAAAAAAAAAAAAAAAAGTAATAAAAAGTGTGTATTTAAAAAAATACAGGCTTTTCTCTTTTTGGACACCTGGATATCAGCTCTTGTGAGACATTGTTTAATACCTCTTCTACTCAAATACAGTGGACTATTAAGTTTGTAGAGTTCTCTGTTTTCAAGGAAGTGACCAAGTTGAACTAGATACCAATTTTTGGTGTGAAACAAGTTGGCACAGCCAGGCCCAACTTACTGCTGCTTCCTTAACTCTGCTCTTCCTTATCTCTCAGCTCACATTCTAGTGCCTGGTGGATGATGAAGTAAAAACATTACTACATAAAGCTTAATCTGCACCAAAACTCCCAATGTTCTCCATGTATGTATGTACCCACCCACGGACAAATTTGTTTTTATGGATGGGGTCTCATCTTCATGTGTCATTGCAGAAGGGCATGAGGTTTCATTGCCACTTGGCATAAAAATCTTAGAAAACAGCCACCCAAAGAAGTGAGTACCCGCTCCTGCTCTGATCTATACTAATCACCGTCTTCATTGTCTGTACCCACAACGATTTTTGCACTTACTTGGAGACTTGTAGTCTCTATGACAACAATAGAAACAATGTGTGACATAGTCTGTGTTGCTGGGCACTCTGCTGCTGGTCTGCCTAGCCTACCCAGGGGCTGAGAAACCTGCTGTATAATGAATTTATTTCTTCCTTCAGGAAGGACAAAGATATCTGTGATGGGTGACCTGTATTTGTGCACTGACTGAGATGTGTCTCATTATAATATTCTGAGTGATCCCTCATCCCTTAAAAAGAAGTGATTCATGCTGCTTTAGAAGCAACTTCTACTCAACCTCCCATGCATTTTCAGAAAACTGACATCCTCCCCATCTTGTAAATGTGTGAAAGTATGGGTGCATGCTGATATCACAGTTCCTTCATAAGCCAGATCAACAGGTGGTTATTCATCCTGTTTGAAGGCTCTCCATCTTTGTTCTCCTATTGGCAGGAGGCATCTGATACTTCCGGGAAGGGTTGTCATATCGAAAACAGTAAATCTTCCATTCTTCTAGCAGCAAGGTCCCAGTTTAAATGCTGTTCTAGTTTTAGGTTTTACTCTTCAAAAAAGGCACAGGATGTGATAGAGGGTGACAGGAGATCTTCAGAAACATCCCAGGAGCCTGAAAGAACTGAGGTGATAAAGTCTAAATTCTATAGAAAAAGGAGTCATTATAATTGTCTTCAAAATATTTAAAAGAGCAAGAGAATAGACTGTTCTTTGTTCATTCAGGATGGGACAAGGATTTGCAAGCTGCAATTACAATCATGGAAATTTCACTTGAATATTAGCAAAAACTTTAGTTCCAGGGACATTGACACAAACAATAAGCTACAGAATGTAGGAGGGGAGAGAAACTGACAGTTTTTAAGTTGATAGTAGACATACGCCTGTTGGAAGCCATGGCTCTAGAGATACCAGGGACTTCTTCATGGTTAAGCCTTATTTTTGTGGACTCCTTTGTCCTATTTTTGATCAATAAGATGATAAATCTACACACCTCTCAGGCCTTCTCTCAAGGACCTGATGTTTTGATATTCTTTGGTTTCCCAGAATGTCCATGACAGCTGGTCTTCTGTAAACATGCTAGATGTTATTCTGACAAGACAGATGTGGGCCTGTTGTTCAGCACTTTTCAGACAAAATCCCAAAACAGTTCATCCTCAAACTGCAGAAAGGAAAATCAAAGAACATGAAGATGGAATGAATTGCTCAGCATGATCCACAAAGCTAGAAATGGAAGCAGGAACTGATTTAATCTGATAAGATGTAGCCTTGCCCATTAGACCTTCATGTAGCATAGTCTGAGGACAGCGCTGTAGTACAAAAAAGGGAGCAAGGTAAATTGACCACATAGATGTAGCTATCAAGACATACTCCCAGGGGGAATCTTACCAATGCGCATAAATATCTTCTGGGGGGGAGGGCTGGGCTAAAGAAGATGGAGCCAGACTCTTCTTAGAGGTATGCAGTGACAGGGCAGGAGGCAATAGGCACAAATTGAAATATAGAAAATTCTGTGTAAACATAAGAAAAGTTTTTTTACTCTAAGGTTGATCAAACATGGGAACAGGCTGCACGGAGAGATTGTGGAGTCTCCATCTTTGGAGATATTCAAAACCTGATTGGATGCAGTCCTAAGTAACCTGTTTTAGCTGACCCTGCTTTGTGCAGGGGGTGTTGACTACATGATCTCCAGAGGTCCCTCCCACCTCAGTTATCCTTTGATTCTGTGAAGTGTTTTGGGCACTGTTTTTTGAAAAATGCAGGTGTTAGGGACATCTTAATTCTCTATGCCTTTCCTATACATATTTCTGTATTTATTAGATTTTTGTGGTCATCAAGTTATGGTAGATGATTATATTTATTCTGGTGAATTTTCCAACCCTTTGTACGAACAAGTTCCTTTTGATGGTTTGTTGTTGTGACTACGATACAGTATTTTGAGGCCCTGGAATATATGACATGAATGGGTGTTTTTAGTTACCTGTTTCACCTCAAGGTCATTGCTAAGCAGGAACAAATATCTTGTGTTTGGTAAATTAGAAATTGTAAAAAGGCTGTACATGGTGGCTATGCCCTGAGCTCTCCCTCTCTTTGTCAGTAATACTGATTGAAAGTGATGAATGGCATATGCATTTGAGCATAACGAGGAAGCTCTTTGGGAATAATAACATTTCTCTCTTCCATGAATCAGTGTGCACTGTCCTGGTTCTCAGCAGGAAAAAATATCAGCCTCCACAGTCTCAAATTTAATTCCAGGTGGTCTGCTTGTGATAATTTCCCTCCAGTTGACAGCCTTTAGGACACAGAATAGCATCAATACCTGAAAGAGCTGAAACTTTTGTCATCTTCAAATCCAAGGTAGTTGAATCAGTTAAAGTCAATCCAGTAAGGTGACTGGAATTGCATGGCTGTTTACCAGAGATGGTTTTCAGCAGGCTGTCAGCTTCAGTTGGTGCTACAGGAACAGTTTGAAAACGGGGTGTGCTTGTTGTCAGTGATCAAGTTGAGGAGCCACCATGTTAGCTGGAAGTCAGCACACTTGCAAGGTGCTAAGTGCCAGAGCAAGGGGGACACTATTCCCCAGGATGGAACTGCAGCATGTGGGGTTGTTGAGTCCTTGAATAACCACATTTTCCACTCCTCTGCTTTGTTCTATTTAAGAAATTGACTGGATTCAGTGTTATTTTGCAAGTGCTGTGAAAGGTGCTTTTTATCTGACGTTACCTTTACCGTGGGAGGGGAGGTCATTAGACCATGCGATCTGCATGACAGTGCCCACTACTGAAGAAGATTCCACAGCCTGCAAAACAGGCACACACATCCAAATTATTTTTCTAGGTCTAGGAAATATTTAACATATCGTTTTTGACTTGCATTCCTATGAGTCTTCCTGTTTGAAATGCCTTGTATTTATGATTTCATTATAAATTATATATAAGCCTTTTAACAATTGGAAACTGAAGTTGTTAGCTCACAGTTTTCCCATTAGAGAATTTAGCCTTTAACACCAGATTGACAGTAAATGAAATTATTTTGTTGGATGTGTTGAATTCTGATCAAAAGCCTATTGTGGTCAACTGAAAGATTTCTACTTATTTCAGTACACTTTGGATCACACCCTTTAAACTGTAATCTAAACACCAAGGACTCATTCAGGCACTTATCTAGTGGAAGTAAAAGAAAACAAACCATATAGTTTTATTATAAATCACACCTAAAAGGATAAATTTTTTTATTGCTGATCTTGAAAGAACTGATCTGCATTTGCTCAAGATTTTGTGTGTAAGAGATAAAATACATAAACATACCTGTGGAAAGAAGTTGCTGACCTGAAAATTACTGATGAAAAATTATGTTCTTGAAAATGTTATGAAGATTGCATGTATATTGCATGGTAAACTACCTCCTCCAAATAATTTTGGAGGGTCTAGCTGGATAAAAAGGGAAAGTAAAATATTCTTAATTCTTGCTAAGACCCCCATCTTACTACACATAAGGCAGAAGGGTGATAAGGTGGAAGGTTACCAGCCCATGCTACAATCCGCTAAATACTTCAGCATATGCTGTATGTGAATCCTGCACATAAATTTAGAAGAAGGGAAGGAAAAGATGGGAAGCTAAAGATACATATATCCCAAAGGTCTGAAACAAAGGCAGACTCACTGTGAAGTGTAAGAGTTATAAAATTCAATTGTGATACATAGGAGCTTCGGCAGGTCTAAAGAAACCAATTTCAAAATATACATCAGTCACAGACAGACAGATTAATAAGGGCAAAGATTTCTGTGAATTACACAAGTTGGATTTCCACTGAAATTAGCTGCAGTTAGATTTTTATGGCTAAGTATTATATTTGGCACCCAGTGAAAACTCACTAACAGAAATATAGTTTGGGGGAGATCAAACCTATTCAGAAATCAAGTAAAACCTGTGGAAAATATAGGCAAAAAGCTTGGGCAAGTATTTTATTGTATATCTAAAGCTTTTCAGTGAATTCTTTCAAAATGAATTTTTAATTCCCAAAATATTTGAATTTGACACTCTTGAAATGATTTTTTTCAGACTTTTAATTTTAAAACATTATTATTCATTAAAAATTACCTTTGTATAAAACAAAAAATCCAGATAAATAAGTAACCCATAAGTATAAAAAAATACTACCCCGGGAGACATGACAAACTAAGCATGGTGTCCAAAAGATTTTTTTTTTTTGGTTTTGCCAAGAAATGCCATATAGTCTTGTTGGGGTTTGTTTCAGAAGGACCTACACTAAATTAAATGCAGTTTTGGATTAACCACTGAATGACCTGAAATATTCAGGTACACAAATAAGTTTTCTGAAGAAGACTTCCTAAAACTGCCAATAATTTCCCTCCACCTTCTTTCCCTACCATATACCACATCAGATATTATCAAGTACAAAAGCCTTGCAAAAAAATTACTCTGGGCCTAATGCAAAGTCCTTTGAAGTCAGTGGGAGTCTTTTCATTGACTTCAAAGGCCTTTAGATCAGGCCCTGTTACAACAGTTTAAATAATGCAGTATGAGCACAGTGAGTTGAGGCTTGGCACATGGATGTTATGAAATCTGAAGTATTGAGTGGTTCTACATAAGATTGGACATAATAACAATGGTCTGGAAGAACAAACCTTGGATCAAATTAATTCAAATAACTAAATTATTAAAGTTGTTAACCTTAGAGTTCATAGCCTTGATTGTTAACTTTGACGATAGGAGTTTAGTAGCCAAAGAAAAAATTTCATCTTTGAGTGCCTATAGTTTCCATACTGCTGCTAATATTCTTAGAGAAAAAAAGATTTAGAAAAAAAAATTGTTTAGGCCAGATTTTTACATGTTTTTCTTATTCATTCTGCTTGCAATTCATTTTAGTTCTGACCCTTAGATTAATCACTAGTTTCATGGGACATTCATGGAAGTTGATCCTCTACATGAATATGAATAGAAGTATCATACCATAGAAATAAACATTTTTGTCTTATGCTTTTACATTGATCTTTTTTGATAAAGTCTTTCAAATGTCTGTGTTTAGTTTTCAACCATCACTTTATATCTCTCTTCTGAACTTCTCATATTTTTAATATTAACTTAGTTTATTTTTAGCTTTGTTTTCACTGTTACATGTCAGAAAGTGCTGTGCTATTTTCCCTTTGTATCAAGTCAACACAAATTCCATCAACTCATAAAGGAGCCGTGATTAAATAATAACTGAGAGTCTCATGAATTATTCATTAGTTGTCTGTATGTCAGAGCTACACTGTGGTACTCCCACAGATGATAATTGAGAGGCACGGAAGGGAGATAACCTGCACACCACTATCAGATTTACTAAGCACAGAGAGAGCAGAACCACACTTCTTTGACATCTAAACTGTGCCCTGATTCAGCAAACTATTTGAACCTATGTTTAATCTTGTATGTATACCTTGGTTCCACTGAACCGGTATGTAGCACAGACTTAACTTCTCTAATAATTATGTGTGGAGGTTTGAACTCAGACGGCAGCCAGACGCCACGTGGCCAGCTGTTCACCTCCCCCCCGCCCCCCCCCCCCGCCCAGTGAAATAGGGGAGGGACAAAAAGAAGATAATTTGTAGGTTGAATAAAAAGAAAGGATTTACTAAATATAACAAGAGAACAACAGTAACAATAGTGAGTCCAAAAAAAACCAGGTAAAATGCAGCAGTGGCTTACCAAGCGCGGTGACCACCCCCACAGCAACACACACCCAGGCCGGACCCGAAAATCCTGCGCCCGCCCGAGAGAGCCTGCCCCCCTATATCCCCCGGCATGACATCTCATGGTGTGAAATACTCCAATGAAAGTTAACTCCATCCTGGTCGAAATCAGGACAGTCTCCACCCCTTATTCCATACCATTGACGTTATGCTCAGGTTTCCAAGTACATCTTAAGGAATCACCACCCCTTTGTTTCTCAGGTCTCACAGATGTCATTCCCTTAGTCTATGGGCCATCCTTCCACAATGTTTTCTGAGTTCACTTAGTCTATAAGTTTGGGTTCCATCTGTCATGACAGTCTATAAGGCTGGAGGAATGAGGTGGAGTTGGCCCAGTCAGTGGAGCAGGAGGCTGTGGATGTGGCACGGGGATGTTGCAAGGCACCAATTGCCATAACAGGGCTATTTGACAGTCCAGTTCATTGACTATTCTCACCTAAAATCAAATCTCCCTGAGGCACACATCGGACTTCTCCATCCTTCTGCATTACCCACCAAGTGCACCCAGGTCCTTGGGCAAAAGTAATCCCATGAATGGGTTTACCTTTACCCAATGCAGGAGTAACCCAGATGGTCTTCCCCAGTATATTCCTAATGCGCACTGCGGGGGCGTTATCCCCATCCACAGTATGTAGGAGGTTTGATTGAGCAGGGCCAGCTTGCTTGGCAGATCCTCTGGTATTGACTAACCAGGTGGCTTTTGCTAAATGCACGTCCCAGTGTTTGAAAGTTCCACCACCCATTGTTCTCAGTGTAGTTTTCAGCAATCCATTGTATCACTCAATTTTCCCAGAGGCTGGTGCATGGTAGGGAATGTGATATATCCACTCAATACCATGTTCTTTGGCCCAGGCATCTATGAGGTTGTTTCAGAAACGTGTCCCATTATCTGACTCAATTCCTTCTGGCGTGCCATGCCACCATAAGACTTTCTCCTCAAGGCCTAAAATGGTGTTCTGGGCAGTGGCATGGGACATGGCATAAGTTTCCAACCAACCAGTGGCTGCTTCCACCATTGAAAGCACATAGTGTTTGCCATGCTGAATTTGTGGAAGCGTGATATAATCAGTCTGCCAGGCCTCCCCATAGCCCCAGGACCGATGACTGCACACTATCATAGATGAGCCATCACGTAGTACAACAGAAACAGAATCTTAACCCAGCTCTCACGGAAGGTGAGCAACAACATGGGAAACACATATTGCAAATGAGGTGATAAGATCTTAAGGAGCCAAGCAATCCACATTTTACCCGTTTTGTTGTTATCTCAAACAAAAAAGAAAAGCCTTCGGGCCCCACATTGGGCGTCAAAAACTGGAGGTTTGAACTCAGCCTGCAGCCAGGCGCCACGTGGCTGTCCGTTCACCCCACCCCCACCCCCCTCTGGTAAGATAGGGGAGGGACAAAAGAAGAGAATTCGTGGGCTGAGTAAAAAGAAAGAATTTACTAAATATAACAAAAGAACAACAGTAACAATAGTGAGTCCAAAAAGCAAATGGGTAAAATGCAGCAGTGGCTTACCAAGCGCGGCGACCACCCCCCACAGCAACACACACCCGGCCAGACAGAAAATCCCGGGCCGCCCCCCTATATCCCTGGGCATGGCATCACATGGTATGCAATACTCCAATGAAAGTTAACTCCATCCTGGTCGAAACCAGGACAGTATGGAGTAAATATATGTTTTAATGCAAGCACGTGTGTTAAGTTCATTTATTGAATCATTTTTCCATAGTGAGCTATCTCCTGGATAAGCCTTTCTTAACTTTTCGTTTTGGAAGCTCTTTTTTATGTTACCATTTTTTTTTTTTCTTTTTCAGCCTTCTTACTTTTACTATCAGAATAGAAATGATAACAGAGATAAATGCTGTCTACTTGATTTGTACATGTTTCAAGAGTTTGGTAAAGAAAGCCTGACCTTTATTCTAAGTTATGCAGGGAGATTCGCTCAGCTTAGACTGTAATAAAATCTTTCAACCTCTCATGGCTCTTTTTATTACCTTTCATGCTCTTTTGGGAGTCAAATCCATTTGCTTCACAAACTCTTCTACATGCTAGATGTCTCACTGGAAATCTCACAGTTTGACTCTGTTGAGAACGTTTTTGATCACTGTCTCTCAGTGTATCCCATCTTGACTGGATGGACATTGATTTTTCCTGAGTCTACCCATTTCCCAGGGGAAGTATGTCCTCACTTGCAGTGGACTTCTGTACATTTCTGTGGCCACTGGCCTGAGACAGCTAGTGAGAACCACCAGCTACACTTGCCAGTGGCACTTCATGAGCCAGCGCTGACTTGCTAAAGAGAGGACACAAAGAAATACATATTTTATTTCCCCTTGACCATCCTGATGCTGCTTTGTCAAATGAGTAACTGAATCCACATTTATCAATGGGTACTTTAATTTCACTGTGCACATTACCACCTGAAATGCCAGAGTTGTATTATGTTATTGTTTGAAAGATGGAAGCACCTGGGTGGATATAGCCCTTATTTAGAGACCCACTGAACACACACATGTGAATCTGTCTTGAATTTGACTTGTATGTTTGTAAGTCAAGATAGTTGATGTATCTTTACCTTTTTGCTCTGAGAAAGACCGGGATTATTTATGAAATAATTGTGATGATGTAATCTGTATACTCTTACTTTAGAAAATACTCCCATGGCTCCTATTACTCCTGCAGGGAAAAAAAGCCCACTCCCATCCTCCCCCAAACAAAACCAGAAAATCCCAAACTCTGAAAAATAAAAGGCTTTTTGTTTGGACCATGATTTTTTCTAGGTATTTTCCAATACTACTTCCCTTTCTTCCCTTTTGCAGGTGCATTCAGCTTTTACATGAAGTAATAGAAAACATCTTCCCCACACCCTTATTTCCCACTGTGACTGATAATTTCAGTCAACTCTGATCAATTGTAATATTTTAAATAAGCAGCTGCCTGTCCTTCTTTCTCCCCCCCCCCCCCCTTTTTTAACTTCCTTGATTTCATTACTCTTCCCTTCCACCTCATCTCTGACTCCACAATCTCATTTCAGTAATGACTAGTATGCTGCTTTCACTCTCTGCCCATGTATCACAATGGAATCAATTCATCAGGTTTCTTGATCGAAGACTCTTCCATCTCTAAAAAAACTTTGCCCTGAAAGTGATACTATGCTGTATCAGCCTTAGTTGTCAGATCCTGGCACTGTGACAACTGGTGGCACATTGGTCTTATTCAGAATTTCAGTCCAAAGTAAGTAATCTTCATTGCAAATACTGTGTGTAGGTATCAGAAAAATTCTGTGTAGCAGTTAACAACTTAAGTGCAACTTTATCCACACCAAATCTTCAGAAAACAATAGATTAAGTACTTCAAATTATAAGAATATGTAAGTTTTGGGTACATTTTGCAAAAGATGACTGCTATGCTTCCTGTCAGTTTTTTGGATAGTAGTGGTCAGGGACTCTACTGTCTCTCTACTCAGATTTTCAGGGTGAGGTGGGGTTTTTTTTGGTGGTAGTGAGGTGGCTGTTTTCAATCCTGTCACCAGAATGTGAAACTAACTCTACTGATAAAACAAAAGGTATTTAACTAATCACATGAATCCAGGAACCAGGGTAAGAAGACAAGGTTGAACATCTTGATAAAATGAGGAGTTATCATGGCTGTTAGTTTTCACCTAGAATCAGTTCTGAAACTGAGAGATGTAAACAGATAAATAACAAAGAAAACTATAAAGCAGCACATGAAAAGATTCCACACATTTGACAGTAGAACTTAACAGTATTAACCTTTATGTCAGCAGAGGTCTGTGTCATACAGCAGTTTAATCACATCTGTCAAAATGAAAACCTCATCCTTCTCCTGTGTTGCACATGTGATTTCTGTGTCCACAAGTGATTTCACAGATCACCCAAACTTCTCAGAATTACCAAGATCCCACTATTCCTTTCAGCTGAAATCCATCAGATCATGAACAAGAAAGCACATATTTATTAGGTCCCATTACCATTAACCTGTGCAGTCCCTTTACAACTGGTAACCACTAAACTTTGGGTAAGGGGGCATTTTCCGTCCAACATGTGGGTCAGAACTGAGCTGCCTGTGAAGCTCAGGCTCTCTATCCAACACATCACACATGATGGTGATTTTTAGTTATGGTGTGGGCTCATGAAACAACCTTATGCACACTGTCAAGGTGAACAAGGGCAAGAGTAACAATGCATTTTACTGTACAAGCTGGGGCAGATGTCAAAGAGCATAAAATTCTTGGCAAGCTCTGCACAACATCTTTCTGCCACTGTACAACAATCCTGGTGCAGTCAAGGCTATCTGGACTGCTCTGTCTTCCTGTCGCTGGCAGTATTTGGACTAGCAGAGTTCTCTCTATGGCTTGCTAAGGTTTATGTACATCAGATGGGTTTAGGATTAGGGCTTTGTAGAGGCAGGCTGTGTGGATGTGACTTCTGCATTTCCCATAGAAATTTCCTTTTTAGCTTGTGTGCATCCTCCCAGAAAAGTTTCTGTTCTTCTCTGGTGTGCCTTTTTTTTTTTTTCCCTGGTGGTGGTGCAGAGGCTCTTTTTGTTGGTGTTTCTTCTCCTGTTGACTTCTGCTTTGACCTTACCCACTCAGTTTTGAGCAAGGGACCCATGTCTGACAGTACTGGCACAGGCATTATGAGTGTAATTAGCCTTTATGGCAGGTCAAACCTGGGTATGTTAGCAGAGGGTCATGATCAAAAGGCATGAGAAGAAGTTTATGACTGACAATCTTCCATAACAACATTTAGCCTTACACTACTGGTTGCCCTCCTGATACTGTATTCAGAGCCCAGATCAAGCATTGAATGTCTCATTAGGATCTGGAAGATGGCTGTGTTCTGAAAGAACATTGAAATTTAGGAGCTAATGACATCCACCAACTCCATTTTCCCTCACTTTACACCAAGATTCTCCCATAGTATTTTTGCACCTGGTCAAGCTTCTAGATCTGGAAAAGCCATACTATTGAAAAGTTCTACTAATTGTGTTTCATTATCCTTGCAAAATGTAATAGAATTGAATCTCTGAAAAGTGCTTGAAGTAAAATCTGAGCTCATTTGATTATAATAATAATACCTTATTAATAGTATATAACTTTTCTTCATATGTGTAAAAAGCCCTAACCCATACTCTGGAGAGAAAAAAAAATTTGTTTGACTTATATCTCCTCAAACAGGGTCATTCCCCCTCTCTCCCCCAGGGGAAGGGAACAGGTCCCCATGGACAAAGTGCTTAGGGTGTCAACATCATAAATAAAAGCAATGTATTTATTCAATACAGGAAATTAGGGAATTGACATGTTCAGAAAATCTCAGGACACAGGAATCTCCTTGCTGTGGCATTCTTTCTGAGAGGAGTAAGCAAGAACACTGTGGCAAAAGAACTTAATTTGAAATTTCTACGACAGGGTTACAGCATAGGTGGATAGGGGAAGAACAACTCATGTCATCTACCTGGACTTGTGCAAAGCATTTGACACTGTCCCACATGACATCCTTGTCTCTAAATCGGAGAAACATGTATTTGCCAGACAGAGCACTCAGTGGATAAGGAATTGGCTGGATGGTTGCACTCAAAGAGTTGCAGTCAATGGCTCAATGCCCAAGTGGAGAGCAGTAATGAGTGACATTCCTCAAGGGTCAGTGTTGGGACACGTGCGGTTTAACATCTTTGTTTTTGACATGTACAATAGGATTGGATGCGCCCACAGCAAGTTTGCTGACGACACCAAGCTGTGTGGTGTTGTCAGTAAGCTGGAGGGAAGGGATGCCATTCAGAGAGACCTGGACAGGCTTGAGAGGTGGGCCTGTGTGAACACCATGAAGTAAAACAAGACCAAGTGCAAGGTCCTGCACATGGATCGAGGCAATCCCCAGCACAAATACAGGCTGGGTGGTGAGTGGATTGAGAGCAGCCCAGTGGAGAAGGACTTGGGGGTATCAGTGGATGGAAAACTGTCTATGAGATAGCAATGGGCACTCACAGACCAGGAAGTCAACCGTATCCTGGGCTGCATCAAGAGAAGTGTGGCCAGCAGGCTGAGGGAGGGGATTCTGTCCCTCTACTCTGCTCTCATGAGACCCCACACCTGCAGTACTGTGATCAGCTCTGGGGGCGCCAGTATAACAAGGACATGGACCTGCTTGAGCGGATCCAGAGGAGGCCATGAAGATGATCAGGGGGCTGGAACATGTCCCTTATGAGGACAGCCTGAGAGACTTGGGGTTGTTCAGCCTAGAGAATAGAAGATTCTAGGGAGACCTTATAGCAGACTTCCTGTATTTAAAGGGGACCTACAGGAAAGATGGAGAGGGACTCTTTATCAGGGAGTGTAGTGATAGGACAAGGGTTAACAGTTTTAAACTGAAAGAGGGTAGATTTAGATTAGATATAAGGAAGAAATTCTTTACTGTGAGGGTGGCGAGGCACTGGCACAGGTTGCCCAGAGAAGTTGTGGATGCCCCCTCCCTGGAAGTGTTCAAGGCCAGGTTGGATGGGGCTTTGAGCAACCTGGTCTACTGGAAGGTTTCTTCCCCCATGGCAGGGGGGTTGGAAGTAGATTATCTTTGAAGGTCACTTACAACCCAAACTATTCTATGGTTCTATGAAACCTGGGAAAGGTTATTGCCTGCAGTTTTTTGAGAGAGGTGCTCTTTGAACTCCTCAGAACTATGCAGTGTAACTATATGTAGAGAAATATATGCAGATAAATTAAATCGTGGAAAGCATTGTTAAGAACAGCTTTTCTAGTTCAGCTCACAGGTCCCATCTAGTCCCATTTTCTGTCTCCAGCAAAATATATATGATACCTCGCTGATCTTGGACCACTTGCTGAGCAGGGCATTTCCTGATATATTTTGTTTGTTTAGAAGTGCCTTCATGGTTTTCTTCCAAGTCTTTCATCCAGTCTTCCCCTGAACTCATGTAAACTTCTTTCATTCACAAGGTCCTTTGGAAGGGTGTTGAACAGGTAGTTCTACTACCTGTTGCCTGAAGAACCACCTCCTTTAATTTGTGTTGCAGGTGGCTTTTGTTGTCCTCATTTGATTATTCTTGGTGCTTGTACTAGAAGAGAGTGAAGCCAGTCTCTGTCCTCCACATGTTATTCATGGTTTTGTAGCCACTAACATATTTACCTTCAGTTGTCTCTTGCCCAAGATGGAGACATTTAGTCTACTCAGTCAGTCATTCCTTATTTGGGAGCTGCTCCAGAGTTTCAATATCCCATGCTGCCTTTCTCAGACTTTATTCCATTTCCAAGTTGCATGCAGTATTAAAAGGGTGTGAGAACCATTGATAGATATGGTGGCATAATTATCTTTCCTGTTTACTGCTTTCCTAAAAAATCCTGAAAACTGATTTGCTTTTTTGACTGCTGCTGGTTTGTCTGCTATTTCTATTGAAGAATGAAATATCAGACTGATATTTTCATGGAATTATCTACCTGCTACAAGCCCAAGGTCTTGTTCCTGGCTGGTGTGAGCCTAAAGCCATCACTTTCTGTCTGAAGGTAAGACTGTTTCACTTGACATCTGTCTGCAGCAAATTTATTTGCTATTCTATTCCTTTCATTTCACCAAGCTGATCTGTAGAATAGTTGATATAGCTGGTAGGTGGAATTTACATGGGGTTTTTTGTATTGAAAGAATCAATTTTAGAGTAATAAGACTAAAATTAAATAACAAAAAAGATCTTACTAATCAGTTGTATTCTTACTAATCAATAGTATATCTTAAAGGTTTTTGTGGTCTTACTTTTAGTTCAGCTACAAATAGAAATGTGTTCAATGAATTGTAAGCACATTCAAAGCATATTATATAGTTTAGCATTATGTTTCTTTTATAGACACTTCTAAAATACTGTAACTAGTGACATGATATAGGGTCTGCGTGCATAAATAATGTGTTTTCCTTTTCTGTTTAATTCATTCCTGAGCATGCATTTGTGCAGACTCATACACTCAAAATTATATGAATGTGCTTAGTCACAAATAGGAAATAAATTTTAGCTGAGAAATGGAGGGAGGAACTGAATGTCACAAGTGGGGAAAATATAACTTTAATGCAATTATCATAGAGAGCTCTTAAGAGTACCTGTTGAATGAACACAAAGTTCATATTTGGAAAAACTCTTCCTGACTGATGTTAGCAGAAAAAACTAAGACAAGAAAGATTGTCAAGACCTATGGAAAACTACGCAGGAGACACATTTGAGAAAATAAATAAAAGTATCTTTTGATAGAGTAAACACTAAATTGTCAAGATGATTCTCATAATGTAAGTATTTCTGAAAATTAGCAGAATTTTCACTTCAAAACAAACTCCCATTTGCTAAGCAAATAACATCAGATGTCTGGCATTGTGTCTATTGTTACCCCGACAGACGGATATTACAATTGAAGCTCCATCCTCAGAAGAAGTCTCAGAAATGTGCACTGCTAGCAATGAAAAATGGGATTATAAATGCACCAGGACAAGAGAGTGTATTAGATGCTGTTGCATAGCAAAGCACAGTTTTTACGTGAAGGTGATTTTTTGGCTCTCAAAGTTGCATGGTTCTTTGTTAGATAAATACAAATATCCAGATCTTATCTGAAAGCGACAATGATGGACGTCAAATAGGTCTGGTGAGTAGACTTAGGGCACTATATAACTCACTTTCAAAGTATTTCTTTAACATCTGTATGGTTTGGACCTGTTTGGAGTAGCCAGGCAGTCCCTAGCAGATTTCTAGTTCCATCTTTCAGATTCTTTCTTCAGATTTCCAAAGTAGATGTTAATTAATGACTTTATGATTTTATAGGTCATTATAAACCATTTTGTTATGAACAAAACTGGAGACTACAACATCCATGAACATTATTAGCCTGAGCGCATCTTTCAGTGGCAGCTGACCCTGGACCAAATAAGTATCAATATCCTAACAGCAGAGGGTTTTGTATCCTATTAATATTTTCTTCTCTCTCCAATCATCTTTCCAATCAGCCTTTCTCTAGAGCATAAATTCTTGCCAGGTCGTTCATACTTTTCCGCAGACAGAAGTACAGAATAAAGTTTGTACTTTGTCTGTTGGTAATTGGTTAGTACAAGAATTTACACTGATCTGTGTCATAATTATTCTAATTTACAACTCCTACCAGCTCCTGATTGCTTGTAAAATCTCTAGTCATATTATTCAACCACTTAGAATAACTTTAATTTCAGCCTGCAGACGCAAAGGTGGCATGTCTGTAATAGACGTTCCAGATTTTTAATGAAAATGCTTTTTGACATCAAGACAATGTGTGATTTTGGATAAGTAGCAGGCGTATAAAGATCAGAAGTGTTTGGGTAGGGTCAGAAGAGTACAGGGCTTAAATGTCTTGTAATTTTTCCTAACTTAAAATTCAGTCAGATTATTTAGGTGCTAACTCCCTAGAGGATGAAACAGCTTTAGACTTTGATATGCCCTTGGGTTGAAAGATGCAATCACAATTTGTTGTCATGAAGAAACTCATTAAATGATGGAAGACATTTAAAGAACTAAAGCCCCAAAACTAAAAAGTGGATATGGAAATGAAGTTTGTTTTTTCTTATTTTTAGTAAGTGAAAATGCTGCTTTTAAATTAAATAATTAAATTTCTTCATAGTAGCTTGTGTGGGGCTGTGTTTGGGATTTGTGCTGAAAACAGTGTTGGTAACACAGAGATGTTTTAGTTACTTCTGAGCAATGTTTACACAAAGTCAAGGCCTTTTCTCCTTCTCACACTGTCCTGCCAGTGAGTAGGCAAGATGTGCTCGAGAAGTTGGGAGAGGACACAGCTGGGACAGCTGACCCCAACTGACCAAAGGGATACCCCATACTACGTGACATCATGCTCAGCAATAAAAGCTGGGAGAAAGAAGAAGGAAGGAGGGACATTCAGCATTTGTCTTCCCAAGTATCTGTTACACATGGTGGAGCTCTGCTCTCCTAAGCATCTGCCTGCAGATGGGAAGTACTGAAGGAATTCCCCATGTTGCTTTGCTTGCACGTGCAACTTCTGATTTACTTGTTAAACTGTCTTTATCTCAACCCACAAGTTTTCTTAATTGTGCCCTTCTCATCCTCTCCCTCAGCCCACGTGGTAGGGAGTGAACAAGCAGCTGTGTGGTGATTAGTTGCTGGATGACACCTTCTTATTCCTTAGTCTTTTTTGGGGGAAAGAAGTTAGAGCTTTCTTTAGGTTTGAATCCTATTAGGAGTACTTATTAATCTATTTATTTTTAGCCATGGTTTGGCAAAGTACAATGTGGTTATTAGCTGGTGGTAGGAATTTTCTGCACTTTTTCTGCACTTTGGCAGTGGAGTGTACTTGACACAAATGCAGAAGTTCTCTCTCCCTTAGAGCATGACTTTCCCCATAAGATAACATCAGTTTACCAGTGATTTCACAGATTGGACTAAGCACTAGCAAGATATAGCAGCTTTTTAAGGTCTAGGTGGTCTAGATTGAACTGCATGCCATACCAGTGATCTCTGGCAAATATTACCTTCTGCTAATAAATACTGATCTTCTCTCACTCTATCTTAAAATTTCCTTCTAACTGACCCTAAATAAGTTAAGCCTCTAAAGCTCAGTTTGTCCCTCTTTAGAAACAATTTCCTAGCTTCAAATGCATTTTAAGGCTTGATGTCCTCAGAAAAGAAATGGTATTGGGTCCTCTCTAACAGTGACTGTAAATTCAAGCACCCCTCCTACCAATATTTACACTTCTGAAGCACAAAAAGGTTACAGGTCTCAATGTCCTCTGCTGTCCTGGTGGGTAAGAACTCACTCAGCAACTTTAGGAAAGATTTTCCCTCATTCCACAACAGCACAGGATTGTCTTTATAGTGCCCTCCTCAGAGACCTGTCCTGAGATAAATCCCATCTTCCTTACATTAGGTGTGCTACAACAACATAGTTGTTGGTCTGAGAGGCCAGACCGTAAAATTTAAATGGCTGGGAAGCAAGAGCATGTGGTTTTGCACAGGAGATGAATTTGCTAAGGCTCCTCTCCTCCAACACATCTGGCACACCTGTCCAAGGAAACAGGATGGGCTGACTCCAGAGCTGATGATGGACTGACTCAGGCCCTTGACTTTCATGCTGCGTTAGCCTCTAGGACAAGATTTGTTCTGCAGTGGTGTAGTCCAGCATATAGGTATGGACCAGTCTGGAGTCACTGGACCCAGTGAGGGTGCTAGTGGGATGTTTTTTCTGCCCTAAACTGACATGGAGTTGAGGAGACATGAAACTCCATGATGAGATGCTCTGAGCTACTGAGGCAGATGAGATGGGTATGAAGGATGGAAGTTTCCTCTGTCCAAGACTCTTAGGCATAACCTTAGCAAAATGAATTATTTTTAGTGGCATTGTTTGGAATGTTAATATATGATCACAAATCATGAAGTGCTGATCAGCTACTTCTAGTCTCAGAGCTCATTATAATACTGTGGAAGGAATAATACAAGGAATGTGCTTATATGTGTTATTAGCTTTCTGTCATGCTGGTACGTTACGATTACCTGAAATGTGATAGTTTCCCAAATATAGAGCATTGACACTCAATAAAGCAATTAAATTGCAATTTGTGAATGTAGTTGTGCTGGTAATTGCTGACATATCTGCTCAAATTTGCCTAATTATAAAGTGACTTACCAGAAATTCCTTACTAATGTAATTAAATTGTCTGTGCCATTTTGAACAAGGTGAGCTTTATAACCTGGGGATATCCACTTGAGGAAAACTACTTTGTCATTGTTTCTCTCATCTCAGGTTCTTCCTTCCCAACATGAATGCTATTATCAAGGTGGAATCTGTCATGTATCATGTATCTTTTTGCAATCAATTCCTCTGCCATTTACTTAGCAGAAACTACAGGTCCTTCCCTGTGTATTAAACAGGCTCTGATTTGAGAATGGGATTAGCCTAGCAGTTACCCATGTTCTACATTATGTTTTTCTCAAGACAGCTGGACAGCATGACTGTTCAGCTTAAGTTCTGGAAATTAATACAACCTGGTATGAAGGTGCCATGGTCAATATTAAATTAGGACCTAAATGGTAGATGCCATATAAGTAGACTTTTAACTGGAATGTTGAGGGGGGTGGTTATTGTTTTTTTCTTTTTTTCTAGATGACCTTCTAATGTTCTGAGGAATTTCAGTCTGTAAAATGCTGTTTAGTGTGTATTTAACTTATTCTCTTTGTTTAATTCACAAGAGCTCCAAACCTGTGATAATCCAGCCTACAAATGCTGGCTCTTTATTTCAAACTGCAGAGTTCTGGTGGAGATGTACACCTTTAACCTTTACAAGAAAGAAATACATGGTCAGAAAGGGCTATAGAGCTTTGCTGAATAAGGGTGATTTCCTGAACCTGTGCCACAGTGGTTTGAAAACATGTGACTCTAAAGAAGTTCTTTTGATAGCTCAATCAGCAAGTGTCACATTTTGTGCCCGAGGAAGCTGAGAAACAGCAACCATGATTCCAAAGTATATGACAGATAATGCTGAGACACATTACTCAGGGAATCCTGGAAGGGAAAAGGAGCCAGTATTGGCATCAATAATTTCTTATCTATAAACAGTTCATACCCATCCTTTAGTGGTATTGTTACTGTAGTTGGGTTATAGGAGAGGTAATGCCCTTGACTAGGCATAGGTTCAGGTATACTTGCTTTTCTGCAGATCCCTGTGTCTGGAGATGGTTTTTAAGGTAAAAGAATGGGAAACTTAAAACTGACACAAGTTATGCTGTCACAAGGTCATCTTGTAGCCTCTATATGATTTAATCAACAGAATAGGAGGCTAGTTTTCTTTTATTAGGCAAACGTAGTCCTCCATAAGCTAGTGTGACCTTAAAAAAGTTGCTAACTGCATTTAACATCTTTTTGGAGGAGTTTAAATAATTCTTACTCTAAGGGAGGTGTCTTTGTCCTAGTGTTTCCTCTGACAGTCACACAGCACTAACGTGTTGCACAAAAAAGCTGCTACAGAATATTCTATTTTCTTTTCTATTCCTACTCCTTTTCCATTTCCAGTGAAGTCTCTTTCTGTGTAAATTGTTTTCAAAACTGTTTACAGCACACGTGGTGTCTGCAGTTATCCCCATCCCTTGCAGAGCAGGGCACTGAGGTGCCTGAAGCCAGAGCATGGTCCACACGATCAGTAAAGGCAGAGATAAATAGGAAAAAGGACAAACTATAACCAGTGACTAATGCTTGTCTCCACCTCCTCCTGCATTTTATCCATTACCTACAACCTTTGGTTTCTACTATTTTCTTTTATACATGCTATTCTCTCAGTTGTGCATCTAACTGATTCACTCTTGCTGAGGTAGCAGTTCACAAAAGCTTACGCTGCAGTTTGTTTTTTTCATGCAATCTTTCTGTCTCTTGTTCTGTTTTTCTGAATGCCTTTGGAGAACTTCTGCTACCATTACAAAATATCTGTTTTTTCCCTTTATTGTTGTATCTATCTACAGTGTTAGGTGAATGATTTACTTCTGTTTTGTACTGACCATATCTTGCTTTTTGCTTTCTGAGATTGACAGTAAGCTGGGTTTAACTCATAGCTAACCAGTAGTGAGACAAAAGACAAGATACTATGTCAGCTAGAGGTCAAAGCTGCTTGTCAAATCTGACAGACAGCAATAGATTTTGTAGGTTGGCTGTGAAAGAATTAAATGAAAGTTTCTAGTCAGAAGCACATTGGCTGAATGGGCAGCCCAAAGACTATATTTATTTTGTTTTCAGCATTCTGGCCCCTTTAACAGGCTCTAAACCACCACTGCATGGCACACACTGAGAAGGCACTACAGAGAAAGACTATCACCCAGACCTCTGCCAGGCTGGAATCAAGATCTCAAGGAGACTTGAATTCATGCATTTGATGTCTGATTGTTTAACTGAAATAGATAAGAGACCAAGAGCTTTGGACATATAAAGGAAGGACAACTATTTCCTTTGGTTTACATTAAAAAGAAACACAGGCACTTTTTGTTGTGGTTTTTTTTGTTTGTTTTGTTTGTTTGTTTGTTTGTTTGTTTCCTTTCAAGGGGGGTGTAACATTTCAGGAAGTTCAGTCATAAAAAACTAAAATGAACTCATAGAAGAGCTATGTCTGGAATTTGTAAAGTACAAAGGAAAAGGCAATTAGTTACCCAAATCCTATTGAAAGTCAATAGCCTTAAGCCACTTTGAAAATCCCAGAACATAAAACTCACTAAAAGCAAACTCTGTAGTAAATGCTAGTGATGTAGGGGAGCCAAGAAAAGAACAAAGCACAAAAGATATCTATTAGACAGAAATAGGTATGGAAGTATGAAGTACATGCTGTAGAAACAGCTATGATGCACATGCATTCATGTTGCTCTTCACTATCTCATAACATAGGTGTTGCTCCCATTGCAAATGAATTTATCACCTTTTCTTCTTTCTTCTGGGTTGTCTGTAAGTCTACTCCAATCATTAAGAGTTTGTGCCTATGTGCAGCTTGCTAACTATTCCACTGGTTGTTAGTGGAAATAGAAGGTCTAAAGCTTTTTTTGTAAGAGGCTAAGGAAGCAAGCAGGAGTGCCTTTAACCTTACTGTCCTGAAAGGTAGTGGCTAAGGGGCTGGACTTTATGAAAGCACAATAATTTGTCTAGCTGCCATTTCTTCCCAATAGTATGCATGTTCCAACACCTTAGCTGTTTTTTGGGGTTTTTTTTTTTTTTTTTTTGAAATGGGATCCATCCTTCTCTGTTGTGCTTTAAAAGGTAGCAGTGTCTACCAATACTTTTCCTCCTCCACATATAATGCCAGGAGAGTCCCGTTGTGCCTTTTGTTGAAAATTGTGAATTCTGTTGTGGGAGATGGCAGCTGATGAGGGTTTTGAAGAGTGCAGGTTTTGACAGGAGAGCCTAAATCCTTCAAAATCCCTACTTGAGACATATGACTTTGAGTGAAGCTGAGTGCACAGGCTTTGCTGCTGAATGATGTGCAACCCTCTATTAATTAAATAAGCAAATGTTGTGCACAATCACTTGCCAACCCATAATATTATCACAAGGGGCGTAGAATGTCACTTTCATGCAGACCATCTGGAAATGCAAGCCACTGCTTCAGCAGTTATCAAAATCTTTTCTCCTGAATTTTAATTTCACTAATAAGTGTTACCAAGTAATCTCAAAAATGGTTTCGGTGTGATTTGTCTGCTGTTTCCTTAGGACACAATCATTTCCTAATAGGATGTCTTTCCACTAAATAAATAGCAGTCCAGTCATAAATCAGTAGAACAGCAGTGAGGGAATTGCTTGGATTAAGATACAGTCATAAAACCAAACCCCAGTATAAAAATGAGTGGTTCTTTCTTTTAGATGTTTAGACTTTTAGATGTTACATTCCCCTGATATCTGGGGGGAAGGCATTTTTATTATGGGACACAACAAGAAGGGTGAACCTAAATCCTTTTGCACTGACTGGGTGATTTACCTCCTGCCTTCCCACTTTAGCTTTTACCTTACATGGCTATTCAGTAAAGACACTTTGCATTTCAACTAATTTGCTTTTATAAGACTAAGTAGATATGATTTCGTAATTAAACAGAATGTAATGAAATCTGGCTTATTGTTTATCATGATTAGTTTAATATTCTATTTAATGAGTTTTAAAATGCTGCCAGAAAGCAGAATGCACATCCAATGAATAGTAGGTATGCCTGTGAATCCCAGTTGCTAATAGCTGGAATAATAATATTGTCTTGCGTTGATGTAACATTTTGGATGCTATTATACTTCACATGTTACATCCAGGAACCACTTCACTATCCTGAGCACTTGTACTTTATTCATGCATACCATCTCAGCACTACAGCAATGGCTGTTTTCTTCCCATATCTTAATGCAGGGCCTGATCCAAGACCTGCTGAGGCCAATGGAAAGCTTCTCATTGAGCATCCTGGGCTTTAGATCAGGCCCACAACTTACTGCTGGCAAGATAACAAGTATTCCTAAATTACCAAACCATCATTTTGACGATTATGATAACATTTTTGTTATTTTCAAAGCAAGTGATTTTCACTAATTATGGCAGTGATTACAGCATTCAGGTCCTAGCTGGGAAATTGTTCTTGCAAAGGAAAAATACTAGTACAGCAACAAATGAGCATCCCTATATACAACCAGTTTGGTTTTCATAGGTCTGTTGGGGAGCTTTGTCTCTTGTTGCCCAAGCAAGTTTTAGGCAGACTGAATGACTATGGAGGCACACAGGAAAATATATACAAAGCTGTCTACTTTGGTTTCTTTGTCCAGTGAGACAAATTTCTCTGAGGTGGGCTACCTAAGTTTAATTGAACTTCTAGAGTTTTCTAGGTGGATCACTTCAGGGTCAGAAGCTCTGAGACTCATGTCTGTGACTACAAAGCCAACTCCCAGGGACCATAAACAAGGTTAGCTGTTAGATGCAGGTCACTTGAGTTTACTCTTCTAACAAGATGTGAGGGGTGGGGTGGGATGGGGTGGGGGGGTTCATTTTCTCCTTTTCTCAAAGCAAGCAATGCAGGAGTGTTTAAAGATGTGGTGATAATACTTAGCAGTGGTAAACATCTGCAGGACAATGCTTACCCCACCATGAAAGAATCCATTAAGCTGTGCAACCTTATCATGCCCTGAATGTTAATAGTGGATCATGAATAGAGCTCCCTTGGTTTGGAACCAAAAAACAACTGTCAATTGCTTGATATCACTGTTGTCATGTTTGTCCTGATTACAAATCATAATGCCATGTTTAGCACAGATCTCTGGTATTTTATTACTGATAATTTTACAAGGGGTATCACAGAATCATCTAGGTTGGAAAAGACCTTGAAGATCATCTAGTCCAACCATTAACCTAACACTGACAGTTCCCAACTACACCATAACCCTAAGTGCTATGTCAACCCGACTCTTAAACACCTCCAGGGATGGGGACTCCACCACTGCCCTGAGCAGCTCATTCCAACACCTAACAACCCGTTCTGTAAAGAAATGCTTCCTAATATCCAGTCTAAACCTTCCCTGGTGCAACTTGAGGCCATTCCCTCTTGTCCTATCGCTTGTTACTTGGTTAAAGAGACTCATCCCCAGCTCTCTGCAACCTCCTTTCAGGTAGTTGTAGAGGGCGATGAGGTCTCCCCTCAGCCTCCTCTTCTCCAGACTCAACACCCCCAGTTCCCTCAGCCGCTCCTCGTATGACATGTGCTCCAGACCCTTCACCAGCTTCGTTGCCCTTCTCTGGACATGCTCGAGTAATTCAATGTCCTTTTTGTAGTGAGGGGCCCAAAACTGAACACAGGAATCGAGGTGCGGCCTCACCAGTGCCGAGTACAGGGGTAAGATCACTTCCCTGTCCCTGCTGGCCATGCTATTTCTGATGCAAGCCAGGATGCCATTGGCCTTCTTGGCCACCTGGGCACACTGCTGGCTCATGTTCAGCCGGCTGTCAATCAACACCCCCAGGTCCCTCTCTGACTGGCAGCTCTCCAGCCACTCCTCCCCAGGCCTGTAGCGCTGCTGGGGGTTGTTGTGGCCCAAGTGCAGCACCCGGCATTTGGCCTTATTGAAACTCACACAGTTGGCCTTAGCCCATCGCTCCAGCCTGTCCAGATCCCTCTACAGAACCTCCCTACCCTCGAGCAGATCAACACTCCCACCCAACTTGGTGTCATCTGCAAACTTACTGAGGGTGCACTCGATCCCCTCATCTAGATCATCAATAAAGATGTTAAACAGGAGAGGCCCCAAGACCGAGCCCTGGGGGACACCACTTGTGACTGGCTGCCAACTGGATTTAACCCCATTCACCACAACTCTTTTGGCCTGTCCATCCAACCAGTTTTTTACTCAGCAAAGCGTGTGCCCATCCAAGCCATGAGCAGCCAGTTTGACCGGCAGAATGCTGTAGGAAATGTTGTCAAAGGCCTTCCTAAAGTCAAGGTAGACAACATCCACAGCCTTTCCCTCATCCAATAAGCAGGTCGCCCTGTGGTAGAAGGACATCAGGTTTGTCAAGCAGGACCTGCTTCTATGTTGCAGTTCATATTTACTCTCTTTTCTCCTTTGTTACTGGAAGCAATTTTCTGAAGCTACAAAAAAATCATTCATCATTTGTTGCAGTGGAGGAACACAGAAACATGTGGTGGTGTCCTGATAGAAAGCAAACTTTTCATTTCAACACCCATTATTGCTCTTACTTCATATTACCATCCCATGGCACTCTGAAGGACTAGCAGTCCTTTCCTCAAGTTTGGGATCTCCTAGATATTTAAAGGCCAAGGTATTATATTATCACAGTGTAGAAGAATCCTTGAAAGTAATAGTGGTTTTGAAACTCTAAGCACCCATTGCATGAATAGTGACCATGATTTCTTTTTGAATATGATCTGAAACTTTCTGAGTCATTAGAAAGTAACATTTTGTAGCTTTCACTGGTTTCCACAGTGGAATTATGAAGGATTTCCATTTTATTCTTTTTTAAAACTTGAGATAGATTTATACTATACATGTAGTAATAATATCAATAATAATAAAAAAGATTACCAGTAATAAAATGTAGTAATGTATGACATCCTGTTGTACTAAATACTGGACTACTACCATTAAGAATATTGGTTGTTACCCTGAGCCTCTACTCTCCAGATAATTTAGTAAATGTCAGAACCTCAATGATTCTGGGAAGTCTACTTAGGTAAGGACACTAAGGTTTGCTTGTTTCTCTAAATCTTATCTTAACAAATTTTCTGAATTTATAAAAATGAATTCACAACTAGGTATCTTGGTACTTCATTCAAAATGTTAACTTGACAAGAACTGTTTTCTGTATTTGTAATATGTCCGTCTGGTCTTCTTCAGGCCTAACTGGTCCCGAGATATGAACAGTATAGTTTGTTGCAAACATGAAAATGAACATTTAAAAAATGGTATTTGGGTTTGATTTTCTTGCTTTGGGGCAGAGATTTGTTCCCTTATTTTCCCATAACTAGGTTTCATGACATCAAAGGTCATGTTAGAGAAATAGTGTCTAGAAATAGATGAGTAATAATGGTTCCAAAATTTTAGAGGAAAAATGAATGCTGACAATGCATACAAGATGTGAAGAACCTTGTCTTGACAAGAGTCAAGGTGAGGAGTACAAGAATGACATTTTCAAATACTTTTTAAATGTAACTTGCCCAAATTCCAGCTGATAGAAGAGAAAGATCACTGAAATATTTTCTCTTAAAAACTTTACAGACATTGGATGAAGAAAGTTGTTTCTTGGAGTGTTTTCAAAATTGTTTATTTTTAGCTGAAACAATAAACACTTGTGGCCCTGCTTGAAACCTTTTGTAATGAGGAACAGAGGTTTGTTGGCGGGAATGCCTTGCAGCAGCGTTGTCTCTGCAGACTCTGAGAACATGGAGATCTCTGAAGTGAGAGAGTCAGACAGGGCTGTCTTGGAGCTACAGGTTGTGGAGCATGCGGATCTTGCTAGGGAGCAAGCCATTTAGCCTCCTGCTTAGCTGCTAACTCACAAGGAATTTCACCCAACATTCCCAGCTGCAAGCTGTGTCTCACAGATGGCACCACCCCATATTGCAGAGAGGCCCAGGAGCATGACAATAATTTCATTACATTGGCTTCTGCAGCTCAGCTCCATATCATACCTCTCATCCACATGGTGCCATGGAAAAAACTCTTACATAATAACCCCCAGCAATTTCAGCTTGAATTAAACAGAATAAGATCTATCTGGGTCACTTTCATGCAAGCTAATGTTATGCAAATTTGCACCCACCACTTACTCTTTGGATTTCCTCATGGAACACACAGAATGGCACGGTGGTTTGATGGAGGTCAGGGCAAAGCTGAAGCAGTGGCCATGTGTGTGTTAAGACATAACATGACATTAGTAGTTGAGCATGCCTCAGAACTTGCAGTCTGGATTGACCCATTTCACTAGTCCCTTGTTTTGGCTAGCTCTACAGTAGCCAGGCTTATCAAACATTCCTACTGTCTGGCCACATGAAGTTGTACACATAACAGAGCAGCAAACAGGACAGTGTTTGTTCAGAATTACAAGAACAACTGTATTTGAAATGGACCAAATTGTGATGGCAGTTGTCCTGGGAGACTGTGCTATTAGCATGCTGTCAGTCAAAGTAAAACACCTTGGATCAGGCTTCACAGACTGGAAGAGAATTGTGGCCTCATCTCTCCCAACTGGCAAACATGAAACTGAGCAGCCTTGGCATGTTACATATGGGTAAGATTGAACCATGATAAAGGAGGAGGAGAGTTTCCAGCTTGGCAAGCCCTGGAGGCATGCATCTGTTTTCATCCTGAGCCATCCAGAACCATCTCAAGCTCTGAATCCTTCTTTTCCCCTGGCACCACAGGAGAGGCTCATTACACAGCACTATCCCTTTCCTCAACATCTCCCCCAAGGTATGGAATGAAATAGCCAAGTTACTTTCATAGCAGACATAATTATCTACATGTCATCCAGCAGTGAGGCCATAGTGGAATTACAAGTGGAGCAGATTTGGTCTATTGAGCAGAAAAGGGAAAGGGATGAAATGTAACAGCTCAGTTTTGTGTGATACCCTGCTGCTATTCCTCCATCTCAGTTCAATTCAAAGCTTAGTATCCCAACATAAACAGCTCTGTGTTTTTTGCTACAAACTGAGCCCTTACTGGTGTACTCACTAGCCTGAAACTAAAGTGTCTGAGGCCTTTCTTTCCTCAACCTCTCTAATATCTCCAGCAGGTATTCTAGACCCAGGAAGATTCAAGCAACATACAAATTGTCACTAATATTGCTGTCCTGTCAGCTGACCAGGGTCAAATACACCTCAATGTTATTGTAAGCCCCTACAGCTGATGCAGGGCATGGCATAAGGGTTGTTATCTAATTTCACAAGTGCTGATCCTTGTTAATGCAATCTCCATTGCATTCAAGGCACAACTTGAGTCTATATTTTAGACACAAGTTCATAACTCCCATTGCCATGTTTTCCTCTTCAGTGTCAAGCACTCAGGCAAGATGAAAGTTGTATATCCTGCCTCTTGTGCTCTGCCTTCTTTGTGCATCACCCTTCAGTGGGAAAGGCTTCCAGCTGCATGATATTCAGGCACAGCTACATTACATCCTGGGGATAATTTTAAACCTGCTTTCAAGTTCGGACTTATTCTCTATACAAACTGTGGTTCTCCAGGTGCAGGTGGTAAGTGTTATTGGAAATATATTTTGCATTTGGTAACTTAGTATGGCACTAGTCAAGCCCAGAGAGGTCTCCATGATCAGGCTAGGAGTACATCAAGTGGACAATGCTTCTTGCACTTGTCAATCACACTATAGATACACACTATAGACAGTCTCCCTGGCAACAGACATATGACAAGAAGATGCCCACAATCCTCTCTTCCCTGAACTTTCCTCTCATTCATTCATTATTTACTTTAGACTGCATTCTTTTGCAGAGCAGGTGAAAAAATCCCAGTTCAGAAAGCTTTCTTTGCAGTCATAAATCATTCTCTTAAGAGTATAATGAAAGCTGTGCTCATCAAAGTTGGAATAAAAGTTTAGTAACAAATAACATTTAATTTTTAAAGTATATTTGATAATTAAATTTTATTTTGGCTCTGCTGTGTGCCAGAAAGCATGAAGAAGCATTTGTTATGCTCCCAGCAGAACTTCCCTGTGGACTACTGTTTTGCACTGGTGGGAGTAAGAGTGAGAGAGAGAGAAACAGTGCAATCCCAAACAAGCTGGGCGATGGTTGAATTGAGAGCAGTCCTGTGGAGAAAGGCTTAGGGGTATTGGTGGATGAAAAAATGAGTATGAGCCAGCAATATACACTGGCAGCCTGGAAAGCTAACCATATCTTGTGACCAGCACATGGAGGAGGTGATTCTCCCCATCTACTCCTCTCTGGTGAGACCCCACCTGGAGGACTGCATTTAGCTCTGAGGCCCCCAGTATAACAAGGACATGGATCTGCTCGAGTGGGTCCAGAGGAGGCCATGAAGATGATCAGGGGGCTGAAGCACCTCCCTTATGAGGACAGGCTGAGAGACCTGAGGTTGTTCAGCCTAGAGAAGAGAAGGTTCTGGGGAGACCTTATAGCAGCCTTCCAGTACTTAAAGGAGGCCTACAGGAAAGATGGGGAGGGACTCTTTATCAGGGAGTGTAGTGGTAGGACGAGGGGTAATGGTTTGAAACTGAAAGAGGGTAGATATAGATTAGATATAAGGAAGAAATTCTTTACTGTGAGGGTGGTGAAACACTGGAACAGGTTGCCCAGAGAAGTTGTGGATGCCCCCTCCCTGGAAGAGTTCAAGGCCAGGTCGGATGGGAACCTGGTGGAAGGTGTCCCTGCCCATGGCAGGGGAGTTGGAACGAGATGATCTTTGGAGGTCCCTTCCAACCCAAACCATTCTATGATGATTCTAGGATGGCAAAGATTCTGCCTGGATGTCAGTAAGAAAGGCCTGACAACAACTGGCTTAATAAAATAGCTGTTTTAATAAGAATAAAACTAAGACTGATAGCGAGAAAACCTTACATCCTTTCAGATGCTGGGAACTCTACTTTCATGCAGCAGTGGGCAGACCCTGGATGGATTTTCCCACAGCACAATGTGCAGAGCAGATGCTTTTTGTTCATAGAGAGGGGTTCCTCCTTTTTGCTCCTTCAAGCTATTGTATATAATTTCTTGCAAGAAAACAGCTTTATTCCTAAAGGATGTTCACATGAGAACCTGTTGGTGCACTGTGAGATAAAGTCTCAGTTTCAGCCACTTATACTAGCAAGGTTAGTAGCAAGTGCATAACTCCCTTAGAGAATCAGTTAATCAGGAAGACAGCACTGAAGAAGTTTTCCTGATGGAGGAGAATTGACAGTATTGAGATAGAGCACTAAGCTTCTGTTCAGCTGCAGTAATTCTTGGCATCACCTTTCCCTGACTGCTTTCCAATGCAGATTCACATGTTTGGTTGAACAGAGTGGCATTGAATCTACATTACTCAAATTGTAATCCAACAAGGTAACCCAGCATCAAATGTGTGCATAACTACATGCTTAAAATTAAGCACTCACCTTAAAGCTAATCTATACTGATATAAATGCACATATTGCCCTGAATCAGGATACACAGGACAAATCCAACTCTCAGTGGTGACGCTGGAAAATTTCCAGTGATGACAGGGAGCAATGTGCAATAAGAGCTGCCTCAGAATGAGTAAGCGGTAAGATAATAGAAAAGTTTGAAACAACTTAGTGGGGAGAAAAAGGATAAACACCAAGTCCCCCTGCAGTAATAACTATTTACTGAATTTTTAACATTTTATTGGAGTCACAGTAGGTAAAATATTTCAAGAATTTTAAGTGTATGATAGTGAGCAACATTTTTATTCTATCTGTAGCCCTTATTTCTGTTCCCTTTTCCTATATATTATTTCACAAGCAGAACAGACAGTTTGTCTTTCAAATTGAGTATCTTTCTCCTTCTGGGGAAAAAAAAAGACAAAGGTAGTTCAGAAGTTTTGGGACCACAGTTACTATAGTGTGTCTTTCTTTTGGGTATTGGGGGAATGACACACACAAATATCAGGTGGAGAGAAAGAGTAAAGAATGTTCCTCTTCATATGCAAGCCTTACCTACAAAATCACACTGAGCTCTCTGACAGACACAGAACTACAAAATCTGGAGGCTAGAGTTGTTACTAAGGTATTAAATAAACAAACAAATGGTTTAATCTGGACAGTTCTCCTAATATATCTTTCTGAAAACCTGCTTTCAGAGCTTATAATCACAGCTGCAAATACAGAAAAGAAAATGCTTCAGTGCTAAAGAAAATGCACATCTCATCTATGTATGTCACAGAGCATGCTTTGATAATTTTTAATCATAACATAGTCTAGGATGTAGTGTGTCATGGAATAAAAATACAAATCTGGTTAGATACGTGCAACAGCTTTGTCTACTTAATATCCAGTCTGAGAAATTAGTGGTCATTCAGCAAGCTGGTTCTGTTCCAGCAGTGGGAGTTTTCAATTATTAGAGCTAGATCAGATCCAGGGATAATTTAGTATCAGCACATTTCTGATTGAAGACTTTCTCCCACAAAGCATCTGACAAGACTAAGAGGTTCTTTTCTTATGCTGTTTTCTCACAATTGATTTCTTTCCCTGCTTTGCATTTTCCCATAATTAGTATTTTATCTTTGCTAATTTAATGCCATTCTTTTTTCTACTTATGCATAATTTCTTTCTTCTTAGGAAAAAAAAATCTTCCCTGGTGCAAGTTACATGTAAAAGATTGATACTGAAAAGGAGGATGGCAGAGAGAATTTTTTCTTATAACTCCTGATTCTTCTCAAACCTCTCACATTTCAATAACATCTCTTCTCAGTATTACCAGTCTTCCTAAGCCTGTGACAGCAGTTAAAATCCTCATACAACCAAGAGTTCAGAGACATAAACCAAATATCTCAGACAGCAAGGTAAAGGGGTTCACAACTATGATCAGTTAACATTTCTTATGTTTTCATTGCTCTGTCAGAGAGTGGAGTTGCAATTACAGAGCTTTGTTGGCAGCACAGTCATGTGCTCCTTAATAGGAGCTGCACCAGAACTGAGCCTCCATAGCTGTAGTTTGGTCCCTGCTACTTGCTTAAAGCAATGTGATCCTTTTAAAAGACTTGTGTTGTTGCTCTCAGTATTGCTGTCTGACAAGAAGATGACGTCCTGCCCAAATTTCCCAAGTATATTTATTCAAGACACTAAGGATACAAGCAAAAACATTGACGACAGAAGCAAGGGAACACGCCAATATCAACCCAACCTTGGTAGTTGCCTGTTTTCATGCTGTTAGCTTAGGGCTGCATTTAGCAAGGGGCTTGTGCTTATAAGATGTGCAAAGGTTGACTTGCCATTCACTCTGAGTTGCACTCCATTATCCTACATAACCAGTGCAAGGACATACTGGATAGTAGTGGAGGCACTAGTCTGTCTTTGCTGCCGCATGGTTGCCCAGATTTGACTATGCTTGGTTTTCCAGCTACTTTCCTGGCAGTGCAGACCAGTCTGCTGTGGGTCTCTGCAGCGAGCATAACTACCAAACAGTCTTCAAACACAGAAGCATTTTATTTTGCTGCCAACCTCTACCAGTGGATGTAGCTCTACAGAGATAATGGAGGTTAATGGTTGTGGTGGTTTAGTCCCCGCCAGGGTTTGAGACCACGCGGCCGCTGCCCCTCCCCCACAAAGGGAGTGAAATACAAAAGCCCCAGGGCTGAGATAAGGACAGGTTTAATACAGCAGTGCAACAGCAACAAACCAAACAACAACAACAACAATAACAATAACAGTAATAACAATGAACAGAGCAAGATATCTACCAATACAGCAGTGAGAGCAGAGAGATTGCATAGCCCATGCGCTCACCGATTCTCCCACGCTCCTGCGCTTGGGTGCCAGGAGGTGACGTCAGCATGGTATTGAATAACCCGGCTACAGCTTCTCCCCCACTGCTGGGGAAACTTAACTCTATCCTAGCTGAACCAGGACAATGGTACATTTCAGATATTTTTTAATGTAAGTGTGTGTATATGTACATGTATATGTGTATGTACACATTCTCTAGCAGTTTTCTAGTTCCTGCTTTTTTTTTTTTTCCTTAACCCCTTTCCCCCCCAGAAGCTACCATGAGGAACAGGGGTGAGGGCTGGGGTTTTAACCTTGGGAACACCTGCAAGGAAGGAGGCGAATGCTGAAGGGAAGAATGTAACAGAGAATGCACAGGAGGAAGTAAAATACTTAGGCAAGCAAATGATTAAATCAGTGACTGAAACAACCAGGTGTCTGCTGGAGATTAATATGAATGAGATGCTATGCTTCATTCACTAAGTTTACCTAATTTCTTTAAATCTCAGTATTGTTTTTATGTTGCACTTGCATAATTTAGCTGCAACTTGCTATTTAATCTATAAAACCATTATTAGCTGAATGGTGATTGGAAAGCATCAGGAAGATACTCTGATTATGCCTTAATTATTGTCCCGCACCTGATCTTCACAGAGAGGATGTGTGGTCCTACCCTCCCCTGTTGCTCTCAGCATCTCATATCTGAGCCATAACTAACATTGTTGCATCTGTTTAAGAACAGAACTAAATGTGTTTCCACTGATTTCCGGAATAAGCTGGAAGCCTACAAAGCTTTGTCTGTCTTCTCCTCCTTCTTGGTCCCAGGCATGAAAAAGATATTTGGTTAATGGTTAATTAAACACTTCCACTGAGCAAGTCAGAGCTTTGTAATTCCACACTTTTCTCAGTGCGTACCATTTGAAATTAGCTGAAAGTTTTGAGTTTGCATTTTGCCAAGTTGGAGGCTGCATTCACACAACTAGAAACTTTGAAGTAAGCAGAGATAAAGCAAGCTGGCAGGTTCTTAAAATGAAGGATATGAAGTGGAAAAAATCCATGACTCTCCCTTTAGGTAGACACCTGAAGATATGTCCTTGATAATGAGGTGCCATGCTGGCTTATTGGATCCCTGATCATTTGGAATGTAAATCCTAATGAAGGCACAAAGAGCTATAGCAGATAGAAGGAGTGGGTTGGTTTTTAATAAATGAACATGCCATCTGCCTCTCTTACCTCCCAATGAATCGAGCATTGCTATGTTTGTAATTAGCACTGACAAACAGCACACTCCCAGGGAACAGGACAGTAGCATGGGGCCAAAACTTGGGGCATATTGGCTTTCCAGCAGGGCTGTTTGTGAACTGACTGGAGTTCCTCCCAAGAAAGCACACAGGTACAGATAGCAGAGTCATAGAATCATAGAATCATTTAGGTTGGAAAAGACCTTTAAGATCGTTGAGTCCAACCACAAACCTAACACTGCCAAGTCCACCACTAAACCATGTCCACATCCACACCTCTTTTAAATACCTCCAGGGATGATGACTCAACCACTTCCCTTGGCAGCCTGTTCCAATGTTTGATAACCCTTTCAGTGAAGAAATATTTCCTAATATCCAATCTAATCCTCCCCTGGTGCAATTTGAGGCCATTTGCTCTCATCCTATCACTTGGGAGACGAAACCAACACCCATCTTGGTACAACCTCCTTTCAGGTAGTCGTAGAAAGCAAAAAGGTCTCACCTGAGCCTCATTTTCTCCAGACTAAACAACCCCAGTTCCCCCAGCTTCTTCTCGTAAGACTTGTTCTCAAAACCCTTCACCAGCTTTGTTGCCCTTCTCTGGACAAGCTCCATCACCTTAATGTTTTTCTTGTGGTGAGTGTCACCTAGGTATATGCACATTACCACAGAAGCCTGAGAGCATCCTACTGAGCCTGCAGTTACACCACACTGGTGGTGGCATTTAAAACCCTGACAAGAGAAGACCACAACTTGATAGGAGAGAGGTTCTTTCTGGTTCCTTTATTTCTTTCCTACACTCTCAGCAAGGAGCATGATAGATGAAGAATAAATGCTACAGGAGGGTCATGATACCCTCATAAAAATTAATCTGTAGGAAACATTTGGCCTGAAATTTGGAAGAGGGAGACAGTTGTCTTTTAAAAGACAAGCTTGTTTACTTTGTTGAGAGTCCTTATCAATGCTGTCTTTACAAAGCAAATTGCTGGAAGATGAATTGGTAGTTTCAGCTCCTTCTCCAGTGAGCCATTAGAGAGGCACTGATATGTTAAAAGTGGAGATTTTTAGTGTTTACAGACTGTAACAAATGGAACTAACATTGTACATCTGCTTCTCAAAGAAGAGAAGAAATGGCAAGCTATTTCTTTACATTACAAATTCACTTCACTGCAATTTTGCTGATCTGCACAGGAGGGAGACACAATTTACCTCTTAAGGCAGTCACCAAAGGTTCCCTTATTGCTTACATCCCTGGGAGATACCACTGGGCTACATACAAACATACATTTAAGGATTTTGTGGTGGACAAAAAAACCCCCATGGGGCTGCCCATGAAACATACAGAAAGCATTTATATATATACAAAAAAATAAATTAAAAAGAAACAATTTCTATTTGAGGTGACTTATGAATTCTTTTAGGGAACATATAGTAACTGAGTATCACAGTTAGACTTTTCCTCATAAGATTATCCCTTTTCCTGGCTGAACTTTTTTGAGGGCATTTGTTGAGAAATGTGATGCAGGTTCAAAGGATGTGAGAGACACTGCCAGACTGAGTTAAATACTGACTGAAGTCAGGTCTGATTCTGCCACTGTTCCTAGGAACAGGGATTTCAGAGGGGAATTGATGTTGTTCATTTGCAGTAATTCACGGTGACATTAGGAGAACTGTCCTGGAATTCTTTTCTCTTTGCTACGTGGTATATGAAATTAAAGCAAAAGTAGACTAATTAAATGGTCCATTTAGTAACTTTGGGCCTTCAAATCCATAAAGATTTCATACTATTTCATCTGGTGACAGCTACGCATTAAAAACTGTAGGACAGTAAGAATTTTTAAAAGTGTATCTCTAAGGTAAATACTGAGAACATGAATTTTCCTTATTTAGCTTAAAAGAAAGGAGATATTGGTGTATGTTCACTGACTGCAAAAAGAGAGAGTAAAAAAGGACAATTAAATTTTATAGAGAAAATTAACAGTTCAAAGATGATTTGCAATGTTGGAAACTTTTCACTGACTGTTTTAATTTATAAAGAGTTCTTTAAATATGGCTCACTTTGTTTTGATGTACAAGACCTACTTATTCTTGTTTTTTAACTGCCTTTCCTTTGTTAGACTCTCTTTCTCTAGAAAAAGGCAAGAGAATGAAAAGCTGAGATAAAATGAGCTATTCCCATTTATTTTTAAGCAAAAACATTCAGAAACTGCAAAAGATGGTTGACGAAATAATTTCGTTTTGAATGTTGTTGCAAATCAATGGCATTCAAAGGAACATTAGTTCTTTTACAAAAGGTAATTGAAAGAAATATCATTGCTACAGGGCTCTTTTTGATCAAAATTCCCAAACAAATAAACAACACAAATTTTCACCTACTCTACTAAGATATTTTTCAACTTTATTTAAAAGGGTCAGTAACTTGTCATAGCTGCAGAGTAAGATGGATACAGTATTATCCATCAGCTTGGTTTTGTATGTGACCCAAATGATCAATTTACATGATTCCCTGATGACCACCACACCAGACTGGAAAAGATTAAGTTTCATTATTAAGAATCTCAGCCAAAGCAGACTTCTCACTGGCTATGCCAAGCTTTGATATGACTCTCTGTGCAGAAGTGGAGCATGGTTCCTAACAGTTAAGTTAGTTAAGCTTCCAGTCAAGCACTTGAATACTCAGAAAGAACATAGATTAGCAAAGAAAAGCAATGAAAGTAAAATAGGTCTCTCAATCCTGCAAAGAGCCAGAAACGCTGCCAGTGAGGGAATGTTCACTAAGTCAATGTAAGCTTGGGAAGACCCTTGAAGTGATAATATTGCAAAGAAAGACACGAGTGGGTGAGTTGCACGATTAAAGCATGCCACGGGTCTGGTCTAGCCTTTCCAGGGGACCTCCTGATTCCTTTCATGAGGGGTCATCCACCTTTGGCTGTTTGCTTTTTGCGCTGCACAAAGCCATATGTGGTTCAAAATAAACAGATAATTAGGTCATTAGTTGCAGAGCTCTGTGCCAGAGTGAAAGGGACAGGCAAGGTTTTAGATGGAAACATTTTCTGTTCCCTGTTGCAACAAGGAGCCAGAGTGCTTTTGCCTTGTAAACAAGAGACCCTTAGAGCCCAAAGAGCAACCATATTTTTCTGCTTTTCCTGTCTAGGGTTTAGTGTACAAGCATAGCTGTCTTCTCTCTCAAAAATATAGCCATTTTTAAGTACATCTGCTTTTCTCACAGTTAACTGCTTGTTTTGTGTCTCACTAAAAAAATGAAGGAACCCACACCCTTTCATAGCTAGCCAGATCATCTGGTTCTGGGGCAAATGTATTGAAAAGTCCAGGGCAAGCAACAGCAATGCTAAAGATAATAACCATGATTAGAACTAATTATTCTCGTACCTACAGACAGCATAATCTGTAACAGTATTCCTGATGTGAAGCAAAATTTCTGGGCAGAGCAGGGGGACAGTTTCAGTTGCAAGAGCAGCCAGAAGACCAGACAGATGCAGACACTGAGACAGGTGAGAGATGGCATTGCTTCTTCCCACTGTTCTCAAGGGTTGTATTTAGCTTGCCTAAGGTAGATGTCTGGGGTGGGTCAGGTGACAGATGCCTCAGAAAATCCATCCTTCCAAATCAGTCCTACACCAGGAGGCTTCTGGCATCATCCATCTGTGAAGTACCCCTGCAGTTTCCCCCTCAGTTCTCTGAGATGGGTATTAGGATCCAGGGACCCTAAACTGTGTGCTAAGTGGATGTGAAGTATGCAGCTTTTAAAGTGTACAGTCATCTGCTTTATTGTTAAACATAGCCCCAAAGAGACAGAGCATTGGCATGCTGTAAATGCCAGGATGGCATGAAGCTGAGTGAGAGAGGGGATTAACAAGGATGAGGGAGCAAAATTATTTGGAATCGATGAAGTAGCACTTCTTAGAGGTATTTAGGTTTCTTAGAAGTCTAAAGAGGGTTTGAGTTATACAAAAGTGGAGGAGAAATCAGTGGATTCTTGTGACCCTTTCCTCACTATATCTGCCACAACAGGAAATCAGCCCCATCACAGTTAGCAGGTACAGAGGGTAATCAGCTCGAAGCTAGGAACCATCTCAGACATGACACTCAAAACAAATGAGATGTCCAGTGGTCTTAGTGGGCTTGCAAATGAGTTTGTCTACAAGAAGATTCATTGTTTCAGAATAGTGAATGCACCAGAATATTCACCAAAGCTGGAGACTGAATATCTCATAGAAAGAGTTTGTTTCAAAAATTTGCAGTATTTCACAGATTTCATCAGGACACAAGACTATGCCATATGATGGGTGTATCCAGTCAAAATTGCTCTATTTTCTGACATTTATGATTTGCAAGTTCATGAATAAGCTAAAGACTAAGGATTATTTACAGACACTATTCAGTGAGTAATTCTGAGTACCTTTGAGAAAATTGTCATGTTGTGAGCCCTTCACTAATGGAAACCAGCCAAAATTTATCAATAAAATTAATTATAAATGATTTACTCATCTTTAGTCACAGACTTCTTGCAGAGGTGGAGGAAAAGATTGTCTGCAGTGCTGTTTGATCTCTCCTCTTTTGTAATATTACTGCTTTACTGCAGAGGTGGTTGTGCAGTTCAGGCAATGGGCATGGGACTGCTTAGATCACTTCCTTTGGAGGACTCTATTGGCAAGTCTTTGGGCAAATGAATTAGGGCCAGTCCCACATAAGACCTTGTACCAAATTATTGGTGTGGTGTACAAACTCCCTTCTTCTCCCAGCACTGAAATAGGGCCTTTGAATTGAGGGCCCAAGATCCATTCCCTATCCACCATATCAAGCTGCCTTGTCTAGTTAGACTGGATGTTCCTTTGGGAGGGCACTGCTGCTACAGCTAATCAGGTTCAGAGCTCAGATGGCACATTCATGGCCACCACAGAGACAGATGATAAAGATCCCCTTGATAAGCAGCTCTCCTCTGCTCTAAATCTACCTCCATCCACCTGAAAACAGTGTTTGAGTTGTGCTATTTACTGTTGTCCAACTCAAGGCAAAAGTGCTGCCCTTGGATTGTGTGCAAGCACCTGTACCCCATAAAAATGGGCTGAGCTGGTGAGTCAGGTTCCTGTGGGCCTTAGAGGGGCACTTTGCTGTGCAGCCTTCATCTGCTTTGAGAATGAGTTTCATATCTTTCCCACCTAGAGCTTAGTCGGGAGAAATTAAATTACTGAGTGCTGAAGCATAATGCCACTTCTGTGTGCAGAAGAGGGAGAATGGAGAACACAGCTGAGAAAAATTCCCAGAAAGAGGTAGAAGAAACAGCCTGAGACATCTAGTTTTGGAAGGTGGCAGAAGGGCAGGGACATCCTCTGTCTGACTGGAATGCCAGCTGGTGCCATGGTGTGCCAGGGCAGCTTGTGCACAAGCTGGTGCTCATATGAGGGCTAAATTGCCCCAGAACACCTCTGGACCCTCCCACATCTCTGCTCTCTGCCTGCTCATAGACTCAAATGATACTGAGAAACACTAAGGGGAGGGGGGGGGGGAGGGAGAGGGAAACATTAATTTAATTCAGATAAGGAATAATATAACCACAAACTTTTGCTGAAAATTGCCAGCCTGACAAGGGTGAAGTGTTTTGTCTTATGATCTCACCTGAGAACTGTGCCTTACTCAGAACTGGATGTCCAGTAATTGCACCTCCTCACTCCCCTCAACTGCATGGAGCTGCAAAGTTGTTAAAAGCACACCCAGATAATTACCTCTTCCACTGAACTGCCCTTGCTGGGATCTGCAAATAGGGACACTTTAATCATAGCTCAGTTTGGTTCAGAAAGGAAGGATAGGATTTCCTGCTCACTAGAAACAATGTACATTTATTTAGATTTCCATACAAAAATCCTCAAGAGACCCCTATTCAAATTCAGTCTAGAATGTTACACCACAAGTGTTAGGACCTGACATGACTTGGCAAAAGACTTAAACATGCAGACTTTCATGGCAATCAAGTGTAAGGTTAACATAAAATCCAATGATACAGATGTTAGAACAACTAAAATACACTATACTCAAAAGCTTAGAGTTTTAAGGTCTCATATCCAAGTATACTCACTTCTGGCAGTTCTATTGCAGTGTTGGGAATTAGTTTGTAGAAGCTTTCCCAAAAGTTTTAAGATCATCTTTTTAGCCTTGAAAAGCTGACATACATTAAGCCTGTGAAGACCTTCCTAGCACTGAACTCAACACTGTTGAAGTGGGTCTCTGGAGGATGGCACTTTGGGGGAAGAAGAATATCTGTTGCTAGAGTGATCTATTTTGCTAGCAGATTGAATCCCCACTCACCACTCCAGTGGCTTTTTGAAGTTGTTCAAAAGAACAAGGATGGCTGGAACAGTGTCACTCAGTAATACCTCTCTGTCCCTCACATGCTCAGTGCTGACCATACAAAGAAAAGGAACTTGGGGTAGCTTACAGCATGCTACTATATTGCTGTTCTGTTGTGGCATAGAGGAGGCAAGTGTTATAATACACACACATTTTTTTTATACATGAAAAATCCCCGAGTTATACAGTACTGTTGCAGAAGAGCTAGTGAGAAGCTAAGTGAGAAGGTGACCTTGCCACCTGTCACACTGCAGCACAAAACACTGGTCACTTGCTAAGACAGCATGTGCTACAGTCATGATCCATGGCATTACCATGGTAAGCACTATCAGAGTATATAATAAAAAATGCATCGAGAGCAGGATAAAGGATAAAGGTTTGAGTGTTTACAGCCACATGATAGCAAAGATGCATTCAATAAACAAAATTATCAGGAAAATGAAGGATTTCATGGAGGGTGCTTCATTATTAAAACAGACACATATGCGCAAAAAAAACCTCAACAGCAAAACTAATTGGCCTATTTTGTGGCAAGATAGGAATACTCATACTTATGCAGGGAGCGTAGCAGTGTACATATCTACCTACTCATTAGAGGATATGAAACCTTCATTGACAGAAAGATTCTAATTACAGTATACCCACCTTTGGTCTGCAAACAATTATCTGCTAATGAATGTTAACTAAGGCACAAGAATGACTACTGAGCAAAACAGGCTGGGTGAGTGACCAGGATTACAGTGTTGAAATTGCTCGCCTTGTCTTGGCTGGTAACAGAGGATAACTGTGGGGAGAGCAGGAGGCACAAAGTAGAAAGGTCCCATTTCAGCTGACAGGAAAACATGTTTGAAATATTTCCATAATGATGGTCAATGCTAGTTTTTACCACCAAAGGGGCAATTTTTGACAACCTGGACTTAATGGCATGATGAAGTTGGCTTCCTTAGCAAGATGCAGCATGCAAAGCTATAACAGTGATGGCAGAACAGAAGAGAGCCTTAAGAAATACCCACTCACTTGGAATTATTCCCTCCAGCACCCTTTCAAATGAGATTTCCTTCCAAAAGAGCATTTCTTATTCAGAGCTCATCTCCAGAGAACTTACCTTGACATTCTTCTAGGAATGTAATTTGAAACTTTAAAAAAAACCCCCATAAACAGAAAGAAGTTTTGTAAAGATACCTTAGTGTTTGCACATGCTAAGCAGGAAGAAGATCCCCCATTTTTTCCTCTACCTACCTGTCATGTTGCAGCTATGCAAAAGTGATGATAAAGGGCCTGATCCCCTAGCCACAGTAATAAACCATTAGCCACAGTACAGAAGCTGCAATCTCATGGGCCATGGATTGGTTTGACAATTTACCAGGTAAAAAGTGAGCGTCCCAAATAGTACAGAAGAGGATAAGTTTCTAGGTGGTTTTCCCTTCAGGCAAAAGTAGATTTTTTCTGCCATGACTTTCTGCTCTATAGTGCATCCTGCCTAATACCTTTCAAGTTGTGTGCCAACTCTCTGGCCTTTTGATTCAATGTCAGTCCCAAGGAGTGGGAAGCGCTTTTATAAAGTGCCTTTCAACTCACAGGAAGCTGAGCAGCTGATGTGAGTTTTTGAAAAAATCTTGAAGCCTGGCCATGCATATTTATCTCTGTCTAATTTTAGGAGCTCGGTGCACCAGATTGTGGAGGTAAGCTGATTTGTTCCTCATCTAGAAACAGGTGGTTGTTTAGAACAAAACCACTAATGTAAAATGACTCCTTTTTAGTAGTGTGAACAATGTGGCAACACCACTTGCCTGTATGTTACTAACAGAGATTGAAACTTGATGGGAATAAAAGCCTGAGCTCCAGTAAATCTAGATGTGATGCCTTGAAACCTTAGGGGAGAATACAAGTTTCTCAGCTTTTATTCTTAAACCCTAAACACAAATGAAAATGTTTCAAGCTTAATTTTTTCCCTGATATATATTCACATCTTTATATGTGTTTCCATGCTGTTTTATAGTACAGCATTCTGTAGCAGCGATTTCCTCTGTGACATGACTAAACACAGGAGGACTCGTCAATTACATATATAGATACATATATTTATAAACACACACAAGTATAACAGACCCAAAGATTTAGAATCCCATTCACAAATATTTAAGTAACTTAACTTACAACAGAATACCATTTTCCCTTTGAAAATTATTTTAAAAACACAAAATGGTAAAATGATCACTCAATATAGCTACCTTTTCCAATAATTTATTAGAAAACCTCTTAGAGAAGTTATTTGTAATACCTTATCAACAGATCAGGCTATGGCAACTTACTACCCAGCACAGCACATAAATAAGGTAATTTTCATTTAATGCATCTCTGTCTTTAAAACATGATTCCCTACCATAATCAAACGTTGTGAGGAACTGAGAAGGATATAAATAGGAAGCAGAACTTAGCAGGTATTTGGACTGCCCCAGAGGAGCTCAAAGCTGCTGCTCTGTCCTTGAGAGCCTAGAGGTCCCCATTGTCAGTGGTGGTGGTGGGTATATTTTCTGTCAGCATGCCACACAAGGCCTATATGCCAGCTATGTCATGGTGCACAATTCCCTGTGACCCTACCCGTTTCCCAGTCTCCCTGCTCCCAAATCCCATTTGCTAATTCCTGGGCAACTGGGTGTTTGGGAAGGTAATGGTGAAAGCCCTGCTGCACCCTGCCTGCTATTAAGAAAGTCAGAAATGGGAGGTTTAGGTGGAGCGGCTCTAGGTCATGGCTTCAGCTCACTCACACGATGTTGGAATGTGTTGTTATGAACACAGAGAAGCAAGAAAATTAAGGCAAATTGGGGATACTATCTGAGGCAATGAGTAACTGATTGCCAATGCATGTGCCTTTTTGTAGCAAAACATCATAGAACAATATTTCACTAGCAAATACCAGGGATTTAAAATGCCTCTTGTGTTTATTTTTAGATCTTTTGGGATGATGCTAATCTGCATGGAGCATTCTGCACCTGATTAATTTAATAGACTGCATCAGGTAAGGGTATATATATAATTTTTAATGAAATTCGTGTTGTTTCCTAGCTTGGGGACATAGGGTGCCATTTTATTGGTATCTATAAGTCACTTCCTTTTTTTTCATACTTCAGTAAAACATTCCAGCATAGCTACATCATCCTTAAAGAAACATAGAACATTATTAAACTCACAAATACAAACAAGTAAAGTTTTCAGATCTGCTTATTTCTCAGAGAAAATACATCTTGTCTTTACATTTTGTTGTGGACATGTAGGACAATACAAGACTTTTTGCAAACTCAGAGTGAAAACTGAAAATAAAAAAAACTAAACAAAACCCAAGTACTTTTAATAGCCAGTGAGTTAAACATCAATTTGCTAGCACTATTAAATCCCCCAGGTTGAGGAAAGGGAAATCACTGATAAATAGCTTTATAGTAGTGACCTGAAAAGTTATATGGGGGCTAGTGAGCAGAGGGGATTTGTCTTTTTCTGTCTCATTAGAGCTGTTAAAGACTCTAGTAACCACTGAAAATGATACTGAACTCTACAGATATCAAAACAAGGAAGCAAAAGCCTTGCATTATTTTTTTCCCCAAAAATATGAATGAATGAATCCTTTTCATATCCTCCATGATAGGTTGCAAAGTTTTAAGTAAGTTCTCTTTTTTGTGTGTGATTTGGGTTGCCTGGAGTTGGCATGGCAACAGGACAGTATACCAGAAAGCATTCCCTCACTGTAATGATGGTAATTGTTGACTGCTGACATTCAGTGGAGTCCCAAGGCAACATGCATGCCTGGATGGATACTTCTTTTGTATTGAAAGCATCAGTATTTTGGAGAGGTGTGAGACAAAAAGGGAAGCAGTTCTGAAAGCCCAAGGAGTTAGTATGTTGGTTTAACATATCAGTGAAGGTGAGGAACACTTTACACTACAAAGCTGGAGCAACATGAATTTGATCATTTTAGCCTAATTGACCATATGCTTTGTGACAGAAAACCCAGATCAGCTCATTCACTTGGAGAGTGTCAAACAGAGAGTCTGGAAACACATTCCTTCCATCCGGGTGTAAAACTTCTTTTTGCAACCTAAGAGCTCCATTAGAGATTCCTTAGAAAAGGAAAACTTATTTGCATGCAAGACCAGACATCCTGGGAACTGTCTCAGCCTTTGGAAAAAAGTTTGCAGAGAAGCCCAGGAACCATCAAAACTCTCAGTGTTTTCACCTCCAAGTGCAAGAAACCTTCCTTTGACCTTGTCTTCACTCACATAGAGGCTTGTGTACACTTAAAAGCTGCCTACCAGAGGAACACACTATTGGTCATTCTCTCTTATAGAAAACTGGGAGAACTAGAGGACATAACCAATGCTAACCATCTGACTTAGCTGTAGAAAGTGTTTGGGTTCAAGTAACCATTCCCTCTCAATCAAAGGACTCAGACACCATGGTGATGAAGCAATATGAAAAGCTGCTCAAGTGTCTTCCACATCTCTCAAGAAGGAAGCTTAAGCCTGAGATGAAGCTGACCCTCTCTCCTCTAACAAGCTAATGCTGGATCTTGCCACAAAAAAGCAGGTTTCAGCTGGGAAGGTTAAATATATTACAGAAAATCCCAGTTGTAGACAGTGACATGCTGCTAGGATATGGCAAGTTCTTCCTGGTGGGAATTTACCAGGTGGGGAAAAGTTGCCCAGGTGTATGATTTGCATGAGATGCCACAGACCATGATAATTCATGTTAAACTCTCACACATGTTTTTATCTTCCAGCTAGGAGTGACTGTGAGGATGGGGTTATCCTTGACACACATGTATCTCATTAAACTTCATTAACTGTTTCACTGATTTCACCTGATGTCATATGAAGTAAACAAGATATAACTTTTGTGGGCCTCCATGTAATCTCATCTTTCAGTGTTTCATATTCTAAGGCCTCAAAGAAGGAGAAATTGCATACTCATATAATCTATCCTATTCTATTTTATCCACTGTACTGTGTGCTACAATAATAAGAAGTGAACCAAGTATGTATATTCCTTCTGCTACAGCTGGCAACACTCAGAAAAGGGCTCTCTCCCTTATGTTCCTACTTCTACAGGAAGAGTTGTCTTCAAAAGAGGATCCCAAGGAACATCTGGTTCTTTCTTCTGCAGACCAGGGGTATTCAAGCAGAGATGCAGAGCTCCGCCTCTGATAGATGCTGGTGTTATCTTCACTGAAGCAACTGCTGTGACTGTCTAGCATGAATATGCTGGAAGCTTGGTGTAGAAAGGCTGTGCATGGGAAACTATTTGCAGAACAGCATAAGCAATTTTACTGGACGTACAAAGTCCAAAAGCAAAGCTATATATGCTTTGCTACTTTCTATCAACTACTGTTTACATACAATATGGAGATTAAAAAAACCCACTATTCCTATAACCAGAGATTTATCGTGCTCCTATGCTAACCTTTGGTAACTTTACACATCAAAAAATGTTTGGTGGGAGGTCCAAAATGCTTTATGACTTAAGTTTGAATGTTTAACTCTTTTTGTTTAAACTGCCCATTCCTAAAACTGCCTTGTTGTGCTTCTTTTTCTCCCTCTTTTTTTTAAACCTTTTTGTGATTTTTTTTACCCTCTCCCTCAGTTCGGCTTGACTGATGCAATATATTTCATCATCATTGCATTTAAGCTCAAAAAGTTAATAAAAGTATTCAGAAACAAAACTGACTAAGAAAAGTGGTGTTACTATGGGAACATACATTATAATTGAATATGGTGTGACATCTAAAGGACCTCTAGGAAATGCAAGAAGACATTCTTTCGTGTCAGAATTTCTTGAGTTGCTCTTTATTTCTCCTTTTTGGGGTCGGACTCTGCCTCAGTAACTCCTTCTCCTGATTTCACCATGAATACTCAGTGACTACACTGGTAAAATCTGGTACTAAGGGTCTGGTTTGTGTGGGAGTGTTGTTTTTCCTGATCCACACAAGCTGTGAATCAGACCTCATGTTTTTTGCAGTTCAGAGGTTAAGAGAGGATTTTTAAGATTTCAACTTTAAACTGGATTGATTTCTGCATTCATTCTGTGGTTAGAAAACCAGAAGTAATGAAAAAGAATTTCAAAAATTCACTGAAAAATTGCAGTGATTAGAATCTGTACAATTTAAGAGAAAATCGCTTACTAGCACATTAATGTATGAGATAAATATTCTTCATATGGGAAGGCAGAGATCTGAAAAATACATTAAAGCAACCAACATGAAGAACTCCACAGCTCACCAGATGGGGAAGGGGAATCCTGATTTAGTATCTGTTTTTCTCTGAACTGCTTAACTACTACTGATCCACCTCTCTCTCAGATACCACATCAAAGTTCACTGTCACCTAGACCTATGAGATTAAGTTTCTCTCTTCATCAGTACTAGCCTTTATGTCAGCTTTAGACTGTGAAAGAATATAGGGGGGAGGAGTGTTTAAGAGAAAGGGATTGTTTTACACAGAGGTAGGCTGGAAACCAATGCTCACTAAGGTGTAATTTTAACAAGCAGTATTACATTCAAAAGCCACCAAGATTTTTTAATATGAATAGCTGTTCAATGTTACAAACAAAGCTGTTTCTTAAGGGATTTTTTTTGACAAGAAAAAGGTAAGGGAAAAAACCCCACATTCCTCACATATCTTGTATTGAGGAAGTGTTTCAGTCTTTCAAAGAGGAAAAAAATGAAAACTGTTTGATAGTTTTTTAAATTCCTGAAGCAACATTTTTGAGATTACTTCTTTCACAAGAAAAATGGACTCTTCATCCTAATTTGAGATGAAATTTAGAGATTAATTCTAAGAAGACTTAATTGCAAAGTATTTGAAAAATGACTCATCAGAATCTTTGAACTTTGTAAATTTCCTTTACCCCATTTTAGGAATAAAGATGATGCTGCTAGATAGAAGATTTGATTCTTCACGGTTTTTAATCTCTATTTTGTACCAATCTCTATTTTGTGCAAAGCAATGTCCATTTAAGAATAAGAACAGTAGTAACATTAAATCCTTACCCTGTAATTATGATGATTGGAAGAAGTGTTTGATCTCCTGAGATTATTAGAGGAGCCTTATTCTTAAGGTTTTGAAAAATTACTGTATTACTGAATTATACATGTCTACTTTTTTATGTCTATTTTTTCTTACAGTCTTGGTTTCCTCAAGTAAAGATAGCCACAGTTTTACTTCCTGTTGTGCTGCTGGATCTAGTGTTAAATACAGTTCTGAAAAAGGTATTGACCATGAAGGCTTTCCTTTTATTTTACAGAGTCTTTTACAGTAAGGTGTTCTGTATGTACATGGTCTTTGTTTTTATATGGGTAATCCTTGAAGTGCAAACTGTCAGCAAAAGTTAAACATGTGCAGGTCTGATGGCAGTCTGGCAGGGAAATATTCAAAAACCCACTGCTAGGGTATATCCTAGATGATTTTCTGCTCTTTCTGATTAGAATTTAGTTCTAATCAAATGCAATATAATTTTGTCCCTTAAGCAGTCTGTTCCAGGGCTGGGTCTGTCTGCTCTGGCAGTGCAAACTGCCTTCAACCTGCTGCAACCTCACCTCATTGATTTAATTCTGCCACCCCAAAATTTTGCTCTGAGCCGAGGTTTTGTTCTGCTTCCGTTTCCTGAAGGTTTCACAAGGTGCTTGTTCTCAGAAAGCAAGGAAATAGAGGTTTCAGAAAAAAATCAAAAAGTAAAACACTCTTTCCAGCAATGACCTCTCTGACAGGGTGTCTGCCTTTCCCAGCAGTCAGGTTGTCCCACAAGTAGAAATGTCTCCAATGTGTTTAGACAGACATAAGAGGGAAAGCAGTCCCTGTTTGGTTTTGAGGTTTTTTTAGTCAGTTATTCCTGTGTAACAGCTCCATTGTCTTGACCACATCCTTAAGCACTGACCCAGTCTCCAGATGGTCTTTTCAGATGCAGACTGCATCTATTCCCTGTTACCATTAGGGTTAGAAACACACATTTACTTACAGACTCCAGACATGATGGCTATCAATGTGTATGTCAGTGGCTATTTTCATCTGCACGATGCTAAAAGTATTCCCAGTCTGCCCATGTAGAAAGACTGGCCTAGTTTTCCCCTCTGATCATCAGAATAAACATAAGGAAAAAGCCCTGAAAACACACTCTTAACTGTTTTCGTATGGATGCCACTAGCAAGTGATGGAAGTTGTTTGTATAACTGTTGTCCTTGATTGCAGTAACACAAAACCCCAGTGTTTCAGGCAAAAAACTATGAAATTACGGCACAAAGAGGGAAAAGTTCAATTTTTTTCATTATTGGCTCTCTCCATTTCAGTGATAATGTATGAGCTTGAAAAAGCTGTCATCCACTGGCCTAAAGGAATCCTATGCATGTCTTACATGATCATTTGTATCAGATCACACTTATCTTCTCTTTCTCCAACTCCTCCAGGCTCCATCTTTAGAAGGACTGAAGGGTAAAGAGGTTAAGAGAACATCTCCACTCCAATCATAGAATCACAGAATCATAGAATCATAGAATGGTTTGGGTTGGAAGGGACCTTAAAGATCATCTAGTTCCAACCTCCCTGCCATTACCAGGGACACCTTCCACTAGACCAGGTTGCTCAAATCTCACAATAGCAGAGTAGAGGGGGAGAATCAACTCCCTCAATCTGCTGGCCATACTTCTCCTGATGAAGCCCATGATATGGCTGGCTTTCTGGGCTGTGAGCACATGTTGATGGCTCATATTAAGTTTTCCATCCACTGATACTCCCAAGTCCTTCTCCGCAGGGCTGCTCTCAATCCACTCATTGCCCAGCCTATATTTGTTCATGGAACTGCCTTGACCCATGTGCAGGACCTTGCATTTGGCCTTGTTGAACTTCATGAGGGTTGCACGGGCCCACCTGTCAAACCTGTCTAGGTCCCTCTGGACGGCACATCCCTTCCCTCCAGCGTGTCAACTGCACCACATAGCTTTGTGTTGTTGGGAAACTTGCTGAGGGTGCACTCAATCCCACTGTCCATGTCTCCAACAAAGGTGTTAAACAGTGCCAGTCCCTACACTCACCCCTGAGGAATGCCACTTGTCACTGCTCTCCACTTGGACATTGGGCTGTTGACTGCAACTCTTTGAGTGCAACCATCCAGCCAATTCCTTATCCACTAAGTTGTCCATACATGAAATCCATGTCTCTCCAATTTAGAGACAAGGATGTCGTGTAGGACAGTGTCAAATGCTTTGCACAAGTCCAGGAAGATTATGTCAGTTGCTCTTCCCTTATTCACCAATGCTGTAACCCTGTCGTAGAAGGCCACAAAATTTGTCAGGCATGGTTTGCCAGTGAAACCATACTGACTGTCACCAATCACCTCCTTAATTTACATGTGCCCTAGCATACTTTCCTGGAGGCTCTGCTCAATGATCTTGCTGGTCACAGAGGTGAGACTGACTCACCTGGGTTTTCCAATGATGTTGCTCAAACCTAACCTTGACCATGCAGCAGTGAAGGTGAGATAAAAACTTCAGAGCATGAGAGGTGAGTGGAAATCTGCTACCCCTTCACACAGACAGACACTACTTGTGGTGTAGACACACTGGGTGTGCCATGCCCAGGATGAATACCACCACACCACCACATGTCTTCTGAACACTCACAGTAAATCTGTGTGGCTGCATAATTATGGGAAGTAAGGCTTCATATTCCCTCCAGCAAATGCCGATGAAACATGTAGGTAACCTGAATGGTGTCTGTCCTAGTCCAGTCTGGTCTCGAACCCTACCTGCAGAAGTTGTACAGAGACAGTCTGCAGAGCACTCTTGGCTTTCACACACATGAGACAGCAGATACGTGGCCATAGACCTTAATGTGTATAACCTTAATTGCATCTGCATTAGTCCTAAGGATCCCCTGGATTTATCAGGCTGATTCTCTAGCCTTCCCATAGGAAAAAAAAAAATTAATTCCTTCCTACCATACTTTCCTTGCATTGATTTAATCAATTCAGGGATGGACTGTCCCAAGAAAATAAGATAAAATAAAACAAAGTAAGACAATGTGCAAAAGGCCAAAGAAATTATGAGGTGAAACCAGTTACTTTACAAACCGTTGGGGTTTGTAAAGACTAGACAGATGATTAAACTAATGACAAAAGAAGTCAGCTTTCTCTCTAACATATTTCAATTTTGCTTGTAAGCTCAATTACTATAAACTGTAGTAAATGGAAGGTAAGGAAATATTTTCATCTGTAGAGAGAGAATAATTTACTCTCCACAGACCTCACCTCCAGTAATTCTAGATCTCTCATACATCTGCTCTTTTCTGCTTCTGTCCTTTGGTGCAATGCAGCTCTCTTGAGCCTTACTTTGAGGAATTAAATGGAAGACCCATGTACCAATCACTGCCTGCCCTTCCCATAACTCAATTTAGTATGTGGACCTTGGTGGTGTTGTGCCATCAGCAAGTGCATCCTTGTTTTCTCTGACTGTTTGAGCTTAATAAAGATTGTGAAAATCTTTCAGGGCAATATCCTGGGTTTTTTTAGCAGAAAGCTTGTTGGCCCAACAGTGTCCTGGGACCATGAAGTTACCAGCTGGGCAACCCTGGACAAGTCATCTGATTTTCATTTTGCTTCAGTTCCCCCATTTTGAAATGCACTTGAAACAAGACACCTGTGCTACAAGTGTGTGAAATTACACACAAGTGTGTGAAGTTGTAAGTGTGTGAAGTGACAAAGCTGATAATATGTGATCATACATTGATATAAAAGCAGGTTGTGTACTTAATCCCCATTACAACCTTGGGAGCCAAAAGCTGTGTGTACCACCAAGTATTAATCTGCATCTGTAAAATTCCTTGCTTTAGTCTGGAGTTAATTCTTCACAATTATGGCATTGGTTTTTCACCCTATTCAAAGATATTACCATGGACCTGTTTGAACAACAATAAAATCTTTGTTAAACAAAGCCACTTAATACTAGTGGGTAACAACAAGACAATTTGGCTTGTAACAAATGCAAAATAGAGCCTATTTGCCATAAGTGAACCTTTTTACAAATTGCCATTATCTCTTGCTTACTTGGTGAAAAAATGTCATCAGCTTTGAACACAATTAAAACAAACAAACAAAAAATTCTGACCTGCATAAGCAGTACAAAAGGACGTAGGAGAAATATGGTGGTTTCTCATGAGGCCATGCTAGCAGTGGGCAATGTGGGGGAAATAGAGTTTTCATAAGTGTCATATCAAAAGAGCATCCTGCTACAAGTATGTCCTCATCAAGGTTAGTTATTTCAAGGGGCAGTGCAGGCAGTGGGAAATTTCTCCCCCTGATCTCTGATCCCCTGGTAAAGTAATTTAAGCTCTTTATGAGGTGTGGACTGTCCCTGGAGGATTTCACCCATGGTAATAGCTATAGCTCAAGATGGTGCTGAGTGGCTCTGAAGTTCCTCCCTATCCAAGCATTTGGGATCCCTTTGTCCAGCATAGGAGAAAGTTTCCTTCTGTTTTCTCCTGACCACTCGATGCAGCTGAGGGCCAGCTCTGCTCCGGCACTGCTGATGAACGAGAATGGTCCAGAGGAGGAGTTCCACCTCCAGCTCTTCTCCTCTCCATGGCAAAACAGGGACACCATGCTGTGGTGGGCTGACCTTTGGTGGCTGCCAGATGCCCACCAAGGTGTTCTCTCAGTGTCCTTCCTCAGCTGGACAGGGGGAGAAAAATAATATAAAAAGCCTGTGGGATGAGATAAGGACAGGGAGATCACTCTGCATTTACCATCATGGGCAAAAGAGACTTGACCTGGGGAAATTAATATAATATATAGCTAATCAAATCACAGTACAATAATGAAAAATAAGAACAAATCTAAAAACACCTTCCCCTCACTCCTCCATTATTCGCAGGCTCAACTTCATTCCCAATTTCTCTACCTCCTTCCCCTGAGCAGCACAGGGGGATGGGGAATGGGGTTGTAGTCAGTTCATCACACTTTGTCTCTGCCAATTCTTCCTCCTCACACTCTTCCCCTGCCCCAGCATGGGGTCCTTCCCACAGGAGACAGTCCTTCATGAACTTCTCCAGTGTGGGTTCTTTCCATGGGCTTCAGTCCTTCAGGAATGGCCCCCCTGGGGTCACAGGTCCTGCCAGAAAACCTGCTCCAGTGTGGGCTCCAGACTTATGGAAGGTTATAGAACATTTATTGTTACGAAGAACACAGGAGTTGATGTCTGTTTGTGTTTGGAGAAGCATTTTTCTGGGCACATGCCAAGCTATCTTCAATTTCTATAAAAGCAGTGAAAATTGCTACCATCATGATTGCCTTGATTGTGGTCCATTATAATGGAATTAACATAAAACATCTAGAGAAACATTTCAAAGCAGTACATTTTTATACAATAATCTGATTTGGAGCTATCACTAGCTGAGGAAAAACTACATTAAGATTAACATGACACCCTGTGTTAATACTGAGATAAACATAACCAAGCTCTGAGTGGGAACAGTCAGCTAAATGTGTTTGTCTCAATGCATTCCTACAAATCTGAGGGAAGTCAAGACAGCAACGAGGACTGAGCTCAGGGGAACACACTGTCACGTGACTGAAGTCAGTGAAAGTTAATCTGTTATCACAGATCAGATCCACATCTAGCACAGATGATAATTCCTTCTGAAATGGTATAGAATACTTTTTTAAAGGTGAAGTCATAAGATGTTTCAAGGAACCATGTTTTTGTAAGCTTTGTCTTTCTGGTTACTCTCATGCTAGTTTTGGATTTCACAGACTGTTAGAATGTAAAACATCATTTTCCTTGTCTCCTTTAGCTCATTCCTCTATGACATCTTGGGTCTATAAAGGCAATCTGATAAACAGCCTACAAATCTCAGGCTCAGCATTACAACTAATCACATCAGAACATGCAGGAAGCCAGCCCACAACATAGCCTAACTGCCTGAAACAGCACACAGCAAACTTTCTACAGCATAACAAAGATGCCCAAGAATCACAGCCTGGGAAAAAAAAATAATTGGAAGGTAGTAGCAATGCCAAGATTTTAGAAAACAGGAAAAACATTTCTATAATTACTTAACTGATTTGCTTGCCTTACATACTCATCTGCTCCATAAAGTCCCTACATCCATCATCTAGTGACCAGCAACAGACACCAAACCTCTGCGTAGCTGTCACCTGATCCACATGGTGCCCAACCCTCTCAGGTTCTGCCTGTATGCAGGAGTGAACTCTCCCACAGGGTGATGCTGCACTAGAGTCAGTGATCTGGACCAGACCCTGAGCCACACCAAAAGCCTGGAGACACTAAAACTAAAGGGAGGAGGATCCTTCCTGTTTTGCATTTGATCCAGAGACTTTCACTCGAACTGCAAAGACTGTTCCTGGAACAAGGACCAAAGCTAGGCTTCATCCCACCCAGGTTAATGTCATTACCTTGTGCATTCCTACTTGCTTGATCTTTGCTTCTCTGGGTCCCAAAATGATAAACATGCAGGACAAATATTTCTCAAAGATTAAAATTGCATTAGGGCCATTGTGATGAGGCAAAGAACCTCACTCCAGTGACCCCTGGAAACTGGAAAGACCCCAGGAAACTGATAGAACTGGAAGCCCTTCTTTGAAGTATCGTGGTGTAACATCTGCCATATCAATGGGTGGCAAGAGCAATCATTTTTCAAACAGACACTCAATGAAGAAGAGACCACCAAGGGCCAGAGCCACATGAAGTGGCAGACTTTAGCTTCAGCACACTCCTGATTTAATGCAAACACATTCCCCGTTTCTGGCTGTCACTGATTCTTGTGGGAACAGGCTGATATTATAGACACAGCATATAAAATCACATGCCTTGCTGCAGTGGCTAGAAAGATAACACATCATCAGCATATCAGACACATTGTTTGCATTCAGGGTAACTTGGCACTGAGTCACGGGGAGTGTGTTGAATGAGGACAAAGATGAACAGTGCCAGAAATAGATGGATTTGCCTCAACAGACAAAATATCAGTTGTATAGCGTCAGTGGGGAGAAACGAGTTTATGAGCAGAGATGTAATTTAAATTGAAAATAAATTATTTAATAAGCCTAAGAAGGCTTGGTATACTCTGTTACTCATGGTTTTGAATTACCAAATGGTTAATTTCATGTTTTTTTGTTGTGTGCAGGTAGCTCTGCTACTGGCTGAGTGGTTCTTTCTTCTAGGGCTGAAGGAGAAGTTTCCAAATGAATACATTTCCATGTGCCTCAGAAAACAGCCAGATATTAAAAAGTTTTTGGCAAATATGTTTGGCAGAAACTGTTTTGGAAAAAATTGACCCATGATATTTTTCAGTACTTTTGAACATGCTATTCATGTGATAGAGTGAGATGAGTCTGCGTATTTATATCACCATGGAAAAAAGTCCTACAAAAATGTCATTTTGGGGCAGTCTCAGAGTTAGCAGTTCTTGCCTCCTTCCTTTTTTGGAGGACACCTGCCTCCTGGTCCTCCATATAGGATCTTCCATTAAGCTTTTTTCTCCTCTATCAGACACAGTTGTTTTTAATAGAGAAATAAACACATTACCCTTAAAAATGCCAAATAAACATTGGTTTAAAAATTGGTTTTACTTTATTTTTTACAGGAACAATTCAGCAAACCTGGAACAGATTTTGGAAACTTTTCTGTATTGCTAAATAGATATTTTTTTTTCAAATAAAAATAAACTGAAGGTGAAAAACTAAGCCCAGATCTAGTGTTTAAGTGCTCTGCTGGATTGGAGCCAAGAAGGTATAATGCTGAACATTGCACACAAAGGAGTAATACTGGAGCTGAGTAAGGAACAAGATGTGTCCTGGTTGTCTGAATGCATGGACTTCCCTAGAACACTCCTTTTTGTCAAGTGCTTTTGCAGAGAGATAGGCAGTCAAGGCTACATTTTGGTCGTACTGAAAGCCTGGACACAGTAATCATCAAGACGGGGAGAAGGGAAAGTCAGAAGACAATGAGGTTGCCTGCAGAAAGGAAATGGAGGCAAGAACTAGCACCCATAGTACTTTGTCAGTTTTTACCAAGAGCTCTTTTCAGAAATTCTAATTCAGAGCTTAATTGCTCTGAATTGCTCTTAAAAGCAGTTGGATCAGGGATATACATGACAGGAGCAGTACTGAGCACATAGCAGTGGCTACTTAGGATGCAACCAGTGACTTGTGCTTCAGGAGCCATATGGTGCTCAGTAAGTTAAGGTTTCAGACTGGCTGGACACCAGGAGCGCACGTTGCTGCTCAGCTATAGCCACAAATATTCACATATAGAAATTTGGACATCTATTTTCACCAATGTGGCCAATTAAGCAAGAAGTTGAACTCTCCTGGTGTCTTGCTGATGTTATCAAGAAAGTGAAGCCAGGTGATACTCCATATTTTGATACATCCAGGAGCTTTGGAGATTGAACCAGATATGGTAGACAAAGACAAAAATCATCTCAAGCTTGATTACATTTTCACTTGTAATTTGGGAGATAGATACATAATAGTTATCTGTCATACCCTTCAAACTGTAGAAACAAAAAAGAGCTTATAAGGAACTCTAAGGTGTCATGGTACCTTCTGGAAAGATTGGTCTCTGTTGATATGTGTGTGTCCTTATCCACTGTTCCAGCTCTTCTCATTGTAGTGCCCTTTTCAGAACTAGAACAAGTTATTGTTTTTATTAGTTGCTCCTCAACTACTCAATTATCAAGGAAATATCATTTATGCAGGTCTAACCTAAACCAAACCTTTACTACCTTTAGAGTATCCAATCTCCCTATAGTGCCACTCTATATCACTTTCTGAAGGACTCACAGATTTAAAGCAGAACGATATCCAACTGTAGAGTTCTATTGGTCAGTACTTCTAGTAAAGCAGGCATAAAACAACTATTTAAACACAGTTCATGCTATCTTACATTCATGACAGAGGTAAAACAAAGTAATCACTGTTGTCAAACTAGATGCTTGAATTTAGATAGCAAAACCTCTATTTTAGTTGCCTTAAAAAGTAGTGCTTCAAGGAACTGATCAGCTTACTGAAATCAATGGAGCAGAGTTTGTTCTGCACACAGAAACCTATGGCATTTCTAGAGAAGCTAATACAGGTGCACTAGACTGCTTGATTTAAAAAGACACCAGACAGCTTTTGCTATTAGAACAGCAGTTACACACTGTCTAGGTGTGAATGTCAAATCCTATCCGAGGTCAGGGCTGTAGTCCCTAAGGCACTCAAAAAACACATACGAAAAGAAAATCCTTGGCCTCAGTAGATCCTGTTCAAAGCTAAGAGGTGAAATGAGTTGCCTAAGGTTTGACAGCTGTGAAGCGCAGGACCTGGTCCTCACAAATCTATGTGCTTGCACTGCCAGGTATTAAACATAAATCTAAAAAAAATGGTTTTGAAAGAATTCGTGCCAGCTGATGCTCCCTTCAACATTTGATCTGAGCCAAAATACATAAAAGGCCTTTTTTCATGTAACTACCTTTCCTCTGTAATTTTACTATGCTAGCATCTATATTCAGAAAGCCCTAAGACATGAAGTGTATATGCCTTTTTAACTGGGAAGAGCTTCCTGAATTGATGCCTAAAATAGACAAGATGGAAGGCAGCTTTAGGGGAAACGTGGTCTTTATTGGAGTCTCACAGAGTTGCCGTGGCAGTGAAGTGGGTGAATATTGTTATTGGTCCTGGTTTATCACTGTGATAGCAATAAGAATAGAGGACACTGCTCTAGAGAAAGAGAAACTGCAGATGCCTCTGAACAGGACTGCAAAGATGACATGTACCAACATGGGCTTCTCCATACATTTACTCAGGAGCTGGCACCACTGAAATTAAAGGAAGCTAAAGCTTAGGTGTTAGCACACACACAACATGGAGCCAGTCTGTCTCTGAAAGAGACTGGTGGAAACCAGAGTAAGAAAACCTCGTAGGGCTCATGTTCAACTGATGGGAATTACTAATTGTTTCTGGTGTACACAGAAGCTACAGCTGCACTGAAAAGAAGCTGTTGGCTTGCAAGACAATATACCTTCTGTCTATGTTGCCCTTGTATGCAGTTTTATGTCTGTTCAAGCTCAGGATGCCCTTGTGGCAGGTGATGCTGGGGTCCTTCAAGGGCTTCAAGTTGTCTTATTGCTCAAGTGTTGGGATACATCATTGTCTCTGGACTAAGTACAGAGCTCCAATACGAACCAAAGAGGAGATAAGGGTGTTCTTGAATACATACATGGCTTCCCCTCCAGTAACACCAACTGCATTTTTAGACAGGGTGTCAAACTGGGTAGCATGCTTGACCTGAAGCCTGAACTGTCTCCCAGGAATTTGCAGTATAGGGGTTAGGGCTTCAGATGAGTCAGTTCTGATCCAGGCTCAGATCCTGACTTTAAGCAGCTCTGCTGCTCTCTGCTACCTGGCTTGTCCACTCAAATGAGCAGATTTTCAGCCTCAGTACTCTATCTTCATGGTTCAGATCATGACCACTTCATCTAGGTACATGGGTTTGGTAAGAATCTGACCATTCTCAAAGTCAATAGGATTTCTACAGACTTCAGCATGGTCCTTCTCACCATGTCTGGATGTCAGTGATAAGTGTTAGGACCAGGGAATAGAAGGGCAAGTAAGTAGGAGGAAGGGAGGAAAAAAAAAAGAAGGCGGCTTGCTCACAGACAAATAGGGGCAGGGAGACGTCTAGGAGTTGAATTTTTGTCTCCTCTCTGGATAACGCTACCATTCTCTCCTGGAGCGCACACTGATTTTTGTTGTCAAACAACCCTTAGCAAGTGTTATCCTGGAGTTGGTAAATTCTATTAGGAGCTGTGCACCTGTTCTCCATTTTTATCTCCAAATTCTACTGACAGTTTCTTTCAGGTGCCAGAATACATCAAACTCCATCCATAGGATACATCAGCTCATACTGGCAGGGAGTGAGAGATTGGCATAAGGCATGATTTGGAATTACATTAAAGAATTTGGCATGTCATTTCTTTACATTCCACTTGTAATTAATTATGTCCAAGCCTACCAGATGTGATGTGGTGTACACTTTAGAAGGGTAGCATTGGCTTTTCTCTTGGCATATTTACATTAAAATTTCCTTTTTTAAACAGGAAAGAAGAGGATTGTTTGGCCCACAAATGATGTAAAGAGTCTTTTTCAAAATGTGATATTCCCAAATGTGTAGTCAAACAGCAAGAGCAGTTACCACAGTAACACAATTCAGATTCTGTTTCCCCAACTGGATGATGAAATAATGATTAATTATTCTCATGTTGGGATAGTTACCAAGGCAAATGGATTTATTTAAAAACCTGCTTTTCATGGACATCTGTATAAATTTTATCTATGGCTGAGAAGTAGATCAAAAGGCATGTGAACAAGGTCAAAGCAAAATTTTACTCTCAGTTTTTCAAAATATTCCCAATATTTTTCTGCATCAATCCACCAGTAGCAGTTGATCCTAAAATAGAAGCTTCAAGTGGGATTCCTAAAATAATTTCCTACCATTACTCAGACTCTTAAAGCTAGTTGTCAAGCTTTTTTTGACTTCAGTCAGATTTAGGATATTCCTAAAGCATTTTAGAATGATCCTGTGAGACACTTCCGTAGACAGAGGTGCTCGTTTAGTTGTGTGTAATCACAGTTCATCTTAGAGAACCAAATTCAGCAAGCTGTGAATTTATTTCTACGCTGTACTTTATCAATACATGAGCCTAAGAGCAACCTAGGCTCTGGCAGACTTAGGCCTAAAGAATTTGAGATGCCCAGACTATCTGGCTGGATCTATATCCTAAATATCATAATGCATGAGACAACTGAAATAAAGATTTCTGAAATATTTAATATTCTGGTAAAGGCCCCACATCCTTCACAGAGACACAAAAACCTCCATGAATGTGACTTTTTAACAAAGAGGGCAGAACTGGTGCTCAATTGCCAAAATTTTCCTATTGACTTGACTTACTATGTGAGTCCCAAACTTCTTGTCCCTCAGGTGAGATGAAGTAGGACTTTGAACTACTTAAAGGAAGATAAGAAATTGTAGAGAAGGAGGTGTTATGTGTGCAGGCCCAGATTTTCCAGAGAGACATTCTTTAGGCGGATGATGTGTTTCTTAAAAAAATCCAATGATTTTTATGAAAAATTTTCACCCAGCCCAACATAGCTCTCTTGGGGTAGCAGATGATGGGATAGATGCTTCCAAATGAATTATTTTTCCTGAGGGAGGCCAGTATGATTGGAAAGGCTGATGACTTTTTAAAACGTGGTTGCTTCCCTCAGGTCCCTGCATGAATAATGAGTTCCAAATATATTTAAAGGCATCCAAAATGCCTCCAAATGAAGAGGGCCCTCTTGGCCTGAATTCCAGCAACAGACATCTAAGCACTTCAGAAAATCACACCTGGCACATACTGTGCAGTTTCAGGAGCCCAAAGTCTTCACGAAGTTCACTCTAATAATTTCAGATATCTTATGGTCCCCTCAATAATGAAGTCTATGTCCAGCTATGCATCACTTTCAGCGCCCTGCTGCATTATCTTACATTCCTGCATTTAGTTCTCCCTTGCTTGATGTTAATATCACAATCACAGAATAACTTAGAGTGGAATGGACCTCTGGAGGCCTCAAGTTCAAAGCTGCTCAAAGCAGGGCTCCATTAAATGAGATTTTGCAGGATCTTGTCACGTAGAGTTTCAAAACTCTCCAAGGATGGAGACTCCACAGCCTGCTCCAGTGCTCAGCTGCTCTCACTGGCAAGGACTTTTTTACATGTAGTAATAATTAGCTTGTGCTGCAATATGTAAGCACTGCTTGTCCTTATGCTGCACACCTCCAAGAAGAGTTTGGCCCCATCTTCTCTGTAAAGTGAAAACTGAGTGTTCATCTGATCGTAATTACAACTCATTCCCTCCCACATGTCTTCACTCTGATGCTTTCACAGACATTTTGACATGAAGTTGGTTACATGTTATTTTTAACATTCAGTGTAGTAGTGACACTGCAGAAAGACACTCTTCTTTCTCCTTTAGCAGCAAATCTAAACACAGGGGGTTTTTACCACACTTATCATAAGGAGATCTTTTATTTCTTAATGAAATCACAATTCATTTAAAAGAACTATTTGAAGTTTTCCATTTCACAGTAAACATATGCTTAAACATAAATATATGCATAAAAATAAGCATTCTAGCTGACACAAGTGGGTTTTCAGTATATCCTATTAAATCTAAGCATGTGCTTAACTTTTATCTGACCAGGAGCAGCCTCCAAAATTTTGATTTTCTTGCTGCTAATTACAAAAGCTGCTTGCAATTCAGTTCCTAAGTACCAAACGGAAATCTTTCAGAAGTGACCTGATTTTGCTAAGGGTGACACAGCCCCTATGACTTTCTGAAAAACATCTCTTGAGTCATGAATGTGTATGAACAAGAAAGCACAGATAAGGCTCATGGCCTTACGCTTCATGTCTTCATGTTTAAAACCATGTAGCCCTCAGTCCGATCTGAATGTTGGCAAGGGAGGAATAGTAACATGAGCTTGAGAATGAAGTTTTCATCAAATCCCCTCAGCAAAACTCTTCATTTGAAATGTGCTTATGATGAGAAAATTATTTGGGTGTTTCAGGAAGCTATTTCTGTGCTGAATGCACAGTAGGATCAGGCATGGCAGCTGAGAATGACGGGCTTTAGTGGTGCAGCACAAGTTGTATCAAGTCAAAGGTGGGTAAACTGGGGACCAGCCTATGCCTTTGAAAATCCAACTGGCAAATAGGTGTACTACACATCCTGAGAGGACTCCTATTTTATTACACTTTGCTTACAGAGTGGCTAAATGGAAAGGTTTTATATAAAGCCTACTGTATAAAGAGCTTTTCACACCGCAATTATCAACAAGCAATCATCAACAAAAACTATTCTTGCAGCTTCTATAGGAGAGTTAATTAAAAGGTATTGCAGAACTGGCTCTTTCAATTTACACGTAGAGAAAATAGTCTTAGCAGACATTAAAGTGGTTATCAGTATGAATTATATGGACTATATTTACACTAAATCAGGCTAACTGTAGTCACACATAAGGAATTTCACATATGAGTCCCTGTCAAGTGTCTTTTATACTAGTTCTTAGGAGAGGAGCAATATGTCACGCATAGCCTACTTTCCATCGAAGGGGCAGCTGGACATACAGACAAGAAAGGATATTTAGCGTGCTCCAGCCAAACTCACAGTCTGGACAGCTAGGGGACCAAGACCCCACACACACTCCCTGCAAGGCACCCGAGGGAGTTAGTGTTTTTCTGCACCCTGTGAAGCTGTTTTTTTCAGAAGTATAGCTTTCTTCTATCTCTAACAGCTGAAAACATCAAGATCCAAGAGAGCTTTCAAAAGGAAAGAGTCTTGCTTGGTAGACAGATGAGTTTCAATTAGGCCAAATGCCGGGTGCTGCACTTCGGCCACAACAACCCCCAGCAGCGCTACAGGCTTGGGGAGGAGTGGCTGGAGAGCTGCCAGTCAGAGAGGGACCTGGGGGTGTTGATTGACAGCTGGCTGAACATGAGCCAGCAGTGTGCCCAGGTGGCCAAGAAGGCCAATGGCATCCTGGCTTGTATCAGAAATAGCATGGCCAGCAGGGACGGGGAAGTGATCTTACCCCTGTACTCGGCACTGGTGAGGCCGCACCTTGATTCCTGTGTTCAGTTTTGGGCCCCTCACTACAAAAAGGACATTGAATTACTCGAGCGTGTCCAGAGAAGGGCAACGAAGCTGGTGAAGGGTCTGGAGCACATGTCATACGAGGAGCGGCTGAAGGAACTGGGGTTGTTGAGTCTGGAGAAGAGGAGGCTGAGGGGAGACCTCATTGCCCTCTACAGCTACCTGAAAGGAGGTTGCAGAGAGCTGGGGATGAGTCTCTTTAACCAAGTAATAAGCGATAGGACAAGAGGGAATGGCCTCAAGTTGCACCAGGGAAGGTTTAGACTGGATATTAGGAAGTATTTCTTTACAGAACGGGTTGTTAGGTGTTGGAATGGGCTGCCCAGGGCAGTGGTGGAGTCCCCATCCCTGGAGGTGTTTAAGAGTCGTGTTGACATAGTGCTGAGGGATATGGTGTAGTTGGGAACTGTCAATGTTAGGTTAATGGTTGGACTGGATGATCTTCAAGGTCTTTTCCAACCTAGATGATTCTGTGATTCTGTGATATGTTTTCTGGACAGCAGTTGCAAGAGAGAGTTGAGAAATGAGTCCTGCTCCATTGGACTTCTAAATGCATTCTTAAATACCTTTGAGTGCAATAACAATATGCATGGTCTTAGGACAGTGCTTCTCACTAGATCTGCAGTGGTATCAGCCATTATGAGAAACTCTTGGAGCTTCTCAGAGTGGGTGTGGGGTGTATGTTCAAAATTTATAGCTTCACATGTGGAACAGTGTTCAGAGCATCATTTCCTTACACCATGAAGGGTCTGTTTAAATTTCATACTCTGATCTCTGAAGAGGAAAAAGAAGTAATGTTAAAGTTGACTTAGTACCTCACCTAAGTTAAAAAAAAAAAAAAAAAAAAAAAGAGGTGACATTATTAAGCACTAGAGGATAGTTCAGGAGCACAAGAAGCTTTTAGTATATGAGCCAAGAACTGAAATCAAATTATATTTTGTATCATTTGTGACAAACAGACCACACAGAGAAGTAATTTCAGGAACATAAGTGTAAAGTGAGAATATTTTCAATTGATGAGGTAAGGTGTAATATTAAAGAGGGACCTATGGGTGCAGTAGGAATTTTAAGTGATTACTTGGGACTCAATCCATTGATAGAGATGTTCAGGGAGAAAAATTTCCTTGCTTGTCCATTCAACCTGTTTCTTGCTTGTGTTCTCAACTTGGGCTGTGGTGCTTTGGATGTTAGTTCCAATTTTTTTCCTAACTAAAATAATAAATCTCCTTAGGAAAAAAAACAAAACAAAACAAAACAAAAACCTTAGGAAAAAACCTCAAACAATCAAAAACCAAACCCACTGTTAGTGACCTGCTGACTCATCTATCTGGATTTTTTTTTTTTAATAGAACATGACATTTTAATCATGGTAGGAAAGAGAAATCAGACTATCAGCATACAAAAGATAAAGGAGAATAAGATTACACTTCTGTTATGCTTTTATATGGCTATCAAATGCAGCCCATGTCAATACTACTTTGGGGGCTTTTGTTTTGGTACATATTTATTGTTCAGCACATGTATTTGATCCACAGTTCTGAGCAGCATGGCGCTCAGGCACAGTGTAATATTGAAACAGCTTAGTCAGGTGCTATCTGACATCATGAATAGAAAGCTAGTTCTTTCCCCTTCCTCTCCAGCCCCCAACTTCAAACAGACAGACTGGCTTCAAAACTGGATTCAGATTTTGCTGTTGATCATAAATAAATCAGTCACTAGACCTGATCGTCACCTGGAGTGAACTGGGCTAACCAGACTGAAGGACACTTGATTTGCAGATGACTGAAAGTTTGGCCTTTTCTGCTTAAGAGTAAGGACAGATATATTCTCTTTCCAAAACGAAAACCCAGCAAATTAAGATGTAACCATCAGGCTGAATAAAATATTGCATCTTGGAAACAGGAGGAGAGGTCAGGTAGAAAATTCTGCTCTAGAAATATGTGTGCACATGCGAATAGAACAGCCTTTTCAAAATGTTACCATAATGCACTGATTTGTCAGTGCCTTCTCTGAAGTGCTGTCATCAAGGCATCAAGTACTGTAATCACTCACAACATACAAGACCATTACCTTATCTTTGGAAGATGTTTACTCCCCTGAGAATCCCTTATTTTGTGCTGTTAATTATTGTTAATGATGATCTTGATTGCAAGTGCAGACGACTCTCCTTTTATACAATTTCTTTCTTCATATGCTTTTTTTTTGGAAAATGACAGAAGCATTTGGGTTGGAATTGATATGTATTCCAATACTGATCAAACACATACTTGATTTCCCTTTCTTCCCTCCTTCTATCACTGGTTCAGTTACATTTCACAAGTCAGGAATGATGAAAAAGGCAGGCTAGGAACTAATACTAAAAATGCAACTTGGAAGAAATACGATTTCTGCCATTGTCCTTTATCTTTCAAGCAGCTAAAATGATCACTAATATTTCATAAATGAAAGGGAAAAATTAAGATGCAACCATTACAATTGAGCTGTATTATAAATAATGGTTACTAGGGAGATCTCAAGAGAGCTTAATTTGGGAGCACAAGAGCCTTTGAGAGGAACTGAGATGTGTGCTCCTAAATCTCCCAATGGTAGCTTTTGAAAAATATTCCCTTAAGTCATTAGATCACTTTAAAAAGTATGACAGAAACATAGAGGGCAGTAGCATGTAAAGCCATAAATCTGACCTGATTCCTAAGTGACCAGAGCTTGCAGACTGCGGCTGTTTTATTTCATCACAATGCAACACACCATGGACTGGTCTCATCCTCCCTTATTCAACTACTTTTCCAGGACATTTTTTTCTTAACTGACACGGTTTCTGGACACCTTTCTGTTTCTCTGTAGATTTCTAGCTGCCTCAGTGCCCTTCTCACCTTCCTCTTTACTCCTGCCTCTTGTTCCAGCTGTACCAGCAGGGAGCCCAACTAAGAAGCCCAGCAAAATTAATTAATTTGGGACCTGCTCTGAGGTCTTTTCCCCTGCTGCTGGAGTGCTTCAAACGATGAGTCACTATTTCAGCTAAAATCCAGCACCACCAGAAAACAGCGTTCCTACAGATTTTAGCTTTTATGATGCATCATTATTGATTTCTCTGTTGCTTCACATTGATTCACCTCAACTGAATTGTGTATTTTTGATATAAAGTAACTCACTGTTGCCTCTATTGTAGAACCCTAATATGAGAAAATGGCCTAAAGTAATGAAAAGCACTTTTGAAAGCCGAGGCTACTTTCAGCCAAAGAAGGCTTGGGGAGGATTTCTTTGTCACATAGAAGTCACTGTCAGTTCATCCGAAGGAAAACTTTCTTCCCCCAGATGACAGCATAGACCTAGCACAGTTCATGTCTACAGCAGCAGGACCAACGCCTGCCCTCCATGCCATGTCCAACAGAGATGTACACAGCCCATCCACAAGCGCAGTCAATCCTGTGACTCACTCTTCATCCCAACCTGCATCCCTAGCCTGTGCTAGCTCTGACCAAGGGCCTCTGGATCCTGGGAGTGGCCAAATGAGATATTCTAGGGAGGAATATCAGAATAAATCAAACATATAGAGATGTTTCTGTCATACGCTCCCCAACCTCCAGCTTCCTGAGCTGGACATTATTTTTATGCCTTAGAAACCCTCACAGTGTACTTCTCTCCATTAACCTTTCTGGTCTCTACTTTGTCACTCCCTAAACTCTTTGCAGCCAGTGCAGCTTTGACCAGGAGTGCCACACACAAGAACTGCCTCTGTTTGTTTGTTTTCAACCTACCTCCTGCTAATTTTACCTGACAGTCCTCATTTCTCTTGTAAGAGACATATTGAGCCATCATTTCCCTCTCCATTCATGCCAGGGGCACTTAAGGAACATCCAAGAGCATAAGTACAAACAACTTAAAGACTCACAAAATAAGAAATCTGAGAATTCTTTCAAACAAGAAAACAAGATTTTCTCACAGTTTCACATGTACTTTAAATGAACAGTGGTGATGATGAAAGAATAGTCTCTTGAGCTGGAGAGGAGCTGTAATCCTGCACACTAGGAGTTGACTGCACTTAGCTTTAAATGAGACTCTCTGGAAGGGTCTATGAATGGAGAACATTACCAAAGCCCCTGCATACTGTTTGTGAGTTTTCATTTACATTAAATAGAGATAAGTTGGCCACCTACTGTTCATATTTTCATATCAGATGGTTTTGTCTCACATCGAGAGAAACTAAATGGTTTTAGTTTAAAACAGATGGTAAACTGTTGGCAGGAGCTTTCAGAGGCATCAACAATTGTACAGTAAAGTAGGACTCATAGGACAGATGAGAAATGAAATACCCAGTGCTAGAAAGTGACCTGAAATTAAATCCAAGGTATAGGCCATCACACAGCAGGATGTTGAAAACTTTCCTACAGATTTGCATTCTGCAACTAGCTCCCGTCTCTTTCAAGGACAGAGAAAAAGCCCCAGTTTGAAAGAAGATTGCCTTTTGGAGTAATGAAAATCCACATCCAAGTCTGGATGAGGCTATTTGCATTTCTCACAGATTGTTTCAGAGTTCCTGCCTCTCCTAAGCCAGGTGAGAAAAACTTCGTGGTAAGACAGAACAGCTGAAACAAAACACTGCAAAAACAACTCATAGTAATAAAAGACAGTCTGTCAGTTTATTAAACATGAGCATACAAAAGATATTCCTGGAAAATACCCTACTATCTAGGTTGTCACCTGCAGCTCACTTGCCTGAAATCCTGATTTAAACACCTGGCTGGGGAAATACTGCTCTTGGGGTACACTGGCAGGTTAGTAAGCACAAACAAGCTGAGGGGTTACCACAACTGGCAAGACTGGAAAGACTAGCATTTCACCTTGCCTCAGTGCAGAGTCCTGAGCATGGGGACTGCTCTTTGTCTGGTGCAGGAGCTGCTGCTGGGATGAAGATCAGTCCCCCATAACAGGGAGCCTGCCTACAGGCTATCCCTGCTGCAGGAGACAAGTCTGAAAGCTGCCACATAGATATTTTTGCTCCTTAGAAATGGAAGCACAAGCCAAGGACTGTTTAATTCAGTCTCGAGAAAGCGAGTCAGCCAGACATGTGGAGTGACAGCTGTTATGTGGCAGCTAGTTGTAGCTGGCCCCACAAGCTTTGCCATAGCGCAGAACACTCTTTCTACATGCCAGCTAATTCATCCCCTACCATTATCATCATTGCCAATCAACCATCATCCCTAACCATCCTTCTAGCACTCCTATTCATCCCTTCATGACACTGAACTTTTGATAAAACTGAACTTTGGTTCTCATCCTTCTGGGAGTTCTGAATAACTGCTAGAAGATAGTAATTTTGAGGAAATCTAAAACAAGAGCTGGAGGTTTACTCCTTTTGTAGTCACTGACAAGTTAAAAATCGCTTTGGATCCCATGGGAAGTTGTTTAATACTTTCAAAAATACATTAAATGCCCTTTTCCAGGTCTTCAAGGCTTCTCTTATTCAGGGAAGATAGAAGTTTTCTTATGCATAGATGTATTTTAATTATCACGTAGCTAGCAAGAGTAGAGAAGGAGATAGTCCTTCCTGAAAAAAGGTAGGTGTGCATTCAGTTTCTCCATGGATCACACAGTCCCTTTTCCTTAGATTTTCTCAAAACTCTCTAGGGAGTCAAAACTCTTCTTCAGATGAGCCTAAGCTGAACCAAGTGCTTTTGAAGCCTGGCATGTTTTTTTTAAGCTTTGTCTCTTCACTCAGAGCTCTTTTCACAGCATAGCTCTCCTGGGGTCCTTTATATGGTCCCCAGGCCTTTCCAAATTCCACAAAGGAGACTCATGCTTAAGTGGAATCAGCACTTGAGCTTCCATTTTCATGTGAATGATTATGTGCCACTGGTTTAACTGATTTGGTTATTGTTTTTTTCTGAATCAACAGAATGAAACTATTGCAACTCCAAAAAGTTGCACTTAATGTTGACATAACATTTTGATTTTTCACATACTTTTGTATCCAAGACAAGTTGGCAAGATTGTTAGATATACATGTACTACACTGCCAAATCTTTCATTTTTAATAGAAAAATGCTTCAGTCCAAAACCTTTGCTCTCTTATGTTCTTGCTCTCCCTTTTCCTCATGCAGTCATCTCCAAACTACAACACTGCTTATTTCTGCATCTCCAGTATCCTACTGCTGGCAGTCATTTTATGTAGTAAAACCCAACTTCTTTTCCTTGTACAGAAATGATGACATTGGTTAAACACATACACACATGTTCTTACAGACAATAAGAAAGCTAGCACATAACCATAAAACCTTCTGATATAATAAAACCAAATTTTAAAAATGAGATTAAAATAATCACCTCCCCGATGTAGTTCCTGAGATGGTCTTTCATTTTTCATCTGTCTTTCTTCTTTGATTCCAAACTGACTCCAATGCATACCAGTCAGCCCAAACCATCAGGTATATTTTTTGACCAGATCCAGCATGAGCATGTTCTCCTCTATGCTTGGAGCCTTTCCCTAACAAGTGGGAGTATAGGACAGATGCACTTACCTCCCAAAAGGTATAATCTTCTCCCTCTTGTGATCCAAGAAAGCAGGATTCCAGAAGCCAGTGCTTACTGTTGATATCTGAACTTCCAGTGACTGAGAGTAAGACCACGGCTTCTTGACAGATAGTCGCATGCAGGGAGAACCAAAAGCTGTCTACCATTATTTACAATAGGTAAAACTGCAGAGCCAGGACCTAGAGAGAAATCGCAAGTGATTTCACAAATTTTTTTTTTTTCTTTTTTTTTCTTTTCTTTAAAACCTGGAGGAGGAGGTAGGTCTCCCAGTGCACACACAATAAAGCATCTTGACCTGGCCTGTGCCACAAATGTGCTTCATAGTTCCCAAACCCTCTTGGGACAGCAAAACTCAAAGCAAGTGTTCTAACTTAACATCAGGCTGAGGCTACACAGGGATTGGATTCTGAACAGTTTCCAAACCAACCTCACTTAACTGTGGGATTCCTCAAAGCATTTTGGAACTTTAGTGATTTTGACCTGAGCTTCCAGAATACAAAAGAAACTAAGGACAGATTCAGTTTGCAGAGTGAATTTTGATGTGATGACAACTTTGCCCAGTTCTGCTCATCACATTCAGGATGCAACCTGGGCTGCAGACTCACTCCTTGATTGACGGACTTGGGGAGGAAGGCAGGCTCAGGATATATTGCAGTGAAGCAGAACAGAGGGTTTTGGGACAGGGGAATACAAGGATTGGTACAGGTACACTGTCCCTGCAACTAAAAGCAGCCATCCTTCTCCAGAATACATGGGTGCCTTGTCCTGGCATCAGTGCATCCTTCAGAAAAGACATCACCCCTCTCTGCAGGAGGTTGGCTGTTGTGAGCGCTGGTATGAGCACATACCAGGTCCATATGGCAGGCATCTGATTCAGAGGGGTATAAACAGTGCTAAAGCCTCACAGGAAGTTAGGAAAGGGTGAATTTTCTTTCTAAAAATTTATGGCACTCACATCACAACACCCTGAAGCACACTGGATGTATACAGCAAAACATGCCCTCTTTAACAACCATCAAGTGTTTCCTTTTTCCTTTCATTCGTTATCTGCAGGATTCTGATATATGGATTGCTTCTACACAAGCGAGTTTGGATTTAACTGAATGTTGGGTTTTTCCCCAAATACCTGGAGGCAACGTGGCATGGACACCCTGTGGTATAAATTAACATCTATTATCTCTATCATTCTATTTGATTCAGCCAGCAGAACATCTAAGCAAAAAGGTTTCTTTGGAGTTTTGAGCCTGTCTGAATGCCTCAGGTACTTTCAATATATATTTTTCTCCGTGAAAAATGCATCCCCAAATGATAAAGCATTGCGAAAAGTGAACAAACAGCAGATCCCTCTTTGTTCATGAACAAACAGTGCTGGCTGGGAACACAGGATGTGCCAGACTGCATTCATTTAGCTCAGTCCCTTCTTTTTAAGAAGGGCCAACGCCAGCTGCTTCAGACAGGGCCGGAAAGAACCAATGAAGGCAGAGGCAGGCAAATTTGCCTCCACGTTGGTCTTGCCTTGATCCCACAGATCTACCAAGGTGCCTTATGCTATAGGGGCTGAGGACCTTACCCTGTCCTACCAAATTGGAGCAATAGTGTGGGAATCATGGCACAAAGGTAAGTACACCCAGGCAGGAGGACAAGGCATGCCATGGGGGAAGGAGGACCACAGCATATTAAGCCCACACAGCCAATCTGCCAAAGACCCTAGAGTGTGTTCATTAGATTTCAGTCACACAACTAGAACTGCCAGAACCTTGCCCACTGCTTCTGGATGATTCAGAGAGCTCCTTGGTTGAAGCCATGTTGTTCCACTCCTGAGCCAGGGTGAGCTGTAAATTGCAGTCTTTCTCCTTCAGCAAGAGAGACTGAAAAACTGACTATATGGGTTCATTGCTGGTAGAGAGAGGAGGAATGATCTGTAAAGAAACATTTCACGGCTCAGTGATTAGCACTGAAGTTTACATGTTCATCATATATTATAGGAGTAGTTCCACACAAGAATAATTATACCATGAAGAATATGATTAGATGAAGGAGAAGGGGAACAAAAGACAGGCTATCACAAATCCTGAGATTTCTGAGAAATCAGGTCACCTGGGATGAAAAAAAAATTTTTAAATTAAAAAAAAAGAAAAAGAGAAAAAAAAAGAAAAAAACCCAGCATCTTGCTTTATTTCATGGCTTGTCAAGTTCTTCCTAACCATAATTAAATATTACAGCCTCCCGGAAAGTGGCATTTCCTCTCTATCCAGAAGTTCAACCATAAGACAAAGAGGCTATGAGCATCATATTTCTGAAACAACATAGAGCAAAAAATATTCACTTGTTCTTTTTGATGAGAGAAAACATTCTGAAAAATTGTTAATCGTAACATTGATTTTTCAGTCTGAAGAAGTTTTTCATTTCAATTCCTTTGTTAGACATGAATTTGTTATAAAGTCAACATTGAATTGATACCACTAGCAAAACATTTTAAGACAAGCCTAAATGATTAATTTTTTCCACTAAAAAAAATCTTCTGTGGAAAATTGTTAGACCATGTTCTGAGCTTTGGAGTGAAGTCAAATTTCACCACCCAGTGAAAAATGTAATTCCTTTCCTCTAACCAGAAACAACAGGCCATATCCTGGCCAGCACAAAGCAGAATAGCTGGACTGATGTCAGGACGCTGCTCACTGATTCATGTCAAGACACAGCTCACACTAGTTGAGGTCTGGGTTGAAAATAATTGCACATCTCTGAGAATTAATCAATCTATAGAATAAATCAACATATAGGTGGATTAAACAGAAAAAAAAGCATTACACCTAAGGTCTACAGGATTTTATAGCAAAAAAAAGAACAATATTACACACCCTCTCCCTTTAAGGAATGCAACTGATTTTGAAAACATTCTACAGATACTGTCCTTTACCTTGCTATCTTTCAGATACCTGCTTCACTGTATGTTTTATTGCAGCAAATGGTAAAGAAAGATATAATGAAGAGTAACATCAGGAGACACTCTTTCTTATGTGTGGTTCACACTTTGCTGGAAGAAAGAACTCATCTCATGTCAGGGAAGGGTGTGCAATCAGCCTCGACAACATTTAAGAAGGCAGGGAACAGAAATAGATGGGATCTAACAGCCTGTAGGCCCTGTCAGCGTTTATTATCCATAAAGGAGATGTGATAATACAAGAGGCTGCAGTGTGCAAACCACCTCTATTTTCTTGATTATAGTCATTGTTAAAATACCTGGTTAGAGTGAGGGGCAATGGAAGTTGAGCTGGGCCTCTGAAAAGACTGTTCAACCTTCTTATATTTTGTGGAAACAAAAATTTAAGGGAAAATTATAAGACACAGAGTGTATAATTTATCTTGAGCTCATCAACTCCAACTGAACAGCAATTCCTTAAGAAGCACATTACATATACTCTCATAAGTGATAGTATAATGCTGGGACATGAACTTTACACTACTGCAAAATTTACTTATCTATGTGCTGTGTCAAAGAGACAATCACACTAACCAAGTGCTCAGGACTGCAGTTTTACTTGACTGCATAGTTAGAGAAAATACACAGAAGACCCCTGTGGTGAATAAGCCTATTAATGTGAAATTGTCAGCAACTGTTATATACCTGGGAATTGGCCTTGAGCTTTCTATTGTATGCATAAGCTCACCTTTCCCATTTAGCTGTTCTCCCTATAAGTCATCTGATAATGTCAAGGAAGTGAAACATGCACCTGATCTAAAACAAAACAGCTTAATGGCTGGGAAAAACCACTTTTGAGTGGTTTTAGAAGAATCTGAATGGGGTAGAATCACAGAATCATCAAGGTTAGAAAACACCTTGAAGATCATCCAGTCCAACCATTAACCTAACACTGACAGTTCCCAACTACACCATAACCCTAAGTGCTATGTCAACACAACTCTTAAACACCTCCAGGGATGGGGACTCCACCACTGCCCTGGGCAGCCCATTCCAACGCCTAACAACCCGTTCTGTAAAGAAATACTTCCTAATATCCAGTCTAAACCTTCCCTGGTGCAACTTGAGGCCATTACCTCTTGTCCTATCGCTTATTACTTGGTTAAAGAGACTCATCCCCAGCTCTCTGCAACCTCCTTTCAGGTAGCTGTAGAGGGTGATGAGGTCTCCCCTCAGCCTCCTCTTCTCCAGACTCAACAACCCCAGTTCCCTCAGCTGCTCCTCATAAGACCTGTGCTCCAGACCCTTCACCAGCTTCGTTGCCCTTCTCTGGACACGCTCGAGTAATTCAATGTCCTTTTTGTAGTGAGGGGCCCAAAACTGAACACAGGAATCGAGGTGCAGCCTCACCAGTGCCGAGTACAGGGGTAAGATCACTTCCCTGTCCCTGCTGGCCACACTATTTCTGATAAAAGCCAGGATACCATTGGCCTTCTTGGCCACCTGGGCACACTGCTGGCTCATGTTCAGCCGGCTGTCAATCAACACCCCCAGGTCCTTCTCTGACTGGCAGCTCTCCAGCCACTCCTCCCCAAGCCTGTAGCGCTGCTGGGGGTTGTTGTGGCCCAAGTGCAGCACCCGGCATTTGGCCTTATTGAAACTCCTACAGTTGGCCTTAGCCCATCGCTCCAGCCTGTCCAGATCCCTCTACAGAACCTCCCTACCCTCGAGCAGATCAACACTCCCACCCAACTTGGTGTCATCTGCAAACTTACTGAGGGTGCACTCGATCCCCTCATCTAGATCATCAATAAAGATGTTAAACAGGAGTGGCCCCAAAACCAAGCCCTGGGGGACACCACTCGTGACCGGCCGCCAACTGGATTTAACTCCGTTCACCACAACTCTTTGGGCCCGGCCATCCAGCCAGTTTTTTACCCAGCAAAGCGTGTGCCCATCCAAGCCACGAGCAGCCAGTTTCGCCAGGAGAATGCTGTGGGAAACGGTGTCAAAGGCCTTACTGAAGTCAAGGTAAACAACATCCACAGCCTTTCCCTCATCCAATAAGCAGGTCGCCCTGTCGTAGAAGATCATGTTTGTCAAACAGGACCTGCCTTTCATAAACCCATGCTGACTGGGCCTGATCATCCGGTTGTCCCGCATGTGTCGTGTGATGGTACTCAGGATGAGCTGCTCCATCAGCTTCCTGGGTGAGTAAATCTGAGCAGAAACATTCTTCATCTGACCTCAAAGAAGGGCTTTCTTTTTTAAAAAAGAAATAACCCCAAAACAAAATAGTGATTTCTGTGCTTATTTTATATTTTAAATGATGTCTGAACCATGAAGCCAGCAGTGGATTTAGAATCACAGCCTTATTGCTGGCACAAAGTCCTCAGCATCAGGATGGAATCTTGCTGGGTCATACAGCAGCACCACACTGCTTCCCCTCAGGTGAGGGGACCTGATGTGGCATTACACCTGTGCCTACAGAGTCAAACTATTTGAACAAATACAATCATGTTCACACCAGATTAATGATTTTTTGTTGTGTGACTGCTGCATTTCTGGTCTGAGGAGGAGGTTTGCCTGTACTTTAGCCCTTAGCTAAACCTTGCACAGGCTTTCCTTCAGACATGAGGAGCTCATGGAAGTACCCTGCTCACACAGCACAGCTGAAGCTGAAAGATTATGTTTGCCCACAGCTTTACACTTTGGCAAAACACAAACATAAGGGATAAGATCATCAGCTACTGTGGACAAGCTGTTGAGGATCTCCTCCTGTCTCCACAGAGAGCTTGGAGCCAGGCAGTCCCTTGTGGCTGCTTCAGTTACTTAACAGAACACTGCTGCAACAGTTAAATTCTCTGTCATGGATGCTAAAAACACAAGTTGCTTAAAAAGTCTAATCAGCACCATAGTAGTGATATTAAAATGGTGATGATGGTGGAGGGGGAGGTTAGTTTTTTTTTGCAGAACAGGTCCCTCAGAGCCAAGGAGTAACTTCTGCTCTCTGAGACTCAAAAAGTCCTGCATGTAACAGGGGGTTGTTTCTTTTTCTTTGCTGAGCAGCTTGAAAGCCACAAATAGAATCTGCAAAAGCCTTGCCAGAGCAAATATTATAGAATATAATATTCTCAAAGCACTTTTGATCTACAGTAGTTATGCCAGCGGCTAATGGTACATTAGCTGAGTGCATTCGAGGAGATGCATACTATTCATCTAAGTGGTTTGAAAGTAGGAAAAATGTTTTGCAGGGCTGGATGTGCCGAGTACAGAGTAACAAAACAGAGCTGGGATCCAACCAGGAACCACAGGCCTTCTTTTAGTGGGAACAAGTAAAAAGGCTGTCATTCAACACTGGAAACTCTTGGATTTTGAGGGGTTGGTTTGTTTGTTTACAGTTTGGCAAAAATATATCTTGGGGGAACTGAACTGGCCTCTGTCACATTTTGGGACTGAAAAGAAGTTCTTTTTACTACAAAATGGCTCAAAAATTTTTGAACTTAATACTGTTAATGCTTGGAAACATTTAACCAACCTTTTAATATGACTATGAGCTATTTCAAAGCAGCAACAATTCTGTTTAGAAGAGAGATGGGTGAAGTATTTTAGAAATAAACAGCACTGCAAATCTGGAAGACTGCTGTCAAGAAATTTAGGTAATAACTGACATTGCCAGCAATCTTATTTTTCTGACACTTTCTTCATACAGTAAACATTACTACCTAGGATCCTGTTCCCGAAGTAGAGGTGCCAGTTTTGCTCCATTCACTTTGGTATTGCTGGGTGCCTCACAAGCTTATTTTCAGGTGGAAACTCCTGGGTCAGATCCTGATGCTCTGGGCTTGGACTCCACATCTCTCAGCTGGCCAGATGCTATGAGAAGAAAGGGAGGCCTGAGGTTCCAAGCTCAAGCCCTCCAGATCAAGGGCAACATGGTGGGGACAACAAAGAAAGCATTTCCATCACCTGGCTAAGGTAAAACTGCAAAGAGCAAGAGAACCAACGTGTGCTGAAAGTGCTACCTGAGATACCCTAGGAATCCCTGGGGAGTACAGTTAGGGACCTAAGTTTCAGATTCACATGATGTTCCTCACTCCATATCCTGGCTACACAACTTTACATGCCATTAAATTAATCTGATTTCATGGTTACAGAAATGTTGCGGAGGTGAAAAGTTAACATCCCATATATTTGTTCATGACCCATTTCAGAATCAAAATGTGTTTAAAATACTTTATACACCCATTACTCTTTATTATGAACTGGTGCTCATATGGATAATACTGAGTTTTATGACAACACATCATCTGAGGAAAACAGTTTTGTTATTATAACATCCCCTTGGATAAGAAGTACTCTATTGCACCATACAACACCACTCCACTGCAAACACGTTTGTACAGACAGTTAAATTCTTGGCAGAAATATCAAGCTTTTTATTATAGTCTCCTCAATCACTGAAAAAACCCTTAACATTATGTTCACTTAAAAATCACATTCTCCCCTTTTTATTTTATTTTCTTTAATTGCAATTTTTAAAAAATTTTAAAATAGAAAATAAAAAGTAAGAATGAACAAAAAATTGCTGAGAAGGAGTAACAGACAAATATGAATGGAGAAAATACTGAGAAAAATTGGTATTTTGAAACAAATTCTGTTTGCTTGGCTTTCGTGAGACAAGACTGGACATGGCAGTATTCCTATGAGAGACTGTGGTCAGAAAGCCTGGTTCAGAGAAGAGAAGGGGTGGCAGTATCAGCATTACAGCTCACTTGACATACTGGAGCAAAACTGTCCTTTCTAGATTAGCATCAACCAGCATGAAGCCCAACATTTTTTTTCCCCCCAGAAGTATTTATAACACCATTTTCAATATTTCAACACTTCTGCCATCTCTGTCTCTTATGTTTAGGATGAAAACAAGCACTGAAACACTTGTTCACACAACAGAAATCCTGTTTTCCCAGTCAGCTGCTGCATCCAACTTTTCTGAAGATTTCACTGTAAGTACATGTATTTCCTGATTCATCATTTATATACAATAACCCTTTCAAAGCTTCTTGTGTTTCCCCATCTATGTTAATACACAGACAGCAATGCTGTGGCATTTCTCAGCAGTTTATTTTTTTTAAAAAACTTTTTCCATCATGTTGGAGTAAGGCAGGAGGGTTAATCTTAACAAATGTTTATATTAATGTAAAGACTGGGAGCAACATTTCCACTAACAGTCTTGATTTACTTGTGTTTTTTGAGGATGAGGCAATTTATGTTCACAAATGTTCACATTCTTGTTTTTCTCACAAAAAATGCACCAAAGATGCTTAAGAAAAAAAGAGGATTTCATCTGGCATATTCTTTTTAAGTATAAAACATACATTCTACACAGGCATATACAAAAGCAATAAATAGTTAACATCACTTTGAACCAGACCTACTGAACATGCAAATTTTAGCATTCCACTCCACAGTTCCACAGAGAAATAAACACAGTGTTTTTTGAAAACTGAACAATACTTCCAAGATCCCTTTGAAATCTTTCCTTATTTATTCATCTCAGTAAAGTTGCCAGATTTTTCAGAAAAACTCAGCACACAGCAGCCAAGGCCCAAAAAATGAAGAGCACTTAAGCAAACAGAATAGGTGTAAGTCACATTTAATGTATGCACTTCTCCACTGCACTGTTATTTCTCTTCTATGGTGGTTTGCTACAACCAACATCTTTCTCTGTTCAGCCCTCTATTCAGCAGGAGGAATAAGGTTGCATGATCAATGTGCTGATTTTTTCTGTGATTTGTTCACAATTTCGAGCAGAGAAAATAATAATCGCAAGCACATCACCTGTAGAAAATTCCTTCTCATTTATTCAGACTAATGAATGGACCATACAGATACGAGGTTCTCCCACTCCAGTAACAATTGAACCAAGAACAAAGAACTTAGTGGGTTAATGTAAAGCGATTATAGGAAATGGAATAAGTTTTAGAAGTGAGAAGAATTCCAAACTGGTAGAAAGTAAATTGGTTAGGAAAGATTCAACAAGACATCTTCAAGAAAAAGTAGATAAAGAAGAAGCAGTAGTTTGTAACAGCTGTGGGAATGTAATTAAGATATTTGTGTTGATAACCTCAATGCCTAGATGCCTGCAAATAATCTAAATCAGCAGTCTATTTTAAAGAAATTGTACTAGAAGGGACTTGCTTGTATCTCGTGTTTATCTTCCTTTCTCGCTCTGTCATTGCCAATCTTTCCTTTTTTTTTTTTTTTTTTTTTTTAGAACTTAGAAGTGTAACTTTAGAGCACAATCACAAACATCAATATAGACACAGTTTTTAAATCTTTCCCCCCCACACATATTTTTTTTCCTGTGTTAACCTCTGTGCACGTATGTTTCCTCTTAATTTAAATTCACTCAACACTATTTTCCTGGCTGAGCAGCAAAGTCTAAAAAACAAAAGAAAACCACAAGTAATATAAAAATACTAATCTTCCAAGTACAAAACTCTTATCACATCAAGTTTCCATTAAGTTGACCTGAAATCATAGTTTGATAACAGCAAGAGAAATATTAAATCTGTAGACATTTAGAATTTCATTCCCCATGAAACTGTTCAGCGTATTACCAGCTGCCAAAAAGACAAACACCCATAAAAGCCTTTTGGCCGAAGGCAGCTACAAGCTTTGAAAAATTACTTCTGGTTTGGTGACAAAAAGTGCCTTCATTCAACATTTCTCTCCCCCTTTCCTGAGAAAGAGATAATTTTTTTGCAGAAACATACACATGAACCTCAAGTTTTTTGCTAAAGCTGTTTTTCCTTGTGGAGAATCCCTCAACATCTCAGTGGAAAGTTTTCAATCAGGCTTATTTCAAATGGATTGAAACCCTCCTGGCCACTGATTCTGGCAAGCCTCATCAACAAGATGTCCCAGGGAAATGAAGAGCACACAGTACCATCCTGCTGTGGTTCTTAACCCTCTGATGCATTCAGAGCTTCTTGTATCCTGAGACTAGGATCAGGTGACCTGTCTAGGCTGCAGGTCTTGAGTGCAGCCTCTAAGAAGAAGAGTTTACAAGGAGAGCTTTTATGTTTGGCAGGTATTTTCCTACTGAAGGGTTTGTAATGATCTCTCCGGACAGAGGTAATCAGTACCTTGCCCACCATACTCTGTTCTTCCCTTACAGCATGCTTATGCACAGACTTTCCAGCATGTTTGCACTCACAGTATCAATAGGAAAGAAGAAGGTATCAAAATGGCAAACTTCCCCTGTTCTTCAGAACAACCTGGCTTCCAAGCTCCTAACAGCACCCACAGTTACTCATTCTCGTTCTTGATGATTCCTTTTTGCTCTTCTTCTTGCCTTTATTCTTCCCTCTGTTTCTTCTCTCCTTCTCCCATCTCTTTCTTTCTTTCTTCCTCCCATTACTTGCTTCCTTGCCCTACTGACTGTTATGTTCAACAGAAGATGACCCTGGAGATTAGACTCCTTTTTAAAACTCACAAGCTCATTAAATTATATGAAACCAGATCTGTTCTTTCTATATGGTTTTCACTGAATTGGCAACACAGTCACCCAGGTCAAGAGCACTAGAAAAACAGTATCACCTTCCACTAAAAATTCACCAGGTAGAGTGGTGTGAAAAATCTGCCAACTCTGTCCAGGTAAGAGAGGTCTCTCCTCTCCACCCACTCAACAACAATGGAATTTACACTTTGCAGATAGCTCATCTCATCCACCAGCCTTCCTAAAACATTTCTTGCTCTCCCTCCTCATTCAATGAAAGGACAGCCATACATAACTTGCCATTTTCTGTCTCAATTCTCCTGTTGGTTTTGACATTACAGGTGAGAGACCTGAGCATTCCCTTTACTCCCTGTCCCAATACATGCAACAACATCTTTCCCTTGTTACTTCTTCCTGCTCAAGACTAAAATCAGAAGGCCACGTTATTTCTTATGACAATGTTGATGCTTTGCCTACTGTTTTTTTTTTTAAGGTTGCTTTCATTTTTAGATTAATATTATTGTTTCAAATCTGCATCAGATCTGAAAAAGAATTAAAGGAAAAGCCACGTTTTCAGACATCTCAGTGTCCTGCAGCCTCTCACTGCTATCAATGACTAACACAATTTTTTGTAACTCCTCCTATGCCATTTAGGTACCTTCCCTTTTGTCAGGCACTTAATTTTTGTAAACATAATTTAGGCCCACTCTGCACATTGTATTGGGCTATTGGATTAACTGGGAACAAAAAGCAGGGAGTCTTTGTGACTGTTCTCAATACAGTTGCTCTCTTTTGGGTAGCTCTCTGCATTTCAAAGTTTTCACTTGCAAAACAAGGATGACAGCAACTCCCTGAACTGCTGAGGCTGCTGAGAACTATTTACTGGAGACTGTATTAAAGCAGATCCATTCTTGTCTTAAAACCTATCATCAAGAGAGTTTCATTTCTTCTTTTCCAACATGTCAAACTTTATAGGACCTTTTTCTTGATCATAAGAAATTTAAATGCTCATTTACCCTATATAAGAATTAATAGCAAGAAGTTCCAGTTCCAGCACTATGTATAATGTGAACAAGAAGGGAAAGAAATGGTGGAAGTCAGGCCAAATGTTAGGAAAAAAGCATACAGCACATTAGACCCATCATGAATCAGGGGATAAGCCCTTCTTCATCTTTTAGAGACTACAATGAAAGAGTCATGACTGGCCATGCCAAAATACTAGACTCGTTGGACTCAGCAGGTGATCCAAGAAAACTATATTGACACTCTCTTGAGTTAAGTAAAGAATTTTGCTGGCCTTGATATGTTTTTTTTTCTCAAATCCCCTATACACTTTACGTGCTTTATTAGAGCTTGAAATGTTACTTTATTATGTAAAAAGTTTAATTACAATTTTTCTTATAAATTACCTCCAGCCCAGCAGGGGCAGGTAAACTAAGTGTTGGAAAATATCAACAGCATTGATAATAACAAACAGTGGCAGAGCTGGGAGGGGAGCAGGACTGGCCTTGGAGTAAGATACATCTGTCTACTATTTTTCAAGTTAAAGATAAAATTTGCATCTCTATTCTATCTATAATGGAACTTCCCTTGAGCAACTGGTAGACGGCAATATGCTGTGCTAAATTGAGCTAGATTAGATACAGCTGTATTAGACAGGGCTGGGCACCTGTTCTGTCTTCAGTGACATTGATAATTAATGACCCTAGCAAGGTCAGTGTCAGAACTTCCCATGGTAACAGTGGGGCCAAGAATAAGTTCCCAGAAACTCATTTTTAGAAAACTCTAGTCCATGTTTCTGTATTTTTTTCATCTTCTTCCTCTCTGGTAATGTAACACAGGGTTAGTTTGAGGTCCACTAGGGCTTACAGGCAATGATGACCTTCAAGAGAAAGGGAATTTAGTAGGTGGAAGATGTCTTGCTTCATGTGATATGTTTAAAAGGTAGATATATCTGCTTTAGGTCTAGATACCTTTGTTAGTGAAGAAAAATGTGCACTTTTAGCCTTTCATTCATATGACCTAATTCAAATGTCTAGTTTCTGTTGAGTTTAAATTATGCACTAGAACCATCTTTCTCCTCTACAGAGTCTAGATGACCAGCTCATACACACAAATCTCTACCTGGTCAAATGAACCTAATTCTCTGTCCCCTAAGAAGTGAATGATACTTCTTCAAATTAAGATCCATAGTACCTTCTAACGGTGTGCCTTTCTCTAGTGTCCTTGCTACATGGTAGGAGAGAAGCCATGGAGAGACGGAAGTTTGGGAAGAAAGTTGTGTTGTCCCAATTAAAGCAAAGACCTCTTCTGTGTTTTCCTGTAAGCTTGCTTGGCCTTTTTCCTGGTGAGTCTAATCTCACAGGACAATTACTACTTGAGACCCATACCAAGAGTTTTGCATCTGCTAACTGCCCAGGAAGACTGACTCTATGGTTAAAATGAATGTAGTCCCTGTGAATGTAGAGAAAGAGACATAGTTATCCATGTCTCTGTCATCTTCACAGAACAGTGCCACAGCATAGCAAGGGCACCATCTGTAGAAAACTTTTTCTTGTAGGAATAGGACAAAGCTGTTCAAAAGTAGCTAAGCTCTACATTAGTAAATATTATTCTGTCTTCCAGATTTATCCTTCATGCAGACTAAGATGACAACAAAGTAGTTGACAATGTCCCCATCTGTCCTGAAAATATCTCCTTCTTTGCATGTTGAAGCAATAATGACAAGAGAAGAATGTTTGCTTTATCTCAGTATGCTTATATCCAAGCTAGTAAAATTCTTAAACTGCACAGAAGCCACTATTACACCTAATTATTGACTGGCAAGGTTCCTTGACACCTTCCTAGGAAAGTCTCATGGTGAGTACAAACTACTGTTCCTCACTAATGTCACTGAAAGTTTTACCAAATGAACATTTTCTACATGCATCAACTACTTAGCTCTTGCACTTGAAACTTTGAACCAAACCTAACATCTCCAAAAACTAGTAACACTCCTACTGGCATTGTTTATCAGTTAAATCTAAACCTCGTTTCTCACAGCTCAGAGAGGAAGATGATTTACTTCAAGTATCTATCTTTATTCCTTTCACCACCAGCCAAATGGCTTAGATTTATAATTTTGCATGAGCTTATTTCAGTTTGCTTCACTGTGAAGCCACCTGGCAGTAGAACCACACCACCAGGACTAACTTTTTCATAATGCTAACATAGGGTTAAACATCTAGATGTTTCTAGAAAATTTTTCCTTACTGCATATTGAAGGTTTTTTAGCCAGCTACAGAATTTGACACACAGGCTGATCTGCCAGAAAACTTCAGATCCAGCCAACGAAAAGAGGTGGTGTTCTATTCGTAAGTCTCAGGTCTGCAATACTGGGAAAAGAAAGTCTTAATCCACTTCTTTTCTGCAGGAGTTACATATTTCTGTTGAGTTTCCTAAGCAATTTTTAAGCAATCGGCTGCCCCTCTTATTCAGAGCAATGATCATTGGTGTTTCTAATTAAGAAGCACCCCTAAGGCCAGCTACATTCATCTCTAGATTACTTGAAGACACCAAATTGAACATCAACCATTACTGACACCAGCTGAAATGCCTCCTGTTGGTATACAGTACATTTTATTTTGGAGCATATACTCCCTTATTTCCATTCAGTCACATGTTTATACACAGAAAGCATGATGTCCTGCTGTAAAGAATCAGAAGAGTCTTTTCTGCCTCTGCTTGCAGTACTGAAATTAGGGCAACCAGACTGATTCATTCCAGATGAGTAAATAGCCACATGAAAACCCCTACACACTACTAAGAAAGGCATCTCCCATGTTTTTATTAAGAAATTCCTCTTGGTTAGAATGTATAGAAAATATGAACAAATGACTGCCTGTTTCTAATACCAGAATTTTTTTTTTTTCATGTTGTTTTTGTCATATTAAGAATGGGGAATGCCCATGGCCATCTGGCTTTTGTAAGCTTTGATCAGGTTTAGCTGTGTAAAACCAGAACTGAATCTGTTTCAGCTTTGTACCAAACTATGAGGTTTCAGGGTAAGTCAAATGTGAATTCAGCTGTACTGACAACACCCTTTTGCTTGTTGCTTTGTTCTTCTAAACCAATATTGCTTGTACCATCTTCCTGACATAGATTTAGATCATGATATCTACCTCTAAACTCTGAACTAGTTCACATCCAAGAGTTACCTTGGTGGGCTTTCATAACTTGGTCTTTTCATGGCAAAAATTTCATGTGTCAGATGGACTAGGTGCTAAGGACATCAGATACAAAACGAAAAAGCTAAACCAGTGTCACTAACTATCACAGTTTAATTGCAGGCCTAGCAATATTTCCAGGTTTTCTGAATGCTCTTAAAGTCTCTCAGATTACCTGCCAGCTTTCTTTCTTTGACAGGTTTATTTATTTATTCCAAATGTACACTTCTAGCCTTCCTGAAAATAGGAATACTAGGTACTAAACACAAATGACATGTAAGAATACAACAAAACACCCAAAGATTCTTCATAGCCTATATGTGATGCTTTCCATCCGATGTCATAATTTCAAAGGTGTCACTGTTGTTGGATTGAGAACATAGCATGAAATCATATGGTTGTAGGGAAACAGCCCTATATAAGTTTTTCATTGGATTCCTTAGAAACTGCAGTCCTAATTTTGGGATGCATTTTATACATCACTTCCAACTGGGTTGTTTCTTCAGTATTCCGGCTTGGGCATTTATTTCTTCAGCCAAATTATTTTGCTGGTTTGAAATAAATTGAAACTCTAGGGAATCCCTTAGCACTGCATATGCATGAGGAAGTTACAAACTGACAGTATACTTATGTTCTTTAAACCTTCAATTACAGCCTTCCTGAAATACTGTACTTACAGGTATGACAGGCATCTAGATAGGATGGTGTATGATACACTTGATGTAGCCTTTCATTCCACATTTAGTCTCAAGTAAGTTTCTCCACTAATCTGTTATTAATCTGTATATCTCATGTTTGCACACCAGAGATTAGTTCCTTAAATTCAGAATCTGCTACCTTTCATCTGGAGATAGATTATTTTTATGTGGTCCCATTGAAAGTCATAAGTCACGACAGACCTCAGCCTCAGGGAGAAATAGAGTTCTTCCCCTGGACACTGCCACTGCATTGATAGTGTTAGCCACAAGCAGATGTTTCGGAAATATGTATAAGAAGATAAGGGAATGCATGCTGCCTCTATCTATGCTCACACTGTGGGGTAGCCAGCTCCAAAGGAAGATGATGAACTAGAAAAATTAGACTGAGAACTGGGTTGTACTTTACTGCTGCTGTCACAATATGCCTCAAGGTCCTCCATGGGGGATGTTCAACCCTTGAAAACTGTAAGTATTAGCAGTGAAAGAGTAGTACGTGGTGTGAGATGAACATCTGAGTATCCCATAAATTAATTAAAACCTTGGTGTTTTCTGTACATTCTGAATATAGTAATTTCCATTTCCCTGCCCTTCATATTCTCTCTTTCCTGTCATAACGAGCTTCCATCACTGTTGTTAGAGAGGGCTGAGGCAAAAAAATTGCTCAGCCTGCATGGCATAATTAAACTACCCTTGATATTTGTCCCATCCTCAGAGCACAGGCACTTCACTTGTTACAGTTGTTATATTTTATTTGAAAGAAGAGCATTTTCTGGTTTAATATCTTCATGGGAGCTAATTCAGCTGACTTGGGACAAGTCTGTAGCCCAAAGCCTTCTGATGTAAAGTTGTGTTCTTTCAGAGACAGGTGCAGCTCCACTGTAGAGCTCACAAATGTGTTATTTTCACTGGCACAGCATTTTGGGCTAAAGATACTCATTATCTCCAATTTCACAGCTCTTCCATTCCAAACATGTGTAGAGGGCATATGGACACACTGAACCATGGCAAGCTTTGGAGATGCTTTGCACAGTGGCTTCTCAAGTACTCTACTACAACAAATGCAATGCAGCTAACAGTCAGAGAGCCTAGATTTGGCATTTTGTAACACACAGCACAGGTGCAGGGTGGTGTGGGACTTGTAAAACATGTCTGTCCTGAGAATGATCTGTGCCGTGGTTTTGTATTGGCCTTTAACAGGAAGTCGAGCCATGACACTGAAGCATTTCAAGTATGTGAAACCAAAAGACTATTTCAAATTCCTGCTGGAGGCCACCTCCTTTTGACCCAATTGAAACTAGTCTATTGGGTAGAGAGGGAAAGATTCTGATGTGATTTTAGAAATTACACCATATCCCTCAGCGCTATGTCAAAATGACTCTTAAACACCTCCAGGGATGGGGACTCCACCACTGCCCTGGGCAGCCCATTCCAATGCCTAATGACCCGTTCTGTAAAGAAATGCTTCCTAATATCCAGTCTAAACCTTCCCTGGCACAACTTGAGGCCATTCCCTCTTGTCCTATTACTTATTACTTGGTTAAAGAGACTCATCCCCAGCTCTCTGCAACCTCCTTTCAGGTAGTTGTAGAGGGCGATGAGGTCTCCCCTCAGCCTCCTCTTCTCCAGACTCAACAACCCCAGTTCCCTCAGCCGCTCCTCGTACGACATGTGCTCCAGACCCTTCACCAGCTTCGTTGCCCTTCTCTGGACACGCTCGAGTAATTCAATGTCCTTTTTGTAGTGAGGGGCCCAAAACTGAACACAAGAATTGAGGTGTGGCCTCACCAGTGCCGAGTACAGGGGTAAGATCACTTATTTCTGATACAAGCCAGGATACCATTGGCCTTCTTGGCCACCTGGGCACACTGCTGGCTCATGTTCAGCCGGCTGTCAGTCAACACCCCCAGGTCCCTCTCTGACTGGCAGCTCTCCAGCCACTCCTCCCCAAGCCTGTAGCGCTGCTGGGGGTTGTTGTGGCCCAAGTGCAGCACCCGGCATTTGGCCTTATTGAAAATCCTACAGTTGGCCTTAGCCCATCGCTCCAGCCTGTCCAGGTCTCTCTGCAGAGCCTCCCTACCCTCGAGCAGATCAACACTCCCACCCAACTTGGTGTCATCTGCAAACTTACTGAGGGTGCACTCGATCCCCTCATCTAGATCATCAATAAAGATGTTAAACAGGAGTGGCCCCAAAACCCAGCCCTGGGGGACACCACTCATGACTGGCCGCCAACTGGATTCAACTCCGTTCACCACAACTCTTTGGCCCGGCCATCCAGCCAGTTTTTTACCCAGCGAAGTGTATGCCCATCCAAGTCGCGAACAGCCAGTTTCGCCAGGAGAATGCTGTGGGAAACGGTGTCAAAGGCCTTCCTAAAGTCAAGGTAGACAACATCCACAACCTTTCCCTCATCCAATAACCAGGTCGCCCTGTGGTAGAAGGACATCAGGTTTGTCAAGCAGGACCTGCCTTCCATAAACCCATGCTGACTGGGCCTGATCATCCGGTTGTCCCGCATGTGTCGTGTGATGGTACTCAGCATGAGCTGCTCCATCAGCTTCCTGGGCACTGAAGTCAAGCTGACAGGCCTGTAATTTACCGGATCATCCTTCTGACCCTTCTTATAGATGGGTTTCACATTGGCCAATTTCCAATCTGTCGGGACCTCCCCAGTCAGCCAGGACTGCTGGTAAATGATGGAAAACGGCTTGGTGAGCACCCCAGCCAGCTCCTTCAGCACCCTCGGGTGTATCCCATCCGGTCCCATAGAGTTTTGTGTGTCTATGTGATGCAGTAGGTCACTGACTATCTCCTCCTGGATTGTGTGTGGGGGGTCGTTCTCCCAGTCTTTGTCTTCTGGCTGAGGAGGCTGGTTTCCCTCAGTACAAATAGTCTTGTTATTAAAGACTGAGGCAAAGAAGGCATTAAGAACCTCAGCCTTTTCCTCATCACTTGTTACCATGTTTCCTCCTGTGTCTATCGGGACGGAGGCTCTCTCTGGTCTTTCTTTTGCTGCTTACATACTTATAGAAACATTTCTTGTTATTTTTGACTGCTGAAGCCAGATTAATTCCCAGCCGGGCTTTAGACCTCCTGATTTCCACCCTGCATAGCCTCACAGCATCTTTGTAATCGTCTGAGTCACTAGCCCCTTCTTCCAAAGGCTGTAAACTCTCCTTTTCTCCCTGAGTTGCAGCCAAAGCTCCCTGTTTAGCCAGGGTGGTCTTCTCTGCCACCGGCTTCTCTTACAGCACCTGGGGACAGCCTGGTCCTGGGCCATTAAGACTTTCTTCTTAAAGAGCGCCCAGCCTTCCTGGACCCCTATACCCTTCAGGACCATCTCCCAAGGGATCCTGTCAAGCAGTTGCCTAAACAAGACAAAGTCAGCCCTTTGGAAGTCCAGGATGGCAGTTCTGCTGCCCCCTCTCCTGGCCGCTCTAAGAATAGAGAACTCTCTTACTTCATGATCGCTGTGCCCTAGTTTGGTTGTGTGACAATCACATGTTCAAAGGCACAGCACCTTGAGTGCATCAGTACAAGCTCAATTTAGGGATCTAAAGTCTTTATGCAGCTAATCGAAGGATGCATGGCAGGACAAAGGAGAACTGTCAGCACACTGGCTGTGAACTCTGCTGTACAAGTGATCCACCCAGTTTATGTTTAGAAAGGAGCAGTATATTTTGTTGTTAAGGTACTTGAAATAATTCCAGCCCATGATTCAGTTGCTTTCATAGCAACTTGTAGCAGAACTTGGGGCTCTGCATCCCAGGGCTGGTTAGGGGAAGAAAGAGAAGGAAGGAGTGTTATGCAGATAAGTCCAGCCTTACTTCAAACCCCAGAAGAAGTGTTGTGATCATTTCTGAGACTGGGAGAGAGAAAAGGACCGGGAGCAAATTCAGTTGGATGATGTACTCCAAATTCTCCCCTTGGTGCCAATTACCAGATAAACAAAGCTAAGGTAGTTTTAAGGCTGAGAGTAACTTAAGGGTAAAAAACCCACATTACTGAGACATTATACATTCTCTAAAACTCATCATTACAGAGTCAAGAAATTATCATCAATAATTTCACTTAATTGCAAACTAATTTCTACACAAATTTTCAATTATTTTTAATGGTGTGAAAAGTTTGAAGAGGTTTTGTTACTCTCTGACTAACAACCTTCAGGACAAAAAAATACTAGCACAGATGCTAAATTTCTTAAAAGACGAAACTTAAAGTTAATTTTCAGTCCTAAACTAATTAATGGCTTGCTTGTAAATTCTATTAAAGTTCATTCTGCCCTGAGAAAATAAGTGCTGTAAATTAAGGAGGAATCATGTTTTTCCAGTGTAACCTGAATGGTGAATCTCAGTTTTAAATGTAGAATAAAACCCAGACAGTTCTCAAAGGAGGGAGGCAAGTGATATCTCTTAATGAGGAAAAAGAAAAGTCTGTGTGTTTTAAGCTGTAGCTTACTGTTTGAGATGTGGGTTTGGATCTTTGCCCTTTCTCCCCACCAACAACCTACTTTGATCTTAGGCAAATTACTCAGCCTGTTTCTTCCCAACTGTACAAAGAGGAATTATCACAGCCTAGCCCCATAAGTAGTATGAAAATAAAACAATGTAGAGAACACAATGTGCCTGGACTCAAAGTTGCAGCAGTCACAGAAGTTTTGAGAACAAAGTGTCCTATTAGAAGCAGCAAGCAATAGTCTATGACAGTACCTATAGCTGCTTCTTGAAGGGCTTTCTTTTGTTTGTTTGTTTAAGATCTATACTACTATGTGGCACAGTTTAGTGGCTTTAGGCAGGGCAGGCACCTCCATTCAGATTTAGAGCTTCTTACAGTGAAGTATACTTCTTCTGGGCCAGAAAAGTTGGCTCCCTGGTCCACACCATGATGAATGCGTCTACCAGTGCTTACAGCTATCCATGGTCACATTTCCAGCTCCTAAAATTCATCCTTAATCTACCTATCAGAATAATTTCACATATACCACAGCAGAACTGTGGACAGATATTAGCTGAAAAATCAGGAGACTTCAAAGAACCTACCCATGAAAACTGGATCTTCATGATAATGTATGAAAAGGATTTTATTAATCATAGAATACAGTGACTACAGGATAGTGCAGCATATGTAATGACACAGCAAGGTCATGATGTGTATGATGATCATGCCCCTGTAGAATGAAAATGAAAAGCAGTCAGTGATGACTATGACATCAAGAAGAATAGCAGGGGAAAAACTTATTAGAACAGAAGTCCCACCTCACCTATTCAGTAACACTTCAGACATCTGCGGATGGGAAATACACTTGAGTGGCAGACCCCTTTTCTATTACCTTTACCCTTACCAATAAAAGGATATCTACAAAAGATAATTCAATATGACCATTCCATTCTCTGTTGATTACACTTATTGGTTAGAGGGCACCCATGGTTTGCCTTCTCCCCTTTTGCAACTGAAAATTGCTAACTCCTCTCTGCCTCATATATCTGATATTTTGTAATTTTATAGCTTTAGCTATGCTAAGAATTAGTTACACTGATTTAGTCACATAGCCTGTAATAGTTACTTATATGATATTCATTGTTATCCTGTTCTATCCCTATGGATACCATGAACTATTAGTTTACATTAGATAATGTAACTAGATTCACTGTCAGAGTAAGGATGAAATTACAGGTACATAGATTAATTTCTAGCAGTTACAATGGTTTCCTCCTTGAAATTATTAATTTCAGCATTCTTCTAAAGTGATTTCTTTGGGTAAAGAAGACAGGAGAAGATGCGCATGTGCTAACACTTTTCTTGGCATGAAGTGACACTGTGAGTTTGATATTATGTATAGGCTAGCAAAATAAATAAAAGCACTTTCTATAGGAAAACTGTAAACTGCATGCAGTCTGTCTCTTTCACTGGAAGTTCATATTTGAATGCACAATCCTTTATAACAACCTGAAAAAGTACTGCATCATGAAAAAATTTTTGTTATCTTTATGTTAATACAAAGCTCCTCTGCAGTCAGCATTGTGTTTACAGATCTGATGACAGGTGACACTTCCTGAGTAATCTGGAAAGCTAAAAATTTGGTGGCCTGCATCTTTATGATTCAGAGAACTTTCTGCAACATTATATGCAAAGCAGGAAATAAGTTGTTGCCTTACATGTCTAATTCTCATGCCTTCGGGGTTTTTTTTGTTTGGTTTTTTTGTTTGTTTGGGTTTTTTTTGTTGTTGTTGTTTTTTTAAACAGCAGTGGGTACTTGTCTACACTGTCTTTGTGCTCACACCTTGACCATAAGATTTTAAGGGAACTTTCATGACATCTTTTCTCCATTTTAAAAGACAGTGACCAAGGAACAGAAAAAGAATAGAAATATCCATGTTCAGTATGGGAAAACACAAGAGTAGCCCCAATAGTTCAGATCAAAGGTCAGTCCAACTCAGTGTGGTGTCTTTAAGGTAAACATAGAATGATCATTCCTCACTTGTGCAATCTCAGCTCCTGAAAACCAGCTTCTGTTATCCAGAGAAAAAGCCTCAGATCATCATGTTCATGGGCACTGGATATTTTATATGATAGAATCATAGAATGGTTTGGGTTGAAAGGGACCTTCAAAGATAATCTAGTTCCAAGCCCCCTGGCATGGGTAGGGACACCTTCCACTAGACCAGGTTGCTCAAAGCCCCGTCCAACCTGGCCTTGAACACTTCCAGGGAGGGGGCAGCAACAGCTTCTCTGGGCAACCTGTTCCAGTGTCTCACCACCCTCACAGTAAAGGATTTCTTCCTTATATCTAATACAAATCTACCCTCCTGCAGTTTAAAACCTTGTCCTATCACTATATTCCCTGATGGAGAGTCCCTCCCCAGCTTTCCTGTAGGCCTCCTTTAAGTACTGGAAGGCTGCTATAAGGTCTCCCTGGAGCCTTCTTTTCTCCAGGCTGAACAACCACAACTGTCTCAACCAGTTGTCATAAGGGAGGTGCTTCAGCTCTCTGATCATCTTCATGGCCTTCTCTGGACCTGCTCAAGTAAGTCCATGTCCTTCTTATGTTGGGGGCCCCAGAGCTGGGCAAAATACTCCATACTCATTGTCATGAGAGCAGAGTAGAGGGGAAGAATCACCTCCCATGATGTGCTGGCCACACTTCTCTTGATGCAGACCAGGATACGTTTGGTTTTCTGGGCTGTGAGCACACATTACTGGCTGATATTCAGTTTTCCACCCACCACTAATTCCTCCAAGTCCTTCTCCACAGGTCTGCTCACAATCCAAGATGTCGTGCAGGTCAGTGTCAAATGCTTTGCACAAGTCCAGGTAGATGACGTCAGTTGCTCTTCCCTTATCCACCAATGCTGTAGAAGGCCACCAAATTTCTCAGTCACGATTTACCCTTAGTGAAGTCATGTTGACAGTCACCAATCACCACTTTAGTTTCCATGTGCTCTAGCATAGTTTCCAGAACTATCCAGAAGGATCTGTTCCATGATCTTGTTGGGCACAGAGGTGACACTCACTGGCCTGTAGTTTCCTGGGTCTCGCTTTTTTCCTTTTTTAAAAATGGGGGTTATGTTTCCCCTTCTCCAGTCAGCAGGAACTTCACCAGACTGCCATGACTTCTCAAATATTATGGATACTGTCTTAGCCCCTTCATCCAACAGTTCCCTCAGGACCCGCAGATGCATCTCATCAGGTCCCATGGACTTGAGCGCTTTCAGGTTCCTTAGATGGTCTCAAACCTGATCTCCTACAGTGGGCAGTTCTTCATTCTCCTAGTCCCTACCTTTGCCTTCTGTGACTTGGGCAGTGTGGCTGGAGCCCTTGCTGGTGAAGACTAAATCAAAAAAGTCATTGAGTGCCTCAGCCTTCTCCATATCCTGGGTGACAAAGTCTCCCTTTTCCTTCTGGAGAGGACCCACATTTTCCCTAGTCTTCCTTTATCATCGATGTGCCTATAGAAGCTTTTCTTGTTGCCCTTGATGTCCCTGGCCAGATTTAATTCTATCAGGGCTTTGGCCTTCCTAACCTGATCCCTGGCTTCTTGGACAGTTTCTCTGTATTCTTCCCAGGCTACTTGGCTGTGCTTCCACCCTCTGTAGGCTTCCTTTTTTTGTTTGATCTTGTCCAGGAGCTCCTTGTTCATTCATACAGGCCTCCTGGTATTCTTACTTGACTTCTTCTTTGTTGGGATGCATTGCTTCTGAGCTTGGTGGAGGTGATCCTTGAATATCAACCAGCTTTCTTGGGGTCCTCTTCCCTTCAGAAATTATCTCATGGTACTCTGCCAAGCAGATCCCTGAAGAGGCCAAAGTCTCTTCTCCTGAAGTCCAGGGTAGCAAGCTTGCTATGCGCCCTCCTTGCTGCCCTAAGGATCTTGAACTCCACCATTTCATGGTCACTGCAGCCAAGGCTGCCCTTGAGCTTCACATTCCCCACGAGCCCCTCCTTGTTGGTGTGAAAAAGGTCCAGCATAGCACCTCTCCTCCTTGGCTCCTCTGTCACTTGGAGAAGGAAGTTATTATCAGTGCATTCCAGGAACCTCCTGGATTGCTTATGTGCTGTTGTGTTGTCCCTCCAACAGACATCGGAGGGGTTGAAGTCCCCCATGAGGACCAGGGCTTGTGAATGTGAAGCTCCTCCTATCTGTCTATAGAGGGGCTCATCTGATTGGTCGTTCTGGTTGGGTGGTCTGTAGCAGACCCCCACTATAACATCTCCTGTCCCTGCCTTCCCTTTAATCCTGACCCATAAACTCTCAGGCAGCTCCTCATCCATCCCCAGGCAGAGTTCCATGCACTCCAGTTGGTCACTGACATAGAGGGTGATTCCCCCCTCCTCATCTCCCCTGCCTGTCCTTCCTAAAGGGTCTGTATCCTTTCAATTCAACACTCCAGTCATAGGAGTCATCCCACTATGTCTCTGTGATGCCAATGAGATCGTAGCTCTGCAGGTGTGTGCATGTGTCTAGCTCCTCTTGTTAATTCCCCATGCTATGTGTGTTTGCATAGAGGCATTTAATTTGGGCCCTTGATGAAGCTGACTTACTGACTGGGACTCCCTTGTGCTGCTCTTCAGGTGCTCTCCTTTTGACCTGTGATCCCTCTGCAGGCTCCAGGCATCTATTGCTGACACTGGCATCAAACTCATAGGAGTGGAATGGACTGAGGTCCCCCTCCACCAGCCACTTTAGTTTAAACCCCTCTTCACCAGCTTGGCAAGCTTGACCAAAGATGTTCTTCCCCTTCTCTGACAGATGGACCCCATCAGCCCCCAGTAGAGCAGGTTTCTCAAAGCGAGTCCCATGGTCTAAGTAGCTGAACCCCTGGCTGTGGCACCAGTCCTGTAACCAACTGTTGATCTGCCAGATTCAACTGGCCCTTTTAAAACCCCTCCCTTTGATCGAGAGGATTGATGAAAGAACTACCTGCACTCCAGAGTCCCTTACTGCCATTCCCAGGGCTCTGTAATCTTTCTTGATACTCTTCAGACTGCTTCTGGTTGTATCACTGGTGCCCACGTGAAACAACAGCAGCAGATAATAGTCAGTGGACTGTACAAGACTCGGTAATCTCTCGGTGACATCCCTGATATGAGGCCCCTTAAAGAACAGCTCAGGAATAAATTGGTTCAGAGTTTTTTGTGATATTCTGTAGGCCACTGATTCCTAGTCATTTATTCAATAACTGACAGTCTCCATTAACTCAGTCAGCTACAGTTAAAGTTCAGTTTTCAGTTGTGCCCTGGATGACTCTATATAAAATCGTAAGTGGAACTTATCTCTTCTTCTGTTAAGCATATTAAAAAAAGAAAAAAAAAAAAAAAAAAGAGAGGTCACTTTTGCAATTTTACTTACACAGGAGCAGACTAGCAACTCTAATTTGTTGGTGGAAAGAACACTTTGTTTAGTAATTTATCCAGCTTGTGTTCAGACTATGAATTTATTTAGCTTTTCTTCTGCCTTTCAGCAGTGAGACTTTCTGAACTCATAATGCACTTCTCTGCAGAAACTCAAACAACTTGTGACCACTTGAATTGAATTCAGAATGTTTCTCTGGATCAAATTATACAGTAACAAAGTGTTTTGACACCACCTTATCAGTATGGTAATCCACTTGTAGTTGAAGCTTGTTTATATACCTACAGGCAAGAAGTGTACATGGGGGAATTAGAGGCTAAACTGGAAAATGGTCTTTTTTTCATTTTTAACCCCAAGTCCTAATAACTATAACTACTAGGATTTCTTTCCAATTGTTGTGTAATAATTTCCTTCATACTGTTGTGTGCTGTGCTCCATTTTATGACAGTTATACACACTTCTGAATGGAGGACAGTTTAAGCTCTTGCCTCTTTATATTGGTATCACAATGAGACTGGCTTCTAGCATACAAAACTGAAGTCTTTTATTTTTCAAAATGGACAAACCTTTCCCGTTCTGGTAGTACTTCAGGGGACTTCTTAAAAATCCTAAGCTGAAATTTTTGGTAGTAAGAAGACACATTCTAGTAAATAAATCTTGTCTCAGAGATCGTACTGTCCCCTATATTCAAGAGGTATATGCATAGTAGTGGAAAAAGAAGCTGAAAATTTGACATCTAGAATACATATATTGAAGTATATCAGGTGGGAAAATGATAGAAAAATAGGAAACAACATGTAACTGCACACAGTTATTCTAATGTTTTGCACTACTGTTGGAAAGTCTGTAGAAATTATGTCAGCATCACAGTTTTGCAACTGAATTACTTTATATATGGGAGCAGGTGAACACAGAACTATACTGAGTTTGCCTAGTGGTCCATCACTAATTAGGTTTTTCTGAGCATTGGTATTTCCTTATGACAGTGGGAGGAAAACATCTTGTTCTAAATAACGTCCAGTGTTTACAGAGAACTCACATATAATTTTTAGTTATTCAGTGATTTTTTTCCAAGCATCATGTATATCAAAAAACTAGAATGAAATCACTCTGTTTCTCTGTAGTAGTCTAAATTCTGCATGTGGTTTTGTATCCAGGTACTGGATGCTTGCATTGAAATGTAACATTTACATTGGCTTTTGTGAGTGTTGCTTTAATTAGTTCTGTTTCCATGGGACCCTAAGTATCGTGAGATGCGGTTAATGGGCAAGGACAACATTCATAAAAGAAGTGAGGTCACTTATGTAAATGTTTGCACAGCTTTTCCAATATAGGAACTGATGCTGTCAGATGGCTTATACTGAAGATGTTTTGTCTCAAACCCTTTCAAGAAATAAGGTAGACCTCTCTTCCATTCACCTCCTCCAGACGGTAGTTCATTGGTGGTGGGGGGAGAAAACTATAGAGAACTATACAGGTGTTTTCATCTTTGGTCTTCCATGTGCCAGAAGGAAAAGCAGGTCTGTGGTCTTGAACCGAAATAAACACCTGCCTGACAAGCACAGTCAGGATAAGGGCAAAGGGTCCTGAATACCTGATGAGATATAAGGACTGGAGAAGTGCAGAGACAGCTACTTCCTAGTCATGTTATATTAAGTGGCAGAGAGAAAAAGAAAAGGCTTGTTGGACGCAGCCCCCTTCCCCTCACAATGACATTCCCTCTCATCGGGCAGGAGAACTGCAGTGATTGCAGGTAGCTGAAAGGCAGGGGGATTTATGAGTCCTTACAAACTCACTTTAGCACAGGAGTCCTTGAGAGGAGCAGGGGGATGACTAGGCAGGCAATATACACCAAGGGCCACACATGCACAAACATTCCAAATGTCACATGAAGGAACAAAAATACAAGCTAAACTCATCACCACCTGATCCTAGATAAACTAAACTGTCTTAATAGAGGTGGCCCAAAAATAATACTGTTTCAGTGGATTTTTCTTTATTGACACCCTCTGATGTTCTATGATGTTGCTATGGTAACTGGGAAAAATACCCTGTTATTGGCATTTCATGTTAAATGACCGCAGTTAATGATGAGCCTGTGTTAAAGGTTACATTCTCAGAAAAAAAAACAGCTCACAAAACAAACCTTTGGAAAATGTCTGCCAACACTTTCCCTTGGAGATTAGGCTGGTACAGCCAGACTGCCACAGACTGTTATGGACATCTTCTGAAAGGTGGAAAGAAAAAAAAAAAAAAAGAGTCCCACAATAAGAGCTAAAGGATTCTCTAAAAGTTATAGCAGTCATAGTCAAAATGACTTGTGCAGCTTTTATACTACTAAAACCATTTGGAAAAAATAATTATTGCTTCTTCATCTACAGAACTGAGATTTCTTTTTTCCAGTGACAGTTTGAAACTCCAAATAGTTTGAAAATTGAAACAGTCATTTCAGAAAACTACTACATGGCATCTGATGAACCAAGATGGCTTCAGTGTCTTTTGCCCTCTTGACCCTTGTCTCATAGTGATGAGACATTTGCATCAGACACTGAAAAAGCGGTATCATGGGGAAGCCTGAATCAGAAAAAAAGATGAGGAAAATAACAGAACTATAGCTCCTAGGAATCATTATAGCACAAGGATGCCACACTTGGGTGAAATACTTATTTTCTTGAATAGCCAAAGTAAGTATTCCATAAAACACACACAAAATCTCCCAGAACTCCTCCTCACCTCAGAAATAATTTTCTCAAGTACAAATAATTTGTCATTACCTTAAAAAATATATATATATATCAGTATTTCAAGTGAAAACTGGTTTGCAAAATGTGGAAAGTTTTCATCCAAACTTATTCCAGTTCCTTGACCAAATTAAACAAGAATGCAGACATGCTATCAGTTGTTTGCCCCCTTCATACATGTGCCTTCTGGTCATATAAATTATGCTTCCTATATACTGGATCTTCCAAGGATGCTAAGGCAAAAGGGCAGCTGTACATCATAGGAATTTACATTGGGGAAAAGTTTAAATAAATACTAAATAAACAAAAATTAAGGGTATCTAAGTACAGCCTGAGCTGTTGAGAATAATTTAAATAATCCACAAGCAAATTGTTTTATCTTGAGCCATTTGCAGTGCTTTCAGTCTCTTTTTGCTGGGATTTCCTATTGCATTCAAGGAACTTTTTGCCACAGATGTGGGGTGAGCTAACAGTGCAGTAAATCTTGGGGAGGGGGTGTGGAGCAGGGCAACATGGGAAAATTAATCCCACAAATGCTCTGAATAAGAATACACATGAGATGAGAAGGGACAACATAGCTAGATTTTCAAAACATGGGTGTGGCAGTCTATGTAAGGGTTCTCAGTTGGGGAGCCTGAAGCAGAAACACAAAGTCAGGCATATGTCAAACCCTGGCCAAGACCCCTCCTAAGCCTCACTAGTGCCTACTGCAGACATGATCTTCCACCTTTTGCAGTTCACAGGCTTTTTCCAGTGAAACACTCAGTCACTAAGGTGAGCAGATCTGCTACCGGTATGACCCTCAGCGGAGTGCTCCAGTGTGGTGCACAGGGCAGTTTCCCGAACCAGGGAAACCTCAGGGAGAGCCAAGAGAGCTGCCAGCAGCCCACAGGTCACATAACAGTGGCTGGCAGGATCTGGGAAGGGCCAGGAGCAACAGTGGCCAAGCTCCCCCACAATTTATAAAACAAGCTGGGAAGGGCATGCAGGAAGGGCACTGAAGCCCTGCCAGCTTGACCAGGGAGCAATGGTATCCACCCTGAAAAAAGCTATGGCCTCTCTAAGTGCTGCACCCACCACAAGTGACTCAGCTGTCCAGACAGAGCTGTGGTGGGAACATGCTGCCATCCTGGTGCCAGGCTTCAGTGTGTTCCTTACTCTTATGCCAGTATCGGATGGCAGCAGTGAGCACTGCAAATGGAACCGAACTATAACAGGGACAATGGTTCATCTAGCTTGGAGGTGTCACCAAGGTTAAGTTGGCCTATGTCCTATGTCAAAACCATTTCCATAAAGATAAAAATATGGGTCATCATTGTCATAGGAGACTTCCTTCTGAAGAGAACAGAACGCCCAATAAGCAGACCAGACCCACTTCTCAGGGAATTCTACTGCCTCCTGGGAACCTGGATTAAAGATGTGAAAAGAAAGCTTCCTACCCTGGTACAGCCTTTGGATTATTACCCATTATTAATTTTTCATGTAGACAGAGAGGAAGTTACAACAAGAAGTCTGAGAGCAATTAAGAGCAACTTCAGGGCCTTGGGATGACTGGTTAAGCATTCAGGAGCACAAGTAGTGTTCTCCTCTATCCTTCCAGTTGCAGGGAATGATGAGGGAAGAAACAGGAAGAACCAGCAGATCAATACCTGGCTCCATGCCTGGTGTCACCAGCAGAATTTTGGGTTTTTTGATGATGGGTCAGTTTACACTACACCAGGCCTGCTGGAAACAGACAGGGTACATCTGTCTCAAAGGGAGAAAAGGATCTTTGCACAGGAGTTAGCAGGGCTTATTGAAAGAGCTTTAAAATAGATTTGAAGGGGGAAAGGGATAAAACTAGGCTCACTAGAGATAAGCCTGGAGCTGGTATGCCAAGGTTTGAGGGATGATGTGCTAGCAAGGTCCTTCACTCTGCTGTCTCAATGGAGGTAGGGGATGGAGATCCATATGACAGCAAAGATGAAAGGTTTATTGATGTGTTAGAAACTATGGAAGCACCTGAGAACGGTCATGTAGGAATTAGGGCTTCTGCCCCCAAAAAGGTGGCAGGATCAATGCCCAACTACAGTGAATCTATACCAATGCATGCAACATGGCCAACAAACAGGAGGAACTGGAAGCCATTGTACAGTGTGAAAACTGACAGTTGCCATCATGGAAACATAGTGAAATGACCCGCACAACTGGAGTGCTGCAATGGATGGGTATAAACCCTTCAGAAGGGATAGGAAAGGAATAAGGGGTGGTAGAGTAACCTTGTATGCTACGGAGTGTTTTGACTGTCTAGAGCTTAATGATGGTGATGAAAGGGTTGAGTGTTTATGGGTAAGAATCAGGGGGAAGGCCTACAAGGCAGATACCATGGTGGAAGTTTGTTATAGACCACCTAACCAGGATGAAGAAGCAGATGTAATATTCTATAAGCAGCTGGGAGAAGTCTCACAATAGCTAGTCCTTGTTCTCATGGGGGACTTCAACTTCAATATCTGCTGGAAATGCAATACAGCAGAAAGGAAACAGTCTAGGAGGTTTCTGGAGTGTGTGAAAGATGATAACTTCCTGACACAGTTGGCAAGTAAGATAACTAGGGAAGGTACCCCACTGGACATGTTGTTGGCGAGCAGAGATGGACTTTTGGGTGTTGTGATGGTTGGAGGCCATCTTAGGCACAGCAATCATGAAATGAGTTTTTAATTCTTGGAGAAGTAAGGAGGGCAATTAACAGAACTGCTACCTTGGACTTCTGGAGGGCAGACTTTGGCCTGTTTAAGGGTCTGGTTGACAGAGTCCCTTGGAAGGCAGTCCTGAAGGGCAAAGGAGTCCAGGAAGGCTGGAAATTCTTCAAGAAGGAAATATTAAAGGTGAAGGAGCAGGCCATCCCCATGTGCTGAAAGATGAACTGGTGGGGGAGAAGACCAGCCTGGCTGAAGAAAGAGCCTTCACCAGAAATTAGGAAAAAAACCAGAGATTTTATGACCTTTGGAAGAAGGGGCAGGCAACTCAAGAGGACCACAAAGATGATGTGAGGTTATGCAGGGAGAAAATTAGATGGGACAAAGCCAAACTAGAGCTTTATCTGGCAACTGCAGTAAAAGACAATAAAATATACATTCACAACAAAAGGAGGGCTAAGGAGAATCTCCATCCTTTATTGGATGTGTCGGGAAACATAGTGACAAAGGATGAGGAAAAGGCTGAAATACTTAATGCCTACTTTGCCTCAGTCTTTAATAGTAAGACCAGTTGTCCTCAGAGTACCCAATCCCCTGAGCAGGAAGACAGGGATGGGAAGCAGAATGAAGCCCCCATAATCCAAGGGGAAATGGTTAGTGACCTGACACACACAAGTGTACAGGGCCAGATGGGATCCACTCAGTGGTACTGAGGAAGCTGGCGGAAGTGCTCACCAAGCCACTTTCAATCATTTATCAGCAGTCCTGTCTAACCCAGAAGGTCTCAGTTGACTGGAGGTTAGCAAATGTGATGCCCATCTATAAGAAGAGCTGGAAGGAGGATTTGGGGAAATGTAGGCCTTGCAGTCTGACCTCAGTGCTGGGGAAGGTTATGGAGTTCATCCGGCGTGCCATCATGCAGCACATACAGAACAACCAGGTGATCAGGCTCAGTCAGCCTGGGTTTATGAAAAGCAGGTCCTGCTTAACTGACCTGATCTCCTTTTATGACAAGGTGACCAGTTAAGTGGATGAGGGAAAGGCTGTGTATGTTGTTTACCTGCAGTTCAGTAAAGCCTTTGACACTGTTTCCCACACTGTTCTCCCAGAGAAATTGGCTGTCCATGTCTTAAATGGGTGTACTGTTTGCTGGGTAAAAAAACTGGCTGGAAGACTAGGCCCAAAGAGTTGTGGTGAATGGAGTTAAATCCAGTTGGCAGCCAGTCACAAGTGGTGCTCCCCAAGGCTCAGTACTGGGGCCAATTTTGTTTAATACCTTTATCAATTATCTGGATGAGGGAATCAAGTTCACCCTCAGTAAGTTTGCAGATGACACCAAGTTGGGCAGGACTGTTGATCTGCTTGAGGGTAGGAAGGCTCTACAGAGGGATCTGAACAGGCCGGATTGATGAGCCAAGGCCAATCGTGTGAGGTTCAACAAGTCAAAGCACCAGTTCCTGCACTTGGATCACAACCCCATGCAACGCTACAGGCTTGAGGAAGAGTGGCTGAAAAGCTGCCTGGTGGAAAAGGACCTGGGAGTGTTGGTCAACAGCCAGATGAACATGAGCCAGCAGTGTGCCCAAGTGGCCAAGAAGGCCAACAGCATCCTGGCTTGTATTAGAAACAGTGTGGCCAGCAGGACTAGTGAAGTGATCATGCCCCTGTGCTCAGCACTGGTGAGGCCACATCTCAATTACTGTGCTCAGTTTTGGGCCCCTCACTACAAGACAGACATTGAGGTGCTGGAGCACATCCAGAGAAGAGCAACACAGCTGGTGAAGGGTCGAGAGAAAAGTCTTATGAAGAGTGGCTGTGGGAACTGGGGTTGTTTAGTCTGGAGGAAAGGAGGCTGAGGGGAGACCTCATTACCCTCTACGGCTAACTGAAAGGAGGTTGTAGAGAGATGGTTGTTGGTCTCTTTTCCAAGTAACGAGTGATAGGACAAGAGGAAACCGTTTCATTGCACCAGAGGAGGTTTAGATTGGATATTAGGAAAAATTTCTTCACAAAAAGGGTTATCAAGCACTGGAACAGGCTGCCCAGGGAAGTGGTTGAGTCACCATCCCTGGAGGTATTTAAAAGACATGTAGATGTGGCACTTAGGGACATGGTTTAGTGGTGGACCTGGCAGTGTTAGATTAATGGTTAGACTAGATGATCTTAAAGGTCTTTTCCAATCTAAACAATTCTGTGATTCTACGATTCTAAGATGCAAATTGCTGCAGCACATAACGTCTGCCAATAGTGGGCTTGTTTTACTCAATTACCTTTCATATACCCCTGCACAGCATTGTGTAGGCCCTCAGCACTTTCTAGATCAAAACTCATACAGTATAGCAACTTGTCTCCATTCACATTCACCATTTATACCTTCTTCCACCTTGCATGGTTTGAAGCACCCTCCTCTTCTAACAGTGCTCTTTTGTGATAGACAAGCTGAAGATGCCACCTTATCTCACTTTTTATTTGTCTTTAAAAACCCACATCAGATGAGTTTAAATGTCATAGTTGCTTTTGCTTTCCATCTCTAGTGCCACCAGTGGACTAAGTAAAACCTGAGTGGTGTGTACAGGACACCTGAAGTCATCATCCAGTACACTTCAAGCCTGTTCATATGTGCCCCTGCAGGACATCACACACATGACCCAGTACAGCTGAAAAATACAGTTGTGCTGTCATGTGTCCCAGGTCATCTTAAGCATAGTACCACCACACAAGGTGATCAAGACCATTTTCACTTCCCCAGCTTTCCTAGGAGAAAGAACTGTCATTTTCCTCTCCCTGCCTTGGCTCTGCAGGTGGGAAGTACATTAGTAAGCAATTACAGGTACCTACCCAAAGCCAAACACAGGAAGAAAACCTGATCTTTCCAGTCTCCCAGGGCACTCTGTATATCTACATGGGCCAGATGGTAAATGTCTTTATCCCCAGTGGAGACACATTTCCAGCAGCACTCAATACTTGTTAAGGTCCCCGAAGAAGAAACCCATTTTTGATCTGCTTTGTACCCAGGCGCCCAGTTATTTTACCACTGTGCACTTAAACGTCTGACTCTAAAATGCTGATACTCAGCTTTAATCAAATGCTAGATTCATTGTCAAAGTTTTCAGACACATAAGCTGCAATTTATCACTTCCTCTGAAATAGGGGCCTGTATAATTATATTACTGGATTAGCAGTACTAAGAAAACACCACTTTGTAGAAGGCTTTCCTTCAAATTGTGTGACAAACACCTACCATGGTATCCCAGGGAAAAAAAAAAAATTATTTATTTAGTTTTAGGCTTTGATTTTGTTGTGCCACCAGGTTACAGACATTTGGGAGAGGCAGATGAGACCTTTAATTCCTGACTCAAAAGTGTAAGAATATTCTTTCTTAACCAAAAGGAAAATAGAGGAAAATCAATCAAAATACCTGTTTTCATTAGTAATGCTGAATAAAACCTTTCTGCACTATCAAGCCAATATACAGAGTCGCTGCTGTGCTTGGAAAAATCACCATCAAATGCATCTGCAGGGCCTTTATGAGGTTGGTTGGACATTTCAGTAGAAATCCCTGGATCTGGACCATAGGCAAAGCAATGACTGTATTAGCAGTCAGCTGTAAAATACACTCTGAAGAGATCCAGCATTCAGTCTGAAAGGTTTGGCAGTAACAATATCCAGTAGACTGGTAGTCATTAGTTCCAGATGATCTACTCTTCTGGACATAGAAGAGGTTCATTTTGAACTCTTTTAATTCAAGGGGTCTCCTCATAATGAAAATGAAAAGCCTGAGGTGAGAGCCATAGAGTTTATGACTTAATTCTTTAGTTTTTATGGTGTCACAGCCATTTCAGCATCACAACTGTGTTAATACTTTATGTTTCATTGAAGACTTATTGTGGAGGACCCTTCTAGGTTGCAAGTGGCTGCCACCTATAGACTCTTTGCCATGTCTTGTATTCACAGAAATGAAAATATCACTTCAACACCCTCAGAGGATAGCCAGAGCTCTGGTGCACAAGACTTTGAATTTGTCTAAAGAGATAGAAGATAAAGAGCATACTCAAAAGCACTGATGAAGGCCTAACACTGCCTGCATGGAAATTAAGTAACCACTTCTTAAAATTACCGAGTTATTTATACTCTAGAATACAACACTTAGAACAATGCAGTACTTGTCCCACATGACAATGGCAACTGTTAATTTGCCACGGGCTTCAAACAGTGTGTCCTGGTTTTGGCCAGGATAGAATTAACTTTTCTGGGACTGAGAGAGAGCACAGCTAGAGGGCCAGGCCCGGATCGGTCATTGGAGTATTCCATATCATTGACGTCATGCTCAGTATATAAAGGAGACGCATGCTCTCTCATTTCCGTTTCCCAGTTGGTGTGGTGGGATTTTTGGTGCATTCAGGATCGCTGCTGGGGACGGGCTGCATTGCCGGTCGCTGGTCGGTGAACAACTGCATTGTATATTACCTGTTTGGACTTACTATTGTTACTGTTGTTTTGTTACTATTACTAAATTTTTTTGTATTCAACTTATGAATTTCTTTTTTTTCGTCCCTCCCCTATTTCACCAGGGAGTGGGGGGGAAGTAAACGACTGGCCATGTGGTGATTGGCTACCAGCCAAGTTCAAACCATGACATAGTGTAAGCAGAATGCCTTTGAGTCCCTCTAAATTCTTACAATTTTACTATTTCATTTTCTTTAAGTTAGAAGTGTTTGTCAGACTCCAACGAACTAAGTTTGGGCCCAGCAAATAGACTTCATTTTGCCTGTTAATATAACAGCCTCATGTTGTTACTATCTAATTCCAAACTGGTAAGTGGGTAAGAACAGCTCCCAATTTATAGTTTCATAACAAGTGTGATAAGCTTACACAGCGTCATCTTTATTAATCAAATACAAACACATATACCTCGATTTTCATCCCTATTTGTTTGAAAAGGTACACTTGTCACTGTGCAAATCCTGCCATATTGGAACCCAAGTTCTGTAAACAAACAGCACAACTGATTATGATGCAACTAACGGTATACACAGGCTAACATTACAAATATGGAAGTGCCAAAGCTGGGAAGTTTTAGGTTTATGAGCTGATCAGCCCTGAAAAAAGGAAGTTAATTTGTAAGCAGGTCTTTTTGAAAACATCTTGCATTACCCTTTTTTAACCAATATGGTGTATTTGTTCACCACCTCTTATTTGAAGATGCTTAGTAGAGAGACTACTCTTATTTCTCTTACACACCTTAATGAATTCCTTTAAAGAGCTAGAAGATAAACACAAATCCCAAAGAAGCTCTTTGTTTAATTTAACAGAATCCTTTTTAAGTATAAGAAAATAGCAAGCATCACCTGAAATAACCAACTGCACTGAAGGATAGTGTAAATTTGGACATGAGATAATTCCATGAATGTCTAAAAAGTTGGCATGTAGACAATCTATTTCCTTTAAAATCATTACATAATTCCAAGCTATATTTGCATCATTTGACAGCTAGGAGAGAAAATGAACTCTGTTCTTATTTATTCTCCAAAAGTCCCAATGTTATTAACCTTCTTGAAGCTATGCACATTCAAGGTCTGTTTCAAATAAAAGCACGTGACATGTTTTCTTAGTGAAAACATTGGTTCAACTGAGCAAATTGGTTCAAAGAAACAACATTTTTAGTGTAGAGTCTGTGTTACTGCTTCAAAGTGAAATGAGCTGGAATAGAAGCACTTATTACACATCTGTAACCCCAGGTATCTATAAAATCCTAGTGAGTTTTGCTGAATCATTAAGCTATGATATCTCTACTACTATCACCCACAAAAGACTGTTAATTATGGGAGTGTTGTCAAAGTGCCAGTCAATCAGTAATCTGAAGGCTGCAACATCACTTCTGGAGATGGTGTGCAACAGTGGAGCAAAACAATGAGAAATCTTCTAACAGAAGCAAAGCTGTGGTAGAAATGTAGCTACTCTCTTAGGCTTCAATGTGGATTCACAGTAAGATTTCACTGTGAGCAAATGAGTAATATTGCCTTGTACATACCCTGGACATGCCAGGCTTTAGGCCAAAAGGCTCATGACTATAGAGAACATGAAACTGAAAGCGACTTCCTTTTGAAGGCAACACCTTTCTACTGACAGTCTGGTCTCAAAGGATTTTCTTCAAAGGCCTAAAATGCTTCCCCTTAGAACTATTTTGTTTCTTTGCCCCAAGCACTTGCACTGGGTAGCCATTCCTGAAACTTGTCGTTGAGGTAGCAGGAACCTCCTCCTAATTTCTGCACTTCAAAAACACATGATAACCCTCCTGTTTTTGTAACAGCTTGGCCCTTTGTCTGCAAAGGCTTTTCGCATCCTCTGGTGCTGCTCCATCTGAGACGTTTACAAAGCCAGATAGTGTTTCCTCAGTCTTTGATTTGCCAGTCCAAATTGGTGAGGCTCTTGTTGTTTCTCCTCATGGAGACCTCCACCCTCCTCTCATCCACAGAGTTCCTCTTTCATCAGGTCCTCTCCAAGTTCATCTTTGACCAGAACTCTTCGTGGAGCACTAGAGCAGCTCTTGCTGCACCTCCCACAAATGTCAACAACACTTATCAGTCTGCCAGAAATACTCTAATGAGCAGATCGTACCACCTGAGCTGACATTTTAATGGCACAATGTTAGTAGCCAGTCATCACCCTGAAAATCAATAAAGTCTCTCTCCTCAGTAAAGTGCATGCCACAGTCTTTCAGTAAATGCTCTGTGAGGCTAGCGTATGTCTTTTAGGAAGATATCCTGATCAGTGTAAATGACTTGGTGACAAAGAGCCCACCCACCAGCATCACAACCGAGTTCCACCAATGACAAGTTTCCCTTAGCATGTGAGAACATGTACTTATTTCTTACCCTAGATCTTGTTCAGACTGCCTGTAAAGATCTTTATTAAGAAATAACTCTGAAGCTCAAAGAGGCCAAAACCAGTTTCAAATAGTCTGACTGGACCAGGACATTGTTTCTTCCCAAAACTTTAGTTTGTTTTTACATGCTGCAGGAGAGGAGGAGGGTTTTGGTGATATCAGACCCTTTCCTTTTATTTAAGATATCCTCATCCTTTGAAAATTCCACTGTAAATAAGTATTTTAGTATGTGGATCACATAAAAAAAGCACCTCATCAGTTAATACAAGAAAAGGGGATGTGACTCTTTTTCCCCACTTAGCCAATATGGAGAGATCCACAATTGCATTTGGAGTCTGGGCAATGACAGGAACAGAACATTGAAGTTTTCCATTTTTCCTTCCCTCTAGAGACTCTTCCAGCCACAAAGTGAGCCTCAAATGAAGGATAAAACCTGGTAGTTAAATGAATTCAAGGGAGCCCAGTAAAATCTTGAAGTGCCTTTAGGAATTCAGCTCAAAATGTTCCAGAAAGCAATGTAGCATCTTCATATATTAGAGGGAGTAAGTTAGTACTGAATTATTTAAAAATGTAGTTAGCTTCCGTTCCTTGATCAACAAATGTTATTAAATTTTAATGAGTAAAAATGGTGCAATAAAACTAATGAAGTTGGTTTTACTAGGAAAATGCAATAAAGAACAGTACCTTTTATTTTAAAGGAAATATGTGTTTAGTACAGTTTGCTTTATAATATAATAAAAAGAAGATTATTGGTTTTCATAGCTTTGGCATAAGCTTCCAGTTTGCAGTGAGGTCGACAAGTAGAACGACAATATCCTTAGGCAGCCATCATGTAAACACTTGCTCACACAAACAACCTTTCCAAGCAGAATCTCGGTAAAGTAGAAAGAAAATCTGTGTGAAAAAAGTAAAGCACCTTTCCACAAGTGTTTATGGGCCCATGTATAATGTAGTGCCATTCCTTAGAGAAAACCAAAATCCCATGTCAAAATAACTGGCAGGACATTAAGTCATCTGTGGTGTAGAAATGGACAAGACCTTAATATTCCCCCTTTAAATTATGGCAGCCTTGGAACCAGAGTGTGTGATAATCTGTAGCACAACTCATAACTATGAGACTTGACATCAAATGGCACCACTGTCTTATAGGGCCTCCTGGTATCCCCTTGGTTACTATTGCATAAAGGAAGCAGAAACATTATGTTAATTTTCTGGCAGCCCTCCTAGACTGGTCCTTTTTTTCTTAGAAGTATTATGTAGAATAATGGCATTAAACATCCCAGAAGCATTTGTGTGCAGGGATGTTTATGCCTCCTTTGGGCCATTCTGAGTTCTTCCTAAGATGTTTGCATTAGCTATTTTGGGCCATCAGTGTAGTGCTGCTAACAACTGCGCTGGCCTTCTCATGCATTCTTTGACTTGCCTTGACCAGTCTCAGAGACTGAACACATGTTCAGACTTGACTTCCCCTTTCAATAGATGCCAGTGAATGCTTTGACACCTGCTACAGGACACTTGACAAGAGCTTTTATTTGGAAGAGAGGTGAGAGCAAGGGGGCATTGCATCTCCTGAAAGCGATGATCACCTTGTACAAGAATGCAGGAGCTTTGGACAGATGAATGCTCACAACACAATGTTAGCTTCTTGACGACAGTCCAGTGTCACACCAGTAGGACAGGAACTGTGCTGAGGGACCTGTCAAGGCCTGTGGGAGCAGCTTTTCTGGGCAAGGGCACAGAGTGCTGCAGAACCCTCATCTGGAGCAGCTACCAAAGGCCCAGCAGAAAAACTGTGGTGCTTATTTGGCAGGAGAAAATGCAGCAGACTGAACACAGCCTGCTGTGTGCCAGGGCACTCACATTCATCAAGCCCAGCACCTCATGGGGTGAGAACAAGAACATTTACCTGAAATCATTCAGTCACTTCAACTTCATCAAGATTTCTAAGGGGGATGGGTCCTTGGCCCATTTTGGAAATCCTTTTTTGTACCTCAAATTCCTCTAGAAACCCAGCCCCAAAATTTAAATGCAAAATTTTAACCATTACATCCAGCATTCTCTGCTGGGGACTGGCCAGATATGTTTTCCAAAGAACATGGGCTGAGTTCAAATTTTTACAACTAATCCTTGAAAGCATGCAAGAGTCATGCTGCCTTGAGATCATGGAACCAACTAACATCATTGTTCAACACAAAGCTGTATTTCCTGACTTGGGAAAATAACTACTTATGCACAAGGGTTGCACAAAACTTGGCTGTCCTCTGGTTGGTGTTAGGAAGCAGCTGTCTTTTAAATTATGAACATGATATGAAAAGTCAAAAGCCATGATGAAATTATTTCCTCCTTGGACAGCAGTGTTTAGGTTAAATCCTTAAAGAATTAGAGCTCAAAGGGTTCAGCCCATACCTTCATGGTGTGCATAGACATGTATGCTGAGAGCCAGCAAGATTTCTGTATCATCTATCTTCTTTTCCCCTGTCAGAGGGTTATACTCTGCACCTAAAGGTCAAGGTGCTCAAACCATGCATTGCTACAGAAAAAGCTGAACCAGTCCTTGGGTTTTGTGGCAATTTTTCTTTATCTTGGTCAGTGAGTGAGATTATTCTGAAACTACATATATAGGAACAAGCATAATGTGTGAATCTAGGGATGTGTGTATTCATAGACATGAAGTACATGAAGATGTACTACATATTAAAACAAAGGTATGCTATAAACCTATGGTTTTTAAGTTAGTGACTCTTCAGAGAGATATACCAAATTCTGCTGTGGAGCTACAGTTGCCATTCCAGTAAAACCAGCAAGATAAGAGAAGTACAGCACAGATCACAGTTTGACTTTGAGGGCAAATATCTAATGTAAATACCTTGTTTTCTGTCATTCTCTTTTGCCCAAGTCTTGAGAGTTAACTATTTTCCTGAACACACAGTGTTCTCACAAAAAACAAGAAAAAGTGATTGTTTCAGTATGAACAAGCAAAATTGTATAGCAAACTTGAAGGTAAACAGTGGGTTTTACTTCAGTTAGAAGTTTCTCCTCAAACTTCTTAGATTTTAGAGGCAATTGCCTAAAGCTGAAGACATCGATAGTTTTTGAGTGCAGAATATACATCAGTTTAGAAGTACTACTATCTAGTAATATGTTTACTATTGCAAATAAAGCTCTAGAGCCAAATCTTACTTGCAGGTTAAGTATTGTGTCAAGTCAGGTCACAAACTATTTTAAGTGAATACTGTAAAGGCTCTGTAAAGACTAACACTGCATAAAACAAACCAACCAACCCCATATACACACCCCTTGAGAATACTGGCTGTTGTGTCTTTGTCAGAGATCTCACAAACTATTTAAGGAAACACTACAGCCACACAGTACTTATTTCTACCTAGCACAACACAAAGCACAGACTTCCACTCAAGTTGGGAGGTGGATCTCTTCCTGCTTGAGGGGAGAATAACTCCTACAGAGGGTAATTTAGATGGTCTCTGAGTTAGGCTCCTGCTATGAACTGATGTCTACAAAAAAAGCCTATGTGTCCTGACAAGACAGAAATCTTAGGAAGAGCAGATCTCCAGTTTCCACTAATAGCACAATTACATGTTACCTTACAGTGTCTACCCTTAGTGTTCTAAATTCACCCCCACAACCCACCAGTAACTTTCATGTCAAGACAAGCCTTTTGCAAGATGAATGTCTCCCCAGGATGCTGTGGCAACCATATATTGATCTCTCATTCACAAATGGGGGAGCCTGTTTCTCCCTTTCCTTAGAGAAATGCTGAGCTGTCCAAGATCCCACTTAGGACCCAGTTCCCAGGGGAAGTAACTGCTGTTACTATACTGGCCTCTGGAACTGAAAATGCACCACAACCCTCCTCCTCAAGCCAGGATTCCCAGCTGAGAACGGGCTTTAGTGGAGGCCCAAACTATGCTGCATTGACAGTAAGTTTCCAGAAGTCCAGTGTGGAGACAAATTTCAAGCCACTTTGTTCAAGATGAGGATCTGAGTGATAAAAGTTGAGTTTTTTATCCATCCTGGTGAAAAAGGATGATTTTTTACTGGATTTGACTGGTAGCCAAGGAGGGTAACATACCAATATCCTCAGGATAAAGTGCCTCATTCCCCTTGACTGGAGTGATCATCTACCCAAAGTGCTGGTTGGTAATCCCAGCCAGAACCCTTTTGTTGACTCTACCTAACAACTTGCCTTGACTTTGGGCAAATTTACTGCAATGTTACACTGAGGAGTCAGGGTCACGTCATGCGGCAGTACAGGAGAATCATTCTTTGCTCATCAAGAGTTTCCTGTATTTAAGAAGGCATTTTCCCCCTCTGGCTGGGAAGGAAATAACCTTCTTCACAGCAGCCCGTATGGTGCTGTGTCAAAAGATCACTAAAACAGTATCGATAACACACCAGTGTTTTGGCTATTGCTGAACAGTGTTTGAGGCTTTATCTTTTTCCCATTCTGCTTGTCCAGCGAGTAGGCTGGGAGTAGGCAAGAAGTTGAAGGGACATAACCAGGACAGCTGACCCCAACAGACCAAAGAGATATCCCATACCATATAACACAGTGCTCAGCAATCAAGGCTCAGGGAAAGAAGGAGAAAGAGGGAGGACCAGTTGTTATTATGGCACTTGTCTTCTCAATGAACAGATCAGCATACTGAGGTCCAGTTTTCCAGGAAGTACCTAAACATTTGCCAGATCATGGGAAATACAGAATAAATGCCTTATTTTGCTTTGTCTGTGTAGGCAGCTTTCACTTTCTCTATTAAACTGTCTTTATAACAAGCCACGAGTCTTCTCACCTTCCTTCTATTTTCTACCCATTCTGTGGGATAGGGGAGTGAGCAAGCAGCTGTGTGGGTGCTTGGCTGCTGGGTGGTGCCAACCCACAACAGCTTCTCAGCAATTTTAAGACTTTTATGAAAAAGAAGTTTAGTGGCAAATACATATTCCACCCAACTTTTCTTTTTTTTTTTTTTTTTTAAATAATGAAACACACTTACATTTTACCCTACATTAAATATTAATGGTCTCTGTCTTGTTATTTCCCCCACAAACTGATTATATTAATTAGCTGCATAAAACTCCCTTCAGCTTTCTATAAACTCCCTCTAGCACCCTATAGATTTTCCTCCAGTCTCTGACTGGAGCTTGGTGGCTTTGGTCACATTAATACCAAGTGATTAACAACAGATGCAGAGATAATATACATACATATATACATAAACACAATGGCTCATCTAGAAAGGGAAATTTCACAGAAACATATAGATTAAGCTCACATCTATCATGTCTAGAGAAAAATAACAGTTTCATATATCTAATACATATTTAAGTTTGATCACAGTATCCTAATTACCCTTCTTTTTACACACAATAGGTACTAATTCTATAGGCTAGTTATAAGTGAGTCTCTTACCCATCAGTGCATTTCCCCAACAACCTGTTTTCATGTCCTCCTCTACACCCACTCCCTTCCCCCCGCCTTTTAGTCTTAGTCCATGATCATCCTCCTAGGACTGTGACAACAAATGGCCTTATCAAGCCTCCCACATTTTATCGGTTTTGTCGTGCTTTGCCGGACTTCACTGACTCTTTCTTCGGAGATTTGCACAAACAAAGTAATCAATCAAGTGTGCACAGAAGCGTGTTAAAGCTGAAAATGCACGCAGCAGGATTTGGAGCAACTCAGGCTGCCACAGTACTATAGCCTCTGTACAGCTCTATAGCCACAGACCTGTGTGCACCACTGCTTTTCCTTACTCTTCAAAAAGCTTCAGTGTATATGTGAGTGATGTGTTCCCTTATTCAGTGTCAGAATGAACTTTGCTATGGTTTGGTTTTGTTGTTAGCTAAAGACCACTGCGTAACTGGGTAAAAGTGTAAGAAGCATCCAAGAACAGCCCTGGCTGTATAGGTTAGTTTGTTGCACTTTCCATTTTCCCAAGATGCAGGCTAGGTACTTTTGTGAAAGAGACAGAGTTTATACAACAAAATTCAAAAAAGCAGAGAAAATGAGGGTGGGGAGGGGGTGGGGTGTGGAGTGTGGGGCAGAAAACATGACTGCAACTGTGACCTGAATGTTACAGCTACACTAAGGTGCAACACGGCTCCCAGCATACAGACATGTCTCAGCTCATACACTTGGCCATCACGCATGCTTCTCTTCTGTATCCTGCCATTCACTTATGTACTTACCACCTCCAATAACACCATCTTCCCACCTCATTTGTCCTCATTTCTTTGCTGCTAACATACCAGTCCTACCTGATCCAGTCATCCACTTGCTCCTCTCATGAGGGCATATACAAATGCCACCTCTATATCTCCCACACTAGAACCACTTCCTCACCTCAAGTGAAGGAAAAACAGAAAAATGTTCATCCTGAGCTGGACAAGTGTCAGGGAAGACCCACTGTCCCATCTTTAATAGAGCCAACAGCAGGTGACTGGAAAAAATTAAGAACAAGGCAAGCCTGTAGTAATACTTTCTCAAGGTACTTGCATCGCTTCCAGGAATTTACAGCTGAGAGATTTCCTAGCCTTTGCCTCTTTCCCTCACACCATACCTACCAAGCCCTCATTTCTCTTACACCATGAGCTCTCTACACCATGTCCCTGGAAGAGTCATTTGCTCTGCAGACCTTTCACAGACCCCTCATACATAATTCCATCCTTGCAATTGGGTCTTCAGGCCCCATCACACCTTTATATGGCAGGGTCCTGAGATGATTTTAGCTTCCTTTTACTGTTACTAGGCTCTCTGTGCCCTCTGAGCTCTTCTTTCCCCTACCATCCCTTGCCTGTTCTTCTGGATGAGCTGATACAGCTTCAGCATTAAATCTTTCACCTCTCCCTTCACAACACCTAGCAACAAATGCTGTCCAAACTCAGCATGGAATAACATGGGCACTCAAACTGTGTTCTGTGGTGTAGAGCAAGCAAAGCCACAGGTGCTGAGTCAGGAAGTCTGGACCATGGGACCAAGCAAAATGTAACCTGAAGTAAATCCCATAGGATACGTGTAATGGGGATGTGAAAACCCTCAAGGTTTACTGCTTCAGTTTATCCATCTACTTCTATTATGCCCAAGACAATTACAACTGAGAGTCAGTGATATTATTAGCATAAGAAGGGCCACTCCCAGTTTCATATGTTGTACTAAATTCCAAGCCCTCAGCAAGTCAGACATACAAGATTTAAAGATACAATCATAGTGAATCAGATTCAAAACCATGACTCTATGTCCAGTCAGGACAAGGGACATAATACTGATAGTATATAAAAAGACAGGAATTTTATTTATTGCATACTGTAGAAATTGTTTATCAATCCAGTGAGACATTAATTGCTGAAGGACCCCTGTATTTTGTCTTTCCCATTTAACTAGACATGGAATACAACATCAGAATAGCTCTGTTAATGCTACTACCTCACAAGACAACTGACAGTATTCAACATATGTGGATATATTCAACATTTCACCCTCCCACAAGAAGTTGTGATGATATTAAATGGGTCATATCTGTTACACAACAGTAAAAAAAATTGAGTCAAGAGAAATGTATTTAAATTAATTTGAATAACAAAACTCAAAGTCTACTCTAATTTCAAAATTAATATCTTATATGATTAACTCAAGTCAGTGTTTCATATATTATTTTATATAATTGTTTTTCTTAAAAAAAAGTAATTTGAAATAATTTCTAACAACACTGAAGGGCTCTTGCTTGGATGGACTTGACACACACTCTGAATATACTTCTCTCTCTCCTCATGGGACATGGTGACAATTTCTTTCACCCTGTCAACTCCCCTTAATTGTGATTTTTGATGGTAAACATTGGAAGATAATAGTGAAATCAGGAAAAAAACCCACAAACCAAACGCCTCAGTGTATAGAAAAGAAAGCCTGAAAACAGTACTAGTTTTCTTGAAGAGAGAAAAAAAATGATCAACTATTTTCTTGAAGTGTAAGATCTGGAAGTTCACGAGTATTAGGCATGAAGGAATTTTGCTTTTCCCACATGAGGAGCTGGCCCAGAGATCATACCTGTGACAGGTTCACCCAGGAATATGCCCTGGCCAACTCTCTGTTACCTGCCCCAGAGTAGTCATTGACTCTGGCACAAACAGAGCAGAGGCAAGGGCAACAGAGAACGAAGCTTAGCTACAGCGTGAGAAGCAAAAGGCTTGAACACACAGAGCCAAGAAAGAGTTGCTGAAAGTCAAAAGGTCTGAGTGAAGCTATGTGGTATTCCCTTCTGGTAAACTGCATAGTATTGGCTGAAAAGCCACCCATGCAGCAAGAAGTGCCAGGGATACATGTCAGATAGGTCTCCTGATCCCACAGCATCTCACAGGCCAGATGATATGCCCTGAGACAGGAGAAAGAGAAATTCCACCTTTTTCAGCCAAACAAGCTTTGTTATGGGGGCTGTGTCTGGAAGCAAAGCAGTGACAACCTGACCAGTTTTACAGGAATGAGAGCCAGAAGTTTTCTGAGCAAGGCCAATGCTTTGCCAAAGCAATTTGTTTTTACAGCAAGGCCAAAGCAGGGGGCTGAGCTTCCCAAAGCAGGGCAATGAGCTAAGCCACTGGCAGTCCCTGCAGAAACCTTAAGAACCAGCAGACCAATACGGGACCACCAGCATACAAAACCCTGGAGCACTTTGAACTTTCATTTACCAAATATCCTTCTAACTCCTCCCGTGAAAGAGATAGAAAAAAGCAGACAATATCTTATTTCAAAACAATTTTATTCCCCACCTCCCCCCCCCCCCGCCAACAGTATTAGTGAAGGACCATTTTTTCCTGCTCCACTTTTCCTTTGGTTAGTATCTAGCAAGCAGTCTTGAAAACAAGGTTATTTATTTAGGACCCTAACTTCAAGCCAGTGTGTACGAGATGCATCGTAGTTTTTTAACCACTTCTGTGAATAGAATAAGACAAGCAACCATGTATTGTGGTGTGTTATAGTAATTTACAAAAGTAGATCACCTTACAGCCTACACTGTTGGTAGCACTGTCATCACACCCCTCTTCCAGCAGACTGTATCTCAGCTGGAAATGTCTGGAAAAGAAATACATGAAGGGTGAAGGCAGAAAACCCAAGAAATACTCATGCTGTGTTTATACCATCTCAGTTTTCCCTCTCTATAAATGGCAGTATGAGATACTAAAATTTTTGTGCAGCAAACAAATCACCTTAATTGAACATGGTTTTCATTTGAAAACAAGCTGTGGAGCTTAAGGCTGAAGTCCTCCAGAGAAAATGGCCCTATGATTTATATCAGTGCTGTAAGAACTAGAAGCAATTTGCAAGGTTGCACATGAATAATGCAGGGTGAGAACAGCACAGGATGAAACCATTGAAAGAAAGTAAATGAAGTCCCCTTAATACTGGTACCTATAGAGGAAAATACTTTAATTTGAATTATTTACCAGTACTGGTGATACTGCAGAATCACCTCAGAGCAGCAAGTATTTCAAGTCCTGGGACAGCTCTGACACCACCAATTCCATAAAATTTCCTGCGTGCCCCAAAAAGTGTTAAAGCCTATGAATATGCAAGGCAACATGATAAAGCATGGAATAGTATGTAAACTCTGTAACATGCAGCATCGGGCTTACTGAGCTGAAGCTCAGATGCAAAGCCTGATTCAGTTCAAGGGACACCAGCAGAAATTGCCTTATGTGAACCTACTTAAAAACAATCAAACAGCAACACAGACAGGGACAATTTCCAGTAGCGCTACTGAAGGATTCATGATTCAAGCATACTTTCAGCGTTACTATGTTGCACTACATTTTTCCACTCCAAGTAAATTTACTTTAAAAAAATATTCAAGTGTCAGATATTTTGGCAGGAAGTATGAGCACTAAAGCAAAATTAAATGTCTGAACTAGATAGGTCAGTGAATTGTAATAGACTATGAAGCTTTTCATCTTTGGGTATTTGGTTGAAATTTAGATAGAGTTATTAGTGAGGGAAAGTAATTATCATCCAACTGCTTTTTGAGGACTGTGCTGGGCGAAGAGGGTGCTGGTGTCTCCATTCAAAGTCCCAGTGAACAGTCGTCTATTGAATCATGAGCTGTCCTAATTATCTCCCTGTCAAAGCAACACAGGAGATGGGATAGACACCTTGTTTAAATGTGAGTTGTTATTAGTTTATCTCAGCTTAAGAAGTAGTGTAGTTTAAAATTAAAAATAAAAAGTTAATGTACAATACTTGGGCTGTGAAATCAAGTGTAAGAGTGCCTCAGCTCATATTTGTTCCTCGGGAATAGTTATTATTTTTCTTCAGAAAGAAGAAAAAGAAAGCAAACTAACTGCTAATGAGACGACAGATTTTTAAAAATGAACCAAGTCCCACAGCCCTGGCTGGGTGTGTGGTTGTACAGACAGATAACTCATGCAGGTGAAGGGTCTCTTCTCCAACTGCTTCAACTGCCTCCAGGCAGACTCAGTTGATTCCACACAACATTCACAAGGGTGGGTGCTGAATCCATTCCTGACGTAGGTCCACACAAAAACTAAACCCTATGCTGAAAAAGTGGCTCAGCCTTCAGGCAGATCTGCCCGAGGAGTGTAGCACAGATCCATGGCTGCTCAGACTTAGATCAACATCAGTGGCTGGTACAAAGAGTAACTCCTGGTGGTGGAAGAAACAAAGCAAGTGAGAACTTTCTAAACTGTTCCACATCTTAAAACCTCCTTGTTGTGGTTTAACACCAGTAGGCAGCTAAGCTCCACACCGCTGCTTGCTCACTTCCCCCACATGCCTGGATAGGGATTTTACTCTAGGCCACGCTTTCCCAAAGGACACACAAGAGCAGCAAATTTTAAAAATGGATTTATTGGTCTAACAGCCCCTGACTGCTCCCTGCAATGCTGTAGAAAATATGGACAGTTCCCTTTGAGGGGTCTGACTACTGCTACAGTGGGATTCAGCTTGGAAGCATTTTCTTCAAAACTAAAAATCACAAGATGACATTCAAAACTGATTTCAGACTACTCGCACAGCAGAGTTGCACTGCTTCAGAGACATCTCTTTCTAACCTAGTATAGCTATCTTAGTACAAACTTGCATTTAGATGTGACCATTTACTGTCTCCAGATCAGTTATAGAGGACAATCTGATACATCTTTTGTTTGCTCCCCAACTTACCAGAAGAGCTCATTTCTTGAGTTCCTTCAAGAAAAAAAGCCCTAAACCCACTATAAAGCCCAACTTTTATTAGCTAGAATAAGAGCTCTGATTCATCATTGTTTTATTTGCATTTTACATCTAGCTTCCATAAAATTAGTGGTACTGTGTCACTCTGCAGCCAAGGTGACTGAAATGGCAACTCAGATCTAAGAACTCTAACAGAAACATGTTAGCAGGGCTCCCAGTGATCTACTCCATCACTTTCCCTGTCCTGTCACATGGCAGTCTGATATAGCAATGTGACCAATGTGACCACAATGCATTCACATGAGGTTAACAATCAAGCCGATTATCTACAACTCCTCCCTCAAGTCCTTTTTCTAAAGTTATTAGGAATAACTCTTTTTTTTTTTTTTTTTTTAAATCCACAAAGTTGAGAGGTATTTTTTTGGAAATACAATCACAATGCACTTTTTTAACCAAAACACATTCGTATTATTATGCTGTACCTTTAGTACACAATCCAAAGTTATCTTTCCTTTAAGGAAAGGATTAGTTTTGAATGAAACTACATTTATGCTCTGAAACAGTGCTGTTCGCCGCAGAATAATTTCTAAATAAAGTCACATTTTGGCCAACCACTCTAAATGAGCACTTCGTCAGTCCTAACACTTATACACAGCTACCTTCTGTAGGGTTTCTAGGTTGCAACTTTTCTTGATTATCAAGAGGTGCCAGGAGTGAGCACAAACCACCAAGCTTGCCAGTTGCCCCAGTTATGCTGGAAACTATTTAGCAGGGCTGTTGACACGGTAAGAAAAACATTCGCTGCGTCTGAGCATTAGAGGAGGTATTGCTTGCTGGGCTATAAGTTTTCTCATGGATCTGACCAGATGACCACAGAAATCAAAGATGCATTTTCAAGTATTTTGCCTTGTATGGAAGCAAACAAGTGAGCTCCCTTGAGCAGCCTATGGACTGTCATGAATTCATATTACAAAATTACAAGGCCCAATACAGCATGGTCTGATGGTGATAGAGAAGGAGAGCAGTGAGAGCTACACCACTACATGGATTTTGCTTTCACACAAAAATGTGTGTTTGGGGAAAGCATGAGATACTTGTGATCTTCTTTGCTCCCAATAAGGACATGACTGGCAAGTAGATTGTGCAGAACAAAATTATCATCACCATCATCAAATACAGTTACAGACTTTTAAAGAGCTGACCACTACTTTTGCCAGAATTGGGAACTCCTTGCAGTCATCCCAGTGAAAGAAGAAAGACCATTCTGCTTCTCAGCATGGAATTTAAGCAGGGTAGCTGGGATGAAATAGTGCTCATGTTCCCTCCCAGATTTCCAGATGTGGCAAGTTGGGGCAAGTTTTTATTCCAATTTCCATTAGCTGAAGATGTATTGCAAAGGTTCTGCTGTTTTTTATTTCTTAGTCAACACACAGAAAGGAATGTCATGCACTCTCTGCAGTGCCTTTTCATATAGTTGTCTACTGAAATCTGCTTAGAGAAATAGGAGGTCATAGTCTGCACAGCCACATCATGAGAGATGAGCTGAATGCAGGGAAGAGCAGGTCAGAGCAAGAACAACAGCAGAGAATCCCAAAACAGCTTTAATTTTTTTTCTTTCTCTGCAGATACTGTTTTATTGTCTAACAGTAGCCCAGCGAGGCAGCCTACTCAATTCCATACCACACTGATCATTTACAGATTATATATTTTAATAGGAGGCAGCCACTGCATCTGGAACTAGTAAGTAGTCTGAACATTTACTTGAATCTGTCATATAACAGTCAAAGCTAAACCAACATTCATTTGTGTGTTGTCCTCCTTGGAGAGGCTGCAGGAGTGCAGGCAGTAGATATCAAAGGGAACAGGAAAAAGCACAGTCTCCAGTAGCATTAGTTACTGTCTGTTGGCAAGCAGAAGAGAATGGCAAGTGTTGTGAGTCCTCCTCAGTGAAAAGCTTCCAGTTTACACTGATTCCCCATGTGATACCAAACATTACAAAACCTGTGCCAGAGAGGTAAAGGGAGACAATAGCTGGTTTTGCCCTTCTGAAAGCTGGAGACAGAGTGGATAAAGACTAATCTCAGATTCTCCCAAGCCTGTAAGTCTTCAAATGCTTTAAGTATCTGGATCTCAAAGACAGGCCTGAGGCCACAGAGGAAGTTTGAGTCAAACCTAGAAAGTTAGGATGCATTCCCAGACTCCTCCATCAGTGCTGGATCCACTGGATGCATTTTGCAAGAGCTGCTCAAAATAAGCAACATGGAAACTTGTCTGACTGTTACTATTGCAGAGCCGCTATGCAAGGGAGGCACAGCCATAAGTGTTAGTGTGTTTGGGATATCCTCTTCATGGGTATATCGGAGGTACCTGCAGGAACAGGCACACCAGGCTCCCACATCAGGATAGTGATATGCTTGGTTCTCTTAATGACTGGTCTCTTCTACATTAACTGTAGGAGGATATAGCCTATTCCCCACCAACTCAGATTGGCAGAGTATTTGAGCAGATGGACCCTTGCTGCAAAATGTAGCATATAGGCTTAGCTGATGTGATGGAGACACTTTAACATGAAAAAGTCATATGATGACAAAAAGGAAGGAGGGAGCATGTGTTTGGCCACATGCAGAGAAACATGTAGATTTTTTCCCTGTTGCATTATTCAGTATCTGTTTTCATGCACTTGGTTACGTTTCAGCTTGACTCTGTTCTGCAGTCTGGCATCCCAGAAGGCAGTACACTTCTTACTGAAGTGCAGCAGCATCTCCATTTCCATGGTCCATGTGCTAGGTGCAGCTGGTTTACAAGTCACCTAGCATCAGAGCGTTCTACAAATATTATTGCTTCATTGTCAGAAAAGTGTTTTGAGTAACACTAGTGATGATGGACAGCTGTTCCATAAAGAAAAAAGTGCATCAAACCTAGTTAATTCATTTAAACATTGGGTAGCTTTTTGGAAAAAAAAAAAAAAGCAGCAAAAGTTCCTGTTTCAGTGACAGATTTATAGTCATTTTCTGTGTGGCAGCTGAACATCAAAGACTCCAAAACACTTTCACATCAATTGGTCTTCTATGTTGCCTTAAAACAACATGCTGTGAATAGGCAGGCAATGTAAAGAGACGACATCAAAGTCAGCGTGTTATAATATTACGGCCAGGTAACAGTAACTGATTGTTGAATATGTAATTGCTACACTTACAAAGAATATATATCCAGAAATGTGATCTTCCAAATAGGCAGCGTTTCATGTACACTAATTAGGATTACTTTTGGCAAGATATACTTGAGTACAGGTCCACTTCTAAAACCATTATTCACAAGCACAGTTCGGTTAATAGGATAGGAAATGGAGAGGAGGAAAAAAAAAACCCTTATTAGCTGGAATGACACAGCCTCTCTAATGGTTATATCTTCTGAGGTTTTCTCTGGGTTGCCTTAAAGTCCTATCTGTGTTTGCCTGTGGCTATGCTAATTAGCGAGGAAGACAAATTTGGAAATACAATAGAAATTTATTTTACTTCATACTCAAATCTCTTATATGCTAGGTTAGGTACAGCCTGTATCTGTCCAAGAATATTCAAATGCATGCACACATAAAGGCTGGAGCCAGGTGTAGATTAAAGAAAATCCTACCCTTCGTTAATTGATCCCTTACAGCAGCAATGAATGGAGCAAGTGTGGGATTTAACCCCAAACACGTGCTCATTCAACAGTGCAGTTAGGCAGAGCTGAGAATCTAGCCCTTAAAAATATGGAGAATTCCATGATAAAGTTATAAATATTGAGCAGTGTTTTCTAAAGAGAGAACAGTAACTAGTAAAGCAGCTTTTAATGCCCATTAGAAAGCTGTTTGATATAGAAAGGTATCTAACTTCCTTCCCTAATTCCTCCAATGAACAGTGTGAGATGACATTATCCAGTCTACTGAGCAGAGTTTTCCCCAATGACCAGGACTCATTTTGAATCAGAGAGGCCAGGGATGATTTTATTCAAGTTGCTGTTTTAGAAGCGATCTGCCAAACACAACAGTCTGAGCTTCAGGACTCCTTCAAGCACAGTATAGTGACAAAGCAAAAAACAGAGCAAATCTACAATTTATTGCATGTTTTTACTCTCACCCCAAGTTATTCAGCAAGACAGTATTTGATTGTATAAAGCCATGGTATCAATCTAAGGTTATTATACAATTCAGTCAGCAATATTCCTAAAAACAACCCAAACACAAAACAAATCCTTCTGGACTATACCTGCATACAGCAATGAAAAATATTTATCATCTGATATCCAGACAGTTCAAAAACAACATAAGTCAAGATTGTATACACAGTAGAGTGAAGTTAAGCTTTCAAATCTGTATATATTAGAGTTGCTTCAAAAGTTTTTCATCAAAAATAACTTCTGTTCAAAATGTCACCTTAAAGCAGCACTTTCTCCTCTTAAAACTAAGCATTCATAAGTATCTTGTCCATGGGGAAAAAAGCATGTTTTCCCAAACAGCTCTAGAAGAGAATCCCAGGGGTGGGTTTTTTTTTGGGTTTTTTTTAATTTTCTTTCTTAAGGCAATGATGCCTCACCTTTATTCTAATGAATCCATGATTCTTTTCCTAATACCGAGAGTCCAAAAAAAAGTGGTTCCATTTTGAAATTCTAGAGCAACCAGCAACTCCTGCTGTAGTTGACTAACTCTGAGACCACAGCAGAATTTTGCACAAAAATCAGTTCAGGCTCATTTAGAACTTGCAGGCAGTTAAAGGGTTTAACCTTATTTGCTCATTGAATGAATAATAACAATAGAGGTGACCTCTGACCATGACCCAATAATCAGCAAGTATAGGCGTTCGTAGGGCGAAAAAAAAGTAAATTCCAGAATTAAGGCTTTTTGCAAGCACCACTATCCAAGTAATCACATAAAATCTACATATGCTGGGAGACTCATGGTTAAAAGTTTTCTTTGCTGCTTAATGCCAGAATCACAGACAAAAAAATACTGAGAAGCACCACCCTTTTAACACCTGCAAAGCAAGTAAATCCTAATGTAGATTTGGCATCTAGCTATTTTACACACCACTATTGACATTATTATTTAACTTACAGCAGTGCTCTGGAGACTGACTCTCTCCTCCTACTGTACTACAGCAATTAGCAGTTGCTGATGCATTTAAGCTAACAGCCCTCAGGCTCACAGGAGCAAGGGCTGACTGATGGTATTTCCAGTGAGGCAGTCCTTACTTTGGGATCTTGCTCCTCTCCTAAATGAAATATCCTTCACACCTGACCTCAGAATAGGTCTAAAAGTTAGTGACACGTTTATTCTAGAGTTTTTCTAAGAAAGGTGATGTAAGTACCAGTGCTGGGCTGTATGACAGGTATGAGTTTTAAAGCAACCTTCTATGCTTGTAAGGCTCTTTCAAGATGCTAAGTTCACTGTTACTACCATATCTATAAGAAGTATATTTACTACTCTAGTTGCAAGCTGGCTTATGTTTTAACCTCTAGATGGTAACATGTACTAAGCATTCTTGCCAACTACTGTATACGACAGACTGTGGTTAAATACACTGACTGCAATAAGGTCTCATATCATCGATAGAAGTATGTCTCATGACTGGGACAACTGCCAGCATTTACATAGGTGATACGGTGCTATACATATTCCAAATGCATTTTATTCATAGCTCAACTTTCTGAATGGTTCATGCAAATGCCTACCTTCACCATAATAAAATCCAAACATGCATATTGTTAAAATCCCTATAGAAGGGCATCACTGCAAAGAAAATTGCGCTCAAATCATAATGTAAAAGATAATGAAAGCTTCACGTGGAGATCAACACAAGAGCACTAGTGGTGATCAGAGCTTTGTATAACATCATTTACAAGTGGTCCTTGCCTACAGGGCTGGAGCACAGAGCATCCTTTCTTCTTTGCTCTATGCACCCATTGAACTTCAGCCTCCCCAGCTGTTCTGTTCAGTATTGTGATCCAGGCTGCCATTTCCCAGCCTCACACTTCCCAGCCTCCCACCCTTACATAAGACTCCTTCTTCCTCTCTCAAAGGTCATGCAGAACTGACAAGCAGCTATTACATAAGGTAAAAGAATATTACCTTATCAACTTTCTTACACAGTCCTTCCAGTTGTCTTTCTACCTTTCAATGCACTTTTGACAGCCATCATGCACCTACTCCCACTAAACTTATTTACATTATTTGCCAAGGGAAAAGCTCCACAAGCTGGGGTTAAGTTTCTTACAGTGACTAGAAAAATGGCTTTACCAGCATCTTCAGCAAGCAAAAAATTAATTTTGCACTGCTGTATGATCCCATTGCTCCTGAAAGCCCTGGTTACTTCCAGCCATTCCCAATTTAACATTGCTATATGTTTCAGACTGACCAAATTTAGCTTTGTGACATGCTAGAGAAATTCTGCATTCTTTTTGGCAAACCACAAAGACTGATGTAAGGGGAAAGAACCGTTATCACTGAGGATCCCCAGCAACAAAAATCCATTAACATCCTAAGTTTTGCTTTCAGAATTAAGGATAGTGAACAGCACCACAGAAGCCCTGATGGTTGATCTGTCACCTTCAACCTGTCAGCTGCTCATACTTAGCATTTGAAGGAAATGAACCTGTAGACAGCAGTATTCATCTACTCTGCACTGCAGGAGGTAATCACATAGATATTCTCATATTGGAGGTCCAGGGCAAATTGTGAGACTAAGTATGTCAGAGCTTTCTCATTCACCCCAGGTCTGCAATGCAACTTTAATATTAAGGAGTTAAGTCAATAGCTGCTCACCAAGTGAAACTGCTTCAGAAGAAATACCTCTCTGTTGCTCAGTACGCATTAAAGAACAGGCTTGCAACAAGATTTGTGATGGAATGGCCTAACAGGAGCCCTAGGAACACTTTCACTTGGTGAACACCTTCAGCTGATGTTTCACAGTGTTCATCCTGCTCACCTGTCCCTTCTGTGTTGTCTGCCACACAGGCCCAGCAGCTGCACATGCTTGATGCACCACCAGTGAGAGGATGATTCTTGTGAGGTTGTTGCAAACCAGTTTATCCATTAGGGAAAATGCTTGACATCTTCTAGCTTAGGCACATGGCAAGAACAACCATAAATAAACAAGAAAGCAACAAGTCAACCCGGAGGGGGGGTGGGGTGGGGTGGGGTGTGGTGTGGGGGGGTGTCATGTGGCAAGAAGAGTTTGGAGGACCTTGGTGTTAAACTTGGTTTAAAGTGAGAAATCAAAGTAACAAGTCATAATGAAAGGGGGGTTGTCATTCATCCATATTTAAAAGGGGTTACAAACTGTGTTCTTTTTATTATAGATGAATGACCACTGCCTGGACTGGTCTGCAGTAAAGCAGACTTTACAGGTAAACAGACTTTCATAAAAATCTGTGACTATTTCTAGAAGCCTAAATTGAAAGGCAGCTCCATTTTTTTTTTGGTGTGGATGTAGTTACCAAAGTTATTTAGGAGAAACTTCAGTGCTAGTTTGTGATGATAAAAAGAGCTACAATAAAAAGGAAGACCCAAAACCTCTGTATGCAAGACCCATCTCTTTCTTGACAAAGACATTTAAAGAAATCGATTCTAATTTCTTTCTGAAGCCCATACTTTAGCAAAGGAACACAAAGCCACAGATTCAGTTTTCTTCTTTGTATTACAGTATTATATATACTGTCCCTGATTTATTGTGGTTTGAAGAGAGGGCAGAAGATAAAATGGATTCTGATAGACTGAGAGACAATTTTTTCCCAGGGTTATACACACGCACAGTTCTTACTGAAGTCTACTGGACTGCTGTTCACTTAATGAAGTCAGATGAGGCATCAAATGGCAGCATCATTTGGCAACTAATCCATAAGGCTTGGTATGCAGACAACAGCCCCGGGAACATATATGGACATACATTTTCAATTCTCCATCTTTCATCACACAGCACTGTGCAAAAATTATATTCTGCATGTTTGTAAGGGACGGCTGAACTTGGAAATACAGTCTCTGGTGATATGCAAATGTAAAACTCCCACAGCAGCAAAAAATTCACTCCTCCTGCATTTAGATACATTTAAATTTTTGACTGTATCTTATTAGAACTTGGTCTTTATCCTTCTCCCCTCACAGAAGACAAAAAAAAAAAAAAAAAAAGACAAAACCTACCCAATTCCTCCTTCAGATTTGGTTTAGCCTTCAGTGGGAGTCAGAGCCTAAATAAGGGAACAGGGTAGGATTTGATCCTTTAAAGCATAGAGGTCCCATGAATACTGTTCTGTTGCAAGACTGTCATGTTAGGTTGGAAAAAACCCAAAAGTAACAACTGCCACAAGTGGAGGATTGCACTAGAATTAGGTAAAGGGGGAAGTCTCACAAAAAGATGATGATACTGGCAAACACCATTAGGAATGTCTGCTGTAGTCCTCTACAATCCTTTCCACTCAGTGGAGATAAATTGGTACTTCCAGAGCTGGAGTCAGATGACTTATTTTAGATGGCCACTCTAGGATGAGATGCCTGCGCTTGCCCTCTCAGTGGGCTCTGCAGTGCTTCCATTTGAGCACCTAAATTCTCTTTCCTAGAAGACTTAATGCCACAGGAGCAACCCAGGAGATTCTGCCTGGGATTCATTTAAAGGAGCAGCTTCACTATCACCTTCATGCAACACACGATGTTAAGAAGATGCTTTAACTTGAAGAGATGTTCAGAGGCTTTATAGAAATAGGCTGCCTCTGCCAGTTTTCTTGGGGGTATAACTGAAGTGCAGAGTAAATATGAGGTACCCAGGTACTTAGTAGGACAGTAGTAAGGCCAGGAATTGATCTCAGCTCTCCTGAAATCCAGTACTTCTTCTATTAGTGCTCATGCCTCTTCAGGATTATGCAGTTTCTTTAGTTAAGAGCTTCAAACAAATCACTGACCTGTCATATCAAGACCCTGGGGAGTTTAAGGCAACAAAACCAGATGGTATTCCCACGATTACCAGAAATACCTGGTTACCAAGTACCCACTTTCAAAACAAACATAAAGATTCCCTCACTCTTAGCAAGATCTACTATGATCAGTGCTTTCCACCTGAGTCCCAAAGAAACTCCCTCTGTCACACAAATTACACTGTGCCACATGGTCTTGCATTTTAACTATGCTATGCAACTAACTACAACTGATTTAGCAACACCTAGGTCAAGAAGATATATGCCTTCAACTACCTGCAGCCAGTGAATAGTCCTTGGAGCTTCAGCAGCAAATGTCACAGGTCAGAGCGTTTTCCACACTGCCCTCCCACAAGTCAGAGCTAAGCCAAAGTACACCACCTGTTACTATCTCTTGCTTTCCCTCACACCATGAATAATCAAGTTGCAGATAAACTGACCTTTAGGGAAAAAAAAATAAATTAAAAAAACCCACAAAGTAGAAACAACCTTTCTTTGGCATTTTGTTCTTCAGAAATTCCCTGCCCAAGGCTTTTTTACAGCCTGTGAGATCAGTATGACCAAACAGGCTCCTTCAAGCAGGTGTTAGCTAGAAAAATACTAGACATAGTATTTCAATGCCTAGCGTCTTTGAGATAAACAGCCATTTAATAACATCTCTTCATGCATTCAATGTGGTCTTTTCTACTGTTTGTATCCATGTTTAGTTTGGCTTCCTAGATTGGCTTAGAGACCATGATGTATTATCAGGCCTTTCACAGATAACTGGTGATCTGTCATATCCATATTTTCTTGGGTGCAGCATTCATCTAAATATTCTCACTGATGACTGTGGATTCTTCATTTAAACTTAGCTTCTCTTTGCAAGCATATTTTATTATAGCTTTACAGCATCAACATGCAGGAGGACTGAAAAATGCCTGTGACATCATGGATGCTTCTGTTAATTTTCTGTGTGTACATATCTATAGAGATTTCTTTAAAATATCCATCTATATGCCCACAGATATAAACACTTCCTATTTTACAGGTTATATGTTACAAAATAAACGTGTGCATCTGACTTTCATAGGGCGATCCACATAAAATAGGATTCTTCCACTGATAGGAAGAACTCAGATTTGTTAACTTACACTCACTCCTTCAGGGTCTTTTCAGAAACTGTAACAGTGGTCAGGACATAGAACAAAGGGAACCCAACTCAGTCCAGTAGCAGTAGGAAATACTTTGAAACATTTAAGCACCTTAATTTTCAGCTGTGTTTTGTGTTAGCTCAGTTCTGTCCTGTAGTAGAGCTGGAACAAACTGCCACATGATCAGCTGCAGTTGAGCAACACCTTAGGAAGCTGCTGCCACCACTTGCATGCTCCCAGTTCATGACCCAGTGAGACCCAGTATCTGTCTGGATGCATACAGATTCACCTCTGAGTAATTTCACCTCTGGGTGCCTACCTCTGGGACAGCCTGCAACGATTCAGTGCTTCTTATCCAGTCTGCAACCCATGTACTTGTGCTGCCTCTCCATAGAAACCAGAGTTAATTAAAAGAGTTAATCAGAGGACTCATAATGGACAGACAACCAGGTGGGTATGGAGTTTAAAAAAAAAATCTGACACATGTACATGGACAACAGAGTTTCCATTTTAAAGCAGAGTATCCTAAGTTTGTCCACACTAAAGCATCCAGCATGGTCACAAACTTGACATCTTGCCATTTAGACCACATACGAACCTCAGGTTCTAGAACAAAAACACCTAATGGCACGCAAAAATGCATTAAACTCTCCTGAAAGCCAGCCAGGTACATGCACAGTTCCTACAAAATCTGCAATTTTCAGCATGAACATTCCTCCACCTTCTAAAAAACCCAAGGCCTTATCTATGCACCCATCTGCACCTTTTTAACTATGCTTTTACAGGATGGACATGTAATGAATTTGCTTAGAGTTAATTAAAACCACAAATATTGCATTACTGCATGGGAAGGAACAGCAAACGGAAAGGAGATAGCTGACTGTCTAGCACACTGGCATCCCTAACCCATTCTGCAGTGATTGTATGAACCTGGAGAGTGACACATGCACAGTGAAACAGCCATCAAAGTCCAGATTGATCAGTACCCAGGGTGCGTTGCGGGACTTAAGGCTGTACCTTCCATAGAGAAAGAAATGCCACTGTCCAAAAATCTGTCACTATGAAGGTGGTAATGATTTGTGTTAGCAGAGCTATTGGAAAGCTGCCTGAATTCTGGCCCATTCAGCAACGTACTTGAAACCTGCTGGGGAATATGCATGATATAGAACTCCTGAAGTTTACATCTGAATTAAGAGCAATGTTAAATGTGCTCCAGATTATTTAGGGATAAAATAGTTTATTGCTTTTTTTTTTTTTTTTTTCCAGAAAGCAGAGGAAACCTGTTATCCACTCTGCTGTCAGCTTTTTATTCTCCCTCAGTAGGGATTATTGAAGTATTTATACATGAACTTGGTTGCATACATTTTCTGACTAGTTGGTTAATGAAAATAATGTGGGAAAACATCAGATGAGTACTTCAGAATTGGGGAGTTACCACTATCTATATTTTCATGGTGTATACAGTGGCATCCCAGGTACAATCTTATTCAATACTTTCTTTGTAATATTATTTCCCAAGGAAAAGGAAAAACAGTTAGACGAGGGACTTGCTTCATGCTGCAGAGGACAAAAATGTTTAACTGTTGTGCATCTTTTGAGCAAAAATAACATTGCCCTTCTCTACAACTCAGAAGTTGCACACTTTTCATCAAGAGTTTAGTTGAACTTGGAAACAATGACTACAAAAAGGTATCTGTGATTAGCACCATTAATGCTTATCTGTTTGCCTAAAGAACTTTCACCCTTCAAAAGAGCATAATGCAGGTGAAACCAAATACTGAAACCAGCCTCTATAAGAGAGGACTGAAACAACTAGCTGAGTAGGGACAGCAGCATTCACCTAGTGTCTAAGTTCAAGAGGATACCACAGTTCAACAAGAAAGGTATTCTGCAAATAAGGCACAAGATACAGGAGAACTACAGCAGCAAGGTAGTACCTGAAATACAGAGACACACATAAGAGACAGGATCAAAAAATTCTATTGTTGTCCTTTCACAACTATACAAATGGAAACAATCACTATAAAACACGGGGGAAAAAAAGCAGTAATGTTCAGAGCCCCATTTTGGGTTGAGCAGCCACATCATTACACTCCCAAATATTTTGGTTTTCTTTTTTCTTTCTTAAACAAGCAGACAAATACAATGCTTTCAGTTCTCAAGATAAAAGATAGATGACTATCTGTTGGATAAAGCCTTGAATCTGACTTCTAACTGCAGCTAACAAATGCATTTTGGAAATACTTGCACCCTTCCTCAGTTTTCAGGATAATTTCATGGAAACAGGGTTTCCTCCCAGACAGGCAGGCAGATCCACCAGCTCTGATTTAGGTCACTCAATTTAGAGCACATGCCTGGCCTAGGCTTCTTCAAATACAATTTCCTACTGGAGACAGAATCAGATTCATCTGTGGAAGGATTTAGGAGTCATCTACATCTGTCTCCGTTTGCTGATCTCTAATAAACAGACTCAACTCCAGGTTTGGCATCTCTTCTAGACTGCTTTGCTGTTCACTGTGACAACTCATGACATGTACAGAAAGACCCACAGAAAGACCCAGTTCCTTTTTCAACTTCCAGCCAGTTCTTGGCATCAGAACTGTCATGCTAATGAACTGATCCCATTCAATTTACTTACTTCCTAGAAGGGCAAGTTAACAATCAAATTCCAAACTCAGCTTACTGAGCCTGTCTCCAGATGGATAATCCTGTCTGTTAGGGATCAACATACTTGGCTCTGCTCCCATAACAGTTTCAAGCACATCTAGCTTGGGGGGAAAGTGGGGGAAAAGTCTACTCATCATCTTCAGCCTAACGCACATGAGGGAATTACTAGTTCCCATCACCTCACTGAAATGGTGAAAGATACAGACATGGTATGGTTTTCATTTGTATCTTCTCTATGACAATACCACGCAGATTTTTGCCTGTTGCCCTTTGATTTTCACTTCCTTGCCCATTTACCACACACTTTTCCTTGATCTTTTTTGCAGCTGGCTGTCATCAGCCTCAAGGAAAGGGGCTGGCTACAGTGCACAGTATGCTGTTGCACATTGGTTCCTTGTAGCCATGCTATATCTGACTCTTTCTCAGGAAGGAACTCAGCCAGTTACTGTCCATAGTGCAGGATGAATTAAGCATCAAGCAACACGGATGATCCAAAGTTCATGCAGATCACTTATGGCTATTTCCTTTAGTGGGGTGCAGATCACAACATACGAGAGTGTAGAAAAGATGTAGCCAGACCTTGGATGTGGCATAGTCATTATCTATATGAAAGAAAATATAGATATGTGAAGGTCCTTCAGCCTTTGCCTGTTTCTCTACAGCTGACCCACTGCCTGAGCCACTGTTTGTAGGAGGTTTTTATAAATACAAAGAATTAAATTTAAAAGAGCACAAGAAAAGCCTCAGAAATAGAATACTCTTTATCTGTAATCTTCATCTCTTTCATCTCTTCATTTCTATCCTTCAGGATTTCCCTCCCATTTTTAGATTTACAGCAAAAATTATACTGCTTGCTTTAATAGCATATACATTTGATTCCTTGAAACTTTCCAGTTTTTATCCTAAAGAAAGGCTCTAAAATATGGACTAATTCCTGCTACTGTCAAAAAGTATCAGTCTCCCAGCTGCCCATTATCTTCTTTCTAACATAAGCTTCTCTTGCCTAAATATTTTAGTATGTTTTCAAAAGAAAATTTCTCTCTTCTGTCACTCAGATGTGTGTTATAGGGTATGTCTTGTCTGCCTCCTGACTGCTTTGTTGATTTAGCCTTAACTGCTAATCCAGTCTGGGTTACAAAAGCTAGCTAGTTCTTGTTCACTTTTGGCTAAACTCAGTCTTTGAATCCTCCCAGATGCTTTTTGCTATTGGATTTCTGAAGCAACTAGAGAGGGAATAAAACAGATATATTAGTTAAGTTGTTTTACCTCTAGTCTTGGGACTGTTGGAAAAGCAGGTATGTCAAAGTAGAGTAATATGTTTTCTCCCAAGTGGTTTGAAGCTAATCCTTGGTACTAGCATCTGATCTCTGACACACCTGACCCATGTTGGCTGAGGATGTGTAAAGCAGAGACTAGAATGGGGACTAGAAACACAGCTTTTTTTCATCCCTTTATGAGAAAAAAATGGAGGCAGTTTCTGCTGAATTATGGTATAAAGCTAGTGCTAATTAATAATAAATGTATGTATGATGCTATGATTACAGTATGACCACAGAAGTGGAGCATTGCCAGGACATTCAAAACATTCTCCTCTATTCTTCTCTGTCTTCAGCCCACCAGGAGCACCAGCTTGAGTTTTCTCAAAAAGTTCTCTTATTTTTCCCCTCCACACAGCCTCTTGGCTGTAACAGTTTCACATTGAAGCTTGTCCTGGTATAGAATAGGTTACTTTTGATCCAGTGACATACCAAGAAGCTTCAACCACCAGAAGCACATGATTAGCAGATTTCCAGGTCACATCTAGGATTTTAGTTGCCTCTGGCAGCTAAAGACTTTGGCAACTAATCTCCCTCACCCCAAGTGCTCTTCCTTTCTTGAGGTGAGAATTTATCAGCTTACAGCATTCTGAGATTTTTTTTTTTTCCTAGTGGAAGTATATCTTTTGAAAGAAGATGTTGAAATATGTAATTTTTCAGGAGGTGGAAGGTAAACTCTCACTTTGTTAGGCTTTACTAAACAAACAAACAAACAAACAAACCACCCCCCAAAAAAACCACCAAACGCTCTCAAAACCAGACTATTTTTCTACAATAGATTTTAACAGAGTAAAGTGATGTCTGAGCACGGACAATACTGACCACCTTACAAAGTCACAAAACATATAGTCTCAAGGATATCCCAGGCAGGTTGACCCATCATCTACAACACAGGAAGTTATCCACAATAAACTTGTGCTAATAAAACTGTTGCACCTATACAAAACTCCACTCAGAATCCCTGACCCTGGTTTAAGACATACTGATAAAAACTATTACTCCAGTAACTGCAGCTTTATTCTATATAACCTTGTGCTACAGCTAAAAGCTGACTGTTCATGTATATTATGGATACCTATGTAAACTGTTTTATCATTAGATTTGCCTAAGATGTGCCTATACGCTTATTATCCATGCCATTAGTACAGAAAGAAGAGATTGAATAGTTCTCAAGTATCTTAAAAGCTCTTTCGCACTGCATAAACTTAACAACTAGAGACACGGATACTGTATATTTTCTTATACAAAGCAGATTCTAGGGTAGGTGAGAAAATCAATAGGAGAAAATAGCGAGTGCATGAAGAAGGCAGAGAAGTGACAAGTACAACTGAATTGAGATGTAAAATAAAACTATCAAGAAGATATAAATTGATAAAATAGAGATGTGTGACAAATAGGCATAGCAGCCCTCAGTACTTACTGTCTGTGGTTTGCTGGAAATCTCTATTATGAGCAATCATGTATGCATGATTCAGGGCAGATTAGAGAGAGATCCAGCAGTGGAATTAAATACTTCCTGACCAGATGAGCTCATAACAGCATAAGCAACTTTTCCTGTCTGTTAATACTGCAGATCTTTGAATTAGTTGAGGAAAAAGCAGTCCTGGGGAAATTCATATCTGAATGAGAGAGTTACCATAGATTGATCCTGTGGGGTCAAAGAACAAGACTAGCACCAGACTAAAAACCAACAACAAGCAAAAAAATCATATACTAAAACCCACCAATGTATTGCAAGACAAGAAAGAAAATCTGAAGAGAGCATCTTTGGTATTCCTGAATCCACAGGCTCCATAAATGCAGTTTGATTGGGATGAGGTTCTGCACAGCTTGGCAGATGCTGTGAAATTTCCCATTCTAACGTGTGGTGCTGTAGCTCTGCTCATCCTCAGCACAGGGAGCATCAGATCTCCATACTCACAACCCCATCATGCAGGCATGAAGCCCAACTTATAACAGGAAGCAAATTGGCTTTCAAAACTCTTCCATTCACGTCCTGAGGACAAGTTGCCAGTGATGCAGAATTATGTGTTGGCTGTTCTATAAACATGTTTTAGAACAATCAATTAACTTGCATTGAAAGGACTCAGCATTGGGGCCAGTTTTCTTTAATATCTTTATCAATTATCTGGATGAGGGAATCAAGCGCACCCTCAGTAATTTTGCAGATGACAAATTGGGTGGGAGTGTTGATCTGCTTGAGGGTAGGAAGGCTCTACAGAGGGATCTGAACAGGCCGGATTGATGAGCCAAGGCCAATCGTGTGAGGTTCAACAACTCTTGCACTTGGAACACAACAACCCCGTGCAACGCTAAAGGCTTGAGGAAGAGTGGCTGAAAAACTGCCTGGCATAAAAGTACCTGGGGGTGTTGGTCAACAGCCAGATGAACATGAGCCAGCAGTGTGCCCAAGTGGCCAAGAAGGCCAACAGCATCCTGACTTGTATCAGAATCAGTATCAGAAACAGTATGGCCAGCAGGACTAGTGAAGTGATCGTCCCCCTGTGTTCAGCACAGGTGAGGCCACACCTTGAATATTGTGTTCAGTTTGGGGCCCCTCACTACAAGACAGACATTGAGGTGCTGGAGCAAGTCCAGAGAAGAGCAACAGGAAAGGAAGTTGTAGCAAGCTGGGTGTTTGTCTCTTTTCCAAGTAATGAGTGATAGGACAAGAAGAAACTGCCTCATTTTGCACCAGGGGAGATTTAGATTGGATATTAGGAAAAAATTCTTCACAAAAAGGGTTATCAAGCACTGGAACAGGCTGCCCAGAGAAGTGGTTGAGTCACCATCCCTGAAGGTATTTAAAAGATGTGTAGATGTGGCACTTAGGGACATGGTTTAGTGGTGGACTTGGCAGTGTCAGGTTTACAGTTGGACTCGATGATCTTAAGGGTCTTTTCCAACCTAAATGATATGTTCTATAATTCTATGAAACTTGTTTAAATGCAGACCTCATGCCAACCCGGTATGTTAGTCACTGTGCTAGCATGGTGCAGTTGAATAACAGATAATATGAGCACTACGATCAACTCCCATGTGAATTTCCTGCCATGTCAGTATAAGATAACTTGTTTGAAAACTCATGTAAATCTTACAGTGAATAACAGGTTATGAGGTTGAAAACAGAAACAAAACTATCCACTGATCCTTTATTAAGGTTGTGGAGCAGTAACTGGTTTAGTAGTTGTGTTCACAGACAATAGACTGGTTTATCTATTTACTAACCTCTAAAAAAGGTCACAGTTCCCTACTGGAAATCTCTGTCCCCTCATTTACTGTGGCCACACAATAGCCAATTTGAAATTCAGTACAACTGTGGGAACATAAACCTCCAGTGGGAAGCTTAGAGAGATTAATACCTTTGGTTTTGGCAACTCAGTTACAATGTGCACTTATGAAGCACAATTAGCAGCCCCAGATGTTAATATACTATGTCAAAGGGAAACAGACTGTAGATGGAGCATGTGGAGATGGATAGTTCAGCTCTCCTGTCTGTCTGTCTTTGAAGTCGCAACTACTGAATCCTTAAGTGTCCTTACAGCTTTGCAGCTGGTAAAGCTTAATGCACAAGGAAAAGGCAGTTTTCCTAGAGCTATTTAAATGGATCTGGATTTCTTTCACAGCATGCGTCAACTACAGATTTCAGTTATGCCCTTCAGTCTGAGCTGGATGCTTGGAAGCTGGGATGTTTGATGGTAAAGAACAGAGTTATTGTTTTCCATGAGGACGAATGAAGCTACAATGAAATCAAACTGATGAAAATTGGCAGAGAATTAACTTCTGCAGATGATCCTGGCTCATTTTATTCAATGTTTCTCCTCAGCTGATGTGACTATTTAGATGTTCTCCTATGAAAAGTAGAGGGAAAAGAAAAAAGAACAGGCACCAGCTTTGAGGAAGAGGTAGCAACCTAACCAGTTTCTACAGGACAGCCTCTTGTGCTACTTAAAGTGCAGAGGGGCTCCTTTCAGTTCAGTTTGTCGTCCAAAAGCTCATCTAAACATTAGAGACTTGCAAAATATGCACATCCTCAGCAAGTCCTGTTCTTGACTGTTGTAGAACTGCCATCTTAACCCTGCAAATCACCTGTTGGCCAGGCCTTGGCTGCTTAGCACTACCTGGGTACCTACATAGAGGCGGAAATGCTTCTTGGAAGAGCAGCAAAACTCAGCTCTTGGTTCTCACTGCTTTGCCACACCCCACTGCTTGCTCAGCCCAGAATCCAGAAGCAGCATGAATGTGGTTAGCAGCAGGATGAAGGTGAATATCCCTAAATTTAAAGGTCATCAGGAGTGCCTGACTTCAAGTAGAGTGAGGGTTAATGCTACCCTAACTACATCTCAGAAACAACACTTACCCCTCAAAAAAAGGATCTCTCCCCAATGCCTTCACTTGTGCCTCAAATTAAAAGTTGAGAGAGTTAATAAAGGATTAATACTATTACACTCAAAGATACAGCTTTTCATCTGTCTCAACATGCTAACATCTAGAGATCTTAGCACTTATTTTATGTTAGTTTATTTGAAAAATATTCTGCATCATCCCTTGTCATTCTCAAACTTCCTGCATTTATTCAACTTGAAGCCAATTATTTTTCTGAAAAATGCACAAATAAATACATAATTGTATCCATTTATGAATGAAAGCCCCATTTAAGCCACACACATGCAGGTCTGGCAAAGCGTCTGCACTTTAATCTCATTTTCTTTTCTTGTCTGTTCCAAGAGCTCATCTTTTTGTTGTGCTGAATTTTCTCCAGTTGCTAAAGCCATCTCTACTTCTCAGAGCTTCCCTTGTCATTTCACTCCCTGTCCTGGTTTCAGCTGGTACAGAGTTTATTTTCTTCCTAGTAGCTGGTACAGTGCTGTGGTTTGGATTTAGTGTGAGAATAATGTTGATAACACACTGATGTTTTAGTTGCTGCTAAGTATTGCCTAAGACAAGGACTTTTCAGTTTCCCATGCTCTGCCAGTGAGGAGGTGTACAAGAAGCTGGGAGGGAGCATGGCCAGGACAGCTGACCCAAACTGGCCAAAGGGAAATTCCATACCATGGAATGTCATACTTAGTATATAAACTGGGGGGAGTTGGCAGGCCCAGGGGCAATCACTGCTCAGAGACTGGCTGGGCATCGGTCAGTGGGTGGTGAGCAATTGCATTGTGTATCACTTGTCTTTTCTGGGGTTTACTTATCTTTTTTTTTTTTTTTTGTTATCTTTCATTTCATTGCAATTATTATTATTATTATCTTATTTCAATTATTAAATCATTCTTATCTCAACTCATGAGTTTTACTTTTTTTTCCAATTCCCCTCCCCATCCCACCAGGAGGAGGGGAGGAGTGAGCAAGCAGCTGCATGGTGCTTAGTTGCCAGCTGGGGTTAAGCCATGACACTCTCTTCCATTGCCATCTAGGAAACATAGAGTATTTGAGAATTCTGACCTCATTAATGATACCTGCTCACCAGCTACTTAGTTTTCATTCATAGCTCTTTGTAACAAGGTGAAAGAACTTACACATTAGCCTAAATGGTGATTTAAACCTGCAAACATTCTTTAGGTAAAGGAAGAAAATAAACAAGTAAACTCACACTTGTGCAGAAACACACCCAAAAAACCTCCAGAAACCATGTGGTAAACTGCTACAAAGTTCTAGGTATTGCTGCTTTATTAATTGTTCCACTGATTCTTAAATATCTTTTTTCTTCACCATACATTTTTTTTTCACTGTACATTTTCTTTACGATACGAAGACAACAAAGCAAGTAACTAACTTTCTCCTGTAAAGGAAGCAAAGTAACTACACATTGCAGTAGCAACATAACACCTCTGCAGTAGCACTTGTGGATGAATCAGGTGAGTACTTGACCAGGCTAGAAGGCCCTCACAAATAAGTAGGAAATTACTAGCCATGCTCTGAGATATTTGTAACCAAAGACCAGGTGCACAAGACACTCATCCTCTGTAAGGATTAGGGCAGAACAAAGGCATAATATTACCTACTTTGCAATGGCAATTCCTTTCATATCTTTGTGACTTGTGTCTTCAAAGCAAGCTGAATGATGTATCATGTATTTATAATGGTAGGAATCAAAATGGCTTTCTTAGATCAGTGACACAAACCTGATGAATGAAGGAAGATCTATGATCCCTTTGCCCACCAGTTGCTTGGAGATGCTTATGAACAAGATACAAATGGATAATTATCACCGACCTCCAGGAGCTTACCCTTGACTTCCCTGTTTAGCTACAATGGCAGAAGTGAAATGGTTTCCTACTACCTTTCAAGAAGCAGAGAAATAACCATTTGTCCCCTCTGGGAGTGTAGAGGATTCCTATATTGAGAGAAATGTGGGAATCTACCTGGGAGGCAGAAGAGGTTGGAGTACATTCACGGGGCTCGCACATGCACTGTGATCTGCACCAACCCAAGGGACCAGTCAGAGTCCAAAAATAGGAAAGCCTCAATGTGGCAGCTGGGGCACGGGGCTTGCTGCCTGCAAATACTGCTGACTGCTACTGATGCTGCGGCAATTCCATGTCAAAGGCTACAGCAAGGCACAGCAGAGGCAAGAGGCACCAAGTGAATGTTTCAAACAACAGGTCCAAAAAGGGGAGGAGAAGAAAAGAAGAATTAGTTCTTCCCTCCCCCAGAGAGGAAACATGACTGCCTTCAACCTTAGGAGTGAAGTCGTTTCTATGATTATTATTACCAAAGAAAACCTGACTGGTTTTGCCCACCTGCACAACAGGACCCTGCCTGTGTCTTTGCTAGGATTGGGCTCTCTGTTTTGCTCTGTTTTTCAACAGATCATTAGGAGTTCAGTTTTACCATAACAAAGAAGGAAGAAGTGACTTATGTGGCAGATAATTTCCAGAGCTGAATTTTATTTGTCAACTTTTTCCAAAGTTCCTTCTGCTTCCCATTGCATTGGCAGCCAAGTGCACACTGCCTAAGGTGCTCTGACTCTGATACACAGCACACATAAAAATGGAGAAACAATAAAGCAGGCTTTTAACTCCAGCATTCAGGAAAAAGGACAAGGAGCAGCATGGTGGAAAAAATTATCTGTTCAAAGTCTCCATAAGGGCACACCTTTCCAGGGATAAAAAATGTCCTCAATTGTGGATATGAGCACTGCTCTACCATTTGCTCTTTCCCCCTGTTGTGCACCCAGCCTTCAAAATTCTGCTGCCAGTTGGTACTTTTAATTTAAAGCATATTCATAAGTAAAGAAGTCTCCCCACCAGGTTCATTAAAGTCCCGGGGTATTTGGCAAGCCCTGTAGCAAGAATTAAATGACAAATATGCCTTTGTATTTGAGCTCTCAAGCCACAAATAAATCAAGCTAAACAGGCTTCCAAAATTACCTCTTCCCCTCTCAAGTTAAAGCTGAGCTTTTAACAGTAGTGAGAAAGTAAAAAGTGTTTCTTTTAGTGTTCATGGTAGCTGCAGGTTACTTTGCTTGCCTTCAAATGGTCCCTTTCATTGTGAAAACACTGTATGAGCTGCCATTATCTCCTGATAATGAGGGACAGAAGGAAGTTAAAAGACCCCCCCTATACACTTGTAAACGGCTACATTTGTGTGTACATCACCTTCCTATTGTTTATTGTCATTAAAATATATCTGGCCACCCATCTGTTTTTAAACTAATAATAACCCTTAATGCTTAATCCTTAATGCTTAATCTTTAAATGCAAAGTGCATTTAACAACCAGCGTTTGTAGCTGAGAGAGCGTAAGTAATCTTCAGCTTCCAGTTGATCAAACAACATTTAGGACCCCCTAGTTTCTAATTCCCTCAGCTGGCAAAGCTCTGATCTCAGAAACTTGCACATTTTATAGAGACTCTGCTAAAGTTTCTTAAAGCGGGGTCTGTAAAAAAAGAAAAAACCCAAACCCACATACCACACCCACTCACATGCTTTGCTCACACTGCTTCGCTGAGATCCATTTCCTGGGTCTCGTTTTTCATAGAGGTGCAAAACCAGCTGTGCCAGTATAATCAAGAAAACACGGGAGAAAGTGTTAAACGGTGAAGAAGCTGGAAAAGAGCAGAAGGAGATCTCCTGGCTTGTTCAATGCAGACACAGTATTTTAGGAGTACACAGGCAACTGTATGTTTATTTTGATTTCCTTCCCCAGCTTGCAGGTCAGCAAGTTCCTGGAGCTTAGTACTCTGAAAATATTATGAAATAAAACTACTTCACCCACCCTGAGGCAGTCCCTTGACAGAATGAGAATGATTCAAGGACTTCAAAGGTATGCGTTTAGTAACTCCTCTAGGACCTGGCATAAACCCATTATCAGACGTTTCTGAGTCATTTCGTCACCTGCTTATTTGATTAGAAAAGGATTGATATTGCCAGCTAGCAATTTTATCCTTTCCATTCCCAGGCTGTCCCTTTGTAATTGTAACTATCCAGTAGGTGCATTTCCAATATGCATTTGATTTAGATCTGATATATTCAACACAAGTGTGACGTTAGCTAGCCAAACTAGTAATTCAGAGTTTATGCCAGGTTTACACTAGCTGAAAGATAGACAGAATCTAATTCAGAATAAGTAAGGTACTGTGAAAAGACAATATTGTATTTAACCTAATGCAACAACAGCAAATTATCCTTTTACCATTGCAGGGCAGCAAGTTTATCAACGGTTCATGATGGACATTTTTGTCAGAGTTCTGAGAGCCTCAACTCAGATTCATCATGACACCAGTTTTACCCAGCATGGTGATTTTGTTAACAGCCATCCCCCTTCTCCATGTCAATCTTTAATACTGGTAAGGAAATAAGGAGCAGTCAGAGAAACAAGCACAGTATCAGCATATCTCTTATACCGAGCATAATGTACCTGATAAAAGAAAAAGCACTTTTCCAGAAGGAGCCAATTTTTATCATTCCATTTAGGATGTTATTGAAACACATCCATGCATCTTAAGATTTTTATTCTCTATTGCCAGGAAAACAAGATGTCTTGAAGTGTGTGTTACATTTCAGAAGAGCACCAAACATCTAGTTTTTTAGGATAGATTTTCATGTTTAATACCTAAATGCTTTCATGGAGGATATATTCCATGCAAGTCAGTTCTACAACTATCTGTCCTATTGGGCAATTTGGTGGCCTTAGAATAACTCACAATGTGTTGTTTAGTCTTCGTAATTTTAATACTTCTAATGCTTGGTTTTCAGGAACTACTAAGGAAGAACATTTGAAGCTGCAAAGTGGTTGTTTTGTTTTGTTATTTTTAGAAGAAACATCAAGGACCTGATTCTATTATTCTTACTGATAAGAAGTTGTACCATCCACCGTAATAAATGTGGTAATACCAAAGGTACCTGGGGAGTTCTTGTGTTCAATGTGGCTAAGAAAATATCTGAATCAAAGCTTGATTGAACTTTGAAACCTTAATATACCAGACTCAATGAAATGCAGTCCATCAGGTATAAAGCAGAGGACTATTTCCCCTGCTTTAGGTGCAGGATTTTGTTGATAGTATTCAATATCCAGCCCTTGGCAAACTCCCTAACTCTTGAATGTAGTGAGTGCACAAGAAGGGTAGCCAGTAGAGAGTTGTTTCACAACAAACCTGTAGCTTTTGTGCACCTACCACTCTACTTGGATTTAAAACAGCTCGTGTTACATGAAGCTTCAGCAACTGGAACTGAACAAAATGACACAGGTTGCATAGCTGTCTAATCATAGTCAGAATCACACCAACACCCAGATATGCACTATCATTTTCCCATGCATAGTCCCCTCGAAATCAGATTGCTCATGTAAGTAAGTAGAATGTGCCTGAACGGCTTGGGCTGCAACGTACAGTGGGAAAATAGCAATCTTGGCTTCTGTCATTTTAAGAAAGTAGTACCTTTCTTATGATAATTTCTGATAGCAAGACAAACCCATGACAGTTGTTAAACACCCTGTATCAAGGGAGTAACAGTAAGTGCTAAAAAGGGTTCATTTAAACAATAAATTGCTTATTTGTAAGCAAACAAGGAAAATTTGCGGTTTAAGCAACTGCTTTGGAATACAAACTAAAGTGAACTCATAAAGTTGTCAGCACTCTGTAAAATAGAGCTCTATAACACTGTTGAGCTGTGAGTATAAACTATGTAGGAACCTCAGCCCTGGCATGTATTACATATGCATATTAGTATCTGCCTCAAGGTAAAACAGCAGTTTAGTGACAAGGATGGGTAGACAGCTGTATATATTTTTTTGGAGAAAAAACACTGAAGGTCAAAAATGTAATGTAACTGGAGTGAGGATGGGAGGAGAATGGGGAAGTCAGAGAAGCAGAAGACAGCCTGAGAACATGAGGCACATGGCAGCTGAATGTGGATGACCCAGTGGTTTATGAACTCCAAATTGCATATTAAAGAATGTGTACACAGTATTTTTAAACTCTAAAGGAGTGTAAATCCACACCTGCTAGCAAGATACCCATTGGACTGCAAGGCCAGTAATAGTTCTGTCGCACACAGGGTTTGAAACATGACAGTCACTTTGTATTATAATCTTCTGCCTTCCTAGTTCTGGCAGAGAAACAAGGAAACTCATTTGCTTTGCGCTATCATTGTCATGCTGCCATTTATTTATTTAAGGGGAAGAAGGGAGAAGACAAATTCAAGGTAGAGGGTTTCCTATCAATCACTGGCTCCTCAGTCAATCCAGAAATCTGCAAGCCTGTCATTTAGTGCTCCTGAACAGTTAAAGCTCCTTCCAGAACAAAACTAGTGGGGTCTAAAGGAGGACTTCTTTCTTTCAGGATACTAGGAAGTATCTGACTTACCACAAGGGCCTGGTTACAATCAAGCTTAAACACGAGAATTAAAAGACCATAAATCATTTATGCAGGTAACAAACATCATGTCATACTAGTCACAGATTTTCCATGTTGCGTTCATAGTAGGAATAACAACCCTGCCTGTTTTTCTATGTCACTTTGTAAAGAGTACTTCAGTTTAGAAACAAATTCTACTTGGCCCCTTTGTATTGACAGAGTGACCTAGAGAAGGATGTGATGTAATGCAAAACAATTTAATCTTGGACCCCAAACAAGGCATTATCTCCAGGCATGTGTGAGAGACTGAAATGTCAAATGACTGTCTCAAAGCTTGCTTGTGTCTGTGCAAACCTCAAGGACAAGCTGTGGCCTTTGGATTAGTCTAAGGAATCTCACCCAAGGAAGCCAGAGTGTATCGAAGGATGCACCCCCCCACTCCCTTGCAGTTGCATTGTGAAACTCCTTAGATAAGCCTCAAAGGGGGAGACCGGACTGAGTGAAGCCAAATGTTCATCACTGGCTCCATCGTGTAGCCATTTGTGGCTCTATTGTGTACACCAGTATACTGGGTCTGGCTGAGCCAGAATTGGTTTTCCCCTGTAGCAGCCCTCATGGTGCTGTGTTTTATGTTGGGAGCTGGCAGAGTGTTGACAGCACACTGGTGTTGTGGCTACTGCTGAGTAGTGCTTACACAGCACCAAGGCTCTTTCCAACATTTTTCCCTCCCAGTGGGACGGAGTGGGCAAGGTCTTGGGAGGGGACACAACCAGGACAGCTGACCCGAACTGACCAAAGGGATATTCCATACCATATGACGTCTGCTCGAGTATAAAGCTGGGAAAAAGGAGGAAGGGGGTGGGGTCACCCTTGGTCCTCCGAGGCAACCACTATGCGTGTTGCAGCCCTGCTTCCTGAGAAGGCCCGACATCGCCTGTTAATGGGAGGTAGAGAATAAATCTGTTTTCTTTGTGCTTCCATGCGCAGACCTTTGCTTCGCTTTGCTTACATTAAAACTGCTTTTGTTTTACCCACAAGGGTTGGGTTTTTTTCCTATCTTATTTTCTTTCTCTTTTTTGCCCTGTTGAGAAAAAAAGGGGGAAGGGAGGGAAGTCATAGAGTGACTTGGTGGGTACCTGGCATTTAGCCAAGGTCAAGCCACCACAGCCAGACACCATGCATGCATTGCTAATGAACTGATAAAAGGTGAGCATTTCTGCCCCAGAAGCTGGATGATTGCTCAAGAAGCATGAAGTCAGCAAAAACCTGTGGGACTAGAGGAAAAACTAAAGGTGGTCAGATATGCTAATCAGCTGATACGATGAACTTAAAAGCAACAGAAAGCTTTACTTTGTGTGCACCCACCATCGAAGCTAGATCTGTGTGCACCCACCACTGAAGAACTGAAGACTGAGGACGAACAGGATGCCACTGGATCCATGGTGGTGACTATTCTTGCAACTCTATTCTGGATGCTTGCTTGCTTTATTTCTGTCTTTTCCTTCCATTCTGTCCTATCGCTACCCCTCTTCACTTTTAATAATAAAAACTGTTTTGGGTGTACGGTGTTTGACCTCGTTTGTGTCTTAATCTCGCTCTTGGGATCATATCGAAACCTCCCCCGACATTGGATCGAGACAGCATGTGTGTGCTTGAGAGCAACGTTAGAGACAAATCTGAATCATCATCAAAACTGGACTCCTGAGATGGGAACTTCAGCTTTTCTACCTGCAGAATTAGTAATGTAGGACCAGAGACTGTCAAGTTTTCCTGGAGCATTAAATCTTGCCTTCTAACTTTCAGGACAAGTCACACTACATAACTCCCTTCCAGAATTGTTGTTTTCATACCAAATATATATCAGGATCTAGCTGACCCTGCTCTGAGCAGCAGAGTGGGACTAGAAAATACCTAGAGGACCCTTTCAACACCAACTATTCTGTGATTCTGTGATCAGAGACCAAGCGTCAGCTTCTTCATAAGCAATAATCATACTCAAATATAAGAACTTGGATGATGAGAAACAAGCTTTCCAAAGTGCCCCAAATTCCTCTTTATTTTGACTAGATATCACAACGTACTCAGAATTACTAGGATATTCACCAGCTACTCGAACAATAACAGCTGCAGGTCTCAGTTTCATACACATACCAGAGATAGCACTGCTAAATTCTCTCTGCTCTGGAGACCATATATTACTTACTCTTAATCTGTACCATTAAAATTAAAGCAATGGTAAAGAAGATCTTCAGAGGGGGTGCTGAAGGCAATGCAGGAAAATCTTGAAACTTTCCTTTCTTCAAGACAAGCCACTGAACCTTCGATTCAACGGGTGCTAGGAGCAACTACACCCCCCCCCCCCCCCCTTCTGTACCTGCTTATCCAGCTGTCTCTGAAGTAATGTAAAAATCTCCTGACTGTGTTCTTGTTCCTAACACATTTAAGAAAGTTTAATAATACTTGGTGACTTGTTCTTCATATTTTTCTTTGTCCTTTCTGCTTCCATTCTGAAGTATTATTGTGTTGACAAACTGTGAGGTCTTCACCACAGGACAAGGTACGAACAGGAAGATAAAACGCTGGACATTAAAGTATCAGGTGTTTCTGCAAAGAACCCGGATGGTTTCCTTTTTTCTTTTCATCTACTTTTTTTTGTAATTTTTAAAAAAACTCTACTACTCAGGCCATAGGGTATTTTTCCTCAGGTCTACCATTTTCAAGTGTCTAATTCCTACACCAGACAGCACAAAAGCAAACTGAACACTAACCTAACTTCTGGAGAGTGAGGAGACTGGTGAGACAAGATTTTTCTTGCTGTCTTCAAAGAAGCAGTAGAAAAAGAAACTGCTACAACTTTTCCTCATTCATCTCCTTTTTGAATGTCACAGAGCAGGTTCATGTCATGTTTCACTGCCAGCCTATGGATTGCACTTCCCTCAAAAATAATACTCCTCTTCATGACACCTGGACAAGCTTATCTCTCTCAGATGGAAGACTTTCTCATTTGAGGCCTTGCTGTTGTCTCCACTAATGCATTGCCTAAAAAAACCTGAATTCTACAGACTGAAAAATATCTTCATCCAGGCCAGACAAATAGAAGTCATACCGATGCCTTTGAAAAGATTCTCTAACTAGCCTGCAATCCCCCTCTCCCACTACGCACCAGCTTTTTAATAAAGCAAGCAATTTCCATCTCTTGCTGGCATTCAAATTCTTACCCAGGAAGGTACAAGTAGCAGACTCTGTTATATGGCCTACATCCCTCTAATAACATGAAAACCTTTCAATGCAGATGACCTCAAATAATTCATTGGAGTAACAACTGTGCAACATCCCATCAGCATGTAGTAGGTGCTGCCATATTTGTTGGCAATGGCTGCAAGTTTTCTACCAAAACTCCTCCTCCAGCAGCCGATGACCACACAAGCAAATATCTCAGATTTGATATTTTGTTGCAAGAATGCAAATTATTATTATTTTTTCTTTTTTGACATTTGCTTTGGGGGGTGGTGAGGTGGTGGTATTCTTTTAGTTATTCAGTTATTTTGCTAGTCCTTCATTGCACACAACTTAGAGAGTTATTCCAAGATCACATGCTCTCCATGAGGCATGTGATGGTCTTGTCATAGTAGAACACACACAACAACCCCAAAAGAAAAGAATTGATCCCACATAGACCAAACCTTCCTACCATTGCTGACAGGACTTGGCTAACACAGCAGGACATGGTTAATATACAGACGTCAGCAGTAATTGAATGGTAATTTGTAGTAGTTGATTAGTTGTTCTTGCATAGGACTGTGGTGGCACACTTTTCACTGCTCAGGCCCACGGGGAAAGCACAGGTCAAGAAAAGCCAGTAAGGTGGGGTGAAAAATGCTTGTGTAATCAAAAGGTGGAGAGGTTCATGCAGGATATTAGCCAAGCTATTTCTACTGCAATTTCAGATTCCAGAAAAGTTTTATCTTAATAAATATTTATTCTAGACTATACTAGATTTACTTTGTACAGAAGATAATCACTGTCTGTGGGTGTGATTTATAAATCCCATGCATCTGATTCTTGAAACACCTATCCAGCAGCATATATGAGAACAAACTCCCTGTACATGTAGCAGCTACGCAGACTGTTGCTAAGTAAAAAGATGGCATATGCTATGCACTCTCTTCAATCTCTGATTCAGTAAATCAGGCAGCAAACAAAAAGTCAATGTTTATGAGAACTTAATTACTCAGAGCACAAAATAGCTTTTCCCCTTGAGTAATAAAGGCAGTACATGATTAATATCCATGTCCTATCAAACCTTTTAGAGCCTGATTCTGATGAAAGTCTTGCAGCAGACGTGGACCCCACCAGCAGAGGCAATAAGTGACTGAAACCTTATTCTGTGACTTAGCATCCCATAAGTATCCTCAGTGGTGTTTTAACCTCTGCAGTTCAGCAGGCCTTTCTTTCCATCCTGATCTGCGCAAGCCTCTCAATAAAAAGTCCTCAGGATACATGTAGATATCCATACTCTCAAAAGGAAGGAAATAATAGTCTACATTCAGTCTACATTTATCTCAAAAACCAGTGATGTCATTAGGGCTAACAATATTTTACTCTGGAATTGGAGCAGAGTCAGAATAATCACACAGCTGGTTACCAAGGCCCAGCCACAGCAAGCAGACGCTTTTTAAGTCACCATAACTCAGTTATGTTCAGTTGAGAACTCATACCCATACTTTCAGGAAAGGAGTTGTAAAGGAGATGAAAAAGAATATTTGTAAGGAATAAGCCAACCTTTCCAGCCAGAGACCAAAGCTAACAGTGAATCAGCATTCATTTCATCAGGCCCATGGACTGGATTTCCTTCTACTCTGCTTACAACATACCAAAAGCTCTACAGCTTTCCATGCAAGCTGAAGCCATTTTGCCTTTCACTAACTTGATTAGTAATTCAGTGTGGAAGCAAAATGAGCTGGATTTTATTTAGTGCAGAGGGAATCTCTGAGATTATTAGGATATAGGAAACATTTAATTCAACCTCCTAGCATCAATGGCTACCTGGGGTATTACAAAAACCTTTAAAGCAAGGAGGTCTTGTTAGTGTATAAGGAACAGTGACAACTAAAAGATGTAATACAGTTTCAGGCACAGATTTTCACAGCTGAAGCAGAAGACCAGCAGTATTCTTACCTGAATGCTACAGCTAAGGACACTCCTTTTTTTCCACATGGGAGCAATAAATTCATCTGCTAAAACAAAAAAGGCTACTGAGTCCTATCTAAACCTCTCACTAACACACATAACTGATGTTTGATGGGTTGGATTCCAAAAATCACTAATACAATATATTGAGTTCAGAATTAAATCTGAGCATAATTCACTGATGTGTTCTTAGTCACACACTTCAGTGTAGAAATTAAGGTCAGTAATTTAGCCTATTCTTCAGTTCATTGCTTCTTACCTTTCTAATGTTACAATTTAGCTGGCTTTTCTACATCAATCCTTCAACATGACAGACTGCGATCACTGAATGATGATTCTTTAGAGGAGAAAATAAAAGACAACCTCAGAGATGTATAGCTATTATGCACATATAAACGCACAGACCTCTTAACTTTAACTGTCTTTCAAATTGCTTCTCATCAGAGGTGTGCAGTGGTTTAACATGTAATATGCAGCCTGTTGCAATGCATGGACAGATATTCCCTTGTCATCTCCAAATGTGATTACCAAGTCCCTTTTTCTTTTTTTTTTAAATAATTAAGACGAGATGGTCACAGGTAATTAGGTGAAAAGACAGTCAATGTATGATCTCCAGCAAAGTGTAAGTCTTGTAATACTGATCTCCACTGCACCTGCTTCTACAGAAATTAAGCACTACCAGGTAGATGGCATAATACAATATGTAAAAAAAAATATTAAATCTAAAGTGCTTTCTTTCCACAAAAAAAAAAAAAAAAGGAAAAACTACACAAATAACCAAACCACAAGAAGTTCTGTATGAGATCTGAACTTTTAAGATAGCAATTTGTTTCTATGCATATGGGCACTGTAGTTCAGATGCCTTATGTCTCTAGTATTTGCTCTATCTTCTCCCTTGGCAATACTTGCAAAAAGAAAGCTCATCTTGCAGGGAGATATGGGCACCATGAGATATATAGGTTGATCTCAGAGCTCAGAGTCCTGAGGAGAAATGAAACAAGGCATCTGTGGTGGATTGACCTTGGTTGGCTCAGCAAGCCACTCTATCACTCCCTCTCCATCAACAAGACAGGGGGAGAAAAATACAACAAAAAACTCATGGGTTGATCTAAGGACAGGAAGATCACTTACCAATTACCATCATGGGAAAAACAGAATTGACTCAGGGAAATTAATTTATTGCCATTCAAACAGAATAGAATAATGAGAAATAAGAATGAACCCCAAAACACTTTCCCCCATCCATTCCTTCTTTCCAGGCTCGACTTCACTCCTGAGTTTTCTACCTCCTCCCCCCAAGCAACATGGGGGGATGGACAATGGGGGTTTCAGTGAGTTCATCACACATTGTCTCTGCTGCTCCTTCCTCCTCATATTCTTCCCCTGCTCCACAGTGGGGTTCCTCCCAAGGAGACAGTCCTCTGTGAACTTCTCCAACATGAGTCCTTCCCACAGGCTGCAGTTCTTCACGAACTGTTGCAGTGTTGTCCCTTCCACAGGGTGCAGTCCTTCAGGAACAAAGTGCTCCAGTGTGGGTCCCCCACGAGATCACAGGTCCTGCCAGAAAACCTGCTCCAGCGTGGGCTCCTCTCTACAGGCCGCACTTCCTGCCAGGAGTCTGTTCCAGCACAGGCTTCCATGGGGTCACAACTTCCTTTAGGGCACATCTACTTGCTCTGGCATGGGGTGCTCCACAGGCTGCAGGTGCATGTCTGCTCCACTGTGGTCCTTCGTGGGCTGCAAGGGGAAAAACATGCATCACCATGGTCTTCACCATGGACTGCAGGGCAATCTCTGCTCTGGCACCTGGAGCAACTCAACCTTCTTCTTCACTGACCTTGGTGTCTGCAGAGTTGTTTCTCTCACATTTTCTCATTCTTCTCTCCCAGCTGCTGTTGCACAGTAGTTTTTACCCTTTCTTAAGATGTTATCACAGAGGTGCTACTAATGTCACTGATGGGCTCAGCTTTGGCCAGCAGCAGGTCTGTCTTGGAGTTGCCTGGAACTGGCTCTGTCAGATATGGGGGTGGCTCCTGGTGTCTTCTCACAGAAATCACCCTTGCAGTGCCTTCCTGCTACAAAAGCCTTGCCACATAAACTTAATACAGCATCTTATATAAAAATATTCCCAAGAGACACCACAGCAAAATTTCCCAGAATTCAGATTTTACAGTAGAGATTAATGAAAACATAACCTTTGTCCCATCCAGAGAAGATGAAAGAGGAAGAAAGGTCACCTTAAACTTTGTTTTCTGGAGTTATAAACACAGAGGTGAGCACAAGGAAAGGCAAAACTGGCACAAATATGTCATTCTGCCTCTGGCAGAAGCACAGGAGGTATCAAACAGTGGTGTGAATACTGATTGCCTAAAGTGAATGAAAAGAGAGGACAAAGAAATGAACAACATGGAATAGGAAAGAGATGACAAACTATGAAGCAGGTGGGTATATAGTAACCTTGGAAGATGCAGGGCAGAACTCATTGAGCTCAGTTCTTCGTGCATCTACTTTCCTAAACCCCAACACAGCAGCACAGAGTCAAGTGCAGAACATCCCTTAGCTGAAATACTTAACAAACCAAATCAAAATGCTGTCAAACATCAGAGACCTGTAACCCTGTTGGCTGATGCTTCATTGTTATTTTCTTTTCCTCAAGATTTTAATTATTTGCTAATTCCTCCCGGGAAATCTGTGTCCTAGTTTTCTAAGGAAACACAGGACTTCATAATTACATAAAACCCTGACTACTTCACGGTTAAAGAAGCAAACTTCACTAAAAAACCTATGAAGTTTAAAATGGTAAACAAGTAGGAGCTAAGGGCATAAAGATTAAAAGGAGGGATTTATTATTCAGAGCATTAATAAAAATGAACACAAAATAGAATGTAAAATGCTCTTACATCATTTTAGGTCTACCATAAATGTAGTTGATTTAGGAGGGGGCCTTACTACCCAGACTGGGAGACAGGACACCTCTACATGGACTACTGTGGATTTTCATTTAAATTCTGTCATGCTTTTATACGTCCTCCTCTACAGGCTGGGCTTCTATAAAGAAAACCAAAGTAATGAAAAAGTTTGTAAACTGCTTTAAAATGCAAGCATTTGCCACTCATGACACAGTGATCCCTCTCCATTGGCCAGAGCAAGGTCAAAATTAACGCAAAGATACGTGGCAGCCTGTTTGCTTTCTGAACAAGCACCCGAGTGAACAGCAGTGTGTTGTTCAAACTGATCTGTCCTTTGAAGCCTACAGTATTTTAAATTGTCATTTAGTACCACCTCTCCTCCTCCTTCCTTTTAGCTATGCCTCTGTTTCACTCCCAAATTTATTTTATTTTGTGGGCATTCTTCAGCCATGATTCACTTCAGGATTACTCCACATTTCCTTCTATTGCCCCGTACCTGTAGTTCTAGTACAGGAAGGATGACTTTCTGTGCCACTGATCTGTAACACATGTTTCCTTGTCATCTTGCATGAGTCAAAGATGGGCTTTACAAAGAAAGGTCTGCAATTCCATATTGCAAATCTATTTCTGTCCTAAACCAGGGGGAGAGGGGACAGAGAAAGACTGGAGGGGAAGAAGACATAGGGAGAACAGCTGCCTTGATGCATTCTATTTTTTTTTTTTTAAGCCATGCTGAAAGAAACAACCAGTACATTCAGAATGCTCTCTTCTCATCTCTGAGCAGACCAAAAGGTTTGGGAAGCATCCTCTTTGATCTTGAAGGTTAACAGATCTAGGGTCCCAGAATGATATATGAAGGACAGTCAGGCATATCATGCAGAGGTCCTTTCTGGAGAGACACTGTTCCTTCCATCAAAATTACCACAGAGAGTCTCTCAAAATTCCCACATTTGGTGCTCACAATTTCATAGAATCAGAGAATGGTTTGGGTTGGAAGGGACCTTAAAGATAGCCTAGTTTTAAAATACCCTGACATCAGCAGGAACACATTCCACTAGACCACGTGGCTCAAAGCCCCATCCAACCTGGCCTTGAACACTTCCAGGCAGTAAAGAATTTCTTCCTTATATGTAATCTATGTCTACCCTATTTCAGTTTAAAAACATTACCCCTTGTCCTATCACTACACTCCTGATAGAATCCCTCCTCATCTTTCCTGTAGGTCCCCTCGAAGTACTGGAAGGCCACTATCAGGACTCCCTGGAGCCTTCTCTTCTCTAGGCTGAACAACCCCAACTCTTTCAGCCTGTCCTCATAAGGGAAGTGCTTCAGCTCCCTGATTATCTTCATGGTCTCCTCCAGACCTGCTCAAGCAGGTCCATGTCCTTGTTATACTGGGGTCCCCAGAACTGCACAGAGCATTGCAGGTGGGGTCTCACAAGAGTGGAGTAGGGGGGTAGAATCACCTCCCTCGACCTGCTAGCTACACTTCCCTTGATGCAGCTGAGGATACAGTTGGCTTTCTGAGCTGTGAGCACACACCGCTGAGTCATATTCAGTTTTCCATCCACCAATACTCTTAAGTCCTTCTCCACAGGGCTGCTCTCAATCCACTCATGGCCCAGTCTGTATTTGTGCTTGGGATTGCCTCGACCCATGTGCAGGACCTTGCAATTGGCCTTGTTGAACTTCATGAGGTTTGCACGGGCCCACCTCTCAAGCCTGTCCAGGTTCCTCTGGATGGCACATCCCTTCCCTCCAGCGTGTCGACTGCACCACACAGCTTGGTGTCATCGGCAAACTTGCTGAGGGTGCACTCAATCCCACTGTCCATATTGCCAACAAAGATGTTAAGCAGCGCTGATCCCAATGCCGACCCCTGAGAAACATCACTCATCACTTCTCTCCACTTGGACATTGATCCATTGACCACAACTGTTTGAGTGCAACTATACAGCCAGTTCCTTATCCACCAAGCGGTCCATTCATCAAACCCATGTCTCTTCAATTTAGAGACAGGGATGTTATCTGGGACAGGGTCAAATGCTTTGCACAAGTCCAGATAGATGACATCAGTTGCTCTTCCCTTATCCACCAATGCTGCAACCCCATCATAGAAGGCCACCAAATTTGTCAGGCATGATTTGCCCTTAGTGAAGTCATGTTGGCTGTCATCAATCACCTCCTTATTTTCCATGTGGCCTAACATATTTTCCAGGAGGATCTGCTCCATGATCTTGTTGGGCACAGAGGTCAGACTGACTGACCTGTAGTTCCCTGGGTCTTCCTTTTTAAAAATGGAGGTTATGTTTCCCCTTCTCCAGTCAGCAGGAACTTCACCAAACTGCCATGACTTCTCAAATATGATGAATAGTGTCTTAGCCCCTTCATCCAACAGTTCCCTCAGGACCCGCAGATGCATCTCATCAGGTCCCATGGACTTGTGCACCTTCAGGTTCCCAAACCTGATTTTCTACAGTGGGCAGTTCTTCATTGTCCCAGTCCCTGCCTTTGCCTTCTGTGACTTGGGCAGCGTGGCTGGAGCCCTTGTTGATGAAGACTGAGGCAAAAAGGTCATTGAGTGCCTCAGCCTTCTCCGTATCCCAGGTGACAAAGTCTCCCTTTTCCTTCTGGAGAGGACCCACATTTTCCCTAGTCTTCCTTTATCATCGATGTACCTATAGAAGCTTTTCTTGTTGCCCTTGATGTCCCTGGCCAGATTTAATTCTATCAGGGCTTTGGCCTTCCTAACCTGATCCCTGGCTTCTTGGACAGTTTCTCTGTATTCCTCCCAGGCTACTTGGCTATGCTTCCACCCTCTGTAGGCTTCTTTTTTTGTGTTTGAGCTTGTCAGGAGCTCCTTGTCCATCCATGTAGGCCTCATGGTGTTCTTCCCTGACTTCTTTGTTGTTCCTGAGCTTGGAGGAGGTGATCTTTGAATATTAACCAGCTTTCTTGGGGTCCTCTTCTTTCCAGGGCTTTATCCCATGGTACTCTGCCAAGCAGATGCCTGAAGAGGCCAAAGTCTGCTCTCCTGAAGTCCAGGGTAGCAAGCTTACTGTGCTCCCTCCTTCCTACCCTAAGTATTTTGAACTCCACCATTTCATGGTCACTGCAGCCAAGGCTGCCCTTGAGCTTCACATTCCCCACAAGCCCCTCCTTGTTGGTGTGAAAAAGGTCCAGCATAGCACCTCTCCTCATTGGCTCCTCTGTCACTTGGAGAAGGAAGTTATTATCAGTGCATTCCAGGAACCTCCTGGATTGCTTATGTGCTGTTGTGTTGTCCCTCCAACAGACATCGGAGGGGTTGAAGTCCCCCATGAGGACTTGTGAACGTGAGGCTCCTCCTATCTGTCTATAGAGGACCTCATCTGATTGGTCCTCCTGGTTGGGTGGCCTGTAGTAGTCCCCCACTACAACAACTCCTGTCCCTGCCTTCCCTTTAATCCTGACCCATAAGCTCACAGTTGGCTCCTCATCCATCCCCAGGCAGAGTTCCATGCACTCCAGTTGGTCACTGACTTAGAGGGTGATTCCCCCCTCCTCATCTCCCCTGCCTGTCCTTCCTAAAGGGTCTGTATCCTTTCAATTCAACACTCCAGTCATAGGAGTCATCCCACTATGTCTCTGTGATGCCAATGAGATCGTAGCTCTGCAGGTGTGTGCATGTGTCTAGCTCCTCTTGTTAATTCCCCATGCTATGTGTGTTTGCATAGAGGCATTTAAGTTGTCCCCCAAAGAAGGTGACTTACTGGCTGGAACTCCTTTGTGCTACTCATTTATTTATTTATTCTAATTTATATAATTATCAGATACTACTAGAAGCAAGTTATTCAGAGACAGGCAGGTGGCCTGCTTATTCCAAACAGGCCACGAAGTTGCATTTTTGTGCTTTGCAGAATTTGCAAGATGTCTTCAGCCTCAAGGTCACTCCAAAAATACCTCCCTAGCAGCTAGCCAGCCACATGTGTGGCCAGCTTTATTTACACAGAACAATTTAATTTTACAGTTTTACCATAAAGGGACTAAAACCAGATAGAATCTGTAAGGCCAATCAATTTTGGTACCACTCTTAGTGGCTAAATGTTGGAATGACTTTTTCTTTTTTTAATAAACATTTATAAAAATTAGAAATCCTTCTAGTCACAAATCTGGTTTTAAAAAAAAAAGAAAAAATATATGTTTCCTGAGCAAGACAGAACTGCTTATGAAAAGATCAGACACAGCTCTTCTGAAATATAAGAGGTCTTTCCTGAGGTGTCATTCACTTTCCAAGCAAGTACTACTCATTACTCTAAATTTTAAAAAGGCGGGTTTTTTTGACCTGGCAACATACAAATTTACTTGCTGACACTGTGAAATGAACAGCTCAGAAGAGATAGGACAGGCTACGGACTGGGTCACAGCTGTGCTTGCAAGGAGAAAACCAGAGGAAGTCCTGTTAGATATTGATCCAAATTAGTTAAATTAAGCTGTAAAACAAGACCTTTATCTAATAAAATCTTTCAGAGAGGCTGTAGCTGAGCTGTCAAAAATGAAACCATTCTCAGTATAAGAGACACCCATATTGACAGCTATAATGGGAGCCTCTGTCTGAGCCAGGATAATAACTGTGCAACTGCACATAGCCAGTGGGACAGCACAGAGACTACCATGTGCATCCATGGGTAGATTGTCCTCTTCTGCTTACCCAAACCAGCTCTGGTGTGGTCTGAGGCTCAGGGAGAGACCCACATCTCTTGGTCACCTTCCTCTGGTGACCAGGTGCCACTTTGCCTGTTCTAACTCAGGCTTCCTCAGCAGCTCCCAAACTCTTCATATCCCTGGGTAAACACCACCACCTCAAGGGGGGAGGAGACATATAAAGATAGCAGTATTGAAGTCTAGCAACACTGCAGGTAAGAGATGCTATGAGTGTGCTTTAAAGCACACCATCAAACAGCCCCCAGATGCACATGCACAACCTTAAGAATCATCTGATGGCCCCCCAGGTAGCCTCAGATGTATGTTCTAAAACAGACACAATAGGTGGGAAACGAATTTGGCCTCAGAACTCCTCAAATACAGCAGGGTAAGAACAAACAGGGAGATTATGATTGGTTTAGGACATGTATTTCCCTTGATTTTAGCATGGCTTTGCTAGATTTAAACTAGCCCAAGCACAAAATGATTGCAGATTGATAGCAAAATTAAGGTCATAGGCCATGGTGGATGCAAAACACACTCCACACTGACACTGTAGTCAGGTTTGCCTCAAATGTAGCATCATAGCTCTGAAAGACATTGTAACAAAACCATCAGAACAAAAAAATACTATTATTTGGAAGGAAGAGGGTGGCATTTTCCTCTCATTTTACAGGGAAACAAATCAGATAGCATCAGGGGTGAATAAGCCCATTTATTTTTGCCTAACCAATGCCATAGGTAGTGAAGCACCAGCACCTGTGGTAAGTATGTAAGCAAAGTTGTCATTCAACCGCCCTGAAATAACGAGAGAGTAATATTGCACCTGTCTCCTGGAACTCTTTGTCTGTCCAATAGGTTTTACCTGTTATCTCCCTGCAAACGGCTTGCTCCCATACCGGTTCATAACAACAAAATCTGTCTTCACTTTGTGTTAATGGATAAAAGCCTCTCCCCTGTTAAGTTTTGACCTTTGGGTTTCCACTACAGAACAGCACCTAATAGACCTATATTCTGCTTAGGAGGATCAAGGGTGGGGTGGGGGTGAAGAGATGAAAATGCAGGGTTAGGTGGGGTTTTGGGTTGCTTTGTTTGTTTGTTTTCAAATTGGCATTTACAGTTCAATATGTTGGTCATTTAAGCAAAAAAAAAAAAAAAAATGGCCATTTTTGTCAGAAGTTACACTATTTCATCCTGTGAATCTCTGCTCTTGATCCAGGAAAGCCCACATGAGGTCATCACAAGAACCAAAAATTGTGACCAGTGGAGAATGTTTTCAGTCTTGTGAGAAGAAACACCACATTTCAAGGTCCGGTGTAGAGAAAATTCTCTCCAAAGCCACAAAGTTATTAAAAATAATTTTAGAGCAGAGGATGCTATTTTTGACTTTGTAACTTGTCCCTTAATGCTCCAGTGCAGTTATATGTGTACAAAGAAGCAGGAAGCTTGAATTTTCAATCTTACAAGATAAGAACACAAAATGCAGAGTATACTACTGACCATTCCCCTAAAGACCAAAATTCCCCAGCCCATATGAACAAAATCCCTTCCTTCTCCCCCCTCAACCCCTCAATTCCTCAGCCCTCTTCCGTGGCATCTCTGAAGAGCCAGCAGTTTTTAAGTCTGCATATACACAACAACCTCTAGTGATCAAAGAGGTAACTACAGATCATATAGGCAACAGTAACTTCTGTTAGTAGCCAGACCACGAGATCTCGTTCTCAGAAGGAGAAACACCAGGACCACAACCCTTCTGACAAAAATCCGAAGTATTTGTAACATCTAGGAAGGAGAAAAAGTGCTGGCAGCACTGACAGTAAAACTCTTGTAATTGCAGTGATTTAAAAAAAGAAAGTATTAATTCAATAAGAGAACCCTGTGGACCTAGTTATTCCTATGCATGAAGGAATAAGAGCCTGAAAACTCACTATCCCCAGCTAAAGAGACTTTTTTTTTTCCCAGTGGGGCAATAGCAGAAGAGACAGTTGAAAGGCCATAGGTCAGCAAGCACTTTATTACTTCTTAGGAAGCAGAATAACATGAGCAGATTTCTAAAGAAATCCTTGCTGGGTGCAGGGAATGAGCAGAAACCCCTAATCACTTCATGTAAGTGCCTTGGTGGAAAGTATACTTTCCAGGGAGCATGGCCCCAAACATCCCATCAAAGGTGATGCCAAAAATTTGTAACAAACCTGGTAATAAGAACTTGATTTCCAATTTAATACACAGATTTTATCCACTATAACACAGCTTTTGCATCAATTGCTTCTAGTGTCTGTATACACATAGAATGTTAAAAAAAAAAAAAAAAAAACCAAACCAAAAAACAACAGATTTTTGTGAAGTACTTTTAGCTTTATAGATGAGAAAGGACTTTGAGCATTGCTCCTGAACATATTTTTCATCCAGTCTCCTGCCTTGCAAGAGTGCTCTCCAAGTTATTAGCACAAGCTTCCTGTCCCTGAGCTTCAGCTTTTAATTTCCTTCATTTATTAGAAAAGCAAGTTCCTTGACATGGTTAGGAGGAATTGCACTCTGGACAGAACTTGTACTAATTCATCAGCTACAGAGGGAGCCTAAGAAACTTAGCATTTTAGACAGCTAAGCTTCAGGTAGGGTTAACCTCAGCTAAGGGTGGAAGAGAGTCCCAACTCTGTCTAGGATTTAATCTACAGTCTGGCCAGCCACTTTATCCTCTTTTTAGAAGTACACCATGGGCCTACAAAGCCCTGACCCCAGGGAGGCAGTCACTAGCAGACCATGGGGATGGCAGGACAATCAAGATCCCTAACAAATCCTGAATGCTGTTACCATCAATTCAACCAACCCTTTTACAGTTCTCTCAACCATAATACCATTTACACCATTTCACTAAAACTACATTTTCATTCATTTACACAAATGAAAAAAAAAAAAAAAACAAAGAAGCAGAAATCTTGGAAAATTTATAAATAGCTACAAATCACTGAATAAAAGTAGCATCTCTATCCTACTGCTTCATTTGCAACCCTTAACTACTTGAAAAAGATAAACTCATAAATTTCCTCAGAACATACACATTATTCTAAGCAGAGAGTAAAGAACTCATTTCACAGAAGTGTTAACACAGACTCAAATAAACCTTACACATCCACAAGTTAATTTTAAAATATAAATGTGTGACCAGGTGGGGGAGAATAGTTTGAGCACATGTTCAAAAAAGCTTTTGGAAAGCTCTACAGACACCTCTGTGCCCAGCAGATATCCTTACCTCATGCACTAACGCAAAAGGCAACATTTTTGCCATACTTCCCCTCTTTGGGAGAAGGGAAGAGACCATAACACCCCACTCACCAGGCTACAACCACCTCATGAAAGGAACGCACGGTCCTTTGTACCAAGGAACAAGTGAAAACAGGGCAACCTCCTGCAGCCCCTGACAAAAGAGAGGGACAGATGATTCCCCAGAAGACAACGAGAGAAGGTCTCCAGTCCCACTCCTTGGGGCTGGCTTCCCTAAGTGCACCAACCCCCAGTGCATCTGGGGCATCCACAGTTGTGAGGTTTTGTCTTAAACAGCTAAGACGTGAAGTACAAGCTCCAGGGAAAAAAAAAAATCTCTGTTATTTTAGACAGAGCTCACATCTAAAGAAAACATCTGGGAATAAAACCTTTCCCTACTCTCCTGCACTCTTTAGACATCCTTTCCTGTTCTTGACATCTTGAGGAAACTTTTCCAAGTTTTTATAACTGCTTTTTGGCTGGGTGTTGAAGGACCAATCATTTGACTTCTCCCCTTTTAGAAAACGGGTCTTTACTGGCCAAGCATCTCTCCACTTGTGACAGCTTATGTGAAAGAATATTACTACTACTATAATAATTTCCCATTTCAGGACTATAAATCAGATGCAGTCCCATTGTAAAGATCACCTTTTTGAACCTCTTTTCATTCAGGCTTGAATATCATTAGACAGTAAGGAGAGTCTGTGTGTGGCTTTTAGGCAGCAAGTAAATATTAATATATTGTGCTTTAATATGTAAGCTTGTCAAGGTGCTGCAATGGTGAAGTGATTTATAAAATGAAAAATCAATATGAATAAACTCTAGTGAATACGCATCATGGATTTATCTGTAGAAAGGGGTAATGAGAGACCACTTTTTTGCTGTCTCCTACAGCTACAGAATATAGTTCTTCTAATAGGAAAACATACTTTCTATTACAGTCCATCTGTAATAGAAATCTGGCATCCCATCAACTCAGAGAACCAAACAGAACCTCCCCTTATTTGCAAATTCACGTTTGCTGTGAACATAGTAATCAGAACTGCTACAGAATGAGGATCATGCTAACAAATTTTATTGGGTCATTTAATACTCAAATGTAGATGCTAATTCTCTGAAGAACAGATTCCAACCAGCTAGCATATTTGTGTGGTTTTTTTATTCAAAATCCCCAGGTCAATGTATTCAATACACTCAAAAATGGAAGGCTCATTTACAAGAAGAATATTCAGATATTAAATATCCACAGTATTGAGGAAGTGGCTGGATCTGGGATTTAACTCTGGGTCTGCCTCTGGTTAGAAAGCCATTGCTCTGAGAGTAGAAAAATAACTGGCATCCAATGAAAGCAAGCAGTCTTGAAAAATACATTTCAGAGAGCACAAGGACACAAACTGATGACACAAAAAAGGTACCCTCCCAAAAAAACCCCACCAACCAAAACCCTCACTTTTTAAATGTAGAAGTCAGAACAGGCTTAGAAAAACTGATTTTTTTTTTTTTTTTAATGAGTTTCATTTCTCTTTTCTATCCTGCAGGTTACCTTATTGCACTAGAAAGCAAACCTTGAAAATTTCCAGAACAGAAGATATACCACCATACCTGCCCTAAATTTCAGCTTCTGTCAACGTAAACTAAATCTGTGTTGTGGTTGAATTTAAAATGAGGGAGAAAAGTAGCCTTAGGATTGTTAGTATGAAACTCAGCTGAAGCATTTCCCTCTTTAACAGGAACACACCTGATGAAACTCTGCCAGTATCTGAACTAAATATCAGTGGACTCACCTATCTTCGTGGCAACTTTTAATTGTGTTTAGTGTCAAAATCCATTTCTTTCATCACCCTAACTGTTGCAGGTTCTTATTCTTTGTTTCAAGCCATGCACCTTTTTGTTTTATGTCAGCTCATTGGACCAAAAATGGTACTGTAAGTAGAGAGAAACAGTGTGGGAGGAGAAGAGGGAAAGATGAGGTTGTCATAATCTTTGAGGTGATTAATTCATAGCAAAAACTAAGTATATGATTGCCTTACCTTGATTTGCAGAGTGTCTATCACAACTCTCCAGGCACATTAAGCAAATTGGAAATACAAACATGTTACAACAGAAGGACAATAAACCTTTCTAACCCACAGTCCTTAAGCAGACTAAATTAACCACCTCTCCTCATCTACCAGAAGAATTATTCTTGAGAACATCCTGAAAGTTAGAAGGCCTGACAGACACTCAAGAAACAGTTTGCAGAGTTCTCCAAGGAAAACCCTGCATTTCCTTTGGTTTCCCTGGCAGACCAGGGGTTATTAGCATGTTTCACAGTTGGTCTGAGTAGCTGGAGAAAAATGTAGCTGTAGAGATAGACTTTTTATTTAGCATAGCAGAGCCTTGCAGCTACCTGATCACCAGCTTCAACTGTACATGTCTTGGCTATCTTTTTTACTTGCCTTGAAGTTTGTGCTTCATGTATAACTGAGAGGCTTTAATCCCAGCTGAGATTTCTGGATGCTATTCTGAGATAACTAAACAACAGCCTATATAACCAATATCAAAGGCAGCTGCAAATTCAAAATTTGATCCATAGCTTAGGAAATTGTGCATTTCTGCACTGTGCCCATTCTTCACTCTCACAGTTGGAACTGTCCTTTCATTCACCTGCATTCAAGTTTGACTCCTCTGACAGTAATGTTCCCCATACCAGGCAATGCAACTGCTTAGGCGGAAGAGTAAGTGATAAATGACCCTAAAAATGGATGGTTGGTAAGCAGAAGAATCCAAGGGGGCTAAATATTGCCAGCACTACCATGCCATGTAATTACCACAACTGACTGCACGGCACAGGGATAGCTGCTGAAGCTGGAGTCTTCATGAAGAAGGCTTTTTTTAAGCTTTTTAGCAGGGCCTAACCAGCTACCCCAGTAAGTGACATACCCTCTGCCCCACCAATGGTAGAAAGTGACAATATTGACAAAAATGGTTCTCTTACTCTCTACAGAAATAGTTAGAAGTGATGTGAATGCATCTGTGTATACCACCGGTGCCCAAGCTTGTAACAGAGAAGGTTTCACCATTCCTTCAGTCACCTCCCACAGTTTCCCACAGGAAACAGCCCTGGCTCAGCAAGAAGATACTAGAAAGACAAGAGGATTCCTCCATCTAAGCAGGATGGGGAATTAGACCCCCCTCCATGGCTGTCTCTTGCAGGGTAGCAAGCTGAACTAGGCTAGACAATAGAGTAGTCAATGACTCATGACATACAGCTCATTGCAGGACAATTCAAAATCAGCCATCCTCTGCAGGGAACAGGGTGGGGTTTTATTCTTTGGGAAGGTTATGACTTCATACCAAGCCTGTTAATCTTCCAGAATAACGGACAAGAGGAGATTGCTTGATTAGTAGTTGTTTGAGTACATGGGTAGTTTTAGCCTATTAAAATAATACTATATAAGTGTCTTTTTAAGTGCCGAATTGAAAATGACCGTTTTCATGCCATAGTTGTTGACTACCAGATCTCAATGTAGGTTCCACATATTCTAATAGGGGAGCAGAAGTATTGCATAGGAAAGGACATTGCTATATCTCTTTTTCTCTTTCCTTCTGTAAAGAAACCATCTCTGCCTCCTACCTCTTTCCACTCTAAAACAAGGATTGCTTCTCTTCTTCCCCATCTTCTCTGTAAGGGGAAAAAAGCAGGCTGCATCACACCAGCATCAATATGTTCATTGCAGTGTCAGCACCTTTGGCTACAGAACATCGCATCCAAATTTGCCCAGATGTTGTCAATGAGCAAATGTTTCCGTATTGTTTAAAAGTCACATGTGATGTGCCTTTCCCTGCTTTCTCAACAAGTACTGCTCTGTAAACAAGTGTGAAAATGTCAGACTAATATATTAACATTTACATTAGAAATTAAAAGAAAATATTTCACTATTTAAATATATTAAGGGGACTGATTTTAATCCTGATACACACCCACTCTTTCCCTGGCATTTTGGTTTTCAAAAAAAAGCTTCTCTTTTTCAAACAACATTTTGAGGCATGTAACTCACATCAAGATTAGAGAGTGCTATAACAAATAATCTAGTGTGCTGTTTTGCTGATCAGGGATATCAATTAAACTCAGACACCAGAGTGAAAAGAGCAGGTGTATTTACTAGAAATAACTAAATAATATAACAGAATAATATAGAAAACTTACAGTAAGAGAAGACAAAGTAGCGCGCTTAAACAAATAGGAAAATACAGGGTAATGCATCAAATCATTACTGCCTGAGAGAGAGAATAGTGATTAAGAAAGATACATCACCACTTGCATACGTTACCATCATCCAGATCCGCAGTCGCTGGGGAGCCCCGGTTACAGCGAGGATTTGGAGAACCTTTCCCTGCAAGTGGGAAATCCTACGCGGTGCGTCCACCCGTAGGTGAGGCTTCCAAAGTCGCTGTGAGCGGGCCCAGCCTTATATACCTAAAAATCAGTAAGCCAGAATAGCTGACACCTTTGTTTTAAGCGGAAATGTCTGGTTTTCATCTCACGTTAGGTTCCCCCCAGAGCCTGGCCAGGGCTTAAGGGAGAAGCTAAGGGAGTTTCCCTGCTTATCTAGTTAATTTATGAGCAAGGTCACAAGGCCAGACAACTGTTTCTGTGGCCTTGTTATCTTGCTCACACATAAAGAAATAGAAGGATACATTCAGGATAGACATGTTTTATGATGTTTAAGCTACATCTTCTATGCATATTTCACTAATGACTACATGCGGAGTTAGCAGTTTCAGTTCAGGGCCTGTTGCTCAGGCTTCAGTATTCCCACCTTTTATATCAGAACAGTTGGTTTGCTATAACTTAGTATAATACCTAATAGCACAATGGTTATCAGTTATAAAATGTACAGGATTCATCTATAGGTCAACTCTGGCTTGGGCTTATTGTCCAAGCCTTAGCACTTCATTCGGTCCTTTGACCTATAGGTGAATCATGGCTCTCAAACCATCTCTATGGTTAGTGACATTAGTTTTCATTCATCAGTTGATGATGTTTTGTCAGGCGTGTCCCGATCCAATATCAGGGAGGGTTCTTAAATGATCTTAGTAGTGATCTTAAGACACAAACGAGGTTAGATACCATGCAACCTTGTAAACTCTATTTCCTGTAACAAGCAATAATAGCAATAGGACAGAGGGAAGAAGAAAGAAAAAGTCAGAATACCTAAGCAAGCAAACAGAAGAGATGCAGCAAAATCAGTTACCACCACGAATCCAGTGATGTCCTGTTGGTTCAGTCTCTCCTGAAATCTCATCTCTGAGCCCTGAGAGAGGAGTACGCAGTCTTTTTATTGTCCAAGTCCCCACAATTTCTCCAAAGAGTCCACCCATTTCCACGGAGCTCATTGTCATACGTGCCGCTCCGTGTTCCTCCAGGTGCACATGTCCAGGTGTTCTCAGTGGTCGTACTGGAGGAGGGGTGTCGGCCTGTGGTGTCTTCAGCTTCCGCACGCCTTCCTCACCCTGATTTCTTCTCCACCTGGCTCGTGCACAAGCGCAGCTTGGCAGGCACTGCCAAGGATGATGTTGTTCTGGCTTCAGGCAGATATAGTGGTTTCTTCGGGGACAATTCATCTCCTTCAGAGCGTACTCCTTCACGGCGACAGGATGTTGAGGTCAGGTAGTGGTAGTGGTGCAGCAGCAATGTCAAGGCAATACAGTCTCTCACACTGCCCCATGGCTTGACATTGCTGTCCTCGTGGTGGCACAAAGGATAGAGATATAAAGAGAAAGAGAAAGAAAGGACAGAAATAGCGTGCAACATGACAACTAACGATATTTCTGACTAACATATAACTAATAACATCTTTAACAGATATATAAATTTTCCATTAATAAACATGTAACTAACAATATCTTTAACAAATACGAATATCTTCAGTTAACAAGCACATAGCTAACAACATCTCTAACAAACATGTCATGCTCAAAATTAACTAACTCTACAAAACCAAAACATTCTACAAACCGATTTTAAGGTTGCAAGGAATCAGTAGAAGAACACAACGGCAGTTTACATGATTGACATTCACAGGGACAAAAAAGTTGTATTATAAGAACAAATAAGAAAATTATTATCAAGGCTCAGGCTATAAAGTGCATTGAAATTATTACTAACATATTATCCATTATTTCTCCGTGATTCTGGTAATATATCACTGAGTGTTTGTGGCTCTGGTAGTCCACGCAGTCTGTTGCCCTGCTCTGACAAAGTTGGGGTCAGCATACACAGCAGGAAAATCTCTTTCCACGCCCCTTTATCCTAAAGCGTATGTGTCATCTGGGCCTAGAAACTTCTATCCCAGATTTAAACAAAGGTAAATGAGCAATAACACTACAAATAACAAATAAAACAACATTAACACTGACAATGGTTAACAACATCCTAACCAAACATATAATAAAGGTAACAGTGACAATAACAATGTCAATTAACAATATTTTAACCAAACATATTTAACTAAAATGTGTCCCACGCTGGGCCTAATGGATGTACTCCCGGTCCTTGGGGATTGGGGGAAGAAGGTGGTTGTCTGCATGAACAAGTACAATTACAGGATGTTTTACATGGACACTTATAAGACTAACACATACATATCACAAGGGAAAATATTCTGGTTGTTGTTGTCAATTGTGGAGCTGAAGATGGTCTGGCTCGCTGGAGCTGGGGTCTGCCTTTGCAGCAGGAAAATGAATTTCCATGCCCCCAGCCCAGAGTGCATGTGTGGTTTAGGTCTTGGTATTTCCATCTTGCCTTCATGGGCCCAGTAATGACCTTTTAAAGCCCAGGCCCCATTAGCAAAGGGACCTTCCCCTGATTTGGTGTCTGTTGTTTGCTCATAATACTGGTAACTGACTTAAATCCACAAATTCGTTTTCCTCCCATTCTTGGTTAACACTTAGGAAGCCGGTGCTTCCCCCAGAACCAAGGGAGAGGGGAACAGTCACCCAAAGCAATTTTTGCAATGATAGACAATACATCTTAGAAATATTAATAAGACAATGAACATCAACACTATACAAAAATTTAAATTCACATAAGGATCCCCTGTCGTGACTCAGGATATCTTTCTCCGGGGGGTTTACCTGCAAGAAAAAGGAAAGAAAAGCTTCTCGGTTCATTTTGAGAACCGGAAGTGGGTTATAATTAGAAAGATGGGATAATCCACATTGTATTAATTTCGTGCTCCTTTCCATGAGCATCTTTGCTTTCCAGGTATACTTGTTTATTTGGGTATCCAATACTAATAGTACTGCTCCCACCATGGGGAATTTGACTAAGACAGGTTGTCCTGTAAAATAGGATGGATTTCTGGTGTGGTCAGGGCCATATGGGGCTGGCTTGATGCCCACAATGCCACTGAATTCCCAGAAACTTCACTGTCTCAGACGGTCCTTGGATTTTTGCAGAGTTAATTTCCCAACCCTTCTGTTTCATATGATCTACTGCTAATTCAAGAACTTGTTGTATTTCCTCCTCATCATTTCCTTGAATCAAAATACCATCTATATAGTGGCTTAATTGTGTGTGAGAAGGCAGCTGTATTTTATCTAAGTGTTCAGCTACAATTCTATAACAGATAGTGGGGCTCTGCAGCCACCCTTGAGAAAGCAAATGCTTTTCTGCAATTGGGATAGTAAAAATAAAAAATAAAAATGCACTAGTTAAATTTATTACAGCGTACCAAGTTCCTGGATGTTTCTGAACTTCTTTTATTAAAGTGACAGTGTCTGGCACAGCTGCTGCAAGCAGTGCAGTATGTTTGTTTACTTCTCTAAAATCCACTGTCATTCTCTAGGATCCATCACTTTTCTTGACAGGCCACACCAGACTGCCACCTCAAAACTTCTACATCTAATAAATTTCTAATTGTCTGTGATATCTCTTCATGTCCTCCCAGAATTCTATATTGCCTCATTGTAACTAACTTAGTTGCAGCCAGGATCTGCTCAGGAGGCTTTTTTTTTTTTTTTTTTTTTACTTTGCTGACCGTAACAGGTCTGGTACTAATACAGGGTTTAACTCCAAATTGATACTGACTATCAGAAAGATTTAAAGTTAGTCTTCTTAGAATGTCTATATTGATTTTATATTCAGGAATGGGGACAATCATGACTGAATATAATAATTTTGGGAGGTTTCCTGTTTTCATTTCCATTTGTGTTTGTACAGTTTTAATTTATTTTTCTCCCAAACCTGTAATAATTACAGGTTGTCTTTTAGATTTCCTGGGATTCCCATATATTAAGGAGGCCTCTGCTCCATCCTCAATCAGGGTATTTACAGTTTGTGGGAACTGGTTGTTCTAGATAAAAAACAAACAAACAACAACAAAATAAAAAAAAAATAAAAAAAAAACAAACCAAAACTTTAAGTTCTACATGGGGCCATCGGTCCTTCTGCACTCACTGCCCTGGAACTTGGCCATTAATTCATATGTGCTGATTATAATATTGATTCCCCTCCCTTGCCTCCTGCAAAGGGTACAAGTCAGAAAATGCTGCCCCATCCTCTTTCACCCCCGGAACCAGTGATCCACTCACGGGGGGCCCTCCGTGGGCAGATGGAGGGTCCCATTGAGGTTCGAGAAGGGGTGCCATAGGCTGAGTTGTCCCTGGATCCTTAGTTTTAGCACTCTGCACTCTCTTGCTAGGTTTATTCAGCCCTCTCTGTGTATATATTCGCCACGGCTCGTTAGTTGGAATACCATAAATTTTTTCATGAGACATGCTGTCTTTTAACAAAGCCGTAAACATTTCCTTATGAGAAATCCTGTTTTCACTGCCTTTAGGGCTGTCTCGAGTATCTCGATTCCCTGCACTCCCTCGGGGGCTCCACTCTTCAAGGTCACGTAACTGTTGCACTTTTTCTATTACTTCATCGAGGGGATCCCCCATTTCATTAATGCAAAGGGGCATAATTACATTTTTATATGCCAGTGGAACGGTTTGAATCACTCTGTTTCTCATAGTGACCGACAAAGGATGCCACATCATAAAGTCAGCGTCTCCTACAAAAACAGCTGCTTTCATCCCTTCCTCTTTCATTCGCTGTATACAATCTCGCAAAGTATACCACTGACGGTCAGATGCCAGCCAATCATTCTCTGTAGGATATTTGGTATTACATCCCAGAGCAGCCAGTGTTAACAAATTAATATCCTCAGTGTTGTTTTGAAATGCATCCTGCACAAAAGAATCTGAACTTAAAATCAAAAACCTTTTAGAATCTCCTGCGTCTAGGGTTACCCCTGCTACTCCCTGATCCTGCAAACGCACCATCCAAGAGAGCAAGGATTCCCCCGGTCTCTGCTTAAATCTTTCAATTATATAATTTACTTCATACTGTGTATAATCCTCTATCATATCCTTCCTCACAGCTTGCCCAATATTAGGATCTCTACCAGGATCCCACTGCACACTCGCTTCTGCAATCACTGCATGAACTTTCTTACACTTTCTCCTTTTCCTATACTTATATTGTGCTACTCGCACCGCAGCTTTCTCTGCCACTGTCTGATAAGTATCCAGCTTATCAGCAAACAACTTATTCTGGCATTGCAACATCACTATTTGACTCTGCAAATCACATCTCTGTCGCTCCATCTGGGAGCACTCTAACAACAGCCTCTCTTCACTCTGGTGTTGTTTTCTACATGCAGTTAACAAAATCCACCCTCGTTTACTTGAATTTGTAGTTTCTTTTCCTTTTTCAATAGGTACCTTTTCATACAATTTAAAACATCCAATGGTTACTTTAAATAATGGCATTTTTGTCGGATCCCACTTCTGACACCAATTTATGTTTTGCTGATCAGGGATATCAATTAAACTCAGACACCAGAGTGAAAAGAGCAGGTGTATTTACTAGAAATAACTAAATAATATAACAGAATAATATAGAAAACTTACAGTAAGAGAAGACAAAGTAGCGCGCTTAAACAAATAGGAAAATACAGGGTAATACATCAAATCATTACTGCCTGAGAGAGAGAATAGTGATTAAGAAAGATACATCACCACTTGCATACGTTACCATCATCCAGATCCGCAGTCGCTGGGGAGCCCCGGTTACAGCGAGGATTTGGAGAACCTTTCCCTGCAAGTGGGAAATCCTACGCGGTGCGTCCACCCGCAGGTGAGGCTTCCAAAGTCGCTGTGAGCGGGCCCAGCCTTATATACCTAAAAATCAGTAAGCCAGAATAGCTGACACCTTTGTTTTAAGCGGAAATGTCTGGTTTTCATCTCAGTTAGGTTCCCCCCAGAGCCTGGCCAGGGCTTAAGGGAGAAGCTAAGGGAGTTTCCCTGCTTATCTAGTTAATTTATGAGCAAGGTCACAAGGCCAGACAACTGTTTCTGTGGCCTTGTTATCTTGCTCACACATAAAGAAATAGAAGGATACATTCAGGATAGACATGTTTTATGATGTTTAAGCTACATCTTCTATGCATATTTCACTAATGACTACATGCGGAGTTAGCAGTTTCAGTTCAGGGCCTGTTGCTCAGGCTTCAGTATTCCCACCTTTTATATCAGAACAGTTGGTTTGCTATAACTTAGTATAATACCTAATAGCACAATGGTTATCAGTTATAAAATGTACAGGATTCATCTATAGGTCAACTCTGGCTTGGGCTTATTGTCCAAGCCTTAGCACTTCATGTGCCTAGATCAAAATAAATCTCACACAGGTTCACATTCTGCATAAGCACAGTGTTGTCTGAGGCAGATTCAGATGAAGGGTGTAAACCAAAGATTTTGAAGTTTATTCTCCATGCAGCACCTGCTGGAAAAAAATGCAACGTCTTTAAAAATACTATGCATCACTATACCAGCAGCATTTCTACTGACAACAACTTTTGGTAAGATCACCATTTTCCATTCTTTACGTTAAGCTTTCTATCTTAGTCATGGGCACCAGCTAAAAGACCTTGCTGTCCTAATCATTCTCCAAGGGCATCCATCAGTTGCACCTTTCCAAATGAAGCAGGGTCAAGAACGAGTCTGACAGCCTTAAGCCCCTACCTCTTCTTTTCTAGAAGTAATGTTCTGTTTCTCCAACAAAACTACAAAGGAGATAACCAAAGCACCTCATATATCAGCAAGAAGAACAAAGGGTACTGATTGTCTTTTTTATTCCAGTTGGAGGCATTTTATACATCCTGAATCTGTCAGTTCTATTACTGGGATCCATGCTGCCTGCTTTGTTTTCTCTGTGGCAGAATGGGAGGATTATCAGTTCTCCTCAGAGCTGTGTGTATTCGGCAGAACAGGCAAAATCCACAAATACATATGCTTATTCTGCTTCTCTGCAAGAACTCCTCCTGTGGAGAACATAGCCTTCACAACAGTGCAGTGATAGGTTGGAAGCAGAACTGACAGCTGAGAAGGTCTTCAGCTGCTTGAGAAGAGCAACAGGATTAGTTCTTTGAAATCCTGATAGAAGATGTTGTTCTGAGAGTCAAACAGTTGGGAATCCACAGTCAAAGAGATTACCATGGTCAAATGAAACAGCAAAGGGCTAGCTCTGCTCTCCAGTGTGTTGGAGTAAAGCCAGAAAAATTCCACCAAAGTCAATAATGTTTTTCTGCATTTAAAACAACAATGCTTGGAGTAGAACTTGACCACGACTTCCTGAACTGCAGTATAATATTCCCAAAGCACAGAATTTCCTACACTGAAATTCTGATGAGAACAAGGGGGGGGGGGGGGTGGGGGGTGGAGAAGAACAAAAGATTTTACCAGAGTGGATCTGCATTGGTCTAGGAAGGGGAGATTTTTCTTCCAGATTTTATATACAGCTAGTAATAGAGGAGGCACAACTAAGACAAGCTGGGTTTGAAAGTATACCTATTTACAAGTTTTGGTGATGAGTACTGATAATAAATAATATTGAAAGATATATGAATGTAACCAACCTTCCCTGCCTATACTACACGCAATGCCCACTTATAACTGTATCTCTTGAAATGACTTCACTATTGTGTTGCCAACTCTTATGATATCACCATACTTCTCACGATGCTTAAATATTATACAAGCACTGCATCTGTCAAGGAAATACTATTTAAGAATCTCAACTTTCATCAAAACACAAAATTTCCTAGTACTATTACCCTTTAGGAAAATGAAGAAAAGCTTGAAACATAATCACAGTTCATTGCAAAGACCCAGAAAACAAAGAACTAATAAAGAAATATCCTAATACAGTGATCACATTTTAATAATCTGGTAGGATTGTTTTAAACTAACCTACCAGAATGAATTTGGGTAGGGAGAGATCATGCTTTCTAAGAATACTTGTTACTGATGGTACTAACCCCAACAGAATTTAAAGCATAACCCATTTTTCTAGTCCAGGTATGCTTCCACGCATCATGAGAAGGAAGAATACTTGTTTTTTCAGAGAGTAAATAGTCTGAGATTATTAGTTTTATAGTAGCTGGGCTTCCTGACAAAGTAGAGTTCTGAATGAATTAATGTCGTAATGAACAAATGAGTCATTTTCTGACACACTAAATTAAAACAAGGTCTGGATTTATGAGCTGTGCAGTGACATTCAGGGTGACACACTCATTTAAAAACAATTTCTGTTTCTTTTTAATGGAAAAATACAAAACTGGCATAAGCCACCAAACACTGAGAATTTAAGATCTATATACTGGATATGCTAGGTCCTAAAAGGACTCAATGGAATCGCAAACTAACTTTCTTACACTGCTTTGAAAGTTTTAACAGAGAAACATTTTACTGAAGAGAACATGGGAGTTGAATGAAGGTAAATAAACATGTATTTGCTACCTTTGTACTCTGATTTCAGAGCAATTCATAAATTGCATTTACATACTGTGAGCTGAGAGAAACAAAAATTACCAATAAATATATTTTGGGATAAATTTTGGTTTCCATTTTTTTCTCCATGAATTGATAAAAGACATACTAAAAATTCTTACCTTAATATTCAAAGCTGTTTTAATATCTTTGGAGTCAGGATGGCAAACCAGCCAAAATATTCAGTTACTTTCTTGGTTAATCACTTCTGCTATGTGATTTCATATGCTATTCCTTTATTGTGTGGCTTATGTAAGTAATGAGCATGACACAAGTGGAAATTTCACAAACCTGACTTCAAAACAAACTATTGTTGGTGAATATTTAAACATAGCAACCTCGATATATGATATATTCCAATACAGTATTTATGTCAGTAAAATTCCACTCTTGCACATCTACAGAACATGGTCATCAAAAAGACCTTTAATTGTGAATCTAATTAAATATTTGTGGACAAATGTACCTGCTATTAAATTACATCCTTGCCTGCTTCTCAGTTGGAAGGACTCTGCAGAAATGATGGAAAATTAAATGTCATTATATGTTTCCTCCCCAAGAGAAGATGATGGAAAGGTGAGCATGGAATGAATGGTTGAAAAGTCCTTTCCATCATCTTCTCTTGAGGGAGGTGAGACAATCAATCAGGTGAGTCACTTTTTTCTGTCTTACGTATGAAGTTGCTTTGTTTCATAACACTTTTTATATAGAACTCCATGTAACTGTGCTCCAAATCAGCTTCCCAAGTTTATCATCTTCAAAGCACTCAATCCAGTTCAGGACAGGACCCATACATAAATACACTTGTGTAAGATGCCTGGGAGCACATATATGATGATGAAAGACATTCTATGGAAAATAGTTTGAAATATAAAATCTTGTTTTTATCTTAAGGTTAGAAGGAGTTATCATGCTATTTTTACCTGAAGTTAAAAGGGGAGAGTGGAATGCAACGATCTATCCATCTATCTATCTATCTATCTATCTATACATTTTAAAAGCACCTACATTTTTGCAAAGCTGAAAACCTGATAAATGCTAAGATTTCAGGCAATCTCTAAAATTCTGGAATTTTACTATCCTGTAGCTTTATTTTTCTGAATATGCTTACTTTCAGATGCACTTTTGTCTAATCCTTTTTACACAGGTTTTGACTATTCTATAATAACTGTGATTTCTCTTTGGCAAAGTCAGGATGAATGACTACAGAAAAGGACTTTTCAACCATTCATTCCAAAGAAAAGAAAATGCAAGTTAGAGATGAAACATCCATGTTTCTCAGGATAGCATGAGCAAGTACAAAAATGAATATGAGGCTCTGTGAGGTCATTTCCAGCCCCTTTGCTTTGACTCTATGCACGACTTGAGAACCCCTTTAATGTCAAGCTCTGAAGAATATGTTACCATTAACAAGGAGGGATAACTAGGGAGTTTTGCTCCACTTTGGTGTTCATTCACTTAAAGATTAAGATCTGCTCTGTTATACCATTAGAAAGAAAGGTACTGAAGCTAAACAACAATCACAGATTAAATTCTGTATTGGTGACGGTGCACACTCTGAAAAGCATCTTATTTTGGTGTTTCAAAAGGGCAGATCTTGGCTTATAATCAAAGTCTGCTACAGTACCACTGAGCTTCTCCTCTTCTACAAACTGGTATCTTCAAATAGTGTGTAACTCAGAACCTTGAAAAAAAATCAAGGCTGTTTAAGGGGAACATGTAGCACACACCCCTTTACTGCTGTCTCCAGGAGAGTGAAAACTAAACAGAGTTGGCATTGTTGAGACAAAGTATGGGAAAGAAAAGTAAAGGTATTTAATTATAAAAGCAACTTGAAAAGGTCTTCAGAGTGATGAAAGTAAGTTAGTATCAGCTGGCATAATTCTGAATGCTGATTTACACCTGTAAAAAACCTACTCCTATGGTCCAGGGGAAAGCAGGCTGCAGTATGTCAGTCTGGCCTGCACCTCACTGGAAACAATCGGCTGGAAGCCAGCCATATTGCAACTGTGCTGCAGTAACTTGTGCAAAATGTTGATTTTTTTCCTCAAAATTTCAGATTTCTGAGGGAAAGCTTAAGGGAAACAGTAGTGCTGCACTTGCTCATTTGCAAGCTTATCATGACAAAAAATCTAACCATAACTACCCTTTATATCTGAGACGGAAAACATCTGAATATTGTGTTGATATCTTGTTTTCCTAAATTTCAAACAAGCTGAAAAACGCTGGGAGGTATCACCTGCCCCATTCACCACCAATAAACAGGTAAATAATTATAAAAATAAAAATACTCAGTTAAAATGTGTATCTTGTAAACTCGAACCACCTTCCACAACTTTGCAGATGACAAAAATTTCAAAATATACCACCTCCTGAGTATCATAAAGTCAAGGCATTTTCTCTATAAATTCCACAGTGAGGTTATAGTTCCTGAATATAAATGTCTGCACCGCACTACACTTTGAGAATCAAAAGGCTGCAGTCCTTCAAAGATTAATATTAAATTACACCTAATGGGGGATATTGAATTAGATTGCTCTTATCGTTGGTCTAATAGAAACCTCTCCTTTTTAGTTATTTGAGGCTGCTGTAGAGTTTCTAGTTTGCTGGTGACACTGGGAGCAAGGTGATGGTCAGAGTCAGATACTGGAGAGTCATCACACTACAGGCACCTAAATAGTTAGACAAATTTTTAAAGGCACTCAGCGTTTAAGTAGCTAAATGAAAAGGCTGGGCACAGCATGCAAGACCTTTTCACATCTGAAAACTTTATTTGCTTGTCTAAGTAGGATCTGGGCTTTTTGGAATACCTATATGCAGGGTATAGCTTAATTTTTTAAAGGCTGAATATCTAATGAAATTGTTTGTTGGATCTCAGATTTTCACAGGTGAGAGTTTTTTCCTATGCCTTGACTACTGCCCATATCCCTCAGTCCAGCTACTTCTCTCACAGGTGGTGTAAGTGGTCCAGCAGGCTTCTCTTCTCAGAAGTTCCTCCAACAGCCACTGTGAAATGAGACACCCAAGCAGTGTTATATATCACTACCTCTTTTCCCATCGCTAAAAAGAATATATCTTATATATTCAGGATTGAGACTTTGATCTTTCACACACACACTGACACTTTAATATTTATGTCAAACCCTCCAATCAACTTTAAAACAAGTCTATGTACATTTAGATTTTATCTACCCCTTGTAAATAAAGGAGTTACTGCCACTCTAACAGGAAGAGACAGTCAGCTGTTTCTCACAAAAACTTGTCAGCCTTACAGATAAAGCTAATAGGGAAAAAAGCAAATTCAGCTCAATTTTTCAAAATTCAAACTTGCCTTCAAAACAAAGATATCTAACTACAACCAAATAAATAAAGAGTATGGGAATGTTATCCTTCTTGTAGAAGTAAGTTTGTAAAGATTTGTAAAACTTTTTAAAAGATGTAAAGTTTGTCAATAGTAAGGGAAAACAAATATAATATAATTGCAGGAAATCAGGCAAAGGGAGATGAACCAGGGCTGTGCAGGTGTGTCCTCACTGAACCTTTACAGTGAATAAGTGATGTAATTTATTTTGCTATACTTGCAGCCATTGATGAGCCTGCTATGCATTGTCATCCCATGCAGCTCTGATGAAGGTATGTGCCCAAATGTCCTAAATGATGTATTTTCCTTATCCATCGTCACTCTTTTCATTTTCAGTGACGTGGGCTTCTAGACTATTACAGCAGTATTCAGAAGCATGGGTTGAAGCTGGGTCCTCATGTGCAGTTATAAAACTGGTCAAACTACCACTGAAAAAGTTTCCTCTGCAGTCTCACTAGCTAAGCAATAGAGGTACTTGGAAAAATAAAGTTTTGTTTCTGTTGAAAAACAAAGAAGAAGAAAATAAAGAAACAAAACAGAAACATCAAACAAACATGAAAACAACATTTTGTTGAAAATAGGAAAATTTAATCATCAAGAAATGGTTTTGTGATTAAAAGTGCCTTTTAAAAATAATGATAAAATTTCACTTGCAACTGAATCTCCCTCTCAGAAAATTGAGGGGCCTCCTCTAAAGCCCAGGGCAGGTCACAGCCAGAACCAGAAACAGAGCATGAGCCTTCTGAGACTAGACTTACATGCTAGACTCTGTGACCCTCACTCACTGTTGTGTTCCCATGACTGAAACCTACCCAGCAATGTCAATAGAATAATTTATTAATGAAAATGTCACTTCAGCTTCTTGTAGCTCCCTAATAAAAATTCTGCAAAGACTGGAATCCCATCTGATTGACTGTCTGGCTCAATCCAATACACTCATTATGCAACTTCCACATATGGCTCCTGACTATGACTGTTCTTTTTTGCCAGTGACATAATGATGAACAAATGCGAAATTGTCTAACAATTATTTCATGTTGATTTCATGGTACTGAAACCGTAAGTGACATAGATGAGCCTCCTGTTACAATAAGGCTAGCTAGTCTTGGCAAATGCGTGATTCATAACCATACATATCACCTAGAGAAATGACTCTGTGATCTAATAGTTTTTCCCTTGCTGGACACAGGCACATATAACTTTAAATATATCTGATGCGGGTCTGACATTTCATTTCATCACGCTACTATGTTGTGCCATGTAATGCACTGCAAAAGAAGGATGCACTGGAGTGACAAGCTGCCAGCTCTAATAAAAATGTGTGGAAATAGATGTGCTTTCAGATGAGAAGGCAAACTGACAGTTCATCCAGAGGTGTGCAAGTGGAAGGCATGCTGCAAATAGATTGCAGACAAGCCTGCTTCATCCTCCCTCTTCTGAGCTGGTTTTCTTTCACCTCACCTCACATTGGTCACTTTGCTCATGTTTCCCACAACACCATCTGGTCAGATCATTACTGATTTCAGTGTGTCCCTAAATAAAGACAGCATCTCTCTCCTGTTGGTTCTAACAAGCTAGAAGCTTGCCCCCATTTAAAATGGGTCCCCTTTTCTCTTATGTTCTATTAGTTGGCATTCAGAGTAGAAGGTCAGGAAAGACATAGAAGAAAGGCTGGCAGAAAAGGAGTGCAAGCAGGGAGATAGATACACTACGACAGGGTAAAAAGAGAAGAATACAAGGAGTAGGAGATGGTAAAGGGAGGAAAAATCTGAGAAGCAAATGAGAAAAAGGAGATTAAAAACATGAAAAGAAGAGTAAGTGGGGCAGTACCTGTATATCTCATAAGAGCAAGCCAAGAGGACTGTAAGATAGGAAAGAGGAAGCACCTCCTTCCCAGGGCTCCACAAATAGGCAACCAGTTCTTCCCACAGTTGGAGTGAAGACCCTTCATTTTGTGTAAAATTATACCTATGTAATGTTTAATCTCAATGCCCAGAGTAGCCCAAATTGTTTCTCCAAAACAATGTGCCGTATATACCATTGCCAACAAAACCCACTCCATCTACCTTGTTAAATCTTGGGATGAGCTTTGTAGCCTGATCTATAGTGTGTAAGGAAATAGTTATTAAGAGTGGCTAAGGAAACAGATGGCATGTGCTCTCAGTGATGGCAGTTACAGCAAAACTTATTTTGTGTGAAGACATTTGCATTCACAGCATCACAAGAGAAGATTAGAATAATATACCCTACGTTACAGATGGGGAATTTGAGACAGTATATGGTAAAGTGGACTTGCAAAAATTCACTTAACTTTTTGGGGCAGAGCTGGGGTCTATCTGCCATTCCCCAGACCAGATCCCAGGTCCTGTGTTTTATATATTTAGTGATGAGAAACAGAGAAAAAATACTCATATTCAGAATTAAGTCTTGCTTGTAAATTAATTGAAGCTTGCTCAATTGGTTTCTTGCCAAAAACAGAACAATCATCCCCTTTACAATTATTTGGGTTTTATAGCATTGTGGACAGACTGAGAAGGGTGTCAGCTAGGGAGAACTATGCTAGCAAGGCTTGGAGAAGTTGTGTCAATCTAAAAGAGTCATGGTGACTAGTATCTTCCAAATGGTTTTCATGGACTTTATTGCTTCTATGTGGAAAATAAAACATATCTATTTGAAATCTCAGGGAGTACAGCAATTTCATGTCAACATGGTACTGCCACATCTAAACATATAACATGCTACTTATGGGAAAAAATATTTTTAAAAGTAAATAACAGGAAACTGTGCGGTGGTGTTGCAAGGCCTTGACACAGCAGGACCCCAGGACATGTGTATTGAAATCAGTATTGCTGTGGCTAAAACAGTGATCATGAAGTGCATTTGCATGGTATATAGCATCATAACATTTTGCTTCTGTGTTCCTTTCGTGAAGAGAAACCAAGTTGGATGTTGGTATTTAAATGTTATTGTGCTACTCATGGTCACTGTAGGAAGGTCTCTTTCTGCAGACTGTGGCTTTCCACCTGCTGTCCTCAGGCCTCCACCTCACCCCATATATGAGATTGCTGAGATATATAACAATCCTTTCACACATTTCCCTTCTTTGACTTCAGTAGCAGTTATTAATTCTTTTAACCTTTAACCATTTGTGCAAGTCTTCAGATTGACCACAACGAAAACTGTCTTTCTACCGTTCTACACATTTAGTCAGATTTCTTCTTCCTGTATAGATTTTATATAAAAAATGACAGTTCATCAAAAGTAAGGTGTTTTGTGATTTATTTTTTTTTTTTAAATGAAAATTGAAAAAAATGTTTAGGTAGGTAAAAACATTTTATTTTGACCTTTGTGGAACAAAACATTCTAATCTTCTATTTTAAATTACTTTTCATTTCATTATTTTCTTTACTTCATAAGTAAAGAAAATCACGAAGAAAAGCCTCAAAAATGAAATGAAATATATTGATTTTTCAACCTTAATTGCATTATTTGAGGGACATTTCAGTTAACAGAACATTTACATAAAAAGCTTTTGTTCTCCTGCAGAAGAAAAAGCATTTCAAAATTACAAAACTCAGCTAAAGACATAGCTTCCACATGGTTTTAATGGATAGACAAAAATACATGTAGCAGTAGGAGATTTCACCAAGTGCTCTATCATTCTTTTAGCTAAAAACTGATGGCTATTAAACACTGAATTTACCAATGGCAAACCAGTTCATTCTGTGTCTCACATTTAATTTGCCATCCTCTATAAGTACACTAGTTTTAAGAATTTGAGAGTTTTAAGCATGTAAAGTCTAAGTTTGATGATTTCTGTGAACTGAGAAACAGTCTATGATCAACAGCTGATTTCAGAATGGCTGCCACACAGCAATGCAATCATAGTTCCTTTCAGCCATTAATGAAATAAGGAAAATTCCAACAAATGCTCAAGCATATTATTATTATTATTATACAAAATGTTAACATTTTCTGAGTTTTAAGAAACAGTTGTTCCTCTACTTTCATATGAACTATGAAGAAAGGTAAGATACCATCTACGCCAAAATTTGGCACACAGGTTGAAAAACACATCAAGGCATGGAGAACATCAGATGATTGCTATTCTATCTAGAAACAAAATTAAGCAAACTAAGCATCCTGTTTTTTAAAAGACATCACTGATTAGACCCACAGATAGATACAAAAATCTAGGCATATGGATAATCCTGTAACACAGCTGATGTGATGTTCTCTATCTTCATCTTGCATGCTGGGGTTTAGATATTTGGGTATAAATCACATTTGAGGAGCAGTGGACTGTGCAGTGGAGGGTGACAAACATACATACCAAAGAATTATATTAAAAAAAAAAAAATACTAGTAACTTGGTACATCCAAATATGTCATATATTTAGAGATGTAAAGAACAAGTATTGAGAAAGAACAACCTCCTTTACAGCATCTGAAGTTGAGAATTCAGAAATCAGTGTATGCAAAATTGATATTCTGTTCAAAACTTGCATGAAAATTTGCTCATAGTTCAAAGAACAACACAAAACTTAATTCATAAGGAAGAAGAATTCTTACGAAGTTAACAAAAGCAGAGAGAAAGGCCCATGGACTGATGGAATACAGAATGCAAGCAACAGCTACCTATATTCAAGATGAAATGTTGATACCTGTCAACTTGAGACAAGTACTGAAAAGGCAAGCATTCTCTGAATTTCTGAGTAATGAGGGAAGCGCTCATGGATTTACACTTTCTATATCCATGTCACTGGGCCTTCACAATGTTTTCACTGCAATTAAATACTCCTTTTATTTTTTTAAATCAAGTTGAATGCATCAGCAAACTAGGAAATAAGCCAGGAGCAGAAAGAGCTGTTTTATATTTTCACAGTAACTGAAGATTAACAGTAACCAGATTTGCCAGAAATTTGTGAAATGTTGCCCTGGGAAAATTTACATTAAACAAATTTCTAATTTGTTGTATAATTATAATCAGTTAAATAATGCCATTCAGGTACCATGAATAATGCAATCCTCATTCATATTCACCAAGGACTTTACTCATAATCATTCTCAGTCTGGACAGTTTGCTGTTTGGGCCAGACAAGTAGAGATTTATCCAAGATTTTTTTGAAGTGTTTTACCTTCTGGAATTCAGGGAAAGGAAAAATGATGAGAGTCCATGTTATCATGGAAGTGAGTAGCAGAAGCCTAGGCAACAGAGTTCTTAATTCATAACCAAAGTCTATTATTTAGGATAAAGTTTTCCTCTCTAAAGCAAAGATAACAAAGAGTGCATTTAACCATGAAGAAGGCAGACTGCCTTCATAAAGAGTCCCCTTGGTCCAATTTCCCAGTAGGAAATGAAACAGAATAAATTCTGGTCCAAATGAATCTGTAGAGTTAAATAGGAGCAGGATTAGTTCATAACATAGAAAGCCAGTTCTCACCTGGCCAGGGACATCTAGCTATTCCAGTCCTGCTGTTTACTGTCATGCCATCACTCTATTATCAGCAGATCAGTTTTTTGCACCTTTATGGGCCTGTTGTGAGATCATTTCATTTCCTCCTGCTAGCTGAATCCTAATTTCCAGATAGCAATTTGTATATGACTGACAAACCTGTAATAGAGTATTCTGCCAAACAGAGGCACATCAAGTGTTTTTGTCATTAAAATATGTGTGCACATTGTCTGGGTGGATTGCCTGAATATAAGAAAACTCAGACACACTTTATTCCTCACAGATAACAGTGCTGGGCTTTCTGGGTAAAATAAAAGGAGAAAGAGAAGTAAGGGAGCCTCTAATTTAGCTAGATGCATGTGCTGTTTTGTTGGGTTTGTGTGTGTGTGTGTGTGGGGGGGTGTGTCGTAGCAGGGGACAGGACTACAGTGGTGGCCTCTGTGAGAAGCTTCTTGAAGCTCCCCTGGCTCCAAGTTGGAACCACCTCTGGCCAAGGCCAGGCCAATTAGTGATGGTGGCTGTGCCTCTGCAATAAAGTATTTAAGAAGAGGAACCTTAGAGGAAGACAGGTTGTGAGGGAAATACCTATGCAAACACCGAGGTCAGTGGAAGAAAGGAGGAGCAGGGAAGGTGCACTGGAGCAGAGACTCCCCTGCAGCCTGTGGTGAGAGGGCAGGCTGTCCCTCTGAAGCCCATGGAGGTCACTGGTGGAGCAGATGCCCACCTGCAGCCCGTAGAGGACCCCACACTGGAGCAGGTGGCTGTGCCTGAAGAAGGCCGAGACTCTGTGGTAAGAAGGCCCCACTGTTGTAGTTCAGTGCTGGGAGGACTGTGACATGTGGGAGGGACCCATGCTGGAGCAGTTTGGGAAGGCTACAGCCCATGGGAAGGACTCATGTCACAGAAAGTTCATGGAGGACTGTCTCCCGTGAGAGGGACCCCACTCTGGAGCAGGGGAAGTGTGAGAGGACTGAGGAGGAAGGAGTGGTTGGACTGACAGCACCCCCCACCCCCTGCTCCACTTTGCTGCTGGGGAGGAGGAGGAGGTAGAGAAATTGGGAGCAAAGCTGAGCCCAGGAAGAAGGGAGGCGTGGGGGGAAGGTGTTTCCAAGATGTGGTTGTGGTTATACTTCTCACTGTTTTACTCTGTTTTGTTAAGTGTTGTTGTTAGTGTTTGAATTAAATTAATGTTCTTTTTCTTCCCCTAATGAATCTGACTTTTGCCCATGACCATAACTGGTGAGTCATACCTCGTTGTCTTTAATTCAATTCCCAAGCCTTTTGTTGTATTTTCTTCTCCCCATTCCTGAGAGGGAAGGAGTGAATGAGTGGCTGGGTGGTGCTCAGTTGCCTTTTGGGCTCCAACCATGACAGCTCTCGATTTATGGAAAGACATGGACACTTTCTTTTTACCCACCCATTAGGTGTAAGGTGAGATTCCAAAGAGCTGGAAGTCTGATTTCAAGGCTGGATCTGAGTCAGGTGACCATTGGACATGTGCAGAAAACCCCACGTTATTCAAGAGGGGTTACAAACTCAGAGGCATAACCGTTCTCTGGGGTGACTCATGTGACTGAGGCATGGTGATTGACATACAAAGAGTCAGAGTGCACTGGGCCATGACAAATTCTGGACCATAGGCAAAAGAATCAAGAATACTGAGGAATAATATTGTGCTTAATTGAACCAGAGATATAGAGAAAGTCTGTTATTTTCAGATGCTTGTCTTGGAGTAAGTTTACCCACAGAAGAAAAAGAAAGAAAAGCCTAAGAGTGATTTCTGTATCTCACTCCTTGCCCTTGCAGCAAGAACTGCTGTAAGCTGAGCTAAAAACCAGGTTGCTTTTATACAACTTCTTTCACCCTGATGATCCCTCCCTAGTGTCTTGCATTTCAACAGCTGTCATTCATGTTAGCCTATCTAAGTTTTCGTATTTTCCCTTTTTTTCACTTTTTTTCCCCCTTTGGAAAGTGAGTGACATGAAAAAAGAACAGAAACCATCACCAATGAAAGAAGACATTGCAGCATGCCAATGAAATTCTAGGGAAAATCAGTTACAAACCCCAGCATTTGAAGGACTCTGCATAAAACTTTTTTGTGTGCTGCCCGTCAGTGGTTTTTTTGTGCACTGACTCCTTATTTGGTTTTGAAAAGAATGAAAGGTTATAGCAACGCAGCCAAATCACCTGTACTCTGCAGTATGGGGATCATGTACCTACCATTCAAATCTCCTCTCTTTATGTAGAAACAGAGTGTCCCTTCTGCCCTTGCTAGTCTTCATCATGATTAAGTTTTGAAAGCGAGAAGCAAAGAACATCTTATTCCACTCACTAGATCCCTCTAGTAAAAATTAAAGGCATATAAAAATCTCCTCAAAGCTTTTTAATTTAACTAATTAACCCTCTCTAGACATCATAGTCATTGCCTATTATTCAGTCACCATAATTAACAGCCAGTTCTTAATGAATGCTCTGTACCATCTACAGTGGGAAAAGCTGGACATCAAGCAATTCAAAGAAATCTCTGCATCTGCTTACAGATTTTCAAAATATTTTTACTTGTTCCTTGTTTGCAGCTTATATTAATTTTCCTTTTCTACATTTCATATATAGAAAATCAATGACACTCAGCACATTATGATCAACGTTGTAGTAATTTCCCTTTAAGCTTGCAATATATTATTTAATCATCCTTTCTATTAATAATCCTTGTACACAGTTATTCAATATTTAAAACTAAAACTGTAAATGCAGTATAGTACCTTGCTTCAGCTTACCACTTGTACCAAAGCATTTTAAAAATATCAATCAGCTCTCTCAAAATCCATTAAAAAGTGTCATTTAATAGAAAACCTTCATTTTAAGCCTTAGTGGGGCAATATTATTTTTCTTTACATTAAACTTTGGAAGGGCAAACCTGTAAAATAATGCTCCCTTTTGTTTTCCTTTTCTGTTCTTCAGCATTTATAAATGGAAGAAAAATACCCCCTTTATGGTAACTTCTTGAAAAGCAAAACTTAATCAGCATTTTTGTTCTATTAAAGAGGACAAACTTACCCCTATCTTACATTACATATGTTTTAAGTGTATGATCAGAAGAAAGATAATTCCTTATCTTTAGGAAGTAGAGAGGAGGGAAAGCTAGTTAGCTGTTCCCTTATCTTCAAGGAGCTGTCCTCTTTATACAACTGCTATCCAAATTCTGCTCTTGAAAGCCAGATACCTATGAATCTGTACATCAAAATTTCCCTAACTTATCTCACATTGTGTGAAACTTATCGTTAATTGCATTGCTTTATATCTTTTCATTAAAAACAAAAACACTTAAGGGCTTTTAAATTTTCTACTTCCCAATATATCTGCTTAATTTTGTTATAATACCTAATGAAAGCACAGAGCAATGTGGTAAAATACAGCATGACAGTGGAGACACAGACAAGAGACAGATCTCTTGTGACATAACTGCTTCCAGTATACTCAGCACTAGTAAGGTCTTATCTAAAATACTACCACCAGCTTTTATCATGATACTTCAGTAAAGATATGAAAATACTTGAAAGAACAAAGAACAAATCTATGTAATTCTGGGATGAGATTGAAAGACTTGGGGCTCTGAATCACATTTCCCCTCATGAATGTTAGCAGCTAGGTCTAAAGACTCAGTGCTAACCAGGTCTAAAGATCAGGCAGCAGGTTTAAGGGTTTAGTTTTGGGCTTCAGGAGAGGTGGAACACAGGAGGAATTGTGTATCCAAAGACACTGAGAGTCTGTGTGCTTCAGGTTGGGTGCTCACTTCTACTCTTTGATGCTACAACTTCATTCCTACGAAACTGTTGCTCAGAGTCTCTTGAGTCACTTTACTACTGGATGCTTGGGGAAAGCAGTGCTGAAGAAGTGCAAAGAACTTAACCAATCTCATGGGCAGGTGAACAACGTCAAGGGATTTTTTTCAAAAAGACCTGTCTCACTAAAGGGTAAAACAACATGCCAGAAAGCAAACCCATCAAATTCCTGGGAAGGAAAAGGGAACAAATTAGCCATCAAATTAAGCCTGGCTTTGTGGACTGATGCTTCTCCATTAACTTGACACCTTCACCTCCTTTCATCAAGAGATTTCTGCTTTAGATATGGATAATTCTTGACATTTACCTTTGAAGCAAATCATCACACAATGTGTAAGAGAGGCACTTTAAGAGAAGAGCTCCTTACCTTCTCCATCAGGATACATCTCCTTTGCTCTTTTCTTTCATCCTAGCAACTGTCCCCATGTCACTACATGTCCCCATCCCTTACACCTAATTGCAGCTAAAGCAGTTGGGAGAGGGGGCAGGATATGTTTTCATTATAATAAATATTATGCTTCTTTTGCTGACCTTATTACTTTGAAAAACAAGGAAGTCTGCCTCTTAAAGAAGTGCTGAAAGTTATTTTTAATTTAAATTTAAACACATTTGTTGAAATGTGTCACTCTGATCTGATTCCCACTTGATTCAGATTTCGCATAGGTAAGAAATTACTACTTTTTCATTCTCTGCTACAATTTTAAAGGGAAAAGAAAGCATCTTTCAGCATGTTTTTTTTCTTCTGCAACATTTGAAGAATATATTTTTGTGGCAGCTGGATATAACCTGTGTCCCAGCCCTTACTGAACCTAGCCTTCCAAAATGCAGAACTGGGTTAAATTACATTAGATCTTCTCATATGTGTGAATCACAGTACAAATGGGTTTATTTGAAACATGCTGACACCCCTAAGATTGCATGTGCCAGTGGCCTCACACATTTGTGATAATATGTACTCAGAAGCTCTGTCTTGTTCCACTATGTCAGTCCCTCATCCTATCTGGTGTTGAGTTGTTGCTGCTTCAAGAGAAGGAATTGACAGGTGGTGAAATATACAGGGGGCAAAAATAATAATCACAGAATCACAGAATGGTTGAGATTGGAAGAGACATCTGGAGATCATGTTGTCCAACACCCCTGCTCAAGCAGGGCTACGCAGAACCAGTTGCCCAGGACCACGTGCAGATAGCTTTTGCATATCATAGAGGATGAAGACTTCAGAATCTCTCTGGTCAGTTCTTGGTCACCCCCACAGTAAAAAAGTGTTTCCTCATGTTCAGGAGGAATCTCCAGTGTTTCAGTTTGTGTTCATTGCTTCTGATCCTGTCACTGGCCACCACTGTAAAGACCCTGGCTCCTTCTTCTTTATATATTTCATCATATATTTGTACACATTAATAACATCTCCTCCAAAACATTCCGTTCTCTCAGCTGAACAATCTCAGCTCTCTCAGCCTTTCCTCATATGAGAGATGCTCCAGTCCCTTCATCATCTGTGCAGAGCTTCACTGGACTCTCTCCAGTATGTCCATGTCTCTCTTGTACTGGAGAGCCCAGAACTGGACACACTACTTAAGATGTAGTCTTAACAGTGGTGAGGGTAAAGATCATATAGTAGAGGGGAAGGAAAGCATAGTATCTGCACTTTTTAATGCCTAAATTAGATTAAAAGGAAGGACTCTTTTCATCAAAACTTTTTCAAGTTTCTATTTAAAATCAAGGGACTTCTTTTTCATTTGTTTGGCTTTTAACTATTAGAAGAAAGCTGTTGCTTTTTTTCCAGTGAAAAGAAGAACTTTTTCATCAAACACTCCTCCTAAACTCCTTCCTTTCATCAAACACTCCTTCCTAAGCTCCATGCTGAAAGAAAAAATTCTTATTCCTTAAAAATAACTTTTTGAGTAGCTGAAGCATAGCTTTTTTCCAAGATGTTCACTCAAGGTACCAACATCTTCTGCAAGTCAGACACTATGATCATGTAAATCTACCCTTTGCTGTTAGGGTCAAGGGAATGAAGCTGGCTTATGCCAGCTGGGAAACTGGTACACTTGTTTGCTGGCATCTGCATGATTGCTGTCCAAATTCACTGGCAAAAGGAGACAAAGAGCACAGTAGAAAATGAGGATATTTAACTCAGCTGGCTTAATGTGTCCTTGCTGACAGCTTCACTCATCAGAACAGCATAACTTGTGCTGACACACGAGAATGTGCTTCCATCCCATCATTGCACAGGCTAACGGTGATCGTAGTCTCAGACTCACTGGTATTTCAGAGCTGTTATTTCTGGCTTTACAGGCATAATTGAAGGAAACAAGACTTCTTCACTTTTTATATTGATAAATTTTCAAACCCAGGGCACAATGATTTAGCCACAGAGTTTCTACACAGCAATGAAATTTGTAACACCTCATCTCTTTATCAGTAGCACCACTTTAAAGTATGCTTCTTGCATATACATATTCGCAGTCATCATCTTCCCTTATTTACTCCTTCAGGTCATTCAGTAAATTTTCAGACATTTTGTTCTGACCCCAAATCTGTAGTTCAGTCAGTGGATTGTATAACACTTGAAGTATGTTTTATTCCTCCAGGAATACAGTCAACACAGGAGCCAAAGTGAAATTCTTGTTTTCCAGCTTAACCTGACCCATGGCAGCAAACTGCAGAAACAAGCACTTTTAGGGGGGTTGCTTTTGTTTGTTTTGCAGCTGAGATACCGAGAAAGTAAATCATTCCACAAGATACCATGTGTTTCTGAGTACCAGTGTGTTAGCCTATTTTAATTTGTCCCTTCTTCCTGAGCTAATACCACTTGATAAAGATGGATCTACCATATACCATGCTCCATGAAAAAGAAGATGAAAATATTTCCAAGCAGAGAAACCTTATTTCAGGCTAAATTTCTATAGGAATTTGTATTTGGCCCCAGTCCTGGTGTTGACAGTGAAGTCATGGCAGGAGTAGCCTGACAGGAGTAGCCTGACTTTATGAATGATCACTTCACAGTAGTTTGCAGTGGTTCGGTTTTGTAACCAAAATAGTGGTTAATAAGGAATATCAAAAACAGGTATGGATAAATGATCCAAAGAGTAATCCCACCTATTTCTTCCTCCTCTGATGAACAACCCTAGGAAAAAAACTCTCTTTTATTCTCCACCTCCTGACTTCCCAGCATCAATACACTCTTCAAAATAAAAATTTAACAAATCACCCATTTGCCTCCACAAATCATGTTTAAAAACTCCGCAATTTTCCTTTATCATTGCTTTCAGAGTTTTGTGCCTTGAGGGAGCACTTAGACTAACCTGTAAAAGCTTTTTCTTCACAACAAAATTAGAAATCTGCTTGATTTAAAACCAAATAAAGGTAAATATCGTTTGCAAGAAATCACGTGATCCCCCAGTCGTGGAATTCAAGGTGGTGTGGTATGGGGAAATAACCTTTTAGCATGAGACATGTGCAAATTACCAAAACCTCTTAGGAAGCATTACTAGATCAGGAAAGGAAGAGGTTCTCTCATATGCAAGAGCTTATCCGCAAACATGGAAAATAAAACTGCAAAGTACACAAAGTGTCTCCAATCTGTGATTGTCAAGGTGGATTTTGCACACTGATCAGTCCCTGAGTTCTCTGAAGAAATCAGTATTTTCTCAGGACGAGACAGGAATTGGTACAGAAGACCCTTGTCACTGTGGGCAGAGGAATCGAACTGGTCTGAAGGCACAGTTGCACAGAGCTTTTTATCAATACCCAGGTCAAATGGGTGGTGAGATGGACACAACATGTCTGAGATGGACAGCATGGCTCTCTAGGGGGTGTTTGTGGAGCACTCAAGAAATCTGGGACCTTACAATGAAAGTGATAGAAAAACTGCTGGTAGCCAGGAAGGAGCATTGCGTGAATGTTCTAAAACTGGGTGATTTCTTCTCATTAATTTGGGCTTAGTTCATGAACTATGTGGGCTGTTTCATTTTGACACTAAGTTATATTTTTGAGACTTTGGTTTCAAAAAGTATGCCTTCATTATAAAGCTACTTTTCTTTTTTGGAGATGTCTAGAATCTTTTTGTTCAGGTCAAATAGAACTTTCCAGATCGATACATATTTTGTTTTGTCATTGTTCTCTCACTTCAGTCCAAGTCCCCAGAAATAGCTATTTCAGTCCAAGTAAAACTAATTCCTCCCTCCTAGGTTGTTTTTTATTTCTTTCTTTGTTTTTTTTATTTGGCCACCAAAACAAAAAAAAAAAAAAGAAAGAAAAAAAAATTCACTGTTCACTGAGCTTGTTTCTGCATTTCTGCACTTTCACCTTTCCTTCATGGCCCCAATACATTTATCGCATCATCCTGTCTCCTGCATGGGCTCTGCATCAACTATAGCATGTCAATGGTATATGTGTTTATCTTTTTCCCCAAGGTCAAGAATAAGAGGTGGTTTCAAAGGCAGGTTTACAGTTATTGTCCTCTGTTAAAAATGGCCATTTAATTTCCCTAATAGTGACTCTAATTAAGGATGCAAATATTCAATTAATCTGGAATACACAATGGGCTTCACAATTGAGTGAAATAATATGAACAAAGTAATTGGCCTGGGACCACGATTTATCTTTATACTCTCTCCATTTCATAAAAGCATTACTTTGCTAAGAGTTATGCCTTGTTTGCACATTTGGGTGCCAAATCTCTGCGGATCTGGGACATTTACATCAAGTCCACTCCCCAGCAGCATGACACAATGGTGACAACTCACAGGACACTCTTTCTATATTCCCAGCATAGTTAGCACACTATTTCCCCTTTGTTATCCTGGGAACGAGATGTATGGAAGGACATGATTTTGAGGAATATATATTTATGAAGTGCTTAGAAGCTTGTAACTCAAAGCAATTTTTTGCCTGAGTAAGACTGATAAATTATTATTACTCTAACAACACTTTGTAGTAAAGAAGTTCCACAATGTGCCATGATGGAGAGAAGCAAATCAAGGAGCAACCTTTTAATGGTGGGAAGATGCATAGTACCATGCAACAGGCCCAGACATACTGGCTGGGACTCAGGAGATCTGAATTTGTGCTCCATTTCTGCCCCAGGTGTTACGTGAGCTGTTGGATGAGTCTCCTCTATGTGCAAATCTGTAGTCCCTTGTTGATGGGTAGAGCATTTCCCTTTCCCTCCCTCCTTCATTGATGCTATAATAGGCTTTCTACTCATTATTTGTGTGTTGCCCAGGGGCTACAGTGGAGGCAACTTATTTCAGGTGTAACAAAAACCAACCTGTCAACCAGAACAGCTCCTTCAACTCACCTCTATCCTGGCTCCTACCATGGAGAAAGGCCTTGCAAAATATTCCTCTCTTATGGGAAAGGATCTTTGAACGTGTCTACTATTTTAGGAGCCTTTTTCCAAACAAAACAGGCAGGCACCTTCAACTGGGATAGCAGGTTAAACTCTCAAAGTACCTCACCTCACTGCTTACAGATACGAGTTAAATGGAATGTCTCATCTCACGACAGCTGCTCAGATGAGGCGGTCTCATTTACCAAGCAAAGGAAGGAAATATCTGGGGAGTTCTCAGCCAGAGGAACATTCTGTCTGTCTGGAGTACAAAACCAATAAACTGTTTATAATGCTCAGGAACAAGCACATTCAGATGATTGGCAATTGCTAAATATCAAGTTCCACAGCATCTATCACTACCTTAATGTCCTTCTATCTCCAGTGAACTGCAAAACCTTTATATTTATAAATTATAATGTTGTGTGAAAGCAGTCAGGTGATACATGCCCTCGTTTTCTCTTGATAACAAGACACAGATTCAGCATAGAATTAGAAATCAAGTCCCACAACTCCCATCAACTTCACACCAGGAGAAAGAAAGCACAATCAATGACACAGGTATGTAAACACAGCAAAAACAGTGCACACTCTAGATCCAAAAGAGAATAAGATCTTAAAGGATAAAGTTCGCCCATGGAGAGGACCAGCATAAAGTCTGTGCAACACAAATGTCACAGTCTGAAAATTCACAACCAATATAAAACTGCATTTTCTTCCAGGAACAAATGATTCCTGTTTGCTTCTCAAATAAGACAAGTCTTTCCCTGTACTGTGTAATATCACCCATTTAGCTAAATATATCACAGAGAGATAGAAGGGTTTTTTTCTTCCAAGGCATTCGCTAAAGGCCTCTGTGTGGTAGAGGTTGGAATCTGATGAAGAGGATAGCAGTCCCTTCCAACTGAACGTTTAACTGAACAGATCATGCACAACTTCCCTTCTGAGCTTCATCAAAGCCAATACTATCTCATTGACATACAACACTTTAGGATGTGACCCATTTGTTTAGAAAAATTCATGAACTGATGTGAATCTACAGCTGCAGCTGTGAACCTAAGATTCTCGAGATATTTTAACACAAGTATCACATGCTATCCCATGCATTACACTGCAGATCCTAAAATCTCATTACTATTTAAAAAAAGGTTTAAAATACATACTATAAGAAATTAATATTATTTAAGAATACCAATTTTATGGTCTCAATCAAGTGACTAAAAATATATCTTATTCTTTTAGAAGATGTATGTTTTCAAAAGGACCTTCTTCTTAATATTAGACTTTTAGATCCTTTTTTCCCATTTAAATTATTTTGCCCATCTTACTAGGAAGAAGGTAGGAAATGACAATTCTTTTCCAAATGGGTAAATATAAGGGATCTGTGTGACAGTGAGTGGTTCAGAATCATGAAAGGGTCAGTGTTACATACGCAAAACCCTACAAGGCCGAAAAATAAAAGGGGAGATATTTTTCCTGGTTGGACAAATAATATTATTTACAAATGTCCTTGATAAACATGGCACTTTTTGGTCTACACATATTTACTTTCTTCCTTTTTTTCAATAATACAAACCCAAAATCTATTTGAAAACCACCTTGGCTGCAGAACTAAGTTCAACTTTAAAAAAACCTGTCATAGGATTAGGGTTCAACTCTGTAACCTTGTCAGAGTGGGGTCTGCACCTTCATATTTTATGTCTTGAAGCTGACCTAGGCATTGCTTATAAAGTATTTATGCTGTAGTTCCTTATATCTTTCCAAACATTTTCTTCATAACTCCTCTTGCTCCCTAAAAAGCCCTAGCCATATTATAGCCAGATGCTTGGCACTTCTGAAGAAATACTGTAACAACAAGCAAATGTATGTATAAAAAAAAAGAGAGGAAATCCATTTTAATAATAAAACATATTTAATTTTCAAGTTCCTGAGTTATTATTAAAAAGAAGGAGCAGAACAAATAGGCAAGGAAACATGAAAGATATGTTGACAGAGTTCTAGTAAACATTCAGCAGGAAATTTAAAGTTAAGGCAATGCTCACATTATGCTTTTTGTAATGGTATCCATTAAGGATTCCCTGGGCAGGTTTTCATTTCATCTTGAAAGCTAAAGATTACTATAATCTTAATTCAATATGTGCTCTCTCTGGTTGTAATATCTACTTAGAATCTGAAAAGTCTTAAATGGTTACTGCCCTTTTTATTTAACATTGCATCAAACAATTGAACAAACAACACAAAAATGCTCTTAAGCTTGCAAAATCAAGCCCTCATGAGACAAAAATATCAGAACTTATTTTACCCCCATTATGTATTAGACTATAGGAGGTTAACAGCAATGCACAGGTTCATCTGGCTGCTTTCTCTAAGACTGCCTCTCCAGTTCTTGCAGAGAGAGACTCATCCCAGGAAGCAGTAGGACTGAGGTAACTGTCTATTTTGGGTCATCTGGAATGGCATTTCAGTAAAGATACTCTCTCTTCATTTGCCAGAGAAGCAGTCTAAGACTGCCCAGCTACCTTAGCCAGCTAAGGCAATTCTTTGACATAAGGCCACATGAATACTCTCCATTCCTGAAGCAGTGGCATACATCTACAAAGTACATTTCTCTGACAAACAGTTTCAGAAGTTCTGGTTGTTAGCTTCGCTTTGGCACCATTTGAGTACCTGCCATGCATTATGCAAGAAAAGCAAAGTTATCATCACAAGCCGTGTCTAAACCAGAAAGTTTTATTGATTCAGCTTTTACCACATTCGTGACCCTATTCCTTTCCAAAGCAAACCCTAAGTTTGAGAGGAACCTTCATCACTACTGCTTTTTGCCGAAATATTTTTAAACTTAAAATTTACTTATTTTCATTTGCCTCCTTGTTTCATCCATAATTATTACCCTTAAAGTTCAGCCCCAATGAGAACACCTAGAGCGGTTACTCATGCTTCCTATCTTTAAATGTCCTTTTAAGTCATCCTAGACTTTCCAGAGACAACTGAGAAGAGAAGCTTAATTCAGGTGCTCTCAACTGCCCCTGCAACTCTGTCTCTGTGGCTGATAGAGGAGAATGGTTCCCAGTCTTTGGACCCCAGTGAAGTGCTAGAGTTAAGCACAGGGAATACCCCTCAGACTTGATATGGAACTAAGCTTTTCTAGTATGAAAGGCATAATTTTGGTCCTGAAATCCGAGATAGCAGCTTCTTTAAAGAGGATTTAAGGGCATTTTGGTTCACAAGCTACATTGCCTTTCTTTTCAACTGTGTGTGTTGTAGTCTCATAGATATCAGGTATGCACATGCAATATGGATATGAAGCTGCTAAAAACGTGTCAGGGTGAAACTGTATGTAATATTCTTCCAGTCTTCAAGAACAGTGTTCAGAATTTAATAACAAAAAGAGAACATGTTTTTATCTCCCAGCTTTCCCTGAGTTCTCAGTATGTCTGAGATGGTGGATTGGGATGCATTACGCAATATTTTAATAACACATGCATTCTGCAGGTGAGTTCTCACTCTGTTGTTTATTCAGTATTCCTGGCATTTCACCCTAAGGCTCACCTTCTTCATGGTAACAACCAATACTTTCCCTATCTGAAAGCTAGGAATTCTTATCTAAAAATATATGGAAATCATTAAATAAGGTGTTCTTTTTTTTAGTTGCAACTGGTTTGCTATGCAAAGTCTCCCGAGGAGAGAAGTGGGAAAGAGGAGGTGACATGCACAGTATCTGTACAATAAACAACCACTTTCTGGCCAAAGAGTGTTCTGTCATTTTGCCTGCCTATTAGTGCAAGCTCCTGACTTTTGATTGAGTTCATTTTTATAATTCCCCCAATCTGATCACCTTCCCTCTGCATATTCTGTGAGTTCTTCACTGGTAATGATCTGCAGATAGGTCTACAAAGATGCACAACTTTGTAGTGTGTCTTGACAAAGGTAGCGAACGCAGAAGCCCCCAGCATTTCAGTATTGTCAGAAACTTTGTAAGCCACTGTTGACATCAACTGGCTGACAGAAGCAAGGACAAGAGAAAAAGTTTCACCCTAAAATTCCAGGAATTCTGTCAGCAAGTCCATATGAGCAGTCTCTGTCATGCATCAAAGCTGTATGGAAACTAACATGTGCTCAAGCAGAGATCTGAGGAAAGAATTAGGACATGCTAATGGGGGAAGCTTTGGGGCCCCAAAATACTCTTGCCTGTGCTGCAGATGTATGCAGCCAAAAGTACTCATTACTGGAATGCAGCCATTGCCTTAGCTGGGCCTGTAGGTCCTCTGCATTCCCAGCACATACCCATACCTCAACTTTGGTAGTAGCCTTGCACCAAGCTCACCTTACCTGTGGACTTCTGAGAGTAGGGTGTTCTCCATACTGAGGGTGAAGGCTGTGCTGTGAAAGTCCAGGAGGTCATGACTAGTCATAGCTTACTATCTTCTGAACTGCAAGAGAAAGGAAGAGGTCAGTGGACACCGGTTTTTATTTCAAATATTCTGAATAGGGTTGGAGAGGCAACTCTTTAGCTATTTAATTGTATTTGTCTCTGAACATGTGTTTTCTCCTCTGTAATTTCTTGTTTATTTTTAGTATCAATAATTCTGTAGCAGCATGCAGTCTGCACTCTATATATAAATCAGGAATACTTTAAATTGCAAACATCAGCATTTTAATAAGCCAAACAAGGGACAGCAAGCTACTTCTGTATAGGATTTCTAGGTGAACTATCCTCAAAGGACCATCTAATCATTAAAACAAAGAGGTTTGAAAATTGAAATTAATATTGCACTTCAGCAAGTCAGAGAAAAGTCTCTCTTGGCATCATATATTTTTCCTAGCTCAAATACCCTTGCTCACTTTCCTGTGAGTGTAGCTACTTGGCTTTAACTTATTTGTGTGGATGTCAGGTAGAAGAGAGTACTGAATTACTCATACTTTGGTAATCACTTGAGGATTTTGCTTTTATATTTTGGAGTAATGGAGAGCTTCAGGTGAAGTACAATAAAGGTCAGACAATTCAAAGGAAAAAAAAGAGACAGGAATAGTCATACTGGCAAATCTCTAAATATAATCTCTGATGCCAAGAACTCCACCTATTGTAAGTGAAATATTACTGGGTTTCGCAATTTCACTTACTATGAATACCAGAGGTATTTGGGTGGGACAGTAAAAGACACCTAGAGGAATTAGATACTGAAATCCCATTAAAAAGTTAGGTGCTCTTGAAAATCGTGTCCTCTGGGCTTAAAAATAAATCTTTCTATCTGGCTTTCCTCTTGCTAGGTCCTGCAAAATATTGTATTCAGGACATTGTAACAAAATCATGCAAAGGAAAAAAAAAAAAACCATGAATAGAGGATCACTTATATCTTCTGGAAAGGCCAAAAGGGACCAGTTTTCCATCTTCAATTTGCAGTAAACTGCAGTCACCAAAATGAAGTTCATTCAGTACAATTTCTACCTTTTGTGTCCCAGACTTCCTTGGATTTTTCAGCAGCCCCTTCAAGCTAGGAAGTACCAATCAGTTCAGCCCCCATATCTTAATGGTAACTGAGTACAAATGTTTAACTTGGAAAACAAGGGTATTCTTACTACTATTTCAATAGATATTGCTGGAGAGATAAAATAAAAAGGTTGAATTTTTCAAAATTGCTGCACCTGGAAAATTAGTTTATGGAAAGAGAATTAATTTTTGGAAAGCGAGCCTCAAAAATTTGTTTGCCATGGCAGGCTGTCCTCAGGCTACTCATGACAATATTTGACTGCAAATGAATATGGCTCACTTTTCAGATCAACATCCAAAGGACACCTAACACAAGTGTTTGCTCATCTATGTATAAGAGCTGTGAAAAAGCATGGGGGTGAAAGTGAGAGAAGAGTGGGGTGTCACTTGTGGGTAGCTGGGGTCATCCTGGTACAGAAGGGGTAAATTTGCTTTTACCATAAAATGTAGAAGTCAAATAAAAACAGCTAGATTTATACATATATGGTCAGTAACATTTTCCAGTCCCATCTTGACAAATTTCTGTGATCAAACACACAACAAAGGAATAGGACAGCTGTTAGACAGCTCCTTAGATGGTATTTTCAGTAACCTTCTGTAAACATTTCATGAACAGTCACCATTCTCAAAAAAAAGAAGTTGTATATAGATATTTGCAGAAAGCCAAATGTTCAGCCATAAATCTGACTGTTGCATTTGGAAAGAATTCAGGTGACGATTACGCAGGCAGAGCAGGTTAAGGTCTGAGTACTTGAGTTCACCTCTTCCTGAGTCATGGCTCAAGAAAATTCCACTGATATTTTTAAATTTTGAGCAAGAACAACCCTCAACACAATTGCAGGCCATTTACCAAAGGAAAGAATGAGAGACTTAAGTGTACCATATTATACATCATTCATCCAGCTGACTCTCATTAAGAAACTGATATCCGTTGACTGTCCTGAAAAGGGCAGTCATATCTCAAAACTTCTAACTTAATATGACTCAGTTTACTAGCAATGGCTTTGGCACTGGGGAGATGGGGCTATTTCTTATTAAATCCTTTAAATTTTATTGCCAGCTCTCATAGCAACTATGGATGCTATAGGCTTGCTGTTTCATTTAAAAGAAGCTTTTACCCTCCTTGTCTTCCTTACTTAATATATACCTATTGTTTTGTCACTACATGACAAGATAAAGAGAAAGAAACATCAAATTTTCATTACATACTCAAGTTTTGACCATCTCAGACCTTCTGCTCTGCATTCTAAGCTTATTATTCCCTGAAACTTTTCAATATCTGTACTGTTGCTTTTTCTCCAGCTATTTTCATCATCCTTCCCTTGACTTTCTTCCTGCAATATGAGCCACATGCTGCCTAATCAGACTAGACCAAAACTACATATAGCAGTCCTATCTTTTTCTAGACATGTATCTTCAAAAAGCCTCTGTAAAATATCACCCATTTACAACAGTGAGGACTCTACTCATTTCATACTTCATAATAGAGATGAAGAGGGCTATGTAAATGACAAGAAAGAGTATAAATCTTGCGTCAATGTAAAAAAAAAAATCAGACTAAAAATTTATAATCTGATTTTGTCTAGCATTTATCAAGTGTGTCAGAGTACAGAAGTACAAAGAATTGTGCTCCAGAATTTTAGCTTTTGGGGGATGGAGACAAAACCCAACACACACAAACCAAAACTGAGAACAAACCCTGCTATATGCTTTTCTATTTACAGTAATAATCTTGTAAACACAGACCAAATATAGGATGACTAATGCTTGCCTGAATCCTGCAGAGACTTAACAGCTCAGAAGTGAGACAGACTTTGCAGCCATGAAGTCTAACGTGTTTTCAGGCTGCCATAGAACTAAGCATTTCTCACAGCATCACTTGATGTTTTGTACTCTGTGCAGTAGAAACCACCTATTGTTGCTCCACATATTCCCATTTAGTTGCTGATGTATCAGCTGAAGGCTCTCCGACAGGCACAACTCAACAGATGCAACAAGCTCAAAGCATCCAATACAACAGTACAAGAGCTCCTTAACCCATTCTGGTTGAAAACAACTGAGCTAGTGAAGACCTACTATTTTAAAGAGAGCAAACACTGATTTATGCAAAAACACTTTGGGGAGCAACAGCGACACCAGATCTTAAGAAAGCTGATAGATCAAGTTCTTGCAAATAGGACCAGTGACCTTTTTCAGTTGGCTGTCGCTGAGTAAGGATGTGTGAATAAGGTCTGGCATGGGAGAACAGTGGTTCCCACGCTATTCCTCTCACATATGAGGGGTCAAAAGTGTTGATTCATTAGCTGAGCAGCTTAGTAAGTAAAGCCTAGGGAACTGTGGAGATACTAGCCTCTAGAGCAGACTGTAACCCTCCTAGGCTTATGGCATGTATGGAAGAAAGCAGATTCTGAAGTAAATTTACATCATTCTCAAATTTTATTAACTTCACTAGATTAATCCAGTTTTCTCTTTCAGGTCATTAAAAAGTCTTCAATAGGCTTGCTATGTAATACTTTTTCTCTGCTTGCTAACCCAACAATTATGTTTTCTTCTCTATAGATCATTGTTAAGAAACCTATATCTCTGTTTCTAGTCTGCTCATGATGTAGAAAGTCTTTGCTTACTAGACCATAAATGTTTATTGTGCTTATTTTTTTACTGGGGTATATGTTGGTTTTCCAGGGAATGTTTTTGGCTTAGAAAAGCCCATTATGTCCTTTTCTACAGCCTCACAAAAGAACTTCTACTGATGCTCTGCATGTCTTGAACTTCCAGACTCTATACATCATGCCTGGACTTAGGTAGCACACCACTAAGATGTTGAGTCTCTCTGAAATACCTGCAGTGCTACAGGAGTCACCACATCGCAACATCAACCTGGCAGTATGCCTGTGTCATCTCCACAGGGGAAGGGGAAGTGGGATGAGCTCCTGGTTGCTCTTGTTCTCAATGGTTTAGCAGACATCTTCCCTTGGCAGCGGGCAGGCAGTAAGAACATGCTAACAACTGGCCTTGCTTGTGTCTCCAATGTGGCTGGTGTTGAGGCCCAGATGCCAAATGATGTCTGACTGCTTGCTGCTCCTCTCTCCTGCCATCTGTACTCTGTGGAAAGGATGGCTTGGAATAAGCAACTTCAAGCTGCTTGCAGCGGTGGTATACAACTGCTTGGTATGGTATGTTACCTATATGTTAAATACCAGTTTCTTGCCCTAGGCATCCCCTGAAATATTTGTGCTGGAGCACGAACCTGAAAGAATGTACCGTTTCATGCAAAAAATCCTGAAGACTCATTTGGTCTATTGACAACCAAGAATAAAACATAAACTTCTTTTACTGGCATGATTAATGGGATGAAATTTAACAAGTCCAAATGCCAGATTCTGCACCTAGGACAGAGTAATGCCGGGCATAAGTATAAATGGGGAGAGAGGTGGCTGGAGAGCAGTCCTGCAGAAAGGGATCTGGAGGTGCTGGTTGACAGCAGTCTCAGTATGAGTCAGCAGTGTGTCCTGGCAGCCAAGAAGGCAAACCCCATCCTGGGGTGCATAAAACACATCATAACCAGGTGGTCAGTGGAGATCCTAGACTCCCTGCCTCTATTAAATCCTCACTTCTCTGCGGAAGCCAAGAGTCATCTCCTGTCCTATAGGCATCAAAAATAAAGCTAAAAAACTTTTTCAAACTGCTTTATTTGTTTTTCTGGTGCTGTTTGATTTGACCAAAATCTACTTGTTTTGTATGCTGAATCCTTCTGAAGCCTGTAACTCAAATTCCCTGAAAGAGGTAGTAGACCCTGAGGCAATGGCTCTAATTAGCCATTCACTGTTCAAAAATATTCTGTCATTTAAATAGAAAACAAGCAGTTGGGGGTTGGAAGGAGTGTTGTTACTTTTGCTAGCTCTAAAATAAAACCAACTTCGAATACAAGCTTGAAAGGAAAAAAAAATTAAATACTGGGAAAATCTGAGTGTTGTTACTAAGATGACAACATATGCCAATACCTGCACAGAGAAGTTATTTAAGGATTTGAAGCAAAAAAAGAAATTCCCTTTGGAGAAAGAAGGAAAAGGAGGAAGTGTTGCTGCCAAAGAAAATGAATGCCACCTCTGGCAAACACTCTCTTAGATGCTTAGATACTCTGCTAACAAACCAGCAGGATATGAGAGGCAGACGAGAGAGGCAAAATTCATTTTGCATCAAATACATTTATTAACTCTTCTGTGAATGTTTTACCTCTAGGAACTTTCCATTTAATAACAAAGCGAAAGGAAAGATAAGCCACAATTATTTTAAAATAATTTTTAAAGTTACAAAATTAACTTAATGCTGCTGCCATGGTTGTTTGAAGGATGTGTATAAGCTTGTGTCTGCAAGTGAGATTCCCCATAACAAAGTCTCAGACTGAGGTGATATAAGAAACACATCTGAATCTTACATACCTGAAAATGTTTCTTTGCTTATTTATTTATTTATTTATTTAAATTTTTCCTTATTTAGGAAATATACAGAAGCCATGCCAGAACGCTGACAAACTGGACAACCTAACAGGGACCTCATTTCTTCAAGTCCTGTCCCAGGAAACAGATGAAATGTGAATGGAAAGTTGTAAAATGGGGAGCTGGGCAGAGGGGAAAAAGCAGAGCAATAAAGAGAAGAATGTCAAGTGCTTCACCATCCTTCTCTTTGTGTTCTGCCTTTATACACGCTTAGATGTACACACACATATTTTTAATGAATTGTAACCAAATGAGAATATTAAAATATGATGTACACTCACACTCTAACAGGAAAACCAAGACACAAAGAGTTGGCTTGAAGGAATTCTCTGAAGAAGAATGATTCCCCAGTTTCCAGTTCTTGTCTGCAAGCCAACACACATTGGATTGAGTCTTTCTCAGGTAGAGCATCTCACTTCTGTCTTTACTGTTGGCCCAAAATAAAACAGAGCAAACATATTTGAGACAACTTCAGTATGCTAAGTTGGCACTGTACCCTTATGTTGAAACCTTGATACGTACAGATCAGAACACACAAGTCTTCCTATTAGAGGGTTGCTTAGTTAGGCAGCCTCATTAGTACTTGTTAAGTCCAGTCTCTGAATTTGTAATCATTATGTCTGTTCCCAAAAGTATAGGTCTTTAATTTAGTTGTGGATGTTTGCATGTTGCTACAGGTCTCAGTTATGAAAGGACAGGGTGTTCATCTAAACAACTTTTCTTCTCCATAGAGAAACAGAACTGAGGAAGGATTACACAGACTCAAATGGAGAAGACAGCCACAGATAAATGTGAACTATTTTTTTCCATCAATAGAAAGGATTTTGTTGACAGCAATAAATAAATCTATTCACCCCAGATCTTCTGAGGATGCCTATGGTACCAGGGGAAATGATTGTGATAATTGTATCCAGACAGAGTTGCCCGAACCAACGCAGGGAATATTAGTCCCTGTGGAAATTCAGCAAATTATGAGAAGTCATGCAAAAGCTTCCATCATTTTTCAGCAAGGAGGAAAAAGGATAAGGCATCTGACTTGTTCACAACATGACACTAATAGGCAGGCAATAACAATAAGGAACAGTGAATGAGACCAGAGGACCTGGCAATAGAAAGAGCTCTGGATCATTCACTGCATGGGGGCTGTCTAGCTGCAGAACACATAGAATCGTCTCAAAGCTGTTCTACTGATTTGTCTGGACATCTTAAAAGACAGACAGTAATAACAGAAAGGAGGGAAGCACAGATATAAAGATTGTATATATAGATATGTATACATGGTATCAAATCAAATAAATGATAATATAGTAAATAACATAAGCTCAGTCTTATATAAAAACCATAGATAGATTCTCACTTTCACCAGTGCTGCTCTAGGCAGTGCACAAAGCATTGACTTACATCAGACAGTAACTCAAAGCAAGGAACTGCTGAGGAATCTGTCCACAATGTCTGTACTGCCAGGCATGAGGTTAGGGGGAGCAGAGGAGTCCCTCGTAGTATTGCCATGTATAGGTTTCCACATGTTGGATGAAAAAACAACAGTTGGTTAACATTTTCCTCCAGAACTTTGTTGGTTTTTGGTTTGGTTTTTTTTTGGTTTGGTTTGGTTTGGTTTTTTGTTTGTTTTGGTTTGGTTGTTTTGTTTTTTTGTTTTTTTGTGGTTTTTTTTTTAATTTAAAAGATATTTTTAAAGTAAAAATGTAATTTAAAAGTTGATCTTAAAATATAATTTCATAAGGGAAGTTGTTGGTGTGACCAAAAAGATAATATTAGATTTTACTGAGATTTTTCATTGTAACAAATATCACTTTCTGACCAGCTCAGGAGCCCATCTTTGGGTTGAAGCATGCTTCCACACATTTGTGTGGTTGTGACTAAATCCCCCAGGAGGCAGAGTAGAAGGCTTATTTTCTTACCTTCCTTTCACACATTGCTAACTCCATGAGAGATAGTTACTGCCTCCAACTCTCCCCATGAAAAAAGCCCCAAAATAAAAAATATCTGAGACTTTCTCTTCCCCAAGCCTCTGTACTTACTCTTAGTACAAGTGTATCTTAGCATGGCTGGAAATGCATGTCATACATTAAGGAATCTTTACAATGCTGGAGAGGTGTAAAATTATTCAACATCAATAAGGATCAAGCCTTCCTGTGTTCAATATTAATTATCACTTCTACTTTCCTTGTTAAAGAGGAACTCCATTAAAGATCCATTAGTGAGTGCATTTTTTAATCAAGGCTTAAATTACGGTGCATGCTGCAATCAGAAGACCTATTGTGTGACAGCATGAACAGCAAAAGCTGTGTACAAAGCAGCAAAGCACTGAAATAAAAATACATTGTTAAGCTAGGTGCAGTGTTAGGATATAAATTTGCATAATATTTGGGTACTAACCAGAGCTATAGGGACATAAACAAACTTTATACTGTTGATTATTCATCAAGTTACATAATGTATTTGTTTAATCTTCTAAAATTTTGTCTATCTGCTCTGCTCCTAATATAATAAATCAGATTCCTTGTATGCATTATAGCATCAGACATTCATTTTAAATTAGTAGGCATATACTATCTTGATGTATATTTATATTTCCCATTGAAATTAATAGGAGATACAAATGCACACACCTTTTGAAAACTTGTCTTTCAAAGAGGATCATAGCTTCTCGTCTCCTCATGCAAATCTCCTGCCTGTGTCCTTAGAAGCAGACATTGCAGCATTGCTCGCTTTTCACATTTTATCAAGAAATTTAACAGCGTTTTCAGTCATGTTGATTGCAGGAAAGAAAACTTCACAACATAACCCCTCAAAATGCTAGCCTGCAGGTGACAAAGTAAAAGACTCTCTTCTTTGTTCTCAATATTTGTTGTTTAAATCAGTCCTGACTTCTCAGGTTTTTAATTTTGTCCCCTACTCAGTTCCCACTGGACGATCACACTATCCTGCTGCTTCCTTCACAAACTTTCTTCTCTGAAACAGCCTCCTTTGGTCTCTGTCTTAACAGCTCTTTCATAGCTCTAGTTTGGCTGGAAAACTTCTATGCTCTTCTGTACCTGACTTGTGTTACAGCCCAGTTATAGCATTGAGATGACACACTATGACATGCTTAGCAATGGAAAACAATGCAAAAATAACACACAATCAAAGATTTAGTACATCAACCTGACTAACCAATTAAATACATAAAGAAATCAACAGTATGTCTATACAGGTTCATACTGCTGCTCTTTCCTGAGATATCTAAAGTCAAAGCTACCAAGATTTCACTTCATCCCTTCAACATTTCCTCAAAATCCAGAAATTCAATAGCCTCTCAGTTCTAGATTCACAAGCAGAGAAACCATTCATTTGTCACTTCAAAGAAAAATCTGACTTCTGAGTGCTTGATACCCTATGCCTTCTCTATCATCACTTGAGCTCCATAATAAAAGCCCTCTTGAGTTTCCCCATTGGCATTCCTGACCTTATGATCCCTACCTGCTGCACATACATGGTCTCCAGGCTGCTCTCACTCATGCATATCTACCAAGATGGGGCTGTGCCTGCTCGCAAGCCTAACCTAGATGTTAGGTATTGAGGCAATGTAGACAGGCAGTTGGCACAACACGACAGCTTCAAGCTCCACCAAACTCCTTCTTCAGTAAGGAGCGGTGAAGAATTTCTACAACATGCCCAACCACAGAGTATACTGTCAGGTTTAGGAGTATAGAAAGCACTTAGCTACAGGAGCATTCTTAGGTCTGACCATACTTTGGCTACTGGGATGTCTTGTCCCCATAGGAAGTTAACACAAATTATTGTCCTGTACAGTGAATGTAGAGCTTGTCTTTATGCTCTTGAGGGTGATGCCACACCCAGAATTGAACCAGCCATCTATTTGTCTAAATGTTGTTGCTTTTCTAACCAAAAATAAATATAGATTTGCTGGTGTTCTCATTTTTATTAAAAAAAGTGCCAGTTTTGACAAATAGTCCAGCAAGGAAGAAAAATAAAAGAATCAATTATTTTATTAATTTTCAGTTCCAAAGGGCTGTTTCATTTTTAATATAAATTTTATTTTTCCATTATTTTTCACACTCTTGCTATTGACATGTTTGCTGGGTATAATACAAATGCCAAAAACATTATGCTGGTTTTTTCTTTTAACACCATTAAGTACAGCTGTGCCTGCACATCAATTTAAGCATGATCTCTTTTCTAGATTTGCTGCAGCCAAGGAGCTCCAATGTTAAGCATTGGCACTTTTGCTGGCTTATCACCAAGTGACATTAAAAAATGAAAAACAAAACATATACCACCACCCTCCCCAGAAATAATCAAAGTTCATAAATATTTGGGTATGGGTTTTTTTTCCCTGCTTCTGAACTTCCCTGACATGAACAGGGTGTGGGTTTTTGTTAATTTTCTGGGGTTTGGGGGGTTTGAGTTATTTGGTGAGGTTTTTTTGTTGGTTTTATGTCTTTTTAAAAACAATGTTTCTAAAAGTCTCCATTGTCCTTGGAACACTGACTTCAAGCTTTCCCAGTGTACGGTCACTCTGCTGGGTGTGTTTGCCATGTGGAAGTAGCACAGATATGAGACCAGGTTTCTCCCTGCTGGAGTCACTAATGCACCCTTCAGTGAGACGCATTGATGCCATTACCCTGTGTCCAGTTCCTCAGCTTGCTTTGGCAGCACTCTGTCAGCAATGTCTCAGGATGTTGTCACTGAGATATACCTTCTGATGCTTTCCAAATTCCCAACATCTTTTCATAGCCTATTTTGTGCGAAAGGCTTTTGCGTAATCCAGAGGTGTATCTCCGGTTAAAAGTGCATCTGGAGACCTAAAGACACCTTCAGTCTTCACAGGGAAACCTCATAAAAGTCTATGATGTTACTGAAACAACAAAGACCACCTTATATGATCATGTCACACAATTTCCTCATCTAGCAGCATCTCGGCTTAAACTCTCCTCTTGGAAACTCTGCTGTAAGGCCCATAATGAGGACAGGGCCAGAAGGTTGTTAATCATATGCTCCCATTTACCAGGGAGCAAATGTGTCCATGATTCTCCAGCTGCTGTTGCCACTTAGTAAAACAGACTGTGTGTCAGCAGCACTGGGGCAAGCAGGAGCCAGCCAGTGATATAAGTCTGCTTCTTGCTCCACATATAGCATACAGGATAGTGTGACTGGTTGAGCCCCAGGTTACTGGTTCTAGAGTAAAGCATTCATTTTTGTTCTTTATGCAGTAAAAGACAGGGTTTGCAGATACCAGAATTCATTGGAGAATATTTGAGGAATACTTTGGACAATATGTGTCTCTATGCAATTGCATGTAGCATGGAGAATAAACAAGAGAAGCTAGAGATGTGCACACACCTGCAGGGCTATGATCTTATTGGCATCACAGAGACATAGTGGGATGACTCCTGTGACTGGAGGGTTGGAATGGAAGGATACAGGCTCTTTAGGAAGGACAGGCAGGGGAGAAAAGGAGAGGGGTTGCCCTCTATGTCAGTGACCAGCTGGAGTACATAGAGCTCTGCCTGGGGATGGATGAGAAGCCAAGATGAGAGCTGAGAGGGTCAGGATTAAAGGGAAGGCAGGGACAGGAGATGTTGTAGTGGGGGACTGCTACAGGCCACCCAACCAGGAGGACCAATCAGATGAGGTCCTCTATAGACAGATAGGAGGAGCCTCACGTTCACAAGTCCTCATGGGGGACTTCAACCCCTCCGATGTCTGTTGGAGGGACAACACAACAGCACATAAGCAATCCAGGAGGTTCCTGGAATGCACTGATAATAACTTCCTTCTCCAAGTGACAGAGGAGCCAATGAGGAGAGGTGCTATGCTGGACCTTTTTCACACCAACAAGGAGGGGCTTGTGGGGAATGTGAAGCTCAAGGGCAGCCTTGGCTGCAGTGACCATGAAATGGTGGAGTTCAAAATACTTAGGGTAGGAAGGAGGGAGCACAGTAAGCTTGCTACCCTGGACTTCAGGAGAGCAGACTTTGGCCTCTTCAGGCATCTGCTTGGCAGAGTACCATGGGATAAAGCCCTGGAAAGAAGAGGACCCCAAGAAAGCTGGTTAATATTCAAAGATCACCTCCTCCAAGCTCAGGAACAACAAAGAAGTCAGGGAAGAACACCATGAGGCCTACATGGATGGACAAGGAGCTCCTGACAAGCTCAAACACAAAAAAAGAAGCCTACAGAGGGTGGAAGCATAGCCAAGTAGCCTGGGAGGAATACAGAGAAACTGTCCAAGAAGCCAGGGATCAGGTTAGGAAGGCCAAAGCCCTGATAGAATTAAATCTGGCCAGGGACATCAAGGGCAACAAGAAAAGCTTCTATAGGCACATCGATGATAAAGGAAGACTAGGGAAAATGTGGGTCCTCTCCAGAAGGAAAAGGGAGACTTTGTCACCTGGGATATGGAGAAGGCTGAGGCACTCAATGACCTTTTTGCCTCAGTCTTCATCAACAAGGGCTCCAGCCACGCTGCCCAAGTCACAGAAGGCAAAGGCGGGGACTGGGACAATGAAGAACTGCCCACTGTAGAAAATCAGGTTTGGGAACCTGAAGGTGCACAAGTCCATGGGACCTGATGACATGCATCTGCAGGTCCTGAGGGAACTGTTGGATGAAGGGGCTAAGACACTATTCATCATATTTGAGGAGTCATGGCAGTTTGGTGAAGTTCCTGCTGACTGGAGAAGGGGAAACATAACCTCCATTTTTAAAAAGGAAGACCCAGGGAACTACAGGTCAGTCAGTCTGACCTCTGTGCCCAACAAGATCATGGAGCAGATCCTCCTGGAAAATATGTTAGGCCACATGGAAAATAAGGAGGTGATTGATGACAGCCAACATGGCTTCACTAAGGGCAAATAATGCCTGACAAATTTGGTGGCCTTCTACGATAAGGTTGCAGCATTGGTGGATAAGGGAAGAGCAACTGATGTCATCTATCTGGACTTGTGCAAAACATTTGACCCTGTCCCAGATGACATCCCTGTCTCTAAATTGGAGAGACATGGATTTGATGGATGGACCACTCGGTGGATAAGAAATTGGCTGGATGGTCGCACTCAAAAAGTTGTGGCCAATGGATCAATGTCCAAGTGAAGATCAGTGACAAGTGGCATTCCTCAGGGGTCAGCATTGGGACTGACACTTTTTAACATCTTTGTTGGCAACATGGACAGTGGGATTGAGTGCACCCTCAGCAAGTTTGCCAGTGACACCAAGCTGTGTGGTGCAGTCGACACGCTGGAGGGAAGGGATGTGCCATCCAGAGGAACCTGGACAGGCTTGAGAGGTGGGCCCGTGCAAACCTCATGAAGTTCAACAAGGCCAAGTGCAAGGTCCTGCACATGGGTTGAGGCAATCCCAAGCACAAATACAGGCTGGGCAATGAGTGCATTGAGAGCAGCCGTGCAGAGAAAGACTTGGGGGTATTAGTGGATGGGAAATGAATATGACTCAGCGGTGTGTGTTTACAAGATGATCTTTAAGGTCCCTTCCAACCCGAACCATTCTATGATTCTCTAATTCTATGAGAAGAAAAGCACAGAAAACAGGTGGAAAAGCAGGCACGCAAGATGCTCCACCCTTTGGACAACTCGGTGCCATGTGTTGCTTTTTTAAAGCATTCCTCCCATTTTCTGGAAACATTGGGTGTATTATTCTCCACTTAGCAATTAATTACTTGCTATTTTGTTCCTTCAGTAATGTCTGTTTTTCTAGGGCCTGGTTTGCACTGGATGGATTGTAACAATGCCAGCAAGTCCTGTTACCACCAGTGCAACTTATGCCCGCAGAAGAGGAGTTTCCCTTTATATGTCGTGTTTCTATGAAATAAGTTAGCTTCACTGCCAGAACACATTCTCCTATGCCAGCAATTACTGAATCTTCACTAGAGATATTGTCAATACAGAAGCATAGTTTAAAGTATCCTCATCCCTGACAGATATTACAGTACAACATGTTCCTATGGCAGACCTCATCTACCTGTTTGTGTGTCCTTCTCTCTGTCACCGAGAGATGGGACAGATTTGCCCATTCTGTGGCAGCTGGCATGAAACCAGCCCCTCTGACTGACACCACTTACACATTTGAGGTTTGACTTAATGTAACATCTATATTTATAGCAGAAAATATCACAAAGCAACAAGTCTTATGTAAGTGCCCTTTGCCACAGGAGGTTTTAAATGGAAAGCAGAAACAGTTCCTAATGCCTGCAGAGCAACTCTGTACAAATAACTTAGCAAGAGGATCTGCTAATCTTTGAAAGTGATTGATGAAATCAAGACTTGGGACAAATAAGCAGCGATGTACTACAGACACACTCTGTGAAAGTTGGAGCCCATCTACTGTAATCTTCATTTTGAGATAATAAGAAGCAAAAGACACATGAGAAGACAGAATAAACTGGGACTGGATGAGTTTGTGGCAAACCACTAAGGACAGCTCTAATTCATAGCTCTAATTGTCTGTTAACTACATCCAAGTCTGAGGTCCAGAAGGATGCGTTGGAAATCTACTCTGCCTTTTCCAAACTTAACCTGTATTCTCCCCACAAACTCAATGCTTATGAAAGATCCTGTATCATAGAAAGGGAGCAGGGGAAATTAAGGGTGAAAAAAACCCTACTGAAGCCTCTTAGTGTCCAGCTGCTTTTAAGGAGTCCATCATGTCCAATACTGATGAGAAGCAAAACAACTCAGCTGCACTTGTCAGCCTGACCCAGACGAAAACTGCTGACTCCATCTAGAGTCATAGCTTGTATCTAAGGAACCCACGCTACAATCAACATCCTTTTCTGTGGGAGGTTGATTAGTACAGCCTATAACCTACAAATCTAATTATATATTGAGGAACGAATGAGTGGGGGAAGGACACTGAGTGACTAGGCAATGAAATTGCAGATAAAATTCCCTGTAAAGTGAAACAAGAAAAACCAACCCCAACACAAGTATATAAAGGCAGCTTCTGAACTGCCTGTTAGCGCTGAGGAAGGAACCGTAAGGTAGTAACAGCTAATTGCATGAAAATATCAGCTCGGTGTTCAGCAATGGTCAAAAAGCAAAGGAAAAGTTCAGAATTATTAGGAAAGGAGTAAAGAGTAGATTATGGCATCAAATCTGGGGAGCATCTGCATCTTCAGCACTGTATAGAGCTCTGATTTTTTCAGAAAAGACACAACAGCATTGCAAAAAGGGGTCAGAAGATGGTGACAAGATGAGCAAAGGCTTTAGCAACAGGAACAGCTTAAGAGTGAGATTCATCAGCCTGGAAAAGGAATGTAACACCCCACACATGCAATTTCTTCCGAGGCCTGTCAGTTCTTCTGTGCCATCACTGAGACAGAAAACATACATGAAAGAAGAAAAGATACAGTTGTTTCAGCCTTGGCAATTTTGAGAATAGCAATAGCTTGACTCTTAGAGGTAGGATGTGGAAACTTTTGATTCTAAGTCTCTTTGAAGACATATCACTCTCTGAGGCTTAAACTCTATATTCTGGATGAGATCACAAACAGTGTGAGTGTAATGATATTTTTAAATTGAAAAACTGAATACTCACACCAGAAAATTTAATGTGAAAATTAAGTTTCAAAGTTTCCTTCTTGAAAAACTAGCCTTGCATGTGTTTAAGCATCATATCTGCTTACTCTGCTATATCTATACCTAAAAGTAATGCCTGCAGTTAACTAGTTGCATTTGTTTTAGTATACACACAATGTTTTCAGAGCCTCAAGCTTCAAATACTTATAAATGCTTTGATAGGATACTTGTTTTATCTTTAAATTCTTTTCCCATTTTCTGCTTTCAAAGAGCATCTACAGCAAAGTCCAAACAAGTATCTAGTAAGTGCGGATGTTTGCTCAAAATAAGCATTAAGAGTAGACACTCATATGACTGCCAAGCCCCTGAAATCTTTTTCATCCCACTGAGCCCCTCATTCATAGCAGCATTAGAGTACCTTGCATTAAGTGCTGTGATTAACAGTTACCTGACTCATCCTGGAGAAGGCTATCAGAGTGCAAGATGGAATGGGATGAGATGGAGCAGGGCGTGCTGAGGAATAGAGATGGGGGAATGGGGTTGGCATGCTCAAGTGTATTGTTTTGATTGGGTTTGAGATTTTTCAGACCATATTTTGCTGTGCCTACATGAAAAACAATCACAAGGCTTGTGAGGAGAGAAGTGAGAGAGGAAGTTCATCTACTGAAGTCAGCAGCACTAGAAGATTTGTTAAGAAGCAGACCAAAATTTTCAAGGTATAAACAAAGTCTTTGGTCGGATACATACTGGTACCAAACACCAAGTTTACCCCAGTTCTCTTTGCTTTTTCCTCTTAGAAATATTTTGAAAATATTAATTAGAGTTTTCTTTTAAAATTTTGGTCAAAATTTAAAAATACATATATAGCCAAATTATAGCTGTATTGGAACAAATAAAGCAAAAATTCTGTTAACACTTCTTACACGGCAGAATATATATGAAAGATGTTTACCAATTAAATTTAGTGAACTAAATCTATGTATTACATAGTTATTCTCATTTATTTGAAACCATAGATGCATTTAAAATCTCAGTCTTTGAAAGAAAATACTAACTGATCATTTAGCAGAAGCTGTTTGAAACTTTACCAGAGTTCTCTTTCTTCATGCTTTATGATAAAATAGAAGATTTAGGTGTGGTATCAGGAAAAGCAAGTATAGTCATCACTGACTTCAGACTGAGAAGTAGCAGGCTGTTAACAAGTCTCTTTTGGACTGGTTAATATGGATGAAATAGGTCAAATAGTTCAATAACAAATAAATCTAATCAGATAAATTGCATTTCTGTTCTCTTTGAAAAAAAGAACATGATTTTTAGCACTGCAATCTCCAGCACAACTATTCAGGATATTTTTTTCAGTACAGAAATGCCTGCCCCAAACTGTTGCAGTATAGCTAACATGACAGATGTGTATTTCAGGTATTTTGTTAACATCTTGGAAGTTATGGCTAAAAAAAAAGCTTTTAGGTATTCAAGAAATCTAAACCCAAGTGCTCTTTTACAAAGCACTGATTTTAATTCTGCTCCAGCAGTAGTGAGAGAATGAAGTATTCTTTCATTAATTCAGAACATATTGCAGCATTATTCATACAGTTTGGCTTAAGGAAGCCTAGATCCTTAAGTGACAGGAGTCAAACTAGGAGAGAGAAATTGCTAGCTTAATTTATAGGTGAACTGTCCAATCTTTTTCATCAACGTCTAGCCATGAAGCTTATTTGAAACTTGTTTCTTTTGTGGTATAATTCCATAACTCCATAACTTCAAATATCATGAAAGGTGGAAGTACACCATAACCCAATTCTATTTTCCAGTATGATATACAATAGTCCTGCACTTATATATGCAAATTGTATGTTTTTTTAAAATGTCTAGCAATATAAAGCACATTAACAAATTACATTGCATATTTTCTTAATTAAAAGCAAACAATAATTTTATATATAAGTGCTTAAATCTTGCAGGTGAAACAAGCGTGCATAACTGATTTGAATTTAAAGGACTTTCCTCTGCCTGTGGAATAACAGAATATACACACCATTGCTTGTTGGCGTAATGGAGAGGAAACCAGAAGCAGTGTGTAACTGGGACAAGTCACTTTCACAGCTGGTTCACAGGACCAGTTTTACAACCTGGTCTCAGTTTCTGTAGCTTTGCAGCCATTAGTGCAAATGAACAAATAATATTTAATTTTATGAATCCTTTCTCTCTTCCCAGACCACAAGACACATTTTATTCAAAGCTCTCAGTGCCTGGATTGCAATGTCTATAAGGAAACATGTCTTTTTTCTTCTTTCCCCCCCCCTCTAATCCATGACGGTGACATCCTGGGAAGTGTCACCATTAATGAATGTTCAAAATCACTTCATGTCTGGATAGGCCTGAACTTGGAGAAATTAAAAGGCTGAGCAAACCACCCCCATAAATCACCACCCTGTCTTTTACTTTCCCATTCAGGGACTGAAATGAGCTTGGACTAATTTGCCTGGTTAGCAACATGGCAATTCAACTCCTATTCTTCCATTAAGCATGGAAGAAACCTATTGGACCCTTTTACAGATGGTTCAACAAGTTGCTATCTAAGGAAATGCCGGTAATTCATGCGAGTGTCGGTGACTGCAGACACTGGTATGTGAAGCTTCATTAAACCTCCATGGAATGAATATGAAATGGGGATGGCACTTTATATTCTACCCATTTAATAAAATGGTACTGTGGTATATCTCCAGTTCTATAACCCTGCTGACTAGCCTTGATTGAGCCCTTCAGAAAGTTTGATCCCTTTTTTAGCTGTAGAACCAAGCTTATGACAGACTTTTCTGAGAAAACACTGTTTTTTTTCTGCTGGACTCTATCATCGGGCAGTGTTACCCACTGTACATGCACATTGTTTTGGGTTGTTGAGTTTTGTTCCTCTGAATCTCCAGCATTCATTTACTCTGCTTTTATAGTACTTTACATACATATGTGCCATGGCTTGCTTTGGTGAAACTTAGCTAGAGAAGAAACTGGATCTTAAAAGAATCTGAGGTTTTCAAATAAACTACATAAAGATATATGTAGTGCTTTTAGGCTTATAGAAGAACCTGAAAACTTGTATCAAAAATTATCTTTATGTGGTTTGTTTGGCAACATCAAGTTCTTTTAAGATTCTGCTTACCACAAGGGCAATATGTGGTTGGAAGTTCATAAACTGGGAGCTGCGAAGTTGATTTGTAGGCAAGACCTTTCATGTCTCCTATTTAAATCACCAGAAATCTTCACACTGATTTTCTCAGGGTTAGATGGAAGAAGTCAATTCACCTGAGGGCCCCATCTAAAAAGACTGCTCAACCTCTCTGAGAGCAGCCCAAAGACATCAGTGCAGTTTTTGCTTCATAATTTCAAATTGTCTTGGCCAAGATTTTGGATTGTGACTAGAATTAATTGGAGTCTTGGTATTAATGCCTTGGTTGACATTAACTTTGAGACAAATGTGTTTAAAGAAATGCATTGTAACTGTAAAACAACATGCACGGTAACCTCAGAGTATGTAATTGCAGCCCCAGCTTGTCCTTCACATATCTTTTTCTTTTTTAATAATATAGTAAGGACCTATCCTATTCTCAGAACAGATATTCAAGGATTATAGGCCTTGGGAAAACATACTTAAAGATAATAAGGGTTTAAAAAGAAAAAAAGAAGAAAAAAAGAAAGGGAAAAAAAAATTAAAAAGAAAAAAAATCATACAGAATTCAGATTATAACATACAACTCAAACTCTTTGTTGGACCTTCCTTATCAGCAGCTAGCTCCTGCTGTACACATAAAAGGTCTTAAATTTCCTTTTGTGCTTGCAGTGTAAATGACCATGCAATCTACTTCCTTGCTAGCTCTGAGGAGATTATGAACAGTAGAGGATATACAGAGACACTAAATAATTCCCAAAGCCCATGGGCAAATTTTGAAATAACCTCTAAAAGGGGCCTGGCAAATTACAATCTTGATATCACAGTTGCATCTGTGCCTCTTTGTGAAATCCTACTGAGATCAAGAGGCACGTTTGGAAGGGTGTTTTCAGGCCACATTCACAGCCTCACATGTGAATTAAACAAAATAAGGCAAAGAGTACTGCTGGGGGTTGAAGCATGGAAGATTACAGAGAATCTGTATAAGACAGAAGCTGATCTGTACAGCAATATATAAAAAGGAGCCCCACATTTGTAGAGCAGAGTCAGGAGAGGAGAGAATGACGATATCTATCCTGCAGCAATATTGAAATATTTGTGTAAAGTAATGAAATCCTGACGTTTTTTTCATGGATAAGAAATTTTAAGTATAAGACAAAGAACTATCTTATTTTGAATCAATTGGCTTTTAACTGTTAGTACTGCACTTTATTGCCTCACAGATGATATATAGTGGGCGTGTATTGTAAACTTCCCCCCTCCCCATTTTAATATATTCCCCATTGTATATTTGAAGCTGCGCAACTTCCATAAAGAATATTTGGAGAGGCAATGCTAATGTAAAGAAAGCAGTGTGTTCCTTTTAAGACTGTAAGGCCTTATGGAAAATTCAAGAAGCAAAAGATCAAGATGTCTACCAACCACTGCAAATCTAAGACTAATTTTGGTGTATCTGATAACAAGACAAGACACAATTAAGCTAGCTCTTCATGATTCACATACTTAATGATATTCTATTGCTATTTATAAATTTGCAGCAGTTATAATTAGTAATGCTATTAGTGATACCTCATCATAGCATTAACTATAGTGCTTTTACTTCACAGAAATTATGACATTAACTTTGGTAACAAATCAGTTTTTCTTGTCATCTTGTAAACTTAATAAGGAATGCTTCTCACTAAGAAGAATAGATTGATTAAAAAGGTGTCCTGCTTAGTCAGGTTCAGTGTAAGTGCTGAGTTAGATATACAGCTTCCTTAAAGGGCAGAAGCAGCAGATCACCTTGACACATTTCAGCATTACTATACCCAACTGTCACAAGGTACAGAGGGAATATGCATGCAGGGCTTGAGAGGGATGGAACAGATGCTGTGCCCCTGCACCCATCAACAGCAGTACCTAAGTAATTCACAGGAGCTTCAGATCTCTTTAGAACCTCAACTAACCAAGCCAATTTATCGAAGTTTTTCCTTGGTTTGTTTTCATAACATTTTCCCTAACTCCTTAAAAGAGCTATCTGGGCCTTGACCTCAACTAAGGACAGATTAATTCACTGACAAGACATCTCCTTTAATTTCAGAGCTTATCTGAGGAATTCATGCTAAGAAGTAAAATAGGGAAAGAAACAGCCTAGCCACATGTGCATCAACCTTTAGCCAAAATGCTCTTGACTATAGCATTGACAGACCAGAGAAAAATCCAGACAAGAAAGTATCAATCTATTTAAAATTACAGTACATACATTCACATTCACATGTATGTACTCATACATTCACATATGTATATATATATTCTCATACATTCACAGTCCTATCAGCTTTTTTGTCTGAAGTTATCATTTTGCTAAAGGAGGCAATGCTTCCAAAGAATAAAAGAAGCAGAGGGATAGATATAGAAAATTATCTTCATACGGCATTTATAGGGCTTATGACAGAAAGAGGCAAGCATATCACTGCATGCTGTGGCAACATGTCATGCCATGTTATCATGCCAACAACCATGCAGAGTAACAGAATGGGACCTGGTCCAACCTCCTACAACTAAAAACTTCACATTCTGTGTCTCACTAAAGGGAACTGAGAAGCCTGGAGGCCACGACAGAACTATGTTATTATTTTTAGTCTGAGGTATCTTCACTTCCATCAGAGCAAATCTAACAAATGAAATGAGACTGTACAACATTGCCAGTCAGCATATTGTGTCAATCAAGGCTAGGCTTGGCATTTGATTCTGTATCTGCTTTCAAAGAAGAATACTTAAAGATGTCAAAGTGACACTGCAATCTGTGGTTTATTGTGATTACTTTGTCTTAGTTGCACAGGAATGTGAAAAGCTGCAACAAGGACCAACTAGATATGTTTCTTCCCCCGCAGCAGTGAATATTTTCAGATATACTCCTCTAGACAGAAAATGAAAAACTGACACAACTGATGCCCAACATTTATTCCCCACAAACTCAGATGGCAGCTACTTTTGTGACTACCTGTCCATTTTTTCTGGAAGAAAAAAGAACCAAACCTAAGAAAACCTCAAACCACCAAAAAGCCTGAGATGACCTCATCTATTTTGCCTCCTGTAGTATTCATTTTCTAGCTTGTAGCATATACACTGTTGCCAACAAAAGAGGTTCTGGAATGAGACCTTAGCCTGCTATGTTATTAATATTCCACAAAGAACAGAAAAAGATACTGCTTTTTTCCTGTAATGCTCTTAGTTGTCTTTGTAGTGATGACTGATAAAGACTTAATTGCCAGTTAAAGAAAGGAAATGTACATGAAGAAACAACATTCCAAAAATCTTAAACCTTCAAAAATAAAACCAAAACCTTTCAGGTCAGGCTTCCAAAGCTATACTTGGGCATCTAAAATCACCGAGTTGATTTGAGAGCACTTGTGAAATAGCCATTCAGACATTTAAACTTAGGAGCATGCTAAAATATCCTGCTAAACTATTTTGCTCATTTATCTCAATGTTGAATAATGAGGGAAAGAAGCATATATAGCTTTAGCTGAGCCTGTATATATAAATATGTATTTTACATCAATATATCCAAAAGTTTGTTTCTGTCTCTGAACACTGTAATTCTAACAGTGATCCTCAGGCCTTTGCCATGCTGACATAAATGTAGTTTATCACAGAATCAGAGAGTGGTTAGGGTTGGAACAGACCTCTGGAGGTTATATGGTCCAATCGCCCTGCTCAAGCAGGGCCACACAGATCCAGTTTCTCAGGACTGCGTCCATCTGGCTTTTGACTCTCTCCAAGGATACAAACTCCAGAACCTCCTAGAGGAACTTGTTCCATCAGTTTTCTTTGCATTCAGGAGATCTCCCTGATTGGAATGTACTTAAACCATAAGTGCCTAGATCTCCTGTTGTCATTCTTTCATGTAGCGAAGATTACTCTGTTTAGAATTGCGTGATGCCTTCCTCCTTCAAGAAAATTTCTATAGTGAAAGCTATCAAACTCCCCTGTTCAGACTAAGGAAAATTCTCTCATGAGATGGAGTAACATGCAAGCTTTTCACAGTTCATGCTCCGGCAATTCTAGTTCTTTTTGCACACCTAGGCATGAGAAGTTTGCTTCCTCATAGCTTCCCATCAGAAAGAGCTGTGTCCTGGTACAACTGTTGACATTCAGATGCTTTCACAAACCAGAGTACTACAGACCTTTGCTTGATGAAAGCAGCAGTTACCTCTCTGCAGGATACATCAAGGTCAGGAAAAGACCTAGGGGTAAACTGGTCATGGAGAGCATGTCCCTAGCAGAAACAGACCAAAGTAGGATTTTTTTCTGCTCTTTCTTGAACCATCTAGTATTCAGGGTCATTGCACAACATGTCAGGGGGACTGGGCAGCTGTGGTGTCAGGAGAACAAGAGCAAAGAACACTTGCTGTAATGTTTGTCTAAGATAACTGCAAATTTATACCAGACCAGGCAGAGAGAGATTTAGAGGAAAAAAGGGCAAGGGGTAGGGTTTGGGAGAGCAAAGATGAAGTCCTGGGATTTTCCTATCACTGCCTCAGTCCTTGACATATGTTAGAAGCAGATGGTAGAGAAATTCCAAGTAATTCCCTTCCCTGGTCCCTCCTCTTGGAGCCCACAACTTCAAGGTAGAAGCTAATATGGTGGGCATGCATACTCCATGAGGAGACATACACTACCTGGCTAGCCAAGTCACTTTTTTGCTTTAGGCTAGGATATGTCTTCTTTCCCTTAGCAATTGGTAAGCTTACAGTGGACAGCACACAAGCATCTGCCTGAGCAGAACAGAATCAAGTGTACTTAGCTTTATTTGTTAACTGACTTACTACTAATGAAGGAGCTCGTGAAAATTTCTGTTGCAACCCATCAATAAGGACTATTACAATGGTCTCATAATGTCAGTTAGATTTATTGATGTCAACTAGACATTCAACCAAATTAATAGCTCTATGCACAATCTATTTGTAGCTGTAATTTAGTATTTAAGTGATATGTTGCATAAGCATTTCTCAAGGAAAAGGTCAGGTCATGCTCTGAAGGACAGTCTTTGTAACAACTTGCACATCTCATAAGAAAACTCTAACGTTTTACACCATGCCAAGGGCCAGATTCTTATTTCACCTGTTTTAATATCACGTCCCTTAATTTACACCAACATAAATGAGACAGATACAGGTTATTTTTCAGGGTTATTTTAGGAATGCAGAGTTGAGACAGTCCTAAAGTAAATGCCCTTATATCTTGCACAAATCACGACAGGTCATCTGTAAGAAAAATGTGCTCCTTGCTCTGCAACAGATCAGGGCAACATGGCAACCCAGGCTCAGGAGAACCTCCCATGTTCGTGTTGTCTTCAGTGCTTAATATTACACTTATGCCATGTGACAGCCAACCAGAAACTCAGATATAAGTAATGAATTGAAATTGCATTACAGTTCCATATAAAGCCTGAACTCCAACCTGAGACTCTGACATTTGCCATAACTGATAGATAATGCCAAAATTTCTAATAAAAACAAATTTTAATCTTCTAAGGAGCTGTCATAAGGGGAAAAAACACAGGCAGTAATTATGTGAGGCTCAGGCAAGCATATATTTCATCTTTTATTAATTTTACTACATATTTAACCATTGAGCAAAGGCAGTTTCCATGCCTTCAGTGTGTTGTGTGAAGATTTTTATCTTTGAAAAAGGAGGATGCTTTAAATCTTACTCTTGGAGAAAAGAAAAACAACAAAAAACAAAGCAAGGAACCTAAACATTGAACAATGAGCTACTGAACAATTCAGTCTGAAGGTTGAAGAGTTCAGAGAATGCTCTGAACCGTTATTTACTAACTTTGGAGTCAGTGTTTAACTAGTAGAGTATGAATTGTAAGTTTCTGATAAGGTTGATGATTGTGTGTGTCTGTTTCTGTGATAGATTGTATTATTTTGCTGTGATCTTTTTCAGTGTCCTTCCCTCTCATTCAGAAATGCAACATATTTGAAAATTCAAAATGCTACTTCAAAAGATTGCTCATTCTTTGTGAAGACACATTTCTTTGGAGTAGGAAGGGAGAGAGAGCAAAACCTGTCTATAAATTTTAGTCTGATCTCACATGCAAATTCCAGGACAAGCTCATGCATGAGGTCATTACTGATACTACGTACATATAGTAATGTACAGAGTGATGCCATAATGCATGATACTACTTAACTGCAATGTAACTGACTCAGTACACACAGTCTGAGTTCCTAGCATGCCTCCAAAGCCTTCAGTGAAGGCAGTCTTCCTGAACCAGGGAAGTGGAAACAAGTGAACCCCACCACACTCATGCTTTGATATGTGATTGTAAAAAGGAAGAACTACTGAATAACTGCAAACAGGTCCAAATAATAAAAGCTAATATTAAATTTTGATTTTTCTACACTTTCACTGTAACCATGAAGAGTGTAGTCTCAAGCCATTAACATGCAATGCTGCCTTTTAGCTCTTTAGTTGTACGTACAAGTCATACCACAGATTCAAAACTAAAGATCCATTCAGAGACAATGCTGCACATGTGTGAAATAATAATTTCCATACAGACTGTTGGATGAAAATAAAATAACAATGACCACAGAGTCCAGAGTAGTTTGTTCTAATTCCCTTCCCACCTCAAGATTAATTTTATTCATTTTTAAGTCCTGTCCATTAGTACTGAAGTAATTTGTTACTTTAAAATTTAAGTAGAACACCACAGAGACTTCTTCATGAATATCTGAGATGACATGTGTCACAGATTACTTACACTTTTGCTATCTGTGAAGTATAACTTTAGCCCTTCATTTAACCCTTACTACAGGCATTTTTTTAGACCCAATTAAAAAATTAGTCCCATTCAAATCTGTCATACCAAATTTCCAGAGCCCTTCTGAGTTTCCACAGAGATAGTCTGCAGGATGAAAGGAAACATCATGATGAAATCCATATTGTACACATCCATTTGGGAAGCTACAGGGGGATCCAGCACGGACTCCACTGTGTTGTCGTCTCTTTCTGACTGCTGCTGTACATTTAGATTCCACACAGAACAGTCTGTACTGACCAGAAGGATTTCCAACATCAGCATGGGACCCAGCCCAAGAATTTACACAGTATTTCTCTTTTGGTAGCTGACATTCTCACATTTGAGATGTGCTGGACATTGCTGGGCAGCTGGTTGCAAGAAAGAGATGAATTTAATTATCCCTCACTGAGCTTGACTTTATATGTTGGATTAGATTAAGAAACACAAATACTGAAAAAGCTGCTGCTAGATGGTATCAACGGGAAGCTAATCAGATCATGCATGGCCATTACTTTCCAAGTTTCAGAAGCAGACAACTGGAAGTGAAACAGGCTGATTGTCTTTGCTCTGGAACATTTGGTGAGGCCATTTCACAGAAAAATAAAAAAGGAGGGTGTGAAAGGGAATATACATTGAATTATATCTTATGAGCAGATGCAATTATACTGTACACAAGTGTCTACAAACATAATTTCATGTACTCTAACAAGACATGAGAAAGATCATAATTTCCAGAGTCAGGGGAAAGGATAGCATTAGGCCAGAGGACTGTTAGCAGGCATGAAGCCATAATGGTATGCATAGCTTTTTTCCTATCATATGAAACACTGTTTAAGTATAAACCTTTCTAGTGCTGCTGGGACTATCCTTTTAGCTGTTCTGATCTGAAAGTCATCCCAGATGATAGCAGACTGTCATGGTTTGACCCCAGAGGAAAACTGAGCACTACACAGTCGCTCTCTCACTACTTCCCCCTAGGAATGTGAATGAAAAAATAAAGCAAAAGACTCAGGAATCGAGATAAGGACAGAAAGGGATGACTCACCCATTATGGTCATGGGCAAAAGACAGACTCATTAGGGGAAGAAAAAGAACATCAATTTAATTCAAACAGCACCACCACTAACAATTTAACAATCAAACAGAGTAGAATAGTGAGAGGTATAAACACATCTTAAAAACACCTCCCCTCACCCCTCCCTTCTGCCTGGGCTCAGCTTTGTTCCCGATTTATCTACCTTGTCCTCCTCCACAGAGCAAGGGAGCAGGGGATGGAAGTTACTGCCAGTTCATCACTGTTGTCTCTGCCACTCCTTTCTCATTAAGGAGAGGACTTCCTACATTCCTCCCCTGCTCCAGCATGGGGTCCCTCTCGAGGGAGACAGTCCTCCACAAACTTCTTCCAACATGAGTCCTTCCCACTGGCTACAGCTCTTCCCAAACTGCTCCAGCATGGGTCCCTCCTTGTGTGTTGCAGTCCTCCCAGTGGTCACTGATACAGTATGGGCTTCCCTCAGAGTCCTGGCCTTCTTTGGGTGCAGCCATCTCCTTCAGCGTGGGGTCCTCCATGGGCTGCAGGTGGGCATCTGCTCCACCAGTGACCTCCATAGGCTGCAGGGCACTGCCTGCCCTCTCACCATGGGCTGCAGGGGAGTCTCTGCTCTGACACATCTACCCCTCTTCCTCCTCTTCCTTTCTTCCACTGACCTCATTGTTTGCATAAATGTCTCCCTCACAACTCTTCTTCACAACTCCAACTTCTCCTCCCAGGTTCCCCTTCTTAAATATGTCACTGCAGAGGTGCAGCCACCGTCACTAATTGGCTTGGCCTTTGCTAGAGGCAGGTCCATCTTGGAGCTGGGGGAGCTTCGAGCTGTAGCCCCCTTCCCTGCTACCAAAATCCCCACTTCAGTGCACTTTGAAGTTATTTCTGCATGTCAGCAACAGTGCCTCTTATAAAACAACCTCTTTTCAAAAGCTTGTGTCACCCCAGTTGGCATCAGAGGGCCTTGCAGCATTAACAAGTACTTTTGAGTTCTCTTAGTGTCTCTGAGATATTCAGCTTCAAAGTCCAAAACCACTGTCTAGTGACTTGAAACAACCTGGAACCACATGGATTTCTACTGTTTTATGTCTGTAAACTTCCCAAAGCAGCTAAACATAAGAAGTGTGGCCAGCAGGTCAAGGGAGGTGATTCTCCCCCTCTACTCTGCTCTTCTGAGAACCCACCCAGAGGACTGTGTCCAGCTCTGGGGCGCCCAGTATAACAAGAACATGGACCTGCTTGACTGGGTCCAGAGGAGGCCAAGAAGATGATCAGGGGGCTGGAACATGTCCCTTATGAGGACAGGCTGAGAGAGTTGGTGTTGTTCAACCTAGATAAGAGGAGGCTCCAGGGAGACCTTATAGCAGCCTTCCAGTACCTAAAGGGGGCTACAAGAAAGGTGACAAGGGACTCTTCATCAGGGAATGTAGGGATAGGACAAGGGGTAACAGTCTTAAACTGAAAGATAATAGATTTAGATTAGATATAAGGAAGAAATTATTTACTGGGAGGGTGGTGAGGCACTGGAATAGGCTGCCCAGAGAAGTTGTGGCTGCCTCCTCCCTGGAAGTGTTCAAGGCCAGGTTGGACGGAGCTTTGAGAAACCTGGTCTAGTGGAAGGTGTCCCTGCTGATGGCAGGGTGGGTGGAACTAAATGGTCTTTAAGGTTCCTTCCAACTCAAACCATTCTATGATCATATGTTGGATCTATTTTAAGTCCTTTGATAGCAGAATGTATCTCCATCATTCTTCTCCCAATTCCTCAATTCCCCATGATCAACATTGTTATTAAAACCCTTCACATTTTATGGCCAGACATCATCAGGAAGGCTGGCATGGCTATATCCTCACACACTGACCCTGACAATGGGTTTGTGATTTAGCTCAGTATCTTGCTTTGTAGTATAGTGCTATGCCATCCTTCTCGCTAAACACTATGGTTTTGTATTGGATGTGACACCTCTCACCCAGAACAGGTCTATACCTCCTTTTTCAGCATAACAATTGTTCACATGCTACTAATCCAGCCCTGGGTAGGCCATCCTGCCTGAATTTCTGCTAGAAAGGGCCCAGAAGGCTTCTGTTGCTAAAGCTATTGACCTATGTAATTTCCAGGACTCTTATACCCAGGTTTATCAGGACCCTTTGAAGGGACAAAGAAGAAAAGAAAAAAAAACCCAAAATCCAGGATCTGGCTCTACCCTGAATAGTACTTAACACACTTTTCTCCATGAAATTAATCCACTTGTACAATGCTTCATAAAGCTCAACTCTCTACCCATCAGAGCACATTTGTTTACTATGCATCCTCTCTCCCCCATGTGGCACAGAATGTTGTAATGCTTTTAACAAGAAGGTTTAATATCCTAGTTGCTGATGTTAGGTCTTTAATAAATGTAGTTTAAAAGAAATCCCTTCCTCAAGGCTATCAGTTCACTGGAAGAGTAACAGTCAAGGCATGACAGGGCTATCAATGGAACTAAAAGGAGGAAAAGAGTCGATAAGGCTGCATGGTGTTTCACCTCTTGAAAAAATAATCCAACAAAAAGTTGAGAGGAAAAAAAGGAAAACCTGGGGTTCAAAAACTAGTTTCTACTATCTCTGGTCTTTTTCCACTTGACAAACCTATCAAAATGAGTGAGAAGTTAGCTTATTTAGTAAAAAAAAAATTGATTAATGTTGATAAGCAACTGTAGAAGTCTACCACTTTGATTAATCTTTAGATTGAAATGAATTCTTGACTCTAAGATGGAGCTTGGAGTAAAAGTCAAAGGCAAATATCAACTGCAGGCTAGCCAGGGGTTAGAGCAATGAGTCATAAGACAAAAGGTTCAAGCGCTTGGTTTGTCTGAGCAACTTGTTTGAAATGAAGTCTCCTCCAAGACAAGTAGGTAACCATACTAATCCACAAGCAGTGAGAGATCTTTCCCTGTGTTTTGCAGTTGCTGGTTCCCTCCTTCAGACACACACTCCAGAGGGGAAGCCCATTTCCTACCTCACTTCAGCTCCAGGTTTAATCCAGTTTTCTTCCTCACATTATTTTATAATAAAGCCCTTAAGTGAGTCCAGTTTAACACATACTTCAGAACCTTAAATAATATGCTGTAATATCACTGCTGATGTTAAATTTACGTAGTCTATTAAGAAGTTTACATCATATTGTAGGCTATTTTTGCTAATAACACAACATAAATTTCTGGATTGCCTCGATATATCTTTCCACCATTTGTAGTAATGTGGCATTTAACTGATAACTTTGATAGCATTTATTCAGAAAATCACAGAATCAGAATCACAGAATCATCTAGGTTGGAAAAGACCTTGAAGATCATCTAGTCCAACCATTAACCTAACACTGACTGTTCCCAACTACACCATATCCCTAAGTGCTATGTCAACTCTACTCTTAAACACCTCCAGGGATGGGGACTCCACCACTGCCCTGGGCAGCCCATTCCAATGCCTAATGACCCATTCTGTAAAGAAATACTTCCTAATATCTAGTCTAAACCTTCCCTGGCGCAACTTGAGGCCATTCTCTCTTGTCCTATTGCTTACTACTTGGTTAAAGAGACTCATCCCCAGCTCTCTGCAACCTCCTTTCAGGTAGTTGTAGAGGGCGATGAGGTCTCCCCTCAGCCTCCTCTTCTCCAGACTCAACAACCCCAGTTCCCTCAGCCGCTCCTTGTACGACCTGTGCTCCAGACCCTTCACCAGCTTCGTTGCCCTTCTCTGGACACGCTCGAGTAATTCAATGTCCTTTTTGTAGTGAGGGGCCCAAAACTGAATACAGGAATCAAGGTGCAAAGAGTGATACTTCTGTAGATGGGAATCAAATTTCATTTCCACTTACCATCAGTACAGGAAAATAAATCTTACACCATCACTGTCTGTAACGTTACTTGAATTCAAAGATGATACTGCAGGGTATTTAGAATGAACAGTTACTGCAATTAAAACATATGTTATTTAAATGCTTCAGAGGAAACTGTTTAATATTCACTGCCACAGGGTACCCGGCCATTCCCAGAAAAACAATGGAGTATGTTTAAATGTGTGTAACATTTGCTGACAGCCTCGATGAACACCACAATACCTGTGGGTTAAAAAGTCCCTAATCACCTTCAAGTAAAATATATCAGCTGCCTCTGGCTCCAGTCTCACAAGTGTACCTCCCACCACAGTATCTATTCTCTTGTTAGCTGGCACCCTAATTTGTTACTATTACAAGGTGTACCCAAAAATCTCTCCATCCCTGCAAGGAGGCAACAATCAATATTAGCTCTCCTTTCATTGCATTAAGGATTCAGGCTAGCAATTCATAAACTGTAGTCAGAGACAGTGGTGAAACTTTTCCTTGAAAACTAACCTCAGAACTTGTCTATGGTTTGAAGCACAGTGTTGTCCTGAGGAGGCAAGAAATTTGCAAAGGACTTCCTCTATGAGCATCCATTTCATATGTTGATTGCTTTTACTCTGTATGAGAAGCCTTGTGAGCCACCTCCTATATGAAAATCTGCCATCAAAGTATTCTGAGTTTCTTAGTCTCAATAAAAGTTCATGAACACAGAACTACAGTCTCTGCCATGAGAGCTTGTTTGTAGGATGTAATGCTGTTAAGTTATGTATCAGGATGATAATTTACCATCCTCAGAAAAAAACCCCATACCTGTGATATATGTTATGATCAGGATGTCAGAGAGTTTGCTTAAATGGCAAGATTTGTTGAAGTTACCTTTGAACATGGCATTGCCACAGAACACAACTGAACCTCACAAAAATGCCAGTTTGGTCTCATTTGTTTTATGCCTAGAAATTGCAAGTAACTTCTGGTGCTTCTTGGGGTGTTTTTGCTGTTAGCTTCTAGTTATAGACCATCATGTTAACACAGGTTATTACCATCCTGTGATATTTGCTACGTCTCATTCAAAATAGAACTGCATACAACAGCTCAAATGATAACTTGTAACTACAGTCAAAAGTCTCTCCTCTGGAGACAGTGACTCGAAGTATGTTATAATTTTCAGATAAGCTTTAATTAGGTAAGCTTCAAGATATGACTGCCACCAGTCAATAAGGCAATTATTTTCTCTATTCTAGGTTACAGAGACTAATGATGAACCTGACAAATTATTCAAGCACCATCAATGCTTTATTAGCTTTCTTAAATAAAAAAACCATCTAGAAACTATTTCTTTTTCTGGATTTCATTTATAACAGGGGACCTCCAAGGCTTTGGACAGCAGAGCAGAGGAAATGCAGTCTCTACAATTTCAGCAAATGTTTTCTCTTCAAGCTTAAGAGCAGCTAAGTTACAATTTTTTGCCAGCCACTCCAATCAATAAACCAGCAACATTTCTTATCATTTACACTATTAATGATTAAGAGCATTCAAAGCCTTACTGTATTGTTTATTTCAGCAGACATCCACCAGCAAGTCCATTTTCCCAAAGCAGTCAGACATTTTGTAATCCTATTTTTCCCCAAAATGATCAATTTTCTTGCATGCCCAGTAGCTGCAGGCAGCAATTCTGTTTTCATAAGACCACTGCATCTGTTTTCACCTTCAGTTGTTGTTTTGTTAAACACAATAAAAGAATGACACTAGCACAGCTGAATCCCAAATAATACTGCCAATTAAATACATATGGACATGCTGTTCTTACCAATCCCTCTAAAAATTTCATAGGACACAGGAACTAGCACTACCTGGCTTAAGCTGTTTAAAAGAATACTAACTTATTCCTGCACATTTCAACCTACATAATATTTAACCTGCATTGTTGGAGTTGTAAGCAGAACTAGCTACATGCACTGCTTGAAAAGTTTTCATGTAGTAGAGGAAGACTGGGAGTTGAGGTGATATACAAGAACATATGTGTAAATCCAGTACAAATGAAAGGATTTGGCTGAAAGATTAGCACAACCTAAGCCATGGCATATCAAGTACATGTTTGCCAGATCAATGAATTTATGCATCAAAAATCAAAATATGAGAGTACCATTTATCTGAGAGAGTTGCAAAAGCTGCAGATGTTGTATGTATTCTCACAGTCCAAGAGCATGAAATTACATTATGATGGAAGCATAGGCTACAGTCCTGTAAACTCTTAAGCATAATTTTCATTTCATTAATTTCTTGCAATCCCAATGATATCTGAGGTCAATTGCACTTACAAGTTATCCTCTCCAGGAACAAGGATTTCTTTTATTAACCTTCCACAGATACTGAAAATATATAGAGAGTTTATCTTATTACTGAGTTTGATCTATGTTTTTTATACAGTAACAAAAAACTTCAACAGAAATACTAATCAAATACACACAAGTTATGAAAATGCTCACATTTTTACTTCAGCACATGTTTAATATTTGATCCTCTATGTGCAATAAATGACTTTTATTGCATGCAGTAATTAATTCCTATTCACAGATATTTATGTATGAAATTAAATATTTCATACATTCATTAATTTTATAATTTTAGAAGCTAGCCACTCTGAGGTGCACTAATCAACTTTTCCATTTTGTGTGAAAGGTAATTCTTTAATGGGCAGTAATAATTTTCTCTGCATAATAAGTCACAAAACGTGTTCTGAATCCTGTTCACTTTAAATATAGACCCATCTTTATCAACTTCAGCAATATTGTCTTGCATATTCACTGAAATGGATTAGTCCCCTTCAGCATCCACCCCTTACTTCAAACTTTACCTAGATTAATCAGACACTAAAATGGTTTTGTCCTAATAAGTTTCTTGTTCTTATTATGCATTCATCCCAAAGTGCACCTGTTCATCGATATTTCAGAGACATGTTTTTGAGTAGTAGCAGTAGATATCCTCCTATCAGGACAAGAACGGCATTATAGCCTGAGGCATGAAACATCCAGTCAGGAGGTCATCAGCGAAAAGGTACTTACTCCCTTATGTTTGTAGGACCTTCAGTAAGCAACCTTTGGTGTGGCTCACTTCCTCTCAGTTTATCCACCTACAAACTTGCATAGCTAGCACACGTAGTCTATTTTACTCTCCCAGATGTAAAACACTGAATAGAAGAACATGTCTTTTCTTTCAAACTTTATTTTATTGGCCAAGCTTTCTGGGATGGAATGGGTTTAAATTAGGTTTTTTCCTGTCCTCTAATAGGAGACTCGTCTAAAAGGAGACCATCATACTACAGAAAAACCTAGAAAAATAAATAATTTGCAGCAATCTAGTATTTAGCAGTCCTGAGCCTTGAGAAAAACAAAGCAAAATATTAGACACTCACCATTTAAGTGATTACGAGATCATTTTAAAACCCAATAATATGAAAACAAAAAAAAGACTTTTAATTGTTTATATCTGGACACTTTATTCCAATGTGACTGAATAAGTGATGAAATATGCATAGGTCAGAAAATGGGAGAGCCGAGTTTGTGTAAAGCTAAAAAAAATCTAGTGATCTTGGCTGTGCCATGGCTAATCATGTTGCCTCCTCAATCACACTGTATCATATCTTTCAAACAGAAAAGTGTCAGAAAGGAGAGACTGCTCACTCAAAGAAATTAAAAATGGCTGTCATAGTGGGAACTCTGTTCCAGACAACCTACAGTCTGCTTGCCAAAATAGTAAATAAATAAATAATTACACAACTATGTCCTTCACCCTCAACAGTAAATTAAGGGCAAGGTAAGGCAACTGAAAAGGCACATCAAGAAAGTCAGAAGATGTTTTTTCGTGAAACTGGGAAGAGATTTTACGGTTGTTTGCCCTCTTACTACAAGAAAGCACCAGCTTTCAAGATTCACATATGCTTCAGTACCCTTTGGAAGACCATAGTCATACATATGTAGATAGCTGGGGACATGTCTCTGCCAGGAAAACAGTAGCATGAGAGGAAAGGGACTTAATCCAGACCCTGAGAGCCAGGCCAGTTTCCAGAAGAACCAGCACATTGGGATCCCACCCTTCTGCATTTCAGGTTTTAACTGTAGATGTGGCACGCTTTGAAATCAATCCCCAGCTCCTAGGAAGCACAAGTATAGCAATACTGCTGTAGTGTCAGAGGTGATGTGTGAGATAGTGTCTTCCCCTTCAATGAGCAGAGGAGAAAGGCTCACTGGACAGATTGGATTGCCTAGTTTTGTTTCAGTAGCAAATTTGTTTATTTCAAAAAATAATCCCAGGGATTAAAAGAAGATTATGACTTCCCCTGGCCATGAAGGTTAAGGGTCTGCTTATTGTGTCTTTTTTTCAAGCCATCCTACCTGCAAAGGCTTTGTGAGGATCAGTAGCTTTACTGGTACTGAATATTCTATGCTGCACAATTAGCAACTGATGTAAATCCAGATCTGGTTTTGTCCACCTCTTTGTAGGCATAAGTAATTCATATGGGACCCAGAATATCTCAGGACCGGGATAGGACCAGGATAATGTGAAATGTCTACATTTCAGTTCCAGAACTTTGTGCTGAATTGAGCACCAAAGTCAGGAAATATCATTAATCATGTATCTATCAGTTTTCCCTTTGTAGTCCTTGCTTCGAGTTTCTTTTGCTGAATCATCAATAAAATATGCCAAATCGCACTTTCATACAATTTCATCTTCTACAATACACAAATGTAAAGCTCCTTAAAATCTCCAGCCTTCAATGTGTCTGAGGTTTGCTCCCCAATTTGAATATGGGCATTTCTCCTAACCTGGAAAACATGTAAAAGCCTGATCCAATTTTCAATATTATACAGCTCTTGAGAACTTAATCCACTCATTGGTGTTTCCTGTGTGACAATGGGTGAATAAAACACATTTCTCAATAATTAATAAAAATTTACAACTGAAGACAGAAAAGGGTATTTACAAGAGTAGCTGCATCTGTATTTTTAGTTTTAAATACTGCTTGCAATTTTGTCTGGGAGGAAGGTCTCCAAAACAACTGTTACATTATCTGGTGGCCTAGATAATAGAAATGTCATCTCCTGGGAGAAAGAGGTAGTATTATCTGCAGGATATTAAGTTCAATGATAACTGTTGCCATTCTGTCCTCTGACTGCCTTTCATCTCATTAGCAACCCAGGAAACATAACCCAAATGACAGGTGCCAATTACAATACTTCATTGCTCAATTTCTTTAAAAGCCCTGTTCAGTTCTACTCTAAGGCCCACTCTTCTGTCCACATCTCTGCACTAAATATATCAAATAGCCCAGCAGCGTGTGATTAGCTTGTGTGCTACATTGGCAACCATGTAAAATGCAGTGATCTCACAGAAATTGTACAGCTCTGGAAACCTAATGGGGAATTTGTTGTGATTCTCGGGTTGTTCTCACTACATGACATTTAAACCAGTATCCAGCATGAGCAGGTTGTTCCATTAGGAACCAGTTGTTACATGAGTTTCCATTTCAGCAAGCCTCCCTAGCAGCAAGTTCACTCAATGTAGGTTACTAGATACGTAAGAAACAAAAAAATGTATGGGACAGACCACAGATCTGGATCTGGGGTTTTAGAAACTGCACACCTTGAAGTATCATGTTTAGACAAAGATTTTAAAGATGAGCAGTCTGATTGATTATGGGTGCTTAGTTAAGATACCTTAGCAGGTGGCAGTTCCCATGAAAAACAGAAGACATCGCAAATATATATTGCTTTTGAAATCTGAACAACCTTACATGGGCATTAAATGGGAAGACACAGGCAACTATAAAAAACACATACTCTCACTTCACCTAGGGAAGCAGTCCAGGCTGAAAGATGATCTGTCATCTTACACCATCTATAAACCTGTAAGGGACAAATGAACCATTTCTGGCTAAACAAACAAATCTAGCCATAAATACGGTCCTCAAATTGGGCTTCTATCTCTCAAAGAATTTGATCTGCAACATGACTTCATCTCATGAGAGAAAACCTGCTTTCATTGTCTATGCTCAAAGACGTTTTATTAGCATGTACTATCCATATAAATTGCTTGGGCAGTTTGCAATTTGATTGTAGTCACACTGCACAACCTATTTAAGTGGTTGAAGTTTCTCCTGTAAATTCAGGTAACCAATAGAAGACTTAAACAGGAATAATATTCCCATTGCAAAGTTTGACTTGTTTTCTTTTCAGTTGAGCTGAATTATTATTTCATACCATTTAATAAGTAAAATATGGACCATATCTTCTAGACCAAAAGTGAAAAATATTTCACAATGAGCCAAAATACAGAAGGAAAGCAAGCTCTTCCTTTATCACACTGGCATGCACGTCCTACCTCCATTCAGTTTCCTTCATCATCCGCTGCTTCCTTTTTCTTTTTCTGGCTTTCCTAACATTCAGGGTTTTATCCTTTGGCATTCAAACTCAAAGGCAATGAGGGACTTTACCCTATTTTTTTTTTCAAGTAAACATTCAGTCAAAATAGCTGTCTTACCAACAAGAAATTGCTTTTCATAAAGCATCTCAAATTTCTATGGAAAACTCTAATTTTCAAAAAGAAGAATTTATAACCTTTTGGCTGAGAATGAAAACCTGTTTATTCAACAAAAGTGAATATTTCTAATGGAAACTTAAATGGCAGCATACTTCTCTCTTCAAAGAAACGTATCACTATGAGAACTGAATCATATCAGTCTGATTCTCTTGGCCTTGCATCTCTTGGATGAATTCTCTGGTAAATAATACAGCCATTGAAGTTTTGTCTATATTTAAAGTATTTATAGTATCTCTGCCCTACTTAAACCCATTGGTATCTGAAAAAATTGAGCTCACTCTGCAATCTCTCCATAATAGGGTATCCCTCTCCTACCTGTCCACTTATCCTCATAAAAGTAGATACAAGCTTAACATAGAGGTTTTTCACCTCATAATCAAATTAAACCAACAGGTTCAAAAATTATAGCAGATGACAAGGGGAGAGGAGATCAGAAGAAAAAAAAAAAAAACCCTGTATTCCAGGGTCCCAATGGAGCCAGAGCTCATCACTGGATATGATAGCCATCTTCCTGCCTGAAATGTAATTCTGTGTGAAGCCACCAGGATTAGAAAGCTCAGGTAACATCCATGAAACATTTTCAGAGTGAGTTTTAGAACTCATACTATTCCAGAAAGCACCAATCCAAAGTCAGCTAAAGGGTGGCACTTGACTGCCCAATGGACAACTATAAATGGAAAAACAGAAGAAAGAAAACCTTACATTAAGGCATATGACTCTAGACAATGTTTTTCTTCCTTGTTCTATTTTTTTTCCATCTGGAAAGATTGGTTAATATCCAATTTTAATTTGACAAACAGTACATTTAATAAAACATTATATTCTTGTTATGGGAAATATAAGGTATCCTCCTCACTGATGTCAACCTTGTACTGGGTCTGACTGGGTGGTTAATTTTCTTCATAGCATCCCGTATCGTGCTATGTTCTGGATTTGTGACCAGAACTGTAGTGATAACATACCAATGTTTTGACTACTGCTGAACAACGCTTGCACAGTGTCAAAGCTCTCTCTGTCTCTCAGTGTGCCCCCCACAGTGAGAAGGCTGGGGATGGAGAAGAGGGTGGAAGGGGATACAGCCATGACAGCTGACCTGAACTGGCCAAAGGAATATTTGATATCATCTAATGTCATGCTCAGCAATAAAACTGAGGGAAGGCTTTTCTTTAAGGTAGCCATTGCTCATATGCTGTCTGGGCATCAGTCTGCTGGTGCAAGGTGGTGAATGATTGCCTTTGCAACACTGGAGTTTTTTTCTTTTTTTCCCCTTCACTTGTTAAACTGTCTTTATCTAGACCCATGAGTTTTTCTTGCTTTTGCTCTTCTGATTCTCTCCTAGTCCTGTTGTGAGAGACTAAGTGGAGACTTAGCTGGTGAGCAGGGTCAACCCAATGTGAGCCTCTTACTGATGGATAACCATTCTACATTCTTGTTGGGAACTCAACAAGAAAAATAGTACTTCAAGGACTCATGACAACAGTTGTGAATAGAAGAAAGTGAAAGAGGGATAAAAACCAAGCCAAACTAAAATGTGTCAGCCAAGAAATGTTGCTCTTTACAGAATAAGAGGGAGAAAACTAAACATGTGCAGAGACTTTCTGTTCATCTGCTGAAACATACACGTGTGCACACACGAAAACCCAACTGCCTGGTGGCTGACCTTCAGGAGGAGGTGGGCTGACTGAGGAGCATCTGGGAGTCTGAAAAAGAGATAGACCAATAGAGCTGTACCTTGCCATCTCTGGTACACACTTGCCAACTCAGCATGGTCACTACTGAGGTAGGTCCAATATCAGTTTTGTGCCAGGACGAAGGCAGTGATATATGAGGGATAGGGAGGAGCGGAAGCAAGTTACTGCACAGAGCTGTAAGAAGAGCCCCTCCTTGCCCTCTGAGCTACCTTCATAGAATAGGTATGAGGCTCTGGATATGGACAAAGGGCATGATGAGATGGAGGAAGAGGAATCTGTGCAAGTTCTCTCACCAAGGTCAGATCAACCAACCCCTTGCATCAAGAGCTGCATTATGACCAGCACCAAGAAGAAATAATGTCAAGTTCTGGTCTTAGGTGACTCCCTCCTGAGCAGAAGGGAGGCACACATCTGCAGACCAGACCATCTTTTCAGGGAAGTTTGCTGCCTCCCTGGGGTCTGGATCAGAGAACTCACCAGAAAACTGGTGAGCTTAGTACAGATTTTGGATTATTACTTTCTCCTGTTCTTTCACATGGGTACTACTGACTTCGCAACAGTCCAAGGTCAACCAAAAGAGATTTCAGTGCCCTGGTAAGAATGCTAATGGATTCAGGAGCACCAATAGTGTTTTTCTCAATCCTTCTGGTAATGGGAAGAGACATTGGAAGAAACAGGCATGCCCAAGAGATCAAGACCTGGTTCCAGGACTGATGCCTCTGTCAGAACTTTGGGTTATATAATCATGGAGAGCCTTTGAGACACAAGGTATGCTGGGGCCTGACGGTATCCACCCGTCCCAATGGGGGAAATGCATCTTTTCTGGAAAACTGGCAGGACTGCTTGAGTGGGATAGAATTGTTGGGGGAAGGGGATACCATCATGAGAGCTGAAAGTAAGGGATGGTGTGGCACCACCTGAGGCTGGCAATGCTACTGGGAGCATTTATGCTACTCCAGGGGTTTAGGAGCACATCTGAAATGTTTGTACATCAACGTATGCAATATGAGAAACAAACAGGATGAACTGGAAGTGTTGGTCAATTCACAGAAACATGACCTTGTTGGTATTGGTGAGACCTGGCATTAGAAAACATTTCTTTGTTGAGAGGGTGATCAAATACTGGAACAGGCTTCCTAGAGATGTGGTTAATGCCTCATGCCTGTCAGTGTTTAAGAGGCATTTAGACTATGCCCTTAATAATATGCTTTAACTTTTGATCAGCCCTGAAGTGGTCAGGCAGTTGGACTAGATGACTGTTGTAGGTGCCTTCCAACTGAAATAGTCCTATTCTAGTCTACTCTAGTCTAGTCTATAGTTTAGTCATCTACTTGTGGGCAGAAGGATAATATGTCAAACAATATGATGCCAGCACTCCTGTTCATCTTGATATTCCAAAGCATGTTTATGTACTTAATTTATTTGAGCATGAAGGAGAGATGAAGATTATCTGCTTTAGATGTGCCTGACATAAGCCAATATTCTCACCATGATACCTCATCAGGTATTTGCTTAGATCTCTGTTAAAGTAAAAAAATTGCATTTCTGCACAGACCCTTGGAGAATTCTCTTTTCAAGACACTGTCAGCACAGATGGTCATCACAAGTAGACATGAAGGTTAACATGAAGACTGACTGCTGCATCACAGAGACCTTTCCAGAAATCCCACAGCCAACATGGATAGCTTGGCAAGTTGTACATGCTCACTTACCCAGAGATGTTCACAGCTGCTGAAAGATAAGATGCTTCTGAAACACATTTATGGTCTCTCAATTCATTTTCAGGGAAAAACAGCAAGTTTCCCACCATATCATGAAATATCATGTTTCATTGTTGGAAGAAAGGTGAAAGTAGTTCTTACTCCTAGAAAGCAAAAAAAAAAGAAAAAAAAAAATGTTTGAAAGACTCATATCTTAAGCATTTCTGAAGTTTTTTGACAAATGCTTTACTTTTAAAAGTACAGGCTTAACTTTTTTTTTTAAAAAAAACCAGAAGTCTTGAGATGTAAAATTCTTTCTAGTCTTTATCAAAATGCCTGAACCCTTGAAAGAATAAAAGGCATCTGTCCTCCTATTCCCTTAATGTATGAGGTCCAGTTCTTATATTCTCCTTCAGACAAGCATCTCCTTTTTTTCTTACATGCAGAATGCTGCCCTTTTCTTTTTTTTTTTTTTTTTTTTTCCCCCTCCTTCTTCCTGTCCTTCTGTATCATGTTGCTGCAACAGGTTCCAGGGAGTACTTTGCAGGACTTCAGAGTCTCACATCTGCATTTTTGCTTCTGTGGCTCTTATACTGGAAAATATTTCAGTCCAGTCAGACAAGCCTAAACATTTTTACCAGACACTTTAAAGGAAAACACTTTATTCCTTTCCTTCATTTTCAGACACAAGCACAGACCATATCCATTGTTTTGTTTTCTTTCTGAGCTTCACAATTCCTGTTTCACTGAAAAGCCCCCGTGACAGGAATGATATGAGTATGTGAAATAACATAAAGAAAAGGTACATCTCATGAACCTACAGGTGTTCTTTTAACTCCTTAAATACAGAGCAATAACTCTTAAACATCTTACTGGATTATCAGACTGACTGTGTAGCACTACAAGAGAATCATAGAATCATTTAGGTTGGAAAAGACCCTTAAGATCACCAAGCCCAACTGTAAACCTAGCACTGCCAAGTCTACTACTAAACCATGTCCCTAAGTGACATGTCTACATGCCTTTTAAATACCTCCAGCAATGGTGACTCAACCACTTCCTTGAGCAGCCTGTTCATGTGGCTTGATAATACATTTGGTGAAGAAATTTTTTCTAATATCTAATCTAAACCTCCCCTGGCACAAATTGAGGCAAATTAAGCTCTAGTTGAGCTTTGGCCCTTGTAATTTTCTCCCTGCATAACCTCACATCATCTTTGTAGTCCTCTTGAGTTGATGCCCCTTCTTCCAAAGCTCATAAACTCTCTTTTTTTTTTTCCTCTAAGTTCCGGTCAAAGCTGTTTGTTCAGCAAGCCAGTCTCCTTTTGCACCGGTTCATCCTTTGGCACATGGGGACAGCCAGCTCCTTCACCTTTAAGATCTCCTTCCTGAAGAATGTCCAGCCTTCCTGGACTCCTTTGCCCTTCAGAATTGCCTCCCAAGGGACTCTATCAACCAGACCCCTAAACAGGCCAAAGTCTACCCTCCAGAAGTTCAAGGTAGCAGTTCTGTTAACTCCCCTCTTTACTTCTCCGAGAATTGAAAACTCTATCATTTCATGATTGATGTGCCCAAGACGGCCTCCAACAACCACATCACCCACAAGTCCTTCTCTGTTTGCAAACAACAGGTCCAGTGGGGTACCTTACACAGTTGTCTCACTTGCCAACTGTGTCAGGAAGTTATCATCTTCCATACAGTCCAGGAACCTCCTAGACTGTTTCCTTTCTGCTGTATTGCATTTCCAGCAGACATCTGGTAAGTTGAAGTTCCCCATGAGAACAAGGACTAGCTATTGTGAGACTTCTCCCAGCTGCTTATAGAATATTACATCTGCTTCTTCATCCTGGTTGAGTGGTCTATAACAGACTCCTACCAAGGTATCTGCCTTGTTGGCCTTCTCCTTGATTCTGACCCATAAATATTCAACCCTTTCAACACCATCATCAAGCTCTAGGCAGTCAAAACTCCCCCTAACATACACGGCTACCCTATCACCTCTCCTTCCCTGCCTATCCCTTCTGAGGGGTTTATAGCCATCCATTGCAGCACTCCAATTGTATGAGTCATCCCACCATGTTTCTGTGATGGCTTCAATGGCTTCAAACTCCTCCTGCTTGTTGCCCATGCTGTGTGCATTGGTGTAGATGTACTTCAGTTGGGCTGTTGATCCTGTCACCCTTTTTTGGGAAGAGGCCTTAATTTATATGTGACTCTTCTCAGGTGCTTCCATGGCTTCTAATGCATTGACAACCCTTACATCTTTCCCACCGCATGGATCTCCATCCCCTACCTCCACCGAGATGTGCTGTGCGCATTAGTACAGAGACATTTCAAATGTGCTCCAGTGTACTCAACACATCATGGAACAGACTGACGGACCTCACTAGCACACCGTCCCTCAAACATTGGCATGCTGCCCCCAGGTTTATATCTAGTGAGCCTGGTTTTATCCCTTTACCCCTTCAAATCTAGTTTAAAGATCTTTCAATGATCCCTGATAACTCTGGTGCGAAGATCTCTTTTACCCTTTGAGAAAGGTGTACCCTGTCTTTTGCCAGCAGGTCTGGTATCATGTAGACCAACCCATGATCAAAAACCCCAAAATTCTGCCAGTGACACCAGTCACAGGGCCAGATATTGATCAGCTGGTCTTCCTGTTTCTTCCCTCATCATTCTCTGCAACTGGAAGGATAGAGGAGAACACTACTTGTACTCCTGAACCCTTAAGCAGTTGTCCCAAGGTCTTGAAGTTTCTCTTGATTCTTGTTGCAACTTCATCACTGCCTACATGAAAAATTAATAATGGGCAATAATCCAAAGGTCATACCAGGGTAGGAATTTTACTCGACATATCTTTAACCTGGGCCCCAGGGAGGCAGCAAACTTCCTTAAGAAGTGGGTCTGGTCAGCATACTGAGTCTTCTGTTTCCAACAGAAGAGAGTCTTCTATGACAATGACCCATCTTTTTTCTTTATGGAAGTGGTTTTGATGTGGCACATAGGCCGTCTTAACCTTTGCAACACCTCCAACCTAGGTGGACTATTGTCCTTATTGTTTGGATCCACTTGTAGAGCCTGGTACCTATTATACAAGGGCACCTGAGAAGGTGGGGTAGTCATGGAGAAGATGTGTCTGTTACACTGGGCAGGAACTTGTCACCATTTCCCCCTGTTCCTTAAGTCACAACATTCTACCAGGTGGAGAGAGGATAAGGAATCCTCTGTATCACGTGTCCTGTCTGTCTGACAGGTCTATTCCCAGGATGCTGACTCACAGATTTCAGTTGGAAGTCTTGCAATATTGTGGTGTTTGAAAAAACTCAAGAGCAAGAGCCTGGGATACAGTTGTAAGTATTGTGGATGATGCAGAGCAATCAGCAGGACTACTTCATGTAGCTAACTCTTAAGGCACATCAACACTGAAGCTCATGGTCTACTTTTCAGGATGGTCACACTTCCCTGTTTCCCTCCCATATTTCCTTCTGAATATCATTCCCTAGCCTTGGCCAAGGCTACTGTAGACATAGTACGTATCATCAGCTCTTGCAATTGCCTGGTATTTTCCTCTCTAAGCTCCAATATCTACCTCTTGCTCTCTAACTTGACTCTGCTACATGCCACTATTTCACCAACCACATCTTATTTTTTTAAAAAATAGAAAGCAAATAACAAGTTGTACAACAACAAGCAGTTGGGTTTATGTGGCAAGGTTTGGTAGCAGGAAGGGGCTGCAGGGGTGGCTTCTGTGAGAAGACACCAGGAATTGCCGCCATGTTGGACAGAGACAGTTCTAGTTAGCTTCAGAGTAGGCCTGTTGCTGCCCAAAGCTGAGCTCATCAGTGACTTTGGTGGTGCCTCTGTGCTAGCATATTTAAGAAAAGGGGAAACAAACGTGAACAGAACCTGTAAGAGAGAGCAGTGAGAAAAAACCATGAGTGACACAGCCTTGCAGACACGCAGATTAGTGAAAAAGGAGGGGAGAAGAGGTGCTCCAGGTGCCAGAGCAGAGATTCCCCTGCAGCCCATGGTGAAGACCGTGATGCACGTTGTCCTCCCTGCAGCCAGTGAAGGACCATGGTGGAAAAGATAGCCACACTGCATCCACTCAAGTATCCCATGCTGGAGTAGGTGGATGTAACCCGAAGGAAGCTGCAACCCATGGAGAGCCCAGGCTAAAGCAGGGTCCTGGCAGGAGCTGCAGCCCATGGAGAGAAGCCCACACAGCAGCAGGTTTTCTGGTAGGACCTGTGGCCCATGGGGTATCCTTGCTGGAGCTGTCTGTTCCTGATGGTCTGTAACCCATGGGAAGGACCCAGATTGAAGCAGTTCATGAAGGACTGTATCCCTTGTGAGGGACCTCACACTGGAGCATAGAAACAGTGTGAGAAGAGAGGAGCAGCAGAGATGAAGTGTTATGGGCAGACTGCAACCTCCATTCCTCATCCCTCTGGTGGGAGGAGGTAGAAGAGTCAAGAGTGAAGTTGAGCCTGGGAAGAAGACAGAGTGGAAGGAAAGCATTTTCAGTTTGGTTTTTATTTCTTGCTATTCTACTCTGTTACTGATTGGCAGTAAATTAAATTCATTTCCCCCAATAGAGTCTGTTTAGCCCATGATGTTAATTGGTGAGTGATCTCCCTGTCCTTATCTCAACTTACCAGTTTTTCCATCATATTTTCCCCCTTGTCTTGCTGAGGAGGGGGAGTGAGAGAGCAGCTTGGTGGTCATCTAGCAGCCACATAAGGTTAACCCACCACACTGGTGAAATCACTAACTGCACAGATCCAGCTTTGCATTTCCATAACATATGGGCATATACCAAATACGCATTAACTTCTACTGCGGTGACATCCTCTAAAATGACAGAACAAGCAAGAATAAAGTTGCTTGACTTTCATTTGCATTTCCAGGTATGTACATTTCATATTAATGGACTTCAAGTTTACTTGGTAAATTTTTCTACTCTATTTTTAATACTTTTGATGTGTGAACCTACAGGAGACCTGAAGAAAATTCACAACAAAAAATTCAGAAAAGCAAACCAGATGGTGTATCTGAATAGAATATAAGAACAAAGACAAGAGAAGGAGGACTGACAATATTCATCCTATGATCAATCATTCATCCTGTTCTAGTCTTCTAGGTACAGAGGATCCCATCTAAAATTACAGCTTACATATTCAATCATCCCTTGTGGTCATTTAATTTAACATTGTGCCATTTGTTTTCCTCCAGTGCATTAAGAAGCACAGTATAAGGTCTTCCATCTTCCCTGCAGATTCTTTTCAGTACTACATGTCAGGAAGTTCACCCTGAACATCCCACAAGATTAATACATCTGGGAACACCCAGATCAAACATCCTTTATAATCTCAATTTCCCAAATGAGACACTTTGATCTAGCATCTCTCTTTAGATATCTGGAAACCCAAACCTGCAAAAACATGATGAAGAGATCAGACCGCTCCTCTCTATTCAAGTCCCAGGAGATATGGCTAGAATATCTGAAGCATGTTAGGTGACAGAGAGCAGCTCTGTAGATAGCTACTTTTACACCTGCTGGCTTTTCTAAATAAATCCCATTACCACTCTATTAGCCTAAAAAAAAAATCCATGGACACCTTCTCTCAAAAGAAAATGAGAAACATCCTCACAACATACCAACTCTATATCTATCCTTTGCCACTCTTGCGCTCTAGAAATCTGGGAAACAGCAGGCAATCCAGTGGAAACCCCAGTGAGCTAGGGAACTGAGGAAGCACCTTCAAATGAAGAGGAAGGAAAGGAAAACATTGGGGTTTTTTTCACCCCGTCCATGGATATTTACTGCAATTCTAGCCACAAAATACCAAGTTCATCTTTGTTCTCCAATTGAGAAATGCCTAAGGAAAGGCTAACACATTGATCAGCCATGTGATTCATGACACCACTTCCCTATGCTTGTAGGACTTTGATTATGTACATGCTTCACTAGCAAATTCATAGTTAAATTGGGTCAAATTTCAAAAAGTTTATGTACCAAGCAAAACTGAGTAAACCTAGTCTGTTTCAGCACCTATGGTGTAAATCACACTCCAGACTGGCAAGCATATGAGCCAAGACATACTTATCATAATTGCATAGACATGCCTAAAGCAGTGCAACAGGCAAAAAATATTTAATTTAACTATGTCAGAACATTTACAGCCATTGACATGTCTAAATTAATTGTCCTGCATGCTGCCTGAACAGTGTCACTTACCCATATAAACAAAAATAGTTTGAATTGCTAGTGTCAAAGTTAAGCATTAAATTAATTAGTTGCTGAGTTTACTGGAGACTGACTGCTAATAAGCAGCCTTTATGCTTAAACACTTACTGATCTACCAGCTGGACAAGGATTTATAGGCAAATTTGATTATGGTATCCATGACTTGCTCACAGGATATGCTATTAGACACTCATTCCACAGAGGTCCTTAATACCCATCAGACACACCTTTTGCTGCCTACAGTCTGGGGCTGACTCCACACAAGAATCATGAAGACAAAAAGGTCATTAGTTGACATCCTGACTTCTCAAAAAATGACAGCTTTTCCCCCCACCCTTCTCTGTCCAAGGAAAGGAAAATCTGGATACAAAAATATCCAGATCCCATGGAATATCAGTAAGAGTCATGACCCCTAAGCTGCTGTTCCATTCAAGACAGGATCAGTCACGCTGCTAGCATAAAGCTCTTGAAAGGCTGGCCAATTTTCCTTTTTTTGGTGGGGAGGAGGGGACACAGGGAGAAGGGAGAAGCGTGTCAAAATCTGAAGTGTGAGAAATGTTGCTTTTGAGTGAAAGAAATAAACTGAGATACAATGGATAAAACATCTTTCACTTAATTTAGAAGTCTTTTGGGGGTACACAGAAGTACGCATACAAGCAAAGACTTCAAAGCTAAAACCAAGACAGAAAAGTGGCTAAAGGAGAGAGAGGCAAGAAAGCTAAAACAACTAAGAGATCCTTAGTTTATCAGACTTGGTTCTAATTTATAGAAATGAGAGAAGGCAATGAGACTCTGATATTTAAAGTTGGATTTTCCAGAAGCAACAAGCATTCAGCAGGACCCATTGAACCATCACCCTCTATTTTGAGACATCCTTCTACAGAGGAATTTAAAGTTTATGGAAAAGTTTTGCTCTTTATGTTCTGGTGGGCTAAGCTACTGTTCTGTAGTTTGTTGTGAGGAGGACAAGTTCAAATAGTACAGCCACAAAGAACAGTATTAAGAACAACAATAGCAGAGGAAAATATCCTTTCTGGAACAGACCAGACAAAAATTTTCTTTACATTATTCAAGGGCTTTGTTAAGATGACAAGCAGTCAATTAAAGGAGGAAAAAAGAAAATGAGTGAAATAATATATGAATATTTGGGAAAGAATCAACCTAATCAACAGTCAAAACCAGCAAGAGATGGGGCAGCTGTACAAACCACCAACCTCTTCAGAAGCTCATAAGTGAAAAGATGACTTTGGGAGATCACATACTAGAAGTAGATAGATGACAAGGAGCAGGATCTATATTCCTGGCTTCCCACGCACAATCTCCTAGAGACCCCTGCAATCTGGAAGTCTTCTGTGAGGCATCACTGCCTCAATCCCAAACAGCATCTTGAACAGGCTGCACAAGGGGGAACCCAAGACACTTTCTCTTGCTCTATTTAAGTGAGGGAAATGGAGGAAGTGAGGGACACAAGGAGCTAAGTGTACCTATTCCAACTCAAAAGAAAAGTCCAACTAAGTCCTTATCCCAAGTTTACAGCATGGAGTATTGCCTGCTGTTTATGGAAAGAGTGAAAAAGTCTCAGCAAAAAGAACAATTTCAGGCAAACAGAGGTTTTTTTGAGCAAAACTAATATCTGAGACCAGTGTGTAATAACAGCCAGCATCCAGAGTTCTTGTTGTGCTTCCTTCATGTATACTCTTTCTTCCCCACTTTTTTCTCTCTTCCCTACTCCTACCCCTTGTCTTCTGTCAATACTACCTTAGCTGGCTATATCACATATGTATCTTTTGCAGCACAAGCATGAATTCAAGTGGTTATCTAAAGGCATGCCCTAAACAGCTGATGTTTGCTGGAACTCAGACTAGAGGGTGACTGAGAATACCTCATGTGAACCTTTCTACCAGCAGCGACTATGCAAGGAAAAAAAATACCAAACAGCAACACATTTGGCACTTTTGCTATGTTTATCCATCATCTTCCAGGTCTTGTCTTATTTTGTCATCAAGGACTTAATGATAGGCATTGGAACAGTTCCAGGCCTTCTCAATTATTTCTTCCCTTCTTCCCAAAAATGCAGTTAGAAGGCTTTAAAAGTGATCTAAACATTTTCTTCCTGTAAAAAGTCCCTGACTCTAAAAGGAAAAAGAATAAGGAACATTACAAAAACCAGAAATCTTATTTAGCATTTGGTATTCCTAGTGTTTTAATACTCTTTTTTTTGTATCTTTGACACAAGATTAAAAAAGGTATTAATGGGAGCTGTTAGCTGCCAGAAAAAACAGTTAGCTTGTCCTGCTTTGTGCCCTTGCTCACATTATAACATAGACTTATAATTCCTTATACCTGCCTTTCAACACAGCACAGACCAGATTTCTGAAAGGGCACAACTCCCATGTGGCAAGTCAAAAAGAAGCAGCCAAACAGCAGCATCAGATGCTTCCACTATTCTTAATAGGAGAAGTTGGATGTCGACATCTTCTGAGGCTCTAGCAGGGAGAGTTTGAGTTTAGGTAAGTTTTTGTAAGTCTTTGCCATAAAAGCAGCTTGCCAGAGGCAATCTGACCCCAGGCTGCATCAAGCAATTGACCACACTGTGAAACTCTGAAGAGCCAAAATAGATGACTGAGTAACCAAGTGTGTTGGGTTTGTGTGTGTGGTGGGGTGTTTTGGTAGCAGGAGAAGGGGCTACAGAAGTGGCCCCTGTGAGAAGCTTCTTGAAGATCGCCCATTTCCAAGTCGGATCCTCCTCTGGCCAAGGCTGAGCCAATTAGTGATGGTTGCTGCGCGTCTGTGATAATATGTTTAAGAAGGGGAACCTGACAAGAGGAGTTGGAATTGTGAGGAGGAGTTGTGAGGGAGACACCTATGCAAACACCAAGGTCAGTGGAAGAAAAGAGGAGGAGTGGGGGGAGGAGGTACACTGGAGCAGAGACTCCCCTGAAGCTGACAGTGAGAGGGCAGGCTGTGCCCCTGCAGCCTATGGAGTACCCCACACCAGAGTTATTTCTCACTGTCCTACTCTGCTTGTTAAGTGGTGGTGGTGTTTGAATTAACTTGATGTTCTTCCCCAGTCGAGTCTGTCTTTTGCCTATCACCCTAATGGGTGAATCATCCCTCTCTGTTCTTACCTCAATTCTCAAGCCGCCTTCTTTATTTTCTCATTCCCATTCCTGAGGGAGAAGGAGTGAATGAGTGGCTGCATGGTGCTCATTTTCCCTCTGGGCTCAAACCATGACAGTAAGTTGCAATGCAGACATATTTTAGAGTTTCACTCAGAGAAAGTCACAGTCTTGAGATATTTCCATGGTATTAATATCAGATTTTAACCACCTGAATCACTTCAAAAATGTCAGTGCCACAGATTCCATTATGTATACCAAAGGCAACTCTTTGCTTTAGCACTGCTGTCAGAAAGACAGTTTAAGTAATGAACTAGCTATGAACAATACTACTTAGAGACAGAAAATATACTGAGGATACATGTTTATTATGTTTTTCACAGTCTCACGAATATGTGCAGGCATATGGCATGTGGCCACCATGTGGCTTTAGCGTATGATTTTCCCAAGTCCTTAACCAGTTTAACAGCATAAGTCCCAGAGGCCTTCAATTAGCTACCTGATATCACACAGTTCCCTACCGAGAAGTTTCGTGCACTTTGCTCTGAATCCTCTGCTACTGAACACTGCCAGGCAGAGAATCAGAGCAACAGTGGCACTTTCTGTGCTCCCAGTAGTCACATGGGTACATGAAATGAAGCTCTTTAAGGTTAGTGGAGCGGTCCTGTACATCAGCTGGGGCTGTACAGCAAGAAGCATCAATCGGGTTCCATACGGGTCCCATTAAGATGGGACTTCACAGGGGATCTAAAACTGACAGAACATAGTCCCGAAAACCAAACTGCCAGATTTCCCAGCATTGTATTAGTGGTCTCCCACTGCAGGTCAGGACCTTCCTGATCTCAGAGTGTTAAAGAAAGAATCCATGTCCCAAAGCAAAACTCTTTCAAGCATGCTGGTATTAGCTGTAAATAGGCACACTTCTATAAACAGGCCCACAAACCACAAGCTCCGATTCCTAGACAAGTTTTGTGGAATCAGAGCAGGGAAAAAAGAAAATTAAAAAATCAGTATTGCCCCACCTGGTGTCAGAACTGATAAAGGAAAACAGAAATTAAAAGAATCACAGATAGTTAATGCAACATCTGTCATGACAATTCCACTCTACTAGTTAGCACTCAATACTCTGCACAGCTCCCAGCTCTGAATTGCAAGCAGTGCTTAACATGTATTGGCTGTTAATCAGACCCAGATCAAGTCCTGCCATAGCCCTGAAACCTCTACTAGCACAGAACAAAGCAGAAGCACCAACAACACCAAGAAATTCGCTGGCAGCAAGCACACCTGTATACATCGTTGCTTCGCCTCTGAGCACCCAGTCTCCTGATATCCTCAGATATTTGACCAGCGCACCCATTCAATTGAGTAAAAGAAAGCAGCATCCATTTCTCTAGGACTAGATTTAGGGTTTCAGACTTTCTTTTTAAAGTGTGACTGAGAGAGAAGCCTGCCATGATGTTGAATATCTTGTTCAGTCATTTTAACTGTAATGATTTGCTAACCCTTCAGCACAGGTATGTTCCGATACCTGTTGCCAATAATATGGTAATGATTTCAGAGCCTATGAGCAATAAATTTCAAGCAGTTATATAAAATGTTAACTCCTACTGTAAACAAAAACATTTTTAAGAAGTCCTTACCACTGGCAAAACATAAAAATTAAACCAATTGGCCTTTTCATCTACTTATTAAAATTAACTTTGACATTAATAAATAATTGACATATTTTTCAGACCTTTACATACAGAATTAAGTAGGATGTAAAGTGAAGGTTTTTTATTTAAAAGCAAGTCATATATATGAAAAAGTGCTATCATTCTAGAATAGCAAAAGTTGCAAATACATTGAACTTTATAGAGCCCTTTTCTTGGCAGGAAGCCAGTTTTCCTGCTGTTTCATGTCCTGTTTGTTAAAGACTTAGCTAGAAAAAGAAAATCCTGGCTCCAACACATTGAAGTACACTAGTTTAACTGCAGAAAATTACTCACTTGTCTCTTGTCTAAATCCTTTCAAGAGTCACATGCCACACAGCTACTACTCTTTTCTGTTAGATCAGGGAAGACTCACAGAGAGCATCAAGAAGGGAGGATTCTGATAGTCCATGGGTCACAGAGCTGGACCAATCTATCAAGTGACCCAGAACTCATGAGCGGGAGCCATTAAATCACAACCCTATTGAAAGACTGACCAAATTCAATCCTAATGTTTCCTGAATTTCTCACTTTCCATCTCTCATTCTAGGACAATGCCCCAGAACCTCCCATCTGACATTCTCTACTCTTGATACTGCTAGAATCTGGACTCAAGTTCTTGAGTTCACTATTTCTATGCTGATGGTAAAGTATGATTCTTCTGGTCCAGCCCTGTGTCCAGGTTTCCTGGACTGGAGGACCACCCTCATCAAATGAACCAGGTCATAAGCCAAACAAGTAACACCAGTAATGTGAGAGTCTCAACTACCATCCAAGCTCAAGCCCAAATTACATAATTTAACAGATATAGGCTTAGTCTCCTGCATGTCAGGGTAGACTCCCCATTCACAAAATCACCCCCAGGACTATACTCTGTGGTTGTGTAGTCATTTATCCTAATGACAAATGGCTGAATGACAATAAACTGTGGCTGAGACACAGACCCATGAAAATGTTTCATATTCCCAAAGAACTTAATGTGATTGAAACTAATATGTTTGTCTATTTACCTCAGATTTGCCCCAGTGCAGAGAAAACTCGATTCAGCCTTCCTAATCCACTCCTTCACAGTTTTGTGGGATGGCATGCCCTATGTTCCCTCCTCAGCACCCTGCACAGAACAAGAAGCTGTCACTGGAAATACATCTCTTTGGGCCTGCACCTTAAACCTGCAAGTCAGCAGCCTAAATTTGGGCAGGGTAGAGTCTTCTTTTTTTCTCTCACATATGCATATACAAGGGAAACCATAGTAAAGAGTAACAAGCAGGCTAAACAAGAGACCTAACGAAAGTGATCACTTGAAAAAGATAAATCTGGGCTGGCCTAGCATATTAAACTGCATCCCATGACTGCACTGTGAGAAGTCCAAAACCTTAGAAGTCCCAAACAGATGGGCACTCAGATTTGCGGAGGAAAAAAATAAAGAAAGGCTCCAGGGAGAAATATTAAACACTAGCCACAGAAAATAATTTCATCTTCCAAAATTGGATATAAAATAATTAGTCTGATAGCACATATATTGAGAGAGGGAACGTGTAATACACCTACAATTAATGTCTCCCAGGTATAAAGTTAGCTTTAAACTGATAGGTGTATATGTACCTGTAAGAGCTCACTGCCTGTGCTGAAGTGCTGTTAGATTGCTATCACTACCTGGGACTGAACCAGAATGAGGAACTGCTGTCAAGCATCATTAGCAAAGGCCATATGCACCAGCCTGTACTAGAACAGAGCAGAGAGACATGGCATAAAGTGTTGGATATGCAGCATCAGTCTGCTACTCTCACATGGTTTAAATGCAACACCACATAGACCTCCATCCAGCTGGATAGAGCACATTTCTTCATCAGCATGTAATAGCTGTTAGTATACCGTGTGTGCACAGGCTTTTCAAAACCAACTTCTACGCAACTCTTTGTTTTACATAGCACCAGCAGAAGAGGTCATAAAGCTCACACAAACCAAGTAACACATCATGCCCAGCTTTGTTCAGTGCTTTGCAGCATTTGGGCCAGTCTCCCTTGGGTCCACAGTCCTACTCAGGCTGCAGGGACCTTTCTTCCATATAGCCATCCCTGCTATATGGATATATATTCAGAACAATGTTATATATTCAGACCAATGCTGAACCTCCTACTTACACAGGCTTTGGCTCCCAGGTTGGTAGCTCACCATTCGTGGATTGTTCTGTGCAGCACAAAAGCCTGTTTGCCTTTTCATGCTGCTGTTCTCCAAAGGGTGACTTGCCTTGCCTGAAAGCACCGGTACCACTATTTAGCAGTGGAGAGCAAGGATGAGCCAACTGAGAGCGCCCCAGGTAGGTTGCTACGAGCAAATGCCCAGCTAGGTCTTTGGACAAGAGGAAGAAAATTCCCAGAGGCTCTGAGTGCACTCAGTTGAATTAGTCCTGCCCAGGAACCTGCTGTGCTGGACTTGAACCATGAAAGAAAGACCACATTCTGTAAGGAAAAGTGGACAAGTTTGATTATCTCACAATGCACATCTGAATTTTCCCTATTTCTTGTTCCAATAAGGCAATTATAGGAATTTAAAGTCCTTTCTGTGCATTATCTTTATGGAACAGATGCATGCAGTCCAGCCAACTTTGGGTCCCAGAAGAGATGACATCTGTTGTTTTCCATGTTCTGGGTCATGTCCCACTTTGGTTTACCTTCTTAAATTTCCAAATTCCTTTACCTCACTTAGCCATTTTCCTCCTCTGCAAGGAATATTGAAGACCTGTTTTCTCCCACCTCTAAGCAGCCTCCTTGGTATCTCTTCTGTTAGTAGGAGTGAAATCAGTAAGGTGAACATCTGTCTGTCCTCCCTCAACTCAGGGCCGTGTTCTCAAGTTGTAGGTCTTCCTTTGTATAGAAGCATTCAAACAAGGCACAGGGATTTTGTGCTAACAACAACTTGCCAATCAGGTGCAGCAAGATACAATGCACAGATTCAAGATACAATGCACGGATTCTGGTTGAACAGAGAGCCTACACCTACTCTTTGTCAAGAGGAAGAGTGGAAACAAGATTTCCTGGACAGCATGGAGTGTACCTGAAAAGGGGTGATGAGAAGTTTGAGAGGAAGAGACAGGAACTGTCACAACTCTATCTGTGCAGATGCAGGACTCATTGGCCAAAGACTGTCACTGCACAACAGACAGTTTTTTAATGTGACACCTTTGCCTAGCCCAGTTGCAGAGCAGGTGTCATTAGGAAATATGCAAGGCTTTCAGCACAAAGAAATGCTAAACAGCATGCAGCACACAACGTCAGTCACAGAGAAAGGACAGAATACAACTTTCACCTGGACCTCTGTGACCCCTGGCTATGTCATTTATCCTCCTTTCCTTCAACAAAATAAGAAACTGTATACACTTCCCTACTTTCCTTTCATTACCCCTTCATCTTGTATCTTTGTTCTCCTCAGGCTACAGCTGTGGCTCAGAATCCTAATGAGGGACAGGAAGAGTCTTCCCTGGTTAGGCAGATTTAAATAATTAGATTGGTTGCTCACAACTCCTTTTTATCTGCTGGGAACTGAGTATATCATGTTATCTGCAGGTATTTCCTAGTTTCTGGGAGCTATTAAGTATTAAATTAATGATCTAGACTGAAGTATTTCTTCCTTGTGTTATTTTGAAATTAAATTATCAGTCCAAATAGGTGAGGTGGAGGAAGCTAGAATAAGCAGTGTCTATTTTTTAGAGAAGTTCTTGGTGTTTTTCAGGACTGAGAAAGGCCAGGGTATAGCAATTACTTTGATTACTGGTTACAATAATTTTAATTATAGTAATCTATTATAAATCCTTTAAAGATTAATCTTAAAATGCCACTTGCATTTCTTCTTGCTTATCTTCTTTTAAAAGATTAATTTTCTCCCTAAATAGATCCAAACTCTCTTGCTGTCAATTGACAACAAAACCAATTGTCATACTGATCACAGAACTGGCTTGAATTATGAGAAAACATGTACCTTGCTTCCACTATAAACATTTCCCACACCTTTTGCATATTATAACCAGGAAAAAGAAATGCAGGACAATTTGCAACTATATCTAATATGGCAGAGTACACTGATGATCGCACTGAATTTTCAAGCCATGTGGTGAACACTTTCCTCTCAGGTGACAAAAAGCAGTACTACAATGATCTACAGGATTCTGAGCCTTTGCACTTCCTTTTCTGTTCGGAGTTCAGAACTTCTATGTGGGACAAACTTATTAAAATGCTAGAGTGGAACCTAGACTTCCTTGGTGCTCATTGTATGCCATTTTGAGAAAGATGCAAGTGCCTTTGACACCAAAGCACCTAACTTTCAGGCTCAAACACAGCATTTGCAAAAGATATTGTGGGAGCTAAATACATCTGGATAATGTTCAAAACAGCCAACACGTTGGCAAGTTCTGGGTAACTTGTTGCTTGAGCAGAAGGCAGTGAGGATAGAGGTCAACCTCATACCTTGTACTCCCTCACCTCCTCCTTTTTTTTGAATGCATAGATCTGAAATCTTTCCAAAAGGCAGGCAACACATCCCTTTGACCTTGACTCAACAGGAAATCACTAAAGTAAATGCAAAATTAATGATCAGAAAACACATTTGGAAAACACGCACAGATTTATTTCCCCTCTCATCTTCCAGAAGGTTCTGGTCACCAGACTGTTACTTAATTTGGTTCATTGTGCAAAAAAATGATTCATATGGCCAAGGAAATCGTAAGGGAGACCTTCCTCAACAGACAATTCATCCTTCTGAGAGGGTGAATCCCAAGTCCCAGACTGTTTTCCTTAAGATACTTTCTAATTGTGTATGAAGCAGTCTGTTTAGGAAACAAACCAACCTACTGAGGACCTAGAACAAGAGCCACAGAAGAGGCATATTACCCTCTGGTTAGGGACAGCCTATGAAATGGGTAGAGGAATCATGTGACCTCATTTCAACATCCCAGATTTATTCAGGAACTTTAACATAGTCAGACCTGTCAAGACAAAGGAAGTTTTGAGTCTGCACAGAGATCCATTCTTAGGCATCTAGAAAGATTTAAAATCAAAGAACAAAGCATCCAAGAAGCCAAATACTAAGATGGAGCTTTGAAGATTGCTATTTTGGAAGCTGCTGTATCTACTGTACTTTATTTTATTTGGGGGAGAAACCTGACTTCTAACATCATCAAGCTCCTCCTCTGCAAAACAGGAATAAACCCTCACAGCACACATGAGGACCACTGCTTTTACACCTCTAAATTTCCCAGACAATTAATGAGAGACTACATGAGCTGAAGGACAACAAGTGCCATAGATCTAGAGAACAGAATGGCCTATGTATTGCTTAATAAGGTCATATGACATCAGTGTGATGCTGTATAGGAAGCCTCCCATCTACACATCCACAGTGACTAACCACAGACATTAGTAAGAAGATCTGAGTTGTCAGGCCAAAAACCCCTAGTTATACCTAAAAAAGAAGGTTGCACCAGAACTGCTACAAAATGACTTAACAGCAAAGCCTTAATATGTTATGTAAGGGAGAGACACCCACCTGAAGATATCAAAATCTATATCTAGTAGATTAACATCAGCTTCACACAGTCATTTTATCAACATGTCCAAAGTAAGCATTTCAAACCATGATGCACCTGCTTTTTTGTTCAGTTGCTATTTTAAGTCCAGTTTGGTACCTAACAAATCCAGTTCAGGAGTTTGCATAACATGTCATGAAAATATATGCTAGTTTCCCAACAGGCCTGAGGCTGAGTCTTGTCCTAAAGGGTGATCAATGTCCCAAGCCTGTCAGTGTTTAAGCAGCATTTGGACAATGTCCTTAATTACATGCTTTAACTTTTGGTCAGCCCTGAAGTGGTCAGGCAGTTGAACTCGATGGTCATTGTAGGGCTCTTCCAACTGAACTAGTTCTATTCTCTTCTATTCTATTCTGTCTGAAGTCTGGAAGAAAACTACATGCCATGGGAACAAATGAACTCTCTGACCATCGTACTTGGGGCCCAGGCTCTGTTTCATTTTAAAAATCATATTTCTAAACTTTTTAGACTTCTACATGGATTATTTTTTTTTCCTTATTATTAAGTGTCTTTCTCATTGCAAAATGTAACAGTTCTTTCCACATGCACATAAGATTCATCATGGATTCATCATTTCCTCTTATGATCAGTGCTAGGGCCCGACAACATAGCAATTTCAACAAAACCAGGATTTTCCTTACATGAGGATCTCTTTCTCAGTAATAGCTTGATGACATTCAGCAACTCAAGAAAAAAGGCTGCCTTTTTTTTGTGAACTTTTGAGAATATAACTCATGATTTGTCAAGCTCAAATGCATTTCCAATAAAGTGGCTGTCAGTCACAAAGAAAATGCAAAACACAGTTTGTGCACAATGAGAAAAAAGGCTAAAAGTATTTGAATATATTGGTATTGACAGAACAGCTCAGCCATTTTTGTTCTGAAGATGGAAGAACATTTTGTCTATTTTTTCCTCAATTGTTTTCTAAAGCCATTAAGCTCTCATTTCACATGCTTGTCTTAGCATACAGGTATCTGGTTCAAACAAAAGTGTCAACATTCCTCTGCCTCAGTTACTTTCTTCAGACAGAGCCTCATATTACAGAAATAACTGGAATGGATGGAAATACACTTATTCAAAACACAAATTAGTCTCTTGGCTTTTCCTTTGTTCATCAAGTGGCACACCTAATGTTGCCTGAAAGCATCTCAGTACCATGATGGGCCTGGGCTGTAATGAGGTTCAAATCAGCCTCCCTGGGGCAAGTCTTGCATGGCCTCATGTGGAGTCTGATACCTGCCTTCCACTTACCAGTTGCAATTATTTTGCATTAATTGCTGCTAGTGCCTATTGCCCCTGAGTGCAATGTAAGCTGACACAAAGCAGCTCTGCAAAACTTATTCGCTTTTCTTCCTCTTTCCTAAAAGGCTCCATCTGTTCTCTGGAAAAAAAATCCTCCTGCTAGGCCCTTTGTCCACTTGGTAACTGCAGAAGACAACCCATCCTTACTCCCCTGGATAAAAGGCCCATTTTGTCATGCCCTGGATGCTCTGCTCCTACGACTCATGCATCAAAGAAAGATTGGTCTTTCTAAATCCTTTGGCCACTATCCCTGGTTACTTCCCTTTGTCCTATGGCTGCAATCCCTGCAGTTGCCTAGATGAGCTAGCAGTCCAATTTCTCATTAGTTTTAATAGGAACTGAGCATCCAAACCTGGTGGACAGTTTTGAAATGTCCAGCCTATTAGTTCACACTGTACAGCATGCCATACCCTTATCTTCCAGTTTTTGCCAAGCTGTCCATATTTATAGACCTGACTGACCCTAACAATAATCAGGAGATAGTTAAAGTCTTGGGAGAAAATACCAAGTAACAATGAAATAAAATTGATCTCATTGGTTTTTAAAGCAGCCCAGAAGGCCTCTAATATTCAGCATTGGTACACTGATTAGGTTATATCCAGAAGTTTCAAGACCAGTTAAAGCTGTCCAACTATCCCAAAGCTCTGTTTAGTTGGGCTTACTTGTCTGTTTAGCTATAGGAGGCCAAAAGAAAAGTTAGGAGATGTGTTTAAAAAAAAATCTGTGTTTAGACACTGAAATAACTGATCCAATTTCAAAAACCATTAATCCTCCAACAGCTCTTGGTATAAGTCCTACTTTTGTTTGTGTCCTATGGGACTATCTCACTTAGCCTGTGGATATTGTTACTTCTTTTAGAGGAAGAATGCTTTCTCTCCAGCAGAGAACAAAAGGTGCAAGATTCTTCCAGGAAATCGTTGCCAATGTTTTCACCTCTTTCGGTGTGACTTAGTAGGCATATAATAACAGCCAAAGTATAGCCGAATGGGAGTTCTTCTTTGTTTAAGTTGAAAGTTGCTCATTCTTTTCTCTATTACACAATTCAAAGGGTATTGGGAACTAGTGGAGCTATCCAGAGCCAGAAATAGCAGTGAAACAGCCCCTTTAATTGGAAAGAATATTGTCATTCATTAAGTAAGTCCTGTCTCCATTATAAGCCATTTCCATTTCCAGCTCAGTCAAGCTGAATTAAGTTTTCCTTTCAGTCTCAGCCGCCATCTTCCTTTTCTTTCCAACTAAAAAATAACTAGTATCGTCATAACCATCCCATTCATCCCCCACTCCTATTAAAGGAAAAAAGTAGATACTAGTCAGTTCAAAAACTAGTTTGAGCTCACCTGTGAAGAGGTCTACTTAACATTTAAGCCAGTGGTGCAATACATCCACATATACTAATACCTGTCATCTAGGGCTGGTAAATCTTTGTGCAAGCAGAGAATACTACATGGGTAAAGAAAGCATGAGCTAGCCACCTCTGAATATATTTTAAATGCAAATATTTTTGCCCTATGTCCAAACCTGCTGGTAGGTCATTTTCAAGTCAGGTTTTAGTGATAGTTTTGTAGCTAGATTATAGAAAGCCACTGACCCTGGGTAATGAATATTCTCTATATAATCACAAATACATCTTAATATAAATATATGTTCTGGTGTGTAACTGTACCTCAGCTGATTCTAAAATGCTGTTGTGGTACCTTCTGGCAGTTTTAGTTCAGCCACCTAATGGTCCCTGTTTCATTTGGTGACCTGAGCTCCTCATCTGAACTACATTTCCCATAAGGTCCCGTTTCACAGGTGATTGCTAGGATACATCAAGGGGTTCTGACCCATGGGTAAGGAGATTAAGAGATATTTTAGCAGGAGGAAGCAATATCATACTTTATATCACAGGTCCAGTTATATTAATACCGGAGGCTTTATGGCTAAAGGAATCCAAGGTGTTATGCATTTTCCTCCAAAAAGGGAGCTACTTCTGACCGTGCTAGATAAAAAGTCTAAAGTAATGAAAGGAGACAGTAGGAAGCTAAGGGCATTCTAGCACAGCACTCTGGTTTGGTCTTGCAGTGTGTGGAGCAGTACAGGGATTACAAATCATGACTGGGCTCACCAGAAAATTATCTCTGCACTATTCTTTGTTTGTCTAAGGATAACCTCTAGGAATCAGGGAAGAGTTCCTTGTATAAGCAAACCTAGAATGGCAAAGCCAAACTCAACAAGGAGTACTGTTGCAAAAAGAGAGTCACTTCATTATGTACAAAGCCAGAGAACATATTCAGCCCACCTGAAATAGGGGACAGGTTAAAGATAAAAGTATTGGTACTCCAATCAACTTTAGGTATGAGTATACCTGAAAATTGACAATTTTTCCATTTTTTTCAGTTTGGTTGTAAATATTTTGCAAGCTTTCCAAATAATAGGAGGGGAGAAAAGTGTTTGCTGTTCCACCATTGGAGGGGGAACAGACCTTATTTCTCATGACTTCCCCAGCCGCAGAATTTTCCAGCTGTGTAGATTTAAGAGTGACCTTGACTCAAGATCGAGGTGTAGAACAGTATTTGAATTCCACCCATCTGTAATCAGTGCTAAAAAGTGTGCTTCTGAAGCTTTTCAACTTTATTTTCATTTTGAGAACTGTTTTTATTGTAACAAAATCAGAAATGTCTCCTAGGCAACACCAGCAAACAAAAGAGAAGTAAGGAATCAACACAGGTAGTAAGAAATACAGTCAATAGGCTGCTGCAATACAAATAAGATATGGCACATATGCTAAAGAGATTTCATTTACCCTCATCCTTGATGAACAAACTAGTTTCTGTTTTCTGAATAGGGTTTTGAACATAATTTCCATTTAAGACAGTAGGAATGCTGTGATGAAAACCTCAGTCTCAATGGGTTATATTTTTGTAGTAAGTTCTCAGTAAAACACTATTCTGGTATCCTCAGAATCCTAAACTATTTAAGGTAATGAATAATTTATTTTCGTGTCCATATCTAGTGAAGTGAAGCCTTGATCTTTCTAGTCACAATTATTTCTACCAATTATTATTACTAATAGCAAGAAAATATCATGAGAAAACAAAAATATATGACAGCTAAGTAAAGTAAGCAAGTGTCAGAGGTCCATTTGTGCTACCTGATTATCAAGATGGTGTATGATAATTAACTGGTACATCACAGCTGCAGAAAAACCCTGTGATGAATTTTAAAAAGCACACATTTGAAAAAATTTTGACAGCCTTCCTGCGCTTCCTGCACCTTCTGTGTGCAAACACCTAACACAATGATGTGCATCTTCTTGAAGTCTGGCTTCAAACTTTCTGAAGTTTAATTTCCAAGGAAGAAGTCTGAGATATAACACAGACTTCAAGCAACCAGGTCGTGTTCAAACAGAACTGCCTGCTGACCGAAGCACACAAGAAGTGAAAACTGTAAAAGTGGAAAAAACACTGAAAACTATAAAAGTTGGGCTGAAGAGGTATTTCCTCAGAGAAGAATAAACAAAATGGGAAACCCTAGCAACTCATGTTCACAAAGAAACCATGCACATTCACCTTGGTTTTTTAAACAGCCTATGGTTCCTGAAGAATTTTGGGGACCCACTCTGCTTACTATTTTTTTCTGCCTTCATGTTCCATGTTCTGCAAATCTTTCACTGTAACATTTTTGTTATGACAATGGGGGTATTTGCATGCAGGCAGTACATTTGTGAGTTACGATTCTGTCTGCTCCTGCTGTTCATTCCTCACCTGAAGTCATAATGTGCTCTCCTTAACATCATAATCACCTACACAGCAACCCATGTTGATGTCACAAACAAAGGGTTACGACTTCAGCTGAGGGATCAGTAGGAACAGAAGGGCTCACATAAAGAGAAATACTGTCTGCATGCAAATGTGTCTGTTTAAGAGGAAAAAACAACTGAGAGTCATTAATTACTAAGTGATATGTTAGCTGAATTGCATTCTCATAGAATATTTTTTAGACTCTATGAAGAATTCAGTGCATCTTGAAAGAAAAAAAGCACAAGCTGACTCCAAATCTCTGCTGTTATCAATTGGCACAGACCACTGGCTTCTAGCCCACCTGCAATCTGCAGCAAATTCTGGTTTGCCTTTTGCCCGCTGTATGAGGAGGCTGTTGATTCACTGTATCTGTTTGTATCAGCCATCCCAATTTCAATTCTTTTCTTTATCTGAAACCTGCTGTGATCCAAAGACTGAGTATGCCAGAGAGTTTGTCTAGAGCTTGGCATCAGCTGTTATTAAATAAAATAGTTGAACAGCAGATGGGCATTACAGACCTTGGTTGCTCACACAGCAGGTGCCACCTGAACCTTAATCCCACTAAACAAGCAACTAATCTGCAGTGAAGTTGGTGGTCAGGCTGTTATCCTTACTGGTTTCATTCAAAGGCAAGGAACATGAAAGCAGGTGAATGCAACCCTCCTTCCTCAGCCAGGAGAGTTTCTTGCATTGGCCTTTTCTCCACACTGTGAGATTGCACTTTAAGGCTGCTAGGACAGTCTTAAACATGTGGAAGACAAAATTTAATAACAGGATTAAGATAAAGAGGGACTGGTTTATACCCTTCTAAAGACTCTCCAGTCTAGCACCTGGATGAGATTCTGCTTGGAAGCTGTAGACTAAAGTGTCCTGACTTAAGCTAAAATAGAAAGGGCGTTACTTCACCCATTAGGCTGCTTACTGAAATCCTGCCTAAGCAAAAACCGGTGGTTGAGGACAAAAGTAAACAAACTTAATAGGAACTGGGTACTCATGTGAAGGATCTCTTGAAACACCTAATCCAAGACCAAGGAGGTGCACAAGGCCCAGACTTATCTGATATAGCCTTAGTCAGCTCATAAAACAGAATCACAGAATCACATCATCCAGTCCAACCATCAACCCAACATTAACAGTTCCCAACTACACCATATCCCTCAGCAATAAGTTGACCCTACTCTTAAACACCTCCAGGGATGGGGACTCCACCACTGCCCTGGGCAGCCCATTCCAATGCCTAATGACCTGTTCTGTAAAGAAATGCTTCCTAATATCTAGTCTAAACCTTTCCTGGCACAACTTGAGGCCATTCCCTCTTGTCCTATCGCTTATTACTTGGTTAAAGAGACTCATCCCCAGCTCTCTGCAACCTCCTTTCAGGTAGTTGTAGAGGGTGATGAGGTCTCCTCTCAGCCTCCTCTTCTCCAGACTAAACAACCCCAGTTCCCTCAGCCGCTCCTCGTACGACATGTGCTCCAGACCCTTCACCAGCTTCGTTGCCCTTCTCTGGACACGCTCGAGTAATTCAATGTCCTTTTTGTAGTGAGGGGCCCAAAACTGAACACAGGAATCAAGGTGCGGCCTCACCAGTGCCGAGTACAGGGGTAAGATCACTTCCCTGTCCCTGCTGGCCACGCTATTTCTGATACAAGCCAGGATACCATTGGCCTTCTTGGCCACCTGGGCACACTGCTGGCTCATGTTCAGCCGGCTGTCAATCAACACCCCCAGGTCCCTCTCTGACTGGCAGCTCTCCAGCCACTCCTCCCCAAGCCTGTAGCGCTGCTGGGGGTTGTTGTGGCCCAAGTGCAGCACCCGGCCTTTGGCCTTATTGAAACTCCTACAGTTGGCCTTAGCCCATCGCTCCAGCCTGTCCAGATCTCTCTGCAGAGCCTCCCTACTCTCGAGCAGATCAACACTCCCACCCAACCTGGTGTCATCTGCAAACTTACTGAGGGTGCACTCAATCCCCTCGTCTAGATCATCAATAAAAATGTTAAACAGGAGTGGCCCCAAAACCGAGCCCTCGGGGACACCACTCATGACCGGCCACTGACTGGATTTAACTTGGTTCACCACAACTCTTTGGGCTCGGCCATCCAGCCAGTTTTTTACCCAGCAAAGCATGTGCCCATCCAAGCCTCGAGCAGCCAGTTTTGCCAGGAGAACGCTGTGGGAAATGGTGTCCAAGGCCTTACTGAAGTCAAGGTAAACAACATCCACATCCTTTCCCTCATCCAATAAGTGGGTCACCCTGTTGTAGAAGGAGAACATACCTGTCCTCAGCTCCCTATAAACTCAGCTGAGAGACTCTGGCATGTACAAAGGGCAAATGAAAATGAATATATGTATGGTCACATGTGCCCATGTATTTCCACTGATGGAATGAGCCTTGAATGGCTGGTTGTTTGGCTTCAGTATCTCAAGGTGGTGCATAAATGTAGTGGATGAATTCAGGCCTAAAACTAACTGCAACTTTGAGCATGAAAGTGTGGGTTTTTTACGTGACTAATTATGTGGAAAGCCAATAACATTTTTATTCTCCACTGAAGAGACCTGAAGCATAAAATACTGTTTTGTATAGGCATTTCAAAATATTGTTTGAGAGTGTGATGTTAGTTTTTTTACATAAACTCTTCTGTTCTCATCTTTAAAATTTCATTCCATGCAGATAGCTATTACCTTGACTTTCTCTTCTGATAGTGAACTGAAATGCCCGGTTCTTCAAAACTGAAAAATTGCAGCATTAAGAAATACTTAAAGTCCTACTTAAGGAATAAGAACTAATAACTATAAAATGACTTGAATCTGATATGCACATTTTCCTGAAAATGACAACATGGAGAAAACTTCAATGGGAACATATTAAGATTTGAGTTTGCATTAACATATTTTTCTTAGTATTAGATATGCCCTGGTTAATCCCTGAATTATCTTCCCTGATGTATAACTTCTGTCAGCCTAATAACTGTGTACAACTTCAGATCTTTTGGTCTCTCAGAGATTATTTGAAAAAGTTTGCTAGCTGATAAACTACTGAGAATCTAGTAAAACCAAAACTAAGGCTGCTGAGACTGACAAGATTTTTATGTCTTCCCATTTGGAAGAAACTCTCAACCTCATATGTAATGGTGGGTGTTAAAGAAGTTAGGGCTAGTAGGCGGTAGAGCTGGTCATGAAATTTTCCAGTGGAACACTTTTCCATGGAAAGATCGCCTTGCTGAAAAAATGGGAACACTCTAAAACCTCAGTCTTACTGAAAAACTAAAGGAAAGAATTAAAGGTCTTAATATTTCTCCTCCTTCCTTTGCAGGAAGCAATGACAAAATGAGTTTAGACTGCTCCCATTTCTGCCACTACAGAAGCAGCATCTGGAAAAGCCTTGGGAAGTGCAATGGCACCAGCCATTTTCTTCTTCCACTAGCACATATATTATAGGACAGGTCTTCCAGTTTTATGTCAAAATTTATATATAACAGACCAGGACTACATAAGTCCTTTAGTGAGAGTAATGCTTGACAGAAGACGGCTTTTCTCCTTTAGTCACCTTTCATGTACCTTCTTGCTTACGTGGGATGACAGAGGTGTGTTCGACCTCATCTTCTCAGGGTTCTCCTATAACACAAAGTTAATCCTGCACTTTCTAGTCTTCCAAACAAAGGAAAACAGGTTGGGGATAAAATACTTCCTTTGGACAAATGGCAAAAGTGACAGCCCCTAGTGCACTCTGTTCCTGTGCTACTAGGAAATACGTGCATCACAAGTTTCTGTGATGCGTTCAGTCTGTCAGATACTCAACATTGCTGTAGACTATTTTTATGTATTCCATGTCCAGTCCTCACATAAGTATTCTGACTACAGATAGGTAGTTGGGTTTTTCATCTGTTATATCCTTTACAGTATCCACACCAGAAACTGTGAGAAAAGTTGCCACAAAATGCTGGTTCTTTACACCCCTGTAGAAAATGCTCTGGCTTTGAATTTTCACAGTTGCTACCAAAATATAGCAATATCCTGAGTTACCTTATGGCAAAGAGCAGACTGGTATTTGAGCCATTCAGGAGAGATTTAACAACGTTCTAATTTTTGATGTTCAAGGCTGACTGTGAAGTTGCTGCAAGTCAGAAGCATCTTTTGGCATTTTTTAAGTGTCCCGCCCAAGAAATGGCATACTCCATGTTAAGGTCTTTCTTAACAGTACTGGAGGAGAAAAACCACTGCACCATGACATGCAAGGCAAGAATGCATGCCCTACCCCAGGGTAAGATAATGTGATGAGTCAGAAAGACAGCACAGAACTGAAGCTGAGCGGAGAGAGACATTCCCTGTCCACCTGTTTTTGGAAAAATCTACCTATTCTAAGCACATTGATTTGAACCAGACAGAAGACAAGCATTCATATCTCGAAGTTTCCATACAGACAGTATTTCTGAAAGAACTCCATGCCCATAATGGTTAGGTGACCAGCAGTATCTGTACTACCTTTTCTGGTATGTTCCATTCTTTATTTAAAAAGAAGACAATTCAGACAAAATAGTAAAAGATAATGCAACTGTGAAATCATTTAGAATGCATTCTCAGCCTCAGTTACAAAGCATGAATAATTACTTCTGTTAAGTATTAAAGGATCTTTCCTCTCCAAATACATCACATATGCCAATGCCTAGCAACTCAATTTCTTTGTATACATCTATTATTTTATTAGTATGCCAGTAATTTCAGAAAATCCACCCTGCCCTTCCTTGGTAACTGAAGTTCTTGATGTGATTGTGGCCTCTGACCAAGACTCAACATCAGTTTTGGCCCCAGCAACAGAGTAGAGATTGCCACTGTAGCATTGAACGGTCAACAGCATCTTCAGCAGGTCCTGAGCCACCACTATTTTCAGAATAGCAATTTGAGCCCTATCCAGATAGGATTAAGTGTGCTATGTAGCTTAACTTTAAAGGCTCAGGAAATACTGTGTGAACTATTCACCTATTCTTGTCCTGGGTATAATAACCTACAGTCTGCACTTGTACTTGTGTTAGAGCCCTAATGGCAAAAAGGGAACTCAGATCCTTTTCATGTCACAAGGAGAAGCCAGATGCAAACCATTACTTTCCTTAGATAAATGTGATCACTTAATCTGTCTGTCAGATGACCAGATTAGTGGGGTACTAATACATTGCCAGCAGCACTTGGTGAGAGGGAACCTCAGCCCAAACACAGGGAGATTTTTGTGCTGCAATTCATATTTTCAGCTTCTTTACACTAGAGTTGTAAGTAATTTTGATCTTGAGTTCTGAAAATGATTTTTACTGTAGTACAACAGGCCTGATATTTCACTACATCATCCCAGGTTGCATTTAGTTGTGTTCTCTCACCTATCCTTTCAGCTAACTCTTCCAAGAATTGACTTACAGTGTTGGAAAAAAAAATGCACTGGAAAAGAGCAGGTCACTACAACAGGAAGAGGCTTTTTCTAAAAAATGCAGAGTCCTGATGCATGCATGAGCAGAGGCCAAACAGCAGTATTTTATAGTAAGGCAGTGGAGAAAAAAAAAAAAAGAAGATGTACTATAAAGCTGTACTCTAAATGAAACACATTAAGAGAGATAGTAAACACTAATCTATGCAATGGACACTGCAGATGCACTGCCCATAAAAGTAAGTAATAAGGAAATGGTGTGTGCACAGAAGAAAGTTTAAACACAATGGATACTGTTAAAAAATGATATGTATCTCAGGGCTGATATATACCACGCAAGGGATATGCTTTCAAAGGCGTAAAGGGTTTCCCTTGTGGTACATTACCTGGAAACCATTTGTAAAGTAGAAGTACATTATTCAAACCACCCCAGGAGAACTATGTTTTAAGGATATGTATTTTCATACTTTCTAAAAGCAATAAAGGAGCTGTCATTGTGGGTCATTTTCAAATCCGTTTAAAAGACATTGCTTAGAGAGGAAGGAGGTCTTGCATGGCACGCAGTAAGGCGAGAATCCTGGAGAACTGAGATGCTACTATCATCATTTCCTCAGAAGAGAGAAGCAATGGAAAACATCTGAAGGACGCCACTGCTAGCTGTCTCCATTCAGAGAGGTTACACAGATCTAACATTTTAGTCTGCAGTCCAATCTCTGAAGATGTTACTCTTGAACTAAGCAAAAAATAAACAGAATTTTCCAACAAGATGAAACACTTCCAAAATCTGAATTGGTTTAAAATGTCTAGTGTTTGCCTTGCCAAGTTTTATCAATAAACAAAACAATGTGATGACACTCGAACTTTTGTCCTATTTATGTTTTTCAGTTCATCACTCCACAAAATCCCTCAGAAAAATGTAGGAACCAAAGGCTAAAATGCATTGTCCAGGAAGCCAGTTCATATCCACAGTACTTTCATTAATTTAAGAGGAATGTAAGATAATAGCTTTGGGGACAAATTATATTTCCTCTCAACAATAAAAAAAAAAATTGGCAGAACGCAAAATTCTTTTCTGGAAAAATAATACTAATGAGGTTTTGAAGGAGCAAAGCAATGGAGATTGCCAAAAGATAGAAAATGAAACCAAAGTAAAATAGAAACTGAATAAGTCTGAGAACAAAAAAAAAATTTGTGTGGTAAATAACACCTAGATACAGAAATTGAAGCACAGATGCAGCACAGAGTTAAGCCAAGAGTCTTAACTGACTCATGCTAATACATGGAAGTACGACAAAGTGCGAAGAGTACAAAGGTGTTGTTAGATTAATGAAAATTAAGCAACTAATCAACTGTGCAGGTCTAGGCAAGGAAAAGCTACAAGATCACTGCAATCTATTCCATATATTGCCTCAGGTACGCTGGAACCAGCAGCCTCTAGACTGCTCATTACATTTCTTCTATGCGCTATGTTCCATAGCCCACCTATGAGGGAAATTACTTGGGGCAGTGCTGCTATGTTGCAGCTGCACTGCGATTGTAGCAAGAAGCTGCTGGGCTGTGTTGTTCCACAAAGTTCTTCTGGTTAGCTCAGAGCTACTTTGAGGATCTATAACAACATACAGCATTACACTAAGGGATGGAGCAGTTGTGAATCTGCTCCCCTGCCACAACTTCTGCCAGTTGTGGAATCTTATGCAGACCCTCTTCACCAGCCCTTCAACTACACAAGACAGAGAAAAGCAAGCAATTTCCAATGACCATCATGAGCGAAGGAATGAGAATTGCTCTCTTAACACTCCACTCTACAGTGCATCCCTCACATTAAGCCTCAAGGTCCCACTGCAAATCTCCAAAGATGTTACTGAGGTGGCATCTTGCTTGAGGATGCCTCACTCCTTGTATATCCTGCTGAACTAGCCAACATGATTGGAAACACTGCAGCTGATGGACTAAATTGCATCTCTTAGAACACCTATGGCAGCAGCAGGTTCCTGAGTTTGCTGTATGTTGTCCTGCTGTACACACATCATCAACTCAAAAAAAAAAGATAGAGCTTAAGATCTGTCAAGTTTTGTTGACTACCTGTTGAGCGAACAGAATTTATCCTCTTCTAATTTAGACAATTTGCGGTATGCATCAAGAAGGTGAAACTGCTTTTTTTGCCTGGTTTCCTAGAGGGAAAGGGCAGTTATAAAATAGTTAATCCAAAAAGGTACCAATCAAGCAGCACACAGGCACTGGTTAGTCAGTCAGCACCTCTGCTTCCTCAAGTGAACTATGGTGACACTGGGAACCACAACATCTAACAATGAACCACTTGTAGTAATCTCCAGCATAAGGTAGGGAAAGATGTTAACTTTCACTGACATGGCATTTTTTCAAGTTGTGCTCATGTCACTAAATTAACTGTCCTGATGGATGCATTACAGTAAATTATACCAAATAGAAAACATCCCAGAAAATTAATTAATCACCTTTCAGTGGGTAAATGTTTAAGTTCTTCATTCCATTTTCCAGAAAGACCTAACAACTCTTTTCCCAAGGTATTAGACTGGGTCAGAAATGATGCAGAGCCACTGAAACGTTTTCAGAGGCCTATGCCTGAATTTTTAAATGGCTAATTTTACCATGAGATTTCTGACTACAGAAACAGTGAAGCCTAGTCTTAGAGAGATTCGTGTCCGCAGGGGAACTGCCCTCTGGTGTATTCTCTAAGTATCCAACAAGGCAGAAAATGTACTGCTGTGTTTCCCTCCTGAAGGTTTTAGGAGGTTCTTTCTTGACTGCCTAAACCAATAATTTCATGAAAGTTGTCAAATACAACATTTTTTACTCCTCTATTCTGTCAAATTTGATTGAAACTGGCTGGTTTAATAGCTAGGTTTTGGGACACACAGATGTAAGTTCACACAGCTACACTCACTTCATGATGGTATTGACCATGTTAAGTCAGACAAAAATCTGTGCTACAGGTACTGAGTCACAGATTATCGAAGGTACATAGGTAATACTCTCAGAGTTTGCAAGTGATTTCAATGGATGCATCCAAATTTAAGTGCTCTGATTGAAGTCAACATTTTGTTAAATAACTTCTGTGGCTTTTAAGAGGATTTACCACTTCAGTAACATGGAGGATCTGTGCAGTAGAAGCCCAGCTGATACTGAAAGAAAACAGAACTCAGGCTTAATTGTCTCCTGCCTTTAAAACTCCAGTGTTGAGAGCCACAGTCCCACAGCCTTTCAGAAAGGCTTAGCTTCCAGATTTCAGAGCTTCCGGTTTAGGATTAAATTAAAATTCACCTTTAAGTTTCTTTCTGAGTCAGCTCGCACATGGAAGCAGTATTTCTATTGCATAATTTTAGGAGTGGGAATTAGACATTCCTTTTTTGCTTACACAGTGTCATCTGTCTATGTTAATCTTCAATTTAAAGAGGTGACAAGGCTAAGTGTTTCTTCATGACTTGCACACAAGAGATTTTCCAGAGGTTTGTATGGGAGAGACAGGAAGAGAAACTCTGGACCAGTTCATCTCATGTAAACTGACAGAAATGTGGTGAAATCAGTGAATCTTGTGGATTTACACAAGCCTCTAGGCTTTATGTTAACGAAGGAGTGCCACTCAGCAGTTACATGCACTCTCACCTGTACAAACATCATTGTGGATGAAGGCAGGAAAGCTCATCTGTAAAAGCTGGGGAGGAGGGCAAATGAAGGCAAGTGAAGACTATGATCATCAGACATGCAAGAGAATTACAGCACATCCCAAACACAAACATGACTGATTTAAAGGGAGGGAATACATTTAATTCAGAGTGACACTGAGACAGGAAACCAAGCCAGGGGGCTGAATATAAAGACGTATAGACAAAAAGACCAAGGGAAAAAAATTATGCTAGCCAGATCACATTATGTGAAAGATTAATAGGTTTAGACACTTGCATCTTTCCAAAGACTAGTTGTCAGTGGCTTGAGATCTCAAACGCTGTCAGCTCATTACTTTGGGTAGAGATACACTGAGACATTATAGAGTAACTCAGGATGCAGAAGTGACCAGGTAGTATTAGGAATGGTTTCAGTCATGAACCAACAGACATAAAGACAACAATAACTCCTGTGTGATTTTCCAGTGCCTCTTTTTCATCCATGAATGATTGAATGTTCCTCTACTCTTTAACTCATCAGAAAGAAAGAGATTCCTGCAGGGAATTCCTTCAGGTTAGTTGTAACAGGATAAAGTCAAGTCTAGCCCTGGCCTGAAATGCATTCCATTTCTCTAAAAAATTCAGACAGCATGAGGTGCCTCAGAGGCACAGAGAGGTGAAAACACTTACCTAAGGTTCTTCCAGCATCTCAGAAAAGATTCCAGTGCATTAAATATGCCTGAACAGTCTAATTTCAGATCCATCCCCACAGGCAACCAAGAATATCATTCAAGCACATGCAGCATAGTAAGATGTATGCCTTTACTACCACCACTCCTCCTGTGGTGTATGCCTTTACTACCACCACTCCTCCTACACTTGTCCCAGGAAAAGGAAGTGGGCAAGATGGAACTATCTCAACATAGATCCAGCCTTCAGGATGTTTGGAGGCCACAGTGCCTTTGTATTCACGGAGTCACAGGGGAGGAAGGAATTCCTGTTTATTGGGAAATAGAGGTCTCACACTGTACTGAACAGTTTTCTAACAGCTAGCTAACTGAAAGCAAAGACAGCAATAATGTTCTGAAAAAACCTTCAGAAGAGAAGTGTGGGACCCATCAAATTCACTTACTCCTAGGTGCAGTTGTTTGACTGGATTAATTTAGTAAGGGGTGAAACCATAGCTCTGCAGGAACAAGGACTGTATATGGTTCTTATGCGCTTGAATTCTCTCAGGCATGAAATGGTTATGTGATCCCTCATGGGCCCTTGAGCAATCTGGGTGGAAGACAGACAGAAACAGAGAAAGCTGGTGGCAAAATTCAACATCACTCCCAAGGGCATTCAGCATGGGATCTTAAGACACTCTGGTATCCAGAACCATCTTTCTCCTTCACTGGCTTCTGTGCGTTCTGTGAAGCTGATACCATTCCTTCTGCAGTAGACTGAGGACTCTCCACCTGCAAAAACTTTGAGGCAAAAAGGACCCCACATCTAGACAATCACAGTGGAGAAAAAAAAGAGTATTTCCTCATCATATGTTAACACTTGCCTAAAAAAAGCCCCAAAGCTACACCAGGAATATAAAAGGTGAAGGAACATAAATATTCTAGGTAGAAGAATGCTATGGAAGCTAAGTGCTGTTACTTACCTCATTGAAAGCATGGGATTGAAAGTTTGGACCTTCATCAAAAAAACAGTAATTGAATCAAAAATGGAATGTGAGGCAGATGGTGACTTTTTATGAAGAGCAAAGTTTCATGACACTTCATCTACAACTTGTTTGTGTTGGGTAATCTGAGCACTCTTGTTAACAAGCAGAAAACCCTACCTAACAGAGTGCTTTACATTTTATCAGAACAGGCTGAGTATGATAGGAGATAACTTTCCTGAATTTTTCCCAACAACTATCTCAGTCTAAAACTTTTTTCTTTTCTTATTTTTGATTTTCACACACACAAGCACTTTCCATGAATGCATTTATTACAGAGAAGTGTCAATGACAAAAATAGTTATATAAGAGTGGGATGTATTTTATGGATCTATTTTGGATGAAACATGTTGTTTGGTGCTTATATGTTGCCCTCTAAGACTGAAATTGATATGAAGTAGTACAGGTGACATGTGGCAGGCAGTATATTAAAGAACATTCCTTCTCACAAGGACTGTCAGCTGCTGGCATGAGTGATTATACACTAGGCTTTCCATTAATTATCTTCCATTTACTATGGCAAGAAGAGCTGATCTCATGTGCTTTTGATACACTGAGAAAAGCAGAAAAGAATGCAGCACTCTGATCACCCTTGCCACATAGCCCCCAGAAAAGAAAACCAAATATTTTTTTTTCCAAATCCTCAACAAAATTAAAACTATAATAGGTACGCTGCAGAGTTCTCTGGCTCACAGCATCATAGTTCATAGATAAACCAAGTATCTTTATGTTAGGCAAAGCTGAACCCTGTTTTAAATCAACACCTCAATTCAGCTTTAACTGCAGGCTGGAGCTTGCTCCTTGAATTGGTATAAACATACAAAAGAGCTACTGTTTGTTTAGAGATGTGGGAAAAAGGAGATTCTTTTCACAGGCTGAACAACTTCCTCTCAGGGGTAATAGGGAATTTATTAACGACATTTCTAGAAGCCCCCAAAAAACTGGGGACCTGTATGTTTTAGATGCTATAGCAGAGAGAGGAAAAATAGTTCTGACCTTGAATACAAAAAAAAAAAAAACAAACTATAAAAACCCAAAGTTAATATCCTTCAGGTATCTATAAATTTTCCAACTGGCCTTAAAAGAGAGATATAATCTGCCCTGTGTTTGCATAACTGAAAGCCCATTTAAAAGAAATAAGTCAAAAGGCAGTACTAGTAAGAAATATCTTTTGAGGTATGGGAACTCAGATCTTCATACAAGCATTTAAATCAAGGATGCAGAGTCCTAAACACCAGGCATTTGGGCATAGAACTTACAAAAGGAGCAATCCCAATTATTTGAAAGGAGATGAAAACAGGAACAGTAGCTTCAGACTTTCTCTGAGCATGCAGAAATAGAGCCTGCTCCTATAAAATGGGTACTGTTTTACTAGATGTCACATAGGTAGTGAGAAATTAGGGAAACTCTGCCTTCCCCGGACAAAACCATTCTGTACAAATGCCTCATATTTCACGATATACAAAAAGTCAAAGGGTCTTGCAGCCATTTGTAAGGACTGTGCTAGCATAATACAACATAGTCTCAGGTTAAATGGCAATGTATATATGAATGAGGATATGATACGAAGTGGCCTTGCTGCCTTATATCAGAAGGAGTATTTTCATTACTAGAAAGTTACTACAGAAGTAAGACAGAAGACCCAAAGCTGCCTCTGTTGCTTTCTGCTGTTTTATGCTGGACAGAACAATTCTGGTAGAAAATGGGAGAAGACAGTCACTTCTAGGGTGGGGGGAGAAAACATTCATTTCCTAAGCTTTACTCCAATTTTGGACATAAGCCAGTCATGGCAGGAAAAAGGAAATAGACCCTGAATGATCTGAATCTACCAACAACTCAGTTAGTGGGTAAGTAATTAGCTTTTGAACTTCAGTTGAGGCCACTACATAAATACAGCATTTTATGTAAAAACATTGCTAGAATTTGTGTTCAGGGTTTTGAGGGGGTTTTTGTACATACAGAGTGAGAATATAGTTGTCACATTTTAAGTTCTTCTCCCAATAACAACATTAAAATATAGCAGCAAGAAAATACAAAAAGCTTATCTTAGCAAACTCATCATTTTTGAAGCATCTGAAATCTAAATTAGCTCCACTCCATTGATTAAAAATATAGCTTACAGTGATTTGCCAAAAAAATTTGTTCTGAAATTTAAATTAGGTTAAGTATTTTGTAGCAGACTGCCATAATAATTTTCCAAAGTAATAAAACCAGTTATCAGAATTAATGATACATAAAATTCATTTTATGATTTTACTTACATTACCTTGCTTCACTCCCTCATCTGTTTTCAAACCAAGTCCCATAACTTTATAATGTGCTTTTACACCATGCAGTGACCCTTCTTGCAGCTGAGAGGATGACACCATTCAGTATAATCCTTTTAAAATTACCTTGTTGATCATTCAGAACAAAAATCATAAGGAAATCCAGAAAAGGCATGGGGACAGCCTTGTAAAATAGCTGTAGCTACAAGACAAGTGAGATCTTGAAAGGGTGGCAGGTGTCAAACCAAGCAAGGGCTTTTAATGCCATAAAAAAAATGAAGTGCAGAATTCAGTCCTTGCTTTCACAGTGCTTTTAAACAGTGAACAAAACAGATGCTACTCTTAAGATATCAGTGATTATGTATCTAGCACAAGAACTATCTCCAGGTTACACCTGAAGTTTTCCTCCATCAAGACACTGCTTGTTACTGCTTTTCTAGCTCTGTAGAAGGCTTTCTTTCTAGAGAGCCCCTACAGGGAAACAGTTTCTTTGCTACTTGACAATCTCACTCTTGTGTTTTACTTATAAGCAGTGAAACAAATATTACAAATGTGGTCTTGCATCTACAAGGTGAAACATGAGAGCAGAGCAGTTAATGAGTAAAGCTACCACTGAAGAAAAATTTAAAAAGTGCTTTCAACCCATTTCAACTGGTGAAAGGGACCAGATGATTCAGAGAGATGCACTCATAATATGCTGACCTAAAGTTACACACCATTATGATTAGAGTGCTGTTGATATGAAACATTTCAAGAACCCCACCCACTAGTTTACAGCAACATCTTTGTACCATTGGGTGCTGGCATTTAGTTATAAAGATAACCTAGTAGCTGTCATTTGAAATCATTATTTGTTCTACTAGCCAAGACAAGTTATGAGACCCCACATGTAGGGAAGTTACCTCACCAGCAAGGACATAAACCCGTAGCACCCATACAGAGTCAGTGACAATAACAGGGAGTGACCTTTGGAAAAATACAAGGTGAAAAGGCAGGTCTGAGAATAACTCAGAAAGAATAGTGAGCGAGCCATGCTCAATAGACAGCAAGAGCAGACATAGAGTCACCTACAGCAAAGCTCAGACCAGGCTTATAGGCCAGGAACTCACAGGTCCAGGGGAAGAGAATGTGTGTAGCAGTCCCAGGTGAGAGACTTCAGGGCAGTTAGAGCCTATTAGTGCACTCAAGGCCTAGCAAGCTCCTTTTAAGACATCCCTTGACACTTGTTCTTTATTCTTTGTGTGTAAGGGTTGTGGTCTACCTTCTCAGTGTGATGAGACAAACTTGGTGAAGCTGGGAAGTCTAACAGCTATTTTCCACCAAGGAATAACAGAAAGCAGCTCTATTCATGAGCTCTCTACTGTATATCATTTCTCAAAACAGGAGACAGTTCTACCCAAAACCCAGCTGCTGAGATGTGAATTGCATGGCTCTGAGAAATAAGTCTGAGAGAAGGAGCAACAATGAGAGGAAGCATAAGCACATTTCAAGAGAGGATGATGAATAAAAGGGTTATAGTTGTGAACAAAGGAGTTATCTTCCAGTACTTGACTTCTTCCATCCTCAAGGAAACAGGAGCACATACATAAACAATATTACATTTGAAACATAACTTGCTTTCTGCTGCTAACAGGCAAAACATGTAAAGAACCAAACTTTGTCTCATGATCTGGGTGAAATGAGAATTTGCTGTATTTAGCACCTGTAATTCTTTAACTGATAAGTAGTCTGATGTTTTAGAGAATAACCTGCACATTTCTTACCTTTTGCAGATGTTGAGGATGACTGTCTCTAAACTATTTTTTCCTAGTAGGTGGTAAATTGGTTCCTGTGTGTTTTATATTCAAATATGTGAAATAAAATCACTAAGATGAAATAAATTGCGTCTCAGTCATTCCAGAGCAGTGGGACTGTGAACATTTGATCAGAGCAATGAATACAAATATAACAGCAACTAAAAGGTGGGATTCTTATCCACCTGAACTCCTTACACATTCCCACCACTATAATTACTTTTAAAAGGCTTTTGCAACAGGAGAGCTGACCTAAAATTTTTGGCAGTTTTGACAGGTTTTGTTTAAAGTTCAGAACAAGATGAGACTGATATTCTGTTAGATAAGTTACAGTGCTGATATTTCAATACAACCACTTCTGCATAGCAACTATGGTATGACTACAGGGCTACAGCTTAAAGAAGGGGAGACACTTAATAAATCATGCTGTGAAGATCTGTGATAGGAAAAATAATGTTTTCCTGTGAAAGAGGGCTAAAGAATTGGTCTGGATGAGATGATAAGCAGATAGGGATTCTGCAGTTCTGGCTACTCTGGACTGCCTCAGGCAAGCAGGGATTTACACGTGCACTTTAAATGGTCTCACAGAGGACTCATTGAGTTTGGCTGGAGTTAAGGTACAGTAGATCAAAGCCTACTTGTTTTTCTGATCTAGTTCTGGTTCCAATCAGAATATTTTTGAATGCTTCCAAATCTTTAAGCCCCTGTCCTCACATTTTGAACTAATACAGAGCAGAAAAATACCACATACCATGCTGAAAAAAACCCACATATTGCATGTGTATTTGTATTCATTTTTCAAACTATTTCTATTTCTTTTCACCCTGCGAAGGCTTAATGATTTCACCATGAATACTTGTCCATTCACATGCAGATTTAGTATGCAGATAATATATGACAGAATTTTCCACAAAGAAGAGATTGTATTTTATGCTGTGACATTTCTATTCTTTTCTTCTTGGAATGTTAGACACCTTTTAAAGATAGAATAGATAAATTTAATATGGAAACTTCTGTTTCAGAGGGGAAATGTGGCTGCCTTTTTTAAAGTGAAGGGAATATATTACAATAACAAAATTATACAAAATTAACAATAATATTACAATAACAAAATAATACTTAGCGTTTAGAAACTGGCTTTTCTCCAAGTGTCTCAAAAGCATATTGCAAACAGTAGCTAGGACTGAATCACTACCCAAAAAAATGGGGAACCTGCATTTTCTGTAGTAGAGGGAAAACCAGTACCCATAAGAGCATGTATTCTGGGGAAAATGTGAGAGATGGAAGCAGACAGAACTGAAAAGGTATTAGCTCAAGCCCCTGGGAGCCAGGCAGTGTCAAAGGATGAACATTTGCAACAGGATTTGAATTGTTGATGGTGCCTTGGTGGTAGAGCAGTGAGATAAAAAGCGGTCATGTATACACGTTCTGGCTGAGTCCTGGTTTCAGCTGGGATAGAGTTAATTTCCTTGAGCTGAGAGGGGGCACAGCGAGAGTGCTGGGCCTGGATTGGTCATTGGAGTATTCCATATCATGTGACATTATGCTCAGTATATAAAGGTGGCAGATTCTCTCTTGCTTTCAGTTGCGACAGCAGGATCTTCATTCTGTCAGAACTGCTGGTCAGGAGCGGGCTTGGTATTAGTTGGCGAGTGGGGAGCAATTGTGTTGTGCATTACCCATTTGTACTTTCCCTTATTGTTTTGTTTTATTACAAACACTAAACTGTTGTGGTTTTGTTTTTTTTATTTCAACCTACAAGTTGTCCTTGTGTTCCTCCAGTCTCCTCCCGCATTCACTGGGCGGGGGAAGGGTGAGAGACTGGCTGCGTGGTGTTTGGCTGCCGGCTGAGTTCAAACCACAACAATCCTACTACTCATTTCTTGTTGGGTTCTATGGGTCTTGCATGAATATTGGCTTCCAATAAATAAATTGAATGCCAAACTTACTTGCATAAGAGGAAACTTAAGGTCGAGCAATGGTAGGCCTAAGGGTAGAGGTGTTACTAAGTGTGGCAGCAATCACAACTGAGTGGGTCACAGCCAGACCTCCATGTTGCCAGAGGGAAACTGGGTTGGTAAAAGAATCATTAGAGGCAAATGCAGGGGTGAGCACACAGGGACTGGAGGTGCATGACTGGCATCTCCATTCCTACTCTTGCCTGAATGGCCTTTGATAGACCCAGGGGGCACAGAGAGAGAAACAGGAAGGAGTGTAGCTACACAGACTGCATGTGTGAGGGGTTTTCCATTCCTCCAGCCCTTTGGGATTTGGCCCAGATGATCTGATGTATTTAGATGCATTTGCATCATCTGGAGATGGGAAGTATAATTTCCTGACATCAACCTGTATTGCTCCAAATGGGGAGATGGGAGGGTTGAAGTTTGGTTGGTTTGTTTTTTGGTTTCTTTGTCATGGTCAATTTGTATATGTTAATAATTCATTTGCAGCAAATAAAGGAACACATATTATATGGCCCTACTCTTATGGCCACCAACTTTCATAAGTGCTTAAGTTTTCAAGATGTGCCAACTTGGATGCCGCTTGGAAGTCATTCAAGTTCTCAGTCCTCCCACCTACTGTAAGAAGAGCTTGCAATTCAGATACCTAGCGGCCATGGGAAAAAATGTGGGGTGAAGAGCTTGTTTGACACACAAGTGTAAAATGCTTATGTTCATCAACAAATAGACTCCAAGCCACCTTATCATGTCACATGTGTTCTGTTCTCCTGTCAAACTTCTGAATCTAAAATTTTACCTCCATTGGTAAGTTACTAATCATGGGGAGCTGATTCTTTTCCCACTTTTAAGTATATGTAGTTAATTCTTGAATTAATATTAATTCTTGAATAGAATTACTTTTCATCTTTTTTTCATTTTTGAACCTAAAGGTATTTGAATTCTCTGTCACTCATCTGAATATTTCCAAAAGCAGTCATATCTGGCCAAATATCTTGACAAGGACAGGAGGGTATTAAAAGGAAAATCTGATGAGAGATTAGGTTGCATGGCTACTGGGATTTAGAGAAGCCTGGTGTAGGTTTAACTGCTGTTCAGACTCTTACACCAAGGCCATCTTCAACACTGTGTGGCTGTGCCAGGTCTTGTCTCAGTGCTTTGCTCTAGCTTGCACTTTTCTATTCCAATTCACTAGCTTCAAGTCAGCTTTGATTGGCCACTAGTTGTGCCTCTGTTTCCCTCTGTGAATTGGTACATGTCCTGGCTCCTCAGCTTCTAGAACTGAGCTTGTCCTTGACTCTAACAGTGGTTTCCACTTCTGGCTGTACCAGATGCAGAGAGACAGACTAGATGAAGGACTAAAGGATGCAGTGACTGCCTCTTTGTGAGGAAAAGCTCAAACTCGGATGCCCAGAGAGGTTCTGCACTTTACCAGAACTTCCACAAGAATTCTCTGTAAGAAGAGGACAACAAACTTGGGTTGATCTGGGTTGTATGCTAGTGCCTTGATGAATCTGTGCTAGATTCATCTATGCTAGATGCTCTCTCATCTTAAAATGAATAAACGCTGAAGACAGAGGATCCAGTTACTTGGATAGCAACTCATCTTTGATAAACATCTTGCTTGGTCTTCACAATTATACTTTATGTTTAAAGGAATAAGAACCTCAGAGAAGGAAGCTGGATTGTCCATGTGCGTGTGTCAGTGAACTCGGTATTAAATAGGATGCAAAGCCCGCTTACATGTACCAAAGGCATAGCTATTTTCATGAAACTTGTAAGGCCTTAATATCTTTGTACATTTGACTCATCTGCCAAATTTGTTTGAGGTTAAGCAATGCATGCAAAGATTATTGACAATGGCTTGACAAACACAGCATGGACACTGAACTAGAAATGATGTTGCCCATTCTGCATCTGTGAGCATCCATGTTCTGGAATTAACCATGAAAGAGCCCAGAAGGGCACAGCAATGCCCCAAGTACATGGAAATATTTACAAAGTGGCTTTCTGCTCTTTGTGCACATCATTGAAAATGTTTGGTTGATGAAACTTGGCTGGAAATGAAAGTTGGTATATTTCCCAGCTTGCTTGTAATTATATGCCCTTATTATGAATAGATTCAGAATTACAATGTGCCTAATTTCAGTTCTTTTACTGAGACAAAATGTATTTTTTTTTATTGTCTTTCTGAACATTTTGTATTTTATGGGTTAGCTACTAGTTTATTCCTACTTAGCAAAGGATTCAATTAGCAGGTCAATGAGAACAGAGCTAATGGATGACAGTACAAGCCTACCTATTATAATGATAAGGAGGGGGTTCCATGCTAGAGAGCAGAACTTCAGTTCAACTGATCTCATTTATTAGGGCAACAGTTCTCTGCAGCTTTGATGCAGTTAAGTTCCATTAGGGGCTTTACTTAATTTTAAAGAACTATGTAATGAATTTCTAATCCATCGCACAGGTGGTTACTAGCAATAAGGTGGGGTAATTATTGACATCCTATTTTGTTTCTGGCCTGTGTAATGGGGCAGAAGGAACTATGACTGCCTAAAAATCCTGGAGAACTTTAAATTGTGTTTCTATGCATCATCCTAGATAGCCACAAAATAAGAATGCTCCTAGAACAAGGCTAGTGAATGGCTGATGTCAGTAGATACTGACGTCATGTGGCTTGTAAAAGGATAAGACACTTAGGTCTTGTCAACAGTTGTGCATCCACAGGAAAAGAATGTGAAAGGGAGTAGTTACACTGAAAATTTACTTCAAGAGCTATCCTCACCTGCTCAGAAAGCCATGTTTTCTGGGTACCCACTGAAAAATCTCTCAGCTTCTGATTATTGAATATTTACTATGAACTGCTTGTGAGTCACCTATAATAAAATGATAATTATTCATCAAAACTGTTTACTAAATTATGTTTAATATCAAGTACAGCTAAGAGAACTGCAGCTTGTTTGTGGACAATATACTAACAAGAAAAAATCAGATTTTTGTTGATGATTAATTGCTCACTTCATTCTAGTAATTAATTTGTAGTTCTCAGTTCAGCTAGGTCAGGCTGGACTATCCATGAAGTCAGACTAGGATTTCAAAGATAAATGAGAGCAACAAGTACAGAAATGTTATGAAAAATCATGGGAAATAGATGTTTTGAAAATCATAGGCTTAGTTTCCTTGTCACAAAGTCCCACCACCATAACTGAAATTTGTATGTCAGCAAAAAGAGCTAGATTACATTTCTTTACAGAGGAGGAAGGATTTGCATGGCTGCCTTCAGACTGCAATAAACTGTGATGCTGGTCATGTTTCTTATATGCAATATGTAGTAAATATGCTACTTTAAGATATGGTTCTAATCATACTGAATAATAAAATCCTCACTGCCTTGAATGGGAGAGGAACCTCAGCACATCCTCCCAGTGGCTTGTTTCAAGTAATCTTTAGCTTATTGTTTTAACTTAAAGCTTTAGTTAAAGTTAGCTATGTATTCCTTTACCATGGTTTACACATGCTTGCATACTTTGGTGCTGAAAGTATGTAATGTGAGCTCAGCAACTGCCAATATATGAAAGTCCAAATATAATGCTTTAACATGCCCCAACTGGCATTTTAGCTGACCATCTGGAAGATTTTACTTGAAAATTATACACTTGGTTGTCACTTTCACCAGCTGGAAGTTGGTCAATCATGGCATCCCTTTTGTTTCAATGTAAAGAGGAAGACAAACTAACAAACTGTTCAGTTTCAACTGTTACAACTTGGATATAGCTGCTATTTGCTATTGAAGTCTGTCTTACATAGCACCGAGTTCTTTAATAAAGCCAGAAAGCAGAAAAATTGTATCCTTCAATCAAACAACATGCATATGTCACTGCCAAATTCAGGTAGAGCCAATGGAGTACAGTTTTGCAAATCCTTCTCTGTCTGTGAAAGGACAAAGATAAGAGGAAAATGCAGGGACTCATAATACACAGCCATGGAAAAATTTGGTAACTCAGCTCTGAAATGCCCTGGAAGAGAAGCACCCTTTGAGGCAATAAGTGACTCCTGCACTGTCAGGAAAAATGCTTGTCTGCTTTTTTAAGAGAATTGGGACTTCATAATTTTTTTGTAAAGAAACCAAAGCACATCAAAGAAAGAATTTTCATGAATTCTGCCCTCTGGTAGTGAACACCTGTAAAGTCCAAAATGCTGCAGATCTGTTCAGATCAGAAATGGTAATGATACACATATTCATGCTTTTGTTAATAATTTCTACCACATTATCATAAGAAAGCATGTTCCTATTCTCTAGACATGCTTTTGCTTTATACCAAACATCAACAATGCAGACCATAAACATTAGCTGCATATCTTACTTCACTGAATCAGGAAGCTTCTATTTCAGGGTACACCAACCGTTGCAAGCAAAAAGCAGAAATTGGAATCTAATTTATTAATGTTAACTAAACCCTGACATTAACCTAGAAACATGTTATCTTAGCTCTTTCTGTACTTGAATGAAAGTACTATGTGTACAGGGACAAATGATTGCTGTATGAACCTTAGTGAAATTAATTTGTTGGTATGGATGTTCCAGAGAACTTTGCATGTATTTAGGCTGTGAAGTAATTGGTCACAATTTCAGAAGGGCTGAGCAGCTGTTTGAATTACTGGTGATCCTAGGTGCTTGGACCTTTGGAAAGTCTGCTTGTACCTAGCTATGCAAAATTGCTCCTTGTTTAGTTACTTCCCTGTATGCAAAGTGGAACTTAAGCAGCACATATCAAGGGCCTAGTTCTCTTCTTTGGGCCAATCTCAGTTGAGACTGAGCAAATAAATGTAGAAAGTAGCACAGTTAAAATGCAGAATTACAGGGAGCAAGTGGGTTTCTAGCAGTCTTTGGAGCAGCAGAGAAGAAAGTCTTCTGCAGCCTGCTTTGGGCCTGAGGTAGCTTTTGTGTGTGTGTGTGCTACTTTTGACATTTGTATTTGAATAATAGAGCCGAGCCAAGAAAAAAGAAAGACTTTTGGATGTAGTCTCAGTTTTTCACAAGAGAGGAAGGGGAAGTCAGGAGCCTTCAGTTATCCTTTTGCATAGTCATTAACTTGAACCTGCTTTCAAAAACATCTTTCAAAGAGGCCAAGCTAATAACCTCTTCATATTCCCGTTAAAGACTGATTTGCTTTAACAATACAACGACATCTTTTAGCCATGCAAGACAGTCACATTCCTCTGAGACATAATATATGATTAACCTAGTTGCAGGAGCATAGTTGAGCACACTGTCAGGGCAATGTTGTTTGGGGGTGGGGCATGAAATGACACCTCTGCAGTGGCCTTTTCCGGAAGGGGTCCTGTGAGCATGGAGTGCAGCTTGGAAATGTGCACTTTCAGCTGCTGCTCAGCAGCATAGCCTGACTCCTGCTCTGTGACATCTCATGTGAAATGTAGCCAGTTGGCAGGTCACCAATCTGCTTACCAAATGACTTTGCATGTAAGAAAGGATCTGCAAGGCTAAAACCCAAATCTCATGGCATAACTGCAGATACTGCTCTACCTCAAGCAGAGTGGCAACTCTTGCAATCACTACAGGCCCCTGTGTCTCCCTCTACCTCATAGTCAAGGACAGTTACTATACCACTATAAAAGGTGACAGCCTCCTGCAGGTCTAACCTGATGGATATTTAAAGCTTCTTCCAGCAGCCCATGTCTTGTCCCACATCTGCTTCAGTCTTCCCTCAGATCACTGTACCAACCATTGTGCCTGTCAATAATGCTACCTATGCCTTAATGACAAGATATCAGAGCTGCTTTTACGAGATGATTTTTCTTTCCTATTTCGATTTTTAACTGTAGGAGGAACCAGAGTTCTCATGTTATCTATGCCTAATTAATGTCTTCCTGATATTGTGGGATTCCCTATGTAAGTGCTGTAGTTTGGATCTCAAGTCTGGCATCCTCTTATGCTGAAGTCCATTGCAGTTCAGGATAGTAAATTAAACTAAACATGTATTTGTTTGTAAGCATCTGCTCAAGCCTAACAGGTAGAGTTCAACAGGGCTAAAGTTTAACATAAAGCCCAACCAACATATGCTATTCTGAACAGGAATGTATTCTGAGACACCCTTTCTTGAAATGTGTTCCTTGTGAATCATTTCAGCTGTTTATTCCTTCAGAACTTTAGCACATGTGATACTGTCTGAATAATGAAGAAACAAAAGGGTTTTTCCTCTAGATCTCCTAATCTGGGGTATTTTTTTTGTTAACTGCTACATTACTTTGTGTAACTTGAAAGACCTTCAGAGAAGATGCCCATTGAATGTATGGAGAGAATGTATCTGTGGCAGGTGCACCCACCCAATGAAAATAGGGCTTCTTGGCTGCTGAAGTGTAGCAGCTCCTGATTGCCTTTGCTCTCGGGGCTTCATGGTAGTTGGGTCCTTTGGCCAATGGGAGTTGCTATTGACCACAGATCAGATTCACCTGGGTATCAATGGAGTCCCCTGGAGCAGCATGCTGTGGTTGAGGACTTTTCCCTTGGGTTGGGATGTTGCCCAAGGAAATGCCTTGAGGTGACTTGGGTTGGGACGCTGCCCTGGGCAGATCCTGGAGGATGAGAGCCCTCACTTGTTAGGTGAGTGATAGAGTGTTTCGGGTTGTCATTAAACCATAGGAAGTTGTTCTGTTCTCTCACAGACATTCGAGCCTGTAATTTGTGGAGAGCTAGTTAATTGTGTTGACAATAAATTTTTAATTTTTGGTGGTTGGTTGTTTATTGAGAACTCTGTAACAAATTGGCATAGTCAGCAGGATGTTGATAGAGGAGTTATTACAGAAGTATAGTTGTGTCCCTTCTCCCCCACAGGGGAGTAATGGGTGTAATGGGTGAAGGAGAAGTGGTTTGATCCGGGGCAGTTGTGAGAAAGTTGGAACAAAGCCGGGGAAGTTGGTGGAATTTGACAGAGTGTGGAGTTTTAGAGTTAAGGGGACAGAAGTTACCTTTGTCTCTCAATGTCCATTGCCAGCTGCTGCCAAACAGGGTATTTTTGAGGTGATTAATGATATTGAAAAAAGATTATAAATTGTACACATTTCCCTTATAATTCTCAGGTGTGACCAGTAAGCAAAACAAACAAAAGGTCACAATTAGCAGTCGATTATGGGCAGCTGAATGCCCATCCAGGCCTTTTGTCAGCTGCAGGGCCTGGCTGGGCTGGGCACGGCCTGCAGGAGCCACCCGCTAGGTCTGGGACTGGTGCCTTTGTCGGAATGGGGACGGCGGGCAGTTTACCTTTGCATGTCCTGTCCAGGGATATCAGCACTCGCCGACAATTGCTTGCTATACACTGGCTCAAAAGCTCGCTAAAATCTGGGCTAACATCTCTAGACCCCACCCTCCTGTGGGAGTCGGGCAGTGAAAAACTGCGAGGAAGTGCTGTGTGTAGTGAGATCATTATTGCCACACACGGCAGATAGAGAAAGAAACACCCAAATCAATTTAATCAGGTAACAGGAGCCACTTTACTACCTGGGTGGTCGAGGAGCGAGCACACAAGGAATACAGTGGGTTTGCACTCCCCATACTATCCTCAGGCTAATGACATTGTTGACATGCTTGGGAAGCCTTAGGGAAAGGTGGAAGAATTCACCGTATTAGTGCCCAATGGATAATTACTAATTTTTAACTTGATGCCCAGCTTCTAATCCAAGGCCTAGTTCTGTTTTTTTGTTAGGATCCTGGAGGAACAGATGACTTGGGCATTCTGATTGGCAATGATGATGGTGATCGATATGGACAATCAAGACTTGGATGGCAACGTGGTGGTGAATGAATCTTGTGAAATTGGCAGCATTCAGAAGAATGTAATTGAACTTGGTGCTATTGTGTTAATGCCACTTTAGGTCAATAAATGAAGAAAGTGGCAAGAGACCCGAGGTAATTGTTGCTATATTAAGCATTAATTGGTTAATTGGATATGTTTGAATCTTCCTTGTTCGAATGGTTAATCAGCTTCCTTCAGTTTTGATTGTAATACATTGTATTGTATTGGAGGTTGGAGGTTTTTTTTTAAGATTTGATTGTATAATCATCTAAGGATGACAATCCACAATGAGTATGGAGGCTCACCAGGACCGCACTCCCTTTTAACCTTGGAAGCAAGAGGTGACTGCACCACCACTTCAAGGAAATCAGCCAAATCATGACCATAGTCACAGGGTGGATTGTGTGGCTGGTGCACCTGCCCAATGAAAATAGGGTTTCTTGGCTGCTGAAATGTAGCAGCTCCTGATTGCCTTTGCTCTCAGGACCTCATGATAGTTGGAGCTTTTGGCCAATGGGAGCTGCTATTGACTACAGATCAGATTCACCTGGGTATAAATGGAGTCCCCTGGGGGCACCATTTTGAGCTTGTCCCCTGAAGCAGCAGGCTGTGTTTGAGGACTCTCCCTTTGGATTGGGATGCTGTCCAAGGAAACTCCTTGAGGTGCCTTGGGTCAGGAAGCTGCCCTGAGCAGATCCTCGAGGTTGAGAGCCCTCACTTGTTAGGTGAGTGATGGAGTGTTTTGGGTTGTCCTTAAACCTGAAGGATTTGTGCTTTGTTATGTGTTTTGGGTTGTTGGAAGTTGTTCTGTTCTCCTCTCACAAACATTTGAACCTGTAATTTGTGGAGGCTTAGTTAATTGTGTTGACAATAAACTTTTAATTTTTGGTGGTTGGTTGTTTATTTGAGAGCCTCTGTAACAGTATCACACTCAAATTTAATAAAACCAACTTTTATTACTCAGAAATGCACATTTAAGAAATTGTTTCTGAGAAAAACAAAGTGTCTATAACACAATAGACTTGCAAGCAGGTCTCAGATTGGTACTGTACAGCAGGACTAATGTGTAAGGCAAGTAAAAAATCTAGACATCAAAACCAAAATACTGACAGTTGGATAGGTTAATTATTGAGTAAATTGCTTAGTAAATTACCAAGAAATTAGTATAATAAAGTGGATTTAATTGTACTGGGTTCAGAATCCAGTTCAGTGGGAGCTAGTCTGATGTTATACAGCCAACTTAACAAGAAGAAAGATCTAGGCTTAGCTCTACAAATACTTCCCCACAGGGGTCCTGCTTCCTGGTGAAATCCACCACCTCAAACAAGCCCCTGAGCCTAAAGAGAGCTGGGCTCTGACTGTATCACAATAATGAAACAAAGAGCTTCACTCAACAGTCAGAATTGAGTATAACTGTTAAGCGGATATTCTTTATTTGCAACGCTGGGGATTGCTCCACCACGAGTGCCACACCTACTAACAAAACACTCTTGATTAATATACACAAAAAGCATACATATTCATCAGATTTCTTAGAAAAGGCAGGTTTATGCTAATGAATTATCAGAATTCATTTACATAGTCTGAGCATGCGTAGTAAAAATAGAGTGAGGGTCTTCTCCACTTCTTTAGTGGTCCACATAGTCTTCCTCACACTGTCTGTTAGTTAGCTTCAGTTTTCTCGTGTCCATATATGTCATAGAGTTACCTCATCTGTCCTTCAGCTCCTGTTTGTTCCAAGTAAGTTAGTTTAGACCAGCTTCCAGTTGCTTATCTTGACACCGGCGTCTTCTTAGACACTTGTTTTTTTAGGTTCCTGCTACTAGGGATCTACTCAGGGAGCTTTTCAGACTGTCCGAGGTCTGTCTTATCTTCACTAGGCAAGGAGTTAAAGGTTTCAAATCATCTTACAAGTGGATAATGACTACAGAGGGTAGTTAGGAAAAAAAAGTATAAATGAAATTACATACATTGCAGTAAAATATGGGAAAAATAAAAACTAGTAAAACAAAACTGATGGTTAATGTTAGAACTAAATGTCCTACTTTACAGGTCCCTGTACATTAGCAATTTCAAGTATACCTGTAGAAACTTCCCTTCACCAAAGCCCACATAAATCAGAAGAAACATTCTGAGAGGAGTGTCATGGTTTGAAATTCACCTAACTCATTGATTTTGCTAATCCTTTTCCATTACTCTCTTCTGGAGTAAGAAGGGAAATCAGCTTAGCCACACAAAACCCAGCTGTTGGAAGAACTATCATAAACCCTGCATATATTAGCCAGAGGTATACCTACAATGTGTGAGAGACTGAGAGCTTTGACTGATGAGTCCTGGCTTGGGGTACGAAGCCTTTAATGCCCTATGGATTTATGTCCTATCTCCTAACAGACACTATCAACCCAGGAGCATCTGGAAAAACAAACTGTCCTTATGCTTTGGGTGTGATAGCTGAGCTCGAACCCCCTTCACATGGGCTGCTAATATCCAAAGCCTGTGTCAGCGGGGGTGAGGTGCAACACACCTTACATCTTAAAGGTGCAGCTTTAAGAAATGTACACTCTTATTACACTTAAGCTTACAATGCACAGGACTTCTGAGAAACCCTTTCACAGCATGGAAGAGGTATATTTAACTAAGATAGTAGTAAGACTCTTACAGCTTCTCTTGTTTCCTTTTAATCCGAAGAAAAGATCATGATGTAAATGCTAAATCAGCTGTGTCCATTTTTTTAGTTCATTTGCCTACCAACTCATGTTTACACAAAATGCATGTTGGATGCCCTGGAGAATTTTCTGACCTACTTAGTAAAAGCAGTGCTGAGTGTCTGATTTCCTTAAATGAATCTAGACAACTTCTCAGGTTAAATGTTGCTTGTTTTGTCTTACAGATAAACAGATGAGACAGAAAGTAGACCATAATGACAACCTTTGGTTTCCTTTTTTCTTCTTTTAAGGCATGACAATTCACAAATGGTCAGCAGCATAAAGCCCTGCTTCCACAAATGTATAAGCAGCCTAACTCCCTTGGGCAACCATATTCGTAAGAGATGTTTGCATTGTTGTGCCTCATCACAGTCTCTCTGTGTCAGGATATATTTGTACATAGTTGGCAGCAACTTGACAGGAACACTGTCCAAATGTCTAGGCTGCTCTCAAAAATTAGCATTTTGAGAAGTAGAAGTCATTTTTCTTTGCCTCCTTTATGTTCTTTTCTAGAAATCAATTTAACTGATCATATAATTGATTTGAACCAAGACTAAGTCAAAGGTCATGGCAGAATGGAGCTATGTTCCACTCTCAAAACAACATAAAAGTACTCTAGTTCCATTACACTTCTAATTCAATTACACTTTTTTAAAGAGAGAACTAGATTCATCCCTTACAACCATTTAATTGTTATAAATAATCAAATGGACAAAAAACTTTGCACAGTATATGTTGCTAGTCACAAAGGTGGGACTTTACATGAAAACCAAGTCATGGATAGAAAATCCTCTGCTGATGTTCTTCTGCACATTTCCATTGACTTTAGCGGAATGATGCTGAGGACCTGGTCCAAAAGTCTAACAGACTTTGAATTTGTTTGGGGTTTTTTTTTTGTTTGTTTTGTTTTTTTTTTTTTTTTCCCAGAAGACCTACATTAGACATTGAATTAATTATCAGGCTTGTGAAAAATAAATCGAGTACAAGGTTCCCAAACTCTCTCCCTCCCATACAATAAGCTAGAACTTACTTTAATTATGGCACATCACCTGGCGAGAAATCAAAAGAATAAACAATAACACAAGGCCATGAAGAGACATTTTTCTCATAAATTATTTCTTTGAAATGCGAAAGCATTTGTTTCAGAACTTGTGTCAAACATTGCACACAAAAATTGCTGCAGCTGCTGACCAGTTGTACATAGAACTGTCTAAATTCAGTCTAGTTATCCAAGGAGTAAAATAAACAGCTTAAATTAGCAAAGTATACATTTATATATATTAGATTACTATTACTAATATTTATATTACTAGATATATTTATATCCAAAGTTACTGTGTCATCTGTTATTTAAGCAAGAAATTTTAACAGTGGATATAAAGGAAATAAAAAGTGCCTTTGAAAATATAGTATAATTTAGAGTCAGTTCAAAAAGTGACATGTACTGCTGTGCAGTTTGCTTCAGATGGGGGGAAAATGCCATGTCCATAAGTCAGCTCCCACCAGGCAGAATATTATTCCACCAGGACAAGCATTCACGACTCACAAAGTTATGAAATTAATTTAATAACCATAACATTTTAAACAAAAAATTTGAAAGCTTGTTTCTTCTAGATTTTAACCTCTTTGAGCTGTTTTTAAACCTTTTGGGTTTTTTCAGCTGTTTATTCACAACCATTGTCAGAGTTCAATACCCTCTGACCAGGTTCTTTTAGATATTCCACATGTAGAGGGTGTAATATTTAATATCAAATTTACTTATTTAAAGATAGTGAATGTTACACTGGATTTCTGAAGAGAGACAGAATATATTGCAATATCAATGTCAGTTACACTTAGCAAAATATATAGCAATTGCAATGTACAGTTTAATCACAATACCATTTTGATTTCCATTACTGGTCTCTATAATATGCTTATCATCATGATGCTGGGCATCTTCAGTCACTTGGAAGGAATACATGGGTTGAAGACAGCTCAAGCCCTCTTCAAAACTCTTTTGTTAGTTGTTCAGGTTTCATACTCTATGTTGGGCTGAGCTGTATATTAACACCCCTCTTGCTAGTCTGGCTAACTCAGAAGGGTCACGGCTCTTTAGTGAACTCAGAGAGAAACATTTACACCACCAGTTCATCCATTCAACTCTTGGTAGCTGCTTCTTTAAAACAAAAGCCAGCCTTGAGTCCCCTTTGTGCTGAGGTAAGTCAGCTTTATTGCAACAGCTGTGGTCAGTCACAGCCTTCATTATTCCCTGAGTTTCACAGGCACATCACCCTTGCCCATCTCTTTGAAACCTTATTCCACCAGAACGTTGTTTTTATTGTTTGAATGAAGCTGAAAGTACCACAAAATAGGAGTCCAGGAATGGGACTTGAAAAGAAACAAGCACTCACCAAAATTGTGAAAAAAACCACAATCTACAGTAAGGCAAGAGGTGATAAAATTGAGAAGGACTTTGCTGAAAGCAAAATCAGACAGAGTTACGAAGAAATAAATAATTTCAATGATCTGAATTGCAGTCTTGCACTCCTGTGGAATATTATTTTTAATAATTGCTTCCAAAATAACCCTTATGCTCAAGCTTTGAGTTGCAAGCCCAGTGGAGTTGATGAAAATCAATAACAAATAGTTTCTTTAAGAAGCTGAATACTGCAAAGAATAGAAAGCATTCTGCCTTGTCCTTTTGGAGCCTCTGCTTTGAAAAAATGTGCTCATTTCTGAAATGCCAATGAGCTCCCTTGCTCCCTTTAAGACTTGGTAGACCTCAAGAATGCTCCACACATCATAGAACTGTTCAACTCCATATGGAGCTGAGCTTTAAATGAGTGAAAAAAGCTTTTAATCATCTCTTTCTGAAGCAAGAGATGTGTTTATTTCTTTGTTGTGCTCTTCCAGAGTTGCTTTAAGCAGGGCATTCAGCAGAAAGATTGCTCTTATGGCGGGTAATTTAATTTTTAGCTGAATCTGTTCAACCTAACACAGCTCCTAAACGTTCATAATCCCATTTCAAGAGGGATTTTGCATTTTTGACATATACTTCAAAACCAAATGTTTCATTAGAGATAGTATACTTTTCACACATCTTTTAACACTACAACTCAGCTTTTCCTTATGGACTGGAAGTTTTTGAGGAAGGGCAGAGTGGGTAAGGGAATCATATATGTATTAAACTGAAAAAAAGATTAATTGTTTCATTTGCATTTTTTTAAGTTATGAAAAGGCAATGATTATGATGGATCTTTATGAAGGAAAAAGCACCAGAACATTTAACTAGATTTTCAAAGAATTCAAATTCCTTGAATGATAACCAGTAAGTTGTCTGCAATGATGAGCTCTCTGCTGTTTAGACTTAAGGGCAAAGGTTGCTTAGTACTAAGCTTTTCTGAAATAGCAGGTGTCAATTCAGTATGATTTTTGAAAGGATAGGGAGCCTTTTGTGAAAGAGTGTCATGAGCCTGTCCTCCCCAACATGGTATTACCTCATCGCTGGTACTCTGATGATTTTTATCAGACAAATGTTCTTTCTTTGGGGAAAAAATCCAAATCTTTTCAAATAATTTTATGTTTCAGAGAGTATGTTCTGGCACCTGCTGCTGAGCCCTGAAGAGGGACAGTTTAATACTGATTGATTGGTAATTTTTTATGGGATTCTGTGGTTTCAGAATTCCTGAAGCAATGACCCAAGGTGACACAAAAGAGCCTCAAAACATTACGAGCAGGGACTTCTGTTTCCTTATTGTACCTATATCTTCTGGAAAGCCCCAGCTGTAACCATCTCTGCTCTGCCACAGAGCTGTTTGATATTTGGGAAGTCACTAAGCCTGTCTGTGCTGCTAGGAGCTGTCAGCCCGTTGGAGATTATCCTTTCCTGCTTCACAGAGATGCATATTAAAGTCCAGGGGAATATGCAGACATCACAACAGTATCCAAGTAAAACCAATTGAATGATTGACTGATGACCTCTGGATATCAAAATTCACAACTATGACCGTGTGGGACCATACAGAAACCTGATCAGACTCAGAACTGGTTTATGCTATCACAAATGGAGCCCTCCTGCCTGCTCTCATGCTTATGCCATATCAGGAGATATTCAGTTTTGAGGTGATAGCAATATGTAACGGTGAATTATCTCCTTTCCACATTCAGATTTCAGAGAACCCTGGGCTCTCCACAGAATAACGGTGTTGCAGAAACTTTGGATCCAAGCCAGCCCATCAAACTGAACACATATCTATAAATTACTGATGTGTGCATCTTCCCTCTCATCTAGTTTCCAATGCTCTTTTCTTTCCTTTCTATATCTCGTAAGTCAGTGTTTCCAGACAGCATGTTTTCAAAGAACAAAGTACAAATGTTTCAAGCTGGCTTAGTTAACAGAAGTTTGTTTTCCAGCTGGTGTTTTCTTCTTCCTTGAACACAAGCATGAAAAATGCACTTTCACTTAAAGCAGTATATTTTTTTTAGCCTGTCCACATTCCTCTAGGCATGAAGTTTTGTGTTTGGTATGGTACAAGGAGTGCAGACAAGATGTTCTAAAGATATAACTAGGGCAACACCTGAAAGAATATCCTATTTGAGATAAATTGTGAAAAATCGAATAAGAATTAAAGGCTTTTCCTGAAAGATCATCTGTGTTTTCTAGATGTATCAATTGGTCTAACAAAAAATACTGCAACTCCTAACAAACATTGATGTCTTTGCACAAGGAATCAGGCATAAGTTAGTTGAACTGTGTGAGAATGAGAAGGTGGCCAAAACACCAAGGACTGAAATGGGAATTTCCAGGCAAAATGAATGGTCTTTAACTGCATAAACAAAAGAATTAGTGTTGCTGGGGCATGGCCACACTCACATACTCTGCAGCTCAGGCCTTTTAATGCATGTTCACCAGTGGACTATAATAGAATACCACTCTCCCTAGTAAAAGAGGTACATACTGATAAGACATTACAATATGCAACAGACTGTATCATAATATCCATTCTCCATGGATGGATATTAAAATGATTGAAGTATTTTTGCAGGATAAAAATCACTGTGTTCTATCATTTCCTCCTTCCCTTGGAGAAAGTGGTTGAGAAAAGCTGCCACCAGCAAGCTGTTTCTTCTCACCCCTTTGCCCCCCATTTCAATACCTTTATTCCCTTCAAGGTCATCCAACTCTCTACAGATTAATTTGTTTTAACAGAACAGGGAAGTTAAGAGCTTAGATGAGATTTTTGTCAGAACTCTGTCCAGAAATGCTGAGCAACAATGGACAAGGAGAAGTAAAGAGAAAAAAAAAAAAAAAAAGTGAAAAGAAGTGGCAGAGGGGAGCCAGTCTGAGAAGTGCATTGGGAAGGATAATTGTGATGCTTTTGCCCAGCAAGGATTACAGAATGCTGGCTGAACACAGAAGTCACACTAAGGATAAGCATGGGAGACAAAGATAAAAGGTGCTGTAGAAGCTTGTATCTAAGAAAGAAAGGAAGAAGAAAGAAGTGAGGTAGAGGAATATGGTTGAGCTTTGACCATGGTGATTGAGCTGCTAACAAGAAAACTGTTCTTTCTGTCACCAAGCTTTGGAGGAAAATGATGGGTAAAAGCACTAGGAGGAGTGAGAACTGCTAAGTACTGAAGCTCTTGTTGTGGGTTGTAGATTGGCAGAAGTATAAAGGCAATGCTTAAAAAATGGCTTCCCTATTAGCTGTGACAGGAAAAGTATTGGTCTAAAAGACCATGCCCTCTAAATAGAGAAGCTTCAATAGCTAAGATGGTGTTGAGCGTGCAGAAAACAGGAGACTACATTGCTTCTGTAAAAGGTGGATGTCTGTTGCCCAGTATCCCTAACAAAAGGCCAAAAAGGAAGAAGCTGAAAAAGGACACGCAGAAGTTGCAACATCTCAGTGCTAGTCCTCCACTCTTAGGATATGGTGGAAAGAAAAGAGGATTTTTGCTGTCATGTAGTTTGAAATGTTCTAAATTAAACAGCCCTTGGTAACAGAAACTGCGTCTTTCCACAGATGCTGATGGCTCTTGATACCTTCCACTCATCTACTTGTTGTAGACCTGTTTAAATTCCAACAAAGGGGCTGATACCTCATGTCTTATCAAGGGAATCTTCCATATTTACAGAGTTATCAAAGCTACAGTGTTATGAAGTGTATAAACTTAATCAAAATTAAGACTTGCAGAGACCCAAAAGGTAAACTCAGACATGGCAGGTGGTGCTAGCTGCACTGAGGCAGTGGTGAGCAGTTGAAAAAAAGTGTCTGGGAAAGTACTTTTGGTTGTCATGGCAGAAGTGAAGTGTAAAAGAAAAGATGAAAGGACAGTGAGGTTGTCTGTAGGATTTCTTTCTTAAATGGGGGAGGGGGGCACACACAACTTTCTCAAGGCTGTCAGAAAAGTGAAGGAGAAGGCAGGTGAGGCTGATTCCTCTGGCAGGACAAAGGCAGCAATCTGGCCATAAAGTAGTCTTCAGTGCAGCACTGGAATTAACACCGACTGTTCCTCCCGAGGCACAGAAATACCACAAAAAATGCAAGGAGGAGACGACTGTATCTTCACAGCTTGGTCATATGTATGTAGAAAATACTACCAAAAAAAAGTTCCTAGGAAAGAGTTAAATTCAGTGCTTTGACAGCTCTTCCTAAAAGTTGGCTAAGAACAAGTGGCATGGTCCAGCCCAACAAGTCTCTTTAATTATATGGATTTAAATTTATAGAATAATTAACCAATAATTGATTCCAGGGTTAGATATTTCCTGGCAAATAAAAATCTATGTAGGGGCTGTTGGGTTGAGATTTCTTTACCCAACAGGTCATAAAGTACCAGGACATGAATAATCTGGAGTTCACCATAGCTATTACATGCCCGGAGTATGTAAAGATAAAATGAAAAAGTGAAGCAATTATTTTCTTTTCTGGAAGAGAATTGAAACTAGAAATGTTGGTTGCTACCCAGTCAGTTAACTGCCCTGTGCAGGCCTTCTGGTTCTGGGTGGTGGGAAAACTTTTAGAAGTAGGACTTGATATTTTACCTTAAGCTAGTTCAAAAGATACTTTTCTGGGAATATTTTAATTCTCTGTTTCCCAATAAAAGTTTAAACATGAAAAAAATGATTTAGAATTTCAAAAAAAACCCAAACTTGGCTACTAATGAAATTTGTGGAACATGGGAGAATGATGAAGATACTGAATTTGCCCATCCTGGCAACTCTCTTGCAAGTGCTTTTGCTAACGTTTTGGTCAAACAATGTCAACATCTGTCTGTCTCTGGAGATAAAAAAGAATTAGCATGGAGCTGTCCTTTCCACTTGTGACTTTGGGTTCTATTGTGTCTATTTTTCTTTAAAACAGGATTTCTGCCCTTAGAATTGTGCAAATATACTTTGTTTTCTTGCACAAAGCCTGGTTATTTCAGCGTTGAACTGTTTCATCAACCTATTTCCCATGTAGCTACAAACAAGTTTCAAAACTTCTTAAAAGTTTTTAACTTTTGTTTTTTTCCTAGTTGCATAAATACATAAAGCTGGATGGACTGCTGTTATAGAATGTGTGAAACACTTATTGCCATCAGTTCTTGTCCTTTAAACATACAACAAAAGTTTCAGTAATAAGCAGAGGACTGCCGATCCCAGTGTTATTCCAACAGTATGTCCACAATATTGCCCACTTACAAAGAAAGCTGTGTGCATTTATCATCTTTCCCCTCCCACTGCCTGTGGTATTCAGCAGGCTATTGATAGCAATTGATAGCAAACTGGGAATGGAAAAGGATATGTGCAGACTTAACATAGATGCTTGGAATAATATGATTATAGGGTTGCATTGATTTCTCCCCCCCACATTGTATGTTTCAGTGTTTTGTACACTGTTGCAAAGAGATAATGGATTTTGAGGGGTGGATGTCAAAATTGCACTCATTTGCTTGGCCAAATTATAGTTGTGAGTCAATGAAGCAGACAGCAGTTATAAAACCGTCTTCTATAAGATTAGAAATCCTGTAGACTCCAGCAATGACAGCTGCATTTTAGAGCAGCTATATCAACAGAGCTATATCAATTTACACCAACTACTGGGTTGAGCACACTGACCCCATCTGAGAATTGGGCCAGATCTGGTATGAGGAATGATTCATGTGTCATGGCCCTTTATTCTTTAGCCTGGGATCTGAGGATCATAGCTCAGATGCTTTGCATGGATTGAACTGCTGGCTTTCTCTGAGGCTTAGATTACTGAGGCTTCGCAACAAAGGAAGTGTTAATGTGGCAGAAGAAACACGTAAATGTAATCACCCCACCTCTAATTTTAAGGAATCCATCTAATATAAGGCAGCAATATCAGCTTAGTTCCAACAAAAGTTTAGGGTTTAATTAAAATCTTTATACATTTTAGTCCAGAACCATTAAAAGAAACCAAACTGCAAGTTTTGATTGAGGTTCAGAAGACTTTTTTTTTTTGAGAGAAGAGTCCTGTGTTTTTGTTAACACTGAACTGCTTCAGCTCCCTTGAACACATGAGCAGGTCTTTCCTTATTGTTTCAGACTTGCACAACTGTTAGAAACTAGCCAATGTGCTGTAATTCAAAATATGTTTGTTTAGGGCCAGGTTGGGGTAAGATGACAAAGAAGAGTGTCCCAGCAGTTTTCTCCTACCTGACCACAAACCTGTGGGCTCACATTCTTGAGCCAGAAAGGATTTTTGTTTAATGACCCTTTTTGTAACCTCAGGCAATATGGTATGTTTTAAGGAGAAATCCCAGCCAGTGGCAGCACAAAGGAAAAAACATCTGTGGTGGAGGGTTAGTTTTACATTTCCTTTACAGAATCGTTTTGCGTATGTGGGTATTCATGCAGGTATCTTACAGGAAACGTGAACCCAGGCTTTCGGATGAGAATTATATAGTATGAAAGTCTTCTGCTTCACCTGCTGTACAGCTGACTTGTCTAATGCTTTTCCCCAGGGTTCCTGAACACACCGTTAGGGCTCCACAAGCTGTAAAAAAAGTTTAGTTATGGATTATAACATACCCAAATCCTTCTTTTCTCATATATCTCATATATTGGGCAACATGGCCAGAGGTAGCGACATGGTCAGAGCCCTATAAAGAAGAGCTCTGAAGCTCAGCTAAATTTAGGCCTGTGTGTTGGGAAACAAATGAGGAAGAACAACTCTGGAAGTTTCTCAGAAGATGTGATATAAATGACTGCTGGCAGACCACTGAGTTAGTGTTTGGATGTGCACCTTGTGTACTGTGTGAGTTTATTCCCCTACCAACCCTGGGCAGTTTAGCTGCTGAATGACCTAAAGACTGTCAGACATGCAGTCAGGTTCTGGCAGGATGGCTTTGCCTGACCAGAGCAGCTACTGTGGACAACACTGTATGAATGAGTTAATTTTGCAGGGTTGTTACTTCATTTCCATGGAAATTGTAAATTCACTTTCTCTAGAAGCCTTAAAGCACCCCTGTACTGTAGGGTGCTGCTCTGTTACAGAGGCCTGCTGCTGTTCCTCTGTATCTGAAAGTGTGGCTCATCTTCTTTGCCTGTGTCTTTCCATATAACACTGAAATTCCTCATCTTGGGTTAAAAGATAAGTCTATAAGAAACATGGCATATTCAGCTGGTCTAAAGTGGGATGTGCTTTGACCAGCAAGAGTTAACAGTGATCAGGAATCCTGCTTTCTTGCATATGCAGTTGAGATGCAGGTGAAGAATACTGGGTAAATGGGAAAAATTAGGAAAAAAAGAAAATATTGGAAAAAATCTGAAAAAATCCCTAGATTTTCCTCAATGCTTATTGTTGTTTAACTTTAGTTTTACAGAAAAGACTATTTTGCCTAGCTGTGAATGTAACAACTCAAATGTAGGACTGGTCAAGAATGAATACACAGCAGGTTTGCCAGAAAACTTGCTTGAAATACAACTTCTGTGTTCCTTCTTAGTCACAGTATTTAGGGTGGAAGAGAAATCTTCTGGAGGTCATTTAGATCTCTCCTGTGCTCAAAGCAGTGCTTGCTTTCTGGTTTTAATCTAATGAAATTTAAATATTATTTTAAACTATGGTGACAAACTATGGTCTTTCAAGACCACAGTGTTAACTGATTCGATACTTATATTGTTCTTGTTTCTCAGAACATTTTATTGAAATATCTGGAGTTCTTTTTGAACAAAGACAACTGTAACACAAACTTTGAGGAAGTCAATATTTTAACCATATCTAGCTACAATATAACTGATCACAGTAACTTTAGGATTAACTCTCTTAAGGACTGAAGTGAAAGAGGTGAGAACTTGTTCCAGAATTAGAACTAGACTTGAATATTCATTACATTTTGTTATGGTTATATAGCTTACTTCTTTTAATAATCATAAGGGTTTAGATTTTTATGTTTTTATATATATATATAATAAGATGTGTGTGTATGTATATATATATATTTTATCCAGGTCTTCTGCTACATTCAGATCAAAACCTGAGAGGACCCCATTCTCCAGTTAGTTAAGGTGCAGTCAGATTTTTTAGAAAGCAGACTAATTCTAGAAGAGATGTAGATCTTTAGGAGTACCTTGTGATACTCAAATGTAGCTTAAATGCACATATAAATCTAAGCTTTAGGCTTGATTTGTCTAAAAGAAGAAACACCAGAAGGATTAAGGAAAAGAACAGCTGTGGATAACAACATGTTTCTTACCTGTCTTCAGTTTGCAATGGTTTGGCAAAGTTCCTCCCCTCTTATAAAGAAGAGTCTTGGTTATCTCCCAGCTTCTTAGTTTCTTAGTCTCAGTTAATGCAGCTGAAATGTGCAATGTTACCATGACTAAGTAAATTAAATGGCTTGGAAAAGCTCCGTTTCTCCTGATTTTTCAGAAGTTTCTGGTGGTTTTCACTGGGGTGGTATTTGCCTTTAAAATGCCCAAGACGATATGTCACATCTTGGAAAGCTTTTGATTTCATAGCAGCTATCAACTAGAAAAGCCGTTTACCTGCAAAGCTTCTCTGTGAAGAAGGGGCAAAGTAAGTATAAGAACATCTTGAAAGCTTATACATATAAGCCATAGATGGATGCTAATAATTGAGAATTTGCAATGGACAGCTTTAACTTAACCGTATCTGCTGACACCCACACTGTCACAACATTGTCTTTTTAATGTCCATTGCTTAATTTCTTCAAAAATACTTATTACTAGGAGAAGCGCGGCATCATGATTCTACCCCATTGGTGTCAGAAGACTTTCTGCTGATCTACATGTGCCGGTTCCAAAAGACCAAGAGTCAGTGTGACAATGACTCACTGGATTTACTATATACAGGAACTATTTGTTCACTGTGTACTGTAAATCTCTGTTCTCCACGATATGTTTTGCTGCTAGTGCAAGGTAGACACCAGCAAGTAGACAGCGGGTAGTGTCTACCATCAAGGTAGACATTATATAGATTTCATTTTATGGGAATTTCACATCCACTGATTGGAAGGGAAATTTGGGGACATGATAAGACAGGCAACTTGTACAAGTCTGTTACTACCTCAGTGCATGGAGTAATTGTCAGGGCTACAGAAAACTTACACTACCCCAGAATATTGTGGAGAGAGTGTTGCAGTGGAATAACTATAGCCTTCTGTGTGGGATTGTGTTGTAATGGAATATTTCGAAGTGTTTAAAAAAAAAAATCAAAATATCCCAACTGTTATGCAGTTGATGTAAATCCTGCCATTATTTGCCCAGAATCACATGGTAGTCTAGGACACCGTCACTGCGTGACTCGCTGTCAGCAAGGGCCAAATAGTTGTGGAGTGTGAAGAAGGGGCTGCTTCTAAGCTTCTGTAGAATGTCTATATGAGGCATGACTCTAGAAATCATATGACTGAATAAGAAATTGATAGTTAAGTACAAGCTCTCTGTACGTTAACATGAAAGACGGTAGAGGAGTCCCTTACATCATGGGACTGGCTCTTCCTACTGTGTGAAAGAGGAATGGGGAATGACATAGTGAGGCTGACACTTGGTAACTGCTGTAGTTTGCAGCCTGCCTTCTCCACCAAATTAAGGATTTAAAGAGATTTCTGCTAGATTCATGTGAAGGTGAGATGGTGATTTATTTGATCTTCCTGCATGCTTACCAAACCTTGAAGGTGAACAAAAATAGAAAAATTATATCAACTACAGCAGCAGGTGCTAAACTTTGCTCAGAGGGCTATTTTGCACGTAAACCACCTAATTACAGCCTATGATTTATTTATTTATCTTTGGTCCCTTGGTAATATGCCAGCAACTACGAGCTCTCATAGGATGCCATAGTCTGTTATGTCCCAGTTCTTAAAAAACATGAAGGCAGCTTGCATGAAAGTCCACAATTTAACACAGCCCTTCATTGTTATTTCTTTCATAAGCTTTATTTTTTTACTATTAGAATGTTGTTTCTAAACTTTAGAATGCTTTAAATAAATAAAGGATAAAAACAGGCAGGGTGCAATCTTCTGTTTCTCTGCCTTTTGTGGAAATTAGCAGCAACACGGGAAGACTTCAAATGAAATTTCCCTCTTTGAATGACACTGTAATTCTCTGGATTTTAGAGTACCTCTAAGGGAATGACAAAGCCTCTGTGTCTAAAAACATAAAGGATGAAATTACTGTATGCCCACTTCCTTCCCATGATCTTGTGTCCCAGTATCTTTCTTCAGTTGCCATGAAATATGCTGGCTTTTTTAGTTCATTACTCCAAGTGTCCAAAACTTTCACGTTTATTGCTGAAATAGAAACTGTGTAGTCATGTAGCTAGCCAGGAGAGTAAAATTCTGCTTGTCTGCAGTGTCCCTAAGATCAAAACAGTTTGGCATGGATGACCATCACGGAGCCTAACCCACGTTTAGGTGTGACAGAGCTTTGGGGCTAGCTATTTTCTTAGCTCTCCTTTAACGCAGTAGACACTGAACACAGCTGGAGAAGATATTTATCTTCTCTAACCACTAGTTTTGTTGCATAAAACTTGCTGAGGAATACCAAAATAAAAGTGTGTATGGAAGAGGAAGACTGTCTCATGAGTATGAATGTGTCTCCAGGCAAGTGGCTGGAATTCATCTTCCTTGGGGTCTGCATAGTTGTTTGTCTCACTCCTCTCTCCCAGCTGCTGTTGCACCGTGGTTTTTGCCCTTTCTTAAATATGTTACCACAGGTGCACTACCACAGTCACTGATGGGCTCAGCTTTGGTGATCACGAGATCTTTCTTGGAGCCAGATGGAACTGGCTCTCTCCAACATGGGAGCAGCTCCTGGTATCTCCTCACAGAAGCCACCTCTGCAGCAACCCCCCCAACCTTGCCATGCAAACACAATAAAAGGACCAGGTTTACAGGGTGACAGGGTGTGCTCGTTTGGGCTGGGATAGAGTTAATTTTATTCATAGCAGCTGGTATGGGGCTATGTTTTAGATTTGTGCTGGAAACAGTGTTGATAATACAGGGATGTTTTTGTTATTGCTGAGCAGTGCTTACACAGAGTCAAGGGCTTTTCTGCTTCTCACACCACACCTCCAATGAGTAGACTGGGGTGCACAATAAGTTGGGAGGGGACACAGCTGGGACAGCTGACTCCAGCTGACCAAAAATGGATATTCACTGCTATATGACCTCATGCTCTGCAATAAAAAGCTGGGGGAAGAAGGAATGGGGGACACTCAGAGTTATGGCAGTTCTTCTTCCCAAGTAACCATTACGCGTGACGGAGCCCTGCTTTCCTGGAGATGGCTGAACAACTGCCTGCCCATGGGAAGTGGTGAATGAATTCCTTATTTTGCTTTGCTTGCATGCTTGGCTTTTGCTTTACCTATTAAACTGCCTTTATCTCAACCCATGAGTTTTCTCAGGGAGAGTGAGCAAGTGGCTCTGTGGTGCTTAGTTGCCAGCTGGGGATAAACCACAACAGTCCATTTTGGCACCCAATGTTGGGCTCAGAGATTTCAAGATAATGACATATTTGATAGGAATGTGCTAGATCAAATTCATAGCTGTTATTGCTGTCTAGCTATTAATTGGCAGGCTTCTGTTCTTGCCATGGGGATTGTTTGCCTTACATTATAGTAGAGTCTAGTGCTCATTAGTGGCTGCTTTTTGCTTTCACTGCTTGCTGTACTGCTTATCCCCTTACTCTGCTGTGCCTGGAAACATTTTGATAACAGCAGTGGCCATGCGCTTGGTCTGGAAGATGGCCAGGACATCCCTGTTACTTCTGTGCTGCTGTACTGGACAGGCTTGAACTACAGTGTGAACTCAAGTTGAAGGGACCATGACTCTGGATAAGTTATGACAGAGCAGATAAACCTCAAAGCGTCTGTGCCACAGCTGTGGTTATGTCTGTGCCACAGCAGGTATACCTCTGAAGGGATTGTGGCCCAAGAATAAGTCCATGTTGGAGAAGGTACACATCAAAGCATCTGTGGCTATGCATGAGGTCATGCTGGAGCACCTCAAAGCGTGTGGCCATGGACAGAGCAAGTACACCCCTGGAGGGCCTGCAGCCACAAGTAAGGCTGTGTTGGAGCAGGTTCATTCCTGAAGGGACTGTGGCTGTGGGTAAGGCCACACTGGAGCAGGTGCACCTGAAAGCATCTGTGGCTGTGGATAAGTCTATGCTGCAGCAGGGATACCCCTGAAGAGACTGTGGCTCATAGATAAGGCTCCTCTTGGAACAGGTACACCCCTAAGGGACTGCAGTCTGTGGGTAAGTCCAAGCCAGAGGACGAGGAAGGAGAGGAGTTCATTGCAATATTAAACCCTGTGGTCTGGTCCAAAGGGACCAGGTATGGAGATTGTAATGGAAATACCTCTAAATTGTTGTAACCTGGGATTTGAGTTGCATGTTATGGGAACTACTATAGCAGGAACCACCCTAACCAATGGAGGACAAGCCTTACAAGAAGCAGTGCAGGAGTGACTCAATCTGAGCTGGCTTTGGTGCCCAATAACTCCATGCAACACACCACCTCCTCTGTCCTGAGTGACCACCATAACAGATGGAGCCCAAAGTCATGGACTAAATGAACTGGAAATGGACATTTTGTGGCCATCTGTGGCCATTTTATGGTCATTTTACAGGAAAACTGGTAGTGAGGACATGTGCTTCCATTCTGGTGTAGTGCTCACTCAGTTTTACAAGCCTTATAGACAGGGACAGCATCAAAGAAGAGGGAGTGTAAACATGCATGAATCCTGCTGGGACTGATGAAGGTCTCTTCTTAGGTACATTTATGCTGCTTCTCTGAACTAAATTCAGCCAGAGGGGAATGGGTGTAAAGAGAATTGCTTAGGAAAACATAGGCATTCTTTATGCTTCCTCAGTGCTACTGAATAATTATGTGTAATCCTATTTTAATTCTAGTATTTGGAAATAATTATATTGATGCAAAGAATAAAGACCTATGGGTTTGTGCTTATCCATGATATCTCTTGAGAATCACTATGTGCTTGCATGATACTGTCAACATAGTTCTTGTTTCTCCTTTAAGTTCCAAGTAAAACTCAAGTATTACAGTAGAGAGGGCTTTATTTTGTTTTGTCTTAGAGGCAACTCTACTGACTCCTAGTTAGGAGTTCTCAGGAAAGCAACTTAATTATCCTCTTGCTGGAAATGTGATGGTGTCCTAAAGATTCTGAATGTGCATCATGTCAGTGTGTTTTGAGTGTGGGACCTGACCATTTCAAGATCCATGTATAGGGTGCATATTCTGCTTGCGTAAGACTTAAAAATTGGTCTTCTTATAAGCTGGAACAAACTCCTCAATTTCTCTAATGTCACCCTACTACCCTAAAAATTTTGTTTAGACTACTTCTCTTGAGGAGAAATTTAGGTATATCCTTTCTAAATTTTGCTCATTTAAAACTCCATACTTAATTCAGAAGTAGACAAAAATACATTTCCTTCATGGAGCTGGAACCCGTGCTTTTTTTCCTAAATCAAATTCTAGCAGATGTGCCTGACTTTCAGTGCTATATCCTTTCATCAAAATTCATTTGATCAAATGAACCCTTGTATTTAAACTGCTGATCCCCTTTGTTCAGATTTTCCTCTCTCCCTGTTCAGTAGTCCCTCTCTGAATCAGATACTGTTTTGGAGGTCATTTGGATAGCAAATTTTTTTATTAGCTTATTATGATTTCATAATCCTAAGGGCAGAGCGTCTTCTGAGAGTGAGAGTTAACATTTGTACAAAGAGATGCTCATAGGGAAGTGTGTTCCCCATTTATCCGAAGGTGGTTAACCCTGCACAGTACAAAGCATTTGGTCCTCTTCAAAATGTTTTGTGTTGTGGGCTCCTTCAACTTAAAGAAGTAGTCCTGAAGTGTTCACCAGTGCCTGATCAAAGTTTTGTATTCAGATTTTCCATTCCCCCACATGAAACAAGAAGCTGGCCTGTTTAAGCTGTCAGCCACACAGACTTCCAGAAGAACAAAGCCAAAAGCATTGTGGCAACGTGTAGTTTTCCTTGTCGATATCTTCAGGAGAGGGTAAATGTTAAATGAGTTAAGAACTTGCTCATGTGTTTCAGATTCTGAGACTTGCTGGACAGATATTTAGAACTTGTTTCTTGTTCAAATATGTGTTTTATAGGAAAGATAAGAGGAAAATTTGCCTTTGTGCATGCAGCATTGGGGGTTGAGAGCTGGGAAACACTGGTTCTTGAATCTGTCGTAGATACTTGTAGTTGTGTTAGACACAGCAGTGGGAACTCAGTGCTTATGAAGATTTCTACTCTTCACTTATTTTCCCTGGATTCATGTTTTTACAAATGGAGATACATACTTTAGTTTGCCTTAGAGAAACTATTTCTATATTCCTGGAACCCCTGTTACATTAAGGATTAGGATGAATAGTACACATTGTAAGTCCACTCTAGACTTTGCAGCACTGAAATATTTTCTTACAAGGAGATTGGAGATCATCAGAGAAAAGTCTACATTTTTTGAGCTGCCTGATATCAGAAAATTGTATACGGAAGTACAAAACAGAGGTTTGAAAGATGTCAGATAACATAAGTCTTGCAAAGCATAGCATAAACATTGTTGAAAGAAGTCAAACAAGTCAGGGGCTCTGTCAGAGTCACCAGCATGTGTAGTGAAGCATAGATAATGAAACCAGAGCACTTGCTGCCTGATGCAATGAAAAATGCTGCAGGGCTGGGCTATTGGCAGCAGTTTATGCTAAACTGCCAGATTGGACACAGTTCAGGGGAGAGGTATATATGCATGTGCCCCAGTGGAAGAAAAAAAAAAAAAAAGGAAAAAAGGAAAAAAAAAAAAAAGGGATTGCTAATCAAAGGTAAATGATTTCTGAAGTCAGCATTCTAGACTGTGCTAAATCATTTTTTCTGGGTTCTGCCTAATGAATTTTAAATCAATAGTTCTAGTGTGCACTTATCTGCACAATTTTCAGCAGCAGTATTTTACCTTGCAGTGTTGTGGGTGAAGCCTGTTGTAGCAGAAAATTGTAAATGATTCAGAAATGGGAAATTGTAGCCAGAAAATTCTATATAATTTCATATGGAAAAACATGAAGGTAGAAGAAGCTTTCCTTTTTCTGTAGAAAAATGTTTTTTGTAGAAAAAGATGTCTGAGGTGCCAAATACTGTTGAACAACTTTGGAACTTGCTGGAGATGGTTTGCATTTCCTTTTTAGTTCCCTGCTGTTCACATGTACATTTCCTAGTGTGCCTGTTTGCCCCTTGTACAACAGCATTGGTGATGAAATGAAATCATAGGCATTCCTGCTGTGTAAGCTCAGCAATACTAGTCTGCATTCAGTGACAAGTAGGTAACACCTATCAGGTCTGCAAGAATACAGTTTTTGAAAAGTGTTTTCATGATGTTTGTATTAATTGAAATAGGCGTAGTGGTTTATTGGTTTATTTTTATTTTTCTTGTAAATAATAAAATAGGATTGTCAAGCAACATAACACTATAAATCAGAAGCATGATGTTAAATTATGCAACTAGTTCATGCCAGGAAAAATAGGGCGGCTCTGACGGAATTTTGGAAAACCATGTGGTACTTCAGTGGTTTGGAGCAGTAATGTTTTCTTGGACCCCTTATCACTAGAACTCTTCTCTCTCTAACAGTAATGCCTTCTGAAAATATTTCTTAGGATTCTTTCAGAAGAGACGTAAATCATCTTTGTTTGGTTTGGTTTGTTTTTTGTATTTGTGCTGGAATTCTAGTTTGTTGATATCCCACCCCTCCTCCAGAAAAAAAAAAAGCTTAAAGAATTATATTGTCTGTCTTTTTCTGTACAAGTTCCCACCTAATGAGTGTTAACCAAGTCTCACAGGGTAATATCAGAACTCAACATAGCTTGTACCAGTTTTGGGGAAAAAAAAGAAAGTCTCACTAGCTACAATGTAGTGCCCTCACTTAGGGAATGTTTGTACCATGTAGAATCGTGGAAACATAGAATGGATTGGGTTTGAACGGACCTTCAAAAATCATCTAATCCGACCCTTCTGCCAAGGGCATCTTTCACTAGATCAGGTTGCTCAAAACCCCATCCAACCTGAATTTGAACACTTCCAATGATGGGGCACCCACAGCTTCTCTGTACAACCTGCTCCAGTATCTCACCAGTTGTAATGTAAAAATTGTCTTCCTTATATCCAATCTAAATCTACCCTCTTTCAGTTTATAACTGTTGCCTCTTGTCCTGTCACTACAGGGCCTGATAGAAAGTCTTTCTCCATATTTCTTATAAGCCTCCTTTATATATTGAAAGGCTGCAATAATATCTCCTCAGAGCTTTCTCTTCTCCAGGCTGAACAGTCGCAACTCTCTCAGCCTTTCTTCATAGGAGAGACATGCCAGCCCATGGATCATTTTTGTGGCCCTCGTCTGGACCTGCTCTAACAGGTTCATGTCTTTCTTGTGCTGGGAGCCCCAGAGCTGCATGCAGTGCTCCAGGTGAGAGCAGAGTAGAGGCGGAGAATCCTCTCCCTCAACGTGCTTCTTTTGATGCAGCCCAGGATACAGTTGGCTTTCTGGAGTGCAAGTGCATCTTGCCAGTTGATGTCTAACTTTTCATCCACCAGTATTGCCAACTCTTCCTCTGCAAGGCTGCTATCAATGCATTCATCCCCCAGTCTGTACTGGTATTGAGGATTTCCCTGACCCAAGTGCAGGACCTTGCACTTGGCCTTGATGAACTTCATGAGGTTTGCATGGACACATTCCTGAAGCCTGTGAGGGTCCCTCTGGATGGCATCCCTTCCCTCAAGTGTATCAACTGCATGACTCAGCTTGGTGTCTTCCACAAACTTGCTGAAGGTGCACTCAATCCCACTATGTCATTAATGATGATCTTAAATAGTATTGGTCCCACTACAGATCCTTGAGGGACTCCACTCATTACTGGTTTACACTTGGACATTGACTGCAACTTTTTGTATGCAGCTGTTCAGTCAATTCCTTATCCATCTAGCAGTCCATCCATCACTTCCATATTTTTCTAAGTCTCCAATGTAAAGTTGATTCTACCTGTCAGAGGATTTGTGGCTAAATCTCACGGCAATCTATATAAAAGATTGAATTAATTATGCTGCTTGTGGAACAGATAGCTAAAACCAATATATTGCTTTTAATTTCAGCTTTAAGAGTATCACTTGGCTCTCATCACTGTGAATTTTTGAGCACTGAGCACTCTGAGACTTCGACATGAGACTCTTTTTCAGTAGAAAGGAGCTGTTACCTCACTGGTGACAGCATGCCAAGTCCAGGTTTATATCCTGAGTATCTCAAAGTATTGTTATACTTATGTGTGAAAGGCTTGTTAGGCTCTCTCTTTGTGTGAGAGAGAGATAGAGTCAAGATATAGATCTAAATTTCAGCCTGTGCCAATTCCTCTGCTGTTGTAATTTGTCCCATATATGGCAAATGGTCTTTAAAGATACCACTGTTGTCTACATATAGCAGATATAGTTGAGCATGTGTTGGACATCAGCATTGAAGCAGAGGCAGAACCTGTTTAAACTAATCAGGAGGAAGCCGATTATAGAGATCTGTGGCTTGCATCAGTTCCTGCATTTTTGCAGTCTGTAAGTGACTTTCAGAATACACATCCTCTTCCCTGTCTTTTTTCCAACCTTCTGTTCCACCTCTCAGTTTTCCTACAAGTCTAGTGATCAGAGGTGTTTTTATCAGCTTTCATGACACACAAATTCCAAACTCTTGTTTGTGGGCTTTCAGCTCATGTCAACTTGTTCACAGGTACAATCTTTTAATGCTTGGCTATGAAGAACTGTGAGCTGGTCTTTTCTCAGACACTCTAATTTGAATTCTTTTTACAAAATTAATTAGTGAATTCAGTAGGGATTGGGGTGCAGATCTCCCTAGTGAGCATCTTGTGTACTAGATTTAGGGAGTCAATGAATAATTAAATATTCTGTACAGTATGGAATATTCATCACAGGCCTTCTCCACAGTTTTGAAAGTGATAGAAGCAATGTCATTCACTGGAGATTTGAGAATTCTGAATTCAAATCCCACCAGACAGAAAAAGGATTTGAAACATGGGCTGACAGCTTTCTATATGGATGATCTGTCTGCTGGGAAATGAGTAGCAGCTGACCTTACTTTTGCTGTCTTCTGTGTGTCCCGTATAAAAAGCGTGTTTTAAATTACGTATAAGATGAGACTTCACCCTATAGCTGGGAGAAATCTTGGCCTATGAATTGTGGTGACATTTAGTCAAGTGGTTGGTCAGAAGTTTAACATAAGCCATGGCTTAAGCAGTTCTGGTTTGGCTTGTCAGGAAGCACTGGGAGTGTCTCGGAACTGTCACTGGCACAAACTGTAGTTACTTGCCTGTGAATCTGAGCATGACTGACTTGGTCAAGGTCGTAGAGAAACTTGGTGGCGGAGGAGGGAAATTAACTGAATAGTCTTTTGATCATTTAAGATGTCCTCTGCCTTGTTTATTGTGAGCTCTTTCCTTCTACCTTCCTGCACTTTTTTCCTTCTGCACCCTACCACTTTATTTTTCAGTTGGAAAGAAGAAGCTTCCCTGCTAGTTGAATGTTTCTATGTCTGTGTCTTCTTAAGAAGTAGTAGAAAATCAGGATTAGAGGTCAAGGGATCTTATCTGAACAGGCACCCAGGTGATTGATTTTAGCGCTAGTTTGCATTAGTGTGAATTTGTAATCCAGCACAAACAGAAATCCCAATTTATTGCTTAGCTGCTTTGGAGGAAGGAAGGAGAAATTGGGTTTTGCTCCTTTTCACACTCACTGACAGCATTTAAGACATAATCTTTATTTCTTTCTAGAAATACTGAGATTCTGCTTGGTTGTAGTGCAAGAGAAACAGTCATCCAGGACCAGTTAACTATTTGGATAGTTCAGCGGCTCTGGCATAGGTATTATTGGTTAAAATGAGCCCTAAAGCACAGCTCAAATTTCACTAGAAAAACAGACTGTTCTGAGGCAGAGCTGCTTAATATGTGAATGGTGAAGGAAGAGGTTGGGTACAACACAGGAGAGGAAAAATCAGGGTGTTCTGTAAGGAATCATTCAAGCTCATTAAAAATTACTCTCATTGCATCTCTGGCCTTGTATCCACTTTTATGGTGAAGGTCACTCATTTAAGGGTATTTATCTGGTTTAGCAGTCTTACTGAAGGCTTAAAAAGAATCTTAAGTGTTAGGCAGGCAACCTCCATTGGATCTTTGGTTTAGAGAAGCTATTGGTGGAAGCTCTTAGCCAACATTCAGTGAAGCTTGGGAGTATTAGTCTCTTCTGTACAGGCCTAGAAACTCATGTTGAGAAGCTAAGGAAAGAAGGAGGAGGGCTGGCATCTCTGAAGGAGAAACCAAGACACACTTCAGGAAATGTTTTGGTTGATGAAGATGAAGTAGCAGCTCCTAAAGCAGCAGGTTGAGGCTGGCTGTGATTCCCTTGTTGTAAAAGGGCAGTCCAAAGGCTGTAGCTACTTCTCTGGTGTAGTGTACTGCAGGGTTTGAGCATACATGAAGCTTCAAGGGGAGTACCCCATCAAGACAAAACTGCAGTCTTTGACCTGAACGAACATTTCCTTTTACGTTCCTTGCAGTGCTAAAGAAAGGCCTAGGGTGGCTTTAGAGCAAGTGTCATGGGAGAGACAGTTCAGCCTGAGCTGTGGAAGCCTTCTTTGGAACTTGTTTCTACTCACCAAGATGATCAGTGTCCTCCTGAAAAACAAGAGTCTCCAACAACATGGATGCTGAAAGAAGGCAGATGTGAAGTTGATTCCTATTGGCAGCACAGGGGATCCATGTGGCATCTTCTCTCTCATGCATCATCTTTACAGTTGGTGGGCCTGATTTTAGTATGTGACGGTCTTTAACAAAGCTGTTTTGAAGTTAGAGTGATATGGTGGGTTGACCGCATCTGGATGCCATGTGCCCATCAAGCTGCTTTATCACTCCCCCTCCTCAGCTGGACAGGGGTAGAAAAAATGTGATGAAAGGCTCGTGGGTTGAGATAAGGACAGGGAGATAACTCAGCAATTACCTCACAGGCAAAACAGACTTGACTTGAGGAAAATTAATTTAATTTATTAACAATTAAATCAGAGTAGGGTAATGAGACATAAACCCAAACCTTAAGCCACCTTCCCCCCACCCCACCCTTCTTCCTGGGCTCAACTTCACTCCCGATTTTCTCTACTTCCTCCCCTCTAAACAGTGCAGGGGGACAGGGAATGGGGATTGCGGTCAGTTCATCACATGTTGTCTCTGCCACTCCTTCCTCCTCACATTCTTCTCCTGCTCCAGTTAGGGTTCCGTCCCACAGGACCCAGACCTTTGCAAACTTCTCCAACATGGGTCCTTCCTGTGGGCTGCAGTTCTTCACGAACTGCTCCAGCATGTGTCCCTTCCACAGGGTGCAGTCTTTCAGGAACAGACTGCTCCAGTGTGGGCCCCCTACGGCGTCACAAGTCCTGCCAGCAAACCTGCTCCAGCGTGGGCTCCTCTCTCCGTGGGTCCACAGATCCTGCCAGAAGCCTGCTCCAGCGTGGGCTCCTCTCTCCGTGGGTCCACAGATCCTGCCAGAAGCCTGCTCCAGCGTGGGCTTCCCACAGGGTCACAGCCTCCTTCGAGCATCCACCTGCTCCGACATGGGGTCCTCCATGGGCTGCAGGTGGAGATCTGCTCCACCGTGGACCACCATGGGCTGAGGGGCACAGCCTGCATCACCAGGGTCTGCACCATGGGCTGCAGGGGAATCTCTGTTCTGGTGTCTGGAGCACCTCCTTCCCCTCCTTCTTCACTGACCTTGGTGTCTGCAGGGTTGTTTCTCTCACATATTCTGACTCATCTCTCCAGCTGCAGTTGCTGTTGCACAGTAACTTTTTCCCCTTCTTAAATATGTTATCACAGATGTACTACCACTGTCGCTGATGGGCTCAACCTTGGCCAGCAGCAGGTCCATCTTGGAGCCAGCTGGCATTGGCTCTGTCAGACACAGGGGAAGATTCTAGGAGCTTCTCACCAAAGCCACCCATGTAGCTTCACTCCACAGAAGCCACCCCTGTAGCTTCCCCACTACCAAAACCTTGCCACGCAAACCCAAACATATGATTTCTCACTCTTCTTTGAGAACTTTTTTAAGTAATTTGTTTTGGATTAAAGAAAATATTTTGCATTTCCTGCTCTCCTTCAGTTGCTAAACTTCTGTCAAGAAAAATAAAATCAAGCAGATGTTATTTCTAATACTTTATTTACTCACGTCTTCACCACCCTCCATGAGAAATTAATGTGGCTACTTAAAGAGGCTGCTAGGAGAAATAGCAGTGTTAGTAGTAGGTATAACTAGGACCTCCTTCTGTTTCTTTCTGAACCTGTAAATATTATCTGGCATGCTACCCCAGTTTGAGTGGACTGAGCAAGGAAATATTAACTAAATATGTACGGCAAACTACTGATACCTGGGCACATTCTAGTTGTCAACTTTCAAATAGATGTACTGTTTTTCACCAAAGAATTGCAAAACTGAGTTGGTCTTTGGAAAACATGCCTTGTGTAAAAACTAAATCAAATAGGTTGCTTGTCTATCCAGGAGAAAGATAAGAGGTAACTTGATTATTGGCCAAAGAACCGATATGATGGAGATTTCTGATAGTAAACAGATTTGTAATTTGACAGAAAGGGCACAATGAGATCCAGGGCTGCCTTTGGTGCTCTGGTGCTCACCCTTCAAGGACAGAACTGTTTCTGTGTGTCAGTCTACAGCTCATTACTACAGTCTGTGTTGCTTTACTCTTTCTAGCTACCCCATCCAGCTGAAACTGTCCTTGGAAGGCTTTATTACCATATCTGGATGTCATGATATCCTTCTTGTATATCTTCCAGTTCTTTTCTGTCCTTTTTTTCTGAAAAGATTTCAGTCTTATGTGTAAAATATTATATTGGCTTGATTTTTCTCTGTAGGGAATAAAAGAGCATGATCTTGAAGTGCCTTTGGCTTTTTAAATATGTTCTGGTTTTGGCTGGAACAGAGTTAATTTTCTTTCAGTAGCGGGTACAGTGTGTTTTGGATTTAGTGTGAGAATAATGTTGATAACACACTGATGTTTTGCTGGTAAGTAGCATTTATCTTAAGTTAAGGATTCTTCAGTTTCATGTGCTCTGCCAGCAAGCAGGTGCACAAGAAGCTGGGAGGGAGCATGGCCAGGAGAGCTGACCTGAACTAACCAAAGGGATGTTCCATACCTCAGAATGTCATGCTCAGTATATAAACTGGGGAGAGTTGGCCACAGGGGCGGATCACTGCCTGGGGACTCTCTGGGTATCTGTCAGGGGGTGGTGAACAATTGCATTATGCATCACTTTTTTTCCTTTTTCCTTCAGTTTTTATTTCTCTCATTTTTTGTTGTATGACTTTTCATTGCAATTATTATATTTTATTATTATTATCTTATTATATTTTGAGTTATTAAACTGTTCTTATCTCAACCCACGAGTTTTCCTTTTTTTTCCAGTTCTTCCTCATCCTGTTGGGAGACGAGGGAGGAGTGAGCGAGCGGCTGTGTAGTGTTTAGTTGTTGGCTGGGCCTAACCACAACAAAATGATGTGGTTATATTCCTTTGGAAGTAAGAGTGGGTGAGACCCAGTGGTGTACTGACAATGTGAAAATAGACCTTCTACTGTCTGTTGTTCCCTGTGCAGCTGGAACAACAGGTGATGATGTTTGGAAGCACATATTGGGGAGACATTACAGTACAGGTCCTCCTTTTAGAGCTTCGTGAAGGCATTTATTGGTAACCTAAGAGACAGTCTACTGAAGTACACCTACCATGTTGACCTTTACATTGAGGAACTAGGCTGTTTGACACCTGGCACTAATATGTAGAGGACATATATGGAGCAGGGTGGAGTAACTTCTGTTACTTGTGTTGCTTTGATTGAACAAGTGTCCCAGAAAAAGCAAAAAGAACACATTTTGCCCTGAGCTTGCATTGGAAATTACTTTAAAATGCAGACATTTCTAGAAGCAAGAAACAATTAGTCATTAAATTCATTGCACTTTATTATTAACCTCTGGTACCCTGAGAACATTCTCCTGCTTAGTCATGTGTGCAACTGAAATTTTAATTTAATTTGTTTAATTTCACTCTGTACATAGACAATGTTTAGTAAGTTTATTAAGATTCTTTTACGCTTTGCCCTCTTTATACTTAGAAAGTGATAGAGTAGTTAGTCATTCTGAATAAGCAATTTGTCAAGCCTGTAAGCCATATAAAACTAAGTGCATAAATAATTTATTGCCTACTCTAGTAGTAGAAATAATGTATATTTGACAAATTCTAATTAAAATAATCAAGAGAGTAATAATTTGATAGAAAGTTATTTATTAAACAGAATTAATTCTCTTAAAGGTGTATTTTAAACGTGGAGTACTACTGTGTTCTTACCTGAGACTTGATAAATTAGATTTTTCTTTTTTAATCAGCAACTTCATAAAAAGTGTGGCAAGTTAGTAAAATGGACATAAAAATGTATTTTTGTAATACTTCTTGATGTTACATAAGAAAAATAATTTCAAAGGGTATTCCTCAACTGAAGTTATCAGATCGATTTCTTATACTGTATTTAGGGTTTAATTTAAGGTACATTTAATGAAACAGAAGTTTTTCTTGCTAAGTATTTTCATATGGGAAATATCTTCAGCATAACTCTTGGCCCAAACCACTTATTGTAAGATAGAATTCATTTGGTTTGAAATAGCCTAATTTACATGTATGTACAAATGCAGAGAGAAAATAATTTTATTTGGAGGCTTACAGACAGAATATTGTGGCCTTCACAATACATTGAGCCAAATTCAGACTCACTATAAGTCTGTGCAACATAATGCTCCTTGTTGCAGTAATCCAGTGGCAGATCATGACCTTCAGCTCTAATCTTGCAGTTCTGCACTTACATAAAGATTTGTTGTCTTTTTTGGAGGGCCTGTGCAGTAACTTGCACACACCATATATGATAGATGATTACTAATGTATTCTGTGCACCTTGTATATATGGACAACTTTACTTCTGTGACCAATCTCACTGATGGGATGGGAATGGCTTTTGTATGAACTGTTCACTTGAAGTTAAGAAAACTGGAGGATGAAAACAAAACTTGTTCAACAGAAAGGTTTGGTACTTCAGAAAAGTACTTTCAATTGATGAAGCATAACCAGTGGCTGATGTCTCATTTTGGCTTTTAGGTAGCAAGTTTTTTTTAGTAATATTGTGGCAGTACCTGAAACAATTAAAACATATTACAGGAGAGATCCTGTTTTCTGCTCATAAACCAATGCTCCATTCTGGTCACCACAGTGCAGGTTTTGGTATACAGACCAGACAAATTGATGCTTAAATCATAGCTATCTGGATGTTTATTTGTGTGGAGTTCTTTTCTGCAGTCAATCCAGCAGATATTTTCCTGTGTAGCATGGATCTGTAGATGTCTGGTTTTGGTGTTCTCACTATATGAGTGTTCTCACTATGGCTTCAGTTTAAAACTAGTTCTTGTAATGATAGCCCATAAATTATTCTAGTACTACATGGTACTAGTTAAATCTTTTTCTACATGGTTATGAGTCTTCAGAACTGCATAGAAGAACAGAAGTGGTGGGAGGAAGTCCATGAAGAGGCAAAACCGGTAACTTCCACATCAGATGAGCTGGATTGTTAATAGTATCAGTTGTTAGTGCACAGAAACAAATAACAGATTGATTAAAAGGATCTATTGTGTAAGTACCTTATAAGCCTTCATGTGCTTTGTCCATATTTCACAAAATCACAGAATCATCAAGGTTGGAAAAGACCTTGAAGATCATCTAGTCCAACCATTAACCTAACACTGACAGTTCCCAACTACACCATATCCCTCAGCTCTATGTTGACCCGACTCTTAAACACCTCCAGGGATGGGGACTCCACCACTGCCCTGGGCAGCCCATTCCAACACCTAACAACCCATTCTGTAAAGAAATGCTTCCCAAAATCCAGTCTAAACCCTCCCTGGTGAAACTTGAGGCCATTCCCTCTTGTCCTATCGCTTGTTACTTTGTTAAAGAGACTCATCCCCAGTTCTCTGTAACCTCCTTTCAGGTAGTTGTAGAGGGCGATGAGGTCTCCCTTCAGCCTCCTCTTCTCCAGACTAAACAACCCCAGTTCCCTCAGCCGCTCCTCGTATGACATGTGCTCCAGACCCTTCACCAGCTTTGTTGCCCTTCTCTGGACACGCTCGAGTAATTCAATGTCCTTTTTGTAGTGAGGGGCCCAAAACTGAACACAGGAATCAAGGTGCGGCCTCACCAGTGCTGAGTACAGGGGTAAGATCACTTCCCTGTCCCTGCTGGCCACGCTATTTCTGATACAAGCCAGGATGCCATTAGCCTTCTTGGCCACCTGGGCACACTGCTGGCTCATGTTCAGCCAGCTGTCAATCAACACCCCCAGGTCCCTCTCTGACTGGCAGCTCTCCAGCCACTCCTCCCCAAGCCTGTAGCGCTGCTGGGGGTTGTTGTGGCCCAAGTGCAGCACCCGGCATTTGGCCTTATTGAAACTCACACAGTTGGCCTTAGCCCATCGCTCCAGCCTGTCCAGATCTCTCTGCAGAGCCTCCCTACCCTCGAGCAGATCAACACTCCCACCCAACTTGGTGTCATCTGCAAACTGACTGAGGATGCACTCAATCCCCTCATCTAGATCATCAATAAAGATGTTAAACAGGAGTGGCCCTAAAACCGAGCCCTGGGGGACACCACTTGTGACCAGCCACCAACTGGATTTAACTCCATTGACCACAATTCTTTTGGCCTGGCCATCTAACCAGTTTTTTACGCAGTGAAACGTATGTCTTTCCAAGCCACAAGCAGCCAGTTTTGCCAGGAGAATGCTGTGGGAAACAGTGTCAAAGGCCTTACTAAAGTCAAGGTAGACAACATCCACAGCCTTTCCCTCATCCAATAAGCAGGTCACCCTGTCGCAGGAGATCAGGTTTGTCAAGCAGGACCTGCCTTTCATAAACCCATGCTGACTGGGCCTGATCATCTGGTTGTCCTGCACGTGTTGTATGATGGAACTCAGGTTGAGCTGCTCCATCAGATTCCCAGGCACCAAAGTCAAGCTGACAGGCCTGTAATTTCCCGGATCATCCTTCTGACCCTTCTTATATATGAGCATCATGTTGGCCAATTTCCAATCTGTCAGGACGTCCCCAGTCAGCCAGGACTGCTGGTAAATGATGGAAAGCAACCTGTCGAGCACCCCAGTCAGCTGCTTCAGCACCCTCGGGTGTATCCCATCCAGTCCCATAGACTTGTGTATGTCTATGTGATGCAGTAAGTCACTGACTATCTCCTCCTGGATTGTGGGGGGGTCATTCTCCCAGTCTCTGTCTTCTGGCTGAGGAGGCTGGATTCCCTCAATACAACTAGTCTTGTTATTAAAGACTGAGGCAAAGAAGGCATTAAGTACCTCAGCCTTCTCCTCATCACTTGTTACCATGTTTCCTCCCACATCAAGCAGGGGATGGAAGGCTCTCCCTGGTCTTTCTTTTGCTGTTGACATACTTAGAGAAACATTTCTTGATTGCTGAAGCCAGATTAATTTCCAGCTGGGCTTTAGACCTTCTGATTTCTGCCCTGCATAGCCTCACAGCATCTTTGTAATCATTGTGAGTGCCTAGCCGCTTCTTCCAAAGGCTGTAAACTCTCCTTTTCTCCCTGAGTTGAAGCCAAAGCTCCCTGTTTAGCCAGGGTGGTCTTCTCAGTCACGGGTGTCTCTTACAGCACCTGGGGACCACCTGCTCCTGGGCCATTAAGACTTTCTTCTTAAAGAGCGCCCAGCCTTCCTGGACCCCTATACCCTTCAGGACCATCTCCCAAGGGATCCTGTCAAGCAGTTGCCTAAACAAGACAAAGTCAGCCCTTTGGAAGTCCAGGATGTTAGTTCTGCTGCCCCCTCTGCTGGCCTCTCTAAGAATAGAGAACTCTATTATTTCATGATGGCTGTGCCCTAGTCAGCCTCCAACCACCAAATCATCCACCAGTCCTTCTCTGTTCACAAAGAGGAGATCCAGCAGGGCACCTTCTCTGGTCAGCTCATTCACCAGCTGTGTCAGGAAGTTATCTTCCACACATTCCAGGAATCTCCAGGACTGGTCCCGCTCTGCTGTGTTGTATTTCCAGCAGATGTCTGGGAAGTTAAAGTCTCCTACAAGAACAAGGGCAAGCAATCATGAGATTTCTCCTGAATGCCTGTAGAATATTTCATCCACCTCTCTGTCCTGGTTGGGTGGCCTATAGTAGACTCTTACTACAACATCTGCCTTGTTGTCCTTCCCCCTGATTCTAGCGCAAAGACACTCCACCTTATCTTCACTATACTTGTGCTCAGAGCAATCATAACAGTCCATAACATACAGCACCATATTTGAATTATGTTAGCTTAGACTTCTTGTATGTGTAAATGGAAACTGTTGTTGTTTAAGCCCAGAGGGAAACTGAGCACCAAACAGCTGTTCTCTTACTCCTTTCCCCTCAGGGATGCCAATGAGAAAATAAAATAAAAGACTTCGTATCAAAAGAAGGACAGGGAGGAATAACTCACCCATTATGGTCACAGGCAAAAGACAGACTCAATCAGAGAAGAAAAATAGAACATAAAATTTGAACACCACCACCACTTAATTTACTAATTACAGTAGGACAGTGAGCAATACAATCACATCTTAAAAACACCTTCCTCCCACCCTGCTCTTCTTCATGAGTTTAGCTTTGCTCCCAATTACTCTACCTCCTCCTCCCAGTGGCACAGAGGATGTTGGTTGCAGTCATTTCATCACCCATTGTCTCTGCTGCTCCTTCCTCCTCAGGGAGGGGACTCCTCACAGTCTTCCCCTGCTCCATCATGGGATTCTTCTCATGGGAGACAGTCCTCCAAAAACTTCCTATGACATGAGTCCTTCCCACAGGCTGCAGCTCTTCCCAAAATGCTCCAGTGTGGGTCACCCCTGCATGCTGCAGTGATCCCAGTGACAAACTACAACAGCAAGTGCTTCTTCCCACAGAGTCCCAGCCTTCTTTGGGCACATCGTCTGGTGTGGGGTCCTCCATGGGCTGCAGATGGGCATCTACTCCACTGGTCACCTCCATGGGTGCAGGGGCACAGCCTGCCCTCTCACCACAGGCTGCAGGGGCATCTCTGTTCCAGCACACCTTCCCTGCTCCTCCTTTCTTCCACTGATCTTGATGTTTACATAGGTATTTCCCTCACACTCCTCCTCCCAGGGTCCCCCTCTTAAATATGTTATCACAGAGGTACAGCCACCGTAAGTAACTGGTCCATTCTTGGCCAGAAGTGAGTCTGACTTGGAGCTAGGGGAGTGTTACAGAGGCTCTCAAACTACTAACCACCAAAAATTCAGTTTGTCAACACAATTAACTAGCCCTCCACAAATTACAGGTTCAAATGTCTGTGCAAAGAGAACAGAACAACTTCCTAGAGTTTAACAACAAACCAAAACACTCTATCACTCACCTAGCAAGTGAGGGTTCTTAACCTCAAGGAACTTCTCAGGGCAGTATCTCAACCCAAGTCACCTCAAGGAATTTCCTTGGGCAGCATCCTAACCTCAGGGGAGAGTCCTTGACCACAGCATACTACTCTAGAGAACAAGCTCAAAATGGTGCCCCCAAGGGACTCCATTGATACGCAGGTGAATCTGATCTGTGGTCAATAGCGACTCCCATTGGCCAAAGGCCCCAACTACCGTGAAGCCCCAAGAGCAAAGGCAATCAGGAGCTGCTACACTTCAGCAGCCAAGCCCTATTTTCATTGGGCAGGTTTACCTGCCCCAGGGAGCTTCTAGAAGCTTCTCACAGGGGCCACCTCTGTTGCCTCCTCTCCTGCTACCAAAACCCCACCACACACCCAACACAGAAAACACTTTCAAGATTCTGATCAGACAAACTTTAGAAAATATTGGTATGGAAAGGAAGATGCTTATATTGAGCTGCCTTCACAAACTATGTAACTTTAAATAAAACTTTTGCAAGTATCTAACCCAAGTGAAGACAATGTAAGAGATGTAAAACCCAAAGATTACTGTGTTAATTTCTATAGAAGCTGAACAGACCATAGTGGAATGGGGATAGGAAAGGGAAACTGTGAGCAGAGAATATACCATCAACCGTGGAGGGGAGGTTGAGGGCTACCAGAAGTTTGGTAAGAATTTAATACTGAATACAATGTGTAATAGGGAGGCTTTTATGAAGATGTTAACCTTGTTAACAGCTAGGAAACTGCTAGATGACATGGATTTGAACATATCACAGGGGTTTGGTTTAAGTTGTATGTCAGATGAGTAAAACTAAAGAAAGTAAAACTAGTGTAAAACTAGACAGTTTTTTATCTCATGAGTACCTTATAATCCAAAAAACCTGACTCCTATTAGACTGGCTTAACTGATTCTTGGTTGCAAGCTCCTTATAATTTTGGAGTGACACAGGAGGATCTTGAATGCTTTAAGTTAAGAAATGTTTTGGGACAACACATGTCTCTGCTACACAAAATAGTGTGTACTAGAAAATTAAGCTACCTTCTTTTTACTCTTGCTCTCTCCTCACTTTTTAAATCTGTAAATACACAATGAAATTGATCTAGGAAAACTTAGTGGCATTGGGGTTTTTCTATGCCCAGAGCTTGGAGGAGCAAAGAAAAATTATTCCATTAAAGCAGTTGCTACTGAAGAATTTACAAGAGTATCAGCTATGGTACCTGAAGAAATACTGCTGCAAGAAATTACCAAATAGAATTTCAACAGAGGTTACACAGATATTTGCAGATGCTGCTGTAGCAATAGACAGCTTTCAAGTGCACACAGTTTTCATTTAAAGGCAGGTGAAACAATAATAAATATTTGCAAAGTAAACTAAACTGTGTCTAGAGTATTTTAATAAATAAAATGTCAAAAAGGAAATCACTGAGAGGCCTGCAACTGCTTGCCAAGTGTGAAACTTGGGAGGAAACCCCTGAACACTAAAAGCTTTATAAAAAACCAAAGATGCACACACCACTTCCCAAACTTACAAGGGATCTAAGTCTCATGTGAAATGTAAATGAAAGCATCAACTGCAGGAATTCAATGTGAGGTTAATTTTCAACATGCTTAACCAAGGTAACATTTTAAACAAATATTTCTATTGTATTAATCATGTTCTTTCAAATAAGTGAGTGTTAAAGTATACATTCTGATTAGTGTAGGCAGATGTACCAGCCATTCTCATGGTAAGGTTGCCTAGGCATCTGCATATTTGGATAGATAAGTGTCTAAATCTCCTTGGAATGCAAAAACAGGCAAGAAAGCATCTTTTATTTGCTCTTTCCTGTGCAACCAGAAGTACCCTGAGAGAAGAGATGTCAGTGCTTCTGCTTCTAATACACAAAGCATGGAGTTGAAGAAGCAATCCTGTAAAAGTTAACTGAATTTATGATTTATTCAAAGCAGATAGGAAGCATGTGTGGAAGTTGGAAATAATGCTATGCATGCCTAAGGTGCTTGAAAGAGGTGCTCTTTATTAGATGACAGCTTCCAAAGACCTCTGCCTAATAGAACATATGCTTCTGATGTGTCCTTCCCCCTGACTCCCTGTGTCTGGGAAGTTAAATTGCTGGCAGGTACAGTTTGCAGTGCCACCACATGATTTTGTAGTTAAGAGGCTATAGAGACCCCTTCAACTGTTTTCAATTTCTGCAGCTGCCACAGATTTCAGTGACTTTTCTAAGTTTTCTGTACCCCTCAGTGGTGGTTCCTGTTTGCTCTTTGGTTTTGTCCACAGAGGTTTTACTCAAAAGCAACACAGAGGCACTCTTACTAGGCCTGCTTTCTACTTTCAGTGCAGGTAAGCTGATTGTATTTGTTGTCTACAGCTGTGCTATGGGAGAACCTGGTGCTTCTGGCAACTTCAGGGAAAAGCTTGTTTTGATTTTTAGCTGAAGGATACAAGGGAGCTCAGTTTTTCTTTCCCGACTTGTTTGAACTTGTCTGCTGTGATTGACACTGAAATCCAGTGAACGTTTTATTGTGGATCTGTACTATTAAATGTACATCAATCTCTCTTATATGTAGATATCTAACGTTTTATTAGATATTAAAGAAACACAAGTGTATAACATGATGAATCTCTATTTAGATAAGTGTTCTTCGTGTTAAAAAATTGAGTTTGTAAGCTTCTGTCTAGTGGTACATACTTTTGCTGATTCCTACTAGATTTTCAGTACTTCTAGCAACAAAAGCCTACCTGTGTAATGGATTATTAAGAGAATATTTTACATGTCATGCATTGTGATCTGTCTTGAAGTATTTGGACTACAGTAATCTTTCACAGCATATTTATGCTACATGTTTATATTAACATTTGTAAATGAGTTAATTCAGAGTGATTTTTCACCTAGAGACCTGACTTGACTTCTGTATTTGTCTCTGAAGGAATTTCATAAGAACTCTGAAATACCTTTAACATGTTTCTACTGTATTCATGAGGTTTTTTTCTCTTTTAACTGCATCATATGTTTGGGGACAAAATTGGTGGAGGACAATTGCACTTTCCTGATTCAGAAGCTTTTTTTTCCTTAAGGTTTTATACTGAAAGTAGGTGTGTAAATAAAAAATATTGTGATTTATAGAGGTGTTGCGTCTTGTACCTGTCTCGTGTCAAAGCCTTTAGTAGCTGTGGGTGATGAAATAAAGCCATGTGGACTTAGGTGCCAAAATACAGATTTATGTCAGTGACATCTTAAAGCATACAAGTTGGAACACTTTGGCCTAAGTTTCAAACCCTCTGTTTTTTCTGAAGACAGCCTTGACAAAGTAAAACAATTGCTAGGCTTGAAATATTGCCAGCAGTTTTTCATGAAGAGGATAGGTTATTCATGTTTGTCACTACTGGTGCCTTGAAATATATTTCTGATAAGTCGGCAGCCACTCTTTGCATGCATTCTGCTTTCTGTGGGATGGGCAACTATTCAGTTCCTGTTCTGAATAGCACAGTTATGACAGATAACAAGCTGTTTCTGCATGGCCACAATAAGCAAAGCAAAAAGAGCTCCAGAAGTCAAGCATGTGAGGACTGAAGTTTTAAGTCCTGTCAGAATACTGCTGCTGCAACTGAGCATTTCCTTTGTAGATGTTTGATACTCATCATGTGTATTCAAAGTCCAGATAAATAAATAGGGCAGGTATTGCTTCTCATTATATTCCAGAGCTGACTGTCCAGAGCAAAGAGACATCAGGTGGTGTCCTAGCAGGTAGCACTGCCAATGTCAAAATCTAATTGTTTACAAATTTCTGAGAGGTGATGTCATGTAATCAGGAATCTGTCATTCCTATCACTTTAAGGTAGTTCTGCAGTCAGGTTATGACAATTCAGATTGGTCTCAGTATGAATTAAATTAAGCAGCTAAGTTAGGTAAGTGGACTTTCTACTTCATCAGCAATGAATACATGATCTTCAGGGACTTGAATGGTTGTTCTACTTTTATCTTTCTTTTTTTCCCCTGTCAAAATAGTCTACCATTCATGCTCTGTTTCTTAGTGTTGTTTGCCAGTTGTACCAAATACTCAATTTAACTTCACTGGACTTTTGCTGGACAAGCTCTATAGGTCTACTAACAACTGGCATGCTTCAGTGAATTGTTTTTTAAACTTCAGGGCTATTATTTGAGGAAAACCATATATATTATATATATATTTATATAAATGTATAAAAGTATTTTTCAAAATTTCCTGAGGTTCTTTTTCCTTATGTGTTCATTGTACTCTAAGCTTCTAAGTGTCTGAACTTAGTGGTGAATTCATCATTGTTTTTTCTTTATCTGTAGTGCCTGAACTCTTGCCAGTTCTTCTTACAAACTCTGAAATACTTCTGCACTTTTGGCAACTTTATTCCAAGTACAAAGATGTCTGTAACTCATAGGAGGCACGCTGGGAGTGTTTACCTATGTTTTTGGTTATGAATGGAAAGATATTATCACTTGCATACAGAAAAGCCTGGAGTATCAAGGGTAGCTTGTTTCTCTAACTACCTTTGCTGCATGTTGCATCTGCTCAACTGAGGCCTTGTTCATGTGTAACAAGGAAATACGCTGTCCTCTGTTCTACTTGATCCATATGAGTTTATGGTCCTGCTATCTGCCTGATCTTTGAACTCTTCAGTGCAACAAGGTAGTAGGTCTTAAAAGGGTATAGTGTCTTGATTTCCACAGCCTTGGGAGCCTAGACTGAGATGTCTGGATTTTAGGTCTCTGTGACTCTGGACTGAAAATTTGAATCCAAGCTATTTTCAGTTGGGTCAGTGTGAACCAAAGTACTGAGAATGGGAGGAGTCCAAAAACTAGGGCTGTATTTTCAGATATGCTTATGACTATGTAAACTAAGCACTCATTGAAGTCTGATAAGAGTCATCATTGTCCAATATTATGTAAATACTAGATGCATATGAATGGTCCATTTATCATACTGTGCAGTGTTTTGTCCTCCATCAGAATAAGGGTAAAAATGCTTGCCTTGAAAGGTTACATTCATTTATTCTCTTTTGCAGTTTCTTGGATGAAAGTCACTGTTAGTTGTAATTTTACAGAGTCTAAATCATAAAAGTTTAGTTACTGGGAGTCTTCCCCTGTATTCAGAATAATCCTTTTGTGTTGAACTCTATTGTATTATGGCTCATTTTCTTTCCTGTCCCTAGATCAATTTTCATTTTAAAAACCCCAAAGAAACCACAAACAACTTTCTGCTGTACTCTGACTGTTCATTTTTTACATTGGCCTTTGAAGCAGAACTGCCCATGTGTTGGTTTTATATTATTTTCATGTTCATTGTATTTGACTTGTCTGTCTTGGCAGTAATATTCTTAAAAATGCAAAGGAGTGACCTTTTACTCTTCAAAAAATATTGTCTGTTGCTCATTCAACAGTCTATTTTTTGGAGTTCTGACCCAAGTTATTTTATCTTCTTCCTATATTCTCCTAAACAAAAATGTGTTGCTACACAAATATATGGTTTAGGACTGTTATTCAAATATTTTGTACCTACAGATTATTTCTGAAATATGCAATTGCACGTGGACATGTAGAAGATCTCACAGGCTCCTCCAGGCAGTACAGTGTTATGCTTTCTCCACTTCTCACTTGCAGTTTGTGTACACAGTGCTGTTTAAGCTGGGTTGAATTTGGTAACCATTTTTTTATTATTTTTCTGGTCTCAAACAGTATTTAACCTGATTGACATAGTTCGGTTCTGCAGAAACTCTGAGGGACTGTTCCTGTGGTTCTTAGTAATCCCTCAAAATGTAGACAGATTAAATGGGTTTAATGTGGACTTTCCTGTTTAACCTGTAGCTGTTTCCTGGTGCCAGAATAGTGAACCATGGGTTGTTCAGTGGTGGAACTGCTTTGTTTTGTCCCATTTTTCGACATGTCTGGCTCAGAATTGTGATAAAAATACTTTAGGATCAGGTTAATTAGTTGACTAGGTGTTATTTCTGCTCATTTCACACAATTTGATCTCTTCTTTCTAATCGTTACTCTCTCCCAATTTGATCTCTCCCATGGACCCCAAATGAGCCATGAGGTTTCTCTTCAGAGTGACATGGGGCTCACATTCTTCTTAAGACATGAGGTAATGGTTTTAAACTAAAAGAGGGTAGATTCAGACTAGATATAGGAAGAAATTTTTTATGATGAAGGTGGTAAAACACTGAAACAAGTTGCCCAGAGAAGTAGTATATGCTTCATCCCTGGAAACATTCAAAGTCAGGTTGAACAGAGCTCTGAGCAACCTGATCTAGTTGAAGATGTCCCTGCTCATTGCAGAGGGGTTGGACGAGATAACCTTTAAAGATCCCTTCCAACCCAAATTATTCTATGATTCTATGTTGTTCTTTTATTTTTTTTGAGTCATTGTGAGACCCACTTTAAGGCTGTCTTTATCAGCCTTTGCTTACCTGTTGGAAATATTCTAACCTCACTGTTTCCAAACATCCCTCTGAGATCATGTCTGGCAGCTATGAACTTTACTGTTGATTTCAGTAAGAGCATATTAGGTGGGGGTGGGTTCTGCCTCTAGTTGTATTGCCCTTCTAGGAAGTAGAGAAACAAGAAAGATTAGGTTGCTTTTAAAGAACAAATAGTGTTGGAGTGCATTGTAAAGCAATCCCTTATATGGTCAGAGAGATTGATAACTACACATCTTGTAATAAGAAAAGACGCATACTTTAAATCATACCTTATTCTGGCCTGAGGTGTCTTGCTACTGCCCCCTGCAGTTGTGAAATCCTCCCCCGATACTAAGTAGCCACATTCTTTTCCATAACAAAACGAGCTGCGGTTACCAGAAAACGTGCCTGGATGGGGAAGTGGTGCTAATTCCAACACCTCCATAATATGTGGGGTTTACTTGTGCTCTTTTGTCCTCCCTTTGCTTCTGTCTCCAGGTCACCTCCCCCCACCCCCCAGGGTTAATATTTTGGGAAGTAAGTGTGAAATGATTACAAGCTGAAACCTTTTATCCCTTGGAAATAGCACTGCCCCAGCTGAAGGTAGTTAGCAAGGCCTGACTGCTGTTCACCACTGCCAGCTTGTTGCTATTTCTCTGTCCCTGCAGAACTGAGCTGCTGCTGTTACTTAAAGTTTATTGATTCCTGGAGGGGTTTCAACTTGGTTTGGCAAGAGCTGGTTTAGTGATTCATGTGTATCAGGACATCAGGGATTTGGATTCAGTTCTCTCCTTTTCTTCTCTCCAGGGAAGTTGTTCTCAAAGTATAGAGAAGAACTGAAATGGATGGAGGCTGGAGGACTCATTTCAGGCCTGAAATGGATAGAGACTGAATACTCTAGGGATTAGAGAACTTGTGAGGAAGGGGTGGAGAACTGGGCACAAATCTCTTTTCCCAAAACCTAAGAGGTGAGTTCAGACACATTTCCAACCAGGTGTGATCACATGATCGGTTTAGAGCTGGTAAAATATAAAGTTGGATGTTAACTGATTATGGTCCTTGCTATCTTAGGGGCACTGGGCCTGTGCTTTGCTGTAGGTCATAGGACTGTGTTCTGCACAGATATCATGCTGATTTTCTAGGACCTTTTCAAACTTCCCATGAAGTGATGTGTGTCTAATTGTGCACAGAGAAAAAAAACCCTGGGTTTCCGGTCTGCTTCCAAGTTGGCTAAGGAGCTGGCCTTCCTTATTTTGTAGGGTAATAGCCAACAAGACCTAAAGAAAAGGCAGGTTACATAAATCTCGTTGCAACTTAGCTCATGCTTAACTTCTTCACTTCCAGGAATTTCTCAATATTTAGTTGACAAGAATATAAATCTTTCCTTCGAATCCTTGCCTTTCAGAGTTGATTACCCTTAATTATGAATTTTCTCCTGAGCTATCTGAAAAAGCCATCAGTAGCAATGAAACATTGATTATTCAGTCAGCTATTTGTCATTGATTAACATGTTATGTTCAAAAGAGCAATAGGGCTGAGGGAATATAGCAGTCTGGGCTTTTGGCACTCAGCAGTATAGATTTAAGATAGACTGAATCCAAAACTTATGTAAATGTCTTGACGAGCTGGAGTTAAAGGTTGCAGTTGCACAACATAATTCATGAAGTACACAGTTTATAGTTTATTGAGCTACTTTCCTCTGGATGTACCTGATAAGATTGTAAGATATATATTGGACTTTGGCTGGGGGGTATCGCAGGCTCTGACCTGTGTATTTCAAGGGTTTTGGTAATGTGTTACTGAAGCAGTGATTCTCTTCAAAATCAAAAGATTCTAGCAGGCTCTTTTGCACCAAGCTTGCTAGGAGAAGCTGCTTCAGAAAGTGGACCTTGTTCCCCATTTTCTGTGGTCTTTTTTTTTTAAACTTAACCTCCAGACCATTGCCAAAAGATTTTGGTGTGTCCTGGTTTTGGCTTCAGATAGAGCTAATTTTTTTTTTTTCCCTTCCTTCTTAGTAGCTAGAATAGTGCTGTGTTTTGGATTCAGTATGGGATTTGATACGAGAAGAATGTTGATAATGCACTCATGACTTTAGTTGTTGCTAAAAAATCAAGGGCTTTTCAACTTCTCATGTCCTGCTAGTGCACAAGTACACAAGAAGCTGGGGGGGGGAACAGCCAAAATAATGGACCCTCATTGGCCAATGGAATATTCTGTATCATCTAATGTTATGCTCACTATATAGATAAGGGTTGATCAGGAAGCTCAATCTGGCTTCTGGGATTGTGGTTTCAGGATTCTCTCTTCTCTAGGATTACTAGCCCGGAATGCGCTGGACCATGGTCAGTGGGTGGTGAGCAATCCCACTATATTACTCAATTGTATTTTCTATAATTACTATTATTGCCATTATTATTTTAGTTTTATTTCTATTATTAAATTGCTTTTATCTCAACCTACGAGTCTCTCTACCCTTATCCCTCTAACTCTTTCCCCAATTCTCTGGGGGTGGGGGAGGGTGAGCAAGCAGCTGCATGGTGTTTGACTGCCAGGTGGGTTTAAACCATTACAGATGACCATGCTAAACAAGAGAGTGACTTGTAGGCATGCCCGTATAGTGCAGGCAAGCACAATTGAACTGGTTCTGTCTGTGTTGACCTCTAAGATAGAAGCAGGAATATGCAGGCTAGATGTGTAATCAGTCAGCTTAAGCCTACCAGCAGTGTATATAGGTGGTAATGTGCTGGTGCTGATTCTGGAAAAGCTATGTATTCTTAAAGATGACAGGTCTACTTGTTTGGGTCTCCACTAGCTTGGGATCTCTTTCTCCCACTCAGTAGAAGACTGAATGAAGCATTATGATGCCTAATGTATCCCGCTCTGCCTCCCTTCAATTTCTGTTTGTAACAGGTGGCAGGACTCAGGTATGTTTGCTCCAATTTGTGTGATGTTTGTCCTGCTTTTTTTCAGCTTTCTTCTTAGGCATAATTTGTGTCACCCATCTCCTAAGCACCCTCTTAAAGTATGTTTATCTGATATTTGATGTGTGGGAGAGAAAGTACATGCTAACTCTTGGTGGGACACCTAGACAAGACCCAAAATATCCCCAAAAGATCTTGGGCATCCCCAAAGGAAGTTGTACCAAATAAAATTATTTCAGTTATTTATCTAATGGAAGAGCCATCCTTCTACAGTAAGCCAAGAGCTGTTAAAAAAAATGCTCCTGTGTTTCTACAGGAGATTAAAGTACTTTGTCTTTGAATTTATGTATCAATCAAGTCTTTGAAAGGAGGTGGAGCAAATATTGTAAAACGAAACTAAAAGACAGTATTGCTTGAATTTTACTGTTCACCAGGAGACATAGCTGAAGTTAATAGGATACCTTGCTCAAGACTTCAGACAGTTTAGCAGAATTTATTTTTTTTTAATTATTACAGTTCCTCATCTACTGAAAACATTACAGTTTAGTTCAAAAAGTTGTAAGGGTGGTACAAATTATTTTCTAATAAGCTGTTTGCACAAAAACAGAACACTCTTTCTGGCACACTCTTTGCCAGAAAAAATAAGCATGCTCACTTTTGAAACAGTGTCTTAAGACATTTACTGTCTTTGCAGGAAATGTTGTTTTCTTAGTCCAGAAAAGCTTGTTGCTAGTATGACTCATAATTTTACAAAAATTTATGTGAAAATAATGGTTATGATTGTTGCAGTTGTTTTCCCCCACTCATGACATGAAGCTAATTAAAAATATCTCAAGAAATATGTGTTTATTAGTATTAAGGGATGAGACTTTTGGAACATTTGAAATGGTATGTGACTCCTGCAGAGTTAGTGTTCTCACTTGTTTGGGCTAGATTTCTTGAGGGGTCTTGAGGCTTTTTTTTGTTACATTGAGCATGTTATTTCATGGGGAGAGTCCTTATCAGCTTAATTAGAAGAGAGAGGATAAAACAACCAAAAGTACTATGGAAAGAGGTTTGTAGTTGAGTATCTTTCTGACAAGGCCTTCTGAAGGTGCTAGTTGCTATTAAAAGGTTGTCAAAACACCTTGGATCTTGTTTATGTGACTTTCTGTGGACCTTTTCCAGTTGTTGTTAAGCCTTATTAAATATGCCTTCATAGAAAACAACATAAATCTGTATTGGTTAAACACAAAAGTATTAAGGAAAAAGCTGAAATGCATTCACATAGTGTCTTGTGCTGTTGATTTGTTTGCATGCCATAGCATTATTATGAATAAATGATGAATGTAGTGCAGGGATAAAACTAACAGAAGGGAATTCCTTGCCTAGACTGGTGAAGAGAATTAAGGTTTGTGGTGGGATAGTCTGGCCTTTTATTAAAAGGATGCTTTAGCTGGGAAAGATGGCCGTGCTGTCAACACTAAATATTTTCTGCAGTGAGGTGGTGACTGGCTTCCATGGCTGTTGTGACTAGATAATAAATCATGCAGCAGTGCTGTCCATTGAGTTCTACACTGCTGCTGTGCCATGTCTTCCTTAACTCTAGTTTAGGATTTCAATGTGACATTAAAAAGAATTGAGAGAAAGAAGAGGGAGAGAGATACCATTGCTGTTTTTATCTAAAGTAGATTTCAAGGGCACAGGAGTGAACAACAGGCTTGCTTCCTGACAAATGTTGCAGTAACCTCTTTGAAATCTGTAGCGTTAGGTCCGTCTAGGCTTTCCATTGCTCTAAATTACTGTACTTCTGTTGAAGTTTGAACTTTGGCACATGAAAATTTGGCTGATGCTTGATGCAAGAGAGGGAAAGAACATGTTAATTGTTGGTGGGTTCACTGGAGGAAAAATGGCAGAATGTTTAAGGAGCCCTCCTGTATAAGTATCCTGAAAGAGTCCCTAAAACCCACCTGAAACTTTCTCCAATTCCACTGATTTAAACAGGTTAAGATAAACAATGCCACTAGATGTAGTGGACCCATATATGTATCTCCAGGCAAGCAGGTGCATGACAGCATGGTGACCACCTGGCAAAAAGGAATGTCCTCTGCTTCTCCTGAGCTTCCAGCACCCAGCAGGACCAATGCAGCCACACAGACAGAGCTCCAGTCAGAGCATGCCACCACATGGGTTTCAGACTGCAGGGTGTGCCTGGGACTAGCCCCAGAGATGAAGGATGGTAGCAAGCACACCTATGGGAGGTATGCCCGAGTAGATGAACTGCTCTGCCTGGTGGCTGATCTTCAGGAGGAGGTGGGCTGACTGAGGAGCATCTGGGAGTCTGAAAAAGAGATAGACCAATAGAGCTGTACCTTGCCATCTCTGGTACACACTTGCCAACTCAGCATGGTCACTACTGAGGTAGGTCCAATATCAGTTTTGTGCCAGGACGAAGGCAGTGATATATGAGGGATAGGGAGGAGCGGAAGCAAGTTACTGCACAGAGCTGTAAGAAGAGCCCCTCCTTGCCCTCTGAGCTACCTTCATAGAATAGGTATGACGCTCTGGATATGGTGGACAAAGGGCATGATGAGATGGAGGAAGAGGAATCTGTGCAAGTTCTCTCACCAAGGTCAGATCAACCAACCCCTTGCATCAAGAGCTGCATTATGACCAGCACCAAGAAGAAATAATGTCAAGTTCTGGTCATAGGTGACTCCCTCCTGAGCGGAAGGGAGGCACACATCTGCAGACCAGACCATTTTTTCAGGGAAGTTTGCTGCCTCCCTGGGGTCTGGATCAGAGAACTCACCAGAAAACTGGTGAGCTTAGTACAGATTTTGGATTATTACTTTCTCCTGTTCTTTCACATGGGTACTACTGACTTTGCAACAGTCCAAGGTCAACCAAAAGAGATTTCAGTGCCCTGGTAAGAATGCTAATGGATTCAGGAGCACCAATAGTGTTTTCCTCAATCCTTCTGTAATGGGAAGAGACATTGGAAGAAACAGACATGTCCAAGAGATCAAGACCTGGTTCCAGGACTGATGCCTCTGCTAGAACTTTGGTTTTTAGAATCATGGAGAGTCTTTGAGACACAAGGTATGCTGGGGCCTGATGGTATCCACCTGTCCCAATGGGGGAAATGTTTCTTTTCTGGAAAACAGGCAAGATTGATTGAGTGGGCTTTATACTAGAATTGTTGGGGGAAGTAGATACAATCATGAGAGCTGAAAGTAAGTGTAGGGATGGTGTGGCACCACCTGAGGCTGGCAATGTTACTGGGAGCATTTACACTACTCAGAATTGGTATCCCTTGGCCTTATGGAAAACTTCAGCTTCCCAGACATCAGCTGGGAATACCATACTGCTGTGACAAGCAAGTCTGGAAGTTTGTGGAAGATAAATTATCACAAGTACTCAGTGAGTCAATGAGGAAAGGTGCCTTCCTAGACTTGTTGTTGTGGATAGAGAAGGACTCATGGGAGATGTGATGGTAGGTGGCTGTCTTGGCCACAGTGATCATGAAATGGCTGTGTTTAAAATTTTTGGTGTAATGAGAAAAAAGGTCAGCAGAGTTGCTAACCTGTATTTCAAGAGAGCAAATTTTAAGCTGCTCAGGAAGCTACTTTGCAGTGTTCCCTGGGAATCTTCTTTTGAGGGCTTAAGGGTCCATGAGTGCTTGTCAGTTTTTAAGAACCAGGCAATCCCAATGCATTTCAAATCAAGCAATTGGGACAGAAGATCTGTCTGGCTGAACAGGGAACTCCTCTTGGAACTCGGGAGAAAAAAAGAAATTGTGTGATATGTGGAAGTGAGATCAGGCTTCACAAGAAGGTTACAGAGAGAGGGAGAAGACATGAAAGGCCAAAGCTTAACTAAAATTGAAACTGGCCAGTGTTATGTCAGAAAACAAAAAAGTCTTTTCTAAGTATGTTAATAGCAAGAGGAAGTCCAAGGAAAACATTGGACCAATACTTGCTGAAGATGGTCACCTGACAAATAGGATGAAGAAAAATCAGAGGCATTCGATCCTTTTTTTGCCTCAGTCTTTAATAATATTGATGGACCTTAGGCTTCTGGACCTCTGAGTTGGAGGACCACAAGTGTGGGAACAGTGACATTCCTTTTGTGGACACTGAGATTGTAAGGGACCAGCTGTATCAGCTGAATGTTCACAAGTCCCTGGGGCCTGATGGGATTCATCCCAGAGTACTGAAGGAGATAGTGGATGTTACAGCAGGACCACTTACCAAAGTTCTGGAGAGTCTGGGGAGGTCCTTGTTGACTGGAAGCTAGCTAATGTTATTCCAATTTACAAGGGCAAGAGGGAACACCCAGGGAAATCCAGACCTGTTATTCTGACCTCAGTTCCTGGAAAAAGGACAATGCAATCACCAGGCACAGTCAACATGGGTTCACAAAGGGCAAGTCCTGCTTAACTAATTTGATCTCCTCCTATGATAAGGTCACCCATGTAGTGGATGAGAGAAGACAGTGGATGCAGGGTTTTTTTCTGGATTTTAGTAAGGCTTTTGATACTGTCCCTCGCAGCATCCTTCTGGACAAGTTGTCCAACTGGAGAGAGGAACAGGTACACAGTGAGCTGGGTGAAGAACTAGCTGAGTGGCAGAGCTCAAAAGGTTGTTGTGAATGGAGCTACATCTGGCTGGCAACCAGTTACCAGTGCTGTTCTTCATAGCTCAGTTTTAGGGCTGTTTCTGTTCAATATTTTTATCAATGACCTGGAGGCAGGAGTTGAATGCACCATTAGCAAGTTTGCTGATAATATTAAACTGGGAGGTGGTATTGACTTTTGCGGGGGATGAGAGGCCTTGCAGAGGGAGCATAAATAGACTGAAGCATTGGACAATCATCAATGACATGAAATTTGACAGGGCTAAATGCCAGATTTTGCACCTGGGACTGAGTAATGCTGGGCAAAAGTATAAGTTGGGAGATGAGTGCCTGGAGAGCAGCCCTGCAGAATGAGATCTGGAGGTGCTGGTTGACAGCAGCCTCAATATGAGTGAGCAGTGTGTCCTGGCAGCCAAGAGGGCAAACCGCATCCTGGGGTTCATCAAACACAGCATAACCAGCTGGTCAAAAGAGGTGATTATCCCACTGTATTTAGCATTGGTGCAGCCTCACCTTGAGAATTATGTGCAGTTCTGGGCCTCACAAATTAAGGATTTGAAAGTACTTGAATGTGTCCAAAAGAGGTGAACAAAGCTGATGAAAGTGCTGGAAGACGTGTCTGTTGGGGAACAGCTGATGACTTTGGGTTTGATAGTTTGGAGAAAAGGAGGCTGAGGGGTAACCTCATTGTTTTCTACAGCTTCCTGAGGACAGGGAGTGGAGAGGGAGGTGTTGATCTCTTCTCCTTGGGATCCAGTGATGGGACATGTGAGAATGATTCAAAGTTGCACCAGGGTAGGTTTAGACTGGACACTAGGAAGCATTTCTTTACTGAGACTGTGGTCAAACACTGGAACAGGCTTCCTAGAGAGGTGATCGATGCCCCAGGACTGTCAGTGTTTAAGAGTTATTTCAACAATGCTCGTAATAATATACTGTAACTTTTGGTCAGCCCTGAGTTGGTCAGGTAGTTGGACTAGATGGCCATTGTAGATCCCTTCCAACTGAAACTACTCATTGCTGCATGATGAAAAGATTTTCTAGATCTAAACAGATCATATGAGCCTGCCCCCTGTACAAAGAGGAGGAAAGACAAGCCATACACCTTCTTAGATACTCAAGAGGTGATATAGGAAAGGGTAGAAAGTAATAGGAGAATGGAAAGCAGGTGACATCATACAAGCACCAAACAAGGTTTCTTCCCCTTCACAGCTTTTGCTAAATTGTGCCTGAGAAAAGTTGTTAGGAAGAATCCTTCAGGGTACTATTTAAGAGTATTAGTGGGAGAGATGGGGTTTCCCTCATCCCAGATGGGAGCTTTATCTGCCTCCAGCAGATCGTCAGTAAAGGAGGTGGTGTTAAAGCAAGATTCTTTCACAGTATTACATTTTTTCAGATGCTCAGTCTGTTTGAATGCCATCTGCCTGACAGCATGCCTACTTCTGCTGTTAAAACAGATGGACTTGTGCAATATGAAAAAAGACAGCATGGGAGAAGTTCTGAGCTGAGCCTTGAAAATGCAATTTTGGACTTTGATAATTACCTCCAGGTATTTACAGTGGATAGTCTAGGGATAGTCAGGTTAGGAGACTTGCATTAGATTGAATTCTGAAACCTGTTCCAAATCATGTGGTATGCAGACAGAGCCTTTGTTTCTTGCTTTGGTGGTTTTTTTAATGCAGAAAAGACCTCCAAAACCTGTCTTTAAAAGTTCAGCAGTGAAGAGTGGATTTGGTTGATGTGCTATCCAACTGCTGTGAGAAGTACTTAGGTATTTCATTGGAAGAAAGTGTCTAAATAAACATACAGATAGTGCTTTCCTGGTAATTTATTTCATTAATTCAGTTTGAAATTTGGAAGGATCTGTTCATGGTTGTGGTTTCTTTTTTTTTAAACCAAGATGGTTATAGATCATAATTTTTTTATTTATTAAATTTCATCATGCATCTCTTTATTATTTTACAGTTCTTTCTATAATCACACATATTTAAACAAGGCCACATTTTGAAGACAAATTTATAATCAATCCTGTCATTAAAGAACAGGAAATTTATGTGCTGCAAGCTCCCAAGGAAATCCACTCAATCATTTTGTCTTAATCTTCTCTGGAGGCATAGATATTTGCCCTGCAAAATTACTTCAGGGACTTATTACTGCTGGATTACCACAGGTGGGAACCTCTCTCATACCTCAGCAATGCAGATGTAGTGAATGGTGGCTCCTGAATAAAGAACTTCATTCCTTTGTACCTAGTTTCTTGCAGTGCATCAGGGTAAAATGAAGACGTTTTAAAGACCTCCTGGCAGTGCAAGTCCTTTTGCATATGTTAGACCCATAGTCTTTTGTTGCTGATTCCAGATCGCACTGCAGGCTGTTGCTTCTCCAGTTGACCAAGAAAGTCTCTACCATCTTTGAGGAAATAAAGTTCTTAGGCAGTATGTCTGATCAAGGTGATCTTAGAGCAGTCACTAGCAAGCACAGGCTTGCAGTAATTCCAAGGGAGCATATCAGTTCTCTAAAGGAAAAGAATTGTGTGTACACTGAATGAGGGGTGAATCTACCAGTGGTAGGAACACCTGCCTCTGTCTGGAATTAGGAAGGTATATGGCCTGAAATTTGGCCTTGTGTGCTTGCAGTTCCTTATTTAATGTCTCTGTGGTATGGGCACCTCTAAATATGGAAGCACCTTTGGTGTTTGTGAATATCCTGCACGCGTTTTGTTCTGGATGTTTTGTGGAAGAGCCTGATCCCCTTAGTCACAGTCTACTGTTGCAGGTGGGGAGATGTCCTGTGAGACCAGCTTCATAAAAACAATCTTCTGGCTTTTTTCTCTGCAGTCATGACATCTAAAGGTAGTATGTTGTCTCACTGTGTATTGGAACTGAAATGGAAATGGTAGGGGTAGAAGGAAGACACATGTATAGGTCGCATGGATCAAACTTGTCTTTGCTTTTCTATCATGCTACCAGGATCCTTGACCTGGTGAAGATGGTGTTCCCTATGCCTCCCTAGTGTATACTAATACCTGCTTGAAGGGCTGAAGACATCTGATGCACTTTGAGATAGAAATAGTGTTCAAAGTTTGCAGGTGACCTATTTTATAGAACCAGCCTTTCTTCTCTGTCAAAAACTGCTCTGAAGTCAGGGGTAGTGCAACTACTGCAGTAGAAAGGAATAGAAACAGCACGGGTGATGGCAGGAAATTTGTTCCAGTACTGCATTTATTTCTGGGGGGGGTGTGTGTGTGAGTGTAAGCAAATGTTAGTCAAAAAAGACTTTCTGCTATCATCTAAGATCTATGAGATATGAAGCCAGTCATTTAGGAAGGGTGTTCTCAATCAAATTCTGAGTCAGCAATCAAGTCCTCAGCACAACAAATATCCACATCAATTAAAGATGTTTTCTATTTCAATTACAACTTTCTATAAACAGACATAAAATCACCCATAATTGCTACCAATAAAGCTGAGAAAATGCAAAGAAAAAACCAGCTTTCACCAGTCATCATGAAAATACAATCCTAAAATGAATGACAGGGCCATTATATTCAGTGCTTTTTCAAAGCACTTCTATCTATGCGAGTTCAGCAATAAACAACATGCTAGATCTGTAGCCGATATACATTGAGTTATTTCTGTTGAAGCAAGTCAATGATTTACAGCAGCTGAGGATATGACCCAATATTCTTTCTTATAGTACAGCTATTTGAGACTTGGCATGTTAACAAGATACTATCTTTAATGAGGTATGCCTACAGAATAGTTAACATTTAAAATACAGAAATGTTTGCTTGTTGTTTCACATATGGAGATTTGGCTACAGGGGAAATCGTTATACTATTTATAAAATGGTGATTACTGTTAAAATCTTTAAGTCATATTTTAATGTTTTAATTTAGCAGGTCCCAGCCTCCACTGAGGGTTGCAGCTTCAAGAAAGCAGTTCAGGATAGATTGATTTAGTAGGGACAGTTGGTTGCGTTGCATTTTCTCTGCAACAAAATAGGTGATTGCTTGCTGAAATACATCAATGGGTGCTTCATCTCAAGAATGAAACTGTCTATATTTTGGCTAGACCAGGTCAGCAGATGCTTCCTTTCTCCTTTTTTCAGGTGTTGATTAAACCTCTTGTGTGCCATTTGCAGATAGGAATTTTGGACTCTGTCAAGGGGGCATCCGTGGTGTCAAATGGTGTGCTACTTTTACCAAATATGTTATAGCTAGAGAACAAAAACCTGCCTACATCAGCAGATGAATGTGCAGGTCTCTTATTTCAGCATGTGTCTCCAGCCTCCAAACTGTTGCAAAATACGCACCAGTAAGGCAAGGGCAATGCTATCGGAGGCAGAGTGCTGCCATATGAAGTACCATCTTTACTTAAAGGAACAGCTCAGGATTTGTATGAGAACAGGACTAAAGAAGTGCTTGCTGGTGCTCAAGTGTTTTGCTGCTTCATGCTTGACATAGTGCCTTGTAATTATTTGTGGAAGAACTGCTTATGAAAAAGGAGCAGAAGGGCAGCAGTTACTTCCTTTCTCTTGCTTCCTAAAGGCCATTTATTTATCTCAATTAACATGCTCTATTTTTCATATAACCTTTCTTTTCAGCTGCTTTCTGCTGGCTTTTATAATATCTTGCATTGTCTTGTGAGAAATATGCATCCAGTGTTAAGACTGAGCACTTAACACTGCTTTCTCTGAGTGACTAAAGAGTTCAGACATGATACAACAGCAAGTAAAGTTGAGGATGGGGTACTTAAAGTCCATAACGAGCAGGCTCCTGGTGGGAACTGTGGCCCAGGGAGAGGAGCCCATGCAGGAGTAGATTTTCTGACAGGACCTGTGACCCCTTGGGGACACATGTTGGATCAGTTTGTGAAGGACTGCAGCCCTAGAGAAGGACCCACACTAGAGCAGCTCATGAAGGACTGTATCCTGTGAAAGGGACCCCAGACTGGAGCAGTGGAACAGTGTGAGGAGGAAGGAGCAGCGAACATGAAGCACATTCCTCATCCTCCTCAGATGTGAAACACATTCTTCATCCTCCTGTGCTGGGGGGAGGAGGTAGAAGGGTCAAGAGTGACACTGAGCTGGGGAAGAACGGGGTGGCAGGGAAGGTGGTTTTAGTTTTTTATTTCTCACTATTCTACTCTGTTATTAATTGGCAATAAATTAAATTAATTTCCCTAAAGTTGCATCTGTCCTGCCCACCATGGTAATTGGTGAGTTTTATTGCATGCTAGCAAAATGATCAGATGGAAAAGAGGCACAGTGGCTATTTTCCTTTCTGATGAGGTAAGCTATATATGCTGTGATAACACTGAAGGGTCCAAGTTGTAGAGCAGGGGCTTGTGGCCTTGAAATGTGTACTGAATGCCCATGATAAACACAGACTGGGAGATGAATGGATTCAGAGCAGCCCTAGAGAGAAAGACTTGACAATACTGGTAGATGAAAAGTTGGACATCAGCTGGCAATGTGCACTTGCACCCCAGAAAGTCAAGCATATCCCAGGCTGCATCAAAAGAAGCATGACCAGCAGGTCGAGGGATGGGATTCTCTCCCTCTGGTCTGCTCTCATGATACCCCACCTGGAGTACTGCATCCAGCTCTGCAGTTCCCAGAACAAGAAAGACATGGACCTGTTAGAGCCAGTCCAGAGGATGGATGCAAAAATTATCTGGAATGCCTCTTCTATGAAGAAAAGCTGAGAGAGTTGAAACTGTTCAGCCTGGAGAAGAGAAAGCTCTGATGAGACCTTATTGTGGCTGTTCAATATTTAAAGGATGCTTATAAGAAAGATGGAGAAAGACTTTTTACCAGGGCCTGTAGAGACAGGACAAGAGGCAACAGTTTTAAACTGAAAGAGAGGAGATTTAAGTTGGATATAAGAATGAAACTTTGTACAATGAGGGTGTTGAGACATTGGAGCCCAGAGAAGTTGTGGATGCTCTGTCATTGGAAGTGTTCAAATTCAGGTTGGATGGGGCTTTGAGCAAATTCATCTAAGGAAAGATGTCCCTGCACTTGTCAGGGGTGTTGGAACTAGATGATCTTTGAAGGTCCCTTCCAACCCAATCCATTCTATGATTCTTTGAAATGGGTAATAAGAGACAAGGCAGGTTGATGAAAGTGTTGAGTAGTACTCCATGATTAAATGATTACAGCATGTGAACCAGACAACTTGCTTAATTAAAGAACCTATTTTTTTCTTTCATTGCACCCTGGAGAGCTGAGTCTGCTCAGGGTTGTTTTAAGAACTTTCTTGTGTGGTAAAATCTGTGATTTTCTTCCTTTACATGGTTAGGGGCTTGCCATGGTCTAAATATAGGTAGATGGTTAAGAGAAATTGGTGTCAAAAACCTCCAGGGTATCTTGCTGAAGCTAATACTGAAAAAAAGGCAATTATTTTATAAATTATAGAATATCTCAAGTTAGAAGGTACCCATAAGGATCATCAAGTCCAACTCCCAGATAAAATTTGTATTTCGTGGGTAGCCTTGTACTGAAAGACCCTCTGTGAAAAGATTAGCTGAGAAAACAATGCCTTGTCTTTCTTTGAAGCTGCTTTATCTCCTCAATCTGTTCTCAGGAATTCATAAGTTGACCACTGTGCCCCACAGCTATAAATCTTGCCTATAGATTTGTTGTTCTGTCTTTGTTTAACACAGAGTATATCTTATTGCCTGACTGCTATTTGTATATAAAATGTATCCTTTTATCTCATGCTTTAAGTAAAACTGCTGCACTTTTCCCTCGTCTGTTGTATATCTGTCTTAAAGAGTGTAAACAAATCTGTACTTCTTAATTAGCTTGTTCTTGCTGCTTTAAAAAAAATAGGTAATAGTTTTAACCTAATTTTTAATGCATCACCATTTTTTGGGAAATGAACATTCTGATTCTTAAGAGATAATTGATTGCTTTGAGTTTAAAAAAAAAAAAGTAACTTTTTTCCTGTTTGATCTTGTCCCTGCTTTTACATAGGGCATTTATGAGGAAGGGTTAATAAATATGGTATTCTATAACTAACAATGCAGAGAAGAGTAGCTGAAAGGATGCAGAGGTGGAAGGCCAGATTCAGGGATCTTAAAGCTTTAATTGCCACTCATTCTCCCAATCTAAAAAATCCTGACTATAAAAACTCAGGATGACATAAAATTTACTCAGGGAAGATTTTCACCCTTTTTTTCATATATGACCCCAACATTTCTTGAAGCTGTAAAGCGTGTCTCTAGTTGGACCTCCCAAATTTGAAAGTACCAGAAACTACAAACCCTTCTTGAAGATTTTGGGCAGATTCCTCTCATGATAGGACTGGCTAATGTTACTCTGTATTGCCTCTGGTTCCGCCTCTTCACAACAGTCTTGTCCTTAACAGACTCGTCTTTCAGATTTTTGAGTAACTGTTCTGATGCGGACTGTGCCTGAAGTTTTCAGGACTTGAGGCTGTCTCGATATTTCATTAAAATATTGCATCTAGTTGCAAAACAGACTGAAAAAAACGCATCTCGCCAGATTCTGTGTGACCTCAGACCTTTGCTGGTTCTGGCTTTTTGCTTGTTCTTTGCCAAAGGTGGTGGCATCAGCTAGAAATAATACATGAAATTGCTGTTGGAGGAGCTTCATGTAAAGAAATGAGGGAAATGTGCAGGATTGGAATACCTGTGGATGCAAATAGAATGGATTGAAGGTTTTCATTGACTTTGGAGATCCGTTTTTTGTTGGTGAAAATTAAGGCTAAAAAAACCCCAAACATCGTGACAGTCCAAACTTCTTTTTTGTTTTTCATAGTCTGAAACACCGATACTGTTGCTAGTAAAGAGAAATTACTACCCTAAACTCATGGCTTTGGCATTAACTTTTTCCACAAAAACGACAATGATACACATTTCTGATATCTTATTTTTTTTTATTTTATTTCCTTTTTTTGGTTAAAAATTATTTGATATTCAGTAGGTTTCATTATGTAAAAGCTCTATTTCTTGGAAGTCTGTTCCCTCTCAAACTTTGAGCTTTTAGACTTCATTTTGATGCAAACATCTGTTGTGGGTTTTTTGTTGGGGTTTTTTTTTGATCGTGGTTCCTGTCAGCACTTCATAGCAGCTAGTGAAGTTTTTTAATCTCTGAGAATGCATACTGGTGGAAGTAGCTGTTTTTTCACTTATCCCAAAGTCTTGTTACTCACTTTGCAGATGTTGCAGTTCCATCTCTCCTAAAATTTTTCTTACTTAACGTGTTCCTGACATGAAGACTTTCTTAGGAAAGATAGTTTCTTCTATCTTCATGAATTATTCTTTAAATTAACAATCATTATTTCTTACAGAAAAAAAAGATATCTCCTTCAGTATGCTATGCCATTGGATGCTTCATCTTTTAAGTTTACTATAAAATAATCTGCAAAAGTGCAGCTCTGAAAGTACTGATTAATGCTGCGAAACTTCTAGAATTAGCTTTCTCTCCTACCTTATGATGTAGAGGATTACTTATTTACTTCCTTTACTGTTGTATGCATATATCTTTACAGACCTCAAAAAGCACAGAAAAAGCTCAAAAGCATAACAATGTTTCTGTGTTAAAAATAAAACAGAAAGTTGGAATCAATCCTTTATTCTTCTCTGTGTACCAGGGACTATTTCTGTATTTTATAGCAAATGATTAATCAATGAAAACAGTCCATGGGTGAGGACTCTGAATGTGACTCTCTCCATCTTCCCCAGCTGTCTAGTTGTCTAGCTACCAAATTCAGGGTTTGGGATATTGTTGCAGTGTGGTCTCCAAGAAGCTAACTTCTTAAATCCTTTTTTATTTCCCTTCCATGGTGAAGTTGTTTTAATGTTCTTGCCATAAAGGTGGGTGAAGGAGAACATATAAAATAGAAAAGAAAATAATCACCTGTCTAATCCTTTTAAACAAAACAAAGGAAAAAAAAAACCAAAACAAAACAAAAAAAACCCCAAAAAACCAAAACACCTCTTTTTGATTAGGTTGAACTCTGCAAGAACATTTCACTAGTCTCTCTTGCTTATTATGACAAAGGGAATTTAATGGTCTTTGTTTGACAACTTACAGCTAGAGAGAGGATTTGGCAGAGAAATAAAAACATGCAAGAGTTGATAATCTTGGCTGGCAACTCATCCCCTGCCACTCGTGAAGTATTTGCATAGTCATGCCATGTGAGCATGGCTCATGTGAAAGGTGAGGTAGAATTAAGCCCTATTAGGTGTGAAACTACTATTACTAAACTTCTTGTTATTCCTATACAGCAAACCTCATCGTTCAGCATCTTGGTCTCCCCATCTGTAAAATATAGTCTTGATATTTATACAGTAATTTGAGAACTCCTCGTGGAAAAAATGCAGATGCTCTTAAGTAGCAAATAGCCTAAGAATACCCGCCTGTAACTTCATGCTTCATTTAGTTCAGCTTTATGTCAACGTCCAATTGGAATATTCATTTCAAGATGCAAAACTGAATCTAATGGTACTGGTGATGAAAACGTCTTGGTACCATAAACCAATATCTTTCTGTATATCTGTGTTTTCAGGAATGTTTCCGTCAGTGTGTTTGGATAATTTATTTTAATTTTGTTCTATTGTTCCATCAATGATCGACATGTCCTAAGACTTCACTAGCTTACTTTGAATGATTTTTTTTTTTTCTTAACAGTAGCCCTCTTTGTATTGCATGTACCTATTTGCTCATAGATTTACACAATACAAACCTTAATCAGTATAGTAAAAATAAATTTTATTTGTTATCATACAAGTTACTGCAAAACAGGGGTGTTAATGTTTTTGTTAGCTTTTTTTTTTCCTGGAGAGTAGTGAAGAAGCAATTATTTTACTAAGTCAATCACTGAAGGTAGATGGTAGCAGCTCCCTACTGACCACTGCTGGCTTTACATTTGTCGGGTGAGTTCTTGCAAATTTAAACTGAAGCACTGGAATGAAGCACTTCTCTGAGGCAATTTTACAACAGGAAGGCTCAGTTACTTAATCATTGTGATAATACTTTGGTATCTATTTGAACATGTACTGAACATATCTACCACCTATGTCATTGCTGTGTCTTCTGCTAGGGGTGAAAAAGGAGCAGCTCTCAAGGGCAGCAACACGGTGGGGCTAAAAGGCTAACTTCAGTGGTTTGATTGTTCTTTTGCAGTGTTCCTCAAAGGAAAGAAGACAAGTTCCCAGTATTCTCGGCAGACAGGATAACTCGCCCTTAGGATGTTAAGGTAAAAAGTAGCTTTATGTAGCCCACTGAAATTCTTACCGCTGAATATTCAGAAAATTATTTACAACCAATGAGCAACCCTGAATATAGGATTTGTTTCAGAACAAATTCCTTTACAGGTCACCTGGTGGCTATAAACATTAGTTTTTTCTTAAATAAATATTGTTTTTATATTGGACAAACTGCATATTACAGTCCTACTGGGAGTGCAAAGGACATGTCTCACATATGATTTAGTTTTGCCTAAACAGAATTTGTTAGAAGAAAAACAAAAAAAAGGCATAAATTGTACATCAGTTGTGCTGACACAAAATGTTGGCAAATTGGGCATCAGGAGTGTAATAATGTTCATGTCCTTATAGTTCTATTTTATCCTGGCTTATTGTATAGGCTTTGCTGTAATGGTATGTTGTTGGCATTACAGCTTGTTTTCTTTTTATTTCTTCCATGTGATCTGAATATACTAAAGATGTGAAAACTTTTTTGTGCGTTCTAGTCTGTTTATTCCCAAATGAGTACTTTGTGTGTAATGAGTAGACAAGCCCAAAACTGTTTTTTTTTTATATGCTGAAACTTTCAGAAAATGATGCTAACTTCTTCCCTTATAACCATTTGCATCCAAATCCCTTCAATTAAGTAGACAGGAAATTATCCCAGCACTATTGTATGTTTAGACTGAGCCAAAATCATTGTTACCGTTGCTTTTTTTAGGCAACAGATAAGCAGGATGAAAAGTGCAAATATACAGGTGATGGAAAAGCAAGCTGAGGGAAGTCTATGTTGGATTTTAACATAGTGATTTGGAATCATTTTCCATCATGCCTAAGATATGTGATTTGTAATTGGCCTGGATGGCACTGCCTCTATTAAGCAGCTCTTCATAAACTGATAACTCAATTGGCTACAAATTCAGCTGATTGTATTTACTGAAATGCTATGGGATAATGCTATCAACATATTAAGTACAAATACTTTTCCTTCACACTGGGCACACACTATATCTTGGTTTCCTGGTTTTGTTTCTTCCAACGTATAATCAAGGTATTTGCCAAGTGTTTCATGTGTTCTCTTTTTTCAGTAAGAATCTGGTCCGTGCATAAATTTTTCTAATTTTTTTCTATATTTTTTGGCAGCTAGTCAGCTGAAAACTGCACCTCTGTGACATCCTGTAGCTTTAATACAATAATATTTGGTTAGCAATGAGGTGAGTTTTGCATAATGGCTGTGCTGGGTACCTCCCTTCTTTTTCATCTTTTGTGAGCTGCTGCTCCTACTTCAGGATCCTTTTGCTTGTTTCTCTGAACTTTTGCCTTGTGTTGGCTGCCTGAGCATATCTGTTATCTGAAAGGCAGGTTGCTTGTGTGAAAATACGATGCTTCTAGTTATGGTTGTGATTTTTCTGTTAAAGCAGCACAGTCTTCCTAAGTTGGATGCATTTACATTGTTGTAACGATCCCTTGTCCTTGTGTGGCTTTACGTCAGTTTGTAGGAGCATCTTTGTGCTCCTGTAACGACGTGTACGCTGTGGACTGGGCTATAGAGTTCTGGCAATACCGCTGTAGTTAAGCCACTACAATTTGTGTTGGCAGGAAAGCTCTGAGGGAGTTTAGGACATGCTTTCACATGTAAATCATTTCAGAGCTTGCAGTGTTGCTGTGTGGTAGCTGTGTTCATCTGTTCCTTCAGTGCTGAAATGTAAACAGTCTTTGCTGTCTTGTGCTTTTGTGTGGTGATGTAATTGCTGATCTGTCTTGGTGTTTTTACCCTTTTCATATCCCTTTAACAACAGAACATAGTGGGAACAACCAATCTGATTTGCTGCATGCAAGTTAATTATTTTTGGGTGGCAGATGCAATGCAAGTACTTTAGGGAATTCCATGCATGGTAAGCAGAGCCACTGTGGAATTTTTAATGAGGACATCTTAAGAGCTCTAATTCAGCATGAATCACTTCTGCTTTGGATCCTGCACTGTACTTTTGTGTGCCTGCCACCCACCGCAGAGTCTCAGCAGGATCCAGAGGCCCCAGCTGAATTCAGAACTCTCTTCAGGAAGGCTTGGAAATGCTCATAAGTCACTGCACTCAAGAAACTAAAATCTTAGATGACAAGACAGAGGAAGGAAGGATGTTTGTTCCAATTTAAGTACTGGGAACTGATGTGTAAAGAGAAAAATATGTCCAAAAGTGCCTGTGACAGTAGCACACATTTTCTTCAATACAGGTATAGGTTGACTTCCAAACTGGAGCTGATCAGAAAAACTGTTGGAAAAAATTGACTCAATGTGATTAAAAAGCTGTGTGGTGACTTTTGTCTGAGTTAAACTGAAATCCTGTCTGTCTGGATGTGGCTAGCTTGGAAGAGGAGGGGAAACTAAGTCAGTAACCTAGCCTGGTGCTAGGGAATTTCACCGCCCCTGCTGACCCAGGTAGCAGTGAGTGTGACGCTGCAAAATGTTAATTTAATTTCTATATTACCTTTATTTGTGTGCTCAAGTGTCTGTGTATGCAGATGTACTAAGGATACTAAAGTGGCTGCTTTTCAGAGGGTAAAATACTGCATTTTTTTCCATACAACATGCATCTGTTCTGTTTCATCTGTTTTGATGTATTTTTGGCTTTTAAAAAATTCTTTATGAAAAGATTAAAAAGTAAAGCTGAAAAATTAATTTGGTCTCCAAAACAAGTTAAATTTGACAAGTTAAAATTCTGTTTTACATACAATACTGACTTTCTATTCAGTAAAAAGTATTCATTTTTTGTTTTGAAATGGAATAATTTTTTCATATCAAGAAAGAGAATTAATTCTCTCTGTGATGCCTTACCTGCAGATCCTTAAAGCATACCTTCTGAATTTCTGTCATATTTTTCAGTTGGACTTAGCTGCAGAGTTTTGAAGACATGTAAGCCAGTGAACCTTGATAGTAGGATGTGATCTTCACAGGTATATTGGGCAGTCTGCTTTCAAAGTATTTGTTACTAACACTGATATGTTTCATTAAGTCTTCATAAATAATGTTTCAAATGGTAACTTGTTGTTTCAGTAGACATAATTCCTCTTAAAATCCATGCCATAGTTTGGCTTTATTAATTATGAAGTAAATTAATAAATTTTCTATCAGTAATTTATGTTAAAACTCTTTATATTTTTAATGAAGTAGAGTTAGGCAACAAGTGGTGAGACGATACTGACGGGGTCATCTCAAGAATACAGTTTATCTTGATCCCTAATCTGTGTAATGCTTATAGTATATGTGAACTATATGTACTTATTACATACTTGTGTGCTAGGTGTACTGTGTTCTGCTGGATAACATGTTTCCATCACTAATGTAGTTAAGTATAAACTTCCTTACGAATACCTTGAAAAATGCAATCAGGCCTCGGAAGTGTCACGTAAGAACATCTAATGCTTAAACATTTATTACTTAATTTGCAAGTATCTCAAACCAGATTATAAATGCACTGCAAGCTCAGTTCTTATTAAGGTGAATAAAGTAATCTTGCTTAATGTAATGAAAGCTCTGTATACTTTTTAACTCATGTCCAATGTCTAGCCCTCTTTATGGCTGCTGTGAAATCAGAGTGTTTAGTAAGGCTTCACAAAGGTATAATGATTTCTCTGTGTCTCTGTCCATTGCTCTAAGCAGTATAAACGTTCTTTATAACCATCAGGACTTCTGTGTGCTTTTTGATAACATTCTTATACAATCTTAGCATAGCAAGTTGTTTTGAAAAGCTGATCTGAAGTTCATAGTCAGGTTCCTTGGTAAACTTGCTTATGCATCAAATCTGGTGTAATTGCTGAGTCTGGAGCATTTTTAATGTTCTAGGGTTTTAATGCCAGCAGTTGGCATGCAAGGAGACTGTGTCCTGGTTTCGGCTGGGTTAAAGTTAATTTTTCTTCTTAGTGGCTAGAGTAGTGCTGTGGTTTGGTTTCAGTATGGGATTTGGTATGAGAAGAATGCTGATAATACGCTGATGTCTTCAGTTGTTGCTATGAGATCAAGGACTCTCCAAATCCCCATGTCCTGCCTGTGCGCAGGTGTACAAGAAGCTGGGAGGGAGCACAGCCAGAGCACTGGACCCAAACTGGCCAATGAAATATTCTATATCATGTAACATCATGCTCAGTATATAACGGAGGGGTGGCTAGGAAGGAGGGGGTTCTCTCTTACTTCTGAGATTGCAGGATCTTGGTATTTCAGGATCACTAGCTGGGAACAGGCTGGCTGTCAGTTGGCAGGTGGTGAGCAATTGCATTGTGCATTAGCCGTTTGTAATTTCTATTGTTGTTGTTCTTTTATTACAATTATTAAACTGTTTTTATCTCAATCTATGAGTCTCCCTTTACCGCTCCAATTAGTTTCCCCATTCCCCCAGATGGGGCAGGGTGAGCGAGTGGCTGCGTGGTGTTTGGCTGCCAGCCAGGTTTAAACCATGACAAAGAGCAAACAAAGTTTTTAGAAGTGGAGTGGTACTGCTCATACACACTGTCATTTGTGGTTATATTACTTCACATTTGCTAAATATTTTTTGAAAGGATCTACGCTAATTTGTCATATAATCTGGACGGTTCAGAAAAAAATTCAAATTCAGGATAGTAAGGTTGTCACAGTTGTGGTGAACTGGGAATATAAGCAAGATGAAGCTCTGTTGGAAGCACAGTACCTGATATAATTGGAGGGAAATCAGACAAGCTTTTGAGCACACGAACCCTTTTAGATCTGAAACAGAAATGTGACACTTCAAGCAAATTAGGATGGGAACTATTGCTCTGATTTTACAATACCGTTTTTCCTGGCATTTAGTTGCTAAACCACCATTATAGAGAGACATAGCTGTAAATTAACACTAACTCATTGATATGTTTTTGGTTTTTTTAAGCTAGGGGTAGGTTCAAAGGTTGGGGCATGGCTATTCTGAAGTAAAAACCTTGTTTCTACTCACTCTTCCCTGTATCCTTGCTGCAAATCACTATTTTTCTTTCTCTGGTAAACTGAATGCTTGCCCCCTCTCAATATAAAATAAATACATCTGCAACAGTCACCCCCCAGACCATGCTGTTTTGTGAGCTGTCAAATTATCTTCTCCATCTGACTTGTGACATGGGCCTTATTTGTAAATCTGAACTTCTGTTCCAATTTCATGGAATCATTGCTGCTATGAAGGAAATCGGGTTTCATTCTGTTTGTGTTCTTGTCTTCAAAATGTTTTTTATGTCATGTTTAAGAGTTTGTTTGGCTTCTACAGTTAGCTCTGTGCTTCCAGTCTAAATAATACACCCTAGGATTGATTCTTGCGTTAACAAGCAGTTTTCAACAAACTTTCTATGCTAATGACACATATTCTCTCAAGAAGCACAGGTGTGAAGCTGAATTCTGCTTTCAGTAATAACCCTGCCCTGCCTTCCTTGCGGACAGATGCATTCAGATGTAATCTAAGCATTTATAACTATCTAGACCTGTATTTGTTTAAACCATTTTAAACCAGAAAGATTCATATCTCCCAAAACTGGGCCTATATCTCTCAAACTGATATTCTTTGATTCATTTATCTTGCATAAAGAAGAAGGTAAACCCAAGTTTTTGTAGTTGTCCCAAGGGTGATCTTTGGTGCTTTTACCTTTCAGTTTCCAAATTACTGGGTAATCCTGACCAAAATATCTAAAAGATATTTTCTTTCAAGCATTGTTTTCAAAATTTTAAAATTACCATGTCGGTTAAGAAAGCTCATTTTGAAGTTTCAACACTTCTTTTCCAGAAATCAAGGCACAATGAGTTATGTGATTGGAATCCCAAGGCAGGTGGGATTGTTGGTGTTTCCTAATCAGGATAACTATTCCTAGTTAACATGTAGTTTGAAGAAGCCATATGGTTATGAACATCTGAAAGAGAGGTGATGGGTAGATGAAAATAAAGACATTTGTGGCCAAATGTGTGGTAGCAGCTTCATCAGACGTTTTGCCATGTCTTGCTGAAAATAACTTTAAAGGTTGGAGTAGAAAGATGCTGCAGTTCCAGAGGCTCAGGATTTTCCCAGATTGTATGGAAGTTGTAGGGGTTGGTTTGGTGGGCTCCCCATTTCTGCCCTTTCCTCCCAGCCCCCTTTTTTAAAGCTGTTGAACATGTATCAAAGTATGTAGAAAGTCAGGTTTCGGACACCACACTTCATGCATTTCTTTTGGTTCATTGTTATGTAAAGATTTCAGAAGCCTTAGAGGGTGAGAGATTATGAACTAGCCTAACATTTCAGCTCAATGGTCAAGTTAGATTTTGTTATTCAACAAGAAAGTGACCGGACATGAATTTGTGGACATTTCTAGTGACAAAGAAAACCAAACTGCTCAGAAAATATGAACTCTCCTGTCAAGAGTAACTTAAAAAAATTGACTTTGCTTGACTTGTGATATCAGAGAACTTTTAATTGCTGTCATTGCAAAACTAAAAACCTCCATTTTTAAATGGTAGTTGGTGTTGCTCACAGTTCCAAAACTGAAGCAGCGAGAACTCTTTTAAAATATTTGGTATCACAAAGCTTATTTTACAAATGTCCAAACATGAGCTGACGGTGCTATCAGAAAGGGTCAAGTGTGTCTTCTGGCCTGGTCCTGTGATGCCAGACCTCCTGTCTGCTTCATTCCCACTGTTTTGCCCACATGAACTTGTATAGCTGCTTTCACAGTTGAAGTAGTTTCTTCTACTTCTGAGTTTTTGTTATTAACACAACTTCAAGGTAAAAAACATCTGATTATTGTTCAACTGTGGCAGAAAATTCTTCAGAATTGTTGCTGAAAAATATAGCAGCTAAAGTCGGTTGAAAACTTTGTGCTAAAACTTTTAGATAGTGCAACTTTTGACTGTGCTTCAGTTTCACTTTTTTCCTAGCTAAAATGCATTCTATCTGAAGTTGCATTAATGTACTTTGGCTTGTCTTTCCTTCTCTTGTTTCAGTTTTCTGATGTTTTGTTTGTATCTTTAGAATTTGTATTATAGTATGCAAAGAAAATATTTAGACAAATTAGAAAGAAAATCTTTAAGCTGATCTTCATGCTTTGTGAAGAAGAAGTGTTTCAAAATTTCTATTATACTGAAATTCTTCTGTTTTCTCACCTAGGCCTCTCCTGCTCTAGTTGAGGAGAATAGAAACCCTTCAGTTACCCAAGATTTAAAAGCCACTTTTCCTCAGTGTCTGAATTTATTTATTTTCAAAGGGCTGATTATATAATGACCAATAGAGGACAATTAATCCTTGGAAGTAAGTCTTTATTTTATGAACTGATTTTTCATTCAATTAAGTCAAAGATAGTTTAGAGTTGCACTAAGTATTTAATTTAGAATCACTGTTAGGCCAAGGTGATGTTTGCCCAGATTGTGCTATCTGTATGAGTGCAAATATCATGCATTAAATCAGAAGAATAAAGATGATGGTAGTTTCCACGGGTTTCTAGTTTTCTGAATTTTCTTTTTTTTTTTTTTTTATGAGAGAACATTTCTAATGTTGTGCTAACAAAAGCTGTTAAGATAGTTACATGATTATGCTAAATTACAAGCCTGCTTTTTGTCACTAGGAAGATGTTATTCATTCTCTTGGTCACAAACTCTTAAGTAATTTCTCTAGAAAAGCTTCAGCTTGTTTTCTTGCTGCAAACCTTTGCTGTAAAGAGACAGATTAATCTTTTGATTTAATTTCTCTAGAAATAACATCAAGATTAACGAAATTATTTCAAATTGTAACTTAATTCAAAGTAAGCTTTATGGAGCTACTAACTTGTTAGTAAAATACACATAAATATTTCAGCAGGCCTTTATTAAGGTGTGCTAAATCTGAGAATAATTATCATAATTGACTCATTACTGGACTAAACAATACATGTAAGGAAAAAGTATTTTTTTCTGATTATGTGTGCCTTCTTGCTTTGGCTGGATTCCCAACACAGATCATGAGTTCCAGTAGGATGTTAGCTCCGGCATTATGGAGCCGTATTGTCTTTCCAGATCTCATAGCAATTTGAAGATGGGGCTTAAAAATAGTTAAAAGATCACTAGTGGAAAGATCTCATTATTTAACCATCAACAAAAGACAGGAAAAGAGGGGAGAAGGACTCAACCGAATAGTGATGTCTGGTCTTCTGTATTCTCATATGTAGAAATGTATTGAGCATATTATTGAGCTCTACTTTCTGTTGAACAAGGTGCTTCACCTTTTGGCCAAGGTGATGTGGCTTACCGGACAGTGTCTTCTGCTTCTGGTGAAAGAATTTTCTAATCTGACTGGTTTGAACTGTGTCCTTACTGTAAAACAGCATGCTATCTGTGGCTTTTTAAAAACTTGGTCTGGAGAATTTTTCTGTTCCTGGAAAATGTCTTGTGCTTTCTTGGCCATGAATTGAACAGGTTATGGCTTCTGCTTTAGCTGTGTTTTGAGTTTAGCTATCTCTAGGGTCTTCTGTCTGATTCAGTCTTTTTGTCATGCAATACAATACAGTGATTTCATTGAGTTGCTTGATTTGTCTTCAGGCAGGCATAACTAATGAAATGTTCTAAAATAGCTGCAGATATTCTACTACATCAATACTTGTGATTTTCTGCCTTCTGTGATGAAGTTCGTAGGATCTTTTCACGTAAGGACCTTTATATTTTGTGAGCTGACAAGTTGTTCTTGTCATTTAGACTTGCTTTTTTTGACTAACCAAATGATTTTTGAGCTTCATCTCTTCTTTTCGTCATAGCATTTGATAGCATCCGTTCTTTTGCCCATCAGGCTTTTTGGTCTTTCATTAATCTGTCTGTGCTAAAGGTGAGCATTAAGTTTCTTATTGTAGAACTACCAGTTTAAAATAACAATGCTGTAATTCTCTCTCTGATAGTCTAAGGATAAAAGTCAGGAAAAACTTGTGGGGAAAGGTCATAGAAAATACTTTGAAAAGCCAAGCTCCGAACATGAATTCATAACTAAGATACCTAAAATTGTGAACTGGACAGAGATATTGGTTTTATTGCTCATAGCAATTTTTATGCTGCCTCCATTCTTTCACAGGGGTTCTAACAGCTCCTCTTCCTCTCTATTGACAGAGGTCCAATTGATTTATATAATTAGATTATACTAAGAGCTATAATCCTTAACCTGTATTTAGGCTGGATTGTTCTGCTTTTTGTATGAATTTATGACAGCATGCTAATTGCAAAATTTTGTCTGGTTTTGGCTGCTGTATCAGCTGGCCTAACACAAGATAATTATCTTTTGAATTTTGCCTCCTCTATTTAAAAACTATAGCATGGTATGAATTATTTTCAGTATCTTCTGATCAGTTGTCTAGGCAACAAAATTTTCTCGAAGTGGTCTGTTATAAAAAGTGCTTAGATATTTTTTCTATATTAAATTATACTTTTTGAAGATATCTTCTGATATTTAAACTTTTTGTTTGTTTCTTTATGGCACTGAAACAAGTAGTCTGCAGTATCCTTACCATAACATGGGAAAAATGACTACAGAAGAAGAGACTTTGTCAGACTTGTGGGGTTTTTTTTCACCTGGAACCTGTAGATTAACCTCACTAGTTGATTTAATTTCAGACTTCCATGTGAAATGTTTTAAGTGCTTACTGTTATGTCAAGGAGTCAAATGCATGAAATTGTGTGGACATGATTGTTGATAGACACTGTGTCATTCCCACTATGAGGAATATTTCATTATGCTTGTATTCCATTCTCTGAAGGAAGCTGAAGAACAAGAAGTTTTAGAAGTTCCACTGTGTTGTTAAAAATGAAAATAATTTAGTAAAGACATGTGCATAAAATTTTTGCAAAACAAAAGTTTAGATTTCATGTCAGCTGATTTCTACACCTGTGAGACAAATCTAGGTATAATTAACTAAAGAGCTTATTTTGTTTGCTTTGTTCTTCATAGCCCTAATTGTCAATCCGGTTAGGTTGATAAGGGCTCACACCTGAGAGTATATTGAGGAATATGTAAAGTGAAAGATAATTACGCCTATTACTCTTTTGTAAGGAGCATTGCTACACATTGTATTTTTACAGTTTGTCATCTGTGGGTGTTTAGTGCCCCATGTGAAAGCCTTTTTGCCATTGAACTGATGGCCTAAGTTTGTAGGGAAATGCTGCTTTTTGCGAACTGTCCTGTGCAGTAGTGGACAGAAATCAGCATGCTCACTAAATTGGTAGTAGTAGATCTTTCCCTGAACTTTTGCGCTTCTAAAGCATTGCATAGTAATAATAAAGGTTTGGCCCATTATAACACAGGAGGACCTTTTACTTTTGGCATCTTTTTCTAAATTTATTTGAGCAATTGAGTGGAAGCAAAGCTCAAGAGAAAGGAAGAGGACAATCTCAAAGGGATAACGCTGCAACAAACCGGGTTGTTTGAGAGGAACATTTCTTCTTGTTATCCTGAATGATATAAAATGTTGTTTAGAAATGCTACTTGGTTTTACAACTGCACATAATAAGAAAGTTATGGGTATGTTTTCCATGAACTTAAATGTTTGGTCTTTCTTTGTGGCTGGAAAGAATTTAAAAGATTATGTCAGTTCAAATCAATACTACCTGGGTCTTTCCCATTTATGACTTGTATATTGTGTAATATGCAGCGCATGCTTAAAATTAAATGGAAATATTCAGGGTAAAACCTCACAGTGTGAACAAAGTTATTATTCATTTCACTAAATGCATGATTTTATTTAGTTCCAGTTCCACACAGCCATTCAGGAAAATCTCCATGACATTTCTTATCCCTACAAATAATGCACTGTCACGATCTAAGGAGATGAATAGATTCTCTAGGACAATTTTATGTATGCAATTATGTACTCTAAAACAAATTTGTACTAGGAAAAGTTTGAACATAGTGGGAAGATCTAAGTTGTGCTGGTAAAGAAGATTGTGGAAGAGCTTTTTCATAGGATGAAAGTGGTAGTAACTGAACTTCCAGGTAACCTTTCAAAATCGGGACCTGCAAATGTAATTTTAGAGACTGCTGGCACACTTATAGAGAATAACAGTTGAACAATGGTTTGTTGCTAGGAAAAAAAAAAAAAGGGGGGGGGGGGTTTAAAGTTCTTAGAACTTGTATCCTAAAAAATAGTATGAACTATCTTGTCTGGGGTTTTTATAGTGGTTCTTCAATAGTGAAAAATAATTAATGTTGCTTTTTAGCAACACTGAATTAGAAAGCTTGTCAAAAACAAGGAAAACAGTTTACTGTCCATCTACCATCCATCTCCCAGTGTCTTTCCATCACTGTCCATGTAGTGCTGTATGTATAATCGTGTAGTGCTATATTCCCATAGTAATGTTACAGGTTTTAATTGGCTGCAGAGTATCTTGTGCAGTTTAAGATTTAAGTGCAAGGAAATAGTGTTTATCTTGCTTTAATGTTGTTATGGAACTATTTATGTATCATGTTTCAGTGGTATGCTCTTGGACTGAAGTCTTCAAACATTCATGCCTGAATTTGGAAATTAGAATCTTAAATGAGTTTTGGCCTTAAATGAGTGCAGGTTTTTCCATTACTCCTGTTTGTTTCATTACCATGTACATGTGGCACAGACTACTGTTTTGCTATTGCCTGCGTTGCAGCAGTGAGCAATCCCAGAGGAGATGTGGATGTGGCAGGGCTGCAAAGTGTGCTGTCAGAGAAAAGGTGGCATTTCCAGGAGTGTAGGAGGGGAGCATGGATGCTGGGATTTGTTGGACCCTTCTTTCTCTTCATCATCATGCCCAAGTACGGTGGACAGGCAGGCTGGGGAAAAGGACATCTCCACCTTGATATAAATTCAATGGACTATTCCATCTCATATCAAATGGGCAAGATGGGGTGAGGGAGGAGGGAATAGTGTGCTGTGAGTCACCACTGGTACACGAACTTCTGGAAGAAGGAGCAGCATGTGACAGGGAGCATGGCATGCCAGAAATAGCTTTTTAGCAGTTGTTTTGCCCAGACCAAATTCAGTTGCATCTGAAACTCCTCTGAGCTGGCAATAACAAACTTGAAGATAATGACAACTTGGAAGTGCATAAAACCTATTGCTGTTCTTAGAAAACTTCATGTCTCCTTCTCTATTATTTGTTTTGACCCATGTTACTGTAAAAATGTCACAATAACTTGTAAAACAACCCCTCTTCTCCCAATCCTGATAGCTTCTTGTTTTGTTAAATTTGTGCATACCCAGTGCATGCTCGTATGAAGAGATATTTCTCTGAACAACTGTTGAAACTTGTGTTGTTAATTTTGAGCACTGTCACAGCAGGTGGGAAAGCCCTATTGTGGGTACGCACTGTTCTGTGTTAGTTGCTGTACAAGCATAGAGAAAAAAACCCTGATTTACCAGGGCCAGAAAACCTGCAGGCATCACTTTGTATATGTCTTCACTGGTAAATCTGTAATTTAAGTGATGGTGCTAACATCTCAAAGCTCCACTATAATCTGTACGTATGTGTTCCTTACACAGCCCTGGTATGACAAGACATCATAGTCAGTATGGAAAGGTTGCAGATTTTTATTGGTAGAAACCAACTCTAAAATTTAAATCCAGATCCACCACTCATTTCTCTAGAACATTTCTGAAGGATCTTCAACTTCTGTTTTATATCGTAATTTTCTGTTTTAGTACATAGAAATTAGATAGAACAAAACCCATGCTTTCTCCAGCTTTTAAATTAGAGTTTTTGAATTTTCTGCTGTTGGGAAATTTATAGATCACCCCCTAAGACCCCACAGAAGCTTTCAGACAGAAAAAGTTGTTACGATGGGACTGTACTGGATAAATAGCTTAAAGGGAACCTTGATAGGTTTTAACTATTTTGGAAGAAGCAGAATGTTTTCTTTGAGGTTTATAGAAAAATCCTCAAGAAAAGAAAAAGAAAGGGATTTACATGTGAAATATATTACCTTGCAGAACACTTGGCTTTTTGAAGTATTTTCACTTGATTTGAGACAGTAATGCCCAAACGGTATTTTAATATAAACTGTGTTGTAGCAAAAAAGGAATCAGCAAGACTACTGTATGTGAAGTTTTTAATGTTGCTTGTGGCTTCATCCTCATCTTCAAACAAACTGAAGTATCCCGCAGTAAAAGAAAATCCTAACTCTGAGGGGGATCAAAAAGAAGACAAAAAGGACTAGTTTAAATTATGAATGAAATGATTAATTTATTGACTTACAGCAGTTGACAGTCATAATGAGTGAGAGATGTGATGAATCTTTAACTGTCTTTATCATCACTTAAACACTGGGAAGCACTGGACATGTATCTTTTCATTTCATTGCACTGGGGTAAAAAAGTTGTGTCAAAACTAAGACCACTGCCAGACATGCATAATGTTTTTCTTCAGAAAATAGAAAAAAACAAAGTTAATTATTTTTGTCTGACTTAAGTGATAACACCTGGTAGAGTGCAAAAGTTTGTTTTGCACTGAATGTAGAAGATTGAACTGCCTCCTCTGGGCCCTACACAGATAGCCCCCCCCCCCCAACCACACACACAGCCCCCACCTCCTCACATGCCCCTCTTCCAAAAAACAGTCCTTAATCTCTCGTGTGCACCACACTACTTTCTGTTTCCTTATTTTTATGCATGCAGTTTACAGCTAACATGGATCCACAGCTATGAGTGCTTTGGACTTCCACAACTTGAGCGCTATTTTGGCACCAGGTCGTCATCTCTCTGAATTGCTGGAACTAACTCCCACTTGTACTGGAGTTCCTTTCACTCTTGCACTCCCCCACTCTCTGAGGTGAACCCTTAACATTTTTAATACATATATTTCATTATAACTTGTCTGTAAAACATTCCCAGTGTAAACCAAGTCGTTATCTACTGATTTCAGCCGAAGTTCACCTATTCTGGTGTTCCAGAAACGTCCTCCAAATCATGTGAATTGCTTTTTCTCTTCTGCCATGCAATTTGTAGCTTACACTGAAAGTAATGGCAATGGTCTACTTATTTTTAAATGCGTCTCAGGTTCTTCTGAACTTCTTCAGGAGTCTATTTAGGCATTCTCTCTCTCTTTCTGGATTTGTTATTGCCTGGATGTCAAAAGTTAGGAAGGAGGCCTGGGAGGACTTAGGGGCCAGGAATTATAGGACTGTTGTGAATGGACTTTTTTCAGTTTATTTGATTCACAGAAAGGGAGAGACAAAGGAGTGAGCAAGGTTGGGTCACCCTCAGATCTAACTACAGAGTCCCTTGGGATTGCAGTTGAGGAATGGAGCTGAGGACTGCACCTGCAGATGGTTGGCAGCTCTGGGCCAGCAGAGGACTGAAAAGACTTGATCAGTCATTGTAGAGCCCAGAAGATCACAACCAGTTTTATAAGCTACTTCCACAAAACTTCTATAAGGTAGAAATATGGTTAACAATGCAGATAATCGTTAAAAGAAGACTTGTGGTTGAGGTGTCCTTGGACTTAAAGTACACTCTGAAGTATGAACTCTTATGTCTTCCATATTTTGAGCTGCAATTAGAGCTAATGGAATTTTTTTTTACTGATCAGCCTTTAAAATCTCATCAGGCTAATGTGATTTGTATACTTGATGTGTGCATTTCATCTACATTTTTGTTATCTGCCAAAGCGTAAACTACATAATGAACTGGAATGCTATGTTCTAACCTCCTAGATAAATCATCATCATTTCAGTCATCATCATGGTAATATTGCTAATAAGTCTCTGGCAAATTGTTTTGACTTTGGTACTAGGGGGATTTGGGCTTTGGGAATTAACAATTGAGAAACCAAGACTCAGTCTCACTTATTGCAGAATGAAGAGAAAAGGGAATATTTTTACTTTCTACTTTTTGAAAAACCTTGTTAGTATTGGCATGAAACTGAGCAAATGAAGGAGTTAATTCTGGTTAATGGAGCAAAGTTTCTCCCTGCCTTGAGCTTCTTATTGTAAGATCTCCTTGAAAGCAGCAGCAGGACCTTTGCTAGATTTCCTGTAAAACAAGGGCTACACAAACAGCTGAGCTTGGAGAAGTAGTTGGCTGTTCATCAATCAAAATCTGACTGGTTTATTACCCGTGAGGTTGGTGGGTGGGTGCTGGTAATAAGCAGGAAATCGAGTGCTTGTAACCCATGAGATGTCTTCAGCTACCTGAAGTGAGTTCAGATGATGCTTTTATAACCATTATATCAGTCAATTTGTTATGGACACCTTATTGTATGCAGTGATACCCTTTAGAAATGATGACACTGGCCACCAAAAAACATAGCAATGTGGCTGTGTAACTCAGGATGATAGTGTTAGTCACTGATGTAGCAGCTGCTGTTGGGTCATATGCCTTTTAATCATTGTTAACTAAGTCAATATCTCTCTGAAAACAATAAAGGAATGTTTTAAGAGCATTGACATTCCCATCCAGATGTGAATTCTGAGGAGTGGCATGTTGAAAGAGAATGCAGACTGAAAATTAATCCTTCTCAATATTGAGGAAAACCAATATTTATGGTTCATTGAGTGGCATAATAAGAGACTTGAACAACTTTAATCAGGAAAGTATCTTGCAGGTGAGCTAGGGAAGTGATTGAGAAGGACTGCAAAACAATTGTATCCAAGAGTCAACTGCCAACATGCTCTGTTAAGTGTACTGAATTGAGAAGAACTCTTTAGGTGATAGTTTTTGACGATTTAGGGTTTGGAAGACACTTCTCCAAAAATAATAGGTAGGAGTGACCACTAGGAGTCTTTGGAAATGGTCTTTGCCCACGAACAGTACGATACCGTGTGAACTAAGTCTGGTGCTTTCTTGCTACTGTGTTTTGCTGCAAAATAAAGTTTTGCATGAATACACTTTCCTGGGCGCAAGTCAGTCTATTGAATTAAAAATCTGACATCATACCTGATATACAGAGTGCACTGCAGCAGGGAGTAGCACATACAACATTTGGCCATCTATTTACCTAAAGCAGCTGAATTGTTGTTCATCTTGGGTGTTGCTTTCTGGTTTTTTAATTTTTTTAAAAAAAAATTAGTAGTTGAAGAAAGGCAGCACTGATAATACAGCCCAGGGTCACTACTTACAAGACAGGCTTTTAATCTGCTGGAACAAGCGTTTGGCAATATTAATGCTGCTTCTCTTTGTAAATGTAATAATAGTTTATCCACCTTTGTTTAATGGCGAGCTACTGTTTGGTGCCACCCATCTTTAGACAGATAATTTTGTAACACTATCAGCCACAGCACTAGATATAAATTCTTCTAGTAATTCTTTTAATTATTTTTTCCTTTTGTGCATTCTGTGAGAAAGCCATTGTAAAAATAACTATTCTCATAAACTGCTACAGCCACTGTATTGGTTTGATTATTATTTGTCACTAAATGTAGTGTTTAGGGTAGTTTTGGCTTTGCTCCTTCCAGGAGAAGTCCAAAATCAATGAAGAGAGACTTCAGGACCTTGGGGAAACTGGTTAAGGGGTCAGGGGCACAAATAGTGTTCTCCTTCATCCCTTCAGTTGCAGGGATGGATGAGGAAGGTTACAGAAGTCAACAGATGAACTTGTGGTTCCAAGACTGGTGTTACTGTCAGGGCTTCGGATTTTTCAATCATGGGTTAGTATACAGGATGCCAGACCTTTTGGCAACAGATGGGATGGACCTCTCCCAGAGGGGGAAAATGATCTTGGGGCAGGAGTTACCTGGGCCCATTGAGAGAGCTTTAAATTAGATTTGAAGGAGGAAGAGGGCAAAACTGGAACTCCCAGATATACGCCCCAGGAAAGATTACCAGAGTTTGTGGGATGGTGTGCCAACAACGACCCTCACCCTGCCATCTCAGTGGAGGCAAGGGATAGAGACATGCAGCACAAAAAAGATGCAAGGGATATTGATGGATCAGTAGCTGTGGTAACACCTGTGAAAGGTCAGGCTGGAATTAGGACCTCTAAATGCAAAAAGGTGCTGGAGACATCAGCCCATCTGAAGTGCATCTATACCATTGCACAGAGCATGGGTAGCAAACAGGAGGAGCTTGAAGCCATGATGAAACAGGAAAATTATGATGTTGTGGCTATCACAGAAACATGGTGGGATGTCTCCCATGACTGGAGTGCACCAATTGATGGCTACAAGCTCTTTAGCAGGGATAGACAAGGAAGGAGAGGCGGTGGGGTGGTGCTGTATGTTAGGGACTGTTATGATTGCTTTGAACACAAGTGTAGTGAAGACAGGGTGGAGTGTCTTTGCGTTAGAATCAGGGGAAGACCAACAGGGCAGATGTCATAGTGGGAGTATATTGTAGGCCACCCAACCAGGACAGAGAGGTGGATGAAATATTCTATAGGCATTCAGGAGACATCTCATGATCACTTGCCCTTGTTCTTGTGGGAGACGTTAACTTCCCAGACATCTGCTGGAAATACAACACAGCAGAGAGGGAGCAGTCCCAGAGATTCCTGGAATGTGTGGCAGATAACTTCCTGATGCAGCCGGTGAGTGAACCGACCAGAGAAGCTGCCCTGCTGGATCTCCTCTTTGTGAACAAAGAAGGACTGGTGGATGATGTGGCAGTTGGAGGCTGACTAGGGCACACAGCAATCATGAAATAATAGAGTTCTCTATTCTTAGAGAGGCTGGGAGAGGGGGCAGCAGAACTAACATCCTGGACTTCCAAAGGGCTGACTTTATCTTGTTTAGGCATCTGCTTGACAGGATCCCTTGGGAGACAATCCTGAAGGGTATAGAAGTCCAGGAAGGCTGGTCACTCTTTAAGAAGGAAGTCTTAATGGCTCAGGAGCAGGCGGTCCCCAGGTGCTGTAAGAGAAGTCGGCGGCAGAGAAGGACACCCTGGCTGAACAGGGAGCTTTGGCTGCAACTCAGGGAGAAAAGGAGAGTTTATGGCCTTTGGAAGAAGGGGCTAGCCACTCACAATGATTACAAAGATGCTGTGAGGCTATGCAGAGCAGAAATCAGAAGGTCTAAAGCCCAGCTGGAAACTAATCTGGCTTCAGCAATCAAGGATAACAAGAAATGTTTCTCTAAGTATGTCAACAGCAAAAGAAAGACCAGGGAGAGTCTCCATCCCCTGCTAGACGCAGGAGGAAACATGGTAACAAGTGATGAGGAGAAGGCTGAGGTGCTTAATGCCTTCTTTGTCTCAGTCTTTAATAACAAGACTAGTTGTATTGAGGGAATCCAGCCTCCTCAGCCAGAAGACAGAGACTGGTACAATGACACACACACACACCCCCCAGTCCCCCACCCCCAATCCAGGAGGAGATAGTCAGTGACTTACTGCATCACATAGACGTACACAAGTCTATGGGACCAGATGGGATACCCTGAGGGTTCTGAAGCAGCTGGCTGGGGTGCTCGACAGGTTGCTTTCCATCATTTACCAGCAGTCCTGGCTGACTGGGGAGGTCCCAACAGATTGGAAATTGGCCAATGTGACACCCATATATAAGAAGGGTCGGAAGGATGATCCGGGAAATTACAGGCCTGTCAGCTTGGCTTTGGTGCCTGGGAATCTGATGGAGCAGCTTATCCTGAGTTTCATCATACAACACACGCGGGACAACCAGATGATCAGGCCCAGTCAGCATGGGTTTATGAAAGGCAGGTCCTGCTTGACAAACCTGATCTCCTTCTATGACAGGGCAACCTGCTTATTGGATGAGGGAAAGGCTGTGGATGTTGTCTACCTTGACTTTAGTAAGGCCTTTGATACCGTTTCCCACAGCATTCTCCTGGTGAAACTGGCTGCTCATGGCTTGGATGGGCACATGCTTTGCTGGGTAAAAAACTGGCTGGATGGCCGGGCCCAAAGCTTTGCAGTGAACGGAGTTAAATCCAGTTGGTGGCCGGTCACGAGTGGTGTCCCCCAGGGCTCGGTTTTGGGGCCACTCCTGTTTAACATCTTTATTGATGATCTAGATGAGGGGATTGAGTGCACCCTCAGTCAGTTTGCAGATGACACCAAGTTGGGTGGGAGTGTTGATCTGCTCAAGGGTAGGGAGGCTCTGCAGAGGGATCTGGACAGGCTGGAGCGATGGGCTAAGGCCAACTGTAGGAGTTTCAATAAGGCCAAATGCCGGGTGCTGCACTTGGGCCACAACAACCCCCAGCAGCACTACAGGCTTGGGGAGGAGTGGCTGGAGAGCTGCCAGTCAGAGAGGGACCTGGGGGTGTTGATTGACAGCCAGCTGAACATGAGCCAGCAGTGTGCCCAGGTGGCCAAGAAGGCCAGTAGTATCCTGGCTTGCATCAGAAATAGCGTGGCCAGCAGGGACAGGGAAGGGATCTTACCCCTGTACTCGGCACTGGTGAGGCCGCACCTCGATTCCTGTGTTCAGTTTTGGGCCCCTCACTACAAAAAGACATTGAATTACTTGAGCGTGTCCAAAGAAGGGCAACAAAGATGGTGAAGGGTCTGGAGCACATGTCGTACGAGGAGCTGCTGAGGGAACTGGGGTTGTTTAGTCTGGAGAAGAGGAGGCTGAGGGGAGACCTCATCGCCCTCTACAGCTACCTGAAAGGAGGTTGCAGAGAGCTGGGGATGAGTCTCTTTAACAAAGTAACAAGTGATAGGACAAGATGGAATGGCCTCAAGTTGCGCCAGTGAAGGTTTAGACTGGATATTAGGAAGCATTTCTTTACAGAATAGGTAGTCAGGCGTTGGAATGTGCTGCCCAGGGCAGTGGTGGAGTCCCCATCCCTGGAGGTGTATAAGCGTTGTGTCAACAGCACTGAGGGATATGGTGTAGTTGGGAACTGTCAGTGTTAGGTTAATGGTTGGACTAAGTGATCTTCAAGGTCTTTTCCAACCTAGATGTTTCTGTGATTCTGTAATCAGAAGGATATGCTGTAAGTAAATACATTTATTTCAGCAGTTTGTATTGCTTTAATAAACATTTGTTCAGATTCTTAATTTTTACATTTTCCCATTATGTTAAGAGGTAAAGAACAATTTATTTTGTATTTATTAGATAATTACCTTTTTATTTATTGTCTGTGTCAAACTAAATTTGCATAAAAATTGGAAATCAATTAATGCAAAGGCACAGTTTAAATCCATTACTATTACTTGATTAGAATTAAGAGACTTTTTTCCTTACAGATGCTGAAACCTTAACTTGAAAGTTGTTAGATATCTCTAATGATAAATGAGTGAAGAAAAACCTAAAAGCATTTTTGTATTTCATCTTAACAGAGTTAAGGCAAAACCCTTCATGAGTCACAGAAATGGAAAGACTTTGCTTTTATGAAATGGGAATTAAGCAAACATAATTTAATTAAGCTTTAGGTTTCAGGTCCTCAAACGTGGGGTTTTTTGTACACTGTCACTCCTTGTGGTGGATACTTGTGTTTGTGCTTGACTATGAACCACTTGTGCACTCCATAGTACTGTTTTGGGAATCTGTAATCTAGATGGTATAGTCCTGTTCAGAAAGTTTCATTTGTTATGTTTTGTTGTCTGTACGTTTGGTTTGGGTCTTTTCTAGCTAAGTGGTCTTTTCCTTAGTATGTATAAAGAGATTTAATTGGTTAGGTTTCTCCTTAAATATATGCAGCATATTTAAACTGTGGATTGGCATACATCTGCTTCTAACTTTGAATGGGTTTACTTTCTTTTTAAATAGTTTTAATAAAAAATAATTGGACTTTGCTTGTTCTGTTTTTGTTTTCCCTCTTTATTTGCATCTTCCTAAGCAGAATCAAAGTAGTTCATTCACTAACTCTTAAGAATTCAACAGAAGCTCAAAATTGACTGGACTTTCAGAAGTAGGAGAAGACCATTTAAGTGACATATCAGTTGGTATAATTACTGGGATTAAAATATATTTTCCACTCTCAAATGACTATCTTAAAATTTTTCTTTTGTGATATCAAATGGATTCTCTTTGTGCATAGTCCCTTTTCCAAAATGAATTATTTTGAATAGTTGAGTTTTGCAAACTTTTAGAAAGAGTGTGTTTTGTTTGAAATCAATATTGTGTTTATAAATGACTGAAACATAGCTGAGGGCCTACTAGACAAATCTGGCATATTTTATAGATCTGAGATGTGGAGGAAAGGAATTGCATATCTGAAGGCATGAACGATCTCACCCTTATTACACTTGTACATTGCAGTTTGCAGTCATGTTTCCTTGTTCAGTTTATGGCTTAAAAGGTGATAGTGTGATATTCGTTTTCAGTATTGTGTTTTATTTCAAATTTTCTGGTTTTGCACATTTACTAATGTTCATTTATCTGTTTCTTCCACAATACCTTGGACTGTTGCAGAAACTGAGATTAAAATTAGCATCAAGTCTAATGATTACAAATGCAGTTCTAAATTTACAGTGCATAAACATTTAAGAGAAAATTAGTATCTGTTGACAAAAAATAGCAGTAGGTGTTCATGTGTTTAGGACAGATGCACCAAAGGTCAGAATTTAGTTTCAAGTTAACTGGTTCTGTGGTATTGGAGGTTAAAAAACGGGGGCACAACTCTCCTCTTAGATATATGTGTGTACTCACACACATATTTTCCCTTTCACTAATACAAAACATCAAAGCTTTGGGCAGGGTCCTTAACAATCACATATATGCCTCTTGTGAAGCAAAACCAAGTGTGTTTGTCATGCTGGGACATGAGTACATGCTTTATACTGTTCCTCACTGTGATTTAGAATGGAAAGACCAACAGGAGCTGTCTCTGTTGCATGTAAAAAAGTGAAGGATCTCTCCTCGCAGAAAAGAAGTTTTTTAGTTGAATGGGAGAATGAGGGAAAGGCCATTACTATGGCTATTGAAGTAACAATTGTAGCTGTATTAATGACCACCAAGAAAAATTGCTGTACGGAAGTTCGCAGCGGGGCAAGGACAGAGATGCCAATCTTTAGTTATAGAATAAGAGGATTGTTTGAAGACTTGAATGTGCTGCCTTTCAATTCATTTTACCACATTTGCTCACTGACCTGAAAAAAATAATATTAGTGTGTCTGAAATCTAATTGTGCTTGGGTACAGTTAACTAGAACACTTGCTGCTAGCTGAATGCCAAGAAACGCATACAGCAAATATTGATTCTTGCAATTCCCAAAGGAAAAAGAATCAGCTTTTCATCAGGTGCAAGGATTTGATGCTAGCCAAAAGAAAAAGATAAATTTCACAAGAAAACTCTTTTCTGAGTAGTTTTTAGAGTGGATATGCAGGTGTCTCCTGCTGTCGAAGACCTTGAACCAGGAAAGCAGTTGAGTATAAATCTATCTTGTTGAGGAAAGTACTTAAGCACAAATTTAATTTTTAAACTCAAGTGCAAAACTGTCTTTCTGGAAAAGGTGGCAAATATTTTATGACTTCCAAGGGAACCTCACCCCAGCAAAACCACACATACTTTATGTCTGTAACAGGCTTTGTAAATAGTTTACCACTTAAAGACATGAAGCTGTTGACAAGAAAGAGGGGAAGTGATAAGAATGAACAAAAGGAGGAAAAGGAATGAGAAAAAGGGGAGCTACAGAGGTTTTCAGTCATAAAAAGAATTCCAGTCCTTTATACTAGATTAGTACACATGTTTTGGAAGAATGAAAACCAGCCTTTTTTTTCTGTAGAGGGAGTGCTGGTAACAAACCCATTTACCAGCATTTGTCACACAGTAATACCACGATCTAATCCACTATGACATATTTTGAGTGACTGAGACCAGTATACTAAAAAAGTTATGATAAGATTTACAATGCTAAATGTCTGGGATGTGAAAGCAAAATTTAATGTTTGTGATATAAACAGTGTCACAAGCCTTATTATAATTATGCACCAAAGCAGATTGAGATGAAGATTTTACTAACACATCTAAACTGACCTTTCTTTGCTGATTTAGGCCAGCAAAGAAAATCATTCACAGATTCATGCCTTTGTGCTAAACAGCACTGAGAGAAAAGAGGAAAAAAAGAAAGGCAGCAATAATAAAAAGTAAAATTTTTTTTAGGTTTACATGAATCTTTTATCCTTCTGTCCAAGGTATTGATAAATAAATATAATTAATAAGCATATGACCTGCTCCTGGACAAGTTACTGATCAGCCACTATCTTATGAGAAACCCTAGTAGGGAAAACTTTCTTTTTAAAGGTAGGGCAAACAGTAAACTTCTGCTTACCAGTCATCGATGTGGAGACAGCAAGTATCCATGACCTTCTTTGAAGCTGAGAGAAGCAGATGCTTACATTTCTGAAACTCTTGTCACTGGGTCTTTATTCACACTCAGACAAACAGTATTAGCCCAAAGAGCTAGTTCACATGCCTTAACAGCCCTCTTGTGGTCCTTGGGTGGGGTGGGATTTTCCAGAATTCTAATTTAGCCTCATATCAGTCACAGAAACCTGAAAGTTTTATGTATCCTCTGAAAATTTCTTAATGATGTATATATGTTTATATATATAGATGCACTTAGATATATTTAAGTTTTATTAAGTGTTGTTGTGATTTGTCATAGTACTTGGCCCAAGTGGCTGTGATCTAAACTTGCATACTGCATGGTTTATGAATGCTACAGCACTCTCACTGAATGCTAAGGAATGCTAGTAAGAGGCTCACAATACTTCATTTCTTGCTTGAAGACCAAGCTCCTAGAGTCAAGTAATTGTCAGAAGTAATAATTAGAGAATCATTGCCTTGCTTTAAAACAAAATCTATGGGTTTAAAACAGCCTCCCTGTGGGAGGGCAAGAGCATAGAACTACTTCTTGGAAGATGCAACATTGTAATTTTAGGAAAGGGATGATATAGCAATTGTAGGGGTTTAGATTCAGTGATCCTCAAAGGCTTCTTCATGGTCTGTTATTCCTGGCCCACATATGTAAGGAGAAACCTGTAAATATCGCCTGAATGAATCTGAATGGCTCAAAAAGCCAAAAGGCAAATGAAGGTGGCGTATCGATATAGATCATATATAATTTGTGTAATAGTTCTTTGAAACAGTCTTGACAGTTTTTGGTATCTGCTACATGAATTTTGAACTGAGGACCACTAGTATTGTATCGATAACAGGAATTTCACTGTTAGTCATTCTAGTACTGTCAATGTACTCCTAGTTACTTTTACTTTTTTTTAATAATTGTAGTAAAATGGCAGCTGTTCCTTCATGGGAGTGCAATATGCTGGTAGGTTCTCCTGGGTTTCAGATGTAGGGTCATGACTGATACAGTAAGAGATGAAATTCATGCTTAAGGTTCTTTGTCTCTGGTTCTTTTTTCTTCCCACAACAGAAACAGATACTTGTTTGAAAATCTAAAATCAGACAAGGAAATAACAACTGCATTGGCTTATTGCAAATCATCACCTGGGCTTATTGCATACATTAGTAATGAATCAAGTCTTCTAAATTAAATTTCTTAGGCTTTAATAGAATCAATTTTGTATTGGTTCAAAATCTTTTCCACTCAATCTTTCAAGTGAAGTGGAACAACTTTTTAAAAAACAAACTAAATGCAAAAGGAAAAAAAAGTAAACCACAGCACTTTTCTGACAAGCTCTTTGTAATTACAATGGCAATATTTTTTTGAACTGTAAAATTTGTGTTTCTCCAGAATATTTTCAGAGCCACAAATTAGAGGGTGTTGCATACCATTATTTGATCTGAATAGAAGGTGACATATTTCAATAGATACTCAGTGAAAATTTCCTTGTGTCCATGTACATTCCCATGGCAGTCTAATGAGCTGCAGTATATACAGTATCTTAAAAAAAAAAAAAAAAAGATATTTTTCACTGAATTCTCTGCATGCAATGTCATGTACCAACATTTGTCCAGCACTGAGTTCTCCAACTGATTAATAATAAAAGGTGGGGATTTCCTATTTTTCTTGTATGTCAGTGTGGGTACAACTTTATGAGGACTGCTAATATATATTCCACAACTAGTGTGTTATAAACTTACTCTGGACAGGAAGGGGGTTTTTTTGTTCACTCTGAACTTTGTAATCTCCTTTCACTAACTACAGCACTTTCTATATTTATGGCACAATTTCTGTTGTTTTATAGGTTCTAAGACTGATTTAATGTCTTAAATTCAATTTGCCTATTAATTTCCAAAGCTGTTTGTTCTACATACTACAAAGTAATAACAATTATATCTATTGCATAATAAAAATCGAAGGGAAAAGACAAAACTATCTTTCCTATAAAGATTTTCAGTGATTAAGCTGTTGAGATTTCACTGTCTGTAGGAGAAATAAAGTACCTTGGGGAAAGATCAATGCATAAGAGGAACAACATACCTGAAAGCCTTGGACAACATTAGCTTGTGTTTCTAGAGCTGTTCCAAGCCTGGCAAAATCTTACCCATATATCGTAGATGTGTTGTTTTATAGAGAGTGTAAATTTAACTTTGAAACAAGGAAAAGAGCAGCTTCTTTATTGCTTGGAGACTTTGAGTCAAGATTGGTACCTTTTTTGACAGAAATATTACAGCTGTTACGTTCATGCAGGCTCTAGTACTAGGTCATGCTGGTGAGTATAATGTCTTTTTTTGAGACATCCCAGTTTTTACTGTGTCTAGCTAATGAATTGGTGATGTCTGAAATCTCTAGTGTGTGTTGCATGGCCTTGTGTGTTTGAAGCGTTAGATGGTACTGTGTTGTTATTGGATAATAGCACTGATAGGCTCTTTTTTCCTTGGCGCAAAATCTGCTTTTCCCTTTTAAGGATTTCTTCAAAGCTGTTTCATAAGACTTTTTCTTAGGTGGAGTTTCCATAGTGTTGTTTTGAGAGATTGGTTCCATTGATTTTTTTAAAGAGCTGTCAGGCTTTTAGAGTCTTGTTGGCTTTTTTCTAAATGCAATGCAAGAAATAGCAAATGAGAACTAGTCAGTAGGTACTTTTTAAAAGCTGTGATTGACATTTCCCTGACTTTACTGAGACCATTTCTATGATTACAATTACAAGAAAACCCTGATTTTTTTTTTTTCCCTTTCCCCCCCAAAAAATATTCCTTCTGAGGCAGTGACAGTTCTTTTAAAACAGTGGAAATGGAAGAAAACCTTTAATATAATGTTGTTACTAGGAAAAAGTGGAAATATAAAAATGTATTTAGGCAGGATATTAGAAGGAATTTTCAAATAGTTAATCCTAGAGCAGTCTTTCAATGGGAGCAACAGGCACTAAAACCTAATTGTTCTAGAAATTAAAAAGATGAGTTTGCAAAAATTTTGAGGTAAGTGCTTTCAGGAGAATTCTCTGTTGCTGGTCCATGAGGCTCTTACTGGTGTTCTTAAACAGAGTTCAGATCAAATTGTTAGTAATAAACAGAATAAATTCCAAAATTGTCAAAGTGGCTCAGCACTAAACTCTCTAGAAAAACAAACTCTAGAGAGGCCCATACCAAATGCTTTAGAGGGAGATATTAAAACCTCAGAGGAGAATGTGTACCTCATATCACATTGAATCCTGGTTGTTAATATGTGTGATGGGCTTTAACCTTCCAACGTGAGATTTAGTATCTTCCAAATATACAAACTGCATAGCTCTGATAGACAGACTAGAGAGCCTTTGTTTAGAAGTGAGCAAGGAGACCTCCTACTCCTGTAATATAATTTTGCAGCTGTTTAGAATTACTTTGAATATTTGATATTAGTGCTTGGATTTATTAAACATTTTTATGTGTAGAACTCCAATTGCTGGGTAAAAGCATTGGGGTGATACTATTTTAAGAATGAAAGACAGAGAAGTTAGGTATGTTGTCTCTAATACTGTCCTGATTGTTACCTATTAGTAATACCTGGCTTCTAAGTAATGTCTCTGCCCTTGTAGCATGGAGGCCTTTATCAGGGAAATTAGATACATTATTCTCTCTTCCCTCATCTTTAAAATAAAGGGAATGCTCCCTCTTGTCAGATCAGAGACAAAGCTGGGAATGGAGGGTAGGATAGCATTCCAGTGTCCTAGGACAGTTCATCCACACTGTCTTTAATGCGTTTGGGAGATTGAGTTGCAATTTGCACCATCTCCTGTGGTGTTCATGGGCTAGAAGAGCTCCCAAGAGAAGCTTTTTGTTTACGCCTTCAGACCTTTCTATGGAGTTCTAGTTTCCTTTTATATGTGGTATGTCTACTTTAGCTATTTCTTTTACTAGCCTGTTTGTAGAATAAGTGGATTTTTACAGTTCTCACATCTTGAAACGCAGGATTAAAGGTTAAGAATTTATTGTGTTTTGGTGGGATTTTTTTCAACTGTTGTGGTTTGAGCCCAGAAGGCAACTGAGCACCACGAAGCCACTCCTTCACTCCTTCCCCCTAAGGGATGGGGTAGAGAAAATAAAGCGAAAGGCTCAGGAATTGAGATAAGGACAGGGAGGGGTGATTCACCCATTATGGTCATGGGCAAAAGACAGATCTGTTAGGGGAAGGGAAAAACCATCCATTTAATTCAAACACTAAAAAACCAACACTTAACAGAGAGACTGGGACAGTGAGAAGCATTACCTTCCCACACCCCTCCCTTCTTTCCTGGCTCAGCTTTGCTCCAGATTTCTCTACCTGCTCCTCCTCAGTGGCACAGGGGACAGAGAATGATGGGTTATGGTCAGTCTCACTGTTTCTTCCTCCTTGGTGGGGCGGGGAGGACACTCCTCACATTCTTTATCTGCTGCAGCATGGTGTTCCTCCCATGGTAGACAGTCCTCCATGAACTTTCTCCTGTGCGAGTCCTTCCCGTGGGCCACAGCTGTTCTCGAGCTGCTCCAGTGTGGATCCATCCCATGTGTTGCAATCTGCCTATCACCAAACTGCAACAGCCGGGGCTTCCTCCCATAGAGTCCTGGCCTTATTTAGGTGCAGTCGCCTGATCCAGCGTGGCGTCCTCCATGGGCTGCAGGTGGGCATCTGCTCCACTGTGGACCTCCATGGGTGTCAGGGGGGCAGCCTGCCCTCTCACCATGGGCTGAAAGAGGGTCTTTTCACTGGCACACCTCCCCCACTTCCTCCTCCTTTCTTCCTCTGACCTCAGTCTTCATATAGATGTCCTCCTCACAACTCCAACTCCTCCTCCCAGGTTCTCCTTCTTAAATACGTTATCGCAGAGTCACAGCCACCATCACTAAGTGGCTCGGCCTTGGCCAGAGGTGGGTCTGACTTGGAGCTGGGGGAGCTTCGAGAAGCTTCTCACAGGGGCCACCGCTGTAACCCCCCTCCCCCACTACCAAAAATCCCTGCCACACGCACGAACTCAGCACATTAACTGAACCCAAGAATTAGTGACTTACCTGCAACTTCTTCTGTAAAAAGTATTGATTAGTCAAAGTAAATAAATATGGTGTGTCTCTCAAAATACATATATAGCATGTAGCAATAGTCTGAACCTCATTTTGGTTCATATTTTTGTAAAACAAGGGGGGAAAGTTCCTTGTTTCTCCCCTGAACTGAGCTATGGTGTTCAGATCTGCACGTGAGGCTTCACTCTCCTTTACTTTAAAGATAGTAGAGGTTTTTTTGGGGAGAAATCTGGAACTTGGGAGAAAAGTTTCTGAAATTTGCCTTGCAGGAGGAATTGATGTTTTATTTTCTAGTTGGCAGTATTTAGGCACATGTCCTGGTGCAGATTTTGAAACCAGAACAAATTTATGTATTCTGAATTTCATGTGGTTAATATCCCTAGAAAGGTATGTGGTACTGGCTCCAAATCTTTTATTCTGATTCCAGGGCAATATTCCAGGCCCTCTGTGTTTGCTTTTCTCTGTGGATTCTTTGTGGGGATTTTTTACTGTGGGGAGTGTTTGTTGGTTTTTGGTTTTGTGATTTGTTTGGGTTTTTTATGTCAGCTTCCTATTTAGATTTTAGTAGTGTTCTTGTGGTATCAGGATGTCTATAAAGAATACCAAATTATACACAGCTCAGAGCATGACACCTAGTCTGCTTTGTGTGTTGTAGCAGTTGGACATAGAATTTTACAGGTCTAGCTCCTGAGGAGAAAAAAGGAAGAGGAAGGATGCAGACATCAACCCACAGATCTGAGAGTGCTTGAGAACCCAAATACATAAGCCACTATTGTGAGAGCCTGGAGTTCCTTGCAGTGAAGTAAATCTCACAAGTTAATGACATGACCTTAATGATCATGTACTATGTTATTTGGCAGATAGGATGACCACTTTTTTGATTGTTACTGAATAGCTGGCAGATCACTTGAAAAAACGTGTATAACTTCTTAGTGTGTTTATCAGTATTTGTAAGTTACCAGTGCCCTGAAGCTGCTTGAATATACAAGAGCTTGAATACGCAAGAGCATGTGGCTTCATGACATGCATATTTTCACATCTGTTGGTTGCCAGTGTGTGACTCAGAATGGATGCTATTCAGTTGTGTGGGAAGGGATGTGTGGGTTGAAAATTACCAACATGACTAAGTGGAAGGTGTGAAGAAAGATCTTATCATGGCCCAGTCCAGCATTCTTCTTGGGCTATAGAGTATGTTGTAGAGCAGTTGACTGGTTCCCTGTTATGTCTAATCTAGATCATTGTTGCTAATACTGTCAGCTGAAGTAAGTAAAACCGTAAAATTAATCTCCCCTGTTGTGGTTTGTACTCAGCTGGTAGACAATCACCACATGGCCGGTTGTTTACTTCCCCCCCTCCCCAGTGAAACAGGGGAGGGACAAAAGAAGAAATTCGTAGGCTGAATAAAAAAAAATTTACTAATAGTAGCAAAACCAGCACTAGCAATAGTAAGTCCAAAACAGGTAAAATGCAGCAGTGGCTTACCGTGTGTGGCGACAGGTATGCAGCCTGTCCCCCCACAGCAGCAATCCAACCGCACCAGATGATGCGTGAGACAGCACGTGTCCGCCTATATACTGAGCATGATGTCATATGATATGAAATACTCCAATGATGGATCCGGACTCAGCCCTCTAGCTGTGCTCCCTCTCAGCCTAAGGAAAGTTAACTCTATCCTGGCCAAAACCAGGACATTCCCCAATGCTATTCCCATGATAGGTACTCCATGAAGCTACACCAAGCCGACTTTTGGCATATTATCTTTTCTCACTCTTTCCTTCCTGTCCATCCCTCTGTTGCCTGAGTGTTTACCTCCTGTGCCTTTTTACATCCATCAGTAAAATGAATTGAGGTAAATAAAAGAAAAATATTATGTTGTTAGAGTGAGTACTGTTCTAGTGGTGTAGTAAAACTGTGGATGTCATAGCAAATACTAAACCAACATCTAGTGAAAATCATATCCTTTGAAACTCCAAAAACACCCCAGGAAACATTTTAAATCACCATCCCCAGTAAAAACAGGACAGAAATTCCAGGGAAAAGAACCTTAAGTATTCTTAAACTAAAGTCTCATTAAATGCTACAGTATCTGTATACTTCGGCTCTCTGGGAAGGGGAGATCTATCCATGAAATGCATGGCAAATCTTGCAAGTATTGTATCAAAACAGGTGTAAAATTCTGCCATGTTGCTAAGAGTGTTATATGGGCTTACAGATGGGGAGGTATGCTGATCTCACCTATGACAGTGGGTATCACGGAGATACAGTGTGCTCACACCTATGTAACCAGAAGAAGAACTGAATGATTAGTTAACCAAAATTTTATTAAGGCTTGGGGTTTCTTGGTGATTTTTTGCAGCAGAGAGTTGTCAGCTGGATGTGGTCATCAGCTGCTAGTTAGTATTCAAGCCAAATAGAAAATTAGCAGAAAGATGACCTGCTCACAATAACCAAAACAAAGAGCTCTTGATCCTTTTGTGGACAGTGTAATCTATTTTATACTGCAGTTTCCCATCAGTAAAATGGGAATAATTGCATTCTGCTGCCCACAGGGTTGTTGTGAGGGTAAATACATTGCAGGTTACAGAGTGTTCAGATGCATTGGCCAAGAGAGCTGTAAAAATACTGGGAAAGAGAATAATTTTCCCAGCAAATTAGGCAAGTCTGCAGCAGAGACAGGAATGTGCTAGTCAGAGACTTTGAAATTCACTTCTCACCCTACATTTAGATTGAGTGTACAAGTAACAGTAACATAAATTCAGCACAAAAGCAGGTTTTGCTGGTTTTGAACTGGCTTTGTACTGGCTGCAGAGATTATTATGACACTTTCCTGACATCAAAACCATTACAATTTCATGGCAGCAGAGAAGCTGTCCATAGCTAAGCTCCCCTGGACTACACCAGCACACACAACTATTTCCTATTAGTGCCTTGAAGCTGCAAAATGGGTCTTTAGTGTAAATGAATCTTATGCTTTGTGGGGTTGGGGGAGATCCTTGTCTGTGTTGGCCTAGCTGGGGGACACTATGGGCTCCTTGAAGTCTTTATTTCCAGGAGAAAATGTCAGAAGATGACTACATGTTGAGATACTGTAGTGATATGGAAACACTTATGGTTTTAGATTTCTTGTTATGCCACAGACAATTTTAAAAGTTCCAGGGCAAAGAGGTTCCCAGAGTTGTGATGACTTTTAGGGAAACTCACAAAAGGTAATATATCTTCCATGAATAGATTTCAGGGGACTGGGAGAATAGATTTCAGGATGCATGAATAAGCCTTTCCATTGATTTCAGGGAATGCAAGTGAAAGAAGAATGTGGCCAGTTTTGCACAGAATGTGCTAAGTGCCTTTCTAACAGAATTTGCAACTGCTAGTGTTTTCTCACCTCTAAACCTTGGCTGTATTGGCAGGTTTGCCAGGGAATACTTCGCACACTGGGTCAAGGTGAAATCAAAATAAGAAATCTTTGCTGTCCCTACTGTGAGAGGTTCAACTTGCTACTATTTTTCCTTTTGGCAGGAGCTTGGAACCCACTGTATCCAACAAATGCAAATGATGTTGCTAATTTAATTAAGCAAGCCACATGAAATCAGGAAAATTACAGTCCATGGTCAAGAGCAGTTTTTTATTTATTGGAATTACATCAATAGCTAATTGAAAAATATTACATAATTGCTTTTGGTCATGGTTTAACCCCAGTATGCAGATTATCCCCACACAGCTGCTCACTCACTCTCTCTCCCCCTGCCCCAGTTAGGTGGGAGAGGGGCTCAGAAGGGTAAAAGTGTGAAAGCTCATGGGTTGAGATAAAGATGGTTTAACAAGGAAAGCAAAAGCTGAGTGCTCAAGCAAAGCAAAACAAGGAATTCATTCACTGTTTCCCATGGGCAGGCAGGTGTTCAGCCATCTCCAGGAAAGCAGGGCTGCATCATGCATAACAGTTACTTGGGAAGACAAACACTGTAACTCTGAATGTCCCCCTTCCTCCCTGGTCATTTGAGATCAGATGTTCTAGCTGTGTCAAATCCCAGCTGTGCACCCTCACCCTACTCGCTAGTGGGGCATGTGAAAAGCAGAAAAGGCCTTGACTCAGCAATAACAAGAACATCCCTACATTATCAACGCCGTTTTCATCACAAATCCAAAACATAGCCCCACATAAGCCGCTGTGAAGAAAATTAACTCTATCCCAGACAAAACCAGTACAACAGAAGGATCTTTATTATGGCAGAATCTGAGTATTTAATGAACTTTCACATGTTTATCTTTGGCTGGGATAGAATTAATTTTCACAAGAAGCTGCCAGGCACAGCCAGGATAACTGACCTGAACTGGCAGGGGATGAGCAGGCTAGGCATAGGTTTCCAGGTGGTGCATCACTCACTTTGTATATTCCTTTATTAGTATTATTGTTATTATTATTTCTTCTCTCCTTGTCTTGTTTTATTAAACTGTTCTTATCTCAACCCACAAGTTCTTTGCCTTTTTCTTCCAAGTGAGTGATCGAGTGGCCACATGGTGCTTAGTTGCCAGCTGAGCTGAAACCATGACACTATTGTAAATCTGAAGGATGATGAGAAGGGTCAGAATTTTTCCAATTTAATCACAGGGAAACATGTTGCTTCTAGCTGACTGCAGTTCAAGTTATAACCAAAATATAATGCTTTTGGACTGATATCCCATTTCTTATGCAAGTCAATGTAAGATGTAATGGAAAAAGTCAAATCTGCAAAATCTTGTGACAGAGTCTAAAGTGTCTTTGGCTCTGAATTTGAGATGCTGGGAATGAGGCTTGTGATTTCTGCAGCACAGTTTTGGCTCTTCTCTCATCAGTTCCTGGCTTCTAATGGCCTGTTTTGTGCTTCCCTCCTTCCTCTTTTCTTGCCCAACAATAAAACATGTGAAGGGTAAAGAAAAGATCAGAAAACCAGAGATGCCCTTTCTCTCTCTTCAGGACTAATTTTCTCCAGTTTATGCTACATTTGTGTCAATTGTCAATACTTGATAACTAAATGCCTTGTATTCCTCCATCTCTAATGTAACAGTTATGCTGCACGTTAACCTGTCAAATATCACAGGCTAGATTTTAATGTGTATTTACTTGGGAATAAGGGTTTGGGGATGGTGTTGGGAGGGAAGGGGAAATGCTGAGCAACGTCTGGCTTGATTTAGCAATTGAATATGTCAGAACTTCAGAGTGGTGGTCTTTCCACATTAGAAAATAAGTTGTGATACACTAAATATCTGCTTTCTGGCTGTTCTGTTGCCTCAGTTCAATACAAATGCTCACTTGCGGTGACTCCAGTGCAATCACTGTGATCAGACTTTGCTTAGGCAACTGTGGAATCCAGGCTAGCATCGTTAGGACATTATTTGCCCTCACATGTTGATCTGCCATCATGACCATCTGCTTTCCCATCTCCTCTGGTGCAGCAGATTAGATGTACAGCAAAAAAAAAAAAAAAAAAAAAAAAAATCCAGACCTTGAAATCACTAGTGGGAATGTACAGCTCTTTCTGACAAGAAAGTGCAGTTGCTTGCAGATCACTGGTGATTTAGCAGAATTTTGCACCTACACAAGTAGTCACTGTTGTTCAGTGGAAAAAATGAAAATGCAGTGTTCCAGAGTTCAGGTTTTGTGTCATATTAACCTGTGGCACAAATGCTGGCTGACAAGTTCTTTGTGCAAACACTGTCAGCCCCTGTGTAGTTGTAACCTGTGCTTCTTTGGTTGGTAGTCTCAAGGACCAGGTATATTTTCTATTCCTATATGATTTGGGGCTATTTGAGCAGCACGAGACTTCTCATTTCAATTCCCATATCTTTGTTCTGAGGCAAAACCATAATAGTTCACAGAATTTCAGAATGATTGAGGATGGAAGGGACCTCTGGAGGTCATCTGGTCAAACAGGGTCACCTAGAGCTGGTTGCCTGGGACAGTGTCCAGACAGCTTTTAAATATCTCCAAGGATGGAGACTCCACAACTCTGGACAACTTGTGCCAGTGCTTGATCACCCTCACAGTGAAAAAGTTTTTCCTGATGTTCAGGAGGAATGTCCTGTGTTTGTTTGTGTTGATTGCTTCTGATCCCATCACTGGGCACACTGAAAAGAGCCTGGTTATGCCGTCTTTACAGCCTCCCTTCAGGTATTTATATACATTAATAAGAATCCCCCAAAAATGTTCCCTTTTCCATGCTGAACAGTCCCAGTTCTCTCAGCCTTTCCTCATAGGAGAGATACTCCAGTCCCTTAATCATTTTTGTGGACTCTCTAGTATGTCCATGTCTCTCAGTGTTGCTCCTGTCCTAACGCTGCGTACTACAACTTGTTGCACATCATCTTTCTCTGCTATTAAAGACACTCAGCTTGTCTTTTCAGGTATGAACAAATATGTGTCTATTTTCCTTTAGCTGTTTTCTATGGAGTTAGCACTACAACTCTTGGCAAGGTTTCTAGGCGTTGGTAGACTCGGATGCAAATCCAGCTTAAGCTTCTTGTGGTTGTGTGTGCATGTGATAGGCTTCAGCACAGCTGAACCATCTGACCATATAGGTGGGAACTTCTGGTGCCAAAACTAGGAGGTACTAGTTCTTGCTCTGAAATCACAAGATACTCCAGTTTGGTGATGAGATAGACTTATGTCCTCATCAGTAAGCCATAGGCGGGGACATATAAAACGTGCTTAGGTGTTATGTAGGCACTGACAGCATTTAAAGAATTTTTCTGAAATGCTTCCTTTGCACTAGTGGATGGGTCTAACCCTTAAAGCTTGATTTCTTCATAGATAATCAAAGAGGATATTTAGGTATATTTGTTGACTATCAAATGAGAAAGGAGAGGGAAACATTTAGTGCTACATTCTGCAGGTTGTGCCACTGATCAGCTGCTCCTACAGACTTCTCTGTGTTTCCTTCAATATACAAAAAGATCAAACCTGCAAAATAAACAGTCAGGTGAGCACTATGTGGTGAGTTAAGCTAGGCTAATTGTTGGGCACTCACTAAGCTGCTCTCTCACTCCACCTTGTAAATAAGAGAGGCGGTGAAAATGGGCTGAAAAAGCACATGGGTTGAGATAAGGACAGACAGATCACTTACCAGTTGCCATAATGTGCAAAACAGACTCGACTTGTGGAAAATTAATTAACTTATTGCCAATAAATAATGGAGTAGGACAGTGAGAAACAACAACAAAACTAAAGCCACCTTCCTTCTACCCCTCCCTTCTCAACAGGCTTAACTTCCCAACTTTTCTACCTCCTCCCACCAGGCGTCACAGGGGATGGGGAAAGGGAGTTGTGGTCAGTTCCTAATGCTTCATCTCTGTTGCTCCTTCCTCCTCACGCTCTTCCCCCACTGCAACGTAGGATCCTTCCTATGGGATATAGTCCTTCATGAACTTCTCCAACAGGGGTCCTTCCCATGGGCTGCAGGGGTCCTTCAGAAACAGACTGCTCTAGTGTGGGTTTCCCACAGGCCAAAAGTCCTGCCAGAAAACTTGCTCTGGCATGGGCTCTTCCCCGCAGCTAAAGCTCCTGCCAGGAGCCTGCTCCATTGTGGACTCTCCACAGGCTGCAAGAAGCTTTCAGGACATATCCACCTGCTTCGGTATGGGGTCCTCCATGGGGTGTAAGTGGATATCTGCTCCACTGTGGGCTTCTATGGGCTGCAACCTGCTTACCCATGGTGTTCACCATGGGCTGGGGGGACAACCTGCTTACCTGTGGTCTTCACCGTGGGCTGCAGGGGAATGTCTCTGGCACCGGGAGCACTCTCCTCCCCCTCATTCATTGACCTTGCTGTCTGCAGGGCTTTTTCTCACATTTTCCCACTCTTCTCTCCCAGCTGCTGTTTTGCAGCGTTTTTCACCCTTTCTTAAATATGTTATCACAGAGGCGGTACCAACATTGCTGATTGACTCAGCCTGGGCCAGAAGTGGGTCCATCTTGGAGGTGGCTGGTATTTCCTCTCTCTGATATGGGGGCAGCTGCTTCTGTCTTCTCACAGAAGCCACCCCTGCAGCCCCCTCCTGCTACCAAAGTCTTTCCACATGAACCCAATAAAGACTGTTAAATTTTAGGCAATGAGATTGTCTTTTACAGGATCTTGTAATTATTCTGTCAGTCCTCTAACTTTTGTGCAGCTAAGGGCTCATAGTTTTGAGTTTAATCCACACATAACTGCAGGACTTTAGGAGCTGGAGATCTGAGAAAGAATAACAGAAATGACTAAACTGCTGCCAGTTGTAAGACATCAGAGTTGGCACTGTAATAGTGTGGAATGGAGAGGATCACAACACTAGTTTTTCAGCAGGACTGGAAGAAGTAGAGTGGGAATAAAGGATCTAACTGTGCCCTGACAGAGACACTGTCCTGGTCTGTCTGTGCTAACTTCAATAGCCTAAGCAGGTGTAAGTGAGTTTGGAATAACGCATGAGAGGAATGTGGCAAAGAGCAATTACTTTTTAAGTTAAACAGCTTCTTTAAATATTGCTCTTCAGCCATCCATGAAAGTGTGAGCTGACTCAGGACCAGAACAGTTTACATTTAGAGGTTTTTTTGGTTGGCTGGTTAGAGTTTTTTTTATTTTTTCTTTGTTTTTAGAAGGCTGAGATCAACAATGCCCGTAATGCCTGTATTCAGTATGAGCAGCACCTCCCTTGATTAGTATCCTCACAGAAATCAGGTGAGTCCACTTGAGGGGAGCAGTGACTCACCAAGGTGAAAGAAACCCTGGACTGGAATGTGTTTGGAAGCTTATGCTGCTGATCATGTAAACGAGCTTTCTTTACAGCTGTACTGTTGAAACTGAGATGAGTTTATAAAGCATAGTGTTTCCAACTGAAAAAAACAAACACGTTTTTAAATGTTATTTTAAAACATAAGCTGAAAGACAAGAGAAATTGTCAACAATACCACAGCTTGATGACAGTTATTTTGATCTTTTATATTCTTAGAACCTACTGCAGATAGATTCCTGCAGATGCATCTGTGAAGATTGTAATTGATATGCAATAATCATTCTGTGGGATTGGGAGGAAAATTCTGGGTTGTTTTCACAGTACTGTTTTTTACATGTGTTTATTTTCAAGCATGATTTTCATAGAGAAGAACATTTTACTTACTGTATGGTAGAAATCCATACTTAAAGAGTCAATAGACTAAGATTTTACCACGGCATATTCTAGTTTAGTCATAATGCATTTAAGTATTCAAATATTTTAAGCAAGTATCAGATACACAGAAAATATTATACTCTCTGAGATATGAAAAAAATAGAGAGGATTCCCTGGAATGCTGGAGGTAAAATTTAACTATGTGCTTAAAATGAAATACACAAACAGTACAGGTGATTCAGAATTTTCAGCTGTGCTTTCAAACCTACTTAAGGGAAATGGATAGTTAAATCTTACTAATTGAATGGGAATTGGGTGTCTATATCTCTAAGCAAGCTTTGAAATTTAAGCCTTTATGCAAATTAGATGGGTGAGTCCATTTGTGCTGCACAATAACATTCTGCTCCTTTATTGAATGGAAAGTATTTGTGAGAAGATGCCAGGAAATGGGATTTCTTTATCTTGCAAACTCCAAATCATATTTTGTTATGGAAGTGTTGGAGCTACATAAAGAAAGGAATTTATTTCAGTGGAAATTTTTCATTTCATATTTTCCTTAATAAAATGGAATAAAAATGGAAAATGCAACTTTATACTGAGTTGATATGTTGGAGGAGTAGTTCTGTTGTTCTTCTGTCTCATTTTTCTCCCATCAGTCTCCTCTTCTATATTCAGTGTAGAAAGGGGGCTCACAAGAACTAGAAGTTTAGAAAGAAATGAAGAACATTGTATGCAATTCCATCTGACCTGAATAGAGAGGTTTTAAGGTTCAAAAAAGATGAGGCAATGAACATTTTCATTGTGAAAATGTTGCTATAATTTGAAACACCCCCTTAGCTGCCTTAAAGAAAAGAAATGAAAAAACACACACTCATAGCTAGAACTTTTGGAAGAGGAAAAACGTTTGCAGGCCCTGCTGTACACTGCCATTTTATCTGTATAAAACTCAGTCATGCCCATTTGTTGGGATATAGTGTGCTTCACATGACAGTATTCCAGACATACAGTTCAGTAATTTGTGAAAGTGCGCATTTGGAAGGTTAAAGGTAGGTATCTAAAGCTTTTTAATGTTTGAAATGTTAACTTCAGTTTAGCATCAGTTCTGCTTTTCACTGAATCACTGCATTGTGCTTCTCATTGCAGCATTCTGACTTCCTCAAGAATCACATCGTCTGCTGTTTAGGCTATTCTAAGAATGCAGAGAAGTAACATAACTGTGCAAGCAGAGGGTAGCTTTCAGTTCTAGGCTGCTGTCTTTCTCCTCATTCTTCTTTCTGCTGTTCAACCTTTCTGTCTTGGTTTTGCATAAAAGCCCTGTTGAAGTTTATGAAGAGTTCTTCCAAAGTAAGAAAAATGGTCACCACAGACTGAAGAAAATGTGTCCTTCCATAAATCACCAAGTGTTGCCCTTTCAGTGGTTTTACTTACCTATATCACTTCTTCCTTTTTTCAAATCTCATCAATACTTTTTCTATTCCTTGACAACACAGCATCTCAGACCTCTTATTTTAAAGTAAAGCTATCTACCTTTGTCCCATGTCCTCCTTATATGGATTTGCACAGTCTTTCCTTCCCCTATCTTGTATGCATGTGCTTTCTCTGCTTCTGTTTCTGAAATCGTTTTATTACCTGCATGCCTACACTACCCAGGTGCTCCTGTTACAGATGATGCCATGTATTATCATTGTTTTTTTCACCCTCTAAGGATTAATACAGGGTTAAAGTGAGAGCAAGCATCCCTAGGAACTCAGAGATCTTTTCCCTGGATTATTTATGGTTGGATATAAATATTAGTTAGACTGATGATTCTGTGAAAAAGACATTCTCCCTCCTTTGAATTAATTAGCTAATGCAGAGCTGAAGGTTGTCCAGCAGACACACGAAAAGATGCACCATCTTTCTTGAAATTAAAGAGCTGTGGGGGTAGGTAAACTGAAATTTGTTTACAATAAGTAATCACTCTTATTTTAATATATCAGCTGTGAAGCTGTCAGTTTCTTTGGAAAATAGCTGAGGTCATTTCAAAGTTATCAATTAATTTATTTCTTATTAATTGATGAAGTGGTGGCTGTGGATTTTTAAATAAATAGCATTTTTATTATTTATTTTCAATCTTTCTGTTCAAATTTATTTAAATCCACTACTGCAAGCTGTGGAGCACCTGTGCTATCTGTTTGCATGCTTACCTCAAAGAAACCAACTGTCGCCTGGTTATATGAGAATACTCAAGCAGTGAAAAACTTTTGTATACAGTTATACTGGATATTTCTCCCAACCTGAGGCACTTATCACCCTTTTGATGGATCATATTGTTGTCCCCAAACCAGGGTTTTTCACTCAGTGTACAAAGAGTAACACACAGAGTCGAGATATCTGTATTTATTACGGTTCTGCGCAGAAAAGTGTGCTAGGCATCCAAAGTGGCCAGCACACCTAGTTACAAACACACACCATATTTATCTGATTCTGAACACACAAACACATGGCTTTATATGTAATTATTAGCCAGTATTTTATCGCATTATCATCTGTTGGCTCGTTTTATTTCTCGCTTTCATTTAAAGTCACAGTATCTACCTATTAATGTACACATGCTCAAAGGGTGAGGGGCTTCATGAAGAGGTGGGTAATTTAAGGTATAGAGGTGTGGTTTTCATATTATAATGAGCTAAATTCAACTGAAGGACACAAACATAGGGACTTTCCAAAGCATGGTTTCATATCACCGTTCTGTTGGTCATAAATCTTAACAAAACAATGGTTCTACCTTAGAACTAAGCAACCATAGATTTGTTTATAGCTATAGTGATTCTGGTTACAAAGCAAAAGTTAGATTCTGAGCTGCAGATCGTATGAGAAACATTGCCTTTTTGTCTTTTGATAAATTTTTGGTCTTTTATCCTTTTACAATAATATGGCTGAATTGCTCATACAGTTTGTAGTAGAAGTCTTAGAGGATCCAATTTTGAGTCCACATGTCCAAGACGGTACTTGTAAGGATGATAAGGGAGAGCTTATGTTTTTGACTGTTTTGAGATTAATTTTCAGCCAGCCCATGGCTGTTTGTTCTGTTGTGGCCTGTTGTCATCGGCAGAAGCTTTCCCATTCATGCATGACATGAGAAATATCTAAACTCTCAAAGGAAGTAAAAAGACTCCCTGCAATACTTGTAAACTTTGGATAAAGCCCTGAGGGTCTCCAGAACAGAACCATGTCTTTGATCTTTCGTGACAGGGTTCTTGGTAGTCCCTGCCTGGAGCATAATGGCAGTTTTGAAGTCTTGTGAAGCTGCAGGATTCTCCCAGATTTCTGAAGCAGGAAAATCAGTGAGGGAGTGAGGAACATGAGAAGGTTTGTTGGCATCACTTAGGAGCAGTGAATAAAAAGGCCAGAGTAATTTAGTAGTTTCTCTGTCAGTAGCTGCTTGGATGGTGAAAAGCAAGGAGGAAGACTGGAAAGCCAATAGTACTTTAATACAATAGATGGTGAATGTTCACACTATTGTTTTTCAAAAGGTAAGGCTTTTTAGTGCAGTTGGCCATGAATGATGCAAGTATCAGAAGAAGGAGATGAAAGGTATGCCTGAAAAGCAGTGGACCTGGAGGCTACTCATGCACTATTTACAAATACATGGCCCCCTCCTTCAGAAGTACTCTTAAAGGCATGAACCAACTCTTTTATTATGTTAACAGAACCTATTTGCAGGCCATACCCTCATGTCTGTGTTCACATACTATGTGACACTTCAATCCCCAAGCAATTCACTGAAGTATATGAAATTATTTTAATAAACTTTTTGCTCTTCTGTACCTCATTGTCCTACTAACAGAAGAAAATAAATGGAAAATAATGTCTATGTCATCTCTAGTGCAGTTTTCTCCCTTAAAAAAGAGAAGTGCCAGATGGGCCAGGCAATGATCTGAAGACTTTGCTGGGACTGTAAGCCAAAACTACTGAGGGACTGTAGTGTTTAGACGATGCTGCCGTAACGGGTAATATTATAAAGCTCTAAGACAGACACACAAGATAATTAAAAGTGGCAGAAGTGGTCCCTTAAGAGTATGCTGTTTAATCATCAGCTTCCTATCATCATCATCATCTCACTTTACGGCTTACCAGCAGTTTTGCCAAAGGCTCTTTATATTGGGTATTGTGTTGATGTGCATGTCAAAATGCCAGCAATTAATTTTTGTAGCTAATTTAGAAGGCTGGGTACTTTGCAGGACTTTTGTATATTCAGTTTCAGCACGTCCTTCACAGGGAGAGCTCACTAGTCATTTACTGCTTAAAGAAAAACATGGCAAAACTCAATTAAAAATAAAAGATCTTTGAGAAATGAAGCCTCAGAGAGGGGAAAAAAACAAAATAAATAGGCACTGAACCCTGATTTATCTGCAGAGTATTGACAGGAAATAAGTGATCATTTGGAGCCTTGGCACTGATGGGTTTATTGAAGAACAAGCCAGTATGGATATTTATTTTCTTATATTTTCTTTTTGCATATAGTTTTGTTTAGTTTTCATTGTGAAATGAATATGCTTTACGTTCTTGTTTCAAATATCTCAGAAGCCAAGATGAAAAATCAATAACACATAAAAAAATTGATCAATATAAAATGTTTAAAACACCTGTCAACAAAGACAAATGTTGACTGATAGTTAACATAATAAAGTTAAAATTCTGTTTCTATTTTAATAGTACTTTCTAAATCAGTTTCTGTCATGTATTCCTGTTGATCAAACTCTGGCTTTACTATACGGTTTTTGTGAGTTCAAAAATAACATTACAAATGTGGATAAATATAATTTTTTGTAACATCTCTTGTGTATTTGAATAATTGACAGGATTTTCATCTTCCTATGCATTGTAATCTCCAAAGAACAACGGATTTAAGTATGTGATGAGAATGACCAAGTTTAATAAGATCATTATATTACTTCTGATGTTGCATCCAAATGGAAAGCATTTTGTTGCCATGACTCATCACAATTCACACACTTTCCTAAGGAGTCTTCAGACTGGGCAACAAAACAAACAAAAAAGGCCCACCATCCATTTGGATATTAAATAACCAGGTACATTTTCAAAAGTGCTAAGGATTTCCTGGTAGAATTCATCCATGTGCCTAAATAGGCAGATGGATTTTTAAGAGCTCAGTGCCTGCAGCCCCGATGGAGAATGAAAGAAAACGACCACTTATTTTAGCAGGATATTTTGAAAACCTGTCACCTTCATTTTGTTGGCTGAGTTGAGCTCCTTTGGAGACGTGTCCAATTGTATTGAACACTTTTGGAAAAATTGGCTCTGTTCAAAGCTCTATTTAATTTGTGGGAAATTGGTTTAGTTTTTCTTTGGTTTGTTTGTCAAATTTAAGAAATAATTCTCAAATATAGGTGGATGTTTTTTGTGTTGGTATTTAATGAGTAGCAGTAGAAAAGATTGGGGGCCTTATTATACACATTAGTATTTAAACCATTGTCAACAAAGTGACACTAATTCTCAAATTTACATGTAAATCCATGTTATCAATCATTACAGAGTTTGTGTGAAGCAGTGAGCAGCTGCATTTCCAGATGAAATAAGTAGGCTGCAGATATGCTGAATATTTTGTGCTGATGGTGAGATACAAAAGTCTGGTGATGGAGATTTCCATCTCAGAAAAAACACCCCTTGGGAGGATTTGAAGTTTCATTTTCAAGGGTAAATATTCCCTTCTGCAGAAACACCATTTCACCATGGCAAAGCATCTACACGTTCCAGTAAGCAGATTTTCCAAATTATGTCTTTACTACATGCCTATCCCATTAGCACAGTCACCTTGTCATTCATATCCCTATAATGATCACTTCTGAAACATTTACACTCTGTGTTTGGCTGGCTGGTTGCTGCTTACTCAGTGCAAGATTATTGATTGCAGGCGCTTATTAAGAAAGTACGAAGCAATAAGCTATAAGAGCTGTTGATAGTTCAAAAGGTGAAGCTGGCAATTATATAGGGATCAGGGGGGATTATTGCATTCAGGGCCTAGGTAAATATGACTGATTGCTGTAGCACTGCTGTGATGACTTTGAATTAAAATGTATCATTATTGATTTTTTTGTTGTTTTATTATTGCCTTTTATATCTACATCTTTTTAAGGCAAACAGCCTATTCTACACTACAGCAAGAATATGCTACTGTAATTTACTGATTTATGAATATATCCCTCTGTTACAGTATTTTCATCTCCCGGTACAGGCTTTTTTCTTATTTCTCACTCTGCTGCCACTATTTGAATGACTCACAAATCATGTACCTGATTTTGAATTCTGCCTCTTCCTGTGTTGCCACTGTTACATTGCCTTTAAGGAGTTTTCTTCTAATCATGAAAAGACAATGAAGAGTGTTCAAAGGAATAAATTAAAAACAACAAAAAAGGAGACATAGTCTGGTCCCTTTCTTGTTTGACTTTTAGATCTCCCATGAATTGAGCCTCATTTGAAACTGAAAAAGCAAAGAAAACATAGAAACAAAAGAAATTGTCAAAGCAGGTTACTTTAACATTGAATCAGTTTGTTTCAAGTTGCTTTCTGATAGATGTTTGAGCTTTCATCAGAGCTTACCTGCAAATATTAAATGTATGGCCTTATTTTAGATCCTTTTTTCTGCTATGAATAGTGTTGTTCTGTGAGCTGAAGAAGCTATGTAAAGAAGATAACAGAAAAATGTTGTAGTTAATAAAAAGGCCCTAAATGTGGCAACTGCTTGTGCTTATTTTAAGGAGATCTCTAAAGTCTAGGATACATGTTTAAAACTAATCATTATTTTTCATTAATTTGGTCCTTTCAGAACAGCTGCTTAGCAAGGGCAAGCAGAAAGAAAGCATCTGATGTACAGATTACTCTATGTTTGATGGTTGTGATGCATGGACTGGTAAGACTTCTAGTGTGCATACAAGTGCACTGAAACTGGTAGAGTTATAGTAGTTTAACATGAGTTGAGAATTAGCACTTTTTAAACTGAAATCTGTATAAAGAGATGAAAGCCTTGAGAAGGAGCTGAAATTCAGCTGTGGAATGACTCTGTAGTGATGATAAAACTCTTACTTTCTAGAGTACTCCTTTTCTGTGGGATTTGTGGATGGCTTGGATAAAGAATGTTTCTGGAGCACAGTTAATCCTTCTATTCAATGCCTGCTGCTATGCTAGCAGAGACAAGGTAAATTTCAATTTTGCACAAATTAGTTAATGGAGGGGAAGCCCACACTTCTGCTAGCACATGCAGAAGTATAATTTAATTCTGTGTATGCAGCATCTCATTCTAAAATCATGGTTATACCTCTCACATCCTAGTATGGCTACAGTGGTCCTTTGAATTTGATCTCTGCCTGTTAGAGGACCTTCACTGGGCTGTTAGGTCGATTGCTCAAGATTAAGAAATTCTAAAAGCACTCCTAAGTTCTTTTTGGAATCTTCTGATTAAAAAAAAAAAAAAATCACCTTGTCCATAAAATATTTCTTTCTTTTGCTGTAGCTCTCCAAATATTGAGCTCTTGGAGGTGCAACACAGGCAATACTTGGTCTTGCCCCTTAAAGTGTCATGAAAGTATAATTCAGTGCTTTTGATGTCTAGAAAATGCCACTCTGTGTATCCTGTTTTCTCGAGAAGCAGACAGTACTTTGTAACCTTTATTGAACTCTAATACTGTGACATATTTCTGTCTGGAAGCTCTGTCACGGAAAATATTTTAGAATTTGGTGGAATATTGTTTCTTTTAGCAGCGTAGGTTTTATTCTGTTCATTAGTTATGCAGATGGGCTCAAGGTTCCCAGCAATCTGCTTCATAAAGAAGGGGGGGATATGAAGACGGTTTTGGTCATGCTTCACCCACTTCTATTGAACCTTTTTGATGTGTGTTTCTTTGTGCAGGGGACAGTGCACAGTCTCGTCTCACTGCCTTGGCTTGTTCTAGGTCACTAGTGAAGGGTTTTACTTCCATACAATGTGCTTATCCAAAACCCCACAAGAATTTTGTTCACCTGAACAAAATGTATTGTCCTTGTCTTCTGATCCAATTACTTCTATTAACTACAAAGCAGCTATTAACCACAAAGCTACTATATTAACCACAAAGCTACTGTTAACCACAAGAATTTTGTTCACCTGACCATAATGTATTGTCCTTGTCTTCTGGTCCAATTACTTCTACTAACTACAAAGCAGCTCTCTGAAGCTTATATTATTCCCTATTTAATCATGGCAATTCCCGGCAATAAGTTTTGGGAAGCAAAACCATTTTGTTTCCTACTTGCAGGCTGTCTTCATATGCGAAATTCTATCCATCACCTAGGAGAATCCTTCATCCTTCAGCTCATGTCTTGTATCACTAGTCTACAAACACTCCTTAAAGCTTCATATGGGGTTGCTCCAGAAGCTTGTGGGGACTAGAGCCATTGTGTTGGGGGACTGGAACATGGGGTAAGCCTGTTTGCTTTATGAATTTGCAGCTCCACCATGAATCGAATGCTGCTCTACGAGGCAGTTTTTATCTAGAAGATGAGCTTAGTTTTATCAGACAGAGATTGGCTTTTCTACTCTTCTTTAAAAAAAAAGATAAAAATCTGGACTATTTTTTTAGACTATCATCTGGACTGTTTTTTTGTTTTATACTTTAGTATAAGCTCAAGTGTGTCAATTAAGACAATGTGTTACTCTGACTATTATAGAAAATAGAGGCTTAGTGGTGAAATCATAAGAGCTGGTTTTTTGTATATTGGTGAGAATTTGTCTTTCTATTGAAGCTACTATCCCAGTGACTGCATCTTTTTGCAGGCAGGCAGGCATATGATTTTTTCTACACATATTTTCAGTCTGAATCTAGAAGTGATATAACTTGCTTTCAGAAAAGTTATTTGGCCAGTTTACTAGGAGAAACATGGTGCTTACACTAGTTGTGTGCATGGCTTCTGACTGGAATTAGCAAATCCTTGGACAGCTTGAAGTTCAGTAAGAAAAAGGGCTGTGTAGATATATTGCCAAAGTGATATACAGAAAAGCTTGCTGGTATTTTCTCAAAAAAAAAAAAAAAATCCTTAGGAATTAAAATATTTTGGCAAAAGTATAACTCTGATAAATATGCCAGTAGTGATAATCTTCTCCTAGATTCTTGACTCCAGGGTAGGATTTCTAGTTGGAGGTCGGGGGAGTACTAGGGGATTGGTAGTTTAACCACTGCACTGGTTTTTGAGAAACTCCTACTTAGATTGGGTTTTTTTTCTTTCTCTGCTCCAGACTGCAGACTTGGATTTCAGGGGTGGTCTTATTTCTGTAACATTACAAAGAAGCAGACTACTACTGGCTTTAGAACAGTTTAACTACTCCGTAGTAACCACACTCATGGGATGTCTGTCTTTAGAGGTAAATTGGTTTTGATTCATTGTGAGATAGTGGTATGCCTGAAAGCAGCTACCAAGCATGCTAGCATAGATTAAGTAGATTGGCCTTAACTGGTGTTAAACTCTTTGGGTAGTGGTATTGTCATTGTCCTACCTCCCAGTAGCTGTTCTGTGTCTTTCTCTCTGTTGTGGGGATGAGGGAAATGTTCATTGATTTTGACATCTTGAGAATGGGAACATTTGGAAACCCTGAAAGCTTTGAGATGGGAAACAGTTACTGCACAGGAGGAAAAAAGAACGGTGGGTTTGATCTTCTTCAGTAGAGCATGCCAGGTGTGAAAAATCTTTTATGAAGGCCACAGCTTTTTTCAAGAAAACTGTTTAAGAAAACTCTTAGGAAGTGTAACTATGACCATGTCTCCCCCTGTTCTCCAATCCCAATGTGGGCAGCAAGAGGGATGTTGAATCAGGAAAAAAGAGCAAACCGGCTTACTCATCAGCTTTGAGTTTGAACCGAAAGTTTATTTAGTGTCTTTGATGCGATAATTTCAGGTTGTCTTGAAAGGCTCTAAAATTCTTAGAGACCAAGGGTGGATAGTCAAGTGAGTTTATTGTCCATGGGATTGGCTATATTTTGTGCCTGTAACATCACTTCATATTAATAAAATGTACCTGCTTCCATTCCAAAATGCTTCAGCAGTGAACCAGAACATGCTTCAACTAAATTTTTATAACCTATGGTAGGTTGACCCTGGCTAGACGGCAAGCGCCCACTAAAGCCACTCTATCACTCCCCTCATCAGATGGGCAGGAGAGAGAAAATATAACAAAAGGCTTATGGGTTGAGATAAGGATGGGGGTATCACTCAGCAATTACTGTCACAGGAAAAACAGACTCCACTTGGGGAAATTAGTTTATTTTCTTACCAATCAAATCAGAGTAGGGTAATGAGAAATAAAATCTAAATCTTAAAATACCTTCTCCCCACCCCTCTCTTCTTCTGAGGCTCAACTTTTCTCCTAAATTCTCTACCTCCTCCCCCCCACAGCAGCACAGGGGAATGGGAAATGGGGGTTGTGGTTAGTTCATCACATGTCTCTGCCACGCCTTCCTCCTCAGAGGGAGGACTCCACACACTCTTCTCCTGCTCCAGCGTGGGGTCCCTCCCACAGGACACAGTCCTCCACAAATTTCTCCAGTGTGAGTCCTTCCAACAGGTAACAGTCCTCCATGAACTGCTTCAGCGTGGCTCCTGTCCACAGGGTGCAGTCTTTCAGGAACAGACTGCTCCAGCATGGGTCCCCCACAGGGTCACAAGTCCTGCCAACAAACCTGCTCCAGCATGGGATTCTCTCTCCATGGGTCCACAGGTCCTGCCAGGAGGCTGGTCTTCATGGGCTTCCCACAGGGTCACAGCCTCCTTTGGGCATCCACCTGCTCTGGCGTGGGGTCCTCCACAGGCTGCAGGTGGAGATTTGCTCCACTGTGGATGTCCATGGGCTGAGGGGCAGAGCCTGCCTCACTGTGGTCTTCTGCTCTAGTGTCTGGAGCACCTCCTCCCCCTCCTTCTTCACTGACCTTGGTGTCTTCAGAGTTGTTTCTCTCACATACTCTCACTCCTGTCTCAGGCTGCAGTTGTGCAGGTTTTTTCTCACCCTTCTTAAATGCTATCCCAGAGGCACTACCACTGTTGCTAATGGGCTCTGCCTTGGCCAGTGGTGGGTCCATCTTGGAGCCAGTTGGCACTGGTTCTATCAGACACAGAGGAAGCTTCAGGCAGCTTCTTACAGAAGCCACCCCTGTAGCTTCTCCGCTACCAAAACCTTGCCACACAAACCCAATACATAACCACTACTCAATGAAAATAGTTCTTACTCCAAACAGACCTATAAACTAGGTCAGCCATAAAGCCTGAGGAAGTAAGTTTTTGCAAGAGATACTGCAGAATTTAGCCAATATTTTGAAAGAATGTCACAAAGGTAGGCAAAACCTTTGTGTTCTTGACTCCCTGCATTTAACAGGATTCCTTGGCTTGCTATAAGAACAAGGAGTTGAAAATTATCAGGTTAACATCCCAAACTCTAAACAAATCTTTTATTTCCTTTGGCATGTTTGGATTGCGATTGGGATTGGAACAGCCAGCCTGGGACATACTAATGTAATTAAGAAAGCATTTTCTTAAAAACTCCACTCTTCTACCACGTTGAAATTGCAGGTGGGAGAAATAAAAACCTCTGGTTAGATGTCCAGCACAGTTAGCATGCATCAATTGTCTTTATAACCATATATCTGTGCTCTTCTGAGGCTTCAGTAAACCCCTTAAATGTTGTTCATTGGTGATTCTCATAATTTTGAAGGCATTAAGGAAGTTTAACTGTGTAGCATCTTGAGTCAGCTGCTGTGGATTTGGCTCCAACTGAAGCTGAAACCTGTATGTCTCATGAGATTGAAGGATGAATCTGAGATGAGATGTTGTTCTCTTTCTGATATTCATGCTAGTTTTTGAGGGATGAACTCCTGAAGGTCTGGTTACTTTGTTCAAATCTCCACGCTCGACAGTCTTGCACTTCAGCTATTCTGTGTCCTCTCAACACCTGCTGTTTACAGACTGTTATGGGTTGTGAGAGGGCTGCAGTCTGTCTGTGCCAGAGCCCTGCGTGGGCTGCTGCCGAGAGAGGAGTTCATTGTAGTGTGGTGCTATGTGCAGGATCTTGCCTCCTTTGGTAAGCAGCAGTTGTGTCACCTGTCCCCTATTCCTAAGAGGAACACATCTGGCCCCTCAACTGAGGCCTGGCAAAACTTAGTTCTCTCTGCATTCCAGAGAAATCAGTTTCTTTCTGTACAATGGAAATTTCCCCTGGCAACTCAAGACATTTGTTAAATCCTCTTTGTTTCACATAAGCAGTGCTTGCTTATATCCAGCTCCACCTCTTTGCATTTCTTCTGTAGAAGGAAGTTAATGGGGAAGTTTGAAATAAAGTGTTCTCACCTCCTTCACACCCCTGTGACCTTCACCAAAATGTTCTTAGTTCTGTAGTATGTCTTACCAGGACCCTTGGGGATTTGCTTGGATGCCCAAAACAAGAATAACAAATCCTGTGGTATTTGGGCCTCTCACTGATTATAGTTAGGATGTGGATTCCATAGTAATATTATGCTGAAAGATTTACTAAGGCCAAACCAAAGACCTGTGCTCCCTTTTCAAATCCACATTTGCATTTTCCTCCTGAGGAACAGTTGGTCTATATGGTGAAGGCAGCAGATAAATATACAAGTTGTGTTCTGGAAAAGCCAAAATGCCTATGAATCAGTGAACACCTTCTCTCTCTCAGCCCTGCAGGAACAGATGGACTGGAGGATACAAGACATCAGTAATTTATGAATGGCTGGGACAGTGCTTCACTTAAATAAAACAGCACACAGCATGAAAGACATGGTTTGAGCCTTGTTCCCAGTCCTCCACCACTGAATTCTTCCATGCAGTGTATAAAGGAGTCACTTCTAAGTCCGTGCTTCTAGACTCTTATGAATAATATATTGAAATGTTTTAAGTGTCATTGCTATGAATAGACAGTGGATAGGGCTAAAGAAATTAGTCTCTTACATGTGATGTCCAAACTAATTTCAGTATGTTGGAAGAGTATAGCATGTAGTACTGTTTTGAATGCTATAGCTTGGCAATTTCAAGGAATTGTTCAGATTTTTATTATTAACTTTGACCAAAGTTAGTTTGCTATATGCTCTTGCTTCTGATTGTTTTCACCTAGATGCAGCAAAATACATACTTTTATGCTTCATTTAGATATTTCAGTATCTAATTTTTTGCAATATATCCATTTAAGTGCTGCAGTTGAATAGATTTCTACATAGTTTCCTGTCTGAACTTTTCAGCACTGCTGTAATCTTGTTTCATATTCTTACTCTGCTTAGTTTTTTAATTATAATTGTGTTGTGTAAAAGTGAAATTGAGGCTAATAAATAATTTGTCTTTTGTGGTATATGCACTAAATTACTTTTAGAAAGATTATATTCTGACTCTTCAGATTTTTTTTCCTGAATTACTTTCTCCTATATGCAGCTTGCTCAAGAATGTCATTGACATATCAATACAATAAATAACAAACATTGAGAGCTAATTATTGAAACTTTATTGGTAAACTGATGGAGCAAGGTAAAGCAGACTCAGTACACTTGTGTTATAATGACTGTTGCTGAACTGCATCGCATCTTTCAAGGGGACTTAGTGATTTAAGTAGTATTGTCTCACTGGCAGCCAGTGCTCCAAAGCTAGCTCCTGTCTATCTTGTCTGTTACCTTTTCCCGGAAGCAATTCTTCCAGAAACAGTACAGAAGTGTCAAACATCACTGAGACACAATGTGTGAGTTGGGGACTGGTGCTAACTAGGATTGGAGTGGACTGCAGGTTTGAGACCTGGAATGAGAAAGTGTCTGGCTCCTGCAAGGCTGTCTGGAAAGTTTTGCCGTTCTTGGCCATGTGCACAGGATGAGGCGTATATACCTCTGCAATGGCTCTTGTAGTAATTGCTGCATTTCGGATGGAGTTTTAGCGTTTCAGATGAAGGTCAGTTGCTGCTGGCTTAAAACTTTTGTTATCTGTGTGATTTGTGAGCTCACTGGTGCCAGCTGTATCATTATACTGCTTGGTCCTCTGCTACAGTTTATTGCATGCTGTTCCAGTACTAGTTGCTTGCTCTTATTGTGTGTACTAGCAAGTGGAAAAGTTTAACAAATATTAAGAGTCCTCATTTCCATAGATCCATGTGAAATCAAATGCTAGAAACTGCCCATTGTTCTCATTTCCGTTACCCAGCAGAATTAGAAATTTGTTTCTAATAAGCAACATAAAAGCCACTTAATTGTTTACAGTTGCTGAAGAGGCAATGGTTACAGTTATACAGTGCTTAAATAAGTAAGCAGCATTTTACTAAGACCTGTTATCTTTATCATGCTGTTACTGCATGGAGCCAGTTACACTCTGTATCACTTCTGGGCAGAATGCATCTTTGAGACACACAGAATGAAGCTCTCTCACACATTATTTACCCATGTATGTTTAAAAAAGAAAACAACCCAAAGCTCAAAGCTGGTATGAAATGGAGGTTATATAGAAAACTGAGGCTGCAGTTCCATGTTCACCTTAATCTACAGAAGTACAGGCTCTTACTGAACGAGGTGGTCCCTCATTGACTGTCCTCTTGTTTCCTCTCTTACTTTCCTTATCAAGTTTGTGCATCTCTGTAGTGGCCTCAAGGACAGATCTAATTGGAAACTTATTTGTCACTGTTTATGTTGTGGACAAACGAATGCAACTATGAGTGAGGGCAGAAGGGATATCAGGGCAGTCCCTTCTGATAGCAGCCTGCTCTATACTCAGGGGTACGTGGCTGTAGAACTGTCTCTTCGGTCACTGATACCAGTATTACATTTGAAAAATGAAGTTATTGTTGAATGACTGTTGGTTTTAGGAGACTGCAGTTTTAGCTACTCGGTTGCAAATTCTCAAAAACTAATTTACATGAAGCATTAATTTCATTATATTTTTTAAAATCTTGGAGGGTAGTTTTTTTCACCTAGTCTCCTGTTGAAGTTGCCTTCAACAATATACGCTTTCAAAAATTAAAACCTCTAGAGGATGTAGCCTTGAATTTAGAGACAAATATAATAAAGGAAGTGACAGATATGTAACATTCAGGTGGGATTGGGAGTGGGGGTGGTAGGCAAAAAATGTTCAATGAAACAAGGAGCAGTGTTAAGGGATTATGATCTTCAGTAATTTACATTTGGGCACATTCTTTGTGACATTATAATGGATATGCAGGCACGTAAGTTGTGCTGCTTACACATCCTTTTTCCTTGAGTGTGCCTGATTTCCTGAGGTGAGTGGATGCAATGTTCTGGGGAGCCAGAAGTGGTACACTGTTCTGCATTGTACCATGTTACGTATCAGTTAACAATAAGATGTTTGCTTATGCATGTATCATTACCCTGGGTAGAACAAATCTACTTGTGTAAGAACCAAAACAGAAGAATTTGGTTGATGTCAAGATGAATTCTTGGAACCTATAGACCTATAGATTTTGGTACCCTTAGGTGCATCAAATATATATGAAATATATTTTTTTTAATTGTTAATTCTTATCTGTCATAAAATGGCATGATCAGCCCCTCAACATTCTTTCTCATTTTAACTACTTTTAACTAATTAACTCCCTTAGTTTTGCATTACCTTTATGTTCCTCCATCTAGTTGCTTATGCCATTTCCAGGTCTTAAATGACTATATTAAGTAACATCAGACCTAGTGCAAAACATGGAAAGGCCTTCATTGTTTGAGAAGACAAAAAGTCCACTGCTACAGCTTATTTTTGTCACTTCATGACTACCCACTCTGTCAGAAAGCATGAAATCATCTTGATTCCTAGAGTTTGTGAACCAATGAAGAACACAGTGCTAGAGGGTGGATTTCCTTTGGGCTCTGCAAAAGCACAAACAACATGAAGCTTTCTTTGAAAGCAGCATATCAGATACTCAGATGTTCCCTCTGGGGAAGTGTTGTCATATACCTTTTATTCAGAACTACTTTTCTGGTAGTTTCTGCTCTTAACATTTTCGTAATGAACAAGGTTTTCACCTCCAGTGTGGTTCATGTTAATGGTGGAAGGAGGCACGTCATGAAAATTTTATACAGTTGAATGACTTATTCTGCATAAAACTAATATTGTGGGAGACTGAGCTACATAAAACATTACAGACGCCCCACTCACTGTGTATTTTTTTGCATTCAGGGTCTGCTTCTTTTCTCACCAAAAAAAATCTATTCATTCATTATTTGAGTAGGGTTGGCTTCTGCTTCTTTTTAGCCAAATCCAGACTAAGCCCCACAAGCCAGAGGCCTAATCAATACCACACTAACTGCTCCATTAATCCTTTTTCACTGCTATTTCTCTCTCATCTTTTCAGGAGACTGTTGTTACCTCAAAGCAGATAATTGATTTTTCTAGGTAACAAATGCAGCAGCTTATCAGTGATGTTTCCCACATACCCCTGTACTGCAAGTCCCTATCAGGGTCTGACAGATCAGAGCTGCTTTCTGGTTATTCCAAAGCAGTGACTGTATATTCAGCCTAATGCAAAACACCACAGCTGATATAACTATCAAATAAGCCTAACTGGCTTATACTTAGACTTTCCCACATCAGATTCTGCTGCGAGACAAGCAAATTTGCATGTTCCCATCTGGCAAGGTATTTTACACAAATCATGTAACATATAAAGGGCCTAATTAAAAAAAAAATAGATAAAGAAATTTGCAGCTGGAAGAGTTCTCGGACTTAAAGTTTTTAATTCAGAATCTCATTGTATTCATTACAATTTGTAAACTTAGGTAGATGACAAGAAGTGCAAAGTCTCACCAGCCTTCCTTTCACCATGCTCGGCTATTGATGAGGAGTACAGGAATGTCTAAAATGCTGTTCCCTCACAGGAAATAAAAGCCCACATGAACATCAGAAATGCTGATGACATTCAAGAGTCATGCTGCCTTTCATCTAGCAGTTTAGAAATCGGTATCATTTTGTCCTTAAACCAGCACTCATCCCAGAAGTTTCCCAAGGACTGTGGTGGATTTTAAACTGGGTTCAGCATTATAGCAGGAATCTTGGATGAGGTGCTTAAAAAAGTAAAAGTTCTGTGGCCTTTCTCACGTAGGCAGTGAAATGCATGTAATTCCTTCCTCGGTGTATGCCATTTATGCTCCTTGTGCCTGTTGTCCTAGAGATGTGACAGGTCTGTTACAGATCTTTGATGGGCTGGCTCTTAAGGTGAGGGCTTGGTGGCTTGGAGATCTCTGTTTGCCCAGCTGGGGTTTGCCAGGATGGTAGGTAGCCCATAAAATTCATAGCTCCTGAGTCTTGAACAGTTTGATGTGTACTGAGCATGGATTTCTATGTGAAATGAAGGAGCTTGACATCTTTCAGAAATGCCTATGATGAAGGAAGAAACCCACCATCACCTGGGATGTTGCAGTACCATAGAACATGAAAAACACCACAGTCAACATTGAGAAAAATGACAGTTAACTTCTTTAATTGGCAAGTCAGATCTGGAATATGAGGAGAAACTAGAACTGCAGAAGAGCACTGTTTGGGCAAAATGTTTGCCATGGACTTTTACATGCGATCTTAATACAGCATTATATTTACTGCATGTGGTATTTTGCTGCACTGTAACATTATGAAATACTGAACAAAAATTATTGCTAGATGTATTTTCACATGATGTGATATAACTTGAATACTTTTGTTTAATTTCATTTGACTAATAAGTCTAGATACCAGATTATGCTCCTGTGTAAAGTTCTTATGAATTATGTTCTTGTCACTGAGACTCACTGAACTCAATAGATTTATTTTACATCTGTACTTATGTAGTTGGGGGAGAAAAGTCTTATGCACCTTAGGCAGTGGCAATATGTGCAAGAGATTAAACAAAAGGGGGGAGGGAGAAGTTGCTTGTTTCTTCTTAACTCTGCAGATGGACAATTAGTTTCCAGGTGCACTGGGACCTCTTTTTGAGCAGAGGAAAACAGCTCCTGTGAACTGCTGTGTTCATCACTAAATTGCCTAACAAATTGTTTGACTTTTAATCACAGAATCATAGAATTGTTTAGGTTGGGAGGGACCCTAAAGATCATCTAGTTCCAATGCCCCTGCAATCAGCAGGAACACCTTCCACTAGACCAGGTTGCTCAAAGCCCCGTCCAACCTGGCCTTGAACACTTCCAGGGAGGGGGCAGGCACAGCTTCTCTGGGCAACCTGTTCCAGTGCCTCACTACCCTCATAGTGAAGAATTTCTTCCTTACATCTGATGTAAATCAACCCTCTTTCAGTTTAAAGCCATTACCCCTTGTCCTTACACTGAAGGCCCTTGTAAAAAGTCCCTCCCCATATTTCCTGTAGCCCCCCCTATAAGTACTGGAAGACTGCTATAAGGTCTCACCGGAGCCTTCTTTTCTCTGCGCTGAACAATGCCAATGCTCTCAGCCTGTCCTCACAGGGGAGGTGCTCCAGCCGCTTGATCATCTTCATGGCCTCCTCTGGACCCACTTGAGCAGGTCCATGTCCTTCTGATGTTGGGAACCCCAGAGCTGGACACAGTACTCTAGGTGGGGTCTCACGAGAGTGTAGTAGAGGGGGAGAATCACTTTCCTTGAACTGTTGGTCATGCTTCTTTTGATGCAGCCCAGGATATGGTTGGCTTTCTGGGCTGCAAATGCACATTGCCAGGTCATGTTGAACTTCTCATCAACTAATACCCCCAAGTCCTTGTCCTTGTGACTGGTCTCAATCCACTTATCGCCCAGCCTGTATTTGTTCATGGGGGATTGCCCCAACCTTGCACTTGGCCTTGTTGAACTTCATGAGGTTTGCACAGGCCCAGCTCTCAAGCCTGTCAGGATCTCTCTGGATGGCACATCCCTTCCCTTCAGCGTGTCGACTGCACCACACAGCTTGGTGTCGTTGGCAAACTTGCTGAGGGTGCACTCAATCCCACTGTCCATGTTTCCAACAAAGATGTTAAACAGCACTGGTCCCAGTACTGACTCCGAGGAATGGCATTCATCATTGCTCTCCACTTGGACATTGAGCTGTTGACCACAACTCTTTGAGTGCAGCCATCCAGCTAATTCCTTATCCACTGAGTGGTCCATCCGTCAAATCCATATCTCTCCAATTTAGAGACAAGAATGTCATGCTGGCCAGTGTCAAATGTTTTGCATAAATCCAGGTAGATGACGTCAGTTGCTCATCCCATATCCATCAACGCTGTAACCTATTGTAGAAGGCCACCAAATTTGTCAGGCACAATTTGCCTTTAGTGAAGCCATGTTGGCTTTAAAGTGTTTCTTGAGCATATAATAATAATCTGTAGCTACCATTTCCCAGTGCCTGGCCCAGCAATTGTTAATGTTGTTATGAACAGCATGGCTTTAAAAAACTCAGACTTTTTTTTTGGAAGGGGGGGGTGGTGTTTGGTTTTTTGTTAGGTTTCATTGTATATTTGTCTCCTTTATTGCAATAGAGAAGCGGTACAGTAACTGCTAAAGAAAAAAAAAAAACCTAACTCATTGTGCATGCTCTATTAAGTTTATTATAATAGTAAATTAAGGTTTGTCTTGATGCAGTATGAAAACATGTGGGAAAGGATAATTAATACCCACCCTTTCTCATCAGTAGGTTCAAGTGAAATACACTGATGGAAAAAAGTGGAGGTTTGTTTTGGTTTTTTGATTTTTAAAAATTATTTCAGCTGTGAAATTCTCTTCTAGAAAATGTAACCTTCACTTGATTTATTGTATCATTCAGGTACTCCTTATCTATTGGCAAAAGAGAAAACCTCAGTCCTGCAGGTGCTGAGTGAGTGTATTTTGTAAGTACAAGGCTCAAACAACATTGCTTTTTTTCTAACTAGAAGTGGAAGAAACCTTGACAGATTTTCCAGGTCTGCTTATGGTATGAAGGTGGCTAATTATGTTTTGTGAGGGAGACTACAGTCTGCACAAAGACTGCTCAAAATCTTGTTTTCTTGCTTTCCCATTTGAAAAGGGAACATGGTGGTATGAAAGATGGGGCAAGATGAAGTTTTTACTCTCCTTGGTTTATTGAAATTTGATTGTATATTATGCAATGAAAGTCCAGCATGTCTATGTGAAAATGAGATGTTTCTGTGGGTGTTACGGAACTGCAACAGTCAGAGTACTTCCTTGCCAAACGAGGCAGTCAAGCAGGTGAGCAGAAACCACTGTGGAGAGCAGCTGAGAGGGTCTCTAGCCTAAAGGAGAGCGATACGGATAGAGCACCAGCCTCCTGTGCATGTACCAACTGGGTTCCACTTTCCAAAGATGATGGTTAGTAAGCTGAAGAATCCAGATTGAGCTTCAGCTTTTCCACTCCAAGATCATGGATCTTCTCCTCCCTGCAGTTCCAATGAGAAGAGAAATGCATGACAGACCAGAGTCCTCTTGTGACAAAGGCTAGAGATGTCACCTCATTTCAAACAGGGGATGAGAAATGGAACTTTGTACAGCAAATTCAAATCCATCTCAGGAGAGTCATGATGCCTATGTCAAACTCATCCTGGCGTTATGGACACTGTTCCATCCTCCTTCCTCAGACTGCATAAATGAGAGAGACTGTTATTGATTTCATATTCATGTATGAATGCGTAGCAAGTTTATTAAACATAAAAATGACAGGAATACAGAGGCTTAGTATCTGTTATGATTCAGGTTGTTTGTATAGCCTCACTTGCCTCCTTGTCATGTATGTATGATGAAACACTCTAATCTGAAGCTTAAAAGAAGGGCATATATATTTTTTTCCTACAGGCCTCTGACTCATCCGTTGCACAGGTGCACTTGATTGAGGGGGCTGGCGCATAGCTGCTTGTTCACCTCAGAAGTCCTGGCCTGACTTTTTTTGTTATTGAGCAAGTCGCTTAAATCTTTCAGGAATGGGAACCATGAGTTCTTAATTTTTTCATGTTTCCAGCTTGAAAGCATGAAATCTGTTTTGCAGAGATTCTGAACAGTTACTACTGTTATTAAAGCTACTAGGAGATCTGCTTTTTGTGTGTGAAATGTTGTATAATGCTAAACATCATGAAAAATCAGGCGGAATCAGGCAGTAATTTAGGAATCTGCTAATTTTAGATACATTTGACTTTAAGTCTCTCTGCTTTATGTCTCGGTAAGGTAGCCAAAACCTCTTGCAAACTTCATAGAAGTTTGATGAAGCAAAAAATAGTTAATATTTACCTAGCTGTAGGACATTACAGGGATTACAGTGGAGAAGAAGCCTAGAGGACATTAATAATTTTGCCTTCAGAGCAGGGTTTAATCAGTGCTCAGTAAATAAATGTTGGCCCTCTCACTGAATAATTTGGAGGAGACAGGCATTCTTTCATTGAGCAGTGTCCTAAGAAATCTAGATTTATTCTTAAAATACAGGTGAAGCTTTGTAGACTCTCCTGAGGTACACTTCCATTTACTGAAGACTGTATCCACACACTTCAAATGAACAACTGAAGTGCAGAGATACCAAGCAACTTTATTTGTAGGTAAAGTTACCTCTATCTTCCTCAAATGAGAGCAAGAGGAAGAATAAATGAGTGCAGAATAAAGGCTTCCAGTTACCATATTTCTTTTTTTGCAACATGATTTGCACATGCATCTTTCCAGATTTTTCTTTTGGAACAGACAATAATTACTATAATACAATAATTACAAAGAAAACACATATATCTGTTTCCATTGCAAAGTACCTAGGCTCTTTGTATGCATGACACTGTATAATATAGCTGTTTCTGCTTTTGAAATCTGTTTGTCTGGAAGGAGAAGAGATGGTGCGAGGGCAACATGAGGCTGGAAAGGGACTGGAAAGTAACAAGTCACATTTGGTTGTGATAATTTTTTCATGTGCTGTTGCAAAGATACAACCGTTCATTTGTTATCATATAAAAGAATAATGATTTTTTCTTCCATTCTTACCCATGCCTCTATTAAATAATAATTAACATAATATTACAAGAAAGATCACTCCAGCCTGGCACGTGGCACTGATTGGTCCTGTTTCCCTTCTGAAATATTTATCTGTGGAAAACTGTTCAGCTTAACTTGTGTTGTTACAACATGCCATGATCCCACACTATAACCTTCTACGCTTTGTCTGCTTTTTTCTAGAAACCACTAGTGCCATGTTTCAGATATCTGTTCATCACCATCTTCCTCTTAAAGTGTCTTAAACTCATTATCCAGTTTCAGTCAAATTGGTCTCAAATATTACTCTTTTACAAGTTTTGTGAAAAGGAGCAAGTAGGTACCAAATGCCCTCCCTGTGGGAACAGCAAAGAGAATTTGACTCTTACCACTTTTGCTGGCATCATTTGAATAGCCAGACAGTGCAACTGGAGAGGAAGTCTTAGAGAATATGGCACAGAGCTTAACCTCTGTGTATGTGTGTAAGTTTAGGCTGGGGAGAACTGGACACTTTCAGACAAGGGAATAGAATCACAGAATCATAGACTGGTTTGGGTTGGAAGGGACTTTTAAAGATCATCTAGTCCCAACCCCCCTGCCATGGGCAGGGACAGCTTCCACTAGATCAGGTTGCTCAAAGCCCTATCCAGCCTGACCTTGAACACTTCCAATGATGGGGCATCCACAACTTCTCCAGGCAACCCGCTCCAGTGCCTCACCACCCTCATCCTAAAAATTTCTTCCTTATAGCCAATCTAAATCTACCATCTTTCAGTTTATAACTATTGCCCTTTGTATTGTTACTACTGGCCCTGGATAAAACTCTCTCCATCTTTTCACAGTAAGGTCTCTCCAGAGCCTTTCTTCTCCAGGCTGAACAACCCCAACTCTCTCAGCCTTTCTTCATAGGAGAGGTGTTCCAGCACTCTGACCATTTTTGTGGCCCTGATCTGGACCCAATCCAACAGGTCCATGCCTTTCTTGGCCTGCAGACCCCAGAGCTGGATGCAGTACTCCAGGTAGGGTCTCATGAGAGCGGAGTAGTGGGGGCGAGAGGCATGGGGAGCTCCTGGGAAGATGAATGAAGACTGTGGAAGAAGGTATACAGATTTTTAGGAGGCCAGATTTCATTACTCCAAATAGCAATTACTTGTAGAGTCTTTGTTTCTCCCTCCCCTTTTGTCTTTCTGTTACTTTGGGAAAGCTAAGGCTTGCCAGGTGACTCCAGTTCCAGACAGACTTCTGCTTGATGGAGACAAAAAAATTGTTGGTTGAAATGAACCTGCTGTTGAAAAAAAATCACGAAATTTTACTTTTGTCTTAGTTACAGATTGGGGCAAATCCTCAATTTGTCAAAATAATCAATGAAAGAAGAAAGTGAGAATATTTTTAAGCAAGAGATGATTGGTGTGCTGTATACCAAGGCCTGAACTGTCTGACCTGAAAGGAGAGGGAAGTCCTTGGATAGTTACAAAGGCTGAGCAGAAAAATTCAGAGACAAAAAGGTGTGCTTTCTGCCCTCAAAAAGGAGACTATAGTCCTAAAACAATAATGTTACACTAAGCACTCCCTCTGATATGGAAGTCATTAACAGTGCTGATTATTAGTAATAGTGGTGTTTTACTTCAGTTTTGGACCACATTTGAGCCTTTTCTAAACTTTTACTGCTTTAGTCTAAGAAGTTGCTCTTTGATTTTAAAAAATCTCAGTTTCTCTCAATTTCCTGTTAAGTACCTGTTAGGTACTTTCACAGTGGATGGCAACTCTGGCAGAAGTAAGAGGATTTTTCTGTTGCTCATGTTCTACATGCCCCCAAACTGGGGAATAATTTAGTTTGTATTTATTTATATGTCTAATATTTTTCTTCAGGAAACTTGTGGGTGTTAGTGGCCATTAATGTTAGGACCAGAAAGCATTTGCTAGGGCCATGCTTAGTGTGAACAATTACTTTGTAAAATTTGGAGAGGCTGAAATTGCCAGATTGGATCAGCCCCAAGATCCTTCTGTTTTCACTGTCCTCTGCCTGTCAGTGGCCTGCTCTAGATACCTTGGGGAATGGTAAAGCCCCAGAAATAGGGCTACCCTAGAGCTCTACTCTACGCTTTTCCCACAGTAGGTCTCACCCGTCTCTAGTCACTAGGACTGTTACCCTCACATTGCTGAGGTGCTATACCCTTCCTAAAAACTGTAACTATAATAGTAAATCTGGATTTTTTTGCTATCCATAGAAACATCCCGCTCTGCTAAATTCTTGGCTTCATAGCTATCGTATGGCAAAATTTAATCTTCTACTGACATGCTGCAAGAAAAAAATTCTCCTTTGTTGCCTGCATTTGTCAGACTTTTCTTCCATTGAAAGATCTTTTGGTCTTTTTTGAGATGTTCACATGTGCTATCTTTTGAATAGCTGTATTTTCACTTATATTTATGATGTTCATTCTTACTCATCCCCATTTTTAAGGCAAAATATCCCAGACTTCTCTGCCTGTCTCTTCCACCCTACTTTGGGGCAGTTTCCTGACATATAGTGACATTCTGTGGACAGTCTTCAGGCATATTTACACCAGAGCCTGAATTCTCTCTTTACTGCAGAATGATCTTTTTAAGGCATTAGCTTTAAGGTAAGCTAACCTTAGGATGCTATTTCTGTACAAGTGCCTGAAATGGCAATATTTAGTTGTAGTTACTCACAGCTCTCATGTCTAAGGCACTAATTTCAATTTCGGCAAGTGTCTGATACATTGTGGATTGTATCCTTCACTGGGTAATGTGAAAAACATTTAAGTGCTTTTTAAATGACAGCCGTTTTTACTGTGGGATTGATGTAAGGTCAAAGATCAAAAGATTCATTCTGCAGCCTGGAAACATGCTCTCCCTCCTAAACTGGGCTATGTGGCTTTCATGACTTGGTCTGCCTTTTTCTTGTAATACCAAGGACGATGTAGCTGTGCCAAGGACAGCTCAAAACACAAATAGAAATGATGCTGCAATTCATGTTAAGGACTCTTGCTAGAGCACTGCAAGTAGGGCTCTTTGATGTAGCTGGGTGCATTATTGACTTTAAAACAAAGCTGTGGCCCATGGGAAGTATAAAATCCTGACCTGATATAACTGAAATAATCAAAGGCATCTGAAAACAACAAAGAAGACATTAAGTTCACTGAAAATATTCCCACACTGCCCCTTGGAGAACCTGTAAAGTAATGCAATCTTTGAGAACATGGCCATTTAAAATTCAAAATAGTCTTTTAAAAAGAATAATTCTTGCTTTAGCATCCTGCTTGCATTAAAAAAATAAAATAACAGAAGTAAGCAAATGAATTCATAAAACCAAGCACGGGGCACTGGATCAAAAGACAGAGTTATGCCAATATTTATGCTCTGGGACAGCATCACTGTTGCAGTTTAACCCCAGCCAGCAACTAAGCACCACACAGCCTCTCGCTCACTTCCGCCATGTCAGGATGGGGGAGAGAATCGGAAGAGTACAAATGAGAAAACTCATGGGTTGAGATAAAGACAGTTTAACAGGAAAAAAAAAAGTTATGCATGCAAGAAAAGTGAAATAAGGAATGCATTCACCAGTTCCCACTGGCAGGAAGGTGCTCAGCCATCTCCAGGAAAGCAGGGCTGCATCATGTGTAACAGCTACTTAGGAAGACAGACACCATCAGTCTGAATATCCCTCCCTTCTTTCTACTTCCCCCTGCTTTTTATGCCGAGTAAGACATCATATGGTATGGAATATACCTTTGGTCACAGCCCCAGTTTACTCACTAGTGGGGTCATGTGAGAAGCAGAAAAGACTCTGTGTAAGCACTGCTCAGCAACAATGAAAATATCTCTGTATTATCAACACTGTTTTCAGCACAAATCCAAAACATAGCTTCACACAAGCTACTATGAAGAAAATTAACTCTATCCCAGCCAAAACCAGTACATTCTCTAAACCACAGTTCTGCACAACAGCCAGAATAAATAAATAAATAAATAAATAAATAAGACTAAACTTGATGTCAAGTGCTAATCTGAGATCAGTGCTACAAACCCAGTGGAGGAGTTTGGCTGAAGATCTGAATTTGTTACATTTCTCTTTTCAAATATACAGTGTTCATACTGCTTTTCAGATTTTCAAATACATCTCCCAGGGCTGTTTGATAAACCTTTTTGAAGAAATACAAAATACAATGACAAGAATTCAATGAGTCAGAACAGCTTCAGTTACACTATTCTGAATTAAAATGATGCAAACAAGTCGAGAAAATGTTAAAAGCTTAAATGAAAATAAAGCTCTTACTTTGATCAGTGCATTTCAACAAATGGAGAGGACCAAACATTTGAACAATCTGTGCTCAGGATTCATTTGAAAAAAAGAAAAAAAGAAAAACAAAATACCCCCAAACCCACAAAAAAATATAAAAAATATCTTTTGTGATATTTAAATTTGGAGCAAGCAAGCACACATAAACCATAGGGACTAGAAAGAACTTACATTACTATAGTTTCACTTTTGGGAGCTCAAACTAGTCCTTTTTTAATGGTGTGTGAAGCACACCATTTTATCTATTTTATCTAGCAAATGATGGTGTCATTACATTCACATAAGAACATCCCTCTAGAAGAGCCTGAAAATATCTCAGAGACTGATCTGTGTTGCTTTCACCAGAAAGGTGAAGCATGATATTGAGGTCTTGTCCTGAAAGCTTAATGCTAAGTGCTTCCCAAGGCACATAACCAGTCTCCTTGAAATTGTTATCTTCTGTGCATCTAAACAAATCCATTTCTGGGAAAATCACCATCTGTCTATTGCTCTGGCTTTTCCCTCCAGATGAAAAAAGCATTCTAGTCATAGCTGCTATTGAGGCTTGCAGGCAGCCTAGGCCCTCTGTATGTATAAAAGACATGGTTCTGTCTCTCAAAAGTAATCATAAGGATTTATACTGGCATCAAAGTCAGCTGGTGAACTGCCCCATGTTACAGCTAAAGCGGTTGTCCTGTCCTTTTTTGTCAACTGAGGTTACATAGATGCTCTTAATTCTGACATTTCCTAAGGCTGTCATTTTTGAATTTGTAAACTAATTGGTCTTCTAATGGATGTCATGATTCAAAACCAGACCTATGCTTTGTGCAAGGGTGGCTTAGCCTGCCCTCTAGGATGACCTTCACTACATTGCTTTGCATCTCTGCATCCTATCTTTAAAGTGAAGCTGATTACATCACACCTGTTTCTAAAAAGGGTAATAAGGAGGACCCTGGGAACTACTGACCGGTCAGCTTCATCTCCGTGCCCAGTACAATCATGGAACAGATCCTCCAGGAAGTTATGTTGAAATGTATAGAACACAGGGAGGTGATGAGAGACAGCCAACATGGCCTCACTAAGGGCAAATCCTGCCTGACTAATCTGGTGACCTTCTATGATGGAGCGACTGCATCAGTTGACAAGGGAAAAGCTATTGAAAAGCTACCTGGACTTGTATAAAGCCTTTGATACAGTCCTCCACAGCATTCTTACTATTAATTTGGAGAGATACAGTTTGATAGATAGACTATTAGATGGTTAAGGTGTTGTCTGGATGGCCTCATCCAAAGAGTTAGAGTCAATGGCTCAATGTCAAGTAACAAGAGATGGCCCTCAAGGGTCTGCACTGTTGAATATCTTCATCAATGACATAGGTTGATTGCACTCTCAGAAAGTTGTGGATGACAAGCAGAGTCACACAGTTGATACGCTTGAGGGAAGGGATGAATTTATTTTGTGGACTGCAAGTGTACATTGACAGCTTGTGTTCAATTTTTCATCCACCAGTAATGATAAGCTAAAGTTAAGTGATAATATTGAAAAATACTGCATAAGTCTAGAATGGTTCTATTTTAACAAAACACTTCTGAATATCCTTAAATGCTGTTGATTTTTTAGAATTTAAGTACATGATTACCTGATTTAATACAGAATGTCTAAACCAATGAGTAAAGCCTTGAAAAATTTCTCTGGTACAGGTTGCCTGTCCACAGGCTGTGTACACCTTTTACTTGCCTGTAACAAATAAAACCTCAGGGCTTTTGATGAAAGGTCTTTTTCTGTACTTTTTACATAGAGGACAAAATAGTGGAAACCACACAGAACTGAGAGGAGGACATTTTAAAAAAAACAGTGTAGATAATTTACAGTAAAGGGAGAGAGAGCTAAATATTAGAAGACTAGAAAAACCCAACAGAAAAAGAACAGGAAGCAACAGATAGAGAAAGGTAAGCAAGAGATGAAAGGTAAATTAAAAACAGCGTGGAAAAGAGATATGAAAAGTGATTCCATCTCAGAATGTGTTTTAGTCAATCAGACCTAAAATGATGCAGGAAAAAAAATGTCAGGGTGCATTAATATGTCCTCTTTATGTCTCCAAATACATTCATAAATCAGGCCTGGTATGATCTGATCCAAATTCTCCAATCACAGGAATCATGAGTGTGGAGCATGTAGTCATGCTAGTCTGTCACAACCTGATTTAATAATTTCAGTTTTACAATATAAACACCTTCCTCAGATTAAGAAACAAGTCTGTTACTCTTGGAAAAGCATCCACTGGAGTGCTTTGATTAAGCATACAATATAGTAGTTTACTTTCTTTGTTAGTGATTTACATGCAGAAATAGTTTTTAGGGGTTTAACAGAACGCAACCTTAGTTTTTCTCACAAGGATATGCTGTCATCTTGGTGCATGTGATATTCCAGTTGAACACACCTACAACCCTTTGCATCTACAGATATAATTTTGTATTTATTGTACATGAAATTTATCTACACTGTGAGGGCAATAAACATAAGGCAAATTAATTTTTTATTTCCCCTATGTCCAAAGCGAGATTAACTCACTAGCGCAAATGTCAGAGTCTACAAGATGCATGAATGTATGTAGGCAAGTTGAATTCATTCCTTTGTCACACTGTCTTTTAATGTAGAAGACATTAAATATGTACTCTGGTGGAAAAAATGCTGCAAAATATAGGGCAAAATAGGAATGAAGTAGCATCTTTGTCCATTGTATGTGTAAACATCAGATAATTCTTTCAAAAAAGTTTTGCCGTTAAATCTCATTAAGAGCCATGTGAAAAATCATTGGAAAGTGTTTCTATCTTTCAGTAAATATTTGGGAGGAAAATAATAGGCTAAAAATCACTATAAGCATTTGCAGTATGACTTCTAAGCTCTTAGAGTGTACTTTTGTTATACTGTAGAAAAAATCTGCCGACTTAGGGACAGAAACTTGTTTTTTAGAGATGGATGTTGGGTTGTCACTGTAATCAATTACCATGAGGAAACTTTAAGCAAAATACCAAATATCATGAGCTTCATGGTAAAAGGGGTGAGAATTGACCACAGTGGGTTCTTAAGGGTATTGTCTGGTGCCAAAAAAGCCTGAATCAACTCGTGCCATTTTTTCATATACCATGTTCAGAAGACAAAAATAAAGGGGTAAATGTGCACTATGATTGACACAACCCTTTGATATGTGCTATTTCTGTGCAGTTGTTGCTTATGTTGTGCATTTCTCCCCAGCCAATAAAATTAATTACCAAAATATCTGTAACTATTTTTACTTAAAATAGAAGACAAAGAGTGGCCTTTTGCTTGGAAGGAAGGGTGATCCAGATAGAACAGGTTCTTACTATAATGAGTCACCAAAGTCTGAACATCATGCAGTGCAGGGAACTTCATGCTTCTCTCCAGGGCTTGACAGCCTTTTTGTGTTTGTAGTGTGGTTCTGGGAGATTTACAGGTGTCAAAGGAAGCATGCATGGGGTGGTGCTCTGAATACTTCAACACAGATAATGTCATTTGCTTTTTCCATGTGGATGTTAATATCATTGAAGTAAAGAAATTGTTTAGTGCCTCAAAAAAAAAAAAAAGCAGCTAATTTTAGTTGCATTGGATATTTATGATATTGCCAAAGTATTCAGTGTGGAGTAGGTACTTTTCCTAACATAGAATAAGGCATAGTACTCACTACAGACACTGGTCTGAGGCAGCACTTTCACAACCAGTATTAAAAGCTCTTGTGTAGAGGTAGCAAGAGGTTTTGACCCTGTCCAGATTTCAATATCCTGAAAAGACTCATGATGCCACACACAAAAAAACCCCTCAAGTAATTTGTGTAGGTAAGGATTTTCTTCTGAAGTGTTATGTTGTCAAGCCTGCATTTGGTTACTTTCTCTATTATTGCATGCTTTGTTCTCCCAAATGAAAGGGAAATTTGATGATGGAAGGATTAGCAGATTACCTTTGAATTTGCCAGGTAGATTATGATTTTTTATTAATTTGTCTTTAAAATAGGGACACAACAGGTCTTTTGTTAACTAGTAAAATCAGGGGGGTTTTGACCAACACTGCAAGTATCTGCATAGCCATCAACTGTGCTGTGTGGAATGGAGATTTCAGAAGAGCAGTGTCAACATACTGTTCTTGCTGTTGACTTTTAAAATGTCAAGCTTTGACAAACGGAGTTGGATACAAAATATTCAGACAAAGGAAAGCTATGTATCATGGTTTTACTGTCAGTTTTACATTTATCCCGATGTCTTTTCCTCAGTAGTGGAGCATCTTCCATAGCATAGTCAATGGCTATAGTTGTAGCCAACAACTCTTGTCAGATGGTCCTCAGAACCATAACTGCTGTCACCTTAAACCTCTACAAAGTATAGCAGGCATTTGAGCCATATATCCTCCTCAAGAGTCCTGTGCCCTTAGAAATTATCCTCAAGACAGTGGACAAGCAAATTAAAAAGTTCAAATTTTTCGTTCTGTCACTTTTTATACTTACTGGAGTAGGTGGAAATAAGTACACATGGTGCAAGGAGATGTTAAATTCACAACAGTTCATCTTTAACTGAGAAGAAAATATTGAAGATAAAAACAATATAAAGATTGTCAATTAATTTGAAAGCACTCTAAAAACTCAAGTACAGCCAGTTGTCTGATAGGAAATAATTCTTAATGTTTTGGATTAGTCTGGATGATGTAATGTGACAGTCAATCACAGTTCTACACAATTATAAATGAAAAAAAAACACATATAAACTGATTTTACTCCTAATCCTCATACTGCAGTGCAGTCAGCAGCACATTGTGTTGCTAATTCATTACCTGATGAGGTGTTGGATAGTTTCTGATCTCTAAGAAGTTTCTAATAAGCAGGGTTGCTATCAGAAAATAAAAATGGAATCAGTGAATAATAGTCATTATATCTACAGTGGTGGATCAGAAATGCCCTCACAACTGTTTTTCTCTAAGGTGAAGAGCTGGTTTGTGTTCTACTGAGCCTTTTGTAAAGACATGATAATTCTTTATAGTGCGCCCAGCTACTTCATCCCCGAGAAGACATTGTTCTTCAGAGAGAGGCCTTCCAGTGCCAGAGTGAATGAAAACCACTCAATAGGATGGACTAATTGTGCATGGTTTTCTAAGACCATCTGACTGCTTGATAGCAGCAAGGCTGTCATACCGTTTGTACTCCTCGTTGTGAATGGTGATGGTGTTGATGTTGACAGTATGAACGAGAGACAGCCCTAAGGTCCATTTCATTGCAGCTTGTGTTCTAAATCATTTATACTTTTCTATTAATCTATATAACAGAACATGTGTAGTGTTCCTTCAGTAAATGCAGTAGTCAGCAAATTCTTCAGTCAATTGTCAAATTATTCAATGGATTTTTAGTGTATACTCAGTCAGCTTTAATGATAATTAAACCACAAAAATATTAATTTAAAAGAAACTGCATGCAGAGTTCTGTTGGTGAGTTAGAAGTAATAATTCATGCATTGAGATTGAAATATGATTTTTAGAAATATAACTTCTTTGGAGTCCTTTGGAAAATAAAAATGCATTTTGTGGATAAATTAAAAAATTCTGTCTTGGTCCCTAATTGAAACATAGAAAAATCTAGATATTTAAAAGTAACATTTTTACATTGGAAATGGGAGTTTACTGTAATTCATCAACACCCAAGAATGATGGATTTAAAAATATCTTCTTTTCAAGTTAATTTCATAACCATTTTTTCCATTTAGGATTGACATTTAACATTACCATTAAAAAAAAAAAGGTTCACTTTAAAATTTCAGTCCTCCATGAGCCTTCTTTTTTAATTCTCTCACAAGATATCTTTGCTTCAGGATGCGGGGGAGAAAGAGGACAAAATCTCATTTTTCAGCATTTTTAGAAAGCTTGAAGTGATCATGACCTTCTTTTAAAATACATGGGCTAAAATATTCTACCTCAAGATAACTTACTTTAAAGAATCTCGTTAGATTCTACACACTAATTTTTAAATAGTGCTTTGGACAAATATGTCATACTTTTTCCATGCATTTCATTTAGAACAACTGCAGTAACTTAGTAACAGCCAACTGAATTTAATCAAACATGGCTTATTTTGTGGAACTTGAGAAGGCTTCTAGACTACACATCAGTTCAATAATAATTTTGTCTCACACTTAGAAAAATTTTTTATTCTTTTATCATGTCTCTCATGAGTGTTGAGGATGAGGTTTTATGACTTCAAGACAGAATCCATCTTCACCTCTTCCACCAATTCAAAACTGGCCTCGCTTCAATTTAAATTTTCTAGAAAAAGCTTTCAAAGGTTAGGTCTTGCTGGAAAATAATAACCTTCTGTGAAAGCATGGAAATTGGTTATAATTCCTTAAGGATCAGTACTGTAAGACTTCAGAATATTTAATTTTTAAAGTTTTTTTAATGTTTTGAAGCAACAGCAGATCACCAGCCAGATTATTGTGAATATTTTACTGAGCATTTTAGGGTACAATTTTCAACCTGCCATTGGCTAAATCTACTTTTCATTTGAGTGGAAGGTAGAAACCACAGTGCTCTAAGCTGCAAGCAGAATGAGGCTATCATTGAGCTGTTCTAAGCAGCTGATACTCTGTCTCATGCTGTTTACACAGCAGGTGTGGGATGAATGGTCTGCCATTTCTCACCTTCCTTTCATGATCCTGATATTTCTTTCAATCTAAATTTGTTTGCATGCACCAGTGTTGAGAACAGGCACTTTTACAACATTGAAAGATATAACTGGACAATATTAGAATTAATTACCACAGAGTTTTCTTCCCTGCCTCCCCCCCCGCCCCCACCCCACCTGTCATAATCATAAATTATAGGGTAGAGCTCAAGGCAGTCATCTCTGGAACAAGGCTTATGACACTATATTTTAGAAGTATTTTAATTTCTTCTAGAATAAAGAAATATTGAGAAATTTATCCCTTTGAAGCAGAATTTCTGCTAAATATAATTTTATTTTTGTTTCATGAAACAATTCTTGACAATAAAATACATGTAATGTTTGACATAACTGCATGTGATATTTTTTTCTTTTTTTTTCTGCGGTGTATGGATGTCATACCCTTACATTAGCCTGAGCTTTGTTTTGATCTGAGAGTTTTCACTATAGACAAACAGCAAAAAAACCAAATGAAACTGCCACAAAGAGTTAGATTTGGGTTTAATGAGTTTAAGAGAAGAAACCACCTTAAGGATTACTTGGTATTATGTTTGATTTTTACTCAACAGAAAACTTTTCATCGGGAGAGAAGTCTGAGATTTAACTGTAGAGGATGAGAAAAAAAACTCTATTAATTTTGCCTCAGGAAATCAATGATTCGAGTTTCAATCTTTTTTAGGGGCATCTTTATTCTTTATCTCCCTGTCTGGCCTCAGAAATAAACTCCCCATATACTTTATCATATGATTTACAGGTTGTTGGCTTGAGACACCAGGACAGTAAGTCAATAGTCTCTCTCTGAAAATCCTGCTGAGAGTTAGGATTGTCTAATATGAGATATGCAATCAAAGTCAATCTGCTGTTGAGGAGTTGTATTCTCTACTTGTATAGAAACACCAACTGGAATAATTTCCCCAGAGTGTTCTGAAGGCTTGTCACTGAAAGGTGCAAGGGAATTTGGATGGAGTTCTGGGAAGTTGTCAAGGGCATAGTAGTATGATCTTGGTAAATCTTCATTTTTAGTTTCATTGCAGAGGCTGACTGTGTTAGTCTTAAAAAGAAAAGGAAAAAAAAGCATGATATTCTTGTATGCTCAACATTTATATGCCAATACTGTAAATGATTCTATAAAAATATGCCATTCCAATTGAAAACAGAAGTTTAATTCTGACTTCATGTTTAAGGTTTTGGTTTACTTTTGGTAAAAGAAGATACAGAATCTCTTGCCCTAGTTTCACTGACTCAATTATATTGTTATACCTATAGCAAATTCTTTTTCAAGTAAAACCTTATTATGTTTTTTTTCACAAGGCATTCTTGGGTTAGTCTGACAATATCTCCTGAAATGTAGAGCAGGGGGAAATTTAAATAAAATGAAAATTAATGTTATGATACTTTTTCAAAAAAATGGCTTTTGACTTCTTGGGTTCCTTTGGTGCCTAAACTGAAACACTTTTAATTAAGTGAGTACCTTCATCCTTCCTGAGAATACAGCTAAATTAGTATGCCATAAGTTTCTGAAGATGATTTCTGAAGATGTAGAGCATTTTCTTTTACTTTTTTTTCTCTCTTGGGAAGGTTTCAGGACTTTGAAGAGCTTCAGCACAGGAAACTAAATGAGTAAGAACAGCTTATTCATTCTTGTTCTTTTTATACAGGAGATTTTCTTGTATATAAGAGAATCATGTACATGATTCCAAATGCAGTAAGGTAACTGTGGGCTTCAAAGAGTTTTAGTTTTGAAAAAAAAAATCACATGGACTTAGAAAAAATGGACAGGAAACAAGGTATAACTACAAGCAATATTTGCTCTTATCTGAGGAAAAAAATATCAACAGGGTTTTCTTTGGTGAAAAATATGACAGACTTGAGCTGTCAAAATTTTGCTGCACTTTTGAAGAAGGTAGTGTATGAGAAGGAATGACGGAGAACTCACAAGCTCATGCTACTAGCAGCACTAACTGTACTGTACCTTTAATTTCTTGCTGAAGAGAATTAATATTTTTGAGAAAGCTATTTCTCATTCCAGTAGGAAAGTATAAATAACAAAGCCTAGCAATGCAAGTTGCTGATGTGAGAGAAGTCTTGAGTTTGTCAGATAAAAAATGGAGCTTGGTGCCTAGAGTAGGTAGCAAGGCACAGGAAAGGATAACTGTTCACTTCCTAGGAATACAGTGCTGTTCTATGTATGAAAATAATGTCATATGATGTCTCATAGAAATAAAAATAATAGGCCTCAAACTCAGCATGCAAAATTTGCTAGGAGTTAAAATATTTCTTTTCTGAGAAGACCTGAAGTTATTAGCCCAATGTCTGTCGGCTGTAATTTTATGGATCAGGGGACCTCGGAGACAGAGTCAGTTGTGTATTGCTGAGGGGCCTTAACTCTCTTCCCCACTTGAAAATCTTTGCATGGCATGCATAACTAAAATTTCATCAGTAAGGCCTTCAGCTATCTTATTTTTAATGGATGTGATCCGCCTTAATAAAATGAATAATCCTTTGGAAATCCTGGTTACACCTTTGCATGTTGCTGTAGCAAAGATTTAGAAAGTCAGCTCAACATGGCAATATAATAGGAGATGATAATCATCAGCTGTTTTTTTTTATTTTGTTTTACAGCATGCAATGTAATATTATTTTCAAGTTATTCCAGTAGCCCCGTGCCTAATCTATAATTACAGACCTGATACGATTGTACTTCAGTGAATTGACTGCCTCTCATAACAACTGAATTAAGATAAATAAAGATTAAAAAGTACTTTGTAGTCACAAAAAGGTTTTAAAAAGTTTTACGGAATTAGTAAGACTCTTAGAGGGGTTTTAGTAAAACTACAGTGGACATATTCACTTGAGTCCAAGCTGTTCTGCCAGCCTCATCATTGGGAGCTGCCAAAGGTAAATCTAGCCTTCATGGATCAAAAGCAAGTGATGGGTCCTATGACAGTTTTCTCTGGATTGCAGTCCATGATTAATCTATCTGCTTTGATATTAGTGAGCTAGCAAAGAGTTTGATCCCTCATAATCAATGATTCTTTGGCAGCTACTGAAGTGAGCCATGCTGGCTTCAGTTCCTGAGCCAAATGGGAGTTCATGCTGTCATTTATTTAGTGTTTGCTGAAGGGAACATTTTAATCAATTACCTCATCATATTTTTGATATTTCATTGGCTCACGACAGTTGTCTGTTAGTTTCTGGACTTAAAAGTCTTTATTTGTTTTAACCACTGTACGAATTAAATTAATAAATAAGGTTTGAATAATTTAAACAGTATAAAAGTGAGGTCTACAAAAGAACAGCCAAGTTTTAGTTCTAGATTTTCAACACAAAAATACATTTTTTTCAGAGTCAAGCTTCAGGTTTGTATAAATATAAGAGAAGAGGCAATTCTGGTGATTGCATGCAGAGTTGGGACTGAGGTTGATACAACTAAACCATCTCTGGAAAGGCAACACAGTTGAGTTTTTCCATGCCTCTTGGCATTTCCAACATTGTCAACAAAACCAGAATTGATGGCTACTGGGAAAGCTGAGCCTCAGAGGGGTAGAAAATCTTACCAAAACTCACAATTCAGGTCAGCTTCAGAGAATTAATCTCCCCGCTCCAAGTCCCATGTCTTATGAGGACATGCCTCCTCTTGTTGCTGCTCCTGACCTTTGAGCTTTGAGTGTGAGTGAATCCCAAAACAAAGACCTGTCTGGTAAAGTCAGTTTGTCCATATCTCTAGAAATGGCTCACATTACAGTCAACTGCATTGTCATAAAGCAGTTGTAATTAACAATGTGCTTCTAGATGAGAAGCCTCCTCTCTGTTTTGTGATACTCTCTGATGTTATCGTTTAACAGAATAAATCCTTAATTTATGTCTCCTTAGCAACTTTGCCTTTTAAATTAATTGCCCTGTGGAATTCTCTACATATTAATGTTGAGTAGAGCTTCTCTTTGTATGAAATACCAGAGAACTGATCTGAAGAAAATGAATGATATGAAGCATGAAACAGTACTTAACAAATTGTCTTTATCGCACCTTGAAGTCTTGCTCAGTGTGTTTCATTTCAGTCTGTGCATTGGCTTGTGACCTTTAGCCCTCACTGGGAGAAGCGTATGTAACCTTCCTGAGTTGTTCAGTTTGCATTTGGAACTTGAATTTTGCTGAAAGATGTGTAAAATCCCAGTAGCCAGACGATTCCCTGGTGAACACACAGGTGATAATACTAAAAAGTTGAAGCTATTTAAGCAAGAGTTGGCATTTATTTATGCTTGCAGCTTTCCCTCTGGATGCAGCTCTTCGTGATGTGGTAATATATTTTAGGTTTATGCTCACAGAGATTTTATTTGCATTTATTGAAATCTTCTAGTTAAAGAGAAGTTTTCAAGCAGCTGCAATGGAAGAAAACCAAAAGGCTCTTGTGTAGAGGTGCCTTTATTACCAAATTATATAATTCAGGAGAGAAATTAATCAGAAGACCTGACTTTTATTCTGGATCTGTTTAAAACAAAGCAAAGAAAATACCTTTTTCTTTCCCTTCTCTTACATTCCTCATCTCTTGGATCTGTCTGGGTGAAAGTTTTCCAGCTGTAGATTACTTGAGAATAGCCAATGACACCACGAATAGTTAGCTGTTGACTCATGTCCTCCTTTCTTCTTTCTTTCCATATCTCACCAGTCTTTTCTAAAGTAGGAATACTTCAATTTTGTACTACCCATTTCCTTAATCTCCTCCAGCACCCACTACATATTCTCAAGCCAGGAACAAAATGTTGGCCAGTTCAGTATCAAATGCATTTTGAGACCATCTGATTTAGTTTTAAATCTTTTTTGTTCTCTTTAGAAAGGCTTGTTCTAAAAAGACCCACAGTCTCAATTATATTTATAAACAATAAAATCCATGAAGTACACTTGCTGGGGTCATTTGGAAAAAAAATGTGTAGTATGTTTCGGCAGAGTATTCAATTTCAAACAGAGTAAAAAACATTTCCAGTTTGGAGTACAGACCATTTGCTCTTCTACCAAGCTCATTTGTTCTTCCAGAATTACCTTATCTGATTCCTGGATGCTAGTTTAGTCCCTTTTTCCTGTTACTTTGGCTGCTTCTAGAAAATTAATATGAGAGAAAATTTAAATAATAAGAGAAAACCATTTCATAACAACTGCAATCAGACAATGATTTGAAACTTGGGAGCTGTTTTCAGATTTTGGGAAAAAAAAAAGCAAACCACAACACAAAAAACCCACCACCATGAATCAAATCAAAGCATGAATGGAAGGAAATTAAGGGCCAGAAGAATGTCATTTTCATATGACATGGACTTTAATTACATATATTTCTCTGAAAAGAAGGAAATGTGTAATACCTTTTCTTCAGTGTGAAAGGAAGTAAGGATTGCTCTCTGTTGCATATACAGCTCTTCAGAGAACTTCAAACTTTGGAGAACTTTATAAGCAGTACATGTGTTATGTATGTTTGTTAGTTGGTGCTTTACCTAAGCCTATGCTTGAGGATTTGAGCAGTTTTATATCTGTAGTTCATATGTTTCTGTTGTGCTTCACTACCTGGGGTGGAGGAGGATGTCACACATACTCATTTTGTCACACATTTTGGCTGGAGAGCTGCCAGTCAGAGAGGGACCTGGGGGTGTTGATTGACAGCCGGCTGAACATGAGCCAGCAGTGTGCCCAGGTGGCCAAGAAGGCCAATGGCATCCTGGCTTGTATCAGAAATAGTGTGGCCAGCAGGGACAGGGAAGTGATCTTACCCCTGTACTCGGCACTGGTGAGGCCGCACCTTGATTCCTGTGTTCAGTTTTGGGCCCCTCACTACAAAAAGGACATTGAATTACTTGAGCGTGTCCAAAGAAGGGCAACGAAGCTGGTGAAGGGTCTGGAGCACATGTCGTACGAGGAGCGGCTGAGGGAACTGGGGGTGTTGAGTCTGGAGAAGAGGAGGCTGAGGGGAGACCTCATCGCCCTCTACAACTACCTGAAAGGAGGTTGCAGAGAGCTGGGCATGAGTCTCTTTAACAAAGTAGCAAGTGATAGGACAAGAGGTAATGGCCTCAAGTTGCACCAGGGAAGGTTTAGACTGGATATTAGGAAGTATTTCTTTACAGAACAGGTTGTTAGGTGTTGGAATGGGCTGCCCAGAGAGGTGGTGGAGTCCCCATCCCTGGAGGTGTTTAAGAGTCGGGTTGACATAGCACTGAGGGATATGCTGTAGTTGGAAACTGCCAATGCTAGGTTAATGCTTGGACTAGACGATCTTCAAGGTCCTTTCCAACCTTTATGATTCTGTGATTCTGTGATACTCCAGAGATAACAGCTTGCTCTGCTCAGTTAGACCATACTCAGTGAGAACAGCTGTTTCTGCCAGGCTTTTCCTTCCTGACAGATCACAGAACAGATTTCCTTTTGCTATCTAACAAAAACTTTCTAGCAGCTGTACTTAGAGAAGCTTAACTTTTCTTACTGTTTGTGAAAATTTCAGCATATTGGGTCATTTAATCTGACACACCTAAACCCTTCCATTATATTGTCCATCGTATGTTGTGTAAAGAGATTTCCTTGTAAAAGGAATAGAAACTAGTCTGTTTATTTCTCTTCCATATGAAATCATATTGTATTTTAAAGCACCCAAAATGTCTATGATACCTGTGCGAAGACGCACATTACCTGGTTGGTTCCATGTCTGTAGGAAGCTACAGAATGTTATTTACATGCTGTGATGCATTACTCTATCTCTTTTTATGGTCAATGGATCTGCTTGATCTGATTTCATTGCATGGAATTGCTGAAGCACTGCCATGGGATTTCAGTAGTAACTGCTGAGTGATATTTTAAAGTGTGAATATGCTTTGGAGCCTTCCACTGCAGTCTGTTCTTTGATTTATAAAGGTCAAATAGTGACTGCACAGATCAAAATTTGACTTGTTTTCAATAAGGATCTAGCTTAGTCAGTCAATAGGTTACCACCTTTTAGACTACAGTCCCAAAAGCCCTTGGAAAAGATTTCTTCCATTGCCATCTCACGTCCCTATCATAGTTCTTATTTCTCTGTAACAAAATAAGAAACATTTAGAGATATTTTTATTCTGGAACATCAAATAGGTTAGATTAAATCTCCAAATGTGAAGACCATTTCTATTAACTGGTTTTTTTTGGGTTGTCTAGAGCATTCTACAACTTAATGCATGACATAATGCTTGCTGAAGTACAAACTGTGATCATAAAACACTCACTGAATATTTATTTCTTTTCAAATCTTATTCTAAACATTTTTTCCTGCTTGGTAGCCTCAAAATGCTCTTGTCTTCTGTTCCTGGTTTTACAACTGAACAAATTCATCACCTGGTCATACAATGTCATCTTTCTTTTATGTAGTTGGAACACAGTTATTACTTTAGAAAATTAATAATTTACATGATATTCAAATAATTTTAATGAAACTTCCAGTAATGGATAACAGTTGATTCCTCTGAATTAAAGTAAGTTAGAAATTCAGAGTAGGAAACTATAGGTAATATTTTTTTCTCTATTCACTCAGTTATTCTGCCAAATAAGTTTACCCTTTCTGCAATGACCAATACAGAGAATGAAACAGTGCAATCTGAATTAATTTCTAAGTATTTTTAGACCATGAACACATCTTCCCAACCTTCTCCTTACTTTTTCCTTACCTATATAATAGATCTTATTGGTATAATTTTCTGACTTTGGTCAAAAGCTGTATTAAATCCAGAAAACAGTGCTTCATTGTTAGGGAGATAGCATAAGAAATCCCAACCAAGTTTATGCTCTCATTGTGTTTGATGTGACATAAATAAATAACAGACACAACCCCCCTATATATATTTCTTTTTTGGAAGCCAAATAATTTGTTTTTAAGAATAAGTTTTAATCATTCTGTGGACCTGGAATAGCTTTCACCTACGTACCCAAGTGTCATAATTTCCAGCTTCAGCACTTCAAGGATGGTGATCTAGAAATCGCTAGTCTATGAACTAGTCATGGAAGAGGATCTAGAAGCCTGCTTCCTGCAAAATGCATCTGTCCTCCTCATGTGTGGACAGTGTTTCATATGGCTCATGTTTTCAAGAGTTTCCCCCGAGATTCAGTGCCAGTTAAGACTTGCAGTCACCTTGGTGTCTTAACTTGTGAAGCCAACTGGGGTTTTATATTCTGAGACCCTAATAGAGAATTCTTTGAAGTGCCTGCTCAACTACCAGTTAAACACAGAGGTACCTGAAGTCCAACTTTTAGGGATGAAGCTCCTGTAGATATTGAAATATGTGCTTTAACACATCAGCAGATGCATCTTGTTGTAAGGGCTGAGTAGTTTAACAGCTCTCTCTTGACATGTGCTGTTGAGATTCAGAAGTAGACATCTATTCTGTCTATCTGTTTTGTCTGAGGGATTTGATTCTGCCATCTTTTCTAATGCAGAGCTACTAGTTTGGTCTCTGTACAAAGAAATGTTTGCTGTAGGTACTTTTCTTCAAATTGCAGAGGGCTTTCATATCACAAGACAATGGAAGGTCAAGGGGCCTCTTTTTCTAGATGGGATGCTGAGAATATCACATGCCAGCATAATAGATACTGGGCAGCTGTCAGTGGAGCTGTGATGCAAAATTAATTAGTCATGACACATTGAAGTAACTATAGCACATGCAGTGTGTGGTATAGATGCACCAGTTCATTTAGTATTTGGTTTCTAAATATCCAAAATGTAGAAATCCATGTATATGGGCTTATCTTGTATCAAGTTGCCATCATCGACAGAGGGTCACAGAGTTTGGGTACTGCTCCAGGTAGGCACTTGGATCCTCAGTTTTGATTTTGTGGAAATGCTACCAAACCATGGTCATTAATAAGATGTGAGAAAAAAGAAAAAAGACAAAAGTATTGCTTTTGACACTTACTGTCAAATTCACTGGACTGAGATGCACTGCACACAGAGTGAAGTATTTTAAAGGAGAACTGAGACCTTCAGTGTATTGTTTTTGGACAGCTTTTGAAAGTTCAAACTCTGGGATGCAGTTTACAAGTGATAAAATTCAGTCCTCTAAATCTCAGAGGTGCTTTTTGAAAATGTAATCTTTAACCTAGCAGGCTCTAGCCCTTCGAATCTGTTGTTTTGTAGAGAACTGGTTATGAGGGGGATACTTCAACAAACGCTGCTGAGCAGGGATGTACAGAATGCTGATCTGATAGGAATGGTGCTCAGGAAACATAAGGATTCATGATGTGGGAATGCCAGGTGATAGGTGGGAAAATAGGTGACCTGATATTTCTTTAGTTCCTGTTGCTTTTTTCCCTAGGAAATCCTTGGTTGATCATGCTTTCATTTACTTCCACTTCCATCTGAAATGTTAAGTCTATTAGTTGATTTTGCATTGGCATACATTTAAAAATTAGTTATTAGTTATTTGTAATACTGATAGGAGAGAACTGATTTCTGACTATAGCTTTAGATGCAGTGCATTTTTTAAAAAAACAATATATTGTGGAAAGCAGAGAGATTTTTAAACTGAATGAGGCTAATATTAATGGATGCAGTATTTAACTCAACATTTTCTATATGTCTGTTTCATTTTTCAAAGAATCCCATTTCAATCAGTTACTTAAAAGGACATGTTGAATGTCACATCAAAACTCTTTCAGAGAGATTTATTTTTGTTCTGGTGCTTGTAATATTAAGCAAATATCCAGGGTTCTGGTCACTGTCTTAAGTTCATTCTCTGTTTAAACATTACATTCAAGCTTATTAAGATATTGCAATGTTGTTTGACAGCTTTATGTTTTAAGGGACCACTCCAGTTCTCTTATCATGGAAAAAGCACCCTAATGATATGAAGAGGCTTCTGTCATGTGTGAAGTGTGCATACCTTAGTAGTAGTACAGTAGTAGTCAGAAAGATTGGGGACAGATGGCAAGATTTCCACAGACACATTGGTAAATCCATCATTCAGTTATTTCTAACTTTCAGTGACAATTGTTAATTAGACCTTTGAGATCTCTCTCAAAATCCTAGATGTGAGTGACTTTGCCTAGCTGTTCCTCCCCTAGAAACCAGAGCTAAATTGGCTTTCAAATCTTGTGGCTTTGGCTTTTTCATGTAAGTAACACTACCGCTCTTTTGATTATTTCATTGATCTTAAATAAAAAGCAGTAACCGATATGTTGAAATCTCTAACCACTGAAATTGTGAAGAACATTTATTCCTATTCTGGACAGAGGTAGGAAGGCTTGTATAGATGAGTAACCAAAGCAAATGAAAGCACAGAATAAAAAGCAGTGTATTGTAACATTTTCTCCTAAGCAGTGAAACCGGACTAACAAAGGAAGATTTTAAACACAGAAAATGTAGATAAAAGAAAACTAGGGCGAAGAAGATGCAGATAAGACAGCTCTCTGCACTGAAGTTCAGTTTAAATTAATTGGAAAAGATCATGAAGTTTGTCAAGTTAAATGCAAGCACGTCCTAGCAGGTGGCATAAAATAGCTTGGAAAGTAGCTTGTGAAACACATTAAAATTTCTAGTAGATATATTTTTTTTAACATGTTCATCCCGGGAAACATATTGGTATTCTGTCTGTAGATTAGATAAGTGACTGATGAACAAAGGGAGGACTAAAAAAAGATAAAGCCACATTAAAGCAAAAATTATTTTTGTCAATGTTTGTTAGGAAGGATTTTACGTCAGCCTTTTTATAAGGGCCTGAAACATTGCCCTGAGAGGCCTGAGTCAGAGACATTGCCTCAAATTGAAGAGTCAATGTAAGATGCATTAGAAAAAATTACAAAAATAGGTAGTAACCAATTATCAGGTTTAGGTGGTATTTACTGAAAATTGGAAGGAGAATTTGTCAAAGTATTAATAGTGATATTAAACCTATTGTTCTAATCAGCTTATGTCCAGTAAAACAAAAGCAGAAAATGCAACGAAGTTTTAAAGGGATCCAAAGATCTGACTTCCATCATTGGTGGCAGATGTGGTGAAACAATGATAAGGGAGAGAATAGAAAATCATGTCAATATATATAGCAGCTGAAGAATCAGTGTGGCCTTTTCCAAGGGAACGATGCCTCTCAAATTGGAGGAGCTTTTCTTGAAAGGAATCAGTAAACACTGGGGCAGGGCCATTTGTGTTATGTACTTAGGTTTCCAAACATCTGAAATGAATGTCCCTCACTAAGTATTTTTAAAGACTAAGTATTCTTAAAGAATAGGCATCATCTTCTGGATTAATGGTTACTAAAAAGCTATGAAATAAAGGGTTGATTCTACATCAGATAGATCACAGAATCATAGAATGATTTGGGTTGGAAGGGACCTTAAAATCATGTAGTCCCAACCCCCAAGTGTGCAGTTGTATCCTGCAGAGATTTTGCTGTTCATTTTATTCATAAGTGATCTGCAAAGCAAGGGAAGTAGTGTGATGACAAAGTTAATTCATAATTCTTCCAACTTAAACTGACTGAAGATTAGGGTGGTGGTTAATGAAATGGCAGATGAATTTCAGCACTGAGAAATGTGAAGTGATGTATACAGAAAACAGTTTCAGGAGTACGTGTGCATAGTAGGGTGCTCTGAGCTGCTCAGAAAAGAGACCACAGAGTTTCTTATCTAGGATCTTCTAAAGCCTCATCTCTCTATTTACCACTGTTCAGAAAGAGAAATAGAATGTTAGGGATTTGGGGGAAAATTTAAGGGAAAAATAGAAACATTATTCTGTCACTTTAATTTGTTGTGTCTACCTCATGACAGCATATTTTCTTTGCCTTATCTAAGAAAGGACTTTGTAGAGCTAAGAAAGGTACAAGGAAGAACAATAGTGGTCAAAGATATGGAGCAGACTTTGTATGAGAACTGATTAAGTAGGCTTGTTTTCATCCACTTGGAAAAATGAAAGATGAAGTATATTACAAGACATATATAAAACCATGTGGTGTTCAAAAGGCAAATAAAGATCTTTGCTCTTCCATGAAAGGCAGCAGATTTCCAGTACATAGAGTGAACTGCTTTCTTACACAATGCAAAACTAAACCATGGATTTTTATGCTGCAGGGAGTTTTTTGTCCATTTTATCCCAAATGTAATAAAAATGTGATTTTATGTAATAGTGGGTAAAGTAATCATGAATGGTGTTAAAAATTATATTGAAACCACCTAAGATGCAGCCTCTGGAAATGTATAGCATGCAGTTGGTTGGCTACTGGGAGGATGTACACAGGTGAAGCATCATTCTATACTTCCCATGTTCCTTATATGCTGTCCCTAGCAATGTGGTGCCTGCTGACAGTGACAGCTCTGCTCTGGCCCAGCACAGTCCTCCTTTTGTTCTAAAAGTTTAATTAAATTATTAGTAATTAAAAAAAAAATTGTGCTTTGATTCTTATGTCATTGCATATTGTAAATTGTAAATTTTACAGCTGGCAATGTTCTGAAAGTAAAAGCAGTTCTGTAGCATGCTGCTTTGTCTCAGGACTGCCACACCTATCTCCTAATATAATTGAAAAACCTCCATTCCTGGGCAGATTCAAATGTCCTGACATGCTTTTTTATTTCATGGGACTTATTTACAGCATACAGGAAGAGTTGCAACGAGGATGTTAGTAAGTATGTGGACAAACATATTTGGGTTTTCAAAAAGCCTTTGACAAGTTTCCATGACAAAGCTCATTAAAGGAACAACATTGACATGGGACTGAAGGAAAAGTTCATTTATATACTGAAAGATGATTAAAGGATAGGAAACAAAGTTCATTGATGACATGGTGGATTTAGGGTCACTGGCATTGTGATTTTTGAAAGTAATTTTGAGGGATTTCTTGTCCAGGATTCAGATCAGTACTGTTACTTCCTATCCCTTTGGGATCTACAGGGAAGATGAAGGTAAGCACAGCACAATGACTCTGTCTCACTTTTGAATCAGGCAACGTAGAGCTTTTCTAATTTTCTCTACCCAGCCTGAGGGACAAACAGCTGAGGGAAAGCACTTGTATTTACTGCTAATCCAAATAATTTAAATAGGCTCTGCTCATTTATCAACAGAGGACCCTGTTCCATCATCTTTTTCAGAGGGAACAGCAGTCCCAGCACATCTTGTACGTCCTTGTTCCTATTGTGCAGAATAAAATAGGGCTTTTGAGACTCATGCCCCAGTCTGCAGTGTAATATTAAACCTGTGTTTTTCATAGAATCGTAGAATGATTTGGGTTGGAAGGAACCTTAAAGATCATGTAGTTTCAACTCCCCTGCCATGGGCAGGGACACCTTCCACTAGACCAGGTTGCTCAAAGCCCCGTCCAACCTGGCCTTGAACACTTCCAGGGAGGGGGCAGCCACAGCTTCTCTGGGCAACCTGTTCCAGTGCCTCACTACCCTCATAGTGAAGAATTTCTTCCTTACATCTAATCTATATCTACCCTCTTTCAGTTTAAAACTGTTACCCCTTGTCCAATCACTGTAGTCCCTGATAGAGTCCCTCCCCATCTTTCCTGTAAGTCCCCTTTAAGTACTGGAAAGCCACTATCAGATCTCCCTGGAGCCTTCTCTTCTCTATGCTGAACAACCCCAACTCTCTCAGCCTGTCCTCATAAGAAAGGTGCTCCAGGACCCTGATCATCTTCATGGCCCTCTGCTTGACCCACTCGAGCAGGTCCATGTCCTTCTGATGTTGGGGATCCCAGAGCTGGACACAGTACTCCAGGTGGATCTCATGAGTAGAGGGGGAGAATTACCCTACCTGACCTGCTGGCCTCACTTCTTTTGATGCAGCCCAGGATCACAGTTGGCTTCCTGGGCTGTGAGCACAAATTGCTGGCTCATAGTTGGTTTTCCATTCACTAATACCCCCAAGTCCTTCTCCACAGCGCTGCTCTCAATCCACTCATTGTCCAACCTGTATCTGTTCATGGAATTGCCTTGACCCATGTGCAGGACCTTGCACTTGGCCTTGTTGAACTTCTTGAGGTCCACACAGGCCCACCTCTCATGGTGCCTCCGGATGTCATCCCTTCCCTCCAGCATGTCAACCACACCACACAGCTTGGTGTCATTGGCAAACTTGCTGAGGGTGCACTCAATCCCACTGTTCATGTTGCCAACAAAGATGTTAAACAGCGCTGGTCCCAACACTGACCCCTGAGGAACACCACTCATCACTGCTCTCCCCTTGGACATCAAGCCATTGACTGCAACTCTTTGACTACAACCATCCAGCCAATTCCTTACCCATCAAGTGGTCCATCTATCAAATCCATGTCTCTCCAATTTAGAGACAAGGATGTCATGTGGGACAGTGTCAAATGCTTTGCACAAGTCCAGATAGATGTCGTCAGTTGCTCTTCCCTTATCCACCAATGCTGCAACCCCATCGTAGAGATTTTAATTCTTTCTTGTTTCTTAAACACTAAGTGGTAGTGAGGAATTCTCAGAATGGTAAGAAAGTCATTTTTGAAATTTTCCAGACTGCCAAGGAATTCAGGTTTGTCATCTTTCCCAGTGCACTTTGATAAGAAAAACCTGAAATCTTCAGCTAGATATCATTTCAAACTGCAGCTAATTTGTTTGCAAACATATAGAAAGTGTTAGAAAGCTTCTGGTTAGAGACATTACCTACATCACCATCCTTTGCTAAACTTTTTCTTTTTGAGACCCAGCTTTCACTCACTTAAAGTTGGAAAATGTTTAACCCTGTGGTCTGAAATTTCCCTTACTGGGTATCTGCGTGAGGCTTGGATGCTTTAATTACTGGGAATATTGTTGAGACAGAATTCATTATATTGCTCATGTTAAAAAGCATGCAAGCAATTTTGCAGGCTTGTCACTGTCAACAGGTATTTTAGGAAAATCAGTTTGCAATATTATATTTTCATGGAATTGTTCCCATGCTGTTTCTTCATATAGTTATCCTGGTCTAAAAGAACACATGATAAAAATCATGTAATTAGAGATGCATGAGGGACCTGAAGCTAAATTGCCTGGACTACTTTATTTAGTCATTTTCCAATTGTGAATTACTTGGCCATAGTAACTTAAAAAAATTTAGGACTTTCAAAAAACCACTTCTATGCAAAGGTGAATAAAACAGTCTGTCCTGGACTTTTGGTTCAAAATACAGAGTAGAAAGCCTGCAAGTGAAAGACTCTGTAGGCAGCTAAATTGCTGTGATCAGAACCCAGAGTCATCACATCATTAAACTCGGTTGAATTTTCATCTTCTAAAATTCTTCTTTCTTTTTGTGTAAAGTCAGTGTGAAAGGACTGGATCATAAAGCAGCAGCTGTCTTTTCTTTTTTGCTAGAGGAACTGCCTATTTAAGACTAGATTGCGCTGTTTTCATGCAGCATAGCATGTTTTCACAGTTTAAGAATCAGAGCATAGGTGTGTTGCCCCAGGGAAGCATAAAGAGCAAGAACAAATCAGATCCCCAAATAAGATGTTCTCAGTAAATCAGTCTCCATGAAGTACACCCTCACCAATGCCCCCATAGACATGTTAGAATATTTTTTTTACTCAGTGTAGTAAAATGTCTGGGGAAAGTGCACGGCAGTCCGGTCAAGCACTTTTTCAATTGGAAGGTAGTAAATGTTCATGATTGTCTGCATGGCAGGATTTCCGAGGGCAAAATACCAGGGTTCTTCTAACAGCAAGTTAATACTTTCCTGGGAAAATGAGGTATTTCAGGAGGTTACCTAGTTTGTACCAAGCAGACCTCCTTATTCCTAAATTTCTCATGCCTTTTATTATGCTCAACAAAAGCACTGTTCAGCTGCATTTTGCCTGACAGTTAAGATACATACAGTGCCCATTTTGTTCAAATGAATGGCAGTAACCTTTATTCTGAACAAATAGCTAGTCCACCAGGGGAAATGCAGCACTGCCTCTGCAGTTCCTCTGTGTTAACTCCTCATTGGTTATGGCTGAGCAACAATCATGTTTTCCTCCTCTCCATTTTGCCAGCTCCAGTGCCAGTCTCTATAAGTGATCACTGTATGGTTCATTAAGTTTTTGTACATGTAAGATGATATTTTGAGCATTGTTATTAAGATCCACAAGTGATGAGATCTGGCCAAATTTCTTGTACCACTTGCTCAAAGTATCTTTCCCCATGATAGCATTGTGTGAGATGACAGTATATGGCATGGTAACTCCACATTTAGAAAGTGAATTTCTTTTTCTGAAGTGTTGCAGAAAACATTCAAAATTGTGAAGGACTGAATTTTCCAGGGAGTGTGATGTTGATTTATCTCTGCCATCCCCAAACTGCACGAGAGTTTTATCATGTCTATACCATAGCATATACAAATGGAATGGGATGAAAATGGTTTTATTTTTCTGCATGTTTTATGGTTTTCAGTGAACTATAGTTAAAATTAAGGCAACTTTATAGCCAGAAATATAGGGTGACAGGGAATATGTAAATTGGTAATCTAGGAGTCATAACAAATATGCATCTTTGAAAATTTCCACCATGTGCTTACGTTGAAACATACCAATGGACTGTCTTGATGGAGGAACCTCTGAATAAATATTTATAGGACAAAACTATAAGACTACTTTGCTGAAAAACATTATTTTACCCTTTATGGTAAAAGACCACCAGCACAAGGAAATAGGGCAGACGAAGGGTTTATTTCTACATCTGTCAGATACACTCACCAGCCCAGCTGCTGGAGTGCTTGAGCTCTCACCCCTTCCTCAGCTTTGCACCTGTGTGCCAGGTGCTGGCAGTTCCTTTCTAGGGTATACAGATACTTGTTACTAGAGACAGAAGCTCTGCCTGAGCAAATATGACCTATTATTTCCATGTATACTTAGCATGGCACAGTGTGGATATCACTGAACAAGCCTCCAAGGTGTCCTGCATCTCTGAACTATGACTCACTGCGCTTTGTCAGCATGTTCTTAAGTGTCTTGAAGCACGGTGCTGCAGCCACAGCCAAAGAAGTTACTGAATTTAAAGGGCAATGAAGCTGGTGAAGGGTCTGGAGCACATGTCGTACGAGGAGCGGCTGAGGGAACTGGGGTTGTTTAGTCTGGAGAAGAGGAGGCTGAGGGGAGACCTCATCACCCTCTACAACTACCTGAAAGGAGGTTGCAGAGAGCTGGGGATGAGTCTCTTTAACAAAGTAACAAGTGATAGGACAAGAGGGAATGGCCTCAAGTTGCACCAGGGAAGGTTTAGACTGGATATTAGGAAGCATTTCTTTACAGAACGGGTTGTTAGGCGTTGGAATGGGCTGCCCAGGGTGGTGGTGGAGTCCCCATCCCTGGAGGTGTTTAAGAGTCGGGTTGACATAGCACTGAGGGATATGGTGTAGTTGGGAACTGTCAATGTTAGGTTAATGGTTGGACTGGATGATCTTCAAGGTCTTTTCCAACCTAGATGATGCTGTGATTCTGTGAATTTAGGACTAAAAAGGCCATTCATGATAAAACCATTTCTTTAAAAGCAGGAGACAGAATCTTATAAAAGGCCTATCATTTTGGTTGTTCAAAGCCTGTATCATTTCAGGGGAAAAAAAAAAAGTTTTCAACTATGATATTAATGCAGTTGAAAATTGTACCTAGTCTGATGAAAACATTAATTGACGGTAATCAGGACTGTGCCTGCATGTGTTCAGTAAATACATAGACTACTAGTTTTCTTGGTTTTTAAGTTAGGGTGTATGAAATATTAATTACTTCTGTCATGCATTAGTATTTCAGGGGTTTGTGCTAGAAAAGATGCAGCATTTGAATAGTTACTTATAGTCTATTGTTCAGAGTACTGGAAATGCACAGAAACAGCCCACTCAATTTGGCAGATGAAGTCCATGAAGCTAATTAACAGAAGACATTTGATTGAAATAAAGACCCATTTAGGATGAAGCTTTGCACAGATCGAATAGCCTCAATTTCCATGGTCTAAGACCATGGACCTTCTAATTATGTTTAATTTTTCTCTAAACTTGGTTAACATGTAAGTACCCAAAGTACTGCTTTTATAACTAGAACATGATGATAAGCAAGTGTTCCTGATGTGATAAAAAAAAAAAAAAAAAAAGGTTAATTTTGCACAGAGCTGTGAACTGTTCCTTCCTGCTTGAGGTCCTAATTTCTGATAATGTGTTTTCCTTAGTGTCTGGTTACTTCTGGAAGTGGGGAGTCTTTTTGAGTCTGTAGACACCTCAGAGAGCTCTAATAATACATTTAAGAGATGTCATATTCTTCATCTTGCTTCAGTAAATGCATGAAATGCTTTTCATGCGATGCCCTGTGCTTCATAGCACATAGTAGACATAAACTGATCAATTTTCACTTGTATTAATGTCTCCCAAATCTGAATCAGAATATTGATCTATTTCTGAGATTCCTAAGCAGTGTTCTCTGGGGAGTAAGACAGCTTGAAATATATATATCACCTTTGCCCTGAAAACTTGCAACACAGTGCAAACTGACAGCCATAAGCATAGAGCAATGCTCAGGCTGCCTGACCTAATACCATTCTGAGATAACTCCATTCCCAGATTGTAGAGGCCATGCTTCTGGTGGAGAAGAAATTACTTCTATGACTAGAAGTTCTCTAGTAACTTCTTGTACTCCTCTGTCCTGCTAAGTTCCCTTAATTCTTTTCTTCACTTGTTTTCCTGAAGGGATTCAGGCTTAATAATTTTTTTTTTAACATCTTTCACTGTTTCCCCATTGGGCTGCTTTGATGCATAAATAGAGGAAGGACCAGCTTCTCAGCACTGCAGCTTTTTTGGACCTGGTTTAATAAGTTGAGACACTGTGTTCCAGCACAAGCTGACCGATCTTGTGGTGACAGGGAAAGAGACTTAGTGAACCAGCAGCAAGAGGGACATGTAGCTGGGGTCACCGAGGCTTTGAGCAGTCGAGAACTGGGCTGTAGTTATAGCAACAGATTGCTCGGCCATGGACTGAGAGTTTCCACACAGTGTATGTGAGTTGGTGGCCACTGCATTTGCTGTTGCTATCTGTTGTGCTCCCTATGTAGGTGGTGCTGTGTCTGTAAGCAAGCATCTATTGCTCTGTCAAAGGAGGTAACCTGCAGTCAGGTATTATATATGATGGTAAGGCATACAGAGATTTTGGCACCTGTTGGAGCAACCTTATGTCGATGACAGTTTCTCCCACAGAACCATGTAAGCACATGCAACATCCTCTGCCACAGAGTGTTCTAGATTCTGGGGAAGAAAGTTTCTGGGCATTTTGAGCAACCAGGATGGTATCTGGCATACAGTTTGGATTCTGGGACCTATTTCCCATAAGAAACTTCAGCATGAAAGACTTGTTAATTCTGCACCTCCTTTAAACCACAAAGTCCTTGCACAGCAAAGAACAGGTCAAATGTAAAGCAGTGCTTAATTGATTTTGTGGATTGAAAGCCACATGAATTATCTGGTTATACTGTCCTTTCTTTTTCACATTGTTAGGTAGTCTGTTTAAAAAAAAAAAATCTAAATCTTTTGCTATCTTTTTTATTTCTTCCCTTTCCTTTGTCTCCTTCATCTGTATTACTCCAAAAGTTGAATAAACAAGGTGTCTTCAGCCAAAGGTGTGGCAGGAGGCAGTTTTCTGCAAAGGCAGATGCTGAAAGTTACACTTTGGAGTATGTAGGTCTAAGGAATAGCTTGCCTTCCTAGTACACCATTTCACTTTTGCATGTCTCATCAACATTATAAATATAGAGCACTTCTCTGCAGCTTAACCTGCCATCTGGGACTGAATTCCAGTAACAACCCACCATAAGGAGTAAGTAATGAATAAATGTGAGTCAGCTCTGTTGTTAAGAAATACAGCTTTTCAAGTTCCTGCTGTAAATTTTACAGAATTTTTCCTCTCTTCTGAAATAGAGATCTGCCAAATTGTCATGAAACAATTTGGATAGTCTGCAAACAGAGCTTTTTTCTGGATAGCATAGTGAAATTTCTAATAATTGAGAGCCCTTCTGTCTACAGAAACTTTTTCTTGTTTGTTTATTTTAATAACATGGGAGGCAAGAGATAAGAGCACAAGCTGTCATTAGAGCTCTGCAGATACCAAAATGGCCTCTAGCTGTATGAAGACCAGCATACAAAAGTACTTCCATAATGATCACAACAAAAATATGTTGCTCTTACAAAGGCATTTCTCAACTGCAAAAATATTTCATGAGCACTAACCACTTGGCTGTGTTTTCAAATCAGCAGTCAGTGTCTGAGAAGCCATCTCAGCTACATACGTAGGTGGAAGCTGGAGTTAATTGCCTAAGTCAGTAAGTTTCCACATTGCATTTTTAAAAATCTCTCGCAAATCAGTATGCCTACTGGAGGCTGATGGAAATAGGAGTAGATCTAACAGAGCTTTTGCTGAGAATTTGGCTGTGATATGAAGGGCTAGATGCAGCTGTGGATGGGGAAGGGAAAAGGGAACCAGCAGCTGTGTAGCCTTGTAGTATGAGTGTGAGAACGTGCTGCAACAGACTGTATCAAGGGGTGGCTGGAGCCCTTGAGCCTTCTTCCTGAAGTTGCTCTTATTTATGGCATTGAGACACATTAGCTGTGCTTGAACTTTGGTAGGGGAAATGGAAATTTTGAAGTTTTTTAAACACTATCCAGAGTGTGAAAGGAAGCTTGTGACTTGTATAATGTGGTTCCTCCTGCATTTCCATAGATATGCTGCATATTTGTCAAAATCTAAGTATATTACATTCCATCAGGAGAGAAGAAGGCACGAGAAAACCCTCCATTTCTATGAAGCAGGCACCAGTGCAAATTCAAAGCACAGAGCTCAAGAACTGACACAGCACAAGCAGGAACAGTGCTGGTGCCATTCCTGTAGCCAAGTACTCAACAACTAATTCACAAATACCACTCTTGGACTGTGCTTCCTTTAACTTCCCACTCAGAAAGCACTGACACTGTTGCCTGTTGGTATTATTTATGCTAGTTTACTACTATTAGTAATTTCTTTATAAGAAGGAAAAACAAGGCTACTACCATTATTCCACAAAGGCCATGCAATATCCATTAGCAATGTTACCAGGCATGACTTAATTCAGACTGTGATTTAAGATGTATGGGTTTTCATTTAATTTCCAACCCTAGCTACAAAATGGATCTTCTTGCCCAAATAAAGAAATTCAGGTGATATAAGTATATCAGCACAGACACATTCTTGTCTGTGTATCTTACAGAGAATGTTTTCTTAATAATAGGCATGAGTTGGCATAGTGCTTGCACTTTCTAAGCATTAACTTCCTTCAAAAATTTTTTTAAAAATCTCAGCCTAAAGGGACTGAGATGGTCCAAAACTACTGTGTTTATTTTCTGTATTTTTTTTCCCTTGGAAAGATAAACCATGCTATCTAACACGTGATCTCATGGAAAACATGACATTCCTGTCCACTGCTTGTTCAACAATTGATACTTATAAATGTGTGACTTTCTTAATCTGCTTTTCAGTTTTCTGGTGAAATCTACAAGTTAGCCATAATTTTTTTTTTTTTTTTTTCCCATCTTGGGAACTTTGCCCAGAGACCAAGTTAGAGCTATGACCACTTTTGTTTGATACACCACTATATTTCTGTACATATGTATGTATTTACTTACATGTATGTATTTCTAATGCATAACTATGAGCTCATAGAAATAATCGCTGAAATACGTGAGACATATCCACGTTTTTGCAGAAAACCCACTTCAGAGTGCTGAGATGTGTTGTGTATAGTAATTCTGCATGAACCCAAGACATGTCTTTTTTTCCTTAGTACGGAAATGTTATGTTAATTCATCCTCATTTTTTGACTCTGTGCAAGTCCAGGTGTTGATTATAATGAAAAATGAGAAAAAGAAATTCAGACAGGCCTGTATGAAGCAATAACAGACAACTGCTTTTAACTCACTTTGATGCAACATGTAGTGATGGCCTGAGGTTTGCAGTAGAAATTCCTTACTGAAATGGCCTGTATCTCTGTTAGTCAGTCATGTAGGGACGGCACTGTCCATAGCACTAATGGACCACAAGCATGACTGTTACTACCAATACTGAATTATATAAAGGATGGCCAGGGTAAAGAAGTGGGAATACATTAGTCAGTTGTCAGTTATCTGTGTTATCAAGAATATATACCCTGAAGTGTAAAGCATCTAGACAGTGATAAAAAAGGGAAAAAGAAAACTATTCTGTGAAGGCAGGAGTTTTCTTCAGAGCATTAAGGTAGGGAGATCTGGGGAATAAAGTTATTTTCTTGAGCAAGTAGAATATTATTTAAAGTGTGAGACTAGCTGGGTACGGAGTTTATCTGGATCTGCTGGGAATGCAGTTGAACAGCAGACTGTCTAGAGCGTTGCTGAAGCTTATTTTAATGAAGAGATTGGAGAGAGGAAAATACAAATGGTGATCTTTCAGACCTGATTCTTACTAATCCGTAGAAACTGACTGTTAACAGTGAAGATCTTTCTTGAGTGCAGTCTTTAACAGTGCAGTCTTTCTTGAGGCCATGTCTTCATCAGCTTGCTCTGCGCCTTTTTACAGAAGGTTTTCCAGAACCTGTCCTGTTAACCTGCTCTCACAGAAAATGATTCCTGCTCCTTTGTCATGTCCAAAAGATTTAACACTGATGCAGCAGTGAAGACCAGGAACAATGCAGCTTCCACTCTAATATTAATCCTACTTCTTTAGCAAAGCATATAACATATAACATGTTGTCCTGGTTTCAGCCAGGATAGAGTTCATTTTCCTTGGGCTGAGAGGGAGCACAGCTGAAGGGCTGGGTCCCTATCGATCATTGGATTATTCCATGTCATGTGATGTCAAGCTCAGCATATAGGCAGGTGCGTGCGTGCTCACACGCGTTTTTTGTTTTCGGTTTCCGGATTGGCGGGTTGGGATTGTCTGGTGCAGTCGGATCGCTGCTGGGGACGGGCTCTGGTCGCCACTCGGTGCGACTACTGCCTTTTACCTGTTTTGGACTACTGTTGTTTTTGATAGTATTACTAAATATTTTTTTATTCAACCTACAAATTTCTTCTTTTGTCCTCTTCTATTTCACGGGGGGGGTGGGGGGGGAGCGGAGTAAACAACTGGCCAGGTGACAATTTGCTACTGGTTGAGTTCAAACCACAATACATGTATATTACTTTTCTGCAAAGAAACATTCAGCTGTTCTTTCAGGAGAACCATGAGTGAAATTTGAAGACAGTTAGCCATGGCCAGAAGCCTGTGACAATACTCACTGTGCCCCACCATAAATCTATAGAAGCCTTACTGATTTTTCCATCCAATTCCAGCCACTGTTTAAGGAGTTCTACAGTTGCTGCTGCTTCTCTGATTTTCCTCTAAATGCAGAGGGAGGAGGGACAGGATGGAGGAGGTGAGGTGTGTGTTCTATGCCTTCTGGTAGCTTGAGGTTTGGGTTGAGAAGTTGGAGCACAGCACTGTCAGTCATTTAGAATAATTAGGAGACCAAATGATCAATTGTTTACGTGTATAGGTTTCACTGCACTGTAACCTGATCTGAAGTATACTGGGGGATTCTTAGAAGTATAGTTAAAACATTGAAAGATAAAGAAGAATGAGTAGTCTTTTTTATGTTTCTGGTCTGGTCCATGTTTTAGTTTAAAAATTGGTTGTCCTCCACAGTAAAGTGACTGCTAATCTGAAGACACCTACAGTGGAGTGAAAGGGAGCAAAATATTGAGGAAATAAGAGTTTAGGAAATGATAAAGTGGTGTGGAAGAGAGGCAAGTCGACATTGGCCTGTCAGCTCTGCGAAGCCCCTGAGAAGCAGCAAGGCTTTGATGAGAAACAGGCCTTGGGAGAAAGATAAGAAACTGCCGAGTTGTCCCAAGGTGGAAGGGAAAAACAACGGACAGCTGCAACACTGAACTGTGAAAAGTTACCGCTGCGTGAACAAGAAGTTGATTGGTCTGCACAGCGCGTGTTAGAGTGGTCTTATGCTGATAGGAAAAAAGGTTGATAGCTGTCTAATTGCTGATTTGTTAATTATGAAGTAAGAGCTTTAACCATAGCATAAGTATGTACTATTGTAAAAATAAAGGGTCTTTCCTTTTCCACTTCATGGAGAGTCCGTGCTTCAATTGCCACAAAGTGGTATGATGGCAGGAGAGAGAGACATCTTTCAGCAGAATGCAGCAAACTAAATGATGGTTAAAATTTCCCAGTAGGAGGAGCCAACATGGATAATGTGACAGGATGAACATGTTTCCAGTGATACCCTGGAGAAGTAGGAAAGAAAATTATAAATGGCTCCATGGAAAACTATGTATGTACCTTCCCCTGCAGGTGTGTAAAGGATTGACAGCTCTCCAGATGAAAAGTAGAAACGTGAGTGTAAGTAGAAATAAAATGGATGACAAGTGAGTGCCTTGACTGTCTCCAGCTGTGTGGTATTTCTTGGCTTGTGTGCTGTGTTCCTCAGGAGGGTCACAGACAGTAAACAGGAGAAGGTAGAGTGGAGATCCAAATATTTAATGACAGTCTAGAGCAAAAATATCAAATTGGTAAAACAGCTTTGAAATAGGCAAAAACAGGAAAAGGAGGGAAAGGCAGCATTATTTAGTAGTTGTGAAGGAGCTCTGTGCAAGTGATATGTGAAGAAGAGCGTGATGGTAGAACATGTAGAAATGTTTGCTATGTACAGATTATAGCATGGTCTGATATAGTGGATCTGGCTCTGAAGCAGAAGTTGAAGTGCCCATATGTGATCAGACTGGATATCTCAGCAAGGGTGCAGCAGACTGTAGGAACAAGAGTCAGGAATGACTGCAACAAACAGCTTCACTTCAACCATGTGTGTACAATCATATGCAAGTGGTGGTTATGAGTTGAAGAAACACATTTCCCCTAAGACATGCAGGCACCTCTGCATAGTCTTAGTGCTAGAGACTTAAGCTTAGACTCTTATTTCAGGGGTTTTACTTTTTGGTTTACATGTTTGTTCCTCCAGCAGAGAGGAAGCTTGGCAGTCTTATGTTCACAGAAATGAAAAAGCAGAGCATTTTTTCTCCCTTTGTGTGTTCACAGTACAGTAAGTATAAAATAACCAGATATTGCCTTTCTGTAAACAGTGATGAAAGGTAATGCTGCAAGAACATTTTGCATAAGTACATTTCGAGGTTGTTTGTGTTTAGCATAGCCAGACTAGCACTAGGGAAAACTACTGAATATTTTACTCCAAAATGAGGAAATTTGACCTGTATGTTATTTGACAGATGAATTTGCAAATTATTTACAGATTTCTGACAGTGAGATACTCATTAAGAACAACTTCAGATATTTTGAATGGGATGTGAGATAGCTGAATGTCAGGTTTCTTACCTGCTAACTGAAAATTTCAAAGACTGGAAGACTGCTTTCTTGCAACTGTTTCCTCTACCTCCACATGCTATGGTCCTTTCAGGTTTTGGTATAGATTTTTAGACCATGCTGTCTCCTTAATATGCTAACAAAGGCAAGGCTGAGACTAGAAGAAGACAAAGCTGGGTTTATAATAATTTGGTTGCTGTGGTTGTTCAAGGACATGCTTGGAGTGGTGAAGATATGGGACATTGTTTTGGAGGTGATAATGGTATGGAGTGATATTTTTGTATGAAACTGCTCTCCTTCAGTTCTAATGTAGTTTAGTTGTCATGCCTTGCACTTGCTTACAGGTAGGTTATCAACCCAATTCAAGCTTCTAATTGCCCTTTTCAGAATAGTGCTGTGCATTATGTGGCTTGGGTCAAAAGCCATCCTCATGAAAATCAGGAGTAAGGCAGCTGCAGATTTTGAGCAGGATCAATGCTATTGATGGTATTACATTCTGGATTTAAGCTACTATGTTTCTTGTGAGCCTGTGAGCTGTTTCAGCCACCAAAAAAAAATCCCTAAACCAACCATTTTATATTAAATATGAGTTGTTTTAATATGAATGTTATATCTGTGGAAGAGATAGTGATACTGTGCACCTGAATCAGCTAAAAAATGGAAAAATGCAATAGGCTTCCTCCTACAACACTGATTCTGTACCAGAAAAAGAGTCAAATTTTTTCCATAAAGTGACGCAACTCTGTTACATTAAGGTCAAGCCATCCTTGAGCTTTCTAACTGCATCTTCGTATTCCTGGTGAAATTTGATTAGTTTTCCCATGCTGAAGCTGATAAAAATTGGAAGATTTCACTACCCTGTGAATTCTGTGGATTCTCTTATGGATTTGTAAAAAATAATAATTTCTTTGTGTGTGTTTTTCATGTCTGGTAGGTGCTTAAAGTAATATGAGTTCTTCTACCAAGAACTTGCCAGCATGATATGGTGCTTTAGTTTGTCATTCCATCACTGGTTTCTTAATTTACTCCAAACTGTGATCTCCAGATCTCTTCACTGTAACACTGAGCCATAATTTATACAAAACTGTTTTAAACTCTTTTAATCTACCACATGTCAAAACTGGGTATAGTCCAACTAAGAGGAAGGTGAAAGAGCCAGAGTCATTCCATCCATCAAGGTAGCTCAGGCTCCTTGAAATGAATTACCATGTTCCAAACAGCCCTGAACCAGAGTCAGCTGTTAAATTTAGGATCTGTCCTGCAGTCCTGTCAAAGTAAACCTCATGCCCCCATCCAGAGAGATTATGTCCACTTGAATACTACCGGACTAGACCCTAAAATAGCATAAATTCTACATATCATAGTATTTTTTTAAGAGTATGCCCCAAAGTTACTTTATAATAGAAGAGGAATATTGAAATACATGATATTTCAAGGTAATGTCCGGGAGTTATATGTTCTGAAAAGCCTAACTGAGATTTTGGGATCAGGAGCATGACTTTTGAGTTTTCTGTCTCACTTTATTCAAACAGTTGGACAGTTTGGGAAATGGTGGACAGCTAGATAGTGGACAGAAGGATAACTGGACAGTTTGGAGGATAGCGGATACATGTGAGAGATCAGATTTCATAACCAAAAGGCAAGATCTGAACAGCTTCTACTGAGAATAATTAAGGATTGGGTTCCTTTTCACCTCAGATGGTTTCTGGGGGTGGAGCTCTTTGGATAATCTAGTTCTCAGAAGCTGCCAACACATCACATGATCCTTCTAGCTCCCTCCTTGAGCCATTGTATATTTCATGCACCATACTTTACCTGTTTTTTCATTTTCTTAATTGATTGCAGTGATGCCCACAAACAGATCTTTAAAGTCCTCTATCTGGCACCACTTTCAGTAAGATTTGTCACCTAATGTCAAATGGCTACAGAGCAGATATCTGTCTCTTAGGCAGTTTGAAGTCATACTTAATATTTAGTGAAAAGTTTAAAAACACTTTAAAAGAGTATTTCAGCTGGCCTATTTTGGATGCCTTTCTGGGAAGTAAGGAATTGAGAAATATTTCTCTCCACTGACTAGAAAGGTCGATAGTGCAGTACCAGGTGTATATATTGTACAAGTCAGATACAGATATTGTAGTAGGTCAGATAAATTCTACTTTTGCAGGACCTCGTAAAACTCTTCAGTTTGCTCTTAAGCCTTCAGTAAAGCCATAGCTTCCAAAGATTTTCCTATAGATATCTTTACCTGTTAATTAAAAGGTATATGTAATTATTTAATGCATTCCCAACATTAGTGATATTGTTCAGGAGCAGGGTCTCTCAGTGGATGGAGCTCTAGGTGAGGTTTTTGCTCCCAGGTCTCTCCTTGGGTCACTGGGGACCTCTCTCTTCCACTGTTCATATTTTGTAGAGTTAGAATTAAAAACCATACCCACCTCTATTGAGACTTACTGGACTATATGAATTGTTATAAAATGTTTTGTTATTTTTTTCAGTCAGACTTCTCCAGTATTTCTATGTTTAATTTTGGAATTATTATATAGGGAATTTATTTTGGGTCTTTGTACTTTCATGTAGCAGATTCCTTGGTAACAGGGAAGCAAACATGTTAATTGTCTTTGTCCCACTCTGAAGTGTGTGTATTTTGCATTATCTTTATCATTCTTCTCTAGGTATCCTCCAACCATCTGAATAAGTAGAAGTCAGCAGGAGACCAGCCTAAAGTATATGTAGGAAATCTGAATCCAGCTGGTTTCTGTCAGCACAGACCTCTCACAGTGATCTCAATCATGCCAACCTATGGCCATCTATTGGGCAAAAAGAAAGATCTATCTTTTCCCCATTATCATCGGGGTTTACAGGGCACTGGAGAGAAAACCTTTCTCCATGTATGCCTTACAATGCTTTTGAGAAGTTACAGCTTTCCAAATGGTGCCCTTGTGCAACTCCCTTGGACTCTGCGTAGTTGTTTTACAGAGACATATGGGAATTTTCCTGGACATTGAGAATCCCAGAGCATCAATAAGCCCATTTACAACCTTCTCAGTCAACAGAAGGCCGAAATAAAAGGGAAATTTGCAGAACTTTTTTTTTCTCCAGTCTAGATTAGAGAAGAAAGATGAGGTGCAATGTCTGGATCCTCTAGAAGACAATTAGTGGAATAATTCTCCATCAAAAAGCACAGTTTCATCAAAATCAAGATGTTTTACAGAAGTATGCTATCCTCAACAAGAGTTTTGATGAGGAAAAATTTCAAACAAATTGCTTTAACGTTCCCATTTCATTTCACTAATATCAAGCAGATGGCTTTCTAAGAGAAGCATGAGTCATTTTGATAAGGTAAGCCACTTAAATGTTATCATTCCAAATAATTTTATTTGGACTGCAATGCTAACACTTGTATTTTCACAACATATTATATTTCATGGGTTTTGTTTAATATTTGAGTATGAATTCAAATCTAAGATAACCAAGGCAATAAATCAAATCTAATAACTAAATAAGGTGAAACATTTTGACATTTTAAAAACAAATTAGGTCACCATGGTGTAAATTAAATTTTTACTAGTCCCAACTGGAATTATGTCACAGTTTTTATTTTGCAGTGTATTTTCAATTGTTTAGGTCTTTCTTCTGATTGAAATAAAAGTTCTGAACTGTTCCAGTGACATCTTTTCTACTGACAGTACCACTCAGGATCTTATCAATGAAGCAATTTGGTTCTGGTGAGTGGTGTCACAGAGAAGCCATATGTAGCATGGCAATTAGTGCAGCTGCTGCTATCTAGATAGAAATAGTTAATTTGATCATCCCTGCAGAGTGCTAAAATATTTCTTATCTTACATTAATTTCCACTCAACTGCATACTGGGCAAAGAATAAGGTTAGGCAGCTTCTTCCTAATATCCTTAGGGATTATGTAAGCAATGTAGCTCCACTTCTTAAAAGTAGAAATTATCTGGCAGACAAACATGTAGCTCTGTAGTCTGGAGACAAAATATCTGAGACAACTGATGGGACTTCCTTCCCAGTCAGATTATCAGTGTGGTATTGTAATTTGACGTGTGCTCCAGTGTACATAAAGAGAGATTACTGTTACAGCATGGTGGACAGCACCGTTTAACAATGTGGAACATCCCTGGGCTATATGTACTGTTGTGGAGGACAGTAGGTCCTCCTTCAAGTGATTTAGTGGCAGAACAAGCACAGATCAAGGAAGTACTTTTACCCTGAGACTGAAGAACTGACACCCAAAGACAATAACAGACTTGCCAAAATCATAGTCAGTAGTAGAAAAGTCAGAAACTGAGTTTAGAGCCTCGGACTATCACCATTTATCAGACCATCTAGGAAAAAGAAATTTGGTACTTTTCTATTTTTCACAAAAAAAAAAAATTGGCGAATGGAAATATATAACAAATTTATATAAAAATTAATAATTTCATGTTTTAGTGTTCACGTTTCTTTTTGTATGCTATAACCTGAACAGTCATTTACATTTCTGCTTCTTGCTGAAGTCAACACATAACCACATCCACTTCTTCCCAGCTGACCTCAAATAGGCACATTTTCCTCTAACTCCAGTAAGAACCAGGTTCAGAACAACTGTACGTGGTTGTTTTCCCTCACAGAACTACTTTAAGGATAGAATAAGGAAATCTAACGTTTTGCTAACAGTTTTTAACCATCCCATACCTCAGATAATGGACCTGTCGGTAGAACAGACAAGAAAATAGAATCACAAATGGACTGTTGCATTTGTTTCATTCAAAATTACTAGTACAGACAAGAATTTAACTCAAGAGTAAAAATACACCTTGAGAAACTAATTCCACTTGAATCTCAAGACTTCTTCCTCTCTTGTTTCTTCATTCATAATCCCATTCTTTTGCAATCACATTCATTGCCCTGCTTGCAAAGAACCAAGGCTCTTATGTTCAGAGTGAGAACTTTTAATTCCAATTTATCCAGTTTTGCTGAACCTTATATTTAGTATTTTACTCACGTCTTCAACAATATTTGTCATTTTCCTCTTTCTGCCACCCAGCATAGTATGTGACAAATATAGTATGTACTAGGTGACACACACCTGTATGCTTAATGGTTTTTTGGCACACCAGAAATGTAGTGTGTTTACCATATTCCAAATGGGAAAGAGTTATTTGTAGTAATATAGTGAAAAGAATCAGAGTTTTAAGTACTTCAGATTTTAAAACACCGATAAAAAGAATGGCTATAGTGACTCAGACCATCTCACTACCTGTCTGACAGTAGCCAAATGCTTAGGAACACATAGGTTAGACTTCTCCCTTTACATCCTCCATCTTCCCAGTCTGTGACTTAGGAAACTCATAGCACTGTTTCAAGCATGCAGTTTTTCTTAGCCCTCAGTTACATTTTTTTCCATTAATTTTTCTTGAATTCTTTGTTGAGTCTCAACAACTTCCTGTGATGAGGAGATTCCTGCTTTAACTACACTCTGTATACAACAGTATTCCCTGAAAGTGTTATTTGCTTCCCCATAGCTCTTGTATTGCAGGACACAATGAATAATTGTTCCCAATTCACATTCCTCATATTACTCATAGTTTTAGGCTGCTCTGTTATATACCTATTCAACTGCTTTCCAAATTACAGTGTTCTATCTATTTAATTTTTCCTCAGAGAGGAGCCATTCCATGCATTAGATGATAATTTTCTTTCTGTGTCTTTTCTACTAAGTAAAAGTTAAGGAAACAAATATTAATTACACTAGATATAAGACAAGATGACTGAAGCAGAAAAAAACGTTACTGCATATATAGTGTGTGATTTGAAAGTAGCTGAGGGGTAGCTAAAAATAACACATCAGCAAAGTAATGCACAGATGTAATTTCAAGGAGGATAAATGAAATGTTCATGAATTACACTATTGACAACACATGTTAGCAGTATTTAAAAAATGATTTGGCCTTGATTTAGTGCTGAAGTCAATAGGAACAGTGGTAGGCCAATGTTACTGGTGCATATGAAAATATCAGTCCTAAGGACACTGCTATAGTTTGAGCTCCCCTGACTGGCTTGTTCTGGATGTTGAACATAACAAATAAAATGGAAAATATTCACTGAGCAGAGACAAACTCTGGTTTTGCTGTCTTTTGCAGACATAGAATAATAACATGTGCTTTACAAAGATCCACATACAACTAATGCAGTGCCAACACAGTGATGTGTAGAATGTAGACCTAAAAGAGAATTCTGCAATAAAATATTTAATTTAACTAATTTAATTTTAATTAATTGGAGAGCAAGCATCTGAACTTTGAAAAACCAGTTGTGAGGCTGGGCCACCTTTAGGTCCTCCTCTGGGCAATAGTGCGGTATTTCTTTTCCCACTTTTCCTCCTCTAAAATTTGGTTTTGTTCAGATTTTGTATGTAGGGCTTCTATATCTTGAAAATTGTCACAGCTGGGAAAAAAGCTTCCCACCTCTATTCCTGAGCAAGGCAGACAGTGAGGATTACTCTGGATGTGGGACAATTTGAATGACTTCTGTAAGAGGGACTGGAAAAGGCCAGATTTGGATACCACCAAGGGCAGTTTGAACACAGTTAGGTGAGAATGTGAAGTAAAAATAAGATGGGATGATTGGAATGCATTTTGAGAGGGGGGACGTCACCACTGCAGCCTTCTTTCCTTCCACACTCATGTGTGGAGTGTTGCAGAAGGGAATGCTATATATTCACAGAATCACAGAACCACAGAATCATCTAGGTTGGAAAAGACCTTGAAGATCATCCAGTCCAACCATTAACCTAACACTGACAGTTCCCAACTACACCATATCCCTCAGCACTAAGTTGGCCCTACTCTTAAACACTTCCAGGGATGGGGACTCCACCACCACCCTGGGCAGCCCATTCCAACGCCTAACAACCCATTCTGTGAAGAAATGCTTCTTAATATCCAGTCTAAACCTTCCCTGGTGCAACTTGAGGCCATTCCCTCTTGTCCTATCGCTTATTACTTGGTTAAAGAGACTCATGCCCAGCTCTCTGCAACCTCCTTTCAGGTAGTTGTAGAGGGCGATGAGGTCTCCCCTCAGCCTCCTCTTCTCCAGACTAAACAACCCCAGTTCCCTCAGCTGCTCCTCGTATGACATGTGCTCCAGACCCTTCACCATCTTCGTTGCCCTTCTCTGGACACGCTCGAGTAATTCAATGTCCTTTTTTGTAGTGAGGGGCCCAAAACTGAACACAGGAATCGAGGTGCAGCCTCACCAGTGCCGAGTACAGGGGTAAGATCCCTTCTCTGTCCCCGCTGGCCACCCTATTTCTGATGCAAGCCAGGATACCATTGGCCTTCTTGGCCACCTGGGCACACTGCTGGCTCATGTTCAGCCAGCTGTCAATCAACACTGCCAGGTCGCTCTCTGACTGGCAGCTCTCCAGCCACTCCTCCCCAAGCCTGTAGCGCTGCTGGGGGTTGTTGTGACCCAAGTGCCGCACCCGGCATTTGGCCTTATTGAAACTCCTACAGTTGGCCTTAGCCCATCGCTCCAGCCTGTCCAGATCTCTCTGCAGAGCCTCCCTACCCTTGAGCAGATCAACACTCCCACCCAACTTGGTGTCGTCTGCAAACTTACTGAGGGTGCACTCAATCCCCTCATCTAGATCATCAATAAAGATGTTAAACAGGAGAGGCCCCAAAACCGAGCCCTGGGGGACACCACTTGTGACCGGTCGCCGATTGGATTTGACTCCATTCACCACAATTCTTTGGGCCCGGCCATCCAGCCAGTTTTTCACCCAGCAAAGCGTGTGCCCATCCAAGCCTCGAGCAGCCAGTTTTGCCAGGAGAATGCAGTGGGAAATGGTGTCAAAGGCCTTCCTAAAGTCAAGGTAGACAACACCTACAGCCTTTCCCTCATCCAATAAGCAGGTCGCCCTGTCGTAGGAGATCAGGTTTGTCAAGCAGGACCTGCCTTCCATAAACCCATGCTGACTGGGCCTGATCATCTGGTTGTCCTGCACGTGTTGTATGATGGTACTCAGGATGAACTGCTCCATCAGATTCCCGGGCACCGAAGCCAAGCTGACAGGCCTGTAATTTCCCAGATCATCCTTCTGACCCTTCTTATATATGAGCATCACGTTGGCCAATTTCCAATCTGTCGGGACATCCCCAGTCAGCCAGGACTGCTGGTAAATGATGGAAAGCAGCCTGTCGAGCACCCCAGCCAGCTCCTTCAGCACCCTCGGGTGTATCCCATCCGGTCCCATAGACTTGTGTGTGTCTATGTGATGCAGTAGGTCACTGACCACCTCCTCCTGGAATGCGGGGGGGTCATTCTCCCAGTCTCTGTCTTCTGGCTAAGGAGGCTTGATTCCCTCAATATAACTAGTCTTGTTATTAAAGACTGAGGCAAAGAAGGCATTAAGCACCTCAGCCTTTTCCTGGTCACTTGTTACCATGTTTCCTCCTCCATCTAGCAGGGGATGGAGGCTCTCCCTGGGCTTTCTTTCGCTGCTCACATACGTATAGAAACATTTCTTGTTGTCCTTGATTGCTGAAGCCAGATTAATTTCCAGCTGGGCTTTAGACCTCCTGATTTCTGCCCTGCATAGCCTGACAGCATCTTTGTAATCATTGTGAGTGGCTAGCTGCTTCTTCCAAAGGCTGTAAACTCTCCTTTTCTCCCTGAGTTGAAGCCAAAGCTCCCTGTTTAGCCAGGGTGGTCTTCTCAGTCGCTGGCTTCTCTTACAGAACCTGGGGACAGCCTGCTCCTGGGCCATTAAGACTTCCTTCTTGAAGAGTGCCCAGCCTTCCTGGACCTCTATACCCTTCAGGATTGACTCCCAAGGCATCCTGTCAAGCAGGTGCCTAAACAAGACAAAGTCAGCCCTTTGGAAGCCCAGGATGTCAGTTCTGCTGCCCCCGTCTCCTGGCCTCTCTATGAATATAGAACTCTATTATTTCATGATGGCTGTGCCCTAGTCAGCCTCCAACTGCCACATCATCCACCAGTCCTTCTCTATTCACAAAGAGGAGATCCAGCAGGGCACCTTCTCTGGTCGGTTCACTCACCAGCTGTGTTAGGAAGTTGTCCCCCACACATTCCAGGAATCTCTGGGACTGGTCCCACTCTGCTGTGTTGTATTTCCAGCAGATGTCTGGGAAGTTAAAGTCTCCCACAAGAACAAGGGCAAGCGATCATGAGATGTCTCCTGAATGCCTATAGAATATTTCATCCACCTGTCTATCCTGGGTGGGTGGCCTATAGTAGACTCCTACTACAACATCAGCATATAAGGACATACCTGGGCCACCTTCAATGACAGAACCTTTAAACATGGCAGTGGTCACACAGAGATTGAAGGACAAATGGATCATTACATAGAAATCTTGTTACACAGACATTAATATTTTAAAAACAGATGTTTGTAGGCAAAGGAAGAGAGATGCCAGAAAAATTTCAGGAGGAAGATGGGACTGAGTAAAAAGGATTGGAGTAATGCATAATCTTTTCTAATATTAAAATATTACTATAAACTGGAAATGTGCACAGAGGTACAGAATTGAAATGTCTTTGCCTGGACTAAGAAATATCAAATCCTTCAGGCAGTTCCTCACATTTCCTTGCTTTGTAAACAATTTTGAACAGGTGGGTTAATGTCTTATGTTATTCTTCCAAACAAAGAAAATCTGAGCCCATAGTCTGTTGTCTGCTGTTAGAAAAAGACGTGTGCGGAGTTCTAAGAATGAAACAGAACAAAACTAAAATGCCTAAAGTTCACATGAAAGTCAGTCAAAGAGGATGTATAATGTACTCACATATACAAGGTCATCATCTGCTTGAATTAATTCAGCCTACAGCTGAATTCCCTTCCAGCAGCCCCTGAGGTGCTTAGAAATACAGAAGTTGCCAGTAACCAAATTATTTTTATGCTGTGTTTTGAGAAAGGTCCTAAATCTACAGCTGACTAAAAAATTGGGGAAGTTTTCACTTTTTTTTCCCACATCCTTATCTTTCTTTAGACACTGTTTCTCCCTTTTGTCTCTTCCCCTTTCTCCCCTACCAGTAAAGAAGGGGGAGTGGGGGACAAAGGAGAGAAAAAGGGTATTCCTGCATGTTGCTGAACTGAAGTCAAGACTGTTATAATAATTTTGTATATTTTGCTTTAAAAGTCCTCCTACAAACACAAATGATGTTAAAGTGATATTTTTCCCTCAACATCTTAGATTTAATAGAAACACTGTTGACAAGTCCTGACTTTAGTCTGAGTGTCTCACTTTGAGGGGCCCAAAATCACCATGGGGCCAGAAGAGGCTGACCCAGAAGAGATAAATTAAGAAGAAGGTGGTAAGCAATAAATGACAGCTGCAGCTGAAAAAGGACATAAAACTGTTTTTATGATGGTATGACAGGAAAAAATCTAAGTGGAGGGAAGATGGCTTTGCTAATAAATGAGGGACAGTGTGGCTCTGGAAATGTTACAGATCTGAAATGATTTTATGGAAGTAGCTACTAAAGAAGCCTGTGCAAAGAAATAATTTCAAAATAGAAGTGTAAAGAGCTCTAACCTAACTAGGAGACATAAGGCTGGGTTTCCTATGGCAAAACCCAGTATGCAATGCCAGATAGTGCTCTCAGGATGGACAATGGGTGCTACTTGCACTTTCATTATGAATTTGCTCTCAGTCAGCCACGGAATCGCTCCAGAACCCATGCTCTGGCACGTATCTTTGGTGTAGGGAAGGAAGCAGTAGCCCCCAGGATAAGGTCCCCTCAGGTGCACCCTGGTCTGGCCCTTATTGTTAATTGTAATTCAGTGAAGTGTCACCACAGGGCATGTAATAACAGGAACTCCTCAAAAGCATCTGCAAACTCTAAAACCCAAACAGTAATGAAAAAAGACTACTTGGTTTCAGTGTAATGCACAGTGGAATCACTGAAAGTCTTAGAAATGAAACCAGAAAAAATATACCTCAGGGAAAAAATCTTCCAGAAAGGCTAAGTCAACTGCTTGGCTCAGGATTTTGATTCCATTTTTGTAATATAAGGAGAGATGTTTGTAATGCAAATCACCCACAAAGGAAAGTGGATGATCCACTTACCTCAAGCAACAAATTCTGTCATAATCTTGCAAACATCATAAAACCCAGTTTACTCAAGCATTTGATGCATTTTTGTCCCCATGTGTTAAGCTGACAAGGCAGGATTTACAAAGTGTTCCTTGTGGGATGGAAAAAAAGAAATTAAAAATTGTAAAAGCATGTAGCGCTTTACTTAGGCCTTTCTGTAGCACTTAGTAATGAGGTCATTGCCTCTTTCTCTACTGTCTGATACTAAGGACTGGCTTTCAAACCTTTTCCAGTCTCCCTTTAGCTGTGACTTAAGTCACTGGGCAAATGGTGTTCTTACATACTGGATTGGTGACTCTTCTCCATACCATGCAGTCCATGGAAAAATTTTGTTCAGAATTTGATGACTTCATTTATTTCTGAGGAGCCGTCACAAAGAGGAGAGTTTGCTTCTCTCCCTTGATCCTTCCAACTGTAGCCCTGTTATTCCCTTGGGCAGCCTGTTACCTCTCTCTGTTTATCTTCTTGCTCTTAGATGGGCCTGTTGTAACCTGCAAATAAATGCTGGCAAGGGATGGGTTTTTTTGCTCCTTGTAAAGATTTGGGATTAAAAATAAAATCACATCCCAAATCAGGATAAAAGGATGACATGTTGTCAACTTCTGTGACTTGAATAGTTGAAGGGGAGAAAACAAAATGAAAGAACAAAATTACTCTAGCAGTTATGGTAACTTTTTATTGTCTTACTTTTCATTCATTTAAATTTATAAACAAAATGCATCCAAGTGCAAAATATTACTTATTTTAGGAAAAGTTAAAATGTGATATTTCTGAGGATATTTTTTCAAAATGAAATAGAAAATTTCATAGCAAAATATTAATGGAAAATTTCAAAGAATTGGCAGCATCCAATAGAAATCTAGGGTTTTTTGGGTTGTGGTTTTTTTTTTTTTTAAATTCCCTATTAACTGTGTGTGCAGACACTTCAGAAGAATAACAGTCTCTTACGGTCCTTGGGTGATGAAGTCTCTGCACTATAATTCAAATAAAATAATGATACATCAAGGTTCTTTCAAAAATAACAGCCCCTATATCTCATACTCAAAATATTGCATCCCATATATCTCTCTCATCAAAAATAAACTTATGGGCAGTCAGAGTTCTAATGAAAGAGGAAGATTTTGCCCATTTGACAGAGTATCGATTATTTTACTATCTCCATAAAGCAAAAATAACTTCTCTGGAAAAAATAGCATGCTAACAAAAGAAGGTTTTGTTTCTAGCAGGGATGCACAAGTAACAGACAGAACACATAGCATCTTCCTGGGCATGTGGATAATAATAGCCTAAGAATAGAGGAGACACCTAAAGGCAACAGAAGGATGATTAATATTATTGAAGAAAGCCCAACAGGTATCTAGAAATAGAATTTGTGATTTGTCACAAGCTGTGACTGGAAAACAATAAAAACCTGGAACAAAGAGAAACACTATATACAGTATAGTGGATATAAGACATGCATCTTTTTTTTACTACATCTTTATCTAGGCATGTAAAGGCTAGCATAGATAGGAAAATAAACAAGGTTGTATTATCTTGAGATCCTGGTACAAAATTGATAATTCCTCCTGTGATATTGAAGTATTATTTTTAAAAACCCTGTTATTATATTCTTTTTAATAGCTTTGCTCTGAGGATTTTTAGCAACAAGTATAATCAGAAAAAATTAACCATTGGTTTACAGGAGTATCCTGATGTGATAAGAGTGTTCTTATTTTGTTGCATTCCTGGATATGTTATGAAAGGCAAAAGCTTCTAAATATCTCCCACTCCAGTCATGTTCTGTCTAGAAAAAAGATTATCAAGAGATTCATTTATGCATTGTTTGAAATCTTTCACAGAAGGGTCAGCTCCCTGGAGAATTAATATTAGCAATTTGTTCAGAAGCATAATTAGCTGTTTGCATCATCTTTTTTTCTAGTTCTGCAAGTTCTTGGAGTAAATTAGCCTGAAATAGAAGTGTTTGAGTTGATGTATCTATTCAAGACATTTTCTTCTAGAAAGGACAATTGCACCCGCTTTGCTCAGCACAGTGATCTAGAAAGTTTTGTTTGCATGTGAAAGGAAATGCCTCCTGCTTTTGCATGAACTATGAATTTCTCTTTTGTCAGTTCAAGTTAAAATTGGCATTCTTTTAAGAGCTTGTTAGTTAGCCCCCTCTGGCAGCTGCCATCTTCTGAGTATAGTTGCATTTGCTATCACATCTGACAGTCTCTGCAGGGGTCCTTGTCAGTATGTGCTGGCTGTGTGATGCCTTCATACTAATACAACACTCAAATGGGGAACTTAATGCTTATGGGAACATTACAAAAATATGTGCATAGTCCTTACATCTGGGGTGATGTAAAAGCTGCAGAATAAGCGACAGGTGAGTAAAAAAAATAAAGGCTTTATACATGTAAGGCCTACCAGAGCTGTGTGGTTTGATTAGCATAGGCAGGACTATGCTCAAGGAGAAATGCCAAGGAGATTCAGATGTCCCTGGCATAACCTTAAATTTAATAAGTTTTTCACAGTGTTGCTACAGCTTAGTCTGATATTATGGGCTAGATGCAATATGTTCCTGGCTCAGCTGCTCCAGCCTTTGCTATGCAGACAGGATAATCTGAAATCTGTGAACCTTTGTGAGGGAAGGATATTGTTCCAGGTCCTGGGAGCAGGAATGGACTGAATATATTGTTAATTCATTATTATATATCCCCATTCCCTGCCTTGTCCCATCTTCTGTGCTTAAATAACAATGGATACCAGGCTTTTCCAGCCTCCTAGTTCATGCTGAGGAGTGCAGTTTGTTCTATGTTGGAACTTCCTGGCTTTCTTATCCTGTGCAAGCTATCAAATAATCCAAAATATCCTGGCAGCAAGGCAAAACCATGGAGCTGGACTAGCATATGATGAGCAATTGGTATTCTCTTGATAGACGGTGCAGTGTGTGTATTCTATGCAGTATGCATTGTTCCTCACAACTTGCTCTCACCTTCTATCATCCTCTAAAGCAATTTTTTTTAATTATAAAACCATGGAGTGATTCGCGGAAACAGACTCTACAACTTGGAGAGAGTTATAAAGCAGGTACATTTGCTCCGGCGCCGGGGTACAAGGGGATTTCTCCACAAAGCTTGCACATCAGCAGCACCTTTTACCAGAAACTTAGAGTGTGGATATACATATTCATTGGATTACATAATACAAATATACACATGCACAAGTAAGGCTGGGTTAGTTCAAAAGGCTGGTGTCAGCAGTTTATGTTATCTTTGCACCTGCACATTGCCTCCTGGTGGTTGTCTTCGGGGATCTTTGGAGGAAGGCTCTCAGTCTTTCTCACCTTGTACTTTTCCTCGGAGCACGCACAGATTCTCTTAGCCAATTTCTTGAACAACAAGAGTGGTTTGAGCCGGTTTACCCATTCTATCTTATCTAAAAGCACCAGTATATTAGTTTCTATTGCCTATATATGGCTATCTATCCACTACAAAGACTAAACTTGTTAGAACACATCTGCTTTCCAAGGATATGTCTCTTATTTTTTCTGAACATTGTAGTTCTTAGTAAGTTTCCACAGAAAATGGCTTTCTTTTGATGAACACAGTAGTCCTTGGTAAAATTCCACAGAACAGTCTAGGTAAGCAGGATTATTAAGCAATATTAGCAATATTCAAAACCAGTCTAAGTTGCTATAAGTAAATAAGTTGCCAAGCAGTTTTCTATAAGTAAATAAGTTACAAAGCAAGTAATCATTTCTCTGTATCAGGAGAGCCTCAGCTGGATGTGAAATAAGGCAGTGTAGGTTGTTCTAACTCTACACTACTGTGAAGATTGGTTATAGACACTGCAGAACCCCTTGCCACACGGTAGATATTAGACTGGATATTAGGAAGCATTTCTTTACAGAACGGGTTGTCAGGCGTTGGAATGGGCTGCCCAGGGAGGTGGTGGAGTCCCCATCCCTGGAGGTGTTTAAGAGTCGGGCTGACATAGCGCTGAGGGATATGGTGTAGTTGGGAACTGTCAGTGTTAGGTTAATGGTTGGACTGGATGATCTTCAAGGTCTTTTCCAACCTAGACGATTCTGTGATTCTGTGTGCGTGATAAGCATTAAGAATGATTGCTTGTTCACAGCAATGGGCCACGCAGTCTTCTAAAAGGGGAAAGTGAATCTTACTAGCCTGATCAAAAGATGATCAACAATAGGTATGCGTTGACAGATATCTTTAGGAAGGGCCAGTGCCTGATAAAACAATGGAACAATTTAGTGCCTAGAAGAAAAAATGAAGGAGACCTGCTACTTCAGGAAAGCAGCAAATGGTTTGCATTTTAAACTCCTGGATTACAAAAAGCATGCTTTTTAGCCTTATTAGGTAAATGCAAAATCACATGTCTGTTAAAACATTCAAGAGCTAATGTTCTTCTGGCTGTATACTGTATGCAATTGAAGACATCTTCTGGAAAGTGATGTATGGCATCTATTTAATGCTCGGTTAGTAAAGGCATATGCAGGAAAGCATTAATATGTGTTACCAACTCTTTTTTAAAAGAGTTCACATTGTGGGGTTTTACTTCCATGCTTCTCATTTTAGACCTGTGATTTGTCCCTTTTCCCCAGTAGTCTGTCTTACAGCTGCAGGAGCTCTTTGTATCTGTTAAACCCCAAGCGTAACTACACTTACAATGTTCTTATTCTTGCCAGTGCAGAAAGGTCTTAAAGAAGCTTGGCTCTTTTTTACTTTTTATTCTACTCCCTGATTTTTTTTAAATTTTTTTTTCATGAAGTGCCAAATAACCAAAATGACCATTTGTTTTCACAGTTTTGCAAATTAGATGCCCATCAGTTTCAGCGGAAGTAATAAATATTGAATCAGTGTGAATGGTGTTCTAGTGTACCTGTGTTATTGGTTTAGTATCTCATCCTTTAATGGCATACAACTCTTGTTGACTATATGAAAGTGTAGTGGTGGTTAGGTCTCCTCCAGAGATACAAATTAGACTTTCAAGAAGTGCAGAATCAGGCTTTCAAGATTTAAATTGTTTCAACAGAGCTTGGATTGATGAGCCTACTTCCTATACTTTTGAAAACTGTCTAGTCTTAGACATCGAGGTTTCTTTAAAGAATTGTCCCCAGATATAAGTGACAAACACTTTTAAAAACCTCTCTTGGTGCATAATTCTCTCATTTTAAATATATGTATAATTAGTGAATGTGATACTTACATCCTTAACATTTTATATATTGAGCTGTTAATCTACTTGTATTGATTGCACCCTGCTTTAATCAGGATGAAAGTAACAGGCTATAAAAATGACTGCATTAATAGTCCATTTTTAAATGGCTCATTCACAGAGACGGGAGATCTTACACTCTTCAAATGTGCTTTTTCTTGGTGAAAAATTCTACTGTTATGGAGGAAGGCTATTTATAGCTATGGTGTTTAGGCAAAAAGTAGACCTGGTTGAATTATTTATTGCAAGGGGTATTAGCTGTGAATTTAGTTCTATTTTCTGTTCACAAATCATTCATGAAATGACCTGATTCTTTTTGTGAATGAAAAATATCAGCCTATGGGTTATTCTATAGAGCTATTTACATGATTCCTTCTGGGTATGAGAAATTTTCCATCTGTAGGTAGTTTCACCCAACAGCTTGTTTTCCATGGGATTTAATTGGCTGCCAAAACTGACCTCACTTCATTTACTTCAGTGGACAACTGAACTTTGAAAATCACAAATATATTTCTGCAACAACAGTAATACTCACCTGTCAACAAAGGTCTACAGGTCAATCTGAAGAATAACCCTTCTTCTTCCTTCAATGCAAACAAAATTCCTTACCTGCAAATTGGCAAGAATAGCTGACAGTACATAGCAGAAGATTTGTAACTAAAGGATGGTCTAGTTCTGATTTACATGCTTAATTTTGAGTAAATGCACTGTGTTCATTTTTCACTTATGTCTAGCAAGAATTTCATAAGCAAATGACATTAAATGAGGAATTCTGAAATATGATTACAAACAGCCTAGTCATGTCACCTGCGCTCATCTAAGCTTGTTTATGAAAAACTCGTATGTATAGGAGTGAAGACTCAAAGCAATGGGAAAAAAAATTCAAAGTGTCGATTTTACCTGGGCACCGGAATCCCATTACTAGAAGTACCGGACACTTAACACTTAAATCCTCAAAGATATTTAGGTTCTGAATTCAGCAGTAAGTACATAATGCCTTTAAGGAGATGAGCCTTAGTTAACCTAAATCTCTATAAAAGCAAAAGATAATCAGATTGCTAAGTGTTAGGCCTCAGTGGGAGGCTTATATATTATTATGAATCAGCTGAAAGCCAAAACCAAAACAGAAGTGCATAGAGGAAGGAATGTTTCTCTTTATTTAAAGTTTTCATGTAGGAAAAGTAGTTCAGAAAAAAATCTGTTTTGAAATGCTGTCTTTTCTGAGGATTGAATGGTGTTGACACAGAATAGGGTTTCTTTGTTTTCTTAAAATCCATGATAAATTATTTGGTTTAATTATTTTGTTTCTTTCATGGTCTTTTCTTAGAATCTGGTTATTTGCAGCAATGTTAACAGCAGGTTCAGTTCTCTCCAAACTATGCTGAGATGATTAAAAATGAAAAGAGATCCATCAATAGTTCTAAGGATAATCTTAATACCACATTGTGATTTACATGGTGTTCCATGTTCCCAAGCTCTTAACAAGATCTCTTCAGATATTTTGCCCTAAACCAACTATAGAGCAAATATTTTCCTGCTAGTAATTAAGTCCATGTCCATGTCATAACATGGGTCCCAGAAGTTGCATTTGCCTCTCTGAAAGTACTCAAGTTAGGAAACTGATAATAAACCCATAATGCATGGTGAATCTCAGTACTGTGCAATTAACATTGCAGTTTAAACCTTAATTAGATTTTGCCTTTGAAGGCAGTGGATTTCAATATAACTTAATGGTTTGTTTGTTCAGTGGCTCTCTGCTTCCATTTAATTATGGCACTTTTAAAAATACTTTTTATTAGTAAAACAACAAGAAGGGGCTGAAAAAGGTATTACTACTGCTCAGTATGGGAAAAGGTAGATGGGAAGATTCTTAAAAAGGGTGCCAACATGCTTGCATGGAACTCTGTGGATATAGACAATCCTACAATGTAGGAGTATTGTTAAAACTATGAGGCATCCTTTTGACTGCTGTGTGGATAGACTGGAAAGCATCAGCTTTTGTAGTCCCTTAAACTCTTGTCAATGAAATAAGCTCCAGTTCCTCTCTAAGCAGATTTTAGTTCAGATGCTACTGTAAGTATATATTAGTCTTTCACGTGTTAGATCAGAAATGCATTAACAGTATCATCTGTTGGGGTCTTCCCTTTGGTAAGTGGTGGTAATCATGCTGTCCCTGGCAAGAGACTGACTAGCTAGCCTCTAATTATGAACTCCTAGTAAAAGGTAGCATGCTGAAGTAATATTTCCTCACTCATTACTGGCTCAGACACACAAGCAAGTTATCATGGCTTAGCAAATCGCTCTTTGAGCAGTAGGAACTGTCCATGTGCATGCTTTTAGACCAAATACAAATAAATTTAACTTAATGTCGTCTGCAGTGAAAGAAGGAGAAGCACAGCTGTGCTACTTCACATGTGTCTAAAGCAAAGGGTATGAAGATGGTTGGTTACTATTGTTCATCTGGTGTCCTGTAACCTGAGATGTAGTAATTGGTCACACATCTGTCCTCTCATTAACTCTTTAGCCTGCATTTTTAAAAAGAGAGGGAGGTATTGCACTTTGCTTCTCTTTGTATGCCTGTGTGCTGGACCTTATGAGCACTGTTTTAGATACTCACACAATGTTTTCTGATTTGAATCAAGCACATTTCTTTAGGTGATTGGCACAGACATGTAAAAGAGAAGACATTGCAGATAGGCCTTTGATGTGTAAATTCCATTCACTGACATTTTCTACAATGAGGGATATGAAGCTGAAAAATCCTCAAATAGGCCAGTCATTATGTACCAACTTAGAGCTGGAAAACTTACCTGTCTTTGAGAATCCTAAAAGAGCATGCTTAGCAATTGCTGTGCTGAGAGAAATCTGAACATGAGTTTAGTCATAGAAGGCAGGCAAAACAGTCAGAATACATACTGGTCGCCTTCATGATTATTGCTTCTTTGCTTCTTCCTACTCCAAGAAATACCTTCTCAGAGTAAGAAAATACCTCCAAGGTAGATGTAGGCATTATACTGCTGTTTTGATCATATTGAAGAACACTCTCTGCATGCACTGTATGAAAAAGGTGACTTGTAGAAACCAACTGATTGGTAGGTACCAGCTTCAGAAAAGAAGCAGAGACATTTTTCAACTAGGAATAGAGAATTTCAGAAGCCAGCAGTGGGAATGCCAGTAGTATAGCCAATCTGTATCTGTAACATCCCAAAGGAGGATCAGAAGTGTGGTGTAAAATACACATAGCCTTGCCCTTGACCTGCTAATGTGATCCTCAGTCTTACGATAGGACAGAGGGAGGACCATGGTAACTTCTTTGCTAGAGAATGTATCTTATGGACTGGAAGCATAGTCACCCAGATAGGTGAATGATATAAGGACTCTGCACCTCTGCTACAATGTTTGCTTCCAGGTATTTTTATTTATGATAGGATAAGTTGTTTATAAATTTGGAAATTTCTACTAGCTGGAAAGTAGTAGAAATTTCCAAATTATCAACCTGTTCTCCAATCTCAGGAAGCATAATATCCTAAGGAATATTTGATGTGCTTGCTGAGACATGTCAAAAAGTCATCAAGAGTGAGAAATTTTGACACTCAACAGCACTGGAAACAGACAATGGCTTTTGGTGCCTGGGAGTGTGATGGAAGGACAACTGTGAATATATGCCTTCAAATAAACTTATAAATTGAAAAAAAAGATGCAAGACAACCAGGAGCTGCAACTATTTATCCAAGGAGGTGAATCCAGTCCTGCTGGATGTATCAAATAGAGACTGGTTGTCAATTCACAAGACATCTCATTTTCCCTATTTGAAAGGTGAACTTAGACTCTTGGGCCAGTGAGTGAAGTCACTTGAGATGAATACTGTGCTGGGTTTGTGTGTGGCAGGGGATTTTGGTAGCAGGGGAGGGGGCTATAGCAGTGGACCCTGTGAGAAGTTTCTCAAAGCTCCCCTGGCTCCAAGTTGGACCCGTCTCTGCACCAAGGCTGAGCCAATTAGCGATGGTGGCTACGCCTCATATACTACCTCTAATGTAGTAATTTCCCCTTGACTGATGTAGGTAGCTCAGACAACTGGCTTTCCTTGATTCCCATCTCAGGGACTGCTGGAGTGCCTGCCTATGGGTTGAGGATTCAGTGTGGCAGTGGGATGGTCAGGAGCTGAGAGCTGGATGGATTGATTTGCTTGTTTATTACTATCTTTTTGGTAGTGTGCAATTTACTTGAATTAATATAACTTGGATTTGTCTTTTAGTCACTCATCACACTTACTGGCGCACATTTATTGTAAACATTTGCAATCCAAAGATTTTCCTGTGCTCTGGTTTTTAGATAAGCCATTTGTCATTTAACACAGGAACAGAGGTGGCTGATGATGTACAGATTATTTCTAAAGCAAAACTGCACAGGTAGGTGTTTTTCAGAACTGAAACCGTAATACTTAAAGACACTTCCTGTGTTGAAGAAGTCACTGAAGTTGTGAGCAACTTTACAGAAGCTGTGAAATACTTTCTTTGAGTAAATGCACATGTTTGTCTTGGAGCTTAAATTCTGATTAGAGCTTGCTGTTGGACTAATACCTAATGGATATCAATGAATATACCTATTCCTGCTTTGGGTCAAGTGGAGGCTGAGTGCATCCTTCTGAGTCATGCCTCAAAGACCATAAATTCTTTTCTTCCCATGACTGTCTCTAGCACAGGCTGGTGACATTTCCTTTGGTGCTGCTAGCTCTGAAATTATTCCTCTTCAATTCAGTGTTATTTTTGGATCTAATGTGCAAGAAGCTACTGGAGCTGTAACTTGCGTTTCTTTCTCCCATACAGCACTTAATTCACAACACTTGACATCCTGCTTTGCCCTGTTACGTTTTGTAACTTCATGTACCCAGATTGCCTGCCAGGGCATCAACACTGAAGAAGATTGCTGGGTGATTTAAGTCTGTCTTGTAACAAATTCCCCAGTCATTAGTCAGTCCTCATAGCAATTTTTTGGGCGGTTCTTTTGAGGTAGTGCCAGGTGTTCTTTATGAAGAATTAAATAAATTATATAGCATAAGACTGCTCCATATTGCACTCTTCACATTGCATGTTTCCCTTGTATTATATATTTAAATCTAGAAAGCTTGAAATAGCACTTTCACTCACTTGCAGACCTGTCAAGTCTTGCAGTAGAATTAAGGTCCCTAGCATGTTAATTGTATTTAAATGAATCATGTTCTACATACTTTAAGTGTTATTTTAAAGACCAAGCATCTCAGAAGTCCCACGTTGCATTTATCCTAGTCCCACTGGGATATGCTCTTTTGAACATTCTGTGTGCACTGGACCTGAGTTACCCTGTAGACATGGAAGAGAAAGAGAGAAATAATACTTGTGCAAGAAGGGATCATTAGATTAAAGTTGGTATTAGTAACCGGATGTCCTCGCAAAGTCTTTCGAAGATTATCACAGAGAAAACTTTATTTGATCAGTCTGATTTAAGGCTTAGTTTTATTCTGACACATACAGTTGTGTTGCTGTATATTTTGAAAATTTCTCTTCACTAGTGCTCTTGTAGGGTTTTAAACATATGCTTATGTGGCTAATTTTGGGCCCAAACAATTTGCAAGTAATTTCAACCACTCCCGTACAGTTAATGAGTCTCACAGAGATTCCTGATCATTGTACACAAGGGGGTTTGGGTGCATTGGTGTGAAGAATTTGATTTAAAAACAAGCCATAAAAGTAAGACTGTGGAAAATCCTACTGCTTAATTTGTTCTCTATATGTAATAACCACATAAAAGATTTTTTTGGAGAGACTAAGGCAGCCGTTCCATCAGTTTGGGACTTTGAGCAATAAGATCAGCTTAGGGAAGCCTTATTTCTCTCAGTTTTTTCCCCATTCCCCTTTATTGTCTTTGCCTTTTGCCCCATACCTTGCCTGGACCTCTGCAAAAAAAAAAAAAAAAAAAAAAAAAGGGTTATATTTAACCTGGAACAATTCACTGATCTTGTTCACAATATGTTCTCGTAAAATGATAGCATCAGCAGTCTGGAAGAGATGACATGTTGCAGCAGGGAGCAAGAACAGCTTAGAGTGAGGTGAAGGGAACTATTTTAGGTGGTGTCACTACAGCAGACCCTGTACTGTGCAATAGCCTGAGGTTCTCTGTCCCTCAGCAGCTATTAAAAATGCTCCCCTGTATCTTTTGGATTCTTGAAATTGAGATGCAGAGACTTTCAAGGGAGCTGTCCTTCATTAGACATACACTTCATTACAAGGTACAAATCAGTGGGAGAAGGGACAAAAGCTTACATTCACATTTCCAGGTAAAAGAAAAAACATTTTTCTAGATGCGTTATATAAAATTACAGCTACTGCTATTGAAAAAAACCCAAACCAAAACAAAACGCCTTAATCACTTTTGAAAACGTATGCTAGCTGTGGCTGTTCTACCAGTGAAGGTCATCCTGGGTTTGAAGTTTCAAAAACCATTTAAAACCATTACCAAGGAAACTTCAAAATATAAAAAAAAGAATTTATCAGGGAGTGTAGTGATAGAATGAGGGGTAACAGTTTTAAACTGAAAGAGGGTAGATTTAGATTAGATATTGGAAAGAAATTTTTTACTGTGAGGGTGGTGAGACAGTGGAATAGGTTGCCCAGAGAAGTTCTAGATGTCCCCTCCCTGGAAATGTTCAAGGCCAGGTTGTATGAAGCTTTGAGCAACCTGATTTAGTGGAAGCTGTCCCTGCCCATGATAGGGAGGTTGGAACTAGATGATATTTAAGGTCCCTTCCAACCCAAATCATTCTATGATTCTATGATTCTGTTTATTGCACTTTGCTCCTTTGTCTTGTGCTTTATTACTGTTTTCAATATGGACCTTAACTTCATTGGACTGACAGTGACCTATAGCTTTTTCAGTAAATGATGAAATTTTGCTGCCAATTTTCTGTGACTACTCAACTACATTTGGTAGGAAGACAGATCTATTATTAAATTCAAAACTGTGATCTGAACAGGCATAAAACATGACATGTTGCAGATAATGGGGAAACAATGCAATGATAAATAGAACAGGTGTAAAGATAAAAGAACAGTATATCAAATGGTGAAATATGCCTCAGTAAAGAGAAAGCTTTTCAAAACAGGCATTGATTACTGTAAAATGACTACAAATAACAAATTAAATTAAGATGAAGTGATGCTCTTGCAACAAGCAGAAGATATGACACAAAGATGTGATAGGCAGAAAACATAATGAAAGCAAGACAGCAGCATAATGCAGAAGAAAATTAAAATGCATCAGAAATGTCTGGTGATTAAGGCTTTTTGATCCCACTAACAAGTATACATGTATTTAGCTTTCTCAATAGTTTCAGTGATGCTTTTCACATGCATTCAATGAGCATATACAAAAATAGCAGAAAATAAAAGGATATTGAAATGCTTGCCCTAAAAGAAATCTAGAGGTGTTGATAAGACTTCACACCTAGGAACTTTTTTTCTTAGTCAGTTCTCTGAGAATACTGAATTAACCAAAACAATACAATGGATATTTGAAATGTGGAGTGTTGAGCGCATCAAATGCCTTTAATCTTCAACTAAAGTTTTTGACACAGGACCAAATGTGTCAGTAAAATTCTTAGACTTGTGTTTAATCCCTTGAACAAAAGCCATTCTTCTAGAAGGTTAAAAGTTCAAACAGAGGAGGATGCTAAGAATCATCCAGGGCTTAAATATAAACAGAAAAAGACACACATGGAATGTGTTACAGAAAGCTCTTTGCACTTGATGTTTTCTAAATGGCTGAGAGGCTCACAAGTTGGAGGGAGCAAGAGAAAATGTTATGGGAGAGGAAGTTTTCAAAAATCTGGTTCAAAAGTTCTTAGTATAGCAAAATCCTAAACCCAACTGATATTTTCTAAATTTATTTGGCATATAGGCTCCACATTTCTGAAAATTCAGATGTAGTCTCATGCTCAGCTTTAAGTCAGTGAGTTTAGTCTCACTGAAAGGAAGTAATTTTTTTATGCTTTTCTGTAGAAGTCTGTGGTCTTGCACTTGGAAAATTTTATTTTATCTAACACAGACCTGTTCCTTCTTCTGCAAGGAGATTCCAGAGGGACTTGCAGCCTGAAGCAGGCCTACATACTAATTGAGCTGGGTTTCCCTGTAAACATATTAACTGAAGATATCTAAATAAAGGTTTTGTTTGATTATAACTTTTATCTTCCATATAAAGAGGATTACGTGTATATGGATTTCACCTAGAATGGGCAGAAAATTGTGTGGAAGGCTACCTTGTTAGCTATAAATTGGGTGGGAGTGTTGATCTGCTCGAGGGTAGGGAGGCTCTGCAGAGGGATCTGGACAGGCTGGAGCGATGGGCTAAGGCCAACTGTAGGAGTTTCAATAAGGCCAAATGCCGGGTGCTGCACTTGGGCCACAACAACCCCCAGCAGCGCTACAGGCTTGGGGAGGAGTGGCTGGAGAGCTGCCAGTCAGAGAGGGACCTGGGGGTGTTGATTGACAGCTGGCTGAACATGAGCCAGCAGTGTGCCCAGGTGGCCAAGGCGGCCAATGGCATCCTGGCTTGTATCAGAAATAGTGTGGCCAGCAGGGACAGGGAAGTGATCTTACCCCTGTACTCGGCACTGGTGAGGCTGCACCTCGATTCCTGTGTTCAGTTTTGGGCCCCTCACTACAAAAAGGACATTGAATTACTCGAGCGTGTCCAAAGAAGGGCAACGAAGCTGGTGCAGGGTCTGGAGCACATGTCGTACGAGGAGCGGCTGAGGGAACTGGGGTTGTTTAGTCTGGAGAAGAGGAGGCTGAGGGGAGACCTCATCACCCTCTACAACTACCTGAAAGGAGGTTGCAGAGAGCTGGGGATGAGTCTCTTTAACCAAGTAATAAGCGATAGGACAAGAGGGAATGGCCTCAAGTTGCGTCAGGGAAGGTTTAGACTGGATATTAGGAAGCATTTCTTTACAGAATGGGTTGTTAGGCGTTGGAATGTGCTGCCCAGGAAGGTGGTGGAGTCCCCATCCCTGGAGGTGTTTAAGAGTAGGGCCAACTTAGTGCTGAGGGATATGGTGTAGTTGGGAACAGTCAGTGTTAGGTTAATGGTTGGACTGGATGATCTTCAAGGTCTTTTCCAACCTAGATGATTCTGTGATTCTGTGATATATTACTAATAGCAGGAGTGCATAGTGATCTTTGCTTTTTTCAGTGGCTGGGTTGGTCAGCTCAGAAATTTGGATGCTAAGTCCCTGAACGCAGAAGATGTCTTTTAACATCTGCATGATCTATACTTAGCATAATGTGTCTGCTTTTTCTCATCTTCTGTTTTTCTATATGTTACACTTTCAGATCTTTTTAAAAATATATTGAAAATAAGAGATTTAAAGTGAAAAGGGGAAGAAGGAGCAGTCTCACTATAGGATTTATGTTGTAAATAACTTGTCATTGAAATTAATGTCTCTAAGCTCCTGCTTTCTCTGAAGATGATAAAGCCATCTTTGATTTTCTTATAATTTGTTTTAGTTTATGTATCAGAGTTCTTCCTGGCTTTCCATTTTTTATCAAAAATAAGCACAAAGTCCTGTGGGAAAATCATCCTTTGTCAATAAATCCCTGGAGTGGCCTCAAATGGAGGAATCCACAAACCTATTCCTGCTTTTTAAGGGAACCCTTTATATATCCCTATTAACTTTCATGAAGACCCAGAATTTGGCCATCCTGAAAATTAAGTTGGCAGATTGCTGGACCTGGCCATACACCCTTTCCTAAAGTGTCACAGTTCTTTTCCTTTATGCATGGTCAATGGGTGATTTAGAGCTTCTCAACCAGGCTTCTGTGGTCTACTATGGTATCTCCATAGCTCCAGGCATGCTGGAGAATTGCAAGGGTTGTTACCAGAGTGTTTCTTCTATCTTAAGAAATCAAACTGCTGTGAAGTCCTGGAACGAATGGTGAGCAATGTGATTATCAAAGTCCTACCACATTCTACCACAGATTCAAAACAATTGGTAAAGATAGGTGACAATTAAAGAGATGTTACTGGGTAGAGAGACAACAAATCACAGAAGACACATGTTGACACAGCCTATGTTGATACTGCAAGTTAGTCCTACAGGAATACAGACACGTAGCCATTGTCAACCATCAACAGATGCTTTCCCTTAAGTATAGTGATAGAACCGCATTGCAAGCATGGCAACCTGCAAGAAAACATGTACCTTTACAGTTGTCTCCCAGAAAAGGTAGCTAAACTGCAAGGAAACATGGATGCTAGGATAGGCACTAAAGAATAAAATATCTCATAACAGCCCCTTAGTAAATCAGATTCTGATATCTGTAAGGGGTAAAGTAGTTTGTTGCAGGAATAATGAGATCTTAAAGATTTCATATCACTAACATAAGAACATGTTTCTTTTTTCAGCAAGGACTATTTGGTCTGGCTCCTCCATGACATGGTTAATACTTGATTAATATTTCAGTTTTAAATGCCAGCGAAGAAAACAGGCAGTTTTACTTCTTAATTAGTTTCTTGCCTTCCATTTTCAAAGATTATATGTCATCTAATGTACTGAGTTGTGTCTCATCAGAGAAATTGAACACTTATAAGCAGAATATACTTTCAAGCTGCCTGCAGCTGAAATAATTGATTCTAAGGGAACTTCCACTCTAACAGAGCCAAAACTTCATTAAAAAAAAAAAAACAAACAAAACAAAAACCCCACAAAAAACTCTCTCCTGGCTTAAAGCCATAAAAAAAAGTTATATTTATTACAAAAAAATTGTGTGAAATACAGGACATTATAAGCCTTAATATAGGAAGCATATTAATAACATAAAGGGATGGAAGACTGGGAAGAGAAGAGTGATTCCAAAGTGTTACTGTGAAGGAGTGCCACAAGAGCTGAGAGAAGGCTTTTCTTCAAGAATAAAAATGAAGATAAATGATGAGACAAAATACATAGTATATGGGAGTATAATAGGAATATCATAATCTAATTTAAACTTGTCCCTCATCCCACATGTGTAAAGACTAATGGAAACTCACAACCTTTTATTGTCTCACTAACAGTACATGCATATCTGCTTCTGAATTTGACTCAGCAAGCCTACATGGGAAGGGACCTAAGGTGGTGTAATCTGCATGCTGATAGGATGTAAGAGAAATGGTTAGAAAACATGAAGTAATAAAGAGTATATAAAAGTATGATACTTTACGCTGTTATTTGTGTGTTGGTTATGTTGTGTATCTCTGAAGGTCATCAAAGATATTGAAGTCTCTGAGCAAGCTTTAGACCAAGCACTGAGAGTACTTTGAACAGACCAGTTTTCAGGTGCAAATGAGAACAAAGCCAAGTAAAAATCAAGTGTTTCGTGGGGAAATTAATTGCAGCACTCGGATACACTTTTTTAAACAGAACCTGGGCATGGCTAAATGAACATAGTTTGCAGCAATGACTGTAGAGGGAACAAAATCATGGGATCCTAGCCTTGGATTTCAATAGTCTTAAGTGTGCCACTGGACAAAATCAGTGTCTCTCTGTTTTGTGCTGTGTCTACCAGTGCCATCCTGGACAAAGGTATGTGATCACAAAATCATAGAATCATAGAACAGTTTGTGTTGGAAGGGACCTTTAAAGGTCATCTAGTCCAACCCTCCCTGCAGTGAACAGGTCTAATGATGTGGCATCAGCCTCTGAATGGGGATCTTGTTTCACAGAATCACAGAATCATCTAGGTTGGAAAAGACCTTCAAGATCACATAGTCCAACCATTAACCTAACACTGACAGTTCCCAACTACACCATATCCCTCAGCGCTATGTCAACCCGACTCTTAAACACCTCCAGGGATGGGGACTCCACCACCTCCCTGGGCAGCCCATTCCAACGCCTAACAACCCGTTCTGTAAAGAAATGCTTCCCAAAATCCAGTCTAAACCTTCCCTGGTGCAACTTGAGGCCATTACCTCTTGTCCTATCGCTTGTTACTTCATTAAAGAGACTCATCCCCAGCTCTCTACAGCTTCCAAAAGAAGTTTGTCAGAACACACTTGCCAGAGAAGAGATTGCTGGAGGAAAAACTCCCAGGAGAGTTTAAAATCTGTTTAAAAGAACTGTTAGAAATCATAGAGATGAACTGAGCTGTACCAAGCCTGCTAAGGAGTACAGAAATCATGAAGAGCCATTTCACATACATACAGTATTGAATATCTGTGTTGGTATTAAATCATCACATAGAACAGAATGAATAAATTTGCTCTCTGATAAGCGAAGCTAAAGCTGAGAGCAAAAGAGTTTGATAAAGACATGAAAACTCTTCTGGTGAAAATTACAGTTCAAGAGGAAAAATGCAACTGATCATAAAGCAAAATAGCAGACATGAAGGAGGTGAACAAAAGTAGTTTACACTACCTATGCTGAATGTGATTAACTGAGCAGAACATTTGATCCAGGAGGAAAACCAGAATATCTGTGAGAGCTATGGGAAGGTCTCATTTCGTAGAGTTGTGATTGTATTTTTCTGACAGTAAACTTAAAGATATTTTTAAATTATTATAGCTTTGTCTTTCCATGGTTTCTTGCCATAAAAGAAGTAGCTAATTACACCGCCCATGTATTTCTTACTCTCCTGTTTCAGAAAAGTATATACACAATACCTTGCAGTTGTTCTTTTCCTAGTTGATATAGCTGCCTTGTTATCCTAATATCTGAACAATTTTAATTAAAAAAAGAATCAGCAGTAGTTCTATCTCAAGGAGTCACCAATGCTTTTCCAGAGTGTAAATTTTCTTTGGATTAGATGCTTTTGTTTAGGAGATTTCAATGAAGGAAATGTTGGTGTTATGAGTAATTGTGCTATAAGTAATGGTGTTATGAGTAATTCTCAGATCCTTTTCTGAGATTTCTTTTTTTGATAGTGGCTTAAGAGTTCCTTCTGAAAAGGTAAATTTCACTTGTGCCCCCAGAAATCTGGGAAATCTAAATTAAGTTGATCAGATGTTCTCCAGTGCATTGAGCTACAGAAGGAAAATACCTATTTCACAACATAGTAAGGTTTATTTTGGGAGTGTGGACCAGCAATGGGAACAGAATTAGCAGGAATGTTTTTTCACCTTCTGGCCAGTTCTACTAAAAGTATTCTCTGTGTCATTGAGAGTGAACACTAACTTCACAAAAGCCTAAGGTCTAAAACATAAAATAACGAATTTTTTCATTAAGTTGTAAAAGAGAACATCACTGGGAATGAAAAAGCAGTGCATACACCGTGTGCATGTAGTGTTCTTGGAGAAACAGGGCCTAATTTTTGCATGCTGCTGTACATCAGAGAAGTGAAAGAGTTACTTTGATGCGACACTTGTGAGCCTGGACACTTGCAGTACTGAAGAGACTGCTTTCAGCAGAACAGGGAACTAAAACTTCAGTCCACTTCATAATGGAGAGAGTCTTAAAACATGCTGTAGCAAACCTTCAAGTGTCAGGGGCTAAAAGGCGAGCTGAAATGTTCTTCTATAAGGAAGTGTCTCCACTATTATTTTTGAATGGTTGAAGCTGGAAGTCTTCTTACATATATGAAAAAGAACACCCTAGCTGTTTTAAATTAAGTACAGATAAATTCGTGAAATAGAACATTTCTATGTTTTGTCTTTTTTTCACCAATTTAAGGAAATTTTTTTGGAAACAAAAAAAATCCTTAGTCATCCTGACACAGTGCAATCAATCATTTCGTAATGCTGTAGTGAGTACCAAGTGGTGACAGTTTTTCATCAACTTGACATTTCAGAGGTTTTTAATTTTTTATCTGGGGTGGGTGGACTATGCTACTGGCAACTTCACAGACATCAACAAAAAAAATGTTTTTCCAAGGTGTCCTCTCAGATAAAGAGTTCAAAAAATAGCATTGCATGTATATTAAATACTGCAAAATGTTCTGAAAAAGCATTCTGCTAAGAATAATTCTGAAGTTTTAAAACATAATCCGATACTTGGTTTTGTGAATGTAGAAATGTCTAAAAGATTGAAAATGTGTAATAGACATTTCAGGAAACATCAGAAGTTTTGTCTGTCTCCCACCTGCAAATCTTTGACTGAAAATGTTCCAGGCTTTGGAATATGCATTTAAGAGAAATTAAAAAAAAAAAAAAAAAAAAAGGAAAAGGAAAAAAGAAAAAAGCTTCCATTTCTATATCAAAAAAATCCAATAACTGAATTTTTCAAGCAGAAAAAAAAAAAAAAAATTAAAGGGACATTTTTCAGTAGCCTTAGAGGATTTTGAAGAGTTCCCTTGCAAAAATCTTTTTGATGCCAAAGTATGAGGATTGGAGCCCATAATTTGGAAGACTTGAAAATTGGCTATGTTCCTTAAAGTAGGGCTTCTAAAAGCAATTGCTATGGTTTAGAATTCACTGTGAAATCTAGATTTGATGTTTTTAACAAAGGATGTGGAAGTTCCTGGAAGTGGAACTCATTTGTTTAGAAGGCAATTGGCATTTTAGGGTAGTATTTTCACATTCTTGTGTTTGAATACCTGGATCAGTGGTTTCAGTACATCATTCTCCATTATCAGTCACATTTGCATAATAGTAGGATAATAAATGAGTACATTATTTGTCACCAAAACCACAAGGAGATTGTAATCTTTTTTTGCTTTCTTTTTTTTTTTTCTTTCAAGATCACAATTCATACTTAAATAAATGACTTCAACAAACAAGAAAAACAGATCTCTCCCTTCTTCCAGAAGTAGTTACCTCTGCAGTTATCAGGAGTACAGCACTTGAAAAAGCCACCAAAGCCAATGGACTTTCTGTCAAATAGCCAGCTCTTTTTGATCATTAAATGACATATCTGTGTATCTTATAGGGAATTTAGGTGGATTGTAACTGTCTTTTGAAGGTTTAGTATCTACCTAATGCTGGTGCTCATAGAGCCTTTATATAGTAGAGCTTTGATGGGAAGGAATTGAAGGGACAGCAAGGCATCATTCAATGAATTAATGCTTTGTTGTACTTTTGGAAGTCAAGTTTTTGGCCATTAGGTTCATTGAATAGTTTTGTATCTTTTGTCTGTAAAGCTGCACAGACTTCTCAAAGTGAACATGCTTTAACATGCAGTTCCTTCTGGTAGAGCATGATGGTGGGAAGACCATCAGAAGACCATGCTGTTAATAATTTCTACTCTGGTTTTAGCGATGAATGGGGAAAAATCTAGATTCCTGAAGAAGATTCACTACAGAGCTGCAGTATACTGTTTTACTTGAGCTTCAGGAAATTGAATACAGGAATGTCAATGATACATTGTTCAACACTGTAACTATTTACCAGAGTTTCAGACTGTGTAAGTGTACCTTCTGGCCTGAAGTTTAATTTTTTGGGGCCATATGCTCCCAAATGTACGGCATATAAAATTCCTTGAAGATCAAAATCTGAATTCTTCCTTTCCTTCTCCAAATATAATGATTTGATACACATTTACTTATTTTAGGGATTTATACAGTACTTATCACTGTAAGTACCTGCGGACCTAACACCTTAAAAACCACATTAGATTACATCCAAAAGATTGGTAGTTTCTCTCCTTCCACCACTGCCTGACCTGACTTGCCACACCTGATCTGGTGCTAATCAGGATGTTGTGACAACTTGAAGACTTTCCACTGCTCTCTGTGTGACACCACAGCTAAAGTGTGAGTCAACCACCACATCATTATTGTTTTACAGTGAATGAGCTGTTTATGCTTTGCTCATCCTTAGACTGCTTAGAGGGAAACCTAGTGACAAGTTATGTCTGGACTCCAAGCTGGATGTTGAATTCTCCTTGGAAGAAACTGGAAACTGATGCAGGAAGTTACACAGCTTTCCAAGGTTTAACTAAATTACGATCCTGACAACATTAGCTGGGACCTTTTCCCTGTACTGTTTCAGGAAGAAAGCCAACTTGGGGGGGACACGATTAATGTTCCTTCACCTTAAAAAGTAGCACTTTCAGCTCCTACTCACCCTGTTTTTACCAAGTGTTGCACTGTGTAGATCAAACCTAGTAAATCTGCAAGTCCAAATACTGTGTGGTTTGATCTCTGTTTGGAGTTTCTACAAAGTGTTCATTTCAGTGGCTTGTGTCTGGTTTTGTTTACTAAATATCAAGATGTCTCCTAGCCTTCCCAAATTTTTGTGGATTTTTGTTTACTTTCACACTAATTTCAAGGACAGCAGTATCCATGAAAGTGTTGTGGACTGCCAGGAGATGATGATATGCCATTAATCATCTGTATTTATTTAAGCCTTGCTGGTGTAAGGAAGATTCTACCCTCCTTGGCAGGTAGCAGTGAGCAGAGGAGAGGAAGGGTCTCTTCATCAAAGCTTTGGGAGAGCAGGAGTCCATCCCTGGCTCTGCCACTGAACCCTCTGGCCAGACATGGTCAAGTCCCTTTGCCTCCAGCCCATCTGATATGGAGGGATCAGACACTCTTCTTTGCCCATCTCATTTACACCAGAGATGGGTTTTGCTGTGCTGCTCTGGTACAACCCATGGGGGGCTGGGTTTGGTTTGGTTTGGGAGAGGACTTGCTCTGTAATTCTGAGATCAGTGCAGAGATGGGCGATGATTTATGCCCACAGCAAATATGTTCTAAAACATCTTATTTTTATGGTATCCCCTCCGGACTCCAGCCTGCTTTCTTCCTCATGTTACATCTTATCTGCTGGGATTATAAGCACTCTGGGGGCAGGGATTGTTGTTCTCTCTTGTCCTGACTCTGAGCTGCTTTCAGCCTTGCACCATCATTCAAAGCAGTAAAACACATGGATGTCATGCTGAGTTTGGAGCAGGATCTTTGCCCACTCCTGCTCTCATGCAGAGAAGGTAGGAAAGGCTGAGCAGAGCAGAATAGGTTCCTGTGCATTTTTCAGAGCCTCGTCTGAGATCCCCAGCCTGGCTGTGCCTTGCTGGTGTTGCTGTGATATAAGTGAAGGATGCCCTCTCTGGGCAGGTGCTGGGACTTCTAAGTGGCAAGCCCTTGAGAGGACAAGGTGTTATTTCACTCATCAGCTCTGGTGGCCTCTGATTCCTGGGGCTGAGCAGAGCTGGATGCAGTCTCCTGGGGCTGGATGCATCCTTGGTGTTGCTCCGAACAACACAAGGATTCTCTTAATCATTTTGACAAGTAAGGGGCAGCTTAACAAAAGTTCATGGCACTCTGAGCAGAAGCTAAGCCAAGCCAGGTGGTTGATTTCTGTGTCTCTTTCTAGTCATTAGATGACCTACCTCATTAACAGCCCTGAAGATGAATGAATAGATCCATATTCTTGTGTAGTGCTACTTAACTTCAATTCTGGGTGCTCTGAAATAAAAGTTTGCTCTTCCTTGCACCTAACTCATCAACAGGTATAGTAATCTAGCCTTTCTATTTCATGCTCTTAGGTTTGTTGATCAAATGATTTCTGACAGACTCATCTGTGAGAACAAGCTGTGGAAAAGTCATGCTTTCCCGGCAGAAAGTCTTGGTGCTGTCTACTTGAGATCTATGTTACTCAAGATAATGGTGTGCCAATTGATCTAGTAAAATCATCTTTCTGTAGGAAAATCAGAGAATTAATGATTTGTTTGAAAAGTTAAAATGAGTATTTTGTGAAAGCTGTAATATTTTGAAGCTATATGTTTTAGCAAAAGTGATAGGTTCTGCATCAATAAAGACGGAGCATTTGTATTTCCAGATTTACTGGTCAACAATATGGGTGAATAGAAGCATGGTCAGCTTTTTGAGCTGTGTGTGATTTTTGGTTTCAACATTGTTTCTTAAGGAATTACCAGCAAAGTAAAAATTCATTTTGAGCACAAAGTTTTGCTGACATTATAATGGAATATACTATAACAGACCAAATGAACAAACTGCATCAAAAAGGAAAAAAAATTGAAGTGAAATCATATTACCTTATCAATACAAAACATTTCTTATAGAACATGTTAATTTGATAGAATCAGTATTTTCTGACAAATTATTCTGCTGGGAGAACTTTTAAGCAGTTTTTCTATAGACACTGTTCCAAATAAACCAGTCTGAAATTTATTTACTTTTTAAAATGTAATAAATATTTCTTATATTATCCAGTTGACATGTACATCAATAAGATATCTATCTGAATATTTGGAAATATTTCTAATTAGAGCAGAATATATATTCTAAAATAATTATTTGCAGACGGTAGACCTGAGAGAAAATTCTTTGTAGTTCTTTGTACTAAATCACTTGAGATTGCAACGTGAAACATTCTAGAAACTGATGGAAAATGTTGAAGTGAGAAAAATAAATTGAGTCAGACAATGTATGCCTTATCTCAGGGCTAGAGTATGAGTGGAATAAGCTTTTTTCCTCAAAATCACTTACACATTGTGCTTCTGAAACATACTTAGTAGCAGTAGTGCTCACTTTCAGCAAGCATCTGTAGCTCTTAGCTCTCTTTCCAACAGATGTCTTGGCAATCTTACCACCAGCCTAGCCATGAACTTTCTTTTCCCTCCTTTATCTATAAATCTGTTTATCGCTGAGAATATTGCTAGGATTTTTCCTTGGCTTTACTCTGCTTTTGTGAAATCTGTAGTCATGTCTTAATCCTTTCTTGTCTTAATCTATCTCTATAATTCTCTCTTTTATGGCATTTTTAAACTCCAAGGTTGAAAATCTGGCCCTTGGAAATCAATTGGAGTTTTGCCATTGAGCTCAATGGAGCTGGGGCTCTAGCCTTTTTTTCCTGTAAATTATGCTGTCCTGAATCCTGAGATCTCATGTAACACTCAATATAAGAGAGGCTTCTCAAATGTCATCCATGGGTTTTGTGTGAAAATGATGGGCAGTCCTTACCCAACTAGGCTTCTGAAGCAGTATCCTATAACAAAAGGAGAATCAGAGATAACTTCGGTCTGTTTCTTGACAAGGTCAGTCACCTCACAAATAGGGACGTAAACAAAGTGGAGAAGTTTATTGCCTTCTTTGCCTCTGTCTTCAATGCCAATGATGGGCCCTAGAACCCCTGGAGGCCTGTGTTGGAAGACCATGACTGGAGGGATGATAAATTCCCAGACAACCCTGAACTTGTTCGAGGTTTGCTGCTCCAGTTGAGTGGACATAAATTTATGGGGCCCAATGGAATTCATCCAAGGGTACTGAAACAGCTGGCCAATGTCAATGCAGGACGTGGCCATTATTTTTTTTATGATCTTGGGAGTCTGGAGAGGTCCCGGTTGACTGGAAGTTGACAAATGTTGTCCCAATTTTCAAGAAGGATAAGGAAGACTGTGGTAATGACAGGCCTGTCAGTCTCACTTCTGTGCCTGGTAAAACTATGGAGAAAGTTGTTCTGAGAGTTATTGAAAAACACCTGAGAGACAATGCGGTCATTGGTCATAGCCAGTATAAGTTCACAAGTGGAAAGTCTCACTTAATCAACTTAATTTCCTTTTATTACAAGGTCACTCATCTAGTTGACCAAGGGAAGCCAGTAGATGTGGTGGTTTTGGATTTTAGCAAAGCTTTTGATACTGTATTTCACAGTATCCTTCTAGATAAACTGTCCAGCACAAAGCTAGACAAGTCCATAATATGTTTGGTGAGCAATTGGCTGACAGATTAGGCTCAAAGGGTTATATTAAATGGGGTTACATCAGGCTGGTGGCCAGCCACCAATGAGGTTCCCCAGGGCTTGATTTTAGGGTCAGTGATCTTTAATGTTTTTATAAATGATCTGGATGCAGGACTCAAATGTATATTAAGTAAGTTTGCTGAGGATACTAAACTAGGAGGAGCTGTGGACTTCCTCGAGGGTAGAGAGGCCTTACAGAGAGATTTGGATAGACTAGAGAACTGGGCAATCACCATCCATATGAAATTTAACAAGAGCAAGTGCTGGATTCATTCTGCACCCAGGACAAGGTAGTCCTGGTTATACATACAGATTGGGGGATGAGAGGCTGGAAAGCAGACCTGTAGAAAGAGATCTGGTGGTCTGGGTTGCTGGCAAGTTGAGTATGAGTCAACAGTGTGCCCTGGCAGCCAAAAGGGCCAATTGTGTCCTGTGTTGCACAAAGCACAGCATAGCTAGCCAGTCAAGGGAGATGATTGTCCCACTCTACACTGCACTCGTGTAGCCTCACCTTGAGTATTGTATACAGTTTTAGGTGCCTCAATTTAAGAAGGACATCAGATTATTAGAGTGTGTCCAGAGGAGGACAACCAAGAAGGTGAAAGGTCTTGAGGGAAAGACTTGCAAGGAGCAGCTGAGGTCACTTTGTGTGTTCAGCTTGGAGAGGAGAAGGCTGAGGGTTGACCTCATTGCAGTGTACAACTTCCTCAAGGGAGGCTGCAGAGAGGCAGTTGCTGATCTGGTGACCAGTCATATGACTCAAGGGAATGGAATGAAGCTGCATCAGGTGAAGTTCAGACTGGACACTAGGAAAAGGTTCTTCACCGAGAGGGTGGTTAGTCACTGGAACAGGCTCCCCAGAAAGTGTTCATGGTGACAAGCCTGTCAGAGTTCAAGGAACATCTGAACAACACTCTTAGTCATGTGGTTTAGCTTTAGGTAGTCCTGCAAGGAGCTGGGATTTGGACCTGATGATCTTTACGGGTCCCTTCCAACTTGATATTCTATGAGTCTATGAAATTCTAATAATGAAATTCTCAAATATTACATCAATAAATTGTTCTGAAATGCTAGCCTTCTTATTTGAGTCCATTTGTCCGGATTTGTTTTCACTTGCACAGCTACCAGGAAGTATATTGAAATAACTGAGATAGTTGAGAAGGACTTGGAGAAGCAGCAGACAGAAGCTGTTCTTGCCTCAACTGCAGTATAAAGGCTATTTTAAACTTGTAGTCAAATGACTGTACACATTAGGAATGGTAGCCAAATGTTCCATGACCACCGTATCTTTAACATCACTACTTTAAAATTACATTAGGGATTTAATTAGCACTGGAACCATTCCATTTATGAACTAATAATAATATCTTTTAAAATATATATATTTGACAAGCAAGTATTGCATATAGTTGTCCTGAAAATAAATAATCCACAAAGATAAAATATCAAATAAATATCACCTAAAAGGCATTAATTGTATTCAGGGCTCAGTCTACCTTGGTTACTTTTTTTGGTGGCAGGAGACATCTCCACTGGGCTGTGGTGCTGGTTGCCTTCATGCCAGTAGTGTAAAGAATGCCATGTAAACTTTATCCTCCTTAACAGCACCTTTCTTTCTTTAGTAAAGAGAATGTATCTTTCCTTGACATCAGTAAGCATCTTCTGAACAGCTGACTGATTTGGTGTAGCATATTTCTGTACTCTATTAAACTTCTGCAGTAATTTTTGATGGAATAATTTCTTAATGAGGGAAATGTTTCTTTTATATCTGGTTTTTTTTTTGTTTTTTTTTTTTTGCTAAATCAGTTAACATGAATATTACAAAAGCAGAAGTTTAACCTCTAGCTGAAGAATTAGTTAGCATAACTACTTATATATAAAATAGCTGTGGGCAGGTCAGCTGTACATTAGATGGGATTTCGTCTTCAGACTTACATAAGAAAAGTTAGGTTGCTGTACACTATCTTGAACATAGAAATCTGAAGGCATGTGAAATTCACAGAATCACAGAATGGCCCAGTTGGAAGGGACCTCGAAAAATCACTTGTCCAACCTTTCATGGGAAAGGGATCCTAGATGGAGACACTACCATGTCCCTGGGGAGGTTGTTTCAGTGATTGATGATGTCCCTGATGAGCCATGGAAGCCACTGCCATTGTGATAGAGTAGCAAGACATTGCTCCATTTCGTTTAAAAAGCATTGAACATGTGTTCCCTGTGTTTCACTGAACACAGGACAGCCCACTTTTTTAGCTCTTCTACTTGTTTATTTCAGTGCTATTGCCTGCTGTGGAAAAAAAATTAGATATCTATCATAAATAAAATTGTGAATTCATATGCAAATGCAACAGAGGAAGATGAAAACAACAACCACTTTGTTTGATTGCAGTCTATTTTTATAGTGAATATTCAAGAAGTAAAGACATTTGTTCAATCTCTCTGTATCTTTAATACAAATGTTGGTGACAATGCCTTTAAAGAGCACATATTAGGTACTTCAGGCTTGGCAGTTTGCATGATTTATGTAAAACATAAAGAATGGATTTCCTAATAGAAGTTAGTAACTGAATCCTATACATATTTGCATATAATTTCTAGTCCCATATTTTTAAGAGTATGCCTTCAAACTATGATCAGAAATACTTGTCTTGAGGTACTAAGGGGAACGAAAGTCCAACTGGAATTAATATTATGCTGAGTTTCTTCTGCAGCATGGCCCCCTTGCCAAGGGGGGCAAATTGTAGTCTCTACAGTATTTCCTTGGAAGAAAAGATCCTAGTGTATGGTGGGGGGAGGAGAAGTGAAGAAACAAAGGATGACAGGACTTCTACTGAATATATCAATTAAAAAAGAAAATCAGCTTCATGATGAATGAAAAGGTTTACCCTCACTTAGAGCCCTTTCCACCAATGAACTTGTTATCAAATGAACAAGTCTGGAAAATTGTTTCATCGTTATTTCTTTTTTGTAAAACTTAATATAATCCATCTGTTCAAGCTAGCAATATCAGGACAGCCCCCCTCCCCCTCCCCTCCCCCCCCCCCCACCCCGATTAGACAGAATTCCAGATGTTTAATATATGAAGTGTGTGTTTTATCAGCTCACTATTTATAAAACTGTCAGATTTGTCAATTAAATAGCCAAGACTGAGTCCCAGTGAAAAATGTACTTCTAGCAAATTTTAGGCCCTAAGAAAATACATAACTATTTCAACTCTGCAAGTCAATTAAACCAGTATAAAATAATTAAATTATTTTGTACAAATTGTATATATGTTTTCTCTCTTGTTTTGGGGAAAATCTGTCCTTTAGAGTTGAGTTTTGGTACAAGGTATGCATTATGTATTTCTTACTGAGTATAGTTAAATAGACCTGTAATGTTCAAAGGTATAAATCCCATACCAAAGATGGTGAAATATTCAGTCAAGAAAAATTGCAGCAACTCATAGCTTTGATGAACCTCAACAGTGAATAAGTGAACAGTAAATTCCCTACTTACACCAATCAGAATAAAAAAATTAAGCTTAGTAACATGTGTTCATGCAAGAGCAAGACAATGCCTAGCTTTCTTTAGCAAGCATTGATTTTATTTATAAATTAATAGAAGTAGAAGAAAAGTCTTGATGATGGTTAAGTTCTGAACTGAGGTGCAAGGAGGAATGTAAAAAGCTACCTTGTGCTGTGTGCTATGTGTAACTATGCTACCATCTCTGATGGAGATTTCTAAATTAAGATTATTTAAATACTCCCCTGAATCCCAAAACTCTTAAGAAATCAAAACATTTTGTTTATCTTTTTATGTCTGGAGGATAATTCTGAGAACACTTTACTGTGAGAAGTCAGTAGGAGTAAAAAATAGCAAGTATAAGATGGTTATAAATAATATATCAAAACACAGAGGTGCCTCTAGTGTGTCACTTGCTACTTACCTTGACTCACTGCCATGTTCATGTGGAAACAGATATATGTGACAGAATCTATGTAAACAAGGCCTACTTACAAAAAAATGCAAATAATTTTTTTCCCATATGGATAACATTGTTAAAAAAATATTTTTATTTCATTGTTATCATTATTATCAAAAAGTTATCTGTATTTTTGCAATGACCTGTTGCAGTGAGCTAAAGCCATTGTCAGAAAATGAACTGTATTAAATTGACACTATCTCTTGATCCCATCCTGTGCTGTATGTAAGGTAAGTTTTGCCAGCCCAGTTGGCCCACAATATAGGGACTGTTAGATTTGTTAATTACGCTTAATGATTGACACAGTTTTGTTCCTCCACGCTTGACATACCTATTGATTGGCAGCACAATGGAAGTATATTCAAGGACTGAAATACAGCCAGAATAAATAATGGTATGATGCAGTTTCTTGTTAGGGTACACCTGAGAAAGGTCCTGTTTTCTACTCAGCAGTGTAATATAACAACCTCCAAGAAGTCTTTGGAGAATTTTCCTCCAGTGCTTTTACTGTATAAGGTTATCACAGAATCACAAAATCACAGAATCATCTAGGTTGGAAGGGACCTTGAAGATCATGAGCCATTAACACTTCCTTCTTAAAGAGTGCCCAGCCTTTCTGGACCCCTATAGCCTTCAGGATCTTCTCCCAAGGTATCCTTTCAAGCAGGTGCCTAAACAAGACAAAATGATAAACATGTTACAAGAAGGGTTTTCGCCTTTGCTGCTTGAATACCCAGCATAGCACGTTCTCACCAACATGCACACATCTAACACTAGGGTCTAATCCAAAACTTAACAAAGTTGATGAGAACACTTAATCTTACTTCAAAACAGTTGTTTTTTTTCTTTCCTTGTCTTATGATCTCATCTCAACTTGACCCTGTGTGCAGTCTGTTGAATTCTTTATTTACCTTTCATTTTAAGAGTACTTTTCCTCCTTCTAGGTTGAGGGAATTTAATTAAAGAAACACGATCAAATAAGATCTTTGAAAATCTGCTCTTTTTTTTTGAAATAATTCTTTGAGATTGAGAAGCTGAAATAATAAAACGTTTTCTGTTAGCCTAAAAGAGAGATCACATTCTAAAAATATTTCTTTGGTCTCCTAATGCAAACATGTGACTTGGTTATTCACATAGGTGTTTATCTTAAAATAATACCACTGGGAATATTGAAATGATAACCCATCTGGCATGACAATGTTTCAGCGGTTCTCATCCCCCTATGAATTCCTGCTGTTTCTGAATTTTAGTATTTATCAGAAAACTACCTTCAGACATCTGTCCACAGCTTGGTGTTAGAAATTATGAGTAATGCATACATCAGCTTCTGCTGAACCTTTTTAATGAGATTGGCTCCTCCAGCTCAGAGGTTACCTTGCTGGCCTCAGCCTGTTTTGGCTAGTAAAGGTTTTTTTCCCCTTGGTCCAGTCTCCCAGAGATTGAGGGGAAGTGGCACCTGAGCCCTCACTTTCCCTTCCCAAGAGGCTTCCCTTCACACACTCTACCCTTTATCCCCAGCAGTAACTTCTTCGTGGTATATGGAATCAACATATTTGTATGTAGTGCTTAGAATAAAACACTCAAGAGCAATGTCTTTTTAATCAGGACACAGATGCATGTGCATTTAGTCTCATCTAATTATATGCTTTAACACCAAATTATTTTGATAGGCAGAACAGAATCAGTTTGCATTTCCCAGCAGCTCTTGAGTGTTGAAAGCTTCTTGATTTGTTTTTCTCTCCCTTCTCCTACAAGTCAGTGGGATTGCTCCACTAGGGAGCAAGCTAGGAAGATGGCATTCCTTAAATGTAAGCATTTTTACAGTTGTTGGAAAAGGATTCTACCCTCTGTCTTTGGCTGCTAGGCTTCCTCTGCTATCCAAACAACCCCGTTGAGTTAAATATTGCACTGTTTATGTGGTAGCAGATCCCTACACTGTACTGATACTAAGTGGCAAGAGCTCAGCTTGCGTTTTTTTTCCACCCAAAATTTCCCAAATGGAAACTGATTTCTGACTTATAAAGGAAATTATGTAATTTGCACCAGTTCAAATATAACATCCATCTGTCACACTGTTTATGCTGAAATATCTTGTATCAGAATACAGCCTGTCTTGTTCATGGTAAGACATACTGTGACAGTACAAGGACACTGATATTTGGGTTCCTGTACAATCTGTGATGTGCCCTGGAGTAGGAAACTTGGTTATACTTTATATGCAATAGTAAAATATTACACAATTTAGTAATAGCTATTTAATTTAATAATATGAAGATCATTTTTAGCGGAATTTACATATGTGTCTGGAGAGATGGAAAAAATTTTTGAAGACATCTATTCAGCAAATAGCCAAACACAGAGCTGGGTAGTAAAGCAATCATTCTAGCCTGGGACATGTAAAAATAAAAGGCATTCATTTCACTTAGCCCTAAGCATTCAGCATGATTTTCCTTCAAATTATTTGTAATATTCAGAAAGGTTCAGCCACAATAAACCAGGTATTTATACAGCAAGAGATGAATAGGAAATTTTCCTGTTCTCTGAAGAGAGAAATCGAAACCCCACTTTAAAACACATTCGAATAGTCTCAGTGTTTGTAAGAAGTAGGGCCCATAGGAATGACTGGTGAAGAAAGGGCTCCATGTTTTCAGGACTGCTGTAAGAGGTGTTCCTCCTCCTGCTCCATTACAGAACTGTACCTGGTAGTAGTCTCTGCTACGTCTTGTGCCTGTACAATCAGTGGGTTTGCCTTGAGCAAAATTCTGTTGCCTGTTCACTTAAATTTGCCCCGATAAGATTTTTTGTTGTTTAAGATTAAAATAGCCCAACTGACACAGAAAGATTCGTATCTGTGGTCTACGTTGATTTATGCCAGCTGAGGGTCTGGCTCTGTCTTCATGAGAATGGGAAGGAAAACACATTTTACAAATGTATTTTGAATACAGGGATTTATTTGTTTTTCAACCACATATCTTTTGGTGGAAGCCTTGGTTTGGATCAATACTTTAGGGAGCACCAGAAGGTAACAGTGTTACAGGAACATATACCTGTGTATTTGCATGGGTCTTACTCTCTACATGAACCAGAAGACATCTAATTAGGGCATCAAGATGTTATAAGTGATATAATAGCTAGGAACCCACTGGGTCTTTTTTTGTTTGGGCCGGCTTGCTGCTGCTCATGAGGAGAGAGATGAGCTGAATGATTTAGCAGCTATATTGCTAGAATGATAATCAGTTCTTCCCCAAAGCAGTCACAGCCACCTGTACTTTGGCTCTCCTACTATAGTGGCAGCAGTTGCATTTAGCCTCTTCACTCTTTCTTCAAACACTACCCCTTCCTAGCAGGAGGACTGAACTCCCAGCTGCTTAATCTTGAGGCTGAGAAGTGACACATGTCTTCTGTACCACCCTGTAGGATCAAGGGGCATGCTGGTTCATAAAGACCATCATAGTTGGTGCAAGGTGTGCACAACTGCAGGCTACAGCTGCATACCAACCCCACCTGTCTTGGAGGAAGAGTGTGTGAAAGTCCCTGATGCTAACAGACATTGTTAAGTACTGAAAGTAAATCTGTAGTTTTACATTTGAATAAGCAGGTAACGGAAGTGGACAAGAAAGAGGATGACGTGTTTCTTTAGTTTTTTTGTAAGCATATATTTGTAGTTGACTGAGTGCAGCAGTAGACACGTTGATCAGATGAACAATGTCATCATCACTACTTTGTCTCTATTTTGAATATCAGGGTACACTTTAAATTATAGATCTGGAATGTTTGTCCACATTTGGAGGAAAAGTTGACTAAACAATATTCATGTAGTCTCTCTATGCTTCTGTATCTGGAAAACATGGAAAAACACAACGATTTTGGTAAACCTGTTGCGGTGCTCAGTGTCACAACAGTATTTATCTTACAATCCTACCTCAACAAATTCTGCTGGAAGTCCTGACAGTTTGAGAAGGTCAGTTATTTGCTGACCCATCACTCAAAGATTACACCCTGTGTCTACAATGTGAGTGAACCTCAGATGATACCATGGGTCTCAAAGATTTGGATAGGTGCTGGGAATATCTAAGTCACAAAACTTTGTTACCTATTTGCAAACTGCAATTTCAATTTAAGAGCTGACCTTTTGACCTCCTGATCTCTGAATGTTCTCTCTCCTACCACCTTCCACCCCTTCTTAATCTTGGGGTCTTAAGCACTTAGCTCTCTTAAGCACCTTCTCACCTGTGTTTGTACAAAAAACCATCTGCATAATGTGTCTCCTTCTATGGCTTCAGGGCTGGGACTGTGTGCTTGGGGTTTTTTCTAAGGTGTGGGAAGAGCTCTGAGGCAGCTCAGGAAATGCACATCGCAGGGACCAAACTACAAACTCTAGTCATTGAACTAGGAGAGCAACTAGTAGGGCATGTGGTTGGTAAGACTGCAGGAAGGCTGAGATAAGGGTCATTTTACAAAGGCATTTTATCACTTCAGAGTGCTGCACAAAGGAACTGAGAAAGGAGAGGAAAATAAAAGAGGAAAATGGGGTCTAATGATCTGGGGGTTTTTTGTTTGTTCGCTTTTATTGCTTACTCTCACACTGGATTTTATTTCAAGGGAAAGGCCGTATAAATACAGATCCTTTCCACTTATAGTGTACCTTCATCTTCTGAAACTTTGTACTGTGCTTCCCAGCAGGGAGGTGCTGCAAAGAGAAAGGAGCACAGATTGAACACAGCCCCCTTCCTTTCAGTCACTCATATGTATCAGAAAAGGGGCAGTGTCTGACCTCTGGAAGGAGCTGCCCTTTCTATCAAGGGAACAAAGAAGTGAGCAGTCTCCTCCTTGTCCCATAAGATGAATAAAAAACTGGGGAGATGAAATCACTCTGCATTTTGTACCTGTCTAGAGCTTATAGGAAGCCAATGAGAAACACTGTGTTTGATTTCATTAGGCAAGATCCTCTTCAGGTGTTAACTGATATAGGTCATTGAAGTTAAACTGATGTGCCCTAGTAAAGAATCTGGTGTGGAGTGATAATGCACTAGAAACACTTCAGAGTAGCTTCTCTCCCTTACAGATGATGAGTACCAAGGGAAACACATGCGTTGACTCAGCAGAACAGGTTTTCAAACTCAAGAATTTATGCTCCACTGACTGTTTTTTCAAAACCCGTGGAACTCAAACAGTACCACAGAAACTATTTGAAGAATTGAAATATTTAATTAGAATATTCCTCCACTTTAAATACATGCTCAGTCTTGTTGCTTAATGGCATTGCCAAAGTTTCAAAGATGGAAGAGAAGGTAGCTGTAACTGGTGAAGAATGGGGAACCAGAATTACTCTTTTACTATTAAGAAATAAACAAAAAAAAAGCCTGAAATTTGCAATACAACACAAACTCAAAATGAGCAGAAGGCTGTAAAAGCAAAAAGAAAAAGGTCACTTTTAAGGAGCTTATTTAAGAGATTTTTTTCAATTTTGTTCAGAATGTATTTGAATAAAAGAAAGATTTATATTTGTTGTAAAAGAGAACAGGAGTCATTTACAAGATACTTAGCCATAAAAGATCTTCACAGGGAGTATGTAAAATATTGACACAGGTGAGTGCTAATGTGGCTTTGTGCATGACAATTAAAACAGGTCACGAAAATGGAATCTCTTAGAGATCTTGGAAAAAATAACTTTGCTGTGCTCAGCTGATGAAAGGATTACTTTCCAACTCATAAGTAAGAATATGAAGGTTCAGCTACAGTTTTGATAAAGTATCAAATCTACAAGAGAACAAAACCCCAGATATCTCCAAAGCACCCATCCATCCTGGCCTGTTAGTTGATGGTGCTTTTTACCCACAAACTGGTGAGCCAGAAGAGCTTTTCCATGCTCACTATGTTCATATGAAGAGCAAGAAATTCCTTCCTTAGCAATACTTTGAAGCTGAGGCCAGACATCTGAATATATGGAAGCCCTAGACCATCTGTTTTTTCACATTAAGTCAACCGAAATCTTAAGTGTCCTAACTCAAGCTGCTTTGAATGGAGAATGGATGGATTTAGGGACTTTTAGACACATACCTGAAAGCTCAAACAATTATTTAGGAATGACATTAGCTGGAAAACCATATGTGATTCTCAAGGCCCTGCGGGATCCTTCTCTATTTCAATTCATAGTCCTGAACTTTTACCTAGTGTTCAGAACAAGCACCCACAGAAAAAAATATAGAAGATCTTCACAGATGATTAACCCAAAGAAGGCACTGAATTATAGCACTTTAAGGTAGAGGCATCTGTGAACGGTCTCTCACAGTCAGTGAATCATAGTGAAATATTTCCTTTCTGGTTGGATCATCGCAAACTAAAATATTTCAGAGTGTTTTTCACACAGCAGTGCCAGCTCATACTAGTTGGTGCAGATCCCAGTTACTGGAGAGCATCATGGACATGAGATGAGGTACCTCCTGTGTCTCAACCTCTCTTATAGTATGTGTCTTTTTGTATACTGTCTGGTGTGTTTGCTACTTGGCAAGGTTAGGAACTGTTTCTACTTCATAATCACATGGCAGTGGCAGGAAGGATGTCTTTTCCTTGTGGAAGAGGAGAAATCAGAGGCTAATTTTCCATTTGTGCCTTTCCATGAATGGATAGCAAGCACAAGTAAGTAGCTTTTTCAGTCCTTCTTCTTTTGCTTCTATGTATATTTTTTTCTGTGTATCTCCTGGGAAGATAGAGCCTATGAAAATGAATAGAGCTAAACTCAAAATATAGCCAACTCTTCCTTTTCCCATAGCAATGCTTGCTATCACAGTGTTTTAAGTGATTAGGGCTCTTTCATAAAAACAAAACGATCTTTCCTCAATCCATTCATATCTTCAGTATGTTTTCTGAGTATTTGCATCCCAACAAGGTTGTAGGAAAGAAACTCCATTGAGCCTTCTCTTACTGATGTTTCATGAATGTGGGAAAGAATTCTTTTGAAAAAGTTGGACTCAGTCTCTTTTCAAAAATCACAACCCCCAAATTAACTGTCTAAAGATTTGAAAGAAAAGTGGATTCTAATAATACCCTGAGAGCTCAATATCTAATCACTGGAACAGTGGGGAAGGTGAAGGATCCATTAATGAAAGCTTCTATTTTGCATTGCTTTGATCAAAACAAACCATTTAAACTGACAGCTGGTATTTCACAAAGTGGACTGATGGTTGCTCTGTTACAGCATAAAATGTGAGTTGTTTATACTTGGAGATCAGTGAAAACCCTCTGCTTGTATGGACACAGAGCCGCTCAGCACAGGATGTGTGAGACTGGAGTTTTACCAGTGTACTTGCAGCAAAGTAGCCTGGATTTGACTATAGGGGGAACTTTCACATCCATTGTGGAAATAGCCTAGGATGGTGCCATTTACAGGGAGTAAAGATACTTTCTGAGAAGGTGAAAGGCTGGTAGAACTGAGAGACATAGCTATCTTGCCTCCTCTAAAAGAAAGTGGGATTTATTGTGGCATAGAAGCAAAGTGTAAGCATCTTTTCTCCCTCTACTTCTCTTCTTGGTTATGAAATAGTAGATGTGATAACAGAGATTCAAGATCCAGTCCATATCATAGCTGTATCCAGGCAGGCAGCTGACCCATGGGATTTTGAGACGTGTCTTGTTCTGTATGTAGAAATATACCTCACTTGGATATGCATTGGTTCCTTTTTTTTTTTATTATGCTCTTTTAAAAATTATTATTATTATATTATGCTCTTCCTTTTGTAACAGAATGCAGAGCTTCATCCTACAAGCTGCTGAGCACTTTCAGCAATGCTCTGGCAGTTTCCAGTTTGGCTATATGACTGTGGCATCTGAGGACTAAGTACCTTGGAGAAATGAGTCCTGTTTATAATGACATTGCCTTTTTCACTTCTTTCTTGAGAATACTGTGCCTATCTACTTACTTATGCTAATTAAGGAATATAGAAACAGCAATGAAAGGAAAAAAAAACCCAGAACCAAACCCTACAAAGGTGGGACTTGACAGCATCCAAACTGGATCATTTCTCAAAGCAACTCTGTGGCAGCAACAGTTTAATGTTAACTGTGAGATTGTCCTAAATATAAAGCCACTGTAGAGTGCAGCAGGCAAATGCCAGGCTCCTAGAAAGTACCTGATTCATTCATGAGATTGTGACAGTTCTGTCAAGTGCCAAGTAAAGTTTTCTGCTTGCACTGACTGTTGCCAGAGTTGTGCTGCTGAGCAGGGTTAGCCAACTGCTAAATAATTCATGGGCCGTGGTGTGTTTACAAAATGCCTTCTGATAAATTTCCATTTTTATAGACAGTCCAAGGAGTTAATACACCCATCTTGCTTTGTATCAGTAGCTGTAAGCTTCTAGCTGATGTCATGCCTCTCTGAGCGTTCTTGGGTACAGGGGACATGAACACATAGTACTGGGCTGTCTCCCAGTCCTGTTCTATATCATACAGGCCGTAAATTGGCTAGCAGGCTGATTATTGACTAAAAATTGTTCAGAAATGATAATTTCTTATTTTAGCTTTTCTTTTCACACACATTTGTTGAATTTTTTTTTGCACTCCTCTCCATTATTAAAGGAAAAAATGCATTATGCTTGTGCACTGATGCTTTGGCTAGACAGTATTTCTGTGTATCCTCTTTGGTCTTATATCTGCAAAGGTGAATACTACTGCTATAGAGTTCATTACAATTTGCCGATACCAATGAGAAGGAGCTGCATACATTCATGGAGTTTGCCGGCATTATGATATCCATCAAATGCTGAATGCTACTAACAGGGACTTCATGCAGCAGTAGCTGGAGTCTGGGCTAATGGAAGCTTTTGCTATGACAGATGTGCTTCTGGATGCTCTGAACCCATCTCTAGCTTGTTTTCTTGCCAACCTCTCTGAGGCTGGACAGCAGATAAAATGCGGTTGTTTGGGGTTTTCCTCTGCCTAATGAATGCTGAAATAAATTCTACAAGCTCAGTCTGATTTGACTTACAACCGAGAATCATTATGTGATTTTTAATGGGAGTTCCTGTGCACAGATTTTGTCCAGGAGTCCAGACAAAAAAAAGGTTTATTTTTCTGTACTATGCACTCTTTTGGTTACATTTGAGTGCTTCCTTTGGCTGTATTGAGTTTATAATAAATTTATTTCAAAAATCTAAATGACAAATGCAAAAAACTTAGGGGTCACTTTTTCCAAGGGAGTTGCAATCTGGATTGCAGTCTCCACAATCTCAGATAAAGCACATAAAGAGGGATATCCATGCACAGGAGGAGTAGTTGCCTTTTTGCATATTTAGAACAAGTGCTTACTGTTCTGGAGTCATAAAAGAAACAAGGTTATTTTTCAGATGTAAATCATGGAAACTGTCTTATCTCCATAGCCTTTAAAACACCTCTCAGGTATAAACTTTGGATGAAATTTGCAAAGGCACAAAATGCCCACTGGAAGGTATTAGGCATTTGACATCTAGGTACTTCCAAATACTTTTAAAACTCCATCCCATTTTTTTGCCACATTTTAGTCTCAAGCAGCCACTGGTTTAGATGAATGGTCATTCTGAAAAGATACACAGGAATATGGGATTAGGTCTCCAGCAGCAAGAGGCTAAAAAAAGAGAGACAGATTCAGCAGGTGGCTTACTAGGATAATAAATTCAGTATACATGGAAATAAGATGGTGTAGCAAGGACAAAAATCTGTTATTTTCTCTGCTGCTCTCAGCAGTCTTCTGGGCCATTTTTTAAAAATTTCAGGTAATCACGTAGAAGCAGACTTTTATAACTAGCAATAAGGTTGAATCAAAAGAAGAGCTACAGTACACTTTTGCAACTCAGCACACTCTAATATGTAATAATAATAATGGGGTGGATAAAAAGACTTTTTAGTCAGGCCCTACAGCAGGGTTTTATTTTCTTGGGGGGGGGGGGGGGGGGGGGCTGTATTTTGTGTATGATGTATCACTTTCCTCCTAACACATAATCTTTATACATCCTTAATTCCTGCAAAATACAAGTCTTTATGACCTGTGGAGCTTTAACTGCACCTGAATCCTTCTACATGTTATAAGGTTTAGAGGATAATACTGTGTTTAATACATTTCTGCTTGGGTGATAGTCCTTGTTAAACAGTATTGAGCACAGAGGTTGCAGGTTGGACACTCAACCCAGTCTGTCTGAATGGCTCACTGTTGATGAACTGCCTCAGTTCGATCAAAAAAAATGATGAAAATAAATGAAGGATAATTTGGGTTAAATTCTTTAGATAGTTTTATGCAGGATGTCAGGTTAAATAATCCACTGGAATTTAACATCTGTCTGTCTGATAAGTCCAGGTTGATGAAAAAATGCAAAATAATTCTTTCCTCTCAATGTTTTATTGAAAGTGAATAATTTTACAGATAGACTTTTGAAAGACACCAGCATCTTAGCTGGGATACTTATGCAGCTTAGAGCAGGCAGTCATAATTCTGAAGTTTATAATGAGCACAGACAGGCATTAGCTAGAAGCAAATGTTTCAACCATTTTGCAGGTGGGAAACTGAGGCACAGAAAAAACAGTATACTATAGCAGTATATATAATACTACACTACAGTGCTACAGTACTATACTGTACTATAATGCTAGAACTATACACTGTAGGTCATAATTTAAAATGAAATTATTTCAGTTTCTGTTTTTCTAAATTTAGGAACTCTGTCAAAAAGTGCAGCAAAGGTTGACTTGCAATATTTGCTTTTATTAAAAACAAGTTGTGCACTTGTTAGTGCTGATATCCTCTAGGTTTGCTGTGATTTAATTCCTTCCCTACAAGTGCCATTAACATACTAAGGACAGAGCTCAGAATTATGGGATGACAATTGCTATGCTTTTTGTTCTCTATTCTCCTTTTGTTTTTATATCTTGGAACATTTAGAAGGCACAGAAAAGACAAGCCATGACATTAATTGCAATTGTAATTTAAAAATGCAATAATTTTTTGGTTGTGAATTCATGGATATATTACCAAAAATAAGAGAATGACAGACCTATTTCATTCTGAGATGTAGAGATGAGCAGTTTATGATCCTCCTTTGGTAGTCGTTTTTCTTCTTTTTTGAAGGAATCCCTTATTTTCCACTGGGCTTTAAAAAAATGCTCAATGCTTCATAAACTCTGTACAGAATTGCATTTGAAGGGAAAATTAACTACCTGAAACAAAATGACAAATGTATTGGTCACACTTTTGCATTCTGTATACTACCAGGGAGAAAAAGAGATTATTTCCTAGGTTTACAATTAAAATTAATGAGGTGCTATAAACCAAAACGCATGCTTCAGGATGAGAAGTGGTAGGTTATAATCTATTTTTATGTGTGTATGTAGATTATAATGAATCCATTAGATTACTTTTATATTCATGTTATTAATGGATTCTTTGCTTTCTTCAGCATTTTAAACTTGCTGAATAGATTCAGTACCTTGAACAGAGCAAATACTAATTCCTGTGGAAGGAGGAATCAATATTTTGTCTTCCATTTAATTGAAAATAAAACAAAAGCTTACAGATCATAACTTTGAGGGTACCCTTGTAAAATCCTGAAGCAGATTTGTTTTCATTTAGGGCTTGTCTGTCCAGGAAGCTACCATGCAATTTGCAGCGTGTTTGCAGCGTGTTTGCTGCTTCCTACTAACTTCCCCTGGACGCAGCCATGGACCACAGTAAGCCTGAAGTTGCTCACTGTTTGCAAGACAAGTTTGATTGCATACACATGGTGAAGGCAAGGCAGGTAATGTACTAGGAATCCTCATTTTATTTCACTGTGAGCTGACTGATCACTAGCTGTGAATATCTTTTAGTAAAGTTTCTATAAACTATCATGTGGTTTCGTTCATGGGTGATACTGGGTGCTGTAGCCTGATTTTCAAAGAAAAAGATTACAGTTGAAATAATCTTTAAAAGGTCCCAAAATAATAAATGGGCTTTGGCCTTCCCTCAGTTATATGCCATTTAGAGTATGTCTTCAGTTTTCCTTGGACAATATTACAGAATCACAGAATACTGGATCTTAGAAGGGACGTCTGAGATGATCTCCAGTCCAACCCCCCTGCTCAAACAGGCTCAGCCAGACTAGGTTGTCCAGGACCATATCCATCTGCGTTTTGAATATTTCCAAGTAAGGAGAGTCCACAACCTCTCTGGGCAACCTGTGCCAGTCCATGGTCACCCACACAGTAAAAAATGTTTTCTTATGTTCAGATGGAATTTCATGTGGCTCAGTTTTTTTCTTGTCTGTCACTAGGTGCCCCTGACAAGAAACCAGCTCCATTCTTTTTTCAGCCATATACTTATATATACCTTATATACTTTATATATACTTTGGTCAGTTGTATACTACAATGATCCTGAGGTTCAGATCTATTAGCTACCACTTTGAAAGATTATTATTCCCTCTTAATGGTGAGAATGAGACACTGGAGTAGAAAGAGCCAGAGCTGTTAGTCCTCCAGCAGGAGACTAAAACCCTAGAATCTGAGATCATGCAGGGGTCAGCTGCCTCAAAAAGCTCTAGGAAAGGAGTCTGCTGTCCTCCTTCAATCCATTCCTCCTGAAGTCAGCATGTGGAGAAGAGAACTCATCACTCAAAATTATCTTGAAGGGGTTTTTTTTAAAGCTGTGGTGATAGCTTCTGCAACACTTCATCATGCTCTTCATACAAAGAACCAGTTAATATCAGTGACCAAAACAGAGCAGCAGATTACTTTCTTTAAAGATGCTTAAGCACTTTGCTGCTTATTCCACCATTGCATCACCCTCATGCTCCCCTTGAAGAAATTTGGTAGCACTTTCTGCCTCTAGGTTCTTCTGGTTTTCTAGCTGAGCTGAGGATAAAAGCTAGTATCTCACAGTTCTCAGGACTGTAGCACAAGGGATGGGATTTATCATCTACCAATACCTACATTGGCAGTATTTGTATTGATGGCTTTTGCAGTTGGTAGAGAGAACAATTCTTGAGCCCTATTGATCCAACTTCTTTTAGACACCTGTTTCAAGATAGGATGCATGTCGCCCCGGAAGCACTTCTTTCTCTCTGTTTGTAAAAGAAAGGTGTAGACAGCTATTTCAGAGATGGAGAGCTATTTCAAATGTAGGCATATAGAACAGGCATTTCACCTTAGGCAGATGAATCCTGACCAAAGCTTTCTGCTATGAAGTTGAAGTGGTAACCCTGGTAAAGGAAGAACACTATGAACTCATTTGACTTCCATGCAGAATGAAGTCAGTGTAGCTATCCAAACAGTGTTCCAGGAAGAATCACCAAAGGTTATACCACCTCTTTTTGGTTTAATGCCAGAACAATCAATGCAGAAAGTGAAATTAACAGCCATGAAGCTACTTTACAGGTCTCTAAGGAGATAATGAAACATGACACAAAAATTTGTGATATGTTTAAAAATGTATATATATACATGTACATTTCTCCAGCCCTGGGCCAGACACATGACTTTTGGATGCTTTGAATTCCAGCAGCTGCAAAGAAAATGGTGCTATAACACAGAAAATGCCTGCTACTCCTAGTATGCTTGTAACATCATCTAAGTGGAAGTGGGTGCCAGAGGAATACCTATTATAAGCACACCTAGCAGGTATATAGCTGACCTCAGCTCACACACCTGCATGCTTACCTGTTGGGCTGGATGAGGTACTGTTACTTAATTGAAACATTTTGACACTAAGGTAAATTTTGGTGAAGATGCTGGTTCTTGTTGCTTTAATTGTTAAGGTAGGACACTTGTCTGCTACCACATTTAGTCAAATTGGAACACATACAAGGCAAATGTGTGCTTATGAGTGCTTTTCTGTCACAGATGCCAAAAGCCTTCCTAAATTAAGGACTCGCAGGACTGTTCAACATCTTAGCACACCAACTGGGTGTACCATGATGACAGCCTGCTTTCACCTACACAACATGTCATTGAGTTTATTTGGATTTGTTAAGAAAAACTGTGTTTTATCTGCTTTCCCACTTTGCTTCATTTGATTAGAGTACACTATAGAGCCTGGGCAACCATAAAAGTCATACCAAGTAATAAAAACTAAGGCATGATCTATCCATAATACACACACTCAATCTGTATCAGACAGATATCAGAAAATAATGATTTATCAGCCATAGCTCATTGCTGTAAAGGATTTAATACCTGTTGTTTCAGTGGGATTAGGGCTGCTTTTCTGCAACAGTAGCTCATGTATTAAGTAAACTGAAAAAAGATTGAACGTCTTCAGGTGTAAAATAGTTTAAAATCAATGAAAACAGGTAGTGCAGTGTTGTACATGGCAAAAGGAAGGAAGCTCTGTGTTTGTAGCATCTTAAATTTTAACTACTCCCAAAATAGTATTATAGAAGGCTAACTGGCACTCCAATGTAATTGCTATACTAAATTATGTCTAAAAGATAAATGGACCCTGCTAAGACTTGTTAATACCCGTAGTGCTAGAGAATTTAAGTATTAATATATGAGAATTAAAACCAATAATAATTCAGTTCTAATTGGTCTTATTTCATATTAAGTCCTACCATCTGTCTCCTGCTCCTGATCATATGGGTAGAATGATATGGAAAACCACAATAACATGATCTTAAATAAACTTTTTTTTTCTTCTGCAGCTCTTTTTCTTTCAGTACATAACACTTATGTTGTCTACTAGCAGACACTAGAATTGTTTTTACTTTCATAAAGGAAAAATCTAAAGCTCTGACAAGATTTATAAATATCTGGGGTGACTGACTCAGCAGACTGATCAGTCATAACACAGCTCATGCAATAGTTACTTCTATAAATTTTTCCTTTATTTTTCACAGTAAAGGAAGAAAACAAGATTTGCATTCCAACAAGTTCTGTCTAACTTGCTGTTGTGATAGTTTTTGCCCTTATACCATTGTGTGTCTTTTACTGTCATAAATTTCTGCCTTCAAACTCTTCTGTAAGTTGTTTGTCCAGGTTTGCTTTAATTTATTTTGTCTTGGTACCTGCTAAAAGTTTTTATGGTGTTTTTTATTCTTTACTGTGATGGTAGACAGGATGTTTGTAGCAATGAGAAGGAACATGGTTACATCAAGCACATTGGATTAGCTTTTGATCATATTTGCAGAGATGTGAAAAATGGAATTATGCCTATCAGGGGATGGGAGATCAGCATCTCACCTGTAAGTGTAATTCAGAAGCAGAATATAAAAAATACTGGTATTTAACATTGACAAAGCCAACTTTAAGTATATGACCACCAGATTATGCTTCTACTCTGTAGATAGGAAAGCTACATTTCTAAGCGCAAAGTAAAGCTTTGCAAGGTGTGGGAAATTAAACTCATTTAAACTCAACCCTGTAGTGTTACATCAGTTAAAAAACCATCACTTCCAAATAAAACAGGTTAGATAACACACTTTCTAAATCATATATAAATTGCAAAATATGAACAGAGAGGCACCATCTTATAATTTTATTAACAATAATAATTTACTTCTCAGTTATGCCATGCTGGAGTAATGGTCCTTTGAACGAATGTAGGAAATGTGTAATACAGGGCTGTGTACCAGCCATTTCCACAGAAAATCATGTTTTGTTTTATTTTCACAAACCACCAGTCCTACTCATTACTATTTGAAAGATTCACTTAAGATAGGCCCTAGACAGATGTCTCTTTCACTTCCTCATATTTGCTGCAAATGCTGTCTTTAATGTTCAAGCTTAGCGGTGAATGTGATGAGGTTTAATTTAAACTTCATTTAAAAATGTCTCTCAGTGAGATTTTTAATGATACTTAAGAATTTAAAGAGCCATTTAGGAACATTGAAGGATTTTCAAAAGCATGGAGACTTCCATCTCTTACAAGTCTGGTCCTTAAGGGACTTCAGGGCACATATTCTTATGATCTTTACAAACCCTACACTCTTAGGTAATTGAGAGATTTGAAAATCTTGCTCCTAGCTTTGCAATTGAATCACTAAGGATTTTCTCATAGAAGTGAACTCTTCAGAGCATGGACAGCTTCTATATGTGTATGTTATTGTTAAGCACACATAGCACAGGGAGTGTAGTTACACAGTTGTTTTAACTAGACATATATACCCCCATGTCACTGAAAGCAGCAACTCCATCTGCCCCTTGTCCTGGGCTGCTCATTCCCACCAGCTTCCTATGTTAATACTGGTGATAGATAGTTTCCAGGTGGATTGGTTCCCATTAGCCCTGATGTAAGGCCAAGGGGCAGGGCTTAGCAGCTGCAGTAGGGAGGGGAAGGCACCTACACTCTTTTCAGTAGCAGTGTGGACTTCTGCCAGGTTAAAGCAAGCATTTAACCATAACCTAAAAAATTACAATGCTCTGATAAAGATAAAGCTTCCAGTGCTGTTCATACATAATAGAGGCAACTTTCTGGGTCTTGCATCAGTTTTACATTATTACTGCTTTTACAAAAATATCCACTACTCTCTAACCTTTGAGCATTGAGAAGTGAACAGCATTAGTAAGATGGAAAACAATTATTTCAGTCTTGGAATTTATTTTGAAACTGTAAATTAAGCTTCAGTTTAATATTCCCAGTCATTTGGCCTGCAAACTAACCAAAGAGTCAAGATATACAGCAAGAGAGACTTTTAAAAGATATGTTAGCTGCTTCTGGACATATTGTGCAAGAGACTTACTGTACAAGAGTGTCAGCAGTACTTGAAAGGTTAATGGAAGTGGGATTTGCAGAGACATGACTGATTCCTCTAGAACAGGTGAGGAAAGACGATTTGAACAAAGACCTTTAAATCCCTTTTGCATTTGTATCTTTCCATCTGAAGAAAGAAAAGCACTAGTATCTCTTTTAACTTAAATCACTCTAATTTCTTGGAGGGATCCAAAACTTGTCAAAGAAAACATTGTCAGACTAAGAATGAGCTATCAGAATGGGTGAAATACTCAGTGTGAAGCTTATGAAAATGTATCTGTCATGGTGTAGGACAGTGCCTTATAGTATCAACAGAGTTAAGGTTAAAAGTTTTGAGTTTACTTTGAGCTTTGGAAAGCCAACGGGAGAGTGAGCAGTCAAGATCTCCATATTTATCAAAATAACAGTTACCGATAGTCTGGTATTAAAACTTAATTCTGGAACCAATGCATTTATCAGCAATGAGGATAATTTATCACTAGAATGGTGTGGGTGTGATTGTGGGGTTTTTCTCTAGCAATGCTTTGAGTTTCAGCAAAACTGTTTTGGATTTCCCAGGTCACAGCAGGGGACAGAATACACAGTCCCAGTTCTTTCTAGCCCTTGCAATGCATGAATGCAACTCTCTTCCCTTGGTAGGTCATGACTTTCTATTGAAGAATATGACATCTCTTATCTCTGTGATTACCTACAGTGTGTCATTTGGGGAATTTTTAAATGAACATTGCTCTCCCCTAAGCTAAAGCATTCCTATGGCCTTTTTCCCATTTATGTTCTACTTTATGCAACATAAAGTAAAATGGATAAAATAAAATTAATTTAATCATCACTTAGTAGATGGTGGCAATTCTAAAACAGTCCCTTTGTCTTTCATATATATAATATTATTCACTTAGAAGCTTTGTCAACACCTTAACACTGCAAGTTAAAAGTAGTTTAGTGTTTGTTGTTAGATTATTTTTTTTTAAATCTGTAAATCCTAAAAAAACATGAAGCTCTGTTATCCCCAAAATTAATTTGTCTGCCAAAGAAGGACAGCATCACATAACCTGATTTGATACCCAGCAAAATAATGCAATTTGACAGAATGCACCGATCGTTGACTGATCTCAGCTGATGTAACTGTTGGGCAGGAAGCTTGAATTTTGATAGAATATTTGATGAGACAAAGGACTGACAAAAAGAGGGTGAGTATAATTGCATGAAAGTCACATCTCTATCTTATGCTGTAAGGAGACTTCATATGGCTTAATTTTTAACATATTTTCTGCCTGCCTTGTCTATTTGGTGTAGAGTTGTGAGAACCCTGCAGTATTTTCTACTTTATCTGGTTTTCAGGGCATACAAAACCCATTCTGATTTGATTTTTCTTGGGATTTAACCTCATACAGTTTCCTGTTTCGCCAGTTTCCTACTGCTGTAGCTATACACTAGCCAGACAGAAGGCTGGGCTTCTGATGAAGAAAACTATTTGCATGGTATAAGTAGAAGTGGTATTGGTGACGCATACACACATGCATACATGCCTGTCTAATAGGAATCCAACTTTTCTGCGACCCTCTTTTTCTCAGTCTCTGGGAAAAATATTTTGATTACATTGATTGATGACTTTCATTCCTGTTCCTAATTCACACTGGGATACACTAGAAAAAAATTAATCCCTGGCCTCTTTGGAGGTTTTTCCTCCTGCTTTATCTTGTCAGAATATGTCAGCTTACCCCTTTCCTAGGTTTTCCATCTCTGTGTTCACGGTGCTACTCCTTCATATATTCTCTTTCAGGCCTAATACAAACAGTACTTTAGAGATTCTTTGCAGTGTGTTACACTTAAAACTCAACTGTATTATTTAGTTAGTTGGATTTTTGTTTGTTTTGATTGGAGGCTTTAGCTTTTGTTTTGAGAAACTTAAGTTTTTTGAAATATGGTATGCACATGACTACTTACCAGCTGGTACTGGTTAACTGTTTGTCTTCATAAGTGTGAATATGCGTGCATGCAAACTATGTTTTTCTTCATTTTATCACTGCTGCAAGAAGATCCATTTATCTATCCATTTTAAATCAAAGTATACTTTCGTATGGATTCCAAAGATCCAAGTCTGTGTTAGTAACAGAATAAGCTGGCTCAACTAATGGGATCTTCGCTCCCAATGTCAGCAGTCAAATATTCTTCATACTAATTGCAATTTAGCTAAAAAAGCTAAAAAAACCCTTACAGCATAAAATTTAAGAAGATTTTCAGTCTCAAAATGAGCTTAACTTTTTGCAGGCATTTGCCACATACCTGTGGGCCAAGGAAACACAACGAAACATTAAGAAATGTAATTTCAGATTGCCAACATAATGTATACTGAATATTGCATCCGTAAGGTTCTTACATGTTTTCTTTTTAAAACTTCCATTTAAATGCAAATTCTGTCAATTAAATAGTATCTGCATGTACTTTATTACGCTATAATTACCGCTTTCCATCTTGCCAGACCTGGCATATAATAAGGTCATTTTACTAGTCCCCTGAAAGTATAATTGAAATCAAGGATCTGTCTTCTGCTGTATTTGTTAGTGACATACATGTTTTAGGAAAGATATAAGGACAGAGTTAAGCAATTGCTCTAAAAAATATTGTGTCATTGTACTTAAAAAAACATTTCCATCATGGTCTGAAACCAGGGGAAAAGTGTTTCTTTCTTCCCAATGGCTGTAGCAGGAAGGAAAGCAACTAACATAAATGAGAAGCTCTAACACTCAGATATTAAGTGAGATGAATCCCACTTTTATTGTCTATTTTTCCTTCCTTCTGTTGCCTTATTTTTTCTGGCCAAGATACAAGTATAAAGCCACATTTAGTCTGTCTCAAGGATGGCAAGGGGCTCTAAGATCTATCATTTCATGTTATGTTAGAAGCCATGGGAGGATACTTCTGCAAAGGAGTATTTATGAGAAAACCCTTGCATAGATTTTCTCCTGTTGTCTGAGAGGTGATTCACTGCACAGTTCCCAGTCTGTGTCTGTCCTTTACCCAGGCAGTTGTCAGTATGAAGCATGGCTATTATCATCCCTTTTCTGACTCTGTACTCTTCCAAAGAAAACAACAACCATCAAGAGCCAACTGTCCCAGCTGCTCTCACCCACAGTGCTTGTAACCCACACAGGAGAGGAAGAAGTATCTTTATTCCTTTGTAGGACCTTGCATAGACACATGAGGCTTTCTACATACATATCTGTGTATGATATAGCCTGTTCCTTCTAGGGAATAGCTGCTCACGGTGCTCTTTATTTTGTCTACTGCTCACCATCATCAGGAATATAAAATTTCCTGGGCTAATCAGAAATGGTTTTGATCATTTGTTCATTTCTGCTGTTAACCTTGTAGCCCTTAGGTTCAGATAAAGTTTTACCACTGTGACTTAAAAAGTTGTCCTGCGTCATTTGGCTGATCTGAGTAACTAGCCACATAAGTGTTCCTAGCCCACAGCAAATATAAAATATTTCACTGAAGGCTAAACCTAATGCCCTTGCTTTTTTGGGGGGACCAAGTGTGCACACATAACCGTTACCACCAGGCTCTGTGGGACTTGGTAATACAAACTGTCTTGGGATCCCTCATTTCACACAACTTTTTTCACATTTCACTGCACATATACAGCTCTGAATAGACTTTGGGCTGCATATGTGTGTGTGTAATATATGGATTCAGAAATGCTATTTAAGTTTATGGTTGTGCGCACTTATCCAAAGAGACAGGACTCTTAAAAGTATGATCTATATATTTACAATAGAAAGTGAAGGGCAACATACATTTCTGACTTCTCAACCTTCAGCATATTAAAATAATGATTTGCAGCCCTGAGGCTTTCTTTGTCCTTTTCTTGCAATTAGTCATGACTGCTTTGCAAATGTAGTGGCCATTGCAATGTTAGGTGATGCTTCCTGAATTACTTTTCTTGTTTGAAAAGTGAGTAAATCTGTTGGTAATGTGCATTCCCCATCTCTCAGTTGTTGAATCCATGTGCTATACTATGTAACAGCATTTCCATATATCACTTTCTATCTTCTGTGTTTATCCTCCTTTTCTGAGCACAGTAAAAACAGAAGGCTGCTCCTGAAATTAGGTCTCTATTGCTAATTTAAAAAGCTGTGTACTCTGCACATAAAACACTTAACTCTGACTATTGAACATGCTGTTATGACTTTATCAATTGGAAGCAGCTACCTGTGCCAGATATTACCCACACAGTAAAGGTGTGCCAATTGAATCAAAACTGATTTAAAAAGTTAGCTGATTAGGCCAGTAAAACCCCCACCATAGATACATTTTGGTCTATTCACACTTCATCCCTATTAGTTAAGCTTACTGTGGTAAATTATTTTATACATTGGTCTTAATTAAAGCAGAACAACTTTTGTGTGTATCTCAACACCCAGTTTATTGTCTCTTTGGTCTGAATTTATAAGACTTTTGACCTGAACATGAATTAGAGAGGTTAACACCATGGGCGTAATGCTCAGTACATGTTCTGTCCCACAAACTCAACCCTTGAAATATACTCCCACTCTTTTCTGGAAATATCTAAATGGCAAAAATTTTTGATGCTTATTTGGATTAACATGAACCATGTAATTAAGCAAGAATATTCCTGTCCATCACAGACAGGCATGATTTTAAAAATATTTATGCTGTGAGAAGAGAGAATATTGAGGGAACATTTCTGTCAATGTAATTCAGTTCAGTGGCAATGAAGAAATTAGATTAAATTAATGTTGGGGATCACTAGGAAAGAAATAGAGCAGAAAAATAGAAGACATCATTATGACATTATAAATGATCCATTTGCATTGTAAATTTGGTGTGTAGTTCCTTCCACTTCTCCTTTCCCACATATGATATGGTAAAACTGGAAAAAATACATTAAAAAATTGTAAAAAGTCTGGAAGAGTCACAGTAGTCTGCCAGATGCATAGTCTGGGACTCTTCAGCTTTGAACAGAGATGATTCCGGGTGACATGATTGGAGTGTCTAAAATCAGGCATGCCAGGTGAATACAAAGTGACTCCGCATTGTTGCTTCTATCATGAGAGCATGGTTCCATCAAGTTAAACTGGGGGAGGAGGGGATGGTGAGAACAAACTGAAAGAGGTAATTCTTCACCCAACATCTAGTTAAGTTTTGGACAGTTGCCACTGGATATAGAGGATGCTAAAATTTTACATGGTTTCTAAAAGCAGGTTGTGATTTTTGCAGAGGAAAAATACATCAGGGACTCTTAGATGCAAAGACAACATGTTTATGTCTGGAAGCCAGCTACCAATAGTTGAAGACTGGGACTGTTTTCTTGGAAAATATTGCCATATATTTGCTTAGTTCTTATACTCTTCCCTATTAGCTGTTATCAGAAATTTATAATGCAGCAAGAAGGCTGTTTGGCTTGACCCATTATGGCTATTCTTTTCCATTGCTTCCTACTGTCCGAACAAATTTAATTTAGCTGTGCTCACTGGTTGTAGTCAAGCTAGGATAACAAACACTGTGTTCTGGCTGTCACTAAGTTAGGATAACCACCAGCCCTTACAGCCTGCCTTAGTTGCTCCTTGCCAGCCTTTTACCAGTGTTTATGATGTCCCTTACCTTGGATAATTGAGCACAAATGCAAGTATAGTCATTGCCTACCCTCTTTCTGTCAAAGTGATCCAGATTTAAAGGAAGTAATTTTCTGACTACCTTGGATCACTTATGATGAACTGGGTTAGGAGAGGGAGTACATTACACCTTTGTTGCCTGGTTCTGAGTGAGCAGTGAGGTTGCTTAGCAGGCTAATATGCAAACTAATGCAAATTAAACTCTCTGAGTTGAACAGCCTTCTGCTCCCAGCTGCCTACTCTGTATCTTCCCTGAAAATCTCATCCCCTGTGTCAGGGCTGAGTAATGCACATGCAGAACAGCTCCTGGAGCACCACATTCCATACATTAAAGTAGACTAGGATCCATTATTGATTACCTTTGAGCTGAGCTTGAGCTGACTTGGGATATGCTGTAGAGATAGACCTATATATGGGTTTAAACCATAGCTAAGCTGAGAAATTACACATGAATGTAGCAATAGTATGTAACAACAGCCTTTGCTCAGATAGTTTTGGACAGAAAACCACACTGTGTAACAGATAGGGTAAAACTTGGAGGAATTGACTTATCTTTAACTAGTCTAGGGTAGGAGATGGGATCCCAAATTAATCTATTGTTGGATTGAAACAAAGATGCTTTGTTAATAGTAATTCTTTTTGTTAACTGCTGGAGCCTGCATGGGGGAAATGAAAATCACAGAACCACAGAGTCGTCTAGGTTGGAAAAGACCTTGAAGATCATCTAGTCCAACCATTAACCTAACATTGACAGTTCCCAACTACACCATATCCCTAAGCGCTATGTCGACTCTACTCTTAAACACCTCCAGGGATGGGGACTCCACCACCTCCCTGGGCAGCCCATTCCAACACCTAACAACCCGTTCTGTAAAGAAATGCTTCCTAATATCCAGTCTAAACCTTCCCTGGTGCAACTTGAGGCCATTCCCTCTTGTCCTATCGCTTATTACTTGGTTAAAGAGACTCATCCCCAGCTCTCTGCAACCTCCTTTCAGGTAGCTGTAGAGGGCGATGAGGTCTCCCCTCAGCCTCCTCTTCTCCAGACTAAACACCCCCAGTTCCCTCAGCCGCTCCTCGTACAACATGTGCTCCAGACCCTTCACCATCTTCTTTGCCCTTCTCTGGACACGCTCGAGTAATTCAATGTCCTTTTTGTAGTGAGGGGCCCAAAACTGAACACAGGAATCGAGGTGCGGCCTCACCAGTGCCGAGTACAGGGGTAAGATCACTTCCTTGTCCCTGCTGGCCACGCTATTTCTGATGCAAGCCAGGATACCATTGGCCTTCTTGGCCACCTGGGCACACTGCTGGCTCACTGTTCAGCTGGCTGTCAATCAACACCCCCAGGTCCCTCTCTGACTGGCAGCTCTCCAGCCACTCCTCCCCAAGCCTGTAGCGCTGCTGGGGGTTGTTGTGGCTGAAGTGCAGCACCCGGCATTTGGCCTTATTGAAACTCCTACAGTTGGCCTTAGCCCATCGCTCCAGCCTGTCCAGATCTCTCTGCAGAGCCTCCCTACCCTCGAGCAGATCAACACTCCCACCCAACTTGAATAAAATAAATATTTACAGTATTGAAAGAGAGGATCTGCTGCACCAGACAACTTCCTTTAAAAAGTCAAAGGTTTAAAACCATAGATTGTATTGCCTTGTAAAATGGAAAAGCTAAAAAATCTTTTCTAGAAAATAATAGCTTTAAAAACTTTGCTTCTAAACTAAAACCTTTAATGTTTTTTGTCTTCTAACAAAAAAAAATACACATTTTTTAAAAGTATGGAAACATACATGGTTTGTTAGGAAGCTTTGAACTAGCCCTATTCACCAATTCACTATTCGCTTTTTCAAAATGCCTTCTTAGAGACATAGGCTCATTTTAACAGGCAGGATGCAAGGCAATGTCTGCATGATTTTGGGGTTGTGTCATTTGTCCTATTCTTTCCCTTCCTGATATATTTGGATAAAGTCCTATAGGCCTTCTGTGGCCTCTGAAATAGTTATTTCACATACTGCCGAGCTTACAGAGGCAATAGAACCTTTCTGGGTTGTGTTTTATTTTTGTATTTTTCCTAAAGATACATGAATGAGGGAAGACAGGTGTGGCAAAGTCATTATTCGCATTAGGTGGAGTGATACATCAGTAAATGTTGGCAAGGCCCAAGGGAAGCACCCAAGGCATTGGCTAATCTGACAGCACTTCCATCTCTTGTTGAAGTCAGTTAACAGGGATGTTGTAATTACTGATATGGTTGCAGAGCATTAGCAGCCTCCAGAATGGATGTTACAGTTGTCCCAACAGCACATGGTGATAACAGTTTATACACTGTTACACACAGTTTATTCCACTATAGAGCATACTATTTAAATAGTACTTGTTTAGTACTTAAGTACTTTTGAAACGACCAGGACATATACTGAGGCTTATTGCAGTGTATGACAGTGTCAAGTCCGCAGGAGAGCAGAGAAATACTGGGGAGGGAAAATTATGTCCATTGCTCTTAGCAGAGAAAGGAAAAAGAAAACTGGATGATAGGGGGATGGAGACACGATAATGGTAACTTGGATAGATAAAAGCTGGTGCAAAGATTAAGGAAATAAACAGCCTGCCTCCTTGCCCAGAGAAATTGAAAAAGTAATGAAAGTAAATTCTAGCAATGTTTATTATGAGAAGACCTCTTACTTTAGAGGGGCTAAACACTAGAATAGTCTGCAGGAGAAGCAAGGCATCTCCATCAGTGACGGTCTGATGGAGGTCAAATTAGGTCAAGCAAACACCTGTCAGAAACACGAAGATATAGCTGATCTTTCCATTGGACACAGTGGTGGGACAGCTGACCTCTTGAGGTCCCTTCCAACTCTATTGATAATAGTTCTGCAAAGACTGATAGGTCACAGATACACCACATTTCAAAACTGTTTCAGGTATCTTTGAAAAGTTTGCAGTTTTTTCTGTAATTCCTGCATAATCGAAGTGTAAACAATATAGAATTTTACCAGCTGGGTGTGGAAACTCAGTGCTTCATCCTCTTACCAGCATGGAAGGTGACTTGCAATAGAGCTTGCTTGGGAAGCAAAGCCCAGAGTCAAGCATTCACCACAGGTTGCGTTTTTATTCTACGTAGGGGAAGAAATTGCTTCATTCTTTTTAAGCAAGATCTTTCTTTGCACCAGAAGCCTTGCATATCTGTGATACTATAAGTCTCAGCTGTACTCCATCTTCCCATGTCCACTTTCTTATATAAACTCTCAGATGTGCTTATATAAGGTCTCTTGCTGTGCCTTCTGTAACACTGGAGTCACAGTAGAAACAGGAGTTAGGTAAAGGCTAAAAGAGGTAATGGCTTCTCCCTTTGAACAGCAGAGTAAGGTCTGTGGCAATCTCTTTCTCTGTTGTTTTTGGTGTGTTCTTTTTCCCCCACAGGCCTGCAGTAAGTCTATAACCAAGATTTTTATGGAATACGGGCATGAAAGATACTGTGTCTGTAGAGAGATCCCAGGTGAAAGGTAGTAGTAGATAATGTAGTTTATATCCCAGTCTTTATTAAAGAATTTATGGTGTATGAATTTCTCATTGACTAAGTGATGAGGTTTTTATGATTAAAAGAAACAGCTGGTTGAAGAAAGCAAAAAGGTGATACTGTTAAGGTATCTTTCTTTGACAAGTCCTTGAGATCTACTGGTCCTGGAAATCAATAGATGCAGTACCTCCAATTGTAATAAGCTAGCAGCTGCTTGTCTTGCAAGGTCTGAAGTCAGCAAAAAATGGGAGGGAATAAGGAAATAGCATGAAGGAAACAATTCAGAAGTGATAATTGGTGTCTGAGCTTGCCCTGTAAGGAAATTCCAGAGGCTGGAGTAAAATATTACGTGGAAAGACATTAGAACAAAACATTAAACCAGAAAATTAGCAAAACCATGGCTGCAGAATAATGACAAAAGAAGACAAAACCTCTAGCAAATTACTGGAAAAGACTGCCCCATTGCTAACTCAGTTGCATTTGACTGTGATGCATTCTTATGCTAGAAACGTTCTGGTACAGAACGGACACACCAAGTGGAGGTGACAGTGAACTGTATCCAGCACATAGGTTCTCTTGTGCATATTGTACAAACTGTTATAACAAGTCAAGTGAGTCTGTCACTGTTGTGTTCTGCGCAGTGATCTCTGCCATGTGTTTAGGATTAAAATACAAAGATTCACCTCATCAGTGGGAAGTACCACATCTACTTGTGGGAGGAAGGAGTCCCAGAAAGTAAGATGTTATTAAATGCCCTCATACCCTCATGAGGAGAAATTTCTTGCTTTCTCTTGCTCTCCCTAATCACTCATGTGCAATATCCAGAATGGATGAATCTTATCTTTTGATTTCCAGCATCTTTCAGTCTGGGGTTGTGTTATCTCTGAATCTTTTGATGGGTAAATATTCATGCCAGAAAACCCATTGTCTTCAACAGAGTGTCAAATCTGATGCATGGCTGTCCTGTCATACTGGCAATTGACATAAAACATCGACACAATTTTGGTGTTTTGTGTCTGGTGTTTGTTGTACCGTTTTGTGGAGATGTAACATGGCCGTTCTAACAAGAGTGAGTAGGCATAAGAATGGTTGTGTATAGTTGGTTAATAATGATTTTACCTGGAAAATAAGCTTTTACTTTGATTTATGGCAACAGTATAGTGCATCGACTTCAGAACTGTTCCAAATTTGCCAAGTCAAGTCTCTAAGAAGCTCAAGGTTTAAGATTTTCAATTAGAAAGTTCGCAATTTCCAGTTCGAAATTAATCTTAGTATTTTAAAAAGACACACATTCAGTCTCCCCCTTTATTTCCTCTAGAGATAACTTAGCTGTTTGTCCCTTGAAATTAATTGTCTTCTAATTTTATCCTTTGGTGCTCAATTTTAATTAAATTTTCATACTAGTTTTACTGCTCTAGAGTCAATGTCAGAGTCTGAGTGCCTTGGAATAAAGCATTTTCACCCCCAAAATCCTAATTTCTGATCAGATTTACTTTTCTATTGCTATTTTGTTTTCTTTCTTATGATATAACTGTAATTTAGATAGTAAGACATTGATCTTTAAAAAATTTTCTGCATGTCTTGGTAATGAAATGGAAACACTTTCATTCTAATAAAAGTACCTTAAAAAGTTTACAGTACCTTTAACAAACACTGGGATTAAACTCCAGAATATCTGATTAAGAAAAAATGAAGTACTTGCCAATGAAATGCCAAAAATAAGATACTTGATCAGAGTGAAATTCATATCTGCTCAGGGAACCCATAGCTGGCATAACTATCCCACAGGTCATGAGTAAGCGTTTCTTTGGCTGTAATGGTGCCTCATATGGGAATGCATATCATCTGTCATCCTTACTTACATCTGCCCTGAATGTTCTTTAGGCTTTTAAAGGTCATCTTAACACATGTGTGGCTGGACCACACAGTGGTTAACTTACATGCTGTCAGCTTTCAACACCTCTGGGAATCTCTTAGGTCTACCAGGAGGGACCTCATGGTTTTAGATACAGAGATCTGAAGGACTCTGCAAAACCAGAGGGTTTGTGTCACAGAGCAATCAGCAGTGTGTTGTCTATATACAAAGCCCAGGCTAGGTTTGTGTTGTCTTTTTTGGAAAGGTTCCTGGTCCAAAAAAAGGCATCCTGTGAAGTAAGCTACTGTTCTGGAAAGTACAGTCTTCACTGTTAGGGGTTAGAGAATAAAGGCTTAGTATGGCCAACTTGTTATCTCCTCATTATTTCTGCAAAGCAAATTCTTTTTTTGAGTACATCCCGTGAAATTAATTAAGAAGACACTAAAGTCAAAATGCAGCACTGCTGCTTTTAGTTACATCTATGTGGTTTTCTAACAAAAATAAAGGAGTATACAGATTTGCATTTTTATCTCACATCCTTGTTCCAAAATAGAGCCTTTCCCCCTGAAAATACTCAGAATCTGCAAGTTGTAGTTGACCCTTGTATTTTCCCCATCCTTTGTGCCCCATCTGATAATGTATAACAAGTGCCTATGATGCTTAGTACCTGTTTCTCTCAGAAACTATATTCCTGAGAAAAAAAATACTTTGGAGAAGATGTATTTATATTTTCTTATTTATATATCTATTCAGAATCTAAAAACATTGCAGGAGAAACCTTATTAATAGTGAGGTCAGGAGTACTCTGTTGTGCTTCATATACAGCTTTTAGCTGTATATTCAGAACACTGAAGACTGCAGTAGAAGTGCCTTAATCTCACCCTGACTTTTTGGCAGTCAATTCCTTGTTTCTTTTAAACCTCTTAAATGTCAGTCAGGTTTCACAGAATCATGGAACAGCCTAGGTTGGAAGGCACCTCGAAAGATCATCTGGTTCAACCTTTTGTGAGAAAGGGAGTCTAGATGAGATTATCTAGCCTGTATAATTACATATTGAAAAACTCCAAATTTGTCTTTTTTTAAAAAAAAAACCCTGTAGTTTGTCCATTGTTGCAAGCTTCAGCTGCAGAGGTTTTGGGTAAGTCTAATAGATGGACTATCATGGATGTGTGCTAAGTATTTTTACAAGACAGAAAAGACAAAAGGTATTATGGCCATTTCATTGCTTGGATAGCACTGATCAGGTGACAGGATATCCTGAAGGGTTAACTACTGTAAACACCCTGTTTAATCACAAAAGAGGGACGCTTAGTATTAATACACTGCAGAAAATCTAGCAGTAAACTATTTTACTAGTTTTACTGACTTTAAGGTGGCTAATCTCAATGGCATTTAAGTTTTTATTATGTAATCAAAAAGCCATGCGAAATTAAAAGTGTTAAAGAATTAGTTTTGTTTGGTCAAAACCAGGAGAAATTAAGGGTAGTAGACATAAGCCTTAAATCAAGCAACAGTTTCTCAGTGCACAGCATGCAGTGAAGTTTGTTAGCCTGCCTTCTGGAGGAACTAATTAGGTAATGTATTTAATGTGTCTAGAGTGCTTTAAAAATATGAAGTGCTTTATAACTGCTAGGAATTTTATTTCTTAATTTGTTAATTGTGTATTTATTTATTTTTAAGTGATGCAAATTCCAAAGTAGATATAAAAAACGTCAATAGCTTACTTTGTCAAGAATTCAGGTTTTGTTTTAGAACTTCTTTTAAATTATCTGATCTTTTAATTTGCAATACTTTTAATTTCATTGCTATTTCCCAATCCATTACAACAAAGCTGTTACAGCAAGGACAGAAACAATGAACATCGCTTATAAATTGCTTATAAATATGTTGATAAAAGCACAAAACATGATACAAAATGATTGAGGAAAAAAGTATCCATTTTTGATGTGAATGCTTATATACAGCCCTGTTTCCCTGCTATAGTATGCAAGCCAGCCAAAGTCTATCATTTATATGTGTAATCTGAGTTTCATTTGCTGTCCTGACAGTTATATGGTAATAAATGGGGCATATAGAGTTGATAATGGGATAAAGAGTGCATTTCATGCCCAGCTGCTCATCAGACATGTTCCTGAAAAAATAACAATGTAGACATCTCTTATGGGGATTGACCCCAAAGTCTCTCCTTGTCTTTGCCCCCAGAATTTCCAAGGATGCTTGAATGAGACAGCTCTTGCTTCTTCAAGCCACACTTTGCTTCACCATCATCATCTGAGCACAAAAGCTTTAGAGAAAACTGCAAATACACTGGAAATCTTTCATTAGCATGACAGCAGCACGCATTCTGATCTGGATCTGTGTTTCTATGTGCTGTCTGCTCCAAATCTATAATCTAGATGTGCACAAATGTAATGGAAGATGCAACCAACAGAACAGAGGGGATGAAGACAGATCTGACTTTGTGTAGCCAACTGATGGAGCCTTGAAAAGGCTGGTATTTTACAGTGACTCTCATGGGCCAATGCTGTCTTCATCAGATGAGGAATATTTTGACGGAAGGCTGGAACTTTTCCATATTGGGACAGACAGGATATTATTCAACTAGTTTATGCCAGATAGGGCATCAGTATATAAGAAAAAGATGAGAACAGATGCAGCCAAAACATTCACCTTCTGAAATGTCAGCAGTGCACTGCAACCTTTCCACGTATTGTACAAGAAGTGGTTTATTTTTTGTGCCAGAATGATTGAAGACACTCTGGAATCCCATCACTTCGCAAAGGATTTATTCCTTTCTACTCACAAATTATCTGAATGAATTATCTTGTAACTGACAGTGTTTTGTCTTATTATGTTGTGTGTTTTCCCCCACCACTAAATTGGGAGACTCTCTATGCTAGGATTTTGCTTTCTCTTCATTTTGGGAGACTGAAGCAGTGAGATCTGTGTCTTATTCTGGATTATTTTTGCACTCATCTGGAATGCAGTTTGCTCCTCGTCAGTTGAGGGAGGAGCTGTTTTACAGCACTGAAGTTAACATTCAGTGGAGAACTATAGGAAAAGTGACCTGCAATCTAAAACTGTAGCTTTCTAATGTTGTGTTACTTTTTTTTTTCTTTTTTTTTGGCTTTAAAGACCAGGTGTCTATGTATGATCCCTAGGGCTTCTACAATGTTGAGTTGTTTGCTTTTATTACTCTCTCTACAAACTAAAATGAAATTATTTTAGTCTCTAGTGTATTGTATTTGAAAATACCTACATTGTGATGGAAATATTAACTTTCCACTGGAACTAGCTGAAAAGAATTTTATGATAAAATGTGTGTGCACTATGTTTTAAATCCAAATTCTACCACAAAAAAACATCTTATTTTTTAATCTCTAGCATCATGCTTTTTTAATAAATTCTCTCTTGTTGATATTTTATACATCAAGCCAAACGATATGTTTTAAGGGATCTGAATAAGACAAAAAGTGACCTTAAAAACCATCAGTGAGAATTTCAATAGAAGAGAGTCTAAGCCTGTGTAAGAATTTCAAATTGGGTTTGTCTTCCTTATTTATAGAAAAGTCTGCATATATTTGTGTGTCTGCTTCCTGGCAGTAGATGGAAATGGAAGTACAGTGTGGAAAACATTTTTGTCTAAAATGATTCCAGTGGGAATTATTCATCACCCTTATCTCTCAGCTAACCTGTCTTGACTACCACTGAGGATTTTCAGTCTGACCCCAGTATGCCAAACCACAAAGCCTTCATCCCCATAGGGAAGAATTCAGAGGCTTTGACTCCTCTGGCATGCTCAGAGCTAATCTGGTAGGCACTCTAACCGTACAGATACATCGGTGTCATTGACATTGTGGATGCAAAGGCACAATTGCACAGGCTTGGGATCATGTTATCAACCTGTATCACCTGGCTTAAGAGCTCTTTTCTTCAGAGACAGAAGTTCACCTTTGGGTCCCTTAGTTATTGTTTGTATAATATTTGTAAAACATGAACAATGAAAGTAAAATTAATTCACTTGCAAAACAAACCTTTACTGACAAGCAGCTGACCTTAACTGATCTATTGCTTTATTTTATACTATTACTTAAATTAAGATCTCATAGTCACTCATTTATTATTTTCATAATCTGCTTCATTTCCCACTGCTAACTGGGAATTTCTTTATATAATAAACTTTTAAATTGAAAAATCATAAAATGGTTTGCGTTGGAAGGGACCTTAAAGATCATCTAGTTCCAATCCCTCTGCATGGGATACATTCCTCTAGACCAGGCTGCTCAAAGCCCCATCCAACCTGGCCTTGAACACTTCAGCAAGGGGGCATCCACAGCTTCTCTGGGCAACCTGTGCCAGTGTCTCACCACCCTCATATTAAAGAATTTCTTCCTTACATCTAATCTATATCCACCCTCTTTCAGTTTAAAACTGTTACCCCTCGTCCAATCACTACACTCCCTGCTAGAGTCCCTCCCCATCTTTCCTGTAGGCCTCCTTTAAGTACTGGAAGGCTGCTATAAGATCTCCCTAGAGCCTTCTCTTCTCCAGGCTGAACAACCCCAACTCTTTCAGCCTGTCCTCATAAGGGAGGTGCTCCAATCCCCTGATCATCTTCATGGCCTCCTCTGGCCCTGCTCAAGCAGGTCCGTGTCCTTCTTATGTTGGGGGCCTGAGAGCTGCACACAATACTCCAGGTGGGGTCTCACCAGAGTGGAGTAGAGGAGGAGAATCACCTCCCTCGACCTGCGGGCCACACTTCTCTTGCTGGCTTGTAGTCAGTTTTCCATCCACCACTACTCCCAAGTCCTCCACAGGGCTGCTGTCAACCCACTCATGGCCCAGTCTGTATTTGCACTTGGGATTGCCCTGACCCATGTGCAGGACCTTGCCCTTGGCCTTGTTGAGCTTCATGAGGTTTGCATGGGCCCACCTCTCAAGTCTGTCAAGGCCCCTCTGGATGGCACATCCCTTCCCTCCAGTGTGTCGACCACACCACACAGCTTGGTGTCATCGGCAAATTTGCTGAGGGTGCACTCAGTCCCACTGTCCAGGATGATGTGTTGCATGGGAATAAGTCAGGCTTTTTGAAAAAGTCCTCATTTTTAGGAAGATTAGAAAGCATTTAGAGATTGATTAAACATCCTCTTTGACATTTTCAGAATGAAAACAGAATTTTTTTTTATGTTTCTACTGACTTTCCTCCTTTGATCTCAGTCATTTTTGTTTCAAAAATAAAAAAGGTCAAACCCAAAATGAATTATCTTAAAACTAAATGTTTTGAAACTGTTAAGTTGCAATGTAACAATTAGTTTATGAAAAAATTTATAGTTCCTCCATTTCATCCTGAGGATGGAAAAAATTTCATGAACTTAAAACTGTTTCTCATTTGGGAAAATCCTTTTTTCACCAGGTTTGTTCAATTTCCATATTCACTGTTATCCAAATCTATCATATGTGCCTTCACTTCAAAGAAGAGAGAAAATGGCTTGAAATGGTCTGGTAGAAAAAGGTATTTCATAACAAAATATCATAAATTTTCCTTGTTTCCCTTAAGTACATAATTTTTATGCATGGTTCTCTGAAAAATTAAAATAAATAATTCCATTTTGAGATAGTTTCTTATGCAGACTGCAGGATGGCTATGGTTCACTGACTTCACTTAACCTCCTCTATTCTGGTAATTTTTTATTAGGAAACTCTTAATTTCTAATAGCTAACTAAAGCTGATATGCTCTAATTGTTTAGTTAACAAGATTTTATTGCATTCAAGTGGGAATACTGTACTCCGGGTTATTGTTTTGCTTATCACAGGAATAGCAGGTCATACAAATGTTCTGATTATTACACAGTGTACGGGCCCAGTTCTGCTTTTGGGTATTACAGTAGGTTTGTAAGGCTGAGTACCAAATGAATCAATAGAGCACCAAGGGGAAATCAAATCAAGTGGTTTTACATTTCCAGTGACATGAAGAAAGGATTACTCTTGTTCTACTCATACTGAAAAGCAATTATTCTGCAATGAGGATCACAAATTATCATCATACTAACAAAGCTTTGCTATGGCTTTAAATACTTCTAATTTATTACACATACTTGGCATATTATTGACAGTCATTACCTTGGATGATATTACTGGCCGTCCTTGTAGTTTTGTGAAATCAGAAACTGATTTGAAACCATAACAGTTACAGGATCGTGGAGATCCCCATGGCTTTATGGAACAAATATACAAAAGAAAAAAAAAAAAAAAAGAGCTTTTTCTAAAGCTTCTAGACGGGAATGGGAGTCCTTCAGGACAGCTCATACCTGAGTTGTTGCTGGGAAAAAGGGAAGATGGATCAGCCTTAAAGTACTAAAAAGTTTGAGTATGCTCAGTGCAGATTAGACAGGGGCTATGCCATCTAAGTGCATGTTGAATCAGATGCATGTAGCAGAGAAAATTTCTGTGTCAAGGAGGACCTTCACCTGCATTCTCTCTTCTGGGGAGCACTGTTCACTTGGAAGCTGTGGAGTTCACAGTAACAAGAAAGAAGGAAAATGACGGTACAGTGACTGACTGAGGGCAGGCAACCATTCCATCACTTGTGCTTTGAGGACTGTGAAGTCAAGGGTTGCATAAGACTGCCTGCCCTTCATATGCCTTGGTGGTTTACAAGGGCAGACATGTTTGTGAAGCCCTTGTTCTTCATGTAATTGTAGCTCCCCTGGGCTGGGGACTGGATGAGGAAGGGCATCTCAGCAGCAGACTTTGTGTGCTTTGACAACTTACAGACTGTGAGAGCGGGGTGATCTGACCTGCCTTTTCCATGCACATTAATAAAGGAGGACAGTTTGGCCATCACCACACTGGACTTACCAAACCCAAACTAGTTAAGCACTGAACAACAGGAGATGTGAGTAGTGAGTTTCCATGGGGTAACTGTCACTATCTTCAACACGAGTATGGGCTTCCAAAATTTTGTTCAGCGAAGCACTGTTCTACGACATAGGACCTCTGCCATGGCCCCATACTTGTCCCTTAAGGGTCCATATTTGGACCAGTACTGTTTAATATCTTCATCAACAAGATAGACAGTGAGATTGAGTGCACCCTCAGCAAATTTGCAGTTGACATCAAACTGAGTGGTACAGTTGACACACCTGAGGGATGGGATGCCCATCAGAGGGCCATGGACAAGCTTGAGAAGTGGCCCCATGCAAATGTAATGAGGTTCAGCAAGGTCAAGTGCAAGGTCTGCATCTGGGTGGGGTCATTGACCAGTATCAGTACAAACTGGAGGATGAACGGATTGAAAGCAGCCAGTGGAGAAGGACTTGGGGATACTGGTGAATGAAAAGCTGGACATGAGCTGGCAATGTGTGCTCTCAGCCCAGAAAGCCAAATCCTGGGCTGCATCAAAAGGACCATGGCCAGCAGGTCAAGGGAAGTAATTCTGCCCTTTATTCTGCTCTGGTGAGACCCCACCTGGAGTATTGGATCCAGCTCTGGAGTCCTCAGTACAAGAAAGACATGCACATGTTGGAGAGGGTCCAGACGACGGCCACAGAAATGATCAGACAGATGCAATACCTCTCCTACGAGGACAGGCTGAGAGAGTTGGGGTTGTTCAGCCTGGAGGAGAGAAGGGCTCTGGGGAGACCTTATTGCAGCATTTCAATACTTAAAGGAGGCTTATAAGAAAGATGGAGAGAGATTTTTTTACTAGGACCTGTAGCAATAGGACAAGGGTTAATGGTTTTAAACTAAAAGAGGGTAGATTCAGACTATGTACAAGGAAGAAATTTTTTACTATGAGAGTGGTGAAACACTGGAACAGGTTGCCCGGAGAGGTGGTAGATGCCTCACCCCTGGAAACATTCAAGGGCAGACTGGATGAGGCTCTGAGCAACCTGACCTAGTTGAAGATGTCCCTGCTCATTACAGTGGGGTTGGACTAGATGACCTTTAAAGGTCTCTTCCAACCCAAACTGTTCTATGATTCTATGATTCTATCATTCTATATGTTTTGTGCATACAGCTGGTTGTCCTGTGTCCCAGAGATGTCCCTGCTTCTTTGGTTTACCACAAGTTCATACGGTCAAATAAGGCTCACTATTGAATGGATGGTCCTGTACAGGCAGTGAGGGCAGCAGGTGCAAGGTGCTGCCATCATCTGTGTGAGTTGAATGGACAGCATGGTATTTGCAAGAGTGGCCTACTAAAGGATCTGAAGTCCAGAAAGCAGATTCTTGTGGGATAGGTTTCCATGGAATAGTTTTGAACCACATATATATAAGGGCTGACTTCATCAGAGGAACCAGACTAGATCCAGTCAGAAGTAAGCTATAATGAAATGGATGTTGGGTCCCCAGTGCCAGCTGCATCCATGTACTAGTTTACCCCTATTGGGCCTCCCTTATTGCAAGTGTGGACATGGTCTGATTTTACAGGACTGCTTTTAGGTGTGCTGCAATTAGAAATTTGCATGATCAGCACAAAACTGACCCAAGAGTAGGATGCTAGCAGTTCCCTTTCTCAGGACCCAGGAGACTAACTTAAAAGTAAATTGAAAACACCTTATTAAGGGGAATTCTTACTTCACTGCTGCAAGTATCTTGCTGTGTAGCAAGAGTGAGTCACCTGGGGAGCTCATGATGGGCAGAGGTGGGAACAGGACAAAAATCAAGATGACAATCTATGCGCTGTGACACTCTGAAATGGCCTCTGAGTGGCTCCCTGAGTGAATTGACAGGCTTCTTGCTACTGTGAGCTCCCTCAGTCCCCCATTCACAGGTGGGAAGCTGACAAGAAGGGCAATAGCTGTACTTATCAATGCAGTAAAATATTTATATCAGGAGATGGGATGCATCTACGGTGTGGGAAGCCATGGTGTAGAAGCACTGAGCAGTTTTAAGCAGCTGCAATTACATTATCTCAGCTTATTATTGCTGTTATAAATAAAACAGCTGAACAGTACTAAAGTGCAATGAGCTACACTCACGTCAAACCCTACATGAGGGAACCCCATGGAGAAAAAGCATTTTCATTGTCCTTCACAGAGGATAGAAAAAATAACGTCCCCATATTGAGTGGGAATAATGAGTGTAGGAGTCAGCTCACCATGGAGTGGGGACCGTGATGCTGCCTCCTCATGGTTGGTGGAACCACCATGGGGATATATGTCCCAACCCTTCAGAGAATGCATGTCTGACAGGGAGCTTACTTCTTGTTGGAGGCTCAGACCTTGCTGCATGTCTTGGCTGTTTTCAGGTTTTGGAAGCAAAGGCAATCTGGGCCTTATGTTTTCTGAGTTCATATTTCTGTGAAATTCTGCCTCATTGAGATAACTATTGTCTTCAAGGAAAACAGGGTTTCATCCTGTCTTTGGAACAAGTTCCCTCCTGTTCTGATATTACCATCTTGACCTCAGTTCCATCATTGAATTCAGTCATTAAAAGGATTTAAACCCAGATCCTTTTCTTTACTGAAATCTGCCCACAAGCACGTCCTTATAAATCGAAGCTGTTCTTCGGAGACAGATAATCTAATAAAAATTTAGAAAAAAATATTTATAAGAATGCTTGTGCTTTGACATGAAGTGTCAAATCTTTTATCTTTGCCAAATATATCTCCAAAATATTTTTTTCTCAAACTTCAATGTCATGTGGAGTTTTGTAATTTATTTAGAATAGATATTTAATATATATTCTAATATGAATAAGACATGGAAAAGGTATCAGGAAGAAAATATAGATAACATAAGAAGAACATCCCTGCACAACATTTGTAAGATAGTGTACTCTGCCATATCATCTCTGTAAGGTTCAAATGAGGGAACCTTTTGTCTTTTTGGCATTCTCACAGTTCTTGCTGCCAAAAGGAGCAACTAACTTGAGAAATTTCTGTGGAAGGGTTTGACCTTGATAAATCAACATTTTCTAATGGAAGAGCATTTTGTTAGAAAATGTTGTTCTGACTCAGTCCTGGGTATCAAAAGGAATGCTGTCAGGATGCAGAAGCTTGGCAAAACTGGGCTGTCATGTTATGGCTATGAGTTACTAGTCATATTTGCCCCTTCTTCCTTTTCCATGAACTGAGTGTTTTCATCTGAACAAGACAGAAAAGGAAAATATGTTAAGATGTATGACAGATCTTGGCAATCTGAACATTTTAAAGGGAGCTCAGAGACTGGTTTTGACTTTGGTAACTACTTAAATTGTATATGATATCACTGAGCCTATATTAATTGTGGTAGCAAACTACAGGCTACAGTATTTTCTTTAGGAAGTACTAACATTGTCACACAGATGTGTCTTGTACCTATGTGGCAATATATAAATGTACACTGATATTCTGTCTTGAAAAAGAGCAATTATAGTGACTTACTAGCCTTAGTTAATAGCCACAGATATAATTTGTCCTTGAGTCCTGGATTAATATTGGCTGGTTTCATGCTGATATAATTCTAAGTCAAAAACTCTGCCTTACACATAACAGACATGCCAGCTCTGGCAAATTTGTTTAGCCTACCAGGTGTCTGATTTCACATAGCATTTCTGAAAACCAGCCAGCACCTAAAAGTAAAAATCTAACAGGATATCAAAACACATGTCTCTAGCACAGTCCTTACAGACCAAACTTGAAGTGGTTGTGAAGACCTGCATCTCCCGTGGGCTTGGCTAGCTGTTGCAGGAGCAAAGCACCATTCAGGATCAGTAAGCCTGGCCCATTTGCCTGTATCATCTGCTGCTGTTCTGCTGACGTGGAGAATTTCTCTCTTCCCAGTGCCTTTCTCAGTGAGAATAGAGCAAGACCTCAGAAGTGTCTTGGGAGCACACTGATCCTGCTTTCTTTCTTTACCTTTTCCATTAGCATTAGGTATGCCACGGGCAGCAGTAAGCTGTACCACTAAATCCTTCCTTACACAAATTCAGAGGCAATGCTACTCTGCAGAGACATCACGGCAGCATGAAGAGAGCAAGTGATACATTTTACAAGCTGATTGCACAGGCAGAGTGTTAAGTGCAGACAATATATTTCATAAATGAAATATACGTTTAATGGCTGTAAAGCAGTTTCTGAAGATACTTAAAAGTCTCCTCTCTGAAAATGTTAGTGTAATCCTAAGGGTGCTTGAAATAATATTTTTATAAATATAGCAACAGGGTTCTTTATACATTGATTTGTAGAGTATTAGTTGTACTTTGTCACACTATTGGAAGATAATGAGCTTCATGGCACAGCTACAAACCTTGCTGATCTCTCTGAGAGTTTACCCAGTACTGCATCATGTTTACAGCTCAATTATTTATATGCAAAACCTTTAAGTATTCCTCATATGAACCCTCATGTTGAAAAGATGGGACTCAGCAGTACATTTATAATTCCCTCATCACAATCAATGTCAGCATGGCCATGTCCAAATCTTAAGATGGGTGCTCACTGCCTCAGAGCCAATGTAGAAGCTGTACCCTACTGATTCACAGATTCCCTCAATTTCAAGGACTTTGCTGTCATGATGATACATGGAGACATGACATCATACATGGACAACATGACATGTTTATAAAGATATGCAAAACCAAACAACAACAACATTGGGAGGCAGTAATTACTGAAGTATCTCTATGACTCTCTATCGCCCTCCTTCCTACTTTTATGCATACACTACTTGGCTTTGCTGTGCCTCTGCTCTCCTCTTGTCCTTGCTCCTTTCAGCAGGGAATTATCACTTATCATGGATTCACAGAATGGTTGGAAGGGACCTTTAAAGATCATCTAGTCCAACCCCACTGTAATGAGCAGGGACATCTTCAACTAGGTCAGGTTGCTCAGAGCCTCATCCAGTCTGCCCTTGAATGTTTCCAGGGGTGAGGCATCTACCACCTCTCCGGGCAACCTGTTCCAGTGTTTCACCACTCTCATAGTAAAAAATTTCTTCCTTGTACATAGTCTGAATCTACCCTCTTTTAGTTTAAAACCATTAACCCTTGTCCTATTGCTACAGGTCCTATTAAAAAAATCTCTCTCCATCTTTCTTATAAGCCTCCTTTAAGTATTGAAATGCTGCAATAAGGTCTCCCCAGAGCCCTTCTCTCCTCCAGGCTGAACAACCCCAACTCTCTCAGCCTGTCCTCATAGGAGAGGTGTTCCATTCCTCTTGCATGGCCTTTCATCACTGTTGTGATGTGAGAGTACTGGAATAGAGCTGTATGTTTATGAGGGATGAGACAGACCCCTGTCCTCAGCCATAGCCCCACAAAGCCTTATAGATGCACTCAAAGCTTAACAATTTCACAGTACCTGGTGATGCCATAAGAGTGTTTTCAGAGTTGGGTTCCTTGGCATCTCTGCCATGGAAAATTCAGATTATGTGTCTCAGGCATGCTTCTTCATACTCTCTTGGCTCATTTCCACTGTCACTACAAACTCCAAAATTAAAATTGCCAGTAAGAAAATCATAAGTTGCTCAGGGAGCGGAAGGAATGAAGCCTGGTTTCCTGCAGGCTTCTAGACATTTCACCTCTGTCTCCTAAAGAACTTCTTTCACTACAACTACCAAGGTCTTCTTTTGTAGTGCTACAGCTCCTCATCAGTAAGAGACAGTGCCGATGGTTGCTCTGCCAGCTGACTGCTGCTGCCAAAAAGTACAACACAATATATTCATGGTTTCCCTTCCATGGCATCATTTACACAATCTCTTTCCTCTGCTTGATCATGAAGCTTGTTTAGAACTTGGTTACGTTTAAAACATAACTTCCTCCTTCAAATTTGGTTAGAAATTACAAAGTAAAAAATATTATATCCATATGATGCCAAGCTAATAAACAACTCCAGAGTCTACTTCTACTTTAATTCAGAAAAGAAGCAGAAGGTCTGTTGTAATTCAGTAACTGTCCCATGGAGTTATGTAGAAATAAAGGTTAATCTTCATGCTATAATACTGCTTCAATATGTGCCAAGGTATCTCTTGCAATTCTAATGAAGACTCTTGCTGTCATAAGTTACAGAAAACCCTGTATTATATCGTGCCTTTAGGCTTTAAGCAGAGTAAGTATCTAATCTACAAAGGTTCTTGAAAAAAACAATATTAACATCATAGTCAAAGCTTGATAATTCATGGATAATTTAAAAATAGGAAAAAAGTAAAAGGAAGGTCTCAGGAACATACATGTGTCTCGTACAATGTAGTTTGTGTTGCATGATATATTTCTACATTAACTACAATGGCTCCTATGCATGAGTCTCAATGTTTATTCCTGAACAAACCCCTAAAAGACATTTGGAGTCTCAATTCAGTGCATTAAAGTTAGTTGCCATCAGATGCTGGTAAAGTCACTGCTGTGATAATATGAGTTGGTCAGTGTGGTGTCTGTCCGTCTTGATACATATAGAGGAATTGCTGCATGAAAGGCTGAGGTCTCTCTCTTGGGGTCAGACAACCACAAATGGCCTCCTGGCCTTCAGAGCAGAAAGGTGCAGGCTGTAAACAATGCATCATTGTAAAAAGCAAGAGGACAGTGTGGCATTTTGGGGCAGTGTGCCCAGGGAAGTCAGAGAAAGGTCTGACACGTTGAATGTGCGGCTGATGCATACAACGCAGGCTATGGCATCTTACAGCAGAAAAGGTAGTGTATATCACTTAACTGACATACCAGGCATATGTCACAAAACGGTCCATTGGTACTTCATCATGTAGCATCAATCTGTATCAACTGGGTTTGCAATGTGCCTGGGCTATTTGATAGATAGCTTATCCATGGAGAACTCAGGGGAAGGCTAAGCTGTCTGTGCCTTACACGTTCATCTAAGGGATATGTTATTTCTCATACAATGTCAGTCTTAGCTCTCTGCCATATTCTGCACCTGGTAAAGAAGTAGACTGCACGAGGGAAGGGCATCAAGTTATATGTGTTAGCATGGTTCAAAGAATTAAAAGAAGTGATTAATGCCCGCTTGTTAGAGGAGGAGATATGTAAATCTGCCTTCCAGCACAACTCAAGTAGTGCCCCCTACAGCAGGAAAGAGATACTCCGCATTAGCTTCTCTTTTCTTCAGCCGCACAGAGGTATGCAGGCACCTTCTTGGGACAGTGACTTTTATCATTACTGTCATCAAAGTCATACGAAAATAATTTCACTGCCTTTTAATCTGTCATCATGCACTGACAGCAAGATATCTCAATGTTTATTTTCCCTGCTACTATTTTTTTTGTGCTACTGGCATCATATGCTGTTCCCTTTTAAGAAACCTCACTGAGGCTAATCCAGCAAAACTCCCACTGAAGCCAAGGCTTCGTGAGACCAGAGAGAGCAGGAGTGGTGCCAGCATTTTCCCCTGTCAGACTCCATTGTAAGCAAAGGGAAAGGTGACTTACTGTAGTCCTAGATAGAGAGCAGCTCCAAAAATGACATAGTCCAAAAAATGGAGAAAATAAATCCACCAAAAAGGTGAAAAGCTTGTCTGGTTTAAATCTTTCTTAGCTCTTTGTCCAGCATGTATGATTATGTTTTCTAGCTTCCTTTGTTCAGTTCTTTCTATTTTGACAATGCTGCCTTGACAACTCCTTAAATTATTATTAAACTCCATCAGCAAGGATATAAGAACTTTTCAGTTAACTCTTTTGTTACTTTTTTACTTTTCCCAATGTGTTTACTGAAGACATACTTTGTGCTGCAAAAATCTTTGAACACCAGTTCCTTTAAATGAAGTCTCCTGCTAGTTAACATCCTTATTAGAGCTTTGTCTACATCTAATCCAGGTTAGTTATTTCTCTTTACCATTCCTGTTTGCTTCATCTTCTCTGCAGTAACCTTTATTTTTTAGATTTAATCAATTTTAGGTCACAGATGAAGTGATAGAGCAGCTTCACTCAATTCTCAGAGACAATAATGTCTAACATTGTTCTTTGTGATTTAATGAATAAATCATCACAAAAAAGTAAGTGGTAACTTAAGCAAACTACCTTCAGTACAAGATTTCCATTATAAATATTCAGTGTGTTCATATTGAAAAGCCCTGTATAAAAGCCGGGGTGGCGGGAGCAGGAAGTGGCTTTTAACTGTCATTACAGAGAAATTAAGACTTTCTCTTAGGAGAGTTTTCTCTATTGATGTCTGACCAGACTTTCATGCTTTGTAACTTTAACTTTTGTATAGTTGCTTAAACCAATGCAAGAGGAAGCACAAATAGCATCAGATCCAAATAGGGTTAAAAGTTTGCTTGGTGTTGATGGAAATAACTGCACAAAGTACAGTTTCACACAGGCTTTTAATCCTGAATGAAAGAAAAGGAAAAAAAAAAACCAACAACAAACAAACAAAAAAACAAACCCAAAAAATAGTCTAGTGTCTGTCCACCTTGCTACTCAGCCATGCATTAGACTTTATCTACTGGACTCCTGTAACAAAATCATGACTTCATTTACATTAATGGGAAAGTTCCATAAACTCATTGAAAGGCAAGATTTGCCTGTGGAACAGTTTCATTGCAGCTGATCTAAATGCCCATTTCAAATTCTGTTAAACCCAGTGTTGATTTGTTATCACTTCAGATGATTTAATGCCCAGAGAGACCATTCTTCATCACCAAATCTATCTCCATAGCCAAAACTCCACAATTTTTTTCTGGAATCCTTTTAATGTTTGGAACTGGAAACTATTTTTAGGCTGGTTTTACCAGCTTCAGGGAATACACCACTTTGTGTCTTGTTGCAACAGTTAACCAGTCATCATTAACAAGCAGTCACTCAAACAGAAAGAAAAGCTCAAAACAGAGACACCCATTTAGTTCAGTGAATTGGTGCTGGATGAAAAAGTTGATAGTTGCATGGTGTTTTGCTGGTTCCAGCTTGTTACCAATGTGTTTGACCCAAGTAGTTAACAGCATACCCAGAAGTGATGAGATCCTGGCAGCTTTGCAACTATAGTTAGTTGCATTCCAGCATCAACAGTGATTTTGTTAACAGAAGACTTCTACCCAAAGGCTTTGCCAAATGGCTTGCTCTGAATCACTAAACCTAAAGCAGCCTCATTTAAATAAAAGTGGGCATAATAAGTTAAGTGAAAAATCAAAGAAACTGATTTGTTCAAGTAGATGTATAAAAACAACGTGGCAGAAAATCAAACTGTGCCTTCCTCCCTTTGCTTTCATATTGATTTCAAGGAAAAGCAGCAGCAATTTGTTTCCCTAGTTTTCTTGCTTATAAATTCTCAGTTTTCCTTAATGATTAAAACCTTGCTCCATTGCAAACAGGATTGCTTTATGTGTGGAAAACTTAAACCCGTGGAGGTAAATGGGTAGTACCTCCCAAAAATTAAATTTTATTTGAGAATCCACATTTTCTGTGCCAATATATCCAAACTCTTTCTGCCAATCACTTGCTCTGATGCACAAAATAGCACATACTCTTTACCTATAGGGCCTACATCAAAGAAAATATTTACATTACATGTCATAAAACTGAAATGACTCACTAGTAAATGTCCTAGCCTTGTGTCAGTCTGCAGTCACTGGTTGCACTCATCCTGAAATGGAAGAGATGAGAGATTGTTAATGTCCTTGCTGGTAGGAGGGAGGAGAGCATCCGAATGACTCACATGGAAAGGAGTAAATGTCCAATCAGCCTTCATTCTCTAAAGAACTGCAACTGCACCCAGAAATATAGACAAAATTAAGTTCCCTTCTCTTCTGTGTAGTTGCTTCATCTTTGAATGCTTTATTGGCCCATTTACAATGGTGACAGGCATCTTTAACTAAGACATTAAATTTGAAGTTGTTCTAATTATTGGTTTCTTATTACTGGATTTTTTTCCCTGGTTCCATCCTTTTTTGTATTTAATTGTTTCCTGCAATGTAGTCTAACAATACAACCCTGCTATAAAAGTATCATTGGCTGGCTAAGTAAATTTTCCATTATTCTGTATGGGTGGATGTTCTACATGTTCGATCTTTCTTCAGCAATCATGTCAACTGTTTTGTTATCAGTATGCTAATTGTAATGGGAGATGGTTCTCCCTCACACAAATGGGACAGACTTTATGATACCTCCTGGTACCCTTCACAGAGGCCTCCAAACATTTCTATTTTTCTGCAGCCACCACTAATCTTACTGTTATCACTACTGTTCTTATTCCTCTTCAACTACAGATAATAAGTATGAAGAACAAGCACAAAATCCTATTTTCCCCTACATCATAAAAGACAGCAGAAAATAGTGCTGTCTTAGTATCAAATAACAATAATCTCTAGCACATCTGTGCAGCAACAAATTAGGAAACTGAAAGCAGTTCTTAACAGGACATCTTGCAGCCCATCCTGTGGTCCAAATGCCTTTAGCAACCCATTATATGGTGTTTGCTTCCCGTGTATAACGACACTACAGGTGCAAATGGATCATTGTGCCCACCTGGTTAACTCCAGCAGTGAAGGTACCACAGGATAGGTTTCAATGCAAGTTGCATGGGTCTCTTATGGACTCCCCATCTACCCTCAGCTACTGAACTCCTGCTGCCACATCTAGTCCAAACTAGTTAGATGAAGTTGCTTTAACATGCTTAGAATCTAGCACATGAGCTTCACACTGACCCTCTGTCATGCAGGGCTATTTCTTATCAGGCAAACAGTTACAGGATAAAGAAAGAGCACACCTTTGTCTTAGGTCTTATAATCAGGTATGTTTGGCTTCCTTAAAGATCCATGGTCACAGAATGGTTGAGGTTAGAAAGAATCTCAAGATCATCTGTTCCAATCCTCCTACTCAAGCAGGGTCATCTAAGGCCAGATGCCCAGGACCATGTCCAGACAGCTTTTGAGTATCTCAAAGGATGGAGACTCCACAACTCTGGGCAACCTGTGCCAGTGCTCAGTCACCCTCATCATGAAAAATGTTTCCTGATGTTCAGGAGGAACCTCCTGTGTTTCAGTTTGTGCCCATTACCTCTGGTTCTGTTACTAGTCACCACTGAAAAGAGCCTGGCTCCATCTTCTTTACACCTTTCCTTCAGGTATTTATATGCATTAACAAGTTTCCTCCTGAATCTTCTCCAGGCTGAACAGTCCTACCTCTCTCAGCCTTTCCTCAGGATATACCAGTCCCTTTATCATTTCAGGGGCCCTTTGTTGGACTCTCTCTGGTATGCCCATGTCTCTCCTGTACTGGGAAGTCCAGCACTGGACACTGCACTCCAGGTGTGTCTCACCAGTGCTGAGCAAAGGGGAAGGATCAGCCTGCATGACATTCTGGGAACACTCCTCCTAATGCAACCTAGAAGGCTGCTATTCTTTTTTGCTGCAGGGACACATTGCTGGTTCATATTCAACGTGATGCCCACCAGGACCCCAAGGTCCTTTTCTGCCAAGCTGCTTTGCAGTGGTGAGCCCACGGTCTTTGTGTATCTCCCCTGAATGGAGATCCTTCTGACTCTGCTCAATTTATAACCATCTAAATCAATCAGCGCTCTTCCTTTTGTAATAAACCGTTCCTCCAAAAACTTTTTACTTACTCATTCACATTGTCTGCATTAGTGTTCTGGTTAATAAGAACAATTGTGTGAATAAGTCTTTCCCTCCCATAAAGGCATATCTGCTCAAGCACTTTTAAAAATTTTACTTCTGAAATAATTATCTTTGATTTAAGGTGTTCCAGTGAGGAACTGTTGGTGTCATGATGTTGAACAGACAGTCTGGATTTCTGGAAAGGCTAGATGAACTCTTAAGGTGTTTATGTCTTCATCATATAATCCTAAAAGCAAGCAAGCAAGGCAAAAACTGAGCAGAGAAAGGAGAAACTTGTAGAAGTATTTTCTGTAAAGTGAGTTTTAAAGAAGTTTTCCAGGGATATTAGTGAAGTTTGTGAAAGGCCATTTGGTTGTTCACAAGTAAATTTGTATGTCCAGCTTTAGATTGAGCTGTTTCCTCTTTCTTTAAATGTCTTGTAAGTGATGCTACCATACACTTAATGCAAAAAAATTTCAGAAAGAGGATTATCTAAATCTGCATTGAAACACAAGCCTGATATTCAAAATTACTGTGTTCAGCAGTTCCTCTCCTAGCAATCCTCATATTTACCCACTGAACAACCACTTTGGCATTAATATTTTACACCATGCACGCACTAACAGGCAGATGAGGAGTTCTCTAACCTGTATGGATTTACTCCAACCATGACTGCTTGAAATCTTCATTTGAAACATTTTTACCTTATCACCCAGGAAACTGCATTTAGACATTTTTGATAAAAGGCTGTGCTATAACTGAGGCCTTTTTTATAGTTGGTCTCTTGAGGTTTGTGAATCATAATGAGATTTTGAACAAGGTGTTTAATCCACGTTAATTCCGCATGTTCTCTGTCATGATCTTGTGATGGGTCTATATAACAGACATTATAGTGAGTCTATAACTACTTGTCCCAGTCTTCAACGTAGATGTTACCCCTTTATCACTGATGGTCAGGCAGCATCTTCATATAATCTTAAGAAAACATTTCAAGTATCTTTAATTGCTCTTATTTCAAACAAGGCTACAGAACAAGTACTACGAAAGCATTTGTGCCTTTAGAGACCACTCTCACTATGGCCTGATAATCATGCTTACATCCTTGCACAACGCTAATTTCCCCTATTCATATTGCAGGCTTTGTAACAAATTTAAATTACAAACAAAGCAAAGTGTTAATGAAAAGTGCATTAGCTGCATAAGCTAGAAATACAGAAATTGAATATGTGATTTATGCAAATTATGGAACTGCAAGTGCTTTCCAAATTAAGCCACTAATCTGTAATGTAAACATAGTAAAATATTGCAAAAAAACATTCTTTGAGTGTAGCATGAAAAATGCTGTATAGCTACTGTATAAAAGGCTTTATATCTGGTTGTGCTTCCTGAAAACAGGAAATAGAGTTGATAAGGCTGGAGAACACTCAGCAAGGAATCAAACGGCTGACATTATTTTTGTTTTGTGACTTGCGATCTCTTCTGGTGTGGAACTACCAATCTTTAGATGAAAAACAAGAATTTACATGCTACTCCATTTTGTTAATTTGGTAAATACCAAATTATTTTCAAGGTTATTTTTAAGATGATTCTATACAAATCTCTTCCTAATCACTGAAGGACCTCTCCTCTAGAAGTGGTTGTGATTTATTTGCTGAGATGCAGACTTGATGCTGGGCCTCTGCCCACATAGAATTGGGCACTGCACACAAAACTACTACCTTCTTGGACTTCACACCGTGAGGGCAAGATCCTCTAGAGCTCCAAATAATGGACAATATGTAGTTATTATACTAGATCCTCAGCTGTCCAGGATCCTAACAAGATGGTGAAACCTCTCCCTATACATCCTTGAACATATATGTGTTCACTCATTCATGACCAAGATACTACTCTGACACTACATCCCTAGATATTGGTGGAAGAGCAGCAGCTGTCCATTATGGACCTTCTCTTGCCCTCCTAGTCTTCTTTTGCTTCAGCTGGGAAGTGAAGTTGTTACTAGTAAAAACACTGCCTGGATCAAACTAAGGCTCTGACCATCCTCCAGGCATTCAGGCAGAGGAAGAAAGCATCTGTGAAATGGACTGGCTCCACAGAGGAGTACCTGAGGGGGTTTTCTCCTCTTATGCCTGTAGTCAGGCAGTAGCAACAACTTATGCTAAGAAATGGTAACATTTTGAAAGCTCTTTCCTTCCCACAGCAGAAAGGAAAGTGAAATAATGGTAGAATTTTCCATTTGAGATCATTAGTAGTTATTCTAGGCAAGCCAGAATATCCCATGTCACAGCAAATAGAATTATTTTATTATGTCAAAGAAAAAAAAGTGGAAATCATTTAAAATAAAATCTGAAAATACTTTGAAAATTCATGATGATGTATTTCTCATGGAAAGTCAATTTGATCCATTTTGATAGCATCAGAATTTATTCCTAACTTTACAATGATACTTTAATGCCTAACTGTAGATTTGACCGGCCTTATTCAAAATGAACCTGAGTCAATATTCATAACAGAAGTTTTCTAGTCTTGGCTTGTATGTCATGTTGTCTACATGGCTCCATTTTCTGCAGAAAAAAATATTTCATTTAAGACACCTGATACAAATGCCATTCATGTAAAATGGGTGAATTCTCTCTGACTCATATGGATTTGGGTTCAGGCATGGAAGAGCCTGCCACATGGGCTGTAGAACTGATTAACAGAGCAATGTTATGGAATGAAATAATATAGCAAAACAGAATGATGCTTTATTTTAACCTCTAGAACAAGTACAGCTGTGGAAATGCTATGGTAGCAATTCATTGTTGTTCCTATGTACTGAGAAACCATAAGTCTGAAGCTTGGTTTAGAAACATTTACTTTCTTAATAGGTAATTCTTCTTACTAACACTTGGAGTACCAGAGAATTATACATAGAATTAAAATAGTCAAATTTATGTAGCCGCAGTAGATGGATATTTTTGCACTAGAGTACAAAGAATTACACAGTGCAAGAACTTCCTTAATAAATTTGTTTTAGAAAATCAGTATTGTATCATGCCCTTTATAGTAAGTGGTATCTGAATGCTGCCTCCTTTGATCAAATATAACTGTGGGCCCAGATGATGTGTTTTGGAAAATCTAATGTTGTGCCAGTACTTGGAGAATTGGAGAATTCATTAATACAGTGGTACTGCCTGAAGGCCCCTTGCAGAATATGTAGGATAAATTGCAAGACAATCTGAATAGCTATACGACGTTACATCAAAGCTGCCTGTAGCCCACTATCCTGTTTCCGATGGGGCCTGAGAGGAAATAACAAAGTAAGAATTTATGGTCACCAGTCACCAGTTTTAACAAACATTTCAGCTCCTATCCTTGCTAGAAAAAAAGAATTCTGTATGATGATTTTTTTCTGCCTACACAAGAATAAAAGTTTGAAGCTGCTTTCTATTGAAGTTCATTCATGTCTTAATTAATATTCATATCAAAATCTATGCCAAAAAGATTCTGGATAACATGGGACTCCCTTGTGCTGGCATGGCTTGAACGTGAAGGTAGACAAGGTCTTTGTCTAAAATACACATGTGTGTACAATGTACATTTTTGGAAGATCAGTCATCTACAAAAAATGCATGCCTGAGGAGACAGACGATTAAATACTCAGGATGCGGTAACTACAGATATCTATGAGTAAGGTTAGATGACAGACATACATTCCTTCTGGGGAAACGGAGTTTAAAAAAGGGCTAAGGGAGCAGAACAGAAACTGTATTAAATTGCAGTGAGACTTGCACCGCTAAATCACCAAGGATCAATATGTTTGCACAATTATAGATAGCTACTTTTTAATATCTTTTTCCAACTGTTTCTTTTCCTGGCAATTATAAAACTTCCTGAGTGTCGAGATTATGTACAGTGATTATCTTATAATAATCAATCTGCTTTTAATTTCTGAACAGGTTTTACAGAGTGAATGTAATCTGAGCATTTTAAAGCTTTTCCCTTGGAGCATGCCGTCATTACATTCATTAAAATATCCCCTGTGGAGTCAGCTTTTATCAAGTAAATTATAGGCACTATCCTCCATTTGGCATTTCACAACTTTTGATGCATTTCTCCATTCAGCACTGTCAGTAAGAATTTATAGGTATTATGTAAGATTGTGCTTCACCAAGCTGCTGTTTGATAAAATAGATTGAGTGTATTGCCAGGTAAAAAGAAATTGTACTCAAGTTAAAGAAAAGAGAGATGTGGATCTTAAAAATTTTATAGTGAACTTAGAATACAGTACATACTGTCTGCTTTCTAATTGCCCAAAGAGCGACAGAATAAAGGTTTGTGAAGAGTTTGTGCAGGTGTGTGATGAGAAAAACTACTCAAGATTTTGCTTGTCTTTGAAAGTCTTCACTGCATATGATGAAGTCGTCTGTGTTGAAAACAAAATGGTCTCTACCCTTTTCTGCCAACCCTGCTGATACTCTTGTAGCTGAGTTCACAAACCTGTCTCAATAGTCTTTCACTCAATAATTTTTCCTCCTCAGATTGCTTTCTCCAGTCATCAGCTGAAACCTTTGGGCTATTTGACCTTGTAGAAACACCTGTCTAGAATTGCCATCCCCTTGATACTTCGAAAGTCAGTCAGAATCCTGAACATCTCCTAGTCAATATTTCCGTGGTCAAATTTAGTTCACTTGACCCTACATCCTACTATATGGAACAGTACCATTCACACACGAGTATCAGTTTGCATTTGCAGATGAATAAAAAGTAAGATTTGGCCTCTGCACTATGAAATAGGACAAATTCTTAGATTCATGTATTTTGCTACATGAATGTAAATGTTCACTATTTACAAGTATCAGGAATACAACCGAGAATGTTTTCTTGTTATGTGACCAAAACACATTGTGTACAGGTGCAGCATAAGCTTGTTGAATCACATAACCTCTGGCAATTCTATTTCACAAAAAAAGCATTTAATAGGGAGTGATAGAAAATGAGTTGTTACATTATCATGTGAAGTTTAACCTTGTAACCCTGACTTCTGGATACAGTGAAACATGAATTGTAGTGTCATTTCATTTCTCACTAACAGATTGCCAAGAAATGTCACTATGACCTATCTGAAGTTAGCTGCTGTTTTATGGGAAACTGTGAAAAACACTACTCAGAGAATACAGCATATAGCTGTTATTTTCTATCATCTTCTCTGTCTTTTCTCAGACAACATTGGAACAAATATAGGACTGCTCTTTCCCCCTAGTCCATCTACTCCCACCTAGAATAGGAAATATTTTTAGATTAACCTCCTAGTTAAATATACAGCACCAAACGAGAGGTGCAAAGGAGGATTTTAGCAAATGCTGGTGAAGCGGAGAGAGCTGCAGGAAGAATAGGGATCCTGTTTTCATGCAAATGTTTCTATTAATAAGGAATGAAGAAGAAAACCACAGAAAATCATAATTTATATAAAAGGTCTCTATATAAAATGTTTTTTTTCCTTGAGATGTCACGGACTCATCAGTACTTGATGCCTCCATACATGGGTATTGGAGTATTAATATTTTTAATACCCGTAGCAGAGGAACTGATCTTTCTGGTAAGTTCTGATAAGTGTGCTTTAGTATAATTTGCTGAGACAGACACAGGAATATGTTTGATTGCAAACAATGCTTTGAAGACTCAATAATTAACTATTAAGTCTAGGATTAACCAAAAGGAGATCATAAAGCAGCGTGATACAATACGTTAAGTGATTACAAAGATATTTGAGGAGGTAACTTTTAAACAACTTTGACATTCCTCTGGGCCAATTCTACCATCCTTAGTCATTATGGGTAGCATTTTATTTCACTAATAGCCTTGAACTGGTCAGTGGGACTCTGCAAAAAAAGGCACAACTCAGTGTGAGTCAACATGGCAAAAATGTGTCCATGCTTTACTGTGTTTATATGTTTATATGCTTATTTGTAGTTACTTGGGGAAATGATTTGTTGGTAGGGACTTTTTGATACAAATATACAAATTAAACCTGAGTGTATTTTTCAAGAATGACCTTCTTCCACTGGGATTTCTCTGCATCATGAGCAAAAGGATTGCAGTCTGACTAAATATCCATATGATCTTCATCAGTCTGGTGTTTAAGAACTGAGTATGAATTCCTTGGAAATAAAGGAGTATTGTTCTCGCTTGATAGCCAAGAAGCTGAGGCACACATTAGATGGAAGATCTGAAGAATAAAAGAAGTTGAGGTAAGGGGAAAGCCTAGTGTCCTAGACTTCAAGAGGAAGAATTTTCTTTTGAGTTATTGTAATTTTTTATTGTCTTTCCCCATGTTGAGGATGAAGCTGATTAAAATGCTTATTCACAGGGCTTTGAACTTTTTTCTTCTTCAGTCTGCAGGCACAATCTAGTTCACTTCTTATTAATATATATCAACATACTTAGAAAACATGAACTTCTGCTATTCTGAGTTCATTTCCTTTCTGGTACTTACGACTTTGCTATAAAATCCATGAATTTGTAAATTACCTTGATTTCTCTCTTGTTTATTCTGAAAACTAATGATGATAATCTAATGCTCTCTCCATTGAACTTTGCACTGTAGGCCATATTGTCAGAGATATTTTCTTAATAAATATGTTTATTCATATTTGTTTGATCAAATAGTGCTTTTGAAGAGGCAGGAAATATTTTTAAGGGTGATAGGAGATAAGAAAGTGAAAAAATAAGTGTCACACTTGAGGAAAGTGCTAGTTTAGTGTGACATTTAAGCAACAGATCCCTTCACTATGCTGCTACAAGGTACACTGATCCCTAGCTTGTCTCATTGGCTTTGATGACTTTGCCTGCCTCATGCATCAGTTTATTCTTTTTTATTATTATTATTTATTTATTTTTAATCCAGTAGCCTGTTTGGAAAGGTAGAGACAGCTCTCAGTTGTTCTTGGGGGCGACTGCTTGGGGCTCAGCTGCACCGAGCCTAGAGCTGCATGCTTTCGGAGCTCTCCTCTCTGGCACAAGCTGGAGAGCACACAGCACAACAGGGTTGTATTGCAAAGGGGCATACATACTCCTATGAAAATTCAATTTTATTTTTGTGTCATGTTGCAGCTCATACTAAGATTGCGGTGTGCTTCCAGTGGTAATGGCCATCAAGTCATTTCTCATGGCAGCATTTCAGCCAGCTCTATGTCTGAAACATGTCCCAAAAGACTACTTTCATATCCAATTAGAGGGGCCAGGCGCTCCAAGGGAATTGATTCTGGGGCTGATTCAGAAAGAGTCCGGGACTTGAAAAATCAGGCTTTTAAAATGCAAGTCAAGAGATAGGTACATAAAACCTGAATAATGGTCATACTAGGTCAGACTGAGGCCCACCTACATCAGTGAAACATATCTTCCCACCTTATCTTGAACAGTGGTGAACAACCAACACTAGCCACATTACCAACTAACCACAAGCAGCAACAGTCATTTCCTTTCAGCTTCTGGCTATCAGCAAGTTAGGGACTGCCTGTTTTGGAGGTCACATTCAGAACAGAAATGGAAGAGAGTTCATCCATCTGTGCTCCTTCAGTGCACAATCTCATTTCTTTGGGTATTTTTTTATTGTAGCTGTTTTTTACTTAGAAGATCACTTACAATGAATACAGTGTAACATGCTATGAAAAAAGTGGTGTTTTCACAAATATTCTGTGTATACTTGCATGAAAGTGTGGAAAAAATGGATTAAAAAAATCTAAAAATTGGATTGCTTAGACAATCTGACATTGTCTTAGTCAATTTTAATAAATGTTAGTGTGATATAAATGTTATGTAGCTCTCTTAAACGCAACCAGGTGATTGTTAATTTTGCCATTCACATTCTGGAAGACTAATCCAGTTAAGTTTTGCTTACATCTGTAGTGTAAGATAAGACTCATTAAATAAGTGCTGTTACCTATCCAGGTTATACTTAAAAACTGCAAGCTTACAGTTTATATTACAGCAACAGCTCCCTGTTTCCTAGTATTTCTGAATGCCTCAAGTCATATTTTGTCTCTTAACCTTTGCCTGGCCTTGCAGAGTAGGAATTTTTAATGATTGTCAGCTATTCACCATGCTGCAGATTTGACAACACTTATGTTTCCCCCTTTCAGCAGTCTTTCTTCAAGCATCATTTCCAAATAAAGTATTTTTATTAATAATATCCCCTTTTTTCTAATGCTTTGCTAAAGATATTATGCACACACTTTTCACTACAACCCAAGTTAAAGAGGCTGATCCCTAATGGACAACAAGGAACCAAGTTCAAGTCTATGCTATGGTGCATATTCTTCTCCTGCAGGAAATTGTGTACTCATATATTTTCAAGGAATTGTACTCTGACAGCTCAGACTGGCCCCAGATCATGTCTACCCCATCAAACATTTTGCAGACCCCCCTCTCATAGATTCTTTATTTTGGACTTGCAGGTGAAGACTATTAAAGATCCTTGATGCAGGATTGAAATAGCAGGTTGCAGTTGTACTTACAATTCTGTGTGTAGACGATATACATAAAAATGTGCATACAGAAATATGACACATATAAACATTGAAAAAAAAACCTTATTCTATGCCAGATGTTAACTGTATATTCTCACAGGTTGCATAGAATACACATATGATCCATTAGATCTTTTTCTGATGACATTGCTCAAAAAAACCCCATGGTCTAAGAAATATGGGAATTTTAACTTCTTTTCACAAAGCTCAGGATTCCCCAGCCTGTACCTAAGTGCTCCCCACTGCAGACTAGCCCTTGAGCCTACTCAAGGCCTCAGGCTGCTCCTTTACCTTTTTTTCCCAGACACCAGCCTTTGACCATCGAACCTCACTGAAATCCTGTGGCAGGAATATGTATTTGCCAGATTTGCCCAGCTGCCCTCAGCACTGGTATTTCAGCACCTTGCTTGACTATGTGATGTTGGAGTGTCCTCACACTCACTCAGGACCCCAAAAGGCTCTCATGATCCAGTCTCACTCTTACTCACATCTCTCACATGTTCACATGTGTAAAGATATAGATCTAGGTGTAACATTTTCCTTTTACCTGGGACCACTCTGTTTGGAAGCAAATGACAGTGCAACCCTACTGTCAACCCCATTCATGTGCTATCTTTTGAAACCACTGACCTCTTGAATTCATACATTTTATGGAACTGTGCAACTCTTCTCTCTTAAAACAGCTCAACAGGTGACTTCAGAAATCTTGTACATAGAACACCTGGTGATATGCTTCTTAAGTGCTCCCTGTCTCACCTGTACAATTGTCATAAAATACAGTTGTCATCATTGTGCATTAGATGTCAAATCAGATTGACCTGTGAAAGGAACTGAAGGAAGGAATGCCTCAAACATTCATCAACACAGAAAACCTCAAAAACAAGCTGTGGCCTTTGTGATTACTCTAAGGAATGTCACCCAAGGAAGAAGGAATGTATCAAAGGATGCACTTCCCACTCCCTTGCAGTTCATTGTCAAGCTCCTTAGATAAGCCTCAAAGGGAGGATCACTGGCTCTATTGTGTAAGCACCTTGGCCATTGTAGAGGTGATAAGAACTGATAAGAGGTGAGCATTTCTGCCCCAGAACCTGGACTATTGTTCAAGAAGCATGAAGCCAGCAAAAAACTGTGGGAACTGAGGAAAAAAGAAAGGTGGGCAGGGTGAGCACGACCACCAACTTAGTTGGACAAGGGGGTAGTACACCCCATTCCTCCTCAGTGCATGCACAGAACCCATGCTCCACCTTTTTCCCCATGGAAATGAGTTTGTGGAATACCTGCATCTCTTTGTCTAGTATGCTAATCAGCCAATAAGATGAATTTAAAAGGTGACAGAAAACTTTGTTATCTGTGCACCCACCACCCAAGATTACCAGACCTGAGACAACTCTTGATCCTGGGGTGGTGACAGGATTTCTTTGACGCTCTTCCTCTCCTTTCTTTTTCTTTCCTTTCCTTTCTTTTCTTTCTTATAGATTTATAAGAGACCACATTGCTTATTATCCTTTTCCAAGTTGAAGCCATTTTTACCGCAAGTAAAACACTTTAACCAGTCATTAGGTGTCAGTAGGTGTCGTGACAACCTGAACCACATGTTGGCATGGCTCAGGAATGGAATCACTCTCTGTATCAGCTTCAACATAGATAACAGTCTCTGTTACACCAAGGACAGGAATCTACCATGAACCCCATCCTTTTTTCTAATCTTATATTAGCTTCAGACTGACAGAACAATGTGCAGAAACACATCTTGCAGGCTTCTGTATCTTCTCTTCTGTTATCAGAAAGTGATCTGTGAAGAACCTGTTGACAGGTGGATGGGCAGCAGGCCACTGCTTTTGCAAGCACAACCATGCACATAGATGCAACTGCAATTGGTTTAAGTTACAATATGGTGACTAGGATGCAGGCCTATGTTGCATGTGAACTGGGTTTTGATCCTGAGTGAACATGTGCCATTGCCTTTATATGTAAATGAAAACAAAGAAAAAAGTGAGGGCTTGCATGCTCGGAATGCTGGGCACATGCAATCCCAACTTCAGGGTCCAGCACTCCTCTCACACAGCACATGGGCAGGACCATGTGCCTCAGAGTGAGATCTGAGCTGTAATGAGCTTGACATGGCCTGTGGCTGCTCAGTTGGAAAAGCTAAACTCAGAGATGTGCCCCAAACCTTACTTTTCCCTGAGACTTGGGCCTATGCTTTGAAAAAGATAACAATAAGAACCTTTAAAAAAGGGCAATTACCCTTTTAAAAGGGTAATAAGGAGAACTCTGTGAACTACTGGCCAGTCAGCTTCACTTCAATGACCAGTGTGATAGACAGTAAACTGTTTGTTCATCAAATTCCATTAAAGATGCTGGGAGCTCGTGACATGTTATTCCATAAACTATGTAGGCCTAAGCTTAATCTTAACTATTACATTATGTAACGACTAACTGACTGCAAGTGCTTATCTAAGTTGAAATGCTGAAGCAAGGAGTCCTATTGTGCAAAAGACTGAAAAGAGGGAGAAGGGGAGAAAGACAAAGGGAAGAAGGACAAAGGGGAGAAGGACAAAGGGGTAGTGTCTGTACTCTGTAAGATATAAACAAAAGCTTTGTGAGCCACTCTCAGGAAAGCAGGAAATACGAGGAGTTGGTGACGCGAGGAAGACCCGGATGGAGCGACCCCCTAGCTGCAAAGTGCTCAGACGCAGGGTACACCTCTCAGAGAGACCCGATACCAGAAGGCGGAGGATATAAAAAAGACGGACCCTCGGGAAGTGAGTGCACGCCGTTGGTGGAGCAAGGACTCCCCGGCCGCCCAGCACTGTTTTGCTTATTGCCGCTTGCTAAAATAAATAGTTGAAATTTAATTTGTCCTAACTTGCATCATTTTGGCAAGATAGTCTATAACAACCAGTAAGTTCATGGAACAGATCCTCCTGGAAGTTATGTCGAAGCATGTAGAACACAGGGAGGTGATTAGAGACAGACAACATGGCTTCACAAAGGGCAAATAGTGCCTGAGTAACCTAGTGGCCTTCTATGATGGAGTGACTGCTTTGGTGGATAAGGCAAGAGCTACTGTTGTCATCTACCTGGACATCTGTAATGCCTTTAATACAGTCTCTCACAGCATTCTTATCTCTAAATTGGAGAGAAATGGGTTTGACAGATGGACAATTTGATGAATAAGGAATTGGCTGGCTGACCACATCCAAAGACTTACAGTCAATGGCTCAATGTCCAAGTGGAAACTAGTAGCGAGTGGTAACCTGCATTGGAACCAATACTATTTAATATCTTCATCAGTTACACAGACAGTGGGATTAAGTGCACTCTCAGCAAGTTTGCAGATGACACCAAGCTAAGTGCTGTTGATATTCTTGAGGGAAGGGATGCCATCCAGGGGGACCTTGACAGGCTGGAGGAGTGGGCCTGTGTAAATCTCATGAAATTCAACAAAATCAAGTGCAAAGTCCTGCACCTGGTTTGGGGCAACCCCTACTATCAGTACAGACTGGGGGATGGATTGAGAGCAGTGCTGCAGAAGATGACTTGGGGATACCTGGTGGATGAAAAATTGGACACAAGCTGGCAACGTGCACTTGCAGCCCAGAAAGCCAATCATATCCTAGGCTGCATCAAAAGAACAAGCAGATGGAAGGAGGTGATTGTCTTCCTCTATTCTGCTTTCACGAGACCCCACCTGGAGTACTGCGTCTAGCTCTGGGGTCCTCACTGAAAGAAAGACAAGGACCTGTTAGAATGGGTCCAGCAAAGGTTACAAAAATGATCAGAGGGCTGGAACATCTCTCCTGTGAAGAAAGGCTGAGTTGAGGTGTTCAGGCTGGAGAAGAGAAGGCTCTGGGGAGACCTTATTGCAGTCATTTGTATTGGGATTACATAAAAAGGTTTTGGTAGCAGGGGGGCTGCACGGGTGACTTGGTGACAGAAACTTCCCCCATGTTGGACAGAGCTAGTTCCAGCTGGTTCCAAGATGGAGCCACCTTTGGCCAAAGTTGAGCATATCAGCAATGTTGATAGCACCTCTGCGATAACATGTTTAAGAAAGGGTAAAAACTGCTGCACAGCAGCAGCTGTGAGAGAGGAGTCAGAATATGTGAGCGAAACAACTCTGCAGACACCAAGGTCAGAAGGAGGTGCTCCAGGCACAGAAGCAGATATTCCCTTGAAGCCCCTGGTGAAGACCATGGATAAGCAGGTTATCCCCCCTGTAGCCCATGGAGGATCATGATAAAGCAGATATTCACCCTGCAGCCCATGGAGGACCTCACACTGGAGCAGGTGGATGTGTTCTGAAGGAGGCTGTGACCCATAAAGAGCCCACGCTGGAGCAGGTTCCTGTCAGGAACTGCAGCCCATGGAGAGGAGGCCATGCTGGAGCAGGTTTCCTGGCTGGACTTCTGAACCTGTGGGGGATACACACTGGAGCAGTTAGTTACTGAGGGACTTTACCCTGTGGAAAGGACCCACGCTGGTGCAGTTCTTGAAGAACTGCAGCCCATGGGAAGGACCCTTGTTGGAGAATATCATGAAGGACTGTATCCTGTGGGTGCAACCTCCTGCTGGAGGAGGTCAAGAGCTTTAGGAAGAAGGAGTGGCAGAGATGAAGTGTAATGAACAGACCACAACCCCCATTCCACATCCTCCTGCACTGCTCAGGGACAGGAGTTAGAGAAATCCAGAGTGAAGATGAGCCTGGAAAGAAGGGAGGGGTGGAGTGAAGTTAGTTTTAAATTTGTTTTTATTTCTCATTATCCTACTCTGTTTGAATGACAATAAATTAAATTCATTTCCCCAAGTTGAGTCTATTTTGCCCGTGACAATAATTGGTAAGAGATGTCCCTATTCTTACCTCAAGCAATGATCCTTTTGTTGTATTTTCTCCCCCTGTCCAGTTCAGGAGGAGGAGTGATAGAGAGGCTTGGTGGGCACCTGGTGGCCAGCCAAGGTCAGTCCACCACACCACTCAATATTTAAAGCGAGCTTATAAGAAAGACAGAGAAAGACTTTTTACCAGGGCCTGTAGTGACAAGACAATTTTAAACTGAAAGTGGGTAGGTTTAGACTGGATTTAAGGAAGACATTTTTTGTAATGAGGCTGGTGAGATACTGGAACAGGTTGCCCAGAGAAGTTGTGGATGCCCCATCACTGGAAGTCTTCAAGGTCAGGTTGGATGGGGCTTTGAGCAATCTGATCTAATGAAAGACATCCCTGCCCATGGCAGAGGGGGGTAGAATAGATTATCTTTGAAGGTCCCTTCCAACACAAACCATTCTATGACTCTATCATTCAGAGGTCTGATGGTAATGGGAGCCATAGAATAAATGGAGGTAAATAGATCATATTAAGAGAAGAAGCCTGTAAAACTATGCCTTTTCACCTATCTCAGCCAAGAGTTTCATTTGCAGTTATCAGACAGAAGTTATGCCCTTTTTTGTGAAGACAAAGAAACTGTTCAGCTATATAAGCATGGGCATCTGTCCCCATTTACATGCTCTAGGGGATGCCACATGGCCTGCAGCAGCCCCTTCAGAGTCCACAGGTCTCCCTGAAATCCATCTGTAGCCTTGAGAAGACATCTTGATACCTAAAGATGATCAAAATGCTGCTACACACCTATGTTTAGTCACTCCCAAAATGTTCTGACTGTGCTGTACAGACTTCAGCTATTCTTCCTTCGTCAGATACCTCTCTCTCCTTCAAAAGTCATCCAAGTCCAAACTGCTTCTTTGACCCCTTAGGTAAAACACTTGAGTCATCCTGTCAGGAGAGGGGACCAATACAGCATGATTTCACATCATGTGGGTGGGGCTGCAGCTGGTGAGCAAACACCTTGCCAAAGACGACAGTTTGCAAGTCATTTACAAGCCAGTGTTTATCAGAGAGATTGGACCAATGCACAAATCCATGCAAGTCCTGATTCATTCCTAAATAATCTACACTGAGAATAGATGCTAAACTTGATGAATGAGAAAGAGAATGGATGCCATGCTAAGCTTGATGATGTGACTAATTCACTGACAATGTTTTCATGGGTGCTATTGTGAAATATCTGTGAGATTTTCTCTGGGCTAATACATACCCACTGCAGAGATGTCATGTAGATAATTCAAATTACCTGCTTTTATTACAGAAGATCTTGAGCACAGTTTACTAACAGTGCCCTGCCAGCCATTTGAACAATGGGTGCTGGCCAGCCCTGAAAAGACATAATTAACCTGCTGAGCTATAAGCATGTCACCATGGCCCACACCCTCTCTCTGCTGTGTAGAGAAATGAGACCTGCAACAGATCTTTAAGCATCATTAAGTCCAATTACATTCTAAGTAGGACAGACTGTTAAAAGACTCGCTTATTCAAGCTTTTTCCCCCTTTGCTCATCCACACAAGGATGTGTTATGTCCCAGTTCTCCAGGTCCTGAACAGGTTGTTTTCATACATGGGTAGAGAAGTAAAGGTTTTTTTGCATAATACATGCATATCAGTATTAGTAATACTTAAAATGGCATTTACATTAGTAAGCAAGCTGAATAATTTAAAAAATGCAAATTTAGACTCCTAAGAAGCAATAACTTTGCATATAAGTTTTATGAGAGACATTTTCATTCTTTATTTATAAAGTGGTGACAATTAAAATGAGCAAAATTTAGTAAAAAAATGTAAGAGATGGCCTACAGTCATTTTGTTCTACGTAAATTTGAACGTGGTGACCTAGCACAGCTTTTATATGGAGGTAAACTTGCGTTAGTGCGCTCTATCATTAGTAGCCAACACAAATGTAGGTTGAGCTATTATCTGTGGTGGACTGAAATTTGAATTACTTTCATAACCCCAGGGTGTAGATGATAATAGTGTTGTAAGCACACCCTTACATTTTATAAGATTTATTCTGTATGGCACAGAGTGATACAGAAGTGGCATACTTACCTTGATGTGAATTGAAAGCCAGTCTGAGCTGCTTTTGTAAAGTTCAGCTAGCTGCAGTTTTGGGCTTCAGAAGAAGTGTGAGATGAGTAAGTATGGGAAAGAAGAGCAAACAAGGATTTAAGGGTGATGTCAGATTATTAAAAGAAATGTTAAAAGGTCAGAGGTCAGCTTTGCTAGGAACACTGTAGAACCGAATGATTAGTCATTAGGATAATGGTAGAAACAAATTATTAACCTTGAAACAATCTGTTATTATATATGTATGACAAAAAGCAGGAGTCTAGGTAGGATTAATGGAAAGAAGAGACAACAAACTGTGACGACCTGCCTGTCTGCCAAATTAGGAGAAGACTAGGTAAAAGAAAATTCTGCAGGCAGAGATCATGACCACCAACTCATTGACCACTGACTCTAATTACACCCCAGACTCAAAAGAAGGCAGCAGAGAGGGCAAACTAGGCATGCATGCTAATTTACATGCTAAGCATAGAGATTATGACCAATCACTTAGTTGAATATTAATACATATGTATCAGGGTATTGAATATGTAAGAATTGTGTATATAAATAATTGTAGATTTGGGGACCACAGTGTGCACGTGCATTCACATAATAAAAGAAAGTACCTTCATCCTGCATGTGAATTGAGCATCTACACACAGGTTGAGTAACCCCTGTTTTGGGACAACAAGGGCACGAGAAGAGATCACTTCTTCTTCAGCTATGGTATAGAAACTTGTATGGGACACTTCTGACTGGAACATTTGGTGAGGTCAATGGAATTTTTATCAATACTTCTTTCTCTCTCTTTGAGAGAATGGTCACTTTGTTACTGATTTGCCACTAATTAGAATTAATTTCATTAATCACAATTAATTTTGTTTTATTTTAATATGAATATAGAATTATGAGAGATACTTTAGTAGAAATTATATGTTTACATTTATCTTGCATTTGCACATTATACAGCAACCAATGTTACTACGAATTCCTCTGTATAGCCCCATAACAGGGCTGAAGAATTGGTCACTAATCATCTACTAGGTACACCTAGGCACTGCTTAGATAGTTAGATTTATGATTAAAGATGATTTTGTTTGAAGTTACTATAGAAATATCTAAACAAAGAGTAGTTTATTACCTAGAATATATTGTTAAGGATGTCCAGAGATGTCAGAATTTAGAATTAATGAGACCTGGGGAAAACGAACTGTAACAACTTTCAAGTACTTGCCAAGAAACAGCAAAACTAGGTAATCGGTAATTCCGGCAGGGGGAGATCACGACCACCAACTCATGGGCCACCCACCCAAATTACACTCCAGACTCATTTCTAGAGATTTCTAAGCTTTAGTGCGCAAAATCGGAAGTAGGAGGGGAGTATGATAATGATTTCTAGGAATTATTATGTTTATGCATGAACACCTAATGAATATGTATGATTGAATACTATATAAACTGTATGATTCTTGTACTTGCTGCGCACCCAGCCGTAAATAAAGAAGTGTCTGCTTATCTGCATCACAATGGGGTCGATAAGTTCCTTTATCCTGTCTTTTCGGTGACAACTTTTAATTCCCTTGTGCTTGGGAGGCAGAGGGATGTGGCTGCCAGTACCATTGCTGTGACCCTGAAGGGGAAGCTTTCCCGTGCTCTGTGCCTGTGAGAAGGGAGCCAGCATTGGTCTGAATGTGATGGCAGCAAACTGTGGATGTTTGCCGAGAACCTACTAGACTTCCACACTGGCTTTGCCTCTGTCACACTGTCTATATACTGATGGAGTAGGACCAGGCCAGCAACCTGATATTTACTTCCACTTTCATGTCAAATGCCATAAGTTAACTTGAGGGAATCTGCTTTAGATGTCCTTATGGTATTGATAATGTTCTTTCCTAGCAGATGCCAGCTCCAACCAGGAGTTCTTGCCATTTCTTACCCCCCTGCCAATGTAATTAAAATTAAAAGACCTGCAAGTAGAAAATGACCAAGAAAATAGGAGAAATTTCTTTGCTAGTCTGGGCTTTCCATAGGAGGTCTAATTGGCTCCCTCTGTAATATCTGTAACAGCTCACACAGAGCTGGATCTGTCTTTGCTTTTGGATTTTTTGCAAATCTTGGCAAAGTTCAGCTAGTATGACTTCCAACTCTATAGCCATATAATGCATATAATGCATGAATGCATGCATATATTCATGCATATAATGCATACAATGCATGAATATTATATGTATGTGTATGGTTATCAAACTGATCAACTAATCATAAGTCTTGAGGTACATCTGTCAGTGGAAAGAGAAGAAATCCATTCCAGTGAGACTGGCAGGTGCGTGTTTGGATCCCACTGGGAACTCAGCCTGACGGGGACGTGAGGAACGTTCTGTTCACCCCATGTCTCCAAAACCAGAAAATCAAACGAATTAGTTTCCATGTGAAGCTGAGCTCCTCTGGGACAGGGAGTCAGAAACACTCCCTGGTAATACAGCTCTGGCAAAGCTGGGCTCCTTTGTTGCTTTCAGTCTTCTGTTTGCCTTTTTTGTTTTGGGGAAAATAAGCATAAAGAGTTTAACTCAACGTGCAGTAGACTGAAATTTCCAGTAATTAGAGGCATACCTGAATGCACCAGGCTATCCACATAAGGGGGTGAGACAGCCTCTTGAGGTAGATTTAATTATTGCCACCATCCCTAAGAGACAAGACACTTTAATAAGAGAGTGGGGGAAAGTACTGTCTGATATTGTCCCAGATGGAAGAAAAGTAATACTCTATACAATTTTTATGGCTTTTCAGAAGCCTATCCAGATGAAAGATTACCAGGATGATCTTTCAAGAATACTAAAAAATTATGTGCATAACGATGAGTTTTCCCTTCTTTTTGGCTTCACATTTTCAAAGACACATCAATTGCATGCCATCCAGGCTGAAAAGTACTGTCTTTATTGCTGCCTTTAGATCTCTGATGCTTCTTATGGGTGGACTTGATCATTTGAGGCAAACTGGCTGCAATCCTCTGTTTGAAAAATACGTTCCTTTGCATGTGATTGAAGACCAGAAGATTGCACTGACTTTGTTTAACTGTCCTGTGTACATGTTAAAAGCTGAGTAATATCTCTATTTGTCAAGACCGTTTTCTTAAAGCATGTCTGCACAGTAAGGTGCAGGTGATTGCATGCTAACTCAGGACATGCTCTGAATTGTCAGGACACGATCCTGTTTCTGATCCAGAGAAGATCTGTTATTGCAGTGATGTACAAAAGTCCTATATTCAGTTGTTTCTGATGGGTTTATTACTGCAGGTAAAGACATGGCTTAATATGACCACAGTCAAGCTGGTCTGTGCTTCCATGGTGCAGGGTGTGGACAGACCTAGAGCAAAAAATATTGCATATGGCTGTGTGGGTGTGGTCTTTGTGCAGCACCATGCGTAAGAGGGGCTGGAAGGTATAGGTGGAAACTCCTGAAGGTACTAGTCAGATAGAAACTACAATTAACAACGTAAAAAAGAGAGAATGATTGAAGTTGTTTAGGAGACAGATTTCTGGAGATGGTCTGTCACTTAAAAATGAAAGGAAAATCAACTTGCATTTAAAGGGTAAGGGAACAGTCTCAAGGTATTGGATGGGCCAAAGAGTAGAAACGGAGGAAGGGTAAGTGTTATTTCTGTTTTAAGAAGGGACATAATTTTGGGTGTGAATTTGTACATGGTGTTTCTGACTTCTCAAGTACAGTCATACCAATGTAACCAAAGTAAGGTTCTTTCTACACTGTACCAATGTAGAAATTAAAATTAATTGAATTTTATTTATTAAATTATTATTTACTTAATTAACTAGAGCTGGTATTAAACTACATTCTGTCCTTCTGTGCTGCTGTGGATATGCTGCTGGTGTTCATGCTATCTACTCTAAAGGAATCTGAGATACTTGCATTACAACCGAGTTGTTACTGATTGTTATTGATTTGTTATCGACTTAGGTTGATGATTTTAGGGTTTATGATATAAAATTGAATAATCAAATAGAATTTTATAACAATATTGGTTTTATAATGGTTAGAAAGTAATTATGTATTGTTTTTAGTAACTATAGAAACATTGTGCTGCTATGAGATCATCTGTAAAGTCCTAGACCAAGACCGCATAGGGCCACATAGTTCAATAATTATTAACCTTGAAATAATACGTTATTGTCTATGCATGTCAAAACCAGAAGCTTAAGTAGGATTAATAGAAATTAGAGACAATGAACTGTAACAACGAGCATATGTCTGCCAAATTATGAAGAAACTAGGTAAAAGGTAATTCCGGCAGGGGGAGATCACGACCACCGGCTCATGGACCACCAACTCTAATTACACCCCAGACTCATTTTAGAGCTTTAGTGTGCAGGATTGGAAAAGGCGTAAATATAATGAGTTATGGGGAATAATATGTTTATGTATGAGCACTTGATTAATATGTATGTTTGTATCCCATATAATCAACATTTTACGCGACTCAGGTGTGCATTGTTGGTGAGATGACTCCCCTACGCACCCGGCCGTTAATAAAGGAGTGTCTGCTTATCTACATCAAATTGGTGTCAATAAGTTCTTTTATCCCATTTTGGTGTCAGATTTACTTATCAGAATGTGAGGTAGGCATTTCTAAATCTGAAATCCTTGCCATGCTGACACTGGTGTCTTAGCTTTGAGTTCTTTTACTTCTTTAGTATTGCCAAACCTACCTGAAGAGACATGATTAGCAGGATAAGCTCCAGAAGTTGACCCCTCAGGAGATGACCAAGGTGGAAACTTTGAGATCTTCAGACAAGTGAAGGAGTGCTTTCCACATGGATACTTCAGCTTGTAATGTGACCCAAATGTGAGCAGTGTTTCAGAAAGGACAGCAGTGGCCAGGTGGGTAGTCACCATTGGGATTGCGTGAAGAATGGCTTCAGCAGTGGTCTGGTAATTTGAGTTTCTTGCTTTTGCATATGCTTGCCACATTTTGGACTCAGGTGGCTTTGCAACTAGGAAAGAAGTACCCATTAGAGAGTTCACAGTGTTATTTTATATTTTTCAGGGCTGAAATCAAATAGTTCCTGTATATGGGCTTGAGCTGTTCTTTGTGTCATTTTCCCTAAAAGGACCCTCAGGCATTTTTAACCTAGCATTGGTTGCTGCCACCAAGACTTGCCTAAAACAATACATTACTACTTTGTAGCAGGGTTGTGCAAATTGGTGTTTGTAGAATGTTTGCAGTGCTGTGGATGAGGGGACTGATGTGAGCCTGAGGTATTATTAATATTTTCTCTACAGAGGGCTTTACACTCTGACAATTATTGATGTCTGGTCTGGCTCTTCCAGTTTTGCATTCTTCTCTCTGTCTCACTCTTCATTTCATAGCATCCTATTTAGAATACTATTAGCCCAAACCCTGAATTGATTGATAATTTACAGGCATTTCAAGGTAAAGGTTTTGTTCCATACCCAGGAACATTGTGCATATCATTGTATACCTTCTGTAACACAACAGCACTATCTCAGTAATGGCAGATCAGTCTTTTGTTTGAATAAATCAGCCCTCAGATCACCCAGGAACAAAACTGGCATCCAGAATTTATCTTCTGCAGTACTCTTAAGAATGGTGAAAGGGCTCAAACCAGTGAATTTCTAATTAAGTCTAAACTATGATGCATGAAAGTTTTGCTTGTGTTTGTTTCCCAAGGACTCCTCAACTGTTTTCCCTAGGCCTCTTTGTCTGTCTAGACAAAAGTAAAACGCTCCCTATGTAACTCACTGATAGCAGCCTTCAGTGGGCACTTGGGCAAACTAAGGGGAACTTGAACAAAAGGACACAGAAATACAATCTAGGGAGGGTGATTTAGGAAGAAGACACCTGGACTTTACCTCACAGCGCATGCTCTAGAAAGAGCGGACACTGTGAAGAAGATCACATACTTCTTCTCTCGACCATGAAAGACCCTCACTCTATTTTTACTACGCATGCTCGGACTATGTAAATGAATTCCAGGAACTCATTATCATAAACCACCCCTTTCCAGGAAATCTAATGAATATGTATGGTTTGTGTGCATGTAAACTGATGTCCCTTGCTAGTTCGGGGGAGCCCTTATGGTGGAGAATCCCCAGGCTGACCCCAGTGCTGCTAATAAAGAATACCTGCTTAACAGTTATATTGGATTCTGACTGTTGAGTTAATTTCTTCTTTTTAATGGGGATAAAATAACAGGAATGTACAGAAGGCTAAGTAGAAGGAGAAACAGTGTGAACAAGTGAATCCAACAACTCAGTTCTTTCTTCCTCTGAAGAACAGCCCTAAATATATGATTTCAAAATAAATTTGATCTATGGAAAGAACACTTTTCCCATTAGAGAAGTCTTCCCAGTAATATTCCCTGCCTAGGCACACACATCACAGCAGCTCTGTGTTATCTGCTTGTTGTTATCTATATTGTGGCCACTTTTACTAAAGTTTTCACCTGTATCTTGACTGACATCTTTGATAGTGGGTGTTGTACTCCATTAAAGCCCTGCCAAAATCAGTAAGTAGTGGTGGAGTTAATTACCTTTGTTATACTTAAGCACATGCATAGTTTTAAACATGTGAATGAAACCATTGATCTTAATGGAATAAAAAATGGAAGACAATGTTTTCTAGCTGACAAGTAGGTTACAAAGGAGAAGCTAATTTTAGAATTGGTTTAGGTAAGCAAGTAATTCTGGGGTATGGGTATGACAAACTCTAATTAGCACCTGTGAGGAATTAGAAGAGATTTGTAGAATAATAGTTCCACACTGTTCATACTTTAAATAACAATTTGGTCTGAATGTAATTATACATAAGCTTTTGCTTCTCATTAATTTTCTACTTGATTACTAAAGCCTTTGTTCAAGTGTGGAGCAGAAAGAAACCATTAGAAACTGTTTACATTCTGCAAATGATAGCAGAAATTATAAAGGAAATGTATATTTATGAATTAAAGGACATTGATCCATGTGCAAAAAATGTTGTGCCTGAATGAGATTAAATTGTGCTGATTATTTTAATACATAACCACCATAATAAGTGAACTACCAGGCAGGATGGTACAACTTCTTACTGTTGCTTCTGCAAATAATCTATTCTGCCTGTCTTGTCTGGATATAATTTTTCACTCATAATGCTTGCTAAAGTGCCTTATTTGCAAATCTCTCCTTTAGGCTTGGTAATTGCAAATTATGTAAAACTACTAAATATATAATTATTAAAATTCTTATGTAAAAGTATTTAAATACACTTTAAAGCCAAATAAGATTATTTTGTTTAGTCTTTTCTTGCAAACTTTGAAGCTAAACCTTTAAAATGGTTCATGAATCATCAGATTTCTCATCCTTATGGCTGCATGTGTGAACCCAACCATAATTGACTGTTCTCTCCATAAAGCGATTTACCTATATATTATCTGACACACAGGTATAGTTAGGAAGAGTTGGACAAATATGAAAATTCCCCTCTATTCCATTGTAGACTACCAGCTGCAATTGATGGTTCCAAAATATTTCCTTGCGATTCACATCTTTCCAAGGGAGAGATATACTTTTTGCATTCTTTGTAAAGTCAGTGTATTTTACTAGGACCCTGTTTATTGGTTTTTTTCATAACCACAATACCTGGTTAACCAAGATGTGGGTGGGTACTTCTCTTTAGATACTGCAGATATATTGTGATCTCATAGGTTAGAGCTTGCTCCCTCCTAATTGCTATACAGTTCTGTACATTTGATTCTCTTAATCCCTTTTCTACCAGATTACTTTGCAAAGTGTCCATCATCCCAGAAAGTCCTTTTCCAATTCTCTCCCTGACATTACATAGGAAATCCATTGCCTAGAAATATCATGCGTTTTATCTGGAGCATAAAGGGTGCTTGCTTTTTCCTTTAGAGCCACCTTTCTCCTTCTTTTGCTGTGAATTTAACTGTGAAGAGTGAATTAGAAGTAAAACAGGATACCACAGGCTTTTGGTGAGAAAGATCTCACGTGAGTTTTCTCTATGGCTCACTCTCCTCCACATTCTCCCAGAGGAGAACTGAAAAACCTATTACATTCATTATGAGCTTCTGGGCAAAGATTTAGGTTCACAACAGAAGGAAAAAAAGAACACACAACAAAGAAAACATTTCTTTGTTTAGGTGCAAAACTGTCTCCCCTTTTTCCTCTCCTGCAGAAAAAAAATGGCATGGAAAAGCTTCATAAAAACAATCAAACATTCTAGATGGAAATCAAGAAGGGTACCACTGACCAAATCTCTCCACTTAAGATGCTGTTGGTGTGAATGAAAAATTTTTAATTAATTTTAGGTATCTATAGTTAACTACAGTGAACACATTACTATGTTCAGCCAGTTGCCTTTCACATCTTTGTCAATCCCACAGAACCCAAAATTCACTTAGATTTTAAAAGGTATGACTTGCTTTAATCAGATGACTCTTTTGCTATGGAATCCAAGAAATGCCCAGATAAGGGCAAGTTTAAATATGAGTTTAAAACTCTAGCCCATTCTAAAAGTTAATTCCGCAGCTTAATGTTTTACAAAGTTGCTCCTTTGCATCCACATGGGCAAAGAATGTAACATGGTTTATGCACTTACAATTGAATATATAGCCTTTGAAATGCTGATTTTCTTCTTCCTTCTCACAACAGGAAGTCACTGAATTTTTTGATGTTGCTGAAACTCCCATGGAAAGCATTTTACACTGCTGCATTTGCAGGGGATGAACATGAGCTTCACTTATATATTCAATGTTGTAACTACAGCGAGACAAAAAACCCAACCAACCAACCACACTCACCTCCCATTATTATCATCTAGACTAGAGCATAACAGAGAAATGGTTCAATTAAGTCATCCTTCAAAGCAGACTGAAAATCACAGGTTCAGGTAGAAATGGCCAGTCTCTATTACCACAGTATTTTACAGACAAGCATTCAGTTAAAATGCTACTTAAACTCCAAGCTGTGGGGGTTAAAGCCCAACATATGTGGAAGAAAGGTGGGGAAGGGAGAGGAAGTGGTTTTGACAAAACATGCAAAGAAATATTTTTTTCCTGATAGGGGGAATATAAACCATTGTAGTCAGAGAACATAAGAGAAAAGAACTTGCGCAAAGACAAGGGGTCTCCAAATTGGGAAACACCAGGTGTCGATAAAGTTGCTAGGTTACTATCTCTTGGGTCTGAGCAGAGACTTCCTCTAGCCCTTGAAGAGACATAGGTAAGAGATAAATCCCCCCGAATTCCGGTACAAGCTGACCCAGGGGTTCAGATAAGGAGCAGAGAACAACTGAGACTGCGCAGAAGGACAAGGTGAAAAGTTCATTGGTGAGGAAGATGAGGTACTTCATCAACGAGACCCCCGCCCAGGAATTTACGACCACTGCCCAGGACCTGAGGAACCCAGGACGCATGTGCAGGAGGGAGGAACCTAATTACCATACGAAGCGGGGATAGATCATAAATATGTATAGGCGCTTCATGAATAAACAATACTTTGTACCATATAAGCAGGTCAAAGGCTACGGGAAGGCACGCACGCCTGTGGTGGAGCGATCCCCCGTGCGTCCAGTGCTGAATAAACATATCTGCTTTACAACTACAAAGTTGTAGAGTTCTTTTCTCCGCAAGTCATTTCCATCTGAAGCTTCAGCTTCTGTTTTGAATTTCAGCCTAATCTAAACAATTTTCACCACAATTTCCAATTAATCAAGCATCCAACACTCACCATCTCTCAACAGTCTTTCATTCTGAACACAAAAGAACATATTTAGGAATGATTAAGCAGGTGATCTTAGTCAACTCTTGTGAGTAATCTCCCTTCCCCTCTGAATGAGAAAATCACTCTGAGTGGTATCAGCTGCCTGTATGGATGTGAGAAGACCATCATTCTTGCATTTCCAAGGAAGGTTGGAATATATACTTTCTTCTCCTTCCTACATACCTTCTAATATTTTTTTTTTTTGGGGTTATTATTAAGTGGTTTTATTTCCTTTGGTTGTTTGCAGCTCATTTTGATTTTAGTTTGTACTGGATCTGTCCACCTCTTGCCAACCACACTCCAAAGGACAACTGAGCATCTTCTCACAGTCACTGAAACTAAGGTATACTATTAGTAGACCCATCATGTGATGACAAAATACCATGTGACTGATATGAGGAAATAAAGATTTTGTTAACAGCACTCTCTCTGTGAGCTCTTAACTAGAGTTTGAAAATTTCATGACCAATTTTGTAGATGGGATGTTATCAGGAGATTAAGTGTTTTTATCGAAGTTGAGAAAGGAGTGAGAGCATCAGGAGTAGAAGTTGGGTCACCTCGCTATTTTCATCTTACAAAAATAAGGTCAGTTGTTGCTTTGCACCAGTGACCCCACAGGAAGCTTGTTATGGCAGAGAAACAGCTATTTTGTACATTTAAAGAAAGCACAGCAAAGTGCAATCATTTATTTCACTTTGGCCTTTTAGTAAAAACAAGCAAACAAAAAAATACTGTCTTACAGAATTGTTCAAAAGGAAGAAAACTGTACCTCACCAGCCAAGTTGTTTCAACTGGAGAAAGGCAGCACTGTTCCATCAGTTAGTTTAGCTGGGTTTACTTTGCTGTACTTTTTGCAGTTGTATTTAATTGTTTTTCAGATGTCTTTTATCTCTACATTTCATTGTTTTCAGAGTGATTTGGCCTCCCCTTCTCTTCTTTGCTCATAGGGCAGCCTGTCCATTTTAGACAGAAATGTGTTAGTAAAGAATTTACCCTCAACAGGCTTTTGACAGATTAAGGTTGATACCAGCAGACACTTTTTGTTTGAGTGCTACTTTTTCAGTTCAAAACTACCCCCTCAAATACTCCGGGAATTTCATTTTTGATCCTGGTCCTTTGTTGCTGCCACACCAGCCTGCACATGGTCTCTCCCCTCAGCCCTTTCTTTCTCCTCTTTTATGTTTCCTTCTCCTGTGACCTGTTTTCAGTTCCTTATTGACCCTTCAGGCTTTCTCACCCTATCATGCCTGCCTTATCTCACACCTTCTTACTGCAACACTTTCATTGTTGTCACCCTGAAGGAATGATTTGCTACCACATTTAATTGCTCTATGTTTGTTATTCTGTTGCTTACCAGTGGAGAACTGACCCAGTGTTCATTTGTGTATTCTCCAGGCTGTCTACAGCTATGGCCATCCTTTCTGGATAAAGTAGTCCTGCTGGAATACATATTGATTTTAGTGGCAGGAAACAATGGGATTAGGTGCATAGCAGTGAGAACGTTTCTCCCCTACAAATCAAGTACATGCCTCACCTAAATGAACTTTACTTGCTCACACAGCTGTAAAGCCTCAGTGTTGCCCAGGGCCACTAGTCCTTAGAATTACTTACCTCCTACAGAAGTCTTTTTTCTAATGAAGATGAGACCCAGTTGTGGGCAGATGATCAATGTCTAGAATTGGGAATTTGCCCTGAGGGCTGTCCTCACCTTGAAGTCTTGCTTTAAACACATGGTAATGTTGGCCAGGTTCTTTTTCCCAGTCGTTTGAGTGAGTCAATCTATATTTCAGTTCCCTCTCAGCAACTCCTCCTTCTCTGACCTTTGTGATTTTATTTGAGGGAAATCAGTATTTACTAAAAGGCCTCAAGTTCAAAAGGTTTAGCAGAAAAGAAACTGAAGCAGTTTCTCTATTCTAAGGCTTCTAATAGCTTTTAAGACTTACACAAATCTTTATTGTTGTAGAAACAACTGTAGGACCCAAGTTTTCCTTAACTACTTTTTTCATCATATTACAGGTTCTTTTTTCCAAATACAATAACCATCATTCCATCATTATAGACTGAAATACTGATTAATATTCCTGCTGTAAGTTTAGAGTCTCTCCTCCTGTCTAAGAACAGGACTTAATTTTGACATGCACCTGAACTGTAAGTGAAGGGTGATTAACTTAATAACATTTTCACCTTAGAAAAAATCTAGTATTATGAATCATTGTCTGAGAAATCTGTCATTCCATTTTCCATCATTTATTAAAAGGCTGGCTGATTTAAAACCAACCCATTTGGCTTTGCCCGGAGTCAAATTTTTTTACTGTTATGTCCTGTATTTCAAAGGGTTCTGAATTAGTTTAATAAGGAATGGTCATTTTTTTCATGTGGCTATTCTTAACATGCTCAGGCTTTTTTAATTATTTTTTTTTTTTTTAATTTTGAAAAGCTTATATTTTATCTTGAAAATCGGATTCCCTGTTCTTTAGGTAAAATATTTGACATAGATGTTACAGAATATAAACAGCGATCCTAATTTTGGGCAGAATTCAAGAAGGGAAAATCAGGAAAGCATTAAAAGATAATTCAGCTGCAGCAACACCATATTTCTTAGCTGCAAAGTGTTCAGTGAAAGAACTTAGACATTTCCATGTGTATGCCACAAAGTGGTGTTTCAGTTGGCAGTCCAGTACTGAGTTTCACTTTCAGTTTGTGAAACTCAGTACAAGGGATGTGGCTGAGATGGTGTTGTGGCTGGCATTCAGATGTAATGTTTTACTAGGACCTTACAGTAAAAAAGAGTTCAGATAATGCAGCATTTGGACACTGGTGGAGCCTATGTCTCTAAACTTTTGTGGGTCACTGCCGAAAAGTTATCTTTTTAGAAATTCAAATAACCCAGCATTCTAGCAGAAACATTGATGGGATTTGGACATTAGATCCAATGTGGATGTGCTGCTTTATGGGAGCTTGGGTACGTAATGTTCATGGTTTTCTGTGATTACTTACATCAGAGATTTCAGGGAATGCTCTTTTCATGACGTGTGTATTAATAGATATCAGAGGTCTGTAATAAAGATCTGGACTTGTCTGGGAGCAGGTCCCAGAAATAGCTAAATCAGAAGAATGACATTTTCATTTGAGCAAGTGGACTCATAGAATCATGGAATCATAGAACAGTTTGGGTTGGAAGGATCATCCTTCCTGCCATGGCCAGGGATATCTAGTGATCAGGTTGCTTAAAGCCCAGGCCAACCTGACTTTGAGCACTTGCAATGATGGAGTATCCACAGTTTCTCTGGGCAACCTGTTCCAGTGTCTCACCACCTGCATTGTACAGAATTTCTGCCTTATATCCAATGTAAACCTGTCACCTTTCAGTATAAAACCACTACCCCTTGTCCTGTCACTAGAGGCTCTGGTAAAAAGTCTTTGTCTTTCTTATAATCCTCCTTTAAGTATTGAACAGCTGCAATAAGGTCTCCTCAGAGCCTTCTCTTCTGCAGTCTGAACAACCTCAACTCAGGCTTTCTTCCTAGGAGAGGTGTTTCAGTCCATGGACCATTCTCATGGCCTGCCTTTGGACCACTTTAACAGGGCCATATCTTGTGCTGGGAACCTCAGAGCTGAAGGCAGTACTCTAGGTGTGGTTTCATGAGAGCAGAATAGAGGGGGAGAATCGCCTCCCTCCACCTGCTTGCCAAGGTTCTTTTGATGCAGCCCAGGATACAATTGGTTTTCTGGGCTGTGAGTGCACATTGCTGGCTCACATCTAATATTTCATCCACCAGATAACCCCAAGTCCTTCTCTGCAGGGCTGCTCTCAATCCACTCATCCCCCAGTCTGTACTGATACTGCGGATTGCCCTGACCCAAGTGCAGGATGTTGTATTTGGCCTTGTTGAAATTCTTGAGGTTCACGTGGACCATCTCTTTTTGTAATTAGATACTTTACCCGCTGTGGAGTTTGGGTCTGAAGTTTGCACATCTTTATAATATTAACTAGAGATGTTTTACCTTGTGCTTGTCTGTTTTGACCTCAGGTCTGATGTTTTCAAGATATTTCTGGGTTGTGTGATTTTTTTGATGTCCCGGTGAAGATTTTGAAAATCCAAGGGCTTTTAGGGAGATGAAAGAAGTTTGTTGCCAAAATTATAAAGACGCTCTATTCTTCTGAAACCTCATGGCCCAGTTAACTCCTATGCAATATTTATAGATAATATAAACTTTAAGCACAGAATTCTAATCTCATGTTTATCAAATGCTATTGATGATGCCTGTGAAATATGTCCAAATCAATTAAAAAAATGAAGCTAGTGATGATAGCTGTTGACCAGATCGTTCCCAGGGTTAAATCATGTCACACCTAGGGTTTTAAAATGGTTACAACAATGATTGAACACAAAACCACATTCTTTTAGGAATAAAATGTATGAGTGCACTTTAGCATGTAAGACATTTTATGTAGTTATTTATTTTTAACTCAGCACAAAAAGCCTGACAGCCCACCTCTTTTGGACAGCATATCTCCTGTTGTATCTCATAGATAACTGCACTTCAGGTGCAGCAACTGTCTGTAAAGCTTGATAAGGAGGCAGATACCAGTGCTGGAACCATCTTTCATGGTTTTTTGGGACTGAAACTAGATACATTAGTTATTCCACTGATGTAGACTTGCATGAAGGGAAATTATTTCTTTTGCTTGGACCAAGGAGCAAGTGGGCAGTCACTTTAATCCAGTCTTGCAATAATTTACAGCTCAAAGGAAAATAAGAGAAGATGAGAAGAGCTTGATTTATATACTCTGTGTGCAATACAATCAAATGCCAAAAAAAAGGTGTCTGTGCAGTCAGACCTGCGCCCTAACGGTGTTTGCATAAGTGCTGATTTGACTGGCTTTCAGAAAAAGGGAAGGTCCTGAGAAATTGCTTCTGGCTATATACTATATACTAAAATACTATACTCATTATACTGTATACTGAAATACTATACTCAATATATTTAATAAGGTGTGTTCTTTAAGGAGACTAGAGCAATGAGTCTTGAATGTTTTAAAAGGACTTATATCTTTGCAGTGGAGTTTAACAAAGGTTCTGAGCTCATGCCTAATTCCAGTATTTCAAATTCAGTTTTCAAAATGAAGAAGTTTGTACAAATGAATGGTACAAATTTTTTGCATTTCCTGAAGTTCCGGAATCTGAAGTTACACTAATTTAGAGAGACATGAATATCTAAATGTCAATCTCATTTTTGGAAAAATAACTTATGCTCCTAACTGACCCAAAGACACTTTTGAAATTTGATCCTTGGACAGATCAGATGAGTGGAATGAGAAGTGAACATTTTCTTTCTCCATGTTTCTCTATGATTAGTGTGTTCTGTACAATATGTTATCTGACAACATCAGTTTGAAGTATTACTCTCATGTTCATTTTTGTCTGGTCATTTGTTCCCCTGGCTATTAAGTGTGTGTAGTGTATAATTACAAACAGAAGAACAAATTGCTTAAAATGTACTAAGTAGCTTTGAATTGTTCCTGCTCACAAAAGAAGCAGGTGAAATAACAAATTAGTTTTACCTCTCCCCCAGAAAAATGTCATTATCTATATGCACAAAATATCTAGGGGGAAAAGAAAAATGGAAGAGTGTAATTATGGCAAAGTTATAACAAGCTGAAATGTCTTGTCACTGCAAACAGACTGTCTAAGGGCTGCATTGGGAAACATTAATATTTAAAGGTATTCTTCAGGACATTTCCAGCAGCTCAGTGTGAAACATCTTTCTCTACTTAATACATAAATATTTTAAGATGTCAATATTTTGCACACATAGAGAAACACCTTAACTCATTGCAGGAATATCAAGGGTAAATGTCTTTCCACACTCACTGTACTGCCAAACTATTGGATTTCTAAGAGATATTTTAGGCATAGGAGAACTCACAACAGATGCATCTAATTTCATTTCAGGTTCTAATGTAGCCATGACTTTTAAAAAATCCTTCTAGAAAGTCAGTATCTGCAAGTCTGGAGCAAAATTAACAAACCTACGAGAAGAAGTTCTTACATGAAATTAAGGAAAATGAAATAGGCAAATAATCTTTTTAACAATGAGGTACAGCCATTTTGTTTCTTGATCATTTATTTATTTATTTTAAGGAGTAATGATTGACTTTGCTAGGGCAGACAGCTTGTGGCAACTTGGAACACAATGCATCAGTCACAAAGATCAAGTGGTGTGTAAGTTTTGAAATTCAAGCTGATTTGTGTACTATGTTACCCTTTTTCAGGCTCTGCTATCCAGGAGGAAAGGGATGCATATACCACATATTTCATAATCTGATCTGTGTGCTTACTCTATGGATTTCTTTCTATCAGTCTCTTTATGACATTCATTCAAATACCTGAAACATGTCTAGAAAAACATTGGTTTTGTCATTGTTCATTAAGTACCTCATTCAATCATATCCAGTTGTGGAAATTGATGCAATCTTCACTGACATAAGGATATGTTTATGTAGTTTGATACTAGAGAACCAATCTTCATTATGTTTGCCTGTTGAATAAGACAATATTAGCTTTTACTTGCCTGTAGTCTGCACATATAATTCCACTGGAAGATTAATCAACAATGAAATACATAAGGTGGAGAACAGTACTTCAGTGAAGGATACGAGACCAGAGAGTCACAGGTATGTAAGTCAACAATGTCTTGCTTTTGAATGATATGGGAGAAACTGCAAATGCCATCTTGGGATATAGAAATGCAAGAATGATGCCAGCAACATGCAGTAATTTGCTATAGGCTTGTTCAGGCATTAGTGCTAGGGCTTTTTGTGCTTACTGTCACCACACTTGGAGAAATATTTGGAATGGTTGGTGCTAGAACAGCAAAGAGAATGAACAGTGATCTAGAAAATATGACCAAAGAGGGGAGGCTGGAGGTATTGGAGTTGCCTCATCTAGATCAGAGAGAAAATTAGGTCTTCAAATATTAAAAGAAAGCTGAGAAATATAAGCAAATTTCTTCTTTTTCTATGCTTATTCTGTGGAGGACAAGGTGTAGCAATCTCAAATTAGAGCATAAGAAAAGATGGTAGGCATTAGGAAAATATTTTCAGCTCTGAAATGGATTGCCTGTGATGCTTTCTGAGCCTTATCATTGAGCAGGTTTAAAAGTAGTGTTAGAAAAATGTCCTTCAATAACGATTGAGATAGCCTTGGGCAAAAGGATGGTTTGGTTGACATTTGGACAGTCCACCCAGTCTTTTTTTTATGTGGTTACATTGCCTGAAAATTCAGAACTAAAACCAAGGTCTGTTATTTTTACCCATCTGCACTATTAATGTTCTGTGGGTGTTACCTTCCATGGTTTGAAGTGTCCTGCGTTTGGTCAGAGTAAGCCCTTAATATTATTCAGTTCCCATTTCAATGCCAACAAAGAAATTTTTGCAAAGAGGGGTTAGGTTTCTAAATATCTAGTTCTACAGAATGCCTGGAGGATTTCCTCAGGACAGAAATAACATTCAGCAGATTTAGTGGAATTTCCCTGGGATAAGGGTAAATAGGTAAAGGAACTGATCTTGACAAGATGTTTACCCCCAATTCTCTAGATGATTGCTTCAGCTCAGGATAGAAGTTTAGAAAAATAAATTTTACCCCTCTTCAATAAAAAAAGGTCCTCCTTCATATTTATCTATTCAGTTTTGAACCTGGTTTCTCTATTTTATCACCTGAAAGACAAGTGTCTACATCACTTTTATCATCTCCGAGCAGCTTACTATGGGATGTGCTACTGAAAAGTTATATGATTAACTATAGCTGTAGCATTGCGTGTTAGGGTGGAGGCTCATTCTTGTCAACTCAGGAGAAATGGCAAAGCTATGGAAAGTAATGCACATGTCTACTTGAAAATATTGCAGAAAGTCAGAGTCCACTTGTATCCTAGTAGGAAAACTCACTTCAGGTTAAAATCATTTTAGATATGAACAGTTAGTATCACTCTAATTAAGGAAAGTAATTGTGGTTGCTATCACATGTGACAGTTATGATTCCATCTCAGAATAGCTTCAGAAATCTAAGGAATTGCGAAGCAATCCGCTGGGGTCAGTGGAGTTCCTCTGGTCATTCTTGCCAGAGAGTCTTACCCTATTTGAGGACCTGCTTGTTAGCAGCAGTGAAAATGGGGCTTGAAAAGAACTGGAATATCAAGACTTTACTGTTTTACAGATGTCATTGCACATCTTTCTCATGTATTTAACATATTAAAGCTTTATCCTGAGGAGGGAAAAGGATGAAAGTTCTTGGTGCCATGGATGTTATCAGACATCTTCTGCAGCATGAATTATGCAAACTGGCTCTTTCACTCTTCCTTGAATCTTCAAAATGTGGGTTTGATTGGGTTCATCTCATGTTATGCATGGGAGGTGGTGGGACTCCTAAGGGATATTCCTATAAAACTTCATTCTTCTTTAATGGTCAGAATTTAATTCAGTAGAGATCCCTAAAGTATGTGATTTTGAGCACTTGTATTTAGAGTTTATTCAGTTGCTATAATGGAGTCAATATTGTCGACACTGTATTATGCTGTGGACACTAATTAGATTTAACACCACCAAACTCAATTAGAAGCAATTAATTCTCACTATTATTTCAGTAACAGAAGTATACAAATATAATGAGAATATACTGAGAAGCTCTGAAAACCTGGGTAGCCATTACCGGTTAAATGCACGTTAGTGTGGCAGTAACTGTCTGGATTTCCCTAGTTACCCCCGTATGGTCTGCCTAAGTGTTCTAGAAAGACTATTATCCTTGATTAGTTTGAAAGCGCAGAAAATTCATTACCCTCCAGGAAGCCAGAAAGTGTTTAAAAGCTTTTAATAGCTCTCATAAAAAGAATAAAATTAGAGGCCACCATGAAAACATTGAATAAGTGACCAACATACTCCTGCCAGTAGAGTTTTCAGACTTATCTATTGACAGGGAACATTAACAACAACTGGAGTATTTTCACGGAGAGCATAGTGTATGCATGAAGAGATGACACTGATTGCGATTGGATGTTGCAAGATGAAGCTGCTTTCCACAAAAGAACGCCAAGAAACCTCACAGATATAGAAAAGGATTATCTAAAAGGTTATTTAAATTTTGTTTATGCAACATGATGAGTGTCTCCAATGTCTAATTTAGATAGGATCTTTGATTTTTTTTAATTCTATTTAAACTGGGATTAGCTGTCTTTCATTGTAGCTATGCAGTTTTTCCTCAAGCTAGCCTACAGTACCTTGAAGATAATATATCTCAAAGTTATCTTTTCTTCATGCTTTATGAATTTTCCTAATAATGAGATAAAGAAAGAACTTGTCCCATGTTTTGTAAACTGTGTGCAGGACAGATATGTGGTAATGTCAGACAGCCTTATATGACCTTCCTGGTTCTTTATTTCCTAAAAGAAGCATGAAGGGAAAAATCAGAGTGTGACATGTTGTTCTGTAAGGAAGAAGCAGGTAGAACTGGTTGCCTGTGTTAATCTGTGTGAGAATGAGGAACGTCCCTGCTGGTTGGTCAGTCTATGAAAATCTGAAATAGCTGCTGGAAAAGATGCTGGATTGGCAGGACCTCTGTACAGAGATGACCATATAGAGCTACACATTTGTCATGGTTTGAGCTCAGAGGGCAACTGAGCACCACACAGCCACTCACTCCCCCCTTCCCCCCCAGTGCTGAGAAGGAGGGAAGCAAAAGACTCAGGAACTTGAGATAAGGACAAGGGGGGATGATCTCATCCTTTAAGGCACAGGCAAAAGCCAGGCTCATTAGGGGAAGAAAAAGAGAACCTAAATTTAATACAGACACTAACAACAACACTACTTAACAGACAGAGTAGGACTGTGACAAGCATTACCACATCTTGAAAACACCTTCCCCCATCCCCCCCTTCTTCCCGGGCTCAGCTTTGCTCCCGATTTGTCTACCTCCCCTCATCCAGTGGCGCAGGAGACAGGGAATAGGGGGTGTGGTCAGTTCCACCACTTCTTCCACCTCGGGGAGGGAGGGGGGCAGGGGGGAAATTCTGGCATTCTTCCCCTGCTCCAGCACAGTTCCCCTCTCACAGCAGACAGTGCTCCACAAACTTTCTCCCACATGAGTCTCTCCCAGGGGCCGCAGCGTTTCCCATGCTGCTCCGGTGTGGGTCACCCCCATGTGTTGCAATCCTCCCAGCAACGAACTCCAGCAGCGGGGGTTTCTTCCCATGGGGTCCCGGCTTTCTTCAGGCGCAGCCACCTGTCCCAGCATGGGGCCACCCACAGGCCACAAATTAGCATCTGCTCCACTGCAGACCTCCATGGGTGGCAGGATGGGGCGACCCTGCCATCTGACCATGGGATACAGGGGAGTCTCTGCTGCGGCACACCTCGCCCCCCTTCCTCCTCCATTCTTCCACTGACCTCAGTGTTCACACTTGCAACTTCTCCTCACAACTCCCACAACTCCTCACAGGTTCCCCTTCTTAAATATTTTATTGCAGAGGCACAGCTAATTGGCCCAGCCTTGGTGCAAAGGTGGGTCTGACTTGGAGCCAGGGGAGCTTCTCAAAGCTTCTCACGGGGGGCCACCGCTGTAGCCCTCTCTCCTGCTACCAAAACACCCCCTCCACTCACTCAAACCAGAACACTGAAGTTTGCTTTAGTGATCAGCAGAAGGGAATTTTTAGAAACTGGACCACTGAAGATGCTACATGACCTCTGTCAGCTTCCCCCTCTCTGGCTGCTCTGCTATCTCCCTCTTTTTCCTTATAGTTACCATAGTGAACTCCCTTTTTTGACCCCTAATGCTGTTCATGTAATGTGTTGGTGAAGATGAGGGCAGTGGAGAACAGGGAACACAGATATTCTCAGGATGCTAAAGGTATATAAAAGGTGCACCATGGATGAGATGGATAAGCAGAACAAAATGTCCTCATGGTTTTAGACAGTTCTTTTCAGGTTTTGGATGCCCACTGGATGAGTGTATGATGTTAGCAGTCATCTTTGAGTTCTTCTCTGTATGTTTTCTAAAAGTCTCAACTGCTTCCAAAATATAGACATCTCAACTGGTGGTTCATGTTCCTGTACAAAATAGTCACAGAAGTGGCTGGAAGATGGAATTAAATGGCTCTGTGCACCCCAAAAAGAATCAGGATATTTCAGAAGTGAAGTGAAAGCAGCTCTTGGAGTTTGTGACTGAATTCAGAGTACCCCTGTGGTACCACCATGGAATTGCCAGCATCCTTCACTATTTCTGAGGAGAACAAAACTTTATTTCATCTACATGTGATGCCATATATGCTCCCACCTTCCTAACAGTAAGCATATGTCCTCGTCTGTGTAGTGCTGAAACAGGAGAGAGTGGGAGAACTTACTGCGTGCACTTAAATATTGTGCAGCATGCTGGATACACAGAACACCAATGTTGTTTAAAAAGATTACATCTCTGTCAGATCCAGATGGCGACACTGAACTGGCCTCCACCAGTGGTGACACCTTACTGGACCCAAGTAGGGTCGGATACACAAACACAACACATGCACAGATGATCAAAAGGCTTTTATTACCTCAGTGTCCCAGGAGGGGTTCCCCAGTATTACCAGAGTGAGGTAAACAGCAAGCGGAGAGATCCCTGGCAGCGCAGAGCAATGGTCCACAACAGAGAACGAGGGCCATGAGCTTATGAAGCTTTTATATGAGAATGCACATACGCAATATGTGACGAGCTGGCTAGTGGATAGCCTTTCAGGTGGACACGCAAAAAGTGCATGGCCAGCTGCAGGCAAAGCACGTGATGGGGAATCCCAGCCAAGGGCAGCATAAGCAACAATGTGCTACAGTGTGAAATAGAAATCTCCCCTGCCTTAACAAAGCATAAAGGGATTTATTATAAAGAATCTAGGAAATAGCTATACTGACCTCCATCACCTATCTCCTTGCCATTCTTCCACATGTAACCATACAATCTCCAGGCTTACAGATGGACAAGTAAATTCCCTCAGCACTTCTTAGAGGTTGCATTTGTGTATTTTGCTATCAGTTCACTGCAGTTGTACCATTTTGAGACAAAAATATGGATGCTTGATGGACTTGCATTGCAGATAAAGTAAAAAAAAAAAAATGCTTTGATTGCTCCTAGGCTTGGAGTCCCAGGATTGTTCAACTTTTAGACTATACTGGTATTCAGGCTGCTATAGAGTGCTACTTACTTAGTGAAGTCTTCTTACATGAAGATCCATGGTTATGAGGCCCAGTTCATTCTTACTTCAGGAACTGGAATTCCTCCTGTTGATTTAAATGGCATTATGTATGTGGGCCAAAATGAAGAGTCCAGGAGTAGTGGTATCATGGAGAAGCAGGGAGTCAGGGAAGTAGGTGAAAGTCCTAAGGTGGTGTTTTCATGTGAAGCTAACTATAGCCAAAGGGGAAGGAACAGAGACGGAGCTGCTGTCATCCATCCTGTGGATCAGGATGTATTACAAGTAGTAAAGCAATTTATACAAAAAGACCAGAAGGGGACATTTATACTCCATAGTTAACCAGTGTGCATAAAACCTTAACTCAGGACAGATATCCACTCCAGTAATTGATACTCACACAATCATTTTTCAAAGAACACAATGTAATATCAGAGATCTTTTTTCCTGTCTTCTGCTAGTGAGTACTACTCTGGGAATGGCAGGAAAACAGTCTTTCAAAGTCATTTATGTCAGCTATGAAGCAAATGAGGCAAAACTGTGAAATGAATTGAAACTTGTTTTGCAGCTGATCAGTCTTTCATTCGTCATCTTCATCTTTGAGATAAAAGGCATGGGCAGAAATAGGAAAGGAAGGAGACGATTAAAGTCTAAGCAGAGAGTCTGCCTTGGCCTGTGGTAACTATCAGCTCCCATCTATTTGCCCTGATGATGGAAGCATCACTGTAACCATACATAACCCACCAATGCTGTAGGAACACAATTTTGGAAATGGGGTGCTTGCAATTATTTTATAGCCAAAGAAGAAAAAATGCCCCTGCAGCTTAAGGTGAATGAAAATCTGTGTAGAGCTGAATATCGTTAAGAATGAATTAGGATGTTCTTTTTCATTGTATTTTAGATGTCAAATTAAAGTCTGCAGGACCCTTGTGTTATACTCATGCCTGAGATTACCTGATGCCATAAAACATGATGACACAAATATTGCTCATTTATGTCACTATAAAGTTAAGTTTATAGTGGTACAATCAGTACTACCATTTATGCTATCTAAACTCAGCATTACTAATTGTATCACCATAAAGCTATTTTATAGTCATATAAACAGTACAGATAATGCTGTCAGACATCAGTATTAATGCTGCAAATAAACCTACAAACACTTTATCTGGATATCTTTTATGATGCTAATATGCAAACATTAGGGGCAAGCTCCATTGTAATCTGTGATCCTGTGGCCAGATATTTTTATCACTAGAGAATGAGACAAGGGAGTGCCCTTGCACTTTCCTCTGGCTGAAATATTTATTACCACATTTGCTTTTCATAAATGTCTGACTGTCGCATCTCCAACTGGGGATGTGCATCTCTAAAGGCAGGTCACACTCTGGGGACCTGGAATTTCAGTTTCTGGGTGAGGACCTGGTATAATTCTGTAGGTCCTCTTTTTGATGGAAGAGATAGTGTAGGTCTAGTTGGGAAAGTAATCTTTTCTACTAGAGAGTACATTGTGATTTTTGTTGCTTCCCAAGCATAGCAGAAAGCAAAAAATGAAAGAGCCTCTCTGTGAGAGTTAGTATTGTGCCCATTTGCCAGATTCCTGTCTCATCTATTGCCTCCATTAAGTTTCTTGGGTGGGAGAAGTCCTCAGACTTGTAATGGAAGAATAAAAGGGAAATTCTTGTTTCTCACACACTTTTACTGTTAATTTGCAACTCTTTGTCATAAAGCTGGCTTAAATAAAAAGTATCCAAAGACCATGATATGTTATATCTATCCAGCAGCAAAGGCAGTGAGAGAATGAAGGGGTGCAGATGATTATTTTGTGGCTTAAGGGCTATTAAGCTCAGGAATGGATGATACAGTTGCATATACAGTGTGATCACATAAGCCATTTTTCTGTAGAACATCAGGATTAATGAGATTACAGGAAAAAACAAAGGAAAAAAAAGACTAATGCAGGGAGGTCTGCCACTGGTGTCGATTAATCTTGCAAGAAATCCAAAATTCAAATGTTTTAAAGTCTGGGACATACTGAGGGAAACCTCAGGTTTATCCCTTAGGATTCACAGATAAGTATCTGTCTTTTGAGAGACTTTCCTGTTTCTCCCAGAGGTTCGCAAGTGCTGCAAGGGCAAACCAAGAGGGACACCACTCTCAGTGCCATGTTGCAGCTGGGCACTGACTTAGTGCAGTGACGATGGGCCGGCACCCATATCAAGATACTTCATCACTGTTAGTCCTGGCTAGCAGGAGGAAGAGCAGGTTGAAGCAGGGAAAGGAGAAGTGCTCTGAGACTCCAAGACAGGTGAGGAGACTGAGCAGAGATGATTGTCTCTTGTCATGGACTGCGCTGAGAAGTTAGGGTAACAGCTTAGACAAAATGCTTCATTTTTCATATAGCTAAAACGAGGGAGAAGAAATCCTCCCTTGGTATCTGAATGGTTCAAAATTTACACAGGCAGAACCTAGCAGGCACTTGCAGCATTGGTCCTCCTTCAGCCCAACATCGTGATGCACACCAGCCTGGGGAAGAGGAGACCCAGCACTCAGAGACGACACAGGTAGCAAGGAGAAAGCCATTACCACTCCAAATTTCTCAAGTGACAGTACAGCCTCCCTCCAGTTTGGCAATGTAATTGAAGTCTCAAACTTTGCTTTAGAAGACTCTTGGAAATTCAGACATTTCTGAAGTTTTTCCTGTCTGCGGTTCTGTCCTGGGCTGCCAGGTTCTTTTTCAAACTCTCTGCTAAGAAAGATTGGAAAGCACTTTTCAAATGGATGCCTAAGAGGCACTGCAGAGGGAAAAAGATCTCTGCATTCAGTGTCATTCCTGTTTGATATGTTATATAAAAAAAGTGAGATGATACAATGACTTTTTTTAACTCTCCCACAGTATTCTGGGTTTGTGTTCTGCTTTATACCAGAAATGCAGGATGGTGTTCAAATAAGAGAATTTCAAATTTTACAAAACATGTACTGCATAAAAGCGGAGCTCTTGGAGTCAAACCTGGAAATGGTAAGAGCAGAAAGCTTAAGATCTCCAGACCCAGGATTTTGAAACAGTGAAATTCAATGTATTAACCTCCTACTCCAATTTTAACCTAAAGGAGAAATGTCCTACTTAGACCAGACTTAGAATACATGGGGAAAATATGATGCAGTTAAAACAGGGTGCAAGTTGATAGCAGGGTGTCTTGCTCAAGACCTCCTAGTACATGCTACTCTGTGTGCAACCCAGCTGAAAATTCAGGGTGTTTATTTAAAAATTCTACATGGGATGCTGCAGAGACACATTAGTATGGTGCCTACAGTGCTCCTTATAGGGCTGTGACCCTCTGGATAGGTGAAGAAAAAGTGTGGATCTGTAATGTCATTTGGGATTCTCTGTGAAACCCATGGTACGGTGGAGGTATTTTATGATTATAAACATGGAAAAAGAGACTCTCATTGGAAAATGAGATTGGCTTTTAGTCTAGATCTATTTGCCACATGTTTATATGGTATGTATTTCAAAATGTAATTAATATAACAAGGAAAAAGCAATATATTTTTTATACTTCCTATAAAGTAAATTTATTTTTTGTAATTGACTTTCTTTAAAGTAAGAAACTATACATAGAAGGAATATATGTAATCTCTTGATTTGAAAACAGGTTGACAGGCACCACATAAAACTTCCCTTAGATGTTATATTTTTATGTTAGCCACCTTGGTTATTCTTTCTAACCAGGTAAAGTTAATTAATAGAAGCTCTCTGCGTACAATTTAGTCACTTATACAATCACGAAGCACTATTAGGTTAAAGACAGCAGTTTCCTCTTCTGAAATGTGTAGTGATGCTTTGAGTTTAATATGACTTACCATCATTATGCCTGTACTTTGTGCCCAAGATTTTTGGTTTGATTTGAATGAAATGAATTCTCCAGACTGAGACCAGAATATTCACCTTCTCAAACAGGTGAGGAGAGAATTACCCCATAAAATTAAAAGTTATGTACCTTATTAGGAAAAATAAAATAGATAAATATAAATAATATAAATATCTACACACCTAAATACCTTAGGACATCAAGCTAATGCTTTGAACACCAAGAGACGGAAGCCAGAATTAAATAAGCAGGCTTGATAACATCAGATGATTATAGGACATCAGAGGGCACAAGGCAATTTGTTCACTGTGAATCCAGATTGATCTCTACAGTGTTTTTTCAGTTGCATGCGTATACCTACTCCACACTAATGATTTGCAGACTATATTAAGAGCCTTTCATTCCAGAAAATAAGTAGTTCTGCTACTTGAGCTGTGCTGGAAACTGTCTTTTTATGGCTTGTAAAGGGAACGTATATGTTAGCAGAGTCAGTTTCTTGATTTTCCAAATATTTGGTGTGTGCTATTTGTTTATTTGTTTGAAATTGTCTCTCTAGCTGCTGCAATTATAAAGAAATCCTTGAAAATATGACCTGAAGTTAGCCAATGCAATTATATATGCTTGAGCATGCCAACAGCCTGAAGCACTAACTGTGAGAATAGCCCATTTTGGTTTTACATATTAACTCAGATGCCAGTGATGACACTTCAAATGTCAACAACATTAACTGCTTACTTGTTCATTGAAGCATGAAAAGGAGACAATGGAAACAAAGATCTGCATTATCTACTCCAGGTGAAAACTCCTGCTTGGATGGTAGCAGGAGAGCAGTGCTTGGTACGTATCCACACTTAATGTCTTCCCTGGCGGGACAACGTAGGACTTAAAAGCTCAGCAAGATGTGAGATCTACTAAAGGAAAGGCAAAACCAAAAGAGCACTCAGAGACATTTTCTCACATCTTGAATATTCAAACAGTCTATGCAGAACATCTTAGTTTGATTTCTTTGGGGATATCCCATTTACTTAGTTTGAATAAGCAGGCAAAGATAAAGCTGCGCGTTATTTTCTAATTCATCTCCTTATCATCTCTCACCGGTATCTCAATATATGACTTCCACAGATCAATGCATAAAAGATGGCACTGAGCAAGCACACTGTCACTGAGGCCAATCAAATGGTTTCTCAGAAGGTGATACTTTTCCTTATTGTGTGTCAGATTCTTTTTGGTGTCAGAGGTTTGAATAAGGGTCCCGGTGGGGGGCGTTGATTCAGGTAGTAAACAGGACTAGCAGACAGAACTGTCTGCTAAGGGTTTGTATACATTTTGAGTGGGGTCTTCTGAGGGAGACTGATCAGGACCTGAGGTAACACAAAGTTGGGCAGTTGTGCAAAAGTTCAGTTGGCCCACTATGTTGTTTGGTATGTATTAGTTAAACATGTTGGTTTTTGCATTAAAACATGCAACACTTTCTTTTCTTCTTTGATGAAGAGGGTACGTTTTAACTTTCAGACAAAAGATGGTGAACTTCATCACTTGAAGATAAGGCCTCTTCATCATGATGGTTTTAAAGTTGTACTAGGTGAGAGCTAGGCACTTCTCCTGAGCGTAACATTAAAAAAAAAAAAAAAAAAAAAGGTGATTCGGAAATCCCACAAACCTCAGAAACCTCTGCAGAATAGCCTTTATATTTTCCCTCAGCTCTGTGGTATATTTTCCTCAAAGCAGTGAACAAACCCCCTTACACCATCAAAGAAAGGGGAGCAGCAAATACTTCATCAGCTTGGCTTTGGTATTCCTTTTTCTCTCTCAAATGAATTATTTTTCCAAAGTGCCAGGAAATGCTGGGAGGAGGCTTTGTCCCCCGCGCTGTCATGCTGCAAAGTCAGGTCCTTTTTCTTGCATGGTCAGCTCTAGGCTGACTGTTGCTTTTCTACCTTGGGGATCGGTCATGGCGTAGGCACCAGAGACATTCAGCACAGCACATTTAATTCTTTGTGCTGACTCAACTGCCTGCCTTACTGTTTCTTACTGTTGCTCCATCAGTCTCGTCCTCTATGTAGCTATTGATTAGAATGATACTTGACCCTCTTTCCAGCACTCTCTTACTCTGTTCATTTTCTCTTGTTCACTCACTGTCTTAGTTGTTTTACTCTGTCCTTGTTAGCAGTCTTGCTGGGGGATCTTTTGCCAGTGCAGCTGCTCCTCAGAACCATGTATTGGTTTGTGTCTAATTTTTTTTCTAAGCAGACTGCAGTGAATCAGTTGGCTTTCCCAGGCACCCTGTGCAATAAGAAAGTTATTCATGGCAGCAGCTGACCTGCTTTGTAGAAAGCTGAAAGGTGAAGCCAGGAGCTGAGTTTGTTCAACATGATTGAAGAAATCCTGTGCAAGCAGGGGCAGATACAGACACGTGGTTTTGGACCTCTGCAACACATGGTCTAAAGACACCTATTTTGTATATGGGATTGCAAGGTCTGATTTCAAGAGGGATAGTTCCATCTCAAGTTTTCATTAGAGCTCTTTCATATGAGGATCAGTATTTACCATTCTCACTAACCCTGCACCTTCTACACTTAAGGAGTGAAGGAATTAGGCGAGAAAAATAGTCAAAAGCAATCAAAAGGGGAAAGTAACTGATTAAGTTAGTGAACTACCTGGGCAAAGGAGGCTATAGTCTACAGTTTAAGAATAACGAGGTGTAAGGGTATTGGGGCAGCTTATATATGAGATCTGCATCTAGCAGTGCTGAAGTGGGGAAGGACATGCAGTTTAATGGACAGGCCAGTTATGATCACGAATAAGGGAGAAATCAGCAAGAGACTTTATTCACAGTGGATGATATTACCAGATTGTTCAGTGTGGCATTGCAGACAATTTCTTTTTTTGTACATGTGAGAGAAAGTGAACTAAGTAAAACTTTTATTTTTTCCTTTTTTGTAGGCCTATATGAAGTGGGAAGGATGTGTGTTCTTTTCTCACTGATGTGAAGTTCATGGTGCCTCATTTTTTCTCAAGGTAAATTTGAAGGTCCTTTAATTTCTTCTAGGCTTTTTTAGTAGCTGAGAAACATCTCAGTTCCATTGTAGACTCTTCTGCCAATCCTGGGATATGAATGGCTGTGACCATGTCTTACCTGTGATTCTAGCAGACCTTTAAGCAGTTAATCATGTCTCTGTCACTTGGTGATTGCATTAGTATGGCTCCACTGTCTATCTCACCTAAGAAGGGACCATATAGATCTTGTTGGTCAGAAAGCAGTCACACTGCAGTTGGGGCATGATGCATCTAGAGAAAGCTCCCTGTTTCGTTTTTATACCAGTCCGTACATGAGCATATCAGCCTTTTTCTGTGCCAAACTGATTAAGAACAGCCAATGGAAATCTGCATGAGTTGTTATCAACTGGCTCACAAACCATGTGAAGATGTAACATCTAATATATAATGTACAGAGTGTGGCCCTAGCTTATTTTTAGAAAGACTCTTTTGCAGGATCCAGGAACTATGAGAGTACATAAAACCAAACCTAAGATCTTCCACTACTGATCAGAACAGCAAAGGCTGGGGAAGGGACCAGCACATACAGCCCCAGAGACTGGGGTGAAACAATACTCCTGGGGGAAACTGGAAGAAGCCATTCCAGCCAGAGCAAATGAAAATGGTTTTGCTGCTAAGAATTTCTAAGATTATTCCATCTCACTCTCACTGTAGTCTGTCTGAGCACCTTCCAAATCAAACAAATGCTATAGCTAAACCTGCAGGTTTCAGGAATACTCTGGCACTTCTCTCTGTGAACTCTCTGGAACATTTTAGAAAAACACTGGGTTATTTTTTTCCTGTAATTTTCCCTGACTCAACTGGATAGCTCTACCAAGAATTAGCTCAACCTATAATAACTGAATTAAACTAGATCATTGGAGTACATTGACATTCTCACTGTGTCAAAATACATCATCTCCTTTGAAAATCTACTGTCTTTGGCTATCACTGCTGGCCACTGATAGAATCAGAGACAAAATACCAGGCTGGATGCATCTTTGCTCTGATCCAGTGCAGTTAGTCTTATACCAGAAAGCAAAGAGTAACAATGTGAAAAAAGGCAAGCACTGAAGTAGACAACCGAGGGAGACTCTATATTCTCTCCCTGAAGACCTGCAGGTATAGTTCAGTCTGCCTGGGGAAGGATGAGTTGACTTTTGAAAGTTCCTTCTGGCCCTGCAAAGAACAAACAAACATAATCACAGCTCCACAGAAATGTCATTTTTTTTCAGGGATTTTCAGATATGAGTCATGTAACTGAGCCATTATGCTGCCTACTTGTATTATCTCCAGATCATCATAGCTTTTCCTTGTTTCAAATGCTGATGGTAATTTACTGCATTGAAGAAATGGTTTCCGCTGAGCAGAAAACTCCCCTGGGAGATGATTGTTTAGATTAAAATGTAATCGATACAGCAGCAAGCTTATGTGTAATCTGCTGAACTCTGGAGCTTCTGACCAGCACATGAGGCTGTGGCAGCAGAGTGGAGTCTGACAGCTATGCTGGGCCCTCGATCTGGGCAGGATGTTGATACCCATCAGTGAGAATGGTGGAAGCAAGGGCACATACGCATGTCCACAAGGAGAGCAGCTAAAGTCACGTCAGCTGCATTCAACATGCACAACAAAGTCAATAGCTCAGTGATGTTGTTCTGACATCAGCATCACAGGGTTGAAACATGGCCAACTGAAAGCAAAAGATTAGTACAGAGGCTACAATCATTCCAGCACCACTTAGCACAAATGGGTAACAATCAATCTTTGCAGTACGTCTGCAGAATACTTATCAAAAATTAAATCCTTGCCTTGCTGAAATCAGTGAAAGCTTTATTTCTGACTTTACTGAAGCCTGATTTCTCCCTAAAATTACAAATCTTTATCTGTTTTGTAGATGATTTAGAAATACATGCCAGAGGGTGGGCATAAGTATTGGATTCTGTCCTAGAGATGGGTAGACTTCTCTAAATTTTGCATGAATTTAAGACTCTTACAGAGTTTTGTTCATTTGCCTATAAAGAGAGCTCTTCATTACAACTTACTCGTGTTTTCTTTTGAAGCCTATTATAAACTCACAGGTGAGATATAAGGTATTCAGATACCAAGTACATAGATTCAATTCTTTTTTACTTTTTCCCTCAGACATAGTGATAAAATGCTGATAAAGGGGAAAGAAAAGTATCTGTTCAATTTGAGATATGGTGATTGTGAATTTGAAAATAGGAAATAATCAGACTCCTAGTAACAGGGGAAGGAAGGGTATATGAAAAAGCCAGGAATATGCACAAGGGTAAATGTCCTCTGCGATTTCATCCTGATCAATGGTTAACGTTAACAGGCTCTTGGACTCCCTCTTGCACAGATTAATATTTTCTAATGTAAATTGGAAGAACCTTTTAAAGAGTTTTGCAGATGTTAGTTGTTTTCTTGCCTTTCCCTTGCAAATTCAAAGATTGATAAAAGTTGTCTCTGAGACATGCAATTTCTAACCTTTTGACCACTAGTCACCTGCTCACATACAAAAGTGGTTTAAAAAGACAGCTGCAGCATTGTAGCATGTGTGGATATTTTTACCTGGATCTCAAATTCAAAAGACTGATAAAATTTCAAAAGGCAATGAAATCTAGTGGTGACAGAAAGGCTGGCATTTGCCTTCCCATCACTGTACCTGACAATGTGTACTTTTATATATGCCTGTGTGTTTATTTACTGCTCCCAAAGGCTTTCATATAATACCACACTTGATATTTCCAGATTCAGGAAGCTGCTTCTTTGATCTGGTATTTCTACAAATTAATTTTCTTCTGCTAAACCTGAGTTTGGATTTCTCTCTTTTATAGAACTGGCAAGTTCTCTAGCCGCTGTACACGATAATGGTCTACATCATTATAGAAGCTCGAATAAGCAGAGGCGCAAGAGATTTGTATTGTATGGATGGTTCTGACACAGGCCTCCTCTATTTTTGGACAATAGCTATTAATCTTGTTGTGTCCCTATAAATTGGCATGAATGTCTTTTTCTGCACATTCTATGTGTACTTAATGTTTGTAAATAATTTTCAAGTTACTGAGACTACAGACTGTCAAAAAAGCTGTATATATTTGATCACAAGGACAGTAGAACATGTGGCAACGTGAGTGAGTCTGTGCAAAATGCCATCCTTCCCCAAGGACCATAGTATCATGGCCAAAGAGATTATCCAGGAGTGGGTATGTTTTGTGAAATGGACAAAATACCTATTCCACTGTGTTGTACATCCCTGGCTTTCCAAATACTAACTAACTAACCACCCACTGAAACACACAGAGTGCTTGAGCCAAATGAATCAATAGAAATGCTTTCCAAGGCTGGAAATATAGATTTCCGTGGTGAAACACAGGGCATTTCATACTCTGCTCAGAACAGCAGGGATGCTTGTGTAAGATTATCTGAATTTTCCCCTTGCTATATTTAAAGCAGTGTGACAGCAATATGAGACAGTAAATTTTAGAAAGGTGATGCTGCTGTTCATATCCTGGAATTGGAATCTTTCCTTTCCATGCCAAATCCCCAAGGTCAGAGGATTTGATCACTACTGAGAAGTTTCTTCAAACTCTGGTAGCATCAGTCATTGTCCCGCTCTTGTTTTCTATTCTTGTGATTCCATTGATTTCCATTGATTTGAGTTACAACCATACAAAACTGGTTTAAAGCAGGGGTAATTCAGCTCTTTGCAAGAACATTTCCTTAATTACAGAAAACAACAACATTTTTACCTGAGCTTAAGGTAAACTTTCTGCTTTTTTCAAAAGTCTTGTACCCAATACATGTGTTGCTTCTTCACCTTTTACAGCATTGTAACATTTAAAAAATTTTTTTTCTTCTGAAAATTTACAGGCAAGACCTTATTGCTCTCTACAACTACCTGAAAGGAGGTTGTAGTGAGGTGGGTGTCCGTCTCTTTTCCCAGGTAACAAGTGATGGGACGAGAGGAAATAGCCTCAAGTTGTGACAGGGGAGGTTTAGATTGGATATTTGGAAAAATTTCTTCACTGAAAAGCATATCAAGAATTGGAACAGGCTGCCCAAGAAAGTGGTTGAGTCAACATCCCTGGATGGTATTTAAAAGACCTGTAGATGTGGCACTTAGGGACATGGTTTAGTGGTGGAATTATCAGTGTTAGGTTTACGGTTGGACTCAATCATCTTAAGGGTCTTTTCCAACCTAAACAATTCTATGATTCTATGGTAGTGGTACAAAAGTGATGCTTTGGAGCTTTAGAGCAGCTATGCTCATCATGGATAAACAATGGGAAATGGGGAGTACTAGGATTTCCTTGGTAAACAGCATATTTCGGTTTGACTCCTCTGCAAGCATCTCTTAGTTCAGTAGTTACGTCAATGACATTTGAGATTGAAAGTGCTTTGCTGACAAGGTCATTAAAATTTCAGTTTATTGTTTAAGAATCAATAGAGGAGTATTCAAAGCAGCATTCTGAGGTTGAGTCTCAACAGGGTTAAGAATGGAACTTCCACATCCTTAAATCTTTCTGAGATCAAGGCTCTTTCCTTCTCCTTGAATAAATCTGTTCAATTAGTTGATGAGATTGTGATTTCTTTCTTCTGTACTTTTCTTTTAATAACAGTTTAACATAGGGCTATTCAAACAGTAACCAGCATTCTGTCTGCCCCCATCAAGTAGTCTAGCTTTTGTCTGTGTAGTGATTTATCCCATGAATACAAATGTAAGATTGTGCATGTGATTTTTTAAGCGCATTAACATAACTGTGTTTGTCTCTTGTATTTTGCTTCCTCTGGTTTTACAGCGTACTGTCATGCTAACCAAGCTGAGTCGCATATAAGAAAATAGCTTTATCTCCTTCAAATACCAATCTCTTACAAATGTTCCTGCAAAAAGATGGCTTTTGGAACATCTTCCAAATGAACAGATTTTAGCTCTGTCAGGTTTCAATGGAAAGTAATTTTAAATTTAAATTCCTTTCAGTGCAAACATCCTTCCTGGGTACAAGACAGACTCAAGTGCTGTTGGTCCAGAGTCCCTGAAGATCATTACAATGAGTAAAACCTAAAAAAGGGTTATAGACATGATTCTATCCTTAAGCCCACCCAGCTCAGGAGTCAGGTTCTTGGACCTGCTGAGTTACAGGACTTTACAAAATGTAAAGGATCCAATGTATGACCTCAAATCATAAGAATGTGCTAAGTTTTGCAGTCACACATTGTATCTCGAGTCTGGATCAAAGACCCATTCATATAAGTAAGGAATAGAGAGAGGCTAAAACAATCCCACTATGGGTTTTTTTCATTTCTAAGACTGAAATGCAAAAAGCTCTGTTTTACATCTGCATTCCTATCTACTCACAGCTGCAAGCTACAGCAATTTTAGCATTTGCCACTTACAGTTAGCTGAAGTTCATGTAAAAGTCTGATGACTTCTTAAAATAACAGCATACAGGTACACTAGGCAGGTCCAAAACCAGATTTATCAGACCTAATATGAAGAGAGATCAGGCACATGCATGGAGTGCAGATGCCCTGCTGGTGTGGGACTAGTGTTTGTACAACTTTGTGGCTTTTTAAGGCAAGCCTGGTACATTCTTCCCATCTTGTGTTTCTGGGGGAAATGAAGAAGCCCTGTCAAAAATGTAGCTGAAATGCAGTTATGTGGCAGAAAAATTTATAATGAGTGAGGAGATGGAAAGGTACTTCTGTATTTATTTGATCAATCTAGCTGTGCAGGTGACACTTATTATGGGATAGAGCCTGTGTGACAAAGAGTTGGCTGGGGGAGCTCCTACTTTCTCAAAGAGGTGCTCACTAGAGTGTTTCAAACCAGCTGGAAATTTTCAGTTAGAGTTTGGGTCTTTTTGCAAGGGAAAAATTGAAGCAAAACAGTTTGGTGAGTCAAAGTCAGTTTCTGTTTTTGCTCACCAGCAGTCTCGTGTGATTTGCAGCTTGACATCATCATGCATCTTGTAAGCCAGGTATCCCACCACGGGCTTCCCTCTGGTAGGCACTACCTTTGCTTGTGTCCATGGTGAAAGATACTGGCTACCCAGGGTCATTAGACGCTTCGGGTCCTGTAAGTCCTTGCATTACTGTAGACAGGGATTCAAATATCTTTATATTTGCAGCTGAGGTAAAGATGAAAATAGGCTATGGGGTGACATCCTGTGTATCCTACTAACGGGATCTAGTAAAAACAAAAAAATTTGGGCTCAAATCTTTTGCGAGAGGAAATTTTCTTTCAGATAGCAACCTTTTTGCCTGGCACTTGTCCCTGTGCTGACTGACCGAAGCTTCATTTCCCATCACACTAGGCAAGGGGAAGCATCTTACCCTGCGTGAGCACCACGGCATGTGCTGGGAGAAGTAGCAATGGATTTCAGCTGCAGTTCAACACCTTTGAACAAAGGGAGAGGCAACTTCAATATGGCTATTTCTGAACACAGGGATGAAAATAAAGGCTGATGGGAATGAAATGTTTTGTGATTTGAAAACAAGAAATCAAGAATACACAATATTTGTGTGTGTGTGTGTGCGTGTGTGCAGTAGTCCCCACAACCTGGGAAAAGATAAATTTGAAAGCCAGATGAAAGGTATGCACTAATTATTTAAGGAGAGCTGCATCCAGCAGCTAGTAAGCTCCAAACAGCAGGGCAATTTTCATTTCTTTACACCTTTTGCCCTACATGCATACAAATTGGGGTCAGGGAGGAAGATAGGAAAAGAATGAAGGAGGGGGAACTTCTTTACATACCAGATCTTTATGTACAGTTGTTTTGCTTCCTTCTGTCTATCCCATCTTTTATCAGATTAAACTATTCCTTATTGCTTTTGATGGTTTTTTCCTTGGAGAGGAGTGTCTTTATTAGCCATGATTAGATCAGGACATCCTGCAATTCTTGAGGGACTGAAGGACCTAAGGAGCAGGAGGGGGGTGCACAAAAGAGAGGGGGAAGTCTGTCCCAAGCAAAACATGTGCCTTTTGAAAAGGCATACTACAAACACACATCTCATTATCAGATCAGGAGAGCAAGCACAGCTGCTCCTGTCAGCACAAAAGCCATCAGGTTCAAATAAGCTCTACATGTGTGCAAAGCATGACAATTTTCTCTGATTCTCATCAAGGCCAATCCCAGCTAGTATCTCCTTTTGTTTCTACTGGAGAAGAGTTGCAGCTCCACAAGTAGACTGCTTTTGGTATTTGGGAGACAACCAGGGTCTGGTATAATTGGAGATTCAGGAAACCTGCCAGCCTCCTGTGCCTATCTATGTACAAGAAGACTTAAACAAATCTTTTCCTCTTCCTATGCCTCAGTATCCCCATTTGAAAATAAGGAGAATAATATCAGTCTCCCTGATAGTGTTTGAGATGTGTAAGGGGCTGAATATCATTACACTTACTGGCTATTACAATGGGACTTCACATAGAGGCAAACAGGCACAAAAAACAACAATAATCTTGCAACACTGCCATCATACACTCAACCTTTGTTTTAAAATTCCAGCCCTCCTGAGTCAGCACAATGAAGAACATTTGAAATTTTTCAGAGGAAACCCTCCAAAATCAAAGCACCTAATAATAAAGGGAAGCAAAGACAGAGAATATTACTGGTTTTCAACAACCACATTTGCATACAAATATTTTATGCAGGCAAAAATATGCATCCATACTTTTTTTTTTAGATTTGTCTAAAATGCAGAGAGTTAGAAAAGCAGTTGCTTATTACAGTTTCTCATATATACTTTCAAGGGTGAGTTACAGTAACCCCATTCTCCCATTTGGTAATTAGTATCCTTTTCTCTTTTGCTGTTTTTGTTTAGTGTGTAACTTATGACCAAAGGTTTATAAATTCCTGACTACGTTATGCTGAAAAAACTTCTCCCTTACTAAATGTCTGTGCTTTGAGATTCATCTCCTCCATCTGTTAGATGTCAATATTGGATTCTGTGATGAAATTTATAGCTTACAGTATTTGCTTTTAGCTATCTGGGGCAATACTTTTTTTTTTTTTTGGTTCATCTGTTTTTCTAGCCTAACTTTTTTTGTCTATCCAGGTTCCTGTTTCTTATGGTGTTATATTTTAAGATTACTAAAAATGGTTATCTGTTGTGTTTGACAAATGCAAATGGAAAATATGGACAGATGTAGTTCCAAATTGCTTTATAACGGGGATAAGAAATGCAGGAAAAAGTATGCCCCTTAGGAAGTGCTATGCTTTGGTCTTTCTCCCTTATGAAGTCTGTATTGTCATCAAGTGAAAAAGGCTGGGTAGCAGGGTGATTTGGTGCTTAATGGATAGATAAACAGTTCCGCCACCATTAATGTATTACTTTTGTCTGAGGCCTTCTTATATTAAATGTAATACAGACTTTTCAGCCAGCAATAGCTTCTGTTGGATTGTACTTTAGTATTCCAAAGAACAGCTATTCCATCTCACCACCCCACCTAGTTACCTGTACTGGAGATACTGATGAGATTTTTGGTCACTTAGTTTTAGTGTCATGTCCAGTGCTGTCTCTGGAGTTAATTCTAAGAGGAATACTCTTCACTTTTATTATCATTAATGAGAACTAGAAGAGAAGACTCTGCATTTACTTAATGAGAATGTCATGGTTTGAACAGAGCAGGAGAAGAAGTGAATTTGAAAGGCTGGTCTTTGTAATGAACCAAAACATTATCGAATGGCATCAGCCATGATACAGAATTGGGTTTAACAGCTCTGTGTCTTACATGAGGTCAGGTAACTGTGTGCATGTGAATTTTGCATGTTTAAGAATATATACCATTTGTCTCTCAGAAAAATTTACTAATGATAGACACATGCTATTGATCCATCAAAGTATGTAATAGTAGGCAGGACTAGGCAAATACTGGTCAGTGGGAATGGGAAAAATAAAAAAAAAAAATAAATAACACCAGCACAGGCTTTATATTTTCACTAGGAAATAAATCTTAGAGACATAATAGGAACTGACATGGCTTTGTCAGTAGTGTCCTGTAGTAAGACAGATCATAATATAGTCTAGTGAACTACCCAAACCCGCATACTGAAAGCTATCAGATATTTAAAATGTTCCCACTACGGGGGGATGACTGTGCTCCACTTCAGGGTGGGTTTTAAGACCTTTCAAGCATGACAGCACCAACTTAACTTCAAGTTGTCCATGCAGTAGTGATGATGAAATCATAAAAACATGGTCTTCAGCAGAGACTGCCATTAATGTCGTACTGGGTTTGTATAGCTTAGATATGTGTAAAGACTGGTTAGGTTAAAGTTAATCTGCTTTTACTTAAGTGTGGTGCAGTCCTGACTGTAGTGTTGAGTCTCTTCTTTTCTGTTAACTTCAGTGAAGACCTGCAAGGCAGGCCGCTGAGCAGCTTCAGCAAGGAAGAGCAGCATACAAAGCAAACCTTAGCTCCCTCATCCACACACATTCCTGAGCAGCAGGGGTAGGCTTTCCCCCATCACTGGTTAACTCTTTGTGTATAACCAACCCTGTATATCATGGCAGCATGTTAATGACTGGATGTGCATGTTCAAGCCTGGACTTAGATCCAGGGAATACAAATTGTGTGAGACCTTCCTGATGAATGACATGTTACTTCTAAGCTTGCTGAAAATTCACAGGTGTGACAATGTAAGTGAGGTAGTATCCCTTTGAAACAGAGAAGGACTGTACTTGGCTTGTACCTCAGGTTCAGCCGACAGCAGAGAGGAGGAACATACACATGACACAGATGGACCAGAAGTCCAAGACAGTAAACCGCTTCCCCACTCTTGACCCTTTATTTTCCACCATTTCTGAATCTGCTGTTGCATGGTGAGCATAACTTCAATTTGTCTTATATAACAGAACTGCAGGAGGATATTTGAAAGTGTGTTTTTTATCATTATTCATAGACATGATGGGAGGGGGAAGTAAAAATACCTGAAAATTTCAGAATACTCAAATTATTAACCTAATTTTTGACACTCCATCTTTCTGGTCCTCTTCAGGAGGTTTGGTCCCGGGTGTGGTCTCATCTGTGTGAAAGGATGAATTAACATATCCAACCAGCAAACACTAGCATTTTCTTTGTTGTTTACACAGTGGAGTAACTTCTCAGGTATTAAGTGGGATGCTCTCAGCTCAGGTGAGGTACAGCAACTACTTAAGTCTGCTCAGGACACAGCCAACAGAGGTATTAGCTAGGCCTGATCCTGCTGCCACTGAAATCAGTGACTGCTCTTAGAGAGAACAGTAATCTGTCCCTTATTTGCTACTGTGGTGGTTTGACCTTGGCTAAATGCCAGGTACCCACCAAGTCGCTCTATCACTTCCCCCCGCTTCCCCCTTTTTTTCTCAACAGGGCAAAGAGGGGAAAGAAAATAAGATAAGAAAAAAACCAACCCTTGTGGGTAAAACAAAAGCAGTTTTAATGTAAGCAAAGCGAAGCAAAGGTCCATGTGTGGAAGCAGAAAGAAAACAGATTTATTCTCTACTTCCCATGAACAGGCGATGTCGGGCCTTCTCAGGAAGCAGGGCTCCAATACACCCTGGAGTGGTTGCCTCGGAGGACCAAGGGTGACCCCACCCCCCTCCTCCTTTCTCCCAGCTTTATACTGAGCAGACGTCATATGGTATGGAATATCCCTTTGGTCGGTTCGGGTCAGGTGTCCTGGTTGTGTCCCCTCCCAAGGTCTTGTCCACCCCGTCCCACTGGGGGCAGAAAATGTTGGAAAGAGCCTTGGTGCTGTGTAAGCACTACTCAGCAGTAGCCACAACACCAGGGTGCTATCAACACCCTGCCAGCTCCCAACATAAAACACAGCACCATGAGGGCTGCTACAGGGGAAAACCAATTCCGGCTCAGCCAGACCCAGTACAGCTACTGTGCAAAAAAATCTGTAGTAGTTAATAATATTGTTTCTCAGTTGAAGTCATTTTTCAGGCCTGTACAGGATAGATGCAGAGAATCTACAATCCCCTTGCTGCTTCAGTCCCTATTTCTGGTTTTACAGTTCACACAGAGCCCAAGGAGAATACTGAAATCATCCCTACTGATTCAGCTAGTATTGATACTGCTGGAATGCTGGTATAGACAATGCTCAGGCAGTGTAAACAGGGTTTAGCAGCGCGATACATCCCTCTTGTGCATTCTAGCTTCCTTTCTGGTTCATTTAACCAAGTGAAAGAAGCTGAACTGATCAGCCGAGGTCTCACAGGGAAGTTGGAACTTGGAGAAGAAAGCATTGTATAAATCTTCAGCATTGAAACAACCATCGACTGCTAATGAAACAGGGGGATGTCACCAGTAATTCAGAGTGCCTGTTAAGCTATGAGCAGCCTGATTATGAGTATTTGGCATTCAGGTGAAACCTCAGGTGACTTCCACCTTCTCAGTGCTGCCCTGACTTACATGCATTCAGATACAGTCAGATACCGTGACAGGTAATTTCTGGCAGTGAAATTGGACTTTTAGCAGCTGGGATTATGCCCAAAAAATTGGTTGCACAATTGGAGTTAAATTAATGATGTGGTGATGGTTTGTTCAAGCTATAAAAATAGTAGCAACTAATACTTATATAGGCATCTCATCTCAAAGGCTACCCATATGCTTTACATACAGCACAGATTATCACTCCAAACACTGCTGAAAATGCAGCTATTGCTGGGGGCCTGATATTTTACCATTTTTCCAATAAGTAACTTGTTACAATGGATAGAGCAGTTCCTATTAATTCACCTTATACTTTCTGATTACACAGATGGTCCAGACCTAAAGATTTGGGTTGCTATTTTCACTCTGCCATTTTTATTATCCACATCTTATCTGTCTTTAAGAATGGAGTTTGAAATCACAAATGCCTAATAGCAAAATTTGACCTTCTGTATTTTGACATTAACTAGAAAAATCAGCTGCTTTTTATTCCTTAATCATGTGCAAATAAAAAGTAACAGATCACTGGTAGGAATGGAAAGGTGTATCTGTCTTGCTGCCTGTCAATCAGCAACATGCCCTGTGGCACAGTCAGGGGAAAGTATTTGATTTAGTACTGACATATTGTCCAATGTATTAAATTATCATGTGTCTGAGGAATAGAAACGTAAGCACATTTTCTAGGTACAGGGATCCAGAACACCAATGTGCAGGTAAAATTGCCATTGTGGGGGTTAGGTGGCTCATAGATTTAGTATTTAATCTCTGTAGATTTTTATCTAGTGTCCCAAAATCTTTGTAGGGCTTAATATATTTCACCATGATAAGCAGGAATTTTGTGATCAACTTCAGGAGAAAGGTCTTGGTTTTACCACTCCATCCACCATGACCACTCCATCCATGACCTCTGTGATCATGCAGTGTATCATAGGAATTAGTAGCTAGGACAATGCCTTACATGGGCCTTGAATTTGATCCACGCTAAGCAAAGAGCAGCATTTTAAAATGGAATAGAACAGTTGGAAGGGACCTATAATGATCAACTTGTCCAACGTCCTGACCAGTAATTTTATCCACTTCAGAGGTTATTTGACAAAAGCCTGCCTATGTTCTCAAAAGGCTTATGCCATTGCTGCACTGAGGGAATAGATTTTATGCCTTAAACCAGAGTTTTCTGTCCCTTCCCAATCTCAATAGTACCACAGGCTTTAAGTCAGGTTCCCTTGAAAAGTCTATTTTCTCTCTGAATCTTGAATTCATTGTTACCCTGTAGCAGAGCCTCACCTGTCTCACTGCACTGTGAGATGCTTCTGCTCTACCAAGTGGACTTTAGGCAGATTTCTGTGAGCTTCAGGTACATGAGTGGAGTTAGACTGGGAAGTCAAGGCTGGGCTGGTGGGACCCACTGATAGACTTGAGGCCAAAGTAGAAGCAATCATGATCTGAGAACTTATTGCAGGCCTGTATGGGATGAGCTTGTGGCCTCACTCTAGGTCCTCTTGGGAGGGGTAACCCATCACTCATGTCTTTCTGCATTACTTGTTCTTGTCTGGATATTGTTCAAGGGCTGAATTGGTGAAATAATGTCCAAACCCCCATGTGCTCCCCATCAGATCTTCTCTCCCTTTGTAAGAAGAGCTGAAGCAATCATCACCCCATTTTGGTCCTATAAATAGAAACTTGTATGGGAGATATGTCACCACTAGCAGAGATGTCACCATCTCAGTACTCAGGTCCCTCTGTCCCTCAGTTTTTCCTTGCTTGCATGTGCAAAGCTCCAGGGCCCTGGTTTTTACTAGGTGCGGCTCTGGGATAGGGCTCTTGATCACCATTGCTTTGCTGGTGCTGAGAATCCACCCTTGCTTTCTTTTATCAAGGTCCAAAATCTCTGTTCCAGGCCTCAGTGTGTCAAGAGACAGCATGGGCAGATAGATCCCCCTGCTTGTCTACATCAGAACATCACCCATGTTGCCTTTCAAACTAGCAGATTTGTATGCGTTTGCTCCTGCTTAAGGCACAGAGATGAGCACCTGCACATGCAGGTGGTTTGTCAAAGCTGGGAAGATGCTTCAGCCTGCTCAGAGGTGACCAGTATTAGCAAGGCCTGCGAGGAGATGGGATGTCAGAAGGCAAAATGGGAAGGCCATAATAAATGAGTTTTTGCCCTGTTCCTCAGAAAATACTCCTGCATGTATCCCAGGGATCTTGCTTCTGTGAGTGCTGGTATAGAGCAGGATGCTGATATAGAGCAGCAGTGTGCATAAAACCTCATCTCTCCATGGCTTTTAAATCCTACTAGTCTGCCTGCATGATTTGATGCCATATGCATATCAGCAGGCTGGATATTCAGTCCTGGCACTGAATTCTTAGCTGAGCTCTTGCAAAGCAGTTTGACAGATTTGTTGCTGTGAAATACCCAGCCTGTTTCCTGCAGAAATACCTTTCTGCCACAGCTAAATACAGTCGCAGTGATAATGGTGAGATATGGTTGAAGGTTCTGCAGGAAAAGCCAGGTGGTTTTTGTCCATCTGAAAAATATGTGCATGATGGAGATGCCTTCAATGCTCCACAGGAGAACTAATTCTGCTGCATAGGAAGCTGATATGACTCCACCTGCTGGTTTCAAGCCAGGAATTACATTTTTCACTTTTCTGGGGAAAAATCTAAAACACGCTATTGTTTTGCAAACACCCCACCCCCCCACCCCCCCCAAAAAAAAACCCCTGAACAACAACACCAAAAAAAACTAAAGAGAAAAATGCATGCATTCATTTCCCTGAAATTCAACAATGAAAAGTTAAATGAAAACCAAACATTTATGCCCTGCCAATCAGGGATTGTGGAAGAAAAATGTAATATATCAGAAGGAAGGAAGTAGTTTGAATAACCTACTGGAGCTTTATAGTTCCAGGCTTAAATTTAAATAAAAATGTGGACAGATAAAAATTCTGTTCTTTGGGGTGAGATAGCAGGCTTTCTGGCCACAAAATGACTTTAAAAATAATTTTTTAAAAAAAGACAAGTGACTTTTTCCAGAGAGAAAGCTAAATTAAATTCTTCCAGAGGCATTACTAACTTCAGGGATATATGGAAGGAATACAAGGGGAATTTGTCTCTGAATGAATATCTGTTTTGAAAGGCCTGGTTATCTGTAGTCAAACTCCTTGTTAAAGATTCAGTGACAGAGTATTCTAGCTTTTGGGTGGCTAAGCTAAACACATTCATTCTCAATTAGGATATAAAGCCAACTGCTCTCTAAAAGCTTATTACAATTTCTAGGGTTTGTGAAAATGCTGATTATGGTGATTGCTATCCAAATGCCTTTCAATTTACTAATAAAACAGTGTGATAAGTTTCTAACACTGTTGCCATCTGTTCAACACTGAGGCCGGACAGATGAGTTTGGGAGTTCTAATTCTGGATTTCTTTTTATAACAACATTTCTTTCAAAAACTGTCTAAATTCCAATGATGTGTTGGAAGGAGGATGTACAAAGAAGGAAGGTCTTACATGTAAAGACCACCACTTTTCTGTAGGCTCCCTTTAAGTACTGGAAGGCTGCTATAAGGTCTCCCCACAACGTTCTCTTCTCTAGGCTAAAGATCTGTCTTTTTTTTTCCTTTGCTATCTTCAAGTGATGTCAGTAGAATTGTCATTACTCATACAAAAAGTGGGGCTTTGCATATATTAGGAGGAGAAAGGCACCATGCAATATTTATACTCAGTGTGTTTGTTATTAATAACAGTAATAGTTTTAGAGCACAGTTTTGGGCATTCTCTTGGCCTCTTACTTAATTTCCTTTATATATGGAGTTAATGGAAGAGTAAATGATGGTGACAGGTGGAAGATGGATTTTGGAAAGATTACTTGCCATGACTTGGAGCTGCAGGACTGTGTGAGTTCTCAAAATTTCCTAGGGCTATGTCAGTGAAACAACTTATGATGGCTTTCCCCATAACACATGCAGCACTTTTTGAATGACGCCCACCTTTGTAGCACTCTGGGTTTTGTTTTAATCACATAAGGTATATGCCAGACATTGAGTCATCATTTACTAAAGCACATAAAATGGTAGTCAATCTTTATGCCTCTCTAGCTGTACAGCTTTATGGATTATTGTTTTACTGGTTCTTAGGTGATTATCCTACCCATACAATATTACACTGCATAAAACTGTTTCTCTTTACAGGAAATTGAGTTTGGATTATGATTCATATTTGCAATTATTAGCTAAATCCTTTCAATTACTCAAAATGACACAGATAGTAAAAAAAGCCAAGCAATCTCTATTGATAACATATTTGCCCCTTGTCTTGAATTTTTGATAATCCATACTAGATTATAGTCCCATGAGTAAGATCTCCTTGGAATTTATTTCATACCTCTCTCTCCTCTGTGGTCATATAAATCTTGACAATAAATTTGGCTGAGAAAGATATCTACAAAATACCAACAGGGATGTCTGTTGTGGCATCTAACATAGCTGCAATTTAATGCATTAACATTTCACCCCAAGGACTTTGGTCACACCCCTTTAGTATCTCAGTCTAGTTTCTCAATAGACAGATTTCTGCAGGATGAAGACACTCCTCTGTCAGACAGTTTGAATCACAGTCTGAAATGAGGGTTGATCCCTGTCTCAGCAATGGGGAAGACAAACAGACTTGATAAATCCAACTTGGGGCAGCAGTGGAATATGAACAGGGTTTTTCCTAAAGGCTGACACTTGTTAACATTTCTCCTTCTGGGAAAACAGAAAGGTATATACATGGAATTTTTCCAATATCAGCTGGCTCTGAATAAAGCCCATCAAGGCTACTCTCTGGATAGTGCATCTACTGGTTACTGAATCTAGAATTCACAAAAGCCAGGATCTTAGATTTTTTTTCCTCCTGGGAGCTTGGTTTTAGCTACCTTAACAGTGCCTAATTTTGAGAAAATGCTGAGAGTTTTTACTCTTGAAGCTGTTATGATGTTTTGGGTCATATACCTAGAAGTAGTAATCAGGTAGGAGCTTCTTGAGACCTTTGCTAAAATCATCCAGGAACAAATGAATTTTCCATATTGCAATAGCAGCCAACAGGTAGCAAATTTTATGCAAGAACAAAGAAAGATGCAGTTCCTGCCCCAAAACATTTGCCAGCTGTTAGTAAAGTATGAGAAGGCAACTTGGTTACTCAGCATAGTAACCCTGTGCCCTTTTCCTGTCTGTGCAGTTATATGTTTTCAGGGGTCTTCACTCACATTAGGAGTTCAGTCCAAACTGTTCTCTCTCATGCATCATCAAGCCTTGTGTGGAAGCTGCTACCATTCTACAAAGCCATCCTATGCAGTGCAGTGCAATGCAGAGCCATCACGGTAAGCATAGTTGTAGAGGTGGTATTGAGGTCCAACTTGTGCCTGCAGACCCCCAGTCACTAGCATAAGCGAGGAGGAAAAAAGCAGCTTGACAATCCAGCACAATCTCTGAGTGTTGGCTCTCTAGGAAGAGGGGAGAAAAAGATAATCTTCTACTGATGTTCCTGTAACATGAAGGCCTTGTGCTGTATCTTTGCTGATCAGTCTGGCACCCTCCTTTTCCAGTTTATATATGAGTACAGTCATTTCAAAGAGTGTAAACACTGCCCTCTCAGAGACTTTTCTTCCAACCTGTCCCAACTGGAGGGTTGAAGGGGGAGATTTTTCCCTCCAGGAAAGGAATAATGGTCTGATCTCTGCTGGCCTTGTTGACCCCACAAGACTAGAACAGCTTTTATCAGTAGCTGCTTCTCCATGGGAGACCATCTCAATTCATCACAGAGAGAAAATTAAAAGCCTGGACACTGATTTATTTTGTTCTGCTGTTCTTATTTGTCCTTTCCATGGATCAGCATAGCACAGCTGGAATGTGGCTCTAATAATCTTCAAATAGTTTATGTAAGCTTGGTTTAATGTTTAAAAGCATTTGGAGCTCTGTACTTGCAAAGAAATATGTGTAAAGGTGGAATGGTGTTTTGCTTTGGCAGGAAAGAATGACACAGGAAAGACTGGACACAGGAAGTCTTATGACTTACCGGAACATCTTTCCAAAAGGGAACCCAGTCCGGAACTGAAGGTTTCAGCAGCTTTAATAATCATCTCTCCTCTTCATAATCTGTTTCACTGTAATAAAATTGTTCTTAAAAAAATGTGTTGTAAATCTCATCAGATCAGAATGACCTTAGGTTTGCAGTGGTGATCTTTTTCAGTGGGAGGATTTGGAAGCAATTTTTCTAGATAATGTGAATATATTTTAAAAAATAATTATGTTTTAATGGATATAAAATTTCTAATGATGTGACTCAGACTTAGGTGAAAACCTATCTTAGTTTGGCTCTTATTTCTTTCCATACATGTCCTTTGCTTCCATCCGCCACACTGAGGAGATGCAAAACTTTTGCAAGTTACAGAACAATCTCACTAAGAATTTCTTCAATGCTGTCGTTGCTTCTATGTAGAAACAGGCTCTGAACACTGACAAATGTCCATGTTTAAGCTCAGAGAAACACATCGCAGTTCTAGCAATAATGTGATGCTTTATTTAAATATTTTATTATTTCATAGTACAGATGACATTGAATATAGAAAGTCAATACTTTGAATGAGGCATAACAATCAATACTTGAAATCCAAAGGGGTTTATAAAATTAGTCAGTATCACAGGTCTGCCTAAGAGGTTGTGATCTAGTTGCATGGAACACTACTCCCTAAGAAAAAAAAGAAATAAAAAAGCAAGGTTTAAAGTGCATAGAAATTAATTGAGAAAGTAGCAAGCATAATCAATTTTTTAATAATGTTCATTGACCTCTATATGGATTTAGTATGATGTATTCACTTATTGATTTTATGCTTTCACAGCAGTTCTTCATAATATGAAACAGCAGCTCCACTGGGTCACACAGTAGTGGAGTACCACACTTGTCATTCCTTTCTTTCACTCACTCAGCCATGTTTAGCATATGCATGGCTTGGTGTATGGAGTGTCTATAGCATGCCATCTTTTATACCTGTGATTTATCAGGGTAAATTGCAGCTCTCTTGAATTCAATCTGTGTGACTGACAGCTTTACTTCACAAGGTGACACTTACTTGATCTGATTTCTTTTGCAGCTGTGTCCTTGAGCTTGTATTTTCCCCTTTTTTTCTTTCCCTTCCCATAAAATAACTTTTACACCTGCTGTCCAGCCATAACAGAGATGTGTGAATGGATAATGGTAGTGAGAGAAGCCTCCATCATTCACTCTATGCTTTGAGCAGATGCAGGGTGACCAGCTATATGAACCCACTCTGAGGCTACTGATTATGCTGCCCCTGTTATAAACCTTTAACACCTTATCACAAGCTGTTCCCCAGTCTCCTGTTGCTCCTGATACCCAACAAAACAGGCAACACGAAGAGACTCTTCTGCAAACTGCTCTTTCATTCCTTTAGATCTCAAATCCATCAAAAAATGTTGCAACAGGTATAGCACCTGCTGCTTCTTGGGCTTGACACACTGCCATGGACTGTCATACAGTTTTCACAAATAGGAATGTTTGTATCTGTAAAAATGTAGACATTTGTGCATGGTTTATAATTAAATAAGACATAGCAAGCAATGCATTATAGTGCAATAACAGCTGCTCTCACTGCCATGCATTGCCAAGATGACAAACTGGAAGTTATAGTATCTATCACATGCTCTCGTCTGTAAATCTGTTAGTCCTCGTTATCATTACTGGATGCAACTCAAATACTAAATGAAATACAGTCAGGACTGGGAGAGCTCTCAGTGGTTGATCTGATGTCAACTCTTGGGTTAATGTGGATTTTAGGTTGCAGTATCTTTTCTGTAACACAGAAGATGTTTTCTACAGGAAAGTTTATAAGAGCGCAGAAATTCATATATTGGGTTTTGGAGAAAGGATAGGACAGTGGTGTCTTTTTTTTCAATTTTAAGAGATAATAAATGAATTTTAACTGGATCAATTAGAACTCAGATAAGTATGCAGTCTGTATTTTCCCTTAATGATATTGACACTCATAATGATAAATAGGTATGTATTTTTACTATGACAGACATCACCAGTGATCTGTACTCATTTTGTGTGTGCGTGTGCAGGTGTGTGCATATGTGTTTTGATGTGTACATGAAAAAATCAGACCCTAACTCAAGTGATACAGGTATACAGACAGAGTGCCCGAAAGTTCAAATACCTGCTGGGAAAAAAAAACCTCTGTTCCTTTAGTTTATCAGTGGCATGTGAAAATTTATTAATGTGCAGACTAGCTGTATCATTTCCATGCACCTGTTAGAAGATCAGAAAAACATGACATGCAATAAACTTTTGGCCTTCTCTCAACAACGTTATCCTGTTGCCTTGAACTAGAAAAGCATAGACTGTCTAAGGCTGAGAGCTGAGCTAACTCTGGGAGTTGTACCATGAAACTTTCAGGAATCTGTACGAGAGACGTCACAGAATGGGTCATTTTTAAAAGTGGTCCCATCAACCTTCTGTTAGCCTAATGATGAGGTCAGAGGAGGAACTTCTTCAACAACACTGTGAAAAGTTTTGTATGCAGGGGGGCATAATCTAAGAAGACATAAAAGCACTCCACAAAGGACTTTAAGAGAAAAGTGGAGCTGTTTGGATATCAGGAGCTGCTTCTATACTTGCTGATGCTGCCATTCAGGATTGTACTTATATGTATGTTTAAGCACCGGGTGCAGACTCAAGAGTTTTGGTGTTTGGGGGATCTCAGGAAACTGCAGCACCAGTCACTGTTTTGTATCCATGGCTGGAATAATCTTACCTTTCACCCCTGCATTCAGTCTCCCAACTCTTAAAACCCTCTGGTAAGTGGGTTTTCAGCTATGAGGAGAGAACTAATTAGAGTAAGCTTTGCTATATAATGTCTCTCTCGGGATATCTGCTGACACATGAAAATAACTAATGTGGAATTGATGCATCCCTAATGAATTGCAGAGGTCAGTGGGCCATGGAAATAGTATTGCATGGAAAGCCATTAATAATTCCTCCCCAGCCCAGAAGAGAAGTGTAGTTATCACCCATCTCTTTGACTCTGCATTTTGTTGCTTGCATTCTTAAAAACCACTCCAAACACTAATATTTGGAATACCGGAGTAATGAAAAATACCTCCCAGTACATAAGCTGTGCACACGTGGTGTGACAGAAGACTGTGAGTATGAACAAAGGCATGATTACACTGGGACTTCTGGTGCATGTATTCTTCTATGCCTCTTCACTTTGCAACAGCTTCATTTAAAACAAACAACAACAACAAAAGCCAGATCAGTTTTTAAACATTAGGGCAAAGATGAAAAGTCAAGGTCTAAGGTACAATTAAAATAATAAATTTCAGCATAGTTTATAGCCACATTAGATGTATTAATTTGTGCTTTGCTCCAGGCTAGTGCTTTTTGACTAATGACATCTAATTATATTAAGAATATTAGGTCCAAATTAGATAATTAGATACTTAATTCCTACTGAAATCACTGGGAGTTAGATCACAAAATACCCTCAGTATACTGGGCTCTTTCTCACAACATCTCACTGGCATATGGGAGGAAACATTTACTTTATATAGTGCTTTAGATTACTCATGGATCACCTCAAACCTTCTGGAGTTGATCCTTAGGTGGCAGAAATTGCCATAGCTGCACTGAAGTTAATGGAGTTGTAACACTTTACACTAGTTGACAGTCTCACAGAGGTTACGGCATAATCTGGCACCTTGATTTCTATATAGGCTCTTAGAGAAGTAGCTTGATTTTCAGAGGTGCGGATGTATTCTCATCCTTTTTAATTCCTGCCTGTGCTGAACTATAAGTCAGGATTGAAAGCTCCAGTAGTTGTAACATGAATTGAATTTGGTTATGGCTGGGTATGTTTTTATTGGTCAACGTACGTATGCGGCATATGGTAGCTCTTCATAACCTGTGTTAATTTTATTGGCACCTAAATCATTACAATTACTGCAGTGATTGAGGATAGAGGCATTAACACCTCTTCAGAGGAACTAAACATGTATATGTTTAAATCAAAGTTGCATTAGAACAGGAGATTTTAATGCTGCTTCTACTACAGTGCAAATGGGCTTTTCTGATGGAGAGTAGGTCAATTTTTTCCTAATTAATTGATCAAGAAACAGAGGAGAAAATTACCAAATCTGAGGAGAGAAAAAAAAGAGAAGAGGCAGTCCTCTTCATTTCCAGCAGTAATGGTGAGGGCTTGATTTTTTCCAACTAGCACAGGATGCTGGAAGCAAGAAACAATACTTAAGTATTGGTAAACACATCTCTTTTTTCCTTAAAATATTATTATTTACAAAACAGATTTTTTTTTTTTCCTCCAAAATTCCACTTTGGTTGAAAATGTAGTGATCTTTGAAATTAGATTTCAAGGAAAGCCTGAAAGCAAGAGGAATATTTTACTTTTTCTTGTGAAGAACTTCAATTATCATTGCTGGGCTAGGTTTCCTATATGTCCTGCCCAGTGTAAGGTTATATGAAAATTTTTTGAGAAAGAAAACAGTTTAAATATGGATTCAGTCTATTATAGATGAAGGTGCTGCCATTTTTAGAGCTAATCCTGCTTTGTGATAGGTCACACACAATCCTGTATTGAAGTGTGGACTGAAGGTTTAACCTGAAGTAGCTTTCAAATCCCTCTTTCATACGCTGGTTAAATTTGGTCACTAGGACAAGTGATCCTCTTTCACAGTCTATTGGGGGGTGGGGGGTGGATTGTATGCTGTTTGAAATGTTTTTTCTTACATATTTGGGAAGTTTTAGATCTCTTTAAAAATGAGACCTCTTTGGAGATCTTTCCTGGAGTATTTGAAAACATCACTCACTGGCAGTAAACACACAGGAAGAACGTTTTCCACCAAAGGGTGCACACATACGTGGGCTTGTGGAATTACCAGTGATAACTTTGCCCTTACCACTGTGAGCTGGAAACTAGAGAGCAATTTCCCAGAAGCTATGGTGGGCTCCTTGGATGTGCTATGTCATGTCCCATCTGTTTGCATTTGCAGCATCTTCTTGGATTTTCTTTGAACTCCAAGCTCTAGAGAGAGCACCCTGATCCAGTCATGGAGCAGTGATATCACTGAGCTTTAATGAATGTTTCATGTTTGTAGCTTGGCTGAGACCAGAAAATATCTTGCAGTTACAATGGATTCTTTGTTTTTCATGGAAAAAGGGAACTCTGAAAGTCTGTGGTTTAAACCCCATCTCAAAAGAGAGCCAATTTTTAAAGTTAGAACCAACTGTTAGATTACCATATGTAAGTGTATTGACATATGTGTGGGTAGGTTCAGTGCTTTGTAAAGCTGAAGTAAATACCATCAAGGAGAACTCAAGTTTGAAGGTGGTCATGTGTATCCCAGTGAAGTCTGACGTCATTAGGTCAAGAAGTATGGCAGTAGCAAAGTCTTGTTTGAAGAGTTGATGCTTGATGCTCTGAATAAAAAGCCATGCATTCAGCTGCCAACATACGAATTACACTGTTGTGTAATTTCAGAGAGAATCCACAAGATTTAGGCTATCAAATTACTCAGGTGCTGTGACTGACTACAATGTGCAATGTGACTCACTGAATAAACACCTACAATGGGATAACACTCAGTGGAGATGGGCAAGGGTGATGTTGCCCATGCAGCTCAGAGACCAGTGCAAAGAAGCTGACTTGATCTCAACACAAAGGGGACCAGAGGGTGGCCTTTGTTTTAAATAAACACCTATCAACAATTGGGTAGATCAACAGGTGGTATAAATGTCAGCTGAGTTAGCCAGACCAGGATGGGAGGAGTGAATATGTATTTATTCTGTTGGCTCAGGCCTACATAGAGTATAAAAACTGAATAACTAGCAAAGTAATTTCGAAGAGAGCAACGGGTTTGAGTTGAATTCAATCCAAGTATTCCTTCCTGGTGACTGGGGACACCCAGTGTCATGACAGTAAGCATATTATACAGACCAGTAACAGGGATTACATTGGTATTGTGATTGAACTGTATATTGCAATTGCTAGATTTTGCTAAGTGTAACTTAATATCTGTATTGTGCTTTCACTATATTTTGTTTCACTCTGAGTGTAACTTACATCTGTATTGCCTTTTCACTATGTTTTGTATCAGAAAATCAGAAATCAGGAATCCTCTGTAACATCAATCATCTTCAGACAAGTAAATTTGATATTAAACATTACACCCTCCATGCATGGAATATCTAAAAGAACCTGATCAGAGGGTATTGGACTCTGGCAGGTGTTTTTAAATATATAATGCTACATGCCTAAAAGATTACATCATCTGACTGTGAAAAGTGCCATCCCAGTCAAGGTTTGACACCGTGAAAACCAGTTGACTCAAGCCTAAAACACACTGTGCAGTAAAAGCTAAGGAGGTAAGCTGAGCACTTGTGACCACATATGCTCACTTCACAAAGATAACTGAGATCACCTCTCCAGAAAACAGCCTGACCTGGGAACTGCAAGCATGCACACAATGCCTACATGAGTCAGGGCTAAACCCTGAATCTTCTGTGCTGATCAGAAAAGACTTGAAAATCTTTATGCTTGTTCCTAATTATACATTTTCTGGTTTAGGCTGAGAAAAGCAGTAGAAATATCAAACACCTGAAGGGCTGTTTTGACAGCATTTCTGACCCATTGTAGTGTAGACTTCTGTAATTGCTAGCACTATAAGGCATTTCTTCTGATGAATAATGAGGTCTTTATCTTTTCCAAGGGAAAAAAAGAAAGAAAAAAAGTTGTACTACTTGTCAATTATATAATACCATATTGGTCACAAAACGACTCTTTACAACAAATTAATTAGAAGAAAAGAGAATTATACCACAAATTTTGCAGCTAAAATACAATTTGTTCTGGCCGACATTGTTAATAAATCAAACTCCTATAACCAACTGTATAAACAGCTTGTCTCTACAAATGACAGAGCTGAGTCAGCACTGTTCTATGAATAGAACAGAGCAGAATATTTTCATTTGGAAGGCACCTACAGTGACCATCTAGTCCAACTGCCTGACCAGTTCAGGGCTGACCAAAAGTTAAAGCATGTTATTAAGGGCTTTGTCCTTGAATATTGACAGGCTTGGGGCATCGACCATTTCTCTAGGAAGACTGTTCCAGTGTTCGACCACCCTCTTTGTAAAGAAATGATTCCTAACGTCCAGTCTAATCCTCCCCTGGTGCAGCTTTGAACCATTCCCATGTGTCCTATCACTGGATACCAAGGAGAAGAGATCAGACACTCTCTCTCCATTGCCTCTCCTCAGGAACCTATAGAGAGCAATGAGATCTCCCCTCAGCCTTCTTTTCTCCAAATGACAAACCCAGAGTCCGTAGCCACTCCTCATAGGACATGCCTTCCAGCCCTTTCACCAGCTTTATTGCCCTCCTCTGGATACATTAGAGTACTTTCCCATCCTTCTTAAATTGTGGGGCCTAAAATTGCACACAATATTCAAGGTTACACCTCAGCAACGCTTAATACAGTGGGATAATCACCTTTTTTGACAGGCTTGTTATACTGTGTTTGATGAACACCAGGATGCAGTTTGTCCTCTTGGCTGCCAGGGCACACTGCTGATTCATACTGAGCCTGCCACCAAGCAGCACCCCCATATCCCTTTCTGCAGGGCTGCTCTCCAGCCACCCTTCTCCCAATTTATTCTTGTGCCTGGTGTTACTCCATCCTAGGTGCAGAATCCAGCATTTGGACTTGCTAAATTTCATCCCATTAATCATTGCTCAATGCTCCAATCTATCTAGACCCCTCTGCAAGGCACCTTGTCCCTCAAGAGAGTCAACAGCACCTCCCAGTTTGGTATTGTCAGCAAACTTGCTAATGCTGTATTCAAGTGCTGCTTCCAGATCACTGACAAAAATATTGAACAGAACTGGCCCTAGAATTGAACCCTGTGGAACAGCGCTGGTGACCGGTCATCAACCAGATGAAGCCCCATTCACGACAACCCCTTGAGCCCTGCCGCTCAGCCAGTTCTTCACCCAACACACCGTGTACCTGCTCATCTCACAGCTGGACAACTTATCCAGAGCGATGTTGTGAGGGACAGTAACAAAAGCCTTACTAAAATCCAGAAAAACTACATCCACCACCTTCCCTTCATCCACTAGGCAGGTGACTTTATCATAGAAGAAGATCAAATTAGTTAAACAGACTTTCCCTTTGTGAACCCATGTTGACTGTGCCTGACGATTGCATTGTTTTTTAAATGCCTTTCGAGAGTACCCAGTATGATCTTCTGCATAATTTTTCCAGGAACTGAGGTTAGACTAACAGGTCTGGAGATCCCTGGGTCTTCCCTCTTGCCGTTTTTGTAAATTGGAATAACATTAGCTAGCTTCCAGTCATCATGGTCCTCCCCAGACCTTTGGAAGATGATCAAGAGGGGTCCTGCAATATCATCCACTAGCTCCTTCAGTACTCCGGGATGAATCCCATCAGGCCCCAGGGACTTGTGAACATTCAGCTGATACAGCTGGTCCCTTACAATTTCAGTGTCCACAAAAGCAATGTCACTGTTCCCACACTTGTGGTCCTCTGACTCAGGGGACCGGGCAGCCCAAGGTCTATCAGTATTATTAAAGACTGAGGCAAAAAAAAAAAAAAAAAAAAAAGCATTGAATGTCTCTGTTTTTTCTTCATCTTTATTAGTCAGGTGGCCATCTTCAACAAGGATTAGTCCGATGTTTTCAGTAGACCTTCTCTTGCTATTAACACACTTTCAAAAGCCCTCATCATCTGACACAACACTGCCCAGAGGCTCTCAACCACATCACCACTAACTGTAAGGGCTGTACAATCAAACCTCTCCCTTACGTATAGAGCAACACCTCCACTTCGTCTGCCCCGCCTACCCCTCCTGAACAGCCTGTAGCCCTCCATCCCAGCACTCCAACTGTAGGGCTCATTCCACCAAGTCTCACTAATCTCAATGGTATTGTAGCTCTGGGAGCTGCCCAGCGCTTCCAGTTCATCCTTTTTCTTTCTCATGCTGTGTGCAGTGGTGTATAAGCACTTCAGATATGCTCCTCAGCCCTCTGTGCTTCCAGGATCATTTTAAATGTCCCCAGTAGCATTGCCACCCTCAGGCAATGCCATGCCAACCCTTGGCTTACCTACTGCAATCCTGTTGGTATCCTGTTCCCCCATCGATTCTAGTTTAAAGTTCTCTCAATCAGCCCTATCATCTTATGCCCAAAGGCATCTTTTCCCATGGGGACAGGTGGATCCCATCAGGCCCCAGTATATCTTGTGCCTTGAAGGCTCTTCCATAGCTTGAAACCCCAAAGTTTTGGTGGAGGCACCAGTCCTGAAGCCAGGGGTTGATATCCTGGGCTCACCTGTTTCTTCCAAAGTCTGCCCCCATTACTGGGCAGATCGAGAAAAACACTATCTGTGCTCCTGAATTTTTTGGCATTCTTCCCAGGGCTCTGAAATCTCTCTTGAATGACCATATTTGGTCATTTGAATGACCATATTTGGCACACTCTGAATTTCATTTACTGAGAGGTCTTTCTGAAAACTGTACTTATGTTGACTTCAGAAACATCACCAGTTTTGTTTCAGCCTGCAGTTTGCACAGAGCTGTATCACTTCCTTAGGCAGAAAATGCCTAATGCCAAGCACAATCTGTTACGCTCAGGTTATTGTGTCCTAAATAGTCAAAGCAATGACAATAATAGTGTGATTGTAATCACCAAGCAAATATGCTGGGTGAGGACTGTATAAGGCTCAAATGAATTTAATACACTTCTGAAGTGAACAAAGGCAACAAAGTCCTCCTATTAGTATTGTTGCATCTTCACAGCTGGTGTCTGCTTGGTCTGATGAGACATCTAAGTCTTTGTACATGCACAAAAAGTATAATTAGGCAATAATTGCATCTGATGCAGAGTATATGGTAGGAGGTGGGGGATAAACAGCTTGTGAATCAATAAACCATGAGGCTGCAGGCTGAGTTATTTATTGATTTATGACCCGCTTAGCTCCAAGTTTACTCCACATCTAATGCAATTATACCTTCTGGATTATACTTCATTTAGGAGGGAGGGAAAGTATATTGTTTCATCTGAGGAAACATGCTGTCTGCATTAATACTACTTTTCAGTATTGCTGGATACATTTTGGTCAGATGTGACATTCAAAATCCAATGTACTGTCTGCTTGATTTCAGGTCTAAAAGCCCTGACAAGCCACACTGCAAAAGAATTACAGAGCAAACCTATTAGAATCCATCAAATCATGTTACCAACCTTGGCCTGTGCTGATTTAAAACATTGTGGAACAACATTACTTACTCCAGCAGCAACCATGTAGATGTGAGAGTTAGTGGCCTTTTAACCTCTGAGCAATACAAGGGACAACAGCCAGGACTTCAATACCATCAAACACTAGACCAGTGGGTGGAAGTATCCTGCTTGCTGAGGCATATCTGAAGCAGATGTGCCCTAGAGCACTTCTCAGAAGACTTGCATCCAATGTTTTCCTGTTGAATCTTCAGGTCTGGCAAGACCATATTGGATGAGAAAATGGTTGTGTGTGAAGAGGGAAAAATTGCAACCAGCTACACTGAACAGCAAATGTGTTGGGACTGGGCTTTTTTTCCCTTTTGCTCTTTTTTTTCCAGGATAGATGTCCAAGAGCACACAGAGTACAGTCCTCTGGTGCATACAGGTGGACTGCTTTGGGATCAACTAATCTGCAGGAAGAACATGTCTTAGCTACAGCAGGGTGAAAAGAGTGATATACAGTCTCATGCCCACCCAAGAACAGAGTCTCATACTAGAGCCCACTCACATTCCTTCTCTATGTTGTCCTGTGCATCTCCTGTCTCAAATTCATTTCATCTGGAGCCGAAGGCCATGGAACATTTATTCTTAATGTTGTAAGAAAAGATCATTAGCAAGGACTCAAATTCTTAGCTAAATCACTCTAATTCTCATGAAGATATTTCAGTGAACATGTTTTCTTGAAGCAATAAAAAAATTATTCTCCTTCCTTCACAAGCCTAACCCTTCAGCTGTGTCTCTATAAATCTGTAACACTTTCTGTTGATTTGTGACTGTCCTGGTTTTGGCTGTGACAGAGTTTTCTTCCTAGTAGCTGGTACAGTCCTGTGTTTTGGATTTAGTGTGAGAATAAAGTTGATAACACACTGATCTTTTAGTTGTTGTTAAGTAGCGCTTATCCTAAGTTAAGGATTTTTCAGTTTCCCATGTTCTGCCAGCAAGCAGGTGCACAAGAAGCTGGGAGGGAGCATGGCCAGGAGAGCTGACCTGACCTAGCCAGAGGGCTATTCCATACCATAGAACATCATCCTCACTATATAAACTGGGGGCAGTTAGCCAGGAGGGTTTGCTTCTCGGGCATTGGTCAGCAGGCAGTGAGCAATTGCATTGTGAATCACTTGTCTTTTCTTGGGTTTTCTTTATATTTTTTTTATTATATTCCTTTTCATAACAATTAATTATTATATTTTATTACTGTTATTGTTATTATTATATTTTAGTGTAGTTTAGTTATTAAACTGTCTTATCTCAACCCATAAGTTTTACTTTTTTTTTTCCTAATCTCCTCCTCATCCCACTGGGAGTGGGGAGGAGTGAACAAGCAGCTGCGTGGTGCTTAATTGTTGACTGGGGTTAAACCACAACAGTGCCTTCCATCCGTAGCTGTCACCCATATCATTTCCCTCACCGGTAGCCTGAACTTACCGGGTGCTAAGAGTCTCCTTGCAAAGTGCTGAAAGCCACAAACAGCTTTGTTGTGATTGCCTTCTAAGCATGTAGAGTCTCCAAGGTGCCCAGAAGAATGATAAACTCTAAAGAGTAGATCAAGACCTGAACATTGTCCAATGGAAGTCATGTCAGCGTCATCCAAATATCTACCTACTGGCAATGAAGAAATCCGTAGACATTATCACTTCCATTTGTTTTCCAATTGGCCTCTTCGATTTGCTCATTGAGAAGCTTTTCCTAAGCCTTCTCAACAGTGGAGGCTGCATTGTAAAACTCAACAAGTTTCTTTAATGACTATGAATTCATAAATAAAATCTATTGGGGCTGGGATCCCTCCAGCTCCTGGGAACATCAAGTCCCACAAATGGAAGAAGTCTGTAGGACTCTACTACTCAACTATGCTCAAGCATGAGCATCTCCAAGCCTTATCTCATTGTCAAACTACAGTCACATTTCTGTTTCCAACAGGCAGGGGAGCAATAGTGTTTGTGAAGAATGTGGTTGCACACCGTCTATTGTTTTATATCAAGAATCTGCTTTTTCAAAGCATGTGGAATACTCAACTGCTGACAGTTTTTGTGGAGATGAAAATGAAGGGCAGTGACTTAATCCACCAATATCTATGGGGCATAATGCTGGGGTATAAGTTGATGTTGGGAACCAAGTTTGAGGCACTTGGTCAGAGTTCAAGATGTCTCTTTTTTAAGGAGTATTTTGCCTCTGTGAGACAGAGTATTTTGTAAAGCTCGTCTGGTTATATTTGAGATAACCTTGGTGTAGGGAAAAGAGTATGTGAGATCTCTGGGAACCATTTTTGTTGCTATTTTTGTTATTACTGTTTTATAAAGTTAGATTACTTTCTGAAATTGTGATGACTGTGTTGAGTGCCTGGTTTGGCTTGTTAGGGTTATGCAGTAGCTCTTGGTGAATCATCACCTTCCAGTATTGGGCCATCTGTTTAAGTCATCCCTAGCCAGCTTGCTTGTTGCTCAATTCCCTTTGTTCCCTTCTCAGAGCAATACTAGGAAGCTATGACTCAGGCCAAATGTCTCAGTGGACAGGACAGACAATACTTCCCTACTCATACCCCTCTGTGGGCTACCGAAACTTTAGATACAGGAGCCCAGAGCTTCATAGGCACCCTGAGCCGCTCTGCAGCCAGGTGGCTGATAGGAATTGGTGGGGGGAGAACATGAAAAAGCCAGTACCAGTGTTTTGGCCACACATTAGGAGATGGGCCAAGTGAAGTCTGTTTATAGCACAGAGAAAGAAAAAGTTAGCAATGGGCCCTGGGACCAGAGTACAACTGGTGTGAATCGGTACAGCCTGCCACAAATGCTTGCTTTTGGTTAGGGTCATGACACCAGTCAGTGGAGCCTGGTTTCACCAAGAGACTTTATGGCCCTCCATGCCTTGTTAATATTTTTTAATCTTTTTTTTATGTTGGGAGAGGGCATTTTTGTTCCCTTTGTCTCAGCATTTAAAGTGTGTTATAAACATCTAGGAACACAATAGTCACACTTTAAACAAACATGCAGGAGATGTACCAGGATTTTGCTTCTGTATCTTTCTTTACATTACTTATAATCAGCTAGTACATTTGAAAGATGCATAAGATAGGTGCTATCCTGCTGTCCTGGGGAATGACAAGACAGAATTGATGCAGAAAGCAGTTGTTCTGCCTCTTGCTCAATAATGTCACTGATGTTACCATACAGGCAGCAGGAAGATACCTTTTTCCTTAAACATTTGGACTGCAGATACTGGGGGGGATGGGGAGGAAAAGGAAGGTTTTTAAAATGGATAGCTTCACTCCCTTGCCCAAGTCATCTGTTATGTATGTCACTGGGCTTCCAAGCAGGGAAGTCAATTGGTGAGATCGGGTCCATCTAGTTTATTTTTTATGAATCAGGTAAAAGGAATTTATCCTTGAGGCTGCAGAGGAAGATACAAAACATTTTGTTTCTTGACACGAGGTATCTGAGGCTGCCTGTGTTAACAGGGAGTCTGTGCCACCGAAGCCATGTACTCTCCAGTGTTGTCTTGCTGCTGTACCAATGTCTTTAGTCCTGCTGCAGGTTCTCATTTAAAACCTCATTTTGAAAAGATATAAAGTCAGAGCTGCTAGTGATGTGCCCTTGGTGCTGTAAAGAGTTTGTAAATTAATTCTGTTTTATTTTTCTTTTGCTTTTCCTATGTGCAGGGCAGAGGAGTCATTACAGCCTGAATTACGATACACTGACAGCAGACTATTACCCTGCATTTTCAACATGACATAATTATACTAAGTTTAGTGGTGCTATTATGGTTAAATTATTTAGTTCAACGCCTAAAGTCAACAGCGTCTACTCATTGCCATTAAAAATGGAGAATAACTCAAGAACAGCTTCATGGCGCCATGAGTATATAAAGCCATTTGTTGTAAGTTATTTTTCATCTCAGCAGAGACAGTAGTCTGAAAGCAGAAGATTTTTAGGGGCAGAGGGCAGTTGAGAAGTATGAAGATGAAAAATATTTCATCAGGCTTAAAGAATTATTTGCTGAAAATAATATGCAATTTTTTTTTTTTTCTTGTACATTCAACATATCTCACTCCAGCTCACTGGGTTCAAAATAACTGTGTTCAAATGCAAGACGTCTTACTTTAGATGGCATAAACCAGGGTGTCAGCTATTTGTTTCTCCTTTTTATCACCATTTTTGGAGGTATGGAAATGTCTGTGCTACAGCTAAACCTGAAGAAGCATGCAGTTGTGTGATTTGTATCAACTGGTGTAAAGCTGCATGCATCAGTTAAGTAACCATCAATAGCAATTCAAAAGCACCAGAGTACCTCAGAAATTAACTTTGTGGATAGGATGAAAGTTTCTAAGTCATGTTGGCACTTTAAAACATTTTATCCATTGGTGAATGGTTAGTTGTAGCAGCCTTTCAAGCTGACCCAGTGCTCTGACTGATGGATGAAATCCATGAAATCTATATTCATTAATTCCAATAATTTGGAATCAAAGCCAGCCTCTACCTATTTTTTAATGGACATCCAGCAGATCTGGAGATGATAAGGTATAGTCTCGGAGTGGTGGCATTGAAGACAGGCTGTTAGATATTTAGTGGAAATTGGGCAAAGGAAAGAAAAATGAAGGCAATCTTCAAAAATTATGCAAACAAAACCCGAACTGGTGCATTTTTCATATATTGCCTTGGAATCTAAGACTATAATTTGACCTTTAAACTGAAATTTCCAGAGAGCTTGATGTCCTCTTAATGCTGTCCCTTATGAATCTTAATATGGTTGAGAAAGTAACCCATGAACATATTTAGGCACAGATAGTCCCACCTTGTGTCCCTTCTGTGATCCCATCCAGCCCTAATAGCCTAGGATCTTTTGATGTATATGAAGTTGGTCTGCTATCTTGCTTTTTCAGGATAACTGGAAAGAAAATTGTCTAAGAAATTAGATGTGCTGAATAAATGTATTTATTTTTTATTTTAGTAGTATGGAGAGTGTTACTACTTTTCATGTAAACTTATCTGAGGACAACACTAATGTTTTCCAAAAAGCATATAAGCATAAACTGCATGATTAAAGGTTTCTGTGTACCCTATACACAACTTTGTACCCTTAATTGTATACAATTTAGGAAAAAATACTTTCAATTATATTTTGATGGTCAGGAAAAGAGGTTTTCAAATATCAAATAGCCCTTTATGAGCAATTCGTCTGAATTTGGCTGGTTCTTTATCACTGAAAGAAATATGTAAATATTCTTCACCGTTTCTGGTTTAAGCTGAAAGAAGAAAGACCCTGTCATGGTTTAACCCCAGGCAGCAATTAAGCACCACGCAGCTGCTTGCTCACTCCTTCCCACTCCCAGTGGGATGAGGAGGAGATTAGGAAAAAAAAAAATAAAGCTCGTGGGTTGAGATACAAACTGTTTAATAACTAAACTAAACTATAATGTTAACAATAATAAAATATAATAATATTAATAATGGCAATGAAAATATTATTTTTAAAAAATATAAAGAAAACCCAAGAACAGACAAGTGATTCACAATGCAATTGCTCACTGCCTGCTGACCAATGCCCGAGAAGCACTCCACCCCTCCCGGCTAACTGCCCCCAGTTTATATAGTGAGCATGATGTTCTATGGTATGGAATAGCCCTTTGACTACTTTGGGTCAGCTGTCCTGGCCATGCTCCCTCCCAGCTTCTCGTGTATCTGCTCCGTGGCAGAGCATGGGAAACTGAAAAATCCTTAACTTAGGATAAGCGCTACTTAACAACAACTAAAAGTTCAGTGTGTTATCAACATTATTCTCACACTAAATCCAAAACACAGGACTGTACCAGCTACTAGGAAGAAAATTAACTCTGTCCCAGACAAAACCAGGGCAGACAACCAAGCCAAATTGCCAAAAATTACTCTCTGAAAAGGCTTGAGTACCTTTAACCTTCAACACAGAGAGTCTTTATCCAAAATGTTAACTAGACAATGCAGTGAAAATGTTGACAGTCAAAACAAAAATTAAATCTGTCTGACTGAAAAAGCCTCTTTGTCCTCAGTGATGTTTTCCCTTACACAGTTGTTCAGAAATTGTCATTTCATGCACACCCTAGTCAGCATACATTACTGTGTACATGTAGTCCAAATTTCTGGAAAAAGCTACAAAAAGGAAAACAGCTTTCAATATTTCTTTATATATCATGAGAAAACAAAAGAAAAAGCAGAAAGGCACAATCCCAGGGTTTTTTTCACCTTTTGGAAGTCACCTTGAAGAGATCAAAATTGCAAACAGCAGCAAACATGTATCATTTTTACAGAGATAAGAAGGTGTTGTACTGTTCCATAACAGTAACCAAAACTAGCTTTGCAATGGCACATAAATCACTATCCATAAAGACAAGACAGCCCTAATTCCCAGTTGTACATTAGTAAAATTGGAGCACAGACAATCCCTAATGGACATACATGATCCAGAGAGACAGCTGCCACTATATGACTGTGCATTTGACAGAATAAAAGAAAATCAAATCTAAACCTTTATATACAAGAAAATATGGAAGAAAAGAGTGTGTTCCTCAACACAGCACAGTTCTAGGCTCTAATCAGAGACTATTAATAGAAGTTATGATAGTTGAGTCTCTATGCACTTTAGTCTTACAGGACCTGTACTGAAATACTGAACTAGTTCTAGGAGACCTCAAAACTTTGATTTATTCTCTCCTAAGTCAGCATTATAATTTTGAACTATGCATTGTTTAAAATGAACAATCTTTTTTTGTCATTTAAGAAAATAAACCAACAAATCTTGCAATTTGAAAATGCCAGAATTCTGTATTTCTCAGGACTTAGACTTTGAGCTTTTTTTAAATCAAAATTGAAATTATACAAACTAGCCTTTTGTTGGGGAGAAAACGAGTATTTTCATGTGCCTGTGTTTTCCAATGGAAAATTACATTTTTGAGAAATACTCTTCCAGCTGGTTCATATGACTAAAATGCAAGTATTTCCACAAACTTCAGATGAACGCAGTTTCTTTTCTGAGAACACACCAGGATAAATGGCTGCAGGGAGAGCATCCAATATAGGTGGATTTCAATAAAGTCATGGAATGCATTTCTACATAATTCAAATCTCAAAATCAATTCCTGTAGTAATACTCCCAAGTGGACTGGAAAATAGCTGATTGATTGTAACACTGAGGTAGGGTGAAGAAATTGCAATATATCCTCTGGTCAGGCACTTTCAGGTGAGAGATTTATAGGTGTCCAGTGAGAGGTCCAGTCTTGTTTAAGTTCTGTTATCTATTCACTGCTTTCTCTTACAATAAATACAGAATTCATGGGACTGACCATGCTAGATGGAGAGTTCTTGCAAAAAAAGATAACAGAAAAACAATGAAAAGGTAATTAGACAACCAAAGCAAGTGTCAACAAAACTGAAGGGAAGTTAGAGAAGGTGCATATTTGTATTTGTGAAAATAAGCTGTGGAATGTACATTCTGGCTGGCACAATTTCTGGATGAAATGGCCAATTTCTGGAAGGAAATAAGACTGTGGAATATTCTTAATATCATGCACGACCCCTTCAGGGCTTACAGAGCTGAGGTTTGGCCTCGGCCTACCAAACCAAAAGGTAAGTTAAAAATTTTGTCATAAATATGTAACATATTCCTCTGGGTGACAGTTCAGCTCTTAAATGGACTAAATTGCCCTCAAGAGACGGCTGCCTCTCTCCAGCACTTTATATATAAAGAGCTTAGCGTGACTGAGCTCCCATCCAAGAGCCTTTGGGATGTGTCTAAAATTCACTGGGCCAAGTTTAGGCCTTCATACTGTTATGACTGATTTAATATATTACAGTAGTGAAGACGGTTGTAGAGTCTACACTACAGCTCTTTGCTAAATAAATAAATATATATTGCAAAGATACAGTAAACATAGGAAGCTTTTAGTAGTGGGTACCTTACATTGATTACACATTCACACACTAAATCAACTCACTGGCCAGCAGCTGCTTTCTGCAGAGATTGTAAGGGAAAGAATGTTGTTTTCGCATAATAAGCCTGATGGGAAGGGCAGGAGCGATTCACCAAAGCAACCAACAAGAGCAATTCACAACCATTGAAATCCCTGGCCTAGGGCTAGAAGGCAAGTGGTCTTTTTGTCAACTGTGATGACCCAGTACTTGGAACTGGCTTTAGATGGATGCAGATACCCAAAAGACTTGGGGAACCTGAATTTCGAACTTTTCCATCTTAGTACGCTTGCGTGATGAGCTCATGCATATTAACTTCTCCGCCCTGGAGAAAGCCAAGGTTCATTTCCATGAACATGCAATGTATGAACACATACATGAAGGGGTGTATCGGTAGGCAGTTCGGGAAGTCTGTACACCCTGTAGTACTCAGCCAGTGAGGAATCAGGGGAGGGAACTGGCGGTTGGGAGAAAGGGATATAAACCATTGCACGATGGCTGGTAGGCACGTCCACTTGATGGGGGCGTCCGGTCTTGCAAGAACGTAATAAAGAGTGCTTCACACCGCATCCTGTCTGAGCCGCTGATAATTGGCAACTGAGCGTTTCTCACAGAGATGATATGTAATATCTTGATGGTCAAGACTCTTTTCTAGCAGAGATTTTTATAGTCCAAAGATCATGGCATGCCTGAAGTGTTTCCTTCAATGGTCCTGAGTGCTTAAGTGTCCATGCCAATTAGGCGTGATTGCTGTTTTTACGGAGAGATGAGCATTAATCTCTGGTATAGGCATTATTTTGAACGTACATGTCAAGGACCTGTAATATTTACAGTAATGTTGTTATTGACCATATCGGCCAACATGGCAGTGTTCTAAAATTAATCACATTCAGAGGAATTCAGCTCCAAACCTGCCTCCTCCCAGGCACCTTGACTCCCAGCATCATACAAAACCTCCGTTTCTGTTCTTTTCTGCACAATGCAGGCACAATCATGGGCCCTGTAGCTACTGGTTGTGTTTATGTCAGCAGTCACAAGCTGTGGAATCACACAGGTAGCATCCAGTCCAGAGGCTAACGAATTGCAGAGAAACAAAGTACATGGGTTGAAAATATACAGACAAAGCTGCAATCTTGCCCCAAAATGCTTGCAGTTGGAAAGGCAACACACAACAGCAGGGTGGAGAATAACCAGCACTTTGGGGTGGTTCAATAGGTAAGTGGCAAAACATATATAGGATTTAAGGAATCCAACATCAAGAAGAAAAAGTCATGCCTTTCCTCTCACATAGCCATTGTCACTAGCAGTATATGGTACATAGCAGGGGAAGAAGTGACTACTTTGTAATTTATCATTGGTTTGGACAAGTTTCTGAAATGCTTGTAGCCTGACATATGAGTCTGTTCTCAACCAGAAACTACAAGATCATCAGATGTGCATCTGGTAACTTGCACAGTGGGTTCACTTTTCTAACCCAGATCTCTTACCTGCAGGTAACTTGTACGAAAGGCATAGTTATGGTGTGACATACTTGAAAAAGGTGGCTGAGAACCCAGACCTTGAAATTAAAAAAACAACCAACCAACCAAACAAAAAGCCAGTAAATTCCAGATCATCCCAGATGTAAGGTATACTTCATAGACCCTATTATCAATAATGAAACACACAGCCCAGCTCACATAAAGCAAAAGAAAACATTGCTCATATCATTTTGCCCCCAGGGAAAAGAGAGAAAGAGAACAAACAACATAAATATGTATGGTAGAAGAAACCTCTGAAGGTTTAATACCTCCCTGCTCTGTGCCTGGGTCAACACACCTCACTCCTACTCTTTTCTGTTGTGGGTCTGATCCAATATCCTGTTTCTTGTCCTTAGCCGAAGGCACTGCAAAGGTGAGCAATATGTTTAATTTACTTGTAGATTTGCATTTATTGATGCTATTGTCCTACAGTGCCTTGAATCTGGGTATTCTGACCAAATTTTTGCTTTGGTAGAAAACCCTCGTCAAGAGCCAGCCCTGCTGAAATCTGATCCGCAAATGGACCAAAGTTGGTAGTCTGCATGGTTTAGACCTTCATGAGCTGAACATCACCCTCACATGCTTAGTATCTGATCAGAATTAGCTGTTTGCTTGAAAAGTACTTCACCTTCTCTATGCCTGCTCCATTGACTCTATCACACCATCAAGTAACAGGTCTCTAGGCGTGGTAGTTGCATTCACACAACCAAATTCCTGCTGCTTTTTGTGCTCAGTGATACCGGGAACTCATTTTGCATGGTGCCAGTTTAATCCTTGCATTTGTTGCAGTACCTGTCCTCAGATGTGTATCGTCTCTGCTTTCTGTATGCTGCTTCTTTGATTGTCAAGTCACTGAAGACTTCCATTGCTGCTGTAATGTTTATTAACATTTCTCTCTTTCTTATGTGTTGAGGAACTTGCCTTTGTGTCTTTTACTACAGTAGTCCTCTCACCTATGCTGTTTTTTCCTGAGAGACCTTAGTTACCAATTCCTTGTGTATGAAATCTGCTTTTTTGACAAGTCTGGTGTCTTATCCTTCTCTGCTCAGATTTCTGAATTTCATCACTTTGCAATCACTGTTGTCCAAATTGCCTCTTCCTTTTGTTACTGATTTTTACTGATCTGTTATTAATTTGAGTTGATGGTTTTTGGTGATTTTGATAAGGAATTATTAGGACTAATCAATTAAATAGAATCTCACAGAAATATTGTTTTTTATAAAAGATAGTGGTGTAATGTTTTAAGTAGTCATAGAGATGTTGTATTTAGTTTAAGGTAACCATACAACCAGTTACGCTGCTAGACAAGATACCATTGTTAGACTGTTTAGTAAGCATGATTTATTGCCCTGTAGACCAGGTGTTTTAAAAGCTATATTGTGAAAGGGACTCGAAGCATGTTAAAATTGCAATGTGAGCCAAAGTCCTTGAGTCAAGGGCATTGGAGGGTCTTTCTTTTAGGTCAGTAGTCTGTGGTGGTAGCAAAGGCAGCCCCCCGACTCATTTCAGGACTCAAGGGCACATGAGCAGAAAGAGATGGGAATATGAAAATGAGTTACAGGGATTAGCATGTTTATGTATGAGAACTTGATTAATATGTATTACTGTATCCAATATAATCAGCATGTTACATGAGTTAGGTGTGCGTTGTTGGTGACACCCCTGCACACCTGGCTGTTAATAAAGGAGCGTTTGCTTTTCTACATCAAATTGGTGTCGATAAGTTCTTTTATCCTGTTTTGGTGACACTTTCAGGTTCTCATCTGTCCCTCAGGTCACCCCAGAAAAGTAACCATATTAGGAACCCATCAATTGAAAAACACTGCTCTGTAACCTGCTGTATTGTTCTCCTAGCAACTGTCTCTGGACTTGGTGATACATGTAGTCTTAATGCACTTGTAAAAACCTTCTGTATACCAGGGTGAAGGGGACTGCATATGAATTTGCACAGAAAAAAAGCAGAAAAGCACTCAGTGCCCAGCAATTCTCTTACCGCTGGGAAGTTACCTTCATCTGTGCTTGTGAAGATACCAGACTTTCTGACTCCAGTGCCATGTAAAGGAGTCCCGTGCCTCAGGACTAATGGCCGAAGGTGTAACAGCTATAAATGAGAAATGGGAATTGGTTCTTAAATAATCTGCTAAACTGGAAATCAGGAGGTGGGTTACCAGTTTATTTCACCTGGACATTTTGTATTATAAATTAATTATAAGTTATGGCTAGTTTGACAGGTGCACAAACAGAGAAGGCAAATTGCCTGAAGGAAAAACAAACCAGATGGAGGAATTTATGATCTTTTTGAGAGATTAGTTGGAATTTTCTAGTTTATCAATTGGGATTCTCCCCTACTTCTTCCATGCACTGGGAAAAACACCTCAAACTCAGCTAAGGAAAACGCTAATGTACCCTGAGAAGCATGACAAAATGACAAAATTCTGTGAAAGGAGACGCAAACAATGACAGGAAATGGCTATAAAGAAGAGACAGAAAAAGAAAAAGGAACTTGAATGACATTGGCAGCTAATTTAAAAGAAAGGCCTTAAAAAAGCAAAGCTGTCAGTTTAAGCTGACACTCTTCCACCATGAAGACGCCTTTGCAAAAAGTCACTTTAGGAAGTTCTTTGCTTCCCTTCCCCTGCCACCTCCACAACAGCTCAATATTTTCCCTTAAGGAGTTTGCCACTCTCCAGCTGCTGTAACGTGGCTCCATGTGGGACTGTTGTGGATACAGGGTTCCTGAGGTGCTCGGGGTTTTTTTTATTTTTTAGGACTTTTTGAGGACATGGAAAGAATCATAACTCATGTAAAACATTTATTTTAAAAATACAGCTTCTGAAAAAAACCCCACAGTTTGGTCTATAAAGCTGTTGGATGATTGATCACAAAAAACTAAATAGTTATAATTACTTTGAAAAATCAAAGTTCCAATTATGTGCTAGCTGGCAGCACCCCTAGCTAACAAACAAATCCCCAGTATTGCCAGCCATGCAGTTTGGGTGACAGTGTGAATGGAAAAAACACATCCCTTCACAAGTGTGCTGTAAAGGTGGATTAATGAATATTCATTGTGTGCACATGTCCAGTTAGGTAGTGATAAGTTTCAGAATTAATAATTCTGTCCCAAGGGGAATATTTGGAAGCATTGCAGAAAATAAGAACTGGCATGCATTAAATCAGGCCACACCAGGAATGAAAAGAAACAGAAAGAAATAATGAAGAACTAGCCATTCAGTGAGTGAAACAGAGATCCAGGGGGAGCCAAGTATTATAGCACCATATTAGGTAGTATCATAAAACTTGATGGGATTGCAATGGGAAGGCAAACAGATAACTATTAATTCTGGCATTTCCAAACATTCAAGTGCTGAGCCCTTCTAACGGAAAATTAACTCTACAATATAGTATTGCAAGATATTCAATATCCCTTTGTATTAGAATGAAGTAGCTTCAGCCTTGGGGTTAACATCTGTTTGGGGAAATTTATGGGGTTGCAAAAAGAAAGTGCTCTAGTTGCTAATCACAAAGTCAGGAATGAACCTCTCCCCAGGAAACATGCTGAAGTATATGATTGCTGAGACCTGGAGCTAAAAAAATGGTGACAATTTTTGACACTTGCAAGAGCTGTCAGGAGACTGAAGCCACTAAAAGGCTCAGCTGAAGGATATGCTATACAACTATAAGGGGCTTTTGTGCTAGAAGACTTGTTACCTGGAAGCCACTTTCAGAGACTTTTTCATCTCATGCCTGGTATAAAATAAAAGAACAGAGAGAGCTCCTTTTCTCAACCATACCTCAGACATTTACAGAGCAAGGCCTTGAGTGTTTTACTAAGTATGGAGATGTGCAAGGGCTTAAGGGACCAATTCTTCCAGCCTGGAGCTTTGTGCAGTCCTCTACCCCCAGGCAGGCTGCTTGCCAAACGCCTGCCTGCAAAACATTGCCAGTCTATGCCCTCCTTGCAGACAAATACACCAATATAGCAGCAGGATAACTGCTATTCTGCAGTTTTGGGAGGGGCACTGTTAGTCTTCAGGTCTCTGTTAGTCTTCAGGTTTGTTTCCTTCCATTTGGCACGTGAAGCACAAACGTTTTCCAAAATTAAGGGGGTTTTTTTAATAGAAGTAAGGTTTAGTCAAACAGTTTTCTTTGGTGTTGTGGGGATTGTACCTTGTTCTGTTTCTCAGTAGCTTTATGTTTGAATAAAAATATTTCAGATGGCAAGCATTTTAAATGTGAGGATTTGAGGTTCAAGCGATGCTCTACTTCAAAACTGCAACAGCTTCTGCCCCCATCTTAGCAGTTCATGACACTTGACAGTTGAAACGCTGTGACCACGTGCCAGTCGCTTGGCTTTCTGAGAGAAAGTCACTTTGTCTTTGAAAAATCACCCTTTGAGCACTTGTCTGTTTCTTTTCAAAGTGAAAATGACAGTGTTAGTACTTGAAAAGGAACACACAACTTCCGTATTTTTCCCACTGGCAGAAGTGAAAGGGGACATTTCTTTGCACCCTAAATGCTAGAGCATCTTTCCTTCTGTGAAGCATGAAGTTGTTGCTCCTGCTATTTGCAGTGAGATACTCTGAAGAGAAAAAAGGAGGATGGTACAGGGCGACGGAAAATTTTAAAAAGCATTGTATACGTAAGATTCAAAATAGCATTGTGGATGAAACTTATTTCATCAAAAACTTTGGCTGCTAGTGAGAGGATTTTTGCTTTGTCTTATCCCCTCATTTTTGTTAAAACAAACATCCAGTTAAGGGTAGGGAGACATTTTATGTTTTCTAGCTTGCTGAACAGGCATATTTATTTAGGGTCTGTAGGAACAGCCCTCTTTCTTAGCCACCTCAGATATCCCAAGGAAAGTTCCATCTGTGGACTGATGCCACATTTGCTTCTATGGAGCTTGACCTGATTTGACATTTTGGAAGTAAATGTTTGTTTCCCCTTCATCCCACCTTATAACCAGTCAATTCTCTTTAAACATGGGAATTTCAAAGGAAGAGCTACATTGCTAACTGTTAGGGGTAAGGATATTTTAGATCAAAACTTTTCTTAGCCACTTATGTGTTCTCCAGTTTTCTTTTCCAGCATGTCTGAATAATTAAGAGATTTCATTAAGAAACTGGAAAATGGCAGTATATACATATGGGGGGGGGAGGGGGGAACTGAGAAGAAGTTTTGTGCAGGAAAAGCAGAAAGAAACAGAGCAAAGTAGGGAGGGTCACAATCAGAAAGTTCGGAAGTGAAACAAAAATTTGTTTTGGAAATCTGTTGTGCCTCTTCTTGACTTGGTGCTGTTTGAAACTACACAAAATGTTCAAATGTTTCATTTTATTCCATTTAGAACAGGGCAGAGGAAAAGGAAATTGGGTTTGGATACACCTTTGCAAATGCAAAGCAGTATAAAGCTGTAAATTCTGGCCTCAAAACTGGTGAGCAAGTCCTTTCAAGTTTGCTTGCACAACCATTTGATTTGACAGCAGACACACTGATCTCTTCTGTAGTTTATTTTCAACTCAACATTGTTTCAGTGGCATTTTAAATTATTTTGTCCCCATTTTACTTCAAAATTACTTGTACAGAATCAGCATAAATATTTGTGTTAGGTATAAAAAAATCCAGGCCAAAGACACATCATCACAAGTCAAGGAGATCTACCACCAACTATTTCTTGCTGATAACCAGAGGAGAACTTGGAGAGCCCCTCTGTTCACAGCTGCCATTTGCATGCTCTTGAATAAATGAAGATGAAGAAATATTTTGCAGTTCCCAGAAGGGATGCTGAAAAGCAGAAGGTGATATGTGGGAAGAGTCCTTCATTGTCTGTGGGAACTATTTGTGGTATTTTTGCAAACCTGGCCTCCCCATCCATTCTATAGGAGACCAGGTAACTTCAGCAGCTGACAGAGCATCCACAATACACAATAAAGATTTAAAACCCAACAAGGCATTTTCTTCAGGAAACTGTGGAATCATAAAACCTTGTCTCTTCTTCCTGGGGTGGGAGTAACAGACAGTGGTTCTCACTCATTAAAAAAAGCTGTAAAGTAGACAGTTCTTTCAGTTACATTCTCCTGGCAGAGATTAGCTAAAATATTCAGATTAAGTGCATCTACCAAGAAGGAATAATGGTATATAGTCTCAGTTTGCTAGAGTTTCTAAACAGGGACAGAGAGCTGAAGCACTCAAGGTAAAGCTGATGATCTTTAATGTTTTCCCAGTCCTTTCTGAATTGATCAAGGGCTGTGTGCTGATTTTGGCTGGGATAGAGTTAATTTTCTTCACAGCCGCTAGTATGGGCCTGTGTTTTGGATTTGTGCTGGAAACAATGTTGTTAATTGAGCAATGTTTTAGTTACTGCTGAGCAGTGCTTACACAGAGGCAAGGCCTTTTCTGCTTCTCACACCACCCACTAGTGAATAGACTGGGGGTGTACAAGAAGTTGGAAGGGAACACAGCTGGAACAGCTTACCCCAACTGACAAAGGGATATACTATACCATATGACATCATGCTCCGTAATATAAGGCTGAGGGAAGAAGAAGGAAGGGGGATACGTTTGGAGTGATGGTGTTTGTCTTCCTAAGTAACCTTTACGCGTGATGGAGCCCTGCTTTCCTGGAGATAGTTGAGCAGCTGTCTGGCAATGGGCAGTAGTGAATGAATTCCTTGTTTTGCTTTGCTTGCATGCACAGCTTTTGCTTTACTTATTAAACTGTCTTTATCTCAACCCACAAGTTTTCTCATTTTTATTCTTCTGATTCTCTTCCCCATCCCACCCAGGCGGAGTAAGCGAGCAGCTGTGTGGGGCTTAGTTGCCAGCAGGATTTAAACCACGACAGACTGCTGTGGAGATCTAACAGAGAAAACTTTTGTCTCAACATCCTCTTTTCCCGGAATGCTGACTTTCACCTCCAATGGTCAAACATTACACACAGCCGAAAAAAACTATGATGGGGGTGAGCGAATGGTGCATGAAAAGGAAAAACTGGGGAGCATGCACTCCCAAGATGAGTATACAGTTTGTGTGATAACCAACAGACATGCAGTACCCCATAGCAATGGACTGTGATGACATCCTATGGCAACATACTGTGGTAAAGCAGCATAAAAGGCAAAGACCGACAACAGGAGGCAGCTGTCTCCAGAGCACCCCCACCACAAATGAAGAATACGGACACGGTGAGACGTCACTGGAACTCCGTGGTGGTGACTATCCTCTGATTGAAACAACGTCTTGCATTTGTCTTACTTTCCTGTTTCTCTCTTTCTTTTTAAGGGTTACTCTGACCTTTTATACAATAAAATACAGATAGTGTCCTAACTAATAGCTGACCTTGCTTGTGTCATAATTCTGTCTCTAGTGATCCACAAAAGAACCTCAGAACTCTGGCAGAACCAGATTCCGACAGCTGCTATGGAACTTTTGTTTACAGTTTTATGTGCAGTGTAGTGAGAAGAGAAACAGGGAAAACATTGGCATAGTAAAAACAAAATCAGCCTCTTAATCTAGGCTAGTCTCCTTTTATGGGACAGTGGAGTAGTGTATTGGTAGAGGCTGGAGTTTTAGAGATACTCAGGTACCTAAAAATTCAGATACGTTGTGAGATTTTTGAGAAATACCTTTTTGCACTGGCATTTTGGCTTACAGCATCCTCTGAAATTCCCATTAGGAACCAATCTGTATGCTTAAGCACCCAGCTACCTTAAATATCTAGCTCTTGGTGCAAAAACACAGTATAGGTACTTTTTTCTTCAAGGAACCTGCTAAAGGAAAATGCATCCAGAAGTCATGTGTCATCTACATGGCCTCCTCAACCCAGCAAGATTTCTAGAGCTCTGATAAATTCTGGGGGAGTGAGAGGGGATTTAAAAATGCTGGGGAAAGGGAGTTATGTAAATACGTCATCTCTTGAGCCCACAATGGTGCACTTTACTTTGGCATTAGGATAACACTGGTGTCAAGAACATGGTCTGCTGTCACCTTCAAGTGGCAAGAAGACATTGATATGCACCTGTGTGCCAGGTATGACCTTCTGGGTGAAAACCTGAATTCTTATGAAGTAACAGGAGATGCCCACCTTTAAGATCAGAAAGAGCTTTTGCCCCAGAAGAAAAAGACTGACTCAGCTGCATCCTCAAGTCTGAAAACTCCAAATTTCCATGCAAGTGTATATACATATTCAAAAATTGAAAATGCTTAAAAATAGCTGAACATTTTACTTCAGATACAGATTTTGTATAAGTAACCAGAGGTAGGCCATAGATAGTGCTAGTGTCTGGGGATGGCACCCAACTTCCATTGCTTTCATACAATTCTGGTATGTTCAAATATGTATGTATTCATATGTACCTTCTCAGATTTCACAGAATCACAGAATCATCTAGGTTGGAAAAGACCTTGAAGATCATCCAGTCCAACCATTAACCTAACACTAACCATTCTCAACTACACCATATCCCTCAGCGCTAAGTTGACCCTACTCTTAAACACCTCCAGGGATGGGGACTCCACCACTGCCCTGGGCAGCCCATTCCAACGCCTGACAACCCGTTCTGTAAAGAAATGCTTCCTAATATTTACTCTAAACCTTCCCTGGCACAACTTGAGGCCATTACCTCTTGTCCTATCACTTGTTACTTGGTTAAAGAGACTCATCCCCAGTTCTCTGCACCCTCCTTTCAGGTAGTTGTAGAGGGCAATGAGGCCTCCCCTCAGTCTCCTCTTCTTCAGACTAAACAACCCCAGTTTGTGTGTGACAGGTACATTATCACAGAAAATTCATTCAGTGTGGTTACAACATTGATGATGACAGCTGCCAGGAAATTAAAGTATTTGGGAAGATCAAGCAGCTCTTAATTTCCTGTGGTTTTAGTGTTATAACAATAGTTAAAAGCAAAAAAATAACCAGCTCTGAAATAGAAATGCAGCCTAGTAAAAAGGGTTATACCTAATTTAATCCAAGATTAGTGAAATTATATTATAGGCCCATGTTACGTAAGAACCACTAATGGAAGGATCAATATTAGCTGGAAATGAGATACAAGCAAACAGAACAAAGGAATACCTGTATAGATTTTATGTCCTCACCATAAAGACATAAGGATTTCATTTTTGTATTTGATGGGTCATAGTCTGGTTCTGATTGATTGCAGCTGCTCTAGAAGCACTTGCATGACCATTAATATATTATGCTTCTCTAAAGCAGGATCTCTTCATGTTTTTGCAGAAAACTCTCTCCCTTTCTTCAAGTTATTAGTTTTCAAGGGTTTGGGTGCCTAGAGGTCCCATTGCCTTAACCCAGTATGTAGCTGAGCACTTCTGAAAGCCAGCTATAAAATGCAGTGATTGAGTTGGGATATACTGGTTTTATAATAATGTTTCTCTGTTGAAGTCAACGAAACTACTAATTTTCATCAGCATGTTATCAGAATGTGCTCGGTGCAGGCATCAGCTGAGGATTTCAGTATATAACTGATGCAGGCAGAACATATCCAAAACCCCAGTACTTCAGACTATACTATAAAAGCAAAACATAAATATGACTCTTTAGAAAAGGCAATACATTTTAATTTTGCACACTGCACAAATTTAGCCAGGATGTGTATAAACACACGTCATTAAGGGAGTTATTTCATTCAATTAGTGGTGCCAGTTTGAAATTTATGACATGCACAGCACACTGCCTACATGTCTACTTGCAGGAAATGGTGAGACACATTTGTGGAGTATAACACTGGTTACCTGAAAATGTCAGCGAGTCAGCTGACATTCCAGACATGGTGATCCTGTCCATGAATGGATAAAAAGCCAGTGTAACTTTTCTTATCTGGAGATCGTGAACATCTGAGATCTGTCATTGAGGAAGAAGGCAGAATGGAGTGGAAAGAGGATGAGAAGGTGGTTCTTATGCACTCTGCCAAAGCGTGGCTGTACCTTTGAGTAGTACTGTAAGTGAGCGCCTCTGGAAGCCTCTGGTAAGAGTCCATAGCACCCTGTAGATGTTCAGGGACAAGTGATGGGAACAGAAGTAATGCAGAGAGTGAAATTCCAGGCAGAAACATGACTTTGTGATTATTTTCTTGCTTAGCTGTTTTTTTAAAGTTGTTTTTTTTCCATCAATTCTTACTTTCTTACTGTGTGTCTTCAACTCTGGACATAGGTGTCTTTGCTAAGAAGTCCACTTTTCAGAAAGGATCATTTTTTCAATTGCTGCTGAGAAAATTTTTTTAAAGGGTTTTTATTTTTTTAATTTCTTCTTGCTCCTCTGGCTTAAAAAATAATACATTTCAAGTCTCATCCACATTCAAGTAATTTTACAATGGTTTTATTTACCAAAACAAAAATCTAAAATAACTTAATCTCCTGCTGCTTTGGAGAAAGTGCAGTGACAAAGTCCATCAGCTGTTATCTCCAGGTATATCTGGGTCTTACCTCTTTAATAGCATTTTTGCTTCAGTTTATATCTGATAATGTAAACTCTCACTAATGTCCTTGATAATATTTCTTGCTTTAATAACACTGAAGACTTATATCCCAGTCCAAAACCTACAGGATCTCTTCCACTGCCCTTCTCTAGAAGTGATCTGAAACCAAAGCACTTGTTTTATTCCCATTGTTTTCTTTCCCACCTCCCTTTGTCATTCCTTTATGTCTGAAGCTGTCCTTCAGCTGCTTACATTTTCTCCAGCTGTATTTTAAGACCAGACAAGGAGATTATATGAGTCTCTACTGACAATCTCCTGCATATCTGTTTAAAGCTGTTCTTGCTCCTTTCAGCCTTGGTATCAGGAGGCTGGAATCTGAGGTGAAGACTGTTGAGAAAAGCAGATGCAATATGATCTCTATATGTAGAAGAAAGGAATATTGTTATATGCTAGACCTTCTCATTAACTTGTGAGATGTACTTTAGGAGAAAGATGGCCAAAAAGTTCTTTCCTACATATCCACATGTTCCATGAACATCCACAAGTAAAATATTTGGGTGGAAGCATTTTGTTGTATATTAGGAATATAATTGTGCTTTAATTCCTCTTTATTCCATTAGTACTCATAGGCCATTTGGGAATCTAGACCCCCACAGTCTAAGGTGGGAAGATGGTTCATCCCTTGGAGAAGTTATATTCTGTCAAAGATGTCATCCAGAATGACAGTCGTCTTTGTAAAAAATCCAAATTTAAGTGGGATGTAAGAAGTCCAAAGGCGGCCTAGTATCGTGGCACTCAGCATTGTCACTGCACTGCCAGTTCGTGTCATAACAGCACATGCACAAAGCAAGGCAAAGCAAGGATCCCATCTCTGCTGAAGCTGCCCTGCCTGTCAAGATCAGCAGCTGAAATTTCCACCTAAGCTGCATGAACCCAGCAGAATCCATCTGCTGAACCATCTGTGGGACGACTCAATAAAATTATAGCCCATCTGTTGTTTCACTGCTACAAAGTTTGCCAGCCTCACCCTCGTTCCATTATTTGAATATTTTTCTTTCCCTGTGGGCCTCTTCTGTGTTATCCTCTCTCTCCTGCTCTGTATCTTCTGTTTTGTTTTGTTAACACATTGCCTTTCCAGTCTCTGAAATGTAAAAAAGAAGGAAGTTATATTCCTACTGCCCTCCAGTTAGCCATGAACAGCTTTGCCCAGGGCAAAATATAGGTCTGTTATGTGTATAGCATCATTGCCTATTTTCAGCTGCTCTGTACCAGCACAGATCATTGCAGACAAGAGACCTAGACTGTTTTATACCAGCTAAGTCCCTCCCCCACATCTAGACAGTCACATGGAACTACTAGAAGTTTAGATTGTGGCTTGATTTTTCCTCACTCTTGAGGAAAGTATTTTTCATGTATTATTTACCTCTCAGCTTGAAAATACAACCAGTAGCAACAAATTAGAGGCTTCTGCAGTATCAGCATTGGCAGCCTGGGTTGGGAAGGCAGCATTGGACACCCCGGGTACCACTCATGGAAAACATGGTTTGCGGTAGGCCCACATTTGCCCCCTCTTTCTGCAGGACCTACTCCAGCTGTTCCCTGCAGTCTAGACTATGGCAGCACTGTGCTTCTCCGTCTGTATAGGAACCTTAAAGAGCCATTCACATCAGTGTGGGGGCATGTATGCATAACCCCACCTCTTCTACAGTGCATGTAGGATGACTGAGGAGTGGGGAACCATATTTTTAAGAAAGCCTGATGTGGTTTAACCCCAGCCAGCAACTAAGCACCACGCAGCTGCTCGCTCACTCCTCCCCACCCCCCTAGTGGGATGGGAAGAGGAATCAAAAACAAGTTAAACCTGTGGGTTGAGATAAGAACAGTTTAATAACTGAAATAAAAATAAAATATTATTATAATAATAATGAAAAGTAAGATAAGAAGAAGAGAGTGAAATAAAACCCAAGAAAGTCCATCCTCTCCTAAACAAAGTACAACAGTATTCAGTGCTCCTTATGTTCTGATTTTAACCTCTGATGTTCCCAAGTGCAGGAACATAAATTCCTATAGAAGAGGATATCTGACAGGGGAAAGCTCTTTAATCTATCAGATGAAAGTCTAACAAGATCCAGTGGATGGAAGTTGAAGCTAAATAGTAGCCAATCTGAAATTAAAGGCACAGGTTGTTGCCTTTTTCTTTATTTTAAGAGGATAGTTAATCATTTGAACATCTCCTGGTGGTAGGGAATCGTGAATTTGCCATCACTTCAAACCCAGACCAAGGCAAAGCAAGGGTGTGCATGGGGGAAGTGACTCAGACAGCTTTTTTTAGCCTTATAATTCAATGCCTGAAATAAGAGATCAGTCTCTCTGAATCCCTCTAAAGACACTGGAGACAAAGGGAAGTTGGAACTGATCTAAACATCTCCCTTCACTGAATGTAGGCTATAAAAAGTAGACTAGACTAGACTAGAATAGAATAGAAATAGAATATTTCAGTTGAAAGGCACCTACAGTGACCATCTAGTCCAACTGCCTGACCAGTTCAGGGATGACCAAAAGTTAAAGCATGTTATTAAGGGCTTTGTCCAAATGCCACTTGAACATTGATAGGCTTTAGGCATCAACCACTTCTCTAGGAAGCCTGTTCCAGTGTTCTTTGTAAAGAAATGATTCCTAACATCCAGTCTAAACCTCCTCTGGTGAAGCTTTGAAACATTCCCATGTATCCTATCACTGGATAGCAGGGAGAAGTGATCAGCCCCTCTCTCTCCACTTTGTCTCCTCAGGAAGCTGAAAGCAATGAAGTCACCCCTCAGCTTCCTTTTCTCAAAACTAGACAAACCCCAGGATGTAGTTTGCCCTCTTGGCTGCCAGGGCACACTGCTGATTCATACTGAGCCTGCCACCAAGCAGCACCCCCATATCCCTTTCTGCAGGGCTGCTCTCCAGCCACCCTTCTCCCAATTTATTCTTGTGCCTGGTGTTACTCCATCCTAGGTGCAGAATCCAGCATTTGGACTTGCTAAATTTCATCCCATTAATCATTGCTCAATGCTCCAATCTATCTAGACCCCTCTGCAAGGCACCTTGTCCCTCAAGAGAGTCAACAGCACCTCCCAGTTTGGTATTGTCAGCAAACTTGCTAATGCTGTATTCAAGTGCTGCTTCCAGATCACTGACAAAAATATTGAACAGAACTGGCCCTAGAATTGAACCCTGTGGAACAGCGCTGGTGACCGGTCATCAACCAGATGCAGCCCCATTCACGACAACCCCTTGAGCCCTGCCGCTCAGCCAGTTCTTCACCCAACACACCGTGTACCTGCTCATCTCACAGTTGGACAACTTATCCAGAACGATGTTGTGAGGGACAGTAACAAAAGCCTTACTAAAATCCAGAAAAACTACATCCACCACCTTCCCTTCATCCACTAGGCAGGTGACTTTATCATAGAAGAAGATCAAATTAGTTAAACAGACTTTCCCTTTGTGAACCCATGTTGACTGTGCCTGACGATTGCATTGTTTTTTAAATGCCTTTCGAGAGTACCCAGTATGATCTTCTGCATAATTTTTCCAGGAACTGAGGTTAGACTAACAGGTCTGGAGATCCCTGGGTCTTCCCTCTTGCCGTTTTTGTAAATTGGAATAACATTAGCTAGCTTCCAGTCATCATGGTCCTCCCCAGACCTTTGGAAGATGATCAAGAGGGGTCCTGCAATATCATCCACTAGCTCCTTCAGTACTCTGGGATGAATCCCATCAGGCCCCAGGCACTTGTGAACATTCAGGTGATACAGCTGGTCCCTTACAATTTCAGTGTCCACAAAGGCAATGTCACTGTTCCCACACTTGTGGTCCTCTGACTCAGGGGACCGGGCAGCCTAAGGTCTATCAGTATTATTAAAGACTGAGGCAAAAAAAAAAAAAAAAAAAAAGCATTGAATGTCTCTGGTTTTTCTTCATCTTTATTAGTCAGGTGACCATCTTCAACAAGGATTAGTCCGATGTTTTCAGTAGACCTTCTCTTGCTATTAACACACTTTAAAAAGCCCTCATCATCTGACACAACACTGCCCAGAGGCTCTCAACCACATCACCACTAACTGTAAGGGCTGTACAATCAAACCTCTCCCTTACGTATAAAGCCACACCTCCACCTCCTGCCTACCCCTCCTGAACAGCCTGTAGCCCTCCGTCCCAGCACTCCAACTCTCTTTTGAATGACCTCAGACTTTTTGTTGCAACATCATTGGTACCCATGTGAAAGAGCAGGAATGGATAGTAGTCTAAAGGTTGTGCCAGGCTCTTCAGTCTTGTGGTGATGTCCCTAATTTGGGTCCAAGGGAGGTGGCAAACTTCCCTGAAAAGAGTGTCTGGTCTGCAAATGGGTGCTTCCATTCTGCACAGGAGGGAATCACCAATGACCATAACTTGCTGTTGTTTCTTCTTGGTGCTGATCTTAATGCAGGTTTTTGTGTGAGGGTTGGTCTCTCTGACCTTGGCAAGACTACCTGCATAGCTTCTTCCTCTATCTCATTATGCACTTTGTCTACCGTACCCAGGGCCTCATATGTCTATTCTGTAAGGGTATCTTAGAGGGTAACGAGGGGTTTCTCTTACTGCTCCATGCTGTAACCTTCTTCCATCCCTCCTTATCCCTTGTAAAGCTGCCTTCCTTCTGGCACAAAGCAGATCCTAGACCTACCTCCATAGTGGCCACCTGAGTTGGCTTCCATGCATCATCAATGGCAGAATACGTCTCCATCGATCAATCTCCCTCTCAGACTCTCAAATACTCCTCAGTCTGCTCACCTTCCTCCTGCAGTTCAGTCACCAAGCAGAGCAGTTCATCAATCCGGTCACACCTCCCACAGGCTTGCTTGCAATCACGTTCCACCTCTAGGAATAACCGTTCACACATCCCACAGACAGATACTTGGGTGGTCGCATGACTGAACAGGAGGTCTGTCTGTGTGTCTGCATTGGTTCTACTGGGTGCTAGAAGCTCAGGAGAAGCAGAGGACACTGCTTTTTGCTGGGTGGTCACCGTCTGCCGACTGCCAGGCACGTGCCTGCTGGGAAATATATATATGCTCGTCTGTTGCAGTCAGCTGGGCTAATTGTTTTAGCCTGCTTAAATCTCCCACACTGCAGGATGCAGTCTCTGCCCCTTGCTGCCTCTTCCATTCGGCGAGTCTGGACTCAGTTGCTTGGGGAACACCCCTGTTCAGTCACATCCATGTGTATCCCTCATGTGTCCCCCACTACTTCTTGCTGCTGGTGCTGCTCACAGTGCTCCAGTGTCTGTTGCAATCCTACTACTCTGGGAACTAGAACTGCTCTGGAAACTCAGGTTCAAAATCTGGAAGGCCATGTGCTGGACAGAAGTAGATGACATGTCTTCATGGTCAAGGACACAAAATCATTGTTTAGTAGCCCATACTCTGAGCCCCAGGTGTGAGCCTGCACCAATCCAGAAATGTTTACTGCAAAGAACATTTCCTCAGAGGCATGGATAATTAGGATAGCCAAGGTTTACCTGCTTCTTTAGGTTGGAACAGGTGGTTCATACCAGAGGGTTTGTAGATTAGCATCTGGATGGAGTAGGATACAGCTTACACCAGAATATGCCTGCTCCTGCCCCAAGGAGTTGGTCTCCTGGCCATAGGATGGAAGAGAAAGCCTGGTGGGTTGAACAAGGGGTAGTTTCTTCTTGTTCTTGGCCCATGTGCTATCCAGGAATCCCTCACCATTGCCCACTAACTCCTGTGGCATCTCCTCTCCTTGACAGGTTGGAGCTACTGAAGCAGAGAGGAACTAACTTTAAACTACTGGCAAGGAAACTACAAGTTTGTAATACTTAAAAAAGGTTCACTGAGTGCTTTTTTATAGGTAGAATATTAAAAATTCATTTGGTCTCTGCAAGTGAAATAAAGATGGTCAGGTGAGTCTCTTGACATCTCAGCTAACTCACAAAGCTCTCAGAGTGTTTACCTCCCCTCAGAAAGGGGGAGCAGTATTGTGTCTCTATATGAAACAAGGATGTGACATTCCTCAGCAAAGAAATAGGACAGCAAGACAGGGAGGAAATATGAGATGAATTTACAGGCTGAAAAAAAAATGAATGTGAATATAGCCAGAGGCTTCCAGATACAAATCGTCCCATTGCCCCTTTTCGGACATGCTGAATGCAGAGAGCTTCGAGAAAGCATGTGGAAGATAAGTGTACAGGACAGAAAGACATAAACTCCCAAGAGGAAGTCTGGGTTTTCTAGTACTTCTATATACATTTTAGTGCCAGAAAAGACTGTTGTGATTATCCATTCTGAGCTGTCTCTAATCTCTGTCTAGCAAAGTGGAAGCAGGTAAAAGAGGTTATGTGAATGGAGCCAGCACTCCAGGGGGTGTGTTGATTCAAACTACACTCTAAGGACAGGGAAAAGCACTTGCCTGTGTTCTGTAAAATATAAATATATATATATATATTTTAAAAGTAAATAAAATAGCTATTTGGGTCAATTTAGTTGGGGGTGCTGCAAGAAACATGGGGGATGGAGAGTTTCCTTAGCTGGAGGACTGTTTCCTCGATGGGTAGAGGAGCATTGCTGTCTGATGTGGAGGAGCAAATAGGGGGGATTTGTTGCTCATGTAACAAAAATAATTCAGAGAGTGGATGGAGCAGCAAGCACTGTCCCATTGAAAGATGGGACACCAATCAAGAAGTGTTAGAAAAGGCAGCTGTGGCCCTTACTCTCTCAGACACTAAGAGGGATGGTAAGTCAACAATGATGTCATGAAAAATGGTATGGTGCTGAAACCACCAGCTCTGTAAGTAGGAGCAGCCTCAGTGGTGACAGACATTGCTGAGTTCTGGCTTGGTGGCCACACGTGCCTTTTATGTTACCTCCTCGGACTGGAGCTAGCATTTCTGCATGGCACCGCACTGCATAGAAAAGTGACTGTGCTTAGAGCTAGCTCAGGTATCTCTAACACACCTCTGTGTAGACAAGCTGTGTATTTAACACCCATTTGGTTTTTTGGTTGGGTAATTTATAGGTCAGGTTGCAGAACTGTCTCAGCAAATGAATCCATGTGCTAACTGCTACAGCCCAGGAAGACCGTCTGGTAGCTGTTTGTTCTTGGCTACTTGGCTTGCTCTAGGCTATTCCTTTGACACATGTCTGCAATGTGTCAGACCTGTCTGCACCTGTGTGATTTTTGGTATTTCTGATTTGGGAAACATAGGTTGGAGGGCCAGTGGAACCTGTACTGAAATAAAGTTTCTCTCCTAACAATAAAACAAAACAAACATTAATGTATTATATGTTTCATTATCTGCTTTATCTTGTAGATGTTAAGAGCCCAAATGTTAGAATTTTCTTTACAAAGTGGTACTGCGCCCAGCACAGAACTGTGCATTTGGACTTTTTTCTGATTGATGAAGATGAATGTATCCCACATGAGAAGACTATAGTTGCTTAGGAACAGCTGATTATATTCACTAGGGCAAGCAAAGCATTTTTCCAACCCACCACATATGCTTAGTGCTCTAAGAAAATCTAATTTGTCAAAGGTGAGGAAAATTAGAGTCAAAACTGACTGGAAGAATAAAAAGGAATGAAATTTGGGAAACTGTTTAGGAAAAAGTAGTCTGAACACTCAAAATGACCCATAGCTGTGACAAAGAGTGCTGGCTCAAAGGGCATCGATGTTTGAAGGCAGTGAATAGAAATCTGAAAGCAGTATATAAGAGAAGAAAGAAGCTACACAGATAAAGCAAAATGCCTTACAGAGTAAGATTTAAAGTGCTAAATCTCTTTGGCATGCTAAAGAAGACGGGAGGTAGCTTGACTACAATGCATAAGAACTTTTACATGGAGGAAACACCACAACTAATGGACATTTTAATCCAGTAATCAAAATCATAATGAGAATCAATGGCTGGGAGCTGTAATCAGATGAATTCAAATTAGTATTAAGGCTTGTTTTTTACAAAGGAGAGCAATTAGCCTCTAGAAAATGTTGCTAAGGGGAAGGAGGGGCTCAAGAACTGAAGGTTTCAAAACAAGACTAGAGGCTCTTAAGAGGATGTTTTTCAGGTGCAGTGTAATTCAATGCAAGTTCTTGGGCTCACAGATGAAGCTCAAGAGAGATGGGAGAAGTGATGGGGTTCAGAATACCTGGAGTCTGAACTACATATTCCAACTACATATGATCCTTATGAACCTGTGGTACCTAGGTGAACTGGCAATAGCTTCCATATTCAATCTTTCTAGAAGGCACAAACTGAATAATAGCAAAGTGAAGTGTTCCCATATAAAATGTTACTTGGCATAAGATACACCATCTCTTTATTACATGCCATGTAACTGTAGCACAACATCCATGTGTTACTGTGGACATGGAGAATTTGGAAGTTTAAGATTAGAGATTACATCCCTTACCACATAGGCAGTGGTAACACCGTGAAGGGCCTTTCTGAGCTAGTATCTCAGATCCTGGGTCATTTCATTTATGTAAGCTGAGAGGAAAGGAGAGGTGGATATGAGATAATGAATGTGATGTTTTTAAAACTTAGATGACTAGAACATTGTCACACTTCTTATTTTCTTTTCCTTTTTGAATGACAGAAGCAATTTATTTTCTTCTGGAGTATGTCCCAATATTAGATTTTGTTGATGCCATCAAAGTCTTTGACTATAAGGAGAAAGGCTGGCACAGCTCCTTGAAGGGCCAAAATCTTGAGAACCTGTTCTGTTCATGGACCACCACAGGTTTTAGACATTTTTATGTTAACACTAGGATTACAGGGACCTTAATTAAGTCTTCTTTAAAATAGGTGTGTAGTTTTAGTGAGTTGTCCCAGACACTTTCTTTCAGGCCAAGAGAGAGAAACAACTGAGGTTAATTACGTTTGCTTTGACATTCACATAGGTATGGGATGAATCATCCTCTGGAGGTGTCAGTACAAAGGAAACCCGCATGACTGGCTTAGCCTAAATAATTAACTAGTACACGACTGCCATTAGCGGAGGTGGAAGCCATCCTGAGTGCCCAGCACCTATCTCCACCATGCATGTGTCTTACTTCCCAGCCCAGCACACCTTCCATTAAAAATGAATATGATCTGTGCTACAGACAGGCAGGAAAGTTTACTCAAATTGCAGATGTTTTTCAGGATTTTAGACATTTTTTGGTGTGCTTAGCACCCTCCTGTCTATTCTGGGCACATAAGCATGTGCAGACTAATGCACACACACACAAAAATCAGACCCTCCACTTCCACCCAAGTAAAACCTATGACTTTATAGACCAGGGACTCACCTGGGATGCCTAAGCATGAGGGTGTTTTTTTCAGTTTCTGCCTGTGATGAGGATCAGGTGATAGTTTCATCAAGACAACTGCATTCCTGAGGGAATATAATTGGTTTGGAAAGCAAAAACATTTCAGGGAATTTCTGAGCATCTCTGATTTGAACTGATGATTTTCTGAAAGTTGCTTAAACAACAGAAGTAAATAGCCTCATACAATATGCCAACTAATTTGTCTGACAACTGATGAAGGAGGAATGGGGAGGGGGAATGTGGAAAAAAAATTATTCACCAGAGAATATTTGCCTTCTGTAGAAGCAGTAAAATAATGATAGATCCTAGTCAGAAATAATGTAGTCATAAAAAAAAAAAAATTCATTGGATAATTTACTTGAAACAAATAATGTGACCAACTCTACTCCACAGCCACAGAAAACAAATTTACCTAATAGCATATGACAGGGCTTTCTCAGGAAAATGTATTGCTAAACAGTCAGCATGTACATTTTCAAAGGAACTGGCATTGGGAAAAAACACCCTTCAAGCACTTAATAAAAGAGATTTTTCTTTATGACTTTCATTTAAAATACATTACGAAAATCACTTGATTCTACTTAGCTGCTGCCAGATTTTGAATAACTGACTTTCAAAGCCACCACAGTGCTGGAACTAATTTAATAAATTAAGAGGAAACATTGTCAAAGCAGCATGTGGCATCAGTCACACTGCTTTGGGAGTTTACCACCATGTAAAAACTACGTCATCAGATTGTGGTATGAGACATGGAGCTGCCTGACACAGGCTCATTGCCACAGAAGGGGAAATCTTTGTCATTCTTACCAAATCTGCAGCAAACAGGCTCAGAGAAAGGTCCTCTCTTTATGATTGCCAGCTGTGAGCAACACTTACCACAGAAATCCACAAAAACTTAGTTCACCGTTTGGATACATCTGAGTTCTGACCTGAAGCAGAGATAGTCCTTCCAAATGGTCCGTGATGTTTGCCAATGGAAATCTGCCCTTCTCTTTACTGGAGAAAGTTGAGTCAGTGTTATTTTCTTATAAGTGCTAGTTGGTGGGCTGGAGGCTGTCTGGAGGGAATCCTGACAGCAAAATACTCATTTTGTCATGCATCTTGTCTGAAGCTTCCCCAACAGAGCAAAAAAATACTGCCCATGAATTGTGTCTGAGGCTTCTGTAATATTTAGACACTATGTGCTACCATCCAAATGTTCCTGGTGGTAACTGGAGCTGGTCAAAAGAAAAAAGTGCAAATTCTTATTAACAAGTCCAGAGTAAATATGTCCTAACTTTCCATCTAAACATTTCAAGACATGAAATTCCTTCATCATTTCCAATAAGAGAGCAAACAAACTGCCAGCAGAAATGTTTACAGGGAGACATCTCCTCTTACACTTTGGAAATAAACTATAAGAGGAATTTTCTAAATTCTTAGGGCAAATGTTTTTCAAATGGCAAAGAAAACTCAGCTGGACGATCTGCTGCCCTCCTTCCTAGTATCTTTGTGTACCGTCTCAGGAGAACAGTCAAAGGTGGCAGGCTGCACAAGTTACTACCCAAGAGTGTGAGCAAACATGGGAGGACTGTAGCCTTTAAGGGACATTTCCATTATTTATTTATTTATTCATGGGTGTGGGTGTTGATTTTCAGGTCTACATAAAGGACACTGGAAAATGTTGTCAATTCCAAGGGACTGTTTGTCATCTATCATGTTTGCTGTAAAGCACTCTGGTTTGCATTAAGACAATTCCTAGACAAAATTTTGCTCTCCTAACTGCTTCTCCAGATTCACATTAATCTAAGCTTATCCAAAAAATGCAGATTTGTTTATTTATGAAAGTATCCATTTCCTGAACTCTTTGGGATTTTCTACAGAATGTTTGTGTAGTTTTCAAATAGGTTTTATTGCTATCATCCTAGAGTTGAAACCCTCATCAACTAACCCAAACAGGCTGTGAATTCTGTGGTGAGCAGCTTCAGCTCAGTGAACATGAGGCACTGTTAATTTACTGTTAAAAGCCTGGGATGCTTTTGTCTTAGGGAAATACAAACATCCTCTAGGTTTCATGCCTTCAAGGCTGATTTTTAAGCTAAAGTCTTTTGCCTATCAGAGAGTTGCACCACTTCAGTAGCAAACTGGGACATAATGTGAAGGCCTTTAAAAAAACAGAAGTGATTTATGCAGAAGATTTTTCACTAATCCCTCCTCAAATACTACATTTTTGAGAGACTTTTGGTGAAAGTAAGCTCTTATTACCTGCAAATATTTGTACAGTGTCAATACAGCTATAAAGGCAGAAGTGTCAAGTCAATGATTAAATGGAAAGGTTTCTAGGCAAGAGTATTTACTCACTGGAAAATGAATCCTGAGGCTTTGTAAAAATAAATGACATGATAGAAACACAAATGGCACAGAAACTCTGTTAAGTATCAGAATTTGTTCCCAATTCACAAATCTCTTTGCCCACTGAGAGTGCTGTTCTGTTTGCTGCCCTTTCTTGCAGCTCTTAATGTCAGAGTGAGTGCAGGACCGATGACAAAATTAGCCGGTGATTAGGTGCTGGCCATTCTGGTGAGACCAAATGCCTGGTCGGTAAATTTTAGTACAGGAAATCCGAAGCCAGAGTTTTCAAAGACGAGACTTTAAAGTGAAGTTTCACAGTGTCTATTTAACTTGAAGTGTAACGGCTGTGGTGTGCTCAGCCCTTCACAATCAGGTCACATATTTATTATATTTATTTATGAAACTGTGTGGGAGTTCTTCAGTAACAGTTACTATAAGCCCTTCCATTTTATCCTTGGGAGCATGAACGTAGCTTTTCTCTTCAAAAATCTTACTGTGGTACAAATCTACATGGAACAGAGAACATGATCATGCTGCTCAGTATTCTTTCCAATTTGGAATATTTGCAATTAGAGCAAAACAATCCATTTGGATCCAGATGCAATATCTCTCAGATTCCTATGGAAAGTTATTCTCAAATTTAACAGGGAAAAAAACACCCAGTGGAGCTGTAGGATGCTAATAGAGATCCATCACTGTTATTGCTCAAACAGAGTAAGAGCCTCAAAGACTGTGAAATATTTTCTGTGAAGTTGTTGGGGTTTTTTTTCCCAATGCTGCTGTATAATTCCTCTATAGGGATATAATTAGAGATAAAATTCTGCAGGATAGTGAGAAGAAAAAAAAACACTCTGTGATAGTTATTTGTTACCAGATCTAAGTGGATTTTTTTTCTCTCATTGCGTAGAAATGTTTACCTCAGAGCTCATTGCTGTTAATGCAAGCTAACACATCAGGTCTCTGGGCCCCTTTAGTAGCTAATGACTGGACATGGACTGCTTCAGCTTCAGCTGAAACACCCAGACTAGCTTCTTTTGGCTTTGTGTCAGCAGCAGGTTTGTGAAGCGATATTGGTGACCAGCTAGGAGTTGTAAACTAGGATTAAGGTTTACATTATCAACTCTTCTCATCTCTACCATGACTGCAGCCCTTACCTGCTGCATGAGTGTATTTTACAAACTTGGCAGAAAAACAAAGTAATAAACAGACTGAAAAATTTTCTATACTTCTGTGATTTTCTGGAATTGTTAGCCATTTTATCATTCCGAAGGGGAGGCTCTGCTCCTTAGTAAGTCTGTTTCTATGACAAATGTCAACTTTATAGCTTAATCTTGCTTCTCTACAAGATTGTTTGGGAGGAAAAAAAAGGCAAAAGCAAGTAAGAAGGGACAAAAAAGTGTTTCTAAATGTGGGGGAAAATGCAGTTTTCCTTCCTTTCTGAATCAAAATGTTCATTCTTACTCTGTTCCCTGAGTCACTTTATAAAACATAAGGTACTTATAAAGCTTTACCCATTTACTGAGAACAGTAGGTATGTATGCAGGGTATGTAATGCGAGAAATATTTTAAATCAAAAGGAAGCCAAAGTGTTGTTTAACAGGAAATAGGCAAGATTGTTTTAAAAAAGGAAAAAAAAAAAAAAAGATAAATTAGCCAGAATGGTTTCTGAGGAGAGGTTTGCTCTACTTTGGTTATTAGAGAAAGTAGGATAGCAGACAGAGTAAGGAAGTGTGGATCAGGGCACTTAAGAACCTGCTTTTACCTCTAATCTTGAATTACTGTGTGACATATCCAATCACTTTGCCTGCCTGTGTGTTATTCTTCCTCCCAACTATTTGGCCCTCTATCCTATTTAAACTGTAAACTCTTTAGTTGGAGAATTATATATTGCTGTAGATGTTGTGCTGACAGATTCCACCTTTTTTTTTGGTCTCTCTGTAAAGCACTGGTGTATGAATCTCCTCTTCCTTTTGGATTTGGTTTGGTTTGGTTTTTTTCAATATGGGAGAATTAAAAATAAGTGCAGTAATTTTATTGGCACTTTTCAAAATAGCCAGCTGGTGATACCAAGCTAAAATAGGAAGGAAAGTCTGCACAGAAAGGTATAAGGAAGATTGAAGTAACTGTGGGAAAAATGTAATGAAGAATGATAGGTTTTGATTCTAAATATATTGTTTTAGCTAATTCAAGCTGTTAGTATTTGTATGGTCTGTAATTACTTGGCACTGTTGCAGGAATAGGTCAAATTCTTCCTACAGTAATAATTTTGACCGTTTGAATTTCACTCATATTTAGGTAGTTAAAATTAAATCTAACTCTTCTTATCGAGATTCTTTTGAGTACTAAGATAAATGGTATGTATCAAATAGCATTTCTTTTTTCTCATGCTAAAAATGGTAATTTTTTTTCTCACAGTAAAAAAAAAAGTCACAAAAGAAAAACTTGATTTTGCTTTTGCCTTCCATAACAAACAGCAAAAGTACAAGGAACTGTTAAGCCCCAAACTAGCTCAAAAAGAATTCTTCCACTTTAAGAGTTTTCCAAATGTCATGCTGGTCTTGTTCTTACAAGAGATACCTTATATTCTCTTCTTTCTTATAATCTGCTTATTTGCAAAAAGCCCTTCACTGATACCTCTTGCAGATCAATAATACAAAAACAAATACTTTGTCTTCCTTGATAATCCTATCAGATACTCATTTATTTCTTTTTTTAACTTGTATCTGTGGAGAAACCCTTGCCTCTGACACCTCTATAAAAGGACACTTCAGTCCTGAAAACATTTTTTTTGTTTTAATCTGATTTTTTTTTCTGTTAATTTCCTTCACAAGTCTTAAGGGTGAATATCCTTTTCCCATGATCTCCTATAATGTTAGATTTCCATCATTACACGTGATTTCCCACAGTTAGGAGATAACATGAGAATGAATGATAGCAATATTGTTACTCTTGAGAAGCTGTTTTTAAAATTCTTACTGGACTGTATGAAATTGTAAATGTTATAGGAAAAACTATCCAATGAGCAAGGCTCAGAGACCTTGTACTATAAATCAGTACATAGATTCTCACAGTTTCACCCATGAGCCATTCCTAGGATAATTCAGCAAATGAATCATCCTAGGAAAATTGCCTCTGCAGTCTCACCTGGACAGTCCTGAACAACAGCATAGTTTGAACCTATGCCAAGATCTGCTCAGCTACTTTTGACCCTCACAGCACAGCCTTAGATTGTGAATAAATTACTTACAGCAAGGGCTTCTTACATTCCTCTGCATTGGAGTTACAGGAAAATTTCTAAACCACCAAAAGATCAACATTTCACTGTGCATATGGAGATTTGTAGCCTTGTCAATAGGAAGAGGGAAGTAGCTTGTCTTAGCAGCATATTCCTCCCTCACAGGACTTCAGAGGAAGTAGCTGATCACATGACAGACACCAATGTTGAAATTCAGACTACTCCTTAAAAATTCAGTGGCAGTACTGCTGTTGGTTGCAGCAGACCTGGGACTGTTGGGAGAGCCCTCGCTTCCACCAGTAGCATCCCTCCCATGGCCACACTGTGCCTAAGGAAGGAGCAAAGATCAGGGGAACAGAGAATGTTTTTCTCTCTCTCAAGGCCACAGCCATTTAAACTGGGCACATTGTTTTACCATACTGGGGAAAGACAAATTTAAAGCCAAGACTTCCAGAACTGAAGAAGTTTATCTGGTAGTGATCAGCAGAGGTTTGTAAGACCAGCTCCAGGCCTTTGTTGATTTAGCTGGATACTGAATTCTGTTTCTGTATAGTGGAGGGGGCTGGGGTTACAATCTTAGCCTGCTGAAGGATGAATGTTTTATTCAAAACCTTTGCTGAAAATTTGTCAAATAATTTAATCAAATCTGTGAATTGTTAGGTTACTTCTATTAGTTGGGTTTCTAATAAGAAGAGCACCTTTTATTCCAAAAATAACACTCAATAAATTATTCAGCAAATAACATTTGGCTAGCTCTTGCAGCACTTGAAAGGAACCTGTAGCAAAGCAAGTGAAATTAAACTAACCTTCAGATGAGCCTGAATATTGCCGACTATTCCAGCAACAGAAGTGCTTTCTGTTATTCTCCTTTTCTAGTTTACACATAAATTGAGAGAGGCACTTGGAGATAAGACTGAAATCAGCAAGAAGCCAATGCTCAATAGCCTTTCCTCCAGACATTGCTAACTTAAGAGTGATAATTTCCCCCTTTTTCCTCTCTGTTGTAATTACTGCCTTCTAGGAAAAGTGATCCAATGGTAGCAATAAAAATGAAATCTGTGGCCATCTCAGAGCACTATATGACTGCCTTTCTGACTGTCTTGGCCTTGGACTCTGTAGGACTCTTCAAAACAACTTCAAATATTCTTGCTCATTACCTTCCTCTGAAGCTTTTGTGGAATCACAGTAGACAGTGTAACCCTTCACAATGAAAGGAAGAAAATTCTGCTGAAGGTAAAACATATGGAACATGGTTCGTAATCAAATCTATCCAACCCTTTTGGTTTGTTTTCAGTTCAGAGCAAAAAAATCCACAGATCATAAAAACCTGAACCTGTTGGAAGCTATTTCCCCAAACAACTGTACATTCTCCCAGACTGTTCCTGCCTCAGCTCATGCAGCAAACCCACTCGAGATTTTTAACACTGGAAGCCATTCCATGGAGGTCATCTATAGCTCACACTTGGCAGCAGACTGTTGTTGCCTCCAGCAAATTTAGGGGCAATGGTGTGGGCTTACAGACAAGCTTCTTCACTGAGCCTTCTCTCCTTTGCTTTCTGTAGACCCCACAGCCAGGTAAGCATGACATCATCTGCACTTTATTTCCCCGGTCTCCTGACATGCCTTCATTCTTTGAGCTAGCTCCTGTTGAAGGAACTAGTGAGGGCTAACCCTCACCCATTTCTCCTGGCATCTAGCAAGTAGACGGCATTACAGCCAAGTTTTCTGCATCCAGATACAGGCAAGCACCTGCACATGCAAGTTGCTCTCTTCCACATCTGCAGAAGAGTAGATTTTGAGGTCTGCAGCTCAGTATGACAGTAATTTTGGTGTAGTTCCCAATTAGCAGGAGTAAAGGCTTGGGTCATACCCCTTCCTATAAAGAGGTATCTCCACTGGACCCACACAAATTTCTGTCCCATCTTTTGGAATTGCGCCCACAAGTACAGCAGAATAAGCAGTCATCTAAATATGGTTGTACAAAGCAGTATTCCCCTCTGCAGTGACTAGCCGGTAAAAGCACTGGCCTTGTTCACCCATGAGTTACAGTGACCTAAACCATGCCTTGCACTTAAATTGGCTTATGGGCCTTATAGCCCATTTTCCCTCTCCTACAAGAATGCAGAAATGTGCTGTGGAAATTGCATAGTGAATGCCTTTTCTACATAATAAACAAAGACAACTTGCTTTTCAGGCTGGTTACTGAAATATGTTTCAGATTTATAAGCTGATCTGTGACATTTACTTCAGTCTTAAATTGGCAGTCACCAACGAGTGAGGTGAAACAAGTTTACTCCTACAATAGATGCATATCTTTTGTTAGGTAGTTTTTTCTTCTGAACAAGAAATTGTTTGGCAGTATTTCTCAGGGGGGAGGCAAAATATCCTCCTCACATGCAAAGAGAAAAAAACAGGGAAAAAAAGAAGAAAAACAGTCTCTTCTTTCAGAGATTTTTACTATTTGGAAACTGGGAGGTGAGGAGGGTCGTAATTTATTACATCCATTAACAAGTCATAGAAACAAATAAAATAATGGTCTATATTTCTCAAGGAAAAATACCACTGATTTTTAGCCCAGAGAATTGTTATTCCATATGATTGAAAACAGCACAATTCACATCCATGTACCAGAAAAAATATTAATTAGGAATTGGAATCGTTTATTGTGGCTGTGATGCATGAATTTGCTAGAGCTGTTGACTTTGTCATTATTTCCATTTCTTTCATAACAACAATCAATTTCCAGAATCAGAAAATAGTGTAAATATTTCTTTTGTGAGTGAAGGGTTTTTTTATGTGCTTGAGAAATTGTTACTGAGATTTGGAAATAAAAAAACAGCACCCAGCTCTTCATTTGGTTGGGGTTTTTCCAGATTACTTTAGAATCTCAGTTATGCAACTTCACAGTTGGAATTAACCCATCATCCAACATCTGAATTTATATGAAAAACAGGCAGAAACCTTCCTTGAAAATGTTTGGGGGAACTGTTCCCCTGTTCTTACTGGCTACAGAACTACTCTGTTAACTGCTTAATTTAAAATGTCTATTAAAAAATCATAAGACAGAATTGGGGGGGGGGGATGTTAGGTTTTGTGTGTGTTAGAATGTCATCTTAAATTTCAGTGGGTTCTTACAGCTAAAAAATTGTACGATACTTAGTTGCAAGTATCATAGCATTGCAGCAAGGATCACTGCTCTAAGGCACTAAAGTAAGAATGTCTTTTAATCTAGGATTGGAAAATATGTTTAATTATCCCATCTTCTAGTCAAAGGACAGGGCATCCTTGGAGAACTTCACTACGTTTTCTTGCTTCACTGGCTGGTGCACATGATGAGATCATGCTCTGTTGCCTTTGCATTTCTGATAGGCATTATCCTTCTGGAAATGTCTCTTACCATGAATTTGAAGAGCTAGAAGCATCAGCCATTCAGGAGGCTGAATGGTGTGTAAACTGGAGGCTGTTTGGTGGCAGATTTTAGTGCAGAAAGCACATTTTAGGGGCACATATGTGACTGGGTGGGGTCTGTCTGAACATTGTCACAGGCTGTGTAGCACAGTGTAATTTTTGTAGGGGAGAAGCAGTGGAAAAGAGGAATATTTCCCTTCTGACACAGAAACATTTCAGTGTTGAAAAGCTGATGGAAAGTGAAAAATACTCTTGGGATTTATCAGACATGGTGTTTCCTTTCTCCCAGTCCTCATTCCTTCTCTTTCCTCACTGTCATTCATATCTAGCTATGGTCCATAAATGGTGAACTTTCAGTTGTGGCCAGAGCTCCCATGGCAATGATTTGGCTTCTACCTCCCATTTTTCCCAGAGGAAGCCTTCTGTAAATTACATGTATGCCAGACTAGCCAAAGCTTTGCCAGAGGGGAGACATGAAAGATCTTGTGCATTGGACAAGTAGTTCTACAGTGGGTGGAACTGCTGAGAGAAGTCACTTCTTCATGGCAAGGTATGGAGACAACTGGTAGTTAAAATGTGCAGCTGAAATTTTAAGCCTTTGCCCAGGAAAAAGCAATCTGAGTGTTTTGTGGGAAAGGAATTCATAATTTGAGCTGCCTTCATGTATTAATAAAAAGGAGGACACAGGGTGGCACAATGGACAGAGACAATTTAAAAAAAGATTTCTGCATCTCAGTTAGGCAAGTCCCTAGCAGACCCATATGTTAGCAAAATACACATATTTCAAATGCAAACACTCAAGATGTATTTTATCTTCAAATGCTTCATACATTTTCACAGTTAAGGAAATGCCCTATCCAAAAATTCTAATAAAATCTTTGTGCCCTTGCCATAAAAGTTGAAATTAAGTTAGGTAACAATGTGGCAAAACAATTCCCAGAGGAATATGAGAAACCATCTGTTCAGGCATTCAGCAGGAACATGAAGGGGAGGGGGGTTGGCGGAGGGAGGGATCTCCAACGAAGTATTTTAAAGCCTGAAGCAATAGATGCGTATAAAGAGGTGTTACTGTTAAATTCTGGCAAAAGCCTACTTCAGAGTTCTTCAATAAGATAATACACTGCTCTCCATGTAATCTTGTAGATTTTTCTATGGCAGCAAATTCTCAGAAAATACATGCTCTTCAGTATCTCTTTCCTGCCTGCAATTCATCCTCACTTTAGCAACCAACTGGATCACTACTGATTCCACATTCTTCATGTGGAAAAACGTATTTAATGCACAGCAGAGCTCACTTGTTACCTGTGTTGAAGAGCACGTGGCAGAAAATGTTGATACACCTTGGCCTTTTTTTTTTTTTTCTTTTTCAGGGTCATTTAAGGACTTCTTCGCATGACCAACTTTGGTGCAAAACAAAGCAAAAAGTCTTCATCATATTTTGCTAATGTTTGGTATGTAAGAAGCTAAGAGGGACAAATAAGTGTTTAACACTAAGAAGTGGAAAAATATGTCAAAGAGCTGTTAAGTTTAATGATTTTCTGGGGCTATTTGGAAAGACAGATCTGATATCAATAAGTACAAATTAAGTTCAGGCACAAAGTGGGAGACAAGACTTCTGCTTCTTTCCAAGAAACAACAGGCTTGCAACGAGACAAAAGATCAACCAGCAGCAGGAGCATTGAGCCAAGGAAGAGACTTGGGAACTCCTTTGGTTTTGATCATTTGGGGTTGAAAATTTTCTTGGCAAATATGAGATTGTAAGTATGATGTAGTAAAAAGAAACTTCAGTTATTACTCTGCAGCCCCTTTGATTTAAGCTTACAGTAGCTGGCAATACATAGGATCTGACATAGTGTTTGCTGGAACCTTTAGAAAGGTCATATAGAAAGATAATACTTCTGCCCCGCAGTTCGTGCTGAAAGCAAACATCCTTTCTGTGCTGCGCTTGGTTATATCCTGAAAGGTTGTGCATCCCCTTCCCAACCCTCTCTGATTTTTTCAGAAAGCCTCATTTTAACGTGGATGGTGACAATCATGATTATCCCACCTTTGCTTACGCATTAGTTAAGCTTAGTAGAAATCCTAATTGCATAATGATGCAAAACATTCTCACAATATTAGAAAACACCCTCACAGGCCTGTGCAAAAAAAAGAATTGTACCATCTTAAGCTTGCAGAATCTCTCTACAAGATCTACATCAAGAAACCAGGCTTTGTTTCTTCTGCCCAGGCATTGATGTACTTCATAAATATATCCATTAATTACATATATAGCCCCTGATTCAGAAGAGAATTTACATAAATCATTTAACTCTAGGGTTGTGCTTAAATTTAAGCACAGGGTTAAGTGTTGTCCTGTATCATAGATCTTGCAGGAAACATTTCTCTACTTGTCAACAGGATAGTTTATTCTTGGTTTTGATAGGTCATTATTTTGATAGGTCATCATTTTGATAGGTCATGCATCTTCTTTTTCAGCTAAAGCAGTTTTGTATGCTCACCACTTAAATACCACTATAAGTGCAAAGGTATCTTCTTTTAAAGCTTAAATATTAAAATATTGTTCTTTCCTCTGTCTCTCATACACATGTGTTTATTGTCAGGAAAATACTAATCAAACTTTCCTACTGATCTGCTCTTTAATGGCTATCACCCAGAAACACACTTAAATTAAGATTTTTCGACTTTTAACACATGAATAGTCTCATGAAGTTTACAAGAAAATATTCTGGTTTAAACCTAGGCAGATGTTGAAGTACTTTGCTGAAAGTGGATCTGCTTATGTGAATTGTGAATTTTTTTGTGGTCCAGATTTTCAAAATAATTCATCCTCTATCAGTTTCTGTTTAGAAAGATAAGTGAAATGTCCAGAAAGCAACAGTTGTTTTTTGGAAACTCTCTAAGGTTTTTAAAGTCTCACAGAAATTGTTCTGCCAAATATGTTCAAAAATCTGATCTTAATATTGAGTCCATTGTGTGAGCACTGAACAATGTTTTGAGTCCTAACCAGCAAAATGGTCCCATATCGCCACTCTCCTGAACTAAAACATGGGTGTTGTTTCCTCCTCTTTAACACTTCTGTAATTCATAAGATATTCTCTTAAAAAACAAGGGTAGTAACTTGACTTGCAAGCCTAAATTGACAGTTAATAAATAGAGTCAAAATCCTTTCTATGCAGTGTCTATGTAGAGATCTGGCGCTCTTGTTTGGAAGTCTGGCATGGATTCATTTATGTTTGTGTACAACAGCAGTGAAACTAAAAGAAAACCCACAGCTCCATCAGATTTGTGAAAATAGGAGGCAAGCTCACTCTTGAGACTACTCAAGGTAAATAAACAGAAACATCTTGTGTATGAGGAAGGGATGCAGAGGTCCTGACGTTAGAGTTGTCCATCTCTGCTTTTCATCTTATCCCAAGATAGTATTTGCTGGACCTATGATATTTAGTGAGAAGTAATTGTGATAGTCTTACTCCAGGGGCTGCATTCCTTTGCCACTGTCACTAGTTTGAAGTGGGGCTGTACACAGCATACACCATGCTGACATATGCAGCGAACCATATGCCTAGAAGCTGCACAGTTTAAACTTTCATATCTTTCAGAGTGACCCTTTGTGTCTAGGTTAAAGCACATTGACTACAGAAGGGAAAAGATTGGTTCAGTGTTTTTTTACACATGCCTATCCCATAACGCTACCCACATCAACACTGTAATGGAAACTTTGTTGTGAGCATCAAATGAATTTGTTCTGAGAGGTACCTGTGGGTTTGTTGGTAGGATATACTACATTTATACCTATATGCACAGGCCCTGTAATAGAAGAGAATTACTTTAATTAATTATGATTGCTCACATAGCCTGGCCAGGGGATTTTGTTTGAATTTTTAGCATTCTCCCAGGCATTGTGGAGGTGAAGCATTTTGTGAAAGAAATTTGAGAGTCCCTGAGATTCAGTTTACTAAGTAAAGAAATGAAGGTTAGAATTTTTCTTCCCACTATCTTGGATCTGTAGGTTGGATGATGAGAGATGAAGCCTTCTTGCATTTTGCAGCAGCTGGTAGTGCTAATCAAAATCAAGACTGCAAAAAAGTGTCTTACTGTATTCTCCAAAAGAGAGGCAAAGTTTGGTTTCTTTTAGCACCTCTTCTATTCTCAGATGTCTCTCTGTAATATTTGGGTGATAAAATGGTTGAATGATCACTCTGTAGAAGAATACAGTGATGAGTTTTATTAACTGTCAACAAGCATAATGCCAATTAGTCAGCTATTAATTGATTAACCACCGTGGAAGGGGCACTTACACCACAAGGAATTTATGGTTCAAGAGGCATAAACAGGAAAAATCAGTCATGGGGAGAAGTTGAGAGGAAAGGGGCTATTTGATTATTATTGCTAGATGAGTTCTGTTCAATGTATTTTTGGTTAAATTTTACTCTCCATATACTACTGCTGTATACTCACTGATTTTACTGTTACAGAGGGCAGAATCTAGTCTTAAATCTCCTGGCTGGGCAAACTACTTTTTATCTTTCATGACCTCCTTTTTTCTTTTTTCTTTCTTTGTGTGCTGGCTGGTGAGTTACCTGTTGTTAATAGCACAAATGATCAAAAACATGTCCTTGCTAAAGTCAGCCAACAAGCTGTTTATGACTCAGAAAAGAAACCTTCTGGTTATTTGGCTCAATTGGAGCCATATGGACTATCTACCTCCCAAGAGCAAATGGCAATGAGTCAGAGAAAGAGACTCCCTCCCCCAACACTAAGCTGGAAAATATTGACCTAATTGACAGATAAAGGATCTGGCAGGTTAAATGGAACAGAAACTGATAGACCCACTGCTTAAAATGCCTTTTACGTCTAGGTTTAAGCAAACCATAGGAAGCCCCAATAAGAAATAAAATTATTTTAATCTATTTTATGAAAATGACAGAGATGCTACAGTTACTTACATTGTACCAGCCTTTGTACATAGGTGTATGCCAGTGTAGTTTCCTGTTGAATAGTAGAAATCATTGCATGAAAAAGAAAAACAAAAAAAACCCCACTTTTGTATGAACACAAGCAAGCCTCGAGGGTTGCAATAGATAAAGCTGGTAAAATCCACATACCTACAGCAGCTGCAGAAGAACCTTACTGATGTACACAAGATGAAGCCATTTGCATAGCAACTTGTACTCTAGGTACCGCATACACTGTCACCATTATCAAGGTCAGCAATGTATGAATTGCACAAGAACCTATCCATGATAGATACAGTTTCTTAGGGACTTCTCTTAATAGTAATCCAACTGTCCAGCTAAGGGTTGAGTCAGAACTCCTTTCCTAGCACTAGCTTGCAGATTTGAGGCATTTGGAGGCCCTTCTTCATACTTCAGATACTTGGATGAATTTTTAGTTCTCAGGCCAAAAAGCTTTTCCTTTCCTCCTCTGAGCCTTTTTCAAAGCCTTATAGACAGTATACCATTCATGCCTTAGCTCCTGCAGATGCTGCTGAAACAAAGTGATTTTTACAACTCCAGTCTTCTTTCCTTGATGTTTGCCTACTCTCTATATTTGACTCCAATAAAATTGTTGTGGCAGATGCCTTGATAAGTTCCTATTGCAGCCTGTTTCCTTTCTGATCCAGCATTAAAGTAGCTTCTTTCTTTTTTACAGCACTTTGAAAAACTCCCCTCACAAATTATGACATGCATATTTTATAAAGCAACTTGGTATGCTAAAATATGCACAAATTAGCCTGATTTTGCCTGAAGGCATCTGTCCAAGTGGAAATGAACCTTCAGAAGTTCATTACTTGCAGTCTTACAAGTGCTGTTCTGTACACAGATATGGATGCAGAAATCATGGCACAAAGAGGCAGAAGAAGGCCTAAGGTTTTTTGATTTGGTTGGGCTTTTTTAATCAAAAATTGCATTGGGAAGGTATAAAACCCAAACCTGTTTTGGTGCAAAGATAACATCATGCCCAGAACTTGGACTCTGAGTTGATTTAGGTGGGGGCTGACCTTGAAAGAATTGCAGTGTTCAAATTCTGTTGTACCCAGAAAAAAGATTGAGATCCTGTTAGGTGCGGTGCCCATATTTGAATATGAAAATGTCATTTATACATTTTGGAGTTCAGCTGGGTGTTCTGCTCTTGATAAAACAACCACAGAGAAAAGTGCAGAGCTGCAGTGAACATGTGAACTATGAAGGTTGAATATAAATATGTAAATTGGTGTTCAGTGAAGGGGAAAAGTCATCATCATGGACTGCTTTCCTTTCTATTGTACTGAGCACCAAGACGAGCCCCTTCTGTTCAGTCCATGCTTCCTGACTCCCAAAGGGGCTGGAGTCCACTGGGAGAACATTGTCACAAGGATAGTTCCCTCACAGCATCACTCATTACAAATGAGTCCTACAGTATAAGGTACAAGAAAAATGTTCTTTCTACTTGATTTGTTCTTTGGTCAGTGAAGAAACAGCCCTGGATCCATAAGCTGCACAAGTCAGTGAGTATCTTGCTGTTAACCAGGCTTTGATTTCTCCTCACTGCCATCTAGAGTTACTGAAAAATGCCCAAAGGTGATGCACAAAATAAGGAGACACAGGCCTGATTCAGCTGTGTAAGGACAGCAAAGCACAGGCAGTGAAATAACAGCCACCACATCCAGAGAAGACACCACAGCACTTAAGGCCACTGAAATGAATGTTCCTGAATCGTTCTGTGAAGAGTTTTGTGTGCAGTATTTTAATATGCAAACCTACTTGCCCTTTTATTTTCTTTTTCTTCTCTCTGTCCTTTGAAAAGGGAGGGAAGCAGTGCAGTAAAAGCAGAGACATGAAAACTATAAATCAAAACCAGGAAATTATCGAAAGATATAAACTTGTGTTTCTGTAGACAGGGGACAGTGGTAGGATTACACTTGAAAAATACTAATATGATGCTCCACATCATTGTTTAAAAATGAACAATAACTTCTTGTATCCTATGGTCTATTTGGTTCGTGCCCAAAAAGGGTTATTTCCCAGAATATTTTCTATGGTGCTTGCACTGATGATTTCTTGTCAAAATAAGTTGGAGAGAAAATTGTACAGGGGAAGGGAAGAATATTTGAGGATGGGAACTAAACCACTGTGATGGGTAGCTACCCCCATAAACTTGCCACCAGTACAACTCAAAGTGCTTTTCTTCTTGAGAAGCTGTGGGGTTGGTTCCAGCACTGTTACTCTTTACAGCACATGGGAAAATAGGCTCCCTCAGAAATCTACAACCAAGTTCGAGGATTGATCCACTTGTCCTCATAGTTTCCATAGGCTTTAATAAAGGGTAAGGAATATGGTTGAGGAGGCAGCAATTTGAAAAAGGTAGAGTGGTCAGAGTCTGTAACACACAGAGTCAAGCACCTGAGTGTCTCCCAGTACTTACTCAGGGAACCATATTGTCCCATCTCTAACAGCAGACAACTTTCCTGTTCAAGTTGCAAAATATTCCCGTTGATTTCCATGCTCTACCACAGGCCCATTCTGGGACTGTAACCATGTCACTTACTTAGTTTTCTGAGCTAAGATCTACACACTGCAAGGGAGGTTAATAAAAACATGCTTGCTTTGCACAACATGAAGTTTTACAGAATCACAGAATCACAAAATCGTCTAGGTTGGAAAAGACCTTGAAGATCATCTAGTCCAACCATTAACCTAACATTGACAGTTCCCAACTACACCATGTCCCTAAGCACTATGTCGACTCTACTCTTAAACACCTCCAGGGATGGGGACTCCACCACCTCCCTGGGCAGCCCATTCCAATGCCTAACAACCCGTTCTGGAAAGAAATGCTTCCTAATATCCAGTCTAAACCTTCCCTGGCGTAACTGGAGGCCATTACCTCTTGTCCTATCGCTTGCTACTTTGTTAAAGAGACTCATCCCCAGCTCTCTGCAACCTCCTTTCGGGTAGTTGTAGAGGGCGATGAGGTCTCCCCTCAGCCTCCTCTTCTTCAGACTAAACAACCCCAGCTCCCTCAGCCGCTCCTCGTACAACGTGTGCTCCAGACCCTTCACCAGCTTCGTTGCCCTTCTCTGGACACGCTCGAGTAATTCAATGTCCTTTTTGTAGTGAGGGGCCCAAAACTGAACACAGGAATCGAGGTGTGGCCTCACCAGTGCCAAGTACAGGTATAAGATCACTTCCCTGTCCCTGCTGGCCACGCTATTTCTGATATAAGCCAGGATGCCATTGGCCTTCTTGGCCCCCTGGGCACACTGCTGGCTCACGTTCAGCCGGCTGTCAATCAACACCCCCAGGTCCCTCTCTGACTGGCAGCTCTCCAGCCACTCCTCCCCAAGCCTGTAGCGCTGCTGGGGGTTGTTGTGGCCCACGTGCAGCACCCGGCATTTGGCCTTATTGAAACTCCTACAGTTGGCCTGAGCCCATCGCTCCAGCCTGTCCAGATCTCTCTGCAGAACCTCCCTACCCTCGAGCAGATCAACACTCCCACCCAACTTGGTGTCATCTGCAAACTTACTGAGGGTGCATTCGATCCCCTCATCTAGATCATCAATAAAGATGTTAAACAGGAGTGGCCCCAAAACCAAGCCCTGGGGGACACCACTCGTGACCGGCCGCCAACTGGATTTAACTCCGTTCACCTCAAATCTTTGGGCCCAGCCATCCAGCCAGTTTTTTACCCAGCAAAGCGTGTGCCCATCCAAGCCACAAGCAGCCAGTTTCGCCAGGAGAATGCTGTGGGAAACAGTGTCAAAGGCCTTCCTAAAGTCAAGGTAAACTACATCCACAGCCTTTCCCTCATCCAATAAGCAGGTCGCCCTGTCGTAGAAGGAGATCAGGTTTGTCAAGCAGGACCTGCCTTTCATAAACCCATGCTGACTGGGCCTGATCATCTCATTGTCCCGCATGTGTTGTGTGATGGTACTCAGGATGAGCTGCTCCATCAGCTTCCTGGGTACCGAAGTCAAGCTGACAGGCCTGTAATTTCCTGGATCATCCTTCCGACCCTTCTTATATATGGGCGTCACATTGGCCAATTTCCAAACTGTCAGGACCTCCCCAGTCATCCAGGACTGCTGGTAAATGATGGAAAGCGGCTTGGCGAGCACCCCAGCCAGCTCCTTCAGCACCCTCGGGTGTATCCCATCCAGTCCCATAGACTTGTGTGTGTCTATGTGATGCAGTAGGTCACTGACTATCTCCTCCTGGAATGCGGGGGGGGTCATTCGCCCAGTCTCTGTCTTCTGACTGAGAAGGCTGGATTCCCTCAATACAACTAGTCTTGCTATTAAAGACTGAGGCAAAGAAGGCATTAAGCACCTCAGCCTTTTCCTGGTCACTTGTTACTATGTTTCCTCCTGCGTCTAGAAGGGGATGTAGGCTACAGTTTCATTTTGTTGGAGAGCTCCCTGCTCATTGCAGGGTGGGGCTGGACTAGATGACCTTTAAAAGTCCTTTCCAACCCAAAGTATTCTACAATTCTATGATTATGGCAGGGCACAGATACTAGTACAATGGGAGCTGTATGTGGATCTGGAAAAGATGGTGTAGGATGACTGTAATGTGCCTTGCTGGATTTCTGCTGTATATCACAATCTGTGAATACGAGCAGATGCAGAATTACCACATCAGCCCACTGAATCCTGTCAGTGCTAATGGCATCGTGGATGCCTCTAGCTAAAGTAAATGAGATTCATGGTTAAACACTCACTTGGCATTCTTTTATGGTTCATGCCATAGGCCAAGCCACTGAAGCTCCCAATCCAGGATTGCATTGCTGGCTGAAGTTGTAGGATGATATTTTGGGTGGCGTGATCTCAGTTTAACTCTGTGCAGAGTATTAAGTGAAATGAGTGTGTGAAAATAAGCCACGTGACACCCATTCATTTATTCTTCAGTAGGTTTGTTCTGTGGAGAGCGATGTGCCAGTCCCAGCCACTAATCACCTGTACAGTTTGGGCTGGGTCCATATTTAATTCCTGAACTACAAATTCTGCCTCTATTTTGGCAGATGAACATTACAGCAGATGTCAAATCAGATGTGTATCATTTTTGAGTTCTGAATCCAGGGGTGGTGGCACATTATCACTACATGAAGACTGGCTATTGCGGAGAGCTGGAATCACTGGATGGTTGAACTTGAATTAGTCTCTTTGGTCCACATTTTAAACCAATGAGAGCAGTCTGACAAAAGTCTGTTGGCTGTTTGCTCAATGCCTGTCAAATGACCAAGAAGTCACCTGAAATGTTCCAGAGACATGGCAGGCTCTGTATGGGCCAGCAGTGCCATGTGTAATAGATTGTCATAGTAAATCATTGAACAACAAAAAAACTCTTGAGGCACTTTCCTCTCAAGGATTTTTTTTTCGCCCAACTCTTTTGCAAATATGGCCCTTCCACATCAATGCTTTTAGCAGGTGCATTCAAGATCTTCCTACATCATCTAAGTAATGGCAAAGACAAAAATTAAAAGTAAAGCACACCCCAAGCCTCCTTGTCCTCTATTTAAGCAATTATTTTTTCTTCAAGTAAAAGCATGATGAAGAATTTAGAAAACAAGGCACAAAGTCCCTAATCTGAGAAAGTACACCCTCAAGTCTTTTCTTAGGCAGCACAGCACCCAAGAACATTGTATCAGCATGATTTAAGCACATATTTAATGGATTTTTTTACCTAAATAATGAATATATAGTTTAATCTTTTCCTCAAAAAACACCATGATCCAGAAGGATAAATGCGTTTATATACAATAGAATGAAAAGAATATGTACATTTACCTGTTCAAGGTGACTTATAAATATTCTTTGACTGCAATTCAGTAGCTAAACATGATTCTCCATTTTGTAGAAATTGTTTAAGCTAGTTTATAAACATACATTGTCTTGTTAACTAAAGCACCTTAGTTGGTATCTCTATAGCTAATCAGCTGTGAGGAAGGAGGTTGGCAATGTAGTTGTATATGATAGGCATGTTTGCGGTAAAAATGAATGTCAGTACAAATAGAACAGGATACCTGTTCTACATGTATTTTCTACGTAATACTTGTATGAAGATATTTGTGTAAGTGACTGCTATATCGGTGAAACTGTTTTGGTGCATGTTAAACCAGTGACTAAGTGACTAACTGTACATGAAAAATTCAAAAGCTTCATCACATCAGCTACAGCATACAGTCTGTACAGATAAGTTAAAATGGATAAATGGGAGTTTTGATCTCAGAGTTAAATTGACTCAACTTTTTACTGTTTACCAAGAAAGATGTGCAGTATGGTTTGTCCTTTTGACCCTAGTGGAAGCTTGGCAGTCAGGCTGTTGAGATGAAAGATGAAAATACTGGATTTCATGTCCCTGCGTGCAATGTGCAGCTGTGCAAGACAGTGTTTGTGGTCAAACTCACAGCATGTGCATACTAGGGAGAATTTGCAATCTTGATATGAAAGTCTTCAAAAGTAGACTGGAAGGTCCATCTGAGGGCTTGTTCTCTGCTGCTGGTTCAGAGAAAGACAGAGAAAGATGCAAGGTATTTGTCAAGTTTTCCCTCTTTCTGGTGGGATTGAGGCTAGTCAAAATAGGGCTGTATAAAACCACAGTGAGATGCCTGCAGGATAGTGAGGAAAAGGGAAGTTACCAAGGACATGCAGAGGATGCTGGTTTTTGCAATTCCAGTCTGCATGCTGCCCCCTATGCCTGTTTCCATTTTATCTGAATATGTACCAACTTCCAGTGGTTGTACACCAGGAACAGTCATGTGCCATCTTCTTCAGCCTTTCAAAGGTGACACTGAAATGCAACTCAATGTCTGTAGAATGACAAGCATTTGTCATTTCAGTTTTCTAGCCTGCACCTGCTAGAAATCTTAAACACAGAAAGACTGTGCTTTTTTTTATCATGCTGCTGAGTTCCAGTTCAGGCTTTATAAAACTTTCATTTCTCAAAGACCAAGAACATCACCCTCAGCCCAGGGTTCAGCTGTCTGAATCAAGGCCTGTTTTGGTGCAGAGCAGCTGTGTGAACTTGGTTCAAATTTACAGAGGAAACTGTTATTAAGGTTGTGCAAAAGACCATGAACTGAAGCCATACAAGGTAAGGCAAACAAAAACACTGCATGACTGCTAAGACGGAGCTAGTGAGTAGCTACTTATTCACCTTGAAGATGAAAAATACCACCCTGAAAAGGCATAAACCCCAAGGAATAGTAGAGAATTGGAAGACAGCAACTGAGCAACATCAAGAATCAGACCATTCCATGAAGCACCAAAGGTTGCTCCTTCTCCACCTGCCTGGCAGCATCTCAGTACAGTGGTAAGCATGTTAATGTTCAGCTAGTAGCTCATTAGTCCCAGCTAGTTACTGTGTATAAGCCAATAAATATGTTTTGTGCATTTTTCACTTGTATTTATCCTATTTGCAGAGTCTTTCTGCATGTGGTAATAGCTTTCCCAGTTAAGTGACCAGGAGGTTGTTGTGGATGAGTGATGCCCTTCACTTGTAAGAGAGAAGTAGCAATATTTTTATTTGTATAAAACAATGATTTAACAAAGTTTGATAGTAAATGTAACAGTGGTTTAACAAGATTTGATGGCAAGGTTCACTTGATATTTACTGCATTGAGGACAGGGTCAGACAAAACTGTCAGGGAGAACCTCCCATTGAGTCATGAGGTTCAAAATGGACCCCCTTGCTTTCTAAACTCCTCAGAGAGGAGTCTAGGTGTGTCTGGATCCACCGCTAGTCCCAGACTTGGTCAATGGTTTATATCTAAAGGATTATATATGCACAATCAATCCTTTATATCACTCAGCTAAGATTTCAAAGTTTTATCATACTATTAATATCACTTACTGAGAATCTGTTGTGGCAAGAACTCTCTCAACCTTGGGGAGTAACTTTGAGAGGTGTCCCTAGACAAGGGGAGATTCTGGCATGCAGCTGCTACCGTGCAGGAGATCTCAGTGGGCCCTCAGCTGTCCACTATTTATGGAGTAAGATAATTGACTTATATTTACATAACTACAGAAGTTAGTTTCTTCCAAATTTGTCTTAAGTCAGATGTTAATCAGCACCGTGCTTAGGTGGGGTCATTGTTCAAATTAGCCCTTGGCTATTGTATTGTTACCTGTCTCCCCCTAGTGCAGTTTGAGACAGATGCAACCATCACGACTAGATGCATCCATTAATATGGCCACTGGTGGTTATCACTTGAACAGGGTTATGGGAAATACAGGTCAGATTGTGGGGACGGGGAGGGGGGAAAGGACCACACTGCCACAGAGGTGGAAGGTTGCAAGTCCTCGGTTGTTCATACATTGCCCATCATTAGTAAGGCAAATACAGTCAGGAATTGTTGCTTGCTATTCACATCAAATACACCCAGCACACCTGCAGTCCTTTATGTAATTAAAAATAAAGAAGAGAGAATTAAAATCATTGAACACAGAATACTTGATAAAAGTACCTAAAGTGTCTTTCATTATAGACTTATCGTTAGAAGCCTTTAGAGTGCTTCAGGGACCACTTCATCCTCATGTGCTGTTACTGGTTAGGGACACTTGTCTGTAATGTTTGATTATAACTTCTGATACACGTCCCAGTCCAGAACTGTAATGACTGTGTGGGCAGTTACCACTTTGAGTTTGTACATCTCTTAGTCTACTGCATGCTTAAATTCCTATGCACAACCACTTTGTTTCTGCTGCACCTTTCCCTTGACCATAAGCAAGCATGTTGGCAATATTTATGGTGCTGTCAGGTTCTAGTGCAATCCTCTTGAAGTTCTAAGAGGATTCCAATTACCAGCATCATGATGTCATTACTGGCACACAATATTGAAAGCAAATTGCTGTAGACTGCATTCACTCACCAATACCAAAACCCTTCTTTTGACTGCTGAGCCAGACAGCAGCTGACCTGAAGAAGAGAACCAGGCAAAAGCACTGTGTGAGGCCTCACAGTTTTATTTCATACAGGAATCTCCAGAATACCTCTCAGTCCAGGTTATGCAATGAAGCAAAAGTTAGCTGCATTCACACAACAGATATATCTAACATTTAAAGGGTTTTTAGGTCAGCTGGGGCATTTTTAAAGATTTAAAGGACAGATGGTTAATCAGAACTCAAATGAGTCAACTATTCTGTCTGTACAACTTAGAGATTTCCCAGGTGTAACAAATTTAACAGTAGGCCTTTAATACAGGGATAGAGAAGGAGAAATGTAGCGTGTTGGGATAAAGAGTTTCTAACATACATATTCATCAGTCACAGCATTCTCATTACAGCAGTTCTAAGGAAGTCACTCTTGGCCCTAAATCAAATACAAAACAAAGTAGGAGCCTAATGTATCTGGGTCTGACAGCATACTATTCTCAAAGCACATATGCAGTCTAATAAAGATACATTGCTCTCATTACATACACAATATAAAGATGATCTGTCCATGTATAATGGCTATCTATTATGTAGGGATCTCTACCAGCCCAGTGCTCACTAGTCTAATGGTTTGGCTGCCAAGTCTCCAGAAAACCCAGACAATGAGACACGAGATGAGAGAGGGAAGATGACATAATAAATAGTAGTCTACTGCCAAAAACTGTAGACTCAACAGGTGTTATGTGAGAGAGGGCTTACTTGAAAAGAGAGGTGGTGTTCCCCTTTCTCTTCCACAGAGACATGAGAGAGGATCAAGGGTGCCTGCACAGAGGAGACTGTGTGTCTTATTGTTCTTGTATTTCACAGAACTGTTTTAAAAGCAGCAGCAGGTGCCAGTAATGGTGACAAGCATATGCAGTTTTCATTGAGTGGTTGAGGAAAATAATAAAAAATATTAGAGTAAATAGCTGTCTACCCACATATTGTCCACATCTGAGTTATTAAGGTCCATTAAAACTGACTAGTGGGCAAAAATACTTCTAAAGTACGAAACTTGCATTTGCCCTTCATTTTAGTTGTTAGTTCTCCAGCTCCTCTACTGGGGACTATAGAAAATGTTGAGTGACACTTTGTCATCTTTTCCTGCATTATCAAATAGAGCTACTTCTGTTTCTTGACAGAAATTGAAAATTTGGGCACTAGCTAATTTTTCAGTACTGACACCTGCGTCTATGGTGAGGCCTCTCTTTGGATTGGTCCTGGCTTGGCTCGCTCTGCTGCTGGATGAGTGACTGGCACTCTTTTTCTCTCTGCACTGTAATATTGTTCCCAGGGTGGCTGGAGTGTTGGGGTTAGAAGTCAGGACTTCCAGACTCCACCTGGTTTAGGAAGGCAGGATGGTCTGGTATGGAGCTCGTATAGACATGGGAGAGCTGTGCTTGATCCTGCTCTCCATCTCAGCATTCCTAGGTGATCTGAAGGGAATTTACTGGGTGAGGGATTCTTCTTTGCTTTAATCAGAAAAAGGTTAAGTGTCTCATTTTACATTAGGTCAAAAAAGTTAAATAAGTTGCTTAGACACCCAGTTCAGACAACAGGGAAAGCTACAAGTCTTCTACGAATGATTCACCTGAACTTTATTCATCTCTGGAATTAACATAGGATGAATCACCTTATTGAATTGCCTCTCTCTCCTTTAATCTGGATGAGGTGGATCTTTCCCTTAGTCTTTCTCTGATTTCACTTTCTACCTGCAGAGTGCTTCACAGTTTTGTATCAGTAGTGCTTGTGAGCTACTTGTATGCTTTAATAGTGTTGTAGACCTTAGCTACCTGTATAACTGAATCAAATTGCTCTACCCTCATTAATTATTTGTCAGCCACACTCAGTTTTTCTATATTAAAGTAAGGTACATTAATTTCACACATATAGTATATCTGAATCCCAGCAAAACTAGCCATGGAAGACTTTGGTTGATAGACTGCACAAATTCTTGACTGCTGTAAAAGAACAGCAAACACAACAAAAGGACTCAAGAATTGATGGAGATTGTAAAGTTCTGGACACATTTGCCCATAAAAGCAGTGGATTCAAGATTTTTATGAACAAGAGAAATGAATAGCTGTGAGATTTAAATTTCATCAGGCTTTTCTTGCCTTTGGGCAGTGGGGTGGATCAAGGACCTTTTGTGGTCCCTTCCACCCTCATTTCTTAAAGGCTGAATTATTTCTTTTATTTCAAAAATAATGAAGATCATTTGGTGCTCTGTACTCTGACTTCTTCCCTCTCCTAAAAAGTAGTATAAATGTAGCACCACTGAATGTACTTCAGGATTAATTTTGAGAATAAAAATTATCCCCATATGTTAAGTAACCACATCTGCAGTGCTCTCCTGGTAGAGAATAGGTCAGATTTTGGATATCTACTTAGAAACATAACATTTATTTCACCAGGCTTTAGATATCTCACTTACAGTTGTCTAACCATAAAGTAATTTTCCAGGCTCCCTACAGAAGCATCTCCAGATTCATCCCATTGTAAGACAAGTAACTAAAATGGTTGAGATGCATCACCCTGGACATGCCTGTCTCTCTCAATTGAATATAAAGGGAGGCTAGCCAGCTAGCTTAGACCTAGACAACTCAATTTTATAATTTTGAAGTTAGATTACGTGAAATGACCCCTTTAGTAAAGACTGCCTTTCAGCAGTAAAGACATACAACCGATAGTCAGCTGCGTGATACTTTTTTTTTAATGAATCAGGAATTTAAGTTAGTGTTCAGATCACACTTTCGCTGTTTACTTTACAAGTAATCTCCCTGCAAATTGTCATTCGTGCTCCATTAACATTTTTTGACAGCACATAAACTTCATAGATCTTGCCATGTCTTACTGCCCAGGGATATTATTCAGAACTACAGCAGTACGGGGTGCTTGGCACTTCCCATTATTACTCCAATAGCCTTTACTTTGGCTTGTTATAGAGGAACAAGACTCAGTGTGGCAGTGTTTAATCAGTAGGAAGTGGCTTCTTATAGTTGCAGCGAGCCTTTGGCACTGATGACAGAAATATATCACAGCTCAGTACCCGATGGACAAAAACTGTGTTTTACCATCAGAAGCTGTAATTGTAAAACTGGGTATGGAGTACACAGAGTACGAGTGGTTTGCTACCACTCCTAGCAAACCTAGACATTCTGCCATGAATACTAGCTACCAACACTAATGTTATCACATCAAGGGTAATCCTGACAGGGAAATCCAGGGCAATATCAGAGAATTATGGAATCATAGAATGTTTTGGGTTGGAAGGAACCTTAAAGATCATCTATTTCCAACCTCCCTGCAATGTCCAGAGACACCTTCCACTAGACCAGGTTGCTCAAAGCCCTGTCCAACCTGGCCTTGAACACTTCCAGGCAGGGGGCAGCCACAACTTCTTTGGGAAACCTGTTACACTGTCTCACCACCCTCACAGTAAAGAATTTCTTCTTTATATCTAATCTAAATCTACCCTCTTTCAGTTTAAAACTGTTACCCCTCATCCTATCCCTACATTCCCTGATAAAGAGTCCCTCTACATCTTTCCTTTAGGCCCCCTTTAAGTACTGGACGTCTGCTGTCAGGTCTCCCTGGACCCATCTTTTCTCTAGGCTGAACAACCCAAACTCTCTCAGCCTGTCCTCATAAGGGAGGTGCTCCAGCCCCCCAGTCATCTTTGTGGTTGTCCTCTGGACCCACTCAAGAAGGTGTATGTACTCCTTATACTGGGGGCCCCAGAGCTGGACATAGGATTCTAAGTGGTGTCTCACCAGAGTAGAGGAGGAGAAGCCCCTCTCTTGACCTGCTGGCCACACTTCTCTTGATGCAGCCCAGGATACAGTTGGCTTTCCAGGCATGAGTGCATATTGCTGGCTCATAGTCTGTTTTCCATCCACTAATACCCCCAAGTCGTTTGCAGGGCTGCTCTCAATGCACTCATGGCCCAGCCTGTATGGGTGCATGGGATGGCCTCAACCCATGTACCAGAAACTTGCACTTGGCCTTGTTGAACTTCATGAGATTTGCACAGGCCCACCTCTCAAGTCTGTCAGTGTCCATCTGAATGGCATCCCTCCCCTCCAGCGTGTCAACCATATCTCACAGCTTGGTGTCATTGACAAACTTGCTAAGGGTGCACTTAATCCCACTGTCTGTGTTGCCAACAAAGCCGTTAAACAGTGCCAGTCCCAACACCAACCCCTGAGGAACACCACTTGTCACTGCTCTCTACTTGGATATCGAGCCGTTGACCAAAACTCTTTGAGTGCGACCATCCAGCCAGTTCCTTATCCACCAAGTGGTCTATCCGTCAAATCCGTATCTCTCCAATTTAAAGAAGGATGTCATGCGGGACAGTATCAAAAGCTTTGCACAGGTCCAGGCAGATGACATCAGTTGTTCTTCCCTTATCCACCAATGCTGTAACCCCATTGTAGAAGGCCACCAAATTTGTCAGGCATGATTTGCCCTTAATGAAGCCATGTTGGCTGGCACCAATCACATCCTTCTTTTCTATGTGCCCTAGAATAGTTTCCAGGAGGATTTGCTCCATGATTTTTTCAGGCACACAGTTGAGACTGATCAGCCTGTAATTCCCTGGGTGCTCTTTATTTCTTTTTAAAAATGGGGGTAATGTTTCCCCTTTTCCAGTCAGCAGGAACGTCACCAGATTGCCACAGCTTCTCAAATATGATGGATAGTGGCTTAGCCACTTCATCCATCAGTTCCATCAGGACCCATGAAGCATCTCATCAGGTCCCATGGACTTGTGCACCTTCAGGTTCCTTAGATGGTCTCGAATATGATCTCCTCCTACAGTGGACAGTTCTTCATTCTCCCAGTCCCTACCTTTGCTTTCTGTGACTTGGGCGGTGTGGCTGGAGCCCTTGCTGATGAAGACTGAAGCAAAAAGGTCATTGACTGCCTCAGTCTTCTCCATATCCTGGGTGACCAGGTTTCCCATTTCCTTCTGGGGAGGGCCCACATTTTCCCTAGTCTTCCTTTTATCACCAACATAACTACAGAAACTTTTCTTGTTGCCCTTGACATCCCTGGACAGATGTAAATCTATCAGGGTTTTGGCCTTCCTAACCTGATCCCTGGATGCTCAGACAATTCCTCTGTATTCCTCCCAGGCTATCTATTCTTGCTTCCACCCTCTTTAGGCTTCCTTTTTATGCTTGAGCTTGTCCAGGACCAACTTGTCCATCCATGCAAGCCTCCTGGTGTTCTTACCTGACTTCTTCTTTGTTGGGATGCATCAGTCCTGAGCTTAGAGGAGGTGATCTTTGAATATTAACCAGCTTTCTTGTGTCCCTCTTCCCTCCAGGGCTTTATCTCATGCTACTCTGCCAAGCAGATCCTTCAGGAGGCCAAAGCCTGCTCTCCTGAAGTCCAGGGTGGAGAACTTGCTGTGCACCCTCCTCGCTGCCCTAAGGATCTTGAACTCCACCATTTCATGGTCACTGCAGCCAAGGCTGCCCTTGATCTTCACATTCCCCACCAGCCCCTCCTTGTTGGTGAGAACAAGATCCATCATAGCACCTCTCCTCTTTGGCTCCTCTATCACTTGGAGAAGGAGGTTATCATCAATGCATTCTAGGAACCTCCAAGTTTGCTTATGCCTTGCTGTGTTGTCCCTCCAACAGATATCAGGATGATTGAAGTCCCCCATGAGGACCAGAGCTTTTGAACACGAGGCTGTTCCTATCTGTTTACAGAGGGCCTCATCTGCTCAGTCTTCCTGGTCAGGTGGCCTGTAGCAGACCCCCACTACAACATCTCCTGCCCCTGCTCTCCCTTTAATCCTGACCCATAAGCTCTTAGTTATAACGTTCCTCATACATCCCTAGGCAGATCCAGCTTGTCATTGACATAGAGGTATTAAATCCAAACTTCCTCTTAGCAAGGAAGTCACACTGTCTTTGCCCATTTGTCTAAGTTCAGTGGTCCCAGAAATAAACCAGAAAGTTAATGCACACATCATCTGCCAGAGGACAGCAAACCCTGCATTAACTTATGCTTTTTATTCAAGCTCTTTAATTTCATGTGTCCAAGACTTGGACTACATGGTGACACTCATCACAGCCAATTTTAGCCTTCTGTAACTTATGCACATAGCCTAAATGGTTGTCTAGACTCCTCTATGTTGAGCAGAGACATCCAGAGAGTGGTTAATTCTGTGTCTGAGTAAGCGTGTAAAATAGGTCGGGTTCATCACCCCTGGAGATCCTGTCTGTTTTTATTGATTAGCGAGTTCCTGATCTGTAGTTTTGAGAAATCTAAAACTTGGTGACTTAAATCCTACCCTAAACATGCAAAGAGATAAATGGATAGGATATAGATTCTTGTACTTCAGAGCAGGTTAGACTTAATGCTATAAACTTCTTAAAATCTAAAACATTGCAGAAGTTTGGGATTAATATAGGAAGTGTGATATTTACTTTTACACCTAACTCCTTCCCCACCCAGTTCCATTTTCGACATGTCACAATCCATGCTTTTCTACTTTATATCTTTGCCAAAAGAGAGGAAAGAATGATGGAAAGGAAACTCACAACTGTGCTTCAGGGTAGAATATTGATGGGCTAATTCTTCCCTGTTCGTGAGATCTCCTGTGTCAGATAGACCTAGTGTACACCATGCTGACAGCATACCTTCTGTTTGCATCAGTGAGAGAAGAACTAGTGATGCAACCCCATTACTCAATTCAGCTGTTGTAAGGAACCGAAGGAAGAAATGCTTCAAACATTCATGGACACAGAAAACTTCAAGGACAAGCTGTGGCCTTTGGATTAGCCTAAGGAATGTCACCCAAGGAAGCGGGAGTGTATTGAAGGATGCACCCCCCACTTCCTTGCAGTTGTATTGACAAACTCCTTAAATAAGCCTCAAAGGTGCAGACACAGACTGAGTGAAACCCTATTGTGCAAGCCAGACTAATGGCGCCTTCGCCATTGAAGTGGTAACAAGAACTGAGAAGAGGTGATCATTTCTGGGATGACTGATAAGATCTCTGGGAACAGAGGAAAAAACAAAGCTGGGCAATGACCACCAACTCAACTGGAACCCATGCTCCACCTTTTTCCTCGTCTCTCATGGAAATTAATTTGTGGAATAACTGCCCCTCCTCATCTACTATGCTACTCAGCTAACAAGATGAACTTAAAAAGGCAACAGAAACTTTGCTGTGTATGCATCCACTACCCAGGACTACTGGACCCGAGACAACACTGGATCCAGGGGTGGTGATCCAGATTTCTTTGACTCTTTCTCTCCTTTCTTTCTTTCCTTTCCTTTCTTTTCTTTCTTATAGATTTATAAGAGACCACATTGCTTATTATCCTTTTCCAACTTTAAATTGTTCTCTACCACAAGTAAAACATTTCAACTGGTTGTTTGGTGTCATTTCACCTTAATTTAACCCAAGGGGATCACAGAACCATTGCAATTCTTTGGGCTTCCAGTCTGGGTCGTGACAGCTGTAGTTTTAGAATACCCCAAACTTCATCATGCCTTACATCCAGGGGTCAGGGCTGATCTGTTTTCAAGATAATAATTTTTTTTTTCATAGAGAGGTTTCTGGAGCTAAAGCCAGCATCTTTCTTTGTAATAGTACTATTAAGAATTCAAATTTCGTTCCAGTTGTCTACAAAAGCTCCAGATACAGCTGGTAATAACTGTTGTAGACAAGATTGTACCTGCTTTGTAAATACAGTTTCACATAATAGCCATGGAAACATTTTGTGGCAATCAGCCACTTCATCTTCCTATAAAAGTGCAATGAATTTACAATCCCTCATGCATGAAAATATCTTTATCTAGGGCCTCCTCTTAAAGTGATTTTGTAAGAAAATAATCTGTACTGTCAACAGGTCTGTTCATCACTAACGAGGTGTCGGTAAAAGATGGGATGGTTATAAGAGGTACCCACAAGATTTCTCCCCAGTCTTACTAAAAATTAGAGAAACAGCTCCTCAAGTACATGGAAAAAAGATAAAACTGTGAATGCAGACAGCAAATCAAACAGATCCCAGGCAGCTCCTTCCCCTGAAAGAGTTCATCTTGCTTCTTTATGAAACATGTTAAAAGCAAAGGTCCTGATTCTTACCTAGAGAGACTCAGCAGAGTGCTGGTGTAAAAGCAACAGCAAGGAGTGGGACAAGAAGACATTTCCTCTCTCTGCAGGATCTGTGCTGTACGCTGGCAGAGTAGGGTGAGGAAATATCTCCACTGCAGTTCAAGTGTGGGCCTAGGAGAAGATGTAACCAGAGTTGTTATATCTGAGCATTGCTACCCTGGGTTTAAAGGGTCCACAGCAAATGGAGAAATGCTAAGCCATTAGAGTGAAGGGATCAGTGTGGCCTGTGCCTGCTGTATCCAAGACACTACTGTGGGAATGAGCTTTCTTACATTTCCAAATTCCGTGCTAGCACTTGCACATAATCAGCCTGGCCACGGCTGAACATGGGTTCAGGCCCTTGCTTGGCCAGTGTTGGCACCTGCTGTGATAGGAACAACCCATGCCCTTCTCAAACAGGGAAGCAGTAGCTGCTGCTCATCTAGACATCCTTGCTTGTCTCCTTCAGCATCTCTGTGACCAAAGAGTCAAGGATTTGGGGATTTTATCCAGTTTCAGAGTAGAGCCACGCAACAGTCTATCAGTATGTTCCCCAGAAATCTCTTGCCTCTAGACATGTCAGATTTACGTATGTGAGACAGTAAGAAAACACCAGCTGCAGACCCCCTTATTAAAGATCCACAACTGTCAGAGTTTACTATTTTGGCTTGCGAGTAAGTGCTTACTGGAAATGTAGGCTATAGCCCAATGGAGAAAATGAAAACAAACCCTCTTCTCTCCCTGTCCCCTTTCCCAGAAAAAGTCTTTTGAAATATTGCCATGGTACTGCTTCAAAGGTCTCCATGGTGCTGTGAATTTGAATGTCAGCAGATAATTGGTAGATTTAATTACATGCAGAGAGCAAATATATCCAAGTGGCACATAAGCAGAGTGAGATTCTCTGCGTCCCTGATCTGCAGAACTGCCTGTGGATGTTATATTAGGAGATGGATACTGAGTCAGGAAGTGGAGAAAGCAGGGTGTTGTAATGCTACCCAAAGAGGAAGGGGAAAGCAGTTCAGCTTTCACTGATGAAAAAACAGAATGCTAGAAAAGTCAGATTGTTAATGGAGGAGGAGGAAGCTATGGCCCTTGAGGAGCACTAAAAGGCTGAAGTTTTTTAGCAGTGTAAGGAAAGATGGGATATGTCAGGGCAGAAAAACAGAAGGGGTTCAGGGAGGAACCCACAGAACTCTCTCATACAAGCTCGGTCTTTAAAAGCAGTGAAGGTCTCCTTGTTGCTCTGGTTCTCCCTTTTTTTCTGCCTGACCCACAGCTACAGATTTCTTGGTGAGAAGGGTGGATGGTGGGCATCTCTGCCTGTGTAAGTGGGCCACAGGCCTGGAGAGCTTTTCTGATGAAAGCAGTGCATGTCCTGGCAATCAGCATCATGATGGCCTGTGAAAAGCAGGGTTAGCCTGATCCAAAAGGTTTTGTCTGGATAGGAAGGCCTGTGCGTCATGTAGCACCATGATGCACATTGCATCACACTGCAAAAGAATAATGCACATTGCATCAGACTGCAAATGAACTGGAAGCAGATACCTTATTTGCCATCAGATCTAGCAGCTGGAGTATAGATTTCTCCTGTCTTCTGCCTATTCCTACTGCCAAAATTTCTCAGTGTCCCTAACATATACAAAGCCTGGGTTTAGGCGAGCAAAGCAGATGACTGCCTGTGGCAATAAACCAATGAGATCTGGCAGAAACACTAACTCTACTTCCTTCTTTGGCTGTTTCAGAGCCCAATGGAGCCAGCCCAAACATATGTGGGTTGTTGGGTACTGCTGGACTTCTCTGTCCCATGCCTCCTTTACTGGGAAAATGTGCTTCTGCCACTGGGCAGGAAGACTTGATAAGTAGAAATTAGAGTGATCTGGAGGGTGGTCCAAGGTCACATTGATGGAGTGTGCTGAAGAGGTAAATGAGTCACTGTATAGACCTACTATTCAGGAAAGATCAAAACACATAGTTGCGAGAAGTTTGGCTCAGTGTGTTATATCAGCTTGTCAGATCTAATTGGGCACAGGATAACAGAAAGCATAAAGCTGTTTATTTCCTCCAGTGTAGTAGCAGAAGTCCTTTGGTAGCATACAGAGCACGTTCAGATGAAATAATATATCCCATAGTCATTAAACTAGGTGCAAACTAGCTTAAAGATAAAGAATGTGAATAACATGTATGTTGTAATTAACATTATGGGCATCTAAAAAGATGCAAGAAAAGAATACATCAAATTATAGAAGCTGGAGGGAGAAGAGAGAAGTACAGGTTGCTGAACGTTTTCCTGTTTCATTCTTGACAGTATTTGAATACGAAATTAAAACCACTTTTTCCTTAAGATTAAAAGTTGGTTCTACCCTGGTCTTTAATTTTAATTTTATGGAAAATTACTTACGCAGAGAAGAGGAATAAGCAGCATCTACAGTCTACAGTAAATAAACATTTGCCAGTGATGTTACAGCACATTAGATTTACTTTTTTCAAAGTAAATTTGAGGAAGACACTTCAGCTGTTAAGCCAGAGGATCAAAAAGTTAAGCAGTTTAAAGTCCTGAGAATCCAGCTGTTAAACTTCTTAGAGCAAAATTTGTCGATTAGATATAATTAAATGTACTTTTTTTGTGGGTGGGGGAAATACCTTAGACAAGCACACTGCTATAATCAATGGATATTTATACCTCAAATAAATCAATGCAATGACCATTTACTTTCAATCTGGCTTTTCGTATGGTGTCTTGACAGCATGGGTGGCTATTTTCTACTTGGGAAACTGTGTGTGAATTTTCCAGCCATTGAGGCTTTTCAAGAGGAACAGTCATCATTCCCAAACACCTGTATGGCTTCCATCATAAATCTTTAAGTCAGTGACATTTCAGCACTCAGACATCATTATACATTATCAAAATCCAATTCTCATTTTTAAGGTGGTTTAGAATTGTGAAGTCCAAGAATAAGTCATTGTGGTCCATTTGTTTTTCAGGATTTGCTAATGTTTTAGTTTGTTTTTTTTTTTTCTCTCTGTTATAAATTATCGGTCCTTCAGTTTTCAGTTTGGAAGCACACACATTCTGTTACCTTAGAAACTTACAAAGATGTTTGCATACTTGTGGTTATTCCTGCTACAAACATTTAAAAAATCCCAAGATTGACTTAATTTTTATATACGTGTATGTGTGTATATATATATGTATATACATCTTTATTTGCATATATATGTGCAAATACATTTAGAATTGAGTTTGAGGATATTTCTGACTTTTGGGACTAAGAGACCAATTTTTTAACATGAACACCCATTCTTCAGTTAAAATGTAGCTTCTGAGATAATAGCTCAGAAGTTGATTTCTCTTAAGAGAAATGTCACATAATGATGGGACTCAAAGATCCTAGTCTTTGAGAAAATATCAGATTTTCTGATAAATTCTGATAAAAGGCATGAGTTGACAGAATTCAGGTGGGTCAAATGTAAAATAATGTGTAAAAGGAAAACTAGGAAAAAAAGATCAAAACCAAACTCAACAGGAAGAGAGGTATTTAATAATTTTCCTGCTCTTTTGTCATGGATTCAATGTAAAGAACATATCAACCTGGCAAAATATTTTTTTGCAAGAAAGGTAGGTTCCCAATTGTTTAATTTAATAGGGAGAATTCTAAGTAGAGGATGAAATTGTATAGCTCCAGAAGAAGTTACATATGTGTTCACTACCTATCACAGTGAATATAGTGCAAGAAAGGTACACAAGGCCAGGAGGGATTAATTTTCCTTTTACACACAGTAGTTTAGTATTCCATTTCACAAATAATGTAGTGTTTCCCTGTAAGGACAAATGAGCCCCTCTACACATGTGAAAAATGAGCGTACAGATGCACTTAGCATATCCTAAATCATCACACATGGTTTGAACTGCAATAGAGGAAGTGAAACCTGTCCAGAAAAAAACCCAAACAAACAATACAAACCCAAACTAATTTTAAGCAACTGTATTCTGGTTATTTTGAATAAAATAAACACTCAAGCTAAAATACCAAGAATCATGGATTAAAGCCAGTCAAAGGAGACTATTTTTAAGGCACTTTTGAGAATTTGATAGAATTTGATAGTTTCTGTATATCAGTGGAATTAGGTGCTTAAGTGTTTCTCAGCTGTTCTAAAGGCTCCCTTGAAGTATATAGTTTGGCTTCCAGTAAATTGGGCTATTTCCTTTTTAAACCGATAACAAAGCTGGTGAAGGGCCTGGAGAACAGATCCTATGAGGAGTGATTGAAGGAGCTGGGACTGTTCAGTTTGAGGAAGACAAGGCTGAGGGGAGACCTCATCACTCTCTACAGCTACCACAACCATAGAGAGGTTGGTGCTGGTCTCTTCTGGTGACAGAACAAGAGGGAATGGCTTTAAACTCCAACAGGGGAGGTTCAGACTGGATATTAGGAAAAAATTTTTCACAGAAAGAGTGGTCAGACAGTGGAATAGGCCGCCCAGGGAGGTGGTGGAGTCACCATCCCTGGATGTGTTTAAGGGCCATTTAGATGAGGTGTTGGGGGGATATGGTGTAGGGGAGAACTTTGTAGAGTAGGGGTGATGGTTGGACTCGATGATCCCAAGGGTCTTTTCCAACCAGAAGGATTCTATGATTCTATGATTCTATGAATGGCAAATTCCAGCAGAAACAAATATCATCACTAACACAGGCAAACTACAAGCTCCCATCATTAACTGACTGCAATTAAAGCTATTGAGCACCGATAATCTTGAGTGACTACTGAGATTGTGTCAAGGAGTTTTCACAGCCCTGGCTGATGCTTTCTTTTACCATATAACTCCAATCTCCTGAGATCAGGATGACAGCCTTCTTTTTTTAGCTGGGAAGAGTACTGAAACCTCCTATGCATTAATACAGTTATCTACTGTGCTGAACACATTATGTGTTCATTTCTATTATCACTGGTCCTCCTAATTAGAGAAGCAGATGTTGCAAAGGAAGGTTTGGGATCAGTAGCAAATGGCACCTATTTTGGTGGCATTAAGCAGTAATGCCCCCAAAAGCAGTAAAACTCCGTGCAAGAAGATGCAGATACAACAGCTCACAGAGTGTGTGCTGTAGTCACAAATCTCCCTGAATTTTCAGAGAAGAGATAATTTTGGTTTTCCCAGTCGAACTATGAAGCAGTGGTACTGTGTCTCATCTGGACCAACAGTGATGTGTTCTGGTAGGATACAGCACTTTACAGAGGGAGATTTCACTAGAAGTCTGTGGAAATTTGGGTGAGGCATAGAGAGGGCTTGATTTAACAGGGACTGTAAACACTAATGTGTGTTTCTGAACCATGACACTGTCAGGCAGGAATTTGTATTTTGCCTAGGGGCTTTGTGCAAACCCTGTAATTTGACCAGAAGCAGCCATTTAGTTTCCTCAGCTGTTTGAGATCCTGGTCTGGGATAAACATCTGTTGCTTCATTCTTCCTTTTTATGTTGATGTTATTTCAGTGACAAATGGGTTCTTGCCAGCTCTAGTGGCAATAAGTCAGCTTTAGATCAGGTGTAGTTGGAGATGCAGATTCACCGAAGAGCAGCAGAGCAACAGGACACTATTTCTATCTGCCTCTATATCAAGTGTCCTATTTGATAAAAGAAAAGCAACAAGCTTGACTCAGTCATGTGGGTTGATTGGGACTGTGGGAGTCCACTCAAAGGTTGAGGTTTGTAAGATCAGAGCCTGTTAAATCATGCTGCACATAACTCAGCTTTATTATGGAAAACACAGCCTAAAAATAGGTGGTTTTGTTCTTTCACACACTACAAGCTGTTTTTGTCTGTTGGCTGCACTGAACTAGAAAGCATTTTGGCTTTTCCATAAGTTTGATTTCCAGATGTTTCTTCCGATCTCTACACACATTCCTAGGGAAAGGCTATGCCCCATCTCTCACTAGTAATGCTCCACTATGCACAATGATAGGCATACTCTTAAGGTGCAAAGAGTGTTCAGGTCACAATTCAAAGGGAAGAAAGTAGATCTGCTATTCCCCCTCCTCCCTCTCAGCTCCCTACCAATGTTTAATTTAAGAAGCTCAGCAAAGAATGCAACATCAATGACTTCAAGGGTGTTATAGATCTCTGGTGCAAATCTCATATCTCAACTTGAGCAGTTTCATAATCATATGTCTAGATTTATCCTGAAACTAAGGTTTCAGAGATTGATGATATTAGTAAAAGAACTTCAGTAAATTTTAATAAAATCCTATTCTGTAATGATTTTTATGTAATAATTTAAACAGGTTTTCATTGCAAATAACAGGAGAGCTTCTCTTTTAAAAAAAAAAAGCTATTGGCCACAATCACTGTTCTTGAAAACAAATTATTAAGCAAGCTATTGACTGTAATCTAGCAAAGGCTTAGAAAAGTATTCCAGCAGAGAACATAATTTATTTGAAAAACAAACAAGACACAGGCATGTAAAAGTTTCACTAGCAATTTTGACAGGAAAAACAAAGCACATCATTTCAGCTTTCTTTGTCCCTAAAAATGCTAAAATATTTTCTTTGAATCGTTACATGCAGATGATTATATGAAAGGATAATTAGACAAATGGTTTGATGTTCTTGAAAACATTTTGGTCATCCTAATCCAAGATTAGACATCTTAACTTTGAGGAGAAAGAGGACATTTTGGCTTCCTGATCTAGTTTGGGATAACAACAGAATTTGGAGGTTAGAATTCCTTGCAGAGTGAAAATGTGATATTCTAATCAGTTCTGCTTCATCAAAGGCAAGATAAGTAGTAATTAGCTTAATCTACAGCACAGAAAATGAGGTTAGATATTAGGAATAGTAGTGGCTGATATGCAGAGAAGTGGTGGAGTATCTGGTGACAGGAGTTTCTAAAATGGGTTTTAAGAAACATGTTAGTGAATCCAGAAACAGTTAATTCTGTCCTAGATTCAAGGGGACAGACTATGTAACCTCTTGAAGCTCTTGCTTTTCTCCATTTCTATGACTAATCATTGTCATTGCCACAATCATTGCATGACAAAATCAGGTTAGAAGGGAAGGAATATTTGTATGTGAAGTCAGAAACAAATTCAAAGATTTAGGGAAACATTCTCTAATGACTTCTTTGGGCAGATTTGTCCACTATACTAATCAAATCCATTGGTTTACGAGTTTCTTTTTTTTCTTTTTCCTGCCATCAGTTAAAGCGCAAGAAAAACAATTAGATTTACAGAGCTGCTTTTCTGATTAGACATCTGTGTTCCAAGCTCTTTTACATTCAGGACATTGATATTGGTAAAATTGATAATGAATTATGCTCCTTGAGGCTGTGGTTAATTAAATTGGCTACCCTTCTGTCTTTAGCATGGGCAGCTGGGGAGTTCAACTGCGTAAATTGATGAGTCCTACTTTGAGCAAATTCCTAGTGGACAGGCAGTCCTGCTGTCAGACAGTCATCAACTTAGATCACAAATGTCCTGCACTTTTTCAAACTGTTCACCATCCTTCAGGAGAAGCAGTTCTGGGGGGAGACTTTGTTAAAAGCATGTGTTATAATGCAATCAGTCTGTGGGATAAGGAAAGTCACAAAAGTGAATCAGGAATTCTTTTCCAACCTGTGTTTCTGGTGAGATAGTGTTAAAAATTACACACTGTCTTCTTTTATCTGGCAGTCAGGAAAAACTTGGTCTTTAGCAGTAGGTGTTACTGCAAAGCAGTCAGGAAAGCATTATGTGTATTCATGTTCTCACCTTTCATTGGGATTAGTATGCTGGAAATTCCACAGGAACATGGGGAAAGGCTGCCACGACTGGAACACATTCAGGACTAAGGTTGTCCAAAGACCATTCTTGTTGAAAGATTTTTCCTTCCCCTGTCCCATGAGAGTCACAGCAATCACTCTGAAAGAAAAAGTATTCCTAAACACATATGAGAATGGATAGTAATGGTGCACCTCTATGCCAGCTGCTCCTCCAAAAAGTAGCTGAGTAACAACTACCTAAAACCAAAGCTAGCCTAGCTTAGAGGCAGAAAAGTTGTAGTAAAATTTGTGGGAGTTATACTGTTTGAAGCTCATTGTACTACTTCTATCAAGAGTTACCCAGTTACCAGTGTCCTGACATAACAACCCTGCACAGGACTGCAGCCAGCTAAAAATCTTATCAATAATGTGGATTTATTTTCAGAGGGTTGATGAACACTACTGACAGTGGAGAGCCAGAATCATTTACAAAGTTATATTCCTAGGAACAAAGGTATCCCTGATTCAGTTGTGTTGGCTGTAATTTTAAAAGGTTTCATTCAGCATACCCTCACATGATCTCCCAATCAGTGTGGTCCTGGTGTCAGAGAACAGTGTTTGGATGGCACCAAACAGATTTGAAGGTGTCTTGGGATGTGGGATGCAGATATGGCCATAACCCCTAGGTGACAGTCTCACATCTGCTTACACTGAGAAACTCTGATGTCAAAGTCTAGCAGTGACTTCACAGTCGGACCACTACCTGTCACCTCTCTGCTCTGGCAGAGCAGCATGATGGGCAGATCCCCAGATTCAGACTGAGGAGGCATCAGAGTCATGACATACAGGATCACAGCATCCTATTTTCCAAGAGGGACTTTGTCATAGGAATGGGCCCACACCAAGCACTTTGTTGAAAACAAGGTGGCTGCTCGTTGCCCAGAGGCACAGTGCTGACCTTCTTGGCAATTCCATGCCCATTCACCTCTTGGCTCCAGTCACACATATCTATATGGGACTATCTCAGGAAAAAGCTGCCACTCATCTGTCTCAGGGAAAGGCTGCCACTCTGCCTTTTGACTGCCTTTTGATGTCAGCTGCTATGATCCCTGTGGGCCAGGTGTCCCAGCCCTCTTCTCTTTGCTGTGTACGAGATAGATGGAGCATTTGGACAGCAAAAAGCACCAGCAAATGCCCTAACATCCATTTTATGGCCTCAATCTCTTCCTTCTAAGCACTTTGTAACTTCTCCCCTCAAAGATGTTATCCAGATTCCCTATACAGCTCCCCTGTTTTCCTACTTAAGGCATACAGTTGGACATGCCCTCAGCTAAGAAGCACACATCTGCTTGTCCAACTCTTTTAATTTTTTTTCTCCTTATTCAAATCATATTCAGAATAGTACATCAAATACTGTGTGACACCTTGCTGTGGAGAAGCACAAAATCTGACAGCCTCTGATTTCTCAAAGCAATGCCTTATTCTCTATCTGGCAACTGATGGGAAGCCTTTGTCACTAACTAGTCCTACATCTTCTCACAGCTCAACTTTGGGTCCCCCATTTGTCACTACAATTTAGGGGTCCTAGTTGAACTAGTTTCCAGGAGGCTGTGTGTCACAACAAAGTATACAGTGAGGTTAAGTGCATCAGGAATTAATCATCTGGTGTACAGAAATAACTTTTGTTTGGCTTGAATTGACATGAAATGAAAATTTTTTCCCATTTGCTTTTCCTGAAGGAAAATTGAAAAGTTTGTTGAAACACTGATCACCTTTGTAGAGAATTTGGATTTGTTACAAATACTTTTCTACACTTAAATTTTCTTCCTTGTGTACTACATCTAGCCACCTCTGGAAAAAATGTAGGAGCAACATCACTGTCACTGTCTGGATTCCCTGTAATCTCCAGCAGGACAGCTGTTGTTCTGAAAATGAAGAATCTCCATGTGGGCTTTTAGAGTTCAGCCTTATTTTCTTTAAAGGTAGTTAAAAAACATTCCTCCTATTTTCAGAAAACTTACTACTGGTTTGGGCATTGTGTCTGACAAAGTTCACTGTTTATCACTTCGGCCAGTCACAACTGTAGAACAGCAAGGAACAAATTGCGAACAGTATCTCCTGTTTTATTTGCTGATGTGAATTTGACCTGAGGAGGCACTGACTCAGCTGAATGGACAACAGGTGAAGAACTGGAACAATTGTGTCACTTCTGCTGCAACACGGCCAACTGTACTAGAGTGCCTGCTTTGGGTTCGGATGACTTTACCTGTACTCATCACCTGTGGCTTAAAGGTTGCTTTGGATCTTGTTTTGCAGAGTGAAGTACATCCAGAATTATTTTAATATGAAACAGAGAACTCAGGTATTAAAGTTCTGGCAACAAGGCCACAGGGATTTCCATGCACATGTGAGAATATTTTCTGGCTTTCATTTTACCCATGATTATCCAAACTCTTTCCCAAAAAAACAGGATCAAAAAAAAAAAATAAAGAGAACAAGCTTGAAGAAATTTAAGTATAGGCCTTCTTTCTTTTTATCACTTAGTAAAACAGATCTATTAAGTGAAAAGAGAAGTCACTTTCACAGATCATCCTAATCTTCATCAGTTGCAGTATTATCAAGCAACATGTAGGGGCTCTTCTCAAGAACTAAAATTCAACTAAACAAGAAGACTGAAAGATGACCCCTCCCTCTGGAGTTCACAGTCAAGGTAATAAAATGCAGAAAGATAGGAAAGCACAGGAAAGTGGTGAGACAGCATTGCTGGCTGTAATCACACCATACCATTAAAATGACACTTTTTTTTTTAACAGTGCTTACACAGCATCAGGGCCTTCACTGCTCCTCTCACTGCCCCACCAGCGAGCAAGCTGGTGGTAAACAAGAGGTTGGGAGGGGACACAGCTGGGACAGTTGACCCTAAATGACCAAAGGGATACCCCATACTAATGACATCATGCTCAGCAATAAAATTTGAGAAGACTGTTTGGAGTGATGGCGTTCATCTTCCCAAGTAACTGTTATGCATGACGGAGCCCTGCTTTCCTAGAGATGGCCCTAAACACCTGCCTGATGATGGAAGTAGTGAATGAATCCCTAATTTTGTTTTGCTTGGGTGCACAGCTTTTGCTTTACTTTTTAAACTGTCTATCTCAACACAAGAGTTTTTGCACTTTTACCTTTCTGATTCTGATTACTTACTTCCCCATCCCACTGTGGGGAGTGAGCAAGCAGCTGTGTGGGGCTTAGCTTTTGGCTGGGGTTAAACTAGCAGCTGTTTGGGGTTAAACCAGCAGCATCCTAAATGTACCTAGGATGATAAGAAAGAGGGAGAGCATTGTGATACAGATAGTGTTGAAAAAGTAGAGGAAGACACTGTTACATCTTGTTACTTCCCTTTTGGAAGAAAATTGGGTATATCTATCACTCTTTCAGAAAGTACAGAAAGACACTGCTCCACAGACCCGATAGTCACAATACTGAGTTAGCAAAAGGATTTTTCTGTGACCTGATTCACTACCAGAGACCTTAACTCTGGCCCATCTGTTACCTTTAGGATCCCTCTGTGGATTTTGGACATGGGTGGTTGTCCTCTTTGGGAAATGAAGAATTCCAACCTAGTAGATGTGGAAAAGAGCTAGGGATCATAAGACTAATTTTACATCCTTGCTGTAATACCAGCAACCCATAACAGCTCACGGAAGCCACTTCACCCCTTCACCTGCTGAAGTGAGGAATTGGCATCCTCAGCCAATCAGTTTCAGAACTATGGATAAAAAGTGAACTGTTAAGGCTTCAGAACTATTTTCCATTGAAAGACACTAATATGGTTTTTTTGAACATTAACTCATTTCCCTTACAAATACATGCTGTTATTATTCTGAGGGACAGACTTGGGAACAAATGTACTTTACCACAAAAGCTCTCTTTTTAAGCATTTATTCCACTTAAGAGATACCTTCTTACCCTTTCAAGAAAAACCAATTTCTAGTTCCCATAGTGATTCATTCTGCATATCCATCAAATTCCATCAAACTTAGCTCTTACCTAGTTCTTAATAAGTAACTTATTCTCTACATTTAAGGAACCACTATCTTTCAAGATAGCTAGTTTTGGTAAAGTCTGCAATCCAGTAAAATCTAAGCAGCGTGGGAGTTATTTTTAGATCTTAGTAGTTTACGTGTCAGATTTTTTAACCTTTACTCTTAAATGCTTGTCACATTTCAGTTCAATTCCTGACATTTAAGTGTGTTAGCATCCCTCCAGCTGTTATTTCCTAGGTATTTTCCTCCTTTGTCTCTTTACGCTGCATTAGATAAGTGTCTGTGTGTTGTCAAGATCATTTCATGTATCTGCTCTGTTCTGTTACAGTGTGTGGTTTTGTGTGTGTGTGTGAAGGCAAGAGAGGATAGTTATTCAAAATATCCAATTCGTTTCTTACCCTATCTAAGAGATCACAAATTTTCATGAGAGTACTCTTCTTTCATTTTTCTGGTTCCTGCCCCCTGAATGACCATGCAAATAGCTTGCTGTCTTCCTAGTGATGGACAAACAACTCAAAAAATCTGACCTTTTTTTTTTTTTTTTTTTAAATATAGAGTACAGTTTTTGGTTCTTTTCTAGAAAAAGACTGCCACTAACCAAGAAATGCAGGTTTGGGAATTTGACTTTTTTTTAAAGAAAAGGCAGTTAAGGTCTTCAAAACTCATTAAATAATTAACACCTTTCAATGACATTCAAGTCAGAACTAATTACTATACATCTAGAAAGCAATTGTTACAAAGTGCAATAAAGTATGAAGGCCAGTGTTTATACTGGTTTTAGAGTTGCTGCTTACTCCACCCTAGGAACTTCCTTTTTGTCCCTGCTTTGGGCATTGGTCAGACAAGGAATAGGGAAGTTGTCTTTCATCAGTTCAGTAAAATTCAATTAAAATAACATTTTTGGAACCAAGTCTTATTTTATAGTAAGCAAAGCTATCTCTGCCCAAAATTAATTTACTACAAAACAAATTAGTGCATTCTTCCACCAGAACATAATTACTACTCTACTGAAAGCAAAATTACAACATTGTTGATTTTTAAAGTAGGCTTATATAACAATTAGGGATGCAACATTCTGTGATGGCATTTCAGTTCTCATAGGGATTTTTATTTGACTAGGAAAGATCTAGCTATATCTGCTTTGCTGTTGTTGCCTATGCTTTCCTGACATAATTAAATTGTTTATATGCTTTACAAAATTGGAAATTTATACAGATCCACTTTTCTTGGGTAAAGTACATAGCTTTTTCAGAAGTGTTGTCCCAATTCCATTTGCCCCGTTGACAATGTTTCTAGGGCAGGTGTCTAAGAGTGGCAATGGTGCGGGGTTTTGCCATCCCTGGGGTCAGGAACTCTGGGAGTAAACTGCAGCCCAAGTGACTGGTTTGTTTTCTCCCCATGGAGAGAATTCATGTTCTGTTTCTAAACTGTGAGTTTAGATTAGATAGAGACAGCATTACAAATGTGAGATCTACATCTCCTGTGGAAAAAAATGACACATGGAGTAGCATTTGTACTGCACCTGTATACTTCACCTTCCTGGTTAAATCTAAAATGGTAGTTTAGGAGCACAGAGGAAGAAGGTGTAAACTATTATGTACTCCCTTTTCTGTACTTTGTGCATCCACACTGATGAAGACAAGATGCCTCTCTCTTCATTCAGCTCATTCACATGGCAACATGTGAATCCTTTCTCTCCTTGCCATATGTGATGCTGGAACCCTATCTCTTATGTTTAGCACTGGTTTTTTTTTTTTTAAATTGGAAACCTTTCAAAAATGCTCTCAAAATAACTTGACTGGTTAGCCAAGGCAGCTGTGTTATCTACATACCAAAGAATGCATATAAAAAATTGCAGGATAAACAATTTTAGCTTTAAGCAAATGAGCCATCTACTTGTATTTTCATTTTTACTATACAGGTTTTGCTGGTATTAGTTCTATGGTGTAAAACTCAATTAAAAAAGAAACTGAGAACTGATTCACTGTTTCCAGTATGGGAGGGAAGTTGAACTGGAAGTTCTATATTGGATCAGGGCTACTTAACAAAAACTCAGTGTGTGTACATGACAAAATTTGACTTAAAATGTATGTTCACTATGTTGTCTGTAGAGAAAGGGACTATAAAAATGTGTATCATTTTCGAGGAGAAACTTCAGGTTACTTGCTAAACTTGAGTTTGGGTTAATGTCAGTTTAGGATTCTAACCTAACCATTCATTGCATGAAATCTTTAGCATTTTTGTAACCTGAATGTGTTTTTGTGGCAGTTCCTTGGTTGGAATTTTCTTTTGAATGATTTTGAATTAAAAAATCTGACACATAAACTATTAGGTTTGAATTTTCTTTTGAATGAAAGGCTTCCTTCCAGCAACATGCTGGGACATGGTAATGGCCATACTGCATCAGCTCTATCTATCTCCCTCACCACAGTGTCTCCAACTGCTGCTAAAGCAGATACCTGAGGAAGTATAAGAACAAAATGATCATATAGTAGTACTTCCTGTGCAAACTCTCCTTGCCAAGAGACTTCTGAGCCAGGTACAGTGTTTCTGCATTTTATAGTTTTGATGGGTTCCACTATCATGTGTTTGTCCATTTACCCTTCAACCAGCATAGACATCCAGCCCAACCACACTCTATTTTGGCAAGGACATGAGACACTGACTCAGCACAGGCTGCCTACACATCCCATCCATCCTTGCAGAAGAAGGTGTTAGGGACTTTCTGGGAAGGATACCAAGTGGCTTGCCTACCATCTCTGTGGGTAGACCAGCACTGTCTCACCTCAGGTATGTGCATGTTGGGGTGCACACCAAAGTGCAGGAGGAAGACAAGTTTTTCCTCTGGGTGTATCATCTGCCCTAAGCCTGCATTGGAGCATTCTCCTGAGTGTAAAGAATAAGAATCGTTAATGAGCTCTGAAAACGTTACAGCCAGAGCATAAAACTCTGTACAGAACTTGATGGTCAAATAAGGAGTTTAAGCTTCTTGCTGCTAAAAACCCCACCTTTGGGTGCATAGTTTGTTTGAATTATGTTAAGGAGAAGTAAGTGCAGAGATGTTTTATTTTTGAGTGACAGGAAACCTCCCTTTATTTGTTAATTGCAGAGCCTCACTGAATTATTTCTTTATCACTGGTGGCTCCTAGCACCTTTTATGCTTATTTCTGCATGGCTCTACATATGCAACAGATCTAAACACAAAATGGAAATCTTTTAAAAACTATCTCCCAAAATCTGCTCCAAGATGCTGAGCACATTCCTTGAATCTCATCGCTAACTTCATTTCAGCAGTTTTTAAACGCATTTTTGCAAATTTTAAATAAAAGAAAATGAGAGACCTGCCTTCATGCACACTACTGATCCTCAATGCTCCCCTATGGATTAACATTATTTTCATATGTCTAAAAACCATCTTATTGACTAGACAGAGAAAAAATGTTCATTGCCCATTAAATAATAAACTCATTAAATAATAAACTCATTAAATAACGTGTTTCAACTGTAGTAAAAATCAGAACTAATTACCAATATCTGACTAGTGAACCTTGTACAGTTGGGCCTATTCTACAAGTACTAATGATTGTTTTACACAAGTCTAGCACCCACCTTGAAATAGGAAGCTAAGATGCAGTTGTGAATAGTTTGAAAGCTTAACCTTATGTTCAGCCGGTGACAGTTCCTACAATTCCAGGACTCTGGAAAAAAAAAGTCAGATCCAGTATCTGCTGAAGTCCCCAAAACAGCTTAACTGAGTTCATCCTGACACAGTAAAAAAGTGGCCACTGCAACCTGGCATACATCGACCTGTGCAGAACAAGAGCTTTTGCAAGTAAAGTCTATGAGGAACTAGAGAGTGTGGAGAAAAATCTGCAGGAAGGGCAAGGAGATCCTCTCAGGTGATTATAAACAGAAAATGTTTCTTAATGTTAGTACTGAGCAGGGATGTATTGAGCCTTTGCTACTAGTCTCATGTTTCTTGCCAATTTCAGAATTTTTATCCATAAGGTCCAGGGAAAAATCATCAGGGAATTCTCACTGCAAAGAGCCATGGCAGAATGGTTTTGAGTTTTTAAATCTGGAAGCATATGTGGAGGTGCATGCAATGGGTGGTGCCTTATAGCTGTGCCTATAAATAAATCCTGCATGATGGCAGGTGCTTCAGGCACCTGATGTAACTTCCCCATTTTTTGTTTGCTTGTTTGTTTTTCTGCTGACCTTGTTGTCTGCAGAAAAGTGTGGGAAAATTAAAGAGGTAGCTTATTTCATGTGTATAAAGGGACTGGTTCAAAGATGGTGCTTAATGCAGCTCAGATAGAAAACCTGTTAGTCGTTAAACCAGGACAGGACTTCGGTACAGACAGCCTGGACCTGCCTGGGTGAGCCGTGTATCTGCAGCTGCATCCCAAGACATGGGGTGGCATATTTCATCAGCTGATGCCAACAAGTTTAATGCTTCCTCTTCACCACTAGCATGAAAAGAAGGGTCAGTAGAAGGAGAGGAAAGACCCTTGAATCCAGGTATCAGTGGATAAAAGCAGGGCATAATAGAAGTTTTTCAGGCAGACACAACAGCAGGGCAGGCATGCCCATAGCTCATTGGTCCATCAGCTTTTTCCCTTCCAACAGAGAAGACATGCAGACATGGCTGTGGCAGAACTGTAGGCTATGGTGTTTTCTATGTGGGAACATTATCATTGCATGCTTGAGGAAATATGATAGAGCATTCTCTGGGACAGTAAACCAGGTTGTCCTGACAGTGTTTACATTACAACCCCAAATAACATGCTTTTTTTCTTCTAGTCTATCCACACTATCTTAATCTCCGCTGGAAAGATGTCAACCAAATCATCCTGATTCAATCCCCAGTTTAATTAAGATACCACGACTAATCTAGGAGTGGGCTGCAAATGTTAATGTGGGAACAATGGGTTACCAGGTAAAAAACAAAACAAATAACTTTTGTTTGTGCTAAGGTCTAGGTGGCTTGGGATAGCAGAATGGGAAATGCATATATCCAGCTAAAGACCACTTTGATTATGGAAACTTTTTTGTCCTGTTGGGACATATAAGAGCTCTGGTTATCGACAGGGTTTCTGTTCTGCTAGTTAGTGTAAAGTTGTAGAGTAAAAAGACGATGCTTTTGGAACACGCTGATCACAGGGTGCCCAACTGCCTTTATGGAAGACATTAAAACAAATCATAGTTTTGTTGTAGTGGTGGTGGTAACCATTTATTGTCTCTCTGAGCTATATTGGGACAGCTAAAATTGCCTAATTTGCAAAGCAAGCAACTAGAGAAATATTTATAGTTGTGTGAGAAAAGGAACTTCTGCATCAGTCAACCTTGCCACAATCAATAAAAGCCAGGTCTCCTACGTCTCAATGTCATAACTAACTTGCTGCACCAGACCTCCTTGGCCTTGGATTTCCTGTTTGTGAAATAGGGATGGGGACACTTACCTAGTGATTTATAAGAACGTGAATACTTGAAGTCATGGGGACCTGACTTTCCACTGTCTCCTTATCCTGTATAGTCATTTACATTAACATGTCCATGTAGAATAACATTTCAGAGATCATTTCCAGTGGGGTGTTTAGTATGAGCTAACTGATGGTCCAATCCTTTAGATAAATAAAAAATCTGTTATGAGACAGGGCAGATACATGGGCAGTGTCTGGACAGGACGCTACAGACATGTTGACTCTCTCAAAGCAATTGACAGTCAAGGGACAAAAAGCTAAAATATCATCAGGAAAAAAATGTCGTGTTTCTGTTTCTTCCCCAGAGTAAGTTTCCTTTTCCTTTTGCTGGTCCAGATAAATGAGAGCTGTAGTGACAAGAGCTCACTAGAATCATGACACAAGGCTGTAAACTCCTCCAGAGTCTCTGCACAACACCGCAGATGGGATAAATCGCCTTGGTCTGGCTCTCGTAAGAACAAGGAGGAGACAGAAGTCACTTTTCTCAGTAACTGTAGCCATCATCACAGTTCCTTTTCAAGTAAAGGTGGACTGCAGCAGCATTGATAGTGTCTCTGAGAGCTCAGAGAATCAATAAAGGCAGCAGGAAAAGGAAAAGTCAAACTGCTGTATCTTCTTAAATGAGAATTGATTTTTATCCATTGTCCAGTCCCATGGCAAAGGAACAAGCTTATCACTTCAAACCAAGAATAGAAGGGAGACAAATTCTCTGTTGGGAAAGGACAGGAGCTCAGTAAAAGGTCACTGAGAAGATCAACACTGTCATAAAGAGATCCTTTTTCACTTGACTTCCTGACAAAGAAAGTGGACCTGGGTTACTCATCTGTATGGCTTTCCTCCATTACTGTCTGCGGCTGCAAAGAAACCAGGGTACCCTACCAAGGAAAAAAAAAGATGTACATGCATTGCTCAGAGATTCACTGGAATAAGGAGAGCTTGCAACATTTGCAGGCAAAGACCTCTGCCTCTCCTGGGAGAAGCCCTGGAAGCACCAGCAGCTCTGTGTTTGGCAACAGTCATCACCATGGACAACAGAGCTCTATGGGGCTCCCAAATACTCCACCATGATACTTCTTCAACAGCACCTCTGGAAGAAGCTGTTTCACCAGTCAGATTCTTGTGGCTTGCTGGTTCTCCCATAGCCTAGATGGGGAAAATAAACTTTTGCTTTTTCAGGGCAGACAAATGAAGTGCAAACACCAAATACACCCTTTAGTTTGTTCCTTTGAGTAAGATTCACACAGCCCTAAAAGTCATTGCATTTTTCCATAACTGCACACTAACCATCATGATTAAAACAAATACCATCAGTCCAGCTTTGCTTGCCTACATCTAACAATGCTGAGTTTCCCTAATGCCTTTTGCCCTAGGAAAAGTAAATTATATAAATATATATGAGGATGTTTCACAAGCTGATTTTTACTACAGCAGAAGGTCAAAGAACTAAAATTGCTTCTTTAGCTCCACTACACTGGATCTGTGATGTAATGTGGTGTGTGCAGAGAGGGAGGTGCTCCAAGCAGTGCTCATGTGGAACTGAGGCTAGGCAGAATCTTAATGACATTCATGAGCTTGCTGTGTTTGTGTCAGTTCAAAATCCATCAAAGTTCTCTTAAGATCAGAAATCAAGTGATGTTTATTTGCAGTCCATATTTTGGTGTACTTTCCTCCTACCACAGTGGCATCAATCTTTATGTGTGATAAAGCTGGTGGTCTCATTCCTCAAGAGACCATGAAAGAGAAAGGCACATTGTCCATCCAGGAACGTAGTGGAAACTTGTAGAACTGTATGTGTTATATATGGCTTTCAGACTGGCTGCAGAAAATTCCTTGCTGAGGAGAAAAGTCATTGTTCTACTGAAGGGTATTTCTAAAATTTTATAGTGATGGTGGTGTGTTTTTTAACCAGATCTGAACACACCCTCAGCTCCACTTTCTTTTCTGAATCCCTGATCTCTCAGCTGGGACCAACCAGCATGTTCATTTCAACTCTGAGTACTTTGAAGTGTTCCTTTGGAGTTCCCAAATCCCTTTTGTTTAGCCTTCTGAGTTTGTTAAATTTTAAAGAAAAGAAAAAATGCCAGTGTAAACTGTTTCTTCAGCAAACATCATAAGAAGAACATTTTGGCATTTCCAAAGTTCATGTTTCCTTAGCTAAGGTGTTCAAATAACATGTTTTGATGTTTATTTGTTTTGATTTGTGACTCTTTCCCTGATGATTTTATGTGTTAGAGTTGCTCAGTGAATTTTGCCTTGAATTCATGACTAGTCTCCCTTATTTTGCCCTCATTTTGGGCAAAAAATGTGAAAGGTCCAATGCAACTAATGTTTCACAGGTGAGAGCCATGAGTTCCATGACTGTTCTGGGAATACTTTGTTGTGAGAAACATTTCTGAGGAGGCACATGGTTTATAATAGGCTTGCTGAGTTTGTGTCAGTTGAAAACCTATCAGAGAAGTTATCTGAAACTCAGAAATCAGGCTGTGTTCATCTGCAGTCTATGTATTGATATACTTTCCTCCTCCAACAGCGACTTCAATCTTTATTTCTTCTCAAAATTATTAATGGATGTGCAAGGGTTTGGGGGCCCTTGAAATCATTCTGCTCAGCAAAAAAGTCTTGCTACAGGTTGTAGTCAGCTTGTTGCTACAGGTTTAGGTGTGGAGAAAGAAATGCAAGGTGTGCAGTCAGAGAACTGGATCCAAGTACCTGAGTACAGCTCTTGTGTTTTTGTTGCAGATTGGTTATTTTGTTGTGTAACCTGTTCTATGCTGCCAGGTTTTGTTTGATCAAAAGATAATAAAATACATCTAGTACCATGTTAAAACAGAGAGTTAAAAAAAATTCCCAGCAGATACTGAAGGTGCACAGGAAGATGAAGGGAGATGCTTTTCAACTCGTGACATGCACTGCAGTATACAGTACAGGAATTATGTTTCCAACATATTTATTGCAGGAAACAGTCATCTTCTGTTTTCCAGTTATGATACACATTTTACACTGTGGCAGACAGTACAGTAAGCATAGTTTCTGCTCTCAAAGGTGAGTCTGGTCTTGTTACACTTATAAAAAACCCTAGTGACGTCAGTGGCCACTCAGGACTGCTTGAATATAAGATTTGTTTTTTGTTGTTTTGCCAGACCCACTTTCTTCACTTGTTGGTTAAAGTGTAAAGCCCACTGATTTCACACCTGTGATTTAGAACATTTCATGAACCTGCGAATTCATGCGTTTGGTGAAATATCTAAATTCATGTTTATACAATGACTTCTATTAGCTTCAGTTTAGTATTTTCTGGGTTAACTTGATAAATAGTGCTACAAATGAAGATGACAGATCCTACAGAGACCGCTATGCATGTGTAGTTTTAACTGTAATGAGTAGTCTCACAGAAACATCTGGGACAAGGCACAGTTTATAGAGTTTATTTCATCAGGGCCGAACATGGGATTCATGAGAAAGTGAAGATACTATTGACAGGGTCATAGAAGATTATGTGAAAGTAAGGCTGGCATTTGCTTTTAACATGGGTTTTCTGCATTATTTGCCTCTCACAAGACTCCAAATTAAGTAGGCACCAATGTTAGACCATTATGGATTGTCAAGTTTTATGCCTTATTTTGGCCTTTTATGTACATATATTTGATATTTCAAACTCACAAAGGACTGATTTTTTCTTTTTTGCAAGGTGCACAGGCAGAGCACAGAGTCTTTTGCTGATATAACATCAAATATTTTTCCAAAGACACCTGATCCTAGCAATGTCCCAAAGAGCTTATGCTCTTTGTAGGTGCTCCTTGCAGATGCCCATTGTAATTCTACCTGTAGTTTTTTTAGGAAAAAAAGAAAGTTAATTTTTGAGAAGGATAACATTTCATAGCATGTTCACTCTTTGTTCAGTCACCTCTCATCCATGCAGGATTCTACCGTTAGTGTGACCAAGTTGGAGGCATGAGGCATATTGCTTGATGATGTAAGAGACTACCCATGAAAGCAGTTTCCCTCTGGCACAAACTACCAACCAGAGCATTTAAGTTCAGAGGCAGAGTGCTGTTTTTCTTACTTCTTTCCTTGTTCAAACAAACTTAGGAAAGAGAAAGGGAACATCCTTAGAAGTTTTAAGACTGCTTCCATTGTGTCCATGTGAAAGAGAAAAGAGAAAAACATCCTATGTGATGATCACTGTGGCATCATTTTTCTCTCTATATTTGACAAATTGCTGACACAGATCCTATGAAACACAGATCTGTTGAAATCCTGGCAAATTTGGCAGTCCTGATGGATTCTGTCTTCAAGGGGATGAGGACACACAGGTGAAATAAAGATCAACTTCAGGGAAGTTTTCTAACTCTTACTTGTAGCTACTCTGACCAGCAACTACTCTGTCTTCAACAGTGCTAACTACAAGCTTTGCTATAGTGACGATTAATTCAATTCAAGATCTCTGAAATAATTATCTAGAAATGTGGATTCACTAATGAGTGGACAAACTGTATATTCAGGGAGGAGCTGCAGGGCATTTTATTCCTATACCATTGATCAGAAATGTCAGGTTTACTATAAGTACCTGGAGGACTGAGGTCATGTTTTAACTTGTCCTAGGCAAATCTTAGAGCCTACTTGCCACTAAATGTGATGGACCATGAGTTAAAATAGTTTAGAAGTTTATTTGTCTTGGGATAAGTCTGTCTTGCTCTCCAGATTACTGATAATTGATTAAATACTGCCTTTCCAAAGTGGAATGAATGAAAGGTCCTAGTAACCTCTGGTAGGCTACTGTAATTTACTTTTTGTATCTGAACCTGAACTGTCTCCCTTTTAACAAATAGTGTCAGCAGTTCTGTCATCACTGCCTCCACCAAAGTACAGAGATTCACTGGCATGCTTCTATAACAAGTAACAAGTTTTTAGAAATTAGCGAGCTCCTCTTTTATAACTCTCCTCATTAAAAGTGATGGCTAGGCTTGTATTAAAAATTTCAGGTCTTCTATGATCAGCTCCCTATGGCAAAAGAACATGTAGAGACTACTCTGGGTTTTGGGGAGGGGAGGGGGGTTTTTTTGGGAATCTTCCCAGAAAATATGTTCCATCATTATCAGTGACTGAGAGAAAAATATTTCATGTGGGAGATAAATCTGTCACAAATCTTTCACAGCTGACAGACATTTTTGTTGATATTATTCTGTCTAGTTTGGTATCATCTTGTGACAGGAGTATGTCTCTCAGTTGTTTGCAAAAAGCTTTTCTGTCCTATAAAATTATTAGAGGCAATCACAGTCTAGCTTTGTGAGTGGAGGTATGCCAGCCAAGACACAGCTTTCATGGCAGAAAGAGAAGAATATAGTTAAAAGGAATTATAGACCTTGTGGATTAGCTCTACAAAGTCATTTTTTCTTCCCTTATCGTGGGAAATACTATGAACCCAGCAGTTTCGGTCACAACCTTTTCTTTGCACTTGTTCAATGAACCAACCCAATGTCACATGATTGGCAGATTTGATTACACAGTGATGATAATTGATATATTCAGCAAAACCAGTTCATAAACTGCCAGATAATCAACCAATTCATTAAAAATCAGCATGTTTGCCACCAGAGATAAAGACGCTGGGTTCTGTTGACTAAATTAAACTCAATGAGTAATTTAATTAGACAACCAATTACTTAGAATTAAAAACAAACAAACAAAAAAGAAGCTGCTTCAAATGATGTATATATTTTTAAAGCCAGGAGGAAGAATTTTCATCAGTTAAACATAACTGAAAACAAATTATACTGCTTTGAAGTGTATGACCACAGTAAGACATTGCAACTTAGGGAAAAGATTTTAAGGTCTGATGGGCATGACTTAAGATTTCTTTGTTAACAACAAAAAGTAGGTCAATTAATTCCAAACATTTTTAGTGGACGATGAAATGCCACCATATTGTTTTGTAACCATCATGGAATACAAGCGCTCAGGTGCCACCTCTGGTAAACTGGGGCTGGGGGATTAATCAAAGACAAGGTTAAACTGCCCAATGCTGATGCTCACAGGACTGGCGCTGGTGCCAGTGTCTGTAAGGAATCAGCTCATGACACATCTTTGCAGACTCTTTGTGGAACTGCTTATGGTGGTGGGACCTTGCCCATTGCATTGCTCATTAAATCTCTTTATGTTTAAGCACAAACATGCATTTAATACCCTCAAAGGGCACAATAAGAATTCCCTAACACATAAAATAGAAAACTGAAACTTTGGGATCAGTTAAAATCTATTTGTCAGTGCCCTTAGTATACACAGGGACTTGCAAAGTAGTCCTCTGCATCACTTAACACGCATCTCATTAGTGAAAACTATTGCATGAAAGACACACTATAGGCATGAATGGATGCCATGCTTTCTTTTTGTACCTTAGACAAATTGTTGACCCGAACCTATGCCAGGACTCTGAACAGCATCTTTTCTTCTGGAATTGTTCCAGCCTACTACACAAATAGGAAAATGCATCCATTACTCAGAGGTAGGGGAAGAGGTTGTGATCTGTACCAAAGGGTGCCAGGGCTGAACGGTTTTAATTTGTTCACCTGAAAACTCCTTAGAATTTAAAATGTGTTTTGAACAAGCTTTTGATTTGAGATATATATCTAGTTAATGGGGTTAAAGTTTTGACACCTGAATGTATGGCAGTTTGACCTCTTCCTCCTTTTGCAATTGGTGTGTTCTGAATTAAAGCATTGTATAATTTGTTTAATGCACAAGCTGAGAAATTTGATCTAATATTCACTGAAAACCTTTGACTGTCCTATCAAGTTAATTACTCCTGAAATACTGATGACAGAGGAGTTACTCCCTGAGACTGCGAGGGTAATGGTCATTACCTTGAAAAGCCAAAGGTGCCAGGAGCAGTGTTTGAGTGGGAATTGCTCATTCATTAGGTAAATTCTGTATTTCCTCTACTCAGAACCAGGTATTTGGACCATCAGGAGTGGATCAAGCAGCTGTGCTCTATCAGCTCTATTTTACAACATGCAGAAGCATATTAACAGTGTTATCAAGTGACTGACCTGCTATTCCTGAAAGTACTTCTAGTGTGCTAGTCCCACATTTACAGTCATCTAGTTTTATCTTTCTCAGCCACCAGATATGCCTCACCCTAGCAGTACAACTCTGAGCTGCAAGAGCAGACTTATGTTCTTCACACAAACATTGTGGTGGCAGGTTTTGTTTTGTGTTGGTACTGCTGAGCTGTTTGACAAAGGAAAACAAAAGATTGTTGTCATATTTGTTCTTAATTTCCGTGTTGGCTGTGAGAATGCAAAGAAACACTGGTTTGTTGAGAAATCACTTGTAGGTATAGTAAGCATTTGGAGTATGTAACCAGCAGTATAGTCAAAGCTTTCCTGCAAATGGTTTAATTTGGAGATGAGAATTAAGGCTGTATCATTGCCAGTCAGCATGCTGGGGAGGTTCAGCTGGGCCATTAAAGATATGGGAGCTCAGGACACTGATGGGAAATTTCATGGGTCTTGTATCTGATGGTGGCAGGTGACCCTGAAGGAGAGCTGAGCCAGGATCCCAGCTGCAAGAAGATGCATTTCTTCCTGAATTCCTAGGTTCAGCTTCTTCACTCTCTGCCTCACTACCAGAACAGGGGAGGAGTATAGGGAACATATCCAGGAAACCTGCTCAGGGCCCAGGTGGTGAAGCTCTAATGTCTGACATCCTTGGTGCCAGGCAGGCAGTAAGCCAGACCCACAGCATGGATGAGATCCTTTAAGTATCTCCAGGTCTTTTGCAAATCAGGACTAGAGTGACAGGATCACGTAGGTAAGTAAAGCCTGCTGTGGATTCAGGAGCCCTGTACTGATATCCCAGGAGCTGCTCTGCCTCTCTGGCAAACACGTATGGCGTTATTAGTAAGTGACAGGCATGGGAGTCTGCAAAGGGCTCCTGTTTGCAAGTTTGCATACACAAGTGGCCAATTTATGGTGGAAATTTTGATTGTATACTTTTATGTGAACCAAAAAGAGCCATGAGGAGTTTGGATGGATATAATTCACATATAGATTATATTAATCTGCATGTAAAAATGTGTTGCTGCACAATCCAAAATTAATGGATTGTTGAAAAGTATTAACAATTAAAGAATGTCAGTATCAAATGTTACAAGGTCTTGATTGCTGCAAGAATTCACTAGCGCTAAGCCTTTAAACAGCCAGTACAAAAGACAAGGCAAAAGGGACCAAACAACATTTCTTCAGAAAGGAAGAATGTATATGAAGGTAAATTAATGTACACTGCTTCTCAGAGAAATGAAAACTTGGGTAGAGCTATGAAAGGATGATGGTAGGGATATAGAAGCCATCAGAATCTTATGTAAAAGATTATAACTTTTTTTTCAGAAAACACAGAATTTCTTCCTTCAAAATATCTTTACTCATTTCTGACTCATCCCTAGTTATTTTTACATTAACAGGCTTTTCACAAAGCTGAATGAGTAAAGACACGAAATCTGTTTTCTGGCAATTGTTGGAAATCACAAACTGAGACATAGTATATAGGTTTTCCAAATTAAAACTGTACATGCTCTTGGCTTCCTTTATCCAGCTATTTATTGTATTCACAAATCAAGTATATATATGTGGCTTATACTTGTCTGGTCACTTCATGACAGCTAAAAGCTGCTTAGAAAAGATAGATGTATACTCTTCTACCCTCCCAGACATCCCAACAATATTTTCTTCTCTTTCTCTATTATGAGAATTCAGAAATCACTAAGAGGACAGGTTATCACAGAGTTCAGGCCCCCTGTAGAAACTGAACTTTCTTTGTATGTTCAGTTCTCTTTAAATTATATAGTCTAAGTGAAAAGGCTCAGCAATTAAAGAGGGGATGTTTGTATGCAAAGAAAGCAGGAAAAGTTAAAATTACAAATACAATTTCACAGCTAGCTTTTTTTTACTTTCTAAAAGTAACTTTAACTTATCTTAAACGAGGGCCTGATTCTGGTAGCATTTATGCATGTTGGGGAGCATCTTCTCCAGGAATGTGCTTAATGACCTTTTGATTCAAGTCTGCATGACTTTCAGGGAATTGCTTGGGCATACCTGGAAAAAAATATCAGTCACCAATGTCCCACTGACCCTAAATACAAATATGCAACAGCTATTAATTGAAGGATACCAAAACATGAATCACCACTAGAATGTGTTGTATACGTAATATTTTTGTTGCTATCAGCAACTGCAAAGATTCCTGCAGCCCAGAAGAAAGAGTGATAGCTAACCTCCCCCAGGAGCTCCTACCTTCACCAGTTTGGCTTGTGTGGAATGAAAAGAAAACAACGGTCTTGCAGACTGCTTTCCTAATCTCTGCCCTCCCTCTAGATGTATTTGAGGTTTACTTCCTGGTCAGCCTCTTGACATCTTTGTTCTGGATTTGCACCTTTAAAACCAGTAGAATGCTCAAATTAAGGACAACTCTGCAGAGTACATCTCTTTCACCTGACAAGGGACTGCCACAAATGATACACCCTCATGCTGAGGGTCCCTTGTTTATCTTGACTGGTGAGAGCTGATTCTGTAGGCCAGACTTTGCAGTAGTTTTAAGCTACTTAATTTCTTTCAGCTCAGAATGGTATTGGGTCTTTTGCTTTCTGTCTGGAGGATTCTGTGGGTAATTGAAACAAACCCTTTGCCAGAGCAGGTACTGTCAGTAATGACACTGAAGAGTAAATGTGAGCTCCAACTTGGCACTGTTTGTCTTGATGCATTTTGACTGTCCTTAACCTGCCTGGTAGCTGTGGTGACGTTTGCAGAGGAAGGCCACTGGAGACATAATGCTAGAGTTAAGGCTTTTTAATTGCAGGGTCACCCAGCATGGTTGTATGTGGGGATACAAGAGAAACCACTACAGTCTATGGTCTGACCTAATCAAATTGAGGACGAATTGAACTTAGCACTGGCTTATTCAATCAGTATTATTGTAAAAAGAACTTATAAAAGATCAGGGTAATTACAGCCTTGTCCTTGAAACTAACTAGCTAAGATAAACCCACACATAATATAATTACAATTAATTTTTTTTTTTTTGGTCAAAGGGGGATTAGCATTGCTTTCATGTATACAGGCAAGTTTTGTTGCAGTCTTGAAATCTGGAAACCTACAGTTAATGTTAAATAACTAACAATGTTGATAACATTATTATCATTGTTCCTATTGTTTAATACTTGCATTATCACATAAGCAAGAGCCATTGTGTTCAGGATTGTACAGAGATGGTCCAGAAAGATGGTATTTACTTCAAAACACAATTGTATGAGGACGAAAGAGGGGAAAAAAGGGAGGGGTGAGCATGCACAACATTTATAATCTTGTCAGCATGTAACACAATTGAACCTATTAAAATGGAAATTATATGAGAACTCTCACACTGTGATACAGAAAGGATTAGGGGTCAGATCTTTATAACCCTAATTCAGAATGAATAAGAACCTTGCAGACCAGGGGCTTTCACAGAAGTTGAAGTAAGCTTTTATGGCATATAATCTTGCTCAGTGTGGAGGAGGGCAACTGATTATGTTTAGCAGCCTAATGACTGTTTTAGTCATCAGTCTGTGAGCTTTGGTCTCCCACCCAGTTGCATATTTGTGGGAAGGAAGCGCAGCTTGTATCTCAACAACTCCTTCAAGATGGTTGAGAGTTCTGGTGGGAAAATGCTCCCATTTGAAACACCAGCCCTTCTGATCAACTGATGAATATTCATTCCCCATTCCTATCCCTGTCTAGTAAGCTGCTGGATTCTTAGTGCTCTGTCATCTCTGTGTGGAGCATGGATGCTGTGCTTGTGCTGATGGCACTTCCATAAATGGATGGGTCCTTATCTACCTGCACAAAAGCAGTAGATATTGGAATTGTGGTCAGAAGTGCAGTGATCAAGTGATGTCTCTCTTCAGCAAGGTCTGAGTGAAGAACAATGTTGGATGTATTTTTGTAAAAGGAGCAGAAGTGTATTTTGATCCTAAATATAGTAAATATGGCATCTTACAAGCAAGACATTAAAATATATCTATATGGATATGCTCCTTGGATGTGTTTATACCTTTCTAAGAGCAACATTTTATTTGCACTTTCTGGTGTATTTTGATTTGAGTGGCATAAAACTCGAAAAAACACAAGTTGTGAATGAAACTCATAAAGCCCTACAAAGTTAGTATCCTTGAAGTTTCCTGATACACATTTAATGTGGAAAGATCTTACTGTTATTTTTAAGTATTCCTTGTACCTATATTCATACATACATCTCTTTGCAGTACTTCACCTTCCAGCAAAAAAAAAGAGTTTTAACAATTCCCATTCAGTATGTGTTGTTATAATAAATAATAACAAACTTAAGACTCAGCAACTTATAGTACAGGAAATGCAGGGGAACTTACCCTGTAAGTGCAGGGTCATTCCTTGTAACTACAAGCAGAGATAACCTTGGATTCTGGATTCAACTCCTTTTCTCCTACTTCAGTACTTCGATGTAGGACACTGAAGGAGCTTGGGGCCAGATCTGTAAAGATAACACTGACAACATGATTTGAATCATAATAGAGATATTAATAAATACCTAAAAGATCCTGGTACCACCAAGCATAGTAGTGCTAAGGAAAGTTTGGGGCGAAGAGGGGGGAGAAGGATGCTACTGAGACTTTATGATCTCTGTGGACATACACACCCACTTTGTCCCCCATGTAGCCATTATGCACCTGCTTGTCAGGAGAGAGGAAGGAACACTGACCTGGAAGAGAATAAAGAAGGTTCATTCCACATCCATCTCCAGTGCTGGAGCGGAAAAGCTGTGCAGCTGACAGTCATCCTGCTCTTGGGATGGTGACAGAGGGGAAGGGAATGGGAGAGAAAGAGGGAGCTAGGCAGACTTTGACAGAGCATGAGACAAGCAATGCAAACATTCAGGACTGTTGATGCTTAGTAATATTCTTACTGCCCACAGTTAAAATCAAAACACAGCTGTCATATCTGTGTACTGACCATCACTGTTGTAAATGTTTTTAAATGCCTTTTTTCCCACTGACTTTTTGTTTGTAGGGGAGAGCCAGAAAGAAGGCTCAGCCTTATGCCTGTGAAATGCAGACTTTCCTTCCCCATGCAGCTCAGCAATGCCAATTGTAAGACTCATTATCTTCATACTCTGCTTGAGATAATGTTTCAAATGGGTCCTCAAGTGCCGTAGTCTCACAGATTGTGGCTCAGTCTCAACAGGGAAGTCACTAAGAGCCATATAAAGACATAAATGTGAAATCAAATGGCTTCTGTGCATGTGCCAGAGACATTTGAGAAGTGATGCCCCAGACATATGACCAATGTTGATCAACCAGCTTTATGGCTCAGAAAGCACAATTACCATATATTTGTGCACATACAAAGGTCTCAACTCAAAACACTATAAAAAGCAAGCCCTCTGTCTGCTCACAACACTGTATATCATGCGCCAAATCAGAGCCAGGGTTGTTTCTGGACAAAAAAGCTTATGGACTTCTTCCATTATCTAGCAGGAGCCCCATGGCTGATTCAGAGTTTTTAGCATTTTTTTATAGATACTGCAACACACAGATTATTCTCATACAAGCAGTTTCACAGCACTCTGCTTCTGTTGTTCTATACTGAAATGTGTATGGGGTTTTTTCCTATCTCATTCTTTTCTACTTTCATGAATGCTTCCTACCATGATGCACAATCTTGTCCTCTAAATTTAAAGGTAAGTTCTGCAGGTACTGCCTGTTGACTGCCTGTCAACAGATGACAGAGCCCCACATAATAATAACAGTCCAACTGACGTTGCATCAAATACAACTAGCTGAAAATTTTCTAAGGTGACCTGTTTGAATTATAAAATGCTGATGTTACAGAATGAAAATATCTTGCAGATAAATGTTATTTGTGTCCAAATTCTCAGTGGATAATTATTACTAAGTCTTACTATCAAAAAGTTGAAACGTTTAATTTCAAAATGATCCAAGCATTTTTTTTCCTATGCTGCATTTTGACTATATAACAGAACAACTCTATCAGATTAGCAGCTCTGACCTTACTGAAATGAGATGCTGTAGGCATCTTCAGTACGCAACTTCATTGCCTACAAAACTGCAAATAGAATTCTAAGAATATATTCCAATTTTACTCCAAACTGGAATATTTAGTGATTAAACTCTGGAGCTAATTGGGTTATTTAATCATCAGTGTAGAACATCTAATTCCAGTTCCAACTCTCAGGGTTGAGTAACTATTTTTAGAGAAAATAAATGAAAGGGAAGAAACATCAGTTGTCTTGCTAGAGTTGTGTAAAATTATGTTACCGAAAGAAGAGCACATTTGGGATTTACTGCTGTATCATTTCTTGTTTCATTACGGAAGGGGAAAAAATGTCTTCACAGCACACAGTGCTTTCAGGAAAAACATACCTAATTCCTTGCTTTTTTCCTCTGAATAAAATTTGTTGTTGTTACTTCCATTACGGACATGCCTGAAGGCCCCAGCAAAGATGGTGTGGGCATTGTAAAAAGTTCTGGCTCAAACAGAGAGAGATTCTTTGCCCTGGAAAGCTGAACGTAAGTGGATAAAGCAGGCAGAGACAGGGAAAAAAAGAACAGTTAAGATCCCATTTTACAGATTGATTAACCGTAACACTGAGTTTCACGTGTCAGGTTACACACATCAAGCTGGAATTTGAATCCAGGTTTCCTGAATCCAAACCTGATAATTTTGGAAAACTACTCCCCCACCCAGCCCCTTGAACTTCAATTGATTTCAGACCACCATTGGTTTTCTGTGAATTAATTTCAAACTCTAGACATGTCATAGTAATCTAGAATTAAGAAGTGAATTTTAGACCCTACGAGTGGCCACTCAGTCTCCTCCACATTGCAGGGCTGTTCAGCCATACCCAAATTACCTCTGGATCCAGGACAATATGATCATAGTAGCATAAGACTGTTCCAGGGCACTGAGTCACACAGATGCATCTATACTGCCAGGACCCAGGGACACACTGAATGGGACAAAATTGTTTGGCATGAAAAATGCCTTTGGTGGCAGCTGTGATCAGCTTGGTCTCACCTCTGCTGTAATCAGGAGAGTCACTGAACACCAGGCTTTACACACCTACTGGTGTCTCTTGTCACCTTGTACATCATAAAAATAATGTTTAAAAAGTCTGACTGTACCTTGTTTCTCTTCCATTTCCTTGCAGAGAAAAGGTGTGGGAAGTTAATGAGGCCACTAACATGAAGACACTATCATCATGATAATGGCATTAGTCTTATGCCTATCCAAAGTTCTGGGCATGGGGCTGTGAGATGCAGCTGAGGTCAGTGAATAGCATCTTTCTAGGAGCTTGTGACCTGTGCTCAGACGCCCTTGTACAGAACTAGAACAAAATTATGTCCCCTGCCTTTAAGTGCTCAACAGTCAATGATATTGCTACTAATTTATGCCTTTGCTACTAATACTAGAGATTAGTAGCAAAGGCATAAAGAGGGAGAGGGAGCCCAGAGACTCTGCTGAGGAGCAATAATCACGAGCATCTCATCATGTAAGCTACTGGCATAATCCACCCTTCTCTCCCCAGTCCCTGCCAATACAAACCAAGTTGTACCTGTGCTGAATGGGAAGCATGCTGCCACAGCTCCCTCTTTTAATAAATAAACACATATATGCAATGTCACAACAGATTAAGAACTACTTATTTCTGTTCATTGTGCCAGATGGAATCAATAATCAGAGAGGAGTTGGCACTGGATTCATTAAAGCAGCTCTCAAGGCCTCAGTAATAGGAGTGAGAAGTGACCCACTAGCTAAGTTTCCCTGCAGACAGGAAACTGGGCTAAAATAATTCTCAGTTCAAGTGAAAATAATGGTTAATACTCACTTTACATTGCACCTTTCTACCATCTAAAACAGCTGAGCTTTTTCCTAAATAATACATGAAAGGTTGCTCAGTGCCCAATACCTGATAATTGTACTGTGCAGTCTTGTGAAAAGAAACTGAAATAAAAACAGGGAAACCATCCTTAGTCTTTCATGCTTATTTTTGCCTGTCAATCCATGTAAATAGATTTGCTTTTGATTGAAATGTGCGTGTTCCTTTTGGCCAGCTGCTTGTTAGAAATTCAGACCTCTGAAAGCAGGTGTATTTTCCTTTCTTTGAATTTGCAAGTGTATAACACTAGAGCTTAATATTTATTAGGAATGGCTAATCAATCTTCTGAGTCTGCAGTCCTATGGATATATCATATATTAACAGGGTTGGTAATTAAAGTCAAACACAGTACCAGATGTGAAATATGACAGTGCTGTGAAATGATAAAGGATAGAACTTCTCACTTTATTACTATTATTGCAAATTTTTTACTGAGGAAGCCACAAACAAGTTGAAGAATCTGTTGTGCTCGGCACTGTTCAGGTCCTTAACTGGGGAATAAATCTCATCCCAAATATTTTTCAATCCATGGCCTTGTAAGCATGCACTTGCTGACCTTATTCTTAGAGCAGCTCCAGTGACAGCAGTGCTGTCACAGTGATAAAGTTGTGCTTGTATGCACTGCAGAATTGGAGCTTTAAGAGATGAAACAATATAAGGGCTCACAGCCTACAGGGATCTGTGTTCCCAATCATATTTTATAGCTGGGAAAGCAAGGCAGAGATCATTTTGGGCCCTCACGGTCAGAGGTCATCATTAGCCCTGGCAGTAATTGGTAGACATTTTTTGGCATTTTTAGCAGAGACACCAAAGATCCAAATGGGCTCTGTAGATGGAATCCCCCTTTGGTTATCACATAAATTTTAAAATTATTATAAAATTAATTATGTTTTATATTACTATCTCATTAAATTTTAGTAATAAAAGGGGATGAAGAAGGTTGCTCAGCAGAAATGTGAGTACTTTTCTGGAAAGGTAATAATCCATCTGTCCTTGAAATGTTGTTCGCAATAACTAAGCATCACTTGATATTGTTATTCCCACACACACAGACTTTGGGATAATAAAAAAAGAATCTAAATATATTAATTGAAGCTATGAAGTGTCACCCACTCTCCAAATTGTCCAAAGCATTTTTCTGCAGTTTAATCATAAAAGTGCAATCTAAAGTACATTAAAGGAACCCAGACAATTACAAGTTTTGGTTTAAGTGTGTAAATTACAGATTTGCAGATGTTGAAAATTAACTGAGGAAGACAATGCAGACAAATGGATGGAGCTTTGAAGGGATTAAGAAACATGAACTCTGGTCCCAGCTCTTCGCCACTGCCTCCTTTAATCTTCCTGTAGCACCTGAGTGAACAGCTCTTGACTTCAGGAGGTATTTTCTGAAGCTTCCACATCACTGTGGTTTGAATCATGCAGAAACAAACATCAGTGTCTAGGAAAACCCAGAACCATGCTCAAATGCCTGTATCATCTTTTTTTCTTCCATACAGACATCTGATAACTAACTACCTGACTACTAGGTCCAGCAGAGCTGATCCCAAAAGTGAGAAGACTTCAGTAGGAAAAGCACCAGGGCATCACTGAAAGGTCACAGTGAAGGTTGTGCCCATGGAAGGGGCAGGAATAATTGTTTGACTTAGGTAACATGAAAAACATTATTTAGACATAGGTCTAGTGATTCATGTTGCTAGAAACCACCCACCAGACTCAGTACAAAAGGTTCATGAAGAGGAACATACTAAAAGGAAAGTTGAGACACTTGACATGTCAAATGTCATGTTGCAGTATGCAGGTCAGAGGAAGATATCTCCCCTGTTAGCTGGCTCCTTTTAGGGATTCCCAGGTCTGGCAGTGCCCACATTGCCCTTTGCCCATTAATTGTAGGCATCGTGTTAAAGAGAAAAACTTTTTGGAAAGGATGAATACTGATCCTTTGTAACAGCTTTCACAGCCACACCTCCTGAGTAAACTACTCAGTAAACCAGAGTACCAAGCCAGGGTCAGCTATAGCTCTTCTTCACAACCCAATCACATTCTTTGGTAATAAAAGAAGTGTTAACACTCCTTAGACTCTTGTCCAGCATCTCTCTTTAAAGCAGGATCACATGAACAGCTGAATTCAATTCTAAACACTGAATGATATCAACTGATAAACAGTTCCACAATCTCTCCCATGAGCACAATCACCTGAGCTAAGCCACAGAGGAAAGTCAAGTGAGAATATTAATTTACTGATTCATATCATCTGTTCAAAGTCAATTCTGCAAGGGTGAGCACATCTTCTGAGCTGTTGAGTTGGGTGCTCGTTATGGGGTCAGCAGTGTGTATTCTATTAGAGAGGAGGGCAAATGGATGGCTCTGGTTGTTTTTTCTCCTCTGTGGGAAAACTTTACTTGAACCAAGTGACATGTTATATATATATAATAAAAATCTACATACTCTTTTTTTTCTCTTTTGGCAAATTCTTCCAGTCTCTCACTGGCTAATCCACAGAGGCCAACAGATTTGAATTTTGCAATACTTATTATCAAATCACTGCTGTCTTCAAAATGAACTTACAACTGTGCTGACATCACAGCAACAAAGCACTGTCACTCCCTGGCAAGATAAATGAAGTCATTCCTTTGTCAACTTGTGTTTGTATCTTGTGATTAGACTGCCTGAAATTATCTCCATTAAAAAACATGCAGGAGGGATGAAAATGGCACCAGGTATATAGATAGAATGGCAGCTGAATAGAGGTTTGTTCACTCCAGCTGAAGATGAGTCTGTATTTGGCTAAAAGATTCATGGTTCCTGTAGCATTATGGTGCACCCAACTGGAAACTCTGTGGCAGCCACAGATAACTCCAAAGTAGGAGGTTTTGAATTAGATGAAGAGTGAAAATTAATAATCCAGTCAGAGCAGTGTCTGTAGTGTTATTTAATTTCATATGCAAATTTGGTTTATCCTAAACTGCCCTTGGTTTGCATGGACCCACTTAAGCTAAATCTAAAGGTCTATCCCTGCACTGTGGAATTACTGGGGACACAAGAAAGGTATTAGCAGCTGCAGAGCAAACAAGCTAAGCTTCTAAGTGGTGGAGAGGGTACGTTAGCTGTGAGCAGCTTTAATGTGCCTTCTGTGATGACCTGCTGGGAAAGCAGAACCTCTGTGCTGGGGTACCCACCACCAGCATCCTTCATGTTTCTGCCTTAGCAAGAGAGGGCTGGTGGAGAGAGACGGTGATGTGGATCACCCTGATGGTCCTGTTCTCCTGGGTACTTTAGGCATGGTGCATATACTGGGAAGTGACTGCTCCTTAGTATTGCTTGGCCCTTTTACACCTAGGGTCAATCCAAAGAAGAGTCCTTCACACCAACTGCCTCATTTTCCAGGGATTTTGAAGCCACCGTTTCTCAGTGAAAGCAGGAGGAACAGAGCTGCAGTTTTTCTTTCACTTGCAAGAACTTTCTCTGTTGCACCCACTTTTCACTGCTGTCTGCATGGCACAATGTCTTACATGCAGAAATACACAAGCTAGCAAGAATTATGTATTAGGTGTCAGTAAATGGGCTAAAAATGGTTTTGAATTGAACCTTTCTTTTATAAATGTTATTTCAGATGAAGGTATATTGCAAACTGCCATGCAGCACATTCAGCAAGTACTACCTTGCTATCATAAGACATTATTCTGCTTCCAAATTTGATTTGTGTAAGGAGGGAACCAGGAGAGAGTCACTCATAAATAACATTGTTGACTCATTTTGCTATTGAATTCTGGCATACCAAGGCTGCATCCCTAAACAATGTTTAGTTGCATAACCTTTTAAAGGTTATACAACCATTAAGTCTCACTGCACAGTCTCCAGAAAACAGAGAGTTTATTTCTTCCATCAGTTTATTTAATATTAGTATTTTGGCTTTTAAGAAAAATGTTAACAGTACAATCTCAGTCTCCCTTCTTCTCATTTCAAATTAAGTTATGCCATTTTAAGAACAGTTATGGTTAGCATTTCCATTTCTATGACTTCCTATCAGATACTTAAGGCTTCATTCCAGCCTCCCATTGTAAACTAACCAAAACTGCTCGCCTTCTTAAATTGATTTACTGTACTTAGACCCTTTATACTTTGCACTGCACAATACTGGTGTGAAAAGAGTTAAAAATAGAAAAGAGGGATGCTGAACTCACCTTTAGTAGGGTGTAATAGTGCATGGTATAGAAACACAGAATGATGTCTTTGTAGACAATATTTCAGTAGTTCTGAAACATTTTTCTCTAAATAGGTTTGTGATGAGATATATATACAACAATTCTCTTCCACAGAAAACTTAGAAATATTTGGTATTTCATTCCCAGAGTGAAGGGAATGAAGATACATTCAAAGTTTTAAAGATCTTTGGGAACTGGGATTTCCATTCTCTGATCAGTTTCTCATTCTCCCTGTCTATTATTTTTAATGTGTGTATATTGCAGGTTTCCAATATAGGACTCAGGTAAGGTCTTTTCTCAAGCAAAAGGCAAATACACACTTGTAGTCTTAGAAGCAGACCTGGCAGTGGGAGTTTCCCTCTTGCTCTGAGGAGGAGATAAACTGGCCCTGTCCTTAGCTGTCAGAGCGCAATGGGACATACTAAATTAGAGAAGACTCTGGAGCACCTCACTGTATCAGTTGAAGAGGTTTTTACTCCAAGCTTTCTCTGCAACTCTCTTCTACAAGTTGCTTTTAGGAGGCAGCAGAATGGGTGGTATTGCCATTGCAGTCTTGGGACCCATTATGCACCTTCATCTGCTGCTTTGGCTGAGAGCACATACTCAGGGCAATGCCTTTGGTTTGCTGCACAACATATTTGGAGAAGGGGTGAGGGGATCCTGGATACCTGTACAGCAAGAAAAGTTACAACTTGTTTTCCTCAGAGCTGTTTTTGTTCTTACAATGAAAAGCAGCCAGCAAAATATAGTACCTCACACTAGTTTTCCCCTTTGAATTCTACGTAAAACAGCTTACAACAACATCCCAACATAATAATCTGGGTGATTATGGGGAATTTGTGTCTGTCATAGAGTGATCTAGGTGAGGAGGGACCTCTGGACACTTTTTGTCCAGCGCTCATGCTCCAAACATAAATCACTTCAACATGAGATCAGGTTGCTCAGGGCCTGGTCCAGCCAAGTGCTGAAGATCCCCAAGGATAGAGATACCAGTGCCTCTCTGGGCCATTTCCCAGGGCTCCACCACTCTCAAGGTGATTTTAATTCATTCATACTGAGGTATGAATCAGCTTGTGCCTGTAGCTGTCTGCACTGTGTCATTCCCACCACCTTTCTTTTAAATGAATGCCAGACAGTTAGCCACCTTGAAAGTTTTATCCTGGCTGCATAAACTGTGAAACAGAAAAAAAAAAAATCATGGTGCCCTAGGATGCAGTCTGAGCAATATTGTTGATCTTTCAGTGTCCTGGCAAATCATTTGTTTGGACAGCCTCTTTATAGAATCCTCTATTACAGACAAATCCCATGCAGTATATTTTCTATATCAACAGTATGCTATTGTCCTGCCAACACTTTTCAGATGCTTAGGTACACTTGTTATAAAGCAATAAACATGCTTTAGCACATTTGTATCCTTTGATAGTTCTCCCTCTATGCAAACTCTTTGTTATCAAAGGATGGGAAATAAGAACAGCTTGTAAGAGTTCTGTTGAGGTGGGAAGGGGTCTACTAAGTTTGGTACTTATCAGCCCAAATTGCTCTGCATTTCTCAGACTCTGCTGGTCACAGACATTTGTATTTCTTCAGGTTTACTATGTATGAAGAGGTTTCTCTAAGAAAATCCACCCAACAGTTTTTGTTAATAGCTCTGCAAGAACTTCATCTGAAGCTGGGAAAAGTTAATGGAAAAAAATCCAGCTTGTCCTGATGAGAGTGATTGGGATGGGTAGCTCGGGATCAAAATATTTTAAGTGACAGATTTTAGCCATTTAATGAACAGAGAGGTTGCAGATTTTGGTAATGACTTCTACCCATTTCTTGCATGGGAACCTATTTTCCTCAAGAATTGCATTAGAAATAAAGGTTTGCTAGAATTCATACATCAATGAGCCAGATGCCTAAATGTCTAGGTGAGATCCAGAACCAGTGAGACAGACTGAGAAAAATTCCCCTTTCAATCCAGGAGGTCCAGGCCATCCATGCAGTGCCACCGGTCTAGTTGATTGACATAGTGAGGGGTTTTTTGGTAGCAGAGGTAACCATTCCAATTCAGATGTATTTGAGTAGTTACGCAGCATGCTTCTATATGTATTCAAAATTTTGCTTTTTATACTTCATGTTTGGAATTGGTGAATGTCTGTTCTTCTTACCTATTCTGTGATATTTTTTTCCTGTGAATTTTCATTTAAAGTAATTGATGCACTGACCACTGGAGTGTTTCTGTAGTTATTTAAATGAAACAATTTTTTTCCCAGTCACTGTGGCCTTTGAGACCAAGGAGCTGATAGATCTCATCCTCTCGAATACCATGTTTATTCTAAAATTAGAGAGGAAAACAAGCTGCCCTACAGTTATAAAATCCCAGCCATTTCTTTATCACAGAATGAACTAATCATCAGTCCAGCCTACTTGAATAAACTTCTCTGTGAAACTACCATACAAAACTGGTGTGGCACTTCAGCAAATTTTGGTTCCTGTGCTTAACAAGAAGCCTTTAATGGTTTGGCAGTTTGACCTTAAATCTTTTGTCAGCAAATATATGTATTATTACTTTAAAAAATATTTCAGTGAAATACAAATTGCTAGATTGTTCTTGGGTTTTCACAAAATTATTGCTCCTGTTTTACTTGGAGATTATTATAGAAATAATTAATTTCAAATAAAAATATACTTAGGTAGAAGATCTCTTTTAAATAAAAATGCAGTTTCCCTGTGAACTTTAATCTTCTCTGTTCATTCCATTTTGCCATTAAGTTCCTCTATCCACACTAGTTCCTTTGTTCTTAAATAATGCTGCTGGATTCAGTGAGACAAATTAAGTATTAAAGAAATACCTAAAAAATGTACATGTATCCAGGATATGTTTTTATTGGGTTTGTGTGGCAAGGTTTTGGTAGCAGGGGGGCTACAGGGGTGGCTTCTGTGAGAAGTTACTAGAAGCTTCCCCTATGTCTGACAGAGCCAATGCCAGTCGGCTCCAAGATGGTCCCGATGCTGGCCAAGACCAAGGCCATCAGCAGTGGTGGTAGCACCTCTGTGATAACACATTTAAGAAGGAAAAAAAACTGTGCAAGAGAAACTGCAGCCAGAGAGGAGTGAGAATATGTGAGAGCAACAATTCTGCAGACACCAAGGTCAGTGAAGGAGGGGAAGGAGGTGCTCCAGGCACCAGAACAGATTCCCCTGCAGCCTGTGGTGCAGACCATAGTGAACCAGGTTGTCCCCCTCAGCCCATGGAGGTTAACAGTGGAGCAGATCTCCACCTGCAGCCCATGAAGGACCCCACACTGAAGCAGGTGGATGCTCAGAGGAGGCTGTGACCCCATGGGAAGCCCACACTGGAGCAGGCTCCTAGTTTCTGAAGGACTGCACCCTGTGAAAGAAACCCATGCTGGAGCAGTTCGTGAAGAACCATAGCCCATGGGAAGGACTGATGTTGGAGAAGTTCATGGAGGACTGTCTCCTGTGGGAGGGACCCCACACTGGAGCAGGGGAAGAGTGTAAGGAGTCCTCCCCCTGAGAAGGAAGGACTGGCAGAGATATGTGATGAACTGACCACAACCCCCATTGCCCACTCCCCTGCACCACTCAAGGGGGAGGACTCGGAGAAAATGAGGAGTAAGTTTTAGTCCAGGAAGACGGAAGGCATGGGGGGAATGTGCTTTAAGATTTAGTTTGTTTCTCATTATCTTAATCTGATTTGATTGGTAATAAATTAAATTAATTTTCCCCAAGTCAGGTTTGTTTGGCCCATGACAGTAATTGCTGAATGATCTCTCCCTGTCCTTATCTTGACCCACAAGCTTTTCATTATATTTTCTCTCCCCTGTCCAGCTGAGGAGGGGGAGTGATAGAGCAGCTTTGGTGGGCACCTGGCATCCAGCCAGGGTCAACCCACCACAGTGTTCTTCAAAATAAGACCAGTAATTTTGAATGAGAAGCTGAAATTAAGCAAATGGGACTAATGCTGGAATGAGTATCTTGACATAAAGGGTCTACTTCTGAAATGAATACTCCCTTTAAGTGATGTTTATACTTGTAAATTCAGTTTTCACGTGGCACCATGGGTTCATTGAGGCTGCTCAGCGACAAGAGCACTGAACAGAGGAAGCAGCAGTGAAATGAAATGAGAAGAGAGATAGTTAATATAGCAGAGAATTGGGAGACTTGGGAAGGGAGGGCAGATAAAATGAAAGTCAGGGAAAGTGGATACTTATCATCTCATTTTCCTCAGAAAAAGTAAGGCTGTATTTGTAAATGGTGCCAGAAAAAGCTGTAACAATCCTGAAACCGTTCATGTGTTACATGAAGAACATGTATTACAGCAAGAAAAACAATGCAGTTTGCCCTTTTCACCTCCCTGCCCATTTCACCTCCCTGCAGAGCTTCTCCATAGAGCTTTCCACAATCCTTGGGCTGCCTTTGATTTTCCTCAAAGCTGCTCTCCCTCTTGCAGCTTCCTTCACACAAAGCCACTGCAAATGCACACGTGGTGGGGAGTAACCCCTCAATATGCAGCTGACTTTTTCTATATGTAATAAAAGAAGCTGCAAGTAATAAAACACATCAGCTATACTTCTTACCCTGCCTGAAGTGTTTATGTAGTGAAGAGCTGGCAGGTGTCACATTATTCAGCTTACAAGACTGATATAAATTATGGTCATTTTTATCCAGGTATAAATTATGGTCACTCTTTTCTCTGTGCTATAGGAGGAGAGTCAGTGTTCATTTCCCAAGGCCCAAGTTCCTCTCTTACTGCCCCACTGCTTGACTCCTGGAGAAAGTTGTCTGATAAGTCATATTAGGGCTGTAGGACCTCATGAAACAGAGGTCCCCTCCTGAAATAGTTACGGAAAAAATGAATTCTTTCCTCCTAGTCTGAATGCAACACTGAGGCAGCACAGCATCACTGTCCAGGAGAATCAGGCCACAATGTGTGTAAACCCCAGAGGTCAGCAAAAGACACAAGAAGAGAGGGGTTACAAGAAAAATTAAGAACAGTAGCAAAATACCTCACCCAGTATAACAAACAAATACATTTTAATTACAAGAATGGTACCCTGGCCTGCAAAGGTCAGGTTTACCTGCCCTCTCCAATACTGTGAAAACTTGTATTAGAGTCACCATTCCTGGACATATCAGTACAGCTGTGGTGAATGACATGAGGCAGGAGAGATAGTCACAACCTATTCCATTGAAATTTTGCTGTGACAGCCTACAGGAATTGCAGTGCAGAGGCAATTTGTCCATTAATGTCACTAGTTACTAATTCCTTCTCTCAAGGGTGAGTCATATAGCAAGAAAAACATGATCTCTAGGCAACACAAGTTTTTCTGTGTGCAGAAGTCTATAATGGTGGGCTCAAAAGTATTGAGGTGAAAGGTCCATCGTCAGCTCTCTGGCTTCCATTCATATTTCTTATCCCACTTGCTTATGAACCTGTTCTGGATGCATTTTAATTATGTTTATTGAATGACTTTGAAAATGTAAACAGATAATGTCACCTCTACAGCTAAGCGAGGAGTTCTGCACAGAAAGTAAAACTTGAAATTTGCCTTGTCACTTATTTTACAGTGTTTATCCCAGCTCTACTCCCTTGTCCTTCCTGGCACAGATTTCCTTGTTTTTGCTTTAAGCGGAGAAGCATTCAAAAGCTCATGAAGAGGAAAGGCTCTGTGTTTGATGAGCTGATTGTAAAGAATTTACAGTACCCTCCACAAAGCTTTTGCATTCAACCTGTGTCAGGGCTATGGGCAGGGTTCAATAGAGTAAAAAAATAAATAAACAGAAAATCTTAAACCTATTTCAGCTTAAGCATTTATCCCGTAGACTACTTAACGGCCAATGTTTGCTAGTTATTCATTTCAGAATTTGGGTTTTAGAGATTTATGAAGACAATTGTATTCACTATGTTCTAATCCAGAAAATCAAAAGAGGTTATTCATTTTAATATTCATTATTTTTAAAATACTTGTTCATCTCTCTGTTAATCAGACTGCTTGATTTTGCAGTTCTTATCCTTGCCTAGTAAGAGAATCAACATATTACAAAATCTAGAAGGTGGATTGAATTAAGTTAAATTGATTCTCCTCTGAAAATGGATGTTTAAAGAAATATTGTGGTCTGTCTCTCAGCTTCAGACAAACAGGAATTCTTGGCTGGGTATGGCAAACTTACTCTATGAAGAAGACATTCAAAACACTAAAGAATTGATTTTTTGGTAACTTTGGCAACAGTGAAAATATTTAGTGTGGTGTTTGCTGCGTAAGATTATTAAGGGTTAGTGATTGACTTGAGAATCAGAAAAAAATATTCATTTGTTGCTGGGGGAAAAAAAACCTCTTTGAAATAGCTGTACTGTACTCACAAATCTTAGGAAGCAAGAGAGTATTCCCTGACTAGAGACTATTCTTCTGATTATATTTTGCTAGGCCAGGAGATACCAAAAATTAAAAGGTGAGAGTTTTAGGGGTCCTGGAGCAGCCAGTAGACTAGTATGGAAGAAGCTTGTGCTCCCTGGCTCCTCACCTGAAGAAGAAGTAATGTCATCCTATAAATCATAGCATTTAGGTGGGGCCTCATGGCTGAAGTTGAAATGGACAAAATGAGCTGTAACTTGTCATTTTGTTTTGTGTTTCTTGGTATTTTCAGAATCTGAGACCATTTGTAGATATTTCCTTTTCTTCTACATCAGATCTATGAGGAGGAAGTATTATTCTTTCATGTACTTTTTATGGTGTGTACTTTCCAGAGACAGGATGTGTGGTAAATTGTACCGAAGCTAGTTCATATCCTACAGCTGAAAAACAGGGAATCTGAGATTCCTTTAGTCAAAAAAAGGTGCAGCAATGCCAGCAACCCTGTAAAGCTTTTTAAACAATTCAACCAATTCCTATGGTACCTTTTCAGTTCCTTGGTACTTTGTCCCATTGTGATTCCTTAATACTTGGGAGATATTTGCTGTAGATATTATGAAAATGTCATCTTCATTGCCTTCCTAAAGCTTTCCCTTATTGTGATGTCCATAAGAAAATCTGAAATCACCTGAAACAATCTGAACAAAACCAAGATCTGAACAAAACCAAAATCTGAAACAATCAAATAGTTGGTGTGCTGAACTCCCCACTTACACCACTGTTGTCTCACTGTTTGCTTGTACTCACTGATCAACCTGTGTTTGCCTTTTATGTGTCTTCTACTGTAAACCAATTGGAAGACATAATTTTTTTGGATGTGATGTCCAGTTGGTGTCTACTAGGCACCCTATCCATGACCAGGGATCCAAAATGTTTCAGCATTATGAATAAACATAATTGATATATCTCTGCAGATATTTTTTCAGGTCTCCCACAGAATATACATGTTTGTAAGGGACAGTCAAGGAATGATGAGAGAAAATCTCTCTATCTCTTCTGTACTATTATCTCATGGCATCTAGCAAGCACTGGGTATGGAGAAATAAGATAAAGAGAAAACCCCATCATTTTCCTTTTGCTTTTCATTTTGATGTTAAAATTGGAAACTGCTGGGCTACACAGAACTTTTCTCAGCTTTGTAGCTGGATGCCCAAGTAGCTTGTGATACTGTCTCATGATGCAGAGGACTTTTACCTATGCATTCTCTCATCTCTTCACTTCATGCGTTTCTCCTTTCTGTCCAAAATGTGCTGATGTTTTAGTTCAGTAGGTAAACACAGCCCTGATCTGGCAGGGATTAAGGGATGGCTATGTACTTCGAAGGAAAAGTACCTGCTTAGGACTTCCATCCCTCCATTGATGAAACCTTGATCATGCACCATGAATACATTTAGCAGATCTTTCTAGACCCAGTCCCAGAGAGCATGATTGTACTCCCCCGCTTCTGCAGGTTTTCCTGTGGAAGTCATCCTGTTTTTTCTCCTGCGAGATGGTCAATGTAATCTGTCCAGACTGGATACAACCTAGACACTGTTCTTGAAGTCTGGATTGTTAAAACATAGATTTGATGTATCAAGGATGCTCAGGACCTGTTGCATATGATTGCTGAGATGGGCAGTACAGAAATAATGCAACATATTCCAGATGCGTTGAATTTCACCCCATACCCCATGGAGTCAAATGGCACATGCTCAATGCCTATTTGTCCTAGATTTCCACCATTCCTATGCCAACTGGGCTGCCAGATGCCTGTAAAGTCCAGACCAGTGCAGTGCACTGCTCATAGCAGGATTAAAATTAAAGCCCTGTAGTCCTCCTTAGTAAAGCGTTGCTGTACAGTATGCTTTGGTAATGTCTGGAAGTGGCAAAACTCATGCTTTGAATGCTTTTCTGTTACACAAATAAATCCATCTGGCACCTAGGGAGTCTGACACTTTAGTTGTTTATTCTCTCAGGGGAAAATTGACAAGCAGATCAAACAAGAGGCTGTATGAACTTGTTCTGTTAATGCAGAAACAAGGTACTCAGCTAACATTTGTGTTATGCTTTACTTACTGTTTAAAAGTATTTGGGAAAGAAGACACAACCAAGTTTGCTTAGTCCATAGAAAATCAGAATTGAAGTTAGATACAAGGTCAAACAAAATTCCAAAGGTAAAATTTATGTTGACAAAAATAGCAAAGCTAGTCCAAGGAAAGAAATAGTGGTTTTTTCCTCTCTATAAGATACAGTTTTGTTGAAACTAAAAATTCTTCTGAATTTGTAAAATAAGTAATGAACTCAAATCAGAGTGGGCTTTTTAAAAATACTTTCTTCAATGTTTATCACTTCATTCTAAATTCTCCAGTTCATTTACCTTCCCATTTCATTTTTTATGTATTATGAAATACATATTATCAAATGTTACACATTATCACACATTATCAAATGTATTGGGTCTGGCTGGGATGGGGTTAACTGTCCTCATAGTGACATCATAGTGCTGTGTTTTGTATTTTCAGCTAGAAAGGCCTTGATAACACAGCAATGTTTTGGTTACTGCTGAGCAATGCTCACACATCAAGGCTGTTTCTCCAACACTTCACCCCCCCTTGCCTCCAAAGCCCAGTAGGCTGGGGGTAGGCAAGAGGTTGGGAGGGGGCATAGCCAGGACAGCTGACCTAAACAGACCAAAGGGAAATTCCATACCATCTGACCATATGACTCAACAATAAAAGCTAAGAGAAAGGAGGAAGGGGGGCAGTGTTTGTTATTAAGGCATTTGGCTTCTGGAGCAACCACTACTGACGTCCTAGTTCCCAGGCAGTGATGGGACTGATGGGAAGTAGAGAATAAAACCTTTTAGTTTTCCTTTGCTTCTGTGTGCAGCCTTTGTCTTTCTTCATTAAACTGCTTTTATCTGAACCCATGAGATTTTAATTTTCTTCCCCCTGTCCTGCTGAGGACGAGAGTGATGGGTAACTGGCAGCCTTCAAGAACTGCTCCAACATGGATCCTTTCCATGGGCTGCAGTCCTTCAGGAACAGATGGCTCCAGCGTGGGTCCCCCACAGGGCCACGGGTCCTGCCAGAAAACCTGCTCCAGCCTGGGCTCCTCTCCACAGCACCACTGGTCCTGCCAGGAGCCTGCTCCAGTGTGGGCTCTCCACAAGCTGCAGCTTCCTTCAGGGCATATCCACCTGCTGCTGCGTGGGGTCCTACACAGGTTGCAGGGTGGGTATCTGCTCCACTGTGGACCTCCATGGGCTGCAGGGGGACAACCTCCATCACCATCATCTTCATCACAGGCTGCAGGGTAATCTCTGCTCTGGGGCCTGGAGCACCTCCTCCCCTCCTTCTTCACTGACCTTGTTGTCTGCAGAGTTGTTCTTTCATACATTCTAACTCTTCTCTCCCGGCTGCTGTTGTGCAGCAATTTTTACCCCTTCTTAAATGTGTTCTCACAGAGGCTCTACCAACATTGTTGATGGTCTCAGCCTTGGCCAGTGACAGGTTTGTCTTGGAGCTGGCTGGAACTGTCTCTGTCAGACATAAGGGCAGCTTCTGGTGTCTTGTCATACCTGCAGCACCCCCCACTACCAAAGCCTTGCCATGTAAACCCAATACACATGCATTTCACTCTGCAAGTGAGAGCACGTTATGAAAAACTTTTAAGACTATGAACAAATCTTTTTATTTGGTTTGATATAAACATAAATTGATACCTACAGAACAAAAAGTACACTTTTAACATCCAATCATTCCTTCAGGGTTTCTACTCTGCCAAAAAATTTGAAATCCATTTCAATAATATATTTTGAGAACTGTTACACATATTTTGAGAACTGCCTTTATTACAGCCAGCTGTACTAAGGGCAGTTAATAGTTTACTGGCTCAAATTCCAATTTTTCCAGCTTTGCTAGAGGTGTCATGGTTGCTGACTCATATGTATTTCCCAATCAGATTATTTTTCAAATACTAGTAACCAAACTGAAGTATTGCAGTTATATTACCTGAAAGCTTACATAAAACACATAAAAAATTTCAAAAGAAAATATAAGAAAATTGTCTTTATCTAAGAAGCTTTCTTCGACTTTCAGGCTCAGAGAAACAATAACTGCAATTTCTCTGAAAAATTAATGTGCTATTAGTAAGCCACCTTCTGCATGAATTAAGAAACATCTCACCTTCAAGCCTCTTAATTTGTCCTCATTTTGGGAATATAGTATGTTAACTGTCTCTTCTGGGTGCAGAGGGGACACTGGTTTTGTTGCTTCTCTTCCCAAACTGTGAGAGTGAAATAAAGTCCAGATAACACAATTTGTGTCTTTTAATTAACATTCCTTTCTTAATTTTTGCCATTTTTCTCTGCAGCTATGAGGAATCAAAAAGGAATATTTCTTCCAAGACAAAGGTTGAGGTCCTCACACACTCACGTGGCACCTCAATATAAAATTATATGTGTAGGAATGTCTAAATAACAGACAACATTGACATTGGCAGAAAGATTTCACAGGACAAATAGTTCAAAAGTTGGATGTTTAAGGTTAGGATCTGAGCTCCCATCAGCTTCACAGGGGCCCAAACATCTTCTGACAATCAGGTCACTTTTATAGTCACCTCTGGCTACTGCATGTTGGGTACACATTGAAATTTATGAAAATACAGACAGAGGCATATGGGCATAAGTCTCTGAAAAAAGCACCTGAATTTAAGAAGGGAATTTTGAGAAAGGGGATATCAAGAATGTCACAGAAGAAAGGCAACAGAGGCATTTTTAAAAGAGCAGAGAGAAAGAAGAGGAAAGTAGCCACTGAGTCCAGTAGAGGAAAAGGTCATCTGCAAAGAGTCACAAGATAAGGTGCTGGGCATGAGTTGAATACAGCTGTTGTTTGTGTGTTTGTGTATGTGCTCCTCATCCAACACAATAAGACTGTATACTTCTTCCTTCACAGTGCTGCCAGAATTACCTACATTTTTTTTTTTCGGCTGCTGCTGTTTGAGCATGCTGAACCCTGCTTTTGCTTACCCAAAATAATCCAAATCTCCAGGACAAAACCAGTGAAAAAGGAGCCTATTAACTGTCAACAAAATTAGTTTTCTAGTTTCTTAGGGACTTTTGAAACCGTGACTTGAGTCATCTACAGTAATCAAGCTTGGTTTTTGTCATCTCAGAAGGTATGCAACAGAACTTTTCATGCAATTCCTCTGTACTCTACACATAGTATTCACCTCTGGCTTGGAGATGTTTTTTTAGAATTTTTCCATATTGTCTGAAAACCTGTTGTGTTCTGTGAGAGCAGAAGCCTTTAAAGCTGCAGAACTTCTTTATCAAAAAGGATCTTTTCTGCAGAAGCTTTATATTAGTCACTATTTCCTTTTGTCTAGAATTGTATTGATGCTCTGCCCTGTTTTATCCCAGCTGTATAGGAGATAAATACTTATTACTAGCTCTATTTTAATGAAACACAAGGAGGAACTAAGCATGCCAGGCCATCTTTTATACCAGGATTTAGTGTTTTAAAAAGCTCATTTATTGTTGTTAATCCTGCCAGATGGAAAGCAGTGCTTGTGCTCACTAAGTCTTGCTGTAGTGTATGTCTGGTGTGGTCCAGGAGCTCAAGGTGTCTAGAATGATTCTGTATTTGTTTTGTTGCACATGCTGGAGTGAAGAGCCATGTGAAAGTGCCAGCTTCCATTAGTCCTGGGCCATCATTTCTGTGGGTTTTGGTACACAGCTGGCTTGAAAGTGAGCTTGAATTATGGTGTTAGGCAGGTAAGCAAGCGGTCTTTGAAAGGTACCATTTTCAGTAGATGTGGATGAATAAACCACAGTCTTGCTGGACCAGGTGGATGTTGGGAAAACAGCACTTTTGCAAAACACTTTTATCAATGCATACTGAAATAGCATTCTCAGTTCTTTGTTTATAGAATGTTTCTCTTTCTCCCTTGCTTGTAGCTCCATTTCAGGGCTATTTGATCCCGACAGTTGGGCTTTTTGTGGGTTTTTTTGCACTTTTTTGCCCCCCTGTGAAATTCCAACAGACTGGTTTCAAAGAAAGGCATCTATTACCTTCAGTTCAGAGCTGTTGAGAAGCAAAGTAACTGCTATTCTGTGCCTTTGGAATAGTTTTTCTTTGGCTTATCTGTGACTTTTATGAGTCAGGATAAGGGACTTGCCACATGCCAGCTGTTCATGAGCTTTCTATTTCTTCTGTTGTGAGATTAGTTGAAATAAAATAAACCTAAAACAAACTCAAGCCTGACTGCAGAGGAATATACACAACAAAATTAGGAGCTGCAGTGTCATGCAATGCCTGATGGTTTACAATATCATTTCTTGTGGAAGTAATTAACTGGGAAGGTGCTGAAATGTTGGCAGGACTGGACAAAGTGAGGTCATTAAAACTTTTCTATTTTAACAAAGGAAGTTAACATACCAGCATTGAAACAGATATATCATATTTTTGTCTCAGATTGAAGTTAAAATATCAATTTGCTTTGCAGTTTTCAATGCAGAAACTGAAATGTAATTTTCATTTGAAATTTTTTTACTGATATACAGAAAATTGCTCGCTGAGCTCCATGCTTCACCTAGCCAGTCTGTGAAAAGTGTCTGGTTCATCTGTTGGAGCTTATGTTTCTAAGTGTAAATTTCTTTGTGGCAGGAAATATCATTTGCATAGAACCTTGCACAATAGAGACTGTTCTCTATGCCTGGAGTTGTTGAATGTGACAGCAAAATAAATATATAAATGTTCGCGTTGTTCACAGGAGATGTATGCAGTGCAGAACCATATAAGAATATTCCACTCCTGTGTTCAGCGTTTCTCCCACCCTCTTCAGAGTTTAATACTTCCCTTCATTCTTCTCCATCCACCTTCCCCATTATTCCAGGCACTGAATAAACTCCTGCATCCTCCTCTGTCACTCAGGGAAAGCCTGCAAAAGAAGTCAGCACTTTAATGGGACAGCTGAGGAAATTAATTTCTTCTTGAAATTACTTTTGTCATTTCTCTGTTAATGACCAGCTGGAGTACATGGAGCTCTGCCTGGGGATGGATGAGGAGCCTACTGAGAGTTTATGGGTCAGGATTAAAGGGAGAGCAGGGGCAGGAGATGTTGTAGTGGGGGTCTGCTACAGGTCACCCAACCAGGAGGAGCAAGCTGATGAGGTACTCTATAGACAGATAGGAGAAGCCCCACGTTCACAAGCCCTGGTCCTTGTGGGGGACTTCAACCATGCTGATATCTGTTGGAGGGACAACACAACAGCACATAAGCAATTTTGGAGGTTCCTGGAATGCATTGATGATAACTTCCTTCTTCAAGGGATAGAGGGGCCAATGAGGAGAGGTGCTAGGTTGGACCTTGTTCTCACCCACAAGGAGGGGCTGGTGGGGAACGTGAAGATCAAGAGCAGCCTTGGCTGCAGTGACCATGAAATGGTGGAGTTCAAGATACTTAGACCAGCAAGGAGGGTGCACAGCAAGCTTGCTACCCTGGACTTCAGGAGAGTAGACTTTGGCCTCTTCAGGGATCTGCTTGGCAGAGTACCATGGGATAAAACCTTGGAAAGAAAAGGGCCCTGAGAAAGCTGGTTAATACTCAAGGATCACCTCCTCCAAGCTCAGGAGCAATGCATCCCAACAAAGAAGTAGTCACGTAAGAATAGCAGGAGGCCTGCATGGATGAACAAGGAGCTCCTGGACAAGCTCAAACACAAAAAGAAAGCCTACAGAGGGTAGAAGCAAGGACAGGTAGCCCAGGAGGAATACAGAGAAACTGTCCAAGAAGCCAGGGATCAGGTTAGGAAGCCCAAAGCCCTGATAAAATTAAATGTGGTGAGGGATGTCAAGGGCAACAAGAAAAGCTTCTATACGTACGTCAGTGATAAAAGGAAGACTAGGAAAATGTGAGCCATCTCCAGAAGAAAATGGGAGACCTGGTTTGCTAGGATATGGAGAAGGCTGAGGTACTCAATGACTTTTTTGCCTCAGTCTTCATCAGCAAGTGGTCCAACCACACTGCCCAAGATGCAGAAGGCAAAGGTGGGGACTGGGAGAATGAAAAGCAGCCTACTGTAGAAGATCAGGTTTGAGACCATCTAAGGAACCTGAAGGTGCACAAGTCCATAAAACCTGACGAGACCTGAGGGAACTGTCAGATGAAGCTGCTAAGCCATTATCCATCATATTTGAGAAACTGTGGCAGTCTGGTGAAGTTCCTGCTGACTAGGAAAGGGGTAATATAACCCCCATTTTTAAAAAGGGAAAAAAGGAAGACTGAGGGAACTACAGGCCAGTCAGTCTCACCTCTGTGCCTGGAAAATATGCTAAGGCACATGGAAAATAAGGAGGTGATTGATGATAGCCAACACGACTTCACTAAGGGCAAATCGTGCCTGACAAATTTGGTGGCCTTCTACAATGGGGTTACAGCACTGGTGGATAAGGGAAGAGCAACAGTTATCACCTACCTGGACTTGTGCAAAGCATTTGGTACCGTCCTACATGACATCCTTGTCTATAATTTGGAGAGACAGATTGGATTTAACAAGTGGACCACTTGGTGGATAAGGAATCAGCTGGATGGTTGCACTCAGCAATTTGTGGTCAACGGCTCGACGTCCAAGTGGAGAGCGGCAACAAGTGGCGTTCCTCAGGGGTTAGTATTGGGACTGGCACTGTTAAACATCTTTGTTGGTGACATGGATAGTGGGATTGAGTGAACACTCAGCAAGTTGTGTGGTGTGGTCAACACACTGGAGGGAAGGGATTCTTCCCCTCTGCTCCATCTTGTGAGACCACACCTGGAGAATTGTGTTCAGTTCTAGGGCCTCCAACATAAAGAGGACATGGACCTGCTGCATCGAGTCCAGAGGAGGGCCACGAAGATATCAGGGGACTGGAGCACCTCTCCTATGAAAATAAGCTGGGAGAGTTGGGGTTGTTCAGCTTGGAGAATAGAAGGCTTCAGGAAGGCCTTATAGAGGCTTTCCAGTACCTAAAGGGGGCCTCCAAGAAAGCTGGAGAGAGACTTTTTACAAGGGCATATAGTGTTAGGACAAGGGGTAATGGCTTTAAACTGAAAGAGGGTAGATTTAATGTCAGTGTGGTGAGGCACTGGAACAGGTTGCCCTGTGACTTCCTTATGCATAAGGTTCCTGGAGAACTAGTGGAGGATTTTGTTCAGAGGGTCTTTGACACATTTTAATCTCCAAAATATCAACCTGTATAAAGTAGAATGAGGTATCTTTATCTATTAATCCACCCTCACACAGTTCACAGCTGTGTGCTCAAAGCAGTGTCTCAATATGGTTTAGCAATCATGTGAGCAAACACCAAAACAGAGAGGAGCAATCTATATTTTTGAACCCTTGTCTTTTGTAGTAAATGGAGGAGGAAGGGCATCCCATTACCACCACCCTATCCCAATACGACTGTCTTCCTCTGTGCCTACATTTCCTCCAGTCTTCAATTCACAGTCAGGAAAACATTTTGGTCTCTAGCTGTTTCTCAGCCATATTCACTGTACTAATTCTGCCCTCCAGCAAAGAATACCAGGAAAAATTTGCTTATTGAGTTTCATTTTATCTTTTCATAGCTCAGTTCCTTCTCATGGGAAGATCCTAGTGTCTGAGGCTAGAGGGAACTCAGAAACAGTATGAAATTTCATCTGGGTTGGTGGATAAAAATCTAAATAGATGGACAGAGCTAAGGTTATTAAATTTTAGATAGAACAACAGTTCCTTTCTGCTGTGAAGTTAAAAGTAGTTCTAGATTTTCAGATATGAAACCAGTCTTTTTTTTTAACTGCATCTGTTAGAAAGATGGAAGAAGTAGTCTAACCTTGCTGGAATTAATTTTTTTCCAGTGATTAATTTTCCCTCATACTGAAGTGACCTACAACAAGCTTTTGTTATTTTCAGGTGAAATGTTTGGATCTGAGGTTCTGGACTATTTAACAGTGAATAATTTCCAGCTCAAGTTCTAATCTGTTTTCACTAGTACAGGCAGTCTTAAACTTACCATCAAGGAATAAATGAACAAACATTTCATTAAAAATGAAGAGGCTTATGACAATACCTATTCTCCCAAAATGGAACCACCTGAGCTTTTCTAATAGCTGGTGACATCCATTAGCAGTTCTCTCAGAAATTGAAAACATTTTCCATCTGTTCATACACACTCATTACAAAGTAGTTAAGAGCCTGTGGGATCACACAGGCGCATTTTTGCAAATTACAAAATATCAAAATGAGTTATTGAAGAAGCAGGGATGACTTTGTAATAAACACCTAAACCTTCAACTTTCTCTTTTCTCAGACACTGAAGATACCCCATTAGTTGAAACACGTTTAGCCTGTAACCTTCCAGATCATGAATTTTGAAACTCTATGCTATACATACTCTGGGAAGGCAAGCCAGCTCTGCCAGATTACATTACTCTAACAAAGAGCAGAAATCAGCCTTATTCTTTGGCAGACAACATCACTGAGGCCAAGTGATTAAGAGAACTCAAATAAAAATGGAGTATTTATATAGATAATGAGATCAGCCAGTACTATATAAATAAGAAATAAACTTCATGAATTATGTGTTTGCACATTTTTCCTGTAGGAAAGCATATTGGGTATGGACACTTCTAATCACTTCCTGTGGTCACCTGCTGTGAATTGATGGAAGGTTAGTGAAAGTCTGCTACAGGTGACCTGCTAGAATAACAAAGAAAGCTTGGTTGGAAACAGATAAACATGTCAAAGCAAGTAAATGCAGTATCCTGTTGCAACTTAAATCAGTTTAGAGATGTTCCTCAAAAATCAGTTTTGGGGGATTGGGTCCAGTACCATCTTATTCTATGCATGTTTCTCCACTTAACTAACCTCTTGGTTAGGTCTCCAACTTGTAGAACTTTCTAATTAAGAGTTACCATGTTTTACATTGCTGCATCTTAAAGCTGACTCAGAGCTCCAAAACTCTCCGTCTTTGCTTTTCAGTTCAGTGTCTTGGTCCTGTGTTGCTGATACAGGAAGGTTATTTGGTTTGTCTGCCTGTGATTTCTCACAGCTTGAAAGATCTGCATATCATGTACTTTTATGCTGAAATCAGATTACCTTGCAAGTAATCTTTAACAGGGAATTTTTTCTTTGTTTCCTCTAATTAATAATTTAGTCCAGTATTCTTACAAATGGAGTTCTTTCAATTTCAAAGATTTTCATAACATTTAACAAACCACAGTGCCATATTATGGCTTGCTACTTCACAGAATGGTTGAGGTTGGAAGGGAACTCTAGAGATCATGTGGTCCAATCCCCCTGCTCAAGCAGGGCCACCTAAAGCCAGTTGCCGAGGACCACGTCTAGACGAGTTTTTAATATCTCTAAGGAGGGACACTCCACAACCTCTCTGGGCAACCTGTGTCAGTGCTCAGTCACATTCACAGTGAAAAAGTGTTTCCTGATGTTCAGAAGAAACACGTTACAATTTTCATCCATTGCTTGTGGTCCTGCCACTGGACACCACTGAAAAGAGCCTGGTTCCGTCCTCTTTGCACCATCCCTTCAGGTATTAATGTATATGTGTGTATATATATATATATATAAGACCCCCTCTGAGCTTTCTCATCTCTGGACTGAACAGTACCCACTCTCTCAGACTTTCCTCATAGGAGAGATCATAGAATCATAGAAGATCTCAAGTTGGAAAGTATTCATAAAAATCATCAAGTCTAACTACCTGCTCCTTTCAGGACTATCTGAAACTAAACCATATGACTAAGAGCATTGTCCAAACATTCCTTGAAATCTGACAGGGTTGGTGCTGTGACCACTTCCCTGGGGACCCTGTTCCAGTGACCGACCACCCTCTCAGTGAAGGTGAGATGTCTTTTCCTAATGTCCAATCTGAATTTCCCCTGATGAAGCTTCATTCCATTCCCTCACATCCTATTGCTGATTACCAGAGAGCAGATATCAGCACCTCTGCTTCTGCTGCCCACCTTGAGAAAGTTGTAGACTGCAATAAGGTCACCCCTCAGACTTCTCTTCTCCAAGCTGAACACTCCACATGACCTCAGTTGCTCTTCAGAAGTCTTGCCCTTGAGGCCTTACACAATATTGGTTGCCCTCCTCTGAACACACTCTAATAGTTTGATGTTCTTCTTAAATTGAGGCACCCAAAACTGTATATAATACTCAAGGTGAGGCTACACGAGTGCAGTGTAGAGTGGGACAATCACCTCCCTTGACTGGCTAGCTATGCTGTGCTTTGTGCTACACAGGATACAGTTGGCCCTTTTGGCTGTCAGGGCACACTGTTGACTCATATTCAACTTGCCAACAACCCAAACCACCAGGTTTCTTTCTGCGGGGCTGCTGTCCAGCCTCTCATCCCCCAATTTGTACATATATCTAGGATTACTCTGTCCCAGGTGCAGAATCCAGCACTTGCTCTTGTCAAATTTCATGTGGTTGGTGATTGCCCAGCTCTCTAGTCTATCCAGATGTAAGGCCTCTCTACCCTCAAGGGAGTCCACAGCTCCTCCTAGTTTAGTATCCTCAGCAAACTTATTTAATGTACATTTGACTCCTGCATCCAGATCATTTATAAGAACATTAAAGATCACTAGTCCTAAAATTGAGCCCTGGGGAACCCCACTGGTGACTGGTCACCAGCCTGATGTAACCCCATTTACTATAACCCTTTGAGCCTGATCTGTCAGCCAATTGTTTACCCAACATATTATGGACTTGTCTAGCTTTGTGCTGGACAGTTTATCTAGAAGGATGCTGTGAGAGACAGTATCAAAAGCTTTGCTAAAATCCAAAAATGTCACATCTAATGACTTCCCTTGGTCAACTAGGTGGGCGACCTTGTAATAAAAGGAAATTAAGTTGGTTAAGCAGGACTTTCCCCTTGTGAAACCATGCTGACTATGACCAATGACTGCATTGTCTCTCAGGTGTTTTTCAATAATTCTCAGAATAACTTTCTCCATAGTTTTACCAGGCACAGAAGTGAGACTGACAGGCCTGTCATTACCACAGTCTTCCTTCTTATCCTTTTTGAAAATTAGGAAAACATTGGCTCCAGTCCCTTAATCATCGTTATGACCCTTCATTGAAGTCTATCCAATATGTCCCTTTTTTTCTTATACTGGGGAGCCCAGAACTGGACAGAGTATTCCAGGTGTGGCCTCACCAGAGCTGAGCAGAGGGGAAGGATCACTCGCCTCGACCTGCTAGCAATACTTTGTCTAATGCAGCCGAGGATATCATTTGCCTTCTTTGCTGTCCTATGTTCAATCTGGTGTCCACCAGGAAACCGAGGTTCTTTTCTGCCAAGCTGCTTTCCAGCTTACCTGAGTAAGCATTTCCATAAAGTCTTGTATCCCAAAGCTTTATATACTGTGCACTCACTGATCTGTTCACCCATCATCTGAAACTTGGTGATCTCTGAGATGAAGAATGGCAGATAGGCAGCAATGCTCAGGAACAGAACAGGAAAATTTGGGCCCCTAAATTCAAGGGGTAATTAATCATATTAGCATGTAGCTGGATTCACAGGGGCCCAGGTTTGCATTTGTTGCTTGCTCAATATCTCACTGAGCTCTTCTCTGCTGCAAGTCTTTAAATTTATCCCATGTCTGTTAATGTTGGAAAAAGCAATGACATCTACACTTTATTCACTTCAGTTTTCCACCTGTATTTCCCCCTTTTCTACCAGGAAAGAGAAAGAAAAAATGAAGGAAGGTAAGCTCAGCCTTCAGCTGCTTCTTCCCAATTGAAACAGAAAACACTGCCTCCTTCACATAGTTATTAGGAGCCACATGACCTTGGTCTGAGAAGATTCATTTGCAAGCCTCTTATTCTTCCTGATGCAGGGTTTCTCTGAAGGCTTTGTCTGAAGTTTTCATGGAGGTTTCCATTGCACAGCTGTGTTCTTGTACAAAATACCAATTGAGAGAATAGCAGTGACAGCATGGATGGCAGCACAGTACAGGTGCCATTGTAGCTGTGCTGACTGATCAGATATTCAGTGCAGCTTTCATTCTCCTGCTTTTCAGCATCCTATTTTATCTATTCTTTGAAATATTTTCCCTTGTTCTATTACAATGATACTAAATAAAAAGAAGTGAAACTAAGAGAGGTGTGGTACTATGCTGTACTCTAGCTAACAGAAAAAGGAATGCAGCTCAGTTCTTGGTCCTTCTGGGCACTAATGCATCTGTATGTGAAGGAAGCTAGTGTGCCATTACCAGTCATGTCCATGAGAGGGTTTGAATATGAGTGTGCTCAAAGAACATGATAAACTAGGCTCATTACTGGTTACAGTGCATGTAAAAGAGGTAGGTCCCACAACTGTCTGTCCCACATAGCAGTGACTTACATTAATGCTGTGGTGATCTAGTTGTATATTTATAAATATGAGCACACAAAAGAAGGAAAAACAAAGTTAAGGTTCTTCCAGTAACTTAGCTATTTATACACTGTTAACATTGTAAGGAACAGAAACCAGTGCCTCTGTTTGGGTGCTGTATCTCAGCCAAAGAGCTTGGCACAACGCAAAGAAAAGTAATTGCAATTTGGTATCATGTCCCTGCTACAAACAAGGCTGGACCACTGTGGATCTATCACTAGTCACAGACGGCAGGTAGAAATGAGACTGAATAGAACCTGAACTTTTGTATCTTTTGGGTATTTTTACTTTTTTTTTTTTTTTTTGGAGATTTACCTCTTTAAAATGGCTACATTAGCATGAGCTTTTCAAAGAAAGAAAAGAGGGGGGAAAAGAAACAGGTTATATGAACTTTTATGCAGATTTCAGTTTTAAATTGCTATTAGGACTAAATTCAATCACTAACAACAGAGCTCACATAAAATTCTCAAACTGGAAAAAATCTCCATGTGCAATCAGTCATTATAATTCACTAACTTAGGCCATGTACAGAACTACACATCATGTAATTTACAAAAGCCACAAGCCTCCTATTAATCATGAAAACACATGAAGTTAAACCAATACACAGAGCTAGAAGAAAAGCTGCATATTGACTATTCTGGAGATATGAGGGAGAAAACTATAAGTAAAAGAGGATATAAATTAATAGAATGTGTATGAGGGTCATGAATGACTTAACTGTTTAGTTGCTTGGTTTTGGTGGTTTGCAGTGCAAATGTTTTTCTATATAAAAATGACAGACTTGTACTTGCCCTCTTCTCAATTAGATTGGTTTAGCTAGTCCTAACTGATGGTTTTTAGTTTTGATTCTGGTTATCTCAGTTACAAATGGGTCCCCAGCATGGGGTCCTTTCCCTCAAAACTACTGACAGTTGTACCCTTGGGAATGAAATTGAAGCAGGGAAGAGAGGATTCGGTTCTCTGAGATCACAAGCTCTATGAGACATGGGCCCTGCATTTCTTTAACATATCCACCAATCTTCCCACTGTGAGGTTAACATTCTAGCACTGTTCCCTTTTCCTCTGACAAATTTTTTACTTTCCTATCCTTTATAATGGGATGAAGAAGGAGTTTTGTTTCAAAGGGAGACGAGTTCAAAGTGCTTTCAGTCAAGAAGATCTGCCAGAGGTAAACAATGCATTATTATTGCATAAATAAGGTTATTATTGCAAAAAGGTTATTATTGCATAAATAGGACTTAATTTTCATTGTCATACCTCTTCTTGTACTTTCTTAGATAAGTGGATAATATTTCAGTGTAAGTGTATCAAGGTATGGAATAAAGATGATTTTCATGAGTCAAAGGATGTCCCTATGACAGCAGAACCAAAGAGGTAAAGTGGGTTTTTGGCACTGATGATGGAGGAGGACTAAGAATCAAGCTTCTCTACATCCCTGATGTAATGATATGTATGTGCACTGTGGGCAGCACTAGATTTTTAAAAACTTTTTTAGGATCCTGAAAATATAGTTCTTCCTGAATATTTAACCATTCAAATATATGCATACACACACACATTCACACACGCACTTCCTTGCTCACATATATACATGTCTTTGGCCTTCAGACATGAGGGTAGTACAAATAAAAATGAGAAGCAATTCTCACTAATTTATAATTGACTGAATAATTTATTATATAGTGTTTTCCTTCATAGCAACTTGTGTAGTAATGACAGCTGGAATTTCTTTCCTTTGGAGATTCTGTACCTTCATATCTTGGTTGATAGAAGTAACCTAAAGTATGAATACATTATTAAGAAAAATTGTGCTTGAACTTCTAGTCTTTTTTTCTTTTCCAAATTGCTAGCTTAAACTGTAACTTGCAGGTGGATTTGGCAAAACTTGTCCATGTTGAGTAAATGCAGCAGAAGAAAGGGCCAGAATAACATCGAGCTATGCTCAAAATGATAGTGCAAGTACTATGACAGTGGATCCACAGCACTGTGTAAATTGTTATTACAATTTATAGCAATAAATTAAGAGTTCGCCCTGTCTAGGGCCTTGTTTTGCAGAAGATACAGAGGAGAGATATCAGAAGGGTCAGATGATCAGTAAACGTGACCTATAAGGAAAAACTGACTGTTTAATCAGAGAATGCCAAGGGAGGTCTTTATACCCAGAATGGGAAAGGTTCCTTTGTTTTGTTCAATGTAGCAGATGGTTTGGAAGGCCTTTCTGATAGAATGGGGAGTGCAGCGCTGTGAGGGGTTGCCTCAGGTGGCTGTTGAATTTCCACCACTGGAAGTCTGCATGAACAGCAAAGATAAACATCTATCAGAAATGGTTCATGTATATTTGATCATGCTTAAGACAGTTGCCACATTGGATGACCTCTAGCAGTCTTACAGACCTGTTTTCCATTATATAATATTTAAGACACCTGTGGCATTCTTAAAGGAACAGACATGATGGCAAGTGATGAACCTCGTAGAAAAATTGGCTGGCCTAGATTTGGATTTGCATCTACTGGATGATGTCACGCATAAAGAAGTGAGGTAGCAGAAGTGGAACAGCTGTATATCAGATACACACCTAGCTATTTGTGCACATCAAAATACTGTCCTGTAACAATTTTATAGTTCTTCACTATTACACAGTCACTGCTGAAGGCAGTATAGTACTATGTTGGTTACTTTGCTGTCTAGGAAGATGTAAAAGTAACTAGGAAGGAAATATAGCGAGGAAGAAGAAACATCCTAGTTGGGGAACCTTGGCCAAGACATTAGTAGTGCACATGCTGTGTCTGTCCAACGTTGGTGTGTGCCAAACTCCAGGCTGTAGACAAAAGACCTGTATGAGCTCACCCAATGAGTTGAGGTGTCATATAAATACACATAGCATGAACAAAGAAAGCAACATAAAACAGAGTGTTGGGTCATCTCAAACTGAGTTGAAACCAGGTCCAGATGTTCTTAGGTTTCATGAAGCAACAGGCCAATTAACATACTTTGCACTCTGCATACTACTGCCCAGTAGTTTCTAAGTTATGTGATGAAGACATACCTTCCAGCTCCAGGATTTTCTGTATTACCATACGATGTGCTCTTTGGGAAGTGATTGGCTTGTTGTATTACATGAACACTGAGAACCAAATGTTAGCTGGAGCCAACATGAGAACAGTAAATTACCTACCTCCCATTTTAAGTATCATATTTTCTCAGTCTCTGTTACAATAAGGAGTTGGTATTACCAGGTGACTCTTTTTTTAAGATAATTTACAACATTTCTTCTCAGTAGCCCACAGAGAATGCAAGGAGTCATGTTTTACATAAAAAGTCATAGAAGGCAGCTATGCCAAAAGACTAAATTCTTGTCAAATGTTGATACATTGCCAGTAGCATATGGTAACAATGGAGACAGCTGGAATTAAGGGCACATGACATTGTGTGGAGAGTAACAGCAATCTGAGCTGTTGGAGGATACCATCTTTCAATGGATTTGCTCCATGTGGAAAGAATGAAAAGACTGAATGTTGGGGGTAAATGACACCCTCCTGTCAGGTTGACGTATGAGGGAACCTTCTACAGCTTAACAAAGAAATCTTATTCAAGCATTACAGCCACATCAAGTAAGATGAGTCAAAGAGAGGTGATGTCATCCATTATAGAGATGATAATGTAACAGATTGCTTTATGGGATTATGGCCAACATTTTCCAAAAACTATTCCCTCTGCTTTGCATTTAGTCATCTGAGTGATCTTAGCCAAGATTTTTAAACACAAGAACCTAAACTGAATGTTTAGTGGTGAAGTTCTCAAAAGTGCACAACTCACCTGAATGTCTCTGTTTCATTATCAAAAAGGAATTGTACTTCCATGGCGTGCTGAAGAAAGTCTTGGGTACATAATGGGGTGGACACATTTGAAAATTTCTCTATTAAATTTGTGATTAGGCTTCAAAATACATTTGACATATCACTGTCAAAATTGCTGAATATCCTCATGACCGAATTACTTCTTTGGCAACAGAAAGTTCCTTCAAACACTCTGGATGCAGAGTGCTTTTGAAAACCAAACCATTCATTTTCATATCTTTTCATGGCCATTAGGAGTCAAGTTTTTAAAGTTAAGGTTCCAGTTTCACAGTCCCATACCACTCAGCCATAACACTGTGACCTTTTTGTGGGGCATTTTTGTAAGAAGGAAGTTCTCCAACATCTGGGCCAGATTACACTGAGGAAGATCTACTTTTTGTTTTAGAAAGAACAAAATTATCTTTACCCTGCAGGTACTGTATTTGGTGGAGATTGTTTAAGAGGAGAAAAAAACTTTAAAATTATAAGACAATAACAGGTTCACTAATTAGGGGCTAATTATGCCAAACTCAGAGTTTTAACACAAAGGAAGATATAAAGTAATGGTCATTTGAATTTGAAAGAAAGAGTGCCAGTGAGGGACAGGAAAAGAAGGTATAATCCTTCTGGTTTACCTTACGGTCCTTGTTTCAGGCTATTTCCCTCAGGATTCTTACCTTTAAAAAAAGGGGCATTGGCAAAATGCAGATTGGACTGATTACTTTTATCCAGCTGCTAGAAACTGTTTTTAAAGAGCCTGCTTGTTCCTGCTAATGATTTCAGAGACTGATGGGTCAGGGGAGGGGCGTATTGTCACACCACACAGAAAGGGCTATTTAAATTCTGTTATCAAAAAATATGGTGATATCTGGGTGTCGATTAGTTATCAGGCATCTTAATCAGAAATATTACTGCTAAGTTTGGATGTCTGGTGTAACTGTTTATCATGTTTTAAATGGTCACCTTGCTGCACAGTTTGTGAGGGTGAACAGATAACTGTTCTGTAAAGTCTGAGGCAGCCCAGTTGTGCACTGTGCTGACTTTGCGAGGCCCTGCATTAAGGTGATGCTAACAAATGAGTGGCTCAGTGTTGAAGTGCTTACTCAAGCAGATTTCCTGTTGTTTCCATCAGGGGCATAGCAGTCCTGGAACAAAAGTAAAAGGCACCTCACCTTTCACATCCCACACACGGTCAGTGCTCCTGAGCAGACCACCTGCATATACCAAACACTCCTGGGAGAGAATGTCAGCCCCTGTCTCGACCTGTGGGTGTGCTGAGTGTACATGTTCCCTGGCTGTACATGTTCCCTGTAACATCTGTGAGAAACGCTCAGTTGCCAATTATCCATAGCTCAGACAGGATGCGGTGTGAAGCACTCTTTATTACGTTCTTGCAAGACCGGGCGCCCCCATCAAGTGGACGCGCCTACCAGCCATCATGCAATGGTTTATATCTCTTTCTCCCAACCACCAGTTCCCTCCCCTGATTCCTCATTGGCTGAGTACTACAGGGTGTACAGACTTCCCGAACCGCCTGCTGATACGCCCCTTCATGTATGTGTTCATACATCGCATGTTCATGGAAATGAACCTTGGCTTTCTCCAGGGCGGAGAAGTTAATATGCATGAGCTCATCACGCAAGCCTACTAAGATGGAAAAGTTCGAAATTCAGGTTCCCCAAGTCTTTCGGGTATCTGCATCCATCTAAAGCCAGTTCCAAGTACTGGGTCATCACAGTTGACAAAAAGACCACTTGCCTTCTAGCCCTAGGCCAGGGATTTCAATGGTTGTGAATTGCTCTTGTTGATTGCTTTGGTGAAATCGCTCCTGCCCTTCCCATCAGGCTTATTATGCGAAAACAACATTCTTTCCCTTACACATCCATGCATAGCTCTTTGATCTCATTCCATCCAGAGATCCAACCTAAAAAGTCATAGCAGTCAGACACCTTTACTGAGAACAAGGGACAGCGCAGCTGCACCTGTACTGTTGATGTGAAATGTGTGACTACTCCTGTTCTGCCCAGAGGAAAACACAGAGGACAGAGCCTTCCCCATACCTCCCCTCTCTAGGCCTCTACTCCCTTGCTTGTGCCTCCCACCCTGATTCCCTCCTTGTCTTTCATGGTGGCCCAGCTGAACTTAGAACTGCTTGACCAAGAGAGAGGAAATAATAGTACTTTGCCTGGCACTGCTACCTGCAGCCTGGCACACCCAAACTCAGTACCAGCAGTGACAGATGAATGAGGGCAAAGTTCCCTTCAAGGCTTCACGTAGCACATCTCAGGAGTGAGGATAAAAGCCCAGGCTTTATCCCATGTAAACCTTCCCAGTCAATCAGTCTGCCAGAGAAGACTCAGCAGGCAGAATATGACCACGTCTCTCTTCACTGAAGCAGAGATCAGAGTTGTCAGAGGTCTGACATTCAGAAAAGGGCTCATGTAGCTTTCCTTCATGGGAAAATGGCTAAGAAGGAAGAAACAAGGAGAGACTTCAGAGTGTTTGTTCACTCAGAGCCTTCAGGCCTCTTTTTCCCTCTAAGGTGCTTCCCAGAGGGTAGGATCTTTCCTCCTGAATGGAAGTCCCAAATTCAATTGACATTCAGCTCACTTGTTTTTTTGCCTGAATCACTTCCTCTACCTCAAATAGTATATCTTAATCCTTTTGAAAAGTGATATGTTACATCAATATCAGAGAAAGACAAACCCAAATGGAGCTTTGAGAGATCCCAGTCAGTTTTCCTACATTCCCAAGTCACTCATGCTTTGCTAGGGGCCTGAACCAGTGTGAGGGATAAGGAACAGCAAAGCACATTATGGAGCTCCCACAGGTGGAGCTGTGCCAGTGTCCTTGTCTTGAGCTTCACTGCTGGATCTGGAGTCAGTGGGACAAGGGGAGATGTGACCTGAAGGTCATGGTTGAGTCGGTTAGGAAGACAGTGTCCAGGTTTGCTGAGGACACAGCAGTCCAAGAAGGGCACTGGAAAGGAGGAGAACATGGTAAGTGTGGGGTTTGATACAGGTGTTGGTATGCCTGTTCTAGTAGGTGCCCTATATTTAAAGCATGAGACTAAAGATCATGTCACAAAATCTTCCTGATCTTAAGCAGTGGTGGGAGGAAGCAATGCTTATAACTTTTACTCCTCTCACAAACCACTGCTGGCAGCCCATACCACATGCATGACCAGCTATGAAATGAACAACCATTTACTCATGTCTCTTGCATGCAACTGTTAATGAAGCCCAGCCATCAAGTAAAGAACAATCAGGCATACAGCTCTGCCACAGAAGTCAGAAGGCCAGCCATCTGCCAGCATCACAAATGAGGTATAAAACTGATACTGAGAAAGAAAAAAGATCAAATTACCTGACAGATATGCCAGATAATCACTGCCTTCAACAATAATTCAATTCATAGTGGGACAAACCTATCCTTTTCATAGAATCGTTGCTCAGTTCAATGAGGAAACCTCCCATGTCAGGCCTTCAATGCTGAAAGCCTTTGTATCTCAGAGCTTTCATGTCACAGGCATTATTAGAACATGGATAATATAGAATCATAGAATACTTGAAGCCAGAAGGAACCTGGAGGAATAATATCAGCTGTACTTCTGTCTTCCAGGTCATCATGAGCTGCCAGTAGATAAAAGTCTGGAGTAAATATCCTGATAGTACTTTGGTCTAGAGATACAGGTAAATTAACATAGGTATTGGTGAAAAGATTTAGATTTTGTTGTACTTCCTTTCACTTTCCTAGCCAGTCATGTATAGTCCACACCATCTGCTTTCTGAGCTACTTGGTGGTAAATTAGTCACACAGCTGTGATCTGAGATTCCTCCTGAAGTCTGCGAGATAACCTGGTAAGTTACCAAGGTGCCAGAAGGGAAATTCTGCCCCCAATAGCAATCTTAAGCAAAGCAGACTGATGAGTGCAAGCAAATTCCCCTGGTTTAAAGATCCCTTAGAAGACAAGATGAGCAAGGCTAGATCTGACTCTGACATTAGATGGCTTATATGTAGTAAAGGAAGGTAATTACATCTCCCATGGAGAGAAAGAAAAGTACATCCAAGAAGAAAAGTGAGGTGCCCTGTTTTGTACAACAAGACAGAATGCATGATGGGACAGGGAAGAAAGGAAAACAGAGTATGAAGTGTGAAATGTATGTGGGATCAAGGCATGATCTTTTTAAAAGACCTGTCAGGTCCCAGAGTTGTTGACAAGATTGCTATTTGTAGTCATGCCAGCAGAATGGAGAGGCCACATGTTGTGGGTCCTGGGAACAGGCAGAGTGAGGATATAGTTTAGGAATATCCTGCATGGGTATTTCTACCAGAACCTGTCTGTGCTAGGGCTGTAGCCTCAGCTTTCACAGCTGTTTTCCACTGTTGACATTTCTTCTTTAAAAGCTTCCATGTTTCATAACCAATAACTGAGCAGCCCAATTTTTCAGTGACAACTAACACTTAGTTTCCTAGATTGATAACTGGAAGTAGCCTAAGAAACCTGCATGTCCAAATCTTCATTTTTTATTAGTTAATTGATGTATTTACACTGACTTTAATTGATCTTGTGAGAAACGCTCAGTTGCCAATTATCCATAGCTCAGACAGGATGCGGTGTGAAGCACTCTTTATTACGGTCTTGCAAGACCGGGCGCCCCCATCAAGTGGACGTGCCTACCAGCCATCATGCAATGGTTTATATCCCTTTCTCCCAACCGCCAGTTCCCTCCCCTGATTCCTCATTGGCTGAGTACTACAGGGTGTACAGACTTCCCGAACCACCTGCTGATACGCCCCTTCATGTATGTGTTCATACATCGCATGTTCATGGAAATGAACCTTGGCTTTCTCCAGGGCGGAGAAGTTAATATGCATGAGCTCATCACGCAAGCCTACTAAGATGGAAAAGTTTGCCCCAAGTCTTTTGGTATCTGTATCCATCTAAAGCCAGTTCCAAGTACTGGGTCATCACAGTTAACAAAAAGACCACTTGCCTTCTAGCCCTAGGCCAGGGATTTCAATGGTTGTGAATTGCTCTTGTTGATTGCTTTGGTGAAATCGCTCCTGCCCTTCCCATCAGGCTTATTATGCGAAAACAACATTCTTTCCCTTACAATCTGTATTAATTTCAATCAGCTGATGATAGATCTTCCTGTTTAGGCAGGACCACATTTCTACCCTGTCTGTGAAATCCAGAGCCTGTAATATCTTCAGTTTATGCATTGACATGGGACCTTCAGGGAAACTGTGTTTATTTACATGATTTTGTATTTAAAGTGAAAAAGAAATAGTAAGTCAGCTACTTTGGGGCAAATAGTGCTGTGAACTTAGTGTTACTACCCTGCCAAATTTATTTCAGGATGATACATTTGCTCATTAATTATCACATTTTAGGTAAATGTCATACTTTTCTTTATCTGCATGTTTAACATGGCTTCGACCTTTTCAGCAGGTTTTCCACTGAATTGTTTCCTTCCATGCCTCACTTTTCCTTAGAAATATCTCTGCAGTTTTCCTGACCCTACTGCCAGCTGGAAGAATGGATTAAATTTCCTGAGCTGTGAGTTACATTAGGAAAACTATGCTTATCTGTGATAAAGCAAAGCGTTGGCACGCCACACGAGGAACAGACCTCTTTCTGCCTTAAATAACATTTTCTTATAAGTGATTGTCGCGGATGAAAGTATTGACACGGCAATATTTAGTAAGAAATCTAGGTTTATTAATAACTAACAGCAATTTGTTATTATAAAATAATTCAGAAATACTAAAAGAAAGAAAAGCGACTTATTCAGATTCTAAAATGACAAGATTCACACTAACTTACTTAACGGTACCTATATATACATATATACATGCATGCACATAACAAAATGGACAAACATACAGAAACAAAGGTGTTTGGATTCAGTGGAATGAACACAGAACAGACATACACACACAGAAACAAGGGTACGTACCCACACACACACACACACACACACACACACAGAGTAAAGAGAAGCTAGCTCAAAGAAAATTTCCCTCTTGAGTTTAGAGCAAATACTCACAATGCCTTGGCATTCCTCAACGGGCGATAATTGAGACTCAAGCGGGGGACTTCGCCCTGGCCTTCCGTCTGGAGCAGACGACACCTTAAGGGTTTGGTACCTGAGAGGCGTCCCAGCTCAGGGGAGATGCTGGTCACAGGCCCACTGCGATCCAGGAGAGCTCAAAGGGTCTCCCTGGTGGTCGCCATTTATAGGGTCCAAGATAATTGACTTTTGTCAAATGCCTTCTGGTGCCTTCCAGCAGTTACAAAAGAATTTGATTAATGTGCGACTCTGTTATTGTTCCCATTTGACCACATCCCAGGCACAGGTGTGCCAGGCCCTGAGGAGTTGATGGGCCATTTTAACCATTTCCGAGCAATCGGGAGGGGCAGGAGCCAGGCTCGTTAACATTGTCAGTCCTTATCTCCACAGACTGGTGTATAGCTCGGGGGATGTGGGTGGAATCGCACCTAGCACCAAGCAGCCCAACAAAGAGGGGCGGGGGGGGGGGGGGGGGGGGGTAAGGATTGCACCACCACAGTGATGGAAAAAGTCCTGACAGAATCGTAGCAAGATTTGGGTGGGAAGGGACTTACGGAGGGCTGTAGTTCACACAGTTAGATCAGGCTTCTGAGGGTCTTGTCCAAGGAAGTGTTGAAGATATCAAGGGCCCTGGATTTCACTGCAAAATGGTATCCATTGTAGGATTGTCATCCTACAGCTGAATCACATAACAAGCAAATGCACAGCAGGGCTACCATTAATTGAAAGTGAAAGCAGGGTCCAAATGAACCCTATTTCACTCCTAATGAAGTCAAAGCTTTGAAATCCTACTCACAGTGCACCAAAACTTTCATTGTGGCCAGTAATCAAGACATCCCTTCATCGGCTTGAAAATAAAAGCACAGGAATAACAGGCAGGTGAAGAGGGCAAACTCTCACTCTGTAACCTAAGTAAGAACCTCACAGCACTTAATGTGCTAATCCTGCTGGACCATGGAAGAAGCCTTCATTTGATAGTCATGAGACTGATTTCAGAGCTGAAAAACTGCTTTACAGTGAAGGATGTAAGGAATCTATCTTAATGTAAAACAAAGCCAGTGTTCTTAAAATCAGTTAGAGTGGTTATGTAGGAGTTAGTAGCTATTATGTAACATTACAGTCCTAAGCAGGAACTACAGTCAAGATTGCATGGTGCTAGGAGCTGTATACATAAAACACACAGGAAGACATTTTCAGGCTTGTAGAAAACAGTATTCAATTTCCCTAGATTTTAAATCTTTGTTTTCTGTCCTGCCTTTGCAAGCCACACTCTTCCAAAACCTTAGCACCCAGCAACACCCAGTGCAGAGAAGGAATCAGCAGTCATGAATCACACCTGCATAAAACACAGACCTTTGACACAAGTGTGGGGACAAAACACTCTGTGCAATATAATTCAATTTTATTATTGTGTTTTTCAAATGCTGAAAATAACCGATTACTTTTGCTTACATGTATATTTTTTAAAAAGCCAAGCAGAAGGTTGGCTGAGCTTGTGTAGATACGTATTTATGCCTTTGCTAAGAACACACTTGTGAAGATCTGGTCTTTTTCTTTCTAAATGTCAGCTTTTACTGAGCAATCCATTCTGTTATTGTAATGACTTATTAAAAAGAGATACAGTGAAATGCTAAGCAAGTCCAAGAATCCAGAAATCTGCTTTTATCTATTTATTTATCTAGCATTTATCTTTGTCCAGCCAGCTTAACTCCTGCCTAAGAGACCAAATGAACTGCAGATACATAGCTGATGACATTGGGCCTAACAGAGCCTTAAATACATGAACTGTTTCTTTTAATTGTCAAGGAAATAGGACTTTCCAAGTCTGAGTTCAGTATAGATCCTAAAATTACTCTTAGTCCAGTGTGTACTGAAGCTATGAGGCTTCAATGCTTTCTGAGTAGTGGTGAACTTAATGCATATGCCTGAAATTCCCTGTATTAGGTTGTTCTTGGTGAATTAATTTTGTATCATTTTACTTCTTTTGTTATCCAGTGAGTAAAGTTTTCCTATTCAAGACACTTGAATTAATTTCCCCATCTACTGCTTTTTCTCTGTCAATAAAAAGCAAGGTATTGCTAGAGCTGATGCTGCCATCTCATCTTTTTTTCATACCATGCTACTTATGTGAAAGACCACAACTGATATTATAAAATAAAAGCAAAAAGAAAAGCCCTTATGTTATTTTGTAACTTCTGGGCCCATTTCTGAACTGCCTTTCCTATTACACAATCAGAGTTTGTTTACCAGAACTACAAATCCATTTTGTCCTCTAACAGTGACTTCCAATTCCTTTTTTCCATAATACCACTAATAACATAATTTCTTTTATCTGTTTGAGTTTCAGCTCTAAGTTACATTATTTATACATGAAATTATTACTGATGTCCAGCTGTTACTTGCACTGTACAATGAAACGTTGCCAAGAGCAGTGTTAAATCTATAGAGGTATTAATGACAGTTCACTTTTTGACTTATGGATTAGGAGCACTGGAATGAAAGCTGTCTTTCCTAGTAGTCTTTAATTCAATTGTTGAATTAACAAGGAAAGTGAAAAGAAAAATTAGTTTGTCTTTTCAACTGGAATCAGTTAGCCAACGGCAGAAGAAAACTCATTCATAATACACTACATGCAGAAAGTCATTACATAAGGCCTTTTTATACATCAATCTATTTTTAGTGGGTCTGGTTTTAGGTGTAGATGCTTAAATCCATGGGTATGGTTAGTGATGAAAGGAGAAGGAACCAGACTAGAGAGGTTCAATTTGGATTTTGCCTTCTCCATCCCAACCTTCTTCCTCTCAGGCAGCACTCAATCTCTGGCTTTCTTTCCCTTCTTGCACCAGTCCATGTGCCTAGCCGTTCCCAATATGATTTATCCTTCCTCCATCCCTCTCTATGCTCTCAACATAAAAAATTAATAATTAACACAGTTAACTAGCTCTCCATAAGTTACAGGTTCAAATGTCTGTGAGAGAACAGAACAGCAACCCAAAACACAGAACAAAGAACTCTATAGGGTTTAACAGCAACCCAAAATGCAGAACAAAGCCCCACTCCCCAGGGTTTAAAGGCAACCCAAAACGCTCTATCACTCACCTGATAAGTGAGGGCTCTCAACCTCGAGGACCTGCTCAGGGCAGCGTCCGGATCCAAAGCCCCTCGAGGAGTTTCCTTGGGCAGCATCCTGACCCAAGGGGAGAGTCCTCAACCCCAACGTACTGCTCCAGGGGACAAGCTCAAAATGGCTCCCCCAGGGGACTCCATTTATACCCAGGTGAATCTGATCTGTAGTCAATAGCGGCTCCCATTGGCCAAAGGCCCCAATTACCGCGAAGCCCTGAGAACAAAGGCAGCCAGGAGCTGCTGCACTTCAGCAGCCAAGAAGCTCTGCTTTCATTGGGTGGGTGCACCTGCCACAGTCCCCTCCCCTGAGCACTGGTGTCACCAGATTCTTGTCCCAGAAATATTCAGAGCACAGGAGAGCTGGAATTCCAGCTCAAACACCAGGATACCATGCCACGCTCACTAAGACCTGATGCCACGCATCGTTGGAGCCTCAGAAAGTACTGTGGGGATTTACCTCTGTGCTTTTACTGCTCTTAACATTCCTCCTTGGACCTGCCTTTGGCCGCTGGTAGAAAGAAGGATAGCAGGGAAGAAAGATTTATGTCTGTGCTTCTAAAAGTCTTGTGCCAGCCCCACTCTTGCCCAGTTCAGTAAGGAAGAGAAGGAAAGGGGACCAGTTTTCCCCCACGTCCATAGTCTTTCATGTAAACCTCTCTGGGCCAGCAAGCCTTGATACAGTTTCACTCCCTTTGCTTTTCATAGTGGTGCCATCAGGACTAGAGTGATTTACACCAGCTTTGCAGAGACACTAACAACTGAACAGGGCAGGAGTATCGCAAGGTGTGGCAGTGGATTGGAAAGAGTCAGAAGAGCTTAAAAGAAAGATTAAACAGGCAGAGGCATAGTTTTTTTGTCCCTGATGGTCTTCAGGAGCTGTCTGCTGCCTGACAGGTAGCTCCTGGCATACTGACTTACCTGTCAGCCACCTGTTACAGCTTACTCACTGGGTGGGCTGCAGCCATTTGCAGTCATCAACCTCCCTGTGCCCTGCAGTAATCAAGGAACCACAAGTGAAAGAAAAGTAAATTGTTTCCACCTGTTTATAAACAAACAATGTTAAATTGATACAGGGAAATATTTTCTTAATGACTTTTTAAAGTCAATATTAATTAAAAATTCCAATAGTAAAATTATGTTACATTCAGGTAAAATGTCTTCAATAATGGACTGTATTCAGCACAGTACATTAGGCAGTAGTATTGAGGAGGAGAAAAAACAAACCAAGCTATTTATACTTTTAATAAATTTTTGTCCCTTTACTATTTAAGAATTTTCTTGAGTTAATACCAACAATGAAAATTCAACCGTTTATATCATGCTTTCATTTTTCTCTGGATATCTACAGCAAATAGCTCTTTTTAAACAGTATTAAGGACTTCTTGAACGTCGGCTTACAAACAAGACAGTAAGTGTAAACTTGATTTATGAGAACGTAGCCTGAATAAGCATGGTTCGAAACAAGGAAGCTAAAAGAAGAGTCAGCCATGAACATACTGGCTTCAGATGTGAGTCCATGTCAGGCGTGAACCTGTGTTCATATCTGAAATACTGTTTTGCTGTTGAAAAACATTAATTGCAATGTTTCAGATTACATCATGCCAGATACAGCAAATGCTTGTCTTTTAGTGGTAGTGAGTATGTTCCTCCATATTCTCATGTAAAAGTGGAGCATGTTTTTTCAAGGGAACTAATAATCTGTTTTCATCACGTGGAGAACCATTTGAATGATGTCATCTTTGATTTAGGCTAACTTGCAGTGGGAAGTAACTGGGCTTAGATGAGGTGTGTTTCAAGGGAGTATCTTGCTGAAACCAGTAAAAGATGTGCAATGAGCAGAGGAAGGGTAAACTTGCAGATAGTGGAAACAAATGTTCATCCCTCTTTTACAAAGGAGAAACTATGAATTAAATATGACATTTGGATGTTGAGACAAAGGTTTAATTTCTGAAAAAAACATTGATTTCAGTAGTGACTTTCTACCTATGGTTTCTCTCTTATTTTACCTTCCTGTCTAAAACCTGCCAATTTTCCAGTCTTGACTAACTTAGATTAAATCAAGTTATGTCATAGTTTTTCTCATATTCAAATCAGTGTTGATTTTCCAGACAAACTGCAAAACAAATTCCTATGATGAGAGTCTCTTTCTTCAGCATACAGGGAAACTTCGGGAATTTGGCATTGTGGTGAATTTAACTGCTTCTTCACAGTGGCCACGAATCCTTTAGGACTGGAAATGCTAGCAGAAGCATGCTGAACAAAAGAGCTTAGTGCTTTGATACGTTGTGGATGCTGAATTTGCAAATAAATTTAAGAAAACAATTGAACAAATTCATGGAAGAAAATCCATCAGGGTTATTTAACACTAAGATATTGCTACTTGCTCATCTGCCTGTTGCTTGTAGCTGGGAAGGTGTAACTAAGGAAGTACTACTACACAGCTTGCCATAATATTTTTTCACCCAGGCATACACTACAGTACATTATTGGATGCATAATGCAGATTTAGATGATTCAGTGTGACTGCATTAATGTAATCCATTCAACTATTGTCAAGATACACAGATTATGAGAACAAAAAATGTGTACATGGGTTATTTATTTTATTCTATTGCTCACATGCCAAAATTAAGTAGACTTTCTTTAAAGGAAATGGAATAGAAATTCACTCAGGATAGACCCAAAAATCAACAACTCTGAAGAAGGTGGGATTAAAGTCAGGGCAGCAGTTCAACCTTGACTGTATTCCTTTCTCTGTCTACTGCTGTAGTTATTCACTCGCAAGTCTTGGACATTGGCCCTAGACTGACCAGAGTGTAAGAACCCCCACTGGGCCCAGGAGGGTCACTAGGATGAACAGTGATAAATTAACATTTTTTGCTTCCACCAGCTGTGATGGAATTAAGAAGCAAAGTTATGCACTGAACATTGTAGTTATTAAAATCACATTTGTCATGGGAAAAAAAAAAATGGAAAAAGAGATTGAGGACTGAAAGAGTAGCAGGAGACCAAGAGGCCTATATGTAAATCATCTTTATCTATAAGGTATCTTATGTTCTTTTTTAAAAAAGAGATCTCCATTACATTGGACTGAGAGAGGATGAAAAAAGACAGGTGGAAGAACCAAAACCAATTTCAGTTTGTGGTATTACTTGCTATCTTCTAGTCCCATTAGCTAATTGTCATACTTATACTGGGGCATGCTGCAAGGACAGCTGAAAATAGCTCACAGCAGATAATGTCTTTTGTGTTGTTTAGATATGCAGGCTCCCTGCACCCTGCATGACTGGTTTATCTGTTTAAAAATAGTTTCCTTGGGGATCAGGTTATGCAAGCATTGAATCAGTTTTTTGTGTGGTGTTAAATTCTCTGACAGGCTACTTGTGACATAGAAATGAGGAAGAAAAGGGAAAACAACACTTCTAAAAATCTTCCACCCAGGTGACTTGCTTATGAGCAGAGGCCAAGCTGTGTCCACAGGGTATCTTCTAATTCTCTCTGATGAGGAGAAAGCCTGAGCTGAATAAAGTGTGCATACTCAACCATAGCCTGGTTTGCACGTGCCTGTGTCATTAATATTCTCAAGTAGGACTAAGGGGCAGGAAAGGCTGGAGATATTGCCTGTATTTGTAACATAAAGCAGGCTTCAGACTGCTCTGAATTAAGCCAAGGATTGAAGAGGATGGAGAGGCAAAATCATCTTAGAGAACCCTAGCTCTTTTAGGCCTGCCATGACACCCCTTTCTCTCTTTTTTTTTCCCTGGAAATCTGTTTCATAGAGCTCCAAATTGAGGCAATGATGGGATAGTGGACTGGAAGCAGAGACTTTCCCCCTTTCTCCAGTGTGGGTAGGATTTACTGGGTGCTTTTCCAAGTCAGGTTAGTTTGTTACATACTTTAACATAGATTTACGATCCTGGTTTTGAGTTTAAAATGTAATTTTCTTGCAAATTAAATGTAGAAATGCTGATGATGCTTTTTTAAGAATAATTGCATTTTTAGAAGGTACATATTAAAGAATGTCACAAGCACATACGAAGGGCAGATTCTTTTGACTGTGCATGAGTGTGTAGGAATTCAGTGTCTATGGTTAGCCATACATGCCTCTAAGTAAAAAAAAAGGTGTGTCTGTATGCACATATACGTTTTAATCCTTTTTCTCTTGCAGTTTTTCCCTGAGTTATCCTCAGTTCTACTTCTTTTCTACCTCTTTTCCTCTCTCCCCTTTATTTTTCTGGTGAATTTTTCTCCTTTAAGAGGCAAAGCCTGCCCCCTGCAATTGTACTGAAGTCAGTAGGCAGCTTTTTCTATTTGTAGGCTGAGTAGATATTTCAGCATTTATGCTTTTATGTCTTTTCAGAAGGTCCAGGGAAAACAGAATGGCCTTTACTTGAAAACCAGTGGAGTGGCTTTCACCAACAGCTGAACTGGAGCTACGTGAAAGAGGTCTGAAAGCTTTCAGAGTGGTTTTATGAAAATAGTATTTAGCAGGAAATTTTCATTATCTTTATAGTGAAGCTTTTGAAAAAACACTCAGTTCACTCATGGAAATGACTTGGGCTCCTCTCAACCTCAGTTGTTGTGTTTATTAAAGCCCAGCTAGACTTAAGAATCAAAAAGGAAGAACAACACCGGGTCTGAGCAGTACGAACAGTATAAATGTAAGGAGACCTTTCTGAACTTAAAGGAGAAGGCACTAAGTCTTGCTGCCTAGCATCTACAGTGTGGTAATTCTCTACATCTCTGGATGGCAATGATAGTTGTGTTTTAATAGCCCTCACGGCATGGGCCTGGTTGCTGTCTGGAACAAGTAGCAGGATTTATGTTAGCATGGGTCTTTTCCAGGTCAAGTGACCCCTTGTGAATTCTTGTGGATGATCTGGGCTTGTTCAGGGGACACAAAGCTTCATCTTTTTCAAAGGTTTTAAAGTTGGAAAGACCTTCAGAAAGCTTTAAAGAAGCTCAGCATGGAAGATCTGTCTATTTTGTATTTCCAGCCAAGGACTAGCTATCTTTGCTAATGAGCCCTTTCTGAATCAGAGATTAGATAACCGTGTTACTGGAGTGCTGAGCACAAATAAAATATCTGTAGAAGTCTAGCTCAATGCCTTGCTAAAGGATTGAACAAAGACCTACTTCATGAGAGGATAGTAATTTGGTAGGTAAGGTAAAGATCTGCAGCAAAAAACCTGCAGCTGTATTGCCATTGCTCTTTGGCAGTCATCTGGACTGCCACAGCCATTATATCTGTTTCAGAAAAAGTAAACAGCATATTAATAGTGCATTTTGTGAGTGTGTTTGATCTCCTCCCTTAGCTTAAGAACAGGAGTCCCTCTACTGACAGCTACAAATCAGCCAGCTGGACTCATTCATCCCTACAATATTAGTGACTTGACCTTGATACATCTCTTAATGTACTTCCATCTACTCCTTACTTCCTATCACTTAGATGCCTCTATTTAGCCTCTGGTGTATCTCTTCTCGTTTTAGTCATAAATCCTTTCCTTTGAGCTAGAAGTCAAAGGTATCTTGGTGTCCCATCTTATAAAGCATAGCTATGACACTGCTACTAAAGGATGCACTGTAGTAAATTTTCTGCCTGAGATTTTTTGAGGTAAAATATATCTATTTTTCCTATATCCATCCATATATTCATTGTTAAAAAGGGACGGCATATAAATATTTGATTTATGGCCGATCTATGCACAGCACCAAAGTTGAAGTTATGTGCCTAAAGTACTATATGTCATTGAGGATAGTAAGCTTTTATCTAGCACACTTGAATTCTGTACTGCAGTGCACAGAAGCATGGTGAAGTGAAAAAAAGGTAAGTAAAACTTTAGGCACAAGTTTATCCCAATATGTATTTGACTACCTTCTTCCTATTAATGCTAATAGTGTTGAATGCATACATCAGACAGTAAGGTCATATCTTTAGAGCTTTGGATCTGGAACTAGCCTTGGCTTGAAGAAAGCCTCTAAGGTACAAGAAAAGGCTGAAAATATTTAAAAGGGATGTGAGGCTGTTGGTATATTCAGCCTATCCACTAGTTCACTATTCTAGCTCTATCTTGCCTTCTACCCCATTATCACTTCTTCTCTTTTCTCATTCTTTCTTAAGAGCATATGGAACATTGACATTAAAACTATTTTATTCCTACCTTAAGAACACATTGAAGTGAAATATGCACTCTTCTTTGTAATGTTTTAAATGTACTAACCTGGACAGCATATCCCTCAGTATAAACTAAGTGAAGTGTTATCAAGAGATCTACAATTTGCATTATGTGTACTTAATATTGTCAAAGTACTTAGCAGTGTTCCTGCCAGATTTTATCATTTCTATGTGGTAATTTTTGTCATTTGTTATTTTGGAATAACTCCTTTCAATTCATTGTGGTTGTGGTTGTGGTTTTTTTATGACCAACGTAATTGAGGTGTAGCTGTGCATTGGGAATAAGAAAGGTCCTTTTTCCCATAATGTCTATGATGAATACATTAATTGAAATAACAATAAGAATATCTGAATGTCAGTGTTATAACAGAAAAATAAATAGGTGTCCTGGGAAAAAGTTAAAATTGCTGAGTTATCTTACTGTTACGTCTGCCTTAAGGACTTATCCAAAGCAGAACGAAGACAAGGAGTAAACCCACTTAGACTTAAAGGGTTTTCAAATCAAGCTGCTAATGCCTCTGTTAGATAATTTCATGGGTTTAGAGCTGATTACAATAACAAGACAAAGTCTGCGCTTGTGGCTTCTATAATATCCTTCCTCTGTGGATTGCAGTGCATGTTACAATATTATTTCTCACTGTCCTGCTGGGAAAATTATTATTGTGCCCCCCTCCTCCGTGAGGAATATGCTGAAGCATGTTGAGAGCTAACTCGGGATATCCAAGGTCACACCATGGAATGGGGAAAAATTAAGCATGGAATGAGAAGGGCTGGTTGACTAGTTTATTCTGATAAAACCTTTTGTAGTTTTTCAATGGAAATCCTTTTTTTTTTTTTTTTTTTTTCACTTTAGCTCAAGTTTGCCCCTGCCTTGAAGGCACTTTTAATTTGAAATAAAACTATGATTAGCCACTACCTTCCCCCCTCCCTTCTTTTTATAGTTGGCAACTACTTGTCAGCATTTTATATGGATATGAATAAATGTTGATTTTATCAAATGTTGAGCTCTGATCCCTCAGTGAAGTTGTCATTCCTAGGAAAATGGTGAGGTCAGGTTCAATTTCATTACTGGTGGGTTCAGGAACTTATGGGCAGCTTTTTTTCTGGTAGGTTTTTGTGAGGGTATGTCTGGGGGATACAGAAGACACTTAGTGCAAGCCCAAATATTTTCTCTGGATTATTTGCACTGATAGTACCTGTATCTAAGAGTTAGATTCTTCATATTACCATTAGCTGATTTTGCCTGGAGTGAATTACATAAAGTGCCAGCATGATTGCTTTTCAATGACCACAATAAACTGAAAGAGAATATAAACTCTTTCTGTGAGTGTCACATCGTATGTCCTGCACTTCCGCAATATTAAATTCCTCTTCTAGGATCATAGTTACTCAGCTCTGTGTGATTCCTGGTTTCCCATGAGGTTTGAAAGTTGACATTCCTTAGGAACTGTGAAGGAAGAAATAACAGAAATGGTTATATAAGCAGGAATATTTTTAGATGTTTTTTTTCCCCTATGGAGGTAGAAAGATTATCAAGGGCAGCTAACCAATCCCATAATCAATCATGGAAAAAAAAAGTGAATTAAAATCTTATTTACAGAACTCTTAACAGTCATTTTTAAAAGAATGACTCTTCCATTATGCTAAATTGAAGTATGAAATCTGAAGCTGTTGAAAAATTCAATAATTTTAAGATTACTTTCCTGCATTTTCAATGTAGGGTTGATATCAAATAAAGATCAATAGGAAATGAGATTCTTCTCTGGACTGTTGTTATAAAAAGTAAAAGAGCAGTTACATATGCAGTGAGATGAAAATGCATTCCTAAAGAATTCCTCCAACTCATCCTAACACTTGTTTCTGTATAGAAAGGAGCAAGACTAGTAGCTATACAAACTCTATGCAGCCAGTATGCATCAATTTTTTATTCCTAAAGGATGGTGGAATAGGGATGTTCCATTTTTCTAAAACCCCAACAAATTAAATTTAGTGGGAAAAGGTAATTGAGGTGCTTCTTAATAGAGAAAAATATTAGAAACTGAAGAACTCTTTATCTTCATGGGAAAAGCATAGCAAGAACCTCAGTTCAGGAACCAAAGACAGTCAAAGTTCAGCTGATAAATAAAAATGTATGTTTATGACATGGAGGATTGAGGAGGTTGAGGAATACACTCGTGAAGGAAGTTTTGTCTTGACTGTTTTCACAGATGCCTTTCTGGAAGACAGGATTGACACCGGTACAAATTATATTGCTTGATGCAAGAGTGATGTACATAAGACTCTCTGCCTTGAAGTAAGCTTGGATAATCATAAGGAGCCTTTTTAAATGGTATGACTGATATCCCAGGCATGCACAGCTCTTCAATGGAGTCTCTTTGGGTCTGGTCTACCCAAATTTTCAGGCTGGAGTTGTGCAAGATGAGTAAAGCAGAGATATTTAACCTGCACTGTACAACCAGCTGTGGAAGAGAGGATGGAAATTATCATACAACCCTAGATAAGCCACTCTCCTGTGGTACCAGTCATCCAAGTCTCACCCTTCATATCCTGACCTGGGAAGAGTCAGTGCACAGGAAGATGTAGTACTGTCTGTTTTCCTTCAGCGATGTAACGTGAACATGTTAGTGATTATCTGACATCCCCATATAATGCTTCACTGAAAAATTCACCTTTAGTGTCAACAGAAAAGGGAATAAACGTGACTGCAAGATACAGAAGGACACTGAGAAAAAGAGAAATAAAAAAAATTAGTTCAGGAAGGGACTGTTGTTAAGGACCTTGTGCCTTGGCATCTTCACAGACATGCAGCCAGCCCTCAGAAATATTTGCAAGGAGGGAAATCTGTGTGTGCACAGAAGCAGCAGGGCAGTTTATGCATTGCAGCTGCAGAAAGACAGTGCACATCATCTGCTGTTCACGCAGAAGAGAAGATGTGCTATTATGGTGTCTTCCATTACACTTCAGGAAGAAATTGTGTGCAAGTTCACAGTGATAATTTGAGAGTCTTCAGCATTCAGAGGACAGTGGTGCTTGCTCAAAGGGACAGTATGAGAATCTAAGAATATATCTTTCCCCATCTGTTCTTATTGATAATGGATGGAAACATAAAAAGGGAATTGCACAGTGGGAGGAACAGGAGAATTTTAGAATTGGTCTGCAGGAAAAGGTGGAGTGTCATGACCAAAACATATGAGTATTTGGTCATTTAAATCTATCTTGGAAGGTAACTCTTCTATCACTCAGTTGTTTCTCAGTAATGGTTCCTGCTAAGTCCTACAGTAAAACACTCCTTCCTCCCTTCCCCATACACCTCATACAACTTCTAAACCTGCTCTGATCCAAGGCACCTGGTGGCCATTTGAAAGTGCACCAGCAGTGTGAAAGAAACAGCAGTAGGCAGAAACAAGCCATAAACATATTCAAGGGAAGCAAATCTGTCAACATTAGTTTATTGTGCATTGAAATTATATGCCAGAGAGATTAACAATTGCCAAAAATACATTGTTGTCCTTTATTTTAGCAAACAAGAACAACATAGAAGAGTGGTTCAACTTTAAGAGAATGTGTCCTCAAAATTTATATAAGAAACCCTCTTACCTAATCTGGGATTAATTGGAAGAAAACAGCTATTAAATGACTGACAGCTTTATATGGCCTTTCTAATCAGTTCTCTCCTATTATTTGGACAAAAACTTCACAGATGGGTATATAAAGTCTTGCAGTAAAGTCCTATTTTATAATGATGAGAAAGTATAATTTGTTCTCACATTGCAATATTCAGATAAACATCTTTATAACTATTTATATCTACCTGCAGTATTTATAAGGAACAGCCTAGAATCAGGCTCCTAAACCCATACTCAAGCACTTCAGTAAGTGACCTAATTATCAAACTGCTTCATATAATGTTAGAGATTTCCTCTGATACTCATGAATTACATTAATGGGAATCCTGGGAAAGTTGATTATATGGAGGGAGAGAGAAGCAGCAGAAGAGGGTAGACCAAACAATTAGAATTCCAAATGACACTTTTTAATGGGTTAGTTTTATCATGGTGATGCAAGAGCCTTTTTTAATTTACAGCTGCATTTTAGTTTCTATTATAAGTCCAACATAATTTTCTGATTTTATTACATAAAGTGTTGATAACATTGAGAATTAGATTTTAATCAAGGAAAGCTTACTCCTGGGCACTAGATGTCTGACTAATGTACCAATCCAGGAAAGCACTGAAGCATGTACTTTTATCCCTGCTTGGCAGTGTACATGAAGTCATGTTTAATTTTAAGCATGTGAAAAGTCCCATTGACTGTTAAATTAAGCATGTTTATAGGTGCTGTGTTTGTATAGAGAATCCAGAAGAATCCAGTACATAAATTCAATAGTAAATAAAATGAAATCAAGTATAGAAAACAGTAAAAGTTGCTAGTTTATTCTCCATTCTTCTCACAAGTTACCCAAGAGGCAGCTATTCTGCAGTCATGACATTAACATCATTCATAATTTGTCTAGAAGGAGCACCGGTTTTGCACTAAGACCCCTCTTGTGTACAAGATGCTGTGCAAACACTGAACAATAATAATCCTGCCCTGGGTAGTTTGAAGTCCATTTCTATCTGGTACTGCAATATCTGTTACTTCCTTTATCTAAAAGTAACTGAATATATGAATGAGATACTGTGGTACTGAGAGCCCACTCAGGGTGTCCTACCTCCCCAGTGAAGGTGGGAGGAAGTTCTTACATTTCTTTCAAAGCAGCCCAAGTTCTTTCTAATGTAGGGAGAGGCCTTTCATACAGATGCTGCTGAAAACTTCATGCAAGAGCTTCAGATGGACTCTGGGTGTGTCCTTGCAGGTAGCTGTTTGCAAAATTGGGATCTGTCCTGTTAATACATTAGCAGCTTCTTTATAATCCAGATAAAGTCAGTGAGAGTCTTTCTGTTGACTCCTGAAGTGCTTTGTTTAAGGCTTTTGCAGGCCAGAGGTTGCATTGCAGCCAAAATTACAGTCCTTATCCTAGATGTCTTTCAAAGAGCTGCTGCATAAAAAGAAACGGCTTTTTATTACAAGTAATGAAGTATTTTCCAAAAAGCAGAATTAGGAATTAAAAAAAGGTAGTGTGGGGGCTAATTAGCACATGAGAGAAAGTATCTTTGAGGTCTATCTTTCTTGCACTTCTGTATTTTTGTTTATGATACATGGTTTTGTGACAAAAGCTGAATTTATATGCCAGACTTTGTTCTTAACATTGCTAAAAACCCAAACATGAAGCTGAATACATATAGAGTGTCTTACAAAACTGATTAAAAAAATCGATATGCAATTGCTAAATACTGCCCAAATTAACACAAATCAGAGTTCATTACACGGCATTAGGAGCCAATTTATTGCAATCATTATGTCTGCTGTTAGGGAGAACCATATGCCAAATCCAGAAATAACAAGCATTCTGAATCAGGGTCATTGCTGTCATATTTGCATGTGAAATACATTAATTGATATCTCGTGCATATTAAAATTAAACCCAGACTTTTTTCCTGCTGAATGTTCTCTCAGAAAGTTTTTGTGTGTAAGGACAGACTGGGTGGAGAGAGATGTGATGCTTTAGAGGAATACTTATTCCAAACTATGGTATATTCTTAAGTAAGCAAACTCATTCTGCCTAACTAACTGAGGTCTTAAACATCTTTTGGTTTCCACAGTAGGAAGATATGTAGTCATACATGTCAGAGATGTGAAATACCATGTTCTTACCCATATCTTCTTGTTCTTGTGGTCTTCCAAGGGATGTCCTAAGGAGTCTACAGTGGCAAGATCTAATGGGTGAACAGCACAGTGTTTAGAAAAGTTGGCCCTTCCATAAAGATTTGCTGTGCCAAGGAAAAAGGATAATAAATTCTACTGTTCAGTCACACAGAGTAAGAATGGTAGCATCATGCCCTTCAACTGTAACTCCCAGGAGGCACTGCTGTAGTGCAAATTAAAACAGTTCTGTAATAAAGATAAGTATTTAGATATTTCAGTTTTTATCCAGAACTTCTGTATTGTCTGTGGATAAAAAAAAGGTGAAAAGAAAATCCTTATTTCATTTGAGGAGAAAGTTTTGTAGGAGAAAATCCCTTTCCCCAGGAACTTTTGACCAACCCTGGACAAAGTCAGTGAGAAAATTCTCATGAGAAAAAAGAAGCAGCTCTTTCTGAGCCAAGGGGAGGTTATGAGAGAGAAGATGAATGTGAAGTAACATGGTGGAAAAGTCTTTACAATAAGAAGGGCATGGAGCTGATGTTAGAGAGTTGGCTTTATGACTTGGAGCCTGTGAATATGTGTGAGTAGATGAAATATTTTAGGAAGAGCGAAGAGGTGATTAAATTAGACAAGCCAGACCTTTGAGTTGGAGGGGGAACCCTGACATGCCCAGTGGGGGTGAAAAATCACCTAAGAGAACTGGGAAAGGGATGTGTCAAGAGACACTTAAGTCAAGATGGATAATTAAGTAGGACATAAAAGGAGTAAAGAGGGCAGCTATCCCATATTGTTTCTCCTGTAGTTGATGCCAATCAATTGAGCGTGAAGAAAATCTTTCCCTCTCCTTCCTTCTTGAAAAGGAAGAGGTATCCCTCAAGCTGTCTACTGAGATAGTCCTTAAGGACTTGTGGGCTGGTTAAGGTTTTCCCTGTCAACTCCCATGGGTTGCTCTAATCTGTACATTCCTTGATTCCTACAGGCCAGAAAAAATGGTTCAAAAATGCAGAGCAAATATGGATTGCTTTGCTCCACTCTGCTTCTGTGAGGGCAGATTTTCTGTGGAGCACATTCACCAGGGTTTATGTAAACCAGTCCTGCCCTGTGAAAACAAGTCATATGACTTTTTATATATTCTTTACCAAGTGAAGACAGCTTTTCTTCTGTAGTGTATGAAATCTGAGTGGTTGTTACCCTTAACAAAAAAAAAACAAAAGTAAATTAGAAACGAGTAGCTTGAACAAAAATAATTGTTATACTAACATAACCAAAATAGTCCAGAAAGCCTTAAAACTTTTCTTAATTAATGTGCAAATTATGGCAGTCCAATGGTAGCATGGCAAACAGCTGTTGTGTTTACCTAGACAGAGGGTAACTTCTCTGTAATGATGTGGGATATTAAAATCTTTGAAGATAACATTATCAGGAGCAGCACACAATACTACATTTATCGTTCACCTACTCTATTCTCGTCAGTGCAGAGAACATAAACACCTTGCTTTCTATGCAGGAAGTCAGATAGGCTGAAGCAACAATTTGAGAGCTGGGTGCTATTAAGCTTCAGAAAATGCTGGGATATCAGATACACTTTAGCAATTGCATGAGGAGAGTAAGTCTGTGCTTGCAACCATGTTATTTTGTACTTCTTACCAATAACTTTAGCTACTGACGCAGTCGCTGAACTCAGCACTGCACAGACACCTACTATCTCAATCAGTAAGTGATGTGTTAGAGATGGCAGAGACTGATGCATTATTATTCCTGTTGGGAAGTAGGGGGTCCAAATCCAAGAGATTAAGGTTTTTATAGCCAGTAAAGCATTTTGATGCCACATGACATTCAAAGTGCTGTGCGAGCATTCAGGGTCCCTGTACAATGCATGGGAGAACTGGGCAGCTGTGACTGGGATACACATCAACTTGAGTGCTGAGCAGGAGCCATCCACAGACAGCCTAAAGAAAGAGCTGCAGGGAAGGAAATGGCTGAAGCCCTAGATCTAGGGTGCTGATTTAACCAGTACTACCTCCATAAGATCTGCAACTTAAGAGGCTTCTTATGGGGTGTTAGACAAAGAGAAACACTGCTTTTGGGTCTGCTTCGGATTGACTTGGGAAGTGTTGACCTAGGAAAGCGCAGTGTGGGCAAGAGCTGCTCTTCCAGTGGCTTTAAAGATAAAGACAGAGATGCTGAGTACCTTTTGTAGCCATCCGTGCAAGAGTTCCCAGAGAGTACTGCTGCAAATGGACCCCTTGATTCAGCTCCCTTGATTCAGTCTAAATCTATGTCTGAGTTGCTTCTTTCTTTTTCCATCCTTTCCAATATCTTTATGGGTAGGGTTACAGGTGATGATGGTCCCTGTAATGTCCCAGGATGGTGACACACAGGGTTCCTGTGAGAGGGTTTCTCTTCCAGACAAAGGGAAGGCTAATAACCTCAACATGCTGATAAGGGAGCTTATAATTTGTCTTTAGTCCTGCTTCGCCCATATTACAATCCATTCTTGATAAATGCACTTTGACTGCATAAACACTGAGATGAAATCAAGACACATTTCAGACAAGTCAATGTTCATTTCCATGCTGATTTGATAGTCTGAGACTACTACTGTTAGATTATAGGAAAATTCAAGGAATTCTTGATTCTGGAGGACAAAAAAAAAGAAAAAGCCAAATAGCCAGAACATGTAAGGCAGTCTGACAGCATATGCTAGAGCTCTTCAGGGACATGTTTCTATCCTAGGAGTACAGAGGAAGGCATTTAGGAAGGGTTGTTCCAGTATATCTAAAAAGAGTTGCATTGGCTCTGTTAGTAAAGTTAGCAATTGAAATCATGGTAACATTTCTTATCCTGCTTAATTTCAAAAGACGAGTAACAAATATCATGGATAGAAGCTCATTTTAATATTTATCGGCAAATTGCTTAACCAACAGGGGCTCTACTTCTCCTTACTTTTATCAGCTAGATGAATATGATATGGCAATCATTTTTACATCCATTTTTATGTTCTTCTCCTGGCATAGTTTCACAATTGTTTCTGTCTTTTGCTAGGTGTATGAAATATGGGACTGAGTACTCATCACACTGGTACATGCTCTGTGTTTCTTGTGTTCAGCCATGGATTTATGCCAGGAAAGGGCTTCAAACCTCAGGTCCCTCTTTTTTGAGGTTGTTTTCTTCAACTCACTTTCAGGCTACAGCAAGTGAAATCTGGATGGAAGAGTTAATAAAAGGATGTGTGAATTCTTCACTGTATACAGACAGAAGTTTCCCTTTCTTATTTCCTCAACAGCTGTGTATGGCCCTGCCTGAAACAGTGCTGCTATGTACTTGGTGCTCAGGGAGCATGAAAACAAAGGGCTGTGCCCAGGGTTTGCACATCTCCTACATCTGGGAAAACAACTTGATGTTCCTTCAGAAGGCCAGAAGACCAGTATAACATAATAGTGACTGGGTAGGCTCAGAGCAGAGGTCTAGCCTAGTACCTTGCCTCCAACAGGGTCCATAAGTAGATGCCTACAGAAGAGTAAGTAATAGGGACAGTTTGTCTTTTCCTTCCCTTAGAAGGCTTGGAAAATAATTAATCCTCAAGCCTTTATATTGCCATTAATGCTCTGGTAAACTGTTAGGGTTCTCTTTTCCCTTCAGCCTCTAAAATCCCAGCCACTTCCACCTTTCCACCCAGATCTCATAGTTTAAGCAGTTTCAGAATTCTTGTAGCTCTGCATAGCAGGATGTGGGAAACCGCCCATGCACTTGTTTGAAACAAACCTGCAAGTGCTGGGGATCTTCCCAAGGGACTGATTCTCACCTTACAAAATGCTAGTCAAAAGTGGGGTTCAGGTAAAGCTAGAGGTCCCTGCTGAGAAGTGCTCACAAGTTGTATAATGCTTCTGTAAGAGGGGTGCTTTAAATGGGACACCTAGTAGCCCCCCAGCACTGAGGAAAGCAAAGTTACATTCTTTGTCTTATGAAGACACTCTTTTACTCTCTCTCAGTATGACTTTTCTTCTTTTTTCTGTAAGATCTTCAACATACTTGTTTTGCAGGTAATTCACATTGGATATTTTTCTGCTGAACTGTCATCTCTTCCCTGGTTTTGTGTACCTGCCTTCTCTATCTGACTAGTTTTACTGAGGTGATTTTGGAAGAATCCCTCACAGTCCTTCAAAACTCTGACCACATCATTCAAATTATTTACAGATCCTCTCTGTTTAATGTCTTCTCAAAACTTGATTAATGCTCTCTCTGTGTCACTAACAATTAAAATAATTAATAGATAAAGCCCAGGGTAGAGCCTTCTGGTGTCTGTCCAGCCTGAGAACTAAAGACTGATACCAAATTTCAAAATGATTTTCACTTACTTTTGTACCCGCCTGGCAGTATTTACATGTAGACCATATCTCTTTAGCTTGTTTATGAGAGTGTCATGTGGGACAGTATCAAAAGCCATACAGAAGTCTAAGTAGTTCATCTCTACTACTTTCTTCCTTATTCACAAGGCCTGTTACCTTGACAAAGAATAAATTTACTTATAAAGGCAAAGAAGCAGCAACACCCAGTGAAATCTCTCATTATCATCTTTATAACCTTAGAATACATGTACAGCTAGATGGATATGTATTCTACCCACCATACCTAGTTGTCTGATGTTATTTAGCATACATAAAGGAATGGGTGTTCTTGATAAGATAATAATTTCTCTCTCAAGTTTTGTTTGATAATTTGATTTCTAAAAGTATTTGTAGTTATTTCAGCAAGTCCAATTGACCATTTTCTTTATGATTTCAGATATTTATTCTGCTTACATGGTACTCATCTAATTTTTTCTATGGCAGCAGAAAATATGTCTTATAACATTTCATTCTCTTATCAAATGACAATAACTTAGGGTTGGAACTTACCCTGAGGTAAGGAATAAATTGAGGCTAGCAGTGTTTAACATGGCACACAGTGCAAAGCTCTGCACAAAATTAATACAAAATCCATCTTTGAGGTATACTTATGCTGTTTGGAACACTGAGCAGCTATGTATGCTTTTAATTGAGAAATGGTCCCTGTAGTTCAATATTTAATGTTACCTATGATTCTAGAAAGAAACAAAAATAATTATTTATTTATTCTTTAACCAGCAAACAAATCTGGAAATCATTTTGAGGCACAAATAGATTGCATAACAACAAGGGAATGAAAAGCAGTTTCTTGATTTCTGTAGCTCCTTAGTCTTTGTATTTTAGTATAGTAAAATAAGGTCAGGATTTGATCAATTCTTTAAATTCTTTGAAAAATAGCTTACTGACCAAAACAGGCATTATATTTTATAGCTTCTTCCACTGGCAGCCAACCCAGGAGAAGAGGTGAAACGTGACAGAACCAAGTTTACCAGCTCTCCATGGGTCCTAAGAAGACAATAGTATTATGAACTTGGTGCAGTGATGTTCACTATTAGGTGGTGGTTGTTCATTGTATGGAAAGTTCACCAAAGGAAGTGGGAAGAGCAGTCCTGAAACTTTCTGAACCGTAATATTGGCTTTCAAAGTAGTTCTGTCAAAGTCTCCTGTGCCAAACCCTCAAGCATGGATGGGGGCTGAAGTTGAGCAAGATCAGAGTTCAGAGTGATAAAGATTTCCAGCAAGTGTTTAGACACCTCTTTCCTCTTAAATGGCAAATGTCTTTGTGTCTAGATAACTCTTGACTCGACACAACATGTACAGATCATGAAGACAGTGGGAGAACACTGTAGTAAAGGCAAAAATAAATCAACAGTTTCTTGCTAACTCAGCCCTTTCTAGAAATCCAGGGAAAAGCCATTTTTGACACCTTTATTATGTGGGATGAGGAATTGGACCACTTTTCACTTGAAGATGAGGAAACCTACTCCCTAGGACTGGAATACTCCCAGTAGTGGAGACCTAGGAACTGATTAACAGCTGAAAGGACATTATTTGAAAGAACAGAGATGGTCCCATTCTCCTCAGGCTTCAAAGTGTCTAGCTCACACACTGTGAAAAAAGATAAGAAGGGACTCTGTGTCAGTTAAGCTTTAAAGCTATGGTATAAAGTTTCACCTAACACCTCTACTTTCCTCCTTAAATGTATGTAACAACAACAAGCAGGGGGTTGTGTGAAGAACACCAGTAGAAGAACACTTATTCAGCAAGTTCTTCTTAAAGTTATTCAAGATATTCCAAATACCATGTACAGTATCATCTTTATGTTTCATGTTGGCAGCTCTGTGGTGACTGGAGAAGAGTAATGCCTATTTATCAATATTTCACAGAGATCTGAAAAACCCAACAGATCTGAAAACCCACATGCATTAGCAAACAGTTATGCTAAGATGTGTGGAAAGCATAATACGCACGCATAATATTATCTTAAGATTTTTTTGTGCTGGTGCACTTCCAAGACAGTCATAAGGTGTCGTGCTTATGTATGGGATAGGGCTAGCTGTGCTTGTAAATACTGCAAATTGCTAGAATAATTACCTTGAATCATCCTACAAAATAGTTTTGATAGATGCAGTCAATGTTTTTTAGCCTGTACACAGCCAACTTTTTGTCCCAGAACTGGCAGATCATCCACTATTCACCCTATTGTTGAGATGTTCACAAAGCTGAACTTTGAACAGTTTATACATTATTCTAGAAATTTTGTTAGCAATAGAAAACCACTAATGCCATATTTACATGGTGGCTGTATTTTCAGACTGTTTACAGTGAAAAAATAGCTACTCCTGGGCAGTTTTTCCTCTGCTGTGGAGAGAACAACACACCTGAACTGTCCAGCTTGGGAGACAATAAAAGACAGCTTTCAGCCATGAGTGACTCTGTGGTTACTCAAAATACCATTCAGTGCAAAATCAAACTGTTCGCAGTGACATAGTTGTTATTCTTGTTAGTGGATCCTCTGTCTCTGCAAGGAATTACTTAGGGACTATGCTCAGGACAATGAAATCACCATTTTCTGTGTTTGTGGTCAGGACGTGGGCCAAACATGCGATGAAGTTCTAGCTGAGAGCCAGAGGTCATTCTGCCCTGTGCTCGTAGAGTAACATACTTCTACACTGCTACCTGCCCACCTCCCAGAGTGCCCATGTATCCCCAGGATGGTGGAGGAGACTAAATTGCCAACTTCTTGCTGCTTATGTCATACATTTTTGAGTCAGCCCTGGAATAAATGCTTAATAATGGAAACAGAAGAAGAAAAGAACTTTATTTAAGGCTTATATGGCTTGGTATTTTGTAGCTGAGAAGGGAAAAATGAGAGAAAGCTGCAGTGGACAATGACTGTGAGATAGAAAGGAATGGATGGAAATTATTGGAAGGCACAAAGTTCAGTTTCATATCACCTGATCTTAATGTAGTTACAGGTACTTATGTGAACTTTGGTCTTCTTTTCCTTTGCTTCCCTCCTGCAAGACTGCTATCTCATGTTGCAGCTACTGCTCTAAGGCTTGCAGGAATTACTGGTGAGATATGGCCTTTTTTAAAACATGGAATAGACTATGAAAAGCAGCAAGAGAGACTAATTGCAAGCATCTATGATTCAGAAGTAAAAATAGATCTGAGCAAGAAAGTGCTGGGTATCTGTGGTAATCACAATTAACAGTCATTTGCCATCTGTCCCATAGCAGCAAAGCATGGGACTTTGTACTTAATCTGTGGGTAGGAGGGGCTAGATCCAGACAGGGCAATGAATGCTGCAGCAGTGCATTGCAGTGGTTGTGCTTTTTTGTTGTCCAGCCCTTGTCCTGAATTTCCAAAGCTTGCAGTTGCCTTGCTGTACTGACCAATGCAGGTGAGGGTCCCAAAACCATGCAGCCTGCTGGGTCTGCAGGGCCTGGACATTCTGACAGTGAGAGGGTAGGAGTTAGGGCTGGAGGTGTCAATGTGAGAGGTCTGGTACATTTGCACCGGAATAGTTCAGTTTCCTGAGCTATTCCTTTGCCTGAAGGAATTCAAACATAGGTCATCACCCAGGACAGCCATCAGGCTGGGTAGGAAACAATGCAGGCTGTCAGGGAGTGGGGTTTAGCCTTTCCTGCTGTAGTTGTAGATCTTCCTTCATATTCATTCACCTTCTGTGCATGAAGGGTTTTCTGAGCTTCAATTTCATCCCTATAGTTAATTCCCCTTGACTATCCCAACCGTCTATATCTAGAAACACCCCAAGAGATCGCCTGTCCATAAAAACCACACTGGAGCCAGCCAGAGAGCTTGTGTGTGTTTTCTGCGGTGGTCTGTTAGATTGTCACTGCAATATTTTCTGTTCTTTCATCTGGTCTTCCCACCTAATAAAACCAGAAATGTAGTCTGAGGGAGAATTTTCTTTGTAAGCAATTAATCATTTTCCTGGTATCAATCAAGTAACATTTTCTTGGGCAGTTCTTTGTCATTCCCCTCTTCAATATTCCCTTTATATATGCCAGGGGTTGGACTAGATGATCTTTAAAGGTCCCTTCCAACCCAAACCATGTTTGAGACCAGAGTCTGGTGACACATGGGATGGGAGACCCAGGCTTCAGTTTCCTAGCTAGTCACTAGGAAATATTTTCTATCCCCACTTCGAAAAAGCATTTTCTGCTTCTGTGTTTTGAGGGCAACCTGATCTGGTACTGCATAGTAAGTTCCATTCAAGAAAGCAAGGCAGTGTGTTGCCTGGAGTTGATTTTCTGTAGACCTAGCAATGAGATAAGCTTTGAGTACCAAGATGGATGCATTCTGTGATAAGCAGGAGCAGAAAATTCAGAAACTTGTGAGACACTGAGGTAAAATATGAGGTACCTGTGGAGTCTGCACAAAGCCAAAGATGTTCAGGCCCATAACTTTAGACTTAAGGTCTTAGTTGTTACACCAGTATCGCTGACCTGCTGTGAAATACAATAAATAAAAAAATCCATTCCTGCCTATAATCAATAGTGCAACTTAGCACAACTGTCCATTACAAAGTGGGGACTGTTTTTCATTGGAAAATACAGATTTTCATGGGTTGAAACCTCTTTCAGTAGTTTCATTAAAACCTGCATAAGGGAGGTTCATTAATCTGGAGATGGTATTTCTGTTCAAAACCAAATTAAAAAAACTTCACCAAAAGGCAACCAAATACTCTATCCATTGGGCCCCTGGCTGTTTGGAGTTCATGTTACTTTATGCTCAGAACATACTCAAAGTTTTTTGAGTTTTTAACCTGAATAACTTCCCTGAGCTTGTTTAGTACAGTCCCACAGGCAGCCACACTGACAGAGCTGACAAAAGTATGAACAGCAGCAGCAGGAGAGGGGCAAGCTGCTGACAGAGGAAGTGAGACCCCTTTCAGCCCACTTTGCCTTTGGATAAATCTATGGACTTTGCCTCCTGAATGGGACTTTTGCTTAGCCACAAGAAAAAGGGAGTGTAGATGTAAAAGCTCAACATCTTCACACACTCCGGTTTTTCAGCCAGCTATTGATATCCAGAGGAAAATGTTTCAGAGATAAACGCAAGCATTTAAATTCCAATAAGACTATTATTATTTTAATATGTATTTTGTCTAGGCAGAGGAGCTGGCTCTTCTTTTTCACAGAGGTCTACAAAGATGCAGAGAAATTAATAGTGTAACAGAAATGCAGCAAAGTACTCCAAAGAGAAAATGTATTTTATTTGGACTCTTGCTTATAGGAATGGAAAAAGACAGTCTTTTTAAAACATGGTAAAACCTTTGCTTTCCTTCTCTGACTTTGATGCTAGATTGGAGCCTGCAGCATGTTTTTAAAGAGGCTTATAATGGAAATGGTGAGACATCCTTAACGGCAGCAGATCAAGTGATTGCCCTCACAATGCAGCCCAGCATGAGAAAGTAACAGCAGTTTAGGACACTAAAGGAAAGTGTGAACTGTCCTCAGAAGCCATTATATTAGTGAAGTTTATCTCAGCCGGGTAATTTTCGTAAGTCAGGAGCTGAATGGAATTTACTATTGAATCAGCAGCGGTATACACAGTGCTATTTTTGTGCTCTGTATCTAAGGTGCTATATTATGCTCAGAGATAAATAGTCATCTTTCTTTCCTGTAGGAGCCAAATTAGATATTAGCAATCAGTAGCAATTGTTTCCCACCACGTAAATAACTTCTTGTCTGCCTCTTGGCATTTATTTTCTTGAGCCTCCCAGCTTCCTCGGAAAGGCTGCAAGCAGGGGTCTGTTTCTCCAGCTTGGTAGGGCAGAAATGCAGGGGCAGTAGCCAAGAAGGCAGTCTCTCCTCAGGGATCACGGTCATCTCACTGGAAAGGAAAGTGCTGGCTGAAGAGGGGCAAGAGGCAAAGGCTGAAGATGAAATTCTAGGCAGATGGGTTTTCAAAAATCTATTCCTTTAGGGAAGACTCTAATTTTTGGAGCAATTGAGTATTCCTGTGCTGTGGACAGCAATGGCCCAGCTTTGTAGTGTGCCAGGAATGACAAACACTTCTTTAAGAGAAGCTAAATGGCAAGACTTAACAGTGCAGCACTTCCTAATAAACTCTGTTTAACCATGGCAAGTTGGCAGCAAACTTCTTCATGTCACCTCAGTGGTTTCGATCCTCAAGCCAGACCATCATTTATTGTGTCCTGGATGCTACAGATTTTGGAGTTTACATAAGGGCACAGAGGGTCTGTGAGATTACTGATCCAAAGGCCCATTAAATTGATGAAACATATAGTGCTGATGTGGGAGTGCTCATGTCTTTTTCTCAGCAGGTTTTCAGATGTATCCAGAGCTACTGAATTCTCTGAGACACTTTTGAGAAGTAAGAAAGCACACAGGACAGATACTCGCTTGAATTCTGTGAACAAGCACTCCCTCATACGTCTTCCAAAAACTGATGAAAGAAAGGTGCACCTATAATCTTCACTCAAAGTGAAGATACTGTCAGTGCAGCTCATCGATGAAATTATTCAGAACAGTGCTGCCAGGAAGGCCGTGGATTTTACTTTAGCAATGTGACTGATCTGGGCTAGGCTTAATTCCATTGTCCGCCACAAATGTATATAATCATGATGAATCTCCTTAAAGCACTACACCTCTATTCCATGCTGCAAAATATGGCCTGGGGGGTTTTCTTCTCCTTCTAGCAATGCAAGTTGTAAGTATTTCCAGGACAGACTTGCATCTTTCAGCAAGTGGCAATCACCACACAGTTTCAGGTTCAACTGCAGTTGGCTGAGGGTCCTTATCTTGCTACTCATATAAGCCTCTGAGTATTTGTAAGGTTACTGTTTTTAACAGCTAATGGTGATTTGAGCTCCATTAATCAGGATTTGTTTGGTTTTTATCCATGTATCCAAACAATTATCATTCACCTAAATGAAGGAGAGAAGTGTAGGGGAGGAAAGATTTACATGATTAATGGAAAGAATGAATTTGTTCTAGCCGCCCAGCAGTACAGTAATTGGTATCTGGGACACAGCTGCAAGTGCCACATAATAGCTGTCAGTGTCATGTGTAGGCAGATGGTCTCAATGTTTTGGAGTGGAGATAACACTTTGACAAAAGGATTGGCATGGTGTGAACAGAACACCACAATTCTTGGCTGGCAATCAGAGCAGCATTGTTGTGCTGTCCTACCTACAAGATGTCTATAATGGTTTCCTGCATCTGGAAAGATGCTGATGACTCTAGAAAAGAAAACTGAGAGATGAAAGCAACAGTAGAGAGATCTATGAAATATATGTGCCTTTCTCCCATAGCCTTTCATCTGTCTAGAGATGGTTTTTTTTATTATTTTTTGAGGTTGTGGAGCCAGCTTGGAGAGAAAGATTTTGTTCTGAAGACTGAGGGTGCTTTTAAGGGTTCTCTCAAGGTATTGAAAGGAAGAAATACCTCTTGTGAGTTCATTCATTAGCTCCCATGATGGCCTCAGAAAGTTCTTCCATCTAGAAAAACAGCTAAACGAGGCCAATAGCCTGACTGGGATTACTGCATCCACACTGTTTAGATTCTTCAGTCTGTCATCCTGTCTCCAGAACAATCTATGTAATGGGAGCTATAGATTTTCCTTGTTCCTTATCGGTGTTACAAAGAAAAATGCTGAAGATAATGTGGCACTAGGCATGCTACTATAGACCTACATAAGACCTTGGGCTTGCATAGTGTGATTTCTAGACATTGGGTCATTCAGCTTAGCTCATTCCAGTAGTCATGAATGTCTGTATTGTAAAGCAGAGCAGGCAGCAGGATGCAAGCACTGATTTAGGGAAGAGTGGGAAAGGATGGCTGTTCTTTGGTACTCAGTGTGAAAGCAAGTTAGCTACTGACACCTTCCTGACTAGCCAGAACTGGATGGGTACATTTCAGGAGTCTGAAACATAATCCCAAATGTGATGGGTATTTCTTTAGTTTCCTCATACTGCTGAGTCCCCATACTGCTGCTTTGTTAGTGCTGTATTGCACTGTAACACCTATCATTACCACAGCTACTGCATACCATACACCCTGCAATCCCATTTTTATTTAGGGGGAGAAGATAAGAGACTTCTAGCCTTCAAGTTCTCATGGCTTTGGGGCTGGGCTGATTCCCACTGGCTTCTGTATAGTATAGTCATTGGACAGACCTGTTTGTCAAGCTTTCAAACCCATGTGTTACATGGAGGAGTACTCTTCAGCAATAACTGAGAAGCTCAGTGTACAGGAGACAGGTTTCCTTACATAGACAGGTTTTTGTACAGAGGCAGACAGCACTGGGAAGTGTGTGAATCATTTATGCTGAATGGGATCCTTTACCTCTAATTCAAAGCCCACTTACATCAGCAGTGAAGCTACTTACATTTTCCAATCAAGAGTTTTTGGCTAAGGAGAATGTCTTTGCTCCCTCCCACATACACATCAGTGCTGAAGAAGGGAAGGGAAGGGAAGGGAAGGGAAGGGAAGGGAAGGGAAGGGAAGGGAAGGGAAGGGAAGGGAAGGGAAGGGAAGGGAAGGGAAGGGAAGGGAAGGGAAGGGAAGGGAAGGGAAGGGAAGGGAAGGGAAGGGAAGGGAAGGGAAGGGAAGGGAAGGGAAGGGAAGGGAAGGGAAGGGAAGGGAAGGGAAGGGAAGGGAAGGGAAGGGAAGGGAAGGGAAGGGAAATTTTGTGAGCAGGCAAGATTTCCATGCAGAGATATGAAGGCAGTTTCAAAAAACGCACATGCAGAGAGCCGTCTATGATATCTGGGAATACACATGATCAGAATCAGCCAGCTGCTGAATCCACCAGTGTAGGTGTCTGCAAAGAGACCCCAGTCGGCCAATTGGTGGAGCAGGGGAAGGAGAACACCTTCATACCTTCATCTGAGCAAGTGATTCAGATAAAATGTCAGAGATTTTTTGAGGGAAAATGGGGGTAAAATGGCAGTAATGCAACGGTTTTTTTAAATACTTTTACACTAGTCTGAAGGTGTGGGAACAGAATGTCCAGAGTGGGACCTGAGTATTTTAATGGTCCTGCTTTTCCATGGAAAGATCAAAGCTCTGACTGTGTCTTTAAGTGACTGATTCAGGAAAGGAGTCTCATTCAGACTACCAGTAATAAGGCTGTTCATTTAGATGTGCCTCTCAATCACAAATGATCACTCCTTATGCCCATCCTGGTCCCAAGATTGTTTATTTACATATTTATCTTTTTATCACTATTTATCTTGTCCAGACTCCAGGTTGTGAGTTCTCCAGGTGGAACAGTCTGTCCTTGTTTCTCATACCTATGGATGTAGATCTTAAATGGTTAGATCCTGGCTTTCCTTTGCTGAGGTCATGAAACCTTACTTGCACTCCTGCACATTTTAGAGATGTATGTTGTTGTAGTTTTTGACAGCATACCAAACATCTTGGTAATTCTTCTATGGGATGCTACTTCTTGAGTTCGAAGTTGGATTAAAACAGAACTTTAATTCTGGCTTAGTTCCTTCCTGATCTCTAGTTTAAACATTGAGGGGTCACCCTAGTTTGATAAGACCTGGAAAAATATCATATACAAAACAAAATAGCATGTCTGGATGCCTTTACCCTTGGCTGAAGTTAATTTGCTCATAAGACTAAACATTTATTTAACACTTATTTAAGGTTAATGAAAGATCTTTTTAGAGATAATAATTTACAACATAAGACACATACAAGTAAAAAGGCCTTAAATGATTAAGTAGATTTGTGAAACTGATCTGTTAACATTACTGCAACACGAATAAACAAAACTGGTATTAATAATTTAGAGTCGGAGTGGGTCTGCACAATTAGAATCTTCATTATGAACTTAACAACAAGATAAATATTTCCTTCCTCTTTTAAAACATATAACTCTTTTAGAAAACAAAATGTTTAAGATGCTTATATGTGTTAGTTGCCAAAACAATTTTGCAAAATGTATTCTGATTACCACCTATTTTGCTGGGCCTGAAGTAGGCAGTCATGAAGTAAAAACTAGAGCTTGGTCTCAGTCACACTGTGCTTTCGTTATGAGCTGTGCACATATTTGGACCAACTTATCTAACAGAGCTAGACTTTCTGTTCCACATCCTTCAGCACATAATTCAAAGGTACAATAAGTCTCGCTTCAGTCCTGGGCTAAAATGAAGAACATGGCACACACATTTCTACCTGCTTTTCTTCACAGACCTGTAGCTCAGTTTTCGTGACTCATTCAGGACTAGCTATATATCTAGTGTTTGCTTATGACATTAAACATTAAGATAACTACAATGTTTCAAAAAAGCTCTGGATGGTTAGTGTGGTAGTGTTGTTGTGGCTATGAAGATCTAAGAATGTAAGCAAGACAAGGTTTGACAGAGAGGCAGCATTCTTCACAGTGCTCATTAACATAGTTGGAAAAAACAGACAAGCTTGTAGGCACCTAAGTTTATTTTTAAGAGAAGCAAATAGAAGCATGAAACTTATAAGTCAAATAAAAATTGAGAATAGTGGCACTCAGGATATTATCTGAGAGAAAAGGAGTAGATACTTGAAGACCAAAGGAATTGTGGTGGTGATATCACAAAAAAATCAGCTTTCTCCAACATAGACCTTACCAAAGGATTCACCCAACATGGATGTACCTCCTTAAGGAACTGCCTTGGCTACTGACTCCACTCAGAGGGCATTGCTAGGTCATACCTTTCCAGAACATGGCACTCCAACCCCAGATGACAGACTTGCCCCAGTATAGAGAATTTATCTTGGACTGGGGAAACAGATCCAGTAGAGCCAATAAAGAACATTCCTCACCTAGTAAAAACTCCCACCATTATGTTGAAATTCACAGGATTAGGATGTTTTGCACAAACTGAAAACTTGGCCCTAATGCTTGTCATTTCTGAGAAGAAATGGAAGAGTAGTCTACAGCTGAATATTACCATAATAAGTAGAAAATTTGTCTCCTTCAGAATGCCAAAGCACAAGGGAAGCTTTATATTGAATTACGTTTGGGAGGTGAATTGTTCAGAATTTCAAAGATTTCGCTAGAGTAGCTGAAAACCTGTCTATCTGTCTGAAATAACTAAAAGTTCATGGCATAATGTTCAGCTGGCACAGACAAGAGGCAGAGTCAGAGACAGTGTGACTAGTAAGAGCTGGCTTAATAACCAGTATCACTTTTCAGTCTTGTTTACTGCAGGACACTCCCTGCCTTCCACTGCCATCCCTGAGTAAGTTCAAGTGAGAAATGTGTGTCCAGCTCCAGTAGGTACCTCTCAAAACGCCACACTGAAAACTTAATCCATTACTTTTAAAGTCCTTCTCAATCACCTGCTTCCTCCTTGGTGAAACTGCCATGGACCTCAGCAGGAGCAGAGGGTTTGACTAAAGTAGCAATATACTGAATACGCCAATGATATAGGCAGGATTGGTCATGCTGGTGTTTTTCAATAAAAAAGTTAAAGACAATAGAAAAGCAATCATCATAGGCAGCTATTACAAATTTCTTCTACTACCTTGGCAGTTGCACAATGACTTTGGGCTAATGCCAAAGTATTTGGGGATGATGTCTGGGTAGCCAGCTTGTGTTGTTACTGCACAAAAGTAGAATGCAACTATTGATTCCAGATAGCATTGAAAAGGAAGCTAAAAGGTTGGTTTTCAAAGCTCCCAGACAAGAAGTCTTCCTTCCAAAGTCTTGGTTAGCTGTCTTTAATCTGGAGCAAATTTTGACAGACAAAAGCTGAGAAAAGTACATTTCAGTAGATAATTTAGGATCTCATTCACACATTTTTCATATCTCACTCATTAAAGTGGTAGAGACTTGGCACATCTATGATCTCACATCTCAAAATACGGAAACCATTCATTGGTTCAAATAGTAGGTGATATTATAGGAACGTTGTAAAGCACATCAATTAAACTAAATCATATTTCACAAAATCTGTTTCAGTACCTCCACTTTGATTCTGAGTTTAAAAAAGAACTATTCATCCATTAGAAACAGCTGAAAAAAATTGGCACATAGATTACTCACAAGGTACATTTTGAAGAAAATTTAATTAAAGACAACATCAACCAAATAATAATAGCTGATGATTCAGGATATTAATGAACAAGATCAAGCAATCTGTGTTCTGTTTTTGTTATGTTTGTCTTCCGGAACAAGGTTACTTTCCTTCTTCTCCATGCAAGAATGTTGTGACTGTGAGCCAATAAATCATGTTCTCCCACCTTCTTTTGAAAAAACCAGAAGAAGGAGCTCACAGCAGGGCAAGGGAGGCCAATGGTTCTGAAACTCATTCTCTTCTCTGCATCCAGATGTTGGCATATGAAGTTTGAAGGAAAGAAAGAGAGTGACTGTACTGAGTCAAAGCCAATGCCCTTCTAGCTCAATATCCAGCTTCTGACAGTGACCAAGATAGTCACCCCTGCCTTTCTCCAAGGGAACATACAGGCACTACCAGGCTGAATAGATATTTATGGAAGTGTGTATAGAAAGTTATACAAGAAGTATAATCAGAAGATGTCTGTGAAAATGCTGGCTGATTATGCTGTCCTGCAAGGGAGCAGATTTGTGGGTTGGTCTTTCTAGACCAGCTGATACAAATGTAGATGAACAAGTTTCAAGATTCTGAATTCCTTTAGCAGGGCGTGACAAGAAGGAGCATAAGCCAGGCTAAAAAGCAGATCAGATCTTGGTATTATATAACTATACGAATATATTAGACTGCTGGAGACAACAGGATAGTTGTGCCTGCTGAGCTGAAAAAAATCTTAAAAATGCAAAAGGTTGTAGGCATCACATATAAAAGAATAGCAGGAAAAACATAATGAGGCACAAAACCCATGTGTCTGTTCACTGTTTGATTTTTAACATTAAGTAGTTATGGATTTTAGTTTCCAGCTGGAGAATGAAATAATTCTGTATGTCTCCCCTGAGGCTGAGGACTGGGAGATTCGAGACATAGTTCTTTTATAGATCATTTGGGGGAACTCAATGCTATGTAGTGGTTGGCTAGCTTTGCTCATATAGTTTCCAGAAGGGCATTTAGTCACTAAAAGAATGCTTTAGGATAAGTATGTCTGGTTCCAGGGATTTTGATGACTCCACTGGGATAGGGGATTGATTTTAGTGTCAGTGGAGCTGCTCTGCTATTGTTTGCTTTTGTTACTTTGATGTGCTCTGGTTTAGCCATTCTTGTTCTGTGAGAATATTTCCTCTGGTGATGAATTTGGTGAGGTTAGGGGTATTTGAAAGTCAGCAAGAAGAATTCTGAAGACATTTCTTTCAAGTTATGCTTGTCTTTTAACATGTGATTGTTTAATGACTTTGAAGATTCCAATTTAGACAAGTTAAGACCTGTGCCATGCAACGTTAGCTGATTTCTTTTTGCCTCATAATACCTGGTATTCATGGCAATCCTTCAAAAATTCAGTCTCTTTCTCAGAAGCAGTATTCTTTACAGGTTTGTGGTCAGCTTTAGCTTAGCAAGATGGATGTCAGGAGGGATTTGCTCAGTGCACTTACAACAATATTGAAGGGTTTGTCTATACATTACAGCTTTTCAGGATGCAAAGTTGTTTGCTGGTGTTGTGGAAGTAATTCTGTTAGTTTGCAGGTTTTCGGTGTTCAGTAATTTATAGATTTGCTGTTATATTGTCAGCCATAGAGACTTGAATGTAGATATCAGTTTTATAGTATTCCAGAGACAGTTTGATGAAGTATTCAATTTTATTAAATTTGTAGTAGAAATTAGTGAAGTAGAAATGTGTTCCCGCTTAAGTATTATTTGGTGGTTGTATACACTGGTGATAATGCTTTCCGACTTTCTCTGTAGCAATTCTCATCATGCTGTGCTAAGGCTGCGATCCCTTTATATGTGTCTTTGGTGTTTTGGCAATTACCACAGATGACAAAATAAGTAGAAGTGCCTTGATCTTGCTAAAATTATTTGAGGCAGTGAAATTCTACAGTCATTAGATTGTTATAAAGATTTTTCTGAGAACAAAATTTAGGATTTTGGAGAGGATAGACTAGTGCCAAACCAGAGCTCTAGCTGTTTACATAAACTCAGATATTGACATGTTGAGTAGTATCCTTGTGGAGAGTACTACTATCAAGGCTGTTCATGAGTTCAGTATTTTTATGTTTGTAGGGAGAATATCTCTGTTAGTCAATTCCTCTTTTTCTTGAGTGTTTCATACTTGGTTTTAGTAGGATTTATTGCTCAGTGCTTAAATGTATTCTATTATTTTTCTGTAGTTGTTGGAATATGAGAACAGTTCTGTCTTGAATTGTTCTCTTTTAGAGTACAGTAAGTGAACTAAATAAATCCACAGGTTTTCTGACATCCTCCTGCATCGCATGATCAGATGGATATGATGGCCATAGAACAAGGTGAAAGACTACTGGCATTTTCCATGCAGAAGCACAGGACACAGATCTCTTGTACCTCTTGCCCTAAATTTAAGTCCATGTGTAAGTTTCTGTAAGTCCATGTGTAAGTTTCTGAAAGGAGATTAAAGAAAATAATTTTGGAATTCCAATTAAAATCCCTCAAATATCAGTGTGTGAAGGCAGAAAACACCTCCGCAAAAGAGAGGATATTGCCAGTGCTCTAGAGCGTAGTACTGCAGAGACTTCATGTACTTGTATGTGAGTGTTACCCTCTGCCCCTTACCCAAGAGAATGTGATCATGCTTGCCCCCTTTTTGTCATAAAGTTCTCCAAAAGCAGACAGATCTCTGTGTCTCCTCACTCTTTTTTGTACCCAGGCCAGTCCTCACAGACCTTGAGTTAGATATGCCCTAATTCTGAATATCTCTCGTTTTAACTTTTCTGCATGAAATGACTGACTGCCAAATATTACATCACATTCCTGCTGAACTGCCTAAGGAGGACACAGCATGCTGGCATGGGCAGGCATGTAGAGGTTAGACAGGACTGACCTTCTCATTCTTACCTTTCCAGTTCCATGCTGGCTACTTGACACTCAGTGAGCTGGATGGAGGTGTAGAGTTTATTGAGAGATATTTTTCTGAGAAAATCAACATCAGTGGAAGTCTACTTTGTACAGAAGGGAATTATGCTGTTTGTTCTTTATTCCTCTGGCTTGTCTTGTTGGTCTTAAATAGAAAGGGACTATCTATAATCAGTAGTCTAGCTCAAATGTATAATGACTAAAAGCTGTCCTCTGAGTTTGTTTATTTTAATCAACATGAGTAGTAACCCTCTCTTGCTGTCTGCTTAGAAAACCATCTTGCAGTTATTACTTTCACCTCAGAGATTTGACCCTGTGAATTGCCTAAATGGGACAGATGGAGGTTGTCTAAGGCTATGTTTCATCAGCCCTGTCCTTGGCAGGCCTCCCATAGACATCAGAGCAGACAGTCTGATGCTCTGTGTTTTTGTAAAAAATGAAGGAATATTGAATTTCATGAAAATGGTATTGACATATTTACACATGGAAAATAGACTGTCAGATTCAGTAATAAGGAGGTTGCTCTGACCTCATAAACCTTTTGCCTGAGAGGCTGTGAGAGATAGCAGCAGCTTACACAATGGAAGTACAACTTAAAGTGACAAGGTTTGCATAGAAAGAAGGGAAAATCTGAAATAATCACTTAACACTGATTGAGAGTCAGTCATGGGTCTTCATTTTTAGACTTCTTACCTGTATAATGTAAACTAACATCCAACATAACATTAGCATGGAGGTCTAGAAGTTCATGGTAGGTCCCCCTTTGTGATTGATCTCTTCTTTCCAGGTGCAAACAGTTTCTACAACTGTAAAGCTGCTAGATAGACATGTAGTGAGACAACAAAGCAAGAAACCTGTAAAGGCACAAAGAGCAGTGAGAAGAACTTGCTTAATCACTTTAAGTTGGTCAGATGGGCAATATCCTTCTCTTACAGCCACACTGCCTTTCTTTCTCAACACAAAGTCCACCAATGCCAATGGAAAACTTCCCATTGGTTTCACAGCTTCAGACTGGGGCCATAGAGACGATTTCTCAAAGCAAGAAACCAGTTTGGCCTCCTTTCTGCTGTCAGGCATTTAAGTTCAAAGTGTAAAAATTGTCCTAGTGCTCTGGGCCAGGTGTTCAGCCAGGCTGATGTGGTGCCTCTTGTTTGACATGTATATGAACTTTACAAGTTAAGCACCTAACCCTCAATACTTCTGATTGAGATTGTGTCATCTACTGCAGGAAATTATGGGAAAAGTGATTTTTTTTCTTTACAGTGATTTTTAAAATCAGACATAGATTTGAAATGTGTGAACTCTCATATTATACTAGGTACACATAGATCCATGTTTTTAAAACTACTGAGATCTCCTGTCATATATCTTATTCACCTTTTTACAAGGATAATCTGCACATCTTGAGCCTGATTCTTATTTATAATAAAGCTTCTTTCTACTCTGGTGGCTAATCGTTGTTGCCAGGCCTAAGAAAAATTGAGAATAGGTTATTTCCAGTTCATCCTTGAGCAAATTTTTATAGACTTGAGAAATGTAGGGTCTTCATCAGGAATGATGGAAAATAATTATGGGCTTTTACAAAACTATATTTCTGCTTTTTTCTATCTTTACTCTGCAAGTCATCTTGTCAATCTTACTGATTTCAGAGATTAAACATGAATGAATGAAGTAGAATACGGTGTGAAGACTTGTTGGTTTTTCAAAATCACTATCATATTCCAAAGTCATAAAATTGCTTTTGTATCATACTTTTCTGAGACCAGAGACACAGCAGGGGAACATGGTTTAAGTCAGGATCTGGTAATGGAATGCTACTCAGATGTCCTTCCCTTCCCATCTTCCAGCAGACAGAGAGCGCTGTAATATAAAAAACACAGACCCCTCCATTATCCAGTCTGTCAACTTGGTCTTACTCTTCAGAAGAAAGATCTTTGTGTTGAGAGAAGAAATATCAAGCGCAGATGTTGGGCAAGCTGGATAGCCATGTATGGCAAAAGAGTGAGAATGGTGCAGTAGCCCCTCTGCAAGAAGATGACCCTGTTGTGGTGGGTGCTTGTACCAGCATCCGGTAAACAGTATGTCCTCTGCATTCAAGTTCTGGCTGTTCATAGTAAGAAGAAGACTGGTGTCATGGATGAGTGTTTTAGATCACTTAAAGAATCACATTCAAAGATATTAACAAAAGTGATTTTAATGTGAGTTTGTAAAAATGCAACTTAACAAAGTTTGATGACAAGGTTCACTCTATTACTTACTACATGGTAGAAATATACAAAGGAAAATCAAGTCAGAATCAATTTTAAATTATTTATACAAAGACTGGAGATGTAAAAATGTAAAGGAAACCCTCCCGCTGAGTCACAAGGTTCAGACTGGACTTCCTTGTTTTCTAAATTCCTTCTCAGAGAGGAGTTTAGGTGCAGTTAGGTCCAATCTTAGTCCCAGACTCTGTCAACAGTTTATGTCTAATGGAATTAATATAAAGGGTAAGGAAAATATCCTGTTGAGTTATTATGCTAATTTGTTGGGGAATGAGTGATTATGGATCCTACACAATTTTGAGGTAGCAGCAATTTAAGATTTATTGACACTGTTGCAGTAAACTGCAAGATTAGGTTGAATGATTTTTAACAATACTTAATCATCAGCTAATTATAAGGGTGATTTAATGAAATTTGTTATAATCAACACTATAAAGTTTCTTAAATCAAACACACGCACACAAACACACACACACAAGAGCTATACAGGTTAACCTATGACAGTAAATTATTGGTACCAAATGATCTCTGAAAACTCTCAAAATGTAATTGTAGTAAATTACTCACTATTCTCCTTCATCAGCATTTATGATCTTGGAAACCTTTCTCTTCACTGACATCTGTCAGTTGACAATCTTGGAAAACTTTGTGAAATCTATTCTTCTAAATCCTCACAAAATCTGCTCTGAGAAGTGTCCCAACTCAGAGGGAGATACTGGATCACAGCCTGCTGCAATCCTGGAGAGCTCGAAGGGTCTCACTTAGGGTCACTATTTACAGGATCACAAGGTGATTTACTTTGGTCAGTATTTTGGCCATAATTCTTGTCAGGTAATTCTGGTACCTCCTAGAGTGGACTACAATCCAGGCTGAAGGAGTTACAGATACGGTTCCCAGACAACAGGAGTTCCAGGCATGGTTAGGGAGCACCTAATCATCCTAACTCATTGTCACGCAGCAAGAATTTTGAGTACAATTAGGGAGTGCCTAATTGTCCCAACTCACTGCACTTGTATAAAGGACAAGAGAGTGCCAGATCATCCCAGGTCACTGCACTTGTAACCGAAACAATAGCAAAGTGTTGGCTGGCCCTGACATTGCAGTGTGGTTCACAGGGTCTGCACCACCACAGCTGGGAAGAAAAAATTAAAATTAAAGGACATAAAATGTTTTGCCTCATCCCAAGATTATGTACATTTCTTCCACCTTGGCTCCTTCTACAACTATCTGACTGACTACAACATTTTTCTGTGCCTCATGAGGTTTCTCAGACTCCTTTTTTTATTGTCCTTTTCCTTCCTATGAAACAACTTTAAGGACCTCTTGTGCCAGGCTTTTCTTCATCCTTTAATTCTTCCAGTTATTTCTTAACTTTTTGTTATTTAAGATGCTTTCATATTTTTTTCTATGTTTTTTTTTTCTCAGCTCCTATTTTATGGCACCTCCCCCAAATCAGAACAGCTCATGCTGCCAGCTTCACACAGGTACACATAAATAGTTTTTTCTTTACAAATAAACAATCATGCACCCTATAACATTAACATTTAGGAGTGGCTGTACAATAAGCATAAACATACATTTAATGGGGAGGGGAACCTTTCATAAGACTCTTTTATTAGAGAATAAATCTTTACCATATTTAAGTGACTGTCTTGGGATTGATAAGGTGGTTTTGACTTGGATATGCATCTCAGTCTGTATCACTCCTAAACAGATATTGTAATTCTTTCCACATACATAATGAAATTCATTTTTCGCTTGTATCTGGTAGATGCCTGGTAACTACTTAGAAATCTTAAGTTCAGCAGTATCTTTACAGTATAGCAGTTAATAGACAAAATCATATATGTGATTTTGTTGTCTGATTCAGAGTGCTAATACTGTTTCCATGTCCTGTATGCATACTTCATATTGCATTTTTTCTAACCTGACACAGCAGGCAATAAGTTATAAACAGTCCCCAATTCTCAGTAGATTTTACTATAAAAAACATATAGGAGAAAACTGCCTGCTGCTTTTTTTTTTTTCCCCCAACACTAACATAAACCTTGCAAAGCACAAAGAACAGTTTTATTTTAAGACCGTGAAACAAAATGCAATAAACTAGAAGGCATAATGTGTTCCAGGGTTTGTAATCAATGCATCAAGCCTTGTTTATTGCTATAGCCCTTTTCAGTCAAATTTTTGTTAGCTTTCTCCTAATGGCCTCCAATCTGTGAAAATGTTTAAAAGCAAAAAGATACTGATATAAAAAAATCTGCACTTCAGATCTTCTTGTTGGGTATGTAGTTTCATTGGAATGGAAATTCTCTGAATGATAATGCCAGTTTTGGCAACGTTTTGGCTGATTTTGATGACTAAAAATTATAAGCTCATTTTACTTCCAAAAAGGCATAGCTGCTCACTGGTTTTGCACCTTGATGATGAGGTGGCAGATTGAAATATTTTGCTTCATAATGAAGATACATTTCAGTGAAGAATTACATCAAAAACACTTGGGGGAACACCTTCTCTATAAAATTGATACGTTCCTTTTCATCTTGAGGAAACAAAAACAAGTGTTAAGAGGGTTGCATTTCATGCAAGACGTGCAATGTAATTTTCATGCTCATACCCTTTCAGTAAGATACATGAATGCCCACTTTCTAGGACAAATTGTATATGTGTCCAGCTGAGGCCCTGAAAACATCAGTGAATTACAGTAGCATAAAAAATCTGCTTAAAAATATTTCTGAATATTCATCCATCTCTTCATGGGTTTTTTAGCTCTGACACTATAAATTGTCTGTCTGTCTGTCCTGCATATAAAGTGAGACCTCTTCCTTAAGTAACTACAGAGAGGAACACAAAATGTTGAGCTGATGTAAAGAAATACAGTTGTATTTCCTTGAAAGACAAAAATGGGCTTAATGTTGTTTCTCAATGTATTCTGGTCTGATCTCCAAAAGCAAATTTGTTTCCAAGCAATGGTGTAACAAGTAGATTTACTTGCTTATTGACATTGGACATCACATAGGGGCAATCATTTTACTTGGAGGCTACCCAACTGAATTTCTTGCTACCTTTAATGTCTGTCTTTTTTTGACTGTCTTCTGTTGACTAGCAAATTGTGGAGTATTCTCCTTGGACTTCAAAAATGCATTTGAAGCTAGGAGAGAAAATGATGCAGTGAACCTGTTAGGAACAGACTCAAATGACAGACAGTAATACTAGTTTTATTTCACCCTCTTTTTTTGAAGTGCCTTTCAAATTACTGGCCACATTCTTTCAGGATGAAGAGCTCTGTTGTACATCAGTCTTAGCAAGAAACTGGGAACCTTAAAAGTCCCACTAAGTACCTAAATATGTCTTAAAGCATGTCCCTGTTGGTCCTTTCACATGTTTTTCTGAATTTCTGCAATGCATATGACATGTGAGTCTACTTAGAATGATGCTAACAATAAAATCCATGTGTCTAATTTTGAATGTCTCTGTGGGACAGTGGGTTTTTTGTTTGCATCATTTAAAAAATGTTGGTGAATAATCAGAAAATATTAAATTATTAATAGTGGTTTTATTAGGAAATGCCAACTTGAATTTAGTAGCTGTGAATTGTACTCTGCACATTTTTCTTTTAAAAAAACACAACGCTTTTGCTGTTTTCTTTAATATTAATGCTCAGAGTATACTTCTCCCATATCACCAGAGTGGCTTGATACATACATTCCCACTTTCTTGGGCCAGCAGCTCCTAGGTAACAGAGATGGTACAACTTGCCCTCTTTTATACCTTCTTCTCTAGTTCAAGTGTGTTGGCTGGCACAACTCAGTGTGGGGGTCTTTCTGACAATGTACCTACATATTGTAAAATATAGACAGCAGATAAGATCCACAGGTTGTCAGAGAAACACAGAGCACTCCCACAAATCAATTGAGAGAAAAGAGCCACTTTATTAACTTCAACCATAGGTTCATTTATCCAGCAACCTGCTTCTGAAAGTGGTCAGTAGCAAATGTCTAGGGAACATCTACAAGAAATGCAGCATGCGTAGAGCATTTTTTTCTGCTGTTCCTACCTTTCTAGGGTGCACCGGTCTGCCATTCAGATAACTCCTTGACCAATAGGTGCATTTGAATCAGTGGGTACAATGATGATGGGTGGACCAGTCCTCCATCAATTTGTCTTACCCTGCTTTCTATTTCTCACTTCTCCTGTATCTTGTGACAATGAATTCAACAGATTGATGGTGTATGGTTCGGGAAATCTATTTCTTTAGTATTTATTTTTACATTTTATTCTCATTGTGTGCTCTCTAGATTTTTCAGCTTTGCTTCTAAACAAAAGATGATACTTGCACATTCTACCTGAAAGTGTTAGGAAACTCTCCTTTCCTTCCTAACCCTCCTATGTCCACAGAGATATATTGTCTGGTTTCTAAACAACCCTATCCCGGTTTATGAAGACAAGTTGACTGTTCTACTGTACCCCCATGTTGTTTTTTTTTTTTCCCTTCCATCTCCAAAAGTGTCAATAAAATTTCTTTACATGCCTAAAGAAACTGCTAGAGATTTGTTCACATTCTCTTTTTGTATAAGGAAGTGAAAAATTATGTTCTTCCTTGAACAATACAGTAAAGAGCACACTTATTGTTAATAAATGACTTCTGCTAGTTAGTATTATTCCACCAGACTTCATCGTTTTTTTCCTAAAAGCTGTCTTCACAACACGTCTCCTAGTTACAAGTAATCTTAAAAGGAAAAGGATTCCAAATTCCATTCCACATTATTATCTATAGATGTACTTTTTGGTTTTCTCTAACCAATTTTCAGCATGTGGAAGTTACAGAAGCTGTACATAGACAACTTCTGTATGAATTTAAAGCAGACAAGCAAAGCATGAACCTGAAGGTTGAATTTATTTTATTACCATATGAAAGAAAACTGAAATAAAGAGGCAAGGCTGCTACTTTATTTTCAAAAATAAAATTAAATGGCACAGAAGTATTCCCACAATACATCACTGCCTTGAAAGCACAAAGCCTTTTCTAGATGTGTGATAACAACTTCTGGTAATAAAAGCAAAAACCGTACTGTTTTTGCAGACGACTTTAAGCCATGGTCACCAGATATTAAAAATATAAAAAATCTGAAAATCCCCTATTGTGCTAACAAGTGGTAATTCATATGAAAACCACATTTTTCATTGTTATCCAAGACCAATTAATTTTCTGAAGCTAGCACACAGTGTCTCTGTAGGAGACGCAGTCAATGCCATTATAAAGTTATCCAAGACCATGACTCATTTCTTAATTATTCTTCTCTCAATACACAAAGAATATTCCACTACATCTTAAAAAAAGAAATAACAGAGAAGCAAACATAGGAAAACCTACTGTATTTCCCTATTATCTGTTATTGTGTGACCAGTCCTCAACTCAGAGTCCAGAGCAAAATCTACTTTACAAGGCCTGTTCAACACTGGTCTGGAATAGAGCTCTGCAAAACTTCTGTTGTAACACCTCCAAACCTAACCAGAGGCTAACGTTTCCATGAAATAGCAAGAGCTTTGGTTTGGGTGCCTGATGTAGGAAGTTTGTGCTCTGGGAAAGTAGATGCCAGGAAAAGACGGGCAGTCACAAAACTTCTGGACATGTTCAGCAGCTAAAACCAACCACTGCTCTGCTGAAGGCTGTAGAGTTCTACCAACTTGTCAAAGTGAAAGTTAAGCCCTTTTGTAAATGTGGTTGAAGCAAAGTACTAGGAGCAACCTTCTGGGGGAAGGAATGCATCTTCTAGGAGCCAAATCACCACCACAGTGTCACATCTGGTTAGCCAATGAAGAGAAGGGACTGGGTTTAAACAGGAACAATACTGAATTTGCTCTCAAAAGCCATGAGCGTTTCTAGTTCTTTCTGCAGAGAACTCTCTGATTTGCAAAGTTACAAGATAACAGGAGTGGAGATATCACACTGCAATAGGGGTTTTGGTTTGGGCAAAAATCCATGTAGTGTTAACTTGGCTTCTGAAAAGACAGCTTATTTAATTTGAATGTGCAAGTCACAGCCTCCTTCCTTTGCTGGCCTCCAGCTCACACACAGTGGGAAGGACTTAATGTAATTTTCAGGTACTCCTGGCTGAATAAATCCATTTCAAAGCAAAAGGTGTGCTCCTTTCATTTAGCAAGTTTACGTTACCCAATTTTTAATCATCTCAAAAGAGCAAGTTCTTAGCTACAAGGAAAGAGTGAACTGGGCCTGTCTTGTAATAAAATACCTCTCCTACACTTTTCCTTTCTCCTGCCCCTTCAGGACCAAAACAAAGGCAGGCAGGACACTCCAGAAAAGAGTGTTAGGGTGATGTACATTGGGAAACCAGATGGAAAACCTCTTCAGTTTTGAGTTTGCTATGGCAGAGCAAGTCATTTTGCAGTACAGCTATCTACTGTGAATTCTTAAGGCTCCACCATCATCACTGGAGCAAGCATAACAAGTTTCCTGTTGACATCAATGGAGCAGTGTCTGTTTACAGCTATTGGTAATTATTTGCTGTTCCTATCCTTTTATATTAGCCACTTCTATCTGCTGCACCTGTGGTCCACAGAGAATCATTGACTGCACTGAGGCTTGTGGTGGGGACTTTTTAATGTTTTGGAGAGATGCAAGCAGGGGAAATAGAGACCTAAGAAGACATTTGCCCCATGTAAATTGAATTTTGTATATAACATTATAAGAACTACACTTCTAGCTGAAAGGTGATTAAGACCTCACTTACTTGTTAGAAAAAGAAAAAAAAATGCAGTGTTTCTGCCACACTGGAGGGTTTGGCCTGCTTGATAGAACTGTGGTTGTTGCATGAAATAAGTTAAGTGCAGTAGTAACATCCCTGTAGTAATCCATGTGAATGCTGTGTTGAGGAAAATGAAGGTGTAGATTTTGCAGTTACCAAAATGCAGATTATGTAACCTAGTAAATTATTGAAAGTTAAAAATTACTTGAGAATTTACCATCTAAAATAGATTAAAATAAGAAAAAATGGTCATTTTAAACAAGTAGATATTTGGACATATGTCTTTCAACACAGCATTGGCCTAAGCTGTCAGGCTTCATTAAAGCAATTCAGAAAAGTCTGATTGTAGTAATAACAGAATATGACTTTTGCCTTTTGATTTTCACTGAATGAACTTGGCAACTTTGCATCAAAATTTCAGAATTGCCCATCACAAATTAAACTGGCAAATGTAACAAGAGTTAATTGAACTCTAGTCCCCCAGTGATCAACAGACTATAAACTCCTTGGTACAGAGCCATCCCTCCAATGTATTTAGAGTGTTCAGCACTTTAGTGGAGCAATATCAACTTACATCAACTCAGATCTGACCCCATAAGAAGGCACCAGAACCCCAAAAATGTCTTCAGGATCAGTTGTGCAATGCCATATATACTTAAATAAGATACACTTCTTGGTGCTATTAAGACCTCAGCCTTGCTCCAGCTTTGCCATTGCCAGTGTTCTTGGTACACAATTGAAGTGCTAAGGCTTGGACAACAGGTCCAAGCCAGAGTTGACCTATAGATGAATCCTGTATATTTTATAACTGATAACCATTGTGCTAGTAGGTATTGTACTAAGTTATAACAACCCACTTATGCTGATGTAAAAAGAGCTAAAGCATTGAAATACTGAAGCCTGAACAACAGGCACCAAGACGAAGCTGCGAACTTAGTATGTAATCATTAACAAAGTATGTAAGATCACTAGTGAAAGATGCAGCTTAGAATATAATCAGTAGTGAGGGCGAAATGCTGAGAGAATGTATCCAACTTCCCTTGTTTAGCCTTGTTCAAGGCTGAGAACCCACGTATTTGACCTTGTTAGAAACTCCCTTGGTTTCCACCCCCAAGCCCTGGCCAGGCTTTGGGTGGAATCCAACGGGAGAATGAAACCAGAAATTTTCCGCTCAAAACAAAGGTGCCAGCTATTCTGGCTTGTCGATCTCTAGTATATAAGGCTGGACCCAATCACAGCGACTTTGGATGCCTCACCTACGGATGGACGCATCGCGTAGGATTTCCCGCTTGCCAGGACAGGCTCTCCAAATCCTCGCTGCAACCGGGGCTCCCCAGCAACTGCAGATCTGGACATTGGTAACATATCCAAGCGGTGATGTATCTTTCTTAATCACTATTCTCTCTCTCAAGTAGTAATGATTTGATGCATTACCCTGTATTTTCATATTTGTTGCTTTAGGTGCATTATTCTGCCTTTTCTTACTGTATGTTTTCCGTATTACTCTGTTACATTATTTGGTTATCACCAGTAAAATACGCCTACTCTTTTCACTCTGGTGTCCGAGTTTAATTGGTATCCTTAATCAGCAAAACAACAATAAAAAGGAAACATTCATTTTCACACTTGGTGCTGAAGATGTCAGAAGCAGTCCTCAAAACCATTTGCTGCTCTCTGGGAACCTGAGCAATGGGTTGAGCCTTGAACAAAGAACAGAGGTTATTAGTCTTGTACTGTTGGAGTAAATGTAATTTCAACCTGGAGAGCAACAGTAGTGCAGTTCCAATGCAGAAAAGAGGCCTTACCTGAGGATGGGGAGTCCACAAGGATGATCTAGAGAAGCATACTTCAGACAGTAGCCTCATAGACACCAAGGACTGGAGCAAGAGTGTGGGCAAGACATTGCCATTTTACTTGGTGCAGGAAAGTAAGCCACTTTTCCCCTTTGTGTTTGCAACTCTGAACAGCCCATTGGATCTCAGAACAGGTGGATGTAGTCTCTGTGGGAAGTATATCTCAGTCCTGGTTTTCCCCCTATGATTATATGGTGCCCTAACAAAGCCTTCCTCCAAATCACACACATGCATACACATGGTGAAAGTGGTGTCAGTAGAGCTAATAGATTTGAAGACAAAACCTCTGTGAAAGAAAATACATGGGTTTTTTTGTGGGGGAGAGCTGCTGTTTCATGCTCTTTGCGATTCCTGGAAGACATCACTGTGTTGTTTACTTTTTATGTTTTATAGTTCATTCTTTCTTGACAGCTGAGCAAGCTAAGAATATGATTGCATTGAAATGGAAGCTGCCGTGTTGAGATTGTGGGGTGACTCCCTTGGCAGAAGTTGTGTACTGGCTATGCTCTTTCCTATGCCAGCCCATTGAAGGTCTGTTCCTTTACAGTTGAGGATGCAGTTGTGTTAAGTGACCTGGCCCTCCTGTAGACCTTCAAAAACTCCTCCATAGTGTCTTGGTCTGGACTATTCAGGCTACAACATGAGGTGAAAACAAGTTTGCTGTCTAAAGAACACCCTGCAAAACACATTTAAGGTCAACAGTATGAAATGAAAAAAGGAAATTTAACATTTACAGACATGACCATGAGACTCTCTGGGAGAAGTTAGTGGTAGAACAGCACTAATTAGAATTCTTATTAGTTTGCCAAAACAAGGGATATATGAGCAAAGAGCCATCTGCTGCCTCTAAAGTCAGTTTGAGAGGCTGGAGAAATAAAAAAGTACTCATAACATATCTCCTGTAATACCTTTTGTCTCAGAAAGAGAAGTGAAAAATAACCTCTCTCCTGCTATCGTGTTGGTGACTTCATCTGTTGGAGTTAACTTGGTGGGATTGGAAAGCTCTTCTGCAGTGGCTGGTGAAAGCCATGCCATGAGGTGAAAACATCCAGATGCAGCTTAGATCTGCAACAGCAAATAAGGATTCGGATAAAGGCAAAGCAATGTGCACCATCTCTGTTGTCTTTTGACAGCTGTATTGTGTGTCTACAAACAACGAACAACTCCAGCCTATCAGTGGAAGACTTTCAGACTAGATATAAAGAAGAAATTTTTTATAATGAGGGTGGTGAAACACTGGAACAAGTTGCCCAGAGAGGTGGTAGATGCCCCATCCCTGGAAAAATTCAAGGGCAGGTTAGACGGGGCTCTAAGCAACCTGATCATTGCACAGGGGTTAGACTAGATGACCATCAAAGGTCCCTTCCAACCCAAACTAGTCTATGATTCTATGATTCTATGTAACTGCTCTGCAAAGCAATGCTGTCAGGTTCATTTGGCAAACACAAACAGTGCTGCACAGAACCACAGAGCCCTAATCTGTCTACAGAAGTCAAATACATGTTTTAGGGTTGTTTTTTTGTTTGTTTTCCTGGCTTTTCCAAGGTCATCCTTGCTTTTTATTTTGACAGTCTTCAACCTAGAGCTGGGCTTCTTGCAGTCAGATATTGTCAGCTGTTTTTCAAAGCTCATATCATCACAGCAGCATGAGGGCAGCAGAGGTCTGGTCAGCTGGGTGTCAGGTCCACTCAATTTGAGCTGGAGTCCCTGAGAGATACAGACAGAACTGGTTAATGAAGATCTTGCTCGAGGTGGATGAGGCTTTTCATTGTGTGAAAAAAAAACCACACAAAATAAACACAGCTTTTATCCAACTGCTGGACTTTTCATTGCAAACAATTAATTTGAAACTGTATCAGCTCCCTCAGTTTACATCCATCTCAGAGTTGAACAGAGGGAGGGTTCAAATTGAAAACAATCTGTGTATTAAGGTGCTTGCACAGGAGCCCTGACTTTTCTCAGGACCAAAGACTGTATTTGAAGGAAGAGATCCACACTTCCAAAGAAATTAATGAAATTTAGCATATTTATGAGGAAGCTCAGATTGTATTACAAATTGCTCCAATCATCAGACTCAGAACTTCTCTGTTTTCATTGGAGCCTCTTTAACAGGTTTGTGGTCCTCTGGCACTTCTCAAGTTGTCAGTTTTGTGTATGTCTTCCTCCTCTAATAGAACTAGCCAGGAAATAAATTTTTGTCATAAAAATACTCAGGAAATTATCTTTTAAATAATTATTTCAATATAAAATAGCAAAGTAAGCATGGTTTGGGTTGGAAGAGAGCTTTAAAGGTTATCTAGTCAACCCCCCCCTGCCTTGGGTGGGGACGTCTTTCACTAGATCAGGTTGCTCAAAGACCCATTCAACCTGACTTTGAACACTTCCAATGACAGGGCATCCACAACTTCTCTGGACAGTGTCTCACCACCCTCACATTAAAGAATTTCTTCCTTATATCCAATACATATCTTCCCTTTTTGAGTTTAAAGCCTCTGCCCCTTGTCCTGTCACTACAGGCCCTGGTAAAACATCTATCTCCATCTTTCTTATAAGCCCCCTCCCTTTAAGTATTGAAAAGCCACAATAAGGTCATGCCAGCGTCTTCTCTTCTCCAGCCTGAACAACCCCAACTCCTTCAGCCTTTCTTCACAGGACAGCTGTTCCAGCCCACAGATCATATCCATGGCCTACTCTAGACCATCTCTCACAGGTCCATGTCTTTCTTGTGGTCGGGACCCCAGAGCTGGATGCAGTACTCTAGGAGGAGTCTCACCAGAGCAGAGTAGAGGGGGAGAATCACCCCCCTTGACATGCTGGCCATGCTTCTTTTGATGCAGCCCAGGGTACAATTTACTTTCTGGGCTGTAAGTGCACATTGCTGGGTCACATCAAATTTTTCATCCACCAGGTATCCCCAAGTCCTTCTCTGCAGGGCTGCTCTCAATCCAGTCATCCCTCAGTCTGTACGGATACCAGTGATTGCCCCCACCCAGGTGCAAGACCTTGCATTTGGCCTTGTTGAACTTCATGATTTTCACATAGGCCCACTCCTCCAGCCTGTCAAGGTGCCCGTGGATGGCATCCTTTCCCTCAAGCACAACAACTGCACCAGTCAGCTTGGTGTTATCTGCAAACTTGCTGACAGCGCGCTCAATCACACTGTCTATGTCATTAGTAAAGATATTGAACAGTACTGGTCCCAATAAGGACTCGTGAGGGACACCACTTGTTACTGATCTCCATTTGGACACAGAGAGTTTGACTGCAGCTTTTAGGATGTGGCCATCCAGCTAATTCCTTATCCATCAAATAGTCCGTCCATCAAATCTATATCTCTCCAATTTAGCAACAAGATGCTGTGTGGGACCGTGTCAAAGGTCTTACAGAAGTCAAGGTATATGCCATCGGTTGCTCTTCCCTTATCCACCAAAACAGTCACTCCATTATGGGAGGGCCACTAGGTTTGTCAGCCATGATTTGCCCTTTGTGAATCCCTGTTGGCTGTCTCTAATCCCACCCCCCTGTCATCCATATGCCTTGACATAGCTTCTAGGAGGATCTCTTTCATGATCTTACTGGGCACAGAGGTGAGGCTGACTGGTCAGTAGTTCCCAGGGTCCTCCTTTTTACCCTTTTAAAAATAGGTGTGATGTTTCCCTGTTTCCAGTCATTGGGGACTTTACCATTTTTCAAATAAGATAGAAAGTGGCTTAGTGACTACATCAGCCAGTTTCTTCAGTAGCCTGAAATGCATCTAATCAGGTCCTATGAACTTGCGTATGTTCAGCTTCCTCAGGTAGCCTCAAACCTGATTTTTTCCAATGATGGGTGGAACTTCATTCCCCCAGTCCATGACTTGAGATTCAGGGGCTTGAGGGATGTGAGAAGAGCAGTTGACAGTGAAAACTGAGGCAAAAAAGCTGTTGAGTACCTCAGCCTGTCAGTTGTCACCAGATCCCCTGTCTCATTTATCAGGGAGTTACAACTTCCTTTGTCTTCCTTTTCTGATTAATGTACCTGTAGAAGACCTTCTTACTATTCTTCACATGCCTTGCCAAATTTAACTCCACCTGTGCCTTAGTCTTCCTGATCTCTCCACTCCTGGGCAGTATCCCTATTCTCAGGATGTATGTTCCTTTTGTGTCTTATGCTTTTCTCTCTTGTGTTTCAGTTTGACCAGGAGGTCCTTACTCAGCGATGCTGATCTCCTGCCTTGTTTGCCTGATTTCTTACTCATAGGAATCAAAAGTGTTTGTGCTCTAAGAAAAATGTCTTTGTATAGCTGCCAGCTCTCTCCTGCTCCTTTATCCCTGAGGGCAGTTTCCCAGGGGACCTCATCTGCCAGTTCCTTGTAGTGCTAGGGCCTGAATAATAGGCCATGAAATAAAATAGACCTCTAGATGAACCTCACAGCCAAATGTTATCCACAAGAGATCTCTTGGTGGAAAGTGGGGGACATCAACTCTGAAGTGGCACTGGGAGTTATTGTACATGTATCTTATGCACAGTTATCCTTGTAGGCCAGACTCTCCCATGACATATCTCATCATGAGATACAGAGTTGAGAGGAAGAGAGATTAGATTATGAGATGTCATGGAGACAAAATCTAGCCTTTGTGACCAAAGCTCCTGTGAAGCTCCCTGTAGTACTTCAGAAAAGATCTATATGGAAATTAGCTGAAACAGTCAATGTTGTCTTTTCTCAGACTCATGACTGGGAGGGGGCAGTGCTTAGCAATGACAGGGGCTGGGAACAAGGTCTGCTGTGTGTTTCAACCATTCTGTCATCACAGAGAGGACCTCTGAAATACTCAAGTCATGGACACAGACAGAACTTGTATGGCCAGTGAAGGGATCACATCACTTTCTAAAAATGAAAGCCTTCTGTCACTGTCATAATTGACAATGTACTTGAAATTGGCCTGGCTGTATTTAATCCTTATTGGTTTCCCCACTCCTCATTTTTAAATTGTTGGGTTTGCCTTTTACACTAAAGCTAAAGGCACTTTGAACCTTGCACTTTGCACAGTGAGTTATGAGACATTTTAAATTGGGGTGTATTGAGGGATAGTTTACCTCTGGCTCTCACAGATTTGATCTGAGATTTCTTCCATAAGCTGCAGCAGAGTGAGAAATTTGCAACTTAAAAGGATTGAGTTATATTTATGTTCTGACATAACCTCAACTGTAATAGACTGAGAAATGTTTTATCTCTAGCATTTACACTTTGCTCTGAGATTTGCACCTTTTAAAGGGGACTGAAATTACTCTGCACTTGTAGTTTTTCTCTCTCTTGAGAAACAACTTGAGTTTCTGAAATCTTAGATGAGTGGCACTTTGAGGAAATGTTAAAAATTAATAATATGTGATTCTTTATGGAACAAATAAGATACTGACCTCTTTTTATTCAATATGCACCAATAGAAAGAGTCACCTGGAAAGGGAAATGCAGAACAACCTTAACTTGAGGGATGGTGTGCTAGCGAGGTCCTTCGGTCTGCTGTTTCAGGGAAGGTAGGGGATGGATATCCATGCACCAGTAAAGATGCAAGGGTTATTGATGTGTTAGAAACCACGAAAGTGCACGAGAACGGTCACATAGGAATTAAGGCTTCTCCCCCCCCCCGAAAGGTGGTGGGATCAACAGCCCAACTGAAGTGCATCTACACCAATACATGCAACAGGAGGAGCTGGAAGCCATTGTGCAGTAGGAAAACTATGATGTTGTTGCAATCACAGAAAAACAGTGGGATGACTCACACAACTGAAGTGTTAAAATGGATGGCTATAAGCTCTTCAGAAGAGATAGGCAAGAAAGGAGAGGTAGACCTGTATGTTAGGGAATATTTTGAATGTCTAGAGCTTGATGATGGTGATGAAAGGGTCAAGTCTTTATGGGTAAGAATCAGGCAAAAGGCCAACAAAGCAGATATCATAGTGAGAGTCTGTTATAGACCATGCAACCAGGATGAAGAGGCAGATGAAATATTCTATAAGCAGCTGGGAGAAGTCTCACAATCGCTAGCCCTTTTTCTCATGGGGGACTTCAACTTGTCAGATGTCTGCAGGAAATACCATACAGTGGAGAAGAAACAGTCTAGGAGGTTCCCGGATTGTGTGGAACATAGCTTCCTGACACAGCTGGCGAGTGAGCCAACTAGCGAATGTGCCCCAGCGGACCTATTGTTTCCAAACAGATAAGGACTTATGGGTAATGTGATGATTGGAGGCTGTCTTGGGCATAGTGATCATGAAATTATAGTTTTTGATACTCTGAGAAATAAGGAAGGGAGCTGGCAGAACTGCTACCTTGGGCTTCCGGAGGGCAGACTTTGGCCTGTTTAGGAGTCTGGCTGACAAACTCCATTAGGAGGCAGTCCTGAAGGACAAAGCAGTCCAGGGAGACTGGACATTCTTCAAGAAGAAAACATTAAATGTGCAGGAGCAGGCCATCCCTATGTGCTGAAAGACAAGTCGATGCGGAAGAAGACCAGCCTGGCTGAACAGAGAGCTTTGGCTGGAGCCAGGAAAAAAGTAGAGTTTATGAACTCTGGAAGAAGGGACAGCAACTCAGAAGAACTACAGGGACATCATGAGGTTATGCAGGGGGAAAATTAGAAGGGCCAAAGCCCCAGATAAAGGTTAATTTGGCTACTGTGGATAAAGACAATAAAAAATGTTTTTATAAATTGAACATTTTACAATAAACAGCAAAAGGAGGGCTAAGGAAAATCTAGATCATTTATTGGATGTGGGGGGGAAATTTAGTGACATAGGATGAGGAAAAGTCTCAGGTATTTAGTGCCTTCTTTGCCTCAGTCTTTAATGGTAAGACCAGTTGTTCTCAGGGTACCCAGCCCACTGAGCTGGAAGACAGAGACAGGGAGCAGAATGAAGCCCCCATTATCCAAGGGGAAATGGTTAGTGACCTGCTACACCACTTAGACACACACAGGTCTATGGGGCCAGATGGGATCCACCCAAGGGTATTGAGGGTGCTGGCAGAAGCGCTCACCAAGCCACTTTGAAACACTTATCACCAGTCCTGGCTAACTGGGGAGGTCCCAATTCACTAGAGGTTAGCAATGTGATGTCCATCTACAAGAAGGGCCAGAAGGAGGATCCAGACTCCAATTACAGGCCTGTCAGTCTGACTTTGGTACTGGGGAATGTTATGGAGCAGAACATCTTCAGTGCCATCACATGGCACATATAGGACAACCAGACAATCAGTCCCAGTCAGCCTGGGTTTATGAAAGGCAGATGCTGTTTGATTGACCTGATCTCCTTCTATGACAAGGTGACCCACTTAGTGGATGTGGGAAAGGCTGTGGATGTGTTTACCTTGACTTTAGTAAGGCCTTTGACACTATTTCCCACAGAATTCTCCTGGCAAAACTGGCTGCCCATGGCTTGAATGGTTGGATGGCTGGGCCAAAGAGTTGTGGTGAACAGAGTTAAATCCAGTTGGCAGCCAGTCATGAGTGGTGTCCCCCAGGGCTCAGTTTTGGGTCCACTCCTGTTTAACATCTTTATTGATGATCTAGACGAGGGCATCAAGTACACCCTCAGTCAGTTTGCAGATGACACCAAGTTGGGTGGGAGTGGTGATGTGCTTGAGGGTAGGGAGGCTCTGCAGAGAGATCTGGACAGGCTGGATTGATAGGCCAAGGCCAACTGTATGAGGTTCAACAAGAATAAGTTGCAGGTCCTACACTTGGGTCACAACAACCGCTACAGGCTTGGGGAAGAGTGGCTGGAAAGCTGCCTGGCGGAAAAGGGCTTGGGGGTGTTGGTCAACAGCCAGATGAATATGAGCCAGCAGTGTGCCCAGGTGGCCAAGAATGCCAGCAGCATCCTGGCTTGTATCAGAAACAGTGTGACCAGCAGGACCACAGTGTGGCCAGGGAAGTGATCATCCCCCTGTACTTGGCACTGGTGAGGCTGCACCTTGAATACTGTGCTCAGTTTTGGACCCCTCCCTGCAAGACAGACATTGAGGTGCTGGAGCATGTCCAAAGAAGAGCAATGCAGCTGTTGAAGGGTTTAGAGCACAAGTCCTGTGAAGAGTGGCTGTGAGGAACTGGGGTTGTTTAGTCTGGAGAAAGGGAGGCTCAGGGGAGACTTTATCACTCTCTACAACTACCTGAAAGGAGGTTGTAGCAAGGTGGGTGTCTGTCTCTTTTCCCAGGTAACAAGTGACAGGGCAAGAGGAAATGGCCTCAAGTTGCACCAATGGATGTTTAGATTGGGTGTGAGGAAAACTTTTTTCACTGGAAGGGTTATCAAGCACTGGAACAGGCTGCTCAGGGAAGTGGTTGAGTCACCATCTCTGGAGATATTGTTGTGTGATGTGGTGCTTAGAGATATGGTTTAGTGGTGGGTTTGGCAATGTTAGATTTACTGTGGGACTCCATGATCTTAAGGGACTTTTCTAACCTAAATAATTCTACAACTCTATGATTTTGTCAGCAGTCTCCATCTTTGCAAAATCTAGAGCTTGTTCATTCTGCCATAATTAGTTTTGATAAGACAATGACTTGTATTAAATGAAAACCAACTGAATCTTGTGATAATTTTACTATAATAAATCAAGATGTGCTGGTCAATATTTCAGGAGCTATATGTCTCAGATTACCTCGTAAATATGCACAGAGGAAATGAAGACATGGATTATAGAAGGTGATAAATGACCCCAGGAAAATGTTGATGTAATTCTGACACAACACTGAAAACTAGAAAATGGTGAGCATTTTCTTATTGTCGAGTCTGCATGTAGTAATGAATGTGTCTTCTTCTTTTACACATGCAACATTTGGAGAGAGCAACATAGTGTTTAATAGAGGGTGTAATTAAGGATAAATCAAGTAATCAGCAATGTTAGTTGCTTGTGTGCACCTTGGAGCTCTGACAAAAATGCACACATAATGCAACTTGCTTTTCCCTGTGGTGTTTTCAGGAGCTTAAAATAGCTCTGACTACTATTTTAAGACTTGAAGGATGCTGCAGGGATACACATAATTGTCTTACAATCCACAATTTTGATCACCAATTTTGATCAACCTGTGATTACAGCAGCAAAATAATTAGTTCCTGTTAACAGCAAACAGTGGACATTTTTCTAGATTAAAGCTGTTGGCATAATACAGAGCTCCTGCTTTGGCACGTATGTGTGGGAAATATCTTAAATTCCACTTCAGTTTGGGTCACTTGCCCCTATCACCTTTCTATGTTCAAATAAATACCAAAAGCTGTGATAATTAGGTGTCTTATCACCACTAATGCTGCAAATCTGGGTTAACTGGATAGGTGGGGTAATAGACCACCTGACTAGAAATGGTGACAAAGCATTCATTGTCACTTTGCTAATGTCTGTCATAATTGTGTCCAGAAGATAAGAAACATCATGAAAGAGGAGGGAGAAGTGCAAAGGCCAAAGCAGAAGCCCCATGAGAATCTCCAGTAAAGATTGGCTGTATCAAACATCCACCATAGGAACCATACTGCAAAGATGGACTGTGCAAATGAAGGGTTTTTCAGGCTTCCATGGTTGAGAAGGGTTATCTGAGAAGGATTATCATTTGATCAGGCACTCTCATGCTGTCCCACAAAAACCTCTTATCTTGGGCAAATCCACTTGCTTCTTTCATGCTTCAGGTTTCCCACATGTAAAACCATGGAGTTCTTCATCTATGATGTGAAGGTTCATTAAAGTTTTATGCAGACAGCCCCAGCCTTTTAAAGGAATTTCAGCTCTCTGGGAAGTGATCAGGACACCAAAATAAGCTGGATTTTAGTCTGAAGGCAGAAAATACCTACAAAAGGCTTATTTGCAGTCATGTCAGTCATCTGGGTCAACCAAGAACAAGCTGCTCAATAGAACAAGTGGTTGGTATAAGGAGCACTGTTTGTGCAGAAAGCAACGAAGCCGATGATCATCCTATCTGACCTTCTCTTTTGTTCAGAGCAAACGTTATTGAGCCTTGGTTTGTTTCCAGATTGCTGAAGGCTTTTGAGAACCCAGCTCCAGTTGTGAATCAATGGGATGTCATGAGTCCGAGTATGTGGATCTAGGTTATGGGGAACTTGCTTGATTTCAGGAAAGCAGAGCAAACCCAGATGAAAGTGGCAGTCACCAAAAATAACTTGAGATCAAGAAAAAGAGAGTACAGAAGACAGAGGGGCAACTGCAGGAAATTGGAGACATTCATGTACACATGCCAGCAAAAAAAAGAGAGGGAGAACCTTACTGCAGGGCGGGGCTTCTGTGGAGATGAAAATGCTAAGAAACAGAACAAAGATGAGAGAGGGTCTCCCATGATTGGGAGGAAAATTAGTTCTGGTTGTTTAAAACCAAAGACTTGATTGGGATTTGTAGAATTTCTAGGGAAATTATGCCATCACAGACAGTTGTGAGTCCTTGGAGGGTGCCAGAGGGAACTTGTTTTGGAAGGTAGAAATTCCAAAATGAAATGGCCACTTTAGATTTACTACTAATTAACCGGGAGGAATTTACAGTGGATCCAAAAAGAACAGGTAAGTAGGATGAAAGCAATCATGGGGATTTACTTCATTGCTTTAAAGAGAGGAAAGTGCAAGATAATTAAAGTTAAGCTTAAGGAATTGGTAAAGGACTTAGGAAAAGCTATTAACTCTGAAGAAGTCAATGGCAAATTGTTCAGAATGGAGAAGTACATCTATAGATTGTTGTGGCTACAACAAGAGGTCTTCTGTGACCTAAAAATGAGAAAGGAATTGGACAGAGTGCAAAAATAAGGTTGCACACTAGATAACTATAAGAAGAATGCAAGCATGAAGGGATCATAGCAGAACACTTGCACAGAAGAGAGTTTCTATTAGGAAGGGAAACTAAAGGAGAGGAAAAGGTTATAGAGATATACTGGGAATGAGAGAAAATCAAGTTCAAATATGGGACAGAAAAACTTCTAAGATTTTCAAGAACTGTTTTTTGATCATCAGGGATTCACTGAGAATCATTCATCTTGCCTCAAAAGAGGATTGGACTTGGAAGATCCTTGCAAATTTCCTTATAGTTCATCTTTCTCTGATCTGTGTGGCAAGGCAAATCAGGATTTTTGCTATTGAATCACAAAGCAGCAGTAATTACACCACCATTCTTTTTACAAATTAAGTCTTTAATGACTTTTAAAAAGATTTATTTGATTCTGAAGATAGCAGTCCTTGACTGAATAACAAATTTCTGAAAGCATAAATCAGTATGCTCAGTAAAAGATCCTCATTTTTGAGGGAGGGCAGGACTCATAGTTTTGAACAGAAAATTCTGATCAGGTCAGATGTGAATGTGAATTAATGCCTGTTGCTGGTTGTCAGCAGTTGTGTGACAATTGGCTGCCATTCACCCATTTCCAAAAGTGCTTCAGAACATAAAGTCCTGACAGTGCCCAGTGGAAAAAATTGTGTGCCCCAAACCTTGAGTTTCTCCTGCTGAGATCATTGGGTTATTTAATTCTGCTTCTGCACACATTGCTGCAGCATTTGATCTTTTCCATGGCATCCTTTAACAAATAACTTTTCTCAGTTGCTATGAGGAAAACAGCCACTGGCTTGCCTTTCATGTCTTTTGCCAGTTTTCAGTCATCTGTATCATACTAAATTATGTCTGTATCAGCCCTCCTCTCTGTGCCTATTTTCCCTCTTTGGAGAAGCATCTTTCCTGTCTTCTTGGATGTCTTTGGGTTTAAATACCTAAATATGTCTAATCTTGTAATCAAATGAGCAAGATTTTCATTCATAACTACTCATAAAATTGGAGTTTCCTAACAAAGTGAGTTTGATTTTGGACCTTTCCCCCCATGTAGCCTCTAGCTCAGGACTTCATTTTGCAGACATGTTTAATCAATCTCTCTTTAGTGCTAATTCTGGTCTACATAATATCTCTTTTACAAACACAAGGCAATCAGTAACATTCCACAAGTGCTGCCTCTGCAAGGCAGCCTTGATTTTGCTGCAGTTCTCCCTTATAAACCTCTTGGTTGATGCTCATCCTTCCCTTCTTCCTACAATAAGACCTGCAGCAAAAAGCTTCACTCTCAAATCTTTGTTATCAGGTAGGAGTGATTTTCTTTATGAGTGTGGGGTTTGGCGGGGGGGGGGATAATTTTTTTTTTCTTTTTAATAAAGCTGCTTACCAGTTTTTGGCCTTGATATTTGCCAAGAAAATCAACATTTAAAAATCTCCAAGTCCAAGAAGCTTAAATAATTGAACCTGTAATTCAAGCAACAAGATCAAATGAAATTATTTACTGGAGGTCAAGCTAATGGAATAAGGAATTTGGAATATGGCCTGTCAGTGCAGAATCTTCTAAGTATTTCAGTTCTGGAGCTGAAGTGCTTTGGATGTGTAAAGTCATTCTGCAGCAGTAAAAAACTGTAAAAGCATCCCAGTCAGGCTGTGATCTGATTTGTATAAACAGAGAAGCATAAAATAGCTGCAAACATCCTATCAGCTTAATTATGTAGTTATTTAAATGCTCATGTACATGTTCACACATGAAGATGTATCACACACACAAATTCATATTTTACTCAACCTTTTAGAAGATACTTACAAATATTAGTAAATAAATAGAATGGCATATAAAAGTGCTACACAGCAAGGATGGTAGGATGGTAATTAGTTGGACAAACTAATTGTCCCACCGAAGTGTGACAATCTAAGAGTAGCCTTAGTCCTTGAGATAATTCCTCTCTTCACTGCATCAAAATTGTTCTTTTCATTTCATTACAACCTGTTTTTCTCCTAAGTGTAGCCTATGTATTGTGTTTCATTGCGTTTTTTAAGTGTGAGAAGATTGAAGTGTTTTATACTGTTAAGGTAATTTGAATCAAAGAAAAAGAAAAGAATACCTTAAAAGACATTTCATGTATTTTAGCTTAGAGTCTAATTAGCAGGTTTGCTTGGAAATTCTCTGAAAAATAGTTCTGTCCTTAGAGAGAAAATTCTGTAAAGCTGAAGGAGATGCACTTTATTATGTATCAGTAATACAGTGGTTTACTCCCTGGAACAAGAACTGAGTTTGGGCCCAACTAGGGAGCTGGCTTGAGTACCTTCATACTGAAACCTCCATGGGAGTAGGCTGATCTGGGTGTGCAAGGAGACTTTTTTCCTTACTAGATACAGTTAATTTCTATCCTCACAATCAATGCCAGTGTGGTTTGTGCCTTGAACCACATGAGTTTACAGTCTCTCTCTTGTATCCCATTGCTTCATATTCTCTGAACATTCTTAGTCCTCTGGGATTACTTTATAAATGAAATTCCCAACTACTGCTTCTGCAATGCCTGCACCAGCATTACAAATTTCTTGTTGTAGCTCTTCTACAGCTTGCCAGATTCTTCTCCTATAGGTATCTCATGCTGTGACTCCCATGACATCTAATTTATTTCTTACTTTTTAATAACCCCTCTCAAATGCCTTTAACTTCAATTGCTATTTGATCTAGAATTATTGCTACTATAACTTCACCAAAGTAGTATCCTGGAGCTCTGAGGCTAAGATCTGTCAAAAACAGGCATTCAATACCACCCTTTTTGCTACTGACTGTTGTACAACAAAAGGCATAATATGCATTTGTTTTTTGAAGTGAACTGTGTATCAGACTTATTGCATCCATTCTACTTTTCTCCGATAATGTTTTGTAAATAGATGTATTATAACTAACTGACCAGGCAACTTTGAAAGACAAGACTTTTTGCATGCTGGCTTTTCAGTGTTACTCACTGCTGGGATATGCAGCTGAAATATCTGTTTAGAAGTTCACCAACTATCTATCATAGTTTTTACCATTTTCTTTGAAGCTGGAGGCTTCATTTTACCCATAGCAACACAGCTGTTCTATCTTAGCCTCTGCTGAGCCTTTTTAATTGTATTTGTTGGTTTCTGGTGGGCTAATAGTATCACTAGTTGTGTTCTGAAAACAGTATTCACTCAAAATAGGCTTGTCCAAAGTAACATGGTGCTTGTTCTTCAATGCTAATTGGACAGAGTTTATGTTGCTGTAATTGGAGTTTCACTCACAGGCTACTAATGCTAAAAGGCACTATTGATTATAGATTTCAGCGAGCTTTTGACCTGGTGTTCTATCTTTTTCTCACATATTTGCAACCTGTATAGTTATCAAACACTTAAATTAGAACAACATCTTCTCAACAGTTTCTAGAAGTGTGAAGGCAGTAAAAGAGGGTTGGGGGAAATAAAGCAAAAAAAGACATTATGACTTCTATGTGCACAGGAGTTGGGAACAGCAGCTGCCATTCATAGTGACAGGCAGCTGCAATCATACCACATTTTATGCTAGTTACACATGTCAATCTCTTCCAGTTCATTATGGATTTTAATGTTTAATTAGATCAACAATTAATTAATCATTAGAGATGAGTGAAATTCAGAATTTCTATCCTGTGAGAAATTCCTGTATTTCAATGTGGATTTTGGTGCCACATTGATGTGACAGGATCATATCACTCAAGATGGGGGACCAGGCTTGTGATATGGAGTCCTTGGGAGTCAGCCATATGTCCTAACTTACATCTAATGCTTGAATACAGAGTGGATATTGCACTAATATCAGTCTTCAAAATTTATTAGCTATGGGAGCTAAGAGGGAACGTTTTGCTCCCTATGAACAGGAGTTTAACTTCCGAGATCATTTATTCTTTTACCTCCATCTGAAGCTCTGTAGTCTGATTGTTTTTGTGACAGAAATCAGATTAAGATGGTGTTCTTCGGGATCACCAGTTGTCCAGTGGCTGTCCAGTGGCTCTTTGTTTGCTGTCCTACTTAAAACAATTACTGTATTTGGGGTTAGCAATAGTCCTTTTGCTCTCTTCAGTAATGGCTTAACCCCAGCTGGCAACTAAGTCCCGCTGCTTGCTCACTCCCCCCTGGTGTGATGGGGGAAACAATCAGAAGAGTAAAAGTGAGAAAACTTGTGGGTCAAGATAAAGACAATTTAATAAGTAAAGCAAAAGCCACATGCGCAAGCAAAGCAAAACAAGGAATTCATTCACCCCTTCCCATCAGCAGGCAGGTGTTCAGCCATCTTCAGGAAAGCAGGGCTCCATCACACATAACAGTTACTTGGGAAGACAAATGCCATAACTCCAAACATCCCCCTCTTCCTTCTTCTTCCCCCACTTTTAAATGCTGAGCATGACATCATATGGTATGGAATATCCCTTTGGTCAGTTGGGATCAGCTGTCCCAGTTGTGTCCCCTCCCAGCTTCTTGTGCACCCTTCAGCCTACTCACTGGTGGGGTGGTGTCAGAAGCAGAAAAGGCCTTGACTCTGTGTAAGCACTGCTCAACAATAATTAAAACATCCCTGTATTAACAACACTGTCTCCAGCACAAATCCAAAACACAGCCCCACACTAGTTGCTATGAAGAAAATTAACTCTATACTAGCCAAAACCAGAACAGAAGGACAGGCCGCTTCCTGAGACTCTGGGACTTGTAGTAACACCATGTCTTCCAAGAAGGACCCAAGGCTGCTGGCAATATCTCAGTGTCTTGCGATTCTTTCATCTGGTGTAATATGGCTGTGGCTTTTGAAGATGATGTTTGATGGACTTCCAAGTTGTCTGTTGTCCTGTGTCTGGAGGGACTGGATGAACCAATAACCCTGACAAATGTGCTCTCATGAAAAATTGAAGCTTAAAAATCACCTCTAATAAACATGAACCAAGAGCCCAAGAAATGGAGAGCATGAAGTAATTTCTTCCTGGCTGCTTAGTGTCTCCCCGCAAATGCCTGATGAGCCCCACCAAGGCAGGAATGCAATCACCTGCCCAGGTGTAACTACATAGGTGAAACTATGACTATGTTTAACTGAGAAAAAGCAGAGAATATTTCCAGGAGTTCTGGGCTCAGTGAAGCCCTGCCTTGCTGGAGATCTGTGTCCTTGCTTTGGCCTATCTGAGTTTTCTGCTACTAAGAAATGGTTGAGTTCAAACTGCCTTTCTCCAGGTGAACATGTTTTCCTCTGCCTGGCTGCCCATTTTCCATAGAATTTATAGAAACTTTATATTCTACTTCTCCATCAAATCTGGTTGATTTTGGACAACTGATTCTGAAGTTACAAGAGAGGGAAAACTGATGGAGGTGAGTCACAGAAGCCCTGTTTCCTGGAGAGAAGGATAAACAGAAAACAGGCTAAAAGAATCCTTCACTCTGGTACCTATGACTCTTGCTGTGAATGTCCATAATGAATAACATGATGCAGTAAGGAAATGGCTAGAGAAGTGTAGGAAAAGCTACCTCCACTGTCAAGCTGTCATACAACAGTCAGACTCATATGCAGTGCCAGATAAGAGTGATACAAATTATTATTAGAAATTGCTGTATTGAGATATAGCTACCAGGAAATACTTGGGTATCATTTGGCTACACAGGCCCAGGTTCTTACCTATGTACATAAAATGGTAACTTATGGTGAACTGTACAATTCATTTCTGTGGGAGAACCTTTTCTGTTTGCACTGGCGTGGTGGTGACGAAGCCACCTTGGTGACCTATGGTGATTCATATTGGCTACGTAGAAATAGGGATTTTTGCATACAAATAAGTATATATTTGGGATATCAGCTATGTGATTTACCATATCAGGATGTTGCTTATGGTTGTGTTACTTGGAAATTCTAACATCTTGTTCTTTGCTTTCTGGGATTTTGTGTGATGTTGGCCTCTATATTCATATTCTGCCTCTTAATCTCCAGAAGAGAGGCAGTGATCCAGTGGCTGAGACATGCAGTGCCTGCAGCTCTGAATGGGTTCATGTGATCATAGCTAGCAGTGCTCTGGAAAGTCAGGTATTTGAAGAAATAGGACAGTACTACACATCCTTTCCTGCTCTGTTTCCAGTGCTAGATATTGGCAGCCCTATTCCCATTCTTTAGAAGCTCATTTGAAAAAATAAACCTCAAAACTGAAAAATCCAGAAAAATTCCAGCTACCTTTGACAGTCTGCCAAGGCCCACAGTCTTAAAAATCCCTAAAGGTAATACTGCTGAAAAGTATGCAAGTTTTAAGATACTAAAGCAGAATCAGAGTGCAAGTTTGGCCTGAATTATTGCAATATTTTAAACTCCTGTTTCACAGCTGCTAGCAGCCTCCTACCAAGGACAACAGGCCTTCTGCATCTGGTTGAGGTATTCAGCTGCAGGTACACTGGAGTGCTCCTAGCAAACAATCAGCATTGTATTTAAATTTCTACTGAAAATTAGTTTCTTCCTCTTCATGTGCTCCCTCTTGCCACTGAGAAGATTTAGTATTCTATGAGAGAGAGGGGGAAATTACATTACTTCAAGAAACAAGATTGATAGGCCTAAGGAAAAAAAAAAGAAGATTGAAATTCTCAGCTGTTCTCCAAGGCAATTAAATTCTAATTGCAGGAAGTGCCTTGTGTTGGACCTGCAGGTTGCACTAGGATGGACCTATAAGCTCCAAAAGGGACACACATGACTGTAGCACATATATTTATTGCTTTAGGCAGCCCTGTATCGAGTGGGCACAACTGAATAATGGGAAGGGCTGACATTCTAATGATTCCTGTTCTCTCATTATTCCAAAACAATAGGAGACACCCCTGAGGTGTCTCCTGACTTACTGTTTTATTACAGCTGCTGAGCAGGGGATTGGTTACCTTTCATCTGGTGCTACTCATTACAGTTACAGAAATGGCATCCTTAGTTATCCCCAGTTCCTAGGACATCTGCCGGTGAGGTAGTTTTGGGGCTCTCTTCTCTCAGGGCTACAACTTCCTGGAGCCAGACCTCAGTATGAGCTAGTCTGGAGTGAAATCTGCACTGCCTTACCTAGCAAAGCCAACCTGCTAGGCTCTCAAACCAAGCCTACAGCTTGCAGGAATTATTAGTGTTTCTTACTGCCTAAAGCCCAGGATTATCCCCTGCTTAAGCCTTGTTTTCTTCAGAGAAAAATAAGTTAAGGTTTACCAGTTTTATGAGGAGAAGTGTCAGCACAATGTTATCAACTGAATATCCCAGCCTGCTTTAACATTCTCATTTCTGCTCTAATGAACATATGATGGTCAGAACAGCTGTCCAGTGTGGTGTCTATTTGCACCAGAATGGTAAGGAAAGACACAGGATCAAACAAGGACACAAATATTTCTGACCCTAATTTATCCTAGACATACATTTTTTCTCGCAGGTATATGCTTAATTTTGCAAAAGGACTGAACTATTGTAATTCTACTTTCAGCAAAAACAAACCTAAGGTTGATGCCATTCTAGTTTGCCTACAAACAGTTATGAGAAGCTAGAAGTCTATTGGGTCATTCTCAGTAGTATCCATTAATTTCTGTTGCTTTTCAAGGCCTATATATTTATTTCCTCTAGTTGTTGCATGAGCACAAACTGGAATGATGAATGCTTCCTGCAGTTCCTGAAAAGACCAAGCAACTGAACCCAGTTTTAAATTTGATGAACTAGACTATTCTTTTCTGTTGGAAAAACCTGATACAAATAATTTGCTTTGGCAGGTTATATGATACCAAGGGGAAATATATGTTTGATCATTTTTTTCCAAATGGATTTAATTGCAAATAACTTTTAACTATATGATAATATTTGGGCTTTCTTCCTTTGTAACATCCTTGGAATTAAATGGTCTGTGTAAGAAAAGGATGGGAGCTGCTGACTTCTTTTGGATGGTGTCATTCACAAAGTTACTTAAATCAAAAAAGTGGGAGACAATTTCTTATTTCTGAATAAGTAAGATTCATGCAGTACTTGTTGACTGGGTAACATCAGAGAAAAGATTTAAAGAATTTACCTTTCCAAGTCAGTTTGTATAAATAATTGTGAAATAAAACTGGAGAGCAACATGGTTGTTTTATTCGAAAACTGCAGTTAATCTGTGCGTATCATGAGTGTTTAAAATTATTATTCATATAATGGGTTAATTTGCTGACATTGTGGAAATTTGGAAAGTGCTTAACAGTGTATGAACAGTTTTCAGGTGCCTCTTGATAGAGGGATTAAAAGAAACAGAAGAATGGAGAGAAGGAAGGTAAAAGTAGCTGGTGGTTAAGTCTCATTTTTCTGAAGAAGAACTTTTTTAATTTAACATAATTCTTCTATAGGGATTGCAGTGCTGTAAAAGCAGCTGCATTTGTGAGAAATCACAGCCTTGCCAAAAAGTATAGCAATTATAAGTAGGTATCAGTTGGTCTATAGAAAAGGCCCATTATGTGTCCAGGACTTCCATTTGGAGTCAGGTCATGAACACTGGTTTAAATCTTTTTGTAAGTATTTGAACCTTTAATCATCACATTTTTAAAAATTACATGCCCCTTAAAAAAAACAACATCTTGAGTTATAACTTTCTGTAAACCCAGGGCTAAAAGGACACAGCCAAAGCATTTTTCATAATTTCTGAGGTTTCTTTTTTTTTTCTTTTCTTTTTACCACTTGTGATCTCTTGAAAGCTTGTAAGAGAAATTCAGGGTTTTATGGGATATTTTGTTTTCCCCCACAGCCAGTTGCATATCTTTGGGGTTACCGGGGTGCTTGCAAATACCAATGAATTGCAATAATTTCTCTTTCTAGAGACTATGTTTTGAGGAAAATAAATAATAAATTATGAAAGGATGTTATTAAAAAAAATCTATCCTAAATGTTGGGAATATAAATGTTCTTAGTAGGACTATTCAGAAGTATTCTGTTGAAACAATTATTTTGAAGGACAAAAAATGAATTTTCATTTAGTTGACATTATACCCAAAAAGAATTTTCTGAAAGAAAATTTTGTTATTACACCAAACACTGAAAATTTAAATATCTTGGTTCAGCAACATTCTGTGGAAGGAGCAGACACAGTCCTTTGGGTTGCATGGAGTCCAGTCCATGGAGGAAAATGAGCCTGTAGGATTAGTTCAGTTCAGGCTACAGTCTGTTCAAAGCTTGGCAGCATTTCCAAGCAGTATATTTGAAGATACGCTTTCTACTTGGGAGGCCAATTCTGTATATCTTTGTAGGTGCATATATGCTAAAACATTAGCAATTCCATGAACAAAGAGGATTTTTCCTTGTTTTCATGATCAGAAAAACCATTTTCCAAATAGCTAAGGCTGCCCTTTTATTTCCATTACACTGGTTTATAAAGCTCAGAAGGGCCATGCTGTGCTAGGTGCTATACATTTTGACATTCTGTCCCAAAGAGCCTACACCCTAATTTTAGGAGTGGGACAGAAGCAGGGATGGATTTAGCAGGTCAGCCAAGCAATTTGGCAACAGAACTTAGAAACATACTGCAGATCTCTTACTTCCCAGCTCCGTTCCTTCCCACCTGTACCACGCCACTAGCCCCTTCACTGGGCCATCAAGTTAAGAGAAAGCAAAGATCTGAAATTTGTGAAAGTTACCCTTTCCTAACAGGGTAGTCCCTTGAGGATAACTGAGGAGAAAATTACCACCATGCAAAACTGCTTCCTACAAAACCTTCCACCACAAATATTGCTTAAGGAGAAGATGGTCAGGATGTGGAATGATGTTGGCTTCCCCTGCCCGTGATGGCTATGACTACAACATGCCAGTCATATAGAATCAAATCATCAGATCCTCTTGCGGTCCCTGATAAATAAGAGCTATTGAATATTCACACATGTGATCAATTAGGCTCCAGTGCTGCTCATGTTTTGAAAGGCCAAAGACTACTGCTCCCCTTCTCCTGCTAGAGGATAAGTATATAGATAACTGCTCAGCTGACAAGATGTTTCAGTAAACAAACTTGATGGATTGGAGTGCAGGATTTAATTTAAGGGCAGACATAGAAAGGTGTGCAATTATTAGTCAATTACTCATCCATTAATAGGTTACTGCACTAAACTATTAATCATTCATGAAGTTAATTCTTTCCCCTCTTGTTCTTTAAAGGGCAGCTAACCCTTTTAAAGGGGGAGAAATGCAGTACTTCAGGACAGTGCCAGTCCTATCATCAGCAGGGATATGTTTTGAACTCCCACATATAGAGGCATTATGGATTACTGGTTCTCAAGCCAGTGCTGTAATGCACTGCATTATTATTTATCATGTTTATGCCCTAACCTTTTAGTCAAGTGTAGGAACTGTGGAGTGGCTATTCAGAGTACTGTTTTCTCTTATGGTTTTATATGCTTTTGATAATTGCTGCCAGACAGCTCCCAGACTGCTCAGGATTGCTTGTTCTTTGGGATCTCTGTGTCCTGGAGGAAACAACAGTCAAATTCCTGGTAAATGTATTTCCCTGCCTATCTAGTTTTAGCCCTTTGACCTATGTTTTCATTCTGAGAATCTTTGCATTTCAACTTTAAAAAAATCATCTCCTCTTTATTTTAAGACTGAATGAAATAGTTCAGGGGAGAAGAAAGGACTGAAGTGAACTTTATTCTCTCTGTAGCTGTGCTGGAAAAGCCAACTGGTTTTGAAGCCTGCAAAAGGGTTATCCTTCATCCTCATATTGTCTGAGTGAGGGTTAGAAAAGTTCCAGCAAGTATTTTAACTTCTGGCATCTTATACGATTTGAACAGCTGCATTGTGTGAGTATATCTGAGTGTGAGTATACCAGCTGAGGACTTCTAAGTTTGCAGAATTTCTTTCCTGCTACTTTAAATTTATTTCCCTGTCATCATGATTTGGGAATTTCCTCAACTGTCTTCGTATGCAGCCTACTCCAGCTCATCCACAGAGGCAAACAGTACTTATTTACAGAAAGGCAATTGTAGACCTTTGTGGGAGCTGCCCATAAACAGAAGCATGAGTTGGGGCTGCATGTATCAACTTTTTCCCATTGGAATGAGGTTACTAGATTTCCCTTGCTTTGTAACAGTATTACTCTTTTGATCTCATTCTTTTATTATTTCAGGTTGTCTCCTTCTCTTTCCTCCCTCTTCCCTCACAAATATTAAAACAATTCAGAAGAAAAAAGAGACTACAGAAAGCAAAATACAAACTAAAGAGTGTTGTTTTCTGTAGGCAGAAAACATTTGTATGCAGACATGAGAAAACAAGTGATTTGCTTGGGAATGGATAGGCATATCAGCTTGCTGCTCTACCTGCAGACAGTGAACTACATAACATGTCCTATCTGATCAGATGGATAGGGAAGATGGAAGAAATGGGTGAGATTCATCTGACCTAACTTTAGGTGTAGGAATGATAGAACTTTAATTCAAACTGCAGAGGTCCAAACCAAAAAGGCAATTTCTATGCTACCTCTAAAGTCAACTGAGAGAACTGAACACCTTTTGGGAGACTCATCCACCATGAGACTGAGATCTGAGTGAGAGTGAGATGGGTTTAATCTTTTCTTGGAGATGTTGCTATCTTTATTCATTTACCACAGAGGGTTCAGGTTACAGGGATGCCAAACCACAGGATAAAGACACTGGTGATAGCAAAGCAAGAAGGCCTATGTTGAGATTGGCTAACCAGGCCTCAGACCAACTGCGCTTAAGTAGCACTTTATTTCTATCCCTGTGTTCTACATATTCCTATAGGCCTAAGATATACTGTCACAACTGTCTGATGTTGTTTAATGGGGTAGGAAGTCCTTGGACTGCCAGCATGAGCAGCTATTGTGTTGGGTTTATGTGTGTGGTAGGGGGTTTTGGTAGCAGGGGAGGGGACTACAGCGGTGGCCCCTGTGAGAAGCTTCTCAAAGCTTCCCTGGCTCCAAGTTGGACCCTCCTGTGGCCAAGGCCAAGCCAATTAGTGATGGTGGTTGTGCCTCTGCAATAATGTATTTAAGAAGGGAAACCTGGGATGAAGAATTGGAGTTGTCAAAAGGAGTTGTGAGGGAGACACCTATGCAAACACCGAGATCAGTGGAAGAAAGGAGGAGAGAGGGAGGTGCACCAGAGCAGAGATTTCCCTGCAGCCTGTGGTGAGAGGGCAGCCTGTGGAGGACCCCATGACAGAGCAGGTGGCTGTGCCTGAAGAAGGCCAGGACTCTGAGGGAAGCCTGCGCTGTTGTAGTTTGTCACTGGGAGGACTACAATGCATGGGAGGGACCCACACTGGAGCAGTTCGGGAAGAGCTGCAGCCCATGGGAGGGACTCATGTTGTAGAAATTTTGGGAAGAGCTGCAGCCTGTGGGAAAGACTCATGATGGAGAAAGTTTGTGGAGGACTGTCTCCCATGAGAGGGACCCCATGCTGGAGCAAGGAAGGAGTGTGAGGGGTCCTCCCCCTGAGGAGCAAGGAGTGGAAGAGACAACAGGTGATGAACTGACTGCAACCCCCCTCCCCTGCTCCCCTGTATGACTGGTCAGAAGGAAGTAGAGAAATTAGGAGCAAAGCTGAGCCCAGGAAGAAAGGAGGGGTAGGGGAAGGTATTTCTGAGATGTGGTTATACTTCTCACTGTCCTACAGTTTGCATGGAAAATTGGTGGTGGTGGTTGTGGTGGTGTTTAAATTAAATTGGTGTTCATTTTCTTGCCCTAACGAATGTGTCTTTTGCCCATGATCATAATTGGTCAGTCATCTCTCCCTATCCTTATCTTGATTTCCAAGTCTTTTTTTTTATTTTCCCTCCCACTGTAAGAGATCAGGTTCAAGACCACCTGAGGAACCTGAACATACAAAAGTCTATGGGAGGTGATTCAAGACAGTTAGCATGGTTTCACCTAGGGTAAGTCTTGCCTGACCAATCTAGTGACCTTCTATGATGGAGTGACTACATCATTTGAGAAGGGAAGAGCTATGGATGTCATCTACCCTGGAATTCTGTGAGGCCTTTGACACAGTCCCATACAAGATCCTTCTCCCTAAATTGGACAGATATAGATTTGATGGATGGACTATTTGGTGGATAAGGAATTGGCCGGATGACCACAACCAGAGAGTAGTGGTCAACAGCTTAATGTCCAGATGGAGATCAGTTAGGAGTGGTGTCCCTTGGGGGTCCATGTTGGGAACAGTACTGTTTACTATCTTCATCAATGACATAGAAGTGGGATCGAGGGCACCCTCAGCAAATTTGCAGATGACACCAAGCTGAGTGGTGCAGTTGACACACCTAAGGGATGGGATGACATTCAGAGGGACCTGGACAAGCTCAAGAAGGGGGCCCATGTGAACCTGATGAGGTTCAACAAGGCCAAGTGCAAGGTTCTGCACCTGGGTGGGGGCAACCCCCAGTATCAATATAGGCTGGGGGATGAAGGAACTGAGAGCAGCCTTGCAGAGAAAGACTTGGGAGTACTGGTGGATGAAAAGCTGGACATGAGCTGGCAATGTGCCCTTACAGCCCAGAAAACCAATCGTATCCTGGGCTGCATCAAAAGAAGCATGGCCAGCAGGTCAAGGGAGGTGATTTTCCCCCTCTACTCTGCTCTAGTGAGATGCCTCCTGGAGTACTGCATCCAGTTCTGAAGTCCTCAGTACAAGAAACACATGGACCTGTTGGAGCAGGTCCAGAGGAGGGCCACAAAAATGATAAGAGGTATGGAACACCTCTCCTGTGAGGACAGGATGAGTGAGTTGGGGTTGTTCAGCCTGGAGAAGAGAAGGCTCCAGGGAGACCTTATTGCAGCTTCTCAGTACTTAAAGGAGGCTTATAAGAAAGACAGAGAGATATTTTTTAATAGGGCCTGTAGCAATAGGACAAGGGATAATGGTTTTAAATTAAAGGAGGGTAGGTTCATACTAGGTATAAGGGAAGAAACTTTTTATGATGAAGGTGTTGAAACACTGGAACAGGTTGCTCTGAGAGGTAGATACGTCATCCCTGGAAATATTCAAGGTCAGGTTGGCGGGGCTCTGAGCAATCTTATCTACCGGAAGATATTCCTGCTGAATGCAGGGGGGGTTGGACTAGATGACCTTTAAAGGTCCATTCCAACCCAAACTATTCTATGATTCTATAAACTATAGGTATATATATAGGAGCAGAGAAAAGAATAAGATGGAAAAATACTACTTATGAGATGCTGTGAATTAAGAATAAAATTAATTCCTAAATAATTTTAGTCAAAATGTAACTGTCATGTTAGACAAGTTTACAACTAGATTAGAGAAGTTTTTTGTCACATACTGTAATGAAACTTTAATACAAATCTGATATAATTGACTGATGAGCTGTTTTTTCATATAAATTAGCATATTGAAACTCCTCTTTTAACAGCAAATAAGCACAGAAGCAAGTATTTCATAGTAAAATAGTCTTTTTAAACTTCAGATATAATGGTAAAGGATCAGATTGCTTAGTGGTGTAGAATGATTTCAGGTTTTACCACAATCTAGTTGTGCAAAAGATTATTGTAAAGAATCCCAATGATTGTTACTGATCATGCTTTAATGAAGACTTCTCTTAATCTATGTATTGAGATGAGTACCTGTCACATCAGAAGTGTTATATCAACACTTTATGGCAGGTCTTTTCCTGTTTTACTTCAAAGTTCTTCCATGATGGCTTTAAAATACCTGAATAGTCTGACCTGTTCTTTGGGGAGGAAGGTTTATAAGCAGCATTGTGGTGAAAATACTAAAAAATCTTCGGTACGTTTTTCTCCTCAATTAAATTCTTTTTCCATAACAACAACAAAAAAGTGTTTAAAGTGAAAGAAAGAAAAATGTGAAATTTAGAGAAAATAAAACATTTTCTCAAAAGGAGAAAAAAAAATGTCAATTATAAATTCAGCTGCAAGTAAATTGTGTTGTAAAAGCTTTTCAGGACAAATAAGTCATCTTGCTCTATCAAAGTACATCAGTTTGGTCCTGTTCAATATATCTTCTCCATGCAGTAGAGATCTGTCTAACTGTCCTTTGATTTGAGAAAGTACAGGGCACATCTCTCTCTGTTGGTGTGGTTTCAAAGGAATTTTTTTTGAAGAAGATATTTGTCAGCAATATATAATGATGGCTCAATTCCTTCTTACCACCAATAACTCTTCATGGGGAAAAAATTACAGGTCCCTTTTCTAGATTGGGGGTGGGGGGCATTTAGACAAGTATCAACAACTACTCAAGTTCTTGATGCAGAGAAAATTTTTTTCAAGAGGTCATCAGGCTTCCCTTCCCCCTTTACATATCATGCACGGCATCTGGTCTCAGCATGGAGAGTAAATATTAATAGTGTCAAGAAGAGACAGAGTCTCTGTGATCTGAATTGCAAGACACTTTCTGAATTTCAAGATGATTTTCTGCAGCCTGAATTACAAGATTCATGGGTTTGATGTCTGAAAGTCTCCCCTTGTTACTCAATATGAAACTCATTCAGTTCCCAAGCAAAGGGAAACAAGCATCGCAAAATAGTATAAATTGTATTTGACAACTTATGATGAGAGAAGCAGAGGACATTTTTTGGTTCTCCTCATGATGGCATGCTGCATCTTCACAGGAACACAGGTCTGGAAGAGGTCACCTGCTTTCTGACTCCAGTCACCTGCTCACCTCTTCCAGGGAGGCTTTCAGACCTGAATTTTCATCCCAGTAATGCCTCACACTGGCATCATATCCCCTGAGTTGCAGTCTGACAGATTCTTAAAAAATTCTTTAAAATTTTAAAAGCCCAATGCAAATATTGCTTGAAATTGTTTATTGGTAACAACTTTTAAAGCACAGGTTGAAGCATTACTCACAGAAGAATATAAAGGCACATCATCTTAAATGATAAATTACCTGAAGTCCTCAAAAGGCCAAGGCCTTTGTTTTAACCAACATTTCATAAGTCTAAAATGGGGATGTAAATACTGCTGCCACTTGGGCATATGCAAGCCATTGATGCTGACAATTGCTAGCAGAAATTAGGGACAGAGCTTTGAAACACATCAGTGGAAAATCAGTGAGTGACCCTAATCCACATTGAGTCTGGTATCTAAACCAGTTCCAGTTAAAGAGTTTAAAAAGTCAGAAACTGGACATTAACAAACTCTCACGTAATCAGCTATGTGCTTGCAAGTATGAGGCTCTTCAAGGAAAATATCCCACGAGTTGGAGGAGACTTGACAATGTTACCACTGCCCAGGATATGTTCACAACTGAGCCCTGTCCCACTAGAACTGTTTCCTTGGCCTGATCATAAGAAAAGGGGCGCTCGGCACCTTTGCAAAATCTTGTCACCATCTGTTAGGCACCTCTACTGAACATATGAGCCTTCGCTTCTCAATACCTCAGGTTGCCTGTCTGTGATGTGACAATAATTGTCACCTCATGAGGGAAGGTGAGTGGGCATGAGATACAATTAATTAGGATGTATTCAGTACTTGGAGAGTCTTTGATGAGTGCAATCTCTAAAGACAGGCATGACATTATTATTAATTATAATTGCTACACCCTTTGGCTCACTGACTAATTATTTCCAGAACTTCTTATTCTTGTCAAATTGTCAGTTGGGACTTCCAGAAACGGCATTTTTAGTGGTAAATCACAGGAGAGCTGACAGGTGGTACTTCCTGCACACGTGGCCTTCCAAACAAAGGATCAAGCCACAAGCCATCACACAGAAAACGCAGCAGCACTTACTTTAGTGGGATAAAATACTGTTGTCAGTAACCTGTTAGAAGATATATAAGAAAGGTAGGCTGGACTGGGGAGCTCCTAACACCAGCTTTAGATATTATTCTGTCCCCATGCCTGGTATAATAAAACATGCCAGAAAAGAGGTTTATATCAAAACAAACAGAAGAGCAAATTACAGAAGACTTAAAGGTGATTAGGAGAGGAAGGATTCTGCATCTTCAGGCTAGCCTGACTGCTGCTGCACTCCCACTGAAAGAGCAGATGAAAGAGATGAGACCAATCCAGTCTCTCCGCTTTCCATTTTTCTTCCTGTTTGTAATGGCTGCTAGTCTGCCTTCACATGTCACAGGTACCTCTGAGAGGGGTAGGTTAAGGGAGGTGATCTGCAACATGTTAAAATTCCTTAACTCAAACCTATCAAAACCTGGGAAACATTTGGATTTGGAGGTTCTGGATTTTCAATACAACCCAAGCTTTACACAGAAAGGAAACTCTTTCTCCTACATTGTTATCATAAACTTTTCAAAGAAAAGTCTGTTCATACATGTATGTGTCTGTGCTCACTATTAACAAACACCAGACTCAAATTCTGGCAGTAATTTTGCCCCATCTCAGACTGGCAAGTGTTGTTGTATGTGTTGTGCATTAAGAGGCATAAAATGCCTTCTTTTATATCCATCTTGCCATAGAGACGTGATACTAAACTCTGCCCACAGTGCCCTTGGTATCTCTCTGGCTCCCTCCCAGTGACTCTTAGTAGTTTCTAAGGCTTTGGATATAAGTGGGTGATACAGAATGGTTTAGAACTATAGAAGAAAGGGGAAAAATAGGGGAAGATCAAATACATTTGTGCCCAATGCTTAATTACACTTATCTCTCTTCAGTGTTACTGAAGGGTTTTTGCAGAAAACAGCAAAAAACAGTTCTGGTAAGTGGCAAGTCTATCTGCACAGAGGGAAAAACAACGTCAAGAGCAACTTGACATTTCTTCTCTGTTACCAGTTCTTTGCACTGGGCTTGAGCTCTGCATGATGGGACTGCGGGAAATTTTTCTTGTCAACGTCACATCTCCATCCCAGTAATACTTAGGTGGTGACCGAACTTGAAATGGCACTTGGTTCCTCTGTAGGATTCATTATCCTGTCACCCTGTTATTGCTAATAACCTCCAGCTCTTGCATACTGCTCTTGGGAAGGATAAGAGCCAAGAGTCAGGATGGTTGTTAGGACTCAGCAGAGACAGCTGCACCCTTCATCTTTTCCAGATGAACACAGGCTTTTTCCTTTGCATCGCTGAAGCCTCACATGCTCTGTGCAAAGAAGTTGAGACAACAGTCCGTCCTTCCTTCCTTCCTTCCTTCCTTCCTTCCTTCCTTCCTTCCTTCCTTCCTCCCTTCCTCCCTTCCTTCCTCCCTCCCTCCCTCCCTCCCTCCATAGCTCGACACATGGACACCTGTAATTGGCTCTGAGACTAGTGATGTCTGCAGTTTTGGAAAACAAGGTTTTAGAAGTTTCCCAAGCTGATCTGGAAAGGTGACTGTGCTGGGAAGAAAGAGAAGAGATCAGGTCCTGCCTTGATTTGAACAAGAGACCTAAGCCCTGGAACAAGATGCCACTGATGAGCAGTTGTCACAAGGGTGATGTTTCCAGGGAGCAGGGAGAAATCATTTTACTATGATGAGAAATGCTTATCACTTTCTGTCTCAAGAAAATGCTAAAATCTTTTTCGTGCTGCTACCTTGCTATTTACATAAGCAGTTCAAGCAGGTGCTGACAGGGTTGAAGTCATGGGCATGATCATTAAGTCCCTTTAAACAATTTTGTTGAAGGACTTTACTGGTTCACATTTTATTACAAGCAGGATGTTCAACAAACTGTTTCTTGTTTATAGTGAGACTTCTTTATGCATCTTGATAAGGTAAACATCTGTTTCCACAGGTTGTCCTTTCCTTTCTGGAAAAAACAGCTAGTGAGCTTCCATCAACCTTTCTGGTACCACACAGTGTGTCAGAACAGAGATGGCCTCTGGTCCAGCCTTTGAGATATGCTGATGGGCAATAATTTTCCAGGTGTGAATGTTAGAAACATTCAAGCAGCTGAAACTAAATTTCCTACCCAATGGGTGGGGAAGAAACCCCAAAAAACCCACTTGCTTCGCCAGGGATAGTGTTAGTTTGAATTGTCATTTCACATTAGCTACATAACTACACATGCCCTAGATTGGGAGCAGTGTTTTGATTCCAGGTTTATTCAAGCACAAAATCCCTTGTAATCTGACTCACTGGGTGTTGAAATGATTTTTTATCAGCTACCTAAATTGCTTTATAGGTAATTTGAAACTGGAAAGAGAACGGCTTTATATTAAACAAAATCTCCTCTCCCTGCTCTGCCCTCCTTTTTTTTCCTCTTGTACGTTTCTTTAAGCAATTTTGTGGTTTACTGGGGAAAGAAAACTGTAGACTGGAACAGATTTCTGTTTTGACAAGGGAGAGGATACTTTAAAATAGGTCAGGGAAGAAGGCTGTCTTTCAGCTTGATGCACAACTAAATGCAGAGTGCAAAAGCTTCTACTTCATCATCAGAGCAATATTTTTGACAAAACAAGACAAACAATTGGGACTCCAGAAAGTACCATTGTCTGAAGCACACTCAAAACACCCTCCTAAGCTTCTGACATTTTCAGGCTGGCTGCCCTTGGCTTCCTGCAGAGGTGTACAGCCAACCTTGCTGCCTCTTTCCAGTTCCTCCCTAAAACACTTCTGCAGTCTCAAGGGTGTGTTTCATAAAGTACATACAGGATTTTAGAGCACAACTCCCAGTCAAAGTTAGTGAGGCTCACTGATTCCCCAGATACGCAGTCATGCCCACCTGCTTCTCCACTTTGGTCTTGCTTCATACACTGTAAGCCTTCTTCTGAGGAGGCATTAGGCCAGATAGACTGGCTTAGCCGCAACTACAAGCTGCCTTTTGGGAACTGCAAGCAGTCTAAAAAGTGTGGTGATCTCATATATCTTGGTCACAAGCTGAGTGTTTTGTAAGGGGTAATAGAAAAGAAAGAGACTGACACAACAGAAAACCGTCAAGCATTTTCCCTGTTTAAAGCTACTTTTCTTGTGATAAAATAGTGCAATACAGCTTGGTATTTCTGTTGATGCAGGACCTGGGTTGCTCGCTCATCTCCACAGCTTCTTGCTTTGGTTCTCAGTTTCAGGACCAAGATTTTTAGCTGATTCTGAGGTCTGTGTTTAACATTTATAGGAAGAATGATAGTTTCTTCCTAGAGATGAGGTAGTAGATGGTCAGGATACTGCGGTATCAGTGAAGCATTGGTGATATGACTATCTGAAACCACTGGCTTTAGTTTTCAGAAGACCTGCGAAAGCACACTGAGCTGGGAAAACTTTTTACCACCAGAAGATTGACAGTGATCAGATAAAGAAACTTGAAAGTCTTCTTGAGAATTAACATAACCTCAAGTTCCCTCAGGCTAAGCCCTGAATTATCCAGGTAATCAAAAACCTGTTTTGCTCACTGTTCCTTAGGACTTAACAACCAAAAAAACAAATAGCTTTTTCTGGTCCTCCTCTGGGTTCCCTAGATACCAACTACCTTTATCTGGGGATGATTAAATAATTAAATGAAATACAGAGCAACTGCTGTCAACCTGTGTTTCATTTGGAAGTTTGCTGCTTATCTTGAGGCTTATAAAAAGGCCATATATGTCTGACAGCTCTTCTGGTTTTTTCCATCTGTCTAAGGCAATCAAATAAAAGATATTACCTTTCCCTATAAAACTTGCCTCATAAAATTTCATGGTTATCTTCAATTTTTCTTATGGTGGTTTTGGTGGATGGGTCAGTGAAGGCCCCGTGCCACAGAGTAAACCATTATTTCTTCTGTGAGTTCCTGTCTGCATTTCTATACTCTACAATCACTCTCTCAGTTCTGCCTTTATTTTTCTGTAGCCATACTGTATCTGGTGGATCTCCAGCACTCATTGTGATCTGCTTTAAGTGAACTGAGGATCAGTCAAAACTTTAAAAATTAAAATAATGGTTATTGACAAACCAAAAATGTTCACAGAAAGTTTCTACTTGGCTTGAAGTTTATTTTTTATTAGAAATTTAAAAAAAACCACCCCACAAAACCTCAAAACATTTTATTAAAGAACTAACCTTTTTTCAACTGCAACTTGGAAGAGCCCATTCAGGGAAGAAAAACAATATGATTTTTATAAAATACATTTTCCCATGAGCTCTCTGTCTGCTTTCCCAAATCACCAAAACACTTTTCCATTCCTGCTTTTTAATCCTTATTGTCTTCACTTCAAATATCAGCATATTATTGCAGGAGTTGTGTTCCTCAGTCAGAAATGGTGGCTTTATCCTCTTATCTCCTGTCTATTCCTGAAACACTCTCCACTCATCCCTAAGATGATGATGTTATGACACTAGATGCTTGATGGTGAATGACAAGTACTAGAGATCCTGAGAGAATGCCTTTTCTGGGAATCCTCTCTACAGCTGAGCTTCATCCTTGCTTGTATTCAGTGTGTTCAATCACTGATCACCCCACTAATAGCAAGAGATATTTCCTATAATGCAAATATTTCTGGAATGGTTACTTTCTTCAGAGAAAAAACACCTACAAAGACAAGTCTTTTGTTTTATTCTGTCACAGGATTCATAGTCAGTGTTCAAACCCATTTAACTGCCACAGAATAAATAGAAACAGAGCAGAGCAATATGATCATACTGAGATGGTATTGGAGGTTTTTATGTTCCATCAGTGCTTGGTTTCCCTTGATTATGACCTGTCAATTTTTCTCAAGTGATTAAATTACTAGACCTCTTATTTATAGATTTTTTTTGTAGTTCTGGAATTAAAAGAGAGTTCTCTGAATGGTAAAACATATATCTCATCTGCATGAGCCCTGGCAGGGAAGACTTTTGCTTTCAGTTTGCACTCTGCTTGGTTAGAACTTTGCCTCTCTCCTGCTTTCACAGGGTGGGAGGTGACCATTTTGTTTAAAAACAAACAAACAAACAAACAAAAAAAAAAAAAACAGAAAAACCCCAAAAATTAATTTGCTTCAGCCACAGAGAAATTGCTTCATCTCTTCCAGCCAAAAGCCCTCCCTGGGAATTGAAAAATGGTGTGCCTGCTTCATGCGACAACAGTAGCCACATATTTGGCAGCAAAAGAAGAAACATATGGCAGAAGTGGAGGTAGTAGTAGCTGAGTGTCCCATTCTCAGGTCACTGTTTGTGGCCATTTTGAGGAGGGAAACAGTGCTTAGAGATGGAATTCAGCAGTCGATATCTATTCAGTGGTCCTTATGAAAGTTAATAGAAATACCCATTATTTGTAATAGAGAAAAGAGACAGAACTGCTCCACAATCCAGCCAAAATCCAGTATCTCATGCTAATTGAGAAATCAGGAAGGAAGGAGGGAGGAAGGAAAGGAGGGAAGGGAATTAAGTAGAAGAAAGAAAGATGGATGTTTTTAACGTCTCTAACTCAGAGAGAGGGGAGCTTTCTAGGGGAGTACTCCAGATGCTGAGCAGGGAATTAGAACACTGCTTACTCCCTTCCCAAAGCAGATGCGCTGTCACGGCATACTTCAAATTCAGCACCCAAACTGGATCCTTGCACTGAAGCTTTGATGTCTAAGCAGGAACAAGCTGTGCCTTTTATGTTGGCTAAATCTGGGGACTTTCTGCTCAGCATGTGTAGTCTTCGGGTTACTCTTCTGGGATTCCAGAACTGCTTACTTCAAAATCAGATTCAGAGCCTTTTAAAACAGAAAACCATTGCTTTTAAAAAGTGTTCTTTAAGTGTTTTAACTCTTAATTGTATGAAAGTAATATTCTAAATCTGTTACTAATTTACAAGTGGTAAAAATACAAAATTTGAGAAGTCTCTCTGAAGACTGAATTTGTCAATATTAACTCTATGAGATGGTACCAAAGCTCAGCTGCAAGTCACATACCAAGTTGAAAGCTAGTAAACAGATTTGCTGAAATGTGAATTCATGGGTGGGAACAGAGGAAGTGTTTGGTGAGCTGTTGAACAACTGTTATTTGAATTATTTTTATTTATTTTACTTTTTTACTTATGTCATTGTTAGCTATTCTTATTCCCAAACTTGAAATCATTGACAGTCTGGGAAAATACCCCAGGGTCCAAATTCTAACAACCATAACATCATATGTAGGATGGGATGTGCCCCCCCCCCCCATCCTTTTTTTTTTTTAACAGCTTCTCACCATTCTTGACTCTAGAGAGAAGTCATGCTGAGCTTGTCCTCATGCAGGGAATTTCCTGAATTGCTTCTTTCAACAAACTGTTGACATGCTTCAACTCTTAGGGAATCCTCCATCCCTAACTGCTGCTACCACTCCAGGAATAACACCTTCATTGGTTCAGCTGTCTGCTTATCCCCCATCTATCTAAGAGCTTTCTCTTTCAAATATAGGTTTCCCCCAGACCTTAAATCATCAGACTACAGAAAATTAAACAGTGTCAGTCGTGATGGACCAGATGAGCACTAATTCTCCAGCCATAGCCACTCATGTTAATTTAAACTCTTTTGGGGTATACTGTTTTTATTATTTCATCATGCCTCATTCAGCCCATCCTTCAGCCCACACTTACCTCCCTGCAGTTTGTCAGGTTCTTTTGGCCTCAGAAATAAAAGAACTATGATGTAAAGACACAGTGTGTATTGACACAGTTACACAATGACTATTTTTGATTAATTAGTATTGATAATATGCTATTAATTGAAATTACTACTCAGTCCAACAGGGTTTTTATGTTCTTAAAGCATATCTTTCTACAAATCATAATTAGCAATTGGGTTTTTTTCATTAACTGTATTCTTTCTATATGGTTGTTGAGCAACTTCACTAGCTAAAAATACATGCCGACAAAAACCATAAACAATTAAAATGTATTTTAAAATACACAGTGTAACCTCTACTTGAGTATCAATATTTGCCCCTTAGTTTTTCACTTCTTTTCCTTCTCTTTCCCTTTTTTTCCCATTTGCTTATGGACTGGAAAGCAGAGTCCACAGCAGTTGTAATATAAATAGTTACAGGGAACAGGTCCAAAGAGAAATCGATTTTTTTTTTTCACAGAATTTTTTATTTGTAGACCAAAACATTTTCCGTATTAATGACCATAGTTAGGTTTTTAAATCTGTTGCTCACTTTTATAAGTTAAGTTCTGCTGATTTAGGAGAGGTTTAACCTTCCTCATGTGTCAGAATGTGTAGTAAAGTTTTGTGGGGTTTACTAATTCACCTCAATTCACTAAAATCTGGGTATTTAGCTCTTCTAGGTTTCTTTGGAAGCACCTTTAGAGTTTGTAGGGGTGGATAGATATCTTGAAATGCAGGTGCTCTTAATGCAGAATCCTGACTAAGATTTGTAAAATCAGCATTAATGGGTTTTTTAAAAAAAATCTTTGCCAAGGGAGACATACCTGTGTGTGTATATATATATCAAAAGTTTAATTAGTAATTTTCAAGCTCTTTAGTAGACTCAGCACTGTGTTTAGTCTCCAGACTAAACAACCCCAGTTTCCTCAGCTGCTCCTCATAAGACTTCTTTTGCCTTGGGAAATACAAACTGAAGAAAGCTTTATCCTTTATTAAAAGGAACTCCAAAAAGAGAACAATCTCATTAAATTGCTGTCTTAATTACTGGAACAAAGTGCATTTGAAGTCATCTTAGCTATAAAACATTATAAGGCAGCACAAGAAATACTCATATCTAGGCAAAAACATTCCTCACTTGCACATTAAGCCTTTTTGTGTCCTGTATGGGTACCAGTGGTTTATAATTCCTGTTATTCAGCTGCACTGGAAGAGAATATTTGTATCCTGAAACTCCTTCTCTCTATCTGTTCCCTGCCAAGCCTACAAATCTGTGGATAACAAAAGTCCTCCCTGTTGCTATCTATCAACAGCAGATGTTGCTAAGACATACCTTCTTTTACAGGGAACAAGTGCAGTCTATGAAAAAGCTACAGGCTTTTCATTATCAAAAGGTGATATTTTAGTCTTTTTTACCCTACTAAATTGGGCAGCAAATTCAATATATAACATTTTGCAGAAGAAAAGTTCCAAAACATCAGAATCACAAATGCCAAAAGAGAATAAATACTGCCTTGTTCTAGTGAAAACCATTTATTTTGTTGCAAAACCTTTGTGTCATAAAATTTGAAAAATACATTCTAGATCAATACTTTTTTTCACACCAAAAAGCAAGGTTTTTTCCTAGAAGAAATTTAAATGAAACCATATTTCCAAAAAGCAGAAAAAGACATCCATCGGAAAAAAAAAAATCCATTGATACTGAATCTGCACTTTAATAATTCTGCCTTTCTATTATTCACACTGTTTGCACATTAAAAGGTCATGATATTTAACAGGTACATCTCCACAGAAAAGACTTTATATTACTATACCATTTCACAGGTTTTTGATTGAGACCTCAGAAATATCCCTATACACTGAAGAGATTTGGAAACATTTTCAGGTTTCTGTACTAAGCATCAGCGGAAGTACCAAGTAATCAGTTTGGTTGTTACTCTGATAACTTTGTGTCTTGGAGGGCCTTAAAATAGGTGACTTGGGTACTCAACGCAAGATTTATTCTAGTCAAAATATTTTAGCACTCCAACAAACATTAGTAAACTACAGGTTTGGATGTCTGTCAAACAGAACTAATACTACACAGCCAACTTAAGAATTCCCATGCTTTAGAATGATGACCCAAAATGCACAATCACTAACCCAATAAGGTGAGGACTCTCAACTTTGAGGAGTTACCTTGGGCAGCATCCTGATCCAAAGGGAGAGTCCCCAGCTGCAGACCCGCTGCTCTGAAGAGGACCGACTCAATTTGCCCTCCAGCTGGACTCCATTTATGACCTAGTCGAATCTGATCTGTCATCATATATGGTCATGTCAGAACTTATTGGCTGAGGTCCCCATTTTCCGGTGACTGTGTACATGACAACAGTCACCATAAAGGCATGAAAATAAGGGCATGAAGGTATGGGCACAACAAGAATCTGTGGCCACTACGTTTCAATGGCCAAAAAGCCCTGGTCTTTGTCAGGGCAGGTGCACCTGCCACACTTTGCTGCAGAGTCTTCAGAAATGAAATGGAAAGAATGTCAGGAAATTTTTAGATATAATGAGTCTCTGGAGAATGCTTCTTTATTTCCTACCTTTTCTTTCCTCTTGTATTCCTTTTCTACTGATTTTTTTAAGGATATTTTGGGGCTGAACTTTAAGGTCAGGCTGTTTGTCCTTCTCTCTCAATCCTGGGTTTTTTTGCATCCTTTCTTCTATTTCTGGCTTAATTTCCACTTTTTCTTTGACTTTACAGTAGATTTTTGAGAGGTTTGAAGTAACTTTTCTCCCAGTTTCTGTTATAAGAATTTCCCTAGATTCTTTAACTGTCACTGAACAGCAGCTGTTCATTCTGTTTCCTTCCCTTTCAAAATTTCTTTTCTGAGGACTCTAATTTTATATTGTTTCCAGGAATGACCACCCAACAGGCTACAATTCATATTTAGAGCTGGTTGCTCTCTTGAAAAAGCACAGCTGAAAAGTGTTGTGTAGCCTTTGTAGTTAAACTGAGTGTTTTTATGTTAATTTGGATTGATTCAAAACTGCTTGTGATAGCAACTGTGTTTTGACCATAGGCCCGTATTTAGTACCTTTCAGTTTCCACAGTCTGGTGTCAATGCTGTGACTGTTCTCTCCGCCTTGCATGACATTGGAGGCTTTATACATTGATGCAGCCTGCAGTGTCACTGTGCTCTAACTTCTCATACTGCGTTGGCTTTGTGTGTGGCAGGGTTTTGGTAGTGGGGGATGATGACTACACAGGTGGCCCCTGTGAGAAGCTTCTCAAAGCTTCCCTGGCTCCAAGTCAGGCCCACCTCTGGCCAAGGCTGAGCCAATTAGCGACAGTGACTGCACCTATGTGATAACATATTTAAGAAGGGGAACTGGAGCGGAAGAGGAGTTGTGAGGGAGACACCTATGCAAACACTGAGGTCAGTGGAAGAAAGGAGGAGGAGGGGGGGAGGTGAGCCAGAGCAGAGACTCCCCTGCAGTCTGTGGTGACAGGGCAGGCTGTGCCCCTGCCACTGTGGAGGTCCATGGTGGAGCAGACGCCCACTTGCAGCCTGTGGAGGACCCCATGCCAGAGCAGGTGGCTGCACCCAAAGAAGGCTGGGACTCTGAGGACAGCCCACACTGGAGCATCTGTCACTGGGAGGATTGCAACGCATGGGAGGGACCCGTGCTGGAGCAGTTCGGGAAGAGCTGCGGCCTGTGGGAAGGACTCATGTTGGAGGAAGTTCATGGAAGACTTTCTCTGATGAGAGGGACCCCACACTGGAGCAGGGGAAGAGTGTGAGGAGTCCTCCCTCTAAGGAGAAAGGGGCAGCAGAAATGAGTGATGAACTGACCGCAACCCGCATTCCCTGTCCCCCTGCGCCACTGGACAGGAGGAGGTAGGGAAATCAGGAGCAAAAGCTGAGCCTGGGAAGAAGGGAGGGGTGGGGGGAAGGTATTTTTAAGATGTGGTTGTATTTCTCACTGTCCTACTCCATTTAATTGGAAAATTGTTGGTGGTGATGTTGTTAAAATTAAATTGATGTTTTCTTTCTTCCCCTAATGAGTGTGTCTTTTGCCCATGACCATAACGGGTGAGTCATCTCTCTCTGTCCTTATCTCAATTTTGTACCTTTTGTTTTATTTTCTCCTCCCGTCCCTGAGGGTGGCGTGAGCAAGTGGCTGTGTGATATTCAGTTTGCCTTTGCTCTCAAACCACAACATTCATACAAGCTTTTCTCTGAAGCCTTACCATCGGTTCTGAGAAGCAGACGTATCCCTGGTTCATTACAGTAGGTCTGTTTGCTAATGTTACAGGCTCCAAAGTACACTAAGGCAAGGCGTTGACCACCACTAGCCTCAAAATCATAACACATCTTCTTTCATCTGCTCCTTCCTTAAACAGACAGGAGGTGCACCTGAGAAGCTTCAGGCGCACTTCTCCTGATATGCCTGGGGACATTGGCCTTGCTGGGACTCTACAAGTGCTGACATGTTCCCTCTGAGTCTTGAAGTCAGAGAGATGCAGCCCTTTCCCAGTCCCTAGCCCAGAACATAGATTCATAAAGGTGCTGGTGAGAAGGGACTTCTGGATGTCTCTAGTTGCTCACCCTGCCCTGACTAGAACTACAGAGGTAGATCAGGGTATTCATGACTTTGTCTCACCAAGGCTTGAAAACCTCAAAGGGTGGAAGCCATTTCAGATCATCTAAACACAGAATCACAGAATCATCTAGGTTGGAAAAGACCTTGAAGATCATCTAGTCCAACCATTAACGTACCACTGACCACTCTTAACTACACCATATCCCTAAGCGCTGTGTCAACCCAATTCTTAAACGCCTCCAGGGATGGGGACTCCACCACTGCCATTGGCAGCCCATTCCAATGCCTAACAACCCATCTGGTAAAGAAATACTTCCTAATATCCAGTCTAAACCTTCCCTGGCACAACTTGAGGCCATTCCCTCTTGTCCTATCACTTGTTACTTGGTTAAAGAGACTCATCCCCAGCTCTCTGCAACCTCCTTTCAAGTATTGTAGAGGGCGATGAGGTCTCCCCTCAGCCTCCTGTTCTCCAGACTAAACAACCCCAGTTCCCTCAGCCGTTCCTCGTAGGACATGTGCTCCAGACCCTTCACCAGCTTCGTTGCCCTTCTTTGGACACGCTCAAGTAATTCAATGTCCTTTTTGTAGTGAGGGGCCCAAAACTGAACACAGGAATCAAGGTGCAGCCTCACCAGTGCCGAGTACAGGGGTAAGATTGCTTCCCTGTCCCTGCTGGCCATGCTATTTCTGATACAGGCCAGGATGCCATTGGCCTTCTTGGCCACCTGGGCACACTGCTGGCTCATGTTCAGCCGGCTGTCAATCAACACCCCCAGGTCCCTCTCTGACTGGCAGCTCTCCAGCCACTCCTCCCCAAGCCTGTAGCGCTGCTGGGGGTTGTTGTGGCCGAAGTGCAGCACCCGGCATTTGACCTTATTGAAACTCCTACAGTTGGCCTGAGCCCATCGCTCCAGCCTGTCCAGATCTCTCTGCAGAGCCTCCCTACCCTCGAGCAGATCAACACTCCCACCCAGCTTGGTGTCAACTGCAAACTGACTGAGGGTGCACTCAATCCCCTCTGTCTAGATCATCAATAAAGATGTTAAACAGGAGTAGCCCCAAAACCGAGCCTTGGGGACACCACTCATGACTGGCTGCCAACTGGATTTAACTCTGTTCACCACAACTCTTTGGGCCCGGCCATCCAGCCAGATTTTTACCCAGTGAAGCATGTGCCCATCCAAGCCACGAGCAGCCAGTTTTGCCAGGAGAATGCTGCAGGAAATAGTGTCAAAGGCCTTACTAAAGTCTAAAAGGTAAAAAACATCCACAGCCTTCCCTCATCCAATAAGTGGGAAGCCCTGTCATAGAAGGAGATCAGGTTTGTCAGGCAGGACCTGCCTTTCATAAACCCATTCTGACTGGGCCTGATCATCTGGAACACAGGACAGGTTCTGATGGTTTCTGTACTTTAAGTGTAGATTTACAAGTTTGGGAAGGACAAAACAAAGTGTGCCACTGTCCTGGGCCATAGAGAGCAAGTTTTGGGGTACTCTGATCTATTCCTTTTAGCCTGCAACCTAGCTCTGCTACATGGTCCAGTATTGTTTTATTGCTTCTATATATTCCATGTGCACACATTTGATATAGCAGCTCTATTAGATTCTGTAGCCATCCCTTTGTTGTGAAAGCAGATTATTTCTGCCTATTGTCCCAAGCCCTAGAAGAGAACAGTGCTCAGCATTTAATTAAGGAAGGCTGTAGTTACAAAGCACTCAGTTTTATGCATGTTTCTGTTTTCTTCAGAACTAGCTTAGCATAATATCAAATATATCTGTCTTGGGGAGGACAGATTCAAGAAATTCTGCAGTGACTGAAATGTATATATACATTCTTGGTTGCCAAGGCATACTTCTGACTCATACTGGGGCTACTGTCAACCAGCACCCCCAGATCCCTTTCTGCAGGGCTGCTATCCAACCACTCTTCTCCCAATTTATACTCATGTCCAGTGTTACTCCATCCCAGGTGCAGAATCCAGCATTTGTTCTTGTTAAGTTTTGTGCTGATGATTGCCTGATCTATCTAGATCCATCTGCAAGACCTCTCATCCCTCAAGAGAGTCAACAACACCTCCCAGTTTGGTATCATCAGCAAACTTGTTAATGATGCATTCAAGCCCTGCCTCCAGATCATTGATAAATATATTAAAGATATTGAACTGGCCCTAGAATTTAACTGTGAGGAACACTGCTAATGACTGGTCACCATTCACTACAATCCTTTGAGCCCTGCCATTCAGCCAGTTCTTAACCCAGCACATCATGTACCTTCTCATCTCACAGTTGAACAACTTGTCCAGAAGGGTGCCCTGAGGGACAGCATCAAAAGCCTTACTAAAATCCAAAAACTACATCCACTGCCTTCTTTCATCCACTGTGAAGGTGACTTTATCATAGAAGGGTATCAAATCTGTTAGACAAGACTTTCCCTTTTTGAATCCATGTTGACTGTGCCTTAGTTACCTTTCTGTCTTCTAAGAAGGTAGAGTTTCCCTCTTGATTTGAAGATGAGGTGTCTGTGGAAGGGGACCATGCCCAGGTATATTTAGAGGTTCATATGTAAAAAATCTATGTGCCATAGTCATGCAAAAACATACTGTAGTCTGTAAAACATACTGTAGAGCATTCAGCATCTACCTCTATAATGGGTCAAAGTCTTTGTTCTAATGGCCTAGACTTTCCAGAGATTTTTTTTTTTTGGTATAAGCTGCAAAAAGGTTCTGTTGCAATGATTTATCATTCTGATGAACCAAAAATTATTATCTGTCTCTCATACACTGATTCTTCACTTGTTCTCTGTAGTGTAACCACAACAGAATATAGGCTAATTCTCATTTTATCTATGAGAGACTTTTCTCTCTTGACTTGAATCAAAGAAATTAGTTCTTCTAGAACCTAAGGAAAATATTACTTAATATGTCTTTGTAACTCTTTATCATTTCAGTCACTGAAGATCTGCAACATGTATTTTGGTCATACTGCCTCTTGGTATTATTACATAAGATGGTCTCTGCCATATGGGAAACGCAAACAAGGGCTGCACACTTTCTTGATTTTTTAATGATAGTGTATTGTTTCAATGCTTAGCCTGAAAAGGAAAGAAAACTGGGATACTTTTTTTCCTGCCACCTCTTTGGAAATGGAAAGTTTTGTGTTTATTAAAGAAAGCAGTAGGGAATCTTCCTAGAGTTTATTTAGGGTGGTGACATTAACCCTTCTCTGCAAATATGAAAAGTGATAGAGAGAGATAACATCCTCTGCTATTAGTCAGAATACAAAATAGATTATGTCAATGATGAACTCTCTAAAGTGTACAATTAAAATGCTCCAGTAGACAGCTCTGCGGTTTACCTCACACTTCAGCACGCAGAAGAGTTTTCTGTTGGACAGGGATGCAAGAGACATTGCAGTAGCAGTGAGCTTGACACATGGATGAAATGGACATGCTGTCAGCCACTTGGTGTTAAACAGCTTGATATGCTGCATACCACCTGCTCTCCACCATTGACTGGACTCTTCTATGTTCCTGCAAACAGGCCAAATGTGAGAGTGAATATTTTACTTGGTCCTTTAGGAGTTCAGATCTGAACCTTTCTCCCTCAGAAGCAAAGATAAGGAGGTAGATGCATCTATAGACAGATAGGAGCAACCTCATGTTCACAAGCCATAGTCCTCATTGGAGAGTTCAGCCATGCTGGTATCTGTTGGACGGACAACACAGCAGGGCATAAGCAATTTTAGAGGTTCCTGGAATGTGTTGATGACAACTTCCTTCCCCAAGGGATAGAGAAGCCAATGAGGAGAGGTGCTAGGCTGGACCTTGTTCTCACCCACAAGGAGGGGCTGGTGGGGAATGTGAAAATCAAGGGCAGAACCACAAGACATTGAGGTGCTGGAGCATGTCCAAAGAAAAACAATGCAGCTGTTGAAGGGTCTAGAGAACAAGTCCTGTTAGGAGTGGCTGAGGGATCTGCAGTTGTTTAATCTGGAGAAAAAAAGGCTCAGGTGAGACCTTGCTACTCTTTACAACTACCTGAAAGAAGGTGGTATCGAGGTATGTGTCTGTCTCTTTTCCCAAGTAACAAGTGACAGCACAAGAGGAAATGGCCTTAAGTTGTATCAGGTGAGGTTTAGTTTGGTTACTAGGAAATTTTCTTCACTGACAGGGTTGTTGAGCATTGGAACAGGCTGCCCAGGGAAGTGGTTAAGTCGCCAGCCCTGAATGTATTTAAAAGACATGTAGATTAGGCAGTTATGGACATGGTTTAGTGGTGCACTTCATAGAGTTAGGTTAACGGTTGGACTCGACGATCTTAAGGGTCCTTCCCAACCTAAATGATTCAATGATACTATATGGTGTGTATATATATATGCTAGTACGGTAGGTTACATGTACTGGTAGTATGGTGTCTTCACACATTTTAGATGTAATTTGCCTCTTCCCACTTCAGCAAATTAAAGCAATTTTGTAATCTTGATAGTAGGCTACGGCAGAAAGTTTCTTAAGAAGTTAGGCAGGTAAGAGTGTGGCAGGTACTTTACCCATGTAAGCCTTATTAATTTCTAGAGCAGTAAGCAGGAAAACAGCTGCAGGATAGCAACTCCCCCACCCCCAAGTCACCAAGTCATCCATCTTCTAAACTTCCTAATGGTATAATACTGCACTTTATCATCAGACAACAGGACCATGTATTTGTGCTTTCACCAATTCCAACCCTATATGTGCAGACCATAGCTCTGCTGAGGAACAATAAAAAGCTGAGCTCCTTTTAGCAAGAACAAAAGTTTTCCTGACCTCACTGAAATCTGTCTTTATAAGTTTATTAAAAAGCATCTTTGTGGATACTTGAGAAGCTGCTCTGTTGGCTATTTTGAATGGCTAATAAATTGTCTTTGTGTTATTCCACTGGAAGGTTTAGTCAGGATACAGCATGCCTTACAGTCCCTCAACTGTGGTGTGCAGAATAGGGAAAATAACAATGATAGGGGAAAAGGCACTAAGGGATACTAAAATTTCTGGATAATCATGCTTGATTATTCCATGGCACACAGAACTGCAAGGCAAATAACTCATCCTCAGATAAAGGCATGATGAAAATTATCTTCCTCCTGTGTGTGGCATTTTGAGCATCTTCTTATTTGCAGGATGACTTATGTTTCTTGTCCAAATTGTTCCTTATCAGTACATTTCTCCAACATAATTACTCATCTCTGATTCCACTTCAGTTTTTACATTCTGACATTGTCAGAAAAGCAGAAACCATGCCTCAAAAAGACATTTTTTTAATTCTCCCAAGAATTTGCACTTAAAATATATATTTATTGGTTTATATGAGTCTTTTATCTGAAAAGATTGTAAAAGCACATGTACAAATTATGCATGCTTAACTTCAGAAGAGATTTGAAGAGGACTATTACCATTCAATTATAACCTGGTCAGAATGCTGGGGTTAACATCTTTGACGTTGGAAGACATGTAACAGGATCATTAGTGAACAAGAGTGTCCAAGATGCCACTTCTACAATTCATCCAGAAGACAGCCACTTTAATGGGACAATGTCCTCTAGCCCTAGTCTGCAGCACTGGTTCTTTGCTCGTTGTCACGTTCCATTTGGATCTCTCAAATTTACAGGACAACACACTCTGTAAATTAAACTTTATTTTATGAGGTCACTAAGAAATGTAGCAAAAACACATGATAAACAAGGTCTCAATCCCCTTTGCACAGCCTAGTCTATCACATGAATTCACTAACTCATCATTTAAGTCATGAGGTTTCTCATTCACAAATTCTTTAATTGATAACTCGCAACTCATAATTTATTGTTCGTAACTTTTAACTCATGCACCTATGAGCAAAATTAGTTACTTAGCCAATGCTGAAAGTGCTCATCCTTCCTCTTCCATTATGGTATGGGTGTCACACTGGGAAGCACAAAAGTCTCAGCAGTCCAGCTGAGTTTTTGAATCCACTTCAGAAACTCTTTGGGTAAGCCAATATCTTCCAGTTTGGAAGTTTGGTCTATGCTATTTCCATGAGGTAGCAGATTCTGACGAAACTGCCAGACAATAAATATGCAAAGATGATGGTTGCCTGAGACAGCAATCTACAGATGATAATGGCTGCATAATGGCCTTTTAGCTCTTGCTTTGACCTAATGGTGCCACTCCCAGCATGCATCAGTCCTTAACATGAGTCATGTTAGCCAAAAACTGATCAGGTGTTGAGTGAACAGTCACATTTGCTCATAGAAAACTACTGCTAGTGGAGGCTTGTCAGAGCCCCTTATGAATCACTCACTGACTCTTGAGAAGAAAAGTCACTCCACTAATTAAGTCTCTAGCTTAGCACATGGGAGCCATAGGTTCAAGTCTCCTTCATCTTCTAACATGACTTCTGGCTATTTTGAGCCAAATACTCAAAAGGACCTATCTCTGACCAGGTAGCTGCTCTTTCCTGGTACTGGAAGTCATGTATAGTCCTGTGTTTTCTGAACTTCCCAAAAGTGGAGAAAACCCACATTCAAGCCCTAGTCCTCCCTAATCTAGCGAGAAGCTAGGAGGAGATGGCTTTGTGTGTCTGTCATGTTCAGACAAATTCATAATAATGAGGCAAGTCTAAACTCAAGCCAAGTAGTCGAGTCAACAAGGTAAGGTCAGCTTCTGCAAAGGACAGGACTGGACATGGACATAGCTGCAACATAGTTCAAAAAGGGAACAAGAGCAAAAGACAGAGCTTAAACACAGCCCCTGAGCAAAGGATGGGAAGCCCCAGAGAAGGTGTCTCACATCTCTCTTTCTTGTGCAGCTTTCTCAGAAGTTCACTCCTATCCCAGCAGTTACAATATGTTTTATATTATCAATAAGTATTTCAGTATTAGTGTGTATCTAGGCACTCACCTCCACATCAATTTATCTTGTGTATAATAACACAGTATAAGCTCACATCAAAGTCTTCCTCTACTCAGGACATGTACAGGGCAGTAGCCATTTGCTTTCATAAAACTTAAAAAATTAAGTTCATTATCTCTTTCTCAAATGTAGCCAAAACCAATCTCTTTCTCAAATCTAGCCAAAACCAACCAATGAAGTAGACATTATCAGGGAAGGGTACTCACAAGTGCTGGTCTGTATGGTTTGCTTCCACAGGAAGCATAGCTATAAAAATATAGCCAAGCTATAAAAATAAAAATAGCCCACTGAAGCAGATGGACTTGTGGAGTGGATGTGTAAGTGAGAGGAGAATCAACCTGTTATCTAAGCTCTTTCTCACATCATCTTACCACCTACTGTATTGAAGGGAAAATCTCTCCTCTTTATATAAATGGTCTTCAGTGAAGGGTTTTTTGATTATGAAATGCCACAACTGGCAGTTTATTCAGCTGCTGAGATTTCCTTTCTTCCCTTTTCTCTTCTTCATTTTCATTTTTTATCCAACCACATTTGGAAAGGCCTTTGATAAAAAGCACTCCAGAGTCTTTGTATAAAACATTCCTTTAAACGCACACCTCTCCAAAGCCATTTTTCTGCTCCAGAGTGGGAAAACAGAAAAACTTTCCTTTTTTGCAGGTCAATTGTATTGACCTGAGTACTCTAAGACTGCCTTCAAGCCTGATTGCAACAGCACATGGTGCTGCAAGATGAACTGAACTGACATGCTCTCTCAGGTGAGGACAACTTCTAGAGGCCTTGAGACCAATTAAAACACAGAATGTCTGCTGACTTCTCAGCAGATAGCTGGAGAGAGCCAAAGTGCAATAGTTTGTAGAAGTGATACAGGATGAAGAGATGTTGCTTGTCATGTATTCCAGCTTTTACTGTTTAAAGGGTATGGGGTAGCTACACATCCTTATGCATGTTCATATATTTCTTTTCTGCGTTTGAAAATGATTTTTAATACAGGAACTTGGAGAGCTTCTCCTTCGCATGAATTCCTAAGAAAAGATTTTTGAGAAATGTAAGTACATATGAAAATATTACTTCTGATAAGGCAATGACAGTGATATCTTCAGCTTGTCCTTAAGTGCACAAACCATAAGCTAAGTAACAGGCTGGAGCAAGCCAGCTGATTTGTGAAACAGGAATCTTTGAAAGCATTTTTCTCAGAATGATTTGGTGCTTAATAAACAATATACCCTGCATGGCTTTACAGCATCAGGAGGCAAATTTGATTAGAGAAAGCCTCGTTTTTTCAGATCTGTCCATTGACCACCAATTAAGATGATCTTGGTGCTCTCTGCATTGGAATTTGAACCATAAATAAATGTGCCACAGGAAGAGGAGACTGTGCTAGCCAGCTTGCTTTTCAATATATCAACTTTAAGAGCAATTTTAAAATATGAAAATATTCAAAAAACAATTGCCAAAAACTGTTGGAAAAAATAGTATAAAAACAAGGTACATGTAAAAGAAAGAACATAAAGCCGCAGCTTTGGATTTCATGGCTTTGTTTCTTTAGGAAGATTTTTCAAGTGAGGTCTGAGGGCAGGAAGATCTCATTGACGAAACTCTTATAGAAATATAGGGGAAATTTTCCTCTGAAACAGATTTCATTAGAAGAAGCTACTTTGACTAAATTGACTATTTTCATCAAATCTCAGTTTTGAGAAGATTTTCCTGAAAAATTAGAAAAAGTTTGGAGAACTTTAAATGTACTTTAATGAACTTTTTTTGACTGATTTTGACTGTAGAAATATAATGCAGTTAAAATTGAAACCAAAGCATTGTGTTCTGTGTTGAGTCACCTGAAAGGAAATGAGTTAACACCTACAAAAACTGTCATTGTAACAGGCACAGTCCTTGGCGGTCCTGGGAATAAGTTCATCTTGTTAGTCTCTGTGACACCTTATGCACAGTCAGTATAAACTTTGAGCTTTTAGCAGCTCATAGTTTTTACTTTGGATATTCTTAGGACAGTCCCTGCTGTATCACAGCTGACCCAAAATCTGGATTTCTTGAACTGTCCCTTCACTAGATAAAGGATTTCTGAATTCTATGCTGTATCTGTGGCTCTTTTACTTGTATTCGAATTTCTGCTTCAAAGTGGCTTAAAAGGCTAAATTCACAGCTGTATAAAGTTGTCCTGGGTGGATCATGGAAATGAAAAGCACCAGAATAAGATACTGCATTGCTACTCTGAAAAGAATCATTGCCTTAGCAAAGGTTGATTGAATCACTGAACAAATAGGTCTAAGAAGTACAAAGTAGTGAATGCACAGCCATGTGTATTTTCAAGGAAGATAACAAAAAAACAAAACAAAACAAAACAGAAGCCAATAGTAGCTCATAGACTCCAGTCAGCTTAAGAAATGCAAATAACTTAATTCACCTACCTGTCTCTGTTTCTCAAGACAGGCTTATTGATAACATGTTTGATGTCTACCCAAGCCAGCGCAGATGCTCCTGGGAGAACATTCACAGAACAGACTTCAGAGATAAGAGGACTGTCTTCTGACCGGGACCCCCATTTCTACATTGGCTTGAACTTCATATAGAAATGTGAACCATTAGGAAGGATGTGGATTACAAAGGGTTAAATTCCTGTCAATCCATGCACAGTCAAGTAAAAATAATTAACTTTGTTAACCATGAAGATATCAGGTTTTGATTAAGCTGTTAGAAGGCTTAGCATGGTGTAAAAGTCAAAGAAGACATTTATGTTAACAAGTTCCACTTGTCAGGAAAAACTCTAATAATGGTAAGGGGAAAAAATTGCAAAAGCCATTTCTTTAAACCAAGCTGCTGGGCAGCACTGAATTTCAAAATCTCATTAATTTTAAAGATTATAGCTCAATACTAAATGAAAGAAACTGAATAATATTCTTGACATTATTATTCACTTGAATTATGGTCATATTTCAAAACCCAGTTTGGCTTTAAAATGAAGAAGAAACAAGGAAATATCCCACAAAACTCCCCAGGACCACAGCTGAAGCTGAAAATAGACATCTCTGTAGATACAAGAAGGTTCACAGCAGGTTACCAGGCTTGTTAAATGTTTCTTTGGTATGAGATTGAATGTTTTGCTGGGGTTAAATTTCCATCAGTTTTGAAAAGATTAATTCTTTCCACTTTCAAGAGCAAAAGCAGTCAGATGAGAGCAGGGGGAGACCCACAGATGAAACCCTGATTCCAACCTTTACTGTGTTAAAAGCAATATGAATATGTAAGATCTCAATAGCTTGATTCCAGAACCACAATCTAAGACTTGTGTAGCTAGAAGGATGGGCTGGAGGCTCCTTTTGGTTCTCAAAATCCATGTATCCCCTAATTTCATTCCCACACAGTCCAGAAGCTCTGGAGTCCTCACAAAACAAGGTATACTGGCTTAGGGTTGGATTTGTGCTTCCAGCAAATTCAGAGGTTTTCTGCAACTTGTGGCTTTATGTTATTTCTTGTGCCCAGCAGTGAGCAGCCAGCCCCAACTTCTGAATAACACCTGCAAATTCTCAGGGTTCTTTCAAAATATATACTCAGCTGACCTGCTCTACAGGCTCTCACCAGTTCAACCAGCCCAGTGAGCTGGCTCCATTCATCACTAGAGCAAGGCTACAGTAATGATCATGTAGGGAATCATTTGATCATTTTATTCTTTCTCATGACAGGTAGAGGTCAATTTAGGCCTGTGCCTCAATCAGACTTTAGTACAGCTGAAGTCCTTATGTATATAGAGAAGAGAAGGCTGAGGGGTGATCTTATCACAGTCTACAACTTCCTCAAGGTGGGTGGCAGAGGGGAAGGTGCTGATTTCCTCTCTCTGGTGACCAGTGATAGGACACGTGGAAAAGGAATGAAGCTGCATCAGAGGAAGTTCATACTGGACATTAGGAAAAGGTTCTTAACTGAGAGGGTGGTCAGTGACTGGAACAGGCTCCCCAGGAAAGTGGTCACAGCATCAACCCTGTCAAAGTTCAAAGAACATCTGGACAATGCTCTTAGTCATATGGTTTAATTTTAGGTAGTCCTGTAAGAAGCAGGTATTTGGACTCAATGATCCTTACAGGTCTCTTCCAACTTGAGATATTCTATGATTCCATGATGTAAGAGCTGGGTCTTTCTTTCAGTCCACTGGAGTCTTCATCTCAATTTGTTCTCTTGTTTTCTCTAATTACTTTTGAGGGGAGGCTGAGGTGCCAGTGATGGGCAGATACCCAGCACAAGGTGACTCAACAAGATACCAGAGGTTCAGATATGTTTGTCTAATCCTGTGTCTTTGGCTTCAAGACAATCTGATTAACTCTGTAAGAAATGAGCACATAGAAGGAGCAGCTGGACTAGCTTCTAAACTATCCTCCACCTACGAAAAAGTCCCATGTTGTATCTGTATATTATTTGGAGCAAACAGCTTTCTGGATCTCTTGGAGAATGAGTAGGTAGACAGTGACAAGGTTAACCAGAGACAGGCAGGTATCAAATGAACTCAGCAAGAGAGATTAAGGGGCCTTGATAAACAGTAAATCAAAGCAGGTTTGCAGTAGATTTTTCAGCCCTAAATCTCATTTTGTTGAACACTGAAGCAAGACACCCTGGAGTTAATCCTGTCCTGATAAAACTGGGAAAAGCACTCTGGGCTTTCATAATGTGAGTATACCTTAAATTAGCCTAAGGTCTGTGTGCACAAAACACAGACCATTGGCATAAACTGTAATGCTTCACAGTCTGTCCCCTGCCCACTCCTGACTTGACCCAACCCATTCTTCAAGGAGCAGTGTTAATGGTGTAACATCTTGCACCTGAGACAGGTTTCTGTCCATCTCTCATGCTAATGACTACAGCAAAGGATTGACTGCAAAGTTGGCAAAGGTCTCCTTTGAAAGCTCTGAGTCACACTGTCAGCGGATCATGTTCTCAAGTGCTATGTGACATGGATCTACAGACAAACACAGATGTGTTGCAGTGCCTCAGGTTTAGGGGGCAGGTTGTCTATTGTATTTACAATCTGCTTGAGGTGCCTGGCTTCACTGAACCAGTCACAGGGAGAGCCCCATAGAGGTCACTACAAATGGGCTTACATGAAAGATCTGACACAGAAGATGGCAGAACCTGCAGTAGCTGATTGGCATCACCAAGACCAAGGACTACATCAAACTTTATTCATCCCCAGATGTGACTTGTTGAAGACTCTGGAGAGACTCAGTCTTTCAGTGCAGGATTGGTATCCTGAGTGGAGTTGAGTGCTTGCTCCTTTTCTCATTAAAAATGAAGTCAAAACAACTTCATTAAAAAGACTGCAAGAGGATGAGTCTGACAGAACACATACTTTTACCCAACAAATCAGTGCCAGCAGCAACCCCCAGAAATAGGATACTACCAGAAGGGCCCTGATGTCTCCCCATCAGAGATGCTGTGGATGTTACAAGTAGAGGCTGAGGGAATGACCATGGTCCATCTGGCTTGGTTTGTTTTGCTTTATTTGCAGTATAAACAATAACCAAGAGATTACAGTTAGAGATGGCCATAAAAACAATAGGACCCTATAGGACAGGACAGTGTCTCCTGAGTGATGAAGTTCCTGTTCATGGCAGTAGAACAAGGGTATATAGAAGTATCTTTCCATCACATTAGGGGCAGAAACATACACATGGATATGGGAGAAAGAAGCAAATATCTTGACTTCACACAAAGGATGGTGGGAAAACATACACTGTCCCTTGCAGAATCTTGAAAATGAGACCAAGTCTGTTTATTGGTATTCAAGGTGACAGTTTCATCTTCCTCCTTTCCCAAAAGAACTTCAGCCTTCTACTCGGCTCTTGAAAGTCTGGTTACCTAGACAATGTCCATTTTCAAGAGCATCTACCAGCTTTCTCATTCTGTTCTACCACTTAATTTTATAATTTGATTTCTTCATCTCATGATAGATTTTAGACCCTTAAAGTGGTGGCTAAGCAGTGGGTGGCAATAGTTCAGTCTGAATCGTGAAATGACAAAAAAATTGCCACCAGTTTTTTATTCAAGAAAGAAAATGCTTTAGTCTGTAGACTGGCTGGGGTAAAAGGAGTATTTCAGCCTTTGCTTTTCATTTGCAATCTACCTATGACTGCAGTGATCTGAATCCATGATATGTATCTCCCTCTCTCTGACACCCTATGGCAGTTATAAATCAAGAAAGACTAGGTGCTTCAGTCTTGGAAGTGCAGATAGATTTTGAGATTCTGAATGTGACAATACAACAAGTTTTCTCTTGAACTCAAGGGAGGAGTGTGCTAAAGAACTTCCAAACCCCTGTCCCCTTTTCTTGTAGCCGCAGTCTCCATCTTGATGGAAAACCACACCTGTAAGGATCTACAGAGCTGATCTATCAGGTTAAAGTACCAGGAGTCAAGGCAATACCTGCATCATTGGAAGCTCAGCAAATGCCTTGATGAACCCCTAATATTTGTGAAAAGAAAGCTTATAGAGTATGGGAAAGGCAAAGAACATCATATTGGTATTACTAATAGGCTAGCAGATTCCTCTTTCTCAAAGCAAACTTTTTCAGGCTCCTCTTGGAGCTAACCACAAGAGGGATGACTATATCAAGTAAGCATCAGACAGGACAGCCCAGCACATAGTTTTCCTGGTGTAATTTGTTTTCCTTCCTATAGGAATATTGTGAATGAAAAGGTTGCAAGCTACAACGTAATGAGGAAAAGGTACAGTCATTTGTGCTTCTTGTTTAGGAGGCAGCTCTTCATGGGCTATTAATTTTAGTTCTAAAAAGAGTTTGACTGGATGCTACCTCCATTTGTCATCTTTGGATATGACTAGATGTTGAAAAAGTAAATTACTCCAGCCATTCAGATGTATAAGACTATTTAAAGAGCACAGAGGTGGCCTCTGCTAAAGAATTCCTAGCCATTGCTAATGTTTTTTGTTCACACTGTGAAGGACCATCATTTTTTTCTACCTTAGAAGACAACATCCTTTGTTAATTAAAGCATCATCAATTCTCTGTTTCACAGGCTGTCTGTCTACCTGGTACCAGAACGAAGTGCTTTGTTAAAATTATGACCAACAGCAATCAAAACTACCACACAGTCATTAATTGACTGAAAGACCATCACCTGCTGTGATAAATCAAAACATGTCCATGACATTGCAGCATAAATTCTGGCTGGTACTCTGATTTTCATTTGATTCCTCCTGCTGAAATTAACATTTCACATCAGCTTTTATTTTTTCATTCTCACTGGATACAATAAAAGAGAGTCATGGAAAGAACAGCAACCAGCAATCCTTTATTCCTTGTTAGCACATTTCAGAGATTGAATTAGATGAGCGGTACCTAGTCGGAATATTGTGACAAACCACAAGCACAACCATTGCACATGAGTACCACGTAAATACTTTCCTGATTTACAATTTTTCCCTTCTTAATGACACATTGTTAATCATGAAGAAGCTACAACAAAATGGGTTTGATTGTTCTCGGACTGTTTAATGCTCATCCTCCAGTAAACATTTTGATAATCTACATGTCAGAGTGAGGGAGAATATTTTTGCTTATGTTTGCTGGACCATGTCTGCTATCCTGAAAAGAACAGTAAGATCTTGAGATCTTATGAACATTATGACTGTCTCTCCTCTTGAACTGGTAGGTTCTTATCTAATGGAAATACAACAGCACTGCTCTATTTGAAAAGACAGCTATAATACCTTTTTTCTTTTTCTTTTTCTTTTTCCCCAAGCAGTCCAATTTTCAGCATATCCCATTTCTCTAATCATCTTAATAGAGTAAATCAAAGGACATAACCAGCAGGTCAGAATGTAGCTTGAACCTTTGCTCTCCTCTGTTTAACCCACCTTTACTGACACCCTCCTGTTTCAGACCCTACTTTCCTGCAGCTTCCATGAATGTAAAAAAATCATAAGGAGAGAACATAGGACAAGCCTGTTCCTCAACCCTCATGGGGTTTTCTTCCACTTTTCTTTTAGCTCTGAAGTACTTTGTTCTGTTATTTCTGATGTGAGTAACAGAAATTGGAGCCTTAATATGAAAGCAAAAGATAAGGATATTTGGGTCAAAGCACAAGGTGCAAAGCAGAGCTATAGGCAAAGCAGAGAAGCAAGTTGACTGCCTGTAAATTACCTGCAGGGTGCTGTTTCATTAATTTCTGCTCTTTACATGGGCCTCTTTATGTCTAGCTTTGAAACAGTGGTAGAACATCACAGCATTGTTGAGACTAGGACACCATGTTCCACTTCACATGCGTCTATTTTACAGAAGGAGGAGCTTGCAGCCCCATCATTGAAGATACATTACTGTATTAGGATCCCCTGTGAAATGTGTAATAAAATTGTTTAAAAAAAAAAAAAAAAAGGTAGCTGATTTTTTTCAGTTTTTGTACTTTTTGACACATTTCCCAACTCAGGCTACAATCTCTTGGGTTTTTTCTTTCCAAGCAAAGCTGGTATTTTTCCATCTTTTTCCCATGTTCAGCCAGAGCTGCTTAGCCATTTATGACTTATAGGTAATATATAAGCTTATAAGCTATATTTGGCTTAAAAAAACCCAACACACCCCTCCACACACGCATTCCAAGATAGCTTTGTTGACATTTACCATTTGCTCTGTTCACTGACCTTAATAGTAAGTCAAGGTTTTTTCTTAACAAAACATGCCTGTAAATGTACAAGTAGTGCATGTCTGAAAACATATCCCTAATCTGATCAACACAAAGTAGAGACACCTATCTCTCTATATCTTACTTAAAGTGTCCATCTTAGGTTTGTTTCATCTTTCAAAAACCTGTCTCTAACAGGATTTGAAGTGCCTTTAAAACCCTAGTATCTGATGTTAATGGCATAAATGTGTCTGTATCCAGGGGCCAGTCCAAGATGCTGATGTTATCCAAAACAAATAATGTCTCCCAGAGAACTGGCACAGCACTTCTGAAACAAGGAAGCAAAACCTAGGAGCATGTAAGTAACTGTAGGTGCCACAGTGCTGGCTTCCACTGACTTCACCCTCTCTTTTGAAAGCAGGGCTTCTCACTGAGACTCTATATAGGAATCTGATATCTAAAACCAGCCATTAAATTATGGCCATTAAGGGTTTTAACTGGAAAAGAAAAAAATACTTTTAAAAGTCTTATGGATTATTACTTGTTCTCATTATTATGGATTATTACTTGTTCTCATTATAGTCATAAAATGTCCTCTTCTTCTCAGTGTTTGCATGAGTCAAAGAGGTTTATCTCAGGTGAATGCAGCTCCACCAAAGGACAGATATCCAAGCTGTATTTATTTGTAGTACACTCTGTTCCAGCGGGTGCAACTCTGCCAACACTGCAGAAATTTGAGGATGCTCATGTAGAAGTGTTTAAAGTTTCACGCTGTCCATCAGATTGTTCCAGGACTAACTTTGTGAGTGTTCCTGAGTTCTGAGGTATTGCATTGCAGTGAAAGTCAGTCTCTCTGAGCAGCTCTGGCAGTTTATTTGTAGTTCAGAAGGTCAAACTGTTTCCCTTAATTGGAAAACACTGCTTACAGTCTCTGGGCATATTGATGTACTGTACATTTGATGGGATTATTTACTTGTGCAAGTTTCTAATATGACCTTTGTTAATAAGATACATTCTCTATAATGGGCTGCTTGCATTTTCCAAGAGCCATTTAAATGAAAGGAGTATCTGTCTGAATTGTGTCTGAGTGCCAGGTGGAAAGCTGTGGCCTTCCAACTGTTTTGGGGTAGGAAGCACTAAATCCCAATCGTGTGATATGTGACCACTCAGCAAAGACATTTCTTCAAATGTCTCTTGATTTCCTGCCAGAAGAGTTGTGGGGGCACAGGGTAAACATGCAAAACTGCTTCACATCAAGGATTTCATGGGCTTGGCTTTGGTAGTTGAAATACGGTGTCAAGTCAAGATGCTCCCAGTATGTCTGAATTAAAGCATATAATAGCAAACACAGTGATTTGGGGTCAAAGATCTCTCATCTGTGCAGTTGCAGCTTAGTTTGCTCATGCTATTCTGTACTGAGAGAGAGGCTTTGCTTTCCCCACATGTCCAACTGGGATTTTGTTGGTGCAATGGAAAGAGATTGTTCCACTGCATACAGCTGGACTCTCTATACCTGACCTCAGTGCCAGAATATAGCCTAGCTCTCCACTTCTAAAAGCTGAATTCCACCATTTACCTGCATGTGCTTTTCTGGGAACAGGCAGGCACAGCACTCCTGGCATAATACTGAAGAAGACAATACATATCCCTTCCTCTGTGTGATTTCTCTCCTCCCAGCACTGCCCACATAGTTAGCTCTGTGCCAGTTTAGGGCAGACTGGCTTCCACCTGCATGTCTCACACATCTCCTCTTCACGGACAGCTTTCCTTGGTGACAGCACCATGTCCTGGCCCTGATGAAGGGTTGCCAGTTTCAGCCCTTGACTCAGGCACAGTACTAAGGTTTTGCATAGGTGCCCTGAACAATCTGTTGGGCAGGGCAGTGGGCCCACCCTTGTGTGGCAGTGGCATGGAGCTGTTGCTGCTCATTCAACAGGGAAGGCAACCAAAACAAAGAAGTTGATGAAGGTATGACAGCTAATGCAAATGCATATATCTTAATGTACGTATCCCTCATAAAGAGCTAAGAAAAACCAGACCCTTCTCAAAGCAAAGGGAACTTTTCTAAAAAGCCTAAAAGTCCCTCTTGGTTGTACCTCTCCTGCTCCCACACTCTCCCTTTCCTACTGATGTTGCTGGAAAAGGCCATGTCCAATTTTACATTCGGTGTGGCCCAGTTTAGATATATGATCCTAAGCTCTTTGTTCGCACTTTCCCTTCCTATAAATGTCTATGGTTTGTTTACTTCGCAGCAAACTTTCTTAGATTGTCACTAAAGCAAAGCTATGTAATTTATGTAGAGACCGCCTTTGGATTTTTCCTGGAGTTAATCCAAATTATAACAAAAGATATTGACAGACCAGAAAATGCAAATCCTAAATTGCATTTTTATCACTGATTAAATATTTTAAATAAACAGTGTTTTAAACAAATTACATTTTCAGAAATATGGAAATGTAATTATTATTAACCAAAATATATTGTGACTGTGTTTGCAAGAATGTCATGGTAAATAACAGCATATCTTAAAGTACATACAGCATCTGCAAAACAAATTAGGCATTTAAGATGTTGGTGAGCTTTGTCAGACTTTTATACAAAGTAAAAGTAGTGAAACTACCTGGCCAATCCTTTTTCTGTAAAGCACATAGAATTTCCTGGAGTCCTGAGAAAATGGCATGTTTGGGGATTTTCTGGGGAAGTTGGCAAGCTCTTAATGTTATTAGGATCAAAAGCTAAGCAGAACTCATGGCCCTCTGCACAGATTCATTACCAAGTGTCATCTGTCACTGAAAAATTGTATGAGATTATCACTGTTCTTATTGACACTTTGTCTGTGCTTAGAATAAATGGTCATTTGCAAAAAGTATTGTATATGCTTTTGGGACTTTTTGTCCTTGAGACTTTTGAAAAAAAATACTTATGAATTACTCTCACATTAATAAAATGGAAGTTCAGGATGTCTAGACAGACAGACAGGAAGGACTGGAGGAAATATATGTTGATAAGATACTTCAGTCTCTTAATTACCTCCAGCTGAAACTGAGCCCAGTTAGTTCCTAAGCAGTTGCACCTTTTTGGTCATCCATTCCTGTTGGTGATTTGCAGGAAAAAAACTTGAGGATTATCTTGTAAGATTTTAACTTGGCAAAAGATATGAGCAAAAAAAAAGAATTGGGGTTTATTTATGGCCCGTCCTATTATGTCTAAGAGAGCTAAATTTCTCGTGAACTTGAAAGTATCAGTTATTTTCAGTTCTCTTCGCAGACTAGAAATTAATGAATTCCTGTTTCTTCTTCGCTTCCTCCAATAAGCTACTCTAGATGTGTAATGCTAACGTTAATTTGTTTCCTAGTCATACCCGAAAAGCTGCTTTTATCTGGTGGGCTTCCAAGTGATATGTTTGTCTCATGACCAAAGCTGAAAATGTAATTCTGAACTGAAAATGACATTGCTTTTCTAGATAAACTGCAATAAATAAGAAACAGTGAGACCCTAAGTATCATTTCATAAATGCATGCAGGTGGTAAGTGAATTCAGCTGAGATTAATTCTTTTAAGGAGTCTCAGTTCAATTGCTTTGCTATTGGTGTCTGCTCCATTTGACGTGCCTCTGTCTGCTCCAGGAGTTTCCATACACACCAACCACCACCCCAGTGCATATGAGGCTGTGTCATATCAGCCTGCTGTGTGTGGCAGCTTCACATTCCTGAGGGCATCTTGAATGACACTAAATGTCTGTGTCTAGGCAGCTGATCTGAGCCCACTAGATCCCTTATTATAAATGTGGCCAAATTTATCAGAAAGAGAAGCTGCTGGTAGCTGAGCCCTTTTCAACATCTGCCTGTTATTTAGGTTCCTCATTTGCAACTCAGCTGGATTGAAAAGATCTGACTATAAAGCTGCTGCTGAGACTGAGAATATTTGAATTTAATTTAAGTCAAATAGGCTTTTTTTTTTTTCCTCTGGTGAAGTTCCAATACTTTGGCATTCATTTTCTCACCATGAATTGAGGCCAGAATTGCAGGGAACATCATATAGATGGGATTTTTCCTTGTATTTTCTCTTTTAAATATCAAAACATTTCACCTCAGCTCAGTTCCACATCAAGTATTTTCTTCTCAGTTACTGCTGTGACATCTGTGAGTTGTGGTTTCTTTGCTATATTCCCCAGTTCTGCACATGCTTTTCTCCCCCTCTTCCCACTGTGACACTGCATATCCCACATGGATGCCACATGGTCACATAACTCCATGACAAACTTAGTGAGCCAGATAAGGGGTGGCAGTGGTTCGTCACAGGATCTGTTTTTCAGCACAGGAGCCCTTCCAAGAGGAAAAGCAGGATACAAGCCAACTAGACTATGACACAAATGAAGCTAGAACTATTAAAGTCACAAGTTTACAGAAATCAAGATTTAACATTCTCTCTTGCTAAAATCCAAGCAGTTTACCCTCTTTCTCTTAGTGCAGTCTGGCAGAATCAAGATACTTCCCTGTAAAAACATGCCTTTTATTTTATCTGCTAATTCTTAACACATCTTTATTGTTTTAGTTAATAAATACATTAAAGGGTGATTCTTAATGGAGTTTAATGAGTCTATGTCAATGCTAATTATCATCTTACATTACTCTGATAGCTTAATTCTCCACTCATTGTCACCCCCCAAAAAACAGCAAATAACTACAACAGCATTCTAACAAGGCAAAAATTAAGTATCTGTATTTTCTTTTTTTTTACTGTTAAGGACACTAGAATGCTAGAGCATTTCCTGTAATAGGATATCTTCTGTCTATGTACAAGGTAATTTACTTATCTCCAGCAAGCCTCTCAGGCCCTTATTGTATTTCTGCAGTGCTAAAACATTTCTATAGGGTCAACATATGGTAAGAAATTTAAATGCTAACAGGGAGTGTGAGAATAACTTACATTCATACACATAATCTTAAAACAAAATACATTTCCTAATAAAACCTGTGAAGGCAGATCTCATGGTTATGGAAGATAGATCTCAAAAATCAAACAATTTGGGTTGTTTTAAGGAATCTGTGCAGCGCTTTGTCAGATTAAAACTGCTCTTCAAACTGAGATGTCAACATGAAAAAAGTATACTTCTAAAGAAAAAAACCACTATTTTGCTACCAATGATGTGAAAACACTTTTTACAATGTGGAGTTTTTTTAAACAAAAGTTGGAGCCTATCTAGCAGCTTCAAGCTGAAAGAAAATCCTTCGTTTCAGAGCACCCTCAGCAGAGAGCACTCTTGCCAGTTCTGCAAACAGGGAGTTGCTTCCATCTGCTGGAGACCGAAAATACCTCAAGAACAAATGCCAAAGGTCTCAGCCAGGTGCTGGGATCATTTGAGAACCCTACGAGTGCTGTCTCCAGAACACTGGAAGCTAGTTTTACAACCTACTCCTGGAGGAGAGGACAGCCAGAATACATAATGCCATCTCACCCACTGAATATGTCCTGTCTATGTCCTCTGTATGAAATCCAACAGGAAGATGAACTAAAATCAGTGATCCCTCAGGCTGGCATCATCTTCCAGGGAATAAGCAGTTGTTTTATTCCAAAGACACAAAGCCTTTCTCTATTGTACAGGGGAATGGGACTAAACCTTGAAAAAGAATATCAGGCTCAGCAATCAGACTAGGGACTGGAATGGTCATCTTAACAGTCCTCATCTTCACAGGTGTTACGCTGATGGTACAGATGGTTTGAAGTCAGAGTTATTTGCTGTAATAATGATCATTTGACAAAGCTTCTTGGAACACTTGGCAAACATTACTGCATTTATTCACTCAGTATCTCCATGTAAAATGTGCATTTTATTGGTCTTTTGAGACTGATCATAAACATATCTATGCACACATTCTCTTCATCAAAATACTGTGCATGAGCAAACCCTTTTTGAGACAGAAACCTTGTAGAATGAGCACACCAACTTTGCACTCCTTGTATGTTTCCAACAGATTTCAAACCAATATAAAAGGAGGTATGACTGATCTGCCTTGTATGTGCTTGGACATAATAGCTTACAGTTTAGGATCTGATCCACCATGCAGGTTCTGACTGAGATTTCCTTGGGGATTTTCCTTCTAGCCTTGGACTTGAGATATAGGTGGGTGCTAGATGAAGAGAACATACGTTCCAGCTTCATTCCCATGGCTAGTACTGTATCCTCTTCCATGGGAAGGTTTGGTTTGCCCTTAGGTACAATTTAAAAAAACATGTATTTTAAAAGCAAGGAGGAAAATACACTGGAGAAAGGTATTGTGCCATTTAAAAAAAAATCTTTCTGCACATCTCAAAGAATAATAATAAAAAAGGAATAAGACCTAGGCTAATGAAATGATGTTAAGGCAGTTACCAAATTCATCATTTACATGTGTCAGCCACTTGAAAGAGTCCAATGACTATAGTGATCATCATAAAGCACGTATTTTCCACCTAATAATAGAGCCCATTGTAACCAAGTAGAAAGATGTGCATATTTTAAGCATGATGTAATTAAATATTCATAAATATTCTTTACATTTGATTAGAAACAATGTGCTCATTATTGTAAAAGTCCACAAGAGAGATAATCATGTCTTATTCTTTTCTACGAGACTCAGATTTTGATAAGACTGTTTAAAGATTTTCGTCTTCCTCCTAACCTTCTCTATTTTGATACATTCTCATTTACTTCTCCTAGGGAAGAATCTTTTACTCTTGTTTTCACTTAGCTGTTAATGGATCTGATAGACAATTGATCATGTAGTACTCATTCAAATAACATTGTGAGTTATTTTTTTCATTTCCTATTCCAAAGATGAATAGAAAAAATCAGGGGTTTTGTGTAAGTGTTCCCTACTCTCTAGCTTGCTATTTGAAAGCTGGCATCCAACATGTGAACTGGACTGCTTACTGTGGCTTGCTCATTCATGAAAGTTTCAGTGTTTCCATTTCTAGTATTCTTTCTAATAATGTTTCGAGTACCCATGATTGTGTAACTGAAACTGGCTTTTTTTGGTCAAACAGTCAAGTGGAGAAGCCCAACCACTTCTTCTTCTGAGTGTTTGTGACTGAAATTTATGTTAACAGAAGCAAAAAAGCAAGTGCAAAATGTATGAGCGCTATGGAAAATCTACTAAGTGTTCCTGGAAAATCTTCAGATCTGTCCAAACAGTTTAATAATCACGTACTTCTTAACAGAAGCTTTCATCTGGAAGAATCTCAAAGGCTTCATTTAATGGGACTTTGTCTCTAAGTCAAGAGTGTATCTAAGCTAGCTGTCTGGACTCATTCTGTAGGGAGAAATAGATACTGTTTCCCTCTGTACATGTGAGATGGCAAACATGGATGTGTATTCTTACCTCAGATCCAATGAGACAGGAATCAGCCTTTTACATAAACTCTACTTTATCTACAGGTATAGCTCTTCCATTCAGAGATGCCTCTCTAGACAGGACACATCTACATGACCTCTTGTGTAGAACACAATACCAGATTTTACCTCTTACCTATGCTAAAATTGAAAGGCTTCCTTTCTTTAATGAGTTGTATCAAATAGTACTAGAAGATCATGGTATAGAACTAATTTCAACCACATCACTTACCTTATGAAGAGCAAAAGGACCAGCCAAACACTGAATGTCCTTTGCCTTAAGTAGACATACCTTTCTGAGTTGGAACAATTAATTCCATATTAAAATTTAAATGACATGGCTTAATTTTTACTTATTTTGATGTATTTAATTAATATTCTGAGCAAAATACAAGCTTAGATCTGCATTTAAAATACAGACAGGATGATATGACTCTAGCTGAAGTTCAGAACCCTTTCTTACAGAAAGCACGTATGAAAGCTTTAATCCTTGGTATTCAAGGTACAGGTTCTGTATCTCACACAGAAGCTGCTTTCACAACCAACACAGCAACATATTGCAGAAAGGAAGCTCCAGTTAAAATAATACAAGGCAAGAAAAGTCCAATCAGATTAACTTTTCACTGTAGCGAGGGAAGTTATGCTGACGTTAAATGAAAGCTTAAAGAAATCTATGCTCTCTAATCTTGCCGTTCTGCAGAATAGCACCTGAACTTTGGCAAGTAAGATGGAGAAAAAGAAGTTCTAGTTATGAAAAACTATTAAACTATAGGTGATGTGAAACAAGTCTGAGACATACTTCAACCTGTTCTTCTGGAAACTGGAGGGTGTCATAATTCAGCAAATGCCTTTTATGAATATTATGTATGGATTCTGTATATAGTAAAGACAGGATGAACCACACCAGGGTTAGGTTCAGGGGAGAGATGCCTCCACCTCCGCAATTTATTTTTCTTTTGGATCTATTCAGATGCAGTTAGATTTATTGATACTTACCTGGAGGTATGTATTTAGTTCTCAAGGTCAATGTTGCAAATAGCAAAGGACAATTTATTTTCACCTCTTGTTGATTCATCTGCATCCTAAACTTAATTTCTCAACTCCACGGATTATATTTGTTTTTGTCAGGGCCAAAACACAGCAAACCCTCTTCTCACTCTTATGAGTTCAAGCTTTTCTGTTTACATTTTTCTGTATTGGAAGGTCAATAATGACTGAAAAAACAGCCTGCTAATAACTTCAGTGAGTGAGAAGGGAAAGAAAAGGACATCTCAAAGATAATAAAAGCATCAGATGATAGAATAAATATCTTAAATTGTTCTTGGAAAATTATAATTTTGTTTACCTGTTTCTTGCTCAGTTATTGTTGTCATTCACTATGTTTGTTCCATTATGGCTAAGAACCAAGCCTGAGACAGTATTGCACCAGGTATTGTGAAAACATAGACTAAAAGGCAGTTGCTACCCAGAGATTTGTCAGGCTGCAAAACTGGAGTGAACTTTTCCTCCAACAACCTCCATTTCTCACAGACAACTTGCAGAACTAAACCCTCTTCCACAGAGAACTTGGACCAGACAGTGAACATGTATTTTGCCAGAGATGCTCGTGTAGCTGCCACTGGAGATGTCAGAAGGGAAGAAATGTTTTCTATAGAAGCATATGACCATAGCATCTGGAAGTGAGATATATTTCTTTCTGCCTGGGAATTCTCTAATCCTGCTATAGAAAGGATGGTTGGATGAAATCTATGGCAAGGGAGCAGCCTCCTCCCACTCGACATGAAGGGGTGCTATAAGGTCACCACCTCTGGCAGGCTCCAGGACTTGGGGATTCCTCTTGCCCAGCTGTTGGAGGCCAGCCCAGTGTGCCTGGAGACCCAGGGGTCTTTCTATCCCAGGTTGATGGATATGGCTGCTCTTTTCCTGTTTGCAAGTTCAACAAATAGCAAGGCTGAACATGTATCACAGAGATACACACACAGACAGAGAGGGCACTAATGTGGCCCCCCTCAAAGATAAAAATTCCTCAGGTTCATCCTGTTTCCCCCTTATCAGTTACAAAGTCCATGTAGTTTCTTAATAGTCCATCAATTAGTGACCTGAGAGTTTAGGTCTTTGCCACTGTCTCTGTTATTACTTATTCAACATATGTGTGCCTGTGTGTTTTCTTTATCACTTTCCCTGTTGAATCCCTTTGAACTGATAAGTTTTTTCATGTGATAATCTCAGTGGTGCAGAAGCTCTTACATTTCATATGCCCTTACACTCATGGTCTGAGTGTGGTCCGAAGCCAGTGGGAAGATCCAAGACAGGAAAGGCAAGATGCATGCCTGCATACAGGCACAGGCTGTGTGCAACTCCCCAGGTCAGGTATCTCTGGGTTTACTTGTTGACCAAGCACCACTCCACACTAATAGCTCATCTCTGCAGCAGGCCAGACTCTGACCAAGTTTGATTTTTCTGTCTTTCTTGAGTTGGCTTAGGAAGAGGTTCCTGCCAAAGTTTCATGTTTGGAGGAAACTGAGAACAAAACATGCAGTACAGGCAACCAACACTAAAATTGTTTCATAAGCGATAACATGAAAATGCCCTCAGTTTGATGCTCAGAGCAGAGCTTCATCAGTTCTTTGCATGTCTGTTTTACCGATGGACAGGCTCCTATATCTAGATGTTGTTCATTTGCCCACTGATAATTAGCTAGAAATACTTCAAATGCTTACTTTTCCTACTGTAGTTTGAGTATGATACTGCTAAACTAAGCAGTTCATATTCCACAAAAGAACAGTATTTAAGCTGATGCCTGTCTTTGTCCTAGCTGGGGCCAGATTCTCATCTTAACCTTTACACTAAGATAAAAAAGACTATCACTGTTGGCTTCCCTACCAATTATTCCGGTTCCCCAGTAGTATAAGCTGAAGGAGGTTCTTTTTTGACCAGTCCAGATTTAGCAATGACAAGTAAACATTTTCCCTGCTTTTATTTATTAATTCCATTTCCTAATGGCAATTCCACACCCTAGACATGTAATATGCATCTCAGTGCATATTACATTTCCAAGGTTATTAAAATCCCTCAGCTTTGCTTTTTTTTTATACCACAACCCAAGGCATGTTATCACAGCAAGGCCTGCTTTCCTACCAAGTCTCATTGCTGAGACATATACTCCAGTAATATGTTGGAATGCCCCTCTTAGGCATCTTGCAGAATCTCTAATGTCCAGTTGTTGGAACACTTCTGTGACTTAAGGACAGGTGCAGCCAAAGCACCATTCAGATTGTCAAGTGTGACAGAGAGAAGAGCTTTCACCATTCATTCACAGTTGTTATTAGAAGTTTGCAGTGGAATATGAATGCAGGATGTGGGGGCTACCTCCTGACCAACCCTACTAGTCAAGAATCAAGAGTACCCCTGGCTCCTAGGGAGGTAGTCTGGATGTACACCAGCATAGCAAAGAAAGGCAGGAACATTTTTTTTTCAATAATTCTGCTTACAAATCATAATTCTATGCTACAGTTCATCCTCATTCCCTGTTTTCAAGGGCAGAATCATTGTTTCTTAAGGGCTCATCTGCTCCTGCTGCTTATTTCCCTACTTGAAGTCAATTTGCAAAATTGCAGTTGGTTGCAGTGGAAATAATTATGATGTCAAAAATACAGTATTATGACTTCAGTTATAAGCATAAGTAGCTGAAGCAGATGAACCCTTACGAATTAAAGATAGCCTTTTAATGCAAGCAGCCTTGAAAATATAAAGCAGAGAAAGAAGGAAGGAAGATAGGGAAGCAGTGTTTCAAAATAAATGGACTTTCAAAGTTCAGTATGCAGCTATCATTTATCCTTTCATGCCTGACATTTTTGCTTCCAAGGAATAAAGACCTTTTTACAATGTAAATGATCCTTATACCATTCATTTCCATCCAATATTAAAACAACAGGGAGAAAATGAAAGATAAACAGTAATAATTACCATAGTACTGTTAAGCAATTGTACCTTTTATTACATTCTCAGGTCTTTATTCTTTCACTCAATTTCCAGAGGAGAATGAATCCAAGGCCAAATGTCTTACTCTGATCTAGGTGAGTACCGCCTCTGTGCTAGATGTAGCTACTCACCTGAGAAAGGTAAACGGGATTAGACTGTTTCTCACTAGTAACTCCTTGGGAGTTGCCATTCTGCTAATACTGTATTCCTGCTGATAGCTCATAAAAACTAAATCTCTGAGAATTTTATAGTACATGAGGTGTGTAACTAGCCCTCGCATGTTATTAAGCCTGACTCTGATAGTCTAATAAGCATTAAGGATGGCATATTTTAGCAATGAACTATTCCATTATTTATACAAGAAGCTATTGATTCAGTGTACGGTATGGTAATGGGATTGAAGTGTAAATCTTTATACAGAACTATTTAACATTGTATATTGATTATACTCTAAAAGATACATTTCAGTTCCAAATTTTTGTAGAGCGCCTATAATAGGTTGCAACAACTTCATAGCACTTTATGTTACTAACTGACTCTCGCTTTCTCTAACTAAATATTAAAACAGCAATCAATTTTTCAACTCATAACCCACACTAACCATCTCATTGTTTTCCTATTTTCAGGTAACCTGTCAATTTAATGCAACATTGCAATTCATGTGTTGCCTGAAAGATCAGTGGCTTTCCCCAATATGCTTGCTTTCTGCTCTTGTCTGCTACTTGAAATCCTACCAAGGTGCAACATGGAGGAGGAGCAAAAGAACTGAGGCTTCTCTCGTATCCAGCTGCTGTATTGCCCAGTGGGATCCACTAGCAGCAGATGTCAAGAAGTAGCCTTCATGCTGCTGTCCAAGGGAAAGATCTCACTGACAGTAGTAGTAACTGGTAAACCAAGTGACTCAGAGAAAAACTATGTAATTAAAGGAATAAAAGACATATGGTCTCCTCTGACATTTGGAGTGGCCTTAGAGGAGTCATTTAAAGTTTCCACGTGAAACCTTGGTTCTGTTGAGTTAGTATAAGTGTCTTTGGCACCCTGAATAGCTCTCCTCTGCAATATAGGGAATAATAACATTTCTCTTCTCTGCCTGAGTTATCTGTTTAGTTCACTGGGCTTTTCAAAAAAGAATTATCAACCAAAGTACTTCATCACAGCACTTGCCTGGGGCCATCAGTGCTTTTGCAGTACATATAACAGTAATAGATGCAATAAATAATGAGGTCCTAGAAGAAAATTGTAGTCTAACTAAATGGCCTTGGCACTCAGGGCATCTCCTAAGGCTTCTAGAGGCCATTTGACTGCAGATGCAGGGTTGGTTTCTAATTACAGTGGTTTTCTATATGCTCCAGAAGGACATTGGGTGAACTTAGAGTAGCCCCAGCAACAGATTCTCTTGTCTTTCCAAAAATCCACTTTCTCAACACTTAGCATGAACCTGCTTTTGTCATCTCTTGTGCTGTCTCTTGTCAATGTCATCCAAAAATATTCTGAACATCTCCTCTTGCTCTCCTGACTGATCTACAGTGCTTGCCCACTCTAAAGGTAAATGTAAATTAAAGGAACAGCTGGAATTCAATCTTTCTATTCTTTAATATTTCAGGTAGATTTATTATCTTTCAATGCATTAATTTGTCACTTTAATAAGTACCTGAAAAGTTAAGTCATTAATAGGAGCAGCTTCTTCATTTATTAAACAAGCAGCGATTGTAATTCAGGGAGCAATAAGGGATTGATGAAGAAAGGGTAAGTGCCTGAATAGTACAGTAAATGTTATTGAACTCATTTCATCTATGAGTTTGAAGATAATTAATCTTTCATTGTTAATAGCTGGAGATGGACTGATCAAACCTTGTGTTTTTTGGACATTTCAACATGAGGCTATTCATACCTTGTCAGTGTGGAAGGGCAATGCAAAGTTAGAAGGAAAAAAGGTTGTGAGGAAAATTAAAATGAATTGAGGATATTCAATTTGTTGGGAAAAAAAAAATCCTACTTTTGTCCTTTCTGTCTCCTTTCTTTTTTAAGCAAAAAAATGTAGTCTAGATGGGAGAAAGACTCTCCCAGTGCTCTCTATTCTTTACTTATAAAAAGTTCCTGGAAGAAACCAAAATTTGAATTCGGATTTGCATTTGAAACAAGTTACAAAAGTCAAATGCATACTGAATTGCACTGTGCTTGGAGGCAAGGGCAGGAGAGAGAGGAGGGGAAAAAAAGTGTTTGGAAAAATGCCGTGAGTTCAAAAAGACCCTTGCAGGGACCCAATCTCCAGTCATCCTCCCCCCTCATCTCCTGAAGTCTTGGACTGAGAGCTCCCTTTTCCTAAATCCTTAGTATCTGTAGTCCAGAGGTCAGCTCCCAGGCAGTGCTCCTCTGAAGAACCTTTCTCAGGACACCCTGGCAGCATGGACTCTCCTGGCTCAAGACGGTGCCCGAAATAGGAACCTACAGCATCTGCTCTCTTCCTCACACAGGCTGAAAAAACTCAAGTCTTCATGGTCCAGGTAAACCTTTGACTTTCACAAAGGCCTTCTTGGGATGTGTTTTGAAGTATGCATTTCAAAGCTCCTGACAATTTTATGCTTTTTACAATTTTATGCATCTATCCTTGCCGCCACTGAAGTGGCAGCACATTCTGTGTCTGGAGGTAATTAACCTCTGTCTTCTTCAGTTTCCTCAACCACAAAACGAGGACAGTGTACCCTTCCAAGAATGGTTTCAGTCTTTGTCCAGGCAGCCATACCACTAATAAAATCATCTTTATATGACACCAAATAAACTCTGTGGTGGTATGTTTTGATGAAATGACAAACGAAGCTGCTTCTCCAGTCCTCTGTAATTTTTTTTACTGTAGTTGGGGACTAAACGTAGCCTTTTGAAATGCTTCCTATTTATTCCAGGAGTATATAATTCTGAGTGTGTCTCTAAAAATCATTCTGAGTCACTTTTAGTGCCTGCTAATTGTCATAAGTGACATCATAAGATAAAGACAATGTCAAGAAGAGACTGTGTGCAACGAGAATTAAAGTCCAGCTTGACCAACATGAGGACATTCCTCAGCTTTCAGATTGAGACTATGTACTTGTAAGACAAATATTTAAGTTGTTTAAGCACCTGAACACATATCCTGATACAAATCTATGTGCATCTGCACGTACACACACACTCACAAGCACTGTGCTTCCAAGGAGGGAGTGTATTGAAGTGAAGGGAGTGGAATTTCCCTTGTGATGTCGTCAAGCTTTATAGTACCTAGTGTCACCAGCTCTCCCTGTCTTTTTCAGTGTTTTTTTTCTGCTGAGGTCAGATGTTTGCAGGAGAATCTATTTTGATTTTAAAAAAAAAAAAGTATGCTGTGTTTCTTTGTGGATGTAGAAAAATGCTGAAATTGTGTCTTACAGGTTTAACAATTAGAAGCCTATCAAAAGAGCTCATATTTATTTGTTTGTGTTTTTTCAACTTCCTTGTTTTTAAGCACACCACAAGTCTTGGGATTGCAGTGTGGTTTTTTTTGGGAAAACAAAGGTAAGCAATGCTAATGTACTTTGTAATGGCATTTCTCCAGCCTGCCTTGTCATGCTAACATTTGTACAGAAAACTTGTTCTACACAACCCACAAGTCAGTAGGCCCAGGCACGTTGTTTAATTCTATGACCACTTTGCAGAAATAATTTCTTTTTTGATAACTTTTTCAGCTAAGAAACATGAAAACCTCCCTGTGGCTATAAGTGGATCTTGAACTAATGCTCTCCTATACAAGAAAAGTCACTCTTCTGCCATGCCACACAGAGGAGAGACAGTCCCTTTCATGTCACTAAAAAAACCCTCTTGCATTCAGTTTCATTATGATCCTCAGCAAACACAAACCTGGTGCTCTCCAGATATTTTTGAAGTTGTCACCAAATTCAGGAAGAAATCACAAAAGTAACTTTGCTGGACTGCCAAGTGCCGGTGACGCCTGTTCTGAACGAGGTGTAACCACACCAACGGTCACTCGCCAAGGAGACCAGCTCCAGTGTAGGTAAGCCCACGCTGGGGGGGAATCGCAGCAAAAGGGACCAGCAAGGAGCTTTTTTGGGGGGCTTTTGAATCTTTTGGAGCCAAGAAGGCCGCTAGCCAGCTCTAAGGATTAGGGAAAAAGGATTAGGGAAAATCTCCCTCCCCTACTGAATGCAGAGGGAAACATGGTAACTAAGGATGAGGAAAAGGCTGAGGTGCTCAATGCCTACTTTGCCTCAGTCTTTAGCAGTGGAACTGGCTGTTCCATGGACACCCAGCCTCATGAGCTGGAAGATGGGGAGGGGAAGCAGATTCAGGTCAGCGCAGTTGAAGAGGAGGTGGTCAGAGACCTGCTACACCACTTGGATGCACACAAGTCTGTGGGACCAGATGGGTTACACCCAAAGGTGCTGAAAGAGTTGGCAGATGTGCTCTCCAAGCCGCTTTCCAGGATTTACCTGAAATCATGGCTAACTGGGGAGGTCCCGTTGGACTGGAGGGTGGCAAATGTGGCACCCATCTACAAGAAAGGCAGAAAGGACGATCCAGGAAACTATAGACTTGTCAGTTTGACCTCAGTGCCAGGGAATGTCATGGAGCAGATCATCTCGAGTGCCATTAAAAGTCATATAATGGACAACCAGGGGATCAGGCCTAGTCAACATGGGTTTATGAAAGGCAGGTCCTACCTGACAAACCTGATCTCCTTCTATGACAAGATGACCCAACTATTGGAGGAGGGAAAAGCTGTCAATATTATCTACCTGGATTTTCAAAAAGTATTTGACACAGTTCCCCATAGAATTCTCATAGAAAAACTGGCTGCTCATGGCCTGGATGAGTGAACGGTCTGCTGGATCAAGCACTGGCTGGATGGACGGTCCCAGAGTGGCGGTCAATGGAGCTAAATCCAGCTGGTGGCTGGTCACAAGTGGTGTTCCTCAGGGCTCGGTGTTGGGACCTTTTCTGTTCAACATCTTTATTGATCATCTTGATAAGGACATAGAGTGTATCATCAGTAAATTCGCAGATGACACCAAGTTAAGCTGGAGTATCGATCTGCATGAAGATAGGGAGGCACTACAGAGAGACTTGGATAGATTGGATCCGTGGGCCAACGTTAACGGCATGAGCTTCAACAAGGCCAAGTGCCAGGTCCTGCATTTGGGCCACAACAACCCCATGTATCACTACAGGCTTGGGGAGGTGTGGCTGGAGAGCTGTCTGGAAGAGAGGATCTGGGGGTTCTAACTGACAAGCAGCTGAACATGAGCCAGCCGTGTGCCCAGGTGGCCAAGAAAGCCAACGGCATCCTGGCTTGTATTAGAAATAGTGTGACCAGCAGAAGTAGGGAGGTGATAGTCCCCCTGTACTCCGCACTGGTGAGGCCACACCTTGAGTATTGTGTCCAGTTTTGGGCACCTCAATACTAGAGAGATATCGAGGTGCTGGAGTGAGTGCAGAGGAGGGCAATGAAGCTGGTGAAGGACCTGGAGAACAGATCCTATGAGGAGAGATTGAGGGAGCTGGGACTGTTCAGTTTGAGGAAGAGAAGGCTAAGAGGAGACCTCAGCACTCTCTACAGCTAACTGAAAGGACATTGTAGAGAGGTTGGTGCTGGTCTCTTCTCACAGGTAATTAGCGATAGAGCAAGAGGGAATGGCTTTAAACTCCAACACGGGAGGTTCAGACTGGACATTAGGAAAAATTTTTTCACAGAAAGAGTGGTCAGACAGTGGAATCGGCTGCCCAGGGAGGTGGTGGAGTCACCATTCCTGGATGTGTTTAAGGGTCGTTTAGATGAGATGTTGGAGGATATGGTGTAGGGGAGAAATTGTAGAGTAGGGCTGATGGTTGGACTCGATGATCCCAAGGGTCTTTTCCAACCTGAATGATTCTATGATTCTATGAATTCATGTCACTGCATCCACAAGCAATCCACATGTCTCTTTCTTGCATGAATCCTGTGTTCCCAACTGTTGTTCACCTAGCCTGCCCCTGTTGCTTCAGTGAGTTAACCTGATGGTGAGATGGAGAAAGGGCTTTTACCGTCACCTCATAAAAATGAGAACAGTATATTTCATTCATTCATTCAGAGACCCAAGATTCAGTTACTTCAGGGCCATTTCCCTCCTTGACCTCCCAGTTACATGAGGTGATGAGGAGAGAAGCCATGTTCTGTGTATGAGCCTCTCTATCCAACTGAGAGATTGTTTTGCACTTACTGTTTTCCCTGATGCTCTGGGGGTAGTTGTGCTGCAACACAACAAGACTTTGTGGCTGTATGCTTGTCTCAGTCTATGGGTTGCTCTACCAAAGCAGGATCCAGAATGAGTTCCTGGTTTCTACTGTCTTTGTCTCCTTCAGCAACAACCTGAACATCCATAAGGCTTCTTACACGTCTCCCCTGGTGTCCTCCCTTTCTGCTCCTTTGGAATAAAGGAGCATTGCCATGTGGCCATCCTGTATGTGGCACAGTGGAAGATAATTAACAATTCAGTACACTGTTCATATGTGGCAAGCTTCTTAAAGTTATCTCTGGCTGTGGTGGTGATAATCATTCACACGTATAATTATGTTATATTTATATAAAATATTTATATAAAAGTATATATAAAGTATATATATGTATTTGAAATATTTCTGTTTACTCAGAACTCTGGAAGCTTTCAAGTAAGTGATGGTATAAGTGTTTCCTACCAATAGATTGGCAGCAGACACTTCTGGGTGTTCAGGGTGCCAGGTTCTCCAGCAGAGATGAGCTGATCCTTGCACTTTGAAGCCCGAGCCACCACAACAATGCCAGTGGTACACTTCCAGGTCCCCATGTCCACCATATGCCCTTCCATTACCCATATGTCTAGCCTCATCATCTTCACCAGAACTCATTTAGTTTCAGAGATTTGTCTAGATGATGCTCTTCAATGCATACAATCATCACCTCTGCTTTCCCTATTCTCTTATTTGTTTTGTATGATGTGTTCAGCAGTCTAATTCAGCCTGACCTTTGGCTGGTCTCTGCTTTTCCTTATACTTGACCTTTCAGCATTGTTTTCTAATGTGTCCTTTATTCTCTTCCTTTGTAGGCTGCCTGCTTATTTCTCATATCCTTTGCAGTTACTCATCAGACACTACACTACTACTACTACAGCCCTTTCCTACAAACATATTTTTTCACTTTGGATTTGATTTTCAAATAATCTTTGTACTTTGCCTTAAAGAAATCAGTCCCCTGTTTCCTTCACATTCAGACCCTTAGGCTTCTCAAACTAGTTAAGTTCATCTAGCTTCTTTCAACTATTCCAATTTACACATTTGAAAGCCAGAACTCTGGCCGCAGATCAACTGTTGCTTATCTTTCCATTAAAGTGGATCAATGCTTGGTCATTGATTCCAAGCTCAGCCCACTGCACAGCCCCCTGCAGCAGAAGATCCTCTTTCTCCAAGGCCTGCCAAATTCATTTAGCTAACTGGTATGCAAAATCAAGCACCGTGCTATCCTTTGGTCATTTCCGTAAGAAAACATCATCTGAAAATTAATTAAAGCTTAAAAAGATAATAATATATCAATATTAAATTCCAGTGTTTTGGATAAATTTACAAATGGAATCTTGGTGATTGCTGCATACTAATGTGTTCCCAATATTTACTTGTAGTTTATGACCATCTTACAGAAGATTAATCTGCTTGAAACTGTGGGCATGCAGTTTATCATCCAGAAGGTTACATTTCCTCCTTAGGCCCTTTAAGTGAAGATGGAGTTAGTAACTTTATTCATAATGTACTGGCATTTTCCAAATATTGTTCTGTTTATACTGACTGAAAATGAGCAAATTCTAGTCTCTGCCATGTCTCTCAAAACACAACTGACTATATTTTTCAACAGGCCAAAGTATGTAAATGAATGGGACAGTCATGTAAATCCATGTGAACAAAAAGGAGAGATCCAGGCATGCTGTTTTAACTGTCTTCTTAAAGAGCTATATCTAACTACATATTATTGTCTTATTTATACATACCACACTGCAAATTATTTGTTTTTTGATGTAATTTTATCAAAGGCAAATCTGGTTTTTGAGGGCTGCGTAAGTCAATGGTGCGAGATCTCTCCCCGTTACTGTGAAATAACCTTGGTCATTCTATTAATTTGTTTAATTTGCAGTGTGGGAATATTTATCCTTTCCTCGGTTTCCTTTGGGTTTTTTTTCTGTTCTGTAAAGCTGTCTTATGTGCTTGTGTACTTGTCCATGAGTTAGAAAGAATGAGACACTGTGCTTTAGCTACATGGGCAAGAAATTTATTGATTAACCCTGACAGGTGTTTTACAGGGTTTTCTCTAACGCTGTCTTTACAGAGGAATATAGTTGACTAAAAAGAATTAGTCCAAGAGGAGATTACAGGGAAAAGGTTACAGACTAAAACAGAGAGGAAAGCATTAATACTTATGTCACTGAGCAGATGGACATGGAGGAGTTAAAACACTTGTCTTTTATTTTTCTCACAGATGCTGTAACAAAATGCACTATAAATTAAAAAGAAAAGGGACAAAAGGTAGCTGGAAGATGGTACTTGCTATTTAATCTATTGTCATCAAATCATCTTTTAAAAGAAAATAAAATGTCTTTCCTGGTAGAAATATTCTATATAAAGAAAGGACAGCAGGTACATTATCAGCCATTCTGTCCCTGATCATTGGCTATAATTACACACAAAGGAGGGAGATATACATGTAATGAATCATTTTGTGGTAAGTAAAATTTTAATAGTTATTAGCTCAAATTGAGTTTTTATAACTGATTTATTCTACAGGATCAGATCTTGTAAGATCTTTAAAACAATGTCTATTACATTTTTCTAAACAAGAGTTGGTGCATAGGAAATTAAGTTGTTTTCTCTTCCAGAGTCCTTGGCTTTCTCCTATTTGTATGTTAATGTCCTGGACAGTTGGATCCAGTTGTATTATATCCTGAAAGACCATTTCTGCATACATCTATCGAATTGACAGCAACAATAATTCATTCCCACAGGCTATAGTTTTAACGGGTTATTCATCTTGTCTTAGGTCTGGAAAGGAAGAAGTAAGAAGCAGTTCCCTGACCTTGGGACCTGGATTTTAGAAACGAGATGCCTGTGTTACTTGCCCTATCTGTTGAAAGAGAAAAAGACATTAAAGGTGAATCTGTTTTTCAGATCTGTAATGGTGTCTATCTGGACTTATATGCTTTCTGCTGTCTTCAAGAGATACGCTTTCAGTAAATTGTTGATTTTCTGTTTGGGGCTGTTGTTAGATTAATTAATTCATTCAAAGAATAGCAACAAAAGCAACAACACACAGGCAGTTACAATTATTTGAATTTCTCCCTTCAGATGTGTAACAGAGTGAGCTGGCTGGGACCTATTACATGTGTAGACCATGTGCACATGTGTTGGGCAATGACAGGGTTTTTCATTGCCTTGCAAGTGTTCAAGAAGGAATACAGAAGATTGATTCTGAGCACTTGTCCACATTTAAATAGAGTAGAAAACACCTTGACACATTTGTCTGAGGTGGATTCTAACAGAATAGGTCTTAGGTCTTAGGTCTTGTTTGTGTATGCTAATTTAGGCTGTTAACATAATTAGACATAACATAAGCAGGTTTCCTTACAAATAGGGACTATAACATCTGTTCCTCACAGTTAAAAGCCTAAACAACTTTTTTTAGAACCCTCTTTCCTCCACTGATCAGGAATCTCCAAACAGTTAACCTTTGTCCGTTCCTTCCCACTGAGCAATCTGCATGCAATAACATTTTCAAACCAAGAAAGAAAAGGCTGTTTGTAACCAGTTTTAATGGCCAGACTATGGGGAAGGATGTGATAGTTATTTGCTTCTGGCCACTAACTGCATCTTTGGTTTCTGCCTCCCAGAGTGCAAACCTCTGACAAAGACAATCTTGTCACAGTATCAGTCAATAGAAATGAAAGGGAGTTTTGAAGATACAAACTTCAGGCAGACTATGACTTCATGCTGTCTAGGGCCTGAACTCATCTGAGCTTTTCTGTTCTCACTGAAGACAGCTGGATTTAAGCAGCAGAAATCAATCTTTCTGGACTAAGCAGCAGTGAGCTTTTGAAAATGGCATTTGGCACAGGCAAGGTGGAGAAAAAAATATTTCTGAAATACAGAAGTGAATACTGAAGCCCCCAGCCAGAAATCAGACCTGCCTCTTCACAACTCAGACCCACTGAAAACAGAGTTTAACTGAGGTGCCATAGCACACCTATCTAGATGATGGCCACACACTTATAGCGTGTCTGACTGAGAGCATCAGCTGCAACTGGTCACTCTACAAACAGCAGACAAAGGTGTTCTTGAGGCTTCACCTTCATATTAATTCTGTATAATTGGAGTTTTAAAAGAATTGTGATGCTATAAAGGCATTTCACTTGCTCTCTATAGGAGTTACTACTATGTTTGATATGGTATAATTGTTTGAAAGTCCACAGGTTTTCAAAACATAAGCTTAACTCCTCTTTGAAATACAGAGAAGCATAAAACTCTCTAGAAATGAAAAAATCTAGTGTGAATTGCCATTACTTACAATAGACTCACTTTTCCATCCCATAACAAAAATTCATGTGCCTGGACCCGTGCAAGGCATACTTGTGGCAAGTTAAAGATTTTGAGTAGCTAAAGTATTGCATTACTGCACTGAAATATCCTAAAGTGATAGGGCAAGGGCACTGGACAGAAGTCAAATAACAGCTCTTGGGACAGGTCCTGCTGAGTTTCAGTAAGCTAGTTTTGGCTACCATAAAACCTTCCAGTCCACATACCCACATGGTCTGCTCTCCATAAAAACAGACTTCCACATAAATTTCTGCTTACAGGACTGGTCATGTCACTACAACACTCATAGTCTTGACTGCAAGCACAGCAGTTCCCTTCATCCTTGTTATGCACATTTGCCACCATATATCTGTAATACCCTTCAGCTCCACCTTGGAATTTTCTTAATAATAAAATGTACACATCAACTATTGCAGTGTCCCAGATATTTCTATCGTCTTCTTCCTATGATGTTCCATAACAATCTTCTTCCAAATAAATTTATTCCTTTCCAGTGTTTCCACTCATTGCACTGGGCTAAAACAAAGGCCAAACAAGATCTGTTCTGTTAATTTTTTCCATCTGTTAACTGCATGAATATGAAGCCACTGAGTCGTTTCTAAGTCTACTCCCTCCAAGAAAATATCCTTGCATTGCATTATAAAATGGGTCCCTTAGGTCTAAGCAGTTATTTATGGTTTGCCAATGGCAAACAACTGAAAGACAGTAGGATTTGACAGGAGGAGTCACAGTGCTTAACACACAGTGAAAGAGGTGTTTACTACAGCCCTTCAGATGCATATTTTGTTGTATTTTGCCTGCTGGCTATCTCATCACATTTGGTTCCTTGTACCTCTTGAAATTATGTTCTTCACATCCACAGCAGTACCTTTAGATGTAACTCTGTAATAACCCCTCCCTACTCTGTCCATGTGTGTGAACTCCCATGATATAATTGTTAAAATCTGGTCAACTTCTACAGCATATATTATTTTACATCATACACTAGAGAAAAGAGAGCTGCAGACTACAATGCAAAATAAGGACTCTCTTCCATGTGAAGAAACTTTCAATACACTGAGCAGTCTTAGATGAATGAACATTAATCAACATCAAAATAGCTTGAATGTAACATGTCTGCAAAGTCTGACTGCTCTGTTCATAAATTCATTTCTTTAGAAGGTTTCTGTGTTTTTTCAGACTGATGCAGCTATTTTATGCTGATTGGAAATAATTAATTTGGGTATCAATTTCATAACTGGAATCCTGAATTTTCATAAGAAAACTCTGACATAAGAGTGGAACATAGATGACCTGAATTCACCCTCACCACACATAGAGAAATATCAGTCCATGGCTCATGTTATTATGTAGCTCATGTTATTATATATTATATTCACTTCAAAGTACTGAACAATGCACCAGGCAGACGCCTCCAATATAAAAATTCAGGACGTCCACACCAAACACTGCCACCAGATACATGAATTGAAATGACTGATTTGAATTTGGTATAATTTTGAAAGTTTGTCTTAAAAAAAGAACATTTAATGCTATCAAAACTTCCTAACACTAACAAGCTTTTAATATAGAAAAAAAATAATGCTAACAAGTTACCCAAGGTGAACTGTATATCTTATCTTCAACTGAAGGGAATTCCTAAATTTGCTCACCCTGCTAGAGAGCTTTAATTCCTTATTGATATCACATTTAGTTCTGCAGGGGAGTGCTCAAAGTTGTGTAGTATATTTTACTAAATCTCTCTGTGCACTGAAATAATTGTATGACAGTTTTCACAGATTTGTAGAAAACAGGGATGTAAAAGGTTGAAAGATACAATCCATACAACCTGAAATCAGCATTCATAACAGGTGCTTGAAAAACAGGGATCAATGGACATGTAGTAAAGTCCTGGCACATTAAAGCTGGCACTGTGGAAGTTGTTCCTTGAAATGAAGTTATTGCTGGTGTTTTCCACTGAGATTTACTGGAACAAGTAGACATACAGTTGGTGAAAATTGCTGTCTTTCTGGCTGCAGTACTGGAGCAACTGGATGCAACTTTAAATCTGTGTTATTTGTGGTCCCTTCTGGTGTTCTGAGCTGTGAAGCTTGGCTAGTAACCATTAAAGAAATTATTAGACCTTCCAAATGGATTTAAACAAGTGGAAGAAACTTGAGGAGATGAAAAATCAACAGCAGTAGTAGAGGTTTAAAGAGCAAAAAGACTTAGAGCCTCCTCTGGACAGGTGTCCCTCAAGACAAACTCAGTTGGGCTTTCAGAAAGGAAAAATTAATCTCTTACATTTTCAAGCATGAGCAATCACATTTTAAAGCATTCTAAGTGAGGTAACGCAGAAAGAAAACAGGCCTCATGAACATATGGGTAGGATCTTACCTGATTTATACTCCTACCCAGTTGGTAAATGCCTTCCTGGAAATTCTGGAGTTGCTGAAAGTGTCCATGTGGAGGAAACCTTCTTGCAGAGTTAGAGCTGGGTTATTATTAATAAACATGCATACTATGGAGTTATAAAGAGGGAATTATATAGGTCATAACATTATGAGTTGTTTCCTATTCTGCTCTGTGTCTCTGATGAATTACTCTAAGGGAGAATACTGCAAAAGATTGCTTTTCATGCCAGTAGAGCTATAATATGACACTTAGCATCTGGTTGGGAAGGAAAGAGATCAACTGAACCTTCAGCACCTTGAAATCGTATATGTTGTCCTTTCATTTTCAGAATTTCCATTTTCAGACAAAGTTTCCACCTTCAAAACCAGACAGTTTTTTCAACCATTCTGAAGAATGAAAGATAAAGATCTAACCTGGTCTTTAAGATGCTCTTAGCATTTATTCAAAGAGAAATGAAGCCCAAAAATGTCCTGGGCAGCTTCAGAAGCTGAATTTTCCACCCATTTTCTGGGAAGGACCAAATTTCTGAAGAGACCTTTTTTATATGAAAACACTGACCCAGCTCCAGCCCCAAGTCATAGAGTATTTAGTTGCTGTCCTGTGACCAGATTGCCATCTGATTCTTAACTCCACTGACCTTTAGCTCCACTAGTACTGTGTTGCTTTTGTGTGTGGTGGGATTTTGGTAGTGCAGGAGGGGACTACAGAGGGGGCTCCTGTAAGAAGCTTCTCAAAGCTCCCCCTGCTCCAAGTAAGACCCGCCTCTGGCCAGGGCTGAACCAATTAGCAATGGTGACTGTGCCTCTGCGATAACATATTTGAGAATGGGAACCTGGAGAGGAGGAGTAGTTGTGATGGAAATACCTATACAAACAGCGAGGTCAGTTGAAGAAAGGAGGAGGAGCAGGAGGGAGGCGTGCCGGTGCAGAGACCCCCCTGCAGCCCATGGTGAGAGGGCAGGCTGTCCTCCTGCAGCCCATGGAGGTCCACAGTGGAGCAGATGCCCACCTGCAGCCTGTGGAGGACCCCATGCCGGAGCAAGTGGCTGCACCGGAAGAAGGCCGGGACTCTGAGGGAAGCCCGTGCTGGGGCAGTCTGTTGTTGGAAGGGTTGCAACCTACAATCGAGACCCACCCTGGAGCAGTTCATGAAGAGCTACAGCCTGTGGGAAGGACTCGTGTCAGAGAAAGTTCATGGAACATGGACTGTCTCCCGTGAGAGGGACCCCATGCTGGACCAGGGAAGGAGCATGAGGAGTCCTCCCTCTGAGGAAGAAGGAGTGGCAGAGACAACGGGTGATGAACTGACCGCATCCCCCATTCATTGTCCCCCAGGGCCGCTGGTGGGGAGGAGGTAGAGAAACCAGGAGTAAAGCTGAGCCTGGGAAGAAGGGAGGGGTGGGGGGAAGCTGTTTTTGAGATGTGGTTATACTTCTCACTTCCTGCTCTGTTTGATTGTTAAGTGGTGGTGGTGGTGTTTAAATTAAATCGATGTTCTTCTTCTTCCCCAGTTGAGTCTGTCTTTTGCCCATGAGCATAATTGATTGAGTCATCCCTTGTTGTCCTTATCTCAATTCCTAATCTTTTGGTTCAGTTTTGTCTTCTCCATCCCTAAGGAGGAAGGAGTGAGCAAGTGGCTGCATGGTGCTCAGTTTCCCTCTGGGCTTAAACCATGACAAATACAAACTTGCTTTGCCCTTTCAGATTCCTTCCTGAAGAAGGCTCAAGTCACATTCTCCAACTGCCACTCAAGGGAAACACTTGAGGCCTGACTCTGATCTCGTTTACCCTATTTTTACATTGAAATAACTTCCATGGATTAGTAAACTACATGACAGTTGGAACCAATCTTTGATCTTGCAGCTTTCTCCAGGGCAGCTGATGTTTCTCTGAAAGCAGTCACAAAATCAAGCTATCAAGTTTACCAGTGATGCTCTGAAAGCCAAGAGTGTGTTACAGATAATAATTCAGACTCATTATTTGATTTTAACACTTAAGTGTTCTCTTAGCAGAGATCAACCCATTCTCAAACCTTGAGAGAGATCCCAAGGTGGGAAGTGAGACAGAAAAAGGAAAATTAGACAATATTTTGATTACTAACTACAGAGGAACATTGTCCAGCACTGTGTCATCAAATACCTATCTGTGTGTGTACATATATAAGTACTTATCTAGTCATAAATACCCATTCCTCCAAGTGGATTGCTGTAAGTAGGATCCAGTTTGCAGCTTCCCAGAAAGCTGAATTTGAGTGTCTTTTCTAAATAAAGGCATTCATATGCTTCCATTGTGTCAAACTCTACCTACAATCTACTTTCAGCAAATCCAGTGTGTTGTTTATGGGTGCCACAATTAGAATTTTACTCTGCTTTGTGAACAGTAGCTAACCCAAACTAGAGTTGCACTCTTATATTTAAATCCCTGCTCTTCTTGACTAGCTGCTGACCTTCACACGATGGAAACATCCCCTTTGGATTGCTGAAGAATGAGCAATTCATAAGATCAGTGTACTTATCTCAGTAAAAAATAACAGTTGTGGATACAGGAACAGGTCTTATATCCTAACTCTTCATTATACTTGAAGTCCTGTGGTTTCCAACTGCACCTCAGTAAACTCATCTGAACAAGCTCGTTGGCTGATGACAACTCATGTATCATGTCACAGCAAAGACATACTTCAAAGTTATTTCCCTTTGAAGGCCATGATAAGAGTCAAAGAAAACTGAATCCATCACCAAATAACTTCAGAGTCCCTTTTCCAAAAAGCCCCATCTCTTACTTGCTATAAATTATTTAAGAGAAATCCTGCTGATTTTGTTCCCTCTCTATTTCTTTTTTTCTACTTTGAGAGTATATAATTCAGCTCCCTGTCTCTTTGACAAAGACACTGCAAATACAGCGTGTCTTCCTCAAAATGTGGAAGAGCCCTTGCTGCATTGCCCCATAGCAGACCTCCATTCTCAGAAGTTGTGTTGCAGTCCAGACAGAAACATACTGCTGAATTTACATAATTTCATCACACTGAGGAACAACAATGAAGAATAAGAACAACTTCTTTTTCCTCCAGAAAAGAGCTATGTCTGAAACAACGCAATTTTAGCAGGGGGTGGAAAGGAGACCAAATTCCACATGAAGAAAATAGCTTTGTGCTATTTGTACTTAAGCTCATTCTTCAAATGTGTTGAGTAAAACTTCTAGGAGCAACTTCATATTCAGAAGCAAAAGTTATGTTAGATGATACCAAATGTTTTTGAATCAAGAATGTTCTCACTGATTCCAGAATCTTATTCTCACTAGGGCTGATTTTTAAAAAGGGTATTTCTAATGTAACAATTTTCATTAAAATTAAGTTTTGCTGAAATAAAAGTTTAGTTGGAATGTGGCTAGGAATGTTATAATTTGATTTCATTCTGACTCAGTTTTCATACAATCTTGTAACATTATTTTTGCATGTGTTCTTTTGCTTATAGTAATAGATTGATAATCCAGGATTGAAGTCTACTGAACCAATCCTTCTCAGTATTTAATTCTTAAAGATGTTTACAGTAGTTATTTCAACCTCTACAAATTGGCATGTTTTTAAATTCTCATTTTGCCATAAAACGTCTGAGCAACTTTTGAAAGATAGTTCTTGTAACGAGATCTTTGAAGAGATTACCAAATGTGTTCCCCTGTGAGAAAAGGTCACAGGTTTTAACTATAGTGCTACTAACTGAAGAGAAGACTCTGTTCTGACATTGTAGTCCTTATTGCTACTGAACTTTACTCTCCCAAAGCAATGATAATGTCAAACTTGCATTTTGTTTCCTCTGTGTTTAAATATTGAAGGTAGTTGAGCTGCTCTGTAATTTAATACTGCTACCATAGATAAATTCAGAAATCTAGTTTTAAAGTCACAATTGTCTCTGTGTGAAGCAAACATGCATAGCACGACTGACGTCCTTTTAGCAAGGAAAAGTGCTCTGCTTTCAAGTCTAGTGGAAATATTACAAATCCAACACTGATGCAGAGCAGATAAGTCCAAAAATTAGTGTTGCATATTATCACACATTACCATACATTGCAATTCTTGCACATTGATTTTAATTATGAAGACTGTGTTCTGCTCTTTATAGCTTAGGTAATTCCCATCTTGTTTTAAATTTCTGACTTGTTCATGGCAAGAATATTTAACTACAAAAATGTGGTGATTTTTCTGATAAAATAAAAAATATAGTCATTCCTCACTATTAAGGCTATTCAATGAGAGGCACTTAGATACCTGAATGTCAGGTTTGTGTGATCTAATTAGGTTCCTTGACTATGTTACTGGTAATATGGAATGATTCCATGTGTCAGTAGTGTTTACACCAAGATAAGATTTGGAGCAAAATTTCAAAAAGAGGACATTGAATATACTGTGCTTGCAAATCTGCTGTGTTTGGTGAAGGTTTTCATATGTGGTTTCAGTGTCAGAGACTGATCTTGATGCTTAATTTCCATGGAAAATGCAATGTATATTCCTGCTGCTTGAGGAATAATCAAAGACATCTTTATACAGGTATCTTAATAATAATCTTGATCAACTTTTGCCTCTTTATTTCAGCCTTTACCAGATGTCTCTATTTATTAGAAGACTGCTTCCATTGGGTAGTGAGCCCAGCGATCATTAAATTTTGCATAACATTGTGCAGCATACCAGAAGGTAGTTTTAGAAATTAATGGGTACTATAAATAAATAACAATGGATTTTCAAAAAAAAATCTGATAGATTTTTAACATACTGTAGTATTCTTCTTCAGGGATGTCTCTTCAGTAGCATACAGACCATATACTCATTTGAAGTTGTATGCACTTTGTCCCCTTTTCTCTTTCAGGAAAAAAAAAAAACAACAAACCCTCATCTGCAAAACCCTGTACTCTAATCCATAAAACATGTCAGTGTCTACCCAGTCTACTTGGGAGGTAGCATTCATGTATAATTTCCATGCTATCTCCTGCTTTCTTTGTACAACTCTAACTCAGAAGCAGATCTCCCTGGCTTCTTCACTGATGCAGAGCTCCAGAAAGGGAAGTTAAAGATAACATTGTAACTTCTAAAATCACTTCTGCCTGTGAAATGCCTGTGCTTCCTAGAAGCCACACTTTAAGAGACTGTACCAGAAGGTGAAGGTCCTTTCCAGAGACCTCCATAGCCACTAAAGACTGTGCAATTGGAACTCACAGACTACTCCATGTGACAGAAAAGTGTTTGAGTTTCCATGGTTGCTCCAGGTCTGGTGTGACACACGTCCATCAGGAGAAGTGGATTTCATGTCAGGCTGGGATGGAAATTCTTCCAATGCATTGGGCTCTTGGTTATTAGTTAGATGTTGTAATCATCTGTGAATAATTGCAGGTGTCTCTCCAGCAGAAGTCTGACACTAGTGAGAAAAAACAGGCACTTGCCGAAAAGCACAATGAAATGAGAATCGGACAGCTCTCTGCTCTGTTATGCCCTGGCCTTAATTCATATACTAGTACTTGCCTTATGAAAAGAGAAAATTCTTCACCCCAGTAAATGAAGGAGAGATGCTTTCTCACAAAAGAAGCATGTGTGTATGGGAGGTGGGGATGAATTTCCCCAAGGAATGCTATCAAGTCCTGAGCAATGAATAATAACATGGCAGCCGCAAGGGAGGAGACAACTCTGTCTAGGTGACTGTCAGGGCATTTAACAGGGAAAATGTTAACATTTTTTTTTTCTACTCTTTGTATATCAGCAAAGGGGCTTTAGTAACACCAAATTTGGTAGTGGATATCAATACTTGCTTCTGATTTAAGGGCTGACCAAGCTGGGCTGAGGCATAGATGCCCCAACACACATGCACTCTTAGACCCCCTCCCTGCTGCATCCTGCTTGTTATTATTCTGTAATTCTAAATGCAGAATAAAAGCAGCAGCTGCTCTTCAGCACTCCCTTATGAAAATCCTACTCTCAAGGACCTTGTGTGGGTAGAAATTTTCCCCGGAGTTCATGTATGCCAGAAAGAATTGTTTCTTTAAACCTCAGCCTCAGAAACTGGGTCATTCATAGAGGGGTGGAATTCAGAGATTCTGCTTGCACCTTTTCTCAGAGGAACTGTAACATCTGTGTGCTTTCAAATAGGTACCTGTAACTACGCAGGAGCAGAGGGGAAGTCTGTGGTGGATACAAGGCCTCTTTCCCCACCAGACTGGTATTGTACCTGGATTAACCTTTTGTTCATTTAAAAATGAGAATGTTCTTCCATTCCACAGGGCAACCCATAGGGCTCTTGGAAGCCTACTGGGTACAAAGACATGTTTTGCTATCAATCCTATTGTACTGCAACATGACTATGTCCTGCATGCACACATCTTTTTAAAATAAATGTTTCTTTATCTTGGAGCCCATAATTCACAGTTGGTTATCTTATTTCCAAGACATCTGGGCACATGGCAGTTGCTCTTAAGTTTGTGATGGAAGTGCCATATCATCTTCCTTACTTTTTTCACAGGTATTCAAACTTTACACTTCCTGCCTTCACTGATTTTGTGTCTTGTGACAGGAAAATGGGTATGTCTCAGTTAAATGGCACTTGATCTTCTGAGACTGGGGTTATGGCTTATGGTATGCCACTTAGAAAAGGTTAATGAGTGATTAACAGATCTTCTAATCAAAGGCTAATCAATTATTAAAAATCAACAGCTCAATCAGCTATGTATGACACACTTAAAAGAAGCATTAATAATTTATTGGTCCTTCATAAACTATTGACAAAGAGAAGCCTACATGTTACCCATTTTTGCTTTTGTTTCCTCAAAAGCTCTATTTTTTCTTTGCAGAAAAAACATGTTCAACAATTGTATCCAATAGGGGGACAAAGGCCTTTTCACTATTGCTAGGTTCACAATCTCCCCAAGTAGTTTAGCATGTAACTATTTGAGAACGTGTTCTGGTGCCATATGACTCCAAGCCTTTGATTCCTGCTTTCATGGGAGTCTTAGCTTTATAGTAAGTCTCCAAGAGCACAACCTAGAAGTAAAGAGCCTTTTCTGTCTCAGAGGCAGATTTTTCAGCAGCAGTTTCAGAAGATGCTTTTCTCCTGTATGTGTAATCAGTATCTCAGCAGGTGTTGCTGTGACTGTGCAGTAAAGTTAAGCTCTGCCCAGGAATGCTCCCAGTTGTTCCTGTTGCTCAGTCGTTAACTTGACAGCCTTTTGACACATGTCAGTGAGCACTCTCCTAGACACTTCCTCAACATGGTCTGTGAGCTGCATGGACCACAGAGTGAAGTCAGCCTGCAGTCACTCTGTTTGCAGGAGATGAGACTTTGCTAGCACAGACAAGGCCATACTGTGCCAGTTATACTTAAGGTCCATGCACTTTCTTAGCACATGGAATTTAGTGGTGCAGTCACCATCTAAATCCTTAAATGTGCTCTGCATGTATTCCAGGCAACACAGACCCACAGTTTTTAGTGTGGTAAAAACTGCCTGGACATATCCAGGTACATGATTCTTATTGTAGGTCAGCCTGGTTGTGACCCTGTGTAATTCCAGGTCTTGGTTTGAAACACAACTGTGTCCCTTGGCCAGTACTGTGCTCTGTAGGAGGGTGATAAGGTGAGGACAGAATTCCTGTTTCACAAGGCAGGGGTTTCCATTTGTCCCTAGGCTCTACGTCCCTTCTTAGACAATGGAAAGAAATTGTCACTTCTGTGCTCTAACTGCAGACATTTCACCACAATTAGGTGATTCTCATCCTAGAAGTGTTCTGATCTATGCACAAGCTTGGAAGGGAGCCCAGGGAGACACTTCTACACTGCAGGTGCCTAAGATGAGGTGAGAGGAATCCACCATGTAGCTGCCTCTGAAAAAGCTCTTCTGTATTGATATGGGTCAGTTTTAATTAGTAAGTTCAAGTACCAGGACTAGCATAGTTGAAAGGGGAAAGGTGGAAAGACTCATCCAGGGAATGCCATATGATTTCTGAGGGAGAAATGAAACAGGGTCAAAAAACTGAAAGTAGGGAAGCACAGGAGGACTCAGAGCACTCCTGGCAGCACCCAAAGGAAGGGAAAGGAACCTCACAGTTGTCAGGATCCCTAACAGAATCACAGAATGGTTAAGGTTGCAAGGGACATCTGGAGGTCAACTGGTCCAAGCCCCCTGCTCAAGCCACCTAAAATCAGTTGCCTGTGACCATGTCCAGACAGCTACTGAATATCTCCAAGGTGGAAGACTCCACAACCTCTCTGGGTAACCTGTGCCAGTGCTCAGTCACCCTCACCATGAAAAAGTGTTTCCTGATGTTCAGGAGGAACCTCCTGTGTTTCAGTTTGTGCCCATTGCCTCTGGTCCTGTCACTGGTCACTGCTGAAAAGAGCCTGGTTCCTTCCTCTGTGTATCTTCCCTTTAGGCATTTATATACATTACTAAGATCCTTCTGTTGCCTTCTCTTCTCTAGGCTGAGCAGTCCCAGCTCTCTTGACCTTTCCTCATTGAAGAGATGCTTCAGTCCCTTAATCATCTTCATGGCCCTTTGCTGGACTGAAAAGATGCTCCAGTCCCTTAATCATCTTCATGGCCCTTTGCTGGACTGTCTCCAGTATGCAACCCAGGATACCATTAGTCGGCATTAGTCTTGGCTGTAAGGGCACTTACAGGCTCATGTTCAACTTGGTGTCCACCAGGACCCACCAGGTCCTTTTCTGACAGCTAGGTACTCCCCAACATATATTGGTGCATGGGATTATTTATCTGTAGCTGCAGGACTTTGCACTTCCCCTTGTTGAACTTCATAAGACTCATCCCAACCCATTTCTCCAGTCTGTTGAGGTCCCTCTGGATGGCAGCAAGACTCTCTACCACTCCTTCCAGTTTTATGTCATCAGCAACTTGACAAGGATACACTCTGCCCCATCATTGATGAAGGTGTTTTGTCCTGGGTTCAGCTAAGATAGGGTTAATTTTCACAAGAAGCTGGGAGGGGGCACAGCCAGGACAGGTGACACGAACTACCCAAGGGGATATTCAACACCATACTGATATCATGCTCAGTATATAACTAGAGGAGCTGGCTGAAGGTGGGGGGGTGATTGTGGCTTGGAAAGGGGCTGAGCATGGGGTACTGGGTGGTGAGCAATTGCATTGTGCATCACTTGATTTATATATTTGTTCTATTAGTATTGTTGTTGTTATAATTTTCTTCTCTTCTTGTGTTGTTCTATTAAACTGTCCTTATCTCAACCCATGAGGTTTTACATTTTTTTCTTCCAATTGTCCTCCCCATCCCACCAGAGGGAGGAGTGAGCAAACAGCCCAGTGGTGCTTTTTTGCCAGCTGGGTCTAAACCACGTTACTGTTAAACAGGCCTGGACCCAGTACACCACTAGTTACTGGCCTCTAACCAGACTTCACGCCACTGACTGGCATCCTCTGGACCCAGACATTTGGCCAGTTTTCAACCCACCTCACTCTCTGCTCATCCAGCCCATACATCAACAGCTTGTCTATGAGGTCCTAATGGCAGACAGTGTAAAAAGCCTTACTTAAGTGCAGGTAGAGAATATCCATTGTTCTTCCCTCACCTACCAGGCCAGTCACCTCATCATAAGAAGTTCATCAAGTTGGTCAAGCATGACTTCCTCTTGGTGAAGCCATGCTGACCACACCTGATGATTTTCTTGTTCTTTATGAGCCTGGAAATTGTTCCCAGAATTAGCTGCTTCATCATCTTCCCAGGGATCAAGGTGAGACTGACTGGCTTGTAATTCCCTGGATCCTTTTTGCCCATCTTGAAGATAGGAGTGATATTTGCCTTTCTCCATTCTTCAGGCATTTCTCCCAATCTCCATGATCAATCAGAGATTATCAACAGTTACTTTACAATGACACCTACCAGGTCCCTCAGCACTCGTGGGTGCATCCCATATAAGGCCCATGGACTGATGCATCTTGGGTTTGGTTTGCTTGAGTATTCCCTTACCTGATCCTCTTCCACCAAGGGTACATCTTCCTTGCGTCAGTTTTCCCCCCAGTCTCTGGGACCTGGGATTCCTGAAGGCCAGTCTTGCTAGTAAACTCTGAGGCAAAGGCAGCTTTCAGTAGCTCAACCTTTTCCATGTCCTGTGTAACCAGGTCCCTTGTCTCATTCAGCAAATGGCCAACATTTTCCCTAATCTTCCTTTTTCCCCTGTGTGCTCAGAGAAGCTCTTCTTGAACATCCTGAATTGCTTATATCCTGCTCTGTTGTCCCTCTAGCAAATATTGGTGTGGCTGAAATCCCCCATGAGAGGACATTAGGGCCTGTGAATATGAGGCTGATCTTATGTGTTTGTTGAGAGCCTCATCTATTTGTTCTTCCTGGTCAGGGGTTCTATAGCAGACACTCACTGTAATGTCACCTTTATCTGTCCTCTCTTTAATCCTAGCCATAAACTCTTGGCAGGCTCCTCATCCACCCTCAGGCAGACCTCCATTCTCTCCAACTACTTTCTCACATCTCCCATCCAGCTCACGTCTCCCATCTCACATCTTCCATCTCACATTTCATAACTCATACCCAGCTGTTTTTCCACTATCTATCTCCCCATCAAACTCCCTCCCTGTGGGGCAGTGAGTGGCCAGGTTCTTTTACATGACAGCATGGTCAGCAGTGTACCTACAGTGCTGAGCAGCCTTAAAGTGAATGAGGTTGCACCTTACTGGCTTATGTGCCAGTGGCATACGGTGGCATGGCCCCACTCATGATCAGGATAAATTTAACACTGCCTAAAGCAGGATTATTTCATTGATCCTCATGTGATCAAAGCTTGGAGGAACTTTGCATTATGCCATTGTGTCAGGTGCACCCACCTTGACAAAGATGGGGCTTTCTGGCTGTTGAAACAGAGTGGTTGCTGACTCTTATCACACTCTTGTTTTCGTGTCTTTATGGTAATGGGGGCCCTTAGCCAGTAAGAGCTGACATTAACCACAGATCAGATTCTGCTTGGGTATAAATGGAGTTCTGTGGGAGAGAGGCAAGTTGACATCGGCCTGTCAGCTCTGCACAGCCCCTGAGAAGCAGCAAGGCTTTGATGAGAAACAGGCCTTGGGAGAAAGATAAGAAACTGCCGAGTTGTCCCAAGGTGGAAGGGAAAAACAACGGACAGCTGCAACACTGAACTGTGAAAAGTTACCACTGCATGAACAGCGTGTGAACAAGAAGTTGATTGGTCTGCACAGCACGTGTTAGAGTGGTCTTATGCTGATAGGAGAAAATGTAGATAGCTGTCTAATTGCTGATTTGCTAATTATGAAGTAAGAGCTTTAACCATAGCATAAGTATGTACTATTGTAAGAATAAATGGTCAGCCCCTGCCCTGCAGAAAGAAAAGAGAACACTCTGACTCATTATTTTGGCCACTACAGAGTTCTGTTGGGTGCCATTTTGAGCCAGTTCTCTTTGGAGCATCAAGGCTGCAGTCAAGGACTCTCCCCTTGGATTGGGATGCCACCCAGGAAAACTCCTCAAGCTTGAGAGCTCTCACTTGTCAGGTGAGCAATTGTGCATTTTGGATTATCATTTAAATCCTAGGAATTCCTAAATCAGCTGTGTAGTAATAGTTTCCTCTCATGGGTATCCAAACCTGTAGTTTATTAATGTTTGCTGAAGCGCTAACTGATTTTTCTCAAAATAAATCTTATTTTGAGTATTTGTTTTGTTTGTTTTGAGAGCATCCTCAACAACCACCAAGAATATCATCTTCCAGGTGGATTTTAAAAAAATACCTGTGAGCAGAAACAAACAGATACTGGTCATGCTGAGCACTTTGTAATAGCCCACTACAAATACGTTCATTGCTGTAACATTCCCAGATGCAAAAGCCAATAGATGGCTCTCCCTGAAGAGCAAGATTTGGTACTGCTTTCTGCATCTCACAAAACACATCAGGATTTGAACTAAGAGCAAATACCTGGGGCTCTTATTTTGGGCTCTGTTTGCAATCTCTACCCTTTTCTGGGAGTGATGCTAGTCCCTGGCTGTTACCTACCTTCTAGCTGGTTTACTTGGACAGTTAGGAGATGTTAATGGTTTTAGTGACTTTGGTTATCTGAAGAGAAAACATAATACTGGCATAATTTCACCATCTGTCAGATCAAATTAACCAGAACATAAAGAATCTTACTTAATTTCCTGAGAGCATGGAAACAGCCTTCAAACCCTGCAAGCCATTGTCCCACCAGGGAATGCTAAACTTCTCCATGAAATACTGCTGCAAGAGCTGTCTCCACTGTCTCCACTCACTGTTTTGTATCAACAGACTAAAACAAACCCCAAACCCACACCTTCACTGAAACACAAGTAGCACAAAGAAAGCTTAATGCAAACTGAAAGTCCACTACAAATTAAACAACATTAAGTGCCATTAGTTGTTTCACCCATAGGGAAAACTATCATTATAATAGCATGTTTATTTTAAGAAAGATCATTAACAGGACTGATGGAGACAGAGTGCAAAAAGGATTGTCTTGTATAGCATTTGAGAATTTACCTTGCCTCTGTAAATTCAGATTTGCTAGAAGTACTTATAGAAAATAGAACTAATATATAGCAACACTTACACCTGACATACCCTATTAGAATAGCATGCATTGATGAAGTGCTAGCTGCTGTTTACAGCTGACTCTGTAGCAATAATGGATTTTGCTTATGGGTCTGAATTTCACTAAGAAGTATTCCTGTCCTTGAATATGAATTAATTCTTCTCTTGAGTGCTCTTTGGAGAGTGCCATTACAAGTGTCTGGGCCCCAACTCTGCCGATGGTCCATGAGCAGCCTCACCTGGGGCCTCCATCCACGCCCTGCCCATGAGCATAGGGACTCCATTAAACTCAGTCCTGGTCCCTCCCTCATGCCCTAAACTGTGTTTTAGCAGGGTGGGTCTCCAGGTCAGCCACAGCCATGCCTGTGCCAGGCCATGGACCCTGTTGATCTGGACCATGAGTTGTGGACTGTCATGCTGACTTGATGTTGGACCTGCCTCATCACCACAAACTTGTCTCACAAGCTGGATTCTGCTTCCTTTCTATAGGCTTAAAAAATAAAATAATAAATAAATAAATAAACCACAGCAGGCTTTGGTTTCAACATCATGACTAAAAGCTGCTATGCAAAATTCAGGCAACAGTTACAACCCATATGTTCCCCTATGTATTTTTACAGAGGAGTGCCATGTGTATTTTTAAGGTAGGTTGTATATAAATCATCACTTTGGGGCAGTTTCTCTCTAGTACACTGACTGTGAAGTACCCATTTATGGGTTTTTAGAAGACATATAAATGGCTGTCAGATTAAAGATAGTGAAGCTTAAACATTTCCTATAAAGTCTCAACCACATGAAGAGAACAGAATCAGAAAACTATCTCAAATGTTTCCTCATTATTCTTGTGACAAACACAACTGATGCAATAACATGAGAAAGTAATCCTTCTAAGTAGCTTGAAAAATGTAAACCCTTGTTAATAAAGTTGGTTTTTTGTTCAGCACATCACAATGCAAACCGCTGTCATCATGTTGCAGGCAGACAGGATGTTGCTGTGTGCTGGGGGAGTTGTCTCAGACTGCTTGTTGTTTGGATTGTGTCCAATGGCAGTGTAGCCTGCTGTGTGAAGAACAGAGCTGAAAGCACTTACCAGCAGCCTGGTAATTTTTATTACTGATTTGCCACTGAGGATGTGGCTTGGACATTGAATTTGGCAATTTGCATCCTGTTTTGTTAAGTCTGACACTGCCTTCTCTGTTGGCCCATTTCACTTTTAACCTCTTCTTAGGGATAGCATCTTACTTTACACAGCATCTCACCCAAGATGGCAAACCAACCCCTCTCTGGTTCTAACAAGCTAAGTCATGTGCATCAGGTCTTGATGGCAATTCCACTGAGTGAATGCCTGTCTTGGGAAGTTCTTAAGAGCCTGACTGCTAGCTGCAGGAAGGATGTACCTGTATGATTTAATCCTCAGCAGTTTCTTCTGGGCACTGGACTGGACAGACATTTATTCTGCCCCAGTATAGCTGATTTAGTGTTTTTCTTCAACTGGTGGTTGTGGGTGCTCAGCTGTGCATCAGAACAGGGCCCTCCTGCTTGGTTTGATCCTTCAAACCATAATTAAAATACATGTAATTCCACTCTCCCTACATAATGACTAGGGCACCTGTATTAATGGCAGATAAAGATTCCCATTTCATGTTTTCTTGCTTAAATACCTTGCAGTGATTAAAGTGGAAAGAGCTCCTGATAGGCTCCCTACCATTTCATATCAATTTAAGAGCGCTAATATACCTCATAAAGACAGATTAAATTAATTCCACAGCTTAGACTGCAATTCTATTTTGAGCAGCTTGCACTTGGAATTTATTCCCATATATACCAGAGAACATTGATTTAATTAAGCAGCAGGTACTGACAGGTAATACAAGAATATTGGTATGCATTCTTCATAATCTTCAGGCCCTCCACCTCCTTCCATGTGACCAGATCTCTTTTGTTATATTCTCAAGAGATACTCTTTCTCTGTATCTGTTATATGCATTAGCGTGGGGTAATGTGTCTCCACCTCTTTTGAAGCCCAGATCTGGGTAGTGTTAGGCTGAGTAAATTGTGACCAAACATAGTCTCTAATGCTGGTAATGATATTTACTGGCCATTCACAATTCATTGCCAGTCCCTATCAAATTTCCCCCCATCATTAGTTAAGTCTTTTTGGCTTTTGATTAGCAGAACATTGATGTTGGGTTGTTTCCAGTAAGCAAAATTTTCATTAGGGATGTCTGTACTGTGGAGTAAGAGGAAGATTTTCTTCTCTGAGGGATCACTAAATTCAGAGCTGCATGTACTTGGGTCTGAGTAGCATTCATTGCGTGAACCACAATACATATCTGAAAGCTCTTCCTGTCTAACTGATTTCTTCCCACCCCACAATTTGGTACCCATTCCACTTTAACAGCAGTGCAGAGTGAGGGGCTGCTCACTGATACACTGTCCAAGGGAACAGAACAGGAAATGCTTTTATCTGTGTGCCTCTGCTAAACTAGAAGGGTATTAAACTAAAACAATCCCACCAGGCTCACTCTATCTATTGCATGGCCAGCCACTTCTATCGGGTCACACAGAAGGCTGAAATGTGAGACCCTCGGGCTTTCACCTCCTTCTTCTTCCTTGGCTGCATGCAGGTTCTCTGCTTCTATGCAGGAGAAAAGCTCTGGTTAATGGTGAGTTCCAAAAGCAGAGAGAAGAACAGAAAAGATTCCAGGTGAGATGTAAGCAGAAGCTTTGTTCTCTCTTTAGCTATTAGATAGTGCATTGTGAACCAGGGTGTTATGTCATGATATTGCTAGTAACTTCAATGGAAACAGTCTCTCAAGAAATCTTTCTAGCTTTTAATTACAGTAGCGTAACAGAAGATTAAAAAAAATAGGGGGCAAAAAGATCCATAATGTAAAAAGTACTCAGAAGCATTTCCACTTTTACTAATAGTTCTTTTCCCTTTTTCTTTAGCGGTAGAGAGATTTCATATGGTTCACTCCCATCTCACTCTCATCCATTCTCTTCCACTGGCATCCTCTTAGATAGTATCAAGGATGGCTCCGGCTCTGTTTTAAAGGGGAAAGTAAAAAAGAAATGGTCTGGCACATTTTTTTATTTCTTCACATTAAGTCAAATTTTGTGTCTCTGAGGACAAAATTGGACAAACTGACACAGAAAGAGAACAAGAGGAAAAGCAGTGGCACAAAATATATCTTGTGTGCCTGGCTGACTCGTACTTGGAACCTTACTGCTGCAGGAAGACAACGCAGGGGGAGATCTCACTGACCTGTAGAATCACTGGCATCACTCCAGATGCCTCACGGGTCATGAGCTCATTATCACATTGCAGATTAAGGATCTGGGAAACAAGGAAAAGGACATCCATGTGAGACTGAAAGTAGGAGTATTCTGACACTCAAAGAATCACTACAGAGATGGCTGGAAAGAGACTCCAGAGATCTCTGGTCCCATCTCCCAGTATTGTCACCACCAGATCAGGGCACCTGTGGCTTTGACTAAATCAACTCTGAACACCACACCAATCGACATAGTCTCCATCTCTCCGGTAACCTGCTCCACCACCTTCCTCCACCACTTTCCTAATGTTCAACCTGAAAAATTTCCCAAGCTTTACTTTGTGGCTATTGTCCTATGGTTCCTGCAGTGCAGAAGGTATTAGAAACAGGGGTGTTACACAGAAATTTAGTCTCCACCCTTTCCAGGACTCAGCAGTCTATAAAAGGGGCAGAAACATAGCAGGTTTGAATGCACTGGGCTGCAGATATCTTCTGACATATAGAAAGGACTTCGGAAAGAGGGTGTCTTTCTGTGTAAAGAGCTGTACAGTGTAACTAGCAAAGGAAACAAACTTCCTTTGAGACTGAGACAAGGGCTGAGCAAGAGTTTGAGAACCAAGTTACCTTGAGTATCATAAAAAACATGAAGTGGAGATCCCCTCAGACCAAGCAGTGTCTGAAGTCTGAAGACAAAAGAATCTGGCTGCAGAGATGAAAAAAGAACAGAAAATTACAATAAAACCTGATAAGTACAAATTTATCTCAATTTTTTACCTTAGAATAAATATTGAATATCTCAGGCACATTACCTAAAGCCTGGTGGTCCAGTGGACATGACAGAACAGACAGAGTGAGTGTGACCTGACATTGATGTCTCCATTATATGTATTTAGTTGATTGAGTTACATCTTTCAAAAATCAGATTAAATTACTGCCATAAGTAAAGCAGTTAGTGTTGTGGAAACAACCCCTCAGTGAGCCCAGCTACATATCCTAAAAAGTTCCTTACACTTTCTAGAATGAGTGAGGGAATTCATTTACATAAATGAATAAAAATAACAGGAATTTCTGTAAGGTTTAATGCAGCTTATGCTTACTTAAGGAGACAAAAAAAAACCCCAAACCCTCAAGCTTTGAAACTTTTTTTTGCTGTATAGAGAGAGTAAAATGTCTGCCACAGAAATGACATCGTAGTATTATTCATAGTAGTATTTATAAGTCATCTGATTGTAACACTGAGTTAAACAACACATCCAAGATTCACTGATGGCTAAAATGGTACAGCTTGGCAGGACTGCAAGCATGTGCATTGCCCACATCAGAAGGGAAGTGAGAAGATGGATGAAAGTAGCAGTTGTCTACAGCTAGTGGCACCACAAAGTTTGTAAATATCAGAATGTTTCTGGGAGTTGGATAATAATACATAGTTAAAAGGGGAAGCAGCTATTATCTGCTTCATTATTTTCAAGATTGTAATGAAACTGCTTTGGGGAATATTCACATAATTTAAAAGTATACAACCATCTAAATGGTTTGGACTCTGATACCATATCATTTGCACTGGAAATTATAACATTAGCATTGCTTTGTGATAGTCTGCAAATTAATAGAAAATGAACAAGAATATTTGTTTCTTGTTTAATTCCTGGTCCATATTTTTCACTCTGCAGCTCTATGGACCAATTACTACAGAGAAACCAATAGTTAATCTTGAAAATTGTGTATATATAAAAAAATTTTTACATCACTTGTCTCCTCCAAGAAGTGGTTCAGAATTAAAGGCGGTGTTTTATTTTGTCAGTCTTAGATACATGGATATGTTCAGATCTTTACCACATGATGATTATCTCTTACAATGTCTTCCAGATATTAAAAATTATTTTATGACCTTAGCAAAGGAATGCCCTAGTTCAACTTTAAATTTAATTAGATATGGGTAAATATGGAAAGAAAAACAAGAGAGAAGAAGAGAAAAAGCATGTCGTGGCAAAAAGAAAAAAAAAAAAGGGCGTTCATTTCATGCATACACTAGGGTCAAACACCTGGCTTCGTATTTTGATTTCAGCAAACACTTTAATCTGACTCAACCACTTCTCCTAAACGAAATGATGACTTCTTACAAAAATGGGAGCTTAACTGAGAAGCTGAAAGGTGACAAAAGGTTGCATATGGATTATTTGTTTACTGAGAAATTTGGTGGAATGTGTAGACATACCAAAGTATTTTATATCAGAAAATTATCTAATATTCTAATTTCAAATAGTTATGTTTTTCAATTTCCATTTCAGCTGCTGTAAAGGAAGAAGACATTTTTCTTGTGTAAATAGACTTGGACACACTGAGGAAACATGTTAACTAATGATCATGTTAAGGCAATGCTTCCAACTGAAATTTGATTTCAGTTGTACAGGAAAAAAGCTTTTGAACTGATTTCGAAAACCAGGGTGTGATGAAATGCATGAAAATTGTTATTAAGTACCCACATGAACAGTTCCCTGAAACATGCTCACTGAATGACATGGCTGAAATAGTACCTTTGGGAGAAAAGGATGTGATTTTCTATAGGAATTCCCTGAAATAAAGGAATAAAAGCCTTTAAAATAAAGCTATTTTTCAAGTGGTTATGTCTTATTTCTACATCAGAAAGTTGTGGGAGCTCTTAAATCATCTCAGTAGCACAACTGTGTCAGCTTTGACACAGTTTTAATGAGAAGGTCAGTTATTAGTGGCATGAAATACTCACAGCCATTTCAGCCATGGATGCCATCTAGTTATGTGTTTGTTCCCAGTAATTTAACAGTGGTGTAGATTGAACAAGACAAGAGGTCTGCACAGAGGGACAGTCTTGACAGAGACATCACTCCCTGACTCCCTGCTCCCATGAATTTCCCAACATTGGAAAGGAAAAGCTACACTAAGATGTTTTTTCAAGATACAATGCTGTGAAATGACAGGAAAATAATAATATGGAGAAAACTCATATTAGTCCTTTCATGCCAGAAGTGGAGATACTGAAGACGATTTGCCCAGACTTCTGCATGAGGTGGTATTACTTAAACAAGTGGGAGGAGAAAATGATAGATAATTCCATCTTCCATCCACTAATTTGGATTTCATGGGAACACAAAAAAAACCAGGCTAGCTTTTCAAACCATTAGCAAAGTAACCATGATTTGAAACTGAATACAGCTGCATAACATAGTATCTCTTTATACAGCTTCTCTGATGTCAGTACTTGTACATCTTAATGGTTGAATCCATTCTCCTTGAGAATTAGAGAACAATGGATCTCATGATCCAGGCCGGTTTGTGAAAAAAAGCAAAATCTAAGCCACCCATAGAGCTTAAAATTAATCAGTATTCAGAAGAAGGAATTTGGGATCACATCACAAAGTATGTCATGGGCCAAACAGTCTTCTGGGATTGAGTTAGGGAAAAAAAGCACATTTTGAAGCAAAACAATCTTTCAGAGAAAACAACCACAGATCTTTGCCCTCTGGAGTGCTGCATTCGTTTGATGTGTCCAACTTATGGTTATGACTTTGAGCTAAGGAGCAGTTAAGTGCAATTCATTTGGTGCTCCAAGAATATTTGGAGCATGGTGAGGTTCAATTTGTCTGGTCTCTGACTGTCTAAAATTCTTCACTCATACTGTCATCATTAACTTATTACAGCCTAAGAAGATATTAGCTGCTTGCTTCATATTTCCAGTTAAATCCATTTATGCCCATTGTATCACAGTTGTGTGGGACTGATATTCATACCTTGGATCATTTCCAGAATACGCTCTAAACAAGTTACAATATTGACTTAGAGAGCTTACATGGCGCATATACTGTGCATAATACTTTCTCACATGTAAATAACAGATACATTCCTGAAATCAATTTGAATCCAAACATACCCAGTGCCTATTACGTTCTGTCCAATTTCTCACTCACCTTCTGATTATATCCTCTATTGCAGCCCCTGTGTGGGAAAGTATGAATAACACTTTTGTTTATTGACTTATACAGAATGGAGGCATATTTCCCCCTGGAAGATTTATGATCCATGAGCCCATTACATTTGGATTGCAGATAGCAGATTAGTTTGGGATTTGTCTCATTCAGAAAACATTGACAATGGCGATTCATCACAATAATTTCACTAAAGGATCTTAGCAATGTTTCATGCCACAAGCAGGTGCTCAATTTCCATCCATTAAGACAGTCATATGAATGGAGACACTGCAATAAAAATGTAAGCATTCTTATTTATTTAGGATGAGAGAAAAATGTACATGTCAGAGACATTTATTGCTTTGTTTACTTGTGGAGTTGGAATGTTGCTAGGAAAAAGCCTTTTGAGCTGTTAAAATTCATGAATTGGGCAGATATCAGACCTTCAAGATTCTGTGTTGTTCCTTATAACGGGAAGATGAATTAATTTTCCACATTCTGACTCATTATAATCCCTAAGAGGACTTGAGTATAACCTTTAATGGAAGGAACGTGGAAATTCAGTAGACATTGGCCCAAACTGTCAAAAGGGAAGCCTACACTTGGAGTTAGTAATTATATTTAGGCTCCTAAATATGTGACCTGAGATGCAGAACTCTAAGAACTCCAGCACAAAAGCATGGAGATCTACCATGCAAATAAGCAACTTCAATATTCAAACCCTTTGTCCAAGTGCCTGTTTAGGAAGGTGACAAAAAACTCACCTTTGATCTTCAAAATTGAACACCTCCCAATTCCAAATACTTGTTCTGTCTCACCAGCAAGGAACAACAGGCATGAAATGGCGGCAAATGCCTTAAAATGAATGCCTAAGAAAGGTCAGATAACATCTGAGGAGGCCCATAGAAGATGTCAATGGTGATTCTGCAAAGGCAGCATGAGATGTACATGCCTAACAGTCATCATATTGCACTTTGTGCTGGCAGCCAATGCTGTGAGAATGTCTCTATGTTGTGACATTTTGTTAATTATCTTTAATCATTCATTACTTCATACCCTGAACTCATAATCTTGATCTCAGAAAACAAATCCTTAATCATGTACATATTCTGTGAAAGGCAACTAGGAATGTCAGAATGGTCCCTAGTAGATGAAAAGGAGCTCGTAAAAAATGAAGACTGTAGCATTCAGCAGATGCTCACTGTGAGTGCCTCATCTTTCCAGGTGATGTCTGAAACAGTGGGGGGCAAAGCAGGCAGAGAAGTTTTTGGTCCATCCATTCAGCTATACGTGCATAATGTGACTCAAACGTGCACACTGTCATGCTCTGCCGCAAGGAGACCTGCAGCTGCTTAACACTCTTCTGTATGCCCATCTTAAATGCTCACATCACTTCCAAAGCAGGCACCAGGAAACATAGCAAGCAGCACCATTTGTCCTGGAGCAGCACCCATTTCTCAGCACCTGTTTCTCCTCACTGAGAGATGGTATGGGCTTTATTTCTGCTCCTAGTTTTGCACATTACTTGGTTTCTTTATATCAGACAAGGCTTCACTTCTCGATCTGTGATGAGTGTGTTTTCCCCAACAACCTCATGTGGTGCATTAACAAAGGTTGTTTGAGTGTCTAAATACTTACTTTTCCCCTGTATTGTTCTTTCCTTTTCAGAAAGCTAACGAGAAAGAAGTGTACTGTTGTCCAAATCTGTGTGCTCATGTCCTTCTTGCTTGTATAAGCCTACCAATAATGATTTCTGCAGCAAGCACTTTGTTTCCTACACCAATAATGTTTTCTGCAGCAAGCACTTCATTTCCTACCAGTGGTACATGCCTAATTATCAAAAAGACTTTTTTTTTTCTTTTTTAATTAAAACACATTTTTTCTACACATTGTCCTCTTTTGGGGGAGAATTTCTTTTTTTTTTTTAATAATGGCAAATGCAGCTCCTCCTCAGAACTGCTGTTTGTTCACATTAAGGGGAGGTTTGCGCTGTTTTAATGGACCACAGTTCAGGACAGTAAAAGGAGGGGTCATGAGGCACTGTGGCAGATGCAGTCCAGCTGAAAAACCCAGACCACCAGTGAAAGAGGTTACACAAGTGACAAACTTAGAGTCCCAGAAGCATTTCTCTTTTTATATTTTTGGGCAGAAATCCTTTGGCTTTTTACTTAAGGTACAAAAAAAAAAAAAAATTGAAAATTCTCTTCTTTCCCTTGGTATTCTAGGGAAAAAAAAACCCACAACACTTCATTTATGTTCCATTCATTGACAGACATTATGTGTCAAAACTATCTATTGTAATTTTTTAATAAGGAGCTAACTATATTATTAAAATGTCTGTCAACAGTTCATCTAATGACAGCAGCATGCTTGATGTTATGGATTATTTTGATCTTAGATTTCAGAAGCTGAAGGAAAAGAGCATTGTCTCCTTTCTTTCCATCTTTCACTTCTTAGTATTGGTCAAACATGCTCCGGAAGGATGCTCCAAGGCTCAAGCTGCTCAGGTGTCCTGGAGAATTCTGCCATACCCCTGCTGAATACCCCCGCTGCAGTACTGCCATTGCAGACCAGCAAACATAGGAGTAATGTTATTGGACCTGCTTATATGCTTGGGCATAGAGTTGGGTATCATGATGATTCAGGGACATGATATATTAGTTTCTGTTAACTGCATTCTGACAAAAGGATTATTCAACTAATTTAGCTATATGGGCCTTCACACCTACCTGCCTTTAAATTTGTTATGCAGCATCTTCATAAGAGAGCTTTAGTGAGCTCAGGTATGCACTGCTAAAGGGGAGCAGTGGGTATTTCACAGAAGGGTCCTTCACTGGAAATTAAGGCAGCTGTATCTGACAACTGCATCACTAATTTTCCAGCATAATGTTTGCTTTTAAAGCAACTTTTTGCAGTTTACTCCCAAAGTCTGTTCTGCAGACCTGCTGCCTCATTGTTGTTTTATGTTATTTACCTGTGCAGTTAATTATCCTCTCCTGAGAATAGACCTTGCATTGTCTTTAATGACTAGCATCTTATTTTCTGTCCTCTGAAAACCTCAGTACTGTCTGTAGACACAGCTCTACTGGGGATCTTCAGGACTCAGTATTGTGTTCTTACTGCTTGTAACCAAATTGATCCTTCACAGATCCTTTCGCAGCTCACAGGTCTGCAGAGGTGCATAAGCAGGCCATGCTGCTTTGGATTCCCTTCACAAGTGTATTGGGATGTAGGATGCTTTTGTAGCTGAGTTTTAAGGGGTTTGCACATGGAAGGAATAGATTTTCCTTCGTGTGAGTGAGTGGGTTTTCTCACAACAGGTTATGATTCAAATAAATGCAAACTCCTCAATGCCAAACTCAGCAGAGTTATAAGTTAGAAGTGCCAGAAAGGAAGAGAAAACATGCAGCTATTTATTTGTTCCTCCTATTACACTCAAGGCTTCATCTCTTACAGCCTGGCCCAGTGGACAGACCATTCAATATTTACAGACTTCGGGCTAACAAGAAGTTTCTTAAACATCTCAAGTCATAGGACAAGCAGAACCATCTGAGGAATCACCAGCGTGATTTTCAGATCCAAAATGTAGATAAAATTATTAAAGGTGACTAAGAGAGATCTCAGAGGTATCACATTTGTTGTAGGGATCCAAATAAAATGTACCATTTCTCCTCTGGCTTAAACAGTGCAACAGATGGCTTGTTGGCTTAGTGATAACTCTCCATACTTCCAGCAGCTCTGCCCAGAAATAACTGAATAATATTCTATCACACTCTGAAGCGGGCATTTAAAAGTGTGTGCATGTTCATAAGTGCAGCTCATGTTCCTGTGATTGTTTGTTGCCCTGCTTGTTTGCCATGCATTTTGTTGTAATTTGTAGCACTGAAGAATACAACTCTCAAGAGATTTATAAATCTTGCTGAAGTGAATAATTTCCCTTGTGTAAATGTCACCTTTTGGAAAGAAATCTGCAAAGTTTTCTGGCAGTACATCATTTGCAGTATTAAGATACTAATTGTCATAAAACAAGCACTCTTCCACATAATGAAAGTCAACAGCAGTATTACCAACCACAGGGAATAACAAAGTAAACTGGAACAGAGAACCTTTCAAAAGTCAGGGTTGGTTGTTTATCTTCAAACAGAAAAAGATTATGTTAATCTTCATGAGAACTAAAGGGAGGATATATAACTTCATATTAGCAGCACAGCACATAGAGAGTTCACCATACTCTGGATTCGTTGTTTTTAAAGAAACATCCCAAATAAGATGAGTGGATCTCCAAAGGCTGAGAGCTCAAGTTTGCTTCCAATAACAACCCAAAAGTTTTGAGGTTTTACATGAAACATGTATTTTGGCTTTCATTTCTCTTGGGTATATTTAACATCACAATTTTGAGTGCAGAGACCAAAGATAGTGTCTTTAGGTATTAATAGCCCCTGTGACTGAGTAGAGAAATCTCTGTATTTAGCCACAGAAGGAAGTTTTCTCTGCACAACCATTTTTATAGCACAGTGTCAAAGTTTCATGAACACATATTGCTATGGACAAATGTGCAGCTACTAATCCAATTTTTTTCTCAAAGGTCTGTTCTTTAGCATAAACACCTCTACCCGCTGGAACTAAGCCAGAAATCCCACAACAAGGCTATGGCCTGACATTGGGAGCACAAACGGTCTCATCTGTTTTGATAACCCATGTGTGACTGGAGCCAGTGACCTCCCAGAGGCCTTTGCCTGCAGGTTAGGGATTTTTAACTACTGTCAGGACAGGTCCTTTGTCATTAGACTGTCAAGCTTACTATTGCCAAGGCCAGCAAAATTAACAACTCGTGGGCAGTCTCCAGAGTAATTTTCAGGACCTCACAGTTCAGCTTTTTGCACAGAGACCTCTCCCTGCCCCAAGCCAAAAGATGTGTCTATATGGAAGGCAGAAATCTGACAGAGGGAAAAATAAGGCAGAAATTTAGATGTGATAAACAAAGTTTTGATGCCTAGTTTGTCTTGGCCAGCTTGGTCCCTCCAAGCTGTTCACTACTGAGCAGTATGGAACCAACAAGACAGTAAAAAGGGGAAAGACAGTACAAAGGGGAAAGCATGCCTGATTCTGTGCACAGGAGAAGCACTGTAACAGGAGACAATTGGTGAGAGAAGGAATTGGTTCAGGATCCTGCAACAGTAAAGAAACAATGGAAATAGAAAACTGTTATTTTACATCTATGCAGATGTGTAATTGGAATGAAGAGTTGTTAAAAATAGTGTTTTGTAATTCTTAGTCAGTGTCTACACATGCACCATTTAAGATACGAGGCACAAAAATGGAGTGTATTATTCTCTGAAATGCTTTGAATTTAAGACACTGGCTTCAATAACTGTCATTATAGACCATAAATACAACTGTTGCACAAAGCTATGGAAAGTTCTGTTTGGGGCAGAGTTTTTCCAGCCTTTAGCAGAGTTATCAGTGCAGTATAAACATTCAGACCACAGCTGCTTACAAATATATTCACTTAAAAATAATTGGAAGACCTGATACACACAAGACAATCTTGTGTTCATTTTTCAGCTCCATTTTCCAGTCCTGGTGTGGGCTGGACTGACAAGGAGTGCTGGCTGAAACAACAGAGGAGTGGATCAAGCCAGTAAGAGGAATAAATGTCATCTTCCCTTGTGCATAGGTGAGTGCAAAGATAAGTCAAAACTTCTGAGGATGAGGCAGAGACATGCATTTCTGTATCAGAAGGCTGACTTTTTTCACATGAAAAATTTCAGACACGTTGTCAGAAAAAGAAAGCAGCAATTAAAAAGTCAAAAAGATAGGCTAAAAAAAAATCCATACAATCATGGACAGATTTAGGTGGGAAAGGACCTCTGGAGGTCTCTATCCAACCTCCTGCTCCAAGCATGTCCACCATCATAGTTAGATTGAGTACCTGAGACAGATAAGGGTTAAAGATCCCTGCTGATGCAGATGCTACCACCTCTCTGAACCACATTTCATGGCTGTGCGACTCTCCTGGGGATGAATTATTTCTTCCTAGCCCATCAGAGTTTCCTGTGTTACAGAGGTGCCTCTTGCCTTCCCTGAGAGGGGCACTGCTCTGTCTGCCCTTTTTGAAGTGGAAGATGCAGTTAAATCTCTCTCAACTTTCTCTTTGCCAGGTTGAATAAAGCCCTATCTGTCAAACTTTCCTTGTATGTGATTTGTATTTGATCCAGCTCCCAGTTTGCAGTTGACCTTTATCACTGTGAGGGTGCACTGCTGGCTCATGTTCAACTTGTTTTTCACTGGGACCCCAGTCTCTGCAGAGCTGCTTCCCAGCTAGTTCCCAGCCTGTCCTGAGTAAGAGCTGGCTCTGTCCCAGGTGCAGGCTCTACATTTTTCCCTGTTGAACTTCACAACGTTCTTTCTGCTCCAGCTTGCATCCCTGGAATCTAGCCAGGTATGAAGTGAAGGTTGCTCAGCCTTGACAACACCACTGTCTGGTCTAAGTTTCTCGTCACATTTGCATTGACTCCAGGCAAAGATCCTAGCAAGCTGAACACTATACATCAGACAAGGAGCTTTAAGTCGTTAATATTCTCCTAATGTACAATTTGTAAAGTTATGCCACTGTGTTTTCAGAAGGCTGTAAGCAAGGATAGCAGCCTAGAGCCAGGGGATTGATAATTAAGGTATAAGCCAGAAACGCTGGTGATGTAATATGAAGAGGGAAAGCAGCCGGTCTGGCCAGCCTTTAAGAATGATGACACAAAAGCTTTACGAACTAGTTTGAGCAGTTTCTGTAAGACAGAGTTCTGAGAAGTGTCTTCCAGGAGCCAGTGTTGTCCAGGAAACACCTCTCAAATGCAGCAAAAGAGCAGGAAACCCACTTCAGACTTGAGGGCTCCCAGCAGGTGTGACAGAAGGCAAGAGGTGGTTGAATATATGGCCCATTCAGTCTTTATTTCACGCACCCCTTTGTGCATATGTCCTCCCCCACTCCATCCTTACTCAATCTGTTTTACCTATCAGTTGTGTTTGTCTGGATAAATTCATAGGCCTCTCCTTTGCATGCTGTAATTGAGACTCTGAAATGTATTCCTTCAGAAACTTGGCTTTTGAACTTTTTTGTTTGAGCTAGGAAAAATGTGTACTTTTAAGTAAGTCACTGAATTTCTTTACAGTCCAACTCCTTTGACAGAGGCTTATTATTTTTCTGTTGTGTTTTAATAGGAAAACACATGATTTCAGAGTTGGCTGGCATGTTTTTATTTTCAAATATGGAGTTTCCTCTTTTCTGGTTTGTGGAGTTGAATTATTATAAATTGAGCTCCTAGATCTTTTGCTGTGCTGACACTTCTCTTTCCCTCTATACCGCTCCCTCTTCCTCCTGTTCCAGTTTATTAGGATTAGATTTTCAGTTGGGAATTCCAGTATTTCACAGCAAGCCTTTTCATCTTTCTTTTTACTGTCCTTTCCTTTGTAAACTCCTCCTCCTGTGTTTTTACCAGCCCTTGCTCATTCACCTTCTCTCTGCTTTTGCCAGGCTTCCCAGTCCTTTGCATTCAAATACTCATAATTTCTGAGTGCCTTAATTAAATCCCCTGCTTAAAAAACTTATAAGCAGACTCCAGATGCTTCCTTCTTTTCAGAGAAAATGTGCAACAGAGCTGGTGGAACCTGTTCATAAATTAACACCTATTCTTGTTTTTACAAATATTATGACCTGATTCTTGTCTCTCTTGTTTACATGCTGTAAAACATCTGTATTGCATTACACTGAAAAGAAAAATATGGTCAAATGAGAACAGCTTGAGTTTACAGTCTTTTTTCCTTCACAATATTATGCCATGAGCTGTCAAATTGCAGAAAATCAAAGAACAGTTTCTAGAAGTCAAATTTTGAAACTTTTAGTTACATTCCACACATAGTGAGTCAGCTTCTCTGCTGGTTTACTGCTGAAGGACATATATAATTTCAGTCAGCTTCTGGTTTTGGACAAAGATGTTCAGGACTTTAGTAGACTTAGACAGTGCTTTTCTGTTCATCTGCTGAGAAGCTTGCCCTCTGCTTATTGAAAATAAAAAGGGAAATCAGATAGAAAGACAGGAAAACTTCTGCTAAAAAAAAGAAAGGGAGTATTTTGTTCTTCACTTGGAAAGGTTTCATTTAGAAATTTGGCTGAATTGGTGTTTATTTTTAAAGGATTACTAGCCACTTGAAAACAGATTTTTTGATCAAATACAACATTCTGCATCAGCATGTGTATTATGACATCTAGTCGAAAAGAAATGTGTGTGTGAGTATGTAAGGAAGTATCTGGCTTTTCAGTCTGATGCATGAACTATTTTCACTGCTCTGAGGAATCATGAACAGTTCCTATATTAGCCATTTTTCAGCAAGCAGAGAAAAATATACCAATAATATCTGAAATGGCTGTCCTGATCTCACACTTTGTAAAGTTATGAGACTTTCCACATCACATTGTCTCCTTCAAAAAAATCACACAAATATCTCTTTCCATTTGTTCCAGATCATTTAACTGAGATCAGCTTTCTAATCATGTTCCCCAAGATGATGAATTCATGCCAGGAAAACTAATGATTCAACCTGTCAACAGATTTCATAGATTTTTGGTCATAAATCCCTTTAATACAGAGAAAGCTAAACTCATCCATGTCTTAGCTATAAAGAAATTAAAGGGTGTCTGAAAAAGCTCAGTCTGGTATATTCAAACAATCATTTAAAACTTTACTAAAAACAATGGCCAATGCTGTACACATTTCTGGCTTAGCTCCTAACTAGTAATATTCAAATACTGTTTTTTTAAATAATGAAATTATACTCACTTACCAGGGAGTACAATAGCTTTCCTATTAAATCTAAATTAAATCAATATTTTTGACTCTCATTTGAAAGTGTTCCTGATAAGTCTTTAATTATTGCCACATTCTTGACTGGTGTAGCAACAGTTCCCCAAAAGCCCTTCCTTGCATGTCCGCATTACATTATCTATGAATTTTGCTTAAAAATTCCCCTTTTTTGCTTTGGATTCAGATTAGGCAGCCCAGAAAGGAAACACCTTCATTGCTATTGACAGTCTGCTCAGACTTGACAGGGAGCTTGAAGTAATGCCTCACTTATACCACAGAGGAGGACTTTATTTTTAGTTATTGACAAAAACTGGATTATACATTTGCCATAAAAAACAATTGTTCTAATTGATGTCCAGCTTGTAGAGAGACATTTTGCTAAAGGAAAAGGCAGTTCTTTCTTGTCACTTTCTTGCTGAGGTCAGTGACTCAGTAAGGTCCTTAGTTGGCAGACCAATTTTGTGCACTGTGAAAGTTTCACTTAAGTAAAATTTCACAAATTCAAAAACATAGGACATATAGCTAGATTTTCCCATGGCTAGGAAGCTTACAACGGACTTTTGAGGGACTTGTGACACTGGTCTGATGTATCTAAATGAGATTTTAAAAAAAAAGAGAGCAAACCAGAAGTAGGAAGTGCTGCTGACATAGGATGTTCTGTTCAGCAACATGCCTCCCTTTATATGAGTCTCTGTCCTTCCAATTCAGAACCACTAAAAGCCAACAGGATAATTCCTAGACAGGGTTATTTCCAGTGGCAGAACAGCCCAAGCATAGACACAAGCCTATTAACCCAGCTGGCCAGCTAAAATAATTTTTCCTCTGAAGAGTTTAATGTTTATCAGAAACAAATTACAGCAGTGAAGACACAAGCTATGCATGACTCAGAGTCCATGTTTGGAGGGGGACACGTCAGCCAATGGGAATTACAAGGGAGGTTTGGGCAATGAGCCACAGTCTTGACAGATGCCAGTATCTGACAGGCATAAATCTGCCAAGTAAGGCAAGGCAGATGCTGTAGTTGAAAAAGGCATTTCAGTCAAACAAAGGTGTTGTAGCAGGTATCTACTACTGATCGCCCAGCCAGGATATTAACACTGATGAGTTATTCTACAGGCAATTAGGACAAATATCTGAATTGGTAGCCTTTGTCCTTATGGGAGAATTCAACTTCCCAGACATCATCTGGGAATACCATAATGCTGTGACAAGCAAGCCTGGGAAATTCCCGAAGTTTGTGGAAGATAATTTCTTGACATAAGTGCTCAGGGAGCCAACTAGCAAAGATGCCCTCTTATACTTGTTATTTGTGAATAGAGAAGGGCTCATGGGAGATGTGGTGACAAGTGGCTGTCTTGAACACAGTGATCATGAAATGGTTGAGTGTAAAGTTTTGGGTGTAATAACAAAATAGGACAGCAGAGTTAATACCCTGGGAATCTGCATTTGAGGGCTTAGGAGTCCACAAGTGCCAGTCAGTCTTTAAGACCTACCTTTTAAAAGCACAGGAGCAGGTAATCCCAGTGTGTTGTAAGTCAAGCAAGAGGGGCAGAAGACCAGCTTGGCTGAATAGGGAATTCCTCATGGAGAAAAAATAAATTGTATGATATATGGAAGTGAGATCAGGCTTCACAAGAAGGTTACGGAGCTGTGGTTTGAGTATGCAGGGAGAAGACATGAAAGGCCAAAACTCAACTAGAGCTGAAACTGGCCAGTATTGTGTCAGACAACAAAAAAGGCTTTTTAAAGTACGTTAATAGCAAGAGGAAGTCCAAGGAAAACATTGGACAAATACTTGTTGAAGATGGTCACCTGACAAATAGGGAAGAAGAAAAAGTAGAGGCATTCAATGCTTTTTTTTGACTCAGTCTTTAATAATACTGATAGACCTTGGGCTGACCAGTCCTCTGAGTTGGAGAACCATGGTGGCGGGAGCAGTGACTTTCTGTTTGTGGACACTGAAATAGTAAGGGACCAGCTGTTATCAGCTGAATGTTCACAAGTCCCTGGGGCCTGATGGGATTCATGCCAGAGTACTGAAGGAGCTAGTGGATGTTATGGCAGGACCCCTCTCAATCATCTACCAAAGGTCTTGGGAGTCTGGGGAGGTCCCTGCTGACTGGAAGCTAGTCAATGTTATTCCAATTTACTAGGGCATGAGAGAAGACTCAGGAAACTACAGACCTGTTAGTCTAACCTCAGTTCCTGGAAAAAGGACAATGCAGTCACCAAGCACATGGTTCACAAAGGGAAAGTCATGTTTAACTAATTTGATATCCTTCCATGATAAGGTCACCCACCTAGTAGATGAAGAGAAGACAGTGGATGAGTTTTTTTCTGGATTTTAGTAGGGCTTTTGATACTGTTCTTCACAGCAGCCTTCTGCACAAGTTGTCCAATTGTGAGATGAGCAGGCACATGGTGATCTAGATGAAGAACTGGCTGAATTGAAGGGCTCTAAGGCTTCTAGTGAATGGGGCTACATCTGACTGGCAACCAGTCACCAGTGCTGTTCCTTATGGAACAATTTTAGGGCCATTTCTGTTCAATATTTTGATCAATGATTTGGAGACAGGAGTTGCCATTAGCAAGTTTGATGATGATAATAAACTGGGAGGTGCTGTTGACTCAAGGGATGGGAGGCTTTACAGAGTGATTTGGATAGATCGGAGCGTTAGGAAATTGTCAATGGAATGAAATTTAACAGGACCAAGAGCTAGATTCTGCACCTGGGACAAAGTAGCATGGAGCACAAGTATAAATTGGGAGATGAGTGCCTGGAGAGCAGCCCTGCAGAATGAGATCTGGAGGTGCTGGTTGACAGCAGCCTCAATATGAGTCAGCAGTGTGTCCTGGCAGCCAAGAGGGCAAACTGCATCCTGGGGTTCATCAAACACAGCATAACCATCTGGTCAAAAGAGGTGATTATCCCACTGTATTTAGCATTGGTGCAGCCTCACCTTGAGTACTGTGTGCAGTTCTGGGCGCCACAATTTAAGAAGGATGTTGAGGTACTTGAATGTCTCCAGAGGAGGGCAACAAAGCTGGTGAAAGGGCTGGAAGACATGTCCTGTGAGGAGCAGCTGAGGACCCTGGGTTTGTCGAGTTTGGAGTAAAGAAGGCTGAGGGGCAACCTCATTGCTCTCTACAGCTTCCGGAGGAGGGAAAGTGGAGAGGGAGGTGCTGATCTCTTCTCCCTTGTATCCAGTGACAGGACACATGGGAATGGTTCAAAACTGTATCAGAGGAGATTCAGTCTTGTGTCTCCCACAAGTCTCAAGCAGGCCCCTGAGCCAAGATGAGTGCTTGGCAGAAAAAAAGGTAAAGCTTAAAGGTGAGAATGAAGACACCAAGTGGAAAAAAAATAAGTAAAACCAACCACATGTCTCTTGGGCTGGTCCTGGGGCACATCTTAGAACAGCTGCACAGATAGGTAACATCATTTTAGCCGCACATTTAATTTATTTGGCGTCATCAACTTTCTATATATAAGCTCAAAAACCAAACAGCCAGACTAACAGGCTTTGTCATTAAGAGCAAGGCACTTACTGGGTTCAGCCATGCAAATAATCAACCAGATTGCAAGGACTTTAACTCCAGTCAGCGTCTCATGCCTGTTTTTATTTAACTAGTGATTCCTTTGTCTTGGCACTTCCAGTAAAAGCATTTTTTGCCCTTCACTAGAGTACACCAAATGTTTTAGATGTCTCCCTCCTGACACTTTGAAGCACACATTAATGGCATCTAGTAAAAGATATCATTGATTTTCATTCAGCTAATTTACTCAACACTGCACCTTTCTTCTTCTATCCCTCTGCTACTCACTTACAAACAAATCTAAGTGGCCCTCCAGTCACACTTCTTGTGCATAGTGAGATGGACATAATATTTTTGACTGTCTAGAGCTTGATGATGGTGAAGTGATGGTGAAAAGGTCAAGTCTTTATGGGTAAGAATCAGGCAAAAGGCCAACAAAGCAGATATCATAGTGAGAGTCTGTTATAGACCATGCAACCAGGATGAAGAGGCAGATGAAATATCCTATAAGCAGCTGGGAGAAGTCTCACAATCGCTAGCCCTTTTTCTCATGGGGGACTTCAACTTGTCAGATGTCTGCAGGAAATACCATACAGTGGAGAAGAAACAGTCTAGGAGGTTCCCGGATTGTGTGGAACATAGCTTCCTGATACAATGGTGAGTGAGCCAACTAGGGAAGGCGCCCCACTGGACCTGCTGTTTGCAAACAGAGAAGGACTTGTGAGTGATGTGATGGGTGGAGGTCATCTTGGGCACAGTGATCATGAAACAATGAAGTTTGCACTTCTCGGAGAGGTAAGCAGGGGGAGTAGCAGAACTGCTACCTTGGACTTCCGGAGGGCAGACTTTGGCCTGTTTAGGAGTCTGGCTGACAAACTCCGTTAGGAGGCAGTCCTGAAGGGCAAAGGAGTCCAGGGAGACTGGACATTCTTCAAGAAGAAAACGTTAAATGTGCAGGAGCAGGCCATCCCTATGTGCTGAAAGACAAGTCGATGGGGAAGAAGACCAGCCTGGCTGAACAGAGAGCTTTGCCTGGAGAACTCAGGAAAAGAAAAAGAGAAATTATGACCTTTGGAAGAAGGGACAGACAACTCAGGAGAAGTACAAAGACATTGTAAGGTTATGCAGGGAGAAAATTAGAAAGGCCAAAGCCCCAGATAAAAGTTAATTTGGCTACTGTGGTAAAAGACAATAAAAAATGTTTCTGTAGATACATTCACAACAAAAGGAGGACTACAGAGAATCTCCATCCTTTATTGGATGTGGGGGGAAATAGTGACAAACGATGAGGAAAAGACTGAAGTACTTAATGCCTTTTTGCCTCAGTCTTTAATGGTAAAACCAATTATTCTCAGGGTACCCAGCCCACTGAGCTGGAAGACAGAGACAGTGAGCAGAATGAAGACCCCATTATCCAAGGGGAAATGGTTAGTGACCTGCTACACCACTTAGACACACACAGGATTATGGGGCCAGATGGGATCCACCAAAGGGTACTGAGGGAGCTGGCAGAAGCGCTCACCAAGCTACTTTGAATCATTTATCACCAGTCCTGGCTAACCGGGGAGGTCTCAATTCATTAGAGGTTAGCAAATGTGATGCCCGTCTACAAGAAGGGCCAGAAGGAGGATCCAGGCAATTACAGGCCTGTAAGTCTGACTTTGGTACTGGGGAATGTTATGGAGCAGAACATCTTCAGTGCCATCACATGGCACATATGAGACAACCAGGCAATCAGTCCCAGTCAGCCTGGGTTTATGAAAGGCAAGTGCTGCTCAGCTGACCAGATCTCCTTCTATGACAAGGTGGCCTACTTATTGGATGAGGGAAAGGCTGTGGATGTTGTTTACCTCGTCTTTAGTAAAGCCTTTGACACTGTTTCCCACAGCATTCTCCTGGAGAATCTGGCTGCCCGTGGCTTGAATAGGTGTACTGTTCGCTGGGTAAAAAAATGGCTGGATGGCTGGGACCAAAGAGTTGTGGTGAATGGAGTTAAATTCAGTTGGCAGCCAGACACAAGTGGTGCTCCCCAAAGCTCAGTTTTGGGGCCAGTTTTGTTTAATGATCTTTATTAATGATCTGGGCAAGGGGATCAGCTGATGACACCAAGTTGGGTGGGAGTGTTGATGTGCTTGAGGGTTGAAAGGCTCTATGGAGAGATCTGGACAGCCTGAGGCCAATTGTATGAGATTCAACAAGGCTAAGTTGCAAGTCCTACACTTGGGTCACAACAACCCCATGCAATGCTACAAGCTTGGGAAAGAGTGGCTGGAAAGCTGCCTGGTGGAAAGGGGCCTGGGGGTGTTGGTCAACAGCCAGATGAATATGAGCCAGCAGTGTGCCCAAGTGGCCAAGAAGGTCAACAGCATCCTGGCTTGTATCAGAAACAGTGTGGCCAGCAGAACTAGGGAAGTGATCATCCCCCTGCACTCAGCACTGGTGGGGCTGCACCTTGAATACTGTGCTCAGTTTCGGGCCCCTTACTATAAGACATTGAGGTGCTGGAGCACGTCCAAAGAAGAGCAACGAAGCTAGTGAAGGGTTTAGAGCACAGGTCTTATGAGGAGCAGCTGAAGGAACTGGGGTTTTTTAGTCTGGAGAAAAGTAGGCTCAGGGGAGACCTTATCACTCTCCACAACTACCTGAAAGAAGGTTGTAGCGAGGTGGGTGTCTGTCTCTTCCTAAGTAACAAGAGATAGGATGAGAGGAAATAGCCTCAAGTTGTACCAGAGGAGGTCTAGATTGGATATTAGGAAAAATTTCTTCACAAAAAGGGTTGTCAAACATTGGAACAGACTGTCCAGGGAAGTTGGCGCTTAGGGACATGGTGGACTGGGCAGTGTTAGGTTAACGGTTGGACCTGATGATCTTAAGGGTTTTTTCCAACCTAAATGATTCTATGATTCTATGATTTTAGCTTCCAGAACAGGTCATGGGAATAAATAAGGAATGTGAAATGCACACTCATAAAATCTTCTGCTCAGTAGCTTCTCCTGAGCAGACAGCACCCCGTCCTCGCTCTCACTTCCCTGCCCCATGCATCCAAGGATAGAAAAAGAGCAAGGAAACTTGGATGGAGAAGGCCATGGAGTACGTTTTGTCCAAGCATAATAAGGACAGAAGGACTCTGTGAGCCCTGTTACTTTTCTTGAAGCTTGTAAACAGTACTCAGGGCCATTTTAATGGGATACTCCCTGATCACATGCTTGCTGTCCTCTGCAGAGAAGCAACTCCCTGTGTAGCACCATGTCTGCCAAAATTTATATTGTGCTGCTACTCTTTCATGCTGGAGGTGTTTTGGCACTAGTCAATAGTGTTGAAACTATAAACCCATCACTGTGCAACATGAACAATCATGCAAGATGGGTGCCTTCCTAACAATAAAAACTTTCCAAAGCTGGGGTAAGTTCCAAAAGCAACAGGGACCCAAATCATCAGCGAGAAGCCTTTATGCAATAGAGATTTTACTCCCCCAGACCCCACTCACAGAAAGTCACAAAGCACTTCCCAGTAGCCTAAAACAAAACAAAATCTTTGTTGCAGAAAACTTAAAGTCATGAAACCCAGAAAAATGTTCTATCTGAGCTTCAGCAGGTATTTTTGCATTCCTTATTCAAGTTGTTCTGAGGGCAGCATTTCCTTCTAGCACAAGATCTTTCTTTATAATAGGTCATCTTTGACATTTTCCTGTATCTATTTTTTTCTGTTTTTAACAGATGGTGAAACTGAAGCAAAGTTGTTAACTTTATGGCCAGAACCAGAGAAAATGCTGGAGTTAGCATTTAAGTTGCCCCTTAGTCCTGAAGTTTAATTCACACTACAGGTTAACAGATAACCTGTGATGAAAAAAACCCAGATTCTTTATGTCTTCCTGAAGAATTCTGGATGCAGTGGAGGTCAAACTCTTCTTCTATATGCTTTTGTGTAGCAGAGGGTAATGAACCCAAAGTGGACATAAAACCAGAGCTGGATTCCTAACGGGTGCTCATCTATTAAAAGACACCAGCAATTTTCACTTCAATGTAATGCTGCACAGCTGAACGTATAGCAGGCTTTCTCCTTCTTAACCCCTTGATGATGTCAACCACATATCTTTCTGGAACAGACATTCCTTTAAATCTGTGCTAATATATGTTTTTTAGGGGGATACTACAAGAGAGTAGTTCCCAGATTGTCATCCATAGGTTACCAGAAGACCACAGGGCCATGGGAAGTTGTTCATATTATCTTTATGCTGTTTTCCAACACAACTGTGAGGATAAGGTGATCAATATGATGTTCTGAGGGCTGTCAGTGATCTGAAGGGTTTGGAAAGTACTGGTCTACCAGCAACTTCTGTCCATCAAGTATTCACTTTACAGTTCTTTAGGGGACTGACATTCAATGGTTTAAACATGCTGACAAATGGAAGAAGCCCCGACCAGGACTCACGCATTCAGCTTGCTTTCTGTAGCAAGCTCCTTTTCTGAGCACATGGACTCTTTTGTACTTACTACAGAACATTTGCTCTTCCACTCCTGTTGCAAATGATAGAAACAAGGACATTCAACTTATATCATCAAGCCATTTATGGACCTTCCCAAAAAGGCAGAACTCTCCTCAGAAACAAACTTCTCAGAAAAATGTAATGCAAAATAAAAGCTTGAAGAATACCACACTTTTAGGCGATTACTGTTGGGAGATCGTTTTCCCAACATAGAATCATAGAATCACAGAACCCTAGAATCTTAGAGTCACAGAATGGTTTGATTGGAAGGAACCTTTAAAGATCATTTAGTCCAATCCCCAATGCCATGGGTAGGAACATCTTTCACTAGAACAGGTTGCTGAAAGCCCCATCCAACTGACCTTGAACACTTCAAGGGATGCAGCATCCACAACTTCTCTGGGCAACCTGTTCCAGTGTCTTACTTATTTCCTTATATCCAATTCAAATCTACCATCTTTCAGTTTAAAACCGTTGCCCTTTCTCCTGTCACTACAGGCCCTGGTAAAAACTCTCTCTATGTTTTTCTTATAAGCCCCATTTATATATAGAAAAGCCAAAATTAGGTCTCTCCAGAGCCCTCTATTCTCCAGGCTGAACAACCCCAACTCTCCTAGCCTTTCCTCATAGTAGAGGTCTACCCCTCTGATCATTTCTGTGGCCCTCCTCTGGACACACTCCAACAGGTCTTTCTTGTACTGAGCACTCCAGAGCTGGATGCGGTACTCCCAGAGGGGTCTCACCAGAACAGAGTAGAGGGGGAGAATCACCTCCTTTGACCTGCTGGCCATGCTTCTTTTGATGCAGCCCAGGATACGATTGGCTTTCTGGACTGTAAGTGCACATTATTGTCTCACGTCCAGTTTTTCATCCACCAGCTCTCCCCACATGCTCCACTGGCTGCTCTCAATCCATTCATTCCTCAGTCTGTACTGATACTGGTGATTGCCCTAACCCATGTGCAGGACCTTGCACTTGGCCTTGTTGAACTTCATGAGTTTCACATGGGCTCACTACTCCAGCCTGTCAAGGTGCCCCTGGATGGCATCCTTTCCCTCAAGTATATCAAGTGCACCACTCAGCTTGGTGTCATCTGCAAATTTGCTAAGGGTGCCCTCAATCCCACTGTCTATGTCACTGATGAAGATATTAAACAGTACTGGTCCTAATATGGACCCCCAAGGGACACCACTCCTAACAGATCTCCATCTGGACATTGAGCTGTTGACCACTACTCTCTGGATGCAGCCATCCAGCCAATTCCTTATCCACCAAATAGTCCATCCATCAAATCTATATCCAATTTATAGAGTCCAATTTATGTATGTCTAATTTAGAGAGAAGAATGTTTTGTGGGAACATGTCAAAGGCCTTACAAAAGTCAAGGTAGATGACACCACTTGTTCTTCCCTTGTCCCCTGATGCAGTCACTCCATCATAGAAGGCCACTAGATTAACCAGTCATGATTTGCCCTTCATGAAGCCATGCTGACTGTCTCTAATCACCTCCTATGCCTTGACATAATTTCCAGGAGGATCTGTTCCATGATCTTACCTGGCATACAGGTGATGCCAACTGGTTGATATTTCCAGTTAATATTTTTAAAATTATCATTTTTAAAAATGGATGTGATGTTTCCCTTTTCTCCAGTCACTGGGAACTATGCTTGACAGCCATATTTTTCTAATATGATTGAGAATGGCATGGCAACTATGTCAGCCAATTCCTTCAGGACCCTGGGCTGCATCTTGTTGGGTCCCATGGATTTATATATGTTCAGGTTCCTCAGGTGGTCTTGAACCTGATTTTCTCCTGTGATGGGAAGGTCTTCGTTCATTCATTCCCATTGCACTAACCAACTTAATGTCTGCAAGCAGAAAAGGCTTCCTGTGCCTATAATACATGTTAGAGTTAGCAATTATTTATTCATCCAGAATACATGGTCTACTTACTGTTTGTTGGGAGCATTAACCCAGTAATGACAAATCATGCACACTGAACAAGAAAAAAATGTCTAAAACACCTTGTTCTTCAAGACAGTGTGTCTCCTCTAAGAGTGGATCCCAGAATGCTAGACTGAGAAAAATGCTTTCCATCTACTGGTTTTTTTGAACACTCAGGTGGAGAGACTGAGTTGATGCTTCAGGAAGGACTCTGGGTGGTTACACAAGGCATCAAGAGAATTGTCTCACTCCCCAGTGAGACAATAATTTGGCATGATGGGTGTGAACTGTGAACTCTTTTTCTGAAGGCACGAATAGAGTTGTGGGAGGGTGCAGTCTGAAGACATGGGAAAGAGGGTCTGCATATTTGCATGCAGGGAATCTCTGAAGAACAGAAAAAAAGTCAAACACCATTTGAGTGATCATAATTTCACTTGTACAATGTCCACGTCCCTGCTTCTCAGTGCTCGAGTCTTTTGCTGCTTTTCCTCTCTCTGTTCACAAACAGGTGAAGATTCTCTTGGACCTACCCTGAATGATGTGAAATGATCACACTTCAGAGACATGCAAAATATTTTGATTCATTGTAGAAAGAACTCTACCAGGCTTATATATAACAATGAATGGGTGAGGATTTAAGCTCTTGTTTTTAATGCTACAAAAACTTTCCCCCCTACATGGCTTCATTGACAGTAACTGGAATTAGCTGATTTCTATTAGTTCTATCAGCTATTTTAGATGAGCATTTTTCAGTAGGAAGCCAAGTCTAGCAAAAAGCTCAAGGTTTTTAAACTCTTTTGTATCCCACAGAACTTATATTTACACAGACATTGGCTAGAGAACATGTCTCTTTCTGGGCATCCAGAAAGATAATCTTGGCACATAAAACATATGGCACATATGGCATATAAAATGTTGTCTTGGCACATAAAATATAACTTTCCTTTCAAGCCATAGCTCCATGCTCTTTGAAACACTACTTTTAATGGCTAAACCATTAGGCTTGTGAGGAGGTCACAAGACATTATGGTTACTAGGGTATATGAATTACTAGAAAAATCCTGATCTCTTGAGCTGGGATACTCAATAAACACATGGTGGGTCATCTATTGGTATCACAATCTGAAGAGACCCAGTTCCAGCAAGGCAAATCATCTCCTTTTTCTCCCAAAGCATTTCAGCTTTTCAAATGTTACAGTTCCTGAACTAACTGGTGTACATTACTTATAAATTCCACTTCATAGGCCTTTCATTTTGCCTGATTAATCATTGATATTATGAGATACTTGCACTTCATAAACATTACAGTGGTCTCAGAGTTTACTTGCCTACATTATCAGTGTGCCTGAAAGGGAGTTTTATTTATGTCTTCACTGGGACCAGGGGGAAAAGTTTGAAATTGCAATTTTATTTTTATATGTCACATTTAATGATAACAATCAACTGTAAGCCATCTCTGTAATTCCTTTCTGACACCATGACACTGCACCATTTAAAATGCTGATAAATTTGTTATGATATAATCATAGTGATTGGGTAATTAACCAGCACTGGGAGGAGATTTGAGCTGGAGCATAAACAACAAAGCAATTTGAGGTGACAAAAATATCAGGTGAATGAACCCTGGCTGACAATCTTACCTGCTCTTAATATCTTACTATGTGTGCTCAGGGAATAATGCAAATAAGAACTTTAAGGGGGTTTTTTTTTGAATACTTATTCATGCCATTGCCAGTCATTATGCTCAGGAATTTTTAAAGGTTAAGCATAAACAGTGATTTGCATGAACTTAAAAAAAGAAAAGAAAAAGGTCCATTAGCAAGCAGAGGAGCAAACTTGCTAAGACAGAAAAAAGGCTGTCAGAGTGAGATGGCTGAAGAGTTTCTGAGGGGTTAGATAGGAAGCAGGGCTTGGCAGACTCCTCCACTTTGCATTTGGTTGCAAGGAAGACTTAACAAAATACTATCATTTTTTGCTGTACCTTAGTTCCCTGCCTGTGAAGCAGAGGTGACTCTTCACCATATCAGAGGGTCTCCAAGGGTCAACAGTATCCCTGACTAGAAAGTGCTCAGATACCCCTGGACAGCAGGAAAAGCAAGCAGCTGGATGAACTCACCTCTGAGGAGCAATCAGAAAGCTTAGGCTTGTCACATTCCTCACCATTGCTCCTAGGACACACTTTCTGCCCACAAGGATATGTTTCCACTGTACATTGGCCACAATGCCAGAGCCCCTCCGGAACACTTCCACTTGACTCTGGAAGAGATATAGCACATTCAGCTTTCCTGAAAAAGTAGCTCTATAGGAATTTGTGTCCATCCTGTCTCCAAAACAAAAATAACGAGATCTCTGGAAATTCTAAAAGGAGGGAAATTCAGAATTTAGAGATGGAAAGGTTTTCTGGCCCAAAGTGTAAGCAGTCAATGGAAATAACAGCCAAAGTCCTTCAAGCCAAGAACTTTTGGCGTTTCATTATTTATGTCACTGTGAAGGACCTTGACATTTATCATCATCCTGCATAAGAAAAACTGTGGAATGAACATTAATTGACCTAATGACCTCATTTCTAACTACTGAAGAAACAACCTGGAGACCCAATTATTGCAGGAGATTCTTAGATGTTCCTCTTCTGTTGACTCTGGTGGCCTTTGGGCTATGCGTACCTTGACTCCCATCTGGTCCTTCAATTCCAATGTTTCATGCTTCCTTACCACTACTCTAGTTAGAGGAAGCTGGATGCAGGGACTATTGGAACAGGGAAATGTTTGTTAATGATACTTAATATTCTTTGCCCAAATAATGATGTAAGCTTCAAAGCTCTCTAACTCATTGTTTACAAAACCAACTCATACAAATTATGTCAAGGAATGGGTGAGTGAAATTACTTGAGTTATTAAGCTTTTGACACATTGAAAACAGCTTACATTACAAGGAAACAAACAACAGCATCCATCTCGGGCTTTCCTTGAGGGGCAGTTTGAACTACTAAGAACAGTAGCCCAGCAACTTCAGTCATAAACCAAAGATGACTGAGAAACAAACAAATGAAAGGGAAAATAAAACCCCAAAATAACTAAAAAAAAGCGGCAAACAAAAAGAAACATATTCCGCAAAAATATTAAATTTCCCAATGCTAGTGTTTTGAAGTTCACAGTATTGAGTTGTTCAAAGAGAAAGGGATGGGGGCATGAAGGTAACCAAGCTGCTTCCTCAAAAGCAATGATGTCTAGCACAAGTCTTGAGGCCCAGCTGTACACTGGGAGTCAATGGGGTTCCATAGATTGCACCTTCTGCTCTGTAGCACATTTCTTTGCAAGCCAAGCTTGTTCTGCCTTGGTTTCCGCAGTCTAAATTTTCCTTTTGACTTGATGCTCAATATATTCAGCTCTGTCCTGACAAGCAACTGTTCAATGGTGCAGAAGTGATCCTCTTTTTTTCAGTTTGGGACAACAGATCTGCCTCATTCTGAAATGCCAGGTAGCATAACAACAGCCAGTCAGGAAAGCAGACTATTCAGATCTCAGTTGTTGTACATTACTCCTAAAACAGCTCAAAAGCAGTCAGAGAAGTATTTGTATGGTCTGACCTCATGGATTGGAAGTGGGTCCTTATCTATAACCAGCAAAGTCCATGTGGGATACCAACACTGGGTTTCCAACTTACATTTCACCCAACAATTTCTCTGCAGACAACTGTGGAAGGACAGGGAACAGACAGGAGAACTGGGCTAAGGGATTATTTCCAACACAGTCATTCATAAATAAGGCGACTGAATTTGATCCAGAGGTAATGAGTAGGACTCTTTCAGAGAAAAGAGTAGGTCCAAGACCACAGAAACATGCCTTTGGGTTTCAGGCATTCATGAGAACATGGAGATATCTTGAAGAAAATTGCTGTGCCATGTTTTGACTGTATGTCATGGTTTGAGCTCAGAGAACAACTGAGCACCACACAGCCACTCACTCACCCCCTTCCTCCCAGTGCTGAGGAGAAAATACAGCAAAAGGTTCAGGAATCGAGATAAGGATAGGGAGGGATGACTCACCCATTACAGTTATAGGTAAAAGACAGACTCATTAGGGGAAGAAAAAACATAAATTTAATACAGACACTAAAACCAAAACACTTAACAGACAGAGTAGGACAGTGAGAAGCATTACGACATCTTGAAAACACCTTCCCCCACCCTTCTCTATTACCGGGCTCAGCATTGCTCCCAATATCTCTACCTACCTCCTGCCCCTGCAGCAGCACGGGGTGAAGGGAATGGGGGATGTGGTCAGTCCTGTCACTTCTTCCACCTCGGGGAGGGTGGGGCAACTTCTAGCATTCTTCCCCTGCGCCAGCATGGTACTCCACAAACTTTCTCCCACATGAGTCCCTCCCATGGGCTGCAGTGTTTCCCTAGCTGCTCTGGCATGGGCCACCCCTGCATGTTGCAAAGTTCCCAGAGCCAAACTACGACAGTGGGGGCTTCTTCTTCGCACAGGGTCCTGGCCTCCTTCGGGGCAGTCACCTGCTCCAATGTGGGGTCCTCCACAGGCTGCAGGTCAGCATCTGGTTCACCACAGACCAACATGGGTGGCAGAGGAGGCAGCCCTGCTGTCTCGCCATGGGCTGCAGGGGGGATCTGCACCGGCACACCTTCCCCCGCTTCTCCTCCATTCTTCCACTGACCTCGTGTTTGCACAGATGTTCTCCTCACAACTCCTCCTCACAACTTCAACTTCTTCTCCCAGGTTCCCCTTCTTAAATACATTATCACAGAGGCACAATTGGCTTGGCCTTGGTGCAAAGGTGGGTCCAACTTGGAGCTGGGGGAGCTTTGAGAAGCTTCTCACAGGGGCAACCGCTGTAGCCCCTTCCCTGCTACCAAAAACCCCGTCACTCATTCAAACCAGGACATTGTATCATACAGATGTGAGCTGATTACACATTTAAGGAGATAGGAATTACAAATTAGTAGTATGGATATTGGCCTTGTAACAGAGTTGATTTAGTAGGGTGTTTTCAATGAAGAAAACTCTAATTCCCCATAGGAGAAGAGGATGTTTTGCCCTAATTTATTGATGTCCTGTCCACTCACAATAATAGTAAAAATAATAATAATAATAGTAGTAGTAGTAATAATAATAGTAGTGTAATAGTAATAATAATAATAATAATAATAATAATATGCTTCAGGTTTACAGCTAACCCATGTACTATGAGAGAGCTTGTACAAGTGCTTTATGACCTCTTGGTCCTCACAGCTTGGGCTCATTTGGGAGAGAGCATCCTTCATGTTCCACCACAGCCCTGCAGTCCAGGAAAGGTGAATAGCATGTGAGAATAAACTTGACCTATCCAGAAATATGTCTCCACAACTTTTCTGAAACCTTCCCAGCCATGAGAAGTTGCTCATGTAACATTTGATGAGAATCTGAGGTCAAAACAGAATTCTAGGTAAGAGTTTCCCACAGGATTGAAACTCGTTTTTCCAAAGCCAGCACTGTAAAAGTTGACATGTGCACAGCTCTGTGCTTTGGTTACAATCCACCTCTTCCCCAGCTGTCCATCACAGCCACCATAGACTCATGTCATGGTTATTCTTGGTCCTTTTTTCCATCCTAGTCTGGCATCTCCATCATCACAGCAGTTACGTTTCTTCCAAGGCTCCAGACACCACAGATATGTCTTTCTGCTGGAACATTTATCCTTCTGTCTCTCATGCCCTACCCAGTACACTGAGCCTCCTCCAAACCCCTCCTGGGGTCTTCCCTGGCTCATGGATGCTCTAACCATATATTCAAAAACCACCACACTCATTTTACCTTTTCAGATACATTCCCCAGAGTTACCAGCTTTAATGGCCCTGTACTGGGTCTGGCTGAGCCAGAATTGTTTTTCCCCTATAGCAGCCCTCATGGTGCTGTGTTTTATGTTGGGAGCTGGAAGGGTGTTGATAGCACACTGGTGTGTGTGCTACCCACAAGGGTTGGTTTTTTCCTATCTTATTTTCTTTCCCCTTTTTGCTCTGTTGTGAAAAAAAGGGGGAAGGGGGGAAGTGATAGAGCGACTTGGTGGGTACCTGGCATTTATCCAAGGTCAAACTACCACAGGCCCATGGTAAGAGACTGCATTGTGCAGCAGCTGGTTTTATTCTGCTTTTGCTCCACTGGACCCACACAAAGTCTATGTTTTACTCATAGTTGTGGAAAAGGGGTGAAAGAGAGAATTCATTTAGCAAGAGACCTGTGCTGAGGAAAATTGTATCATAACCCCTCAGATAGTCATAAGTCTGACCCCAGGAGAGCAAATTAAACTGTGGTTGTCCAGGATATCTCCTTACCCTCCATGCCTAAGCAAATTATGTTGTGCGTTGACAGCTGTCCTTTGTAAATAGAAATATTAAAGGAGCAAGGAAAGATAGGGAGTGTCTCCTCACCCTTTCCCATTGAATTGTTTGATAAAAGACCTGTTTGTATATACATTTACACAGGCTGCATGCTTTTCAGAGATTAAAAGCATTATCTAGTCAGGCAGAAACTTGACTGAAGCAAAATGCTTGTCTGACTCTATGGGCCTGGCAGAGTTCAACTTGTCAAACTGTTAAAGAAAACCTTCAGTGCAGCAATACATTTCTTATAGACAAAATATTGCAGAGATAAAATCATGACCTCCAGGTGCACTGAAAACCAGAGACCCTGAATTGCAATTGTTATTTGAAAGACATTTAAATCACTGTGCATTTGAAAGGCTTCAAATATTTAAAATATCTTCCAACTACTTCATCTGTTTTGACTACGTTATGGATTCCCAGCTGCTGGGATCCATCTGGGGCACTTTACTTCAAATTGAGAGAGTCATGACTTCTGATTTGAGCTTTGATAAGTAGCTGTCACTATGGTTTATGCTGTATGTAAGGCAAGTCTGACTAGTCTTATAGAAAACAAAAGGCAAGCCAGCTCTGTACAGCCAGCAAACATGACTGCTAAATTCCCTGGATGTCTGTGTTGAAAAGCTGCTGAGGGTTGAGTTGAATCCATGAAATGCAGTGGCAGATCCCATTTCTGTTACCAAGCCAGTCTCTTGATTTTTCTGTGTTGGGATTGGGTTCTGTGTCTGGATGGCAACAGGATTTCAGTTGTTCTTCTCCCCACTGGGAAAAAAGTCCCTTGATTTGCACATGGGCAAATGCCCAGGGGTAAATCTGACAGCAGAGCAGTATGGGTGAAAGAGTCTGAAAGAAGAAAACTGAACACAGGAAATAATGAGTATATGGGGAAATCATCTTACCTCCTCTCCACTTGACATATCTGTTAGGCAGGCACTCACTCTGGTGGTGGTATAATCCTAGATGCCTCCCAAGGATGACAAATTGCCATTCAGGATGCAGAACAGTAGCTTCTTTACCTTTGATGAAGACCAGAAAGAAATTCCCCCAGTGGGAGAATATCTGGCCGCTGTAGGATTTCTTGGCTTTTCCTCAGAAGCAGCTGGTTGAGGTCCCCAGCAGAGCTCTACCATCTGGATCTGAGCTGTGCTGCCAGTTCCTGCCAGCACATCTTTACACACAGAAGAGGAACTTTGACCGGTGTCATGAAGTTGTGCACAACACACATTCTTGGAATGGTCCAAACTTTACTGGTCCAGCCAAAGTTTGCCAGTCTAGCTTTTGCCTGACTTTCATTCCCCTGAGAAAACATGAACAAGGTACCCTGCTTTCCTCAGGACAGATGGTGGAGTGGGTTGATCTTGGTGCATTGCACTCCTCAGGCTGACAAAGGGAAGAGGAAAGAGCAGGTGAACCCAGAGAGAAATGTTTTGCTTGGCTGCTCCTGCTGCCATTAGTGTGTATTGTGAATATATTCACCTGCTACTCCCACTGTATCCCACAGCCATAGTTACAAACGTTATTATTGACCATAAAATTATCCAGCCTATTTTTCAATCTGCCTGCAGATTTGACTCCCTGACCTGCTGTGGTAATGAATTCCATAGACTGACTTCATACCACATAAAGAAGTGCCTCCTCTAATTTGTTTTAAATGCACTGGCCATTAACTTCATCCAGTGACCCCTTTATTCTCTTATAATATGAGAGAGCAACTTTAACTATGTCCTTCATAATTTAAATACCTTAGTTAAATCTCCTCTATCTCATCTACTGTCACTGCTGGATACTATTTTAGCCAAACAGCTTTCAGAAAGGGAAAATCAGCTTTGCCAATTGTTACTGGCCACCTAACATGCAATTTATAAATGCTAGGAACCCTTGTCTTCTCCTCCCTGGGGGCTTTCGGTCCCATGCAAGGACCACACTGTCCCAGGAGAAGGTGGCCCTGTGGCAGCAGCATGGCTCCTCAGATTTCCCACCGTTGCCTGCTTCATGCATGTTCACCCTGCCCTTCAGAGAACTGCAATTAGGGTCTTCACCGAACCTCTCTCACAGGTTGACTTTAAAGGGAGGCTGTGCCCCAAGGCTGCAGGGGGTCCTGCCTCTTCCCTGCACTGTTGTGGGAGCTCACAGTTCAGAGCCCCTCCTGGCAGCGGAGAAAGGTGACGCAGACATGTCTTGGACACAGCCCCCAGTCATGATCAATGAGAGAAGCTGCTACGACAGGCTCATTCTGCTGGAAGATCCCACTGCAACTGGGTGATACATCCATAATCTGAGGTCATCTTTGTTCTGGAGAAATAACACAGAGCAGCCCTAATGCTGCCCAGAACCCAACATATGCCATTTATAAATCATGTTCCTTTTGTTCAGTCAATACCACCCATTCTCCCCTCCTCACCAGTGGCCTCACAAGCCTTCCTGTTTCTTTAATGTCACTCTTTGCTGAGTCTGTGCCTTATGCGCACATATTAACAGTGATGCAGGTGTGGCAGGTGCACCCGCCCAATGAAAGCAGAGCTTCTTAGTTGCTGAAGTGCAGCAGCTCCTGGCTGCCTTTGTTCTCAGGGCTTCACGGTAATTGGGGCCTTTGGCCAATGGGAGCCGCTATTGACTACAGATCAGATTCACCTGGGTATAAATGGAGTCCCCTGGGGGGGGAGGCTATTTTGAGCTCGTCCCCTGGAGCAGCACGTTGGGGTTGAGGACTCTCCCCTTGGGTCAGGATGCTGCCCAAGGAAACTCCTCGAGGGGCTTTGGATCCGGATGCTGCCCTGAGCAGGTCCTCGAGGTTGAGAGCCCTCACTTGTTAGGTAGTGATAGAGTGTTTTGGGTTGCCTTTAAACCCTAGGGAGTGGGGCTTTGTTCTGTGTTTTGGGTTGCTGTTAAACCCTAAAAAATTGTTCTGTTCTCCTCTCACAGACATTTGAGCCTGTAGTTTACAGAGAGCTAGTTAACTGTGTTAATTTTTTTTTTTTTTGGTGGTTGGTTGCTCATTTGGGACCCTCTGTAACAGCAGGCAGTAGTTAAGATCTGTGCAGATTAGGACAGCATCTGAAGTGTGCAAGGAAGACTTTAGCACAATATGAAGACAGGAGGTACCCATCTTCATCATCATCCCCATGCCCCCAGACACTGGTGAGGAGAAAACATTTAAATCTTCACTCCTGTCTACTTATCACAGGCAATACCAAGCTTTTTCAGCAGCATTAATCAAATTAGTTGCAGGTGGTAGATGTTTAAAAGAAAATAACTCCTTAAAAAATACAATATAAGTACATATATATGAAAATCCTCCTGTGGAGAACCCTGGCTGAGGAGATAACTTATGTCTTGCCACATCACTTCACATAAAGGTCAGGAAAAAAATCACTTAAGCAATAATGATTAAGGTACAGGTCATTTCTTAGGGATTAACGCTGCCTGCAAAGAATTGATGGCCTCCAGATATACCTCAGTCTATTAACCCTCTTTGGCTGTCAGCCCTTGGAAATGCCCTGCATAGAGGTTGCTATTGACATTTTAAGTGGGAAAGATGGACAGGGAAGAAGCTGGGCTTGCTGGATAAGGATAAGAAAAGACATTTTTGATTTTGAAGCATAGAGGGCATTTCTGGTACACAAAAGCCTGTTGCATCAACACCAGACTGCTCAGCTTCAAACTGAAAACAGCTTTGTGAAGCCCTGCAGTTCAGCTCGGTTCAGTTCAGCATGCATTCAAGGCTGACATATCAGATACTTGAAACACCTTGGCCACTCTTGGATAGTCTGCTGCTATTCTGCAAGTGTAAGCAATAAAGCATGATTTATAGAGTGACAAGAGCTACATCCAACATCTGCCTATGCAATGACTCACTGAGAGTACAGAATCAGGGCCTAAATCAGGAGGGGAGCCAGGCTGCAGTTGACAACAACGAAGGCTAATCCACCTTGAGCAAGTGAATTGCTTGACCTTTAAATGACAAGAATCTGCCCAGTAAAGAAGCAAACCTCACCCCTCGCCATCACATCCCAAAAGGACATACATAGCAGGGAAAAAAGTGCCAAAGGGAAGAAAGACTGGAGGAGCAGTATTATCAACTCCTCTAATATCACCAGGTTTTTTGACCCCATCCTCCCCCCCACCCCTCCACCATTTTAAAGCCTCTCTGACAAGAGCCTTGTGCTTTACTGAGAATTTCAGCTTTCAAATACCATGAGGGAAATTATGGGTGCACTATTGTACACAGGCAGATGTACTCCTCTGGAGGATTTGTCTCGATTTTGAAGTCTGTCTTGTTCATTCTTTGATTTTTGAGGTCCAACTCACATATGAAAGTAACCAAGTATGGAAGTCTATATGGTCCAGCACTGATGGACAGTCCCTATGCATCTCCAAGACCTGATTTGCAGATTTGGTTTTTAAAAGATCATATATGTAAATATATATGGATGATGTGTAAGCTCCCCCAGCTCCAAGCTGGACCCACCTCTGTCCAAGGCTGAGTCAATTAAGTGGTAGCTGCACCTCTGTGATAACATATTTAAGAAGGGGAACTTGAGAGGAGGAGTTGTGAGGGAGATACCTGTGCAAACACTGAGGTCAGTGGAAGAAAGGAGGAGGAGCAGGGGGGAGGTGCACTGGAACAGAGACTCCCTTGCAGATGGAAGGCTGTCCCACCACAGCCCATGAAAGTCCATGGTGGAGCAGATGTGGAGGACCCCACGCTGGAGCAGGTGGCTGCATCTGAAGAAGGCTATGACTCTGAGGGAAGCCAATGCCAGAGCAGTTCCTCACTGGGAGGATTGCAGCCCATGGGAGAGACCCACACTGGAGCAGATCATGAAGAGCTGTAGTCAGTGGGAAAGACTCATGTCAGAAAGTTCGTGGAGGACTGTCTCCTGTGAGAGGGGCCCCATGCTGAAGCAGGGAAAGAGTGTGAGGAGTCCTCCCCCTGAGGAGGAAGGAGTAGCAGAAACATGTGATGAACTGACCACAACCCCCATCCCCTGCTCCCTGTGCCACTGGGGAGGAGGAGGTAGAGAAATCAGAAGCAAAGCTGAGCCTGGGAAGAAGGGAGGGGTGGGGGGAAGGTGTTTTTAAAATGTGATTGCATTTCTCACTGTCTTACTCCATCTGATTGGAAAATTAAGTAGTGGTGATGGTGTTTAAATTGATGTTCTTCCCCAATTGAGTCTGTCTTTCCCCTGTGACCATATTTGGTTGAATCATCCCTCCCTGTCCTTATCTCGATTCCTGAGCCTTTTGCTGTATTTTCTCCTCCCCATCCCTGAGGGAGAAAGAGTGAGTGAGCAGTTACATGGTGCTCAGTTGCCCTCTGGGCTCAAATCATGACAAACGAAAAAAAATCAAATCATTGATTGATGGAGGATTCTGGAAAAACCAAGAAAGGGTGGAAAAGACTAAGAGGTTCCAGAGATGCTTATAGTGAAATATCTTCTGCTCTTTGACATTTCCTGCAGGAGTGAGGTGAATATTTTACTGCTTATCTGATTAACTCTGCCTGGAGACTGCAAAATCATATAGATATTCACCAAAGTGCTGAACTTACCTGAGGTCACCAGTGCAGCTGTCAACCCCATTTTTTCTGTGGGGCAAACCGAGACATGTCACTTGTACAAATTTTCATGAAGTGCTTTGATAATTGGCCTGTGAACTCAGGGGTCTGAGAATATTCCTATCAGCTCATTCCTAATTAAAAATAACAAGCATCTGGTCTGAGAGCTGACAGAGTTCAGCCATGCACAGGCTGACCATTTAACATCTCTTTTTCCAGAGCAGCCTCATTTGACTTCCTCCAGGTCCCAGTGAAATAAGAACCAAGGCTCACTGGAGGAAGGGGAGCAGGACTGACTACCACATGCTGTTTGCTCAGAAAAGTGACAGGCACAAGTCAATAGCAGCCTCTGGGAATATGTGGACTTGTTGAGCTGGGAAGACATGCCCAGTCATGTAGCAGATGTACAGTTCACCAGGGTCTGCTGAGCATCTGCTCCGCCCACCCTCCCCTGTCACACAGCCCTGCAGCATCCTGCAGTGAAGGACCAGAATTCACAGCTGTGACATGCTGAATTAAAACAGGGAAGAGGATCAAAGCACTGGCAGTGTCTGAAGGCCCTACATGAACATGGGATTTAGTAAATAAAATTCCTGGAAAAGAACAGAAAACTCCTAGGAAGCAGGCTGCATCCTGTGCTTCAGAACAAGGCATATTTCTTGCCTGCAAAGTCCCTGTTGACCTGACCTGACCTGGCAGTTGACTTATCTGTGAGAAGAAGAATCAGCCAGGTAGACAGGGGGGAAACCCCTGAAATGTAGTGGTAGTTCAGCAGACCTGTTCTGTTAGGTTCTGTGGTCATACTTGCACAATCAAGCCATACCCACCACCACACTGGTGCCCCCAAGAACTCACATCATACACTGAATTTCCACCATGGTCTCTCATCTGGCTGAAATTCTCCTTCCTTGAGATGTTGTAGATCCCACACCTCTGTCTTCAAATCTGGGTTCAGTGCTTTCTTGAAATGTTGCTTCAAGGCAGGGTTAGCAGAATGAAAACCTATGGCCTGGGCCCTGCTGGAGGTGTAAATCTTCTACCTTCATAATTTCTGTTCAAAGCCATGGATGAAAGACTATGGGATTTAGAGGCTTTTTATTCAGTATAACTCAGACCAGGCACCTTGCTATTTCCATCTAGACCAACGTGTTGTAGACTGCCCTAGCTAGGAAACCAGCATCTCAGGGCAGTGCAGTCATCCTCGCGTGAGGAGGGTGAAAGACAGCATCTGGGAGGCAGAGAGGCAGGAGAGAATTCAGAATGTTTTATTATCCTCAGCCTTTTAGAGGGATAAACAAATCGTCCATTCTCAAACTTCCCTTTTGCTCAACAGCAGTAAGGTGCCATGGCAACTAGAAGATTCAAAGTAAACAAATATATGAAGATAATTTTAGAAGGAATAACACCAGTCTGTTAATGAGGCAATTTAGTTGATCAAATTAGGGGGAACTGGAAGGCATGTAGTGGGCAGAGGTGATGTGAATTGCCCACGTTGTTGAGTATTGAACAGCCTGCCCTGAGCCAGAGCAAGGACCACAGCTTTGCTGATCAGAGGTGAAAAATTCACTTCCTGGAAGTGTGAGGGAACCAGAGAGGAGATCTGAAATTAGATCTCCTTTGTTCATGGCAAATATGTCCTCCAAGCCACCTACTCCAACAGCTTTTTGTGGGGCCTCTGAAAATGTGTCCCAGAGCCCTTTTGGGTCCATAGTCCACACCGCCTAGGACAGGTGAACCTGCATAGCCTCTCAGAGATGTATGCAGATTATAGGATCTGTGTGAACACAGAGCAGGGAAGACATGCTTATAGAAAAACATTCTTACTACCAGGAATGAAAAAAGCCAGTGTGATTTTTTTCACTGTTTTAAAGACCTTCTTGCTATTCATGCAAACTTTTCTTCTAGGTTAGAATATGCTTACATGAACCTTTGCCCTCTGGATTTCTGTTATTTGCATTCCTCTGTAGTTGGTAGTAGAAAGACTCTTTACGTCTTGCTTCAGTGTTTGGAGATTGGAGGGACAATACTGCATGAAATAATTAAGCTTTTTTCATTTACCTTGGATAATACAGACTGCTTGTCCAGGAGTAATTTACCATCACAAAGCCACATGATATATAAGAATATATTGATTTTAGTTATTGAAAGAATGATTTTAAGGAGTACTGCTGAGACAGACAAATCAGAAAGTATGAACAATCTCAACATTCAAATTTGTTCACACAGCTTATCCAAACCACCCTTGTGTCTCCTCTCCAGGAATGTCTGAACTAAACCAGCAAGTGTTTCAATTACAGTAGCATTTTACTGTTCTGTTACCAGAGTATCAAGCACTGATTTCTTTGGCAGAACTATTATGAATTTTATTCCATCAGCAATGCTTGTTTTTTTGTGAAGTGATCGTGTTGCTGGAGCAATACCGAGCTAGAAGGCTTTTTGTGCAGCCTCATAGCTTCTTTTTGTTTTTCTTTCCTGATAACCTCTTCACAGAGATATGATCAAACTGCCTGAGCCGAGTCCGTTCAGCAAAAACACATTAGAAATTTAGAGGATTTTTTTTACTCTTTTTATAATTTCACCAGAGATGAACACACTTTCTTCACAGTTTTGGCTCAATCCATCTTCCATAACTCTACCCTTCTATGGTTAACGTTGGGGAATTTTTAAGGTGCCACTCAAGGTGAATTAAACACATATTTGTGCTTAAATATAAAGAAAATAATTTAAGGAACAATGCACTGGGCAGAGTCCTATTGCTATAAGTGGTTCTACAAGGAGCCTGCAAAGATGCATCACAACTTGATTCCTTACATACACTGACAGCAGCACCAGTCCCGTGAGTGGTTGCATGGGGCACCTCAGCCTGTCCTTGGACCCATCTCTCATCCCAGCTCTTCTGCCCAAAAGTGGTCCCTGAACACTCCCATTCCAGGTTGGCTACAAGATAATGCTGCAGCTATTTCCTACCTCACCACCCAGAGAACTTCACTCATTCTGTCCCTAACACCCCTGCTTCCAACCAGTTTAACCCCTTCTGCAGTTGGGCCTTTTCACCCTCCATGCCAGATCATTCCTCAGTCACAAATTAAAACTGCTGAGTAGTTACAATTTGAATTTCCTCTTCAATAATCTTATAGCATCTTCAGTTTATGTATATGTGATATACTGATGGATACTTTGCAAGATTATCATGCATGAACTGGTGATGGGAATCTCAGAATATTGTAAATTCTGATTTTCATTCAACTGAGTTCCACTTTCATTGAGAGTTGAAATTCCTTCTCTGATTTCCTTTGTAAAAGCCATCTCACTCTCAATGTTTTTCAGAGTTTAACAGTTATCAAAAAATGTTAAGATTTAAAGTAGTCTTTAAAGGGATTCTTGTATTTTATCTAGAACATCCTTGGAGAGGTCATTCTTATTGTCTTTTTGATATTGTTATGGAGTTATATAACGGTGGCCAAATACCTCATTAATATGCTGATTGCTATTAATATATTTTTGTGGAAAAGTAGATCAATTACAATGGCATGATATGTTGTTATACTGTATTGAAAACTTGCTGTTCATATAAATAGGTTTGAGACAGTTATTCTATGAAGCCTTGCAAAAGATGGAAAATATTTATAAATACATACATCAAGGTTACTTAATCTTAAAGGAGTTGAAGACAAAAGAGATTATCTTCTTTAAGTAGAAACACGGGTTAAGAAAAAGTGATAACTTCTCTACAGTCTTTTGCTCTTGTGAATCTTCTCTATAATGTGTGAAAAGCAATGATTTGGGGATATTTATGAAGAAAAATTAGTCCCAGGAAGAATAAGTACAATGTTAGGAAGAGAGACTGGAATGGATCTTTGTAAACTGCCACATTCAAGCACCCACACAGAAGGAGGATCAAGTATCTTTTAGCTGGACCCAAAAGAGACCTGTTTAACCTTTTGAAAAAAAATCAAGAAATATTTGAATTGTGGAAGGAGAAAGCATTTAAAACTATAGCTTTTTTCTCTTTGCAAAGAGAAGACAAGGCAACCATTTCTGATACCACATGTAAGAGCCATTATCTTTTTGTCTTAGACTCCCCCATGTAAAGAGCATCCTCTTGCTGCTTTGTACAACTAGGTCTCTTTTGAAATGTAGACATCTGCCAGTGCTTTCTTCCTTTCAGAAAAGAATCCTATCTCAGCCAAATCACCATCTTATTTGGGAGGAAGCTGCCCTCTTCTATGAGATATTGCAGGTGATTTTTTGATGCTAGATCAAATGATCCTTAGCTTTGCAACCTGGTACTTAAAGTACCTTTGCAACTTGCAGCCAGACTATGTTTCATATAAAGCATAAACAACAAGAAGTGAACACTTACATCCACCTGTCAAAAATGTTTGTGCAAAAAAATCCTATTGAAAAATAAAGAAGAGTACAGAAGGGTTTAATTAAGGTGTGTGTCACATTTCTGTAATAAATATTTTTTCTGATTGTTGTTAGGGCACTAACAGACTTTCACTGCCGTGACCAGCTCACATGGGGCATCCATCCATACTCCTACCCAGGGGCCCATGAGCCCCAATTAAGGTCAGACCTGGGCCTTTGCTCCTTCCCTGAGATGTGTTGCAAGTTTCCCTACTACAGGTCTGATCCTGAATTGTTATTTGGCTTTCCTGGTTTGATCTAATTAAACTAGATTTAGCAGGGGAAGAGGATAGTCTTCTAAGCACTTGAGAAGAGATAGGGGCTGCTGAGGCTTTAGGAAGCAACAGGGAAACACCTGTGAATTGCCTCAAGGGAATTAGGGTGTGCTCATCTAAAAAGGTGATGTGGCTGATAGCCCAGCTGAAGTGTGTCTATACCACTGCACACAGCATGGGAAACAAACAGGAGGAGCTGGTAGCCACTGCCCAGATGGAAAACTATGACCTGATTGCTATCAAAGAAACTTGGTGGGATGAATAGCATGATTGGAGTGCTGTGATTGATGGCTGTAAACTATTCAGAAGGGACAGGCAAGGAAGGAGAGTTGGTAGGGTTGTCCTCTATGCCAAAAATGGGATTGATTGCACAGAGTTATCTTTGAATAACAGCAATATGCAGGTTGAGAGCTTATGAGTGAGAATTAGAGACCATGTGCCATGTTTGCAAGAGCACTGCTTGCCTATACTGTAGTCATCCTTGGCTATTGGCTGACATTCCCTAGGGAGCAGTCAGCCTTTGTTATTCCTTAATGGTGGTTTTGCCCTTTACACTTTGTGTGCCACTTTTGTAGACAGCAGACATGCCCTAATTAGTCTTTGTTTCACTAAATCAGACGGAAAATCAAAATAGCCAATATCCCTGTAGTCTTCTAGTGACATACAGTTTTAAAAAAAGTTTCCTAAAATGCTTTAAGGATATAGGCAAATTTATACTAAAGTGCTATTTTATAAATAAATTACTACTATTTAATTAATAGCCAGTTTCATATCAATATTAATAGCTTTCTTTTAAACTACCAGGGAACTCTTAGTAAGTTTTATCCCATAAAACCAATCCTTATCAAATATAAAATTTACTTAGCAATCACAGCACTCTACATCTGCAAATCTGAGTGCTTTAGATCTTTTTATTACGTTGTGCAATACTTGTGATTCAGGAATAACACACTCACTTAAAAAATAAAACGTCCAGAGGAGGGGATGTGCTCCACAAACACGCACCTCCTCTGGGCTTCTCTTCATTTGAGTATTCATCAGCTGCCAACAGCCACTCCAAGCATGCCATTAGCATGTAAACATGCCATTTGTCCACAATACTACTAAGATTTCAATTGTTCATTAGACTTTTAATTTGGCTTATTATTGCACTCCCATCTTTAGATGCATCAGTGAATGAAATTAAAAACAGAAAGCATGTAAATTGGTTTTTTTTACAGTGAGGTCAGCCCTTCTCAAGAGCTGGTTCCTAAAGCAATCCTGAAACATTCAGGGGGAAAAAAAAAAAACAACAAAACAAAACCAACAAAACAGAAACACTGCTCCAAATATATCTTACCCCAGAAAAGAAAGAGCAGATATTCCCATGTCATTGTTCTCCATGGGCATCCATCAATATTTCTACCATGTGAGCTCTGAACAGGTCATGGTCCAAGCAACTCTCAGCTTTGCAGATGTGGAAGCAGGACAGGCAAGATACTCAGCTCTTACTGAGTCCTGGGGGAAAATGAAATCCAAGATGGTGAAATGCAATGTCAAACTCTTACATGCCATCATCCACAAAAATTGCATCGTTCCTCTGCTGTGCTATAGGCTCAGGACAGACTTTTAGTGTCTCAGAGGCTGCCCCAGAAGTACAATTTGCAGCAGAAAGGGAACAGCAACAATAAGCAGGAGCTCTCCCTTCCTGAGGTTGCCTCCTGTTGGGGATCACAGCCCACTTGAGCAGAGAGAGTGGTGGTTACTGTCACCAATAGCCTTCTCTGCCAATCTAAGTTTGTGACAGTGTTCCTGTTGATGGGGACTGAAAATCACCAAAAAACACTTCCAAAAAGGGTTCCAAACAAGGCCTGTTTCTTGATGGCAAAGGCAGCATTTTGGAATTAAATCCTAAAAAGACTCAACATGTTCCAGCTGCTGCTCCTTTCTTACATATACCTGGGCAAGACCAGAATTGCTTTCTGCTGACAGGCTAGGTCTCGCGCAGCACTGCTAAAATCTGCCTGTGTTATTGTAGGACAGGAGACTCAACCACACACAGAATGGGATGTCATCAGAGCCTGACAAAATTATCTGTTCTTGCTAATTGGTCCAACACAAAAAGAGAAGTGACAGTTGTCACAACCCTCCAATAGTAGATGGGAGTGTGATGGACTGAAAGTTCAAGGCACAGCATTGACTAATGAGAGTTAGAGAGTGTTAATACAGAAGGAAACTCAAGCAGAGGTGTTACCTTTCAAAGGAGTCAGACTTCAGCATCAGCCTTAAATAGACAAATTATATATTTCCCCTTCTCAAGAGGGAAAACAGAGAATAACAAGCATGTGATGCACCTGACATCAAATAAGCCAAAGCAAGAATCACAACACATTTAATTTCTCACTAAACATTGTGATTTGAGCACCAACACTGTCTTCTGGAGAAAAAAGATGTTTCTGTCATTTGTGCATGGGCTGCTGGAGAACCCCCAACCAGTATCAGCTCAGCTCTCCACACCAAAAACTGAAGAAGGAAGTGAGAAAGAAAGGATTAAAAGAGAAATGGAGAGAGGGACTAGGGCTAGCAGCCAACTGGTTGAGTGGAAAGGATGACCAGCATGAGACACTGCAAAGGGAGGTCTAGAGGACTTTCAAGGTCTGAGACTCCCACCCATTCTTAAGGCAGTTGACATTTTTCTGGCTCCTACTATTTTTGTCATTTTGCACTCCTGAGGGCCCCTACACAGCCCATCTGTCTTTGTGATGGCCTTGAGGCTGCTGTTCCCCGTATCATGTGCCGCAAGGTCACATGATCGGTTGTGTCTCAACAGCCCTACGAAGCAGCACAGGCCCCAGCAAACAAGCACCTACCACCCTCAAGCTGTAACAGGAACTATAGAGCTATGGCAAGGGAGCCCACTCCTGACTTCACAACCAAATGTCTGTGTAGACATGGCCCATCTGCCGCAACTGCTTTGAATGACATCTTCCTCTGTAGTTAGCCCCACCGGGTTGGTAAATCCACTGAAGACTAAATCCAGCACTAAAACACCCTCCTGTTAGATTAAGTGTATGCTAAAAACATTAACAAATACCTAATCAAGCAATCAGAGTATTTGCTGATCAAATCTCCCCCATTACAAACTCCTTTAAGATATTCCATGGGGGACCTAGACTCTAAAGTGCCTTTGATGTGCTGAGGCATACTGGGAAAACACACTTGTCTTGCATCTGCACCAATAAATAGGCAGTGCGCTGAGATACAAAATCAATGAAAACCACAGTAATTTAACATACACTTCTTTCTATACCAGCTTTCAGCAAGAAGCCAAATGCTTGTGCAGACCAGCAATATGTAGCATTTTAGATGTGTGCTTCACTGTGATGCAGAAACTGACATTTTGGGCGGAAACATGTCAGGCGTTTAAACCTGGAAACTGACTTCTCTCTCACCTCAAGCAGTGCTGGGAAAAGTGTTAGCATCCTCTAGGTGTTTGTCACTCTACCAGAGGTAACTAACTCCTCCAGTTTCAGGGAGTTTCACTCCTCCAGTTTCACGCAATTGCTCTCAAATTCCCTACTGGGCACAGCCAGCCCAATTGTGACAGTAGTTGTGTAGTCGTGATAGCTACATGAGAGAAGGTCCTTGTGAGCTCTGAAAGCAGAGCAAATGAGACAGTAGCTTTTAGTAAAAACTTTCAGTAGCAGGTCACTGAAGGCATGAAGGGGCACAGCAATTTGTAGAACACACAACTGCTTAAGCCTTCCATATGTGTTTTGAAAGATAATGTAACTATACTGGTGCATCGGAACTTGTATCACTTGTATACAGATCTTGTCAGCTCACTAGAACTGAGCCACTGGTGCCATATCAGTTTAAATAACTTGGAAATCAATATACAGGGCCTACGAAAGTGACATTGGATAATTAAGTGGCCTGTTTCTTTCAGCCAACTTGGTCACTTCTCTGTAAAGAAGCTGTTAAGGAACATTTTGGGATCCAGCTGTGCTTTGCCGTTTCCTGTACAAAAGATCAAGGTGAGATTAACTCCTTAATAAAATGCAGATATTATATAGACACAGGGAACAAAACTGGACTTCGCATGGAAATTAAATCCCAGCTTTATCAGTGGAGAAGCTAATGCCACTTAAGTCTTTTAATGACATAAGGTGTCACTTCCTGGCATCTTCATTTCTCTGAACTTGCTGAATTAGCTGTGTAACTTAATGAGATTTAAGCCATTTGATGACAACTGGGGAGTGACTGTTCAGTATCTTTCACATTAAGCTCAATATAATCTTTTATATCCAGAGGTGAGGAAGCAAATGACCTCTACAAGCACCTTGAAGTCACTCTGTGAAGGCAGAAGGAAAAAAACCAAGTTCTTTCTGCAGTATGTCCTAGTAACAGTGATACATCACTACACAGTGGTGGTAGGGAGGGTGAGGCTAGGTTACTGACTGTACTGTACCTTTTCATTCAGCTTTTAGGCTGCATCTGACATAGCTGTACTGACTTATCAAGTCTCAGATGACAATGACTTACTGCATATAGTTTTGACCACCTTCATCTTCTTGTGCACTGACTTGAAATAGAAGAAACAGTAACCCAAAGTGGTGTGATTTCCCTGTGGAGAAACATACACATGGGCTCAGGAAACAGCAGCTACAGGGGAAGAAGGTCCCTCCCAATCCAGTCTGGGGTAGAAGTCCTGCCTGGCCCCAACCAATTCAGTTGGCTTAATCCTGAGTTAGCCTGAGCAAAACCAACTGATGGGACAGCAAAGAATTTGTCTCTGAGTAGTATCAGTACACTGCTCTGCATTTTACCCTTGCTAGCTATGGCAAATCTTCAGTTGCCATAGGTAAGAGGGAAAAAGGGAGACCAGATTATACACAGAGGAAAAGAAAAAGTTAGGTGTGGACAGCAACTTCTTCTCTGGCTACACAGAAGTAAGATGGAGCCCTAAAGCACAGCCTAAATGCAAAATAAACATAAGCTGGGATAGAGTTAATTTTCTTCCTAGTAGCTGATATAGTGCTGTGGTTTGGATTTAGGATGAGAATAATGTTGATGACACGCTAATGTTTTAGTTGTTGCTGAGCAGTGTTTACACTAAATCAAGGACTTTTCAGCTTCTCATACTGTCCTGCCAGCAAAGAGGCTGGGGGTGCACAAGAAGATGGGAGGGGACACAGCCAGGACAGCTGACCCAAACTGGCCAAAGGAATATTCCATACCATATAAAACTGAGGGGAGTTGGCCAGTGGGTGGCGGCCTGCTGCTCAGGGACTGTCTGGGTCAGCGGTTGGTGAGCAATTGCATTGTGCATCACTTGTTTTATATATTCTTTTATCATTATTATTGTTTCACCTTCCTTTTCTGTCCTATTAAACTGTCTTTATCTCAGCCCATGAGTTTTACCCTTTTTTTTCCCAATTCTCTCCCCCATCCCACTGGGGGGGAGTGAGTCAATGGCTGTGTGGTGTTTAGCTGCCTGCCAGTTTAAACCACAACATGACAGACACAACCCTCAGTGAGGGTTATCTTAACCCCATTAAGACTCTCCCCTGTCAGCTCTCTCCCCTAAATATTGACCAACAGATGACAGCACTGTTGTTCTGCCTTTAAACAAATGGGAAACAGACAAGCTGTTGCAAAAAGTCTCCAAACACAAAGTTATATCCCTCCTTTCCCTTCTGTGAATCCATGCCAATTTGCTTTCCTTAATTGCTTTTTGTTTATTTCCTCAAATGGTTCTCCTTGTGAAACCTGTTTAGTTCTGTTTTAGGTTTTTCAAGACTGCTTTTTTTTTCTATTTTAACCCATTCACACCACACATCTTTCTGCAACCTGTTTCAGAGATAGCAACACGGGCTACTATGGCTCTGAGCATCAGAAGGGGCCGGTTCAAGTGTGGGACTGCTCTTCTGACCCCTCTGTGACCTATCAGAGCCAACTTGTGGGGATGTGATGGCATCTGCTGCAGCTGGCCTTGGCACTGCTCAGCATCCCTGCCTCTCCACATGGTTATGACTTCTGTGGCAGGAGCTGTCATTGTTTCAGGGAGGACTGAAACCATCTTTGGTTTCAATGGACTGTGTGACATATCCTGGAGGGAAGGCGGACAGCACCATTCCCTCAGGTCCAGGAGGCTGGACTAGGCAAGATGAAAAATGGGCTGTCAAGACCAGAGACAATTATGTTGGAGAGGATCAGCTGGAAGACCAAGTGGCAGGACTTTTACACAGTCTCCACAGAGAGAATAATATGGACCATAACTTCATCATAGACATATGTGGTGATTCAGGCTTAATATGAGCACCTGCGCCTGTGAAAGACAAGAAACCAGGCCTGTGAGAAACTAAGAAAAGCAGCCTGAGAAAGCAAAAGTTGAGGCTGATCGAAGAAATGCTTCAAACACTCGCAAGACAAAACTGTGAGTCACAGGGTGCATTCTGTGGAGGTCGAAGCTGATAAGGCTGCCCGAATAACACAAGATGCAGCTGGAGGGGGGAGCCCTGTGGAGACAGGACAGCTCTGCTCTGGTGTACCTGGACAAATTTCAAGGGCCATCTGTCCGGTGAATGACCTTTGCTTCATTATCCACAAAATGCATATTAAAGTTAACACCCCTCAATATGCTAACGAAGGCTAACATGATCATGCTAATTGCATCATCCCATGAAACACCTTACCCTTCCCCGTACATGGGATACTTAGGTATGTGGGTCGACCTAGGGGACGGACCCAAGGAAAGTGTGTATAAATCAAGGAGGGGGGAAGAAAGGGGGGGGCCCTGGAGAGTGCAGTGAAGCGAAGAAGACAGATGCAAGCAAAAAAGATGGATGCCTCCTGGAACCCTCGCTGGCGGGATCGGCACAGAAACCCAGACCGGTGATCTGTATTTCCCATTCCCTCTATCTCCCTCTTTTCCCTTTCCCATTAAGAAATGCAAGACATATTGTACTGCTTGCCACAACTTGCTATATACTTAGCCAATTATCGTGTGTTCAATTAGTATATTGTGGGTAGTTAATAAATGTTTGGACTTGGAGACTTGTTGTCCGCTCCATTGGGGATTTGCGAATCTGAGTCACTTGTCTCCCTTGTCTGAGCAGGATGTGACAACGCCAAATCCAAGAGAAGATGGGATCAGCTGTCCCATCAGTTCCAAAAGCTAATCACAGTCTCCTAATGGCACAGCCCTGCAATGCCATGGAAGATGACTAGGGTCATATTCACACCTTTTCTTCCTCTCTGGAAGATGCAAGAGCAGCAACAGCAAAGAAAGTCTCAAATGGTTACCCCTGTGGTACCAATCCAGCTTGAAAGAAGGAAAACAATGGGAGATCATGCCAGAGAAAACAAGTCTCTATGAATGTGCATGAATGCCCTATACAAGCTAAGCCTGCACCTTATGCCAACCTCCGCAGCCTAAGAGGGCATGAGAGAGTGCACCCCAAGGCAGGACTTTTCTGACTGATTCTTCATCTGTACCTATCAAGGGAAGAGCAGTTATCCCCCACATTCAACCCAGTATCACAATCTTGGACAGGTGTCTAGCCATGAAGGGTGCAATGGTGGGGCACCAGATGGCTCTGCACTGGTAGGATGTCCCTTTGCATTACTAGAGCAGCGTGCAGAGGGACATGGCTAATCAGACAGCTGTCCATCTCTCCCCAAGCACAGAGAAGGGCCATGCTCATATCCACAGAAGCAACCAGTAGGCTGGGGGAAGAGAGAAGGGGGCAGGGAGAACAGGCACAAACTCTTCCCCCAGAAGTGGCGGGAGCATGGTGGTTGTGTCAGGCAGGTTACAGAAATGACAGTCTGAACTTTTCCCCAAAGCTCCATCCAAAAAAACCCCTTTTTGTTTAGCACTGTACCTCTGAAACAGGCCAACCACAGCAAAATGAACACAGAGGAGGCAGTGAGCTGTGCTATAAACACTGGATAATGAAGCTAATCTAGAAAACTTAAGACACTCTTCCAGCCAAAGATTGCTTCGACTAGTGGGCAGGAAGTCAAATTAGTCACCTAATCATTTTTGGCTGCCCCTTGTCACCTCTGTGGCTTGTCAAAGGTACTTTACAGTGTACCAAGCCCCAGCACCATATCATGTAAGCAAGCTGTGGCTAGGCAGACAAGCCAACAGTAGCTTCTGCTAATGCACAGTGCCAGCTGCCAGACTTGCGCCTAGCTGACATCTCAAATAAAACCTGGATTACTCCTCAGTGAGGACCGAGCTTCTGCCATTCTTGGCCTCCTCAAGCACAGGATCTCCTCTGAATTTGCACTGAGCTAACGTGAATTGGGGGCCATTGGAGCCAGATACCAACTGTAGGCTTATCACTGTGGTTTAAAATCACAATTAACAGAGCAGAATGACTCCAGCTGTCAGTCCAAGCACTCCCATGACTACCAGTCTTGGCTGGTGGCCTTCCATCCAGATGGTTTTGTTGAGGAACTCACCAGGAGGAGTTGATGTTGACACTTGGCACTGGTACAACATTCAGAGTTGGTGGGCTTCCCATCCTATCTTGGAAAGTGTGACATGCTCATTCATCAGGATCGTTGCTCCTTGCAGTGCTGACATGAAGGGTCACACCACACTCCCCTGTCACACACCTTCCCAGGAGCCAGGGAGTGAGTGAGAGAACCAGGCTTCTGCCCTCTCCTGGCTAGTAGAAACTGTGCTGTCAAAAGTAGCAGAGCCACAATCTGACTTAAATTTCAGCTTGGTTTTCCACTGTGCCTGTCTGTCTATCTGTCCTTTCATCCATCAGACTCTCAGTCCTTTATGTCCTTGATTTTTCAGCATTGTCAGAGGCTCAACAATAACAAAGACTCTACAGGTGGTGTGAAAATCAACAGCTGCATGACAGAGAGAGGTTAAAATCCACTGAGGGAAAAGCAGACAGGATTCAACCTTTTCTCCATTCAGAGCAGCAGCTGACAGATGGCTGGTCAGCAGGTAATTGCCACTCAGTTTATCAGTGCACTCACTTCCCTGCTATTCATATATCGTGCTGCTGATCCCCATCCTGAAAAGTAGGGGACACAATGCCATGTGAGAGGTGAGGGAAGCAAGGGAATAAGCAACAGGGGAAGTCTGGGGAGAAGAAATTCAAATTGGATATAAGAAGAAAGCTTTACACACTGAGAGTGGTGCAGTCCTGGGTCAAGGACCCAGAGATGTGGTGGTATCTCCACTCTCAGGAGTTCTTCAACACCTAACTGGAAAGGACTCTGGTGATCTTTGAACGTGGTTGTAGGTTTTGAGCAGAGGGCTTGGACTAGAAACCTCCCACCTGTATTACTAAGAAATTTGTAAGTAGTGTGTGTGTGTGTGTGTGTGTGCTTCTTTTTTTTCTTCTCATCCTAATTTCTGGAGCAGATTCTGTGTTGAAGCAGTCTGCTTGGCACTCCAGCTTTCATGTATACTCTTAAAGCAAATTTAGCAGAAGAGTTGAAGTTCCAGGAAATGGAGTTCCTTTAAAATCATGTTGATAGCTGAATGAAGAGAGAAAAATCTGAATGAGTGCTCTAGCACTCAGGAAAGGCAGCCACATGAGTTCAACATTAATAGCAGACACAAAAGAAGGCACAGAAGAGAAATGTTATAAATACCCCAACTTAAGGAAAAACCTTACCTAGAGCTTGCACCTCCTCAGACATGGACCAGTGCATCCAGCAGACACACAGCCATATGAGATCACTCTCCATAAACCCCGTTGCACACACTACCTTCAATCGGGTGGACATAGCTCCTGCAATTCAGCTCTGCACAGCACAATACCAAGGGTTAGATCCTTTCAGCTGACAAGTCAAGACACCATGGTGTGAGCTGCATCATCGCCTTAGCAGAAGTATTATTTCTAACTACAATTATTCATTTATACCTTGTGCTTAGTGGTGCCAACTGGTGACTTTTCAACAATAAAGTATTGATGGAGAAGAAAGTAAGTAAAGGCAGAGATTTCAGCTCCTAATCCCCACAGGTTTATCCAGTGGAAAAATGTTGTTTTCAATACCAGCTCAACAGCATCCTTTTAAATTAAAAAGAGACAGTACAAATAATGCTAATCAAATAGTCCTGAGTGTCTAGCTTCACTTTTTCCAGTAGATTCACATTTGCTTGCAGACCTCGAGCTTTTATTACCCAGAGATTGCAAACTGTGCTTGTCACATGAATACTAACTCTGTGGTCTAAATGTCAACCAGTGTCTGACGTCTCCTTTGTTGTTTATGCACAGAGGAATTTTAGCAATCAACAGGGAAAGGGGTGTAGATCAATATATTATCAAAGTCTGAAAGTAGTGAAATATGTTTTTTGGGTAGAGGGAAAAGGAGAAGCGGAAAATGGAAAAGAGAAAAGGGAAAAGAAAAAAGGAAAGGAGGAATCCTATCTCTGTTTCTGATGATCATGTTATTGTTTGAAACTCATTGCAAGAATATATAAATTTGAGCTGAAATATATGTAGCAATGCTTGAACAGGATGTAGCCCACAAGATACCTCACTCTGTTCTCCATTACAGATCTTTGTCTTCCTTGAAACTCTCGTCAGAGCTATACAAGAGTCCAGCCAGCCTACACAAGAGTCCAGTCAGCCCCAGAACTGCAAGAGGTATCCAGTTTTGCACCTCTGCATCAACATTTCCAAACCTGAGTGCAGGTCCTCTGGGAATATCAAAAACCTGGTAATTGGTGTCATGCTGGTGTACATGCAAGATGTGGTAAGGCCCACACTCAGAGCAGAAATGTCTCTTGATCCCTTTTCATTGGCTAGTAAAGCAGGTTGGTGCCAGCAGAATACCTACTCCCCTGCACCCAGGACAGAGCAAAAGCAGGTGGAGTCAGCTGCCAGGCAGCACAATTACATTTTTGAAGCAAAAGTGCTGACTCTGGGTTTTTTCTTTCAGTCCGTCTCCTGAGAAGTAATGCAACCTCCTTCATCTTCCCACAGCAGTAAACCTAAAACCAGGGCACATTTGGTAGAGAACAGCCAGCTACGGTAGGAGGCCAAACTAGGCAGGTTAGCTTCTGTGACTGTAATCATGTCCCCTCTTTATGGTTGCCAGTATGCATCTTGAGTGTGAACCAGAGATGCAGTGAAGGAAAAGGCCTTTCTCTGAGCACTCAAGTGGGCCAAGTCCTTGTGTATCTATCTAGTGAACATGCCACTGAAGTTTGCTTATCCTTAGGTGTTGGTGGTCTCTAGTGATGGTCTAGTCTTGGTCCCTAGCTAGGAGGCAGAGTGTAGTAGGTGGTTTCTTTGCCCTCCCAAGCATGGACTGAGAGCAGTGGATGCTAAGCTGTGGGCTGAAAAGTTTCCCTGAAGTTCCTTTTTCTATGCAGCTTGTAAGACCTGGATTCCTAGTCTTTGTTCGAGAGCCAGTGCCAGTAGTCATTACAAGCTGCCATGAAAGGGCACTGCCCTCAGCTGTGGAGGCTGGTGAGGCCATCAGTTCTCAAAAGTAGAAAACCCCCACCATGACTGCAGTTCTGGCAGTGAAGAAATGCTCCACTTGACTTTTTAATGGTGTCCATCTGTGGTAACCTTATCCAGACTGATGGCTTTGTGTGACTTGTTTGCTCAGCCATTTGGGACTGCAAGTGCTGGCAAGCACTCTGCCAGTGAGAACCATATGTTGCAAATATACTTTTCTACACCACCTGAGACCTGCTTTCCTATTGGTGTGGTGAACCAGGCCGCATTCAAGGCTTTGAAAAACCTGTGTGCAGTAAAGGCACACAGGAGAACAAGATTATAGTTATGCTTCCTGGCATCTGCATGGATCATTTCTCATTGCTGCAATAATCATTCTAATTATAATGGATTGCCAGTGCACAATTTTAGTTTCAAATGACAATCATTGCGTCAAAGTTGAATCATATTCTTGCATTTGCTTTTGTTTGCTCAGCCCCAATCCAGCCACAGTCATTTTCGAAGACACCCTTCTAACCTTTGTAATTACAGAGGAGATCATAGAAAGGTAGATGTGCATCTTGATGTCTCAGTTTCAGGAATCAGAGGAGTCCACAAGAAACTCAGCTTTTGGTTTTCATTAAAAAGGGAGACTTCAGGCTTCAGGCCATAGAGTAAAGCTTGAAAACGTGAAACAACTATTCCTTAAAGCCTGAAGAAACAAAAAAGAGATCAATCTGATGCAGATGCAGTTTGCAGATGGAGGTAAACATCAGTGTGTTAGGCCTGGACTTCTGGATGTACCAACCAAGGTGGTTAAACTCGTATTCTTTGTCTGTTTGCCCTTTTCAGGAGGAGGTCATGAACAAAGTAATGCTCCAATCACTGTGCAAGGCCATCAGAGTCCTTCATAACAATTGCAAGAACAATTTTGCAAGAGTCAGGGTTAGGATCAGAGGGCATGTCTGACCACCACAAGGAATGAAAACTGTGACCGAGCAGCAGGTCCCATACCAAGGTGTTGCAGGAAGCGTAATAGGTGCCTAATTTTGGTATATGATGACAAAGTGATGAAAAAATATATGGAGGATAAAGGAAAGGACAGGACATAGACAGGGCATTATTGGAAACATTGCCATAATGTGGCCAACAGTGTAAGTGAAAGAATAATGAAGAGAAAATAGAAGGCAAACACAAAATAACACATGTTGTCAGACAGTCTCTAGAGATATCATATCTTCCTGGAAATCACAGCAAAATAGAATTACAGATCAGTCATTGTGGTGTCTATGAAATTATAATGGCACTTTGTAGAGGAGTAATCTGGTAAAATGAGGAAGTTTTGGGATCTCATAGATAAGGGGGAAACCTGGAAAATTAAGATGTTGGATGTGTCAGAGTTTGAGAAACACTGGAAAAAAATTTTCAGTGGAAAAAAGAGGCAGAGAAAAGGATTTGAGATTACAGGATATAGACAGCAAAAGGTGTTACTCTTTAAAGTCACTACTGAAGGAGCTTTGAAAAGGAGCATCTTCAAAGTAGAAAAGTTGTAGTTTGGCTTTGAGCTTTGAACACCCCTCTTCCCAAACAAATCCTGCATTTCAACAAGTCAGGAAAGTAAAAATAAACCTATTAGAACAATCTGCTAGAGAAACAGTTACTGCTTCATTCAGTGAGCTCCAAGGCAGTTGAAGATGAAAAGTAGTGAAGAAAACCAGATTTTTTCATTTGACAAGAGAAATAATTATCACTGTACATGACAGGAAGGATTCATTAACCAGCAAGCATGTTGCAGGAAATGATGAAGCAACAGATGTCATAGGCCCCTGGTCAAGCCATTCACATTGCTTTTCTTTTGAATGACAAATACCTAAAGATAATCCAATTATCCTATTCTCTTATTATAATCCAATTATCCTATCATTTCTTTCAAGTGAGCACTATTTCTCTAAGGGATTCTGAGCACAATTACTTTGTCTCCAGCAGTATCTAACATCTTAAGAGTCACATCTCAGGGAATTTATGCATCTAGAGAACACATTTTCAGGACTAATATATGAGGGGATTCATATTCAAACACCTAATAATGCTGGAAGTCACCAGTTAGACTCATCAGTTCAGTAAATAGGTGGTGAATGTGTCAGGAATAAACAGCTGAACTGCCTTTGTCTCCAGTTCAGGGATGGACTGGATGACCCTTCAAGATTCCTTACAGCCCTGTTTTCTCTTGAGCATCTTGGTGTCAGAAGCAAAGCTAAAAAAAAAAAAAAAACAACCAAAACCAAAAACCCACAAAACCAAAAAACACAAAAGGAAGCTACAATGGAACAGCAATGGAAAGGGAAGGAAACAGGTAGCACTGAGAGGACTAGCTCATTCCACTCATAGAAAACCCATGCTTTTCTTCTCAGAATCATCTGCAAAAACTCCAGCTAAGACCCAGCAGAGTCACAGTTTAAGTCAAAGTCTGCCTCATGTCTGACTGAATCCAAGTCCTGAGGAGTTTCTAAGAAAAAATGCTGAGTCAAGGTCACTGTGGAAAAGGATGATTTTAGGAAATTGTAATATTTTTTTAATGAAAAAGTTTTGGTGAATTTCTGATGAAACATAGGCTTGGCTTAACCATATCCACCTAGTTTCTTATCTAACTACAATAGGCTTGTGAGCCCAGGTGCACGCTCTGAACTTTGTGCCAAAGTTTGGGCTGTAGAAGTCCTGTTTCCTCAACAAAAGTCTAGCTCACATCCCTGCTACTAGAGCTTCCCTCTTTCTTTCTACAAAGATCATGATCTCCCAGGGCTCCCACTGCTTCTTCAGCCTGTGAGGGCTGGCAAATACATGATACTGTGCTCCCAAGCTCAGTTTCACTTACAAACTAACCAAAATGTTCCCACTTCTCTGAATGTTGCCCCCTCCCAACCACCATTCTCTCCTGCTAAAAATCCATAAAACAAAGCAAAACAAACAAAAAAAAATCTAAAGTTTGTTCTGAAAGGGAACAGAGTTTGTCAGGATTTCAGAATTTCTTGCACAAGAATTTTAGTTTTCAGCCAGTGCTATTTTTTCTGCTCTTTCCCTTCTCCAGCAGCAGCTGTGAAATCTCAGCGTGCAGATGTGGTCCATGTGTTGGAGAGCCATAAAACATGTCTGCTTTTACAGTGATCAGAATTGAGCATTTATTCTTGAAACTAGCCATCCCATATTTTGTATGCACTGGCTGCACATGCAGCAAGATGTACTCTTGGGATAAATACCAACCCAGTACTGCCTGACATCCACCTGGTGTCACCTATGGTAACAGATGTCTGCCTGATTATTTGATTCCAATTGTTCTTTCTGTTTCGGTTGGCTCTTACAGCCTTCAGTAATCCCTACCTCCTCTACCTTAACTAGTAATTTCTCCATGGCACCATGTTTAACGCTTTACCAAAGTGCCAGTCTACCTCAGTTCTCATGTCATAAACATCAGTGACTTCATCAAAGAAAATTACCAGCTCAGTCTGAGCCATCTGCTCCAGTACAAGCATGTTCTGTCACATGCTATTAGACTTGCACTTCTAGGTCTCTGGTTACATGTTCCTTCAAAAGTTGTTCTAAAGCCTTAAATGCCATAAAGGTCATACTTCAAGGTCTGCAGCTCTCAAGGGTGTTCTTCTCCCTCCTTCTTTTTAAAATTAAGTAGCACTTCTGCTATTCTCCAGGTCAAGTTGAGAAACCTCTGCTTCTGAGTTGGCAGTTTCATGCACCAGATGTTCAGTATTTGCAGAGTTTATCCACTCACCCTTCACCTTCAGTTAGTGCACATCAAACTCCCAAAGTCGAATTCCCTTCTCCAAGAGGAGCATTTCATTTCTGTCCATTCATTGCCATTTAAAATCTTTGCCTTAGTTCAACGTCATCATTAAAAAAAGTGAGACAAAATACCAGTCCATCCCAAATTTACATCCTACCTGTATTCAGAATCACTCTGTTTTCCGTTGTTCTCTTTTTATTTCAAAAGACAAAGTTTTGACTACTGGCATCAATCTTTTCTCAAGGTCTAACCCAGCATGACTCTTGGCAATCCTCATTTTACCCCTGTACTTCCTGATGTTTCAGCCATGACCTTGCCAATCAGTTTTCTTTTTCTTGTAGTCTCTGTGCTTATTCCTAGTATCTATCTCAAGACAGCCAGTGACGTTCATCCATAGACTGCTTTCCGTTTGCCTGGGGCATGAATTTCTGCTCACAAACTTTGGCCTCCTTGAGCTTGTTCTTCCTTTTAAATTAAACCACATTAGCCCAAGTTTATATGTTTCAGGGTTATTTATTTCTTCTGATCAATATAATTTTTTTTTAAAACATATTCGCTCCCTCCACATACAACAATGAAATGGCTTCAGTTCTCATTCTTTCATTGTGGAATTGACAAAGGAATTGATAAGCTGTCACATCCAAGATTATTTGTGTTCTTCCACTGTTGGTAGCAGTTGTTCTCCAGACTATTGCCAACCTCTTAAAATTTCTTCTCCTGACACAATTCCCCAGGAGAATTTTTGTGCCTTGCTAGTGCTAACAAAAAGTCTGCTGCTAATGTAAAACCTTACTCAACCACTTTTCCCTGACAGTGCATGCCACTAAGAACTGAGTTTTCTCCTTGGCTTGTCCCAGTAGGTTTTGGATTTGCATCCAGCATCAGTTACTCTAGTTCATCTTTTTAGCTGCCTGTATGTGGTCAGACAAGAAAGAGCAGGTCTGTGCAAGGACGGTGGTGTTCAAGACCAGCACTTGGCTGTAATTAAGTTCCTATTCAGGACCAAGAAAATGCAGAAGAAATGGTGTGATATCCAGGACAATGTTGTCACCTGCTACCCACCATGGCTCATCTCACCATGACACTAGTTGCCTTAGTGCCCTGCCAGCTTATGATACAGTGATTTTACAACCTTAGACAACACTCTGCCCTCTAGGGCACTGTAGCAATTTTGCAGTTGGGCAGGGTTCATATTGCCACTGTATTACAGGGCTAGGATTAGGGCAGAGCCAGGTAGTTATTATCCTGACTTTCCAGACAGTCCTGATGACACATCTGATGTGTTTTGCAGAACCACTCTGAAGGGTCTGTCCAGATCCCTCAGCACTGTTCTAAACTGCAGGGGTACATATTTCACTTTAATTCTAAAAGTTACTACATAGTGCTTAGTTTCAGTCTCCTGATTACATCGTAGTATGCAAAGCAATAATCAATTAAGCAATAAAGACTTATGAAAGGACACATTAACAATTTTCCACTCAATTCTATCCCACTAATTAAAGATTTTTCACTATTAAGCTCTGTCCCTTAACATCCAATATAAGGTAATATTTTTGCTTTAATTTTTACATTCACTTAAATATCAATTTTCATTTCTTTTCAGTTGAAAATATTTTTTTTGGTCTTTCCTTTTAAATTAGAAACACCCTAAGAACACTTGTTTATTTTTTCTCTAAAAATATCACTCATGTTAATTTGATAAACGTTTTTAAATATGTTGAGTTGCAGAATAATTACAAGAATGGTAAGTTAATTACTTCAAAATTCTAAGGGACATTTCTTTCAAAATTCCTAATTGAATACACTGCCCTGAATAGCAGTTTTATTTATTTTCAGCACAAGAATAATTTTCTTTTAATTTCCCAGATCATATACATTATAGTTTGCAAGAATTTCCACATAAACTGTTACCAAAGAGGGAAACTTCAGTGTTTCAGCATGAATATTCCTGTACCATCAGAAATAATAGTAAATCGTAATGTCAGTTTGCACCTCTTAGAAGTGATGTGATTTAGAAGTGATGAGGCTTCAGTGATGTGATTTTTGGCAAACAGAAGTTGATGCTGAAACAGGAATTCAAGCATGCTTTTCAGAGAACCACCTTAAAATGTACAGGGTCTCCCTTCTCCTAACAGGTCTGGCCCAGAGAGATGAACGTAACCTCAAGAGGAACTTCACATTCACATCTTCTTTCTTGAGCTGGTCACACCTGGGGTAGATGTACCTACCTGAAAGTGCCTGCTAATTTCGGGCCAATGTAAAATGTCTAGGAACAAAGTAACTTTTTTCTCTGCCTTTTTTCTGGTTTTTCTTGAGAAACAGAAAACAATAAAAATCCTCAACATTAAAACAATTAGCATAACAAAATCAGAGCTCTGTTAATAAGCTAAGCACAATTTGGCTGCTATGTTAGATGCATGCTATCATCATAACCTTATTAAAGCTGTCTTCATAATCTCACTAATGTTGCTAGCAGCACCTTGCAACTCTAACTGAAATTTCAGTAAGCCCACTAAATTTGAAAGTTTTCCTTGCCATACATAGTTTTATAAGGCTGATGTTGCTTGTCATTATTACAAAAATAAACACCAGATTCAGTGCTAGAAAAGTATTAAACAAGAGACTCACTGGTGAATGGAGCTTCAGAATGTGAACACAACATGGGTATTTTTCCAGACCATGGGTTTACCCAGGAACAGTGGTGAGACAGTGTGAGCCAACACAGGCAGGATGCAGGAACAACCATAAAACCATGGATGAAATGCAAAGAGTAAATTTATTCGCATTACCTCATGACACAGGGGAGCTCCACAGCAGCACCTGGGCAGAGGCACGCAAGCAGAGATGCAGGCACTCTGCAGAGCTTGGTCCTTGCTAGCCAGAAAGTGGTGAAGAAAGAAAAGATCTGGAACCTGCTGTTTTCACCTGTATATATAGCAGGGATTTTCACAGGCTTAGTTTTCCACTGTGCTTTGATCTTCCCCTAGCAGGGCAGGAATCTCAAGGATGTTCAATAAAGTGCCTCTGAGTCTATCACAGGCCTATGTTATGTAAATGCAGACGTTCTACCCATCAAGCACACAAAACTAAACAACAATTAGTATGATATATATGGTTTTTGACACCCCAGCTGCAAGGCACTTGAGCATGTTTACAATCCTCCTCACCAATCTTCAGTTGTATTCCCACAAGCTTTTTAGCTTAGCAGTATAAGTGGATTCTGCATCATGCAAGTCAGTGCCCCATAATTTATTTCGCCATAAGCCAAACATGACTTAGGGTTACAATTTAGCAAAGTACCTACACATTTATGTTTAAACACATGGACAAAGTCAACAGTATTAGCACTACTATATATTTCCACATAACAGCACAGCCATAGTCTCATTTATGTCAAACACATCACAACTCTGGAATAGGAAACTGCATGGCTGTCTCACACTCTCACTAACTTCTAGTCAAAGCAATCAGAGTGATCCCAAACCTGACATTTTCCCTTCCTCCTCACTTTTCATTGACCTAATAATTCAAGCTAAAGCACAGGTTAGACAGAAGATAGTAGTCTTCTCAAGGGAAATGCTGAGTGAGAAAAAATAGACTGACAGAACAAATAATATATTTTTTTAATGAATTCCCATAAAGGAGGACGTATCAAATGTTCATCACAGATACTCGCATCCAGTGCCAAACCTCCCTAATGTGAGTGCAGGAGAATGGAGTCCATGTTGAGTTTGCACCTTCCCAGAGCACCAAGTACTAAGTCCCTCTACCCTCATTCCTATCCAGACTACCTTTGTCTTCAACTGTCCTTCAGCCTGACATGAGGAAAAACCTACACTCAGACTGAGCAGTCAGGGAAGCCTTGAGGACAGGAGGAAGCTCTTGGCATGCAGGCACCCTCATTCGAACCTCAGCTTCAACGTTCTGCTAGTCAGCTAGGACAAAATGCTGCCACAAACTTACACCCACTCTCTGTAAAGCAGCAATAATGGCACATGCCAAACCACCAAATTGGCTGGAGATAAGGGCCTGAGAGCACTGCAGAACAGGAGACTGCATCTTCTGAGTTAGCCATTGTGGCTAAGGGCACTGTAGAAAGGAATGAAGAAGGGTCAGTATGTACTTCTCTGCGGTGTTAAGAAGTTCTAAGTCCTTATTGAAACAGTTAAAGCTATTTAGTGGCTGAAATTACTTTCTGGGCTTCTCCTTGAATGTTTGAAGATTTGCTTAACAGACCCTTTATGGTTTCGATGTGATGCAGGTGTCAAGTAATGAGGCCTCTTCTCTCCATTCCTCCTTTTTTTTTTTAAAACACTTTCATTGATTTACAGCATCAGTGTAGAAATCAATGTAGACCCACTGTTTGACCTAAGAATTAGGGAAAGCTGAAAGGAAAGATTTATGTTTCCTTCTCATGGAAATTTAAAACTCATTTTAAAAGTTATGATGGTACATAATTCCCCAGATAAACTGAAGCTTTATAAAATATTTTTTCCAGTTAAAACAGATTTCCAGAGTGTAAAAAGTATGATTTCTGGTTAGGTTTCAATTTAATTTTATCTAGCTGCAGGGCCTCAATGTAAAGGCTATGGCAGTTCTCCATGTTTAGGACAGCATAATTAAAAGTGTAATAAATCAAAAAGAGTACATTATTTCAAGACAGTTATGTTCTCCAGAAATTCTGTAGTACTGTCAATGAACCAGTACTATAACTCTGCCCCAATCATCTGCTCTGTTATCCATTGTTATCATTATTTGCTCTAACATGCCCTCCCCTAAGGACAGAGCAGTAACCCTGTGTCACAGATAGAGTGACACACTTCACTCATAAGAGAGTAGTAGTAATATGCTTACTGATATAAAACAGCAATTTAACAAAGTTTGATAATAAATGCTACAGTGCTTTAACAAGATTCAATGGCAAGGAACACTTGAATATTTACTGAATAAGGGACAGGGTCAGACAAAACTGTCAGGGAGACCCTCCCATTGTGTCACGAGCTTCAGAAAAGAGCCTCTTGCTTTCTAAACTCATTCTCAGAGAGGAGTCTAGGTGCAGTTGGATCCAATCCTAGTCCCAGACTTGGTCAATGGTTTATGTCTAAAGGATTATATGTGCACAATCAATCCTTCATATCTCTTAATTATGATTTCAAAGTTTAGCATGCTATTAATCACCTACCAAGAATTTGTTGCCACAAGGATTCCCTCAATCTTGAGGAGTAACTTTGAGAGGCATCCCTAATCAAGGGGAGATCCTGGTGTGCAACCCACTGCCATGCAGGAGAGCTCGATGGGCCCTGGGCTGTCCACTATTTATGGACTTACAGTCATATTTGCATACCGACTACAGGTGTTAGCTCCAAATTCGGCTTGTGTCAGACATTGACCAGCACTGTGGTTAGGTGGGCGCATTGCTCAGATTAGCCCTTGTCTATTGTGCTGTTATCTGTCTCTCCTGAATCCACTTTGAGCCACGTGCAGCCATCATGACCAGACACATCCATTACACAGGCAGGTTGCAGGGGACAGGGGGGAACACACTGGCCACCCTGCCCAAGGGGTTGAGAAGCTGCAGCGGGGGGTCCTACTCAGGGTTCCAGATGCATATCTATCAAGAAGCCAAGCAAGGCGTGAAGGTGTCAGAGACAACCCTACAGCAGGGTGCCTAGAGGTGCCCAGCTGCCCCATGTGGCTTGTGTGAGTTTCCTTGCTCACCATTGTGCTGCTGACTGGAGGTGCTCTATGTGCAAGTCATCTTCAAACAGTCCTGCCCCAAGCTGTCACACATGCCATTCTGCAACACAAAGATGGGCAATAAAAGCTAAAAGCAGAAGGCAAAGTTTGGGAGTGTTCCTGAAATAAGAGGATGGGGCAAATAACTTAAGAGTAAGCACAGCATTTGTCCCAAATGGAAACCATCTAGCCATGAAGAGTATGCACACCCATAGACTTTTGGCTGTATTTTTGGTACATTCCTTCACCTTGAAAAAAGGTAAGACCCAAGCCGAAATAACTTCTGAAAACTGTTTCCTGCTTCAGCTTTCACAGAAAGGCCAAGAGACTTAAGAGTACATTTTTGGGTATTTCCAAGATTTCCAGGTCAAGAGGGTTATTACAGTCACCTAACCTGATGTTGTGGGCTGGATAGATTTGCCCTGCAATTTCTGCCACAAACCCTTACTGTCTGTCTTTGCAACGTGTGTCTTACAAGGTCATCAGACACTTAAAACCAGGGAAGGAGTACTCTCAGCACAAGTATGACCAACTTCTATTCTACCAAATTTTCCCTCTTAGAATTACAGTTCCTGTTTAACACTAGATTTTCTCTTGTTCAATGTTTTCTTTATCCATCACCTCTCTTTTCCATTCGGTTTTTCTCATGCTCCATTCCATTTGGGGGTTTCCATGGAAACAAAAGATGCTTTCTTCACAAATGCCCAATACTGAAAATTGCCTGTATGCATTAATTAGCCAGTTGTAATTAAAATTAGGGCAACAATGGATTAGTTGCTCTGCACTTTCCCTACTGCATCCCGTCTCTATAGCAACCATGCTGGCCTTCCTGCAATGTTCTCACAGTGCTCCCTTCTATGTTCAGCAACCTCAGATGCATGTTTGCTCCATGTAGAGGGACTGCGAGACAGTGGTGGATATTATACCATATTTTACCTCTTTCCCCTTTTCTCTTTGTTTCCAATTTCTTTTGTGCTCTGGTATGGAGTGGGGACTACTTTTTTATCTCTATGTCATGGACTCATGGGGCCTTGTCATAATAAAATATTGCTATATACTCATCAAGCCTGAATGTCCCTTTCCCACACAGGACCATACAGACAGACGTCTCTAGTAGCAGAATTGCCCATGAGCTCCAGCAATCTTTGGGATCTCAAGAAGAGTAATTTCTATGCTGAAGAAATCTCAGCAAGATTTTGACCCTTCCTCAGCCCTCTTCCATTCACTTGCTTACCTCACACCTCTTCAGGCACAGCTGGACACAGCTAACACAGCCTGACTTGCTCTGCAACAGTACATAAAAGCAAATATTCTCCAGGGCCCTGTGTGACTGTTCACTCAACTCCTGCTTAGATTACGGTTAACCCAGCTCACGCTAAGGCCTGATATATAATGGGAGAAGCACCATTAGGTCAAAGCAAGAGCACCACTAGGCAAGACAGGTGGCCAGGAAGAGCTGAAGGGACATTATGGAGCCATGATTACCAGCAAATTGCTGTCTCTAGCAGCCATTATCTTTTGTCTGGCAGTTTCCTCAGAAACCACTTGTCCCTGATGAAAACATTAACACGGTAATGATTTAGCAGCAAATCAAGATTTATTAATGACTAGCAACACTTAGTCATTAGTCATTAATTTAAAGATACACAAAATAATTCCGTAAAATATGTTATAATTAAAATAGCAACTTAACTACAGATTCAAAGATGACAAGATTCACACTAACTTACTATACAGTATCTTAAATCAATACATATATACATGCACATTTACAAACACAGGACATACAAACACACAGACAAAAGTATTTGGATCCAGTGGAATAAATATGTACCCACACTCATGAAAACAACTGTGTATACCCAAACACAGTGGTAAGCAGAGAGAGAGTGGGTGAAAGAGAAGCTAGCTCAAAGTTAAAATTTCCCTCTTCTAGAGTTTAGGGTAAATACTCACCAATGCATCGACATTCCTCAACAGGTGATAATTGAGACTCAAGCGGGTGGACTTTGCCCTGGCCTCCTGTTGGCTCTATGGACAGATGGTACCTCAAGGAGTTGATAGCGAAGAAACATCCCAACTCAGGGGAGATGCTGGTCACAGGCCCACTGTGATCCAGGAGAGTTCAAAGGGTCTCACTTGGGGTCACTGTTTATAGGGTCCAAGATAATTGACTTTTGTCAGGTACTTTTCACTCCAGCCCAGCTCAAACAATGAAGTATTCTGGTGTCTTCAACCACTTTCACAAGAACCTGATGGATATGCAATTCTGCTATTATTCTCAACTGATAGGGAGAGTGGGAGTCAGTCTCGTCAAAGGGGCACCTTCACACTCTTGTTTACTGCCATTAGCGGTCCTTAACTCCCCAGGTTGTATGTGGCCCAGGAGCAGGTTAGAATCACACCAAGCACTGAAAGGCCCAGCAAGGAGGGGGAGGGAGGGAATTGCACCACCACACCACTAACTTATGGAAATGTTATAGATCAAACCTCCAAGCTGAAGGGTATAAAACAACAGTTTACCTAAAAAGCTTTTGAAGCAGATCCAACAGCATCCGGACTTTTGAGGTTGCGTGATACAGGGGACACCTGCACCATGACGGAGAAAGAAAGATGAGCACTCTCACCATCAGCTAGATAACTAATTATTTTCTTTTGCTCATAGGTCCACGATATTAAAAGTTTTGGGTTATAAATTATGAAATCTTATTATTTGAATAGTGAATAAATGAATTAATGTGATAGACTAGTCTGGGCAAGATGGGATGGAGCCCCAGTTTGTCATATTTGTTTATTATATATCTTAATGAGCTCATGAAATAAAGTTCAAATCACAGAGTACATTGTCCTGTAAATCTGAGAGATCCAAATGGACCTTGACACCCTGTCCTGAGGAAACCAGGGAAATTTGCCATTGGCTTCAGCAGGAACAAGACTGGCTCATCCTGCTGTTGTTGTCCCTCAAACAGGGTTCATTACCAGAAATCCACTCTTCCTTTGGAGCTTCCTTCACTCAGGTGTAATGTATCCAAGAGTCTATCCCTTTTACTTTAACAGCGGTATAGGTAACCAGCAGTACCAGATAAGGCCCTGTCCACCATTCCTTTAAGGGCTCATCCTTCCAGGTCCAGATAAAGACTCTATTGCCTGTCTGGAAGTCATGTACTGGAGTATCTAAAGGTATAGGTGATCTCTGGTTTAGGTACCTGTGAAGGGAGGAGAGAATATGCCCCAAAGATAACATATATTCATCTAGTGAATGATCTCCTGCTATGTGCATTTGACTACCTTTGCCAGTTAAGTCATTTACGGGGTATGATTTACCATACAGTGTTTCAAAAGGACTTACACCTTGTCTGACCCTGGGGGTAATCCGAATTCTCATCAATGTTATTGGCAGCACATCTATCCATTTCATCTGAGTTTCCTGACACAATTTTGAAATTTGTATTTTTAATATCTGATTCATTCTTTCTACTTTTCCACTTGACTGAGGCTGCCAGGGAGCGTGCAAATCCCGTTTAATTTGTAGGAATTTAGCAACTCCTGGTACTATTTCAGCTATAAAATCAGGCCTGTTATCCGATGATATCCCTTCCAGGACACCAAATCTAGGAATTGCTTCTTCTAATAGTGTTCTAATTACCTCTCTGGCTTTGTTAGTGTGACACAGAAAAGCTTATGGTCATCCCGAAAAGGTATCTACAAGTACTAAGAGATACTTAAATTGATTACATTTTGGTAACTCAGAAAAACCTATTTGCCAGTATTCCCCAGGGGTTCCACTTCGTTTAACTACTCCCAGTGGAGGTCTCTTTTGGATCTTTGGATTATTTTTACAGCATTGCTGACTCTGCCACACAATTATATTATCTATTTTTTGTAATTTTGGTCCCATAGCATATTGTTTGACACTTGCAACTAATTCATCTGATCCCATGTGAGATTCGCTGTGAGTTTTCTTCAATACTTCTCTAACCATAGGGGTTATGATTAACACTTGCCCATCTTTGATTATCCACCACCCTTCTTCTGATTTGGTACACTTGAGGCCAGTTCTCCTTTTCAGAATAAGTCAGGGGTTCCCAAATGGACCTTTCCTGTTGGTACCAATGTCCCAACCAATGATTCCTCCTTTACAACTCTTTTAGCTGTTTCATCTGCTTTTTGATTTCATCGGATTATTTCAGTGTGTCCTTTCTGATGCACTTTGCAGTGTACAATTGCAACTTCATTTGGCTCTAAAACAGCTTATAGCAGCTTTAGAATCTCTGATCCATATTTAATAGGAGCTCCTTGGGAAGACAATAGTCTACACTCCTTCCAGATGGCTCCATGTGCGTGGACCACTCCAAATGCATACTTGGAGTCTGTATAGATGTTTACTCTTTTACCTTTAGAGAGCTCCAAAGCTTGGGTTAGCGCTATAATTTCTGCCTGTTAAGCAGAAGTGTTGGGCAGCAATGCTTCAACTTCCTCTTGTAGGGTTATGACGACATATCCAGCCTTCCATTCTCCTTTCATCATTAAGCTACTTCCATCTGTAAAAAGTTCAACTTCAGGATCAGTTAGTGGTTCAAGTCATATTGGCTAGACTATACTTGCTCCATGACATGCAGACAGTCATGTTCCAGCTCTTCCTTCTCATATACTGGCATTAAAGTGGCAGGATTCAAAGTCGAAGACATCCTTAAAGTGACATCATCTTGTTCAGTCAGCGTTGCCTGATATTGAGCTAGTCTGCTAGGAGAGATCCAGTGACACCCATTTTGTTCAAACATGGCTATCAGTGCATGTATTACAAAAACTGTAATAGGTTGTTCCAAAGTTAGTTTTTGGGCTTCTTTAATTAACACCACCACTGCAGCTACTGCCCTCAAACATGCAGGCCATCCTTTACTTACTTCATCCAGTTGCTTAGAGAAGTAAGGTACCGGCCTTTTCCAGTCTCCTAGTCTGGGTCAGGACCCCTAGTGCTACATGTTGCCTCTCATGGACATATAACATAAAGGGTTTACTCAAATCTGGCAGACCCAAAACAGGATCTCTCATTAATTCAGTCTTAATGGAATCAAATCTTTTCCGACACTCTGGTGTCCATTCCAAAGTTTCTCCAGGCCCTTTGATATCTGCATATAATAGTTTCTAAAATTTGGTATCCAGAGTCTGCACCATCTAGCCATCCCCAAGAACCCTCGCAGTTCTTTCTTAGATCAGGGAGGAACTATTCAACAAATAGCTTCTTTATGTTCTGCACTCAATTCTCTTTTTCCTTGAGATATTTCAAATTCCAGGTAAGTCATTATAGTCTGAGATATCTGGGCCTTTTTCTGAGAGACACAATATCCAGCTAGCCCCCAGAAATTGAGTAAGTCAACTGTGGCAATTTTACATTCCTGTTCAGTTCTAGTTCCCAGAAGTTGTACTTTCCTACCAGTAGTGAGACTCTCCCATTCAAAGGCAAAGATCTTCTGGCTTTCTTCCTCCAGAGGGATGCAAAAGAAAGCATCTTTTAAGTCTAGCACTGTAAAATACACACTATTTTCAGATATCATAGACAGTAGGGTGTAGGGGTTAGACACTACAGGATGGATATCTACAGTGATTTTGTTAATTTTCCTTAAATCTTGCTACCAGTCTATATTCTTGAGTTCAAGGTTTCCTTACCAGTAGAATAGGGGTGTTATATTCAGACTGACATTCCCATAATAAGCCATACTCCACAAAGGTATTAATTAGTGGTTCCAACCCCAGTCTTGCTTCTAATTTCATTGGGTAATTGCTTTTTCCTTACCTGTTGTGAACCCGATTTTAATTCTACCTTTACCGGAGTAGTGTTCTTTGCTCATTCAGGTTTCTCAGAGGCCCACACCAGGGGTATTACAGCATCCAGAATTTCTTCCGAGATCCTGGTCTCCTCCTGTTTCTTTTCAGTCAATAGGCACAATTGAGCTTTCCACACTGGAAACATGGAAAGGCACGTGTAGGTTTTAAAAATGGCCTTAAAGCTTGCTTTCCTATGACCCCAACAACTGGCATATATATTTTACTTAAAGGTCCCTTACAACTAGTTACTACTGAATGGGTTGTCCCACTATCTACTAGAAAATCAATAGTTTCATTCCCCAGCTTGACTGGAACTGGGGGTCAGCTGAGGAAACATTAATATTTTCCCCAGTCCCTGTCAATCTGAATCTGGGGCTCTTAGCATGAACAGATCTGCCTCAGGTGCCAGCCCCACTTGGACCACTGTCCTTTTTTGCAAAGTTTACCTCTTTGAACACTCTTTTTTCCAGTGCCCTTCTTCTTTACAGTAAGCACACTGATTTTTTGCTAACAGTTTGCAGATGACAGGATTATTCACATGGCGTCCTCCCCTTCCATTACTGCCACCCCTTCTGAACCCTCTACCCCTTCCTCTTCCTCTCATTGAACTCTCAGTAATTGCTGCTGCCAACAAGTTAGCCTGTAATTTTCTATCCTTCTGCTTCTCCTTTTTCCTTTCCCTTTTCTCGACTTCATCTCGAGTATTATAAACCTTATAAGCTATTTCAATTAGTTGTGAAATCGACATTCCTCCAGCGCCATCTACCTTCTGTAGTTTTCGCCTAATATCTGGAGTAGATCATCCAGTGAATAACATATTAAATATTCTCCTATTCACCTCATCTTCTGTATTCAAATCTGTCCACTGCCTAGCAACATTACACAACCTTTCATAAAATTCTGATGCATATTCTTCCCTTCCTTGCCTTACTTCATATAACTTTCACACATTTTTCAGTTTCAGAACTCCATGTTGGATCCCATACAAAATTAATTGCTGATATTGTTTAAGCACCTTTATTTGGATCTCACTCCGGATTGATCTTAGGCATGTGTCTGGCAGGGTCACCATCAGCATTATGGTGTTCATTTTCCTCCCTAGTCTTTCCTAACACCAAACGCTTCTCTTCCATCATAAAGAAAGTATTAAACATTGCCTGAAGATCTCCTCAATTAGAGTTATGAGTTAATATTATAGTCTCTAGCAACTGATACATTTTTGATGGATTTTCATGGTATGGTCCTATTGAATGTTTCCAGTTAAACAAATCTGAGGTAGTAAAAGGTACATGTACAAACAAAAGTACCCCTTCTACCTTGATAGCTTGTTGGAGGGGTGCTTGTATAACTGGAAGCTGTCCTCTAGTTCTTGTGGAGACTGGACTAAAAGTCTCTTTCTCTTCTTTCTGGGGAGATCCCTTTTCATCATTGCTGCTTTCACTCACTGGTTTCTCTTTTCTCATTCCTAATCCCGACACCAACAATTGCATGTTCTCTGGCTCCTCTGGTCCTTTAAATCCTTTGACACACCCTTTCCCTATATCACATGCCAAACAACACTGCTGCTTTTTCTTTCCTTGCCCACTTTCAGTTAACACATATATTACCACTAGGATCATTATCTAGCAATTTACTTTTTTTCCTTATTTCATGATTATTCTGCAACATGAAAAAAAAATCAACATATGGTACTTCATCCCACTTATCCAGCCTTCTACAGAACAACATCAATAGTAAAATAGTATTATAATTCAAGGTCCCATATTTCAGACACCTTTCATCATCATCAAGCTCATACATCGGCCACCATTGTCCACAGTATCTTAATAATTTTTCTTTTGTCAGATGATCCCCTCCAAATTTATTCCAATATTTAAGGATGCATACTGAAGCGGTACAAGGGGGTGTCTCAGTGGAGGAAGTTGAACCCATACTGAAATTATTTCCTAGGAAAAAATTTTTTAACACAGCTTCATACATTCCGCTTTGTGGGAAACGAGCCCCCTGCTGCTCATACCCCTCTTCTATGTGTAGAAGAAAATTAAGTTCCTGCTGTGGTACTTTAATGGAACGACTTATGCAGAGCAACCAGAGCCTGAAATAAAACTCCTACACACCGATCCTCCCTTGTGTCCCTTTACTGATATCTCATAGAGTCGTTGCACCATTGTGTAACTTACTGCCTGACTGTGGGAGCAGAGCCAGTGGAGGCCCCAGTCAACAGGTCAGTGCTCACTGGAGTCCAGGTGGACTGGTGCTCTGTGTCAGATACAGCAAGACAATTGGGGCAAGGCTGTCAGCGCTGTTCCTTCATGGTCACCAGAAACTGTTGTCCCTCAAACAGGGTTCGTAACCCAGTGTGCAAAAGCCAGTCTCACACACAGAGCCAAGATATAGCCATTTATTCCACAGTTGCGCAAAGATGGGTGGTAGGTGGTAATTCCAGAAAGCCAGCATGCTACACAAAGAAACTACAGCCTATTTATCCTATTACATGATTAGTAAAAACCCATCTAAGTTTACACTCATTGGTCTGTAATTACAATCCCATCTGCTATTGGTTAAATTAGCATCACTTGCTGTGTAGATTAGCACGCATGCTCCTTACAGATGGGAGGACAAGATTCTTCGGTCTTGAATTGAGTCAGTGGTTGCAATCTCCCCCTGCCGCCTTTACCTCTCCCCCAGTCACCACATGTTTTTGCTGACTTCATGCTTCTTGGGCAATCATGCGCCCTCTGGCACCTTCAGGATGTTCCTCTCTTATCAATTTCTTAGCTTCTTTTTAATGGTAAAGTTGTTAGCAAGGCCCGGATGATATCAGGCTTACACAATAGAGCTAGTGATTAGTGGTAAACATTTGTACGGGCTACGCTGTGACTCCCATTCACTGTCATGTGGGCTGAGACTTCCTGCAGAACAAAATCCCAGCTCCTCTCAGTGCTCACACAACACTAGACATCTTTTCAAAGCATATCTCTTCCTTCACTCACAGCTAGTATTTCCAAGTGGCAGGTGAGAAGCATACACAAGCATACACAAAGGCCAACAGACCCAGGAGAATTGTCTTTAGGAGCCCTGGTCCACCAGGCTTTGGTTGTGCTCTTGCTACTGGTTATTGTGAGCTGTTGTTGGCACGGAAATTCCCAACATCGTGGTTATGTTTGTCAGAGCAGTATTTTGGGGTTCTTCTCACGACACAATCCTGATGTGTCAAGTGCTGTACGTAACAAAGACCAGTGAGACTAGCAAAGGGAGCAGAGTGTTCCACTTACGGAATTTTCTCAGATAGAACCTTCTTTTTGATCAAAATGCATATGCAGATTGTGGTGAGATACGCAATAGTTCATACCTGAAGTGTGCAAGCTTCAGACCAAATCCTGCCCTGAATGCATAGTGGGATTCTTACATCTTCTGGGGTAAATGTTGGGAGTAAGGGCCCTTCCTAGACATAGCAACTTTGTTTTGGCATAAACAGAGTTAATGTTCATCAGACAGGAATGATACAGCACCTTGAGAATGATTTTAATATCAATAGTTCATGTCATGTCCTGCATAACAATGTATGCAAATGAACGCTACTAGAGAGGATAAGAGACAAGGCAAACTAATTCCCAGAAAATGTCAACACTTCACGTGATGAGGTTTGGTAGCCATTGCCATGTTGACAGTACATCTGAGGAGCTCAGTACGTAAATCAGTCTGGCTGTTTTTACCAGAGCTGGGAGCTCTCAGTGGTCCTTTCTGAGTCATATGTCCATAGCATCAAGGCACATTTACAGGAATGGTGTCAGCTGCAACTATCTCAGCCATCTCAGAAAACTCCTGTCAAATGCCATCCAGAAATTTCAGTAATTGGTTGCTAACTATGATCAGCAGATGCTGGGAGGGCAGGAAAAGTGCTCCACTGCCTGTTATGAACATGGTGGTGACAGTGTTTCTGTTAGGATATTAAGCAGTTTGTTCCCATTGCAAAAGTTTACTTATGCTACAGATGGCTTGAGTATTTTTGCCTGATTCAGGCAAATTGCTAAAAGCTTCTTGTTACCTCTGGATTACCAGAATAAAGGTGGAAGTCAAGATTTTAAAAATGTTTCACCAGGTTGCACCCCCCCAGAAAAAAATCCTTCTGCACGTTCCAAAAAACCATGAAATTGGTGTTCTGGTTGCGTACAGAGCTGGGCAAACACGTGATACCCACCTTCACTTTCCCTCCCACTTGTCTGAGATCAGGGACTTTATGAAACAGATGTGGGTGTTATGTCTTCAGTAACTCAAGTCTCACACGTACACACAAGCATCTGGCGTGGAGCTGAGGTCTTCTGAAAGCCAACCTCTATTTAGTCAAAAAGGAAATTGCACTTTGAATTCTGTGTTCCTAACTTGATAGCCAGTAGATATACACAAACACAATTTCAAATGATGACACCAGTGTGCTTAAAAACTATTAGCATAAGCAAGTGGCAACACCCAAGAGTGGGCATTGCTTATTGTCATGACTCCCAACCATTTCCTCTGCCATAATCCAAAAAGGGATTTTTGGCATATTGAAATCAGCATCAAAGGATCCTGTCTCCCTGTCCAATCAATCCCTTGGCACCAGATGGTGCTTCCTGCTTCGAATAAGTGTTTTTTCTTTATGTATTTGACCTGCATTCCTATACAAGGAGTAAACAGCTCCTGTGCTGTAGCCCTGTGTAAACCAGGTGGCTGTAAAAGTTTCTACATGTTAACCCCATCTGCACAGAAGTTCCTCTGTCTGTGCTCATCACTTTCTGAGCAACACAGAGGCAATTTGGCTTCTTGCTGCTTCAGTATAGGATCAACAGTTCTTCAACAAGTGTAAGTACTATGTAACAAGATGTTGAACCTGTAAAACTTTGCTCACCTGAAGAATTGCATTGAAGAGCACTCCTCGCCCTGCCTGTATTTGTGCTGGGATTGCCTCGACCCATGTGCAGGACCTTGCACTTGGCCTTGTTGAACTTCATGAGGTTCACACAGGCCCACCTCTCAAGTGTGTCAAGGTCCCTCTGGATGGCACATCCCTTCCCTTCAGCGTATCAATGTCATCTTCACATCATGCTCTGTGTGGAAAGAAAGTTTTGCTGGAGAAGCCGTTAGTAGTCACACTGATCCTGAATAAAGCATTTTCTCACCAGGTATTAAAATTACTCACTAAAATCCCTATTTTACATCTATCTGTGACCCTGGGAGGCTGATTTTGTCCAGAGTCCTCAACTTGAAGAGCTTTTAATGCTACCTGGGGTCTACATTCATTAAACTTCAGCACTGAAATTACTCTGAAAATAATTTCTAGGCAAAGTGGGAAAATGCAGGTTTTGTGCTAGAAATGACAGCAGTCCAAATGCCACCACCAGTTGGCAAGAATTGGCAAGAATTACAGCACTATTTTGGGGCTGTCATAGAATCATAGAATGGTTTGAGTTGGAAGAGACCTTAAAGATCCAGTTCCAACCCCCCTGCCATGGGCAGGGACACCTTCCACTAGACCAGGTTTCTCAAAGCCCCGTCCAACCTGGCCTTGAACACTTCCAGGGAGGGGGCAGCCACAGCTTCTCTGGGCAACCTGTGCCAGTGCCTTACCACCCTCACAGTGAAAAATTTCTTCCTTATATCTAATCTAATCTAATAATACCCTCTTTCAGTTTAAAACCATTACTCCTCATCCTATCACTACACCCCCTGATAAGGAGTCCCTCCCCATCTTTCCTGCAGGCCCCCTTTAAGTACTGAAAGGCTGCTATGAGGTCTCCCTGGAGCCTTCTCTTCTCCAGGCTCCTTCTTCAGGGAGGTGCTCCACCCCCCTGATCATCTTCGCAGCTTCCTCTGGACCTGCTCAAGCAGGTCCATGTGTTTCTTATGTTGGGGACCCCAGAGCCGGACATAGTACAGCAGGTGGGGTCTCACCAGAGCAGAGTAGATGGGGAGAATCACCTCCCTCGACCTGCTGGTCATGCTTCTTTTGATGCAGCCCAGGATATGGTTGGCTTTCTGGACTGCAAGCGCACATTGCTGGCTCATAGTCAGTTTTTCATACAACACCCCCAAGTCCTTCTCTGCAGGGCTGCTCTCAATCCACTCCTCGCCCAGCCTATATTTGTGCTGGGATTGGCTCGACCCATGTGCAGGACCTTGCACGTGGCCTTGTTGAACTTCATGAGGTTCACACAGGCCCACCTCTCAAGTGTGTCAAGGTCCCTCGGGATGACACATCCCTTCCCTTCAGCGTATCAACCGCACCACACAGCTTGGTGTCATCAGCAAACTTGCTGAGGGTTCAGTCAATCCCACTGTCAGCGTCACCATCAAAGATGTTAAACAGCGCTGGCCCCAACACTGACCCCTGAGGAACACCACTCATCACTGCTTTCCGCTTGGACATCGAGCTGTTCACCACAACTCTTTGAGTGCGACCATACAGCCAATTCCTTATCCACTAAGTCGTCCATCCATGAAATCCATGTCTCTCCATTTTAGAGACAAGGATGTCATGCGGGACACTGTCAAATGCTTTGCACAAGTCCAGGTAGGTGACCTCAGTTGCTCTTCCTTTATCCACCAACACTGTAACCCCATTGTAGAAGGCCACCAAATTTGTCAGGCATGATTTGCCCTTAGTGAAGCCATGTTGGCTGGCACCAATCACCTCCTTCTTTTCCATGTGCCCTAGCATGGTTTCCAGGAGGATCTGCTCCATGATCTTGCCAGGCACAGGGGCAAGACTGACCAGCCTGTAGTTCCCTGGGTCTTACCTCTCAGAAGTGAGTCACCTACTACTATCACATGATGCCTTTTCTTAGTTGTGCTGGTTGTTACATGAGGAGCAGACCGGGCTGCCTTACTCAGCTCCAGCATCTCTCCTGATGTGATGGGTCTTTCCTCTTCAGTCTGCAGAGCAGTGAAGCAGTTCTGCAAGGGCACCCTAGGCTTCAGGCGAAGCCTCTTCTTCCTGTATGTCCTCGCCATTGCAATCTCCCATTCCTGTGCATTATCGGTCCCCCTCTCTTCTGTGTGTGCTGGTGGGGGAGTTTTTGGCTGTTTGGCCATGGGCAGTGGGTCCACTGCAAACTGCACTTGGAACCAGCTATCTAACTTCTTCTCAGACTCCCTGATGCTATGCAGCCTTCTCACCACCTTCTGCAGTTCAGCCACCTGCTGTAGGAGGTCCTCCACCTCGGCACACCTTCTGCAGGCAGGTCTGCCACCTGTCCCTGCCCCAAGAGAAAGGTCTAGGCACTTCCTGCAGCCTAAGGTCTGCACTGCAGCCTCTCCCTTCAGCAGCTCCATCTGGGTGAAATCTAGGACTGCTTGTGATCATCCATTCTCCCATTTGCTCCAAAGAGCTCAGCTCAGTGTTTTGATGGGGGCGACTGTACCCTATCAGTAGATCTACACTAAGCAATACAGACAAGCTCTAAATCCCTTTGGTCAAGACTAGGCAATTCAGGAGAGCAAGCCTTGCTAACAGATGCATATCTTGCTTCAGGCAGCCTTACTGCTCATTCACACATTGCAAGAGGAGGGTTTTCTGAATCATCCTAGTGGTACAAGTCCTCAAATCCCAGTGTTAGAGAGGAAAGCAGCTTCTAAACAAATTCATTCCTTTCCTGTGAGGGTGAAAGGACCCTCCTTATTGCTTTAAACTTTTACTGAATTAAGGTCTTGTGTAATACATAAACCAAGTATTGCAGCGTGAAACAGATGAATATTGTTTTCCCTTCTCAAGCCTCTTACATAAGTTGTTCCTTATTTTTAGACAACTGAAGTTAGCAGAGATCATTTCCAGAGGTAACCACACACTCTGGCTTTCTGCAAAAACCCAGTGCATCATCTTCTTTGAAAGCCCAATCCATTATCATCCTTTCAAAACTGTGGCAAGAGAAAGCTCTTTCAAAAAACACTTCCAACCCAGCCAAGTCAATGTATTTTGTCTCCTGGAGATCATCAGAATAACAGCCAATAAATAAGTATATCTAAATTTTACCAGTTCTTTGTAAATGGGGAATTTCAAAGGTGAAGAAGGGGACCTATTCAGACTGGTGTACCCCAAATCCTATCTCTAAATGGGTTCTTCTTGGAGTTATTGAAGGGAGGGGAGGGAACTGCAGGTCTCAAATTCAGCAGATGTTTTATCAAGTAAACTGTGAAATACAAACCACTTGAAATTTCTCAAACAAAACTTCATTATGATAATTTAAGACAGTATAGGCCCTTACTGCCTTTCAGATACATCCATGCAACCCCTTTTGAAGGTAACACGATCTCAGTATTCATATCGGTGGCAGAAATCTGCCCTCAGAACTACTATTCAGATGTAGCTAGAAGTATAGCTAACAGATGGAAGTTCATATTGAACAAGGCACTTTCAGTCCTCACAGCCTTACCTGTCCTCCCCAAGCACCATGAACTCCTTGGGAGATGTTTTCCCTTCATCACAGAGCTGCAAGTGCTGAAGGTACAAGTCAAGTAGGCTCTTTGTAAGTTGGTATAAAATGAGGCAGCAGCCCTTAAGTTCAGCAGAGCTCTGCCAACAAACACCAGCTCGGAAGAGCACAGTTGTGTAATGTTAAGACAACAGATAGAATGCACAGAAACTTTATTAAAATGCCACTGAAAATAAGATCTCTAGAATATTAATAGATATAAACAAAGGAGTGCTTTTGCATTTAACTTGAAAGCAGATCAAAAGCATTTTTTCATCCTATTCTCTCCCAGTTAGATAAACCAACTCTTCAAACTTCCCTCGTTCTCTCCTGTAGGAAATCTGGGACAAAGACTTTGCTTTGTTTTACTGTGGGACATTATAAGATGTTATTTCACTTTGGCTCTACAGTCCCCAGAAAAAGAGAACGAACAATCAAACCAACTGACAAAACCCCAGATGCTTGAAGTCAAAAGGAAACCTGTAATTTCTTGTGGAAAGTTAATATAAAATGACACTTTCTTTCAGGTTTTGAAATCTAAAAATCTGAAGTGGAGTGATATTTAAAGTTTAGTTATGACAGAATGAAAGTACCCATGAAACACCAGTCTATCTTGGGGGCTAAGAACTGATGCTTTCCTGTGGGACAGCAGAAGCACAGTTTGATGAAATCCTCATTCCAGTTCAGGACAGCTCAGTATAGCCTTCCCTGCGAAGTTTCTGATGCAGGGCTTGTATCAGCTACAGCAGTGCTCAACAAAGAACTCTCTCTCAACACAGAAACATTGCTGTGGTAACAGTGCTCAGGATCTTTTTTCAGAGAGCTTACATGGCTTTTAAGTTTGACAGAGCTGAGAAATGTTTCTCTAAATATTTCATATTTGTAGTATAATGCCAGGGTAAAGGAAGAGCAAAGGATGCATGCAACATGCTCTTCTTCAATCACCTCTTAGTCACAGCTCCTGAAATGCAAATCTCATATGATGTTCCCATTACGTGCTGTGTCCCATTCAGAACCAGAAGTGAGGGTAAAAACTCCTCTCAGCCCAGCTCCCAAGTGCCTGCTGAAGGCAGGGCTAGCTGTCATGTAATAAGAGCAACAAATTATTTTCTATTCTCTAACCTCATTTGTGAGTACTTTGTTTTATCTCTCCTGCTTTTCATTCTCCATCACAAAGACAACAAAATTTACCAGTAGTATTTTCTCACTTACAAAATTGTTCCTCTCTTGCTTGATGCTGCAGAACTCTCATACCCTAATGAGAGGAAAATGCCCTCAGAACATGGGAGAAACAGTAATATCAGCAACATGCAAGTAAACAATTTTATCCAGAAATTCAGACATACCTACTCACAGGCAATCTCCTAGTGGGATTTTTCAAATCTTCACAGATGCCTCCTGATGTATTTAAACATCTAAAGGCCTTTGGAAATTCAGGCTGTGTTTCCTTTAGTGCCAGTGTGAGTACAAACGTGAAATAACAGAACAGTTTTAAATCTAGTTTCACTTTTCAAATCTAATTTCCCTTATATGTGGAACAGGTAGTTGGAGGACTGTCACTTAAAGTTGACCATGGTCCTTTAATGGATTGGGTAAACTCTAAGCGTTTGCTGTGTTGTTTAGAAAAAGCCAGTGCATTTCCTATTACCCCTCTCTCTCTCCAGTGGTTAATGTATTTTCTGCATAGTCCTTCAAACCGGAAGCACATTAATATTATGCTCTCTGATTCACATGGCTGGTGTGTTTTGTTATATTGCTTCTCTGTACTAGAGCCTAGTGACCTATTACACTGTGTATCAGACAGATAGGTAGAGACAGCCCTTTCTCAAAAATTGTATGACCTCAGCAAGAAAGAAAGAAGGAAAGGAACATTACAAGAGTCCTATTAATTTTCCTAATAGGCCAGTAAATGGTAAATAGATGCTTCATCTATGATTACTCAACATATAGGATAGCTATAGGGATTAAAAGAGCAAAGACTTGATCAATGGTTTATCTTCTGTAAGACACCCTCTACTATATTTACAGTATTTGTTCAGCATTTATTACATACAAGGCTCATAGACATTTTATGTCTGCAGACTACCAATTGTATACTGAAGCACAGGGGAATTACGTACGGATCCAGAAAGATGCTTAAACTCCCTGTCTCTGTTAAAGTGAGTGGCAACATGACGTTGAATAGTGTCACCATGGCAGATCTAAATGATCTTATTTAGTTATGAGGAGCAAACTGCTAGTGCCCCACTTCTCAGTCAGAGCTTGAATAATTAAAGACTGGTGCCTGAAACAATGCCATGCCAACATACCTACTAGAAGCCTATAAAAGAACAAGGAGTCCTCATCTTGTGTTTTAGGGCATCCTTGTTCTGCAGTTTGACCATCCTGCATGTGTTGATGTGTAAGAGCAGAGGTGCAGACTATTGGCACTAGGATGTTTCATGCAGAACGCAAAATTTTCCAAATGCAACAGCTGAACAGGACTGCTGAGCTCCTGCTACCCCAGGGGATGGTAAGGTGAGAAGCACTCAGCACCACAAAGGGTTTAGCCCAGACTCTCAGATGTTTTCAGCTTTAGAGTAAAGTAGTCCATGATGGAAGTCTGAGATTTATTTTCAGCTCTTCACCTTTCCCTTGACATAACTGGGATTGGAGGTTTCACACTGCAGCTTTCATGCTCATCAGGCCAATCCATCTCAACAGTAATGACATTGCTAAGAATTGGAAACGCATCGTCTGGGTGTCTTACATGCTGATCATACCCAAGTCACTGCAGTGAAAGAAAGTACAACATACTGAGATCACCTTAGCAAAGAGGAAGAACAGTCATTTGAGACAGTCATTTGACATTTCAGTCTCTCACACCACGCTGTAGCTCAAAGATTGCTTCAGGACCCATGGTGGCTTTAAGAAAGGATAGTTATTTAGAAAAGGCCAGAAAAGAGCATTTTATAATCCATCCAATGAAATAGTAATCAATTGTATAAAATATGAAACAATATATGGCAAAAAGAAGAAGCATTAACATGACAAAATCACATAGCAAAATAAAACAGGGAAAAAACATCTGTCCATACAACTTTCACAACTGAAGGTTTTGGCTGATACACCGCATGGACATATTTAATATCGTCTGGTGATGCGGTGGCTATGAATTGCATATTGGTCACAATGCGTTGAATTAATTGAATAAAGCAGAGAATAATACATGGCAAAACCAATAATAAGGCCAAACCATGCAACAAATAAAACAATATTCTCACCAAACATATAATAAAGGTAACAATAACAATATTAATTAACAATATTTTAACCAAACAGTTTAACCAAAATGTGTCACAGGCTGATCCTAAGAACGTGCTCCTGGCCCTTGGGGACTGGGGGAAGAAGGTGGTTGTCTACATAAACAAGTACAACTATGAAATGGTTTACATGGACACTTACAAGACCAACACATACATATCACAAGGGAAAGCATAACAAGAGCTAACAGAGTAACCACGACAGAATTAAGTATCAAAAAGGTATACATTCTGGTTGTTGTTGTCGACTGTGGAGCTGAAGATGGTGGTCTGACTCGCTGGAGTTGGGGTCTGTCTATGCAGCAGGAAAATGTATTTCCACACCCCCAGCCCAGAACACATGTGTGGTTTAGGCCTAGGTACTTCCATTTCACCTTCATGGGTAGCTCACTGTTATGCTTATTCCCAATAAGGCAGTGGGCTGTTATACCACCCTGTGACTAAAAGGGTGGCCATTTATTAGTAAAAGAGGTCAAAGGTAAGTGAGAAAAGAACACATGCACTTAAACAACCTGTGTGATAGATGGTGCCTTTTTACGTATGGCACAAATTTGTTTGACACCATTGGGTGAAGCAGTAGAGACAAATTGCATGTTTGACACAACACTTTGAATCAATTTTATAAAACATGGAATCAAACAAGGTAAAAACACTACCATAGCCAAGCCACATAACATATAAAACGAGATACGCTTAACCCATGGAGCACCCGGAAGCCATGAGAAGGGTTCAAATTCCCAACCTTTCCAGGTTTGAACAGGGACATGGGCTAGCTTCCTAATCCCGGAAGTTATTTGTTTGATGACCTGACCATTGTCATCAATTTTTAAACAAGAGTTTGAATCATTTAATTTACCACAAACATGCCCTTTTTTGGCTAACAGGTAATCAAGAACCATATGATGTTGGAATATTGCAGTAAATAGGTTCTCGAGCATATCTAATCACTAATCTCTATCTAATTCTCGAGCATATCTAATCACTCACTAATCACTTCATTGGGGTTCCAGGTGGCAGGCCCACTAATACACCCGCACTATATCGTTTTTATCTGTACTATTGGCTTGTAGACAATTTCCAAACAGCTCGTCAAAGAACCATTCTCACATTACCACTTTACAACCTTCCCCTGTAGGTTCTTGGCATGAACATTTTACCCAACTATTGTTAGTGAGTTTTACATGTGTTCAGTTCCATCTCCCTTGGTATTTAGAAGCAAGCTTTGAGGCAGTCATTTGACATTTCAGTCTCTCACAGGAGGCTCTATGGCAGCCCCAGAAAAAGTGTCAAATATAATAGGCCATTACAAGAAGTTACTATCAAAACTGAGATGATGGATGCACAAGACAACTGGTTTCAATACCTAAGAACACAAGGATGCAGGGAAGAAGTCCCAGTCCATGAAAATGGATGCCTAGAGAGCAGAGCTGATGACACAGCCTGGAATGATGCTGCAAAAGCAGGCTGACCAGAAGCTTCTGAGAACTATCCATGCTTTAGGCTTGTAAACAAGAGAAAAAGTACCCAACTGGCACTATGCTGATGAGTACAGGCATTTGAGACCCTAGGGATGGCACCCAAGGCACATGCCATGCTTCTTGAGCACAAAGAGCAATGAGGACATTGAGACACGAGCAAGGTCTAAGACACAAAAGACAGATTACACAAATTACACAATGACACACACAGAGGCTGGAACTGCCCTGCCTGGCACATGCCAGTGTTGGGCTGATAAGTAACTCACTCCCTTTACCAGCCCAGAGGGGACTGTTCCTGAACAGCCCTCTCACGTACACCAACTTTTAAAACACCCTCTGCAATTCCCAACCTTGTCACCTCCCCCCAGAGCCCTCTCCCAAACACTAGTCCCTCAGTGTAGCTTTCAGAGGGACAGGGGTCTGAATCCATCCTCAACAAAAAACAAAACAGCTAACTAGGATACTCCTGCAGACACCAGGTTCCTCTTCATTATCTGCACAAAAGCAGTGCAAGCAGTAAGCAACACGTTGGTCGACACAGACCTCTTCCACAACAACTTCCTCAAAAAAACCATGGTTTTCCACTCGCTTGTTCCCCACCAATTCTAGTGTGGCACCTAAGATATCAATAGACAGAAAGCTATGGTTGCACTTGTGAGAAATCACCAGTCCCATGCTCCTCCTCTGCTACCCCATCTCACCTCAAATGCTCATCCAATTTCAAAGGCTGCCTGCATGGCACCTGCAAAACCAATGAGAAATGCTTAACCAAGCTGCCACATGATTCTCTGCACTTAGATCTCAACCCAGCCGACAGCTACATCACCTTCTCAGACCACTCATTGGCATGTGGCTTCACCCCTCCGAGCCCGCTTGCGGTACCTGCTAAAACCAAAGCAAAAGACACATGCTGAGATACTGCCCAAAACTGCAGCCTGCCCACACCAATTGTTACACAGGTCATCCCTCTGCATCTGCAAAAACGGTATCAAACAAGTCATCTGGATGCTGATCAATAGTTTAACAATTCTAGAGGTCTTGATTCCAGTTAGGAATACCACCTAGATTCCAACTACAGCCTGTCATTAAAAAAAAAACCAAAACAACATTAAGCCATACACATATAGGCCCTAATACCTTTGAGATTCAATCTGTTCAACTACCACTCAAGCACCCTCTCCTAGATAGTTCCAGTCATCTCCTTGACTGCTCCTGAGGGCTACTTGCTTTGAGGTGGACTGTAATCTGTAATTAAATAGTCTAGGCATATCAACATTAACCATAAACTCTTATTGTTATTCTTCCCATGACTAACACTGCTATGCCCCTAGGCAGAGCAGCTCTAACCCAGACACATATGTGGACTGACACTGCACACAAACAAGACAAATGACTTGACCCAAAGCCATAAAAAGACTACAACAAGAATTACTCCCAGAGGGAAGATGCCTTGAGGTGAAAAGACCTAGGGGGCCACGAGGAGGAATCTACAGCTGTCCCAGAAGTCAAAAGCCAAAGCCTGTGGCAAAAAGATATGTGGCCACAACTGCAACGACAGATGTGCAAAAACCCAGGATCTAAGACCCAAGACAGACAGAAGTCATCCCAGAAAAGGGCTCCATGAAAACAGACCACTCAACAGCAGATATGCTGATGCATCCTGGATCACTGCTGTGAGAGATGACCGTCCGTAAACTTCTCAGATGTGACCCACACAAGACAGATCTGTGCGCTGAGCTTCTAACGCAAGAATGGAAGCGCTTAGTAAGCATTATGCTGATGAGTTGAGGCACACAAGACCCTCGGTATGGTTACCAATATACCTGCCTAGCACAAAAACCCAATGGGAACATCAACACCTGAGTACATATGGTAGAATACACAGAAGCGACACCAACTACCTCCCTACCTATGAAGCCCCTTAGGGAATTACAGTGGCAGTTGGCCGATGGAAAAACCACGATGGTGTGACATGGTGACTCAAAGATCTAAAATGCACACCTTATGACTACAGAAACTCATGTTAAAAACAATAGATAAACAAGAACAAGAGAGCATAACTACCATGACTGATACTAGAGCAAACCTCATTGGACACTTAAGGAAAAAGGCAAATCTGGAATAATAGAAAAAGCTTGCGTGCCCAGGACTGTGACAAAAGAAAGCCCCCCTGGCTGCAGATTGGTGATTGCAACAATAATACACATCCTTTTCTCCAAGAAATTCCAGGGAAGACAGTGATACGAGCCTGCACTGGAAATAAGTGCCTAGTTAATGCCTCTAAGTAACAGTGACTGTGCTATGCAGATAGACAGTGAAGGGATGGATACAAAAATTAAGTCAGGGAATGCAATAAGGAAAAGGCACAGAGAAGCAGAGACCTCAGGGTTCCAGAGGGTATATTTTAATGTACCTAATGCTTTACAAGATGAGACTCGTCTGACTTTCAGCCCTGCATATTGAGATGTGGAGGCCCAGATGGTTTATGCTGTGGCTCTTGTGACTTTGTCATACTTCCCAATAGCTGCAGAGAGCCTTAAAAAAAACCAGACCTCATTGACACACAAATCCAACTGCAAAACTGATCCGAGAAAGGGTGATGAACCCTCCCTCCATTTCCCGACCATCCCCTATTCTCAAAACTTTAGAAACTCCTTCTCTTTTCCTGAACTGTCAGGGAAGGAACCCCACTGCTTCCTGACAGCTTCTGCCCCTGAACCCCCTACACTGGTCGATCCTCAGCAGCTGTTCTTCTGTTCTAAGCCACACCCAGCATTCTGCAGGCACCTCCTATCTTACACCTTCCCACAGACTCTGGGCTCTGCTACTGGCCCATAAAATAAGTGAAGTCCTGACACTTACAATCTATGAGGAGCCTGCCCCAAGCTGCAAAGTTTCTAGGGACAACATGGTACTCTGCAGGCAATGTGGAAAGGCAGTGAGCCGTTCCATACCCTGAAAGACACTATGCATTATGTCCCTGCTGCTTTCTTGAGAAATGCTAAAACTCCATATACTGATACATACAAGATGCTCACAGTAACCCCTGCCAGATAATCTCACTGTGAATCCTATTAAGAGATATTATATCTGAAATTTACGCAGTGTATGGCAAAACTGGTTTAAAAGACAAGATTCCATCTTCAGTAAGTCCAGAACTCCAGGAAAATGCAATGCACCTAGAATAAAAAACCCACATCTGTTCAAACCATGCTGCCACCAGTGAACACTCAATAAAAAATTACTGACCTGAAAAAAGAGCTGCATATAAGTGCAGTTTTTGCTATATGTACTGCTGAATTTTGCTCCTAAATTTCTTTCCTCAGACACATCTGCTTCTCTAAATATCAAAACACATCTACCCAAAGAGTTTGAACAGCTCAAAAGCTGCCAACACATGAAGAAACAGAAAACCACTGACACCAGAAAAGCCCAAGAGCAGAATGAGTTTCCTATGGAGAGGTTGGGGCTTGTATACCCTGGGCCCTGCCCACCACCCTGCCCACAGTCCCCTGTGAAAGGGGAGGGGTGAACCACCAGAAGGCATAAAGGTGACCAGAAGAGCACTGGAGAGTTTTATCATCTGCCTTAAGTTTTCAGCATGCAAAGCGCTGAACAGAGAAAGTGACTGTTACTGGAAAAGACAATACCTGTTTTTTTGCTACATCTATTGCATCAGCAATGTGACCAGGTAGGTAATTAAACTTAATTTTTCTGGGACATTGATAGAAAAATTGAGATGTACTGCTAAGCTATGTAAGAAAATAATTCATTAAATGCAATAACAATATTATTATCAATAATTACATGCTTTAGTTCCCTATACAAAAAAAAATGCTATGGGGTTACATTTCATTTCTAGCAAGACTACGCATACTACCTATCTTCTACCAAAACTATCTTCTGGGTAGGATTGAATGACAAAGAACTAGATCCCATAAGAATCCCTTCTCAAAAATATCTCCAGTTGCAAAGTAAATTATTTACTGTAAATCACCAGCAATACAGAGTCACCTTGACAGTATCTCAAACTGACTCCCTAAGAGAACTAGGTGAGTCCCAAAGAACAGAGAACACCAAAAAAAAACCCCATGGAAATATAAGGAATATATCAGAAACTGTATGAAGCAGCCTAATTAACACCTAAGTAGCTAGAACAAAAATTAATTTCAAAACACAATGAAAACACCATGGGAGATGTGTCAATAAAAATAGATGAAGGCTATCACCTTCTCTGAAACACTCAAGAGGATATTTGAGCTGACGATGGACATCTTTGGGGTACCAGATTCCAAATAGAAACATACTATACGACAGAAAACAAAAAGACTTCTCTGGAGCACAAAAATCGCTTCTGAAAAGTTTCTGATAGAACAAGACGCATTGCCACAGGAATTAGAGAAATCCTGAAGAAGCCAGAGAAACCAAAGAAATATTGGGGATACAATGAGCTCAGAAGGGAATTAAACAAAGTACAGATGTCCTCAGGAGAGGCACACCAAACAGATGAGAGGACAGAAAGGCCAACCATAGTAACAGATGCAAACTCGGGAAGAGTTCTGAGGGGAAATGAGGGTGCAAATTGCCCTGCTGAGCTAAAATGAGGCTCTAGGGCATAGGGCATGTCTTGCAGGGGCTCGGCAAAGGGAGTGGAGGAGTCGTGAGGGTGTCTAACAGACCAAAGAAGTCTCAGAGATAACAATGAGGAACTGTGAAGGGGATTTCAACAAAGTACAGATATCATCAGGGGTCCAGGGGCTGAACAAAGGCATCCTGAATGGCAAAGAGTAAGATAAGAATGCTCTGAAGAACACCAAAAAAAAAAAAAAAAAAAATATCGAAAGGGACCTAAAGTGTTACAGGAGTACTGCAGAGTACAAGAAAGGACTCAGAAGACGTTGTTATACAGAGTAGAAGTGGGAGGGGCAGTGTAAGAAAAGACTTGGAGACACAGTGAGGGTCTTGGAGTCTCAGGAGGCCATCTAGGCAAACTAGCAATGACTGAGAGAGGAACTGAATGGAGACACACTCAGTGGCAAAGATAAAGGAGCACTGCATCGCAAAGAAAGAAGGGAGGCTCTGCCAGAACAAGAGAGAGAGAAAGGGAGATGAAGTGCTACAAGGTGCCACAGAGATTGAGGAAGGTCTCAGGAGTCATCGTGATTGTGAGGGGTATTGAGGGGGACTGACAGACAAAAGAAGGCTTAGGGGCAACAAAGAGGAAACTTGGGTGATCATCTGAGCAGAGTACAGATGGTCTCAGGCAGCCTGGGACTGAACATGGGAATCCTAGATAGTGTAGACAAACAAATGAGTGTTACAAGATGGATGTGGAGGACAAGGAAGGTCTCGGGAGGCATTGTGACTGGGGGAAGAGAAGAAATGTCCTGAGGGAGCCAGAGAGACAGAAAAAGGACTGGGGACATGACAATTAAATCCAGAGGGGATCTGAACCATGTAAACATGTCATCAGAGGGCAGGAAAGGAATAGAGGCACAGCTAGAGAGAAGAGAGGACAGAATGACTGGGCTGGGTCACAGATACAGACTCAGGGAATCTTCTGAGGGAACGAGAGGGATCTGAGGTCCACTACAATGGTGAAAGTGTGCTAAGGGCAACCTCAAAGGCATCGATAAGCATCATGACACTGTTAGAGGGGTTCCGATGGGACCAAAGACACCAAATAAGTCTCAGGGATGCAAGGAGAAAGTCTGGGGGGATTTGAACAGAATACAGATGTCCTTGGGAGGCCAGGGATGAAATGGAGGCACCCTAGATGGCAGAGAGGATGATAAGAGCACTCTGAGGTGCAAATAAACCTGAGGGCAGGTTTCCGAGGGAACAAGAGGATGAAAGTCCATTACAGAGCTAAAACAGGGCTCTGGTACACAAAGAAGGTCTCAGGAGGCATGGTGACTGGGAGTAGAGGGATCATGAAAGGCTCAGAGGGATTAAAGAGATTGCAGCTGAGGCAAACTGCTACCAAAATGCTGTGGAGCACAAGGAAGATCTTGGGAGGCATCTTAGAACTAAAAGAATGCTCTTTGTGGGAACAAAGATCTTAGGAGTGGTGTGATTGTGACAAAACGAATCCAGAGGGGCCTTCCAGAGCTAAAAGCGTGCTGCAGGGAACATCCAAGACCTCAGGAGGCATTGTGACAGTAGCAGAGAGGTTCTGAGGAGGAGGACAGCTAAAAGAACGCTTGAGGACATGATGAAGTCCAGAGGGGATTTGAACAGACATCCTCAGTTGGACCAGGGACTGAACAGAGGTATCCTAGCTCGCACAGAGGACAACCTGAGTGTTCTGAAGATGAAAGATAGCATCAGAAAAGGTTCTCTGGAAGTGAAAAGTGTGCAAAGTGTGCTACAGAGCCAAATGAGGGCTGCTAGATGCAAGGATGGCCTCAGGAGGCATGATGACAGCAGAAGGGTGCTGATAGTGAAAGAGAGACAGAAGGCAGCTCTGGGACACAATGCAAAACTCAAGCATGTATCCCAGCAATATACAGATGACCTCAAGGGATGAGTGACTGAATGGAGACATCTGAGATGGCAGTGAATACAGAAAGAGACCTCTGGGGCACAGAGAAAGCCTGAGGTAGGATTCTGAGTAAGAGAGATACATAGAGGGCTGCAGAGCTCAAAGGGTGCTGTGGGGCATGAGGAGGGTCTCGGGAGGTGTCATGACAGAACAAGAAGGGCTCCAGGGTGTGGGGGGAACATGGACATAGAGACTAAGAAAGGATTGCTGACACAATGAGGTACTTGGAAGGGGATCTGAACAGAGTACAGATGTCCTCAGGGGACCAGGGACTGACTGCAGGGAAGGTAAGAGTGCTCTGGGGCTCAACGAAAGCCTGAGGAAGAGTTGTCTCTGAATAAGATAGATACAACGCCTGCTGCAAAACTAAAGGATGGCCATGGAACACAAAGATGCTTGCAGTAAGCATCGTGACAGAAATAGAGGGGTTCTGAGGGGGGCAGAGACACAGACGGCAGTTCAAGGACACAGAGATACTCAGGAGGGGATTTGAACAGAGTACAGATGTTGTGAGGGAGACACTGACCCACAGGAGGAAAGTGAGATGGACAAGAGGACAAAAAGAGTGCTCTGAGGAAGAGGAGATGTTCTGACAAACCAGGAAAGGTACAAATTACATTCCAGTGATAGAAGCGTGTTGAGGAGACCCTCTAAAGCCTCAGGATGAACTGAGAGAAAAGAACAAAACAAACAAACAAACAAACAAAAAGACACAAAACTAAAAAAACAAGAGGGTATGTGACAAACAAGAAAGAATGAAGAAATAGGGATAAACAGCTTGAGAAAAGTGACATAGAAAGAAAATTTATTAACCAAAGGGTACAAGACAGGGGAGAAAAAAGTAAAAAATAGGCACAAAAAGCTAGATAAAAGTAGACATAGGAAAAAAAGATGGAAAAATGAAGGCATTAAAGGTGAAAAAAAAAAATAGGGACAACAAACTAAATAAATGGAGACAAAGAAAGAAAATTGAAAAGTTGGGAGAGCACCCACCGGACAATAAAGGATTAAAAAATAGGGACAGGAACTAGATAAAAGTAGTCATAGAAAAAAACTTTAAAAAACAACAAGATTAAGGAAATAAAGTAAGAAATTAAAGAACAGGAACATCAACTCAATAAACAAAGACATAGAAACAAAATTTTAAAAGTGACAGGGTACAGCACAGACTAGAATGAAATAAAGACCGCAAACTGGATAAAAGTAGATATAGAAAAAAAAATTAAAAGCAACATGACACAGGACAGACAGGAAATAAAAAAAATAGGTATCTTGACAAAAGTAGACATGGAAATAAAATTTTAAAAGTGACAATAGGAAAAAAGTAAATAATAAAGACACAAAAATACACAAAAAGGAACACAAACAAATTCAAAAGTGAAGACATTAAGAGAGGAAAAAAATTTAAAACAGAAAAAAATAGAGACATAGAAAGAAAATTTTTAAAGTGACTGGGTACAGGACAGACTAAATTGAATTAAAAAATGAAGATGGCAACCTGGGTAAAAATAGACATGGAAATAAAATTTAAAAGCTATGGGGTACAGGACAGACAGGAAACAATTAAAATACAGGGAAAGACATCTTGATAAAAGTAGGCATAGAACAGAAATTTTAAATGTGACAGGATACAGGAAACAGGAAAAAAATAACAAATAGGGACAGAAAATGACATAAAAGTACACCTAGAAAGAAAATTTTGAAACACAAAGAATTACGAGAGTAAGAAATTGAAAAAGAGGGACAGGTAACTAGATAAAAGTAGACATAGAAAGAAAAATTTAAAAGCTATGTGGTTCATGACAGACACGAAAGAACTAGAAAATAGGAACAGGAACTGCATAAAAGTAGACACACAACACTTCAGCAACAGGATTAAAGAAATAAAGGAAAAAATTTAAAAATAGGAACAGCAAACTAAACCGGAGAAAGATAAAGCAAATTTAAAAACCAATAGGGTACCCAACAGACAAGAAAATTAAAATATAGGGATGGGAGCTTGATAAAAGTAGACAGAAAATTTTAAAAGCAACAGCACTAAGGAAAGACAAGAAACAATTAAAAAATAAAGTGAACGGGGTAAAAGTAGACATAGAAAGGGCATTTTTAAAAAAGATTAAGAAAATAAAGGAAAAATTGAAAAATAAGGACAGTGAAGTAAAACAGAAACATAGAAAGTAAATTTTAAAAAGCGATGGGGATTAAGAAAGGCAAAGAATAAAAAACAAAGACAGAAAACTAAATAACACCAAACATTAAAAAAAATTAAAAGCCATGAGGTTGAGAGGAAAAAAATTAAAAATATGAGCATCATACTAAATGCAGACATAGCAAGTACATTTTTAAAAGCAATGAGGTACATGACAGACAGAAAGGAAATAAAACATAGAAATAGGGAGCTTGATAAAGTAGGCAAAATCTGAAAATCCAAGGGATTTAGAGACAAAAGCATATAAAAATAGAGAGAGCAAGCTAAATAAACAAAGATATAAAGATAAAATTTAATAAGTGAGGACACTAATGCAATAAAAATAAAGACATTGGGGCATCAAGAGAACTAATTAAAAATAAAGACATTGAAGGGAAATAGATAGGCATAGAAGGAACATTTTCAAAGTGTAGGCATTGGGGAAAAAAGGGTAAAATTATGACAGAGCCAGGGAACTAGAACAGAGATGTAGAAAGAAAATTTAAAAAGCAAGGGCACTTAGGAAAGACAAGAAATTTTTTAAAACTGCAAAGGGAATAAAAGCAGCATGGAAAGAAACTTTGACAAGCAAGGGGGATTAGGGAAATAAAGGGGGAAATTAAAACATAGAGACAGCAACTAAAACAGACGTAGAAAGAAAATCTAAAAAGCAAGGGCACTAAGGAAAAACAAGAAATCATTAAAAATAAAGACATCAAAGGGAAGAAAGTAGGCATAGAAGGAACTAAAAAGCAAGTGCGCCTAGGAAAATAAAGGGAGAAACTAAAAAGTAGACACAGCAAACTAGAAGAGATGTACGAAGAAAATTTAAAAAGTGAGGGCACTAAGGAAAGAAATAATAAACTGCAAAGGGAATAAAAGTATTCATAGGAAGAATATTTTAAAAGCAATAGGCATTAGGGAAATAAAGGGGAAAATTATAAAACACAGACAGCCAACTAGAATAGAGATGTAGACAGAAAATTTAAAATGCGATGCCATTGAGAAAGAACTAGAAATTAAAGGAAAGGACAGCAAAATAAATATGGTGAATGGGATAAAAGTAGACAGAAAATCTTAGTAACAATAGCGAATAAGGAAATAAGGAAAAAATTAAATACCAACAGCTAACTAAAAAGGAGACATAGAAAGAAAATCTAAAAAGTGAGGGCAAAGAAGCAAGACAAGGAATAATTTTTTAAAAGCCAGCAAAGGAAAAAAAAGTAGGCATAGAAAGAACTTTTTAGAAGTGAGGGTGATTAAGTAAATAAAGGACAGTAATAAAAAATAGGGTCAGTGAACTAAAACTGAGACATAGAAAAAATAACTAGCAAGAGAGGGCACTAAGGAAAGACAAGAAATAATTAAAAAATAAAGGCAGACATATACAGACCACAAACAGGATAAAAGTAGACAGAACATTTTAAAAGCAATGGTGATTAAGGAGATAAAGAAATTAAAAATAGCAATGGCAAACTAAAATGAAAACATAGAAAGAAAAGTTAAGTGATGCCACTAAAATAAGAACAAAAAAATTAATTTAAAAATAAAGACAGTGAACAAGATAAAAGTAGAAAATATCAAATGCCAAGTGATTAAGGCAGGAAAGAACTGAAAAACAGCCAGCAAAATAAAAGACAAAATAGAAAATTTTAAAAGCAAGGGCACTAACGAAAAACAGAAAAAATAATGAAAATATAAAGACAGCAAAGGGAATAAAAGTAGGCATAGAAAGAACATTTAAAAAGCAAGAGCAATTAGGAAAATAAAGGGGAAAATTAAAATATAGAGACAGCAAACTGAAAGAGACATAGAAAGAAAATATAAAAAGTGAGTGTGCTAAGGAAAGACAGGAATGAAACAGGATAAAAGTAGAAAATCTTGAAAGCAATGGGGATTAAGGAAATAAGGCAAAAATTTAAAAATAGCAACTGTCAACTAAAATGGAGACATAGGAAGAAAATTTAAAAAGCGAGGGCACTAAGGAAAGACAATAATAAATCTAAAAACCAGCAAAAAAAATAGGGACAGTGAACTAAAAAGACATAGAAAAAACATTTAAAAAGTGACAGCACTATGGAAAGACAACAAATAAAAGACAGTGAAATAAAACCTGCGAATGGGATCGAGGTAGAAAATTTTTAAAACGATGGGGATTAGGGAAATAAAGGAAAGAATAAAAATACAGGGATGGACAACTAAAATGCAGATGTAGGTAGAAAATCTAAAAAACTGGCAACGAAACAAGAAAATAAATCATTTTTAAAAGCCAGCGAAGGGGAAAAAAGTAGGCATAGAAAGAACTTTTTAAAAGCAAAGGGGATTAAGGAAATAAAGGACAAGGACAGCGAACCAAAACGGAGACATAGAAAGAAAATCTAAAAAGCAAGGGTGCTAAGAAAAGAGAAGAAATAATCTAAAAATAATCACAGCCAATGGAATAAAAGTAGACAGGAAATTTTAGAATAAAATAGGACCAAGGAAATAAGGAAAAAATTAAATCATAGCAACACTGTGTCACGTCCCGCTCAGACGAGGGGGACAAGTGACTCAGATTCGCAAATCCCCAATGGAGCGGACAACAAGTCTCCAAGTCTAAACATTTATTAACTACTCACAATGTACTAATTGAACACACGATAGTTGGCTAAGTATATAGCAAGTTGTGGCGAGCAATATAATATGCCTTGCATTGCTTAATAGGAAAGGGAAAAGAGGGAGATAGAGGGAATGGGGAAATACAGATCACCGGTCTGGGTTTCTGCGCAGCTCCTGCCGACGAGGGTTCCGGGAGGCACGGGAGACATCCGTCTTTTTCGCTGGCATCCGTCTTCTTCGCTTCACTGCACTTTCTCTCCTCGGGGCCGCGCCACCCCCCCCACCCCCCCTTCTTGATTTATACCCACTTTCCTTGGGTCCATCCCCTAGGTCGACCCACATACCTACGTATCCCATGTACGGGGAGGGGTGAGGTGTTTCATGGGATGATGTAATTAGCATGATCATGTTAGCCCTCGTTAGCATATTGAGGGGTGTTAACTTTAATATGCCAAAGGTCATTCACCGGACAGATGGCCCTTGAAGTTTTGGCCAGGTGCACCAGAGCAGAGCCGTCCTGTCTTCACAGGGCTCCCTCCTCCAGTCCCATCTTGTGTTATTCGGGCAGCCTTATCAGCTTCGACCTCCACAGAATGCACCCTGTGACTCATAGTTTTGTCTTGCGAGTGTTTGAGGCATTTCTTCAATCAGCCTCAACTTTTGCTTTCTCAGGCTGTTTTTCTTAGTTTCTCACAGGCCTGGTTTCTCGTCTCTCACATCCCACCCCGTGACTCAAACACTCCAAGTTCTTCTTTGACCATTGTGATCCCAAAAAAGTATAGGGAAAAGGAAGACAGAAGGTGAGAGAGCATATAGCTAATTGCTGCAAGGCATACTATTAAAAGCAAAAATTTGCATAATATCACAATACTAATATTTACAAGCCATCCTCCCCACCCCGTGAGTCCTGAGGATCCCAGTGATGTGACCCATGACCCAGGGTTCCATCCATCAAACTAGTCCATCAGTCAATAAAAAGGTTCTCACTTCCCGTTGTTGATCATCTTCATCATGGCACGGTCTCCTCTATAGAGGTGGTGGCATTGTGGATGATGATATAGCATTCTCCCTCAGTTAGATTCAGCACACTGCACAGTCCATGTTCCTTCAGCAATGCTAGCCAGATTCTGCAACGTCATCTTAGATGCTTGTTGGGTCTGCACCTTTAATTCCTTAAAGGCATATCTTGTTAGTACATATAATTGCTAAGTTAAATTTTCTAAAACTATTTGAGGTTACACAATGACATTATCAGGTCTATAGGGATTTAAATGGGAATACAATTTAATATTCAGGTACAATTCATTAATGCTTAATTTGTGGGATCAAACCCCTTCAACTAGTCTTTGATGACTGCATCTTGCTGTTGATGGATGTGGTGTTGTAAGGACCACATACAGTTATATGAGCTAGCACTGTAATCTGTTTGGTATTTGCAAGCACCAGTTTGCAGTCACAGGTGGCTCACAGGCTTCCTTTATTTTGGAGGTGATTCCCAATAAGGTAACTTAAGGCACAACTCCAGGTTAACCTTCTAATAAGTGAACTCATTAAATGTACCTGTAAAATTTCCTGGATTGTTGATTGTAATTGATTGGCAATGATTTATTCCACACTCAGCAGGTATGATTCCACAAATTATATAATAATGTAAGCAGATTACAAATAATAACTAGCCAATAATGCCTACAACCATTGAAAGTGCTAAAAGTAACATAGGTCTCCCGTTGTCCAGGATCAATGCTCTGTAAAACACATATATACATGACAAAACAATGATGGTTAGAAAGAAGGGACAATCCACCTGGTATTGATGCGGTATTCTTTCCCATGGGCATCAGTAGCCACCCATGAACAAATATTGATGGGAGTTTTTAGGGTTAGGGGTACTTGCCCCACGGTGGGCAAGTCTACTAGAACAGGTTGTCCAGGATAATGGAGCGGGTTTGCAGGGTCTTTAGTCTCTTTTTTCCTGGCGAGTATGGACAGAGGCTTAGGACAGAACGCGGTAAGTCGTGGGCACCCATTAATTCCCCACCGGCTGTTTATCTTCATTACTGCGTCTGACACCCGTTGTGGCCATCCTGGTTCGAGGGGTTTTAGGGCCTGCTTTAACAGTCCATTGGTGCGTTCCACAATTCCATTTGCTTGGGGATAGTATGGAGTATGGAAAATCCACTGAATTCCTTCATCTTGAGCCCACTCCTGAACCACCCTGGCAGTAAAGTGATTACCGTTGTCTGATTGGATCGATTTGGGCTTAGGCAAGTAGCTAAACCAACGTTTTAACCCCTTCACCGTATTTTCTGGGACCATAAAGAACATATCTTTCACATCAATAGTTGCTAAGATCTGGTGGGCTTGTTTCTGTATGGTTGCAATCAGTTCAGCTATGTTAGGCACTGCAGCTGTTAGAGGATCTGTATTGGCATTTAATCGCCGATAGTCAATTGTCAGACGCCACTTTCCGTTAGGTTTACGGACTGGCCACACTGGGGAATTATAGGGTGAGTGAGTTGGAACGATTATCCCTTGCTCCTGCAGCTCTGCTATTACCGGAGTGATCCCCTCCCTTGCACCTAACGGTAAGGCGTAAGGTTTCACATTAACAGTTTTAGAAGGAGGAAGCGCAGGCGCTTGCTGTAGAAGTCTTATAGAGGCAGTTGGGGACACAAATTTCCATTCCCTTCCTTTTGAATCCACCCAAGCTTGTCCCTTCAATAGGTCAAGTCCCAGGATATTTGTGGGGAAATTTCCCGGGATCATCATAGCCTCTGTTGCAGTTTCATTCCCAGGTAACCAGCATTTCACCCGAGCAGTCGGCTGTGGCTTAGAGTCCCCGAAAACATCTGTAACCCAGATCTGCTTTTTGTCAGCAATTATGCCATTCCGCTTGGCAACCTCAGTTTGGAGTGCTGAAATCTGAGCACCCGTATCTACTAGAAATGTAACTGGAGTTTTAAAGGGACCGAGCGGAAAGGTAATCAACAAGTCTCCTTTAGTATTCTCTGTGAGCCTCCTTAAGTGGACCCACCCACCATCCCCCGGCTCACTTACTGGGGATGGCGCATCCAGTTTCCCGACCCTAAATCAATCAAGTCTTCTTCAGGGGCAGTTGGTGTTTGAGAAGCAATTACCACCATCTCGTTAGTTTCCAGCTCTGTCCCTCCCTTTGCTCGAAAGGTCTGCTCGGTTGAGGGGGGCAGCTTTCTTTTATCTTTCCAGGCTCGAATGAGCTTTTCTAAAACTGTAGTAGGCATACCATCCATTAACTCTCGGGGAATCCCCTGTCCAATTCCCTCAGCCCACAAGAGGTTTCTCTTTGCTCTTAAAACTTGCGGAGGGGAAGGAGGCGGATTTTCCTGCTGTTCCACTCTGCGTACCGAGGGCTCAGGTTTACCCGTTCCCCTGGTAAGGCCCATTCTCCGGCCATAATTTATTAAGTCCTGAGCTATCTCTCCCCAGGTCATGGCTTCTCCCCCCGCCCTTCTTCCCCCTCGCGGGGCTAATGCATTCCGCAAACGATCTTGTAATTGTACTGCATGTGATTTCAAAGAGTCCGGCAAACCCCGAATCAGGGGAGTCATTTGATCAGGGTTAGCAATTAATAGCATCGGGGAAGGCTGCTGCGGAACCAAACGCCTGTCATGCATTAATTGGAGACAAGCAGCCTTCTGCAGACTTTCAGTCAAATGATTTACGGTTGGGGTCTCAATACATACTGGATCCCCCCTTTCCAAGGGGTCCAGACCCCCAGCCCAATAAGCAGCTCGTTGAGTTAACGACCACGGCTCTCTCTGGTCATCAGTAACTAAGAAAACCCCTGGCCCCCAGTATCCCTGGGCCTCATCTTCTGATAACAAAATTCGGTCACCACCAGTCAAAGATACCCTCCACACGTATTCAGTCTCAGTTTCCTGAGCTTGTCTGGTATATTTCTCCTGAATTTTCACAAGCTCAGTTGCTGGATATGGTGTAGTTCGAATGGTGACCTGCGGAGCTCTTCCACCCTGACCCTCGGTGGTCTCCGTTTTAATTAATGGTCTTAAATTTGCCCCCTCATTTTCGGGGTAAAAAATTTCTCGGCTTATCTCTAAATCCTTTGTTGGATACAAGGGTCTGGCTGCTGCTTTTGCCAGACTCGTAACTCCCTGTTCACTATCCGGAACAGAGCCGAGATCTGTCCGGTTGCAGGTTTCTTGTTCATTCCTCTCTTTTTCAGACCGTGAGATTTTTTCTCGGTCCAAGGCATCTAACAGAGCCATGTGAAATCGCTGAGAGGTGTTACGCTCATCAGCTAATTGGCTTTTCAGAACTTCAGTTTGCTCTTGCCAGAGTTTAGCTTTTTGTTCAGTAATTTTACGTTCCTCAACCAATTGATCCTGGAGAGCTTTTACCAGATCTTGTAAGGATTTGATCATTTCCCCTTCTAATTGTTTCTTAACATGTTTATCTTTTTGGGCTGCAGTCAGTGCTGCCCCTAATACAGCGCACACTACAGCTTTTCCTTTGCCTGGTCGCGACCCTTGCAGCCCCGCAAGTACATTAATATAGCTTGCCACTGCTTCTGGATTATGCCAATTATCGTGGGCCCAAACCTCTACTAAAGGAGGAGGACAAGCCTTATACTCCTTCAGTTTCTCAAAAATAGGGGAGCAGTCAAGCACCGACATTTCCTGGCCAGTCATGGCTTGCCACTGCTCGAACCTCTCCTGGCTTAGAGCTGAGAGGTCACTTCCCAGTTCTCCCTGTCCGAGTTGGTCGGATAGAGAACCAGTATCTCATAAGACTTTCCGACACCGAAGGGGATCCTGCCGACTACGCCAATTTTAATGTCACGTCCCGCTCAGACGAGGGGGACAAGTGACTCAGATTCGCAAATCCCCAATGGAGTGGACAACAAGTCTCCAAGTCTAAACATTTATTAACTACTCACAATGTACTAATTGAACACACGATAGTTGGCTAAGTATATAGCAAGTTGTGGCGAGCAATATAATATGCCTTGCATTGCTTAATAGGAAAGGGAAAAGAGGGAGATAGAGGGAATGGGGAAATACAGATCACCGGTCTGGGTTTCTGCGCAGCTCCTGCCGACGAGGGTTCCGGGAGGCACGGGAGACATCCGTCTTTTTCGCTGGCATCCGTCTTCTTCGCTTCACTGCACTTTCTCTCCTCGGGGCCGCGCCACCCCCCCCACCCCCCCTTCTTGATTTATACCCACTTTCCTTGGGTCCATCCCCTAGGTCGACCCACATACCTACGTATCCCATGTACGGGGAGGGGTGAGGTGTTTCATGGGATGATGTAATTAGCATGATCATGTTAGCCCTCGTTAGCATATTGAGGGGTGTTAACTTTAATATGCCAAAGGTCATTCACCGGACAGATGGCCCTTGAAGTTTTGGCCAGGTGCACCAGAGCAGAGCCGTCCTGTCTTCACAGGGCTCCCTCCTCCAGTCCCATCTTGTGTTATTCGGGCAGCCTTATCAGCTTCGACCTCCACAGAATGCACCCTGTGACTCATAGTTTTGTCTTGCGAGTGTTTGAGGCATTTCTTCAATCAGCCTCAACTTTTGCTTTCTCAGGCTGTTTTTCTTAGTTTCTCACAGGCCTGGTTTCTCGTCTCTCACACACTGAACTAAGAGAAGTAGAAAAAAATTTAAAAAGCAATAGCACTAAGGAAAACCCAAGATTTTAAGAGACAGCAAAGAGTAAAAGTAGACAGAAAACTTTAAAAGCAGTGGCAATTAAGGAAAGAAATGACAAAATAGCAATGGCAAACTAAAATGGAGACATAGAAAATTTTAAAAGTGATGGCACTGAAGAAAAAACAAGACAAAACTATTAAAAAACCTGAAGACAGTGCATAAGATAAAAGTAGACAATTTTAAAAGCCAAGGGATTAAGAGAGGAAAGAACTAAAAAATAGCAGCAGTGAACTAAAATGCAGACATAGCCAGATTAAAAAGTGATGTCACTAAGGAAAGAGAAGAAATTAAAAAATACAGACAGTGAACAGGAAAGAGGTACACCAAAAGAGGATTTTAAAAGCGACAGGGATTAGGGAAATAAAGGAGGAAAAAAAATAAAAATAGGGACTGTGAACTAGAACAAAGACCTTGAAATAAAATTTTAAAAGTGACAGCAGTAATGAAAGAAGAAACAATTAACAAATAAACACAGCAACTGGGATAAAAATAGACGGAAAGAACATTTTAAAAGCAACAGCGATTATGGAAATAAAGGGAAAATAAAAAAATAGGGGCAGGGAATTTAATAAAAATTCTAAAAGCAAGGGGGACATGACTGACAAAGAACAACTAAATGTAAGGGTTGGCAGCTTCATAAAAGTAGACACAGAATTTTAAAATCAACGGGGTAAGGGAGAGGCAGGAAAAAAACTCAAAAACAGGGACAGCGAACTCGATAAAAGTTGACACAGTAACAAAAATGTAAAAACCGACGGGATTAAAAACAAGGAGAAAAAAAAATAGGCTCCGCAAACTAAATAAATGAAAACATTCAAAGAAAATTTAAAAAGCGATGAGGTAGAGGACCAGCAGCAAGTAAAAAAACCACAGACTGCGACCTGGGTAAATACGGACACAGAAACTTTAGCAAGCAGCGGGGCACCGGCCGTGGGGGTAAGAAGTGCAGCGCTGGGCGAGAGGCCGGCAGGCGGCGCCCGGGCGGGCGGCGGGCGCAGGGCGGAGGGTGTCACCGGGCACAGCCCGCAACGGGCAGCGGGAGGCCTGCACATGCCATTGCCACAGCAACGGGGAAGAGGCCAGCGTGGGAAGGATGAAAGAGTGGCGGGTGGGGGGCCGGAGTGGGAGAGGCATAGAGAGGTAACACAGAAGGCGGCCGGCTCAGGGCAGCGCTGGCAGAAGGGCAGAAAGGCCAAACGGGCGGCTCCAGGGGGCGGCGCAGGGAGGAGGCGGGCGGGGAGCGGCGGAGCGCGGCCCGGGGCGGCCCGCGAGGTCGCAAGGGGACGCCCTACTGCCCGCGCTTTCTGCGCCGTCGCCCGGGCAGGGGCGGGGCCGCTGCTGAAGGCGGGCGGGGAGCCGCCGCGCATGCGCGCTAGGGGCACGGCCGCGGCGCTTCTCCGGGAAGGGGGTGGAAGCCCGCAGGAAGCCGCCCAAAACCGGCCACGGAACGACCCCTCGGGGCGTCCGCGGGGCCGCCGCGGTAGCGAAACCGCTGCCGCGCCGCAGGCTCCCGAAAGCAATGCGGTGTCCGGCAGCCAGGGCGCGCAACTACATGTCCCGGCACGCCCTGGTAAGCGCAGCATGGCCGCCCGGAAGCTGAGTGAAGGAAGACTACATCTCCCGGCATGCCCCGGGGATGAAACATGGCCGCCCGCAGGCTCCCTGCAGGGGGGCTACAGCTCACTCCTTGCTGACCCTGCGGGGACACAGGGGCCGCCCTTTATAGGGCCGGGCCGCTGCCATCAGCCCCCCTGCCCGCCCTGGGGCTCCTCTAGCCCCGGCCCGCAGGTGGAGCCCAGCAGGAACAGGGTGCCACCACCCGACCCGCACAATGTGTCACCTGCCCCCCGGGGTCCTTCCAGCCCCCGCCCAGTGCAAAGGAAGCACAAAACACAGCAAAGGAGAGGGCAAGTGTTTATTCAGTCGCGTACATAAGTCCCAGAAGCAAGTCTGCTCCAGGGCTCAGGGGCACCCAACACTCCCCCTGCCCCTCATGTTACCGTAAATCCGGTCTCAAAAGAACCCTCGTAAGACTTAGTTTGCAGTTTTAGAAGACATTCTTTATTGCAGCGCTGGATGCACGGGACATCATTCCACCTAACGTGCATGCCGAAAGACAAAGGCACGCATATTACATACAATCAAAGAGGTGAATATTCATGTAATTTCTGAGAAGTATGCACCTATTTCCAGGTGCATATGTCAATACATTGCACAAGCATACTAAAATTTGGGGAAGGGTCTTTGAGGGGCTTCCATGGGGGTTTTTGGTGGTCTGTGGTGGTCCCTAGTGGTTGCTGGAGAGGTGTCTCTTAGTGTCCTTTCTTTGAACTCTTGAGTCTTTTTTCATATAAGGTCTTGGCTTGGTTTATGGCTCTGTCTGTAAAGTTTCGCAGCTTTCTTATTTTTGGCTTCCACAGGTGTCTGGTCAGTTATCTGCCCTCCTCAGGATGCACCCATCACAGTTGCAAAAATTATGTCTTTGGATGCATTCTTGTCTGAGGTCCCTTACGGCAATTAGCATCAACTGCTTACAGGCACCAGCTAGCAGGCATCACTCCACACCTCGGCCATGTTCCTGGAGCCACACTCATTGGTCCAGTGAAGAATAGTCAGTCAGCTCCTGGAGTGATGGGCTGCTGGGCAAAGGGTGGAGGCCACCAAAAACAGGTAGGGTGCAGGACACTAGAAGAAAGCAGAAAAGTGTCAGCTGGCTGGACAGCCGGGGTGTAGCAAGAAAGCATGATGCAGGTAACAGGATGGCAAGAGAAAGATAAGAACAGGGAGCCCAATGGAGATGGAGAAAGAAGCAGCAGGGAGAGAGGAAGAGAGGCAGCAGAAAGAGGGAGGGGGAACAGGACAGAGACCAATAAAGGAGGACAGGGAGCAGCATGGAGATGCAGAAAAAACCTGGGACAGGCAGCACAACAAAGAGGCAGGAAAAAAGAATGGGGGCCGAGAGCTGGAGCAAGAGAAAGATAAAAAGGCTACAAAGAACGGAGCAGTGAGAGAGGATGGGTGAGGGTGGATGAAACAACAGGGAGCCAGGATAGCGAACGATGGAGGGAAGGAGTGGGACAGGAAACAACACAAAACAAACCACATAGCTACATGCTACAGGGCAGAGGGAAGAATTAAGAAATAGAGACAGGGAACTGGAAAAAAAGAGAGCTGGAGAGCAAAAAGAATAGCAATGCATTCAGAAAGAAAGTGGGAATTCTAAAATAGGGTCATTTGGGAGCCAGAGACAGTGAGATGGAAAAAGGACAAAAGCAACAGGCTACAGGGTGGAGAGGGAGGAGTTCATGAATAGGGACAGACAGCCGGCCAGACAGACATAGACAAAGGCAAAAGATCGCATGGACTACAAGGCAGAGAAGGAAGAATTCAAAAACTAGGGACGGGGAACTATACAGAGAGAGGCAGAAATAAAATCCAAAAAAGTGACGAGCCACAGGGCAGAGAAGGAGGAATTGATAAATAAGGACAGGGGACCAACAGAGCATGATGGAGAACGGAAAAAAATATAGCAGCAGGCTACAGGGAAGAGGGAGGAATTGAAGAACAGGGAGTGGGAGCCGGACAGAGACATGAAAAAATATAATTTAAAAAAAGCGATAGGCTACAAGACACATAGGAAGGAAATAAAAAATAGCAGCAGGGAGCTGGACAGAGACACATGGAGACAGACAGACAAATAGCATGGGACTATGGGACTGAAAATGTGGAATTAAAACAGAGAGAGAGGGAGCTGGCCAGAGAGAGTGAGGTGGGGGACAGACAGGCTACAGGGGGCAAAGGGAGGATTTAAGAACTGAGGACAGGGAGCTGGACAGAGAGAGAGGGAGATTGCAGGAAGAAGAGGAAGGAATAAATAGGGACAGGGATCTGGACAGAGAGGGACAGAGAAGGCCAAAAATAGTGGCAGAGTACAGGGCAGAGAGGAAGATTTTAAAAATGGGGGCAGTGACACATAGAGAGATGGAGCAAAGAAAAAAAGAAACGGGCCAATTTCTGCCAAGGGAGGCAGCGAGCTCCTAGCATCACTCTGTCAGGGATGGCTTTGAGGGATCCTTCCTCACTGCGGGCTCTGAGTGCAAAGGAGACAGAAAATGTTCATTCATTAATGTGTGTCAGTCCCAGGAGTGAGCCTGCTATGGAGCTCGGTGCCTGTACATTCACCCTTCCCCTGGAACAAGTTGGCAGTTATTACTGGAGCAGCAGATATAGGGAACAAAAATACAGTGGTGGGGAGCAGGACAGAGGAACAGAAGGGGAAAAATAAGATGAGGGAGAAGAACTGAGGAGCAGAGAAAGAAAGGTACATGGAAAAGGACAGTGAGATGGAGAAATCAATAAAAAAGGGATGAGGAGCCCTGCGGGGACATGGCAGAAGAAAAACAGGGTCAGGGACCAGGATGGAGTGGCAGATAACAAAGCCTAAGAGAGAACAGGACAGAGAGTTGGGGAAAAGACAAGGAGAGAGAAACAGAGCGAGCACAAGAGGGATAGGGAGCAGGACAGGGAGATGGAGCAAGAAAGGAAAAAGACAGGAGGAAGAACAAAGGGAAAGAGAGACAAGGGCAGGGAGCAGGACAAAGGGATGGAAGAGGAAAAAAATAATGATGGGCTGAAGGACAGAGATGGAGAAATTAAAAAATAGACACAGGGAGCATGACAATGACAGAGAAAAATGGGACAGAGCGTGGGACAGAGAGCAGCACCGGCTAGAAAAAAACAACTGACGGACGATCTATGGTAGCAACAGGCGCCCGAGGTGCAGTACCGGCGCTGGGTCGCCGGGCGGCAGCAACACCTTAACGATCCTTCTGTGAGCATGGGGTAGGATGAGAAATGAATGACAGCTCAGACCAGTTTATAGCAGCCAAAGACGGCAACTACTTACTGGGAGTACAGGGCTCACATTTCTTTGCCCTGGGAGTAGCAGCAGCGAGTCAACAGATACTGGAGAGAAATTTTTAAAAAATACGGCAACACAGTCCCCACCCTGAAGGCAGGAGGGAACAGAGACTTAAAGCTGCTTTTCCAAGAGGGGCAACTATGTTTAGAAGGAAACAGCATGTCCAAGACCAGATGCAAACGGCTGATCTGGAAATGGGCAATATGCTGCAGACCCTTGGGCTTTGTTGTGCCATCTGCACCTTTCCTCACCTCTGTGCTATCAGTACTCTGCTCCCCTCATCCTACATCCACACAAGGGTTCCTGTGCAGCGCTTGTCACGTCAGTAAGAGACACCGCACCCTGCCCTCCAGAGTGCAAAGTAATAAGACATAAAGCAGGGAAGGCAGAGGCATGTTGGTATATTAGATGTCCTCAGCAGATGACGACAGAGCCCTGGAGGTTCCATCTTGGCTCTGTACACAATGATCTCGGCAGTTCGTACACAGGGCGAAGTTAACCTGAGAATGAGTGACAGAGTGTAGCAGTTTCTGCAACAATCATACTGTCCACACAGAGTAAGAGGTGAGAGAAGGGGGCCTGCTGGGTCCCTTGAAAGGCAGAATTGCTGTGGATTCCACCAGGGCTGTTTCACTCTTCTGTCTTTGGCAGTTACTTCCCAGAAGTTGGGAGACGGGTATATTTTCAAGGCCCATACTGCTGCTTACAGGACAAAAGGCGCTATGAAGCAGCAATGAAGAACAAGGATGGCCTGTCGAGATGGCAGCAATAACATGGGAGCCTAAAGCATTAGCCAGGCAAGGTTTGCAACTGAGCTTGTTTGTGGTTTAACCCCAGCAGACAACCAAGCCCACAACTGCTCACTCACACCCCCCACCCCCATGAGGATGAGGGAGAGAATCAGAAGGGTAAAAGCGAGGAAACCCATGGGTTGAAATAAAAACCGTTCAACAACTAGAACCTCTTCTAAGGAAAAGAGGAGAAAAAAAAATACCAAAGAGGAAAACAAAACCCAGAAAAGTGATACTAATGAAGACAACTGCTCACCACCCCCTGCCCAGGCAGTCCCCGAGCAGCAGCCGCCCCACCAACCTCCCCCCTAGTTTTATTACTGAACATGACATCATAGGGTCTGGAATACCCTTTGATCAGTTGAGGTCGGCCGTCCCAACTGTCTGTGCACCCCCAGCCTGCTCACTGGCAGGGCCGGGCGAGGAGAACAGCCCCGGACACTGTGCGAGCGCTGCTCAGCGGTAACTGAAACACCCCTTTGTCATCAGCACTTTCCAGCACAAATCCGCAAGGTAGCAGGAGGGAGAGTGGGATTTGAGCGGGGTGCAGGGAAGTGGGAGGGTGGGTGTGTCAGAGCTGGGGGCGGGGGTGAAGAATGGGCAGATGAGGGCCTGCAGGCAGCACCTTGGGTGTTCAGAAGGGTTATGCAGGGGACAGGGCCAAATATGGGGAGGGGAACAGGGGTGGAGGGGGGATGTGAGATTGGAGGGCATGGGATGTGGGGGAAAACCTCACGCAGCGGAGCTTTTGGTGTAAAGCATTTGGGAGGGTGGAGAGACACACAGAGAGGGACAGAGGGGAGGAGAGGGACATGAAGAAGGGGGAGATGGACACAGATTTTGGGTAGGTGTGGGTAAAAAGGTGCTTGGGGGGACATGCATGGGGATGACCTACACCAGGGGGTCCACCTGGGATAACCTACAGCAGATAACTCAACTGGCATAACCAGCAAGAGAGAATCCACTCCAGTAACTGACCCACACCAGATAACCAATCCACACTGGATAACCCACAGCAATGCCCCTCAAACAGCCAGTGTTTCACCCCTAACGGATTTGGTGGGGTCCTTTTGGCTTTTCCATAACATAAAAATTGGGTATTTTTGCTTTTCCAAAATAATCAATTTTGGTTTTTTCAGCTTTTTTCCACAACATAAAAATTAGTGATTTTTGCTTTTGTGCATGAAAATGGGGTGGGTTTTTGGGTTTGTTTTTTTTTTTTTGCTTTCCAGACACACAAATCCAGGCACATTTGCCTTTCCTGGCAGTCCCAGAACCAGCTTTTGGGAATATTTTTGGGCTGTGGCAGTGGCTCCACTCTGCATGTGCCACCCTGCAGGCAAAGTCCCTGTTTGGGGGAATCCGCCCCAAAGCGGGATGGGAAAAGGGGGAGATGGAACAGGGGCAGCTTTTGAAAGCACCTTTATATCTTCACTAGAGAGGTATTTATAGGATGGGTCAAGTTTTTAAAACCTTTCTATAAAAAGGGTTTTCTGGCACTGTAAAGTATAAAGGTCTGCTATATAAGGCTTTATGTATCTATTTACACACATATATAAATATATATGGTTTATATATATTATCTATTTATACTTATCTATATGTTTAGATTTATATAGTTTTACATATTTACACTTACATAGATTATTTCTTCACATTTGTGTGAAAATATCTACACATATTTACTTACATATTAACACTTACATAGAACATCTATTTAGACTTACAAATTTTTACAGTTCAATATCTATTTAGACCTATATATCTACTTACAATTTTATTTACTTTGACTATTTACACTTAGTATAATCACTACTTAGATTACATATAATATCTATTTAGACTTACTAAGTGTAGACAGACTTACACAGGAAGTGTAGACTGCTGTATTCAGCCTTTTTTCTACTTCAGATTTCTTCATGTATATAACTTTTTTTGCATTTTGAAGTCATTTATGTTTTAATTTATATATAGATGAGTTATTTCTGTATTTTAAAACCCTATATATCTCTCTAGAATTTGTTTATATTCTAAAATCCTTTATATAATATAGTAGATATAGGGGTTTAAATCCTTTTTTATATATAAAAGACTATTATTTTTCTATATATATAAAAATGAGTTTTTTCTCTATTTCAACGTCTCACACCTATATTCACAGTTTTTATTATTTATTAATCCTTCTCCCTTCATTTTCAGGCATTTTGGGGCTATGACCCTCCTTTTTGAGGGGGACCCCCTCATGATCCCCCATCCCCCGTTCACCTGCCCCTCCACCACATCATCACCCCTACTTGGTGAGATTGTGGTGCCCCAAATGACATCATCACCTCCCAGACCCCTCTTTATATTCACCCCCAAAAAAGGCACAAAACAAGGGAAACAGCCCCGACCTGCAGCTCATTAGTTTAATAATGCCATTTACGTATGTACACACACACACAGAAAAAGGGGAGCTCCATTAGAAAAATAAGGGGGCAGCCCCCCAAACAGTTGCAGCCCCCACAGTCCCTGTCCTGCAGGCTGGTGGCTGCCCCACAGAGTGCAAGTGTGCCAGAGGACAGTGCCACGTCTCTTGCTCAGGCTCTGCTCCGCCAGGTTCCCCCTCGATTCCCACGCTGGGACGGGCTCCTCAGGGCAACAAACGTCCCCGGTCCCTGTTGGCCCTGGCCTCTCCCCACCAGACAGCCCTCACTGACGCTCCTACGGGGCTCCTGCGGGAGACAGAGCTGGGAGCCTCCCGACATAGGGCTGGAGGCAAACCCAGCCTAGGGGGTATCTATCAACGCCTACAACAACACATCTGAAAAACAAAAATCCCAAATTACCTTTCAGCATATTAAAAAAATAACACAGAAGAAAGGAGAGGAATTCAGTCAGAATTGGGGATAGGGTAGCAGTTGAGCTAGAGGAGGATTCTAGGTAAACAGATCAGCTCGAAATACAACACATCCTTTAAAAGCTACAGTGGTTTGAACACTGAGAATCAGTATTAAGACTAATTGATATGATTTTGAACACATTCTTAGCATAAAAGTAAACACTCTTGGTGGAGCTGGAAAACATCTCATCCCTTCCTTATAGCACTGCTGCAGGGAGCGTGAGGTTGCAGGATAAGGTCGCACCATAATCAGAATGTACAGCTTATGGATCTACCACAACAGCTACAGCCCTTGCACTGCTGCTGCACATCTTGCTTGGTCAATAAAATCAGAAGTGAAGTGTGAAACTTTAAAGAGTAAAATAAAAAATAAAGAATAAATCTCAGTAATTCACTTTATACTAAGATGTGCATATGTTTAGACACATCCAATAAAAATACTTATACAGGTATTTGATTTTCCTTTCGCATTATTTTAACTTGCATAGCTGTGAGTTGATACCATTCAATTATCTCCAAAATACACAGTTATAAATTGACTAAGGCTTTTTTGTGTGTTACATAATTAGGAGGGACATCTGGCCAGCTGTACTGCTCAAGAGTGATGCTACTGAGCTGCCAGGGAAACACGCCATTGCAAGCAAGACAGAAATAAAGTACTTCAAAGCGCTCCATCAAAATACCAGGAAAACCCACCTGTAACATTCAGTTGCCTCTCTTTTTAGACATTTAGAACAAATACCTAAGTGCTTAAATACACCTAACACATTTTATGCTACAGCTGTTTGGCAGTTACAGTTTAAACAATGCAAGTCAGTTTGTAAATTATACAATTTTAACTTCTTTTTAAAGTTTCATTTATTATAGAAAAAATCAGTGAGATAAGAGATCCCCCATACGTTTTTAGTTTTGAAAAGAAAAATACATTCAAACCCCCAATGCCACAATAAGGCTACGTAGAAGGACTGACAGATTTGCTAATGCTTCTGGCCATAGTGAAGCATGCAGAAGAACATGTTTTTATGATATCTCAACTGTTACAACGGAGTACCCAAAGACCAGCGATGACATTAACTTTTGGAAGATATGCTGTGCTTGGGTCTTGGAAAGGAAATCGACTTTTTCTTATTTTTATAGAGAGTGAAAACTCTTGTTGATGACTTCTACTGCCACGTACATAATCTCTGAAGATCCTCTCTGATGGGAAGATCTTTGAATGTGAACGATTTCCATTCTGGAAAATCTTTTTCAACTGAAGTCAAAATTACACACTGTAGGTTAAGGAAAAAGGACATGATTGAAGCCATAACTCACCATAAACACATCGGGACTTACCGCCGCTAGCTACAAGGCTGCGAATGCTTCTTGGTAAAGCCTGGAAAACATATGGAATCGTCACCAATTTGTCCCGATTTATCCATGTCTCTTCTTTGACCTTGATTGCTTTTAGTACACATGCTAGTAGCTCAGTAAGGTTTTTAAGTACTACTCTAAGATACTTTAAAAACTTACTGACTGCAAAAGCATTCATGTTTTATCATGAAAACAAAGTCTGTTTCTTCTGAATATCCAAACTCTTACGAACAGTTTCCTTCCTCTTTTAGTACAAAATTATTTTCACAGTATCATTTAATAGTAAGCACACAAACCAGAATATTATGCTTTCAGGAAGAAAAAAATAACAAGAGGGAAGTATGTTTTGCATAGGTGTAACATGCTCCAGAACAGACCTTATTTCATTTTTACTATTTGTGTTAAAATATTTCATAGAAAAACTACAGAGAGTTGGCACATTCTTAAAGACCCTCCTACAACTACCTTAGGAAAAATACAGACACACATCATAGATGTACCTTGTACTTGCAGAACATTATGGATTCTTTCCATCAGTCTTGTACTTTCACAGCAGAACAAAGGGCAACAACGGTGACATGGTAGCAGTTGACAATCTGCTGAGAGGAAGGAAAAAACCCTTTAGCATAAAGCTAGGTAGAAATCTAAAGCTTCCCTTTTTTGTGAAGGTTTGTGAAGACTACAACCAAGTGGAGGAAAAAGTATTTTACATCACCTTTGGTACAGCTGTTGATGCAGGCCACTAGAGCTTTTGAGTTTTTTACACCATCGTGCCTTTTTTTTACTCATTGGCAGCTTTAGTTTCAGTACAACCACTTTCATAGACACACGCTGGTAAGGGACACAGATACCTACACATATTTTCTCAAGCCTGTGTATAGCCAAGATTTCCTTACCCTCTATGTCCCAAGTTGAATATTTTTCTTAAAGAGTACAGCAACCCATCTGTCCTTGTTAAGTACCTCCTTGCAAAAAAGGAGTGATTTTTTTCAGGCTGTTTCTCCAAACCATCAAGATCTTTTAAAAACTGCAGTTGTGCCACCAAATCTGCTTAGGGTCCCTCACAGCTTTAGCATGTCATTAGATTTAACAGGCATACGCTCTATTACATCTTCCAACAGCAAATATACCCAATGCTCTCAGACCAGAGCACCACCCCAGATGTCTGCACACACCTTGCTGTTTTGATGAGGAGCCACAGAACATCCCTGTGAGCACAGCTGCACGTGCCAGATCAGTTTCACCTACACTGATTTCAGTGAATGTAGTTTCTGAAGCTTTGAACTGAAAAACGTCTCTTGACACTTTGCCACAGTAGAAGTGATCCATAACTAGGACTCTACAAGAACCTAGTAACAAATTGCAAACCCACATCAGGAACAGCTTCAGAACTATTTAGACCAGAAACAAAGGATAAAAAAAAACAGTCAGCTTCATCACATGCACAGGAAAGCAGCAGACATAGAAAAGGGTCAGCATTCCTAGCCCTTACAGAAAACAGGCATTCTCCTTCCATTCCTAAACTAATCTGTTAGGGCTAAATATCACCACACTACTGTGGCAATATTGAGAGTAGGGAACAACAGCCCTGCCACTGGACGTGTTATTAACTGATGCCATTTACGTAGCAGGACACACAAACAGAGGGACATGTTTTGTCACAGACAACCCTGAATTTCTGAAAATCTCTGTTTACCAAAAATAGCCATTTGGAACATAGTGCCAAACAACATTTGGCAATAAAACCTCAATGTGTTTGACACACACAACTTTTTGCTTCCTGTTATTGTTCTTCCTTCAGTAATTCTACTTATAGCCAAGTTATTCACTACTGGTTCAAGCATTTACCTTCTTGGTATTACCAGCACATTTACACAGGCAAGTAACTAAACTGGTCTTCTAAAATTGTCCAGATGACAATTACAGCCATGAAAGAGTGAAAGAAAAGGAGCGGGCAGGCAGCAAGAGTTCTTTAGGCTTGCACCAATCAACACAAAGCTTTTTCTTTTTTTTTTTTTTCCTTTTTTTTTTTTTAGAAAACACCCACCCACACCCACCATACCACCACCCCCCATCAAAAGAAAAAAAACCAAACACACCACACCAAAAAAACGCATGACCTTGTATCTTTTTTTTTCCTTTTGGAGCTCATCCCCATTTCAGCATATTGTCTTGTCAGAGCATCAAGTGCAGTTGATCGGTATCCCAATGGCATTTGCATGTGACAAATACATGTTCAGAAATAGTCCAGATCTGTAAGACTGGTGTAATTTTTTGTGTTTTAATAATCATAACTCAATTTTATTGACTGACACATCTGTGAGGAAACTAATTAACTCTGAAATGTAGCATCTCTTGGGGGGAAAAAAGGTGTTAGAGACTGGAAAAAAATGATTCAGAGCTCCCAACCATGATGGAGCAGTGGGGAAATTAATTAATGAGAAGAAAAACAGCAGTGACATTAAGTGAAATTTGGCTGTAATGCTGACCATGTACTTAAAAGACTCTCCAAGTCTATACCTCAATCCTATGAATGACTAGTCTTTTTTTGGAAGGACAAACTTTTTTAACTAAAAGTCCCAGATTGAAGGCTCCACCGAACAGAATGTGGATTGAGCCACAGAACAACATGGCATCAACACTCGTACAAAATTCGAATATAAATCAACTTTGAACATCACTTTCCATCATGTTTCATTCATTACATTTCTACTGGTGTCTAGGTGTGCAAAAATTAACTCTACTGACACCACATACTACTAAAAATTTAGTTATGCTTATGAAAATAAAAGGCTAATTCCAATTTGCTCATAAAATTAGTATGAACAAACAGAAGAAAAACGACCTTAAAGAAGGTAACAGGCAGGTCTTAATTTATCACAGATGAAAGTTTATTCTTTTACGTGAAAGAAAAATGTTCATAACTAGCAAGGGACCAATTTAGGATAACAGCAATTTTTCATCAGCTTTTCTGCACTGGCAGCAAATTTGCCTATTCTGTGGGTTTGATGTGGAGTATCGGTAGTGCCCTTGAACTTGGAAATGTTTCTCCCTGCTCCCCAAGCCCCATAAATATGATTACCTGAGCAGCAAGTGAAATAATCCATGCAGGATTTCCTTCACATGAAGCAGAAGATGACACTGGGAAAAGGCAAAAAATGAACCTGTTTTTCATACCCAGCCAATGGTGAAAAGCCAGGGGATGATTCTGCCAGAAGGGCCGCATGAGGCCAGGCCGGGCACCCCCGGGAGCTCTGATGGGCCGGTTTCTCACCCCTTTGCCAGGTACCAAGGAGATGATGACACCTTGCCCACACCCCCTTGCAGCAGGGCTGCCCCAGGAGAGCCAGGAGACCCCCACCTCTCATGCCCTTGGACGAAGGGTGGGGAAGGACCCTCCACGAGACATGTGGCATGGATTTAACCCCCGAGGCCAGGCTCCCAGCTGTCTGAAAGATGACTTGCCTCCCTGCTGCTGGGAGCTTCTGGCTGGTGCCAGCCCTGCCTGCGCCTGGCCGCTCTTCAGCAGCCACACCGGGGGTACACTCCCGCCGATGGATGTCCAGCAGACACCCCAGCTAAATTCAGCTCCTGCTCATTACAGCTGCAGGTAATTTGGGTCTGGCTAATGCATGCTCCAGACAAGGGATACCCCCTCTCATTCCAGCTCCTGCTTGCTACAGCTCTGGCTAATTGAAATCCCAGCTCTGCACTGAAGCTCCAGTGTTTTTCAGCTCCTTCTTCCAAGCTCCATCTATTTGCAAGAGTCTGGGCTTTTACAAAGTTGTAAATCAATTACTGTCATAACAAGTATTACTATTAAACGTCATAGATGCACACTGTATAAATTAGCTTGTTATGATTAATTACTTAATAACTATGCTAAGCAGTGTACAAAGAAGAGCTGGACTGAAAAGCAGAAGGGTCTGAAAAGCACACTTCCCCCCAGAGAGCACCTCAGATGTGGAGTTCAGCTTGGTGCATGCCGGCCTCCCGAACTTCGGGGTCCCACACAACCAGACCCCCACCTCCAGGGAGGCTCCACACACCCTGCTTACCCCCTGCAGCCCCCAACGCCCCCTGTACAAACAGCCAAACTGGCTTCTGCTTTTGGCCCCCAAGCCAGCTCCCTTAGTGCCCATTTCCAAGCCCAAAAACCCAGCTGCTGAGCCTGCTCTCAAGTCCCAAAAATGCAGCGCTTGAAATCTGTTCCCAAGACCAAAACCACATGACTTAGTCCCATCTGTCGGGTCCTGAAAACGCACCAGTCCAGGTGTTTCTGAGCCACAAAATCAGCCCCATGAGCCTGTTCTCGAGCCCCAGGAACAGAGGACCCGGTCTCCATTCTGGGCCCCAAACCAGCTCACCCTGTATACTTCGTGACCCCCTCTGCAGTCCCTATGTGCAATGTGGAGGGGTGGGGGGACTGTAGCCACCCCACAGCCCTGCACCCCCAGGGCCCCACATACAGTTTTGGGGAGAGCTTGGGAACTGCACAGGGCCTGGCCCCACACCTCTGCAAGGCAGCACCAGACTGGCAAGGCATCACTTTATGATTGCTGTTTCAGGCTTTATTTCTCCGGCATCAGCAGCACCGCCAGGCCCACACCCCAAACCCCCAGGCCGAAGCACCGCCACGAGGAGCAGGGCCCAGCCCGCCCCCAGGAACCCCCGGGCGGCAGCAGCCGGGGCCCTTCCCCGCCCGTGCGGGCACCGGGACCCGTCCGGCCGCGCAGGAGCCCCGCGGGCGGCCGCTGCCCGACCCGCGTCGGGAGCGGCAGAGGCTGCCCGGCCCCAGCGAGGAGCAGCCGGCGGCGGGATGGGGCTGCCCCTGCTCCCCGCGGCCGGACACGGGCTCGGTCCCACACCCACCCCCGACGAACCCCCGGACGGCGTTCGGCCCGGGGCCGCCCCAGGAGAGCAGAGCCGGGACCTGCTCACGGAGGCTCCGACCGGGGGGTCCCACAACCCAAGACCTGCCGAGCCCGCAGCCCCTCACCCGCCCCGGCGCAGCTCCCCCGCCAACGGCCCGGAGCCGAACGGGACTCGGCGACCCGGCCCGGCCACTACCGCCCAGGGTCGCAGCTGCTTCCAGCCCCCTGGAGCCAGAGGGCTTTCCCAGCTCAGGTCAGGTTCACTCTCCTCCAGGCACAGCACATCACCGTGAGACCAGAGCCACCAGGGAGCATCTCAGCATTGCTCCTGGAACCTGTAGTGCTGGGGACTGAATAATAGGCCCTGTAACAAAGCTGACCTCTAGATGAACCTCACAGCCAACTGTTACCCATTATTAGTATCTGCTAATTAGTAAAATCCATATTACCATTAGCATCTATTAATTAGTATCTGATCATTCATGTAATACTTATGCTCACTAGTGAAAGATGTAGCTTAGACAAAATGTAATCAGTAGTGAGGATGAAACAGCGTGAGAATGTATCCAACTTCCCTTGTTTAGCCTTGTTCAAGGCTAGAACCCACGTATTTGGCCTTGTTAGAAACTCCCTTGGTTCTCCCCGCCGAGCCCTGGCCAGGCTTTGGATGAAACCAGATGTTTCTGCTCAAAGAAAAGTGCAAGTCATTCTGACTTGCTGATTTTTGGTGTATAAGGCTGGACCCTCTTGCCGCAACTTTGGATGCCTCACCTACGGATGGACGCACCGCGTAGGATTTCCCACTTGCCGGGACAGGCTCTCCAAATCCTCGCTGCAACCGGGGCTCCCCAGCAACTGCAGATCTGGACGTTGGTAACGTATCCAAGCAGTGATGTATCTTTCTTAATCACTATTCTCCCCGTCATGTAGTAATAATTAGGTGCATTACCTTGTTTATTCTTTTTTTCTATAATTAACTGTATGTAGTAATAATTAAGGGTACTGTTTTGTATTTTCCTTATTGCTGATTTTCTATATTACTTGGTTATATCCTTTAATTATTAACAGTAAATTAAGCCTACTCTTCTCACTCTGGTGTCTGCATTTAATTGGCATTCTCGATCAGCAAAACAGCACCCCAACACAGAAATCATCCCAGTGATTGACCCCATTAATTCTTTATATTGTCTAATATAGCAGCGGTACATCATGCTCACTGCTTTCACGAGGAGTGTCTGTAAGAACAGGCACCACCTTCTCTGCCAGAGGAAAAGGCAAATGGCACTTCTCTCATGAGGCAGAAATACCTCAGATCTTGTGTTCATCACCTTGGTTGATCAACATTTTCTTTTGTCTTTAAGATGGGCTCACAGCTGTGGCACCTCATTTGTAAAAAAAAAAAAAAAAAAAGTGTTACACTTATCCCTTTTCATGTTTCAGATCCCATTCATTCCCTTCCCTGTTTTACACAGCTTGAGACAACCAGAGTGGCTGAAGCGAAGCTGAGCATCACAGGCTCTGCAGGGCTAGCACAGACAACGACCTCTGTGTGACAGAAGGCAGATGGGAGCAGCTAAGGCAGTGACTGACAGTGATTTACGTTACCTCTCTGCAGATGTCCTGGGTTGCGATGGGGCCTATGAATGGCATCTTCATTCCTGTACTTCAGTCTGCTGCCTAGCTCATATTTTTCAACAAGTTTTCTCCAGTCCCCTGTCCTGGATCTTATCCACATTGTTCTGTTTCTTTTGAAACACATAAACCTGATACTTTAACTGAAGTTAGCAGTTCTTGTATTTATCCAACATTTCTCAACATTCTCTTATTTTTCATAGAATCATAGGACCATTTGGGTTGGAAGGGACCTTAAAGATCACCTAGTTCCAACCCCCCTGCCATGGGCAGGGACACCTTCCACTAGACCAGGTTTCTCAAAGCCCCGTCCAACCTGGCCTTGAACACTTCCAGGGAGGGGGCAGCCACAGCTTCTCTGGGCAACCTGTGCCAGTGCCTCACCACCCTCACAGTGAAAAATTTCTTTCTTATATCTAATATAAATGTACACTATTTTAGTTTAAAGCCATTACCCCTCATCCTATCACTACACGCCCTTGTAAAAAGCCCCTCCCCATCTTTCCTGTAGCCCCCTTTAGGTAATGGAAGGCTGTTATAAGGTGTCCCTGGAGCCTTCTCTTCTCCAGGCTGAACAACCCCAACTCTCTCAGCCTGTCTTCATAAGGGAGATGCTTCAGCCCCCTGATCATCTTCGTGGCCTCCTCTGGACCCACTCAAGCAGGTCCATGTCCTTCTGTTGGGGGCCCCAGAGCTGGACACAGTACTCCAGGTGGGGTCTCATGAGAGCAGAGGGGGACAACCACCTCCCTTGACCCAATGGTCATGCTTCTTTTGATGCAGCCCAGGATATGGTTGGCTTTCTGGGCTGCAAATGCACATTGCCGGGTAGTGTTGACCTTATCAACCACCACCCCCAAGTCTTTCTCCACAGGGCTGCTCTCAATCCACTCATGGCCCAGCCTGTATTTGCATTTGGGATTGCCTCAATCCATGTGCAGGACCTTGCACTTGGCCTTGTTGAACTTCATGGGGTTCACACAGGCCCACCTCTCAAGCCTGCCCAGGTCCCTCTGAATGTCATCCCTTCCCTCCAGCGTGTCGACCGCAGCACACAGCTTGGTGTTGTTGGCAAACTTGCTGAGGGTGCACTCAATCCCACTGTCCATGTCACCAACAAAGTTGTTAAACAGCACTGGCCCCAACACTGACCCCTGAGGAACACCACTCGTCACTGCTCTCCCCTTGGACATCAAGCTGTTATCTGCAACTCTTGAGTGCGACCATCCAGCCAATTCCTTATCCATGGAAGGAAATGTCTGGTGAGTGCTCTGAAGCAGGGGGGCGGACATGTTGTGCTCTGGGGGCATCTGGAGCTGCTCTATCGTCTTTCTAAATCCTCCTGCCAGCCCAGGACCACTGAGAATGGAAAAAAGCACCTCCTGTCTGTCAGTGCTCAAACAAGGGAAAGAATTTAATTTTCCAGTTTCCCTCTGCACATCTGCTCCCTCACAGCAGTATCAAATAAAGCACAGGAAAAAAACTAACCATCTTGCCAAAGTACAGAAATGCACACCTGACAAGCACAGATTTAGAAGCATCACCTTGGGAAATCAAGATGAAAGAACTTGGTCCTTTCCTTTCAACCCGTGTTTCTGCAGCTGGCTGCCACCCCCACCAACCCAGCTTGCCTTTGCTCAGTGGCATTTCCCCCGCCTCATCTTATGCCAGGCATGGCATCTCCTTATTATATATTCTTATGGCATCCCCTGCTGACCCTTGCTCAGGCTTGTGACAAAGTCTGTTCCACTCCTCCCTGCTCCTCCTGCAGGTGCAGAACGCCACAGCACAGGACGTACCTGCCCTTTCTGTTACATCTGTTAAGGAATCCCCTGGAGTCTGCTTTTTGCCTTATCCATGTCCTATTTTAAGGCACGTTATGAAGATACTGATACCTGAGGCAGTTGGGCTGCTAGAGCTACCCCACAGCAGCGTCAGTCTGCTTCATAAATGGAGGAAAATATGTTCTAGTTGAACCTCAAGTGACATGGCTTAAACTAATCCCTTTTACCGTGCCACTGGAAGGTGCCTCAATCACGTACAATGATCTGACAATAGTAAACAAAGGAGGAAGCTTTAGTACTTTGCTGTCATTGGCCAGTATACCTCCTTCTAATAAAGCCACAATTCTGTTCCAGTTTGCTGCCTTCAACAGTTAAAAATGGAAATGCTGGACAACATAGTCCAGATCGCAAATCTAGCCTTCTCTTCTCTGAACTTTTTCTTCCTCGCTTTACCTCTTTATAACGTTTGTCTTTTGCTTCAACTTCCTGGATGCATCTTGGCATTTGGTAGCTAGAGCACAGGGCAGTGTGCTCTTAATGAAGTTCATCACAGATACATCTGTATGGCAAAGGACAACTTAACCCACACATCAATGTGCCAAATGCATTTAATTCACACAAAAGAGGGACTACTGTGTCACTGTGTACAGCTCTACCAAAGGCCTATGATGACATCTGAAATTCAGAGATCAGGTAGACAGCATGTATGTTACCTGGCCAAGTCCAAAGAACATGAAATAAGCCAGAATTGTGTCTCAAACTTGGACATCTCAGAATCACAGAATCGTCTAGGTTGGAAAGGACCTTGAAGATCATCTAGTCCAACCATTAACCAACTACACCATATCGCTCAGCTCTATGTTGACCCGACTCTTAAACACTTCCAGGGATGGGGACTCCACCACCTCCCTGGGCAGCCCATTCCAACGCCTAACAACCCGTTCTGTAAAGAAATGCTTCCTAATATCTAGTCTAAACCTTCCCTGGCGCAACTTGAGGCCATTCCCTCTTGTTTTATCACTCATTACTTGGTTAAAGAGGCTCATCCTCAGCTCTCTGCAACTTCCTTTCAGGTAGCTGTAGAGGGCAATGAGGTCTCCCCTCAGCCTCCTCTTCTCCAGACTAAACAACCCCAGTTCCCTCAGCCGCTCCTCGTATGACATGTGCTCCAGACCCTTCACCAGCTTCGTTGCCCTTCTCTGGACACGCTCGAGTAATTCAATGTCCTTTTTGTAGTGAGGGGCCCAAAACTGAACACAGGAATCGAGGTGCAGCCTCACCAGTGCCGAGTACAGGGGTAAGATCACTTCCCTGTCCCTGCTGGCCACGCTATTTCTGATACAGGCCAGGATGCCATTGGCCTTCTTGGCCACCTGGGCACACTGCTGGCTCATGTTCAGCCGGCTGTTAATCAACACCCCCAGGTCCCTCTCTGACTGGCAGCTCTCCAGCCACTCCTCCCCAAGCCTGTAGCGCTGCTGGGGGTTGTTGTGACCCAAGTGCAGCACCTGGCATTTGGCCTTATTGAAACTCCTACAGTTGGCCTGAGCCCATCGCTCCAGCCTGTCCAGGTCTCTCTGCAGAGCCTCCCTACCCTCGAGCAGATCAACACTCCCACCCAGCTTGGTGTCATCTGCAGACTTACTGAGGGTGCACTTGATCCCCTCATCTAGATCATCAATAAAGATGTTAAACAAGAGTGGCCCCAAAACCGAGCCCTGGGGGACACCATTTGTGACCGGCTTCCAACTGGATTTAACTCCGTTCACCACAACTCTTTGGGCCCAGCCATCCAGCCAGTTTTTTACCCAGCAAAGCGTGCGATCATCCAAGCCTCAAGCAGCCAGTTTCGCCAGGAGAATGCTGTGGGAAACGGTGTCAAAGGCCTTGCTAAAGTCAAGGTAAACTACACCCACAGCCTTTCCCTCATCCAATAAGCAGGTCACTCTGTCGTAGAAGGAGATCAGGTTTGTCAAGCAGGACCTGCCTTTCATAAACCCATGCTGACTGGGCCTGATCCCCTGGTTGTCCTGCATGTGTTGTAAGATGGTACTCTGGATGAGCTGCTCCATCAGCTTCCTGGGTACCGAAGTCAAGCTGACAGGCCTGTAATTTCCTGGATCATCCTTCTTATAGATGGGCGTCACATTGGCCAATTTCCAATCTGTCGGGACCTCCCCGGTCAGCCAGAACTGCTGGTAAATGATGGAAAGCGGCTTGGTGAGCACCCCAGCCAGCTCCTTCAGCACCCTTGGGTGTATCCCATCCGGTCCCATAGACTTGTGTGTGTCTATGTGATGTAGCAGGTCACTGACTCTCTCCTGGAATGCGGGGGGATCGTTCTCCCAGTCTCTATCATCTGACTGAGGGGGCTGGATTCCCTCAATACAACTAGTCTTGTTATTAAAGACTGAGGCAAAGAAGGCATTAAGTACCTCAGCCTTCCCCTCATCACTTGCTACCAAGCTTCCTTCAGTATCTAGCCGGGGATGGAGACTCTCCCTGGTCTTTCTTTTGCTATTGACATAGAAACATTTCTTGTTATTTTTGATTGCTGAAGCCAGATTAATTTCCAGCTGGGCTTTGGACCTCCTGATTTCTGCCCTGCATAGCCTCACAGCCTCTTTGTAATCACTGTGAGTGGCTAGCCCCTTCCTCCAAAGGCTGTAAACTCTCCTTTTCTCCTTGAGTTGCAGCCAAAGCTCCCTGTTCAGCCAGGGTGGTCTTCTCTGCCACCTGCTCCTCTTAGAGCACCTGGGGACCGGCTGCTCCTGAGCCATAAACACTTCCTTCTTAAAGAGCGCCCAGCCTTCCTGGACCCCTATACCCTTCAGGACCATCTCCCAAGGGATCCTGTCAAGCTGGTGCCTAAACAAGACAAAGTCAGCCCTTTGGAAGTCCAGGATGTCAGTCCTGCTTAGCCCTTTCCTGGCCTCTCCAAGAATAGAGAACTCTATTATTTCATGATGGCTGTGCCTTAGTCGTCCTCCAACTGCCACATCATCCACCAGTCCTTCTCTGTTCACAAAGAGGAGATCCAGCAGGGCACCTTCTCTGGTTGGTTCTCTCACCAGCTGCGTTAGGAAGTTGTCCCACACACATTCCAGGAATCTTCGGGACTGGTCACGCTCTGCTGTGTTGTATTTCCAGCAGATGTCTGGGAAGTTGAAGTCCTCCACAAGAACAAGGGCAAGTGATCGTGAGATTTCTCCTAAGTGCCTATAGAATATTTCATCCACCTCTCTGTCCTGGTTGAGTGGCCTATAGTAGACTCCTACTACAACATCTGCCCTGTTGGCCTTCCCCCTGATTCTAACACAAAGACACTCCACCGTGTCTTCACTGCACTTGTATTCAAGGCAATCATAACAGTCCCTAACATACAGTGCTACCCCACCGCCTCTCCTACCTTGTCTATCCCTTCTAAAGAGCTTGTAGCCATCAACTGGCGCACTCCAGTCATGGGAGGCATCCCACCATGTTTCTGTGATAGCCACAACATCATAATTTTCCTGTTTCATCATGGCTTCAAGCTCCTCCTCTTTGTCACCCATGCTGTGTGCATTGGTATACATGCACTTCAGATGGGCTGGTGTTTTGCCCCCTTCCCCCTTCAAATTTAGTTTACAGCTCTGTCAATGAGCCCAGCTAACTCCTGCCCCAAGATCCTCTTCCCGTTCTGGGACAAGTGCATCCCATCTAACGCCCAGAGGTCTGGTGCCCTGTATACCAACCCATGATCAATAAAACCAAAGCCCTGACGGTGACACCAGTCTTGAAGCCACGAATTCATCTGCTGTGTTCTTCGGTGTTCATCCTCATCCATCCCCCCAACTGGAGGGATGGAGGAGAACACAACCTGTGCCCCCGACCCCTTGATCAGTTTCCCCAAGGCCCTGAGATCTCTCTTCATTGATTTAGTACTTCTCCTGCTAATGTCGTCGCTACCTACCTGAAAAACCAGAAGAGGGTAATAGTCCTTGGGTTTGACTAGAGAGGGGAGTCTTCTTGTGAGGTCCTTGACGCAGGCCCCAGGGAGGCAGCACTCATCTCACTCCTGTCTCCACACCTCAGCACCAGGCATGGCTCTCAGGAGCACTGGCACTTGTCAAAGCCTGTGACTGGCAGTTCCAGAAGAATTTGATTCATTTCTCAGTACTGCAAATACCAAAATATATTCTGAAGTGTCCCAGCCTAAGGACAGAAGGCCTACCTCACATTGCCAAGTCTCAGGCAAAGAAGTTTCCATTTATAAAGAGCTATTTTCATTACACACACTTGTTAGGTACCATTTCTGCCACCCTGCCCTTGTTCCTACAAGGCCATTAACTCTCTCCTGGCTCCCTGACAGCTGCCTGCCTGTGCACATGTTCAACCCAAGGGCTGGGCAGGTCCTGCCTTGCCAACTGCTGGCACAGATGCTTTTAACTCAGCACTGCCATCCCTTCCTACCCCCTACTAGCTCTCAGTAGGTGCATGCAGCAGAACTATCGTGCAATTACAATACCCTCATATGTTTACAACTCCCTGAGCCTGTAATACCTCCTCTGTCTGGTACAAGACAGGGCTGTGAACAGCCAACAAACCTCTCGTGTTGGGCAGTTTCCCTGCAGCTGGGCTGGGAATTCACACACTGCAAACTCTGTGGTGGAGCTGGGCAGGTCTGTTCAGCCTGCTCTGCAGGCACTGCTGCCTTCATTCACCTCCAGAAGCCACCTGGTACTTCCTCCTCTCACAGGAGGTCCCTTTTGCCTCTTCCTTGTTATTACCACTCATCTCTCTAGCCAGGTGCCTGTCCAACTAGCGAAGGCCCTCACCTCAGTTACCATCTCCTTCAGGTCCTTCCCACAGCCCTTGCACAGTGGTTCACTGTGTAGGCTATTTCCAACACCAATTTTTGGCAGTGGCTGCTGAACTGAATGAAGGCATTTTAACTCCCGGAATGGATCAGAGATATCCTAACCAGCAATGCCTTCAGCACTTCAAAATGTTCACATGAAAAGTGCTCCAGGATTCCAAGTTTTTATCACTATTGTCATCACATAGTTACAGTCCACCTGAGACAGAGCAGACATCTTCCTGTGTCAGTCCCTGGACATGGCATACATGGGTGCCATGACTGCTTGAAAAAACAGCCTTTCTCCAGGGTTGCACTGGCTGTCAGGCTGTTTACTCCAGTCTGAGCTGTACAGGACTTGTCTGCAGATCCACACTGTGCCTACAACAGGGTGCACAGGCTGCTGCCATGCTTTCCTTGTGCTCTTGGCCACAACCCTCTCTGTAGAGTCACTCAAGAGCAAATTGCAAGCAGCTAACAAGTGCTGGGGCAGTTAACAGCTCTCTGCCAAGGAGACACAGTCTTTGCTAACAAAGTCACACCAACATTTACACCAACGGGGCACAGTTCTGCACAGGCGAGGCAAGTGGTCCAAGGAAATGAACGGGTTTGATGTTCATCATATTGACTAAGTACAGGGTCTTAACCCGGGCCAGGATCTGTGAAAACTGAAGAAGAGTTGTGTCACTTAGATGGCTACTGGCACAAACACTCATTGAAACCAGCTGTCTTTGAGCCTGTGTGCTTTCAGCAGGAGCCAGGCATTCACTTCATGCTAGGCTAACTCTTGCCCTGCCTGAAGGCTTCCTGCCCTACCTGCTCCCAGAGGGGAGCTGGCCTGGGACCCCGCAGGCTGGTCCTTAACAGACAGAAAGGCCCCACCAACTTGCTACCAAGGCATAAGCCTGGGGAGACACACACTGCTCTGCCACTGTCTCAGCAGTGGAGAAACTCTGCCAGCTCCTGAGCATCCACCCACATCCCTGGAGCCGAGAGACCACCCATAACCCCACGGGACAAGCTACCTCAGCTGCTTGACTGCAGAGAGTGGCTTCCTCCCATGCCAGGGAGCACATACCCCTCTTTCCTCATGCCTGTAATTCCCACAGGCGAAGCAGCCCCTTCCAGGCCACCTGCTTCAGCCCCTGTGCTCTTCTAGCAGACCCCTCCTCTGCCTCCCCACCCAGCTGCCTGAAAACACCCTGTTCCCAGTCCCCTTTGAAACACAACACATGGGGCTTGAGGAACCACAACTCTTTCTGAGAGCAAAGATTAACAGCTTTTCAGTAAGACAGGAGAGAGTGATACCCTCTAACACACCTTGATTGAGAGAAACCAGGCTAAAGGGTTTCTGAGGGCAGCCTAAGAAACTCAGCACACAAAGTAGTAAGATGTACTGTCCAAGGAGAGAATTTATTCCCATAACCCTTTGAGAAATACACTACACCACTGACCCCCAGGCACACACTATGTAACAATGAAAACAGAGATCACTTGTTTCCAAGGAGCTGCAACAGGTGGATCACCTTTCTTTATTGTTTTCTTTCTTGTTCAAGCTGTTCAGCTTCACCACTGTGCAGAAAGTATCTGCCTAGATTTACATGGACAACCAGAAACAGTCATACCACCTAGCGAGAAGTTCACAGTACACATATATCACATTAGGAGCTAAAGCATTTGTTACATAGTCACAACCACACACAACAAGGGCTTTCCAACACAAAAGGCCTAGAACATTTATACGTTAACACAAAAGCACAAGGGTCTCTGTAACCCTGCACAAACCTCCCCATACCAACATACACACACTTTCAGAAATTATCTGCCAAAAAATGCTGAAGTGAGCCGTTTGCCAGAGTCACGAGAGACATACCACATAACACAACAAGGCACATGAGGTGTGCTGAGCGTCCTAAAGCAGAGAACGCCTTCCCTCTCCTCCACCAAGATTTTTCAGATTATATATCTGCCATCTCTCCACACAAAATCTACCTGCCCAAAAGGTTTTCAAATGGCCTGAAGCACCGCACACCAAAGCGATCAGGGAGAGACCCGGATTTGTCAGGTGCTTAGGGCGAAACCAGCCTATTCTCCCAACAGCGGCACAGGAACAAACCGGCGCCCTCGCACTCGCTGCTACCCTTTAAGCAAAGTAAGGGACAGCTCCTGCCAGCGGATGCCGAAACTGCGCCTGGGACCCGTCGCCCCAGGGCCCGGGCTCACTGTACGCAGCCTCCGGCCCGTGGCCACAGCGGCGCTGCTCCCCGGGGAGGCTGCCACAGGCGAGGGTCGGGCACCGCGAGCCCTCCAGGCGTCCCCAGGGGCTGACGCCCAGAGCCGCCCTAGCTGCTGAGGGGGCGGCCGCCTCCCGCCGCCGCCGCCTCGGCGCTTCCAGCCCAGCCCTGACGAAGCTCCGTCAGCCGCAGCAGCGAGGGGCGGGCACCCGAGACGGGACCGCAGAGACGCCTCACGACCAGGCGCCCTCACGCAGCGGCACTTCAAGCGGCGCCGACGCCCCCCACGCGCGGGGCGGCCGTTAAACGGCGGCGCGAAGGCCGCCCCCGCCCCCAGCCGCGCGGGACCGCCCGCGCCAGCCGCGGAACGGCGGCGCCCCCTGCTGGTCCCTTCTGGACACGGGGCTCGCGCGCCCCCTGCTGGCCCAGACCGACGCGTTTTCCACCTCCAAGTACCAGCGGAGTTTTTTAAACCGCAGGAATGAGATGGATTCCCCACAGCCAGCGATTAGACGTGTGCATCTTTTAGAGCACTGGCTGTTTGCGAAGCAACTGTACGTCTTCTTTAGCTCACATTTTAGACAAATAAACTTCCAGTGCATCACAGGCGCTTCGTACCGTCACGTTCCCTACAGCAGCCCAGATTCTTCGCCCTGCGTTGTATTTGTTGTCCCCATGATGCCGATGGGACTGAGACAGAAGAAGTCATCGTGAGGACAGAGCCACTGTCTTGCAGGTGAGTTGCTTCCCTGGATGCTCCACTGACAAATGGTGATTTCCCCACTGAATCTTTTCTCAAATATTTTCCTGTTTCTGCAGGCCCCACACACTTTGGTTCATTTCATTTCCAGGCTGTATGCACAGGACTGAAAATAGAAATAGAAAGATTTTCCAGAAATAGAAGCAGAAGCAGATTCAGTCCAGTCTAAACATTCTCTGAACTAAAGCAAACTGTCTTGAATAGATAGCTGTACTTTAAACAGCACCTCAGAAACAGAAGTTCCCTTAAAAAAAGGGAAAACAAGGCATTCGGGCTAAGGGGGTGAAGTGTGCTGGAGGTGGTGGGAGGTTGCAAAGAAACAGGTAAGATGATTAGACTGTGCTCAGTATTGTAAAGCACGCTATTATTTTTAATTTTGAGGTCAGTAGAAAATAGATTCTGACATTAATTTCTTGTGTGCTGTGTGAGTTCTCAGCATTCCTATGCACCATCTTACCTTTGTGTCATGTCGGCTTTGCTTTTCTTTCATAGCTGAGAAATCCTGTTCTAACTGCACTCCCCCCAACGTCATTGCTCTCTAGCAAACCCAGTTCTAACAGTGCCTTTGTTTTTTTTCCCTTTTCTTTTTCTCTTTTTTTTCTTTTTGGTGTGTGCGTGTGCAGGGAAAAGCCGGTACATCTGCCACTAGAGAACACACCTCGGGAGGAAAGAGAGATGGCGAAGGTTCCTGAGAGAGGACTGAGCTGAGTAGCCATCCGCCTGGGCTGCATAGACCACAGTGCCTTTCCTCAACTCCCACATCAGAGCAGAGATGCGGGTGAGGGCAAGAGCAGCAGCAGAGTGAGAGAGAAAATTCCCAGGTGCATGCTTTTTACATCTAGTTTTTAGTGCAAGAGACGAATTTTCACCACATCCTTGCAGCTGTCCCTTCGGGACTCATGGAAAAGCAGGAGGTTGGCCACCCAGTGCAGCCTGCCTCTGGTCCCCTAAATTGTACTGGCCAGTTGCTACCCTGATCTGGCTCGTATCCCTGCAAAGAGCTCGGGATTTCTGTTGTCTCTCCCTGCCAGCCATAGACCCTGACTGCATTCATCAGAGCAGTTCTTGAATAACATCCCACATCCTTCCCCACAGAACTGATGACCCTTTTTCAGACTGCACCCTCATTTCTCAGCTTGTTGGCCATTCATTTATCAGTGCCAGCACTGATCCTGACTCCACCTCACCTCCTCTCCCCCTGTGAGCACCCAACAGTAGCTAAATGTCTTCTCAAGTATGTCTGGAAGAAACACACAAGTAACCCAGCACAGGCTCTCTGGAAGCATCTTATTTCCATTGTTTTCCTTTCCTGACATGAATAGATGGCTTAGGAAAAAGCTTCTCTTCCTACGGCCCCTCTGTATTTGATATGAAGCTTATCATTCTTTAGGAATTGCTGACTATGGAAACACCTGGACTGTCTTTGAAAGAGGTAAGGGTATCTTTGCACAGCAAGTTTCTCTTCTATGGGGCTCGCTGAGGACTGAGTAATCAGAAAGAAAGTAGCTGAATTGTTTCAGCTAATAATATTTATTTGAAAAATTGCATGCAAACTAGTGACAATCAGCATGGTATAAAGTTGCCTGAATCACCTGTTAATCAGAATCATCTGCCAATAAAAAGGGGAAGTAGTATCCTCAGTGCCCCAAAGGTTTGAATTCCTACATAAAGGGGTATGGGTGTTATAACACATAAGCCTGTAAGTTTTTTCTATTGAATGAGAGGAAACAGCTGCCCTGACACATAAAGACACTCTGTGATTGCAGGCAGGTTGGATTCAGTCAGATGCAGATGGTGTGTTTCTCTGTGCAACAGGGTCAGTCTCTCCTCCCAGGCTAATAGCTGCTCTCCCACTGGAGAGGCCAGCAGGGTCCTGGCAATTTGCTCTTGACTGGGGGAAGCAGCACCAAGCAGATGGGCAGCTGTGCTCGGCAGCAGCTGAAATGGGGATGGGTTTGGTTTCAGGTACACCTCTCCTCCATGATTTTTGCCTAGATTTTGGGGTACTATGAGGAAATCTTGCCTCCCTTATTCCCAGATTAGTCCCCAGCTTTCAAGACTAAGGTCAGGTCTTCATCCTGGAAAGGAAATGGACGGGCTTCTCTGTCCATAAACTGCCAACAACATCTAAAGGTAGCTCAGGATTTGACAGGTCTCATTTGCAATGAAAAGCAGCTGAGGTCCCCTTCTCCTTCCACTACACAACAACCTCTCTCCAAACAGACACAGCTTTCCCCTGCTGTGGTCCTCAAGGACCTTGCAGTGGAGTGGAGAGAAGAATTTTTCTTGTTATGTGACAAAGTGGGAGCTGAGGTCCAAGAGATTTAAGCTTCTTAGTACTTTTTGAAGGCCCTCTGGAAAGCTGTGCATAGCTTTGGGTTTAGACATCTCTGACAGTTCGACAATTTGACTTCCTCAAGATTATGCAGAAAGTGTGGGAAAGAAGAGACAATTAAAGGCAGCCTTCTCAGCTGTAGCGTAGCGTGCTGCCCTAAATTCACCCTCCCTTCCCCTTTTTTGCAAGGCAGTACAAGACTGGTGGTGTGTATCTCGAGTTCCCTGTGCTTGAATGTTGTAGCACAGTTATTTTGCTTCCTGGCATGGGTTTGAGCATTTCTGATGGACTTCTTTACTTCTTGATCTAGAGCTGAAAAAGCAGGAGTAAATCGAGAGATACAGACAGACGCTCACACCTCAATATGCCCATTACCAAACACTGTTTCCCAGTTCCATTTCTCACTGCTGAAGCGTATGCATGTCTGTGCTCAGATTGATGGTTCCTATCAATGTGGTGTTCCTTAAGTGTGTGAGATCTGTTGAAGTGAAAGACCAAGGAAAATAGATTTGCACCACATTAGGATTAACATAATTTGCATGTGGTGCAGTTTCAGGGAGAGAGGGGAGGCAGTGCTAAAGAGGTACAATGCAGCGTGCGTAAAACGAGGTAATTCCTCCCAAAGGCGGAAAGCAAGAAGGTTGTGCAGAGAGCAGATGTGAAAATGCGAAATTAATGACAGAAATTTGACATTGTGGAAAGCTTAAAAAAAAAAATTCTAAATTAGATCCAGCGCTCTGCTTCCTATGATGTTTCAAAATCCCTTGGAAATCAGGATAACCTGGGGCTTGCTAAAAAGGCTCATTTATGAGAACGGGATTCTCTGGTCTGTGTTGCAGAAAGGGAACCTCAAAGTGAAATAAGCTGAAAAGAAGGAAGCATCTTTCCATAAAGAACTCAATGAAAATTCCATGTGGCAAGGAAATATGTGGAGTTTTTTTGTGTGTGCAAGCTTTGTACATCAAAGTCCTATTTCTCCGCATCCTTTAAAACACATGTGACCTCCTCACATGAGGTAAGATCTAAATTCAAGCTTTCTGGGAAAAGATTGTTTCTCTTGAAAATGAGCATATAAAATCCTGAGCTTTGCCCAAAAGGAGGGAGTTAGTGGTTTTGTATGGAAAGTTTGATTTGTGAATGATTAGCAGTAAGCAACCCCTACTCGGGTGCTCTCACATGCAACTGTGTTTTCTTGTTCTGTGTAGCAGTGGAGTTCATGTTTACCAGGGGCTGTAAGCCTCTCTTTGTTAATAGCTAACTAACATCCCTCTAAGAGGCAGTGATCAAAACACAGGGTAAGCCTGGAACAGCTCCCCGAGCTGCAGAAGAGCAAAGTGCATGTGTAAAGCTCAGGCAAGTGCTAATCCTCAAGGCCCTGAGCACCTCTTTAAGTGCAGCTCAGAGGTTGGGAAAGCGAGGAAAGATGTGCAGGACCGCCGTGCCCAAGACAGGCTCTCCTCTGGGCTGATGTTGCAAGCCCCTGTATCCGTAATTGTGCACAGCCACGACCTGCCTTCCTCGATTTGTTATGTCCCTGTGGCTTGGGAACCTGGGTCACCTCCAGGCGAGAGGGCAGGGTGTTACTCCAAGACCCAATGCAAAGTTACTCGCTGGGTTGGGCCGGCAGGGAAACGATCAAACAGTCAAAAGCATCCAAAAAGCCCTCGGGAGTCAGAATCCACTCTTGTAATCAAGAGGCAAGAGATTATTTCAAGCAGGAGTGCTCCTGCTGTGGTAAGTGATGCCATACCTGGAGGGCAGATACCTGCCCACTGGTACCTCTGGGCCTCGCATCAGGTCCAGTAACCTTGGTAGCTTCTTACTGTCATATTAGCTAACCTTTAACTGACTCCATAGCACCCACTCCCCAGCCACTCTGTACTTTGCTCTATGAAGACAATCTCTGTTTGAATGGCCTTTGCAAACAAGCACTTGAGATGGATGCATTTCCAGAGTGCTGACCACAGAAAGCAGTGAAAAGTTTAATGTTCTGGGAAAGACCTGAATACCCCACAGAAAAAGCGGATTTTCATGTAAAAAGTTATTTTATTTTATATTTTTTCCAGAGTTCCTAGTGAAATTCTCCCATTATTGTAGGGAAAAAAATACAAATCAGGCAAGCTTATACATCAGTAGTGAAACATGCCCTTCACAGTGTGGCTGCGACCTGTCCTCATGAACTTGACTACAGTCCTAGCATTTCATCTTTGCAACGACAGAGAAAATTGTATTGTTTAAAGAGCACTGTGATAAAGAAGAAAACATTAAGAGGACAAGATGGCCACAGATATTAAATAAATTAAAAGCATCTGTTAAAGTTTCTTTCCATATACAAAATATCTTTTCTTTTTTTGGGGTGATTTTAATTTTTTTAAATTGACATCATCTGTACAAAGTTTAACCTTTCAACAGAAATCATCTAAAAAGGCTGTTTTCACAAGAATTGGGTTGCTAAAGAAAACATCCTGCAAACTGCTGAGCCTCTCCTCAGAGATGAGCATGCAAAGCTTTTGGGCCAGCCCTGCAGTGGAGCACAGTGATTTGCAATGCCAGGGCTGCTCGGCACCTCATGAAAGGTGCCCGCCCTGCTCCTTGCAAGTTCAGGGCCCCCAGACAAAGCAAAAAACCAGCCTGCCTTGTGACCCTGTTCAGGGAACAGCACCATTGGTTCTAGCAGGCAATTCTTCTGGGTCAAGGTACGGCACTGCAGGATAAGCAAGTTTTATTTTGCACTCTGTATTTTGCACACTTACCGTGAGATTCCCTATTCAGTCTCCAAGAGTGAGATTTTCAAGAGCTTTCTGCAGCAGCCTCCTCACAGTCTGCTCCTCACTGGGGACTTTGCTCCCAGAAGAGCCTACCTGAAGAGAGAGCTTGCGTAGCTCGAGGCATTCTCCTGCCCATCTTTTGAGCCAGCCATAAAATAATGCACGGGCATCAGATACCACATAATTAGATGGAAAGCAGAGCCACTTATCAATTAATAGTATTACAAAAACCAGAACAGGTAGGTAAAGCTCCCTGTGCTGATCTGAGATTAAAATGGTGATTAATAATGAGTTGGAAACTATTTTGAGGTCCCTACTAATACAAAGTTATATACAGAAATCATTGCCTTGGTGATTAATACATTACTGATGCCAGACATGGCTTTATACAGAAAGTTTTGCTTACAGATTCAAATGTAAAACAAGTCGTGGGCATAAAATGTCTCACTTCTATACAGTTAACTGAAAAGAACACTCTCAGCAGAGTTGGAAGAGCCAGATCACATTTTGCCTGGAAGACTGCACCTATTCTACATGATACGGTTCATAACAATGTCCGGTTGTAGCCCACTGAAAACCAAGCTTAACATATTCACGTTCATTTTCAGGTGATGGTTTTAAGGTCATTTCCAGGCTGTCTCATCACAGCACTGGAAAGCATTGCCTATAGCCTTGAACTCAGCTTCAGTCCCAAAGAGTGACTCAGAGCACGGCTGCCCCAGATGGCTGTACTGGGAAAACACCTATATTTTGTTAGTGCCTCTGCTCTGCAGCACAAAAGTTGGGAAGCTTGGCTGCCAACACCCTATTCTGATCTCAGTAACTCTCCTACCACCCAAGGAGAGGGCCAGGGCACATCTGACATCTGCATTTTCCTCTGAGGAGCCCTGTTCCCGGTACTGCCTGTGCCAGACACCAGTCACACACTGAGCTGGGCTCAGCTCAGTCCTGACCTTCTGCTCAAGAACCAGCTGCTCCAATTCATCCCGAGCAAGCAGGGGGCTGGGGTTCAGCAACTCCTCACCTTGTGGGGTCCCCATTCCCCCAGCGTTTTCCTGGGGGACTGACTGCCCTTCTCCAAGGCGGCAGTCTCATTTGCAGTAGGGGGGAGTTAGAAAGCTGTGAGGTACTTTCTCCTCCATGCTGTTTGAGGTGGTGTAGTCTGGTGCTATTCTAAGGGAGGTACATGCTGTAATCCTAGCACAGGGCGATGCGGTGAGAAATCCAGCCCTCAGGGGCTACTGAGCAGCTCCCACCTTTCTACTCAGGACAAGAGATGTGCACCTCGAGTCTCAAAAACACTGTGAAGGAAATTATTTTGGCGGTAAGAGTGGTACTCATCACCAGCCAGTTCACCTTGAACAAAGAAATGGGATGTACTGGCACAAAGCCATGGTTGCCTTGCCAAGCTCTATGAAATCTATTTTGCCACAAGTTCTCTACAAATTGGAGATTAGATTTAGCTAGGTTTATTGTTTGAGGTTCTGTGTTTTTTAATAGTAGCCATTGTCACACTGAATTGTATAAATGATGGACTTACCTGTGCAGCTCTTACAAAAGACAACTATCGGAAACCACTGCATCTGTTTTTGCTTGTAGGGCCTGATGTCTACTGAAAATCCAAGCCAGCTCCCAGTTTAGCCAGTGGCATCCCCCATGTGTCCTAATGACACCAGGCCCTGTAGTGGACCAGGGGATGAAAAGCTGAGCCCTACAGTACGGGTAGCCTGTGCACATCACTACTTCTGCCTGTCCTTAAAGTCAAGCTGGGAGCCCACACAGCTCTGCACCAGAAAGACAGGCTCTTTTTTATTACCAAGACACATCTGTGAAAAAAGCTCTTGGTTGTCTTGGCTTGTCTTTTCAGCCAAGAGAAAAGCACAGCCTTTTTTCTCCTGTTTTTAAGTCCATCCGATTTGCACTCAGAATGTCTGACTTTTCTTCTGCATACGGAAGTGGATCAGATGAACCGTGATCTAAATGTACACAGCTTCACACTTGGTTCTGTGCTTGGGTTTGATGGAGTTCTGCTCCTATATGCTGAAGATGGCACTTGTTCTCTGGAAATGGAGACTTTTCTCTTCCAGTTCCAGGGAACAGATCCTTCAAGGCAATAGGCTGCTACAGAGCTCTTGGAATCCTAACGTACAGCAATCAGGTTGGATAGCTATGCTAATCAGCATTGCTTAATTGGAGCCAATAAACATGTATCCAGTGGCACTCCAGGAATCTGACAGCAGGAGTATGCTGTTCAAGCAGGGTAAGGAAAGGGCCGCAAGCATAACTTGCATCTGGGACTAATCGGTGTTCTTTTTTCCTTTTTTTTTTTTTTATTTAAAGTTAAACTCCTGTCAGCTTCCACTGGGACTTTGTGAAGGTAAAGAGTGATTGCTGAAAGGATCCCTAGGCTACCTATTGTACCTCCACACCTCTCACACCCTCGCACATGCACGTTTCTCAGGTTGGTAAACACAACGGCACCAGTGACCAAATACAAAGATCAATGACCAAGTGTTTAAACCAGCCTCAAATAGCTATGAAGCAGCCAAAAGGCATGTACATAGGAAAACTGTTTTCACCTTCAACATGCTGCAGAACTGCTGACTCCATAGTAGAGAACTTTCATGATGGTGGGGAATTAATTTATTCCCTATGAATATCTACCCTATTTCAGAGAGTCAGTTATGTAGGTAACTCACAGAAAAGGTTGTTTGATGTTTACTCTTAGTGCAAACTAAAACATCCCTCCCACTATTCAGAAGTGCTTTAAAAAGCATCATCCTCTACAGATCCTGCTGCTGGAAATGGAACCAGGGTTCTGTCTAAAGTACTTCTGCGAACATTTACTCTGTAACAGAACAAACTTTTTGGCAGCTCTGCCTGAGATTCATTAGATGTTTTCTTTCCTGCTTGTAGTTCTCAAATGAATTTTTAAAAGAAATCTTAAATTGACAGCATAGGTACCACAAATTTCATTTTCAGAGTAGAAGTGAACTTGAGATAGGAAAAAAAAAATCTACTATCTGATTAATGTAACAATCAAAACTCACCAACCAGAGGCAGTTTTGATCAAATAATCATAGTGAAGGCCTACAGATAAGAATTGTGCACCAAAGAATTTCACTTCAGGAATCAACTACCATGATTTAATCATAGATTATTTGCAACTATGTTCTAGAATATGTGTTGTGAACAAGTCACTCAGACACTTCACTGAGCGTGATACCTTCATACCCTTGGCCTGCTGAGTTTCCATAGTGGCATGAAAGAAAAGTCTTTGCTTTTGAGATACCACAATTATGCACACAGCAGTAGTGTGTTTTGTGTTCTTCCAACCGAAGGCACTGACATCTAAATAAGCTGAATTACGAAGAGTATGTCAATGAAAATGAATACACACATGCAGTTGGTGACATGTCATACCAAGGAGCTATATGTCTAAATTGGATTATTTAAGGCTCTTAGGATGTCGGATTTGTTCTTCTTCCTTGCTGCACTACTCAACAATCTAAGGCAGAAAGCTTACCTTTAAAATGGAGAACAGTATATTTCTAATCTCCCTACCCATTAGTCACCCTAAGAACGGAGACAAAAATTAATAGCTACTGCTGCTTCCAAAATCTGGTACAAAAATAGATCAGTATGTCCTTCTGGCAGTCTCAACAACCTTGAAGAGTCTTCTGCAGATTCCTCTTTCACCTCTTGATTTCAACAGAAACAGTCAGTCCCCATTGCCAAGACTTGTCTCTGGGTCAAATTCAGAGATGAATGAAGTTTGTATTCTCTTTACTTGGAACTGCTATTTGGAATGCATTCCATTTCCATCCTCACTGTTTGGATTTGTTTATGTTTTTTCTTTTTTTGTCCAAGGGAAATGCGTTGGCAGTGCAAACAAAAAGTAAGTATCATGAAACACCCCTCTGCCCTGCCCCCCTCCCCCCAAAATAGCAAGTGATCACCTCAGCATTTCAAAAGGGGTCTCCCAAGATGTTATCTGCATGCACAGGATTCCACTGTCATGTTGGGGTACACCTTAAGAACCACATTTTTGTTTTCGTCGAAGAATAAGATACTAAGAGAAGACATTTTGTCAGGAACACAGCAAGGCTCGGGAATGCCCGGGACGACCCCAACAGCTCTCACTATGCTCTGGATGGTGGCATGGTTGGATGGCTTCAGGGCCTGCAAGAGAAAGATACAGCAGAAGATATAACTGCACCAATGTTACAATAGACACACATACTCTAGAACAAAACTGGTTTCTTGACAAAGGGCCCTGTAGAGACTCCACAGCTGGCTAGCTCTAAAACCTGTCTTCTAGTCGACCATTTCCAGTTGTCACTGTAGCTGCCCTGAGCCAGCAGCAAGGAACGGGAATCCAATCTGGTTCTTTGGGCCACTGGCTGTGAGTGTCGCTCCACCGCTTTCAGCTCGAGCATCCTGCTGGAGACAGGGCCTCGGGCTCTCTGTGGGACGTGCCTTCCCAGGAAAATACCCAGGCAGCAGACCTTGCAGCAAGGTGTACCTATAGGTCAAAGTAGTCTCTTCTGAGTGAATTAAGTCACATGTGGGGTACAATTTAGTCATAAAACTTGTTCAGCTGGGAGGGAGGCAGTCAATGTGTTAGCAAGCTAAGTCATTAGGAGAACAAAAGAAACATAATTTGTAGGTTGGGAAGTTTGACTGGTGGCATGCAAGAGCGTCAGGAAAAACAGAAGTGGATAAAATGCATCTAGACGAGAGAACGGAAGTACTTTACACCACGATGCTAATTGTTCCACTTTACTCTCATGCAAGATTAGGTTGTTTTGTTCATTCTTCCATGCCAAATCACTTCTCATCTGTAGTATACATAATCAGTGACACTGCTGAGTAATTGAGCCCCCCAATCCCATGTCAGTTATACCTCATATTAAGGTGACATTTTTCTCCAAAGGACAAATTTTTCTGGATTTATACTCGTGTAAAGAGGAATACACTTTGTTTTGATATGAACAAAAAGCAAATCTGACCAGTGAGATAACCATATTTGTTCACAAAACCAGAATACATTACTACACTCATAAAAGTAAAAATGAACATATTCATAGAAATGAAAAAGACTAAGTTTTACCTCTGAACCCCCAAACCCTTCCCAATCCAAGTATCTGTATGAAAGATAGGTGAGCATGAAAAATGCGCAAGATGCAGTTTTTAGCCCAAGACTTGTTTTTTCAAGAGTAAAACGTTAACGATGCTTATTAGAGCTCTTCTTACACGTAGAACCTGTGAATCACACAGTTCAATATGCTCAGTCAGATGCCACTGAGAAATATATGGAACTAGATCATTCAGGCCAAATGTGCAATTGGCAGTTTTGCTGCGACGACAGATGATTTGCTTTCAGAAAAATCAGTCTTAAGGGTTAGATATCTACCTACCTGAGGTGCAAGTCTTAATGATCTTGCATGCAAAAAGCACAGGAGTAACTGTGAGATTCTGGCTCATTGTATTATTCATGTAGCATGTTAGTACATTAGTAAATGCTTCCAATTCTGCTGGCAATACACACGGATGTTTAACCTGTCCCTACTTAACAGCAACATTGCTTACAACTAATGCCAGCTGCATTTTCTTTCTTTCTCATGGAGACAGTTGTCCCTTGAATTCCAACAGAAATGGATCAGAATGGACATTTTCCATATCATGTTGTTAAAACTAGTCTCAAGAGAGAACTGGAACCATTTGACACAGAATTGAAAATGATTCACTGGGGAGCATTCAGCTATTCTTAATGTACATGTTACACATAATTTGAATGTTTTTTTCTGCTTCTTCTCATGAGGAACCTATTTCGCCTGCAGGAAGGCTGAGCAACAAACAGTGCCAATCCTGCACATCCCTTGCTTCTGTTTATCCTCTGAGATACAGAATTTCCTCAAGTATACTTAGGATTCAAGTCCCTTTTAAACACAGACACTATACAGAGCCTGGTCTTTTTCCCCTGTTGCTGTTTAAGTTTACTGTCATAGCTTATCAGATGAATAAGATGCAGGGGTGTGGTGATATTCTGTTTAAAATACAAATGCAAAGCTTGTTGCACTATCCTCATAATGGGTGTAGGTTTCCCAGCATGGTTACAAAGACATTACTCTTCATCTAGGTAGCTGATCTCTAGAAAGACATTTCTGCTTGTTTGTTTGTTTTGAATTCAAGAGTACCTATGCTCCTCAGCAGTAGCTGATAGGGATTTCAAAAATGTCTTAGATTAGTATATAATTTGGATTTCTGTATCAGTTCTGCCTGCAAAAGGAAGTGAAAGCTCTGGTAGCATCCAGGCTTGTTTCCTTACTCAGCTGCAGTGCAGCATTCTCTACAAAAATTACTGGGAGCAAACAGATCTCCTGAGTCTGCTGATCAGACATCAAAAGGTAAAACATCTATAGAGACCCCATTTCCCATTGCCAGTAGTACTGGAATTAAAAACAGGTCTCCAAATATGCCATGTTAAGGTCTCATCAGAAACCCTTCCCTTCAGATATAGAATCCATACCACTAAAATGCTGAATTGTACAGAACTGATTTTAAGTATTGCTTCAGCTATTAGTGGGAATAGCCTGGATACATTCTGTCATTGTATGATAAAAGAAGTATCTCTATTTGATATGGGTATCGTACAACACAGAACGTCCTCCATACTGACTTGCGGTCCATCTTGAATACACGGCCCCTGGCCCTTAAGGTGCACTCTTGAGGTTAATCAGCTTCAGCATAACTCTGCTTCTGCCAGTGAGAATTTAACTGCGACTGGAGTAAAATCCAAAGGCGTGTGCTTCTCAGAAAACCAAAATCCCCCTCAGAGTACTGAACTGGCATAATGCCCTGCACAAGGGGGGTGAGTTAGGCCATTGCCTGCAGGCTGCCTACACTCTGTCCACACATGGTCATGAAAAGCAGGCAGAAATTTTATGTTAGGAGGGGAGAAGCAGGGGAGGCCGAGAAGAGCAGCGGGAGGAAAAAATGCCGAGCTGACTCCAAACTGCCAGATCTGTGAATGAGTCCAGCTGTGGCTCAGGCTGCACCTGCTAAACTGCACGCATCCTTGGGAGACTTGCTGCCCTGTTGAATTTCATTAGAGATGTATTATGAGCAGGGCAAATGATGTCAGTTACGAGCTTTCATTCCTGACCTGGGAGAGGGTCCTCCTGGCCTGTATGCTCTGCGGCATTACACAAGCCCAACACATGTGGGTTTGACAGCAGTCAAACCAGCTAATTGAAATCAGGGAAAGGTTAAGGCCAGAAAATTTGGAGGTGGGAAGGGGTGGAGGGGCCGGGGGCGGGGAGAGGCACATCTGTTCTTAATTACCCAACAGGTTGTCAACTTTAGGAGCTCGCCCTCAGCAAAGGAACAGTATATACTCATAGGCACAGATTAGTTTGTTATTGCCTGATGGTTATAGTATCATTTTGCAAACACAGTCTTATTAGTAGCACCAGATACTATGCATGGCTCAAGAATAACACATGGCTCTAGAGGATGCTCGCTTCACCTCTTCATATAATTTGGCTTTTCATTCTCTTTGAAAAACAAGGTAGTTTTGGGTTTTGTGACTAACAAAGCGCACAAAAGGAACAATTTGAATTCCAACATGGACAGAAATCTACCAATTGCTTTCAGGGAACCAGACTCACAATGGATTTCAGTAACCTGCTCTCTTAATGAACTAGTTCTCTCTGCAGTACATGGCAGCAAATATTCAGCTGCACAGTGTCTAAATAACTATAATGCTCTGCTGCTATAACTCTTCACCCAGCTGCGTCTAGAGAGTTTCACACACAAAGGCTGGATTAGGCCTTTTAGTAGGAATTTGTAGAAGAAAACTAGTGTGCTGCTTATGGCCCTGCAGGCCTGTGCTACACGCTTAGTTCACGGCAATCAGACTTCCTGCTTCATGACAGCAAAGTCATTTAAACTCTGTGCGTTGCCTACCCATTTCTCCTGTTTATTTCTCACCTTTTTTCTATTATAAGCTTTTTCCAGGTGAGAGACCACTTCTGATAGTGTGTCCGTGACTACCCCAGGCAGATCAGAGGGGTGAAGAGGAGGAGGAAGAACACTCCTTTGAGTCTGCTAGACTTAGTTACCATGATAATAGTAGCCAATACCACAAGTCTACTTATTTGAGAAGATGGAGCTAAACTATGACATCTCAGAGGCGGATGCTAGTATCTCCAGGAAAGCAAAACCTGAATTTGGCAGAAAAAAATTTGGCTCTGTATGTTAGAAAATGTTTTGATGCTCAGTGTAATACTTCAGTGGAATTACCCAAAGACGGACAACTTGCAGACAAAGCTGGAACTCCTCTTTCACCCAAGCAATACCTGTTAACTACCCTTCAGCTGTGTGCACTGTTTGTACCTCCCTCTCATGCCTCAGTGTCAAACATAAGCTTAAATAAACATCAATTAAACTTCATTTTGCCTCTTCAGAACCACCAGTACTAAACTCATCTTGGGATGTTTTACTTGCAGGAGCATTTGTATGGCTCATTGTGTTTCTTTCCAGAGGTTTGAAGTTGCTCTGGGAATTAAGCCCTGAGGTTATGGCACGCATTAAGGATTTTCCGGTTGTAGGTGCTAACAAAGGCTTTGTGTAAGGAATAGGAACTTTTTTATTACAGTGCTTCTTTACCACTACTCGACTTTTGGTATCTCAGAATTTCTTTATCTCCATGAAGATACATTATGCTTTTTGCTGCTGGAGAATCTGTTCTCAAAGTCTCACCTTGACTCTCAAAGAGAGACTTGCTTTCTGCCTTAGATCTGTTATTCCCATCAGCTCTCGGCAGGAATAGATTTCAGTTGGAGCAAGGAGAGACCAGTAACAAGGGCTTCTAAAACCACTACATCCAAAACTGGTTTTGAGAAAGCCTTGTTTGCTCTTGAGCGTGCACATTATTGAGCAATCTGAGGTTTGATCCAAGCTCTCCTACAGACAAAGTGGGGTTCTTCCCAGTCTCTGCATGAGGCATCAGCTAACCCAGAAATAAATGCTATGTACTGACTATTAAGAGAGAGCTCTGCTGTGTCAAAAGATGGAAACCTATTTTGCATGTCTGACTAACGTTTAAAAAAAAAAAAAAAGATTTCTAGTGACAGGGTTGAAATGGTTATTCTCTAGCAAGTGCTAGATCTTGGGAGTTCATCAGCACCTCAACTATCATTTACTTCCTTGACAGTTGAAAGATCCAGACCTGCTAACCTTAGGAAATCGGAACTTAAACACTTTTGGACTTTATGATGAGACAGCTTCAAGCCTTTCTAAGAAGTTGCTATACAAGTTATGTTTCCTGTCATCAGAAATACAGAGTAACTTGACTGAAATTGTCCTCCAGTAAAAACACTGATGTTTCGATGCGTGGTTGAGTATTTGCTTTGTTTCTTTTGCAATACTGATGGTAGCCCATAGCAGGCATCTCATTTTAAGTGAAGAATATTTTAGGGGTCAGGATTAGCTGAACTGGAGACACTTTTTTTTTTTTAAATTCCTTTGAACTGAAGTACTTTAACTCTTCTGGTTTAAGTATCACGTACCATTTTCTCCTAAACAAAAATCAGAGCAACACTTTTTTATGTCTGGGATGGAGTTTTTATAACTAAAGCTGCAACTGGAAATGCTAATCCAGTCTTAAGCAGAGGGACACAGAAGGCATTTTTATAATTTATGTGTCCTTGAAATTAGAATGGAAGAAGTCCAGGTCTGGCATTTTTAGAATTTCTAACCTGTACACTGAGTTACTCGTTTGACAGAGCGCAGTTCCCATCAAAAATAAAGTAAAAGGCCCGATGCAATGTATTAAAAGGTCCTTACCTTTTATCTTATCTCTTCTTGTTCCCTTTCATTTTTTTGTTTGACCTGAAACCTGAAAGCCTACCTGACTACTTCCAACTGCAATGGTAAGTCATCTCCTCCTTCAAAGAGAGACTCCTGCTTTCCTCAGCTTGCTTTCTCTGGGCTCCATCCCCTTTGGTACATTTCTCCACCTGTCATTTTCAAAGGGTGACTCCCTTTGGTCCTTAAGCCACTGAAATGCCACATAAATTTCAGAACTAATTGCTAAGGCTTCATGGTGGCAGGAATAAAGACTCCTGAAGGTGAGGTTACAGTGAGACCAAAAACCCTACCTTTACTGACATTTCCTGTAGGCATTATTTGTGCGTACCCCTCATTTTAGGCCAGCCTCAAATACCGCATCCTACTTTTAGGTTTTGGTACTCTTGGGAGGGTCCATGCTGCTAATAATGACATTAGGCATTTGATTTTAAGGAGCTGAATTCATCCACCTAAGTCACAGGGCTAGGAGCATATCACCCTTTCTTGCTACTCACATGCAATAATCTCATAAAAACCAGAGGATATTTCAAGAGTCAGTTGGCAGGATCCATTGCTTTGGGTCCCCTCGGTCTGTCATAGAAGTGATTCATTTGACTCTTTCACTTACACTTAAGGGTGTCCCAACTGCTCCTATAGCCACAGAGCCTCTCTGTCACTGTGACAGTCATGCCTCACGAGGCACACATATTTCCTAGAGCGTGCTATGCTGACTGACCGCAGTGTGGCTCTGGCAGCAGGGACTCCTTCGAGGCATAACGACTACTGTCTAATAAGCAATTTTCTGGATCTGGCTTGTATTATGTTTATTAAACAGGTTAATAACAAGTTCACACATCATAAGCACTATTCAGGAAATGTTTTATGACAATTTGGGTTCTGGACAAAAAACTAATACCATGAAATATTTTTTTAATTACCTTTACAAGCCTGTCATTTTACTAGCTGTTCTAACCATTACTCCTTGCAGCACAAGACAAAGATATCACTTATTTATTAGATCCGAACACGTAACAGGTGACCAGCTGCCTTCTTTCACTGACGCAGGAAAGAAAATGCAAAGTTCACAGTAACAGACAGTGCAAAAGAATCAATAAAGACTGTACCTTTGGAATTGGGAATTGGCATTCCCCTGAGCAGTAATAGGCGTCGAAGGATTTAGGGGAAATAATCCACTCACTCCAGCCAATGTCTGCAAAATCCACCTTGAGATAGCGCCGGGCGCAATACCTTGGCTCATTCCACTGCTTCCTCCTCGCCTTCTTCAGCGTTTGCTCATCGAACTGGAGGGTCTGGCTCTTCTGGTGATGATTCTTCCTCTGCTTTTTCTTACTCTTTGCCCGCTCTGCTAACCGTGGCTGCAAGGTTTTGTAGGGTTTTCTGTCTTCCCATCTCTCATCCTCATTGTACTGGTACTCAGCTCCTGGAAGCTCATTATTCTGTAATGGCAACAGAATGTTTGCGGAGCGTTTTCGCCGACGCTTCCCAAGGCTGCTCCTCACATGGTTTTCTGGCCTGGGAAAGACCCTTGTCAGAGGACGACGGTGTCCTTGCAAACTAGAGACAACGCTCTCTGGCTCTGAAATAGCAGAATCATTGGCATAAATCAGAATGTAGGGTTCATAGCGAGAAGGTGCCCTTTTCCAGGGGTGATGGCTGGTCAGATCCATTTTGACACTGATCAGGAGATCATTGTTTTGTTTCGCTTCATGCAGGAGCTCAGTGATATCCTTCCACTGCCAGGAAAGGACATCCTGGTAAGCAGTGGAGACATTTATTAGGAAATGTCCCAGGCTCCGAGTCTGGTTCCCAGCAGAAGGAAAGGTCCAAACCGAAAGATGTATCTGAATTTCAGGTTTCCTGTGCCCATGACGAGAACAGCCTCTGGATTGGGAGCAGTTCGGCCTAGCATGCAGCAGATCACCAATATAATAATACACCAAAGCTGACAAGACGTTTTCAGACTCGGTGAGTGACGTTAGGTTAAAAACATACATCTCCTGGCTTTCAGGGCTCCCTAGAAGAAGAAATACTTAGATAAGAATATGGGCATTTCAAAATGTTATAGAGAAAGGACCGAGCACATTGCTTTCTACATTATACATTAAGTTCACAGAAAATTTTCAAGAAGTGCTATGGGAACAGGTTTAGGCCACTGTTCAGAAAAATAACCAAGCTGGTAAACTGGTGATCATAAATCACACACTTTCAATCTGGTTTCCTTGTAATACCTATCTCCATCCAGAAATACTCACACATTTCCTACTGCTCCTCTGACTTCAGGAAGCAAACTAGGTCACAGGAACACAAATTGATAACTAAAGACTTTATCTATCACCCAGTAATTTGAATGTCGCCGAAGTAATGTTTTGCTCTTTTGTTTTCCTCTTTCTGTAACATTTCCAACCCCCTCCCCCTCAAAATGCACTTAGGTGACTACGGCTGCCCTGTCATGACTAAAGAATTGTCGTCTTTCTGTGTCCAAGAAAACTGAGACACTAATGGGACAATAGCACTGAACCATGCCTTGGCCCAGACCTAGCTGAAGCTGGAGAAAGGCTCCCACTGGCTTCACTAGGCACTGGATTGTCTGTAAACATCCATTATCCTGTTGAGCCACAGCCTCAGTTGGAAAGAAAAGATTTGCTTCCCTACTAGTAGAGGCTCAATGTGGCAGAGGCGAAGAGGGCATGATTTTTAGTGTTGCCAGAGGCTTTCAAGTGTACTGCCAGGTAAGTCACTTAAACTCCGATTGCCAAGATGTTCAATGCAAAAAAAAGCCTAGCTGGTTCCTTTAAACCCTCCAACTTCTGCTGTAATCCAGGCCTCACCTACAAGACAGGGACCTTTGGGGCCTGGGTGACATTTACTCTTAGCCTCTAAAGATGTCAAAGAGACTATTAGGGACCCAAAACCACGTAACATTTGGTACAGCTATGTATGTATGTCAGGATGCAAAACAGGTAAACAAATATAGAAAGTACTACATATTTCAAAAGCTAAACGGAAAGACAAATTGAAATCCTGTGTTACAAAGGATGTTTCCTCTCAGTATTAACCACTTCTCCATTACAATAAGACCAATTTATTGGTCCCTCAAGCAGTCAGTGACCCCTCCATGCACAACTGGGGCTTCATGACCCAGAGCCATTCACAAGAGCAAGGTTAGAGTTGGGCACAGAAGGAAGTATATAAAGTTATTGACAACAACCTTGCACACAAAGAAGCAATGTGGCTCGCCTCTAAAGATGTGGAGAGAAGAAATACCAGCATAGAATCACTGTTTAATCATTTTTAAGGCTTGGATGTCAGCTCTGGAGAAAAGAGACAACTCACCATTTATAATGAGCTAAAGACACACAGGCTGGTCCAACAGCCTTTTGGCTAAGTCAGACACTCATCACAACCAAAGTTTCCCTGTAGAATAACCAGGCCCAGGACTGCTTCAATTACACTGGGTAAATTTAGTCATTCCACTGAGGACATTTCATGCCAGTCAGGGTTAGAAAGTATTTATTAGTATAGCTGAAGGTAGGTGGACAGTACTGGAGCAACCCCAATAACCAAAAGAAAGCCAATCCAAAATGTCTTGGTTTTGGGCAGGGGGGCAGGGGGTGGGGGTGTTGGTGACAAAATGCACCCACTTGCATCTGTGCAGAGGGAAACAAGCCAAGGACAATCCTTCTTCATGGTTGGGATGTTACTGTATTGATTAGGAGGGATGCAGGGGACAGTGGGGTTTCCACAGCTGTGAAATTAAAGAAGTCAACCTAACCACAGGTATCTTGCACAAACCCAAAGATAAACTCCTAACACAGGCTGATCTGCAAAAACAGATGGCTGACTACTTTAATCCCCTGTAGGGTGCAATAGAAAGGCTTGGGGGTAAGATTTAATTTTTAGTTTAAAATTTCCTGCTTGGACTGCAGTTATGTCTGTCCTTCAGAGTGAGAGAAATATAGATCCAAATGTTAAGGTGCTATTGAGAGCTATAAAACCAGGCTGTATGGAAAAGTCAAATATAGTAAAGCAAAGGTATGGTCTGCAGCCCCCCAAAGGGCTGGAAACAACCCAACACATTAGGAAAACAAGGGAACATGGAATTAAATGCTTCTTTGACATCACGGCATGTCAAAACCCTCTCCAGAGGCTGAAGAGAAGTAATAGTTTACAGAATTTTGCAAGAGTTTTGCTCTTTTTAAAAATTTTATGCCAAGCAATGACAAGCATAGAGATGACGTGGACTAGGGAAGAACAGCCTCCCCACTTCCACCCTCAAAACACTGTAATAAGTCCCCTGCCCAATACAGTGAAAACATCATTTCCAGTACTGATCTTTCAAAGATACTGACAGCTTTATGTTCTGGGTGACATTCTGTGCCTCCAGCCTGCAATATCCCAACTGCTAACACCATTCAGATTAAGTCCAGCAAAAGACTGTATTGTCCCTCTGCCTCCTGATCCCCAGCCCAACAATCTAAGTGGTCACCTTTTCTAAACACTTTTTTCTCATCAATATTCTAAATGATACATTAAAAAAGCAGGAATCGATCTCTCTTCTTCTCCCCAATATATCATTGCTTCATGAAATTAGGGAAAAAACAACATACACTTTTCTCAGTGAAATGGGGAAAAAAGGCCAAATCATTTATGGAATATACCCCTGTTTAGACATTCAGCCCAGCCCGATGGTGGATCACACATAGGTAAGTTCCTATATATATATATACACATAAAATAGGTGAAAACCAACATACCAAATCCATCCAATGTCTAGCTATTACTTATGCCTGGGGAACTAGATTTTCTTTGAATTTGACCCTACTTTTAGTTCCTCAAGCCCAAACCAGCTGTCTATTACATCTGTACTAAGCACACATGAGGACCTGACCTCTGCTTGGTTTGTAATCTCTAATATAATAAGGTTAATATGTAATTTGGCAGAGCACTACGAACATCAGTTTTAGGAACCAGAATTTACAACATCTCATGAGCGCCTGTTAAAGAAGTTATTGAATCACTGTTGTATGTTGAATGACAAGTTTTGATTTTAATTTTAATAAGAATTCCACTTAACAAATACTGCCTGTTCTAAATTGGCATATTGTAGTGGAACACAAAACAAGCTGCTTTTGTTTATAAAGAAACCCTAGATGGTGTGAAACAGACACAGGAGGAATATATAGTTTTGATTAAAAGCAAAACTCAAAACCCACTCTTAGTATTTAGCTCTACACCCAAGACTAAGTACTTGCAGTAGGTGGTGCTGTTTTCTTACTTAATGACCTCCAAGCTCAAACGGCTCTGAAGGGTTTTCAGCTCATTCAGTCTATAGAATCATTTTGAAATCGGTTACTACTGGCCAGCACAGATGTCTATGGATTTTCTGTCTTCTGGCTCAGAAAAACCCAGCTGTGTGACCTGGGTGTCTGTCACAATGAACACTGTGTCAAATACATCCATTTTGCGACAGCAATACCTGACTGAGATGTCAGCAATGCACTGAAATAAGCATTCCCCCCAAGCTAGTCATTACACTTAAAAATGACAGACAAATCAAGGAAGATTCAGCTTTAAAATATCTACAAAATGCACCTTTTCCTCAGGAAAATTTCATTTCACTTAAATGAAACTTCATCCTTAAACCCAGAGGACAGAAACTGCTGAAAATGTGTCCCCACAGTGACATAGTTTAAACGATTAGTCAAGGTCAGGAGCATAGTTTAAACTTTTCACCAATGTCAGGCGGTATCAAGTAGCATCTAACCAAATTTTATTGTGATGTGGGAAGCTTTCCATGAGCCTCATCTAGCTTACTCTACTGACACCAGTGAGGTTTTACAGCCTGATGTAAGCTGAGGCTTTAGTCTTTACAATGACTTAACAACTGATAACTCCTCTCATAAGAACAATTTGATTGACTGATTTCTGCCCTCGCTAATCCTAAAGAACCCCAAACAAAACCCGAAGCCAAATCTAAGTAGGGCTTTAATTCTAATACCTTGTCAGTGTTCAGGTAAATGGTATTTCCTAGGGTGCTGCCATCAATAGCTCCATGTTAAATGGAGAGGAGGAAGAGGCCAGACTGCTGCAGGGTGAAGTCCATCAAAAATTGCTCAGCAGCCAGTGGAAAGAGGCAGACTGACTAAGCCCAGCTAAGTCCTCTGGCCTGTTTGCCCTCTATAACAAGGCCTTTAAGGTCTCAAAGACAAGATCTCCTTGCAACAAAGCCCTCTATTGGTCTAGAAGGATAAAGTCAGCTTTGTAGGTGAAATAAAGTAAACCACAGGCCCAAAAATCTATGCCCTATAAGATCATGGCATCACAATAGCTTTTTTCTTATGTTTTCAATACCAAACAAAACCAGTGAAAACAGCAGCCTTGCAGCAGCTTTCTTTGTGCTAGTTGCCCAGACAAGAAGTGGTCTGATGCAGAGATAGACAAGAATCTGATGCTGAAACATGATCCTTCAGAAGGATGCTGGACAGAAGGTCCCACTCTGCCTGGGCTGGCTCTTAGGATACAGCAGCGGTGGGAAGACCTGACGGACCCCAAGTGTCCCTGCACTGCAGGCAGCTGCTGGAGCAAATTTGCAGTTGGGTCCAGCACCTTACTGCCTGGTAAGATAGCAGAGTCTGCTATCTCTGAGCAGCTGTGTCTCACACTCATTTACAGCAGTATACAATGCAATTCAGTGGCAACTCTATTATTTGAGCAGCAGTAAACTTCCCTGGCTCACTTGAGACACTTCCCAACAAGCATCAGATTTCTATCTGAGCACCACTACTTGAGCTAAGTCTTCTAAGTTCTTTCTTACTCAAAGTGAGCTCTGCTAACTCAACTTTGCTCTTTTGTAGTACAAAATTGGAAGCGCAGACTTTTCAGCAACAAAGCATTTAAGGAGGAGAAGGTTTAAGAGGAAACAAGCAAAGGAAAAACATGTGCAACAGAGCTGTATGCAAGGAATACACTGCTACCTTCCAGATACTCTGAGGCTAGATTTTAATGGCAATCTCTGCTGGCCTTCAAGGGATCACCGTATGTTGCTGCCAGCCCAATGAGGAATTTTCAAGACCAAGCCCTGCATGACAGAGCTCTTTTGAATTGCAGTAGGTAAGACACAGCATCACTTCACTGTTAGTATTGCTTGCTTCTACAGTGTAGAGCTTAGGAGCGGCAGCCACAAGTTGGGCAGACAGTTACTTCACAAGGAGAACATCTCATTGTTTGCATTCATGGAGAATATAATTTGGAAGGTATATGCAGTTAAATGGATAGGCTACAGATTTATTGGCCTCCCCAGCCCATATGCAAGTTATTATTCACCTCTGCACTCTCTCCTTGCTCGAGTGAAACTCAGACCCCTGTAGCAGCATGGCAAAGCTTGTACTGGGACAGTGTCACTTCCCCAGTCTCCTGTACAAGTGACAACAGAGCTCTCCGGGGGGGGGGGGGGGGGGGGGGGGGGGGGGCGGAGAGGGGAGGTACAGTCTCTCTGGGCCTTGGCTGTCACCCAGATGTCAAGTCAGGGTGTGCCGTGCCTCACCGTTTGGGGTATCAGAGATGCCAGCTTATTTACTGATAGCTCAGACCTGAAGGCAACCCAGCACTACAGCTGAAGTACCTGTATCCACCGAATCTTCAGAGGCATGGCCCGTGCTTCCTCACCTTCCTGCAACAACCCACAGCTGTATGGATTGCCTGTTTCTAACATTAAAAAGGTATTTTAAGAAAAAGCAGTAGGTCTGTGGAGGCTGACATCACCAGCATGAACATATTCATGTTACAAGGGGCACTTCCAGGCATCAATAAAGCTGGAATGAGTCCGCTAACATGTGGTGTGTTTACCTTTATAGAGGATGCACTGACACTTTTATGGACTGCCAAATCTATCCCACGGGTGAAAAAGGATGCAATAACGAGGACTATTTAGTTATACAGTCATCATTAGCCATCATTTAAATGAGATATTAAAGTGGTGCCCTTGTGCCAGTGCACAGTTAAGAATGCATCAGTGTTTCCATTGTAAAACTTTGTTTCCATGGGTTCACAGCCCAGCTACAAAAGTTCACTCAGAGCTGGAAATGGGAACAAGTTCCAGAACAGGAACACAGATTTGGAAGCCAGATTTCTTCTTTTCTCCCACCTTTGCTCTTACTTGATTGCTGCTTCCCCCTTACCAATTTGAGTATTTTGCAAAAGAAAAAACATAGGATCCAGTTCTCTGTTTTTAAAGAGCATGGGAATTGGTGCCAAACTGGTTTTGTTAATTCTTTTAGCAAAGCAGATAAGGTCATAGCATCTAGTAATGATATAAAAAAAGTAAAAAGTCCACCACTCTGATTAAAGCTATCAGCTACTTAAATAAGGAACTTCAAGAAGCAGCCACAGTGCATGCTCAGGATCTAACTTACATGTGGACTTTATGATATGAAAACCACAAATATGCACATTGCACATCATAAATGAGCTGCACAGCAGGCAAATGATCTCTCTTCTATATATTTTAAGCAGAAAGACCACAGCAGGTCTGAAAACAAAACACAATATTGAACTCAAAGCTAGCATAAGCTAATCATGTAAGGAGGTTGCATCAATAAAGTACACAAATCTGGGAAGGAGAACACAAATAACTGATTCTACTCCTTCTCACAGTCATGATCAATTCCACTTCAGCTAGGGGCAGTGAGTTGGCTGTAAGGAAAACCAAATTGTGCACAGTCTGTCCCCTTGAGGCCAGAACTCTTCAATGTGGAGTGACGTGCTCTAGAAACTGTGATCATCTGGGGACTGTGAGCACAGGTCATCCACGTGCACAGCGTGAGACAGGTGGTAACAGAAGCCAGAAAACTCAAATTCTAGGTCTGGTCCTGAGAGGCCACACCTACAGATCCTGCCCATTTGCCTTGGAGAAGGTTTGCAGATTTGGGCCCAGCCTGCCCAAATCCTAGCTTAATGGTTTTGAAATTCATTCTGCCTAAAAACTACCAGGATGCTGCTGCTTGCATTTTATTTATAGGGGTACAGCAAAAAAATGCCCCCCAAAAAACCCCCAAACCCCACACTCTCACCATCTCCTGCCTGAATGTTTTTAAAGCTCTTGTTACAAAATAGCCTTAATGTTACCAGAGCTCAAAGAGGCTAGAACTTGGCCCCTACTGTTTTTTTGCAGGCTGATGGTGGCCAGTGAGCGAGTAGCTGGTTTCCCTGTGCAGTACTTGGTTTCCCCTGTTTGCGTGGGCATTTCAGACCACAACAAAGGAAAGAAAGGCGTTCTGAAAAGGAGGAGAACATAGTTCTTAAACCACAAGAATTGGCCTGAGGGCAAGTGTAATACCTAAAATTACTTGAAATTCAGTCAATAAAAAAGAGTTTAAAGTAATTTCTGACTGTATAGCTTTACTATAACATTATTAGAGGGACCCTCCAATTAAAGTCGAGTTTTTTAAATGACTCATTTGCAAGACATGTTCCTTTAGCGATGCTATGATTAAAAGTGCTTTCAAAAGCAAACTGAAAGTCTTGCGTTTGAGGCTTTTATCTTTCTGCTCTCTTTTATTTATTCTGTGCTCTATCTTTCCTCCAGATTCTGAGCCTCAGAAGTTGCAGATCAGCACACCTCTACGGGAAGCACTGAAGGCAAGCAGATTTATATCAGCTGGAGGTCTGGTCATTCAGCGGTTTCGCTAACTGTCAGGAGAAAAGAACGGTCGTGTGCAGAAACTGATGCACAGACTCATCCATAGTTTAAGAGTACGCTTGCCAGATCTGCCAAAGTGTTCGGCTTTAACTCACATATCATCTGACCTTCTTCCTAGCTGTCTTTTTAGAGTCACAGTGGATGGAAAACCACTCACTGTTGTGGTACCCACAGGTAAAGAACCGGAAAAGGCTCTGTCTTAGGATTTTTACTGAAGCAGAGCTCTCTGTGAGGCCTGACCTAAGCAAGACAAGGGCTGCTAGCGTCATCCCAGAAACAACCCACAACAATGACACAACTGCCACAGAAGTCACAGGCTGAACATCCTTTGACTTGAATACATAGAAATAAATTAGAGCAATTAAGTCAATGAGAGAGAACAGTGCTGGCACATAACTAGATATACTGTGAATGATGTACATCCTTACTTTACTTGTAGTGGATCTGGGGCCTGGGGTTTCTTTTAGCTTTGTCACGGGCATCAAAGGTTCCTTGTTTTGAGTGACTCAAACCAAACAATTATGTTTTGAGATAATTTAGCAAGATTAACAGAAAACAAATTTGCCTGAATAGAAGAACACATGAACATTCATCAAAATCAAAGGCCAAAACCCCCAGCCCAAACAACAAACCACTAACAATCCAGTCTAGTCATGAAATCTGGTGCGCGAGAGATTTCATGGCAGAAAGAGAAACTTGCGTTTAACAGTTGTTAGGATGCTTCTTTTGATTATCATGTCTTAGTTTTTTTCTCGTTAGCTGTCCATTGCAAGACCACAGCTGCCATATACAACACCACTTTTCTTGGACTAGAAGCAGGAGATGACCTTCAACAAATCCTACCAGTTCTTGGTCTCATCACACAACACTCTGTCTTACAGGGTCTCAAAAATTTGTCTGGTGGGTTACCTGGGAGACCTGGGAAAGGCCTTTGTCATGTGCTGATGAAGAGCCAGAAGCCCTCCAGGGGAAAAGCGAGGACAGAAAAGTTTCACAGCCACATCTGAGAGTTGTGTTTCAGAAAATAAACAGTTTCTCTCCTGAAAATACACGACTAAATTGCAAAATGTATGGTTAAACTGCAAACGAATTCACTAAAGATTGCCTTCAAGGCTTCTTGCTGTAGATACAGGAGAAATGGGCAGATTCCTAGGGAAGTTCTGCACATCACAGACAAAAAGCTGTCTCCTGTAGAGACTGGTAGTGGGGATGGTAAAATGTGCTGAAGGAGTAACGGCAACATAATTTATTAATTTAACTGATGCAGCCACATTAAAAACAAGGGGAAGACTGTGGGAGACTGAAATCTGCAGCCGAGAACTGCAACACTCAGAGCAGGGGATCTGGAAACAAACTACCTAGAAAGGGAAATACTGTGGATGTGCCATTTCTATTGCAGGGTTGGCCAGGCAGTTGGACACAAGAAAGAAGTCAGAAACCAGAAAAGGCCTTTCCAGTCCCCTCACCACCCTGAAGAACATTTGATCTAAGGGTTTTCTGGAAATGCACTTTTCTGCCACCAATAACCATAGGAAATAGTGCCTATAGCAAGAGAAAGACAACAGTTAACTGGTTAAATATTTTGCATAAATACTTATAAAAGTGTCAAAAAAACTTATAACCACTTCCAATTTATTGCTTTGGCACTTGAACTGCGAAAGTATTGGAGGAGGAGGAGGAAAGGGATTAGTGAATAGTGTGTTTATAGGACTGCTGCCACCCAATGTCAAGCGAGAGTATAAATATAATCAGAAAGACCACAGAGATGGGACTTCAACCAAAGGCCTTCTAGGTTTAGAACAATAAATATCTTTAATCGGATATGTTTAAAGGAGCAAATATCTCTCTGCTGGGATTATACTCTCCCCCCTCCTTTTTTTTTTTTTTTTTTTTTTTTAAATTATACCTGACCTTCTTTGTGGTGAGGAAACTGCTTTTTTCAGAACAAAGCAATTTACATTAGCCTTTGTATCACAAAAAATGGTCATGTTAGAAAAATAAGAGTAGGAGCAGCAACTGTCCAGCTCACCATCCTCCAAAACCAGGGTATTTACATCTCTAGCCTCTGAAGCCTCTCTTGTGGACAGAAATACTTGCAGTAACATATGATGGAGAGCATTTGTAAGGTTGAATCCTAAAACACCAAAGTCATTCAATTATTCATGGTATTTGATCTCTGCGCAGGGCTATCCTATAATAGACATTGTTGCCTTTGAAGAATCAAAAGTAATGACTTGCAAAGAAACCTAAGGAAAGTCTGGCGCCCAGCTCTCAGTTTTCTGGGGGAGGAAGGAATCAGTGCAGGTCACTGAAACTCCCATGTGACATTCAGTTTTACCGATAGATCCATGTCTGTGAAAAAGCTGCTGGGTCAATCCACTAGTGTGATGAAAAATAAGAGACTGACAAATCGGGCTGCTCTGTATGGCATGCAAGTATGACTAGCAAGTTTCTGGGATGCAGTGGATTTGGGAAGCATATCTCAGCAAAGGACATGTTTGGGTTCTGGCAATTCCATTTAGCCCTTGCAGAGGTTGGATGCACAAAAAGCAGAACGGTGGAGTCAGGGGATGCAGCACCAAGACAGTGCCATCTTCCCTTTCTACTCGGACACAGTTCTTTTGGGATGTTGAAGTGTTAAATATGCGTCCCCCCCTTATGAAAAATGACTTTACTTTTTTGTAAATCTACCTGTGCATGCCAGTCTGTCATCACAGAGAGATCTAAGTGCTACTGACAAAGATGCTGAGATGCAGTATTTACCATGCACAGCTTATTCACCAACTAAAATCATTTGCCACTGCCTCTAATTGCCAGTACCACCACCAACAGTCTCAAAAGGAGTACTCAGTAGATAATCTAAAGGATCGCCAAGCCATGTCATTGCTCTGTCACGTGCAAATCAGCCTTTGGTTTCAACAGAAGCTACATATGCAAAACACCGATAAAAGGAGACTCCAGAGAGGATGTGTTAATTACCCCACTTCCCTCATATAGCCCTCAGATACCGTACGGCAGAGATACTGCGTAGGGAGTTGAAGAGGTAAACCGGTAATGAAAAAATGGGAGACAATGTAAACACGATATCCCAAAAGACAGGACTGTTGCTGCAGGAAGCATTACTTTTCTAGTCCTTTTCTCCTCTTCTTCCCTACATCAAGTTCCCTGGGCACTAAACCCGATCTACTACTCCACGGGACGGCTTGCCGCGCAGCACTAGCACCATCCACAGCGGCACGAAGGGCCCGTTACCTTCATCTGTGCAGAACCGAAGCCGATTTGCCCGCACAGCCTCTCCCTCCAGCGAGCTGCCTCGGCAGCCAGGTGAGTCCGCGCAGCGGCCGGGCTCTCCCAGCCGAGAGCCCTTTTCCCTCCCCTCCCCTTGGCGGCTGCTGGCCCGCAGCCGGCTCCGCGCCCCCCGAGCCGCCTCGGCCCCGCCGCGCCTCCCTCGCCTCGGGCGGGCTCGCATGGCCCCGGCGAGGCGGGCGGTTCCGCGGGCTCCCCGAGGGACCGGGGGCCCGCGGCCAGCCCCTGGCAGCCCGGCCCCGCCGCGCCCCCGGGACTCACCTGCTGCCAGCGGGCGGAACCCGCGCACCGTGTTGCCCTGGCGGAGGGGCAGCCCGGGCAGCCCCGGCGGGGCCGGCAGCCGCTGCGCCGCCGCCCGCCCCCCGCTGTACTGGTCGTAGAGCCGCAGCATGTGCTCCGAGACCTTGTCCCCCGGGCGCGGCGGCTCCGGCCGCCGCCGCTCCTCCGGCTCCTGCCGCTGCCCCGGGCCGTAGTCACCTGCCGCGGCCCCGGCCCGGCCGCCCCGCACTCCTCCCGGGGCAGCTCGCCGCCGCAGCCCGACCCAGCGAGCCTTCGGCACGTCTGCCGGCGCCAGGCACAGGCAGCCCCAGCCCAGGCACAGGCACAGCACCCAGCGGGTCGACGTCGCCATCCTGCCCCTCCGACCCGGCTGGGCGGGCTCCGGCGTCCCCCTCGGCCGGACCGCCCCGGCCGCAGCCCCCCGGGCGAAGTTTGTTTCGGCCAGATGCCACCCCCAGCGGCGACGGGTGCGGATGGGGCTGCGCTACAAATCGCAGACGGGGTTTCGTCTTTTTGGAAGCAAACAAAAAGAAAACAAGAAAAAAGAAGAAAAGGGGGGGAAAAGCGCCACGGTGTAAACCGCCCGTCCTCCCCAGCGCTGGCAGCGAAGGTGTCTATTCCCCTTGCTGTGCAGGTTGTTTTTTGGCGAGAGGTGGAGGTGTTGCTCTCCGCGCAGCTGGATGCTCGCTCCCTTCTTTGCCTGGTGCCGGCGCAGCCCGGGTGAGCTTTTGTGGGGTGTGTGCGCGTATGTGCGTGTGCGAGGGAGCGGGAGTGGGAGCCCCGGCGCTCGGGGCCGATCCGTGTAATCAGCAGCCAATGGCACCGCCTTCTCCTTCGGCTCCGGCTGCGAGCGAGAGGCAAAGCGAAGGGGAAACCACCCCCCGAAGGAAAGCGCGCCCACACGAGCCGAGACAGAGGGAGACTTGGCTCTGGAAATTCAATCACCGGCAATACTGCGGCCCTGAGGGCAGCCGGGACACGGCGTGGTGGGATGGTCCCCTTCCCACCTCCACCCAGCCTCTTCCAGAGGCAGGAAAGTAACATGACTGCAATAAACCAAAAGTCAAACCGCACTCAGCCTTCTCCCCTTGGAGATCTCAAGGCCTGGCTGGACTCAGAGCGCAGCCCGTGGCAGGCAGGTGGAAGAAGGGCTGCTGCCGGCTGTGCTGGGGTTCAGCCCACCCCTCCCGAGGGCCAGCCACGCTCAGAGGTGCTCTGCTTCCTCCCGTCACCCTCCAACCCGGCCGGGCAGTGCTGGCAGAGGGGTCCCCTCCTGCAGCCCATGGGAAGGGACACACGCCATGCCCAGGTGAAAGGAGGACAAGCCCTTTCGGGCCCATAACCCTGCTGTGAGGTGCATGGGATCAGAGAGGGAAATCCTGCACATCAGGGCTCCGCCACTATAGCAGGGCACAGCAAGGCGTTCCTTGCTCGGCTGAGAGGATTTCACGTGCCTCCTGCCTTTGCTGCCTTTCACCACCAAAGAACAGAAATGTCTCACTCCCCTTGCCCGTGCCACATCAGACAACACCTGATCGGATATGTAACATCGTCCCTTCCAAAATATGCTCTGCACCACAAAGGGTGCCTCTTAGCTCATACATCTGGTGGGGGAAAACACAGGAGGTGGAAGAGAAGCCTCGTTGCATTTTCACAGTTTATAAATATGTTGGTACACAAGAATGACTTTGTTTCTAAACTGAAGAAGGGAAACAAGGAAACTGTCTTGCAGATCAGAATATGGAGCTTAGCACACATTATTTCCAGCGCAGGGCTTTCGCATTTTCAGCGGGCTACAGAAAGCGTGTCATTATCAAGCACAAGATACAACACTGAAATACATCATGTATTGGAGGGTGAACTTGCCTTTCAAATTCCACTGAATTTTGAATCAGTAACCAATATTGCTATGCAGTTTTAATAAGCCCACCCGTAGCTACGAGAGGCAAGTGCCTCTGGCAGGTAGGAAGGAAAGAGAAGGTTTTCAAAAGCAGAGTAATGATTTTCATAAGCTTCTGTATTTGAGTGCTCAAATACAACCCATAGCAGTGTCTCATTTTCAGTTTTGAGGCATCAAATTTGCCATATGCATCTAAAAATATTATCCATATATGTACAAACACATACAATTTCAATATTAAGTTTGACTATACTTTTCACTTCTCCATATAAGAAACTTACATTAGTGCAACATAAAAACTCGACAAGTGAAATGTATATAATTAAAATATTAAGGTGTGATCAAGTTTTGGGACACAAATAATAAAACCAATGCAGATCTCTGCAGGGAGAAAACAAAACTATTTGAACCGATAGCTAAAAAATTCAGCACAGGCAGCAATCTCTGGCTTATATCCATGGCAGAACTGTCAATCCCAAAGAAGAATCTTTAGGCAACTGAAATAGTGGAATTGCTATTTCAACTTCAGTCATGTTATTTTCTACTGGTGAGAGATGCGATTAAAAAAAACCCAAAAAACAAACAACAAACAACACCACACCTCACAACTCTTTAAATAAAACAAGCATAACCAAGTCCTCTTTTAAACTTAACAGTGCCAAATAACCGGCCATAAGAAAGGGATGTTTTGCATATCCAACACATCTTCCAAACTGCGGCCTGACTCTTGAGATGGGACCACTGTAAATCAAGACCAACTTCAGTAAAAAAAACCCCACAAACTCAGAGACCGCATATATCTAACACCATACTCAAGCAAAGGAGGATTAGACAAGAACTGACTTAAGTTCGCCATAGAAGCTCAAGCACCCTATTGCTGAGCTTTTATTTAAAATATTTTAAGTGTTAGCAGAAAGCCGTGTTTATGCAAAATTAATTCAGAATTTGGCTCCCAGAGCCTTTCCCTACCACTTGACTGCAGTTGTTTAAGTTAAATCTCTAAAATAGAAAGCTAGCCCTATACAATCCTATTACAGCCAGTAAAAAGAGAAAAAGAGGACACTTGGTGTGAGGCAGAAAGGAAAAAGTGACTTCTCAGGGGATTAGGTGCCTTCTCTGAATCCCCTTTTTAGATGGCTATTGCAGTTTTTTAAGCGTGCTGCAGAAGAACGTGTTGGGTTTCAAGTACCCCTTCCTTTATGGATTGTCCCTGTGACATGGTGGGACACTCCTTACATGCAGTTCTGTGGCTCCCAAAGTTAAAAAACATTCCTAGCTCAAACTGGACATGAGATTTTTAAACACCAGAGCACTGTGACTGCACAAACCAAACCAGTACATCTAAGGAGTTACTCCACATTAGTAAATAATGGCTGGCAAACTCTCAGAGCTGACTTCTGAGATAGTGCTTTTGCACTTTTCTATTATTTATCTTACATTTCTTCCATGGAAGTGCTGCAAATCACTAGCATGCTTAGCATTGTTCAGAGACCCAAACTGGCCGTGTCCCAGAGAGCTTATAGTTTAACCCCAAATGTTGTGCTGATTTCTAAGAGAAGAGTGAGCCCCCCTGAAGCTGCCCATGTAAATACATTGGTACCACATGCAGTGGCGAAGCTGCGTTCCTAGACTTGACAGAGGGGCATGATGCTTCTGTTATAAATATCATGGAGGTTGAGGCACCCACAGGCTCACCCTCAAAACAACGGTTCTGACAGTGAACCTTTTTAACTGTAAGCATCAGTGAGTGCCACTGAAACCACCCCTTACACATGCATTATTTCCAACCAGGAGGCACACTCTGATTTTTGGCTTTGGTAAAAGAATCTGAAATATCAAATTCAATGGGTTATTTAGATAATGGTCAGGTTCCAGCTGCTTCTGCAACCCTATAATAATGTGTTTGCATATAGCATTTATGGGACAGGACGGGAAGTGGAAAGAAGTAATTCGCAAGTGGACTGGGACAGCAATGTAACAGGAAAAGGACATGCTGTGATGAATGTCCAGGCTGCCTAGCTCACCCGCACACTTCCACTGAACACCCAGGTGAAAAGACTGTGCAACCACTATTGTCAAACATGAGTGCGTTACACTGTTGCCTTATCCAACCTCAGTAAGAAAGAGAGGGAAGAGAACTCAGAACCAGTTAAAATAGATCAAGAATATTAAGAATGAGACACTGGCTTCCATTTAATCTTTCTCTAAATTCTCCATTAATGAGTAATAGCTCAATGACTTGTTATGTCTGCACTTTTTTGGGCAGGGATACTAATACACGTGACCTCACTTCGCATCTTTCAGTGATGTACCACTCCTAACTTGCAGCGACAGAGGCCCTGAGTCAGTGCTAGCTTGCGGGGAGCTCTAGTGGGAGGGAAGGGGGCTATAAGCTTTACAGCTTCCCACAGCCATCCCAGAGCACAATGCAGACAGCAAGGAAGCTCCTTTAGGTACCCTGCCAAACAGGAGGAACTGCTCCCCGAAGCTTTGCAGCAGAGAGCTCCCCTCCTTGCAGTTAATCCCCCATTTTTACGTTGCTCTCATGGGGCACTGAGAGGCAGATGACACTGAAGAATCTGCCCTTGTTCCAGTCTTCAGTGACGGTTTTCACAGCAGATGAGATATTCCCTTATGCAATATTCCTGTCCCCACGAAACCCAGCAGGATGGTTTAACACTCATATCAGTATAAGCAGAATCCAAGCTTGTAATTCCATCCTGCTCCCTCATGCATGCTAAAATGACTCCATAATTCTACTAATAATAAATATCAGGCTTACCATGCAGCACTTCAGCAATGCACTACACAAAACCAGAGCTTACCCTGAATTGAAAGGACTATCTATCTTTTTGGGATGGTTTAATCTTCATGACCCCTCTTTTCTGTAAGCTTTCTGTGGTGGCTGACCAACAAGAAACCAGCTAATCTCAGCTGTCATGGTCATTTTCCTGGTATGACTGCCTCAGAACTGGGAACTGTCCCAATATTACTGAGACAGCATTATTGTTTCTGTCAGGACAACACGCACCCAGCAAGTGTGCTACAGATGTAGGCTTGGACAGCAACGCTGCACTGAAATGACCCAGTCTACTTCAACACCTTCAGCTCTCACCATTCTGTGTAAGAGACTGCGAAACACGCAGTCTACCAGTCCTGATCTAGCAAGCGAACCAAATTTTGGCAGGAAAAAGCTGTGCTTAATTGAAACTAATCAGCTCAAAATCCAGGAGGGTGATTTTCTATCCACCTTCTTATTGCACATATTAAATGTGCACTCAGCACTGTGCAGCAAATATTCCTGGCTACAGGCTTGCATTGCAACTCTTAGTTCACATAGCCAGTGCATGGCAAATACGCAGGGAAGCACCAGTTTTCAGCACAAGTCAAGGCATTATTAAAGTGGAGTAAGATTTTTTTCCAAAGCTCCTCTGAACTACTACAGCAGAAACGCAGGGCAACATGCCAAAATGGGAGTCAGTGGACCTGCTATTCCCAAACACTTCGGGTACTTCTGGAATTCTAACAGAGGACCACCACAAGCACTCAACTATTATGAATGGTGCATATTTGTGGAGATTAAGACACCTACCTTTAGATGCCTGTTTTCTAGCTGGGTGTCCATGACACCCTTCATGTCAATGAAGGGAGAAGGATCTGAAGAGCTATTCACCTCACTCGACAGTAGGCTTTTAGTCAGTCAGCTTGCTGTCCATGCAACTGCAAAGACACTCGAGTTGTACCGCTGTGACTTTCAACTTCAAAGGTTGGAACAATATTCCTGAGTTAGATCACGAGCACCCAAGATGATTCCACAGCCTTCCTCTTCAGGGGCAGCCAGGTGAATATGTGGAAAAGCACCTCTCCAGACTAGTGCCCACTTTTGAAAATACACATCTTGGCACGCAAACAGCAGTCTCTGCATCTGAAAGCAGTATCTGAATTTGCTGATTGTGAGGAGAAAAATCTTCTTTCACCAATTGATGAATATTCATCACTACTGGTTTGCACACTTAATGGCCTTTGATGAGTTGGCAGAAGCAACTCTGCTATCCTTGTCAGCCATGGTTTGTTTTCTTTCTGTCAATGTTTATTGCTAAGATATGGATGCATTAAAACATTGAGAGGTAGGCAAGGGGATCTGGCAAAGTAAGAAAATAGTTTCATTTAAAATGAAATATTTTGGTTGAAATAAATTGTGGTTGGTTAGTTTGGATTCTGACTATGCCCCCATCTGAAATTCTCCATGGGCATCTTTTCAGCTCAGTTTCTTAAATAACATTTTACAAACAGCAATGAGGGCTATGGAAAGAACCTGTGGTTTGGTTTTCAGTAGATATTTTGACACTGGCGCTACTTCCAGAATGGAAATGTAGTTCTGCAGTTTTTCTTAATATATTTTGTGGCCTGAGTCCTGCTCCAAGTGAAGCAGATGGGTGCTCTAGCCTGGTTGCACTAATTGGCCAAGTTTCATAGGGCAAATATACTTAATAACACAATGAAGTCAGCATTTACTGATACATTTTACTACTGCACTTCATTCTCTGACAAAATCAATATTACTTTTAATTGAGGCAACAATTTCATGTGCTTCCAGTTTAGTTCTCAGTTAAAAAAGGAACAAGTTAAGCATCTATCTTTCAAAAAGCAAATGGCGAGCTCCTTGAAAGAGACTCTACTAGCTCTGTTTTGGAAAAGGAAGATATAGGATGGCCATGGTGCTGCTCTGACATTTTGATCTTTCCTACCAAAATGTCCAAATGAAAAGGTCAGATTTGAATCTCTTCCCAGAATAACAGCAAGTCCAGACTCAGTTTCACCCAATGTGACTTCAGTCTATGCAACAGATCACCAAGTATCAGAAACTAATCGCCATCGCTTATCAGCATAAAGCAGCTCCCTAACAGCTGAAGTGTGCCCTTATAGAGGAAAGACGAGGGATTGTGGGGACACAGAAGAAAAGAAGTCTCCTCCAGATCTGTCAGAGTTACACAGTCAAGAAGAGGCATACCAACAGTTAAGCATCAGACAGTCCCCCTTCAGTGTCTGGAAAAATCATGGAGCGTGTCCTCTCAGGACACATTTCTGGGCATGTGAGGGAGAAGAAAGTGCCTGGGAACAATCCACATGGATTTCCCAAGGGCAAATCATGGCTGACCCACCTGATTGCTTTTTGTGATAAATTGATTGGACTTGCAAATGAGGGAGACCAGTGGATGACATTTACAACTTTAGCCAGGGTTTTGCCACCATCTCTAACAAAATCACCATATCCAAGTTAGGACATTACCATCTGGATGGCTGAAAAACTATTTAAATGATCAGACTCAGAGGGTCGATGTTAATAGGAGATATTCCACTTGGAGGCCAGTAGTAAGTGGACAGCTGCAGGAGTCTGACATACCTCTCGGCCACTGACCAATATGAGCCAAAAGCTTGCATTTGTGCTTTGTATCAATATGCAGAAAATCCTGAGGTTTTTCTTTAGGTCAAATTCTTGGCAGATGCAAACTACAGGGCTTGACCTATTTCAGTGTTACATGCATAGCTGAGATTCACCATATCACAGTAGTCATGCTTAAAAGATTGGCAGTGTTTTTTTCTGAGACTCTTAAGAAGATACTTACTCACTAAGTAAACTAGTATTATTTCACTGATTTAAGCTGTAATGATTTTCCTCATGTAAGCTCTTGGCCTAGGAAGTGCAAAAATTGTTAATAACAGTTCTTAAATTTTACATCTCAGCTTTTCAGCCATCAGCAGAACTGATCCCAAGTATGTCTGAAGAAAAACTCAGGGGAATGAAACACCTTAACTCTCCCCTGAACGTGGGTCCATCTGATGAAAGCTGATGTGCACCCTGATGGGCTTTTAGAGTCTTCTATTGATAAAGGCAAAACAAGTCATTTAGAAGGCTAAGAACAGTTAAAGAATATGTTGAGCCCTAATGTTGATGCAACAGCAATAAAAATGATTTGTGCAGAAGGATATCTAGTCTGAACTTGGTGCAGAGACACTCTACATATTTTGCATTTTTAATGGAGATGACCAAATGTGATGTTAATTTCTTATTTTTCTCCCTCCCCCTTTTTTCTGTCTTGGTTTGCCAAACGTAGCAGCTCAATGGCATAATCATCAAAGCAAATGTGGAATAAAAGCTTACCTACCTCTCCTGTGTTTATAAAAACAAGTCAAACATTTCAGTATGATATACTGACAGACCCTACATCTCAAAACACTGTCAACTTCCTAAGTCACTTCTTTGGAATATCCATACAAACTCTTCTGCCTTTCTGCACAGTACACAAATCATTTTGGTATAAATGTACAAATCAGGTTTTAGTCAGTCTGGAGGACAGGTCTCTACACAAAACAGCTGCAGGGGCACGAAAAGCTACAAAACATGCAGACAAAAAGAATAACCATCACCACATGGGAAAAATTCTGCATACACACCGGTGTGATTACAGAGTGACTCCATCCTATCCAGTACACTCACTCTAGATTTCCATCTGTAGAGCTGAGATAACAATTTGGACTGTTACAGATAATCTGTATTTTTTTTTTTTTCTTCCTGGCTCCCCCCTTCTATGAAGAAACAGGAAAAGTGCAGACATCAAATAACACTGCACTAGAAGTAGGTATCAAACTCCAGCAGGTGCATGCATGTGCATGTGTGTGTCTACAGATCCACTTGCAGGCAGATATTTGAGGAAAAATCAAACTGAAATGATCTGAAATTCTGGCTATGTGTAAGCCCAACTGTCTTTCTCACCTTTAGTAATACAAAAGTTAATTGCCTTACAATTGGGCGGGACTGAATTTTCCAAGTTATCACCCACCTATAGTTACTCTACCATGGTACTACAGAAAGAGAGGGTCACAGTGGGTGCTTCTCATTTGTTTTCGCCTGCATCAGTGAGGATACGTTATCTACAAACATCACCCTTCCTAGCTACAGCCAGTGCAGCTCCAGTCAGGTCTGTAGATCCTGGTCCCTCCCTGCTGGGTCCTAGCGGCTCCTTGCTAGCACAGCTCCATCCAGATCTACCACAGAGTCTCTGGTTTGTCAGGCAACCTAGCCTTTTTATTCCTTAGCCCCAGGCACACAGTAGGCTTCAATCTTAATTAAGTTTATTTAAATGATGAGCAAGTCCTGTGCCATTGTCAGGGGCAGCCTCACCACCCTCCATCAGCCCCTTTCAAAAGTGCCACCAAAAACTTCCAGATTTCCACTTTTTCAGGGCTTGCCATGTAATGCACATACCTGGTAACTTCACAGTTATTTGTTCCCTGCACACAAGCATTCGGAAGTCCCGGGGAAGAGGAAACCACAAATACTCCCTCTGGGGGAAATGAAATAATTACATATTTGCATAACAAAGTGATATTAGCAAAATCTGTTCAGCATGTGAAGGCCAATCCCACACTTGCGCTTATTAGTTGCCTGGCTTTCAGGCTTTCCAGAATTACAAAAGCAATCTCTGCTGCTGCGGCTCCTACATCCAGCTCTCCTCGCTGTCATCTGGTGAATAACCCCCTGCAGCTTCACCTCGGCTGGCTTGCACCAGCCCTCTGCACCATCTGTTTGCCTGTCTCAGATGGGCTTCTGTGTATTCTGCTCTGGCAGGTCTCCTGCCACAAAGTTTTTGGGTCAATGACACCAGCTTTGCTCCCAGCAGCATGTCACCAACCCCACAAAATCACCCCCACTCTTACTAGACCCATAATCTCTGGCTAAAGTGTGTTGTTCTGTGCCTCAAGAAGCCATCACTCCAGGGAAACCTTGTCTCTTCTCACTGGATTCAGTCTTGTGACCCAGTCAGCAGAATCCTCCTCAGTCAGGATCCTCAGCTGTATCATTTCCCTACATTCCTTATAAACACACATTCCCGTGTACAACACCGTGAAGTTCATAACCGGCACAGGAGAACACTAAACAGCACATCAGCCAGCAGTGCTTAGAATTGCACTACACAAACTGCAACGTGCAGAGCCGGCTCTCCCCTTTTATTGGGGAACAAAGTGGCACTCACTCTCTTTGAATCTCCTTGCTCTTCGTCTTAGAGATGTGTACAGAAAAATAGCCTTCCCACTAAGCAGGGTCATGGTGAGAAACTTGTACCAAACTGCTCCTGTGTACAGCCATTACATATATCCATTATGCTTGCTTTTTTACGCTCCTTAGACTGGGTGTTTGCTCAGGTGGCCAGCATCAGCCTTCCTGCTGGAGGTGCCTTCCCAGCATAATTTCTTCTCTAGGGCCCGGAGATCACATGTTTCTCTCATCACAGAGAACTTCTGCTGTGGGATCTGTAATAACTCTGCTTAGAGTTGAGCTGAAATAAAACATGCCTCAAGCGAACAATAGCCAAGTAACAAGAGTGATGTTTTTTCTTCTTGTAAAGAGCGTGTACTGCACACAGGGCTAATCTGCATGGCTTCAGTACATTCAGCACCTGTGTTTTTGTTTTCTTTGCAGTGGGAACAGTGGCTTGGCCTGCACTGCTTGTCCCTGCCTGCCTTGCAGAGAATCGCCCAAAGGTTTTAGTCATTTTTAATCTGATTTCTTTTCTGTATGTGGGGAGTTGGAGTTAATGGAGGATTTTCCCCTGCAACCTCTTTTGCTGATGGCCAAAACAAGAACCAACTAATGACCAAGTTGTACGCTGCTTGGAGATCTTCTTGTTTGTTACATGAGATAGGGGTCAGCTATTAAGGTGGCGCTGCCGTGCCCCTTTTCCTTCTTTCGGCTTTGAAGATGCAGCTAGATTGACAAGGCTGCTGCTGGAATCATGAACTTAGAGTTCATGAAGTGCTGTTGTACCTTACTGTACAGCTAACAAATTCAAAAGTGGGACCAAATTACTGCCTCTGCTTGGGTTCCTCAGACAGCTGGCCTTCCACAAAACCACTGTTGGTCAGAGAATGCAAAGCTGCTGATGCCTCTCCATAAAATCACACAGAATTCACCAGAATTTCATTTCACATAATATGAAAAGTTTCCAACTATATCAAAGTGTCCTGTTGTGACAGTTAAAGAACAAAGAACTTCATATTTTGGTGTAAAATGACTTTTCTTTTCAAAGCATTGTATTTTGTACTAAATAATAACTCTTCCTGTGATTCTGCTTGTGGCTCAGGATGGAGCTGTTCACCACCAATCTCATGCTACTTTTCAGCTTCACTCTATTAGCCAAAATAACAAGAACAGTTCCAAACATTGTTGCAAGACCAAAGATCCAGACCTCATATAAAAAGAACAAAACTATGATTTTTGGTGGGAAGGTGAAGAAATATAAAAGAATCCAAAATATATACAGGCTAATAAAATCTGTAGACCCTAACTCATGTACTCAGTTTAGACATGGTTGAAAAAAAACCACACAACCCTCCCCCCACCAGTACAAAATCTAGAGTTCTGGGCATCCTTTGCAAGGATGCACCTTCCCATCAATGCCTAAAATCAGTTATCTTACAGCAGCACGGAAACTCTGTACCTGCAGTAAATGTCATGACCAGTGACAACACCAGAGTTTCTTTTCAGAACAGAATGGAGAAATTCCTATTCACCTTACATTTATAGCAGGCAATAATTTCAGGCTGGACAGTTTGCATTTGTTTCTGGTAAAAAGTCACAGAGCATAAGAACATATACAGGAAGCTTTCATGTGGTTATCAGTCCTTGGAAAGCTTCTCTCTTGATTACCATATGTTTTGCATGTCCACTTCACTGTGTGTCTATCCAGGGCTTAACAGTGACAAGATGTTGGGAAAAACCACCATTGACATTTTAGGGAAATGGAGTGTAACAGCACTTAGCTGCTTTTAGGCACTATCCTGTTTGTCTAAGAAAATAAATGTTTTCTTTAAAATGCAAGCCAGATAGAAGTGTTTGGGGTACAGATTTTCACTTACAGCAGAGACTAAAGTTTCTTCCAGTTCAGATTGGCAAAAGACTGTAACATCGAACTCAGGAGCTTTCATTTATGGTAACACTCTGGGATCCTAGGTTTTGAACGTCAGAAGAGACAAAACACCAGGAGATTAGCTCATAGGCAAGGATGGGTGGCAAGGAATCAAATGAGTTTACTGAGCAGCCACTAATTCTGTGAATTACTCAGTGAATAGCATTTCTTCATTACAGTTATTACAGTTCACTTTTTCTCTCAAATGAGGTTTATCACCCAGGTCAGAAATAGTATGAAATTACAATTCCATAGGAGGTCAGCAAGAGCTGCAAAAGATGAGGCTTCCTACATCTTTACGGCCTTTCAGTTACCTGCCTTTAGAGATAGACAGTGCACTGGTGCACTCGCTGACCTGAAAACACGTAAAGCCCACTTAAATCCAAACTTCCTTCCATTTTCCTGCAGATGTAGACATGGGATTCTGCTAGACTTCCTGCTGTTCTTTTGAATCAAGAGCGTTGATTAGTAAGATGAGAACAAAGAGAGCTGAATTTGTGGAAATAACCTCTAAAGTTGAAAATCTACTTCTGTTAAGTTCTATTTCATGTTATTTATCATGATTCTGAGAAAATGTTCTCCAAACTCCAGGGACCACTTTCCAACTTCGTTTTTTAACATTACTTTAAAATCCAATTAAATTGAGAAAGAAAAATGACAATTCATTTGTCGAGAGGAATGAAAAATATAATTCATACCCTTTCCACCAATTGTCCCTTCTACCAGCCTTCATAATGAGGACTTCTCCCTCTCCAGTGTTCAAGAGAGGCAAAACATAGTGTCTTCCAAATGGCTCGGGAGTTCTGATTTCTTTCTTGAAAAAAATATATCCCAAATGCTAAGTTGTACTATAAAGGCAATTCTGCTTTAATGGTACAAAAGTATTTGAGTCAGTATCTAGCCATTCCCTTGAGCTGCCTCCAAGACACAGGGGCAGTAAAGCAAAGCTGAGCCAACAACAGAAGCCTAGTTTTCAGGTGAGATCGAAGGAACGATGGAAGTCTTTCTGTCTGGTACTGCTAAATGACAGAAACACCTACAATTCTGCACCAAGGTCAGGAGAAGCCTGCCCTAACAGTGCGAGGTCTTTGCCCTGGAGACGTACGTTTCCAGCGCAGGGCCCTCTACAAAATCAAGGAGTTATCGCAGTCTTGGGCTCTTTTGTTCTTTCCGTTAATATCCCTGCGAAGAGGCATCATTTGCCTTTGCCTGTTTGTTCTCGGGCCTTTAGCTCGGTATTTCCACTCGCTTTGATGCGCGGGGTTGCCGGGAAGCTGCTCCGGCCGGCATTTGCTCGGCCTGCACTAGGGGGCTCTGCTGGCCCGGCGATGGAGGCACCGGCGGGGGCTCGGCGGGGAGACGAGGCCTGAAACCCCGAGCGGCCTTGCCAGGCCCCGGGGGCTTCCTCGGCGGCCTGCCTGCCCTTCAGGGACCAGGGATCTAACCTCCAAGTCTGCCTATCTGCTGCAAAAATTTTAGGGTGCTATGGGATGAAGTGCTCTATATAAAAGCAAGATGTTGCAGTGAAAGATTTTATTATATTTTGGAAATGGTAGACCTTCATAACATTGAAAATTTTATGGGAAAGAAAAGAAGGCTTGTAAGTCTCTCCCAAATTACTGCAGCTTTGAAGTAACAACTTTCACTTTGTAATTGTTGGAACACTCCCTCTCCTTGCAGTAAAGGGATCTTTAATGCGCCAACTGCTAAGACCGAGGCTCTCAGCCTTTTCCAAAGTGAACATGCTTGTGATGAGGCTGGCAGATAAACCCCACCCTATGGTAAGCCTAGCAGCGCTGCTACCATCTTTTTTCTTGTCCGAGTTGCCTCACTTGTCCTTTTTACAAATTCACAGTACCAAAGCCAGAAAGGATCATTAAAATCATCCAGTTCCCAAAAGAATAAGGTCCAGGGAATTTTACCCAGCCACTTTCTACCTTTGTTTCCTTTGCTTTCACCTCCACATCCTTTTACTTTTCTTTGTAATTATTGCTCTTGTTCCTGCTAGTTCTTTCTGCTGCTTAGCTTTGTGCCGTTTTCCAGTTCTCCAGCAAGCAGACAGCTACGTTGGTGGTTATACCAGCTGGGTCATGTAAGTACGGGCAACTTCCCCAAGTGCCCCGGGATTGGAATAGAGTTCCTTGGGCCATTGCATTGCTGCCTGAACTTCTGGCAAGTTGGTACTAGAACAGCAACAAGAGCTGGAATGGATGAAAAGTGGCCTTCAAGGAACCACTAATACCATGAAAATGCTGCAGATTTCTTTACATTTACCAGTCTATTTGGTACAACTTCCCCCTGCTACCCTGTGAATGGCTCGGTCCACATTACATGGTGCTAGCTGCTCAACAGAGGTCCAGGCCTACCTGAAAAAGAGTCTTCCAGGAAGAATTTAAAACATCCTGTTGCTGGGGAACTGTGGGACAGTAGTTTCTTCTCTTAACTCCAAGAAAGAATACAGCACCTCTGACCCAGCTGCCCTACTACCTTAGGAGAAGTGGGAAAAGCTGGGTCCAAACCTTCTGTCTTCCTTTTAGGTGCTTTTGCAATTCATATACCCCATGGACTTCACAAAGGTCAAACAAGGGGCCCAGATACATGGACTCTACAGCCAGTATGGGGTCTCACTTCCACTTTACTTCCCTCAAGGAGTGAGGCACAAACTCTGAAACAGTATAAAAATCCCCCCTTTCCTACTCCTGAACACAAGGTAAAGGTCTTCCAACTGTTCATTGTTCTTCCAGATGACTTTAAAAGAGCTAAACAAATCATTGGGAGAAGAGTCACACAGATGGACCTTTATGTCCCTCTTCTGATGATATGGTCATAGATAACAACATGGAGATAGAGATCTGTTTCAACAGGCGTCCGTGTTGTGCCGTCTCCTGGGTAGGCCTGAAACACAGAATATTACAGATACCCAGTCAGGAGAGAGAAAAGACATGGTTTTTAATGTCACAAATTCTCTTCTTCTTCCCTTGGAACATAAAGTTTGATAAATGCAACTAGCTCTGAGGGTGGGGATTTCTCAGTGAAGACTAATGGCCTGGCACAGGGCAGTTTGTTTCTCCTGCAATGCTTTTAGTAGATGCAAAGACAGTGATAGAGTTCTTTTAGCTAAATATAACTAGGAACAAGTGGACCATAGACTGGTCAAAGAGGAGGCCTGCTTGCAAAGATCAGGCAGCTGGTACTAAGTCTGTTCAAGCTGAACTCCATGAGAGAGAACTTGTGCTGATTTCAGTTTGGTCCATAGCAAGCGCTTCTCAAAAGCTAGTTCCCCATCAGTCAGCATTACAGAAAAGCCAAAGCCAGATGGATCTCACAGTGACTCACAAGCTGGTGCCCTGAAACCTGTGTGGGGACACAATGTACACGTACAAATGCCTCTTAGTGTGGCTCTTGGCATGCAAGGATCTTTCACATAGACACTAAAGAGCTGGTTATTTGTTACAGATGTTCTGCAGCTGCAGGAAGTTGGATTGGTGGCCCACTTTCAATGCAACCAAACACATTTTTAGGTATGCATTTTTGAATTTCTAACAAACCAATACACTTATTTTGAAATGCATATAATTTGATATTTTGTACTGTTACTATTCATATGTGACCATCTTTCATGGGAAGCACATCAAAGAAACCATCATCCTAGATCAGTTCTGTAGAAACCCAAACAAATTATTGCCCAGCTTAGTTCATGTTGGTTTTGAGAGTAACCAAAGCCTGGGTGTGTTTGTCACATCCAATCTATAGTCCAAGGACTTCAGCTGTAAAGTTTAAAAAAGTGCAGTTGGCACCAGAGGAACATGGTTTCTTACAGGGGGAAGCTGTCTATAATATTATTACCCATTCAGCTCCCAATATGAAAGATAAAATACCCGTGGCAATTTAATCAGCTTTCAACTATGTCGAAAATGGCATGTCCGGGTATGACTTGAGTATCTGCATTGTTCAGATTCAACTGCTATGTAAATAAATGGTAAAGACCAATCAACGTCAACAATAATAGGATCAGATCCATTTTTATGAAAGCAAAGCATATGTTTGTGCTGTCAGTCATATCTAAGAGACACAGAGTCCACAACGTTCCTCCAGTTTATAGCACTAGTGAGGCACAAGTATTTTCCTTTCTTTTATTAATTTGTAAATCTTTCTGAACCATTTACTGTGTGCTGGAGAAACACAGCTCTCCACAGAAGATGCATCTAGTGTCAAATTTCTCTTTTATGAGGGACAGGGTTTAAAATACAGGTTTGACCCTTATGCCAGTGACAATCTGCTACAAGAACTGAATGACCTTAATGGGGCTGCTTTCCTTAGGATTTCTTAAATCTTTTGTATTAATGAGGAAGAATAAAGATTGTATGCGGTTGGGAAAGGAATTCTGCCAGTTTCAGTTCACCACGGTGAAAGTGTTGGGGTAGAAGATGGCCCATGCTTCGAATGCAGGAACCAATTCTGCTTTCTGGATTTGCTGGTGTTTAGCAGACCCTGCCAGGATTTGGGATATTATGGTTCCTACAAGTTGCAGCTTTTGTTTCAAAGTAGCCTAATATTTACTTATTTTTATCCACCTGCAGGCATGTTTCATAATAGAGATTTGATTTTTCAGACGAGATGAATACAGGGACCACCAGCTCCAGGATGTGTCACCAACATTTTAGCAATTTTTCCTTTTAGCTAGAGGAACATGTGTCATTCTCTGAGCAAAACACAGCATCTTTCCACACCAGATGTACCTGCTTATACACTCCCATGCTTCAGTTCTCACATCTTCCAGTCAGTCTTGCTTTCCTCCTCACCCTGTTCCCTGTCCCATACTTCCCCTTCCTTAGCACTTCTTGGCATTTCCATTAATAGGACATAGTGACAGCATGCAGCCTATCCTGGCAGTAATGGCAACAATTTCTCATCTGGTTGGAAGGAAAAAGGGCAGAGAAAGGGACAGGGTATAAGAGAAACCCTGCTCCTGAAAGATTTCAGTTTTATCGGTCAGTTCAACTTCTCATTTTTGTCATCACAAGGGAAAGGCCTAGACGCGCTCAATCATAAACAAGGTAGGCTAAGTTTATCCTGACAGGGACCACAGCAGCTATGTTAACATGGGGAACAGCATGTCTGAGTAAGCCTGAAATATTAGGTGTGTATTGATAAAAGACACTATTTGCAATCAGACTCAACAGTTTAGCAGTCAAGCTCCATTGCATAAAGGCAAATTAGAATATTGGGAAAAAAAAAAAAAAGACATTTACCTTGGGATCCACATTTATTATTTTCCTATCACTTTTGTTCTTGAAGAGTAGTCCACAGGCATTTTCTGCAATCACTTGGTAATTTGGGCTGGAATTTGAAGTGCTGACATTTCTATCCCAGTTGTAAAAGCTGTGAAAATGTGAAACAGAAATGCTGTTCTTTTAATGGATGTCATTCTTCCAGTTTAAAGGGCAGATTCTGACCTCCTTATTCATGCTGAGTAGTTCCTGATTCCACAGCAGCCCCTCTGAAAGCCAGACAGATTCACTGAGGAGCAGAAGTCTACTAAATATCAGAAAACCTGTCCAAATGTGGTCCTACGTATCTGATCTCTAGCAAACCAAAACTGAGGCCCCTAGCTGTCTCCTCATTCATTCTGTACTAGTGTTACTAAAAGACTCAGAGCCCGGGTTATAACCAGCAGGAAGTGGTAGTGCTTGAGAACTACTACTGTGACGGAAACAGCTCTGGAGACCACCTGAAAGTGCTTCCCGGACCACCACAGATCTGCAAACCAGATGTGGGAGCCAACATTTCCCCTTAGGATCTCACTGGAACTCTCTTGCTGCCTTACTGTTTTCCTTTCTCTTGTTTTTAATAGAATTCTGGTAGTAAGGACATTTTGGAAGCCTCCTCGTGGGCCCGATACAGCAGGAGGGGCTGAACTCCAGCTCCCAGAGGAAAATCCCAGCTCCCTGGAGAGCTGTAGGTGTCAGCCTGGGATTAATTCTGGAACAAGCCCTTCGATCAGGCTGACTGTGCTTGCTAGTTTTCAAAATGTCCGGCGCTAAACAAAAGTCAGAAGGAATGAGCCTGCTATGTCAAATACCGAGTGGACACAGGAGGGTTTCAGCAGTTTATCAGCCTTTCTCTTAGGTCAGAGGTGCTGGAATTTCCAGAGCCTTCTCACACTTTTGTTTCTTGACTTCTCAAACCTTTTATCACCTGACCTCAGCCTTTGTGGGCTTTGTACTTGCCACATAGCCAACTAATAGGCTGTCATTTGCATGCTCATTGTTGGTATGTGCTTAGAAACCTTTTCAGGTCAGACGTACCTACAAATTGCACAATGTGATGGTACTGTTAGGCCTACCTCACTCATTTGATCAAGTAGCACATTGCATTTCTGTTGCTGATTGAGGGTATCTTTTGCAAAAGACAGAGGAGATGGGAGGAAGTCAAGAGGAAATCATTCTGCTTGTAAGGAGGATTCAAGATATGTAGAAAATACTTTTTAATTTTCCTGCCTTCAGCAAGGATACTTCATTCCAACTAGATACATGGTTCTGTTTTTTTAAGCACCTTGATTTCTTCCTGACTTTGAAAGAGCGCAAAACAGTAGGCCTCACTGTTAGGTATGCTAAACCTTTTCGCATCCTTAACACCTCTGGTAGGAATGCAGCAACATATGATGACTTGGACATAAATTTACAACGCCCTTACTGAAGTCAGTGGGTGATTTGCCACTGAAGTCGATAGCCTTGAATTACAGCCAGGTGATGTAAAATGGTGTGCTCAGCACAAAGTTATGTCCTTAAGCAAGCGAGTTAGCACAAGTAGAAGCTACCCTCTGGAACTCTGTGCAGCCTAACGCTTAGATGCCTGCAGAAAATGAGTGAAAGGTGGGTGGACACTATCATTCAGCTTAGTAGTAATAATTGCTTTGCTTTGATATGCTAATTGGTCACATTGATTTGTCATCTATAGAATTGTTTAATGCTCTTGAGTACTCGCTTTCAGTGGTAGACGGAAGATTTTTTCATTCACTCCTTACATCTAAGAATAAGACTATGCACTAACTTATATACAAATTGAATACACAGATTCTTTTAACTTTCTACTCAGTTACCTTATTTCATCCCTACAGCTTTTCCCTGTCCCCCAGGACACAACTTGGTTAACAAGTCCAGTTCCACAGAGATTGTTTCTGCTGGAAAACCACTACCAGATTAGGAAGGAATTGCTCTACATTATCGAGGGGTGGGGGAAATGCCTCTCTCCAAAGACTTCCCCACATTCATTAAAAATAAATTAGACATCTGAAGGTGGAAATAGTCCATTAGCTGTCAGATAATAGCTTCCTGCATTTTGACAAGCCTGCAACCCCACTCCTACCGTACTTCCCCAGATCAGAGCTCAGATAGCCTTCCTGCTGGGAAATCAATGTCTAGTGCAAACAGTTTTGTTATGGACTCTCACTTTCCATGACCAATTAGCTTCCATCATGTGCTTAGATGTGAGACATAAACCCCAAGTCCACCAGCAAAACAAAGTAAATCTCTCTGTACCCTGTTACTGAGGGCTAAGAGAAGTGGGCAGTGCCCCATGCAACTCTCTCTCTGCCTTTCCCACATATAAGCCCTGAGCTTCTGAACATTCCCATGTCCTCTAAAACAAACACCAGCAGACAGCGAGATGGTGGCTGCTTTGAGGGAGCCTAGATGTCTGGCCACAGAAGGAAATTTCCCCTGCATACCTTTATTCATGTTCTTCACTGAAAACTGATGACATCAAGAGATTCAAGTAAGTCTCACATCCACCTTCAGCAAGTAGGATGAGAAAGGCTGCTTCAGCTAGAGAACAGTGTTACTGGGAGCACAAAGTAATACATGCTAGCAGGAAATAGTCCTAATACTGCCTAAATAGGCAGGAGGTAAGAAGAACATTTTGACCAGAGGAGCAAGGGGTTGAAGAAGGCTTCTCTGGAGCAGCCTCTCCCCTGCCAGTTACTGTTAAGGTGAAACTTGCTCACTGTAATCAATGCATTCTACCACGAGGCTGCTGTAAGAAGGTGGGGCTGGAAATCAGGACCTAGGGAATCCCATCTCATATGTGTTTCTTTCTCTAGAATAAATAATAAACTAAATTTCAGCAGTAAGTGCTATTTAGGAGTTACTATAATCCCAATGTAATCAAACTAATTTTTGTTAGCAGAATTCCATGTGCCTTCAAATACTTAAATTATCCTGAGATGAAAACATGCAGTCAGATGAACATGATCAAATGCCAGAAAGAAAAAAAAAAAAAAAAATCAATGTACATTTTTTCTATTATTATTTTGTTTGATTACCCTGTGTTTTGGAACAAATGTAACATTTTTTAGCACGGCACTTAAGTATGTGGAGTATGAAAGACTTATCAGTGCCCATAGTCCATAGGCCATAGCTGCAAGAAGAATACATCTTGTGGTTGGGTTTTTTTAAAATTTTGGGGGGCTTTTTGTTTTGTTTTTTTAAACAATGACTTGTTGGTGCAGTGGTATATAACAAGTAGCACACTGTGTTTGGGAATACAGACTAAAATATGTGAGGCGGGTTTTTTCATTCATCAGCTAACTCTGGTCTGAGCAGATTTTCATTCTGCAGGCAGACAGATGCCCTCCCAGAACACAAGGAGTCTGAATACAGGTTTTTGTATCCTTAAAAGTTATCCTTCGGGTACCAAGATGGCAGCACATCAAACCACATGGTGCTTATAGAATGTCTTTCATCCAAAAATCTCTGGGTCCTTTTGTAAACATGCATTAAACCACTTGACATTCTTGTGAGATGTAAGGCAGGCTTTATTACAGCTCATCAGTGGCTGGGGGAGCCAGGGCACAAAAAACGGGGGGAGATTTTTCATAGGATATGGCAGAGCAGCGAAGAGTCCTAATTACCAGCTCCAGCCAAGAGATGGGGTGCTTTGGTTGGAGTCCTGTGGCTGCTCACACTCAGGAAACTGAACAACAGTTATCCTAGAGGCAAATCCTTGGCAAGGTTACAGACTGGATTTTGATGCTTCAGTGTGTGATTGTCCCTTTTTTTTCCCTTATTCTGCAGTGGGAAATGAGCTGTGATGAAAGAACTTCTTACACAGCTTATTCAAGGGGTTAAAATGCCACAATGCATCAGGCCTGGACAGACTGGAGAGCGCTTCAGACACTGAACAAATTGAGGGTTGCCAATCACCATCCAACCAAAAGAAAAGAAGGTGTGCATCTGCAGGGTAAGAGCTTTGTTGTCCCAACTTACTATTTACTATTTAAATCAGCAAAATCAGGGAGAGAGAACATAGTGTAAAGGTGTTTATGTCTGTGTTGGCCCCACCTTTGATCCCATGGGGTTAGATTATACTACCCTATTCTTTCTTTGCCTCAGGATAAGGATTGGTTCCTTGATTCAGTTTTCTACTTTTCTCTTCCCACCCACACATACACAAAGATAAAACCATTCCCTATAGCAGACTGGGACTTCAGTCAAAAACTAATTATAAACAATGATGGCTCAACAGCTTTTTTCAGTTTGTGGTTCTATGAATTTGCGATGCAAACTATCTGGCTTCAGACCCCCTCCTGGTAATTTGCAGACCAGCTTGCTTTAGTTGGGCAGCAGCAGAAGGGTGCAGACTAGGGAGACAGGGGCATGAAGGACAACAAAGGAGACTAGAACCAGGAATAAAAAGCAGCAGCTCCTTTATCCTGGCGTTCTCCTTCTTTCTACCCTCTGGTAGGAGTGCACCGGTAAATCACTCTAATGGGGGGAAACTGGCATTCTGCATGTGCTTGCCAAATATGACAGAGTAGCAACATACTAACATACTTGGATGGGATTTGGCCTTTCAGTCCTTCCACAGCTTTCTGGTGCAAACAAGGTCAATGCCTTGGTGGGACATGACACAATGTAATACAGCACATACGCCTGACTCCACGCCAACCGCTGTTTCATAATAAGATGCATGTCACAGACCTCTGGTTAAACAAGAACAAGCTACTTTTCCACCTAAGAAATTTAAAGATGCTGAGTTTTGCTTTTCTTTTTCATCTTGAAGCAGCTTTGACCGAAATAATTGTATTTATCAAATGATTGCCAGGGTAGGGTGAAGTATGTTACAGTACTTCGGAAAACCGAGGCAGTTTGATTTGTCCACAGCTACTGTGCACAGTAGCTATTTTGGTGATTTTTTTCCTGCTTACCTGTGCTATATTGTCACTACTGAATTAAAACCCTGTGGCATTTAGCTAAACTCACATGGCTGATTATCTTGCAAACTGGTTGTAAATCAGGAGTTACTCCAATGAATTCTCATGTAAAATTGGTAGAAATGAGCATCTGACCCACAGGAACAATTCATGCCTTAGTTTCCTAGAGGGAGTGAAAGAGCACAGCACTGCCTGCTGCCTATGCAGTTACAAAGCAGGAGTCACCACAGCAGATAGTGAGTGTCTGACACGTCCTCTTTATACTACTGGCGCTGGGAGTAATGGGGATCTCTGCCTTTAATCTGTGGCCAAGCTTCCCTGCTCAGAACTGGCATGGTGAGAGGATGTTTAGCACTACAGCCAGAAATAATCTTTAAGACTGTTTTGGCCTTGCCTTTGACATTTAGCTAGTGTGTAGTTCACTGCATCTCATTACTGAACTTGGGAAACAGCCCCATCAGCACCGGGGTCAGCAATGCCATTTCATCACTGCAAGGCAGTTTTATGGACGAACACTGCACCAGCTAGCACTGGATGCCTCTCAACCTGGCAGAGATGCAGCTTCTCCCTCTTGCTCGAACCTGGACAGCTCCTGCAGCAAGTGCTCTGCAGCCACCACCTTCTCTCTGCAGTTCCTGAGCACAGACTTTACTTTGCATCTCTCCCAAGCAATAGTAGAAACCCTGAAATTTGGCTCAACAGAGAACAGCAGCAAAGCTGCCACTGGTTGCAGGAGGGCTGATGCTCGCGCAGTACATTTAACAAGCACAGGACAAGAACTGACACATCACTTCTAGTCATTGGGACTACAAGCACTCCATAGCAATGAAGCTTATGAATAGCAAGAGTTTGAAAATACCTCCCAGACCTGTTGACTCCCCACTTCTTGTATTGCTTTAAAAACAAGTAATTTTTTCCTTCTCCCTTAACTTTATTTTTTTTTTTTTTTAAACATAGGTGACACTAGGCATGAAGAGCTCTGAAAGGAGCACATCCATGCTGATGCCTGTTTGCTTGTAATTCCATAGCAAAAGGGTGATGAACTCAACACTCCATGGGAGGGCAGAGATTCTGGCCCAACACCACAAAACCAGTGCTGTGAGGCTGTGCAGACAGCCAAACCCTCTACACAGGAGACCCTGCCACAAAGAACGATGAATCCTATGCACACTGAATGCAGGGAAGTGTCCAGTGCGGCACGGAGATTGGCTTTAGGCTTGCTTTCATTTAAAATATTCAGTGGTGTGCTGGATCAACTCTGAGATCAAAGGGCTTGCAGAGCTTCTCTTGGCACTGTAACCCTTTGATCTTATCCTCTCCTCCTGATAACCACCCAAGCCACATGGCTGCTCCACCTCCTGCCTGGGATCTGCCTCTAAGATTGCCCATTTTTCCTTTCATTAAGGAGGAAAAAAGTGTGATATGCAAAAGTGATGAGCACCTGCAGCTTCCATTGACCTGATGTGAAACTGTATGCCTGCTCAGCAAGCCTCTAAGTCAGCTCTCACGCGTTTGCAGGCATACCACGAAGAGCAATGCACTGAAAGGAGGTGAAGATAAATGCAAGGTGGCTAATGGAAGCGGTACGCTAGCAACAAGCTTCACTGAACTATAAACCCACATAGCCTGGGAAATGTACATTTAGACAGGACAAGAGCATAACACAAGTCTCAGTCCTATGATGTAGGCTAGCAGTGCCTCAAGGATGCTGTATGTCTGAAGCTTTCCTACTGTACGCGGCTCTTATCAAAGCATTAACTAAATGGTGCATTTCGAGTTTATCGTGGCTTGGCATATTTCTCAGTCAGAACAGCAGCAACACAAAGAGGACTTGGAAAGCAATTCTTTTACACAAGAGAGTTGGAATTCCCACAGCCAAAAGATGCTATCATCCTGTGATTCTGTTTTTCAGCCTTTTTCTTGACAGAATAAGAAGAACCTCTAATCTTAATACAAAATAGTCATTTTTATATTTATATTGAAATATAGTAATTTTATATTTATATTTTATATTGAAAATATTTTATATTGAAAAACACGTGTTCTCAGCTACTGCCAATGCACACCTCTCCTGCCTGTTCCCATTAACAGTTGCTGTTCATCTTCTTGATCTGTCTACCAGTATCTAAAATGGTTAGATTTTTCTCTGTTTCCCACACACATACAGCTGTTGAACAATTTGTTGCACAGAGCTTACTCATATGATAAGTTTTCTTCTGGTCACGAATTATCTATGAATCAAAGATTTCAAATATGCATAACACAACAAGCACATGATACAGCCATTCTATCTACATACACACTCCCACATGGGTATTTCTACATGCAGCAATGGGATCCAGATGATCATCCTATGCATCTCTCTGCTGTCTCACCAACTGCCAACTCTTCTGTTTCATCATCCTGTTATGGCACAAGCCATTGCACTTCCATCAAAGCCCAAGGACTTCAATGGAGCAGGCTGCATATTTCAGTCCTCATAATCTAGGTGTGCACCTCAAGTTTGCTGCCTCAGAAGGATGTCATTAAAATCACCAAACCCTTAACTGCTACATTAAATTTTCCTTTTTATTTCCAAAGTTTAGGATTCTTCTTCCCAAACTCTCTGCACCTCTGGGCAGAACAGTTCTCTATGGGACCCTAACAAGTGCAAATAAATGTTTCAAAAATCAGCAGGGAAAGAAAGGACACCATTGCTTCCAGGACAGGAAGGTACAGATTTTAACAACGTGTCCTCACTGATAGGACATCGCATAGCATTGACTGAATGTACCTTTGAGTGCAAAACGTTTCCTTTCCTTTACTGAGTTTGGACTGAGAACTACAAATGGGAAATTAAACAAGAGAATTGCTACCTGTTTTTTTAAAAATACTTAAAAGAACCTACAAAATCCTTCTGCAAAATACCATCATGGAGAGATCATGTTACTGCCTGTCTGGGATGACCCATGTAATTCAGATGGTTTCAGAATTCGGAAACTGTGCAGTTTCCTCAAACTCTGGCAGAATTTTCTATAACTGTTGCTGCATGTATTTATACTCTATCTCCAGACACTGGACTGCTGCCATACACTGGAGTCTACAGTACTGATTTGACCCTGCTGTATACTGCTATGTGTTTCTGTGCAAATAGATATGCAACAAAATGAGTCTTTTATCAGACAGAAAACACGAGGAAAAAGTGAAACCATTAGCTGTGCCACTCCATCTCTTAAACTCACTCCCTCTTCTGAGAGTTGTGTATCATGGAAGTCCAGGCACTGGACACCAGAGGATTGCAACTGGTGTCACATGAACTGACTGACATCCTTTTCTTAACCGCTGACAAGGGGGCTTTTAGGCACTCCGTATCGCCGTGTGTAACACCCCATCTCCACCCAGCAGCCTGTGGGCTGTGCCCAGGACACGCTGTGGGCTGCAGTGCCAGCAGGAAGGCACAGGTGGCTGCAAGGCTGGGCAGCAGAATTGTCACAACCGAACCCCCTCTGCCACCCGAGCTGAGCTCAGGCTACCCTTTCTGCAATTCACCCTGGCTCTCCACTGTTGGCAGAGCAGGCCATAGCCTAAGAGTTCCAACTTGCAGGTCCATCTGCATTTGCTTTCAGTGGGTGTTAGCAGACACCCTCAGCATTGGAGCGCTTAGAAATGTTTCTTGTAGCCAAGGTGTTTTTTGTGTAATATGCTCGGTATTCCCAGCATTGTTTCAACTTCGGCTGGGTACACCTTTTGCATTTCAGGATGAAGGCTAAGATTAATAAGAAAAATAGAAGAAATAAAAGCAATAAAAGGAAAATAAATTAAAGTCCTCAGGGTTATAGGCCCGATCCCAAGAAATTATGAAACTACTGTCAGGCTCCAGAAGTTGTGCAGTAATCACTCAGAATGTATTATCTTATTAGTTCTCTCCATCTTTAAAGAATAAAACCACCCAACACATTAGGATTTATGGCCAACGAAAAGAAAGTTTTATCTTGAAGCTACAACAAAGAAGATAAAAGAGAGGCATGTAATTGTTGAAGGAACAACAGGATGAATAGCTTATACATATTGTGCAATTAATAATCACTGAAGGCCTGTTGGAAGTTGCATATAGCTGATAGATCAACGTACAAAACCAGAGCCCCTGTTCTTTTGTATACTGGCACATGGTGATTGCAATAGCAGTCACCTGAGTAATTTCTTTTTTTTCCCTAATGTGCCTTTTCAAAGTGTCTTCAGATGGGAGCCAAAAAAACCCACCCTATAAAAATAGAAATCTCAGTCATAAAAGTTTCCCTCCTAGCCAGGCCTTGGGTATTAAAACCAAACCAAACAAAGTAAGCATCATTTACAAGACCATGCATGCAGTAGTCACTCTGTCCCTGTTCCACACCAAGTGGTGGCCAGCTAAGGTCCTGAACAACGGTCTGTGGAGAACCGGGGACCTCAAGTTCATTCACTACAGATTTACTGAAACTAGTTCCTCAACACGGCAGACAAAGGAGTATATCATGATCAACAGAGAGACAGGAGAAGAGATCACTGAATCTTCCTCAGAAGAAAATGAAGTCTTAGGGAAAGATTTATTATCTGATTATCTGAGAGGAATTTCTAGCAAAGGCCAACCTAGAAATGAAGAAAGGCATCAGAGTAGAGCATTTGTCTGTGTGTCACATAGGTTCACTTACTGGTTTTACTCTTCCATTAACAAAAAGCCAGAGTATCATGAACAACTGCAGCCCTGCGCTATCGTTCAACTAATTGCTTCAGGTGCCAAAGATGCAGGTAAGTGCCAAGACAGATTTCCAAAGCCTGATGGTTTCTTGTAGTAGGCGGGGTGCATTGCTGGGAGCTTCCACAGGTTTTTCAACATCCCCCTGGGCACCTGCCTACACCTTTAACATTTTTAAAAACATGACCTTCAGATGTGTGCTGAAGTTGCACTGAAAACAATGCTTAGGTGCTTTGCTGGATAAGAGTCATAGTAAGACATGATGAGCAGGAAGACCTGGAGGAACTAAATGGCAACTAGACAGTTAGGTGAACTAGTAAAGGAAATGTCAAAGTATTGTTGCATATTGATTTGGATATGCGTATTTATGGAGCTGGGCCAGCTTCTCCAACGTCTTTCCTTCTGAAGGAAGTGGGGTTAACATCCATGAATAAATCAGCCTCTTGATCAAAGTTTGATTAAGCATCTGAGATGAAATGATGGATTTTTCTGAAGGCATGTATTCAAAGCATGCTTAATGTATGCATGTGTATCTCTGTCTTTCTTCCTGTGGTTTCTTTCAAAGGGTCCTCTTCCTTTCCAACTGTAATCTCCTTAGGCAAAGAGTTGAGTCCAGAAAGAATTCATCTATAAAACCATCTGCTAAAACTTCTAATTATCAGCTGAACTGATGAAAAATAATACTTTTATGAAAAATGAACACTTCTTTTTCCTAGTATTTTACTTCAGTTGTGTGAGGTAAAGCAAGGGGAGACAGCCAACCTTCAAGGCTTGGAAAGGAGTCTTTTCTTCTTCCCAGACCTCAGACCTCACTAATGCAACCTTTGAAATCCTGATGGCTTGGGCACTGAGGGAACACCCTGAGCAACCAGGCTGCTGAATGATTAATGCTGCAATTTCCAAGCAACCTGGGGACATTTAGATTCATCTTTCCCACCAGAAGTGAAAAATGGCACATGGAAAATCTCAGCCCCTGAGAAGAGCTCAGTTCTCCTCGCACCTTAGTCTAGAAGACTGTGAAATTGCTGGGCGCTACCTCAGACACTGTGGAGGTGGGGCACTGGCCCCACGTTGCTGTTTTCTGCAAGCTATTGCATAACAAGTCTCATATCCTCCAAACTTTGCCAACTATACAAACATTTAGAAGACAAATCTTAAATATTTAGGCACATTTTCAAAATATTGCTGTACAACTCCCTTCTTCCCCCCGCCCCTTCTGCAACATGCTCAGAATTTTATCTATATGACAGTGACCTCAAGCTTGTAAATACACTGCAATAGGAGAGATGAGAATCAGGAGTTTCCATTCTGAGCAACTTAATTCCCCTTAAAGTGTCAAAAATGCCAGGTTTTCAGGAAAGTACTACCCTGTCTTAAGGAAAAAGGTCTTTAGCAGAGTCACTCCTAAGCTTATTAGATTCAAAGGGCCCTTGTAAAACACATCCTCAGAAAACCTCTAGATTACAAACTGGCTTCAGGACATAAAAACTGCTGCAAACTGGGCTGTGCAGTTTCCAGCTTGCCAATACTAGTTAAGAAAAAGATGTGTTTTGCTAGGATTTGGTGGGACCAGAGCACCCAGGAGACTGCTAAGTCTGGGGAGAATTACTAACAACTATTAGTGTAAAAACAAAGTCTTAAAAAGTAACTCAGTTACTTCAAAAATAGTAGGTTTAACTTCATAACCACATCTTGCAAACACCAGCTTTGGCATGATCCATTAGTTTCTTACGGTTGAATGTTTGGTCCAGGAAAAGGCAGTGACTATTGTCTTTGCTGCTAAAAAACTTATCACTACACACATTTCAACTACTGGTTTGATGCACAGTGACATATAGCTTGAATGGCTCAAATCAGCAGAACTATTGAAAATAGATTGATTTTTAATGTTTTCAAATGACAAACATACTATCGATCTGGGAGGCTGACATAGCTAATTTAAATGTACGTTTAGCAACAGAGCAAAGAGATGACAAGGCATCAGGCATGCAACTTTTCCATTTCAATGCAAACAAGCTGGCGGAGCTGTGATATTAATGAAGCACAATGTTATACAGAGTATTCACATCCCTTACCTTCTCTACAATACATTCACAGCTTGTAATTTGACTGCAAAGCTTACACACATGAGACACACACATTACAACTAGATAGTCAAACTCTAGTTGCACATTAAAATGAGAAACAGTCTATAACCAGAACCTCTTTGAAATCTGGGGGGATAAAAAGGATGGAGGCCCCAGTTCCTCAAACTACATGAAACACACTGAATACAACAGGACCTACGCAGTGCACTGAAAGCTCTGCACATGCTTGGGTCAGAAAAAACATGCCAGGAAGAGGCTGCATGAACACAAAGAGGTTGTACGTGTTAACAGCAGACAGTAGGAAATGTAGGGAAAAGAGACTGAAGTTGAAGGAGAACTTCATGTGGTTGAAGGGGCGCTGCGTATGTCAGGACACAGGGCAAGCGGTTTGAAAGCATTTGCTGGGTGTTGCAGGCGAAGACACAGATCATGGATCTGATGTGACGGAGACAGTATGCTGATAAAGTGTCGTGGAGCGAGTGAGTTGGCCATGGTAACTGTTACATAACCTGCAAACCACCTGAGGTTATTTGAATCACAGGAAGCAAATGAAGAAAGTACGTGTCCTTATGCAGAATGGCAGAATCTGTTCAAAGCAGCATAAACTGATATGTAGGACTACTGGGGCTATAGTTACTACAACTGTTCCAAAAAAGACCGTTTAGATAATGTGACAGTGTGAACGCTACACCTTTCTGTAAGGTTTGAAGAATCAGACATCCGGAAGGTGTACACTTAAATGGCAGTTTCAATGACTGCATAATCTGTAGCCCTATGAAGAACAAACCTATTGAACAAACCAAATCAGCAATAGTTTTTAAGAAAATCACTCTCCCTGTTTGTCTTCAATATGCAGATGTAAAGAGGATATTACTGCATACTAAAGATAAAGAACAACTGCAACAGCCTCCTCAGCAAGCTACAACTTAGAGCCAATTTTTTGCTTTTTACAGGGAAAGATTTAAATTGATCAACCTTTTCTGCTTACTACTTGCAGACCGCAACAGGGGTGTGCCTTACTCTTTCTGCATGTATCCCTACCAAAATGTATGAATATGTAGTGTCAAGGGTATCATGACACTGAAAATGCGAACCTACTTAAAACATCCCATCCAAAAAAAGGAACAGTGGCACTATGGCTGAGATAACCCAGTCCTGCAGTTTAAATTGGACTTTGTGATGTTGCTGACTATCAGAATTTTACACTGCCTAATTTCACTAACTTTCTGATGGAGTATCAGTTTGGAAGCTTGAAAATTCCCATCTTTTCCATGAGATATTCACCGTAGGACATGAGAAGATTAGCACAAAAATTAGATTTTGTGATCTGCTTCAAAACCTGCCAAGTCTGATACCACCAGTGTGGCTACTATTGAAGCTGTAAATTTAGTCCCACTGGAATCAAGGGGGAGATCTCCCAAGGCTGCTGCGCTCTTCATTAAGGTCTGACATGGTTTCAAAAGATGATGAAAAGTTCTTTTCCTATAGTCTTTCACATACTGCTGGGATGTCTACAGTTACTTGAAACAGAAAAGTTTAATAGTGTTTGTTAAAAAATAAATTGGCAATCATTGGCATAGATGGTAACGAATGCTCAGGAAAATAGCCAAAGCAGTTAAACTGGTGGGTATGGAAAATAAAACCCAAGAATTTCATTAACGCTATGATGATGGCAAACTGGGTCTGAGGCATCTGGCTGAGACACTGCTCAGTGTCAAACATCAGTGCTGTTAGGAAAATGTATTTGACAGAATTTAGATGCAAGTGCAATGATCAAAAGCCAGAGATGGAAAAAAATACACAAATAATAATTCCAGTTCTTCACTAACATATAGATGACTTTCAGGGTCAAAAGATCATTTTTAGCATTAGTTCCAAATGAAAGCATTTTAAGTGAGGAGTTATCAGGGAAATTGAACTTGTTCAAATCACAGCAAGAAAAAAAAAAAACAAAACCAGAATAATTATTAGGGAAAACATTAGCACAGTAATAAGGAGAAGTAAATGTCCTCTAAAGCCTGAAGTGTAGATGAAGGCTTCCTGGAAACTGGTTCAGTGCCCTCATCAGTTTCATAGTAGGAAAAAAAACTGTTGTTTTGTCCCACATTTATCGCTTGTACATGTTTTAAGAAATATTCTAAAGAACAAAGCAGATTTTGCAGTATTCAGAGAATGGGAGTGGATCCCACCTCCTGTGCATCCTCCAAGACCAAGATTCTCTGGTGTCTGAAAAAGACTGATTCTAAGAGAAAGAAAAGAAACAAACAAATAGCCTTGATCTCAGTCACGTCCAGGACAAAGCTCCAGTGAGAGCAGCCTCACATGCCTTTTACGTATCTGCAATTACACATGAATAAAACCTGCTCCAGAGAGATGATTGCAAAAACTCCCTTTTAGGCCAAAGCTGCTGCTTCTTTTTGAAAGAATGATATTCAGAGTCATCATTTGCAAATCCTGGAAAGTTATCTCTCATTTAGGAGCAATGTAAGAACAACCCTCATTTAAGTATGTGTTTCATAGCATAAAAACAGAGACAGCAAAGTCTTTTACATACCTTGCAAAAGAACATATACATAAAGTTCCTTGACAGCTACGGTAAGGTTATTCTGATTTTAACAGGTAGGTAACAACAGTCCTAAGCCTGCAAGAAAACGCGACAATTGTCATCTAACATACAAAGGGATCAGGTGACAGGGGGAAAAGCAAAAATGTGACAGTGATGGGGAACATCCGTTTACCGGGCAGCATGGACAGCAACGTCACAAACTGCGATGGACAAAAGATACACACCAGAACTTAGCAAAACAACTACAAAAAAAGTTTTCAAGAAAGATCTTTCTCTGAAGACAGTGTATGTGGGGCGTACATGAGAAAAAATGATTAATTGCTTCTCAAAACACTGGAACAGCACAATGGTTTAACAGAGGGAAAATCTGACTTACAGCAGATTAATAACTTTTTAGCAATTTTACATTAAAAATCATACATAAGTTGTTACCCTCCCTAATGTTTTGAGCTGGATTCTCAAATATTAGGATTTATAACTGATGTAATCATTGTTGGTTTTCCACATCTGCTTAATGTAGTTGAATGGCTTAGAGTACTGAAAATATGATGTATGTGTCATATGTAGAACAGAATACTGCCATGTCCAACAGTAAGAAAAGGGATATTCTTAAACAAAAATTGAGAAAATTTACCAGTTCTTGTGCATCCAACCAGAGCTATACGCTACCACAACTCCTGCCTGCTAGACATTTAACATCTGTCATCTGTCTTCTTCAGGACAGAATTTCACAAGTACAGAACACAACATAATTCATGTTATACTTCAGTGTTTTATGTAAAGTTATAATCTTACAAGAAACCCATACATCAAAAGGTATTTGCAGGCATGTATCAGCATTTCAGTGGAAACAGCAAACATAGTGGAAAATTATCGCAGAATTAAAGAAAGCAGCCTATCAACACCCATCTATTAAACACATGCAAATATGCTCTGGGAAGACTGCAGACACCCTGGCAAATCATGGCCCGTAACAGCTACAAGCTTTTACTGTGCCCCTGCTGCCGGCACGCTTGGAAGCCAAGGGCTGTCACTGTTCCTCTGCCCCACAGGCAAGGAAAGGGGCTTCCCCAGCAAACAGCCTCCAGCAAAATGACTTTTCCACCCTTCCCTGTCCATGCATGCAGGTTCATCCGATGCAATGCCAGCAAGACAAATATCACCCTCTCACATGGAGACTGTGTCTCTTCCTCTCAGGTCTGAAGCCACACAGGAATTTATAGATCAGAACTAGCACTCCCATTCGTTATCCCTGCTTTGGTGTCCAGTGTAGCACTATTCAAATAAATAACAGGGCTTCCATTATCAAAACATTTTTTATTTCCTTGTTTATTTTAGTAAATGTGAAAGGTCTGATTAATCAGTTGTGGGGTTTTTAGTAAAAGTGGCAAATGTTGTGAAAATTCTGACTTCTGTATCAGTTTTGGGCTGAAAAGTTCAGGATTATATGCTGTAACATTATATATGTGGGATTATATGATGCTAGAAATAATTTGAATGTTCCATTTCAAAAAAAAAAAAAAAAAAGCATCTCTCTTTACCTCACTAATTCTAGTAAGTGCTTTAAAATGGTACCATTAGCTCCAAAGAGCATTAAGAACAGAAGAATTACCTTTCCTTCCCCACCTTAAATGCTAGCCCATGCCTCTCCCACCCCTCCTCCTGCTGTTCCTCAGGAAATATTTTCAGTGTGGTTACAACATGTGTGATCTGCCTGTGCATAGGCGGCCATAAATCCATATTACCAAATGTTTATCTGAGCTTTTGAACATCTTGGAGACCGTGGTATCAGTATCCCACAAACCTCAGGGTATACCAGTGCAGGAGAGGGAGCTAGCCAGATACCATGTTGTTACAAAGAACATTTTGATCTGGGAATGTAATGAGAAGCAGGATTGCAGGAAGGTTTCCTCGGTGGCAGCTCCAGCGCGTAGGTGCAGGTGCACTGCCCAGACAGAGTGCTGAAACAACGCATTTCTGGCATAGCGAGGACTCCAGCTTGGCTCAACACGCGCAGCTTTCACATCCAAACCTTGTTACTAGATCAGCCTGGAATGTCATTCTAAATCCATAGTCTCCAGGCATTAATCAAGAAAGGGGGCCGGCAGGAGGGGGGATAGCCTATTTAAAACTCATAGCAGAGTTAAAACATACCCTCCAAAAGTGCCCTATCAGTGAAAGGAATTAAGTCACTTTCCTAGCTTGTGGTCATTTTCAGAGACATAATAAAAATAACCTGTGGGACCCATACAGTACCTGCAGTTAAGTTGTCATCACATGCAGATGTATGGTATCTTTACTATTGCAGTGCATTACATTATTTCCTTAAATTGGTCTCATACTTCAGCCCCTGGAAAAGCACCAGAAGAATTTACTGGGGCTGTGAGACTCGGATTGCACGGAACAAGCCCCACTGGGCTCACTTGGAAAAGCATGGGAACTCCCTGCCACTCAACCACTAAGCCTGGGATAAAAGGGAAAATGAAAAGCTCCAAGAGTCACGCTGAGCAGTCACCACAACCCAAGCTACAAGCTCTGCAAGCAGGGAGGGCTGCTCCTACACTGCCAAAATGACACCGTGGCACCTCTGGGCGAGAGCTGTGTCACTGCCACTGTCACAGCACAGCCCAGCATCAGAGAGCATGCAATGGGGCTTTGACTACGAGACATTCTTGTTTCCATGAAAAACACAGACACAAAGAACTGTTATGAGGCTTCCCAGAGGAATGTCCAATTTGTGAGCTCTCCATAAGCATCTGTGAGCAAGAGGGGAAAAGGAGGCAGGGGGAATTAAGGAAATTCAGAGACCAAGAAAACAGAAAAGATTTAAAACAAAAGACAGGGAAAACAAAGTCATACTTATTTTATGGAGGAAGAGAAGGGAGGTGTATGTTGGATGACAGAAAAAAAAGATGTCAAAAAGGACACGACACACTTTCTAACATTTACAGTATTTTACATCTGAGACACATTACTCCTACTTGGCATACCCCCTGTTGGCATTAAGCAAGCTGCCCTGTCTTGAAGTAGATGAGGCTGAAACACAACCCTCAGGGCTTTCTCCTGCAGGCTTACTGACTCACGAACCAGACCTCCATCTGCTCTCCATAAGCATGGGTGCCTTCAGGATATTTTGAAAATAAAATAACTATTGTGTGTCATATAAAGATTTTCACAAACATAAATATGAACTCTCTAGTGCAAACAAAAAAAGATTGTCTCACAGCCCGCCTTTTTTTAAGTAATCAAGAGAAGTACAGAGAAATATATTCTTTATCCACACAGATCTCTGCTAGAGGCCAGGACTTTGGTTTTTTTACCTTCCTAATACCCCCTAAGCAATGCAGATTTAAAGCTTGTAAGTACTGCGATACAATGGCATGAAGAGGTGATACAGTCAGTGTACACTGCTTATAAAGCGTGTGTTCCTTTTCAAGAATACTTGTAGAAGCAAACTGAAAATTACTGCAATTACACTAACTTGGTTTTGATGAAGTATGTTTGACATGACCATTGCCGCCAGAAAAGAAGATCCTAGTAAGATGCTGTTTAGATTTTTATGTACTTACTTCTCACTGATGCGATTTAAGGATAAGCAGTGAAATGATTAGAAGCAGAAGACATTTCCATACAAAGAAAGTTTAACTGGCATCACACAGGAGAAAAGACAAGTACCTGGCATTACAATAATCCAAAAATGAGGGAAAACAAACTGATACTGAACAAGAACTTTTAACTGGAAATACTTCTTTGTACACAATCAAATTACTTGCAGACCTCTACTGCAGCACAGGAGATAAGTAGATTCAGTTTGGGGTACTGAGGAATTTTTCAACCAAATGTTTATTTCAAGACCCTGATTGCTCAGACCTCACCGAGGATGTGGGAAATCCAGTTGCATATCCATCCTTCATTGGATCTTTAATTATTGACATAGTTCAGACAGGAAAGCTTGAAAAATGCAGCCACAAAAGCCAGCAATCGCTGAGTTATTCTGAGCTCATTAGGGGTTGTTCCTCTGTCTCTCCCTGCTCCTTTCCCTCTCTCTTCTCCCACCGCCCCCTGAACATTTTAAAGATACTAGGTCTTTTCCATATAATAGCTTTAGAAGTTTTAGGGACAGTTTTTCTAAGGAGTTAAAACAGATCCCTCAACAGGTCCCTCCCTCAGCATTAATTCTGGTTCCTGGAAGTTAATCGCCAAGAAACCACCTCTGGTCTCTTAGGCCAGGCACAGATAGGGGCTATCTATCACCCTGCAAAGCATTAGGGAGAAATTCTGTTTATGGCAAGACGTAGTGATTCTCCAGTTAAACCTTAACATTGTCTGCCACAAATGCACAGCTTTACCTACAGCAGCTGGCAACCAAAGCAATACCATTACTTATCAATGCAGTGAAGGAGAATTTTGTCATCATTTTCACTAGGATATAGCTGGCAAGTAAAGAAAGTGCTAGTTATTCCATACAACCATCCATTAAAAAATCTGGACATACCGACTTCAGCCACAGTTATTTCCTGGTCTAACTAGAAGGAAAAAGCGGTTTCTCAGACACCCATGTGTGGCAGAAATCACATGCTGCCTCAGGATCACCACACAGTGCTCTGGCTGATGTTTACATGTCCGGACAACAAACCAAAAGCACAAAGTTTCCAGAAAAGTACTCGCAAAACTATGGGACCCTGAGCTTTGTTATAAACATCCCTTTGATGTCCATTACTAATGGACAACACTGAGATCAGCCACCACAACGCAAACCAAAGCTACGCTTGCAGAGTCAGGGCAGATGCATTCAGGCTATACTGTGCTGACCAGGCCTGCTGCCCCAGATGGGTGACATAACACGCTTGGCTCTGTAGTGCCTCAACAACTCTACCTCCACACTTGACACACTCATTCTTTCTGACACAGACTTTAAGTAAACAGTGCAACTAATCATGGTGCACTGCATTTTAACTTATGTGCTTCTTAACATTTAAAGTGCAAACACATTCAGTAATTAAAGCCCCGATCTGGGGTCCTTATTGAGTTTTCTTGCTTAGAGAGGCATGTAAATACATGCTTTAAGTGTTTCTCTAAATACAAAAGCAGTTAAGTGAATGTCTACTTAGGTCTCTTGTTTGGGACCTCACTCATTAGCTGTTTCTGTTTCTAATATCATTAGTTACACTGCAGCCACACCAGGAAGCCCATTCTGGTGGGCACCTTAAAGGGGCCTTTAAAATTGCTGCTTGAGAGGGTTAGGCACATTTTCCACACATGAGACATGGCTGGGTTTGTGGCACACTGACTGGCAGATCTTATGCAAACAATAGGATGATTTAGAGGAGCTTGATAAAAAACAGCCTGACAGCAGCAGCACATATCTATTGTCAGCACTGCAAAGATTAATTCAGTATCATTTCTGGTCCACATTAAGAGAGAACTGGGGCTGGTGGGAAGATATGCAGCTATCTGGTGAGGCAAGATATATAAGATTTGAAGTACTGCAAAATCATTCCCTTTACTTTCAGTGAATTGGTAAGAGGAGAAAGAGCTATCATGTTTAGGTCCGATTGCCTTATGCATCTGTCTGTGCATCATAACGCTGTCTTCACGTGTAAACAGCCATGAATCAATTCTGATTCTCAAATTGCACACAGAAGCTTCAACCCAAATGACATTCCAGAGAAGCGCTTGGCCAATTTCTATTTTCTGAGAGGTTTTTCCTACTGTTCTGTTCTTTCTGGTGATTGTACAACTGCACTGACAAGGAGAGTAAGATAGCCTTGCCCCTACGTTACAATTTTTTCTCTCCTAAGATTTTAGCGATTTGTAGTTTCCATTTCCCTATTTCAAATGTATACAGTAAGTTTGTTCAAAGCTGTAAAAAGCCAATCCTTCCTCTTAAAGAGACTTTCTCTTTCTTACGAGATTGAAGTTTGAATTGAAAAAAGGAGAGAAATTGAAAGTGAAAAGTAGTATTTGCTGTATTTAAATATGAGCCAGATGTGGAAGCATACCATCTCCAAATTAAACATTTACTGAGTTGGCAGCAATGGAATTTTCTTCTCACACATGCAAACACCAAGTCTGAATGTACTCTCCTTTCCCCTACACGTCTATCTGCCACTTGCTCTCAATTGCCATGCATACCTAAGCATGGTTAAGAACTACCCCCCTGGACTTCTGCACTGCCACTCCTCCGGTCAGCACAATGGCATCACTTCACCTCCAAAAGATTTGAAGACTATGATGAAAAATCTTGGATGCCGAACGTGACACAGAAACATGCATAAATAGGAACCTAATGGATGACAGACTAAGCCGTTACTACTGCATATGCTACTATATAATACTACTGAAAGCAACAATAGTGTAGGTACTGAAAATCTTCAAAAATCAGGCCATGCTATCTGTGAGTTAGGACACTAATGATGAATACCATTATACAAGGAAAGGACTCCGGAGTCACAGTTAAACAGTAAGAACAACATTTTTTCCCCCATTATGGCTAGAGAGGGCTCCAGCCAAAATGCCTGGAGTGACACCGGCCTTCACTGGCTTCGTTCTCATCCAGGTTCCCTAGTTTCACATCCTTTGCCACCCATTTCCCCAAAGTCTCAAAAGCAACTGGCTTATTATTATTGGGATATTGGTCAACAAACACTGAACACAGTTGTAACCAAAGACCAAGATGGTTTTGTAAACATTAAGTATGATGACAACCAACTCAAAAAACACGTATCTACTTTTTGTGAACTATAAACCAAAGTATTGCCCATGTCAAACTGTTTGAAACCAGTATCTCTTTTCAAAAGATACAATGAAATTTACTCTTTCATGGCAAAGTCCTTACAACATTGGGATGTTGAAGGGATGTTTTTTTTTTCTCAACCCTAAATTCTTTGAACTGTAATATTACTAGCAGTATGGTAATTAGGGGGTGGAGTCTGTCCAATCCTCTCCAAGATTGGAGATTGCACATTTTGGAAACTCAGGATGTTTCTACCTTTTTCCTGAAATTAAGTTTGGACTTAACTCATGGTCTATATCCATAGCATCCGATCGTTCAGATCAGCTTCTGATTTGTAGGCATTCAACACTACTGAGAAGCTGACTTGCCTTGTGTCAGCTGGGGTAGCTGGAGGCTGACATGCAAAACAGATGATGAATAGGGTCCGCAGATGTACACCAAGAGTGAGTTTCCAAAGGGTTTCCCTTCCAGAGCCAACTGAAGTAAACACACCGCCAGGGCAGCTGGAGAAATGGCTAACTGTGGATCTTTCGACACAAGGACAACCTCCTGTTATATATGCAAAAAGACCCCTCCTGATCAACAAAACAGAACACCAAAACAAACACAGCCTGTTTTCCTCTAACTCTCATTCAATATCCTGCTCTCTGAAGGCTGGAAGGAAATCCACAGTAACACACATCACCAAGTACACGCTCATGCTGCCTGTTATAGGTGACTTGCTCCTACCTCTAGCTGCTGTAATCAATTTACAGGCAGCCACAGAGCATGCCCTGGCTGGGGAGAAATGATTTCCAGAGGCTTCAGGCTGCATTCTGGGATTACCACAACCCCTGCATGTGGGTCACTGCTGCCTCACAGCTCCCAGGGCGCAGCTGGGGCGCAGCTGGAGTTTGGTTCAGCTCCCACTGCCTGCTCCTTGAGGGAGGAGGAGTTCTCTGCACATCTTCTGCCTGGCACAGTGGGACTGCCTGTGCCACAGAGCATGAAAATGCAACCGCTTCTTTCTCAGCTCTCCGGTGGATAAATGGGGTAGAGAAGCTCTCTTCTGTAAATTGCTCTCAAATCTGCAGGGTACAGGGTACAGCAGGGAAGGGAGAAGTTGCCTCATGCCCCACACTTAGGAACATATTGCTGGCCATGATTTGGCCTACAGGTCTTTACAGATTAACAGATGGTATCTTAGAATATACCTGACAATAAAACGGCAGGGAATTCCAACCCCAGTTAATGAATGACTGCCAAATGCTGCGCCCACTTGCAGCCAAAACAGACCACAGCTGAACTATAAGAGGAGAAGGGCAGAAGCTGATAGGATTGTTCTTGCCAACAGCAAAGAACAACATGCCATATCTGAAAGTACCCATGTGTCATGATGCACTTCTATCACAGACGAGGTGCATCACCACAAAGCCCTGAATGCTGGACCTCCCATGCTCAAACTGACACGTGCGGGGGCCAAAACCAAACGAGTTTCACTGCTGATGAGATAAGTAAATGATTTCAGACCATTAGTTCAGGGGAAAATCTGGGACCTGTGTTCTACAGTAAATGTCTCCTTTTCCTTAGAAAAGAATGCACACACTAGTAAGCAGAAATGAAAACACTGCAACCACAAGCCAAGCGTGAGGATAAAACACTACAGTGTACAGTATCAAAAATACCATATCTAGCAGGCTGCCGCAGAAAACTAATGAAAAATCAGGGCAGGAATTCACACAAAATTGAAACAGTACAATTATACTGCAAAACGTTCACTTCATCTTCCTTCGCTAGGAGGTGAGGAGCTCAAAGTATGGCTGATCAGACAGAAGGCAGCTCAAACTTTGTCTTTTGCTATGCAGAGAACTTTTTTGGTATGGTTCCATAGAGTGAACATTCTCCATTTTCTTTGAACAAATTGTATTACACTTGTTTCTCATCAGATTACATAAATTAGCTGAGAGGGAATGGATTCAATTACAGTCCAGATTCCAGACCTCTTTAAGAACTGACTGCCTAACACATTCCTTTCATTTAATAAACTGGAACCAAATGAGGATTATATCATATAAATAATACTCCCTCGATAGGGCAATGCAATAAAATGGCAAAAATACTCAGAGGAACCACGTAGATCAAATACAAGAGCCTCTGATACTACCCACCGGATTTAAAGTATGAATATCACATAAACTTCATTGTTCAATATTTTTACTTTGTATTGTGAACAAGAATCTGATTCAGAGAGTACTTCAGACCAAAATTAATATCTTCTGACAGCCTCAGACAGCTAAGGAAAAAATGTGTTGCAGTAAAGTATGGATTTCCATATTTAAAAGATAATTTCATAGCTCTGCACAAGATACTAACCTCTCCTACAAAATCCAAGATTTACAATCTCCCAAGTGACTAAGAGTATGACCAAGAGCAAGGGCTTCGCAAAGCTCTGAGTGAAGCAGTTTCCCAAACTGACTTGCTCATTAAGGTAGGAGCATTTTGGAACAATTTAGACTGAAACAATGACTTCTAGGAACAACCACTTTTGACAGAAATACTCACCCAGTCTTTCAGCCTGAAAAGTAGACATGCTGTCTATAGTTGGACATTTTTATACCTACTTAAATGCATCAGTATCCAGGGAAGAAAAAAGTGTTGAAAAGACTTAGGTTCAGAGCTTGACAAGGGATTCAAAGCTGAAGTCACAAAATTATCCATACAGTTAAATTATCCCCATTCACAAACAGCATTCTTGATACATTTTGAAGAAGCTGCACAGAAAGCAAAGAGGCAGAGGAGTAAGACTACCAAGATGAGAGATAACTATTAAATGCACACTTACCTGTAAGATAATTCTTTTTAAATTACTGAAGAATGGATGAAGACAGTTTTGATGACAGACTATGTAATTACAACTTGTCTAATCCTAAAGCTGTATTTAACCTGGCATGCAACTACAGATACAGGATACACCAGGTGAAGTTCAAATTTAAAACTCAACAGGATGTTTTTAACTACTCAATAAAAAGGTTTTCAGGGGACATGGGAAGCTCTCTGCCAACAAGAATCTTTAGATCAGTACAGTACTAGCCAAGTCTTTCTTCCGAGGCTTCTTCATACCTGTCCTCCATCTGTCCAATAACATTCACTATGTTAACCATGAGAGGCATAGTGGGAATGAAACGTGCTGCTCTGAAGACACCTGATACAAAATGGGGCACTCGACAACTCCAGTGGACCACGTGCCATGGTTCCAGGCAGCAACTAAGCCCCACACAGCCACTTGCTCATTCCCCCCACTGCGGTGGGATGGGGGAGAGAATCAGAAGAGTAAAAGTAAGAAAACTCATCCATTGACATAAAGATAGTTTAACAGGTAAAGCAAAAGCCATGCACCCAAGTGAAGCAAAACAAGGAATCCATTCACCACTTCCCATGGGCAGGCAGGTGTTCAGCCATCTCCAGGAAAGCAGGGCTCCATCATGCGTAACGGTTACTTGGGAAGACAAACGCCATCACTCCTAACGTCCCCCCCTTCCTCCTCCTTCCCCCAGCTTTATATGCTGACCGTGATGTCGTATAGTATGGGATATCCCTTGGGTCAGTTGGGGTCAGCTGTCCCAGCTGTGTGTCCCCTCCCAACTTCCTGTGCACCCCCAACCTACTTGCTGGTGGGGCGGGGTGAGGAGCAGAAAAGGCCTTGACGCTGTGCAAGCACTCTTCAGTGATAACAATAGCATCTCTCCATTATCAGCACTGTTTTCAGCACAAAATCCAACACACTGCACCATATTAGCTACTATGAAGAAAATTAACTCTATCCCAGACAAAACCAGCACACCACAGGATACATAAATGTGGCTAGAGATTTTCTGTGGCATGATGGGGCTTTTACAAACAGCCAGTTTGTACAAGTGATGCATCAAGAACCACATCATTAAACCATAAAATGAAGGTTTTTTCTTTAGCCAGTGTAGAATGTACTAAGACTTCATTATATGTAGGTATAGTTATATATATTTATATGTCTGTATATGAACCTCATTAACTACAGCACACACATTCATACCTATATTATAAATAAAACAAACTAGCCTTCCTGGCATTGCATATGCTTTATCTTAACTCCCCTTTATGTTCAGCTGGAAAGTTCAAATGCACTTCTGCATATTTTACATTCTAGTTATAAAAACCCATATATATGCTCTATCCCCACCACAATTTTTCTTTTTTTTTTTTTTTTAACAAAGAGGTTAAATGAAATATCACCTGAAGCTATATTCAACCACTAGAAGGAATGAACACACTGAGCTATCCATGAAGTTTGCAGTGTACCCTGGTTTTGACACAAGGGAAGGATAAAGAGGTTGAAGTATACATTAAATGAGACTTTTTCAACTCAGAATAACCAGGACTAAGCATACCTACTGGATACATCAGTGACACTTCTTACTGAATATGACAACAATTATTTAAAAAGACTTATTTATGAGTTACTAATAAATCCTAATTGTAGCAAGGACATCATATGCAAAGCAGACACAATTTTATATTCACTCCTGTTCTTAATTCAGTCATAAACAGCAACTGCCTGTTCATCCCTGTGATTTAAAAACATATAATCAAGATTTTTGCTTCCTATCACAGGTAGAGCTAAGAGATTTCAGTATCTCTGCCTCATTACTGACATCTGCTGTCCTGTGAACGAAGAACACAAAACCTTCACTAGCCCACTTGTCGCCTCCAACACTCATTCCTGCTTTCTCCCTCTGTAACACATACCAGAGTTTGAACTGTATTTGCAGCGATTTGCATTACAGAAAACCACTCTCAGAGAATGGAGAAAATGCATTAACTCATTTGTACTGGACACCTTTTCACCAGGACACAGTAACTGCGCATGACATTGCAGCTAGTTGTTAACAGTTCTTACCTTCTAACATGTGGGAAGAGAAGACTTCCATAACGATTCACAACACCAGCCCACTGACATTTTTACCATCTCTTCCCCTGTATCCAACAGCACCTGCCTGTCATATCACACACTGTTTCAGTTCTAGGCACAGTCCCAGGCCCCAGCCCCAGGTCCCAAGCTTTGCTGCACCAAGTCTCTTCAACTTGGCTGTCACCAAGAGAAGTGCACAAACATCTCTCACACGTATATCTCCGGGCTCTCAGGCACAGGACGTATTTTAAGGAAAACACATTCTTCGGTGAAAAAGTTCACTGATGATACTTCTTGTTAGCCACAGATAACATACCATCTTACTTGCCACCAGAAGACCTCTGCAGGCAGCCCACTTTCAAAGCAAAACATCCTCCAATGGACTCTGTGGAGAGCGGACAAAGCTAGAGATGTTCTGGCAATTGCTGACTGCAGCTACGTGGCCTGTGGCATCTCCAGAAGTGTGCTCTTACTGGTCAAAGCATGTTGCTCTTTACAGACTCCTCATGGTAATGAGCAATGCAGAGACAGGTGAAGGTTGTAACATTCTGGTTAAGTTTTATGCTCTGGACTAAATAAATCTGACAGAGACCCTTCTTAAAGCTGTTCTCCACAACTAATTCTGATCCATGATGTTTGCCTTTCAGTGAAAAACATTGTCTTAAGCTATCTTTCTGATCAAAAACATTAAAATCTTTCTCTATATATTGCCTAAATGCAAATAAATGAAAACAAAGTCAAGATAAATACCTCAGATCAGTGTTCCGAGGGAGAAGTCTTTTCTTCCCACTGAAGTAGACTTCAAAATCATCTGTTGTCAGTCTGTGTGCATAGTCGATATATGCAGATACCTCCTGGTGATGAGAATTTAGGTCACGAATGAAGATTATGGACTGGAAAACAAAAAGGCAGCCACAAATGAAGAATAGAAGCATATATATGTGCACAGATTTCTATTTAAAGACATATTTAGAGACTGTATAAACATTTTCAACTTCACCTGGGTCAGGCTTCTGTTAGGAGTTAAGACACTGAGGGATAGGAGTTTAGCGCTGAGGGATATGGTGTAGTTGGAAACTGCCAATGCTAGGTTAAATGTTGGACTAGATGATCTTCAAGGTCCTTTCCAACCTAGATGATTCTGTGACACTTAAAGTACTTCATATTATAGCATATTCTTAACACAAGCATGGCAGCAGTGCAGTTAAGTATAAATGCAGTGTCATGCAACATGACCTCATGTATTCCCCATGTCTCCTGCTGACACTTCGGAAGGGTTTTCCCACAGCTCCTGGGCCATATCTGCCAGCCTCATACACATAATCCTGAAGTAGTTTAATGCCATTGGACACCTATTTTTAAGCAAGGGTGGTTTTGTTTGGCAATTCTACATTGCTACTGTCCATGTACTAATTACCGGACCAAAGTAAGAAGGGTGAGAATGTTATTTTATTTGGGATGCACCTCTACAACCAAAGTAGAGGTCTTACTGGTCAAAGTAATATTCACAGACTTTTAGCTTTTCAGAAAGATGACAGACTGGAAACTGGTTGCCACACACCTCTCTATTCTGTGCTATGACCAGAGAACAGAGCAGACTTCACCAGCCCTCTCTCTTTCAAGACAAGACAACCCCTGTACTGTTTCATTCCTAACAGCTAATGAGTTCCAGAGCAAAAAATCTGAAATTTAAATACAAGCAAACAAACAGCAAAACAAAATCTGTGCCTAGAAATAAAGTTGACTAAAGCAGGGTGGCTACAAGTAGGAGAACAAATCACCCATTTAGCTGTCACACCTCCACGCGTCAGACCTGAATTGAAGGTGGCATCAAGGCATCTGGAGGACAGTGACACATTCAGCATCAGTTCCGGCTGCAAGAGATTACTTTCTGCCTTAGGGTTGTAACACTTGAAAGAACATCTCTTCTGCTGCCGAGATGCACGTCACAAAGGCACTGATGGGATAGCTTTCTACATCACTTGTTGCTGGGAAACCCTGTTTCCCATTTACTCTCTAGTCCTTCTCTGTTCCTTTACCTTTTATTTTCTAACTGAACAGAGAATAGGTTGGTCGAAGGCAATTCTTTTTCACACACTACCACAAGACAAAAAGTAAAAAGAACTAGTAGGATGAGTGTGGACTTGCAAGACAGAAGGGTTTTTGCATCCTGGGATCCACATAAGAAAAACTAAATGCTGAGTGTAGAGGTTATTAGGTAGGTGAGGTATAACAGTATTGTTAGCTGTACACATGTTTGTTTTTACTCAACAGAAATCAAGTGATATTTCTTTTTTGAATATGGGGAAATGGAAACAATACTACATGGAACTCTTTCAAAAAACATTTCTTATTTTAACAGCAGCAGATTTCTAGAGGGTAATAGTTTATCTGGCAAGCCTTTGTTATACTTGAAATACATTACCTCTTCCAATTTCACATTTAATTCCATCAAAACATGTGTTACTCATTTTGCAATTTTGTACCATCAACATCATTGATAGGATGAGCCAGAAGAATCTCCTGCAATACATCTGACTATCTTGAAATAAGTCTTCTCCCTATCCCCAGCACCCTGCCGTTTTGAACAACTGATTTATGTGTCTGGAGAGCCAGGTAAGGGCAGATACAAGGCAATGAGAAAAATAAGACTGTCCCCAGCACAAAGGAAGGCAACTGTATGCTGCATCCACACTTAGATACAAGACCAGGTGTATGTCATGCATCTGAAAAAGGGATTCATCGTCCTTCAGAAAAGCTAGTTTTAAATTAACGCCTTGCACAGTATGATCTGATCGTTCAAAAAAACCTGGCAGATACTACAGTATTATCCATGATTCATTTCTAACCACCTATAAGCATTCATTCATTAAACTATCAATCAGCTTGAATTTTCTTAAGTTATTCTAAACTTCTTGTGTCACACCTTTTTGCCCCTCAGAAGCCCTGCACAAATCTGCACTCTTTCCTCCCAAAACGATAAAGCTCTTGACTGAGAAGTAACTGAGAGAATAAAAATACCATAAAACCCATGAACAGGAAAATCTTCTCCTAAAAGCCTCTTTATTACTCTTCTGATTTGTCTCCAACACAACAAATTCTATTAAGCACGGAGTTTGTGCTTTACGTCCACCTGTGAGTTTACAGGAACTTACATGGCAAAAGCTGAAAAAAACTTTAAGATGGGGTTTGAAAGGTATGCTTACATATAGCTTTTGGGCCTAACAACTGAACCTATTTAGAACTGGGGTAAATTGACTTATAGTTACTACAATTTAGAGCAAAATAGAATAGAACAGAACAGTTGGAAGGGACCTACAATGACCATCTAGCAACATGGAGTTCCTTTTCTTGCTTTTCTGGTCAGACACTAGAGGCATGCAGAATTGGGGTTTTCATGAAGGACCAAGGAGTTCTTGTAGTTTCAATGCAGTAAACACAAGAAGCAATGCCACCTTCAGCACTAGCACACAGAAGTGTGAGTTTGCTAAAAGCCATGGAGTTGTGCCTAATTGCTTCAGCCATAAATTTGGCTCATAAAAGCCTGCAGATCCCCACAGCAAACAACCAGTGGTACCGATGCTTTTGAGAGTCCCACAGGAAACTCATCTCTCTTGCTGGAGATGAACCTCATATTTTGCCAGTCAGGAAACGCATACAAGGACATGTTCCCTAGCTATGTGCAACAGGGACACAAACCAATGGATTCAGAAAGCCTTGGCTGTATACAAGGCCTGGGACTCACCCGAGAGAACAAGCAATACATATTGTCTTCTGAAGTTTAGATACATTTCAAAAACGCGGCCAGTGCACTTGGAGTGAGGTCAGATGTCATGCTCCTTCCAGTACTGATGTTAGAGAAGGCAGCAGGAGAGGCTTGTCTAAGGCCAGTGGTCTGAGGAGTGTTAGCAGGTAAGAAGACAGCTACTGAAAATGGTTTGAGAGCTGCCTCTTACCAGCTAGGGTTTTACCCAATTCACATCCAAGTTTAAGGAAGTTCTATATAAAAAGCTCTAACTCTTCATTGGTGGCACAAAGGGAGGTTTAAACCCACAGAGAAAGGAGATGTAGAATCTATAGGGGATAAAAATAAATATATATATATATATACACAATTATTTATTTATCATATATTTATATAAATATAAATCTCTCCATGGGGCAGAGGCTGAGACAGTGGGTAAAACCATCATTTGGAACAGAATAGGATTCTACATTGCCCTGCCTATCTTTCTCACTTTCATCTCCAATTATATGTTTTTAGAGTAGACAAATATTGTGGGATGTCAATGCTCTGATTATTCCAAAACTATTTGCATCTGCTGCTTCCTATAGACAAAAGCAGAACATTTATAAGGAGCTGCACTTGGCTACGCTAAATACAGGGACACTTTCTTCAGGACTGTATGTATGCCATCCTTGGAAAAAGCTAATACCAACCTGTCATACTTCAAAGCAGATTAAAGAAACCCAAAAACCACTGCGAATAACCAATTCATCCAGACATTTATTGATTTTCTTTACTGCATGGAATATTTGTACAATTCTATTGCCATCATTGTTTGCCTTTTAATGAGCAGCCCTACCAGAGCATTCCAGCAAGTCTGTTTCTCTCACCCAGCGATCATAAAAATCAACTGAAAATTGTCACTGGCTTCACCTAGCCCAAAATCAGGTCCTATGCTATCAGTTAGAAACATTGGAAGTAGCACAGTTAGATACGGACAAACACAGAAAGAAAATCAACTTCTGAGTACTTCCAGCACAGGTAGAAACTTGAAGCACCGAGGCATTTGATTCTGAGTTCAACGCTTGCATTTTACTTTTTTTCCCCAAACACTAGCAGTTCAGCTAATTTGGATAATATTTGGGGAATTTTTCTGTGCCAAACCTAAACTACAAAACTTTTGCAAGTTGTACACCATGGTACACACTGCTTCCTATAAATCCATATATTGACAAATATTCTACGTACTATGTGGGCATTTTTGTTCATGGCACACACGCAATCAATCATGAAGATCCACTCCAGCCTCCTGCACACAATTCTAATTTGAATAGCAACCTTAGGGCTGTTTCATCGAACTCATTCAAAAGAATGAAACAAAAGTGTGTGATCTTTGTGTCATGCTCCAAATCCACGAAAGAAAAAAAGCAAAGCCAGAAAAGCTGTTCAGGCAGGAAAATTACAAACACAGCTTTCCTTTGGCCATCATTTGCAAATACTGCGGATTCGATTTGCACACATATTAATGCTATTATAGACAGTTGAAGGAGTATAAAAGGATTTTAGAAGAGACACAAATTACATTTACCTGCTGCTTACAGTTTGCTTATACATCACTAGTGTTAGGTGGAGTAACAGTCCGACCCACAACCGGACTGCTTTGGGTATTGGGTTTTCCCGGGTTTTGAAGCATATTCTTCAAACTGTGCTTCAAAAGCTGCTAAAATAATCTCCTTAAAAGCTGGGATTGTGAAACCTCAAAGACCTTCCACATTTATCTTTAAAGGAAACAAACTATTCTGTGCACAATTTCCACACGATATCTGAGAAAACATTGTCTACGTTGGAGTCTAGTTCCATTTGTGAACTTTTAAGTTGCAAGAAAAAAACCCAAATACCACCTGCCCATGATTCACTCCTACATATGTTACTCATGCATGGAAACATGTTTCCTAAAATTGGTTTTGATTCCCAACAAGCCTTACCACAGACATAAATGCCAGGACTTGCCCATCATTTGGGGTATATTTGTATGCATCATGAGACAGGTTCAGCATTTATCAAAGACAGAAGACCTGCTTCCACTGACACTGGCAAGCGCTGATCAGACTTGCTGGGTTGGAGACAAATTTGTTTGCATTTTTTCTTATTTTGTTAACATTACCAGAAAGAATCCCATTCCTCACATTAAGCTAAATCTGGCTCTGAAATATTCGGCACCTGAAGGATCATTTCTCTCTGGTTTGAGCACTAGGGTGGAACCAAGGCCTGCCAAACCTCCTCTGTGACCCACTCTTCTGGAGGAATTGGTACAAGTACCTGACCTGCATTGCTGTAGGGTGGGGTTAGTCCAACCTGTGGTCCTAGTCTGCTGCTGAGTAATGCTGCTTATGAAAGAAAAGCTACTGATACAGATAAGCCTTCCAAGAAAGACATCAAATTTGTGATAACTCCCATGTACCAGAAGGCTGTGTTCTTTTTTTCATAAAGGGATGCTGCAGACAAGTTCTCCAGAACTCAGACCTTTCTTCTATGCTAGCAAAGTGTACAGCAAGGGCTAACATTGTTTGTAAGACCAATTAATATCCCTAGGAGGGGGAAAAAGGGTAGGCATTTTTTAGAGATTAAAAGGTATGGGTGTCAGTTATCTTACAAAAACTTCTAGCTCTCCTGAAACTCTTGCCTCTCCTCTATCTTTAGAGCTGAACATTCCTACTCTGAAAGAAAACATTTTAATACGGGCTTTACTTTCAGCACCTCCTGAGCACAGTTTGTGGGCACATCCTACACACTAATTATAGCTGTTTTTTAACTGCATCCAAGAGCTTTGCTGGACTAGGAGCCACGAAATGGCAAATAAACTGGAGTGTGCCATGATTCAGCTTTCTTTGAAATTATACAATACAGACGTGTTCAAGTGCAGTGTAGCTGAGGAGAGAGAATATATGGGAGTATAAAGAGACCAGTCCTGCTGTCTGGTGAGACAGTCTTGTAATGCGAGTCCTTTACTAGCATGCCAAACTGCAGGGAGATGACAGGAAAGTAAAGACAGACAATATTTAGGAGTCCATTACTAATTCACTAAGTTCTTTTCATGTGGACAATATCACAGGTGGGGACCCAGGGGAACACACACAATTAGGCTGGAAGGGACAGGCGTAAAATACATTAGCAGTTGAAATATATTTTTAATGAGTAGCAATTTATTTTTGTTGTGCAGTGTTTGGCCTTATTTGCCACCTGCAGATCATGTTACATCTAATAGAAATACCAGTGGGCAACAGTAGTCAGAGAAAGGACCTCACCTCTCTATCCTTAAACCAGATGCTATTACCATTTCTGCTTTACAAGTAGGAATAAATTGCTGACCTGTTCTTTTGGCTAGCTGGGAGTAAAAATAGCATAAAATATAGGCTTACAGGTTGCGATTTACCTTCTGAACAATTTGATTTTGGGTGAAGGGGATGGGGTACAGCAGAAATATGTTGTCCTTTTAGCAGAGAGATTGAACCACCACTAAAGCAAGCCTAGAATCCTGTATTTTCATCTGGAAATACCATTCTCTTACTTATGCTAACTTTGAAATGTTTCTAAAACTTGTAAAAAGTCTGAAATTACTACAGTTTCCTTCTCCTATGCTCAAAAATGCCAAGCAGGCTTTTGGAAAACACACATCTTTTACCTGTCCTTTACTGTACAAAAGAACCACCACCAAGGACTTTGAGAGTAAGCACAGGATCACACCAGCCTTTAGTCTGCTTTCTTCTCATCTATCCAAAATATGTAGGATGTGGTCTAAAGGTCAATGCAAATTAAAAAAAAAAAAAAAAAAAGGAAAAAAGAAAAGAAAATAAGAGATCCTTACACACGCTCACACAAATATAAAATACATTTGCCTTGGGTTTTTTTGTTATTTAAAGTATCTTCAGGCTCTGACCATAGGAGTTAGATAGCCTCTCTATACCCTTTCCCTCTTCAGCACCTAAATGCTGGATTCCAGCCCCAGAGAACACCGCCTAGTGCTAACCTGGGACACCAGAGCACACAGAAGTACTCTCAGATATTTTATCTGGTTAGCAGAAACACAGAGACAAAAAAACTGTGCCGTAATATAAAGCAATATGTGCTGTACCTTGTACCAAACGTTCAGAGGTTCACAGAGACCTAGCTCATGCTGGCGTTGGAGGAATAACACTGAGAGCAGACCACACAGCTGCTAAAATTATTACTCAAGGCCCAACACCTCAGCTGTCAGATAAGGTGTAACTTTCACTGGGATAAGCAGATGACTGCTGTGCTGAAGGACTTAAGGCTTTTGTTAGCAACTGTCTGTATTCTGTGCATTTACATGCCAGGCAAAGGGCATCATATGCAGCATTCAGCGAATGTTTTCAAGGCAGAGGCACCTCAGAAAGATCCTGAAAGCAGGGCTGCTCTCACCTGCCAGATACTCAAGTCTAGATTCAATCCTAGCCCTGCTGCGCGCAGCCTCTACCTTTATTTTTTTTTTGTTTTCCCGAAGACCTCTACAATTTGAGAATTTCAGAAAAGCATCCCGCTTATTACGGTAATTGAAATAAGCAATTACGCTATGCAAAATGTGTTTGTTTGGGGCCAAATTCTTCAAGAAGTCAACTGCGAATGCCCACTATTTTCATCTGTCCATCCAGGCACCTTCACATTTATGCCCTGAGAGCAGCCCTTGACTGTTCAAACTGCAGGACCCTTGCACAAATGGGTAGGTACCCTGTCTCACTGAACGCCAGCCTCTGGCCAGCACAGCAGCACCGCAGAACAGGCAGAGGAAGCGCAGCCCAACTTCTGCACTGCCAGCAGCGATGGTCCTTGGGGATGGCCACGCGGTGCCATCCCGCAGCAGCGGCTGGGGTGTGAGTCACAGCTCCACAACAGAGTTTGCCTTGTGTAACACTTCCCTGTGTTCCCCTGTTGTGGTTCTGGGCATATTTCAGAAACACAGGCATAGAGACGCATATACACAGAGTAACCTAACCAAGCTTTTTTGAACCTGGGAACCAGCATTTGTGGGAAAGAATGGATGGCCAAGAAGCAGATGTTCTAGCTTTCAACTCTTCAGGAAAAAAAAAAAAAAAGAAAAATCTGGTTACCCTTCAGAGGAAGAAATGTTTGCTATGTATGTGAAACATGCGCTTCCCAGTCCCTTACTGTTAAGTGTGCGGCAGCTGCTCCAACTGGAAGAAGCTCTGTGGACTGTGAATTTGCTTATCTATGTAAACAGGGTGTTGCCCCAGTTTGAAAACAATATTCTGGCTGAGAACAGCATGCTGAGAGTGTGAGTTTAGATTAATTCTCTTAGCATTAAAATAAAGGAGCTTATTAAAACCAGAAAAGCACACAGAACCTCAAATTTGCTCAGACATAAAACATCAGTGTTAGCAGCAAGAAGGTAGTCACAACCCTTGAGTTGAGCTAACATGGAACAAGGCATGTTTTCCTGGCAGAGGAGCATTCACTCTCCAGGTCAGTGAGGGATAGTTACTGCGGATAATGCTTTGAGCAGAATTAAGAGACCTAAGGAGGAAAGAAGCAGAAGTATAAAGTCAATTGCCTGTATGTAGGGGGTGGGGAGAAGAAAAAGCAAACAACAACAAGACAGAAAAGAAAAACAAAACCAAAAGCCAGTGCAGGACCCCCCACCCCACCTGAATTTAAGTGTAGGATTGGGGAGAGGGGGTTTGCTTCTTCACTGAGACCTATCAAAAAAGACAACTGCAGATACTTCCCTGAAACCTTTTTGGGAAGCAAGTTTTTGTTTAAAGCTAGTGAAGAACTACAAGCTTTTAGTAAATTCAGAAACACAAAACCAAAAACCAACTCAGTACATGAAGAGAGAAAGCTGAGGGAAGAACACCCAAGAACGCCCAGAAGAGCTGCCATCTCAGCTTTTTAACGCTCTCTCAAATGAGTAAAATCTTTTCTGAACCACAATCCCCACTAAGGTACTGGCTGAGAGAATGACTTCGCCACGCCTTGCTGTACACCACAGTAGGACATCACCACATCACGACTACCATGATGTCATAATAGGCAAAATGAAAAACAGAGATTTTCTAGCTGCTCAGGATGACACTGTAGGCCTGCTACAGAAACTGAGTTACCCTGGGCTTCTTCCAAATCCCTCTGCCAGGCCCCAGCATACAATTTTTCCATGGCATCCAACCGAGAGGCAGGATGAAGGATTTAGGGGATGTATGGCCACTACAGCTCCGTGTTGTTGGGAGACTAGGGAAAAAGCACAGGCTGAGCACCTGCTCCAATGCTACAGCCACGGATGGCCTTGCATGAAAAAAGTCTGGAAAAAGAGACTTTAAAGAATGGAAGAACTTCACAAAAAGGGTCCTTTGTTGATCAAAACCTTCAATGACATTTCATTCTTTTAAAATAGCATCCTTGAAAGTTTTGGTAAAATAAAGTGCCTTGCAGGTAAGTCTGTAGTAAAATCTACCAAAATTCCTGGATGGTTTCACCATTTTGTCAGTATTTGCTCCATTGCTGAGCTCTGCTTTAGCTCTACTTTCACCAGTGCCTTTTTTTTTCTTCACATTTCAGTGCCAATGTTAGTTTAGCACTGAAAGAAACCAGAAGGAAAAAAGCACCACTAGCTTCTCCTCTCATTTTACTTCAAATACATCAGCTCAGAGTGTGTTTGATAGCCACATATTTTATTGTCAGTAGCGCGTCAGTGGTTCTTACACATAAACAAATATATATGTACATATATTCCAAATCATTACAGATGATGCTCTATCATAATAATAACTTTGATATGAAACCTCAAGCATCCCCAACAGAAAGAGTCTCAACTCAAGAATCACTGGAAGGAAAGCTGACTTATATCTCCCAACTTTTCTTGAAGACATCTGAGAAAAACTGTCTTTATTCCTGGTGCCTGAAACAAGCCCAGACAGAAATCTTCCTGAGCACAGAGTGACAGCAGCCAGTAAAACCAACTAGCCTGGACTGCTCCAGCCCTGACTGCGATGCAGGGGCCCCAGAGGTAAGAAGAGATGTTATTATGACACAAGGCTGTGCAGGAGCCCATCAAAAGCCACAACAAGGGCTAGAGAGGCTGAGATAACCCCATTATACACAAGCAACAGGTTTGGCAAAGGCCTCCGGGCTAGTTGCTTTTAACACCAACACCAATTTCTGTAGCTTCTAAGTGAACAGCAATAGCCCAGTCTGGCTGAATGAGGCAGGAAAGACATCTTCCCTGGATCAAGACTACCGTGGCTACACGACATGTCCATTACACCAAAGAAATGATCTTATTCTGTACCCTGTCTATATAAAAACCCAGAGAACTGTACACTAAATGCACCCTACCAAGTCTTTACAAGCTCCACTTCTACAATCCATCCATAACAAGGACACACGAAGGCAAAACATTACTTCCCACTTGTTAAAGGGGATTTGCTGGCTGATGGTAAAGGCAGTGGTCTGATCCTGGGAAAGCTCTGTCCTTGGGTCACAAAAACAGAAAACCACCAGACTAAAGTCCACCAAAATCTGTTCTTGTCCCTGAAGCGACTAGCAATATGTGTCTGGGAAAATACAGAACAGGGCAGGTGTGTAATGCTGCTTGCTCAATGCAGAATCCTGAACCCCATCAACCTGCAGGTCAAGCATTTCCTAAACCAGACGTTTTTTAAACTAGGGTGTTGGTTTTTTTGATTAACTCTTCCCTGTGAGCTAAAGGATGTGTTGTGGGTCAGACAGCAGAAGCTGTTGCAAGTGTAGCTGAACGTACAGTCAGTTCCAAGTTTGCAAAAGTAATCATGGGTTTGCCACTCACCCATGGTACCATAGGAAATGAATGTTCAGAAATAAATGTAGAAATTCAAGGCATTTTCCTATCCAATTCCCTGAAAATATAAATTTCTATTTATCCTGCTAAAACGTATAAAAGCTGTGTAATTATTAAGACAGGTAAACCATTAGATAAACTAGCAAAAAGATTTCAGCCTGGAAAGTATGTGAGAAGAAATACAGGCTTTTTTTCCAAAAATCTCAATGTTCAAACGTCCATAAATATTGCTTAAGGGTTTTGGGGTGGGGGTTTTTTTTCAGCTTGCTCTCTTGTACCTGCACCATCAGAAGGGCATCAAAGTATTTTCCCTGGCAAACACCTAATTTATGAATAAGTAAGTAGGTAGGCATGAGAAACTACAATAATAAGGGTATGCCTTAAAGTCAGTGAAAGAAACTGCTCAAAGCCTGCCCAAATATTGTACCAACTGGATTTCCATGGACGAGACTGCCCCCGAGACAACAGCAACGCCGCACAGAGAGCTCCTGTATTCACATCTTCGTCATCCTTGTTCTTCCTCTGATGGAAAGAAAAAAAAATCATATATTTTCTACTAATTGGCCAAGAAACCTTTCGGGGCCCCAGACCTGTCCTGCTTGACTTTCTCTCTGACCGCATGTGTCTGGACGGACACCCAGCCAGAAGAAGCCTCCCCACGGCACCCAGCCCCGCGAGTCCTGCGGGATGAACAATCCCGCAGTGTTCGTCATGCCGCAGGTGTCTCGGGGTGTCAGCTGCCTGCTATTTATTATTGGTTTGCTGCATATAGGGAGGCAGGCCAGGCCATCACTAACAACTCTGTGCAAATGGGTCAGGGAAAGGAAAATAAAGCCTGTGCAGCGGGAACCTTTAGGGGCTGGCGTTTTGCTGGCAAGGCCTGGCCTTGTTCCTCTTTAGGTGCTACTTAAAAATTGCTACTTGTTTGATTTGGAAGTGACTTCACATAGCTGGGGCTGTGTGAGACATGCATCGCAGGGAAACCAGCTGGAAGCAGGTGTGCTGCTTTTTTATTTCAAGTCGTACTGGAGGAACACTTCCTCTGCCCAGTTCTGAGGGGTTTTCTTTTTAGAAGTCTGTTTAAATAATCTGTTTTCCAGTAGAGAAAAATTACTGTAAAAATAGTAAAGGATTCATTTACATGTCTTTGAACTTGGGGGGTTTGTTTTGGTTTGGTTTTTTTTGTTTTCGTTTTCTTTTAACAGGAAAAAACAAAATACCTCTTACAATTACATGGAAAAACATAAGCAAATAATTTTCCAAATTCCAAATATTTTCCTATTTTTCACTGACCGAAGGGTAAATCGCAATCCATGCCGCCCGCTTGGTGCTGATAACGGTTGCAGAACTTCTTGCAGTTACGTTTTTTTCTTGGGGGGATTATAAAACGGGGCTCACATGTAGCTTTGGGATTAGATAAATAGCTCAACTTCAGCAAACCAGATGTCTCCAAAGGCTCTGTTTAAGACATGGCCGAGGGAGCGTGCTGGCAGTGCGAACAGAGTGCAGGCATCTGGTCGCAGGCCTGGGGACTGCAGCTGAGGGAAGGTCACATAGACAGGCTGTCAAAAACATCCTGGGAAATTAAATGAGGAAAGCAGATCTCCCTGCTTGCGCCGCTGGATAAGCAGAGGCAGCCTGGCCTGGGCGCCACACAGGGCTCTGGCTGTGTGTGCACAACCAGTGGAGTGACCTGAGCATCCTCCCCTGGATCGGGGCTTTGTCTCACAAGATGTGGAGTCCGTCTTGGCCAGCAAATCTACAAAACTCAGCATTATTTTGTTCTCAACAGACGCAACCTGTGTTCACCCCAGGATGTCCCACTGCCTTGGCAAACACGATGTTTTGACAACCTACAGCTCCAGTCACTGAGGCGAACCACAAGGCCAGGACTACGCTGGACTATTCTGCTCTTGGGCTCAACCCCCCAGAGTGATTTATATTAAGAGACACTGTTATTTAGATAAGTCCTCCCCTAAGAAGATACATATACACATTCACTATGATACCAGAATGTCCTTGTTCTGTATCAGGCTACCTAGCTGCATGGGAATCAACAAACACCTTAAAAAAGCAACAAGTTGCATAGAATTTAACAGCTTTGCTCTTGAATAGCAAGGACTGAAATGAATATATCACCCCCTGTGCTCTGGGGTCATCTTCACTTCCCTAATAACAACTTCAAGGCAGTGAGGCTGCTGACACAAGCAAGCATTAGCTTTTCTGAAGCCTCCCCTTACTACTCCTTGGCCTTTTGGACAGCTGGAAAACAAGCTGTGTTTGGCAGGTGCAGAGGGGCTGACTGGTGCTAACATCTACAGACACTTTCTTCTCCAAAAGGAGCAGAATGAGCTCTTTCCTGAATCTATTCACACCAAGGTGCAAGTGGTCATGGTTTACTAAAATTGATAAAATGTCACTTCTCTTGATGTCAGTTCTGATGAAACCTAAGAGAGACGAGAAAGGCAAAGGAGAGAGCAAGCAGAAATCAAAAACTACAGGAGGAACATACTCTAATACAAAACCCAAGAGGGCTGAACTCCAGGTATGATGACAGCAGATTCTAGTAGCTGCTGTGGGGTTCATGAACATTTGCGATGCAATCACATACATGCTTCAATTCTCGTTAAGTTATGAGACCTGAAGGACCACTGCAAAAATTCCTGCCAGATAGAATAAGCATTCACTGATGGCTCAAGGTTTATATAACATGGTTAAAAAACAGCTTTACTGAGGTCAGTTAAAACAAAACTAAGATCCCTGGCCCTAGAGAACTGCACAAAACTTGAAAAGCAGCTCAAACGTCCACCAAAGTCCTCAAGCCTCCACAAAGGGAAAAAACCCAACAAAATGAACTAAAAGGAGAAAGACAGGAAAGGAAGTAAAATCAAAACAAAGTGAAAGTGTCTTGCTTTTAATGTATGAAAGTTTAGATGCTTTTGATCATATAAAAGCCTACTCATTTTTTCCTGTCACCAGGCACAGAAGTCAATTGGGCTGTTGATTTTGAAATCCTGATTAAAAATAGGATTTGATGTACATCTGCCTAACTACATGATCTGCTCAGGGTATAAGACTTCTCAAAAGGCACCACTCTGACTCCACAGAGTTTTCTCCAACTCGAGGACAGATCAAGCCCAACCTGTGCTGCTGGGTCCCAATCCTCTGTCCTGCATACCCACCTGCAGTGCCTTCCTTCTAACCAGGCTTCTCCGAGAGAAGGATTTGCAATCCTAACAGCTTTTTTTTTTTTTTTTTGGTAAGGAGTGACCTTTTTAAAAAACCCACCTGTCTAAAGAACACTTTTTCCTGGTATTTGTCAAGGGTATTTGAACAGATTTGACTGTAATGCATGTCATGCCTCCAACCATTGAACTGAACTAGTCATTTCAGACTTCCTATTTTTTTTCTTTTTTAAAATGCCATTTACTGAAACATTCATAAAATCCTCTTGGCAGCCTCAGGACTCAAACTTCAGCTGTATACCCTGTGTGTACTTAACACTGGCACTGCTGGAAGAGACCAAGGAGAATTTTTCAGTTTTGCATTAGATCGGTTATAGATTCATTACTCAACTTCAAGGGAGGGGGACAGGCAAAGGGTTCATGAGCTTGTGGTTCTGCACAGGTGTGGGGCAGTGATAAGCTCTGAAAGGACTCAGAAGTTTGCAAACTCTTCAGGGTAGGAAGCGTTTACTAACATGTATTGGTAAGTTGCAGAAGTTGCTCATGGATTTTTATTAATAAATACAGAATCTAATGCCCATAGAAATGGTATACTGAGCATCTGACACATTTTTCCTGACACTTCCCCTGGGTAGAGCACCCCAATTCACCTCTGCTCTCAGCAATTGCTGACATATTCTGAGGAAGGCATCTGCAAGCAAAACTGGCTTTCAGCAAAGCTAATTTCTCTCTTAGCATTTCTGCTAATAAGATTTTTAGTTATATAAAGCCTATATTTAAAAAATATATACTTCAGTTACTTTCAACACCACTGAAATTCACCTGCTTCTGTCACAGGGGAGAGAAACCAACCTATCAGTCCAAACAAGCACTGGGTGCGATCACAGTATGAATAATCAACAAAAAGAGAAGACAGAACTGTGATTGAAAACAAAGCAGCCTAAACTGACCAAACACTCCAAGAGCTCATGTTTAAAACAAAAACCAAGGAAAAAAACTGAACAAAACCTGATTACTGACTTTCAAAGATGATGGCCTGACTTCTTAATTGAGCCTGCCTGAGTTGAACTCGGTGGATGACCTTTACCACATAGATAGGACAGCACATGGCACTAACTACTTCAGAACTGGCATTAAAACTGCACCACACAAGTAAAAGTCTCTCAGCATGCTTAGCACTTAGGTTAAGTCATCATTTTGAGGTTGAACTGTTCCTTATCCACTCACCTGTAGTATCTGTAAATACTACATACCATGAAAAATACATCACAAGCAAAACTTCATACCCCAATCATCTCTGGGTTTGACCTGAGGCTTGTGAAAATCACCAGAAAGATTCCTCTCTGCTGCAGAAGTCAGGCCAAACTCACATCTTTCTAGTCAAGTGCAGAAATGGCACCTCAGGAACTTCATTTTACCCACACTTGTGTTTTACACTTGTGGGTTTTTTGACAGAGGACTTAATTACTCTAGGAACAACTCCTCATATGGTGAAAGCAAACCAGGCTTCTTCACTGAGTACTTTCTGACTGGCACAGGGCAATTACTCCCAGTTTGAACACACATTTTACTCCAGCCAGCGCGATGCCAGTGTAGCAAATCCATGTGCCCATTTAACAACGCAAGCTGAGACATGGCACAGTCCTGCAAAGCAAACAGGGCCCATAAAGGTGATAAATCCTTGGGAAGTGTAAAGCATCAAATAGCAGCAGAGACTGGATCAATACCTACCCACCAAAAACATGTTGCCAAGAGCTAGGTTAATTTAGGGCAAGAGTGAAGTGGGTGTCATTTGTAACAGCAATGGTTAATTTAAAAAACGTCTCTGTGGCAAAAAATCTGAAGGGGCTGGCTAGCATAGCCTAATTTACAGAGACTTCAGGGGCCAGGGAAAGTTCTCATTTGAGAGCCTTTCCCCATACCGCTGCAGCAAGCATCCTCCCATTTCTCAGTTTGAAGGTTTGTTTCACTAAACTCCCACTCCAGCCTGGGCTGGCGCAAATGCCGCGTCCCTCCCGCCACGCTCAGAAGAACTCCCAGCAAGTACATCTACCAGCAAAATCACAAGACAGAGATTCCTTCCCATGTAATTACAGGGTGGTGCCACCATGCAGATAGCTTCATGCAAAGCTTCAGCAGCCCACAATTAACCAGAAGAATCCTGCAGCAAATGCGGTTGGAAGGGAAAAAAAAAAAAAGACAATTTTACTCTAAATTTGACAGAACTGCCTATAAATAGCTATAGGGCCTTGTCAAGCACATCTTTGCTGTAATTTCTCCTAAAATATCATGTCAGTGGGATTTAGTCCCATGTGTACATTTTCTATTGGAGAATAGCTTTGCTAATACATCTTAAAGATGTCTCATTGCTCTCTGCCTAGCATCTGGAAGGTATGCACGTGGATTTATAAGGCTTATGTGAAGCATAAGTCAGTGGTTAATCCATTTGATTGTAAATCATGTGACTATGTACTGTGACCACATAAAAACTCTGCCATCAATAAAAAAAGGGAAAACTACAGCTAACCTATAATTCTGGTTGACTGAATCAAGCCTATTCCATGGACTCACACGCATTTGGTCCCAGATCTGTCATACAAAGGAGATGCTTGACAGTAACATCTTTAATGACTTACATATGCAGCTCATAGGGCTGACAGGATGGAGGCTTTTCTCCCCTCAATAGCTAGTTACTTGACAAAAGAAAAATAGAGAAACCTGAACACTGGCATAATGAAGGGTACCAAAGTTGGAGAGGTGACTTTTATCAGAGTTGCAGCCTTAGACTAAAGAGGGAGCATTGTAAATAAGGGGTGGACTTAAACATCTTTGGCAAGACTTACAGTGACTTCATGCCCTGAAGGAGGACCAGTGTTATACTGAAGGCAAATTTGAAACAAGCACTTTGGCCCACTACTACTGTATGCCAATACCTTCTTGCCTGTCAAACCTGAAGACCTAAAAGACGATCTGCATTCCATTTTTTCTAGCATTACAAGCATCTATTCAGTCAATCTGCCAACTGACCAAGTGGTGCAAGGTCTCCCTTTAAACACAGGCCTTCCAGCCCTCATGTGCATGATTGCAGCTCCCTGATAACCCACGGGAGAAGAGTGCTGCTGGGATTATTTCCCACGCACCAGTCAGTAAGCCTGACAGGCATAACCCACAGCTGGCATGCTGCGGCCTGTGTGATACACTACTGGCTTTCCAGACACCACAGATCATCTGGGACTTGTGCGGGGCTCTGGAGATCAAAGTCCGGGCTTTCCATCCAAAGGCCCCAGCTGGACTTCCTCTCCTGTGGCAGACCAGCTCCTTCCCAAGCCCTGCTGCCTGACCCTTCCTGCCACTGGGCCGGGAATGTCTGGGGAGGCAACGCAGAGCCAAAACTGCTGACAGCAGAATCGCACCTTGCTGCCCTTGGAAAGGAAAATTAGTTTTTCCTAGGAAACACGTGCACCACAACTTGCCCCTGACTTCATGCTACGGCTCAGCTAAGGCTGTGTGACTGGCACTGCTGAATTGTCCCCTTGCTCATTCCGGCTGAGTAGCCTGAACTGAAGCGTGCCAGAAACAAAAACTGTCGTATCTATCTCACAGTGTCGTAAGTTACTTACTTTCAGCTATCTTCGACAAATATTTCCTGCCCCTGTCCAAATTTCAGTGCTCCACCTCCCCAGAACATGTACTTCTAGGCAACCTACTATCAAAAACTGCAGTGTGTGTTGTGCTGCCAACTGGTTTCACTGAAGAAATGGAAAGCGAATTCCTCTCTGGAAGGGGAGTGGGGAAAGCAGTGGGAAGTCCTCTCTGGAGGACTTGGTTCTGAGGGTTTCCCTTTCACATCTTGATGATTTCCTCAGAGGTTCTTCCAAAGACGGCAGTACTCCAACATCAAAGCTGGAGGAAACTGCACTGCTGTGCTTCTGTTTGGCTCCCTTATCAGAGCAGCAGAGTGCCACAGAATACTCAAAGCCTCACATTAATTAAACATCAGTGTCACTAAGACAGCAATCATTATGTAAGACTCTATTTATGGAAACATTGTTGCTTTTCCGTGGAAAAGACAGATGACTGGAGAGGGAAGAAAGAAGGGAAGGAGAAGAGATAGACATTACCCTATATCAGTCCCTTAAATACATGGAAACAAATCTTAAACTGATTAAGTCTTCCCATCAAGCCTCTATTTGCTGGGAAGCATCAGGTTTCTTAGGGGGAAACAGGCTTTCAAACACACAAAGAAACAGACCTACACCCCCCCTTCTCACAAATTACACCACAGCCTTCCTTTCTAATCACTTTTATGATTCAGTCAAATATGGCCTGATTTTTCAGACTTGGTTAATAGTCATCATACATACGGTTGCACTGCCTCGGTGAAAACCAAGGATGGGTCTGTGTATGTATGTGCACAGTAGCAGAGAAGCGTTGCCCTCCTGTGATTTCTTTCGAGTTAATTCACAGATCTGGCCCTCTCTTACATGTCTCTGCCTCATTTGAAAATCCCTTGCTCTCCCCTTGCTTCTCTGTTGCGCTGTGGTTCCCTTTCTCTGTTGGTAGCTTTTATTTGCATTTCCTAGTTATCCACTTAATCTAAAGTACAGGAAATTGGATCCTGGCCCAGTAGTCGTATTTGCATAACACTGTTTCCATTTTCTGACTTCTTTAATTTTATTAATTTTCCAGGCCCTTTTGACAGTCCAGTGGAGACCTGGAAGGAGTTACCATGACGCCAGATTTCACAGTTTTGTGGTGAGGTCTGTGGTACTTTGGTTGCTCCAGCACCTACAACACTGATTAATAAAACTCTCACATTTCATACAAAGAAGACAATAACCTTCAGCCTTGGAAAGGACAGCTTGGAAACTTGAACTAATGTTAGGGGTTCAGCAGTCAACAGCTAAATTATGATTACAAACCTGTCCTGATCATCAACGTGCCTCATCCCTGTACTGTTCGCACATATTCAGCCTGCATGAACACCACACATTTGACATCTTCCTAGGTTGTCTTGTGTGGTCTATCCCTTATATGGAAAAAAAAAGCATAAGTAGACCAGAAATCTTCTTGATAAAATAATATATCTACATGTCTAATGAAATCCAACTGGTAACTCCACTTAAGTATCCCTATCAGCAGGACTGCCAAGGCACACCCTGCTTGCTTATATTGGTAAAACTCCTCAGTCAATCACTTCAGCATGAAATACAGCTTAAAATAAAAACTATACATTTGAAAAGACAAACAGACAAAAGATATCCTAAGCAACCTAAGGTCCAGTTTAAAAAGTAGCTGATTTAATCGGGAATGTTTCCAAATGTTCAATAGCTTATAGAAACACATCTGAAACCATATAGTTCACTTTGCATGTGTCCCTTTGCCCTTATGTCACTAACACCATTTGTTCCTGATGGATTATTTTGACTTTGCTTTTATTTCTCATCTGAAATCATAATCCACTTGTTGATTGGTGCAGGCTATTATTTCATGTGAGAAACAGAGTGTTTGAAGTCTCATCTGAAGAATCACAGCAGTAGCATACAAAACACTGAAAATTTTAGGAGTTGCTTTTTATGTCAGGAGCCCCAGAGAGCAAGCTAAGAGACGTGAGAGATTATAAATTAATAAAGTAGAACAAAGAGGAAATTGGGCATATATTGCCTGATATTTTTCAGAAGGGCAGTTATTCTGTTAAAAAATAATAAGACTTTTTTTGTGGTCTGACTTGCCTGATACTTAAGTATAAATATTCACAAGAAATGCTGAAATAGCCAGATGGGTCAGAAATCTGTTTGGTTTGAATGGGTTGGGGCCACTCTGCTGCAGGTGCCCCACCAGTCCCCCAAACACTGCTGGCTGCTGTGGAAGGCACTGGTGTTTCGTGGGGTTGTGTTTCCTGAGGGAAGCTGGGCAGCATGGCAAATCCCTCCAACAGTCCTCTAAGCCCTGGGAGGACATGTCTGTGCACAGATAGGACACAGACAAATTCCCACTCCTCACATAACTACCTTGCACTGAAAGCTCGATGGAGGCAGATGCAGTAATGGGGACGATAAGATATCTCTGGAGGCTAAATGAGCAAGGGAGGCAGGGTGTGAATGTCCAGGGTGGGAACTGCAGTGAATGGGAGGTACCTCGATCTTCATGGAAGCGGAGCGAGTTTCTCAGATTTACAATAAAGGAGAAGAGTCCACCCGGATAGCTGCTGCAGAGTTGTAATTCGACTACAAACACCCAAGTAAGCTTCCTTTCTGATGTTTTTTTCATGCACTCATAACTGTACTTTTAGACCTTTAGGGTGCTTCATGCCAGGCATGAGGACACATTCAAGTACTGAAGCAGCTTGGTTCCAGTGTAAAGGGCAGTTTTTGAAAACTGAGCAGTCATCACAACACAAGTACTGTAAGGAGGGCAGGAAGCATCAAAATAAATGGCTGGACTGAAATTGAATATATCAAAACAGTGCTATCAGATCCTGAGCACTTCTCAAAAACTGTCTTATTCAGGGAAAAGTTAAATTTTCTTAGGCACCACTTCTAACTGAAAATTTGCCCCACGTTGATCCTAACAGAGCTAGCTCAGAACAACTTACCTGATCCTGGTTTCCTTCCTTGTAAGAACCTCTTTAGCTCTTTGAAAAGTTCATTAATGGCTGTACCTCGACAGGCATTCCCAGCAGTACAACAGACAAGGTGGTAATCTCATAGAGTAACAGCAGGAAATACCTACTGTGGAATTACACATCAGGATGTTCTTGATGATGTTCTCTGATAGTTGTTCCCTGGCACCTTCTGAATAGATTTTCACATCAAAGAATCACTAATATAAACATACTTTGTTTACACTGCTCCTCAAAAATCATTGTTCAACATCTTCTAAACATCTATAAATCACTGATCAGGCCAACTTCTAACCCATCCAGATTCCAAGTTCAGAGTTCAAAGCACATTCTCTGATTCTAGTTAAATCGCTAACTCTTAAATCAATGTAGTGCTCCACCTGACACACTGTTGAAGTTTTTTAAAAATATGATAGTTTTAAAAGGATTTCAGTGAGGAAAATGCCCAGCAGTTCACTGGTCCTAGAAGTCCTGTAGAGTAGAACTACATTAAACAGCCCTTCAACTTGGAACAAGAACCTCAATCTAGTGCATTTGATTTAAAAATACTGATGTTTAATTAAATCACATATAAATAAGAAAAAAGCATTACAATGCAGCTAGGGTAGGAAAACAAAACTTTCTGAAACACAACCACAAAAACAAGGAAATCAAGTTAATACTTGTGCTTCCACCTCTTGTGATAACTACTACACATTATAGCCCAAATATTTTGACCCAACATTGCCTTTTACTTATAGCTCTTGAAGACATGATTTTCTTTCTCAACTATTATTCTGATAGCTTTTGATGTTGCAGTTGTTTGCATTGACAGAAGGTAGTTTGCTGGGAGGTTGTGAGCAGAGTAGTAACTGTAGGGGACAGAAGAACATCACCTCTGGAAGAAGAACTGAATGTATCAGAGTCATGATATAGTCTGGGTCACAACCACTTAATAGATGGTCAGCAACATGTAGTACATATAGTACAGACACACGCATGGAGGTGGGGGAACAGAAGGCCTACCACCATTAAATGATATACTCAGTGACTGCTTTTGTGCATGAGTGCTCCTCATTGCTTCAGAGCAATGTATTAATATCGCATACTTTTAAATAGTTAGTTGACTGAAGCGAGGGTGTACCAGAGCAAAAGCACATTTGTTGATGGAAAGCATTTTATCTCAATATATTGCTGTCCCTGACGATGTTGCTGTAGTAAGGTACAGCATGGCTACAGAGAGAGAAGCCACTACATACACTTCTTCCTTAGTCAGGTATCTCAGTATGGTGTGCCCAGCCCGTCATATAAATGTGTGCACCCTCAGCCTGTTTTGCACCCTCAGTGTTCTGATTCTGGAAATCAGGCTATTATCTATAGAAGTGACAATTAGAACATGAACTGTGGTTAAAAAGGGCTCCTTGTCCAAAAGCAAGAGCCCATCACATACTGGAAGAGTTCTTGTTAAACTCCCCCTTCAGACAAGGCAAACACACACAGAAGATAAAGAAAAAGCAAAAAGGCCTCACCAGCAGGTCAGTTGCCCTCTTGCTTTCTTACCTACCAGCCACCTGGTTTTAAACAAATATACAAATGAATTTTGAACTCATTCTTAATCCAAATCTAAATATGGCATCTTCATCAGACCCATCCATAGTATAAATTCCATATTCCTGCTGTAACAAATCATGTATTATTTTTCATATAAGTAGCATAATAGGTAAGCAAAATACTATATATAATTGAGTTATTGCCCTCAAATTTATAAAAGTATAAACACTGACAGATTACTTTTTTCCTCTCATCATTTCACTTTAAAGTGAAGTCAAGTGTGGCTCTTGATCGAGAAGGCACCTGTATACCTGAGCATACATGTGCACAGGCCCACAGGAAATGTTAAACACAGTTCAAATAGAAGCATGGGGGTTTCCTCTCAGCTATTAGCCATGCTCACTTTTTTCAAGATTAATTTTCCAGAGGAACCAAAATGATTAGGTTGTCACTGAGTATCAAAGCCACTGGTCATGCAGCAAATACAAAGCAACCCTGTCTACAAAAAATTACACTTCAAATTACAGCCAAAGCGCATCTTAAAAATAAACGCAAAGTAAAAAAGAGACAGAATAAGCAAAGAGAACTGTAGAAATGTCTGATGGTGCCGACATGCTTTCTGAGCACTGCTCACACAGTAAGCCTACAGGAAAATCTGTTGGAAAAAGAAGGGTCATTTCTGCTGTCTTTCCCTACATGGAACTGACAGAGGAGGGCAGACTGACTACTCATGAACGTCAGGTGCAGTATGCAGAGAAAACTATTTTGTTGGGTAGAAAAAGATCTGCAAAACATTTCCTGCAGCTACAGTGACAAAGCTAAGGCCATAATGCAGGCAAGTGCCATGCCTCAGACTGATCCACAGGAGTTGCATGAAGTGAAAGGCAAACACTAGTCAAAAGAAAAAGACAAGTTGTACCATTAAAGTGGAGTTTTCTTGCATATTGACAGAGTCCATAAACTACAGGTAAGGAAATTCCCTAAACTCTGACACAAGAATCATCAGTTTGAACTGAAAGTTTTCCAATTAAAAAACCAGAGCTAGTGTTTGCTGGTTTTGTTTATTTTGTTTTAGTTTTTTCCAGCAAAAAGACTGATCATGGATATCAATGGCATGACATAAAAGAAGTGATCTGTTATTTTCACCAGCATGGATATTATCTGATTTCTTTCTTTGCACTTGCCGCAGCAGTATTAGGAAACCTGCTAGAAGCAGATGCATACCCACCCACTGGCCCACAGTCCAGCTCTGAGGGTCCTTCACTCTATGCTGACAGCATCCTGGCCACATCATGTTGAAGTTCTCATCTCATTCATGTCCCGCAGGAGCCTTCCAGTAACCCCTGTGCTTGTCTAAGACTCTAGCAGTGAGCAATGCACAGCCCAAATAATAGAGCTATGGGCCACCTCAATGGAAATTTCGACATTTGCCACTTCTTTACCTGACTTCTCTTAGCTGAACCATCCCATGCTTCTTAAGGTCAAAATAGAAATAAATGCATCATTTCTATATGAAGCCGGCAAAGGGGAATCAAACCGAAGTGCGCACAGGCTAAATTGAGAGCACATGTCTAAGTATCTGATGACTAACTGAAGCCTGGTTTCTAATAGACCAAAACAAAACTGTAAAACCAGTGCTGAAATACTTCTCTTCAAATTTCATTTCATCTCTGAGATTGATTTCAATCAGCTGAAATCAAATTGGTAACCTAAGCGAGCAACTGTATGTGCTATTTATATGTTCATTATTTGAATACAAAGCGAAGCTTTAAATATAACCTGAGCTGGCTCATTCTTCTAAGTACTGGTTAGTTGTTTCACACGCAAGTCTGTCAAAAAAAAATCTGTAAGAATTTTCTGTAACGTACAAAAGACTTTGAAATGTCAGTTAAAGGTCCTTTCGTAAAATGGATTTCTTCCATGAAACCCACAAATATTAATGCACAGTCACCAAAAATTCTGTCAAACATCCATCCTCAAACAATTAAGGAGTGAAAAAAAAAAAAAAAAAAACCCCTAAACCAGCATGATCTCTGGTTCTGGCAGTAGTTTCTGTGCTGACTGTGCTTTGCACACTTACGCTGCTCAGGGAGGGGAACACATGCAGCTCCTTTCCCCCTCCACGCTCCTGCTCACATCGTGCCCAATTAATCATGGTTTCCACAACACCCAAGGGAATTAAGGAGCCTCATGGATGGCTATGTGGAAAAAAGACGGCGAATGCATTTCCCACCCCTAGGCACGCAAGCTGCTTCTTTGGGTGGACTTTGCTGGCATGAAGTCCATTTTCACAGTGCAGTCCTACCCTCCAGGTATTGCTACTGCCTTTACCAGGAACAGTTTGGAAGGTCAGTGCAGAAACACAAGTGTCATCTACATTCATAGGTTTGTTCAGCATCAACCAAAACTTTCCTTAGCTCTTTTAAAGTTCATTAGCTGCTCTACTCACTAATTCACACCAATATGACAGAGATACCATAAAATACCAGCAGGAAGTGCCTATTGTCAAATTAGACACGATTATTTACTTTGATGATACCCTGCCATGGGATAGAATGCATTTTCACATCAAAGACTTCACACTCATTTCTCACATACTAACTCCTCCAGCAAACAAGCCCTAAGCCCCATTTGCAAAACACAAATCTCGACCTTGAAACCAAGGACTCATTGTAAGGACGGACATGACCAAACTACTTCTTCAAAACAAGAAGTGGGTTCATCAGTCCCTAAACAATGTGGTAATCCTTATTAGCCGTATTTTCCAAGTAATTATACTCTTGGAATAATTATGTTAATAAAAATTTTAAAATAGGAGGGCACCTGGGATAGTTCTATGGTGTCTGTTGAAATTCTAGTAAAAGCTTCTGGAATTCATACCAGGTCACTGTTTTTTAAAAAAAAAAAAAAGTTATCTTGAACATACTTCACAATTCAGCCAAATCAAAGCAAATCTTATTCCCCTGAAGTCTGATTCAATGTCAGTTGATGCAAATGAGCATTAGTTGAATGAGTGAATACCTAAGTGCATTCAGCCTTGGTGCCAAAATCACATGTGGTATAACTTGTTGATGAATTTGCCTATATGGGTCATCAAGAAAATATTTTCTGCTTCTTTATAAGAATAACATAGGTTATTAATCTCCAAGGAAAAGTTATCTATTAAAAAACAATAGTTACTATACAGAATTTAATTGATTCCAATTTTCCTTACCCAGACACATGCCACCGTTAGACAAAAGATCTGGCACCAAAGATTTTCTGGGAAAGGCTGCACCTTGTTAAGGGGAAAATCATATCCACCATTCACAGTTGCATCATCAGGAACATCTTTCACTCCTTTTGAAATGAAGTCCTCAGCTGGCTCAACCTTTTGTTTTGGCAGCCCTCTAAAGAAAGGTGATTTTTGGCTACCTTGATAGACTCCAATTTTCCTTTAACCCATACTTCAGGGAAGTTTTTTTCTTTTCAGTATTCTCTCAAACTGTTGAATAAGCAAATGTTCCAATATGCCCCAAGTATGGACTGCCATCTCCCATGTGATGAACAGAACTTGCAATTTCTTTCTTTTCCTTTCCCTTCCTTTCTGTTTTATTTTTTTCTTCAAAAACATGCCTCTCCAGTGTGGACATCAAGCACCATTTGCCCCGTGATTCCCCACAAAGCCAAAGCCACGTGCTTTTTTCCTCACTGGGAACAATTACAGAGCTTCATTCACCAAATGTATACAGGGTTCTTTAATACTCCAGAAATTCACCTTATCTTTTGACTAGTCTAAAACCACACCTAGGATTATAACAAGATGCCTTGATAAGAATCTTTAAAGCTGGTGCTGCCTGTGTACACGTAATCCTGCACAAAGGCACTTGTGTGCACAGGGAGAAGGCAACTGAAGGGCCCAGCAACCAGATGCTCGTTCTCTCTTCCCCCCCAGAGGCAGCTGTGTGCACACTGTTCCTCAGGTCGTTCACTCCAGAGATAAAGCGATAGTGGTCCTGACAGTTTCTGCTGCCTCGACAGCGCTGTGATTCATCGGCTGACCCAGCTGCAGATGCGCTGCCTGCCACAGCCCTCCATTCCCACCACTTACCCGAAGAAAACATACAAGAACTGGCAAGTCAGAGGCCTCCATCATGCGGTGCCCTACCCAAAAGATAAGGCGAGGAGACTGAGGCATCCCTTTGGTATGCTTTGACTTGGTATGCTGCTGCTGGAGAAGGAGGGAGCCCGTGCCCAGCTTTGCTTGGAGCCAGCCAGCTTCCCTCAGGGTCCACAGCCAGAACAGCCCTCTTAGGTGAGGAGCAGCAGCGTGGCTGTTCCCGGCTATGTGGCCGATGGAGTGAGAGGCAGCAGCTATTGGACACCACGTCAGTATTGGATGAGAGCAAAGAAGGGAGAACTGGTGCAAAATGGCAGGGCTGAGGGAGAGATGGACTAGATTTTCCTCCACATGCACAGCATCTACACAGACAACCAGTTACTGCAGAGCCAAAACAGTCAGCATTTACATCTAGCTGCAGCAACCGCCTGTGCCCGTTTTTGACTTTATGCCTAAAAATCCAGTGCAGAGAGATCTCTCCCTCTTGTCCCTCCCGTCCTTTTGTTCTTTCACATGTCCTCTCAGTTTAGCATGTTTTTGTATTTAGGGTGGTCATTCAGCCCACATACCTAGAACTTCATTCCTTAGCCTCTTCAGTAAAGTTTGGGGATTATGCATATACATGGCAATAGGTATGGAAGGAAGGATGGGGTTAAGGTTTGATTTTGTTCACAGTTCTAATTGCCCCATCTGCCATTGGCCTATTGACCATAAGTATAACAATGAATAACCATGCCAAATCTTTAAAATTAGAAACATCTGAAATGCCTCTCACCCACTGAATGTTTTTTGGAGAGTTTTTCTATGTGCCAAATAATGGTGCAGTTTCATCCTTTACAACTCCAGCAAAGCTTCTGAGAATAGCTTAGAAGCCCAGCTAAGATGAGAATATGCTATTAACCATTGCTATAACCCTGACCCAACCAAATGCACAAGTCCTTTTGTCTTTGCCAGCTACAGGACCACTACTGATTTTGTATTCATCCATTTTAAGCACTTGAAAACATTTTTATGAGGGTCTTGACATTCTTCCAGTAAAATGCAGCTGTCAAAATGTATCGTACAATATACTAGCAGACCTCCTCCACGCTGCTGCTATAATTAGGTGGAGTTTTTTTTTATTTTGGCTTTAAAGCAGCTTGCCGAGAATATAATTTTCAGTTTGACTAAATAAAATGTTCAGAACATATCAGGTCCATAATTATATTTCAATTTGAGAAGAATGTGTTCAGCTTAAAGGAAAGCAAGTAGCAGAGTTGGTGGTAATTTATTTTACCTTTCACAGCTTCTGAAAGCCAAACCCTCAGAGTAACTACAGTTCATGAAGTATGCAGGGATTTGGGACATCCTTCCCAAGCGAGCTCAGCATCCACATGTCTCTTTCAGGGCAGCACTTTATAGGCAGAAGCTCTGAAGCTTTTACCATCCAACTCTCTTCTGACATTGTCTTGACTTCAGTGAAAAACAGAATTCTACTCCCCACCTCAACGGCCATGACAGATTACAGAGAACAGGGCACATGTCTTATTAGGGTCTGGCTGTTTGTAGAGCTCTCGTAGCACATAATACTAACCTCTGTGTCGATGCAACTGCGAAAGAGCCAGAGGTTACTGAGGAGCCTGGCTCCAAAAACACAAGAGCACATTTCTAACAGCTCTATTTAATAGGGCTTCTTTTTCAGAAGCCTTGGCCAAATGTGCCCCTGCACAAGCACACTGAAGCCAAGGGTCGTACAAGAGCGACTCTTAGGCCAAACTTAGGCCCACTAGTATCCCATGAAGTTTTACCTAAGGCACAAAAAGAGTTTCAAAATGCAATTGGTTTTTCAGTAATTCTTTAGGTGCAATGTACAACTGAGCCTTGTCAGGATCAGGACAAGAATTATGCTCTGACTCTGAGTTATAATTTCTCCCACCTTGCCTCAGAAGAAAAAGCTGTGGGTTTTTGTTACTCATGTTTTTCTTAATATTTCACCTGTTTCTCAATAATTTCCCCAGTCTCCAACCCTGAAGGGTCCCTGCTTTTACTTCCTCCAGCCCTATACCACCTCCTCATCTCCCACTCTCTCTTTTCTCCTGCTGTGTTCTCTCATGTTTCTCTCATCTTCAGCCTGTTGCTATCTTTACATTGCTGAAAACACACTAGGTTCCTTTCTACTTTCTGTTCACATTTTCATGCTTTGAAAAATAAAGTGAAAATCATTCATTTTTTAAAATTCCAAAATTATCTTCCCCCCACTCCCCATGGGGGATTTTTGGTTGCTTGGTTGGTTTGCTTTTTTTTAATCCCTCTGCTTTCCTTTTTGGTGCTTTTCAGCCCAAGCCTCTGAAGCACTGTATTTGCAAAGTGAAGGAGACACTATTTTGCACTCATTTATCAGACACAGGAGTAGTATGATGAACCATAAGGACCAGCAACACTACCTTTTTCTCCATACAGGTTCTCCTTTTTGTTGTCTCTTCCTCCAGTTCAGTCCACCAGATCATTGTTTCTTGAACGCCAACTTTTATACCCTTATGGTCTGGTTTTTGCTAGGTTTATTTCTCCAACATTATTGCTGTTCAAGTCATCAGTTTGTTCCTCAGTACCAAGTCCCTGTGCAACTTCAACTGGCTCCTCCACCCATTGATTCCTCCTCATGTGGGGAATAGCAAAGTTTGTGTGAAAGTTCAACCCCAAACAGCAACACTCATCCCACAGCATCAGTGTAGGTCTTCACTTACTTTGGACAGAGCCTGCTATTTGCTGAAGGATCCCAGCCACCACTGCAGCCATCCCAGAATATTTCCTTTGATTACTCAGACTTCTAAACAAAGAGTTCATGATTTACATTTGCTTAACAGCATTTATCTTATGTGCTCAGTGGGACCCCCATACACTTTGAGTGTACATTTCCAGACCAGAGGGAGGGAAGAAAACCTTATACTGTAGAAAAGCACAAGAAAGGCCAGGTGCCAGGTCATGAAGACTGTGAAGACAGCACTGAACAGTTTTACCAAAACTTCAGAATAGCAAAAGCAGAGAGAGATTTGAATATGTAATTGCAGTACCTCCGATAACCGACCTCTTATTTCATTGCTGTAGGGAACATGCAGATGTTAAATTCTGCAGAAAGCCTTGAACTGGATGTGGCAACAGGCTCTGTGATCAACTACCTTCCTCCCTCTTTTTTACAAGCTAAGAATGGTCAACCTCAATGGCAGCACTTATGCAGAGACTGATTATATCTGTTTTTTCTGTTAAAAGAAGACAAGCAGATGAACAATGCTTCCACCCTCCCACTTTTCAAGGACACATTCTCTTAGGGAGCTGCACCAAAGCAGTGATGTCTGCTGTCTGCATTAGTTCTTCTAGCAACAAAAGAGCGCAAGACAAAGGAGTCAGAAACAAGAAGGAAACCTGGTCCTTGACAGGGAGTGCTGGGTAATGTTACTGTTGTAGGTGTTGGCTTTTTAATCCAGAAAAGGATGGCTGTTTGGTTAGGATAGAAGAAACAGGGCAAAAATAAATGGTTCTTGTAATAGAGGAAAGTTTGGGAGTTTTGCAGGGCTCGTGCTAGGATCTTTGGGGGTAAGTAAACAAGCACATAGATGCCCTGGAAGAAGGGGTAATATGAAGCAGTGATAAAGCCTCCTGACAAGACCAAATTGTTGAGGTTAATAGGGGCCCTGGTATTAGTCACTCCACCTCTCCCCACCCAGCCAATCATCAGGAGATAAATCACAGATACGAAATGGCTTCTGTACAAGGAATATATGAGTAGACTTAAGATGATGTGGAATAATACGATAGAATGACCTAGAAAGGGATTTACATTTCACTACTCCAAGGAAGAACTAGTGACCACGAAACGAGACTAAGGAGTTCAGAGCTAGAAAATGGAAAGACTCCTCATGCAAGGGATAATGAATCTGTAGCACTCCCTGTCACCACACATGGACAGCAGAAGTTTACATATGTTCAAGAGCTGTCTGGACAAAGACAGGGAATAAAGTCACAGTAAGTTACTGACTCCCCTCTGTCTCCCATAAGCCTCTACTTTACCATTCAGATAAAACAATAATAAAGAATTTAATTCCCTGCATATCATCTCCTAACTGTTTTAGCTGGGCAAGAAGCTAAACGCAGAAAGAAAAAGAAGTGGTCAGTGAACATCCATCTACAACTTAAAGCCAGCACCAAGTGACTTGTACTGCTTAACTTCTTTTCCTAGCTAATTTATTTAAACAAGTTGTCTGAAACGATGAGTAACCTTGAAAATATACACAAGAATCTACCCCAAATGGGCTATATAAACATCTTAAAGCAGCCCACAGTCACCCTGAACCTCAGCCTGATCCTACATAATACATCAGCACTGTATATTGCACAACTCACCAATCTCACCAGTTCCAGGGTTGTATTTTTATGTTGACAAATTGCCCTCTAATAATCATTCCTTCATATTTAAAAGAGATCATTTTCTCCTCCATTTCTTCAGTTTATTTTTTATTTTGTATTAAAAAATCCCCTATATTCATGCTTCAGCTCCTCTGAACTATTCTTACTCTTTCACTAGGCAAAACAGAAAATCAGTAACGCATCAAGTAAAAGCTTGTTACACACCACTGCTTTTTTCTTGAGAGTGAGCGCAAATCCCTCCTAAGCCAAGATTCCTAATACCTCTGCTACCCGCTCAAAAATGCAGGCCTATTTATCAAGGCTATATTGTGAAATAAACATGGCTTTGACCTTTATTTGGGTTCATCACATGCTCAGTAATTTCTTTCTGTCAATAGTATTCCATGTCCTCAATATCTTTATTTAGAAATCTGATAGTTTTGAGTTAGATGGCTTCAAAAGTAATGCAAAAGTCCTCAACAATAAGGAGACTCATGAACCTACAAAATAAATATAATAAAGTATTTCAGTAGAAAGATAGGGAATTTTCAGGTGATTACAAAAGGCAGACAGCCTGTCACTTCAGGGGGAATGTGGGGACCTTAAGTCTTTTTTGGTGGGGTTATTTTGGGTTTGGGATTTTTTCTGTTTGCTTTTTAAATGAGAGCCTAAGTCTCTAGGTTGTATATCTTGAGAGATGGTCTTGTGGCAAAAAGTCACAGAAACACAGTAAATAGACCCCTGCATTCCAAACCCATCTAAAACATGCCCAGGCTTATCTCATAAGATACAATTCAACTCTCCTTTTTCATAGCAGATACATGCCAGCAATAGTAGATTCCTTACAGAAGGCCTTGTACTTCTCTGATGTGCTGTCTCATTACTTGGATAGTTTGTAGAAGCTTAAGACTGTAACATTATGAGCTGCTCTGAGGCTTTAGGAAGACCACATACACCTGCAGCCAGAGGCATCCTGCTCATTGCTGCCAGAAGGTGTTCTAGTTCAAAATTGCCATGATTATTTCCTGTGCATGAAGTTGCAGGCAAACACAATCACATCAACTCTGAGCCACCACTGATCATTCTGACGCTGCTGCTGCCTCAAAGGCAATGCACAACTTTTTACCAGTTGAGTTACTTCTGCACCTCTTCTCCAAGTTACCATTCACATTGGGTAATTCTGGAAATCCAAAATCAAGATAAAATTGACAGGATGTATTCAGTCTAGTAAGGATCTGCATAGCGTACAACAGTGCAGAACCATCAGACTCGCTAATAAAATGTGTAAGGTACAAACTGCTATACTTGGGATAAAATACATGCCTGTGCCTGTTAGTCATGTATACTGTTAATCATCTGTATTGCTGCATGTCACTCACCCACCACCCTTCGACACACAAGCCCATCCCCACGGTTGGTGTACACTGACACAATGCTGTCCAGATCAGTGGAGATGGGCCAGGGGACAGCAACCGTGCCTGGTCTGCGCCTGCTCAGCTGCAGCAGCAGGGTACCAGCACAGTCAATGATGTTTGTCACCAGGCTGAAAAAGCCCTTCCAGGTTCCCAAATGCTTCTACGGCATACGCCTTTTGGAATAGGATCTATTTACCATCATGTACCGGTGGACATGCTGGGCATTTCTGACATTTGAATTCCACACAGAATGTGTTCAGACAACTCACTGTGGCTAGTAACTTTCTTGTCTTTACTTTTAAAATACAGATATACACATTACTGCAGAACTCAAAATGACAAAATACAGTTTCACAGCTTTCCCATGAACTGGCTTAATTCAACCATTTATCCATAAGAACCAGAAACAGCAAGAAATTACATCATTTTTATAATGGAGACTTTTAACTAGAGCCCTGTAATCAACTAGTCTGTGTTCTGTCTGTAGCCTGATAATTATGCTACATTTCTATTACTGCTTACGTATTTTTCTTTTCAATTAGAAGCTTTCTTTTGGGGGTGAGAAGACAAGAAATACTAGAAAAATGGTGCTGGCTTCCCATTTATTATTAACCCAAAACAATATTGAGTGGACTGTCAAACAGTAATTGAGCTGGATTTATACCTCTCATATGCTCCTGAAAGGTATGATAAACAGAGCGGAGGGCCTTGCAGCACAGCAGCACTAACAGAAACATCCACTTGATAATTAACTGCTGTTTTACTAGACCAGTTCAAACATTTAACATGTTTTTCTTCAGCTCCCTCAATTAGTCCTCTCCAAAATCCCAGCCAGGTGGCCCCACAACAGCAAGTGAAACCAGAGTGGTGTTTGGTTGTGGATCCATCGTGGTGTCTGCAGTCCTGGCACTCAGGTGCCCTGCAGGGAGGGAGGGAGGGGAGAAGGCAGAAGGCACCCATTTCCCAGGATCAGCCCTGGAGCTCTCTGTACATCAGGTAAGGGGAAATTCCTGGGGTCTCTGAATGAGGAAGATACGAATACAAAATCTTGGGTTTTTACTAGCATAGCTCTAAACCTACAGGCATTTTATGCCTATGGAAACTGAACCACACACAAAGTCTACAGCACTCGATGGATTTTGACCTTTTCTGGGAACGCTACTGAGAAACCAGCACCTGATCCAAGCCAAGACCTCAGGACTCTTTCCACAGGGGAATATGGCAGATGAGAAGAGCATTAAAATAAAAGGATTCACATCATTCAGTACCCCATCCCTACAACTGACGGTCTGAAGGCTGCATCCCCTGGGGAAACAGAGCATCCGCAGCACAGCCAGGATGTCCCAAATCAGAGAAATAGAGCACTGTACTGTAGAATCCAGTCAGACATTTCCTATCCTGTTTTCAGGGTGAACAGAATCAGGAACCCTTGTCCACATTTTTCGCTGGACTGAACCCTGCTTTCTTTTCTGCCACTAAAAAATATTCATTAACTTCAGTAATTTGAAGCTGGTTTTTATATATGTCTGTAAATATTCCTGCTACAGATTAGTTTGCAAAATAATTAAGGATTGAGTACTAAAGTTTTAATCAAGGTCCACTGAACCTAATGAGAAATTTACTCAAATAAGAACGAAACCCAATTGATTTAATGTGTGGATTTCACCATGAAAAGCTCAAACTGATGTCCCCCACCTCACTGTACATATGTATTGTGGCCAGTCCTTTGTCTTCATGGCCTGACTCAGCACAATGCCCAACACGGGTGCACCGTACAGAACAGGCGTCTGGAGGAGCAGACGCGAGTCTCCTTGGGGTTAGGAGAGCCCTGTCACACCAGGATCAGCTGTTGTTTTCAAAGATGCTTACGATTTAAATGACTTGAGAATTTGCAATTACTAAGCATAAAATCGCATCTTCACACTTGGGCTATTACAAGGATTCCAGTCAGGTTCCAGGAAGCAAATGCTGGAAAGGCAGGAGCAGTTATGATGAGCTTCACATGCCATTTGCAGGGCCAAATTCACCCTTGTTATCATTCCGGTGACTTTACTGTAGCTACACCACAGATGACTTATCTTCAATGAATTTCACAAATGCATGAAATAAAAAGGGGTTTTATGCAAATGACGGCAATTGTGCCCTGTGTCTACCTATGAGCATTTTCCAAGACCAGGAGGTCAGGAAGACATAGCAAATACTGCAAGGAGCGTTGCTAATCACGCAAGTGGCAGAGAACACCTCGCCAGCTCTCATCTGCTCAGAGCGAGAGCAGAAAATGGAGCCTGGGAAGCTGAAAACAGGGAGGCAACAGAGGCTACTGGGCTGATGGTTTCCCTGCTGGCTGCCATTTCGGCTTGTTAAACGGGAGATGAGGTGTCATCTATAGCAACACCACCTCATCATTTCAGCTCCCCTGCCAACTCACTTGTTGTACCACAAGCAGGGGCAGAGAGATCCATCTACCCTGTCAATTCCCCTCCAGGGAGCATGGAGAGCTGCTGCCCCTTCTGCACCCACCCACCCTTCTGACAGATATGGTGACCAACTAGGTCCCTACCACTGCAACGTAAATAGGACGTGTGCCTTGTGGGGAGGAAACAAGGTAGCTGTCGGTAACTCACTTGGCATCATCCTAAATGCAGATGAATGCAAATCTCTGACTTGTAAGCGACGCGCAAAGATGGGAAAAGGCAGATTGCATGGATAGAGCTCTTTGGCGCAGAAGTCACGGTGCTGTGTAGCACACCAGAAGGCTTTAATTATGCAGATCTCTTTCAAGGTCTGGTTTGAAAGCGGACAAAAGCTTATAGGCAGTTGGGAGATATTCTCTTTCTGCAAAATATCTTGATAGTATCTGAAGCAAGAAAAACATTTGAAATATAAATTAAACCAAAACTGCTAGCCCCACAAGTCGAATCTTTTCTTGCCTATTCGTTTTTTAACCCCTTTCTTCCTCTTTCGCATTTGCCTCTGACTCACCATTACCCCTTTGCTTCCCTAACACTTTCTTGTTTTTTGCTGGAGCTTCTTTCTCCACTGTTTTGTTTGATCTATTTTATTCCCTTTTGTTCCTTGAAAAACAGCATCTCTTTACCCTGAACTATTTGTTCTCATTAATGTAACTCAATGTCTTTCCAGATCTGCAGATCTCTGAGTTCTCTCTCCCGCTTTCCTAAGCACATGCTCATCCAAGCTTCCTCTACTCTGCACCCTAATGAGGAGACAGGCCCAGCAGAGCACACAGGAGCTAGCAGGCAGCTCAGCAAATGCCATGGAAAAGGCACGCTCATTCTATGGAGGAAACACCTTCGCCAACTTGCAGAAGACCCTCAACATCACCTCTGTCCAGCTGAGAAGCACTAGTACAGCTCAGCTTGGGTGGCTACAGGGAGTAAGTGCAACGTGTTGTCAGAGCAGAAAGAGAAGAAAAGTACACTGTCTTTCTCTCCTCTGCAATATACCTGTCCTTACCATTGCTGTGACAGTGCCTGCCAAGGCATCGTGGTGGGAGTTTTTGACACAATGACTACAGGATAAAAACTGCCCTTTCTCCATTAGTCTCAATAACAGGAATAAAACGAACTCTCTCCATAACATCCTACAAATGCACACATCAGAGGATTTTCTTATTTGAACCCAAGCCATGCAACACTTGATGAGTTATAGATGTACAACACTATGGCAGTCTTTTATTTACATTAACTCTACAAGTTGAACACACCCTTCTCATTTTAAAGAACTTTCAGTAAGATTTGGAAATGCTCAGGCCTCAGCTCCAGCTATGTTGCAGCACGTCTTGTTAATTTGAATTTCTAATATATTGTCATGGAGTATTATGGTTGGCAAAAGTAACTTGGGGCTGGCAGAAATGGTTTCGACTACAACATTAAAAAATAAAGAAAAGCATCCCCAGCCAGAACCATCATGCACGTCTACAAGACACAAATTCTTTCATTGAGGGCCAATGTGCTCAAATAGCATAAATTGTAGTATTTATTCTGTTGAGTCAGGGTGTTCGTAAACTCCCAGGCAACTCACTCACTAGAATATTTTGGTGTGTTCCAATAATAAAACTGCACATTCAAACCTCCTCTCGCTCTCCCACATTTATTTATAAAGAAGTTACTCACACAAGTGTGCTTAATTATTAGGAGCAGATACTAGAATTCGCCATAGCTTCTACCCCTGCTTATGGGCAAGCCAAAAATCTCTCTTGCAGAACGCAGTGCCAAAGCATTAAGTGGCTGGAGAAAAAGGGGAAACAAGGCAGAGTCTTTCCCCACTAGCCAGCTGAGCAGAGCTCTTGAGTCCTGATCCAGAACAACTTGCTTACAAGTTTCACACTGATTTCAAAAGTCTTCTTAACCTGAATGGAGTGCAGCTACTTAACCTTACAGGAACTGCTTCTCCACTCTCCAGCCTGTATAAATACAGATATATTATCATGGCACATCTGTTCTCAGAGACCAGAAAGCTGTATTCAAAATGTCATCAGACTTGGTGGTAACCTTTTTCAATGAGTTGTGTGAAAACATACAAGATAACTTTTAAACTCAAGTCCATCCTGGAGGAGATAGCATGGGCAGCAGCTGCTTTGAAATGTCTTGAGAGAGAGAGACAAATGAGCAGTGATTTCCTCCAGGCAGAAGAGGAAAACTCACAGCTTACTAATGTGATTCTGTCCTAATGATCATGACCAGCATCAAGTTTTCAAGAGAACAGTCTAAATAAATACTTAGTTTAGATCTGGTTTCAAAATACCCTGATACTGAGACCCTAAGGAATATCATAGACCAGGAATAAAATGCAGGTGCTTGTTGGGCTTGCAGACTGGCATGTACACTTGAAAGATAGGGATGGCAAGAATGGAAATGGCAGAAGGCTGGATGCTCTTTATGGAAGGAGTACCTCTTATCTGGCTGCATGGAAACAGAATAGGAAAAAGATGGCTTGAATAGTATGTTCTTGGCTGCCCTCTTTACCAGCAAAACAAAAATGGTCCATCTCAAACCTTCTCTGTTCAAAATTTCTGGATCTCATGTACTTTTCAAATAGGTTGGTACTCCAGGTTTGTTTCAAAAACCAGACTCCTAACACTCAAGAAAATCAAACATGTTGTAAAAAGACTGGTTAGTGGGTAGCCTGTCTCCAAAAATCACAAAGCTAACTAAACTTACAAGCTACAAAATAAAAGTATCAGTGTGTGAATGACACTCAGTTTTCCACCCATACAGAAGAAACAGAAGATGGATTTAATGTTTCAGGGTGCAGTTTTGTTCATTTTCTCCCAGAACAGATCACTACCGGTATGTCAGATAATACCATCTTTCAGTTGTACTACAGTATCACCAGGAATGAACTTCACAAATTTAATTCATTGCTATTCATCATAAGCATAAAGAATGGGTGAATAAGCAAAAGTGCTCTATTGTTCTTTTTTAAAAAACCACATAGATCAAGTCTTAGTGTAAATCAGATTGCCAAAGTCAATGGAAAATCACCTTACACAAGCTGAGCCTGTGAAACTGTTCTCAAAAAGAAGGAAAGAACCATACCTGTTATTACTACAAAAGTGCTTGTTTTGAAAGGCATTAAACTTGCTTACAAACAGACAGTTGGTTCTCCCTGCTCCCGCTAGAAACAATCACATAAACACACGAAAAGGCACAAGTACCAGACTTCAAAAAGGAAATCCCACAGGAGGTTATTCCTTTCTGTCATGGAAGAGGGCAATGGAGATGAACACAGTTGTCCCTTCTTGACTCACAAAAAAGCTCCTGTTTTCTCATAAAAACTCTCCTTTTTCCACCACATTCACATTGTGCATATTCAAGGTAAAGCAGAGGTAAAAAGTCATGCCTAAACCACAGCAATCCATCCTGAATGAAGTTGACTTGCATGAGTTAGGCAGAAATAGGTCCACACAGCTGGGCTAAAAGCAAGCAAGATGTCTAACTTTATTGCTATATGCAGAATTTAAATCAAATCTTGAGATAGACATCCTTCTGCATTAGGGCAGACTTGCCTTTCAAGGTATTATATGTTTATTCACAAAATCACCCATTACCAAACATATCCTTTATATTCTTCAAAGTTATAAAAACTACCTATCTGAAACTGAATCTCACTTCCTTTTTTTTTTAATAAGCCACCATTTTCCCATGAAGCTAGGACATTTTTCTCCGAAAACACCTTCCCACTTCCACTTACTATGTATAATCAGCTTCCCACTTTTTTTAATTACTGAACAAGTAATTTTTCTACAGAGTGGCATCACATAGCAGGCATGAAGACAGGATATGCAACTCAATGGCAAAACTCCTGAATGATATGCAAATCACAGAAGTGTCTCCAAAGTATATAATGAGACAACTGTACTGACCTCGGTGCTGGGCCTTATACTGGTCCATCCCTCCCCAGCATTCGTCTCTTCAGTCCATTTCTGATTCAAACGTAGGCTGCACACAAGCAGAGCAAAACTACCTTGCTTTTAAACTTTTTCAAGTAGACGTGGTATTTACTGCATGTCTTTTGATTAATCTTAAGAGAAGTTAACAAGTCCACAGGTTTAAGTTAGCGTTTGTGCCAACCTCTGAGATGCTATACCTACAGCTCATAGCACAGCTGCTCAGCAGGAGCAGCTGCCATGAGGAACTGTGAAACACCTTCTATTACTGGTGAGAGGGTTGGTGTTCAACATATGAGTAGCGACGCTCCATAATAATTTAATGTTTCTAAATGCTTAACTGTATGGCATACAGTTAAATATTGTGAACGCCTGTACTTACTGTATGTGCACAGGACATTACAGTCATCTACTTTGGAGGAGATGAATAACTGTTGAAAGATCACATCAAAAGAAAACAATTTTCAACCTTCCCAACGAGAGCAGATGGAGTGAAGTGCTTCAGCAGATCTCTTTCATAAGCAACTTGGTGCTGAGCAAGAGCTCAGATCAGAACACACATCAAAAGTGGTAACGCACATCCTCTGTCAAGGACAGAGGTTTAATCCTAACCCATTGTTTTCTCAACTTCCCCAGCCTGAACTCATTCAGGATGGAGTGTTATGTCAGCTGCAGTCCAGTCTTCATTCCTCACAGACTTTGCGTCATTCAGTCTATGGCAGCAGCAGAGATAAAGAAATGTGGTATAAAAATAGAGTTGGTTAATATCTGCAATTAGTTAAAGCCTTAACCTTTGAAGACATGAAAGAAATCAACTAAAATTGTGCCCTGAAATTAGATGATCGTAACTTATTAGCTATATTGCATGCTACAAACTAGGCGTAAGACCAAACTGATCTCAATCTCTCAAACCCAGAAGTTTGCAACACCAATATCCCCCACAACCATCCCTCTATCCCAGTACGTTACCAGGACCAACAGCATCTCAAAGCAGAGTAGCATCTCCAAAAATGGATTTGATCTTGCCGGGTCCAGGTCTGAGATTCAGAACACCTAAATCAAAATGGGGACAAGGAGGGTTCACGCTATGGCACTCATGGAGGCTAGTAAGAGCAGATCTGGAAGGACTCATCAACGCTTCTGCTATTTCAAACCCAAACAGTAAATGCCATTATGCAACGTGGTTTGGCAAACTTCAAGTACCAATATTTAGGCAGGTTGGGTTTTTATTAGAACCATTCACATGGCACTGACCCAAACCAGTGTCTGAGTTTGGGGGCACTGTCACAGTAGATTCCCTCTTAAAAAGGCCAAGATTTTTTTAAGAACTACCTCCAAAGAAGCAGCCGGTACCTGTCCGTCAACTTCCACCTGTTTTGAACGCAACAGTTTTCTTCACATTAAAATTTGTACTGCAGCATCTCTCCATTCATGGGGATGCTTGAGATGGAGCAAGCACAGAGGGATGTGGCAGCAGCATCCCTGCTGACAGGACAAGGAACAGCCTTGGCTGTTTTACCCTGAAACAAAGTTCAACTCTGCCTATCTTGACAGAAATAAAGTAAGATGGGTAGAGACTGATAAGAAGTAAAAGGCATAATGCCGTTTTTTTATGGATTTCACAGAATCACAGATTTCCTTTCAGTATTAAAGGATTTAATAGATCGCATTTGCCATCCGTGCTCAAACTCAGAGTCCTTAGCCCTCGCAAGATGAATGTTTCCCCCCTTCCTCAAAGTAAATTTTTTTTTGCTCTTTTGAAACATATCCCAAATTGTCACTGTAATAACAGACCAACTTTCTTGTGCTGACCACAGGAAGAGATGGACAACTGCAGTAAGACAGTTAAAATGTCTTAATTGTAAACAGGATTCCCCTGTATTCTCATTTATATAAGACAGCTCCCACTATATACCCCACTGTATAAAAACACCCAATAAGCATAGTGACCACCCAGAAGTGAAGGACTGAATTCCAAGAGGTTGCGGGAAGAAACACTGCTTAGTTACACACGTGTTCTTGTTTATATCATTCTTTAGCAAAATTAAATTGAGCTTTAAGAAAATAAAATTAAATATTGATATCAACAAAATGCAAATTTCTAGAACATCTGTGTTAGAGAAATATAATCATGCTAATCAGAACACTGGATAAAGCTACAATTAGTCAGATTTAAACAGAAAGGAAAATATTTCTTGGGCTTTTTTTTTTTTTTTCCAAGGGGGAAAGTCCTATAAGATATGTTACAGAAGTAAAAAGTACTGCTTTTAAGTGAACCAAAACTACAGATTAGCTTAGTCTGATATTACACCAATCTGCATGTGCATTACTGTTACTCCATTAAAGACAATAGATTTCCTCTTGTCTGAGTGGGGAACAGTTATTCTCTATTTGTAATATGTTGGTGTATTGAAAAGACCTCTTACACACAAATGTTTTTAAAATCTCATAGGCACAACTGGAAAGACAACATATAGGTCACCCGATTTCAGATAAAAGCAGCTATACATTAATATCTATTAAATTGTAAAAGCTATAAACTGATAGAAATCCACTGGCTTAAGTGCAGTGCTTTCAAATCACATCACCTGAGAAAATCACCTTCATCAACCAGCCATGAGAGCAGTAGAAAACTGGGATCTGCTGTTAGGAACTAACGGATGAACCCAGCTATCCTGTAGTGAGAGGATTGAAGCAGACGTCAAACCCATACTTTTGTTTCTGATTTGATCCAGTATGTGTTCCAATTGCATAAAATAAGAAGATGCCCACGCTTTTATCTATCAATCAGTCGGTCAAACAACAAAAGAAAAAAACCCCGTATCTGAATTTCGTCTGTCCTTGAACTCCTTGAACTTGTCTAGAAATAAGCTATCACAGATACCTTTGTTTATCCTGTCATCAGAGAAGCTGAGAACTTCTTATTCGTTAACTGCTTTATTGTCAAAATTGCCCTGGTAAAAAGTCACCTAAGGCAGAGACAGGTTATTAATGTCTCATTTTACAGATTGGGAGAAGAGAATATAGCCCAGATTAACACTCCTAATCCTTTTACCCAGTTTGTCATTATCTGACACAAAATACTGAAGAGCGAGCTCAGTGCTTTTTACAAACTAGGAGATTAAGAAAAAAATGACCTGACAACATACTGCTATGTTCAGAAGGAACATACGCAAGTCTTCATGAAATGTTCCTTTGGTAAATGCTACATTCTCTTTTCAGTACTACCCAAGATTACGGTGATGGAGTCATCAACAGCATAGTGGGTCAGCAGTTCCCAGAGCACCAGAAGACTGGTAATGAAAGCAGGTTTCATTCACTCTTCAGGTGTTTATCTGGAATTACCTGTGGATGCTCACCTTGGCCTCAGCATCCTTCCTCTTCCACTCAGCTCCTCTCCCCTCATCAACCCCTCAGATATTTCTATCCTGCTTGTCTTAAAAAAGTAAGCCTATCAACTACTCAATCCAGCCTACTGTGTTAACAGCTCTGTTCCGTTTCAGCATGCTTTCTTCCTGTTGGTCACACAAACCCATGTTTCTACAATATACAGCTCTTAAGAGCCCCGGCCCTTGATGGGGTGCCACAGTAATACAAACAAGAAATAAGACACCAGCATTACTGACCCTAAACAGAAACCCAACCCGTGACGCGGTCCTAACCTTCATGCACTTGTCCCACGTCAGCAACAATGGCCTTTACCTTAAAAATGGCACTGTCATGACAGCACATGGGAAGCACTTTGTTTTGCAGCAGAGTTTATCAAATGTTGCTCTAATGGCAATACTGCAGCCATGGCATCAGGCCTGCGTGAGACCACAGAGGTTCGACGGGTGTGTACACAACTTCTACTGACGCTCAGAGCAGAAAACAGCACAGTGGTTCTAATCCCACATTCAGGCAACATTCCCATTGACGTCAAACATAAATATTGGAGAGTTCAGCTGTGTAAGCCTTCTGCAGCGTTGAAAACAAGTATATTTTCAGTACTTAAATGCTTGGCATGTTCTTAAAGAGAGTTCAGATGAAGCCTGAAAGGCAGGGCCTTCCAAACAAGAACTCACTGCTGTACCAACCTTTCAGCTGAACAATGCTCCTGCCTATATCAAGACACCGGAGCATCGGGCCAAGGCACAGTACAACAAGCTTCTCACCAGTCGTGTAATCCTCCCTAGTCAGCTGTGCTATCTCAGCTGTTAGCTCTGGGGCACGCAGAGCAGTAACAACTACATGCGAAAGCACTGCAGGGATGGTATCAGAAGACTTTGGGCACTACCTAATGGGTTATCCCTATGTGCTCTACAGAAGGCATGACCACCTGCTTCTCTTCTGTTGATTGCATTAGCTGTTACATATTCTTACATGTCAGAGAATAGAACAGAATCATAAACAAAATACACTTCTGTCATGTTTCTGCTTAAGTCACAGAACATGGCAGAATTTTAACCCAGGGCAAATGCATTCTGCATGAGCCTGCACCTCTGCTACGTCCCAAGCTCTTCATGTGTGTGGACATGCCTGTAACAGCAGCCAGCTAGAAAAAAATACTTCCAGGCTCCTTTAGGAGAAGTTGGTATAGACTGTCAACAGTGTCCAATTATGAGAGCTCATTTTTTATTTTTTTCCCTCTGCTCATTTCTATTTTCATGGGCTAAAATCAATACCAGAGAAGGAACTCTTCCAGTACAGCAGGAATCACCACTGCTGAGCATATGCGCTGATCCGGGCAGCAGTGTAGCTCAACTTCTGTCTCTGGTGCAATGTAAGTGGTGGTAGGCCTGCACATGTCTGTTCCAGCCAGGGTAGTTTATATTTATTACTGCAGAAGTGTAAAAATATTTGGTGGTAAAATGAACCCAGCGGATGTTTTTGCTGGCAGGAGACTGGGAGTGACAACTGTACTACTCATTGTGAAAGAGTAACAGCTGAGCATGTGTTGGAGTTGCTTTCACACTGACAAAGAGGCATCCAGTACCCTGTGATTAATTGGATTATAGTGGCTTTCCACTTCCCAGCCAGATCAATTGGCATTTTAAGTTATTCACTTATCACCCTGGAGGGTGAAAGGTTGAAATGAATAACTTCAGTAACGGGCCTTCTGAAAGAGTTTAAAAGACTTCTCTGACTCCAGCTCATTTCTTTGCTGCTTTGCTACATTGCTTAACTACAGCATTTTCCTTCTTTAGTGAAACAATCAATTAACATGACACAAAATAAAACATTAGGACATTAATATAATTCCCCCCTCCCCAAAGATAAAGCAAAGAAAACATTTTAAACTTTGTTTCATGTGAAATTAGAAGGAACATGCCCATGAAACCAATTTCCATTCTAACTTGAAGTAGGATTTCAACTTTAGCGTGAAAAGTAAGTCCATCCTACAAGATATGTCTAAAAAGCAGCTTTCCTTGAGGGATGTTATTCTGCCACTGCAGAGGTGTTTCTTATACAGTTTGAAATTAATAGTCAGTAAATGCTTTGATATTTCTTTTTACTTTTTGTAAGAACTGTGTGATGATTTTTCAATAAATTCATTTCCTTGTAACTCCCTGGTCTCGAACATTACAGTTTGGTACATTTGTTAGCATTTGAGAGGGCGTAGCCATAAAGGGAGAGATCACAGACAGATATTCCTAGAGTCGAGACAATTTTTCAAAGGGCACATAAGAGGTACAGGGCAAGAATATACAACCTGCTCTCACATTTCCCTATGAAGAAAATCAGAACTCGGCCTGCAGCATATGCAGACTTCTGATGTAAAGACAGTGCAGGTTCAGCATTTCTTAGAAGCACGGAGCTGATTTGCCACACAGAATCACAAGTCGTTTGCAAGCCAGAAGGGGAATGGGCACTTCCTTGAATGGGTTGATAAAACAGATATTGGCTCTTCCGCACGAGGAAACATGACTGAAGTAAATAAGAAGTTAGCACATTTTTTCTTTTAAATACAAAGGAAGTATAAAAATAACACAAAGTCACTTTCTTTTTTTTTTTTTTTTTCCCACCCCTTGTAAAGAGGAAGGTAACAGAAAAGTAAGTGAAAATAAAGTAGCAGTAGATCATCCCAGGAAATGAAGTGCCTAGTACCAAGATCTTCATCAAGAAAGCAAATTATATTCTGTATATTTTACAGCACAAAGCTTTCTACCTCAGAAAACACATGGAGTCACCAAGGCACCAATGATAAAAACTGCAATGAAACTAGGCTAAGTGCATATTAGTTGCTTTGTGGAGATGTCATGAAACTTCATAGGTTAATTGTGCGCGTTCTCTGTAGGTATAGAGTGCTAATGACTGTTTTCACAAAACGTGATGTTTAGGATAAGCCAGTCTTGACAAACACTGTCATTCTGGCATGGCTAAGTCTTTGTTTTTCAAATGGTGGTGTCGACAGTCTTCTGTGTCTTTTATACTGCCAGCATGATCAAAGCCGCATTTTATTAGCTTGATCAATGTTTAGCATTTCTTACATAGCTGATGCACAACCCTGTGCTGTCAGCACACCAAAGGCAGCTATCGTCAGGCTATCTGAAGAATTAGCCTTAGCAGAGCTATTGTTTAGACATCCTCTGGTGTTTTCTCTAACCCACTGGTAACCGTGCTAGCACCACTTGGCTCCAGTGAGTGATGAAACCGCAACCTCTTGCCAATGTCATTCACAGAGGAGCCTCAGCTATTTAACATGACCAAACAAATCACAGGCAAAGAAGCAAGTCAGCTGTATTAGGCTTAACAGTTCCAAACCCACAGAAGGCAGAAAACAAAGGATATAATTAATGTTTACTAGGATTTTTTTTTAGTCTTACAAGACAGGTGCTCCCTTTCTAACTCCTACTAATTGTGGCTGGATGCCAAATGCACAAAGCCACAGGTGGAATCCAACTAATTCACAATTTTAATGCAATTGCACTGGCAATGCCAATAATTATCAGTCTGCAGCTGAATGTGGTACCAGTAACTAAACGAAGCTAAATGATACAAAGGGCAAGTTCAGAGGGTAGGCACCCAAGCTCTGAGTGAGTTGGGTACATCTATTCCCATGTACAGTTTAACTCAGAGACAGCACCTTAAACCAGCCAGGGCCCAAGAGGACATCAGTGGAAATTCAGAATATGGCTACCCGTCCTCAACAAAAAATAATGCCTGGCTCTTCAGACAGCTATCTCCACAAAAGAACCTATCATAGAGTTAATGAAAAAGCAAGAGATTTTGTTATCTCCACAAACTGTAATTAATTTGTTCTGTTTTGATGCTCAGACGAACTCTGTCTTGCATCCTGGTTTGATTGCCCACCACGTGACAAAGTTCTCTAGCAAGGTATTTTTTTTCCCCAGGAATTAAGTCCTTACACCAGATGCTGAATGAGCAATTTCATGTTTATTCTTCTCTCTGCAGCAAGCAGATTTCTGCCCAAGAAAAAGCAACGTACCTTCACTTTCACAGCTCAAGAAACCCCAAGCAATGTACTCCCCAATAAATTACTCTGACTCTTACTGCCAGAGGCTGCCAAAGTTTAAGGAATCTCAAACGCACCTCTAAGAAACAAGACAATCCATGCCTGTTCATTGCTTTGTGAAACACCTGCTTCACAAAAATCAAGTAATTGCTTCGAAATCCTGAGATGCTACGCAGAAAACATTGAACTATTTCAGTACTCTTCCATACAAAAAAAGACAGCCCACAAAGTTGAAGAACAAAAGAAATAGTCAAGAATTAATTCCTCATTTGAAAGGCTGGGATTGACTGACTTCCCCTCAGCTCAGTTGCAAGGAGATGAAGAAGACTTCGAAGGCCATACTGCTTCTCCCCATTCCAGCACAGCACATGGCTACCCACCCTCAAGTTACTGATTAACCTCTCAATTACTTTGGTATCATTCAGGAGAAATGTCTGGCAGACTAACTCCCTCCTTTTCACAACCTCAGAGAACACAGGGAGGTTTCTAAGTGCAGCACCATCCATGGTTCCTTGAAAAACACCAAACACACAGACTTGAAGTCTTGTTCTCATTTCAGTGCAAGTGAACCTAAGAAAAAGGAGCAAAGAGCACTACTGATGTTTGACATCGAGTTGGCTCATCCTCTTATGGACAACAGCTCTGAAAAATCAACCTTCTTCCTAAGAGGAATAATCAGTTCTCTGGATTTGAAAATGTCATGCTGCAGTTCATGTGACTCCCATAAGGATCGCATGCCCTTCTCCTTGCTCTGTAACCAGCTGTACACTTGCTTCATTTTTAATAAAAATTCTTGGCTTCTGATCATATGCCTATTTTCTGAAAAAAAGTTCTGAAAAATCAAAATAAATTACTCATTCTGAGTCAACTTTATCTACAGTTCTATTAACTGAAAGGTTTATGAGGCATGATTTTCCCTAGGAGAAGCCATCCGAGTCTGATCCACCTGGAAATACTTAAACAAATGTTATTCTACACTATTCTACACTTGGTTAGAATTTTGTTTATTTCTTCCATGCAGCTGAATGGTGTGTAACTCCCAGAATTTTTCTGTCTCACAGTTCAAATAAGCCTTGAATAAGCCTTGGAGTGAATGTATGCAAGTTTCTTCATCACTTGTTTTTCTGTTTATGGACTTTCTAACACTCTTGTATTTGAATTGATCTACATGATCCTGAAATAGTTCTACCTTCCAGCATTGTATTTAAAAAAAAAAAAAAAAATCGATTAATTGTAAAGAAACATGATAGTTCTAGTACAGGACTGATTGCAACTGTTTAATCAGGCAAATTCCCATTGACTTACTGGAAGCTTTAGTTTCATATGAGGATAGGTGCATTATTTCATTTACTGAACTGGCTGACATCCTTGAATCATAATTGAGCAAGGTAGGACTTTAATTAACTGAAGCTTTTCTCCACTGCAAGTTTATACAGGTTGTGAGTGAGCTGCCAAGCACTGGAAGTCTAATTCTGGAAATCTGTTCTAGCTTCTTGAGCACCCCAATATCCTTGAATGTTCCCAAATGACCATTACATCAGCCAGGAACCATGACATACAACTCAGAAATGCCAAACATGCACAATATTATGCAAAGATTCATCATGCCATGTCACACATTAGTATTTCAAACCCACCCTCTCAGAAACACGGGTGATAGCTCCTTGATATGGTATTGTTATTTTACGCTGCAAGATGGTATTTAATTGAAAAGAAGTTATCTACCCGGTGCAAAAGCAAACAACAGAGTAAATTAATTATGACAGCATGCGTATTATGATCATTCAGATTTTTTCCATGGAAGAAAAGCAATACAGTTTAGGCATGCCTTCAGCATTTGCCGTCACCGCAAAGTAAGCTCATTAATGTTATATAAACTTTTTTTTGCCTTAGGGATTTCAAACACAAATCCCAACCTTATAAATATTTATTTATTTAGAAATTATTTTTTGAGTTAACTTTAAGTTTTAATTGGTTTTAATTTTTTTTAAAATCATTATTATTGGCTTCTTTATTTATTCATTACATCAAGTGAAATAATTAAACTTAATTTTCTGGTATAAATTATACACATGGAACATATGCAATACCTGTATTAAAAGCTGTAATTATTAATAGGTTTTTCTATGTATATAAACACATATTACACATTCACCATTTGTTAGAGATGTATTTCTGTAATGCTTCCAATAATGAAAACCTGGCCTCTAGGTTTCAGTGTAATTGCACCTAACAATACACAGGCTGCCATACCAGACTAGCCTGCAATTTTTCTAACAGAGTGTTGGTTTTTTTTCTGAAGACACTGATTCATAACCTTTGACCTGTAAATTAACATCTCAAAATACTGATTGCTTTTCCTTCACAAATATGAAATCTTGCTGCACCTATGGTGCATATTTGCCTCTTAACACACATGCAGAGAGGCAGCAGTAAGATCTGAATGCTTAAATGCAAAATAATTATACCACAGAGTAAGAAAAAATTAAGGATGTGTCAGTAAATTATTCCATCAGCGCTTTCCAGACAAAGTAGCTGCTGCTAAAGGAGAAAAGGACAGGACTATGCAGAAGGGAGAACATTACAGATGCAACTGCTGAATGGGAACCTGACAGAAAACATGTTTTCCGCATCTAAAGCTGCTTTGAAAAGCACAAAAGCACTTTCTGAAGGCAGACACGTGAAAGCCCAGCCCCATGGTGAGTTAGAGCAGGCAGCTCCTGGTTCCCCTCAAGTCCATTCCCTTCACGTATATAGTCAACAAGATTGTGAACGAAGCAGTCTCCTTCTAAAAGGTGTTCTGAGCTTCCCCGGTTGTTTCTTCTACGGCACTGCAGGGTGATGGAGAGACCTTTGGACACTTTGAAAGTGCCACTACATGACAGTAACGACAGTACATGGGACAGGGGGAAGACTGCAAACAGACAGGTCGGAGTTGATTGTCCCTTAGTTTATAACACCAAATCTGAAATGCAAGGAAGTCCCGAGGCTACGGCAGCTCTGGTTACCACCAGGGCTGGACTGGTAAAAAACTTTGACTCTGCTGGTGATCCCACCTGGGGCTGAGGGGCTCTGCCATCTTCCTGGTTTGAGTATCTTGCAGCAAAACTGATGTGCTTCTGTAAAACAGTTTGGCTCCAACAAATGGCATTTATTCACGGAAAAAAGTGTTGTCAAAACTTTTTTAAGAGCCTGTAGTGATCAAGGAGACTGTGGTCTTTCATGGACAAAGAGATCTATATCAAGAAAGCAGTTGTGATGATGTTTTCAAGAAACCATAGTCTCAGAGCTTTGTTTTGCAGAAGTTGATCCCAATTATGGCAACCTTCTGCAGATATATTTGAAAAGGTGTTTAATATAGCCGAGGTTGCCTCTCATTCTCAAAGCAAATCACTGTGAAAGCATGCCATATCATGCCACAGATGGAGTTCAGCCTTCTGAGACGAGCTGTACTCTGAGATGGCATTTAAAATAATCATTCAAGTAGCAATGCTTCTGTCACTCAAAGTAATGGTAAAAGCAAGGTTAAATGCTTTTCTTTGTGTGATACAAAGACCAACTTGCTTACTGTCCTATTATGCTATTACAAGCTATTATCTGCTACACTGTTCAAGACAAGCAATAATCTTGTATAGGAAGGACCTGATAATTTACAGGGAAGTCCACAGCTTGCAGCTAAGTAAATATTTCACCACTTCACTCAGTAGCTCTATCATTTATACAAAATACTCCTTCGTTATATCATCAAAAGCCATCAGACAGCCATAAAACAGACCCTGCAGGTCATTACCTATCCTTGTACCTTATCCATTGGTAAGAAATGACTGAGGTTATGGTAGCACATGGTCTGGCACTTCTCTTCCATGGTTTCACCGTATCCTGCTCAGCTGCATTCAATGAGCAGCCTCCATTCTCTGGTGTAATTGTTCAGAATTTAATTAAACATCCATGAGAGTCAAGGAAGTCAAGTTTTGTGCTGAGTCCTTCATGAGATCCTGGTACTGGTGAAGAAGGAAACTTTCCTCCTGACACTTTCCCCACATGGACAAGGGTCCTCACTTTGGGAAACATTGCCATCATCAGATTTTCATGAGGATACAACTTCCAGTTAAAGCAATTTCTTTACAAAGAAAAACCTTGGCAACCTCCATCCAAAAATACCAAGATTGTTCTGGAAAAGAAATTAGACAAACTCTCCCAGAAACACTTTTCAATGATTTTGAAGTGCAGTATCTAATACAAACATTCATATCAAACCATAAACTTTATGGGACGCAAAGTCCTTCTTAGTATCATTACAGTAGGCAAATCAGTTGCTACAATACAACACATAAGATGATAAACACTTTTCTCCAAGCACTTTCTTGTTTGCTATTACAGAATTTAATATAGTACTGATAATATGTAATAATATGTCTGTATCGACACAGACGATAAAAACTTGATTACAAAGTGTCTGCTTTGCTACCTTTCCAACAGGAAGGCTTATGTCCTATTCCCACTCGGCAAGCCTGTGTCACGAGTGGTAGTCCAGAGTCAGATCCCACCCGAGCATACACCCTGGGCAGCAAGGACCACTCCCTGGGTGGATGGAGACTGGAAGTCAGAGGAAGTTATCTTCCTCACACTGATTGTGTGGGGACCATCACCTTTCACTGGCTGAAGCAGTCAGCTCAGGCAGAGATACTGACCAGGCAAGGACAGGAAGATGAGCAGCCCAAAGCTGGGCCAGGCCTTGGCTGGTAAAGCCCCTGCCTTGCTTGCCACTGCATCCCCCCCTTGCTGCCTGCCTCCCCAGCCATCAGTGAGTATCAGCCCTTACTTGTGCCCTGACAAGTGCTGTCTGTGAAGATGTACGGTATCATCCAACAGCTGATAAACGAAAGCAAAAAAAAGAGGGAAATGCCAAGAAGAGCCACTCAGACACTGAATAACAATAATTGTAATCACCTTTTTTCCCTCCTGATCGCCTGCAGAGAATTCAAGAGTCTCAAAGTCTCTTTCACATGTGGTCCTGTCTATTTACCCAAGACAGACTGATAGATGTTATCTCACCTTTCTATTATCTGAGTGTGTCATAATCTTCCTTTTATATGATGTTTGTGAGACAAGGGTGTGAGGCTGGTGATATTTTACAGGAAGCTCATGGATGCTTAGAGCCATGGAAGACTCTACCTAGGCACTGCTGAAGGTCTACAGAAACAGAGAATTTGCCTTTCAAGTCTCACCACTGACACACCTCCCTTCCTGTCTTCCCTTCTGACATCTTTATACTTGTGTATTTCCCAGCAAGGATTTGAACTTTAAAAATCATAAAAACAAGTCAACAAAAAATGCCACAAAAGAAACCAAAACCAAAACTTTCCTTATCAAGAATTAGAACACAGCTACACAAATAAAGCTGCTCATGACAACTGCAATACTAAGTCCTTTTAAAACATCAACAAAACATACCAGGGACCAAGTGGTCAACCATTTCAGCTCTGGACACTGCCATTTAAGTGCTAACCATTTAACTGCCAGCAAAAGGCCTGACAATCATCATCTACTTGAATTTCTGAAGAAGAACTGCTTGGTTTGTGGCTCCAAGGGAATAAATGGCAGGAGACACCCTGCATCTCTTAAAGGGCATATATAACGGTACAGCTGATGTATCTTGTTCTTTAACCAAGTGCTCTGAGTGTCTATGGCAGATCTCCAAATCAGCATGAAGATTTATAAGGAAAAATCCTGAAACTGAATAATTTCCTTAAAGAATTCTGCCTTTTTTGGCCCTTTTCCAATCAGATGAGCCTCCTTCACGACTTCCTGCTCTGGGTGTCTGTGCACCACGCACATGGGGCTCTAACGGGCTGACACACGGACATTCCTGGATAATCAAAGCATTTTTAATGAGTATGTTACAAGAAGGAAACACAATGTGGAGACTCTTTATGATAAATATAGCAAGATGTTTGTAAATGGGAGATTTAGAAGTATAATAATCAAGTTAAATCAATCAGATGTTATCAATTGCACTAGCACACACGTCACCCAAAAGGATGTTGGCTCACATACAAAAATATGGTTGACAGCACTAAAAAAAAACAACAAACCAAAAAAAAAAAACCCAAACCAGAAATGCTACATGGAGAATATAAAAACTTACGCTTAGTTGTGTCTTTTGAATCACCAGGCACAGGAACCTAAAAATATAGTGTAACAACCTATTACTGTTTCCTTATTGCGGATCCACTGACTATCACAGCAGCTATAAAAAGAATGGGAAGATGAGGTAGAGCAGATGAAGGGCACAGGCATCTGAAAAAGCCAGTACTGAATGTTTTGAGTCAGATAAAAAAACCACTAGTCAGAAAAAAACCTAAGCCTAAAGGCCTTCATGTTTAGGGATGGTACATGGGTTCCTGAACTGGGATCACTGGAGTTTGAAAACCATTTTTTATAAGCCACCACTGTGTAAGTCTTATACACACGTCTTTATGCCCCAGGACATATTCAAGTGCCAGTGAACATTCAGTTTATGTTTACCTTTTTCTTGTTTACATTTTAAAGAATTTATATTAGTCATGTTCATTTAATCAGTTGCCTTAACTGCATTTCACTGTGTGACATGGGTTTTAACAACCAGAGCTATTAAATATTACTCAAAGTACTGAACAGTAAACAGAGTTTAATTATTAAACCCAGAGCGACAACAAACATTGATTTTCATGAGGAAAGTAATTCAGGTATTTTTCCACACATATAAAAATGGGTGCATCTCTTTAAAGAGCAAACAGTTGTGAGGAAAGGCTGGCAGATTGTAAAGTCAAAATTAGACCCAAACTAAGATAAAAAGAGAAAGAAATTGCGAAACTGAAAAACTGTTCTGCAGGCTGCAATGAATATTTTACAGTTAACCTCACACAGGTTACTTTATGTAAGGGAATGCATTTTTCATGTTGAGAATGATTAATCATATTATTACTGCCAATGTTGTAAAACACATTACCTATAACATGGCCTGGCTTTATACAGAAAACCATAACGTGTAGTTTCCAGGGAACTGACTATCTGTCAGTGATCACCAGTACAAGCTCCACAGGCAAAGGCCAAAGAGGACCTAGCCAAAGCACTGGGTCAGGATCATGTTTCCAAAAGTTCTCAGCACCGACTCGCTCTGTTCTTGCTGGAGTTAACAGGACCTTGGTGGCAAGGTCTGCAGGCTGATCAGTGTTGCACAGGCCTTTGGTGTTGGTAACACCCCAGCAGTGAAAAGACAAATAAATAAAGTATGACTTAAATGCTGAGAGTAAATATTCAAAGACAGAGAGGGGAAGGAACCCTCAAAAAGATGATAGAAAATTAATCTCCAGAGACTCCTCAAAACAATGCCAATATTGTTACTTCATGGACATCCACACAATCTTCGAGGAGAATGAAAGCTTGAGGAAAGCTCTGAAAGAGTCACAGATAAAGGTAGCAAGTGCAGTACATCTTTGCAATTGAAGACCATGGCAAGGGACTGACTTAACAACAGTCTCAAAAGCATGTATATCAGATCCTATAGTATTCTCAAGTAGCAAGTAAACACAGAAGAAGCAAGGTTATTATCCAAGTGAGCTGAGTGACCCTTACTGGAGCTTTAAAAAAGTTCTTTTGACCTCCACAAGGGAAAAATTCTCATCACCATAAAGCTAAAACCAGAGATGACTAAAAGCAGAGGTAAACAATACTCCATTATGTTCAGTTTCCAGCAGCAATGCACAGATTTCTCTGAAGAGAAAGGCTGATTTTTTTTTTCCTTAATAGTCAGCATTGAAGCAAAGTTGTTCATTAACAGGCAATAATTTGTGCTTCCTTGTACTGGACTGTCTAACCAGTTAACATAGTCAAGTTTCAAGGATGCCATATCTATACAATAAAGTTTAAAATGCTCATGTGTCCTAATCTCAGCTGATCAGGACATCTTCAAAACATCTGCAAATTTTGGTGCAGTGCCCAGGAATCATAATTATTTCTGAGGAGGAGAAATTGAGATTTATTGAGTAAGACAGGGCTATACCTGGAAAATTATGAATCTTAGGAAAGATATGCTATTGCTAATAGCATTTCAAAACTTGATGAGAGTCAGCACTGTGGAATGGTGAACTCCAGGCATATTTTTAATGATGTTTTTGATTACACTCTATTTAAAAGAATCAGCTGTCAACACTGATCATTTCCTTTTGTATAATTCATAAAGTGGTTAATTTCAGAAGCAAAAATATTATGGGTTTGAGTAATTGGCTGCTGAAGCACAGTAGGTACTAGATCTCCACATCTGGTGACTGGGAGCACGTGCTTAGCCTGCTACATACTCACTCAAAAACGTACTGTGTGAAGGAATGTGCTTCTACACGCAGGCTTTCTGCCTGAAGCAGGGGGAAAGAAAACCTCCCCAGTGAGCACAGAGGCCTCGCAATAAATATATTGCTCCATGTGATGGCTCTGTCCTTCTCCACAGGCAACATCTCTCTTGAGGCTTGGAGCAGAGCATGCAAGGAGGTCGTGTTACAGTGAACAAAACTGTACCTGTTGATGGGTTGCATTGCTCAGGGTTGTTATTTACAGTGGTCCTGCACCATGCCACCCAAATGCAATAATGCTCTGTCAAGAGTGTCAATCAGCCCTATATTATCACAATTTTATGCCGTTACACAATTCAGAAACTTAGTCCCATAGTCTCCAAGGTACTAAGTTTCAACTTTTTCTGTTTCTGAGCGAAAGCTGAAGACCATGGTGACTGATGTGATCAGTATTGTACCAGCATGAGACCTCACATCTGAAGGCTATTATCCCCGGTGTCATTGCGGGCGCAGAGCCGTGACAAACATGCATCCCAAAGATGAGCTGAGAGCAGTTGGCAACCAGTCTCTCAACCTGCTCACCTTAGAGCCAGGGCCTTATTTTTGCCAATGACATGTAGGGGTACCGTAACAATGAACCTCCTATTAACTATGTCCCATTTATGCTATTATTACTTAAATACTGATTCTTTGTATTTAAAAAATGTTTGATAAAAGCTTTGACTGCTATGGTGGTGGCACTTATTATTCCATGTGCAACATGCAGTTAAGTATTTAAGAGTCATTTTCAAATACACTTCATGATCATGTGCTTGGAAACTGCTTTTTGTAATCACAGTAATTTGATAAAGTTTTAATGTGATTATTTGTGCATTTTCTTTGTGTTTGTTTCTATTTATTCCACCATAAAGAGAAACACATGACTGAATTCTAAACACAAAGAATCACTAGAGTTTACTAAGGATAACATCCCCTATATATATAAATAAAATCAAGAATGCAATCTTTCAAATAGCTATCTGTTTATATAAGTATTACAGAAAGGATCGTATTGGTCTTCTGATAAATCGTTATCTGCTAATAATTTATTCAAGGAAAAAACTTAATAATAAAAGCACATCTTTTCTCATGCAGCAATGGATCTTGCAACTTTGAAGTGAATTCTTCCTCTCCCATCCAATGTTTTCCATTTTTTGGTGGGCACTTGTAAAACAAACACATTTCCTAATTGCCAACCCTGTGTGTGTCAGGTAGGATCTGAAAAATCTAACTGGGCTCATTTCATTGATCAACAGTAGTAAAAATAAAGAAACCAAACTTTGCTCTGCGCAATTTCAACTGTTTTGAATGAATGGCTCAGATTAAGAGCAGAAGTTTGCCTTCCAAATGTAATGTAGTTAACAGTTCAGCTGGAGATCCAAGATACGGAATATTTTCCAAATCATTTTCCTCACAGAATGCCTTTGGAGGATTACAAATAAAAGCTATTTAAAACTTACTTTAGTTATGACATGAAACAGATGGAACCCGAGTTTCTTCTTCTGAACTATAAAAAGATGTTTTGCTCTTTTTAGAGTGCTTCAGGAACTCAAGCTTCATATTTGACTTAGGCTCCTTGCACACCTTACTTTCCATGGTAGCACTTCCACACTGCCCTTAAGTTCCTACCTGAAGCCTAGTTTTTGAACTCCCCAAATATAAATGCAGCTAGGAAACCAGCAGTAACTCTTCGTGGGTGGGAGGTAGTCACTTCTGTCACATGACTTAATGTCAATACATATACATCTTTTTCAACTTAAAACGGTGTCATATAAACTCAGTGGGGAAACTATCTCAAATTTTCAGTGAGAGAGATTATGTTTTAAAACTCATCTGCTTTCAGGTAATCTTCTAACACGTACCTATTCCAGTCTCTTTATGCATCACACTGTAACCTTTATACTTAAAGGTACAGGCAGCAGTGTACGCTTTTTAGTAGATAAAAGTCGCAGTGGTATTATTTGGAAGTCACTGCATTTCCTAGTGCTGCTGCTCTATAACCACAGCATTACACTGTCACTGTGCAGGGAGTCATACTTGTACTTCACTTCGTGCCCTAAAGGGAGCAATTCTACTCATTTTAATGGAGCACAACATCAAATTGTATGTATTTTAACCAACAGGACCATCTAATCATCCATTCCTTCCTTCGTTTTTTGTTACTGAGTAGGTCAAAATTGATCACAATTACACACAAATATCTCAACAGTCCCTATACCTGTCTACCCAGTTTTTGGTGCCTCTCAGCCAGGGTGTAAGTGTCAACTACCACTCTCACAGGCCAGTCCTTTTCCAATCTGTCACAACTGAAATTCTTCCTTTCCTATTGTCACAAAAATAAGCAGATTTACTGATGCCAAGTGACAAAGTGGGATGCCAAGATGTGGAATTTTCTCCACAGAAACACTTTTTTTTAAAGATTGGTCCTCCCACTGGAAGGAGATTCAAGACAATCTGGCTACATACTCATCTCTTCATATACCACCATTTTGTGTCACCTGTTTCCTAAAAATACAACCTCTGACTCCAAGGCTGCCTCATAAAAACTGCATCCACCACTAGCATTTTCCCTGTTATTTCCTACACAAAGTACTCTTCCCAGAATGCCATCCATTATCAGAGTGTAGCAGACAATGCCGCAGGACCTCCACCTGCCATGTTCATGGAGTGACAGAGAGAGTGGAGCGCTGAGCAGAGAAGAGCAAAGCAACATGTCCAAGAGCTGAAAGGAACCACACAGTTTAATCTACAATGCTTTTCCTAGAACTGGAAAAAGAGATAGCGTTACTACCCTCCTAATACTGAATGTAAGATGCTGTCCTATTGAGATTGCTCATAAAGCCAGTCAGGATCTAATATTTTCCTGTTCTCAGTCTCTGAACTTAAGCAATTAGAAAATGGTAATTAGTTAATTATATAGAGAAGTCTAACATTTACTGCCTGCAAGTAGCTGTCACCACTGGTTAGTGCAAAACAATTATTCTGAAGAGAAAATCATCAACCACGATTTCCACGGGTATATGACAGCAAACATCATCATAACAGCATTAGCCAAGTTAAGCTGAAGTCTCCAGCAAGGTTCAGTGCCTTTGGAAAATACTGCATAAAATACCAAGAGTTAGCAATCCACTATAATGTTTTAGTAACCGACAATTATTTTTCCCTGATAATTAGAGGCTTGGGAAGAAGCATGCTGCTTTCACCATTTCAGGAATGTTTGATCCATATCCAGCCATAGCACTGAGTTACATAACTCTTCTCATTAGCAGCTACATCAGTCCTGAATGCCATTGTACATGGGAGGCGAGACAACTCTTTAGAAATAAACAATTAGAAGGAAATAAGTTACAGACAGGACTGGAGAGAGGTACAGATGCTGCCCCCAAATCATGCTTTTCTTGTGAAGTTTGAAAATTCTTTCACAAACATTAATGCTGTCATCCAACAATGCTCTCTCCTGGCGGGGGGGGGGGGGGGGGGGGCGGGAAACAACATAAACCAAAACCTCGAAGCTCTTTCAGAGAAGGAGCAACTTCTGGAGAACCAAGAATATCCTTTTGGAAGCATTGCCTATTTGGAACACAGTTTGACTGACTTTCAAGTGCCAAGAACACACACGGCTGCTCTGAGTCAGAGCGAGCTGCAGAAACAGGCACTGCTGAGCTGCAAACTCTGAAGGGGCCACCTCAAAACAAGGCATCCCTAAAGAGCTGGCACTGCTTAAAATGCAGCTCTAAGTACCTCCCCAAAGCAATACAGATCCCCAGTTCTTTGCTCTGATAACACACTGGTGAGGGAGGGACTGTTGTTGCTCAATTCAAACTGGTGCCAAAAATTGTGTGACAGCCCAAAGTCTGGAAACACATGAGACAGGGACACAGTAGGAGCAAGTCCCAGAGCACCCTTCTGAGATGATCCCCTCCCCTCAGGTAGCTTTCTAAGTGCTATTTCTGTTGAACAGCCTTTGCTCTCCTTCGGCACCTTTGCGGAGCAGGAATCAACGTCATCTCCCAAGCCAAGGGGACATTTCCAAAAGGAACAGCAGAGAAGCAAATGTGCATTTTTGGAAATCATTTTGAAACTGCGTGTTTCCAAGTGATGGAAGCCTGCATGAAAATATTAAGTGAAAAAATCTTTGAGCATTTCATTTCTCTAAGTGAACAGAGTGATTCACAGGAAATTTTTGGGGTGGGAGGTGAGGATGCAAAGAAAATCTGAGATTTTTAGCCATACAAATCAGCAAACAAACAGGATGAAACTGGAGGAAGAGCAAGCAAAAGTTAGGGCCCACACTGCCTCAGCCATAAATTATACTATATCAGCTGCCAGGAAAACTTTTTAAGTTGTCAGCCAGAGTGAGGGCAGAGGAAACCACCCCCCAAAAAATGTATCACAGCACAAACAACATTTATTCCACAATACCTCTCAGTGGAGAGGGGAGGTAAAAAAATTAAGAGCTCTGAATGAGTACTGTTTCCACAATAGAGCCCCCGCAACTTTTCAAAGACCTGTCACTCATTTTGTTAAACTCCTAAAGCTGGCAGCACAGTGGGTCAGGGGAGAACTGGATTCCCCTTCTGCAGGTGCAATTTTGCATATAGAAAATTAATTCCAGATGCAAAACAGAGTACTTGTCCATCTCTATAATACAAACCTGTAGTTTGACTGACATTTGCTTGCTGAAATTCCCACCTGCAGTTCAACTGTGAGTTAAAAATGGGGGAGCCCTCTCTTGAAAATCTGTGCCAATCTATCTTTGTTCTGTCCCATTGCCACATATACAGTGATACACTGGGGTGTGAAGAAATAAACCTACATCTTGATCTTACGCAGAGCATTTTAGGCATAGAATTCACGTATGCCAATCATTTGTGGTAGATGAAAATATTTTTTCAATTACAAATTAAACTTAAAGGGAAGAAAAACATCTGGAAAGGTCTTTTGTCTACTTGCAAATATGGAATTTTTAAAAAGTATGAAGTCTTAGGGGAAGTCAGACTGTTTTAAATTCTTGATAAATCACATTTCCAACTGCATTTTTTTTTCCTGCGGTATGCACAGCATTGGAATCTGAGGAAAGCTCAAGACACAAAACTTCCGTAGAAGTAATCAAATGTCACAGCTGGCTCTAAAATGGTGTAGCAAGCTATTGAGGTTTTCTGCCTGGGATCACTTCAATCAGTTTACATTGTTACTAAACATCTAACAGTTTCTGAATTGACACCTGGCATGAGGAGCAGGATCCCAACACAGTGACACACCAAACACGCTGTCTTGGGCATGTATATCACCTAAGGCTGGATTTTTCAAGGAGCCACAAGTGCCCTGATCCCAGTGGTCACAGCCCTGGGCAGGTTCCTGGAAAAGCTCCACTCTCAGCCACAGAAGCTTGGACATTCTAACAGGCTAAACTTTTCTATTTAATTTTTCCCAAGATGAAGCTGAAATAAGTGGTAAGAAAAAGTCGTTACTAGCACTTGTAACTGCAACAGAGTAAATACAACTGATCTTTTATGTATGGAACACTACCAGAAAGACAGGTAAATCACTATAAAAAGGGTTTTCATTTGCCGCTATCTAAAAATGAATGTCACTTGGCAGCAGTAACAACTCCCTGCAGTTTCTTAAGCCTCACTGGCCGTACTCTCTGGTGCTTCAGTCCAGTTGTTCTGATGAGCAAGGGGATGCTCCACAGGGAGTCACGGGCATCTGTTCTGCAAAGAAGGAACACTTCAGTCTCAGTCACCAAACCTCCACTTCACATTTGCTATATAAACATGCCAAGAACCATAGCAAGTCAAAAGAGCAGCTAAAGCAACTCCAGCTCTGCTGCACTGCTCAGGCTGTGCTCTACTGCAGGCTTTCAGCTTCCACAGACTCACTGCTGGTGGTCAGTAACACATCCAAACCCCAAATGAACTCAGGGCTACCTTGCAGGGGCTATGTGAAGCAACTAAGGAGATGGCAGTCAATACAGGAAAAAAGGATTTCTGATGTTGGAGGGAGGATTCGTGATTGCAGATGCTTGAGACAAGCCCAAGGAAGCACAATTTCCCCTTGTGAAAAGGGTCGACTCTGACTGGCAACCCAGAGCACTTTAGTGAAGAGGACAAGGACTGCTGTTCAGAAAGCCTCTCTAGAAGAGTGATAAGAGAATTGATTTCTTAGACTGAAAAAGCTAAAAAAGATTAAAAGGGCTAGCAAGCTAGAATAAGACTCAGGCTAAGAAAATGATAGATGTAATACAAAGAAACAGATCATGAGTTACCCACGATAGTGCTTCTCCTGCAGGCAAGCTCTGTTTGTTCTGAGCATGATAAGGGGTAAGGAAGACAGTCAGACAACCATTTGTCTGTATCTCCTTTTCCCACCTGTTTAGATGTGCTTCTGTCACAGCACATCTCACTCCAGCTATGTCTGACTATGTTCCAGCTGCAGAACAGTACATCTTTAGGGAAACAGAGTCTGGTTATACACAAAGAAGGGTTTTCTTCCCCACAGCAGCAGGTATCAAGCACACTAACTGACAGTCTGGTTTAAACACACTGATTAGAGAAGTATCGTACAGACGAGTACACTGTTTATTGTCATTATATATCAGGGACTTGAAAAAGCTGCAGCCCAGGCTTGGTGCACTGGGAACTCAGCAGGATTTAATGTGTACTTCCCACCAAAACACAGCCTAGCCAAAAAGAAGGTGGGAGAGAGGAGGCGTATATTGGAATTACAGAGGCTTTTGAGCCCACCAACACGGCTACAAGTAAGAGGTTTCTGCTAACAATTATTCACTCCATTAACCATATTGTTTTTTGTGGACAAAAGGAAGCCGTATCAGCAAATCTCATGTTTCCTGGCTTAACTCTGTGCTGATCAAACAGGCCCACAAGTAATAGCATCCCACTTGGCATTTTATGAGCAGCAGCAACGTTCCTTCTCCTGAAGCTGACAAAAGACCCAGTTAGCTCACACAGCTTCAAGACTTAAGTACCTCTTTTTATTCCTCTGAATGAATTAGAAATCCCCCAGTGCAGTGACAGGGAGTACATTTAAATGACAGCTTCAAGGTTGGCTGCAGCAGTGATGTGATGCTGGAGGGAATGCGGAGAGAGGGAGGAGGAGATGGCCGCACTCATCGGTAGATGCTCTCCCACATGAACAGGTAAATCACTACTGAGCAATGTTAATGGGTGTAATGGGGAGCTACAGTGTGCATCCCCACACTCCCAGTGAAGCTGCTCAGGGGTCCAGGGCTTTTAGGAGTACAGTTTAAATAAAAGAGATTAATTCCAAAATTAAAGTTTTCTACAGCCATTGTGGTTATTAGGCAAGAATATCCACAAGCTATCCTGGGAGTCATTGTGCAATAGCTTTTGGCAAGTGGCAACTTTTTAAAAACAAAACTATTCTAAATAGAGGGTATTGAAAGCAGCATCCATATTATTTGAGGCATATTGTGTGAGGGGAATGTATAAATACATCACAAGAGATGTTTTTTACTCAAGTGAGCTTGCTGTCTTGATAAGACAGGCAAAGGGTGGAGGGGGAGCAGAAGCACAAACCTGTGAAGTGACTTCCCCAAAAATCACAGAGCAGCTCAGCAAAGAAGTCAATAATAAAAGCTTGGTCTCCCGATTCCTTGCCAAATACCCTATCTGCTAGACCATACTGCTTCCACTTGTTTGGAAACACTATTTGCATCCATGGACCAATGAGCTTATTTACCATTAGAAATGTTCACAAGGTCTGACAGGCTGTATAATTTTTATGTTTAATAAAAAGAGAAAAAGCATTTTTTTAGAGGACTGACTTTGAAACTACTTTTCCACTGAACAGTACTCCTGTTGAACTACACTGTTATCTAACAGGCAGCAGACTGTTTATATTCTCATCTTTTTCATCAACTTCAGGCTGTGAAATCACTTGAGCTCTCTGTGCATCACTGTGCCCAGGGATGATAAAACCAGGAGAATAGTATTTGCCTGTCAATTTTAAGCAGCGGTATGCCCATAAATCCAAAGCTATTTTTATGTCCTTTGAAATTCTTAAGCATTAAGATTCTTCTTGAGCCTGAGAATGACTGAAAAACTGAGAAAAGAACTAGCGGGAGTCACCTTGGCCACCAGGTCCAGCCCCTGGGGATCAGAAACAAACACATGGTGGGTGGATAAGACAGGTTGACCCATGGCCGAGTCAAACTCAGTCCAAGAGGACTTCCAGGGCAGCTGCCTTGCTGAAGCTGGGACACATGGCTGCCCACTAAATCTCTTGGCTTCTGCTGGGAAATTTCCATCTCCAGCTGGAATTAGGCCGGCAAAAGCTGCCGAGTTTGACCTCCCAGGCTGCCTGGGGATTGAGCTCCATGACCGCCTTTCCTCTGTGGAGTCGTGTCCTTGCCAGCAAAACCATCACATACTCGCTCTTCCACCAGCTCTGAGCAGTGCTGAGGTTCATGACTCCAGACTCTGTAAAGACCTTGTCCTGCACCTGGCAGATGCAGGAGGGCTAACAACTCCTGCAACATGTGTGCACAAATGCACTGAGAACTATAGTCCTGTTCCCTATGCTGCTGCCACCACCTCCTGCACCACCTCACCAACTCCAGCCACATCCAGCCTGACTGACAGAGCAGAGGGGCTGATGCTGGGAATCTTACTGTTGTGTCCCCAAACACTGCAGCTCAGGGCCTGGGGCTGAGCGCAGTGTGCCTGCTCTCCAACCCACACAACCACTGCTGCCTCCCCATAACACAGGGTGGAGATGGGCTGGGGAATGCTGCGGTCACACCCCAGAGCTGAGGCTACGCATACCTGGGAACTGACCCAGATTGGGACTTCAGATGCAACCCTGGGTCTTCCCGTTTTGATGCAGCCATTAAAATGCCTAGTTCAAAAGATCGGTGCCTCATAATACCCACAGCGTACCACCCAAGGAGACCAGGGGAGACCAAGGGTATTTCCAGCGTGTTCAGAGCATGTGCTGGCTGCACAGAGACTTGTAAAGACCAGGTAGCGTTTCCTCCACAGTATGCGATCATCAACCGAGAAGCCACAATCATAACACAATGCATATTTATACACAGGAGACTAATGCTGAAATCTCCCTGACCCAAACACTCGGGTCTGTAATGACTAAGGCTAAAGGGAAAGCTCTGCTTCTCCAAAGCGCAGCTACGTTCTTTCCAAAGCACATCCAGCCAATTAAAAGCAATTTTCAAAAATTTCCTAGCCCTATTTCTGGTTAAAAAGGAAAAGATCAACATGGAAACCCAATCTTCAATTGGCATTAATAGGATCAAGATGGATCCCTGAATTTTTGTAATCAGTGACAGAAGAGGTGAAGCCCACATATACACAAGAAGTAAATCAGCAACTCTCACCAATTACAGTAAGTTCTTCTTAAAACATACAGCAGATTTGCAAGCTTTTAAGCATGTGAATTCAGAATAACAAGCCCTTGTCTTTAGATAAGGCAAGACAAAGTAGCATTATATCAAAGCCAGTGTTTGAAGGTTGGGTGATTAGTTTTAATAATCTGTAACTCTAAAACAACACGAGCATTTTAAGACATATAATTCCCTTTAAGTGTAGCAATTTTCAAGCCAAATCAATTTTCAAGCAGAAGTTCTAGAAATGTTGATCAGGGCACACCTTCAGTCTGAAGAAACTAGTGCTTTTCATGATATGCACATCTGATTTCAGTGACAGCAGTCACTTTTTGCTCGTGGTCTTTGGTTCCAAAAGAGAACGTGACACAGCTGTCCCTATTTTCTGTTCAACTGCCCTTGCTGCTTTTGGAAAGTGCACATTTTCTGGCAATGCTTGACATGCATTTAAATCAACACTGGCAGATGTCTCAAACAAAATCTGCTAACAAAACATCTCCCATATAGTGGATTTTAACAGGATACTCTCTTCACTCAGTAGCGTTGATACTAAAACTGATTTTCAAAGCATGTCATGTCACTGACTGTCAGACCTGGCCTCTCATTCCCTCTCTGCCCTCAGCTCAGGACATCTCCTTGAAGGTCAGAGTTTTGCAGCCTTTTTGTCCACTGGCAGCTCAGAGATAAAAATACAGCTACACCAGGACTCACTCAAAATAAAAGCACATTTTTTATAAAGACAGTTTAGTGGTATCAATTGCTTTCATATTAATTCAAATGAAAACAAGGTATCTCAGCAGGAGAAAAGAGTATCTGCTGTGCCAGGGAAGCTTCTCAGCAGGGATGCTTCTCAGCAGTAGGTCAATTAACATTATTGCCTTTTATTCTAAGTGAGTTTAGATTAATAAAGATGCAAAACAGAAATTCACACAGCTGTCAGCTGGGAATGGCAATGCCAGACATACTCTGAGGGCATCTCAAGGGGGAGTTCAACATGGCCTGCTGGATCACAGAAAGGCTTTCTGCGAAAAGCGAGAGCAACTCGGGAGCTGCAGCTCCTTCAGCAAGTACCTGTGTACTTTAAACCATCTTCTTTGTGGGCTGCAATATTTACATTGATCTTTCTAGTCAGAGACTGGGCATTTCTGCTGGCTCAAGAGACAGGTTGCTTTTCATATTCATATGGAGTGGGGATCAAAAGCCAATGTTAAAGCCTAGAAAACACATGGGTAAGGTGCACATTTAGGTTACTACAGAAGCCACTGATGGTCAGTCAAAGAAATGCAGACTAGTTGCTCGTGAGTACAGGCAATGTTCATGTGGAAACATAGCGTGTTTGTGTGTATTTGCCCCATTTTAGGGCCAATGTTTTAAGTTTTTATACATCTGTTATTAAATACATCGGAAAATAAAAATTTGCCAGGTCAAAGCTTCCCACTATGGGTTTGTGTTGTGATAGCGTCTATGGAGAGATCCTAACCAGCAGAAGCCATTGCACTTCATAAGGAGCAAAGAGATATCAGAAAGGTGGTGCCTGTCAGAAAACTGACAAAGTTAATTTGACACGACTGGGGGTGTGATGATCCTGAAAGTCAAAATAATTATTACCAGTATCAACTACCAGAGGAAGACAGGATATAGGGGCACATGCAAGCTGACAGGCTCTAGCATACATCTTTCTCTGAACACAGGTGCAGGGGAAAGGATGCTGGAGTGACCAAAGTATGATACATGAGTCAGGGGGAGAATTTTACCTCTGTGGATGCACAGGGAAAGCCACAGCTCAAGGATCTCAGGTGAAAAGAATCTGTAGAGCATGCTGACTGCCAAGACATGAAAACAGGGCCAGAGTCCAAGACAAAGCCTAGGCCACCTATGTACACAGGCCACTGTATATAAACGTGCTTCCATTGTAACCAAGGGGAAGGAGAATTTATCTTGGCAAACCTCTGGGGGATTTTTATGTACAGGACAGACACATACATGCACACAGAAATAGGTAATAAATCACATATCTAGTAACAGTTCTAAATATTGGTTCCCTCTCAAGAACAGGGGTAAAATACCAATTTTTCCTATAAGTATGCCATTGTCTGAAGTCACCTAAACAACTGGCCAATTGTTCCCTGACTTGCTGTAGCTCTTATGAATCAGGAGCACTTGCCCTGGGCACAGGAATACAGCTGGAATTCAGTCTGCACCGGCTCCAGCGCAGCTTTCCCAGCACATGCTGCCAGCAGAAACCAGCATGCAGAACCTGAGGTCTTGTGCTGCCTTGATCAAAAGGTGAATTTTACATTTATTCCCACAAAAGTCACCTCCTTTGGTAAGGACGGAATATTGCCGAGTTTCACAGCTCCGTGATACAGAGTTAAGTGCTTGAACATGCTCAGCAGGTACCAGTGGCCCATCTCAGCACGGCATCTCTCTCCTGCCTACACAGCCCTGGCAGTGTGTTCCTCCTTTGGAAGCCCCCTTCTTTGCACCCCTCCCTGAGAACCCAAATGATGAGGAATTGTTTTTCCTTGTTATTTCACTCATGTTGCTGAACCTACTCACCTGCTGGGAGACTAAGCACCAATAGAGTTCAAAATAAATAATTCTACACCGATCTCTGACCAAAAAAATTTTAGTAAAAACCAAAAAAACCACTAAAATAGATAATCCCCAGAACACAGCCATCTTTGTGAGCCAAGAGCCCGGTGTCAGGATACCCACAGACCCTCATCACCCTGAACAGAGATACCTGGCCCTCCTCCATGCACCCTCTGCCTAAAGGCCCCAGAAGCTCAGCCCATGCCCTGGCCCAGGCTATGTTGTATTTGCATGGTGCTTGCCCTCGTACCCTACTGACCTTCTGACATGAACCTCTGACCTGCCTCATCCCTGCGAGCTGCTCTGGTGACCACATGGTTGTGCCTGAACGCAGTCATTGTCACCAGATCTGCTCTGTTGGTTTTGCTTGGTTATTGTGGGAGTGCCCAGACAGTAAGGTCCCTGTCCTGCCTGTCCTGCTGCCACTCTCACCTCTGGGCTCCCTGCCTTGGCAGAGATCCTCCCAGCTCCTAGTGCTCCCTGACACCTATGGGAAATCATAAAGAGGAATTTACTAAGCTTGGAAGTAACCCAATTTTAAAGATTTCTTAACATCTTTAAGTGATTCACCCAAGAGAACAAGTGATACCTGTGGCCAAACAAGAAAACCAAATCTGAGCTTTTACATCTTGAGCTCTAACACATCCCTGCTGTCCTCCCAGCCTCACCTCCCTGCATTGCAACTCTCTGCTCTCCCTGCTGTCACCCCGAAGCCTGCAGAACTGCCAGATGTTCAAAACCACAGCAGGCTTCATCACTGCAAACTTGCTAAGGATAATTACTCAATTACAAAACAGAGTTTCATTTGATTTGAAATTGTGGATTGGAACATGATCTGTGTATTTTATTGTGCTTTTTTTCTTTTTTTGGTATGAGTTCTCTATGCACAATGTGTAAACACAGTATAGTTTGCAAATTCCTTAAACAATTGTGTAAATTGCATTTTTCCAACAGTAAACATCATTCAGTCTCATCCCACCTGTTTCTCTCAGCAACAGTTTATATACTACTTTGAGAAAAAGAGATTTCAACACAAAACTTTTCAGTAATTGAAGGTAACTATAAGCTTCTACCTGCACCTATGAATCCCGCCACTTAAACCTCTCAAAACTAAATAAAGCTTTAAAATAGGCAGCCAGCAGAAGCACACTGCATATTTAGATGAGCGTGCTAAAAGCAACAAGTCTAGTTCTCAATCCACACCCAAATTCACACCAAGAAAAGTTTCCTCCAAGTATACAGACCTGTTATCCACTATACAGCAAGTTTTCTCCATTCCCCTCTGGGCTGTAATGAGAAAAATCTGCAACAACTCTTCAGAGATGATGCAAAGTGTGACACATCATCCCTTTGAGTAAACTTCACATTATCTGACATAAGGCTGCTTACTATAAAACCTTGATTGCTCTTGCTGAGGTGAGCCAACAATACAGTGCATGTGTGTCCAGTATTGTCAAAAGGGGGTGGACAGAGGAAAGGGGAGCTCAGCAAAACACCACATAATACTCAGGGCTCTAGATTCCATGCTCCTTTTGCTTCCAGGGCAACTTAGTGTTGCTAGTGCTAGATGAGCCTTTTCTCCTTTCCCTTCACACCAGACATGACATGAAGCGATAACCTGATGGATGAGAAATCCCAAAGGCTACAAAAGAGGGATACAGAATGGACAATAGAGTGCTGGACCTCACGCAGCTCACAGCATGGTGTCCCCTCAGCAAGGCTGCAAACCAGCCCTGCCTTGCAGATGGAGAGCATGTGAGACTTGAGAAGAACTCACTGCCTCACTGGGTTCCTAAGCGAGTGACGAGACCACACAGTCCAAACCCTTCTTAATTTACAGCTGATGGCAGCCATCTTGCTGGAAATTCAGTTTTTACTTATTTAATTTTAAAGAATTTAGCATTTGATGAAATACTATGCTATGTAAACTAAAGAATTATCCCTAGCTATTAAACGTAAAGTCCCTTGTTTTGTTAAAGAAATACCAAAGCCAAGTACAAAGTCCCTAGATATGCCTGCAGGATATTCAAAGCAATTAACCCCTTTGTCAGACTTCCCTGACCTCCAAGATGAATCAGCCGTGCTTTCTGCAAGCATTTCTTCAGATGTTCTGACAATACTAATGGTCTGTTCTCACCTGCAGAAGTGGAGTTATGTGTCTGTTCTGGGACATGCACAGATTAGAAGTCAGAATTATAAAATGCCATTTAGCCTTAGAAAAGTCATATCACTCAATGCTACCCACCTGCTGGAGACCACATCTATTTTACAAGCATCTTTTTAAGACCATTTAGAAGCAAACCCTGGCTGCAGTTCCCAGTCTCGCTCCCAACACAGTTGTTCTGAAATGTTGCATACAAAAGGGATTATTCAGGAAACTTGAAAGGTCCCTCAGAAACTGAGCATAAAGACCCCAAATCCTTCCCCAAATACAAATACTGCAGGGCATGTAAGAGAGAAATCCTGGACTGTCCCTCCGGAGAAAGAATTGCTGAAAACTGTGTAAACTGCATTTTTGATCAAGGAAACGCTTATGTTGATACTGCTCCAAAGCATAAGACAGCAGCGCGTTCAGGCTAAAAAAATGGAATCTAAAACGTGAACCTTGGCAGATAGCCGGATTAGGGGACCACACTCTCGGACAATATAAATCAGCATAGCTTCTGGGCAACAGCTCCCAGTTTTAAATATATCTGCAGATTTTAAACCGATTTCCTGATATGTGGCCGAGAGAAATGTGTGCAAAACCTGAACTCCGAAACTGCGCATGCAGTAATCCTGCCTGGAAATTGTTCTTAGAAGCCATCGATAACATCCAGCTGGACAGCAGCACTGCCCAACGGCTACATCCATCACCAACAGTGAATGGCACAGATCAGATGGTCAGCTACACTTGTGCCAAGGGGTTTAACCTGTGCTAATAGTCAGGTAACATGTAACTTTCATCTAGACTATGCGGCAGCTTAAGAGAGCTGCTGATTAAAAGGGATTGCGAAGATCAATTCTACTTCTGGCGTGTAGCAAAAGGAGATGACCTAAAGCATTCCAGAAAGAAACAGGCTTCAAAGATAATTCTCAGAAAGAAACACAGGACCAAAATGAATTCTTCCATCCAGCAAAAGCTGCAGTAACTTCAGTCAGAGCTCAGCCTGGGCTTAGGAATTCAGAATCTGTCTCACAGGGTGGAAACAGTCTCCCGTACCTTGCAGTATAACAACTTCATCTGGTACTATAAAAGGTCTTCATTGTGTATCAGTCATGATTACTAGTCCAGATTTGGAGGCTACGTTGCTCTCCTTAAGAGGTTCCACATCAGTGAGATCATCACTGAAAACAACGCGGCTGCACGTACCAAGTCTTGCCATTGACAATCAATGTGGGAAGATAAATCATTCTGCTGCTGGGCTGCAGAAATCTGTTTGCCAGAATTCTGAGCTCTGCTGAACAAATTTTTTCATGTTAACGAGCTCTCTGCTTTTTACTTGGCTACCATGAAACCCTCTGGGACTTTGCTTATGCCCGTGAAACTTGTGATATTCAAGTCTTAAATCAATAAATAAACCCAACTTGTGATATTCAACAAGTCTTACATAAATAATTAATTAATTAAATAGAACCAAAACCTACATCACAAGAGTGAGGCAGAACCAGGAAGACATGAAGACGGTAAGGGAAAGTACTAACACATAAGCCCTGTGATCACTCTGCAAGAAGTGGTCAGAGTTTGAGTTTATGTTCTCTGGGGCTGGACTTCATGCAGTCATTTAAAAGGTCAAAACAAACTGATATAGTCACTTAGTTACGGGCTTGTTAACATGCAGGAGGCCATTTCCAGCCCTTGGCAGTGTGCAGCAGGTGCCTAAGGAAACTCATACTGTTCCTTTGAAGGAACGTTACCAAGAATGTTTTTATCCCACAGAGACATTGAAAGAAATTTGTTTGTCTCCAAGGAACTAAGATAGACCTGAGGTGAGGGATGACACCTCCCCTTCTCCTTCTGCTTGTAATTATTGTATCCTCTTCTGCTAGACTGAACCTATAGACAATAACGTATAGCTCTGAGAACATGTTTACAATACCGTCTTGCTGTCTATGCACAAGCATTTGACCTGGCTGAAGACAGTCATTTTAAGATTTCTTCCATAATACTAGCGTGCAGGAGGTGCAATTTCATATTTTGGCAATACATCCTGCCTAGTACAAATGTCTGGTCTCCATGAGAACAATGTAGGAAAAAAAAGTTTGGCTCCTAAATCAGACTTCAGCTCAGCAGTAGTCAAATCATGTAAGCCCCAAAAGGCTCTGCAGCCAAGACCATGGAAATCTGGCTTTTGTGTCTGCTCAGACTTCTAAATTAAAGAATGTATTTGCACAGCAGCCATGCTGGAACTACACACGGAGTGTTTTTTCACCCAAATAGTAACAGTTACTCAAGAAGAGAGAAAAAAACCTTTTAAAAAATAAAAGGGAGAGACTTGTAGACAAGATACTAGGAATAATATGGAAAACCTATTTCTGAAATAACACTTTTCTTGTCATTCTAGGTAGCTGAGAATAACTTCTAAGGAAGGCATTTTCCTCTATCTAGCGGCCACACAGAAAGGACAGCAACCAAACTATAACTGTTAAGAGCTGAAGCTTGTGCATTTGCTATTAGCCATTTTCTATCTTCAAATATCAATTAAATACCATTCTCATTTTGCAAAGAATAACTTACTCTCCCAGCCAGCAAGCAGAAACTGGCAACTACACTGTACACCTGTTATTATGCATTACAATGAAATTAAAATATTTAGAGAATTTGGCAAGTCTATGCTGCTAAAACTATGCTGGTAGTTGTAACTGTGAACTGCGTAGATGAATGCTGTTCCTGCTTGCTAGAAAAATATTGCTGCATAAAAAACTACTGGTGGCCAGCAGCTGGCCTTTCAAGATAAGTATCAAAAACATGCACTTTGTGACATTTGGTCAGATGGCACGGGTGCTGAGGCTCTTGTTATTCAGCAGGAGCAGCAGGGAAAGAGCCGAAGAATGCCCCCCTTGCAAGCCACGTGCACTGACCTCAATGGGTGAAGTGCAGAGCACTATTTATTCAGGTGCAATAATACAAATCTTTGTGGGTTGTTCTGCAATGATAAAACAAAGAGGATTCCAAAGAATGCACTCCATGTGCGACTTCCCGAGCTCCACTGTAAGCACACCGTATTTGCAATATCAAGTGACAGCCAGAAGCAAAATTATGGTCGTTTGGGGCCGCTGAGTGCAGAACTTGAGCAGTTTTTCAAAATGGAAAAGTTTTATAGTGCTGCAGAGTATAACTGGGATGTGGGGAATAATGGAGGGACCCGATGGAGATAGGCTTTTTCTCCCCCAAGCACTTACTTCAGCTGTCCTAACCTTTTCATGTGAAAATAAACAGGACAAGCTGGTAATAAAAGGCAATTTACGTGTACTACTTCTGTCTCCATGAGCTAGCTGCCCTATTAGAGTACAGGCAACTGCGTGCATCCAAGCACAGTCAGTGACCACAGCCTGTGTCATTAATTACTATTTTTGTTTAAAATCAGAGAATTTATGCTCAATATGAAACACCATGGTGGGAGTTAGAATTCCAGTAATTTACAGAAATGTATTTCTCATCATGAGCAACAGAAACCAGTGCAGACACCTAAGCATCAATAACACCTTGCATCTGAAAATTAGTCTAAACATAAACTTAGTGCACAGAGGCTTCACCACATACACATACCTGATGCTACCTTTATGTAATGGATCATTCTTGCATTTCTGACATGACCAAATGACTGCAGTTTACAGAGTTACTTGGTTATTTTAACCTCATCCACATGTTGAATAACATCCTTGTCCCAAGGTTTTGAAAAGAAAATACCTAAAGGACCCGTGGTTTCCAAACAACACAGTGGCTGTTTCATGAAGAATACGTGAACTGAATCAGCACCGCTAATTTTCAGAGAAAATTATATTCAGTAATCTTAGACAGTTTTTCTATAAGTAGATCAGCTATATATACTGGATGCAGGTAAGCTGTTGCACTCCACCTGGCCTGTTTCAAGAGCACAGAGAGGGATGAGGTGAACTCAAGCCAACTCCAGGTATCCTCCCCCATGCCCACCCAGGGGGTGGGAGAGGGCGACTCTCTGGGTGTTTTCACTTTGATTGCCAGTCTTGGAAACCGACCGTCACCAAGTTTCCACATGGGTGGCAGTTCTGTTCTTTTTGCCTATGTCATGACCTTCACGTACCCCTTGCACCAGACCCATCACAGAATCAAGGAGGTAACAGATCGCTCAGAGAAACAGCCCAAGCCAGGTATTGAACAGAACCTGTGTAACTCACAGAAAAAGGAGGTATGAACTGAATAAACAAGGTATGTTAAAGGTATACAGTAAAGGACCCCTAATCAGAGCACACCAGCATTTCTACAATGCCTGGATTCTTCTACTTTCACAGCTATGCATTTAAAACTATCCAAGATTGATACTGACAGTAAATACTATCACTGCTCTTTCCCAACCCTGATAGTTCTGGATGCCATCTGATAGATTAGGACTTTTCTTAAGCATTCAGTTAATCATAACTCTGATACGCTGCTGGCAACACCTGGCTCCTTCAGGACACAGCTTTTCCCACAGGAGCCAGGTACTTCTGTATACATTCTACTCTCCTTCTGACTCTTTCTCTGCAGGACACTTGTCCCCCACCAACACTGGCACATCTCTGCCTCAGTGCATATCTTGGACTTCCTCATCAATACTTGTCACCTGCTTTTAACATCTCAACACACAAGACCCTACAAAAGATTCTCAGCCCTAGTAAAAAGACTCATCATCAACCCAAGACATTCATTACTTGCGGAGACACTCACTATCTACAGAGAGAAAAGGGGGAATTGCATGTTTCATGCTCCATTTGTCTTCTGGGCACGCACACACGTCCTAACCTCTAGTTACTTCTTCAGTGCAACCACACAAAGCAAAAGAAATATCTAAATCTCAACTATGAGTATCCAATTCCTTCCAATCCTGCTAAGAATAGGATGGAGAGACATCCTCAGGTGAAGAAAAGATCAGAAGAGCATTTCTTCCAAGTCAAAAGGGAAAGTTGAACTGGGAGTCTTTTTTGGTTCATTTAAAGTGTTAGAAGCAAATGCCTGTGATCCTCAAAAATCTGAGGATCAAAGGAGGAACAACAGATGAACTATTTACTGCCATCAACTTCTCTCTCAGCAGAAGGAGAAATTCAGGCCAAAGGCACCCCAAGCTAGCTTTTAGTCAGAGCAGATTCCTTAAGACTACACAAGTAAGTATCTACCCATTTTCAACTGTAATGAATACCAGTTAACTATCCACCCTTGTTCTGCCGTCCAAGAACAGAAAACAGTCTCATCCTTAATACCATATCTTTGCCAGCTGTGTGCCTGAAGTATGGTGGAGAAAGACCCAGCTCAAAGAGGCATCTCCTTTTTCTTCTCTTCAGGAAAAGAAGTCTTTCCACATCTGACTTTACTTCCTACAACCGAAGGCACACAGGAAGCAAAAGAAGAGCTGATCCTGCAATTCCCTGTGTATCCTCCTCAACTAAGCACTGTGTCAAACTCAGCTCTTGAGCGAGTAAGCACACTTCCTCGGAAAGCAATGTGAAGGCAAGGAAGGATGCTATCACTATTTGGATAATGGAACAGTATTTTGGAAGTGAACAAGTAGTTCTGAAGAGGAAAAAAAAGGACATTTTTGAAGTTTTTTTTGTTGTGGTTTTATAGGAATCACGTTTTTAAACATGCAGGAAATCTGCAAAATGGAGAACTGCTTCTCAAGACTGTAGAGTTATTTTGCCCATTTGAGTTTAACAATAACGCCAGTAGGCAGCTGAAAGCACAGATACACCAACCAGCTCTGGTGGAATGCAGAAGCAAAGCATCAACACCCTGACCTCTGAGATCTTTTAGACAAAGTGCTGCTTGGGCAACATCTGTTTTTCTAGAAACGCTACAGAGTAAGCTACTAAGTTATGCATACCTTCGTTCTGCTATATATTTACCCCAGACATTTCAACTCACTTTTGCAGATCTCCTTTTTTTTAAAGAGGTCCGGTTTTTTAGTTTTTCCTTTCCAAACTCTGGTTGAGTTGCCTCCACAGAAAGCACAACAGAAAGCAATTTTGGTTTAAGTTTGAGCTGTGAGGACATAAATAGATACAATCCCTTAATGCTGTTTTTTTCATTAGCCCTTTGCCATAAGCTTCAGCAAAAATAAAAATTAATGTCAATTGAACTATGGTAGGGTTTAGGGGTTTTTTTCTCCTCAAAAATTGCCAAGGACATGACAGAGACAGCAATTACTGTAAACTCTCAGAGTCGAATGCTTTTTCTTGGGTAACTTGTCAACTAGGCATCAGATAGATCACTATATTTAATTTGAAAATGACGACTGCATCAGACATATAATTTTATTAAAATTGTAATTCTTTTGAGTAGCTATCTGAAGAGATAGCTATAAGCCCACCATATATACATGCTTGCAAATTTGAATGGCTTTTGATGTCAGTACCTGGAAAGATGGGATTGGTGTCATTTATGTGTGGAGACAAACTGCTGATCTACCAGTTAATGAAGCTATCCGAGTAACTCAGGTGGAAAAGGACTGGGTTGCTTCATATTGCTGTACTCATTGCACTTAATTGTGGAGAGCTGTAAAAGATTTTTGCATAATGGGGCTGCCCTTTTCTTAGATTTAAAAACAAATGCCAGACACAAAATACGTGCCATGTTTTCATAACATGTACTCATATTTTGACAATAGTTTGGAATTCTCTTATAAACAATTTGCACATATTAAGGCATCTTGGTAAACTGTACATTTGAGGATAGCTGTTGTTAGAGAAGAGCAAGTGTTGGTCCCTGGCTCTCCCAGTCTCCTGCTGCTAGGGAGAGGGGTTTGCAGTCAGAGGGTATGACTGCCACACTCCCCAAAGGTCAGGCAGGGACTCCAGGAGCTTTCTTAGGACTAAGGTAAAGCCCAACAGATTTCAAGGTAAAGTTAGACTACCTTAACTAAAAGCAGCACAACTAGCTACAGGATTTTTGAACACAGCTATTTCTTGAACAGGGTCCTGAACATACAGTCCTAAACTACAGTGAAATCAAGTCAACTTGCCATCCTGAAGAAAAAAAAGAAACACTAGTATAAAATCTATGTAAAAATACCCATTAAAAACATTTTCCTGTTTGTCTGTGTGAATCTGTCTTTTGCCTCTCAGCAACAGAGAGTAACAGTGGAGTTCAGGTCCATCCATCTAGGCTAATGAGAAAGAAAACTGCAGAGACATCAAACACAGCAGGACACTGTGATCCTGTTTTTGAGATGGAGTTTGTAGAAAAGCTGTCAGATGAACTGGGTGTTCCTTTGTCAAAGCCAAGAGGCCTCAGTACTAGGAACAGATGTTCCCAGCTGGAAGCTTTTAAGAAAACTTAAGCCTTCTCCTGCCTCATCTTCTTGATGGCTGTCAGAAGGGCATTTGAAGAAAAGCCCAGAGGATCTCTCTGCTCATATACAGTATAAGGAATTTGTCAAGGAATCAATGTCTCTCTTCCATCAGGAAGTTTTCTAATTTTACTTACTGCACTATCAGTCTAGATCATGAACATCAGCATGCATAGGTAACATCAGCATGGGTCTTGAGAGGTAGCATTCTGTGACAAATGTTCCTGAGGTGTTCCTCAGACACAATGAAGGTTTGGAAAATTTTATCTGTGCTGTTCCTGCTGGAGTCTGAATTAAGCCATCAAATTAATATGTCCTTGTCCAAAAGATTAAAACAAAAAACCAGAGGAAACAGGAAACTGATACAGGAAGTTTCAAAATACACTTGCATTTTAACTGATTTCAATTAATTCCTTCTAATAAAACAAGATGTTTCCTGAAAAACAAATCACTGTTTTTCATTGCTTTTTTTCATTGGGAAAGAAGAAAGAGAGGCCCAAACTCCAATTCTACAGTGGTCAAAAATCCAAGAGAAACAAGACAAACATAACCCTCTCTTTCATTTAGACTGACTGGTCAACAGAATGTGAAATATGTTCATTATCAAATCACTGTTCAGACACCAAATGTGTAAACACACCTGAGAGCATTCATCAAGATAAACTCTGCTAAATAAGGCCACAACAAAGTAGGTTTTGAAAGAGAAGAAACTGTGACCATCTCCCTGTGTAAATCATATTGACACTGGGAAAAGATGTCTAGAATTATTTGATACGAATCCAAGATACAGACATTTTAGTAATGCTGTTTGGTAAAAGTTTACCTGACCCCACTACATAGGTACTTAGACTTTCTTTCAACTCTAGTGTGTTTAGGAGGATAATTATATAGATCAAGAAAGCAATAGAGCTGGCAGAATTCAAAGACTGAATGTTACAGCTTCACAGCACTATTAGCCCACGTGGAAGGTGCTTTCTCTACATCTGGATACACGAGGAGAGGTAAATCACAAAGCTAAAATACCTTCCCATTGATGGTTTGAATAAGTGCAACTGATGTCGAGCTGAACACATATTCTATCTTCATTAAGTTCATTGGTCTATGTATAAGTTACCAATTACAGTAAATTAAAAGCACTTGCATTGCCAGGTCTCACCTCATCATTCAGCTCTTAGTTCTTTCAATAATCACACTGAGCACGTATGACGGAAACAAAACTAGAGATTCCACCCTATTAAAAATAATTCCTTTTGCCTATGGTACTGAGAGCTTCTACAAAGTGGATCTTCTTCACTGGAAGAAAGCAGAAAGAGCAAACTATTCTTAGCAGAATAATCTTTACTACTGTCCTTAGCCTCCTCGTTGCAATTTTAGGTAACTTGGCATAAAGTCTGATTCCAAGGAACCACAGAAGAATACAACTTACATTTCAAGCTCATTGTTTCACACTTACCTGCTGGTGACTGACAGTCCTGTGAAGTGATTATAAACCACCTCTTGGATAATATATTAACTGGGATTTCAATGCCGGTTTTACTCATTCTTATGCAAAAAAATATACTCAGCACCAATTCTGCAGGAATGAGAGTTTCTGGTCCTGACAAATCACCAAACTGAGCCTCTGCAGAGAAACTGGAGTACAACCTGGTGCCCACTGAGACGGCAATTTTGTAGTTATTAGGGGAGAGCTGGTAGAAGTGTAGCCAGCAAGGCAAGCAAAGAACTAACAGGCAGGAAAACAGAATGGTTTCTCACTCAATAGATAGCTACAATATCACCAGAACCACAGCAGCTGCTTCTGCCTTTAATATATTTATTAAAAAGAGGAGATCACTGTGGGACACGACACATCCAGCTCACAGCCTAAGTGGGACAACCAGGAAATTAAAGGCTTGAACACAGGTGTGCTGTTGGATCAGCCACAAATTATCGTCTGTGATCCCAACCTCAGAAAGGAGGCTGAAACACTGACGAGTGACTCAGAGCTCAAACAGACAATAAAACAACCTCTAGAAGGTAAAAAGGAGCTTGAACCAGAGACAGGTAAAGTGCATTCAGGCAAGTGACACTCATGTCAAAAAATGGCATATGAATACGGTAGCAACTTAATTTTTAAAAAAGAAATGCAGAAAGGTTTTCCCATCCTCACAACCAATGTGGTAATTCATACTGCTGCATTAAATTTATATTAGAAGTAACTATTTAAGACAAAATACCAATGTGGCTCTTTTTTTTTTTTCAACTACTAGGTTCATTAATTTTGGATATAATCATAGAATGGTTTGGGTTGGAAGAGACCTTAAAGATCATTTAGTTCCAACCTGCCTGCACAGGCAGGGTCACTTTTCACTAGACCAGTGTCTTCAGTAATACAGTGCCTTCAGATCGGCTCACATACATTTTAGTTTAAATTCCCCCCAGTGCAAATTTTTAAGGATATAATTTAATCTGGCTACCCATTTCTGCAAGCCTATTTTGCATCTCAACATTTTAGCTTTAAGTTGATGATTTTTATATTATCACAGCAAGGCTACTGCTATCTCCTGGTGAAACCAATTTTCATACCACACAGTAAAATCGCAACTATTTTAAACAAGTCCTTTACGTATGTCTATGATTTTTCTAAATGCACTAACAACAGCTCAGTTCCAAACTTTATTAAGTGCTGTAACTCTGCTGATTTGGTCAATTCAGACCCATTTTGGAAAGCAAGCTTGCTATTTCTAATGATTCCAAGCCCCATAACAGACTCCCAAATAAGCACTGAAACGCATTAGTGTAGTTCTTGCTATTATGCTACACAGCAAAAGCAAAAGAACATCCCTAGAATGCACAAATACTATGAAGTAGGAGAAGAAGAAAATATGAGCAGAAACCCAAGAGAAGCAAAGCACACTATTGATTTTGAAAGGTTAACATTCATTAAGAGCACAAAAACCTCTTAATGAGGTTCAAATTCATGAATATGAAAAACCTCTTAACCTGTCATTAAGCCAAACCATAGCACTGTTCACCCAGACTCCACGTGTGAAATCACTGTTCAGAACAGTCATGTTGAAGTCTTGCTCCAGAATTTCTGTCAATAAGCAATCTGCAGGTTGAACATTTTAATTCTCCCACTGCACCAAGGAAGGATGGAATTGGTCAATCACAACAAACAGTAAACTTGATTCAAAACAAAAATGCCAATCTGCATAAGGCCTCACAGGCCACCAAGAAGCATTTTCATTGCGAAGCCTCCAACCTCTTCTGCTCCTCTGGCACAATTGTTATCTCGATGCCAGGCCTCACACCTTTAAAGCTCTGATGTCTACGTTGCCCAAGTTCACCAGAGGTAACGGATCACTCAATGTCATCTTATGTCACAGCACTGATAGATCCAATTACGATACAGAAAATATAACCGTGAGCATGGCAGAGCCTGAATGTGTCAAAGTTGGTCCTCTCCCTTCTCCCCATTATCTCAGTGAACCTGGAATACACTCCTGGACTGGCCACACTTGCACGCCAAAAGCAGTGTGCCGTTTTCTGATGCAGCCTTCTGTCTCTTGCATGCATTACCTTGAAATACAGCAAATCATGCAAATAGTCAAGATTTATTTCCTGCTCTATGAAAAAAAGAATAAGGGAGGCAAGAGAAAACTCTTGATATATATAAATTCTCTAATCAGGCACTATGATAGTGCTATTTATAAAGCAGCTACATTTCAGATGGGGTAGCGCTCTCCACATAAAATTAAGTTAAAAGTACACAAAAGGTATGCAGCACCACCTACTTTGCACTGGCTTCCCAGCTCATGCCTGTACCACATCACAGTTCAGCACTTCGTGGAGCTGCTCCTCTGTCACAGGAGGGACAAAGAGCAGCAGAGCCAGGACTATTTCAGTCCACACATGGGCACTCTATGCAAGAGCCTCTTTACATCATAAACCCCGCTTCAATGAAGAGACACACGAGGCAAATGCCATTGACTCGAGGGGGAGCAGGGTCTGGTTCAGCCAAACAACTTGCTGCTGCCTCAGTACCAATTCAAGCTCTCCAGAAATTTTTTCTCAAAGTCTTATCTAAAGAGCTTCTGATTGATGGAGGAAATAGACAAAGATAATTTTCTTGAGCATAACAGAAATAAAGAATTCAAGCAATATAATTCATGACTGCCTAAAAATATTTCAGTAAATGAAGATTAATCTAAAACTAGCCTCCTTCCAGCCCCCCAGAAATGCAAGACCATCATTTCACTGTGGTGTAACAAACTTTGGCTTTGGCCTTACGTACATATGGTTCAAATTAGCACCTGCATACCTCTGTTATTAAATAAAAAACAGCTCTCTCTACATGACCTGTAGAGTTCTTGTATACAAGAACTTATCCAACAGCATTATGTCTTCCCTTATCAGATGTGTGTGGTATGACATAATGAATGTAGCGCTGCAGCGCAACTGGCACTAGTTCAATTCCCAAGCATTGGGTCACATTTCCCATCACATTGTTTTAAAGCAGATGATATGGGCTTGGTGGCTAATGGATGGAGCCCTGGAATTTTACCTCAGATCCTTCAAATTTTAACCTAAGTCTGATGAACTAAATTCAATCTCTAGGGAAAAATGCATCTGTCAAAACCACTGCTTACAGCATATGGCTGAATCAAGAAGTATGCACCAGCAATTTTTATCTTGATTTGTTGCACATAAGTTAAGGTGTCTGCTATGCAAGCAGGATTTCAAATGAAAAGTTGCTGTTCTAGATATTTTTCCAAAAGAGCACTTGGGGACTCAGATGGTGGAAAACAAATTGTTTTATTGTTAAAGCACATATCTTGGTCTTACGGAGACCTAGTTTCTATATCTGACTCTCCTAAGCATACCACATGAGCCAACACAATTGCTTTACTGCTGCCTCTGGATATCATCCTTAACCTAGAGTACCAGTGCTCATGAACAGTGGACTTGCACCAACTGAGGATAAAACTGTTGTTTGTATACAAGAGCAATGAGAAATCAATACTTGTCTCAATAACATGCTGCCATATTCACTCACAACTGCCAGCAGATTAAAGAACTTGGGAACTTCTTCAGGTGATGCACCTGTCACCAGTGTCCTGAGACTCCCAGTGCTGCCTCTGGGCACTGCACAGGTCAAGCCTTCTGCAGTCCTCTAAATAGCAGTCAAAACCTAACTGCCCCACAGGAAAAAGACCTTCACTGAAAACAGGCTTTATGAAAGGAGAAAAAAAAAAAAAAAAGGGGGGGGGGGGCAGGGGGAAGGAAATTATATGTATCTGGCTGGTTTTTGTTCAGTCTCACAGAAACCGTTGGGGCAATAATGTACAGGATCACAGCATAATGTATATTTATGCATTTAGTTGCCTACTGAAGCATTCTTACTTAGTCCTGTCAATAATTTCTCCAATCTTTCAACGGGCTGCTGTAGGTTACTGCCTGACAGATTTCCCTAAAGACCAACTCTGTTTCTCAAAAAGAGAGCTGGGAATCTACTTTTCTAGCACAGACCTCCTCGCATTCTGAAGACCTTGCAGTGAGTGCCCCAAGCAGAAAGTAATTGAGCAGATTAAAAGGAACTATGTCATAACAACTTTCAGGAACCCAAAGGATTATCTGTTGGTTGGGTCATGCCTCAAAGCTGACACAAGCTAGACTTGGGCCCCCATGCTGAGTTGTGAACTCACTTCCACTCAGATCTGAACATCCTTCATGCCTCAAACGCAGGCTTGAGTTATCAAAATTGACCTAACAAAAACTTTGGATCTAGTTTTCATGTATTTCATGAGGCTGATGCTCTGGTCTAAACCACTGTTTAGCAACAAGTTCAAGCAGCTCAGCACTTAATTCACAGGGGTGAATTTCCTCAGATACTGCTCAGATTGATACTTAAATGCAATTCTGAATAATGATACATTTTGTTCTACTTACTGCAGTCTACGGCAAACAGCTCTTTATGTCTCAAGAGTTCGCTAGCAGTAATCATTCTCAAAAGGTCAGTCAGTGTCAAACTGTAACACTGATTTGTTCTGCACTTGCTCAAAGACTGCATAAAAGAAAACTTTCAAGTGCAAACACCGAGACATCCAAGAAGATTAGATTAAGTGTCTCCCTTTTCATCTCAGCTGAACGCTGGCCAGTAAATAATCTAAATGGTGTTGGACAACTTTGTGCAGCTGTTCGTTAGAGCGGACAAGAGGAAATCATTAAAGATAGAAACTTCCAGCCACTTGACTTCCACACCAAAATAGAAGAAGCAAGTGGACATGTCCATGACCCAATCTGCACGCTCACAAGCAAATTGCCAAGCATGGCCTTGCCTTATAACACAAATGAGTATTTTTCTCCAATGTAATTGAGCGCTTTCCAGTTCTGTTCTCCAGGGCTCCCATGCTTACAAATCCAGTAGCTGGAATTTACATAATTGCAATTTCACTTTGCAAATATTGTTGGGTTCTTTTTATGCCTGATTTTCTCAACAGCTGCTTCTTGGCACCAAAGTCTTTACTAATTATTTCAAACATCTAACAGAAAAATGCAAACCACACTTTATACAATTATTACACAAAAAAGAGGAAAAATTCTCATGGTTTGGAAGATGAGGGGACTAAATGATTTTGTGTTGGGTTTTTTCCCCCTTTCGTTCTCCTTTGCTCTTTAAGAACAGCACATGCAAAACATTTGTGAAGCCAACACAGCTGCAGGGCCCACTCACCAGACCAGTACTGTCTACTCAGTATCCTTTCTAGCTTTTTATAGATACAACTTAAAAACACCATGAAATTTATTTCCTGTAATAATGATCCCCAAATATTTTCTTTAAAAGTCAGTGTTTCAGCAAAACTCTCCCAAGAATGTGGAGTTATGCATTTACATTGTGCTAATGTAGTCCTTCCCTCCTTGCTTCCTTCATTGTTCCCTCTTCAGACACTCTTCAGTGCTTTATTTTACCTGCCTGTCTTCACTGTCTACGAGTCCAGGCTGGCACGAACACCTCTCACATAACTTACCAAGAACTGGCACGCCCCACGCTGGAGAGAGGGCACAATCCAATATATAGAACACACATATGGGCCCAGAGGCTCTTTTCCTAAATTTCTCTCTCTCCTACCATAAATTCCTGGGCAGATAACTTTATAGATCATTTTCCTCTTCTTTATTTGCTTCAGGCTACTCCTGGTCTCCATCTCTGCATTTTCAGTGCCTAGTCTAGCCTCGGGAAGGACCTCTAGAAGCTGTTATAAAGTAAATATTATTATTTTAAGCTAATAAATATAAGATCTCCTGGCCTGCATACACAATCCACTGCAACACACTGATATCATTTCCTCTATACAGCACTTGTTCTTTTAACAATTATACAGACTTCCTTCCATAACAGCAACACTCCTCACAGTGGAAAAGATACAAGTAATATATGCCTATACACACACCAGACTCTAGACTCTGCCATTCACGAGACCCTCTGATGTTACTTGCAGCCACTGGAAGGCTGACCTGGAGAAACAGCCTAGCATGTTGCTCAGAGTATGTCAGTGTTTGGTTCCAGAGGCTGGAGGAAGCTTGGGAGCACTGCTGTGTGCTGCTCAGTCAGCGTCAAACAGCATGGACTGCTCCTATCCCACCTTCACTTGGTCATACCAGCAAAGCAGCTTTGGAATTTGTTTCAGGGCAAACTGGATAATGAATATCCCACAAAACAGTAGAAGGAAAAAGAACAGTCTGCATGCCTGAAAGCTTACTTATGCTAAATACATCATTCACTTTAATAAATGACACTGCATCTCGCCACATTTAGATCCTTACCCCACTGTGGTTTAACAACATGAGAAAACAATATAAAAATACGCCCAATTAATAATGGTTGATCCTGGACTCTTCTTTACAACCTCAGAGTTAGACAGTGAAAGCACTGAAAGCACATGCAAGAACCCAACATGGATGGAAAGGAGCTCCAAATCCTGAGACTGGAGTGCATGTCCAGGTAAGGATATAAGGAAGAAAGAGATGATGGAATGTCATAACTAGAAGTTTAAGAAATGCATAAACTAATGTTAATTCTGGCATTTTGTCCTCCTTGGAGGACTTTGTTTTACAATATTAGAAGTACCCTTCTAAAATAAAGTTTCTCTATTGCTTTTATAAATAGAGAAATCTATGGTTCAATAGCTGTTGTATAATATGGTTCTACACAGAAAAAATGCCCAAGTCCTTGGGACTGCATCCTACAGGAACCTACACAAGCAACTGGCACATCAGGCCTAAGAAACACAGATTTTGAGCTGTTCAGAGGGTTTTGGTTTTGCATCAGAGGCAGATCATTACTTGTATTTCGCTGATACCCAAGGGCACCCAGTTGGCTACTATACGAATAGAAAGAAAAAAACATGAAATCACAAAGCATTCATAGCATATCCTTAATAACACAGAAGTAAGGAAACCCAACCTCAAAATAACAGCTAGGCATTATTCCGAGAACTGATGCAGGTTCGGTTGCAAGACAAAGTCTGTCTTCTTTATTCTGTGCCCAAGAAACAATTCAGACAATTGAGACTGATCTAGATCATTTAATTGCTTTAGTTTTATATAGTCACAGCGTTACTCTAAAATCTTTCCCTACAAAAGACACTTTGTGGCTTTACAGCATTGCTAATATATCTTTGCAATCCCAGGTAAGCCTAGGTCAGGGTTTGGGGTCTACTTAATAAAAAAATGAAAGGGTGTCTAAGGTTTCGTGTTACTTTCTCTTCACGTTTGACCAAAATACTTGGATTTGTTTTCCTAAAAAAGCAAGTGGTCATCATTTGCCCACATACTCGCCACTGAAGTTTGAGGCTATAGACCCTTCCAGGGAGAGACTATGATGTCAGGGCAGCGCAGCGTCCTGGTGTAGCACACTATCTGCCTTCTCAAATTAATTCTCAACTGTGGCCATTTGGGATCTCTGCTGTGAAGGAGGAGGAGGTCATCATCTTCAACTATGATTTACTTTACCCGCTGATATTTAGGATCTGCAGTGAAAGGCAATTTGTCATTTTGCTGCCTGCTTTTCTATTCTTACCCCATTTAGTTCCCACCTTAGACAATGGTTGCTATAAATTTAACTGTAAGTTTTGGTGTGACAGTAATGTCTATGCCTGTGATATGTGAAAAAAAAATCTGCCAATTTGTACAAACTATTTCAGAACTGGAATTTCAAAGCATTTGTCTAAGTATGTCAGCTTATTCTTCCCCCTTCTATTGGCAGCTTCCAAGGAAACTCCTGGGAAAAGCCAGTCACTAAGCCTAATATGTCATAAATATTTGCTAAATGGAACAAGCAAATCTTAGCACCCAAGACCACATTTTGATCCCTAATGTTTATGCTCCTGGCCTGTGTTTTGATCCATGTGACATCCAGCTCTGACTTGCTTTTCTGTGCAACAGAAGGGGCTGATCTGCCTGGAACCTCAGGTTGTGTTTATAGTTGCTGTTAACTGAGGTACTGAGCTATTGAGATGAATGGTCTTCAATGTTCTGTAACATGGGAGACCTGAACTAGGTGGTAATTCCCATGGGCAATACTCCTGAAGTATGTTCACCTGACAGAAGCGCTAATTATTTGACCCAGCAGTGTTTCAGTGAATTACCTGACTTCAGTCTGTGCTGGATGCTAGATTTATACACACTGGATAGAAAAGAAGGGAACAGAGCAACAAGGTCAAGGAATAAGCATAATCTAATACAAGGGACACAGCTTGACAGCCTTTGCTTAACACCCAAGTCAATAGAATTTACAATTTACTTTGGCAATATCTACTATTCATATTCATAACGGATAGGTTTCAGCTATGTTCAGAGCCAAGAGAAAGGGAATCAGCCATTATGATGAAAAATGAGTGACCCAAGAAATATTATAAACAGATCTAACTAATTTCATGTGTCAAGTAAAAGATAAAATTAGGTTTATTTTATCCCACCTTATTTTGACAGCTCTATTTGTCAACACTAGTTTAGAGTCATATGATAAACAATATTCTTATATTGATTGCCTGCAAGTGCCAGTTGAAGAAAAAAAAACATCCTACAACTGCTAACAGTTCTGCATGGAAAACAGAAGTTGCTTTGTTTGCAGTCATATCATTTCACTACTGCTGACTGCTAAAAGCAGGAGTCAGTTCCCAACATATTTACAATGTTTAGTGATTTCTGTTGTTAAACAAAAAGGGACTAGTTACCAGGAAGCACAGAATATGTTATGGAAATCCCCTTTGAGCAAACTCAAGGGGAAAGCACTCAGAGGGAGGCACCTGAAGGCAAGAACTGATTATGAATGTCAGTCCTGTGACTGGACTAAGTGCAGTGCTTTTCAAAGTAAAGGATAAAAGGCTGCAAGGTTAGTTCTATTATGTTTTCTAATACCTTCTCCCTCCATCTTGTTCTCCACAGTACACCTAGAGTAATTAACTGATGTGAGAGTAGAATAAGTCACAACAAGTTATCAATTTAAATTGAACACAGGTGGTCAGGAATAGTTACTGAGCACTGCAACCATGGTGGAAAGCATTTCCAAGCTGACTAAATACCCCATCTGTATGAAGCATATCCAATCCTCTCTTTTTTCTTTTATTTCACAAATATTGCATGGGATGAAGGAATGTCAGGGCTGAACTCTCCAGTACAGATGTAGAACACATGTATTTGCATCAGTTTAAAGCAAGATTACAGACACTAGAAAGCAGTTGTGGTTTGGCACTAGAAATCTTCCATTTTAATTAACTTAACAGTCCAAATGATTTCTAGAAAGCCTTCCTCACATTGCAGGAGTAGGATTACTTCTATCAGGACAGGTTTACCAAACAGATTTTCATGGGGGAAAACTATGAGAAATAATTACTTCAACTCAACAAACTCAGTATAAGACAATTAATCAACTTGTACATAAGCAAGTTCAGCAAGTTCCACAAGTTATGCCAGCAATAATCTCAAAACTATGTGTGACTGAAGCCCACAGAATATTACCCACCACATGCAGACCACCATCAGGTGTGCTTCGAGGGGATCTTTCCATGCCTTCCATTTTTCCTGATTTGTCTCTTATTTATCCTGTGCATTTCTCCCTAGCTCAGCTCAAAAGGAATTGAGGCAAGGTGGGATCAACTCAGTTAATGAGCAATGGTTCCATTAAACCTCTCATCAGGATAATCAGCATCAATAGGAATGGATTGTACTCCCATACTTGGACATTGAACACAGCTACTTAAGCACTGAAAGGAGAATTCCACTAACTTAATTTTTAAGAGTCTTGAGGTTGAATCCTTAAAGACTGTAGATGATTCATGCTTAAGATCAAATCCATGGCTATGCTGCTGGAACTGAGACCACACAAAGTCCAGTTTATGTTTCCTTACTAACAGGAACAGACTGTTGGCTGCATTAAAATTAAAACTGGGTTAAGTCTGAGACTGAAATTTGTATTGATTAAGTTTTGAACATTAAGAACGTAGAATAATTTCCATCTCCTAAATATTGTGTTTTTAGTAAATCCCTATTCCAAAAAAATTTTCCTGCATATTAACACTCCCACAGCACAATGATTAAACACAGGGTTAACAAGCTGAGTTTCTAGATAGGTGATATTTCACTCCATCTTGAATTAGAACAGGAGTGGGAAGACTCAAGTAAGAAATACAGAACTACCCAAAACATTAAAGCTAATTGTCCTGGTTTGAGTGAGTGGCAGGGGTGTTTTGGTATCAGGGGAGGGGGCTACAGGGATAACCTCCCGTGAGAAGCTTCTCAAAGCTCCCCTGGCTCCAAGTCGGACCCACCTTCGCACCAAGGCCGGGCCAATTAGCAGTGATGGTGGCTGCACCTCTGCGATTAACATATTTAAGAAGGGGAACCTGGGAGGAGAGGTGGGAGCTGTGAGAACATCTGTGCAAACACCTAAGTCAGTGGAAGAACGGAGGAGAAGTGGGGGAGGTGTGCTGGAGCAGAGACTCCCCTGTATCCCATGGTCAGATGGCAGGGCCACTCCCCGCTGCCACCCATGGGGGTCTGCGGTGGAGCAGATACCGATTTGTGGCCTGTGGGGGGCCCCATGCCGGGACAGGTGACTGCACCTGAAGGAGTCCAGGATCCTCTGGGAAGAAGGCCCTGCTGTTGTAGTTCAGTGCTGGGAGGATTGCAACATGCAGGGGTGACCCGCATGCCCGTGGGAGTTGGTTTGTGGAGGACTGTCTCCTGTGAGAGGGGGACTGTGCTGGGACAGGGGAGGAATGTCAGAAGTTGCCCCACCCAAGGTGGAAGAAGCAGAGGACTGACTGCACCCCCCGTTCCCTTACCCCTGCGTCGCTGGGGGAAAGGAGGTAGAGATATTGGGAGCAAAGCTGAGCCCAGGAAGAAAGGAGGGGTGGGGGAAGGTGTTTTCAGGATGTGGTAATGCTTCTCACAGTCCTACTCCGTCTGTTAAGTGGTGGTGGTGTTAATGTCTGTATTCAGTTTTATGTTTTTTCTTTTTCTTCCCCTAAAAAGCCTGCCTCTTGCCTATGCCAACGATGGATGAGATTACCTCTCTCTACCCTTATCTCAATTTCCTGGGCCTCTTCCTTTTCTCCTTCCCAGCGCTGTGGGGGAAGGCAGGAGTGACCAGCGTCTTTGCTTATCTTCCCCTTCTCAGAACTAGGGGGGAAGGGGGTGTGAGCGGCTGTGTGGTACTCAGTTGCCCTCTGAGCTCAAACCATGACATTATTGTATTGTACTTAAAACACTGTTTCTCTTGTTGATGGTAAAACTCGTGCTAATTTACTGCTAAAATGTGATTTGATTGATGGATTTTAGAATCAGTCATTTCAGGGTTGTTTGAGGTTTTTTTGCAAACAACAAACCTAAGAATGGAAAGAAAACAAAGTGCTTTATTCAATGTTATGCTGTGATTTTAGTTTTGAGAAAATCACCTTTAGCTTTGAAACTTTTTAAGAAAACATTAACTTTTGTCATGATAACACAGAGAAGTAACCACTTGAGATTTCAAAGTCTAACATGCCCACTCAGATTTCATGTTTCAGAATAAACAAGTAACTGTTTTAAAAATATTATATACTTAAAATACTGGTATCTTTTTTCCTAAGTGTATTTATACATTCTGTGCTATATCAGAATTTTCTTTATTGCAGCTACAGCTAATACATTTCTTTCTTCAAAGCACATGGAACTCTTCATAACTTGATGTATTAGGATGAGCAATACATGCAAGAAACATACTGATGGGGAAGAAGGCTAAAAAAAGACCACTAAAGCCACTGAGAATTAAAGGCCTGGGTTTGGAAACACAAGATACTGCTTACAGACAAGCTTTGGAAAGCCATCAGAAATGCAACTTCCTCTGGAACTATGCATGATGTGTTTAAGCCAGTGGGGTTAAGTTACCTGCCCCTTTTTCAGTAATGGAATGAGAAAAGAAGCAAAGACTGAAGATGATCTCATAATTACCATGGCCAGATTTTAGGTATGCGAGCAATTACTGTCTGAAACAAAGTAAATGTACCTGAGTGAAAAGTACCCCTAAGAAAGTCAAAGCAATTGCTGCAGCCATGGTGAACCCTATATGCATGGCAGTGCAACTGCTCACCTGTAAGCTAACAGGACTCTACAGGAGTTACACCAACTAAGGGTCTTATTTTCTTCACGTTATTCAAAACATTAATAAGGTCAGTTTTATCTGATAGGAAGTACTGCTTCATCTGCTCCTCTTTAAAATTATTTCTTCATGAAATTTAAAGACAGCAAGTCTTTCACTGGGAAGGTATGAATGAATCTTGAGGCCAGGGTTAGCTCAGGACAAGATACCTTGTCCAAACAATTCCTGTGAAACACTGATGACATTTACAAGTGCCTGAAACCATCCTCAGGCTCTGCACAGACACATTGCAGGAACAACCCCAGCTACACGCTGGAGCAAGCCTACAAAGCTACCATGCCAACAGACACCCAAGAGAAGCTGTCCGTGGCACTCTGAAGGTTGGTGTAGTAGCCCACAAATGCACCAGAAAGCACTCCTCCAGAATAACCCAGACATGGGCAGTGAGTTCACAAGGCTGGGATGAGTATAGCTCTTGAAAAGACATAAACAGAACAGGAGTAAGAAAAAAAAGAAGAGTTTTGTATGCATTTTAATTGCACATAAACAATCACTGTTAAGCATTCCTAAAAGCTTCAGTGAGAATACTGCACTCCCAATACCTGTTAGGTCACACTCAATACAATGAAACATACATAAAATGCAGGCTAAAATAATACTGCGGCCTGCTATTTTGCTACTATGACATTTTCCATTCCATTAATTCCACTCAGTTATGCAAACTTCATATGAATAAACTCTCAAAGCCTGGCAAAATCTGTACTATGAATCTCTAGAAAAAATTATCTTAATGCAGACACATTCAATGACACATAACAGTGGGCTAAATAATAGTGTCATCACTTTTAAAATTCTATAGTCCCCTCCCTTTTTTTAATAAGTAGACTAAGCTACAAGGTCACTCTGACAGGGTACAGTAATATTCAAAATACAACATGCAGTGCTGTCAGAGGATGCCTGACAACCTTTGAAGAAAAAAAAAAACAACACATTTTTTTAAACATCAGCTGCTACTGATGTTAGCAGCTCTTCCATAATCCACAGAAAAGCAGAGAATACACTGAAAATATACAGTTCTGAACTTCTGAAAAATTTGTCTCCAGCCACAGAAAGATGCAGTTGCAAGAGGCAAGGATACTTAGGGCTGTTACAAACCTGATGGAAAGAATGTAACGCATTTAAAAATCACATTCACTATACAAATATCCCAAGGTAATGTCAGCGCAAGTCTTGTAACTGTTTTTCATGCACTGAACTGTCTCCTCTTCTCTCTGGCTGATGGTTTTACCACTCCCCTGCATTAAGTGAACCTCAGTGCAACCTTCAACACTGTGGAGTGTTCCTGCCCCCTCTTGTCACAGCACCATTACTACTACCACACTACGTTTCTATTTCCAAAGGTAATTTTACCTCTGATAGCCTGTCTGGTTTTACCCTAGAAATTTTTAATGCTTGGCCCTCTCATCTTTCTTAGGGATTCTTCACTTCCTAGACATCCTGTTTTTAATGTAGATTTGCCTCCTTTAGTTTTCAACTCATAATATTTCATGCAGCCCTTCCATCCGCTGTTGCTGTGTTCTCTCAATCAATGCATAATTCCCAAGACAGAGAAGATGACATTTTTATAATCACTGTTTATACCATTGATAATTCAGGTATCTTTTCTCCTTCTAATAGCAGGAACTTCTCAAACTTGCATGACAACTCAGCAAACCTGTATCCTTCAGTTCAAAGCCATTCAAACACTCCCCAGTTAGTATGACCTTCTAACTGGGTTCCTCACCCCAGCGGGGCATCGGCACTGTGATGTGCTCTGTTCCCAGCACCAGCGCTTGCAGCTCTGCCTGATGCAGCAGCACACCAAGCTGCTCCAGGCATGCCATGCCACCTTGCTCAGAGACAGCCCAGTGTGCTACGTGGCGCTGCCCAGAGCCAACTGTGGGGAAAGAGAGAAGGTGACAGAAGGGATTCAGCTCTGATAACATATGTGAACATGTCTAAACCTCAGCAGGCTCCGCTGGAAATAAACTGTCCAAAAAGAGCACAAACTTGGCAGGGAAAAAGGCTTACATAGAGGAAGGTGGCTGTAACTATCCAAGCCAAGGCACAATAAGAAGTGAGAAGTGTGAAAGGCTTCTGTTTCCCAGAGACAAGTATGGGCTGCACATTCCCTTTTGTTTAGAAATTTTTTATTAGAATTAACATCATTACAACTCAGAAGAAAGACCTGGATACAATAACTTTATTTCTACCCAGTGCACATACTTTTCATGTTTCCACTGCGTTGTACCTGTTACGCTTTGCATGTGAAGACTTAACAATTTTTAGTACATTTCCCTTTGCAATGGGAAGTTCCCTATCTCTATCTTATCAACAGGAAAACAGACGATGTGATTTTTCACAAGCATCTGATTGCAACACTGCTTGCCAAAAAGATGTAAGACAAGGCTGTGGCAGAGGAACTCGGACCACCTAAGATCAGAAGACAATAATCACTTTTCAGTGCCCTTCCCCTTCTGTGCCTCTCCTGCGCATCAGTCTCTCCATCCCTTCTCAGGCCCACCCCTCCGCGCACAACTCTGCTGAAAGGCTTCTTTGCCTCCCTCTCTGTTTTTCACATGCATAAGGTCCAGCGAGTGTGCAGGCTATTAACTTTCAAGTGCAACCTAGTCAACCGAGGCTCCAAAAATCCTGGTGGCTTCCCATACCCTTCAGGAATAACGAAATATATGGACATCTTCCCAAACCATATCTTTCCTGCTGTTGCCTATGCCAGTTTTCTCATTTTGTTTCAGGTTCTTTTCCTTCTTTTTTTTTTTTTTTTTTTTTTTGACAGTTTCTTTACTTTCTAGTTCAAAAAGCTTTTCTGTGCAGGTCTTTGGGGTTGGAAAAATTTCTTGTCACTACCCATAAAACACAATCTTCCTTTAAACCTCAAGTCTATTCCCTGCTCTGATGCCACCTTTTCAAGGAATGTTACTCAGAAAAGTTCTTCTGAAAAAGATGTCTGCTCAGAATCTAGCTATTTCTGCACAAGAACTTTACTGATAGCAGGGCAATTCCCAGACACAAAGATGCTTGCATTTCTCCTCCCAACACACTACATGTGTTCTAAAGCCCAGGGCACCTCTAGTGTAATTTAGCTAATCCCAGCTTCACCTCAAAACCAGAACCCCAAGACCTTGATTTCAACATGATGGTTCAAATACATTCTAAGGATCCATTAAAATAAAGAAAAATATTCCAATTGACTTACTGACTTTAAAGGCCCCTGATTCAAGACGCAAAAGCTGCTACATCCCCTTGTTTCACCCGAGACATTATAACAAAATCCACTATCCTGGCAGTGGACCAAGAAAAGCCTTCACACTCAGCCAGCAACAAAACCAGGAACATTCCCAAGGTTCCATGAGGAGCCACCAGGCAGGTGTCACTGCAGGCTCCCAGCATGGTGTTGTGTGGGAAGTCCCTGCCCTCCAGCCTCTGTCTGCCTGGTGCAGCCACGTCTACTGGGTGGCACAGCTCCGAAAGCCCGTCTGTCAAGGCAGACAAGGCTCCACTGCAATGCAAATACTCAGGGCAACAAAGATATTACGTGCATTGCATTTAGGTCTAGCACTGTAAAGCTTACTTTGCAGAGGGACTTCACTGTCAGAAGTCAGTTACAAAACTCCCGTCTCCCAAAATAATAGTGGGTCTGACCTAAAGTGAGGCTTTTCTTCATACTTTTAAGAATAAAAACGCAAATTTTGGAAAGCGATAAGGTGAAAAATGTATCTCAAGAAAAAACAGCAGTGCCCAAGATGCTTTATTGAATCTATTTTCCAAGGACATCATTGCAGTTTGTAGCAATGAGAACTGAAGATAAATCGCAAGTTCACAACAGACCTCAGATTTAGGATTAACCTTTGAAAAGGAAAAGGGGGTGATGAAATTAAGTTCATTAATTATGTGATATTTGGTTTTAGGTCACCTGAAAGGTGAATCTGCACTCTCTGTCTTCAAAGCTACCTTACAAGATGTAAGAAATGCACATCAACCTCCCCTCCTGCCTTTGTCAAGGGCAAAGAGCTCATGTCAAGGGCAAATGGTTGGGCAGTGGAAGTCTTCACATGAGACTGAAATACAATAGCACTGGGAATTCTTCTTAATTTTTACTTTAAACTTGATCTTTCAGCTGCATGACTGACCAGGTTATTACCTCTGCTGAGCAAGGTCTGTTCAGTGCTGAACCTTCTGGGTCTATAAAACCAGAAACAAACACAGCCATTGTGTGTTGCGTCAAGAAAATGGAGAGGCATTGACAACCATTGCTTTCCAAAGCTGAGGAAAGAAAATACTTGTCTATCAATTCCACTTGTTACTGTATATTACACTGTATCTATTACCAACTGCTGACAATAACTTTTTAACATTTCCAGTTTGATTAGATGAAATAAAAAGCAGGTAAGAGTCCATTTCTATTCTCCTGATGTCTACTGTGGTATTTCTATCTTGGAGAGCATGATACCACTTTCATCCATCATTATTTATGTAAGACTATGGGTTTTTTCACTCTTACAATCCATCTACTTTGACATCTCCTAACGCTATACAGAACCTGTGGTACCACAACTAACAATATCAAAACCATCACTTTCAACTCAGAACAGCAGCTTCATCACAGAAGCAACCTAGAAGAGAAGCCAAACTCCCCTACCAGAAATTACCTGCAAATCTTCAAACAGGCATTTTACCTTTCTGCTGCATGTCTCACGCAAACATAGCTTCATTCCGCTACATCTACCTGCCTTCTCTCTCAACTACAGTCCAATCTGATTTCTCTCAGCTGACTTCTGCTAACATCCAACTATCCTGCAGAAACTCTGTCCTCTTTATCCATACCGCTGCCCAACCTAGTACGTCCTTTCCACTGCAACTGCTGTTCCCATGCAGCATGTGCTGCTGTGCCAGCTCAGAAGCCCAGGCAAGAGTCAGCCCTCTTCTAGCCCTCTGGAAGAGACAGGAGAAGTAGCACGAAGCCACATCCTACACTCTTATTCCACATGCTACATTTAATCTGAGTAACCCACACAAGTTATGTTCCCCCTTTACTCCTCCGGGCAAGTTCGTGAGCTAGGCCAAAACCCCAGCCTACACTTCTGTAACTGATGGATATACAATTTCCTATTTACTAAGGAAAGTATTAACATCATCCAAAATAAAATCTTTGTTCCCTGTTACAATTAATTCCCTCTTTAGTTTACTTAGCACTCAGGTTTTGAATAAGTGATTGTTCTAAGGAACACACGGAATTATTCCACACGCAGAAACTTGCTCTTAATTACAGAGAAAGGAAATACAGGAAGGAAAGAATGGATATGCCTGATTATATCTCCTCATATATTAAACTCAAAAGCCTGTGATATTGTTCAGCTGTTATGTCCTCAGCATCAATCTTCAGGAGTAGCAAATTAGTCAGAATAAGCATCAATCAATGACATCTCCACAAAAAAAGCAAAAAAGGGAGATAAACCTAATCTTTTAAAGGGAGGATAAGACACAACTAGTGACACAGAAAGATGAAATGTTTCCATTTCTTTTAAGACTGTACTTAAGACTATAGAAGAAAAGGGAGAAATTACATTAAATGAAGTTGGATCAACTCAAGTGCCCATGGAAACAGCAGTTAATACGTTACAGAAGTTACTCATACTCCATAATCCTCACTAAAAAACATGCTTACTCTAATTCTCAATTTCAATCCCACCAAATGGGGAGGAACCCACCCTGGACTTGACTTCGTCCAACTAGGACAAATCCTTTCCTTTCCCAATTAAGTAACTATCAGGAAACGTAGCAGAGCACTTTTTATACTCCATTCCCTTTCTTATTCACGATGTTTCAGCTGTTGGGTACTAGAAGGCAGTGAGTTACTGTACCACTTTCTGGGTCCTCTTTGTTCAAAGGGATAGCAGGAATTTTCCTGAAGATAAGGACTACTGGCAGCCAGAGAACAGGACAGAATAACTTTCATAATATGCATCACCTGTCTACAGATCAGCATGATGCTTATGCACATGCTTATCTTCAAGCACACATATAGAGCTGGCTGCATACAAAGATCTGTGTGTGCTTATAATCAGGCATGCTTCTAGGTGCTCTGTCGAATTTGTGCTTAAAGTTAAATATGCCAAAACTTTGCTCAAATGAAACCAGAGACATTCAGCATGCATTGATAAATATTATTATTTATAGAATTTTCAGTATTCTTTTGGTGTTCTCTTGTGTTAATCGATATTTTCCATAAAAAGCAAACTTCACTGCTCTGAAATTAATGGATAGATTCTGAGGGGGGAAATGTAATAAAAAACTAATATCTTTCAGAGTTAAATCAAAGGAAGGGGAAGTTTTTTCCTACTGCGTTCTGTTCAATGGAAGACAGGCGATCATTCTGAAGAAGTCAGAAAATGTCTTTTACATACATGAGAAGCCTCAGTAAACCTACCCCTAACTCTGAGCTGCAAGGCTTATTTTATAAAAGTTTAAATCTTACCTTATATTTTATCATCTTCTGCTAATAACAAAAGCTTACACAACAGCTACTGGTTAAAAAGCAACAAGAAGTTCATTGGTTTTTGCCTAAGCATGATGTGCAGTCATAAAAACAAAGCAGACCTGATGTTTTTTAGTAGTAGTAGTAAGTAATACTAAGTTTGAAAACTATCACTCAAAGTGACCAGTGTTCTTTAAGGGCAACTCTCGTAACAAAGCAAGAAGGGATTGTAGAACATTTTCTTAATGTAAATTTCACCCGTTTCATTCTGACACCTTAGCTAATGTAGCAAATCAAATACTGTAAATGCATCCCATGGATCAGTTTCTTGCATTTGAGACAATAAATACAACAGAAGACAAAAACACAGGGTAAGAACTTGCAACTGATATAAAGCAGCTGAATATAGTGCTGCTCTTTGCTGGAAAGACTTTAAGAAATGTGGTTTACCCTACAGTGATCTGAAATTTTGCATGCTCTGCTTGAACTGCATTTGCCCCTACCTGCCAATGTATTCTGCACATTGTGCAGGAGATGTTTGGACAGCTCTTGAAAAATCTCCCTCTACTACACATAATTCTTAGGTACTTCAGAGTCATCACTTTATGAGCTCTTGCTGACAACAGCTATCTAATACTCAATCAATGATTTTAAACAGAAGTGGAGTCCCACAGACTAGGGAACAGAAAGCCTGAGCATTTTCTTGAGCTTACTTTTGGCAGACAACCTGAAATTAGTGGATCTAATGGTTATATAAGTTCACAGGAGGCACTCATGCTCATTTTCCTCTACTTACAGAACCCATTTCTGTGCAATCAGTGCATTTTAAGACAACTCTTCAGTAACATAAAAACACAGGCAAAAGCAAGCCGACATAAGGCAGGTCAGGACTCGTATGTTCTTATTCCTCTAAGTCACACCTCCCAAGGCTGCCGATGCAGTGTTTAACCTCCTACTGAGGATTCAAGAGAACTAGTCCTTGTTTTTTAACTCTGTAATTGCTGCATCTGCAGCTGATGCACTGTCAGGAGCTCTAAGCCTGCCAGAAACAGCACCCTCAGTTGAGCCTGCTTGGATTGGAGATGCCTTAGGGTGTGCTGACTCAGCACAAGCTCACTGGCAAAGCAACAGCAGCCATGATGGATGCTCTTGGCTTCAGCAATTTAAAAAAAAAAAAAAAAACAAACTTAAATATTTACAAAAGGGACAAAGAAGATTGGAGAAAAAGCAGGCAGTAAAAAAATGAGAGAGATAAGATTTCTAAACAATGGAAATCTTCAGAAAAACTTCAGTTCAGCCAAACTTTTATTCAGCTCATTCTTTCTACCAGCATCACCACTGAAAAAGTGTCTTGGGTAAATATCAACCACATAAAAGGCTGTCTATCCAAAGAAATCTCTTCAGTGACCTGAATTTCACTTGCTCTGTTACCAACAGCATGATGGTTCTCCTTTCAGCTGCAGCAGAGAGAAGCATGACAAAGACCATTTTGATCTCAATTTCCTTTTTCACCTTTTTTGTAATTAGTCTGAACAATAATTCACATTACTGAAATTTAGCCAAGACATGCACAAGCTACTTAAGTTCTTCTGGCAAACTTCAAAATCCCCTTCACTAACCTAATTACAGAAAGATTCAACAGCTTTTTTCCTGCACAAAATTAAGGAGAAGCTATGGGTTAAAATCCTAACATCAATAAAAGCCAAGTGTTCTAACACACTATTTGAGAACAGGTGTTATGCACAGTACTACTAATACTTTAAAAATTCTTTGAAAGAAAATAGATGAGCTTTCAGAAAGAGAATCAGCCTCTTGAAGCACACTGAAATGCTATGGATATGGCTGAGAGATAAATGAAGAAAGTGAAATGCAAAAAATAAAGTAGGTATCAGCCTGTAAACCACAAGACTGGCGATTGCTGAGGCAAGTCAGAGCCATCATGGAGAAATGTAACACAGGAGGAATTGAGAACCATTAAAATAACATGGCGAGAGGCAAGACTTCTGAAAGTTTCCAAGCCCATCAGTGAATTTAAAATTTGGCTCACTGTTTCTCCGCCACTGTCCTTTTATAAGGAATCATGCTGACAACAGTAAAATGTAGCTAAATACAAACTATTTGTGGAGCATCCCCAGCCTTCTATGAGAAACTGTTTTGTGCATGTACAAGCAGAGCAAGAGACACTCCTTGTCCCAAACAACTTTCACACTCTGCAGGTAAATAAAGAGAGGGTAAAATAAGACACATGGAAGAAAGCATCCCTGAGGTGCTTGCTCAGGACGCGACTGTCTCCACCAGAAATAATTTTTAACACAGCTTTATGTCCACTCATGAGGAGACTAAGGCCTGAGCCCTATACAGATGTAACATGAAAAGGGCAGAGGAAAATCAAGGGCAGGGGACAAGAAGAAAGAGATTCTCCTGATCAAGAAGCAGGGGCCTTCTATCTTTCAGTATGTTTCTTTCCTGGACCCCAACAGAAAGGGCATCAAGACTATGCCTTGCTCTGGCTGAAAGGATGACAAACAATGGTTTACTCTGGATGATAACACTGCCCAACTCCCAGACCTGCACAAGGTCACAAACATAGAGTTTGTCTGTGTAAATGTTACAATAAGTTTTTTACAAGCTCCCCAGCACCTATGGGTTAGCAATGTCTATTCTTTACTTAACACTTCTTTCCCAGCCTTTCTGTTTTTTCTCATTAGATCCCTGCTTCACTGAATACTTCCTTCAGTGTGTGGTGTATCAACACTTTATCACAGACTAACATATATACATGTACATACTCCATTAACTGTTTTCTCTATTCTGTCACCCTCTTCCCTATGAAAATCAGTGTATGTCACATGGACTACACATTATCCCAACACGGACTTCACAAACAGAAAAACAGGAGTCCTCTGCAGTCCTTGCAAGTCAGCTACTATGAGCACTCAACTAGAAAAAAAAAAGTGAAATGAACCCACAAAATTATAGTTATGCACGCATGAAAAAATCTGTCAGCCAGTCCTTCAGGTGAGCATGACTGCAGACCCAACTGACACCAGCACAGACCTTAAGTTAAAAAGCAATGTGTCTATTTATGTGTACTTCGCTAGGTTTGAAGTGCAGCTTCTCTGCAGGTTTCAGAGGGAAATGAGTATTTTCACAAGGTATTTTCTTCTGCTTTATTTTGCTAATAAATTGAAAAGAGTATTGAAAAAACTCTGCTAATGTTGCTCTCTTTTGGTCAACCACATACAAAGATGTTTATTAAAAGAGCAAAATAACGTAAATTATCAGTACTAATTTATGGAGAATGGAACAAATACATTCCCACGTGGTAACTGAAGTGGTGATTATCAGCCCAGGCATTTAGTCTACTTCAGAGCTACTGGATATGTGTCTCCTTTTTAATTAGGAGTGTCAGTGATCAATATCCCACCTGGTTTGCTTTCCATGTACAACAACCACATAGCAGTTGACATTTACTTCTATTCTAAGTACAGGTGCTACATATTCTTTCAGAAAACACCTTGCAAGTACATGTTTCCAGGAACTTCTCAAAATGGTGATTAGAAAATACATTTGCCAGGTCTGCAGATTTAGTGAAATTCTCCTCATGCATGCCTGGTTTGTAAACCAACCTAAAAGCAATATAGCATGACTCTGTTAAACAATGATACACTTGGATATCTGATAGGTAAGTCTATAAACACCTGTAAATTTAGATCAGGTTTCCTGTGTTCTCCTTCCTCCCTTGGCAGCTCAGTTTATTAAAGCAAACATTTCACAACAGGACAAATACTCTGGATGCATCAGTGCCAACTGAGACATTTTGCACCTTCCCAGCAACACGGGCTTGACTTGATCAGTCCTTGTACAGCTGAGTGGTATATTTCAGACTTACAGTGGGGCTACACAAGACCCTGAATTCTCCAGACACCTGTGCTCCCACAGGCTGGCAGGTGACAGAGAGGGGAGACAAGGAGATGGCCCAAAGCCAGCCCTGCAGGGCTTCTGGCCAGAGCCTGGCACTCAGGCTTCTGCCCTCCCACTGCTCTCTTCTGAACCTTGACCATCTTCCTGACTCCCAGCACAGGTGTGAACTGCACCTGGTAAAGCATTAACTTTGTTCTCTGTGTTAACAAAACAGGAGCTGCTCAGGTGCACCTGTTTGTGCAAGGTTACCAGCACCACAAGGCTATTGGAGTATACCTAAGACAACAACCAACTATGCTAAGGGGCAAATTCTCAGCTGGTATTGCAGTTGAGTGAAATAATACAGAGTCGAATGTTCTCATGTCAATTAGCCTTTGTTGTGGTAGATTTCTCCTTGCAACACCTGAGATCTCTTGCTCAGTTCAATTGGCAGTCTCTGATGTAATATGTTATCTAGTAGACTTGTAAAATTAATTTTTCTAATGCTTTAGAAGCTTAAATTTTTCTGGGTTTTGTCTTAGGTCCTCTTAAACACAAACTGTGGCCCCATCTTCCACGCATTCTCAAGTCCTCAGAAATCGATCTGTTTCAGTGCACTACCTAAGAAATCAGCGTAATATCTGCTGACTCCTCTTGGAAAGCTAGGACTCACTTTATGGCTACCTGCACGTTCTTTGTGAAGCAAAACCTGCATATATTTCGGCTCAAGTTGAAACAAATCTGAACAAACACTGTAACAAGAGACCTCAGTCAAAAAAAGGTGATTGTTCCTCCTGGTGCTTCCTATGGCCTCTCCATTGTGACTTGTGGGTGGGATTCTGACCCAACTAGCACACGGCTGAACAGCACAATGCAACACTGTGGTGGTTTGACCTTGGCTAAATGCCAGGTACCCACCAAGTCGCTCTATCACTTCCCCCCCCTTCCCCTTTTTTTCTCAATAGGGCAAAGAAGGGAAAGAAAATAAGATAGGAAAACAAAACAACCCTTGTGGGTAAAACAACAGCAGTTTTAATATAAGCAAAGCGAAGCAAAGGTCCGCGCGCGGAAGCAAAAAAAAAGAAAACAGATTTATTCTCTACTTCCCATTAACAGGCGATGTCGGGCCTTCTCAGGAAGCAGGGCTCTGATATGCGTAGCGGTTGCCTCGGAGGACCAAGGGTGACCCCCACCCCCTTCCTCCTTTCTCCCAGCTTTATACTGAGCAGACGTCATATGGTATGGAATATCTCTTTGGTCAGTTCGGGTCAGCTGTCCTGGTTGTGTCCCCTCCCAAGATCTTGCCCACCCCGTCCCACTGTGGGGGGGGAAATGTCAGAAAGAGCCTTGGTGCTGTGTAAGCACTACTCAGCAGTAGCCACAACACCAGTGTGCTATCAACACCCTGCCAGCTCCCAGCATAAAACACAGCACCATGAGGGCTGCTACAGGGGAAAACCAATTCTGGCTCAGCCAAACCCGATAAAGGATCTCCTGAGAGGCCAGGCAGATTAGACAACTGTTTGACCTTCTCTGTGTTCACACTGGCCACACCAAAAGCCCATCGGTATCCTTTTGGGTCTTTGAAATACCCCCTCTTGAGGTAGTCAATGCCCAAGATACAAGGGGCTTCTGGGCCAGTTACAATGGGATGTTTTTCCCACTTATCCCCGGTCAAGCTAACCTCGGCCTCCAGTACTGACAGTTCTTGACATCCGCCTGTCACTCCTGAGATCCAGATAGGTTCTGCCCCTCTATAACTTGATGGCATTAATGTACACTGTGCCCCGGTATCGATTAAAGCCTGGTACTTCTGTGGATTTGATGTGCCAGGCCATCGAATCCACACTGTCCAATACACCCGATCATCCCTTTCCTCCTCCTGGCTGGAGGCAGGGGCCCTCTATTCCTGTTCTTGGTCAGAGTATTCACTGTCTGACCCTTGCTGTGCCAGGCCGGAAACTCCTTCATCAGGGCCAAGGGAGGTGATCTCATTCTTCCTGTATCTGGGAGATCGCTGATTACTTTCTTGCAGTTTCACGCCAGCTACATTAACAACCTTCTTGGATGTTGTCTTCTTGGCAGGGGTCTTTCCTCGCAATTCATGTACACGAGCTTCCAATTTGAAGGTGGGTTGACCATCCCACTTCCTCATGTCCTCCCCCTGGTCACGTAGGAAGAACCAAAGTTCGCCACGTGTCATGCGCCTAGGTTTCCCTTTCCCTCTGACTGGGGTGGAAGAGAACCGATTTCTTGGGGTGCTCCTGACATCTAAGGCACTCGCCCGTAGAGATGAGGAGGTTCCAAGACTCTCTTCAAAGTTCTGAAGCCAGGAAGAGACTGCCTCCACAGTTGGCGTACATCTTAGTCCTTCTCCCATATCCATTTCTGGATAGTACATCGCAGCCAAGCCCGCAGAATACGAGGATGGTGCACCTTTAATCACCTTCCTCCACATGGCCCGTGTGCACAGGACATCCTCTGGATTTTTAGGGGCTTCATCATTATTTGGATCACTATAGATGACTTCCAGCACTGCTAGTTCTCTCAGGTACTGGACACCTTCATCCGCAGTAGCCCACTTCCCTGGGGAGTTATCCGTAAGATCTTCCTTGAAAGGATATCTTGCTTTAACACTTGAAAGGAGCCGTCTCCACAGACTGCAAATTCCTGTTTCTTTTCCAATTCCCCTTTCAATTCCTCGATCTCTAGCAAGGGAACCCAGCTGTTGGGCTTCCTTACCTTCCAGCTGCTGAGCATCAGCCCCATTATCCCAGCATCGAAGCAGCCAGGCAGCAATCCGCTCACCCGGCTGGCGGCTATAGTCTTTCCGCAGATCTCGCAGTTCTGATGATGTCAGGGACCGGGTAGTTTCTGCCTCCTGTTTGAGTTCTGTTATTCCCTCTTCTGACCCCTTTGCTGAAGGACCCGCTTCTTCCTCCTCTTTTTCGTCCCTTATTAATCGAGGGTATGGACCTGTTGTTCTCCTTGTCCACTGTTTCTTTTTTACTACTGGGGCAATCTCTGCTGTTATTGTTTTTGTTTGAGTTCCCATTTCCACCACAGTCCTTTGAGAGCACTGAACTGCAGCTCGATAAGCATAGGCCAGGCCCCAGTACAGCGCTAGGAGTTGCTGATTTTCATCGGGATAGACAAGGCACCCTTCTATCAGGTGTTGTGTCAGTTTTGCGGGGTTGCTTGCCTGTTCAGGGGTAAGATCCCAGGCTACAGGAGGTGATAACCGTCCTAGGAATCTGCCCAAATCCTTCCACTCCCCCTGCCACCCAGGGACAGGCCGCCTCAGGGCACATTTTGGTATTCTCTCACCCAAAATTTGCTTTCTCTTACACCAAAAACCTAACGAGCTCCACACAGCCCACAATAGGCGAATAGCATTAATGAACAGTATCAAAGAGCTAACATAAGGATTAATAAGTACTTCGGGAGCTTGCAGAATAAAACCACTCATGATGTTCCCAATTTCTTCCAGCATGTTCCCGAGCTTAGCAAAATAAAGATAAGCAGAGCAATAAACAAACCCGTGACCAGCACAAGAGCTTGTCGCTTACTAACTGCTATAGCTATAGCACAATTAATATAAAACTGCCGTTGTCCCGCCCCACGTTGGGCGCCAAAATTGACTGTGGTGGTTTGACCTTGGCTAAATGCCAGGTACCCACCAAGTCGCTCTATCACTTCCCCCCCCTTCCCCTTTTTTTCTCAATAGGGCAAAGAAGGGAAAGAAAATAAGATAGGAAAACAAAACAACCCTTGTGGGTAAAACAACAGCAGTTTTAATATAAGCGAAGCGAAGCAAAGGTCCGCGCGCGGAAGCAAAAAAAAAGAAAACAGATTTATTCTCTACTTCCCATTAACAGGCGATGTCGGGCCTTCTCAGGAAGCAGGGCTCTGATATGCGTAGCGGTTGCCTCGGAGGACCAAGGGTGACCCCCACCCCCTTCCTCCTTTCTCCCAGCTTTATACTGAGCAGACGTCATATGGTATGGAATATCTCTTTGGTCAGTTCGGGTCAGCTGTCCTGGTTGTGTCCCCTCCCAAGATCTTGCCCACCCCGTCCCACTGTGGGGGGGGAAATGTCAGAAAGAGCCTTGGTGCTGTGTAAGCACTACTCAGCAGTAGCCACAACACCAGTGTGCTATCAACACCCTGCCAGCTCCCAGCATAAAACACAGCACCATGAGGGCTGCTACAGGGGAAAACCAATTCTGGCTCAGCCAGACCCGATACAAACACGTAGGTATTGCCAACCCATGTAGTTCTGCTACATAACCACACAGACAACATACACATCCAGTTCAGAAGCACATTGAGTACTGCAAAGAGTTAAACAAATTAAACATTCTTGCAAACCCAATCTGAAAGAGGAATTAACAACCCCCATCTCAAGCACTGGGATTTATGTATCTTGTTAACATGCACAGGAAGAAATAGTTCAGAAAGATTGTAGGAAATGCTATAGGAGATGTTCCTGCTCATTGCAGGGGGTCTGGACTAGATAACCTTTAAAGGTCCCCTCCAACCAAAACTATTCTGTGATTCTATTCTATGATTCCATAGACTTAACTTGTATTTCCCAGATTAAAAATAATTCCATTACTGAAAATACATATTTTAATAGACCGAACTATGAATCTTCAACTAAAATGTTATTTACACCTTAAATGATAGAGAGGTACAACACAGAAATCTGTCAAAAGATGCAAATGCTTCCAAAAAAGTCTAACTTTTTCTATTAAAAAGATGCATGTTAAAAATTCAATAGAGTACAACAGCTACTGTCTCTCAAGTCATCCAGGAAAAAAGCTGTAAATATTCCCAGCCTGCATTAAGAACAAAGCCAAATCCTAGGCAGGAATGCTCCTAGGCAATCAGTGCAATATATGAAAAAGAAAGACTAAACATCTAAGTGTCTCCATCACACACTCTTCTACAGGAGAACACTTAAAGATTTTTACAGATGCAAAGAACAGTCTGGGACTCACAGGAATAGTGTAGCCTTGTTTGTGCCTAAAATCACATCTGATAGCATGGGAGAGATTCAGATGCAAAATTTAGTCTTTATGTTCAAGCACTGGCAGAGGGATTAGATATTACTGTACAGCTGATTACACAGGATGCATGCATCACTGCTACCTGGTCTTTCAATATGGGTGACATGTCTCCTGTTTACCATAGATAACAAAAAAGAAGATATTGAACTTACCCCAAAAGAAAGTGAGAGTGTTGGCTGGTTTGTATGGCAGGGCATTCCACCATGTAATTCTTTTTGTAGAAATGACAGAATGATGGACTAACAAGAACACGCATTACTGACATATGTAATTTCACCCCTGCTTGAAAGGCCATTGCTTAAAACGGAGATGAAAGCCTCAAACTGCTGAATGAGGATGGAAAAAAATTGGACAAAAATAACATCCATGGTCTCAGGGATGCTGTCATGTGGTTCATGCGGTTTTCCATTTGGCTAAGGAGTCATACTGATTTATAACATATTCTGAAAGGATCTGATCGAAATTCTTTTCATCTGCCTTTGTATGGCTCCTAGAACACATTGGGGCATTTATAAACACCACGAGGTGCATGTCCACAGGACTCCACAGCAACAGCATGCCCCCCTCACAGCAGCAGCAATAACTACTATTAAACAATTCTTTTTAACTCATCTGATGCTAACAAGCATAACCCAGCTCCCACTGTGGTCAGCAACAGTTTCCAACCAACTTCTATAGCACCAAAATTAAACTGTCCACGAATACAGACTTTTAAATGTTATTAACTATTGTTAGTATAGTAGTGACAGTCACCTCCTGCCAAGGTTCTGCCACGCTAGATATTATACAGCTACCTCACAGCAAAGTCAATGCCCAATTTGAAGGGAAGGGCAGAAATCAAGGGTAGGTGGGCAGGTTTCCACTCTGGAACTGAAGGCAGCCTGGGTCAGCAGAAGGACGGGAGAAAAGGACCAAGGGGGTAACCTGGAGGGAGGAAGAAACAGTGTATCGGGTAATAGTAAGGTGTGAGAGCAGGAGAGGGAAAGCAGAAAGGCTACCCAATACAGACCATGTGTTCGTCCTTCCCTATCAGACAAAGCACAGGAGCTGGAGCATCTCATGATCATCATTGAGAGCACCCAGGACTGATCAGGAAAAAAAAAAAAGGCAGGGGGAAGGCAGTTTTCTAGAGGAAAGGCAAAAGGCTCACAGCATCAGGCTCACACTCCCTGGACATGGGATATAAGCAAGAAGTACTCCTTAGAGCTCTACTTACTGTTAAACAACAAAACCACTGTGACCTATGGAACATAAATGACTATTTTTTTCTATTCCTGAATAACAGAACAATTACCTCCATTAGTTTAGATTATATTCTTTCATTGGAGTTGTTTATTTGATCATCCACTGCTGTAAGCTTACATCGCAGATAGCACCTCACTGCTGTAGGTTACCACAGCAAGAAGCTTTGCTGGAGACATTTGCGCATATCAGCTTCTAGGTTGTTTTTTCAATCTTCTGGAGAAAGCCCATTAGACATGAGACTCATCAGAACATGAGTTAACAGCATTTGCACAGTGCAAATTGTGACCATTCCAGTTGCAGCAATATGAAAAATAGGTAACTTAAACATCAAGGAATGTACAAACACTATGCAAGAAAAACAGCCAACTCTGATATCTGGTTCTCTCTGTCTTATTTTCAAGCCAAAGAGGAGGGATAAGGACTGTTTTACCTTTAGTATTTTAGTGTATTCTAGGTTAACAATCTAATTTCGCTTGTATTGTTTTATTTGGCATTTATGGGATACCTACATGGTTGTTAGGAGTACATATGTCAACACATACGCTTAGAAGAATTTCAGTAAGGCAGATCTGACTCTCAAGCGTTTGTTTTTGTACACTGCAGTTTATGATCCAGGATGGCCAAACTGAAAAAGGTTATTAGAACAACAATGCTGACTGAACATCATAAAAATAGACAATAATAAAGCAGTTAAGCATGAGAGGGCTACATCTATTGAAGAAATAGCCTACAGGGTCTGTGAAAGCAAAGTAGGGTAGAGTTTCTTGTATGCTGTCAAGAGCCATTAGTCGAGCACTGCAGAAACATAGTGATCCCATGATCAACATGTCTGAAGAGAAGTTCATTCCCAGCACTGCTCCAAAGTGTTTTTGGCATGATGTGAAATAATTTTCTCTGTCTCTTAAAGGGAAAAATGCATCCTTTCGCCTTACTTACAGGATGCTGGTCAAAAGTCATTATGATCTCTAACTGTGCAATACCTAGTAAAAAGGGCTTTCTGTTTGGGTTCTGCAATGCTGTTTTAAGTACAAATAGACAGATATTTACAAGTGCTATCTGTTGAAATTTAGATCAGCTTCCCTTAGAAGTTGATCTGTAAATGATTACGTTTCTCATCGTTCTCTCCCAGATAGCTCATTACATTATGTAGTTCTATGATTCTGCTGTTCACAGTGAAAATTGTTTCTCAGATAAAGACACCAGATTGGAGATGAGAAAAGTATACTCTTCTCCCTTTGCCCTTTTTTTCCTCCAGGGGAGCTGTTCAAAACTTACATAGTGGTGAACAGGCTCTGCTGTCTAGCAAGAACTGCACTTTAAGTAAGTTTCAAACAGTTGGAATGAAACTTATTACTTAACCACTTTTAAGATGCTTACATCTAACACACCAGTATAGCACTATTTATCTACAAGCAACACAAATTTTGCTTCAAAACAAACATGGATTAAAATAAACTTCTGAAATATCCACAAATGCTGATCTCCCTCTCACCCTTGCTTTTTCACTCTTATTGAAATACATACTTGGTACTCTCCCAAATTATTGATGGGAAAGCATTTCATTTGCACACAATAGCATATGCATGCTGGAGAGAATTTTCTGGACTGCCTGCCTTAATATGAGTTTTCAGTTTCAAGAAAAACACACAGAGAATGTAGACTTCACAAAACAGCTATCTACACTTTCCCACCCTCAAAGACAGCACATGCCGTGGCCCCACTCTGACTGGCTTTTGTCCTAATGAACGTTCTATGATCTTGTGAGTCGACCCTCAGAACAGCGCCGGGGCAAGAGCCTCCTTTAAAGAAAAGAGCAGTGGAACCAAACAGGCACAATGACAGGCCAAAGCTCTTTGAAGATAGCCAGCTAGCTAGAAAACGCTCCTTACAAATTATTCAGGGGTTGCAAAACCTTCAGAGTTAGCAAATCAGCTAGAAAAGCATCTCTGCCACACTGGAATACCCTCTGCCAGGAATCTTCTCTGTACTGAGATTTTGGCTAAGTGGGAAAGTCGGCTACTGTGTAACAGAGTGCTCTCATATTCCAATTGAGTTCTCAAATAAGTGCAGCATATTATTTATAATGCATTCTACTTCAACTTCATCAGTGTGATTTCCATGTGAAATGGAACATCTCCCACATATTGCAGTGTTACCACATTTCAAGTTCCTGTGAGATAAAACCAATGTAGGTTGTCTTTATCATTCATTGAGGGTTTCAACTGATGCACGTGGTTGACCTCAATTGTTTTCTAGATCTACAAGACATTACCTATAGGCATACTTTATGCATGTGATAGGGTCATTTATTACACTACAATTCAAAAAGTATATATCATAATGAAAGCATATGCTGTACTGACTAGTTCTGTAATGGTTTGAATTAGGAGGTCACTGGGTACTTGGCAAGAATCTGTATGACAATCTGATGACTTGTCGATTCAATGTCGTGGTACCAGGTGGCGCTCTCAGTAAACATTCAATCACAGTGAATCGCTTCCTCGAAAAGCAGTAATTTCCCCTCGTAACAAACTCTGCTGTCAGTGATGTCCAACAGTCCACAAGCATGTACAAAGCACAGCTATAAAGTTGTTCACATTAACAGGCAAGGTGGCCTAGAACATCACTCAAACTCTAAGAAGAGAAATATTTAGGAATATTGCACATAACATACAGAACCCCCTTAAAGCCCATTAGTTCTCATTCCAGCTGTCTTATTATGCTTCTTTCAGTAACGCTTTGAATGTCATGTCTTACAGCTGGTTTTCACCAAGTGTCACTTATCAGACCATTAGTTGATTTGAGCAAATTAAATGATCTGTTGACAGAATAGCTGTTTATTTCATTCATTTCCACTAAAAGCTTTCATGCAACAGCTCTTTCCGCCTTTCTCCATTGCTTCCTTTAGAGGTAGTAATTTATAACGTGAAAGTCATTGTGTTCGGTAACATTAGGCAGCCAGATGGTTGGGTTTTTGTTTTCTATAGCTAGGAAAAGAGAAATACTACTATTATAAAGGTTCAAGAACTGAAAATACTAATAAACACATGTGGACAAATGATTTTTAAAAGTCAGTGACCAAAAAAAAGAAAAAATAAATTGTTTTTGAAAATACTACCATTTTTCTATCAGTACCATCATATTTCACTGAGCTTACCCAGATATCTTTTTACCACACTGCTTACTTGGTTTTAAACTAATGCATAAACTAAACACATAAAACCTGAAATATGATCACAGAATCACAGCATGGTTTGGGTTGGAAGGGACCTTAAAGATCATTGAGTTCCAACCCCCACAATGCCTAAGAACAAACACTGAAAGGCTCTTAAGATGTGCACACTACTTAAGAAAATTCCAGTTAAATCTTACTTACATTATTACTTTTTTACTGAGAACTGACAACATGTTTCACAAAGGCATTCACAAAGATTCATTTCATGCATGCCCAGGAGTGATAAAGAAGTATCTCTGGAATTATATGTACCAACTTTCAGTTGGGATCTTGTGTGTAACTGGTTTTAACTTCTGTTGTAACACCCACTGGGCTTACATTTACACCTGTAAAAAGCTACTGCTGAGAACATGAAGCAAACTGAAGATCAAATTCAGCTTCCAGTTCAGTACAGGAGGAACCCAGCTGACAGCAGTAGAGAAATACCAAAATCAATATGGAACCCAAGGTCCTTACGCACACTGAAGAATTTTATTTTTTTTTTGATAAGATAGCGCTGTGTCAAGGAAGGCTATAACTTAATACTACACGTGCAAGGAGACGAGGTTCTGGCTGCATTTAGCTCAATGGTGTCAAAACAGTCACTGACTTCTGCAGAGGCATGACTTCAACCTCCATTTCCAAGTAGACAAAACACTATATCAACAGATATGATGAGCAGCCAGCTAGCACATGTTCTCTGCTTTGTACAATGATCCTACAGAAAAATATCGCAGAAAACAAACATAAATCTTTAAGGTAAACTTGCCGTTTTATGATCTGAATTAAAAGTTTTCAAACTGATATTTTCTGACTTTAAATGTAGCATTTTTCTCAGAATACTTAAGCAAAGTGCCTCTGCAGAAAGCAAATTCAGCTTGCAGAAACAAATTTGTGAGCAAGTCAATGTCAGAGACCAAGAAATTTAGCTTTAAAAACAACATAGACTAGCCACTTAAAGAACATTTAAGTATATGAGACAGAAAACTGCAGTGGTTCATCCTGTGGCAGCCATGCTGCCATTCCTCACTGTGGGAAGAAGTTAGAGTTGTCCTGCTGTCAAATCAGGGTTTTCACTCCACAGTTATCACATGCTCGCCAAAATCCCTCCAACCCCCAAGTACGGGTAAACCCTGGGATCAATATGGAGTGCGAATCACGCGTTTGAACCACTAAACAGCCACTTGAGCTTTCAGTAGACAAAATAAACTCCAGGGAATAAAATGAGAAAGTCAAGACACCCAGTCAGTTGGAGGAGGGAGACCCTAAAGGCATCCCTCAGGAAGGTGCTACCTCCAAGCTCTGCTGCTTTTCCTAGAAAGAGTAAGACAGCAGCTCAACTGCCTTTCCCATGGAAAGAGGAATTTATGGACAGCCACTCCCCATCTGGAGACAGCCAACACAATACATGACACACTTGGGCTTATTTTCTACATGCCTAGAGAACATCTAACAACAAACTCCAGTAACACTACTTGAACCCTCCAATTCTTGATGTTTTTGCTAGAGGGAAGGCCCTGTCCTGAAATTCATCAATACCTCTTTTCAATCACTTAAAAAAGTTCGAGTCCCACAAGAGTCTGCTTCAAGACCAAAAAACAGAGTGCTTCTGTTAGGTAGGAAAGACATTTAGCTCTTTTCTTCTTCCCCCACGTGTATTTTAGTCAGTGATTTAACCCGAGTATGTGGAGTCTAAAAACATGTATTTTCTAGCTAAAGCATTTATATAGTCACTTATATTTACATTCTTATCCCTCTTTTTTTTTAACTCACAATTTAAGAATGTGAATGAAAGCATGAAAATTCCTCCCCACCAACAACTTATGCACACAACTCTGACATTCCTGGAAAACCAAAGAAAGTCTTTAGAAATATTTCTTATATGAGTTGTTACATTACATGCATGCAAGTACCCTGACGTTGAGAATCAATCTTCTGAATTGGCTAAATATGGGTACTTTAGGAAAACAAAATAGTAGGTTTGGTTTTATTTATAGTCTGTAATAGCCCTTTTGTCTGTGTTTTAGTGATGTTCTTTGGTGATTCAGCAAAGCATTATGCACGTCGAGGTGAGAATTTTACTTCTTCAAGCTGACAAGCTACAATGGACGTTCTCCATTGCATGTGCTAGCGTTTAACACATCCTACTGTCGCAAATACAGTAAGCTGAACTGCAACGTATATTTGCTCTATATATCTATAATTGCACTTGTAACACCACCTATTTCCCCACGAAGATTAGTATTCTTTACTGGGTTGGCTGTATTTAAGAGATCTACTAAAAAGCAAAAATTTGACACTCATCTAGGTACTATTCAGGAAAGACCTCAGGCTACATTTGCACTGGACAATCATGCAACATGAAGAGCAGGACTTCAGGAATGAAACATTTAGAGCCAGAGACCCTGTGTCCCCACAATGTACACATTTTGGGATCTTTACGTCACAGTAGCACTAGTCCGATCCCAAGAACTGGCTATCTGTAAGAAGATACCGCCCCTGGAGCTGAGCTTCTCATTTAATGTCTCTTTTTTTTTTTTTTTTTTTCCAATTTAAGCCAATAAGTGGATTCCAAGATTGCTCTGTGATGCAAGACCAATGTGTGGTAAGTGGGGCCCACTGAGAGAATTGTTTCAAAAATCACTCTCCTCCTCCCAACGCAAATGCTAATGTAGACACAGTGTCTACCGATGACAGCCAAAACTATCCAAATAATATGCCCCCACCTTGCTGTCAGCTGATCTGAAACATGACCATTTACCACAGCACAAGTAGTTTGTAGTTACTCACAGCTGTTATGTCACTAAAATGATACAACTTATGTATTCTATAAAATGCACTCAACCCTCCTGACTTTTGCTTCACTTTCAGTAAATTACAGAAAAGAATGAAGAAATAAAAGATGCTCTATATTTCTCCTCTTTTTCCACATGCTGTTCTACATGAAGTATTAGTTTTTCTGACAGAAAACACACACTGTATCTAATCATGCAATTTTTAGGCACTTGAAATAATCTACATCTTACACATTACAATTAAACTAGAATGATTTTTCCATGATACTTCCAGAACAGATTTGATAAACACTCAAAAAACATCATACTGAACTTAAGAGTTGCCTTAGCGTGCTGTATAACATTTTAAGTAACATTCTTTGCTTGCTTTATCTCCTTTCTATTGCCAGTACTTCATGATCCTACAAGGGAAATAATAGAAATAAAACTGTACGTTTTACACTCTAACATTTACACTGTAAACATACAGTCATCTGTTTTTGAGGTTCAGAGGACTCTGGATCTGACGGCCCCATTTCCAAGCATTCCAAGGGCTTTTATACTCAATTACACCTGTTGCCAAACGTGCATCAACGTATAGTACAGGAACAGTAGCAACCATTCTGGAGATAAAATATAAGGAAAAAAGGTTCTGCTTGTCATCTACACAAGAAGTCTCAACAAGTAACATGATTTCCACATATCCCTACCCCTTTAACTGGAAAGAAATGCATACTAAGCCCTCAAGAGATGAAATAAAAAGATTACATCTACATCCAGGAAACATGGTTTCATTTCTTTCATACTACACTCTATCCAATAACATCAAGTCTGATGTATATTTTGTATTTCAACATCAGAAGTGATTTGTTTGAAATTAAGTTATGATTACCTGCATGACTCATGCAATTTCCATAGTGATTTATTGAACAGACAAACAGGTTCGATTGAAAGAGGAATAAACATTTCTAGAATACCCTCTTTTTCTTGAGAGGGAACCCATCATAGATGTTGGGAAACAGTAAAGGGGAAAAAAAGATCATGTCAGCACAATATTGTTGGTCATATACAACACAATCTCATGCTTCAGTGAGTTTTCAACACAGGAAAGAGGGATATTATAAAGCGCCTAATTCACAAGTTTTTCAAGTCAGCTACAGTGGTTACTTTGAATGTCTCTAAAGGAACAACTGTAACCAGTGCTTTTATACGGCTTCAATAATACACATTTCAAAGCCAAAAAGGCCCAGCCATCTAACTGCTATATACAGCCAATACTAAGTGCAGAAAAATCTAAACAAGTTCCGTTCTACTAGGCATGAATTTCATCTGATGTGCTGGTTGTAGCTCTCACACAACTGAGAACAGGAACATCAGCTGTTTTGTTCTTTTTGTGTTGTGTTTGTGGAAGCCCTTTTTTTCCCCCCTCAATCAGTGGAGCAATGATGAATCCTTAGCTTATTCATGTCCCTAATTTCCATCAAAGAATTAGGTGGAATCTGTTGAAGTGTCTAAACACTTTTGATGCTGGCACTGGTGCCCACAAGAACATAACTATAACTTGTTCCATTCATCACAAAATCCAAACACAAGCTTACAGGGTACCTATGTCTTCAGATACATCAGTGCAGCTGTAACCTTCTCTGCCCCATCACCCCAAGCCTCTCCCAAAAGATCAGCCTCAAGGTATTCACACAGTAACCGAGACTTGCTCTGGGACACAAAAAGGAGTTCCTGAGTATGGCATAATTTCCTAAGGCTTTTGTAAATACAAATTATGATATCCACAGAGCCCTTTATCACCTTGAATAAACAAGTAATATTTAATGCATACCAGAGTATAGGTGAAGGCTAGATAGGGTAAACATACACCTGTGTAAAGAAGTTGAGACCTGTCTGCCCGCTGAGTTCATCTGATCATAAGACTTGCATTGGATTACAGGTGAATTCTTATTTATGAGAGCATAAAAAACCCACCAGTACTGCCAAAATCCATCAGTAGCCTGCTGTTACCTTACCCTAAAGACCCCGCTTATTTTTTAAGACTATCTTACACCTCAAACACCTTATTTCTCACATAAATGTTTCTGGATCAAGTTTTTGAATGGAACTGGTTAATAAGCAAATATATGCAACACTTCTGTCATGACAGGCTCATTTTAGAAAACTAACCTCCCAGATCAACTTGACATATGGATGACCTGCAAAAGCCTATATGAAACGGAGAGAAAATAGCAATCGCAGCTAATAAAGCCACACAGAGTGACCAAGCACGGCTGAGACAGATTTATTTTTTTCTCCAGGTATAGTAAAGTGCAGGTTCTGAGACTGGATGTTTTTTAATCCTCCTCGTCCCACTCTACATGACAAAAGGAGGAGACATTTTACCTTGCATTTTTGCTGCTTTTTTTGTTGGTTTTGTTGGGTTAGGTTTTTTTGTTGGTTTTTGTTTGATTGGTTTTGCTCTGGTTTTCTGGTTTTTGGTGTTGGGTGGTGGTTTTTTGTTTGGCATTTTTCAGGTTTTTAGTTCTTGTTGTTGGGGTTTTTTTGTACAAATAGGATAGGCTGGCTGTATATCCAGAAAGGACAAACAGAAAATCATCTTTGTGGCAGAAGTTGATTTCTAAGGGTCCAGACATACCAGCAGAGCTTCCACTGGCAACATCAGGTGAGAGCACTGACACTGTTCACTACATCTCCTAGATGTAATATCCCTGTCACTGTGACATGCAGAAGTGCTACTAACTCTTAAATAAAGGGCCAAGCCTTGCTGTGAATGATGCTAGAGCAAAGTAAGCATTACAAAAAGCATTGTCAAGATCACACTCATTCAGCTTCTGTAAAGTTTTTTAGATCCTTTTCTTTTTCATCTCCCATTTCTGCAATAACCCTGAAGACTAGTTCTAAAACAGGCAACCCCATCAAGTAGCATTAATTCCTGCTGCGCTGAGGATCACCATGGCAGATAATCTCATCCTGACAGTGATGTCACATGTGTGCAGTGATTTTTGAGGTGGACCACAAAGCCTTATATAGCCTTATCTGGATGGACTGAGAGAAGTTAGCCTTCCTTTTGTAAGGAATCCCAAGGACTTAATTAAATTGCTTATTGGCTCAGAGAGACCTAAGTTGCTATTGTCACGTGGTGCCATTCCAGGGAGGATGGGAAGTCATATGATGACTCCCTGCTGCATCTCTCATTAGTCCAACTTGTGTGACTTGGAAGCAAGTCCACAGCTTGCACTGCCTTCATCAGAAAAGGAGGATCAGGTTCTAGATATCACAGACTGAACAGAGAAGCACAGAAACCATGCAAGTGTCTCTCTCACTAAGCACAGACAGGATCCTGCAATGTAAGCATTGTTTGGCAGCAGTTCCAGCTTTCCAGAGAGGCAGTGTTTTCTTTGGGTAGGCTGCTCTTCTCAGCAACCAGCATACATGGTCTCAGAGCCCAAGTGCAACCCCTAAAAACATACAGAATTTTCTACAGCCCTACTAATAATACAGGTGGCACTGTCATGATTTAAAAAAAAAAAAAAAAGGCAAACGTGATTTCATAAGGGAATACTTTCTCTCTGTTGGTTCATTAGGTACACAATAGTAAAAAACAAAAATGTCTTTTGTGTGCATTTATGATTGCAGCCAACAGGTTTATGTTCTGAATCACTATTTGAAATGCATTCCCACATTGAAGTGTATTAAGAAAACATTATGGGGTCTCCTGTAAACCAAACTGCAGAGTTGAGGCTGAAATTGCACACTTGATATACTTCATTATATCTAGGTATGTACTGAATAGCTTGTAATAATACTCACTGTTCCAAAAACTTTTGATACATAACCAGAGGCTGTTTTGGGGGCCTAGAAAATGTGTCACTGCAGGAGGCATGGGAACTTGGAAACTGAGACCAGCTGTCTTCATTTGGACGGGATGCTTACTATTTATTTTTCATTTTAATTTTAAAGGTTAGCCCATAATTTATCTGCCTTCATTTTTCAGAACCCCACATGTAACCTGCTAAGCAGAGCGCTAAAACCTTACTAGTGCTTTCTGAATCCAAGCTCTGTTTAACACAGCTGTGGTGGCTCCTGCCTGTTGTTTCAACATCCCCTGTGACAGCAGAATAAGAATACACAGCACAAGAGCAAAGAGGGGGATCAAACTAGTTCCAGCATAGAAAGACACGCCTCAGAGCATCAGAAAAAGGAAACAAAAAAAAAAAAAAAAAAATCACCCCCAAAACTCTTTGGTTTAGTAAACCCAAGGAGTTGGAAAAAAAAAAAAAAAATCATTTTAAGCCTATGAACATATTCTACCTTTTTCTGTCCAGGTTTCTCAGGGTTGAGTTTCACCCAAGGAGGGGAATCCCTAGCAGAAGCTTCCAGGAGTTCCCCAGACTGCACTGGATCCAATTTCAGGTGCTCAATGAATGCTACTGCACTGTGTTCACAAGACTGAGAAGCCTACTACTGACCTCAACTCTATCCAGTGCCCTCCTTAGGCCCTCAATGGTAACAGAGAAGCACATTTCATTTCCCACCCACAGATCTACACAGCACCAGTCCGCTCCGTGAGGGGACTGGAATCAATCCATAGAGAGGTCTCAGCCAGTCCAAAGTGCTGGGCTCAGCCCTGCTGCCTTTACATAAAGCCAGAAATATCTGTCAGTGTAAACTGACAGCCCTTTTCTGCGCTGAAAGGGTTCTGTGTAACTCAGTAGTGCCCCCATCTAAAATGAAGACATTACATTTCCTTTACAGAATGCTCTGAAAACTAAAGCCAGAAAGAGAACTACAATAAGAAGTTACAATTAGGAACTGCGCCTTTTTTTTTTTTAAACATTATGGTAAATATATGGAATCAATTGCAGAGTGCTTCCATTTTCAAGGCTAAACCACCACAGCACTGGTTCCACCCTATCTCATTTCTGCCATACATTTAACCCTTTGTGTGCTATATCTCCCGTAGAAATCCCTAAATATCCCAAGAAGCACAGTTCCCAGGATATTTGTCAGGCAGCTGAAACCACAAGGTGTTTGAAGCTTCATGAGGAGGCTTGCTCACATATGTTGGGGAACCACATTTCAGGCAGCATTTCCTCTGCAAAGTCTAGAGATTAATTAGCTGGCCATAAAAGAATAAATATCGACCCTAGAATTATGGGAGGGAGGGGAGTTATGCTTCTACTTCAATTAGGAGAGTTGAAGGAAAGCAAAAAAATCACTACTGTATGCCTGATGAACTTCCTAAGCAAGCAGAACCAGGAAATAAGATCACTATCACTTTTGACTTCCAGAATGCCCATGAACTGCCTTTGCAGTCACTTTTATTATTTTTCTTTAACATGAGAGGCAATCTAACAGACAGAAATCCAGGCTCCTGCTGCCCCATAAAGAAGTCAAGAAACAGCACTATTCTATCTAAACACAGCACTAAGACCAGGGTGACCATTCTGGGCGCATTTTCAGTAGTGTTACAAAGTTTAAATGGAAGCAGATTGAACTTAAATCATAAAACACAAAATCTCCCTCCTTGGACAGCATGTGGGCACAAACTCTTCTTTGTGCAAAACTAAAGCTATTAAAAAGCCAAGGACATATTACCATTCTCCCTTTAAACTGAAGGATATTAATCTAGCTATATTTACAAGTGACAAATTAAACTTCCACAACACTATCCCCTGAGCATACCTACATGAGTGTGGGGGACTAACAAAGCAGGAGAGATTCCCAAGTAGCCTCTGCCATCATCATTCTAGTCAAGTAAAGCACCCAGACAGCTTTGCTACCATGTATGAGCCGGCGGACTCAGGAGGCATGTGGCCATATTCATAACACTATGTTAGACCCAACATAAGAAGCAACCCACCAAAACTCAGCAGGAAAACTCCAATAGTGCCAATGTTCATGAGCAGCAAATATATTCTCCCAACAATCAGGCTGCATCTTCCTGTACTTAAAGCACGCATGGGAATGCATTTTGCAAGGCAGGAATCTCCAACTTCTTATGAAATCAAAATACACTTCACTAAATGTTTTTCCTCTTGTATCCTTCAGCTCATCACTTGCCTTTGTAGAATTCTGGGCAGAGTTTTCATATGCTTTACTTATTTAAAAAAAGAAAAAAAAAAAATCAACAAATTTCTGGGTTTCAAGAAATCTCTCCTAAATCAAATACTCTTTTTCAAATGTTCCACCTGAAGTTTTCCTGTAAAATACCTCATTTTCCTATTCAGACTAATTTTTAAGCTGATAAAATGATTGTGATCTCACGGGTACTCACAGAAATTTTTCCAGTACGATTGGCTTCCTCTCTTTCTGCCAGGGCCTGCAAAAAGTTATTTTTCAGTTCTTTTCCTACACTTGCTAGTGACCTAGGAAAAAAAAAAAGAGGTATACTTATTACTATTAATTATTGCCACAGACTTTGGATTCACTGTTGGATTAAGTTTTCTGTAAATATAAGGAGACAGTCCTCACCCTATTGTAGCTAATTTGTCTACTGCCTGTTCTGCTTTTGCAAACCCTTAAACCAGTCTTCAAAATTGATCACTAATGCAGACGTACAATATAATAGTAGTTTATCAAAAGCTGACTTCTACTAACACACATTTTCAATTATATATCCAGAGTAATCTAAGCGCTTATTTTATATCTCCAGAATTATGGCCAAAGTCATGTTTACATAAGAACACCAAATTTTCACAGTGTACCAATATAAACTTACACAGATTTAATACCTTATTCTTCAGCCAACAACTAATCAAATGAACTACTACACAGACTGCTTGGTGTGGTAGGGTCAATGTAGCTTCTCTATCCTTAAGTACAAAGCATGAAAAGAAGAACCAATTTTGCTCCACAAAAACTTGCAAAAAAAAAAAAAACAAACAAAAAAAAAACCCACAAGAAAGGATACCATACACAAAAAATTACTTCTTAGCCTTTGAATATAGTGCGCTGGAACTCAAACAGTCATTAAAAACAGAAAACACACATCAGATGGACAAAAGCACTGAATATGGGACAAACCCTTCAACAAAAACGTGATTCTTCAAAACGGTTTCTACAAGCCTCTTAGCCTAATCTAAAGCCCTTCTCCATCTGCAGGGGTCATTGCACTCACTCCAGTGTACATTGCAAGCACAAAAAGGAATCAGAGACTTCCTAAATCCTGCACTGAAGTGGCTTCACAGGGAACTTTTCATCTTTTAATGTCTAAAGTAACAAATGGTGACTGGAAAGAGCTCTCTCGGGCAACCCAAGGCAAACGGGTGCCTCTGAGTGGAGCACAGATCTACGCAAAAGGGGAAGGATTATTATGTCCCCCCCCATCTCAGTGGGATTATTTCAATAAAAAGCAGTAGCATTTGTCAATCTAAGTAGACAGAATACAGTATCAATAAAAATCTTTCTATCAAGTGTATAATGTATCAAGTCTCAAATAAAAGAGTGCCACAAAACCTGAAAAAATCCTTTGGGTAAGTTTTTAAATATAAACATGCATGGCAATGTCCTGAAACTGAGTGAAAAGCCTGCATCTGAGCTTCAAAACTCTGCTGTAGACCTATCAGGTCAATCTCTGGCCACTTTACCAGCTGTTATCCAGAAGTACATTAGTTTGATGCTGTTTCAGAAGTGCATCTGGTGCACTGTAAAAATAAAAAAATGAAAGACTAACATATGGATTAAAACACCTCAATTATTTAGATGTAAAAGATAAGAAATGGAGTATCAAATTTTCCTTTTCCTGTCCAGTTAAGAATTCTAGATTCTGAAAGTCTTCCTTTCTCTGACAGAGGTTAATACTAAATCAACAGAAAATCCATGTTTAACAACTATTCTATCCAACCTCACTTGAAGTTTGTGGCTCCTATTTTGAACCAGATGAAGGGTGTGGGTGTCTGAAAGATGATGTGTTTTTATCCACTTAAATCTCATGTTCCAGTAAGAGACTTCACCTTTCCTTAAAAACACTTGTCTTCCTCCCATCCTTCAATCACCAGCAAAATAATCACTGACCCACTTGCAGAATGCTAAGATGTATAAAACTTCTTTTTTAGTAAATTTCATTACTTCTGCATTAGAACATGCTAAGCCATGTCTGAAATGAAGCTGCACTGTTTCTGAAAAATATGAAGTATCACTGGGTGGCCCTGTCTAGAACAAAAGGGTCACACAGTGTTAAAACACAAAGCTAAAATATCACAGGTACATCACAGGTGTAAGGCAGCAGCTTTTTACAATCCTCAAGATAATTCCAAATGGGATTATTGTGTCTTACTTGATGTGTTGACTACTTGGGGTCTACTTCAGCAAGTCTAACTTCTGAAAGATGCAAAATAAGAAAAGACATCATCTGATATGTATGTATTATCTATACACCATTCTCAGTAACAAAGGCCCCCTTGCTCTGTAGGAAGATGCTTAAACATCTACAAAATAAAAAAAAAAAAGTTGGGATTTGACTAAAATAAATTCATTCTCCTATGGCCTGCACGAAAAGCCATCAACAACAACATTACGGCTGAATAAAACATTAGGAATGCAACACATCACTGTTGAAGTGACACAAAAGCAAGATCACTTGGAGCAGAGCTTAGCATTAACTGGCTGCTTTTTTGTAATAAAGAGGGGGGTGGGACAGAAGACCCCTAAAAAACAATCACACAAAATTATTATTGAGTCATATCTGAGAAATGTATGAAACATTTCTTCTTTTAGAGAAACATTTTTAGAAATACAGCAACATCATTTTACCCTCACAGCAATGTCCCTAATGGCCTAAAAGTATTAAAAAAAGTTCATGGGACCAGCGAGAGCAGAAAAAAACAAAGAAAAAGAGATGTGTCCTCTGTGTCAGACTCTTAACATCTTTGAAATCCCCTGTTTTAAATATATGCTATTACTGGATAAAGAATAACACACAGAAGGTATCTCTGTTAAATTTGAATCACAAAGGAAACGGAAATAGGCTCAAGCTATTCTGAGGTAAACCTTTGTAAACTTAGAAAACAAGAGTGTCACAGAAAGAACAAGGAGCTTAACACTTAAAGCCTGAATTCTAAAACTCCAGGATCTGGAAGCATACCCCAGCATCTAAGCAAGTATTTCCTGAGGCAGGGACAAAGAGCTACTTGGTAGACCTTCCACTTTTTTTAACTGGAAAGGATTTACTCCTTTATTTCCTGCATGAACGTGTATGTTATTTGACTCCTGGTCTTTTTCACTTCTTTGCCCCTTGGGATGTGCATTCTCCACCTCACTATCCCAGCTCAGAAATCCATCTTTCCTCTCAGGCCTTGCCCACACAGGAAAAGTGCACCCGTTTACCTTAAGGGAGATTTTCAACTAATGTAGTTAAAATCGTACAAAAGGTCACACTAATATTCTTAAGATTGGCTTAAACCAGGCTCATTTCAGTATCAAACATAATCAATTACTAATTGACCTGACTTAAACTGTACATAAAGAATTTCAAGCTTCTGCAGACATAAGTGTGCACCGAACTGTTTTTTAAAAGTTCCAGTTATACATGGTTCTCATCTGAATAAGGCCACATATTCATTAGGAAGATGGAGCATTTACAGGAACATTGTATGAGCATTTGTTACTAGCCAGTCTTTGAGAAAGAAATGAGATTTTTCTCTCCCTGCCACAGCAGCACATACATTCTCCACACTCTAGTTCACCATCGCAGCAGAAGACTGAGAAGAAAAGATCAAGGCATTCCACTCTGCAGAAGTTCCACCCGACATAAACAGGCTGAAATTTTGGGGTGTGACTAGTTAGGAATTCATGAAGGCCATGTAAATGTTTGTTTCAGCTTCCTGCCAGGTGAGATGAGGGAGTTCTTTGACCAGGGAGGAACAGCAAGGAATTCTCTAGCACCCACTGAACACTACTGCTGTCTAACAAGGGTTACGTAACTTGCCATGACCTAAAAATTGCTGTTTAAATTAATTTTTTAAAAAAATTACTTCCTAAAAATCTGTATTAGGTCTTGCACAAAGCTAGAGGATTACAAATTATATGCTAGTATAGAAAACATGCTTGCAGGTTACAACAGTCCTTGAAAGGCAGAGCACTGAATATTTCATTATTAGCATAAATTTATGCATCTCCAGCATCACACATGCAACCATAACATTCATGCACTGCCCAGAATTACTCCTAGCATTCAGTTCATGCCTCAGCATACTTTCTGATGGATGCTTTACAGTGAAAACCCAATTTACAAGGCAGCATTATCTCTTTACGAGGCACTCTGATGCTAACTGTAGTCACTTTTAATCATCACTGTACATTTCTGAGTGATATTTTTTCCTACACTACACTACAGAAGAGAAAGCGTTAACAATGAGTAACACCCCTCACTACAGCATCCTTCAACAGAAGCAATACTGAAAAGAAGTATTACAGTTTAGCAAAAAATAGAAGGGATACTTTTCTAAAGGAACTTGTCCCAGTACAGAAACTCCTAGTGATGTTAACAATATTAACTGTTGTTTGCTGGTTTTAACTCCATAAATACAATTCTTACTTTATGATGCTCAAAGTTTCACTTACAAAACTGTACATTTCCACACTATCTTGTTCCTTCTAAGCTGCTCTCCTCCTTCCAAGAGCTCCTAGTATCTTCCACCATCCCACACACCCTTCTCACATTCCCAGTTCAGACACCTTTTGCTTGCAGCATGCTTTTTTAGTCTTCACTGATAGGTGTTAGTGAAGTAGAAAGAAGGAAAGCTCGTTTTCAACTTCAGTTAAGGCTCCTTGATTCTTATTTTGACAGGCTACAGTGCTTTATTTTCCATTTTGTTATGGCTCCCTAGGGCTTCGTTTACTTTATTTTCCTACATCTTCTACCATATGGGCTTTTCCCAGGAGCACTGGAGTCACAGTTGGAAACAGAACAATGTAACTTTTAGAGAGCCCTGTTGACCTGAAGAATGCTTTTTATCAAAGTGAGATAATGGGAAGAACATCTAACAGTGACACTGTTATTCTTTCAAAAGTACGCTCCATGTTCCAGTTGAGCAAAAAGCCAGACTGGAATGCACATTCTCATCTAACTTCTGCAAAGCAGCTGTGTTTTGCAAACACCTGCCCCAGGATTAGTGGGGAGACAGGCATAAGAACTCAGTCCCAAGGTTTCTCCCTCATCTTGAGACACGTAATTTTTATTTGAAAACATTTGAAGTTTCAACCTCCCAGTGCAGTGCACTTACAGCATTGTGTCCTGAGGCAGGACTATTACTTGAGCACTGTTCTAAGACATCAGATGTGTATTTGTTTTCTCTACGCAAGGTATGCACGCTTTAAAAGGAAGGGAGAGACCACGGTACAAGATTATACCTTAGAGACCAGGGTGTAAGGCTGGGACTGGAAGGATCCAAGTTCATCAAATCACTCTGTCACAAACATGCACCGCAAGCTTGGCAATTTGCTCAGTTTTCTTGCACCTTAGTTTCCAGTCTGAAAAGCTGAGCTGACTCTACTACTCCAAACACAGTAAGGCTGCCTGTGACTCTGCAAGAGGCACAGCACTTAAAAAGGCATTGGGAGGCATTCAGATGCTGTAGTGATGTGGACAAATACTTGCTCGTTTATGTTCAGTCATGTGAACTGGAAGCTTGGTCAACACACTTTTCATTAGCAAGTCTTCTCTGCAAGGATGAGAAAACACACTGCCTCCACAGTAAAATATTACTTTCATCAAACGTCAGTGTGGTTCTGCAGGCTGCCTTGTGGGAGTATCAGACTGGCTCAAGACCTATTTGTTCACATCCTCAGGCCTTCCTCCCTTCCCTACAGACCTAACACTGCAAGCGTACTTGCCCCTTTCAGCTAACTCACCTCAAACAGGATGCGATGTTAAAAAAAAAAAAAAAAACACACAACCTCAAGCAAGGGTAGCCAGCATCCATCAAAATCCTAGTAAAGATTAGCAAGGCAAGAAAGCTGTCTTCGGATGACCTACCACATGCAGCCAGGGTAAGATAAAGGAATAATGAAGGCAGTATATCAGCATTGCCAAGACCATATGTAAGGCTGATTTTTACTGCATGGTGCCATCTTTTCTTACTTTTAATGAAACAATACACAGAGTGTCTTCAAACTGCAATGACACCAGATAGTGAGGACCATAATCCTTTAAACCATGATTACCTGAATACATCTACAAGTTTACCTCCATTTTAAAAAGGAAAAATGAAACAGGAAAAAAAGCCAAAAAAAAAATCATCACCGATGTACAATGAGCTGTCCAAGTCTGACCCTCAGGGTCCAGTCCTCTACTCTCTAGCAGTGCTTCCACTGTATTCAAGTGATAAGGGAAAAACAGGCACCCAAACCAACAACTCAAACCACAAGATGGATTTGAACTACCACACACAAAGATGTCTCTACCAAGAGATAAAGGGAAAGCACTTTATTTCTAAACAAACATTGTAAGGGGCTGCTTAAAGGGTAGGTCTAGTATTTTGAAAAAAACACTTCTTTTGGTTCAGCTTTGTAAAACAAATCCTTATGATCCTACTATCCAATCTGACATATTGTGTTAACTTGCACTTCCCTGGAGCTGCTATAAGCAACACCAAAAGACAAAACCATCACGTGATCTTTCTTATATTTTACAAAGGCAACAATGCAAGAAGACAATTATTTAACTTTCTTTGAACCTAAAATAATGGCTTCAAAAGGCACTAAGCAACAGCAACTGTATAAAGAGCCTCTGTCTGTCAGTTTGCAATTTTATTACATAAGGTGTGTAGCATCACAGAGGACCTAAGGAGGAAGGCATGGCTAAGAGTAAAATACAAATGAACTTAAAATCTGTTATATCTCTGTTCATGACCTTGTATACTGTAAAAGTGTCACATCTCTAAAACAGTGTCAAAACTTCTCAATTACAGCGTGAGCAAGCTCTGGCTGTAAGGGCCCAGGAAGCAAGAAGCTTAATGCTGACCTCAAGAAAAGGGAGTGTATACTTGGGCAGAACTGGGTTCAGTGTAACAGTACCCCATTTCACAAAGTCCTTTTTTACAGTTTTGGAGGTCTCTGCAGCCTAAATGTACTCCCATAAAAGCTCTCACTGAGCTTCCTAACCCCAAGATCTTGATATGAACAGTTTAGGGCATATTAACATTCAAGTGCACAGTATGTACTTGTTCTGTTATTTAGTTATATAGTATATTTTGTTACTTGTGCAACTTAATTTTAAAAATATTTTTATTGCATGTGTTTCTGCATTAAAAAAGAACCATTCCTGACATCAAGGAATTATATTAGGAATTATGTAGAAAGGGAAGATTAAACTTTCAGCTATTTGAACATTTTGAAGCATATAAACATTTGTAAAATCTGCTATAAAATTTTTGATTGCTGGTTACATAATTGAACATACAGGAAATACCTTTCTAAGGACCTTAATACCATACATTTCATTGTTTAATAAAGTGAACAAGGAACTGTAACAACTATACTTACTATATGATATTTGAAACTCCACGGAATAAATTATTTTTCTTTTTTTTTTTTTTTTAAATATTTGAGTTGCTTATGTACTTCTCTGGAACACTTTTCAGAGCTATTGCAGATATGGCCTGTGTTGAGGAGCCCACACCTGACAAAACACTGGCACCAATATTTCAAATGGTCCAAGCTGCAAGTTACATGGTCCTGTTACTTATCCAACATTCACAAACTTTTTTCTTCTAAAAAAAAAAAAAAAACCCAAACATTTCCTTTATCAGCTCTGGTTAAGGCCCTAGAATACATACGTGCTGCCTGTTTAAAACAGGGAAGGGAAAAAATTCAGAGATTTTTCCTAGTGCCACTGTCATAGCTCACCATCTATAAGAAAAGATAACTGTATGTCCTGTACGCTGTGCATTTTGCATGAAAGAATTGGACTTGCAGTATTTAACTCGAGACAAAAGCTCAGCTGACTTTGGTAGGCATACTGAATGCAGGGGCCACAGCTCATGACATGGAGATGTATTTCAGTTGGGCTGTGGGATACCTTTTTGCTCATTCAAAGCTGGACCAGCAGCAGGCCAAGCCCATCTCCTCATGCAGATCAGAGCAGCCGTGAGGCCTTGATTCATATTTCAGCAACTGCAAGGCCACGCGAAAGAGCCATCTGGAGAAATATGATCACTTATTCAGGTATCATGTGGTGAGCAATCGAGCCCATATTATTGTCAGTTTGTATTGCACAAAGACATCAAAAAGCTAGGAAAGAAACACAGCCCCTCCTGTTTTCAGCAGCAAGAAGAAAAACTAGCATCTAGAAAACTTCTTAATATCACACCTCAATCATGAGTGTGTTGAGGAATGAAACTATTTCCCCCCCCCTTACAGGCTCAGTTATCTCCGTGACCAATACCTCCTCCAAAACTCACATCAAACGGTTAGGCTCACAAGACAGAATAAGATACAACACCCAGATGTAAAAATGGGAGAAAAAAAATACCTCTAAAAGTCTTTGTGAAAATGACAAGACCTTCAGGAACTATGTCAGAGACACAACAAAAGTAATCTTGCTCTCCTCTAATTGTTACTTTTACTTACTACTGAGAAACTGACCTGAAAATATAGAATTTACAAGTAACACAGGAACAGGGTAACATTTTCTAAGGAGCAAAATGGGAATTTGCTCAGCATCTTACAGATGTCAAACATCCTGTCAAGCAGGAAAATTATACTTGTAGGTAAGACAAAGAATCTCTTTTTTCCAAAGAAACCCAAAATTTACACAGCATTGCAGGGCTGCAGAACTTTTCAACAACACCTACATCAAAAGCAGACTCAGACTGCAGATGCTACTGTACAGCTGTTACACCCTATCCTTGTACTGTACAGATGCTACAGCTGCTACTACAGGAAAAAGTAGTGCTTAAGGCTCCAAGTCCTCTGCTTATTAAAGTTACAAGGAAGAGACTCAGCTTCTTCAAAAATGCACAGAAATAATTACATTCCCCATAAGAAAAATGTTTCTTTCTGATTTTGTGTTTAATGAGTAAGATAAAAGTGAGGGAGATTGTCCACATACACTATTACATCACACGTACAAAACACCAGAAAAATGGTTTTGCTTAAGATATGCCTGATTTGGGGTTTGTGTTTGTGGGTTTTTTTAATAGAGTCAAGATCATGACAGCAAGGATTCTGCAATACATAGATAAGCCTCCAGACCAAGTAAAGACCTTCATAGGATATAAATTTCTAATTTACACTATAAAGATAAAAGCAGCTGATGATTTCTCAGCAAAAAATCTCACACCTAAGCTTCGAGCCCCATCTGTAGCAAACTAGTACTTGTATACCCATATAAGTTTTCACTACCTTTTCCATCTGAAGGACCCTCCAAGCACCAAGTGAGCCCAGAGGGTGCACAGATTAGCTGGGCAATGGCTCCAGCCATGACAGGAGATGCCCAAGGGCTTCTCAGGAGCTGGGGACAGTTGGGGCACACTGACGTGCCATTTGTACACCGTTCTACTGAGATGTTTCCAGTGCTCCCAGCATTGCTGCATGTGAAGTTCCCTTTCCTGTGCTACAGGGAAGACTGGGAACAGAACAGTATAACACCTAGCTCAGAGATGCCCAACACTCAATGATTCCCCCTATGCCATGAGAATTTTTCAGAAGCCAACAAAAGTACCAAAGTCATGGCACTGTTGGGAGTGTCCTGGCTAACAATTAATTGCCTAAATGGCAGAATGACCTCTCCAAGCCATCAGTGACCCCTGGAAGCACCTTCTAAAGACATGGGGCTAAGGGAATCACCTACCAAATTTATGCCTGTAGTTTTGGAGTCACATGCAGAATTAAAGATTTCCTGTTTAACAAAAACATGTCTGGAGGTGGTTGTGAGATTCCTAATCTCACAAAATTTTTTTTTTTTTCACAAGAAAAGGAATTGAGATGCAGAACTAAGCAATTACAGTACCAGATGTACAAATGTACAGCAGAAACAACTGACCAGCTGTGTAAGACATATATTACAATATTTACCTTTTCTGGTCACAAAATAACTTTATAAAGTATAAAGAAAATAAAGCAGCTGTAATTGTTAAGCATTTTATTGTATGGAACTACATTTCTGGAAAATGGCAGAACTTGGAATTGGGATGTTTTTAGTGATGGAGAAACTCATAAACAACAATAAAGATACTTATCAAGAGTCCATTCACTGGATAGGCCAAGAAAGGAGATTTAACAAGATACCCCAATGCATTTACAACCTTTCTCCTAAGAAGCCAAATGATTTAACTATCTTAAACTAGGAAAACTGTGCCCCAAAGTTGCAGTTCTTAGACAAAATGATTACTTCCAACTCTGAGGAACAACATCCACCTCTTAATCCTTTTTACTCTTTGTATCACAGTCCAATCCTTCATTTCTAACTGGGGAAAGTGAACTATAAAGAGTTACTGCCACTTAGCAGGAGCCACACAGCATCAAAGTGACAGTCACTGAATCCCTTGCCTCCTGGCTCATGCATACTGCTTTCCTTGTTTGACAGCAATGCCTTCCATGGAGAAGGGGAGCTCCCAGGACACTTCCAGGCATTGACAAAATGGTTACTTAAGTGCACAGATGGATCAGGGTCATAGCAGCCAAGATTTGCTAGCCATTTGCCAAGAAAAGATGGCTTTTAAAATGGATTTCATGAGAATATATTAACATTTTACTAACAGGTGCAACAGCACAGGCAAAAGTCAGATAATCTCTGTTTCCAGTACAACACAGAATTTGCTATAACAACTAAATGAAAAATCTGCTTTTGGAAGAAGCAACAACAGAGAAATAATCTTTAAAGAAACTGCTTCCACTCCACACCTGGCCCCACAGCCTGTCCAACTTTTGCTGCTGACTACCATCACATTACAATTATCCAGACATTAGGCACAACTCTCACTGATTTACGCTCTTTCACCGGACCCATTCTCCATGCCTACTCTAGTAACTGAGAACAAAAGTATCAGTACCTATCTCCTGTAGACTAAAATATGGTCCTCCATATTTGCCACTTTTAAATAAATGTTAATGGCCTTGCAGGTTGAATTGGTTCCCATCAGACCCAGCCAGAGGTTTAATATAATACAAGCTGAAGACTCCTTGTTGCTCCCCTTCTTCCTTCACTTTCTTACCAAAAAATAGCTGCTTTAGATAAAGAGATGTCACACTGGGGAGGAGAATGCAGGAGGGAGAAGGGACTGAGAAACATGAGCAACAGCCAGAGGCTGCTCCCAATTTCCTCAAAATAACTGACAAAAACAGAGTCTACTGCTGGGAATAAGGCTGGAGCAATGGCTGATGGACACAAATACTTGGCAAATGCAGGTTCAAGTGGAACAGGGAGAGCCAGCACACACCTGCTCGCTTCACCTCACAAGTGCTCCATTTTCAATGTCCAATTTTTCTGAGGGGAAAAAAAAACACTTCCAAAGCAAAAAGATTTAAGGCAGCACACTTAAATGAGGTGCTCTTATCTATTTTGTGCTTGGCTGCCTGACCATTCTCCACTTCAATTACTTGGCTGCTATTATGCAAATGAGAAGGAAGCCAGAAGTTATGCACCTGTGTTTGCCCCTGTATTCAATATTCCTATTAAGTCCTAAAGCCCTATTATGTGGTAGACAGGCCTGCGGGATTGCTCAACTCAGGTTACAGTAGGGCAGGTGAAGGGCTTTTCAAGCTCAAACAATGGTTACAAAGAATTCAAGACAACACAGTGGTTGGACTTGGTTTTACAGCTGAGAAGAAAAACACTGAATATTACTGAAAACATAGCATTTATTACAGCTGCTACTATGCACCCAGATACTTTGTGTGAGAAAGGAATAAGCAAGGTCTGAACTCAGCAGGCCTACTGTCAAACACAACAAACAAGTCCAACTCAGACATTAAACTAATGTACAGTATGGTTTGCAGTATCAAGGCTTTACACATTTTCTAGTATGGTTCATAGCACCAAGAGGAACTTTCTTCTTGCATTTTGGGAGATCTGCTTCACTGTAAAAGTTGTCACAAGGCTCGGTCTTAGCTGTAGTGATATACTAATATATATTAAAAGAAGCAGCTTCCACTGCATCAGAACCTGTCTTTTCAACAAGTTTGTGATAAACAGTGATTTTACCCTGTGCATACAAGTTATTCTGTATAGAGCTGAAAGTCTGCAGTAATAACTTCCCAGACTGGAGGAAACAGTGAGTTACACATATTTGAAAGTTTAGTTTCTGAAGCAGTGATTAACAGCTGTATGTCTACAGATTAACCTTAAAAGTTACCATCTTAAATAAAAGCAAAAAAAAAAAAATAGAGCTGGAGTTCTAAAGGAACCTGACCCTCCAATTTGGTGAAAACAAAAACTTTGCAAGAAACACCTTACAGATTATCTGTGTCAAGACACCAATAGAAAGGCTTTTGGGAAAGACAGAAGTCAGAAACCCCTGAGATAATATAATGTGTTATCAAACAACACTTTAACCATAAATAAGGGAGTATAAAACAGTTCACTGAAGACTGGAATTGAACAAGCAGGAAAATAAACAAAACATCAGGCACACCAGAGCTGTAACATATAATATATATCAAGGAGAAATTGAGACAGTATCAGAGAAATTTAAAAAAAAAAAAAAAGTGGCTATGCTGCTGGAAGGCTAGTGAGTATGGACAGAAAGTCATGGGGAGTGCAGCAATACCCTAGCAACCAAGGAAAATCGCAGGCTCAGATCTTACAAGAGGCTCACAGCCCACAAGGAAAGAGCCTAAATGGTAGATGCAACTGGCAGGCACTTCTATTGGGTCCGAGTGGTATATGCCCAGCAAACGCATACCCCATCAGCTGTTTCTCTAGGCTACTCTCAGGATTGGGGTTTCTGGGGACAGGAGAGGGGACAGTCTGGTTGCCTGGATCCACCTGAAAACTTCCTAGCAAAAAAAAAAACCAGAAGCATGACCACCAACACGCAGCATCTCAGCTTTTCCAGGCACTCAAGAGGTTAGGCAGTTCTGCTTGGCTACAGAGCTGTAGAGTGATTTCCTGAGCGCTGGTACCAGGGCAGAGTTTAGATGGACATGTATTCCTTTTTCTACTAGCTGACATTCCTTTAGCTGCTGGTTTTCCTCTGAGCTTTATTAAATAAACATTTTGTTTCTGGAGGAATTCTTACCTCTAAATTACTAATACGCTGCCTCAACTTTCACCTATGTGCAACTGTTTGGCTGTGAATCTGATGATTAGGAGATTTCTTGAAGTCTAGTGATGGAGAAGCAGATGAAGAGATCTCCAGAGGGAGCAAAAAATGGGCTTTAGCCCAAACTCAAGTAAACTTTCATTAACACCGGCAAGCATCTCCTAAGCAAGATGAGGCTGATTATCAACCAGTGTGAACATTTCACAGGATCTTATTTACTTGCAGATTTCAACTTCCATTGCTCTGAACAAGTTTATTTCTCAGGAGCATACTGATGCTTGTTATCAAGATGACCTACTTTCATAACCATTTCAGTGGAGAAAATTTAAGCTGTCGATGCTAACTAATATACATACCATTGTACTGATTTACTGGTGAATTGATATTTTGTTATTGGTACTATTAAGAAAAAAAAAAAACTAACGTGGGATAAAAAAAATAAACACAGTAGTGAAACATGGCTGTGTACTGAAAAAAACAAAAAACCTGACCTTTTAAAGACAGTTCCCCCCTCCTCCTTACTTCCAATTTGCCAAGAAAAGCAAACAGCTCCTAGATTCAGGAAAGTCACTGGTTGAAGTCCAGCTAAGGTCCTTGATGCACAGAAACTACCTCACCAGCACCTAGGGATTTATAAATTTGGTATTAAATGTAACCAGCAAAGTTGTTATGAAGTTTATTCTCCAGAGGGCTGGAAGCCCTTCCTTTCTCTAGTCTTCTGTTCTTTTTCATATAATAGAACAGAATTTTTCAATGTTTCTGACAAAAAAATACTCGACGAAACTGCAATTACTATATATTTTAGGTGTGGGAATTGGGAGGGAATATTACATCATCCTGTTTACAGCAGGAAAAACGAAATGAAAAATTCTAATTGGTAACAATAACAGATCTTGATTCCCTCCTTTTCCTCCTCACTTCCGACAGGAATACTTTTAGAGCTATTTTAACTCTCAACATGAGGAACTAATGGAGCTGGCTTAAGCCAAATCCTTTGTAGACAGGTGCTACACAAAATTTCCTGGTGACCTCTGTTCCATACTTCATAGGTAATACCCAAACACCTTTGCTGTCTCACTCTTTGGCCTTTCTTACGGAAACAATTGCCAATACTGGCAAAACAGGTAAAGCTGAAGGATATCACCATGCTGAGGGGTTTGCAATCACAGCTTCCTTGCAATACTTTTCAAAAAACGGTTGCACATTAGCTGCAACAACATGCCCGTTGCCCTCTCCTCTGGGACATCAAGGCTCTGTGACCTCCGCTGCAGGCAGGCTAGTGGCTGGTGCCAGGGCTGCAGTGTGTGGCTATGGTAGTGATGATCAAGATGCTGGCCCGGCCACAGCTGCCCACATGTGCTCACAGCCTCCAGCCAGCCACCTGCCCTCAGCACCCCACAACCCCCATGGTGGGGTGCCCGGCTGCTCCACAGCAGGCAGTGGGTCACAGCCTGGGCATGGCCAGCAAAGCCTGGGTGGCTCCAACTAATGAGCTGGTCTCCGCTGTCGTATAACCTTGGCATACTCTCTATGCTGCAAATTGCATATACCACTGGTAATTCCTGTGTTCTACAGGCCACACAATCAGCAGGAAATGACAGGAAATTTCTTGGAATCCACCATGGTAAGCCAAAATGAGGTTACCAGACAATAGCAAAGCCTCTCTTGTCCTAACATATCCATAGGATCACAGCCCAAGCATGAGGATGGGAGTGTGACTAACACCAAGTGACAGCAAGGTACAGAACATACAGTGGTATTTAACCACAGATTTTTAACATGCAAAGAAATTATCACTAATGGAACTCATGTTAGCAGTGGGATAAATGCAAGTGCCTAAGTACCAAGTCAAGCCCAGACCACAGTGATGCTGAGGTAAGAAAGTAACTGTTCCCTAAAGAACTGTGTGTTTGTTTGCAAGCATTCATCTAGTTGTTCATCTGAAAAATACCCAATGGGCTGACTTGAAGCTGAGTAGAGAAAGGCACAGGTGTGTTTCTTGACAGATAAACAAATTTCATTATGAGTAGTGTAGAACAAAATAATTTTTAAAGGACTTACTAGATTATGAAAAAGACAGACCTTCCGAAGGCTATAAAAAAATCCCACGGGAACTGCTCAGGAGAGGAGAAAACAGACAAGGATGAAATCATTCAGACTTTGACTCCTGACTTTAAGCAATGCAGTCACCTGCACTGCAAGTGTCATAGATTTGAGGCCAGACAGGACCAGCAATATCTGCGCTGCGCCTAACATTCCTTCTGTGTAACACAGATTACTCACCGATTCCTGCATTTCTCATAGCGCCTCACTCAACCTTAAGTAGATAGAAACGCTCTTCCTTTAGAAAGCATTCTCTATTTCTTGTATGGATCACAATGAATGAACAAGGGCAATGCTGGAACCAGCTGACTGAAGGCTCTCTCTGCTATTGCAACACCAAGTTTTCAAGTGACAGTCTTGTGGAAAAAAATGCTTTTAAGGTAGTGTTATGCTTACATTTTTATTAGCACTCTTACACCAGTAATGGAGAAAACCAAACATCTTCTGCATGTGTCTGACTAAAATTAATGCAGTTTGGGGATCTCCCCTAGCTATAACTCACCCCTCTGAGTGCCCCCAAGAGCTTGCCTCCAACCTGACCCCAAAGCCACCACCCTGTCCCTTCATGGCTGCTGTAAGATCTCAAACTGAGATGCCTGAAGCAGTAACAAACCTTGACAGAATTTGTTTTCAGCTGTCTGCAAACTCTGATAGAGCTCTGTTATAACCATTGAAACCATAAGCACTTAGAAAGGACAACTGGGATGTTTATCTAGAACCCTAAAAGAAAATGTAGGGAAGCCACCCATGCCTCAAGCATGCCTGGTCCTTATCCAACTCCCGAGTTCTGAGGCACCCCTCTGCATTAGCACAGAGACACAGCAAAGCACTCTGGAAAGGCAGGTCAGCGGGCACCTTGTCTGCAGCAGCGTGGCCCCTTCCCCATGAGCACTGGCAGCACTCGCTAACCCTCTGGTGGAGGAGGATACTGCCCCTATGGTGAACTTCACATGCTTGGACCTTGCACAGGAATTCATAGTTTGAAACTGTGTTCTGCAGCGCTTGATGTATGTACACATACATGCTCTTCCCCTCCCCAAACCACATCCCCAGGATAATGGACAAAAGTGGAAATAATAATCAATCAAATTAATTTCCCCTATGTTACAGACTTACATCATGTTTTGCTCAGGATTTTCAAATATTATGTGTTTATATGAATTGGCCTGTGTTTTTCTTGGGAGTAAAATCATCTTGACAGAGATAAAGGGGGGGGTGTCCATTTTGGAGTGGAGTTAGCAGCTGGGTTAGAATTTACCCTTGAGTAAAACAAAGATAGAGTTTCATTTTGAAATGCTGATACTGATGTTAATTAAACAAAAAGAAGTTCTATAAAAATATTCATACTTAGTACCTCACTGCAGGTATCCCCCCCTCTAGCAAATAGAATTTACAGAATCAAAAATAAACAGTAACAGTGATACCACCTTTATATGGACATGGAGAAAGTGAGGTAAGTAAACACAAGCAAACCACAAACATTCTGGGGACAGAAGGCGCTATAGCATACTTTTATTGGATTACACTGACATAGTCAATTATTCATAAAGTCTTAGCAAGTATACAATTAAAAAGAGACTGAAATAAAAATCTAAAAGCAAGATACTCCATGCATGTAATTTTCTAAAACGATAACTGATACAACTATGCCTCACTTGGGCTAAAGTTCCATTTATTTAAATCCAGTAGGATTTGCAATGAGACTACAGGTTCTTATCTAATTGATAATACTTTTGCTATTTTTACTACGTTGCTTCATAACCATTAGCAGATGCCATTTTTTTCCAGTATTACATTGTACTATTATTTTTATTATGACATATCTCAGTAACCTTTTCATGCAGCTCTAAATTGGATTTTGTGATACTTTCAGAGACTTACTGCCTCCAAGAAAAATGACCACAGAAACTGTCACAATTAATAAGCCTATTTTGCACATTGTCTCCAAACCTCCAAGCTATTCCTTAAACAAAGGTTAAAAATAAACACTCTCAGAGGCTACAGGAAGGAGGCAGCACTTTTAGCAGCCTTCATTTCTGACCTACTAATAGGAAATAAGACAAAAGCGAAAGGAGAAATCTCACTTTAAGACACCGGCCATCAGCAGCCTACATGCCTGAAGCAAAGCACATTATTTCGCTTTGGATAATCTAGCCTTTGTTTCAGCCCCATGCAACTCACCTATGACTGAAAGACCCAACTACAGGAAGTCCCTCTGGACCAGCACAGAGACATTTCTGATAGCACTTGAGAAAACAGAAAGCACTATGCAGAAGAAGATATGTTCATATAACTAGCCAGTTACACAGCAGGCTTGTGAGCTGTGAACAAATGTTACTGGTAACGTTACATAAGCTGACTTCAAAAACCTAAATAACATTACACTTAAAAACAACAAATCCAGTTATCTTTTGGCAACATGCTTGGATTTAAAGCTACAACAGACAACACAGCAGCATGTATTTCTTGAAGTGACTACAGGTTGTTAACTCAAGTTGTTTCTTTTCAAGCAACCCTGATTTTCAACAAGTGCTGAGCATCCACCATGCAAAAATCAAAACCCATGGCCCAAGCTCTAAAAAGTTTTTGGTCATTTTTAGAAGAATTCAGGTTGCCAAGCCTGTTCACAAAATTGCATTCAACACATCCATCTCCACAGCTTCTCAAGGCCAAGTTCCACTCAAACTAGCTAGCATAGCCAAAAAGATACAGCTGCTAATTTTTTCCAACCAGCACCAGGCATGTCAATCCACATTATTTCACAAAATGGGCATTTAGGATGGGGTTTGTGCAAATTACTAAGTTATCTCTGGACTTGAGCACTGAAACCTTGTGCTTCTGCTGTCTTCTTTCTCTAATCCATCAACACTGCAAGAAATCTGTGTTACATACTGCAAATGGTCAGAAGACATCAAATCTCCTTTGTACCACATGGAAATAATTTGCTATTTGGAAACTGGTTCTCCACCAAAGTGACAGAAAAAAAATCTCATCTTTTATTATTTGGATCAGTAACTAACATATTTGCTAACGGCTTAGCAATAAAATACAGCTCTAGGGACTGCCTCTTCCACCTACAATGGAGAAGTGTTCAGTGAGTCTGCTTCCTGATATCAGTAGTCTCATCCATATAAGGAAAATAAGAGACAGTTGACAATATACAAAAGGGCTGGAGCCACTCTTATCTTCTCCCCCTTCCTCCCAGCATGTGGGGTTTTTTTTTCCCCTCTTGGAAAAGACAAGCTTTCAGATTCAAAAAGAAGTCACGTTTTCATTCCAAGCCCCTACAGCAGATGGAAAGTGCAATGGCCTAGTCACCAAGAGGCTTAAATACAAAAGCTGAGACCCAAGAAGACACAGAGTTGAAATAGGCTTGAGCACTGCAACAAGCTATGAAGCAAGCTGCTCAGAGCAGCGAGCCAAAAATGCAACATGAAGAGCTGGATAGCAGCATGCTGAGGCACCAGCAGGAAACAGCCCCCAGGACCTTGTCCAGAGTTCTCACCAGGGGCAGGAGGGGGAAGATCAAAAGGTGGTATCCGTAGTCAACTGGATCAACTTAACTCCAGAACTGCAACTGATAGGCCAAGGACCAAAGTACCAGTACCAAGGACCAGTCTCATATTTTCACTATAGGATGACCAAATTTCTCTGCCAGCATGCAGGCTTAGGCACTGTTTGATTGATTAGCACAGAGATAACCAGAGACCGGGCCAAATATAATAGCACAAGGATGCTAACACAAGTTTGGGCTGCCAAAATGCAGCAGAGCTAGACCAAAGGAGAAGGATCCATTCCCCTTGCCAAGAGGTCCCAGGTCCCCAAAACACACTGTATGTAACCCATCTAATGAGCTAGCATCATCTCAAAATGCCAAGGCTGCTTGGAGAGTCACAAAGCTGCCCAACAGCCTTGGCTCCCTGTTTGGATACTTTGAAGGACAACAGTTTATTTGATGAATTCTGACCTACCCAAACTTCTTCTAAGGCCAGTGGACACACTGACATAGATAAGTTATGGCAGTCAGGTAGTAGCAAGTAGAAGCATCTGGAGCTTGTCTAGAAATGCTCAGGACCACTATGAAGGGTGGGATACGTGCCTGAGACTTTTGTGAGAAAACGTTGTATCTATTTGCAATCTGCCAAGTTGGAAAAGCACAGATACCCTCAGCACATGGACTTAAATAATCTATTTTGCTAGTATGGTGTTATTTCAGATAGTGGGCTGAATCCTGACTCCAAGTGATTCCACAAAATATTCACATTTTAGGGCTATGAGCAACAAGAGAATTTTTTCAAGCAGTGCATCAATTAACAGCTAAAGAATAAAAAAAAGGAAAGGAAAAAAGAGAGAAGAAACAGTTGAGACCTTTTCTGCTAGAAGAGTGGACTGAGAAGGAATTGAAAATTGCGAGCTACAACTTGATATAATTACCACTGCTACTCGAGGCTCACAGCTGCTGCCCAAAATGTTCCAGAAATTTCTGAAAGCTTTGAGACTGCTGCCAAAGCAAATGCCATACACTGCAAGGCTCGAGAGCGGATTTCTAGGCAGGATACCTATCATTACAAGGGAATTCAGAGCAGCTTGAGGTTTTTTTGTTAATCTCTTTGTTTAGATCTGAATTCCAAGGTACAAAAGAAAAAGCTTTTGGCACAATTTGACTGAAGAAAATATTTCTGTGCATGTATTTGAGAAAGTTTTTGCCCAGTTATAGTTACTTAGCTATTGCAGAAAAAGTTTTCTTCTGATTGCCAGAGGATGCTTTGCTTACAGTAAAATAAGCCTTTTTTTCTCTTCTGCTGAGCTATCAAATCACTTCTTTCAGTTAATTCCCCTATGTTCCCAAGAGATAAAAATCTCATTACCTGAAAAGCATACTGAAGTTAGACCAAGTCAGAATCATTGCACTAAAGTTTTGTACAACCAGCTGACTTGTCAAAGCTAATGAATGAGTGGGCATCTTACCCAAATGAGAGCCTATGGAAGTTATCTTTCTTGAGATACAAAAGCCACGGAATTCTTTTTTGAATTCAAGTTTTCAGGGTGAAGAAAGACTGATTTTTTTTTTTTTTTTTTTTTTTACTCCATGGAAATATGGATTTAAAGCTAAGAAAATAAATATATATTAGCTGAACTGACAAAGTATGAAGACAAGGTAAACATTGCTATGGCTATGTTTGAGGAAATACAGATGAACAGTTTTTGAAAACATGTCCACACATACTGAAGATGATTTTTTAGTAGGTAACAGAGGAAAATCAAGAGCATGAGCATAATCTTTTAAATAAACTACCAGTGTTCTCTTAAATATGTTAATCTCTTTATCCTGGGATGATCGACTCCTTAACCTTTAGCACTTGAGTTTATTTAACTCAAGATACAATAATTATTTCATTAACAGAAAACACTCATGTTGCAACTTACAATTATTAAAATGCTTTTAGTCCTAAGCACACACACAAGGAAGAATGTGAGCTGCAGTCATGGGAGGGGGGGGGAGAAGAAAAAAGTGAACCACATTTCCAGCTCTCACACACACATCCATAGAGATGTCATGCATCTCAATAAAGCTTCATTAACTTCAGTAGAGCTACACAGATGACAACAGTTGTGGGTCTGGCCCAACATCTTAAATATATAACAATAAAAAAAGAAGACATTAAACTAAAATTCTATTATTAGGAGTTTACATGCTGCTACATGCATGCTTGCAAGTATAAAATAGTAGTTTTATTACATTTGATGAAAGGTAGCACAGTACTCGGCTTCCATACATATCCCCAAACAAGTTCACTGGCAATTGGCTAATCTAAGGAACTGAAATTTTGCCAAGAAGTAAATTTTGCCCTAATACAATACCTCATACCTCATCCATCTTACTATGACCATAGTTCTGAATTGCTAAATAGTAGTGAGAAGTGCTCTCTAATTTAGAAAACCTGCAGCATTTTTAAAAAGGAAAATAAAAGTTATAAGTTAAGCTTTTGTAGCATATGGTTCCTGTTTACAGTTCTTCAGCCTTCCTGGACCCATTTACAAGAACCATAATGAGGTTAAAATGTTTAAGCAGAAAACAAACAAATAAGCGTTGCCCAGACAGGCACTGTTCTGCTTTGTTTTACTCTTAGGTTACTCCTTCATTCGAAACCTAACCTGATATTGGGAACTGCACAATTTTATGATGAAATTAGGGAAATGCATGCTCTGGGAGCCATACAAATCCAAACATAGCCACTGTCTGTTAGTTCATGTAATTTCTATGAGCTTCTCAAAGGGTTGATTGAAAAGGAAAGACAGGTTTCCACTGTGACAGAACTAAAGGAGGAACCAAGGAGACAGTTTTACTTCTACAGCCTTGCTGATTGCTGCGAAGGACAAGAGAAGTTCTCCTAGCACAATGCAACTCCTGCGCTCATGGGAGTTCTGCAGCGCGAGTTGTACACCAACATGTCCTCGTGGTACGTGGGCACTACGCAGGGATTTTTAAAAAGAGAGTTTTAAATGTCTTAGCCCAAAAAACAGTAGCTGGAAATAAGACTCAGGGTAAGGAACTGCAGCTTTACCTGGGTGTGTGAGAGGAGAGGTTGAACAACTAATTTATGCCTTCATATGTTTGTCTTTAAGAGTTAGCTAAAAAATAAGTTATATATGCCAGATACTCATAACAGTCTGTTTAATTAGACCTTCAAAGCAGGTTACTGATGTGTGCATTGGAGCTTGATTATTGACAAATAAATAATTACTGGATTACCTGTTGAAAACAGGTTGGAATCCTGCCCATTACTTTATCAAATACCTGAAAACTGACAGTCCTATACACTGTTACACCTGAAGCAGGAAACAATGTCTGCCCTGCAACTTCCAGAGATGAGAACAGCATTAGATTATTTTTTTCTCTAAGAAAAATAAAGTGAAAATATAGACACAAGCTTCTTATTTCACAGGTGGTTTGAGCTAGAAAGTTTCACACTAGGTCTCAATGTATCTTAGAAACTCTCATTCCCTTTTAAGTTGACACTATCCATAAAAACCACCTAAATAAAAAATGTAATTTGAAGACAAAAGAGTAATTTCTTACATCTTGCTGATATAAGTGAGTGCAGTTTGTACTTCCTAAACTACTTTTGAAAATTACTTCAAAAATCAATTCAATTATTTTACTTTCATTATGTCATTAATTATGAGAAAAAGATTAACGATTTTTGAAGCTTCCAAGTAATTCAGTTAAGATTTTCCTTTGAAGAGCTATTGAAATAAGCCTCTTATTTGCTTTTCACAAGTGCTTAAGTGTTTTTGTAATGTGCTGCTTTTTTTCTGTGCATTTTAAAGTAAGTTTGAGTTTAAAGTGAGAAGTAAATATGAAGACATTGAAAAATCTGGAAAATATAGAGAGAAGAGAGAAAAGATTTATTTGATGGTGAAATATTTTTTTTAAACAAGCAATACCACAACTGATATCGCAAAGTCATATCCATAAATGCATTTAGTTACATGAGAGTTAAGGCTACAGAGATTTGCAAGCATTTTATTTATAAAACGTGCTATGCAGCTACAAGTGCATGACTACAAAGAGTATGCATTGCAATTGGAGTTGCTAACATAATTCACGTTGTGAACCTTGACCCTTGAGTGTGAGTATTGGTTCAGAAAACAGTTCATCAGGTCATAAATAATTGGAGGGACATTTAATTCTATGTGGAATAATATTAATTACATTCCTTAGAGAAGTACTGTTGCAGATGTTAATATCAGCAAATCAGCTACAGAGCACTCTAAATATTTTGAAGGAAATGAAAAAAAAATCTGCCAGTTCTAGCATGTACAGTTTGTTTATTTTATGACAGAAGATGGCTTTAAATCAGAACTAGAATGAAACCCCCCACAAATTCCAGAACCTTCCAAAGTTTTGCTAATTTGCCTAAGAAATCATGAGCTAAGTGTAAATTTGGATTTTAATACTGCCTTGATGCCGAATGTCAAGGAGTTAGAATATTCGAGTTTATGTTTCTGTAGCCCATCTCTAGCTTTCACACTCAGTCCTGTAAGTGCTTACACTGCAGAAAGGACTGGTTCAAAAAAAATAGTGTTAACAGTTTCGTGTTTCAGTACAAGGCTTTTTGTGCATGTAATTCCCCCTCCCCTTTTTTTTAAATCATGTGGGTTATACCTTGCACAATTAAAAAAGCATTATAGAGTAAGATCTCTCAAACTATACAGCATCATTAGATCCATAAATCAAATTTCACAAATCTAAATAAACAAAAAAAAAATAACAATATTTCCAATCACTCCTAATAATTTTATACATCCAGATATTTACTTCTTAGAATATTTAGTTAGGCATAACATTTTCTAATGTGTGCCTTCTTTTCAGCAGCATGTTTCATAAACATTGATAGCTGTATATGTTTTCTCTCTCAAGATTAATTTTTGAGCATATCTGATTTGAAGAGATACAGTTGTTTTCAAAAGAGCAGGTAGTGAAAAAGACAAAAGCTCCTCTTGGTTGGGGTTTTGCTTATTTAAAACAAACAAAAGCAAAGGGGGTTCCAGGGAGGGGGAAATGCTGTTAGAATAATTGCTTTGTACAGTATTCGGTATTCAGATAATTATTAGTTTGAGATGTATTGCACTTACAAAAGTATGAGATGTCCTACAGTAAGCTTCTGAATGAGAATTTCAGGCCTAAACCCTTTAAACGCTGCCATTTAAGACAAATTGACAAATGCGCAAATATTAAAAAGCTGCACCGAAAAAGGGGGAGAGAGAGAGATCACTGCTATGAAATGCACATGCACACAGCCCTTATGTATCTTGAGTGGAAAGAGTTTGAAACATGCCTAGATTATGCAGACCCATGTATTTGGTCAGAGAGAGGACTCCCTCTCCTAACTGTTGCTATGGTTTTCAGAAGCTCTGTCTTATAATTGAATAAGCAAAGAAGAGGCACTTGATATTAATATAGCCACTGAATGCCTGACCTGACAATTTGTCACCATTACTGAGAAACTGTTTTCCTCCTACGGACTAGCAAATGGGAATTTTTGGATTGGCCTCAATGACTAAAGGCACTAGATATGTGCAGATGAGCAATATCAGGTTTGAATTATCTTCTTGCTTCTCCTGCTGGTTACTTTCCCTCATAGCACATGCACTGACTTGCAACATTAGGCTGCATTTTACAATAATCTCAAACCTCACATCAGTAAAGGAGCAGGGCACAGTAGCAAACCCTCCCCACCTCTCCCCGCTGAGGAAAACAGAGCTCCATAAGAATGTGTTTGCATTATCCATTCCCTCCAGTTACGCAACTGTTCAGGTTACTCCCAGTGTGAAGTTTTAAATGAGGAAGTGTGAAACCAATACAAGGAAATTTTCAACCTGACCTGTAATATGCAGCAACTCCAGCACAGACAGGTACAACGTAAACGGGTCCACTAGTGGCCTCCGCCCTAAATTGCAAAAATGGCACCACATCTCGAGGTGAAAAACAGTTCATCTCACACAACAGCTCCGTTAACTGACTTCATTGAATAGAGATTGCCAATTGTCTTAAACTGTGCCAAGCCACACATGATGGCTTTGGGACAACTTCTAGATATGGTAAAGACCAAGTTCTGGCCAAACTATATTTACAGCAAAATTGCAGCAATTTTGTTCTGCATCACATTCTGAAATTTCATGTAATGAGACATATAAAATAGAAAGCCTGAAAACCATGAAGAAACTACCCAGATTTTTATCCTCAACTACTATCAGCAACCCAGCTCAGGAAAGTATTTAGATTGAAGTGCATACTTAATTAACTGTTTTCCTAAAATGAAACCACACTGCTGAAAATGCCATAATGGAACACATGGCAGCACACAGATTTGGTGGGGAAGAGCATAATTCAGTTTCTACTTTGCTCACTTGACCAAAAAGCAGTGTTCCTGTGGCACATTCACTCACCTTGTCTGAACAACCTGAATTCCCCTGCAAGCATTCCCTATTCACTGCTCTTTACACAATGTAACAGTGACCATGCAAGTAAAAACCTTTTCTAAAAAAGAAGATAAAAATACAGTTTTCAGTTAAATAGGCACTGGATCTAAAATCTCTTAGGTTTCCAGTATCAAAACATTTTTAAATTCTCAGCAGGAATTAAAACAACGGAAGAAAGCACAAACAAGGCAGAAATCCTCTTCCCCCCAATATCCTCTTTCAATAAACAGAACTCAACAGTTCTATCTGAGGACAAAAATCCATGTATAGTTCTAGCTAGTGCATAGGAATAGCTTTTTCTTCCCACTTTTTGGAAAACACTATATAAACAGGAGATACGCTACATCAACCGAATCACCTTAATTTACACAGTTGCAGTTTTCTTCAAATAACTCTGACAAACGCCTGTGGCAGGATTTCCCCACACAAACACCATGCTTGTTGTTCCCCAGCACACCACACTTATTCATACCCTCCAATTCCATTCTTCATTACCATTTCCATCAATTTGCCTTCCACAGTTGTCACAGCCTTACTAGTGAATAGCTTACTGACTCTCCTCTAGAATATGTTTTTAAAGCTGTTGTGATATTTAACACCTTTGAGTCCTCAGCTACTAATGTAGTTTAACAAAAACATTCCAAGCAACATAAGCAAGATAATGGTTTTGTTAAGGATTTCCTTAAAAAATTCTGGGAAAAAAGTTTTCAGCTGTGTATCACACAAAAACAAAATTAAACAAACCAGCTCTGGGAAATTCAACAACACCTATCACTAAAACTACATTGGAAATCTCACTTAGGCTGAGCCTAAATCATTTGTGCCCCATTTATTAAAAAGAAAAAACAAAATGAGAAAATCCCTACCTCTAACAATAAAACAAGAACAAAAAAAGACAAAACAGCACTGACTACAAATATTTGTGGTAAAGTTACCACATTCCAAACCAATTTTACTGTAAGATTAAAGTGTAAACCCAGAAGCCTAAATTTTATCTGAAACTTAAAGAAGTAGTGACCACAGTAGCCTTGAACTCACCATAAAGAAAAACACCCCACTTCCTGAAACAGAGCAAACAGAGGAAAGTTTATCTGATCCCTGAATTTATCTAATCTTTTAGCAGCAGGTGAGATTCATCTCTAAATCATGAGGCCTGTTAAGGGGCAAACCTCTTCGCCAGTCCCCAACTGATGACCAGAGCTAGGGTACAGGCTTAATAAACCCATTTATTACATTCAGAGGTTTTTAAATAAGACCCCCCGTTTTAATAACAAATCTAGTATCCTACTTTGCATGGGTAATAAATTACTTCTAAATATAATATGTTGGTGGTTTACTGAAAGTTCATATATCAGTAAGCCAGCCAGGATTGATTTAAATTACAAAAGTTAACATCACATACATTATTAAGCCACTAAAAAGTCAGTTATCCTTGTTAAAAACTTGTCCAGATTAAAATAGATTCCTTCCATAATCTAGTCACTGAGATACAATGCTCAAAAGCATAGTGGTAACAGTCATATATAATATACTTTACATAAGCATATTGTCATCTACTATTTAGACTGAACTGAACTTTTATTAAACTTTCTTCAATCTGTCTCATACAGTATCAAATTCACAGAGACTGTCCCATTTCTCAGCAACTGAAGAAGCAACAAACTCCAAGGGGCATTTTCCACTGTTTCTGTTCATCCTCTTGCCCTTTTCCCAGCGGTCTTACCATCACATACAGCTATATGCCTTATGTGTAGTCACGGGGCTAAAAGGTCAAGGCTGACAAGCCCAGTAAAGCTGTCATAGAGAAGCTAAAAATAAAAGCAGACCCCAGACATGAGAGGAAAGACTGTGAAGCTTCTGTATTACATTAGCTACAGACACAATCATTGCTTTTATCAGCTGAGTTGCATCCCTTCCTATCACAAAAGGAACTAATTATGATCACTACTGCAACATCATTAGTCAGGCTGTGACTGCAGGGATCTGTGAATCCCAGGCATATAAAAAGAGAAAGTCAACTAGGATCCAGTGCCTATAAGTTAGAGGGGGGGAAAAAAGCAAACACAAGGAAACTTTAGCACTTGACACACCCTGAGGATATCAACATATGTATCTTTTCACCAACACTTCTCCAAGCAGAAACTTAGAAGAAAATTCCAGGGCAGGAATCTTAAAATTAAGAGCCATGTGTTAAGAAATACCATCTTACTCAACTGGCTAAAGAGACCAAAACAAGTTGCAGTTGCGGTCATACACCAAGCAGCTGTTATTTGCATGAAGAACACTCCCTAGCACTCTTCCATCAGGAAGCAGTTGCTCTCTGTGCAAGAAGCTCTTCTCACCTTTGAACAGCACATGGGAGACAACTAAACTGTCCCTCCAGTTCCGTACTGCTAAAAAGGGTCAGGGATTAGATAATAAAAACCATCAGCAATCCCCGACAGCCAGCAGCATGGGACCAAAAAATTCCTTTCTTATAGAGCTGTATCATTGCCATTTCCAAAAGTGGGCAATTACAGTAAAATCTGCAAAAATAGGGGTGGTAGCTTCAAGGAAGTTAGCTACTGAAAGTTATAGTGAATCACCTCCACAGAGCAAACATAAGGAATCAAGGGAGAAAAAAACAAACTGAATAAGGACTGGCAAAGGCCCCTCTTCAAGAAATGCTTCCTCCAAATTTAACAACCAAGTCACTGCCTCGGAGGAAGGAGAATAGGACTACCTTTCTAACACCAGGACTGTCACCAAGAGACTCAGTACTGCTGAAGAATGATACTTACAAACCATGCAAAAACAATGTGGCAACCTTGCAAGTAATGCTATAGTGAAATCCAGCACCCCTAAAATGGTTTTGGGACTTGGGACTGAACACGATACTGAACTGCCTTTTGTCTCCTCTCACTCCTTCAAACACAGGCTGAGAATCAGGTTCAGCCTTCACAGTGGATAAACTACTACACACCGCTCACTCACAAGCAGTCCACGCTTGCTTATTAACATGTTGCCCTATCTAAGCCAGGCTCAAGCACGAGTCAGATGCACATGAATGGACACGGCTGGTACAACTGAAGGAGGACCTGTAGTACTTAACTGCATTAATGATCAAGAATTACAAGAGCAGAAGGAAATAATTTTAAATCAGTATCTAAAAAAACATTAAGGTACTTAACAAAACAAACACCCTCCCAGAGAGTGAGCGACTTTTATTATACTGCACAAAACTTCTGTAAAGGCCCTGAGCGGTTAGGGGTTACAGTGCTAAATAGGTAACCCAAGTCCTAATAATTCATAAAAAATTACCATCCTCTCTTGAAAATGAGGACTGAGTAAGTAAACCTCATCTTACAGGTAATTCTGTCAGATGTGATTACATTATCCAATGTTACATTTAACAGAAGCTTTACTTCATCATTTAAAAAGGGAATGATGTTGACAATGACAAAATACTAGTTCACATTTTTCACCACACATTATGAAACCAATTTTGTCGGCTTATTTTTTCCAAAAATATAGTGAAAATTTACACTATGTTTTCTCAGTTCTCCACAGACAGCAATGAAGGAACAAAGTGTATCAGCTTCCTTGTATTTCAGTCTACTTCAGTCAAAGGAATTCCCAACAAACCTTTAAATCAGGGAACTCTGTTTTCTCTAGAGGACCATCTAACAGAAAGATGCTGATCATCCAAACACATATAAAACACGTAGCCAGTGACTGCCTGAATGCCTTAAGATTATGAATGTTTCAGTCTGATAAAATAATTCACAATTCCCAAAAGCTGCCTCTACTTCCCCTTAACTACTCTTAAGGACTTGATTTGGACTTTCATGGAAATTTTACCATTGAACTTGTTGCATGAATCAGCCAAGAAGATAAACTCAATATTGGGGGGGTTTTCTGCTATTTTTTCAAGTTAAAGGTTAATGAATAGCTTCAGCATAAAGCACAGGCCAGCTGCTTTGTGATATCATTCACCCAACTCCTTGGCACAATGAAATACACGTTTCTGATCCAACTTAATCTGCAATTGCTGACAGCTAAAAATTTACTATCTAAATATTTTTACTCATAAAAGAATTTATTAGTACCTCTATCAGAGTATTTGTGCGTATATACTTTAGCCCATATGGTTATAATGTGAAATTCCTTTTGAGTACACGGAATAATTACTGAAAGAGATCTAATTTTATCATAAATAAATGAAATTAATCCTTCTAGATTCTGCCCAGCTGACCGTCAGTTTCATGTTTTGACTAGTAAAGCTCCAAGGCTTTGCAAGGCTTAGTTTCTTTGGTAAGGAAGGACTCCACAGCTGATCTTGCATCGTTTAACTATAGACTCCAAGATCCTAATGCTGAATATCCACACACACAACATGCACTAACCCGTTTTACTAAATAAAGGGTAACACTTGCTAAAATGCTACAAATCAAAATCAAGCTTTAGAAATTATTTTACAATGAGAACTATGTCACAGAAGAAAACAAATATTTTCAAAGTGTGTATTCTGGGTTTAACAACATCTCTGTTCTTACCTGGAAGTACAAACTACCCATCTTTCACCTAGGTGTTTCTATACTTACCCTGATAGCCACCACTGCAACATGTGAATACGTCGCACATGAGACTTTTCGTAACCACATAAGCTCTGGCAGACTCCATGGTCTTGGACAGCCTTGCTGCACTAGACTGTCTTATTCTTTCACAGTTGTAAATTTCATTATATGTAAGCATAGGCATATAGTGCCATTTTAGATATCCTGGAACATTTAAGAGACATGAGGCTGTGAGATGCAACACAAACCTCCCAGAAACTTGAACCTGTCTGGAGCAGCAGCACGAATCAACAATCCAGACAGGGACTACTCTGTTAGCAGACACAGTCGTGGGAACTTGCTATATTACAGGACACTACCTATCACCCAACTTCAAAACACTGGGCAAAATACTGCCTCTCTGCTTCACAGAGCAATCCAAATATTTTTAGGATAAGAAGAAATTACTATTTCTTTAACAGGTGTGAATTATGCAAAACTGCTGGAGCCCTGGGAAGTTTTGAGCATCCCTTTGACACTGAGGAGCTCTCAGGTAAAGCAGCACTTTGTTTTTCACAAACTGAGAGCAGGCCCAGTTTACCTTGTAAAAAACAAGCTTCTCTACTGGCTTCACATTAGAAGCATTTTCCTAGAATTATTATTATTACACAGTAGCTAACACAGCAAATCAATTACGGAAAACAACTGAAAACCATTGTGGAAGTTAATGCCTGTTATTTCTATACCAGTAACAAACTTGATTTCTGTCTACCCGACCAATTTGATTACAGAGGCCATTCCAAGCCCAGTAAAGAAAGGCGCTGAATAAAAAAGGGGCTGATCTTAGGAAACAAGCCATTATTTATTTAAGCTTTGGTGATGATCACTATATGGGGTGCTAACATTTTTGTAGAACTGCTGTGAACCACTTCATGCTTTTTGAACTCTTGGGAGCCTATACTTGAAACATACACTACAGATTCTTGATGTTGGAGAGACGGTCAGATTTTCCTCAAGACTGGGGGTTTTCTACGAAGCGGGCAGTTTGAGGAGAGTAGAGGACCCAGCAAAACCTGTGAGTGGGGGAGGAATACATTTTTCCAGTGCAGAGCCACAGCAAGGCAGTTGGCATGCTACCTGAGGGCATGGAGATGAGCAGGAGCACACCAGGAGATCCTGGAGGCCAGGTTTCTCTAAAGCCACTGCTGCACATTCAAGCTGCATTCTCTTGATGGGCAAAATTTGCTAGCGCTCTAGTTAACTCTGCTGCTTCTCCAAGCCTTTTATCTCTGCTTTCCATATTTGTGGGCTAAACGTCTACATTTCTTTGGCAGACCATTTTCAATACTCCCATGTGTACTGTAAACAGAACTGGACAGCTGCAGTATCATTAGCAATTTTCCTGTTTTCTTTAAAGTCACCATGATCCATTTTCATTTGGTTTTTCAGGAAAATAAAGAAGGCTTTAAAAAGGAGCTCCAAAACCTAATGCACCACAATGAGCATGTGGGTGGGTTGGCGGGAAAAATAAAGGGGGGTAAGGAGGGGACTCAATTGCTTCCTGTGGTTAAGATGTTAAAATCCATTCCAGAAGAGTCTGGCTTAATACTGTGGGTTTCGTTGGTATCTTATTTATGAACATCGGAAATAAACTTGCATGTGTGTCCCACTTTCAGTAGAAAGCACGTGTTAAACAGATGGAACTTGGTCATATTTCCATCAAGTACAATTGAAGACTCATATTGAAGATGCTGCCAGATGCCACAAAAACTAAACAGTTTCCAGAAGAACAGAATTTGCTGTTGCAGTGACAGCACTTTCCAACAAAATAACAGGCTATGCTAACAAAGTGAAGGAATTTGACATCCACAGAGATATTTCTCTTACTCAAGTCATTTATAACTTCTTTTTATAATCAAACATCCATTTATTCCAACTAATTTACGGCAGATATATTAATAACTGGGTATACACTAAGCCAGCTTTAAGGCTTCTTTAAACAATTCCACAAATTCTTTCTTTCAGGAACAGTGAGAAATAGAATATACTCAAACTCGGATGGTCTGACATTCACAATGACTACACTGTATTGTATACCTGTTATCTGGGCGCATCAGCCAGCGTTACTGTCAAGAGTCAGATATTTCTCGTCTGGCCTTATGATGCAACAAACACCTTAATCTTGGCTTTTTTCATTTCTCATTCTTGATTGGATATTGTCTCATGGTTTTGTATGTTGTTCATATCTTTCCTCATTCATACTACCCAACACCAATGAAAACAGTCAAATATAATGCACTTTGCATGGAAAAGGAAGAATGTAACTATTTCTTATAAATACCAACAGAATAAAATCAACCCCCACTGAAAGGCGCTGGAGAAAACCAAGGTTATTTCTTAATTCTAAATGCTTCATGTGATAAAATGCAATGGGATATTAATGAGAGCTGTAAAAAAACAACAGTGGAAGGAACATTTTGTAGCACAAATATAAGTCCATGATAGCAAATCATATTACTGAAGAGAAAAAAAAGCAGCCTACTGCTTATGAAAGGGAAAAAAGCACATTCTTCCATGTTCCTGCATAACCATACATAGGTATGTTGTCAGGTCACCATTGTCCTCACTAAGGTGCTTGGGCAGGGGATAAGCCTGACTTAAAGCACCTGGCTTGCAGCAAGGCAGACTTTGCTTGCATCATCTTCTGAGTAAAAGCATCCTTCTCTGCTAGAATCCAACTTTCTAAAAGTACTGTAAATACCACTTCATTAAGGTTTTTGACAGAGACGAAAATGGATGGAGGATACAACTGGAGGCAAGAATATAACACCATGATACGAGAAGGAGTCATTTACCATTACAATCGGCAGATATTATTATATATATATATATATATCGGCATTAGCCTTTTATTCCACATCTTGTAAATTTTATATTCTACTACTATTTAAGATTGTAAAACCATCTGGAGTGAGGGAGGTAAGTGGATCTTTATAAGCATATGAAACAGCACAGTAACCCTATTAATTAACATGACCCTAGTGAGTACTGGATGAGTGTTGAAGGACCCTGATAGCCTCCACGCTTCCTCTCTCCATATAAAACCCACTGACAAGTTAGCAATGGTCAAGAATATTTCAGTGCACTGCCAAACTAGGAAGCATATGCCTCGAAGATGTACTTCAAAGCCTGGTACATGGGTATGGTTGGAATTGCTTATCAAAAAGATGAAGAGGTGACGGAGTTATAAATATCTTCATGTGGAGAAAATACCGGATATTAGCAAGCTCTTTAATTTAGCAGGGAAGAACCTAGCCAAAACCAATGGCTAGCAGCTGAAGCCAGACAAAGCCAAGAGCGTTTCAACAGTACAGCATAACATCTCACCAAAGCTATTCACATCGCTTCCATTTATGAATTTAGACACAGAGCCCAGTTGTTGTAAGGCAGTGTATTTATCTATGTTTTTAAAAGGTAAATAGAAGTTTTCCCATCAAAAAAACTCAAAATTTCTTCTATGAAGGATAAGGTTCAAATGCACCAAGACAGCAGATGCCTGATCCTCAGAAGACTCCGAGTATTCTTCACCAACAGAGAAAAGAATTCCTGAATTTATCAAGTGGAAAGAGATTCAACTTCTCCTGGCTTAATGAAAATGTCATTCCATTACAGTCATCAGTATGGAGTTCATACGACATTTGGTACAACAACCACCGACACTCTTTCTGATAAAAACAATTATCACATAACAGCATTGATATTAAATGACAAATTACTCAGGCTAATGAGTGAATAAGAATTATTATTTTTACTAAAGCAGGTGTGAATCCAAATTTATGTTTGTCAGCCTTTACAATACTAGTACCCTCCAGGCTGTGAATGCAACTAAAAACTTTAAAAAGCAACTTGTTGAATCACTGAAAAAGCAAAATGCATTCCTAATACAACAAGAGGTAAATGTTAAAAACACACATGTCCAAACATCCCTCAGTCTTACAGCTTATCTATAAGTCAGCTCTCCCTTATTCTGCTAGAGTCACATACTGAGTTTTCTGTAGAACCAAACAGAAGGAAATCACGTATCAAGTCTAATTACCAAAACAACAACTTTATGAAAAGGAGGTCTACATGAAAATAAACCTGTTTATTTTGTCATCGTTTTGTTTACAATTCTAGCTGAAATGTTTCAGGAAAAAAGAAAAAGCCTTTTTAATATACTTTCTGTGGGACTCTTCCATGCAGAAAGAGTGGCAAAAGGCCCTATTTCCTTCATGATTTTTTTTTTTTTTTTTTTTTTTTACTTAATTATTTCCTCCTAGTAAAAGAATGGGAAAAAGTTAAAAAGGCGAAGTAACACTTTATGGTGTGTTATTTTTCACTTTTTAAAAGTAACTTTTCACCTTTAAGTGCTAACTGAACACTTGAAAGCTAAATGAATACATCCACCTCATGGCACTTACAGCACAACAAAGTGGACTGCTATTAAAAAAGTAAGACTCCTGTGGCAGTCATGAAGGAAAAGCAGTCATCTTGAGTAACCTGAATTGTATGTTGGGAAATCCTCACAAATAGGGCACAAATAGTTGAGCGAGGACTTTTCCTAAGTGTGTAAGGGTAAACATTGAAATCCAAACCACTGTCACTTGGAAACAATCAAAGATTTCTTGAAAATTTAAAATGATGTTTATAGAGATTCAGAATCAGGGAGAGATTTTATCGCAACCTGAAAGCAGGTGATCCAGTCATCTGCTCCTATCAGATTAAAATGGGGGGGGGGGGGGGGGGGGGGCGGCGCAGGGCAGGGCAGGGCAGAGCAACACTAGACTCTCATGTTTATGTGGCTTGTTTGGTGCTTTCTCCCCTCATTTCATTGCAAGATATCTCTGCTTCCATCTTACTTCCATCTCATGGACATACCTCCCAAAACAATGAATTCAGGAGGAGCACTCAGAGGAACACCCAGGTCTGGCCCACAAAGGAGGAGTTTGCCAAAAGTGCTTGATTTCGGAACGGCCTGTGCACAAGGACGCTGACTGGCATCCTGGGCACCTAAGACTGAGTTATTACGTACTGGTGCCTTCTCCAACAGACTGAACATCACGCTCCACGTACACGAGTAGTGCATGGACGGAATTTTATACCAGTCACACCAGGAAACCAGTGTGAAAGTGCATAGAGCACCTAGATGGTCCAAGCCCTGAGATGATGTCTATAATTAAAATAACCTCATCATCATGTTGATTTTTCCTAGATTTAACAGTCCCTCTTGTTCTGGAAGATCAAGTTATTTCCTAAGAGTGCAAGTATAGCAGAACACATACCATTGCAGGTATCATTCTGCCATTAAAACTGAACTTGGAAAAAGCACATAGAACATCTTAATTTAGCTTTATATAAAAATTGTCTTATATGTTATGCTATAGCCTGCTTAGAAAAACCAGGCCAAACCCACTAACACAAATGCTTTAAACAAGGTATCAAGTGTTAGGTGTTCTGGTCATAAAATAAGACTTCTTGGTAGAGAGGAACTGTGGCTTTTGATCAGAGCTGAAATCTATTAAAAGCAAATGTTAGAATGGGAATAAAAATTTAATACTTTTACATTGCCTTTAAGCTTCTATGAAGGAAAGAGTGAAATCTCTGATTAAGTGAAGCCATTTGGGGGATTACACTGCAACACTGAGTGGCTATAGTTACACACAGTATACTGTATCTATCTAGCTTTGGAGATCTGCCACCACAAGAATTCAAATCCAAGCCACCTGGCTATAAAGTGCAAGAGCAAACCTCTTGAAATTCAAATATTTAATCTTTGTTTCCTAATAAATACAACATAAGTGCTTAAGGAATGTGCAACCATCATTTTGTCTCTGTGAAATCTTTGGATAAGATTTGATTTTCTGATGTTTCCAGGTAGTGTGATCACCTTCCAAGGATTCCAGATGACCATACCATCAATTTCTACTGCATTGTAGTATCATCTATATTATTTTCTTTCAACAGGCATGCAAATCAGGAGGCAAGAGCTGCAGACCAATGACCCATTTGATCTTAAGTCCTAGCAGTTGCATTTCATGCTACGCCCTATCCTCTAAAACCCTGCCAAAGTTTGAGTATAATCCACTTACTGTGCCTCACACCCACTTACTGGTTTGCAGCTTAGCCTGGTTTTACAGTACTTCTTCATTGTGGCTGAAAGGCTTTAAAGCTAATGACTTCCAATTGCATATTGGTCAATTTTTCAAAAGAGAAAAGAAGGTGATGTCATCTTTAAAGATGCAATGATAGGATTTTTTGTGGTTTGCTTAATATTAATATATGGATTTCTGCCACAGAAACCAAGGCAATCATAAAAGCAAACAGTCCCAGGTAATACTGGGAATACAGAGGGGGAAAAAAAGATATATACATATATTAAAAAATTATCATATAGGAAATGTTGAAACACTCTTCAAACCATATGCAACGGCTTCCATTTCACTAATACAGTTAATTTGTAACAGTACTTAATCCTTATAGATGCTGGAGATAAAATCCTTGACTCATGTCTCTTCACAGATACTGTTGCTTATAAAACCTATACATATTTTTCCATCCATATGCAAGACTCAAAGTGGCAACATTTCTGATACTACAGTTGCTGTGTGATTAGTCATAGTCTTCTGATGATTTTAAAACAAACAGCTATAGTGTCAGAGTTGTCACTATTGTATTTATATTAATATACAGCAGGAAGCATGTTGGACTGTTTTCCAACTGATGGCCTGCAACAAGCTCCAGAACGCAGCCTGAAATGTTCCTTTGGTGCCATCCATTAGATTTTAAGTGAAATTTAAGTTTAGGCTTTTGCAACACCCCAAGCAAACTGCCCAATCCTGGGCTTTTTTGCATAAGCTTCTCAGGAAGCTGATGTTCCTGGGGTTTCTGTAGAGCTTTTGACTGCAAATGAAATTCATAAAAGCTCCAGTTGAACACCAGCTCCTTCCTCCTCTTCACAGGATTCAGTCTCAGAGGAGAACACCTCATGCCTGCATTTATAATTTCATCCTTCTTTGACTAGCTTTGCTTTCTCACTACATCACTTCTCCAAGACTGTTCCTGATACTCACCTTAGCAGGATCACTTCACTACACTGGGAGGTTTTAATATACATTGTCACTGAACTTGCACACTTTTAATATTATCGTGTGTCAATAAAACAATTCTGGACTAGTCTTACTCCAAAAGAAGCCTGCTCAGTGCAGCACAGGCATACAGATTTTATGCCTCTCAACCAGAGCTGTGATTCCAATTACCAGCACAAGCCAGGAAAAAAAATCTACAGAGGATCTAAGTGAAATCTGTAGATCACACCTCAGCTGAGGTACCTGGCGTAGTCAACTTCAGCGCAAGTCCAGCTACCCACACTTAAGACCATAAAATGTTCCAAAACTTAGTTGCGCCAAAACCTCTGCAGGACTGTCTGTGAACAATGATGGCCATAGCTCCAGAAATGACAGACTCAGATGAGAGAAGAAAAATAAGTACCAAAAAACCCCACACACAGCCACAGAACATGGGACAAACTTCACATAGTATACTTGCTTTGCCTCACCTGCTCAACTCAAGAGCTCTTCAAAGCAGCTACCAACTCATGCTAAATTTTTATTCAGCCTCTAGCCCAACTGTGATACTAACAGGACATAAACATTCACTTAGCAGGAACTTGGAGTTACCAGGATTAACCAGTTGGTCACGATAAGCTGACCACCATTTTTAGGGTGACTGCTATAACAAAGCATTGCAGGTATGCAGTCACTTATTACTGCCCCTAGGACACCAAAAGCTGCAGAAACCACACTTGCCCAAATTCACCAAATGCATCTGATGAAAACTGCCATCAGAAACAACTGTGACAGGCCAGAGAGTATCACCTCTGTCCAAGAAGCAGAGGTAAGAACCAGTTACACAGCAGGAAAACAGTGAAACCACAGTTCAGAAAAGGGGTTAATGAAGTGAACAAGGTATTTGAACAAACAGAAGCTACTAGATATTTATATTTTTTTCAGTTGTTCACTGTACTGTATCAGTTACTTGAGCTTCAAACAGAACAATTAAAACACATCTGAGAAGCATTACAGAATGCTGGTGCCCCACACAATTATCTCCACAGCAAAACTTGGGGCTAATGTGTTGCAATATGCTATTCAAACACCAAACACTTCCTTTCCTATGATAGAAGATAATCCAGGAATTTAATTTGTGAACTCCCAGGTGGCTGTCTTCCACATTACACACGCCTGAGGGCAATGAATCCTTTAATACTTTTTGCACCCTCGGGTGAATGTTCCAGACATGTTCCAAGAGGAGCTCCCCTTCATGTAACCACATCACACAATAACAAGCAAGAATTCTTCCCGAAGCCAAACTAGACGATATTAAGAGTTACCTAAATACATTATTGTTTCAATATTCTACATGCATTTGGTACTCTTTCAATTTCTTCTGAGTATGTTTGAAAAAATAAAATGGGTAAATTCTGCAATCTGCTTCTACGAAAAGGATGCTACTGCAAACAGCAAAGCAGCACTTCAAAAACGCAATAGGAGCCAATACTTGGTGCTGGAAAGGAAATCGTTCAGGGGAACAAAATGTCTTGATCCATAGAAGGGATTTCATGCCTGTCAGGTTAGCATCATTTGCAGTACTGTAATGAGCCAGGTCTCATCTAACACCACATTGCAAAGGATGCTCTTAAACTTATCACATAGCTTTTAAGAAAATCATCAAGTCCAGTCTGGACAAAAGGTTTTGATATTGGTACAAAAAGAAGCAAACAACGAAACAGCAGCTTCAGCAATGAAATATACTAAAGTGCAGAGTAATGTTTTCACAAGAGATCAAAAGTTTCCTTAAATCATTAAGGCACACTCAAAGAATCGTCAAATGTATGAGGCCTTTGGTTAAAGAAAGGTGGTGGAAGTAAAAAAGTCAAAATTTTTAAAATAAAAATTTATAACTGATTGACAGAACTCCAGGTATATTTCTTGTTCTTTTGGTTTTGGGGTTTTTTTTATATCATTCAGAGTGCAGCCCTTATTTTTTTCCAATAACACTGGCGTATCTAAGCTTCAGAATCTTTTTAAACACACACAAACATTCAGACTCTAAAAACAGATACCAAAGAAGAAAGCTACTCTGCTGTTCATATTTAATGCACCTACCTTCCATACATATACAATTACTCATTGCTGCAAAACTAAGCCTAGCACAGACAGGCACAGTATCAGTACTCCACAGAGTTAAATCGGTACGTTGAGCTCTGTGCTGGAAATTTCATTTGGGGGCAGCTGTTGACCTCCCAAAAGAGCAAAGACCAAAGTTTCATTTTTCACGTGAACATCCTGGCAAACCTAAGTAAAATACATTCCACAAGTCTGACTGCTGCTATGCATGCACTGCACCTAACCACGCTGTGCAGAGCTCACACAGCTCGCCCGGGGCTTCCTGGGTGCCTTGGACGCATTGCCCACCTTGAAGATTGATCTGCACATACAGAGCTGCCAAGAAGGAAGTTACACAATACTCCCTCTACCCAGACAAAACGTCCTGCAAGAATGAAAAGGGGTATGTGGGACAGCACACTCTACAGTGCTCGCACCTAGAGAGCATCCAAAACCACAGCTGTGCTAAAGCAGCAATGCTGGCAGAGCTCACTGGTGCAGAGAAAGAGCTGCTGCCCTAACACTAAAAGCTTGTTTCTGTCCCCACACAGGAGTATCTACAAAAGAAATCTCCCAAACATTGCTATGTTCTGAGACTTCTAGCCTGTACTCTCAAGCTGTATCACCAAATTACCTAGGTTACTGCAAGTCTCTGTCATTTCAAAACAGCTTTTAAAAGCCCACCCTTAACATTCTTGCAGCCCCAGAAAGAGAAGTTGTGTTACACTGTGTTCAGCCCGAGTAACACACACGTTACAATTTCACAAGAGTGGCAAAAATAGCGCAGGACAAGCAGTCTATGTCAAATGCCCTGAGATGAACCTTTGACTGTAAGCTAGAGGAAGATGAGACTTACCAAGTCTGTCGTATCTGCAGTTCTCAAAGTACAAACAGCCAGTGAAGACTGGAAAAAAACCCAGGAGTGTGGTAACACAACGTGCATTTAGCACCTTAGCACTCTTCTTTCTTTCAAGGAAATACCATTCATAGCAAAGTTTAATTCACAGTTCATGCAATGGCAAGAGCCTCATTAGATGCCAATCTCAACTGGAGACATAATACTGGATCCACTTCAGCCTGCCTTTCATTGAAGTGCTGTGGCAAGAACTTCATTTTTAGATATTCTGAATTTTTCTATCTTGTGAAGATGTCACTGAAACAGCAAAAAACTCCATAACAACATCTTGAATTCCATTTCTCACAATGGTTTCATAAAAAATGAATTGACAGAAAAGCTCTTGTCTGATCGATAGTAACTATCAAATTTTCCTTATTTATTCATTGTTGCCCTTACACATTAGCTCTAAAGTAATATGGGACCTGTTCTTCAGCCATAATGTCTTATTATTTCATACCTACATTCCCAGATGATCGTATATACAGAGAGATTATAGAAGAAGATTCAGAGCTCTACAAAACCTCCCATACACAAGAGGAAGTTTCCCAAGCTGGGGGTAAGGAAACCTAAAGTAATTTCTTAGATTCAGATACTTCTTTAATTTCCATGGCCTTCACTACCCTTCTTGTCTATGGCCTAACACACACAGAAATTGCACAAACAGGCCTGTACACTGGGCTGTTGCTCCACTCATTGCCACAGATGTTACAATTTTGCACCAGTTCCCTAGTTTCCCCCAACAGCAGCTGGAACCAGCCTTCTTCTAGTCAGCTCCTCTAAAGGTTACTGGAAGATCTCTCTAGCATAGGATCCCACAAAACCACTCCACCTTGGTCACTTCTGGATTAGTCTGCCTTAGAGAATTTTTCAACAGTCTACTGAGCTGGCTTGACTCACAGCCATGCATATAGGGAATAAACAAAAACGGGATTCATCTGAAGTGAATGTGAAGTTCGTATCATCAAGTGAAATCCAACCCCAGTGAAAATCAGCAAGGTCATCATTTCACTCCAGAAACTTACAACTGGTTCCAAGATTAATTCCTGAAGACTGTGTCAGGGTCACGCAAGGAGAAAGTTAGTGAGGACCACAACAAAAATATACAAGACAGACCTAAAAAAAAAAAAATGTGGACGCTTAAAAATAACAAAAAAGCTCACTTACTGCAGAAAAAAGGACTGCCTTACTGAGCTGTCACATCTGCTATTCTCAGGAACTTACTGTACAGCTATGAAAAAAGCCAAAAAAAACAAGTAATAGTAATTTTGAATCATTTCTTTAAAGAAGATGGAGGTAATTTATAAGCTTAAAGAATCTGTATAGTGTTGACTTTACATGTGACAAAGGCTCATACCTATACATTGTTTCCTAAAAAGGCGTTTAAGGCCTTTTAAAAAAATCATTTTCCTATTTCAAATTTTATGTGAATACTATGCAAGAAACTTAACGTTACCGTCCTGAAAAGATCTTGAACAATGACATCCATAAGGATGAACCTCACTCTTTGAATTAGACTAAGCACCAAGTACTTTAACAACCAGTGAATTAGTAAAATGAGAAGAAACAGGTCAATTCTAACAAGTGATAAACAAGTCATATACAGAACTCAGGTTTCTCATGGATGCAAACTGAAATACAACTTTTTCCATGAAGTTCAGTGGAGCAAACAGACACAGCTTTCAAGTCCTTCAGGTGAGAACTACTATGCTCTGTTAAGGTTCTGGGATGAATCATATCTTTGGATTGTAAAAGGGAAAATAACCAGACTTGCAAGGAGTTTTGCAAATATCAAAAACCCTTTCCAGGAGATGCGTGACTAAAATCAAGCAGCAGAAAGAGGCTTCTCCCTCCATTTTCCTTATTTAGAGCAATATATCAACAATACCACTCTTCTGTAATTCATACAGTACAACAGTGCATAAAGCCACAATACTACCATCTGTGCCCTCAGAAAGGATGCTTGCACTATTTTTGGAAACCACTCAAGGGCCAAGAACTGGATCTGGAATAGCTCATTCCATATAGCCATAGGACAGCTGGGACAATGGGTTTGTATTCCTGTCTGGACTTTCTGTTCCCACAAGAGCTGCATTTGGTGGACACAACAGAATGTGATTATGCCTTTGGCTGACTGTATTCACACACAAGCATTCGCCTGGCAGCATTCAGCTGTAACAAGATAAGTAGTTGCTGCTTCGGTTTGCTGCAGGCTGGTACAGACTCACCACCTGCTTAGCAGCTCAGCACATGTGTTTCTGGGGAAAAAAAAAAAAAAAGAAAAAAACCAAAACCACTCATTCTCAGTATTACAAGTCCACCAGAGCCCTTCCTGATACCACAGCAGGACCCAGCTAAGGTTAAGCAAGGATGCCGACATGCAAGTTCATCTAAAGACTAATTAAATGGCAAGGTTGGTAAAAGAAATAGTTTGCTTCTCTCAAGAGTAAGAGAAGCCTAGACATCTGTAACACAGAACAAGGAAAAAGTAACCCACAACCATCCTCTGTGTGTTCGTTTTGCCTGCAGCTTGTCCCTGAGTGGCAATAGTTAGAAGAAATCAACTGGTTTCCATCTGCGGGTAGACCATAAATACAAATAGACTGGCACAGCTGGCTGGACCTGCAATAGGAAAGAACATGGAAATGACCACTGACAGATGGTTGGCAAGGACCCACAGCCCACACAGGCTTCTGCTTACAGGCTGCCACCACTGCCCATGGCCCTTCCCAGTTTCTCATGTCAATGGTGTGCATACTGCTGACAGTCCAACATCTATGTTCAGAGCGGGCCAATTGAGGGGCTAGTTGTAGTGAAACCACAGCTAGGTTCTGCGATGATGAGCTGTGCACTTCAATTCTGATCCATTCTGCCAGAACATCTGTAGAGATCCAGGCTCCTGAACATCTGCCTGACTGCCCACTCACACAATACCCTGCAGCAACAGCAAACCAGTCCCATGCAAAGATCTTCCAAGCTCATTCGTGGCACTGTATTTGGGAGGGAAGGGTGCAGATAGATTGTTAAATTCTTAAGTCCTTACTCTGTTGGAGACCAAGTGAAAGGAAAAAGCTATGCAGCTCACAGAATAGCTATACATCAAAGTAATTTCTGTATGGTTTGTCTTATCTATCAAGCTCAATGTGGCAGCAACACAAAAACAGGAACTAAGAACACGAAAACCTTCAGAGCCAAACAGCCAAGTCAAAAAGTCCTGTCCAAAGCCCTTGGAATGCCAAAGTAAAGAGACCCTGAAATAGTACAAATGGTAAAGTAAAAATATTTATTATGGAAGATGAGGATGGATATGGCCACTAGCTGTTTTACCTAAAAGTGGGTGGGTCTCACTCTAAATCTGTCAGGTAGCCATGCTTCATTCATGCTGGAGAAACAGGGACTTTTAACCCATGCCTTCCAACTCCCCTTTCTGTGGAGTAAATGAGCCTGTGGAGTGGCAGGACCCAAGGGTAGCTGCATTCTTCAGAGCAAGTCCCCAAGTGAGGAAGTGCAACTTCCCTTCTTACAGAGCCTTCACAGCCTACTGGGTCTGAAAACCCTAACCTATCCTACTCCCATGATGAAGCCTATACCTGCCCCCAACACACAAAAGCAAGGAAAGCAGCAACTCAGGGGAGCCTGGCCACAGGAGTCTCCTGTTTCAATTATCTGTTCTTTGTTATCTTTATTTCCCCCTTTTTCTTTTCCTTTTTTTCTTTTTTGACTAATAATGAGGACACTTTGATCCCTCTGTATTTCTTTTACTGCCTTTTTATAACAGTTTTCAAATTTTATCTTTCTCTCCACATCAACCTGACAAATGTTGAGGGAAAAAACCAAAAACTAACAACACAAAAGCTGTCCAAAGGAATTAACAGACAGAAAGTCGCATTTGCAAAGAAGGAAAGAAGTTTAATAGTAGTCCTAGCACATTATTGATTCCAGGCCATGATTTCAAGAGACAGCCATACCACACTTCCAGTATAACTGAGTATTCAGCAAGTTAATTTACGCTACCTTCCAAACCGAAAACTCCTAAATCACTAGTGTAACTGTGTTTACAAGTGAAAATGTGGGAAGAGCATTTCTTGCAATGGCTGAAAGCAAACCAAGAAGTCTGTGTGAAGGATGGCTGCAAGGTCATGTTCTGCCAAAGGTTCCAGGTAAACACAGGTAGGGTAGCACAGGAAGGGGCGCACCACACTCTGCTCCCTTGCAGCTAACTTAAGACAGTCAGCTATGCTTTTTACGTTCAGCTAGAAGGGAGACCAAAGGAGAAGGGGGAAACGCTGGTAAAGTATCATGTTTTCATATACATTCAACACAAATCATTTAATGATCTTTTATTTTAGTAGCACTTTGTTCATGTTCTCTACCCTACTTTTTGAGTGTTCATGAATAGAAGGAGGCAGCAAGAGGTACAGTCAGGAAAGAAGAAATTAAGTTAAAGACTCCTCTTCCACTGACTGCTTTTCATGCAGCTACTACCTGTCAATCAGTGGAATTTAATAAGGACTCTCATGTCCTCTGGGAGGGCAAAACTAATACCTGTGTCTCCTTAATGTTTAGCAATGAATTTTCCTATATATTAGAAATCTATGAATTGGACTTGAAAGTGCAATTAATCCTTAATGGAACTAGCATTTGAAAACCTATTTGTCTTTTATGTAGGCCTGAGACAGAGAGGTAAGTTAAAGGATAGATGAATGTTCCCATCTCCCTTGTAGACTATAACAAGCCTAGAAATTTTTTTTATAAATTAGACCTTCTGTGTAGGGACTAGCGGGTCGATCCTGCCTCTTTTAAGCAATCCTCAGGTGTCTTTTTTCTTTTTTTTTTTTTTTTTTTTTACATTTTGATGAAGGGTGCAATTATTTAAAGAAAACCCAACATGATTTCAGATGTCAATAAATTGCTTTTAATACCTGTTAACAAATTAACTTGCTGTGGCAACTGCAGAATATTCTGTACAACATGCTACTCCTCTACAGTGGAAAGGACTGAGTCTTGCTGCTGGGTTCAGCTCTGGTATAATGGTCTTTCATCCTTTATAGCAAAATTGCTCAAAGACATTTCTAGGAACACTTATCTCTAAGTCAGTCTTGAAGAAATCATGCTGGCATCTGCCGGTTGTGGCCCTGACCCAGTATTTCATACCATTTTAAACTGAAGAACATAAAACTGTCAGATGCAGATTATACAGCCTGCTACAGGAAAGAGGGCATAAAAGGTTATTGACAAAGAGGCCTCTAAAAGTAAGATCTCTATCTTTCTTCACCCCCTAATAAGACCTTTTCAACTTTATTTTACACATGAACAGAATCTTCATAGAAGTTTCTATCCCAGTCATCATACCAGCTTTATTCAGTCACAAATTTATAGCCTATTCTAATCACAAAGAGATTGTATTATCAAGGTATAAAGCTACAAGAAGTCACGAAGAGTGGCTGAGGCTTCAGCATTAGGTATGTAACACACAAAAAGAACATCCTTGCCTAAGGGAAGACACATTTCAGTAGTCTTAAATACAAAATCCCTCAAAGTGCTCTTGGAAGTTTTTTCAGTATCAGCAACATTGGTGTGTACAGTATGCGTGGGGAAGTGTTGCCCAACACCTGCCTACATTACGCTCCTTGGTAGCCAGTGCTATTTATCTTTCAAGTACACTGAAATTCCCCACACAGAGCTATGATGAAATCCAAACCAACCTGACCAAAAGGCCCATTTGCTCATGCTTTCTGCCACAGATGGTTCATTTTTCACTTTTCTCTCACAGTTTAGGTCAACTGCTTCCCCCTGCTCCCCACCATGAAAAGGAACCAGTGGAATAATGACTTTCCTTTACTTGGCACATAGATGTCATCAGACTGTCTTCAGGTGGGAAGACAGCATCTGTCAGAGTAGAACTTTTATCAGTGGATGGAGGAACTTCACATGTCAGTCGCTCATAACAGTATTTTGCATCCTCAATGACTTTTATCAACCAACAGCAACAATTTTTTGCCAACTTCAGCCCTCTGCTCAGTCAGTACACAACCTTTTTTGTTCTTACACTCTTTCAGAGAATGGCGTTAACTCTTCCTTTTCTCCTTGGTGTGCCACTCATTACCATCCTCTGCAACATACTTTTCCAGGCTAAATTCTGCAGTCTCCTCCCCAGCGCTCAAGAATGGCTGCTCTGAAACTCTGCTTTCCAGTCCAGTGGGGTTTTTTGCTTGTTTCTTCTTTTCTCTATTCTAAAGGAAGTGTCCCTCATCTCCACATTGCTCCTAAAATGCTGGGGTTGTTTGGTTGGGTTTTTTTTCCTCTCACTTGTTTTAGTGGCTGGAACATAATTTATTTTTCAATCCTTGTGGTATCCTCATGCTATGTTTTTTTACCCTGTGGAAAAACACTCCTGAAAGTGTTGCTTGCTTCTGAGGCTTCCTTGGTTTTCCATGCTCCTTCTTGCTAAGCTAATTTTTTCCCCACTCTATTTTTGTCTGTGAATAAACTTTTTCCTTTTAATTTTTCTCTTCCTGACTCATGACTGGAATCTTCATATTCCTGCATGCTTGCTGCTGCAAATTAATATCAAGACCGATCACATCTAAGCTGTCTTCCCTATTTTTTTTTCTTCTGTCAAAACTCTTCTCTGCAATCTCTTCCAGAGTAGCTTTGTCTGTCCATCTGCATGGCTCACAGTGCTTGAGAGATGGCAGGATTGGGAAGCTGATTCTGCCACCCAGTAACCCCAACTGATCCACACTTTCTGTACTCTCCAGTACCAGCACACACAGCTCCCACTGAAGATGATGATTCTGACAGATTAACATAAACAATCTTACCACTCAACAAGGAACAGTTCTCTTCAAAACTACACTTCAGAGTCCCACTCCACCTCAACCAATTGTTATTTAATTTTCACAACTGCCATATTCTGGCCTTGGATAACGTACACAGAGCCTTCGTCTCAAATCCAAACCAATTTTGCCCAATCACTCCAAAAATAAGACTTGAAGTCATACATTGCATGGGCATAGCTGACAGCACCTTTTAACCTTGGTCAGATTTGATTTATGGATACAAGGGTCAAATCTGTTTGGTTTTTTTGTTTTTGCAAAATTTTTAACAGAAAAAAATCCTGCTTCTTTCCATTACAAGCTCTCAAATTTAAAGATGAAAAATATGTAGGTATTGTCCAATTGTTCTCCAGTTATGTTTCTCAAGATGACATTTCTCAGCTCACACATTATGCTAATGCAATTGTGAAATAAATATAAAAACTAAACCACACAGAAACCTGAAGACCTGGGTGTTTTCATCAAGTATTATTGCATTTCTTGCCACAAAATTAACTGGCACCTTTCTGCTATAAGGAAGCATACGCTTGGTCCTACTTTACTGTTTTACATTTTTGCTTTTAACCCACAGATTCATTTGTAAACCTGAGAAAATTATCATCTTGTCCATATATGTGAATTTCTTTTACTGTTCAAATATTAACTCATCACTACAGAAATTCTGCACATACTTCCTTTCCCTGTGTCCCCCTGAAGACTCCCATTTCTCAAGGTAGCATATACTTATTTTATACATCCTCTGTCTAATTTTGTGCCAAGATTATTTATTCAGATATCTTCCCTAGGATGTTCTCAAGCAGACGTAAAGAAGGTATTAGATCCATGGACTTCCACCAAAATTCATTTTAAACAACAGAAAAGATGCAGAAAGTTTGCCACTTTTTTATTAACTTCCACCTAGATACACAGTCAGAAATGCAGCCTCTTAAATTGTACAGCACATTTAAAAAGGCTTTGAAAACAACAGTATTGAAGATATTATCATAACCTATCCAGAGGCTATGGATCAACAACACACTCTCATTCCACACATGATAATGCAAAAATTATGTTTCTTTAAAGGTAACTATAGTACTGAGGAGTATTTACACTGGAGAGGCAGGGGGAGATAATTCATTTAGGTTACTGTTCTATAGTGACAGGAGTCAGAAACACACTTCCAACTTTTGCTGGTTTCTAAGGAAACTATTCCCTTAGGAACCAAATTTAATCCTGTATTTTCAAACATCAAGTCCTCAAGCCTGATGATGATATCCAGTCTCTGAACACATCTCTTGTGAGAAGTCACACACAGGTATAAAGGCAGAAAGTCAGTTCCAAACACTAACACCTCATGGATGCGTTACCAATACTTACTAATTGAAGAAAATTTGTCTTCTTGGTCTTACAGACTCCTACACAATCTCATGTGCTTTGGGGTCTACATCATACATCTGAACCTTTCACAGATTCTTCCACAAGTTTCTAATCTTAGAAGCTAGTAAACCTTCTCCTTTTACCCTTACTTTTGAAAAATAGAGAAAAAAAAGAAAAAAGAAAAAAAAGGCAACCGCTGCAGTCTCATATTTTGCCTACAATCCTTTTGCATCTTCAGTGATCACCTCCAGCGAAAACTTCCTAAGGGACAACTGTCTCCTGCAGTCTTTTTTTGCTATTGCACATGTGAACTGTCTTCCTATTATGAAAAGCTTTACATGTCCAGTTCCCATCTTTTTGATTGCTTTCACGCTACTCACAACAATAAGCAATACATATTTCACACACAATTGCACTGAAGTTTCCTGTTGTCATAGAATGGTTTGGGTTGGAAGGGACCTTAAAGATCATCTAGTTCCAACCCCCCTGCCATCAGCAGGGACACCTTCTACTAGACCAGGTTGCTCAAAGCCTTGTCCAACCAGGCCTTGAACACTTCCAGGCAGGGGGCAGACACAACTTCTCTGGGAAACCTGTTCCAGTGTCTCACCACCCTCACAGTGAGGAATTTCTCCCTTACATCTAATCTAAATCTACCTTCTTTCAGTTTAAAACTGTTACCCCTCATCCTATCCCTACACTCCCTGATAAAGAGTCCCTCCCCATCTTTCCTGTAGCCCCCTTTAAGTACTGGAAGGCCACTACAAGGTCTCCCTGGAGCCTTCTCTTCTCTGGGCTGAACAACCCCAACTCTCTCAGCCTGTCCTCATAAAAGAGTTATTAAACAACTCAACCACTTCTAGGTGTAGTGGCCTGTAATTCAGGGGCCAAGAGTCCTTACATGTGTCTCCAGCAATTTCAGAGATCATTTTCCATAACAGCACAGGACTGCAGATATCACACACTTGATTCATTGTGCTCAATTAAAAAATAAAACAAAACAAAAGCCCATACTGTTGCTAAAGACTCCAAGTTTTACCCGCAGCTGCATATGTCATTGTTAGCAAATATCAATTTCACATGTAAGAGCAATTTTTCCATAGCTGTATTCTCTAATGATATTTCTGGACAGAAGACACAACCACCCCAAATCAACATACAGGTCTTTTCAGCATATCTGGAAAAGATCCATGTCAACTTTTAAGAATGATCTAAAGTTTCTATAACTTGTCTGACAACAAGTAACTTGTCAAGTTTCACAATACTGGGTTATTTTCCACTTGTATCTATGTTCTTTCAAGACCAACATAAATCAGCTGTAGGTCACTTTCTGCATATTCCATTTCCTAGGGATCTTCATGGAAATAGTTTCACACCACTTGCTTCAAAAGTTACAGGAATAACAGATTTTGCTGCTTGTTTCAATACAGTTCTAGAAAAGCCATCTACTACTCTCTTTTCAAAGCATTAATGTGGAGACCAGATGACCCCATGGTCCTGCAGTTTGCTAGCCAAGTTGTCTACAACATTGTCTTGTTTCTCCACCAGCATTTGTGATCTGCTCCAATTTATCCTACAGCTTGGCTAGTTCTCATTTTTCCCCTTCTTTAGTTAAAAAAAAAAAAAAAAAAGTAGCATCTACCAATGGTCTTTCCTAATTTCCAACTTCAAAGTTTCATTCCTACTGAAAGTCTGCTCTTTCATTAAGAATCCAGAGGCCTAGGTAAACATTGTGTTTGACACAGCTGGACAGATTTCCTTCTGTAGAATTCGTTCAACAAATGAGCTTCTCATGCTCCCCATTCTTACCCAAGTTGGTTTTTCAAAAGCTTTGTACCTCTTCAGGATGCAAAACTCTTTACATTCATTACCATTTCTGGTAATCAACTTGGTCTTTCACACTTAATTCCATACTTTAAAAAAGTAGAGTGTTTCTACTTCTGCAGTAATCAAAATAGCTGCTTCGTGTTCGTGTTCTACCTTGCTTCCCATCATGAAGAGATAAAGTTCATATTTCAGCTTCCTCCAGGTATCCCTAGCTGGACTTGTTAGTTTCTTCAGGATATTATTCCTTTACCACTTCCTCCTTACTCTGCATCTGCGGTATTGCTGTACAGTGTTCACTGAAATTCCTTAGAGAAGAGCAACATACCAGATTTTTCTACCTGGAAATTATAATGTTGCCAATGAAAATCCTGGAACACAAGTGAGATACTCTTAGAGAGATGACCCGCTTCACTCATTTCAGTCTTTATTCATGTCCCATGCAGATCAAAGGCTTTGTTTCTCAGTTCAGGTGCAATACTTACTTTAGAAAATTTAAAAAAAAAAAAAAAAAAAAATCTCCCTGTGGAGTTTGATACTATTGTTCCTGTTCAACCTTCAACCAAGTATCTGGCCAAGTAAGCATCCAAGTGGTATTCTCAATGTTAAAAATCAAAGTTTTTAAAGATGATTTCTACTAGCTCTTTCTTTTGAGTCCTATCTGTAACATTCAACTCTTTCATGTGTTTACTTAAATCAGAATCTTTACATTACGAGACAGATACTTTCTTTCTATCCAACAGAAGCAGCTGTCTTCCTCAAAGGAGGAAAACAATGGAAAACACTAGCATGGCATACCCTGAAAAGTAATTAAAAATATAATTCCATTAATACTTTGTTAGGACATGAAGTTTAAATTCTGTGATTTAGAAAAATATACCTCCAAGGACGTATGACAAAATTTGCCCTCACTAATTTTGTGTTCTTATAAATTCAGGCATAGGCCTTTTTATATTGAAAAAGGTTTTAGGAAAGATAAGCATTTACCAGCATCACACCAGGCTTTTCTAATTGCAAACCCATCTGAGAACAAGTCACTTACAGTACAAGGAAATAGTCCTGTCTACAAACTTTGTCTGAAGTCACTGAATCACAAAAATCCCAGAGCTACCACACTGGAGGAGATGTGAAACATACTTGGCAGAAATTTACTACAAGTGTTTTCTTCTACAATAAAATTCTTAGTACATCTGGCTACATGATTAAAATAAATACATGTATTGACAATGCTCAGGGGAAAGCTTTTTAGGGGAGAAAATAGCAATTTCGGTGGCTCAGCTTGATACACCTTCAGAAAAAGCAAAATTATCACAAACTCCTAAGAAGATCCCTTGTGAAGAATCAGATCCTTCTAGTGATACCTAACACAGGAGTCATTTGAAAAAGAAGAAAAGAAAAAAAACCAAGCTTGTAGTGGATCAAAAAGAACAACATAAATACACAAGCATTTAAAAATCCATCACACTCCAAAGGCAGGAAACAGTGTAATTTATTGTTTTACTCAATATTTTTGTAATCATAAAAAACAAATGCTGACTAAACAGAATCCAGTGAAGATAGAGCTAAGATTTTACAGGTCTTAGTTTTGGAAGTTTTAATGAAAAATATTTGTTCTTGCATTGACACCCATTACAGTTTAAATCTGTATTTATCCTTACTCTTACTCACCTCCTACCTCCCATTTTCAACAACTCTTTTCAGGACTTTGCACCTAACGCTATTTTCATATTGCGGTGGTATCGTATCATAACACATCAAGATTTTGGCTTGAACTCATGGTCTCAAGGCAGATTTTATAAGAAACTTTTTCTGCTTTTCAGTGCATTAGCCATGACAACATTTTCTCACTAAAATAAATATTTTCTACAGTGAAATGCAGGTGCAAGGGAAAAAGTCAAGTACAGCACAGAAATATTTTTCAAGCTAAGGACAAATATAAATCTTTTAGGGTTTAGGTCACATTCCAGCGCATCAGAAATGGTTTTGGGCTGTGCAACTGAAAATGCTTTATCCCTCTGACAAACCCATCTTTGTCATAGTAAGTCATGGCTATAAACCTGCAAACCTAATCTGTCTTGTTTTGGCTCTGAACTAGAACATCAGCAACATACAAACCAAGATGACAGTGTGAAACAATCTCGCTGTTTGTACACCCTTCTGAACCAGAAGACAAGGTCCTTTCAACAATGCTGCGTTATACCTGCACAGACGAGGTGCAGCATGTCCTGACTTTGCACAAACACCCATACTTCAGATAGCTTGGTCACGTGCCACCATCACAGGATGTCAGCCTTCTCTCTCAGAAGCTCTAGAGCCATCCTGCACTAACATACAGTCTTGGGCTTCCTTTTAAAACTAATTTCTCTGCCTCATCGGTACAGCGATAAGCAAGGACAATGCACGTGGAGATAAGACGGTTAAAACTCTAAGCTTGTAGGTCCACAAGCGATTTCACCAAAAGATAGATGAAGAGGGAGTTCTCAAAAGTACACAACTGATAAACTCCCCTTGATATACATCAGTTCACTGTCTGTGGGATTTTCAAAGCCTTTTGTCAGAAGTCCCACAAAGGTTCTGCTTCATTAGGCATTAAACTGCTTTTAAATCTTAGAGCTCCCACACCATACAAAGAAATTTCAATTTGTACTCTCAACTCAGATCCAAGATAAACATAAACTCTTCTCCCAGTGCACCACTCCAGAAGCAAGGACCACCACAGAAAGGATCCTTCTGCAGCCACTGTGCGGTAAGTTAAGGCAGCAAAGACTGGAACAAAAAATAGTTTTGTGCGACTAGAAGTAGGCAGCAGCCCTGAGCAACACAGGTATAATCTAGTTATACAGCCCTCTTCGGCTAGAAGTACTCCAAATTAAATCAGTCACTGTTCCTCGGATACTGCTTTATTATGTCCCACACTGCAGTACTACAGATTTATGTGCACATCAAGATTCATCCATATGAACTGTCACACCAATATCCTTGAATATTCCAACTTTAATGCAAATATTGTATTAACCTTCTTGATTTCTTTCTGTAGTGCAATGACAAAACAAATTGCTTTACCACCCTGTATATTTATAAAATAGAGTGAAAAGTTTCAAACAAGCCTCCTGGTGTGAGGTGCATTGTCTGTCCAAAAACAGTAACTTTGTGCGCAGGAATGAAATACAGATGCATAGACTGTTGTCAGCTTGTACCTGCAATTAACTTAATTTCTGGTGCTATATTCAAAACATTTGGCCAGAAGATCTCATTAAAAGAGTGCAAAATCTATTTAATACTGTTTCTAGAAGGCTTTAATATTGTTATTTCAAGGTGTATCTGAAATATGTTTCTGTAATTCAGATGAGTTCAATCTGCCAGTTTCTCTGGAAAATGAGTCAAGCAAGTCTGTGTTCTATGATATGAAGAGCAATATATTAAGGAGGTGGGACACAGAATATCATTTTCAGGATAGGTTTCAGGCAGAAGATCAGCAAAATTTTAAAAGAAAACCAAGTAGTCAATTCCAAATGTTGCTTAAAAATAATAGTTGACCAGAACCTTCAATCACACACACACGAAGTACTACTACAATAATAGATAGCTTAGCTAGCTTAAATTTTCCACACATAGCTCCACTTTTGTTCTGGACTCTAGAGCATTGAATTGAAGTACTTGAAGCTGCAGTGTGAAACATATCTAAGTACAGGCCAATATCCAGGCCTCCCTGCAGTGCTATGACCTGACACAATTCAGCTCTGTGTTGCTGTGCTTCTTGTAGCTAAACAAAAAATGCAGTTTTAAATCCAAAATACTTGAATTGTTTCCAGATGGCAGATTTGTAAAAATAAATTTGATATAAGATCTATTTTGTCTTTCAGAAGTATTTAATTAATCTTTAAGAATTATAAAGGGTCCAATCAAAACCAAACCTTATTTAATCCATTTGCAAATAATAATCCCACACCTTGCCTTCATTCTTCTATGCAGACAACATACAGCTTTGATGCCCTGATTGCAAAATGAGGCAACTCTCTCCAACTTTTGTTATTAAAAAAAACCCAAAAGTGGGTAAATCCACTGTGTTTTTCATTTAACTTACAAAAAAAAAAAAAAAAACAAAACCAACCCACTCACAACACAGGTCAAAAGTTATGAAAGATACTCAAAGCCATATGAGGAAACATAACGAACATTTGAAGTTTTAAGTAAATGCCAAGTATCCACATGGTCAGTCACACTGTTTTCCTCCTTTGTACAGAAGTTAGTAGTGAACTCCTCGTGGCGGATCTTGTAAACAGCAAAGACCTGCTCATGTCACCTGTGCTGCTTCCTAGATCTAACCCACTTACAGACACATGGCCCAACAGTGGATACCACCATATCATCACTGCTCTCTCAGATAAAAGCATCTTCTCTCTAAGAACAGTGACTCAGCATGCAATACTACTACTTCTCAGACACATGCTTAATTTAAGCGCTTAATTACCTCTTAAGCACCTGCGGGAATACTTAGAGGGCCTGAAGTTGAATGTTACGATGTGGCACACATGCAGTATTGTGACTATAGAAACCATTACGCTACTATGGAATGTTTTCTAGAAAACCCACCCATTACACTAGTTACACATCTGACAAAAATGCAACAAGTTACCTCAAATCCCATTAATTATTCACTTTCCCTCACCACATCCTTAACCTTTCCAGGAAAAAAAAAAAAAACACAACCCCTCTACAGCTGTTGGAGCAGTTCTTGGAAATACAATAAAACACCCTTTCCTTGGATCGCACGAGGTAGGTACTGAGGGCACAATACAGCTCCTGCCCAAACCCACACATCACAGCCCTAAAAAGAGCACAGGGTAAACAAAGCTAATGCCACCTCCGCGAACAACTGCACGTAGCAGAGGGCTCATGCTACTTGCTCCTGACAAACAGCAAAGTGTGACTCACCACGTGTTTCCCTCTAACACACCCCAGGAAGGTCTGGCCAGGCAAGCAACCTTCAGCAATTTCAGTGCCTCAGCATCAACATGACTTCCAACCACGGTTGCTATATGGAGGACTGCTCTCTTCTGCACACAGGGTATTGCTGTCGCTCTAGCGCATCTCCACAGCAGATCTGACAGGAGAACTTCCACAGGCCAGTCAGCAAGGCCCTTGTAAAATAATCAACATTAGTGCCACATGCCACACATCTGCTCTTCCTTCATTAAGGAGAATCACCTGACCACCACAATCAAAACAGCCCCATGAGTTCAGCAAAACCTCAATCAACCTCTGCTGTTGTGAAAGTTTTTCTGTAAACATCCTTTAAATACGTTCAACACCTGCAGCCTTGGGGTAACAATCAAGTTGTTTTAAAAATTGCTTGTACCCTTCTGCAGTATTTCCCCTAAGCAAGCGATTAATTTACTATGTCAGCTCAGTCAGAGCCTTTTCCTTGATTCTTCTCTATGGAATCCTCTATTTACATGCAGGATGTTTTGTAAGTGCAGGTGTATAAATAGAATAGCTTCAATTAATTGCAATGTTGCCCATAGCATGTCTCTGATCAGTGGCTGTTGTGCACCTGCAGTAATAAAATGCCAAGAGAGATAATGTACTGAATTTTAATCACATGTTGCCATGTTACATATTACGCTGTTTAAAAACATTTCCTTTACTCCTGAGCTGTTTGTAAAAGGGTGTTACCAATTAAGCATGAATAGCCTGGGGAGTGATATTACAGTTCACGCAATTGGGTTATAGTGACTAAGTGGAGAAAAGCAGCTTGATAGCAGCTGGTATTTTTCTTAAATGGCTAACATAATAACAGGACTTTTTTTCATGAGCCCTTGCAAGGGGAAGGGAGCTGGGGTGGTTTAAAAACTCTTACCGCATTGTAATGTGATATGATTGTGTAGCCCAAAATGATTCACAGTTCAATATCGAAGCTAAAATAAAAACAATCAGTGTGCAGGGAAAACAAAATTAAGAGGCATGTTAGTGGCAAGATGTTCCCAGAAAAACAATGAGAAATTTCAGTCCTGCTTCTTTGTATATTCAGGGAGTCAGCCTGTGCCACTGCACACAGACACGTAACCTGAAAGAACGTGTCAAGGGGAAAACTACATGCTGGCTTTAAAGGCATTTCTTCTAAAATAGTGCCCTATTTCTGCCAAACACTTTTTTCTTATCAACACCAAGTACATGGACTGAATTTAAGGAAATCTGAGTGTGCACTAAAGGCCTTTAGTGAAAATAAAGTACAGAAGGAAAAAAGAAGAACACGATTTAGCATCTGGCCATATATAACAGAGATCCCAAGCTCCACACATCCCGTCAGCTTCTTGGTTCACTTACAAAATCTCAGTGCACCCCTGAGGAACAGTACAACTGATTTTGTCATGCTTTGGCAACTTTGCTGACTGGGATAGGAGCTTGGGATCACAGCAGATCCAGCCCTAGCTCCCCAATAGCAGGAGAAAATGCTAATGCCAACAGCCTGTGCAGGAAGGTAGTTGAGAGTAAACTCCTAGCATCCCATTTTACTCCTTCAGAGCCACAAAATGAGGACCTTTACGTATTGCTCTTCTGTCTGGTTAACCTGCAACCAGAGTGTAAAATTAAACACACTGTGCTTCTCTTGCTTTCCTGCAGGTATATGGTGAGCAAGTACAGGTTGTTCATCCACAAATGGATCCACACAGAACACTGTATATGCACTGAAGACAAATCAAGACATAATAATACAAATGAGAGATACTCTAATGCTTGTGAGACTAGAATGACTATTACAGTGCCAAATGGAACACAATTCCAGTAAGGTCCCTGTGTCTCACATCTCTCTCCACTGTAATATAATTGGTAAAAGTAGTGTCATTTTTAAACCTACAACAGCCCTTGAAAGGGCTTTCCCTTCAATAACTTGGGTCCTAAATGCAAAAATAAAACAGTTTGATCAGAACTATCTATTGGAAAGCAATTCTTGAATCACGTATGCCACTCATTACAAAGTACAGTAAGCAAAGAGGCATGCTTCTATCCCCATGCACGAGGACAGGTGTGAAAACCACCTATCACCATCCACTCCCTTACACTGTTGCCAAAATACAGTCAGCAGGAAAAAATGAGTAAGAAGAATGCTGTTTGATTTATAGTGTACCTTATTTCCTCTACTGAGAGCTTCAAAAGAGGCAAATCCAAAGTAACAACTAGGAAAGCATGTTAAAAATGAACACGTAAGTGAAAAAGGACCATGAATACTGGCAGCAATGAAAGCAAATACTTCAGGAAACAGCAGATGAAATAGGGAGAGGTTACAAAAACAAATTAGCATTGAGAAAACCAGATAATCCAGGTGTAAAGTCAAAGCAAATACATTCATTCCCAACTCAATTACTCAGACAGTAATGACGTAAGACACTCAAGAACACATTTCTCAGAAGCAACTTTCTTAACTACTTCCACAGCGTGATGGCAACTTGGGGGGGGGGCAGGGGAGCGAAGGGAAAAAAAAAAAAGTACTTTCACACTAGCAGCATGCTTTATTAACACTGATTTGGGTAAGATTGGAGCTACCAATAGAAATTTCCTGATAGGTCTAATGGTGCTGTAGAAATAGCTGTTAACAATAAATTACAACCTTGCATTCATCAGAAAATGGGAAACTTTACCCATTGTAAGGTTTCAGTAGATACATGTGATGTGTGATACTTTGTCACAACAAAGGCAGACCTGTTCTTCCCTCAGTTCAGTTCGCTCTGGATATGATGCAAGGCCATGTAATAGTGAGGACCTTCATCAGAAACAGTGACGAGTGATCAGCCCAACATGCTAAGAGGGATCATGAAATATAATATCAAACATGTCCAACCAAGTTCTTCATTTTCACAATCATTCTTGTCCTTAAGGTTACTGAGCTTCTCTTCTTATTTCCTGCACCAGTGTGCACTTGACTGTTGTTTACTTAATTCCAAATGTGATCCAACCTTTTTATATACAGCTACTACAACAACAACTCTAAGTTAGCTGCTACAGTTAACCTTACCTTCATACAAAAGACTTAATGCTGTTCTGCACACACTTTTTAGACCAAGCTACAGTCTAGAAGCTTCAAGGTTAACTTTGACATGGAGTAGCAAAACTAACTCACTTTACCAAAAAAGGCAGTAACTTTTTATTATTATCATCATTAATTTTAATCAACAACCTAGAACTTACTCCTTTTAAGGCTCATCATGTTACTCCATAATATGGAAAATCATTGTCCTGGTTTCAGCTGGGATAGAGCTATTTTTTTCTTTTTCCTTCCTAGTAGCTAGAATAGTGCTGTGGTTTGGATTCGGTGTGGGATTTGGTATGAGAAGAATGTTGATAATGCACTGATGTTTTTACTTGTCGCTAAGAAATCAAGGACTTATCAACTTCCCATGTCCTGCTAGTGCGCAGGTGCACAAGAAGCTGGGAGGGAGCACTGGACCCAAATTAGCCAATTAAATATTCCATATCATATAGCATCATGCTCAGTATATATATGAGGGTTGACCAGGAAGCTCACTTCTGTGATTGTGGTTTCAGGATTCTCTCTTCTCTGGGCTAGCCAAGAATGGGCTGGGCCTTGGCTGGCGGGTGGTGAGCAAGTCTATTACTCATTTGTATTTTCTACTATTATTATAATCATTATTATTTTTATTTTATTTCAATTATTACATTGTTTTTATCTCAACCTACGAGTCTCCTTACTTTTACCCCTCCAATTCTCTCCCCCATTCCCCAGTGTGGGGGAAGGTGAGCAAGCAGCTGTGTGGTGTTCAGCTGCCGGCCAGAGTTGAACCATGACAATCATCATCTTAAGAGTACGAATACTCTCCAAATGATGTCTTTTTATGCCTGTCATTTGTGCGGCAACATCACATCATTCATTGATTTCAGTCAGTGCCTGGATGGCATATTGAGGAACTTAAATCTATAAATAATACCTGTACCTCACACAATACAGTTGATTGCACCATCTAGTAGATCTAGCAACAATTTGTTCCTTCATCAAGGGCTAATAGATATATTTAGGAATTAAAGGTATCTTTAACATTTCTAGCCTTCTCCTTTTCTTTTTCTTTGAGGACTTCAGAAATATTCCTGCTGCTGCCCACAACTCAGCATTTTTCAGCACTGAATTTCACCAGTCAAATCCATATAGTCTAGTTAAATTCCTCAGAAGTATTTTAACCTTCACAGGACTTAACAGATGTAAATAACACTGATCTGAGGAGGGAGGACTGAGCCACTATGCTGTTTACCTTTTGCCAAGATGAAAGATTTTTACACCTTGAGGGTTTTTTTAAGCTGGTTTAATGCATACCAAGACAGTCACTTCCTTTACTAATGCCAGGGAGAATTGTCAAAGGCATTCAGAAAGTTTAAGTGCATTATGTCAGACCATTTCTCTTCTTTCCCTCTTAGTAGTATGTTTAAAGAGTGGCAAGAGATTAAGGAAACACAGCTTGTCCTTTGCCAAAACCATATTAACATGATTTTCCAGGTGGTTTATTATTTATCCTGTGACCAATTAAACACATTCCTATGTAAACACTCACTAATCTGCAATTCTCTGCCTCTCCCTTTAAGTATTTCTAAAAAAATGCAGTATTTACTATTCCACCATGGAGGCAGGATAGAAGCAGCTTTTAATGATGGGTGCCATAAGCTCCATCACCTCATTACCAAACTACTCTTGGACTCCAGGGAGTACATGGGTTGGACTTTGTGATACTGCTTGGTAACACTTGTCACTTGTTTCCAGCACACTTTTCAATACCATTGCCCATCTTCACTGCCAGAAAAAGAATACATCTTTCCCACTGTATTTTGTAGTGGAACATCAGTGGAAAAACATCACCCGGCACCTGAAAATTACAAGTTTTACATCATTATTCAAGGCATACTCTTCTGTAGGCTTATTATTTTTTTCCCATTGTTTTCATCTCTGACTTCAGCTATTCTCTTTTAAGCTGTATCAGCCTTCCTCTGACATACTAACTACTACAATTAAAGCTTCTGGTCACCAGCTTCACATGTCCAAATTTGGATTATTGTCCCTATACTGAAAAAGCTTTCAGATAACAAAATAAGCCAATTCTGCACACACTTCACATCAGAACACTGCAAGAGGCTTCAACTAAGTCCGGAGTCCTCTTTAGCTGCTAGTTGTACTACTGACAATTCCCTGGATCCCAAAGTGAAAGTGCAGAGTGTTTCCAAATATTCGCCTGGCTTCTGTAACTTCTCTTCACTTTCAGGCACATTCCAAAGGTAGGTTACTGCAGGTAACTGGAGCAGTAGATTTCTCCTTGGCAAAAAGGCCAATTACAAAGCAGATTTTTCTGATGCCTGCAGCAGAGTAAAGACATGTAAATGCTCATTTCTAAGTCCAAGGTTACCATACAAATTAACTGTACTTGTGAAAACACTCAAAAGCCTTCTCATACCATTTAATGTGAAGACACATACCCAGGAAGCTCCTGAAATACTTGACTACATGGCATAAAATGAGCTTGCTACACTGTGAATATACATGTATAATCTATATTAACTAACATTGGCATAACAATACTCCTGCTGGTTAAAAGTAATTATTTCATTATTAATACCAGTGTGTCAATTATTAGCTCCCAGACCACTGGGAAAGACAGCCAGCACCACATGTGGTCTCTTCATATTGTAGTTTTTGGGACTCAAAACTAGATTTCAGGTCTTTGGGGAAAAATTAAAAAAAGAAGGGGGGGGGGGGGGGGGGGGGAGATAAAAAAAAAAAATTTAAAAAAATAGAAAAAAAAATAGAAAAAAAAAATAAGAGAAAGGGGAAAAGAAAAAAAGGGGGGAGCTACTCCAGCTAGCTAGTCACTGACTAGTTCCCTCAGGCAATCATTTCCAACTCAGTTGTTCAAATCACAGCAGAAGATGAGCAACATTAGAGAATTGCAAGTAGTATGTAAAATTCACATGACTTCTCATGGACAGCAGACAGCATTTAGTGATACATACACAGACTGACGTATTTCTCAACAAGTAGAATCTTAAATGAAAATAGATGGCTTTTCCCAACACTGAAAAATGAGATGCACAAACAGGCTTTCATGGAAGTTAGTCACAAGAAGACTATCTCGCCCTGACTTTTTTATAGGACCTTCCTTAGTCATTACATGTAGCTCATGAGATTATTTAGCACTTCCAATGAAATACCATCAAGACCTAAAAGAGAGAAGGAAAAATGTTTGAAGATACATACATACAACAGAATTCAGCACATGAAAACACTGAGCTCAGAAAAGACTTCTTGCTAGTGTCCCTGATTCCACATCACAGTGGAAAGCATACGGAAATTCAGGTGTGACTGGTAAGTAACAGGGATGCAAGAGAGCATACACATTTGCACATGAATCAGGGGGGAACAAAGCAGCGTGTGTCAGAATGATGCTGCACATAAAGCCATCCAGTAACAAGCGTGGAGTCAAGCCATGTGTCCAATCACACCAACTCGGCTCCCAAACTCCTCACAAAACCCAGCATCCTTTCAAAGCTAACCTCTGGTATCTCCATCGTCTTGTTTGTACCTTCTCACACTGACGTGTAAATAAGTTCCCATACAGTCCTTATCTTGTTCAGGGTTCCCAAAGTGCTGTCAATCTTGTCACTAAACAGCCAAAGCATTAAGAAGCTCCTGGAGTTTATGGACTTCCAGACCTCAGAACATCATTATCTAAGCTACAGCCAAAAGCTGTTCAGCTTGTTTCCTGTAATCAAACATATTCCCCAAGGAAGTACTCATACAGAATTTAGGGCATCCTGATAATTCCTTAGCAATCCTAGATACTGGCCAAGTACTAGAGTTGTGACCTAAGGAGATGCAGAAATCACCAGGCCTGCGAGCTTACAGATTAGAGGCAGGAAGATACAACAGCATCTAAGTTCAATTACTTCTCGTATACTGCTCTGCACTGAGAAGTATCAACTAAAAATGAAAACCAACACACACACACACACACATTGTTTGTATTAAAAATTCTCTTAATCTCATCAGGTGATTATTTAACAGATGAGTGCTATCTGTAAAAGCTACCTCTAGGAAGATGCTTAGCAAAAAGCCTGAAGAAGAATGCCTCTTGCTCCATAGTTAATAAACCTCTCTCACCAAATATCAAAAAGAAAAAATGAAATATAAAGAGACATGTCCTCTAGGTTAAGTAGTGCTAGAAGTTTCAGGCTAACAAGTACTCCCTCAGGGTTTGACAACCTATACAAACAGAAGTAAAGCATGTGACAAGTGCTTTTAGAAATTGTATTATTTTAAAACCAGGATTGAGTGGACATAGCAATAAGGGTGACAAAAAGCAAGCATTTACAGTCAAGTGCCACATCTCAGAGAAGCAGGCAAAGGTCTCTAGCTACGAGTCAGATCAGTACAGACTCAAGTAAAGAATTTGTGAACAAGCACATGAATACGATCTATTTGAAAAGAACCAACACAGCTTCTGTGAGGGGAATCCTGCCTTACAAACTCCAGAGTCCTCTGAAGCAGTGACAAGCATATGCATAAAGATGATCTGGTTGACACAGTCTACTTGGATTTTTGAAAGCTCATCAGTGAAGGCTTCTAAGGAAACAAACTAGCAGTGGAGTACAATGAAAAGCACTTTCTAGGATAAATGTTGCAAAAATTGGTAATTTACTTCTACCCTCTATTTTCTATCTTTTAAACAAAGGGACAACTGTAGACTGCTGGCTGGAGGTGTGCTGTTAAACCTAGGGAAAAGGGAAAGAGCAATTAGGAGAGAGAGCTTGATGATGATCGGAAATTATTCAGTGTAAGGATGAGTCCAACACCCTAACAACAAGGTATAGAACGATCTCATGAAACTTTGTGACTGGATAATAAAAGGCCAAAGGACAATCAGTGTTGAAGAATACTAACAGATGTCTATGGTTAAAAAAAAAATTTTCTACCTTCACAGATGAAATTATAAGCTTCAAACTGACTATCATCCTTCAGGAGAGAGATCTCTACATTATGATACACAGTCTGGGCTGTTGCAACTACTTCCAAGTCAGTCCCATTTGTTTGTTTTAATTATTTTGATACAAGTTTTAGACTGTTATTTCAAAGCCAACCTAAACCAAAGAACTCACTGGCCACTGCATACCACATCTTTAAGAGTCCAAAGAATGTGCAACTCAGCTATTTACAAATTTATTATCCTGATGTAACATGGGCATTCATGCCTCATTGCTTTCCAGTCACTAAACTGAATTGTAACTCAAAAAACCATACAATTTTAGCCTGCAAATACCATAACTAAAAAAATATTCTGAACAGAGATGAAATAAGCTAAAATTGTTTTGGAATTTCAGTTTTTCTTGCTAGAAGAGAACCATAGCATTAATGCTACAGGCAGCTTCCTATCTATATTTAGAAAAAAAAGGTAGCAGGGAATGTGGCTTTTCTATAGCAATCTTTTGTGACGTGATTCAAAGAAAAATTTAAAGTGTTTGGAAATGACGGATTTACTCCCTAAACCCCAAAGACTTAAACACCTCAATTACCTTCTGTCTTCATTGAAAAGGGCACATTGACATCCCAGGCTTTTAACACAACCCGAGACAAAAACTATCTTCAAACACAATCCTTGCCTGGATTCAAAGAGAAGAACAGTAGTGACAAGACAATTGAAAACAACATGACTCAGCAGAATTCAGTTGGGGCATGGGAACCTGTGAGGAGGAAGAATCCAGCTGTAACAAACACCCTGCTGCTGAGCCCTCTCCCTCTACTCGGAAGTCAACAGCTGTTACCTCTGTCCAGCATGAAACGATACTTGTGCTAGCACTCAAACAGCAGCAAGTGCCCTGCAAGAGTATTACAGAGAATCTCTGTACAGCACAATTTAAAAAGCAAGCAAAAATCTAACCACTGAAGCACTACAGGAAAATTCTCCTCACACAGTTCTGTGTGGAAAACCACACAAAACTTAAGATCACGAGGTCTCCTAAATCACCTACCACTAGCTCTTGTCTATTACAGTTCAATGGTTGCACACCCATACTCTAGCTGCTCTGCACTAGTTTGCTTTTATTCCAAACAGCTTTATTGGCAAGTTTTGGGTTTCTTTCTTAAACTGTTCATTATAGTACCCTTGTTCTTTTACTAAGTTTAAAGGTAAGAATGCACAAGCTGGTGCCAAATCTGATGCTTGCTTAAGAGAAGCTTACACACAGCTAAATCTTGGATATGCAATTATTAGACTTTGCCTTTTAGAAACTAACATACTGAATTCTGTGACAATTCAAGTACTTCAGCTGGAGTGTAAATAATGATACTATGTAAAAATAGGGTGTATTTGTGGAGCACCAAGCTCCTACAGAGACTAATACAAATAGTCTCCATTTTAATGTTACTGTATAATTTGGTACACATATCTTCTACACACGAGCCAGTCCAAGCTGACAGCTCATGCTGTTCCCACCAATTTCAGAATCCCCTACAGGGGTGTAAGCTAGAGAAAAATTTGGCCTTGTTAGCACGCCACTCACACACATACAGAATGTCTTAGAGCAGAATCAGATTCCAGAAGAGAAACTAGACAAACACGTTGCAGATGTTCCTAAAGCATGCATAGCTGCATTAAGGGATGTTTCCTATGTCTGGAAGATACATGAAAATATGATGAAATTCCTCTTCCAATAGGCAGCACTAACCAACAGGCTGAGTCCTCAGGTGAGGAAGCATTGTTGGGCCCAAGTGCTCCATCTGTTCAGTAGGAACTGAGTAACTCTGGCTACTATAACTTTACAAGGATGTGCTCCAAGTGTGTGCCAGCTCCCATACAAGAAGAATGCAAACATATCATCAAGCTTCATGCATCAAAACCTCTCAACATGAAATGCTGAGGTTCCTGCTATCTTTAAGCAGATTTGCACTCCAAAGAAATTCAGGGTTTGTACAGCCAAGACAGCCATTGAAACATTTAAGCAAGTAGCTTTGGCAGATCTTTAGCATCTGTACGTGTATTTGTAAAAGCTGCTTCCTTACCACAGAGCTCCTGACAAGACCTTTTTCACAACGTGCCATTCACTGTGTTGGAGGAGGCCAGGCAGAAAATTCTGTCTAGTCCTTAGTGTGGGCCTGTGGTTCTCACTTTACTTTGGTGCAGAGAAATATTTCAGCTCAGAACTACTGTTTTGCAGAAGATGGCAATCCTTGATGTACTTCAGAGGAGGAAAGCTGCTTTGTTTTTCACTTAATATAGAACACCCGAAATTCAGCACTTTGAAGATGTGTGTTCACATGGCCCATTAGTGCAAAGAAGCTGGAAGAAGGTGCAGACATTAGAGCATCCGTGCCTTAGGCAAAGTTATACCAAAAGGAAATAGATAACAAATTATTTTTTAAATCATTTCTCTTTTCTAGGTATTTACCTCATCTTAGCCAGAGTTTGTACTTTTTTAATATCTATCTTGTCCAGAAGAAATCTGAACCAGCAGATTATGAACTGCAGGCATCCACAGGCAAATCCATTTCCCGGACTCCGGTTTCATTTGCTTGAAGATTACTAGCAAAATAACAAACCATCTCTCCAGAAAGGAAATACTTTTCAGCACCTAATTAAACACATTTCATTTGTTTATTCCAAATATTTACCCTAAACTATTCACAATTTATAAAGAAAAAAAAAGTAAAAAAGATGAGGACCAATTTATTCTTAAGAAGAGAACATTGATTATTGCAACACACTTCCAGGTGAAAAAACATTTCTGCTAGTGTAACAAATTCACTGCCTAGAGTAGAAAGCTACCCAAACACACCTGGACCTCTTCAAAAAACATTTAATATTCTGTCAAGAACATTAAGGACGTAACACTTGGAATTACCAAAAACTGCTCAGGTTTGTATGCTACTTGGGGGACGACTTTCACGCACAGTGAATTGAATGGTCCCCAGATATAAATACATATCACTCAAAAGATCTATTAGGTATTTGTTCAGCTACTTAGCTTTTTCAGAAGCCTACGTCATAGCCTGTAAAGTTAAGGCTGCAAATCCTTACTTATTCTTTCCACATCACACTTTGATTTGCTGGAAAGCATGTACATGCGCTTATTGATGTAACATGTCCGTCAGAAAACATGCAACCCATCAACTTGCTCCTCAGCATACCACTTAAAATAAATTTAAAAAAAAAAAAAAAAAAAAACACCACAAAATAAAGAGTTTATTGCAGTACCATCTTAAAATTCTGCCCAGTGATGGACACAAAGATGGAGGAATCTTGTTCTTAGTTTTCCCAGTTCTGGATTAGACAATTTAAAACAGACAACATATTGTCCTTGCCTGCATCCATCGAGGCTTCTCTCCTTCCTTCAGCCTTGCCACCTGACTTCTGAAGGACCAAAGGCTCTAAAAGCAACCCAAAACTTTCAGTATTTACACAGCCGGTATTAGTATGTACACCTTAAAGTTCTATCTTCAGCCAGATATATCAGTGTAGATGTTTTTGTTTCCCTGTCAGGTTTAGGAAATTTCATTTATGTTTCTCAAGGCATCCAAGTTTATATATCGTATACAACCAGAAGTCTGTTGAGGGAAACAAAAATTCATCATTTGCTTGCTCATGATGACCCAAACGTCTCCCCTAGGCCCATTGTCAAGAAAGGAAGTCATTGCTTTATCTGTTCAAGAGGCTTTTGCTGAAGACACCACTTGGCACCAATTTCCTCTGGTGTTAGACACACAAGGGGAAGCAGAAAGAAAGTGGTCACTAAAGTGATCTCTACAGTCTCACATTGCCTTCTATGTCTTTTTCATTTGAGTATGTAGCCATCATAATTTTGCGGAAAGCCCAGAAAGAACAACTGGAGTGAATATAAATGTCTGCTTATGTCTGTGGAATCCCTAAGATTACAGATGCCTACCCTATCCCACTCAACTTGAGGCTAATTAAACCAAAACAAGGACAGTCAATAAAGTGTCAGCAATTATTTCTTTCCTTACCAGAACATATAAGAAAAGAAAAAATTGGCATTATCGTTACATGACCATTTACAAGTTCAGAGTTGCTATTTGCACAAAAGGAAAGACTGGAGGTAGGTGAAAGAAGATTTATTTTCCTAAGGAGAGGCTGAGTTGCTAAGAGTGTGGAAAAACACTAACCAAGAGACAGATGTAGGTGGCAAGACATAACAGGAAATGCAGAGAAGGTTTAAGTATCAGAAGCCAGAGTCCAGGATTATCAGCACCCAGTGTTGACGCTACCAACTAGTACAATTCTAAAACTTAACGCAGTAAATCATCTCCTAGCATTTTCTGCAAAATACTGCTTTGTGGGCAAGAAGCAATTCTCAAGCCCACTCCTTTCTATGGCTGGATCTCAGGAGCTTCAAATCATGACAGAAGCAAGAACAACTACCAGATCTCTCTATCACCAGCAAATGACTGCCAAAGAGTCAGTCTTCCAACAAGAGTGGGAGTTACATTTGTCTTCTTCCTTCATTAGTCTGAGAAAGCGCCACTTCACACTGAATTGTTGAGAAAAACATGCTGCTATTTTAACAGTAGAACAAGCAATAAAAATTCAGAGAAGGGAAAAAGCTGGTCTCAATCCTGCTATTAGGTTTAGGGTCAGGAATGGGTCATCCTCCCCTTCCCACTAAGGTACTGGTTTAAAAGACTCCAAGGGAGGGTGTGGAGAAGGAGAAGAGTAACACAGAGTACAGGAAGATGTCCAAAAAAGCTATTTTGATGGGCCAGAAGGGCCACCATGAAGCTGTTCCAGTTTGCTCTGTTTATCCAATCTTGAATTATCAAGACATGTGCAAGCTTCAAAAAATTCAGCTCAGTGAAGCCTTCCAACATTGATATCAATCTAAATGTTATCTATACATTATGGGCTTATAAAAAAGGGGAAGAAAAGAAAAGCTCTAAGATATTCCTGCCATGGATTTTCTTGCACATTCTCCAATTCTTACTCATTCTGCTTGAGCCAAAAAGCAGACTGTCAGCCACATGACTCAATCTGTTCAGCCTCTAGTCCCAGCAAGTGCTAAGAGCACAGAGGCACGTTGATATGAAGTATAATTAACCATACTTTTTCCATAATGTCACAGGAAAAAAAAAAAAAATTCTATCGGAGCTTAGTAATAGCTCTGGGATAGATTTGGCAGGGGACAAAACCAGGAGTGGCTATACTGCATCCTCAGGGACTTGACTCTTCAAAGGCCCAGAGGAAGTTAGCTGGTTAATTCTCTGGAAACTGGGCACCCAGCTGCCTTCAGTGCCTTTCAGCACTGCAGCCTAGAAATGAGTAGGTTCACTCCATATTTTTCATGCTACCTAAAAAGCCACAAGTGTTTAAAACAGCTATCCCTTGATCTAACCTTGGCTGTAAGACACTGGCCCACCCAGAAAACTGAGAGCATCACACACTCCTCACATCCTTCTACTGAAGCAACTTGATGCACGTGTAGTACAGACTGTACCTTTCCCCCTTCTCTCCTTGGTGAAGGTATAGTCCATGCCAAAGTCAAAATTAATTTATGAGCTAAAATGGGAAAGGCAGGGACTAAAATCATGCCACTTTCCTCCAAGATCCTTAGGTGTATTAAGAGAAGGTCACTTCCTACACTTTGTCAAGAATAAACAGCTTCATACCTTCCCACATCCTCCCTCTAAAAGACCATCCATGTAATACTCAGCCAAACTTGATTCATACAGAGAAAATACTCTCAAATAAATTTCAACCCACAAGTTGAAAACTGCTGAGAGTCTTCCCTGGAGTCACAGCAGAGTCCATGAGGCCTGCACTGGGTACAGAGCCACTCTAGCATAAGAACCAGAGAGAAGATTTGAAGGAAGAATCAAACTACAGATTCACATCCTAGATACTGAATGAAGGTCTGCTTTTGATGGATTTCTTTTTTCTTCCTGTACACAAAAAAAGCCTTCAGACTGTATGTACACACATGTGAAAACCCCTAACCAAAGATTTTGTTTTGAAGATGTTGCACTTAACATTATAGACTTATAATTACTTTGGGATTTGGCACTTCCTGCATCTCCAATCACTGAAATGCATTAAAAGAATTAGGCTACCATGAAGTGCAGTGTCCTGAAGTTTAATTCTTTCCATTATACTTCAGTGGGATCACTTGCAATACAGAAATCCAAAGCAATACTTAAAAAAAAAAAAAAAAAAGGGGCAACATTCTCTTCCTCACTTTTAATGTTTCGTTTTAGTGGCCTGCTTAAGAGCACATTAAAGAAAGAAAGGACAGCCAGCAACCTGCTATTACGTACCAAAATACCTGTTCTCCATATGGTTTCTAAAAGCAATACATTTTAACTAGACCTGATGGCTTTTCTAAGAGAAACATTTGTACACACAAAAACAGGTCCACTTTTTATAAACAGAGGTGTTTGAGCCCACACCTCCAGGGTAAAGGATCAGAGGAGGAGTAGCACAAGAAGATCAGGTGCCAAAGAGACACAGGTTCAAGTTAACTGCGTTTGGCAGGCCGGTCACAGAACATTTGAAAGCAAATTGCTCGCAACTGTCTCAAGCCTGGAGTCTGCAGAAATGAAAGGAGCTCCCCCTTCTGCTTCATTTTCCACTTTTCTGATAAAGGGGCAGTCTGTAAGGTACCTCCTGAATCACATAACGCAAAAGATAATAGAGAAGATGGTAACATCTGACAATGGCTTACACATGTTCCCAGGTTTCATTCCCTGCTATGACTGATGAAACTTAAATCCAGGTTTTCTACTACCCAGGAGCAAAGTCCAGCTTTGCCATTTGCTGTTCCACTCCCACCTGCTTCTGCACAGGAGAAATATTTCTGGGTTCCTGTCCCTGCTCCAATGGTCAGTGCTGGTGTCTCAAGCCACAGAAAAGCAGAGCGGGGAGTGATGCTGTACACCCTGCCCTTCTCAGGCACACATCCTGACTGATCAGCTAACTAGTCACCCTCATGCTCCTCCTAGGCCAAAAAAAAATTTACACATGAAATGGCCCAATTTCAGATGACAAAGATCCAGCACCCCTTTCCAGAGCAGTTTGTAGCTGGACATTATTCTTGCATTTCCCGGGACACAGCTGTAAATATTCCTGCATAGAGGTACGCAGCATTTCTACCACCTGCCCACGTGATACAGCCCTGATACTCTGAATGGAAGTAGCAGCCTTTCCTCCAGAGGAAAGCCTTAATAAGGACGGTTCCAGTTCTTTTGTTTGGGTTTGGTTTTTTTTCCCTTATCATAGTCTACTCATACCGCTAAGCAGTCAGACAAGAACGCAAGGACCGTGAATCTTAAGTAGAGGGAGGCCTCTCCTGGTTACATCAGGTAAGGCACCAACACTCAGCAGAGAGAGATACAAGATCCCTATCCTAAACATCCTCCCCATTTCAGCCACTGCTCCTTCGACTGCAGGCTTTAGCAACTCCCTGCACAGGGGCAGAGACAACTCATAGCTACAGAAACCATGCCAATGACCGGGGCAGTACCAGACACCTGTTCAACATCAACGTCAGTAGAGCAGGAGTTGAAATAGAAGTGATTTACAGTTGTATTGGTGTGGCTTAGCACTAAATCTTGTGGGTAAGGAACACTCCTGTGCCATTCAGAAGCCACTTGAAATTCATGTGAAAGTTCCCTGGTGAGCAGAGGCCACAGTAATCCCACAGTAAAACACAGGTATAGGTGCTGTAGAGATGTCAGCCAGTCCACGCAGCCCGGATCCAGGCTTTGAAATACAAAAGCAGTTACAAACTGCTGCTGCCTCAGATTGTTCGGTCAGAAGAGGAGCTTAAAGCATCATAAGGCAATACTGTATTTCTAGTTGAGACAACTAAGTTGTTTCCTGTCCTGATAACAACCAAAGTTTTATTTATTCTGTGCACACTCATCTGAAAAAACACAGCTCTTCTTAAACATCAATCCTAATGCAAGTTTTAGGACTTTTGAGGAACATGAGATTTTTCCACCTCTGTCACTCTGGACAACAGAAAGAATAAACAATCTTGCACTCATCTAGAGATGACCTAATTAAAAAAAAATTAAAAAAAAAATATTTACAATTTGCTTCTGTTAAATAAAATAACAAACAACCCTGGCCTCAAGCCCCTTCATTTCAGATCCCAAAGAAACACACATACATCCTTGTCACAAAAAACTGATGGCATGTTGTACTTCTATCTGGCTCTCAAAGTCTGCAGTTCACTGTTTTTTACTATCCTGTTTCTTTGTTCTAATCAAAAAAAGCCCAAACCCAACTCTCTCATGGTGTCCCTTTTCTACGTAAAAACATGAAGTATTTTAAAGGAACTAGTATTACTTCTATTTACTTTCCCCTATCAAATTTCAGTTGACTTTAGATGTGATGCTAAGACCAGAAAACTTAGAAAACTAAGACCAGTCTTACTAGACTGCTTCACAAAGAGTCCCAAAGAGGAAATAAATGTACAGCCTCCAGCCCACCCAAATGCATTCTCTGCAACATGTACTCAACTTATTTTTACCATTTGTAAAGGAAGTCCTACCAATCCTAACAAGTACATGCCTTAACTGATAATGCTATTTAACTAATCAAGGCACATTCAGAAGACAGAGGTAAGGATTCAGAGGAAAACCACACTCCTGTTCTAGACATCTGAGGGAAAGTATGGGCCCTTCTGATCAGAAGCAGCTTTGCAATATGGTGTAATACATACCTACTCTGAAGCTAATTTTTCAATTATTAGTCCAGATGAGCCTTCCTACACATGAAGAAAACTTAGTTCTTGAGCAATCCCTGACCATTACATTTAAGCAACAACTACAGAAACAGAGAAGCAGCCTAAGAGTGACCACCTTCTTTGTGCTCACCTTTACTACTGCTCTAAATAATCTACTGAATTCTGTCTTGATCCTTTGTTGCTACTCCACAGGAACTATGCTTGCAAGTATTTTGTTGCAGCTAAGAGGACACTTCCCAGTTATTAATCTTTGTGTAAGGCTTTACATTTCCAATAAACTACAAGTTTCTGCAATTGTTCTGTGATACAGTTGCAGCAGTAAAAGGTTGCCAACTAATACAGCCTGTGTTTCTGACCACTGACAGACAAACCCTAAAAACAGAATGGGAATTATGGAAGCCTACAGCAAACACAGCAGCTATGCATAACACCCAGTGGCACACCAGGGAGCTGAAATGCAGCAGAGGCAATATGTATTATGGCTGTTGGCTTATTTGAGCACTTTTTAGCAACTGGAGCTTGAAGCTGTTGTCGTACAACGCCAATGGTGTACACCATTCCTTACAGCTTAGTAAGGCACACAGGAAGCACTCTGGCTGTGGGAACCCCATTGCTATGAATATCAGCCAGTTGCAGATATTTCCAAAACGATTAAACACAAGTTTGTTTTCCGAAGAGAACACAAAGAGTCACTTACCAGCTAACTCCTCTGTGTTTTCATCCAAATAACCCCTCACTCTATGAAAGTCCTGAGTCATATATCCCATCTTTGACTTAAGATTCACATTTGTTTTTCTTTGATGGAGGAGATTATCATGGATGGGAAATAGACCTGTCAATCCTTTTGTATGGGACAGCAATGTCAAGGCAGTAGATGGGGGATGGAGAGAGCATCAAAGCAGAAATCCTGAAGGCACCTGCCTAAGGAGTTTGTTATCATATGCAAAAATAATCTGGGCAGTCAGAATGAACAGTGACAGTTTCCGAGACCTGTGCAGCCAAGTCCAACCCAAGGAAATTTTTCTCTGCTCAGAGAAAACCACAGATACATTTTTGCAAGCAGACAATTCAGAAGCCCTGACATCAGCAACTCCTGGCGCAGATGTTTGGACAATCTGCTCAACCAAACGCAATTAAAATAGGACACTTAACCCTGTGCGTCAGCCCTGATAACTCCACCTACAAACTAATGGGAAACTAAACAAAGAATAAACAAACAACAGGACAGAATACCCACTCAAGACAGCAAGGAGAGAGATAACTGCACTGAGAGCTCTGGCTTTAGTTCATTTTCACTCATCTCTGCACACAGAATCACTAAAAGAGTAATTAATAACAATCAGTGGTTTAGAAACATACTTTACAAGAACAATACAAGACCAACGAGTCAGCCATTTGGGTTGAGTTCTTACTCTCTCGATGTCATCAGCACTGCCACCATCAGCTTCATCTGGCTGCAAAGTATATCTGAGAATGAGCCACAGAATGTTACAAGTCTAAACATGTATGAAAAAAATCAATCCTTTTCACCTTTAGCCAAATAATTAAGCCTTTAGTTTTGCGAGATTAATTTCTCCATATAGTGACATGAACAGTTATTTATTTAAATAAAAACACAGTCATCTTATGCCTGGAATATAAGTTTAATAAGGCATTGTACATCAAGTATGGCAATAGCTTAACTACACAGCACACGTTCTCAGCCTACAAATGCTAGGAAAGGCATTTGATACATGCTGTTAAATTATTAAATGATTATTTCACTATATCACGAAAAGGGAAAATCACCACAGGAGAATAAGACTGCTCAGTGGCTCTACTATTCACCAACCACACTGACAAAATAAGTGTTGTGTTAATAATAATGTTATTTAGCTTCTTGTAGCAAGGTACCAAAGAAAAAGTCCACTGTATATGGGGTTTGTTCATTTATTTTTCTCAAGAAGCAAAGAAAAGAAGAAACCAGAAAAGTAAACAGCTCAATGTTTTAAGATTTGCAGGCTGGTTTAAACGAAGTGGAGAAGGTGAAAAATAAAAAGGTAGGGGGAACCAGCCACAAGATACGATAAAGCTTTATTGCCAAGCCCTGAATTCGCAGTGCAGTATGAGTTTTCATGGAAAGCGCATGCTGTAGCTATACTCGCTGTAACAAGTATGAGACTGCAGAAGTCAAAACAAAACAAAACAGAAGCCTAAAAATAAATTGCATATGCACTGCCTGAACCTCCTTTGTCAGAGACTTTTGGAGAGTAGATCGGCTCTTCCCTCAAAGGCTTTTGGAAATGAAAGTAAAACAGCCCACATAAAAGAGCAGACACTTTGTAACAATAACCAAAGACCCTCATCCAGTCTGAGCCATTTAAATCTCTTCCTAAGTGCTAGTTCTGGTAGACATTTGCATGATTTACTTCAGCTACCCTATGTAAGGAGAGCACTCCCACAGCAATCCCAGCCTCCCTGACACAGGGAAACACTCACAAGGAACCAAGACGGGCTTACTCACTGCTGTTGACAGGAAAGGAACTCTAGACTATGTAACTCAATATACTTGGTCCTCAAAGCCTAACAACCGATCAGCAATGAAAGGGTATTTTCCCTTCTCATATGCCACCCCTGTTCCATCAGTATGTACCCTGTCTTGTAACCATCAATCCCAGAAGTCTGAAGTGCTAGAAAACACACACTTCTTGGCTACAACTTTGAAAGGATGATCCAGGTATTCGAGTGCATTATTTTGTAACCAAGTAGCAGTATTTAGGTGTCTCAAACACATCTACCACCTAAGAAACATCATTGCCTCATTTCCCATACACTGGTATTTGAGCATAGGGGAAGTGTGACAAGAACGAACAGCACACACATACACACCCCCAAGTCACAAAGCAGCCCCGACAGCCAGGGCTCAGCTTTTGGGGTTGGGTAGCTGATGTTACAGCACCTGTTTTATGGGGGAAAGCAAATCAGTGGAGGCTGCAAGGTCGTGGTGCAGACACCGTCCGCGTTCCAGAAAGCTGCAGGGCAGGTGCCTAGCGAGGTGCGCCCGAGGGCGCGAAAGGCCCCGGGCAGGCAGGCAGGCAGGCACTTACTTCTGGGGGACCGCCGCCGTCAGCCCCGCGGCCGCCGCCGCCGCCCGGGCCTCGAACTCCTCCCGCTGCAGCACGTCCCTGGAGCCGCAGAAGCCCAGCTCCACCAGCTGCCGCCCCACCGCCTCGCTCTGTGGGAAGGAGAAGACGGGCAGGGAGCTCGGTTAGCGCCGGGACACGGTGGACGCGCCCCCCGGCCCCCCGCGACTCCCGCCGTCCCCGGGCACCGGCAGCCGCCGCGGGCGGAGGGCGCCACCTGGCGGCGCGGCGGGCGGGCGCGGCCGCCCCGGCGGGGTGGGGGGCGCCCCTTCGCCCCCAGAGCGCCCCGGGCCGGGCTCGGCCGCTCTCCCGCCGCGACACACCGCCGCTACCCGCCTCTCCGCAGGGGCCAGCGCAGGTGCTCCCGGCTGCGGTGGCAGCGGGACCCGGCGGGGCTCAGCGACCGGAGAAGGGAGTTCGGGAAAGGGGAGGCGGTCTGCCTAACTACACCGGCCTGACACCGGCTGGGCGGGGCAGCCGGGAGCTGCAGACACCGGCGGGCCCTGTCCTGCTCCGGTCTAACAAAACTCACAAGTAACGGCGATGAGGAAGGAGCTCCGAGTGCCGCCTCACCGGAGGGGCCGGGGTACTCGGGGTGGTTCGTGCCACCACAGCCTCGGGCATCCCCAGGCAGCAGCAAACAAATCTCATCAGCTGAAGCCCTGCAGTTTCTTGGCCACCTTCTTCTGCCTGTACCACACCTAGGCCCCAGGAAAGGGCATACGCACCTCTCTTTATACCTTCAGTTGGGAACCAGTTCCCGAGTTTAAACTAACATCCCCACAGCAGAGTAACACGGACAAGCCGAGCTCTGGGGTAAAAGGCAGCAGAGCTGGGGGTGAAGTATTTCCTCCAGCCTAAGCCGCAGTACCTGATAAGCCCTGACAGAGAAAGCACCCTAGGAAATACCCCCTGCTGCTTCCACCCCTGTCAGGTGCCCAGGCCAGCTCTTCCCAGGCTGCCAGACCCGGTCCCGATTTCTTAAAGCCAAACAGAGATAGGTAGCTGCTTTCTGAGAACAACTCTGTAAGCAGGGGCAAGCATTTTCCATACCACCTGCCTTCTAAGTAGGAGACAGAAAACTTTTGCAACTTTCCCCAAAGTATTTTCCACCAAGCAAGGTACAATATCATTTTTAGAGGTCAAAAGTTCAGCAGTCAGCCACATCCTTTGGAATGATTCAGCCTAAAAATTGGGCTTCGTAAGCACTGGACCCGTGCAAGATCTTGTTCCCAGTTTTGGTTAAGAACCAAGCCAGCACTAGCTGGAAGCTGCCTTCGCACATCAAAGCCAGCCCCACTGTCTTCATCTCATCTTATACCTAGACAGATGAGGTGTTTGTTACCACATTTTGTTTCTTGGGGTGGGTATTTACAGCAAACACCACAAAACAAATGGCTGCTCACATGAAAGGCTTTCTGGTTCAGACCTGCACTTGTGCGCACGCTACTGTTCCCCACTTCTCAGGCCAACCGAGACGCAAACACTGGTGATGTGACCCTTCCCCTGTTTTGCAGCCATCCCGCTGCTGACTGACTTCAGCCCAGCCCAGGGGGGTTCATCTGTACACAAGACCTGTGCCACCTCCTTCCTGTGGGGAAAGTTTGCACGGGGAGAAGCAGGAGAGTTTATTCCCTGAGGATGGGGGTTCTACTAACGAGACCCTTGTGCCTCATGGACACCAAAAGCTTCCCAAGCTAACAACGTGCCCGACTCCCCTCGGGAGCCAAGTATTGCCCTGTCACCGCGGCTGGCACCTGCCGGAGCACAGGCCCGAGGCCCGCAGAGGGAGCTGCCCCCACCGTGGGCGCACCGGGACGGGGTGGGGCGGCCTAACCCCGCCGGCCCTCACCGAGGGAGGCCAGGGCCGGGCGCGGCGCCCCGGGGCAGTGTCCCGCCTCCCACTGACCTCCAGGTACCGCAGGTCCCGCGCCGTCACCTGCGACTCCAGGTACTCCTCGTAGCTGCGGAACGGCAGCAGCGGGGGCGGGGCGGCCGCCGCCATCCCGCCCGCACACGTCTGTGGCAACGGCGAAGCGGCGGTGCGAGCGGCACGTGCCGGCCCGCCCCCGCCCAATCAGCGCGCGCGGGGCCCGAGGGCTCGCGGCGGCGGCGGGGCCGCGGGGAGCGGGGCGGGGGACGGGGGACACCCCAACGTCCCCCCGGGTCAGGGCAGTGCGCGGCAGCCCCGTGCCTCCGAGAGCGGGAGCTGCCTGGTTCTTGGCTTTTGGGGTTTTTTGGTTGCTTTGGGGATTATGCGGGGCGGGGCGGGGCGGGGCGGGGCGGGGGGGGCGTGCTGCTCGTGCAAAAACAAACCTCAGTGGGAAACTTACCCTGCACCCCCATTTTCCACCCGCCCCGTTATTGCAACCACCTGCAGCGTCTGCTGACCACGTCCGCAGGCGCAGCACGCTGTGCCTCATACGCTGATTTTTTAAGACGTTTAGTTGCCTGATTTTTGGCCGCTGTCCCAATGCAGGGTTTTTTGGCCATCCCACTTAGAAGTGGAAATGGAGCTGTAACGGGGCTCTGTGGGGAGGCAGTGGCCAGCAAGGCACGTCGGCAGCCCCCCACCCGACAGCTCCTGCGCCCACATCAGTGGGCTCTGCTGAAGGGCCCTGAGCTGCCACATGCTGCAATCCAGGACTGTAGGACCTAAGCAAACATTTCTGGGGATTTGGAAAATGATGGACCTCTGCAGGGATGTCTGTGGATGTTAAAAACAAGAGGTGATGGGGAGAAGGGGATTGTGGGAGCTTTTTTTCATTTCAGAATTTTAATAAATGCACCCAACAACACAGAGCTGGGGCATGGCTGGCAGCTCAGTGCACTCCACTGTGCTCCCTGCAGCCCCTTTCTCAGCTCCACATGGATTTGCACCTCCTTTGAAGGTGGCAGTTGTTTGGAAAGGAATTTGGGAATCCCCTTCGTTTGTTCAGTTTCCAGCTTTTTCTCCCCAGCACCACAGAGGTAAGTCAGAGATAGTAGAATAGAAAGAAAAAACCCACAAACTAGAAAATGACGCACCATGACAACCCCCAGCTTCTCAAAATATGTGGGATTTAAGCCAATGTTTTCCCCATCAGGTGATAAATTCAGTTTGGAGTTACTCCCTTGGGGGCGAACACGCCAACAGTGCAGCTCATGGCAAAGTGAGGCTGGCTGGGGTAAAACACCAGCTTTGCAAAGCAAAAACGAAGTGAGATGCTCCCGGGAGACTTCACGTTTGTCCCAACACTTGCTAACATCATGCTTTGAGCTGAGTTTCCAGAGGCACTGTGTCTCTCCCCATGCGGTACTTTGCCTAATCAACATCTGAGACATTTTACTGCAAAGCCTGTAGGAAAAGATGACTCAGAAAGCAAATGTGAGAGATGAAAAGGCTGAGTTTTAGGTATTGGACCACATTGTGCAATCATGCCATTTTTAGCCTTCTGACAAAGAGCTCAGAGGCATTGTGCTGGTGTCCCAGGTCAGTTAACTTCATACATATCTTCTATCTTCATATGTCCTGGCTCCCTGGATGCCACCCACTGCCAGGCTCGTACCAGCCCTGCTCTCAGCCTGCTCTGTGATTAAAATTGCCTGAGAGGCCACTGGTCCCTCACCAAAGGCCACCCAGCTGGCTGATGCATAACCCTCCTCCCTGCTGGCTTCCAGCAGCCATATCCCCCCATGGTCCTTAAATGCAGAACCCCTTCCCCAGCATACCCCACTGCCCTCAGCACCCCAAAAAGAGGGGTAGGAAAACCCCCCCACCCTTTATTTTCCCAAAAGGTTTTTCCTCCATGTGCAACAAGATTTAAAGGCAATATGAAGAGCTTTACGTAAAATAAGCATAAAAATCTGTTTAAGAGTCCAATTAGTGTTGTTGCTGTTGAAGCCAAGACGATAAATCTACTTGGATGAAAAAGGAGCAGCTGACAGGATAGTTTATGTCAGAGTCAGAGCTGCAAAGCCGGAGCCAGAGCCTTTCTTCTTCTCCTGGACTGTCACAACAATTTTCCCTCCTCAAGTCACAATACCAAACGTAAGCTTGCTCCCACTGATTCTGCAGGAGCAATACCTCCACCAGCATGGAAGATTAAGTGCTGCCAACAAGCAGGAAAGAGGATGAGAAGCATTTTGGTCTCAGATCCTTTCCCCCAGTAAATCCCCGCTGCTGAAGAGCAGGGAGGCTCCCCCTTGCCTTGGGAGCAGGACCGCAGGAGGCGCTAGGCTTCTGTTGCAGGCTTTGGGCTTCTCGTCCTGCTCAGAGAGTTGGCCAGTGCAACATGGCCTCCGCTTCACTTGCAAAAGCAGTAGCCAGAAAGGTTTAAGTGCCATCAACAGCTGTAAATAAAAGTAAGCCAACAACAAAACCATTTTTGAAAGGCAAGAAACGTTAACACACTGAAAAAGTTACCTTTATTCCTTAAAAGTCTCTCAAGTTGTCGATAGGCTATTTTTAAATTTAACAGAGATGTTTACCCATTTTTTAAATGCCTTCAGTCTCCTCCTGATAAGCAAACCTATTTAATTTCCTTACAGAAGAGTGGTCAGAAAGGAACAGGAAGGGTTTGTCAGTCCTTGCCACTTAGATTAACTTGCATTAGGCTCTCTGCTGAGGTTGCTAGCAGGCTCCTGTCTGCCGTGGCACAGACCTCCTCATTCCAATAGCATAACTGTATTTTAATAACTATTGTAATATTAAAGCACCAGCCTCCCCCCGCAGCTTCCCGCGCCTGTTAGCACCCATTAGCTGTGTGCTGTGGGGCTGCTCCTGGCTGCCAGAAACCCCAAATAAAACATCAGTGTTTCAGCGGCAGCCCTCGGCATGCAGCATGGCAGCTACCATGTCCCTTGGGAAATGAGGTGCAAGGGAGGAAAGCACCCTCAGCCTACCCTAGTCCTCACCCACCCCAGGTAGGAGAGTGCAGGTTTCACCAGCCCATGGAGGGAGAAGATGCCTGGGCTGCTTCCTCAGCCAGATTTCACCTGACAGCTCTGAAACACAATAAACGCTCCTCTTCTCCTCGGTAGGAACAGTGAGGAGTGTCAGGAGAAAAACAGGGTTCAACCAGACCCACAAGCACCAGGTGATGGTGGTGCTCATCCTCTGCAGGCACAGGGGCTGCAGGAGGGCTGGCTCGAGGGGGAACCTGACTGCCGGCAGCACCCCTCCTTCCTCAGGTGAGTCCCAAGGGAGACATGCTCAGACCGTGGCCCCCCGTGCTCCCATCCCTCCCAGCAACCGCAACAGAGCAAGCAGCATTTCCCAGTAGTTGCTATGGCAAACACTGGATGCTGCCGTCACAGCTCAGTTCGGGATCAGTTTTTGCACGGAAACGTACAGATCAAAGCATTTTTTTGTCATACAGGCTAGTTATGACCAATATTTTTCCTTAAAATAAGATTAAAAAAATATCTTTTCCCTCTGAGGGAAAGCAGTGGCAGCAAGGGACCACCACATTCATTCCTCTCTTACCTGCATGGGGAGCTCCAGGCACCCACCCTGGACTGAGGCTGGCACCCTCCCGCATGGCTCCCCCAAATGTTTTCCTTCAATTAGTTCATTTAGGTGGCCCCATGCTTCACTGAGCATTAATTACACCTGATTGTTCCTGGCTGCTGAACAGCAGATAAGCAGCGTTATTTGAATTTTGTAAATTCGCGGTCAGGCTGTCTCGCTGGAAGTGGCCAAGGTACACAACGTGCCCACGTTTGGCTTGCACTCCCCTGCTGTGACGCAGGTCCAAACAACTGCCCCAGAGGAGCCACAGGGAGGTTTGTCTCGGCGCACAGTATGCAGAGCATGGCATACAAAGGAAGCACAGGCACAGAGTTTGCTCCACTCCGCCCTGTCACTGATACCACGCTGGCCAAACCCTCTAACAAAAACACACACAGTGGCTAATTTAGCAACACTCATTTTTCTCTTTCAGGGGAAGAAAATGAAAAAATGCACAGACAGCAGACAGGCAATAGATTACACAACGAGGTTTTAAAATGAAGCATGATTTTATTTTATTCCAGCTTCCCCATCCATCCCCACACATGGAGCTTGTGCCCTTGTGCAAAAGCATTTCCTGCTGCGTGGAGTGGATGCATCTGGCCAGGGGCTGCCCCGAAGAATAACGGGCAAAGAACCACGATTTCAATGAAAGTAGCCATTTGTACCATGATCAGATTTGGAGAAAAGGATCGGCAGTGCTGCCTGCCCTCGTTATTGCTGCTGGACACTAGCAGGGCTAGGTTGGGAGGGGTTTTGCTAATGCGAGTCCACATGGGCTCATATTAAGGCTTAACTGGTGAGGTTCAATGCTACCATTTTCTGTATGTATGCAACACAGCTAAATGCCAATTAAAAACTCCATATGCACAATTACTCCACAGATAACACCACAACAGAGAAACAATTTGAGAGTTAGGGCCATAGGGCAACGTAGGTGGGAAAAAATACTTCCAAAGGTAGAAGTAGCTCTAACAGCTTTTATTGCCATGTTGCCACACTCACTATAAAATAAAACCCTTTCCCCCCCTCTGTAAGTGTACTGTGAACGATAATATAAATCAGCAGCACAAACTGTTGGAAGAAACCGGTGGGCACTCAGGGGCCAAAGGCATCCCCGTCCCCTGGGAGCAGAGGTGCAGAGGGGCTCCCCGCAGTCACCCCCCAGGGAGGGGTCTCAGCCCAGCTCCCTCCCCATGCAAGCAGGAATGCCATGGGGCCAGGGCAGAGGTATTTTAAACACAGACATCGAAGCCATACTTTGATGGACAGGAAGAGACTTGCTCCTCCAGCTGTCCAGTGAAGAACGGGAGAGACCACCAGGAGCGGGGCTGCAAACAGCCACCCTCCCCAAGCCTGCAACCCTCAAAAAAAAAAAAAAAAGTATCTATTATTGCCAACAAAGAGTTTTAAGACGCCCTTGCACCACAGATAAGGTGAATTAATTGGTTGAACTTGGTCTTGTTTTGTTGTGGAAGGGAGGAGCTGGTTTGTAAGAGAAGGGAAAGGGGCAGATATGGATATATGGTGTCTGAGGTATGGTCAGAGGAGAAAAGTGCAGCAAAAAGGAGAGGCAAAAAACAGAAAGAAAAAAAACACACTTAATAGGTTGGCTCTGAACTTATCTCTTGTATGAAAATGATTGTCAAAAGAGTCACTAGTGAAAATAAGGTAGGAAAATATGTTCACCGTAGAGGTACTTTCTGCTTCATTCAACAACAGAAAATTAACCCAAGGTCCATCAAGTGTTTTCTGTTCACCACAGGAATAGTCTTTGGAAAGCCCAGGTTATGTCATCCCAGCGACGCCTCCGAGGATGCTGTCTGGTCTGTGGGGTGAAGATAACACCCCAAGCCCAATACGGCTACAGACCCTCCCTGCATTTGTCCGGAGAGGGTGAACTCAGGTGTCCCACAGGGTCACCCCCAAAAGCTGCCCAGGTGCCCCATCTCTCCTGCACCAGCATCCTTGTCATAGCACACTACCCGAAGCGAAACTTCAGCCGGTACTTGACGGGGCCGGGGTTTTTCCGAGGCGGGGATGGGGCGACCTTCAGTTTCGGTGGTGGCGGGGGCTTCTTTTCGGGAAGGGTGACAGTGAAGGCAAGCTCGGGGGGCTGGGGCTGCCAAAAGCGTGGGAGGAAGTGCGTGGAGACATGCTGGGGCCGGGCACGGGGGCTGCAGCCCCGCTTGGCTTTGCCCCTCTTGTTGAGTGCCACGTACCACTGGCGGCCCGAGCGCGGGCTGCGGTGGACAGCTGAAGCATAGGTGTTGTAGCTGTTCTCCTGGAAGCGCTCCCGAAACTGGCAGTCTGCTGTGAACCGGGCCTGTGGGGACAGAGCCGGGGGAATCGTTAGCAAAAGGCTGGTTTTACCCATCCCCTGCCCCACAACACTTGCTGGGTTTTTAAGTCTCCCCAAAGCAGGTCCAAAGGGGTGAGCAGCAACACAGGGCACCTGGGAAACCCACTCTGAGGCTGCTGGACACCCAGCAATTTGGAAAACTCCCAACACGGATACTTCCAAGTAGCTGCTTGCCACCCAATTTTGGACTTGCTTGGAAAAAACAGTCTGCCTGCCCCAGCAGCACCCTTCCCCATTCTCTGCCCTTCCCACTGACAGGAGGGAGAACGTGGCTCTGTACCCCCCATGCTGCAGCTCTGCTGAGGACACTGGGGTTGAGCCCCTGCTCCATCTCTGTTCCCACCCTCACACCCCTTGTTTGGGCACTGAATCATCACTTAATAATCTGGAAAGGCAATTTGCATGCAGATTTTCATTGCTTCACTGAACATGGATTTGATTGTATTGGATTTTTTTTCTTCTTCTTTGTCTTAAATGAACTGGGGGCATTTTGTCCCTTGATATCCTGAAGAAATTACTAGCAGACCAAGAGCATCGCCTCTTATAAACAAGGTGGCCGCACTGGCTCCTGGATGACCAGGGGGGAAAGGCTTCCCATTGCCCAAGAGGACAGGCTGAATGCTGCCCATAATAGCTCCTTGTCAAGCAGAGGGAGGAAAAAAAAAAGCATGCAGAAATACAAAAATAGAGCCATAACGCCCCAGCTATGTACCCACAGCCCTGGGACACCTGGCTGCAGCCTCCAGCAGCCCCTCTGAAATTCTTTGCCATGCTTTAGTCTGATCGTGGGCATGGTACCTGGTGCCCTGATGGCTTCTCCAGCCATGCCTGGGGCACTGCAGCCTAACTGCAAAGCAACACTTCAAAACTATTGATGTGAAAGGGATCCAGAGCACTTGCACTTCAAAACCCCCAACAACGGAGAACAAGACAAACCCCCCAAGCAGTGCTTTATAACCACACAGAAAGCCCAGCTGGCTGGGATGATTTTTAAGCTCCTAGTTTAACCAGAGAAGCTGAGTCCTACAAGTGACAGACTCTCCAGCATTTTTTCCTAATAGCACTTTGAATTAAGTCTCCTTTTGCTCTGTGCTTGAAAGAAATGTCACCTCGATGACTGATTTTTGCTTTCCCTGTCTTATACATCCTGGATGTTGTTTCGCCCATGCACGAGTATTCACCTTCCCAAGGCAAGGCTTCGCTGACCCCTCATTGTTCTCTGAAGCCTCAACACATGCAGCTGTGCTTGGGCAAAGCACCCCCGCATCTACCTTTGCATAGGAAGGTTTTAGGATTGACCGAGGCACCAATGCGTGCCTGAAAGGGTGCTCGGTGCAAAAGGCACTGAAAGAGGCCCTGTGTTTCCCAGTGGGATCTAGGTAAGTGGCAAGATCTTGCCTTTTTGGTGTAAGAGATATAGTTGGCTGCCCTGCTCTGGGCATCGAGGCTGGCCACGGCCGAAGATCCGATACTGAAATCATATCCAGTGGGCTTTGCTGTGAATAGAAGATGTTCGTGCCCCTGTTCATACATATCCCGGTACAGACGGGTAAGCTCACCACTGCTTTGCTTTTGGGTAAGCCGAATCAGCGTTTCCAATCTGGCCCAGCATTTTTGGGGCAGTGCCACCTCGCAAAGGGAGGCGGCAGTAAGAGGGCTGCCCAGCCCCCATCTGGAGCATTACAGAAAAAGTTCCTGCTTAAAGTGGTTTTGGGGAAACTGCTCCCTAAGAGTTGGAGTAGCATCCCCTCCAAAGCGGGATTTGGGAAAGTGTGAGGGGTCACCAGCCCAGGATGCAGAGGGATGCTGTGGGCTGCTCCTGCCGGCAGCACAGGGAAGGAGAAGACCCACAGCCAGCATGCATGGAGGGAAGCCCTCACGGCTGGATGGCAAACCATGCTGGAAAGCACTTCAGCTGCTGCTTTGCCATCACTCTGACAGGGTTCCCCACGTCCCAGCCTCTCAGCTCAGCAACCACACTGTTTCAGCTGGGGAAAAGGCATTTTTCCCAGCACAGAGCAGGCAGCATGGCCACGACACACTGGCTGGCCAGCAGATTTGCTTTGCAGCAGCTTCAGAGACAATCATGAAGAGCAATCCTGAAGTCAATTAAATTTCAAAATCCAATTCAACAAAGATTTTTCCCAGCGAGGACCCCAGCGCTCGGTCAACTTGGAACAACTCCTAAGAAAGGAGAATTACCTGAGACCCCTCTCAGGTAAAATCTCTCCTCTGGGGTTCATGCTGGCCCCTGCTGAGACCGAGACCAAACCCCCTCCTGCCTGTTCCATGCTAAAAGTGTACAAACAGGGGACTGAGGATTTATCAACGAGGAAAAAGCCATCTGTGCACGCAACTGATAATTGCTGGTATTACTGTCATTTTCTGAAGCTGATGCCTCTAAAAATGAACCACTTGGTAATTTAATTAAGTTGCCATCAAAAAAAAAAAAAAAAAAGAAGGAGGGCTGCTGTAAAGCACCGAGCTAGGATAAAGCCAGGTCCTGTGAGCTGGTTTCGAAGGAGCCTGAATCCCTGCAGGAATGACTTTTATCTGTGGTTCAGCACAAAGTCACCGGCGTGACTCCCATATCAAAGCGCTGCCCTGAGTGACGGGCGCAGGACGCGCTTTGTACTGCTCAAAACTCATTAGGCCATGAAATAACTTTATCCTGCCAAGGCAGGAAAGAACAACAGATGCTGGGTTTGCATTATCGGCGTTTTTTAGCCCAGCAATCTTTAGACATTTGGGTCAAGTTTCTACAAATTCATGGCTTTCATCCGAGCGGGGCATCGTGTGTCCTCACCCCCGCTCTGACCCACCTAATTGAGGTCCCTCTCTGGCACTGCCCTTTGTGTGCTGACAATTAACCATACACCGACAAGGTTTGATTTAATTTCTGCCTGCGCCAGGGCATAAATCAAGGCTTCAGCTCAAATAAGGGGCCCATTGTGTGCCATGAGGGAGGGTAGGCTCTGGAGGGTCCGGGGATCACGCTCCGCCTGTTTCCCTCTCCTCTCCATCATTTACGTTGCAACTGCTCTCCTCCTGCTCTGCCCGTTTTCTGCCCCGTCTCCTTCCCTTGTGTTTTCCTCCATGTAGCCATTCCCTCTTTCCCCTAGACACCATTCCTGCTCCTACTTTGTTTCCTAAAATAAGCAACCATGTGCTCACCTTTTAAGCATCATTAGGTTTCAGGAGCAACACTCCAATAAGACTCAAGGGAGAGAGAGGCGAGTTCATAAATATCACTTGAAGGCAATCTGCAGGCTCGGGCAGTGTAAGCACATCAGTATCATCCACTTTGCAACCATGAGGTTTGGCTCATAACCGTGGGGCAGGCAATTGTCTTTTCCCTCTTCCAAGCTAATCAGCCTTGAACAGGCTCTCTGGAACAAACTTGGGTGACAGGTCATCCAAGATGTTGCCTTAAGAATGCCCTTCTTTGCGTGTTGCTTTTATACACACCTTTAAAAGATGACGACTTTCATGTAAGCACAGTTCTTATTTCATTTGTTTAAATGATCTCTAGAACTAACGAAAAAATTAGGAAGCAGCATCTTGAAGTTGAAAAAAACAGTGAAATCAACTTATAGGATTCATTCAATTCAAAAATCCTGGAAAAAAGCACCATTCGTCCTGCAGAACCCAAACCTTCAGGAAAACAGCCAGCAGAAACATGAGTTACTGGGATTTTTCCACTCAAGCTGCAACACTCCAGCACGGGCTGGGCCTCACCTGCCTGAAACCCTGCTCTCACCTGGAAACATCTCTCCACCATGGGCGAACCCAGCCAAAACTCTGGGGCCACAGCCCCTTCCCTGTGTGCGCATGGGTGCAGGCAGGCTCCCGGCGCCATGCATGCCGCTCTCCGGGAGACATTTGGCTAAAACCGTCTGCGCGATCTGCTGCAGAAGTTGCTAAAAATAAACCGGCAATGCTCAAAGAACAAGTCCTTTTGATGCAAATACCCAACTGCAAAAAGAAAAAAAAAAAAGCACTTTTCTTGGTTAAATGCAGTAAGTAGGGATATGGGCTTCAGGGTTTTTGGCTCCACCTGTCCCCTATCTGTCTGTGCGGTGCCAATGCCACCCAGCGTGGAGCCCTCCTGGCAGCCAAAGGGCTTGGCATGCCAGGGCCCTGCCCGGGAGCATCGCTGCTGCGTGCACGTGAAGGTGTCACAAGGCCTTTAATAAACAATACATTCTGATAAGCAGGGGGTTTACTTACACTTGCATGGAGTTTTCCTTTTTTTGACATCGCTAAAAATTTGTTGCTGAAAACTCCTCGTATTCCTACAATCCCCTGAGACACAGCAAATATTTCCAAAATACCTAGGATGACAGAAATCCCAAAATAAATCACAGTTCTTTTCACATCAGTGTGACCAAAAAAAAAAAAAAAAAAAAAAAAAAAAATCAGTCTCATAGGTTTGCAGTTCCTCTCCACACAACACTGCTCCTCAGCTGCCTGGCTCCACACAATGCTCCTGCTCTGTCCCTCCACCCTGCAGAGGGACCTGCATCAACTCCAGAATGGCTACAGGGTGGTGGTTTTGGTTTGTTTGTCTTTTTAAAAGCTGTGATTTAGAGGATAGTTTCTGACTAGGCTGTGAGAGAGCAAGTTCACCCCTGGGGAAATCCCTCAACAAGGGTGGGAAAAGCCCCTTGTGCCTACAGCCAGCCTGCTGAGATCAGCCTTCCCTGTCCTCCTCCCCTACACGCCAGACTCTGGAAATAAAGGTGTCACATGCACCATTCGAGGCTAGAAGCACCGATAATAGTTTCTTAGGCCCCTCCCCGCAGCAGGACTCGGGGGAGTGGGGCACTACGCAGCCCAGCCACAAGAAAACAAGCTGTTTTCCCCTCAGATAGGTATTTTCTGAGCAGAATTGGGCTCTGACCCCCAGCAGGACATGCATGACCTATAACTCATCTTACAGAAGAGCTTCAAACTTTGAGTGTCATTCAGCAACAGCACCAAAATGTTTCACTTCCCCACACAGCACGGTGTCCCCCCGGGCAGAGGAAGGGTGGCAGCAGGGGTCATGCAACCCCCAACACCCTCACCAGTCAGGGGAGCTGGAGCAAGCACCATGTCCCCAGCATGCCCTTCCCACCCTGGGAAAAAAGCATTGCTACCCCCGGCTGAAGCCCTGGGGTGGCCCCAGAGGGTCTCAGCGGTCCCAGCCCCGGAGGAAGGAGCCCGCAAGAGCATCTCGCCTGGCCCCAGCGAAGGGCCAGTGTGGATTAACGTGCCAAGAGCAAACATGAAGCCACCATTAAATCCCTGAGGCCAGGGGATCAGATCACCACTTCCCATGTTTATTTTAAGGAGGAAGCGCGGCTCCCAGAGGCACCCAGGTCCTAACACCCAGGGCTTGAGGGGCACTTTGGGGGGCTGGTGGGCCTCCTCACCCCACACGCCCCAGTGGTAGCAACTGCCAAGAGGCATGGGGTTGTGCAGCCCCACTGCAACACAGCATGTTCCCTTCCAGCACACTCCCTGTCCTCGAGGGCACCCCAAAACCTGCTGGCCTTTGGGGTGGTGGTCATGCTGGCTGGGAGACATACCCCCAGTTATTGGGGTGCCCTGGGTCAAGCCCAGCTTTCCAGGGGCCAAAGTTGGAGTTTCTCTGCCAAAAGACTTCTTCCCCACAGGGGACAGCTCCTTGGGGCAACACTGCAGCATGTCCCCCCCTGCCCCAGGCACATGCCCCCAGACAGGGCTGGCTCTGCTCCGAAGTGCAGAGCTAGTGCCACTGTCGTGTTTCCGGGGAGAAAAATCTCAGATTAAAGAGGAAGGAACTTCACTTAATCCAAGTCCCTCCAAGACATCCATGGCATCAAAGGCTGCACATGTCTCAGGGGGGAATGCCCCTGTGCCATGCCACTGCAGGACAGGGTCTGGGGGGGCACAGCACAGGCAGCCCCTCCAAACTCACATCTCCCAAAACAGCCCCAGCATGGGTGCCCCGTTTTCTCATCCATGCCCTTTGCAGCCCCTAACCCCCTCCTGGCCATGCACCCACAGTGCTCCTTGAAACCCCAAGCAGGGTGTCTGGCCTCCCAGCATCCCTGCCTGTGGGCTGCCCTCCTTCACAGGGCCACAGCACACACCAGGGCCCAAATTATTCGACCCAGGCCAGATGTGGTTGTTGCTCTGTGAGCACGCCTGACAGCTGAAGCCTCGCGTGCTGCCAGGGTCACCTCAGGCCCAAGCCCTGAGGCTCTTTAAGTGATTTTTCATCCCTGCCTGACATTTCATTCCCTCTAACAGGGTATCACAGCAACTCCGACCCGAAGGATAAGCCATGAGTTAGCACAGCTTTCTCTCAGGGGAACGTCAGCCTCAGTCCTATTTTTAAACTGAATATATCCTATCGCTGTGCTGGAAGAATGAGAATGCAGAGGGAAGGATGGAAAAGTTACACGAGGAAAGGGCGGAAAAGGGGCACGAGGGAGAGTCTGGTGCAGCATCCTTTGCCTCAGTATTCCAGCAAGGTGCTGTGCACAAACCTCATGCCTTCACATCGATCCCCACGGACTCACTTCCTCAAAGCAAGTGAACCCCTCAAAGCACTTGCCCAAGTGAGCAGGGCAGAGCTTGCTCCGCTCCCCGGGGTAGCGCCCCACCCGAGCCCGCAGGGCACAGCACCCCCAGCACCCTCGGCCCCAGCCTCCCGGGGCAGGCAGCACCCCAAATTCACCTTTCCCGAGGCTGCCTTGGCTGCAGCTCAGCCCAGGTGACGGCAGCAGGGAGCAAGGGGCTTCGTCACCCCAGAGGAGACACCCCCAGGGATGGGGATGCCGCAGCCCCGGGGCCGCACCGGGGGGAGCACCCCGCTGCCCCCCCCCGCGCTGGGGCACAGCCAGACGCCCTCCGGTCCCCCCGACCACCCCCCTGGGCACTCACTGAGCGGGCTCGCGTCGTGGGCGCCGTCCACCCGGCCGTCGGGGTGCAGCTGGAGATGGAAGCCGATGCCCACCCGGCAGTACAGCCGGCCCCGCCGCCGCCCCGGGCGGCTCCGCGGGAAGCGGCTCGGCCCCGCCGCCCAGGAGGAGGAGGAGGAGGAGGAAGAGAAGGAGGAGGAGGAGGAGGAGGAGGAAGGCGCGGGGGCGTTGCAGCCCGCCGGCCCCGACTGCGCCCCGCCGGGTACCTGCTCCTGCCGGGCGCGGGCGGGCAGGGCGAGGAGGAGGAGGAGGAGGAAGAGGAAGGACGGGCTCATGCTGCCGGCGGGAGGGAGGGCGCCGCGGCGCATCCCGCTCCGCCGCGGAGCCCCGGCGGGGGGGACCGGGCACGGGGGGGACCGGGACGCCCCTCCCCGCCGCCGGGGTATTTATAAGCGGGCGGCGGCCCCGCACCTGTGCCCGGCCCCGGCAGCGCCGAGCACCCCCCGCACCGCCCAGGCTGCGCCGCCCTCCGCCCCCCGCAGCAGATGCTGGGGCTCGGGGGGCGCATAAATCTGGGGAATTAACTTGTCCGCCCCGCCGAGACGGAGGCGCTGGGGCTGCGCCTCGGGTTACCGCCGAGAAATACCTTGTCAGCGGCTTCACCCATGGCCGGGCAACGGGGCTCGGCGGGGCCGGCGGAACCCTGGGGAAGGGGAAGGGATTGGGTTGCAGCCCCCCAGGCCGGGGACGCGGGGGGATGACAGCCGGCAGCTGCACAGCCAGCCCGGCCTCAGCCCCGGGCAAGGGGCACGGGAGAAGATTTGGGGCTGGAGGCAGCACCCGGAGCGGGTAAGCTGCTTTCTCTCCTGCGTGGGGTGCCCATGCCATGCTCGGCCCCAGCGAGCAGCCTCTGGGAGTTCAGCGGGGGGCTCCCAGCGCTGCCACCACCATAAATCCCCTGACGGCATCTCGAGGCGTGCAGGGAAGTGCTGGCCCTTGTCTGTGCACAATATCCCCTGCGGTTCACGGTCAGGGGGATTGTGGCCCCACGGCCTCCTGCTGCCAGCACAGTAACCCTGACACGTGCCCGGTGCCCTGCCAGCACCGGCAGCCGTATTTCTTCCCAATTACAAAGACAACTGCCACGCAGCACCACGGCACAGGAGGAGACCTTGCAGCAACAGCCCATCCATCACTCCAGCACAAGCACCAAGCATATTCTGCTTTTTTCAGCTCCTGGGGCTGCTCAAGGCTCCCTGCATATCTCCCGAAGCCACCGGGAACACCTCACTTCTACAAAAGTCAACATCGGACAAACACACCCTGCCCAGCACACGGCCCAAACTCTGCACCTACGTGCCCTTATTGCTCTTGTAAATCTCTGTTTTCTCTCTAAACCCTACCCATAAAATGCTCTGTGGCTGTCACCAGGGTCAGCTCTGGCCGGCAGGCTCGGCCAGGCTGCACGCCCAAGGGATCAGTTTCTACAGGAAGGAGGCAGAGCGGGTGGCACGCCGGAGGGTGACCTTCGCCTTCAGAGGAAGCTGAAGGTCGGGGGCGCAGGGAGGCATACGCACTTAAGGGGCCATATCCAGCTTGACTGACACCTGACACGGTCTGCTGTGAACAGAAATGATCTCACAACAACATTACTGCAATTTCAAGCTATTTATCAGCACATATATATACACACGCATACACAGATATATGCACACACATGTTTATATATAAATGTGTAAATATAGACAGCCCTATATATAGATACACACATCTGAAGGAGGGTCAGTGCACTCAAAAGCTTGTTTACTTCTTCCAGCTGTAGTTGTTGGCCTGGTAAAATCCATGACTTCCACTTATGCAGCTCATCTTGTTTGTTTAATTACATGCACACACTGACTCTAAATCCAGATCCATGAGCAAGACAAGGACTTAAAGGGGTTATAAACCTCTCCCATGAAGTTTGGACCAGACTTTATGTATCAGCACAGCTGAGGCACACACAGAGGCACAGCCATGTCACTTCAGGAAGATTTCACCTTTTGCTGCTTGCTGTGAAGGCTGGAGCTGCCAAAGGATCAGCCCCTGGGAAAGCTCTGCTCTCTGTCCAGGTCAAGGAGACCATAGACCTTTTCTGCCACTGTAAGTTAAAGTGAATGTAAAAATGTTTCAAGTCTTCATCAGGGGGGTGACTGGGCACAGCAGCAGCCCATGAGTGGAATGGAGGCACATGCAAGTCCCCGGGGGAGATGCCCACCCAAAGCTGCCATGCTCAGAGCTTCACCAGCAAGCTGGGCCTCTCAGATTGTGACCCTAGTGTCCATCTCCATAGTTTCCACCAGCTTTTCTGGTGTCACCCTGGCTGCCAGGCATCCTCTTCTCACACACACTTCTGGACCAATTTTTGCCCCACGGTGAAGAAATCCCTGAAAACTCAAATTCCCATGGGGCGAGGCCATTGTAAAGGCTATCAGGAAGGTGACACCTGTCAGGTGGCCTTGCCCAAGATGGTCCTCTAGACCTGTGGTCAGTGGCAAGCCCATGGCACTGCATGTTTACAACCCTTTCTGGAGGGCACTGTGAGACAGCCAAGCCCTTTCAGATCTCATCTGCTGTGCTCTCCTCTTTTCCCTGCTGTGGGGTAAGACACAGATGCCCTGCCTGAGAAGTGGGATCCTGCCTGAGACGGGCACTCCTGCTCATCTGCAGGATGCCATCGCCCTCCTCAGGGGACTGCCGTGCCCCCATCAGGGTCATAGCCCAGCTGGCCACATACATTGGGCAAGATATTGTCCTTATGGCACATTTTCATCTTCATGATATAACCCTAAAAAGAAAACTCCCAAGTGGTCCTTTGGGCATGAACTGCATCAAATTACATCACTTTCATTTGAATCTATTCATTAGCACAAGGCATTAACTTTAATTTCAAATAGTCCAAGTGCCTATGTAGCATAACTTAGTGGGGAAAAAAAAAAAAAAAAAAGATCAGGCTTAAATCTAAATAAGTAAGTAGATATGATAGTCAATTTCCTGGAATAATCCAGTGTAATTGCCTTTGGCAGTAGCAGCCCTTACATACACACCAGCAGCTTCTGAAGCCTAATACTGATGTTATGTTACCTAAATTATTCAAGGCTTGGTTACAGAGAAAACTTTTAGCAAACGGAGAGGATAAGTTGGGTTTCAAGTGTAAAATTTCATGTTTGAAGAAGAGAAAGGCTCTTCTGAGCCTCTACTTGATCTGCTGCATAACACAGGGCAGTGCTCTGCCATGGCAGGAACAGTCAACCCACTAAAAGCCAGCCCAGCACTGTTTTAATTGCCCCTTAAAAATATGCAAGGCAAAATGTGACAAGACATGAAACAAGCCAGCAAAGCTCTGTTCAGCGAGCTTGTGTGTGAAGCTGTAGCCCTGGCTGTACCCGAGCTGCCGTGTGCTCCGCCAGCCCTGTGTTTATAGGAACCAACCCTGTTCCCACAGGATGTACGTGTATGGATATGACAGCCCCAAGCCAAGCTGTGCCAGGGTACCTCAGCGCCCTAACAGATGGCCTCATGGGGAAGCATGCTAGGCTTTCAACACCACTTGTTTTTTCACTCACAAGAAGGTTTATTTCACAGTATTAGCAAAGTAATTGCATGCTGGATTCAACTTCTCAGGGGACTGCGGAGCAACACCATGGTCTGTGCTCGTGCAGGCACAGGGTGCCCTGGGGCCACCTGCTCCCCAGGAAAACACACCCCACACCACACCGGGACCTTGCAAAAAAGCCTTTGCAATAAGGTTTTGTGGCCTGAGACTCACCTGCAGCAGGAGGAGGGGGTGGCTGCACCCAAGGTTGCCCTGCAAGGACAGACCCACACGTGTCTCTGGGAGGTATCTCTGGGGAAGCTGTGAGCCTTGGCCGCCAGAGCAGCTCTGCGCAGAGCTGAAAGCAGAATACTAGGAGTACATGGAATAAATGAATTTAGTTAAGGTAACCCAGGTGCTGTGGGGAACCCAGATGCTGCCGGGTGACATGCACCCATTCCCCATGGACACAAAAGCCACCGGGGTCACTTGGAAGCCACCTCACCAGCCTTGCCATTGGAAAACACCAGCCTGGCACACTGCTGCTCCTGAGAGGCCACAGCTGCAAGTAGCTCTAGGAAACAGCAAGGCTGAGCCAGGGCCCCAGGATGCTTCATTTAAGAGGAGCCTGAGCACAGCTTCCCCTGCAGCCCCCTGGCACAGTAGCACATCCCCACAAACGGGGCTGCCGCCCCACTGCATTTCTGCAGGCAGGGGCTGGCAGCAGGCTTGCGGAACAATGACAGACAGCTACTGCCCTAATGGATTAGTTTGGTCTATTAAGACAAAATATAGTGTAAATGGTGTGGCTGGAAGATGGACATTACACTGAAGGCAAGGGCTGGCGGGCACAGGCTGGTCCCAGGTATGCCACAGCCTTTGCACAGCACCTTAAGCAACTCTCCAGCACTTAACCCAGTCTTACCATCAACACAGGGCATGCTAGTGCATCCCCAGGCATGTGCAGTCACCCGACACCAGTGGAGTCCCCCTTAAAAGACAACAAACCTACAACCCTCCCCAAAGCAATGCAGAGGGATTTCTGACAGGCAGCTGGTACGGACGGGGAACTGCACCAGTAGCATAGGTGTATTTGCATGTCAATGTATGTCCATACACACCCAGCATCTCTTTTTCACAGCAAGGCCTGTAAGGACACTGCAGGCTGTCCATGCCCAGGGCTGCAGCACATCCCTGGCATAAGAAAAGCTCTAAAGTCATCACTGCAGACAAGGGATGTGCTAAGGCAAGACACCTGCAGTGCCATACTCCTGGATGGCTGCACTCACACCGGCTGTGCTCTCTTCCTACCTGTGGGACATGGCAGAGAAAACCACTTGTTAACACTTAAACCTTGATGTGCACAATGTCCAGCTGTTGCAATGAAAGATAAGTAAGGAAATAAAAGATGTGGAAAAGAAGGTCTCAAAAAATTCAAAGCAACCCAGGTATTTTCCAGCATTTTGTAGAACGGCAGCATATTTGACAGAAACTTCCTTCGTGTATATTTGTTTTAAACCCACCATCAATACCTTTTGTACGAGTAAAATCTTTCCCCCCCTCCAACTAAAACCTTAGTAGCAGGGTTTGGTTTTGACTCCGAAGTAGAGGACAAATACTGTATAGCTTGTATTACTTTCAAAACGAGTAAACTACTTCAGTCTTTTCTCAGATACCCATGGCCAAATAACATTTTTAAGAGCAGGGTATTAAAATGAAATCTTACTAGTGCCTTTTTCAGTTTTAACATCTTCTCCAATTACAGGTTAACTAGTGATACACACCTTGCAAAGAGGAGCCTAGCCTACTCAAGAGCAACCACAGCAAATGGTGTCACCGACTGGGCAGCAGACTTTCATCCCTCCATCATGCCAGCACACTGCTTTGCATCTTCATGCACAGCAGAAAACCCAGCAGAGAAATTTTTGGGCAACCCCTGCAGGCTGTGATGCAGTGTGCAGGTACCACACCAAGGGCTCTTCATGAGCTGGGGGGATGCTCTGGGGGAGCTGGGGAGGGGGGCTGACCCCGTGAAAGCCTCATTCAGACACCTCTGTCTGCACCTAAAGAAAAAATCTGGGTGAAAGCCGCTCTGCTCAGCCTGCATCCGTGCAGTCGGGGAGTTCAGCTGCCCACTTCCGATCACACTGGTGCTAATCCACAGCTGAACCTGCTGCTGTGTGCCATTGGTGGAGGCAGGATCAGGCCCCAAGGCAGGCAGCTGCTCTTGGCTTCAGCCCGGAGACTCGCAAGCTGCAGGGCTGCTGCGCGTGACTGCCTGACTGCTGCTTGTTGTATTGAAGACAGACAACACCACCACCACCCTCCTCAAACCATAGTTTTGCCCATGCATATCACCAACACATGCAAGAATAAACGCAATTCAGAACTGCTTTCAAATAGTAACTACTTCAGGTGCAAGCCTCCTGCTACACCCCGGTAACAGCACTCATATTGGCATTTGTTGGAACTATTATTATTATTTGCAGTTTGGCCCAGCCACAGAGCAGCCTTACATGAGAGCTGCAGAAAGCAGGCAAGGAGCTCCCGTGGCAGCACGAGGCCTGGGGCAGGCCAAAGCTGAAGGCTGCCCTTCCTCACTCTGAAGTGCCCCGCTCCTCTGTGGTGCACTGAAGATGCACCTCACAGGGTAGTTTTCAGAGGCAGATGCAACTGTGTGCTCCTGCACGGGCTCGCAGGGGCAGCTCTCTCCCAAAGAAACGCCCAAGCCGTGCCTCAGCGCTGACTTTTCTGTGCTGCGATGTTTGGAGAGGATCCCACACCAGGGAAAGCTGGCTGGTCCTGCAGCCTGGCACAGAGATGCAGCACAGCATCAGTCCGCAAAGACATCTGGAAAAAAAAAAAGAAAATCGGCAATTCCTTTTCTTCCTATTTTACACGCAACAGTACTGTTAATAGACAAAAGAGCAGTGTTTGGGCAACGGCACTCACTCTGACCCTGAGGAAAGCCAGCATAGCTCTGGGGAGTGAAGGACCTGCTGTGGCCAAGTCCTGAACCCCAATGGCCCAAGGGAAACTCTCGTCACCCTCCTTCATACGATACCCAACTGTACAGAACCAAGGGCACTGCCTGCCCTTATTAAGTCTTGCTTGTGCAGATAACATCAGTTGGGTTTTATTAATTCGTTCTGAACCTGATACCAGATTTTGCCAAAATGAAGTCCAACATCTTTGATTAAATTTTCTGCCCTCAAGTCCTGTACATTTTTGGTACTTACATAGAGGAACAGTGTGAGCTTTGTGTACCAGTAATAGCACAGGGTGCCTGCTGCACCATCAGTTCATTGTGCAACAATATTTTTTAGGGGCTGACTGTGGAGCTAGGAGCCCCTTAGCTCAGACAGGCACCACAGGCAAAACCCTGGGACTTAGCACTACGCCTGCAGACAGAGTCAAAATGAAAGTGTGGGAGAGCAGGGTGCTGCAGGGTGCTGTCAGGGCAGGACAGAGCTCCGGCCCTCTGCAGAAGCACATGCAGCCACTTGGCTGTGAGAGACCATATTTAGACTTAATTTGAGAGGTGCTGAGACCCCTCAGCTCTGAGCCAGCTCCTGCTATACTCACCCGTGGGCAAGGCCAAGAGGAGGTGAGGCAGCAGCTCTTCAGCAACACCAGGACCCGAAAACCAGAGCAAGTGCACAAAGCCGCGGAAAGCATCATTCGTACCTGCCTCATCAACCTCCCCAGGCACCAGGGAGGCCCTGGGCCCCGAAAGCGGTCCCGGGGCTGCTGGAGAAGTGGAGCAGCCCCGAGAGAGGAGCCCGGAGCCCTGCGCACCCCCGAGGCCGAGCCCAGCGAGGCCGCCGAGCGTCCCCCGCTCGCCCTCCCCCCGCCCAGCCCGGCCCGGCGGCGGCCCCACTAGATGGCGATGCCCGCCCGCCCCCGGCAGCCCCGCATCCCGCCTCCCCCGGCCACGGGCGCTGGTACCCCCGCATGGCCACGCGAGGAATCCCCAAACGCCCTCCCTAAAGCGGGAAGCCGCAGCGATTTTAGCGCCTTTAAGGAAAACTCCTGGGGAGTAATTAGGGCCTCACCCCTGCAATTAATTGCAAACAGGTGAGGCCACGCGTGTTCCTGACCACTATGAATGACAGTCAAGGGGGTGCTGTTTTAGCACCTCGCGTGGTTTGGGGGTTATTTGTACAGTCCCGGGGGTCAGGCAGATTTTGGCTTTCAACGGCAAGTGCGCCAATGGAGCAAATAGCATCAGAGGGAAGCTGGGGGGAAGTGATTCCAGCACAGCCTACAAGCGTCAGGGGAGAGTAATCAGAACAGAAAATGTATTGTATGGGGCAAAAACCTCGAGACTCTGACGCCAGATCATATCAGGGACTCACCTGTGCTCTTCTGATGTACGGCAGGGCCAGTGCTGGTTATCCACTGCAGCTCTCTCACAAAGACTAGAAGGCTCAAAGTACGCAGAGTTTTCAGGCGAGTCCTACCTGAAGCTTCAGCCAACTTCCCCCGGAGCTGTAAAAGCTTTGCGGCAGGTCTGGGTACTTTGTGACAAACTCCAAAACACACAGCAGCAGGCACTGGTGGTACCCTGAGACCCATTTGCACAAAGCTGTGGGACTCCTGAGCTCTAGCTCAGGCTCCTGCCTTGCACACCTCCTCCTTTGGGATATTTTCCCTGCCGGGGACCTGTTGAGTCACATACAGCCTCGTCCCTGCGACACTCAGCCCTCAACTGAGTTATGCCAGCCTGTGTGTGGAAATGGGTTTTCAGCACATCACCAAGCTGCTGCGTCAGCTCATGCTCTCTCTTGCACCCAAAAATATATGGGTCTGACATGAAATATGCCCGCTACAGGTGGTGCCCGTAGGACCAGGCTGTCCCCTCGTGCTCAGAGAGGATCCCCCTTTCCTGAGCCCTCCTGTGTGTCCCTGGCTGTGGTCCCATCACCCCAATATGCACCAGGGCAGAGGGGACCCACTCCCGGCGCCCCCAAGCACTCCTGCTCCGGGACACCCTGGGCTGGGGGCTCCTCAGGGCCCTGTTACCCCAGTCCCTGAACAACCCCCGGGGGCTCTTCTGCCCACAGTCAGGGCCTGGGCTCTCCCAACCCTGCAAGACGGGGACCACGCAGAGCCCTAATAAGGGTGGGGCGCAATAAAGGCTCCTGGCAGGGGTGAGGTGGGTGGGTGGGTGGCATGGAGCAAAGGGGAGGCCTGAGAGGGGCTGTGAAGGAAAAGGAGAACTACAGAGCAGAAAGAGAGGAAGACACATAAAGAAAAGACAGAAAGAAAGAAAAACAGAAAGGCAAGAAGAAAGAAATGAGACAAAACTGAAAACACAAAAGGAAGACTAAAGGAAGGAAAGGACAGGATGAAAGAAAGAAAAAATAAAGGGTGAATAAAATGCGGGGTGAAACCAAGGAAGGAAGGAAGGAAGGAAGGAAGGAATGAAGGAAGGAAGGAAGGAAGGGAGGGAGGGCGGGCAGAGAGCAGACGCAGCGGGGTGTCCCCCTTTCCCCACTCCGGCCCGGCAGCCCTGGCCCGCCCGGGGACACAGCTCCTGTCCCGCAGCCGTGGGGCCGCCCCGCTCCCCAGCGCCCAGCCCCCCGGCATCGATTAACGTCCAGGTGCTTTGAAGAAAATAAAGTCATTTATTGTCAAAGCATCCAACATACCCAGATAAACTATAAAGTTTAATAAATCTTTTAGAGAGGGAGGAGGAAAAAAAAAAAAAACAAAACAAAACAAAAAACAAAAAACGAAAAGGAAAGGTAACACGGAACTATCGAGACTCCATTTCACGGGCACCAAGTGACACTCTGTAGTAAAAGGGACGCGGGCGGCGGGGGCCGGGCGGGCGGGAGGCGCCCGGTGCATGCAGGACCCCGGCCCGCCGCCCCCGCCGGCCCCGCCGCGCTCCTCCCCGCCTTTAGCTTTATATCTAAAATAAAAATTTACCCTGACATATAATTATTATTACATCTAAACCATAAGTGCTTAATAATTTAAGTAGAAACGTATGACAAATGCATCAATATGTTGCAATATATGACATTTTAAAAAATGTATTTTTTAAGTCATTTGCTTTTTTTTTTCCTTCTTTTTTTCCGGTGCTTTTTTTTTTTTCTTTCTTCCTTCTTCTTTTTACTTCTTCTTCTTTCCTTCTCTTCTCCCCTGCTGCCCTCCCCGCCCCTCCCCGGAAAGTGAAAATGCGTGCATCGAAAGGAAAGGAACGAAAGCGGCGGGCAGCCGCTGCCCTCCGCGGGGGGGTCGGGCGGGGGGTCCCCGCGGTGTGTGGGGTGGCGGGGGGGGGCGTCCCCGCTAGTTGTGCGAGGTCATGTGGCGGGAGAGGTGGTGGCGCTCGCGGAAGGACTCGTTGCAGATGGGGCACTTGAGCTTCTCCTCGCGGCGCCGCTTGACGAGGGGCTCCAGCGCGTACTCCTTCTTGTGGTGGGAGCGCATGTGGTAGACCAGGTCCGAGGTCATGCGGAAAGAGGCGTTGCACTTGGCGCACCAGTTCTGGGCCGGCAGGCACAGCGAGGTGAACGACGGCGGCAGCAGCGTCAGCGCCGACGGCAGCTGCAGCTGCAGCGGCCCCGCCGCCGCCGCCGCCACCGCCGCCGCCGCCGAGCTCTTGGGCCAGAAGGCGGTGGCGTAGAGGAAGGGGCTCTGCTTGGGCAGCCCCCCGCCGCCGCCGCCCCCCCCGCCGCCGCCGCCGCCGCCGCCGCCCGCCGCCTCCCCGCCGCCCGGCAGCTTGACGGCCAGCGCCTCGGCGGCGTAGAGGCGGGCGGGGGCGGAGGCGCCGTCGGGGCAGGGCTCGCCCAGCCCCCCCAGCTTCTGGCCCAGCACCAGCGGCGGGACGTGGGGGAAGGAGCGGGCGGGCTGGGAGAAGGCGCTCTTCCGCTCCTCCGCCCCGCCGCCGGGGCCGCCGCCCCCCAGCTGCGGCACGGTGGTGAAGGCGCTGCCCCGCGCCGGGCTGCCCCCCTCCAGGCGGGCGGCCAGCGGGCCCCCGGGGCCGCCGCGGGGGCACAGCCCCGGCTCCCCGCCGCCCGCCCCCGGGGCGGCGGGGGAGGCGCGCTCCTGGCCCTCCTCGGGGCCGCCGCCGCCGCTGCCGTCGGGCTCGGGACCGCGGGCCGCCTTCTTCACCTCCACGAAGGCGCTGCGCTTGGCCTCCCCCGTCTCCGGGCTGGGCGGCGCGAAGAGGCGGCCGCCCTCCTCCAAGCCGCAATAGGAGCCGGCCGCCCGGTACTGCTGCTGCGGGGCGCACACCGGCTCCTCCTTGGGCGCCGAGGGCAGCCCCGGCCGCTCCGCTGGGAAGCGGCCCCGCGCCGCCGCCCCGGGGCCCCGCTCCTCCTCCTCGGGGTACCGCCGCTTGGCTTTCCCGGCCGCCGCCTCGGGGCCGCCCTCGGGGGCCGCTGGCCGCCCCGGGGACCCGCCGTGGCCGCCGCGGGAGTTCTCCAGCTCCCGCGCCAGGTTGTGGAAGTCCGTGGAGGGCTTGGTGCTGGCGGCGGCGCTGCCGCCGTCGGCCCCGGGGAAGGGGTGGTGGAGCGGCCCGCCGGGCTTGCAGTACTTGCCGGCCTCTTGCTCCTTGCCGGCGCCGTCCTTGCCGCCGGGGGCCTCGGCGGCGGGGCCGGTGTCGGGGCCGTGCAGCCTCTTGGGGCAGCGGAACCGGAGGTGGGCGGCGAAGGGCAGCTCGAACTGGAAGCGCTGGCTGCACTCGGGGCAGGCGAAGGGCGGCGAGCCTGCGGCCGGGCACACGCACAGCGGGACGGGACACACAGAGACGGGGGCACCGTCAGCCGGGGCCGGCGGCGGGGCCTCCCCGGGGCGCTAAGGGAAAGGGGGCGGGGGGTCCCGACGCCGGCCGCCTTCCTCCCTCCATCACTCCGGGTCGGGATCCCCGCCCAGCTCCCCCCCCACCCCCTTCCCCCCCCGCCACGGCCGTCCCTGGTCACCCGGGGCCGTGGGAAGGGGGCGCCGGGCGGCCGCGCGGGGCACCCACCGTTGCTGCGGGCGGGGGCCCGGGCGGGGCTGAGCAGCAGCAGCTCCGTGAGCTCCTTGCCGTACCACACCAGCAGCTCCTCGTCCTTGGCGATGCGGCGCAGGGAGCGGTAGAAGAGCTGCCCGCTCTTGATGTAGGCCTCCAGGTTCTGCTCCTCCCGCTCCCGCGCCGACTGCACCAGCCGCAGCCACATCAGCCCCTCCGACGAGCCGTTGGCCGCCGACGTGTCCACCTGCAAACCCCGCTTTAATAAACGCACACGGACTGACCGACCGACCGACCGACTGACGGGATGGGGCCGGGCAGCCGGCAGGAGCGGCGGGGGAGCGGCTCAGCCCTCGCCGGCGGCGCGGGAAAGCATCCCGGCAGCGGGGGAAAGCATCCCGGCGGCATCTCGGCCCGGCGGACGGTCCCGCCCGGCCCAGCGGGGACGTGGCAAGCAGCGGGCGGCCCGGCGGGGCCGCGCTCCGCGGCGGGGACGCGCTCGGGCACCGGCCGTCGGGGCGAACGGCGGTGGGCCGGCTCCCCAGCTGCGGGGCGAGCGGCTTTGCCCGGCAGACGAGCGGTTCTTACCCGGAATATGTAGGGGACGGTGCGCTTGTCGGTGGACTTGAGGGCGATGAAGGCAATGCTGTCGTACAGGGACGTGTGGCTCAGGACGCAGGGGCCGAAAATGGCATTTTCCGGAATGTCGCAGGTGGTGTAAACGCTGGTGAAAATGTCAGTCAAGCACTGCTGGACCGTCTTGGCGTCCCCGTCCCATATTCCCCTCTGGACGCCGGCGTCCTCCATGCCTGCGGGCGGAGAGAGGGGCAGAGCGGAGACGTTACAGCGCGGCGGGGCCCCGCTGCAGCGCTGAGCGGAGATGCGGCCGCGACCCGCCGGGGAAAACAAAATAATTTTTTTTTAAAAAAAAGGATTAACAAAAAAGAAAAAATAAATAAAAATAAGAGGCAGGCGAACACTTTCACCGGTCTGGAAAAAAAATAAAGAAGGCGAGGAGCTCCGCGAGCGGGAGGCGAGGTGCGGGGAAGCTGCCGCGATGATTTATTTATCGGCGAGCCCGGCTGCGAGCGCGGCGGGAGCCGGCTCCGGGCAGCGACCGGGCAGGCGCGGGGGGGGAACCAGCGGCCGGATCCGGTCACGGGCAGGAGCCGGAGAAAAAGGGGCAGCCGTCTGCAGGCCTCCACCCGAGGCGGGGAGCGGGGCTCCCGGCCGGTGCCCCCCCGGGCTCCGGGGCCCCTGCAAGAGAAGACCCGGGTCGGTCTCCGGGCTGTGACGGAGGAGCAGAGCGAATGGGTTTCAAGTGGCTTGTCATTGTCGCTGATTGCATGTCAGCTCACCTCCCGCTCCGCTCGACAAGAGGGAACGTATGTCTGCTCATTACCATAATCCAGCACTTTCCCTCCGAGACTTTAATTAAAAGCAGCAAGCAGAGGTAATTATTTTTACCTCGACACGCTTATTTATGGAGAAGGGTGAGCCCCGGCTCCCGTGCCTGTACGAGGGGACGTATGCGGGCGGAGCCGAGGCGGGCAGGGTGCCGGCAGCGGGCAGCGGGACGGCGGCGGCCGGGTTGCCCGCGCCTGCCGCCGTGCCGGGGCCGGGGAAGGGGCTGCCCGCCGGGCTGCGGGTGCCCTCGCCCTTTCCGACCCGGTTAGTGTAAGGCTGCCTTCCCCCCACCCCATCTGACATCGAAATCATTCATTTGGGGTTCGCTGGAGAATAAATCTCTGCTTCTCTCGCTGCGCCTCTTTACACCCGAAGTCGCTCGCACCGGGCACGGCCCCGCCGAGCCGCCTCTCCCCCCACCCCCCCCGCTTTCGGGAGACCACCGGGTTCCCGGCGCCCCCGGGAACTTCGCCCCCCGGAGCGGCGGCGTGGGCGGCGGGGGGTCCCGGCCCCCCCCCCCCGGGATCGGGAGCCGCGGGGAGGGCGCTTTCACTGCCTCTCCGCCGCCCTCCTCGTTACAGTGCTGCCCGGCGCATCCCTCCCCCGAAGGGATTATTTCGCCAAACGAAACAAACGGCAGCGAGCGGCCCCCGCCAAACTTTCCACCCGCCCTCGCCGGGCCCCGCACGGCTCCCCACGGCTCCGCATCTCTCCGGCTTCTCCCCGGGCCCCGCGGCGCTGCCTCCCCCGCCGGCCGCCCTTTGTCCGGGCCGGGTGGCGCCGGGGCCGCTCCCGGAGCCGGAACCGCCGGGCACCGCATCCCGGGCAGGGCCGCCGCGCCCCGGCCCCCGGCACGGCCATCTCCCGGCATTGTTCCCTCCTCCGGGGCTACCCCCGCGGCGAGGAGCGGCGAGGCGCGGCGCGGCTCCCCCCTTGCCGGGCGCCGGGCCCGGCGGCGGAGGCACCGGGGGCTGGCGGGGCCCCTCCGCGGGTACTCACCAGGGAGAGTGGGAATAGAATCCTCGCCCCGACAAGTGGCACAAAGGCGGGCTCCTGCCTCCGCTGCCCCCGGCGCTATTGTATCAGTGCCGCTCCATGGCCAGGGAGGCGGCGGGCCGGGGGCCGGGGCGCGGGCGGCGGCGGGGAGCGGGCGGGCGAGGCGGGGAGGCGGCCGGGGAGGCGAGCGGTGCAGATGGACCCGATGCAGTGAGTGACTGGCACACAGACACACACTTTTTGTTTGCTGCACATAATCTGCCCAATGACGCGTGACAGCCCACGTCCCCTCCCTTTAACCCCTTCGGGGGCTGCCCGCTCGTTGCCTGCCCGCCCGCCCGCCCGCCCCTCACCTGGCCCCGCCGCCACCGGGCACCTGCCGGGCGGCGGGGGGGCGGGGAGCGGAGAGGCCGGGGTGGGACGGGGCGCATCCCCTCCCCCCGCGCCTTTCCGTGGCAGCGGGCGGGCTTGGGGGTCGCCTCTCCGTCCCGGCCTGGCAGGGTGTGCGGGGCGGGGAGCCGGGGGGGCCCGACGACCGCTCCGCCCGGTGCCGGGATCCCGGCGGCCGCCTTCCCGCTCTGCCCTCTCACCGGCCGGGCAGGGGGGAGCCCTCAGACACACGACCAAAATCCCTCCTCGCCGGGATAAAGGCAGGCAGGGATGCCCGTGCGGAGAGCGGCGGGGGGGCGGATTAAACGCCCGCCTTGCTCCGCAGATCCGGCCTTTCTGGGCTGCCGGCGGCCGAGGCGGGGAAGGCACCCGGCCGAGGCCCGACGTGCGGCCGGAGGGCGGGAGCGGGCAGCCCCGGGGCTCTCCGCCGGAGCCTTCCCCGGGCCGGTGTCCCCGCGCGGTGCGGACCGGATTGCGGAGCCGACGGGGCGGCCCCGGCCGGGCTGCCCCCGCCCGCCGCGAAGCTCGCCTTTCCCGGTGCGCGGGGGCAGCGCCGGGGCTCGCACCCCCGCACACGCGGGGCTCGGGTATTTACGGACACGCGCGCAGATTTGGTAAGCAAAAGCATCCGCAGATGCTCTGTGCCAAAATAAGGTTTTTACCGCACGGAAAAGTGTTTACCGGTTCCTCCTTTATCGCCGTCATTTCAGACACAAAACAGATTAAAAAAAAAATTAAAATAGAATTTAAAGCCCCCTAAACTAAACAAAAGAAGAGAAGAGACAAAGCGTTTTCCAGAGGCGAACGGAGCGTTGTTTGCAATCAGAGAGTGGGCTGATGTTTGGCTTTCAAATTCACTTATCCTCTACATAATTACGATTTTCCTTGCATTAGGATTAAAGGCTGCATATAATATGCTTTCAACATTTATCTTATTAATTCGACAAAACAGAACGTCTCTTAAAAGAGATTGTCATAACATTAAAAATATGGGAGTCTGTAAAAATTTGGATCTCAATTCCTGCTTCAAAGGTTTGGGGTTTTTTTCCCCTTTTCCTGTTGTGGGTCTTTTTTTCTTTCTCTCTCTCTCTTTTTTTTTTTTTTTTTTTTTTTTTTTTTTAATGCTGCAGCTCTCCTTGTGTGATATAAATTGTCCGAATGACTGTCATTAGTAGGGGGGAAAGAAAACCTACGCGTTATTTTTATTCGCGAGAATTTTAAGGGACACCACGGTACATAAACTATCTCGAAATTGCTTCGACATTATCTCAGCTACCGAAATTCCCCGATACTAAAAAGGACCGTAGCGGCATTTATGAGCGTTTATTCAGCCTCGGATGCTACCGTAAAAGTGAATCCCAGGCAACAGCGTCGCCTCAGCCCCGCAGAACAACACTTTTATGTACGCGGAAGTTTATGCTTCCAAGTGCCACGACCGGGGAGCGCCCATGGCAAACCCCGACCGACCCCGGCTCCCGGGCAGAGCCCGGTGCCGGTGTCCGCGGCGCTGGGAAGCCCGCCATGCCAAGAAGGCGGCATCCAAGTCCGCGGATTTGGGAAGCACCCGCTCCCCCGGGCTCCCCGAAAAGCCGCACCGGGAATTTGTGGAGGGGAGAAACGGTGAAGCTGCTCCCGGGCCCGATCCGGCTCCAGCCCCGCTGCGGGCCCCGGGCGGGGCGAGGGAGGACCGGCCCGGCCCTAACCGGGGGGAGAGCGGCTCCCCGGCCTCCAGCCCGGGCCGCAGCCCGCCGAGGCCTCCGGGCGCCCCGCAGGTGCGCTGCCAGCCCTGCCCGGCCCCACGAACGCTGCCTGCCGCCTCCTATAAACCACACACAAGCCACCTCATTACATATCGGCGTGTTATATACGTTTATTCTTCCAGAAAACCTCCCGCAGAGAGCCAAGGGCGACCCGGGCTGAGGAGCTCCAGCCGCCTTTCCACGGAGCTCCCATGAACCAGCTGCCCAACGCGGCCTCCCCGCTGCTTCCAGCCCCCCAAAAGCTCAGCCCTGACCTCGCAGCGCCCGGCGCCGCCGACGCCCCCCCGACGGCAGCGGCCCGGTACGGAGGCACCCGCTGACAACCGGCTCCCGGGGAAGAGGAGTCCCCGGCAGCGGCCGGGTCAGGACCGGGACTTGGGGTCGGAGGGCGCCGAGCAGGCGAGCCGGAGTCCCACGGACACGTGGGGGCCGGCGGCCATCCAGCCCCGGGGGGCAGCCCGGGCTCTGCCGCTCGCCGGCCGGGACCCCGGTGGGTGGACAGGGCGGCTACGGGGGTCACGGGGCCGGCGGGGTGGTGATGCTCGGCCACCGATGTCGCTTAACCTCTTGGAGGGAAGTGCCAGTTTTCTGCCCGTGATGAGTTACCATGGGGATGGCTGCGAAGGACGGAGGATCTGTCTCTCTGAGGATGTCAGGGCACCCGCCCGGCCGCACTGGAGGAGCCTTCTCTTTCCTCCCCGGATTTCACTCGGGAAGGTGAGGGGGGAAGGGGCCAGGTGAGGCTGCACAACCTGTGCTCAGAAACACACCTGTATCCCTTGGGAAACGTTGCCCCAAAGTTGTGACACCCGCCAAGCCTACGGATATAGGCTTACTCCTCTGAGGAGACACATACACAGCCGAGAGTCAGCTCACAGGTGACTACTATAAAGTCACCCGCGAAATAAAATCGCTGAGAAAGACGCAAGTTCCCAGAAGCGCACAAGCCCAGCCATGATCGTTTGGGCGGTGCCGGGGGATGGCGGGGAGGAGGGAGGAAGGGATGCCCAAAGCTGCCTTGCTGCCCTCTCTGCCTGCTGCTGCCAGAGGCAGGGCCGGCCCGCGGTCCTCGGGAGGGAGCACACGAGGTGGAACGGAAAAGCGACTCAAAACGAGATGTGGAGCCACAAGCGTTCCTGGTGCCTGAAGAAATGCAGGCAGAACAGTTCCATTCCCCTGAGACAAACACGGCAGCTAGGCCTCTGTAGTGGAAATAAATTGGGGCCTCGGCTGAATGACACATCATCCTTCCTGCATTTAACTGTTACCAGGCTTGTGGCCGGTGCCTTTCCTTGGGAGGTCCTGCACCGGGGCGGCAGCAGCAGCATCCCTGCCACGCTGCAGACCAGCAAACGGCAGCACAGAGGAACAGTATTTCTTCCACCAGTAATCCTTCTGAGTGGGCACAGGGATCCTTCTGGGACTCCTCAGCCCCACAATCAGCCAGACATCTCCCCACCACCAGGCCCTCGCCAGGGCCAAGGCACATCGGCAATGCCCGTCCTATGTCACTTCCAGCTCAGCTCTCAAGCAAGCCCACAGACCTCATCCCCTCCTATTGCCGTCGACCCTTCAACTGCTTCTCACTGATGTTTGCAGCAGCGCCTGGGACTCCCAGGTCAAGTTGCCACCGTGCTACAAAACTGTAAAGCCCTTCTTGCCAGATTTGGCTGTGGTTCACCCCAAGAAGGAGCAAACACTCCTGCTCCCCCAGGAGCCTCAGGCAGCCACAGAAGGACTCGTCATCCCTTCCCCACCCGTTTTCTCACAACTCAGAGATGCCATAAGCACCTCAGCTATGTCTTCAGTCTCTGATGGTGCTTGATGCTGTACTTCTTTCCGAGCAAATGCAGAAACTAGTTAGAAATATTCATTTGCGTATTCATCAAAGGGTCACAGAATCTTTTTTTATAACTGACCAGAAAACAGACCACCGAATGCAATATAGGGTGGCTGGTTAAATGGTTAATATATAGCCTCAAATTAATTCTGACTTTCTATCTTTAAATTATTTTCTCAACCACAGCTTTCTGTTTCTCTTCCTTACTTGACCTGATGGTAGCACCAAGGTTTAAAACCTGGAAAGCTTTCACCTAGCTTTAGCTTCCTTAAAATGTTTAACAGCCTGTTAGAGAATGTTATATGGGACAGGAAAGGGAGAAAAAGGGAAGGTGGGAACCCCTGTAGGACTGAAATCTACTTCTGCCTCCTGTACACCCTTGGGCCTTTCTTCCCCTGTGTGCCCCTGCCACTGAGGCCGGAGCACACCCCACTGCATGGTCCTTGATCATCCTCCAGCTTTGGCGTGAGACCATGCAGAAACCAAGACTTGGTGGCCACCATGCTGCAGCTGTCAGCGAGGGCCGAGCCTCCACGGGGATGGCGGGGGGTGTCCGGGGGGCTCTCTGGGGGCTCTGGTTCCATAGGCCCTGGCCCAGGTGCTGCCCAATGTGGGGTGCAGTGGTGTCGGGCAGTGCTGGGCTCCCGATCCTTCAGGATCTCTGGGCTCTGCAGTGAGTGGTGAGCAGCCTGACCCAGGCGGCTTGCTGGTGCCCACACGGCCTCAGTGTTGTCAGGTTTATGAGGATGTCACTCAAAACTCCCCACCGGGACCCTTTCTGGGTTACATGCGGACAAGGCTTGGCAGGAGCTGACTGCCCAGTGTATTCCTGTCTGGCAGATGATCTGCATCTGGGGATGGTCTTTTCCTTCCCCGTGCAGCCTGTGGGACTGTGAAGGCCTCCACTGCTTCAGTGAGTGACAGTCCCTAAAGTTTGCAGAGGTTTGCTAAACCCTGGCAGAGAGGGGGTGGGGAGAGCAGTGAAAAGACAGACAGACGGGGGGGGGGGGGGGGGGGGGGGGCGGGGAGGAAGGCAGGAAAAAAAGAAATGCAGAGGATTTCAGCTCCGGCTCTGCTACAGTGACTTGACATGGGGTGTGTGAAGGAGCCTGAAACTTAAAAAGATTTATTTTCTCTAGTCATAAATCTCATCCCGTTGTTCCTCTGACCAACCAAGCATGATAAAGTCCTTTTCCATAAAGTATTCAGTATTAAAGCCACAAAGCTCACCCAATCAGTAGCCATCTGCTTCTCCCATAACTGCTGCTCCAGAAGCAGGGAAAAGCAGCCAGAAGAGAAAGGGCACCACTGTTACGGCTCCGGGACAAATGAGGAGGCACTGAATAGCAGTCGAAACCTTTAGTTTGCCTTGTATATCTGTATCTATAGAGACAGAGAAAGAAAGGAAGCATTATATTGATACAACAATTGTAAAACAAAAAAAGGAAGAGGCATCTAAAGGGCAATACAGCGGGCATCAGAGGGCCCCACGTAAAAGGGATGCTAACAGATTTATAGAAACCTTTAATTGGTTTTCAATTGAAAGATAAAGAGCCCGAGAAAAAAACCGCGAAGAGCGGCAAAGTGATCTGCGTTACACTCGTGCATCGGTGCCCGATCTCGTGCAACCAGAGCATTTCTTATTTTGGTACGATATCCCTCCCTGAAAGCATCCCAACCGGCCCAGCCCAGCAACGCTGCGCTGAACTTGACTTCCAGCCGGCTGGGAGGGAGTAACATCCGACCCCCGCCACTCGGAGCTAAACGTATGGGAACGATCCGCTCCGAAAGTCTCCCGGTGCGGGCAGCAGCCCCGGGACAGCGGGCCCCGCCGGCGGCAAGCGTCCACAAAGGGCGGAGGGGCAGGGCTGCCTCCTGGCAGGGTGTTTTGGGGATACCTCTGCTCCGGGGAGGGGAACCCACCGCTCCCCGCTCCCCACCGCTCCCTTGACTACAGAAATAAACCAGCACCGGTGCGGGTTATAGTTACGAGGGGGGTGGAAGACGGTCCTGAATGAAGCCGCAGAAGCGGGGAGGGGGCGGCAGGCGGGCGGGTGACTTGAGCGGAGGGGGTGCACAAGCCCTGGCGGGGCGTGACATCCCCCACCCCTTCCTGCGCCCCTCTCCTGCCTCCCCCCCGCTACGCACCGCCGGGTAATTAGAGGGTTAATGACCGAGTTATCTGGTGTCGTGAAAGCAAAGTGTTTGCCCGAAAATCCTCACTGCATCGCGCCGATGGGCTCGCCCCCCGCGGGGACACCTCCCCCGAGACGGAGGGGACCCTCACCGGCGTGGGGATCCACGCACACCCGGTGCGGCCGCAGGCCTGGGTCAGCGGCCGCCCGCTCTAATGCCGCTTGCCGGGATCACGCCCGGGATCCGGCGGCGGGGAGCCGGTCCCGTCCCCCGCCCGGCTCGGTGGCCGCTCCCCGGGCGCCGCCGTGGCTGGGAGTTGGGGGGGGGCGGCGTTGGGAAGGGGGAGAGCCCCGAGAGGTTCGGAGGAGTTTCGGGGAGGTGCGGGGGGCCCCCCCGGCGGTCCCCCGCCAAGGTAGCCGCTCCGTAGGGTAAATGCCGCCTTCCCTCCGATGGAGGGCAGGAGAGGAAAGACGAAGCCGGAGATGTTGCCGGCGGCGAGATTCACGTCCTAGGCACCTTCCCGCAGCAGACCCGGCTCCCGTGGGGTGTGTAGGGGGGTGTTTGTGTGGGGGAGCTGCGCCTCCCGTGCTCGGCCCCCCCATCCCCGCCGACAGCCGCGCCTGGTCCAGCCCCGGACACGGCGGGGAGGGCGAGACGCGGAGCCGGGGGGGCTGAGGGACCAGCTGGAGCCGCGGCTGAAAGCATAAGAAAAAAGGGTTGGGGTTTTTTTTGTTTTTAAGGTCCCTTGGTACTTGAGGGAAACCAGCACAAATATGATTTATGCACCGATTAAAAACACGGGCGAGGAGCGGGAGATACTGATGCACTACCCTCTCTCGCCCAGATTTTGTTTCTCTCTCAGAACTGTGAGTGAGATTGAACGCCGCGTTGAAGGCGCAAGTTACACCGTGGCTTTTCCCGAGCGCTATCGTGTCCAGCAGCACTGTATTATGTCAAAAATCTGGCATGGCAGCCAGTGGCACATCTGCTAGGTGTGGATGACATTCATTAGCCAAGGTTCTCTGCTAAACGGCCTGCCAGAGTCTCAGCAGTAATGCCCGATGCCAATCACTCGTCTGCTGCCAGCTCAAAGGCAATCCTGCTTCAAGGATGGCTTCCTTCCATGCTGGCAGGAGAAACAGAGGAAACAATGCATTTAGATGTTTGGGATGTGAGAGAGGTTGCACAGGGGAGCAGCAAGCAGATGCAGAAGAGGAGATGAAGTTGTGAAGTGTCATTTAATAATTGCAGCACACGGGAGATGTACTGGCAAGTCAAGGTTTAGGAAGGGAAAGCTTTAACCCCTTTCCAAACCACAGGGCAGACAGTGGTGGATGCTTTTTGAAAGGAAAGGTAATGAGACTAATTCAGCAAATTGCTTGTTTCTGCCCATAAAGGATACACCACATCTTCAGCATGGGGAGACTGCATGTCAAGACAGTCTGGAAAGCAAATCAGGCCCGTGAATGTGTCAGTGTCACAACTCTTGGCATCCACACGCGTAGGTTTGAAATCAATGAATGGTTTTGAGATGCCATTCTAACATAGCTGTGCAGAGGTTTTCTTCCTTCTTTTACGGGGATTTTTGGGGGGGAAATTAACCCAAGCAACTTTGGAGCAGATTTCCTGTGTGTGAGCTCTTCTAAACCCCATGAAAGGGGAGGCAGGGCAGGTCTGCAGCATGCACCTCTCCACTTTCTGGGTGCACCAAGCCCAGGACTGTCCTCCTGCCCAGTCACTTCAGGCACGACCCGCTTGTCTGTTCAGGACAGTGAGCTGCACTGACCTGGTCAATAATCAACCTGTCTCAAGTTGTCCTTCCTCTCAGAAGGTCTACCTGCTGCAGTCTGAGCAACCTCCCTGCTCATGACTTAGTGGGATCAGTGCTGGTTTTGACATCTTGGTTCACAGCCTAAAAAGGGCAGCTGCATAATCAGGGCAGGCTGGGCACTCACCACGCTCTCCTTTGGGTGATGTGGAGGCCAGAGATGAAGGGAAGGAGCACCTGCTTGGCACTGTTACTACCATCTTTCTCTGGGAAGAGAGGCTCCGTTTCCCTCTGCTAATAGGTCCTGTAAAGGTCCTTGTTCCTACAAAGGAATTAAAACACCTTGGGATGAGATGGATGTAAAGATGTTAATCTTCCCCCCTTACTGCTTTCATAAAATTACAACCACCTAATGAGGTTTGAAATTGAGCCGGTATTTGGTTTTCAGTGAACTCAGGAAACAACCTCAAATAGGTGCTCAATGAAAGCTTCTCTCATTCCTCTGCCTTCCTTCCTCCAGCTTCCACTCCTACTTCTATTTCTGTTTACATCCATTCATTTAAGTAGTGGTTCATAAAATGTGTAAAATGCTACCTACACACAAGAGCATACAGTCCTTGCCTCACAGATGAATTTCTATGACAGTCTCAGTATCTTAAATCTTCCACCACTTTTGCTCACGCTGTGAAAGTCCACTAGTAGCTCGCAGCACCTTTTCTACTTCTTTCAGCCAGCCAAGGATTAACAGGTTTTTCCCCCCAGTGTTGGCGTCTCTGCAATTACCTCTGCTATTAAATCTCCACATACACCCTCCTGTAGTCCTCCAACAGCCCCGCATGCATGTTTCCCTCACTGGGCTAGCCTACTGCACCATGGTGGTGCCCATCTCTAATGTCATGTGTGCTCTGTCCAAGGCTTATTGGACAACTCTTCCCATAGCTGGTGGTTGTGGCTCCCCTGATTTCCCTTGCCCGGCCATCTGTGGTGCAGGCTCAGTGATAAGCCCTTGTCCTTTTAGCCTTCTGCTCCCACCTCCCTGAGAAGTTGCTCTGCTCTGGCTGTATTCAGGATTGAGCCTTACCCACCTTCTGTTTCTGCACTGGGTTTGTCTCTGTTCTGGTTAGTTGGTTGGCCTCAACCAACTAAGTGTCTGCAAATTATAAGATATATCTCTGAATTCCTACTTCTCGTGGTTTAACACTTGCTGTACCACACCAACATACTTTTGGAACAGGCTGTGTGAATCCTGTAATGTACCAAACTCAGGCACTGGAACTAGGTGTGTTTTAAGAACAGGAACCAACAGAGGTAGAGATGTGATACTTCTCCCCCCATCTTCAAACATTATACCTTTGCTTAAATATGTGAGTAATCCCGTTTGATCTACTGTGGTGTTTAAGGTTAAGCCTATTAAGTGTTCACAGAGCAGTAGTCTCCATGCAGAGGAGTCAGAAAAGAGGGGAAGGGGAGAGTGGGGCACTGCTCCGGATGGCAGCAGTGGTGGTGGGAAACATTGCCTTGCTCTCCTTTCCCTCAGGGCCATCTTCTCCTTCAACTGCTCCTGGTGCTCTACAGCCCCGGCACCAGGCTCCCCTCAGTGCTTGGTGTTTCCACTGACATCAGCTATGCAAGTGGTAATCATTAGGCCTGTCAAGTTGGAGGGACAAAAAAAATGTATTTCAAAAACTCTTGTCAAAACTAAAGCCTGATTTTATTTTTTAATTTCAGGTTGGACTTGGTGGTCATTGTGTTTGAAACCATATTCAATTTTATTTTTAAGGTGTTTCTCACATGACTCATTGAAATTGTGTTCATTGTCACTATTTTCAGACAACTATGTGGGAGAGAACAGGGTTATTGCTTCTCCTACAATGAAGGCTCTGTGCATAGAAGCACTCATGCACATGTTTCCTTCACTCTCAAAGGATTTTAAGCATGTACTTAAATTTAAGCCTAAGTACTTTTTGGAACAGGGAACGTCTCTTAGAACTGGGACTTGATTCAAAATCTGTACGTCCACGGAGCTCTCTTAACTCTTTGCTTTAAGCACTAGAAAATCTCCTGCCTCAGCCGTACAAAACTGTCACACCGTTTGATACATTTCTTGGCACGTGCACATTCTAATTCACAATACTACCCTTTCCTTCCCCTTTTTTTAGTTTGCTTTTCTTTGGGTGCAATGTATTATGTTTTACTGTATGTACTACTACATACTGCTTGCACAATGTTTTGCATGATCTAATATTCTTTGTTCAAAACTGCAAAAAAATCTAAATAAAGACTATAGTGTGTCGCATCAGTATAGGCATCAGCTAACGTTTTCTACGGCATATGGTACTTCAGAAGCCATATGTACCACTGTTTAGTGATTCTGGCAAAGAGGCACAGAATGGTGAAATCCAACTGCCAGGATTTCTGAAAACAAATATGTAAATGCTCCAGTGCTTTTGTTATTCATAACATACCTCTAACACAGCACATACAATATGCTGTTCATTCTGTAACTAGTATACTCCTAAACTATATTTGCTTCAGTTCTCATTTAAAAAGATTTTTTTCTTCTATGTATGATTCCTCCACCCTTTCTATCAAAATAAATCCAAATTGCAATTCAGAAAAGGCATTTTATCTATTTTAAAGGATGCACTTTTGGGGGGGAGATTGTGTATCTACGCAAGGGTCTCATACCAGAACAAAGACAGACATTATTTCAGCAGGACGAGAATGCCGGTTATAACTAGTGGAATGAAAGCAAGGAAGGAAACCGCATTTAACAAGATCGGTTGTGCAGAGTGAAGTCTGTTCAGCCAGGAATAACCTCCCAGGGAAAACTGGTTGGTTGGCCTCGCTCACAGGCTAATGCAAAGCGAGTAGGCTGACAAATCCTTTGGGAATATGCTCTAGGAAACAATAGTTGTTAAGGAAACAGATGATTTCAGACACGTGGTCGAAGGTAGACGGCAGCTGCCAAACTCTGACCTGGGCTGGGATCGGTCCCAGCAAGCTGGGGCTCCATCACCAGCCAAGGAACAAAGGAGATGCTCTGCGGCTGTGGGTTTCTTCCCAGAAGGGCCAGCAGCACTGATGCTGGCATCTTTTGTGCGGCACCCTGAGAAGTCAGAGCAGCGGCATTAGGGCAATGCACTGAGCTGCACGGTCTCTAACTCATTTGGGTGAGCATAACTTGCCTAGAGTCCGTCCCAACTCTCATGTAGAGCATTTGTGCATCGGTGAAGGTGCTTCAGACCCTGCCAGTGAAGGCAGGAGCACTCCTTCCAGAGCCAGCATGGGCAGGTAAACAGGAATCAACACCTGATTCCCATTAACCATCTCTGGCAGCACTACTTCATGGTGCTCCTCTCATCTGCAGAGAGCCTGTCATCTTTGCCTGAGATTTTGCTATGATGAAGTATTTCAAAATGTTGCTATTTAACATTCAGCTTCACCATTCACAACAAACATTTTAAAATTCCCTGTCGCCACGATTGCCTCTGTCTTTCGGTTTATCAGTGTACACGGAGACTGAAATTATGGGAGTGATCAAACATGTTAGCAAGTTGTTCTATGGCTCACTCCTGCCTCGTCTGAAGCAAGGCTGTTGTAAATCACTGTCAGAGCCAGCCCTCAGTACCCCTGCAGCTCTGGGCAACACCAGCGAACCAGGCAAACCTCAAGCTCCCCGGGAAATTCGAGGAGGGAAAAAAATAGTAATGCCTCTGAGAAACACTTGCCTTTTCAGTCAATGCTTTTGTTATTTACATTGTTAAAAACAAACAAAACCATGACTCCCCTGAACACCTTTTCACCAAAATACTGTCACACTACAAGTTCTTGAAAAATGTCAGCCATCTCCAGACATGACAACATTATTGAGACACATGGAAGCCTTTCTCCCAAGAGATCAAGGACTGCTTTTCCTTTCTTTGCCAGTCTCGAACTATAGCATCCCATTTCAGCAAGCACAACCTCACTCACTGGGGTTTCACACCCACCACAGTCGATGCTTAACTTTCTTCCTATGCGCATAACAGACCCGCTCATTATCTAAAATCTCCTGTCAAGTCCCCACTATATTATCCTGAATTGCAGATAGTCTGGGTGCCCAAGCAATTCCTTTTCCGTGTTTTTTTTTTCCACTGCAATGTTAACCAAGATCCTGCTTTCCTCCTCTGAAGTTAAAAGAAACACTCTGTTAAAAAGCTTAAGTTAGAGTGCTGTGTGCGGCCAGGTCTTTCACCTCTGAACACTCACTTGTTTTCTATCCTATCACAAAAGAAAACTTTAAAATTAGCTTTTATGTTTTCCTACTTTCACAGATCCTTCAGCCAGAACCTGTTTTTTCTATTCTGTTCTAGCCAGCAGGTGATAAAAAGTTGCCATAAGAAATGTTGGCTTTGAGCATAAGAATTGCCTGGATTAGAAAAAGAGACAATTAGAAAGTGAAAAGTGGCAAAAAGCTCGTAAGAAGCCAAAAATAAAAGAACAAACAAACATACAATCTGGCTATTAAAAAAAGCCACGTTTTTCCCTTACTGCAGTAAAAATCGACGATGCAGCAATCACAGAGTATTTTGAAAGATAAGAAGTCTATGAGGAGAGAAAAAAAACAACAGTCCAACACAGTCAAAAAGCTAAAGCTATGGACAACCCTGAGAAAACCATCTGAATAAGCAAAAGGGGCTACGCTGCGATCCGGGGGCATGCCAAGCTGCCGCACAAAAGGAAGTAACAAGAAAAGCCAAGCGGCTCACACCGTGCTGCCACCTGATAAGACGTTGCACTAATCACGTAGCCACATGGTAAGACAAACTATACAAAGGGAAGGGAGCCAGAAAAAGAGCACGTTGATTGAACTGGTTCGTGTACACTGGCATTTATGGCAGAGCAAAGGTCAGTCTTGTATTACCTCTCATGAATCCCTCTTGAATGAGCAGGCTGGTGATTTAATGGGCTAAGAATGAAGATTTATCAACATACCATGGGTTGCTGGCCCTAACTCTTAACCCGCTGGCAGAGGGTTTATTTTTTATTAAGGGGGGCCATACATGTATTAGTTGCTCGCTTATGTTAAGACTAAATGTGATCTCGTCCCACAGAGCTTGCTGCTGCGTATCAGACAGACTATTTTTTAATTTAAGCACAAAAGTTAGCAGAAAGCTTCCTCACTTGAAACTGTCTAAACAGTTGAGGGCATGGAGGGGAGGGTGAGGGGAAAGCTGGAAGGTGTATCATTTAGTTGCTGGGACATCTGCATTATTTACTTTACCACATTTATGAGCTCAAGACCAGCAGAGAAAACTCAAAACACCACTAATGAAGAACATGACAGTAGCTCCATAGGCACCCTATTTCTTGAGCCAGGTGAACACTCCACAGCCGATGCCAAGACAGACACCTCCAGGGGGAAATTCAAAGCTCACATCTGCCCTCTTCCTATCACCACCACAAAAGCTGGCCTGTTTTTAAGGAAGAAGAGTCCTTATGTGGGATACAACCCCCTCAACAGACCTTCTCCCTCTCCTAAATCACCATCCTTGATTGCATAACCACAGTGGCTTAAAACAGGAAGAGCCATCTGAAACAATTCTGTATTTACAAAACCCACATCCTTGCAACTCTTCTACCAAGAATTTTCAGAAGTCCTCATCTCTACACTTCTAGTCCCTCCATCTGGTGCATTGCCTCTGGCTATCTGTACATGAACTACTGGGTTATTTTTTTTCCCTGTTATTCCTAAGAGATTCCTATGAACCTTGTGGTATCCAGCTTACTTCTGTTTTACAAGATCCAGCTCAATTTTTAAACCCTCTTAGACCCCTGAGCTTTCACTGGCAGCTAAAAAAAGAAAAAAATGGACTCTGCATACTGTTTTTACACTTAAGGTTCTTATGTGCTTCACACTTGTTTCTGCCTTTTTTATTTTCCTGTTGCAAACCAAGTTTCCCATGACGCTGGATAGGAGCACGGGGGAACTAAGTTCACTGCCTCCTTTTCTTCCTGCTGTCTCAGGCAAACCACTCAGCTGTCGTCTGCTTCCTCCTCCTTTTGTAAAGAAAGGCAAAGCTTTCTTACCTCATAGAGGTGCTGTCAGAACAAGCTTCCCCACCTGTTTGGGGCACTTAGACACCCAAACCCCTTTGGGCACCTGGGCTGCAGCAAGCACAGATGCGAGAGCCGTGTAAAGACTGGGAGAGGGATTCCCAATATGTGCTCCTGCAGAATGAATGAATAATTTCTCTTCTGCAGCTAGTGCCAGCACTTGCTCTTTGCCAGTTGGCAGAGGGTATGGCTTCCTTTTCTGAGGAATGCTTAACATCCACCTTTCTCCCCACCAAGGAGTGCCACAGAGGCTGGTGCGAGTCTTTCTGAGCAGCCAGGTGTCTGCAGGAGCTGCAGGCTTGGGAAAGGAGGAGGAATCCAGCAAGGAGGAGATGGATCCTGCTTCAGGTGCTTCTTCTAGCTGAAGGGGAGCAGCTGGCACATCTCTCTCCCTTACCTGAGAGTTCCCATGGGAACACAGAAGGGCTCTATAACAGCAAATTTTGGAACAGGCATGCATGTGAAAAACTTCTGATATAATATTTGAGTCCTCAGATGTTCAACCATTTGCACATACTGTGTGAATGCCTTATTTGCATAGAATTTGTATTTGTTGGTATTCACATTTGTAGGAGAACGCATACATTAGATTAATGTCATCACAGTTTATGGAGATCATCTGTGCCACAGTATCGGCTCGAGGCTCTGACTGCATTCAGCCCCCCATGGCACATTGCAATCCCTCCTGGCCTCCCAGAAGGGCAAGGCAGGGCCACCAAGAGCCAGGACAGCTGGCACAAGGTTGCAGACCTGGAAATGGCCACACTGAGCCCCAAGTCTGGTCCTGGTAGACTATCCTGTTTATGAGGCTGTGCTACGTTTTCAGAGAAGCTTAAAGATCACTAGGAGCAACTAGCCAAAATTGCTTAGCCCCCATTTCCAAAGGTGAAGTTAATCGAACTATTTGGATTTATTCCCTTATATTTGCTTATATGATCTTATATCACACTCCCTGCTCGCATCTTCAGTGCATATGTAGGGACGTTCAGCTGTGAAACAGTCCAACTAGGTGGTCCCTTTCCATCTTGCAACAGCATCCCTCCCTCCATAAAATGGGAATGGTTATTATTCACTCCCTGGTTTACCATGGCACCTGGGTGCTCTCGTCTGCTAGACAGCTGGAAACTGTCACTTGAGATGCTGTTCTCACAGAAGCGTTGCTAGGCTCAGTCAGATATTGTTTGTAAAGCAGATGGAAAACCTCAGAAGAACAGCACTGCAGCAACAGAAAGCTCATTTTCTGCTAGGAAATTTTTGTTATTGGGCAATGTTTTCATCAGGTGACTTCACATCCCAGTGAGCCCACATGCCAGGACAGTCTAATAATGATTTCGTTAACCTACTTCCATTACTGAAATCCTACAGCTTTTGCTTCCCAAGGCTGGCCAACAGCCCCAGGTCATTTTGCATCTCTGCACTCCCAAATTGCATGGCACAGAGAGCACCTAAGAGCAAAGATCAGGGCTCACACCCCCAGTGACAGGGAAAGCACTCTCAGTTCTGTCACCTCGAAAGCCTTCCTACAGACGACTGCTCCATCCCTGAGCAGCTGCTCACACACGAGCCTCTCATCTTGGCTTTCAAATCTGAGTCACTCTTCACATGCAGGATCAGTTGGATTTCTGTTGGAGGCCACCCACAATCTGAGCAGCAGCAGCTGGCAGAGCTGCCTGGGAAAGTGGGATGCAGTGCTTCCCGGTGTGCAAGGACATGGTGGGATCAGTCTCCGGAGGATGCTCAAACAGTCTGAGCAAAACCAGATCTCTTCAGCGGCCATTTTGAAGAAACTTGTAGAGGTCAGCTGGCAGAAGAGTTAGATTCTTGGTGAAAGCTGATGCGCTTACTCAGTATGCTCAGTCACAGCCACCACTGTGCATGGCATGACAGTGGACTGAAGGGCTTCACGGTGGTTTTGAGACTCCCATATAGCTGTTCATACTACAATACTGCTGCACTTCCTTCTCCCTCAAACTGTGTGTGACATACTCCACTTCAAGATACCTCACCTCCTGCCCCCCCGCCCCCCTGGCCCGGAACACGGTCATTGTTGTAGTAACCAACCAAGAACCAAATCCTTCATGGGCAATGATGTGTCACTGCAAAATGTGTCTCAATCTTGATGATGCAACCAAAAAGAAGTGGATAACACAAAGGAAGTGTGTACATCTCCAAATCTGTTTTTTAATGATTTCACGCTTACTTGGGTAACTGGCCAAGTAACATCATTTTGGCAGTCATTAATAGTTCTGCTGTTAACAATGTGTGCCACCAATCTACGCTCAAGATAAGTGCGCAATCAAGTTGCTCTAATTTCTCCCTTACACAGGCGCAGCTCTCCCACCATGCAGCAAAAGTCCCATTCTCACTGCATTCAGTGCACAAAGTTATTATGTTATAACTTGTTTAAGACAGGCATGACTAACTTAAACATGTTTTAGCAGGCATGATCTGAAGTTATGCCTGTTACAAGCAAGAATAATTTCTTGAAAAGTCCTTTCAAAATTTGAGTGCTTCAGTCTTATTTTCCAAGTGATTTATGCGCTAAGAAACCTAGATAGAAACTTCCAAATCATAATCAAAATCCTTAGATATTTCAGAAATCTTTGTCCCCACATTTTTTTGTAACTAACATCCTTGTGACAAATAGCTCCCTATTTTGCTTTTTGTTGGTTTCTACTTCTCACCAACATCTGTCACTATGATTATCATCTCTAATGAGCTTCTAAATTATATCACAGCATTCTGCATTGATGAGCTACATTTAGTAACTGTTTCATCCTGCAAGACATGAAACACTTCCTACAAGATGCTGAATGCTCTCAATTCCCACAGCACAAAAGGTGAGAAGCTGGGGTTTTTTTGTTTGTTTGTCTGTTTATTTTAATAAAACCCACATCTTCTTCAAGGAAACCCAGAAACTTTAAGAATGAGAGTCAGGGAGAGATTTGAGACTGCCTGTTTCACACATTGAAAATTTTACATAAAGATGGGGGGCTTTCTCTTGATGCATAGCTGCAAAGAGATGACATGTGTTTCTGTAAGGTGGTAGGACAGTGGAAAAAAGTGTAAGACAAGGGCCCAGAGAAATTCACCATTATTTTTATGTGGATTTCAATTAAAAATGAATGTTAGTTTGGGTAATTTACCTAAGTACTTGGGATGCTCTACTGATTCATTTCCCTCATGCTGCTAGGATGCAGCACCTCCACCTATACATGTACACACACACACACACTCTGTCTTCCCTAATGACCACACTGGGAGACTTCAGTATTAGCAAAACTGGAAAAGTTAATATTAACAAGCAAGCTTTGCTACCTTGGCTATAAGGAACCAGTTTCACAGCTGTGATTGCACAGCCCTGCAAATGTATGCCTACCCCGGCTGGCACTCTCTAGATGACTTGGATCTCTCAGATCCATGTTCTTGTTAATTCATGAAACAACCTGTAGTACAAGAGCAGCCCCGCTCAGCTTCCTTACTAAAACTTGCTCATAACATGGACATCCAGAGTCACATGTTGCATTATTGTCACTTGCCCTGTCTGGAAAAAAGGTTACTGTGTGCTCAGCCAGCCCTGTCTCAGGAAAATGAGGATGGAAGAAGGCTGATTTTTTTGACAGGGCGTACAAATAATTTTCCATGAGGTAGGTAGCAAGGTGATGACTCCCTGCTGATGGCTCAGCTGTGTCTTTCACGGCTGTTCATCGAGGTTCCTGTGACATGGCTTATGAGAGTAGAGATTGGTAGGGTTTGATTTATAGGACATGATTTCTGGGGTTATTCCTTACTGCAGATAAGGATGGGCAGCATTGACAAGCAGTTGCCACGTTTCAAGCTCAGAGTAGCTGTGGTTTCCTTGCAACTCCTGTCTATGGCCAGCCTTCCACTTTGTCTCTGCAAAGTAACATCAAATCTATTGGGATGAAATGTCTGTGCACAGTAAACATGGGAATAACTATTGCCATGGCTGTGCCCCTCCTGGTACAGCTGGGCTCCTAGACACTGCAGTGGAGTGGTTTTGCAGACAAGAATACTGCAGCAGGACACAAAGTCTGAATTTGTGGCCATCTGGACCAACAGCAAGCTGTATGATCTCTGCAGGTGGCAGTCACCCCACTGAACACAGACATCTCTTTTGCTGATGTCTGAACACAAGCTCTGCATCCTAGGCACTATTGTCTGCAGAAGTAATTCAACCCATGAGGTGAACCGTCTGTCCATCTTCTCTATCACCCAGAAGGACTAACTCACTGTGGATGTTTACTATCTAGAACAAGTCAAGTTCAACAATATGATGTCATAAGCCACACTTCAGCCCCCTTTGCATCCACAGGAGTGCACATGATTCAGCTGTCCTAGCTGAACTCCAGAAAACTGACCATCTTTTAACACAGCTTTGGCCTTATCAAGTGCTTGAGTGCTAGGCAGATAACAAGGAGGGTGCTGAAAACACATGCAGAGGTTGCAATGCATTCCTGGAAGGGAGAAACATTGCTGGCATGCATCTAATTGGTAATGAGTTCCCATGCAAACTGTATTTCTAAGGGCACAATGGGAAAAAAGCAAGGGGGTGACTCTAATTGCAGAGCAGTAGACTGGTCCAAATGAACCCTGTTCAACTGAAACCTTTGCCTGCTCTTGCCCCATTTCTATTGCTCTGCACACACCAAGTACTTTTCCAAGCCAACAATGACTCTGACCCACTCCCTGAGGTGCAGCTGTTTCCAATGGTTGTTGTGAGGTTGGGAGCATGAAAGCATAAATAAACCAACAGAACAACAAGTAAATGCTACTGAGCAGAGGGAGATGGGACAGCACAGTACCGGCAGGGAACTGCTAAGGGACGTATGCACCATAGCTTCTCTGTGCTGCAAAGCATCTTTGCTTAGGTCTAGGTGAGGTGCCTGTGAGTTGCCCAGATGAACTCGCACTGACTCACCATCGTCTCCGACTCAGGATATGAGTTAGCCAGTGAATTAAACCCTATCTTATTTGCACAGTCTCAGCAGGGACTGAAGCACCTCCCACTCTGTGCTTCACTACGCGTATCGTTTGCTATGACAGTCTTGTAATGAAGAAAAAAACTGCTTCCATGCAGAAACTGAGGAGCACTTCTCAAAGTAGCCAGGGGAAATGCAGATAGGCACAATAAGCACAAGCTTCCACTTGTGCTGGCTGACTGCAAGCAAGCCTGCTTTCTCTGCTGCCAGAGGGACATTTGGGCAGGTGCTCACTGGAGTCTGTACGAGAAGAGATGCTTGTGCTGAGATGCTGCAGAGCCACCACAGCAGGAGTTCTGCAGAAGACACAAATCCACAAGGGAATTGTGTGCAGGACATCACCAAGGAAATAAATGTATAACAACACAGATAAAGGTATCCATTCCCTAGCACTACACAAAAACCTAGAGAGATCAGGCTTCACTGGAAACTGTTTTCTAAACATCCCAGGCAACAAAGTAATAGCAGAAACCAAGTTACCGTCTCACAGATGGAAAGCTGAAAATCAAGTGATAGGATACCTTCTGGGTATCATATAGGAAATAGTGGTGGGTTTCACATTATCAAGTCTTCCTCTGCAATCAGCTTTCAAGCCTCAAGCACAAGGTCAGCCTCACTTTTCCAAAAACACTGGAGAAGCATGCTGAGAGGGCCTTTGTTACCATAAGCTATTTTGCTTCTTGTTCAGGTTTGCTGAACAAAACATTTACTTTATAATACTTTTTTTTTTTTTTTTCAGCCAAGAGACCACAAGAATTCAACATTAGTACTAAAACACTGCCACATCAGGATGACAGTTTAGTACCCTAGCTCTTTTCCTGTGAATATTACTGTATGGCAACTATAAACGTTCCCCAAAACCATTGCTAAGTATGCCACCTTCTACATCCTGATAAGCTGATCTACGGAGGTACATTCAGAGCTAGCCTTTGTTAACACTGTTATGATTTCCAAGGCACCAAAACCATGAAGTCCTTGTAAAACTGCTTCATCTGCTTATCTCTGGGTGAAGAGACACTACCCTTCCTCTCTGTGGTAGATAATTGTATTCACTGTTCTGCCAACACCACTGCTTGAAATGAAATCTGCAGTACCAGACAACACTGCTCCACCTCTATCTATCATAACTACCCAAACATAGGAAGAAAAAAAGGATAATCTTCTCAATTACAGAAAACAGGATGTGAGTACTGATCGCTATATAGTACAAGTTTCACTTCTTTTCAAGTGTTGAGAAACTGAGGAAACGGTAATACAGAGTCATGCAAATTTAAATACCAGTCAGTTAAGATACATCACAAGTATCTCATTCCTGTCTAAAGGCCAGTACAGTCACACCAATACACAAAAAAAATGCTTATCATCCAGGCACCTGAGGGAATTGCTCACGTGAATAAGGCAACTAAGACTGACGTATGCCATAATTACTAGCATGGCTTGGCTGGTAAATAACCTGGCATGGCCATGACTCAGCTGGCAAACACTCCCACAAGCACTCTTCCTGCCCAGCAGTCTCTGACAGCAGACAGAACAAGAAGACTGACTGTGGTAGAAATCCCAAGCTACTTTGTAAATTTGTGTTTTCACCAAGCACATCCTCTAGAAGGTTTGACTGGAGTTTGCATTTTGATTGAAAAGTTTTCGGTAACCTGAAACTATGCAAGGCAGCTGAAAACAGTACCACAACCAAGTTTAAGATCTGCATGTTCAAAGCACATCATATCTTTAAGTCGAAGAAGGAAAATCCCCCCATCAATGATGTTAGAATGTACCTCAAACGGGCCAACCTCCTGCTCAAAGCCTGGTAGAAAGCAAGTCCTGACCAAAGCTCAGACCTTTGACTAGTCAGGCCTTAAAACTCTTCAAGGGTGCAGATTGTACCTCTCTAGGTTGCCCTGCATCAGTGCTCAGCTGGCTTTGTGGTGCCATGGTTTCCCTCTATCCTGCTACTGCTGCCCAGCACAGTGCTGCCCTCCCACCCTGACCTCAGGCACACAGTGAGGCATTCACCCAGTCCCCTGAGTAACTCCACACCTCACAAGCACTCCTGCGTGTGGAGGGCAATTCCTCTTCCCTTCCTCCCCATCTCTCTCCTCAGAGCCCCTATCCATCCATCGCAGAGCTCCCTCCACCTCTCAGGTGCCCACAAGGCATCCTGGACCAGCAGGGACATGCAGAGACTCTGCTCCTCCCACGCTTGCCACGCCACAAGGATCAGCTCATAGGCTTTAAGGTGAGCATCCATCTGAGCTGTTTTACTCCTCCTGAGGACTCTCCAGCAGACAACACCCTGCCCTGTGTGCTCACCACCCAGAGCCTCACTCCGCAGTAATTCTTCCCTCCCTTGCTATCAGGGTAGTGGACATTAAGACCAGAAAGCAGAGAAGGAGCCCTTACTCAGCTGCCAGGTGGCACAAGCTGCCAACCCACCCCACACTGGAACCTCCATTCACCTCTCCTGGCAGCACCACTTCCAGCCATCCCTCTCCCATGTGCCCTGGCTCTTACCTGCTTGCAGGTCTCCACAAAAGGTCTGGCATCTCCTCATCTATCCCTTCTGGTGCTACACAGCCCCATGCCCATCTTCTCCAGCTCTTTCCTCCACGGGGCTCCTACAGTTCCCAGCCACCCCTGTGCCAGCACTGTGTCTTCCTCAGGGCAGCCAGGCCCACTCTAGCAATAAGGACAGCTAGGTGCCAGCCACACACCAACCCCCCACAAAGCCCCACTGCACAGCCATGATCATCTGAAAGCCGTATTTCTACCTCTCCCTGCTCTGCAAATCTCCAGATTCTCTCTGTGCTGAGCTCAAGGAGCATGACTCCATCTCACCAGCAGCAGTATGTCCCACAGGTGAAACCCAGTAAAAGAGAAGGGGCCCTCAGGGTTCAGCCTTTATAATCACAGACCCACATCCAGGGGACACCAAACAGCTGCTGTTGGCTGCAGATGGCCTCAGAAGCAACCCAGAGCAGTGACCCTGACCTACGAAAAGCAGAAACTGCATGAAAAGACAAATGACCAAATCCCACAAAGAGCTGATGGGGAGAAGAAGGGAAGAGAAAACTAAAATAAATAATGTCAAGAGCCCAAGATGCTTCCTCAAAATGTCATGCAAGAAAAAAGCTGCAAAAAACCCCCAACTCACCCCCAAAGCCTCTCCCAAACTTATAAAAACCCCTATCTAAACAAATAAGCTAAATAAATGCTCCAATGGCAAATTCCAAATGTGGGGAACACCTCAAATTATGTACGGAAAAAAAAAGAGGAAAAAAGGAGAAAGAAAAAAATCCAAATAAACTGGCAAAAAAACATGGAAAGGAATGAGACTGCCCTCCAAGAAAGACAGGGGAACCATGAAAATTGTTGAAGAAATGACCAGCAACAGTGCCACCAAGGAAATCTCCCCTGGTAAAAAAACAGTGGAAAATTCCGCCCCCACCCCTCCCAAACTTACAGCCTCTCTAAGCATTAATCTTTGCTGAGCTCCCTGCTGAATTGTCCCCCCAACAGATGCTTCCCCTTGTTAGTAGACACGATAACCTACAAGAGGTAAAGAAAGCTAAGGAACAGACCCAAATCCCAGTGGGCTTTTGGTTGGACCGTAAATGAGTTACGTTTGGTCAAAGCATGGGAAAGGTGTTTTGACATGCTGTATTCCAACATGGAGCTCTAGGTAACCGGCTGCAAGTGTGATGTATCCCTGGCTACAGGTCTGGCAAAAGCTTACACTCCTCTGAATCATATTTTTAAGGAGATACAGGCGACTTCGGCAGCATATACAGCTCACATGGGAATGAATTTCACACTCTACCACGGCTATGATGCCAATGCCAAATGGGAGCTGTGTGTGGTCTGCATGCTGTTCGGCGGTGCCCAAACCCCCTGGTGCAAACAAGGCTCACAGGTTTCAGGCGCTGCCTGCTGCTGTTGCTAAGCACAAAGCTCTTCATGACTGTCACTCGACCATGATTGCATGCCGGAAGAACGTTGCACAGATGACTTTATGAAACAAAATTAAGAGTAATACATAAGAAAGGACATTGCCACAGCTCTGGTGTAATTAGGACCCATCATCATCAAATACAGGAAATTGGCACATCTGCTTTTCAGGCTGTTGATCCAACAGTGGCTCGTGCACGCTGTCAGGGGGAGTCCTGCTGCAGCTCGCTGGCCCTGCAAAGCTGTCTTTGCATAAATGTTTACATAATTTCCCCCAAACAGCGGTATAAGCAGTTGTTCTATCATTTATCCTCCCAATTTTTCTTTTCTCTTTCTCTCCTAGGCCTAGGAAGGCAAAACTGACTGCACAGAATAATGTTCTCTTTCACCTTTCCAGCCCCAAAGAGGTCAGGCTACATGGTAGGTAAACATTAGCCACTTTTCAACCAGCATAACCCAAAATAGAGCAAAAGTTACATTTCTGTTTGGATACACCCTTGAAAGGGTTTGATCCTTTTCCCCTGGAGTCAATGATAAAACTGTTGCAAACTGGGTGTCTGTTAGGATTGTGACCTGTTTTGTACCTGCTTATGCTTTTTTTTTCCCCCTTCATATACTACTCAGAAATGTGTTGTCGCTTTTATGGGATGCCTTGTTCTTCAGCCTGAATTCCTGCCTACTTTATTCCTCTGTTTCCTCTAGCTGGGCCGTTGTTTCCTGAGAAGACCAAAAAGGGTCACTACAACTCTAGAGTTGTGCTAAAATCCCAGCCTAAGTTATCCTTCGGTGCTGCTCTGAGCCAGCTGTGGCTCCCAGGGCAGAGTGAAAATTCAATGTTTTCTATTGTGCTTTTTTTGGTCTCCCAGGCCAAGATGGATTTATTTTTATTCTGTGATGGCTTGCACCAGCCCACCTTTCCTTCTTTGTTTTCGTTCCTTCTGCTCATCTGAGCACAGTGGAAACAAACAACTCTGTAAAAGTGGAAACAAACAACTCTATGCTCTGTGCAGAGAATCAACCAGCAAATAATCATGCTAAAGAATAATGGAGCCTTCTGCACCTTTGCTGAGACCAGGAATAAGTACCAATTTTCACCCCTGTCTCATCTGGGCAACTAAAGGTCCAGTGTGCACATATTAGTGACATCACTCAGTATTCTCACATTTATTGTTTCTCTCATCCAACATATTGCTAATATTTAGGTTTCCTAGTTTTCAGAGTTGAGAGTTGGGATTTTTTCCTGTGGTTTTGTGTGTATTTTCAGTGGGTACTGCAAACTGTTTAATGATGTTGGGAAGGAATGGTTATTCAGGAATTCTGAGCTTGCATAATTCCCAGATATGTCTAGACAGATACTTTCCATCTGGATGATACATGCAACACCACACTAACATGAGAGTTCCTGTGTTACTTAATGCTATCCTTTTTATTTATTCATTTAAACACTAATTTACAGAATGAACACAGACCACAAGGCTACATCTGCAAAGGGGAAAAAAGATTTGTATCTCTAATCCTCCAGGAAGCAGCTCCTGAATAACTACTGCATATTGTGTAACTCCTGGAGTCGCTCTGGTTTCTCTTTCCTTTTGCAAAGCATGAGACTTCCATGTCTTGTTTATATTCTGTGATAGGAGAAGAAAAATATTTTCCTGTGAGCTGCATTGAGTCAAATTCTGTTTTAAGCTGGAATGGCTCAAGGGTTCACATCAGCATCATCCATGTTCTTCAGTTCATACAGCTCTGCGTCTCAAAGTGCTGGCTGGTACCTGCCACCACGTTGCCTGCAGCCATTGCTGGCGGCATGCTGGAGCTGTGAAATGGACTAGGATACCTTTAGCTCTCCCTTCTCACTCTGCTCCTGTAGCATGTGGCAGAAGGACAAATCTGGACCTTAATCAGAAAGTAGATTTCATTAATCAGAACTGCAGCTGCACGCACACACACGCACACACACGCACACACACGCACACACACACACACACACACACACAAGTTTAATTTTTCCCAGACAAAATTTTGGCAATCATTGAGTATCCTGTAGAAAGCAGTCTGTCTCACAGTTGTTGTACAGAGTTATCCTGTACCAGAATTGAATTTAATGAGCATCAAAGACCTCCTGACCCTTTGTAGTCTATAGAAAAGGCCTCCTGTGCAGTCGCCAACCCACTGTTTGACTTTGGTTAAGCCTGAAGGTCCTTTCCTCTCCTGCTGAGGTCACCTCACCACAGCAATGAACTATTTCCCACCACCAAGCACCACCTTCCTGCTTCAGTATTAAAAAGTATCCAAGGGCAGGGTCAGGCTTACAGCCAGGTTACATTGAAGTCGCAGGTCGACTTTTTTGCTCCAACTACTTACTTCTGAAATACACTGAGTTTGATTTGGCACAAATGCAGTTCGCCTAAGGTCTTCCCAACTGGTCTGGGCCAAAAAGAAGGTGGGAGTGGGTGGATCTTATGGGACAACATGTGGGGAAATCATCTGCTGATGAAAAAGAAAGGAGCTGTATAAGCCCATACGTGTTGTAAACTGCACTGTTTACTACTTTCCCTGCAGTAATCTTGGCAGTAAACTTATGTTCACCTGCGCATTGGCCTTCTACGTGAAAACTTCTGCTTCTGATGCTGGGTTATTTTTAAGCTGTATTTAAGAGTTCTGTTTTAAATGACCATGACTTTCCCTGCTCTAGAATAGCTCACACCTTCCTTTCATTATCTGTATTTGCTGCGTGCGGAAGAAAATGATCTTTGAAAGAAGTACAAATACACTTTTTCTGCCTTGTGAATCTGTCATAGCCAAAATATGACTCCTCAGTATCGGGTGAGAAACGCCAAAATCAAAAGACCACCTCCTGAGTTGTAGTTCTCTGTTCATTTATCCAAGCACATAAATACAGCATAGTCTCACACCTTACAATGGATATTGTAATCCACCAGGTTTGATGTGGCCACGTCCCGATGCTGAGAAATGCTGTGCATATATGAGATGGGTGGTGATATAAAGCACAAACTTGTTTGCTTGAGTAGATTGGTCATCCAAAGCCATGTGTGACCTGAGGGTCCTGCAATGGCAGGAGCATGGAGTCATAGCTGCAGTCTCTTCCTGCTGTGTGGAGGTCTGTCTGGGTTATGTGCCCACAGAACAAACAGCACCAGATCCACCTTTCTTTCCCCAGATTGAACAGTAGACAGAAACGAAACAAAAGTCTATCATTTCTGAGTGGTAGGAAAAGTCTGAAAGGGACCAATTGTCATTAGGCACTTCAAGAAGTTTTAGATACCTCCATATTTTGGGAGATGCTTCTTTTACATGGCCCCTCCAAATGCAGCCTTCTACGTACCAAATGCACGTGATGAGGATTTCTCCCCAGTTCCTCTGTTTCCCCTGCTGTCCCAGCTGCTGGTGAATACCGTGGCCTAAGAAACCAGTGTAAAGGAGTTCCTTGTGTGAGTGAGCTCTACTTGAGACCGATGGGACCGTGAGTTAGGGGAAGCTGTTGCTACTCCAGATGTGGAACCAAGACCCAGAGCCAGTAGGAGACTCGACTGGTGTTGGGTCAGAGGTCTGCAGCTGGCCTTGGTCCCTCAACACAGGCAAGAGCGTGAGGAGTCCCCTCCTTCCTTTGCAACATGATCTTTTTCTCTGCATTAGCAAGATACTGACACCCCATCTAGCTCCTTGGATATAAGCAAGTATCTCCATGGGCACTGGAGGGAGCAGCGTGAGGGTCCAATTTAAGGAACATCTTGCAGCATTTCTCCGTTCAGCTCCACGAGGCTGTTTTTCTGATGGTTTGTACACAAACAGTTGTCAGGGCAGTCATATTTCCCTGCGCTGTGCTTCCTGCGTTGCTGTACATATAGTGAAAAACGCCCGGCCTGCTGGGGCTGGGCACTGCAGTCCAAGTTTTACTCAGCACTGTGGCGGTGGAGGAGGAAGGGAAAGAGGTGAGCATCGCCTAATGAGTTCTGAGAACTGGGAAAGGAGGCCCCCGGGTCCTTGTGCAAATGAAGCCAAACACGTGTAAACAGCCATGAGCTGCTGCCCGGTACCTCCTCCATGCCTATCTCCCTCTCATCCAACCATTCCAGCAAAACAGGCGTGATTTATCTGCTACTTCAGCAGAAACCACAGGCTAAAAGAGGAATTCACACACTTGGAAACAAGAAAAGAGCAAACCTGGCTACCAGAGATCCCCAACTGGCAGGGGTAGCTTGTTCCAAACATAGTTGGTCACATGTGCTTGAAGTAAAATTTCCAACAGCTGGATAAAATGACACGTACTCCCAGGCAAGGCAAGTGCTCCTAGGGCTTGGGGCTGACTCATGCAGCTCTGAAAGCTGAAGTGCAGCTTGTTTTGGAAACCCTCTGAAAGCCTACTCTGCCGTATTGTATTGCCTCTGCAGAGAGAGGGAGAGGCAGCACTGCACAGCATTTCTGATACGTAACGGATTATCAGCCTTCGCTTTTGTTGGGTCTTTGGCAAAGCACAGGCTGCTTGGTCCTTAATCTTCCATGTTTTGTGCATCCACGGGGACTGTAAAATACCGCTTACTTACCCTTTAGCCTTGGTAGCTCAAAGACATTAAGAACTTCATGAGCCAGATCTTTGGCTGACATAAATCACTGTTGGTCCACAGACTTTTGTGAAGTTTCCAACTTGCATCATACCGAAGCTTGGCTTTGCATTCGGGTCAGCACGGAGAAAGTATTCTGACATAGATGTGTCAGGTCAGAGCACTGTGCCTGCAGGAAACCTTCCAAAGATGGCAGAAAATGGGATGAAATGAAAGATGTCTGGCAGGCCGCCTTTGACTATGACTTTCCCAGCTCCTCTTGCAAATGGAAGAGGATTAAGATCCTTTTTGGAGCAGTCGATGTGTCTGATTCACCTACACAGCCTGTGAGAGCCACATGATCCTTGTTAGGTCATTGTCTCAGTTAAAAAACAATTCTGTCATGTTTGTGCAGATGAAACTTTCAATCACTGGTAGGCTAAGATGTGCAGATATGGTATAGGTTAGGACTGAATTCTAACTGCATGTAATTTGGTGTATTTATTTCACATACTTTATTTTGTAAAGCTCTTTTCAGTCCTCCCATTCTAACTTTGTGACAGCCACTTCATCTGACTGTTTTATTTGCACTGAGAGCAACATGAAATGATATAGAATGGAAAAGAATATACTGTAACACCAGTACATATTCAACATTAAATTTGTTCAGGGCTTAATCTATGACACATGACTGCACACGGGGAATGCTGACAGCAATCTGCAATCCTCAAGTTATTCTTTCTATAAGAAATAGTACTTGTGTAAAGACTAAGACTGTTCAAAAGTCTGCAGCAGGGAAAACAGAAATAATTTGTTTGATCTCACAGTGGTGGGACTGCGTTGTGACCCAATTTAACAAGAAAATACTTGGTAATTCTGCATGGAGTCCTGTCGTTCCAACGAGCAATTCAGCATCGGAAACCTGTCTGTTAGAAGACACAAGGAGAAGATAGATGTTAAAGATATCAACTTGCCAGCTTACTGCTGCTGTGATGGACACAGGATTCTTCTTGTATTTTATCATGCACGAACAAGAAAGACGTTGACTGAGAGATGGAGGCTCAGTGATGATAACAAAGATCAGCCCCCCCATACTGTGCATTTTTCTCTCCTATCAATGATGCTCAAGCTGCCTGGACTCTCCTGAGCAGTATGCCAGCCTTTATATCTGCAGTAAAACAGAGATCCTGTTATGGAAGCTTGCAGTAAGCTGTGCTTTTCCAATAGCTACATCACTTCAGTTCTTGACAGAGAGAATACAAACGCTGTCTCTCTCCTTTAAATTTTCTTCAGTAACCCCTCTTCAATCAAAGATGCACTTTGTTTCACCTCCTGGTACAAAGGACTACCTGCTGTAAGACATGGCATTGTGGTTTGGTGGCTGGAGCACCAGCTGCGCTGCTGGGAAATGTACATACTTACTGTGTAAATCCTGAGAGGATCATTGCCCCACTTCTCACCTGTATTCCCTGTGCGTTGGGCCTGCTACCGCACTCGGGGGCTGTGCCCTGCGATTCCTATGTCGAGAGCATTTCCCGCAGGGAGGTTCCTGAAGCACCCATACGCCTGTAGAATGCCAGCAGGATGCCTATCAGCATGAGGAACTCTCATCAAATTAAAAACAGACAATGGAGCAGAGGCTGTTGAAAGGGAAATGTAAATAAGATGGTCAACCTAAGAAATGAGATAGTTACTGTGAGGAAAAAAAAAAAGCATCTTGGGAACAAACGGTAGGGTTCCAGGTAATATCCTCTATGCAGCCCCATAAAACATTGATTTAATAAAAGCCAGAAGGCCATGACAGCTTACTGCCAGTCACAAATGCATATTGACTCATGAATAATTTATTTGGCAGGTGATGGGGGAAATCAGTAATTTCTGGGGGATTTTTGTCTTGATAAATTGCTCACCCTCTGACCACTTCCACCAGAAGCCAAAACTGTCAGATTCTGAAGGAAGCATGTTTTTTTGTCATAAGGCACAGGGCACCTCTGAACTGTGTTTTATCTTTCCACAGTTGGACAGCCTTATTGACTCATTGCTCCTGTGATTGATGTTATGATGGGAGACAGGCTTTTGAGAGCTCTAGCACATTACTTGGCTAGCAAAATGTAACTTAACACGTTATGAGAGAGAATCCTGAGTCTGGTCCTAATTTGAAGTCTCTTGAGGTCTCTGGTGCTCGAGAGCCCTGTCTTGAGCTTCCATGCATTGTAGCAGTGAATGCAGTCCACTGTAAATTAAAGCTGCTCAAAGTAGATGCTATTAAAACAAAACACTGGGCACACAAGTGAAAAAAAGAATAACGAATCTTATTTCAAGTCCTCTTAATTGCTTGTGGAGAAAACTCCAGAAAGGAAACAAAGAAATAGAGGCCAGACATTTATTTTTAACTTACGAGATAATTTTGGTTTATGCAGCTTGTCACATGACTAGCATTTTTCTTCACAGAAAATTCACGCATCTTTTTAGCCTGCAGATAATATTTTAAGATTATTAAGCATGTTTGAACTTCCTGTGAAAATCTGAAACCACAGATGGAAAAATCTGAAAGATAATATTCTTGCAGCATAAAGTGACGCTTTCTACAGTGCCTCATGTTCACTGTGAAGGATCCAGCTTATGCCTCAAACCAAATGTCTGCTCTATATTTAGTTTTGCAAAGTCTATTGTAAATCAGTACATTTCGGTGGTTACCACGTGCGCAGTCCCAGAGCAACAGTTTGGATCCATTGTAGCCAGTTTCCAACACAGAGAAAATGGCTAACGTGGTTGCAACACGGATCGCAACAGCTTTTAGCTGGCTGCCGATTTAGAAAAACGTTCAACATTCGGCACCCCTGGCAAAGAACCCTAAAACTTATTAAAAATAAATAAATAAAAAGGATCCCAGAAGGTTCCTGGTTAAATATCCTCAGAGGGGTAGCTGACACACACAGGTCGCGTACCAAATCCCAGTTACGAAGCGGTTTAGAGGAACGCAGAAGAGAAGCCGCCTGCCCTCCCGAAGTACGAAAAGCTTAGAGAGCCCCGGGTTTTGTTACAATTACGCGTTTTTATTGTTAGCGTGGAATAACATATTCCTGGCATGTCGCGATCAGGTCTGCCAGCTCTCGGGGGCTTTTAAACTTTGCACAAACCGAGCTGAGCCCGGGCAGGACAGGGGACGTTTCTGCTCCCCCGGGGACCGTTCCGCGGGTGGGCTCCATCCAGCCGCGGAGTCCGCGGCGCGGGGGGCGGCACGGCGACCCTTCGCGCTTCAGAAACCGCCACCCCTCCCCGCCCGGTTCCCGGCCGCTGCTCTCCGGAACGGGGCTGGCCCCGCGGGAGCGGAGAGCACCGAGTCACACACGCAGAGCAGCCGCGGCCGCGCCCCGCGCCGCCGGCAGCCGGCCCCGGCGCCGGACCGGAGCCCCCCGCACCTTCGCCCGGCGCGGAGGGAGGGTCCCGCCGGGCCCGGCCGCCGGGGACGCGAACCCGGGGTCAGCCGCGGGCCGCCGCCTGTCGGGGAGGCGCCTGCGGCGGCGGGGGAGCGGGGAGGGGGGGAGCGGCACGGGGCCGCCGCGGGGCCGCCATTGCCGAAGTTGCGGGTGGCCGCCGAAGCCGGGCGGGTGAGGGAGGCGGGCCGCGCCACACAGGCGCAGAGGGGCGCGCCGAGCCCGCCCGGCCCCGGCCCCCGCCTCAGGCGCCGCCGCCGCCGCTGACGGGCGGGGAGGGCCGGGCCGGGCCGGGCGAGCCGCGGCGGCGGGCGAGGGGCGGCCACTTCAGCACCGCCCGCGCCCACTGAGCGGCAGGACGGCAGCGCCGGGCCCCCGCGTCCCCTCACCGCCGCCGCCCCGAGGCCCCATGGCGGGACCCGCGCCCCGGGGCCGCCTGGCCCCCCGCGGCCCGGCGATGCTGCTGCTGCTGCTGCTGCCGCCGCTGCTGCCCCCCCCCGCCGCCGCCGCACCAGCCCCGGAGGGGCCGTCGTGCCACGGCGCCTTCGACATGTACTTCGTGCTGGACAAGTAAGCGGGGAGGGGTGGGGGGGACGGGACGGGGGACACGGACACGGCGCCGCCGCCTCGCTCCGGGAGCGGCTTTTGTCCCGGCCGCCGGCGGGGCGTGAGGGGCCCGCGCGCGCCGGGGCGGCCGGGCTGTGGAGGCCCCGCGCCTGCCGTGACGGGCTGACGGTCGCCGCGGGCTAACGGCCGCGGTGCCTGGGGAGCCGAGGCGGGGGGGATGTGGGGGGCTCCGCGGGCGGGGGTCGGGGTAACGGCCGTGTGGCCACGGGGAGCACTGGGTTGACGCGCAGAAAGTTTTCGGCTCTCGCTGTGGCCTTGGTGCGGGTGGGGGGTGTCGAGGTGGGTTTGACACCCGCCTGTCCCCCCCCTCTCCGGTGTCCGTGGAAATTGTGAAGTTCTGGGGAAAGAGGATTTTAGCGAAGGTACATTTTCTGACCGAAAGTACACGGGTGGACATTTTCGAGGCAGCCCGAGCGACCGGCAGCATCTGCCACCCCTCCCCCTCAACAGCTGTTGATTATCATGTTTTTGTCGTGAAGTTTTGTACATAACAGATCGCCATCAGCACGCCCTGCGTTTGCGGGGGGAGCAAGGGCTTTGCTTGGGTAGAGTAACCGGTGCTGCTGGGCCTCACGGCGAGATTGTTTATGTATTTTTTCACTACGGGGTGCTGTTTAATCTATACATTTTGCCATGCCTTAGGTCGGCAAATTGTGAGAAAAATCACATGCAAGTAGCACCGTGAGCCGGGGTTGGTGGTAACTTGAAACAGTCAGAAAAGCAAATAGTCCTTTATTGTCTAATTTCTCACTGAAATTGTCACCTTTCCTTGTCTGGTTTCCTTAAATAAGGCCTACTAATGTGCTTTTGTTTTCTTTTCAGATCTGGGAGTGTAGCACAGAACTGGCATGAAATATTTGATTTTGTAAATCAGCTGACGGAAAGATTTGTGAGGTGTGTTTTGCTCCTTCTGACATCTATAATACTGGAATATGTTGAAAAAAACCCTATGCTTTTATAAGCTGGGTAGATATGTTTCACAAACATGTTAAGAGTTTGGCTTTCACTGTAACTTCATTTTGTCATGTTTGGAGCTCAGTAAAAAGGTGGTAATATGCATCTTTAAATACTTAATCTCTAAAATTACTCTCAGATGTAGTTTGATTATTTTTTTAAACTTTTTTTTCCATAAGCCACATGCCTCATTTCTGATGGAGTACTTCTTGTGTATTGCTTTTAGAGATCTGTATGAAGAAGGCAATCTGATGCTTGTCTATATCCATGTAAATATACGGTGCAAGCCAGAAAGAAGGGTGTATCTTTCAAGCTCAAATGTACAGGACGTTTGTGCCATGTTAACAGTGTATTTGTTGCCCATGTATGTAATCAACTTTGTAACTGGCTAGTAGTATTGTCTGGCAAGTATTGCTGCCACAGAAACAGCAGTTGTAAATACTGGCTAACTGTACTCTGTACAGACAGCTGAGGATTGCTGTGATGCATCGTTTTGCTTTAAAAAAGACCCAAACCAAAACCAGAATAAACCAAAGGAAGCCCCCCGAAGACACAGACATAGGTGTTATGGTAGTTTTTGCTAAAGAAAATGAAATGCAGTGGGCAATTATATGTTGGCTTGCTAATAAAGGGATACAGTTAGGCTTGCATAATTAAATATTGCTCACATTCGTTTTGTAAAAGCAAATCTTCCATAAACCAAGTGCTGACACAAGCTTTTGAAAGTTACTTTGTAAGCTCTAGAATAGTAAAAAGAGTCCAAGGATTCCAAAGCAGCACTTGTTTTCAGTGAGTGGTAAAAAAATGCGTTTGCCCCCACTGAACGGGAGGTGCTCATTCAGTATAAATCTTTCAGTTCATCATCTTTTACAGCCAAATGACGCTCCCTTTTGCAACAGTTGTTGTGTAGTGGTCTGGCTGCATTATCTGAAATAAAGCTATTGAGTTGGCAAGCTACTCTGCTGATCTTTCACACCCAAGGAGGATCAATTATGGTGCAGAGCCAGACGGTCCAACCTATGAGCATCTCGCTCGGTGTCTGGGTGCTGATCACTCAGCCTTATGTGGCACAAACCCTTCACTGCGTGATGGTGGTTGGGCTCTTGTGGGAGCCTGGACGGTACCTCTGCCTGTGTGTTTCCCTGATGGGGCTGGAGTGCCTCTGAAGGAGGATGAGGCTTTGTCCTGCCTTCAGCCCTCAGTATGCTTTCAGAAGAGGGCATGGGGCCATTCGTCCTTGCCCTTTCCTAAACTGAAAAGAGTAGTTGTGGGAAGAAGGCAAAGACCCAAGTGGTAGCCGTTTCCTTCAGTCCTCACCTGAAGAATTAGTTCGTGATGGTGCATCTGCTCTCCAGTTTGTCTGACGTGCATGTTTGCAGTAGTAGCGCTGCATGCTGATTATCTCAGTTCTGAAATGCCTGTGCCTGGCAGGGATACCAGGTCTAATGGGTGTGCTCACTCCTTCATTGTCACACTGTCTGAGTGCTCGGAGAGTGGAACAGAAACAGGATGTCTTGTGAAGAGCGCAGTTTTGTGGTTGTCCTACAGACAAGTTAGCTAAATCATAGCTTTGAAGTTATGACACACAGAGAGTTGCATCTCAAATAGGGAAGCCTCACGTTACTTGGACTAGGCGGTGACGTAATTACCAGGGATGGGGATTGCTAGTACTTGTTTTTTGTTTGGCAACTACCTGTGGCAACTAAGAAGATTGATAATCCCATGGTTTAGGTTATAATTTAGTATCATCTCAGATTTTTGTATTCAGAGCCTTAACAGATAGACTGCAAGACTGGGTCTTAAATCAAAGATCCCTGCAGTTCTGTGCAAAGACTTGCCCAGTACTTGTATTTCCATGATGTCAATAATTTTAAGTTGCATCATTGACAGAAGTGAACTGAAAACGTATGGACATTCATCTTTACAAGTGTTATGTCTTTACTAACATTAACCTGATTAATTAAAGCTGATACACATATACAGTGAATTATAAAATTACTGAATATATTGAAGTTGTCATGAATAAAAACTAAAAGCAGGTAGGAGAGAAGTTATTACAACTTACCTTAGGAAAGTTACTGTCTTGGGCTTCCAGAGCATCAGCTCTTATGCATTTTCCACTGATAGTTGGATACCAGTTTGAACTTTATATTGTATCAGGATCAACCTTTAAAAAGGGAAAACTGACTTTTGAATGTGTCCATGTTTAACACCCTGCAGCAAGAGTGCACCCTGAATCTATGTCCCTGACTTATTTTTACACCAGGGATCATGAAAATATAAAAGGATGTGTTATCTTCTGTATGCTGGTAGGTCACAACCTATGAAGTTCACTTTCACTTGGGTAGCATGAGATCTTCACTGTTAAGCTTAGCACGTCTAGATCTGAAGTCTAGTCAGGCAAGAAACAATAATAATTCTGCTACTTCGTTCTCAAAGCATCTGGATAAGGAGTGGATGGGCAGAAATCCTTTCAATTCCTCTTTCATTCTGGGTTTGTAGTTCAAAAGTATGTTCTTTGGAAGTTGGAAGATAAAGATGATACCAATGAAGCATGAATAAGTGAATGAAATGCTGCACATCTGTACATTTCTCTTCATTTGTCTAAAATGTATTTTTTTTCCTCTTTCCCTTTTTTAAAAGCCCCAAGATGAGATTATCGTTTATCGTGTTTTCCACCCAGGCACACATCATTATGCCATTAACTGGAGACAGGTTAGTGCACTGCCTTTTTCATTCTCTCTCTCCCTCCTCCCTGCCGAGGGCTCTTATTAAATCAGGGGAACAGTAACAGATACTGAACAATAACTGATACCTTTAAGTGGTGGCCAGTCATGAAGCCTCTGTGCAGAGCTGGATTTAATTTTGTGAACATATCAATGGATAGCCTAGTAAAAAAGGAAGGAGAAGAAGAATGGGAAATAAATTCTTGATGTGAGCTCTGCCACTGCTTTGCAGAATAACTACAAGTAATGTTTTCATTCTGCATGACTCTGCATCTTCCTTGGCACTGCAGGAGGAATTATTCTTGCTTTTACTTTTGTAAAGCAATGTCTGTAGATAAGTCTTCAGTATTTTTTTCTGTCTAGGTAAAGCATATAATGGTAAACTAATGTTTCCCATAATCTCATACAAGGTAGGTATTTGATTTTGTATTTTCAAGTCACGACTTCAAAATCGGGTTTAGACAGTGGAGTTGGTGCCACTTGAAAGGTGTGAGGTCTTTCTGTCTCTGTGATGATGTATGGATGTGCCTGAACTCTTCCTTTCAGTTGATGTTTTCAAAGGCAGTGGAATTCAAAGCTGCTCACTGATTTCTCAAGCAAATAAGGATTAGCAGCTAGGATAGGACAAGGATAGGTGGGGGGAAACAGAAGGAGAAAGCCAGGTAGAGAAGAGACTGTTGCAAAATTAACTACTGAAATCACAACAAAAGGAAAATGATATTGTGGAATCAGTGCTTTCAGCAGAGGACAGTTGCACTGTTGTCAGAGTCCTTCAGTATCCTTTCAGCCTTGTCAAAAACATGACCTTCTCTCTCTCTCCCTTCTGTCCAGAAGCTAACCACAGTGCACAGCTTCTTGGATTTTCAACATGTGGATAAACCATTTAGGAATCACTTTAATGAACCATGGCAGGGTGGAAGTGAGGTAGTCTTTCTTTTCTGCTCCCTTTAGTAGAGTCAATACAAAATGTGGTCTGCCATAGTCAGTTAGTTTACTCTGTGGGGTTTTTTTTTGTTTTTTAAATAACATAACAGCAAGTGCAAGACTTACTGAACAGGCCTGGCATTGGCAACAGACAAATCACGCTACAGAAGTGTATGCTGACATCCTAGAAACAGGGTGTCCAAAGACCCAATTCTAAGCCCCTCCTGTTTTAGCATTTAAGAAAAGTGGTCTGGCTTGAGAACAGCCAAGTTTTCACTTCCCCCCACCCAGACTTGGATACTGGATCTGCTCTCTGCGGGGTGAGATGAGGTTATAAGCCATTTTTCCAGATGGCTTGAGAGAGGTCAGGAGAGGACACTTAAGTTCTGAGGACTACTGAAGTCAATGAGATCCTTTCTCTTGATTTCAATAGGCTCTTAATCCCTGTCAGTGGCCTATTCCTTATCAAGCACAGAGAGGCAGCACTGATAGCATACAGACCACTTGGAAGGCTTGGGCAGAAGTCTGGAACCCCGCCACAGAAACACAAGCGCTTTTTTCACTGCTTGTGGGTGGCACTTTAAGCCATGGAAAGAACTCTCTTTTTCTCGGAATCCTCGTTTAAAGCATGGGAAGAACCTTCTTGAGTTCTAGCAAGTTCCTTTGTGTGACTTCTCTTTAATGCAAGGTTTGCTGATGCTTTTGTGAATGTGGTAGGGGAAAGGAAATTGCTACCCATATTGTTTTAGGAGGAATTATAAGGAGAATGAAGAAGCAGACATTAGTAACTGTGACCATATGTGCATAGGTAAAAATGGATAGATACAGTTGGAACAGCTGTCTTTTTAAATATTAAAGAAGTCAACAGAGGAAAACAACATAGAATGTCTTAACTCCCATCATTCCAAACAGAAGATGAGGATGCTAAGTACAGTGCAGTTTTGGGGATGTGTGTGTGATTATGGGATATTATGGCCTTGGTTTTTTTTTTTTATGTGCATTTTGGACTTGCAGGGATGTTTTTCCCCTCACTTACTTGCTAATTCGCAAACATCAGGAAACCACAATTCATTCTCAGCAGTTAGTTCAAAGTAGGGAAGTCTTTTTTGTTTTGAAAGCCTTAGGCTTCTGATTGTTTGCACAAAGTTCTTACTGGTTTTTACTGCATAATAAAGCTGTGGATATAAAGAAACCCACACCGTAGTGCCAAAGCCCTCAGATTACTAAATATTTTGTGACTATGAACAGTGCTATGTGACTAACTCTGGAAACAGAAGTCACTGTTTACCACAGTACACACAATGCTATAATAAATACATAGGATAAAAATAACACTCAGATGGAAAAGACTTCTCACAATAGTTATATCTCATTTTAGAAATACGTGTTTCCCCTGTGTGATTTAGCTGGAAACTTTACGCTAGGTGGTAAACAAAGATTTGTGTATTCATGTTTGGGGCTCAGTTTTGCTACTAGTTTTGAAATACAAGTAGTTTGGAAAAGTGGATACACTTACAAATATCATCTATATGGCACAGTGTCACCTGTGTTTTCTTTTGGCCAACGTATGCTGGCCAGCAGAATTTCAGGTTTCTGTAAACCTGCTTCTGCAGGATTTGACCAATGTCCACGGCCAGGACTAGCTCTGCTGACTCTGGTTAGGTTAAATCCTGTTGAAGCTAAAGGAAGATTATATATATTAAAAATAGGACACTGAAGTACCTGTGACATGTACCTTACAGTGCTTGTCCATAGTCTGGTGGAGCATTGACTATTCCTTTCTTGCACAGAGACATGTAATCTAGCAAGACATTTATGTGTTTTGAGCCTTGGTCACACAATCTAACCCTACGTTTTGGTTCAAGAAGCGTGCCAAAATAGAGCCATCTGCAGAGAGCATGTTCTGCTGAGTGTATAAAGTACAGCAAAGTCAGCCACTTACATGTTTTCCATCTGGAGCGCATGCAGGAGGCCTAAAGTTTTAAGCAGAATAATTATTATAATTGTAGCAAGCCTTCTGTAGTATTTGAGAGCTGTAGAAAGCAAGAACCTCCTCCAAATGATGCATCTGAGGAGACTGATGTGCAGGATTTACTTTCACCAGTGCGACACTCTGTTAATCAGGGATGTAACCATCCCTGTTTTTGTTAAAGGACAGTTTTTTTCCCTCCTTTGTTTTGTTAACAAGTTTGTGTGTTTTCCTATTACTATACTTCCTTCTTAGCAGCAAAACCAAAGTACCCATTTTGTTTGCCTTTATTTGTTAGAGGTGAAGTATGTTGCTTCGCAGGCACATAGCCTCATTCCTGACAACAAATACATGCTCACTGGAAATCACAATTTCCCTGCCAGCACTCATACTCTTAACACACTGAAAAATGATTCAAGAGTCCAGCACTTCAGTAGGTAGAATGCAACATGGAAAAGGAATATAAGATACTGTCCCCCATCCAGAAGAACTAAGAACACCACTACTTGAAAGTGCATAGATATTAATGGTTCATACAAGGCTAGCCCCTTGTCCAACGGAATCAGCACAGCCTGAAGCTTAGGTGACAATTCCAGCTGGTTCTAACCTCCACAGCACTAGTGTACAAGCACAAAATTTGCTCCCTAAACTAAAGCAGGGATTTGAATAGTTTTTAAGATTCAGTCGTCAAGCATGCTTTGCTTTCTAGCAAGTATAAGCCTTTCTTTGTACATGTTGAAGATACATCTGTTTCCTTTAAGGCAAATGATTGTCCCTTTCTGTTAAGTGATCTTACTCTCAAAGACAGTGTTGTGTCTCTGATAAACTAAGGTGGCTTGTAACTGATCTGTAGCTTTACTGTTGGTCCTCTCAAAGGCAGGGTGTGATCTACATCCTGCTGCAGTAGAAGGAAGGATTACCTGTCTTCCACTGCCAGCAAGTGCTGGCTGTGGCCCCGTCTATGCGAGGAAACAAGGCAATGTCTTAACATCAATAGCCTGACTACTTGGCTACTGACAACACTGTTTTTAGCATTGTGTCAATTAAGCTTACTTAAAGCAAGAGATAATACTTAACAGTGATGAAAACAGTATCTGTTGAGTTGCCTAAATAAAAGCTCAGTGCAACAGAGTTTATGCAGAGAAGCCTCTCCGGTGAACTGGTGATAGTTGCCTCAGCCTAATTCTAACTAGAAAAGGCAACGTTACATTTAGACCTCTAAGTAAATCTGAATTGTGGAGCATGCTCAGGGAAGGAGAGGTTGCTACATTTTGATTTATGTTAAATTGATTTTTTTAGTTGTTTGCAAAGCTGGACTACTTTGTAATATCTCTTTACTAAATGGTCTCTTTTCAATTCTAAATTTAGTTTTGCAGCGCTCTGCTTTGGGGAGCCACTGAAGGTGCAAGACAAGCTCAGTGTAGACTTTGGCCTGTGCAGGGATAGATGGGCCCGTATGCCTCACAGCAGAGTTGGCACAGCCTCCCTCACAGCAAACAAGCCCTCTGCAGCTGAGGTGTTTAATGCTGGTGCAAGCTCTTGCTCTCCGAGGCAGAGCACAGCAGAGTTCCCCAGAGAGGGAAAAGCAGTGGGCGCTGCTGAAGCTGCCACCGGAACCTCTGCTGACCTCAGCCAGGCTGGGATTACACCTGCAGCCCGTGTTCACGGACTAGCTAAAAAGAACCCACAGAGCAAAATGATGGAGAGCTTGCAGCCATAGTTGTGTTTGTTTGGCTGCTGCTGGAAGAATTAATCTGAAGTAGTTATAAAGCTTAAAAGAGAGAACAGACAGGGTAGCTATTAAAAATTAGATGTGTCTTTTCTAAAAAACCAGAGATGCGATGCAGCACATATGCTGAATGGGGAAGAGATATTAAATTTGTACTCATTCAGCCCAAACACAGACAGGCTGTAAGTTGCTGATTTTGTTTTCCTTTTTCCACCTTCCTCCCTTGTCTGGCTTAAACCATGAAGCCTATGCCCTTCAGCCTTTATCACTGTTACTGAAATGTACAGTGGTAGTGTCCAGACACCCGGACTGAGGTCACAGCTCTGTTATTTCAATACTGATGAGTTTTAAAACCAGACCTTCTCTGTGAATTTTTGCGGCTACAAAAAATTGTTGCAGAAACTAGAGATAGGAGAGTTCTGAGAGCACTGAAGGGTGGGAATGAGGGCTTCAGAGTGTAAGGGCTGGTTGACTGAAGAGTGTCCTATTGTCAGAATGATTCGTGCAGACACGAGCTCCTGTGCCCATCCTCCAAACTGGCTGGGTGCGAGTTTTAGCATGATTGAACTTACCTCTCCTGTTATCTGGTGGGACTCGTTTGCTGTGTCCCCAAGTCCTGCGTGCACATTGGCCTTGTGACATCCAGACCAGGACTCACCCGTACCTGACCAAGTCGGAGCACGGGTGGAGCTTGTTCACATCTGGCTGGGCCTGTCTAGTACAGATGTGCCCCGAGGGAAAGAGATGGTGACTGATTAAATGCAGCTAAAAAAGCTCCTGCTGCCAAAGATTTTCCTGGAACCCCTTGTAATCAGGCCTGGAAACACCAGAGATTTCTTTGTGACCGGGTCACAAGACATTTTAGATAAATAAAACTGAACCGATTGTACAAAAGCTATTTTTGCAAAATGAAATCTGTTTCAGAAAACTGGGACTTCAGTTGCTGCTTGTTTCTTGGCAGCAGAACACTAACGCCTGTGATGTGCTGCCACTCATTTCTGGCAAGCACTAAGTATGTGGTTTATAATCTGCGTTCATACATAATCAGTTTCAAGTTGTTTCTATAGATGCTGAATGTAAAATATTTGGATCAAACAGATTGAATTATCTTACATAACTTGTTCTCTTCCATATATTCAATGCCACATTTCTCTCTCGCCCCCCTCCCCCCGCCCCAATTGTATCAGTTGATCCTGTGATTGGGAGTTTATTACAGCTATGGATTGTACTTTGGAACAGAGCTTCTAAACATAGAGGAAGCCCATCAGTGGAACAAATGACTAGTGGGTGGCATTCAGGCAGAGTGGCATATGCATTCTTTCTCATTTTGTTTGCCCTAAGGAAAGCTTTCAAGCATCCTGCAACGTATTTTCCCTCCATCTCCTCACCCCTGCTGGTTTCCTCTTTTGTCACCTATGTTTATTGTAGTGTTCTATATATTCTGGCTCAAATTTTGTCCCTACTTAGTTTTCACTTGTCCTTTCCTAACACAACTTTCTGTGGCCTTCACTGGAACTTTGCGTGCATAGGAATTAAAAACTTCCAGATTTGATTCTTTCAGTAAAGTCTCTCTGCCTTTTTTTCCCCACTCATACTGATTTCACTGGAAATAATTTCTTTTGTGCTACCTACCAGCTTCTCCAGTCTTATCATCATAGTTTAGTGAGCATCTCACGGTCAAAGATGGATGTATTTAAAGGCCCATGAGAAATCACAGCTCAACCTTATCATCCTGTTAAATGTAAGTGAACTGTGACCTGTGTAAGTGTGATGACTTGTCAGAGGTCACACAGAAAGGTAGTGACAGCTGAAAATTTTAAAAACTATCCTTAATACTAGTCCCTTTCCTTGGATGCAAGAGGTGTCTTGCAAATGCTGTTTGCATATTGATACTTATTTTTTAAGGGAGAAGATTTTAATGATTGTAGTTGTGTCCTACCCCATTAAATACCTGCATATTGACCTGGAAAATTTCTCTAGAGATAGAACTGCTGTTTTAGGGAATTTCTTTTTTAATTGCAGTGGGGTTGGAAGTGAAGTTGGTTTAATTGACCAAAGTAGACTTAATGTAACAGAATTTCCACTGGGCTGTTTAATGCTGAGGCTTTGCCACTTCTTTGCAATATCTGCTCTGTCTGAAACATTTTACTTGATTCTAGCTCTTGTGGCACACTGAAGCATACTGTGTTATTTAGGTCTAAAATATCTGTTACCACAGTGCCGCTTCCGTTGTGAATACAAAATCTGCCTCCACATGGTACCTCAGCTAAATGTTATATTTTACAGATTTTAATTTGAGATCTCCTTTATGACAAATACTAATTTTTCCATCAATAAACTAACCCTTTTACCCATTTCAAGTCATGCTAACAGTCTTTTACCTTTTTCTTTTCAGAGAGAAAATCAAGAAAGGTCTTAAAGATTTGGAGGAGGTAAAACCAGCAGGTGACACATACATACATGAAGGATTAAAACAGGTAGGTTTTACTCATCTTCTTGCAATCAAAATATTCTCTGTTCTCACCCTCTGGATAACAGCAGCAACAACCTGTAACATAAATGGATTGATTGTATGCCTCAGTCTGTTGCACTCGAATCTTTCTGGTTTCCTAAGTGGTCCCAAGATTGTCCAGATACTATGCAAATCCCATGCAGAAGATTAGCCATCACAGAAAATTGCCATATGGAATTTCTTTGACTTGATCCTTCACAGTAGAGTGTGGTTCTTTGTCGTGAATTTAACAGCTAACACAGCATACCAATTACATGGTAAATAGTCACACACAGCTTTGTAGGACTGTGAGTCTAACAGTGCCTTCTAGAGCACATGCTTATGGAGAGTTTACAGCAGAGATCAGTATTTTCATGGTCTTAATTTTAGACTATCTTAATTATGGTGTTCCCAACTGGTTATATTTTTTGAGACATATAGTTAAAGCATACTTTGGAATTTTATTGAAAGACTCAGGCCCTGAAGGTGAGGATCTTGCTATTGCTCTTATGGATAGAAACTCTAGAAGTTTCTTCCTTTATGCCTATGGAGCCAAGTTTGTAATTGTGATCTGCAGGCTGAAAAGCTGGGTAAGCAGAGGTTTGTTGCCATTTAAAAGAAGAATTTAGTTTTGAGCCATTCTTTTTATATCTTGGGACTGACTGGCATTTGAAATCTTGGGGGGTAGCAAAGGAAACCTTATGGTGGGTCTAAAGAGAAGTGAACTTCACAACGCAGAGTATCTGTCCTGAAAAAATCAAGTGTTTCCAAGGGTTGATCAGTTAGTAACCCCAGCACTTTGGAAATGGGCTCACTGGTGACTGGAAAATACTGATGAATGATTTCCTTGTTAGTAGTGAGTTAAAGGGATGCAGAGGATTGTCATAAGAGATGGGTTTGAAGATGAGGTTGAGCATTGTTTCAGATTCTGTATTCACTTAGAAGATGCATCTTGGTTGAAAGTTCAGGTGTAATTTTAAGCTAGATAAATATTTTTTGTTTTCAGGCCAACGTGCAAATTGCGGAGCAAAGAGCCTCAAGGTTTTCTAGTATCATCATTGCATTGACAGATGGCAAGCTTGATGGTCAGATTCCCTTGTATGCAGAGAAGGAGGTGAGCACTAGGTGAAAACGCATGTTATATTCTGAAGAGTTCGGGTGTTGCCCGTTGAATAAAAAAATGCTTATTCATCTGTTCTATTCTGGTCAGGCAAAGAAATCCAGAGAGCTGGGAGCTAGAGTTTACTGTGTTGGCGTCCTTGATTTTGTACAAGAACAGGTAAGGATGTTATTATTTTAGATTACTAGGCAGTACCTTGTCACGGGGTTTTATACAGTTAATGTTAAGTAATATAGAAATTAATTTTACTTACATGAAGCAGTATAATGTCTTCTCTAGCTCAAGAAGCAGATACCCAGATGTGTACATAGACATAAATAGAACGTGTGGGCATGACTTTCATTGCCGAGAAGACCTGTCAGAAATACCCATGCTAACTGGTAGCTGCCAGCAGGAAAGGGTGCAGGCAAAACCCCTTTCATTAAGATGGCCACCAGATTAGGCTACAGGTCACATGAACAGGGTAGCTATAGACAATCTTCAAGCAATGTGTATAACAGCCTTGGGATAAGAAAAAGAAAGAAGGATCCATGTCCTTCATTGACTGAAAGCTCTTCCAGAGTTTCTACGCCCTAATGAATGCCGCAGCTACTCTTGTACGTGACTTTACTGGAGAAGTATACAAAAGATGCTTTACTATAGAAGGTGCATAGAAAGGTGTTTTAATGGAAGGCACAGCAAACAGGGAAGGTAATTCTGGAAAGAGTTACAAAATCACTGCCAAGATACAGGCCCTCAAAGGCTTCTTTAGTCTGGTGGTTTGACGCGATGGCGAGCCATTATACCATTTTGTTAGCTGCAGTGGGTTGTAATAAGTCCTCCCATTTAGAAAAGTCATAGTTAGCTGTGAGGAAACTCAAAATTTTCCTTCTCTTTGCAGAGTTGATGGGAATAGTTTTTAGACATCCATTTACATTTTAAGGGTGAAAAGCAGTGCGATGAATTTAGTTTGCCAAATGATTCATGTGTTTGCATGCGTTTTCTCTCCAAAGCTTGAAAAAATTGCTGACACAAAAGAGCAAGTCTTCCCTGTCACTGGAGGATTCCAAGCACTTAAGGGGATAATCAATTCTGTGAGTATCAGGCAACAAGCTTAACATTTCCTCAAGACTACAGCATACTCTCCAGTCCCACTTGCTTTTCCAGGCAGAACTGGTTCCTAAATCAGTAGTTGCAATATATTAAGTTCTCTCCGCCTTATCTTAGAGATGCAGTTCTGTAAATTAACACTGCCTGCCACTCCTGCAATTATTCATGCTCAGATGTTGTATGGAGTTTTAGGGCTGCATATAAGTGTGGTGAGTTTGAGGGGGATGTATTGAGGAATGGCTGCTATAGGTTTAGTCTGAAAAAAATTGAGACTGTTACTCGAGGAGAGTTGAGAAAAACTGGTTAAAATCATTAGGAATGAGTGCAATTTAGGAATTGCCCAAATCTTCGCATACAGAGAAGCATTCTAAATACATACTTTAGCCTTGACTTTAACCACTTGTTTTCCCAGTAAGTGATAAGACTTTCAGTTCCTTGAGAAACTCCCATCAGTGAGATGAGGCCATTCAACTGATGACTCTGATTTGCAAGAAGGGATCAAAACAAGAGGAACATTTTGGTTGTGATCAGTGGCTTGACAGTATTTCAGCTGTGTGTCAAGAAGACACTTTGGTTGTGGGGACCCAATTTATTTGCCTCATCTTAAACTGAAGGCTGTGTGTTTTATGCAAGGTTAACAGTGCTGCTGCTGCATGTAGGCAGCACAATGGAAAAAAGCTTATGGTCAAAAGTCAAGTCAAAACAATAATTAAATCCTTTTTCTGAGAGAGATCCCACTATAATTCATTTCCCTTTCCTTTCTTTTTTTTTTTTTCAGTAAAGATGATACTACTCACACACAGGATATTATGCAGTCATGAATTTATCACTTCCCTTGAATAGTGTGGTTTTTGTGGAAGTTAATGTCATAATGAAACAACTTATTTTCCTTCCTGTTGCTTAAAATAAATGTAATTTCAGAATCTTCCTTGCACATTCTAAAGAGATATAATCAACCGTTTCATGCAGTGACATTTATTTTTCTGAAAAGACAGTACACCCCATGTGGTACTGCTTTTTAAAAAATCTCATTCTATGCCATTTTAAAGACTTTCAAGAATCAGTTATTCTGCTAGTGTGAAGTGATGTGACATTGAAGCCACTAGTGATAGACTTATTTGTAAGAGCTGAATGTTTAACCCCAGTTGATTATGTTAAGTTTCCAAGGATACTGCATTTCAAAATGTGTATGTCAAGACAGAACTAGATAAAGGACTAAAGACATCTGTGTTTGGAGTTTCCCCTCCAACAAGGGTCACTGACCTGCATGTTGGACCCTTCCAAGGAGTCAGGTTTCTCTGCTCTTCTTGATCTTTGAGGAAACAGCAGGAGTACGATCACTTGAGATTCCTGAAGAGCTCAGCTTGAGTATGTAATTCAAACAGACGGAAGATTGGCATAACCTGTAGGTTGTCTCATTATCCCCCATTCCCAGCCAAGGTATTTTTGGGTAGTCTCTGTCTGTTAGCAGTGCCAGTCTGCCTGTTTTATACCTCCCAGAAGCTTTCAAGCACCTTCACTTCTTCGTGGACAGTGTGATGGAGGCTTTTCTGATAAGATTTGGCAGATGGTGTTTGCACAAACCTCAGTCCAGCTTCTTCTGGCACTTGTGAAAAACCTGAGTGTGAAAATTCCAGATTTGTGCATATCACAGCTGTAGAGCAAGAAGAGACACACGTAATGGCAGCACCTTGTTTTAAGGTAATAGCACTGACAGGGACTGTACAGAAAAAGCAAACTTCAAGTACACTGTTCTGCAGCTTATATGTGTTGTCTGTTCCTTTAAACTGTGACTGAACTCCTGAATTGTTCAGGGTTTTATTTAACAGACTGCAGCTGGAATAGACATTTCAAAATTTGGCTTACTGCATATTTCTGTCCATAAAAAGAGTCTTATAATGTGGCTGTCGGGGTGGTGGAAAATGTTTTTGTTGACAAATAAAGGAGCATGAGAAGGCCTTTCTGATAGGAAACGTATCAACTGACTCCGTCTTACCTGTGTCAGTCTCATTTGTTGGGATGAAGGGTCAAACAAAAACAGTGCTAGTGATTTGATAGCTCCTGATAGCTTTTAGAGTATTGTTTACAGCTTTCTGAAAAGCACTGAATCTAACTGGAGTTTCATTTAGCTGTCAAATCATGTGACAGTCTCCTTTTCTGTAGTAAGCACATTAAATGTATTTGTTGGAAGCAGAGGGAGAATGATACTATACCAGTGTCCCTGTTTTACCACAGCACATGGATGGAAGTAGATAGCATTTTTGGTTTGGTTTGGGTTTTTTGTTTTGGTTTTTTTTTTGTTTTGTTTTGTTTTTTAAATGCATGTGTGGTAGCTGTATTATGATTTTTTTGGTATGCTGCAGTTATAACTCGGTTTTCTTTGAAGGGCTTTTGACTGATTGTGACCATTCTCATTCTATTATAAAATTGATAAGATCTAATTGAATATGAAATAGTCACAGGTTTCCTTTTTATTCGCAATTATATACCCATTTCAGTTTGCAAGTTAGCTAGAGAATACAGGCTCAAAGAGACACTCTCATAAAAGGGAAAGCTAATTTCAAAACAGACGAAAATTAAATACCCACATCACAAACATGCAGAAGTATTGATCAAAGTGTGGTGTTGAAGGTGCAGTTGTGCGCCATGAACATTGTTGAACGCTTCTTGTTTAGAAAAAATACACTGTTTACAGAAACGGCAGTGACCCAGCAATTAAAACCCTCAAGCAAAAACTACAACACAAAACTGTTCAGTAGGAATGATCAGCGGAGCTGTTTAAAGCGTCTACTACTTTTGTCTCTATGGAACTCACCTGTGAAATTTTTTGGCTGCTACCTTGTTATACTTGTAGCAAATTCCCGGAGAGCTGAACAGTTAATTTGTTGATGGAAAAAAGTTTTATCATAGACTATCAGTTAGTACCTGCTCTGCAGTTGTTTGAAGTCTGAGTTATTCTAATTTATTTTCTTTGGACAAATACACAAAATACATGTAATCGTGGCCAGGGATTAACATTCAAGACAGTTGAGAATGGCATTTAGAGAAAACCTAGCTCAGATGTTGAAAAGCTTGCATTGCCTTTTGACCTCCTTCTTAGTTCAGATAAAATGCCAGTGAAGTGAGTAAGGATTTAAGCACCACCACGCTGTGTTGTGTTTCTGTTGAATAATATCAACTAACAATTCAAAACTGTGCAGACTTCTGTGAAGAGGTGACTCTTTTGTGAAGTTTCCAGCTCTTCTGGTATTGCTGATATCTAACTTTACAAAGTAGTAACTAAACAGCATTGTCAGGGTCAATAAATGTAAGCAAAAGTCTAGAGATTAAAAGAAAAATGCTGAAAGCAAGTTATTATGCTATCAGGAACAGTTTACTGATGTAGTTTGGGTGATAATTACATGGAGCGTGGCCTCATGAGCAAGCCATAGCATTGTGAAGTGAAAGGGTTTGAGACAGTTTATATCACCATGTGACAGTTCAGCTATATAAGAAAATGAAACCTATTCTTCTTTCCCTTTCTTACCTATATACGATTTATGTTTCCTTTTTTAAAACCCATTTGATAAAGAACCATTTGGGAATTTATCATTTACGTTGTTAGATCTGAGTCCATCTGTCATAACCAAAATAGCACCTTCCTACCTGACTTTGGGGGAGTGTTGGTGAGAGCACATCTCTTGATACAAGGGTGCTGAGCTGTAAGCAAGCAGTCTGTAAGCAAGCTAACTCAAGCGTGCCTCACTTGCATCTAACCAGACGTGGGCCTGAACCAGCACTTTCATCAGGAGAAACTCTGGAGACTTTGTGCTTATTAACTAGCTCAGTCAGACTCAATTTCCCTAAGGGACCAGTTTCTGCAAGGTGACTATAGTCTGCAGTGCTGACAGCCTTGAGAGAGTTTTGATAATATCTCAGACATCAGGTAAACTCTTCTCCATAATGCAAAAACCAGTGTTGGACTCCCTGATGAGGAGGGGAGCAGAAGATGTTTATATTCATAGAAGCAGGAAATGTTGCCATTCTGAACACTGCTTATATTAACTATTTGATCACTTATGAGACGATGAATGGAGGAATAATGAGAAGAAGCAATTAAATTAAAGAGCTGGGAGCCAAGGTGCTGCTACCACTTAAATCAAACGTTTAGAGTCTTTAGACGAGACAGTATCTTTCATAAGGCTGAAGTTTCTTAATGTTCCCATAACACTCCACTGTAAATCAGTATGATGTTTTATTTCCAATTTTTCCTGCAGTTTTTTGATGTTTTGCCCACTTCTGTGGCACATTTCTGTGCATGTGGTTTGCACAGCTCAGCAAATCTGAATCGCTTTTATGTGCCACGTTCTGAAGAACAAAACCAGTGGAAGATCCCTGCATCCCCTTTTGCTTAAGCAAACACAAGTCCTACTGATTTGTGAGTGAAAGTTGTCTGGTTGTCTCTGCAGGCAGAATTGGACAAGACTTGTGCCTTTAAAAGTTACATTAATGGAGCTCACTTTAGTAATATTATTAGAGTGTATGACAGTTCTAAGTAGGCTTAAACACATTTTTATACTAAAGTGAGTTGGCAGCACTTAATACAGGAAGTTAAAATATATTTTGTACTTAAGAAACCCCACAGAAACTTATCAGATAAGACTACAGGAACTGATAGATGCAGAAGTTAAGAGGAAGTAGTCAGTTTAAAAGAAGTTCAGTCTAGAATGGTTTTAAGTGTTACAAAATTTCTTAAGAATTCTACCTGAAAAAGATTAGAAAAATAGAATTGTTAAGCTCTCATTTTGCTTGTTCATTTGGAAGGTGCTTAGTTTTGAATGGGTCATTTCATGTGGGAAAACCACCCTTAAACATACTGGACAAAAAAAATTGATCAAGACACGCAAGCTGAGCAGTTGCATCACATAGAACATTTTAAATCGTAGCTAAATTGTCTTCAAGTTGGCTGAGCCCCTCAGGAAAAAACCCTAACCCTTAGCATAAAGTTGTAAGTTTGTCCAAGAAAAGTTGCAAATTCATAGATAATATTGTAATAATGTAAGAGACTCGCTAAGTCTTGAACATCAGTGCAGGTACGGAGAGACAGGACACAGTAGAGCAAACTACTGATCGCCTGCGGACAGCCCCCTGCAGCTCTACCTGGACTACTGCGTTCAGCTCTACAGATCTCATGGCACAAATTGCATTAACAAAAACTGGAAGAAGGTTACCTAACAGTATAACTGTGAGGGGAAAGGGACAGTACAACAGGAAGAAGTGATTCTTGGAAGAATAGAGTAATACATACATCACTAGTTCTTTTTCTGTGAAAATGCCTGCACTGAAAGGAGTAGCACCGCTTGCTACGTGGTACCTTACCCTACATGATGAGATTTCTCAGTAGCTACTCAAGTCATCCACCTCTTGGTGAAAGGGTAACCTGGGGGAGAGGAGACCTCACTGTTTGTAGCATGTAAACTCCAAAGCTGGAGTTACTTAGAAGCAGCAAAATGAATGTACCTAGGAACAGTAAAATTGAACACAGGATTAAATGCATCCAGGGTTTTTTAAAAAAATATATTCATAATGTACCCAGTGGCAGACTCTTGCTAAAGCAGAATAAGCAGGTAGTGCTATAAAAATCTTACTCCCTAATGGTAAAAATTCTTTCCAGTAAAACTCTTGTTGATGATAGAGGGAAGTCTGCTCTGGTTGTAAAGAACAGTAGCAAAATCCCTCTAGCATTCAGATTCATTTGAGCAACAGCCAAGGATATCTATTGAACATCCAAGGGATTTCCGTGTCAGTTAGCTAGTTGGTGTATCAAAAACTGTGCACAGCAGTGCATTACTACATTTAAGTTACATGGATTGGCAACAGCCAGATCAATGGGGCCCAATGGGAGCCACTGCATAAAGTGTACGTGGCAGTGGCACACTCAACAGCTCTCAATACCTGACTAGTTACTTCTCATCTTGAATGTGGTGACAGTCATTGTCACTACACTTGTACCCCACTGTCTCAGGAGAGAGAGGGGCCACACAGGCTGTTGACAAGACTTGGTGAAAAGCAGACCTGTACCTGTATGCCTTACAGTCTAACAAAAAAGTCAGCAGGGCTGAGGTAAACGCAGCAGCACAGCGGTAAGCGACCCATGTTGGACAGTGAGTTGGTGTCAGAAGTGGGAAAAGAACAAAGTCCATCAAGTGGCAGTGTTGAGGTGGGCAAGAGCTGTTTTATGTGAAGAACAGTTTTAGCCCTTAGGTTTGTAAAACTTACTGCAGTGACTTCAGAAAAATGTGCTCCAGCCTCTCTCTGTAAATCTGACACCTGCACTAGGTATGCTATCAGCAGCACTTCCTTGGTCTGACCTGGCTTTTGCAGTGAAATGGTAATAAGTTATTAAACTCATACCAGTCAGTCAACATCTCCCACTGTTACCTGCTATAAGGCAACAAGACAGGTCTGCAGAGTTTCTATTTACGGAGAGCAGGAAACTTAACTGCAACAGTTAGTGCTCCAAGGTTAGACATTCTGGTAAATGCACAGTATCTCTAATGTGAATGTTTACTGAGCCTACTCTGTCTAAGCTGCTTCTGTCTCAGTGACCAAGTTGCAAGCAACTTGGTTTTTGAGTAATAATCAGGGACTATGTTATTTTGAAGTAGTTGATACTTCTGCCCTGAGCCAGCTCAGCTCACTAGAGCTGAAATTCCTCCCTAGTCTATCTTACTTTGAGTATGATTAGTCTGCTCCCTCCTTTCTCCTTAAATGATGTCCCTCAGCTGCAGATGAGGGGAGGAGGGTCAGCCAACTGACTGTATGATGTTAAGATTTTCCAAGAGCAAAATCAGCTTAAACAGTTCATTATCAATTATACATCAACTTAATTGGATCATTTCCTGTAGGAAGAAAATATGCTCAGTTTATGCACTGGGAATCCAGGAAGCGAACTATTAAACATTTAAGGAGGTGGGGGGAGGAGAAATGCAACAAGTTATCATTAAAAGAATTATTCTGATTAAATCAGCCCTCTTCTTTAATCCCCTTGGATGGTCTAATATTCAAGCTGCACAAGGTGCAAGGTTTAGAACTAATATTGTGCTATGTTTTCCATGTGATTGAGACTGAGTAGATAGTTTTGGGAATTACTGCATGTAGTTGTTAAAAGGAATCAACGGCCTGGAATAGAATGCTTTCTGCTCTACCCTTCACTGCTGTGCAGCCCTTAATTTGACATTCTCTGACATATTACAAACCATATAATGTTCTTCTGGAGAACAGAGAGCTTGATAAGCCAGCAGTGTAACTGACATGGTTCCAGTTTGTGTGAGCATGGATGTGCCTTGTGATTTGGATTTGACTTGTCAGCTATCCCTGCACAGCTATCAGCTCTGTTACATAAGGGATGCTGTAAAACTTGCTTAAAATTAAGCACTAACAAGTCCAAATGAAATCTAGTGTTTCCTTCGTGATAAGTTTCTTTGAGCCACATTTTCCTTACTAATTAAAAAAAAAAATAAATAGCCAAACCAACTTTTTTTCCTGTTACGGAAAGTAACAGTTTGTCTTGATTCTTGTCTACATTACTTGATAAGTAATGGGTTTAGGGTTGTTTTTAGTAATTTGGGAGTAAAGGTTCTGATGCTGTTAAAATACGCATCTCTTATGCCCCACAGTTTTGTCGTCTACATTTGGTTTACTCAATGACTGCAAATGAGGGACTGCTTAGACATTATGTAATTAGAATATTCTCACTAACCTGACACTGCACCAGGCTTCTCTCTGATGGTTATTTTATGCAAGACCATATGTCTCAGGGATTTTTTTCATTTAGATAGGGGACAGGATAGCAACCTTCCCCACACCCCCTTTACCCTTGCTCTTTGTCTAAGGCACTGCTGAGCAGCGTCAGGAACTAGGCTGAAATTGGCAGCTGAGTCTTAGTTAAGAGCACAGATGTTTGGCACCAGACAGAGGTAGATCCCATTAGGTGTTAAGTGCTGTAGTTCCTTTGCTGTGACTTCCTTGGAGAGAAGCTCAAAATGGTGTTTCCTATGAAAGCATGTGTTTCATTCCAAGTTATTTTGAATTGATTGTTTTCCATCTAGTGCGAGATGGTCCTGTTGCCTCATTGCTTTCCATACAGGTTATCACCGGGAAAAAAATGGGAAATGATAGGGCTTGCTTTAACATGGTAGAGACACATGATGTGGGACTGTCCCATTGGTACAGTATGGAATTTTGTTTTACATATGGATCCCATGTTTTGGGGTTGGTTTTTTTTAATACTATTTTTTTCATTAAATTCAGATTATAACAACACTGACCTTGTGACACTATCTGAAAGAATGAAAGATTTTACTTTGGAAACAAGCAATTAATTTCAGGGAGTTTAAACATTAGTTGCTGTATGAAGAAGCTGGCCTGTCTAGAGCCTAAGGTGTGCTGTGAAGGTGACTTAAAGATCCTAAGTATAATTAAAGTTACTGAGGTGTAATCACAGAAATCAAGAGCTCTACTTACATTCATTTTCTCTTGCAACCTACTCCAGGTCTTTATCTTTAAAACCTAACTCTACCACAGTGTAAGGGGGCACAGCCCTATTCAGGTAAAAAAAACCCAAAAACTTGTGAATGAGAGAAACCTGTAATGATACCAGCATAAGTACAGCCCAAGTTTTTCACCACCTGATTTCACATGTTCACTTTTACATGCTGTAAGGTTCAATGAATTCAGTATGAAAAATACTGATCTATGGACAGGCAGCATTTCATTCTCCAGGGCAAAACCCCAAAATAGCAAATGTGTCCATTGCACCAATTAAACGCCTCCCGCTTTACTTTCATTTCCTTTTTACTGCCTCAGCAAGAGTGCAAAAAAAAAGTTACAGAAAAAAAAACAAAATCAGGAATAAAGCTGCCAGTAGTACTTCTAAATGACTCATAGAAAAAATAAAAATACATGGAAACGTGGGTTAAGCCCACTCCTAATTCAGCCAATCAGCACAAATGAATCATAGTAATTTTAGGAACTAAACTAAGCACTTGTATGAACTCAGTTTTGATAGGTTCTGCTTGACTCACTCCAGCTAGACAGACTGCTAGCCCAACCTACCTCGAAATTACTAAACCAAACAATAGTACCACACTGTTTTTGTTATGCATTCTTCTGAAGAGTTTTACAGCTTCAAGCCAGGATGAAGTTTAAGAAGGTATTAACTTACCAGAGAAGGGACTAACTGAAGAACTTTATTCCACAGGCTATTCAGACAGCTTCTGCAGCTCTGACCCGCAGTTTCTAACCTCACCTGCACACTCAAGCAGATCTGTTCCTGCCCAGCACTTAACTAGCTGCTCCTCAAACCCCAGTTGTACAGCTCTGTGGTATTCCCTGAACAACACTTAGTGGGAGCCAAAAGGTGTAGGCAATCCCTACTCAGGAAACAGCTGACCAAACTTGAGTGTTACAGCTGACCATCAAAAGAGGCTTTGCCTAGGTGCACAGATCCAACTGAGACTAGTAACACTAAAGGTAGTTTTAAATGCTCTTCTGTTATCAGGGCCCTCTCAGACAGTTTTGTGAGTTAGTGGTAGCATGTGCCATCTTTCCTTCCTGCCCTCCTTCTTTCAGTACATTTTATTGAATTAAGTATCTGTGTTTTGCAGTAACAATTACAAGGTTGTAGGTGGGTAATGTAAGCATGCTTACCACTATATCTTGATTGAGGGCGGAACTAGAGGAGATGTAGCTCTTCACGATGCAGGTTTCATGGTTAACTGAGAAAGGCGCTTGGCACAGTATGTGAGGAAAAGCACATCCTCTTTGCGTGTCACACTATGAACATAGCTTCTCCAGTTTTAAATTATGTTTGCTGTTTACCATAGTTCCTAGATTGCTTTCCTCATGGTTGGTTATATTTTGCTCACTAGGTGTTGTGTTTATAGCATCACTAGAGAAAATGATGAACCCCGCATTTGGGAGGGAAAGAGGAAAGAAAAGGGGGTGGAAATCTCCACAGGAAAGCCACTGTCTTGAGTTTGCTGTTAGACTAGCATTAAAGTTTTTTTTTAGTACTGTTTTGCCATCTTTCAGAATTGTGCAGCACACATTTTTCAGTGAGTGTACACATGACTGGCTGGCAGTGTATCAATAGGCAGTGCTCCAGGCGCAAGCTCAGAGTGCAATGAGCAGGAGCTAATACTGCTGTAAATATATTTTTGCACATGGACTGTGGAAGTGATTAAATTGCACTGTCAGCATGTTTGCACGTGTCTTGCCATACGTGAGTATAGCAAATAAGATTATTTTTTAAAGGTGAACATTTTTTTCTCTTTAGAACTTGGTTCTGGAAATAGTAAATTAGATGCATTTATTACAGTACATACTCTTTTGTTCATGGAATGATTTTGCCTTCGCCTGTAAAGAGTCAGGCCAGCCTGATTTGGGATCAGCTTCCAGTGAGCAAAGATGTAAACAAGGAGGTGCATGCTTGAAATTGAACCATAGGGAGTAAAGACCACTGGTGAGTCTGGAAGTCCTTAGTTGTTCAAAATTAGGAGCATGCTAAGTCTGATCAAAATGTGTCAAAGAGCTCTCTTCCTCCAGCAGTTCATGGCTATACTAATCTTTTTACCAGGAAGCAAACACCTAACACATCCATATGTAATTTTCTAGTTTCAGAACAGTAGACTTAAAAATTGTCGTGGTGGTTCAATAAAGATCAGTCCAGCTGTGCTGACGGCCTGCCCGAGATCCTGCACTCAGCTTACAGTTCCGGGGAGGAACAGATGCCATGAGAGTTATGATTTATGGTGCTGACTGCTGCCAAAAACTTTTGAACTGCATACTGGGGCTAAGCAAAATTGAATGGTGCTGTGAAATAAATTGACACTTAGCGTATTTTGTTAATTGTCGATGTACAGTTGGGTTGCTCGTGCCTCGTTACTACTGCATTGTTCTCACAATTTCTTGGAACATGAAATTCATTAAAGTGCTGGAAGGGAAAGTTGTTGTTTTAGCCTGCATGTAACACTGTACCGCATGGTACAGCTCTGTTCCACAGTATGTTCTGAGTGTATGGTAGTCAAAATACTTAAAAAGCTGCAGGAGCCATACTGCATTACCGTTGAAATTCTGAGAACTTCTACGAGGCAGTAGCAAGGGTGAAAACTGAGTCAAAGCAGAGCTGGACCCAGTCTGTGACAAGTTAAAGAGGTACTGGAAGATGCAGAAAGCATGTTTTCTATGGGAAGAAATGTTTGTATAAAGCATGGGCAAGATCTATGACAAGGCAAAATTTATAAACAGGGGTGAAGTTTGCAAAGACTATAAGCACTAGTGAGCCTTATGTCATCTTGTTAATTGGCTGCCTTTTTGCAATTTATTGTGGGTACATCTGCCTTTTCTATGCTAATGTAATTATTTGTGTAGGTGTATTGTTTCTGCAGCTTAAATCTAACAATACATGATTCTTTTTTTCAATTCAGACACCTACAGATCAGAAACTTGACAGTGTTTCTGTAAAACATCTCTAATTGAATTAAATGTTTTATTAATGAGAAAAATGATAAATCGCTTATTTAGGAAGTGGGCTGTGAAGTTTATGCGAGCATTCAGGAACCTTCTCATGGGAAGTGCATTGAAATCCATGCCTACTGATGAGGATTGATATGGATTTTAAGTACTGATTAACAATCAGGTTGTTCAAAACGAAATTTGCTAGGTGAAAAGTGGTCCCAAACTGAAAAGTTGATAAAGTGGATGGACTTTCTAAACTGTTTTAAGAATAATGTACATGTGTACTTGTTTGTGCCTGAGGAAGATTAAACTTACATTGAACATAAAACTGTGGCTTGTAAGCCTCTAAAACAGCTCAAGAGATAGAGACAGGTGACAATCAGACAATATAGGACTCAAAGAGAAAATCTGAACGCCAATTAGCTGGTTCAGGAGCTAAACAGTTTTGGTTCTGATTGCTGCATGCTTTGCTGTTGTTAGTGAGCTGGTAGAAAGTATTTGACAGTAAGAGTTGAGTACATAGAGACTCCTCTAAAGCACAGAGCCTCTGAGAGCTGGGTGTGTGCCAGATTCTACAGGACCGTTGTGGAAGAAAGCTGAGTCTAATTTTCTGTACGGGACATCAAAGCCTTCATCCAGCAAGGGACATCTTTAACTGTAAGCCAGGGTCTCATCCCACTGTAATGAACAGAATATTCAGATGCTTAAAGTTACACATGCAGTTAAGGAATGCAATAGCTGGCTCACAGACAGAATTGGGCAGTCCACCAGCTGATTTATGAGTAACCCTTTTAGAAAAGAAAAGCTTGTTTGGCCAAATAGAATCCCAGCGTATGTCAGTGAGTTCACATAAAGGGTGAATTTGCTTTTGAGTGCCCATGGGATATCTCGGATGCTTTTATTCTCCTGGAAGTATTCTGAAATTAACAACTTGCATTACTGAGAAATGCTGTGGAAACTGTACAGTATCCATTCATGTAATAGTCATATAAGATGTGATTTCACTAAAAGCCTTAGAGGCTCCTCTGCCTTCAGCCAACCCTAAGAAGCTGTGCTGGCCAGTGTTCTCAGTGCTGAGCATAAGCTGTGTTCATGCTGGTTGTTACTGAGGTAGCTGCTGTAATAACTGTTTGTAGAAAACAGCATAACAACATTTTTTTAAAATCTTAGATGCTGAGCTGCTGCTGCTGCAATATGGCAGTGATGTAACAAGTTCTCTATATGGAGGAACTACAGAATAGGGTTTCCTCACCAGTCTGTTGTTTTGTTGTTGAACAAGAGGATGTTTGGGGCCTGAATTTCATGTCTCATTTTCTTTAAGTACAAGAGACCCAACTACCTTGAAGAGCAGAACTCTACTGCCTTCTCTTTTTCCACCAGCCACACGTGCTTCCTAATGAGTGTTAAAATAAGCCCACAACTATGATTTCGATGTGATCCTCTACACTTGGATTAGCCTCTCTGTGTTTTCAGCTGTAACCAGTTCTGCATAGCACAGTTCTGTCTCAGACTTGGAGGAACCACTTGGTAGTTCCTCCACAGTTCCCCACTTCTGAAGCTGTAAGACGACAGGACACAGACTGACAGGTTTCAACTCTGGTTTGCACTTTCATTTGTGGGGAAATGTTTCTGAGACAGCTAGCATTCGGGGAGGTGACTAGAAGGGAAAGCCTTTGCAAGCCTGGAGAAGAGAGCCCTATATTTGGTGTGGAGCTCTGGAAATGAAATGGATGACATCAACTCTCTGAATCTTTCCCTGCATGCTGTTAAACCAAGGCAATTTATAGTCTTATTGGAATTTATTTTATGTTAGAGGAGTGTTTAACTATCTTATCCAAGGATGGCCTTATATAGTGATTATTTCAACTTTTCTTGTGGGCAATAGGTTTCTAAATAATGAATTTGCAGTGCCAGATCATTCTCTTTGATTATTCTGAACTGGCAAGGAGGGAGCATAGTACAGGTTTCTGTAGAATTTATTTTGATCTCGCTGACTTTGCAGACCGAGTTTCCACAGCAAGACAGTTTAAAATTTTTAAAAGGGGTGGGGGTGGGGAGAAGAGAGGTGAAATGATACGCATACTTTGGTTTGTATGTTGCCATTAAATGTGCTTCTATAACACACAAGTGAGATAGCCCCTTTAAAAGCTATCACTGTTGAAACTGGTCAGATCTCTCCTCTTGTGCTGCAGAAGAAGTGACAAGAATACTAGATTTTAGCTGTGCATGAGAGCTCCCACACATACTGTGCATGAGCCCAGAGCTGACCCCTTTCAGCTGTGTGGTAAAGCACCAACATTGTGAAAAGGGGAACTTTGACAGTTAACATGCACCTTGGAAAATTCCTCATCAGCTGTTGTTGAAGGATCATTCCACAGGAGTACTAGAAAGGATGAAACAGGAACAGCCCTGATCTAGAGATATGAAAGTGTATTAAATAACGTGGATCATAATGTAAAATGGCTAAGATGCCTTCACATCATTCCTCCTAAAGAAGAGATGAGCTTTTTATTGGAGTGCACTGTGCTAGCTTGGAAGGAACAGCTTGCATGGAAAGAGTGAGAAAAAAGATTAAAACAGATAGAAAAGAGTGTGAGCCAGAGCAAGAAAAGATTAAAGAAAGGCCACAAGTTTCTATCCATCCTTTTAAGATGCGAAAATATGTTCTTCTCTCCTACATGTGAAAGAACAAGTGGTGAATCCGGTCCTTGAAAATATTTTCAGGTTTTCCATTGTTACAGCTAAATGCTAGGTACCATATCCTTGTGAGCCAAACCATTCAAACTGATTGTGCTTGGTACAGTTAATGGGATTTGACCCTTTGCAAGAATGCCCTGATGAGATGCATCCACGGGTCCTGAGGGAACTGTTAGATGAAGCGGCTAAGCCACTATCCATCATATTTGAGAAGTCATGACAGTCCACTGAAGTTCCCACTGACTGGAAAAGAGGAAACATAACCCCCATTTTTAAAAAGGGCAAAAAGGAAGACCCAGCAAACTACAGGCCAGTGAGTGTCACCTCTGTGCCCAGCAAGATCATGGAGCAGATCCTCCTGGAAACCATGCTAGGGCACATGGAAAAGAAAGAGTTGATTGGTGCCAGCCAACATGGCTTCACTAAGGACAAATTATGCCTGACAAATTTGGTGGCCTTCTTCGATGGGATTACAGCATTGGTGGATAAGGGAAGAGCAACTGACGTCATCTACCTGGACTTGTGCAAAGCATTTGACACCAAGCTGTGTGGTGCATTTGACACGCTGAAGGGAAGGGATGTCATCCAGAGGGACCTTGACAGGCTTGAGAGGTGGGCCCGTGCAAACCTCATGAAGTTCAGCAAGGCCAAGTGCAAGGTCCTGCACATGGGTCAGGGCAGTTCCAAGTGCAAATACAGGCTGGGCAATGACTGGATTGAGAGCAGCCCTGTGGAGAAGGACTTAGGGGTGTTGGTAGATGGAAAACTGACTATGAGCCAGCAATGTGTGCTCACAGCCCAGAAAGCCAACTGTATCCTGGGCTGTATAAAGAGAAGTGTGGCAGCAGGTTGAGGGAGGAGATTCTCCCCTTCTACACCACTCTTGTGAGACCCTGGAGTCCTGTGTCCAGCTCTGGGGCCCCCAACATAAGAAAAACATAGACCTGCTCAAGTGGATCCAGAGAAGGGCCACTAATATGATCGAGGGCTGAAGCACCTCCCTTATGAGGACAGGCTGAGAGAGTTGGGCTTGTTCAGCATAGGGAAGAGAAGGCTCCAGGGAGATCTTATAGAGGCCTTCCAGTACCTAAAGGGGGCTACAGGAAAGATGGGGAGGGACTCTTTATCAGGGAGTGTAGTGATAGGATGAGGAGTAATGGTTTTAAACTGAATGAGGGTAGATTTAGATTAGATGTAAGGAAGAAATTATTTACTGTGAGGGTGGTGAGACACTGGAACAGGTTTCCCAGAGAAGCTGTGGCTGCCCCCTCCCTGGAAGTGTTCAAGGCCAGGTTGGACGGGGCTTTGAGCAACCTGGTCTAGTGGAAGGTGTCCCTGCCCAAGGCAGGGGTTTGGAACTAGATGATCTTTAAGGTCCCTTCCAACCCAAACCATTCTATGATGTTTAATTGATGGAAAATTTGCTTCTGCATATTGTTTCAGTGTTGCTTAGAGGGAAGGTTGAGAAGAACCCAGAATGCAAAAGGTTGAGCAGAGAGCTAGCTGTATGGTTTTAGGTTGGTTCCACCTGATTTCAGTTGGTTCTTTACAAGGTTTATTTTATTTCTGCTGCTTAAGCTTACTCGATGATTGAAGGGAAGGATGTTCAGGGACAAGGCAGATTTCTACACCATTTTTTCTTTTGAAGCATGGACTATCAAGAAGCTTTGTGAAAGATGGAGAAGTACTAGTTAAACTTAGAAAAAACATTTTAGTATTTTCACACAGTTTTTTTTAGTAATGTAAGCTTTGTTTCGGTGAAAATGACAGTCTTAAGCCACTAACCTTGCAAAGAGACTGAGGATCTCTGAAGAGTACAGCTTTCTCAAGCCAAGTGGAGAACAGCAATAATTAAAATGATGAAAAATGAGTGTCAAAGCAATTGTTTATTTCTAGGAACAGTATTAAAACCCAGTATTTTCCTGCTTTAAGTCAAGAGCAGCACATCTACATTTATAAATATGAATTCCATGCTGCCATGTTGGAAAGCAGTGTATCCTGAACCCTATATTGAAATTTGCTTTTGTTCATGAATTGTGATCATTTAATCTAGGCCATATTTTATCTCAGTGGGGTTGTTCCCTACTCCCCAGTTTAATCTTAAATCCAAAGGGAGTTAAGCATGTCCAAGTAGCTTTTTTTCCCATTTTATATTGCATGTGGAAATACAGTGTTAGAAAAATCACTATCAGATACAGTGCAATTACAGAAATAGTACCTTCTAAGACAAGACAGATTATGTCCATCATTGTCTTCCCCTCTCCCTGCTCCCTCCCCAATTCATAATCTACTTCATCAGACAGTGGGCAAATGAGGATGGGGTAAGAGTTGGAAAGTTTCTCCCTGTCTATATAGTGCTGCTCTAAAAAAAAATTAATTCAGTGAGCTTTGATACTGCCAACTGCTAGATCTGTACTTCATATTAAAGCAAGTCTGTAGTCTCATTAACTTAAACTGAACTATTCGTCTGCCTTAGTCTCTTTAGAGGAGAAAAAAAAAGCAGAACCTGTTTTTACAGTAAAGGAATAAAATGCTTTATTCTTTCTGTATTTTATTTTGTACAAAATATTTCAGGTCCCTAAAATAAACTACATAACACTTCCTCTCGCTACACTGAAATAGAAATCAAAAAAGCAAAGTCCTTTTTTGGAAGTGAGATGAGATCCTCAGCTAATATAAACTGGTTTACTTGCACTGAACTTCAAGTTACATTCTTTCCAAAGATCTCTGTTGCTGTGTCTCATCCAAATGTATGTGCCTGCAAGGTCTCAATTTTTTAAACACTACTTAATGTTTATAAATGGATTTTGAAGCATTAAAAATATCATTTGTCCACAACAGTTTGTGGGGAGACAGGTGATGTGGAAAGTGTTAAAAAAGGCAGGCTATTCTTTTTCTTGGAGCTTGGCATGCTTTTTATCATAACCATGACAAATATGTTATTGTTTTTACTGGGCCTGGATATGTAGCAACAGAAATCACTAGCAAATAGAGTAGACAGAGTTAAAAAAAAAAAAGGGAAGGAAAAAGGAGTTAAGAGAAAGACAGTGTTACATTTACTGACAGGCCAGCTCAGGAGCAGGCACAGTTTTTGGCAAATGAAGATAGAGAGGAGACAGTAACAGGACTTTCTACTATGCCTGTGATTACAAGGACCTGAATTGATTTTAGGTAGTAGTATATATGAATGCCTGCTAAAGAGATACCACTTATTACAGGAAAGCTATATAAAGACATTGCGAAAGTTTTCTGAGAGGAAAATTAAAATTGGGGAAAATCACAGATCCTGTGAAGGTAGAAGGATGTGAAATTGTGGATTGTTTGTGTGTTTAACTCTACAAGCCTCAAGAGACTCATTCCCCCCAAGTTAGCAGAAATCCCGTTACCCACTTCGAGAGGGGGGTTACCATTTCAGTAGTAGGTATCTCACACCTCCTCCTTGTACAACAATAACAAGGAAGAGATGGGGCCCTGCTGTGGGACTGAGATCCTAGCAGTGGGAAGAGAGTATAGTCTCACAGTTAAATTCCAGCAACAGTTGTAGTCAGACAAGCTTGACCCATTCCTTCTGAGCTGCACCATTTTTGAACAGAAAATGAGGTGGTCTGCTGTCATCAACACCTGGGTGCTATTTATGCCTCTGCTTAAGTGACCATGGATAACTTGATCCTTTGATGTATTTGCAAATGGTAAAATATAACTTGACTGAAACTAAGGGTAGTGTCTGAGACCTTTATGAGTACAAATTGGTCAAACATGTCTAGTTCCTCCTTTCGTTTACGTTCCATCCCTTGTATTTCTAAGTCACCCGTAGGAGTATTGTTTTGTCCCAGCCTTTTGGAAGAACATTCCCTGACCGGTTGAGGAATCAAAGCAGGCTGACTGGTACAGCATTGAAAAAACCCCATCCGATGGAAGGCAGCATAGTCGAGAACACTGCATATTCTTGCTCTGCTTTACATAGGGCAGGATGCCAGCACTTGGAATAACATGCATTTGGCTTGACCCACAGATTGTTGGAAGACTGCTTTTGACTGGATTAGGTTTTGGATCAGGCTCCTTGTGACTAATTTTTGGCTTAAACGTTAGGATTGGGGTTCATGGAAAATTAGGTTAGGGGTCTGCATCGAAATTTAAAGACCAAATCAGCCATCATTATGTTTTGAAGACTGTCCCAGATTTCACAAACTAATCCAAATGTTATGAACTCTTAGGACACTTGACTGTGCAGGCGTGCAGAAGTCTTACATGGTCAAGGCAATATCCTGGGAAGTCAGACTTAACGAAGATAAAACCTGTAGCTGTGCATGTGTTTCTAGGGACAAGTGTTTGCTTTAAAATAATGTTTCTCACTGAACTAGCACTCTGAAACCTATTTATGACTATTTTCCTCCTTTGCAATAGGTTTTGAAGCAATCATGCACTGAGATTTTATATTTGGAGCCATCCAGTGTCTGTGTAGGAGGTAAGTTTTCATGATTTTAACATAATATTCAATTATTACAGGACTGTGATTTCCCTATTTTACCCAAAGGAAAACCCCACAAGTCTCTAGAATAAAACATCTCTATCTAAAAAAATCCTCAAGGAGTTTAAAAATTATCAGATCCTTCTCTGTTGACTCATTTTTTTCCTCCCAGAGCCTACTTTCATAGTTTAGGTGATGCATGTAAAAGTTTGACACACATTTATCTGCCCCTCTCCCCTTAGTCATGCTCTGCACTTACTCTGGTATTCAAAGCAGTGATGCTTACTCTGTGACACTCGCATACTGTTTTACCTGTGGTCACAGAGTTAAGGTCTGGGAATCCTGATAATCTATGTTCAGATAAATTCATGACAAGATTTCTAGTGCCCTGCCCCAAATCTGTTCAGTGTAAGCAGTAAAGCGTTTGACTGCATTTTGTGCAGCAAGTGGTAATACATTTATTAAATAGAAGAGTTGCACAAAATTTTAAGGGCTTGTCTTCTTTCTGGGTTTCACAATCCACACAGTTTGAGACCAATCAAAATAAGGTAGTTGCAAAACCTCCTTATTTTGATGTTTTTGTAAAAACATGGATCATCTCAATGAAATCAGTGGCCTTGGTAAACAAACTGTTTTCACTCCTCCTCTGCACAATTCACAAATAGTATGGCCCTTATGCAACTTCCAGAGAAATAGTACTAAGGAGAAATGTTTTCTTCATCTGGCACTTTAAGTGGGCCTAATCCAAGTTTGGGGAGTCTTCTTGTTATGAAACCCAGATTTCTCATTTACCAGAGTATTCACTAACAAACTGTTTCTTACTGTACAGCTGAGCCCAAGATCCTGCTGACAGTCAGAATCAACTTTCATTTTAATAGGGCTGCCTCAGTGATAAAGATTTGTTCCCACATCTTTATTTTTCCTATGGTGACCTAACTGAAGAATGCAGTGCCAGGGGTCAATTAAAAAGGAGACCTGAGCAAGTTTGAAGCATTACTATCTTGTGCTTCATTTATTGCAGGCGATATTGAAATTCTCCTTGTCTAGCAATGCACTAAAGATTGGTGATTTTGGGTTTTTGCTTTTCTCTTCAGAGGAGTTTCAAGTTGTTCTTAGAGGAAGTGGCTTAACCCTTGGTGGGAAAACTGATGGTATTACTTGTACATATCAAGTGAATGGAACTACAATTCGTAAGTATTGAAGTTTGGTACGATCTGCCTTTATATTTCCTAATAAGTGATTTATTTTGCTTCTCATTACCTCATTTAAAATCAAAAGACAAAAATATCAAAGAGGAAAACAGGAAACCTCTGAGGATTAGTAAGAGGGTGCAAGTTATTTCACATCTTGCTAAGTGGTTTGAATTTGCTACCAATTGCCGTTAGCTGTAAACTGTGAAGTGGTGTTTGTCAGTCCCACTGGCTGTGCGAGTTAACATGGTGATAACTGATGTTCAAGTAAGCAGATGTTTACCAATGAAAAAAACATCCAAGCAAGTGCCCCTTCTTGTAAAAAGACCCAGGCCCAGACACAGGCTCTCATCATCATTTCAAAAGGAGCTATTTTCCAAGGTGCACCTACCATGTTATCTTGGAGCACGTCTGCCCATTCTGACTGGTGTACCAGATGTATAGCCATTGTGCTGTTTGTCTCAGGGGCTTGGCAGGGCATGGGTGCCCTTCCATGACATGAAGTCAGTGATCTGCTTTTCCTGGAGCTCCTGCAGTAGCATAGAATAAGGCTGAGTCAGAACAGTTGGTACTATTTTGTCCTTGTATTTTGACATGGTTCATCAGCTCAGTGTCCCAAGCAGCAGTCTCCTCCAGGGGTGGGTCTCAGATCCAGGGTCCAGATCCCTAGGTGGACTTGAGTTACCTGACCTGTGGAAAGGAATTCTGTTTCAGACAGAGTGACCATGGCATCTTCTACAGGCATTTTCCCTGTAGCTTTATCTGGGTTTTTTTGGGGGGGTAGGTGTACAGATGGGTGGTGTTTTTAGTTTTGGGGGTTTTTTTGGTTGTTGTTTTGTTTGGTTTTTTTTTAAAAATATGAGTACTCACCATGGGCCAGATGTTACATTCCTTAGTTATTCTTTTGTCAAACTACAAGTGTCACTGGGGAAATTCTTCTGAGTGAAATGCTGCAGAAGTTAGAAAAGCTGTAAAAGTAATTGAGAGGTAGCGTAGACTATTTTCTTCTTGCTATCTGCTTAAGTAAGAATGCTCATGGGGAATTTAATTTTCAGCAAAATATTCAGGACTTGGTCTTCTCTTGCTCAGTGCATTAACTTGCAGCAGGGCAGATGAAAAGTCATGCCAGAATTTGGATTAGTCTCCTTGTGCTGCTCTATTCCCTGAACTGGCACAAGGTAGATGATGGTGGAAAAAATGCCATTAATGGAAACCTCTGGCGTTTTTTGTATCCAGAAACTAAAGCGGATGGCTAGTATAAGTACATCCAACTTCTTTCTCTAAGCAGTATCCCTTAGAAGCAAGCCAGGCTGGAAAATGACCAAAAATGGACCTTTAGAAAAAAACCCAGCTGCTTTTTCCCTACCTACTGTCTGATTTTTATATTAGCCTGTCTTAAATTCCTACCCAATTGAACATGTGTTTCCAGTACATTTTCTTCCTTACTTTGGATAGCATATATACTTGAATGGGCTGCCAATCTCTCCTGACTGTTAAATACCTAAAATAATTTTGAAGAATAACAGAATAGCACAGTAGTTCTGGATAAAGGCAACCTATGTAAATAAATTCTGCTTGTATAAATTTCCCTTCAGCTTCAATTAAAATTGTCACCTTTGTTTCCTGTGTTAAACTACAGCTTGCTTACTTAAACTTGTTGCATAAATTAGCTTCATAGAGCTAGAATCTGGAATGTGGCAAAATTATTGCTGTAGTTGTGTATTTATTATCATGGTGTACTTTCTTACTTGGAGAAATGGGGAAACAGACTAGTTTAGTTCCAGGTGAATAAAATTAATTTCACACTATCTAGGGTAAATAGTTGAGACATTAGTTACATGACCTGAAGATAATTAGAACTTCAATTTCAATATAAGTGGGTGGTTTGCAAGTCATCAGGGCACCTTAGTTCTATTCCTGCTTTGCTCCTGAGTTATTTACCATGAGCAGTCACTTCTCTACACCCCAGTCTGTCCATCTGGGAAATTACAATCGCATGTGCCTTCTTCACATGAGTGTTTTGAGGCTTGCATCAATACAGTTATGTTCGTAGTGGCATTCATACCATTCAAGACCTTCTGATGGAGTGCGTTAAGGTACTGGTGGGGATAAGGACCTATAGAACACAAGAGTTAAGGAGGGATTTAGCCATTTTCCATAAGCATCACAAAGGTAAACCTCTTCTGCCCTGCTGGTGGGTGGCTACTATCATACTATAAGTTTTGGCATTATTTAGTAGCAATGCTAGCAGCATACACCAAATAGGCTTACGGTACTTAATGACTGGTAGGTTGCAGTGCTGTTCAAATTTGGGGTTGTGCTGTGCTGCTAACAGCAGCCCCTAGGAACTTGGATCTTGATGTGCTCCATGTGGGGGATGAATCCACAGTGGATGGTGTCCAGAGGAAGCTGGCAAAGATGGGCAGAAGTTCAGAACACAAGCTGTAAGGAAGGACAGAAAGCTTCAGTTTGTTAACATCTACAGGAAAAGAAGAATAGCCAAGTAATTATTAAGTATGGGCTGCTGCAGGGCTGAAAATAACGAGCCGGTCTCTCCCAATCCACTGAGAAGAGAACAAGAGGCAACAGGCTTCAAATTCTGCAGCAGATCTAGGGGAGGTATTAGGAAAATGGTTCTCACTGTAAACATTTCTCAGGCCTGGAATAGGTTACCTAGAAAGCCTTTTAACAGCTTAGATGAGTATCACTGAAGAATGTCTGAAGCATGTTGCCTTCTTTAAATGACTTTTTGAAATGTTGCCTGACACTGGTTTCTCCGATTCTCTGATTGTTTAGTCTTTTATAGCTGTACAATGTGTATGTCTGCTTTGCCATGGTAGAAATAACTATACTTGAACAGGAGGAAGCCCCCAGATACTTGCTAGCATCTGATGTGAGAATGTCCAACTAGATCTCTGGGCTGGTTTTTTTTTGTTTTTTCTTGCCTTCAGGAAAGGGTGTGCTAAAGCACACAAAGGGAGAGGAATGGCATAGTGATGTATTTATCATATGTTGCAGTGTAAAAACCCAGTCTGCTGCATGGGGTCTTGCCAGAGGCCTGCTATAACCGACCAAGGTTCTCATCTTCAGCAATGGACAATAGCAAATGTTTAGGGAGTAGTATAGGAAGGAAATAGGGAAATTTTATGTGATCCTTCCCCCAATATGCAAGCTCATTCTCTGCAGCTCTGTGCTGGGCTCCAAGCGCTTTTGTCTCAGAGGAAACCTAAAAGAGAACAGTGGAGCTAGGATGGCCAAAAAGGTAGGAAGCGTGCTTTGAGTAATAGCAGTAGGAAGGAGACAGTCCCAAAGAAAGGAAAGTTGTTCCCATGTCATTGCATTCTCCTCTATGAAAAACTGTCAGTCTCTCAGCAGAACCCTCACCGTTTGAGGGCATAACAGAGGGCACTTGCATTAGGATGTACTTTAATGTTAAGAGTTCCCCTTACTGATAGACTGGGCTCTGCTTTGGGACCAGCCTCAGAGCAAACCGTTACTTTGTCAGTTCTTCTGGTTTTAAAAGATGCATTTGGCATGTTTCTCTTTTTGCATTTATAAAGAACCATTACCAAATGCTAAAAAGGAAACCTGCCAAATGTAGCTGTGGGATAGAAAAATAATCTATGAAACATACCATTAAGACAAAAACATATGGCAATGTGCTAATCCCTCTTCCCCACCTCACAACTAGCCCCAAATCTAGGCCAAGCAGTCAGTGCAGATTATAGCACATAAGAAAAGCTCATTTATGCTAACAGCTCCTCCTTCAGCTGCCCCTGAACTACTTGTATGTCTGCCTGTTCCCTAAATGCAGGACAGAGTAATCTCCAGGTTTATCTGGCAGATCATTTATCTGCTCTCACCCCTAAATCAGGAAATAGTCCATGCTTGCAGGAGCAGCTCCAGTACAGAAATTAACAGTCCTACTGTGGGGAAGTTTGGGAGGATGGTTCTGCATACAAGAGCAGAATTTTTCTCAGTGTACCAAATGCATGAAGTAAAAGAGCTCCCTTTTCTCTTTTTCACAACTGCAGAAAAGGAATGTTCTGCTGGACATGGTGCTGTAAGTTTTAAGAGATTTGCAAACAGCTGGAGACTCAAAAGCATGAGAAACAGTGGGGAAATAGATACTCCAATAGCAACTGATAAAATAGTCCTTGAATGCAATGCACGTGGTTGGAGCTAATTGGAAACAAACCTTCACCTTCCAAATATTAGGAAACCCCCAATAACGCTCTCACTCTTTGCAAAAATGGTCTCTATTCTAGAAAATTATCTCTTTGGAATAGCATGAGCTGACTTGAGTAAAATAAAGTAAGCAATGTAATGTAGGCTCACACTCATATTTAAAGCCAGCTCTGGGTTTGCATGTTCAAGGTGCAGCTTTAAGAAAGCAGCAGCTTTATTCCCTAACTTGGGCCTGCCTTGGTTGCAAGTTCCAGACATTACCAAACCAGTAACCAGCATACTGTGAGAAGGGAAGGGACTTCATAGCATGTTCACACATCAGCTTCTCATTGAAGCAGTAAAGTATATTAAGCTCATGTGATTTGTTTTTTCAGATGAAAAACCAAAAACGGTGGAATCTGATTTTTTGCTCTGCCCTGCACCAATCCTATACAAAAGCGGCCAGTAAGTACTTGAAACAAATGTCATGCTATGTTTTGCTAGAATTGGACCCATTATTGCTGATGTTAATCATGAGGGGTTTTGGCTAGAGGCAGTCTTTTGTTGTTTTTACTGGGGGTGGTCTGTTGTTGCTTTTTTTCCCCCCCATTCTTGTGTTATTTCCCTGGTGTATTTGCCAGCTTTGGAATGGGCTTTAAATAGTCATCTGTGACCAAACCAATTTGGACAGTGCCTTAAAAATGAATATTCAGCCAGTTTATTAAACACTGAAAAGGTCTGGCTTGTCATAAGTTTTATGCAGATTAGCTGTTTTAACAGGGCATAATATGCTCTCTTCTGGATAATCTTTAGGCTCACTGTTAAATAGATTACATTATCACTGACACTTACAAGCTATTATTAAAATTATGTGTCAAGATGCGTACCACTGCTCAACATGTAATGATAAAATGAGGCACTAATTTAACAACGGCAGCTATCTCATAACAGCACTGTGGCTAAACTGGAGTTCTAGCCTTATTCTACGTGTCACTGGCCATGGCTGCACATTACTTCTGGCCCTCTGCGGACTAATCCTTCCCTCCTCCTCTCAAATTCAGACATGCCCTAGGCTTTTAAGATCACTTCAACTTCATTATTGAGATTTGTGAAATTCTAAGCTAATCAGAAGTCAGAAAACTGCATGTCAGATCTTAGCCCTGTAGGAGGGCAAAAGCTTTCAGGCTGTTGACTTTCTCCCTGTTTTGCAAGTAGTTCTTAGAGAGTTATTTGGGATGAGGTTAATATTAATCCAGTAGGAAGCACAGCAGCTCGTTACAGTTCTGCATTGTCATTTTTGTGTGGCAATTCTTTGCAGTGTAAGAACTTAAGCATATTGCACAGATGATTTTCAGTAGTTACTTTTCTGAGTTAAGCAACAATCAACCACCTCAGTTGTGCTGTAAGACTGATAACAAAACTCCAAATACACATCTGTTTTGTGCATTAAATGGCAACCAGGGGGAGAAAAGTTGGAAAGTAGTAGAAGAAAAAAACTTAAGTGATTAACCCCAGTGGAAGAGAGTGGGGTGAATCACTGCAGAGGAGCTGCATCATAACCTCAGTGCAGCAGCCAGAGGTCCCCTCTGAGGAGCAAGCGCTGGTTTATGTCAGTGCAGGGAAAACAAGCATGGAGAAGAGTGACATGGAGAGCAGAGGAAGGGGATGCATTTTTAATGCTGTTATGTTTTCCTGGTACTCAAGTTGCCTTTTTCATAGCTATGCGAAATGTTGATCTTGTCCTGTGTGCAGCAGGAGTTTGTTAGACCTATGTGCCTTTATTACACAGTGCAGTTGCACCAGTTTTGGTTGAGCTAGGCTGCATGTGGTTGTGTGCCAATTGTACAACAAAACAGCTGTAACAAACTGCTGTCTTAGCTAAAACAAATCAGCAACATATGCACCTGTAAAAGAACTAATTTTGTCATCAGAACAATGTAAATCAGTCAGGTTAAGAACCCCTCCTCTTCCTGCCAAGTATTTCAGTGGAGTTACCTTACAACAGAAGACCAGTAGCAAATTAGGCCCCCAGTATTAAGCACCCAAAGACCTGAAGCTGTAAATGCTTTTCCACACACTGTCTGAGAGTATGTAAACAGCCTATCCTGCCAAATCGATGTGAAATGCATGGAATATTTATATAGACTAAAGCATGGTGGAAGTTATTTGAACAAGCTGCATTTTTTTCTAACTCTGTGAAGAGTTTGTTTGGCCTGTGAAGCATTACTGAAAAAGACAACTCACCATACTGTAGTGGCAGTGTAGATCAAGCACCTGATACAGCACGGTTCTTCTCAGCAGTGTTTGTAAGAAAGAATGCATGAACAATACACATGAAGTTGTGTAGGTTTGCAGGAAAAAAAATTTTTTTCAAAAGTTACTATGTGAAATATACTTCCATAACCTGATATTGAAGTAGTTACAGCTTTGGCCCAGAGATAAACAGTTTACTATGCAGAAGACTGACAGCTATGAAAGATATGTACATACTTGAACTCTTGACTTTCCATTGGCACAGCTCAGCCTATTGCTGGATAACGCCCAGTAATTCCTCATGTAGTGGATCTAATATTAGTCCCTAATGTAGCAACAATCCGTCTGCTCTTTTTCTAGTGCTCTTTTCAGTGGAATTAAGAGCAACACAAGCAGACAAAGTTAGCTTTGTGACTTTTAAACATGCAGCTTTGTTTCTGGGTAAACAGTAAAGACTCAACAGGTTTCATTATATTTTTCTAATTGGAGACACTTCTTGACTGATAAATTTGCAGTTTTCACATGCAGAAAAATAGAAACCCATGTGGAATAGATAAAATGCCAAAGTACCCAAGATGTTGGATTGGTAAACCCCTGGTCTCCTGGACTTATGCCACTGTATATTTCTACTTTCTTTCCAGCTGCTGGCTGCATTTAGTTAGGAGCCTCCAAAATGCCAGCTGTAGATTTAACCAAGCATTCTTTTCAAAGCCTGTTTTTTCACAGTACTATGTAGCAGATGGATGTGGTATCCTTAGGTTATGTGACAACATGCCTATGCTGCTTGTGCCATTTAAAATACCTTCTTGTCATGCCACTTCTGAAGTGCAAAATTACATGGTCTGCTTACAAAACCAGCTCATTTTAAAAGACCCTTGATTAGTTAATAGATGAGAATTAGTTGAGATTTCTACATAAGCAACCTATGCATTATAAAAAAATGTTAGAAAGTATTGAAGTAATTCAGAAAGGAAAAGTACTATGTATACTCTGCAGGAAGAATATGAGGAGACAAACCCAACTTGAATTGTTTTGCTTCATATACTTTGAGAGATCACTTACATGCTGTGAGGGTGAGTGTAATATTACAACTAAGCTAGTTTAGTAAAAAGGACTCAGGTTCTACTGCATTGACCATTTAAAAGCCATATATTTTTAGTGTCTCAAAATATTTGAAAAAAGTTGGCTCCCCTTTTTAGCTCAGACTTGAATTTGCTGTGTTGCCACAGCTCAAGGGAATCAAACCAAATCAGAGATTTCTTTGACCTCTTTGTTACTTCAGACGTTTCTGTAGTCATTGTACTTTGGAAAGAAAACAGGGCCCTTGTCTGTTTGGAAGACCAGTACAGGAAACAACTGCTATATTTTTATATTTCTACCTTGTTGTGCTACCTTCTCTTTTGTTCTCCTCATTTTGCTTAAATTTCTTTGGGTACGCATTCAGAAAACGTACGTGTAGGCTTGACTTCACAAACAGATGGCTTCTGTTCCTTGAAGCCAGTGGTAAAATCCCCTCTGCCTTCAATGGAAAGACTATCAGAAGAATATAAATTTCTCTTACTTCCTGAACATTTATAAATTTTCTTTTATTTGATGACTGGATGACAATAGTAAGAGTTTAAACTATCACAACAATACAATATTTTACTGAAATATTTGTAGTGCATATTTACTTATCTACTACTTAACTACCTCAGTTTGTTTGAACTCTACTTTCTCACTGGCGTATTAGAGATTTTGGATTTGCTGGTGCCTACTGAAAAAATCCAATTTGATCTTGTGCAGATACTCATCTAAGCAAAGCAAGAAAGGTTAGGTCTAGGCTAGGTGGTGAATTATTCAAAATGAACCAACAGGCTGAGAAGTACAGAAGTTTATTTTTTAATGCAGTGTCAGTGTTGCTGGCCAGCTTCCACCTTTATGCGTCCTGCATTTGAATTCATACAGTGTTTACTTCAAGATTAACTCATAAAATGAAGTGAGCATTTACCCCTCAGTCGAAGAAGATAAATAAGTTTCTCACAACTTGAAACACGTTGACTAAGTTGATCTGAGCACATGTACAAAAAGTTGGTTATGTGTTTCAAAACACCAACAGAAGGGCAAACGTCGGGTTAAGTGGAATCACTGCTTTCATTTAAGTATCACATAGTTTGCATCTCTCAGTTGAGTGACATTTTGACACTATTTTGGTGAATGGCATTTGACCCTACCTATCTGAGGGATGCCCTAGGACCAAAGTGGGCAGTATCTTTCTCTTTGGGCTTGTAAGCTTAAGGAATAACAAAGCCAAAAAGGACAAATCCAGACATGAACTTGAATGCAAGTGAAACCTTGCTGGCAGTTACCTCAAATTCATGAGCAGATCTCATGCAGAGATGGTGCAGTCTACACTACTGTTTTTTTAATGACCTTATTTGCCCTCTATTCACATCATGTTGGCTTCAGCTTGCATATATCCCTTCCTACATCCTGTCCAATATGAACAGCTGGTGGCACTTAAAGAGCAAAGATTAAATAGGAATTATTTTTGTGTGGTAGGAAGGAAAATTACCACACTTATATTCCCAAATTCTTGGTTGCCTCCAGTTCCAAAGTAGCTGACTTAAGTTCACTCTCCAGTATGCAGTTCACTTGAAACAAAGCACCCAACAATGCATAAGATAATCTGTCAGCGATCATCAATTTATTTTTTTTTTTTTGTAGTGTATTGCTAGTAGTAAGAGCTCTTGGCAACAGCACAAGTCCCCAAGTTTAGCGGTAACTTTAAATGTATTTCCTATCCAGGCATTCCAATAGGGAGTTACTGAGGGAAAAATTAACCTTACTGAGCAAGTCTTACAAGAGTCTGAACGTAATTGGAGAATAAATAGCTCAGACTCTTAAAACTGTAAGAAAAAGTAGGAACTTTTGTCCTAGAAAGAAAACAGTGGGAAATGATCGCTAGGACTAAGCACATTGCTTTACGTTTCTGAGCTGCAAATGCTACCTTGAGACATGCTTTTATTTGGCTATTAACCAGACTTCTCACAGGAGGAGCTTGTGTCATTCAAGCCTTTCTTCTTCTTGTTGACAGCAGCTGCTTTGCTTATTTTACTCTCATTTATGAATGGGATGGCAGCTCAGGGGGAATTCAGAAACACAAACAGCATTGTGTAGTTTCAGCACTGACACTTCTCAGGTCTTTAGATTTTAATATTCTTTTATTTCTGGTTTATTGCTGATTTCCTTTTGATCCTGTCTTTACAACTCTGATATTGTCCCTTATCCCTTTGGAATGAAAAGATGAGGGAAGAAAGAAGTAACCATCTCCTTACTTTATGTAGCACCTTCAGCCTTTAAGTAACCTATTTCAGAAACTAGCTTAAGCACCCCTGTGTCATCTTCTTAAGAAGTTTCTCAACTTCTGTACAGATGAAAACTGATTTTTGGGTTCTGTTTCACTTTTAGGAAAGAAACGTTTTTTTTTCCACAGCAGGAAGTAAGTCCTATAATGTTTAGTAATGCTATCTGGCTCTTTGTGTCTGACAGTTTGCATTACCTACCCTCTATTTTTGTTTGAGCTAGTGCTAAAACAAGCTTCATTTCTTTTCTTTTTTAAAACCATTTTTGTAGCCTGTGATAGCCTGAATGCAGGAAAGAGTTTTCTCTCTTCATCTCTGAGGTATAGATTTCGGACCGAATTAGGAGCTCTGCTTTTTGCTGTGGATCATATTCAGGGCTGAGGACAATGGGAATTAACCACAAGCCTCACATTAAACATGACTTTGAGAGATCTCTCAATAGAGGCTTTAAGGAAAGCCAAGGTTCTGTTTTCTGGAAGAGCTTGTAGCTCTGTGCAGTTGGAGAAGTACAAATTAATGTAAAAACGGTTTCACATAGAACAGTGCTGTGGGGGTCCATTTAAAACGTATTGTTGCAGTTTACAGGATGTACCAAGAAGCTCCTGCTCTCTACTTTGGGGGCCTTGAACATTCTTTACAGCAGCGATGCAGGCAAAAACTAGAACTAGCTAGGAATTCACACCCAAGTTGTCACTGGCTCTCTTGCCTGTCACTGGCACTCTTGCCCTCAGTTTCTGCCTCCCTGAGAAACAATCTCAGTACAAAGAGGAAGCACATGCTTCATATTTAATTCTAGGTGCTTTGAGTGAAAGATGTTTCCATGACAGTGGAACAGTGGTACTTCTGAGTCTTGCTTTCTGGTTTCAAAGTGTCATTTTTATTAATACCAGCACCAGATTTAAGAGGAAGAGCATGGACACATGAAAGCAAACAGACACAGTGAAGATGAATGGGCTGTGGGCTTCATCCTGCAAATACCTCATTTGGTTTCTAGACAGCTGCTCTCATTCAAGAGCAGCTGAAAGGTGTTCTACAAAATGGTTGTCATGGCAGGCTTCTAACAAAGGATCCTAACTATTCCCTCCCTGCCCTGACTAGCCCAAAGATAGAGCATATTATGCCTTTACTCCATCCACTGCTTCTTGTCACATGAACCTGGGAGCCAGAATCTTAAAAATTACTTTTGAATTTCATCTCTTGGGGAACAAGAGCATGCTACATTGGCCAGCAGTATTTCCAAGTTCATTATGCAGGCAGAATGCCATGCAAGTGCTTGCATCTTCAGGGATATGTGCAATATATGCAGAAGTAGTGAAGCCATCCTGTTTCAAGTTTGACTTGACTATACTAAGAAAAAACTTTCTCCACTGTTAATTCCCTTTTCTCCAACACCTGTAGGTCCTTAAACAACCCTCCCCGCTTCCTCCTATATGATAGTATACTTGCAGTATTAAGAGACACATAGTTAAGGCACTTGGAGCACTGCAGTTTTCATAAGTACACTGTGATCAGATTTCATATATGTTTTTTACTGCAGCTCCTTTATGGGATTCTTACTTTTTCCCCCCCTTTTTCCTGTGGTTGATAATGGCTCTAAAGAAGTAAAAGCAGTGTTTAAGAAGTGATGTTTTGTAAAGTGACTAATGTTTAATCTGTTTGCCTAATCAACTTCTGGCTAATAATTCTAACCCATTAAGTAGCTAGTTAGTACATGTTTTGAATAAACACATCTGGTCCTGCAATGAGTGAAGGTTCTGCCTGCGTGTGGGTGACAGATGTGATGGTAGTTTCCCCAGTGCTCTCTTTTAAATAATTAACAGCACACTGGTGAAGTAGCCTTAGACAGGCAGCCTCAAAGCCAGCTGTATAGTCTCAGAGCTGTGTCTGTGGACATGTGCCTTATCTCCTTAGTCTGCTCCAGCTATTACATTCCCTCTTCTTTGGTATTTCAAAAGCTACATGAGCTCTAAGAAACACCTTTTTAAATAACACTGGACTCCTGGCTTCTGGTCTGAAAGGCAGCAGGAGAACAAGAAATGATATGTCAGGCCACCCAAGGGGCAAATAGTTTTGAATTCACAAGCCTTGCAGATTGATCTCTCTTACCAAACAAAAGGCATTTGAAACAGTCCTGCCCTGCTGTTTCATTACGTGGAGTTGCTGGACTAGGTTTGGGAACAACCTTCTTTTGAAGGAAATGTCATCTTGTGGTAGCCTACTTCTTTATGTGGTCAATAGCTTCCTAGGCTGGAACAGCTGGTAATTCTTATTGATCTCAAAAGTGAGAAAAGCTAAGATTAGTTACATGCAGAAGAGATCATTTCTTCCAACTCAGCTGTCATTTTGTTTTTCAGATTTTGGCTTTTTTGTGATAGGGCTGTTTAAAGTTGTTTTTTTTTTTCCAGAGGGAGGAATTATGTCAGTAAATTAAATAAACAGCAGGATATTTTGCAAGAGGCTAATTTGCACAAAAATTACTTCTTAAAAATGAGACTTGAGTTCTTGCTTACCAAGGGGCAAGGTAAGATTTATTCCTACTTCTGAGGGTCTGTGAACCCTGATCATTCTGTGCCTATACCATAATGGTTAACATGCAGCTGTCATTAGTTCTAGTGATACAGGCTCAGTCTGTGACCTTTGTTTTGTAAGGCATCAACAATAGCACAGCTGCCCCCGCATAGTTGAGATCTCAAACCTGCAATTTGGCAAGAGGAACAGAACAAATTGGATAAATACACATAAACACATTGTGAAGGAAGGGAAAACAGAACAGAATGAACCAGAGCATCATCCTACAACTTGTTTGATAGGGATGATTTAAGTAGGCATATGGTATAGTTAAATGTGCTTTCAAAAACATTGGCCTGATTCTTCAAGCAAATATGAAATAAATATCTAAATAGAAAGAGAGCTGATACAGTATCATTAGTTCTCTCAAAGGAGGCATATGAATGCCTTGGAAATGTGTGCGAGTGGGGGCTGGGCGTGAATGATAAGCAGATTTACATTCCCACACAAAAAGTGTCATTAACTTATTGTTAAGATTACACAGTTGTACTTCCTTCTAACACCGCAAGCATTAACAAAAGCAAGCAGGCAATAAGCTAATATTTAGACCTAACCCAGCACCAATTTTCACATCTTATTAGCTCAGTGTTGGCATAACAGACCACCACAGCCACTGTAATACCTCTCACACACACAGTTTCCATCCAACAGTCACGCTGCCTACAACACGCATATTTAAGAACTGAAAATCACTGCTGTGCTCATCCTACGATGCGACCTTTCAGTGCTATGTTATTTAGTAACTCGATAACAATTTTAAGTTAAAATTAGGCTTTGTCTTTCTGCATTCCTTTTACCAGATGGAAAGAAAATACAAAGTAGATAAGCTAAGAAATTCTGAATATGTTATTACAAAGTAAGTCTAAACATATATTTAAATGATGCTCGTCACAAGTCACACCAGGTATATCTCCCACATAAACTGCATGCAAATACTCGAATACACAAAACCATGTGATTTCCAGAGTATGTAGGTAAACATGTGAGATGACCTGTTTATTCAGGCAAGCCCATAACTTCATCAAGTTCATTAACTTGAGTGGAATGTTCATTTGTCTGCCTTAAGGAGTATTGAGAAAAGTGTATAACTTCATGGAGTTTTCTTGTGACATGGAAGTCAGTAGCTGAAAACTGGGTGAAGGAGATAATTGCTGTTGTTTTCTATGGCTATTGCTGGAATTAGTATTATTATTTTTATTTTGTCACTTTTTCCTCCTTGGCTGAGAAAGGTAAAATTTTGGGAAGTGTGTTGCAAGTGCAGAAAAGTGCCAAAGTTGTATGCAAGCTGCAGATTTGACTTGTGTGTCTTTCAGAGTTGTTTAAGAAAAGATTAATATTTCACAGGGCATGTTGAGCATTTTCTGTTCTGTTTCCAACTAACAAGTTACCTTCTTTTTGTGGTGCTGTTAATTAAATAGCCTTATCATAACCTTTGTGACAACTAAAGCAAGAGATTAATTTGGCCACAGAACTAAGTTATTTGTTAATGTAAGGGGCAATGCATGGGATGAGTTCTTAGCCACCTGAGAGTTAAGCAACTTGTTTCAGTGTTCAAGCATGGGTTTAAGGACCCATTTACAAAGTCTCAATCTTAGTTTATAAACTATACTGTGACTACATATTGCTTGAAGAATACCTTATCCAGAGAAAAGGGAAGCAATTAAAATGGGGATTCAATGGGATTTCTCAGTTAAGAGGTAGCTTGTTGACCAAGATACTTCACATTCCAGATAGTACCAGTCATTACTCTAAAAAGGCAAAAGCACAATAAATCCACATGACTAGTTGTCTCCCAGTAACCAGTTGTATAGCTGTACCTTAGGAAGTGCTTGATGAAGGAGAACAGGTAGTCTGCTGTTGCAAAAGGAGATACCAGTCATCAGGAAAAACACTGGGCTTCCTTTGGGTTGTCAGCCTTCCTAAAGCCTATCTTCCCTATACACAGAGTAGCTGAGCTTTTTTTTTTTTTTTTTAAATGCAGGAGGTATAGCCATAGCCAACACCCCCTCCCCCCAAAAAGAAGTGAGAAATGCTTGCCCCCTTTTAACTTCCTGCTGCCCTTGTCAGTCATGTGAGTTCCTTGTGCTCATAGATTGGTAAGATGCCATCGCCAAATCTGGTCGTTTTCACCTGTTCTCATTCCTGAGCCTCAGTGATTGGAATACTTCTCCATCACTGATGTACTCATGGCTAATTAGGCCCATTGATTTGATATTAACATTATCCTTCAGTGTAAACAGCTGTTCTTCCCCAGTAGCACTGGGTAAGGAGAGTTGACGTAAATCAGATCCTCTCCCACCTGGGCTAATTCCTTTCTTTGCAAAGTCACTGAGACTCGGCATTTATTTTCAGCACTAGCACTTCGGCTTTTTTTTTTTTCCCCTATGCAAGCATTTAGTTCCAACAAAAATAAAAATAGGGTACGGTTACCAATCACTGGTTACTCATATGGTACAACCTTCCCTCTCTAAAATAGCTAGAGAAATAAAGTCAGGTAGGGGGGAAACCAGAAATATGGCTGTATTAGGCTTAATGTCTGTTATAAATATTAACTTCTGAAAATATTTTAGAAATACATTTAGTTTGACGCAATTAGTTTATAATGGGAACTATTCACAGATGGAAACATCCTCAATGGATTGTATAGGCTAACTGGCTTCTAAGACATATGGATCTGATGTTAAGATCAGTAGTAATTTCTAGTGCAGTCCTTCACATTCCTCAATAGGGCACACAGTGTTCCCAGAGCATTAAGAAAGAGTGCGTGAGCAGAACTAAGTGCTTAATATTATGCAGTGGACATAGTATCCTGAGCTGAATTAATAGACTAATTTAACATAATAATGACATTTCATACCCTGTTAGTGCAGGTTCCCATGATTCCATGAGATCAGAGCTAATTCATTGCTGGCTTCCAGTTCTTTCAAATTCACTAGCACTTCCCAGCAGTGAAATACTTATGTATGTCTGCACTTCTGTCCCATTTCCTGTGGAAAGCCAAACCCAAATAGACTATATATTGAGCAGTCTGCTGAGAAAGCTAGATAGTTCTGGGGTAGCAAGAGGGGATCCTAAGAGAACTATAATTTGAATTTATATGTCAGCAATAAGATACATCAAGAAAAGGGGGGGAAGGGGGAAGTTTGTACTAATTCTTTACCAAAACCCCAAAACACCATAATGATTTGCACAGAATGCAGGTCTTGCTAGTCTCAGGAAAATAATTAAATATTCCTTTTTATGCCTGTGTGGTTGGTGGGAGGAAAACAACTCTGACCATTTATCATAACTGTAGATTATTCACTGTCCCTAGTACAATTCCCATCAACTTGCATAAAATGTTTCCTATGCTTCCAACCCTTGGCACAGTGGAACTGCACTGAACATTTGGCAGACAAGGTCTGTAACCCTGCTCAAAGGGAATTTGCTGTGTCCTTATGCAGCTCGGGCTTCTGATCTAGGAAAAGCAACAAAACTACAAGCATAGACTTGAAATACCTTTCTCTGTGGCTTTGTGTGGCCTCCTGCTGCAGGGCTGTGTCCCTAGACGCAGAGAGTCAGATTTGTGGTCCTAGAGTGTTTGTTAACCGAGAACAGGGGAAAGGATACTCTGTGCTTTGGTTGATGAGAATGTGTGGGGTAAATATTAGTTGTTTCCCCAGCAAATAATGGCCAATGATTTCAAACTCAAGTTGATCAAATGAAACTGCTGTGTCCATACATTGAGATTGGAGCTGACCCCACTGAGACACGATCACCTATCACTCAGAGTCCTATGGCTGTCTCCCCTACCGTACAGCTGAGCATTAGTTCTCTCCCTGCATATGCCACTACCCCTGCTCTTCAACCTTCAGACAGAAAATAGGGGGTGGTACAACAGAGGCCGCCTCACCTGGTACTAAAAACTTCAGTCTACCTCCTGAGGTGAGGTCAGTAGTGTTTGGCAATGGAGCTTTTCCTTCAAACTCTAAAACATGAAATACTTGCACTGAATGACACCTTGTATTTGCTCCAGCTGTGAACAGTGGGCAATACTTCTGTGTTAAAAACCTGAACATGCCATTGTCAGTCACAGTGTGTTGCAGTTTCCCCATCCTTCAGGAGACCATCAAAATAAAGTATGGTCATGGTGGCACCCCTTTGTGCTGCCAGACGGTTGTGTAGGGATAGTAAATTATATGGGGGTAAAGTGATAAGCATGCAAAAAAATTATACTTAAATTGGTAGTTCCACCAGACCCTTCTCCCACCACTGTTACGGATTTTCCAGTGTGTGATTTCTGTATACATACAAATTTATACAAACACACAAAACAGGTGCATATGTATGTATGGATATATTTAGAACACATACACACACACTTACTACTGGCTTACCAATATTAACTGTGTAATAAAGCTATATATTAATTCATGGAGGTAGGTTTTTTAAGGGGAAGCATCCTTTTAAATACATAGATCTATTTTTTTTCCTTCCTACTATGTTCAGCATTTTAGCTATTTTAATGCTGGCACTTGATTCTAAAATACCTTTGTCACCATAATTTTAGTAACTTTTTGAGCAGTTGCCAGTTTAATTTTCAGTGCGTGAAAATTGGAGGTAAATTATTTATTACTTCCAGCAAATGTCTTTCACAATTTTATTTAATTTTTTCATCTTTTTTAATGGGTCATAAAATGGCAATCTTTTATTGGATACTCATAAAATAAGGAGCAAATGAATACTTTGCAAATAGGTTACTGTGGATTGAAATGTCAGCTGTATTTCACAGGGTATGAAATTCTTTAGACCAGAGCTGTAGTGACATATGGCAGTGGGTCACGTTCCTCTTCTGTAACAATAAAGCAGCAGTGGACATAAAGGAAAGAAAGAATTGCAATTGTTGGGTCTTCTCAAGTTACATTTTTTTGTAAATTACTTATTAGAACAGCCAGTGGGCCATGACTGATGCAGTTTTAAAGTTGCAAGAGTCTTGTGGTTATCTTTGGTCATAAATAAGAACATTTTTTAAAAGCTGTTCACAGACTAAAAGTTTGCCAGGTTTGATTCCCATCCAAAAAGTGATACTTCACAGACGAAATATAGGAAAATCCCTTCCACATTGATCAAAGGCTATGAACTGTAAATAGAACCCCCATGTTTTCCTATTACAATGAAATAGCTTTAAAAGTATGGACCACCGGAAAATTGCACATTAGACCTGTGGTACATAAAAAGCAATAGGGTTTGTGAGTATCTGCACAGTATGTTAATTGCACGTGCTTATTAGCTCAACTTTGCCATCTCTTTGATTCCACTTTACTCAAGTGCTGTGTCAGAAGTGATCAGAAAATAGGAATAAGCATCCTGGCTAAAAGCCTTAAAAAGATGCCGGATTTGGGCACCCCTGCATTTTTGAGGAACAGTGTGAAAAGCTGCACTTGCCTTTCCCTTGAGGCTTGTTCCCGCAGCTGTGTTTTTCAAGCTAGACATAGAGAAGCTGGTCGACTCCTTGTGTTCTTGGGTATAACTGCAAGAAGGCCTGGGTGCCTTTGTGCACGGCGTCCGTGGGCCTTTGTTATTAGAACCTCTGATTGTTACCCTTGGGGTCTGCTTCCCCTTCCTGTGTGCACAGATGTAAAATACACACTGTGACCCACGCAGAATGTGTCATGCAGCAGAGGTGAGGTTTTAGCTGGGCACTGGAGGGTGACTTCCTGGGTTGCTACAGCAACATCAACATTTACACTTCCTGATTCTTTGTGGGTTTTATTGTGGGTTGACCTGAGGAGATACGCTGTTCTGCAGCAGCTTTCAAAAGCTCAGCACTTGGTTTTGTTCTGTGCTGGTATGAAACTATTACCAATCTAATCTTTCCTTGCAAAAATAGGGTTGTGGTAGAAGGTCTGTTTTACTTCAGGGACAGTCTGCCCTTGCATGCATAGCTGTGCTGTTTGGGTGTGACCAGGTTCACAGTGAATGGAGCACAGGGACAGTTCAAGACATGGGCCTTGCACGCCAGCACCGTCTGTCTTTGGATGCTAGGGTGGGACAATGACAACTTCTCTTCTCTAGTCTCCCTCTCTCCACATACCTCAGCAGAAGGAGAGGCAATTTTCCTTGAGTCTTTGGGAAGCAATTAAGATATTATGGGTGTGGTCATGTAAATCACATAAGTTATTGCTGGGAGATCTGGCCTTATGGATTTACAAAGCCAGGCATTTAGTGCCTGTGGGGACATTTTTTGAGGCATTTCTGATCACCTCCATCAGGGAGACTGAAGGTATGGTCTTACAACCAGCTGACCAAGATCTGTGCTGCTTCTTCCCTTGTGAGCTAAGCCTGTCATGAAAACTCACTGCAGTCTCATAACCCTTTAAATTTTATTCCTCCAGTCTACCAAAAAAAAGTATCAGCAGAGGCCCAAAGATTTAGAAATGTTATCTGGTGGCATAGGCTTGTTCAGCTCTTAGCTGATTTGAGCTTTACTGAAGGAACCCACAAAATACTGACAATCACCAGTGGGAAATGAAGGTGCCCAAGAAATAGAATCACTGCTAAATGTGATTTTATTTTCAAAATATTTGCAGTTTATGCAGAATGCTGAGCTAAAAGCCTCATGCATGTGGACAGTTACTAGTAAACACTAGAGATACTCATGTAATACTTCTTTCTCTTGGATGTTTGTGAATGAATGAGTAGAAGAAATAGGGCACCTAGTTTTTGGAACTCCACATTTGAAGGGGTAGTGTTTATATGAATCAGAAATCCACATAGCCCATCAAACAAGTGGATGCTAAAGAAATGAAAAAACGTGTTTATTATACCATACAGACAAGACAATTTCAGGAAGGAAGTGATTTTGTATGTTGACAGGTTCATCCTTTTGAAGATGAGACGATTATCTGTATGAATTCACTCTGTGGCTTCTAGAACTGAGGAAGTGTAATCAACTCCTATGAAAATCTCAAATGGCTCATCCCTGCAGGCTGTGTATCAGAATGGAAGTTGATAGGGAAACTGGTTGTTCCTACTGCATCGTATCTGCGCTGATAGCTGATGTGTTCAGTGAGCCTGTTGCTTGGGATGACTGTCTGACAGCTAAAGGTTGGGGGAATGCAAAGCTCGACAGTAGCAAGGTGGCACATGGCACCAGGGACTCAAAACCCGCTCCTACCGCAGTCCGTGGGATTTGGGGAGCTGTGGGCCCAGCTCTCGTTTAGACACATGTGTTATCGGCGCTCTTTTATGGGGCCTTCTGTATTGCCAGAACAGTGTACAGAGGCGTTGCTGTGAATGAGGATCAGATCTGTAGATCTCACCAGCAGCAGAGTTCCCGTTTTAGTAACTGTCTGTAATAACTGGCCTTCAGTAACTGGCCTGAGCAGACTGCAGTACGCTTCTGTTCAGTTAATGGCAGGTTTCTTCCTGGGCATTTTTGTTGGGCTAAGATTTTTGTGCCGCTTTTGAGGATCTGTTTCCACCATCTCACGCACCCTAATAGGAATTGTTTATTTGACATTTACATGATCCCAGAGCGTGACTGTGTTCTAAAGCTAAGAAAAAGAGCTTAAAATGTCAGTGACCCTGCCTGCTCAGCACACCACCCCTCTGGGACTCAGGCAAGTTGCATAAGAGAATAGGTTACAGACATCCCTACTCACTGTTTTTTTCCTAAATCTCAGGTAAAATATTTAGATAAGTGAATGGAGCCAGAACACAGCTCTCAGGTCTGTACAGCATATCAGCCGAGCAAATGTTTTTTTGTGGGGCTGGGATTTAAAGCTGCCTTTTCTAGTAGAAGACAGTAATGGTAACATTAGCACTTCTCAATCCGTTGGGAAATCCCTGTTTGAGTGGAGCTTGTCAGCGGACATAAACAGAGGCCAGCTCTATGTTGCAAACAGTAAGGTGTAAACATGGGCACTAGTCCACTTAAAAATCTTAGCTATTATACAAAATTTTTCATACAACCTAGTCAGTTCAAGGAAGTGTCGAGATCCACAAGATACCTGGGCAACAACGCTTTTCTTTAGTATGGGTTAAGATGTTCTTCTGGAGTGTTTTAGCCAAATGTCTTTCAGGTTTTGCTCAATTTGCTATCAAAGACCATCTAAAAAACCAGCTTAATTTCTTAATAGCTAAATTAGACAAAGCTTGCATGTTTCAGCCAAGACTCATCAAGCTCACAGTGCCAAATAGCATAAGTGTGGTAGCTACAGGACACTGCTAGAAAAAGACTAATGCAGATGTTCCACATGAAGGCAATAGAGAACTGTCCCTACAAATTTAAGAAAAAAAAGCATATTGCAGTAGGAGTATGTAGTTTGCTGCATGACACAGGGAAGGCAGAAGAAAAAAAGGTGACGCTTACTTTAAGTTTTAATGCATAAGAGAGAAACAGAGTGAGAAGTTTAACAGGATCGACTGTTAAGTTTTGAAAGCTGTGCTTTTTCTAGGGAAGCCAAGAAAGCCCAACACCTAAGTCACAGGTCCAGGAATTCCTAAGATAGGCTGTCTCTCTCACACCCTGAAACAGTGTGAAACGCAGTATTTTAGTGAGTTAGAATATCCACCTTCAGGATAAGCCACGATGTGCACCTAGATTTTTGCTGACAAACCTGTTGGGGGCGGGGGCAGCCTGGAGGTTGTGAGTATAGGAAGCATTGCTGCAAAAAAGTAATCTGTTCCCTAAAGATCTAAGGGATATATGGAAGGCTACTTTTATGAAGAGCTGTATGAAATAATTTATGTTATCACTTTAGTGGACTTAGGTTTTTTTGTGTAAGCCTTCTTATACAGGAGAATTAAATTAAACATGAGTAGCAGTGAGAGGTACTGCTAGCATAGTGAAAATGTGCCTCAACACTACTTTACTTCTCTTTTGAAGTTTCAGATGTGTTTTCTTTCCTAGTTGCAGAGCTGAAAAACATGTGAGCCTGAGTACATGACATTTCAGATAGAGCCTGCTAGTGCTGGCAACAGTAGTCAGGCACTGATGCATCTTCCTTTTCAACCACGCAGGTTTGGGACCGGTAATAGCACGTCACAAAAATCAACAAACTGCCGGAGGATAGAAAACATTGTGAATTGATGTTAGAAAATATTCTTGACTGACAAGAACACACACAAGTCAGGAGGAAGGATGGTATTGCCAGGAAGCAAAGGGAATTGATTGGATAGCAGAAAAAAGTCCATATGAAATTGAGGATTTGCATTCACTTTTTTCTTAAAAAAATGAAATGGGGGAAAAACCGAGCATCTGAAAGCGTTTTGGAAATTCGACCCCAGTAGCTGGCAGCAACTGTCGTCAGATGTTACTGGCCAAATCCAGAAGTTCTTCACTGGTGCATAGGCAGAATTATTTTTGATTTCAGTGGGAGTTTTGCCCAACAAGAGACTACAGAAATGGTTCCAGCCAAAGATAAAACAGCTGAGGAAAACCTACAATGTATTTAGAAACAGTTAAAATATGATTGGAAATAAAGTCAATGCAGGAGGTATATAAGGATCTAGGTTCTTAAAGAACATGATATGTTAATTTAAAAATCAAAACTACTTGCTGTACTACATTTGGATTTAGAGCAGTTGGAAGGGTTCTTACTGTGTGACCAGGCTTTGAACCAAGCAGTATAATCCCAATTATGGCATCAGTCAGTGGGAAGGCACCCACTATTACTTAGGGAAGTTCAGAAATAGTAGAAAGGCTGAATAGCTTTTATGTTCAGGAAACATGACTGCAATGAATGCCCTTTCTTGGCCATAACCAAGTTCAAAACTTAGTGCGGAGCCTGCGGCGTGTTTCTCTAAGTCATGCTTTAAAAAGACAAGGCCCATGGGGGGAAAATGAAACATTTAAGAGATTAATCTTTCCTTCTTGAATGTGTGCTTAATTGAAAAGTAGCCATCCAAAAATACTTCTGTGTGCTGTGGATTCTTCAGTATTTATGGGCTGAATTCAGTTATTCCCTTCCAACTTGAGATACTCTATGATTCAGTTACATCTGTACAGTCATAGTTAATGCAGTGGTATGACCAGGGTGCAAAAGGATGCGACCCCGTGACACCAGAAAGAGTCACATTAATGTAACTGGGCTGTCGGTTAGTGACTTGGACAGAAAAATGCTTCGTGTAATGTGTTTATGATGTGCAAATCTCCACAAGGTTTAAGAGTTCAAACACACAAATTTCTTCAGGAACACCTGTCAGGATTTGGGCTGTGTCTCAGCAGCACAGTGTGTGTACTTAAGCTCTTTTCTGATGAAGAAAAGGCATGGCATGAACCTCTCGCACTGCAGTCAATAGGATTGTTTTGCCAGTCAAACTTGAACGGAATTGTCATGCTGAAATTTCCTACAGCATTTCTCATTAAAGTGTCAAAGCAAAACATTGAAAATAAAAAAAATAATAAAAAGCATCACATTTAAAAAATTCATCACTAACAAAAGTTTTGGTATAGTTTGCTTTATTTAGTGCATTAGAAGGGAATTGAATTAATTTTTTATTTTTTCTGTTCTGATTCACTTATTCCAGTAATAATTAGAAGTAAATTAGAGTTATTCTTTCTGTTAGATCAATTATTCATTACACAGATCATTTAAAAATGAGTTTAGTGGAAGCAACTTACTTCATTTTTACTAAAACTGAAAAAGAAATTAGCCAAATTAGTTAAAAAAGCTTTGAACTCCATATTGACTAAAGCATTTGTGCCAGAATAAAAATTCATGACATAGAAGAATGGTATAAATGATTAATCATTTTAGTTCATGGGTATCTATATTTTTATTTAATTACATCTATGCATAATATAAACTGTCTGAATCTTGGGAATCCAAGCCAGAGAAGCTGAAGAGTCTTCTTATGTTTAACATTCACCATGTGTTGTTTTCTTCTAGGGTTAATTTGTAAAATGTAAACCACATACTATTTGTATGCAGTGTTTATGTACTATTTATAGAAAGTCTTGACCATTTATAATTATCCGACATTTTTATCCATAATGTCTGCATATGAGTAAAGAGATGTTTATGGAACAGACAAAACAATGTTATTTTTACAGTTGAACTTCAATTTATTTTATGTAAAACTTTTTGGAGTATTTATGCTACATGGAATAGAGAAGGGATATTCTTTACTCAGATAGCTCTCTATCCAGAAGACTAAAATAATTTCCAAACAGTAATAAACACAGTACCTGTGGGAGACTCCGTTGTTCATTTAAGCAGCATAAATTGAGGAAAAGCAAGCTCAGTCTGAAATGGCCAAAAATTGGTTTCTGAAAGCCACAAGGTGCAACCTTGTAGCAGCTAAGTATCTTGATCACTAAATGTCATCAGTTTCTAGAAATCATAACACAAAGTAATCATGTTGGTTTTGTGATTTCTGTAAGTCACTCCTGACGTCTAGTCCAGCTCAGAGGTCACGACTTCCACTGTCCTCTCTTGGAACACATTCTCTGTTGAACGGTCTGTGTGTACAAGTGCCTCCGTAGCGTGTATGCTCTTCTATTGACTGTTTTATGGCTGCTGATTTTTGTTTTCTCTTTCATTCCAGAACTCTGGAAGTTTTGGTGAGTTTGAATGAAGGGCAATCTTTCATGTCCAGCTCTCTAACAATCACCGCTTCAGAGTGTGTAAGTAGACGGCTAACATCATTCAATGTAAAATCCTGAAATCCAGTTTCTCTTTTGGTTTTACCATTGCGTGACCTCTCAGTGCAGACAACCTCAATGCATGGCAAGACCCATTAGATGTTTAGAATGCAAAAATCAACCTAACTAAAAAATGTACCTGTGCAGACACATACAGAATATACGTAATTTAACAATACACGATTTCTTAATATATATATATGTCTTAAGTTGCTTTCTGTGTATTTTGAGACACGCTTAGAATCTGTTTTATAACACCACTACATGCAACAAAGTGTTTTCAGCTGTTTTGAATTCCCTGATGAATTGTGTGTGTAGGGTTACAGACAAGATTTTTTTCTGCAGTTATAGAAGACAATTCCCTTAATTCTTCCCATTTAGGTGGCAAACAGCTTTATTTTAGGACGATCTTTTTTTGCAGGATTCCATATAGGTGAAGTATTGCTGTATGTATCACCTGAGACTTCCTAATAACACAGGAAAGCCATCTCTTATGTGGCAGACTTGGAGACTTTGCTTTCTGACACAGGCTTTAAGGGTTTCTCCTTTCCTTGCTGCTGCATCTGTTTTGATAACTGCTTTAGAGGCTGCTGATGTAGACCGTATGCAGAACGATATGTAGATGGAAGGCCCTGGAATGCTCCTCCTCTCCCAGACTACCTCAGCTGGCTCTGCCCTGAGACGCAAGCAGTGTCTGTGCATTCCTTGTCTGTGTGGGGCTCATATTTTTCTATAGCTTGTGAATTATATTTTGCTAAATATATTGAAACAAATTACTTTAACATGGTGTGCAGCTGTGGCTTTCAAAATATTGTGAAGCTTCTATGCCATCAGCGACTTGCTCACTATAAATATAATCAAGTCATAAGAGCCAGGTGTGACACAAGTCACCTGGGGTCCCATTCCAGCACAGTTCCACTGAGTAGGATTGGTGGGAGCGGGCTGAAGCTGAGTAGGCAGAACCTTAGCACTTCAGCTTGGGTATGGAAGGTGATTGGTTATAATCCTGCAGGCGGCTACTAATGCTACGTAGCTTTGGATACCTAACTTTTGTGCCTGCGTAAGGAGTGCAGGCTCTCAATTCTGTTAATTAGGGGAGACAGTTCATCAAAGCACAGGCTGGAGTATCTAAGTTAAGCCTAGGGTTACAATAGTGTGTTTTAATCATGGGCTTATAGAAAAGAGTTAAAAACAGCTTCCAGGATAAACCCTATACTTATGCAGTCAGTGACTTTTCTAACTTAATATATAAAATTTCTAATCTCACATTTCTGCTCTCTATTAATTTCTTCTGTCTTCTGTATTACATAGGCAGGATAGTTAGAATTTTTGCAGTTAGACACAAGACCACTATGCAGGGATGGAGGTTTTGAAAACGTGCCGAGCATGAATACTGTATTGCTTTAAATTTGTCTCATTTAAAGTGTGACTTTGGTGCAGCTTTCCTGTCAGGCATAGAAGCACACAGAACAGTACCTTCTGCTCATCAGCATGTATTTTTCCAACAGTATTTTTATCGCTCGTAGGTAATTAACCTAAAAGAGAAAGAATGACATTTTTCTTCTATTCATTTAAATACTTGGGTAACTGTAGAAATCAGAGTCATCTCAGGTCAGTACTTCAGTTTCAGGAAGAAAGCCTGAATGAATTGAGAGCTGAAGAAACACACACTACCCAAATCACGTTTCTGTTTAAGGGCCTCTTTATCATACGGAAGCATTTCAGTCTTACACCAAAGCATGCTGAAGCAGCCTCTCAGCATGATAACGTAAGGACAGTACAGTCACAGGGGGATGCTGGAGACTAACAGTAGACTGCTTTTCTCTTTATCTTAGTTCTTTCAGAGAAAGCAGCACATGTTAAGTCTGTCCCCATGCCCCATTCAAAATAGCTAAGATTGCAGAGATAGGTTAAAACAAAGCATTGATGCAGAGCAGATCGTACAAAATTGCTGGGTATGGCTGTCTTCCTTCTGCTCTACTCCAACAGTACTTCTCTGTGGTCAAAAGTTTTCACTAACAGAATGAGTGCAGATGTGCATTGACAGGAAAAACTGTCTGATCATCCTTTTTTTTTTTTTTTTTTTTCCACTTTTCATACATGTTGCAGCAAAGACAGCTCCATACAAGGAGAACTGCTGTTTCCATAGTAGCAGATGGGCAACTGCAAGAAATGGGTCACTGCTAGAATTGTTCCACTAATTCTGATAGCTGAGCAGCTGATGGCTAGTTGGTATATAAGAGTTACAAGTTACAGCCTCTCCTAGCAAACACACATTCCTGCAGTGAAAAACAAAAAATATGTTGCATCTGGGCACCAAGGCATGCATCTTACCTGTCTGTCATAAATGCGTATGCCTCACTGCACCTACATGTACTTGGAATAAAGCTCTGTTTCACCTTCCATTTGCAATGGTGTATCTCCAGTACAGCTCTTCTCACTTTGACAGAATTACTCACACTGTACTCCAGCCTTAGTGATTCCCTGGGTGTCCCTCCTTTCCTTTTTCCCCAGCTGAAGTCTGAGTAACTTCTATTTTTGTAAGGTCACTGTTGCATTTTTCTCAGTGTTCTAAACCAGCACAGCAGCACAGAACACCAAGCATAAGAATAAAAGTACCTGCAGGATGTGGGTTTGAGGTGGTAGGAGATGGGCTGCTCATTTCTTCATTAAAAGCAGTATTGCTGGAAGCAGTAACACTCATTCAGAATTTCTTAGGATGGTGGCTTCAGGTTCAAGTAACACTATTGCAGGGATTTCATGTGCTATAGTCTGTACAGTGCAATTGCCCTGGATGTGTGGGCGATAAGCATAAAAACTTTATATATGTATCGTCAGTAGAGATTCCTTAAAATTGCACCCACCCTCCAATCCATACAGACCCATGTCCTCATGGGAGAAGGGCACCTCTCATCAACACACTTAGAAGGAGACTTTACCAGTTTGTGTCAAACAGCTCACTTCTTAGCAGTCAACGTACCCTTCTTCAAGTTGGGCGTCATTCTTATCTCAAGGACATCAGTTTTACATCAAAGTGAATCCACTGACTTCAGCAGAAATAATCCTGGCTTGCACTAGTACAAGTTGGTCCTGTTACCCATGACTGAATTACTTAATTTGAACTTAGGTTTACAGGTAGGCAGAAAAAAGTAGTTTTCAAAGTTTTGTCATCTTCAGTTTAGTATGTTCTGCACACTGTGTTCAGCCCCTTAGAATGTCTGAGACTTGCAGGTCCTAGAATATGTAAGGAATGAGAAACATGAATATCAGTCTTACCACTTCCTCCCTCTCTTTAGTGTTGATTCATCATTCATTGTGATACGCAGCTCCTGTTGAAGCATCCTAGCTTACCTTCTGCATAACTTGTGGAACTGAGGAGACTTACAGCGAAGGCTGTTGCTGAACTTGTGCCAAATACAAATTTGGCTAAGACCCCCTTCTTGATCCTTTGTGAGGAATTTCTCCCTTGGCGAGAATAGGATCCGACGAGTGGGAACAATTTGTTTGGGATTTGTATCAGTCAGTAGGAAGCTGTTTTGGGGTGAGTGGGAAACCAGGCAGCAGTTATTTGCAACATCCACTGACACTGTCTTTCTGCTTTCTTCACAGTCTAGCGGAGTAGCAGCACTTATTGCTGTTCTTGTGCTGTTACTGTTAGTGGCACTCGGTCTGCTCTGGTGGTTCTGGCCCCTCTGCTGCAAAGTGGTGAGTAAAGACTATTAGAAAAAGTCACTGGATGTGTGAGTCATGATTATAACTCATCCCGTGTTGGGAAACGCAGATACCATAGGAAATAGGTTAAGTAACAGGAGAGCTACATGTGACATAATCCATCTGTTGAGGGAGTTTTCTTTCATTGGGGGTACACAATAAGTGGAAGAAGACACCACCTTCAGCACTGTGGACTGCCCTCCTAGCAATGCTTCTGGCTTTCTGAGACCTGCACACATGTGAACCAGCATCATCATACTGGTGTGCTGCTCACTGCCTTTCTACTGAGCGAATACATGTGTTATATTTCTGTGAAATCTTTGATAAAAGCCTTTTCTCTACTATTTGAAAGTTGTTGGCCATAATGGTATGCAGATGTTATCCTGAAATCTGAGTACTACCACTAAAATTGGTATTTGTGGTCCATTATGGGCTCTCAAGTTAGAAATCCCTTATCGTCTTAATAATCCCTTGCACACACTGCATCTCATTTCATCTGAGTGCACTCTTTATCCTTCTAGCAGCAGTCAGCAATGCTGTTCACTAACTCTCCTTCCATCTCCTTGTGTGTCAGGGTTTTCAAACTGGTGAAGTTTATTATTCATCCAGTTAAATGACAGCACTGATGACTTGGGAAGTGGAGGTTGCTTCTAGGCTGTTACTGTGTTCCTTGTCTTGTCTCGGGCTTGTGGAACCTGGGGCAGCAGAGGAACTGGCCTTCTTGCCTGATCATGCTGAAGCCCACATAAGGACAATCTTTGGTGTAGTCTGTCAGGCCCCAGGCTATCCTAGGGCAAGAAGTCCTCAGCCCCATCTGCATCCTCACAGTCTGGGGTTTCTGAGGCAAGAGCTACAAGCTCTTCTCTAACAAAAAGATTCTCTTCTATCTCATTCTCCACAGTACAGTCCCATCAGAAATCTAGGAAGGTTGTCCGTTTGTTTTATTTCAACTTTGTTTTATATCATGAGCCTTCGTGTGGAACAGGAAAATTCTAAACCAGTAAGAAGAAAGTTTCCTGTTTTCTTATTTTAAAATAACTGGCTAACCTTGATTCATAGACCATCTTCACACTTCTTAGCTTCTACACTTTCTGTCTGTAGAAAGAGGCTACAATTAGGCATTTCACGTAGTTCTGTCATCTGGGGCAGGGTGCGAGGGAGATGGAGGACATGGACCAGATGATCCTTGAGGTCCCTTCCAACCTGGTATTCTGTGATTCTATGATTCTGTGCCGTGAAGGAGATAATACAGCAGCAGACTTGTGCTGGTAAAAAGGCAAACATTCTGTGTTTCTAAGTCTAGTTATTTTAAAAATATGCATGTAAAATACAATTTAAATCCCTAAGTGAAGCCAGGTAACTTTTTTTTCAGTGTCTCCTGTCAGCTACTTACAGACACACTTTGAAGTGAGCTGTTTCACTACTCATTCATAGTTGTTGAGAGGGTTCATCATATCCTTTCTCAAGAGCTGCTTTTCTGGAAGCAGCTGCTTTCCTTTTGTTCTTTTCCTCCTGACTTCTCAAGTTTTTCTTTTTTTTTTTCCCCAAGACAAACACTTCCTTTTGAGTTGACTGATATCAGGAAACCTAATGTTCCTTTAGTTTGTCAGAGCTCCCAGAACGAGTTACCTCGCTAAAACTCTGTTTTTTGTCACTAGCTGAATATGACTTCTAGAACATAATCCATGTGTCTCTAATTTATGTTAGCCTAGAATCAGTCTTTTACAGTTTGAAGTGCAGTCGATCACATCATACTCAGCTGCGCGTGCAGTTTTAATCCTTTGCTGCAGGGATGGGTTTTTTTCAGCATTGGGTTTACACATGTACAACCTAGTGAAAAAAATCAAAATGCTTTTCACATGGATCAGTGTTCAGAAGTCAGTGCTCATCAGTGGTCAGTTCCCGTCGTATAGTAAAACTTCATATAGTATGCGTTTTCCTTTCATTACAGTAAAGAGCGACTGCAGTGTCTCAGTCCCTTGAGAGCAGGAACTCTTCCTGATGACTCTAATGACAATCAGTAAGGTGCTTTCTGGATTTTTTAATGTCAAAGTCCTACAGTTAAAAAAGTCAAATGTATAGCTCTATAGTATTAATTTCCAGCCTGTTTGGTAGCGATGCCAGTATAATATATTAAAATATTAGCTGCACCAGCCTATGGCTGTTATAAGTGAAAGGAGTTCAGTTTACGTTACAGGGGTACATCAACACATCATGCAGAGCTGTGGAGGGACACCTAAACTAGGACCCAGTTAACTAAGGCAGATGCCCTTTATAATGAACTGCAGAGCAAAGATGCACCTTGGGTGCCCAAGATGCACCATGGCATTAAGGCAGAGTTCTGTCTGGGCTAATCTGCTGTGTGGAGCTACATCTGCACAAATTGCTGCATTGAGCTGTGAGAAGATGCCCCTCGGTTCTGATTCACCTTGTGCTTAAGTCTGTTCCTCCCTGATGTTTACTTTAAGGGATAGTAACTTACCCTGAGCATCTTTTCTGGATATAGCGTTTGCTACAGGAGTAATTAGCTATTGCTAGGGAAGTCTTGAGCTGTAGATTGATAAGTTATTACTGAGAAGCAGCCTGACTTCTTTTGGAGCAATAAAACCACGGCACTTTAAATGTTAGTGTCCTCTGTTGTTTCCTCCCACCTCGCATGGGCATTATTTGTTTCTTTAAAAAGAAAAGGTAAATTTAGGACTCATTGCTACAATACCAAGTTCCAAACCCACATATTGTTATGCTGAATTTATTACCAAATACTGACTCTTCCTTTCTTTTTGTTTTGATGTCTGTTTCTTCAGACCATTACACTGTGCCTCCATTCTTTTCCCTCTCTCCTGCACCTGAGGTTCTCACATTACATATTATTGCCACTTCTGGCTACGTAGTTTTGGGCTTTGGTGCCAAGTGTCCTTGACAAGAGAGGCAGCATATTAGGGCCAGGCACGACCTCCTCTTCCCTTCCTCTGAGTCCGCTTCCCTGGCAGAGCAGAGCATCGGGTTTCTTGGGACAAAGAACAGCAGCAATGAAGAAAGCAGCAGCCCTCAAACCGTGTAAGCCTCCCATCCTTCAGAATCAATGGAAGAGAGAGACAAAAGGTGTTGCAGACAGAACAGAAGGAGCATCTGGAGCCACACGAGTGCGTAATCCCGACCGCTGCAGGCAGAGCAGGGAGCTTCCGGTGGCTTGGGCACTCCATCCTCGCTAGGACTCAGTCTTGACAGCGTTCCTTGCTAGGAGGTCCGTGTACACTTACAGGCTGGGATAGGGGGACTCCTTTTTCTTTTTCTTCCTCCCCTCCACCCCTTTTTTTTAAAGGCAGTTCACTGTTGACAGTTCTTTCACTCTTCCCTCAATATCAGAACATATGATCGCATCAAGCTGGCTTCAGGCTCTGGTGCTGACATTTCCTAATGCCCACATCACGAGAACATTTGAAAAGTGTTAATGAGCAGATCAAAGGGACTGTTGCCTGAAGCAACTAACTTTTTTTCGGTTGGTTTTTTTTTTTTAAGAAATCGGCTCTCCTCCAAACTCAAGTCTTTATTCTTTGCAACTTAAATAAATGAGATGCAGCCTTGCCTGGTGATGATGATAATAAACCAAAACAAAACAAAATTAGGACTTAGTCCATCTCTACATGGGGTTAATAAAACAGCAGCATTATTCAGAGTCTTCTGTATTTAAACAATCTGAATCAAGTTCAGGAAGAGTTAATTTGCAAGATTATGATCTTCAGTATGTGCAGTTTCATGCTACATTTGCATTGTTTTCTGCCAAAGCTGCATGGATTCCTTGGATTTATCTTTTTAAAAAATGGCTTTCTACTGATTTCACTTGAAATATCACACAAGACTGAAAATAATATTTGTGTGTGTGTGCGTGTGAGAGAGAGTGTGTGAGGAGCCTGTGGAAACATAAGGATGCAGGCATTTACATTCCACTTCTGTCAGCACGGGTGAGTATCTGCTACTCAAAGCAGATTATTTTCTCACACCACTGTCACATTTAAAACAAGTTTAATTTTCTGAAGCTATTAGAAATAGCAGCTAATTAATGTATTGGTTAGCTTCAAATCAAGTTTAGCCTGTAACTTCAGGGAGTTTAGCAGCTGGCATAGGATTAAATCTTTTGCTCAGGAAGTCAAACGAAAACTGCCATTGACTCGTGATTTTTGAAGCCCAGTGAGGTCCAACAAGTATTTCGATTCTGTAAATACCAAGAGACGTAGGGCCCAAGTGAACTTTAGCATGCATCACAGAAGAAGTCTACTATGCAAAGCTGTCTTTGCTCAGGACAGATTTCAAGACTTAAGAACTGCAGAACTATAGAAAGTGGAGTGATAATACCATTTAATATGTATTTATATAAATCCGCAACCTAGCTAGGCCTTTCCTCCCTGTACAGCTTGCAGTCTTGGCAGCAAAGTACATTTTTTTGAGATAATCGTTAGAGACAGGCAAAAGGGAATTAAGAATGGGAATTAAATAAGATAAGGTGACCCTTAATATATTGAAAGTACTGTTTTACTGTTTCCAGTCTTTTAATTGCTTTCAGTGAGAATTAGGTATCTTCATGCTTTGGAAAATCTTGCTCAGCATCCACGTATCTCTCAGAATCTGTCCCACGATCCCTCTGTGTTGTTGTTTCTTGTAAAGTTAGGGCAGTAATTCCAATCTGGCTCTCAGGTACGTTTCACTAATTAAGTAATTGATTTCTGTTAAGTATTCTGAAAAATTTATGATGGGTGTGAAGAAAAAGTATTCCGAAATATTTAAAGAAAAGTAATTTCTGGCATGTTTTTGCAACATCATAGCAGCAAAGAGATATCTGGTTAAAATCCATATTTGACTTTTCAATCCACTCGATGAACAATTCAGTATCTTAAACCTGAAGCACTGTGGAAAAATGTTTCCAAGGGTGCCATAATGTATTTATCTTATTTTGTAGAATTCCTCTATATAGTGCTAAAAGTCCATAGCTTGTTTAGGCAGTAACTAGTAACTATCTTGGTGGCACTGTGACTTGAAATGTAAATCAAGAAGGAAAACTCTCGATTATTGGTCAAGAAAAATAAGTTTCTTTTATGTATGCTGCTATACATCTGTGCAGTGACATTATTTATAGGCAGTAGTAGAGTAAGTGAAAATACTATAATTAATAGCATGCAGTGAATAAAATAAGACATATTTCAATTAAGATACTTAATCCTGTATTAGGAGATTTAGATGTTTGTCATCGTGGACTGTTTTGGTTATGCTTAATACAAAGGCATAGCGGAAACAGACCTCTTTATATTCATGGGGCACTTTTTAGTCATTTCTACACAATATTCAAGCACAAAAAATGACTTGATATCACCGAAGTACTTCTTTTTAGCTTTAATTTGTAATCTTTTTAGCTTACAAACCTGCTTTTCTTGTGGAAGAACAGCTGTGTCTTCAGTTTTCATCTTAATCATTTAAGAGGGTCACTGCCTTCCTCTTCCTCCCCTGTACTCTTCAGTGGATTCCTGTCAGTACTGGGGAGCTCCCTGAGATTTACATTACGTATGTGAGAAAGGGAATGGGAAGAAACTGTAGGTAGAGGTTTACATATAGGTGTAAGTGAATTATCCTAAGAGCAGGCCTATCCAGAAACAGTTTAAAGAAGCCTTGTGACTGTAACTTCCACTTGCAGGCACTCCACACTGAACAGTCAAGGAGCTACATACTTAAATTATTAGATCTGAAATGTGAGATCTGCGGAAACAATCTGGACGTCTAGAGGTGAAGCCTGAGCTACCAGAAGGCATTTCACACTTGTCATTGGGCCAGAAATTATCCAGCAGCATGGCACAAGGAAGCAGGCATCTTGGCCCAAGATTATGCAAGACCTCACATAGACCTTGGGATGCTTTTCCTCCCAGGCTTGCTAATTAACTCCATAGGGTTTCATCACTGGCTATTACTTAGAATGACTGAGTCTTATCCGGTCAGGAAGCAAAGTGGCAGACATGTCTGCCCAAAGAGTGTCTGCCAGTCAATTGATGTTATTTTCTATTAGACGGATGGTGTTAATTTCCAGAAGGCCTTGATAATCGATACCCAAGGGACTTGGCAGCAGCGGTTGCCAGTTTGCAAGCAGATGTGGGGGATTCAGATGAAAACAGTTCACTCTTAAAAATTTTCTGTTGGCTTTTGGATGCTGCCAGTGCAATTCCTTATGCTTTTATGTATTTGGCTCTTTCAGGTCATCAAAGATCCCCCTCCGCCTCCACCAGCTCCGAAAGAGGTACGGTACGGTGGTTCTTCGCTCATCACACTGGTTACACAATACCACTCCTCTGTGCTTTCCTGTGTTCTGCAAATCCAGCTCTTTGTCCTAACTGCTGAAGAAGAAAGAACTGCCCCATGGGAAGCCTTAAGCTGAGAGTGGGATGGACGAAGTCCAAATCTCTGTTTGACCTCAGTCATCTCAGTGTGGCATGAATTAAGCCCAAATCCACAGAAATATGTAGGGGCTTTATCCCAAGGTAGTTGAACATTATTTCTCCCTTTCTGCAGTGAAAGCAGAAAGACTGAGTAGCTCTTGTATAACAGTCTAAAGATTCATGTATGACTTAAACAGCATTTCCCCACAGCTTTGGCATTCCAGATACTGAAGAACCCTTATAAGAGAATTTCTCTCCCTCTTACAGGTGATAATGCACTAGAGGATCTTTTGGTGTCTTCAGTATTTTTGCCCCTTGGTCTTGATTTAGCCAGTTGCTTGAGTGTACTCAAGTGTACTCTGACAGTTAAGTCCATGATAAGGCACACTTCATTGAGCTGAGGCAGCCAAGAGTGAGTTTGACAAAGGTTGGCTTAGGAAACTGTAATCGGCTGCGTAACCTTTATCTGCAGATCTGCCGAACATCATCTGCTGAATCCAAATGAGTGAGGCTGGTGATGTGGCTCTTTGAAGGCATTCTATTTTCTGTAGAAGAAGCCACTGCAAATCCTTCTCTTTGTGTGTGTTTTGCTTATTTTTATTGGTGGAAAGGAAAAGGATGAGGCAAACAAATGGCTGTCAGTAGAATACGCAGTTAGATTCCCCATTTGGACTTTCCTAATGGTTGCTACCAATGCTTTTCCCATGCAAAACATTAAAAATATTTCCAAACGTGACCAGATTTTGTTTGGAAATTGGTAAACACTTGGAGAACCTAAATATCTGATCTTTCATACCTAACACAGGAAGACATATCCTCTGTCAACTCTAATGAAATATACTAAAAAGACATTTAGTGGGAGGGAAAAAGGTATTTTAAAGTAAATATTACTTGAATTTATTGACAGGAGGAAGAACAAGAGCCCTTGCCTACCAAGAAATGGCCCACAGTGGATGCTTCCTACTATGGTGGACGAGGAGTTGGAGGAATTAAAAGGATGGAGGTTAGTACGACATGGAGATGTCAGTTCACTAAAACACAGCTCTCTGAGGCCGCAAATGGTGGAAACAAAGATTTTTAAAGTGTACTGAAAACACAAGGGCATAATGTGTGCTTCCTTTCCAGTGACATAAGCCTTGTAAAATTTTTTACCGTATCAAACAATTTTGACCTTGCCTATGAAAGAACAGCTTTCAGTAGTTCCATTTGACTGGAACTTTAAATAGCTGCCTGAAGACATGCTCTTTCCATCAAGCTAATGAGAAAGAGAGAGTGAGAGCCTTTTCTGAATGTTTTGGAAGAAATTACAGTGAAACATAAGTCCTCCAAGTGTGGGCCAGCCAAATGCACTGACAATGGTGACGCTAAGGAGAGGCTTGATCCCAAAGGAACTCACAGCGACAACAGTGCCTGTCTTTGAAGAGACATGATAGCATCATGTTAATTAAAACAGAATGAAAAATGTGCATCCTTATGGGCACGTCCTTATGTCAGATTTTATAGTCAAGTCAGCCTTTATGGAATTTGCAAAGCAGTTTTCTGCAGTTTTTAACTTCAATCTAGGAAACTGTTTCTGTCTGAAATACCCACCTAGGCCATATTGATGTATCTTGATGAAACTTTAAAGGTATTGGCCTAAGAATCAGCTTTGCTTGAGTTGTTTTTAAATTCAGCAGAAGAACATGCAAGTTTAAAGCTGTGTTGCTTATATGCGTTTCCTTCAGCAGTTCAGAATTGCTAATTTAGAAGAGCTTCAGATTTTAGAAAAAGAAAACATTTTGTGCAGTGCTTTTCAGAGGCAAACTCGAAAATACTTTCCAACATAAAGAATTACAAGCCTGGATTTCTAATGGGAGCCATGATGAGCCTCCAGGAGGAGTTCCAGAGTTTAAATCATCACAGTTTGTAAATGGGATCATGTGCAATGAAACAGAAACCTGACAGATAGCTCATGAACACAAGTAACATCAGTACCATAAAGAAATGTGTGTTCATCACATGGCAAAAATACAGTATTTCCTCTTCAAAGAAGAGAGCAGAAAGTAATGATTAGGTTAGAAAACTTTTTCATCTGTGCTAGGAATTTTATGCAGGACTAAGGGCTAAAGATGCAAACCAACTGAAATTGCTGACAACACAATCATGGGCTCTTGGAAGGCGCCTCGTTCTGTGTCTCTGACCTTCTCTGGGACCCGAGAGTACTAACAAATTTCGGGGTTGGGTGCTGCATCATAAGTGCCTCAGTATTTGAATATGGAGCTTAACCTCTGTCCTGTAGTAGCTGGAGCAGTGGGGTGGAGGGAAACGCTGGCTTAGCAGCCCATTCCCAGCTGTTCAAACAGAGCGGTATCAGACCTCATACCTTTTACTGGCTCAAGAGAGCACGTTGCTCGTTGGGAGAATCAGGGCAGAGCAAGTGTGGAAATGAGAGAGAAAACAAAAACAATCTAACAAGATGATGGAAGTGAGCAGGTCAAAGGGAGGTTATTCCATACCTGACAGTTAAATGTGGTTTCTGTGCTGTGGCCAATGAAAACTTGCTGAACTAGTCATTACGTTTCTTCCCTGTTTTCAGTTCATGTGGTAATGCAGTTGTCTATTTTTTATTGCTTCTCTGTGCTTTAATCTTCTGCCATTCTTCTGGTAGCTTGAATCTTCTGGCAGCTTCCTTGCATAGAGAAAAGGAGAGAATGAACCAGTAAACTTCTGCTTACCACTCCTGTCCTACTTCTCTTCGTTTACTATGTTCCCTTCCAGGACAGTTACACATGCACTCCTCCCTTCCCCACTAGCTTCACCCCTCTGCGACAGTCCAGAATAATGTAGCCACTGTTGTTCACTCTTCCTAGATCTGTCTTCTGGCATTGTTTTAAAGTTTTATGATGTCATTTCTAGACCCCACCCATTACAGGCAGTAAGCTTTTATGTCAAAGTTGTGTTGTCGGATTCCACAAATTCAGGTTTCGTCTGGGTGAAGTCACTTTAATCTGAAGGAGAAGGTCATTTTATAAGTAAGGAATCCACCATCTAGCTCTAAATGGTTTTAACAGTGTTTAAAATACATTTTAACAACCTCGTAAAAAACACTGTAAAAGTACCATTGATCACAGTGAAAGATACAGATGCATTTTAATGACTCAGCAGGGCCTACTTGGACATGAAAGCCCATTCTAATATCACAGAGAGAGGATTCCCCAGTGAAAAAAAAAAGTCACTAAGCAAGCCGAACAGTAAAGTTCAAAACAACAGAAAGGTTCAAAACAAACCCTCTCCTAAGAAATGATGGTCTGTATTTTATCAAGGTGAGTTATAGTATTACAGACCAAATTAAGCTCTGTGGTACTTTTGCTCTCATTCTCTACATTGTGATTACAGTGGTAAAAACCACTTGGTGGTGGTGATAAAATGACACGTTTTTCCTCCAAGGTATTTCATTTTTCTGAAAGGGACTAGACTCTGGCTTGCCTATATATTTTCCTCACTTTCCTTATCAGCACATTCCGCAGATGGCGTGGCGCTGATGAGGATGAAAAAATCAGGCTGCTTCCTTCTCCCATCCTATGGCATAGTTATCCCAGCACATTATAGTGTCCCTGTAGCAAGCCCTGGAGCAGTCTTCTCCCTCCCTCCAGGTAGCAGAAGGAAGAGCAGGGGCATGTCTTTTTCCTGGTGAGCAAAACAATTTTGTGCCCCTTTGGAGTGGGAAAGTTGTTGCATCCCACTGTTTTTCTGCCTACTTTTCAAGTGCTTGAATTGTCAGGTAGCAAGACAGAACTGACATATACCTACCAAGCAGTGTGCAGTGATGCTCTTAGTTCTTTCCTTCACAGTGGAAGGTCAGTCTTCTCTGATTTTTCTTACTTGGATCCTTCTCTTTTCATGCCTGGCATCTCCAGTCAGGAGGTCCCTGAAAAAACAAATATATTGGTGGAATCCTGCAGTAACGGTTAGCTATTTTCCAGTAACAGTTTCATGACTCATCAGCGTGTCACATTTACCCAAGATGCAATGTCAGAATTTAATTTCCTGGATTTAGGTCTTCCTTACAGGCAAGATTGTAGCAGATGGCAGGATTTAGAAAGTCTTTCACTGAAGGTAATCCAGGCCAGTTTTACTAAGAACTTTCAAACTCCAGCCATAGCTTTTAGATGCTCTTTTTGGATGATAAAGTAACAGTCTTATCTACGTTTGCTTCTTTGTACAATACAGCAAACATCCTTGCTCAAACTGCTGCACAGAGTTTCCAATTACAAGATGAAATAAGATTACTACAGGAAGACAAATCATCTCTCTTAGAGGGAAGGTTTTTTCCTGTATTTCCTCTTTACAGCATAGTAAGTACAACCTTTTATGGAAGTGGAAGTACGTGCTTGTCTCACCACCAACAATAATCCAGGTTTCTTTTCTCTTTGAACCCTTTGCATATATTTTATATACTTGTGGCAGTGATAAAATATACATTGCTACACGTTTTTACATTTACTTATTATGCAGGTTAGACTGCTTCATCTGCGTTTTCTTCAGTATGTATCTTCTTGCAGAACTACTTGAAAACCTGAGCAGTTTCAAGGAGCTTCTGCTAAAACTTGCTCAAGTATCACCTTCTATCTAAATTGGAGTTCCCAACAAACATGCTGTGTTAGGAAATCTGGGGTGACAAAAATCTAGGCTTTCATTGGTGCCAGATTAGGGTCTGGTATTTTAGGATAAATCAGAACTAGAAATGATATTTTTACATCATTAATTAGAGAAGATTTCCCAGATTTCCTGTCTTCTGTACAGCCTGTGTTATGTATGGTAGAATTTTCTTTCGTTATTTCTCTTGACTTTTTGCTACTGAGAGTCTCACATTTACAACTGAATTTAACTAAGAATGCTTGTCATGAAAAATGAAGAAGGAACAGTTTCCTCAGTACTTCCCCTCTTTGTTTATTTAGAACTTCTTCCAAATTTAAACCTTTTCAGCTACTTCTGTTATTTGCAACAGTTTCCTTGTCCTTTGCATACAGTGCATTTATATCTGAACTCTGGCTTTACTTAGGTTCGCTGGGGTGATAAAGGATCCACTGAAGAAGGAGCTAGATTAGAAAAAGCAAAAAATGCTGTGGTGAAACTCCCAGAAGAACCAGAAGAACCTTTTCACCCTAAACCACCTAAACCAAAGCCTACCTCACCAGCCATTCAGGAGAAGTGGTATACGCCAATCAAGGTAATCTTTTTAGTCTTTGTCACAATATAATTTTGTACTAAAGGCTGAATTTTGTCTGCCTTACTAGTCTTACACAGGCTGAACTGTACATTATTTTTCAAGTATTCCCATTCGAGTGTAATGTACTATTCTCAAAGTGAACACCTACTCAGGATGAATAGCAGGAGCAGTTTTTAGCCCCAAATGCAGCACTTCATCATTACTGCCACATTCTGTTTTCCTTCCCTAAAAAAGGGACATATTGTACAGTAAAAGTACTAAAATCTATGGGGGCTTTATTGGCATTTGGTCTATCTCAATCTATATCTAATTAAGCCTAAAACTACACAGTTTGTAGCTGTTATACTAAGTTTTAAACATACATACTCATTACCAACGAAGAAAAGCAAAAAATTATATAAAACAATATAATGCAAAAAGTCTGGCAAACAAGTGAAACATAATAAATGGCATAAAATAAAGACATTTTCCTCTGTGGATGCCATGAGTCATTTGCAAACCCCTAACAAACTCTTCTTTAAAACTGAAGATGGGTCCTTAAATACCTTGCTTTAAATGTGTAAGAGCAGAGAACACACAGGTTTAGCTGTGAGTACGGATACATCTATTCTTTCTTCACAACTGCTTATAAGTCCTTTCTGAGCACCAGGAAGTCCTGAAGACATGTTGTCCACACAGACACACAAACTCTGCAGCCCGTCCGTGTGGAGCAGGATGCTTCTGTCAAGCATCAGAGCTGCTACACAGGTTCTGCAGAGGCAGCTTGAGCTTTCGCAGTGAATCTGCCACATTCGCTGTATGTGGGACTTGCAGCGCAGCACAGATCAGCTGTATACCATGTGCCTCACAGGTCCGAGGCTTCCCGAGAGCGATGAACTTGCTGTATACGTGCTGTAAAACAAATACATTTATGTAAGAGAAATCCCAGATGGATACATGCCAATTCAGTCCTAAATACTGTCAAATAAACATGTTACTTCTAGATCGCTCACAAGTAAACATGGGTTAGGTCACAGCCACTCTGCTGTTAGTGGAGGGGAGGGTGCAGTACCTGGCATTCACTGGTAGGAAAGAGCAGCACCGCAGCTGTGGGGTGTGGGTGACACAGCCCTGGCTCCCCTTGGACAGTAACTTAGCAGGTATGGTGTGCTCTCTGTTGACTGGTTTTATTGTACTGAAGTCCTGTTGCTCTGTTGCCGCAGGGTCGACTCGATGCACTGTGGGCGCTGTTAAGAAGACAGTATGACAGAGTCTCTTTGATGCGACCACAGCAAGGAGATGAGGTTTGTGTGTGGCGCGTGTATCCACTATGGTTGGCAAAAGAGGGGCATGTTACAGCCAGGCTTTAGCAGCTGCTGAACACTGGTAATTCTGTGACCTTAACTAAAGAAAGCACTGCAGCCAAAAGAGTGGCACAACAGGAAAAATGATGTGTTGGGGAAACAAAGTGCATTGAGAGATGCATCACACCAACCCAGAAATGTTGCAGAAACATGGATCTCCTGAAAGGAGAGTGAAGGATTCTGTATTTCATGTGTGTTCAGCTGGAAAACAAAAACACTGCACACACTTCATTCACTGTAAACTCTCTGTAACAGATACCCAAATCTTTCTTACAACCAGCTGTTTGTAAGAGTAGAGTCTGGCAATCAGAATACTAAAACCACATCAAAATTAAGTGACCACCAAAAACTTTCATGCAAGTTGCTTCATGGAGCTTTGCACTTCCATGCCAAAGGCAACTTTCACAGAAAAAAAAAGGTGAGGAAACTTGTTTCTCAGACAATCCTTTCTTCTAGTACACTCATGACCCATGAAAAAGTGGCCTCCACTACAAAGACTGCTCTGATGGTGAAGTACAGTTATTATTTGGACCCTTTAGAGTGAAGCTAGATTGTGTATTTCCAATTGTTATTCATTAAGAAAATATTACTTTAAATCTTAGCATTTATCTCAGGAACTGATTTATCATCAAGGTATTTCAAATCTACTGGGCCCATTCAGCTTCCTGTTTGTGGAACGTCAGAAGAGACACAGGAGCAACCAATTTCCTCTAAATGAGATGGCAACTTTTTCTCTACAAGCTGGCCCCAGATGGGCGTGACAGATCAGATTCTCTCATACCACAAAGCAGTAGTGTGTGAGAACACTAGTTTTACAACATATGCTATAAAGATGACTTAAAAGAATTAGAGGGATTAAAGGGAGGGAGTTACCTTTGAGAGAATGAGAGGTAATCGGTATTTAGATTATTTTCCTGTGATGAAGTTTGGTTACTGTTCTAAAGGAAGAAAAAGTGAGATTTAATTAAGGCAAGGAAAAGTGTTGGAAGAAGCAAAATGACAAAGTGCAATGCTGGAAATAGGGAGCATAGTCAAATACTGGTGTTATCATTGTAGTTACGCTGGCAGGTTATTTACTGTTTGCATGAATGATGCATGTTACATGTAGCAGAATTAACAATAACAAATCTACGTACAAAATATACAGTACAATACAGTTTAACAGGTAAATGAAATGTAAATAGGAACATAGAATAAATGGTGCCTGAAGAGGCTAAAAAATTGCCAGTCAGGCCCTGTTTTGAGGATTTCTGACCATAAAAACAGGTAGTTAATCTAAAAATTGCTTTCCAGGGAAGGCTTTGCTGAGCCACTGTGAGATCAGGCATCTGCCTTCTCTGAACTTGACAGGAAGACATTGACCAACATCTTGGTTTATGAAAAACAGAGAAGTAGCTCACTGATCTTCAGTATCCCCACTGAAAAAAAGGAGTAGAAGTGGTACTGATGAATAAAATCTAAACCAGTGGTCGTTAAGGTGTGACCTGTGACACTGTAGGAGTGCAATTTCTGTCTGGCACAGTATTTTACATCTCAGGTGGAAAAAGATGAAATCTTTTTACTTGTTCATAACTTGCTAGATAGAGATCCCATACTGTACCTCTGTTGGGTTTAAGTCCACGACCAGATGAGCAGTCATGTGTATGTACAGCGAGACACGCATACACATACTTACTTTGGAAGCACTGTTATGGTAAACAGCAGCCACATAGTTGTTTTGTTTTGTCTTCTTTCTTTCATTGTTTAAGAACTTGGTAGCTCCCATTTGTAGAAGAATTCACTGCTGAATTCAAGTCCTTGATCAAGTAATTGAAATTTAGGCATGAAGTATCAAAGCAGAGTGAGTTTCTTCTTCCTTCTCTCTTGCCTCTCCCACCTCTGCCATGTTGCCAGATAATGCCGAGGGTGGCCCAGTTTGAGGGCTGCATGAGGTTGAGCCAAGAAGCTTTGATTGTGGATGGAAGTCCTTTGAGTCATAAATTTTTCAGCTAGCAATCCGTGAGGTTAGGGAAGCTTGTACAGGTGTGAGCTAGCAGGTTGTCGCCGACATCTGTTTAGAGCGGAGGCACAGGTCCTCAGCAGCCTGCAGCGAGGCTGCAGGATTGTCAGCAGATATAGTTAAGAGTGGCAGAACAGTTTTGGTCTCACATTTGCTGCCTGGGGGCTGAAACACTAAAGGTAGAGTGGGGGTGGACACAGCTGCGCTCCCAAACATGCCTCAGGCACAAATAAAGAGATCTAATATAGTTTGACTCTGTTGTGGTGGGGAGATGAGGACAGAAAGCCACTTCAGAGACAACTTAACGCTGCAACATCTGCCGCCAAGTTTCCAGGGAGTGACAGGGGACAGCAGGTACAGATCGAAGTCCCCACATAAACAGCCTCCATTAAGCCATGAACTCTTTTGAAGGGCTCCCATCAAACATAGTGGAGTCCACAGCAGGAGATTTTGTTTTCAAAGCCATGTTTTGTTTTCTGCACTAACAAGATAATTTATAAATGATGCATTACCCTGTGTTCATACTCCTATTTATACTTGCTTTCCTTTTTTTATTAAAGGGGCAAAGAAGAACGAACCCCAGTAGTTTTGGGGTACTTTGATAAACCAGTTAATTGTTCGAGGGTTTTAACTGAGATTATGGTAACCCTCAGTCCACAGCTGAAGTCCTGAAGGTTCAGTCCTGAACCTTCAGTTCAGCTAGGAAGCAGAGCAGAATGTGTGCACCATTGCAGTGGCACTGCGGAGGAACGTCTGCCATTGTTTCCGTACTGGAACTTCTCTTCCAGGGAGTTTGTTACTGCATGACAACAGAACTTGGCACAGGTTCGCAATGCGAGCATTAGGGTCCTGTTCTTTTCTCTAAATCCTTGTGTTTATTTTCTGATCCGTAGTTTAGTGCCTAAAGGTAATCATCAGGGGTTTTCAAATTCTTTATCTGACCTTGTTGCTTTGTGCAATTTGATACTGGATGAGATTCTGATCCTCTGCACTTTTATGCACACAAATGTCTTTTAAGTCCACAAATAGCCTATGGCACTCATATTTAAGATTTTGCTCTATCAGGATCCAAATATGTGTGACTGGTAAAAGGAAAAAAAATCTATAGCTAATTCTAGAAGAATTTCTATAGTCGAACAATAAAATACTTTCATCTTTTTTAATGTTACAAAACAGCCTAATAAAAAGGAAGACACTTCTACTTGTTTTTAAGCCTATTAGCATTCACCTGCTTTAAAGATTCTTTTATAATAATGGCTGCAGAATTAATACAAACATCTGTTTAAACTAATGTTACTTTGCGAACATCTCTGTGTTGTACAAAAGAATTATATTCTGCATTGTAATCTGCTAGCATCACACAGTTTACAGTTAGAAACACGTTGACAACGTTATATTCTCTGAGATGAGGCCCACGGTACCGTTCCCTTTGTGTTTCTTCACTAATTCCTACGCTGGGCAGAAAATAGTAAATCATTAGCTCGGTCTGTCAATTGTGGAGTGGAATAGTAATTGTTAGGAGGCTGAGGCTTTAAGTGCCTTACAACTGAGAGAAAACTCCCTATTTTGAAACAAAGGACTAACTGCAGTGCCTAGGAGTACCCTAGCTGTCAGTTCCCACTGTGCTTTCACAGGGTTCGACGGGCAGTTCGTCACCTATCTTTGCAGCGAAGCTGCCCGACTGCCAGCACTGGTAGTAGCCTAGTGCTTTAGAACTTGCTGAGCAGTATTTGCTTGCCTACAGGGTAATGGGAACAGGAATGAGACTGGGGATAGCAGGATTTTTTGGATTACTCCTATATTCTCTAAAAACAGAACTGTTTGTCCATCTTCTAACCAAGGAGAACCTCATTCAAGAAGATGAAGGTGATTTGGCTTTTTTCAATCACTGCAAATTGTTGAAATATGTAGAGAAATACCAAGTTACAGTTAGAGAAAGATTACTGTGGCTACTTAGAAATACTGCACTTTTTGGTTTACAACCTTAAAAAATGAAACTGCACCTAACAGTAATTCATATTACAATGCAAGCAAGACTCAGTCCACTGGAGCTCCTTGTTCAATGCTAGTATGGTATAGCATGTTTTAGTGGAACATGGAAATTTTTATGCTCAGGAAATTGTTGACTGAGAGTTTTAAAAAGAAACTTCAGTATTACTCATATAACAAAGTTTATATTTATGTTGGATCTTCTAAATTGCTGCAGTGGTAAGAAGATGCAAAACTAGTTACGAAATGTATGAGATCAGAAGGGAGTTAGAGCACCTCTTTTTCTTAAATGTTTTCTGACAAAATATCCTTCTGCCATTTATTCAAGTGGGAGTATGTTTGTATAGACCTGAGAGCTAAACTGGAGCCAAAGTTTTTCTTAAAATTCCAGAACAGACCCATATTACTGTTAAAACTATTAAGTTCACTGTTACAGAAAGTGGAAGAGAACATTTTAAGAGTATTCATGTCAAACTGCACTATTCAGACTGAATTCAGAGGTCAGTCTCCAACATAAAGCATGCCACTGAGCGAAGCACTGAACTAAATTTCAGAAAAACAATTGTGCCTTGGCCTACCTAAAAGAAAAAGTCTTTTTTTTGGAGAGGACACGTGCCCCTTTTGTTAAAATGGGGAGTGATAGCCAAGAGATAAACATGATTATGAGTTATGAACTTACTAGAATTTTCTTGTGCTGAAGACCCAGAAGAATATTCTGCAATTAAAACATCTAGATAATAGTACTTCCTCCAAAAGGATACTCATCATAAATGGGTATCACAGCTCTACTTTGTTAAAACTGGATCGCAGGCTACCATCCAGGAGGGTCCAGCCTGTTTGCCTCTCAGATGCCCCATCCTAGCTAGAGTGGTTTTCTTAACAGTTGGATTTGCTAGCTGTCAATCAATGAAAGCAGTAATAATCATCTTTATTAAAAGATGACGTTGTTCTGGTGTTAGGAGAAACAACGGTCTTTTCCCATCTATGTAGGCAGTCACTTTTGGCACTCCCTCCCTTTGTGCAGATGAGTGCTGTTGCTCTTTTTAAAATGAGCCTTCAGAATTCATTAATGTGAGTATGAACACTTGTATGAATGAAATAGTAGAAAGAAATAAATCTACTTGTCAGTTTTAAGGTCATGACATTTTTACCGATTTGACCAGTATTCCCACAGAGCAAAATGGGGAAAGCGGCTCTGACAGACCCTGTGTGGGTCCTTGGAGGCAGTACTGTGCTGATGAGCACGCTGCTCCTCCTGTGTTGTTACCACTGCTGTTAGACAACAGCAGGCTGTATGGTTGGGTGATGGTCCTGAAGGAAGTACTGTCATGCCAGCATAGGAGGTACTTTTTGGGAAGTCATGATATACTTTAATAGAGAATTTTTAAAAGCTGAGCTGCCACCAGAGTGTGCAGCCAGAAGAATTCCTGCTGTCTTTATTAGTGTACAAAGAGCTAGCTGAAAGATGAGTGCTTTAGGCCTCCTAAAATGCAACAAATACACCATACCGGGCAGTGTGGTAACTTAAGCTGTGCTGGCAGCACGGATAATGCCTATTAAGAAAGGAAAAGTCCATCTTTTTGGGAGGAGTATCAATTTGCTACAGCTGTCAAACACCTTCTCTGCCACTCTAAAGAGCATTACAATTCTTTTCCCCCTCCAAGCTGTACTAAAAAGAAAACATTTCATTTGGCAGTGCAGTTTTTGTTAATAACGGTTTGTTTCACTGGGCATGATTCAAATGGGAAAACACAAATTTGTTTTCTTAATTCCTCAAAACATCTTTTTAATGGAGTGGATTGCAGTAAAACCAGTTATATTTAGTCACTACCTGGCTTCCAGTGAAGAGAGGGCAGTATGTATCTAACCCAGCCCAGTCATAACACACAGCTCCCAGCTTGGGCATGGCCCTTCTGTAGTTTATGTTAATGCCGAGTATCTCATTAGTCCGGCTTACAGAGCGGCGGGCTAACTTCAAGAAGCAGCAAGAAGAAAGCTGGCAGGTTCATTTGGTCGCTACTCCCCAGAAGAGACGTGACAGCTTTAACTGTCTTGGGTGTCCAGATTTATGAACTAGTCCTACGCTCCTAACCAGATTAGTTCCTTTTCCATTAACTGCTGAAAGTAGGGCAGCTGTCCGAGCGGCTGGTTGTAAATTCGATAATGTCTGCTGTGTTAATCTGTAGTCTTTTCAGATGAAGAAGGCAGCAGATAACAGGATTAAAGTTTCACGACCCAGGGTTTTCACAGCCTGAGACGCAGGCGTAGAGGGATAGAGAATGACTTCTGTCATTAATCTTAATTGATTGCCAAGAGGTTCTAATCTGGGTTATTAATTAGGAAGGTCCTTAACACACTGTCTACATATCAACATCAGATGCTCTTTTGGGACTTTTGGGACATATGGCCTATCTTATATTTACATTCACACAATTTACACATACATACATTTCTGTATAAAGAAATTCTTATATGTATATATGCATACAAATAGCTGTAGAAGCATTTGCACAGAGGCATCACACTGGCAAAATGTGATGAAAATGAAAAAAACACTTTGCACAAAGGTTCAATTTCTACACACTAAACATGTATACCTCTATGTTGATATGTATATTAATCCATTTTGATTATATATGCCATTTATCTAGATTCTCTTTCAAATGGAAATCTTTGATTTGCAGATTTAAGTCATGTTTAACTAAAGTGCAGCACATGTCTCTGTGTGCCTCTGGCCATTCAGACACATACATATTGCAAACAAACATTACCATTTTTATCTTTTACAGTTCTGATGAGTTAATGTTTAGGCCTTCACTTTTCCCTGTTCTTATTTTTAAACAAGTTACAGTTGGACAGCCAGAATGGAGAGTTGCAACTATCCATAGCTGCAGCTACGTAACTACGTGATAAATCTCAGTAATACTGCTTCAGCATTTACCAAAACACTGTTTGCAGGAGAAAATATTAAATTATGATTTGAGCGTATAAACTAGGCAAGGAAAGAAAACACCGTGACAGAGTCCTGGCATTTGAATTTTGTGCAGATTCGAACTGCGCTACAAATTTCTCCAGTCTTTCCTTTCTTTACAGAAGTTTATTTACATGATTAATCCCATGTATGGAAATGGCTGGGGCTGAGGAGGCCTTTTGTTTCAAGTCCTCTGTGAGTAACAGTGGAAGATTCCTGTTTCTTGCGAAGCGTGCTACACTGTGCCATGTCCTGCTTTCCAAAGCAAAATGTAAACATTATAAGGCAGCAACCATTTAAATTACTTGGGGGCTGAAAAGTCTGCGCTTAAAGTGATCACAACAAGTAAGAATGGTTTGAGATACTTCAGACTAGAGAAGAAGAGTGTAGCTGCTGGTTTTTAGGAAGAGAAAAAAAAGGCCTATAATCAGAGAGGACTTACTGACAAACGAGTCCAAGAATTTCCCATTTTTTCCTGGGAGATGGAGATCAATCACTTGGCTCACCTAAAACTGGACTGCAAAGCAGCTGTAGTGCTGTAGGGATCTCTATCAGTGGAGAAGCACAAGAAACAATCTGAAAGCTCTTTTATCATGTCCTGCTTGGGTGTTGTGTTGCCTCTTGAAATTGTTATGCACAACTCTTGCTCATTTCCTGCAGTAAATTGCATTCAGTCTTTCCTAAGTAGTGATGTGTCAACTATTGCACCACCACACAGGGGCATCCCACAAAAGCACCCACCTACCAAAGGCTGGCTGTGGTTTTCTGCTTCAACTTGGATTTCATAGGAATTAACTGCTGGCCAATTTCAGAGTACTTTGGCTCTTAAAAAGGAATTCATTTTAGGTCATTGCTAAGGTATTTCTCTATCAGAGTCCCATCTGTGGATGACTTACAGCTTATGTCCTACATCGTCTTACTCTTGCAGCATGTTCACCTCTAGCAGCCTGTATAGCTTCACTTGGACTACTGGGCTATGTGGCTATTAGTAAAGTCCTGCCTTGTATCAGTCATTCAGCAGCCACTTGAATCAGTCGGTAATTTTTTACTTTGCATCCGAGATGCTTCTGCTGAGAAGGAACAGCGTAGACATCCCAAGAAGGTGTCTTACTGATTTCGCAGATAATCCATTGTTGTAATGTCTCAGGAGTTCTATCACTGAGTCGGGAATGCCTCCATGTTGGCACATTCAAGAAGAGGTCAGAACTTGATTTCAGACAATGGCATCGTTTCTTCCACCTCATCACAAATTTGAAGTCCAAGGACAAAATGACTTTAATGACCATGTTTCCTTGACATAGCATGTGCCTGCCTTTTCCCTATGAGTCACAGATAAAGAAGAGGAACTAAAATAATTTGAAGTCACGTTGTAGGCCACAAACACCAGGAGTGGATGAGAAGTGCTCAAACTGTTCACGCAGAATCAGCAAAGAATTTCCTTTAGCTGTGTATCCATAACCCTGTGAGTTTGCTTTTTGACAACATTTAAATGAAAAGATTTTATTTGGAGCAAAAATAATGCAATAGTCATTTAAGTTCCCAAAGTTTGTTAGGAATGGTATGGTTTATCAGAGATGGGATCCTCCATAGCTATGGAAGTGAAAGGTCCCAGCATTCTTCAGCAGTGATCTGGCATGTTTTAAACTGTGATTTCACTGCCATTTAGAGGAGATCAGTACTTTATATAAACAGAAATGAGTGATGATGGAAATCAGCTGACCAGGAACTAGAGAGGCTCTGGGATGGGAAACTTGGTGACAGAATGAGGTGAAAAGAAATAGGCCAGTTTTCCTTCGACTTTACTGGGGTCTTATTCTCTAACCAACAGGAAAGGCTTGTGAAAGCATCTTGAAAAGACTATTTTTAGAAAGTGAGAGTTTATGTATCACCTAGAAGGTGTTAGTGTCACTTGCAGGTAGCTCTGGCAGCCCAGACCTCAGGAAGGCTTACTCACTTAGGATGAGTTTATTATAAGCTTGACTGAGTTCAGAGTATGCTCAAATATGCCCACCCAGATAGTCATTGTACCGATACAAGAGTCTCTAAAGTCTGAAAGCAGTTGCACGTGTTAATAATTTCATGCATGCAAATTTTCTCATTAGCTTTAATACATTATCAAAAAGAAGGTGGGGTGAGGGAGCTGTTCCATTAGCTTGACATTGATTGCATAGCTCTTGCGGAATCAAGGAATGAACAAGAAGATAAAAAGTTGGGACGGACTACAGGACACATGCTGCTGAATGTGACAACTGTATGTTAGAGGCGGACAGTGGGGAGAAAAAGAAGAAAAATGATAAAAAATTATATTTATTCCTTCTGATCTTTTTACTGTATTCCCATAATTCAAGATTATTTTTGTTCTGAAATCAATTTTTGCATGTCTAAGTCCATTATGAACTACAGATCCATAAAGAATTAACAAAAAGACCTATATCACTAAGCCATTTCTGAACAACTCAGCTGCAATATCTTTATGGAGTGCCTTCAAGTAACATACGCGTCTCATCTTCATCTGTTTGTATGCTTTGTGTAAAGGGGAAATTGCTACCTAGTAAAAGAAGTGACTGTGCCATACATTGCCAAAGCCCATTATACTTTAAGGTTCAGGCTGACATCCATCCATAAATTAGAATGTCTCAATACATTTGAGTTTTGTCCCTCAACAGTGTGACATAATGGCACGCCCTCAGCCTTAACATTTAATTTTAATATTGAATGTGCTGCTTTTTGATGGCTTGTGTCACAGCCTTCATGTAATTTAAATACAGTCTTAAAAAAGTTAATTCAATTACAAGTAATGGAGTTATTAATGCTGCTTCGTGTCACTAAGTATATATGGATGCATATGATTCTGCTCCTTTCAAGTCACTCTGAAATGAATTTTGCAACTTCTGATAACTGTGGTAGACAAATGATAAATGAAAATCAATCACTTCAGTTTCAGTGGGCTAAGCTCACTGTCTTCCTTCAGCAGCCTCTGTCGGACAGTTACCAGATGATAAGTAACAGTTTCACTGACCTATAGCCTTTGAATGTTTAACATAACCCTCTAAGGACAGCCCTTCAACTGCCATTGCATTGCTTGTACTCTAGGGCTCAGGATTTCTCATTCATAGATAAAGATTACTTTCTTTTCAATACACATTTCTACCTGTAGTTTTCTCCCACAGTGTTGCTCTGTCTTTATTACTTAGTTTAGCAATCCAAACCCTGCAACTTAAATCAGTTTGATCACATTGAAAAGGATTAGATTTTCTTGGAATTCATTATCACTTTTTTCCACTGGAAACAACAGAAATTCTTTAATGGTCTGAAATATAAATTTCCTTACTGGATACAAAATATTACTGTCTGATCAGAGAGGGTAAATGCAGGTAGAAAGTGCACAGTAGCTAGTACCGCATTTTATATCTTTCTGTGCTGCAGTAGATGGATGATATTTTATTTTACGTTATAGTACAACATAAAACCTGCTAAAATTTGGAATGGTTGTAAAATGATGGACAGGTATCTTTAGGAAGTAGAGTATGATCCCAGAAGAAAGTTGCTTATTTAAGTCTGAGAATTTTCAGAAGAGCCTGAGGGCTCTTAGGATGTTACTCAGTGCTGTGGAAGGACTTTTCCAGCAAACCCAAGCACACCCCAGTGTTACAAACTGTAACAGGTCTCTAAATCATATAGAAATCCTGTGTATTGCCACTAGAGAACAACTGCTCACCCCAAGAGAGAGATGTTGTGTTTTCGGGCGCATCCTTATGGCAGGGCTGCTTCCTTCTCTCTTGCAGTGCTGCCCTGTTGCCCTGTTCATTGCTGTGTTCCTCAGCTAGCATGGACTGTCCTGGTTTAGCCAGGATAGGGTTAAGTTTCCCCAGCGGTGGGGGGAAAGCTCTAGCCGGGTTATTCATATATCATGCTGACGTCACATCCTGGTGCGAGCTCGGGGAAGAATCGGTGATCGCGTGAGGTTGGCGCAGCCGGTTCTCTCACTGCTGTATCGGTATATACTTTGCTCTGTTCATTGTTATCACTGTTATTCTTATTGTTATTGTTTGTTGTGTTGCTGTTGCTCTGTTGTATTAAACCTTTCCTTATCTCAGTCTCGGGGCTTTGTATTTCACTCCCTTTGTGGGGGAGGGGCAGCGGCCGTGTGGTCTCAGACCCCGGCAGGGGCTAAACCACCACAGGACTGTTCCATTGGCCCTCACCGCTGGAGAGCTCTGAGTGGCTATCTTAAACCTAGAGTATCTTATCACAGTTGAGCCACAACTTGTTGCAGGTCATTTATTTCATTTAATTAATAAAATAATAACATCTACAGACAAAGGCTTCTCCCCGCTAATAGTCAGTTTGAGTCTCAGGCAGTTGATGGGAATGACCTTTTGTTTGTGCAGTCATTTTCATAATGATATTCGGGGTCAGGCCTGACAACCAATCTGCCATGCATTAGTAGTAGACATCGGTTCCCTTTGGTAATACGACATAGATGTACCCTGAGCAGATGGTCAGAGATCATAGGTGGCTAATGAACTTGACGGGGTATTTTATTAAGATTATGATGGCAACTAAGAAAGATTTTTCCCTCTGGTAGCAACACTGGTAACAGAAAGAAAAGAAAGCCGTGTAAAGGAATAGGAGAATATAATGGACTACGTTTCTGTTGGATCTAGGATTCTGTGGATTCTAGACCTAGTTTCTCAAATCTCATTGCTTTAAAAGTGCGGTGGTATACACTGTCTTGCGGTCAGCAGAGTAAAAGAAATGGTTAATGGATGTAGGTACTAACTGGAGAGAAAGTGGCATGATATTGCCTCCTTCGTGGTATTTTTGCTCTTGACTTTGCCCCTTTGAACGAATTAGCCAGGCGAGGTATTTTAAAGGTAGTTACCATCCTTCCCGTTCCGGTGACGAGAAACAGAGAGAAAAAAATTTAAAAAAGAGCAAATTTCAGTAAGTTTAGCCTTGCAAACACATATCAAGGACTTGTGTATATAGGTGGCTCTTCATACCTACCTGCCTGTTGTGGATTTGCATCCCTTGAATCTTAGCGAGCAGAGCTCAGAGTCATACGTTTTTCCTTGGAAGTCCTTCCTGATTGTAGCATTTGCTTTTTTGGTGCACAGGCATTTAAAAGTTTTGAGACCTACCAAACTGAAATCCAATTTATCCTCTCTTTTCTCCCTCCAAATTGATCGTATGCCTTCATGTCCAACTTTCCCCATAAAGTTTTGGGCTGGTCTCTGTGTCCTAACCCTGGGGGTATCAAGGCCAATTGCATCTGCTTAGCACTGCTCCTAGTCAGAGCCAAATCAATAAACAGCACAAAGCCATCGAGCCTGGAATAGCGCTTTATACTACTGTATGTTTTAAATTCCTGCCAAGTATAACATATTCTTACTGAATGAGAGCCGGTTTCTCTGTGCTAGGTAAACATTACAGCTGTGGCTCAAATTGCAAATGAAATTCTACGTTGTGACTTTTAAAGGTTTGAGTGGTCTGGGTCACAAGTATTTTAGAAGCCCCTTCATTTCACAGAATCACAGAATCGTCTAGGTTGGAAAAGACCTTGAAGATCATCCAGTCCAACCATTAACCTAACATTGACAGCTCCCAACTACACCATATCCCTCAGTGCTAAGTCGACCTGACTCTTAAACACCTCCAGGGATGGGGACTCCACCACCTCCCTGGGCAGCCCATTCCAATGCCTAACAACCTGTTCTGTAAAAAAATGCTTCCTAATATCTAATCATTTCCTGGCATATGACTCTAGCTGAGCTTATCCAGCCCGTTCACACTCAGCCTGCGTGGAGTGATGCTATCTGGGGATTAACTTGCACAGCCGATCCCGAGCTATGCATTTGCCTCCCATTTCAGATCACTAGAACATACATCTAATGGTTTTCAGTAGGGACTGCAAAATTTCTTCCAAGGGCTTGTCTGAGGAGTAGTAGATATAACTGGTCTTCAGCTGAAATAATTATTCATTATACCTGATTTATAAGGAGGTTCCATGTTAATACTCAACCTTCTGGCTAACTGTGTCTGCTGCTGACTTAGATGTGTGATTGCCAATGCTGTGCTTATGCTCAATGGTGACAAGGGTTTGGTAGCAACTTGTGAATGTAGCACTGAAAAATACCTTTGATTTAGGCCATCCAGAAATTTGCTTTTAATATATTTCGGTAGTCCAAAAGAATGTAAATTGAAAGAACTCTTCCTGTTCCTTTAAATTTATATTTCCTATGTTGATGGTAATTAAAGCCCTTTTCTTAAAAGTCAGCCACATGCTCAGTTGGCACTCTGTGAATACTCTCTTAGGCAGGTTCGGTACATGTTTTATGTCAGTCTTTCCTGATTTATAAACCTATAAATGCTCTGCCTAGAGAAAGAAAAGTAATATTAGGCTTTGGTTCAAGAAGAAATCAGGAGAAAACCAGTATACCTTATCAGTACAGCAGGGAAGTTTTGTTGATGAGAGTATGCTTTACCATCACATGTTTTCATGAAGGTAGAAGTACAGAAATTTGCCCCAAATGTGTATCTCTGGTCTGGTCACAGTCAGGTGCTCCTTACTGGAGTTTCAGGCAGGAAAAGAAAACTGCCTCCCTGGAGCGAGGGCTGCAGGACCAGGCCTCTCAACAGCCTCGGTAAACTCTGCTGCCATACCTGAGATGGTGACTACCATACCGCCGAGATGGTTACAATGCATAGAACGCCTGTGAGCTCTTTTCTCTAGAGTACTACAGTACTTGAGTTTTTAAAAATGTTACACCTATTTACATTGTACATCTGAATTTTTAAGAAGAAATGCTAAGGAAGGCGGTTATTATTAAGCAGGAACATGAGGATGTGAACTGTTAGCACACACCATAAAGCATACGACAGCAGCACTGATCACCCTCTAACCTGCTCCATTCATTGAACTTGCTGTCACTTGATGCTGCAGCCGCCTCTGGCACCATCTCCACTGTTCCCGATGAAGACCAGCATGCAAGGGCCCTGGTGCCTCCTCAGAAGCAACTGCAGTGGCTCTCTCCAGGAGATGCTCCTAGCTGGGCTGAATCCCCATTGCTACTGAGAGCACAAGGACAACTCAGAGCAGCAAAGGGACTGCCCACTCTCCTCTCCTTTCCTACCAAGGACAGTGGGGGCTTTTACTGACTGACACACAAATGTTTTCCATCTGACACCTCTCAGAGTCTGCTTCCCAGGCTACTGTCTCCTCCAAGATCAGAACAGAGATATAAATGCTGCTGACTGGAGTGGAGGTAGAAAAGACACTTCAATAAAAACAGGAGGAAGATACAAGAGAAACAAAGCATGACTTTCAGCTGGCTCATTTTTGATTTCCACTCAGCACTTCCCAGCAACTGGGCCACTACCACACATACAAGTTGCAGGTTCACTAAATGCAACATGTCTCCTCTGGGTAAAGCAGCAGGGCTTTCCCCAAGTGGCAGTAGTGGTAATTAAGACACAAGAGCTAGGGCAGCAGGTTTCTAAGGTTTACAGTGTCTGAGGAGGACGATGCAATAACAAATGAAGCCAGTAATAGCATCTGACGTTTCTGTAGAGGTGATGTGAGCACCAAGTAATGAAGGCAAAGCCACCTGCGGGATGGGGGAAGAAGAGATGCCTCTAGTGAGCTCTGAAAAAGAGCTAGGAACAGAAGGCTACTGTACAGGTAAAAGAGTTCATATTCCATTTTTAGTGGATTAAAATGAGAGTGTTAAACTGTAAAAGAAGAGACAAGGACATTTGGTGCAAAAGAAGTGCAACATAAATCAGTCTGCTCCCATAGCTCTGTCGAGTGCAGGTAAATGTCACTCTAAGTAAAACCCCACTGGTATTATTCTCCATTCCTAGGGATCTTACTGCAATACCAGGGTCAACTAGTCACTAGAAAACAGAAGCAGGTATCATTTTTAAATGTTGAGATTTCTTCTACGTGATAACAACACACATGTGCAATAGCACACTGGTAAGTCTTGTGGAAGTGCTTAATCAATACATTCTTGTATGTCATGGAGCTTAAAGCACAGAGATTTTACCTTGTATACAACACAAAAATCAAGAAAATAAGATCTTATGCCAGACTTGACTGACCTATATAAAATCACATGTATTTATCAAAGATGTGCACTGCTTAGTGTTAGAATAGCATGCCATGAAAGGCTTTATTCTTAAGATGGCTCTGGTTTTATTAGTATCAGCTTTACCTATTATATTAGACCTAAGCCACGTATCTTCAAGCCTCCTTGGAGACAAGAGGGTGGCAATATCGGTCAGCCCACTTGGGAGAGGGGCAGCTGCTGGGGCTGACCACAGCCCTTGTCAGCACTAACGACCTGCAGTTGACACTTCATCCCAGCTGCCCTCCTTCAGCGTACAAGTATTGCATTGGAATAATTACCGCACGTCATCCCTGTTTCACACACATTCTCCTCTTGGTCAGCCCAGACACACAAGTAACTCGTGACTGGATGCTAAACTAATGCTGACTGTCTCTCTTTGTGTCTGGGCTGCTGTGCATGTGTGTGATAGACATGCACACATTTCGTCTTTGCACGCACACCTTCAGTGCTCGGGTAGTGTCAGTGGTAAGGTCCGTCAGTGGTAAAGTCCATCAGTGGGAGTCAGACTGCCCCTCTGTCCTTCCTGAACCCTGTCAGATGTAAATCAACAACGTGTGGCATGTCTAGCCTCCCGCAGAGCCTCAGTAGCAGGGTGGGCTGCTTTTATCAGCTGTACCATGCTTCACAGCTCTACTCCCCTCCTGACTGTGGGTCTCAAGAACACAGAGAAACTTCTTAATATCTCTGTACCCAGTTCTCTCTGTCTCTTTGGATTTGTGGGTCCTATGCCCAGGACATCTTGATTCTGAGAGCTCCGCGGGTGCTACGTGATCTGTCACTGGTTGCCTCCCTGCCACAGCTCACTCTTTCCTAAGCAGTGGATGTTCTTAGCATGCACATACTCTTCACTGAATTGTGAGATAACTTTCAACATCATTTCAATGGAGGACTGTTTTGCAGTTTGCAATAGATGGCATGTATCTTCACAGTTCAGTTTCTCCATCCCTCCTTTTACTCTTTTGGTGTTAAGACTCTGGGACCAGGCACATCTTTGTGTGGATTACATCCTGTGGTACTGACAGGTCACCCATATGGGCAGGAGGACACTCAAGGTAGGACAGGTGTGGCCAGTGTTCCTCCTTCATCTCTGCAATGTTATACGAAGCAACCCAACAGCTATGAATGAAATTTTTTCTTTGGTTGCTGGACCAGCTGCAAGACCTGTATTGAAGAGGTGAACAGATAGGAAAAAATCAAGTCCAATAAAAAGTGCTGTCCTGGCTGGCCCCTGCAGAGACTTGAGCTTAGACTGGCTTGGCTGATGAATCCCTAGGGAGATAGTGTGCTTCCTCTTTGCCCCTCCAAAAGGGCAGCCTGGGGCAGGGACACAGGCCAACTACCTCAGTTCTGTGGTCCAAACCCTGCCTCTGCCGAACAAACTTCACTCTCCCACTGGCTGTGTTAAATGCAGACCCCTTCCAAATGATTGTAAAGTCACCAGAAAACCAAGAAAAATGTTGAGAGAAATTACTGATAACCTGTGTTTTTCAGTACACACTTGTATACAGTATTTTCTGTGCTTTCATCAAATGTTGCTTTCACTGGAGATCACCTGAAAAAGCTAGTTTGGCAGTAATGAAATGACTGGTAACAGCGACAGGAAATAGCGCTCTGTGTTCACTACAACTTTTGGTTTAGGATGTCTCTCCCCAGTTGTGGTTCACCATCTGTTCTGCAGAGCCTGCAGTAAGAGACACCTCCCTGAGTAACCTAACGCTAGTGACACTATTACTACAGAACCTGTATATGCAGTAGTGAAAGCAGCAGGAGAAATTTCTATTTTTCTATTCACAGCAGATTATATTATATGCATTAGGATGACTTAACCTTCTCAGACTTCTAGTAAAATAATGCTGGCTGCTGAGAGAGGAATTGCTGAATTTCCTTTTGGCACAAACGGATACAGATCTGTTTATATCAGTGGTAAGTTTAGTCATATGCGTTTTAAGTTTTTGAGGCTGATATTTTCAGACGTGCTACTCCAATCTATTTTAAGGGTTCTTCATGCTGTAAGTTTGTGAAGAGCCTGCATTAGAGTTTTAAAGCACTGCTTTGGGAAGCTATTATCAGTAGGTATTAATTATTGAACACTATACCTTCTGGAAAAGTTGTTTCATCACTGGAAAGTGACCTTGTTAGAAGAGGCAGAGGGAAAGAGAGACGTATAGTGCCTCCTGAGATCAAGTGGAATGATGCGTATCAAGAGAAGACACTAAAGATTTATTGTCTGTGGCAAAAGAAACACAGATCTCTGCTTGTGCAGTAAGTGTTTTTGACATCGTACACTGTAAAGAATGATTGGATACTGTAGGTTAAAAAGTGTCTCACTGAAGGAAAATAATAGACATTTTCACAGTGCTGTTTATATTAAGAGGTCTGACTGCGTGGCTGTGTAGCCTAGGTGGTCCTGAGAATTTGATGGTATCTGAGTTAAGCCAATTTTGTGTTAAAAGGCAGCTGAATAATCCTAAGAGAAGATACTGAGAATTTATCAAAGTAAAAGGAAATGTAATTTAAGAGAAAAATCTGTCGGGGTTTTTTGTTTTGCCTTTTTCAGTGAGGTTTATAGTTAGTGAACAAAAAAACATTACTGTAGCCTTTCACAGCTGCTGTTAGAAAAGACACTAGGAAAGTTTAAGTGACTGCATTGCTCACATAGCACAAACTGTACTGCTGTGATGCTCTGAGGTATTGCATTTGTGACATTCTCTGGTTCACAACAAACTGCTGCTATCTTTGCAGCTACTGTTTAACATTTATTGAAAGAAGATTCCTTTTGACCTTGGTGATTGCTGGTATAAGTTCTTACTGCATGACATCCACACCACTGGAGAGGTTCAACATCAGCATTGTTTGGAAGCCTTGCATGGAAATTTCATTTATTAACCTCACCCTGGCCTTTCCCCTGGAATTCTCTTTTTCACAGCTGTTTGTGCAGCACTATGCTTGTCTTCCAGTAATACTGCTGTTTAGATTTTCCCATTGCTCAGTCAGCTTGAATTGTTTAAAAGAACCAAGATAAATAGGAATTCAGTTTAAAATAAAAGCTAGGGAAAAGCAATGACTCAAACTCATCTCTCACTTTTATAAATGCCTCTGTTAGATTGGAGAGCAAGGCATTGTGGCCAGAGAGCTTTTAGATAAATCATAATTAGATACACGTGCAAATACATCAGCTAGGCCTAGGCGCACAATTAGGCACCTAATTATGTTGAAAATGCAATTGCACACTTAGCTAAAATGACCACGCTTCCTCTGAAGCTGCTGTCCGGTTGTTTCTGTCCCGTCATCCAGCGAGGCTCTGGGACGGCACCTGCTGAAAATGCCCCCGTGAGCGGAGGTGTTGTAAGCAGGCTGAGCGCTTGCCGTCCCACTCTTTGTTCAACACCAGGCATTTTGCAGCAGGACCGGCTGCTGGGGCAAGGTTTCCAAGACAGGTTTCTGCTGCAGTCTGCCCAAGCACATCCCGCACTTCGGCCTGGTTTTGCTGCCGAGATGGAGGTGACGGTGCTGTGCAGTGATGGAGGGGACAGGCTGCAGCACGGATGTGCTGACCGTCAGTCAGTTGGGAACGAGCCTGGAACATTTTACAGCAAAGTAGAGGTTTCACAGATGTCACATTGCCTGTAAGTGTCGTGGAAGAAGTGGTCAGGGAGAAAAAGAAGATGTTGTGGTGTTTCCTTGGGAGGACAAGCTGTAGCACAGGCAGCTCCCTGAGGACACACTCGGTATCCATGCTGATGTGCTCTCAAGGTATCAGTCCGTAGGGAACCAGGCTGCACTGAGTTGAGTTCTTGTGGAACTGCTTGTTTTTGAGGAAATGAATGTGGAGTCATCAGAGGGTACGGTAAGAGACGAGGAACTGGTAGTTCCCAGCATCTCTGGCATCGGGCCATCCTTGGCTTTTATTTAGCTTTTTTTTTTTCCCTCTTTCTGCTGCGGCTTCCTTTTCTTTCTTTCAACAAGGAAAAGAGGGGGAAAAACCCAGCCAACTGTGATTTGTGATTCAGCTGACAGACAGTGTGTGATTGAAACTGCAGCTAGGTTGATTCCAAAGAAAAAAAATGCAGTTTAAAATAACATTGTCACTCTTCAGGGACAGCATTTTCTTTATGGAAATGTCTTATCTGAGAATGATGTCAATGTCATGATCCACTCAGCGCCTAATTGTTCAAGCCCCTACTTTGTCTGAAATGACTTCTCACTGGAAAAGATCAGGGGCAAGAATTAGCATTTTCAAAGTAACAATGTATGAACTGGAAGGTGAAGCTGAAAAGTTGGGGGAACAGCTTTAGCCTTTTCCGTTAATATCGCATAGCTGATATGCAATTGTTCGGCTTCATTTCTATTAAAAGTTTTCAACCTGGATTTTAAAACCTGAGCCGAGGGCAACTGAGTGAGGTGCCTGACTCTCAGATCAGGAAAACTGAATTGCATTTATCATGTGCCTGTTCAACTTCAACATGCTATGGCCCATTTTCTTTATTCTTAGCCTTTTCATGACTTTAATAAAAACATCATGGCTTCACAGTAAGTGCTTCAGAAGTCCCTCACAAGTACAGCATTACAGCAGTGTATTAATGCCATGATCTCCAGAGGTGTGTGCAGAATGGCAAGAGCCCCTTCTGCATGGTATGAAAGGGATAACTAAGGCATAGTTTTAAGAACCAGGAAAGCAGGAAACATAGCATGTCTACCTGGCAGCTGAGAGCGATAGCCAGCCAAGCACTAGTTTACAACCCTGCTGGAGACAAAGATCACCACGGAAGAGCAGGAGCTTTAAAATAGCTTTTGAGCCAATAATGCAAAAAGCCCTAGGTAAGCAACAGCAATTAATTTCGCCTGGTAAAAGGACAGCAAGATGACCAGAATTGCAAAGTCACGCATTCACTGAATGATCTTAAAAGTTCAGAAGGGAAAAAGCTAGATACTTATAAAGCTGAATATTTATATGTACATACGTGTGCACACACAAACCCATGCTTGCCTTTAAGGAAAGGAAAAGAGCGACTGCATGCGCAGAGCTTGGAGGTCTGTCCCCAGCAGGGCCCCAGAGCCGGGCCAGGAGCAGGGAACACTGAAGTGGCAGAGTCAAAGACATGAAAGATTTTGCCAGCAGTGGTGGATATGCTTAATGTGTTTAAGAGCTTAACGGCCTATTGAAATTAAACTGCAAATATATGGTGCCAAAGTCTTCTGTCTGCCAACAGTCCTGTGAACTGCCTTTCCAAGCTACCAGTTTGCTTGCCTTCCCTGGTATTCACCAAAGTACAAACCTGCCCTGTAGTTCCCTGACCAAAAAATGTTAACCTTGCCATTTACCAGGGACCATATGTTGAGGGAGATGGGTTTATGTGAGGATGGTTTTGCCTGTGTTTAGATATATATCTTCCCCCCCCCCCCTTTCTAATCCTTGAAATGCAATACTGTAAAATTCAGAACTTTTTTCTCCTACTGCAGCATTTTTTTTAATGTTCAGGTGATATTTTTTAATGATTGTAATATGAGTAGTTATTCTTGCATAGTGCTCAATTTATTAAGCATCCTGAATAAGAAAGAACTAGCCCTTAAAATTAAGCAGTCGCTTCTCCTTTTTAACACTATGTTAATTTCTCTGAAGCAGTATCTGGAATTGAAAACTTCATGTTAAAAAAGTCTGAGAATAAGACTTATTTCAGAGAACTTACTAGCCAAGGAGGGAAGATATGTTCTCCCCCCGTCCTTTTTTTTAAAAAACACTATAAAATCATAGAACTACTTTATAAAATTACTGTTGTTTTTACTTTAAAAATTCATATAATTTGTACAAGCTGAGGTTCTACTCAAAAAAACTTTGTCTCCTTCAGGGTATCTTAATAAGGTTGATTCGAACATGGGAAAAAAGGATTTCTACATAGATTCTGGAAAAGAGGTTGCCTTGGCCTCATTTTTATTCATTACCACCACACTTGCAATGATTGGGCCATCCATCTGATAAGAGTTTGCATTTCATTCTTGTGTTCACAACCAGTACTAAATGCTAAGGAAAGCCATTATTCTGCTTGGGAAAAAATCCAGTGTTTGACATTTTCCCAATTTCTTGCCTACATTTCCAAAGAATGTGTCCATGTTCCAAGACCGCACCAAAAATCGTAACAGTTCTTCTGGTTCTCATTAGCACTAGAGTTAGGAATTATAACTGTGTTTGAGAAAGTCAGTTTTTCTGCACTTTGATCCAGATTTTGTAGGTGTAAGCACAGGGTTAACTGAATTAGAGAAGCACCTGGACCTTTAAGTGCTGGTCAGAAATAAATACTTAAACTTTTGTTGACTTGAGAGAAAAATGGTAGGACTTGCAGTAAAATACTTGTCCTGCATTTGATCCCACAACTAGCTAAGTAGTGCTCTTCGGTATGTGCACCACAGTACCTGTGCCTCCTGACACTGGTGGCTGGCTGCAGGGGAGTAGGCATCTAGGAGACTTGCTGATGCTCAGCAGAGCTGGAATTCGTCCCATCAGTGGTCTGCCAGCACTGTGGCATGCCCTGCCCCAGAAGGCTTGAGGGAGAGCAGCACTGTGTGGTCCAACAAGTTTGGGATTCCTTTGGCATGTGTCTGTAGCTTGGCACCCAGTTGCCAATCTAGGTGCAAATGGGGTGTCACTTTGCGCTTCCCTGCTGGTGGGCTGAGCGAGCCAGAGGATTAAAAACATCCCGCTTGAATGTCTGAGCTAACAAGCATGTAAGTTCTCAGTAGCAGCTCTGAAGTTCTGCTTGCACGCAGCTGCTTAACACACTGCATCTCTTCAAGCCTCTCCAAGGCTATTTTGGTTAGGTGCTTGTTGACAGTCCCACATGCTGCCATGCTGTGTGAGCTCCTGCTGTGGTTAGAACACTGTATTAAACAACGACAAGCTCATGTCCATTTTTGAGGTAATGTGCCAATACAGCTGGCTGCTTAATCCCTTACAGAATTCATGCATATAGTACAGGACCTATTACCTGCTCTTCTTTTTGTATTTCTCTCAAACAAAAGCTGGCCTCTTCCTCCCCCTGCCCTTTTACATGTTCCCAGCCTCAGAGCAGCCAGTTCCCAGGAGGCAGAAGTGCATGAGAAAGGAGGAGCAGCTTTTTGCAGACCTTACCTTTGTGTGCCTCAGGAGGGGACACAGGACCCCTGCCTTGGAAGCACAGTTACCACAGGTGGTGACACCCCACTGTGACTGCATTGTGCCAAAGGGGGCTAAAAATGGGACAGAAGTTCTTGCACCCCTTTCTCTTCTTCAGGGTTCCTCACCATTTGTTATTATCTCTATTATAGAGGAAGAATAGGCACTGTATTTTCTTATTGTCACTATCAAGTCTGCAGTGATTTATTCCTAAAGTCTGTAATGGAATTAAAATCTTAATTAAGTTTATGCCACTTTTTTCTTCTTTTTAATTAGGTATAGCCAAATCACTTGTCTGTGGGAAGAAGTAAGAAAAAGATAAAGAGCAGAAACATTTTTTCTGATCTGTACTTGTAGTAGTGAAGTCTTGCTGACAATATCCTCTAAAGAGATAGCAAAGGGTTTTTTTTTCTTTTTTATTAATGTTAAGAATTTATTCCTCCCAAAAACTTTAAGCCTGCTATGCAGTTATATCCTGTGTCTTCTACCTGGGGAATCCCTGATAAAGATTCAGTCTTGTTCCACTGAGCCTGACAGTGCCAGCTGGTGACCTGTACCTTAGGTGGAGAACACGCACAAACAGAAGCATCACGGCGAAGGCTTTCCCTTTAACAAATACAATGTCTGTCTAGCAGCAGAGTATCTGACTGAAAAGAAGCTATACTTAAGAGAGACTGATCAAAAAGTCCCATACAGGTGGGGAGTGGCTATGTTAGGCCAGAGGAATAACACAGTACCAGGGCCCATTCTTCACACCCAGATAGATACCTCTTTCCTTGCCTGCCCTCAGAAGCTTCCAAGACCCCACAGCATATTTCTGGTGAGAAAACAATCGCCAGTGCTCCTCTGCAACACCAAGTGCAGCTACTTCATCCCCTCTCCCTGTTCTGCAGACAGAGTAAGAAAAATTCTTTGCACACTTTCATTCACCAGAAGTTTAAGCAAGGGAGCCCCTGGACAAGCACAGCTACAACTGGATTTTGCATTTAGGTCCCGATAAGAACGAGAAGTCATGCACAAAGTAACATCCCTGGCTATTCTGATTGTAAAAGCTTCCAACCACCGTGGTATGGTACTTGGGGAAGGGGCTCAGCAGCCAGCTGAAAAGCCAACAGCCACCCTTCCAGCTGAGTGCATCATCCATGCTTAGCAGTGTGCCATGACTTGATCATCAGCACCGTCAGCTTTCTAATCGATCTTCTTATCTGGGCTCTTACCAGAGTAAAGATAACACATTGAAGAGTGCTGTTCTACAGGAAACCTCAAGAACTCACCTATTTTTCTTGAGTGTTCCCTGGTTTCACACCCGGCTTCTACAGTTCTTATTTACTTTAATAAGACATCAGGAGATGACACATTGCAGCAATAAGCTTTTGATGCCTATAATAAACACTGCTTTTATCTAAAACAACAGATCATAGTAAAATGGAGAATTAGTGGCAGATTTGGCCTGTGGTACATTACAGATGTCTGTCTTGGCTTTACAGATGCAACTACAGTCTTTAGCTGGCTGGGTGGAAAGGGTGAGCTCAGCTGCACCTCCCTGTGCTTCCCCCGAATGCATTGCTTCTTCCTGCTCATGTTTCACCCACAGCAAACGTTAAACAGATTACAGGGTTTTCCCCAAGCAAATTAGAAGTTTCTACTAAGCTCTCCTAAAATATCAAATGCTGCCATCAGTGAAGCATAAATCTGTAACTTTTAGCAGTGAAGGGATTTTTTTTTTGGTCTTCTTTCAATGTTACCCATTCATTTTACTCTTGCCTCAGCCAGCCACTTCAAAGGCTACAAATCTGTGGAAAAAGTGTAAGATGGCTCTTTTCGGGGAGACTATAGCTGAGTTAATGTACTCATCTGCAGGGTGGAATTTTCCTAGCTTTCAGCCTTTGAAGGTCTGGATTCAGCCAAAGTTCTTCATCTGGTCTGTGTCGTGTGGGGGTAGGATTTCAATCCAAATTAAATTCCGATGTTTCCTCTGTAATGCAGCTTCATAATTCCTATTTGTTACAAAAGCCCACTTCTACAGTTTCCTTAGTGTTTATAAAGTACGTTATTAATGAAGCCTTTATTAATGAATCTTAGGAAGAAACTCTCAAACCTTGTAAATACATGTTGCATGCCTTGCCCTATGGAAACATGAGGCACTCCTTTTGCTTGAATCAGCTGTTTACTGAGCAGCTTTTTTTAAAAAAGCCTGTCTCTTGTAGTCATAACTAAAACCACTTCTTTCCACATTAACCTCATCATTTGAGTTTAATCTGTGCTATCCTTCGGGAGAGAAGGAGCTCTGGCATGTGGCTGTGTTAATGTCCAAGTGGCAGACTTTCAAACATGTGAGCCCATCTCTGGTCTGACAGCTTACTCCAATTAAGGCTGACACTCTGTCCTTAACTCATCCTCTTGTGCATAGGTATTGCAGCACATATGGTATGTACCACCGCGTGCTGATCTGAGACCTCTGCTGTACCTTCACATGAAGGGAAAGGGAGGTGAGAGGGGTGAGAGTGATTCCAGTCCAGCTCCAACCTGGTTTTATATCGGAGTGTGTGCGCCAAGCTCCATGGACACACTCTGTCCCACAGGCACATGTGGAAGAGAAGCGGCTGTCCCTATAAATTCAGTCTAGTCTGAAGGAGAATGTACTTCCACTAGCGAATCTGGCTATTTCAGCGCAATAGGACTGAGATTTTCAATGGGGTTTACGGGATGTGAAGCATTTCAGAGGGACTAAGTTCTGTAAATCTCTTGCTTAACATTTGCATGTTGACATTTCCTACTTAAGGGGCCTTTTGGCATCTTTAGCATTAATTTATAATGGCTGTGATAGTTGGGTTGCAAGCACTGCAGGAAGACTGTTAATTTTAAAAAGACTTCACTTTGAAATCAGATTTGATTCAATACAGAGATTGACCACATCCCAACTTCTCATGTCAGTTTTTGGTTTGGTTTTTTTGGTGGGTATTTTTTTTTGATTGTTTGGATAGATTTTATGGATGTATTTCCTAACAAAATTTTCCTGTATCTTTACGTTTCACATGTTTTAATGAAGTGTTCTATGACACTGACAATATTTTATACACCTTCCTATGTTAATAGTGTCTTAATGTAGCCCTGTTGATTTTAACAGGATCAGTCAAGGAAAAAACCCACCTCATAGATGGCAGCTTCTATTCAGTTTAGCTGAAGTACTTTGTTCATACCGTTCTCAGAGTTTACAGCTTTAAAGATTACAGGAGCAAAAATCTAGGCTGTTAATTTGTCTCTTACAGCAAGTAAGATTATATACTAGTATTCAGCTGTAGACCAAGAGGTATAGTTCTCATCCAGTAAGGAATAATGCTAACAGTGTGTTTTCTTAATCTGGCCTTAAGTGACAATAGCAGATCTTAAATTTTTTGTACTTGTATGCTACATGTAATTCACAAACTGAAACCTCGGATGGTTTGCCATGGTATAATTAGAAGCAAAGATTTTTAGACAAGCAAAGTGGGCTTGATAGGGCTATTTATTTCAGTAAGGCCTTACATATGGAAGTGATAGACTGTCTTGATTAAATTCTATTACAACTGGTACAAGATCCCTTATCAACATGCCTGGGTCATTTTAAAATTTTAAAAATCATCTAGTTTAAATTAGCCCTTTACTAACTGCAGCTAAATACATGTAAGCCATTTTAAGATGGTTCACAAAGCTATCTTTAGTAATTTAACTACACTTGTTTGAAAATATATTTTGAAATATGCAACTAATTGCAATAATTAAACCTATTATTTTATTTTGCAAGAAAATTTTTATTTGTAAGTTTGTAATTTAACAGTGTAGGCTTTTATTATGGTTTCAACTAGAAATAGCTGTCATCCTCATCAATGATACGATTTAAAAAAGGCACCAATCTACCCGTATTATAATTAAATTCATGCTTAAGTATGTGTGTGTCTCCAGCTTTAGAAGGTAATTGTGCACACCTCATTGCTTTTTACTTCTAAATGTTGCTGTGGTCATTTACCAGGTAATTTCAGAGACAAGTTCTAAATTACCAGTGATTTCATAAAGTTTAAAATATTCATACCTAGCTAGAGGATGACTGGGCATTTCCTCCTCCCCTTCCAAACAGCAAATTAAACATTCATGAAAAAGACCTAAAACAATGGGGGGAAAAAAGCACGTACTTTGAAGTGCTCGCAGGCAGCAAATTTTCACAGTTTACTCTGCTGTATAATAAACAAGGTGTCACCATAGCAACAACCACATAACTTTATTTTTATATAACAAATGACAAACCCCATTTCCTTTCCTAAATTCACCAATTAGATTTATCACAGGCTTTTTAAATCTTAGCTCGATTTAAACATACTGTACCATTTCCCTAGTTTTAAACAAGGATCTTTTTGTGGTGATTGTTAATTTTCTTTTTACCCATTAAAAAAATGTAATATCGTAGGCAGCAATCTTGAAATAGACTATGAGGATGATTATAATTTCTTTCAAAATCCCTTAAAACTTTTTTCTTCTTCTATTGTTGACATTTCTAAGTGTCTCTTAATGCGGGGAGAAAGGAGTGAGCTCAGAGTAGAGAACTACCTTGAGACCTGTCACAGCTGCAGCAGCGCAGGGGCCTGCAGCAGCACAGGGCTTGCAGCACACCTCCACCTGCACACGCTGAACACGTTTGCGAGCGTCTGGCAGAGCTCACCCTTCATGTGCTGCGGAGGAACTCTGCAAAGCTCAAAGATGCAGAGCTTGTTTGTGGAAGGGAGAGGATTTGGCAATGCAATTCTTCACGGTGCACTGTAGTCAGTGGCTCAATGGTTGTTCTGATGAGAAGCTTCCCAGCTCTACCCCTGCTCTATAAATCCCCCAGAGCGCCACTGCCCCCATGCCAGCAGGAGCCGGCCCCTGGGTAACCCTTCTTCTCCTCCCAGACCAGTGAAGCTGCACAGCCACGGGGACAGAGGTGGCTGGCTCAGAATACAGGCATGGCTGGATACAGATGCTGATCTGGCTCGTGATTAAGTAGTTATTGTCCCCTGTCCTGCACCCAACCCAAAACCACAGGCTGAGCTTATATAAAACAATTGGTAGCACATTGCTTGACATTTCAGTACTGCAAGATGGATCACCCATCTTGCTGTCACTGTGATCTGGCTATGCTGCACACAGACCTGGCATTCAGCTATGCCCAGTTCTGTGATGCATTTTGCTCACTGCCTGTACTAGGTAAGCCATAGGTACTTCTATATGCATAAGATCAGCAGGAAAACCCTGTGTAATTCCAGACAGGGAAGTAAGAGAGAAAGTCTTTTTAGTCAGAAGGTAGGAACCCACACAGGTATCAGATGCTGGTCATTTTTCCTTTGGATCAGTGTGGTTTTTCAGTAGAGGCCAGTTTAAGTATTATCCAAATAGTCAAAGGCCAATTGCTAAATTAAGTGGAGGGGCTTCCTTCCTTAATTACAAAGCTGACAACTCAATCACCACCTCTACATGGCAATGTATAACTCTAAGCTCTGACGAGCCTTATATATGCTGCAAATGAAGAACCAGATGTTCACTCTCTCCACATCTCTTAAAAGTTAGTTTCACATTCTGAAATTGTCCTCAAGGGTGTTTCCCCCCCTTCATGTGTTAAAAAAAAACAACAAAAACCCCAGAAGCTTTTGATAATGAAGCAAACATATTTTTGTGGTGTGGGCTATTTTTTCCAGTCTGCTGCTAGTTTTTAAATATAAAGTATAGCATATGTTTAACACAGAACATATGGAAAGAAAGAAAAAGCAAATCTTGAATTCCAGATATCATATTCTTAGTAGAAAAGATTCCGCAGTGTGAAAGTGGTCATTTAGAACAAAACCAAAAAAAGGTATTTATTATATGTAAATATTTATAAAATGAGCTCTAGTTCTTCTCATATTTCCTGGTGTAAATCTGAAGTAAGAGTGTTCAAGGCAGCACAAAGCATACAGAAGAGAATGCCAACAAGTATTTTTGAGGAACAGATCAGTTCAGTATGTCTGTAAGAGCATGTCTGAAAAACTGACCTTTATGCAACAGACCAAGAGCAGCCGCTGTTGCTTTTATAACTCCTCTGTTATCAGTGGGCTGTGCTCCCCACGCTATGCCCTCCAGGGAAGGGCTCCACGAGCACAGAGTGGACCTTCGTCTCGTGTTTGAGGCTGGCCTAGGTGGGCAGGGGCCAGTGCCCCACAGGGTGGGCGAGAGGCCTGAGCCCAGCCACGTGCCTCCCTCCTGTACCACTGCCTACAGAACCTGCCACCAGTGCTGCTGAAGGTTGATCCTGTCTTGGTGGAGCTGCTGGCAAGAGCCTGTTTTTGCAGACCAAGAGTCCTTGTGCTTCGTGCTACAGAAATACCACAGCAAAAGGCAGTCCATACAAATTACGATTATGCCATTAGTTTAGCTATAAACTGCCTTTACCAAAGAGCATCTTTGGTGAAAAGATGCAACTTGTATTCCCACACTAGGACACCTGCCCCATGAATGCGAAACAGCTAAGCAGCAAGGACTGGCATTGGACCTAAGTCCCTGAAGGAGACATGCTGTATACATATAAATCACAAGCTCTACTCTGCAATATCAGATCTCAGTAAAAATACACTCTGAATGGACTGTGCATCAAACAGTGCGCAAGTAAAACTGTCGATACTCCAACATCTGTTCGTGCTGAGAGGGTCTACTGTAAGGTCATCCTAATTTCAGGGAATGCTCACATTACAAGTAGGAGAGAGTTCCATCAGTTTTGGCACTGTCCAGACAAACACAAAGATGAATCCTTCTTTGGAGTAGAACGTTTGATTCATCAGCCTCAGTAGGAACTGTGTTCAGCTCAGAGGTGGCTTCTTAGCCCTTCTGCCAGAAGCTTGTGTGCTCTTTCTCTAATGTAGGTTAGGCTGGGTAAGGAATGTTATTCTTCTTGACAGACTGACATTGCACTGATTAATTAAAGTAATTTTTAAGCCAGATAATTCTCTTTTAAATTCTTAGCAGACAGTTATGTTCAGTTTAAGAACTCTTTCATTTGTATTTATATCTGCTCTTCGTATTCTGTACCTACCTATTTAGGACAAATTGATCCGAACTGCTGTTAACTAAGAGTATGAACAAAAGTTCTTTTCTTGAGTTCAATGAAACTGGTCTTAAACCACAAATATAGTAGAATGAGGAAATCTTTGCTTTTAGTTCACAATCTCTTAAATGACCAGGCTCTATTCATGTGGACGAGGGAGCTGCAGAGCTAGGAGCAATTTACCACATGATGCAGATGTAGCTGCACTGGGGAAGAAGAGACTCTAAATAATTGGGAGGGTGCTCTTCATGCTGCCTGTTGGTCTGTGTCCAGAGGCAGGCGCAGACAGACCTGGACCATGATGCTTTCATTGGCTTTGCCAGAAATCCCTTCCCTGTGTTAGCATTAAAACTTTCCTAGTCTCACAGATACACAGAGATGTACAGTTCAGAGGCCCTTCTCTTGAAGCTACCTCAGCCTAGGCAGGCAGTGGGGAGAAGGAAGTCAAGGCAGGATGAGGTGGGAGGGGGAGACTGGCTCTGGTCTTTGACTGACTATGAAAGCACGGCAGTGGCGTATTGCTTGCTGGCATAAGATAGGTAGTAGTAAAGCTGCAGCCTCTGAAAAAAGCTTTGATTTCTCAGGAATCCTCAAAGAAGGCTATTAGGCTGCTGTTTACCAGTACTCTCTGACTTTCAACAGGGATCACTTTTTGTTTATTATGACAAACAAGACGACAGACATTTAAAAACCAGTAACGGAAGAAAATGCTCACCTCTCCCTTTATTTATAGGAAAGAATCCATAAGAAGCTATTTCACATCTAAGTTTTTTTGACCAGCAGATGACTCTGAATAGAAAACAAAATGATAAACCCAGCATGGTGACATCTGCATTCCCTTATAGAATCAATATCGAAATAACTTTCAATATTAGGTGACAGATTAAAGGCATCACTCGGTCCAAACTCCCTCTGATCAAACTAAAACAAAGATGCCATGGAAAAAGACCATCACCAATCCAAAACTGTCCCTCAGACTGCAGTAGTTACTTCTCTTAAGTCTTGCCAGTTTGTCTTTCCTTTAGAACACAAGGAGAGGGAGAATTTATTTGAATACCGTGACAGGATGAAGCAGCTCTTATTTAGAGAGAAAGACTCAGAAAGGACATGGCAGATTTCATCAGCAGTTGAAACGAGGGACATCACTGCAGGTGTTTGTGCTCACTAGCGTGTCTTCCTCCCTGAGACCCATTAGATCCAGCAGCAAGCACAAAGCTCTAGGTACCATCCTTACTCTCTTCCTCCTTCCCCCCCTTTCTTTTTCTTTCTTTCTTTCTTTTTTTTTTTTTTTTTACTGCACTTCCAGATAAATGCCAGTCATTTGGCCAGGGCTAACTCACAGAAGGTACAGCAGGCACAGATGGTACTAATGCATAAATGTAATCTAGCAAAAGGATGCCAACACCAACCCAGAAAAGGTTCCAAGTAACTGCAGTGCACTTACAGGAATACAGTGATTGGCAAGGTGAAAGCTGAGATTTGCAAGAGCTTACTGTTCCCAAATCAACAATAGAAATTCTACAACAAATGAGCATATTTATTTATTAATTTATAAAATGCACTTAATACCAAGATCTCTGGGCATGTGTAATAATAAAGCCTCATCAAACCCCAAACTCATTATACAAATTACACTGATCAAAGTAAAAGAAGGGAGAAAGGGAAAGGTGGAAACTGAAAAACTGAACAAAATCCAGCACTGAGTACCCTTTCCCCCATGTTTCTTGGGAGAGCTTCTGAGAGGAAAGGTGGGCAGTGCAGAGGTGTTTATAAGATCTAAAGAGTGTCTGGGCAGCAACAGAAGCAAATCCCATGTGGGTAGCTCTGTAGACCATAAACACCCTATCCTTCCTCAGGATTCAGAGCATAAAAAGACCCATACCAAATCCTTTTCCCAGTAGTAGCTGGTAATGTACACTTAGAAAAAACGTGCAGGGAAGAGAATAAATGCAGTTTGACTGTGTCCCCACGGGACACCTCTCCTAGCTTCTAGAGAATATTAGCATCTCCACTAAGCACATCTGTAGTAGTGGTTTCCAATGAGGAAAAATTATTTCAGAGAATACAGACTTCAGCCCACATACTCCAGTCCACAAGGAAGGAAAAGAGTGCAACTGCTGCAGGACTTGAGCAGTCTTTGCAGTGCACACATCCTAGAGGCTGCCAGCACCACTTGTGACGGGCCAACTGCTTGGTAGTCCTGAAAGGGAGCCCGTGATAGACACCACACTGTCATAATACAATCTGAGGACCAGCTTCTGATCTTATTTCCATGAGCTTTACACTGCTGACTTTAAAGGAACTATTCCTGATTTTCAGCAAGACATGAGATCAGAAGTAGTGCCTAAAAATTAACAGAAGCTGGTAACTGTGACACAAGTACATCCAAGTGAATTGTTAGCAAATGCCTTGCTAGTAGGAAATAAGGAGAGTACTGCTAGCTGTCAAGATAATGCAGGACAAAAATCTTCCTAAATTACAGACCTCTTGGCAAAGAATTACTGCAGAAACCTGCTGCATGTGCTGCCCAACCTGCCTTGCTTGCTGGAGTAACTTGTCCAAGAAGAATCTTACACTCCTCTCTTCCTCTGCTGGCTACTGATGGATCCTCATCTTCCATCACACGAGAGCTATGTTACTCGAAGTCTGCTCTGATCTGTGCCTGCTACGAGTAGCTACAGTTCACCAGAGCACTGCGACTCCTAGCAGCATGTCTCTGTGGGAAAGAAGCATGTTGACATGTCTCTTCTGTGGTCTATAAAGCCCAAATGAGAGTTTAAACTTTAATTTTGTATGCAAGGGGGCCAGACACGCAGCCCTCACAACAGTTTGTGTTCCTGGACAGAGGCACCAACTTCTAATTCAAATGCTAGACAGATACGGAAATGGCTACTGGCATTTCATCTTTGTCCCCATTTATTAGCATCAGAAATCAGCACTTGTTATTCTAACGGACCAGTTGCAGCAATCCCTTCTTCTGTGTTCTCCGAGTACAGTGAATTGTGGGTCAATGGCTAGGGCTTCGACCAGTGCTAATGCTAGCAACAATAGCAATAAATTAGCACCATTTGAAATATGCCTGACATACAATTAATAGACATCTTTGCAAGCTGAGAGGAAGGCAGACTGACAGAGATGTGTATGAACATAAATCAGACAGCTTCATGGATTCTCTTCTCTCATAATCCAGAAGGTCTAAATCAGATGTGGAGCAGGCCACAGGAGAAAATATATTCCGCGGTCATTTTAATTAGGGTGTCACGTGAGGGTTTGGCTTTCAGGAAGGATTTAGGCCATGGTCCAAGGTAGAGGAAAAAGCTGCCACTTCTAACACTGCTATGAACAGAGAAGGTTTTTTTTGTGGGGGGACGAAAGGGATGTCCAAATATCTGTGAAGTTTATGATTACTAATCCATTTGAATTAAAACAAAAGCCTAATGATGTGCTGCAGGGTTTTGTCTGTAGGAAGGAGAGTTGACTCGTTGACGTGTACTCATTGTACCGGGAAAGCCGAGATGGGCTGAAGGGTGGGGAAACAGCTTGGTATCCACATTCTTTACTGGGCCCAGTGGTCAGTGTCATTAATGCTGAATTCATTACCGCTGTGAAGGATCCAGCTATCAGATACTGCTGGAAAGGCTTTGGCTGGTGCAGTGACAGCTGCATCACAGTGGCATCTAGAGGGCTGCTGCATGCAGTGTGTGCAGGCATTCGCGTGGCAGAGCGAGGTTCCTGCTGTGGCTCTGTCTTGCCATCTCCAGAGCCCTCTCCAAGCAGCGGTCAGAGCTGTGGTAGAACTGCACCCTCCTGCCATGCTGGGGCTGTTCTAATTTTTCTCCTAAAAAAATCCACTTAAACACTATCTACATCTTCAAAGAGAGTCACGTTTTCCCACAGAATTTCTTAAGTGGAATTTTTTCCTCATAATAATTGCGTGATAATTATTTTAAAATAATTTACATCGCATTCTAAATGCTATATAATTGGGGTGACTTCTCTTTTTACAAGTGATTATCATATGACAGCCAAGATAGTGTAAAATCAAATGGACCAGGCTTTAGGCTGGGGTATGAATGCCATATTCTTGCTGTGTTACAAGCTGAGAACATGACCTCTGGATGACTTAGGGACTTTACAGCTGTAGAGCATGAGCCATTTGAAGATGACAACATCTCTTCAGAAAAGCCTGGGTTGGAGAAGCTGATTGGCAAAAGGAGGCTGGGAAGTATTCCTAAAGGAAGGAGATTTTAGGAGAGGCTTGAGGGGGAATTTCCTGAGTTGAGATCATGATGGAGGAGAAAAGGAGTTTGAAGAGAAAGGTTCTTCTGACAGTTATGGTTTATCTGTTGTTACCTCTGATTTCAGAGAAAGATAAATAGCATTATTCTTACTCTGAGTAGTTGCACAGAGGGGAGGAAGGAAGAATAATGGAGATGTTTGACTTCTGCTTTAGAGATGCCATCTCTAGGAACTGTAAATTTCTGATACCCTTTGCCTTTTTAGATGAAAAACACCCCAAAGTGCCAGGTTTTGTTGGTTGTAGCGGGCTTAAAATTGGGCTCTGCTTCTGATTTTGCAAGGCTTGAAATGTGATGCATCTAGTAGTGTATTCTCTTTCTTTTCTTCCTAAAAAAGATGTAGAGGACTCGAGGAGTCATTTAGGATGCTAACATGAGGAAACCATTTGGCACTAAAGATCAGGCCTGCTGTCAGTTTGGCTGAAGTCCTCCCATAACATAAATGGGATCCCCAGTAATACTTACTCCCGACAAGGATTCTTCCCAGAAAGTTTTAGAAGAGTTCAAAGAGCCAAGACACTTCTCATAGAAAACATCTCTCCTGTTCTTCAGCACCCCCACCCTGCCGCAGTGATGCATATGTACTGTGGAAATTAAGGAAGAGCTCTCAAAGCTTCACCTGGAAATGAGTGTTAAAAACCCACCCCTCTGGTTTCTCACTCGAGGAGGGGGAGCTCTCCCAGTGACAGCTCAGCGTATCACTCTGGGAATGACGGGAGAAGAAACGTCCTGCTTATCGCATCCACGTGAGCGAGTGTCAGCTCTGGGTTAGGTGTGTGCTGGGATGGCCGCCAGCGCAGAGATCACTTTCCCTCTGGCACTGAGAACAAGTTTGATCTGCCTTCCAAGGCATAATTAGATCTGAAGGAGAAGAGCCCTCCATTGGCAGGCGTTTGCAATGGGAAAACAAGAATGTGTCCTTCAGGAAAGAAGGGTCAAACCTTGCCAGGCCATGGTGTATTTTCACAGAGGCAGAAGCGCTGCAAGTGAGGGAGGCTTACTGCCAAGGGGTCAGATGGAGAGCGCGCTGGGGCCCTCGCTCCAAAGAATCTGTGGTAGAAAAACAGGGACTCTCCAGGCCATTTCCACATCCTTTCCTCTTGCATAAGCAATGCTTGCCTTGTATGAGGAAAACAACAAACTCCTGCCCTCTAGAGACAGGAGACCTCCAGCTCTGCTGAATAAAATATTTGCCACAACCTCCTTTTGAAGCAGATGCTACAAATGCATACAGTTTTATTCTCCCCTAAGGCCCACACAACTGGCTCAGCAGCTCGTCGCGCTCTCTTCTCCCAGACCTGGAAGGCCAACTCACAGGAGAGGCAGCTTGTCAAAACCACTCTTTTTCAAGGCAGTAGTTTATTTGGAGAACTGCTGAATAAAGCAGTCACAGAAAACTTGGCAAGGGAAGATAAATCCCTCCCTTCTTCATTACCAAAACCTGTCTAGGCAGGACAGCAAATGCTCACGCTTGTTGAGCACTTGTTTCCTTTCCCTTCCATGGCTGCCTGCATACCTCTGCAATCCTCTCACCCTCTTGCCCTTCTCTGAAAAACAGTCAGGGCAAGAGCTGCCTCCCTGGTATATAAATGACAGACTGAGTGGCACTGAGACACAAGGGGAGTACAGATGATAAGAATAACTGTAGCTCTTGCGCTCCCTCCATTTCTGAGCAGCCCCACAGACCGCAGGTCTGCGCACATGCAGGCGAGGAGCTGTACGGTGCCCATGCGCTTGTGTTTGACTGCATTAGCAGGAGTTCGGTGTGGATAGAGCTTTTCAAATTACTCTTCAGAAGTTACTTGGAATTTCAAAGGTGGGAAAACAGTGTTGAAAGTCTAGCCCCCCACATCTGTGCTCTCAAGTACCGGGAGTCTTGGCAGAAGTACTGCTTTCAGTGCCACATAGCATATTGAGCTACAAAATCCCTTCAGTCCTGGGTTTCACAAGGTTACACCACTGGTAAACATGTACTTGAAGATTTTGTTCGCTGTAGCAACTGTGCCGAAATGTCCATATGTCCAGTTACAAAATAAGCGTTATTAGTAGGGTGAAAAGCTGTTCTTAATAGCATTTTCTCAAAGCCGCCAGTGTACTAAAAATACTACAGATAATACCCCTCAACTCCTCACTGCAGTGTACCAAGTATTTTCATTTACATCTAAGCAAAGTCTGTACGAAGTGGATACCAATCCCTGCCAGATGACAACAGCAGCATTTTATACATGCACGCTTGCTCTGCATCAGTGAATGTTTGCTCCAAACATTTAGCAAACCATTTCAACACAAGATTTACCAAAATGCACACCTAAATCACAGGCACTTGAAAAAACAACAAGCCAGAATTTAGCAACTTTGTTCAACAGTAGTGAACTGATGAATCAGGGCTATGTCGGATATAACACATAAATGGGTTTAAGATACCCACATGGTTTCTCTTCACAAAATAATACTTACTGCATAATATTTACATTAAGGTAAAAGTTTGAGGCAGGTAGCTACAACTGAGCTGAATATTTTCCTGGAAGAAATACTTGTCTGACACAGCAGCCACAGACTCTTGGCCATCCATTACACATTTTATCTATTTAGACAGCATCTTTAAAATACCTGTTTTGACTCTATTACTGGCAGTTTTGTTTTGTTGGCCTATACTCTAAAATACAGTATTTATTTGGTGCAGAAAGACAGGAACTATCTTTTAAAAGAAATTAGTTCTGTCCTCCTTTTCTGCACTTTACGCCACGTTCACTTTACTTGCCTACAACTAAAGCGGGACCAAGGGATGAAAGTGGCTGTGAAGTCAGACTCAGCTACTGAGGTACCTGTAATTGTGCTGGCACATTCTCCTCAAAGCAGCCTTTTTGAGGTAGATGATGCCAGTTTTCATTGTGAAACTACTGTTCTTGAAATTCAGATTATGTGACTTGTGAAGGTTGACCTACAGGACCACTAGATTGTCTGGAAAGATCATGAGGTTTATGCGCACATGCTAAAGAGGCTATATTGCATAAATATGAGGATAATAAACAAGTTATATGCCTTTCCACTTAAATTACTGGCAAAAATTGCTAGAGTGAAAAAAAAATCCTTCTTGGGTAAAAATATATAGCACCATTCATCTGTAATTTGTTTCTTTTTATTATGTTGTTGTTACTTTAGGAGGGTTTTGAGCCCATCCAGTGTTGTTCTTAGGGTTCAGAGCTTACCTCATCTCTGTCAGTGATGTTTCAGCCATCAATTTACATAATTTGGGGGAAAAAGCCTCCTTTGGAGGAAATGATCCTGATCATTGGAGGAAATGATCCTGATGTCTGCATCAGTAGTGATGGGTTCTGGAGCAACAACGCCAGTTCAGGATTGTTCCTCTAAAGAGATTCATTGCTGGTTTATTCTGTGAAAAATGATACTTCCAGCAGTGTATAGCACTGCAAGTCATCTTTTCCCAGGTGCTTCTTCACTCGCAACTTGTGTGGCTGCCTAATGGCACTGTGTTAGGATGGCAGTTGGTGAGCACGCAGCCACTGAAACCTGTTGTGCATGGTCTTCTGTGGGCAATAGTGTGACATATACAAGGACAGGAAACTTAAAATGGTTTTGCTTTATATAAAATAAACATGCTGGTAACAACGCACATCTGCAGAGATGAGGTTTGAATGCTAAGAGCTTGGCAACGGAGCACGCAGGTTTCTGTTAGCACAAGTGTAAAGCCAGTTCCAAATTCCTGTAATGTTCTGAGCTTCTCGGGTCTCTGAGACAAGGGATTACCTGATTGTCAGGGACAAAGAGCAAGTGTGAGAGAGATGCCAGTTTAAATCTCTGAATGCTGCTTAGAGCTGCAGAGGACATGGGTGGGTTAGCAACCCCTCTCCAAAGTAAACATATAAATCAGCTATCTTTAAAAAAATATTTAAACTTAACTTCAGTTATATGCTCCAGCTTGTCAACGGATATTTATGAGGCAAGTGTAATATTATAACGGTTATAGCAGTGAAGTACATCCCAAGCGGGGGAGCTAGTAAAGAAGCACACGGGTGTTAATGCCAGTAGAATTTTAATGCCCAGGAGATGGGGGCAAGGTGACACTAGCTCTAGTTAATGTTGCTTTTGCCAGCTACAGTGAGGGAAGATCACCGATGGCCCTTTCCAAAGGCTGTAAGACAGCAGGGTTTGGCTCCTGAGCCCGACATAGGCCTGTGGGTGCAAGCTGCTGTCCTGTTGCACTCTTGTATGAGGCTCTGCTGAGGGAAGTGGTGGGATTTTTCAGTAAGGAAACACCCACTGCTGTTCAGCTCTTACAGGACTTTGAGGAAGGTGCTGCCAGTGCTGGCATCTCAGCATGAATCGCTGACCATTTTATTTAAAAGGTCCTTTTATTGTTACAACTGCAGATGAGTGTGCAGGTCAGGAGCATTTGTAGGAGTCCTTATCCCCAGTAAGCTCTGTACGGGGAGATAATGATTCTAAAGAGGTTTGGAAAGCAGGAAATTGCCTGTTCCTTTGCATTAGCAAAGAAGAAAAGGTTTACACAGTCCTGTCCTTTACTGAAAGCGCTACAGGGAAGAACCCTATAGTCTTAACTGTGATTCCTTATAGAGAGGCAAACTGCAGGCTGGGCCACAGGGAAAATGAGTGTAAGAAGAAATAGAATCAGGTAAACCAGATTCTCATCTGCTGATTCAAACTGCACCAGCAGTCTCGGCAGACTGTTGTGGAAAGCTGTCGTGAGAATACAGCTCCTTGGGGAGTGACAAAGCTGGGCTAAGAGGGATGCACCGATCACAGAGGTGAAAGATGCTCTGATAATGCTGTGAAGACAGGGCCAACATGAATGACATCGCTAAATACATGTCTCAGGAGTGACATTATTCTAAAGTCCTCACCTTCCTCACGGTTATGTGGGCACTGATCAACTGGGCTGGAGGGCAGAGAGCTCACGCGTGCCATATAAATGACAAATCCCAAAAGGGTACGTTCTCTTTATGGGGACACCGCAGCGGGGGGTAGATTCTCAGCTTCTGTTGGTATGTCAGCGACAGACAGTGGAGGTTCCAGATCCTCCAAGGCCAAAATGAGCCAATCTTTTATGACATTGTATATTATGGGGAGTAACACAACTGTTCTGGACAAAACAGAGCTGTAAGTGCTCCTCTGGAAAAATGCAGTTGTTCTTATCAGTCCTAAGTTGGATGCTGAACAATTCAGCAGTGTACAGGGAACCTTTTCCTACATATACAATTAGTCAGCATGTTAAAGAAACAAAAATCACATGCAAGGGACAAGGTATGGTTGAGTGACAAAGAACTTGAGAACAGACAGTGCATCATAGGCTGAGTGGCTGGATACTGTCCCATGACATCTCCGCCCTCCTTGATTTCACAGGCTGTTTCACCTGCCCTTTCTGAATTACTGAAGAATACTACAAAAGAGGCCAAACATACCAAAGGAAACAGTAGCCAGAGGCAGTGGGGTGAAGGCAGTATGTTAAAAGCTACCTCATGAGACCAGTGACTACCCAGCAGCAGCCAGCTACTTAAATGCCAAGTGAATGATTTGAAGTCCTGTTCCAAGTTGAGGATATTCTGTCCCTTCAAACTTTCCATGTCATACTGGTTACAGTTCATAGGTAGCCTGAGCCTGTCAGCTCAGTAGCATTTGGAGGAAGGCTGTGATGAAGGATTCACAGCCTCAAAGGAGATCACATCTCACCAGGACCCTTGTGATGGCATCCAGAAGTTGATGCTGGGTTCACGGTTTTATATAGTGAACCTGACTTCCTTTAATTGCATCCTTTTAGGTGATTACACGACACAATAAAGGAGAGCAAACCAGAAAACTTAAAGCATTTGTTATCCAACCCATGATTAAATACTCATTTTGGAAAAGTCCTTTCCATGCAGCAAGGCCCTTAGGTTCAGAAGGTATTGATTAGTATAGTATTTGACATGTGAGTACAAAAAGTCTATATGCAGGAAAAGAAAGAGGAACATTTCTACTGCCAAATTTCAGCTTCAGAGGTAGTACTGTGAGGACTGCTGTCACTGTTTTGGCAACCCAGTCCACATCTGAGATACCAAGTACAGAGCCCATATATCCGTATCTGTGTATTTGTCTCTCCTGTGCATATATGTCATATACTAAAAAAGATGCTTCTCAGAAAGCTCTAGGCACTCCAGATGGTACTTAATAACAGAAAAAGTTACACTCTGACACGTTGCAAGGCAATAAAACTCTCCCCAGCCAAGCAGGCAGCTATGGAACTAGCACCCAGCTCCCACCCAGCCCGTGCCCACCCTGCAGTGCCGTGCCACCTAATACCGTGGTGTGGGGGAAAGGGAGGGGGAGGAGCTTTCCCAGCCTGCAACCTCAGTAAGGGACTTGTGCATTCATCTCAACAAACACAATACACACCACTTCTGTGATGGCCAGTTATCTTGCTACTCATTTTAAATCTACTATTAGACCTTTGTTGTCTTTCATTTATTTCTGTTTGGAAAGATCTAGCAAAATTTATTAGTCATCTCCAGCACAGTGCTGCCTCTCGTTCTCACCCCTGCACATTTTGAAACTTTTTGCTGAGGAGTGTGTCCTCTAACTGTGGTACTTGAGGGGAGGGGAAAAAACCCATCTCAATAGACAGTTTTAAATGGGTGACCAGGACATAAAGTTTTATGACAGTACATGTTTGCAGCTTGTAACTGAAAGAGCAGAAAGTCTATAGTTCAGTTTGAAAAAAACACCTCATTTACTCTCTAGATCACACAGGAGCTACATGGTGAATATTTGTACAACACTTTGAACAGGGAAGGCCAGCTCTGGCTGTGCAGGAAGCAGGCTTGGCTCTAGAGGAGCCTGTGTAGTTTCCCCCACCAAAGAGCCCAGTATTACATTACAGATCTACATTACAGATTGCAGGAAGGCGGCGCACGTTTGCTCACACATGCACACATACAAATAAAGTGCTTTTCACACCAACAGCCAACATCAACAGCTGAGTTCCAGGCTTCTATCAGAGCGCAGTCCAAAAGGTATCCTCCTCCACACGCCCGGTGCACTGTTCCAGCAGAGCTGTACAGGCTCCAGGAGGTCACACTGGAGGAGGAAACAAGGTTGTTTCTGCAGGCACTTCTTGGTGCCTTTTTTCGGTGGGGGCGGGGGGGGGTGCATTGCCATGTGAGGCTCTAATCTGCAGTTCAGTGGGAGCATCCACTTCCCTTAAGATTTTGTGCCCTGCAAGAACTTTATCTTGGTTGTCCTGTAGCTTAAATTCAGTAAGACATTCAACAATTTAAGAAAGGGCTTTTGATCTAATATAAAAATATTTCTTAGGTAAAAACCCTTGCCATCGATCTCTTTCCTCTTTTTTTTTTTTTTTTTGTTAAATACCTGCCATATTCTTCTCCTGCAGTACCTGTGGTGCATTGTTGAGAGTTAAGAGTGGGGTTTTTTTCTATTGAATCTAGTGCATGGAGACAACTCCCATATTCCACATGAAGATCACAGAATGCTTGCATAACTAATTTTTTAATTACTCTAGTCCTAAACCACTAATTTAGTTCAATTTTATACTGACTACATGTTGGTATTGTTAAGGTTTATGATCCAGTGATTTACAAGGCATGATAAATCTGATTTCAAATTGGTTGTATTGATGGTTTAATTGCATATGGGGACAGGAGCGTAACATTAACTCACCAAACTAGTGTATCATGGCAGTGCTGCTAGGATGGTAATTCACCAATGTAATTAGTTACATAGAACAAGCCTGTTTTAATGGTGAAGACCAAAAACAGGCTGATGAGTCCAGTGTTTGGTAAATAGTGTTTCTATCTAAGTACATAGTCCTTTTCGTAAAGTTCAGATCAATCTGAAGAAAAATTTAATACTCTGTTTCTAAAAGCTTGTTCTAATAATGAAATAGATATCACTATGATCTATGAAATAATGAAATAGATATCACTACATAGGAAGTTTTGAATTAATTTGGAGGAACAACTTACACAAATACGCATCTTTTTCTCAAAACCAACTTGCACGAAGACAGTGATATTGGTTATATCACATACAACCTGGTTTTCTAGTTGATAAAAACCTACAGTTCATATTGGTTTGATCTGGAGTGATAAATCCTTAATAACTGAAAATTAGTCTTTCATCTTCTGCCTACTTCAGTTTGTCCATCTACAATGTGAATGGTTTAAAATCTCACTTAAACTATGTACAGTGCATTTGTTATTATCTATTATTGTCAGATATTGACAGTGTTTTGACAGCTGGTATTTCTTCGGTGCTTTTTGTCTGCCTGTTGGATGGGTTACATGATCAGGTGTTTGGCTGACCAAACAGTTCCTTCTTTTTCTTCTTACTCCCCTACGAGTCCTCGAGTAAGGAGGTTGGGAGCAGAGACCATGGGAGATGAGTGGGGAACCATAATGGTAATTGCTCATTTAAGGCTCTCCTCTGTCCCTGCTATGTCTGGAACCACTTGTCCTGGAAGGAAGACCCCTCTAAGCCAGCATTTAGGGGAGAGAGTTGTGTACATGAAAAAAACTGTGGCAAGCAGACCAAGAGAGAGGCTCACTGATATACATGTATGTATTTTTGCTAAGAAATAGTAGTATGAAAGATATATATGGCAAATGTGCAAGTTAGACTTAAATTGTAAGCATGGTGGGAGCTCAAAGCCCTTTATGTTGCCTTGAAAGCTACTGCTCAATGCATTTCATGTGTAGGTATCGTGAAACCAGGCACCTTGTCACATCCCATTACCTAAATATAAAAGCTGTTCCTTACTATGCCGGCGTGCAGTATTTGCTGTTCTGTTAATGACACTACCGTGTTCCTGACCTTCTCATTAATTAGCACTTCCAACGTATTTTCCAACATCCTGATTTCAGCTCTGTCCTGTGAGCATCACATTGTACATAAAAAATGGCTTCTTATATGGAAAGCTTTGTTTTCATTTGAAATCTCTTATCCTCCAGTTTTCTTAAATAGGAAAAAGTAGTCAAAGTTGCCAGTACAGAAATTCGCAGAAATTACAGCACTATCTGATCATATATCAATTATACTCACTAAACTATGGGTAGGTTCAGAGTGGAAGTGACTCTACCTCAGGTAGAAAGGAAAAAAATTAGTATCACAGGAGCTTCTACAAAGAAGGTATGTTTGGAACCAAACAGAATGTCTTTTTCTTAATTCTAGTGAAAGCTATGTCTTGTGACTCCTCAGATATCATTTCTAAACTTTATTTTAAGGCTTTACAATTTCCAGATTTATTTTGGAATAGGTTTATGTTCCCTTTCCTCCTCAGTTCCCCCCTTATATTGTTCAAAAATCATCTACCACTCATGGTCAGCCTTTAGAAGACAGTGGACACTCCAAAATTGCAGGGCACTTAGAAGAAGGCACCTGGCCAGCAGAGCAGGGCCCAGTGCTACAGAGCTGCCACGTCCCTGCCTTGCCCCTGAGTGGCCAGGACGGAGCAGAGGGAGCAGCTTTAACTGCAGAGCAGTTCAGCCCTCACGACTGGGGCAGCTCACAGTGGATTTGTCGTGACAGTTACATTTGTGCTACCTGGTGGGATCCCAGCAAAGGCAGAGGTGGAAACCCATGCTGTCTTTGGTAACAAAATTTCAAGGTGGAAGTTCTTCCTAATTTTCTGTACACGGCTCTTCAACTGGAAACCCTTCCTAGGGCCAAAGAACACCATCTTCCTTAGAACTAAGGGTCTAGTTTGCCCCTTTAATGACATTTGTTATATAGTTCAGTAATGCCATTCTTGAGCTAAAAACACACTGAGCCCCTCTTAACGCACTGCACTTACTGCCTTCATGCAGTCAGACCTCGAAGAACTTATTTTTGATTCCAGTGATTATTTCAGAACTCAGGTAAAGTGTTGAGCCACTAAATCACCTTCTAAATGCAAACTGAATGCAAACACAAAAATTAATAATAGTCAAATCACTTGCCCAAAATTTATACAAATTCATGCACTGGTAACTATCTTTAAAGAATGGAGAGAAGGCTACAAACAAATGCAGAAAACCTGTGTTGATGGGTAAATTGTAATATTAATCACATCAGCTAGGAACTACTGCAATTCCTGCATTACCTCTTTTCTGCTAATGTTTTGCAGAGTCTTGTTTTTCCATTGTGGCATTAACTTGGATGTAAACATCCTTGCTGTCAGTGTTTATTTAACATTAGCTCTGTCGTCAGAAGTGCTTGAGTTGCACGACATTTCTAGATTTTATGCTCCAGAAATACTTTGCTTCCACCACAGAATTCTTTTTGATATGCTTAATTAAAAAAAAAAAAAAACCCAACACAACAACGAACAAAACAAGCAAAAGGAAGGGTGCATAATGATGTCCAGGCCTATTATACTTTGCCCTTAAAGGAATCTCTTTGCACTCCCAGTTGAGCATTCTGCATCTTTTCTGCATTTATAATACAGATGGTAGCAGCTAGAAGTTACTATGATTACTGTACCCACCTATTCACCAGTTTTATTATATAGTTGACAGAAGTAGAATAATTATAAGAGCATTAGGAAAAAAATCCCTTGATCAGAAAGCCACCCCTTTCATGCTAGTCAGGGGCAGGTGCCAGCTGAGACTTGCTTGAGTAATGCCAAAATAACACTGTGTGCAATCACCCTCCCTGCTAACCGGTAAAACATTTAGATCAAAATAAATAAACAAAAGAAATATGAAATTCAGTCCTAATTTCATCTGATAATTCCATAATCTCCTAGGTTTAAGAAGAAAACAGTAATTTTCCCCCAACCATGCATCTTTAAAAAGAAATCAGGATTCAAAGCGTAAGCACAGCTGCCTGTTCCAAAACTAGTGCAGTTAACTTGGCATCATCTTTTACAGTTCTCCTACAAACTGCTTCATAGACACAGCAATTTCAAAGTCCTCAAGTAGGAATTGAAGGGGACAGAGAAAAGAAAACATGCTCATCTTTTTTCCTTTTGAGGAGACTTTTTACGCAACTCTCGTGAAACCTGCACCCCTATGTACCTTTGAAGACCACCCCCCCACCACTGCCTGGAGATGGCTGCTGAGACCAGACTACTGCAGACCCAGATGCGGTCCCTGGCTGAGGGAGGCACCTTACAGGCTCCTTGCGGGCCATCTGGGGCGGGGTTTTGTGTTACAGGGCCCGCTCAAACGGAGACTTTGTAATTAATGAAGAACCTCACGCCAAAACATGTAATACCAGCTGGCATTCCAATTGTACCACAGGCATTTTCATACTCAGTACTTCCATATCATACGTCGGGGAATTACTTTCTCTGAGTGGAGAAGTCCTGAACAAAGGCACAGTGTAAGCTGGCTTTTTCCATCACAGAAAGGAAAGGTATCGCTGCTGTGCCCAGAAGAGCTGTTTAAAGAGAGGAGCTGCTCTGTTGAGAGTACACCCTGCTTCAAGATCTGATGCTCAATTTGGAGTTTGGGCATTTAAATAAGCTCTGAGAAGCCACCATCAATTTTTAGTGCTTATCCTAAATTAATAAAAAGGGGTCATCATTTTTGCTAGTGGATTTGTTTTGTTCAGCCACACCAAAAGCTGTCAAGATTAACCTGGGCCCATTTATGGGAAAATGGTATTTACTTAAGTATGACACCAAGAGAAACTGCTTTTCCTTTTGGTGCACAGTAATTTTAAAGCACATAAGAACAGAGTTTATAGATGCAGAGCTTGGGTTATTGCTGATAAAATACAGTTTCTAATCATCAGCAGCTCTGCTAACTAACAGTCACATTTATCTGCGCTGCACTGTGTGAGGATTTGGCTTGCGGGAGATCTGTGGGAAGTATCTGTCTTCACTCTGATCTTCCTTTACCATGTTTAGGTAGGTTTGAGTTTGCTCCCTACAGTTACCAAGAATTTGTAAATTATCCTCACAAAAGACCTGAGTGTTCAAAATGTGTCTTCTGTGTCATCACTGCTTTCCTAACATAAATTTGTAAGTCAAATGTAGTGCCTCACTCTGGGTAATTTCCATTAATTCTTAAAAGGTTTTTCATGGGTATGTTATTTTCACAAACATCTGAATTTAAATTACAGCTGCCTTCTAGCATCTAATATTCAGCATTTGAAAGTCTTGGTTGCATGTATTACTCCACCAATAAGAGCTTCTCTTTCTTCCCCCCCTCAGGGCCGATGTATCAACTTCACCCGAGTTCAATCTCAGTAGAGAAGGAGAAGAGGATACCAGGAGGAAAGACAGCCACATTGCCACTTTTCAACCAAGCAGAGAGAACCAAGCACTTCCTCGCATTTCTTGGATCACCTTCAAGCTCGAGCTCAGAAGGTTTCTGCATTCTCCGCTCCCAGGAGCCAGCATTGCTGTACCAAGCTCCTGCGTTTCACCCCAGTGTGTTGATACTCTGTGAGATTTGCAACAGTGACAAGAGGAGAAGCATTGACTTGCATGCCTGTGCTTTTATAGAACACAAAAGGGAGAATACAGACACCAAAGATGATAACATTTTTCTATTTTTATTATTTTATGTTTTTTTAAGGACTACAAATTCTCAGGACATAATGTGCTCTTAGCGGAGATGCAAAGTTTCTCAGATGCAGAGATGGCACGTGTTATTTAAACAGGGACTACTAGCCAAAGGCGGAGGATAAAAATTCCCACCAGGCTAAGCAAGCGCAAGAGTTGAGTGCCTTACAGCGATGTCAGATCACAAAACCCTTGCGAGTCTCCCATCGCATCGTGCCTTACGGGAACCTTCTGACTGGAAATCTTGTCATTCTAACACTGAAAAGTGCACACGCATGACAAAATGTAGACAGGATGCCTCAAGGTACTGGTAGCAAAGCAAGACTTTGCCCTTTAGTTTTTGAAGACACCTTTCTTTCATTATGCACCCGGGACGGGAAGAAAATTAATAGAGCGTTATTCCACGGGAAGACAGCCTGTAACTAGAGATCTTGAGCAGAGTTTGAGGGACTGATGCTTCAAGACCTTGACACTGTGGCTGGTGGTTTTTTCCCCTTTCCTGCATTCAGAGTTCAGTAGCGCATAAAACATCATCATCTATAAACATACCTAGCAGTCGTAGGCTTATGTATTTTTTTTTTTTTTTAGATTAAAAAAAGCAGTAGCCACTAAGCTGGTATCTCAGGGTTTTTTTTCCCCCCCAAATCTCCAAGGGCTCTTCAGCGTCACAAGCCAGCAACTCTCTTTGCATGAGAATTTCAAAGTTTAATTAATATAATTAAAGGCAACAGCAAGCAGCAGCCTGTGAAGATTTTGCTCATCTTTTTTATGCCTTTTGACATTGAATGACCTATTACTGTATGTGCATTACTCGGTTTTCGAGGGGGCACCGAGCATTGGTTAAGATTCAGCAGTGGAAAAAGACCTCCTTCCATCAATTTAGAAATTAAATTTACAGGAGCGTCGGCCATCACAAAACATTGACAATGTATGTATTATAATTTTTTAGAAAAACCAGTGTCGTGTCACGTCGACGATGCCAAATTATGTTAGCGTGAGCGGAAACACTGTGGGGGAGGAAGGAGGGAGCAGCTGAAGAAAAAGGCTCAAATGATCCAGTCACTTTCGATACTGTACTTCAGATGCAAAATGGATATTCGAGTCGAAACCTGACAAAGCGCGCCCGCTTTGATGGGAACTGGTATAGACAATGACCAGTGGCTGGGTCAGTGGGATGTCTCTCTGCGAGCAGGGAGGCTTATCAAATGACACTAAAAATAAGTTCAACAACCATCACGTTGGAGGGGAAAAGGCGAACATTTCACATTTGGTGGGCATGAATGTGTGCAAGATGGAAAGAGCAATGCGAAGCATCCTGGTCTAATTATCTCCTTTGTGCTCTTCATTGAAATTGCAAAGGACATAAATAATTCTCTTGGTTGATGTCCAAATTCGTGGCACTGCCCAAAGAAGCCTTTACATATATCCACTCGCTTACATCTTTTGCTTGAGTTTATTTATGCCACTGGTAGCCTCATCATCAACAGCCATGTGTGCACAGCAGACTATAAATAAAATTATTATCTAAGTTTCAGTGATTATTTCCTTCTTCTTCTCCTCCCCCCTAGCCTCCCATCCTCGTCTCACAACTTACCCTTCATTTTGCCAGCTACACGGTCACCCTCGATACTGGCTTCCAAAGATAGCCCATCTTCCTGTGGCCCCGCGTGGCGTGCCGACAAAGCCTGCCAGAGCCTAACTCAGGGGCTCCCAACTGTTCCACACCTATTGAGAACCTGTCACCAGCTCGTACAGTACGTAGCATCAGTCACGTAAACAGAACAACCAAGTGTCCACAGAGACAGCTTGTCGCTCCCGTACCTCGCAAAATTGCAGCTTTGATACCACTGGCTGTTGGTTGGGGACGTTTTAGCCTAGTTGCATACACAAGGCTGATTCTGTCCATGAAGCCCAACCATCAACAAGTCTTTGGCTTATTTCAAGCCACTGATTAAACCTCTGTGTACTCTCCATCTTGAGATGAAGAACCAAAACTAGGTAGGTTTGCTAGGACATGGATGAGGTTCAGTACCACTCCTTAAGATACTTGAGGCAGTACAGGCAGAAACACTGATCTCATCAGACACCAAGTAAAAATAAACTCTGCTCTTGTTTTACTTACTTTTCCTTGATTTTTAATGTGAACGCGACACTTCTTTTGAGATATCACTGGAATTGTCAGCTTGCATTTTGAGCAGCGTGTTGCATAACAGGAAAACATGCAGATGAAGAGGATTTTTTCCCCTCACATGTATCTGCTGTCTCTCAAAGAATATTTGCAACAAATAGACCCACAGAAATAGAAATCCACTAATAATCTTTTGTCCTCTCTAGCTGTCTATCCATATTCATTAAAAACTGTAGAACGCACAATTTTTCACAGAGTGGCTGATACCAAGCAAAAACGTATTTCAGGTATCTACATTGATTTTTCCCTTCTAATTGGCATGATATTACAGTACGTTACACTTTTCATTTAGCTGAAGATAATACCCTAAGAGTTTCATTATTATACAGTGTGGAATATCTGTCACAAATAATTTGGGGGGAAAGAGGCATAGGGTAATAATACTTTAAAATCCACTGATTCAAACTGACACAAAGTAAGACTTCCTTGGCACAAGAGCTCAAAATGCTTGAGAAAACCATGATCGGGAGGGTTAATAGAGTACGTTCCTTGCACAGTTTCAAACCTTGGGTATCTCCTTACAAAAAGACCATGTCTTAATAACATTGTTGGTATCTATTTTGGCCTGCATAGGAGAAGTAACAGTCTCTTGAAAAATTAAATGAGCATAGGAGTGATCCAGAAAACATTCTACTGAGAAGTATGTATAAACCCCACAGTCTGAAAGGGTTCTTTAACAAGATGCCTGCACTTCAGTGTCTTATTTCCATGTCAAAAAGATGCTCAAAATACAGGTGACACAGCAACAACAGGCATTGGGTGATGTGGCCCTTCACACGTTAAACTAGTTTAGGAAACCTCTGATCTCTCCAGAAATGATGGGAGAAAGACCCTCTAATCAGACAAGTTTCCCTTCTCCAGAAGGCGCAGGTTTTTCCACGAATGCGTGCTGCAGGGTTCAGTCTGTACGAAGTGAGGGGTTACCACCATGGCCCCAATGAGTGGAGCCTAAGACCGCCATTCCCAGGGAGCCTCGGGTGTACCCACGCGTCCCTGTGCACTGCGCTGCGGTTTGCAGCCTGCAGCCTGTACCTGGGACACTGGTTCCGTCTCTAGAGACCTTCCCCTCAAAAACAGGACATGCTTGGGGTTTTCATGTTGTAAGCATGAAGATTAACATAGATCAAAGAAAATAATCTAAAAAATCCTGCCCTGTGACAATGTACAAATGCTCCGAGGGGTGACAATAAGAGCCATTTTTCTCCTGAGTGGTGTGTTATTTCACTTACCTGCAAATGCCTCGTATTGCACGGACACTGAGCATTCGTTTGCTTTCATTATAGTTGAACTACAAGTTCTGCCCCAATACCGGCTTTGTAAATAGTACACACCTTGCTCACAAAGACGGTGTCCTGACAACACGCTGTTCATGTACAACATGAGGCGAAGTAGTTACGGGGAAGCAAGTATCAATTTCAGGGGACAAGAAATCTAAATGGATTCTCACCCAGATGCCACCAACTACATTGAAACCTGTTTTCAGATGCAGCAGAACCAAGCAGAAAAAAACCCTGAAGTGTTAGGAAAATGGAAAGTTGGTTTCACTGCCTTTATGCTTGATTCCCTGGTAATCCTAGATGTCTGCGAATGCTGTTCACAGGCAAGCTGTTTGAACAAAACTGGGTCTGCATGAGACATAAACAGCACTCTATAATAATCTCTCAATTTTTAAGGGATTTATTGATGCTCCTTTTACTTGATCATGCTGAGAAACAGAATGCATACCTCATCACACATGAGAGTATCACCAGCAAGAAAAGCACATTGGTGAAAATGTTTTTTTTCCTAAAGAGCAAGGTACAAAATGCATAGAAATACCACCAGCCAGTCATTGAGGAGCTCCTGTTACGACTGAGACAAAGCAGGATGTATAGGAACAGGAAACATTGTTGTGGACAATAGGATATCTTAAATATAATAAGGCTCTTCTTATTTTATACATTTCGATAAAGCAGCAGAAATTAATTGGCTGGACTAAATATGAAATAAAAATGAAAATGAATTTTTCAGTGTTCCCTTGCAGTTGTTTTTTAATTTAACAAGAACTACAGCTTTCATCAAGCATTAATCCACTGGGCTTAAACCAAAGGAGACGGGTCAGGCTGATCTGTTTAAGGTGAAAGGTAAGGGAATTTTCTTGAGTGCCATGATGCCGGTTCAGTCCAAGTCACAAGCACTGCATGAAAGCCCAGGCTGGCTGGTATAAATTCATGCTGGTATTTTTCCTGCAGGAAATTACCGTGCCGCATCTCTTCTCTTCTAATCGTCCTTAATGCGACATCAGAACTCTGCATTTTACATACTGATGTTTACTTAACGTCATCATATTAAAATGTTCTAACACGCCCGCATTGAGTGTGCAATCCTAACGCCTGTGTGGTGGGTTGTTTTTTTTTTTGAAGGCAAAAGATAACGTTCTTTTTTAACCGTCTAGGGAAGCGATACCTCATAAAAGTCATGTTTACATCCCTTCCCTGTGATTTTGATAGACTCCGAATACACAGTTATCCAGCCTCTTCAAAATTCATGGTGACATAAGACTGCACTGTTCATTGTTTTCACTTTTAAGCATGTCCTTACAATTCAAATCATGTTGACATACTCAAGGAAAAAAAAAAAAAAAAGGTGAAAGCTTCAAGTAGGGTAGGTTTTACCTTTTGCTTTTCCTCTCTGCACATGGAAAGGGACTAGGGAAATTTGTGTACTGCCATTTTAGACAAAACATCCCTTTCCAGCTGTGGGAGAATTGTCTCTTTTATTTATCACAATTTAGGCTGCAGGGAAGGGTGAAGAAACTGAGTGCTATCAAGTAGGTTTTTTTCCAGGTGGGAAAAATACATATTTTATCCTGTGGTTATTGGCTGCTACCTCGTGACTAAAATAACACTGGTCTGCTGCAGAACAGTTTTCTTTTTTCTAGCTCATTGGGAAGCAGCGAAGGTGCCGTCACCATCTGTCTTTCAATTTTAGCTCACTGGAACTTCTCACTCGCAAGAGGAGCCTTTGAGGAGGATTTTGGAAACTAAAATCTGCAGTACTGGGAGGCAGGACCTGACTGACCACTCCCACTCGTGCCTCTTGTGCACTGCTGAATGTTTCCCATCTCTCAAAAGTTGTAAGGTGCCCCAGGATGATCTCTGGTAAGCACATGCCTCCCTCTCAATAGCTAGTCCAGACATACTAGTTTTGCAGAAGCACTACTCCATCCTACGGCTGCCGTGGCTTGGGAAGCACCCTGCAGCCCAGAGTATCTCCCAAGAGATAACACAAAGAGTTGGGAGAAGGAAGGCAACATAACAATAACTTGACCTAGATACACAGGAGCTGTTCTTCAGATGGGAGCGCACGAGTCAGGGGTGCATCTTGTTAGAGCCACCTTCTCTGTGCGTATAGACTGCCAGGCAGAAAAACGCACAGATTTTTCAGGAGCTCAGCTTTGTTCTTCCACACACACAGAGCTCTGCTCACCTGGGCTGAGACTGGGCAGGAATGAGGATGACCAGCAACAGACCCTGTCCTCCACAGCAGCCTGCAGTGAGCACAGAGGTTTCCTTTTTCAAGAGTAGGTTTACTCGGTGGTGGGTGACATAGAAAGGTTAAATGTTCCTTCCATGTCAAAAATTTCAGCCTGACACTATCACTAGAATGGGCATAAATAACAAGGTCAGCTGCTGATGAAGCCAAGCTCAAGTGTTACAAGAGAGAAACGTTCCCTTTCAGACTGCTAAAGGGGATGGGGAGGTTTTGCCATTGTCTTCAGCAAAGAGGAAAGGATCCAGCCCAAGGAGCCGAATTCGAAAATGATACCATTAAAATAGCAAGCCTCAAATGTCAAAAGAAGGCAGACAAACTGTACCAAAGAAAAATTAAAGCAGGTACAAATGTACTGATCAGGAATTTAAGAGATTACAGTAAGCAAGTGAAGTAAATGATACATTTGCTAATGAGCATCTTCTAAATACCTCTTGTGCCATTACAAAATTACTTAATGTCAAAATTTCTAGTAAGAGCCTTATTAGACCTGGCATGTACTATTTTATTTCACAAATCTGTTTTGCATTGGCTCAATTAAAATTGTTATATATTTTTGGGTCTTGTGTAGGTGCCATCTGTTTAACAGTACAAGTGGGTCCTGTGATGCACTTGTAAATTTTCTGCTGCAATAATTTTTTTAATATAATGAGGGACTTTGGATACAAGAAACTGCTTATACTCAATGATTTTTTTATTTTTTGGCAGTAAACTTACAATTCTTACCGTGTTACAAGGATGGCTCTGCATCCTATGGAAAAGCAAACAGTTGATCTACATGTTTGCACCAAAGTCATATTATTTAATTCACACTTAGTTTTTTCATTTGCTTGTTCTGCCTTATTTTGTAAATGAGCTTATTTTCCCAAACTGGAATCCATAGGATTGCTCTCGGTTTCTTATGGCTATAGCTGCTGCCTTTCGTGGAGCTTCTTGGACCACATGCTGAAGTCAAGTCTTTACCCAAGCAACAGTGAAGTGCAAGTGTTTGTAGGAGCAGGACCGTCTGCCTGATCAGATCTTCAATAGCTGTTTCAGCACAAATTTGCCTCTTATTCAAGTCCTGTGTAATGGACGAAGAAAATGTTATCTTACAACAAAGAGCCACAACAGCCACTTCCAGACCCTGGGAGCTAAGCAGTTCCTCACCCTGCCAATATTTCTGCAGGAACTGACTTGATGGGATGCTGTTGTGGGGCACAGGGACCCCACAGGAGACTTCCCATACGGACAAACTGGTGCTTCCTGCTCAGCAGTGTTACAGAGAAAAAAAAGAAATGTTCACCAACATCAGATTTGCTGGCAAGTTGCTGATCTGTCTTTGAAAGCCAGTGTGCCAGCACCAAGCTGAAGCAGCAAAAGCAGCCAGGCCCAGGACCTCTGTTACCGACATGCTTTGGAGAACTTGGCCCCAGGTGTCCCGGGGAAAGAGGACATTAGCTAAAGCACAGACACACGATGAAGTATGCAGGCCAGGATGGCACAAAGGGCTGCCACAGACCAACTCGGGCCCAAGGGGACACCTGAACTCCTCAGCAAGAAGTTCTCTGTGCCCAGAGCTGCACAAGCTCAAGCACACCTACCACACACAGCTTTCCCACAAACCCGGTGTACCTGGCATGCACTGCCACCGGCACTGCTGCCGAAGCCAATTAAAACAAACTGCACGAACATCTCATGAATGTGATGGGGAACAAATGCACCTTTTTGAGGCAAAAATCCCATCTGCACAGAAACAGTTTGATGTGCTCTACAGCAGAGCGAAACCTGGGGACAAATCTGCCAGGAAACAGAACTAAAACATTTTTTTATACTTTCAGGGTTTTTTATTATGATTTTTAGCTCTTGCTATTATGTCACAAGCACTGAAATGCTGTTCCTAAATCGCAATGAATTACAACAAAGCCCCAAACCCAACCCATTAGTTGGTTTTCCTTTAAAAAATGTAGCCTCAAATTCTTCTGCTAAATTCTCCAGTATGTTGTAAAAGTATTTGCAATGGCAACAATACTGCAGCTTATTTTGAGTTTTGCTCTACATTCAAGAGAGGGATGCCAGATTTAAGCACACAATTTATATATGTAGAATTGCTTTTTTCTGTATAATGAGTCAAGCAGTACACAAAGAAGTGTTCAGCTACCTGCAGTGCTGCTTGGGGTGCTCAGTAGGACAGTCCCCTCAGTGGGTATCAGAGATCGGAAAGAGAACCAGCTCGTTACAAACTCTTCAGATGGGCTGTAGTACCTTGGCCACCTTGGATGAAGCTCATTTTTTCTCTTACATTCCCTGCGTATTCACTGAGGCTTGACTTGCTTAAATGTAGCAAACACGTTTGTTTATCCCCAGCTGAGGACTTGCTCAGGGCACCACTCACGGCACTCCCAAAGAAGAGTCTTCTGTGGTAACTGGAGGGAAAAATGGAAACTTCTTCCTAACATCGCACTGCTTCTAAGATATCTTTAGAGAAATGGATGTACCCAAAGTACACTTCTTGTCTATTTCTGGATTTTACTTATAAGCCTAGAATCAGTCATGGAGAGATTTCTCCTTGAACAAATGACTTGCTTTAGGATTTACTCAAGACCTCTGAAGCCAAGTACCACACTGGCCCTGACCATCTGGCTGAGCACCAGTGGCGTCCCTTACCTCCCTGGACAATCTACTGACAGCCCAGGGAAACCCGTCTGCTCTGACTACAGTGCTAGAGCAAAGCGTTTTGTTTACCAGGCAGCTGAATGCTGAAGCACAGAACCTATTTCTATGATATACCAATGTGATAGCATCTAATGCAGCAGCCCAAGATGCCTTTACTCCTTCCAAAAACCTCTCCTCGTTATCCACGCACTCAGCAATTCCTCAGTACTCAGGACAGCTGCTCAGGGTATTGTCAACACCCGGAATATATTGTGTCTATTGACAGAACTGCAAAATGCTGATTAAATTATGTGCTTTAGCCAACCTGTGTAGGGAAAATTAATTGAACTGCAAAACTGATGGGTTCAGTGTTACCTTGTTGGAATGGGGAGGCTGGGCTATGTAATGCTTGATCTCCTTTTATTTGATTAGGCAAATTAGGAAACAACAGTGTGAAATGCATTATTGTACTAATATGATGTCCAAAATGTGAATCTCATTAGAGCTCTGGCCTTGATGCTTTTTATTTGGTTTCTCTGTAAGCTGAGGAAGAATAAGCAGGCCAGAAATATATATTTTTCAAATTATGCTGGAATTGCCCAGTAATAAACATCATATTCTGTACAGGCTCTAGTCACTGGAACATTTTCTCATAAAAAGCATTTCTAAGCTTCTGGAGAAATTTAGTGCAAAACATACTAGAAATGGAGGAGAGACAGTAGGTAGACGAGGTTGGAGCCAGAGAGCATTATCATTGACATAAGTTCACTTAGAGCTGAAAGCTGTCTTGGAGAAAAGAAGCTTTATGGGATGAGACCCCTGGGGAAGTGGGGACACCATAGCTCTGCACAAGGATGGCTGAACAGTCAAACCCCATGCTTGGCAAAACCTACCTTGGTGAAGGCACATGTTATGGTTATCTGGGGAGAAAGAAAGAAGAAAGAAGCAAGGATAATGGACTACCACTGAGATGAGCTCAGAGGACAGCCAGCTGCCATGCTGCAAGACCAGGGGAAACTTGGGTGGGCTCTGGAGAGAGCTTTGCTGCAGCAAAGCCCGTGCCGGTGCTCTTGGGGGTTGCTGTAGTACCCCCTTGTGACATCAGTCTCCTCTAGGAAATGTTTGAATTCAAGGTCACTCCAGAATACTAGGGGAGAACAAACATATGGTATAAAAGTAAAACAACACTACATTTCATCTGTAAAAGGGTTTTATGAGAAGAGCCAGTTCAGATATAAGTTGGTAAAGGGTCACTTCACAATATAGCCCTTTCAAATTGCAGTTCAAACTCAGAATTAATTATCCTTTCACTGTCTTGGGTTTTCTTTTCTTCTTTGCTTCACATTAACTGCAGCTGAAATTATTTTAAAGCAATGATCTTGAACATCATGTCCTTCAGCTGGCCCTGAAAATCCATTTTCTATGGAAAGCCTCCTTTCTTTTCCAAGATTTCTGTGAGTGTATAAAGCTCATCAAGGCTCTGGTTCTCTAGGGGTGTCAGATGCTCGAATAATACCCAGGTGTCTGCCTGCTGGACCAGCTCCAAGGTACTTTATTAGCATGAATAGGCCAATTTAAAAGAGGTTTAACTCCTTCAGCTTTCAGGGATCCAGCATGCGTGTCCTGCAGCAGCAGCAGGACACTTTGCGCATGTGCACAGCTACAAATACCAATTCTGAGTCATCAGGTTGAGATAGAAACAAAACATTAAGGGCACAGACACAGGCTGAGACACACCAGTCTGACAGAAGAAATTTTTTTCTGTGCAACGGTACCTATAAAAAAGTATCTTTAAGGCCAGAACTACTCAGAAGCTCCCACACTCTCTTGGAAACACCACTTTTCCTCCTTCCTGTGTTAACTCTGGGCACAGCAGAGAAACAAGGTGGCCTTCCCATGTGAAGCCACCACAGCTGCATTTCAGGGAGCTATTTACATACTTCAGCAGCTCTCGGCTCACAATTAGATCACGATTAGGAGAGGCTCTTGCGGCTGCATTTCTGGCTCCCACCACTCTACCAGTGGGATTACATGGCTGTATGCTCCAGAGTGCAGCTACAGGGTTTGTGAGTCTATGCGTGGCAGGCTGCCGTGATACCACAAGGTAAGTCACTTGGCTAAGCACACGAGGGGCATGTTGATTCCCTATTTTACCTTCCTATTCTGCATGGGTTTCCAAGGGAAGGGGGAACACATCCCATTTTAAATATATTGCATAGGGATGGTCCCAGTCCAAACCAAGCCCTCCAGAAAGCAAGGAACAGCAGATTCCTGAGTTTACTTCAGGCTGGAAAAACCTTCCTCTCTCCCTGTACTGAAGGGAATACTATTCTTCCGCTTCCTCTCGTGGAAAGCTTTTCAACTTTTGCCCCATGCCAGGGTTTCCCATGGCACTGCATGAGGCTCAAGCATGAACAGCGGGCCTGTAGGTATCGATATAAGCTGCAGGGAGATAACGCTCCAACCTTCTCTGGCCCTTGAGCTTCCAGAGCTGCTTTCATTCTGTTCTTGAGACTCCCAAAATGCCCACGCTAGAAGGACAGCAAGAGCAAAGCTGAAGACAGAGCTGAAGAGGTAACAGGCTGCACCTTCCTCCTTTCCACCAGCCCAACTTGCTAAACGTACACACAGAGTCCATGCTATGTCCTACCCAAAGCAAGCTGAAGGATGGGTTGGACAGGCGGTGGCTCCTGGGAGTCACACAGTGCAGAGATTTCCCCCTTTCCCTCCTCCACCCCAACAATCTGTTAGTGGGTGTTGATGAAAAACTGCTTCAGACAGGATTTTCAGAAGCTTTTCACCAAAGCTTAATGCTGCAGCTTGGAAATAAATGGGACTTTATCACTGACATCAGCCCACAGTCAAACCAGTGCCAAGAGCTCTTGAAAATTACTCCCATGAGCTCAACAGTATTTAGGAGTGGAAATGATCCTGTTGCACAAAGACTGGCTGAAATTTGGTGCAAGGAGCCTGTTTCTTATGAGAGTCACTGCAGGCCCTGGCCAAGGGGCTTGCCAAAGGAGTGGCTATGAGGGACAGGGGGGCCACAGCCCACCGAGGCGTCATGGGAACAATCTGACTTTTGGCTGAAGCAATGCAGCCCCGATGGCCAGCAGGCTGGGAGGGGTTTCCTAAGTGACTCACAAATCTCCACTGTCTTAGGGCTGATCTTGCCAAGGAGAAAAGTCGCTGGCATTGACCGTCACTGCAATGCATTAGCTGGTGAGGAGTGCCACACTTTCCTGAGATTTGGGCACACTCTGAGTGTTGGCATGACCTGTGGTCCTCTGTTGAAATATGCAGGAGAAAGCAGCACCAAACAGAAGAAACTGAGACAAGGCTTAGCTGCAAGTTCCTGTGATTGTGCAATACATGGCTGACACTAGAGCTGGCTAAGACCGGTATCTCGGTGTCCTGGTTTCGGCAGGGTGTGACCTGCCATATGTTAACCCAAAAACGCAAGAAAGAGGCTCTCATCGCTATCACAGGAGCAGTCAGCTTGCATCAGGACCCTCTGAGCAGTTAAAAGTGAAGATAAGACCAGAGAGATGCCCCAGTTGCAGGGGTGAGCAGAGAAACCCCTTGTTAACTGTACCTTCTGCAGACTTGCTGCCTGACGGAGGTTGTCTGCATATAAACTGCAACTGCTGCTGCTCTCCCTTATTCTAAAATTTCCGCATGCCACTTCGGCATTTATTCCCTGAGGACACAAAGCCCTGTGTATGGGCTCCAGCATGCTGAGGTGGCACATCCTACCACAACATGGGAACACAGCTTTCCAGCAAGACCCAGCTGGAAGGCTGTACAACAGGTGCTGCCCGGGAATACTGTTGCAGCAGGAGGAATGACACCGCATGGGACTATTTTTACTAGCTCTGTTTATGTGCAAAATGGAGACAACGGTAAATAACACTTCCCCCCCCCCCTTCTTCTCCATATCCATTTTTCTTCTTGATGATCTAATTTCTCATTATCGTGACTTGGCTTCACTGATGGAAAATTTGCCTAGAGTTTTCCCTAAAACTGTGTGTGATATTGCCAACATCTCTGGGCAATTTTAAACTCCATCTCCTCCAATAAGTGCCCAAGGGAACAACTGAGTTGCCACAATTTCCTCAGGAATAAACGGAGGACTGACCACAGTATCTCACATACCGCTGCATGGCAACTCAAGTAAATGTTGACCTCTTGTGATGATCGGTTTCCTTACCTCAAGAGAGCCAACAGTTTCATTCTATCTACAGTTTTAATTGGCAAAAAACTGTCTTGGTAATTTTGTTATCAGCGACAGCAAGTCTTGAGTATTAACAGTTAAAAATCACCAAAGGATGCAAAGATCCATTGTGTATGAAATTTGTTAAGGGTAGTGAAAAGTAAATGCATGAACAATGGAGAAAGTTAAATACCTGGAAAATACAGGTTAGATATCAAGAGAGGCTTCTAGGAGATCTGGGCGGCACAGATCGCACCTTTTATTCACTCTTTGGATTGTGCTGCTTCACCCCACTAGGCATTCACTGTTTCGCACCGCCACTGAAACGTCTCAGGGAATAAATACCATCTTGTCATCATACGTGGGAAGATCACCCAGTGAAGTCCCACGGACATAAAGAAAGGAGGGTTGCCTCAATGGCCACAGAACACAGTTCTGCTGAGTACCTGCTGCTCCAGGCCTTCCCCCAGCTCAGACACAAGCTGCTTTAGAAAATACTGGCAAAATCATCTGCGTGATGCTGTTTCCTTCTTCACACCAATGGCAGCAAGAGAGGAAAGAAGATGTTGGCTGTTTTTCAGGTGAAGTCATCCCCCTCACGATGCCCAAGGTGAATCAGCGTTCCCCCTTTGCCGCAGGGCCGGTTCCTGCATGCAGAGGAGGCATGCGGCAGCGACTATCCCAACCGAGTGGGAAGCCAGCTGTAACGCTGGGACCTCACAAGATGTCCGTGCCCCTGTCAGCAAGCAGGGCACGGGCAAGAAGGGCCTTTGCTGTGTCCACAGCAACCCGGCAGGGCGAGGCAGGGCCATGTCCTTGATCAATCCAAGCAAACATGAAATCAGCAGCAAAGCAACAGAGCATGTGAAGATCCTGTCAACACACACTTAAAATAAGAACTGTGAGCAGATGCCCTTGGCTTTCTAGGGACTACAGAAAACTTAAGATCCTTGCTTGGAGCTCCAGCAATTTGCTTCAGAAACAGAAGAACCAGAAGGGTCTGCCAGTCCCGGAGTGGAGAGCATGTCCACTGGGACGCTGCACCCCCTACTCTAAGGTTGGGTCTTCAGCCCACTCACCACAAACCAGCTGAATTGGAATGAGGTCTCTTGTTCAGCTGGAAAATGCCATTAATGAACTAGTAGCGTTGCACAAAAAGGCACGCACCCATCTATTCCTTGCTGCCAGCACAGCTAATAGGGAACTAGTCCCTCCTCTTTATAAACCAAATATCAGCAAGGACATATCAGAGCACCCTCCCCATGCCACCTGACCCTTCTGCAAAGGTGCCCCTGCCAGCCCTGTTACAGCTACCTACTGCTGATCACTGTTTATGCTCGATGGAGAGATCCCCATTACATTTTAACCAAAAAGCCCTACTATAGCAAGACATGGCTAACCTACTTCCTCTGAACGCTATATAAAAATAACTGTCTCATTGCTGTCTACTGAGTCAAAGAAGGTGGAGAGAGATGATGACAAGTGCTCTGGCAGGAGGAGAATGAGCTCAGGGACTGCTCCATCACCTCTCATCTTCTAAGTTATACAGACTGGTTATTATTAAGACCCCCAAAAATACCACTACAGCAGTAACAGTTCAGACCAAACATCCATCTAGTCCAGCTTCCTGTCACAGTGACACATGGCAGGAGCAGCATAAAAATACAAGGTTATGACAACAGTGCCAGCATATATATTTTCTCTGCATACTGTCCCAGGCCACAATTAGCAGGTCGGGGATGCCCTGACCCAGAGACAGGAATTTTTATATCTTGCTGCTGCAATCACATGGTCTCGATCCCACCCTTTAACACAAGACATTTTCTTTAATTTACAGCATGCAGAATTAGACTCTGCAAAACAAAAAAATAAAACCCACAATCCCCAGCCTTAAAAAAAATCACTCTCCACGTAAAAAGCAAAGCTTCTTTTAAACTGCCCAAAGATTGAAGCAAAGAGCTAAAAATCTGAGCCACCAATACATAAGATTTGAACAAATACAATCCCAAAGGCACTGTTTAAAGTTTTAAAAACCCAAGGTTTAAGGTATTTATAAGCTGCTTGAGGACCTTGTACCAGGGTTTGAAAGCAAGAGGCTGACAGCATCTAGGCTTTCCTAGGAAAAAATGGAATTTCTTCACAAACAACAGAGCAAGCAGGGGCAGAGATAGCTCAGGGTCAGCGTTTCGCACCCAAGTCCCCCAGCTGACACTCAAATTCTTCTTCCCTTCTGCAGCGCTGGTGTCTTCCACACCCTTTCCGCAAGGCTCAGCAGCTCTGCACACAGAGCCCCAGCAGTGTCGCTAGCAATGCACTGCTGCTTATTTAAATATATTTATCAAAGTGTTTTCACTTTGTGGTTAGAAACTCTGTAAAACAGATTCCTCAGGATTTGGGTACACTACTCTCTGCGTCCCTTGGTACTTCCTCTCGTAGTACATGGGAAAGTGAGTGTGGGGACTGATGGCAGCTGGGGGTCATTGCACTTACTGGGAAATATTTTCAATTGCCATAATCAGTTTTTAAGGAGGACGCATGGCCACAGCACATCATAAATCCCAACCAAGCTCTGTAACTATTTTTCCTGCCTGCAAAAAATAGGTCAGACAATCCAGTGCTTTGTTTCAGCTTCTCCCTGGTATTTCCCAGAGACTCATGCAGCCATCTCCCTGCAGCACCATCACACAGGGCACGGAGCATGGGAACAAGCTGCACAATGCTTCCCAGTCCACACAAAGTTTGGTTTCTTTCCTGACATGCAAGGTTTGATTATGCCCACGTTACCATGTAAAGTACTACCGTGCATGAAATAACCCAGTCACTAAAATGCTGCTACAGTTTTGATCCTTGTGGCTACCAGCTGGCTAGCCACGGTGCTAAAGGACTGAATTTGGCTGTCCTGTGCATCCTCACTGGGTATCTGCAATGCCCAGCAAAACCTTCAATTCAAGACCTCATAGCGCTACCTCTTCTCCCTGTCCCAACCTGCCCGATGCACAGATCAGGTCCCTGTTTTCTGAAAGAAAACCAAAGGAGATGCATGTACTAGGCCAAGACCTCCTGGCCTCAGCCCTTTGAGGTGAAACATGTACATACATGTTTCCATACCAGTATATTCTGCAGTAACTGTAGAAACAGCAAGCTTCCCAGGTTCCTCTAAACTAAGTCTTATGGTAATTGTCTCTAAAGCTACAAACATATGGACTGCAGGACTTCTCTGAAATTAGCCACTAACATTTCTGTATCTGTAACTAAATCAAACCAGCTGATGGAGTGGCTTTGCTATTTCAGATAATTTCCTCTGAACAGGCCATCTGATAATCACCAAAAGTTCCTTTTTTTTCATTTTACAGGGTGGTGTTATTTGACACAATGTTTGTGTCCAATCCAGCCTGTGTAAATCAGCAGAAAAACTTTTAATTATTTCTTTGGTTGCCGGACTTTGCTTTCAAAGCTTTAGAGTGCTGAGGTTAAAGGCTCTTTCCACAAAGGAAAACATGCCATTTCTGCTTCTTCTGATGCATAAAAATGGTATAAAACCTGTTTTCTCAAGCCATTTTGTTTTCTTTACATGAAGAATTCCTTTTTTTCTTAAATACAGCTGGAGAAATAGGTGAAGTTCTGATATTACGTATAACAGGAGCACCCAAGGAAAAAAACTGAGCACCCGAGAAAGTAAATGCACTTTGGCCTGACCATTTAATAATGATTTTAGTCTTTGAGATCTAATTTCTTTGTTCTATAAGAACTGCAAACTCTCTGGTGCAAACTCATTGCTTTAAACCCATGAGAAAAAGCTCATCCCTTTCTTTGGTTTGATTAGAGAGGTGAAAGTTTCCTTGGGTGCTTCCAGTTGAAAGTCAGCAGTAGCAGAAGACAGTGGACCCCACAGCTCAGAACTGTTCCTTGCCATCACTACACCCTGCACAGCCCCTGCTCTTCACAACAACACTTACCACTGACAATCTCTTTAATCACCCTTTGTGATGAGAAGCAGCCACAAACACACTGAAAGCAACCAGTGGTGGGCAATTCTGTTTCTGGCAGAGCAGACTGAACACAGCATCTTATCCTGCTCCTGCAGCAGCCCCACTCCTGACTCAGCACTTGGGGGATGCGGTGGGCTGGAAGCACTTTGCAGTCTGTTTGCTCTGCAAAGGTGACGTCTAACCTGTGCCCAATGCAGGAGAAGAGCGACAGCTCAAAGCCAGCCATGTTTGCTTCTCCATTCCACACGCTGCAGACGAGGTCACAGGAAAGAACCCTCGCCTTGGAGATTACTTACTTCTTTGATGTTGCAGCTACGGGCCACTTGTATGCAACCAAAGAAAACATTTTATGCTGCCAAAGTATTACATAGTGCGGGGAGGCTAGTAATACAGAATTAGGGAAGAGCTGGCAAGTGTGAGGTTTCCTGTAGCTGGGCTCTCAAACATATTGAGGCAAGATGAATCTTGGGAAGAGGGAAAGGAAGTTCAAGTCCTCTGCAGAACAGGAATCCAGAGGCCATGGTAGTTGAAAGGGGAGGAGAGAAGCTATTAGCTCTGCATCCCAGCTGAAGGGAAAAGCAATGTCACTGGTAAGACCCAGAGAGATAAATTGTCAAGCAAAAGCTCTCACAATGTTGTTGCAGCGTTTTACCTAACAAAGCCACTTTCTGAGGCAGAGCCAAGAGTGGGGGGCAGATGTCTCCTGGGGTGTGTTGGCTGAGCCCACAGATGCCTCCAGCCCTGCTGGTGCCTTCCAGAACTGCTGTCATGCTGGCTAACAGCAGCTGAAACCTCTCGCAGTGTGTTCATCTTCCTGCCAGGATGGGACTGTAGCAAAGAGGCTTACTTGACCAGGACCTGGAAATCTTTAAGATGAGTGGCCAGATAAAGCCAACAGTGAGTAAATTCACACTGGGTGGTGTCTTTCAATACCCTTGCAGAACAGCTGGAAACTGAATCAGCTAACTGCCATCACCTAACAAGGTCAGGCCCACTGAGCTGTTCAAGATCAGGCCTTTTTCTCCCAAAGCAGCCCAAACTGCATTTCACTTCTTTCTTTTCTACGAATGAGGCTGTACCCTCCAGCATACGCCACATCTAGAGCAACTTCTTCGCCTGTATGGAGGTGATGAGGACTTTTTAAAGTGGCCGATGTGACACTGGGTACCTGCCTCACCCAGATGTTGTGTTCAGGGTGACTGGTGGCACTGGCTGGCCACCTTCTCCTCTAGCTCCAAATGCACCCATGGGGTCAGTATTAAGCAACAAGACATCTGCAGGACAATAGGACTCCCATTTTATTTATGTTTGTTTCCCCTTATGTAGCTGCTTCAACCAGCAGCTGAAGTTTAAATAGGACTGGCTTAAAAGGTAAACATTTCTCACAGCTTTTTCATCAACTATATTAAATACAGTCATAAAAAAAAAAAAGCCCCACAATATTTTCTGTATTTGCTGAAGGATGACGTCCTCCTTGCCTTAAGCGTGTGCCAGATTACTCATAAACCTGGACCATATGCCACTGCAATTTACTGATGGGCCCAAGCTGTTTTGGTAGATACAAAATCCGAGGGGATTAAGGAGGCTCGATCCATGCTGAAAACAGAGCAACAGTGGTGGGGCAGCTGCTTGCTCTCTTTGCTCAGTCTCAATTTAGGTCAGTAGCCAACAGACCGCCCAAATGCGATGCTCAAGAGCTGGGCTGTGCTGCGCTCAGGCACATGCAGAGGCCAGCCCCAGCCATGGGCACCTGCTGCCTTCAGGGTGCTCGCCCTTCGTTGGGATTCAGTGTCCATCCCGGGCTGTGCAGCAAGAAGTGCACACAGGAGTAAATGAAACGGCCCTGGTTTCTCATATTTAGCGTTAGGCTGCCAGACCTAGCTGAAGAACCCTCAGTGTAAAGCAAAAATGGGGTTGCTTCTCTCCCCATCCTGTTTGCCTTTCCGTGCAGATACACAAATCACAGCTGTGTGGTTAAATACCCTTGGGGTGGTGTGGGTGGGAAAAGTCCAAGTGTGGGGCCAGTGGAGCAGGATGACACCCAGCAATAGCTCTAGCCAAGCTCCCTTGTGCAGACCCTGCTGGTGACCTGTCTGGAAGGCAGCTGGTGACTGGCAGGTCACCACAGCTCTATTTTTGTATTCCCTGGCCTAGAGAGTGGTCTACTTTTCAAGAAAAGAAGGCGAGAGCTCACCTGAAAGTACTACCTGAAATGGGGGCCTCTCCTGGGTGGTAGTTACTCAAAACAGAGGTGCTTGCAGTCAGCCAGACTTTGGCTCTCAGCTGGTGCCTTGGCTTCTTTCTAAAGAGGCTGATACTCACATGAAATATCAAATGACATAAATGATCTGCTGTTTCAAGAAAAGCCTACTTAATACCTAGTAGTACACATAATTCAGTTGGAGCAAACAGCTACATATTAGACAACTTCAGTAGATCACTGGAATCTCTTTCCCCTCCACATTACCTTAAATTTCTCCTTTCCCAAGTAAAAAGACAAGCACCTCCATCACCTTTAAAGGCACTGCATGTCATCAGAGAATTACAAAGTATTTCAGAGAGTACAATAGGAAATGAGGATCGAGAGGCCAAGTATGAACATCCTACATTTCTCCATGCAGATGAGAAGTACTCCAGATCACAGCTGCTGCACATGAAATATCAAACCTAAATCACGTGAACATTCTTTTCAGAATATTCCTCCACTTGGTGTAATTTGGGATTGTAATTTCTTATCACTTAGAAGGTGCTCATGATCAACACAGTCTGACTGCATTTTCCAGCTGTCAGAGCTGGCAGACTGCTTTATTCAACACAGTGGCTTTGTACCTTTGCAAGGAAGAGTCACACCCAAAGATTTCACTGATTGGCACAATTAAGTAGATTAGAGTCTGGTCATTATTACTTTTAAGTAAGACTTTGCAATTTTAACCTTGCATGTCTCATCTTGACAGCTGAAACACACCAAAAAGCTAGAGTTGTGTCTGCTAGGCTTCAGAGGTAGGTGCGAGAGAGTCTGATAGCAAAAGCTTGGCTAAAGAAACCAACGATCAAAGTACTTGTGAAGGGTGAGGCAGCGGCAGGCTTTCAGCTGAATCACTTGGCTGCTCCCTCTCCTTCAAGACATGAACCCATCCGGCACCCCTGTGACTTTACTCTCAGACCCGGGTGTGGAGGGAGGAACCAGCACACTGACCACTCATCAGATGTGGTCATCTTCCTTCACCTCTTGCTTATGCCAGTGAAACTTCATTCATTTCAGATTTCTTACTCCTCCCCTCGCCAGGACACTTGGGCCCCGCTATACTGCGTCCCATCTGCTGTGATAAACATTGGCCCGAAGTCTTCACTGATGTTGAAATCCTTTTGTATCAGTCTGGCAAAGTGGAGAGTCTACAATGGCTTTGTGGAAATGAGCCCCAAGCATCCAGCGATGGGTTGCCAGGCAGCGAGGACACTAACGTCTGATTGGAAGGGTATTTATTAGGTTTTTTGCTTATTTTACAGATTTGTCCTCCTCAAGTTTGCTTGTCATTGCTGTGTCCCAGATCAACCCCAAAACACGCATGCCTTCTCTTCTGGGCCAGGGTAGCTGAGATTGAATACTGTCACTCCCTGCTTTGTGTGCCCAGATGTGCAATGCAGATGGGGTTTGTGGAAAGGGACAAGGTCTGGCTGATGATAATTGTTTACAACTTTTATTAAACCCATTTTCCTTTTCTAATTATTATAATAGTTCCCGAAAACATCGTCCGTGGACTTTAAATGTTTGATGATTGTGTATTTTAATGAAAGCTGTGGAATTATCCTGTGCTCGGTGCCACATGGCCCCACAAAGCAATGGAGATGCTGAATAATTTTTAAAAATTTATAGTTTACAAGATATATTTCCCATCTGTGGCAATGCAGTAGCTCCCAAAAGCATTAAATTTCACTACATTAACAACACCTCTTAAAAACAATTGGCTTAACTCCACAGGATGGTTTTATAATGACCCGAGAAGTGCGTTATAATGTATACACATGTTGAAGATTAACATCATTGAAGATTGAATGCTACCAAAACAAATAAACTCCACATCCAAACCAAGTGCTTTTATACTTCGAAGTAATGCGTTGCTGTTCAAAGTATTAATTCCATTAATACAGAGAGAAAGAAGTTCCTTTTGGCACTTTGCAAAAGCTCAGCCCAACAACCGAAGCTATGACAACAACAAAAACCTGTAAAGTGTAGTATCTATAAAATGATTAATCCCTGGGGTGAGATTAGTATCGACTTTTCCTTCCCTTCTCTCCCCAGAGACATTTTCTGTTACAAGGCAAAAATACATGAACTGTGCTCAACTTAAAAATTGATTTTGGGATGTAAGCCAGACCAGATGGTTAGAAAAGCTAAATACCGTTGATTTATTTCTTACCCTTTACGAAGCAATATTAGAGACAATGGACCTTATCAGAACAAATGAGAATAAACATGGGGATGCAGACTCAATAGAGAATTAACAACCAAAGCTACCAGATTCTATTATGCTATGATTAATTCTGAATTTGTGGAAGTATTATCAGCAGCAAACGTCTAGCTTTATCTAATGAAACCAGTGCCAAACTAGACAACCTTTTAGTTAGGGCTCTTCAGTTTGCAAGATACTTCAGCACGAAAAAAGTGCAGAAGATGCCAGGCTTTGTGCCATAAAGTCAGCTAGAAAATTTGCTTAAACATCGCCCCTCACCCAAATCCCAAGAAACCAACAAAATGTCCAGATGGACACCACCATGAGCTGAAAGTCTCTACGTAAAGGAGGCCTGAGGGATCTCACCAGGCAAACCTCGGAGGTGCAGCCAGAAGGCACTCACCCTTCCTTGCCTATTCCTTCAGAAACAAGCAAGCAGCCTTCAGCCCCCTGCCTCCTACTAACCATCCCATGAGACCAAGAGGGTAACATCACCACCAGACTATCCATCCTTCCTCTTCACCTGCTACGGCTTCCCATGGCTCTGAGTTCTGTCCCAGATGATGCGATGGCTTTGGTCACAGGGCAAAGAACTTTGACTCGCAGTTACAAAGTCAGGAAGGCATTCCTGCATGGGGAAGCAGTGGGTACTGAAATGCTTCTGCAGCTCTGGCCTTCGCCCCATGCGCCTCAGTTTCCTCACAGTCCACCACAACCTCCCCGCTGGGTGCTGCAGCACGACCAACATCTCCACTGCAGAGCTCCCCCTCCCTCTGGCAGAGGCAAAAGGTGCAAGACACTATTTATTGCCTTGTGACTGCCAGGTACTCCTTGTAAACAGGTTATATTAATTACTTAACAAATGTTTACCGCTGTCCTATATCACCCTCAGGTTCAACCATCTCTGCAGAGAGAATATTCAGCGCTGGTTAACTGCTGCTGGCAACAAGAGGAAATGGACTTTCTGATGAAAATGTTTAAGGCCCATTATTTGTGAGATGCAGCTGAGATGGGACGTAATGAATTTAGCCCTGTTTCGCTTCATTTACCATAGATAACGCATACAATAAAAGTTTAGTTTATACTCTGGTGCTGCCATGCATGAATATCTCATTATAACTGCAAAGACTTTTTATTTTTATTGGGACCTGTAACAGCATTGTGCTATGTTAATTACCAACCATGTAACAAAAGTGCAGCAAGGTTTCTTTCCTTCCTTCCTTCCTTCTCCTTATATGGACATAATGAAAACCAAGGGGGCCTGTAGGCAGGCCAGTATTTAAGCTGGCATGTTTTATTAGTTTATGGCTGCAGTTAATGGGGACTAGATGCAGAGCACGGGGCAAATGGCGAGGAAGTCACTCCCACCTTGGCGTGCAGCCACCTCTGTGCCACCTGCAAAGAGCCTTCCCAGAGTTCAGACTGCTCCTCCCGTCCACCCCCAAGGCACCTCTCACTGCAAGGGCCAGAGCCCCGCTCGGAATCTCCCACAGACCCGTGTTCAGGGTTTGCTGTTCCCCGCTCCTTCCTGTCCTTGTCCCAGCATGCAGGTCCAGACCAGCACTTCTGCCACGTGCGGTGGGGGAGACCCACCGCTTCATGAAGAGGCACTGCTGGGCTGGAGCCAGGGGCACCACACAGGCTCAGCTGCCCTTGCATCTTTTCACTCCCTTTCCGCTGCCTGGAGTGTGATGTCTGTTATGCAGGAAACATGTATTAGAGTCCATTTGTTTTATTGAAGAACAGGCTGCTGCTGCCCCACTTGCCTTGGGCAGGGTCTCACTACCCTCCCACAGCTCACCACGTGCCAGGAGATGTATGCAAAATGCACTTGATGAGGATATGGCCTTTTGGAGAAAAGGGAAGGAGGACAGGGATAGCAGGTCAGCAACTGAGCAACGACAGGCACCAGAAGTTAGAAAGTGGGATTAGATCTATTTTAGGACATCCTGGTCTGCTGAATATCCTGGCTATCAGGAAAGCCAGGCTGCTGCAGTCCTGTATGTCAGACTCATCAGTGGTGAGACCACAAAGGTGATGTCATGTCCTAAAATGTGGCTAGCAGAAAAAATCCCAGCACGTTATCATATCCTGCCTTTTAAAGAAGTGGGGTTTTGTAACACTTGACTGTTGTGAGGAACAGTCACCATTGGTGGTGCTAGAAAAGCCACATGTTACTTGCAGTTTCTCAGGGAGGCTAGGATTTTTCTTAGGACCTTGCAGAAAGCTGGGACTTCGTTTCACCTTCATCTCCAGGCAGGGAGAGCAGCTATGTTCTACTTCCGTGCAAAAGGACTTCTTTGAACACAGCTTATCTGCTTGTAGCTTCAACAAGGTTGTATTTCCCAGCTCCTCCATAACATCCCTAAAGCAGAGCCAAAAGAGAAAGGAGCAGCTAGGAGGAAGTGGAGGACATTTAAAGAGTCCTTGCAAAGGGTACAAACTTTACTTCTGAAAAGCTGAAGGCTCACTAAAAAAGGGACAAGAGTGAAGACACACGGGAAGGAAATCCAAATGTAGGAAAAGACAGAGCTAGCATATGTAGTGAAATACCAGCACACGAAAGATCTAGATACTTATTAGGTAACATAATCCTCCAACCCAGATGTCTTTTACAAAACTAAATCCTTAAAAACAGTCGGTGTCTTTTTTTCCTTTCACAAACATTCATATTTTGGAAAACTCCACGCTGGAAGTTGCTCAAACTGTTAATGCTCCCAGGGCTCTGGATACAGTGAGTCATTCTGCTACATACAGTGACCTTTTGAAAACCCTCTGCAGAACTGAGCAATTGGCTGCAATCACAACAGTAAAAAAGATGTAAAATGTCCTTTTCTAGGGGCTCCTAAGACTGAGCTCAGATCTGACCCAAGCAGGTGCAATGCTACTAGCAGCATCAAATTTTAGCCCAAAAAGTCAGTTTTCCACATTTTTGCCCAAAAGTGAAACAGATGAGCAGTGGCCTGTCCTGTGCCCTCCTCACCCATCTGAAAGGATTCTGCTTCTCTATGTATATAAAATTAATCCCTTTTACCCTGAGAAGTTCATGCAAAGGTTTGCTCAGTGTCAGGATTGCCTTTTCCTTCCCTGCTGAGTTTTGTGTTCAGCTTAAGAGTCCACTGAATGAGGGAAATACCTCAAAACGCTTTAAATCAGGCAGCTCCACCTTGGTCAGTGGCTTCAGACTCCAACATCTGTAACTACTAGATGTAGGAATTGGCCAGGGAAAGCAACTGCTATGCTCATTTTTTTTTCCACCTCAAGACAACAGTGAGCAAGGGGACAACTTCACTCCATCGCTGCATCCACAGACTTGTAAGCACTTAACTACCTCTTGATTTTTGTAGAGGTGAACTTTTGGTGATTGGCGTTGACAGGGCTTTGCAGTACCCAGCTGGTTACTTGCAGACAGCAATGAAACCTTCCCCGTGTCCACTGTCAATGTCCCGGTTAAGTCTGCTCATGTGCCACAGTTATTTAGAGCTCAGATATTGAGGACCAGAGAGCCTTGACATTCTGACTTTCTATAGATTTTTACAGAACTGCTCAATTTAGTGATCTGCTGCTGAAGCTCATCTATATGCTCACCCAGTCAAAAATAAACTAAAATAATGTGGAGGGAGTGATAGCTTGGTGGTAATGGAGTAAGCAGGCTGCCAGCTGGATGCGGAAGGGTTAGAAATCTTTCTTCTCTCTCCCTCTGAAGAGACACCAACTGCCTGGCCAGAGCAGGATGTCTGGCAGGTCACAGGTTGTTATGAGGCAGCAGCGGAGCAAGTGCTCCTCTGGGGACAAGAAAGGACTTGCGCGCAGCTCACTGTTTCAGCATTTGGGGAATCAGCCTCTCTGTTGAAGGGGGAACTGTGATTTAGGTCACCATGGCAAGAGGGAGCCTCCCAGCCTCCAGGCATGTGTTGTTTGCTCCTCTCCGTGCCAGGTTCGAGAGCTGGGGCTTTTCTCCAGCACGTGGGGCCTGACTCTTCGTGTCTTGGAGCAATAGGGAGGACACAAGCCCACATCCCAAGCCAGGAAACAGTGAAAGGTGTTTGCCAAGAGTGCTGGGGTGGGAGCCTTGATAAAACTCAGCTCTGCACAGCAAAATAGGAATGTACTTTACTGCTTCGCAAACTCTTTCAGCCTTTTTATTGCTCTCCTGTCTGTTACTGCTGTTGCGACTTGTGACTAAGTTGCATTGATATTCACACTTAATTTTCTCCAGTTTAGCTCTCCTTTAATAGGTCTCTCCCAGAAATTGAGCAAGGTCTGAGCTGTCTGACCTCTTCTTTCCTTCTTCACTTTCAGCTCTTTTCATCAGAAGGGCTTTCTGATCTTCTCAGCTCCTGCATGGTCTTGAACCCAGTCTCGGGCTACACATCTGGTGGTGGGGTGGTACAGCCAAAATGCCCTTCCTGGATTTCATGGGGTAGGCTGCTAACCAGAGCAGCACCTGGTAGAATTGGGTCACCCAGGGGCATCCAAGAGATTGTCATGGTCTGATCATCTGAGGACTGCATTAGCCGTGGCAAACCAAAAGCTTTGGCAAACCCTGTTTGCACCAGAGAGGAAACACAATCCCTCACAGTCTTCTTGAGTTTAGACTGCTCAGTAGAAGTGCATTACTTCTAAGTACTGCACTTAGTCAACTATAAGGTCCAGGCTGCAACAGCTTGGTCCTGGCAGCACCTGATGCATTGTAGTTTAGTGTAACTTTACATTTCCAGTGCTTCCAGTTCAGCCTTGGCTGGCTAGCAAGCCTAAACAACTTCATTATTGCTTATCCAGGCCAACCAGGGAACTTTCCTGAAATTTCTCCAGTTTTGCTGGACTTGTAGTTTGGCTTTAAGGGCATATTGACCTGTGGCTACAGCAACGAGTTTGAAGCCAGATCTTTGATCTACCAGAAAGCCAGGCAGACCCCTATACATACATTCTGTACACAGTTTTATGCAGCAGTTACTTCATCTAGGGTCAGCTCTAATTTACACTCAGAAACTTGTCTCCAGACCCACATTTTGCAGCTTGTAGCATTCAGATAACTTGACATGAGACATAAACACCTGCTTTTGTGATCTGTAGTCACAAAAGCTCAGGAGATACAGACCTGGCAATATGTAGATATGCTTTTGGCATGACTACAGAAAACTGGTGGTTCAAAACTTCAGGTTTTTTTACTCTTCAAAGGGAACAGTTAGCACAGCTCTTAAAATTGTACATGTATAGATGGGAGGGAATAGAATCTCTCCCTACAGCCTTTAGCAAAAACCAAATCTAATTCATAGCATATGAAAGTTGCCGCTCTTACAATAAAGTTGGTGCCGAGTCACTGAGAAACGGTGATGGGAGATGCACTCTGAGCATGGCAATGAAGATGTTTTGAACAGGAAGCCAACAGTACTTCTAGAAAGGGAACTATCAATACAACAGAAGGTATGTGTAGTTCTTGGCCTTCCAGAAGGTCTGATTCCATAGTAATTGTTGCAGAATAACACATTGCCCCACTGGTGCGCTCCTGGCTGCATTCATAGCCTTCAGCTCACCTTACTTCTAGCAATGTGCAAAACACCTTCCTCCTAAACTGCTGACATGACAGGGGCTGCCCTATGGCTGCTCCTTTTAACTGTTACAGCTCATCTTCCATTCAGTCCTGAGCCATCTTGCGCTGAATATGCTCAGTGACTCAATGTAGGCATGGTCTTCCCCTCTCTGCTGCTCAAATTCCCTGTAGCTGCTCCATAGGAGGGCAATATTCTGCTGTCTGTATCACCTACGAAGTGCAAAGGCTTTGTGTAACAGCTGAGGCTTGTTCTGCACGCCTTGCAGGCCAGAGATCATGAGATGCAGCAGGCTGAGAGCTAGAGACATTTCTTTCCCCCAGCTTGCAAAACCAAACAAAAGCAACCCCTTCTCGAGAGACAGCAATGGCAGTGGAAAATGGGAAACAAGAGCTTCTCACTGCAACTGCTGTTCAGTGTTGAGTGATGATACGGAAGTGGTGCAACATACTGGCCACACCTAAAACACTTGTCTTAAGTGCACAGGCAGGTCTCCTGGGGAAGGGCTTCATGCCCTATTACTCCCAAATACCATCTCCTTCTGTTCCAGAGAGCACTCTCCCCTCTGCCCCACTGCAGAGGAAGTGGGATGGATGTGACACATGCTGGGAGAGGAGACCGTTACACATGTCTGACTTTGGCAGCTGGCTCTGGTAATTTTGTTTGGCTGTGACAAGACACTGATGTTGAGGCGCTCTCGTTTCCAAGAGTTTGTGTAATGAGAGCTGCCCTTTGAAAACCGACAGCATGATTACAAATGAAAGGAGAGCACTGAACTCAACCTTGAGCTCTAGCTCAACAAGAAAAAAAAACCAACTTCAGCTAAAAACACAGAGGTCATATTTCAGTGCCCATTGGGCAAACCAAGGGCTTCCTGTATGGGCTCAAAGTCACCTAGTCATGACACACGAATCAGAAAAACAGTAGTAGCAATGGTAGTGCCTTACCCATGGATTAAAAGCTGCTCTAGTTTGTGATACTCACCAACTTATAATAAAGCCCTGCCTCAACTTACAAAAGAGTTCAAGAGGCACTCAGAACAAAGAACAAATGAAAATAATGCTGCTTATGTCCTGGAGTCAGAGATCTCCTGGCTGGGATGCTGTGTTACACATGCATCTTGCTTTGAAGAGGTGTTCAAACTCAGGGACAAGGTGCTTTTGGGCAAGTCCCACACACTAGCAACTATGGCTCTACTCCTCCCCAGCAGCACTTCAAGAACCCAGGAGGCTGCAGGTCTGCTTGCCTGGGGCTGTCTGCCCACTGGGACCACTCACCGCTGTGCTGTGGCAGGGCACTGCTGCTGCTGCATTCTGAGCGTCAGCCAGCCCTACCACCACGGATCTGCAGCACCAGCACCACCCCTACTGCTGGTGCCAAGGATGGACACCACAACCAGGTCTGCCAGCAAACCTAAGACAGCTGCAGAGGACAGAGACACCTCCTGCTGTTAAGTATAGACTGTGGTACACATAACGTCAGCTGATACTTGTGCTAGACACTGTTCACTGGGATTCCCTGCATTGCCAAGTACTGTACAGGGGTCCTCTCTATTTCTCCAAAGGGACTGGTGGCATTTCTATTTTGCCACCCTGCTGACATACACATAGAAGAAATTTCTTCTGCATAGAACAGGAATGAGTCAGGGGACTAAAACATGAAATACTACAGGAACTCTGGGTACATCCAATGCTATATCTTTCAGGTGGGGAACTTTCAAGTCTTTTCTCCAGCTTTCTTGTCATAAACATTTTATCTAACAAGTTTCTTTCCCTAAGTATATTTGGATATCAAAATAAATAAACAGCTTTGCTGTAGGTTTTGAAAAATTCCCTGATAACTGTGGCAACTGATGTAGAGTCGGTATTCCTCTTAAAAAAAGATCATTTTTAATTTCTGCTTACATGATTAGGTCCTGAAGCACAGATACATTCAATCACCATCTTGGAGTACATCATAAATCTCTGCTCAGTATTACAGTAATAACAACAGAAAAGAACCTAAAATGCTTTAGGCAGAATATTCCCATTTGTTGCACTTTGAATAAAGTTTGTCTTCCCACAGAGAGTCTGTTGGTATGCTTGAGGGTGCACAAACAGCACTAAGCTCCTCTCAGGTTAACTGGGCTGTGACTTAGTATCCATCAGCTATGTTGGACTGGGTGCCCAGGTACCCTGCAACAACCCCCTTCACAGGCTGTCACCTCTGGACTCCTCAAGCACCACAGGTCTCTCCTCTTCCCCATTTCCCTCAGCTTTGTTCAAGATCCCACGCCCTAAAATCACTTTCAAAATCAAGCTAGTTAAATTGCTGGAAATTTCTGTGTGGGTGAATGGAAATCAATTTCACTCCAGTTTATGTCAAATATAGCTTAAATCACCAAGGGATCATATTAAGTTACATCAGTACAAGACAGGTTTAAAATAAGTGTCCAGAAGAGTTTCTCTACCAGTGCAGTGGAATAGATTGAAACAAGTTTATATCACTAGTACTTCATCTGAATCACATGTTTCTGCCACCAATACTCGTACTCCGTCTGCAAGCTTATGACCGAGAACAAGAACTGGGGGGGATGCTCAGGATTTGTCTCCATTAACTCCACGGAGAGGTAACTGTTACAGGAGCATCGCCCTGTACCAGAGATCTGTGTCACACAGGTCTCTTTTCTCAACCCCTTATCCCAGTTGCAAGTGTAGGGCGCAATTCCCACTTCAGCTACTACTCTGCCCTGCCACCCCACACAGCCTGTGTCTCTAGATCTGTGCAGACAACAGCTTGAAAAGGTGACCCAAGCCGTATGCAAGCCATATCTGGATTGAATTGTTGACTTCTTGGTCTTTATGGCTCCAGGTTATTCATTACAGGACACAAAACCTCCTTCTCTGGGGCTGAGAAGCTCAAAATTTATTCAAAATAGGAAACTGCTAAGCAAATACAACCGATGCTTAGGTGAAGTGCTGGAGGCCTACCACATGTGAAGGACATTTGTGCACCACGTGTTCAGCTTTCGGGCAAAGAAGCCAAATGTGGTAGGTGGTGAGTTAGTGAAATACCCTTTTCTCACTTCTTTAAAAATTGAATTATGATTGTAGCGGGCCTGTTGTGATAGGACAAGGAGTAATGGTTTTAAACTAAAAGAGGGTCGATTTAGACTAGATATAAGGAAGAAACTTTTTACAATGAAGGCGGTGAAACACTGAAACAGGTTCCCCATAGAGGTGGTAGATGCCCGATCCCTGGAAACATTCAAAGGCAGGTTGAACGGGACTCTGAGAAACCTAATCTAAAATCACAGAAATAGAATCATCTAAGTTGGAAAAGACCTTGAAGATCATCTAGCCCAACCATTAACCTAACACTGACTGTTCTCAACTACACCATATCCCTAAGCGCTATGTCAACCTGACTCTTAAACACCTCCAGGGATGGGGACTCCACCACCTCCCTGGGCAGCCCATTCCAACACCTAACAACCCGTTCTGTAAAGAAATACTTCCTAATATCCAGTCTAAACCTTCCCTGGCGCAACTTGAGGCCATTCCCTCTTGTCCTATCACTTGTTACTTCGTTAAAGAGGCTCATCCCCAGCTCTCTGCAACCTCCTTTCAGGTAGTTGTAGAGGGCGATGAGGTCTCCCCTCAGCCTCCTCTTCTCCAGACTCAACAACCCCAGTTTCCTCAGCCGCTCCTCGTACGACATGTGCTCCAGACCCTTCACCAGCTTCGTTGCCCTTCTCTGGACACGCTCGAGTAATTCAATGTCCTTTTTGCAGTGAGGGGCCCAAAACTGAACACAGGAATCGAGGTGCGGCCTCACCAGTGCTGAGTACAGGGGTAAGATCCCTTCCCTGTCCCTGCTGGCCACACTATTTCTGATACAAGCCAGGATGCCATTGGCCGCCTTGGCCACCTGGGCACACTGCTGGCTCATGTTCAGCCGGCTGTCAATCAACACCCCCAGGTCCCTCTCTGACTGGCAGCTCTCCAGCCACTCCTCCCCAAGCCTGTAGCGCTGCTGGGGGTTGTTGTGGCCCAAGTGCAGCACCCGGCATTTGGCCTTATTGAAACTCCTACAGTTGGCCTTAGCCCATTGCTCCAGCCTGTCCAGGTCTCTCTGCAGAGCCTCCCTACCCTCGAGCAGATCAACACTCCCACCCAACTTGGTGTCGTCTGCAAACTTACTGAGGGTGCACTCGATGCCCTTGTCTAGATCATCAATAAAGATGTTAAACAGGAGTGGCCCCAAAACCAAGCCCTGGGGGACACCACTCATGACTGGCCGCCAACTGGATTTAACTCCGTTCACCACAACTCTTTGGGCCCGGACAACATCTAGTTGAAGATGTCCCTGCTCACTGCAGGGGGGGATGGACTAGATGGCCTTTAAAGGTCCCTTCCAACACAAACTATTCTACGATTCTATGGTGCTATGATCACCTGGCGAAAGTACAAAGCCAAATTATATATAGCATTATATTGCACTGACTAAATAATATGGTGATTACTCCTTAAGCTCACCTTAACCCTGTGGTCAGGCAAAGAAATTACACAGCTCTGAAACTGCTCTACAAGTGCAAATGACAACTATAGCTTACATGGGCCAATGCTGTATGAAAAGGAGCTACATGCAATAACTTACTCCAACCAGAAACTACAAGGCAAACTTACCAATGCAAGTGCAAGCTTTAAAGAAAAGGACTGAAGTATAAAATCTTCTTATGTTGAGAGGAGCATAAGGCATTAATCTGACAGTTTTGCAGGTAAGGAAAAGGTAAGTGGTTTGAAAGGGCTCTGGGGACTGCAGCACTTGGATGGTGGTTTTGAATAGATGCTGTTGGGTAAGGATGCCTGGTGGCCCATGAGAAATTGGTTGATTTGACAGAGGGACTCTCCTGAAAAGCTTGGGAGGTGTTAAGCGAAGCAGAAGAAACATGTGGGCAAAAATGCACTGCATATTGGTTTGACTCTGAATGTAATTTGCAGTTTGGCCATATTAAAAGATCTTGCATGTTTGCTCATTGTGAAAATGTAGATGTGCAGACTTGCTTAGAGAAAATACTGAATGCTAGCCTTAAGCATTCACCAAAATCAAACTTGCACAATAAATGAACATTTAACACTCATAAATTAAGTCAGCACTGGAACCAAGGGATTCATCAAGAACAACAGAAACAAACCTTGCTTCAAATAATCATCAACCTGTACATAACTATTGAAAAACTTCTTTATACGATTTGTTGCACTATGATTAAGCACTGTGCTGGAAGCAACCTTTCCTAGCTAGAGCCCATTCTTCTCTCTTCTTGTCTACACACTGTTTCTTCCACAACATCTGCCTTGAATATTCTCAGTTGGGAAAATGTACATTTCAAACAAATTTCATAACACTGCTGCACACTGTGTTCTCACATGATACAGAGAGCAGTGAGTTGCAGCTTTTATGAGGGCAATATAGTGCTGGATGCATTCCTGGCTGGCTTGTTTTTAAATTAATTTCCTTTTCTTTCAGCTGACAAGAAGGTGTTTAGAACAGCGCGAACAAAATGCTTTTTCTCCAAAAAAACACTCATCTGTTCCCAGCCTCATTTCTATTCCTATGCCTGTGTTATCAAGAAAATACATATTTAAAGTATTGTTATAGCAGAGTTCACCAGGGGATGGCATTACCCCAATGCTAAAAAATTACTTTTTTCTTAGCTCACAACCAAGGTTTTTACTGTTGCAAGATGAACTTTGACTCTGTATTTTCTAACACAGTGCCTTTGGGGGAGCTGTGGCAGGAGCAGCAAGTCCCATTTCTGCTCAGCCAGTCTACCTAGACTCCCTTTTTGAAACTGTGTTGCTCACGGAGAAGCAGGCCTCAACCTCTGAGACTAAGAGCAGCACCAGCTGTGAACAGCTCTGATGCAACTCCCTTGCCAAGTGTAAATGGCACACAAGTGCACTAAAAAATATCCATGCAAAGAAGCTGGTCCCAGCAAGCTCAGCACCTTTTCACACCATGCTCCGCACCACTGATTCTTCTCTTGTGTTTTGATGCAGATGCAAGTGTGCCTCTTCACAACTCAGGCTCAGCAAATACTGAGACACATGGGACTGTGTGACTGACGGTGGGTGAACATGGATGTGGTATTTCACTTTGGTGGGGTTAGAAGCTGAGCCCACTAAGGGAAACAAGATGTCACTGGAGTTTGTGTGAGGCCTCTGCATGAATGAAGTCAAGAAAGCAGTAGCACCGTAACGTGAAGCTAATGAAAACAGAGGAACTGGGGAAAGTACAATGTTCAGTCACAGATGACTGCCTGGAAAACATAGCTCCACTAGGCTAGGTGATGCTATAAGCAGCCTTATCTGCAAGAGAAGGGCCTAACCCCCTGCCAAACTTCCTTTCATGAACCAAACTGGTTTCCAGTTTCACACTAGCTATGTTTTTATAATAAGGTATCTCATCATTATGTTTCTCTCTAATCCATTATTGACTAGGCAACTCAGTTTCACACTAGTTGCTCTACAATCATTTAACAATGACAGTATCCTCAAAGACAAGAGTAGAAACACTCCTCAAAAAACTCTGCAGCATGGGAGAGAGCCATTGAGTAAACAGTGAGGAAAGCTCCTCTTTTATTCTCTTGGAAGATTCACTAAGATAAGCTGCTGCAAAGATTGTATTTTTCCCTATTAATTGGACACTGAAGTGGAACACCGCATTTTCAAGATTGCTTTTACACTACACTACTAATAAGCTCACACATATTACAAGATGTGCATAACAGTACAAAAAAGGTAGGTTAAAGGTGGAGGAAGAAGATGACAATAGAGAGTTACCTAAATATTTGATTCTTCTCTACTTTAAGTTCAGACACACAACCAGATGAAAGAACACTCCAAAACCTCCAGCCAGAAAATCAATGCTGACCTCTTCTCTATCACAGTCCCAGATCACAGCACTTAGCATCCTGCAAAACCCAGTTTTGTGCCTATGAAGGATGATGCTCAATTACTTGCAGTTACTGGTAAGGTGAGAATGAAGGAATACGTGAAAGAGGAAAGGACCGGACAATAAAAATTGTGCACTGTGCTTCGAAGCTAGTAAGACCTGGGTTTAAAGTGATCCCCTACAGCAGAGAATTGGGTGGCTGAGAGCTTTCTGGTTGAACAATCCTGCCCCATTTGGGTTGCTGCTCAACAAGAGGGTTAAGCTTTATCCTTTCAAGACAAGAAACAGCATTTCCTAAGGTAGCCATGCCTGACCATCACTATTCTACATGTCTTAAGCCTTGTGCCTAACCACAAAAATCAGCATATGCTTAAAATTAGGTACCTGCCTTTGCTGAACTTGCCTTAAAAGCAGGGGGACCCGGCTTCATAAGGGCTGCAGTCTCAGAACAGGACTAGAGCAGTGTCAGCGACGAGGCTACTGAAGCCACGCCACAGGGATCTGGCTCCCTCTGTGCAACAGCTGAGCTCTGCCAGCCCGTGCCCATCACAAGAGTACCTGCAAAGCACAAGCACCCCTCACAGCGCCGTTGGTCACATCTGAGGTGTCATGAGCAGAAGCAAGAGTCCTGCAGAGAATCACAGGTTTTTCAAATGGTACTTCACACCCCAACAAATGCAAATGCTCACAGCTTTGGGGCTCAGGAGGCGTACATGTAGGAAATGGAGTCAGGACACCACAACGACTACATTCATACTTGCTCCTTATGACTTCTGGAGAGCATGCTGAAGCAGACTGGTCCCCTTGTATCACCAACTGTCCTGTTACCACCCCTGAATGATAAATATATCAGGACTGTGACATTGATGGCTCTCCTTTGGCTGCAAGTCCCCTTCAAGGAGGAAGCCGTGCGAAACGGTGGGAGATGCTGACAGCATGATGTTTGAGCCAGCCAAGACGCCTGGGCTGCGGGAGATGGAGTTGGAAGGAGGGCAGACGAAGGTCCAGGCGCCGCGCACGCATGACCGGTGATCTGTGTGGTTCAGGCTGTCAGTTCCTGAAGGTCCACGGACTTGGCAGGCACTGCTCCCTGCCCCTTCTGTGCAGACAGAAAGGTAGGTGCCAAAAATGCTCCCCATGCTGGATGCATTTCAAATGGAGAAGGGAAGGTAAAGAGCTGGACTGCACCACAGCTTGTGAGCCACCATGATTTTCTTCTGAGAATTCAATCTGGTATCAGCTTACACCATACAAAGGCACTTGCTTATTAAGGTAGCATCAATTTTATCACCTCTTTTCAGTCATTTGACACTGATTTTTTTTTTAACTAGGAGTTGGTAACAGCATAAAATGAGGGGTTTCTTCAGTGCCCTCCTCATCACTCATTCTCCAGGTAATTCAGAGCTGATGCAAAAATCTGTCTTTTGCTTTGTCCGTGTGCCATGGGAAGGGGACCACAGCAAGGTGTGTGTGGATATTGCAGAAACAGCACTATTACATTAGGCTAGTCACAGTTACAGACTTTTTCTTCTTTCAAACTTTTCAAATTTTCAATGTAAAAAAAAAAAAAAAAGCCAAAAAACCCTCCAAGTACCTTAACCAAAATCCATATTTTCCCGCAATCCAGTGTTTTAGTAATGAGAGAGACAGCTGAGCTTTTCTGCCCCCCAAAATTGCGATTTCCAATTTAGAAGTGATGATGCTTACAGTCTTTTAATGATTTTACTTTAATGGGATAGCTCTGAATACAAACAAAAGCTATCAACAAGCTATGCTTTCGTTTATAAATATTATTCCAATACACTTAGGCTTTCGTAGTCTGAGAAGTCATTTGAAGGTCATCCATAATTCTTAAATATAAACAAAAATATTTACATATAGTTGCACTTTTTAATGTGTCATTCAAAAGATAATTATCAACCATATACTGATGAAATATACATCCATCCATTAATTATATATCATCCATCTCATAAGCTTTGGGGTACGGTGGCTGTTTACAGGCTCACAAGTTTGTGTCTTTGGCATTTTTTCACTCACCTCATTTGATCTAATAAAAGGTTTTATCTTCACATCCAGCTTCTCATGGATTGCGTTTGGCTCTACCCTAACAGTAAGACACATTTTCATATTTCTGACATACGTCTCATAAAAACTATTCCATGTATTTTCTGAAGGTGGCAAAACTATTACCTATGTCTGACAAAAAACAGCTGCAGGGTTCCTCAGTGACTAACTCTAGAATTCAAAAGTGTGACCTACAAGGTACATCACTGCATTTCACACCGCCTTCCCCTGCTCTGACCAAGGAAAGGAAAAAAGCCCTGGGGGTGCACAACCAGCCCGCAGGCTGGTGCCCTCCCTGCTTGTGAGGACAAGCCAGTGCTCAGGGGACAGGGCCAGAAATGGCTGGTATTGGGCCACTATCATCCACTGTGTGCATCTGTCACCCACAGGACTATGTGGTTTCAACTTTTAATATCCGCAATTATTTCAACACAGAACGAAAGCCAGCGTTTTTTGTGAAGCTGAAACCTCTGTCCACTGCTAGGCAGTTCCTGGTAGAGAAAGAGTGCAAAGTTCAGCTACTAGCTAAAAAGCTCGTGAAGAAAACAACTGAAATTTTATATAGACTTGTCCTACATGCTGGACAGAAGCTAGCAGTGCAGAACTAGAAAGGTTTTAGCAGTCTTCTGACTGCCTAAGTGAGACTTAGAGGAAAGGGCAAGAAGGGAGATGTCCAGAATCACAGACTATGATAAAGTCAAAAAGTAAATAACAAAGAACTATGCAGCCAAACACAGATAGACATACATAGAGGTAGCTAGGCTAAAACATGGCAAACGCTAGAAATCAAGGCAGATAAATGGAGAATGCTGAATCTGGAGCAAAGAATAAGAAGAATTAATATCTGCTAGAGTGAATAAATGCAGCAAGACATGGACAAGGAAGAGGTTTGGGAGGCATGAAGAAAATTTCCCCAAGCTATGGACACAAAGAGCATCTCTGCAGTGATGGAAACAAACAAGTGAAGTGCTATTATGAGCTGTTAGTCTAAACCAAAAGACAAGGGGAATTACATACAGCTCAACTCCCCCTTACCACTCTTCAGCAATATTAACCATACTATGAAACGCTGGCTAACAGACATATCTGAGAACAGAAAGGCAATGGAACTATTACAAGTGCGATTTATTAAAACTATAGGGCACCTCCATCAAATAAGCATAACTATCTTCCTCATCACCCAAAAGCACAGGCATTTACTTTCTGTGCCGTACAGTGTCTTTCACTTTTAATTGTATTTTTTCTTGGCTTTAGCATCACCAACTGCTACTCCATTTGACAGCTTTGCCTAACAATAGGCTGTACAAAAATGTGCTAATTTCACAGGGTTTTTAAAAAGAAAAAAAAAATAATCAAATCCACACTTACTGTAGCATGGTTCTCAGCTGAAAAGGACCTGAATCTAGCATTCTTTCCCCCACAGCCTTCACAAAATCACTTTTACATTACAGCAGTAACCAACCAGTCATATATTTCAGCAATCCTCCTCTCAGAAATTGCAAGAGACACGTTGTTCTCTGGAGGGGAACGTAAGGCTCTTAAAGATCCTATATCCTAATTAAGTGGATTGTTAGTATAACGCCCAAGAGGAGACAAGGCACTCTTGTCGCTTGTTTCAAGTTTAAGCAACACGCTTCATGACAAAGGATATTTTTCATTGCAAACATCAAGATCAGGGAATCTGTCTCCATCACTAGAAACTCTGTTTTAAACCCCATCACATGCAGGATGAGGGTCGCTGGCACCAGGAAGCAAGCTGGGCTCCTTAAAACAACATGGATCGCTCAGTGAATGTTATTGCCAATGTTATTGCCATCCAGATATAAATATGTACATGGACTATCATTTTCTTGTAACAAATGGTAAAAGCTATCCTGGTGACAGTGAGGCAGTGATGGAGAAAGGATGACTTTATCACCTACCTATGACTATGTTTCCCAAGCAACCTTCTCACCAATCCGGAGCCCTGTGCGATCATTAGTTCCTGCACATGGCAGCAATGAAATTGTCCCTTAAAGTAAATCATTCAAGGATTTTTATAATCTGAAATAAAATTTTCTAATATTTTTTTCCTAAGTTTTCCAGGTTTAAGGTTTTAATCTTTTATTATTTATTGTGCAGCAGTTGTGAAGGGCATGATGAGAAGCCCTGTGTAAATAGTTGTCGTTGGAGGATTGGTGCGTGACAACGCTGCATTTAAGAAATTAATGATTTCTTTTCTTTTTCTTATTACTGCCATGTTCTCTCTGAGGGTGTTCAAATACAACAACAACAACAAAAAAGTAAGAGTAAAACAAAACAAACTAAAGCTGCACTTTGGCTTCTCTGTGTTTTCCTACCTTGTGGCTGAAGTTGCTGATAAATATTCTTTAGAAACGGTATTGAAGGAGGAGAACAGCATATATATTTTCTTTTCTTCCTTCACACTCAGAGCATCAAATTCAAAAGATGACAATTTTCTACTGTTTGAGATGCAGAGTATTCCTCTATTTTTGTACTCTCTAGGATTTATTGCTCTTTTTAACTACTACAAACACAATTTAACCTTTGCTATCTTTACCTCTGGTAATTTTTTTATCTCACTAGAGCCTGAATTACATGCTAATCATAGCAAAATACTGGACATTCTCATAACTGTGGGCTTAAAAATAATCCTCTTTCAATAGAAAAAGACATAAAATATCTCATTAGACCAATAGTACTACCAGGCACAATCCATCCTAGAGTATAGAAAAATTTATGCTACGCATCATTTCTTTCTACCTAAATTCTCTGACACCTGGAACTCAGAGATGGAATATTTTGGTGTGAGTCCACTGCTGAATTCACAGTCACATAGCTCCAGTGCTTACTTTCATGGCTTCATCCTGCTCAAATCAACAGCAAGGCTTGGATAGGAGTAAGGTCAAAACTCCCTATGGAGGTCTTCTCCTAAGATACTGAAGCACCTGACTGTTGTATTAAGGGCATGATTAAAAGACATCGAATCAGGCCCTTTATTTCTATGTATCACATATTTATTCTTCATGTACCCCTACTTGTCCAATATTTCATATGACATGTGTAAAATCATTAAGGTATGTGTCCAGGAAGGATTTCAGCAGAGCCTCCACAAACCTCTCCTGAGTGTGCACAACCAGCATCTATCCAGTTAGCCGAAGAGCAGAATCCATGCAGGTGAGCCCAGCACTCTGGGACTGGACACTGAGCAGCACCGCATCGCCCAGATGTCTCTAGGCACTACTCTTTTTCTGATCACAGACTCATTTCTCAAATTACAGAGTCATCACTTACAGTCGGTATGGTAAGAAATGCTGGTATGGAAAGCAAGTGGGAGCAGGTTGTCTGCTTTCTGTGAAAAAAAATTAAGGGAGGGAAGCCATAGAACTACACAGTCATTGATACAGTAAGCACTTAGAGACGGCAGAAAATAAATCCCAGCCCCACAGATGTTGCTTACTCACCCAACACCATAGAGGACACAGGGTCTCCTTATTAGACCTATCACTCAGCACCATATATGGCAGAGGCTCTCCCTAACAGACCTACTTGTACTTGATTTTAAAAAGCAACTATAATACATTTGTGGCTCAATCATGAAAAAAAAAATTACAGGAGTAACCTTCTTCTTAGGAGCAGCTCACATGACTAAGTGCTTGCAGGATCTGGTCCACTGTGGCTTTTAAATCCTTCTGAACAAACCCCCAACGAAGGCAGCTGAGGCTCCTCCTCATGCTTCACTGTTCTATGTCCTTCATATCTTTTTTATCTGCTTGACTCTATGTCCTACATTAGGACCAAATCCATACAGTAGTAAGGACATATAATTCATCCCAAATGATCAAGGATAATTATATGCTTAAAGAGCAATATGCAGAGGTTCTCCTACAGATAATTAAGGAGAAAACTCACAGTTCACCCATGTGGGAAGTTAGCCAGGAAGTGCAGACATACTTTGGGAATTCATCCATTATTTATAATCTGCAGTGTCTTGTCAAAAACCCTAAATGAAAAGTTAAAGCTTTAACACATTCTCTAACATACTGCTGGGCCATCACCTCCCATTAGTTTTTAAGTAACACTCCCATTGGGCCAGATTCATCAGAAGGTTTCCTGGAACCTGCTTAAACTCGCTGGACCTCAGTGCAGAGTCAGCTCAAGGAAGCTCAAAATCAGCCACCATCACTGTCCCCACACTGGGACTCTGCCAGATGTGTGTGAATGCAGCATTGCCTCCTGGTGTGAGTCAGGGGTCAGCCCTGAACTAGCACACCTCTGACATCCCATCCACAACCAGCTGTGAGGGTGGGCTCATCCAAGTGCTCCAGGTCTTGTCCTTGCAGTAAGTTTACCACTGCTGTGCATGGACCATGTCAAATGTGGGAGCAGTCCATAGCAAGACAGCTGCTGATGGGTCAGAACTAAGCCACAGTCTTACATACCCATCTGAATTGGGGACCCTCCAACCAACATATTACAGGTGACAAAATAACGCTGTGTATTGTTGGTACTGTATGCTACCATTTGTTTCCTCTTGGAAACCACCCCCCATTCGGTTTTCCCTTTGCATTAAAAATGTAAAGCAACACCAAGGTACCACTTCCCCTGTAGCAGGATCCTACAGTATTTCAATTAAAATAGCTCATCTTCAGACCCATTTTTTTCCTGGACACCCCTACACTTTTATTCACAGCTGAGGCGCAAAACCCAATTAGTTATTAATTGAGGCATGTTAAAATTCATTAACTTTGCTTGTGAAGCTTAAGCTATAATTAACTGTCTTTCCAGGCTTTTGTTCTTTATCTCCAGGTAGAAGGTCCCATTGTTAATAAGAAAGATAACGCATAATCCTACCATCTCTCTTGTGGGTAGATAGCTTAGTTCTGGTGGTGGCAATGTGACATTAACCCCAGTGGGGACTTCACATGTTAATGCTGTTCTGTCAGCTATTGACTATCCTGTGCCATGTGTGAATTGGAGCATATTTTGAAAGAATGGGAGCATAAAAAAAACTGATGAAAGTTTTTTGAAAAAGGTCATTTTCAACAAGCTCAATGTCCTGCTATAGGACATGTATAGCAGTCTCATTACTACACACCGATCTTGCCTTTCCGCTTCGCCTCTGCAAGAATTTCCATTTTCAAGAGCTACTAAAAAAGCAGCTCAAGGCAAATTCTTGTTTCACATATGGAACAGCATGAAGCCAACCTTTATTTTAAAGCAAAATGAACGCAGAAATTATCTTACATGTCAAGTTCCAAGGCTTAGCATGGCAGCGTTCACTCTGGCATTTACATACATTTCTGCTACATCTCCACTCACTATATGGATGCTCGGGCTTGTGAAGAAAGCAGCTGAAGTCTAACCTACATAAAAACTGGCTCTTCCCAAGTGGAATTTCAAGAGCAGTTCAGTGGAAGTGACTTCCTGCTTCTAGTATGAACCGCCTTTGGCAGAACAGAAATATTTTGGCTTTAAATCTGGAAATGGTGGTTTCTATATCAATAAGCAACATTAATAAGAGAAGAACATGAGGAAGTGGAATAACTGAAAAGGAACAGGGGATGCCTTGTGCTTGACTTTTTTGTTGAAGCACTAGGAATAAGTAAATAATCAAGTAAAGGCAAAGGGGAAAGCAGAAAAGATAGAAAACCAGGTGCTTTTTGGGGTGGGTATTTTTTCCAAGCTCAGCCACCACTCATTGATTCCATGCACTCTTTTTGCTGTAATAACCAAGACAACCTGTGCATCGGTAGGACGGTTCACACTGGGCGTAACAAGCATGTAGAGACAGTGCCTGTACTCACGGAGAGGTGGGAGGCTCTTCCTTGGGTTTTCGGCCTGTAGCATTTCTCCATATTTGGGAGGGCAGCTGTAAATTTATTTTATAAATGTTACAAGCTGCAGTTCAGAAAGTCCATGATTTGCACAGCATCAGGGCACTGCCCTCCCCACAGTGTCTGCAGCACATGGTGTGGCAAACTGGGGTGGGGGAAAAGGTGGCAGCAAGGCTGCCCTGAATTTGCACTCCTGTTCAAAGAGCCCCACAGCTTCCCTGGGGTGAGGAAGGGAACAGCCTTAAGGTCCTCAACCTTCCTCAGAGACTCATGCTGCCCAGTGATGCCAACAGCTGATTTGCCTCACCAAAAAGAGAGGTTCCCACGGAGCCAGGGATGGCCAGGGGACGGGGCAGGTCAGAATGGGAGGCGACAGAGCCAGGACTCTGTTTCCACTCCTTCCCCCGCCCCCCCCTCATTTCTGCAATGTGCCAGCCTACACATTGGAGCTGGCACAGAGGGAAGGCAGTCGGTGCCAGAAAACAAGTCTGGTGCAGATTATTTCCCTGCTGGAGCAATGAGGAAGCCATAGAGACTCTGGGAGCCGCAATATGGTTGCTAACCCCATTCCTGCTGCAACACAACCACGCACGGCTGCTTATGGGGGCTGGATTGTCTGTAGGCCCTCATCCAGCCCACGGCGCTGAGCTCAGCAAGACCAGCACCGCTGCAGAGATATAACTGATTTTCTCAGGCTTCAGCAAAGCTTTTAGAGTGGTATGAATATCTGTATGAGCTCATCCAGTGGCAAGTGCATTCCAGGTATCAATCTGGAGACATTTTGGGGAAGAAACATTTTCTGCTTCTACAGCCAGAAGTAGCAGCAGCAAAGGAAAATCAAACTGAAAGTCAGAGAACAGTCAAAACACAATCCAATTGTGTTCCTAGTACCCTGTGTGTGCACGCTATGATTTGTCATACTATTCCACTTCACAGAACACATGGACGCTTTGTGACTGTCCACACAGATATGCTTTTAAACAGGTGATCTGCAACTCTGTCTTGATATGGCATCAACCACTGCAAACCTGCATTTGAGGTCTTGCATCCATAAGTACATTAGTCCATGGAGCCAACTCCGTCAAATGTACAGGCTTGCCAGTACACTTCTCCCTTCCTTTCTCTCTCCAGGCTGTCTACCTCGTGCCATGGATCTGTGGATCCATGGGAGGACATTTTGCCCACTGGTTGTATCCAGAGGGCAAAAGCTCAAGCAACAGCCTTAGTGCCTGTGGAAGCACTGTCTGAAAGCACCGTTTGGACCGAGACTTATCTGTCAGGCAGGCAGAGCCAGCGTGGTGTTGCTTACTCATCTTGCCAACTGACTTAGCAGCAGCACTGATGAATTCATTTCTCTGTGTCGAGGAGACAGGGAAGGAAACAGGGATTTTGTGAAAGCCCAGAAAAAAAATTGCAGTGACCTTGCACAATTTTTCACATGCCTCCGTATCAATCACTCATGTTCTGTCCTCATAAGCTGGAGAAGTAGGTCTAATACTAATATTGATGATGCTGTCAAGCCTTCACAATAGGTGCCTGACAGCACCATGTAAGCCAGAGATACAGATAGTTCGGGCAATCAATAGCTTGAGAAAAGTCTCATGTGGAAACCATCACTCAGTACAAGTGCACAGAAGAGACTGCGAAAAGCTTCTTCCTTCCTTATTCTAACCTTGTAAGGATTAATGCTTAAGGGAGTTACCTACCTCATACTCAGCTAGAAATATGTTTATTTTCACAAGCGAAGACCAAAACAATTAAGCCCTGTTTCTGCCAAGGAGCATCTGGGGTTGAGAATTCGCAGCACTCTGTTGTGAGAAGCAGCTGAACAGAAAGCAGAGGATGGTAACAATCGTATTAGACTTCCACCTTTGAGTCTGGGAACACTGTGGTGAATTTGCTTGCCATTGCTGGGTTCTCCTCCTATGGGTCTGTAAGCTAAACAGATCACCTCATCAAGAAGCCTGTCTCTGCTCTAATCCAGGTGGCTTCATTACTCTATCAAAATATTAATAGCCATGTTATAAGATCAACATTTGTTTTGCCAAGAGCAATGAATAATGCAAACAGCACCGCCTAAAATCATTACTATTTTATTTAGATCAGAGGCTGAGAGCCACCCTCTGATCCTGTGCCAAAACTGAAAGAAAATGAAGAGCTGGTGAAAGGTAATGGATACAAAGGCAGAGAATGAACTGCTTCATTTATCAACAAAATACAGAAATTCAACAGCAGCACCACATTTCCCAAACTACACCTGCCAAATACACCATTTTTATCTTTCATGTCACCTTTGGAGCCTGTGTACCACAGAAACTGAAGGATGCTTGTTTCTTGAAGAAAGAAGTTTTCTGGTTTGCTTCTTTCTGAAAGCAGTGACCCAAAAACTCTATCATTAGTAACAATAATTAAAAGGTGCCATAAGAGGGAGTGTATGGATGATTGCCACTAAAAGGAACATTCTCGTTAATTTATTACAGAGTTTTAACTTGGCTTCATTAGGACATGCCTGTTGAAGGCCATTTAGGACTCTGGAGATACTTCTGTACTTCAGGCTCCCCTGGTGCTGTCGGGAAGAAGGAAGGCAAGAAAGATCTGTGGCTGGCATACAGTTTTGCCTGCATAGCCAGGGAAGTTATCATTTTGTCAGCCTTCTAGCCAAGAAAAAGCACCCTCTTGCAATCAGTGGCCTGACGAATTGTGCAGCCATTCCAACAATGTCCTTCTGACATTTCCAGTCTCACAAACACAGCAGCGTGGCCCCAAAGAGGAGCAACACACCAGGCTATTTCAATAGCGACCTTCTTTCCATGGCACTTGGCCACCTCACTCCTTTAAACATTTTTAGAGAAACTGGTTTCACTGAATCTTTTTCATGAACACACCCAAAAGTTCCCTCTTAAACACAGTTTTTTAAGGGACACAGAAAAGACACAGCAGCCCTGCAAATAAATGATAACTATGAGTGCTTGGGAGAAGTTAGCTTGTTAGACAATACCCATAAAGCAGAGTTAACTAATAATTAACAAACCTAGCAGATACTAAGTATGCAGCCCTCTCTAATGGAGCAGAAGACAGGGAAATATTAAAGAAGTACTAACAGCTGGCTTGTTAATACTCTGAGAGCCAATTTCTTACATAAGACACAAATGGGAAGGCAAATTGTAATTAAAGTCTATTTTAGATAAACAGGAAAACCCCGTCATGAATCATATCTTTTATTATACATGTATTTTGTAACTACAGGTCTATCCAATGTCCCCAGCTGCCCCATGCTCAGGACAGATCCAACAGCACACTGGAAAATAAAGACCCGGGCACACTGTTCAGCTCCTGTAATTGTGTTTCAGCAGAAGGGCATATTAACTTAAGAGGGAAGGGTCCTTGGAAAGCACGTGTGCACAGAGCAGCTTTTCAACAGATTTGGGCTGTGGACTCACCATGCTACGCAGAGCAGGTAACACTAGCATTCCTCCACCATCTTCACAAAGAACATTAGCTGAGACCATCAACCACTCAATTTTTCACAGCCACAGAGCGGCCGGAGTGCATGGCGGGTGCTTGGGAATGAGAAGCAAGGCCATGTCCTGCACAAGTGAGACGCAGGCTACCAGCCGAAGGCATGGTGGGTGACTTCCAGCCTCCTGCAGTCACTGGACGAATCAGCTTTAGGAAACAAAATCCTAGTACTACTGTGTTAGGAAAAAATACTTCCATTAAAGCACAATTTTAAACTAAGTTGTTCTAACTTACAATGAACTTTCAGGAATGCTTTGAGGCATGTGCCTCAAAGGAAGAAGTCTGTGATTTTCTTTTATTTCGCAAAACACATAATCTGTGAACTGCCTCTGCTTTCACTTTATGAGCAGCAGGCTTTATTCCTATGTACGCTTTTCTTCTAATTGCAGTCAGAACAAAAAGGCTCAGGTCTTTCATCAGATATCCAGACCGAGTTATCAGGGTTAAATCCACCCTGGATGGTAAAAGCAAATTAATTTAGGCTGATAAAGCATGAGCCTTTAGTTGCCAGGAATCCGCTAAAGCCCTGATCTGCAGAGATTTATTCTTGCACTTCATTTCAAGAACACAGCCAGCCTGCCTGCCTCCAACCCAGCACAACTTCACTGTATGAGTGTATATATTTATTTTCTCAACTGAAACATAAATAAAGATTTTTCTACCTGCTACTAACACTTAACATGTAACTAAGAAGCGTATACAGTACAGAATCTTTAATTAAATTAACATCTAATGCATGCATTTGTATTTCACCAAAGACTGAAAGTGCCACCAGTCCAAGTGAGTACAGTTCACCAATGTTTTAAATAGCAAAGTAAACAGAGAGAAGAATCATGTGTTCTAGATTACTGCATGTCTATAATATTCTATTTCTTCCAAAAATAAAATTTCTAGCATGATTCTTTTCATACCCAAAGATGTTTTCATTATCAGACCAAAAATGTTGAGTGAGAAAGGTGGGACAAAACTTCGGGGAAAGGCAGATGATTGCTCCAGTCATGGTTTAACTGAGTCTCCTACACTAGCAGCTGCACGTGGCAAGTCATTGCTACATTACTGAAGTGTTTGTGGAAGTGTGTTCAGATGAGCTATTTTAAAGCTCTGGGGTGCACTACCTACCTACTCACAGACCTGATGCTAACCAAACACAGAGCCCAGGACAGCTGATTTGAAGCACAGGCTAAATGTATTTGTGAAGTAAGCGGGGTCCTGATATTGCTAATTAAACCATAGAGCAAAGAAAGAAATGTCACACCTCTCCTGTAATGCTTCTCCCTCTTGTAAAAGAACAGACTTGAAGCAAGAGAGAAAAGAATTACAAGTGCCCTATACACTAACACTGAGATGACAGACATCCCAAGATACATACATCAGATTCAAGGGCACTCCCTACTCCTTAGGAAAATGAAAGCCTGGTATTTCTGCCCTAGGCAAGGGGAGGTTGTCAGCATCTGTAGGATTCCTCAGCTCATTTGTGCCTTAAAAGGCTAACCCCCAATCGATGGCACAACAGTTTTTCCTTCCACCGCCTGCTCTTTGGCATGCCAGACAGCCTTACTGACACGAGCCCTGATGCAGGTCGGGTGCTGACAGTGAGGATTCGCCAAGGCGTGTAAAAACCCACCACAGCCCGGCCCAGCCCTGCCTGTGAGAGCCACCAGATGATGAAGCCAATGCTGCTGGCCCGGGCTTGCAGCAAACAGCTCGGGCAATTGGACACCTGTAGCTCCAGGACCAGGGAAAGAAATTCATGTTTTATGACTAGGATCTAAAGCAAATTTTATTGGAAGCTTTTATGTTTGTAGGTTTGAGTAGTTTTTATAGAGAGGAGTTCTGAAAACTGCCATAAAATTTTGCCTTGGGGGTTATGATTACATTTGTATCTTTCCCAAACTTATATAAATAAAGACGACAGTTTTTACTGTAGAAGCTTAAAAGGTTAGAGTGGTATTTGGTCTGTGATGAACCTTTTATAGATATGATGTTGTAAGAATTTATTCTTAAATATCAGTAAAAAAAATACAACTTAACATTTCTTGATAAAGCAATGGTGATTAGAAAAAGAGCTGTCAAAGAGGTGGTGGCATTGCTAGTAGCTTCCTATCTGCTAAAATAATGGTTTATTACATTTTTGTTCACTGCTAACTATTAACTAATTTGCATTTTATCAGAGGAGAAACGTTCTTTCTACAGATGACGCTTTGTGGGGTCCTAATATTTGATGTGAGATTCACCTCCCACCTGATTTTGGTGGTGAGTTGATACACCCCCCCCTTTATAAGGGACTGGCACTTCATACAATTATACCTTTCTCATTATGCCTTATGCTTTTGGAAAGAGTAAATGAGAAACGATACCTGCATTTTGTGTAGCACATGCCAGGCGAAAAACATGGAAGAACTCTATGCATTTGGCCCTATTACAATTTTTTATTAAGAGATCAGTTTACCAAAATGCTCTAAATGCAACTGGTGTCCTACCACCCACCTCCTGGGGCTGCCCCCCAGCCCAGCCCACTGGCTGCTCCAGAAGCACCAGCTGAACCCCCTTTATTGTCTGACTCTCTGTTTCACACTCAACTGTTTCAAACCAGGCCTGCTGTTCAAGAACAGTGTGCCACAAGCTATGCTTTCTTCAGGACTCTGTGCTTGCCCGTTTCCAGCTCCTGTCTCACTGCTTTTGGAGTGTCACCTCCCAGCAGCAGCAGAGCCAGGTATGGGCAGGCACCCCGCAGTGACCTTGCACCAACACCAGTGCTGCCCCCAGAGTTCCCAGCAAGGCAGCCAGAGCTGCAGAGCCAGCACCTTCCCCAGCTCTCTGAGAGGGGCAGCACTTTTCTTCACTGTGTGAAATCTGCACCTCTTGGCTCCTCACCTGATGGGCAGCTCTCCGTTAGAGAAAATCCCATTTACGGGCATGGCTCTTGCCTCCTTAGTGGAGGAGGAGCAGCTGAACCTAGGAACCAGACTCATGCGGAGCCTGTCCTGCCTGCAGCACCCACTCCGCTTTTCCTTTGGAGAAGACAGACAGCAGCATGCTGAGAGACTGCATCTTCTGCTGGGTGTAGCTGCCGGCGTCGCAGCCTGGCCGGTGTGCCCGGGTGACAGGCATGCCTGCCAACACCAGTGACTTTCCTGTGCTCTGCACAGCACAGCTCTAAAATCTCAGTTACAAGCACTGCTGTTGTGTGGGTGCATGTAGCCCTAGTTTCTTACTGGTGATTTTAAATGGCCTGTGGTTAGGTTGTATGTCTGCCCTACGCCTGCCTTTTGCCTAGCGTTGAGTTTAGCTGAAGTCCTTACCTGTACAATAACCATGTGTGACTCAGGAGACCATTTAAGAATTAGCACCTCTGTAACAGCAACAGGTCTTTCCAGAGACATTTAGAAAGATTTCATTTTCTAGACACCTTACCCACACAACATTTTCAGAACGTTTATAAAGACTTCATTTTCTAGACACTTTACCCACACAAAATTTTCAGACACTATATCAGTGGATCAGGGTGTGGGCTCAAAGTTTCTCCTGTATCACAAGGATGCTCCCTCCGTTCCTCACAGGAGAGGGTAGTCTTGTTGAAAGGGAAGAAGTCAGGAGCTGCAGAGCTCCTGGCCCCTCTGAAAAGCCACCAGTCTCCATGCTTCTGCTTGTTCCTGGCATATGTCTTCCTGCAGTCCTCCTCCCTTTCTTTTGTCCCCCTCTCTCCATACATACAAGCACACCCATAACCAATTCCTCTCCAAAGTTCAGCAGTGATAGGAACGCAAAAGCAAATACTTCCAGTTCCAGGAGCACGTTGTATTGGCTAAAACGGGCATTGCAACTCGTCTCAGGGGAGAGAGGCAAACCTCAGTGGCGGAGCTCTTTATCAGGATTAATACACTTATTTTGCAAACATGGAACAGACTGTTTGTAAAGTGAACACTTGAACACTAGAAACAAGGACTACTGAACCCACTCACTCTTCTCAGCTCAACCATATTAGGATTTTAAATTTCAATAAAAAACAGTGATAATCTTATTTGTTGCAGACAGGATGACTAATTAGTGAGGAAAACTCCCTCAAAGCATTCAGTGTCAGCAGTTCTCAGTCTGAGCGCAGTGTGTGGCACAGCGGGGCTCCGAGCACTGCATTAGCACAGGCACACCCTACTCATCCAAACACCCTGGGAAGGTGTGCCAGAGAAAGCACACAGATTAAACACTGTTTAAGGCCTTTATGAAGTCAAGTGGTCTTGACCATGTATCTGAATGAAACCTTTTGCCCACAAATATGTTAACGGAAAAGAAACCGGACACCTTCATTCAAAATTTATACATATGAAGGCAAGTATTCACAATGAATTAGTGCTCTGTGTAATTGGCAATAGACACAAATTAAAATGAAAATTAGAGTATCCAAAAGGAAACAGAACATCAAAAGCTCACAGTGGGGCAGAAAAAAACCACTTTATTTATTTATGTATTAAATCTCCCTCTCTCACACCTTAATTTCCTCAGTCAAATCCTATTCAAAACAGAATCGCATGTTCCAGCCATTGGAAAAATGTGGATTTCATAGAACGACATTTGGAATCACAATATTTGCATCCGTTTGCCATACTTTATTCAAGGTTAATGTCTTTTTTAATAATTACCCTTTCATCTGACACAAAGTTCCCTGACAAGTAAGATTTGAATATCTCTTACCTTACAGTTTTCATGTCCTATTCTGCCTCATGACTGTACACCTGGGTGGTCACTTCATATCTGTGCTGGGTCACTGAAGATACAGCTGTACTGCAGCATGCAACACAGCGAAGATAGCTGGTCCACAAGGCACTGTCATAGCCCTGCAAAATAAATGTGCAAAGTTGAGCCAAGCCACAGTAAAATGCTCAAACATTTCATGATCAAAAATTTTCCATTCTATGAGAAATGTAACCGTACTTTAACCTTTTGTACCAATTAGAATAATAAATTTTTAGCCATTTCAGTCATTTCTCTTTTCACAGTTCCAGTAGTGTCCCTCCTTTTGCCACCACCTCTCCATCCCTTAAGCCATGTTTTCTCAGAACAGAAGCCCTTGAAAAGCGAGCCCATCCACCACTGTGTATTTGCAGAGTGCTGGCTCTCAGTGGGCCTCCAGGCACTATGCTAATACAACTAATAAATAACAGGACATGTTATGACCAGTGCCTGGCTTTCAAGCAATTAATTAACATTCACATTCTACAAAACACTTCAACATATGCCCAAGCCCCACTGATACCTAAGTTAAACATTTGCTGAAGCACTTGGTCAAATAATAAGGATGCCCTGAAAGCTTTATTTTAGTTGCATCCATAAGCAGGCTTAATAGAGAAAGCTAGGGGACAGGTACCCTTTAAATACTACTGCACAGCCACCAGAAAAGCCAGTTACTTTACAGTGATTAAAAATTAAGAGACTTTATACTAGCGAACTAATTTATTTTTTTTTCCTCTCTCCCTCAGGACGAACCTGGGTCTTACTAAAGCTTCGACACTCGTATCTAGTTAAAATACTGTTGCCTGGGATAAGTAAAAGGCTACAGGCACCCATTATGGCTTTGTCCTTACAGCGGTTTCTTTCTTTCCAATGCCAGGATTTACTTCAAACAAGACGTTCTACTTATTTCTAAACCTTATGTTCATGTAATCAGCAAACAGCCATAGCAGCATGGGCATCTAGCCTGACAATCACCACACACATAGCAAGTGATGAAAAGCAAATGTTGGCATCTAAAAGCTCATGAGCATTAATACAACTGAAAATTATATGCATCAAGTATTACCTGGGGAGTTAGAGGTAGGAAAAGTTTAAAAGATTGTGTAATTGTTTTGTTATAAAATGTGTCTTTAGGTCTTGCTACAGTTATTAATACCTAATTGTTTGAATATAAGGCTTAAAAATGTCACTGATAATGACACAAAGTTTCACCCCAGGCCAAAATAACATTAAAAAGAAACTTAGTCCTCATAATTAAAGAGGTTTTTTGTGGTATTTTAAACAAGAGTTGGTTGGTATAACTTCACTTGTAAGAAATCCAATTTTAATGAAATGTTTGTGGGATGTTCCTGACAAAGAAGGATTTTGTTGGGATTGCTTTTTCAGTCCACTATTTTCTAGCCATCTCTAAGCAGAGGTTGGTGGTGGAGTCCCCATCCCTGGAGGTGTTTAAGAGTAGAGTCAACACAGCGCTTAGGGATATGGTGTAGTTGGGAACTGTCAGAGTTAGGTTAATGGTTGGACTAGATGATCTTCAAGGTCTTTTCCAACCTAGATGATTCTGTGATTTTGTGATTCTGAGGTTAGCGTGTGTAGAAGACAAGGAGAGAGAGAGAGAGTGCTAAACTGAAAACCTCAGCCTCTGGATCTGCAAACATTCCTTCCAAAAGAAAGGATGAAATGAAGCATCAGTCATAGAAAACCGAGTGGGATGTGGTTTCATTTTCCTTCCCCAACAAAGCCAAATCAAATCCCAAAAACTGATAGAACACACACTTGCTCTCCTCCCATTCAATCCAGGCCACTCCAAGACCACAGCAAACTCACGTGCTGCTCTCAGTTCTCTCGGGCTCTCTGTGGAGCAGAGGCACGGAGGCGCCTGCAAATGAAGCAGTGGGATAAGCCACGCCTCATCTAGAGCTTCTGCTTGAGTGAGACCTCTAATGTGAGCAGCCTTTAGAGATGGTAAAGCAAGAGAATTTGGGTAGTGGTCCCTGGGGCTGGAAATTGCCACCTTGAACTGTGGCATTTTGCCAAGTGAGTGTCTGCGGCAGGAGAAGTCATTTCAGGTTGTCTCCACCTGAGGACATCAACTCAGTACTGCAGTCTGCATCTGTATGACTGGTGGAAATGCTGCCTTGCCCTTGACACCAAAATGCAAGACTCAAAGCTTAACTGAGGGCTGATAATCAGCTATGCCAATAAACTCCTGTAGGTACCCTGAACAGCATATTTTACATATATTGACTGGGCTCAAAGGACTATAGCAGCTAAATATTGCCCAAGGGTAAACAGAGTTTCAGAGACAGTGGAATATTGCCGGCAGCTGGAGGCTGAAGGCAATATGCACAATCAAAGGAGCTATTGTTACCTTGGGCCATTTTACTGCTGCTGTCTCCAGGGATAGCTGCTGTTTGTTTATCATCCTTAAAGTGTTCCTCTGGATCCTGAAGACTTTCTGTGCATAAGGGCTTTGTATATAAACATCACACATCTGCAAGGAAACTTTTCAAGGTGGCAGCCTTTTTGAGATGGCACAGCAATGGGCTTGAGTTGCTGCCCTGGAATTTGGTACCAGATCACATTGCAAATCTGAGCCATTTGACAGAGACCAAGCCATGTCACTGAACAAGCAGAGATGCAACAGGGTATGCAAGGTTTGTACTTGGGATCTGGATTAAATTGGTAATAAAAACACCACCACATAGTAACAGGTCTGTGGCTTTACACTGCTCTTGTGCCTTGGCCAAGGGAAGGGCTTCAGTCCCACAGCCGGACAGGAGAGGAAGGCAGTTGGCTGGCTGTTCTCGCAAGGGCAGGAGCGAGGGATCCCTGTGAACGCCGGCTGCTGTGTCCTGGCCTGCTGCAAACATGCCTCTGGGGCTCCAGTGACAGAAAGAGCTTTCCAAGGATGGGAATACTGTGGCAGTTTGGCTTATTTTTAAGCACTTGAGACATCTCCCACCCCACAATACACAACCGTCAATGTGCACACCAGTGCAGTTATTTCATCGTTTTTAACTTCTCAAATACAAAATTATTCCTTATCATATAGGTCAAAAGGTTTTCTAGGAAGGCTAATCAATCCTCCCAATTTGATTATGTAGGCCACATACTTCTAAAGCACCAGCCTGTTTCTCTTCCTGCAAATTATCACGCTTAGAGCAGAGGAAGCTATGGAGTCTTAGAAGGGCAAATCTTAATGCCGGCAGGCAAACTTTAATACAGATGTTGTATTCTCTCAGTTTATTACACATCTTAATAGAGGCTGACCACTCAAGCAGTCAGTAACCTTCATAACTGAGCTGTATGTGAAACCCAGCAAGCATTTTCCATTGTGTTGCCTGCAAACACCAAACCTCCATATGCACTCCTAATGGCAGAAAACCAATTTATGTTTTGTTGCAGATCCATTATAGGCACTGCATCCTCCAGCTAGCAAAAGGGCTGTTTTAGTTAACCTTTAGGTTTTCCTCATTAAACTGAGTAGCTGTCACTGTCTTTTTTTAAAATTCCTGCCTTTGAATTGATTGTGTAATAACAAAGGGCTAAAAGCAGATTTACTTTGTGGCACAGAAACCATAGTCCAAAAAGAGTCAGTTTTTACAGGTGTGCTTGTTTTTTTATTAGGTCACTCTTGATTAGTGTTGTCACTTAAAAATATCCAAAATAACCAGGATAATGACTGAAAGTCACACTCTGTCTTTATCTCAGAGGTCTTCACAAATGATACATAAGACATGAGCTCACAAAGCTGCCCTGGAAGAGGCTGATCCACCGCACAGGCTCACAGATATCTGGAGCGGCAACTGGGGAGCAACAGCAGCACATGACCTTCACCAACTGAATGCATGTTGGGGAAGATGAGGCAAAGTGAATGTCATTATCCTGCTGGGGATGTGCCCAGAAATGAGAGAATTAGGAAATGCCAAACAGGACAAAACCAGCCAAAACAGAAAGCCTTCAGAACACCTTCACTCAGTTTTGAGTTGTTTCCTTTTTCTTTAAAAATAAAAATGTGCTGTTTGACCCAGGCTTACTTAAAATATTTGTCTTGTGCTGTGTGAGCAGTATCCCAATCCCAGACCTCAAAGAAGTCAGACAGCAGAATGGGATGAGACATACACATATTTCCAGAGCTACCCTTGGAGAGCACACACTCCGAATGAAACACTGAGGCTGCAACCTCTGCACCAGCCAACTTGAGTGGCCATTTCCAGTAGCTTCAGAGGCCCAAAACAGACATGTAGTCTCAAGGTACCAACAGAGGCATCTAGATAACATCAGCCTTGTTTCTCGCTATTCCATCAAAAGTGTCCATGCTCCAAGTGGGAAGGAGAGAGAGGAATGTCCTGGAGGAGTTCAGAGGTTCAAGGAGCCCCCAAACCCCTGTGCTGCTTACCACCATCTCTGCTTCGTTTCAGAGTTATTTTCCTCCTCATAATCACACAGGAAGCACATGCTGGAGGTATAAAATGGCTACGGGGGCACAACCACATGGCAGAGACTACTCTGCACAGCAAATTGTTAGCATCACACCAGTTCTTGCAGGGCCTGTGCAGCAATGCTGGTGGCTCCAGGCAGCCTCCACCAGATCCAGCAGTTGGACTCCCCTGGTCTCGTCTGCTCACACAGGGTGTGTAGACAAGACAAGGAAAGCTTCAGGGAAGCATTTTTGCCAGCGTGTATCTTTTTACTATTGTTACAGGTTGGCATCTCCAAAGAGCAAGGAGAGAATGCCAAGTTTATTACTACCCAAGTTCTATAATTTACAACCTGCACAACTGAAGGCTGAAAACACAGCAATTTTGCAGGGTAATTCTGGGAAGCAACCATCCTGCAGCACCAATTATTAAAACCACTTGCACACATTAAAGCTATAAAGATTAAAAATATAGCACACTTGTCATTAAATATGAATGAAATCATGTAATATGTATTATATACCAGTGCAATGGCCAGCCACATGTGCTTCAGCACAACCCCACAGAAGAACTGCAAACCCCAAGTCCCAAATCAGCATGCATTTTGTCAAAGCCGAGGAACAAGTTTGTCATGCAAAATAAACACAGATGTTCCAAGCACTGACTGCAGCTTTCAGGCGATGGCTAGGAAAAGAAAGTGCTTTAGGAAAATATGCCTCTCAGTGCAAGTCTACCAGCTCTGCACATACTGTACTTCAGCATCAGCTTAGGCTGGATGAGTCATTTAAAGGACATATCCTGTTGTTGTTTTTAATTTGGTTTGCCGTTCATTGTATTTTTTCCCCTCAATACTCTGTCTTGAAACATATTCAAATGGCTCCCCATGCTGATGTGCCTGGCATGCTTTGGTGACACAGGCACTGTTTTGCATGTTGCTTACTAAATCTGCTTCATGTTTCAGAAAGGCTAGAGTTTATTAGCACCTCAGGCGTTGCTTTGCTTTTTTATTGCAATTGTTTTCCTCTTTTCCCTCATTCTGTTCCCCTGAGAAATGAATCATTTTCTATCATGCCACACACAGGAACGTCTTTCAGTTTCTATAACTACTGCATGCAATTCCCTCCAACATTGTTTAGGTACACATATACCTGTACAAACATATGCACCCATACAACATACGCACACACACGCACAATGGCATCTCTCAACTTTAAGCCCAGTTTCAACATTTTTCTACATAAAAGTATAGTCAGTGTTTCCTGGTAGAGCTAATATTTATCTTGGCCAGGAAAAAAGATCAGCTGAAACTATGGCAAAAAAAGTTAGAATTCTGCCTTTAGATTACATTTTTTAAATAAGCCTCTGATGTTGTAATGAGCAATAAAATTAGCTGACTTAGTCTTTGAACATTAAATTACTTAGCCTGATGGAAGAAAGGTGGTCAGGCTATAAGAGACTCTAAGTGGAGATCTGGTTTCTCAGGTTGGCTACAGGCTTGTGTGGGACTGATTGGCTTTTCTTCTCTGCGTTAGTCCCTTAGCATGACAGTAACACTCAAAGATGGTGTTTCTGTAACGTACTATGAAAACAGAACACGGGAAACAGGAGAGACTTTTGGACAGTCCAGTAACAAGGACCATGGCTGAATGACCCTCCTCTCAGCAGGGATTCTTTTGATCTGCTTTCTGTAATCCCACAGGAAAAGCTTTTCAGCTCAATAACCCAGTAAACTACAAATTTTTGTCTTCACAGCATGACTTTGGACCTGTTTCCCTGAGAACTTGTATATTTTATGAATTCAAACATGTGACATTGGCATCTCTGTACCTGCTCAAACACGGGTACTTAATTCTTGCGTGCCACTCTGTATTACGAACACAGTCTTCTCTTTCAGCCCACGAAGAGCACTACTCTATGTGCACTAACAGAACAAAGCCTAAACATAACTCCATACACAATCATCATGGAAACCACCATTGCTGAGGCTCAGAAGCACATTTAATTTTTTCTCAAATGCCAAATCACTCTGGATTCTGATGCACCAGAAGGTGAAAGCACAGGCACAAGTTCCATTCGCTGGCCATTTCACCTCCCCAAGTCGAGGGCAGGCTTTTTCCTCCAAAATTCAAAACAAACCAAAACCTTTGCAAGGCCAAGGGGTCAATTCTGCTCATGGATGAAGGAGATGATACCCCTTCACAATACCTTCCCTTACTGTTTACAACCCTGCTGAGATCAGTCCACTGACAAGGAGGAATCTGGTTACTGATTGGATGCCAAGTGCATCTCTATACCTGTTTAAAAGCTCATCAAATACTTTGTGTAGACCAAACATAGCTGCTAAGAGGTAAAACCACAGCTGTTCCCTCCACAACAATTCACACCTGTAAGTTTTGCAGCATGCTTTGCTTGTGGCCATTCTGTCCCCTCAGCTTCTTCCCTTTGCAAAGTCAGATGAAATTGTTTCCCCTCATTACTGCGTGCAGTACAGCACTTAACTTCATGGCATATATTATCTCAGAAACTTTTTTATTTTCTGTATCAATACTTGAAATATTGAAGTCAATATTCAGGATATGCCATGCTTAACCATCTAACCCCTCCTCTCACTAAGAAATAGTGCAGATATTCATTACTACATTATTGTTTTAAACTTGGGAAAGCATCTCCTGAAGACTCGCAGTTACTCATCTCTAACAGCCTAATGCTCTTCTGACCTTTTCCTTCCCTTGACTTCAGTTTAGTATGGAGTGCTGGGAAACTCACAGACCAGAAGCTGGTGCATGTTTGTGTTCTGTGCTCCTGCCTTCAGTCAAGGAGCATGGGAAGGGATGTAACATCCTCACCTGTCCTTGCCTGACTTGACAGAAAAGGTCCATGCTACACAATCAAAACTGTTAATGAAGTTTTCATGCTCTTCTAACTCACTGTGAGACACTTGCCAACAGCTGCAGAGAAATTGGTATTTTGGTGTACCAAAAGGACGAAATCTGATCTGTACTTGTTCATCAAAACTGACTACATATTTGATTTGGAGGAAATGCATATACAAAACAGTCAATAAAACTATTCCAAAGTTAAGCTAAAACCATCCTGCACTGATAATGCTCTTCAGGGATTAGGATCGAAGTTCTCAATTCAAAAAACAATCAAGAAAACTCACAACTCTAATGAGCTCCCAAGAACCTTTCAGCAGCTGCCCAGGCTCTGCTGGAATTAAAGTCTTCAGTCCTGGTTAGGGTCCTGAATTGGTAATACATCAGGCAAATGAGCTCACATATCTATTGAGCTATGCTCAACATCTTCATAAACATCCTCATGCTGAAAGGCCCAACAGCACGACTACAGCAGTGAGCCATGCTATTGTCAGCAGTGCAGTAATGCCTCTGAGAGGCCTTGTCGGGCTGCTGTGCTGGTCTCAGGCACGTTACATGAATGTAATTTAATTTAGTTCCCTGCCCTGAATAAGCTTTTCTGGCACATGCAAGGGTATGTTGGTAAAACTGTCTGTACAGGGGAGGTTTTTCTTCCTATTGTAATCATGCCATAGCTTCAGCCTCAACAAGAACCGACAGACCTGCAAGAGGGAAACAAACCCCCTACAATAGATTGTACCTGACTTACCCGAACTAAGCAACAGAGTTTGAATTTCCAGTATATTGAGTAGTGAATTTGCCTGGAAATTTGCATAAAAGCAGCCACAGATGAGCGAAGGAGAAACAAAGAAAAGTTCATTGAGTAACTTCAAAAATCTAAATGGGTGCAAGAAACCTGGGATACTTGCAAAGATTTACTATGAATAGAACAAGAGGTTAAATTTGTCAAGTAAATTACTCCCAGAACATTCTTCTCCCAGCCCTAGTTAGCAGCAGTGAGCCTGACACAATGGATAATTCATTACCCACACATCTCTGTCTGAACAGGGCAACACAAGTCATTTGGCGTCTGTAGACCTAATTAGGTGTCATTAAACGGACGGATGCTCGTTTTCCTGTTACACGACTGAGAAGGCAATTTGTTTGTGTGATGCAGTTGCAAAGGTGGAGGAAGCCTTAAAACCTGCTTCAACTTGGCATAACCTGACTGCAACTGGAACTGCAGCAAACCTGGTGTGGGAGTAAGGGGGGTACAACATGGGACAGGTTTTTGGCGCCCTACACCACTCGTGAGAAGTGTGCAAGTGTGCACAGCTGCTGATGTTCAGTTAGCTATTGAAAGCAGCAGGCCCCGCACAAAATACACTGAAGCAGTGGAAATCTGGAGGGAAGAAAGCATAAAATCCCAACATCCGGAAAAAACCCTCCTTAATGAGATATTTTACACCTTTCTGTGTTTTATGCACTGCTTCTCATTACAAGAGCAGAGCATAAGCCAGAGCCCACTGAGGTCAAGGTAACATTTCCTAGAGAATCATTCAGGTGCTTAAACATACGTGTTCAGTGCCTCAGCACAGCCTAGAGGCATCCAAATGGAACTCGATGCTCCACACCTAACTTTAAGCACATGAATCACTCCCAGGGTGGTTTCAGTGGGCTCTGGCTGTAGCTCCCCATTGCCTCTGTAGTTAATAAAAACTCTGCTGCAAGACCAGGTTAGGTGAGACACTCCCAGCACCTTCTGCTTCTGTTTGCAGATAACTACTTTTTTACTGAGCATTCCAACTGAAGCCCTAGAGCTAAAAGAACCCAGTGTTCTGAAGCTGCTCCAGTACACAGATTCTGCTCTGATAAATATATTCTGCTAAATTCAAGGCCTGTTTGTGGTTTTGGGACGTACCCTACAAAGCATACAACCAAATATTTTTGCTATATATAAATCAATATCCTGTTTGGTTTTCTTTATACTTTAAACAGTATTTACCAATGCACCAGAATAACTGATATTGTTGTCTCAAGCAGGTACTAGTTTTTCTGTGCGGTGATGTAAATGTTTTAGATATCATATAAGAACATTTACCAGGCAGACCCAGTTTTGAATCTGGATGAAGGAATGTCATGTGAAGATGCTTTGATAAACTGCTAAAGTCACAGAGCAATAGAAGTCTGCAGAATTACTGATAGCTAAAGCATCATACCAGATCCACATATATACTTAGTGATCACACTGAACCTAACCAGTTATGTTTTAGAAAAACTTACGCTCCTGTGGCTAATCTTACATGCCCACACAGGGATTACAGGTTGTATCCGTACTGTTATTTCATTAAGGCAGCAGCTTCCAAACCTCTCTGGTACAGAACTGGCTTGCGCAGTGCAATGGCAACCACATGAGGTACTCTTCTAAACAGCATCCACCACTACTCCAAAGCCATGATGGCATTACGTATGCCACATCAAGTACTGTCAGTCACACAAAACATTCTGGAACAACCACCAAGAATCACTGATGTTGAAATACTGAAAAATGTGGAAACAGCCCTATGGGCTATGCTTCAGAAAGTGGTTGTTAAGAGAGAGACTTCCTGTAACCACATATAACCAACAGTACTTGTGCTATGCTGGCCTCTCAATACTTTAACACTATTGCAAATGTTAGTGACGACCTTAAACCATCTTCTGAGACTGCCTTTGAAATTTGTGTCTTTCAATAACAGGTCTGTGGTGACAGCATTTCTGGTTGAGAAGGCAGCCACAGTTTGTTAAACTGAAGGTAGATACCAGTAAAAAAATTGGAAATTTTATCTACCTTATTGCAGAATTTGCAAATTCCACAACTAGAGAAGAGCCTCAGCCTTGCTTGGCAACTCATTGTTGAAGCCAGCCCTGGTGCATTGTGCTGCAGGACCTTGCTGTCAATCCATTAAAAATGACAAAACTTGGGTCTCTCCTTTAAACCTCCCTCCCTGTTCACAGACCAGAGCTGCACTTACTGGACCAGGACAGGAGCTAAGCAAAATCACACACATCAAGCATTTGGCCCACACCATCTAAACACAGAAATTCAGCCAGGTGATTTACATGAAAAGGAACCCAGCTCACCTCAAACTATCTGCCACTAACACAGGCAGCTCACCAAGTAGCAAACTGAGTAAGCCCCAGTTTTTTCACCCGAGTTCTATGAGCTCAAAGGACACTTCAAAGGACACTTCTGTCTGGGTCTCCAAAAGAACCAAAAGACAGTTTTAAACCAACAGGGCACTGAAACTGTGTAGGGCTTGCATACTCGTGTCCTACAAGAATGCTTTTAATAAGCTACTGCAGGCAAAAGCATTTTCATCATGACTCTTCTTGTTTTGCTGCCTTCAGCTTACTCCTAAACTACTAAGAGCCTGAGAAACATGAGTGAGCTACAAAAGCTACTTAAGACTTGGAGGAGAAGCATAAGGAAAGATTACTTGTTATTTCTCATTTTAAGGGAATATAGCAATAATATATGATCATGTGGAAGGTTTAAAACAGCCAGAAGGACAACCTTGACAGAGCAAGCTAGGAATACCAAAAAGTAAACAGATTCAGAACGCAACTGGGCAAAACCACAGAAGAAAGGTATATGGGGTTAAAAGGACACAGGTATGTCAGCCCAAGGACACTGCAGAGGTCAAAGAAAGCCTAATCACCAACATCAGTTCAGGAAAGGAGGCCATTACACAGGGAGCAAGGTGGTATCACAGTATCAGGAGTCCCTTATATAAGTCCATAAAGCTTTAACTCAGCCAAGCTATGACAGTATTTTCTGAGGTTGCTGCCAAGTATAGTATTGCCTGTACTGTTTTGACTGAAGTCAGCAGTGAAATTGTTACTGGTATAGTTTCACTTACCAATAAAAGAAAAAGTAAATCCAAACATTTTCTTACAGAAAACCTAACTGTGTTTATGTTTATGTTTTCATCAAGATGCTATTTCAAACATGACCTTGATAGAAATAATAACCAACATATACTTAGGGCAGAATCTAAGGGGGTGGAAAGACAAGGAAAGGAATTCACTTTGCATGTCTGCAAAGGAAACAACATTAACTTCTTGCACAAAATCTTTCCTTTTTTAATTTACCTCTTTACTCAGCCATATAAAGCAAGGTGCCTTCTCTCAGTTCTCTTATCAGACCTGAAGGTAGAGAATGTCTTACAGACTGCCTCACCAGTAAAGGCAGATATACTTCTACTATGCTGCAATACTTCCTCACAAGCTAAACCAATTTTCTCTTGAATCAAAACTGAACCAGGTTATCCTAGTACATGAAAAGCATATATAGTGGCTGTGGATTGCATTTGTCTTATCAACCTCCTGGTTACTTGCTTACATCATATTCCTGATGGTGGTGGCCATTACTCCTTAAATATTTAGGGGTTCAGGCGAGGCTCTGTAAATGCATTAAAAAAAAAATGGTTCTTGCCATGAAGAACCTTTGATCTGACATGAGCTACAACTGCTCTGGTTACTTTATACCTGTACTATCCTCCAAACAGTATCACTGCTGCTAGCACATGCATCTTTTGCCATTTGCTACTCACACAGACACTGTTGCAGATATAAACAAGGGAACACTACACTTGTCTTAATTTGTCCATTTTCCATCACTATTGGACAGCCCTTAGCTACACAACCCCATCCTTATATTTTCCATATGTTTCTGCCTCACCCAAGACCACAGGACAGAACTGCTCATTGCTTTCTAGTATCTTGTTTCAGAGTTTGTGCTTGGTGCATTGCTGCTTCCTTTATTTACCAAACCTTTACTGAAAACCTCTCAGGATTTACAACTTCAAGCTTTCCAAGATGCTCTTTGCAGTTGTGCCTCCCAACCAGAAACACATCTCACCTGTTTACCCCACTGGCATGGTATGGGATCCTATTAGGCCTGTTGCTCTAAAGAGGGGGATCTGAAGCAAAGAGATGTTATAATGAAAATGCCCATTACTTTTAAGTACCTAATCAGAGACACCAAAACCTCTCAATTTTTTATACAGCACACCCTAAATTCCACGCCCAGCTCCCCTTGAATTCAGACAGACTGTAAGTATTCCGCATTCCTGCAGAGCACACCCAGGGAACGAAGGGTGTGCTAAAACCTCCTGGAAGGACGTGGTCAAGACAGCCCTTGTGTGAACACTGTACCATGCGCAGAAAGTGAATCCAGTTCATGGGGAACACTTTCTTCCCCATGAAGACACTTTATTCTCCATGTGACCGTCCCCTGACATATCCATTGTGCAGCTTTCACAAACCTGGGCCCTCTAAAAGATCCCTTAATGCTACTGCCCTGAACAAGCTAGTCCTGTGCACACACAAGAGGGGTCTGCAGAATAGCATCTTGCATGCATGATGTGCAAGATCCAATTCCAGCAGTTTGGGCAGCCTCCTTTCTGGTAGTTTTTACCTACTTAACTTTGCAGGTAAAACCCTTCCAATATGCAGAGTTATATAAAATGTAAAATATAGATATATTGTTAAACGATATTCAGTTATCATTGGTCTCTCTCCTTTCTTTGTTATGGTTAGCATTATTTAGCAGAGAACAAAAATCTCCCTATACAAGCATTTTCAAGGCTATTCCAAAGGCTGAAGCAACTCTCACTTTATTAATTGACTAATAATTATAAGGCACTAAGCAATACATGCATTATGAACTACTCCCTCCAGCTCATCTCAGACACTAGCATGGCTTGGGCTTACCCTTTGTTGCAAGGATGTAAGATGTTTTTTGTGAAGTTCTGGGCTTTGTGGTCATGAAAATCTTGGCTTTTGTCTTTCAGAGCAGTTTGAGCTTTTGGGATCACAGAGAATAGCTGCAAAACCTACCAGAAGTAAGGATAGTTTTTGGTTTGGTCCTGTAAATCTTCAAGTCAAACTCCTGAAGCCAAGGAGGACTAGGAACAGCTCACCATTTGGGGCTGGGGGTTAGTAGCACTCTGACACCCAGTCGCTGAAGTTAAGTACAGACCCGGAGACAACTGCATCCTCTCCTCTTATGCAATTAAGGTTCTACCATAAAAATCCTGCAGTGCTTGATTGTCCACGATTTTCTACTGAAAACATGCATTGGTGATGCTCTGCACTTGCTTGCATAGGCAATAAGCTTTATCAGGCCTGATTCTAAGCTGGGGCGTTCCTCAGTTAATAAACTGAACTCTGTCGAGCTGTTTTACACCAGCTGCTAATGTGGCTTCTTGGTCTTTGTTTTTAATTGCCAGCTAAACATAATCCTACAGATGTGCACTTTGGACTTGTTCTACTAATCCCTTTAGCTCTGAAATGGCCAATGAAAGGAGAAAAGGCAAGAGCCAGTTTACTTGTCATGTCTGTGCATGTACACCGGTCATGTCCTACCAACTCGCTCACGGTACAAGATGAGGCAAAGTGGGAGGACTTCACCTCTCCTGCTCCTTGGGAAAGCCAGCCACCAAGTCCAAACAACTGTTACTGATTTCAGGAGGCATAAGACAGCTTCCATTTTCTCCTCGCAGAGAAAATTGCAGCCAACAGCTTGGTTTTTAGCCAGAACCGTACATATGGATAAAATGGGGTCACCTCCCATTCTCAGGAATTCAACATTCATGCACAGCTGTTTTAGCTGGACTGATACCAGTGCACGATGTACCAGCGAGGGTGGTACTGGATCTTTTAAGCTTTTAAGTACTGGAAGAAACAGAAAGGGTAAAGGGGAAAAAAAAAGAAGGGGATCAGAATAATATTTCTGGTGTTTTGCAGCATTGTCAAGCAGAGAAAACTGGAACCCACAGTGTTAACAAGTATAAGCTGCTTCGACAAGGGAATATATACTGTTAAATCTTGGGAGTTATTTAAAATGCCAGTGAGTATAATAGCAGTGCTCTGAAATAACCATTTCATCTGCCTACATTACTCTAAAATTAATGAATAATGAAGCGATGCCCTTCACATTCTCTTCCCTTTCCATTCCAAGATATATTGATCAGATGACATTTATTTAAGTTTGGGATAATGTATTAATTTCAAGATAATTATTCAATATACTTTTGTCACTGTTGATATGCTTCAATGTCATACAGGGGCCAGGGGATGAATAAACTGTTATCTGACATTGCTGGACAGGGTGCTAGAAATAAATGCAATTTTTCTCCTTGAGAATCACTGCCTTAGTTTTTCCTTTTCTTTTTTCCCCCTTTGGTGGGGAAGGAGCACCGAGGAAGGCATTCTGATGGAGCTGAGCCAGGCGAGACAGATAAGGGGGGGTGGAGGGAAAGATAGTACTGTGGGATGAACTGCTCTTTCGTTGTCACCGGGGTCAGCCTGACGCTTAGCAGAGCTGACAGAGCCCATCCTTGGTGGATGCCACTGCAATATTAACACTCATTTGGAGCAGATGTGGCTAAAAGCATGAAACATTGAACAAACAGCTGCCACAGATCCAGTGCCATTGCATGAGCACTTATGTTCTATTAATGCAGTGTGTTCCCGAGGCCAGGAGGGCAGCCTTATTCCCCTCAGTTCTTTGGCAGATGGGTCAAGCGGCAGCACTGCGGCGATGCGGTTACTCGCTCCTTTTGCGGCACGTCAGGCTGCACCGCTCACCATGCTCAACGCCCACCTGGCCCTTCACACTGCACCGCTCCAACCTCTCATTTTACATAGCAACATCATTTTTGCTCCAGATTTATTTGTACAGAGAAATGATAACTTTTTTTTTTTTTAATCTTCAGTCTTTATGTGGTCCTCCACATATCACCACAGGAGACAGACAGCAAAATGGGACAGTAAAGATTCAAAAATCCCGGCTCAGCTTTGGGAGATCTCCAGTGTAAATCTGTTGACCCCCACGGGCTTATTTCTGGTGTGACTGAGCACCAAAGTCTTAGCTGTCAGGTGTGCAGAGAAGACATGAAAACCAGCCTGCACAAGTAACTGGAAAAAGAAGAAACATGTAGCGAGAAAAGCATAAGACACTGTTACCTTACATTTTTAGCCAAATGCTAAAATTTCACAGAGAAAAGACTGCAAGCACATCTCTGGATCCCAAATAAAAGTAGACCATTGATGGAGCTCTCAGTCAGTGCAAGTTCTCTGAAGCCAGCAGGCATGCAGATAAGAGTATATTTGCAGGTTACGAAAAAAGACATGTTTCTTAAAAATTCACCTCCTTGATAGAAAAAAGCCCACAACACAACAGTGACATGAGCACTGCAAAGTATCTGGGCAAGCAAGCAAGATGCCACTTGGTTCAATTCACATACACACACTGTGAACCCTGCATTGTAACAACACCCTGAGTTCACAACTCTGCCAGCGCAGAAATAAACCTTCTTAGACTTACTCCAGCTTTTTTTAAGAGGACCCTTTCCTACATTCCCAAGGGCTGAAGGGGCTAAGAGTAGCTGATTCCAAAAGTGGAATCACTGAGAAGATAATCAAGTCAGTATCTCTAGAGGAGGTAAATGGGATTATATTTGCCCCCTACCTTTTCTACAGCGTTCCTTGTGGCATTGGAGCTTCTCAGGATTTCAGTCTTCACCTCTTCTGTGCTAAGATGCCACATTGTTTGCTAGGAAATCATAGACCGTGTGTGCTACCAATTTACCAATGCCAGTGGCTGGTCATGGGAAGATGAATCGTTCCACCTGACAAGGGGGACAGACGCCGCATACATGGAGGACAAGGTTGCTTATGCTGGGCCAAACTCCAGGGCTTGCAGAAGTGATGTAGGTCCAGTGTCTGTTCCCCAGCAGGCTCTGCTGGCCTACAGAACCAGCATGCCTGGTGTCAAAGGAGAACAACCACAACACTCCTCTCAAATAGGTCTGGTTATTCCAGGTAACTCACCCTACAAGTCATGGGAGCTTTAGGAGAGACTTCTGCTGCAGAGTCTCTCCTCCCGGCTTAATAGTACAAGGAGAAGAGCCTGCTGGCAGAGCTGGCCTTGCCCTGCTAGCTCTGGCTCTCAACTCGTGGCCATACCGTGGCTCCCTGCAACACAACCAGCTGTCAGCTGCAGGCTGGGAGGAAGCGCAGAGCTTGCTGCATCCTCAAGTGCCCATGTACAGCTGGGTCCCTGGGAGGTGCACACACATCCACGTGCTGACACAGGCCTCAGCGTTACCTACTGCAGCACCAGCTGATAACAAAGGGGACTCTAATAAGTGTTTCCTAGGTGCAACGACCAATTTGCTCTGGGTCGTCTGTTCTTAAATAATTTTGATACAACAAATCTACTGTTATTTAAGGATCTACCTAATGTGCCACTTCTCAGAAAGAAAATGCTTCAGCAGTAGGAGAACAACACATGGGAAAGCTTAGCTGAAGGCCACATTACTGAGTGGACTTGTTGGCTTAGCAGACTTCCGTTGAACAGTGGCAGTCAGTTACGGTCACAACCAAGAAAAAAGGACAGTGTGGCCAAGTAAAGGCAATGGGACTGCGCCAGCATCCTTGAGGACTGAAGGAGACTACTAACAAGGGCAACTTGAGACTTGTGTATCCATAACCAGCTCTTATCTAGGTAAGTATCTTGTAATCAGTGGGGCTAGTCCCCCTACACAACAGTGAGTCTCTGAAGGACATGTGGATAAGGGACTTGGATTTCAACTCAGACCTCTTGTTGTGTTCTTGCACTGCATTGGGCAGCATCCCCAGGGAGCTGAACTTGCTGTACAGCAGCTGTTGGCATTCACATCCTGCCCCACCAGAGCTGGAATAGCTCTTTTCCCTCACTCAGATGGAAATGAAGAAAAATATTAAGGGAATAAACATCACTATTTGGGGGCTAATGCCTTGTGACTTTTACCTTATCAAATTTATGTGACAAATTTCAGGGGGGTGAGCTCACTGCCTTTAAAAAAGTTCTACTGGTGACAGATCTGAAGCTGTGAAAATAAGAATCCAAGTATATATAACCTGTTAGGCAAGCCAAATTTTCTATACCAGGATTGGAAAATTTTCACTGCAGATCTCAAAGGTTGACTTGAATGAAAACTATGTAGAAATGACAACACCAATCACCTCTTAAGAAACACCCCAGCTCTCACATAAGAGATGGGGTGACACTGCTTACCCTATAATATCCTTTAGCCAGCAAAAATACTAGTGCCACTTTTCCCAGGCTGAAGATGCATGGCTCCAAGGGGACTGTGAACAGTAACAGCCTCCTCAGCCCCATTACTGAAGCCTGCGTGAGGACATGGGACAGCACTGAGGAGGAGTTCACCAAACAGGAGATGCATCAGGCTCCTCTAGATTACGGCCAGCTCCTCACACGTACACTATTTTAGCATTTGAGGGTCTTCTAAATTATTTTTTTCTGCATTTTAAGACAGCCATCTCTTCACCTGTTACTCATCTAAGCTCTCCGACCAAAAATAACTTCAGATAGTAAAAAGAAGTTGAGCCTGCTGAGGTAAACACTATTAATTTACCATTAATTACCATAAAGCACCATTAACAAGGCATCCTATTTGAGAAGGAAAAAGAATATCTGGTTTTGTTCTATTTAAGAACTAACTCCTGAAGAGGGCCAAAAGCAAAGAGACCAAAAGAGCAAGAGGCATGTGAGTAAACCTATAACTGAAGTACTATTTCAAATAGAACATGCTACCAAGAGGGCAGAAAACAAAAGGACACTGATAGCTGGGACACTAATCACTGTCACCTCTTTGTTTCAGTTTCCTCCACCTCGCTCATGGTCACCAACTAGACATCAACTCTGCCTTTACTGTACAACAGGATCACGTTTTGATACATGTGGAAAGGATGTTTCCGGTGCCTGCAGATTTCTAGCAGGTTAACTGAGATAATGATAACATTTGTCATCATTATTATTTTGCAAGTAAGTCAGCTGCCATATTTCCCCACCCAGAACCAGGTATTTGCTATTCAGGTTTTCAAAAGCAAAAGCAGTCACTGCGACTTGTGAGACAAGCTGCAAAGGGGGACACAACTCAGGTTTCTGATACAGCATGCTGTGAAGCAATGCAAATTCCCCCTTAGGTGCAGTAAATCACACTTGGCTTTGCAGTCTGTGCTGGTTGCCAGCTGACAGAGATTCTGATTTTCCTCTTGCTTGTCCGAGTTCACCAAGGGTACTTTCAGTTGTGCTGAACCCTGCCTTTTATTTTTATTACCCTCTGATGCATGCATTTGCACAAGCCACAATAATAAAAATTAAAAACCGGTGAAGAAAGGATCAATAGCACAGGGAAAATCTTCTATTCTCAAGTGAAATGAGATGATATAGAAGCAGAAATGATGCTGTGGCACAGCAGGTTACACAGACACAATAAAAGAGCATCTCCTCCCTCCCTCAGCATCATCCACAGGATACAACAGCAGCATAATGAAGTGTCATTGCCATCATTAGGGACATGACGGACTGTCCTCCATTAATTCACCTGATGGTCAGGTCTGCCCTCTGTTCACCTCCTTCCACCTTTCAAGCATGCTCCTACTCCACAGACTTCAAGTAGCACAGTCTATAAATCAAGCTGTCAGCGGTTCCTCTTCAAAATGAGCAAAATCACGTACTTAACTTCCCTTTCCTGTGTCTGTCATCATTCTGCCTCGTAAATCAGAAGCCGATATATATTTGTTATCTCCCTGACAGAATGGAGATGAGTCAGCGTCAGCAACTCCCCAAAGGATCTGAAATTCATACCAGTGACAACTCTTGTCTTTTCTATTGCCATTTCATCAATTAACATATTTCAGAACGCTGTATTCCCCCACTCCTGTATGCGTTTCTTAGTTCTTACATGTTCAAAGCTGATAAACAACAACCAGCCAAGGAAGAGGCTAAAAAGTTTCTCAAGGTCTGTCTGTCTCTTCATACTGTATAATAAGACCTGAAACACCCTAGCACACCACAAAAACAGCATCTCTAAAAGATACTGCTGAATCACATGACCAGGATGAATTTGAAATTAAATGTTGTGCGCCTAACATGAATAAGCCACAACCCATTCCCAGGATGCACATTAGGCTATATTCCTTGGAAGAGATGCTCTGAAATTATTTTGGGAGGTATTTGCAAAATGCCTATATGACTTAGCAAGTCAATGAGAGTTGTATTTTTAATCACAAAAAGCTTTTGCAAATGTCACTATGTATATATATATATGGCTAATTTAAAAATATATTGGACAGCCACAGAAATACATGTATGTTCTATGTCTATGATTCACAAACCACCCCAAGGAAAAGGCCAGGAACCTTGCATCCAGTTTATGCCATATTTCCATAGGAAACAGACACCTGCTCTGTAAGACTTCTGCAGACATTGCTGCATTTGTTTCTAGTTTCAATGACCCATATTGACATTGTAAGAAAGTCAGCAGCCCAAACTAGCCCCTGTGCCAACCTCTGTGTCCAATAGTGCTCTTTTTCTAATCGGGCTTAAGTGAATCCTGTACTTCTTATAACGCGGTGTGAGATACTAAAATTAACAAATAGTTAAGCTGTCAGGCCCTTTTGAATCTCAAGACCGTGGGTCAAGGCTTAAATTGATGGGAAACATGTGAACATAGCACTTTCTCTTCACCCCACACTTTTCTTCCTCTTGAAATAACGTACTAATCTCTTTATCCAGCCATGCAAAGTAATATAGAGACTGCACAGCCACACTGATTCAAGCCCTCTGATCTGCACAGAGGACCTTCATCCTGGTAGCTGTGAGAAGGTGAAGGGCACCATGGTCCTGCAGGTAGCAGACAGGGTGGGTGGGGTGGACATCCAACAGAGAAGGGTGCCGCAAGCACCCAGCCGAGCCCTGAGCTGGGCAAGGCTCAGTGCTGCTCTCTCTTCCAGAGCCAGGACCATCCCATGAGCCACCCTGCATGAACAGCCCTAAACAACAGCACAAGACAGCTGGCTTCCACTGCCCTTAGAAGCCAGCCACTTCTTTGGTACCTCTGATTTCCAATTAACCAAAAAAAAAAGAAAGCAGTTTGATATCTAGTGATGAAAATCACCAACAGCTAAGGAAGACTGTAAGAACGAAGACCAAGACTGACTTGTGCTGTATCTGTATCTACCAGAGACACTCTGGAGCACCAGAAAGTGTTTTAGTGGCAGATACCTGCCTCTTGGCAACAAGTTCTCAATTGCAGCCCTTCTTTCTTCCTTTCAAATCCCACAGGGAACCTGTGCCAAATTTTTTTGCTGTTGACTTCAGGTTAAACAGGAAGATTGTTTTCATGCATCCCTTTCAGTGCTTCATTACAAGATAGAAATAAAAAACCACCCCCAAAACAATAACACCACAAGCAAAGCCTGCAGTTAAGAGTACAGCTTTCATATTTGTTTCTTTCAAAGGCTGGTCCTTAGACTTTGAATAAAGGGAAGAAAATCTGTATGATAAGCAAGGTTATTCTGATTGCATCTGACAGCTTTAAAGTGCACCCCTTTCTCCTCAAGAGACTTTGATCCTCTGGCTAACAGGACTTGTAGCTGCAGAAAATTACCTTGTCATCTGCAACGCAGTGTTACAGGCTGGTATTGACAGTGCAAAGTGTCGGTAACCGATGCACAGACCAGCAAGGATAAATAATTAATAACACGAACTGGCTCCCCCTTTCCTCTCTCACCAAGCAGACGCAGTCCAAGCTGACTGCTCACTAGGATCCTGTGAAGACAGCTTCCTTGTCTTGCCCTGGCCCAGAAATCTCAACACTTACTAAAAAGACGTACCAGGACAGAACCAAGGCCATCAATAAAGAGCAGAGATCCAAAAAAGGGTGCATGGAAACTCTGCACAAATTTGCCAGCTACTGTATTCACTGGCAGGGCATAAAAGAAGCATCTGTACTTCCACTTTGAACAAAGACTAAATCAAAGAGAATCCCCCAAGTAAAAGGTCAATGACTAATCCACTGAGCTGTAGCACAGTATATCACTTACCTTGCCTTGTAATAACACATGGAGGCACAGGGGAAAAAAAGACAGAAAATCCATCCCGGTAGAAATAACACCTCTGGCTACTGGGTATGAAAAGTGCATTTCTAAAAGCTATTTCATGATTGAGATGAAGCAGGGAAGGCAGTGAAAAGCTGAACCATCTGAAGGGTGAAGATACTAGGTGAAGTAGACAGGTGAGGGGAAAAGTATCACATTTCTATATTCGGTTGCTTGCAGCTTTACAGCAATGCCCAACTACCTTTAATGCTCCATGGAGCATCTCCATTGAGCATCTCAAGACTCTCCAACTGTTGGAAATGTCTAGTAAGATGAAAAATGGATGTAGACAAAAGTGAGAAGGCAAAACTTTTAGCAAATCTTTGTCCTATCTTCCCATTTGCTGAAAAGATTTAGCAAATCTTTTTCCCACTCCTTCCATGTTCTTATGACTTACAGCCTGGCTGACTCCTGTTTCTCTGTTTACCATAACTGGAATAAGCAATCTGGTTTGCCTAGTTTGCTGAAATTCACCTGAAATTTTGTGATCAAGAAATGGCACCGTAAATCTTAGATGAGCCTACTGTCTTTCCACTTCCTATTTGTATTACAAAGCATACCACCTATGTTCACTTCCTTAGGTCAGTGCTGATGAACCCATGGTCATGCTTTGCTCCTTCTGCCTTTATCAGAAGTTTATTCTATTCTATTCTTAAAACAAGCCCTGCGCACTCTTAACACATTTCAGATCAAACACAAATATCAAAGCCAAAGCAATTTGCATCTATCAACTGTAATCAAGATCACTGGCAACGCTGCTGTGGCATCCTGGGCTTCACCTGCCCCATGAGTTCAAAGGCTACAGCAATAACCATTAGCATATTTCCACAGACAGGACAAGCAAATGAGTGAATATTTAAACAGTGCCAAAATATCACAACAGTCCTCCTCTGCCTCAGAATTGGATTTGTCAGTTCTTAAATTGTGTGCATTTTCAAGCAATGCAGCTTTACTGTCTGAAAAGCCATCACATAGTCCCCATTTCTATAGCAAATTGCTTCATAAATGTTAAGTTAAAGGATAACGTTACACTTCCCATTGCAATTAGGCAGTGCCTCCTGACAGACAGGAATAATGTGTTCCATATAGAGTTCGTTATTTACCCGGGAGGAAAGATTCATGCTTTCACAAACAATTGGATACAAACAAAATCTGGGGGGCAACTGCAGAATGCTTTTATCTCTTCCGATCACAGGGAAGCTCCCCATTGATACCACATTTCAGTGCTAAGGAAGTAAGGAATGAGCAAGGCTATTTTTACTGATGAAATGAGTACAGGTACACAGTCTAAGTGTCTTCTCAGATAAAAAGCAAAAGCAGAATGAAGACAAGTAAAGAGATTTCTAGCAGGAGTCACCAACACGTCACCTGATGAAGTCAAAGTCACACTTTTGAAGTGCTGAGATGTCATGTAGTGAGGGTCAGGGGTAATCTTTACCCAGGACATACTGTTCAGAAGGCTCTGGGCTGCCTGATTCTCCAGGAGATAGCAGCTGCTGGTTAAGTAGTAAAACAAAGCTGGGATCAAGCCAGCCTGGAAGTTTTCTTACAATTGCAGGTTTACCAGAAGTCATTTCTTTAATAAATATGTAAGTAGAAAGCCATGATGAAGATTTAGCAGAAATTTGGGAGCCCTATATTCATTAAAGAGGTCATGCTGTGGTACCTAAGGTTGAAGACAACACAGTAAAGATAAGAGAAAACATCATGCTTCTAACTTAGGACATATTAAATAGCAAGAACACACCCAAGTAGTGAAAAAGACACCATCAAAAGACTGCTCAGGTTGGTGCCTTCACTTCCACACCTGATCAGCTTTGACAAACTTGAACCTTAGCAAATTTTGGGGCGCACAGCTGAGTTAAAAAACAGTACCAGTATCATCCACTTACTGAGATACGCTCACTGAAAGATTCGAAAATATTAAGTACTATGGAGAGACTTAAAACAGCTAGAAATGGGTTATATGGTGTTTCACATACACGTACCCAGGGAAGTACTGTTGTGAGCTGCATCCTGACAGCTGTGGGCACCCCAGAAAGCAGCACAGGGCACCCTGAGAAGAGCTCAGGACCAGATCCAAGGGGTGGCTGGCACCCAGCAGCTTCAGAGGCCAGAGGACCGGAAAAGTGGGAGACGGTAACAGGCTAGGACCATTAGTGAACTGGAAGATGGGGAGGAATTCATTATGCCGTTACACTGGGGTATAACTGAAAACTACTTAAAGAAAAAAAATCTAGCTGATTATAGGTAAGTTCCTGGTCCATACTGGAAACTATGTGTTTGGTTCTTTCACCGAGGTCAGGAAGAGAAGAATCATTTACAGTTACAAGCATTCATTTCCAGTTTGCATTATTTAGTCTCAGTTATTTAAGTTTTTTTTTTTTTTGCTTTGTTGTCTTGACAAGGCAACAAAGCACTTAAGTCCAGAGTAACAATGGTTGCAACAGAAGAGGTTCAGTTTCAGCACTAAACTACCTCTGTCCCCACAGAAAATGTTTCCTCACAACTCATTAGAAGGAAAATAAGCTTTCAGCTTATTTCAGCTATGCTTTTAACTGCAGGGACTGAGAAGTAACAGATGGCAGAGAGAAGCAAAGCACCTACTGACCCAGCAGGGCTATGTCTGCTGCTCAGGTGATCTGACTGTAGAGCACAGAGCATGCGCTGAACTCATATGCAGGACTTGGTCAGCCAGGACTGGGGTTTTAGGCCTATTATAGTATGGGCTACATGACCCTGGAGATGGCCAGGTCAGTTTTCCCACTGGAAAAGATGTCTCTTGTTTTCTCTGTCTGAAGCTTGGTTTTGCTGTTTCTTGGATAACAATGATGATGGGATTTGGTCTCAGGTTCTCTCAGCTAGCTCACTGCAAAGGCTTTTATGCTCTGCTTGCTTGACTTAGAAAACAGCAGGTAGTGTCAGAGGCACTCGCAAGGCCAAGCTCCTCTGACAGCAGGACTGCATTGCTCCAGACACGTGAAGCTATCTGACCATGGTGATCTTAAAGGCCATTACGTCACAGGGTCTGGCCACCTTAGCCATTTTTCTCACAATGTGTATGTTTTACACCAGATGCTGTTCTGTGTTAAGAGAGAAAACTAAGCAAACCAGACACAGCTGAGATAGGATAAGTGAATTGCCTCAAAAATAAGTGGACTAACTTCAGCTCTTCTTCCTGCCCTCATTCACCAACTGTCCCTGTAGACATTAATGTAACATATTCAAACTATCCAAGTCATTCAAAAATTTCATCCTGACTGATTTCCAATCCAACTAAAGCCTGTTAGTTTGTTGGGGTTTTTTTCCTGAAAAGGTCATTACTTTGCTTTTGCCATTTTAACAGGGATTATTTAATAGAAAGTTCCCAAGACTAATTTTTCAGCAATGGCTTGCATACTGAAGGAACTGACTCCACACGAACTCCAGACAGTAGCAAATATCCTGTCAACCCCATGAAACAGGACCATACCCCTCATTTACAATTCACCATGAGAAGGCATGGTATCTAAGCCTTGCACATGCTGACATGTAAGTTTTGAAGTGAAGCAACCCTGATTAGATCTGACTGAGATCCAACTTAATTTCTCAACCAGGCTGTGATCTTTATTTACCTGGATGCTGTGCTTCTACTGTCAGGTGGAATAATTCTGCACTGGGCTCTTCAGAGTTATCCAGGAGAGGAATAAGTGTAAGGGGAGGTCTGGTAAGACAAATGATAGCCAGGAGAAGCAGCTCCATCAACTGGTCAAGCACTGAGCATGGGTGTTTTACCACTATGCATCCTAGCACTGCATTTAGTTACAGTCTCTATACACAGATTATTGAAGGGTGAAGTAAGTTTCAGATTTGATCAGCACCCTACCAGCAAACTCACTTTGGGGGTCAGCAGGAATAACTGACTGAAACGTGGGTTCATCCTTGGTGTGCCAGATGCTTGCATGCAACTCTTGCTCCTGTCAAAAACTCAACCACAGACATGAAGCTAATCGCATAATCATCCAGCACATGAGGTTGTCCCCAAAGTATGGGGGTAACAAGACATCCTCTCTTCCCACAATGTGTTTTCTTTTGAGATGGCAAATCCCCTCAACCAAGGAATATGCTCAATTAGTATTTATAGACGGTGCAACTCTGGCATTCAGGATATTACTCGGAACATCAAGCACTGCTACAGCAATAAAGAGTACAAACCAGCAAGTCAGAGGAACACAAGAAAGGTGTTTTCCATGCTATCTGTCTAGATCCGCTTGAGATAGCATTACAAATAATGTAAACCTTCCAGAGTATGAAAAGCAACCATAATGATTTTTATGGAGAAGAGAGACAGGACAAGAGAGTAGGAACTGGAATGTTAGACTTAAAATTTAGGGACCATTCTTTTCCTTCTAGCATTTTTATATATCAGATAATTTCCCAGCAATATAAACTTGCATTTAGTTAATGAAATAAACCCCACAACTTACTATGTTTATTTAGAAGGAAAGACTTCAAATGATGTAAAGGAGATCAGGCCTTATTAAAAGGAAAAAGTCAACAAGCTCACTATCTTGATGGCTCAGCTAGAAAAAACAAACATACTGCTAAATACTTAAAGGAGTAAAAGCATTCTCCTTCATTTACAGAGGATGGAAAGACCCAGGTCCCCCAATAACTTTTGGCTAGGTGGAACCACTTGCTTCCTGCCTGTCTACAGAAGCAACAGGTTCCTGTTCTTTAAACAGCAGCCCCAGAGCCCACCAATACTCTGATTGTGCTGGCCAACAGTTCAGCACTGTCACCCAACAGCTGCTCCAACAGGAGACAAGAAGCCAAGAGCAGAAACCCAGTCAAAGGGCGAAATTTGAGGAGATGACAGTGTGCGGGAGTTGGTGGCACATGGGATTAATGACTGTATTAGCTGAAGACTCCTGAGTATCCAGCCAAAGGTATCGTTGACTGGACCAAGGCAGAGGTGCTAATGACACCTCTACACCCACAGCGCTTGTCTCCATGACTATGCTGGGACTTCAAGTTCACCATTTAAAACCTCCCCAATCTCCATGGTGACAAACAAGAGGCACAGTACAGAAAATATACAACCAACACAGCTGCTGGGGGAAGTGCTGAGGGCTGTTAAGCTTGTGCTCATGGCAGCACTGGTTTTATTCCCAGACCTACTGTTCCAGTTTTGCCAAATCAAGACGGTGTGAGGCAAAAGGAGAGTTGGCCTGGCACTGAGCATGGTGCCACTGAGTCTCTGGCTCAGTGCTGGGCAAAGTCATCTGATCAGACCTGACTCTCCTGGGGCAAACGAATGCCCCGCTCGGTGCCTGAGGCAGGGAAGAGCACCCCAGCCAGGGCAGCTGGGGCAAGGCCACTGCCTGGGGTGATTCTGGTCAAGACGAACCTCGAGTGTGGGGTAATGTCTTGGGACACTGTGTTTATCCATCAAACTCAGACTTAAAAGCAGTAGTGCGTGCTCCACATGAGCTTCATTTAGAATGAATGATAAATGATTTTGCTCACCATCAGCTCTGGGAATGGAGAAGATCCTTCCCCAGCACCTTCAGTTGGAGAAGGGCCCCACAGTGTGTGCTCAAGGGCTGGGCAGACTCCCCATGGCAGGGATGTCTCTGGTAACCCTACAACCACCCCCAAAATTACTTCACTGCCCATTGCCTTACTCCCTAAACACACCCAGTAGTGTCAAGGGAGCCACTCACAAGAGAAAAGGGCTCCGTGGTGCCAGTCCTAACATTTAAACTCTCTTTTCCATTTTGTGCTGCCAGTCATTGAGCTCCTTCTGATTTAAAAAAAAAAAACCAGGAATCTTCAATTAAAACCCAACAATTGATAATCCAAACTAGTGGAACTTCTGGACACCCTTTACATCCCTATATGTCCTATTTGCTATAATAAAAGGTAATTCATCAGAGTTCATTCAGAGCTGAGATGCAGGAATACCTCTAACTGCTCCAAAGGGGGCCGTGGAAAAGTATTTTATTCATAAACCAAGGCTGCTGATTTTAATTACTGGAGCATATAGATTATTCAATAATGCACACAAAGGACTTCCTTTAGCCATCCCCATACCCCAGGAGACAGAGCTGGTAGTTGGGTGAACTGTTCTTTGATAGAACGAGAAAATGTCAGTAACATAACACAAGACGTGAAGAGCTTTGAGGGAGGCTGCTAATGGTTCACTTGAAGGACAGGGAAGAAATTGTCTAGCAGTAGGTTTATGCACTGCACCCACACCCCAGCACAGAAATGCCTCTTGAAGAACATCAGCAGAAGCTATCTGGGTGCATTTATGCAAAGGAGCCACGGCAGCTGAGCATCCGGATTGCTCTGGTCTGTACTAGCATGACTGTTTTTTTCTATTTTTGCATCCAAGTCTTCCTGTTGATGTGAATACACTGCTGAAATCCAGAGTTCCAGCTAAAAATTCCTGGGTACTACTGCTATTGTTCCCATTTTCAAAACTCTATAAAACTGGGAAACAGATCTCCTGGAAGTCTTCCCTGCTGCTCAGTGCATCTTTGTGAAACCTAATACAGCAGCCAGAACCAAGGGAATAGCTTAGCGTTGCCACCAGGTCAGACCCTATCTCATCATGACAAAGTCCTCAGCTGGTGCCCATGGATCCAACTTCCATGAAGATACTGGGGCTGACCTTGCCTATGCTGGCTGGGGCCTGGTATTCAGGCAGTAAGGATATGGGTGGGAGAAGTCACAGGCTTCCTATAAACACATCTTATTCTGTGTGGTGCAAAGGGCAGTAGGGAAGCAGTTTGCAGAAATGCTTGTCAGTGTTTGATTCAGAGAAAATTTAATGAACAAAAGGTCAAGTCACTCTAGCATGCCATCATAATCAGACACGTGCAAAGGCACAGAAAATAATGATGGAGACATACAGTTTGGCTGTGCGTAAAGGACTGATTCCTATTTTCTTTCTGCATAACATTCTAAACAGGCTAAACATCACTCCTGCCTGCTTCTGCTACCCAATTTTTTAAGGAAGTGTTCATCTCCTCAGGGTTATTTCTGAGGATTTTTCTCCCTGGAGTTTTTTCTACTTCAAGAGAGAGATCGAACAAAGTGTGATAAAAAGTGTTGAAGTGTTGCCTGAACAAAGGTGAAGTCAAAGCAAGAAAGAAAAAGACTAGGCACTTGCCAGAATAATCTGCACAGGTTGCAGAGATGAATTCAGTGATCCTTAGCAAGGGCATAAGCAGAATTGAGTGTGCATGGATTGGTTTTTCTTTTTCCTTTTTTAAGGACTCCCCTTTAAAAACAAAAGCAAGACTGTTACGCCTATCTCCAGCACCATTAAGCCAGTGGAAAGACTACCTCCAGCTTCACTGGAAACTGAATACAAAGGTTGAACACCACTGTTTTCATGGGGAAGAGAGCACTCTGGTCTGGACAGCAGCAGCAAAGGCCCTGTTAAAACTGCAAGCACACAAAAGGCCATGGTCAGGCCCAGAAGTATTCATTCATCTTTGATTTTACACCACGCCACTTTAGTGGGATGTATGGGATCTCTTCTTGCATAAGCAGAGCACATTCAGTCACTATTCAGGTGGACACTGAAAAAGCCATTCTGCCATGTCAGATGTGTATCCAGGCTTAGGTATCCCCCCTCAGGTACACTTTTCTGTGTACCAAAAAAAGTATTTTCCCAACCACAGTCCAAGCTTCATGCCTCCTCCCCCAGTCTTCCCCAACTCAGGGAAGCTCTGAATGCCTTCGCAGTCACAGGTAACCCAAGTCAACACAAACATCTGCTCCTCCTCTGAGCAGCCACTGGTCTGACCAGCGTTTTGCAATTGCTTTGTGCTTGTTCTCAACACCCTTTCTTTCACACAGCATGGGTGAAGAGCACTCTGCACACAGAGAAACATGCCACTGTTCCCCAGACTGGGATATTCCTTCCCTTCTCTGGTCCATTCCACAACTTGCACAATCACTGTAAAAATTCCTACCAAAAACTAGGATGCACGTGTGGCACCTGGACAAAGGAAAGAGAGTGGAAAGGAGATTTAATCCCCCCAGACAGAGCAGAGCTTTTAACTGCCTTTTTGCTATTGCCATTGTGGACAAAACTCCCGACATGTACAATTCAGAAGAGAACAGCAAGGTGTGCCAGAACCTTGCCTAACGACCTTCAGGACTGCTCTATACATGGACAATAATCCTTTGGGGCTTAAACTCTGACCTGGCCATTTTCTCCCTCTCCTGACACACCCTGCTCTGCCCCACCACCTCTAAATCCTCCCTATTTCAGGAAGGCCAAAGAAAAACATCTGCTACCAGCCAGGGTACCTCTCTACAGCCAGGAGGTCCTTGTAGGAGCTAAAACAATCCATCTTGGGGAGACAGGACCAGACACACCTCTCACAGGGAAGAAGAAAGACTAACTGAGGATTTGATCCCTTGTTCTTCAAGGTAACCCAGACTCCAAGATACCTGTGCAGAGCAGAAGACTGGGAACAGGCACATATGAAAAGGGCTCTGCTGGGTCAGCCAGAAGGTGCATGTGGTCTGGCACCATGTATCCAATGATGGTCAGCAGCAGATGCCCAAGGAAGACTATATGAACGGCCCAAATGCAGAGCAATACCCTCTTGTACCCACAGCCCACAAAGAAATATTCTAACAGGCCCAGTTCATAGGAATTGGGGCCCCTGGGAGTTCAGCTCACAGACAACACATTTCCCTAACTGGAGGTGGCTACAATTATAGCCAGCTGAAAGGCAATAGGCTTGCTGGTTTTATCTTATCCTACCTGGCTGTCTATAGGCCTGTGAGGAGTCGGGCCTTATTATTATGCTGACCTGTACAATGAAGGTTTTATAGCCCAACCTAAAAGGAGATCTTTTCCCTGGGTGACCCGGGGTGGGGTGAGCATGGAGAACTGCCAGGCAGGCACGTTTTTATGCAATAAATAATCAGTTGCGCGCTCAGTGTGTGATTCTTGCTAAAATCCAGTGTTGGAACAGCTCCCGCATCACACTGCTACCACCTCCACCAATCTCTTTTGCATCTCATTGGCATTTGAGAACGTTAATTGACTCATTATTTCAATTCACATTCAGGGAAGGAAGTTGATTAAGGAAGGCAGATGCAGAATCTCCAGACACATTTGTAGCTGCATTGTTGTCCCGGCAGTTTACCCGAGTTATTAGAATACTTAGGAGGTAATAGCCAGGAGAACAGGGAACGAGTGCTGCAAAGGCGGGGGGGGGGGGGTCCCTTGCAGAATTTGTCTTCTAAGCCACAATGACACAGCCTTGCCCTTCATCAGACCTTTCCCTGACAAGGCTCCAACTGAACTGCAATTCTGCCTGAACACTCAGGGCTAAACACAAACTGCTCCCACACACGAGAGACTCCCAGGAAACTACTCATTAGTGCTTTTCTTTAGCTTTAACTTTGTTATGGAAAGCCTTCTACAGATACTCTCTGCCAGTATTTCATTAACTAATATCTCATTCCCACCCTTTTTTAAAAGTACTTGTGTTGATATGCAAGTTTCACACAAATAAGGACAGGAGGATGAGCAACTTCTGAGCAACTGCTGTAGTGCAGTAATATTGTTTTTACTAAGAGCCTCATTTGTCACTACTAGGTCTTTTTACTTTCAGATGCACAAACACCAACTTGAACAAGGAAAATATCCCCTATGAAAGTCTATTAGGAGTGACACAGCAGACAGCAACGGCTCCTTCAGAGCTGTTATGATCTGTCATGTAAATACATAATTAAGGACTTCTTAAAATGCAGATTATGTAAATATATATTAAGGGTCTTCTAAAAATGCAGATTACTGACCCACTGGAACTGAATGACTCCTCTGGAGCTGTTCATAAATACATATTTACATTTTAAAGCACAGATTAGCAACCCAAAAGTCTAGTAGCTTCTCCTTCAGTCACTTTTAAAACTGCCTGTAAATGTATCTATGTGGAGAAGAGATACTTATAAAAAATTTTCTGTACAATTGCCATCTGTGTAAAAGAAAAAGCTCCTCAGCAGAGAGGATCTTTTTTTAAATCACAAAATAGTTGTTCAGTGTCTCTATCCAGCTGATGCTTCGTCAAGTTAGGAAACTCTGGACACACAAACACAGGCTTTTCCACCTACCGTAACTAAAAGCAGCAGCTCAGAAGTATGGACTCAGGCCAACCTTTTGTGCTTTAAAAGGTAGTTAGCCGATAAAGTCATATGATGCTAACAAAGAAAAAGATTAAGTAAAATTAAGAATAGTCTCCTTGCAGCAACCATTATCTCTTCATCTCCTACCAAGCTCCACATACATTTCTGTATCAGGGATATTTTTGCTGTTTTCACAGAAGCGCATCCTCTGAACTGGGACTGCTGGTAGCTCTCAGTGGTTAAGTCGTTCAACTGCAAGTTCACAATTCACATAGGCATTGCATGTGTATCTCTATGTACATTAATCCGTACCAATCAGTATGTCAAAGCTGTATCTAGCTAAATCAACAGAGCTTGGTGGAAATAAAATTAAAACACTGGCCTCAAAACTTTTCAAAGCAGCCCTGCGTTCCTCAGCTGAGTAGTGGCAGATGTCTAGGGTCACACAGCAGACCCAAATGCTAATAGAGGAGAAATCAGAAGCATCCAATTGTTTGGACATACTGACCAGTCCTGGAACAGAGGTACCAACCGATACTAAACAGGGCAATTCCTTCTCCAGGGAACTCTTCTGAAAACTAACTCCTGCCTCTGAACAGCTTTGTCTCATTGCTCAGTTCGGTGTTGTCCAAGGGATAACTCACAACCACCTCCACAATGCAAATACAATGAGCGAACAAACCTAACAACATTTTAGTACTCTCTAAGTCTTGACATTTGTTCACAACCCTTGAATTTGGAAGAATATAGTGGTTACTGGGTAGAACTATGAAACAAGATGCGGGGAACAATCTGGTTTTGTTTGTTTGGTTTTTCTTCCTAAGCTCTTGTGAGGAACACAGGCCTATCAAATTAATAGAGCTACATCACATCGTATCAGCTGAGGTTTTGGCTTATTGAATACATCAGCAGAAGCACTCTTAGGTATGCATTACCCGATACTCCAGGCGGATTAGTCAACTCCACCAAGGAGTCTGCTAGCTTAAGAAACTACTCTTCCATAACTTGTAAAGAGAACAGTCTAAAGCTATCAAAAGGTAGCATAAAAAAATTGAACTAAAAGCTAACAATTACTCTAAAATCCAGACTGCACGTGGAGCTATTTCAGAACCTGATAGATGCACAGAATTTCCATGGAAACTTAACCACTCAAAATGTAACACACACTTGTTAAACCAGAAGAAGTCAGAAGCTGCCAAGGTAGATTTTGCCCACCAGAAGGGAGTTAAGCACTGAAAAAACCCCACTACTTCTTTTTTTCCTCTACGGTCGAGATAATGCATTAACACGTAGGGTTGGTTAATCTTTATACATAGAAGCAGAACAGTTTCTCTCCTTAAGACCAATCCTGTCTCTAAATGTTCACCAATAAGATGAAGAATACAAGCTGGATTTGTGCTGGCATCACTGTTGAAAATAGAGTGTGCTAACAACATTCCTTCAGAGAAATACACACTTAGTGCTCTGTTTTCAAATAATTACTTTTCAGCTGTATTTAACAGAATGCTTAAATACCTGAAGAGAGCTGGGGAGAGAGATGGGGCAGATTTTTAAAGATAACAAAAGCCAAAATTTGAGTTGAAGAGCTATACGCTAGATCAGATCTTCATTGCTGCCCTGACAGAGAATAGCTCCTCTGACATCAAACATGTAGGATGGCTTAAAAAATATGATTATATGTGCCTTGGAAAAGGGGACAGGCATCTAGCCTAAAATCATAAGAAACAAGAAGTCTACCTGATTCTGCTCAATATTTTGGAGATGCTTGACTTGTAATACTTTCACTGTTTATAGCCCAAGATCTATGTCATACCCCATCTTGTTCCACTACTAATAACAAACTGTACAGCTGACTTTCATATTCACACCCACTTCTCATACCTCCTCTCTTCTTTTCCCCCAAAATTGTCTGATCTTATAGATTACAAAGAGCTAGCAACATTGAGTGTAAAAGTGCACAGTGCCCACACATTTCTATGCAGCTTGCTATGAGTTTACAGATCTTGTCTTAGTTTGTAAGCCACCTTATTTGCTGTTAACATCATCAGATTTCAAATCCAAAGAGCTAAGGGGGTTGTATTACAACACACTTTTAAATAACATTTTAGATGACTTTGGAAGCAAAAACATAGGTTCTCTGTGCCAAACAAAGCCAGGGAAACATCTCCAGGATGTTCCAACTCCTATGGGATACTTCAATACATTTTGCAGCTACACAGATATGATTTAAATCAATTCTTTACTGAAGTAATTGGATACCAGGAGACAGAACTATCAGAGTCACCTGCCATTCAGGTTGTTTAAATTACCTCCACGAATGAGTTCCTGTACCGCAATACACTGCACATTTCACAGTTTGCTTTCTGTGTTGCAGCACCTGTTACAAACATAATGTCACAGTGTGAAATTCAGAAACACTCTTGGATATCCCTACTCATATCAGCCCTTGATTCACAGCCTTGTGAAGTCAGTGCCATGCTGTCCCTTTGATCAGTGTCAGCAGATTGAGTTCACTGTCAACCTCTGTCAGGAGATACCACAGAGAACACTGATAGGATGTAGCCGTACTGGGAGCCAACCTGAATCCATGCCAAACTGGACTAAACGAAACATCGTTAAGAGTTAAGGCAAGATAAACATATGTGACGGACGACACAGCTATAACTGATCCTGCTGTGGTGTAGTGGGTGAACTAGATGACCTCTGGCAACCTCCGACTCTAGAATCCTTGGTGAGAAAGCAGTGGAGTCCGTTATCTTTCCTATAAGCTTTTTAGGGATTAAGAAAGGTTGTTAAAGGGAGAAGCACTGCAAACTCCACTAGTATAATTTTACTCTTGAGAAGAACCTAGAAATAGAAGAGGTACAGAGCATTAAAATATTTATATATATAAGAGGCAGCAGGGGAGAAAATAAAGTCAAGATCATGCTTAGAAAGTTCAGATAAATTTCATCTGGTAGCTAACATTTTTTTCCCCAAAAAGTTGGTAACTGTATATTGAACAAACACAGGAACGAGCTACTCTTATGATTAAGAGACACAGTACTTGGTGTCGACTGCTTGAAAAACTGACCTCAGCTTTTGGGAAAATGTGGTTTGTAGAAATCATTCAGACCTCCTCAGATTTGCCCAGTGCTATTTCAGGACGTTAGTCTAGCTGGTCAGAAATACTCTAACGGAATAGTTTCCTGTCACACAGCGACAACTCATCAAAATTGAAACGTTTAGCATGTTTTGACAATATATCACTTTTCAAAATGACAAAGGAACTTCTGATAAAGTGAATTCACTTCATTGTGACTTTCATTTTGATTTTCCCTATTGAAATGAGTTTTTCGTTTGAACATTTTGTATTTCCATACGAAAACACAGTACAAAGAGAACAAAGCATTTTGATTGATTGGGATTTTTTTTTTCAGAAAAGAGAACAATAGAAGTTGTAAATTTTTTGCTACGCTCAGTTTCAGAAATAAAAGGTCACAATTTTTTCTATGATGTTTAGAATACAATCTAGACTTTATTCCAGGTATTAATTACAGCATGAGTGACTCTGGAAACCCATGCTGATGATGATAATGTTTTTTAGAAGCATCTTTTTCAGGTGGTCTCTCTTTGATACCAAAGCCTGACTCTTCAGACTACCCTATCCAGCACTTCTGCTTCTAGCACAAGAATCTCTGTCATACACACAAAGCCAGATTCAGACCCCAAAATGCAAGAATGTGCCAAGACACTCATTTGAATACTGCTTTTGTTTCACACAACTGCCTTCACAGTGACTAAACTGGCCGGTTCAAGGGTCTCTCCGTGGTGGCTTCTCTCTACCCTGACCCCCTGAGCAGACTCAGCATATCACAGGCACCAGGGCTCAGCCCCAACACACCAACCCAGCGGAGACAGAGGTGTCCCTCCTCTCAGAGCTGAGCCTGCTGCTCCCAAGCAGGCTCGAAGGGCCTGACCTTGGGCTTCTGCTGGGATAATGTGCAGGAGGGTCATTTTAGGGGGACTTGGAGAACAGGCACAACTGCGGGAGAGGCAGGAACAGCATGAGTTAAACAGAAGAAGCTGTCACACCAAGTGCTTCAGGGAGAATAAAAGCCGTTCTAAAAGAAAAGCTGGCTTCCTGACAAACACGTTCCAGCAAATATGATTATCTTTAAGGTCTGCTGCTTTACCAGTAGTAACCAAGAATAACAGACCACCCTGCATGCGATACTGAGTGTCTGAAGACTGAATATTCACTGTAAAAACTCTTATTTACTTGCTCTCTCTAATTACCAGTCTAATGCATAATTTGTCAAGTGCTGCCATGTGTCTGGTGTTGCATGAATCAGAGGATGGACACTTCCTTAGAGTCTAACAATGTCATCGTCCTTTGTCATCTGCATCTCTTAGGTGGTATAAGAGAGCAAAAAAACTGGCTCCCCACCCCTGTTTGCACCTGAGTGCAGAGAACCAAGTGGTGCCTGCTCCCTGTTCTGCCCAGGGCTGATGCCGATGAGCTGGGCAACTGCTTCCCAGGCTCCAGTCCCATGCAGACTGGTCCATCAGAGCAGTGCCAGCCTAGAGCCCCAGAGCCATCAGCCGCTGCTGACCAAGGCCAGGAGCAGAGCAGGAGCAGAGAGGGCACTGCACTGCGGAACTCTTCAGTTCACAGACAGAACTAAGAAAAAAATATTTTGCCTCAATCCATTACGAAAATGGATTGCACAATTCAAAATATGACAGAACTAAGAAAATGCAGAGAAACATTCTCCTATAATTTTTTCCCATTTATTGTCCAGTTATACCATGTAGATTCTTCTAAATAAGGGGACTTTACAAACAAAAACCCCACCAAACCCCAACCTTCTCCAGCTACTTTTATCAAAATTACTGGGAACCAAAGGAAAAGCAAGTGCATCATTAAGGAAACAAAGCAAGTCCATGTGCTCCAAGCATCTTGGTCTCTAGTAGACCATAGCTGTTTCCAAACTGGGGGGACAAAATGCCTTGCTATTACATATTGCTGCTGCTATTGCTTCTAATGGTCTAGGGTGATTTGCACTATTCATGATGGTTAATACATATTTTCATGTAGATGACTTACTCTGAGAAAGCACAACATGTAGGGCTGGCATGGAGGGAAGCAGACAATGGCACCACCTGTAAATTGGTGCTGGGGTAAAGTCTGCATATTCATGGAGTGACTCTTTCTTTTAGTTCACCAGGATTCTGTCATGGGATCTCACAGAGCAAACAAGAACCAAAAACCTACTCACACTAGTGGAAGGACACACGCTTTGCAGATTTGCTGCTTATATTGAAGAGTGTAATCTGAACTGTAGCTGTTTTGTTTATGGGAAACAAACAAGCTGACAGCATTATTTGGACCCACTTCTCTGCTCATGCTGTGGAAGGATATTTCTTTCAAGCACTCCTTTTAATGATAAAGTCAGACATTGGCCTTCATTACTGCTTTTGATTGCCAGTGTCCAGAATCTAAGATTCCTTCTTTCTTTTCCATGGAGCTGGTGATATTAGTGTAGGTTTTCCTTCTGTTTTCAATTCTTTGTCCGTGACAGATTTCACAGCAGGAAACAGTTCTGTGGCATATGGCCACTAAATTACAGAAACTTCAGAAACTTCTGTCCATGAGTTAATTTTAAAACTGAAGAAAACAGAAAATTGTTTAAAAAAACTAAACTAGACCACATAAAATCTTTTCCCTCTTTATCTATCCTTAAACATACTATCTCCATCCTGGTTTGCAGAAACAACTCTGTCATGGCTGTTGGACCACCCTTTTTCACATCAGAAGGATAGTTATGACTTCATGTGAGGGATATTGAAAAGCACCTACCAGCACTAATACACGACATCAGCCATTAGCAGGCTGGGTAGGCATTGCAACAGATTAAGGTGTACAGAAACTATTTCTCAATTTCTTCAGTGACTGGTCTATTGAATAGTTGATCCTAGAGCACACATGGGGAAAAACCTAGTCTCAGCTTGGGCCTGACAGGTAAAAACACCATCACAAAGGCAGAACTGGCTGTAAGGACAAAATGTGCAAACTAGTGATCTGTTTTTAATGGGCAAAAGGTGGAATGAAACTTTGGTAGGGTTTGTAGGTGACAAAACACTCTGTAAAAGACTGTGAAGTGTTTATAGATGGCATAAAATTCCGTAGATGCATCAAGACTAGGAAGGAACAGATAAAAACATCAGAAAAGGACACTCAAAGAATTTACAGTACCAACCCACCAGAATCTCGTGGAAAAACAGACAAACTAAAACCACACGTATTTTGTGCATCTTCAGTTCTCCCTTTGCCCTGTGCCAGGATGGATTCTCCTCACCTAAGAGTGAACATGTTTGTTCTGGAGTACCTGAAATAACTCTGTGGAAGCATGTGATACAAGTAAATTTTGTCTTATGGCTCTAGCTAAAATACTGGGCAAAGATCAGTTTGGGGTTTTTTTAAACTTTACAAGGAATTAGGCATACCTAATGATTAAAAATGAAGGAGTTCACATACAATTTCTTGTGAGAATGCACTATTACTGATGCAAAGGCTCCACCATGCAGGGTATCAGTGAAAGGAGGAAAGCATCTTTGTAAACATACCAGCCAGCTCACAAGCAGCGCTGCTCAGGCTAGGAACATGGAGCAATAAAAATGGACTGGAGCACTGAGCCTCTAACAACTGCAGCTGAGAACAGAGAAAGAGCTACCACCAAGTGGGCACAAGGTATAAAGCCAAATGGAAAATACATCCATAGCTTTAAAAAACACACACAGAGGTAAAATTATCTGGATTTGGAGTAGAGAGACAAGATAACACCCAGTGCTTTCCCACATCACATTCATGAAAGCAAGCAGCTCCCACTGAAGGCAGTGACACAGCACTCATTTGAGGGAAAGTCACTGCATGATACTTCGTGTGTCATGGAACCAGGAAATTAAAAATATTTTCCACAAACACAGCATCAGCTACACTGCTCAAACTGGATGTGCTATCATCTGTAGGGGAACCCCAGAAGACAACACTGCCCCACCACGAACCGTTTTATGTGATCAGCTACGCTCCAGCAGCAAGGAGCCAGAGGAAAAACCAGGCATTTACCGCATGCAGGCCTGCTGTTGCTACTTCTGAGCAAGACACTGAGGTATCACAGGCCTGCAGCTAGCTCCGTGTTCCCCCAAGGGCCTGTGTGACCAGTCCCATGTAGCTATTCGAGTGATACAACAGCATGGGCAGTGCAAACTCCACCTTTCTTTGCTGGGGCTCGAGCTGTGCATTGACCGCTTACGTGTATTTGTGTTGTGCATGTCTGCAGCGCTACATTTTGGCAGGCAGCGGTCCTGGGCTGTCGGCAGCAGCTCCCGTCTGCCAACCACTGCAGGGATCTCTAAGGACAAAGCATAGTCTGGAAGTCCTTAGAGCAAGAAATCATGAAGCATGACACACCTTCATTTCCACCTCAGTTTAGCAAACAATGAAGGCAACATGTTTGGTAATACAAAGTGGCCCTTATGCGCTGGTGCACATCTACCAAAGCAGAATTTGGCCTCTCTTTAATCATGGTATCCCTATAATCTTAGCGAGTTATTATTCTGTAAACCAAGAAGATTAATGCTGCCATACAAACAGTCTGATTGGATCTGGCACAATCAAGGTTTCTTAGTGAGAAAATGTACAGTTTCCTAATGCGGCTGACAGAAAGCCACACTCAGACCTTTTCAAAGGCTTTCAGGAGTTATTATCACAGATTAACTATGGCATGAGCAAAAAGGTTTAAAGTCTTGTTTATAGTTAGCCCATGGCTCTAAATTAGCAACTTATCTCTTAAATGATCAATTGAGTCATAGGCGTTAATGAGTCAAGTTCAGCCAGAAGGGGTGAAGAAGGAGGGAGAAAGATCTCAAGCCACTGCTTTGCAAAAAGGCAGTATGAAAATCTCTATAATTTCTAAAGTCAAATTGTATTTTAATCAATGCCTCCCAAATAAGATGAAGAAGCCACACTGTGACTTTCCCAGCTGTAAAAATGGAAGTCTGGTTTCACATTTGCATGATTTTGAAGGTCAAATGCCTGCTATCCAAGTCTTACTGATCCATATGGACTAGAAATGCCACAATATGCAATCATCATGAAGGCAGATTGTCTCCTGTAAATCTGTCCTTTTTGTAACACATTCAAAATGTACCGTATTGGATGGATTATAAATCCATTCAGGAAATACAAGCAATATTGTACCGAGTGTCTCTAGTTTGTGAAAACCCATGCGTACGGGTGAATATGCACGTATGTGCGTGTGTGTCTGTGTGTGTATCCGTGAGAGAGAAGCAGAGACAGATGGCCCAGTCCTGCCCTCATTGAAGTCAACGGGAGTTTTGCCATTCACTTCAGAAGACAGAAGCTTGGATTTGAGCAGAAAGGGACTTTTAACAACACAATGCTTATTCTATCTGCGTTTAAAAATGAAAAACACTTACTTGCACTGGAAAAGAAAATGGGCAGGGTTGTTGGGAAATTTTCCCTGAAGGGAGCATGCTGCTATTTGTCTAGTACTTCTTCTTGTTGAAATGGTCTGGGCAATATGAGTGGCTGTGAAACAGACAACTGCAATACTTTGTCTCCTGCATTCCTCAGTCCAGGAGAAAATACAGGAACTCTCTTTCACATCAAACCATTATCTGTTATTCTCATGTTAGGGACTTTTGAATGACACAGGCTTTAAAAATATTTCAGTATTTCTTATGAGGGAAGGGCTTGAAGGTCACCGCTCCCTATTGCAGCCTAAGAGTGCACAGCATTTTCATTTCTCAATTTTAACAAATCACTTTACACATTGCCATTTTTTTCTTCCAGCACATGTAATTGAAAAGAGACATATGGAGACCAGCATGCAAACCCTGCAAACATTCCAGCATAGCTTCAAAACTAATGCTAATCAATTTTTTGGAACTTCTTTTCTCCCCCCCCTTCTGTTAACTCAAGAGCAAGTTCTCAAGAACCCAAGGTGGTTTTTTTAAGACAGTCAGCATAACAATCCTCAGTGAGTGACAGGGTGCCTCCCCACCAAATCTTCTTCCTCTTACCTTTTTTTTTTTTTCATCACAAGCACACATGGGGTCACCCACAGTATTCACATGAAAGACTTTGAGCTGCTGGCTTGGAGATCAGCACATCTGGGAAACCTCAGACTGAGAACTATACAGCCATAGTTGCATCAGACACCGTTTCCCCCCTTTTTTTCCCATGTCCTTGTCAAGCAAAAAAACCCCTGATACAAGTTATCAAAAATCTCCTTCTGCATGATCGTACTGAACATTACCTGAGAACAAGGAAGGCACAAGATGAACAGACCTTTACAACAGAATGTGCATCTGCCAAGACAAAAATACCCAGCGAGCTTCTGGTGCTGGCACAGTGACAGTATAAGCAAGCTGTCTTTGCAATGATTTTGCAAATGATCCATTACAAGATTTGAGTATGAATTCTGCAAAGGCCATAAGGCCCCAAGGGCAACACATTCTATATACCGCCACCTAAGCATTCACCAGATAGACAGGGCTACGGGCTAAAAAGAAATCCTTCCAAGACTTTTTGTACAAATGCTTTGCAACAGACTTGCGAGTTGTTTTTTCCTCTCTCTCCCTCTCTCTCTCTCTTTTTGTTCAGTTGCCTGGCATTTGCTAACCCACAAGCTGCTGTTTCCCTTTCCAAAGAAGCTCTGATGGGTGGAGGGCCAGGAAAAATTAGCCCAACTGATGAATGCAATCTCGACAGAAAATATGTTTTTTATCAGAGACCACATGTTGCCAACAGCAATTAAAGTAAAACTGGGAGATTTCATCGGATATAAGCCTGCATAAAAAACCCACAGACTCACTTATCAGGTATCCGTCAGCTCAAGTGGATCACTCCAGTGCTCTGGAGGCAGCCAGCAGTGAGGGAAAGGGCAGTCGCAGAGCCTCGGGAGGGTGCCAGAGCTCCTCCAGCAGCAGTGCCAGGGTGGCCGGGCAGGAGGTCTGGCAGGAGGGCTGCAGAGCAGAGCGCAACCTCATGGCTTCTCAGGCTGAGCATGCCACCTGCTTTGAAGCACGTGTCCTCTTGCACTGGTTATTAATGGGTCTGGGAAATTGCATTGAAGACAACAAAGGATATTCCAGGGCCAAAGAGGCAGACATGATATGAGAAGCATGCATGCTTCCTGGGATTCTGCTTTCCACCCTGGCAGTGCCAATGTGAAGTGCATTCACCGGCCTCAGAGGGAAGCCGTCTTTAAATCACAGCCATGGTAGACTAGAACCTGGCTTTTATGTTCAAATGAATGAGCTCAGAGTTGCATTTTTTTTTACAGGGCCTTCCCATGCATTTCAACTAAAATTATAAGTGACCAGACAGAGCATTAAAACTTCAGCTGACAAGAACTTTCCCTCATTAGTGCTATTTGTGTTACATATGTTCCGTTCATGAACTGGCTGAGGATAGGAACCTTAGCCATTAGAGGAGCTGAATAAATCATGACAATTGGCATTTTAGTACTGAAGAACGACAGGAATTTCCGTAAGGGCTGTGAATTATTTTCCCAGCTACCCATGTTAGGCAAAGAATGCACCAGAATTATTTTCCAATAGTTGAAAATATATGGTAAACATTATCCAATCTGGTCTATTACCCTTAATTTCAAATTACTAGAGTACAATGATATACTTAAAAACTCATGGTGACAGAGAACATCACTTTGCATCCTCTCTGTATTATCCATCAGATCATCGCAAAAAATAGAATAACAAGAGTACTAACAGCTATAGTAAGTCATCTAAGTGTATGCAGCATATGAAGCTGGCAACCCTCAAGAAACTTCAGCTATCCATGTAGAGAGTCATTATGAGTAGACTCAGTGGTACTGCAAACCATGCGACATGTAGCTATCCAGCCTGAGGTCTGCTAAGGAAGTCTTCAGCCTTCCAGACAACTTCGCAGTGTCTGATCAAATTCCTGCTGAGGCAAAGAAAGAATCGGATCACATTTCCTAGCAGTATTCATGGGACTTATTGCCAAATTTGTGTCCTTCAACTTTGTTGGGTTGCACACCATGGATAAAGTTTCGGCAAGTTCCTCCATTTTCTTGTTGATTGTCCTCAGAAATGCAAACACATGTGCTGGGAAAAGCTATGTGGATAAGAACAAAGGGTATACTCACGGAGGAGCAGAGGATGAAGGGCAGCATGGAGAATGGATCCCAAAAGGGGAGGGCAGCGTGGAGGAAAAAGGACAAGGGAATGATACAGCAGGCAAACGATGAGGAAGTACAACAGGGAGATGGGACAACACAAATCTTTCACAGCTATGAGAAAGCACCAACGCAACAGGAGGCAAGGGCTGACCATGATCTTTTGTGCAGATCTCTGTGCACTGCCCCTCTGGGGAGCTCACAGTGCCTCCTCTAAAATGTAAGCAGTTAAGAAGTGAAGAACCATTTTCCACCTATCACACATGCTGACCCCTAAACTAACTGCCTGTGCTAGTTAAAAAAATCCAAAACACTTCTCAAACAAAATAACCCTAACACGCTCACAAGTTAAATATTTCCAAAGGTTTAGTAGCTAATGCAGGAACTTTGAAAAGCATGACAGAAGGTAAATGTAATTCTAGTGTCAAAAAAAACAATCTCACAGACTTGAATAAATGCACTTAAAACAGAAAGACAGCAAGCAAACATAAACATGTTCTTTTATGAGGAAAAAACCCCTTGTGATCTAAGGCAGTATCAGCCAACCCCTTGTGCACCCAAATCAACCTGTGTACAGGCACAGACAGCCCAGCCAAGTCTCCCACTTTCACACAACCTGTTACTCACAACCTGTCCAGCAGTGTAAATGATAGGGGAGGGAGGTAAATTTCCCCCTAAGTGTATAGTACTAATCAATGTCTACTGTTTACAAAAAAATTATTGTCCACAGACTAAACAGGGCTTTAAACTAGATATGAGGGGGAACGGGCAGATAACTGGGCCTGTTAGGAACAAGCTAAAGGGAAGCGTGCCAAAGCTTGAAGGATGGTGGACTGGTGAGGGCTCTCCCTCTGCCACTTCATTTGAGAGAAGGGAAAGATGTTTAGGAACGGTGGAAGCACCTGACAAGGGTCTGGTAGGGAATGGGGCCCACACTCACAAAAAAGTGTTGGATTCACTAGCTCATCTCAAGTGCATCTATACCAATGCCCGCAGTATGAGCAACAAACAGGGGGAGCTTGAAGCCATGATGCAGCACGAGAACTACGACATAGTAGCTATAACAGAAACGTGGTGGGATGCCTCACATGACTGGAGTGCTGCAACCGATGGCTACAAGCTCTTCAGGAGGGATAGACAGGGAAGGAGAGGTGGTGGAGTGGCCCTGTATGTAAGAGAATGCTATGACAGCTCAGAAATCAAGTATAGTGATAACAGGGTTGAGAGTGTTTGGATTAGGTTAAGGGCCAATAGAGCAGATCCTGCTGTGGGAGTCTGCTATAGACCCCCCAACCAAAGCAGTGAGGTGGATGAAGCTTTCTAAAAATAGTTGGGAGAAATCTTGCGGTCACTTGCCATTGTTCTTGTGGGGGACTTTATCCTCCCAGATATCTGCTGGGAATACAACACAGCAGAGAGGGAACAATCCAGGAGGTTCCTGGAATGTGTGGAGGATAACTTCCTCACACAGCTGGTGAGCAAGCCGACCAGGGAAGGTGCCCTCCTGGACCTGCTTCTTGTGAACAGGGAAGAGCTTGTGGGGGAAGTAAAGGTTGGAGGCCGTCTGGGGTGCAGTGATCATGAGATGATTGAGTTTTCGACCGTTCAAGAAACAAAGAGAGGGGTTAGTAAAACTGCCACCTTAGACTTCCGGAGGGCAAACTTTGACCCGTTCAAAAGACTGATTAACAAAATCCCTTGGGAGGCTGCCTTGAAGGATATGGGAGTCCAGGAAGGCTGGACATACTTCAAGAGCGAAGTCTTAAAGGCATAGGAGCAGGCTGTTCCTGCGTGCTGAAAAATAAGCAGGCGGGGAAGGAAACCAGCATGGCTAAACAGGGGCCTTTGGCTGGATCTCAAGAACAAAAGGAGAATCTATTGCCTTTGGAAGAGGGGCCAGGTCTCTCATGAAGACTATAAAGATGTAGTGAAGTTATGAAGGGAGAGCATTAGGAGACCAAAGCACAGCTAGAGCTCAACTTGGCTACAGCTGTTAAGGATAACAAAAGATGTTTCTATAAATTCGTTAACAGCAAAAGGAGGATTAGGGAAAATCTCCCTCCCCTACTGGATGCAGAGGGAAATATGGTAACTAAGGATGAGGAAAAGGCTGAGGTGCTCAATGCCTACTTTGCCTCAGTCTTTAGCAGTGGAACTGGCTGTTCCCTGGACACCCAGCCTCATGACTGGAAGATGGGGAGGGGAAGCAGGTTGAGGTCAGCACAGTTGAAGAGGAGGTGGTCAGAGACCTGCTACACCACTTGGATGCACACAAGTCTGTGGGACCAGATGGGTTACACCCAAGGGTGCTGAGGGAGTTGGCAGATGTGCTCACCAAGCCACTTTCCATGATTTACCTGAAGTCATGGCTAACTGGGAAGATCCCATTGGACTGGAGGGTGTCAAATGTGACACCCATCTACAAGAAAGGCAGAAAGGACGATCCAGGAAACTATAGACCTGTCAGTCTGACCTCAGTGCCAGGGAATGTCATGGAGCAGGTCATCTCGAGTGCCATTAAAAGTCATATAACGGACAACCAGATGATCAGTCCTAGTCAGCATGGGTTTATGAAAGGCAGGTCCTGCCTGACAAACCTGATCTCCTTCTACGACAGGGCGACCTGCTTATTGGATGAGGGAAAGGCTGTGGATGTTTTTTACCTTGACTTTAGTAAGGCCTTTGACACCATTTCCCACAGCATTCTCCTGGCGAAACTGGCTGCTCATGGCTTGGATAGGCACACGCTTTGCTGGGTAAAAAACTGGCTGGATGGCCGGGCCCTAAGAGTTGTGGTGAATGGAGTTAAATCCGGTTGTCAGATGGTCACAAGTGGTGTCCCCCAGGGCTCGGTTTTGGGGCTGTTCCTGTTTAACATCTTTATTGATGATCTAGACGAGGGCGTCGAGTGCACCCTCAGTAAGTTTGCAGATGACACCAAGTTGGGTGGGAGTGTTGATCTGCTCGAGGGTAGGGAGGCTCTGCAGAGAGACCTGGACAGGCTGGAGCGATGGGCTAAGGCCAACTGTAGGAGTTTCAATAAGGCCAAATGCCGGGTGCTGCACTTGGGCCACAACAACCCCCAGCAGCGCTACAGGCTTGGGGAGGAGTGGCTGGAGAGCTGCCAGTCAGAGAGGGACCTGGGGGTGTTGATTGACAGCTGGCTGAACATGAGCCAGCAGTGTGCCCAGGTGGCCAAGGCGGCCAATGGCATCCAGGCTTGTGTCAGAAATAGCGTGGCCAGCAGGGACAGGGAAGGGATCTTACCCCCTGTACTCGGCACTGGTGAGGCCGCACCTCGATTCCTGTGTTCAGTTTTGGGCCCCTCACTACAAAAAGGACATTGAATTACTCGAGCGTGTCCAAAGAAGGGCAACGAAGCTGGTGAAGGGTCTGGAGCACATGTCGTACGAGGAGCGGCTGAGGAAACTGGGGTTGTTGAGTCTGGAGAAGAGGAGGCTGAGGGGAGACCTCATCGCCCTCTACAGCTACCTGAAAGGAGGTTGCAGAAAGCTGGGGATGAGTCTCTTTAATGAAGTAACAAGTGATAGGACAAGAGGGAATGGCCTCAAGTTGCACCAGGGAAGGTTTAGACTGGATATTAGGAAGCATTTCTTTACAGAACGGGTTGTTAGGTGTTGGAATGGGCTGCCCAGGGAGGTGGTGGAGTCCCCATCCCTGGAGGTGTTTAAGAGTCGGGTTGACATAGCGCTTAGGGACGTGGTGTAGTTGGGAACTGTCAATGTTAGGTTAATGGTTGGACTGGATGATCTTCAAGGTCTTTTCCAACCTAGATGATTCTGTGATTATGTGACTAAGTAAAGAAAAAGGTTCATTCCTTCCCATCCCTTCCAAAAATGTTTACTATCTTCAAAACTATTTCCTTAAGGGAAGAGGATTCCATCCCAATTTGCTGACTACTCATAATAAACATGACTTGGAAATCAAAGTGAAGCGTAAATATACAGCGCAAACAGCCCTTTTTTTTTTTTTTTTTTTTAAAGCAAGTTTAAAAAAACAAACCAAACCCCAAAATCCAAAAAACCCCACTGAAGTTCCCAGCACAATTAGGGTGAGTTTTTGACTAGTAGCATCTCAGAAACAAGGAAACAGATAATACAAATTGTAGGTACCATTCATTAAGTCGGGGGGAAAACAAAGCTCCTCACCCAGGCAATTGGGCTACAACACATCAGCTGTGCTTTATGAGAGAGACTTGCACACAGGTCTGTGCTTGGGCTTTGGTTATTATGGCCCACATGATACAGGCCTCCCAGCTAAACTGCAGTAACTCTATCATGAATCTGAACTCTTAGGCCAAAAAGGTGTGTTAAAACCATGAGCTACATTTGCTTTCTCTTCAGAAATTAAAATCAAGAGAATTTATTTTTTTGACTAGGTGAACCAGAGAAGGACAGATCCTGTGACCTAACTACAAATTATTTTTAAAGCATCTGTAAAGTAATTATCATTATTACCTAACAAACCATTAAAGCTGCATGCGTCTGCTTTTGTTACACGATCAAACTGAAGCCAATACAAAGGTTTAGAGTACATACCCAGCTCTCTACTTCTATGAATCAGATTTTTTTTTTTGGTCCTGGAACTGAAGATTTTGCAATAACCCAGAAAGTACCAAACCAGGGTTCCTAGACAGGATCCTGGGCTACATGGGGAACCAAATTCGACAGTATGAAGATTTCAGCCTAGAAGCCTTTACTGACTGCATTAAGATTTTACAACTAAGCAGCAGTATCCACAAAAGAAGCTGGAAAGAGTATTCCTCCAGACTTAAATATGCAGATCATGTTATTATAAATTTATGTCACTCTTTACATATATTCATATATGCAGAGATATCTATACTCACATACACACAGATATACACAAAATTCAACCAACTAGGGGCTATAGCAAGTTCGGATGTTTTGGACACAGACAACATCTGGAAAGATTTCTACAAAAGCACAGCCACTGGTGCTGCAACACAACACTGCAGTGACATTTCCTTGTGCAAATGTGCACTGGGTTTACAAGCTCCAAACCTCTGCAAAGCCACTGTTCCTGAAAATCAGCATCTCTCCAAGCATCAGCATTACCTCCATCTTACAGTTCCAGAGTTGCAGCGCAAGCAAGGTAATGCACTGTGAAGCAATTGCTGCCGTCGTTGTTCTTCCTCTACAAATAATACTCAGTGATGAGTAACTTGAAGCTGGCATAATTCCACTGCCTGCAATAGACTCTGCGTTGATTTACACCTTACAAGCATCAAGACTGTTTTTACTGGAAGGCATGCAAGTCCTTAGCCAGACCTGCCTAACCTGACTCAGCTGACTGTCAGATAACCCTGGCTGGAACAAAGACAAGGCTAGCAGCTCAGCTCAAGTTCCTGGGTCAGCCTGAATCTGAAGGAAAGCTGCTGACAGAGAAGATCCTTTAGCAAAAACTGCTAAAGGAAATGCTGGAAGAGCAACCAGAAATGGGAGAATCCATGCCTCTGTGGGGTTAAGAACATTAAGGAGAGTATAGGGAGATATATTTAAATGGTCTTGATATTTTTAAGTCCCTATTTATGCTAAATTTAGCAATTCCAGTAATCCCAGGCTCTGGGAAATCACACACACTTAAAATAAAATCATGGGTCTGGTTTGCACTTAGTCTTACATACCTTCTTGTCCACAACTTTTACCCTGTACAGCCAAGTTCCTTCTCTCTTGGGCATCTTGACAAGTCTTTTATGGTTTTGGGGTTTTTTTCAGTTCCTCCTTCCCTTTTCCTCTTCCGTGTTTGCCTCCTCTGTTTTCATGCAAGTGTTGGAAGGCCCCCCAATCCTTTCTCTGAGTCCACATCACACTACTCCAGGTACCAACAACAGAGAATTTTTTCAAAGCATAGATTTTTTTCAAGCTCCATCTTAATGCCAGTTGGATTTGGGTTTTGGTTTGGTTTTTTGCTTTGTGGTTTGTTGTTTTTTTCCTTTTCAACTCTTACATTGCCAGAGCCTGAACATTACTGAAAGATAATAATTTTTCTTTAATTTCTTGACTAAGTCTATTTGCTGGCATTTTTGCCCCTGTCCCCACCTTCTCTATAGTGGTTGCCTCTGTGTAGGATTTACAAGCAGAAGACACTGGAGCAATGTTACTGCATTTGCTTGTGTTCTTGGGTCTTTCTTTTTCCTGTTTGAGAGGAAAACTCAAAACTTTGTTTCAAGTCAACTTAATCACGTTGTTGGAAGAGAAGGGGCTGTTTGTTATTTGGTTTTTTTGTTTTGTTGTGACCAGTGAACTAAATAAAGCCTAACAATTTTCACACAACTAACCCAAAGGCAGACAAACACAAGCTACTCATAACTAATACCGCTCCTCTCCTCAACACCAGTAACTGCTGATTAAAGGGCACAAGCACTATACCGCAGATTTGGACTCAGCTCTGCTCAAAGACTCTGACTCTAGGTCCTGCAAGGCATTCACTCGTCCCAGCTGGAGCACCTATCCACTGACATGCTGAAGGTAAGACAAGACAGAAAAATCTGGAGGGAAGTGAAACTATCTAAAACTACATGCATTCACTTTTTCACCAATCAAAAAATCATACTATGTTGCAAGGTAAGCAAAAGCAATTCCGTTGGCTTCACTGGTGTTTTCTTGCTTGTGTTATTTGAACTTGATCTACTCCCTCATCCAGAGGTATAGACAGTCTTGATATAACATAACTTTAGTGACTCATTCAATAACCTCCAAAAATTGAATACATAAAGTAAATAATTGATTTTAAGACATGAAATACAGAGGGGAGTCAGGCACTGCAGGGCTTCAGAACCTCCTGCTCTTTGTAAAGGATGGGCGCGGTTACTTGTGCATTTGCTGCCCCTGACAGCCATCTACTGCTAAGGAAGACAGCCAGTCATAGAACATGCTTTTATTTATTATATATCATACCCATATGCATAGCTAGTTTCATCAAATTCTAAGTTTTCTATCAATCCTCTACTAGTTATGTGAACAAAGTAGTTTTGCATGCTTGTGATACCCGATTTTCTCATATTTAGGGATAACCTGGTATGAACTGGTCCATGGGATCACTTCCCAAAAGGGCTTAAGTGAAAAAGTTGGAGGTGTCCTCAAACATCATTGGGATTAAGACTAGGTCACTGAGCAGCATTTCCCCACAAAGACATTTTGCACAGGCCCTGTGGAGTTTACATGACTGGCTCTGGTTAGGGCAGTGGGAAATCGCTCTGGACTGTTTGTGTACATCACTGTTTTCTCCTGTAACCATTTCAGGCCCTTCCTGGGGTGGCCCGTCCAAAGCCTGCCACATTGCCTAGCGCGTAGCCGGCTCCAACAGCCAGCTTCTGTATGCAATGCTCACTCAAGCAATGTTCTGCGGCTGTACCAACCTTCTCTCTATTCAGCTGCTTTCCTTATGTTCAGGATGGTTTTAAGCAACTCAGATGGCCACTCACTCAAGTACAAAATGGCTTTTTTATGAGGCTTTCTTTCAGGCAATCGGAAAACCCTGAGGTACAAATGGGGGAATAAAGCACTGATAGGGCAACTCATAAATAACTAGTTTCCTCTTGTTGTCCTTAGTCACTTAGTGGAATATTTATTAAATAAATAAATACAATTAAAAAGCTGGTCTACATAAGCAAACCCTGGCCTTGGTGATTCTAACGTGGTAATTTGAGAGCCAGGCTGGGGCTGCCACCAACCCTGCACAGCTGACAAGAAACTTGCAATGCTCCCACAAATGCAGAGAGCCACCAGTGCTGGGAGTCCTTTAACCTTCAAGAGCACAGTTGACTTTTTACATGTGACAAAAAAAATACCCATATTTCTGTCTCTGAGTCTTGCTGATCCATGACCGTTTCTGTCAAAAGCAATGATTTCAACCACTGCTAGCAGTATATGCTTTCCAAGGCACGTGGATAAAAACCTGTGCTATAAACAAGTAATGCTCTTACAGCCATGTTTGTTCCCTTGTAACAATCACTTCAAGTGACATTTGCATTTGGCCCATAAGCAGAGGAGTTCACCTGACACAGGGTGGCCCAATTAATGCTAAAGACCTTGTCTCTCCGATCCTGAGATGACACTGGATTCCAATACAGCTCCCATTTAAGAATATTACAGAGAAATCAATCACTTGTCCAAAGGGAGCAGCACACGGAGCTTCGCTGTCGGGAGAGGTTTCTCCTTGCAATTGGTACACCAGGCTCTGCCTGAGGGACTCAAACTGATGAAGAGTGAGTCTCTGCCAGCCATCAATTACTTTCAGGAAGAATGGCAGAGGGAGTGTTGAGGTAGGCAGCCAGTAGGCAGAGCTGGGAGACAGGAAGGAGCCAACGTGCAGCCCACTGAGGTACGAGACAGCTGGGTGCTCTGGTGGGGCCGTTTCTGAAAACCGCACCAGGCAGAGCGCCCTGCTTCCCCAGGAGAACACGAGGAGCAACGTGCAGCACGGAAACAAAGACTGCTCCTCCTGCCTGCTCTGCAGCTAACACCATGCCGTCTTAGCCAGTTCAGACTGCAGGGGCAAAACCTGGGTTACAGAGAGAAGGGGGCAGAAAATCCCATCATATTTCAGAGCTTCACTTTCACATCCACTTAGGAAAAAAAAACAAAGAAGAGAAGAGCCAACTATCTCCTTTGTCCTTTAGTAACATAAGGTTCTGGATCGGAAACGACTTATTTTCAGCTAAATAGACACACAATATTGTCAAGTGTATGGATTATTTTTTCTCTAACACATAAAGGCAGTAAGAAGAGGAGGCATGATAGTGACACTGGGTTATATAAGATTGCTGCCTTGTTTCTTGTAAAACAGCCAAAAAACAGGTGAACACAGGGCAGAAACAGCACTGGTTTGTATTTGTGGAGACAAAAGATAACAAAAGGGTTAAAGAAGATCTCTGTATGGTCAGATCTAATTTAGCATTCTGACAGCTGATCTAGAAGGGCGATGGTAAAGCAAATTAGCATTCCTAAAAAAAAATACCACCATTTAGGGATTGTCCATAAGAATGGGAATGGGGTACTAGTACTCCAATGGAAATATCAAAATGATTACCTACACAGGAAAAAATAAAGCAGCACAGAGAAAGTATTTATTAGCTATTATACCATAAATGGATGGCATCAACTAACATCAGGCCCACAGTAGCAGACATGCTAAAAGACAGACTTCCCTGCAAAAGCCCTTGCAGCCTACGTAGACAGGGGGACCACTGTCTGCTCACCTCACTTGAAAACCAGGACTCAAAGGCGGTTCAAGGCAGCACATCCCTGGTCACTACCATGACACAAGTATGAGCTCTGGCAGCGTGTGCTGCCGCTGGGGAGGAGACCTGCAGCAGGACCAGAACTGCATCGGCAGCCGATCAGCTCAGAGCGAGGTTATGGCAGCTGCAGCAATGACCCACTTGTACCAAAGGGAAGCTTTACACAGTTTTTTGTCACCAGCAAACGACACCCATTTCTGACATGCTTTTAGATGACATTCATTCAAAAAAGTACAGGGAAGAAAAACAGAGATGAGTGCCAAAAAATAGCAGCAGTAGATTAAACTACTTCCTTTTATTTTATTAAGTTTGAAGTTTAATCCTCGTTAGTATAACATAACCTTCAGGGACCTAAACATCTGGAAAAAAATTCAGGAGCAACAATGGCACAACTCTCTCTGATTCTGATGGGGTCAGGATCTCACTGCCTGTGTTTACATTCCCAGGTTTATGACTCTCAGAGTATTCCCTGCATACATATGCATCCATAAATGCCAGCTGTACAACATTACAGCCAAAGATGCGAACAGGACAGGAGCTTGTGCATTAGGGAGTAACTTCAGGAGTAAGCCTGTCCTCTACATCAGGAAGTAATTTCTTGCAGTAGATGGCTCTTTAGTCTAGCAAGCCATAACACGAGCCAGTGTTTGGAACCAAAAGGTAGACAACTTGAGATTAAATTTAGAGCCTTTATTTTTAAATGCAAGAGAGTGAAACCAATGGAACACATTAGACAGGGACAGGGATGTACTCCCTGTAACTCAGGGTTAGATGCTTCCCCCAAAATAACTTTTTTTGTTTCACTGGAAAGACCACTCAGAAGTTGGGGGTACTGCATGCCACACTTTCTGTGGCCTGGCATTGAAAGGAACTGCCACCTACCCCAGATAAGGGACACATGCACCCCATCACCTTTTCACAGCCCAGGAGGAATAAAATTTCCTGGCTGGACATCAAGCATAGTGCGAACTCCTACCGTTTGCTATGCTGTGTGAAGATTGCCACAGGTGTCCTCTGAAAAACGATTTAGGAATAAGACAAGGTCCTGCAGAACAAAGCTTTTCTGGGAGTTAGCTTGTGACTCCACTTTGAGAACATAACACACAGCAGGCTAGATCATTAGCACTGAGATCAATACAGCTAGTCTGATTTATATGTAAAGATAATTCAGGATATATCTTCTTCATGGCCTTAGGACAACTTCTAGTGCAAATATTTTTAAAAGGGAAGAACCAATGTGGAAACAGTCACCATCTATGATGCTTTCTTCCCTAACAGGAGCAATAACATTGGAGGTTAGTCCAAAGAGCAATATCCACTGCACACAAAGAAATGTTTCTGAATAAATGGACTAGCAATACCTTCAGTCATGTCCTAAAACATACTTCTAGACCACAAATGTGGTGAACCTTGGTGAGTAAAGACAGCATCTTTCACGAAACCAGTGCAGCTGCTAGAGAGAGAGTAGACAGGTTTTCAAACACATATGTTCTTCTTATTTAACTGAAAGTTTTCCTTTTCCTGCAGTTAAGTCTCTTATTTTCATTAAGTATCTATTTCACAGGCTGGAATATCAGATTCTGTTGTAAGATGGGGTATCAAATTTAATTTGATTTTTTTTTTTTTCATTAAGTTTGTCAGTGCTCTTTTCAGTACAACTTTGAGTTGAATCCAGTTTTAAGCATATGAGATAAAACTAAGCATCTTTAAGATGAACTGGAGGTAGCCACGTTACCATGACAGTAGGTTTGTGTTGTAGCTGGTGATGGTTTGTGCTTGCTTGGATGGTAATTACTGTCAAAATGCAAAGGGTTAGTGAACAGGGCCCATGGGAAAGGGCAGGATGACAGTCTATGCAAGACATCCTGCTAATAGGTCTGAGAGCAATTACTGTATGGTTTGTGATCACAATACTTAACCCTCTACCTCTCAAATAGCCAAATGCCTTTGCTTTCTGTGTTTGTGCCCCACTGGAAACCAGGCTCACTACAGCTCTAGAGAATGATGGCCACTGGCTCTGCCAAGCCACATTGCTCTTCAGTGTAATTTTGGCAAGCCCAAGTTGTCCCTCCTCTATGCAAAGCTACACTGACTCTGTGAACACCCTGAAACAAATATTGGGAAAATTTTAATAGAATTTGTTTAGCTACCTCTGAAAACGATAATTAACATGTAATTTATTTTTTAACTATGTAAGTGCTAGCCAAACACAACAGGCATCACCCTCTAACAGTCTTATTCCCTAATATCCAGCCATAGGAAAGCAGGAAAAAAATTCAGATACATCTTATTACAGAATGCAACTATCCTTTCATTGTCATCTCTAATGTGACCAGGCCCTGGCTCCACTCAGGCAATACAATGCAGAGCAGGCCAGATCTTCTATCAGTATGAGGAAAAGGACAGAAATCAAGGGCACTACCTGAGAAAGCAACACATACACTAAGTGTGAATGAGTTTTCAGTCTGTGCCAGGTCTCAACTGCTGCAAGGACAAACATCCTTTTGTACTTCCCAGCAGTTTAGATCACTTTCCATGCACAGACATTCTTGGGAATTGATATGTGTGCTCCCAAACATCCACAAAATGGATCTGCTTGCATGTATACTTGCAAGCATTTTTCTTCACAAGGGTGTGATATAATCAAAGGTGCTGTGAATACTTGCAGTGCTCCCTTCTCCAGGGGTTATGGATAATTTCTGCCTCATTCACCCAGCTCCAGCCAAAGGACACAGGTGGTAAAATGCAGGGAAGCTCACAGTGATGCTGCCTGTGATGTAGCTGCTCAGTAACTTACCAGGGAGCTATTTCTGGTTAAGCTGTAGGTATTTTATGGGACTTCCAGTCACAGAAGGGCACCTGATCTCCACTCTAGTCCTGTCAATTCAGCGTCTTTCCCTACAGAGATAAAATCTGAAATCCAACCAAACGTGTTGACAAACCAGAATTTCTGCCTATCAGAGAAATCTATTTCTAAGATCTGTAACTGGCCTTCTGACTTACAATTCATATCCAATTTGAAAAAAATAATTGACAACTTGGAATACTGATTTCCTTCTTATTTCCAGTAGTATTTACTTTATAGCTAGGTGAATGATCTTTGAACTAAAGCACCTGCAACAGATCCTGCCCTCCTCAGTCTGAATCCTAGCCAAAGGCTAGCATAGCAAGCCTAGCATAGCAAGGCTCAGGTCACTGCATCCTGCTCCTCAGCTACTGAGAGGGCCACAACCGTGCTGCTCTCCAGCCCGCATGACTCAATGGAAGATTTAAGTGTTCTCACATGTTATGGAAACACTCCATAGGTAGGGACTGAAGCACACGGCCAAGACTGCCCATCATCCCTGGGATGCAATCAGGGCTCTGTCAACTTCTGCTGTGCAAAGCCCTTCCCTGCACAGCACAACTCCAATTATAATCTCATTCCGATTAACGGTGCCTTGATGGCAATTTCATTACTCAAAAAGTAACATTTATTAGTCTATTGTAACGTGTTGTGATTGTAACTCTAATGCTAATAGGAAGAAGTTTAACCTCATTTCATTTTCAGTACAGTTAAAAACCTTGTAACAATGTTCATAAATCAGGGTTTCAAATGTCATAAAAGCAAAGTTGCAGCTCTACACCATGCGTGTCTTTTTAAAATTTTTGTATTTCATATTAATCTCGGATCCAGTCTTTCAGAACTCCACTTACAATCCCCATTTTATTTAGATTATCATTATGATAGCAGAAAAAAATCCTTACCCTGCATATAATTTGCATGATTTAGGTAAATTGTGTTTTCAATTACATTAATAACCTAAAATGAGGCATACTGATTAGAGCCCTTTCTCTCACTTAAAATGAACATTTTCATTAGTGATTTCTTCAGAGATGCCCCTCCTTCCTCCAGCACTCCACACACCTACCATGATAAATGTTATAAAGAAAATGCACTGTAACTTTGGTCTCAAGGTATCCTGCTCTCACTGGAAGCCGCAGACAAAATGAAAAGACCCTACAGAAAACTGTGCAGTTAGACTGGAATTCTTCACCTCATCTCTTGATTTTATGGGCAGATCATTTTAATTTTTTCTTCAAATATTTTCAGAAATGCTTCTTAGAAAACAATTCGTTTTGTACTAAAGGCATTTTAATGAAAACATAGGAGATATGAATACAGAGCTTCTTCGCTGTGCCTTGGGTTTGCTTCTCACTAAGTAACCCACAGATTTTAACATTTTCACCTTCCAAAGACAATAAAGAACATATGTTAATTACGCCAAGCGGCATTGGTTTGATCTGAGCCAAGCAGAACCTCAACTTCAGTCTCCATAGGAATAACAGCCCAGTAGCTTGCACATCATTGATATTACAGCAAACCTAAGTTTTTTCACTTGAAATCCTAGGGAATTCAGTATGCTCGCTATATCATGCCAGCAGGCCTTATTTTTGAAGACACATAGAAAAGCCTCTGTCATTGTCACCACCAAGGCTACAAGATGGATGTTTAAGCTTATCTACCACTGCATGAATGACAGGTATAAAGTCATGCCAAGAAAAAAAAAGCAAAGGATATTGTCTCTGAAACCTTTTCAGTTTGGTCTTTTCACTGGATCTCAAGATAAGCTGGAAGGTAGAAAAGCTGGCACACAGTAAATACCTGTTAGTCACAATATTCTTTTTCCCTCTGTTCAAAGCCTATGCAGTTCTCCAAGGCACACACCAAGAAAGGGAGATCCCTGGTCCTTCACTCCCAAAGTCACTCTGCTTTCTGGAGCAGCCGGAGCTCTGTGTAGTGCCTAGCCACAGACTCTACTGTAAGAGAGGTAAAAGCAGCTCTTTCCACTGTACAAGCCTTGGACTATGTTTGAGGTCCTCTTCTCTGAGGTGGCTGTGACCAGCTGTTCATCTGTTCACTGCCCTTTCCACAAGATCTCACTCGGGTTGGATCAGCCCTTGACGCAGGACCTGCTATGCAGAGGAAGGAAATGCTTCTCTTGGAAGCCACCAGAGGGGAGAGAAGATGGGCCCATTTCTCCTGCTGAAGCCACCCTGTGGGTTGGAGAATTCCGGTTAAAGGCAGAAACGGATGCTCTTTTGGAAGGGTTTTTATCTCTTGCAAGCCTCTCATTTAGTAAGGCTTCTCTCCCACACCTGGAGAATGAGTGACAGACATGTCAAAGCCAGAAGCAGAAAGCCGTGCTCTGATCTTGGCCACTCAAGCTGCGATGTGTGGCAGCAGTTAGACCCAGAGGCCCCGAACTGAGCAACTGGTATGTCAGACCAGGGGTCTCAAGAACCACATTTGGTTTCTGGCACCACCACTGCCTACAAACCCATCATTTTCTTTTCATCCTGTTCAGTAAGAGTAATGCTGGTCCTCAAATATTTTAAGTCTAGGGGGCGGTGTAGAGGTACAGCAAAGAAGGGAAAGCACCTCAGACCTGCAGCCTTATCAAATGTAGATACTGGCACACTCTCCCATAAAATGCCTGATGGGTCCAAGCCTGAGGCAAAAACATCTATGCCCAGCTCCCACAGCAGCTGTTTATCTGCTCCATAGATGTTGGGGAAATTCTATTCCTTCCTACAGAATGCTCTGCTTCATGGCCAAAGGGAGTCTTGACTGGGAATTGGACTCAAAAATGCATGCACCAGAAACCCAACAGCATCTGTTCATGCTCTGGAAACAGAGAGACTTAAGAGAGCAGGGACCTCCCAACCCTCCTGTCCAATTCAGACGCTACGACCGCTTTTCTGTGTCCCCTCCCTCCACAAGCACCACCCATGAGACTCCATCCTGCCTCCATGGTGCATAGGCAGAGACATTTCAAGAAGGGGATGGAAGAGCAGGGACGATATCTGAAGCCAATTCTGCTTGCTTCCCCACAACCCCTGGCCCCTCTTCACAAGTTTTCATTTGAGGCAGAGGAAGCATGCAATTTCAAAACAGACTGCTCAGAGTCTAAGGGTTTACCAAACTTCTCTGATCATCTCTTCTACAGCCTCTACCACACCCATAACGTTACATGGACAAACAAATAAAAGAAACCTCCCTCCCATGGCCACACTTGCCCTTGCAGCTTCAGCTTGTTCAGCATTCACTCCTTGCCCTTGACTGTTCTCTTCTAAAATCCCTACCCATCCCCAGCAATGCGTGGGTCAAATTTGCCCTTCAGCCCCTTCTGCCTACTATGTTACCTCTCAGGGTTCAAGCCCCTCTCCTGTTCTTAAAACCAGTTAAGAACATATTAAAAGAGACTACTTATAGTTTCTTGCAGCTGGTGTTTTGCCATGAGCGATTACACCCCTGCCCAGGTCCGTGCTTTCTCAGGACACACAGCTGTTGAACACCATGCACAGGCACCGATTTTCCTCCTCACTTGAAAACCCTTTCAGTCTCGAAAACCAACATTTTCCCTTCTTTATATTTGGAAACTCTGAATCTTTCTGTGCAAAAGTTATGTTGCATGTACCACATTGATGAACTGGCATGTGTCAGTGAAAGTGGAGGAAATCCACAAAGAAAATCACAGTGGCAGGAAGGGACTGATTTCCAAACCCTGGAGGATAACACAGGTATCGACCTGCCTCAGAAGGCCACCTCACTGCCGCTGCGTGCCTACAGATTGATAGATACATAGACATCACTGCATTAAACGTACACGTATATAGTATTCATTGTTGGTATCACAGATAGCTCTCTAAGGCCTCATTACATATGACTCCTGCCATGGGAGTCCCAAACATATATCAAGAAACAGGGTTATGGTCTCAGAGGGAAAAGCAGAACAGGAAGGAACAGATGCAGGGACTGACTTGCATTCAAGGCCAGTCACAGAGTCAGGTTTCTTGAAAACAGTACCTCAGTGCCCCAAAAACTAGCATTACTATCTCTCTTCAGCACACACCTCAAGTATGTGTTTGCTTGTTTCATATCTCCGAACCAAAGATTCCCATGAACTGCACTATAAATCAGCTGGCCTGACACAGGAGCTGCCAGATCTTCAAATGAGTTTCCCTTTTACCTGATCTTGCTGACCATCTTGAGAAACACAGAGCATTCAAAAGTATTTAATCTCTGTCCTTGCAAGTAACTGTTTCTGAAGCAAGACCTCACGGCTGGAGCATCACAGAGTGGTAGCAGTGAGAGTTAAACACATACCTCATCCTGCATCGCTGGGTGAACTCTATGCAGAGATCGACAGTGTGTTTGTGCTCAGAAACAGCTGGCAAATCCCCCCTTGTCAAATATATTCACCCTTCAAAGCACACAAAAATAAAATGGGGACAAGTAGCACTAGTCTGACTCACTGGCTAGAACAAAAGCTACTTCTTTTGTGCATGCTAGTGACCTTCATGTGACCTGATATATTATTGATGAAAAAATATGCAGTTTGCAAGGAGATGGGTTGTGCAAGTTGACGGGGTAGGAAGGGAGGGATGGGAAAGAATGAAGACTGAGGATTTCGCTCGATTTGCTGGTTATTTGTCATACAAGCAGCTTCCCATACCCTCCTACAGTCAAGTGTAGTGCTTTGCAGCAAACAAAGACTAAGCTGGTACCTTGGTAAAAAGGAACAACTGAGGAGGCCACGTTTCCTAAAGCTGCAAGGTTGCTATCTATACTCCTACCTTGGCTGCACTGAAAGAGGTAATGGTTTCTTCAGAAGACTAATTTTCTAGCTGCACAGACTTCGTGGCTGAGCTGAAGTTCCAGTTTAATTACTACCCCTCAAGTGCCATCAAGTGCAGGAGGAAGCTGAGCCTTGTGAAGGATCTGCTTTTTTGGGAACAACATGGTTGTCTTCTTTATCAGAGGAAATAATACACAAGTCTCAAAGGTGGGATAAAGGCTATGCAGATGCTTTGGGAGTGACTATGTGTACTTCTTCCTAGGTATCAATACAGCACAAGAAGTTTGCCACATTTGTCATTTTTTCCTTTCCTATTCCTTGCAACAACATATGAAGTACCTGCTGAAATGCTAAGATTTCACCCTGTAGACAAGTTCAAGTTATATTGCTGCTGTTCATGGCTCAGGGAAGGCTATGCTATTCTTGCATGCTTTCCTGTACCTGCTAGCTATAATTATACCTGATACCCAATCAGAAATTGAGCACAGTTCCAAACGTAAGCACTCAGCTCTACTCTAAATCCACATCTGTGTGGTGGTTTTTTTTTAATCCTGACTCACTGAGAACCCTCCCACGCCATAAAGCAATTACTAGTGCACCAGTAGTTCTATCTCATGAGCACTGAAATAGTTTTTCCATAGTTTAGTTGTAGAAGAGCAGTGATAGTGTCCTTTGTCTCATTGCCCAGTGCGCGGGTAGCAAGAAGCTGTAGGTTTTAAAGGCAGCAGATACTGTGTCATGAAGAATACTGGCACGGATTGATAATACTGGAGGAAGTCACACACCTTCTGCTATTAAATAAATCAGTTTCTGGGCAATGTTATTGTGCATGAGCACCACTAATTATTCAGTTCAACTTGCATAATTCCCCTTTCTCAATGAAGCCTAAGCATAGGCAAGGTGAGAGCTTCTTTTTTTATAGCTGCCCTACTGTGAAAGACATGCATTGACTGGCAACCATGTAAGTAAAATGAAATCAGCTGCTGTGTGAGGAGAAAGGTGTAGCGCGGTATTTACAAAGTACTTAAAAGGACAATATATTGTTTCCTGTATAGAGTGGGAAGAAGCAGTTCTGAAAAGTTAGAAATGTTCTAAACCAGCACATGAAAAATGTTCCTAACAAGGGAACCAGCAGAAATGCAACTCTACTGTCAACAGGCAGTCCATCTAAATCCTTCTTGGCTTTCACCATCTGTGACCTGGTTTTACCTATCTAGTGAAAGGGTATTGGGGGTCTCTCCTCCAGTCGTTCTCTCAGAGGTATTCCACAACGCACACACACACACACTATACCAAGACAGTCCTGCAAAGCCAGAATAAAGCATGGAGCACAACTCTAGCTATACATAAATAGACACAGTTTTGAAATATTCTTTGACAGCGGTCACCTCAGATTTGCTAGCGAGTGTTGGTTTTGTCACAATACTGCAAATATTGCAGTGTGTGGAAAAAAACAAGAAGTGTGTTCTATTTCTGCTGACTAAACATCTTCTCCCACATTAGACAGAGAAGACATGGGAAATGCGTTGAGACATCAGCCTACGTATATTTTTGAGATGTCAAACACAGAGGTGCTGATCTCTTCCCACAGTAAACACAACTTCAGAGACACCACACAACCATTAAACTGGCTTACAGAGCTGCTCTTACTAAGATACTAAGATAATAGCTACCTTTCTTCATAGGCACTACATGTGGAGGGAAATAACCTCAAAATTCTACTTCCCCTTCAGAAACAGAATAAATTCTTCCATCTTCTTCAGGAAGAGCCCTTTAGAAAGTAAACACAGCTAAAGCCACTCTTTCCCTCACTGAAAATAACACTGCACCATTCTCCCCTCTATCCTTCCCCTCAATATTCTCATCACCGTAATTCAACTTATTTGGCTCTAAAAGCACCTTTGAAACAGGCACAGCACAAGGCTGGGTTGGAGTCTTCTCATTGATCAGTATTTTATCTTAAACTCAACTTACTGTATTCATCTATGTTGTACATCAGCATTCCTAAAAATCACTCTCTCATAATTTTTGGGAGGAGGGAAAGGAAAAGAAAGAAAATCCTCTCTGGGGAGTGTTCAGCCTCTTTGTAGATGCGGAGACATGGGCCCTCGCCGGCAGCCGATCTAGTGCAGGATCTCATCAGCAGAGGGCCCCCCGCCTACGCCTGCCGCACTGATCACCTTGCAAGTCTCCCCCCTTTCCTTCTCACACACCCTTGCACTCACGGAAGATCCAGATGCATGAAGCTGTCATTTCTCATTGTTCTCAAATCAGCCCTAATATCAGCTGATACAAAAACACAAGGGCTTGCAGGATTTAAATCCATTCAGTAGAAAAATTGGCATCCAAACACAGCATGTTTAGGAATATTTCACACCTAGGACTATCACAACTGCCGTGAAGATTTTTCCTCCTTGTACAACTATTTTGCAAATCTTGGACTTTGTTTATCTTCACCCAGCTCTACTCTTCATTCACACTTACATGGTGGCTACTTCCAACTAATACCAGATGTAGTGAAAAGCGGATACCAAAGTTCAGCACACCCTTGAATCAGGCTCTAGAAACAGTGACGATTTGGATAAAAATAAGCAGCAAGCAATAAATCTCCTCTCCACAAATTCTTGACATTGAGTCTGGTCAGATTCTAATTAAAGAGAGAGGGTAAGGGAATATGGCACAACACTTTTGATTATAATGAATACACCTCAAAGTAGCTATTCCAGCACTGTGGCATAGCTAGAAGGGTAATGCTATCCTTAACACAGCTCTTACCTGGCCCATTTAAGAGATACAACTGAAAATCTGCAAGTACGAGACCACAGTGAAGATCAGGACTCCATCTCACTGTGTTGATGAAGCACAGAAGCTGGGTTACTCCAAGCACACCCAAGAGAGGCCACTCCCATGATCACTTCAACTGCCAAACACTTGCACTTACACCAGAAGATGAGCATGGTGAGCACAGATCCTGCCCAAGCAACATTACCTCCTCCCTCTTTGACCCTCATTCAAAGCATCATTTGTGTATGAGTTCTCTTCCATTCTGCTCACCTAAAGTCAAAAACTACTTTTGCTCCTACCTGCTGGCAGCAGACCTAAGTGTGTACCTTGACTAATGCATTCCATAAGGTGAATGAAGGTCACAGTAGCTAGCTCTTAGTTGCACAGAGCAAATAGGCTTTGAGAGCAAATGCAATGGAGTCAGAACGTAAGGACGAGCGTTCCTACCTATGTCAGCCTGCTGCAAGGCCCAGATCAACAGAACACCGTCACACATTACTATCACTGAACCAAAATCCAGTGCAGTTCCTTGACTCTTGCTGTCAAAGAAGCAGTGCCCTCATTAGAAAACAGCACTTGTAAAAACTGAGAAATGAAGTGTGCCAGTTATTCTTGCCTTTGGATTTGAGATCAGCCCCAGCAAATACCTATACTAACCCCAAAACAAACGGTAAGGTCTTTATTTCCTTTTTAAATACTCACGAACTCTGACACCTTTTTTCCTCCACTGCTTCTGGGGTTCTTACCCCTTTAACTCAGAAGTATTCCACTGGTTTGCCTTCCTTCCCTACAGGCTGACCAGCCACAGCATTATCCCCTTGACAGATTGTCAATCACTGTGAGGTAAGCGGAAGAGAAAGCCAAAAGAGAAAGTGAACCCCCTTTCAAAAAAGACCATTTAGACATCTCAAATCACAACACCTACTGTCTATAGTAAGATGGGAGCAGATGGTATAAGAAAGGCCATTAAATATGAACTGAAAAAGGGCAAAACAATAAAAAGAGTGCTGTCCTTTATCACCTCCAATCTCATAAATATATCTTTCTATCCTAGATAACCATCTATTATGCTCTCCATGAACAAACAAGACATATGAGAAGATTCAGACCTTGCCACAGTACATTATTTCTTTCCCCTTGATCAGCCTGCTATAAGATCCATATTGGATGCATTTGATTCTTAAAAAGACAGCTGCTTCCATTGACTGACAGCAGCACAACCATGTACAAGTTTTATCACAGAATCATCTAGGTTGGAAAAGGCCTTGAAGATCATCTAGTCCAACCATTAACCTAACGTTGACAGTTCTCAACTACACCATATCCCTCAGCTCTATGTTGACCCGACTCTTAAGCACCTCCAGGGATGGGGACTCCACTACTGCCATTGGCAGCCCATTCCAATGCCTAACAATCCATTCTGTAAAGAAATGCTTCCTAATATCCAGTCTAAACCTTCCCTGGTGCAACTTGAGGCCATTCCCTCTTGTCCTATCACTTGTTACTTCGTTAAAGAGACTCATCCCCAGTTCTCTGCAACCTCCTTTCAGGTAGTCGTAGAGGGCGATGAGGTCTCCCCTCAGCCTCCTCTTCTCCAGACTCAACAACCCCAGTTTCCTCAGCCGCTCCTCGTACGACATGTGCTCCAGACCCTTCACCAGCTTCGTTGCCCTTCTTTGGACACGCTCGAGTAATTCAATGTCCTTTTTGTAGTGAGGGGCCCAAAACTGAACACAGGAATCGAGGTGCGGCCTCACCAGTGCCGAGTACAGGGGGTAAGATCCCTTCCCTGTCCCTGCTGGCCACGCTATTTCTGACACAAGCCTGGATGCCATTGGCCGCCTTGGCCACCTGGGCACACTGCTGGCTCATGTTCAGCCAGCTGTCAATCAACACCCCCAGGTCCCTCTCTGACTGGCAGCTCTCCAGCCACTCCTCCCCAAGCCTGTAGCGCTGCTGGGGGTTGTTGTGGCCCAAGTGCAGCACCCGGCATTTGGCCTTATTGAAACTCCTACAGTTGGCCTTAGCCCATCGCTCCAGCCTGTCCAGGTCTCTCTGCAGAGCCTCCCTACCCTCGAGCAGATCAACACTCCCACCCAGCTTGGTGTCATCTGCAAACTTACTGAGGGTGCACTTGATCCCCTTGTCTAGGTCATCAATAAAGATGTTAAACAGGAGAGGCCCCAAAACCGAGCCCTGGAGGACACCACTCGTGACTGGCCGCCAACTGGATTTAACTCCGTTCACCACAACTCTTAGGGCCCGGCCATCCAGCCAGTTTTTTACCCAGCAAAGCGTGTGCCCATCCAAGCCATGAGCAGCCAGTTTCGCCAGGAGAATGCTGTGGGAAACGGTGTCAAAGGTGTTACGGAAGTCAAGGTAGACAACATCCACAGCCTTTCCCTCATCCAATAAGTGAGTCGCCCTGTCGTAGAAGGAGATCAGGTTTGTCAAGCAGGACCTGCCTTTCATAAACCCATGCTGACTGGGCCTGATCCCCTGGTTGTCCCGCATGTGTTGTGTGATGGTACTCAGGATGACCTGCTCCATCAGCTTCCCGGGCACCGAAGTCAAGCTGACAGGCCTGTAATTTCCTGGATCATCCTTCCAACCCTTCTTATATAGGGGCTTATATATTCTTATATTATCAGTTCGGATCAAGTTATTTACCTGATAACAAATGAAAAAGACAAAAAAAAAAAAATTAACCCTCAGCCAGCACTGGTGCAGTACAGTTCAAAGCAGCTTATCAATAGCCATGATGATGTTCATTATCTTGGCTTTCCTTACTAGCCAGAGAATTTTTGTACATGTCCTTCCCCACTTATGAAAGGCTAGAGTCAAGAAGTTTATGGCTAATATTTGTAGCTCAAATTTTTAACATGACTAGTTTCTAGGCAATTTATTCTGATTTACTATATTTTTACTGGACTGCAGACAGCTACCTCTCCTCAAACTCCGAATCTGCAAAAGGATTTACCATCACCCACACTTTCTCACTACATGAGATGTTCACCACTTCAGACCCATTGTCATCTTATTCCAGTTCAGTATGTTTTGGGTCTACCTGAAAACTACCAATTCAGAAACAGGATGCCTAAGCAAGATCGTTTTTAGTCTAAAAGGAAGACCCTATACCCGGAGATTCCCTACAAAGACATTTGAGGCTGTCTTTGGATCATGTGAGGCGACTTAACAGTTATAGCATCTGTCCACACAGATGCAACAGTCTGGCTGGGGCCAGCAAGACCCCCTACACAATCCCAGAAAAGAATGTGGGTGAGGAAACCAAAGACGGGCACAGAAGTGTGACATAAGAACAATACTGCTTCAGTCCAGAAGTCTACCTCCTCTAGAAATCCGCTCTTCAACCACAGCTATAGCAGATGCCTCTGTCAAGGAGAAGCCTATGTAACCATTCCTTCTAATACACTACCAGACTGTACCTAATTTTAGCACAGGTGATTTCCCAAGTCTGACCTTGCTTGTCCGTCTAGCAATGTTTCCCTTGCCAATGTGTCCAATGCCTCCTGAGCTCCTGTAGAGAAGAAATGTGAACACTTACTCTTGTGTATTTCCTGAAAGCTTTCACAGAATAGTTTGGGTTGGAAGGGACCTTAAAGACCATCTAGTTCCAACCCTCCCTGCCATGGGCAGGGACATCTTCCACTAGACCAGGTTGCTCAAAGCCCCGTCCAACCTGGCCTTGAACACTTCCAGGGAGGGCACAGCCACAACCTCTCAGGGAAACCTGTGCCAGTGTCTCACCACCCTCCCAGTAAAGAATTTCTTCCTGATATCTAATATAAATCTACCCTCTTTCAGTTTGAAACTGCTACCCCTCCTCCTATCACTACATGCCTTTGTGAAAAGTCCCTCTCCAGCTTTCCTGCAGGCCCTCTTTAAGTACTGGAAGGCCGCTATAAGGTCTCCCCAGAGCCTTCTCTTCTTCAGGCTGAACAACCTCAACCCTCTCAGCCTGTCTTCATGAGGGAGGTGCTCCAGTCCCCCGATCATCTTCATGGCCTCCTCTGTCCTTCTTCTGTTGAGGGCCCCAGAGGTGGACACAGGACTGCAGGTAGGGTCTCACAAGAGCAAAGTACAGGGGGAGAATCACAAAAGAAAAAAAATGAAGCCCCTAATTTAGCTCTCATGAAAACAAATGTCTTGAACTCCCAAATGAATAAAACATGCTTTACACAGCAACTTTCTGCTTTTGCACAAAGGTTTCTTTAACCAACTTCTACACTGTTAACATTTCCAACAGAACTGGGTGTTGGCAAACATCAGAACCCATTAGCTGTTACATGCAGCACACACCTCTCGGCTCTTCATATTATCTTACCTTGGCACCTCACAGAGTCCCTGCTGAGAAAAACGTATGCTTTACCCACTGAGAAGGAAAAGCAGTAAGACTCACCACAGGTCCCAAATTTTACACAGACTAAAAAAACTTACGTGAGGGGAAAACTTAAGTTGGAAGTTTCTTACTGAAAGCATGCAATATTTTAACATACCCATCAGGAAAAAAATGTACACTGTTCTTCAGCAAGACCAACTAAGTCCATTCCCGTTTCTGAGTATGACTTCATGTAGGAAGAGAGGAAAGAAGTGAAATCCTGATCTGAAGAATAATGTGAAGTCTCAGGCATACATGAGTTTAGTGAAAACTCCGACCAGGTCCCCATCTGCTGAACAAACTTCTCCCCCTCACTACTCAAAAAACCATGATCCTCTCTTTCTAAGGTCAGTTCCTTAGGTCTTCTGAGGAGTTATTCCAGGAGCAGTATTTAAGGCACTGCAAACGAGACACTGCCCAACATGTCAGAAAGACTTCACAATCAGTACGGGGCAGCATTACCAGATGGTAAGCAGCCACAAGTTCCACAGGAACCTGAAGGTGAAGTTGCTCAACTGCTGACAAGGAAGAGTAAAATTATCTATGGTGCAAAACAACTGGAGGGTAGGCAATACCCTGTCCCATACTATAACTTCAGTGGGGATAAGGCCAACAAACCTTACCCTAGTGACTGATAAATCAGAAGGAATTATTAAACTGTTTATCAACCACTCTGACCACTATGAGACAGACTTTGTAGACATCGCTGTTTTCTTTCCCTTGTTTCTTTCCAAAGACAAATTATATTTGTGACATATAGAATTATATGAGGGAACTCAACAAGTTAAAGCAGAAGAGCAACAAACAGCCAACCAATGAAAATATACCTCAAACCAGTGTCATTAAGTTAAATGTGTCTCTTACAAACCCATAACTAACTTCTGAGACTAAACTCTACTGATCTTCATTTAATTAGGATTGTTCAATCTCAGGCCTCTGCTTGCTGGAAGCTCCCTAACAGAGACACTGGATTTTTGATAAATTCATAAAATCACAAATAGACCTTTTTTTCCATGAGCCAGCAATCCTTTCCGCTCCCCAGCTTTTAAAGCAAAGACTGGGGTTGTTTAGTCTGGAGAAAAGGAGGCTGAGGGGAGATCTCATTGCCCTCTACAACTGCCTGAAAGGAGGTTGCAGAGAGTTGGGGATGACTTTCTTTAACCAAGTAATAAGCGATAGGACAAGAGGTAATGGCCTCAAGTTGCACCAGGGAAGGTTTAGACTGGATATTAGGAACCATTTCTTTACAGAATAGGTTGTTAGGTGTTGGAATGGGCTGCCCAGGGAGGTGGTGGAGTCCCCATCCCTGGAGGTGTTTAAGAGTAGGGTCGACATAGCATTTAGGGATATGGTGTAGTTGGGAACTGTCAGTGTTAGGTTAATGCTTGGACTAGATGATCTTCAAGGTCTTTTCCAACCTAGATGATTCTGTGATTCTGTGACTATGAAAGGGAACTAAAGATATCAACCTATCCTCACATAATGCGAAGGCACAAAATACATTCATCCCAGTGTTCAGAGGCGTACAGAACTCCAGGATATAATCAATCCCTTGAGGATGTTGAAGAAAACTTAATTATAGTCTCACTGAAATATGAAAAGGGAGTTGTTCAAAGCTCTATTAACAATTTATCAATTTTGCTTTTAAAACTGCATCCCTCTCCACGGCTTTACAATGACCAGGTACAAGGCTGCTCTTCACAAGGCAATTGACACAATGAAGAATCTACCCTGAAGAACCCAATTAACAGGCAAAAAAATTGGGGGTTTTTTTCGTGCTTTGGGGTTGGTTTTTTTCCCTTAAGGTCCTTAAGTGTATCAAACATAAAAGTAGTGAAAAGGCAACCTTACAAGAAGAAACACCAAAGATTTTCTTCTTAATGTGCAAGCAACAACACGAACAGGAATCTGAATGCAGGTGAGAAGTCAGCCCCAGCAGCTGCTTCGCCTACAATGCAGAAGGGACCACACATCCCCTGGCAGACATCCACATGTGATGGGGGAGCGCAGCACTTTGCAACATACTGCAAATATTGCATGTGCCACTGAGACTCAGAACATTGCTGTTGGCAGACAAATGCACTGCAACTTCTGAGGACAGCTGACCCACTCCTTCACACAGCAGTACACAGGTGCCCGAATGCTAAAAATGTTACTTCATCAACATTCACAAGTATGAATTTGCTCACTGAGCCTTAGGTTCCTGGAAAGGAAGAGCACTTTGCTGTACCTACTCTTTCTGCTACCATATCTTGCACTGTCTTTTACTGAGATACTTACAAACCCTGCAAGTAGTAATAAAAAAGATGAAAAAGAAAAAGAATAACCTTTTCAAGCATCATATGGGAAACTGCTCTTTCCCCTCAGACACTTCAGTCTGGACTTGCTTTTCACCTGGCAGAGATTCTTCATTACTCTGAGGTCATTCACAGCACAGGCATTTTCCTTCCTGTGGCTGATGACTGGAGGCCTTTCTTACACCTTTAATGTCTTATTACATTCAGTAATGCTTTACATACTAAAACTCCCTCAGCACCAGAGTAGCATTTCCTTTACTTGCCCATGGCTGCAAAATATGATAGGCAACATTATTCAGTCTTACAAATTCACTCTTCATTTTGCTCTGAAAGTATGTGACAGCCTGATAGCAAACATGATCTCTGTGTAGGCTGAGAATGTCAGCTCTGGGATGCTCCCTGGAGTATCTGGACACAATTCATTCAGCTACTCAGCTGCTTATCGACACTGAATCCTTTTAATGAGAAGTAAGAACTGCTACCCCCTACATTCAACTGCTCAGACCTAAAACTTGGAGAGTTCATAAGGCTTTCATCTCACAATCTTAGTTATGGTTAATTTTTGATGCACACTGAGTAACTGTTGTACAAAAGATTGTTTTTCAATCCAGTATTTTAAACTGAAGGTAAAAATATCTTTCAGTAGGCTACTGTCAAAGAAAAAAATCACCCACTAGAAAGCAAACTTTTCCTTATAAACAAAGAAGGGAAACTCACCTACTGCAGTTTCAAGACCCTCTGTGGAGCCCTGCTGGTGCCTACCACATAACCAATACCCTGGTTCTTCTGACAGGCTCTTGAGACTTCAGAACATCCCTCAGCCCCTCTGCTGGCTAGGGGAAACCTCAACAAGGTGTTATTTTGAGAAAAATATGTCATTGCAAAACATGAAAACAAAACAAGTTGATGTCCACAGAAAATACTGATCTTTGGAAATGAACATAGAAAAGGGGTCAAGACAAACAAAGCCATCCTAGTATCTCCTAGTGCCTGCAAGACTGGCGCTCTGTGTTACTTATTGGGCAAAATATTCTGAGTATCACACAAGCTGCTTTAGATACAACTCCATACACCCTGAAGTTTTAGGAAAATCATTCTACATGAAATGTCAGAAAATAACTAACTAGCTTTTTTGGTGGTTTGTGGGTTTTTTTGAAGTAAAAGTAATACTAAATTCTACAGTGAACACTTTCAAATATTTCTCTTTCCACCTGCAGGCTGAAACCTAAGACAGTGATGTATTAGAGAGATCTGTATCATTGAGCCCAGCAGAGAGGATAAAGGGAACAAGTACCTTGATGTTTTCTTCTTCCACTAGCAGGGGAGTCAGCTCCTTTCCATTTGGGCTGCAGTCTTTCACAGTGCTGAAATAAAGGCTAGAACCCCAGTCACCATTTTGGGTCAGGTTCTCAGGTGACATCAATTAGTATCAACTCTTCTGATCCCAGGTGAAGTACACCAGTTTGTACCAGCTGAGGTTCTCACTCTGTTACCCCTTCTATGTTCTTATGGTTTTTATTTGCCTTTCTGCTGTTGAGCATTCAATCGAGGCAGCCATATCCCTTATCTCTTCCATCAGACTCTCTCCACATCCCATCATTTCTCCCATAAAGCTCTAGTCAGGCCTCCAAGGGCTGCAGGACTGAGGCACAACACTTGCATGCAGAAGTAAAGACATGTCAAAAATTCTAGTGCTGTAAAAGAGGAGGTGAAAATACCATCAACTATAATGTGAAGCAGATGAGATGCACGAAGAACCTGCTCAAATTATAACCACTTGACAACTGTTTTAAATTTAATTTTCTCCTTCCTCACAAAAGAGTGCCAGTAAATTCACTACACCTCTTTGTCCTTGAAGGCGAACATCAGAAGTGAAGAAATCTTCAAAGAGTAGTTATTCCCCAAGTTCACAGTTAATATTTCTTCCTTATTTGTGGGAGTCTTTGGGGACAGGACTGTACCAAAGGAACCAGGGTAGGGCAAGGTAGAGGTGTGGCCTTCTGCTCCCAGTTACCATATTTTGGTCAGGGGCCATGGGAACCAACACGCTTTTGTCCTAATCAAGTAAGTAAATGTATTGACTCCAACACAGACAAGAAAACATGAACTAGGCAAGGTATAAAGGTCCTCACCATCTTATCACCCACTAAATGGGAGAAGCATAGTTAACAGCACTAGAGAAATGTTTCCTATTTGATTTTATTAACTGATTGACATGAATTAATGCATTGGGATATTTGATTGTGTCATAAAATGTGTATATGAACATCATGATTCAATTTAATGTACCCATTACTGCTTGATGTGCCATTATATTAGACTAAATTAAAAGAATTTTATGGAAAAAAAATTACAATTAAAGACTCAAAATTGATTACATTCATAACTTAGAGGATATTCACTTCTATTCATGTTTTGAATAATGACAATAAAAGAACCAGAAAACAACACAGACCATGTAAGGATGGACAAAATAAAGTATGGCAGAGATAAACAGCACAAACAAAATGAGGGGGCCATAAAACCCCACCTTCCCACAGACTGGGAAACAGCTGAGAACAAACGTTCAACACAGCAATTGTGTCTTCTACTACAGAATTAATTTTTGTAGAGAGCCCCACTGCAGTGTAATTAAAGAAACATGCAAGATGACATTTTTCCCAAGCTGCATATCTATTGGTCCACTGGGGGTATCTTTGCTGGGGTTTTTATGTGTGTGTGTGTGTGGCAGGCTGGTTTTTTAAAGTGATGTCCACTGCAGTTATTTCTATCTTGGACCATAGCCAAAATTTTTAATCATGTATTACAGCTGAGGTTCTAGGTGTCTGTTCAGCTACTGCTTTTGTAAGGCTGAATATTGCTCTGTGTCCACTCAAATCAGCGCCTGTGGGTCTGGGTTGCTGCTCATTCAAAACTTTCTCATGAAAATCCTAGACTACCATAATCGATGAGATAGGTGGTAGATTGTTGGTTCACTCTGCTGGGGAGAGATGTTCCTAGCTCATTTCCATAATTGCCAATATCTGCCATGCAAGCAACATGTCAAAATGAAGCGGGGGAAACAATGTGGGGGGGGAGGGAGAAAGGGGACCAAAACCTGACTATCTTAGCATATACATTAAGAACATCTTAATATTTTTAGTGGAAAAAAAGAAAATGGGAGAGAATGTATGAGCATGCACTTTAAGGTACTTAAAGATCATGCAAGACACTTCCAAGAGACTACCTTTTTTTTTTTCCTAACAACTCTAATGACCATTTACAAGTTACTGTGTAGCTTTATCCAGTGCTTAACCACCTCTAGAGCTGAAGTGTTTTCCAATTTTTTCACCTGAATCTTTGTTGCCAACTAAACCCTAATATTCTTTATTTCTTTCTCTGAACTGATCACATATATTCTATAAAATGACAACAGAAAATACCAAGTAGACCTGGGACCATTAGAGACTCCTTTCAGCTGCCACTGAAGACACCTACTAATGAGACAGTGAACCAGTGATAAGGGACTCCAAGTTAACAAGAAGTCATCATTATAAGCATATTTCCTAGACTTCTTATAAGACTTCCTCTTCTCTTTGAATTATCTAAAACAAAAGACAATCTTTCACAGATTAATTCAGCTCAACATTTGGGAAAACTTCACCATGCTCTATGGACTTGAATACACCTATATGTATACAAAATCTCTTAACTTTTCCTGTTGTGACATGTACATTTACTCCTTTCTCAGCAATACTTAAATCAATTATCTGTTCATTATTACTATTGTTTGAGAATTTGAGAGGCCCAAGAGAGCAGTGTAATCTTCTTTCATTCTAGTGTCATCTATTCCGCGAGTTTCCTCCCCACAAGAAGACACCTATACTTCCCTTTCTTTCTTCCATATCCGGCATGTTAAACACAATTTTTTCTTACTTACTCAGTGAAGATAATGGTTCAAATAAACAACTATTTTGAGTGTGGAAAGTCTGTCACCTGTAAAGAGATTAAAAGATAGCTAAAACTAAGCTATCTCAGTGTGCCTTTCAATACCTATTTTTATTAGCTTATTGACACCTTCACTCCCTAAAAATAATACAAAACATTGCTCCACCAAGTCTGTCATGTGGGCTGTTCTACAGGAGTGAATCATCTGATGCTCCAAGTGTGGTAAAAAACCAGCTTTGTTTCCACAAAGAATACCTTGTCTCAGTTAGGTCCTACATCTTTTAAGAATACTGGTAATGTGGCCCCTTAACTAGGTTAAGCATTTTCCTGAAGTTTCTGGGCAACAGCATCTCATCCCAATGACTTCTTTAACACGCAAGATTCATCAATACAAGCTGCAACGTTTCATCTATGTTTGGCTGACTTCAAGTAGCACTGACTTGGTGAAAGGTTTGGTCTCATGTTGAAAGAATTGTTAACTTATTTCCTAGAAAAAGTGTTTGGTAGATGAAACAACTTAAGTTTTGCAGGTATGTCCTTTTGCTCATCTTGTGTTTTGCTTAACTATCCGATTTGGTACAAATACCCAATGTGCTCTTTCAGGTTAAGGTCCATGGCATAAATGAGTCTCCTCAAATGAAACTGAAGAGTTATTTTTTAGAGAAAAAGGTTTTCTCTGTTCAATTTAGAAGTGAAAGTTTAGTTGAGATCACTAGATTACAACTTATTTTTCATGTCCTGAGTCCTTCTCAGTCTCAGGTGTGGTCACACCCCATACAAACTTGATGTCAGGTTAAACAAGAGATTTTTCACCACTATTTGCCAGAAACTAAGAACTTCCACGAATGCTACAGAACTGAGAACTGTAAAGGAATCACATGTCAGTAAGTTCCTACACATGTACAGTGATTCCTCCCAATTTTGGTCTGTTGTTGCCCATCGCACCTACTGCTTGGTGTCTGTCAGGTAGGACAAGATACAAGTACACATCGGGAACTGGCAAAACCTACCATACTTCCTTGCTAGTAGCTTAGGTATTTTCTCTAAAAGGATCAAAAGCCTGAACCTTAGCATAGGTAACACTAATCATCTGTACGAATCTGTTTGGGGATATTCATTCTGAGATCACATCCTGGGTCTCAAAGAAGTCAAACAAGACAAGAGAAGGTATCACACTACACTCTCACAGTTGTTCTCATCTCCAGTCAAGCTGCAGGGTCACCGCTAGTTGACTTTACAGGCTAAAAGCAACCCACTTACACTCAGGGAAATCAGAAAACCCTTTCCAGAGTCAGACAGGCAGAGTCAAGCAGGCACACAGCTCAACCACCAGCTCTAAACCTGCACTACGAGGAATAGCTCTGAGCCCTGCTACATTCTCAGCTACTATCTGCTTCTGCCTCTGATGTCTATATAATTTGAAGGGCAGGTGGCACTGCTAGGCAGTGCCGTGTCCTTTTTCAAACCAGAGACTGTGACACAGCTGGTGTAAGTAGGTCACTAAATGTTATAAGCTTTCACTGGAACATGCTAAGAATCTACTCATCCAGGCAGGATGCACCTTGACAGCCCACAGCTCTCATGCTCCCTCTTCTCCTCCATCAGCAGGCCTGGCACTGGCAGCTAGAGAGGCAGAGCAATGCCTTGATCCTGCACAGAAGTGTTCTACCTGCCATGCCTGCTGCCAAGCAAATTGACCCAGATCGAGCAATCTTACTCCATTTCACTGACAGCACAAAGCCAGGGTAAAACATTTCAGTTCGGTAACTGAACACTATCCTATGGACCTGAAAAAAGGAAAAAGGGATAGGAATTCCCAGAGGCAAGGACAGAACAGAAAACTGGGAATAAAGAAAACATCAAAATGCACAACAAAGGAGGAGAAAGATCCATGGAAAACACAGGTGTAAAAAAAACCCAGAAGAGGTGGCAGAAAGCTACGGTAAAGTCAGCATTTCCAGGATTCTTCTAAGAGAAGAGATAAGTTACTAAGAGATCCAGAAGTATTTTCTTAGTATATACAGATGCAGCTCTTCAGTAGGGATTTTGGACACCATCCAAACAAAAATTTCTGACTTAACCAGTACAACTGAAGTCTGGCCTGACACATGCCCCACCTTCTGCAGACAGGAGATACTGAGCAAGAATTTAGGCATGTTCCTCAATAGTAAGAAGGTAAAAAAGCAAACAGACATGCTGTCAAGCAACTTGCGCTTGTCTCCTAAGCACAGATCCCTCTACCTCCCAAAGTGCTGGTCTCCAGTCCAAGCACAGCACCTAGAGTTTCTCCTGACTCCCCCCAGGTGCCCATTATCCATCAGACACTCAAGGAAGGAAACAAACCATTAAGATGACCATCATTCCTATAAAGAAAACAACTCTCATTTGCAGATTTTTATGGTTATTTATGGGGATGAATATCCTACTCTGTTTACAGGTGTACTGAGCTTTCTCTCCATCTCTGACATGTAGAAATAGAGAAGGAGAAGAGGGAACTTGGTACCTTCTTGCCTTTGTTTCTTGGAGGGCCTGTTACCTCTCCTGCCTCACAGGAGCGCAGACCATTAATGCACTCCAGTACATGACCCTGATGTACATAAAACTCAATACCTCCTGGAAGGCAACAGTCGTTCTAAAACTGAAGATATCTAACAACATGAACAAAAAGCCTTGCATCAACACGTACTGAGATTATCTACATCACTCTCTGTAGTCAGACTGCATACACATAACAACACATGCAACTAGGCAATAAAAACAGCGTTTGGAGACTATAAACAACATATACTCCATTGAAAAGGTACAAGAGAAGAGTTGGCACTCAGGTCTGTTTTCAGATGGCCGTGAAGAACAAACATAAAGGCGTGTTTTAACTCTCTTGCTTTGCAGGCCTGCCTGCATCTGTTCTGTCTGACCTGAGTGTTTCAGCTGAGACCCCCGATTAGATATCGCAATGAAACTGCTTCCAAAAAGCAATCATCTAATTCTGCTAACATCCAGCTCAGATTCAGATTAATATCTGCACTTTGCAGACAGGATTTATGTGCTTAGAAGTTAAGGCGTGGCTTTTTCACCCAATGCAAAGAGCATTTCTAAGATGCTGTTATTTCATATTTTAAATAACATTGTTACTCTTCAGAAGGTATTCTCTGTTATTTCGCATTTCGGTACATTAGAGAACAATGATTGGGGTACTGAAGTGACAAAACACAGTACAAACCCAGAAAAGGCTGGGAGGTGAAGTGAGAGCAGTACTCATTAAGGTTGCAATCAAAGTATTTACTCATGAGCCTCATAAGTCACTAATAATTTTGGTATTACCATATTTAGTGTGCTTTCTTTCTAGGAACCTTTTAAAAGCATCTGCTTTTCTGGAAAAATCAGTATCCAAAAGTATCCCACAACATGAGCAACATTTTAAGAACCACAGCTATTTTTCTTCTGGGAAATGAGGGACCCCTCATCAGGATTTGTTGGCTAGCCACTTCAGTCTAGGCATTGGAAATGGCTTGATTTCTGAAAGACAGAAGTTGGACTTGGTGAGATATTTGAAGGAGGAAGTGATAAGGGCCTTGTGGAATATCCTCTTGAAGAGATGCCAAGAAGTAAATTGTTGAAGAAAAAAAGTACAATGCATGTCAGATTTTTAATTACATGTCTATTTTCCCAACAAAGAAGTGCAATTAAAGTTAATCATTTCTATTATATTACACAATGCCTCCATTACTAATGGAATCAGGAATGCATGAAGGAAATGCACATTAATACATAAACACTCTTTTCATACAGATGAATATTTTGTACTCCGAACACATTCGAATATAGCAGTGCTCAATTATGCATCACCCACTTTAGCACATAACTACGTCAAATGCCTTTGGGGGGTGAGGGAAGAAGAGCGAGCGAGGCTGACTTACAAACTTCAGAGTCCCTAAAGACGTTCATTTGCCCGCACGTCCTGAAAGCATCCAGGAAAGCATCCCCCAGCTGCCTCTGACAGCTGTCACCCCACTACACTTATGCATAAACCAGCATGCCTTTCCGCCTTCCTCTGAGCCCAAGAGCAGCACCGCACATCAGATCTACAGGAGTTTCAGTATGTCGTGCAAATAATAAACAGTCTGAGTAACAACAGAAAAGATCAGAGCCTTGTATAATTTATACAATCCAGTGCAATCTAATGGAATTTGAGGTACACCCAGTTATTAGGATAAATTTTGCTCTCTGGTGTCAATCCCGAGTAATGCAATTGAATATGGGGGGTTTAATTCCTATTTACACTAGGTGTAGATAAGAGTAGAATTTGACTTATTTCTGTAATAAAAAAAAATTATGCTTTAATCTATTTTTATAGACTACTATGGTTCCTGCAATCACCGTCAAATTCTACCTTTACATATACCGGGTACATAAGACAAGAACTTGCCTGTTCGGACGAAGGAGGTAGCTCTCAAAACCAACAGAGATGACAGTGGTGCCTATCTACCTTTGTTTTTGTAGCAGAAGCTGCTCTTAGGAACATCCAAGGGCAGCTTCCACATCTAAAACGCATGACCTCAGCCCATTGAGGCCAGGGCAGATACAGATGCCTCTGCAGCAGGTACTATTGCCTGTGTTGCACGTTATTTGAATGAAAAGAGTATTAATGGAAACGCTCAACCACACTGCCAGCTCTACTGCAGAAAGTGACATTGAGATTTCATGCATCCCCTGCTTTTTGGGCTGCTCTAAATCTGAGGATTTAGCTTCCTGTCAAAGAGCTTAAAAGCTGAAGATGTACTTAAGCATGAAGAATTTCCATGCCAATTCCAAATATTTGCTGCTTTAGCTCCCCTCCCACCCACCCCTTGGTGAGTGAGTGTAAAAGTTCACATGAACTTTTGTGGCAAAAGGAAAAATTGATGACAATTGGTAGCGGATTTCAATGCAGTTTCCATGTACTTTTGGAAAAGCCCCAGTTTAACCAGTTCTGCAAGCTTCCATGATTTTCCTCAGATGCTACCGAGCACAGTCTCTGCCAGCCAACCAAGAGATAGGCTGAGTTTAAAAATACACTTAGCATGCAATGAAATGCCTGCAAAACACTGCTGCCACATGGTTCACCGAGTCACATGGCTGAGGCCCATAGTTGTAATAAAATTACTTATCAAGCCTCAAGAAAAAAAATAAAGCAAGACATAACATCACAGTCTTTACAGCCAGGCTAGTGTCTCCTTAGTATCTTCCAATTAAACCATCATCAGAAATAACAACATAAACGTTCTTCATTTTGGGGAATGTGTGTGTCCATAGCACTACTTTGAAATGGCTGAGCTGCCAACCTAGAGAGAAGTGAAAACTGATGGGCACTGAAAAGGAGACAAAGACCTGCTCCAAAGCATAAGGGACAGGCTGGAATTATTAATATATCTGCAGTCTTGTTTTGTTTGCCTGGTAGTACGGCTCCACAGTGACATCAGTGCTTATCCTATCAGGAACGCTCATGTTCAGAGAGGGATTATGTGCGAAGGATCTCCTGCCTTTAACAACACTAGGTATAAAAAGCTGTTTATTTATTACACTTTCTATATGGAGTCCTGAATACACACATCCTCATTTTGTTATACTGGTATTACCTCCGTACCCCCTTTAGCCCTTTATCCTAGGACAGACTATGCCTATGGGCAGCCTGGCATCTGTCAGATACAGCCCCTGTAAGCTGGGACAGGCTCCAGTGTTAGGTTAGACAGACACAGCATTAGCCACAGAGGCAGCTAACACACCAACAGCTTCCACACTGTGCATTTCGGCACTGCTGAGAGCCCCCTGCCATGAAAACTTCTGGACCCTGGATGGCTCTGCTTTCTTCAGCAGAGGCACTAACTACATTCTTCAGTAGGCCACCTGCCTCCGAGTACCTGGAGATCTTCCTACAGCAGCCATATAGCAGTCCAGGACTCTCCAAATCATCCATACGTGTGGCCACAAATACAAATTTGTTCTTTCTTTCAGGTACCACAAGCTTGAGGATAAACATTGCCTAAGTAGCAGCAAAGGACTCCTGGATATAATTTTTTTTTCAGGTCTTATGTTCCAGTAGAGATTTACATATGACCACAGACAATCATCTAGGTATAGTTCCTTGCAGATACTTAGGTGCTCAGCTCCTACTGAAGTGAAGACCCTGTGCTCCAGAAAGGGATCATGCAGTTGAGACAGTTTCTCCAAGCTGGAGCTTAGTCTGTTCTGCAAGTCCTCCTAACAACACAGACAGAAAGAACCTCTGCACCAGTACTGTGGCACAATATAGGTGCTCTGGCAGTGTGGGGACCATATGAAGAACTAAAATAAAAGGGTGGTTTCATAAATATGCACATCATCCATAGCACATACAAACACAATTTCAAGCAACTAAATTACAGTAATTTTGTTTCCATATGTCATGAATGACCAGAAACTGGATAAAAGCTGTGTGTATGAACATGTTAAAGGAGACCACAGAAACCAACATACAAAAAGTAGTTTTGCAAAGCCCAGCAGCTTGCTTCAAAGTTTCTAGCAACTGACTAATTCAAACAACTTTTCCCAAGTTTTCCTTTTAATTTGACTTTCTGCCAGTACAGACAATTAACAAGAAACTTTATGTCCTGGCTACATTTTTCTTTAAGGCTGATAAAACCAAGTACATTCAAATGGAGCACTGACAGCTTTAACTGCTTTTCCTGTGGTGATGAACCATCCTGAAAAAAACCCTGAAGAAGCAAATAATTTGCAGAGAAAATATATTGTTTTAATTTCAGCAAAGTTGATGCAAGCCAATAACCAATGCAGGACATCATTATTGAAGCTGTCTGAACTTAATTTACTCTTCTTTTTGAAACAGCAATTCCTAAAAAAAGCGTGTTGTACCAAGACAAAGAGAAGAGGAGGAAGGGATGAACCCAAAACAGGTCATCTTTTTCTGTAAGCACCTCCATTACTAACCACTTTCCTTCTTGCTCAACCCAAAACATACTTTTAGACTTCTGCGTATTTAATTTTCTAAAACTAAAATTAAACACAGAACAACTCAAAACAGTAATTTACAGCAAAGCTAAACCATTCAAGCTCTTAAATGCTTCTAGATGTTTCCCTCAGCCACTAAAGACCTACCACTTGCTACTCTCCTCAACAACATTCAAGCATCTGTTCCTTCTTAGGTGTCTCAAGACACTTCCACCAGGCCTGTCTGTCCCCAAGACAGGCTTCTTTCTCTACAAGGCAAGTGACAGTGCATCAACTCAACCATAAACATATTTAAGAACAGCGACCCGTTGTCCAAGCATCTGTCATCTTCTCCATGACCCTAATTTTACACCTCTCAGCCTTAAATGATCCTTCAGGTACTCCAAAACAATACCACCACCGTGATGCCTCTGCTGGGCACTGGGGCTGGGCTGGCTTCTCCAGCTAGATTCTGTGCAGCCCACAACTCTGCTTTCAGTCATGCTTCACAGTAGGAGTTTGACTGTTAGCTGCTGCAGGATGCCTTTGGTTAACCATTTCTACAGAAAATACCAACTAAAGATCTTGTGCAACAGGAGAGCCTACAGAGACAGCCTAATAAACACATCATGAAGTAACTAAGGTGAAATGGGAAGACATTTATGAGCAGCAAAAGAAGTAGTTCCGTACTATGAGAATTTGAGAAAGATGGTTAATTTCTTTCCTTTAAATAGAGGCTCTGCAGCTGGCAGTAAAGGGTGTGTAAGTGATGGGAAGTGTCCACCTGAAAAAGGATTTGCCAGAAAGGGAGAGGAAATTCAGCAGACAACCTTGAGAGTGGAGCTGAACCTAAGCACTGGTTATTAGAATCAAATATTCAAACTCTTTAGAAGCCTGCTTCATTCCATTAAAATATACATGCTTATTTGAAAACATCACTTGAAATTCAAGATGCAGAATGTTAACTATTATTGAAGAAGAAATGAAGTGTTTTATGAGATTACTTTAAAAAAATCAAAAGACCGTGAAAGAGAAAACATACGATAGGGCTTTCCAGTTAGCAACTGTTGTCAAAAAGCAGTATTCAAAGACAAAATAAAAATAAATCACTTAATGGTTATAGTTGGGTCTGTTACATACATTTGGGCTTACTGAAATTAATTATTTTTAGCTACACAACCTGATCTACATATAAAATCCGTCCACATAGTGCACAGTATCAAGCTAAATTGTTAGCATTTAGCAGAAGAACAGTGTTCGTTTGCATAGATTGACAAGAACATCATTTAACCTAGGTTTCTGAATAGGCAGATAGTAACTGAAACTAATGGCCAAATTATGTCCTGATTGGTTTAAATTAAGTCAGGAAAATAAACATACAAATCTAAAACACTCTAGAATCTAAGAACTTTCCCTGTATGCAAATGGGAACAGCAGTGCACATGATTTTCCTGATGATCTTATTAAGCTGGTAAGCTTATTTGTTGAAGACATTACAGAACACCTGCCAACGTCTTTAAAGAACACAAAACCTGGGCTGTGGCATTCTCCGGCAGAGACAGTTCTGTTCATTGCAGATGGTGCTTCTGATGTTGCAAGAATATAAAAGCAGATTATTTTGACAATCTTAGCTATAGCTATCTGAAATCCTTCCAAAGACAAGACCTCTAGGTATTTATAAGTGTTGTCAAATGTAAGGTTTAAGTGGTCTTGAAATGGCAATTCCTGTTCAGCAATGAGTTATGCACTGCTCCTAATCCAGAAAAACCATGATGTTTAGGAATAATCATATATCTGCTTACAGACTGTTAAAATTAAACATACGTGAACATTAAACAAACCTTCTTTTGGGTCAGCATTCAGCCAAAAAGATTTGAGAGATTAAAACCAAAGATAATAAAAGGATAAAGGTACAAACAAAGATAATACAGTTTCCCAAAAAAGAATTTATTTTCCTGGTTTTCTGAGCCATCAGCTAGAAACCAAACCTTAAGAAAGATCAACTTGCAAGAAGTTGCCTTTATGGTACAGCACTTACTAGCACAGGTGCTTTGGACTGCACTGGGTCGGACAGGGACGAGCGAGCGTGAAAACAGCTCAACTCCAATCTGGCCAAAAACAGGAGCTTGGGACTCACCTAAGTACTTACTTGGCTTCTCAGGAGGGTGCGTCAGCTCGTGCTGACAGTTCCCTGCTCCTGCCACTCAATTGCTAGCCGTCTTTGACTAGTCAATTTACAACTCTGTCAGGTAGGTCTCCAAGAAATGCTATCACCACAGCGTAGACACCGCCATGCCCTCAGAGCCTGCTGAAAAACCGTAGGCAGGGAGCTTGCCGGAATTAAATACTGTTCCTCTCTCCCCTGCCCTTGCTCAGCTCAATTTAGCTGTTGTTTGAATTCATTTGTTTTCTAACTTGCCTCTGGGCTTTTAATTACCATTACGGCAAACAACACAGACAGTGTTTATGGGTCTCAAGTAATGATTCACGAGAATTATTTGTTTACAGCGTAGGTGTTTCACATGCTGATTTCTCACAGTCAGCCAAATAAGAGAGACAGCTTCAAAATGCTATGCCACTGGACTGCTGGCCACAGAACAACGCCCTGCTTGAAGTGTGACTTGCAGTATCAGCAGCTGAAGCCACAAAGATGAACTTCCCAGCCCACGACTGTGATACTAGTTTGAGTCCACTAATGCTTACAGCTATTTCAGACTTACGAAAACATTAAGCAGTAGTTTCACCAGAGTACAGTATGGGTGCTCCTCTCCAGTTGCCACACTCCATCACAGGCCTGAAGGTCTGAGTCTTCTTTGAAGGCAGGCAATGTACATGCCTCATACAGAAATGAGTTATCAGACTCTTAATCCAGCAGGGCTCTATCCCGCTGCCTTTGGTGTTCCTTCTGCCACTGACACACAGAGCCACATGGATTTTGCCAGCAGCTGCAGAAACAACCGACTTTAATTCAGCTGCAATCATTATGCCAGCAGCCAATGCACAACTCTGGCCCAATGTTTGCCTCAGCTGCTTACACTGAGGATGCTTTTAGGCTGGGAAAATTGTCCCCTTGGCCATTCTCCCTCTGCCAGTTCAGCTGCTCTTCAGCAACGTCTCCCCATTCTCCTCTCTCAAACACTGTGGTGTGAGATTTCTTCATCACTCTAAGTGCACTTTATAATACTTAAAGAATCCCAGATGGGAGAAGAGGGCAACCAGCCTTCTGAGCAGTCTTAATGGCATTTAGTGTTTTGAATGTATTAGCCTCAGCCCTCCCCAGTGCTCTAATGCACCTTTGACATTTTCTATATGGAAAGCACAACACCTCTCAGTTCTCTTTGCCAGCTTTCCTTGTTACACTGAGAGCAGAAGAAATACCGTTAACAATCCCATCACGATAGTTGGATGACTTCAGTGCTACATCTCTCAGATGATACATAAAATTATTTATAATTCACCATTTGCCACATGTAATAAAAGTCAAGGCTTCAACTGATACAGTCAGAAGCAACAACTTGTAAAGAATGGACAGCTGCTCTCAAGGGAGGAAAAGGAAGTCTTGGCTGGAAGCAGAAGTGGCCATCCTTTTGTCTCCATGCCATTGGTCCTGTCCTGGGAAACACCCAGAGGCACACGTGGCTCCTCCAACAGAAAGGGCTACGAATGACACGTCTTGACATCAGCGCCCTCACAGCAACAGAAGGATGAGGTTTGGCTGTGAGGATGGAACTACACAGCTTCAAGCCACCCACTTTCAGACAACAGTGAGCCCTCTTGGTGTCTTTCCTCCCACTGGCTACCTAGTTAATTTTTTTATGGAGTCATCAATAAGCACTAAAAGCTTATTGCCAAGGAGTAGATATTTAAGGAATTCAAATAGCTTCATATAGGAAGGTCTTGTACAACCCAACACAGTTGAGCAGTTACACAGCTCAAGGGTTTTTTTTCCCCCAAATACTAAACCACTACGTGCGTGTCAACAGCCAAACATGCGATTCTGTAAAATCTTCAGCAAGTTGGACATGTGTGCTTGTTTGTAGAAAGACCAACACATCAGGAGAGGCCTGTTACAAGAAGAAATCAATCTGAACATTCTTTCTACTTGGTTGTCTCATAAATTTCAAGTTTTCTGTTATATTCTTGTGGCTACTTTTAATAGAATTTGTGAAAGTATTTTTCACAAATAAGGAAACAAGTCTTTTGTTCCCCTAATCTGAGTTTGATATAAGATGAGGTATCAAAAAGTATGTGTTATAGACAAAAAAATCTTCAGAAAACTTAAAGAGCTTCGATGTGGGCTTCTACAATATCCTGAAAGGAGTTCAGTTTCACTAGACAAATTCCTGAGGATACAATAATCTACTACTCAAGCAGACTAACAACAGCAAGAGGAATGGTGGTCAACCAGAAGTGAAAGCAATGACATGAATGTAAAGAGCTGTTCAAAGCTTACTGAGTGGAATGACTGAGCCAAAGAAAATAATTTTTCTCTGAGTGTTTTAATTAAGTTTTTGAACTGTGCTTTTTAATGTTTTGGCATTATTTTCCCGGTAAGGAAGAGTTGAAGTAGATACTAGATGTTTGCCAGCCACAGAAAAGTGGTATAATTTCAGAACATGTTTCTTATTAATTTCTTTAAAAACCCCTCTGAAGTTAAAAAACAAAATGGAACAAAACTGTTTTCTAAGTGATTTTAAAACTAGTAATATATCAGGGTGAGGGTGTGTGTAAAAAATTACAAACCATTCAAGCACATGTTTTAAAACATAAAAGGTATGCAACATTTCAGACAACACAGAAATCATGGATCATGTTCTAGACTACATCACATCTAAATTAAGAAGTGAAAAAGAGAAATTTCTGAAAAATGAAAAGAACAATTGTGGAAAAGGAAATGAGAATAAAAGGGAGTCCTGTACATGTATAAACTGAAGATAAGGCCTTGCCCAATCTGCCTGCCTTCTGTCAGATTGTCTACCATTCACCTAACCAACTTCCAAACTACCCATCCTAACATTTATTAAATTTATGGCAATTATTACTATTAATTGGCAATAACTGGGTACCTAATAGCTTGCTAAGTGAAAATCATTCATGCTTTTTTCTCCAAATTCCTTAAGTACATCAAATGCAAGTAGGTGGGACTTCAAAGGCAAGTGAAGGTACTAACTCATCTCATACAGCAATCACACCCAGGGCACCCAACCTCTCAAGACTTCAGAATCCTATCACATCACAACCAAAAGCAGCTACTAAACACTGGTTGTGTCATTGTTTACATAAGCAGATTACAACATCATGGTCTCATCAGTTCAGCTATTGTGTCTTGTTAGCTTAACTAAATTTCAAACTCCGTAAGGAGCGGCATTTCCCCCTGAAGTTATTAAAGGGTAGATTTCTTTTAATTAAACTCATTTACATGACTAAATTAGATTTAATTACTCCCATTCATTTCACTAATACCTCTCTTTGATTGGAGAAAGGCAACTTTTCTAATTGCTTAAAACAGGACTCAGTGGGTCTTTCCTAGTACAAGCCAGCAAGAGGAAACAACAGCTCTACAACTGAAGGAAAAAGAGACTAGAGCAGATTTTTGGGTGTTGAACATGCTGGACAACTTTTTACTACTAGGCTTGTGTTGTGCATGGTGCAAACTGACAGCCTAAGAGGTACAAAGAAAATAATAATGCTTATCTGTAACATCTAACATTCATAGCATGATTTAAAGCAAGTGAAAATTCACTACAAATTCTTTACAAGTATCTCATACCTGATCAAGAGATACCTGATCAAGAGACACACTAGCAAACAAATAGCAATTAAACATGCTTCCCTTCTTTTTACTTCTGAAATTCAGAAAAAAAAAAAATCAAAAGGTTTGAAATTGAAGAACTCAAACAGTTCTTCAACCTCTTTGCCTGTCAGCCAGAAAGCTCACTGTTTTAATTCTGAATTTTCATAATTGCAACTTTTGACATTTTTTCATTTTCAAGATTTCAGAATTACAAGTTTCCAGGGGGCTGGTGTGCATTTTTTCCCACTTTTTTTGCCAAATATGAGCACAATCCAAACCAGCCTCCACACTGACCCATCCCTGTACCACCAAGAAAACCAAGGACAGACACATGAAGACTTCCCTTGCAAGTTCTATACAAAAATGACTAACATGACAAATGCTAGTAGGAAAAGAACACCCTCTGGAGCCTTTATACAAGAGCTGTTGCCAAACGACACTAGCATGCCATGGACTGTCCCAGCGATGTGAATATTCCCATTCTTTCTCAGAGCATCCTTACTCCCAGAAAGTACAGAGAGCTGGTGGCTTCGTCAGCCATTTCCTTCAGCTAGCCTTCGGCACAGCAATTCACATTTTCGGTGACTGCTGTCAGTCACTGTAAGATAACCCAGCACTCTGCCACAGAAGCACAGTGACATTTGTAGGTCTCAAGAAAAGGGGCACCATTGCTTATACCACAAAACTTTAAGTCATGGAGCTACTACCTAAAAAAACCCAAATTGGAATCACAGAATCATCTAGGTTGGAAAGGACCTTGAAGATCATCCAGTCCAACCATTAACCTAACATTGACAGTTCTCAACTACACCATATCCCTAAATGCTATGTCGACCCTACTCTTAAACACCTCCAGGGATGGGGATTCCACCACCTCCCTGGGCAGCCCATTCCAACACCTAACAACCCGTTCTGTAAAGAAATGCTTCCTAATATCCAGTCTAAACCTTCCCTGGCGCAACTTGAGGCCATTACCTCTTGTCCTGTCACTTGTTACTTGGTTAAAGAGACTCATGCCCAGCTCTCTGCAACCTCTGTGGTTCTGTGGCTAGCAACCTGGAGTTGTAGAATTTAAAAAAAAAAAAAAAAAGAAAAAAAAAAAAAGAGAAAGCCATTATTTGCTCCTTGACCCAGTACCCCATTTTTTCAGGCCCTGACAATCACATAAGTACAAGCAATGGGAGAAAAAGCTGAAATTTCTATTGATGTATTTAATAAAATAAACAGCACACAAGTTATGTTGGGAGTGGTAGCTATTCAAAGCCTGAAGGGGAGACCTTCTGCAACAAGCTGCAGACAAATATTTAAGAGAAGACAGTGCCTGCTCCTTATAAACAAACTTATCTCAGGACGAAGTTTTGCTATTTTCAACACTGAACAGAGAAATACGGTGCAGAACACAGAAGTGACATCAGTATTCTAGGGTCTCGCACACAGCATCTTACACATAATACTTGCCTCCTTTTACACCACATACTAACTTGCTATCTAAATTATCCATGAAGCCAAAGAGTCAAACTTCCCAATAGGCCAAAAGAAGTCATCCTCTTAAACTCAGTGGGACCATCTGCACAAAACCCTGCCCCCAGTTTCATTCCACTAGTCATTGTCTTGTGTCCTTCTACCTCTGTAACATGCGAGCAGAAGGAATTATGTACAGAATGTACAATACACTGAATTTCAAGACAAATCCATGCATGGCATCAGCGATTTCACTCATGCTAACTGGAATTTTGCCATTGGTGTCACTGGGAGCAAGGCTGGACATAACTTTCTGAACACACAAAAAACACCCCAAAAACCACACAGGTCATGGCAGGGACATTCAGGTTTTGTCCCATATATTTCTGTTCATTCCTACTAAAAATTTCCCATATTTACTCATAACAAAATTTGATATATATATATAGCAAATTTGCACTTTCTGTCCTCAAGTGCTCCACAGACTTAAAAATATTATTTATGGCCAATTAAGTAAAATATACCTGGCCAAAGTAACACAGCGTACAGAAGACATCAGCAGGAAATTTTAGGCAAGATTCTAAGACTTGAAATGGAACAAGTACTCCAATTCTAGGTGATGCCAACACTGTTGCATATTAGCTTACTAGATCAAATGCAACCCCCCTAACTTCCTTACTTTTTTTTTTTTTTAGTTAATCAAAACCTTAATCCACCACAGTGGCATTCTGTTAAAATTTGGCTGTCTTGAGCCCACCGCTAAGAACAGCATACCTGACCTTTGTAAGAAATGCAGAAAAATAAGCCTCTGTTTAAAGATTATTAAAGATACTGTGTGCAAAACAGTCTCTGTGCTTCACAGAATAGAGTTAATGATATATTTGCAAATAAAATAATCACACTGATCTTTTTTCAGATGTACACGGGGATGCAGAATGCAGTCATGCTTCTAGGAGTGCATTTTAAGATATCCTAGTTCAGAAGAGGTGAATGAATCTTATATCTCCAAGACAAACGCAAATCTCTCTAATATTTGGCACCAGTTCCTTTCATTAGATACAATTCTTCTGCCCCCTTTCTCAACATGCAAGTAGTATTTATCCAACCACACATGATGTGTGGCCTAATTATCACTCCAGTATTTTTCAGGAAAAAAAATTAGTGTAATTAACAAGGAAATAAGAAACAAGCCCCCTGCCCTGCTTTTTTTTTTTTTTTTTAAATCAGGTTCAGTCGTAATCACAGTGGTTGGAATAAAACGTGGTATTTTGATTCTTTGCCAGCACTTAATAGATTTTGAAATTCATGAAATCTTTCAAAATAAAAACCTTACCACTCTTCTGGTTACTTTTTCTCCTCACCCTTCAAGTAATCTTAGTATCTTCACAGTTTCTTCATCAAAAAACACTTTGAGTAAACAGTGTCAACAAAAGTCAAGCTAAAATACATACTTTTTATAGGATAAATTATCTGTAATAAGCACATGGCAAATCTAATCCAGATCCATAGGAAATGGAATTTTTGATGGTCACAGAAAGTGAAGCAGACCTTCAGGTATGCACAACTAGAGAGAAAAGCAGCAGAAGGCAGTGAAGAGACTTAAAGCGGCTTCAGGAGATAAAGAACCAATCCAAAAGCATACATTACTACTGTATGTGTACGCAATCCGAGGGCTTGAAGCTACACATATTTCCTCAGGTGCATTTCCCAAAGTCAGTGCAAAAAAAAAAAAAGGTCTTCCCATTCATAGGCATTTCTAGTCTAGGATTTCATTTTGAGTTTCAGGTTGAAATGCTTTCAAATTTGAACCATAAATGCAGTAGAAATAAATTATGAGCTTCTGAGATAATGCATCACAAGCAGACTGAATGACTGAAATTCCAGACTTTGTCAGTTCGACTCAAAACTGGCTCTGGGTTTGTCCATTGTTTTTTAGTCCATTTTTACCCCAGTTTGGCATTTGTTGTAAAATCTGCAAACTGTCATGGATTGAGATTATATTGCAACCAATCTTCACAGAACAAGTTTCTATCTACTCAGGACTTCAACTGGGTGTATCATATGCTCTTTTGCACAACAAACAGCACACAACCAGAGGAGAAAAAACATGCTTTTTTATGTCTACTATCACACAGATTCAAACCAAAAAATTACCATCATGGTTCCTACTTCCGCTAGCTTTTGCTCTGTTCCAGAAGCTCATTCATCAAATTTAAAGACTTGATGAGATATTTCAACTGCAAGAGATTTGTCCTCAGCAAAGAGAAACCCTTAGCATTTTCAGCTGGGCAGAACTGAGATTCAGTGCTTGAGCTGGTGTGCCTGGATTCCTGTCTCAGAAATGGTCCACAAACCTAACTGGGGTGTAATGCATCCCTTCCCAACCCCACTGCAAGCTTAAGTCAGCATTTTGTAATTAATTTTTAAGCAACAGTCCTCTTTTGTACCCTTCCTTCCCTCCAGTACAAAACTACAGCATAAACACTGTCTGGGTGAGGGCATCCTACTGCTCATCCATTACCAGGCAACATTCATCATTTGCATTTCACCCCCCTGTTGTAGAATTCATCACTGGAAAGACCAGACATCATGTTGACCACTTCCAATAGGTTTTTGAAATGGTAAAGGGCTGCCTTGCTCACCCTGAATATCACTGTTTCTTCCCCATATAATATTCATTGTTATTCTCACATTAAAGCTAAATACATTTAAGGGAAATTAATATGCAGAGAAGGAAAAGAAGTCTGGAGGAAAAAAGTGGTAACTCCTGCCATTAACAACCGTTCACCTGCTACCAGCAATAGTAACCGACCATTCCCTCTTGAGGGCCACTGGGGATGTGCTAAGCAGCTCTGAAGTCACTTCCTTCTTCTTCATCAAACAGACACTACCACTGAACTCTGATTTCAGGGTTTTCTGAACAACAATAAGGCAGTAATTATTCAAAGTTTTACTGTCACATTTAGGAAATCACTTAAGAACATGGTTAATTTCAGGAATACCACGCCATTACCTTTCAAATCTTATGTGGGAGAAACTGCTTGCTTGGTTTTATTTTCATATGAAAATTTTTTCATTCCCATCTCACAACCAGGTTTCCCCTATTTTCACAAGAATAAAGGTTATTTGCATCAATCAGTCTGAAGGTCTGAGTCTGTTTGTACTTTGAACTACTGTAATTTCCCCAAACTCAACTGAAAATGTGAGTAAGCATCTGAGTGGTGAATCAAGAGAAAAAAAGTTGGGGGGTGTGGCTACGGAGGAGGGGAGAGGTTTGTTGTTAACATCAAGTAAATGTTTCAGCATTACCTGTCAAGAAATACCTGAATGATTTGGGGTCATTTGCGTCATACACTATGTAGGCAAGCTTTGTATTTCAGAACACAGAGAAGGTTTGGAAAATGTAAATGCCTATATGAGATTGAAGTATGTCTTGAAAACTTCGATCTAATCATGCCCCCTAACAAATGCTTTTGCTGTCGAGTAAGGAAAAAAGAAAAAAGTGCTGTTTAAAATGTTTGATAATCTGACAAGGCCATAAGGCTTAATGGAATCAATGATTACACACAGATGGATGATTAACTCTCGAGGTTTAATGTTAAAAAAAGAGTGCTGGATTGCTACTTAATGGAATTACGCTGCCCATATGGAAAAGAACTATACCCTGACTATACCCAGAATTATGGAACAGGTGGTAGATCTGGGCAGGACTGCTTGGAATGCACAAAAGCATTCTGAACTTGTAAGTGCCAGAAAAAAGAAAAAAAAGTCTTCCAAACTGTGTTAACTTTTTATGTCTGAGAATTGTAAATGGGAAAAATTAACAAAATGATCCTCAAAGCCCCTTGTTTCAAGAAACAATCCTAGCAGTAATATTTGCCTGCATGCTGCAGCCTTGCAACTGTTAAAAATACCCATGTGTGATTAAGGACTGTTGTTGAACTCGCACATGACAGTAGGTCTCCATTTACAAATTTACATGAATGCTGTAATCTGCTATGTTGAGCCTATACACACACTACCTCCACCGCTTCCCTGAAGAGCTCCCAAAAACTAACCAGCTCCACAGCAGTGGATCCCAAAAGGACAGTCTTCTGCCATTTAAGCGCATCCTACTCTCCCCAGCAATTTCTTGCTTACAAAGAAAGAATCCCAAGGCCACTGCTATAGGACAGCACACTTTTTACTGTGATGCCACATTAAAGAATTGCTTCTTTTTCTGGAAAGAGCCCTATCTGATTCCATTCTCAGTAACAGCTGTGACCCCTCATTCACCATCCTGAAAGTAATTAAAAGTAAAGTACCTCACAGCCTTTTCTTCTGTTTTTTGTCTGATGTCTCTTAGGCTTGCCAAACACCTTATTGCGGCAGCTCTAAGGAAACCTGTTTTAGTCAATACATCAAACACTCCAAAATCGTTCATGGGATACAGTCACGAGCAATGTTACAGCAATCCTTTACACATGCCACATCTGAAATCACCATCCTTGAAAAGATGATCTGTATCCCAGCCTCCACAGCAGGTAATGTATACACAGTCACCATTCCCTTCTTTTTTTTGACTGCAAGCACTAATCAGTTCATGCCTTCTATTGTTTTCCCTGGATATACAAGTCCACTGGGATGTTATCTGGCGGCTCATCTACAGACTTTACAAAGTCTCTCTGATAATTCTTCTGTAACCAAGATGGAAAACTGCCACTTTGAAGACCTTTGTTCCATTCCTGGCTTTGCCACAGACCCACCGTAAACTCTCTTCTCTGTACCTTGGATGAAAAGTGTTTTGTGCAAACAAAGTAGTACTGCCAAAAGCTTCTGTCCACAAGACTCAGAAAGCAATCCAGCTAGAAATCACATCTGGGTTTGTAGTGCAATAGCTGCAGTAGCCTTTAGAATGGAGACAGGACTGGGGATTATAAGAAGGCTAACATGTTCCAAGATCCATTTCAAAAGCAAATTTGGTACCTAGACATCCATAGTCTTGCGGGATTGAATAGCATCACTAGTACATTTACGTAATAAACACACATAATTAAAATGGCATAGCTATCTAAAAGGATCTACTTATGCTTCACTAAGAATAGCTTGCTTGTTTAGTTCAAATAATTTCCAAAATGACATCAACTAGATTGGAAGGAAAATATTTTTAAGTGAAAATACAGTAGTCCACAAAATAATGTTCCTAGAGAGGAGGCACTTGAAATTCACACCTCATACTGGTAAAACAGCTCCATATGGAAATACCCGAAGTCACACTTAGGCTTTGCAAGCCCAGTTAGTAGAAAATTAGGCTCTGCAGATTTCTAAATTAGGCTTCAGACCTAAACTCATTTAAATTTTGAGACTGTCATAAGCAGGGGGTTAGCTTAACGTATAGCTGAGGCATGATACGAGACCCCACAACCACTCTTCCCTTCCCCCAGCCCTATGCCAGCATCAGGCTGTCCATTACCAGTCACCACACAGCTCCAGCACAGCCCAGACCAAATACTGAATTTAGCATGAGTCTGGCTGCCCATTATGGTTGGCTTTCAAGCCCTTTACCCAGGTGATACAGGCCATTTTCAGAGAGGATGAGCTCTTGCTCATTCCTCCCAGTGTAAACACTTAAAGGCCCAGTTGTCACAAATGACCACTCAGAATACACTGAGGGGGCTTTTTTCCCCCCATATAATTTATTCATGTTATTCTGTAACCAAGGAAACAGAAGTGATTTTTCTCTCTCATCCAACGTTTGTTCTTAAGGGTTGAGGTTTTTTAATCCATAGGGTCTAATAGTTGTTCAAAACTGAACACCAAATTACATCCAAAGAAGGTCAGCATTTCAGACACAGAATCAAGATGTAACTCATTTCTTTCATTACCTCTATTGCTAGGGGTCCCAGCACCTGTGACTGCCCTATCTTACCTAGCTTGAGTAAAGTACAAGCTTTTCCAGTAAGTACTATCTTCCATTATCTGTTGGTCCCAAGCATAACAGAGCATCTGTTTCATATGATAAAAGACACACTCTCCAAGTCACTCAGGATAACCTGAGCATGGAATTGCTCATGCACTTCCATTAACTAGGTATCTGGTAGTCATGGACTTGGTTACTGCCCTCCTAGTAATGATGACTGCACTGAGTCTTTAAGAAGGGCTCTCTGCCTTTAAATGAATTTCTATAAGGCAGCAAACAAAGAATTTACAGCAAATCTGGAGGGAACAGCAAAGGAGTCCTGCTACACTGTCTCAGCCTGGCTGCTCTTCTCATGCCAAGCAGTTTAACTCCACTGACCTAAAACACCAGCTGTGCCACTTCATGTTGCCCTTTCCTTTCTCATCATTCTCCAAGTCCTGGGTGAGGCTGATCTCCTGGACAGTAACCTTTCCCTCACTCCCTCCCTCTCCTGCGCTCTGGGACCTCTGGTAACTTGACATCATGCTTCACACACCATCACCACTCCTGGTGTGAAAAACAACCCGTTTGCAGTTCCTGTCACGCACCAAACTTCCTAGGTCTACCTCAGAGAGTACGCTACCTCCTTTCCTGTCTTCCTGATGAACATATCACATCTTCATGTCATCACATCCATCTCCTTTTCTTGAATCCCCCTCCCTTTATTCTACACATAAAGCAATTCAAAGCCTGCAAGATTTATCTCCACTATTGGTATTTCATGCCATGAGCTGATGGACTTGAGAGGTCCCGTGGACAGGATGCCATAACACAGACACAACAAGGCAGAGAAGCGCTGAAGGGGAGGGAATGCTCTATTACAGAAGGGGAAAAAAGATTGAAGAAAACTGAGTGCCTTTCCTAGCTGTCCACTGGGAATAAGTCTGGCAGCTGAAGCAACCTTTCTAAAAAAGCATGGCATGCTCTCATTCATGAAGTAAACAGGATGGGTTTTTCAGCATAAGGTAATTCAACAGAGGGAGTCTTTTGTTGGGCAGGTAAAATTCTTCTTAAGGTTCTGCAACTCAGGAGGCAGCCAGGAACACTCAGTGCTCAATGCCACTAGCCAGCCCAGCTTCACACTGGAACAGGATGAGATAATTGCACACTGTGTTCCCATGAGAGCTAAGCAACACCACTTTACCATGATCTGAAGCAAGTGTGCTGTGTAAAAGCCCCCTGAGCAAGGCTGTAATTTGCAACAAGATCTCCTTCTGAATGTCTTTACTAATGAACTGGAAATGCAAAATACCTGGACCTCTATATGGCCAGCCACTCACTCCAACACAGAACAGAAAACAATCATAGTTCAGACTAGTCTTCCTACTTCTCCACCTTTGCTCCTGGGACCAAATCTTTTTTCCAAGACGCAGAATCCCATAGAGACAGCCCCAGTGACAGAGCAGAAAGTCTTTGTTCTCTAATCTCTAATATGAAGTAATTCTATAATATTAAGACTAATAGTATCTAATGCAACACAACTCCAACAGTCGTTGCCCAGTCTGATGACTTCTACTGACTTAAATATCAGCTGTATTATTCATGAGGCTTACTTACTCTACCACCATAAGAAACAAAACAACAAACCAATATGGCTTCAAAGATATGCCAGGGGAGATGCAAAAAGTCATAAACAGAATTTGAACTTAAAATACCAGGGAGCTCTAAATGTGCAAAATATAGACCATTTGAGGCAGTAACTCATTTGGTTCTTACGATTCAGCAATTCTGATGGCAGTAACTGGCAGTAGAATTACTGCACAATGTCATCCTTACGGAACATAGGGTACTCTCAAATTAAATTGGTACCACTTCTGTGCTGCCATTAAGATGACTTATTTGTTTCTGATTAATTAGGTTTCAGCTTCTTTCTTTTTGGCATTACATTTTCCTCCTGTTCAGTCTATCTGGACAGTCTAGGTCTGTGTTGGCACAAATCAGTCACTGTAATTCTGGATCAGAAATCTGTGGCTTTGATGAACCTGGCTTCTGGTTCCTGTCAATCTCTATTGCAGAGTATCACGAGACACACAGACTCACACGCACACATACAATGCGAAATCTCTGCAAAAGAGAAAAAAAAAAGGCAGCCGTGACAAGGTTGGCTTTTTTGGAACCACAGATAGGTGCCAACTAAAGGTCCTAGCAGCTTGTCTGCCAAAGCTTAAAAAGCTACGACAAACATTTGTCTCCTTGCTCATTTGAAGGCCTCATCATTGCTGGAGTGCTGGATTGCTGGAGGAAAAGGCTGGGGGGAGGACAGAGCTTCACCCATGTAAACTGTTGCTACGCCTCTGAAGCCAGTGGAGTTACTGGAGTTACAGATCAAGGATCCTGCCATCAGTATTTTTGGCAGACAAACTCAGCTGAGCTTGCATTGCTGCTAAATTGTCAGAGTCTGACACTGCTCTTACACAGCAAGAAAAAAACACTGATCAGGAATTAAAACTAATGGAGTTATAACAATTTAAGGGAGAGAAGAAGCTGATGTATTTTACATGGTTCCATGTGAAATTATGTAATGCTTGGAAATTGTGCTTTTTTTTTGGCAAACAATATATGGGGTCTCCAATGCGCAGATGGAAGAGCAGCTTATATTTAATAAAATAAAATTTGACATTCATGGCACATTATCATATACAGTCATACATTATGTATGATATAGACTTGGTATAGTTTACACACAGTCTAAACGTTTATCCTACAGATGGACAGGGAATTAGAGGGATAATAGTCTACATTATAAAAATGTTCCAAATGTGCACTTTTCCAACCACAAGTTAGTAGAAAATCAGTTAGAAGTAGAGGACAAACCATAACAATTTTGCAATTTCCATTTTCGTGCATTCCCACCAGCCTTTAGAAACAATCCCAGAAAATTAAGGTACTTCTAGACAAAATACAAGCCATGAACTTTTTTTAAAGTTCAGGAAGAACAAAAGGGACCTACTTACTAATAGTATTTTCCATCAACCCTCTGGCTTTTTACTCATCTTGGTAAAGAAACAAAAGAGGCTAGTCACCACTGACTGTTGTTCATTGTAGGTTTCATGAGAAAACATATACAGCAACTAAGACCAAACCACATACTGTTCCAAGCTACTGCCAGCATCTCAAATACCACTGCCCGCTTCAACCCTCATGCATACTTTCAACCAGTTTCTCCTGCAGAGTTTGAAGAATATGTACTTGAAATGTCTGTCAGTCAAGGCCAGGAAAGCTGGGCGATACCACACACTGCCCAAATACAAAGCTATATTAATAATTTCCCATAATAGTTTTTAACAAAAAACGAAAGTGTTTTTAAATAGAAGTTCTACTGTTAAAGTACCTTAATTTAATAGAGGCAGAAATACGTATCTTAATGCACAGAAGCAGAACACACCAGATTCTCTGGTTCTTTAAACCACATGTGTCTATTCTTGAGAATGTTAAAACCAAAATATATACCTATGAATTCTTTTAATTAAGCTGCTTATCTTAAACTTTTATTTATAGATATTAATTTTTATCTCTAGACATGTATTTTCTAGCAATGAACATTTTCATTCTAAAGTGCCACTTCTTGTGCAGAACTTTATAAAAATGTCAAATGAAGTAAACCTTTCCATCCAAGTTCTACCTAAACACTTTTCCTGTTTTAAAGTAGAAAACACTGTCACATTTTTAAACGTTTAAACAACTTTAAAGTGAATTTTGCTATCTTTCACACTATTCACAAACTCCTTCAAAAGCCATTTATAACTTTGAGTCTCTCTCAAATCATCCTTGTCATAGAATTACCCACTTTTAAGAACAGCTTTGAGCCTCATGTAGTTTCATTGAGAAATTACACATTTCTGGTTATGTCCAACGATTGTTTGAAACTGCAATTTTCAACAGTTCATTTGACATGTTGGATTGGATTGTATTGTTTACAAAAACGGAAACCTTGCCTTTATGGAAAGCATAAACCTTCAGTCACTTCAGGGAAAGTTTCTTTTGCCCAAACTTTACAATTTTTGAGAATAAAAAAGCACAGAGATAAAATTTGCTTTTAATGGCAGAAATCACCATTTCCTGTTTCTGGATTGTCTGTATTGTTTCCAGGTGCTTTGCTCAGTTCTCTAGGAACAACGCATAAGAAAAGTTTGTCATAAAGAGCAGCTCATGTACTATTCTGAAATAAGTTTGATTTACTGGGCACACAGCATAATTTATTAAGTCCTTCCAGTTGTTTGTATTCCTTTGTTTATGTGTTTGTTAACATTCATCTTTTACTTTATCTGCACATGATCTAAATAGTATATGCTCATTGTTAGCACATACTTAAAGCCTACTTAAAATTTCAGTAAAACACACATCAGAGCTTTGCACAGAGCTTGAAAAATGTGACTTGCCATTTACCTCAACTTTTTCAAGGCAGAGAACAACCGTCATGTTCTTTAACATGGCACAATAATTCTAGACGGAAAACAAGCTTTCAATGAGAAGCTACAGTTTCAGTGAGAAATGAGAAGTCCTAGAGAGAAACTTTTCTACTGAGGCAGACTACGGAATCAGTGATCAACAAGAGTTAGGCTAGAATCGGTTTCTCTTCTCATCTTAAGGTATACTATCTGGTCAGAGAAACACAGTGAAATTGCCCATCTCTGCTTAAGATGATTTTGCTTTGCATAGTAATATACCATTTTCATAAGACTAGAAAAGCCCTCTCATTACATAATGACTTCAAGACTAACAGGCATATTTTGTGGGATCTTACCAAAGGCAGCTCAATGGCTAAAAAGTTACTGAGAAACTTGCAAATACTTTTCAGGAAGAAAAACCATTGGCACCATAGCAACATCCTTCAACTGAATTTCTGAGGGAAAATCATTTTGTTCCTCCCATTTCTGCTCAGTAATAGTGAGTTAGCAGAGGACCAACCCATGAAAATCCAGTCCGAAACCAAGCCCTAACTGCCAGCAGTACCTGGCTCAGCAGTAGGCAACAAAATCAACAGCACTTTTAATTAAGAAGCCGAGAGGCTCTTTTCTTAATTTTAGCACCAGAAGGAAGTTTGAAATCATCTGCTCTGTTTCCTTGTGAAATATAAATCAGTTAGGCCCAAATGGAGTTTTTGTAAAAGCACTCAGTATTTTCGTCTAGTGATTTGAATTTGTCTAGCTAAAATGATGAGGTCAACACTGGACTTCATCTATGCAGAGGACAGGCAGTGCATAACTCAGCAGAGGACTCCTACATTAAACAGCCTACACTCACAGCATCAACAGCATGATACCAGGGCTTTCTTTCAAACTCATTTTTCCCACTGCCTGAACTTTTTTATCTAGTCTAGAAGTCTTGTGACAAAGCATTTAACTAAGGTAAGCATCATGTAATTAAATATGTCCTCCTTGTGGATTCAAATCTGCTTGCCTGACCTCTTCATTAAATGCAACTTATGACTTGCATTTCCTTGTGCTGTAGTTTCTCCTCTGCTGTGCACAACAGCCCCTTAGAACTTATTGCCCCACTACAAAGATACTTACAAACCCAAGACATGTCACTCCACCCCTGCCTCTGTAGAATAAAATGGATAGATTTGAGTTCTAAGTCTCTCCACCTTCAGCCTCTATATCCACTCCCCAATTCTTCCCTGAATTTTCTGCAGTTGGGGATAAAGCCCTTCTTGCCCACATTGCCTTACTTCAGGCTCACTTTGCATGCTATCAAAGTGTTTAGAGGGTCCTAGTGTAGCAATATCAGAATACCCTATATTTCCTCCATCAATAGTCTCCCTAAATCCCAGCCACAATGCCACTAAAATGAACTCAGTAATAAAAGAGACCAAGTTCCAGTATATTACAAGTCTTTAGCTGCAATATTCAAGGTAATAGCTCTCTCCATAATCATTTGTCATGCAATTTTAGACTCAAAGCTCAAAATTAATTACAAACATGAAACAAATCATGCTGTGAAAACATATATTATAAACAAATTATGCTCTCAAAATGGGTAACTTACAGCCTGGAAAAGTAATTGATAAACTTAAGTGCTCACAAATAATTGTAAAAATGACAGGTCAAGTGATCACTGAGTGACCAACATATAAAACTAACCAGCACAAGACATAAAACATATAAACTGGGATTGCCACTCACTTTATCACAAACTGTAAATAAACCATATGGGCTTCGGTTTGGGTTTTTTTGAGTTTCAGTGCTGATGTTCCTGGACAGCATTTCTAAACCAGAACCCTTTATCAGTTAAAAACCATTCTCAATCTTCAGCTTGATCCATTGACTCTGACATAGGATTAACATTTTTGTTAAGGCTGTAACAAGATCCTGCTTCATTCTAATCCCAAACTCTTATGTGCTCAACATTTTGTCATCAAGCCTCTGTATGACTGGCTATCTTGAGAGTTTAATAGGATTTAGCCTCCTGTACCTTCCAGACCAGGCTTCACAACAACGACATTGAATCAACAATCGCATCATAGAATTTTATCTACCTTACAAAGCTCCAACTATCTATCACAAAGTTACTGGCTCTCTGAGATATGATCTGCTTCCCTGTGGACACTAATTTCAGGTTACACTTAGTTGTCCTACGACACTGTTTGGAAGAATCCAGGATCAGCTGATTGCTAGCTTTGCTCCCAGCTGCTCTGGCTGAGGGACAACAGCATTCTCCAGCTGTTTATTACTGACCATCCTCTAGAAACTCCAGCCACCTCCCCACAGCTCTGTTGGTAAGAGCACTTCCTTATCGACTTCAGGCCAAGTCAACAATTACTGCAGTGATGCTGGTGCATCCCTCCTCTGATGATCAACAGAAAGCACCTAAGACAGACATGACTTCAGACGCAAGAAGATCACAGCCTAAATCCAGAAGACGACATCTTCTTCCCATAACCTTCTTCTGTGGTTATTGTTGCAATACCTCTGAATTGATTTTCCTTGAATTGACCCCTGAACTTCCCAATTTCCTTACTAGGATGTGCATTCAAAGTCATTCCCCCCACTCCTGAGGAGCAGTAGTGGTTTTCCCAAATTTTAATGCAATTTTCAAAGCAAATTAATCAAGAACGTAACAATATCTAATAGCTATTGTCTATTGTCTACTATTTGGCCAAATATTATCTAACAGATACTGTACAAGAAAAATGCTCACTTATTCAAGCAAGCACAGCATAGCAGCTGCCTTTAACTACACCAAATATGCACTTATATACTGTCAGTCCTGTCAAAATAACAACCGTCTTGCATTCAGTGTCAGCTGATACCGAAAGACTTGCGTAGCACAGCTTATTGTTCATGATGTTAACTCCATAGTACTTAATAAAACCCACAGAGAAATAATGCAATTGAAACCAGGCCGAGTAAGACATTAATACTGTGCATTTTAATCAAAGTGAGAGATATAATTATTATCTCTATGTAACTAGAAAAGCTGAAAGGTTCTAATGGGAAAAAATAAAACCATCTGTTTACTCTAAATCATTAAATGAGTGCTTTAGGACAATGTCATCCCCCTAAAGCCTAAAACAATTTGGGCCTTAAGCAGAGATGCAAATTGATTAAATCCAAGCATATTTTGCCACAAATGGCTGAATCAAAATATCATTGAACAAATCGTAATTTCTGCCACACATCTCAAAGACAAGCAGAAGATGTTTTCCAATTCCTGAATTTGCAGACACAAACATGATTAGTGCCTTTCTTCTAATCCAGGTTTAAAAAAAAAAAAAAAAAAAGCCACTGTATTCTTTATTTTAGGAAGCCCGAACCCCAACTCATGTACCTACATCCCAGTCCAGGAAAATGAGGCTGAACATCCATTGTCTGCACTCCTATAGTGCTAAGGAAGTCCAGTCTCTGTGCCTTGCAGCTCTGCTCACTATACTTTTAACAGTTGTTATCAAGCCCTTGGGGGCTGACAGTTCACAAGGTGTTTTAACGTGGCTATTAAAACAGTGCTTTCCCTTGCCTTCAAGACAGTATTTTAGTTGCCGGACATCAGTAGCACTGACCAGACCTGGTTTGCCTCCTCCTCCTCCCTTGCAATGTTTTTCCCAGTGGTATATGCTTAAGCTCCAGGCCCACAAGGGTGTGTAGTTCCTGACACAACTGGAGTCACTCAACAGGATCTGCCTAAACTTACTGACAAGAAGCTAGGAGGAGAACAGTACTGGTTATGATTTCCTTTCCTCAGGCATTTAGATATTGACTCTAGGCAGCCCAGCTATGAATGTAGATTAAGCTTATTTTTCCAAATTCATAAAAGAATATTTTGTTTACACATACCTTGAGGAAAAGAAGATGTTGCTTGCCTCCCCCAAACATGCATACATCCAGTGCATCAGTCTCTTCAACACTGTCCTAACAAGGACTCTGCAACAATACCCTGCTCCTGTGGGTGACAGGGTAAAACACAACCCCCAGTTCACAGGTAGTTGTTGGGCTACACATTTCCCACATGAAAAAAGTTTTCTCCAGTTGTGTTTTCCACAGGTTTAGAGATAGCCAATGCACAGATAGACAATGCAGGTCTAGAACATACAGATATCGAGGCTCAGCATGTAGAGGTTTAGTATATGTACCTATTGTGACAGGCACGTGTTGACAAGCACCCAAACATTACCATCTTACTAATGGTAACATCTGAGTACCTGCATCCTCTCATTTAAATCTAGGCTTGGTTCACTCTAAATGAGAAGTATTTTTTCATCCTGGATTAGTATTTCTGCTGAACTTGAAAGAGGAACCTCACTTCATCCAATGAAGATCTGCTGGAATACAGCATGGATACAAGCAGCTTCAAAGAGATATCTCAAGTTTCATCACTAACAGAAGTGATGTAGATTTCCAGTTTAAGTGATATGCCATGAAAACAATTATCAAGACACAGCCTTATAATTACACTACAGGACTTAAATTTCATTCCCAATCTGCCCTTTGTGACCAAATTCCCCTGTCTCGTTTCCTCACCTGTAGAGAAAAAGGTAAGACTTACCTCCCTACCTCTTCTACCCATCTTGTCCAGGTAAACAACTATGTATTTTGGTTGGGGGTTTTTATTCAGTTTCAGCCGAGAGAAGCCCTTATTGTTGTTTTGCCTTCACAGGTTATTAAGTGTGTAAGCAGAGATACCTATAATGAAAAGCTTTTAAACTATAGAAGCATGATCTGTGAAGAGCTGGAAAGGAATCTGAGCAAAACAAGTCAAGTGACTCACCTCAGAGAAGACAGCAGGCCAGCTAGGAATGCAGTGCAGATCCCGCAGTGTTAGGTCAAATGCTGTCTAACACTCCACAGCTGCCTTTTTGAGGAACTTCTTGGAATCTTAGTGTTTTTCTGAAACAAGTAACAACAATATAAAAGTTAACACAGGTTTTTAAATTCCAGAACGTTCCCTCCTACGATTCCTCTTGAGTAGCACTCAAAACCTACAAAGTAACACTTGAGTTGTGGTGACTGAAATACACAAACCTATTTTTCTCCATTGCTAGCATTGATGGATTTTTCTCTCTATCTCCTACTAGCTATGCACACCTATTTTAGTTACATTTGACGTATACTTAGTGTAGCATTCATTATGAACTAAAAGCTTAAATGGGTTTGTCTTTACTCTGAAGGGCTTACAACTCAAAGACAAACAACGGAATAAATGCTGTGAGGAAATAAACATATACAATACATCCAGACGAAGTTTCTACCACCATATCATATTAGGAATTAAGTGAAGCATAACATGCAGCTGGGTCCAGTTGCAGAACATAGCCCTGTTGTTCACGTACTGGGACTACACAGACTGCTCACATGAGCAACATCTCCTACCAACGAGTGGAACCCTAGTGACTTACACCAGTCACCCTACTGACGTAGTCAGTGTTACAGTCCTCCAATGAACAACCCTTGAAGGGAACTGGGAAGGCAAAACAGGGAAGCAGGAACATGGCTGGAAGCAGAGAGGGACTCTGACTAGCCCATGACAGGCTTCCTCACATATATTCCAGCAGTATTACACCATTTCATACTAGCAAAGGATCAGAACCAGTATCTATCACACTATATCAGTTTTAGATGTCTTTTAGACCTGAAGACTTTGCCATGACCCAAACGACCTTAAGAAAATAAAGTATCCAGTTCAGATGGCAATGTAAGCCCTCACACATTACTTCTTCTCAAGACAGGAGAGGATCAGCCCCCGCCGGACAGAACAGACCTTAAACACAGTCATTTGAACTGCTTTTCCCTGGCTGCCAGAAGGCACAAATCTGGTTGTGAAGCACAAGGTTGTGCAGCTGGACTTCTTTTTCCCCTCCCCCTTCCGAACAGGAAGGCTCCTGACTTACAGGAGACCAGACCTTACTCCTTAGTCTTTTCCCACCTCATTCACCTGACAACCTCCTCCACAACAGACATCTTATCAGACGTGACTGATTGCTGTAATCTGTACTCTGGGCAGCCATTAAGCAAATTACCTGAATCATTGCAAGGATTAGTCTCATTAACACATGATTAGCATCAAATTAAAATAATGAGTGTTTAACTTCTGATGTCTTCCAGTTGTTTGAACAGCTTGATCAGCCACACCAGGCTGGCAGGGAGGTGGTGGGTGTCAAAGAGTCAGTGAGAAAAAAATAAAAATAAATAAAAAGGTAGGCTGTACCACACAAGACAGACTGCAGCTGACTTGCAGAACAAAGCACAGTCGTTCTCAGAGAAAGCTCTGTGCAAAGTTCACTAGCAAAGGGCAGAAGCAACTGGCCAACCCCAAACCTACGCTCTGTTTAGCATGTAACACTGCCTCCGCTCTTCGGGAGCAAGGGTTCACATGCCAATAGTGGCATTACCTGCCTCTCCACCCACAGCTGTAACTTTCTTGAGGCAGTTACAGTGACAGCTAGACATATTAAACAGTAGGGGAGCCAATGCCCATGATTTCAACACAGCCACTAAAAATGACAGGCTGAGGTGAGTTGATACCTTCATTCTTTGTTGCCTCCTGGCTGCTGACATGCTTTTTCTTTTCAAAGTAAACCCAAAGCAGGCCCCAAGTTCAGCCAAGCTTGTAGTTGGAGCAGCCCTCACGCTTCCTGCCACCTACGGACTTTTTCCTAGCCACACTCCGAGTTACCCTCCGATCAGCTGTGGTAGCAGTAGTTTGTCACGCTGGGCCTTCGGCAGGAGGAGGGCAGGCAGCCTCCAGCTCTCCCTGGGGTTCAGCTGAATGCTGGTAGCCACATGCTGCTGTTCTGTGCCCCACAACTCAGGAGCAAGGCACCTCTGCAGACCTCAGATCACCTCCTTCAAGGACCAGCATGTGCAGCACAGACTGATGTTACTCAGTAGTGCTGAGAAGCCTCTGAACCTACCTCCTCCCTGGCAGCTCATTTCCACTTCTTCCTGCCTTGCAAAGCCCTCCTACAATTGGGTAACGGTCCCTAACATAGTAGAGCTTTATCTATGTCTCAGCCTCACACAGCTGCAAATGTTCATAACTGGGGGGTTAAAAAAGCTTCATCTCCATTAGAGCTCTAGTGCAAAATAAAAATGTTTTCAAGAAAAATTTATGAGTGTCACTGCTTACTGCACATCGGTTCAATTCGCAGAACAGTTTTGGTACACTAGCAACATTTTGGAGGGAACTAACCCAAAACCTCTGTTCTGTGTGCACGCTAAATGCAATCCAACTCATACAGGGGGAAAAAATTAAAATAAGAGCAGCTTTGAGTGGTGACTGGTTTTTCAGAAGCACCGAAGCAACCTGAGGTGAGAACCCTCTATCCAGGGGCCTGGACTAAGGGAAGCCATGAGCAGAACCCAGCAGCACACAGTGTCCACGTAAAGGCCTCTGTACCAGCTGCTCTCATCTGCCCCCACCTGCACCAAATCCCTTGCTAATAGAGGGACAATTGAATTAAACAGCCCACTGCTTAATCACAGCCTGTTTACGTTATGTTCCTTTCTTTCATGATTAAAAATGGACCTGGGGGTGGGGGAATCAAACCTGTCTCAACTGTAGCAAAGAACTATGTGAGCAATTTCAGTCACTGTTTCTATCTATGGAGGCTGAACAGCCATTTTTTTGCTGTTTGTTCATTCTCTTCAATTGCTCAAACTACCAATCTGCCTGGACACTGTATTAGTTATGCAGCAGCTTGCTACCACTGCCTGGAGCACTGCCCTCAGAAAGCCCACCTGCTTGGGTGCAACAAGCAGCAGACATCACGAAACCACTCCTCCTCTCTGTCAGTTGAGATGGGCTGCGAAAATCATCTTTCACTGCTTGGTATTTTCAAGGTGATGTGCCAGATTGCCCAGAAAGTGCCCTTCTTCCTGTAGTAGTTTCACATTAATAAATGTTTTCAAGAAGCATAACACTTGTTTTAAGCATTCAGTGCTTAGCATATCAGTACTCAACTCCCCGATTCAGATTATTTTTCCTGCACTAAATCCTGAGCCCATATGTTCAATGTCACCACTATCACTGGGAAGGTCCTCCCTCCTGCAAGCCCATGAAGTCCCCAAGTCTTTCTCTTCTCGGTGCGCAGAAACAATTTTCCATATCCCATGGTCACACAGGAGGAATCAGATTGCCACTCCTCTTCAGCCCATGTACACAGTCCTCGGCATTCAGCAAAAAACAATTTGTCTCATTTTAGTCTCATTTGTCTCACATTTGCTAGTAGCCATGGTTAATAATTGTAGTAGTAGCTATAGTTACTGCACATATGGAGAAATGTGGTCAAAATGACCTTAATTAGCAATAGGATAGACTTAGATCTCCAAACCCTAGAAAACAGGTAGAATGTCCTGGACCATAAAGAGAAAGTTTGGGATTGTGTTGAGGATGAGTTATTTGACAACCTAGCAAAGTGACTATTTGACTACTTAACTTGTCAATAAAACTAACTTTTGAGTGTCCTGAAAGTGAACTATCTTCATTATAATACTAAAAACCACACCCACAGGTCAAAAAGACCCCTGCCCAGGTTAAGACCCTTCCCCTGAGCATACATAGTAGCAGAAGTACTATGTAAGCCATATTATAATTGTATGTTAATCACTAACCAATCAGTATCTAATAGGTGTGTTTGGAAAAGTACTAACCTCTGATTTTTGTGTATAAAAGATGCATGAAAATCTGCTGGTGTGCTTGATTTGTGGAAAAGTCCACCAAGCACCCAGGACTAAATAAATACAGTATCTCTCCTGAGCATGTTAAGATTGGTTTATTGTACGCCAGGCACAAATCTGCTTTTTGGATAACAGTGTTGAGGTTTGTCTCCAGAAGGCGCTAACAAAATTTTGAACAGCAATTAGTTGTCATGCATTAGCTACTGCGTTATGAACTGGGAATACACAACTTCTATTTTTTTCCTACTCTTTCAAACCATGTTTTCCTCCTCTGGACAATGGAAACAGTGGCACAAATTCTGTGTGTTACACTTGCAACCAACACCTTTTTTCCAGAATAGCTATGTTGGTCAGGATTTGCTAAACCAGCAGAAGTCTCAGTATATACATACCGTAAATCCAGATGCTTTCTTACCTCACAAGAAAGCCTCTGGTCGACACCTCCTTCTCAAACCTGCTCTACAGTCCAAAGAGAAAGTGAAGCACTTCCATTTAATTGCTTATTTTGGCAACACTTGCAAGCTTTCAGATTTTCACCAATGCCAGCTCACAACTCTCAGGCAAAGCCCACTGGTGCAATCTATCCATGACTTTACCAGCAGGGAATGATTTACTCTGTCAAATTCTATCTATAAGTGAAAACTGCACAACTGAGCCCGTGACGGCTTCACAATTCAAATATGCATTTACTGTCCCACAAGCAAAGAATACTCTGGATTCCTCTTGGTCAACATTTACATTCTATAGGTTTATAGCTACTGATGCCAAACTCAAAAGACATCAGGACTTTTTTGCCATTTGACAGTGGGACTTCGCTTGTGAACTTGAGAGACTAAGTTTGAATGACACCCACTGGTTTAGTGTAATTTATTTTTTTTAAACCCAAGGCTTTTGCCATTACTTTTACTGAGAGGAAGAAGAAAAAGGGGCTGTTGGGTATTTTCAAGAAACTTATGATCCATTTCAGTTACATCTTGTGCATAAAATTTGACAGGTCAAAAGGGTGAGTGATTTATGAAAAACTCAAAATCAAATTAAGGTACACTCTGAACGTTTTAAAACATAAGATTCACTGTTCTAAGGATTTTATCCACGCTTCTATTTCCATTTTTGAGTCATCTCCAATGCTAAAAGAAGGCAAAGCCAAAATCACATCACCATGAATAATCCTGGAAAGCATTTTGCTTCAAAACCTCTCCTTTTTGAGCTGGTATCTTGTTAACAGATCACCTCTTTTTCTGATTTTTTTTTACCTACAATCAACTACTTTTTCTCCCTGCAGCTGGTGTGTTGTTGAGACTGAAGCAAAGTCTCTCAAAAGTCTCAATTCTTTCTAACCTGCTGCAGCTTATTTGGCTTTATTTGCATATGTATTTAACAAGTTTTTGGCTGTCTCTGATTCTCCTGTATGTCTGCAGAGCTGAAATCAAAGCCTTGCTTTTCCCTGCCTTACAAAACTACAGTTGACTTCTTCAGAGGCTCCCTGGGCTGCTTCCAGTTCAGTTCATTCACCATGTCAATGACAGGCATCTTCCCCTACCTCTGAAGGTGGTGTGAGATCTGAATATGCAGGATCTGGACCTAAATGCACACTCAAACATTTCTCTCTCAACGAAGGAATTGACAGAACATGTGCAGCAGCCAATGTTTAAGCCTCAACATCTTGGTTATTTATTCTTTGAAATGCCACAAACCATAAGTACGTATTATAGACAAATCACTTGTCAAAGCTCTTTCTTAATTTAATTAAAGCCATTTTTTATTCAAAGAAGTGCAAAGAAGCAACTTAAACAGATAACATTTTTCACACTTGCATAAAATGAAAATAGCCAAACTAAATTTTGGCAAAGTATATAACAACAAAAGATCCAAGCAAAGACTATATATGTGCCAACTTTCATCTCTGCTAAGACGTTAGCAATGAGTTACACAGACAAAGTCTCCTAGTTAAATTTCTTATGGACTCCTGACCCTTCACATGCTACAAACACACCAGTGATGTAGCTGTGGCCCTGTAGTCCTCTCCAACAACCACACTGGAGTTGGTCTGTGTTACTCCACATTAGTGTGACTTCCTGTGAATCACCAACAGATCAAGCAGCAAAATGCTGCTTGAGTTAAAAATACTGTACCCCAGAAGCATCCTCCACTTTTCCAGTGTGGCAAAAGCATATGTCAAGCATCTGTAAGCACCACGAGGAACATGCTGCCCTCCCAGTGTTAGTAGGCAGACTGTGTACAAGTTTTTCTGCAGACATGAATCATTAATTTGTGAGGGAACCCTGACATAGCCACTAAAGCACCACTCGGCACAGATCAAGAACAGAATCACTAGTTGAATGAAGATAGACCATATCATCTTAGAGTTAAGTTACAAGGTGCTAATTCACAAAAGGTTTTCCTTTTGCAGTGTAAATAGATTTGTGACTTCTATGTGCTTTAGTAAATCTGTAGTCAAATCTCATGCATAATAACAAAGGTCTAGGTTCAACAGTGTACAAACTGATCAGGTATCCTGAAAAAGTCTTGGAAACATTTTTTCGTTATGGCCTTAGTCAAAGACTCCTAAAAACCACACTCAAGTGGCCTTTTTTAGAAATGTTGTGTTCAGCCCTCCTCCCAGACTCTGTAGCCTGTAATATGAAACAATACTTGATCAACAGGGTTATGGGGTAGTCATTTGCATCTATGCAGATTATAGCCAGTCTCTGGACTCTTATTTCACAGCTGTGCCCCATCAGGACAAAAGAATCATCCAAACCCAGGTGACACCGCAGGCCAATCCTGAAAAGAAACACCTTAAAGCTGAGCAAAGCGAATTTGGGATCAATAATACCAAGGCAAAGGGTTTTGCTCTAACTGAAGTTCACAGAAATTGACTGGGAGATAAAGGGACAGAAGAATTCCTTTCCCATTTTTGTCAATTAAAAAACCACAACTCAAGCCTAGAGGCACTGTAAGGGAATTCTGCAGACCGGGTCACACCCACCACCCAGCTAGACTACTTTTTTTATATCAACAGTTCCCAACATGAATGATTTAATGCACATTAGTAGCCATCGTTACTGTCCAGAGTAAAAAAGCCTTCTAATTCCTTTGGTTTTGTTCACACCTGCTGTAGTAAATAGAAAATCATTTATCAATTTACCTTCAAAGTTAAAGTTTTCTGTTGTGCAATCCCTTACAGCGTTCAGAAATTTCATAATTTAAGCGATACATTCAGACTCCATCTGCTGCATATTATTGACCATATTATGTAAACTACGTTTTCGCAATTCACACTTGCTTGATTCTGCAGTACCTGTGGGTGCCAAACATATGTTTCCTATTCTACTTGCCTCTCCTGGGCCATATGCAATCCACTCAAACCATCAGCTTTCTTATATATGCAACTTGCCGCTTGGTAGGCTTTTTTAACATATAAATCATATCAACTATGCCAAACACTGTGATTGTAAACCAATTGTGCAGAAGACTTTGTGGTATTCAATCAGCTTTTCTGAGATCATGAACGTGTGATCACAAGAGCTATAGGTGCCAGGCAGCAAGGTGGGCTACTGCTTGCAATGTGTCCCCCCACTTACTCCAGGCCTCAAGTCACTAAGCACTAAAGGAAACCCAGCAGGTCCAATGGCTCAGAAGGCAGCACAAGCCGTCACCCCGTAACCATGCACTCGGCCTTCTGGACTGCCCTGTGTCCCTTCACCCCATTCAATAAAGAAGCCAAACTGAAAACTCAGCATGCCAAAAACCCAACAGGACTTGAAGAATCTGGTTTTCAGAAATGAGATATTGCTCTGTTGCTAGGCAAAATGTAAGGGTTTTTTTCTCATCTTTTGGGAGAAGCCTCTGCTCTCTTCTTGAGGGGCAGAGCTGAATTTCATATTGTCACTAATGCAAAATTAGAATGACAGCATACAGACCTGCTTCTTATTCCAAGGCATGTCTCCAGCCTGTTCCCTTTTGGAAATAACACCATGTACTCACAAAGTATTTCACAAGGAAAAAAAAAACATCACCCCACTGCTGCAGGAGGATGATGTCAGGGGCTCTGCTTTTGTTTTTTACAGTTTGCACTGGAGGAAGGAACAAAAAGATGGAAACTTCAGCAGATTCCATGTGCAAAGCAAACAGCTTTAAGCGAACAAAAAAATGGGTCCAGTCCATTCACAGAAGAAGGGAACGGCTGTCTAGAAGCCCATCAATTTGTTGGTCTTCCACTCATATATCTGTCATTTTTAAGAGTGTTGAACATACACTGGGATATGTTGCTCTTTTGTTCAAAACTCTTGACTGATATATTTTATAGCAGAGCAGGAGTTCAAACACTTGAATGCATCAACGGGAATTTTCCAATAGTGCCAAAGCTTCAGATAACATATATCTGTCCCCAGTCTGCAAAAGAGGGTACAGCATTGCCATTTATAACAGAAGGTATCAAATGCCCTGTAAAGGGTGATTTCAAATTGACATCACCCTCCAAAATCAGCCTTCTACATCTGTGGTAGGAGTAAGACATTTGCTTTGTCCCTGCTGCTGTCAACCTACTGTAATGCTGCTGTTCCAGTTACAAAGCATAGCAGGGACCATGTGTCCATTTTTAACCTATAGATGAGAGTGAGTGATCTGCCACATCACTGAAAAGCTGGTGTTCTCCACTGTCATCTTTGTTTACAGGAGAGAACTATAGGGGCAGACTTGTAGTTTGTTTCCTCTCCTGCTTACGAATCCTTGATTCCTACAGAACTCCTCTCCCAACCATAAATACCAGGCCTGCAGCTTCTCACCATCTCACCACGCCATCTCTCTATGTAGGGGCTGCTTGTCCCAAAACCTGAAGTGTAGAGCCATCAGTTGTTCACCTGTTGTGGGAATGAATGAATGATTACACCCAGCACATCCTCCTTCCCTAGCCACAAACTCCTCATCTTTCCCCTCCATCTTCTCCTGAAAAGGATGGCAACAATGGTGAATAGGCACCTAGGTTACTCCCTGGGACTACCTGTTACAGCTTTTGCCTTCCACCCACAAAGGAAGAAAATGTTGCTTGAAAACAGGCAAAAGGATGATGCTACACCAAGGAATGGCGTTCCTCAGGTTGTAAGCACTGTAGGAACATTTGTCCAGACTGACTTTCTGGCAAAACCAAGTGATATTAAAAAGGTGTCGCATTAGACCACTTGATGAGCTCATCAACTTCAGAGTAAGGTATTCGCCCAAAGGCTGCCACACACTAACATCTGTATTATCTAAGAATACGAGCTGCGCCCCATGACAGGTTACAATCCAAAAGCACTCTTTTCAGTCTTTTTATCCAATTGCTTCCAGCTTGCTTTGAAGCAGTAGCAATTTACTACTGCCTGATATTAAGCAAATTACGACATCCCAGAAGTCTAGTGCATCTGTGCTAGCTAACACATAAATAGAGATAGGAACACTGGCTTCCCAGTAAGAACAAATGATTTCTCCTTAATTTCTGCTCACCTGGCTTAAGGTGCAGGGAACCAATGAAGAGGAAAGGGTGGGTTTACTGCACAGTTCTAGTTACAATCTTAGTAATTAAACAGATAACTCAGTCTAAGTATTTGCAATTTCCTAAAACAGCGTTTGTTAGTGATGCATCTGGATCTCAATAACCATTACCTTCTGCTACCTACAGGTAGAGATAATTATCCACGAGTAAACGATTACCTATGCTATAAATTACCTACAAAAATTTGGGCTGGGTTTTTGCCAATCACCATTCCAATTAATTAACCAAAATTGACTAGCTGGCTTTAGACCAAGTATTTCCTCATCAGTATTCAATGCCAGTGCCTACAAGATGAAGGAAATAAACCAGAGAGGAGAGACAGAAAGAAATCCTACAAAGGTTAGCAAGAGATTAAAGCAACAGAGAGACAAGAACAAATGGTTTCTAAATGTCTGTGATGAACACTTTCTTTTTTTGCATGTGACACTGCCCACAGGCAGGGCTGTGTATGGTCTGTGGACAGATCATCACCAGCAGCACACACAGCGCCATTTCCAGCAAGGAAGGGAGTCACGGACGTCAGTGGGAACCGGAAAGCTCAGAGCCCTCAAGTTTTCCTCCATATCGAGGCTTTGGGCAGATTTCCAAGAGCTGTTACAGCAAGTAGGGGACACAGTTGCACTTGGATTATAACGGCTGGGGGAGGAGTAATCACCACACTTGAGCAAGATGCTTCCAAAGGAACTCCTGATTTCTCAGGTCCTCCATTTGAAAGGATCTAGTCAGACCCTCATGAAACCTTTCATTTTCAATAGTCAAGGTGACAGAAAAATTTCACACAACTGTAAATGAGGCTTTAAACACCCAATGCTACACATCTGCAGAACAGCAATTTACACATGCATTCTATTTTTGTGACAGTACGCACTGAATATTAAACAAATTCCTGTCATTCCCAGCTGAATGATCACTGCATGCCATCACATGCAGAAACTTTTTAGATGTCCATGTGCTCCATGAACATTCATAATGGCTGAAGTTGCAATTACAAACAGTGAAATTAACTCTTTGAACAGGCACCACCAGGATACCCAATAGCTGCTTCCAACAGAAAACCGCACAGGCAAATGAGCCATCAACCCTAAGCATGCTACAATTCATAGCACGTTTCCCACTGAATAAGAGTTTTGTATCGGCACTCATTAAACCCACTCTGATGTACAACTGGTTCCATATAGAAGCAAGCATATGCTGTAGTGCAAATAGAAGTTTCAGACAAATCTTTACATTTAAACCAAGCTAAGCTGGATCGAGTGTGTGTTTCCACGCAACCAGCTATTCATTCTGTACCTTTTCTGAAGGATAGGACTCGTGATATAAATTTGAGAATAAACCAAAAGCTCTGGTCCCAGCTCACTCCACTTTGCCTAAGAACACTTGTTCTGTTTCCTACAGAAGCCAATGAACTATTTCATGTGATTCAGTGCTGCCCACTCGACTAAAGTTAGTGCACGCTGGAGAGGGAAGACCTCCAGTTACTGAAGGAGAACCAGGTGCACACACAGCTTGCAAAGTGTTATGCTGTAAGATTCTACATTTTACCATTTGGGGTCTGACATTTCAGCCCATTCGGGGTCTGCTATTTCAGCCTTACAGCTACAGGCATTTTAAGAGAGTGTTGATTTTTGGGCAGAGTATCGACTGTTTACTAATACAGGACTCATATGTATTTTGTACTACAGCCTTTAAACATTATCAAAGGCTACGTGTACAGGAGTGTCATCACCCCAGTAATGCTGTCCAGAAAGAGAACACTTTAAGAGTGCAGAATTGAAGTCAGAAATCTGAGCTATTTCTTCTCAACTCAGAACAACTCTTCTCCTCTGTCATAAATAGAAATGTGCAGTTAGTTGAAATGGGACTGGAATATTTATTTGGTAGTGATTTTTAGTACTAGTTCTTGAAGGAGTAAGGCACCTCATACACTCTAAGAAAGATATAAAGCTGTAAATGCTGACAAAACCAGTGATTAGCAGTCATTCTAGACTGTTCTGGAGAACTCATCAGGGAACTTATTTCGAACCAAACAATCTGCAGAGAAAATCACTAATAAGGATAATCTAGTGCCTTCCACATCACCTCAAAAATCATTTTCAAGATTCTTCTCTCATGTCACCTCCAGTTATTGATTTATTAAAAAGCAACAAGATATTTCACTGCATAAAGTAAGGTTTTTATTTATTTATGCAGGCCTGTCAGTGTCGATAAAATACTGTGGATGCTAGATATTACTTGCACTCCATATAATTAAGTGAAAGGCCAGACCTTTGTGGAAGTGCTCAACAGAATTCTGATCCTGACAAGGCAGAAAAGGTGAAGGGAGAGGCAGGAAGGTGCTCCCAAGGGCAGCAGAGCCTGGTTCCCCTGCTACTAACTTGGAACAGCTCCCACAGCTCCCCAAAGCTTCATGGTATTTCAGGTCAGGGTCCATCTCCAGGGGTGCCAGACAAAAGATGCAAGGGGAAAAACCACCACTAACCAACAGCTTGCCAAGGTCAAAGAAGAAAAACCAAAACCCAACTAACAAAAAAACCAACCAACACAAAGAGCAGAGTCAAATGTTTCCACTAAACTCGCCAATCTACTAATCAGGCTTCAACGAAACAGATGCATGTGCGAAACCTTTCCCAATGGGCTGTACACACTGCATAGCTCTACATCAAAGCAGAAGGCACTAGTGTCTGGAAAAAAAATCTCCCCCATTTTGAACTGTATTTATGTACCTGTTACAATGAAGACATTATTCCTGCTTCTCCTGGGTTATTCTCATTTAAAGTTCATTCAAATATTTGTTAATGAACAGTAAATCTTTAGACTACTTAGAATTGCTCTGTTTAATAAACTGTGTGCGTTTCATCAACATTATTCAAAACTCAAACTCATTTATGAAAAAATCCACATCAGCCTGAGAGAAAAACGTATTCAACTCCTAAGAAGGTCTTGGCAGCATAGCACTGGCTCAGACTGACTGAAACATTTAGGACCATAAGCAGAGTCAGATTTTCAAGAGCTTCACTTTAGAATCTTAAAACGAAACACATAGATTTCTGAAAACACTCTAGACTAAAATCATAACGTAGGCACTTTAGGTGCCTGAAGTGCTATAGGGATGCTAGATTCCAAGCCCTTTTGAGGTGTATCTAGGTGGTACAAGGTGTTTAGAGGTAGAAGACTGAAGGCAACTTAAGCCCTTGCAGATTTTGCTGAGGAATGAGTCCAGACAAAATGATTTTCCACAGGATTACAGCATGTGTACACCACAAGTCCCTCTTTACCACCTGAAGACTTGATCTTTGCTCATGCTTCGTGCTGTCACTTCTGCTTGTGTAAGGGTATGTGGAATCTCATATCTGGGCCATGTTTCAAACTCACTTGGCTGCAATAGTATTCCTGGCTAGCTAGAGTACTGTGCCAAATCAGGGACACTCTGAAGAAAAGAGTAGATTACAGGCCAGGTGAAATATAAAAAATAAAAAATCAGGGAACAACTACGTCTATCTGGCAGGTTTTGGAATAACTGAGACATGAAAGACATCTCTGTTTAGCAGACTGTCACTTGACAATTCTGAAAGGGTCACACTGAACTCTAGAGACCATCCTGTGATGTTGCTGAGGTTAGCTCGTGTTGGTAACCCCATACTTGCCTCCTGCCAATGATAGAGAACTCTTTTTGATAAACAAAGTAGATTAATCCAAATTAAAAAGCCTAGCACATTTAAGAAAATGAAGAGGAAAAAAGCATTCTCCTAAAGGTCAGAGTGCTCTCTAGCAGTCCGTTTTAAACTGGTAGTCTGGATTTTACACTTCCAAAACTATCTCTTTTCAAACAATAAAACCAGAATAAATTGTTTCCATCAGTTGGATTTGATTTTTTTCCCAAAAACCCCTGCAATAACAGGTGCTTTGGAAACTGCAGCTTTGGTCTATTTTAGTATATAAAAAACTTCACCAAATCCCCCTTTTGATCCATCATGTTACCAGTGCAGCAGAATAAACAGCCTGGTTCCCACCCCACAACGTCACATCACAGTGCCTGCTGTGACAGGGCTCAGGATCTCTGAATGCTACAATCCTTAAAGTGCTTGGACTTCCTCCAGAAAAAAACACAAACCAAAACAAACCCTAGAACATGAAGGAAAAGCTGCAGCTGAGGGTCCTTCCCGCCTTGAGAAACTCTCCAAGACCCTTGACACTGCCAGATCAGTTGGGTAGAGTCTGGCTGAAGTCACACAGGGATATGCCCAGATACAGTGTCATCACATGTATCCTGCTGCCTCCTCGGGACCCACCTCCACATTTCCCTAACTTTATTCTTTCTTTATTCTCAAGGTCATTTCTTGTTTATTTAATCATCCATTGTTCTTGCAGCCTGATAGTTCTCTTAATCCCCGGGCTGCTTTCTTAACTTTAAATTAGTTTCCAGGAAAGCAAGGCTTGTACCCCACAGGAGAAAAAGCATTGTTTTTAACACACTTGTAACTAACGCTGCTGGTCCTTGGGGAGGTTCAAAGGACCTCAAAGGCAATAGTTCTCTGCCCAGGAGCAAAGAAGCCATTACAGCTTGTACTAGAAGATTTAATAGGTGTCATAATTTATCATGTAAACCGAAAAGTGTTTCTTAATTAAGTGCGTACGTTAATGAATTTTTTAATTTGATCCCTGTAAGTACCTTGCTATACTAATTGCAATATTCTACACATTAGTCATCCGCTGTTGCCCTTGGCTATTTTCTACCCTGAGAGGGAGAGATAGAGCTTTTCAGTTAAAGTTCATTTAACTCTTTCCACCCAACAAATTAAATTTCCTGTTACTCACACTGGAGAGTGACAGTTGCATTTCAGTCTTAGAGACCTTAAGGACAGCATTTTGCACACACATCAGCTTGGGTCTTGGCACGGTCTCCCATGTAGAGGGAAAGTCACACAACAGATCCACAGAGGAAAAGCATCACCTGCACTGCAGAAGACTAGGAGTTTGCTCCTGGCAGTGGAAATAGATGCAGTACAGGAAGATGATGAACAATGGACACTTCCTAGAGAGGTTTCAAATGCAGTGATTGGGGTTCATTTCATTACCTTGATTACAAACAGCACTAAGTGACAGAAGTTTTCCAACCCACAAATTGTTCCAGGTTTCAATGTGTGCTTGAGTGAGGTGCCAACTTTTCTGATACTTTTCACTCATACCCGAAATTCAAGAGCAGGAAGGTGGGAAACTTGCCACTGAACATCCACAGAGTGGAAGGAAAGAAGCAGTAGCTGGAGGTATGGCACATGGCTCATCCACTTCACCAACCACTACTGGAATTTGTTCTTCAGTTGGTATAGACAAACTGTCAAGACATGAAGTAATATTGAGGTAGCTGACAAAGCTCACAAGCATCTCTGACAATTTCATGCTGTAGCTAATTTCTGGTACCTGAATAACTTAAAGGGAGGGCTTCAAAAGCCTGTTTAACATTACAGACTACAAACACCATTTTCCTTCTGCAGGGATAATACTCTTGTGGCTGTGCATGTCAATTGGAAGAGCCACTACAAATTGAAAACTCCTCACCTCTAGTGAGGATACTTTGCAAACACAGTGAATAAAGTACTTAGACCCCTCCAGACTCAATAGTAAGACAAGACAAAGCAGTTGGTTTATACTGCAACCGAAAACACACAACTTCTTTCTTAGCCACATCCTTCACATTTTAATTTGTTTCTGCTTCTGGAATTTGCATAAAAGAATTCAGAATTTCAACTCCACAATGACTCCATAAGGGAGAATTTTACATTTTTCAAAGAGAACCTTCACTGGTCTTTGGAAGGAAAAAAAACATTATTTCCCATCCTGTCTGCCGACACAGAAGTGTAATATTTGGATAATACAAACCCTCCCTTTCCCAGTCTTTGTTTCTATGACATAGATGAAACAATTAATAGCAGCAAGACTTTATCTGCTGAAGCACAACAGTCCTTACAGTCTGCATCTCCAAGATGATTAAAAGGAACACAAGGCTTCCCCCCCCAATGCTTCCTAGCTTGCGTGTCAGGTAGGTATTTACAATGAAGTCTTTGTCATGTATAAACTGATGCTCTCCAGAGCCAAGAGAGATGAACTCTCCCAGGGTCTGGACTATAAATGAGAAAGTGCAGCACTGAAAACTTCCTATGTTATATTAGTGTTTTTTTCCTGCTTTGTAGGTGATAATAGCATGCATTTCCTGCTGCTACACAAGCATGACCCCAATTACATCCAGGTCCAATAAACTGTAATAAGGTACAGGAAAGACATTCTATATTTATAATATCTGAACTTTCCTCTACCAATTTTCTTAATTTAGCCTGTGCAACACAATATTAGGCTGTCATGCATCTGAATACAAACTCTTTAAAAGTCATTTTAAAAAATTCTAACTTTGTAAAAGCCAGTGTCAGCAGTCAACTCATAGATCCACCTTTTGAACACAACTGGTCAAATGTCCTCCTGTATTTAATGTGGGCATGCACAGCATTCTAAGAGAAACAGCTTCTCAAAGCCCAGGGAAATCTAATGTGAATTAGGAGCTGAGCTTTGTTAGGCCTCTCACAGTCCTAGCGGTAGTCATTTCTGAAGACTGTCACTATGCTTAGCCCACAAAAGAAAGGTTGACATACCACAGAGCATCTCCCCCATTCCACACAGTTTTTATGAACAGATGTGTGATCATCCTGTACTAAGATATTGACAACAAAGAGGCCATGTGTGTGCACATGATTTACCCAAGGCATAGTTCTTCATGGGATCAGGACTTAAGCCATACTACTAATTCTGCCTGTACTCTACATCCCTTTCACAGTTACAGACAAATAGAAAAACAAAAAAACAGAAGAAATCAGTGTCCTGCCTGATGATCTCTAATTCTCAATTACTTAATAGCTTAACTGTAAAACCCATAGCTCTGGCACTTCCTCTAAGGAAACCCTAATTTCTGCAGTGAAGCACTGCAAGCAGTGTGTCAATATGGACTCCTGCCCACATGCTTTCCCCCACCCACTCGAAACACAAAGGATTCCAAATTCAGGTAGAACCAGGCAGGATCCATCCCAAGTATGGACAGTTGCAATGTAACTTCCCTCAACAGAAACCTGACTAGGTCTGATGGGTAAAGCTGTCAACCCTGTATTATCTCAATACCTACAGCTTATCATTCCAGCTGAACGCTTTCTGCAATACCTGCTGTCAGCCTTATACAGGAGCCATACCTGTCTCATTCTGTATTAAGATCTAGCAGCAACTGCTCTAATTATTGACTTGGAATTAAATCTGCCTCTGAACTCAGGAAGACAGTAATACACCATAGTAATTCAGCATTCAGTTTGTTTCCCCACTGCCATTTCTGAGCGCATTATGGGTTTGCTTCTGCAGGAAGTTCTGACAAGCTTATACATGCAATTAAGTGGATTACATGGAACGTGTTTAAATAGCCTAGGAACCTCTGAGGCCAAGGCGGCTTTGTATAGCAGCACTACATCACTCATTCACTTCCCCATTCGCAAGCAGAGCTTGTGAAATTAATAGCAACAGCGCAGCATAACACACTTCAAGGAAGTGAGACTCTTTACATGGGTGGCTGTCACCTGCTTTTCAACAACTTTCAAACACTGTTGCCTACAGCATCCTGTTGTATTAGATAGAATGCATCCTGACACCTTTCTTACTGTATTATGCTCGACAGCTAAAATATTGAGATGCAAACTTCCCTCTTAATTTTTTTTTAAAAAGAAAACACTGTCCAGTAATTGCCAAAGGTTAGATCTTGTCGGTTGATAGCAGATCCTGTCTGCAGTCCTACAGATTCCAAAGGCTGCTGATTGCAATCAGTTCTAAAAAGCTCTTCTCAGGTGTCTTGACAAGTAACAGTTATTTCCGACGAGTTAAGGTGCTGCCTGATATAGACTATATCAGTCAGATCTCTGGCTACCGTATGCTACCATACAGCAACACAGCTCCACATGAGCTATGCTGGCAGTAGTCGACATGGCCCTTATTGTCAAATGACATCATCTAAACTTCCAGCCCAACACATTGAAGTTGTAATGATCAAATTAAGTTAGAAGTACTTTCCCCTGTTATCATGAATCCTATCCCTCAGCTGACCAGCATTCATCTAGTTCCAATAACCTCAGCAGAACTATCATGAGGAATTTCATCAGGGGAGGATCGGGCCAACCACAGGTAGAGGTAAGAACTCGCTAACAGCAAAATAATCTCATTCCTCTACTTCCACAATCTGAACAAGACAAGAGTTAGAGAAATGGTATTTATCTTTTAGAGAGTTCTGAAGAGAGTACAAGCAAGTAATTTTCAACGACTTTCAACAATGCATTGCTGAAGCACACTGCAGGTAGACCTGTCAAAAAATTACCTTCACCACTACACTTACCATATGTTTATGAAGACAGAAGTTACACATATTTTATTCTAGCGTGGGATCTGACACAGTGTCAAACAAAGCTCACTATGTTTGTCACTCAAGCAATCACATTCTCTTCATATTTATACTTAACCACTCCTGTTAATGCTATTTCCATTACAAATTATCTTCTCCTTTTGTAGGCAAGATGCTTTTACTGTAATTATCCAAAGATAGATAAAGAATGCACAAAACTATGAACTCAGGCTTCAGCTTAGACACACCAGGAATCAATATTTCTACTGTGCAGCTATCCCTAGGAAAAATAGATGGGCTTCTCTCTCAAATGCCTTGCACTTTTTGTATGTATCTACATCTGTATGAATCCCAGTTTTGATCTTGTACCAATTTTCACAGGTGTGAAATCATTACATAAAGTGCAATGCAACAGAAAGCACCAGGCTCATGATATTTCTCTCTCATCAAGACCATCTGGACCATATTTTCAGTTGGTGTAAACTAGCATAACATCACTGACATCACTGGAAAGATGCCAAATTTACACCAGTTGAGAACTTGGCCCTCTTTTCTCTTGCATGATCCACTGCGTTTGCTATCATACCACAACACCGATTGAACATGCAACACTTGATGAGCGTGAGGCTATTTTACAGACATCTTCCCCTTTAGAAACTGAGTTTTCTGAGAAAGCTTTGGGAAAGCTTAAGGCCACTCAAGTACAACAACAGTACAAGAACAGCTGCCCCGATTTTGACCAATTTCTGCACAGAGTCTCCTGCCTTCAGCTGGACATCATCATTCCGGGCCTCTTCCATCCTGCCATGGCTTCCCCAGCCTGCAGCTATCTCAGAAGCACTTCTATACATATGGGAATAGCAGCTCTATAGCTTAAGCAAGCACTACATCTGTCTTCTGTCGTTCTCATCATCCTTATGATAAAATAATCTGTGTGCTATTTTTTACAAATTGTTCCTGTATCAAAATAAAATACCAATTCTTTGTAGAGCTACATGGAGATACTCAAGGCTACATGTGCTTTTTTAAGCAGACATGCCAACCTAATTGCAATCCCTAAGAATTACCTAAATGAAAATATATAATCTAAAAGAGGAGCTGAGAAACATCTTTCTTACTTGGTTTATTTTCACCTATTCTCTTGACCTTTTTCACTGGTAACAGTGAAAAAATACTGGAGGGAGATATGGCTACAAAGTATCATAAAGGTGAGTAAAAAGCAAAAATTAAACCACATGTTTTTCTGTAATGTCAATACAAGTCAAATGCCAATACACATTTATCCCACACACACATTGAGTTCTCTACAAGTCGTTGGTGTGGATAATACGTATCAAATGTTCAAAGCTAACCCTCCTCATTTATCGGTCCCTTTAATACTCACTACAATACAGGGACTACAATTTTAGGGACTTAAGTCCAGTTCCAAACCATACAGTCTCATTGCTCCCCACTGACATCACTGCTTCTCAACTTCTGGATATGTGTAAAAGAGGCAGAGGCCCACCAGCACAGGTAACACTGTACCCTGAGGCTTTTTGGTAGGTTTTGTCTCTTAGACAAAAGCTGTTCCCTGGGAATCCCCAATAACCAGGCAGAAGACAAAAATTTGAAGCTCACTGACATCTGGTCAACACCCTAGAAATGCCCTTTGACAGAAGAAAAATCAAACTCTAGTGTCTGAAATAAATCCAGTGAAGTTTTTATATGCAGTCATTAATTGTGTACCCAGCATCCCCATAGAGCAGATGACAGGTGCCCTAGACACTTTTTGGTCTTGCTGAATGGCATTAATGCAAAAGACATCTGATCTGCCACTGAAAGCAGCAGTAAGTGGTTTGATCAGAAATGACATCTGAGCCAAATGAGCTAATTAGTTTACAGGATTTCCCCTTTCTCCCCCCAACAACAACAGAAGTCCATTTGCGTTTTTCCCTCAGCTTAAGGTCTCACTATAGGGTGCCATCCTATTGTTGAAACTATAGCCTGACATTTATAAAAAAAGATTAAATGCACATGTTGACAATTCTGTCAAAGCAGGCACATCTGCTGCAGATAAGAACTGTCAGTTCTTTGTCAGGAGAAACACAGTATCCCTCATTTAAAAAATAGTAATATCAACTTAAAAAACAAAGCAGCTTCCACCTAGGTAGGAAACTAGCACTAGTAAACTGGCACAGGGCAATTCTGAGACTTTGAATCTAACAGTTTCATTAACAAAGTATGACAGCTTCCTTGAATTAATTTCTATTTACACTGCAGTGGTGGCTGGAAGCTCCAATAAAACTACAGATATCATATTCACCATTTCAAGTAAACTCATCACATCCAACCTCAAAGCCATCTTGGAAGCCTAAAGGGAATCCCCATTTAAGCACAACAAAGACAAAACACCCACTCTCCTCCCAGTTCTTCAGGCTGCAGAGCTGAGAGAACATGCAGCCAGCAACCATGACCAGCCCGGTCAGGCTGCCCGCGGTAGGGAGAGCCACCAGGACTGGAGAGGCGAGGCTGGCAGTGGGCACACGCTGCTCACCTCCCTTCGCTCACTGGTGGTGGATCTTACTGGCACAGCATGGGCCCAGCCGAACAGCTCAAACATGTTCTCAGCTGTACTCTCGCTCCTACTCAAGTGCAGCATGAAGACAAGTGAGAAGTCAAGTGGTCCTGGTGGACAAAAAGGGTGTCTGTATTACCCTGACCTGCTCCAACTCAGCTCTCAGGGAAAGCAGCAGCAGCGTGCCATTTGTCCATTGCTTCCGCCAGCCCTTTAAACGCTGAACACCACTCTCACTGTTATTTCTTCGAATCTACAGGAAAATACAAATCTTGTGGTGCAGCAGTGACACCATTGGCAAAATAAAAGAAGTGCAGTGGCTACTAATTTCAGAGAGATTATGGTATTTATACTCACAAAACCAAAGTGGAACAGTTTCAGTGAAAAAATCCATGAACTGTGAAGTAGCAGTGAAGCACTCTGTGGCTTGAGGACTGAATGGTGCAACTATTTCCAGATCACAGGTAGCAGTTCCAGACACTTCCAGCCAGTGAAGCAACTCATGTCAGTATTTGCCAGAACCTGCATCAAAGATACGCCATTAATTTTAACCAAAGCTTGGAGACTGAACTGTAAATAATTCTCTTAAACACCGTAACAAAGCTGCAGTTGGCTTAAAACTGATTTATGAAAGGTTTATGCTGCAGTTGGACAGAAATACTCCTTAACCTACTCTGTAACACTACAGTAGCCTGAAACACAGGCCCTGAGTCACCCCAGCAACAGTTCTTTCAAACTCATAAAGCAGACAATCCAGTTCCCTGTAATACGAGGCAGTAGTGGCACTTGTGCACCATAACTCCACACCATCACACAGAGCAAAGATGAGAAACCAAAGACATGATGACCACGGGAACAATCCTAAATCCTTTGTTTAATATCAAAGTACTGCATTTTGTCCTACAGACACTGTCAAGCTGTCAGGACAATTCTGGAGCACTTTCAATGCCAACTTTGATTTGCTTTTTCCAGCAGACCCATCAGCACATCAACTGAGCTGTTTGAAAGCATTCAGTCAGGCTCTATAATGACTTTCAAGGACTGTTGCACTATGCTGGATTTGAGGGGCAGATCTTCATTACAGCAACAGTTTTAACTAATTAGAACTGATTTATGCAATTTTAAGACCCAATATTAAACCATTTAATATGTGATTTATATAAGTACAGGTTTTAATAGGTCTTTAAAGAGCCATTAACCTGAATAGGACAAAAGACACTTATGCACCCTTTCCAGCAAAATAAAAGCAGACTTGGGTCTGACTTGTTGATAGCACATTAAAACTTTTAAAAATTAAGAGCAAACCAGCATGTGGAAATAGATAGATGACAGAAATAAAGCTATTTGAGAATGTGTATGAATATAAAAACAAGTTCTCTTGCACTGCAAACAGCAACTACAGCTTATCAAAAGTTTCATGGGGTCCTTTCAAAAAAGGTAATTGGCATAATTTTCCTTGGCCTCTCTCTCACTATTTTACATGTAGTAGAGAAGGTGAGAAACTGGGTAATAATACCCTGCATTTGGGCTCTGAGCACATGGGGTTCAGCTCTTGGCTGCACTATCAACATATTAGGTAGCTTTGAATGATTCTCTTCATATCCTGTGCCTCAATTTGCTGCATAAAATGGCTATTATGATATTTGTATCCCCTACAAAATACTTCAGGAGCATTGATGGAAGGAGTGAGCATCACTGGGGAAAAATATACATCTTGTGGAGAAATTAACTTACTACAGCACACCAAAAGGAGGAAAAGACAAAACATAAAATTCTACAGTTTTTACCTGGCTGGAGCAAGGGAACACACACTGTTCCTCAGTTTCAGTAGCCCAGTCATTTTCCACAGGTCTCAATGGGAAGAGCTCCTAAAGTCACCTTGTTCACAGACATCATTCACACTGGCACACACCTTTCAATAATACACCTGCTTGTGACAGCAGAGAGGAATTGGTGACACTGGGCATCTCCTCCAGCCTCCCACTCCCAAGTGGGGCACCATTACTCTATTACTATCACCACACTGGGCTTCTCTGACTTAACAGGATGACGCAGCGTGAGGTGTACTTCTTCCCCAGCCTTTTCCATCTCCTTCAAGTTCTGTACACAGACCGAGCAGAGCACTCTGCGTATGAAAACATTTTGTCAGCAGCAGTCAACTGCTTCTCTGTAACTGTGCACAATATGAAATACATCCTCCTTTATGAAAGGGAGGATGAATTTACACATGTAAAGTGATCACTGAATGAGGTGCAATCCAATGAAAAGGTCACCTTTTTGTCTGCAGGAAGAAGCATCTTTATTAAAATTAGAGGTAGGAAGAAATGTTAGAGCTCCTCTCAGCAGGCTCTACCTATTCTGCCCTTGTACCCTGAGGTGATCAGGGCAGAGATTCAGGACAGTGTCAGACAGCTTTCTGTAAGAAGCCACTGTCTGCCTTCTACTAATCTGCTTTTGAGTTCATTTTGCTTCTAACCTCACTTTCTGTAAGCATCCAGGCTGCAATGCCCTTATTTTTTTTCAGTTGCTATGTTTTTGGAGGAAGACTGAGGCAGCCCAGCAAGATGGACAGTGACAAGACACATTTTGCAATGGTTTCATATTCACCCAATCCATTAGTGCAAGCATGAATGCTGGAAGGCGAAAGGAGGTTTAGACTGGATGCTTCCATGTTAAAACACAGGTAAGGCTGAGAAGATTTTATGTCTCATTATCCCCAAGAGGAAGTGGGGGAACCAGGCATACAAAAGACAGAAGGGATCCCAATGTACCCTTAATCTATAAATATTTAAGTAGTCCCTCCTCCCCCTCTCAACAACATATGCCAGTGTCTCCTTCAGCTCATAAAAGCCAATTCCCTCCTGCTGTTTCTGAGCACCAGAAGTCTCAGAGTGGTGATTAGTGGATTACGTGCATCTCAGGGACTGACTCCAATCACTTTCCCCTTGCAAATTGCTCAACTTCAATGCAGCAGCACAGAGCAGAGTGGGCTTTGTCACTGGGGCCTGGTCCTCATTATGACCAGGAGACTTCAGGAGTTTGTTTACATGGCTGGAACATCATCCTCCTGGGCAGCTAATCAGCCTTTCCCCAGGGTTTCTGCTCTTTGAATACTTAAGAGTAATCACCACCAGCTATCTACACCCAGAGTAGCATCTAAGCAATTTCACCAAGTCAACTGACAACAGCTTGAGGTAATATTAGCCCCCTTATATGAAGACAAGTGCTCTCCACACAAGGATGCTGGAGCTTAGCACCACTCAATAAATCAGAGCAACATCCTGGAAAGCTTGCCATTAGTTCTGAGCCATTAATTTTTGCTGGGTCTTTGACACAACTGTTTGAGAGCACTATAACCTGCTCTCTGAAAGTTAAATTATAAAGAGCAACTTCCCTGAAGGTGCTCATCTACTAACCCATTTAAGTCCTTGGCTAAACACCTAAAATAAATCACTGGAGAGCTGCAAGGCAGAAGGTTTCCTACTGCACAATATGTGAGAATAAGCCATTCCCTCTCAAAACAAACCCCAGCTGGGAAACCTTTGGCCCTAAGCAATACCTTTACAAGATATTCCATATATAGTACCATACCAGCCAAGTGAAATGAGACATTTTACCATATGTAGTTCCACGTAACAACACCTTCCCCTGAAGTCCTTTCCAGTAAGTTTTCTTCCCAATGATTAAATGCCAAAGAGATTAAAAAATATTGGAAAGCAAGTAAGCCGCAAAATTTCCAGTCTTGTTCCCACTGCACGCCTAAAGACACAATAACTGTGTTCTTTGAGGGTCGCTGTAAGCCTGCACTTCTTAGAAGTTTCCATCACTAAATAAATAAATAAATGGAGTTGTTTTGCTGCCAACGGGAAAAAAAAACTAACATCCATCATTTTTCAAAGCAACTACAAGGTCAGTTGTCAGGCATATGGGGGAGACTGCCTACCCCTGAGTGATGTTCATCAGAAGGAACCAGTTTACTCACTAAAATAAATCAGTACCCTTGTGTTAATTGACCCCTGCCTGAGGCTGCCCAGACCTTTGCTTTGTTATTGCAAGAATAATTGAAAAGGGGATAGAAACAGCATCAGGGAAAGGCAACATGTGACTTTTTCCTCAAGTTTCTCTACAAATACAGCTGCTAGTAAAACTGAATCCACAGCCATGTTCTTATGACCACGCCACTCCCTGCCAGATATATCTATCAAATGGGGAGGGTGTTGGGTTTTTTTTCACGCTAGGCCCTAAAATCCTGTCCTACTTTATGGCAAAACAAGCCTCCATGAAACAATGAACTCAAACCTCAAAGACATTTAGCTGAAGGTTCAAGATGAGAAACTACAGCTGTGATGTACACAAGCGTCCTGTCACTCTGGGAAGACTGACTCGAGAGCATTTGCACTACACCAGCTTTCTGTGCACATGTCTGGACCCGTCTACTGACTGCATAGCACCATAACGTTGCTCAGTTTTCAGCACTCTGCTTCTGGATGAGGCTGTAATGGGAAATCCTAATTAAAGGCACAGAAGGAAAAAGGCCTTCCAGACAATTAATAATCAACCTAGCGTTAGGTTAAAACCGCGTTTTAATTGGACTGTAATGAGGCAACAATGTATCTCTGATTCCATTCAAAACTGAAAAGCCTGCTTCAGGTAAATGAAACCAGTGTGTTCATAAAGACGGGTAGTTATCAACCTTGTTCCATATGGCACCATAAATTATAAAGAGCAGGTAATGAAGCAGTGCTAAAAAGTAAATACTTCACAATACCAGTTTCCTTACATCTCTCAGTGGGGGCGTAGTCTCACTGTGATGACCATGAAAGTACCCTAAAAGACCAAACAGCTCAGACCACCTATCCTTTACTAAAATACGGAGAGTAGGGTTTCTGGGTCTGGTTTTTTCCTTCCCTAGAGAAATCCTTGCAAGGATTTCACTGTGTCTTCATGAGAACAGAATAACTGACTTCCTATCTGTGGGAAAGCTGTCCTACGCAGCCAAGTCTCAACCAACCTATTTCTGCCCACAGGCTCATTCCCTTGAGCTCACTGTGGTCCTGTTACAAATGGGTCAACAGATCCCCAGGAAGCCCTGAAATGGGATGAAAAAGCTACATGCGAAAGGCCATTCTGCTGTTTTTCTTGAAAACTTCTACTACACTGAGTGAAATAGGAAGAAGTGAAATAGCTGGAAATGAGGCTGAGACTGTACAAGCCCTACTGATGTGTCACATGGACCCAAACACCACCAAGTAGTACCAGTGACAGATCAATGTCTCTTAGCACCTCTGGAAAAACCTGTCCCTGGAGGTAGCACCACTTCTAACAAATCCAGCTACATCTTTTCATTTGCTTCTGTTCCTCGCCCCTCTCCCAATTCCCTGCCTTGCCTAAATGCAGATCTCCAGAACAAAACTCCAGTTATACCAAAGGTCTTCATCAGCCTTCCACACCAAACCAACTTCAACACACAGCTGCTGCTTCTTTTTTTTCCATGCTCCAAATGGTCAAAGTGCAAAGACAACCCGTTCCAAGGCTTCACTTACACTCACGACCATCACTATGGAGAAAAGAGTAACTGTATTATTAGATTTATTTTTGCAATGGTCTTTCTCTCCTGCAAACAACTCTGTTTTTCAAAATCATTAACCTCATCCAAGAGAAAGCACTATCTCCAATAATAATTCACCAAATCATATTAATGCACTTACAGTGAGTGAAAATCATTTCTTGAACAATGAAAATTGCAGCCATCACCTCACTGGGTCAAACATGTTTATATATATATTCCTCCATCTTTTCCAACAGAAAATGAATCTTTTTTATCATCCTCTGTCTCATCTTGCATATTCTGTGGCCTAAATGCTCTACCAGCATGTTTACAGCTACAGTCAGTTTTCCAACTGTAAATAAGACCTCTAATTTCATTAGTCAATTAATAATGTAAGAAAGCATAGCCTTTTTTGTACTAATCAGATTCTCATTAACACTTAATGCTGCGCACACTAAGCGGTCACATTGTTTATGCCAATGAAATGCATGACTGTAGAACAGGTGAGACACAACACATGCAGCATAGAAACAGATAAAGGTGCTACTCCTGAAAAATGCTTTCAGACAAGGAGCAGAAATAAACCTTAAAGAGCACCACTTCCAAAAGATCATATAGGTTACTGACTTACACCTCAGATACAGGTAGTGACTAACTCAGTCTAAGTCACTACCTGAGGCACAAGACTTTCTCTCTGTGGATGGGATACAAGAAGATATGAAATATTCAAACATGACAATAAACTCCTTTCTGACAACTCAAGTTGTCTCTGATCTCTCACCTCAATGTATCAGTGATGCAATAGGATGTTTCACTTTAGACGCAAGGGTAAAGAACATAAACCTGCAGCACAAACCTTTCTTAGTACATCTACTCAGCAGCTGTGCATTGGGCAGTAAAAGAGTCTCCTCCTTCCTATCTGGGCCAGAGCATGCATTCCTGCTTTCAGTACACAAACAGCAGGTAGATCAGGAAAGAATGAACACAGGCTGATGCTAGAAAGAAAAGGGCTCAATAACTCAGCTCAGAAAGCTCCTTTACTGTAAGACATGAATATATGTGAGACTGGTTTTATTACTGTTATTATTTGCAGGCTTAACTAAATTGTCATTTAAATAACATATTGAAAGGTAAACCACCACCTGCTCCTGCCAGATGTTCTGCAAATCTTTAGTACCACTTCAAGCATGCTACAGTACTGAAGGAAGTAGAAGACTGGACCTCAAAGGTATTTATCTCCCCAGTCTCCTACTGGGCTATAAGGAGATTTCTATTATGCAGACTCATCATCAAAATAGTAAGGGCCATGCTTCAATTAGTTATGTAAATGAGAGCATAAAATAGCACACTCCTTTTATTATTCCAAGGATTCAAACATGTATAAACAAGCTGGGATACGTAAGGCAATGCTCCCTCGTAACTCAATTTACATTCAGTAGGAGGATGTGTCTTCAAAGGGCTTTGTTTCCACTCTCACAATGTTTTTGAAAAGAAACAGAAACATTCTCTTCCTTTAAAATATGCATGCATCTCCTGTAATGATAAATAAAAGACTGTTCTGATACCCTCATCCATGTAAGCAAGTCCCCAATCTGCAACATTCCCACTGAATCACTGGCATGAGACTGCCCCACTTGACATTTTCCACATCAGGATGTGCCGGGAAGAGTTTTGTTGCACCTAGATACACAAACCATTGGCCATGAGGCTAGGTCTCTACTGAAAATTCTGCAGTGAAGTTATCCAAAATAGCTACAAGTGAGCATCAGCAGGTGAAATGAAAGCCTTTTCCTGCCTGTTTCCCCATAAGCAGTCCTGCAAATGTAGGCAATTCCTCAAACTAAATGCCCACTGGATTGCTAGAAAAGAAAAAAGCACCCAACACTTAATACTTTTCAGATGAAGAAGTGCCTTGCATCACCACCCCGTACCCTACCACTGCATTGTTTTGTCAGGCTTACTCACCCATCTGACTGTGGCCCAACTAAGCTGTCAGGAGAAGATCTATGTTCTCCTTTGGTGCAGCACCCTGCAAAACAGCGCATCCCCAGAGACCTGCCTGGAAGTCTCCAGCAGTGGCACAGTGCAAACAGTACATGGCCATTATATGTACAAAAACCTGCCAAGCCATAAAGTTTTGCAAACCTTTTTTACAGCTAACAGAACTTGCAGCTTATATTCAGTAGAAGAGTCACAAGTCACTTTTTTGTAAGATGCCATCAGCTGGAAGGAGCTAAGTCCCTGCCTGCTGGTAAACAGATGGGACCTCTACACCCCCTTGCAGGCAGAAGGATGTCTGTAAATAAAAAAGATAAGTAGGGAAAGACTATAAGCAAGCCAGGGAAGAGAAGACTGGAATCCAGCATGTAGCACATTTGCTCATGGTCATACAGCCAACCTTCTTGTACTCCCTTTGCCCATGTTAAAATGCCACTACTGCTTCACAGGAGACTCTCTCCTCTCTCCCTGTGAAACAGGGCATTGCCCATTCGCTTCAATCCTGGCCACCTGTTAAGATCCTCCTCGAGCTCCTGCAGCATTGTCAGTCTCTGTGGGTCCCTTAACTGCTGTGATGAAAGGCAGAAAATTCAGGGTACTTGAGAGTTCCGAAGTCGCCTTCCTCCTGTCCCCTCAGGCTGACTGCGGAGCCCATCTGCCTCAGATTTCCACAGTCACATAGAGGTCCGTCATGTACAAAACGAAGTAGCTAATAAACTAGAAAGGCCTGTCAGAACACAAAAAGGCTGTCAATATATACAGCTTTTTCCCCCACAAGTGACATTTTACTTGCAAAATGAACTGTCAGCGGCCAAACATTTTGCTATTTCAATGATATCACTTTACTCCAAACAACTCACCTTTGCAACAAGCAAAGGTTTTCTGCTCAAGGGCTTTAGAGAGGAAGAATGGCCTTAGAAGTAGGGTCACTGCATGGATTATTGATTAAAACAAGGATATTCAAGTCTAGTTTCCACGTATTGTTTCCTTACTGAAAACAACCCTTCGTTGCTTTCTCTACCAAGTTCTAAAGTCATGAAAAATTGAGCCTACCTTTTACTACGAAAACTTGCACCTGCAAGTGTAAAATTGTTTCAACTTCAGCTTCCAGACACGGTCTCTTACTGCAGGTTTATGTCTCTATAATGAAGATCTTTTTATTACCCAAGTCCCAGTGCCCCTTGCTGCCATTCCAACCTCTCCTCAGCTTTCTCCGTCCTTAATTCCAATAGAATGAGTGTGCAATTTTCCCAGGAGAGATCTCATTCAATTTTTTGGTATTTTTCGGTCTTCTTCAAGTTCACTTAAGTTTCACATGACTACTAGAATTGCTAGCCCCAGAACCACACATATCCTTTAAAAAAGCAGTCACAAGCCTTTTTGGGCACAGAAATACTTGAATCCTTAGTGCCTTTCAAGAACACTAATAAGCATCTTTAGCTAAGCATTTCTCACCTCTAGCTAATGTTTACTGTGACCCCCAATTCTTTTTCCAAGTCACTGCTTTCCAGAAAGTCTCTCCCATACTACAGGCAGGGCTTGCACTCTTTGCTCTCAGACGCATGTCTTTGTGTTTCACTACATGAAGAAGGCAATTGTTTCCTCCCATCACAAAATCCATGTGGCTCTGCATCAGCAAGCAGCCCCTTCTGCTACTGAACATTCCAGACAACTTGATGCCAGTGCTAAGAGTTGCAGTGTATTTTCTTCTATATCAGTAATAGAGAATAATGAGGTATAACAGTGCAGGACTAAAAAGCTATTCCTGCAGGGTATCATTAGAATCACACCTGCTCAACACTGATAACCTGGTTGCAGTTGCATTTTAAGACTTCACAGTTAGCAAGTTTTCAATCCATTTAATAATGTGGTGTGTGATAATTTTGTATCATTTCAGTTTCTTAATCAAAATATCATTCAGTAAAAGAAGTCTATCAGCCAGACTCATAATCTCATCAAAAAAGATATCAAGTTCATTTGACAAGATCTATTTTCCATAAGGCCAGGTTGATTGACATTAATTATATTCAATACTTGCTTCTGCCCCAGACTGCCTGCACGTGGGTGTTGCTTGCTCTTTCCAGGCTTCAATCTTCATCTTTTTCAATGAGCATATCACCATGTCCTACTTCATGGGAGGTTGTGAGAACATATCTATTAGCACTTAAAAATCCCTTGAACGCTACAATGACCCTTGCAGAGAGCAAAGCAGCAAGCCTTCTGACAATACAACCAGGGAGCGTAGCAAGGAAAACAGGCTGCATCAAGTGGTATCCAGTTAACCCAACACCCCATCTCAGAATGCCACACAAACACAAAGTGATCCAAAAACAGCTGGAAGAAGCTTGACAGCTCCAACAGGCAGCTATGAGGACTTCATATTTCTTAGTAGTTAGAGCCTTGACACCTGCAGATCTATAGTCTTTTCAAAATGTAAGTATTCGTTAAACAGCTCTGGGTATTCCTGATCAAGTAGTTCTTACCTCCTTCAAGCTTAAGTGTTCTGGATCATACACAGATGTGCACGCCTGTTACCAAAGACACTCCAGATATCTTTCGAAGAGCTACTAACCATCTCCGCTACAATATAAAGCACATTTTGCAAGTGAGAAGGCAATGCTGCACCACCAAAATGCTCATCCATGAATTGGTGGGTATACTGCTGGGTGAAGTCTTGATTAGTTGGACAGAAAATGAGTCTCAACTTTCTCATGTTGTTGAGTAAGCCATTTTTTAAGTCACAAAAACGTCTGGCCTGAGATAGCGAGAGAGAGAGAAATTTCCTGAAGATGCATATATGCCATTGCCTCAATTCTGTTTCAGCTCCTTAAGACATTCATATTATTTCACAACCTAGCCCTTGAAAACCATTTTCTTTACTTTTCTATTAAATACTTTTTTGACTGAGAGACTTGACTATAATGTGGTCCCATGTTGAGACATCTGAAGAACTAGTCAACAACACAAGTAAACAGTGACAGACAACTCATCTCCAATGTAGACAATAAATCAGACAGTGAAATTAATGGATTTAGGTCTCTCTTACTAATGACGATAAAGCCATGTGAGGAGGACTGTCACTCTAAAGGGAAAAAACCTTTATAAATTTCTGAAATGAACCTCTGTCTTCTCTCTGATATGCTGCCATTGCATTAAGAAGACTTCTCCAAGCTATAAAAAAAAAAAAAAAATCCCACCAGCTTCTGTAACATTCATCTAGGTACAAATCTCATTAAGTAGTTAAAACAAGAGGTGCCTGCAATATATGACCCAATGCAGTTCATTTGGTCTCTCTCCTTCAGCTATACACTGCTAGGCTATTATTACCAACTCTTTTGATAATTGTGTACTACTTCGATTTTCATTCCAATCTGAAAACAGAGTAACACAGGTTGGAGGGGGCACAATTAAAATCCTCTTTTATTAGGATCAATATTCAGTAAAGGAGGAACCAGCTTCATCCTCGGAGATTATTTTTGCAGGGATGACTGAAAAAGGAAATCTCTCTACATGATCCGTTTGAAGTTCAAGCACATTCCAGGCAAATCTGAGGTACGGTGTAGACAGAGCAGAACACTAAAGTACATTTTTACCAAAAGTGTTTCTTAAGAGTAGGAAAAGGACAACTTCATTATGCCTTGTTTCAGATTTTCAGCTGCCTTGATTTAAATCAGCACTACCTTCCTGAAGTAATTTTGTCAGAAAACCATCAATGGCTGGTTTCTGGTTTAGCACACAGCCCTCACAGACACGTTCGGCACAGGAAATCTGCAGACCCTAGTACGTGGAAGAGGGAAAAGAGGTTAAAAGATTTCCCAATCTGACGAGTGATTTTGCAGGCTATGCACAACTCTAATGAAACAGATAATGACCACAGTTGCAACAAAAAGAAGGAGGAGGCTTCTATCAAAAATGCCTTCAATACCACAAGTCTAAACCAATGCCAACTAAAGCAATAGAAAAGATTCCCCAGGACTTAAGTAGACATTAAAGCAGACCTTCAGCATGCACTGCAAATACACCGAAACCAAGACTCCACCTTTCTTCTAGGCTTTCATTCCCTTCCTTCCATTGGATTTCCAGTTCCTCCCTTTTCAACCATTTAGTGTGCTTGGCTGGCAGTCTGGGAACAAGGATGGAGACAAGCACAGCAGATGAAAGGGCAAAGGCAGAAGAGGGACTCTGAAAAGCCATTCGCGTTCCCAGTAGAGGAGACGCGTATCTGCTCACACAGGCAATGACAAATGGCAGGGTTCAGACTTCCACACAAAAAAGGATATATCTCAATAAGAGGATATGAGCAAGAACATCTTCCGTACAATACTTTTTCTAAGGAAGCATCCAATGCAGCTTGCCATGATAACTAAATTTATTATTAACTGTGTATTTCATGATGTTAGTGACAATATGTTAATGTGATTTTTCACGTCCTCCTGCAGTGAACAGATGGCTCCTTTTACTTTACTTTCCACATCAAGTGTGATTATTTCTTGGTGCCAAAAGCCACCTGCCGCTCCCTGGTCTCCAGTCTAATTTTTTATGTTGGTAAAACACAGCAGGACTTGTTATCAGTTGGATGGCATCTTAATAAAAGGAGACATGCCAACATATTGACATCATGTTCAAGGGGAAATTTTAGCCCCATCCTGGCCCCTCCCCCAGTTCATAAAAAATAATAAAATGTAACTAAGAAAAAAAGCCAACAAGCCCCCTTCCCCTCCCCAAACTCCACCAGTTTCAAGATACTCAGTCACAATTTTTGGGCCCCGTGCCAAGATGCAGAGTTGGCCTCCTTTTGTTCCCATACCAAGCACCTCAGTCAGGGCTCTGATCTCTCGTCCTGTGTAATGATAATTAGCCATAACATATTCAGAAGTCAAATGTAAGCAGGAATACATTAACATTGAGATCAGTACTGGGGTAATTTTCATTGGGAAAATGACAAAGAAGGACACAAAAATTAAAATACGGGATGCGGAGATTCTCAGTATCACTTTCAAATAGATGAAGGGTAAACTCATTTGTTTGTCAGTCACGAGCCAGCACTCAACAGACAGCTGTGGTTTACAATAAATAAACAATACAAGTCTGATAAGCTATTGTAGCCTATCTCCATTTCTCTGCACAGTGCTGGAAACAAAGCAGCATGTGATTCAGATGAAGATATTCAAAACTGAAAGCAGAAAATTTAGTAAGCCAATGTTTAGATACCTGTATAAACAGCCCATTTTTCCAATACATATCTTGCTTTAACTGCCTTAGGAACAGCAAAGTACTGGACACTGGGCAGTGCAGAACAATCATTTCAACAGGCAATGAGACTTAAGGCAGGTCCTACTGAAAACATCACTCTTAAGTCACTCAACATTTCATGGCAAGGACAAACAACACTACCTTGAGGAAGCCCTAGCACAAAATTGTAGGAACAGCCTGCCTAAGAAATATCACTTGCATATTTTCTTCAATATTTATGTACTATGTATGAGCTCTTATGTCTTTTTTTTTTTTTTTTACCACGGAAAATGTTCTTCATCTTCAACATTAGGAAGGGGCTACTATTGAAATGAAGTCAACAAGACAAAAGATACATCAACCCCTATTAGTTACTTCATTGGCAATGACATCTGCTGTACAAGGGGAAAAATATTCCCTCCTCTTCCATTTCCTAAAAAAAATCTTAAGTGTTATTAGAAATTTCCAATAAAACATATGGTTTACATTAAAAAAACCCCAACTTTCTTGTCTTTTGAGCCACCCTCCTGTCTCATCCTGTTTATTTTGTCCCTTCTCATACAGCTAAGTTTCTTGTCTCCATCTGCTACTTCAGCAAATCATTAGGAAGAAATTAAAGCTTTATCTTCAGTCTAGTCTGTGTCAATCTAGACCACCAAGACAGACGAGCTCCCTCCCTTGAAATCATCCATGCTAAGAGACCTGATGAGTCTCGTCAACTCTGGGCTATGAAAACACATGAAGCAGAGCACTCAGACCACCTTATATTGCCCCTCACTGGTGTGTACAGATTTTGGAAGGAATACAAGATTTTAGGCTCCATATTAGCATCACCTGGTGCAAACCATGTTATCACATCAAGTCAGTCCCAACAGCACAGCTTGGCAGGTCTCAGCTGATGTTATAGACTGACACCAACTTCCTGCACTGCACTGCCTCACCTCCTGACAAAAGGCACATTGGAGGAGTGCTGTGAACAGTTGCTGGTGGGTCTTTCATTCCTCAGCTGCATGATTCGTGTAAGCTACAGCCTTTTCTACCTCCTAATGAACTCCCATCAGATATATGTACCTTTCATAATCATGCAGCTTGATCTCTGTATTTCCCTCTTCACTGGGTTCACAGCAGGAGTTCTCTATCATTTAGAGTGTCTTCATGCTGCAGTATCATGTCTGCTTATTGATTCAAACAACTGAGCATCAGTAAGCTGCCCTGTATTCTCAGTACTCATTTCTTACCAGAAAAATCCGTAACTATCTGATAATGTTTTGGTCTTATTTTTTAAAATACATGGCAGTTCAGGCTCTCCTTATATTTTATCTTCATTCTGCCATACTAACACATCATCCATCTTGAAAGCAGCTTTCATTCAGTCAGAATGAAACAAAAATCCTTTATGAAGTCCCCTCGATCCTCCCCCTTCCCAGCCGTAGCTAGAAGTACATCATTGTGTGACTGGACCAACATGGTAAGTGGTAAGAGAACATCAGCACTATGTGATCGAATATTCGGAGCAAGCGCCCAGAATCACAGAATCATCTAGGTTGGAAAGGACCTTGAAGATCATCTAGTCCAGATCCCTCAGCGCCATGTCGACCCGCCTCTTAAACACCTCCAGGGATGGGGACTCCACCACCTCCCCGGGAAAAGAAAAAAAAAAAAGTGTTCAGAAAGAACACTGCAACAGGAAAGAATTTTCTCTCTAGGTATCTGAGAAAGAAATAATCAGATATCTCACCTTCCCCCGATAAACTATCTGAAAACCACATCCTTTAATTTATATACCCACATTGCTTCAAAACTGCATCTTCCTCTTTTGCCAAATGTCTCCAGTCACTTAGTGAGATCTTTCAACAAATTAATCTGGTTTGGGTTCATGCTAGTGTAGTGCTTCTTCCTAAAACATGGACTCAACTAATCTTTTAGAAACACAATCACAAAGGTAAAACACTTAAAATGGTCCATTTCTCACAGTTCATTTACCTTACTGGGAGAGGATCAAAGCAACACCCTAGAAATCATCTTGCGTTCCCCTCCACAGCTCCTCTGGGTCATTCTAACATGAATCCAAACAAAGGGACTCAAGCCTTTTGCAGCCACTGTGTTCCACAGAGGATATTCATAGCACCTACTCAAAGTTTGTAGCTTAGCTACTTTTCATTCTTCCCTTACATGCATCTTACCACACAACTGAAGGAACTCAATAGGGAGCTTTAATCAGGGAATTCTGGTCCTCTTGACAGTTTTCAATTTATAATGCGTGAAATACAACACAAAGGATCAGAAAACAATTTCATTAAGTTCCCAAAATAGTTATTTGCATTCATCTGTCTGCAGCTTTTCTACTTGCTTTCTAAGATGAGGAGACTAAGACATACTGAAGTACTACATTCACTTCATCTGAATATGAGCAGCATGAACAATGGGATTACACCTTGTGACTCCTGAAAGAGGAGCAAGAATTTGTAGTAGGAAAGGAGCATGTGTTGGAGAGTAATATCTCGTCACACTTGAAAGAGTCCACGTGATGAAGAATACACTCTGGCCTTAATTAACCAAATGGCTCACAGCCATACTCAACCAAGCAAAAAACCAAGCTTCTGAACCCACAGCCCTTCTCCATTCCATCATATGGATGAGTAGAGCCATTACGTTTTCCTATGAAAAAAATGCAAAGTAACAAAACAAAAAGGAAGTCTTAAATATATCCAAAATAAAACTATGACTAAAACACACTAGCATTCTCTTTCTAGTAGCATTACTATATGCACGTTGCCCTTCCAAGAGTGGGTTAATACCAGCTTCTTCAATTATGACAAAGTTTTAGTTACACAATCCCTCACAGCAATTTGAACTAATACAACGCAGCAGTGAATTACCACTGATCCATGAAAACAAGAGCATTCGCTTTCTTTTCTTTGATGGCACCGATTCAGCAAGATAACCAAGCCCGTGCTTAAGGACAGGCGCAGCTCCTCAGCACTAAAGCCAGGGCTGCAGCTGGTCCTTCCGACATTGCCCAAGCAGGAGTCCTGCCCCTGCCTTTTACAGGTGTGGCATCTGGCTCTTAAACCAGCTCAAACTAGCAAGCAAATTATGTATCGATACAAATATAGGCAACTCCCTGGAAGTAACCAGTAACTGCATTCACATCATCTGTGGCTGAACATGGAGTACAGCTATATCCTAAAATGTTCTGATATTCAAAAGTTAAAAAGGGACAGTTGGAGAGGAATTGGGGTTTGCAGGATTATTTTTTTTCCCCCCAACTTGTGTTTTATCCTCGTGCACGGTAGCCGACTCTCAAAACTGCATGGCACTCTGTGCATCTGTGTCTGATAGAAGGATTAAGCCTGTCATTAGGAATCATTTTGGTGGCTGAAAATGCAGTCTCTCTCCTGATAATGTGTAGTATCATTTAAAACAAATTAATTTCTCATTTCTTGCTGCTGGTCATAATTCTCAGCATGGGACACATCACAAATGACCTTAAGGATGGACATACAATAATCATTAGCAAATCAGAAAAAAAAGCAGCTAAAAAACAACCCAAAACCATTACAGCCATATTTTTTTCCTCTCCATTCCTGCAGTTTTTGAAGCTCATTTTCATAATATAATTCATCTGATAGCAGCAAATTACAGCTCTCTCTTCCTCCTTCGGGCAACTACATCGCCTCAGTATATTCTATTATAAAATTGGTTAATTAATAATTTCTCTATACTGCCACTAAGCAGAACTACAGTTAAATTATGATGATAGTGCCTCATTACATGCACATTCTGAGGTACCAAGTCATTGTTTAATGTCAGCGTGTGTTGTCTGCATGTGCACTGATCGCTAAGCAGGACCACGCTTTTTCCCCTGCTACACTCTCCTGGGCTGCTCTTTCAATTTTTAAGAAGTCAGACTTAGTGGATGTAGAAAGAAGGGTCACGAGGGGTAGGGTGGAAAGAAGATGAGTGCTAACTGAAATACAGGTGAGGTATGTGAATGCAGTCAGAGCCCACAGCTCGTTAGTTTAACTGAAGGACAAGGTGTACTGTGCATACCTCATTAGGGATTTCTGCAGGAGCCTAGCTCACGTCTTTGGTTTCATCTACAGGCACAGGGAATACTACAGCTGTTACAGCCTCTCTTTTCTCTCAAGAAGTAAAAGTTACAGTGAGATCAACCAAATAAACTAGCTCCTATGAGGACCAGGCTGCTTTGAATCCTCCAGCTCTCTGAGCATGGCTCTGATGCTTGTGTTATCATTTTGATATTAATGCCCATAATCCCCTGGGAGTAAGCAATTGTTTGTCTGAGTAAGCCCATGCATAAGACTAAACATTAAATTAAACTATCATCCATCTAGATGCAACATTATGCAGCCACTATATGTGTTAGATATTGAAAATTTGCTACTGCTGCTTTTTTTTTTTTTTAATCATGCAGCCTAATAAGATCCCTATGAGTAATCTCTCTACTGAGGTCTAAAGTAAATACGATCACAACTCGGTCAGTCACCTACTTTAACCTCCTGTTGAAATTACAGCCACACAATCTTTTCTGATTGTTTCAATCAAAACAAAATGAATAAACTTAACCTGGGGAATATTTAAATATCTACTTCAGTTTCCAGTAAAACCTTTACCATGTGATTTATATGACCACTGGAGAAATTGCCTGCAGTGTTTGGCCTCTGTGTTTAGCATACATTATAGTCCATTACTATCCTAGCAGCTCCGGATGCTATTTTTTATTTTTCACACATATATATATATATTTTTTATCTCTAAAGAAGCATTTGACACTAGTGGGTTGGTAAGCATATCTTACTATTGGGTTGGTGAGAGCTAAGACTGATCAGGAAACATGTTTAGATATCTGAATATCTTCCTAAGTTGATGGAGGCAAATGGAGAGGGTAACTCTTACAGCCCCTTCAAGTGTGGTGTGCCTTAAACCAACTCAGCAGGTCACATGTCAGCAGCCTCAGCTTGTACTTTTTCAACTCCACTACTGCAATGAGAAAAATATTCTGGTATTTCCCACTCCTGAATCTCTTGTCTCCTTGCCTACACAGCAACATGCAGAAAGCTGTGTCCCCTTCTCAAACCCCGAATCAACTCTTCCTACAGCAGCACACCTTTGGGCAGCAGTAGGAGAAATGGCAAGACCCAGATGCAACTCTGCATTCCAAACATATCAAATGGAGAACCTGAAGCTGGTTCTGGTCTAAATTATTGCAAATACACACTGTCAACCAGCACACAAATGATACCAAACCTCTTTGACAAATTTCAAGCCAGCAGGGATACCAATTTTTCTTAAAGCAGCTCTCTCTTAAGCATTAACTTCACATCAGGATGAAGCAAAGTCTGGGTACACCACTCCTTCTCAAATGTTAGTTTAATTGTGCACTAGGCCTCAATGAGTTAAACGACTAAAAACTAGCTCCTGTGCTTCAAAAACAGACCAGCAGTCGAACACTACCTACCTACCCCATTATCTGGCATCTCTTGCTATAAAACCATGTGTGTATAACAAACATAAGCAGAGTTTCACCCTTCTAGTTGTACCACATTGTAAGGAAGTTGCTAGTACATTACCTCCCTTAAGCCTTTCCCACAGTTTCCTATGGCCTTAACACTTTGGTCTTGATGCCAAGACAGCCCCTTACTCCCGTGCAGAGATGTCCTCCTCCACAGTGGCATGCCACCAACTCGCTCCTCTCAGCCCAGCACGCAGAGTTCCACATTGCCAAGCCCTGACAGAGCACTGTCCTTCAGTGGTGTTGCAGGAGGTTCAAAAAAAAGCATTCCAGACTTCACAAACCTGTCTGTGCTTTCCTATAGCCCAAGGATCACCTTTTCATAATGTGATAACTGAGTTAATTATGTGATCCATTATCTCTCCATAGGTGATTGTTATCTTTCCATCATCATCAGACATTTCATCTAGCTGAAATTAATCTTCTTCTCAATCATTACCGCAATCCCTAAAAATATCTTTCCTTTGGTACTAGTTGATAACAAGTGCCACCTTAGACCTTCACATGCACAGGATCTGAGACACAAACTGTAAGTACAGGGGGTATATTTTATTTAAGGTTGCAATTAAAACATCCTCAGTCATTAGCATATTGCATGATGCAGAATACACACTTCATTACTACTAATACTGTACAGATATCCTAATAAAACTGTACAGGTATGTGTGCACACATATACACACACATTCCAGTCTGCAATCACTCCCTGTGTGACTGTTTCCTAGTCTGAAGCAATGATTCTGTGCTATGAAGATACAGTGCTTGTTTCCAGCTGCAAGCATATACTTAACCAGAAATGCTGATTAAGATGTATTTTTAGATCACTGAGCATTGACTTGTGTTTCATCGATCCTTAGAGCATGCCCTGACAACACACAGCTGTCTGGATTTCCTCTGGACTCACTTTAGGGCATAGTCTGCTCCTGGACCACCACCTTCACAAACCGCAACACTTGAGACCCCAAGGTTGCAATGAGTGAGGTCAATCCAGCTCACAGAGAAAAATTTGAGGGCTCTCAATGAACTGGAAACTCTTGTCTCCAGGAAAAAAAAAAAAAAAAAAAATCTAATGACTTTGGTGCCTCAGATGACTCTCCACATACACACACTAACATGTTTGCCTATATTCAATATAGCCACATGACATAGAAATGGGGCATGTTCTGTGTTTAATTACATCTAACTACAGAAGAAGCTGGGTTTCTCATGACTACTCAGATGAGCAGTAAAAACTGTATCCTCCAATGGCTCAAATTTGCAGAGTTCTAAAGGAAACAATGCAACAATTTTGACGGACTCCGTCTCACCTGTAACAGGAAAGTTATGAAAAGCCAAAGTACACTTTAATGATTATGTTTCCTAAAGCTGTTCTGATGTATCTAACAATCCATTAACGTCAGTATTAGAATCAGCTAAAAAGCAAATAGTTACACAGGGAATAATTAAAAACACTTAAAATAGTCTCTGCTGTCTTCCTATCTTGTGGTAGCACTCTGCCAACATCCCACTGGTTGCTTCATCCAACAAACTTCCAGGAAAACAAGCCTTCCCACTAGAGGGCAAGGCAATATTTATAGGATTTATTTTTTTAATTCACAGTCATAGTCTCTTGTTTCCTCTGAAAACCCGACTGAAAGAATCAGTCATCTGAACCCTGATTTATCACCTGCTTTATAAACCCAGTAAAATTGACACATCTTATGATAAACCAAACTGCAAATACTTACAGTGAAGGATCATGCAGACAATAATGCAGTGTTTGTCCATCTCTGGGGCCCCCAACAGAAGAAGGACATGGACCTGTTCGAGCAGGTCCAGAGAAGACCATGAAGATGATCGGAGGCTGGAGCACCTCCCTTATGAGGACAGGCTGAGAGAGTTGGGCTTGTTCAGCCTGGAGAAGAGAAGGCTCCAGGGAGACCTTAGAGTGGACTTCCAGTACTTAAAGGGGGCTACAGGAAAGATGGGGAGGGACTCCTTATCAGGGGGTGTAGGGATAGGATGAGGAGTAATGATTTTAAACTGAAAGAGGGTAGATTTAGATTAGATATAAGGAAGAAATTCTTCACTGTAAGGGTGGTGAGACACTGGCACAGGTTGCCCAGAGAAGCTGTGGCTGCCCCCTCCCTGGAAATGCTTAAGGCCAGACTGGACAAGGCTTTGAGAAACCTGGTCTAGTGGAAGGTGTCCCTGCCCATGGCGGGGGGGATTGGAACTAGATCATCTTTAAGGTCCCTTCCAACCCAAACCATTCTAGGATTCTATGATTTTTTTGGCCAAACACTTGGAAGTTTTTTTAAATAACGGTTCAAGGTACATCAGTTATGGAGAATATCTTAGATCTCTGTCCCTGCCAGACTCCCAGTAATTATTTGGGATGAAATACCCTCTTCTCCTTTTTCTCCTTACCTGTTCAAGACTGTAAGCTCTTTCAGGCACAAACAGTTTTCATTGTGCACTTAAAAACTGTGAAGCTTTGATCTCAGCTGGGTTTTTAGGTCATACTATTACCATAATCTAGTCCAAAAAAACCCCCAATAAACCATGCCTCATCATAGAGTAATATTCTCAAAGGAAAGAAAATGAGCAGAACAGTGGCATCCTTATGGGGAGTATTTAACTTCTAAGGGAAGAAACCGGCCACAATCCTGCACAGTTGCTCAAGTTCATGAGTCCATGCTGTGCTGCAATTTGTTTCTTGCGCACTAACCTGTCAGTTCAGTATAGGAAGTGTGAAGTCTCCAAAACAATGTGTTGAGTAAAAGAATAAGATACATTTGTAGTGGTCAGCCATGTCACATCAGGTAACTGTGACAAGTCACCGGGATGCCAGGTTAGTTCATAGCCTCAGCTTTCAGCTCAAATAAGTGTAAACTGATAACTCAACAGTAGCTCAGTGCTCCAACTGCCTGGAGAAATTCCAATAAAATTAACATGAGCCCACCCTAGGGCTATTCAAGGTTCTCTCTGCATTTCGATTTAACATCTAAACCTGAGGCACACTTACACATGAGAGCTTTTTAAAGAAAAAATGACTGCACAGAGAGAGTGTAGCAAGACTTAAAGCCATAGAGAGGACTTTGTGTTTAACTGGGGATGTTACCTCCCTGTGGATCTGTCTACAGTTCAGGCCAGAGCCTATGGTAGGAACACCTGAATCACCTTTGGCATCAGAAGCCATTGGCAGGGAAAGTTAGTTCACTTGAAACTGTGCTGCTAATACCATTCAGTGCCCAACATACTACAAATAGCCAAAATATTGCCTATAATTACATTTATCTTCACAATCATAAAGTATGATTATCCTTCATATTGGCATATTGCCCAATTGTAGACAAGAAACCACTATTGTAAACCCAACCCAAACTCAAAACAAAAAGAAGAGCTAACAGAGAAAAACAATCAAGGGACAGCAAATAAATTGTTTTCCTTTCAGTGACATAGCACAAGTAGGTGTTAGGGTCAGAATATATTTATCAACATAAAGTCAACAAAGTATTTATCAACACTCAGTCAAAACCTGCATGATGAAATCACTACAGATAGAGACTCCAAGATTTTTTTCAGCTCATCATATTCAAGGATGCTGAAACCAACAGGAGCCAGCCATTTTCCACTAATATCAAGTGAGATGAACAAAAAAAGACATGGGTCATCAGAACGACAGGATCCAACACCTTATGGTTAAGGCAGCTCAGAGCTTGGAGGATGTTCTGACAGTTCCTTAATGCACAAAGCCTAAGTGGAAATATACTGGGCGAAACCTGAGATAACTCTATTCAAAAATACCACAACAGTACTCCATTTCAAATGGAATTTGACTGCTCCATACTCCCAACCACCTCCATAAGGTCAGAAACCTGGCTGAAAACCATTGGTAAGTAACAACACCTGCCCTATTATTGCGGAGCAAGTAGTACATCATTAAGAACACTGTCCTGCTAGGATCCCAGCTGAAAAAAAATAAAATCACAGGAATATAAACTAACCTGCCCCAATCTAAATATTTTATTTTCAGAGGAAACTGAAGACAGGGGAGGTGGTTGAAAATATGTCTATTTTCCATAGACTGGGGAAAAAAGAAACCCAACACTGAATATTCAGTGGTAAGGGAACCCTTTTTATGAAACTGTTTCAGTCAGGAAACATTTTTCCATAAAAACACTTCTAATAGGGATTTTCTATTAGACTCACTTTGAGATTATATTTTGACACAGTATAATCCTATTATCCAGTAAACACGTACGGCAGGAAACTACTCCTGAGCCAGCAACCTATTTTTGAGCTTTCATACAGTTTCAGTGACAGTCACATATGTTTATCAAGAGTGAAACACAGCAACTGGGGCAACCAGGTCATACCCACATCCCAGCTCCCAGTAGCAAAGCCCAAGCATCTGTTCCACATGACTGCACAGAGATATACCCCCTTTACCATCTCTGCAGAAACAGAGCATCTGAACACACTGCTTCTTGCTGCAGGAACAAACCACTTAAGGAAATCATACCACAAACAAGGGGAACCTCTTTAAAAAATGAAAATTAAGTACACACTGAACATTAAGATTCAGCCACCTTTATTTCTTAAACAGTGTAAAGTTTACTGGATAATGCTGCTGCTTCCCTAGTATTTTGTCATTATTTGTAATTCGATTAGTCTCTTTTCTCAGATCACATTTAATTTAGCAGCACCTTCCACTTTTTGGAAAACCAGGAAGAAGACAAAGGTTTTAAGTTAAACCTTCAATTACACCTGCAGCTTCATTCAAGCTAGCAGACAGTTTTTAGATTTACCCCTTGAGTTTTCTCCTTTTTGTCTGTTTGACAATGACTCCTAGCACACAGGTAATCCCTGTTATTTTTCTTCCTGCTACAAGCCATTACTCAGTAGGACAAGTGAAAGTATTACTTAGAATGAATAAATAACTTGTTCTTTCCCTTCTGTCCTCCTTTAAGGAACCTGTCAAATGGAAACACGTGGATTAAATTTTTTTTCTAAGCCTAGTTACATATGCCTTCTTGAGCAACGTACAGAAAAAAGAAAAGTGACTGTACAGTATAATAATAGCAAGACATTTTCCAATTTCATCTTTAGAAACATCTTAGGGGGTTGAGAAATCTATACCCTTTTATCTACTAATTGCCATGAGTGACATACTGACAGTTTAGTACTACGCACATTACACTAAAACTTACAGAAACTGTAGACCTTATTTTATTTGTTGGACTGCTAGATATTAAGCACCCCAATGTTACAGTGTGAACAAAACTGAGAATGCAGTCCTGCTTGCAACTCCCAATACCTTTGCTTCTGCTGTGGCTCCTAGACCAGGTACACATTACAAGTGGAGCAGTCTAGAAAACTCTTAAGTTAATAGAGAAGCTGGTTTTCCTCATGTCAGGTATAGCTAATCACTGACACGGTGAAAGCAGAGACACGCTGGGTTTCTCCCTATCAGAATCAAGACAGGTAAGCAATAGGTCACTTTACCACAAGTTTTTTAGTTTTCATTTTTAAACCACTGTTCTTGTTTCATCTTTATCAAATCGTTTCCAATTCATCTTTCCCACTGCCTGAACAACTTTGAGATCACCTTCAGGTATTTCTTCTCGTGTGTGTTTTAAGTTCCGGTTTGAGGGAAGACTCCCCACTAGCAACATAACAGCTAATCAATCCTCTGATACAAATAAATTTAACTAGCTCTTGCTCCATAAAGACAGTAAACAACGGACTATGCATTTATGTCCTTACTCAGGCAAAAATGGCTTTGCAATTCTTTGATATTTTCACCTTCCAACTTCCCTATTTGATCCAAACAGTTATAGAAGCACTAAAAGCCATCGTAGGGACTCTTCAGTCAAGTCACTGCTCGTGTACCTTCTTCCCTCCTCACAAGATACTGATCTAGCTAGCCAAAACAGAGGTCAGCGGACAAACCTCAGCTCACTCTGCACTGGGCCCAAACTGGCTTTAACCACCAACAGGGCTGATGACAAATGAGAAGCCAGGCTTCCAGCTGAATTTCAGTTTAGTTATTTTTGTTTTAATGTATGTGTGAATCAATTAATCCTGTCATAGAAGGGCATCGTAAACTGTGTGCCAGAGTTAATGAGTCAGACATTATCACATCATTACACCAGCTGGCATAATGTAGCATGTGTTGTTTGTCATAATATACACTGCCATGCTTAACAACCATTAATTGTTTACACGAGCAGTCATATTTTTCTTCAAAGAACCTTCAGCGACTGGTTAATATTTTGAAAGCTTCTTAAGCGAATAACTCTTACTAGTGAAAGATAATAAAAATAACCCACTCTCTCATGAAGCTAACCAGAACAGATTTACACATAATAACAATTAAAACTCCATCTCCTTCATTAAAAAATTGAAAAACCAAAGCATTCTGATTCCAGCCAGTTCCATGAATTCAATCCCCACTGGTCAACGCTGCCATAAATATTAATAGACTAGATGCCAAAGTCCCACTCTGTTTAGCAGGGATCGAGTGCTTTCTTCTTTTGCTTGTGCAGAGAGCTAAGCACAAAGTTTGAGCTGAATCTCCCTCCGCTCTGGAAGATACCAGAAGAAAGAGGACGGCAGTCAAAAACCTCACTGGCATAAGACCAATAGGATACTAGAATTGGACCTGCTCTTTGAAGCTATAAACCTGTAGTACTTGAAAGAGTTGATGGTGGTTTTGTGTCACTCCTTGTGTTCATCACCTGTGTTTGTCAGGGGAAAACACAGCAATCAGTCTTACTTTATCATAATACTTTGGCCGCTAGTATTTTCTTGGCTGACTAAAGACAACATTTGGACACTCTCAGCAACAAATCCAGGTTTACCAGCTTTCTGTGAATTGGATTCAGTCTGCTTCTGGCCAGATTTGTTGGCCATATGGCTTTCCAAAGCCAAAGGCTAATAACATGTTTAAGGCTGAATTTACTACAGCAGCCAGGAACACTGAATTTGACCTGCAGGTACTGTGTATGTCCATTCACACACTCACACAAACTTCTGTTACACTGGAGTTCTGCTTTTAAAGAAATATCTGTTTGACACAGGCAAGGAAGTAAGAAAAAAAATCATTAATAAGCCATTGCTATGGAAAAGAACACCAGCTATAGGGAAGCCTGAAAAACTAAAGATAAGGTCGTTTTTAAGAAAAAGAATTATGGAAATATGGAGTATTAATACCTCAAACAACCTTAATGTACTGTTAGTTTGATTTAAGACACTCGTGATTCTGGGAAGTGCTAAAAACAACAGATGCTGCTCTTTTGATGGGAAACACACAATCCTGTTCATTCACCTTATGGAATTAATTGTCACCATCCACTGCTATTCTGCATGAAGGGAAGATCAGTACCACAGATGTGGATAAGAAGACATCATGCAGCAGCAAGGTCTCTCTGAAATTTTAAACCCTATGTGCCAGTCAGCTCATGCCTATGGCTACAGAGGAATGACTCTGAATACTCCATCGTCTCGGATTCACACCTAAGTAAGACCTGATTCAACAAAGCACTTGGGCATATGCTAATCTTTAAGCATCTGAGTAGTCCGCTGAAGTCATATGCTTACAAAGAGAAGCATGTGTTACCTTCTGCTCGCATCTTTATAGCCTGTAGCTAACACACAGTAATAGAGTTCACAATTTATTAGTCTCTACCATCTTTCTGTGTCTCCAATCTTAACATTAAGTCTAATTAGCTTTTACACGAGCATATTTCCTTTTTGACAAGCAGAAAAATCAATATCCTGCTACACAGATATAAATACTGATGGACTTATGTGTAGGTAAAACCAGTTATTTCTGGATTGGCATCAGTATTTAATACCCTGTTCTATCAACCTTCAGCCTACTAGGCCATACTGTGACATTTCCAGGTCCTTTCATTCAGACAGGAACACTCTGCAAGAGCCTTCACTGGTCTGAGAAGCTCCTAGGGCTGAAAAGTTTTGCAGCAACTGCTACTGTGGAATTTGCCGAAGAACCAATTTACTGCAACGCTGCAGGCTGGCAAAGTTGTCCCCAACTTCTACCTGATTGAATATCTTCTCAGTGCGTAAGTGCCACCAGATATCAGCTAGAATTTCAGGATCATGAAGCTCCTACACCATCATTGTTTTCATGACCAAAAATAACCCCATTTCTCTAAGCCCTGTGTCTCAGCCCCAATTACTGGCTTCTGCATCAAATTCAGGCAAAGACATAACTTGCCCACTTGGCATCAAAACCTGGATCCCAATCATTTCATTTGGAATAGAAGAAAATTAACCTAATGACTGATGCTCCAGGTCCTAAAGGGTTACCTTTTTTCAGTTATGTGATGGACAAAATATGTGCCTTTCAAAAGTGTCATGCTGGTAAGCAGAGGGGAATGGGTCCTTCTCAAGTCATCTGTGATTCTCTTATGGTGTACAGAAACCATCAAAAGCAGACAACAGTAATACAAATAAGTGTGTGCCAGAAGAACCAAGCACAAGCCTGGTTCATACCATGTGCAGAGGATGCTGGCAGAAAAGCTGTTCGAAGCATCCGCTTTGCACAAATCCTCAAAGAAAAAAAACTTCACATCCATAAAAAAAAAAATTATATTTTCCCAAGTATTATTCCTCAGTTTTTCAGCTCATTCTTCCAGAAAAACAGCACCATCTTCCTGAAAAATATTACTGAGCTGTCCAACAAAAAGACCCTTGACAGACATCCATTGAAAGACACACACCCATTCCTCCAGCAGTTTGTTTGCAATTATACAGAAGTCCCACAGTATTCTTTCTACAAGGAGGCAACAATGGGCCTGGAGATCTGTCCAACAACATTCTGTGTCTTCTCACATCGTATCACCTAATATGAACTGTCACCAAGCAAACACTCACACTGCATGTGGGATATACCTGTGTGCCGGTACCACTGTCACATTTGTCTATGTTCAGGCACTGAACAGTTGAGCATGTGTGTAACTCAAGGCCCTTTCAAGTGATGGCTTGTTTTTTTTAATATCTCTTTGCATAGCAGTGGTGTCTGTGCAGAGACATCGGAAACGACCCATCCAACACTTGTGTATCTGCACCTTGTTAAGAGAGTACTATCAGTACGTGGGCCTTGTTCCTCTTTGACAGGAACCCTTAGAATTACCTCTGTTCTTTGTACTCCTGATACCTTCTTCAAGACTTCTTCCTCTTTTGGGTTAAATCTCATTTAATATTTGTCACCTAGCTACTGAAAAAAACCCAACCTGTTTTCCTTGTGCCCTAGGAGAAATATTTCAATTTATAAAGGAAATTCAGGAATATTTTCAAGATGGAGCAAGACTATAAATTGTGAAAGGAAGAAGCTCTTAGATTCACTCTTTTGCAAACAGTGTCATGCAATCCCATTATGTATTTGTCACCCTACATTTATAAGCAGTTACAAGTTCTCAGTCCCAGCTCCACCGGCCTTGTGGTTCTAGAAACACCTGCTCTGCTATATCAAAACTTTCTAACGCAGAGCAATAGATTGTTCAGAAACAATTTGCTCTTATGTATTCTGACATGCAGGCATCCTCCTTCAACTTGTCTGCAACATTTCCTCTGCCTGATAAGACTTTTAGCAAGTGATCCTCTCTCCCAGCATTCACTAAATTGTTCAAGAAAATCTCTTCTAGTCTCATGGTTTCTGCTCCATGCACACAGTAATCCCAGAACCTAGATCATCTGAAATCAAAGTTCCCCTTATTTTACAGAGGTATCCCACTCAACTCACACAGCAACTTACTTTTTTTCCCCAAGGAAGAGAATACATGCACCAAAGTATTAGAGAGCTTGATGCCTTACTTCCTACTTAGCAGCACCTTAATGAATCAAGAGGCCCACCAGTGTCAGCACTGCCAGTCACAGCTGGATATAAGATTTCCACTGAGAATTTTCATCCCCTTCAGAAAAGTCATTCTGGTAGCACAGAAAACAGAAAAGTCATTCTGATAGCATCACATATGCTTCAACTAAAGTTCACTTTGGGAAGAGAATGGGCAAAAGGCCCATTTTTTTTGTCATGTGACTGAAGCGCCTTGACTGGAGAACTTCCCAATTATTTATTAAACAATATTAGTTTTGGAAGTCTTTTGCTGTTTGGCTCTTTTTTTTACTGTAAATATAAAAAACCTGCTAAAACATTAGGTGAATATCAAAACAAAAATCATGCGTATCCCAGAACACTTTCCCATACTGTTTCTTCAATTATTTTTTTTATTCTGTGTTGCAACCAAGCTAAATACAAGGTGTCAGCATTTCTTGCAGAATGAATCTGCAAGAAATGTGCAGTTAGCTGCCAGTCCAAAAGAAAACAGTTCACAAAATCTTGCAGAAATCAACCAAGCATAGGCCCAAGCAATATTGATCTGTATATCTTTAAGAGATGTAGAGAAGGAGGATCCAAGCATATATCACACCTGATATGCCATATGTCTGAGGATATATCAAATCCAGATGAAAATGAAGAAGTACTCATTTTCCTAATGAAATGGAAGCCTAGGGAAAGTCATGTCAGATCAGTATCCTCTCCTATTCCATCTTGAGGAAATGATTTTACCTCTTAGTTGGATTTACAGTAATTGTATAAAGGCTTCCAATCTCTGAAATCTGTAATGAAATCTGTAATCCTGACCTGCTGGATATGAGCTATACAATTACTCTGAGTATATTTAAAGCAAATAATCCATTCCTGCAAAGCTCCAAATATTCATAGCTTCTGATGCATGACACTGTGTCCAAGGGTTTGGATTATAATTACTTCTGCAACAAGGTGGAAGGCCGCATCTGACTTCTGCTAAGCCCTTTAAGAGAGCTCATCCTCTCCTTTTGACAGTGTTTGAGACATATTAAGTCTTTGGTTGAATCAATATCTATTGTGTGGCAGCAGAAAATGATGAGATAAAAAAAAAAAAAAACACCAAAAACAAAACATCCAAAGCAGTGTACTCATTATGAACCAACACAGAATAACCTATAACCTACACTGAGCAGGAAGCAAAACCCACCAATATTGTTCACTTCTGTAAACTAAACCAGCAGATAAAAGGTTCATTGGATATGCTGCTGAAAACTGTTATAATCACCGGAAGTTTGTTTAATAGGGTCAAGGCTACTGTTCGCTTCTCCTTGGTTATCCACAGCTCTCTGTGAAGTCAAATTCTCCTAGAGCTACACACAGCTCTAAATAACCCATTAATTATGAAGCTAGCATAGACGTTTAGTGAGAGAGAGGCACTCAGAGCACAAAGGGCCCCACTGCAAATTAACACAAAGCCTCCCACAAACTTTCACGGTCATGGGAGTAGGCCCATATCCATCTGTTTCACTTAAATATATGCTTAAGTTGCACTAAAGTGGAAATAAGGCTTAATCTTACACAAAGTTACACAGGCTCTGAAGCTGCTTACTTAACTAGGGGTTAAAAAAAAGCAAGCTTTACTCAAGCACATTTCACAGTATAGGTAGTTTGATACTCAAATGTCTCTACCAGCTTATCCTTGGCAAAAAAACTTGAGGTATCAGTCAGACATGTCTACCAACCACCTTATGAAATTAAGTACATCCTTCTTCAGATGAGTAAGTTTCCAAATTTCTACACTTTAAAATAACCTCTTTACAGTGTATTAATGATATCACTAATAGCCAGTTCCTGAACTTCCTAATGTTTTTCCGCCTGTCTTCACCAGCCCCTCTAATTGTACTGACATGAAGTTGGCAAAACATTCTGCCATCAAAACCTGCAAAACTCCCCAGCTGATACTATTCCCTTCTCCATTATGAGAAGTCATTTTTAACCTCTGTCATTACAGTGAGTGATTCTTTATCCAGTGGAATTGCAGGGGAGATCTGGGAACAGAGAGAGAAGTGTATAAAAACATCTTAAACTGCTTTCACTGTCTCAACACTCTGCACTCTGAAAAATGTTTTGTGCAATATTACAGATCCCTAAATTGTATCCTCTTGCCCATAAGTGCTCAAGTCACCACATGACTAATGACAGGACAAGGTCAGAATTCTCTACTCACCAGAAAAGGTTAAGTTATTGAAAACAGTATTAAAATACAAATTAGTGTACTGATGAAGAAGGGAACAGCACTATGCCCACTATAAGGCAACAGCATGCAAGGGCTAGACTGTCGTTCAACAGGACAAGATACCACAAACCAGCACTCATGAGAGAATCCCCCCACAGTATCACTGCTCAGCCCTCTGCAAACACCAACCTCCTTGTCCTGCAGTCATTACGGCTTCTTCCCGTCTCACACATCCACTCAGACTGTAACCTAGCTGCTTCTCCCCTGACAGCTAATGTGAGAACTTTTCTGTGCAAACCACACTTTTCACCTGGTGTATCAACAACTAAACTCCTTTTTTCCTCTGTGTACAAAGTGCAGCTGCTAAAGCAGCCTATCCCAACCATCCTTCTCAATGGATTACCATCTATTCAAATGCTGAATATTTCCACATCTTCACTGATAGTGAGAACAAGTTATTCACACAGATGACACCTTCCTGTTTTGTGCTTATCGTGTTAGCCTTCTAGTCATTCAAAGGATAACTTCAGTTATTTTCTATTTAATAATTTGATATTTTAAATTATTTAGTATTTATCTCTTCTGGGTATTATTGCCTTTGTGTCTTCTTCTGTCTTAAACTCAATGCACAGAATAAGCATAAAGAATTGTCTTATGGAATGATTTTTCCTTCAAACCTCTTCCTATGGTTTATTTCTGCTGCAGCACCTCCAAAGCTGCTAATTGCTGGCACATACATACGCTTAGCTATCATTTCTTTTTGTGAGTTGTGAACAATCCTACGTGCTATTAAGACAAGCAAATACAAATAGCTGCAATGTTATGTTAGTACAGCACAGGTTTTAAATCCGCCCAATGATAGAGTCAACAAGTTTGTTATTGTTTTTCAAGACTGAGTCCTAACCCACTTACTCAGATCATGCAGTGATCCAAGCAGTCATAGCCCCAAAGCTTTTCAAGTCTTCAGTGTCATGCTTAAAGTCAGGCATTTAAGTGTTCCTTCACTTGCAGTTAAACTTAATCAGGGCCTTACTTTCCCTGCTGCACCAGGTCCAATGTTTTCAGCCTGTTGTAAGATCAAGTCCTCCTATCAAGATTCAAATGATTTGTTTTACAATGCCTTGCAGAGATGAAAACTTCTTCAGACAATAAATATGCAATAGTAGTTTAGAACAGGGAGCAAAGACTCAGGCTACCCAAGTTTTTTTACAAAGCCTCAGAAAGTTCCTGTGCTTGAAAGATGGTAACAGATTGTCAAAAAGGGTTAAAGCAGCTGTCCACATGGCTCTCCTCAGCTCTCTGGAGTGTGGCAAAGCGTATTGTTTGGCGTAATCATGACACAGATCTGCATGTGTATGTCTTCAATAATTCATGTTGCAGCTTGTCTCACTGTGGGGACAGATGTCAGTGAAATCAGTGACAGCCGATCATGCTGATCCCTCACATAATCATGTGAGAGCTGATCCTGTGGCGACACTGAGCCTTGGGAACACGCCCACCGATGCCAGTGTGAGGATGACAAGAAAAGGCAGATACAGTTAGGTACATGCAATACATGCATGTAAGAAAATACACCAACGCACACACAGCACCATCGTGCATTTGCACTGGTATCAGAGAATATACCTTAGGTAAAGTCAGAGCAGTCATCATGGTTTGCAGATGCAATGGAGAGGGCCCATTTTAGAGACACCCAATGTGAAGGATGAGTAGAAGTCACAATCTAACAGCTTACATGAACACCCTGCAAGTTCATATGGAACTTCAGAATGAACCCATGGTTTCCTCTGGTTTGACTGCTTCTTTGAATGCTTTGATGCAAAACTGATACACCACCTCCTTTTACGTCTTTACCATTTTGCTTTGTATTAGTCTTCTGAAACAGCGCAACAGATTACAGGAGGAAGACAAGTACCACTTCAAAGCTCAGATATAATCTCTCAGGGAGAGAAAGTGACTTAGTGATAATTAGAATGATTAGATCCTTTCATTTGATTTGAAAAATCTATTGTTGTTGGACAAAAAACCCCACATTCTCAGCATTAAATGTGTTCCTGTTCTTTTTTTTAATCCAATGTCTAGTCTGAACTGTATGTCCTCTGTTTTGATACTTAAAAGAACCATCTGATTCATTATTTATGGTGGGATTTTTCTCAAATACACAAATATTTAGCTCTGTTTGGTTAGCTTTCTAACTAAGCGTATTTGTCTTTGCTCACTTGATTTCTGCATCCATCTTGGAAGCAAAATCTACAGCCAACTTAATTGGGCATGTTACACCTATTAGTGGCAGAATCTGAGATGCATTAAGTTATACAAGAAAAACAGGAGTTAAACAGAGAGGTAACTTTTTCACTTTTATGGAAGCATTTTAAGAGCCCAAGTCAAATCTTTGTCTTACAGTCATATATCAGAATACGACATGTGTCTATACATATGTGCGTGCATACGGGATTTCTGTCAAGTGACACAGACAGAATGCCAGAACCAAAAACTTACACATCCAGGGAAATCATATAGGCAAGGACTTCATAAGAGATGCCTATTTCTAGAGAGGGCCACAGCAGTAAGCAATCATTGGGAAGCTGGGAAGCTCTGGCAAAACTGGATTTATATAGAGACAGTTTCTCCTCCAAGTGACTTGAGTAATAGCCAACAGTTGCTTTGAATTGTTGCATAAGCCGCCTTCATGAAATCTAGCAATTAAAAACATGATGAGTGGAGTGCATGCCCCGTGTCCAGTCCACATCAGCTTATAATAATGCACTCCAGTGAGACAGACCACAACTCTAAGACTAGGTATTTCTAATTCACAGAACAGTATGTTCTGCAGTTTAGTCTTTTAATCATTTTCTTTCCTCTTGTTATTAGAGTGTGCAGAGTATTTTTGCTAGCGATGCCAGCCCCAGCAGAAACCTCATCTAAGATCAGTGCATTTAAAAAAGGACATTAATTTCTCATTATACTGGGATCAGATTGTTTTCAAGGCAACATCCTGACTCAGTCAAAGTATCTCATTAGAGCTGCCATGCATACTGTTGTTTAACATCATGTGCCATTTTTCTTTGGAAGGTGCATTTACATAAACATTTCTAATCACAGCCCTGTAAAGAGACACAGTATAATAATTTATGACTTTTAGGTAATATGTCATATGAATCTTAACATATGGCATTACACTGTATGATGGCAATCTTGGCTCTTCTAAGGGAACCTGGATAACATCCAGTGAGATGTGAATGAGCCAAATGCAATAGAAAACCGTATCAATGCTAATCCAGGTTTACACCTTTCATTCAGCACTCCAAGCTTTCCACCAGATGGTTTTGCATAGAAGCATTAATGCCAGAAATAATTGTGTAGACTCCCCCGGTTTTCAGACATGCTATTTCTGAAGCCTTGAACATGAAAATAATCCTCATAAATGGCACCAGCAATTCACAGGTGCAAGAAATGGTTTGAAGCCTTTAGAAGAAGGTGCCTAAAGATGACTCAAGAGCTTTGCCATTCTGAGTCACAGCCACTTTCTTTGTTTTGCAAAGGCAATTCAGGGCAGCTTCCTCACCTATTTTACAGAAGCCCTTTGTCAACAAAAAACATCATCAGTTCACAGGAAACGAACAAAATTCAGAACAAATTGGCACAGCACACTACTAACTGCTGCCATGAAACTTTATATCAGACAGCCATTTTTTATCACCACCCACATGAGTGGCCACAAACTCAGGGAAAGGTCAGGGAAAACTTTGCTGTGTACACGAGTTCACTACCACACATGGTAAGACACCATGCATTGGTTTTGCTGATAGAAGGGTAAGTACCTATCAGTTCTGGAACCACATTTTCAAGCTCAAGTCCCCCAAGCTCCACAAGAGTCTGCTTAAACTCAGCATTTATAACTGTACTTCCTTAGATGCCCACAAAGAATTTCACTCAAAGTCTGTGATGATACAGTACTGAGCAAAATATTAGTGTCAATGGATCAGAGTATCGTGCACAGGAGAGAAATATAACTTAAGATTTCAGAGGCCAATAAGGAGCCAATGCCAAAGTAAAATCACCTAACTACAAAAATGGTTCCCAGATGACCTTCTTGTACCATCTTATGGAAGTGTAGACATTGAGTCAGTCACCATACATAAAGATAACAGCCAGGGACATATTTGTTCAGGCACACACAATACATTTTACCCTGGACAAGTAAAGGAGGGGTTTTGCTTACATACAATACTTAATTCAGAAAGTAACTGAAGTAGTGAATATCTAGCACACAGAAATTTAACTCAAGTTTAACACCAGTAGTCAAATACACAGTATGAAAACATTAAACAGAGATGCAACTCTATCGTGGAAATTACTGGCCTGCTTTTGCTACTTAGCTTGGGAGTCCTGTTCTGTTCTTCACTTCTACTTGGCATCCAGCTGGGAACTGCAACCCAAGTTTAATTTTTTACCTATATGTGGATCCTTCTTCATACCCAATCACCATTTTGTTGGAGGTACTACTAAGCATGAACATATTTCAAGAGGTCTGTCATAGCCCATCTCCCACAACAATGCTAACTTCCATTTCTCAGCTTATGTCCAGCGATGAGACTGACCGACATAGTGGAGATACATCTAGAAAAGGTGAGATATGTCAGTAAATTATTTCTTTCTTGGAGAAAAGCACTCTCCAGGGGCTACAAATACTGTTCTATATTGGAGCTACCAAGTTTAAAAAGGGTAAGATGAAGGAGATGAAAGAGAATCTGCTCTCCAAGATGTAGAGAACCCAAAAGTGAATACATAAATAACATAGATTACATACCCCCTCTACACCAGTTCCAACCAAGAAGAGCACAGCCCCACAGAAACCTTGCTAAGCTCACCAGTCCATCCATGTTACAGGCCTTTCTCTGTACCTTAGCCATGCAGGTGGTTTCATCCCTCATCTCAAGATCCACCAGCACCAACAGTAAACTGAACTGTTCATGTACTGGTAAAACTCTGGAGGTTTACAAGTCAGTGCCTGCCCCCAGCTCCAACCCTAGTATCATGCAAAATATCAATCACTGCATTTGCATTCACCTGATAATATGTCTAAATTTTATCAGCTGTAAGAGATCCAGCAAATATTTCTCAGTTTTGCCCATGTTATTTCATGTATTATCACTTCTACCGTGTATTTTATTTTCCCTATATACAAAACGGTCCTTGGATGCTCTGATTTGAGTAAGTGTTTGGCTTAAATACACATCCACAATGAAGTGTTTTGTCTCAGGTCACCTGCAAAGCCTATACCTGAATCAAAAGACAGCATCTGGTACATCCTCCAGCTCTACAAACTATTAAGAACTGAAGAAATAGCAGTGTCAAAACAATTATTGTTGAGGGATGATTCCAGTCCCTGGAGTGGCTACCATAGGGAGCCTACCGACTGGCCATAATGCCCCTGTATTACTGTTTGATTTTTTTGTTGTTGGGTGGGGTGTTGGTTTAAAAAAATGCCCCCCCCCCCCCCCCAATCTAATCAGAAATACCCTGATCACAGTGGACCGCATCAGGCAGTGCCTTTGGAATTAATTAATAAAACACCTTACAACACTGCTGAGAGCTAAGTCAAGGCTTTGATACAAACAACAGGATCACATCTTCCCACCTTATCTTACAGACTATATCAAGCTATGGGACTTTCACCCAACACTCTGGGCATCGATGGAGGGAATCTATAGGAACCCCTTCCACACCAGGAAGGTATTTTTTAACTATTCCTGTTCTTCAACACATACAGCCCCATTCATGCCTCAGCATTCTTACTTGTTTGATACCATATCATGCACTTAGCTTCACAGAAGGCTCTCTTTGTTTGAAGTATCTAAAAATGACATCTCCCTGGTCCTAAATGCTGCTGGCCATAGGGGACTTGCCCCTTACGCGACACATACGAAGAGCACATATGTCAGCTTTTTATTTCCTAAAAAACCAAAAGCCCACTTTTTTTTTTTCCACAGCAGCATATGCATGATGAGCCAGCTGTCAAAGAAATACAATTTTAAGCTTCCTGCCTTGAATGTACATTTTCAGAGTAGTTGAACAAAACAGCATATTGCCGACATTGTTCCAGAAGCCTAAGGAAGAAGAAAGAAAAGATTTAACTTTTACTGTTAGATCCTTGTTCTTTTGTAGTAGACATGGCTCCATCAGACACAATGGCTTTGTTACAGCACACTGCATTCAGGGCTAAAGCTTTGAATATTCAGCAGGGCTCCAGGCTAGTGATTCTGTTGCAGCTAGGTTTCTTGTCTTCCAGGAAGCCCTTGACAAAGGTCACAAACAATTTGCTCGTTCCTCTTATTAAAATAAAGATGGAAAGCATTGATGATAGTTCTGCCCAGCAGCTAACTTCATCATCTGTAGCAGTTCCAACATATGCTTGTGAGATAATGAAAAATATAGCATTAAACACAGTGGCAGATTGAATCTTGTTTCAGGGTAAATATACTAAGTCATTTTTTTTCCTCCTCATTTCCTCAGAACCTGTTTAGCATTAGACTGCTAATATCATCACTGATACATGACAAAACCATTGCATAATATACTGCATTTAAAGCCAGCCCCCCCATAAAAGTGAGCAATGACAAAGCATGAATGTTATTCAGGCATTCATAATAATGAAGTGCTCCGCGCCAGCCCTTTTCCGGCATGTTTCCATTTGCAGACCTTCAAAGAACTTGGCTTTAGATTGGGCTGTGCGCCTCTGAGTCTCACCCTCTACATCAGGTTCAAGACACAGAGTCGCTTCAGATTTCTTTTCAGGTCTTGCAACTTTGCATGTGTCCTTTGCCCTTGCCGTTGGCCACTGTTGCATTGCTTACTGTCAAAGCACACCTCAAACTATTCTTGTCAACATATAAGACACGTGGTTTATTTTCTCCAAGGAATATTAATTAGAAGCCTAGATAGTAGTTTTCCCAGCTTTCAGTATTCCAATGTGAAATATATACATATATTTTCAATAGACCAAATATAGGTGGGGCTCTCAATCCTCATGTCCTACTTCGTGATGTTATATAAGACCAGTGATGACCAATAAATCTGCATATGGGGTCAAATCACTGCACTACGTGTTTCTACACACTCCAACAGAGATCAAAGCAAAGAATTTGCATCAGAACTACATACGTTTTTACTGTTTTCAAGTTACCTTTCTAGATATTTCCCAGGCTCTTCATGAAACCAAATGTACAAAACCCTGTTGAATTTGGCAGGTTTCAGAGACATATGCTTTTGAAATATGGCTGTGGCACAACTAAAGTCTCTCAGCTAGCTGCAAAAAGGTTCAGGCAAAAATTGTCCCCAATACCACCAGTTATTTTTATCACATGCTTAACTATAAGCTATTTGCAGTACCTGTCTCATTTCTGTGCTAAATTCTGTAGCAGAAAAACCCATGGAGTTGCATACAATTCAACATACACATTGACCAACTGCTTCTTTCATACAAAAAGGAATGGTGGGTAGTGCTGTTGACTGCCCCATATTGCTTACTGAAAAGGTTTGTAACTTTCTCTGCACTACCCATATACTGAGCTCTGTTAAGCTGCAAGTTTCATCACTGCAGTAGAGAAACAAATTTATTCCTGATCACAGAAACCAATAAATCCTTTTGATACACCAGTCTGAAGCCTATTTCAAGAGGATGAGGGCACAAAATAGACCTCTCGGATACTGTTACACTAGAGGCTGTAAAAGGTTTCTTTATTAACTACACTATGGTATCTCCTATGATGCACCTGCTTTCCTGCTTTTTGATGCAAAACTGGTATAAACAGTTGATATCCGAATTCTCAATCCATCTGATAATTATAAATAAGCCATTACAGTACTGCAAAAGCATTATCACCACATCAGCTGAATGCTTCTGCTCTTGGTGCTCTATAGAGTTCACTATCAGTAGCAACAAAGTCCTCATCTTGCTCTACCTGGACTTAAATTCCACAAATTACACGTTAGGAGAAAAAGAATGCTTTGCTCATGTGTTACCACCAGGGATGTGTAAACTACAGACACTTCAAGGAAGAGTTCACACTCAGAAATACCTGCAGAACAGCAAGAAATGAACTAACAAAGCATTTGTCAATTGTATCAGATTATCAGCAAGTCTTGAAGAGCATCACTGCAGCACTGAGTCACTGGCACTGCAGCAGAGAACACAGCCCTCCGATTCTGACTGGGCCATTGCCTGAAGCATTTTTGCCACTGACTCATTACCCAGATGTGAAATGATGAATGCCAAGTATTTATTTTACAGTCCTTTTTAGCACAGCAGTCACAAAAAGGTGGTAAAGATTGTGACATTCTGTAGCCATGAAAATGCACAACCCAATTCTTGCAATTCATGGGCTTAATTCAATCAGGTCAAGAGCAGAGCATCACTTTACAACAGCTGACATGCTGGCCCCATGTATTCTGTACACAAATTCTGCATGAATGGTTAACGCACCAGGGTAACCCTGCTTTCTACCTTAAGCTCTCTACGAGAACTTAACACATGATGAGTGGATAGCACTTTCTTGTAGCTGCTTCACATTTTCCTTCTCCATGTATACCAAGACACACACTTTGGGGTGATTTCCACACATGCTTACACGGATAACAGGTTTCTTACCAGATGCAAGCTAAGAAGTAAAGCTGCCCATGTGTCTCCTGCTGGTATTTCAAATATCCTTCCCTTGATTTTTTGGGGCTTCAGGATGGCTCTGGCCATGATATTATGACTTCAGATTTATTCTGCAGGCTGAAACAGTCAGCCAAAGGTGATGTATGCAACCAATTCACCTTTTTTCTAGTAGTGTGTACATATATTATATTGATACTTTTCACTGACAGAATAAAAACCACTGTGAATGAAGTCAGCAGCAAGACAGAAGGCTTATGAAGCAGCCAGACGCTGTAACCTTTACAGCTAACAGCAGCAGTGTTTGTACCAAGCTCTTGAGGAGCAGGGTGACTAACAATCAAGTTTTGAGAAGGAATGATTCATTTAAACCCCACCCAAGCTGCTCTTACAACTGTGTAATAAGTGAACATTTAAGAAAAAACTGCAGATACATTCCCACTGTAAGAGCATTTATCTTGAAGACGGCAAACTGCATCCCTGCTACCTTATTGAAGAAGGGTGCCACAGCTCTCAGAGTGACCTGACAGGAACAATACAAGAAGCAGGCAACACACAGCTAATCAAGCAACTATGGGGAAAGCCATGGCTGTTCAGGCCAAAGTGTGAGGTAACCACGAATGTCACTGAAGTGCAGCACAGGTAAGAGAAACCGGCACCTCTGGGAGAACTAATCAGGCAAATTCTCTGGATACTTCCCACTCCCCTCCAATAGTCCTCTACAGGCATACCTCCTGACCTGGGCCCATCCTAACACTCAAAGGCCTTTTGTCTGGAGAAATTCCTTCAGCATATCCTCACACCTCTCATAACAGTGAACAATTCTAATGAAAATCTCCAGACAGTGCACAGTGGCTCCCTTCTCACCTTAATTAGGAGTGGCAGTTCCACTACATTAGCCAAGTGAGGCAGGAGACTAGTGACCAACATGTCATCTTTCTTCCCACTGCTGGACATTTTGCATTTCCCATTCCTGTTGTGTGGCCAAGGGTGAAGCTGACAGCATGCAAACTCAAGAGAGATATAACTTGTCAAAAAGCTGAGGAAGGCAAATATTTAAAATAAGCATCATTTTTTACTGGTTTGCAAGTGGCAAAGTGCTATTTGTGAACTACTTTCCCAAATGAGATGTCCCACCTACGTTTATGATGTTGACTGCTTTGCATAAAGAGTTGCTGCTTTATGAACAGCAAACATTTTCTCTCAAAATACTTTGGCAAACTGCAACAGAATTGAACTACGAAAGCCTTCCCTTGAAGAATTACACTTGGGGGGGGGGGGGTGGGAAGAGAGAAAAAAATTGCTTACTGTTTGAACACCTTTGGTTTTCACCAGGCATTAACTCCAATATTCAAATGCAATCCTTTGGCCAGAACAGAAGCTGTTTGAGGCAATGATATCTATTCCAGGCAGCCACACTATAGAGGAGAAAGGCAGTGTATCACTGGACAGAACAGAAGCCCATACTTAAACTTGCATCGGTTGATGGCATCGACAGCCATTTAATAAGGTACAGTGGTACTCTCGGGAAAACAGCCCCTGGGGTTCTCAGAACACACATGCAGACCCCAGAAATGGCAGTTTCACTTGAGCAGCTTAATTAAAAGCCTGACTCTGAAGCTACTGCTTGTTTTCCCCAGGAACTCTTTCATGTTAGGTTCCATTTTGTCACCGCTCATGATATAAAAAGCGGAACACAGGGAACCAACTTCACATCTCATTTTCTGTCTGCCTTTAAAGCCTTTAGCCTTAGAAGACAGCACCACTGCTTCAGGTCCCACAGATCTACTCAGCAGTGCTTGTTTGCCATTCGCAGAGCACTCCCACTTAAACCTTGGACCTGGATTTTTCCTCCATTTAGCTTGAAGTCAGCAGCTTAAATCTTGATATTTCATCTTTCTTGCCTATTTCCCCACCATTTAGCAGATGTCAGTTCTGGGGCTTGAAGAAGCCACAAAAACATTCCTTACAGCATGATCTGTAAGAACTCAACACACAACCAGCCTTGTTTAATGAAACATTAGGGTTTAAAAAAAAGCAATCAGTTTATTAGTATTTAATAAATACTTTTTGCATTTAGATTTCTCTAGTGATGTTACAGCAAAAAAAAAATTTCTTCTGAATTGCTTGAAGATGTTTTAGCTGAGAAGCCAACAACTTACACATATGTATACATCCCTGCAATTCCAATTTCTGTTGATATTGTCATGTAGCTATTCTGCTGTCTATTCAGATAATGAGAACATTATTAATTCAATTAGCCCATACTGCAGCTTGGAAAACTGAGACTCAGCAAACAAATCTCCCTGGTCACTCATGTTGGAGTAGCTATTAGAAGCACTTAAGCACAAACAGACATCAGTCAAGACAGGGATGCAGAGTCATTACAGCCAGTGGTTCTTCAGTTTGAAGGCAATCACCCAGATTTGTTTGGAGAGATAAAAACAAAGCAGCAGGAGGAAGGTGGGAATAACAGACAAGAAAGGAGACAAGCACATTTTGCAATGCTATGTGCAGATTGAGCTATTTGTGTTCTCAGCTGAGAAATTGATCTTAATGATTAAAATAGCTCTCCAGGATGAGAGACGTGTCAAAATATTCAACTGATCCAGTTCAGCTGAACAAGGCAGTTGGGTCAGTTGAAAGTTATCGCACCAACAAGCTGCCAGTTCGCCCGAGGCTGGGAGCATGCAGCCAGCAGAGCTGGCAGTGCCACACACCCAGGGACAAGCTGCTCAGCCCAGGTGCACTGTCAGAGCCAGCGCACACCTCCCCTGCTCCCGGAGTCCTCATCCAAACACCAAGCTGCTAAGTGTTCACGTGAGCTCTCACTGAAATAGACTGCTCTTAATTTCACCAGACATCTAATTATAAGGCAAATTATGTAATTAAATACACAACCAAGTTATAAACTGACCACTTGGGTAAGTTCCAACTATAACCTTACCCTAGATGTGCCAGAAACAATACATTTCAGAGACGATTGCAGTAGTTTTAGCACTGCTGGGGGGATAGGCACGTCTGGTTTTGGAATACTCAGTGGTGAGGTGGTATTTACAGAACCAGGAACAACTGTCCAATCTTGCCTTTTGTTCCCTTTGAGAGGTGTTACTGAGTACAGCATTACTAGCCATCCTGTTCAAAGACTGAACTCATGAGGACAAACTTCTTAGGCAACTTAATACATGGAAAAAGGATATGAAGAAGCTTCCTGTATCACACCCAAGGCTATCATAGGCCGAACTGAACCTTGCTAATGCAGCATGTAACCTCTTAAATGTACTTAATACCAGATACGTTTTTTCATCCTTATGTCTCCTACTCCTATGGCATCAGAGTCCATATTCTGATTTCCAGTGATTTTATCCATGGTCAGTTTATATACATTTCTTTGTGTGCTCATTTCAGCTTAAACAGCTTGTCTCCCTGACATATTCCTAGACAGATGCCATCACACAAGTCTAACCAAGCTAGTCTTTCTAGCCTTGTCTCTTAAGATGGGCACTCCCACCCCTACCTGTACTCCTGCCCTCTTTCCTCATTTGTCCCAGTTTGCCATCTCCTTTACCATGCCTTGCATAATGCTTCCCTGCCTTTATGAGAAATAAAACCAAAAAAACCCTAAGGGAAGTCTATAGGAAGAAGTATAGCTGATTTTTAGCACTTTTAACATGGTATTTATTCTAAAACAAGCAGTAGCTTTGGAGTTATTTGGTACAAAAAGACTGCATGAAGAGAACAAGAGAGCTGTGGGTTGGCCACACAAAAACAACAGTGTCAGTTGCAAGCATGAGCATCTTCTCTCCTGCTATTTTTTCAGCCCATTCTGAGTAAATACTAGCACCGATGGAAGCCAATTACAGAAAATACCAGAAGCCTGATTAACACTTGGGCACCTATGGACAAGCCTTGTCCATATATAACTGACTCCCTCTCACTTAATAGGAAGTAGGCATGTAATCTGCTCTTAATAGGAAGTAGGCATGTAATCTGCTCTGATGCCATTAGCCCTATCTGACCTGAGAAGTAAATAAATACTTTTGAGAGCCAGAGTTCAAGCAAAACATTAATAAGCATTCAAGTGATTACACTGCAGAGGCAAAGGAAGGTCACATGCCCAACACGTCAATTCCATGGGAAAACTCAGAAGATAATCCAAGTCTCCCACTCTTTTTGGGGTCTCTCCTTTTGGATTAGTCACCTCTACCTGTTCTTACTATACCCATAGGATCCTTTGCCTTTTTTCATGCCCCAAATGCACACAGTTCAGTGAAAACTCCTTTGGCACAAGGGGCTAGTTTGGAATCTTAGCCCAAGGCAGAGCAACCTCACTTACACCAAACCATCTCCACACTCATTACACCCCTCTCAAGGAGCCTCAAGTAGGAAGGCCAATGCAAGCAGGGGGTGAGGAACTGCCCAAGCAAGAATTACTACAAAATCATACAATCATCATTAAGGTGAGAATCTATCACCAACTGCTGCTCATACATTCCTCATATAAACATCTGGCCATTGACCTTACATGACTTCAAAACATTTTTTTTCAAACATCTATTTTTAATGTTTCTATCCCTTTAAGCCACTCCTGCTAGTAACCAAGTATGTAACTTGCTATTTCCACCTGCTATGGAAATTGATTAATCACAGGCAAACATAAGGCTGATTCTCATGCTGAGAAGGAAGAAAATCCATATCAACTAATATTTTCAACATTTTAATTTCATAAAGCTGCCACCAATGATAAACCTCCAGCCTATGCTCCAGCTCAAAACATACCTTTCTTCTGGTCAAAAGGGAATAACTTTTCAGAAGGCTTTTAAACTCACTGGGAATGTCAGCACAAGAAACACAAAGATTATTTTCTTGATTTCAGCCTAAGACAACAAATACTCCATCAGGCACGAAGGACTATACAGATGGTTACTGAAGTGAATGGACCATCTTTCAAGGGCCAGTTGCAAAGTGACACCATCACTTTGTCACTCCAGCTTCCCACTTAAGGCAGAGTTAGAAATTCTTCATAAAGATGCATTCTGCAGATGGTAACATTTACACATGATGTATATCACCTTTAGGGAACCTGAGAGGTTATACAGTGTTCAGAATGTCCCTGGCACTGTCATCCATCACATTACCAAAGTGAGAAAGTTAAAAAGTAACCCTCCTTGGTGATGAGTCACTCAAGCTCTCTGCACTTTACCAAGAGGTACAGAAAACTCTCTCACATTCCACTCAATGAACCAAAGGATCATCGGGACAACCCCTGAAAAAAACTGCAGTGTCCTCCCCACCTCAGACAGAACGATTTCACCATTGCCTGGCTGAGTGTTAAGTCTCACCTTTATAGATTACTCATCTACTTCCCACAGAACCCATCTTGTAAAGAGGAAAGCACATCCCTTATTTGATGACCCCTATACCGATTCTTCCACCAAAATAACCTGAGAAGCTAAGTGCCATTTTCTGACACCGGAAACCACATGCAACTGGCAGACATCCATAGGAAATCCTGAGCCAGTGGGGTGCTTTGGGGGTCAACTGCCCCTCAGTCCAGCACCTACTGGGTGAGAGAAGCAAGCTGTAGTTTCCAAACAAGGCAGCAAAGGAGATCTCAGGGTAGTATAGCTCAGCGGCAAGATAAAACAAGAAAGAAAAGAGAAAAAAGGAAATTCCTTCATACGGTTGGCACTGTAACAAATCATGTCAAACACTGTAGCACTGTAATGAGGTACTAATGAATCAGTAAGGCTAAAGGCCTTAGAAATAAGAGAAGTCAGAAGAAGGGTTAGACTGAATAGAAGCTAGAGGTAGGGAATAAAGAAGAAAACAATACAGTAATATGTAATGAAGGTGACAGAAGAATCACGTGGGATAAAGAGGAAGAGGTCATAAATGAGCATGAGCAGAAAGGAGAAGCTAACTTGACAAAGAACAAGATTAAGCAGGACTGCAGCAAATAGGGGTTGATTTTCAAGGCCTAACTTTGGATGGGAAGTCATGTACCAATTCATTCTTTACTGGAAATTTGCTTTCCCCTTTTCTGCATTCCATACGGATACAAGTGCATTTCTACCTTTGAGCAATTCCATGTGTTGAGGCCACCGAAATAACTGTTGGACCCAGAGCCAAGGGTAACAAGTATCACTACAAATGTTTCAATTAACCTTTTTTTGATTTTGCAGACTCCACAGCATATCCCACTTCCACAGTAGTATGAACCAGGGCTCTGGCTCCCCACCTCCTACCCCATACCACTGCATCCATGCCCAAAAAGTCTTCTCTGCCCGTCTCAAGGGGTGTCAGACGGATTTTTTTTTTTTTCCTGACAACTTCCACAATCAGAGATCCCCTTTCAAGTGGGATAACTGGGTAACTGCCAGACAGGCACCCTAAATGAAGCTGCACCACTGAAGAATTGCATGGGAGCTCTCAATCAGCGCAGGTACCTGACCCATGATGGTGACCTACAGAGTCATGAAGCTTTGCTAGCAGCTTTCTCCTTCGCCACCAAACCTGCAAGGTGCTGGAAGTTTGGCTAGAGACAGGAACCAGCAATGGGCTCTTGCATCCTTAGAGAAAGGAGACTTCTCTTCCTCCCTAGGCACTACGAACACAAGCTCACTGACATTCAACTCTTTTGAAAACTTCCAATTTATTATCTCCTCCCCCCCCCCCCCCAACCTGCAAAGGAATGCAAAACACCTTTATAAGCCAATTATGGTTTGCTGGCCCAGCTGATCAGTTGACACACTTACATCTGCCATATGGATAAAACACAGCTTGCTCAAAGGATGACTCTTAGGAGCTTATTACCACTTGAGGGTCAGCATTACAGCAAGGCTCAGGGATAGCTACTGAAGAGCAGCACAATGCCATGGTTAATTTAACTGAAGTGAAACCATTCTGAAGAAGAAAGCTGGCAGTGCATGTCACACACCATAGCAGCAGTAAGCAAGTCAAAAGACACACCTGAAAAATACCTACATGCAAATATTACACAATTAGACACACAAACTACCTGTAGCACGGAAAAGGTCTTCCAGACAGTGGGCCTCCTGTTCATTTATACCCCCTAAAGTCAAGCAATACCTATCTCCTATGTCTGACTAGTTCAGAAGTAAAGCTTTACAATTAAAGAATAAAATACAGTCTGCCATAAGCAGCAGCACAGCTGGTACATATAAGAACAGACACAGGTTAAAAAGCTGGCTAAATTCACTTTCCTCCCTTACTCCCACAAAGCTGCTTATTCCTAAAGCAGCAGGATTTTCCCCCTCAGTCTGCTTTCAGGTAATAACAATTCCTTTTGTGTTCTACTACAGCCTCTTCCTCTTTCAGCTCCTTGTTCTCCCTTCCCTCCTCCCACTCAGCCCGTGCAGTAAAAAAAAAAATAAAATAAATAATCTTTCCATCCCTCCTGCAAGCATGTGTTTATCTCTTTATTTTTAAATGTTACAGCTTCCCAACATCTGTCTCTGTGTGGTATAATCTTACTGATGAAATATTTCATGTTTTCCTTGAGCCCTCATCAATATGTCTCTGTGTTATCAGCTTAGCAGATGGAGACACAGAAGGAATAACCTCAGCTTACCTGGGTGATTTCTCCTTAAGTACATACTTACTGTACTCCAGGACAAGAATCACAATAATTTTAGCAATGCAACATGATATCTCTCTGTAGCAAACTAAATTCTCTCCTCTTATGTCACATGTGCCTACTTCACTGCAATTTCCCCCTTGAATTCTCCAAGTTCTTCTCACTGAACACTAATATTTCCAACCTCACTTCATACATACCAAAAAAACTCAGGAAGACACCAAGGCCACCAGAAAAGTCACTGGCATAGCCAGGAACTGAACCTCATTTTCCCATGCTAAACCACACTCATACTATCAATCTACATAGCCCTTAATCAGATTACTACTCTTCTTTAAGCACCTAAAGAAACGCCATGAAATGCCTCCAAGAATTCCAACCTGCCATGAATCTGTACAATGCACATTCCCATATGTTTAAAACTCATTTGAATAATTCTAGCACCAGTGACATCAGTAGGTGCTTTGTCACTGACTTTTACCAAACCAGAACTTCCTGCCTTGTGTGTTAATCATGCAAAAAAGTGTTAAAAAAAAAAATAAAATCACTGTGCTCAGGGGAAGAGCCTTGGTTACTTGGAGCTCTACAGATTATCTGAGAATTCTGTTCTCCTTAGCCTTATAAAGGATGCCTACAGTGCTTGGCTATTTAAGCAGGCTTGCACATCTAATACCCTCACATATTTCTGAAAAATCTCTGCTTAAACATTTGGGCAACTCAGTGCAAGCTATACGAAGACTCCTCCAATTGTTACTAGGGAGCAACTTGGCAAACTTGAAGCCAGACCATCTCCAAGACAAAACCACCCTTTATTCTGCCAAAATCAGGAGGAGTCATTAAAAACAATAAATAAAAACACCACCACCAAATCAACACTTTTCCCACTTCATATTTTGGAGGTTCCTCTCTTCTCCATGTAAAGTAAACATACTGGCGATTATAAATAGCAAAGAGGTTTCCTTAAGACTTTCTCACCACTACTGAATTCAGCCTCCAAGAGGCTTCCTTTCCTTTTGGCACAGTTGGATTTTGTGCTAGACCTCCAATGTAATCAAAGACACTTGACCCTGACATTACACAGCAACAGCTCCCCTGTATTTGACTAATAAGAGAAGGCAGGTGTATGTCTCCTTTCTTTACCACTTCCTCTTTCCTACAGCACAGAAACACTGCTCCACACATAGAGAAAGCAAGCAAGCAATAATCTGAGAAACATTTTTGACTATTATTTACTGACCACTAAGGTGGTTAACAGCCCAAGACAAAGCTTACAGTCATTAAGGTTCTGGCAAACCATTGTATTCAAATCATTGTATTCAGCTGAACAGAGTTTTTGGCCAACTCACCAAAACCACATCAGCTGATTCTAATTCTTTCTCTTTGAGTTGCACTCAGCATAGAAATAAAATTTAAGTACTAAAAAGCTGAATAGAGAAGGTACACTTATAGCAGGAGTAGCCTACCAACAGATGCTAGCCTACCTGTCTGCAACCTCCACTGACACTTATACCATGTTCTCTTTACGTTATGCCTGCAAGCATGGGGGAATCAAAGCACGAGCAAATGCAAACAGGAGAGCAGCTGTAACACTGTGCAGGAACCACACTGCTTTGTCCAAAGGGCTCTTGGGCAGTGCTGCTGTGGTGTAACAGCAACTGTAGAGTAAGCAAGAATCAAGTCCAGTGTACTGAATAGGTCAGCCTAACACATTAGAGAATGATAACTGAACTGAAGGTTATTTGCTGTATGTTAGGGCAGGGGGGAGGTTTTTTATTTATTTGGTTTATAATCCTATCTGAATAAAGGTAAACACATAGGGATTATAAATGAAATAAATCTGAAGCAGAATAGATTGGGGGTGGTAGAAAAAATCTCAAGAGGGTCAGGAGATAATGAAGATTATACCTCAATATTGGGATTATGATGTTAGTTCTTTATTTCAATAAAACTGGATAGAGATCTTTTATATCAGGGACAGAGCTTAGCTGTAAGGACAAAGTAATCTTCTGGGAATTATGCATACAGGCTCAACATCATTTTTATTGGATGGCTGATGAACTGGAAAACTCCAGGATAGCCTGGTTTTAATTTGTAATCTTAATTTTCATATAAATCGGTACAGTTGGAGGAAGGGGGGCAGATGCAGAGGGACTCTGATGCTGTGCTAATATTGCAGCATTAAGACAGCACATGCATTAAGGCTACAACTGTAACTCATCTAGTATCTGATCCTGTCTTTTTGTCTATCCATCTGTCTCCCATCTTTGCATCTAACTATCATTTCCCCACCAAAAGAACTCAACAATGACCCAAGAACAGAAGAGACAAAGTTAGTGTAACATTTCATCCACCGAGAAACATCTATAATACATCTACAAATGTCTAGATGCTCAGCAGGAGGCAGCGGTGTGAAGGACGCAGATTCAGACAAGTCCCATGTTTTGTGATCAACTCCATCCTGACGCTCCGGTCTGAAATAAACAGCTACCAAGCAATGAGAGAGAACATTTTATTTGTGGTTTGAAGTACAGGTCACCTAAACATGGGTCCTAGTCCCTATGGGCAGTGGAGCCCTGACTGTCAGATCGGCTGAGTATCTGCAACTTCATCTGCTAGCCTGTTGGGGAGGAATGGCGCAGAGATTTAAGTGCCTTGAACTTTCCATGTTGTACATTTCTTGTTTCTACAACGAGATGTACCTTTTTCCTGAGGCCTAGGAAAAGTTCCTCATCAGTCCCAGGAATATTCTCTATGGCATTTCGCTGCTTCTGAACCCCACTGTACACAGCAACAAAAAAATGGCAGGTTCAGCTTGACCTACAGGCCCACATCACTGTATCAAGTATGGTACAGAGGCTACTCCTGCCTGAACAACTGATGGTCTTAAGCAGGACACGTGAAAGATAGTCAAAGAGGCACCAAAGGGGATGGGTCTTGTTTACAGTCATACAACAGGGTGCTTGCCACTTACACTGCCTGGGCTGGTCTATCAATGCCCAGGTCAAATTCCTGTCCTCTGAGACAGAGGGACTCCCATCCATGAGCTTCTCAAAGTACTCACTTAATACAACTATGACACCAGTCAAACTGATCATCTGGCCCCCGCACATAGCATTTATTCTCTACCTTAATTCGTTAGAAATCATTTGTCAACTCTGCTTTTTGTTCTGCAGAGTTTCTTTCAGTTGTTTCTCCTGTTTCCATCACCTCCTCTTTCAGAAGCAGGAAAGGAAATCTGGAATACAACACAAGTGACATGGGAACTGAAACAGACCAGTTGTGGTGCCTTAACCAAAGAAAAGCACACTGGTCTTCTCAACAGTTCTGTCACAGGGGGTTTGTATGCACAGAATAAGCATTTATGTAACTAACAGTCCTGAGCTGCACAACCATCAGCAATGAGTAACTGCCCTGGAATTTCTTTATTTCATCAGTAATACTCAGCTGAACTAGCAATGGATTGTAGTAGCCAGTCTATCCCCCCAATCGCCTGTATTCCTCTACCTTCTTGATAAGTAACAAAATCCACAGCATTGATAGAACAGCTGCTTTCATAAAGGCAGCAATAACCAAAGAAGCTCCCAGAATTCCGTAGCACTTGAACATCAAAACAAGATTTCCAGGGTGAAAATTGAAATGCCAAAAAGATTTATATTTACTTATGCAGATATCCTGCAATCCTAGCCTTTAAAACATGGCCTATTATACTGGTGCTGAGGGGGAGAAGAAAGAACCACCAAACTTATCATTCCATTTCCCAAATATACAGCTACTGTAAAACGCAGAGAATGGGAAAAGCTATTTTTTAAAACCTGATACCAAAATGGTGAGAGTGAATGACAGAAGAGAATCTGATCTACTTGGACATAATCTTAACGTGTAAATATATTTATTTTATCACTGTTGGGAACGCCTTAAATCAATTCCCACTTCTGCTTTTGTTTCCAAGATGACATTGTGACATGTGGACAGAAATACTGCACAAGCAAGCTGAAGAAAGGGCTCATTTCCCTTTCTCCGTTTCTTCCTGTTCTGCCACATGCATCTCTCCTCAAGTTCTTTCCTCACCTCAACCATCCGCTCCAGGAGAGCCAACAAGTCACTAAAAGGAGCCAGCATAACCATCAGTAGCAGTCACAGCAACACAATGAATCATCAATGAGCCCAGGTAGAGTGTGGAAAATTGTGCCAGATTATCTTCTATTTTGTTGAAATGTCATTAAGACCTATGTGATGACATCTTATTCTGGATTTCCAAAAAGCCTCCAAGTGCCCCATAAGACCTTCCAGGAGAATTAAACTGTTGAGCATAGACAGACATTTTGGATGCAAATTAGATAGAGGGATGAAGGGAGGGGCAGGGGAGAGATTAGGATCAAATGGTCAATTAATATAATGGCTGAAGATTAACAAGGAGATGCCCCAAGACACTAGGACCAGAGTTATTTACAGTCATTAGTCATGATTTAGAAAAGAGGCTGAGAAATGAGGTGACTGACACCTATGCAGATAATACCAAATCATTTGGATTAGTCAAATCTAGAGAAGAGGGCAAGGAACATAGAAGAGATAAAAGACAGAACAATTGCAGCAGCAAAAAAGAAAGGTAATAAGCATTGGAACAAATGATAGAAACCCTCTGTGCCAAATTCTAGGCAGACACTATTCCAAATCTGAGAAGCCAGCCAGGTTTTTTTGATGTTGGACAAGTAACTTGTCTCTTGTAGCAGTACAGATAAAGGAGGACAGAAAAGTGTACTGGAAGTATCTAGGTATGGAAGCCATACTATAATATAATTCTGTTACACGTAATCATTTCAGAAAGTGAAACAAAAACAAAACCAGGAAATCCGAACAAACCAACATAACTACTTAGTATGAACAGATGATTACATTCAGTAAGACTGAGAAGCAACCACACTAAAATTCAAGATCAAAATCCTTCTCTGTATTTTCACTGTTTATCCTTCAAACTCATTGTACCCAACTTTGTTATTTTTTAAAATAAAACTAGCACATTTACACATTTTTCTGTATCAGACAGTTGCCATAAGCAAGATTCCGTATTATGTTTAAAAATAGCCATCTATACCATCATGTGTCAAACATGTTTATGATAGTTTTTACTACTCAGCCTCTGTCATTTTTCAACTGCCCATTGAAGAATTATTTGTCTCCTTTTTAATTTTCCCCTGGAATATTCAGTCTGTTCATCATCAGCAAGAAGATACAAGATTGCCATATCATTCAGTGTAATGTTCTTGTGTTTCTGCTGCATTACTTCATGACAGCATGAGTATACAGAACATACAATACTTACAAGACAATAATTTTATCACCTTGCTATATCTAGGTGTCCATGGATTGCTGGTGATGTTAAATTAACAAGTTAAAAAAGCAGGTCTGAACTAAAAAGCAAGGAGTGAAATTCAGGTAGAGAAATAGAATTCCTTCCAAAATTACTATTGGTCTCTATCATTTGGTGGATTGAAGTGAAAACCACGTAGTGGTGGGAAAAGAACAATTTTCCATTAGTTTTATGCAGTATTTTACAGCCTCCCTGTGTTCCTGTTGCCTCCAACAATTTTTTTAACTTCTTACCAAGTTAAGAAAAGATACAGTGGGAAAATACCTTCTGGCTACTCTGCCTGCACTTCTCATTGGCCCATCACACCATTTGTCAGCTGTGACCAGGACCCGAAATACATCCTTAGTGACATCCCAGAACCAAAGAGATCCAGCACATCCTTCAGCAAGGCAACAGAGCAAACACTGGCACAAAGCCCGGGAGTGTGCCCTGGGGACAGGTGGTACACTGGGTTGTTGGAGCAGAATACAGACTTCTCCAGGTCATTTGAACTCCTCTTGCAACTCAGTTGGAAAGCTTGTCTTGGCCTCCCAAAACTCTTCAGAAAGACAGAAGATTCAGGGAGAAACAGCAGACCTTCCATTTGCACAGTTCTGGAAACAGACTGCAGATAAATGGATGTCCCAATACATCTTGTCCCTGATGTAGGTTAAAAAAGTCCATGGCCAGTCCTCATTATATCAACTACCAAGAACTGCACGCTTTCCTCCTGAACCACAAGCTTTCACATCATTTATGCACAGTACCCTGCAAAAACGTGTCTTCTCCATCACTAATCAGGAAATACAGGACCCAAGAGGGCTTGAAGTCACCAGAGTAAGACACCTAGACAGCCATGACAGTTGAAAGCCAGCAGAGGAGCTGTGGCTACACATCACAAACACTAGTAATAACCGCTTAGTTTGTCCAATGCAGCAATGCTCAGGAAGTTTCCATATGAAAAGGAGACACTACTAGAAAGTTACGTGCTCAAACCACTCAACAACTGCACGCAGAAATCCAGGTATGGTGGGGTCCTCTCATAAGTACTTAACATTATGTAAAACATCTTTTATTTACTGCAAGGAACCCCTTCTCCTATGTTCCAATATGTCTGCTTTCAATTTCAGCCAAAATAATGGAGAAAGCAGTCATGTCCAAACTGAAGAAATATACTCAATACACTAACTTACCAGAAATTAAAAAAATCCAAAGCAGCACTCACTCATCACAAACTATTTCTGTTCCTTATTTGTTAGCTAATCAGCTGCATTGTTCATGACAATCTGAAACTAACATATTCTCATTTGAGCTGAAACACTATTTTTCACAAGCATTAACAAGACTCATTCCCCATACATCCTTACAAGCAATCACTGTAAATAGAAATAAAATGCAGCATGAGGATGGTTGAACACAGACTGTGCTAGCAAGCTACTTTAGTGGGTGTCACAGAGCACCTCCTAACTATATATGTACATGTACATGTCTATATAAAGGACAGATTTTCTAACAATTTCAGACTCGGAGACACATAGGAGCTTAACTGTATTTCTTTGAAAGATTCCCAGTGCAAAATTAGCCAATTTTGGGGGTGCCTGTTCTAAAACAGGAATAACATCCTTTTTACATCTCTCTCAGCTAATACTTAAGCTTACACTGTCTTTTGTGTTTCCACAGAGTCCTGCTCACTGTACAGAGCCTTCCCCAGTCCTGGTTAGATCTAGGCAGTGTTTCTATCAAATTAACAATGACTAAGACAATATTAATGAACATTTCTCTTGCTAAACCTGTGATATGGGTTGTATGATTTGGTACCCTCAGCTTCCAGAATAGCACAGCTTTGGTTTCATATTTCTCTTCTAACCACTAGAACCTTCTGCCATGGAGACTTAGTACACCACATAGTCTCAATTACAAAAGCAGTCAGAATTAGGGTGCGCTGTCTCTTGCTGATATTATGTCCTGTTAAGTTCCCATCAATGGCAAGTGGAAGCAACTAAAAGCTCCTTTGGGTTCCAGCTGTCATCTTCCCTCCTTATGCCATCTTTTCTTGCAATTTCAGGCCTGTTCATTCCAAATGCACTTACTTAAAAGCTTTTCTTTCAGCTCTTAGGGCAAAGACTTGAGTACTAAGTAGCTTTCCCACTGTTCCTGTCTAATCTTCCTATTTATCAACGTGGAGATGCCTCAGCTTTGTTAATCTTTCCTGAGACCACATAATCCTGATAGTGATTTCCCAAGCAAGAGAGTGTTAAACTAACTGCTTGGTAATTGCCATTTGGAATTTCTGTTCTTATTTTGCACATTATGCTCCAACTGAGCCAGGACTATATTGTTAGATAGAACACAACTGCAGCATGCCTTCAATTCACATCCTCTCCTCAAATTTTTAATAGGACTATATCTTTTTTACCCAGCACGGAGAACAGCAATTCCTTGCTATTCCCCTCAACTTCAGCATCCACAACAGGACCACTTCAGCTGTGGTTGGCAGCACTATCCACACAACAGATTGGGGGGGGCGGGAGGGGGGAAGGTTTTTTTAATGGGAAAACTACCCACCACACTCTCTTTCTCAAGAAGCTGATCACCAGGTAAACCAACTTTTCTTACTGCTGCGCAAGGCAGTGGCTTGTGATCTTGAAGGCAGGACAAGCCTACAAACAAGTTTTCCCTCATAAATGCTAGCTGTTCTATGCTAGTGAGCAAGAGCAAAATCCAGCCTTCACAGAGTCCATGATCTCCACCACACTATCACTTCACCAAAATTCCAGCATTACTCCTAAGCAAAGTAGATCTGTACTATTTCTTCCTCCCCTACTCAAGGGTTGGATGGCAGCAGAATCAAGAGACTTTTAGATAGATTGAAACAGAGAAAATTATGTGGATTTATTCCATATTTATAAGTAAAATACATATATACAGTAGTCCAAAACCAACTGCACTGGGTTGAAGAGAACGCTATTTACAATAAAGACATTTAGGCTTATTGAATATATTTATATGAAATATACAGATGTGTATAAATATTTAGACTATTAAGTTATTGTACTGTGCAGCACATTTGTCTTCTGGAAGTCTTCCTTCTATCTACATGTATTCCAAACCATATCTTCAATCATACTGCTATTGGAGGTGGGCATCCTTGTATCCTACCTTCAGTGGCATGTAATCTTGTCCCACATGGCTTCTACCTGTGGTTTAAGAACTGCTTTTCCTGCTCTTTGCATCAAGGTGGAAAAAAAATGGCTTACAAAAACCTGGCTTTTTGATATTACTTGCTGAACCCAAATCAGCTTAGGCCTTAACAAAGGGCTTTCAATTAGATATTGGAGTCACTAAGTCACAGGATCCGGTCCTCAGAAGAGCTACACATGTCAACACAGACACAGACTCAGAATTGATATGTTCCAATATTCAATGACACAGTAAACAAAAGCCTGGTTGCTGCCAACCATTCAGATAAACATTTTTGAATTCCCTTGTGAACTAAGTAAAAAAAGTTCTACCTTCCATATTTCTGAATTTCTCTGCTTTGTTAGCATAGTGACTGGGAAATAGCTTCATTTTGCTTTCTTCCAAGCAAGAAGAGACATACAGCTAGGCAAGAATTTAAACACCGCCCCCGCCAACCTTATTACAATATATTTTTAATCAAGAATCACAGGTTAATCCCGGCTTTCAAAATACAATAATCATAGAACATTTTATATACTGCACTCATTCCAGAACTGGACATGAAAATACCTAATCCTGTAAAACTACACAAATTCCTGATCAAAGTATAGCAGGTAAATCAAACCTGAAATGAAAGATTAGAAAAGGACACTGTAATTCTTTTCTGTAAAGTAACACAGAAGCAGATTTCACTGAATCTTGCTCCATAATTCCCATCTGGAAAAGCAGCACTGCAGGAATGAACAGGTTTGAAGAATGCCTTTTTATGACATCTGTAAAGTAGAACACAGCAATTGGAGCCCATCATAATCCTCCATCTAGCAGCAGGTACTTTGCATACAATCACGGTGGCACTGATCAAAACCCAGTACTTGGGATAGCCACACTGATTCAGACAAGTTGAGCTCTTCCCCCAATGTTGCCCTTCAGCCTTTCAACTTCTGTTAACCAGCTGAGAGCCAGGTGCATTGTTAGTTTTATTCCTCCTTGCACACTTTGCTCTACCTGGCACCCACCTGCTCTACCCATTATTAACACACGGCATTGCACAGCGGTATTACAGCCTGTGGCACTCCACAGACTAATAGAAGAACATTAACAGGTTGCTGCTTGGAGATACTTAGCCAAAGGACCAACTTCACCTCCTCCACTCCCCCTTTTTAATAAAAACCTATTTAAAAAGTGAAGACACATCAAACTGTCATTGCTAGCTCCCACTGGAACCCTAAAGTACACTTGAGACTATGGCATGGATAGGAACTATGCACCTACCTAGCTACGAGGCATCAAAGGACAACAAAACCTGAAGGTTTCCCTCTTCCTTCGAGGTGATCCAATACTCCCCAAAGCCAAGAGACCACCTTTTAGTCTCTTCATCAGGATCTGAAGTATCTCCACATGGTCAGCTCAGCACTGCAAAACATCACACAGCAGCCAAGGGAATGTTACTCTGCTATGTGTGAAGATACAGCATGCAGGAGTTACTTCTCCTGGTTTTCCTCAACCCCAAAAAAGAGCTTAACAGCCAAATTATTTCCTCACATCACTGCTTTCTGCTGTGGAAACCCAAAATAAACCATTTGCAACAGTGAGCTGCAGGTCTGTAATCACCCTGAACATGGCCTCCTACATGATTTTCAAACAAACATGAGTTGTAAGAAAAGTCCAATTAAACAAGTTAAAATGCAATTGAAGAATTATTGCAGTGTACTTTTAAAACAAGGGAACAATCTTGTTCATCTTCCCATTTACTCCTTACAGCTTCTTCCTACAGGAGGAAGAAGTTAACCCACACAGCCTGTGAGAACAAACTAATGTGTCAAAAGGAAAAATAGCCTACAGTAATCCTCTGCTGCCCATTTCAAATATTTTCATCCATCCTAATACTTCTTCTCAACTTCTAAACTACAATTTAAGAACTAATCAGATTCATTTCATTCCAAGAGGAGCCTCTAATTTATGAACCAGAAATGCTACAGCTAGGAAATACACTATTTGTTTATTTGATTGTTTTAAAACCATGTGGAAACTATAAAACACTGCACTCCTGTCACACTGAAAGAAAAAACAATGATAGAAAACAAATTAAGATGTACACAAGCTTGATCTAAAAGGAAATTATAATGCTATGCAATTCCTTCATTCATATTACCAGAAAAATTGAATTGCTGGTCTTTGACAGAATAAGTTCTGTGAGGCATAAAGATGCATAGACGTCCGACTCTGAAAATTACATATTGTTAAAAATGGCTGAGAGGAACTGTCAGGAAGTAAAACGTACCTTTGTAGTTAACAAAGGGTGAAATAAAATGCTGTCTGATGTACCCTTTTTTTGTTTTATTTTTAAGTAACGGAGACAAAACAAGTAGTGAACTTCAAGCAGAAAAAACATCCGTCACAGGCTAAACACTACCAACCTATCAAGCTCAGGCCTTCACTTTCCATCACAAATACTTTATGAGTATCGCCAATGATCCTTCCTGAAAGATCTTACCCTGGAAGGGTTAAAACAGATACTCTGTCAGTAGAGCTTCTGGGGCCTTTTTGGCTTCTTATTTTTTCCACAGCCAATGAAAAATTGTTAATTAAATGACACATTTAAAAATTGAAAGCTAAGGATTTTGTACTAAATTATCCCTACTTTTTGTTTTGTTAAATACTACTCATTTAGCCCCAACTGGGAAAATCAAGTGTGACATTTTGTGATTCAGAAGCCACATGAAGCCATAATGAGTTTTCTGTAATCTACTATGAAGAATAAAGACAACCTAAAGGACTCCAGCCCCAGTTTGCTTAAACAATACACCTCAGAGGTCACCAAAGAGCCAAAAAAAGCTCCCCTGCACAATATACTTTACTGCCATTAGTTCTGTTAGTTGACAGGGTCTTCTGAGAATCAGGCATTTCTCTGAGAAGCCTTGCTAGATCCCGAGCTCTTCTGCTTCTCTTGATCTTTACTCAAGTGCCTCCAAACCAACCACCTCATCCCAGCTGTCAACAAGCCCCTAAGATCTAAGCATACATGCTTGGCTGAGGGACCCATGATACCTGCAGTTTCATCAAAGCATGGTGGAATGGTACCTCAGTACAGCATTCCATCATGACTTGATCTGGGCTTACAGCTCCAGAAGCCATAACAGTTAACTCTCCTGAATATCAAATTACCTGAAGACTGACAGGGAAGTATTAAGCACCTTGTTTCTCTCTGCATAACCAAACCATCAACGTCCCTCTACTTTTCTTGAGGGGGGAAACAAACACCAAGCAAGCACAGGTACAGGCTCATTGTATTGCGCTTCACCTCTTGTTCTTCACAGCTCAGTACTAATCATCAGTCTATAATGCAGTGTAGAACTGCCAGCCCCATCCTGATGATGTAGTTATTTCCAATTGGCACTTGGGAGCAGTGAAGATGGGAGGCATTACTCATCGCCAAGAGTACAGATGTTTCTAATTGCTTTCCATTACCAAGAATAACAGCTGTTTACATCTATCAGCAAATAATTCACAAGAGCTCCAGACTATTAAGATAACACACCCCACCTGGTCACCATCACAAGTTGTCAAGGCCAAGGTAGTGGCTGCCAGAATCCCCTTCTGCATCTCTGTTCATCAAATGACAGCATGTGTCACCTTCAGATATCCTTATGCTACCCCACAAGCCCTGGCTTCTTGGTGGCCTGACAGATCAAATGGACATATGGATTCTTCATGGCTTTGCAGTAAATGTTTTATGGTTATACTGCAGCCAAGGGCAAATGACAGAGGAGCAAGGGACTTGCAAATAATCCAGTGAAAGAAATATCCACACTTTTAATAAATTCGTTAGCAAAAAAGTGTGCCTGCTTTGCTCTGCAGCTGTGCACAGAACAGTCTTTAAAAATACACAAAGTAGCTGATGAAATGATTCATTCTTCAGCTCTCTTGTGCTCTGCACAGGGATCAGGTAACGAGCCTGCAGAAAATGGTCAGCAAGGGAACTCCGTTGTTCACTTAACTGAATCAAGTTATCTTTTCTAAGGCTACTGCAGGCGGATGTCAGTGCAAACAGTCATTGACTCTCATTTTTGTTGCATCAGCCAGTCCAGATTGTTAGCTCCACAGCAGGCAGGACTGTCCTTTTTACCGCACTTAGCAGCTTGGGGTCCGGGTTTGTGGCAAGGTCTCCCCATCACTTATGCAGTACAAATAGATAAGCAGCCAATTAAAATTAATAATTAGACAACAGGCAGCATAACACCCTACAAGTGACTGATATCTAATGAGTTCATCAGTATTAACCATTTCCTGATAATTAAAGCTATCTTTTCATTTGCCTTACACAGCTCTGCACATTCACGTCGGTAAACAAAAAAACCTGACTGCACAAATGGAAGCAGATTACTACCACAGATTCTGAGCCAGTTGGACCAATTTAATGAAAAATAAAGTATAGGAAGAAAGAGAAGTAAGGTCTCCATCAAATGTTTTGGTCCATGCATAAACCCTTCCTCCAGTCATTCTCTGGGAAACCTTTTCTCATGTACAAACCCCTTGCAGAACATATTAGCTGTCTCTAGTTACAGTACTGGTATATCAGGATCTTCTCTTAACAGTATTTAGTCTGTTATACTAAACTGTTTCCACTAAGGATAGCTTTCTTGCTTATTATTTTATACACCAATAACTATTATCCTTAAAATACTGACATGAGACTTGACCCTACTTCATTTTGGTCCATGTGAAGCAGCTCGTACTGCTTTAATTAGATTAGTTTAAATGTGGCACAAATCCTTCAAAGTGTTAGCATGCAGTTCCTATGATGTCAATATACCAAAAAGAAGAGAATTTTGACAAAGTACATCATTTGGAAGCTGCTCCTATTTCAGATGTGTCATCTGTGCCTTCCCCAGACCCCTACCCCCACCCTCTGCCCCATCATTTATGCCTTAAAAACAAGTTCCAAAAGGCTTTTTCCTGAAATTACAAAGCTAGTACAGATACATACCTTTAATCTAATTTTGAAAACTTTATTTAGCCCCTCATGCACAGGAAAGCATCTCTTCAGCTAGTCCATTACTTTTTTTTCCTTGGGAATGTCAAGACCCCTGGTTAGCATCTCCTTTGCAAACTCCTTTAAACACAGTGATCCCCAAAAAGGAATTACTCTAATTTCTCCATAATTTTTTGGTCTCCTGTACTTGTCTAGCTATTGTTGTTCTCATCATTTCTGCTATTTCAGGGCAGTGTCTCCTGCCCAGGGATCCCTGCCAACAAGAGCAGAATGCCATTACGAAAGGAGGCTGCTGTGAGCTGCCACCATCACAGGGAATTTATCACTGCAAGCCACAATCATAATGGACTCCTTCACCAAACGACTTTGGATGCACAGCGCTTTGGCATCAAGTCTGCCATCCACACACAATTATTAAACTGAAAATGCATGTAATAGGAGCAGGGGACAGGGACATCACATCAGTGCAGGCAGCAATCTCTCAGAAGCTCTACACACAGAAGCAGAGGAATTCACTCCAAAAGTCCAGACTGCCCGACAGGCGGACAGGAAAAAAAAAAAAAAACAAAACAAAACTCCAGAGCTTTGCTAAATCCAGCAACCCAGGAGGGATGTTAATATTGAATGCTTTTGGCTGGGAGCATGAGCTTGGCCAGAAAAATTGAGATGCAGAAGCCGCAGCATTATTTGCAAACCTTTGATGCCCCAACTTTTCCTTCTTCCCCACCCTATTCTGGATTGTACGTGAACTCTATTAAGCACATGGGGACCTTCCCCAATATTCCTTTCCCAATCAGACAACTAATTAAGTAGCTGATTTTCTGAAGTGTTCAGCAGCTCCAAACTCTCACAGTAGTCAAAGAAGCAGCTTTTTCCTATATGTGGCCTTGTGATCCTTCTACGCCATGATGAAAAAGAAAACCTTATACTTGTGAATGGAAAAAGACAGTTGGAAAAATAGAACAGCAGAGCACAACTTGAAAACTCAAGGAATAGTGTCATCTCATGCGCACGCAAGCCATATGCTTTCAGTCTGGCTGGAAGTCCCAATTCTTCTGAAATGGTTACTACCATCTCTTATGATTATGTCACTCCTCTCTGAAGCACATTTCCCTCAGGCTGCCTTGCTTATAACTAATCTAGATCTTCTAATTTTCTTTAGGCCTACAAGGAATTTCACTGTCTTAAAAAACAAACTATGCAGCTACCAGAAAATGGTGCAGAGCCATGAGAACAAGGGATATATCACTAAAACCACAACAAGGTCTTCTGCTCTCTTCCCCCTCCCATCCTCAAGTACCTATAGGTTCTTCCACAGCTGTTCTTCAGTCCCTGTGAAAGAGTTAGATTCTTAAACGTTTAACTGGGAGCAACAGGTGCTGCTGAAACTAGCTTCAGCACCCACTTACACCATTCTGGCCCCTGTGTAGTCTCCTAGAACCTTACCAATCTCTTAGCTTCTCATACGTTGAAAGGAGGTAAGATCTGGATTTAGGACTCCAGATTTCTTACATTATTTCTGTTGCTGAGGCTCTGAGCAATCCCAGATCAGCCATCGAATCAGAGCTGACAAGGTGCCAACCACAGGTTGGGGGTTGAAGCCCAAGTCATCTGATCACACATTTCCCATTTCAAGTCCCTCTTATTTTCCTGAATGTTTTCACTTTCCTGCTTTGTTTTCTTTTTAGTTCCTCTTTATCCCGCCTCTGACAGCCACTGACCCTTGCCCCCAGTTGTCACCACTCCGAATTCCCTGCCTTTACAAAAATGTACTACCAGGGTAGAGAAGGCACCGAGCATCCAGATACACACACTGCGGCAACGCTTCTCCTGCTCCAACACATGGCAACATGATAGCAAGCTGCATTTCCAAATGTTCGTGCCTCAGAACAGTGGTGTGTAGCATTCAGAGTTCTCAGTCAGCTTCCCCTCGTTCCACAGGCCAGAGTGGCTCAGGAAGGGGGATGTATACATAAGCAAACACAACTAGCAAGCCAGTCCATGCCAATTTTTTGACAGCTAATCAATTATTAAGATATATGAAGGACCCCAAGGGATATAGAATACAATGCATTGTCACTTCCTTAATCTCTTCACTCCCCTGGCAATCGCCACTGGTTGGTGACCAGATTAGCTTTTTCACTTGCTATTATCCATGCAGTGTGTTTTACCCTCAGCCTGCTCTCTCCCTTGTCATGTCTTTTTCTATAAAACATATCCCTATTAGGCACTTGTCCCTTTTGCTCTCCATCTTTCACTGTTTCCAGCATACCTCACCACCCTATTCCAACCCATACCAAAATCCTCCATCTACAGATTTCTTGCTGGAACTAGCAGAATTCTCAGTGGCTTCAGTCTGTCTCCATTCCTCAGTGGAGATTCATGAGTTTCATGCCATCTACAGCTGCCCTGTATGCATCAGCTTCTAGAATCATAGAATGGTAAAACAGTTCCCAACATCATTTAAAAAAATAATCTACAAGTTTCTCATTCTCCTGGTAGCAGCTTCTTAAAAGCTTCAAAACACCTGAACATTTAAAAACTCAAGAGGCAAATGTTGGTTCAGGACTTTTTTTTCTCCTTACTATCATGATTTGAAAGCTACCCTCAGGATTTCTACAGCACCAGGCTCATAGTTTTGCATGCTTGAGGCTGCCACCTGCTGTGAGTGCTGGGAAAGCAGAAAGCTGGGAGTATAGAGATTCAAGAAAAAAAAAAAAACAACACAGTAACAATAACAGGAAGGCAGCGGAGGAGTTTCTATCCAAGACTGTTGTCCTGTGGCCTCCTTTGCCTTCTGTGCTTAAAACTACAATGTCCGGGTAACAGGAGCTGGAGAAGATAGTCAAAGCCTCCATCTATCTGTAAGGTAACTGTTTCATTTACCCTTATGGTTTTTGACTTGAGCATACAATGCTATAGTTGATGTGGAAGATGGATAGATAAACCTAAAATGTTGAGTCCTGAAAGATGCCGGCACAATCTGAAACAATTAATCTTCCTGAAGCAAATGTGCTCTAATAGGGTGCCCAGGCATACGCCATTCATCAAACCACACCTATCCATCATGCTGCACCAGATGCAGGGCTGCCACGACTGCTGGATGACAGTGCATCTCTGAATCTGCGTAAGGTAGGTTCTCTAGCTAATTATTTATGTTCGTCCCGAAAAAGAGGAGCTGAAACACTTAGAAACACTACATATTTCTTATGAAGACATCAAAAGGAAAAATTTTTCTTTGACACAACTTGCCTATTTTGACAAAAATGAGAAGCTCCTTTGCAGGAAGTTTCTACATCTATTCTTCTTTTTGAGGATGGGATGCCCCAAAGAGATGCCACCAGGACAAATGACTATATTTTACACTCCATGTAAATAGCAATTATTATGCCACCCTGATCAGTGTTCCTACATCTGATGGAAACAAAGCTCCTGTCACTTTTTTGTTTGCTCTCATAGCACTCAACATAGCCAGCAGAATGTAAAAAATCCTGCTAAAAAACACATGGACATACATATATAGGAGAGAAAGGGACAGAGAGAGGAAACAAGGCACTGTTTACATCTATCACAACAGTCTTCTATAAGGAGAAAGGCAAATGCTGTCCTCCAGGAGAGATTTTCATAGAACAAACACATCCAACGGATTAACATGGCTCATGTGAGTCTAACAGCAATGATGTATCATAATAGATCTCATTTGGCTATCACTATAGAGCCCTAAGCACCACATCTCTGCTGTATGTTCCACTAGGTGGGAGCTCCATGCAGAGGTAAACATGAGAGCAGTTACCGTGGTGTTCATCATGGTCATTACAATGCTCACCACACAGAGTGGGTTGCATCCTGCTTTAATAGACCACACACTTCAGGCTCATGACTATTGGAGAAACCCAGTCCTTGATCTAAAAATGACTAAATGAAGCAGTGGCCATACTGGACTTAGTAACAAGAAATTGTCTTGTATCATATAGAGAATCACCAAAATGGCACAAACTGCAGTGGCTTAATCCACATTTCATGTCCCTCCTGGTTATCTTGTCCTCTACAATACACTGGCGAAGCTTTTTAATTTTATACAGCTTTATTGTCTTGACATTTTCCTAAAAATCTTCCTGTAGCCAGGGCACTGATCCACCTGTTTCAGTCCAAAGATTTACCTGAAGTCTTCCTAAGGTATTCAAAACTCAGATTTTGAGATGCCTGTAAAATTTACACACACCACAGGCCCAACAGATGCATGGACAGAGTCAATGAGAATTGCACTTCCAGCAGCAACATCCATAAGATCTTAGGGTAATTCAGGTCAGAAGTGACAGCAGCAGGTCACTAGTCCAACCTCCTGCTCAAAACAGGGCCAGCTGTGAGGTCAGACCAGGCTGCTCAGGACTGTATCAAGTCAGGTCTTAAATGTTATCTGCAAAGATGGAGGCTCCTCAACTTCTCTGGGCAACTCATTCCACTAACTAACCATCCTCATCATGACAAGGTTTCTTCTTATATCCAAATGGAACCTCTTGTTTCAGCTATCTGCTGTCTCCCAACCTCCTGCCACGTCTCTCTGAAAAGCCATACTCGTCTTCTTGATGACCTCACTGTAGACACTGGGGTGCTGCTGTTGGGTCCCTTGCACTGAACCTGTCCAGGCTGAACAGGTCCAGCTCCTTCAGCCTCTCCTCACAGGCAAGTACTCCAACCTCTGTATCTTGGTGGCCCTCTGCTGAACTCACTCCAGTTCATTTATGCCTTTTGCAGTATTGCAGGGCCCAAAACCAGACATATTGCTCTGGATATGGTCTAAGGAGTGCTGAGTAGAGGGAGATAACCCCTTCTCTCAATGTACTGGCTGTGCTCCCATTAATGCAGCCCCATAGGCTGTATTCCTGCCAGGGCACAGTGCAGGCTCACATTCAGCCTGCTGTCTTATCAAAGTCCTCATGTCCTTTTCAGTAGAGAAGCTCCTCATTGCATCTTTAATTCATCAAACTCAAGAGCAACACCTTTTCATTTATAGATCAACCTGACTTGTAATTCCTCATCCAGAACACCACTGGCTACCATATGAAAAAAAACAATGGGGCTGATTTCAGCAGAGCACACCTTTCTGCACTGTACATCCATGAACATCCCACATCAAAACAAAGCACCTTTCATCCTTTCCAGCAAGGCCTTTCTGAATTCTTTTGTCCACCTCAAGTCCACTTTTATAGACTTTCTGACCATTTTAAATCCTAAGAAAGTTATATCAAAGTAGCATGTCTATGGTATAAAGGCACTGCATACTCCCCTGTTTTACACTCCATTTAAGCCTATAGAAAAAAAAAGCATTACAAAACCTAAGACTACTGGGGATTGCTGAAACAAACTGAAGTGACAGAAAAGATTCTTTATTAGGAAAGACTAAATGTTTATTCATGCTTTAATCAGAAAGAAGGAAATCAAGTCCCAGTATAGAACTTCAAAAAGATGAACAAGTTATTCTTAGCTGTTTCACATATACTGGAACAACCACAGAGAAAAAAAATAAGTACTTCATCTAACTAAAACTTATTCACATAATGTTGGGTGGTTAACCTGCAGAACTCACCGTTCCTTTCTTTCCCTTTACCCTCATGCAAGAAATTTTCATTTTTTACAACATTTGACTGCTATGTGCAGCATAAACAGCTTCCCAAAAACATGCAGAATTTTCATGCAAACACAACACAGACTGTAGCTCTGATGTCGTCCACAGACAGCATTAGGTCCATTTCAAGTTTTAAATGGAGTTGGAGCCTGTTCTTTCTTAAGAATTACCAACACATGCCTTTTAATTACACTGTTTCCTCAGCCCAAGATGAAATGCATCTCATTTCAGCCCAGGAAGGACATACCATCCCCACATTCTGAGCCATGGAAAACAGGGACTCCTATGGAAATGTCCATCTGAACTCTTCTTAACTGCGGCTGTGCAGAGCTACCATGCTGCTGCACTAAGAGTCTGACAGCTTTCCTGCATGCTCTTCCACCTAAACCTAACAGAGAGTCAGTTTGCAGATTTTTACAAGGGAACTTAAAAGGGGTCATTCCCTGGTGGATTCTCCAGCAGAGACTCCAACACATCTATCCACATCCCAGTGACTACCATTCTTTGTTCATGGCTATATGAGAATGCAGCCTAGCTAATTGAAGCACAATATGGAAGATGCCAGAGCATCTCTGTGATTTACAATATGTCTAATGAGCAAATCCAATGAAGAGGTTTGTTGTCTACCATAAAACCAGACGGATGTAAGCAGTGATTAGAAGCAATTAACTCCATCCAGCACTAAATAACTTTCCATCATTAATGTACTTTTTTCCCACCCCATTAGAAGTACACAGGCAAAGATAGGAAATAAGACACACTCCATCTGAATTTTATATATTCATATGGATCAGGTGGAGGTTAAGGGGGAGGCAAGAAAAACAAGATGATGGAACACGTTCACAGTTAAAACAATATATACACATGTAGCTGAGTAATTTGGCACTCCAAAGCCATCTCTGCCACATATCACAGAATCACAGAATCATGTAGGTTGGAAAAGACCTTGAAGATCACCTAGTCCAGCCATTAACCAAACACTGACAGTTCTGAACTACACCATATCCCTAAGTGCTATATATTAGTCTTCAGGTGATACAAGCCTTTTCTTTTACTCAATCCTGATGTCACAACAGCCACATAAACACTGCAGCAAAAAAACACTGCTTACAGTAACCTTGGACACGTCATGTTAGCCATCAGCAAAACAGCCACAAGGCCCTAACAACAGTGATGGCATACTTGAATACTTTCAGTGGAAGTGACAGAAGGACATAGCCTGGGGAATTTAGGTACTAAGAGAAAATTACCAAGTCATTAGAACCCAGTGATTCTAACTACTACCACACAGCTTTCAAGCCCTCATTCTCCTATCAGGAACCTAGATGCATCCCTAGCATCTTTTTCACTGCACATAGACAAGCAGCAGAATCCCTTCTATAAGGCTCTGCAGATTGGCCATATATAACAAAATTCAATGTCTCTAGGGCTATTAACAAGAAACATCACCATTCACTCAAAAAGTCCTCACCTAGCAGACAGCCAAAACCAGGAATAACATACCTGAAGGACCAGAATCTTTTCCATTTTTATGACATTAACAAGGACAGGAAGCCTCACTAGAAGCACCTCTGGTGCTCCCTAGTGCTGTCAATCATTCCAGTCTGGCTTATTTAAGAGATTCAGAAAGAGAGAAGCAGTTAATAAGCTAGCGCTACTGGTGCACATTTAAGGACAAGAGCTCCTACGTATAAACTCTGCTTATGAGCCCATAAGCACTTAAAGCCATCATGAGGAGCGTGGACCATGCATCACTCTTGGGCTTCAGCAGAAGTAAGGCTTACGTAAAGGAGCACCATCACCCCATTACTCATAAAGGTCTTGCTAGAATGATAATCACCTCAGAGAAGTATGTCCAAAAACCAGCAGATAAATTTACTCCGTTATTTGTTGTCTTTCCCACAGTACTTTGGTCCAGTGCAAGAATTACCAAGCTTGATCAGAGCTACATTCCAGCTGGAACAGAATCCAATCTGCGACAGCAATCCATACCAGATAGTTCAGAAGTCAGTATGAGAAATTCCACAATGAGCAGTAACCAGCTAAACAGCTTTTGGAAGCTGTTTTTCCCCCCAACTCCAAGCTGCTGGTATAGTTAGTTTATATTGCAAGCACTGATATGTGGGATTTGGGGTGTCTATAACAGAGTAATTTTCAAAAGCATTCTGCACTGGCATCTATCTGTTTCTGTCCAATTAACTAACAGTAACATTTACCCAAAAGGATTATCTTCAACTACACCAACTGTAATAAAAATGATGTGTTTCTACAATAATTGCACCATCATTTAGCTGTACTTTCACTGAAGTTTATACAAAAGAAGTGTTTTGTACACATTTAAGGCTAGTTAGTCATTATTTCCAGTGGAGATGGCAATGATTAACATTATCATTTCCCCTATTCCTCTCCATTGCTTTGCAACAAGCAAAGCCTTCAGATTCTGCAGGTATTCAGTAACCACTCAGAGCCAAATATCTACTGTTCTGATCTGAACTCACAGGTGCAACAAGTTTCACATGCCTATTTGAGAAACTCAGGTGGTAGAGCAAACCCCTCACTGCTGCTACTAGAAAGGGTCTAGTAAATACCTAGACTCTGCTACCCCGATGTTCAATAAGCAGGCATCTGCTTTATTGAGGACTTAAGTTCTGCTTGAACAGCATTATGGAAAATGAACCACCATGACATACCATTAAGTTTCGCTTGGATGGAACAAAAACCTCTTCAAAAAACAGTTGCCCACACAACACAGAAATTGGACCCTCAAATGACTTGGACCCAATCACCCAGACTACATGTGCAAAGAAATTCTGTACTGAATCAGAGCACTACTTCCAGCAGTAACGGCATAACCGGTCTACCACACACTTGGAGCTCCCTGCACTTAAGGGATGTGTTGGTCAGGCTGTCAGAAGAAACAATAACTGGTGAAGTAAAAACACATGTCCTTTTTAGATAAGGTATTATTCATTTAAGTTTTGACCATGTCCAGGAATGGAGATCCCAGCACCACCCCAGGACCCTGTTCAAATGCCTAACCACTCTCCCAGGGAATTAATTTTTCCCTTTACATCTAGTTGGGATTTCCTGTGTTCCGTCTTGTCCCTCTCACCTGTCATCGTTCACCTCCCTGGAAAGTCTGGCTCTGCCTTCTCTATACTGTCCCCTTAGGCCGTTGTAGACAGCGGCAAGATGTCCCCTACTCAGCATCTTCATAAGGTCTTAGATTACCTTAAGGGTACCCATACCCTACTTTAAGAGGTTGCCTTTTCAGACTGAACAGTTCAGTTGCCTCAGCTTCTCTTCCTACCCTACACTTTCAAACACTCATACAATATTGTATTAGTACAGCAAATAAAAGCTTCTGGTAGAGGAATGCAGCTGACTGCCTGTCTGCTCCAGTTGCCTGGTCTCATAAAGATGACTTATAGAGTTAGCAGGGAGACTACCTGGAGAGCTTACTCTTTCTGAAGTGCTGTTCATTACACAGATTTCTGCAAAGTCCCAGGATTCCCTGCCTTTTCCCTCCTTCCCCTCAGAACATAAAGCCACAGAGAAAAGGCAAGGAGGGAGGGAGCAAAAAGCTGGCGTGTAGTGGTTTGAAATGAGCAAGATGTTAACTAATTTTACTTTTAATCTTCCCTTTTGCTGCGAAGTGAGCCATTCAGGCATCACATCTTCTGCATTTTCCTTGCCTCTTTCAGAGAAGCATATTGGGGCAGAACTTGCCAGCTGTCTGCCTCCTTCGCCTTCTGCTACCATTATCCTGAGGTACCACCCCACCTTCTGGCCCTCCAGCTTGTGGGGGGGTGGGGAAGGGAAAAGGAGGAGGGAGGGAGAGAGAGGGGGGGAGGATGGGGAACACACACTTATTCTTACAACACATCACATGGGGGGGAAACCAGAATGAACGTAGATAAATATTCTGATAGGACACAGCATAGATGGAGAGATACAATTTTTCCAAACAGAGTTTACACCTGCCTTCATCTACATGCACACACCCACGCATGCATGGCAAGAGCCCTGTGCTGCAGTTTTCACTGTAGCTTGCCTTGTGACTTAATAAAATCTTCACCATTAAGCCCTCCATTCAGAAAGAGAGAGCAGCTACCCCTTCCCCCCACGCCTTGGTAGTATTTTCTAATGCTAACACTCAGCCAAATCAGTTGAGTCAGGTTTGGAATGACGGCAGTTTCACGGCTTGCAGGCTCCAAGTACATACAGCATCCTGGAAATCAAAGCCCTAATGCCTCATACTGTCTGTGAGTAGGTGTAGCTGTTTGCAAAATACGCAGCATATAGAACCGATGTGTGGCAACAGCTCTACATTTACAGATGGATTTGAGTGATGTGGAGCATGAGCACATCATATAAACGTATATTTTTTCCTACACTTATCTACCATACACAAAAGCATGAAAAAGAGCAAACAAAAGAGCATTTCTATTTATCCACTTGCTCAAATATTGCCCGCTGGTTTGTAGCAGCAGTTTTGACACTTTTTTTTTTTAAATCAAACCACTGCAAATCTAGTGTTTCAGTTCAAACTATTTTAACACCTTAGGAGCTACAAAGAACCTGCATTTGTACCAGCAGCACAACATGCAGTGTCCCACTGGCATAAACAGGCAGGCTTTTTCTTCAGCAGAAGTAGACCACCACCAAACGAGATCATTTGAAAGATCAGGCTATTTACCAACACAGAAACCTGGGATGCTTCATGAACAAGTTTGAAGTTTAGAGACTGGATTTGTGTGGTTTCCCCTAAATTCATTTGCTCATCTGCTTTCTCTTGTCATATATTAGTACTCATTCGTAACTGACACAGTAGATAGAGGTTTCTCCATTAATTTCACTTATGTAGTCAAAGAAGATATGTAGGCTTTTGTCTTTTGATGCTGCTAATCTTCATACAACCCCTTCCACATACATTCTCCTTGCCTAACACGAAATGCCTTATTCCACCCAACCCAGCTTCCTGACTGCAGTATGTTTTTCTCAGCTGAACACGTTCTAAGGCCATGAACAGTCCCACCCAACTCAAGCTACTCACACTCTTCAGGACACCACATAACTTAAGTGCTTCACAAGTTCCAGAACTGAGCTGTAGTTAGATCTGTCATAACTTACCTACTCAATCTAGTCTAAATCTAGTCTAAAACTTAAAGAAAAAAAACATTAACAAGATCAGACAGTTCTTAACAACATGGATTATGGTATACATAAATAATAATGTAAAATTATGTCCTGGTTCAGCTAGGATAGGGTTAAATTTCCCCAGCAGTGGGGAGGGAGCTCTAGCCGGGTTATTCGATACCATGCTGACGTCAGGTCCGGGCGCCCAAGCGCGGGAAAGAGCTTCGGTCCCCTCACTGCTGTATCCGTGTGGTATATCTCTTGTTCTGTTCATTGTTATTACTGTTATTGTTATTGTTGTTGTTCGGTTTGTTGTTGTTACACTGTTGTATTAAAACTCTCCTTATCTCAACCCCGGGGTTTGTATTTCACTCCCTGCCCCGTTCGGTCTGAGGGTGGGGGAGGGGCAGTGGCAATGTGGTCTCAGGTCCCGGCAGGGCCTAAACCACCCCAAATTCTCATCAAAATTATAAAGGTCCTCACACACTGGTATTATTCTGTTCCTTCTGGAAGAAGTGGCGGTTGGGATTTCAAGTCCTGAAGACTTGCTTAATAAACAAGCAACCTCTCCAATATACCACAAAGCATCTAGGAAATGCAAAGCAGTATTTCTGCTAATAAAGAGAAGCTTTACAGCCAGAATTAGCATCAATCTCTGATACTTCCTTTGGGACAAAGCATGCTTGAAATAGACTGATAAATCTCAGGAATTACAGCTGGAAGAAAGCTCAAGAGTCCTTTGAGCCCACCCCTCTTCAAAGCAGGATTTTCTGCACTTCCTTCTGACATGAGGTAGTTCCACACATCTCAAAAGAACAGCTCCATCTTCAATATTTTGCACTAGCTTCTGCTGTTAATTTTAGAAAATCTGGGTAGGTGTCAACATCAGCAAGGGAAGAGGTCTGTTTTTCCACCTGCTCCATCTATGGGAAGGAGTTTGTATAACAAGAATCTGAGAAACAAACCAACTTGTCAGGATCTGAACCTCCCAAGTTCCAGACTGCAGCTCCTAGGCAAGCTGGTGCAGTAATACCAAACACATCACAGCAGCCATGAAAAAACCTTTCAAGGAGTCCACTAAACTTTATGAAACCAAGCTAATACCCTCACTGAATCAATTTTCTTTCTGAAAAAGACATTTGCTAGTTACATGTAGTGATAGCTGTCATAAGGTATCAGCTACACTCTGCTGTTACTAGTGGAGTCATGGTAATGCTGAAAAGTAGAAATCTTGCCAAAATTAACTACCTGGAAAGAACAGCAGCCAAACAGGACATTGGTGCCAAATAAATGAAGTAGTAGTCAGAAGAGCTGAAAGTTAGGAAGGACAAATCAGCAAGAGAGCAAGAAGTGAGGAATACGCTTGTTACACTTCTGCATTACACAGTATCTGAAAAAAATGGCACCACTGCTTTGTAAAGTCTGCAAAGTCCATCATGCAAAAAGATACAGAGATACAAAAATAACATGACAGCAGCAGTTTAGCTCAGCACTAACATCTCTGTACTACACCCAAAACTAGTAAAGAGGCAAAATGGTCCACAGATGGTTCAGAGCCAATACCATAAGGAAAGCATTAACTACAGGGAAAGCCATCTTATACAGCTAGGAAATACATGTGGAGCTAAGAAGTTTCCAAAGCCAACGTATTTTCCTGCATGCTTTCCTACGATGAGGGAGAAGGGATAAGAAACAAGATGCTGAAGAAGCTGCTGAAATCTTCAGGATTACTCCTAACGCAAGTCAGTGCTGGAAACTAGTCCAAGTATTCCATTTTCTTACTGTGTGAGCCACTGTTTTTCAGGGAGATAAAAACAGAGGTTCTTAAACAAGACTACTACTATTGCTTCCATTTACCCATGGTATCACAACACAACACAGTGATAAGTTTCAAATTTCTCAAGTGCAATGAGAATGCCACAACATATTTTTTTCCCTGCAGTTGCTCTCTTGCAAAAATCTATTGTAGGCAATCCTGCTTTTGCAGCTTTTCAACTAAAATCCTCTGGATGGTCCATAGCCTTCAAGTGAGAAGACCTAAACACTGTACTTATCCATTCCACTTATTTTCACCTTGTCAGCATCTCCTGCTAAACCAATTGAAGACCTCCAGCACCCAAGCCTGTATGATCTGCCGACAACTTCCATGTTTAGTAAACAACTCTGGTTTGCAGGTAAACAAGTTATACAGCACAAAGCAGCAGGAACTGTAAAAGGTTACTTCCATAGCTCAGACTCTTTGAAGCTATTACAGATACACACTGCCTGCCAACTTAAACCTATGTTCCAAATATAAGGATGCTGCCTAATTGGTGCCTATGCAGTAACTGGGAAAAATAACATTCTAGTGATAAACTTCACATAACATATCAAAAAAGCAACAGGGCACTGAAATGCTTCTAGTCACATTCAGAGTGAATGTATTTTCTAACAAAATATTATGCCAGAAGTCAGGCATCTCTGTCAGGTAACAGCCAAATTCCCCTGTACAGGGGGACAGCCAAATTCCCCTGTACAGCCATTGAATTACTGAGCACAGGCCTGAAAAACAACCATCATTTAGTGACCAGCACTAAACCAGATCAACATACAATACACACAGACAGGTTCTTCCAAACATTTCTCAAAAGCTGCACCTGCTAAACCTCTTGTCTGAAACGGCAAATCCTGACTTTTGTGGGCAAAACAGAATTTCACTTTCTTTGGGCAATTACAAATCTGCTCCCAAAACAATCACCAATGGGGCTTGCCATCTACTACAAGGTACATTTCTCCACCTTTGTTCATATACAGCAAGCTATACACATTCCTGCAGCGCTGAATCAAACTAACCACAGTGTAACAGCATGGCTACTAGGAATAGGCCAAGTTACAAAGGCTGACATAGCACATGCCCCTCTGACACATGTCATGAGAGGGAAGGTACAACCATTGGGCCCTACAGAAGGACAAATTCATTATAGTAATGACATCAGTTGGGACCCACAGTATCTTTCGTTTCCTTTGAGCTAGCAGTTGAGATCAGCTTTCTCCCCAGCTTTTGTACCTAAAGGAATGAAGATGTTAGCTGCATGTGGCCCAATGCTCACAGCGCTGGTATGATGATGCAACACAGTTCTCAGGGATGGGGCTTGCAGGAAAATACCTCCACTCAGATGACACAAACAGAACACAAAATCTTAATGTCTGAGACCTGAACAGCAACATCAGGTAAAGCCACTTGAGTCAGACTCGCAGATGTGAGGAAGCCAGACTGCACTGCCTGCTAAGGCCACAGCTGGTCAGTTTGCAGTAAAAGCGTTTATAACTGAAATAAAAGCTGAAGCACCAGGATGAAGTGCTGCAGGCAAAGCAGCCCCTTGCAGATTCCACATTTGAAACCGGATTAGAACAATGCCTCTGGATTAATTTACAGAAATAAGTGGAGGACCTAAATCCAGTGACAGCAAGATGAAATTAAAGATTGCAGGAAAAAGGTTTAAATAATTCCACTGAAAGAATGCATAGGGATACGAATTGCCCTTCCACCTAACTGGCAGGCAGAGCCCTTACCCTTTTCCTTTGCACTGCTCTTCGATTTAGGAATTGACTCTTGAAAGAATCTAATTGCAAACGTGTTGTGCAGGATGAATAAGCTATTATTCTAACAAGCAGAACTCAAGAGCTTTCACATTGCTGTGTTTTAAGCTAAATCACAGACTTGTTTCTTGCCAGTTGAGTATCTCGTAACTTTCTTGTGCTTTTAGATACTTTTTAAGCTATTTAGCCACCTGGCCAAAACCACATCAGCCTCAAGTCAAAGTCTTATTTCAGTATCACTAGGTAACAGCAACACAGAACTTTATGCAACCAAATATGAACATTTGATTTTTGTTACAAGCCTTCCAAGACACATTCTCTGCTTGCTTTAATGGATGATATGCCACTGAAATCCATGAGGTGGCATCCATTTATACCAACAGATAGTTTGAATAATTACCCAGTATTGGTTTCAGAAGCTGCAGAACATGCTCTAGTTATTTCCTGTGTATTTCAGGTATAAATAGGACACAAGTGGCTGATCCTCCTTGAAAATTTTTCTTTGCTTAAGCATTTCTAAGCAGCCTAAACATTTAACTGCAGACACACAGGTTACTGTGGTTCAGCTGATAAATGAATCTTCTCAGTAACACACCAGCTTCTGGCAAACACAACATAAGCAAACTCAGGCATCTGACACGTGCACAGAGACAGATGATCTTTCCTCACACCTGGCCAACTAGCTCACCTTTCTCTCACAAGTCTCTGCTCCAGCTGCAGATACAGCTCCACTCGTCACAAAACAGCTGCTGAACTACCCAAGTTTCTAGGCAAGTCTAAGACACTTGCTTACCTACCAAGCCTGCAACTAGGCTGCCCTTCTGCAAGAGAGGGCAAGGCAGTAGTAACCACTGCAGCCACCCTGTACTCACAGCAGTGGTAGTAATATTAGTAGAAATAACAGCAACCTGGATTTTCTCTGTTATGTCAGTGAAAATTAACACAACAAAATAGTCATCCCTATTTCTGGAGCCTTTTTTCTACTCTTCTGTGTAGCTTCTGCCCTTCGTATTTTTCTGGTTTTTAAATACCTCTTTCTACAGGACTTTGAGAACAGAAATTCTTTAAACACTTCACTTAGGAGGTCCTTTTATTCTTAACTGCTATTAAGCAAAGCAACCCAGGAGACATTTCATGCACACAGCTGAGTTCTGCAAATAAGAACTGAAGGTTCAGAACTGGCCTGGCTGTGAGGAAAGCACTCAGAAAGCTTTAGCACTGCTGATGCTAAGGGGGAGTGACAACTGTTAGTGTTCCTTTCCAGTTAGTCTGATGACTTATAACAGACAACATGAAATCTTTTTTATGCTGTTAAAATTAGGCTCCCACCCACAAGAAAAATTAAGAAATCTTTATTCCCATTGCAGTGAAAAACTTCTAATTTATGTGGCTGCAAAGGATTTAGGAGTTTCACATCTGGATTCAATTATTTTAAAACCTGCCTTATACATTTCACAGCTAAAACCTCTGTTTATGCGTGAACAGAACTTCCACTGGTCCCTTTTCTGAGCACGACATACCATCCCCACCTAAATTCAGTCCTGGCCGCCTCTTAACTCCAATTTTGTTTTTGAAATAACAGGGCTGTCCGTTCACAACTGCACTAGCACTCACTAGAGGCATTTGTACAAATCAACAAACCTCACTGACCTTAGACACCTAATTTGCACATGGAAACACATGGGTTGAAAGCAATTCCTGAAAATATGTCTAAAATGACAGAAGCATTTTCTTTCGTGTTTATAAACAGATTTTCAGAAGTGACTACTTATTTCAGGTGCTTTAGTTTCTCCATTTTTCCTCTCTGGAAAGTATTTAAGAAGCTTGATTGCAAGCACTCCACATCACTTAAAATTAGTTCTCCTCATGATGGAATTGCAGCACTTGGCATTTCTGGAAAATCTTGACTATCAAATACAAAGAGACTCAATTCTGTATGAATTAACGATGCTCTAGAGAAAAATAAGTGGTTTTCAAGATTTTAAGCAGGTCTAGCCTACCTGGTTCCCATTCCGGAAAACATCTAGTGCAAGTTGCATAACTAACTTTAATACTTTATACTGCAAGGCAATAAGCCGATCTTTTTAAAAGGCCGCCTTCATATTCAGCACAAAGGAAAACAATACAGGGAAGCAGCCTGTGACACACCACATTCCATGCCTTTGCCATTGTTCATAAAACCAATCCATTTTACACCTGAAGCACTGCCTGGCTGAACATTAAAAAGTTATGGTGATGGAATAGTACAAAACAGACTTTTCTAAATGCTGCCACCTCTTAATTTCTTATTTGTCTTCAACAAAATGATGTGTTGCATGGCTCCCCTTTAATGTCTGTGCACTGAGTTATTAAATAAATGACTGTGTGCAATGGCAGTGGCCCATGACACGCAGCTATTTCATACTCACAATGCAAATTCAGCTGGATGGATGAAGCTGTCATACTGCATCCTCAGTAGGATATTTGTTAGCCTCATTTTGCTCCTGTCACAGACTATATATGTTTCTCTGGCCTACTCTCATGCCAAGCAAGAGTTCGGAAGTCACTGCTGGAAAAACTAAGTGTGGAAAGCAGCACAGAAAATTCTCTTTCTCAATATGGCTTTCAGAAGAAAACAGAAAGAGAAGTTTTATTGCAATGTAGAGAAAAATGCAGGTTTAGAAACACAGAAACATGTTCAAGAAGCACAAGTGTCTCACACTAGATTTTGAGGTTGAATTTCACAATGCTTTTGTAATTCCATGGAGGAGTCCTGAACACCATCTGCTCTTGTGAACCTTCAATATATACTGGTAGGGGATGTAATTAGCATATGAAGGATACAGGGAATGAATAGTTACCCACTCACTGACATCAAGAACGAAAGATAACTGAAGCCAAAGAGGCTAATGTGACTGAGCACTTCCATGATACCACCACCACACAGGCCCCCGCTCTAGCACCAGAAAGTATAGAGAACCATCTGCTCTTCACATTCAGTCAGATGCTGGGCTCTCCATCAGTACTATTAATCACAGCACTGATTTGAGGCATGTACTTGCATACTCAAAACAGTTGCGACACAACCAAAGCCACTTAAGGAATGCCACCGGAAGTTGGCAGCTTTTAGATAGGATAACAATATGGATAGGACTTGAGCATCTCTTGAGAAGCCAGGATTAGTCATTGTATTCCTCCTGGTAATTCAGTCCTCAGAAGATAACTGCTTTTACGCATTCAACTTCCCGCAATCCTACCCAGTAAGTAGCACCCTAATGATCTACATGCAGACACACACAACCACACCACCACGTACACACATACACACATGCATATACAGATTATAAAAGCCAAAATAACTTTGGCACAACACAAAGAGGTGGTTGTCAACAAAAACAGATGGTCAAAGAATTGGGCAAACACTCAGAGTTCCAGAAATGAAGCTTTTGCTTTCATTCTAAATGCCACGCTTTCTTAACCAGCTCCAGACAAGAGGATACATGAAGCCAGTCAAAAGCTAGCTTCCTGCCAGGCTTCTCTGTTTTCATGACAAAATTAAGAGTCCACAGATGGAATAACTCAAAGCTAATTTTTACACAGGTTGGTTTCCCCTCTCTCCCTCCTCCCCATGATTCCAAACAACAAGAATAACATATTGTAGGAAATTAAAGCAACAACTACAAAGCTGGGGGGTGGGCACTGGAGGGGGGGGGGTAAAGTTGCAGTGTGAGGTCATTTTGTTGCTATGACTTCAGTATGAAGAGAGCTCTATTTAATTTATGAAATTATTTCTTTTGCACTGTGACCCAGTAAGCATGTTTTAGCTAAAAGCCTGACAATATTAGGCTCCACCATTCCAAGTTCTTGTTCTTATTTCTTCCCATAGACTGAAGACAACTATCTTATTCTTGCTCTGGCCTGTGATCCAACTCCCACCAACTTAAAATAGCCCTTGCTTTCTCCCAGTCCTCTTATTCCCACTGTTCCTTCCCCTCTCCCACACTCCCACCCTCCTGAACCAAACAGAACCCAATGGAAAGCAGACTAGGTAAAATCCTGTTGACCAGAAGATGCCTAACTTGCAACACAGTAAATCACAAGTACTTGATTTACAAGTACTGGACACCGCTCTGAAACTCTTGATACAGGGACCTAAGTTCAAAGAAGGAAAACAAATCCAGTATTAAGGAGCAACAATAGTTAGCAAAGAATGTGTTCCTCTTTAGGTCTTAAAAAAGTAAAGTTTAGAAAGATCCAAGCAGCATACTGCATTATTTTTCATTTGCCTTCAAATGAGCACTCCCAAGTACTCATCCAAGCACAGAGGTATTCAAATATGCAGATCAAATTAGGAGTTAACATCTTAAAGAGCTGTCATCTGTCAACTATCACTGGTCTGTCATGCTTTCCTTAAAACAGAAGAAAAGAACTGGGGTAGAGTGGATTTAAAAACTTTTGTAGAACAAGGTAAAAACACGGTTTTGTTGGGATATGGAAAAAAAGTAACATTTCTAAAGGATGTGTAAAAATACCCAAAGCTTTGAGCAGAAACAGGAAGTCATTGGGCAGTTTAATATTATTGGTTTCCTGAGAGTGAATTTGGTATAAATCCACCATCATTTAAGGAAGCTCTGCCCAAATGCCTATTTTTAGATAGTATAGTAATACTAGTCAAGTACTAATGCTGAAAAACCTGCTTAAATGACCAGCAGCTGCTATTAATTTTGGCAGCAGTAGTTATTTGGAACTGATTAATACCAACATTTAAGGCAACTGAAGAATATCAGTCTATTGAGATTTTGCCACCCTCTCTCCAGATTTTGTCAACATCGAGCATATAGTGCAGGATGCAGCAATAGATTTCCACTTGCTTTTTATAAGGAACTACTGTCACGCTACAGTTTAAAACAACCATCCTGTTACATAAGGCCCTGTGTGTTTAACAACCATAAGCAAATGCACTAAGATATCAAGAATTTTTGCCTGGGAGAGGCAGGGGAAGAACTTTCTTTATGAAGAGCCTCCTGGCTCTTAATATTGGATTCATCCCCTTTTTTTTGTTGATCTTATTTTCCTAAGTGACATTCCAACAAGCATATCCAAACACCAGTGCATTTTTTTTAAATCACACCTCTTTCCTGCATATAGCTGCTAATGAATCCTTATACAGTATTACACTACTGCATTAAAAGCTTTCTCCTTACTTTTTTAAACATATATGAAAAGTAGTAAGCTATTTTGAGCATCACCTACAGGCTAGACAATCCTAACATGATGAAATAATCTGTTTTACATCCCTACACTGGGGAGGACAAGCACTGATATTCCAATGAGTATTAGGGCCTATGTAACTCTTTGCACCTCATATTTAGAAAGCAGTATTCTCAGTTTAACTTACACAGGTTTTTACAGGAGCAAACTCCGACCCCCTCTGTTCTGCGGTCTCTATAAAAGCCACCACATGGAAGAGCACAAGTAAATCCTTGCAAAGTTACAACTCAGGCACACAGATTACAGTCTAAATCCTGATATGCTGATTTTACCTGACATGAAATGGAACTGTCAAGAAACAGAACTACTACTTTGTGAGACTCTTTAGGTAAACTAAACCCAGATGCCTAGATTTCTTCACCCTCCGATCACTACTTCAAAAAGTCAACATCACCGTTCCTCTCAATGGAGTCAAAATGATCTAGTCTCTTCTCCAGGTTTTTTTCCCCACTAGAATATGCAAACCTTCTGAATGTTCCGTTCCTAGGGCAGAACAGCAGTTCTGTTTTTCTAGTACGTTACAGAGAGTTTTCATACACCACTTCCCTGGTGCACATCTATGGGGCAAAGCTAGTTTCACCACAAACATACATTAACTACACAACCGCATCAGGATTTTCTCTGCATAAAGTACCCATTACATAACTGAGCTAAGTGCTCATTAGCCACAGTGAACACTACAAATGGCTGAGGTTAGCTGACTGAAAGACTGACCTTTCTGAATATCATGCCTCCAAAATAAACTGCACCATCTACAGTGTTTGATGTTCTGGTTAATTGGAACCTCTTTTTCCTACACTTCGTCAAATGCAGTAAATGTCACTACGAATTTTAAGTGACAAGAACTTGGAAGACACATTTAATTTCCCAGTGGCATGCAACAAACTAAACCACTGTTTGCACTATGCTTGTTAGAGCTGATCTCAAAGGTCCAATACGTAACAAGAATTTGAAGAATGTTCATTTACACATGAGCTCCTGCCCTTTGACCTCAGCAGTAGTTTAATTTATGATGATGCATAATGGCACGATTGCAAAATTAGCTGCGTAGAGCTATAAAAACAAATGCAGTGAGTTGGAAGCTCATGACCAACAGCAGACTCTGCTCCAGCCTGGTTGCTTTACCTCACCAGAGAGGCCACATGAAATCTAAGGACGGGTCAGGTCAAAACCTTCAGGCCAATGCAAAGTTGTATGTCCCTGTGAGATGTACTGAAACCGATGTGCACTCAGGCTTGGGCATATTCAGATACAGCTCATAGTTTTGACCCTCACCTTTTCTTCCCAAGCTAAGGGCTGAATACTCTCCTACAGAAAAATAACTTCAGATCCTCACATGGATCAGGATCTTAATTCCTACCTTGAATCTTACATTTTGGGCCTCTAGGAAATACTAGAGCTTCTGAAGTATTTTTCCATAGTAAAAATACCTTGTACTAAAAATTCTCTTTTCTGTCTTGGACTCAGCGTTGATCTCCTTCCATGCACACTATACTTACCCAGTCCAATAAACTGAAATAGTAATTAAAAAGTATCCAAAGGAAAACATACCTTGCACAGATTATGATATTTAGGCAAACAATTTTTTGCTACTTTCTTAGTTATTCTCCACACTTTGCTACTTCTTTACAACCTTGGTCAGTTTCCTCTCTAAGCTTTCTGTAATTTAATACACATCCACACTTTCAGTATAAATATTTACAATCAAATGCCAAAAATTAAGTTTTAGAATCAGCTGATTGCTCTTAACAATGTCTTAAACCCTGTTATATCTTTCTAACATAAAAACCTTCAGCTGAAAAAAAATCACTAAAGTCTTTAGGAAGACTAGACGTATTTTAAGTAAGCTTTACCATGAGCACCTTTTCACAGTATCAGATGACAGAAAATACGGCTCCACACACAGTGTCTCCTTCTTACTAGATTTAATGCCTGTCATTTAATATACTATTTTCCTTTCTGTTGGCTGCACGATGCAAAATCATCACATACTGTTTTGCTGTTTTGACAGCACCATGGGGGTGGGGTGCACACAAGGTTTCACAGACAAAAGATAGATCAAGTCCTAATCCAGGTATAAAACAGTCTCACAAAGACATTAGAAAAACGATGAAAACTAACTATGGCAGCTGCATCTAGATCAACCCAGGATTACCCATTGCTTTTTCATCTTCTTCCACAGCCCACAATCAACGCAGCCTTCCCCTCAGAGATTTCAAGGGTCTATCAGATTGGACAAATAAGCATTCAGGCAAAAAGGAAAGTGCAAAGCCACAGCCATTATACCCATATAATCCACACAAGGACTATATTATCTGTATTTCACAGTAGGACTCTGTGGACATACCTGTCCAACACCTACTCCTCTGTAGTTAGTGGGGCTACAAAGAGTCTATTCTGAGAAAAAAAAAGGCAGCTCATACGAGAGTAACTATGGATTTCCATGTCCTTTCTACAATAAAAAATAAAAATAGCGATTGACAGTAAAATAACAACATTCTTGTCTTATACCCGAGCCACTCTCCTTTCTCTACTGATCACAGAGGTCATTTGGCCACCTGTATTTCTGATCTTAGCACTTTGCAGTCAGTGCCATGAAGCCACAGGATGTCATTAACAATGCATTAGGATTTTCACCACTTCAGAAGAAGCCTTATGATAGATCAATTATGTGATTAAAAGCCCCCTTTCATTTTTCCTCTGCTATATGAGCACTGCGTACTCCACTATTCTTTGCCCTGCCATGAGGCCTGAACAGCATACTTGGGCTGTACATTGCTTTTGAGGGTATATCCTATATTCATGCTTATTTCGATTCAAGATTGCATATAATTAATGCGATAGTCTACATACAAACACCACAACTGTTGCTTCAGCAAGTACTAGATCCTGAGCAACAACACTGTTCTACTAACTTGAAGGTCACCCAAACCTTGGCCTCTTTTGCAAAAATACACCAGCAAAGTATAGCAGGATCCAACCTTCAGCAAGACTAGAGACAGTGTAAGAAAGGCACTTCAGACTAGCACATGAGAGTCACAATACAGCCATTAAGAAGCAACAGCAAATTATCTCAGGGAACAAGCCATAGTACCATTTATGTAACTCTTCCAGCAAAAAAGGGAGCAATGTCAGATCACTGCAAAACTGGCGACAGAGCCATAACCAGCATCTAAGAACCAAGTCTTGAATCAAGCCTGCCAGAGTTATTTAGGTAATCGGAACATGACACATTTCATTCATCATTAGCTCTGATATCTTTATAAACTTCTGCATTATAGGATTCTAGGACTCAAGGAGTCATCCACTAACTCAAATATCCCACTCTCTTGCAAAGGCTATGCCGATTTACCATTGCCACTGGCCCAGGATCCTTAAGGGTCAAGTGAATAAACTCTAGTGCCCCCCTTCCCCAGAACCTCCACAGACCATAGCTTTCTCTGCTTTCGTTCAACAACCAGTAAGTCAGTAAAATTTAGCTAAGTCAGTAAGAAGCCGTGGATGTATTTTGTAAGATTCAGAGCTCTCCTTGTCTTGCATCATTTCTGCAGTAGTTTTTTTCAGAAGAACATCTGTTATGGTTCACACCAAAGAACCAGCTAGCCGAGCATGCTATGAGAGAGGCCAGAGCAGACACCTTGCAAAGGATACGAGAATAAAGCAGGCACACAGGGACATTCAGAACACACTCCCGGTCCCTAACAACTTGCAGCTCTGGGACTTCTTGAGCTCAGGATGGCTTTTCTGTGTTTAACAACTCCCAGTGGGTTTCTGTTCCAGGCACTTGTCCAGACTCCCCTCACATCTGACAAGTCATCACTCACTCAGTGAAACCTATCTGCAAGCCTGCACTTTGCTCCCTGGAGACCTCAACGGCTGTCTCTCACGGCTCAGCCACACCTTCCATCTCTAGCACATAAAGTCATCTGTATATATCAATGCAGACAGCTTCTCTAAGGATTGTCTGCCATCAAAACAAAGGCCCCTGTCCCCTTAATACATAAAAGACAGACAGCAGACATATACAGAGAAACCCTCACTCTTAGGCACAGTTCTGTCACTCATTTGGAACCCACTGTGGCGTGGGAAGATTCTGACAAAACATTAGTAAGGCAACTACCCCACACTGTTCCAAACTGCGCCTTCTCACTGTCATCCTGAGCTCCTTGCCTAGGCTTCTGCCATCCTTACAATGTTTAAGTTACATAGTGTGATTAAAGGCATCACTGGGATTCTTTCTGACAAGGCCTCCAGTCCCGTGCTCAGAAAGGACACCAAATCACATTTCGTCTGATGAGGATTCATCTTGTGCCTTAGAAGACCTGGAAATAAGTTTCCCCCTTTGCTGGTGGCCTACAAGTCATGAATTATTTAATTTGTTTCCTATAGCCCTTCTGTTAACCTCTTCTGCAGAGCCTCAGGTCCCTCAGTTGGGAGCATCCCACATGGAACCACTAGTAGTAGACATGAGTCTAAGCCAAAGTGGACACAACATGATCAAGAGAAGGAGAAGAGAGCTATGCCTCTCTGCTGCATTTATAGCTCCATATAGAGCATAGAGAAACCTGAGTTCCAGTCCCATTCCTGCTATATGCTGTGAAGTGGGGAAAGCCCCTCCCCTAATCAGAGGGATCCTGCAGCCCTCCTTGCCTGTGTAACAGGAATAGTGATCAGTTCTTCATTTCTTTCTAAGTGAGCATCTCTGAGCAGAGGCAAATTCCTAATGCATACAGCTCTCAGCACTATGGGTTCCAAGCACTGACACATCACTCTGATGTTGTACATCATCTACTGAAATGACAAGCTTATCCAATTCAGGCCAAGATTGTCCTTTCCTCCCATCCTGCTCTGATCAGTCCTAAAACTGTTCCCAGCAAACCTCCTTCCCCTTTCTATCCTCACAGCTTCCCCCATCTCTCTTCATAGAGCAATGCTCTGTCTTAAGAATTCAATTCCTATAGGAGCTCTCTGGAGTCGAGCATCTTTATTGCTCTGCAAGAAGATAAAAAGCAAAAAGCAAAGAAAAAGGAGAGGGGGAAGGTAATTACAAATCCTCACTGCAAGGTCAGCCACTAATACACTATGAAACTGTTAACAAAGAAACTTAAATTTAACATGTCCCTTGGGTGAGATCATGTACATTCCCTTAGATTCTCTGTCTCCTTTCCCCATCTGTCCCTTTGTCTCTGCACTGACTCCTAGCAGGACAGACCTACTGAGACATGTCTGACAAAGCCTGACCAACTAGGAATGCTATACAGGAATTTGGCAAAGATCCTGTGAACACCCCACTGACCCTACCCCTTTCTCCTTCACTCCATTTCCATTTGGATTTGTATTCCATCTTCACCCTACTCAGTAAGTGATCTGTATTCATTGCATCCCTTCTCCAGACAGCTTTCTAAATCATTCTAGGTGTTTTGTAGCTGGTATGTTTCCTTTTCCATAGAAAATAAGGACCCTGCCACATGACCACAAAGACTCTGCTTCCAGTTCTAGAGCCTGCTCAGGTTGCAGCAGGCCTTGGCACCCAGGCACCAGGATCAGAGCACTTCAACTACCAGCAGATGTTAACTTCAATTCTCTTTCAGCACAGCTTAGCCCTTTGCAACAGAATTATTCAAAAGCTGTAGGAGGCAACTACAGCTTGAAACCTCTGCTCTTACACTTCACTTGGGATGGAGAAACATTAAGTGAACACATTACTTTGAGGTTCCTGTCCTTTCACATCTTCACCATGTAGCACACACAACTCACATCCACCTACAAGCCATCATCCTCCAAAACAAGCTTGTCAGCTCCACAGTTCGCATTGTGTTTTTCCTAGCAAAAGTAATAGAACATTACACCACCTGCATTCTTAACACACCTGTGTTTATTGAGCATCAGAAATGGCCTCCTGCAAAGCTAACTACTTAACACCACCAAACAAACATTTGAAAGGGTTCAGTGAGAATGGGTACCCACTGTACACGTGACAAACCCCTGCCTGAGAAGTTATGAAGGTTCCTCTTGACGTTTTCCACCTTTGACTTGTCATTAAGACTATCGTCTCTCATCCAAAACAGAAGAACGCTGTTCAGATGTGATTTACTCAAGTAACCGACCATAAGAGGAAGAAACAGTTCCTGTATCCTGAAAGAGCAAGTGCTCTACTTGATCTCCTCCATCACACAACTTCTTTCGCAAGACACCAACAATTAATACCATCAGCTGTAGTGACGTTACTCAGAACAAATCACTTGGAATAATTTCACTTGCTCACACATTCCCAGGTGGCAACTTCTAGGGTCACAGACTGTGTATTACACAAAGAATTGTATTAAAATAAAGAGTCTGCAAAACATACAAAATGGACTAGGTTACATGGTTAAAGAGCTTCAAACACTACAGATGAATTAGTTATCTCCAAGAGAAGAAATTTTTTTCCATGCTCCCTTTTCAGATAAACACTAGGTTTTCCACACCACTCTTTAGCTGAGGCCTATGTAATAGCTGAACAGGACAGCTGTTCTTAGCTCTGCCGGCAGTGCCCCTCTGCCTCCCCTTACATTTTTCCCCAGCATTTACCTGCTTCCTCCATTCAGGCTCTGCAACACAACTTGCCTTGCATTCTTATTTCTTCCAACACCTAATACCACGGAGCCTGGACTCTGACTGCTATACACACAAGCAGTAACAACAACAGACAAAAATATCAGTTCATTCCGTACAGACTCCCACTATCACCTAGAAGTTTGCAACACTCTCTTCGGTCACAGTATATACCAGCAGTTTGCTGCTATAGCAGGGAAATTTTTTAGTCTCAGAGCAGCAGCCTTACAGAACAAAATCCTATTCATCTCTAGCCATCGCATTTACTCAGATATCATTTATTTTAGGTCTGCTCTTTCTTCATTCTGCCTCAGGCATAGATCAGGTCAAGTAGACCAACCCTAACCAGAAGCAAGAGCTCTCTAAAGCCTCTATTAGCCAAGTGAAGGCTTTTGTACAACTGAAAGAAAGGCTCTCTAATGAGATCTTTCCTTCCAGCTCTTTGATTAAGCGTAGTGGCCAGAACAGCAAAAGTGACAGAAATGTTCACCATGGGTCTTAAATTTAGCTTGTGTAGCCAGCCAAAACAACAGCAGCTGATCGAATATGTGAACATGCACTGCATGATGTGAATAAGGGAGAAAACTTGGAATAGGCAGGCACAACTCTGCACCATCCTGCTGCCTATTTTTTACAGCGGTTACCCCTGAAAAAGCTGTATGTACAGTCTACTGAGCACTGTGGCCAGAGCTTCTGGCTTCGAGGTCTCTGTGTCACAGATTGTTTATCCGAAGAAAAATGGTAGCAGGACAGAAATGCATAGGTTCCCTTTGTTAACAGGAGCAAAGAAAGGAAGGGAAGAGATGTATGCAGAGTAATGAAAATATAGCAATGGTAAAAACTCCAAATAAAATACAACTCAGTGAAAGCTGAGGTCATTCCCATATAATTAATTGTAAGGATTTTTAGGAGTCAGTATAAAGGGCAGCAGGGGAAGGGTTTATACTGTGTAGTTTCTGAGATCAGTGAGTGGGAAGTTCCTTTATATGAAGGCAAATCACAACAGTACTCTTGTGAAAGAGTAGATGCTGTCCTGGTTTGAGTGAGTGACGGGGTTTTTGGTAGCAGGGGATGGGGCTACAGCAGTGGTCCCTGTGAGAAGCTTCTTGAAGCTCCCCCAGCTCTAAGTCGGACCCACCTTTGCACCAAGGCCGGGCCAATTAGCTGTGCCTCTGCAATAATGTATCTAAGATGGGAAACCTGGGAGGACTTGTGAGGAGAAGTTGTGAGGAGAACATCTGTGCAAACACTGAGGTCAGTGGAAGAATGGAGGAGGAAGGGGGGGAGGTGTGCCAGAGCAGAGACTCCCCTGTATCCCATGGTCTGACAGCAGGGCCACCCACCCCACCACCCATGGGGGTCTGCGGTGGAGCAGATACCAATTTGCGGCCTGTGGGGGGCCCCGTGCCTGGACAGGTGGCTGTGCCCAAAGAAGTCTGGGACCCTGTGGGAAGAAGGCCCCGCTGCTGTAGTTTAGTGCTGGGAGGATTGTAACACATGGGGGGTGACCCCCATACCCGTGGGAGTGATTCATGTCAGAGCTGGTTTGTGGAGGACTGTCTCCTGTGAGAGGGGAACCATGCTGGGACAGGGGAGAAATGTCAGAAGTTCCCCCCCTGCCCTGAGGTGGAAGAAGCGGCAGGACTGACCGCACCCCCCATTCACTTTCCCCTGCGTCAGTGGATGGGGGGAGGTAGAGGTACTGGGAGCAAAGCTGAGCCCGGGAAGAAGGGAGGGATGGAGAAAGGTGTTTTCAGGATGTGGTAATGCTTGTCACAGTCCTACTCTGTCTGTTAAGTGTTGTTAGTGTCTGTATTAAACTTAAATTTTTTTTCTTCTTCCCCTAATGAGTCTGTTTTTTGCCTGTGCTGTAAAGGATAAGATTATCCCTCCCTGTCCTTATCTCAATTTTCTGGGACCTTTGCTTTCCTCCTTCTCAGCGCTGGGGTGGAAGGGGGGAGTGAGCAGCTGCGTGGTGCTTAGTTGCCCTCTGAGCTCAAACCATGGCAGATGCCTGTGATTCTCTACAGCTCTTGGAACTCCTGTTATAGACCCTAATACCATGGCAAATGCAGCACTTTACACTTGTTTTGAGCTAAGGCAGTGGTATATACTGGGTACCTAGCTTCCTCCTATTAAACAGCCATGATCATCTATTCACAGTAGTAGTACCTAGCACATGCCAGGGGAATATTCTCTCCAACTAGCTTACCTGGAAATGAATGCACAAAGGACAGTCCTCCTACTGCCCCCACCCGTGCACATGCACACAAAATCATTTAGAAGCAAGCTCTCCGTTTCCTTTATTGACTTCAAGCATAAAAGGCATTACTTTTCAGTAGTGTTAGCTTTCCCAAAAGGAGATGAAGCCTTTGTACGAGTCCATGGGTTCAAATCCTCTAAAGAATTTTGGCAGATTATGTAATTCACTAAGAACTTTGCCAAGTAACAGCAACATTGTTCCCAAAAAATGGTATCTTAGGACATGGGAAGGCTCCACTTCAAGTCTGTCACTGACTTGTGTGTACCTGCTAAACCATAGCCCAGCGATGTTCAGTTATTTGCATTTAGCACAACACAGAGCTCAGTCTGTGTCCATGCTCCAGTGGAAATAATTCTTCCTCTGGACAGCACTGGGGAACAGTGCACAATGCTGTGTGCCATGCTGAAAGATGCAACTTAAGGTGCTCTTCTCCATGTTGGCCTGTGTCATCATTACAGTATTTTAGGGTCTGGTTGTTGTGTTTTGCAGCAATTTCCTTGGGAGGTGGGGGGGAACATGTGTATTTATCCACATAAAGCACACAAAGCATAACCACAATTCAGAATTGTCCACATGGTAATACAATCAAGGAAGCAAGCAAGCCTTGAGAGCGCTTTGTACCACACAGTTCCTTCCACTGTTGACTGCTACCGACAGCTTCTCACCCCAGCTGGATCCTCTACCTGTCTGCAGTACTGATTTCCTTCATTACAAAGAAACAATGGTTACAGGCTTCAGGCAAGAAGTCTTAATATTGCAAAGTAGCTAACACTATGGGTTTTCAATCTTTATAATGCTGTTGGCATGATAGTACAACATTGCTTACTTGGTTTTTATACTTAAGTTAAAAGCAACATAAAAATTACATAAACGTGACCAAATTTTCTCTGGTTTCCATTTGGGCTGGACACCCACCAGCCTGACATTCACCTAAACTCAACTAAAGCATTTGCAGTCATTCTATCCCAAACACTCAAGACACGGATTCTCAACAGACTACTTAGCCAAGGGAACAGTAAAAGAGGATCAGCACTGAGACTGTTCTGGAAGGGGGAAAATACTGTTAAAAAAACTAAACCTGAACACACTTCTAGGATTTGGAGTGTTTATCTCTCTGTATAAACTTGGTCCACACCTTCACTTTTCCCATGCTGACATTACATGCTGCTTTATTTCTACACTTCAACCACTCCCGCAATTGGAAGCACTGGGATCTCTAAGCGCTGCAGGGCTCCTGCATTCTTGAGCCAGAGGCAGGGAAGAAAAGAAGTCCAATTCCTCCACAGACAGCAATGAATTCTCCCGTACATGAGCAAGACAGATCCAGTAAGCATTACCACTTAGAGGATGTACATCCTACTGAACCCAAACTTTAATACTTCACCCTGCAGAGACATTAAGAATCTAGTTACTCAGGGAAAACACATTTAATAGCTTCCTTTTTGACAAAGCTTCTGGAAGCCAGAGTCCACTGAAATCAATGTAAAGCATTAGATTTATCCATAATGTTGTGCAGATATGCACCACTACACTTCATTTTGGAAGCTGCAACTGTGTGTAATAGCCAGTGCTAGAATAGTAGTTAGACAAGCTGAAACAAGCGCTAAATGCTCACTGTGAACACTTTTGTTTTCTTTAAACCATCTATAGTCAGACAGTTAGTATGTACACTCTGCACCTTTAAAAATGAACTTGAATATAAGATTTTGCTGCCTTTGTGCTGTCAGCTAGGATTATTTTTTGAGTCATCCATTGCTTTATGTTACACATAATTGAAAAAATGATTTTGGATAGATATTACAATGCTCCAGTGACATTTCTTTCACTTGACCAGCATTATTTGCAACAGCATCCATCTCCCTCAAGATTTGGTGCTGTAGATACTGTCCTACCCAAACAAATTTCCACAGTGGTAGACAATTTGTTTTGCCTTTATTTTCTCCATCAAACACACCTCAAGGAAGTAAAACTTCCCTCCGTGCTAGGCTCTTAAGTCTTTTCTACAGTTAGTTTATGTATGTAAAAAGATATATCAGCTATTTCTTCCACTGAGAGAACAGCCACCTCATGTTTTCCTGAAATTATCATACAGATTGCTTACCGAGTGACTAATATGATTTTCCTTATTTAGAAGTCAACAGATGTTTAATATCGCATGTTCTGTTTAGCCTGATTTGTGTCATGCTTGAGGTGTCAAAGCTGAGAGGCTAGCCACAGAAACAGCTGATGCTGTTGAGCCTGGCCCAGGGCTGCTGCATTAGTACTGCAGGACACTGAACAGCCAGACCAGAGGAAGTTAAAACATTAACAGCTAGACATATTCTCATTTTCAGCTAGGAACTCTTGTGGGAACTAAGGTAACACAGGACAGCTGAAATCCAAAGCTTCGCTTCACTTATAAGCGCTAGCTAGCTTGTCTTCAGGAGAACCTAGGCAAGGCCACCTAACTGAAAAGCAACTCAACAAGAGGAAGAACATTGCAAAATCAGCAAGGAGCCCCTGCAGTTTGGTCCAGGGGTGACTGGAATCCCAGTGAACTGGCACCTCCTCATATGTCTAAACCAAGGCTGGAGAACAGACTTCAATCAAAAATCGATCTTTGAGCACAGTGCAAGGCTAATGAGATAAGCTGAGTCACCTGCATTATTACACATGAAATCAAACTCCACTTTCTCCAGCCTAAACGTTTATGATGGAAGATACAAAATAAAGTTATTAGCCGAGAGATACCAGAAGCCATTAACCCAAGTCACAGCCCTTGGGAGAAGACTCCCTGACATGCAGCTACCAGACCAGTTTGGAGCAATACAAAAATCTTTGTGGGTCTATACAGCCAAGAACAGCATCTAGGATTGGAAAATAAAGGAGAAGAAAATGTTTAGGGAACATTTACTCTGCACCTTGTCTAATGTGGTAACTGTCTAACACTGTATCTCCCAAACACAAGAGCTGTTCCATTGCCTTTCATTTTTAATCTATCTCTTTTCTCAGATACCACATTTACAGAGACATTAGTCAGAAAAATGCCCCTTTGTACCATCATGATCTGGCCTGAAGCATTTAAGAACACAGTTAATCACCTGCTCAGAATTAGGTCAGTACCAGAGTCCTTTCTCTCACCACAATGGTGTTTTCCTTCCTCCTCTCACATTTTCTGGGACAGCTAAATAAACATGATCAGTCACATAAAGATGGGAACCACACACTCTACAACCTTGCAGACTGAATTCCTGGCATGCTACAACTTAAAGGCTCCTCTATCTTCCTAAGTCTTAAAGCCTAATAAAAATTATTTACAGTCTCTCTGGGCTATCTGGTTTAAGCCTCTCCAGCTCAAGTATGACACTTTCTGGGACACTATTAGGTTTCTTATGGTGCTCTGACTAGCAATCACATCTGTACCTGACTGTCAGGGGACACTCTTGGCTGAGCTGGCCACCTTGGTCTATTGCTGAGAGCTCTGAAATTTCTCAATTGAAACATTTGAAAGTTAATGAACCCTTCTAATACAAAGCTCCCACAGCTCAAGAGTTCTTTTATGAGCCCGACACATGGTGGATGCATAGAAAAACCTCACTTCAGGCAGGCCTATTTTCAAAACATGCCAAGGCAGAAAACCAGACACTTGGACACTGGCTGACAGTCAAGAGCAAAAGGCATGACCCCCAGAAGTTGTGGGCAGCTCTGCCATATTACTATACTCAAGGCCACAGCAAGTGCCTGTAGCTTTACTACAGGTAAAGCTATTGCTGTAACTCATGAATTGTAACAATCAAGAAAAAAAGACATCTCACTGAAGAACTATTACATTACTAGAAAACAGGTCAAGCTAAGCAGCTTTGAAGGCACTTGTACAGAAGCTCAGATTTATGAGAAAACTGTAAGTATATGAGAGAGCACACGTAAATTTTTTTTCCCTTTCACTGTAACAAAAACCCCCAATTGTCCCTGTGGTGGGGTGGGTTTTTTTCCACCTCTCAGGGAGAGAAATGCAATGTTTTAAAATGGGCTGGCAATAAATCATAGGCATTCACTGGATGAATATATGTCTGTTACAAATGGTAAACCACTCTTGACTCTCTGAAAACAGTAATCAAGTCACAGCCATTGTCCAAATGCAAAATAAATATAACAAAAAGCCTCTGGAGACAGCTACAAAGAAATGTCATAGGTGAAAAAGAAAGAAGCTTTTCAAAGAACAATTTACTTAGGTAAATTTTCATTTGAACTTTGGTTTAGGTTTCAGGGACACTTTTCTGTCTTACAGAACTTGTACCTTCGAGTAGTGGGATCTAGAAATAGAGCCTGGCTGCTGTACTCTCTCCATCGTTCTACCCCAATGTACCATGCAGACCAAGAACTGTTTGCCCACCCATTTTTTAACCACCAAAACACATCAGTACTCCAGTTTCAGATGCAGAGAACTGTTAGACATTTTTACAGACACTTAGCACATTCTTCAGCAGAAAGCAAGAACAGGAGACAGCACAAAGGAAACCCAATGCCTCAGTCCCAGAAGCACAACCTCCTTCCACGTTCTGCTCATTCAGTTAACCATTCCCCTCCCCAGCACTGCACACCTTGCCCGAGTGACACCACTAGGCCCAAGGATACCACTGCACTTAACCAAAAGCACTGAAACAGGATCAGATTGGTACACCCTGCACCCCACCACACACACAAAGTGCAGGGCAGACTGGGCTATCGTTGCAGTGGAAGAAGAAGGGACTGGCTTTTGGGTTTGGGGTTTTCTTTTTTCCCCTCTTTTTAATTGCTAAGCTTGCATTTGGGGTTGAGAATGGGGAGGGGGGAAGGGAAGATAATCTGGTGAACAGCTGGGGCCCATCACTTTTCATTGCAGGTCTTGGAGAGATGTGGTTGACAGAGTGATGCACAGAGGCTGTCCCAGTTAATGACTTCACCATTCTCCATCATTATCCCCATCATTAGGAAATTAGGAGGACAGAAGGTATTTACTGTAAACCTGCCACCTCCCAAGGAGAGATAAATAGAAACTGATAAATGGGATCTTCTGGTGCTGTTCGTCTATTAACCTTCTGCTTCCCAGTTTAGGCATATGCACGCTATCCTGCCATTAATATCCAGTAATTGGCATAGCAGTGGGCAACACAATCCTACCTTTAGCGTATGAACATCTCCTGTGCTGCACGCCAGCGTGCAACTACACTTATATCAAAGCTCTGCTAACCAGGCCAGTGAAGAGCTCCTGGGCAGTTGCTTACACTTCAGCTCTCAGGTCAGAACTACCAGTCAGACCTGGTGGCTCTTAAGATGAGGCACCAATTTAGTTACAGGAGGCTTAGGAGAAGAAGAGATGGGGAGAGAGGACTGTGCATGTGTGACCTCCCTTACGCAGAAGCAACAAAACAGCAAGTAGATACGTTTGCACCTTGAGCTGAGCTGCTATCACTTCTGTTAGCCTACCTCTAAATACAGCTCACGAACGCCTCCAGGGAAGAGAGTCCCACTTTGCCGCAATCTCTGAACACCAAAGATGGAAGGATTTTCCTCACCAGCTTGAAGCAAACCGTTCTGCAAACTGTCAAAAAAAAAAAAAAAAAAAAAAAAAAAAAAAAAAAGCAAGCTTCAGAGGGCTCAGAATTCATGGCCTTACTTTCCTAGTCAAAAAGTAGCCAACATTTCAGCAACTTCTTTGACTAACACTTTGAGGTGCTCCCTCACTGCAGGTGAGGAGCTCTTTGCATGCACTGACTTGCTTTACCCCCACACAACTGAACCTCTCAGAAAGGACTATGTCCTCAGAGATGTAAACTGAGCCACCACCTCCTTCCTCAACAACCAAGCCCTGTGAGGCTGAAGCAAATCCATATTCAGAGAGACCAGGATTTTACTGAACCAGCCCCCGTGCCCCACAACCACACAGAGAGAGCAGGTTCACTTGCAAAGAAGTCAAAGAACTCTCTTGAATCCATTTCTTCCTCCTGGAATGTCACACCGCTACTTAAGAAAACGTCACCCCACTGCTACTTTCCTCTGTGTATTACTTGACATTATTAATGGCTTTTCCTTACCCTACCTCTAGGCATTTTCCTTTCAACCAGCATTACAGTTTCCAGTTCACATGATGTACAAGTAACTACAACTCAGAGACATCAGCTAAGATCATAGCTGCAATTCTGATGATGAACAAATTAAGCCACAAGTTTCCATCAACTCTGACAAAAGTCTTAAAAGACACATTATTTAGGTAATTTTTAACAACATCTAAACTTTTTCAGAAGCTCAGGAAAAACAGAGGGTCTGTTCTTGTATGCACTATCCTAGCAAGCATGTCACCTGCTCTATGTTGGATGGACAGCTCCAATATTTTGTTTCCAGTTATTTCTCTCTTCTAAGCTCTGGTAACATCTGCAGCTGCATGCTCACATCTAGATAACATTTTTCAGGGTTTTATAGTAAATAAGCCTTCTTAAGTGGAATAGGAAGAGCAGAACATTTGAAAATATGGAAGTGCTGGGGGTTGAAAGACATTAAATAGCTTGCTTCTTCAAATAACTCGGCAGAGACGTTGCTAAGTCAGGACATGAAAGCAGGAAGTAAAATCAGACGGTCTCCTGAATAAACTGCCATGGAATCCATGCAAGGGTGCACAAGCCTAACACAACATCAGTTGTATTGCAACGGTTATCATCTTCAATAAAAAAAAAAAAAAAAAAAAAAAAAAAAAGAGAAGGTCACAATCCAGCTCAAAGAGCCTGGCATACTTTCAGTTGTCTGTATGGTATCACTGAAACAGTTCAAAAGCCAAAGAATTCTTTTCTTATTTGCATAACCTGGGCAAAAATTGACAGGTCTAGTCTCAATTCATTTAAGCGTAAAAAAATAAATACTTTCTCATTTCAAATATTTAATGGACATGCCAAAAACACCACCCCACCACCCCAAAAAGAGCCAAAAACTCCATTACTGCTTCCTGATCCAGGCTTTAGGGCTCAAGACAATCTCTGCTCCCAAGATCAAAAAAAACATACAGCCTCTAAATTTTGTGAAAATAGAAGGCCAGGTGAAATGCAGAGAAACCACTACCCTTACTGAAAAATACTGTGCAGAAACAGCCTGTACGTGAAAGCTACCTCAAGTATTGCCACTTCAGGGAAGCTTCCTTTATTCAGAGCTCATACCTCCCAGCCTTAAGACATACAGGACCATACTTTGTTTATTTGCTGTTGGAAAGCATTTTTTTTTCCCCCAGTACACATGCCTTCAATGCAAACAGGCACAACAACTCCATCTTGTTCCAGCCTTTCCCCTTTCACGCAAGGCGAGTGAAGTTTTGGCATCAGTGGGAAAACCCATGCTACTGCTATACATTTTAAGACTTCTCACATCCATCAGATCTAAGACAATACTAAGAAAACTACTCCAGTCTGAACCCCATTCATTTGGGGGACCACTGAGCACAGTTAACTCCGCCTCACATCCATATTGCCCCTCCCAAAGCCAGCCCAGTGACTGGAATAAATCACAAACCTTAAAAAGCACTTGCCCAGCTCTCAGGTGGCTCAACCCACTGCACCCACAGGAATGCAGAGCTAATGACTCTTTCTTAACCCAGTCTCACCATCTTTTACCTTGGCCTAGAGATGTATGACCCTGCACTGATACACAATGAGCACAGTGCCGCTGGCTGGTCTGCAGGTAGAAGTTGTGTTTGCTCCTTCTATACACACTATCTTATACACATTAATTCAGTGCAGGAGACGAATGAAAACGTGACTGTGATAGTGAGTTCTAACAGTAACACAAGTATTAATTTCCATCTGTCTAAGCAACTGGCAGTGTCCATCAATTATGGCGATAGCCAACTAACAGTTGCAGCTGCAAAATAAAAAAAGCAGAATTAACATTTCAAGTTACTGTCATTCACCTGAATTTTTTACAGTTGTAATTAGCAAGCTGCAGAAGCTGTCAACAATCAACATCAGCCAATCTGTCTGCACCAGGAACCCGACTGCCTGCCAGAAATTGTCTTCGACAGGTTTTTTTTCTCCCCTTGCTTTCCCCCATTAAAATTTTTCCTTCAAACCTCACTAACACTCTCATCTTCCTAACCACCAGTCACTAGAATAGAATGTGTCAAAACAGAGAGAGCCAGAATGACTGACACTTAACTGATAAAGTCATAATTATTTCCTTTCTTCAAATCTCAGTAGAAAAATGTGCTGCTGTCTCTTTCCCCATAACTCTGCTTCCCTGTCAGTACAGGAACAATACTGCAGCCCCTTCACAAAATTTGATCCTTACCTAACCCTAAACATTTCCTACTTGGAGATACTAATTAAAAGAAACATTCCTGAAGGCCTGCTCTTTCATGAGCATGTGCAACTATTTCCCATTCTTTAGCTTACGAGCTTGTTCTCCTGTTTACGATATCCACCTGTTCCATCTACTTCAGGCAGTAGATCCCCCAGGACAGCTCTATCTCAGAAACACCCAAACACCCAGTGCTTTAATTTCTTTTTTTCTTTTTTCTGTTGTTCTACACCTCACAAACAGCAAAACAACAAAAAAAACACAGAAACTGAAAAAAACATTTTCTCCTTTCAGTGTTAGCCAGAACCAATACTTTTTAAACCAAAGAAAAGCTTACTCTCTCAGAAAGAAACAGCATAGGAGAAAATAAACATCTTGAACCAGTGCTGCTATACTTTCACTGGAAAGTTTTGTTGTTTGTTGGGTTTTTTTGTGGGATTGGATTATTTTTGTTGTTTTAAATAAAACCCCCACGTTTTTAAAGCTATCCATCCTCTTTCAAATTGAGCTGTGGCACAGACAAGATACACTTCCTTATGAATTAAGAGTTTATTTTTAACCCTTGCATTTATAGTAGCAGACATCAAATTACATTACACATACTGTAACTAGACATGGACAGTTGTAAGTGACATGGGAGAGCTTGCTCTCACAGAAGCATCACCTCATATAATTAACTATTAATTGAACTCATTTCACATGGATGAGCTCTCCTTACCTACCGGAGCAGTGCTGAGGTCATCTCAAACATCGTGACCAAAGAGATCGCTGACTGTGGCACAGTGGTGGATAACATTTAAAACAAAATACTGCTTTGAAAGGAAGCTACAATAGTCCACTCCACACACATACACTATCTGACCTCTATTTAATGCATTAAACTGCCAGTTGAGCAACCAAAATAAAAGGATACAGTTACAGCAGAAAAATAAGAGGAGTCTCCACAATTTTTACATCCACCAACATAAAAAGCCATGAACAAGTGCCACTTCCTTTTCTTAAGGAACCATTGTAGAATATATTTCATACACAGCTTTTACACAGAGATTTACAAACCTGGTAGAGTTAATGTAGGATTTATAAATTACTACATGCTACATTAGAGTCATAACAGACAACTGACATTGGAACAGTATATAGGGCAGTGCTGTAAACCCTTCCCTGGTGCTCTTACACAGGTAATATTTATAAACTGGAAAATAATGAGAGAAAAATCCAGTTATTAAAATAAAATATCTGAAAAGCAGATTTAGAGGGAAAGTTCCTTAGCACAAACCTGAAATTACAGCAGGTAAGTATAAAAAAAACCTACTACTGCAGAAAAAGAAACTTAAGGCCTCTTGGTATAGGCAGAGCCACTGCACAGTATTAGGCAGCCTTCACCTGTTTTGCAGGAATGCAAAAACATGACATAAATCCCTTCTTTGCTAGCCAGACTGTAAAATACAGAAATGCATCTAGCCTTTTACAGTGGGACACAGCCTGCTCCCCTTTCAGTGCCCTTTGTTTCCAAACATACCTGATCATAGCTTCCCAACAGGACTAAAACCCCACTTTTCCTCAAACACAGCCTATAAGTCTCTACTGCCAGAAGTAGCAGGAAGGGCACGGGAGCATTAGACTTACTTGGCAATAAGAAGCTGAGACCGGGACTTAACCTCCAAGGGCCCCCATGCCTACCACCCAAGGCAAGGCACCCCACCTGGCCCCACCACACACCCGAAGTGCTGAAAAGCACTCGCTTCCCCACCAACTGCAGCTTTCCTACAGAGAAAATCTAGCTGGGCTCCTCAGGCTGCCTGTGAACATGGCTGCCCACTTGTCCTCCCCTCAGACTACTTCCAGAACATTCCATGCGGGCAGCCCCCCGGTCTGGGGGGGGGCTCTACCCTCACCCCACAGCCCAGGTAACCTCCCTACACAAAAAAAGGCTGACTAAAGGCAATGCAGAATGCACTCCTGCCCCAAACTGGCACAGCATTTATATTTAACTGTCCCCATCAAAGGAGCCTACAGCTGTGCTAGGTTTAGGACTGGAATTAGCCAGGAGCACCACCAAAAATTATTCAAGCAGGAAGAAAAGGATTTAACAAGAGAGAAATGCACTAACCACTTCCAGAACAAGGGTCACTTCAAAAAGGCTTGCAAGGATAAATCAGGCCGACAGCAACATGGTTTCAGCAAATAAAGATGTTTTTTAAGAGCAACAAAGGGGTGTGCAGGCCCTTCAACCTGCTGTCCAGGGGTGAAGATGCGGCCACGGCATGGTTTCCCTGCCTGGAGCTCCTGGAGCTGCGTGGGGGCTCTGGAGCAGAATGCTCTCAGGAGTTTGTGTGGATCCAAAACTTTTCAGATGAGCAGATGAAGGAGGTCAAAATGTGACTCAGCTGGCCAGGCTCTCCCGCACAAGCCAAGCTGTCTGATTGACTGCAGGGCGACCGAGCCATCTTGTCTTTCTGGCAGGCAGGAGGCATTGCCACATTTGATGGAAAATGCCGAGACAGAAGTGTGCGTGTGGAGGAAGGGGGTGGCGGAGGACTGAGAGAATCAAGGGGAAGGGATGGATGAGGGAACACTGGGTGTCATGTAGGGGTTTTTTGAAGAATGGTATCAGCTCTGTCACTTATTTCCTATTCTGCCCCCCTACTCTGAAATGGACAACAGGGGTGTTCAGTTCTGGTTTTCAGCTTTCTACTTTAGGTCCAGTTCCCCCAAGTTCACTGTTTCTGTCACAGCATCTTAGCTTTTTGATGCTTTCAACTGCTCTTTTTCTGAAAAGTCTATCTGACTAAATGCAGACTATCCAGGGGGAAACAGCAGCACTGTGAGTGTCAGCCCCATGCGGGAGCAAGTCTGAGCATCCAAAGCACATTCCTGAAATCTGCTCAGGCAGGATATGCTCTTCCCATTGAGGATGCTAAGCAGAGACAAGACCTTAATGAAAGTGGCCTTTTACAATTAAAAGTACTGGGAAAAGGTCTTTCTCTTTCCTCTGAAACAAGAAACACAAAATTTTGTGCAAAGTATAAAAGCACACTAACAACCACAGTCAAGGTGGTTTTCCTTAGACTTAACGGCTCTCTTGCAGGCTGACAAGAAAGTTTGAAATTCCATAGCTTGCATCATATCTTAATTACAGAAAATGCAGATTAAGATTCCTTCAGGTCCAGTGGGAAATGCAATCAAGAAACCTAAAATAAAAAGATGTTCAAATATATGATGTGAGTCTTTTCAATTGCTTTTACACATGACCACCGTACATTGTCACAGCCGTAACTGCTGAAAACGCACTGGTACATTGGGTATGGGAACACACCATTTATATCTGAATTACAATAATCCAGCCTGTTCAAGGACATGGTAGTAAGTGAAAAAATGACTTGTGGAAATACCGCTCAAAATTGAACAAATCATAGGAAATTTAATTCAAAACAGTTAACAATACCCTTTAACCATAAAAAGGAACATTTGTACTCTAAACTACTGTGGTAGGTTTGGGGATTTTGTTTTGTTGTTGTTTAATTCCTGTATGCTCTTCATTCTTTGTAATATTTTGTAAAGGAAGAAGTTTGGGGTTAAGTTAAATTTCAGTAAGGGATTGTTGGGGTTTTTTCACCTTTAAAATTACCCAGGATTTTTCTAAAATGACAGAAGCAAGATCATGAATTCCATTTATTAAAATCAGTAGAATTAGGATCAAGACTTGAGCACTAAGACCATACAATGTAGTTTCATCTGTGCAGTCAAGACTTTCAAATGCCCACTGCCTAATCCTTTAAAAATATGAGAAAAAATAATCAAGATGATGTCAATTTTACATGATTTAATATTAAACTTGAACAGCAATTTTGTTCTTTAACAATACAATTAAATAGATACTCAAAATAGTTTTTGGAAAATCATTAAAACCTTCAAGACCTGTGATTCTCTTGACTTAAAATGAATCTTGTCAAGAGACCGCTCACAGGAGTAGGTCTTTGTGGAGCCAGGCACTTGTTTCATGTAAATAGACAAAAGAGTCTTTACAGGAGATTTTTCAAAAGCACCCATTAATTTTTTTACTGTAACCCCCATGAAAATCAGCAATATTGTTTTATTATAAATATATAATTCATAATATATATAAATATATAAATTATAAATATATAATTATCAGCAATATTGCTCTGTAAAAGTGTCTGCCTTTTTGCAGACCCCTCAACATTTCACAGGAGTAGCCTTTTTTTTTTTAAAATACCTTACACAGATCCCACAGATTGATGTGTACAGACAGCAGTATGCAGATCCCAGTTTGAAAACCACTACCCTAGGAGCTTCTGAGTCTGCCCCACATCAGTACAGGGCAATGTTTAGTCACTTACAATTGTACCTCTTGTATCAACATAAAAAAGTATGGAGGAGACCACTCAGTTGACTTTCTTTTTGCTAGTTGATAATAAAGATTATTTTTATGGAAGGGGAGTGAGGCGAGTAAAGCCTAGAGTCCCACTGAACTAAATAGCAAAACTGCTGTTGCCTTAGCTGAGACCAGTATTTGGTCCTAAACATACCCAAAATGGGTATTCATTGGCATGATGCTAATTGGATCTGCCCTGACTTAGCTGAGCTTTTAAAATTCTCAGCACCTCCTCCCCTCTGGTCAATAGAGATATGGGATGGAGGCATAATTTGCATCTTTCATGTTCACACACAGCTAGAGTAAGGGACATATTCCACATGGAATTCACATGGTTGCTTTAAGGCTTCTCCGACAGCATGTTTCCTCAGAAGACAAAAAGCTGAAAAAGGAGAATGTGATCAGGATGGGACCAAACAGTTTCACCCCACAGCATTTCCCACAGAAGTATCTCTTCCACAAACAGAGGCTGAAAGAAATAGAAGGCTGTTACCAAGGCACCCACACTCAGCGTGTGTTACTCTACATGAAACATCACCACATTCAGGAGTCTGTTCTCCTGGTGGTGTTTACAGTTACATCTGCTAGAAGAGAGACTGCTTTGTCATCAATACAACAGTTGGAACGACACCCAAGAAAACCTGAAGCAGCAAAACAACATTCACCTCCAAGTAAGAGACGTAAGAAAAATACACCAGCCTCAGGGGACATGTGGATCCCTGAGTCCTCGTGACTGGGCAGCTAGACACACAAGGATGATCGAGACTGCAAAGCAGCAGTTCCTAAGCGTCCAGTGGGGCAGGAAGAGGATAGCTTGGGAAAAAAATAATGATTAAGTACTGACTTTCAGGGGGGTCTTCTACCATGGAAAATTACAGCTTTTTCTTTCTGTTCAGACTGAATTTACTTATTTATTTATAAAAGGCATTTATCCAGAGCCCCAGTCCTGTTCTCTTGTCTGATTACAAAAACCAGATTACATTCTGCAGCAGTCTCTAAGTAGCAGCAAGCTGGCTCCTTGGTACCATTTTGTCATAAACACACCATTCGGCAGTCCCAGCCCCTTGCTTGCTCACACCAGTCTCTCCTTTGCTTGGCTCGGGTGCTGTCAGAAAAGCTTAAGCAAGAGGTCCACTCTCATGGACTGTTACCAGCTCTAAGCCCTTTTTCTCTCCAGCTTGCACTGTATAGGGAACTCTTGTTTAAGTGTATCTCTCATGGAGACTGTGTTTGTGCTTTGCTGTCAAGGGTAAGGGCAAGTAAGAGCAAATGTAGATAAAATATGTCCCCTGAGACAACCAAGGCTGGCTGGAGCTTGTGGAGAAGACAGTCCACTGAAAGGAAGGCCATCTGATCACTATGGGGTACAAAGACTGCAGAGCTGCAGAGAAGGATGACAGAAATCATTGCTTTTGCCCGAACTGCAATCTTCCTGGACTAAAAACTAAGCAAAAGCAGTTCTAGAGCAAAAAGCCTAAATTGTGGGAATCAGAGCCCTCATTACTTCTGGTAATCCCACAAGTGTCCGAGATGCTGAAATTTGTTAACATGTGGCCGAAAGGGACTCCTCAGCTTAAACCTAATCACTCTGCACAAACACAGGCCTCCAAGATGAGCTCAGACAGACAACTTAATTGAACCTCTGTGAAAACATGAACAGCACCTGTTGTGAAGTCAAATCCATGAGAGGGATCAGATAATACAAGATGACCAAGTATCTGGTTCTGTACATACTAAGAATAGCAGGTGGATAACAAGCACAGCTATTGCTTTCCCTAAAAGCATTTCCCAGAACTGTTTCTGGGAAACTGTAAGGATTCTTAGATTTTTCCATCCCCAAGTGAAATATTAGATGTCTGTCTTCAGTGTAATTAAATTCTTGCCAGGCAAATAGGACACAAGAGCAATCTATAAAAGAACAATCCTTGGAAAGAGGATCTGATTCATACTCACTCTCTCCTGCACAGCAGCTGGCTTTTAATTGGTTATTGGGAAGTGAGCATATAAACTAGAGAGAGATCAGATTTCTGATCAAGCATTCAAAATTAATGTAAATAAGACAATAATAAATATTTCATATGAAGCATAAACCAGTGCCAAGCCATTTAAGGGGAAAAAAAAGTATGGAAACTGAGCAAACAAGAAAATACTGCTATATACTGCTCTCCTGTCTCAAATATGGTTTCAAGGGATGCTACTCATTATAGTTCCTGACCTCGTAACAGATGTGTGGTCCCTTGCTTTTACTGTTGAATATTATTTCTATTGGGAATGAGGGATTATGAAACTCAAGTGATGGAAAAAATTATTTATGACCCAGCAGAGAATTGCCTGAAAGTGTCCTGCCTAAATAGCATGTTTTGTGTCTAGCTTCTGGATCTGGGCTTTGGCAGATAGAGACATATGCTTCTCACCAAGGGCCTCCCAGATGTCAAGACAGAAAATGGTTCTTGAACTTAACACAATTGGCCATCTAGTGGGAAAGAGGGAAAATTACTAGACAGTTTGAGGCATTTCCCCCTTTTAAACTCTCGACTAAAGTCCAGTTAAGGGAAACTGTAGACAACATTTTCTTAAACCCTATGAAGTCTGAAAAAATTGTTTTATCTTTTTCAAATCTGACCAACAGCCAAACACAGTCTAAGGTATTCATGATATACTAAAAATGATACAACAACCATGATTAATTAAAAAAAAATCAAGTTGTGTTTAAAATTTTATTGTGACTCTGGAGCGTCTGGAGAGGCTCGAGTGTACTGAGCACTACAGGAACATGCTAGACTACTTCTTCCACAGAAAACTGTCAAAATAGAGAAGGCAAGTAATGCTGGACAGGGGTAATTTGCCCAAGGCTGGTTGTCTCACCAATTTCCTTTTCCAAGAGGAAAATACACAACTCCTACCTTCCCTTTGCATGTTTTCAGCCTGTCCAACAAGCTACTGACCAAAAGTGAGACAAAGCACTCCAACTTCAATAGCCTCCTTGAAATGTTATGAAACAGGACCAAATATACTAACTAAAAATAAATTTTCCACTGTTGTGACTTCTTCAACATCACAGAAGGAGCCAGAGGAAAGGGCCAAGTTCAGCTATTACCAAATCACCTTGGAACGTTTTACAATCTAAAGGGACTCAAAAGGAAAGCAAACAGGCACTGTTACTGCCAGTCATGTTTACTGGTGCCAAGCCTCACCAATGGACAAGGTCCATGTGTCATCAAGGCCATGGCTCTACAAGAAAAATTACATTACTTACTTGACAACGTTTGCGATGGCACCTCTGGTCTAAGCTAATTTAAACACCTCTCACAGAAACATTAGGAAACGGAGCCATAAGAAACTATGTCTGAAAAATCAACATTATCAGAAAACAATGGTGTCCTGGAGATTGTATTGTTTAGTACAGAGACAAAGTCTTGTCAATATCTGCTATGTTTCCCCTGCAGTAACTGCAGTGCTCAACTGCACAGTGATGCCAACAATTGGCTATAGCAGCATTTCTGATATTTACCTCCATTCATTTCTGGTGTTTCTGCTCTCACCAGGCCAAGGTGACGCAGGTACTAAGTAGGTGGCCAGCTTACAGAGTAGAGAATATTCCAGGGAAGTGCCTGGGTTCAAACACCTGTGAACTGGTGTCCTAATCACCAATAATTGTAACACTCTGCCCCAAGCTGGCACCCAGGTGCCCTGTTGTGGCATATCACCACTTTCAGAGAATGGCACTGCAAAGCTTCAAGATGCTTTCTACCTTGTTTGATAGGGAAAATGAAGCAACATGCATTTAGTAGCAGTAAAAGGAGTTATTAGTCAGAAATGGAGACTGTAGCCTGAAAAGGGAACATTAGGCACAGCGTCCTGTCTTTGCTACCTGCCGTTGCAGCAGTCACCATCATGGCAAGCGGAATCCAGTCATTTACTCATTTGAGCTTCATCATCTGTTGTTGAAGCTGACAGTAAGTGTTTCAAAGATGGTAGTAGTTTCAGGCAAGATGGCTGCAGTCACTGAAAAACACCATTTTCTTCACTTTTCCTTTCCAGCTCCACTGCTTATTAAGATCAAAGAAAGAGAGGAAAAAAACCCACAAAACCAAAATAATTTCAACATCAAGATCCAGCTCTAAGCTATTGAAATCCCCAACATGACTTGCACACTACATTATTTTGAGAATCAAGGTCCTAGCAGTGTGTCAGAGTTCTCTAAACACTCTCCTTGTCTCTCATGGTGACTAATGAGTTCTTAAGTACTTCATGTCCAAAGGACCAGTGGTGCAGATGACTATGGTGTTTGGCTTCACCCTTTAAATCGCATTGTAACTCTAGCAGAAGTACTCTGGGCAGTGTTCATTTCAGGACAACTCACTAAGAACATTCTGCCTAATTATATACACTTCATTCCCCATAGAACAGCAGATCTCTTGATGCTAGAGAAATTGTATCATTTCTTTTCAGTGACATGGTCGTGCTTTTCCAAAAATGTAAATTAGTTCTTGAAGGGAAGAAGAGAGAGTGGCCTGGCAAAAGGAGTGATATTTGGCATGATTAGCTCTCCTTGCTGTCTCACATTCGTTTTCTGCAAAAAATCTGATGTGGCAGCTTGTTTAAAACTTGTTTATTGGGAAGAGGTCATAAGCTGAGCACTGCTCAGAATAGGTCAGGCATCTGATTAAAGGTTGAATAAACTGAAATGCTTCACATGAATCTCCGAGACAGAAGCTTGATGAGGAGAGAGAGCTTGTCTTAGAAAAATGTTGCCAACTACCTAACATCGCAGGCAGCCAGCAGACTGCAGTACTGGTTAAAGGAGCAGGAAGATTACATATTTCTGCTTGTCAGCATTAACAAATATTCAGTATTATTCTTCTGTACTTTAGGACAGGCTCTTGCTGGAAGAAAGCCCCTCTGAAAAAGGAACATAATAAGAAATCATGCCAGCCTTGAAGAACTGATAGTCAAAACAGACGGGAGAAAAAAGAACATCTTGAAATGATCTGCAAAACAAAGGAGAAGGAAAAAAAAAAAATCAGCTGCTTATACCAGGTCTTGTACCGTGCTGGTGGAAAAGAAGAGAGCTGAATTTGCATTTCCCAAGCCCAGTGACTGTTCCCCTAAAGGCCCTCCTTCCATCCTTGAGCTTCTCACAGTATGTGGGGAAAATGAAAAGAAATCTGGGGAGTTTGCTACATTATATGTTGTTGCTGTTGCTATTACACATTCCTGTCAGCTCTGATGTAATAATTTGAGCTGTGCTCTGTGCTTTCCAAAACTTTGGAGACTGTAGTCTAAAGTCTGCTGAAGGTAATAGGCTGGTTTCATTATTGTGGAACTGGAGCTGTAAGGCACTCCAAAGGTACAAGACAAACAGCAATATGCTTCTTTTTGTCCTCTTCTACTTTCTACTCCCTCCAACTTCATCATGAAACTATTAAAGAGAGCAGCCTAAAAAGGTGAAATTTCCTATTTCCTTTAGTGCCAGTGTATCACAGGTTTCCTCTTGCTGTCCCCATGTATTCTCCTGGTCAAGACCTGTAGGGTCCCACTAGGCAGACTCAGAGAGTTATTTGCATCTGGGATGAAAAAAACAAAATCAATTCACTCTCCTTGTAAACTCTGAAGTAACTGCTAGTTGGGGAAAAAAAACCAACTTCCAGATTTTACAAGAGTAAGAAAATGCTTAGGAAACAGAGTGGAAAGAGATAAAATAAAACATGAGAAGTTTTCTGATGGGCAGGAAACTCCCACTAAAAAAAGAAAATGGGATTGGTTTTTCAAGAATGATTTCCTGATCAACAGCTGTTAGCAAAGGAATGGCCAAATTTATCAAGGGCAAGCGCTTGGTCCTTGCCACATCTGAAAACCTCGAGCCCTGTTGCACTGCACAAGATCTCCTGCTCTCGAGCATTCTGGGTCTCCTCATGAAGTCCTCCCTTCACAACAGCTGACCTCAGTACTGTGTACCATGTTGCAACGCCGGGATAATGACTGAGTAGGCAAAGATCTTACAGGAGGTCTGACCCATAATTTCTCTATCCTCTCTCATTCTTCAGAGAATTAAGTCTCTCTAACCTATAGAGTGCCACATAAATCTCTGAAATCGTTAATTCCAGGCAGGCTTTTGCTAAGAGTTCCATGAAGCACAAGATGCCTACCTTCCTCAGGTAGTACAAAAGCCTTAACTGTGGCATAACCCAAACACACTAATCTGGTGAGAGTCCAGAACTGACGACAGGGACTTCTCAAGTCCTTCTTCTGCCCTGCAGGGATGACTGGAATGAACCACCGAGCCTTTTGTGCTCTGGTTGTCCAGTTACACAAGAGGAGCTGCGTAGATACCATTTATGCCACTTAAATTACAATTGTTGTGTATTACTAGGCCTGGCTTCCAGCATGCAAAGCACTGGAAAGTACAGTGAATTTTTAGCAGATCCTTAAAATTCCTCAGATGAGGCATGTGTTACTAAGAATCCAGAAAGTCATGGAAAGCCCAAGCAAGACAATAATGATGCTTCTGATACGTGGTGTATGTTTTGCCCACAGCCTTCAATACAGTGATTCTGAAAAAACCCAACAACCATACCAGCACACCTCACAGCTCCTCACCTTTTACAGTGCTAAACATAGTCTGTTCTCCTTGAGGGGAATACAGTTCTGGCCTGAGAAGCACCCCAAACTTATCCATTTTGGAAACAATCCAGCCTGAGCAGTTTTTTTAGAGAATAACAGAACAGTGTTGGCTGCAGCAACGTAAAAGGTCCCAAGGCAGAATCACCTTTTAAAAAAAAAAAAACAGTGTTCTACTATAAGAGAGTGCACAGCACTGGAAAAATTAGGACACAGAAGACTTGCACTTTCCTGTGCTTTTCCCCTTCTGCTCTTTAGACACACTTGTAGGATTTTCTCATCCCCACCCTGGTTAGGACGTTTCTCTCTCATACACTCTCACACTCTCTCTGTCTCTTCATTGTAGTCTCCAGCAAAATGTCAGAGGAAGGGAAAAGTGACAAGCTTATAAGAAAATGAATATCTCATTCTGTTTGAATATTACATTAACCCCCAAGCTCCGCTGCTTCATTTGTCAGCTTTTTCCGAGCTCTCCATCTCTCCAGCACCCCTGACCTGGTTGGTCTGATTAGGAATGATCAATGTGCACATTTGCGGTGGAGCTCTTTGCACACTGCTAGACCCTCGGCCTTCAGTCACTCATGCAGATAATAACGGCAGTTCGAGTCACTTGCCCATAACTCCAAGCTTCATTAAACAGGGGGGATGTCACCGAAAGTCCCTTTAACTGTCTTTTCACTTCTCCACAAGGGAAAAAATTGACAGTGCTGAGAAATGGGATTCAGGATATAAATAAAATCCCGATTTGGGTATTGCACTGAAAGCCTGCAGTTGGCCTGTGTCTGTGTGCAGAAGTCTCCTCATTCAGTGAGGGTGGGAGGAGAGGCAAGCTGTGCCGAGCATCGCCTGACAGGGAGTTTGCACAGAAACACGCCTGAGGTCAGGAACAGCTTCAAAAGGAATGGTTTCCCCCAAATGGAGCAGGCCTTCGATGGAGACTCCTGTCAATCACCACCTCTGCTGCTGCTCTGTACCAGAGGTTTGTTTTCTGGGTATGTTATTGTGTCTGCTTGCAAGCCATGCTGCACGTTACACACCACAGTCATCTTTGCTCAGAAAAAATCCCTGCTCTGAAGGAAATGGGTCTTCTGAGAGACTTTACCTACTGCTTTACAGACAGAAATTGTTACTTGCTAAAACTGGTGATCCAGGCGGTGGCTGAACAGAAGCTCCCAGGGCAGTCAACAGGGAGGTGAAAGCTCAGGAGCAGACTGAGCCCCGCACCCCAGCTGGCTACTGCTGAGAGCTGCCACACATTTAGGACTCTTCTGATTGTAGACATTTATCCTGCAGGCTGTTCCCTGCCCTCGATCTGCAGATATCACTGACTTGACATGTCTTCAAGTCCTTCAGCCATCTCCCTGGTGCCACAGGTAAGAAACACCAAGGCCCTGGTTTGCTGAGCTTCTGCTGTGGGCTGTCAAGGGCCCCGGCAGGCAAACCTCTCGATCAGGATTCAGCTCTGGGCCCCCTGTCACCAGAAAACATCAGTGTGAGCTCTGCGAAGAATCAAAAAGATGCTGGAGCAGCTGGAGGGTCTGAGTCAGCGTGTTTTAAAGTGGGATGGGAAACACACACGAACAGGAAAATGTTCCCTTTAAAAAGGGAAAAAGAAATCTGGACAGGTACACAGTACTGCAAGTACTGGCTACAGGGCAAAACCTGTTAATTTCTCTCCCCATTTTAATGTCCAAAATCAGAAGATGCAATCAAAGAGAGGTTAAGTGAACCAGTGGAAACTGCAGGGACAGAAATTAAACTCGAGCCTCCTGGATTTCAGCCCAGGGCTTTCCCCGCAGTTATAGTGCTGCTAGCCCATGGATGAAGGAGAATGTTTTAACAGACTAAAGGTGTCTGTAGGGTGTTGACCCCAGCAGGAAGAGGAATGACTGAAGATAACGAGTAGTCTGAAATGCGTGAATAGAATATTGCATAGCTAAAGGGTCATCCAAGCCTTTTGTGGGCTAGCACAGGCCTCCCTCTAGCCCCACCTGTGCCATTTATAATAAAGATCAGAAATTTCTCCCTCTTCTATTTCAGATGGAGGTAAATAAGGGAATGAGCCTCCAGTCTGCAAGATTTTCCCACGATATGAAGAAAGTGGACCTTAATATCACTTTTTAAAATGTAGGCAAACTCCCAGACTGTGAGGCCAAGAAGGACCAGGACATTTCCCATGAAGCCCTGAGGTAAAAGACTGTCTTGCACTGATCCACTGCTGTCCAATGGACAAAGAACAGGGTACATAAACACTTGCTGAAAACAGAAAGATTTGCGAAGATAAGGACCTATGTCATTACAATACACGCAGCCCCAGGCAGCTGTTCAGGGAACTCAGTGTCTGACCTTACACTTAAGCTAAGTAAAGTTATTACACAGAAAAGACGATATTAACAGAGGTATGGGAGACTAGACAAGAATTGAGCTCTGAGCTCCTGAGATCCAGCCCAGGTTTGCTCCTAGCTCTTCACAGCTTTCTAGGGTTAGATTCCAAGCAATCCAAATGTTTAGGCACATTTGGATTTCAGTTTTCAATCAAACTCCATCTTCAGCTTAAAAGAAATACCAGCAATTGCTCTAGAATAAAGACAATTGTCTTTACCCAGAGAAAAGGTTAAAACATTCGCAAAGATTTAGGGCACCACATTTTTTAAAAGCTGTTTTCTTTCTCATTGCAGTTAAACTTTCCATAGGAAATGCACTGTTTTCACAAATGAACAGTCTATGCTATTTCCCATCTACTGCAAAAATGAAATAAAAGTCTGATGAAGCATCAAGGGAAAAACAAGCCTTTCACTAGATATTTTTCCATAGGAATGAAACCCAAACCCCACAAAAACCCCAAAACAATCCCTTGCGATTCCAAGTCATGCCAGGTATTTCCCTGACAACTTGTTCACTGAGGTTTGAACCCTTGTAACTGCGTTTGACCACTTCCGATCCCCAAGAAACAGAGTTCCCGTGGAGCACTGTACAAATCATCCCTCCGCTCATTCAGCAGGTCTGAGCTGGGCAATGCTTTCCAGCAGAGCCTTAGGACAAGTTCCGCATCCTTTTCCTCCCCTGTGAATTTCTCCGAGTAGATCCTTCGATGTACTTCAGCCAAGTGTTGTGCTTGTCCTTTTAAGGCATATTCCATGTACACAGACAGGCTCCCACTGATTTCAATGGACTTCAGAGCAGGCTCATGTACTGTCACCTCTGCTAAGAGGAGTTACGTATTCAGTGCAAACAGAAGCTGCTTCCTTTGGGAGACTCCTGACCCCAGACAGAATTTCCCTTGCCTCTGTACCACAGCCTGCAGAATGAGCCACTGTCTTTAAAACAAACACTCAATTGCTGTGCTTCTCATTAGCCCCAAACTTTTGTCCCCTTATTCATGGGAAGGAGTACCTTGGCCATCAAGCAGTCACTTCAGTGGAGCCTCACTGAATAGTGCCTTATTTATATGAGCAGTGCCTGCCTGGCCTGCGGCTCTGTTTGGCTGAACTCTGGCAAACTGGAAGAATTATTCTAGCTGAAACAAGACACAGAGAGCATCAGGATCACGCCACAAAGACTTAAATAAAGGCAACAAGCACATAATAAAGCCACATGACAACTGATCATTACAAAGGGCTGTCCCTACAATCAGAGTGATGTATTGCAAGAGTTTTCATCACAATTCTCCCTGCTTTATCTAAATCCAGTCATCCCTCAAGTTCAGAAGATTCTGGGTTTTGCTGTCATTTTCTCCCTCTCTGCAGTATTGACCACAGGACAAGGAGCAGACTGATAAAGAGTCCAGCTGTGGCGCCCAGCAGCCTCAGCATGAATACTTCTATACTAAACCTGCCTCTCCTCATCCTGCTTTACAGTCAGTGAAGATCACAGATAGACACATTCACAGTATCAAATAGTGTGGTAACAGCTCAAAGATCAAAAACACATTAAACCCCTTGATTAGGCCAGTCATTTTATCCTCTTCTTTTTAAGGACAACCCCAGTCTTAGGTGGGAACCACAGCATTGCACAGCAGCTGAAAACTTAAGCCCCCACATGTAACCATATCCCAGACAAGTTCCAAGTTTCGTAAGAGCTATCAGGCTTCTCCCAAAGGAGCAACAGCAGGTAACACAGAGAGGAAGGGCAAGAGAGGTGTTCCAGCATCTATACCACTGAAGTAAGAGAGAAGAAATCCATATAGAGCAAACAAGGTTAGTTCTGAGAGGACAGCAATATTTATACTAAAGTGGTCAGGTATTTTATTCAGGATCAGTGTTATTTAACTGATGCTGAGTCAAAGAATAGCCCTGCTGTCCAACAAGTCACAGTCCTCACTGCGATATTGGTCAGGCTGTGTCCCCAGAGATTTTTATAAAGGAACATATTACAGTTTGGCAATCTGAATCCCACGATGTGATTTATGAAAAGGGAGTATTGTCTGAGTTGCCCCCAAAGGCCACTGAACTTTTACAAAAAGGAGGGGCAAAGGGGAGGAAAGGAATGCTGGACACAAAAAAAAAAAAAAAAAAAGGCAATAAATATGACATGCTTGTGCTATTTAAGGGAAGGCAGCCTGAATATGCAACGGAAGTACAGCCTGAACCCCAACACCTGCTGGATGTAATGGACTCTGAAGTGTTGTTTCAGAATTAATCAAGTCATTTAAAATCATAGCTGTAGTCTCCATTCACTACTCCTGTGCATAAACGCGCTGATCCCGATACTAATCCATGTCGGGTGACTTGAGCAATATATCACCATAATTGCCATTTTAGGGCTGCAAATTGGAGCTAAAATAACCAGATGCAAAAGAGATGGCCATATCATACTCTCAAGATGGATCTTCAAAGTTCAAGGAGAGTTCAAGCATAGAAGAGGCAATAGAGAGGGGTCAAGTGTAAGGAGATTGTTCATGTTCAAGAGGAATTAACTTTACAAATATATTGTTTCTGAGGTGGTAATTGTACCATCTTACAGCTATTCATACCTCATTTAATCTTTGCATTCTTCTCAGCCATTAGAGTGATTGTTCCTCATTGAAATAAATTTGATTTTGACAAAATATTCTGTTTTAAAACTGCAACTAATTTCCCCAAGATTTTTTGCTTTAAAATAATTCTCTCTAAAACCACACAGCCCAGAACCAGCTACAACATCTTCAAACTACAGGCTTGGGATCCACGTGCACGGCTAAAGTACTGAGGCTGCCGACTCGTTTTATTGTCAGGGAAATAGGAATTCAGACTGCCTTACCCGATTAACAAATACAGAGCTTGAGATCTCATCAAAAAGAGTGGTAAGAGAGCTGTTCTCACTGAAAATAACGCAGTGTCTGTGGGCCTGGTCTGGAAGCTTCAAAGTATTCAAGCACTTCAGGTACCATGGATTTTAAGGTTACCAACACGGAAATAAATGCCTTTTAGACTTCAAGGATATTTCCCATACAACTTGACAAACAAAAGTTCACATAAACAGAAAAGTCAACTGTTTTCTGAAGAATTCAAGCAACAGACACAGAGCATTCAAGGGTGGGACTGTAACAACAGTAACGAATTGTACTGCTTCGTTGTGCCAAGGCTTACAACAAAGTGAGTCTTCCACAGTAAAATAAGCATACCTGCCATCAGAAAACAGCAGTCCTAACACAACTCTGCAGTCCTGTAAAATCAAAACAAAAGGCTTTTTAATAAGCTGTAGGACAGGTCCATAAGGAAGTTTTAAGCCACTCATCAGCACTAGTTTCAGAAATTTCCTTATCTGATAGGCTTCTCTTTTTAAGTACTCAGATGCACCCATTAACTATCTGTTCCTTTTCCCAGCTTCAAATTGCACTATTAAAGTACGATTTTGGCTTACTGTTGAACTACCACCAGACCTAAGAATTACTGTTGGCATCTAATAAGTCATCTGCACAGCTGAGAGAAAAAACACACCTACCATTGTTTCTATAAGGCTGGGTCGTAAGAGTCTCTACTGCAAAGCTGTGATTTAAACTTGCTCCTGCTACAACTCCAGCAGACAAAGGGACCGCTTTTCAGCCAATGTAAATCAGCACAGCACCATTGTACTTCTGAGAGCTATGCTAATTCATCCTGGCGAGGATCTGGTGACCTGAGCACGTCCAAACAATGGCATTACAGAAAGCTAATGTGCTATGGGTTACTTGATAATTTCTGCAGCATAATTGGCCAACATGGAAACGTTAGAAATGATTGAAGTTCATAACTAATTGCAACCATTACCGAGACAGCATTATTTATGATTAACTGCATGTAGTAGGCCTGATTCTGATTTCACTCACATCTCATTCCAGTCAGTTTTTTGACAGGTAGCTGGTAACTTTTCCTGTGTGCCCAGCTTCTGCAAGAGGCCAGCCTCATGGCTACAGCTGTGTTTTCAGCATATGAAGTTCTACATCATACTGGGAACATCAGGAAAGTAAGATCTTCAGTGCTTGAACTCTAGGCTGAGAGAAGAGAAATGTGTGTTTCATTCGTTCTTTAATTTCCCTGTTGGCAGAACTCTCCTAGCCCACCCGTCAGGGCACTGACCACCCCTGGTGCTTCAGGCAGTCTGGTGACTTGTCTGTCTCTTGACTCCCATATTTGTGTGGCTGTCAGGTCAGGTGGGACTACTGCAGCATCATTTGACAGGTTCAGCACTGGCATTAGCTATGTTTCAAAAACTCATGTGCTGCTTTGTATGGAACTGGAACAGAGCAGACAGATTTCCTCAAAAAGCTTACATAGAATTTTGCAGTCCAAAATAAATGGCTTGCATTTCCAATTTTCTTCCACAGGTCTGTCCATGGAGTCTTGACAGAAGCTTTTGGGATCTGGCTTCTCTTGGAAATCTGCTTTCAACTTCAGGGTGCTCAGCTTAGAAACCTGACTGGCAGGAAGATGGCTCATGGCAGCATTACTCGAGTTACTTTGGAATTTCCTAAACAGAGAGAAAAATCAGTGTGAATTCAGCTGGTACTCCCCTGAACACAGACACATGCACAAACACAGAAATATATGTGTGTGTAATATAAATAAAATGTACAAAAATCAAGTCTCCCAAAAAGTCGCCTGGTTGGACACTCATTACTTTTGACATAGCCAAGACAGAGCCTGGAATCTCTTGTGCAGAATGAACAGTTCCGTATCTTTATTTTCCCAAGACCCCTTTTCTAAAAACAATCATCTGCAAATTGTAATTTTTCTCCACCTTTCATAAATATCAGCAATAGCGCAGCCCTCTCTCCCCCTCTCTTTTTCTTATTCAGGATATCAGGCAGATAAGAGTTATCAGTAAAGGTCATCCGCAATTTCTGTACAGAAATGATCTGTCTCCAGTATGTAATAAACATTTATCCATGCCTTTATTAGCTATATTGGATCTGACAGTTCTGTTAAACCATTTTCTTTCATTTTGCTAGGTCATGACGGTTAATGCTGCTAAAAAATCTCATCACTGCTTTTGATCACTGTATTGTCTTCTCAGTATTATCAGGATTTTGTAAAGGTAAGCACTGGCTGGAATGACCTATTAAAGTTACAGCCCGTTGAGTTCCTGGCTTTTTTCTCACCACAATAAAAAAGCGAAGGAGTGCAAAGCATAAATTCTACTTTCGGGGTTATATTTAGTTGTGCAGTTGACATTTAGTAGAGCAGTCACTTTAAGCCCACTTTGCATTGGTTTCGCTCCATCTTTTTCACATCCTTGAGTTTCTCAAATGGTGTTGGAAGCCACACCATGGCAAATGAGCCCAATTAGTGGGACCAGGAGGTGATGTCCCAGTTAACCCCTACCATGCCAGCAGTGCATTAGGCATCTGCTCAGGATTTTTAAACAATTCCCATGATTTACGAAGCAGACTCCATCTGCAGATTAAGAAGTGTTTAAAGCATTTTCATTCACTCTCACATGCCCATGGCAGAGCAGCACGTATTCCAAACCCTAGCAATACTCGGGAAAGCATTGGAAGATATTCACAAAGTTAGGCACCTATGTCAGACCTATTGCAATTCTCATCTCCCTCCACCCAGATCTGTTTCAACCAGTGAGACAGACTTTCTTGCAGTTTAACATGAGTCAGATGCATCTAAGCCCAGGGTGCCTTTCTTTATCCTCTGCCCATTGTTCTCCATTGACACACCAAACTCATCACTATAGTGTCTAAGTACATGAAATATTTTTCAAACTTGCTGCTGTCCAGCATTACTTTGGTGAGGGGTGGAGAGGATAAATCAAACAGAAAGCCCTTTGTAAGCCTTCTTTGGCTTCTCTTGCCATGCACCATAGGGCCACTACTCTGCAGTGAGATCAACCATCATAATTTTCACTGCTATGGGGTCAAACCATTGGTACCCTGACCCAACAGACCAATTTGCATCCCGCGATCCGTGCAAAGTACCAATTTAACATGGTCCCGTGCCCTTTGTCAGTACACAGTCATTGCAGCTCAGAGGTCCAGTCAGTAATGTACCATCATGCCATGACACTGTGCTGCTTATCTGAAGGGGACCCATGCTCTCCTTCCTGTGGGGCAATACATACAGAGCACCTGGGCCTCGAGCCAGAAGCCCATTACCCCATAGGCCAACCATGGGGCAAATCCAACTCATGGACCAAATCCAATCTCTGTCCATCCAGCAAGTTTTCCCCTCAGAAGTCAGGATAGGCTGCTCACACAGCAAATGCAAGAGCACTTTCCCCAAACCATTCTCAGCAACCTCCAGGGAGTGAGCAGAGACGGTGTCCCTTCAGCAGCAAAGCAGCTCCCTGCAGTGGATCTGATGGACACGCTACAGGGTAAGTAATTAAACTACTTCCTCTAGCTGAGGGGAGGCTGGTGGCATATTGCTGTCAGGGGAGAGCACAACAGTGATCCTCTCAGTCTCTGCTGCTGAGATGACTTTGACTCCAAGTTGGGAAATAACATTTCTGCAACAACCAAACAAAAATGCATTGATGTCCCTGCAGATGGGCTGGTCTGTGAATGCCTCCCACTGATTCCCTGGGCTACTCAGGAGCTCTACAGCCTTCTTTTTAATGCTTCCTCTTTTCAAGGTAAAATTAGTATTTCTTCACTCTGTGGTTCTTTAGCCCACTTTGTTACTGGCAATGCCAGTACACACTGAAATAAAGACAGAGCTTGGGCCCAGCATTATCCTTTCAAGTGGTCCACAGGTCTTGGGCCATGGATCCTCAGACAAGTTATGAAAATGAGCCAAAACCAGAGTGAGAAACCAGTATAACTCCCTTGGGAGTGGAGAAAAAGTACATATGAAAAAGAACACTCTACTGACTGCAGAACTGGGCAATATGGGGATACTGCAGACACTCCTAGTGACTTCACTGGAGCTATATTAAATATCCACAGCTAAAAATCTACTTTCTGCCTAAAGCCCCATTTTCAGTTACAGACTGTAACAAGGGGCTTGAGGTCCGTGGTATAAAAGGGTATATTATCTCTTCCTCTAAGCAATATGTTGCTTTTCAATTTCCTCAAGTGTCCCCTTACTTGGCGGTAACAACCCATGCCCTCCTCTTCTTTTCTCCGGTTGTACCTAGCTGTAGCTTCACTGACTTCCAAAGGCAAACAGGGATGGACAAATGCAGCCACTCACAAGAACAAGAAGGAAAATGTTTTCCTAGTCTCCCCGACAACAGGCATATCAAAAAGACAAATCTCTCTGAGTGTTTCTCCATATGCTCTCCATCTCCATGTGTCCTGCAAGTCCGTGTTCACCACAGTCTGTGTGATATATACCTGCAGCAGGAGAAGAGGTCCTACCTTCTCGATAAAAACAAATGGCAAGCTTGTATACACAGAGGCTTGAGTCTCTGCTGCCAGGACACTGGTCAGCCCCAGGGAAACACAAGAATTCCCTATCCTGGCTTTCTGCATGCCAAAAATCCCACAATTTTCAACAAAGGAAGATCAAGGGTGTTAACCCCAATGCCCCAGCTAACTTAACCCAAACCTTGTTCACGGTACCCACATTTGGAGAAAGAGGCCTCTCTTCCTTGACTCTAAATGGCCACCCAGCATAAGTATCTCCCCATAATAATTCATGAACAGGCTTCAAATGGTGCAGGCTTGGAAGTGGAGATTGGCTCAGACATGATTATCCTTTTCACCAGCCTAAGTTAGAAGTGCAGACAATAGACACACAGAGCAATAGATGCACTCTGACCTTGATGTTTCAGACCACCAGGCTGTTAAACAAGAGGCAGGACCCCTGTGGTCATGGGAATCTCCAGCATGTGTTTAAAACTGTAACACTATATTTATTGGTGAACTTTGCCTAAGCTATCTTTAACATTTTTCAGGTGCATGAAAAACCATCTCAAGCCAAGCCAACCATTACCCTTTCTTGTTGACATTTCTGCCATTCAAACAGGTCTGTATAGTTCTTTAGTATAATGGATTTACAGAGCGCACTTGTGAATTTGCATTCTACTTGCAAAATTTTATCCACTCTGTATACATTCAGACATACACACAAGCATAAGGTGAGGAAGAGAAAGAGATAACTCTTCATAACAGCTTTTAAATGACCAGTTAACGGCAGCTACTGCCTGCAATTTTTCACGAAGCCCCCTGCTCCTTTAGTTTGGTTGATAAATAAAAACTTGCTAATGAGCCTTCTCATACTATAAACAGGGAAATCTATGCCCTATTGAAGACAACAGTTTTTGGCCCAGAGCTCCACTTCCTAGGTGTTCTGCTTAAAAACAGCAAAGTGGTTTCTGATGGCTGGGAGCAACTGAATTGTTGAGTCACGAGCTACAGAGAATTCATTTAGGTAGCCAGCTTTGCCAGGCTTAGTTCACTCTCTGTACAGTTCCTCCTCTACACATCAGAACAGGACTCAAAGTGGATATCAAACAAATTTGTTTTGAAGGGCCAGTCTTCCACGAAGATGGAAGTCCTGATGTCTGACTTCTATATGAGCTAGCAGATTTGTGCAAAGAAGCGAGAACATCCATTAAAATCACCTAATTGACCAATTTGCCAAGTTATTTGTCTTTAAAATGAGACATTTAACATGTCCTGCTATAGGCTGATGAATTTTAGTAGTGGAGAATAAACACAGTCCTAAAAAATAAAATCCATATCCAGATAATGCAGCTGGTAGTTAATGATTACAATATGTGACACTTCAAATATACCAAGTCGATGACATTTAGCTGATTTGTCTTCCCTATTTTTTGCTAAGCAGGTTAGCAAAAGAAGAAAAACGGTTGATCTACTAACAAGTCTAACACAACCTTGAAATAAATTACATTCAAAAGCTAGAAGCCTGACTCAGTTTAATAGTTAAATCATTTATTCCTAGGCTAAAAAAAAAAATAAAAAATTTTTAAAAAATCCTGCCCTGAAGTCATGATCAGCATGATCCTCTATTTGAAGTCTTGCAAAATGTTCAAGGAACAGCCCTTGTGATTTGGCCAAAAGGAAACAACACACTCAGCGGCTCTATGCAGGCCACAGAAAATGGAGACTCCCAGTATGAGAATATTAAATTATTATGGCTTTTGCAACAGGGGGCACAATTGTTAGTGGCCCCCTTCCTCTGATGGCCAAGCTATGTTCCTCCCTGCAGTGAGCATTCATTGTCATACCTAATATTTGCATGCTTTGATAATAACAAGATTGTCAAGATAATAGCAGGGAAGTTTCAGTAGAAACTCAAATTTCAAAAGCCAGCTGTGCATGGCCCCAGTCGCTTTTTCTAAGAAGATGCCTTCAAAAAGTAAAATTAAGCCTTGCTCATGAGAAAAAAAGAAATTATTCCCCTTCCCAAAAAGAAGAAGAAGAAAGGAAAGAAGGGGTATTGGACAAAAGAAGGATGAAAACCACTTCCTGGAGAAATTATTTTTACATGAGTTTAAACTTCTTTTTGTTCCCAAAAGCATTTTGGTCAGTGCAAGCAAATAATACTGCAATCAGAAAAGCAAGTCTTAAATCAGAGAATAATTACCTTTGTGAGCTTTATTGATTGCACTGATCTAGCTGAAAGAGTTTGGGGGCTTTTCTCTCTCATCCACCTTTTTGCATGACATAACCATTCAACAGCTCAAATGAGGTGGGACATAATGTGATTTTTGGAAAGAATGGTACTATTGTTGAAGTCCACAAAATCTGTATTTCTTAGGGTTTTGGCAAACTTGCTCCTTTGTCCACACAAAATAATGGCTTAAAAAAGAAAGGAAAAAGAAAAAAGTCCGCTCCCCCTCCCCTTTTGCCCTTTATCCCTATTTCAGACTATGTCATCCTGAGTTATCAAGGCTGAGGGACTTTTAAACACTCGTGAAAAGACCCTGCAAGGGTAAATGTCGTGGGCTGAGCCCTCATCAGACAAGAAGCCAAACATCTTTCCTGTACTTCAGGAGGGCTACCAACCAACCTACAGCAGCTGAAGGACTGTGCTGTGGCTAGCATTAGGCAGTCTTCATGCATCTTTTTAGTGCTTTTTCCTCACTTTGGCCTTGTTTTACACTTTAAATAGCTTTCTTTTTAAAGTCATCTGAATTAAAGTATTTTTCCCAGTGCCATACACTCCTCTCCAGTTCAGTTGAGACATAGAAATTAGATATTTGCTTCTGGGTTCAGCAACTTTATTTCTGTGAATAGATTGCACTGAGATGCACTGGTCTGTAGTAATGTCAGCCCCAAAGCCCTTTTCACCCAACAGAGGGAGAGAGAGGATCAGAGTCAAAAACAGCCTTCCACTAGGATACCAAGCGATGAAAAACCATCTCAAGCCAAGCCAGTCACCACCCTCTCTTTTTGACATTTCTGCCATTCAAGCAGGTCTGCGTAGTTCTTGAGCATGACTAAATTCACAGAGCACACTTCACACAGTCCGAAATGCAGGTGACTGAATCCCACGATATTTTAGGTCATTTGTACTGAGCAGGGAGCACTCATGATGAGATCTGTATTCTGACTGTTTGTAGGGAAGAGAAGATCAACTTCAACTCTTGGGTCTGCCAGCAGAGATTCATTCACTGAGTCCTCTCAGATTTTTTTCCTACTGTATAGCGGAACACAGACTACCACACAAGTGTCCATAGCCTGCTCCATTCTTTGCACATGTTTCAACCTTCAAATAGCTGATGGGCTGACTTTCCTGGGAGGTTTTGGACACCACATGGCTTTATAACTTTCTGGCCCTTGTAGGCTGCCAGATTCAAAAGCAGCTAGAATGTATGCACAGACACCTACCTTTTTTTCACATTAAATGGGGATGTGTCTTTTCCCTGGCTTGTGCCCTGTAGAGTTATTTATACAGCAAGAGTGAAATGAGCATAAATTACCAACACGTGAAATGCCTTCACGGACTCATGTTTGCAGTGCACTGCCATCTGAGCAGGAATAATCACAGAAGATGCAGCACACAACAACAGTTAAAGCACACAGGATTGCCTAGGCAGAGCTGGAGCCTCAGGTAAGACCCACTGGAAAGACATTTCCTCCAAGGTAACAGTTCCCCGCAGCAGCCAGGAAGCTGCTGAGGGAGTGGCAATCTGTAGAAGACATCAACAACAATGAGCAGAGGTATTAGCTAACTTGATACTCCTAAGATAAATAAATGCTAAAATAAGAATGGCAAGTCATACCCTCACTTCTGCCAGTACTGCCTTCTTCAGAGAGGTTTGAAGAGCAGATCACAGTGCTAATAATTCATCATTTCCTCCCACTGATCAATCCGGACAATGGTATCCCAGCACCATCTTCCCTGTTAGAAGACAACAAAACGACAACAAAAACATTTTTTAAGTGCTTTCCAGTACACCCTATAATTCTAGCAGGGTAGAGGCAGACATATCTAAGCAAACTGTCTCAGTAACACAGCCTCGCTACTCCAAAAAGCGCTAATCCCAGGCAATTGGTTAGCTGCACACTCATCTGCTTCTGCCTTTGTCACTTCCATGTTTTGGCCTGCAAGCGAATTTTGGTGTGCCATACATAAAACCATTTCTTTGTTTCATCTTGTGCTAAATTACCCATTTGCAGCAAAAGAAATCAGAAGAATGTCCAAAGAATACATATTTGCAATAGCAATTGCCCCACTGCAGCAATAACCTCTTTCGCTAAGTCAAACTGAGGTACAGCTCCAAAGCGCTTGGATTAAGGAGTTTACAGAAGGCAAATGTATTGCATATATTTATAAACATACATGCATACACATACAAACAAACATATATACATGCTGTGAAAGAAAATAAATGTTCCAGAGTAGTAAGCTTACTTGCAATGGGCAATTAAGCATCTAACAGCACACACCGATTAAAGGGAGATCTCTGTGGCCTGAAAACGTTATTATATCTGTATTATACCTTCTCCCATTGTTTGGATTCTCTAGAGGTCCATCAGTGTAAAAGACAGCAGAAAAGCAGGTCTCTCTAATTAAAGTTCATATTTAAAACAGTGAAACTTGTCAAAATTTAACTTGTTATATTTTGCATAAACAGGACTACTTGATTTGCTGGTTTCCTTGCAGGTGAGAAAGCACTCAGCACATACTCATTATCACGGTACCAGCTCTTGGGGAAAAAAATTAATAAACAAAAAAAGAATCAGAAGCATCTTCAGTGTCAGATGGGATCCCTGCCCTCCCGTAGGAGGCAAATGGAAAACCGGCATCAACAACCAGTACTGGAGGCAGCACTCTCAGCTGAAGTCAAGAGAGTAGAAACAGCTTGAACTCCCTGACAACTTTATTTCTCTCCCTCTCTCGCTGGGCCTGTGCTCCTGCCCTTTAGCTTTGAATTCCTGATGTGCCACTCGCTTGCCCTTTAGGAGTTAACAAGTTGACATCATCGCGCCTTTCAGAAGAAAATCTGTCAGGAGAGCAGGAAGAAGAAATCAAAGGGGTAGAAAGCAAGAAACAAGCCCCAATTTTTAGTCCAAAGCACAGGACTTATAGAGCATATAGGATCTGATGGCTTTCCTGGCTCTTTTTCCCCCTTGGACAAGCAAGGGAGCACGCGTTTTGCTGGGAGCTGCTCAGTCTGAAAGGCCAATGTTACAACTCCTGCCCGCAACACAAGTTTATCCTCAAGCTAGCTGATCTGTTCCTTTGAGAGGGGCAGTATGGGACAGAGAAGGAGAGGGGGAAGGGGGGGAAGCTTTTCTTTACACTTGTGCTGTTCTGAATGTGGACCATCTGTGCCCCCAGCTGGAGTGCTGGAGATGGTCTGGCACTTGAACCACACCATATTTACAGATCTAAACACAAATGGCTACTGCCTGATTGTTTCATGATTCATTAGTCAGACAAGCTCTCCTCTCCCGCCAGCACAGCTGTTACAGAGTAAACCTTTGTCACTTAATAGGCCTGATTATTACTTTCCATCAAAGGTATTGATCTGTGTCATCTCTACTTAAGGGAAAAGGGGAGAAGCGAAAAGGGGACCAAAATGTGTCGGGAAAACAAGAAAGGGGGGGGTGGAAAAATTAAAAAACAATGACATTTGTACGGTGACTAGAGGCACCGGTCAATACGTTTAATCTCTCCTGGATGTACTGTATTCATGTATTCATTTACCACAGTGACTAGGTTACTCATGGAGATGAAACGTCTCACATGATGTGGCATTCCTTGCACTGCACCAGACTGCTGCAGTCACACAATATGGCCATGCATATAATTGGTCGGCCAAATACACAATGTGAATTGACAAATAGTATTCAAAAAAATAGAAATCAATTAAGTCATGCAGCAGAAGGTAAAAATACAGGTTCATTTCTAAAAGGCATGAGATTAGATGAAGAGATGGATAGTGAGACTTCAGAGAATGAACCCAGGGTTAAGCCCTTGTCCACCCAAGTCAGCGGTGTTACCCCAGCTTACACCAGTGGAGGAGCTGGCCCTTTTTGTTTAGCAAATGAGCTCAGGATAGGATGTGGTCTGTTACATAATTGTGATGCAGAGAGTATTTACCACAGCTTGAGAGCTTCTCGTTGCTCCAGTAGCCGCCTGACAAGCTGCCATTGCAGCAATTGCAGTGTTATTGCAAATTCACTCACTCCATTGGCGGGGTGATGTTTGCAACATCCAGATTGAGAGTTTCATTGCCTCTCTGACTCACAACATAGTTATTAGTAGCATTATTGCTTCCCTGCTTTATCTGAGGTGGTACCTGGTACCCACTGTTCCAGTGACCAGGTGGACAGTTCAGAGCCACAGATATGGCTCTGGTGGCAGGCTTGGCTGTGGCAGTGAGGAGCAAGCTCTCGAGGAAAGATGGTGTCACTCTTTCCATTTTCCTTACGTTTAAGGCCTCATGTCTGCTGAAGTCAAATCCCAAAGCCCTTGTCCAGTCCTCTTTGAGACTAAACAGCAGTGAAGATCTGGGAACTATGGGAGAGAAAAGGAGCCACAGCAGAGACCGCTTGGCTTGCACCTGTAGCAGCACAACAGTGTCACTACTCAGGCTACTGGAATCAAAGAAGAATGAAAGCTGTAAGTGCATCTTCAGGGCCAAATAGGACATATAAAAATAGCATGAATGTGCTAAATGCTGTGTTCAGTTCTCTCCCAGTTGGGGAACTGTTTGGGGAGCAGCCCCAAAATCACTGCTGCTCAGCTATTCCAGAACATGTTCTTTCTGGGTGAAATCCACTCCCCTTGTTCCAAGACTCAATAGCTTTAGGACAGGGCAAGGATTCATCTTTTTAGCCCTTTTGGGCCACAGAAGTCCAGAACCCAAACTCGTTCCTACACAGTATAGTAAGTCCTTGGTTTTATCAGCATGCACACCTGCAATGTATTCCAAGTAGAGAGCAAGGTCTAACACCAAACAAGCTATTACTGGATGGGATGTAGTTTCCATGTGAGAACAGAAAAAAACCCAAATGCATAGGCCACTGGTAAATACTCAGCAAATGGGATCTTCTTGTTTTCCTCATGCAGCTTGTTTGTGTGCAGTCCTTCAAGGACTGCCTTAATTTTCCCCACCTTGCAACAAACTCGTTTTCCCCCCACCAATACCTCTCAAGAGCAGTCTATAAATACAATGAACTTTTCCTCAAACCAAGACTTGTGGAATTAACTCAGTAAGATGTTACAGAGGGAATACCAGACATTTAAGGTAAAGCACTGTTGAGAGAATGAAGGAGAAAGAGTGGGAACCTACATCATCAGTGTGGAAGACCTGCTCAAAGCACTTGGTTTTCACCTGAGGTTAGCCTGCCTCCACAGCTATACCTGCCACGTCCAGCCAAAGTTTGTAGAGCACAAAGACAGATGCCAGCCCAGTGTGTCAGTGGACAGGGAAGAGATTGACACTCTCGTGAGAGAAGCATGCAGGCCTGTGTGCAGCTATGACATGGAATATTCTTTTACAGTCCAGCTTCCACCCGAAGCTCTGAAACAGACCAAAATACACATGCTTTTCTGACTAAATCTGCACCCCTAAGGAAAGCTGTCCCCTCCACCCTAGTATTTCCCCACTCAGATCCGATTTCTGCTCCCTCACTCCCACATCCCAAGGCATATGCATTTTCACCGGATGGAAAGAAAAATCAGAAGACTGCAGCACATGACACCAAGCAAGAGTTGTGGCACACACAATCCATGGGGAAGTGTTGCTTGGCAATACTGCGTGTGCTCAGCTTCCCGCCAAGGGACCGGCATTGTCTCTGTGCCAGGAAATCAGCCATTCAGCTAACAGGCAAAGCAGCGGCCACAGAAGACGGAGAAGCAGAAGGGAGCCGTCAAACCCAAGAGACATGCTTGCTCTCTTCTCCTCATGCACTACAACAAATAGCAGGGGGGTAGGGGTGGGTGCGGGGCGCGAGGAACCGGACAGATGCTGTAAATTTTAGCTCAACCCATTTATCTTTCTAATGCTTCAAGGAAGAAAACTGCTTAATCAGTAGTTAGAGAAACCAAAATCAACTGAGACGATATATTAGAGCTTAGGTTTGAGCAAAAACCCTCCCATTTATGAGCTATCTTGGAATGGAAAAGGGTGACATTTTGTCACTGAATCAATTAGAAGTAGGCTGAGTAAAACAGTCAGGAACAGGCTAATCTTGCAGTAGGCAGGTCTTTGCCATTATCGATGCTTAATTTTCTTCCCTTGGGGACAATGTTTGATTCTGGTAGTTGGTGACAAGACTAAAGCAAGAAGCCAGCAAGAGAGAGGAAAGACATGCAAAAAAAAGAAGAAAAAAAAAAAAAAGAAGAAAAAAATCCACTCAAGTAGCTCTTGAATAAAACCTTAGCTTTTCAATTTGCCAAGAGTACAGTTTTATTATCAGACCATAGAAATGGATTATCCTTGGGATGGAAATGCTGCTCATCAGCTCCACTATGCTTTTTAACAAGGTGCTGCTAAGACTTGCCAGACATTTTTTCTTTCTACTCTCACTGATGCAAATCAGGAGTAACCGCACATAAGCCGAACATAACACATGCTATCAGTTTAGCCCAGTACGACCCCAGATAGATAGCATTAACCAGCAACATCTCTTCAACTTCACAGAGAAATTCAGATAGAAACCTTTTTCCTGTAATACATAACAGAACCTAGCCCAACACCATTATGTATCTTTCTTCCTAAATCAACAGGCACTAATGGCCCAGATGGATTTCCCACCTATTTTCAACACCAAGTTCCTCCCTTCCCCTGTTGTTTAAAATAAACCCCTCTGACATCCTTGACAGGCACAGGAGTCCTAAGGCACTGATGACACAAACTACCTATATGCCAAAAGTACCGGTCTGACTTTTCTGAGAGAAAGACACTCAATTGCACTATTTTTCTCTCACTTGTGCCTCTGTTGCTGTGCTCAAAGCAAAGCTGAATTAATTCACACCTACATAAAGCAGCGGTTTAACGCCGTCAGATTCAATGGTGTCAAGTGACAGAGCTCGGCTGAATCCAAAGGACCGGCTTTGCCCAGGTATTTCCTGGAGGGAAGACCTTCCCTTTAGGAAACAGTACAATGCTTGCAGCATCACTGAACACCTACGAGCCATCATCTGCAGTTTTGGAAGGACTTAGTGGACATCCCAAGAGAGCTTTCCAGAGGGCTGCTTTACTAACTAGAGAGTTCTTCTGAGCAGCTGTGGTGAAAGGCAGGGGCAGACACAGGCTGTCTCTCACACAGGTAGGGAAGGCAGCTGCCTGGGGCAGCAAAAGTGTCTCATGACACTGGGTTGCACAGTGGCTGCAGCCTGAAGAAAGGGGCCAACCGTTCTCAACTTGCCTCAGGCCACAGATGCCCTCATGCCAGATCTGAACTGGACTGATTGCCATAAAATTGTTTGTGGCTAGTGATGAGAGGGTAAAGCAGGAGCAAAACGTTCTTATTTCACCTTCCGATCTTGGCTGTGGCAAAAGGATGGCGAGGCTGAAGCAACATCTGGCCAAGTCCATCCCCAGATTTTCCATATAAATATATATGTTGCAGCTGGTATAAATTGCAGCAGACCTGTGTCAGGTTCCTTCTGCGAGCCTTGTGAAGTACTGCGCCTTGCAACTGAACTGTATCATCAGCTGAAGACATCTTCCCTGGTAGGGGAGGCAGGGAAAGGAAAAAAGAAAAAAAGAAAAAGCTTCAGGTCAAACGATTGATTACGGTTTTGAATTACAGGGGGCTATTGATTTTTCATTAAACACCATGTACTGCTGTAAAGCGGAAAAAAAGTAATTCATTGATCAGAGCTGTGGGCCATGTTCACTTATTGGCTTCCTGCCACATCCCATTATTCCCAGTTCTAAATGTATATTGAAGTCAGTTCATTCTAATCATTGCCTCCTGTCATCAGAAATGTCTCTCAGTAACTATTAGTTTAATCACCCCTTTCTTACAATGGTAATGAGTGATAATATCCAGCATTATGGCAGATTCATGAATATTATTCATTGTATTACAGCATTGCATTTCACAATGCTACAGTTAAGGGTCTGTCAGCATTTCCATTACAAAGCCCTCAGGCCTGGGACTTTATAAATCACTCCTAAAAATTTGCTACTGGCAGAAATACAGAGTGGAGGGTGTCTCAGTTCTGAAGAGAATATTATTGGAACTGCTCTCTGCAAAATCTTTCTGGCCACAGTTTAGATGCATTGAGTGAGTGCTGGAAAGGGGAGAAAAAAGGGGGAGAAAGAAGAGGAACTTTGCCAGCTCAAGCTGCTTTTTCCAATTGATTAAAATGCCATCATTTCGAAAACAGGATGATTTTGCTGTTACATTGGACAGCAATTCAGGAGACAGGCATTCTCTTCCTAAAGCTGACACACGCAGACAGCACTACCATACTATCCTGCCGATAGTGACACTTCAAATTTAAGAATGTCTTATGTGAAACCTTTTGACTTCCACAGTATGCTTTTCTCTGTACTGGTTGATGGTTTCTATGTTTGATAACCTGCATTTTGAGAAAGCGGCTTGCTGTAGGGCCAAGTGTTGAAATTCTCAGATTTTATGTAGCAACTGCTTAGGTAAAACCTCGGCCTGGGGACAATGGCAGGTACAGATTTAGAAAAATGTTTGTATCCAAGTCCAGAATGCAGCCTGTAGGTTTAGAGGGAAACCAGTCAGATTTGGAGTTTACACCCACACCTATTGGAAACTTTTGTTTCCAGTGACAAGCCATAAAGTTGTCACTGGAACTATATGCCCTAAAACTGACAGCAGGCTCTGACCCATTATTTTTAAAACTTTCAGCTGATTAAGATTTGCTGAGGTGAACAGTGCTTTTACATTATCATCAAGCAAGAGGAGGAAAAGCAGATATTGCAGGATCCAAAACTGTGCTATGATGATAGAAGCAAACAAATAAAGCAAACAAAATTGACTCCCAACTGCTTCCACAGTACAGAACCACGGCTAAAACATATAATGGTGACCATAAAGACTATTTTTATAAAAACACCCAGATCATCTTTTTTAAATGCTACCTTCTGCACTCAAAAAAAAAAAAAAAAAAAAAAGCTGTATATTAAATGGTCGTGCATTCTTAGGCTACTTGAGGACTTTTTATACTTGTCAACTTCATCCTAGTTTTCCAGAAGCCAAAAGTGTCTCTGATACTCAAGAGCATATACTTTAACTTTCTACTGGCTGTTTGAAATCAATTCTCTGGAAGGAGAGAGTAAACTTACCATGTTCTGTGGGGAGCTCAAAACAGGCAACAGAACAAACCACATACATGAACATGCGTACAGAGTAATAAATATAAGACATATTAAGTTACTTCAGTATGTGAAAGCATTTAGAAAAGAAAGATCCATTACATGAGAAAATACAGAAAGAAAACAGATGAGTACCAAACCATAATTTAGCCTTACACTAATTAGGTAGAATTAATATCAGATAGACCCTCTCCCAGCATCCATACACTGATGGTGGTGTCAATTATGAATTTTATCTGGCACTGTGTAGGTATGCTCCAAGCCATTGAGTCCAGTCTCAAACTCATACAGTGCTGGAAGAATTTACAGGCAGCTCATCTCAACTCCCTGCACAAGAGTGTGCTGTTAGACACAGGCCAAATTTTGCCTTTATTGCTAAAACTGTAGCTGCTTGCTTTCATTGTTTAGTCCAGAAGTGCAAGTGCTACCCTTCCCATCAGCATTTCATCACCACCATGTCCATCATCAACATTCCCTGTTGGTGTGAACAACAGTCACAACAAGTGGTATCCACTGCTGCACCTACCCCAGGTAAGGGTTTCTCAGGGACGGACTCAGAAGGGGCAGGCCAGGCAGAGTGAAAAGGACTGAAGAGTGCCACGTGGCCCTCTCAAGAAGAAAGGGGTCCCTGTGAATGAAAACATTTTGCATGAGACACCCAAGGGAGATCTCTTTTTCAGCAGGGGTCTTTGGGCAAGTTCCAGCTACAGGCAGAAAAACAATAATTCATTTACTTACCCGTGTTTTCTTGCATGAAGTGTCTTTTGCAATGTGTTCCAATACATTGCCTCTCCCTGAAGCCAATCTCCTGCTGAAGCTCTTCACAGTTTGTTGCGAAGGAGAAGATGAAGCCTGCTAATTTCTGCTTTGGAGTTCGGAGCCTGTACTTGAGAGGTCAAGTGGGGCTCAGAGTGACCATCTGGACAGAAAAGAAACACCAAATCCCAGACATAAACTTGCTTTTGTATAATGGGGCTCTGCAGAGATAGAAAGAAGGGTCCCATACACAATGCAGCCACAGAGGTGGTGGCCAATGTAAATAAACTCTAGTGAGGAAAAGAGCCAATGTGTGGGTTATAATGTGTGGAAATAAGGTAGAGGATGAATGCGGGGCTGGCAGTAGTCAGCCTAAAGGCATCAGAGGAAGCACACGGGGAGCTCTCAATTCTCAAAGGGTGCTGCAAGGATAAATAACTCTTTTCCTTACCAGACACATGCACAAAAGAGCAGCTTATCCATGTCAGGTAGTTATATGGCTCCTATTATCAAGTAAGCACTTTGCAATCTTTGCTGTGTTTATTGTCACAACACACTGATGAGGGAGGAAAACACAATTCTTGCAGACGGGAGCAGGTTTGCCTGAGTACATTTTGAGCATGGCAGGGAAAACAGCATCGGTGAAGCCAAAGAGAGTAGGACCCAGACTGTCAAAGACACTTCTGCCTCTATATCCCACCAAAAAGCACTTGGAAATCAACATGCAAATACGTCTGAGGATTTTGACCTAAGTGACTAACCCAAGCTCACACAAGAAGTCTGCAGCAGAGCGGGAGACTTACCTCCAATGTTCTCAGGGAAACCTTACTTTCATTCCTACTAATACAAATACACTCACCATGGACAGAAGCACCCTGCATTTGTATGACACACACCTAGCCTTACAAAAAGTTAGAGAGATAGATCAAAGCTGTTATCTTGGCTGCCTGAGCATTCCTCATCTCCCAGAAAACCCCATGCCTGCAGAAGCCAGGTCATTTAAAATGGATTGGTTGATGCTATTAAATCTACACCCTAGGAATGAAGCCCTTACTGGCAAGACCTGTTTTTTCCTCTAATGTCCTTACCTTGTGCCAAATAAACGGTGTTGATGTCACATCATTTGCAAAGGACAGAAATCCTCTGCAGAGCTGCAACAAACAGCCCTTCTCCCATGCCAGTATGTAGCACACATCTTGGGGTAATAAAGCCTTCATTTCATGCTTCAGCACACCTGATCTAAGGCTCGGATTCAGCAATGTATTCAATGACAGCTCGGATTCAACAACAGCTCCCACCTAGCTTCACTATGAATGCCCCCCTATGTTATTCACATTTTTAACTTTTAACCCAGTTTCCCAGGGGAAAAAGAAAACAAAAAACATTCAGACTCTGTACCTTCCACTTCTCCAATAACTTTTGCACATACTGGTCTACAGTAACCAAATCTGAAAGAGCACTGACACACTTTAAGACAGTTAAGCTCCTGCAAGTGTCACGAAAGTAGGTGGCTGGTTGGAGACAACAAACATTTTACTTCAACAGCAATTTATACCACACCTTCAGAGCTGACCCCTTCTCTGACTCTCTCAAGCTAGCTGTTTCTTGCCAAGTGTCTCGTCATCAGTTCATGCGATTGGTCTATTGTAGTTCAAGAGGATGCAGAGCACCATGAAATATGTGTGTGCTTGTCAAAAGCATAGCCTAAATACTTACAGTGTTGTAAATATAAAGTAAACAGCTGCTGTACCTTACAGTTCAAGGTAAGACAGAATAGCTGGCATAAATTGTACCAGCGTGCTATCAACATAAAACAACAGGGCACAATATATTACTGCGAGCCCCAAGCACTTCACATCTGTCTTGACGCCATCGTAAGTTTGACACCCATCAGTTCAAAAGATAAAATACAGCTTGCAAAGAGAATCGTTTTGGCCCTGCATCAGAGAGCTCATCCCTACAATGGGGCAGGAAGACAGTACTCTCTGTTCAGGCAGCATTAAAGGATTCAGGCAATGAAGCACGAGGCAAATATGCTGATCTGTTCTACAAGAAAATACCTGTCAAGATAAGTCTCAGTTCAGCTGGGTGCTTATGCTGGCGTATAACCTCAAGCACCAATTTGAAGAGAGCTGCTTGCAATCTTCAAGTTATGCACATACTTAAGCTGTATCCATATACTAGGGCATGCTAAAACAGGACTTACCAGACTCTACTTTGCCATAGCATTTCAAACAGACTAAATGATATTCCTTGTCTGAGCCAGCCTGGGACCCAGTCTTCACCACAAATTTCACCTTGCCCATTACCAACTCCACTGATTTAAAAACATCACCTCCCCCCCCACTCCTGATGGGAAGGCTGCTTACTTCTGAACAACAGAAGGCTTGATTAGATTATCCATTATTTTTAAACCATCAAATACATGCAATCATCAAATAGGGTACAATACTGAAGGCTCATGTGACAATCGGACACTGAAAATGAGTGATACAAGCCATAGTCAATATCCGCTCTCCCGACCAAAGCCTTTTCTGATCTTAGCACTGCTTGGAAGGGAAGATAAAAATAAGTCACTCCTTATATAAAGTTCTGAATTTTTATGTGGTTTTGACCTGACAGAAACCCTTGGCTTTCAGCTATTCCTCACTTTAAAACCCCAAAACTTTTTGTCTGTCCTGCTGTGACAAAATCCTTCTTCTCAGGTTTAACTCAAGGTACCTGTGTGATTCTGTAGAGGTCACTGCTGGCATCTGCACACAGAGCAAGAGATGATCCTGGAAAAACAGGATGGGAGTCAAACACACATTCATCTTCCCTTGCAACATGTACCTGGGCAGAGCACTTGCTTGTGTCTGGGAGCCAGGAAGGACTTTGGGATCCCTGGGTTCGGAAGGACCCCACAGGACTGCATGTCTTCTTCAAGTTAAAGCTTCAGGGCCTTGTGGAATATCAATCTAGACTGGTTCACAGAATTCAGGTTGTACGTTAGCAGAGCACATCATCACAGGCCCAGTCTCAAGCACGTAAGCCATCACACTAAAATCTGGCACGCGTCTAAGCAGCTGGCTGAATCATGACCTGAGATAACAAGAACTGGAGAACAAGTTGTGACTGCGGCCACAACTTCTCCACGTTCATTCCACAATGGCACCATCTATTCTGGACACCATTAGGAGGGTTATTGATTTTCACAGATAATGCCAGTTGCCTTACTCAGATTCAAACCTTCAGACACAGACTTAGCCCTAGGGAACAAATAGAGTAGACGCAGAGCAGAGCCAGGCACAGCAGGCATTTGTGACTGTTAGTGAGCACTGAATATTGCCAATCATTATAAAACACAGGAAAATAGCAAGCGAGGCTTTAGCCAGTTTAGATAATCCTGCAGGGAATACTACCAATAGAAACTAATACATATGCAAGCAATAGCAAGCTGCCTGGGAAACTGAGCATTTTGCCTTTGGTGTCAGATAAAACGTAACAGTTAAATTGCCTTTGGTCCAGCATTAAGTGTATTATTTAACATACATAATTCCCCAAAAGATTGTTCCTGAATATCTACACAGATCTTATCCTCTCTTGTTCAGAGTTTTAGCACAGGAGGGCAACATTATGCTTGTCATCTGAATTAAGAGCGACTGGTTTTGCTTGCCTGGAAACAGTCCAGATTTCTCCCTAAGTACCTGGGAGCAGAATTTGCCCATGTGGAGACATCTCCAGCCTGGATGGTGATGGCAGCCACTTGTGATCTCTTAGGAATACTCAGAGTTTCTCTATTTAACCATCCTGTGTTGTACTGTTGTACCTGCATTGTCCTAGACCTGCTCGCTCACCCGCTCTTGCTGTTGGTGTAAGTCAATTTGTCTCTTTCCGCAATCCTTTCCTCCTCTCCTAGGAGGGCTGTATCGCTCTCCACTGTGCGATCCTGCTGCATATGTTTGTAAAACACTGATGTCCCAGAGAAAGGGAAAGGGTGAGGGCCCACAGGCAACATAATAGCATTGCTATGCCAAGAACAAAGCATCCCAAATGGGGGTGGTCGGCAGTACAAGTGGCTATCAGAAAGTCAGTGCAAAATTCAAGAGGCTGAGTACTTTCAATTACAATTCAAATGTGCCATTTAGTTCATCATGTTTATTTAGGCATTAAAAGCTATTTTCCAAGCACATGTCTGTCACATTTAGACACAATGGGCTAGCCTGTAATTAGGAAGTATATGACCTCACTGGCTTTAATTGGGAGAAGCCTGCATCCAATCCGTTTACCAGATGATAGAAGGCAACTGGCATTAGAAGGGAAGTTCGGTGTCAGCTGGTAGAATGTGCACACTACCTGCTATAATGGCCCCCAATTCATCATCACCCCCTCTACCATTAGGACTTTGTCAATGGTTTGCTCATCAATTTGTTTGTGTACCAACACAAGAGATCAGGAGACAGATACTGCATCATAGAGAATTATCACAGACCAGGGGAAAAAAAAAAAAAAAGGAAAAAGAACCAGGAATGGCAATTTCTGCTTTGGCAAGTGAGCAGGGCAGGCACAGGGCCAAAGTCAGGTTTAGCCTAAGGGGCTATAACTCTGCTAACTTTACACCTGCTTATGTTATGCCAGAATTTGGCCCATACTACCCACCAGGGTATGCTGTAGCTTAATGCACAAGAAAAAAAAAAAAAAAAGACCGAAAGACCCCAGCAAAAGGCAATAATAAGGAAAAGTCCATTTGTTATAGGAAAATGCAGTGAAGAACTCCAAATTCTGCGATATGTATCCTGCTGCACAGAAAGTAAAATTTTGGCCTAGTTAAGAGCCTACAGACACATTTCTCTACCTCCACTGCACTGCTCCTGACTGCTGGACAAGCCACATAACTGTGACCCATTCCAGGCACAGATTCTCAGAGACAAATACAGGCTCAGAGACAAACACAGACCATCACCCTCCAAAGGGATCTATGCTCAGGCCCAAGAAGTCCTGTCAACTGATTTTTTCAAAACAGGGAGGAGAGACGGGAAAAGCTATTTTGTGTACAAACTACACATAAAATTATTGTTGCTTTTTTTTTTTTTTTAATTTACTGTGATAGCAACAGAACCTGAAGCTCTGCTTCACTAAGACCTGGACAAGCTCAAGAGACAGGGACAAAGAATGTGCAAAACAAGCATTAGAGAGAAGAGAGGCTCATGTTCACTTCATCACCAAGAATCTCTGTATGTTAAAATCACATGCTCTATGTTCTGGGGCTGGCTTGTCAGCTCCATTTGCTGGTAGAAGGATACAAGGATTTCCACACCTTAAAAACAGGTCCCAGGTCAGTCACTGCATTTATTTCTGTTGGCTATACTGCTTCAGCTCATGAAAAAATAATCTCCACTCCCTTCACCATAAGCAGCCTCTCCCTTCAGCTAACAATATCATATCACCAGGAAAGAAGCAGAAAAAGTGAAAATTCTGAATTTTCATGCCTCAGGAATTTCCAATATTTAAAAAAAAAATTAAAAATATATATATATAAATAGTCAGATAGACAGATAAATAGACAGACAGATAGATGATGGCTTTTTACCTTGATTTGGGATAAACAGCTAAGATCTCAGAACATTTTCCAGAACAAAATACTTGATTCATTTTCCAGAACAAAATACTTGATTCCATTTTTTATCAAAGTAACATGTTGTAAACCATGGAATAAACGCACAAACCAAACATATTTCAGTTGCTCCCCACAGAAGTTGCCATGAGTCAGATAGAGACTCCTTCCATTGTTAAGAATGTGACTTTATGCCAGCCCTAACAGGACCACGTACACATCTAAACAACCTTAAAAACCCAGAACAGCTCTGCTGTGTGAGCTGGGACGTTCCTCCACAAAAGCGACCTGGGGGAAGCAGAAGAGATAAGAATGGGAGATAGAGCCAGCTACAATAAAACTCGCATTGATGCTCCTCTGCATGAAGTGAATTGTATAAATGTCTGATAGTCATATATGGGTTTTTTCAGCCTCAGACATTAAGCATTGAAGCCCTGTGAAGACGTAAATGACGTGATAGAAGTTCTATGGCATTCCCAGTCCAGCTCCTATTTCTGTTGAGCATCCTCCAAGGGGCTAGGACATTTTAAACTGTACACCAGCCAAAACATTCTCACTTGTAAAACCAGCCAAAGATCAAGTATGTTCTCCTTTCTTTTACACAGCTTTCTGGTACAGCCTCAGTAATTCCACCTTTCACTCTTTTCATGGGTTCAGACCCTCTATCCCAGCCAGACTTTCGTTTTGAAGAAATTGTCATAATTCCACTGACCATACCTGCACAGGATTTACTTCACAGAAGGAATACTTCTGAGATGCTGATCAAATGTTATCAGGCCAGGGGAAACATTAAATGCCTAATGTAGTTATTCCGATACTTCAATCTCTTGCTCTGCATAGTTTGGGTAGCCCTTCAGCTCAATTGCAAGACCCAGCCTTCAACAGAGATTTTTCAAGGGAGGGCAGAATATTTACAAAGATATTTTTGCTTCTGCTCAATTAGGCATAAAGGCTGACATATATGAACCATTAGCACTGTTTCTTAAAAAAAAATAATTGCCATAAGTGATATGCATCTGCTACTGATCACTAAGTGATCCACTAGAAGCTACTTGTGGTGAACTCAAGCACAATGACATAATAGATTCACAGAGATATGGGATAATCATGCTTTGCCATTACTTGGGAGTACAGTGTCCAAATGGGTGAGCTAGTAGAAAGAAATCGCTAGATCCTGATAGGAACATCCTGTAAAAGGACAACTGCATTTCCAGCAGATTTCCACCTTTTTTTTAATCTCTGTCAAACCTGCTAACTGCTTTACTGAGGCAACAGAGAACGTAAGCAAAATGAGACAAATATTCAGGCACAAGGAAATGCACCAGGTAGGTAGAAATAAAGGACAAAGCCACCCAGTTCTGCCATGTAACTAGTCTGACTTCTGTTCTTCGCACAATTAATGAGCTCTAACACCGAGAAACTAGCCTCCTAAGAGACAGCCAAAGCATGCACTAGCTGTAGCAAGGCCTCTTGCTTCCTTTCATTCACAGTTCACTCCTTCATGCCTATGCTAAAACAACCTACTTCTCCCCGTGGTTTCTGTTGATTTCTGTCAGCTCTTGGCCTGCTCTGGCATCCCAGCTCATCAGGTACATCCCATGCTCCTGTCCCAGTCACCCATGGGGTCTGTCTGAAAGACCTGACAAAGAGGGAGAGCCAAACTGGTTGCTACAGTGTGGCTGATTTGTATTCAGAGCACAACTGGGGGACAGACCCCAGCCTCCAGCCACAGCTTTAGGATATAAAGCTGGGCCAATGCAGGAGAGAGAAGCTGCCTGCTTATTGTTTCCAGAAGACATAAAACATGATTCCCAATGTATGCTCCCACTAAAGAGGAGCAGGGGCGGGGGGGGGGGGGGGGGGAGGGAATTAATAGCCATTGAGCATATCGTGTACTAGATTAATGGGTTAAATAAGTAACCAAAAAAAAAAAAGCATGCAGAGCAAACAGTGGAGGCTTATTACATTAGTTGCATAAGAAAAAGGGAGCAGGCGATGGGCCTTGAGGGCCCCCAGAGCAATTAAGCCTCCTCGCTGTTTTCGGATAGGCAGGGCTGGCCACGGCTGTGACTTGTGTGCAAGCCCGCGGACATGGCAAGCTCCTCTCCGGAAGCGGCTTGCTGCTGCTGCTGCCGCTGCTCTGACTCCGAGGCATCGCACGCGAAAGCTGTCAGCACAAGAGCCAGTTGTTTGAAAGCAGGAGCTGGTGCTGGTGGAGGGGGCGGGTATGGCAGTGGCTGGGCCACGTAGTGCACAAACAGGTGCCCACAGGCTGGGGGAACCCCCAAGAGAGTGAGGGGGGGATGTCAGTTGCGGGAAACAGAGTGCCTGGCATTGCACATGGCTAAAGAGTAGAAGAGAACACCATTTCTTTAAACTCATCTTGCATTCAGCCAGCTGCATATAAATTTCCCTCTATCTCATCAAGCTCTCACTGTTTGGCCTCCTCTGACTGATATTGGCTCATCATACTTAATCTAGGGTGAAATTTCCTCGTCTGAGCTAAATTACTCGCAGCCATCAAGGGAAACGATATTTATTTTTCGTGGGGCTAATGACCTGTCCCCCGGACCCACCCACTGATGGTTATTTACTAGGGCCCAGATGCTTGGGCTCAAAATGAGTGCTAATGTCAGCGGGGGCCATTTCTCATTCAGGTCTCTGATTGAATTGGAGCGATCCCATTGACATTGACTCTGTGACTTTTAAGGCCATTACCCTCAGCAAGAGATGAACCTCTCATCATTGCTCCAACACTGACAGCTGATTAGCGACAAATTACAAGTGGGAAGAACCTAAGACTTTCTTGGGTGAGGGAGGGGCAGGGGGAGGAAGAAGAGGAGGGATTCGGAGGAGGTAAGGAGAAAGCACAGAGTCGGGGAAGGTGGAGTGAGTAGAACAGAAGAAGGAAAGAGTGGGAGGGGAAAGCAATACCCTGAAGCTGATGTAGCCTGTTGGCATTGGTACTGCTCTACAGGCTTTCACCAAACACAGAACAGGGCCCAAAGCCAAAGGTTGGAGGGAGCGGTGAAGACACATACCAATGGCAGGGAGCTTGAATCAGAGCAGGGCTGGAAGGAAGAACCTCCACTTCGAGTCAGTGGGTGAAGAACGGACAGCAGGGCCAAACCACAGCTGGGCGGTCAAAGTGCCATCCGGGGCGGCCAGGCAGACAGCTTGGCAGCTGTGTGCTGGCTCTCTCAGGAATCGCTCGTCCTGAGAAGACAGAAAAATCTCCAGGAAAGCAAAAAGCTGCTGCTGTGAACTGGCAGGTGTTGAGTACAGCTCTGCCACCAGCTCTCACTGTGCACCCTCCGTCAGTCCCCTCACCTCACTGCCTCTGTTTCCCTACTAGGAGGCTGGGTGATCAGGAGTGACACTGATGCAGACAGCATCTCCTCATGGCCATCAGTCACCACTGGCTGACACACAGAACACTTGCTAAGCTGAGCCAAAAGCTGCCTGACAACCCTGCTACACATTTCAGTCACAACCCTTGCGTTTTCAGTGTTCTTAGTTAATAGACAAGTAACAAACATAACCAAAGGCACTGTCATCATGACATTTCACCAAGCACAGCGGTACCCGAGTTTCTCTTTTCACCACTACTATATTACTTAAGGATAAAGCTTTGAATGACTCTGAGGCACAATCAGTTTTGTTTCTGACCACAGAAATGTAGCCACTTGTGCTGTCAAACATGGGAGCCAGACAGTAACATGCACCAGCTTTCTGGACCAGCTCCTGCAAGAGACTGAAGAGTGGGTGTTATTTTAAAGCTGCCACAGAAAAATTTCATACCTTAAAGAAAATGCTACCTGCTGTGGATACAGTTCTTCTTATCTGGATGATTTGTGAGGTGGACTATGCTCCCTGAAGTAAAAGGGAATATTTTTAGTGACACAATTAATATAAATAGAGCCATCCTGAAAGGCATTACAAGGAGGCTTGTTGCTCTGCAGTCCTGCATAAGCAAGCTCAGAGACTCTTTACAGCTCACAAAACACCAGGCCCATTTAAAAGAAAAAGTGGCATGAAATACAAATGGAGAAAATGCTTGCAAGGCTGAACTGCTGCGGTCACAACCGCCCTCCTCTGAAATAAAAACTGGCTTTGGATACTTGGGCAAACAAATGCAGTATGCCTAAGTACAGTCTCGGCATGCCATGTAGGCACCTGAGCTGTGATTTCTGTTAGTCAGGACCTAAAAATCCAAATGGAACTTCAACAGCACTCATGGGTGATTGAATCTCAACCCCCTCTGAAGAAAAGTTGTTCTGAGGAAACCCGAGCCTGTGGCCAAACCTCCTCTTGCTGCTTCTTTACAGCTGCATTTGACAAGTGTCTGCCCACTATTTCTGAGGAAAACCAGCAAAAGCAGCTCCACTTCTCTCCCCTCTCCCACCCTTCCACCTTCCTCTCCACATCATTTCTTTTATGATCTCAGGAGTTCACTAGGAAAGATATCACATATTCAGACACCCTAAAAGCCTCTCGGGGACTTGGCAACAATGAATGTATTGGACTAGCTGTACAACTCACTGTGTTTTATGGCCTGCTTAGAAAAACTGTGATCTCATTTATGCTGATGTAAGTCTAGAGCTAATCCATTCAAGTAGATTTAGACACCCCACTACAGAGCTGATGAGTCTGCTATGAGGTCTGGCTATAGTTTTCAAGCTGACACCTACTTTGATGCAGCAACTAACTTAACAACCTTAGACAGCGCTCTTGTCATGTTACAAGCCTTGTCCCACCTTCTCTCCTGCCCATTTAACACTCGATGGGTTCCACAGGACTCAATGCAGGTTGTCTTTTTTCACCTGAGCATAAGCCGTTATATGCATACCAGCATGAAAGACGTACTAAGGGATGAATGTCCATCCTCTTGCCAGTCCAGGTCTGATCCTCATGGGAAGTTCCCTGGAGCACTGCCCAGGTTTTAAAAGATCCTGGTAGCAGAATTTCCACCTGAGAGACCGCTCCATGAGCTCATCACCCTTACTGAGGTTCTCCTCATATAGGGAGCTTGTACTCTAGCAGCTAACTTTCTATTACTCAATTCCTATCTACCCATACTAGCCCATCAGTGTGCAGGAAAGCGACCTGCCCCTTCAGCACTGTCAAACCTGTTTTGAGAGAAAGCACTGCCAAACCACCACCTCCCAGCACTGCACACCTGTGTAAGGTTCTTCCCTCTCCTGGAGCAGGACAGCATGTACCTGGAACACTCACTAGAAATAAAAATTTTCTGCGGAAAACAGACTGGGTTTAATGAGCTGTTTCTGAAGTGAAAGCAAAAAAAGATTAACTGGTATCCAATAGGTCAGAATATTCAACTGATCTGGGGTTACATCTTCCATCTTCAGACAGTCTCTCTCCAAGAATGGGACAGAAACAGTATCTTTTCTCCTCAGAATTAATTTCACCAACGAATGCAGGGTTGGGGAGGCTTTGTCATCTTTTAGAACAGAAAAGAAATCCTAGTAATTGAAGCAAATCTAGCTGTCACTTGGCCAAGCAAAACACAATCCATTCACTAACTGCAGCATCACAACACTTGGTAATCAAACTATATCTCAGAGCATACAAATATTGTAAAAGATCTTGCATCATCCCTTAAAAAACCAAACACAAATAATAAGGAAAAGAAGAGATTTCTTGCAACACGTTCTGAAAAAGCAAAATTAAGCTTGCTAGTCTTAGGAGGCTTGAGCTAAGCTGACAGGTAAGAGCAGCTCCGATTTCCGGCTGCTGAGCAGCAGCGGGAAAGAAAAGCTGAGAGTGCTGGAGTGCCTGTGCAAGCTGCACAGTTGCTGGGGTGGGCCTGTAAGACCACACATCCAAACAGGCTAATGTTCCCCTCACCAGCCTGATTGGTCAATTTCGATGACATATTTTGGGCATCTCTGCTTACTCAGTGACTGCAACTTGTACACCGTCCACAAATCCCCATCTGCATCTACAGATGGCCCACTTTTTTTTTTTTCTTCCTTTCTCCATTGTGTTTAACAGCTCTTCGAGGTTGCAGAAAAGAGAGGCAGAGATGCGTGTTTGCTGTATTCTGCTACAGAAGCCAGGTAGACATTAAATTCAACAACAGTAAGGAAAACCCAAATTCCAAATCTGCAATACTGTCCACTCTGTGCTGTCAAAAACCTGTTTCTCCAGTTCAAGCTTGCACACAAAGCACAACCTAACAGCAGCATTTAAACACTGCCGTACATCTGTTGTAGGACAAACCAAAAAAAAATCCTGCAGAGTTTTTAACTCTATGATCTTTATTTTAACTTTACTGTTTAATATACTTTATCCCAGACTTTGTAAAATATTTTCTTTCTCTGCACCTTATGAGGAATGGTAAGATTTACCCAAACCTGGGAATACTTTACAAAGCCTGGAAGATCTGGTGAAATGCCACAAGGAAATCGAGCTCCAGTTTTATCTGTGCTGCAAAATTTCTACCTGTCTTTTCACATTTCCCCATTCCTAACTCTCTGTTTTCTTCTTCACTATTAAATAGTGACACACAGAAGATGGAAAAGACCTGTTTCACCACTCATGCAGTTTCATTTTGCTTAAGCTCTAGTGAAAATGGACCAAAAGCAGGGGAAACAAGTTAAATAGAGAAGATAAAAGAAACCTTTTCTGCATACATATATACTCACACATCAACTGCTTCTTACAAACTGCTGCTTCTGAAAGGAGGAGTTAATTTACCTGTATGTTAGCATTTAATGCTGGTCTGTTAGTGCTGTCAACCACACTATTCTCAAGACCAAGGGCTTTTACCTAGAAATTTATTTGCTGCTATTTTTCATTGTTATTATTACAGTTAACTGCAAAGAAAACAAATGATTCAGAGCCTAACCATGCTCCAGTTCTGTGAAGAAATAGACATTTTAACAGAGGCAAAGGAAAGTCTTGTCCTCCCTCAATTTTCAGTGGGGCTCCTGTATTAGCTTTACACAGGGGGGAGCCTGTGTAAAGCCAAGCATGTGAGCAGGCATACAGAGGACCATGACCTCTGAACTTGTTAGGATTTTTCTACAATGCCTGGGACTGCAGCACCTAAATGCTTCAGCATCAGGGAAGTAGCACCAGGCAGGACACAAATAATTTTTTTTTCTTTACAAACTAATTCCACATCCTGTGTCTCTGCTCAGAGGCACCGAGCCCTGTGAAGAGTCACGCTTCAGGAGAGAAGTACCCCCTGCAGTCCTGACCCCACCTAGCCATCGCGGGGACACCTTTTGTAAGACCACATGAGTGATGCACACTACCCCATCACTTTTCAGCTTAGCAGGTAAGGCTATGCCACGTATTTTGTTTCCCAGCAGTTTCAGCAATGCATTTTCCAGGACCAGCCCTGCCTTGCTATACGCTTACTCCTCTTTCACTCCGGAGCAGGCTGAATTTGCAATGATCTCCATGCATACTTCTTATTGCAGGGTGCCACCATCACTACTGAGCTACATTTTTCAAGTGGCTTTCATGTACTGCATTACTTTAAACTACAAATATATCTTTTCCTTCATCTTTTGTGTGTGTGTGTGTGTATACTGGGAAGCCCTGCAGTTGTAGATGCCTACCTTGAGCACCCTTAGTGAGATTTAATTTACATTAGTCCAACTCTGAAAACACATTTCATGTGATATTTTGCCAGCTGGGCCCAAAACTATTAGTACATTTTTAAAATGCAGACCATTTTGTTTTTAATCACACACTTCTATTTTGAGTTGGGTGCACTGTAATCCATGGAGTTCTGTAATTTTCCACTTCATTTATTTTGGATTTAATGAGCTAGTAATAATGTATATTTCCAGCTGAAATGGCTGTCTGAAATGTGGAGCAGAAAGTCACAAAAGTGAAGAACTTGGGGAGGGAACATTGCTGCCTGAAGTTTTATGGAAATAAAATTAAGCAACATTAAGACATGGAAGATTCAAAAGAAATCTGCCAGATATCAGAGTGAAAGCCGTGCTTAAGTGTTTAAGTACTAATTGCTATGCTAGGCTGGACCATTGAAGAAGTCTTGATGTACCTCAGTACAGCATCAATTACAGCTATGATTTCTAATAGCAGAGGGGAAATCCCCTCTTCATTAAAGCCTTTGGCCCAACTCCCATTGAAATCAGCCCAGGAAGACTCGGATGACGAGTCTCCAAAGTTAGGCTCCTATCTTTCACTGGGGCAGCTAGGCAAGGGGGTTGGTTTTTGAAAGCTCTGAGCAACCAGCAGCTCTGATAAACACTTGAAAATTAGGCCACTTAATTAGACGTAAAAATATGGGGTACCATTTTATACCTTAAAGTGTACTTTTTCATGGCTTGAAGATACAAACTGCTTTTCCTCTGCTCTAGGAAAGCAGCTATTTGATTGTAAGCAAAAACAACCAGAAGTTTCACATGTTAAATGCATGTTTATGTCTAGTGTGTGTTCTTCTGCTCCCTCTGGGCATGTACAATTGACAGTATCATGTCATTATACCACTGAAATCCTTTTTGGCTTGCCAAAGATGGCAAGGATTAGATAGCTACAAAGTAGCTTTGCTTCATGTGAAAATACATGGGGTTTTCATCTTGTTTAATTTTAAAATAACCAAAGTTGCAACTTCTTGTATAGCACCTTCTTAAATACTATAATAGGTACAAAATCAACTCAGCGCTCTATTCTTCATCAGTCCCACTGAGTGCCAGAAAAGAGGGAGTATTTACAGCAGCTATGTTAGACAACCACGTTCACTGATAGCACACACAAGCCAAATTTTGTTTTTCAGCATGGCTACTCCAGCAAGGATCTACCCTGGTCGGTTCTGTGTCATGTAGATCTCAAGAGGAAACTTGGCAAAAACCCCAGTCTCTCTCTTTAATAGTGAAACTGCTTTTAAAGATGATGTTTAAAATATTAGTTTAAATGCTACATTCACAGTCCTGCTCTGCAAACTGTAAACAAAAGCTGATTAGCCAAAGACATTTTCTCCTGTAATTAGATTCACTCCTCAGTTTAAAAAAAAAAAAAAAAAAAATCAAACCAAAAAAAAACTTCATAATGAAAAAAAGTCATGTCATGTATTTTCACTGCTCTACACAGAGTGCTATGAATAATGTGGCTGTGCTAATTGGTACCCATTAGGGTACTGAATCAGAATTCCAATGCCCCAAACAGACTGCCTTTTCCTGATAATTATAATGCTAGGAAGCGACCCTCCAACAATTTTGAGGCTAATCACAGAGAATCCTGTATATAGTGTAAGGTTGCATTATTCAAAAAGGTAATGAAATTCCAGGAAACATCAGATGCAGCAGGTACATGAAGATAATTTTGTTTTTATAACCAATTTCAGTCAGATAAATACTAGAATCCTTTCCAATTTTCCCCCCATGAAACTAAAGTGTCACTGAGATTTACAGCCCCCTCAAGTTCTCTTTTCAGAGGAACATTCATTTACATAAACAGATAATCCCAGATAAAAATTTCCATTAGACAAAGGTGAAATGGATCAATTTTCTCTGCCAAGACAAATCTTAAATCTTGAACAGATAGGGTCATTATTACACCAGGCCCATTTCAGAAATAATGTATTAAAAAAAAAAATCAGCCGATAGCAGCCATTTCCAGCTTTCCAATTATCTTTAAGAAAAGCTTATTCTGTGGACAATAAAGCACATTACTGCACAATATGATACAGTCCATAAAGATCACAATGTTTTATGAAAGGTTAAAGAAAGCTCAGCACATTTAGGGGAATGTCATAACCCACAAAGTCTTTCAAGACTTAACTGAATCCATGCGCAGGCTGTGCAAATATTGTGCTACGGTTTGCAGTGCTCCCCTCCTGGTATCTAAACAGTGCACTAAGAAGCATATGCCACCCTGGTTTCACCCTGGAAATCGGGTATTCGCATGCCATAAAACGGAAGGTAAAGGAGGCGCTTGCACAGCTCTTCTTCCTCCAGGGAGGAAGTGAACTCACCCATCCCTACTTTATATGCTAGGGAGGAAGAGACAGTTGCTTATGAATACTTACCGAACCACAGGGTCCCTCTGCCCTTGTCTTCAAGATCGAATGGCTCTCCTCAACCCACAGGGATGTCTGACCACACAAAGAAACATGCGAGGAGGTCACTGTCCCTCTTGCCCAGCACATTGCCCCTTCCCTCTCCACCTCCACCCCGAAGCCAGTTTCGGCATTAACGCAGCAGAAGCAAAAGCCCAGCCTCTCCTCCCCATCACTGCCTGCTCGCTCCCCACCACTGGCATCCCGTGCTCCCCACCAGCCACTCTAGCCCGAGCCCTCTGCAACGCCAGAGCAGAGCAACCAGCTCTTCAGCTCTTCCCCTGGCACAAAGCTCCAGAGGGGGAACAGAGCGAGGCCCAGCAGCCGGGGCAGGAATACCCTCCTGTGGCAGAGAGGCCACACAAGTTTGTCAGGCCCCTGGGAATGGACTTTATGAGGGGTGACAGCAGCAAGGAGAAAGTGCTAGAAATCACTGCCCAATAGACACAGCCATCAAAGCAAAACCAAGCAGCAACTTCCCTGACTCATTTTTTCATCTAAAAGGAATCAGATTTATTTGCCATTTAACTAACTGTTCCTTACAGACATTGCCTGAGGAACAAGGAGAGGAATGATATGGGACTGAGTGAAACCTGGCTAGAAATAAGATCCCATCATAAAAGATAACCTGTATGAAGGCTTTATGCTGGTCAGTGGCAAATCCAATCCTATAGAGTGCTAACCCTTCTCATGACTTAAGGTGATAAGGCTGCATGAATCCCTGGGAGAGCTCTAAAGACCACAGTGCTATAGTTCTGTGGATGTGCCGCCACTAGCTCTGAAATACAAGAAACGGGAATTACCTGAAAAACAACGTGAAACCAACAGGCGCATCCAAACACATTTTTCCAAAGTCTTCCCCTGTACCACAGTGTAAGGCAAAGTTAACTTCATTCCTTTATTAAGGGCAGCATAAGAACATTGGGTGAACTGAAGAGTCTTCTCCTGAGTGGGGACCCAATTCAGTGACTTGTTCTCTCCCATCTTTTAATGGGGTTGTCTTCATGCTCTTGTGGTTAGTCTCTTGGACTGAAAGCCCAGTGACACAGAGGCTGCTGTTTGCTATTCGCCCTCACAGCAGCTAGCACTCAGGATGCCTGGTTTCTTTTCTGTCTGGTCATCACCACAGTAGAAAATGCCAAAACTAGGGAGTAACAGCAACTCATTCACCTTTGGAAGGGAGGCCACCACCCATCTAAATACAGTAAAGATGTGAATCTGCACAAGAAAATGTCAAACTTCTCTTCAATGCTCTTCTGGTTTAGCTTCTTTCAGAATTTTTTTGAGACATTGACCTAAAGGTCAGTTTCTTCACATGAGCATGATCATGTCAAGCAACTGCTATAACAGAGACTGGTCATGGTGTTCCCTCTGGGACCCCATTCCCCAAAGCTGTTATTCAGTGCTTGTTTATTTGAACCCCTCAGATAGAAAGTGACGTGTTGTGAGAAGTTGCCCCATTCATCAGGGGAAATATGGAGCAGTATGAGTCTTCAGAACAGCTAACTTGTTCTGTAAAAACTGATAAAGAGCAAACATTTGTACTTGTGAAAATAAGATCTCTTTACTCAGTCTAGGTATGTACAGAGACATACAATGTCTGGGTGTAAAACAGAGACATACCAAATCTGAAAAGAAAAATCTAACTGTCTGGAATACGTAAAACAAATCACTGTGTGACCAGTAATGAAAAGTTTCTTCCTGCATTGCCAGAAATGCAAGTACCTTTTACTGACACCAGAAGAAAAACCTGACATTATGCAACTACACTATTATACTGTACAATATAGCTATATATACAATATAGCTATATATCCAGTTCATTAGTTAGCGGACAGCACTGATGTTGAACGAAACTATGAACGCTATAAAAGATTAACACTGCTGTGAAATTAATTCTGGCCAGATTTTTCAAACAACACTTGTGCTTCTCTTCCTGTCCTATAGAAACCACTGCACAGAACTCATTGCAGAGGAGGGACTTGGGTTGCCCAAAGAGGGCTCACTGGATCATCTTCAACTCGAGATTTGGTCCCACGTGCTTCTAAATAAAACAAGATAACTGTTGTAACACTGCCAAAAAAACTCAAGCATGCTTTTCCTATGAAACAATATAACTGTGGTAGACCAAGCTGCAGTCTGATCTGCCTCATTGTGCAACATTTCAGCTGAATTTTGATTGGTTGAAGATGTAGAAATCACATGAAAAGAAAAATAATTTTGATTTTCAAAAGTGTCAGGCAACGTGATTAAAGCTGTCAGGTGCAAATATCAGCATGGCTGGAATAAACAGATACTTGCAGTTCACTAGAAGACAGTACATGCCTGTCTTCATAATTTTAGAAAACTGCTTTCATTTTGAGCCAAGAAAATCTTCCAAGCAGAGCCATACTTCCTTTAACTGTTATCAGAAACTTTTTAAATGTGTGGAAATACTTACTATTGCAATCGCTGGCGTATCAGTCATAACATCTAATGATGTGGAGATTGTTGCCTTATAAAATTCACAGCTGGGTAGCTACATGGCTCAAGGCTAAAACCTATTTTAAAATCCAGTGTTTTAGGAGGCAGGATGTTTATTAAAACATTTTTCCCATTAAAAATATATGACATATCATCGGTCATTCCATGTGATGCAGTGCCAGCCCTTTTTTAGGCAGTCCACTTGGGATGACTGCTAAAAACTTGGCAAGCCTGTTTGATAAGTCCACATCCTAATAATTTACTAGTCCATCCAAAAAAAAAAAAAAAAAAAAAAATCAACCAAAAAAAAACCCCCAAGAGAAACAAGAGAGAAGGAAAAACAAAAGCATTCCAGCAGCCTGAAAGAAACTCACCAGTGCCCCTCACGCAGCATCCCCAGAAACTTGCTCTCACATACAGCCACAGTTGGTCTTTTCACTCTGACAGTCAGAGATTGACGTTCAAAAAGGAGATAATTGCTTGATCTCCTTGTGTCAGAAGTTACATTAAAATAATAATGAGGCTGCAGGGGGGGGGTTGGGGGGGGGGTTGGGGGGGTAATTTTTTTTTTTTGGAAATGTGGTGGAGAGAGAAATGCTAATAAATATTCTTTCAGCAATTCCACAGGTATTTGGCATCTGCTTCCATGAGCTGATGCATGTCTTAACTTGGAGAACACAACAATGAATGCTATGAGGCTAAACAAAAAAAAAATCAAAATCCCTGTCTCTTCTACCATTCACCCATCTGCATTGACAGCCTTTGGTATTTCACAGGAAGAATTCCAGTTTTCATGGGTGAAGCTCTGTCTTTCAAACAAGTACTCCCACTGAAGTCCGCAGGATTACCAAGGGAATAACTGACCACTAAGGTGAGCGACCGACTTTACCATCTGATCCTACCCTAGAAACAGCTAGTATGTCTGCAACCATTTGAGAAAATTATCTGAAAAACTCTGACATAAAGTTAAGATGGCTTGGATACAGAGAAATGGATACGCAGTCTGAGCCATCTATTCTCCCAGGTTATTTGCTGCTCCTGCTGCAACTCCCTCTCACTCTGGAATGAGCTGAGAAACACCGCAGCCATTCACAGCTGCGTGCAGGCAATGTTTCAGTCGGGCTTTTCCCTCATGCAGCAGCACGGCCAACAAGGCCAGGCAGAAACTAAGAGGTCTCACTCCCAGGACCACTGACACGGCTTCTGGATACCAAAGGGCAGCTCAGGGGTGTGAGAATGAGTGCAGACTGGACTACCTGAATACAAGCAGGATGGCGGGTCCCCAGATCAGAGGTGGCAGCCGTTTTGTGTTTGGTCTTTGCCCTGTCATGCCTAGCCAGACTACTCACTGTTGGTAGAGTTATCCGCTCCTCCTACTTGATACGCACAAGCAGAGAACAGACAGAACTAACTCAACAGCTGTTAAAATGGCTTTCCTACTGCAGCAGAGGTTTCCTCTGGGAAGTCCAACACAAATATGTCCAGGCGACCCAAGAAAGCACAGCCCATCCAGTAGGTCTTTGGTTTTAAAAGACCCCAGCTGAACCTCTGTTTTGGACGAACTCTTCAGGAAAAAGAACACATTTTATACTCGAAAAAAAAGGTCACCATTGCTAACAACCAGGAAAATAACCCTGACCTCATTGCGCATCCCCTTGTATGACAAAGCATGGATACTGTTATTTGTACTTATACTGTACAAATGTTCCCAAAATGTCAGCCTTTCCTAATGATACTAAAGTGATTGAAAATTAAAGTGCAGTTCTGGGCAGGGAAGCGACTCTATTAAAAAGAGAGAGACAGAGAGAGAGACACTGGCCATTGCCCATAGCTGTTCCTAGCTGTCTTCCAAGTTCTATATATTAACTAAGCTTATGTACAAAAGCCATTTTTTTAACTACTGTCAGCACTGCAGAGTCAATACAGCAGCAATAGAGCAAGCTGTTCTGCCTCATGCCTCATCAACATTTCTCACACTCTGTATCAAAGCATGAACATTAGCAAATTCAGCTGCCCTTCAAACTTCCAGTGCCAGTCAGGAGAAAAAGCATCTGTGGCTGTTCAACTCCTTGCAAGGCTGCCGAAAAAATTCCTGGCTTGCCAGAAATACCCATAATAGCCAAGCCGATTGTTCTCTATGACAAGTGGCTGTAGTACAAGCAAGAGAGCTGTTGAGCTCTGCTCACTTCCTATCACGCCGCAATATCCATGCTGCACTCCAATTACCACTCAAAATCCCTCCCTGGCAGCACAGATCAGCGGGTTAGCTGTAAGCTTTCATAACTCCCTCACATCATTCAGCATGTCTACGAGAATCAGAAGATGTTAGAAGGGGAAGAGGCACACTTCAAATGTTTGTAAGATCACTTCCTAGTGACACAGCAGAAGCTGACAAAATAGTAGCTCTAGTGGTATGTAAAAAGCTTTCAATCCACCAGTCACTCGGAAGGCAGGAATACTGTCAGAAGGCATCCATCAGTTTTGCAGACTGTAGGAAAACATGAAACAGAATAAAGATGGGCTTTGGGCAAGAGTAACAGAACTCTAACTCCTTATGGTTTAATGTGGACAGCATGAATAGGGAGTTAAACCACCATCTCATTTTAGCCCAGTGCGGCATCGCAAGAAGAGACTGCATTATCTTTATTCCAAGGTTATGGAAAAAGGAGCAGAAGCATAACAGAATTCTCAGGGTTGGTCAAATTCAAGAGCTCTGCAGCTGCTTTTGGGATACGCTGATGAGTCTTGTATGTCCCACAAGATACGGTATGAAGCATGGTTTGTGAACCAAAGGACATGGCAAGGAAGATGCAACTGGAGAACAACAGAGAAAAATTCTAACAAATGCTTCTAAGATTGTGAAACGATCTTGTATGGACCTTGCTTAATGTTTGATAACTAAAAAAAATTAATGAATACATTAGCTTAAATATGTGGAATTAACTGATAAAACAGTCAAATAAATAAAAAAGGGATGATTAGGCAGGAAAGAAGGCTACCAACCCTGTTCCGTCTCTTCTCCACAGAGGATTTTTAGTCCAAGTAATTGCTGAAAAGGATTCTAGAGCTCCCAGTCTCACATTGAGATGGGACTGAGGCATCTACCAGCATAAAAAGTAGACAAATAAAAGACATTACAAAATAATATATTAAAAACAGTTGCAGGATTTTGCTAGTTATACTGTACTTCATTCTTCACTGACTTCCCAGTGCTTCCTAATACACTGTCTCCGGCACACATCTTTGCACTTAAAGGTCTCAATGAGGCTAGACAGACAAGGATGAGAGAGGGAAGGTGAACTGTATGTCTTCAGAAGATCATGGGATTCTAATTTTAGTAATCAAGATAACTGAGGAAAACCTAAAATCTCCTAAGACAAACTAACTTGCAAGGGGAAAAACCCAATCCTCGCAGATAGGCAACAATATCCACAGTGCAGTCAGCAAAACGAGACAATGGTTTCCTCCCCATTTCCCAGATCTTTCCATCCCAAAGCATTTTTGGAGGCAAGGCAAACCTTTATTTTGACATCTCCAGTTCTCAAACTATATCACTGCTACTTAGCAGAGATTTTGGCATTTTGCAACACAGTCGGAAAAAAAAAAAATCATGATTTGCATGCACTCATCTTGGCAGATGAAGAAAAAACAAGACAAAAGTAAGTGCAGCGAGATGATCCCAAATGGCAAGTACTCAGGACTCGTTTGGGATTAAAGCAGCACTTCACAGATCAAATTTAAGAGCACATTAAAAGTTTGGAAGGGATTTTGGAAAAGGTCAAATCGACTTAGGCATACAAATCCTCATCAGGACAAAATGAGAACATGTGTCTCCTGTCACATTTACAATAACATTTAAATACCTATAGAGGTCAGTCAGCAACAGTATGGATTTACAACAAAAGTGTTGGAAAGGCCACCTAATCCCCCCGATACCAGGGAAACATTGCAAGTCTCTGCACATCCCAAAACATGCTTAAACATCACTGAAAATCCAGCCTCTTTCATGCACTACAGAGAAGCTACTCAAGAAATTACAATTGTGTAAACCACAACTGTAGGACTACTTTACAGAAAGGCTATTTTGACTTTTAACAATGTCTTAGAAACATGATCCCCTTTTGGGAAATCTGATGTCAGACTTTGACCAGGTGAGGGGAGACTCAGACTTTCCCAGGAATGGTCTGATTCTTACTTTAGCAAAGTCAGAAACCTACACGGTTGTCCAAGAGTGAAATTACCGTATCGACCAAAGCTGTCCACAATTCCTGGAGTTTCACCCTCATTGTAAATAAATCAACTAAACTCACCACAACTAGAAAAACAAAACCTCTGTGGTCAAAATAGTTTGTCTCAAAATGCCTTCTGTCATGGCATGAATTCCAGCTGTGATAAAATTTTATAGACAAGCTGGAGTTAGAGGGACCTTCAAATATGAAAAAAAAACCCCAACCAAACCCTATGTTCCTAAAATTCAGGACTCCACACAAAGGAGTTCATTTTTTTCCCTACCAATTTCACTGGGAGCAGGATGTTGTGCTAGGAAACACCATCCCACATGATTAAGAAGCTTTCAAACAGTTTCTTTCTTTCGCTGAAAATTCCCTAATTTCTTAAAAAAATTCCTTTGTTGTCCCCTCACCACTTTCACCTTCAGAATATCTCCAGAAAAAAAGCCATTTGTCAATTAATTCCAGTTCTTTAGGTTCCGGACTCTATTATGCTGCACAATTGTTCATGTGCGTCTGCTTTAATACAGAGGGAAAAGATGCTGCTGAATTGGAAAAAAAAAACAGTAGGCTGGGTAGAAGAGGTGCCTTCTTCCATTGTGTGCACAGTGCATTTTTGCTGACTGTAAGCTCTCACATGGCAGGAAAAAGCCCAAATGCCATCCTTGCTCTTGCTATTGGCAGCTGTTCTCTTATCACCAAAGAGAATTTATCGCACCACTGACAGATGCTGAGATTCAGAAGCTGGAGCTGAAAGCCAAAGGGATTGAATCAGAAAACAAAAACGCCAAAAAAGAGGAAAAAAAAAGGAAGAGCCCTACCAAAACAAGTCACTTCACTGCACACATCGCACATGCATCTCTCCATGGGGAGAGGAAAGAGAGCCTGAACCCCCACGACAGATGTCAGACGGTTTTGTTTTGGGCACTCCTGGAAGCCGCTCAGGCTCTATACCGAGGAGCACACTACAGGAAACCACAGAGAACTTCACTACAAAAATCCTAGCAGGGACAGGGCGAGGAAGAAAGATGTATCTTCAGGGAAGAGGACACTGAAATACAGCTTTCTTAGTATTAAGGTCACTCTAATCATCAAACACAAGGTACTTGTGTTCCTAATGCTCTCTCATGAAGCGAGTTGGTGGATTGGGGGTGTCCCAGGATTTCTACTCTTACACACACACACTCTTCCAAAGACTCTGGGACTTCCACAAAACTATGAACCTTATTTGCTTATATGGAACTCCACCATATATCAACGTCCAGTAGTTAATTTCTCAGATGCTCTGGCTACTTCCAAGAAAGGATGAGACAGGTTCTATCTGTTTTACATGACAAGGGACTTTAAATATCTCTATGTCTTGATGTAACTCTCAGTAAACATGTAGAGTATACACGGCCCTTTGCAAGCTTTCTTTGTAGGTTGATACAGAACCAAAAGTGCTTTATGCACATAAATAAATACATGGTCTCTGTGGTCATAAACCAATGCCTATATTTTATTCACAGGCTTTGCATTGAAACGTACTCCTGAACACGGTATTCTGAAATATAACTCCTTTTTCCCATCCCCAGGGAAAACACAATTGTTTTTAATCACAGGCAAAGACAATCTGAGCTATACACCGGCACAGCTGTAAGCACAATGTGACGGAAGACACGCCACGCCATACTTTTGACCAACATTCTCAAATGTATTTTCTCAACTAAGGTCAGATTGATAACAGATGTCATTCCTGGGCACTAAACTGTCTTTTCTGGAAAACTCGGTGCAATCTGCATTCTCCCACGGCAGCAGATTCCAACAGTGGGAAAAGGAGTCCCAGGGCACCTCCCATCTCCTTGCTTGCAACACACATATGAAAAGCCAAATCCCTGCAACCACAAATCGGGAGGTGTTTTGCCGGGCACTTCCGAAGAAGAGGATCACCGAGCCACAGCTACTTCAGGAGTAGCGGCACTGACCTGATGTGCAAGTGCTACCGGTCTGCGAGGACGGGGGGTGCCGGGCCGAGGACCCCCCCCGCCGCGGCCTGGGTGCTGTGTTAATTAGCAGGGGGATGAGGAGGCCCCTCCTGGGCGCAGGCCGGCAGTGGGTAGCGCAGTGTCAGGCTGACACCTGGAGGGAGAACCGCGCATGAGCCCGGGGAGGGGAGGAGAGGGGAGGGATGCTCGCACACCACAGCGTGTCCCCGCCTTCGGGGAGGTCCCCGCGGCCTCCCGCCCTCCGCCCGGCTGGGGAACTAGCTTTCGCTTGTCCAGCCGGAGCTGTTCTGGCACCGACCTGCGAGAAACAGAAAAAGCAAGGGGGCGTCGGGGGTGGTGGTGGTGTGTGTGTGAAAGGTTTCAATGTCTCAAAAAACAGCACCGAGAATATTTTCACCCTTTCAACTTCAAAATTGAACTTTTTTTTTTTTTTTTTGGCTCCCATTTTGTCATGAGCATTTGAGATATTTTGTTTGGATCATTCTTCTTCCAAGTCATTTGCCCCCTGTTGCTCCCTGAAAAAAACTCAGCAGAATGGAGCAGGGCATTAAAAGATCCTGTCGGTATTACAGAGCAAATACCAGTTAGTTCAAATAAACTTGTTCTTCCCTAGGTTTCCCTCAAATAGCAGGCTAAACAGCGGTTACAGGGTTATAGGTCATGCGCCTGATCAGGGCATTGCACAGGGACACTGCTGACAATAGGAGAATGGAACTCAGCAGGGCGCAGTTAGGGCTAACAAGAAACAGTTTAGCTCACTTGTGATCTCCTCAGACATCTCCCCAGGAGAGCCTTCCCTACCTTTGTCTGCACAGGTGATTTCAGTTTCAACAGAAAAGTATGGAACCTCTAAGGTACATTCATCTTTACTCCCAGTTAAGCTTATCTGCCAAAAATTAGGGATACAGTATAGGAATTAGGGCAAGCTACTTACTCAAGAAGGTCAATTTAGGTCAAAGCTATCTTGCACAGATGGCTAATTTCAATCACTTACGCATACAACACAATTGTTCAATAAGCTCAAAATAAATAGTGTAAGTAATTAATTTAAAGCTGTCCTAATTGTTTCTCAATTTTCCCTATTAATTTAACCTATAACACTTCTCCTATCAAAGCTTCAAAGCTTTAACTTAACAGCCAATTAAAGCTTCTTTTATAATAAAAAAAAAGTGCTGTCAGCTCCGATTCCTTCTGACTGAACTCTTTGAAGCACTTGGGATTTCATTTAAATTGCACAGGGCTTAGAAACAAAGTGTTTTTTCCAGGTATGATGTTCTCAGTGAGCTAATGATTCAACGGACAATTAAGACTAATTAAGGTTTTAACTTGGTAGCAACTTTCTAAGCAGTATTTGGCTTGATGAAAGCAAGTCCCTACTCGAGTGAACAATGAATCTTTTCATTTATCAGTGGGAGCTGGCAGGAACCTGACTTCCCCAGCTCAGTTTCACCAGGGCAGCGAGAGGCTCCTCAGGATAGTTGGAGTTTGCTCACCTGAATTAACGTGGCAGCTATATTCTTACTCCTTTACATATATGTGACTGAATAAACATGTATTATCTCCCTCATTGTCCAAGTGAGCACTGCAAAGAGAAAAACCAGTGGGACACTTGTTAGGAAAAAGATTGCCACCATGGAAATACCGTTCTTGTTAGCTTGGCCTCACTAGCCTGGTTCAGAGATTTTAGCTTCCAAGGGCACTAGGTCGACCAAAATAGGACATTTTCCTCTTTTTAGCACAGCTGATACAGGTCAGCTGGGAACTAAACTGTTCTTCCACCACCAGACAGAAACATCGACAGCTTCTGAATTATTTCCCTTTTGAGCAAGCTACCAGATAACACCTTTGTGGCTTCCTAAGGTTTTATTTCTAATAGACTCTAGTATCTGAATTCTTGGTCCTCCTGTGACATGTGAAATTCACCAAGCCATCACCCAAGTATCAGCCAACTTAGGTCTTAGCACTGCACCGCCCTGCAAGGCGTTCTATTACACCATGCTTCCCTGGGTACCTTAAGGCCACTGCTGTCTGCAGAAGGGGTATCCTGTGCTCCCTCCTCCTGATTACAGCCAGCAGCACAATCTGGATCTCTCCCCTTCTGTCAGAAGAACTATGTCTAAGGATCTTCTTTCAGAATGTATTTTCTCTGTGTATTTTTCCTAAATTATTCTTATTAATTTCATTAATAGCAAGCTCAGGTGAAGGGAAGAAATAGAAACAGAGAAGCCCTATGGAAAGTAAGACAGAAACTAAGTAAAATAGGAATGAACCATTCAGAGACATGTGCCAGGTACATCCCAGAAAGGGGAAAACATGAGGAAGTTTCTTAAAGTTAAGCCTGCTGAATTATTACTATGAACAGGATTCCTCCGTGTAACTCTCCAAAGTCCTGTGGTATATGCGGGAGAAAAAGACAGCCAGCACATGGAACAGCTGAGAAGGAGGGAGAAGGCATAAGGAAGTGTCATCAGGTCTGCAGAGGCAGGAGGAATATGGTTTTTAGAGCCCTGACATTAAGAAATCTCAGTGAATGATTCATAAGTAGAAATATTCAAGAGCTGCTGTTGACCAAAACCAACTTAATTTGAGTAACCAAATGGTGTAACATGGAAATCTGGGGGTGATGTAGCACAGCTGGTCATATTGCAACATCTAGGATTTGAACACCTGGTCTTTACTGTCATTCTTGATTTCAAACGCCCATCACCCTGCATCTTTTACTTCACAATACAAATCTCTCTGCCGTGGGAAAAGCTTTCATACTTGTCATGTCTTTTTGGAGAAAAGCTCTCACATTTTGTTTAATGAAACAAAAGACCTTCGAAGAATTCTGCATGGCACATTACTGGAGGGGAGGGGCAGATGAATGAGGATTACCATTCAGCACACTTGTCAACTTTGAAAAGGAGAGCCAGATACCTAGTGAATTACTTTTTAATTAGGAAAAATGTTTAAAAACAACTGGCAAACAACCCACAACTTTTCTTATTTAGGCAAAGCAAATCCTTTGCAAGAGTCTTCCTCACTTCATAAAGTACACAGAAAAAAAACGGCTAATAATAATGACCTCAATTAACCAGATTGCTTTTGCAAGGTGCAAGTACAATTCCCATAAGCAATGATAATCCTCAGCACTTTTTAACTTCACAGCTGTTTCTGGCCTGTATTTTAGAAAGGTTTGCAATCGTCAGGTCTACCTGAAAGAAATGGCTGATATTCCCAAAGAAACATCTTTCTCCAGCAGCTTCTCAGGGATGTGCACCATTTCCTTCCAGACAAAATTCTCTACCTTGACAGTAATGTAACATTTTATTGCGTGTCGTGAGCTGTAAATGGATAATCAGTGATACCCACACTGATGACTGCCAAGCAGTGCCGTGTTTCGAACCACATCCAGCCCGTCGGGGGTGCCTGCGGACATCCCACAAAAGCGCCACGCAGCAGCCTTTCACCCCAAGTGGAAATCTCCGTTTTTTGAGGCGGGTTTCCTTCAGAAGGCTTCGAGAAAACAAACGCGCCAGCACCTCACCCACCTCCGGCCGCACAGGCGCGCCTGCCCGCAGCCGCCCGACCCTTCCGCCCGCAGCAGGGCAGCCCATCGCTGTCGCGCCCCGCCGCCGCGACTCCCGCCCGCCGCTGCCCTCAGGCTGAGGGCTAACGGCCGCCTCGCGCGCGGCGGGGAAGGGCGCCCCCGCGCGCCCGCAGCCGCCGCGTGCCGCCGCCCCCGCGCAGGCGCCGGCGATGAGAAGGCGCCGCGCGGTGACGCCATCACCTCGCGTCGCGGCCGCTCCCGCTTCCCTCCGCGCCCTCACGGCCGGGCCCCGGGAGGTGGCCCCGGGAGTCCCGCGCGGGCGATGCGGGCGATCCCCTCGGGTGGCGGCCCGTAAGGGGGGGTGGCGGCGGGGCCGTCCGATGCGGCGGCGCGGCGCTGGGGCGGCGCGGCGGGCAGGATGCACCAGAAGCTGCTGCGGAGCGCTCACTACATCGAGCTGGGGAGCTACCAGTACTGGCCCGTGCTGGTGCCCCGCGGCATCCGCCTCTACACCTACGAGCAGATCCCCGTCTTCCTGAAGGACAACCCCTACATCACCGACGGCTACCGGGCCTACCTGCCCTCCCGCCTTTGCCTCAAGAGGTGAGGGCAGCCCCCGCCGCCCGGCCCCGGGCCCGGCGGGCCGAGCCCCGGCTCACCCTCCCGCCCCACCCCCCGCCCCGTTGTGTCTCCTCGCAGCCTCTTCATCCTCTCCAACGAGACGGTCAACATCTGGAGCCACCTGCTCGGCTTCGTCCTCTTCTTCACGCTGGGCATCTACGACCTGACGGCCGTCCTGCCGGCGGCTGGCGCCTCCCGAGAGGACTTCGTCATCTGCTCCGTCTGCCTCTTCTGCTTCCAGGTAGGGGCTGGGTGCCGGCCCCGCCATGGGTGCCCAAGCCCCGGCTGGGGAGCTTACTCAAAGGAGCACCTTCTTTGAGAAGGGAGAGCGGTAAAGCCCACTTGCAGCACTTCCACGTGCAGTGGTGCCAGTTAGGACGGTAGAGCAAGATGGACTAAGGTCAGACCTGGGAAAGAATGTTTTAAATTGCATTGCTCTTAAAGACAGCTGACTAGCTCTGTGGGTGAGTTGGGTTTGACCCATTTAATATATGGAATAAACCAGGGAGGACTGAACATAGCTGGCAGAGGAGAGAGTCTGTGAAAAACAAGTAACTGTCCAAGGCTGTACTTCACAGCTTCAGCTGAGCGTTGGGGTTTGGTAGTGTCTGATGGGGCCCCCAGGCAACAGCAATTACTGCTGCAAAGGGTCACCCACCAGAACATGAAAAACAGCCATGGCCTGCTGCTGGTCTGGAATGGCAATCAGGCTTGTATTCTAACTTTTTACCTGCTCTAAGCAACAGCTCCCATGTCAAATGAAATCTGTTCTCAACAGCAGACTTCATGTGTCTCTAAAAAAGTGTGAAGAGCTGAAGATCACTGTATTCCCTGAAGAGAACAGGATGCCTTTGCGTGGCTAGGAGTGGGGAAGACCCCCTTGCTGGCTTGGAAAGCACTGCTGTTGCGCTCTTCCCTACTCCTGTTGAGGGTTGCAGAGAAACACAAACATTTGTCAGGGAAAAAAATCTGATGCCAGCCTAGAAGCAAATAAGCAGCCTGTGCGTCAGAGGAGTTAAATTTCTTGTGTGTTCCCACAGTAACATGACATGGGTGCCAGGCAGTCAGGGCAGATTTGGGCTTTGGTTTCTGCTTGTGGGAGTTTGGCCAAGCAGAATTCATCATCCCACTGTAGTCGTGCAGACACGGCCCTGCTCCCTTGCATACTGTCGCCACACTTGGCCTCAGGGTCTAGGCCTAGGCCTCAATGGCCCAATTTTCTTAGCTGGGCAACTTGGGGTTATCACATCTTGCAAACTTTTCTGTTCTTCCATCAGCAAGAGAAACTTACTTTAGTTTCTGTTGACTACTGGCCAGAATCATAATTGCCTACACCAAATTGCACTGCAAAACATGTAACAGGTCAATTGCATGCTCTGAGCTTCAGAGTTTAAGCTTGCTCTACTCCCTGTTAATTTTTAAGAAATTAATGTGTCCTTGTTTGAACATTTGTATAGGTCTGTATGCTTTGCTCAGTAGGATATCATCTTTTCTGTTGTCACCGCTCAGAGAAGACCAGCCGACGATGGATGGCATTAGATTATGCAGGAATTTCCATTGGTATCCTGGGCTGCTATGTGTCAGGAGTGTTTTATGCATTTTATTGCAATAACGTAAGTTTGAAGCACTTGTTCATGTAATGTTTAGTTCCTGTGGTCCCGTTGTCGCTTCCACACTGCAGGAAGGGGGTTCCTTGCAGGGTGTCCAAATAGAACGTTAGTTGGGAGCCAGGGAAGGAGACTCAAACAAGTTCCTTCTGACAGCAGTAGAACTGTGCTTGCTGAAGTGATAGGCAAGTTGAGGTTTTCCTTTCAAGCTGTGAATCACACAAGCCTCAAGAAAACATTGGAATTTATATGAAGGCAGGGTAAACTTTACAGATCCTACTTTTGTCAAATGCATGAGGGTGATTATGGGATGTGTCCCCATCACAAGTAATTCAAACATCCTTTCCCACTAGGTAGTTACAGAGGCAGAAATAAGCTTATTTTCTCTTCATCTAATAGACGACAAGTAAAATTAGTTCCCTTCAAAGGCCTAGATTACATCTGTGCCTGCAACAGATGCAGAGATCAGGTAGTTGAACAAGTCTGCTGAGGCAGAGCTATGTTTAAAATGTTTGGTAAAGGCCCTGCTTGGAATAAATGATGATCTACCAGGTGTACCCGAGCAGTAGAGTCCCTTCCCCTCACTGTCATTTGATAAATACAAGTCCATTCATTCAAACCCCATCGTTTGTGCTCGCAGCAGTGACAGGAGATTTGATATATCATTACATTTAGTAATGTAAACTTTCTACCCAGAGTTTACTTTTACACATGATGAGAAAACCCACAAACTTGCTTTTGTTTTTTTTTTCCTCAGTACTGGCGTCAGGTATATTTAATCACTGTGCTGGCAATGATCTTGGCAGTATTTTTTGCTCAGATTCATCCCAGTTACCTCACGCAACAGTGGCACAGACTGCGCTCCATAATCTTTTGCTCAGTGTCTGGATATGGAATTATTCCCACCATCCACTGGGTTTGGCTCAACGGCGGCATTGGTGCATCTATTGTACAGGTAAAAGAAAAAAATGAGCAAATAAGATTCCTTTTTGCTTTTCACTTGCCATCTTCCTTCAGTCCTCTTACACTTCAGGAAATGAGGGGGAAGCAGCAGGAATTAAAATTTCTTTAAGCACAGAATTCTTTTGGATGATACGGTCTAAATGCAAACACTTAGAAATTGAGAAGTAAACAGGTTGAGTAGATTAAATCTGCTTTACTGCTTTAAAAGTGCACCAAGAGAAGGAAAACTGGATCCAAGTGTGACTGAGGGATAGAGGAGCCTGTGTGGGTGGGCCGCACCCTGGCTTACCCCAGGGCGAGGGACAGGAGCAGAGGAGCTGAGCCGGCTGGTGAGTGGGAAGCAGTCTGTCAGGCTGCACGAGTGCTCTGGGCTCTCCACCTCCACAGCTCAGGAGGAGGGAGGGGAAGCAGAACACACTGATGGGATGATTATTTGCTTCCTCTTCTGTTCCCTGGGTTGGCAGCAAAAATCAGTATTTGCCTACTCAGCCCTCTCTCTCTTATGCAGCCCTCATTTAACATGGCTGTGAAGTTACTGCACTATTTTCCTGTTCTTGTTTTACCACTTAGAATTATGCTCTGAAAAACAAGCAGCACAGTACAGCTGAAGACAGTAAAGTACACCCCACTATAAAAAGCCCAGAAGTCATGGCAATTACCCAGGGACCCAACTGTGCTGAAGAAAACATTTCCTTTTCATAGCGAGCAGTTACTGTGCACATTCTTACACTGGCCCTGATGGAGGACTGTCACCTGGGGTGGTGGTTTAGCCCAGTCCAGAGCTGCTGTTGAATGTGGAAGAGCAACCTTTATGGCCACTTAATGCTGGCTTAAAAATCAGATAAACAGTCGTCTTCCCCTCACATCTTCCCCCATTTAGTTTCTCCTGTACAGCAGAATGGTATGTATGGTATGCATTTTGTTTCCATACTTCAGAAAAACATCCACTTCTGATAACAAAATTTTCTGTTAAGGAAAACAGAACACAACTCGTGAATGGGTTGCTTGATTATCTACCATCCAGTATCTGGTATTCCTGGGGCCTTAGGTCCTAGCGACTGCAGTCTCAACTGGTAAATGACATTCTGCACTGAAGCCTCACTTTTCCTGGCTGTTCTGTGTCAGATTGGTGTACTGGAAGATGTCAATTTACTGACAGATTTCACATCTGCTGCAGGCTGCACAGAAACACAAAGTAGCTTGTATATTGAAGCAGAGAGGTGGTAATAAACCAAGTTTTTTTCCCCATTGAGATTTTCCCAAACTTTGGCATTTGCTTCGCTGTTGGATTTTGTCCATACATAACATAGGCAGTGCAGTAAGATTCAGTTTTGTCATGCCTTTTTCTTTTATATCTTTAGGGACTTTATTTTTTTCTTTCTATTTTTACCTTCTAACAGAATAGGAGAGCTTCCTTTTCTTTTGCAGGAGTTTGCTCCACGTGTAGTTGTCATGTACTTCATCGCTGCTGTAGCTTTTCTCTTCTATATTTCCAAAGTTCCAGAAAGATACTTCCCAGGTAGGACATTCTCTTCTGGGTGTTTTTTCTGCAGTTAAGCTTCCTGCAGTGTCACAGTCCTTGCTCTGACTCCTGAACTTCCTGTGAGGGAACAGGTTGACCATGTTCTACATCAAGTATTCTCATATAGAGTAAAATGTGGCGTGTATTTGCATCAAAAGAAGGCAGACAACTTCTCATCAAGTTTGTTAAAGAACTTTCACTGCCTTCCAGTGAGTGGAGCGTGTAGTTGAGTTTTGGAGACTGACTGATTGCTAATTGCATTGCATGAGTTACTGTGAAGTTTAACAATTTAACCACTTGCCCTTTTTCTTCCCCACAGGACAGTTGAACTACCTCGGCTCGAGTCACCAAGTCTGGCATATCCTCGCCGTGGTGATGCTGTATTGGTGGCATCAGTCCACAGTGTACATCATGCAATATCGACACAGCAAGCCCTGTCCTGAGTATAGCCCAGACTTGTGAGTGAAGGTAGAGCAGTCTTCATACTCGTGGGAATAGGATATTCTAACAAGTATAGGGTTAAATAATCCTGGTTTTAACTTGTCACAAGTTTCAGTCAGCCTCCCTAATTAACTTCCCCAAAGGAAATGCTGATTGGTGTAATACTTGCTTGGAGATGTGATCTTGCTGCCAGGCAGGCTGCTCCTCCATCCTACTGGATGGCAGGAGGCTCCAGGAAGCTGCAGTGCCCTTGAGCAGAGTTTCAGAGCAGGCTGGACAGAGGTCTGCCAGTTCCCTTTCAGCTGTTTCACAATTTTAATAGCCTCAAGCCATCATTAGTATTTGTTCCTAAGTAGCCTTTTCCTCAGGCTTTTGTCAGGTTTTCAGCCTAGTAAGCATTGATCTGGATTTTTTGGAAATCAGGTTAAGAGTTGATCTTTTCATATGCATGGTAAGTGACTAAACTTGTTTCCCACTGTATTTCAGAGGGACTTCAATAAAATTTCTGACTTTGAGGCTCTGGACCTTACCTAATGAGCTGAGCTATGAAGATACACACTGAGGCAGTTCCTTTTCTGACTTCTGGACTGTTACCTGCTGGCTGGGCCAGTGTATTATTAGGAGTTTTGAAAAACCAACAGCATTGCCTAGGATCTGACATCAATTTCCTGTTCTGCAATCAAGTCCAAAACAGGTCTTCCTGGAGTGGGACAATGGAAAGGTGGGCTGTAAGACTCAGCAGTCGGATCACAGCAGTATTTTTTTTGCTTGGTAAACATGAACAACAGAAGTAATTACCCTTGCTGAGCTAACAGGCCCATATACCAGGTTTTCAGGTTTTGTTCAAGAGCGTAGTTGAGAAAGTGCTCCTGACAGCGTGCTTGTGAAACCATGGTAACTGTGGGACCTGGTCTTGGATCTAAATCGCAGTGGTACAGTGTGTTGCATCCTTCAGCGTCCTTGTCTGAATGATGTGCTTACGCTTCAGCATCAGTATGGTAACGTACGAAATTTAATTCAGAGGACTCTTGTACTTTTCTGAACAAGCTCTTTTTCTGGAAGATGAGATCACATGTCATCCACCGTAGCTATATCTTCATTTCAGATCTTAACAAATTGCCTCCCCCAGTATGGGTAGTGCCATCACTTCAAGAAACTTCTCTAGACCTTGGTAATTTGGAATTAGTATTCTAAAGTATTTCAGGAGTAGCACTAAGCCTGGATGTTCATATTTGTTACTATCTTGCAATCAGTAGAGTTGCTAATGATTTTTTTAAAGTTACATTTGTTTAACAGGATGGAATAACACACCCCAAGTAGTGAACCCACTGGGGATTCAAATCACTGAACTCTGGCCTTTTAACGTGTCATGCATTGTACTGTACTTGCAGACTTTGTTACTGAAAAAGACTTATTGCCATAAGCTCCATAAGCTTTCCCCAGGTAAAAGGTTGCCTTGGGTTTTAGAATCTGTCTTGGAACCATCTCTTATAAACTCAATACTTGGGAGACATAAAATACACAGGTTATTGGATAGCTGTAGCTCAGCATGATTAACCTCAATGGGTGCCAGTTTTTCAAACAGGATTGGAATTATTTGGATTTTTGGGTTAGAATCAACGTTTTTAAGTGACTTCTGGATAGCATCTGTGCTTTTGTTTACAGTTCAGTTGAGCAGTGGTAGCAAATGCTGTCGCTTCACACGATCAAGTGTTAGTCAGCATTAGCCATTTGGAGATTCCTCTGCTTGCTTCAAGATGCTGTAACAACTTAATCCCAAGCGGTTAAAGTTTGGGACCAGAGCTGTTGCAGGACACAATCGCATCAGCATGGCTAGTGTAGGAAAGCAGCAGATACCTACTTTTTAACTGTTTCTGCTGTGACTACAGGCAGAAATGTTCAGTTCTGGATTAAAAACTGTCCTAGCTGACCTCGCTACACCTCCCCTTGTTACCTGCAGCGTGGCCTTCGATAGTATCCCTGCATCTTCTCCCATATCCTGTGACCATCTGCCAACTGCCAGCTTAATGCACACTGATAGGGGCCTTGTAAGGTGTCAAACACTTTATCTTACCCCTGCGGCTAAGGAGGGGACAGCACTGCCCAGCAGCGGGGACAGAGACCTTAGGCAACCGTGCCAAAAGCTGTTTAACAGTCGCGAAGCCCTTAACGAACTGTCGGCCCTGCCAGTGCTCTGCCCTTGCCTCTTGCCTCTGGGGGAGGGTTTTCCCTTGCTGGGGTTTACCTTATGCAGAGAGGGAGAGGCTGGCTTAGTGCAGTGTGCTTCACGGGGCAGGCAGGCTGCTGTCAGGTCCCCTCAGCGCTGCTGCTGCCTCCCCGGGCTACACATGCCCAGCTGCCCCCGCCTTTCTCGGCAGGGTGTGCCAAGGACATGCGGAATATCGGTGGAAACTTACTGTCAGGCACCTGAGCACTCATCGGGGATGGAGAAGGCAGGATACTGCCTTCTCTGCTGCTATGTTGGAGAGTAATGCTAACTGTCTGTTAAGTTCAGGGGGTTGGGTTTGGTTTTTTTATTTTTCAACTCCAGAAACAAGGCAAGAACTGACTGCATTTAAGATTCAACTCCCAGACCTTTGAGCCTTTCAGTGTAAACACTGAAATTTTTAATTTTTTTTTTTAAACTTGACAGCCAAGCAAGTTTCAAGTGCACTGATTACTACTACTGAAGCCTGATAAGGAACCTGCAAGTATAAAAGCCTGTTTCCAGTGTTATGTGAACAATAATATTTGAAGAATGTGTGTTTGTGTATTGAAAGCATACTGACTTTATAGTTTGCTAATGTATTTTTTTTATGTAAACTCTCAACTACTGTAGCAGTTTTCACTGGAGAAGGAAACTGACTGCAAAGCTGTGCATTTTTATTACCCTGACAAAATTTATCAAGCTGCATGATGGTCTTTTATGTACATACTGAACCTGTAAATAAATTTCAGTTCATTGGATGTTTACTTGGAGTAACATCATTCTTGCATCTCACATAGCAAAACGACAGATGTGAATTGCTCAACCACACAACTTCTGTCACCTCCCTGGGGTTTTAAATACACAGGGAGACTGTCTTAAATTATCAAGGCACAGCAGGGACAGGGCAGGGCAGGTGTTCAAACTGCACTACACCAGTAGTGTGTGCAGTGTAGTCTACTAGGGGTACTTAGGGAGTGTCTATTTGTCTTTTTGGAGGAGCGTCTCTAGATCGAGCTGCTGATGAACTCAGCTTTGCAACCTACCACCTTTAGATCAAGATAGTTTCCAAGCAGGGCCCTGTTTGTATCTTAAGAGCTCTGGCCCTTTGCTGTGCCCTAAGCAAAAGGAGGAAAGGTTCATCCTGACTCTGCTTCAACAGAAACAACAGTTCTCCCTCCCACCTCAACTTTGTAAATGTGCTTTTGCCCTAACAGGAGAAGTTCAACTGCACACAAAAAAGTGATGAGAAATCAAGTGCTAGCAGTCACACTTCAAAAAAAACATAGCCAGAACATTTTTTAACTGCTTTTGTAACTGCAGGGGCTGCAAAGAAACCAACCCTCTATCAGAGATGGCACAGGCAGAAAAGCTGTGACTGCACGTACGTCCTGCCTACACAGGCAGCCTGCAGCAGGCAGCTGCACCAGCAGCAGGGGTGACTTTGCGCCCTCTATTACCAGCGCCTGTTCTCATCCCGTCCTGCAGCACACGGCCAGCACTCACAGAACATTTATTACCAGTAACTCTCAGGACCGTGCCCCAGGTCCTCTTCCACTTGCACTCTGCCACGCCTTTAAACCACGAGCAGCGTGCAGACTGACCGACCTCATTATCCATGAAAAACTAACTGTTTAAAGCAAGAATTTAACAGACACAGTTGTTCATTTAAGCTGAAGCCTCCAGTTAAACTGTGTTTCCTTGTAACAAAATTAGACTGAAACAGGTAGTAGGCATGAGAGAGAACAGCCTGGACATGAACTACTATTTAGTAACTGAGTCCTGCTGCCACTCTGACTATTTTCATTCTTACTTCAGCTTACCGAAGAGTAAAATCAGTACAAGCAGCATTCAAAAAAAACTGCTCTGGGAGACAGTTGCCAGAAGGGGGTCAAATCACATGAAAATTATGTCTAAAAGATTAGGTGCAGAACTAAGTCCACAGAGGTAGCATTGCAGACTGTACTTAACATTTTGGCTGTAGAAAAGGGACCAAGCGTCAGTTACCACCTAGGAATTGGAACGCATCCTTTCGAAACTTCTGCAGGAAGGCCCTAAAGAGGAATACTGAACTTAAGAAATTAAAAATAGTACATGATCAACAGGTTTTGAACAAGTTGGACAAAGACAACTGGGCAGCAAATACAAGTATTTTAAAACATTTTCAAGAGTGTGATAGGTCTACAGCCACAAAATACAATCAGCAGAAGCAGCACTGCTTATAGTGAGTAAATTAAAGCCTAAATGTGAATACTTCATAATGCAATGTTTAAAGAGATCTACAAAGTCACTGTTATCACATTTGTTTATTTAACAACTGCAAGTATTTTATGACGTACATCAGTTTCACAAAAAAGTTAAAAGTTCTCTGTTTAGTGGTACACAAAAAAGCTTTAGAAACTTGAAGTCTAACAAGAAATGGAAGTGTAGTTCAGGAAAGTGCACTTAAAAGCTGAATGCCAGCAATTTTAACATAGTTTTTATGCTCTTTAATGTTATGTGATGCCTTAGTCACAAATTGAGCTATACACACAATTTCCTTGATTTTCCTTTCGAAATAAGCACTATGGAAAAGTAACGCAGCAGCCACCCTTTGCCCTTCTTTATTCTTTTGCAGCTTTCATTCATATTCACTCCCTCAAGTCACATGAAAGTGATTGTGGCTGCTGTGTTACTAGAAACACAGCAACTCCAAGAGATACATGATGTGTGCGAGCATGTGTATATTTTATATATACTTTTCATATATAAAAATACACGATATAGTATAAAAAACTCCAGATAAACTCTTATTCTCACAGTAGCAAATATATCAACTTATTTTCACAGTACTTGGTTTTACTAACTGGGACACCCAGAATGATTAAAAGTTATCTCCTCCAAAGGTGGTATCCACAGATCCCTCATTACACAGGTCAGCCAAAGCAAATGCAGACATCTCAAGGCCGTTTGAGAGTCTGCAGAGAAACACAAGTATCTTACTTTTCTTTTAATGTCTGCAACCGTTAAGGGCTTCTTAGTACCTTTGGACAGAATCTCTCTCTCAAGCAGCTGATTCTAAAAGGCCTGTGGTTCAGTCATTCAACATGCTGAAAGCTGTAAAAATCAATCGACATTTTCAGTGGGAAAGGAAGTGTCAGCTCCTTACCTTGCCATTATCGTCTTCACAGACAGTATGATATGTGTCTAGTGCAACAAGGTCTTTCCCACATTTCAGGTAAGGTCATGATACACTCCGTGGCAAGCACACACACGAGCACGCACACACACCAAATGAAGGCAAAAGGCTGTCACGTTCCCCAGCAGTACCGTATTTCGTCTCTGTTGAACAGTAGATCTTAGCTGAAATTAAACCCAAACTTGGGTTTAGTTGTGTACAAACAATATATACCACGCAAAGACAGCTTGGTGAGGCATACTAATCTCTTTTCAGTCACAAGAAAGGATAAAATAATTTTAACTCTAGAAAGAAAAAAGTTACATTTATGCAAAAAACTGTTTCACAACTAGAATACAAAGAACAAGGTTTATTAAGGCCATTAGAAAGTAAATATTATCAGCCGTAACTCATATGCAGCCAGAGGCATTATGCCACTTATAGAGTATCTTGGGTTTACAGCTTGCTTTTATCTCAGGTCTCAGCTTCTGTGTACAATCTCACTCCAGCTTTCCTGTACTGTAATATAAACCACTTATGGACCCTCTGCCAAAAGCCAAATCAACCTGCCACACAAAGAAAACCTGTAGCGCTCCTCAGCCTGAAGTCTCGGGGTAAACAGGCAAAAACCAAACACGCTTCCCCCCTATTCTTAATTTACCTGAATATTTAGGCCCACACTAAGTCTGCTGATGCACAGCCTTTTCCCTCCGTTTGGAGCTGAGCCCTTGTCCCATACACGTTGTTAACCCTTTCCTCTGGCACCAAACAGCCGAGCAAGTCCTGAAGTTGCTTTTCCAGCAGGGAAAGCAGCACCTGCGTGGCTTCGGTGAGGCTAGCCACATTTAAGACCATGGGTCAGTTGCCTGTTGTTTTATTTTCATTTTGTTTCCACCCACCTGCCCCATTTGTCATGTCATATTCTGTTCCAACAGCTCTTTAGGCAGGTAAGTAACAGTTCAGAAGGATACTGTAGGAAGGCAGCTCACAAGCACGCGGAGGAAAAAAAAAAAAAACAGTTAACCTGAGTATCAGAAAATGCTACACAACTTGGCGTGCGCTTCTTACAGCCTTTGGCACAAAAAACCAGGTGAGAACAGTAGTAATAAAGCCTAGGAAAATCCTGTGCAAATAGAGTTGAAACATTTCTACTCATAACCTCCTAAAAGCTTAATTTCTAAGCCTGAAAAAGGCATATTTAACCAAGCACAGCTGTAATATTTCACTTTCACACTGCGAGAAAAATGAAAACAAGGAAGATAAAGGTAATGACAGTGTACATATATGTATGTGTTACTTTCAAATTCCAGGACCAGTGGAAGCAATCTCACATATATCTGAGGGAGCCTTTTATCAAACCAACCCCCAAAGGAGTCAAGTGACTTGTTTTTAATGCGTTGTTTTCAACAGATATTGTAATGGATCCAGCCCCACCATCACAAGTCTTAGGATGACTGTATAACCATCAGGAAATTTGGAAAAAAACCAAAGCACAACCCTAAATATTTCACTTTACCTCCTGTGAAAGGGGGGGGAGACACAACCACAAACGCCTAAGTCCTCCATATAAAAACATCCAATTATCTACTCTTCAGCATTCAGCAGAGCAGGATACAAAGTTGAGACAAGCAGAGGAACTACCTCTTTCCACTTCCTCTCTACAACTGCCACGGAAAAAAGGCAGATTGGACCGTCCCGAGTCATACTTGCTCTGCAGACAGTGTACACGGCTTGGCACAAGTTGCGAGGCAGTCGAGAAGCCGTCCTGCCTACACACAGCACATACTTCTGCAACACAGTAAGGAAATCTTGTCCTCAACGAGTCTGTTCACATCACCTTCCCATCACCTACCGGCACCGCGCGCTCCCAAGCACCTGATGTCTCAGAGGTACTGTGCAGCAGGACAGCAGTCCTGCCCGTAAGGCTTCGTGGTGTGAAATGCAGTTTACTGGCAGAGTAGCAATCAGCTTCGGCAAGCTACCTACTGCTTACTGCTTCTGTTCTGGAACAAATCCGGGTTCAGAGAAGTTTCTTCAAAGCTCAGTGCATTTAGCAAAACTTTCTTATAAAATACACTTAAGTACAATAATAGATTCATCAGAACTTAAAGGAACATTAGGTTACAGTCATTTCATAAAATTATTGTTTTAAAAAACAACAGGTCTGAAAGAATACATGTTTTCTTCGCAATAAAAATCCAAGAGGAAACGAAAAGGTATTTTCAGACACAAATCCCAATTTGTAATCAAATAAATCTGATGGTTGCATCTCAGAGTCAACTGTACAAATCATCTGAAATACTCCACATGTGCCAAAGGATTTCTTTGTGTAAACCAGCCTCTCTTCCCAGCGTACTGAGTAGTCTTCAAAGTGCTGCAAACACTGGCTGCATCCCTGCTGGTTTACTCCCTTACATTCAGGCTTTTCATCTCGCAAACCACTATATTCTCTGTATCTTTAGTTTTAACGCTCTACTTCCAGTTTGCTATTTTACATTAATGGCACTTACTGTAAAAAAAAAAAAAACCAAACAAAAAAAAAAACCCAACCAAAAAACCTTGAACTTTTAGGCACATAAAAAAAAAAAATCTGCTTTTCATCTCTGCAGCTGCATAGACATCTACTGGGTCTCAAGCCATAGCCGTGCTCTGGAATTGTGGGTGACAGCCCCTTGAGGACTTGGCTTCTTGATTTTTACGATTAATAAAGGTAGTTTTCACCTAGGAAGCATCGACTTGACTATTTCCAGCAGATCAGTCTGGGTATTAGTACATTTTGGTTCTTAGGTCTACTGCAACTGAGACATGAAGAACCAGCACAGTTCTATTAGCCTACCTGTAGGTAAGGAAAATGTCTTTCATGTGATCTCTGACCGTCCCTCTCCCTCCATCTCAGCACATCACAGAGGACTGAAAAGGCAACACAAAAGTGCAGAATGACAGTATGTTTCTGGGCCCAAAGTCAGTGGCAGACAATGATTCATATCTGATTTTTCTTTCTGGGAGGCACGTGTCATAACAAAATGATGCTCCCTGTTTTTTTTTTTCTATTTTTCTCAAAAAAACCCCAATAAAAATTTGCCATCACTCTAAATGTCATCGTGCAAGCTGGCCATGCCTTCTTGAACTTGAACAAACTGTACAGTCCAGGTCCCTGTCAATTCAACCAGATAAATTACTCCACTAATTAAAATCTCTATCAAGTAAGTCAGAGGGGTGGAGGGGGGGAACCCATTTGAAGCATTTACTGTTTGGAAGGAAACGGAGCTGCTCCAAAGGGATCTAACTCTAGTGTCTGTTGCTGCTGGCTCTGCGCACTCTGCACAACCAGTTCTGTGAAGGGTACTGCACCAAAGTCATCTGTTTTCAGCCCGTCACCACCGTGAATGGCTCCATGCAAGGAGCTCTGCCTAGGTCTACCAGCCACTACTACTGTGCCATGATCCCCGCGGTTGTCACCAAACCCTTGATGCTGGGGATGCCGCATCAAGTCCGGTGGGTGGAAGGGTTTGGCTCCAAAAGGATCCAGCAGACTCTCATCTGTCTGCAGAGGGTTGGTTCGATCTTTGCTGTCAGTCAACGCAACGCTTATGTTCTCTTTGGAGTCCGAGATAGTCAGGAACTCATTGCTGCTCTGTGAGTCCCTGCGGCCTGCTTTTTTGTGCCTGCGGGCTCTCTCTGGGGTGCGGTAGCTCGGTTTCAATGCCTTCTTCGTGGTGGTTGGGGTACCATGGTGGCGCTTTCCGTTGTTCTTTGAGACCTCCTGTTTCATGCGCCTTTGGCGGGAAGAAAGTTTCTGCAGGTTACGCTGCTGCTTCACCTTCTGTTGCTGCTGGTGACTCCCCGTGATCTCTTCAAAAGGAACCAGCCCAAACAGGTCTTCTTTACTCCCACCAGTCTTGGGGAGAAGGGAAGGCTGAAATGGCGTGCAGCCAAAAATATCAACACTCCGTGGAGAGGTGGGGGAGAGCAGAGGGTCAGTTCCTGCCACCTGGCCATCTTGCTGAGACACCTTTTTGCTGAAAGGGGCTTTTGTGAAAACATCGAAGTCATCCTGCTCTTGACTGATGCCAGGAAAAGCCATCTGAGAAGAGACATCTTTGTCCATCTTCTCTCTTGCCTGAGGCTGCAGAGTAAAAAAGGGCACTGCCCCAAACACATCAAATTCTTGGTCAGGTTTCACCTTGGTTACAGTATTTGGCACCTCAGACAAGGTCGTATGCATTGAACTGGGTTCTTTGATTTCACTGCTGCCCACACCATCTCTGAACCTACTGGTCAGGAGCCCTTCCACAGATTTTTGCTTGGTACGATCAGAATCGGAGTCAGAACTTTGCTTCTCTTCCTCCTCTTCCTCTACCTCTTCCTCAGAATCCATGAGGAGAGGTCGGTGGCCTAAATTCTCTGGTTCTGTATCATTGTCATCATTGAAGTCTCCATTCTCTCCCTGCAAGACTTCTTCATCCTCCTGTTCTTCTTCCTCCTCACTGCTCTTGGGAGAAGGAGGATCAGATTCAAAATCACTCTCTGACTCATCACCACCTTTTGTCACTTGTCCCTCTGCAGTTTTCCTCCCTGGCCGGGGATCTCTAAAAGCATGGCTCAGTTTTCCAGCCTTGGTTGGGGTCCCTAAGTTATTTCCTTGATTGCTGGCCGAGTTATCCACTTGTTTTCCAGGGGAACCTGCAGGTCCGAAGAAAAATGCAAAATAAAACTTGAAATACATTCTTAAAGTCAACACTTATTCCATACATACCAAGAGTTGATGCAAAGGTATGCTTTGCACTTAATGAGGGCAATGAGCTAAAAATCATATCTAATATTTCAAACAACACTCAAAATTGATTAATAGTCAGACCTTCTAGCTTTAGTCCTCAAGCCCAAGATGTCTGGAAATGCAATACTAGTATTTTTTGGGGATGAAGGAGGGACCAATGGACACAGGTGATCTCCAGAGCCAGCTTTTCAAACACACTCATTACGCGGGCATTCCTCTCCAGGGAAACAGGAGCCAGTGTGCTTGAAAGATTTTAATTAATTTTTTCTTTTAAAAACAGACTACGTATTTCTTGAAGTGCTTCTGCTTTGATAGTTTGTCAGCTTATTGCTCTAGTAATGAAAACAATCAGCATCGGCAAAAGAAAAGTACTTGGCAATTTCAGATAATTCACTTCAGATCTCAGGTACCATTTTACAGCAACAACAGACCTCAAAGGGCTCTGCTCTGCTGGGCTACCAACCACTTTGCTGTGCAGTTTCTGTATACCAGAAAGCACATGCACCTTGTTGACAAACACATCCCTTCAGGTGCCTTTTGAAGAGGTTCTCCAAGACTGACCCACTGTACTAAGGTTTTTACCACACAGATACATGTGGCAATACTGACATATTCAACATAGGTTCAAAACAGAAATGAGTGCATGACACCCTGTTAGTCCCCAGCCTTTCCACTCCCAAGCTTTCATAGCATGAGACAATCCTACACAACATCCCCAAGATAATTAGGTTCCTCTAAGGTCTATGAAAATCAGGGACTGAGCAAGAGAGAAGCTTGTTCCTGTCCAAGCTGCAGGGAAGGTTATATGAGGTCATGATCTGTCTGTCCTGCCCTCACAGGCACCAGCTCCTTACACAAGCTGAAGAAGTGGGACTTGGAGCCTGCCAATAGCCACAACAGATAGGGGGTTTGGGGGTTTTTGCCTCCCTAGTGTGTTTTGATGCATACAAAGGGAAACAGACAAGACAGCAGTCCCTATGGGGAGATCACAAAGTAATCGGCTAACATAACTATACAGAAATAGAGAAGCAGGGAGAAGGATGTTAATTGCTGGCTTTTCCAATATGTGAGTTGGTTTGAGATACTCCCTCCCTCCACCCAGTCAGCGCCAAAACTGTAATTTGGACTCATAAATCCCACTGAGAATTAAGCTTGATTGTCACTGGCATTTGGGCATTCGAAAAGGTCTCCCCAGGTACCCCCCCCCCCGCCTCCTCCCCCATGGTTTCAACAGAAACAGCTTCTCTACATCAGGGCGTTCCCCACCAATAATGCCAACGAAGCACCAACTGCAATAGCAACATGGAAGAGCTTTTAATTTTTTATTTTTTTTTTGAAAGTAATACTTGCCCTGGTGTGTCAAACCTATGCTTAGAGAACGTTGTCTTCTCTAGTGACACTGAAACTTCACATTCAGCCCCTTCTAACCTCCAGTGTAGCAATTCAGGCAGAAAAAAGCTACTGCTTTAACTTAAGTTTGAGGAGAAGTGTTTTCTTGTTTGTTTCTAAAATAGGATCAGTCAGCTCAGTTTCTCCACAGGAAGGAAATTTATTCATTTTACTCTGACACCTTCATTCTCACTATTTACTATCTGACAACTAGAGCTAAGAGAACAATTCACTGATGACTCTTTCATGGGGTGGTTGGCTTAGAAATACTGGGAGCAGTAAAAACTTTGCATCAGTAAACAAAACAGATGGCAAGTGCAGGCAGACCAGATAAACCAGCACAGTGCCATTGGTATGGCACAGAGACTTACACAAAACAAGTTTCTCCCTATGTCGGAGCCCTGCTGCTGCACAGAGATGTTTTCAGGAGCGTAACTGACTGCTGGATTTCTATTTGAAGAGAATGAGTAGGAGGAAAAGCAAAACACTTGCTCTCAGCTCAAGAAAGCGTATTTACTAGAGATGTCCTTTTCTCTAGGACAAAGATCACACAGTAGCCATGCTGCTTTAAGAATGTATAATTGAATATGTAACTCTAATACAGCAATGATAATTCACCTCTTTGCAGACATAGAGCAACTACCGAAAATGTGTGTGCAATACTCTGAAGTGACACTATATTACAGTCACTCCAGGCTGATACTAGGTGGGTACTAACCTTCAGATGGGGACTAGAACAATGGCAAGGCCAACTGTGTTTATGCTTGCACCAGCAAGGACTTGGACTGACAACCAGTTTTTGCTTGCCTAACGGCCAACACCAAGTTCACTTTAACCCAGCGAGGAACACCCAGGTACCCGCCTTCACTCCTGAGATACTGTGCAACACACAGAGAACAGCCCAAGTGCTGTGTACATGTCTGACACACACCTGGGGGCAGGGGTTGGTCCTCATTAAAGCAGTTAATAATGGGCTTTATTGACAGTACTGTGCTAGACTGCTGACCCTCTCACCTAACCAAAACTAATACCTTGCATGTACAGTTGTATTAAAAAATTGCTGAAATTTAATTGACTCAATGTGTTCAGCAGGATTGAAAAGGCTGGAGATGAATGTGTGAATCAGTTAATTCTTTTGAAAAAAATCTTCATCCAGAACCCAGCCCGTGATTCTCTTGTTCTTACAATATACAAAGTAATTTCTCAGGTAGTGTCTTCTCTCACAAGGAAATCAGCATGTAACTAACAGGCAGAGTCACATTTTGTCTTTCTGTGCTGCAGTTTAGACCAGAATATGAAGTTTTACATTTTACAAAAACAGTTTCTCCTTTTTTAAAAGGAATTACTAGCAGATTTCTTCATACAGTAGCCATTTTGCTCTTTTACAATTACATTTAAAAGAACAATAAAAATTCTGCAGCAATATATTTTATGTATGGATTTAAAAACAAGATGATAAGAATGACTAAAAACATCAGGTGATTAGGGCTTTGAGCTGTTTCTTCTCTGCTTCTGGTGTCAGACTGCTTCTTATCTACTGTAATTTTAAATACTACATATTTGCTTTACCCACTAAATTAGAATCTGGATTATTTGGCTGCTTACTTTAGATTTCCCAAAGGTACAGCCTTCACATTGCACTGTGTAACCCCCTATCTTCCAAATCCTGATGTTTCCAATATTTACTGAAGCACTAATGTCAACACAAATGCAATTAGATTTAAAAGGAGAAGAAAAAGAAAATATTTCTAGGTTAGATGTTAACACCACTTACACAACAAAAAACCCAAACCTTTTATGTACATCAATGTCCACATGAGTTTATACTCCCAAGGAACAACTATACTTTTGTCAGTAATTTACATATGCAGAAAACAATTTATAATTTTTTTTAAAAGACAAAAACTGAACCACAGTATATCTAATATACCTGACTTCCCAGAAGGTTTAAATATTATTTGTTAGTTGCTGCCACAGTCACACTCACTGGAAAACAAACTGCAAAGGACACCAACAAGACAAAAAATTCCAACCTCTACCAACAGCTGCTGACTTGCTGAACAAGTAATTTAGCCACATGACGTTTAGTGCTCTGTAGCAAACCTCTCTGGACAGAACATAGATCAAACAGGACTTGACAATACATGGCAAAACACTTAAAGCACTTTCTCAAACCATACTCAATGTATTAGTATTGACATACAAGCCATTCCAACATCTCTTAATACACCCACCTATAACTGTTATTTGGGCTGACAATACACAGCAAATGATTTGGGGAATCAGTCATCCAGACAACCTAGTTTTTAAGGAGTCTGTATTAGCATCCTAAATTTCGTTTCTCTAGTCCAAAAACTACCATCTCTAGAAAAACTGGGATGAAGTCTGGAACAATTCATCGAGTGACCCCACTTGCTATAAATTTGGGTTCTATAGTGAACACAGAGAGCACCTGCTCGCTACATATGAAGCTATGTGTTTTCACATACTTGGAGCTCTGAACCACTCTTCGAAGAAATGCTGAGCACGTTACTCATTGACAGAGACATGGAAGGTGCTGGAATAGCTAGTGAGATTATCAAAGCTTTGAAGTACTTGGTCATTTTCACAATACTTTCCACACAGCAATCTGTCTCGGCACTAGTTAGTTTTGTGGCCTCTTGTTCCAAGAGCAATGGGGGCAATGGGGCTAAGCCATCGCACACTGAATGGAGCACACACCACCTTTTTTGAATAAGGGCAAGAATGAAGCAGCACACTGGACAAGGAAGCTTGAGCCTCTGCATTTGTAAATGTCTGTCCCTGCACATGAGAAAATATTTTCTTAGATATATCTATTCTGAGGCCATTTAAAGATTGAGCAAGTGTATTTCTTTTCCCAGCTGTACCATCACTGCACCAGGCAATTAACTGCCTATTAGCTCATCAGCTTCAAACCCCTCATTTCACTACAAATTATTTCTGAACAGGGTTTCTGAATTTCTAGCTCTTTAGCCCTGAGATTCCTCCTTATGCACCACCTCCTTGACAGTTATGAATATTACTTATCACAGCAGGAAAATTATATTCCTGTATTGTGTACAGACTCAAAACTATCAGAAAGACAATGAGTTTTGCAGTGATTCGAAACTGACAAGCTACAGTAGCAGCTCAGTATTATTCAAATTTCAGGCCCAGCATGTACAACCCTACATGCACAACTTCAACAGGAAAGCAAGTGGCACCCATCAGATGACGCTGGGAGCAGCAACTGCTCCTGCTACATAGCTTTGAAGAAAGCACTTTTATTTCTGAGGTATTTCAAGAGTGGTGACCTCACTGCTCCCACATTTGTATTTTTCAGGAAAGAGCAAGTACCTTTCTTTATTCTTCAGTTTGTGTTGACGTGTTGTAAATGAACAGAGCCATCTGCTCCAAGCAGACCCAAGGTACTAAACACTCTGTAGTCTAACACAGCCAAATCTCATGGAAGAAACCATCTCTGCATGCTCCTTCCCAGCTGCAGTCTTTGGTTTTGTCCCAATAACAGGGAGAAAATTGCAGCAGACTGGTGTTAAAACCAAACATTTTAAACCCATGACAGGAATATTTTGTTTTGGTTTTCTGCACTACAATTCCCCCTCTTTCACTCCTAAAGAAGTTTGCAAACTAAATAAATACAAAGAGCACTACAAATAGAAACTTAATGCCCCAAAAGGGAAAATTCTCTGGTTAATGACAATTTAATGCTCTGGCCAAATAGATTTCAAAAATGAAGTGTTCTGTCATGTTGATTTCATGCAATCTTCTCAACTTAAACTGCTGCAGAGACTGTTCAGATATTTATATTTATAAAAAAAAATGCTGCAAAATGTTGAGTAACATCTGTTTGCAATGTACTGTTCAGATTACTAGACTTCTAATCAGGTTTGCATCTTGTAGGAGACAATTGTTCTTCACTCAAATGCAAGCCAGGTGGAACATCTTTAATCATATAAGAAGATCCCAATCTTCAAGTACATTTTCTATTCTGATGTTCTTTTTCGAGATATCCGATTAGAAGAGGATGAATTCCCTCTAACAACTGCAATAATTACATGCCTTCTGCTAGTTCATCATTTTAGGGTATTGCGGGGGTGGCAAAAGAGCGGGGCATAAGGGCTTTAAGCTTTCTTTGAATTGGTAACATACTGCCACCATCATTTCAGAACAATTTGCCACATGTCAGGCCCAAGGATTACCGGCATGCTGCAACTAAATCTGCACTACTTCTTTGACAGCAGCCAGAGCAGCAGCTGCTGAATATTGTAATGAGGATTTACACTGCTTACCACCTTTATTTTCAAGAACAAAAATGGGAGAACACCACACTTCTGCCTGGCATCTATTGCTTAGATATTTTTTCAAATAGTTAGTCTACAGGTTGAAACATGTTATTAAAAAAAAGTGAAAGGTGACTGTGATTGCTCTAAGATTTGACAAAAAAACAACCCCACACTGCATTGTTTTGGAGAGAAAAAGCACACCACCGGAACAGCCCATAGATATCATTTATTCTTGTGATGTGTAAGTTCAAGTTACTTTGGAAGCGTTATCTAGAAAGGCTAAAGTCAAAAGATTATCTTGATACAGGGAAAGATTCTGAACCTGCATTCAGCAATACCTGAAACCATAGCTAAGGACAGGTTATGGAGTAACATAAGCAGTATTTTGAGTGATTACAAACACTGGTATGAACTTATTTTAATTGCCAAGTTACCTAAATCTGGAGCACCGTACAACAGCCATAACAAGTTGTGGGTCTGGGCATCTTTTAACAAACAATTAAAGAACATCAATTGCCAAAGAAACATGAACTGATGGCATGAGCTGTTTTAGAGGAAGCTGGCTCAAGTCTTTGTTTTTCCTGTTCTCATGTTTGTAACTTCTTGCTGAATTGTACTGAGTTGTGTTTCACTTAAAGCTCCAGACTGCACAGTAGTCCAAGGGCTCCAAAGCCATGGTACAGAAACTTGCAGCGTTCTGAAACCTTGTTAGAAGCAGTATACACGAGTAACCAAATGAACGGTCATCACCCACATTTCTTCATGCCAGAAAAATGCACTTTTCTGCTGTAACATGGTGAATGCTAATAACCAGCTATTGCAGCAGAGTCCTTTCAGGGACATATTGTCTCCAAGTCTCCAGATGCTTTCCGTTGTACTGCTATCTTGCACACAGCTGGCTGGTTTTCAGTCAGATCCATACAGCTGTGACTAGCAAGTTACATACCACACTGGAAAATTGCTTTTATTCCAAGTCAGACACCTATAATGATCATTTAAAGACACTACCAAGTCTTTGAGCAAGTCAAAAGGAAACAGCTACAGAACTGAACTTGCTTTTATACCCAGTCTGCACACAGTGAACATGCATGCAGTGACTGGGAAGGGGTTACCTATGTATATTAGAAAAAACAAGTGACTTGATCAAGCAGCACCATGTCTACAGCACAGATGATGAGCTTTACAAACATTCAGTAGAACAGTTAAACACATGACCTGAACTAGAGCCTTATCCCAATAAGACAAGCCAGAAGGCAGCTCACTCAGATTCTTCACAGGAGTAAAATACCTAGCAGACTGCTTCAGGTCAGCACTTGCAAAGAAATTCCAGTCAAGGTTTCCCAACATCTACACTTCTCACACAGTCCACCTGCATCATTTTGAGAGTTACCTCAAATCTTTTATTACTTCTCTGAATTCCAGTAGCCAAGGAAAGCAAAAGGCAATCTAGCCCAGTTTAATCCCAGGAAGAATTAGTGTAAACAAAAATAGGATGGCAAAAGGCTACTGAGTACGACTCAACAGCAAACTAATATATTCATGACATTTCCTTCTTATAATTTGAAGACAGCAGAAAACGTGTGTCTCAGTTTCTGAAACGCTCAACTTGATGTTAACAAAAGCATGTTACAACACAAGCCAGTTAACACACACTTGAATCAAGAGCTTCCGTTCCAAAACGCTGACCACAGGAGCCAGTTTTTCCACTGTCGCCATCTCATCCAGTGTTTCAGGCATCCAAGAACCAGGATCTGTTTGCCACTGTAGGTGCCTTCCTAAATGCCCCATTACTGGCTATTGAACTATGCTTTCTTCTCTCTTTTTCATGAGAAGTTTGCAATGTTAGTTTTGTTTCTATCAGATTGAGCATTGGAATTATTTATCAAGCCAATTTTCTTTTCCATCCATCTCAAGTTCTAAGCCATTACTATTTTCCACAAACGTTTAGGCATAGTGTGTATAGCAAGTTTACACACAGTACTTGTGAAAACACTTTTAATAGGATATACACCAAGTGTGAGTAACACTAAGTGCTTCTACACTGTTTTCCTATTAACTATAAGAACCCAGTAATATGTTAGTGCATTTCACACCACTATTTGCCCTCTGCATAGCATGTCAAGTGACATACATGTTGTTGCTGGCTCTCCATTCCCACCCGAGAATAAGCACAGAAGCTCTGACATATAAGCAGCCTTAGTCCATCCAGTTCCAGGTTCTCCTTCCCAGTGATCCTTGCAGCAGCAGTGGCTTGAAACGCACTCTCAGCTCCACAGGGAAAATCCCAAGGGCTCACAACTCACAGTACCCCACAGTCCTTTCCAGCGATGATAAAAGGTTTCAAATTTCAACCTCTGCATCTTCCTTGCATCACCTTCCCAGACACATGTAAATGTACCTGATAGCACATTTTGCTGGACTACCAGAACTTTATGTTAAGTCAAAAGATGATACATGACCTTCAGCTTCTTGCTGCTATCTCACATCAGATGATAGAAATTAGTTAGACATTTACAAGTGCTGATTTCAGCAGAGAACCCTTAAGCAAAAGCTGAAACAAAAGCAATATTCTGGGTGACTCTACTCAGCTACAGTCCATATACAACAACATTTACTAACCTAAGACCTGAGTCACACAGGTTAAAAAAAAAAAAAGGCAGAAAAAGACCACAGTTTCAGCTCAAAGGTTGATAATACAGAACACATCTTCAATAGGAACTGTCACTTTTTAAGGAAGTAAAATTTTCTTTTTTTATTTCTTTGAAATAGTCTGTATTGGTAATATCAACATTTCATCTCATCATAACTTAAGAAGTCAAAATTCTGTTGTCAGAAACCTGGGTGAATAATAACAACACCCTCCATATTTACACTGTAGAATGTTACAATAAGGAAGTGAAACTCCTGCTCTAACTAGATTGAGACAGTATCTCACCCAAACGCTGGAACTGCGCTCAGGGTATTAAACTCTGTTCCACTTTCTAGTCAGTCATCTTCCCTTTGATGCCCTGAGTAAGGTAGACATGTGGTTTACTTCTGTTAAATCTTTAACAATCACAAGGAACAAACCAGAAAGAACATATTACACAGAAATATTAAGTACAGGAGTAAATCAAAGTTAGGGACATCTGTCAAGTTTGTCCTAGAAAGCTCACAACTAGAAATAAAATATGTCTAAGTCAACACCATTCTCCTTTTCTGAGTTATCTTACACCACCTCATTTCAAGACATATCCAAGAACAATTCATGGGGAAAACAAAACAGTTTTTAAAAGATAGATTTTCAGATTTAAAGACTTATCATATCAGATTTGTTTGCTAAGTGTAAATTACTGTTCATACAGAATTAAAAATACCTTCGTTAAATCAAGCCAGTATGTACACTTGTTTAAATTCCAGTTGTGAGTCAGTACAAAAAAGCTATTGAAAAACATACTATTTTTTTCCAATGGAACAGGCAACAGTTCACAGCCAACTCAATATTTCTCAAGCAGTCTGGTTTTTCAGCCATGACTGATTTTTTTTTTTTTTTAAAGAAGGCATCTCTCCTTGTTTTTTATGTTTTTTAGTATTTCAAGAATGAAAGCTGGGATTCAAAGTAACAAAAACAAAACATATGACATAATACAGTGAGGCCATTAATTACAATCTAAGCTATATTATAACTATCTGAAAAACAGCAATAAACAAATACATTTCTAAGATCTATAAGGTGAGGAAAGAAAAAAAAATCCCTAGACACATGGGTATGAATACTCAAGAGACTAAGCACCTGACAGTCACCATCTGAGATTAAATATATGTATTACTGTTCATTTTGTATATGAATTTAGGCTCACCTACAAAACAAAGCAACCTTTTTAATGAAGACTCTAGGGTAAATCCTTCCAAACTGCCACCTATGGAGCAAACATTTCTTCACTGAAGAATTGCTTTCACATTATATTGAACTACTGAATATTAACAGGATGACAGAAGATAAACTTGCCCTTTCTGAATGAGCAGAACAAAAAGAGAAACTGAGAACACACTAATAGACCAAGCAGAATTAATTTAAGTCTAACATCAGAAGCAGACATGGATGCAGAGGTGTTTTTACAAATTGCCTTGCAGAATACAACAGCGTTATCCTGTTCACTCTTCACCACATATAGTACAAGAGCACTTGTGTGTGTAAACCAGCCCAATTAGACAATCTTCAGGAACGCGAGATGAAAGCAAAAGGTTGACCCCAAGTGACTTATTTTAAGGCACATTATCTGAGCTTTTATACTTCTGTAAGAATACTTTTTAAAAGTCATATTAAGGCACCTTTATCACACAAGCACTCTCAACAAAACTTAGGTAGGTGCCTGTGTGACTCCATAAGTAACTGAAGCTCTTTTTACCATTTAATTATCAGGTAGGCTTTACTTTGCTACAGGTACCAAAAAAAATATTAAAGTGATGATCAAACAAACATTAAAACTGGTGATTAAGTTGCAGGATGATGCAGTTTCACATTCACAGTCGGTGTTCACATACAATGTTATTTTTACTTCCATCCAAGGTAAAAAATAGCCAAAGTCAAACTGAAACACAATAACGAATCCCCCCCCTCCCCTCCAAATGTACAGATAATGTAAGATATTTTGTTTGTTTTCACTCAATTCGCACCAAAACTATTCATAAAATGCGGCAGAAGCTTGAAGTCTTAACTTGGCTGGAGAACTGAACTAAAGAAACAGCATGAGTTGGAAGCAGACTACAGGGAAGTAGCAAAATTTGGTCTTAGCAAGTAATTTGCCTTTAGCAAAAGCGTTTCTGGTTCTGCCTAAGTGATTCACGCTGCACTAGTCCAATGTATTTGCACTGCAAACACTACACAGTCTGTACACTGTACAAGTACCAGGAACTGGATGCAGAAGTATTTTTTAATATGAGGTAATCAACATATTAACAAATCTCTTCAACCCATTTACTGTCATGAGGCAGCCAACACCTTTATCATTCCTTTGGTCATTTAACTGATGTACATACTTCAACAGATAGAGATATGTACATATGTATACGTATGTATACATATATATATGAGGTAGTGATGTTACAGATGTAACTTGCCTGGGTGAGAAATGAAAGGAACAGAACCAAACGGATCTTCAGGAGGATTTTTCTGTGGAGCAGAATGGGGCTCCACATTCTTATCTGAAGATGCTCTCCTGTCCACCAGCCTGTCTGTAAAAAACAAAATGAAACAGAACAAAAAATAAAATAAAATAAAAATGGCAGGTCTTATGCCTATGCAAAGATATCTACTGTACAGGGTGAGGAAGGAATATACTCTCGATTAGGGGTTTTTAGATGTTTTAAAGATATCCTATATCCTGAATTCACACTCCTTGATCATTCAAGAAAATTCACTTGCACAAACATATTGTTAATACCCCTGTCCCACCAAAAGCAGTATGTATGTGGTGATGGAATGCTTTAAATGAGGATTGCTCTTACATATTATATGTAGCCTATGCGCTCTGTAATAGAAACTACTTGTCCTCTGTGCTCTAGAGGTTTTGAAGTCAGAATCACTATGCTTATTCAAGTCACAAAATCATTCATTTTATCCAAGTCTTGTCCAGCCTTTGCCACAAAAAGAGAAAAGTTGACAATCACAGCAAAATAGCTAGGAGTACTTTTTATTAAACATGTAACACCTGTTAGTACTCAAAAATAAAAATTTGAGTGTCGCATAACATAGAGAAATGTAGTGTCTGTTTGGTATGGTCTTCAACCCTTAGGAGACTGATTTTTTAAAGAATTTTTTTTTCTTTCAGAAGACACATAAAAAGGCTTTTAACACAGTCACAAATTCAAAGCACTAGGAAAGGTAAATACAATTTTTTCTGTCTAAGCTCTTATTCTAACCCTGCTGCCTACTCAAGATTCAGACCATCCAGCCCAACCACCACACTGCAACTCAGGAGGGTCCAAGCAAGGCCCATCAGCCACTTAACAATACCATGGTGACAAGGCATTCCACTTGCAGCTAACATCCTACATCCTCTGTGCAGAAGACACAGCATTTTGTTTTCCCTCTTTTCCACAGCAAACAGCTGCTCTTCCAAAAATTTGCAGCACCACTTTCTTGACAATTTGTAGAGATGCAGCTGAACTCTGCTCTAATTACATACCAAGCTACCTGCACATTTTCTATTCAGTCCTGCAATGCAGCAGCCAGGAGGCTTTGCTAAAACAACCACCAGGGACTAGACAGCAAGCTAATCTACTTCAGACAGATGCATATTAACTCTGTGTACAAAGCCCAAGAGTTTTGAAATTACATGCCAGTTTTCACAGACAAGTGTTCTGTTCGTATTCAAGTGTCCATAATGTGATTTGTCTGACTCTTACCTACCGTTAGAAATACAAGTGGGAGTTGTTCTATTACAGACAACCCCCACTTAAAATATCATCCCAACTGGGGATTCCTGGTGCAGAAGACTAAGTAGTTGCTCTCACCTCAACATACACATATTGAAATAGGCAGAGACTAACCAACCCAAACAAAATTATCCTACAGTGACACAGCCATGCAGAAGATGCACAAAGACTAGCAGCTGTATGTTTTATATTATCGGCTTTGAGCCTTGAAGACAAACAACTGCCAAGCATCACATCTAACAGCAGTACTTATTTCTGTTTCTGAGCAGTCATATCCACATGGCTTTCTCTCCTCAGGTTCTGGGTTTTGGTTTCAGGGGGGTTATGGGTTGGGGTTTTTTTGCTTTGTGGGTTTTTTTTGTCGGTTGTTTGGGGGGTGGTGGTGGTGGTGGTGTTACTTCGTTCATTTTGGGGGGAGTGGTTTGAGTTTTGTCTTGGAAGAAATGTATGTGACCTTCATCTTGCATCTTTACAAATGCAGACTGAGGGATGCTTTTGTTCTATTATCCCTAGTGTCTCGCCTCCAGAGGAAAACCAGTTGACAGCTACACAAGCAATCAAACTCTAGAGCAATTTTTCAGGGTGCAACAACTTGAACTATCCTTTGGAGAGTCCCTGCAAATGCTGGCATGAAAGACTACGCAAGTTCAAGCCCCTAGATGATGATCAGATCTCCCAACTTGAGCAGCAGGGCTAGGGATAGAAGAAAACAAAATGGATTGAAATGTTAAGCATGCAAGAAAGATTAGGGAAAGTGAGTAAATACAAGGTTTTAACTCCTCCATGGCACCTAGGCATACACGTACTGGGATACATCTCCCTGGAAAATAGAGTTTAAAATTTGTCAGTTCATCAAATCTAAGGCTATTTATTTGAAAAGGACGAGCCATTTTTCCAGTCTTCTGAAGCACACAATTTGTCCACCTTGTAACACAATCCACTTCTCTTTATCAGAGAATGTTTGAGAAAAAAAAGAAACAGTGATGGTTTCTCCAGCTTCACACAAGCAGAAGTAGATTCAGTGGGACTGTCAGTACTAGACATTATTGTGCTTCAGATTCGACTTCCTTAAAATAAAGATCCAAGGTTTTTTACCAGCAGTGAATAATCATACAAATATGCAGCCCAGACTGCTGCAAGAGACACGATCACATGCCACGTGGTACAGTGGCCCCTTCCATAGAAAAGTGCAGTTATTTAAAACTACAAACAAGGAATCCATCTTTTTCCATTCAATTGACAGGCCCAAGATCACTCAGGAGACAGCTCTCTTGGGACTTGTTGAAGTACGAGAAACACTTGTGCACAAAACCTGGGAAGAACCACAGCTCTTTCCTGCACAGGTGGTCTAGGTAGTTCCTTCATACTGTACATGCTGCAAAGGTGATGGGCAGAGAGCTTCATAGGCTTTGCACCCACAGGTGTATCTGTTGCAGCACCGAGATGATTCTGGGCCTAACAAGAACCTTGTGCAATTCAGTGTGAAGGCTGTGCTGGTAATTTTTCCCGGTGAGAAAGCAGACCCATCTTGGCTCCCAGTTCTGCAGAGATTAAGTGGTTACAGGAGCTCTTTGTAAGAAATCCATTTCTTCACAAATTTGTCAGAACCTCAGCATCACCTGTGCTTCAGGACCAACATTAACACCCATGATGACAGCCACAACAGAAAAACAGTGTACACAAGAACTAGGAACTCCATCCTGTAACTTCATATCAAAGTTCTCCACAAAAGTGTTCACAGTTCAGAAATTTTCATTCAGTTGCACATTACATTTTACTGCATCTGTAATCTTTTTACTATGAAAACTTTCACAAAGCATAAACAAGCTATTCTGTTCTATGAGTTAGCTTCCTCTTCAAAGGAAAAGTGATTAATCGTCATAGCAGTACCCATCACTACATGCACTATGACATTAAGCTACTAAATGCATGAAACCGAACAGTAACGTTAACCTGACAAATTATGATGACATCTCGATCCACTAACAAAGGCTGTGTATATTTAATTACTCATGTATTACTGTCATGAACATAACAGCTTTAAAAATATTTGACAGATTTAAAAAAAATTTTTGATTTATGTATAAAGCATCAGCTCAACAATACAAAACAGGCTTCTGGAAATGGAAAAAAAAGGATCAATGTTTTGAATGCTACTCAGCACCACACAACTTGACAAAAAGACAAACTTACACAACACTGTACACAAGTTATCAAGTACGAGACAGCAACTGGGTTTAGTAACAGAAAATGTAACTATCAAAGCTGTATCTTCAATTCTCCTTCCTCTAGATGGCAAAATGATTCACAGTAAATTCAAAAATTGAGCACAAAAATTATTTAGCAGTAAACAGTTTTCTCTCATAAGAAATAACCTACGTCTGAAGAGAATTAAGCCTTGACCCTTAAGATGTATCTGAGGAAATTCCAGGCAGTATTATACAGTTAAAGACAATTTTATAGGTATAAGCCTTAATGGTACAATAAATCTCACAATTTCTCATTAATCCATTTAAGTTTGAGAAAGTATCGGTAGACAAAATTAAGTATAAATACTGGAGTCAAATCAGAAATGAAGGCATTAACAGTGCAAGGTAAGTTCATACGATCTTTGGAAGTTGAAAGGTTTTTGAAGTCTTTGATATACATATCTATGTGTAGGCAGAAACACACATACACTGAGATTAAAACTAGCTCCCCCTCCACTGGACCTCTTCACAGAAATTAAGTCAAAAGCCTAAAAAAGCTGTAGCTGCATCTCATTATGTATAAACAAGCCTGCCCTCTAGTGTACTGATCGGTCAAGCTAGTAAATTTATTTTTATGTTTTCTGTATTCAAGTGACTAAAATCCCCTAACACTGGTTATTACTAAGCAAAACTGTGCTGTTATGTTTATTTTTCTGATACAGCATATGAAGCTTGTTATCACCTCCAGCTCTCCGGTGCACTGAATTATCTTTACTAAGAGATGAGCCGAAAACATGCTTAAGTAGATTTACTCTTTAAAAACCCCAAAACTATTTTCACATGTATAGTATAAAAACTTGATAATGGAATTATAGTAGTAGTTAACTGTTCGTGCTGCTAGAGATTTAGAGACAGCAGTTAGCAGCATTTAGCTCCAAGTTATTCAAGCCTTTACTAAGTCTGTTTGCATGCAATTCAGCATTTTCACAGAAAAGAGCTATCAAGCATTGGAACAGGCTGCCCAAGGAAGTGGTTGAGTCACCATTCCTGGAGGTATTTAAAATATGTGTAGACCTGACACTTAGGGACATGGCTTACTGGTAGACTTGGTACTGACAAGTTAATGATTGGATTCAATCTTAAAGCTTCTTTCAACATAAGTAATTCTACGATTTTTCTATTTCTCCAGCTTGCTATAACCAGCCTATTGAACTACTCCAGACAAGCATATTTCTTGTACAGCATTTTCCAGCTTTTTTGTAAAGCCACTTGAAATATGTCCTTGGTTAATATCATCTTCTGTACTTATATGTGTTCAAAACATGTGGTTTAACCAAAAAAAAAAATATCTCATAAAATTTACTATAACTACAGTCAGCAGTCCAGAAGTCAGTTAAAGATTCTGGAAACAGGTAATGTGCTGAACTTTTGGTTTAAAAGCTAGCCTTCTCCAGATTCAAGAGTGTATTATTTCAGAAGACTTCTAAGCCTTCAATTGGAAGCAGCATACCTGAAGATATTCCATTCTACTACTAAATAATTTCAAATTCTAAACTTGGATTCAGAAAGAATGCTTATTTTTCAGCTGATATTTTATCCATTTTCCTCAGCTAGCAGTAAATCATTTTACTCCAAAATGTGTGCAGGCTACATCCACATCTCAAAAGTAAGAGTCTTACGTGATCAACACAAGATACAAGTGAAAACAATCAACTAGAGTTTCACAAAAAAACTCCAACCAGTCACTTTCCTTAAGGATTAACATGTTATGCGCACATCTTGTTCAGCTACATTTAAGGACACAGAAATCCAAGAAGAAAAAAGACTTAACTGAAGGCACAGTATTTTTTTTTCAATTACTTGAAATTCAACTTTACTGCATTTTTAATTGCAAGGAACTTGCTGATACTCAGCCAAGTATATACAATCTGTTTTTTAACATTGTCACATCTTACAAGTCTCACTAATAAATCTGATCTTGACAAAACCAGTTTTAGGAAGAGCATCTCATGAGCATGCGTTAAGCAATTAAGACGAGGAAGTAATTTCAAGTAAAAACCATTGAGATAACTGACTTGAAGAGGAAAAAGTTTATTCAACTATTGCCATATCAGAACAACGAAGCAGCCCTTACATGTAGCCACTCATCAGAAAGGACATTACAAAACATTAACATAATGTAATAGATCAATTTTCTTTCAGGCATTTTCAAAGGACAAATCAGACCCACAGACTCTTCTGCTCTGGTGTGCAAGAAAAAAGCTGGAAAGGAACAAAGCAAGCAGCCAAACTTTTCTTCCTATCTGACAATATACCTCTGCTATTCAGAGCTTCTTGACGATCAAGGTGACACAAGCAGTATTCAAGAGCTAAGTTATTACCATTTCTGCAGTATTTGAGCCCATAAGTACCAATTTTAGACAGTGAGTTCCTATTGCACACATTTTCAAAAAGAGAAAGGAAAATAAAGAAGACAGGCCCAACTCTGCCCTCAAATGCTCAGAAAGAATTTTCTGTACACAGACTGCATGGCCCTTCCACAGGACAGGTGTTGGAACTGCTGAGCAACTACAGAGCCCTTATTTACTGTGAAGCAAAATAAGCCTTCAAGCGTCCCTTACTTGATCTTAGCAGGTCAAATTCTCTGTCCAACAGCTCCTCCTCTGTCAACTTGGAAAAATTGTCCTCTCCAAATGGGTTCCAGCCTGACATATCAGGTGGGTTATTGATGCTCTGCTTTGGGTAACTGGCAATTGCTTCAGCATCCAGAATACCTGGCCTGTAAAGTAAGTTCATGGAAGTAAATAGAAACATTACAAGATTGTTTATCAGGGTGAAAAATCTTTAACAGGCTTCATTAGGCAAAATACTACATACAAATAACATGCATGCATTAACAGCTCATCCCAAAAGCATCCGAAAGCTAACTTAAGGGAAAACGGATCACTTGAAATATGTGGTTTGATCACATGATTTCTTTATGCAATCCTTGGACTTTCATTATTCAACTTATTAATTGTAGCCAAAGCACAGAATCCTTCATCAAGTTGACATGCAAGGGCAAAAACTCTATTTCACTCTATGGTCATTTCTATATTGCTGTAGGAGACTGACTTGTTTTTCTCAAAAAAAGCCTGTTTGGTTTTCATCAGTTCTCTTTATTTTCAAATTATTTTTTCTTGGCAGACACATTAAGTGCCTTTGAATTCTACATCCATCCAACTGATAGAAATAACTGAACCAGTTGACATAACAGCTTCTGCTTGGATTAGTCTTATCTACACAAAGAAACCTTTGACCAGATGTGGTTTTCCTTTCATGCAAGTTTAGCAAATTACGCCTACTACTTCTCTGTTTGTCTGAAGCAGACTAGAAAAGCAGCAATCAGCAAGTTACAGTGTGCTAACTGGTTCTCTCTCTATGCCCAGCCAGGCTCTGCAGGCCACACCTGCAGCCCAGCTTCATGTGGAACCATCTCTTCAAGACAAGAGAAAGGAGAAGGGGCTTCTTCCTATCAGCTTGGGTCCTATCATCCCAAAGACTACTGGCTCTTTCCACTGAAAGAAGGACAACATGCGATACAACGCAATGCATTTAATATGTCAAGGGAAAAGAAACTCATCGCCCCCTCCTTTAATATAAGAAGTATTAAGTATACAAGAAGTATATTTTTTGTTTACACGATCAATCTCATGTATTGCAAACCATTGCTAATTCAGAGTCATTGACTCAAAGCTAACCAGCAGGACCAAAATCTTCAGCCAAACACACGGAAGAGAAACTGGAAATGTATATATTTACTTCCAGACTGGAATGATTCCTTTCAGAAATTATTTGTGACAGAAGTACTCTGGCAATAGACCTGCCTGAAGTACAGCTGGTAAATCTCAGATATGGGCACAGAAGTGCAGGATGACACTCTGCTAGGGATTAGACTACCTAATTGGCAAGATGAAGCCAAACTGGTCATGGTGATAATATTACATCAATCCAGCCCACAGCAGGGAATATTTTGGTTTTTACACTTTCAACACACTGTAACCTAGAAGAGACTGACAGCAGCACCTGAAACATGTAGCCACACTATTAACTGAAAGCCTGTGTCAAGACTGACTGCACCAAAGACTCAGCATTTCGACAATTGCAAAGCACTTATCTTTCAATATAGTATAGTAGGAACCTATACAAATACATAACCTAGCTTCTAACATTAGTGAAACTGGACAAATCTGTGATTTTTTAGTTTTTAAACAGAAAAGAAAGGTTTTCTATTCCACACACAGTTTTTCATAAGAATTATTGGAAAAGTCATTATTTATTACACCTTATTAAGCAAGGGTAAGTCCACAGCCCTCTGCAAAGGGATTATACCTCTGATGAGGTATACTCTATCAAATAACATACTTAAGTCAGACCTCTGATCAATAGACACAAGAGTTAGAAGCCCTAGCAAATAAATACCAACTATAAGGCCTCTCTTAAAGAGTGTTTAAGGTGACTTTCACATGCCCATAACCTTGCTCAACATTGGCTACTAACCATCTTAAGCAAAGTCAGTTCCTGGAATAAATCCATGAACAAGCAAAAGAGGAAGACAGGGGTTCTTTAAGAAGTTGTACCAGGCTCATCCTAAAATATTCTTTACTACTAAACAGCAACTATCCAACTGCTTCAACTAATACCTTACTACTGAAGCAGGTAATTTCTGAGGAAAGGATTCAGTAGTGCTCATCACAATTAGCAATGTAAGCAATAAGTAACCCTTGGGTACATCTGTGTCAGAATACTTGCCTGCTTGCAGGGTAGGGACAATCTGCCACTGTTCCAGCATGCACTGGAAGTGACCCAGGGTAGGAGATTAAGGCTGGTGAGAAGTCTTGTGGAGAAGTGATATATTCAGGAGACTGCGCCTGTTGCGACCGCTGTTGCTGCTGAGCCAGCATCTGCTGCTGTAGGAGAGCGTGCTGATATTGCTGCACCTAAGAAAGAGAATGATCATGTTACCAAGTCATCTGAGTCAGCATTAATCTTTTCTGCTAAGTAACAATACCAGCCTTGCAGTCAAACGCACTAACCACCACCACACTCCAGAAAAGCTTGGTAGCTTCAGCAGAAGCAAGAAGACAGACCTGTCCACTATACAGGTGAAAAAAACCTGCCCTAACAGGTCAGTAATACCATTTTTCCCTTCCAACACATTATCCCTTAGCTTTTTGTAATTACTGCAAACTAAGCATATGCTACTGCAGCACTAAAAAGTTAGTTTTCATCATACCTTATTCTTAATTATTCATAATCAAAATTCATAATTGCTCCCGACTTTTGAAAAAACAGATTATGCAGTTTGCTTTCTTGCTTTTAAAGTAGGAATTTCAAGTCACAATGCCTTGTATCACTTAGTAGTCTAACATACATTTGTTGCTGTGGTCACTTGGAAGCCTTAAGCACCAAGTATGTTTCAAACTACTATATACCTACTTCATGAAGTTTAGGATATATCCCATCTGATTAATACAGAAGTGCAACTCCAGATAAGCTTCTGCAACCAAGATTGGGTTAACTTTTTTTTCCCCAACTGAGTATCATTTTAGATGCTGAACTCCACGCTATTTACCACATCCACACCTCATTACACCTACTCACAAATTCATCTTATTGCATCTTCATAACAGACTTACAAACACAGCACGTATTTTAAGATTTTACTGTCTATGTTCCATTCTTGACATACCATAGCAGGATACTGAGATTGGGAAGGTTGCTGCTGGTACACAGACTGCATCAACAGCTGCTGTTGGACCATCTGCTGGTGCATTGCTTGTTGATACTATAGTTGAAAAGAAGAAAATAGCTTTAAGAAGTCGTGATCTCCCCTTTAGGAATATCCAGATATTTAGAAACAGCATCAATTAAAATATGACTTCTGTGACTCAACAGCATTTTTCACTTAAGACATCACATAACCAAGAATCACCTTGCAATTCAGTCACAGCATTTTAATGACTCTGTGTTTAGAAGCTTTTCCGTTTTTTCCCCCCAATTAATACCAGCCTGTTTAACAAAAAATTAAACTACATACTCAGCACTGCCTTTTCTGAGGCTGGCCAATTAACATCCCAACTTCTGTAGTTTTCACCAGTGCTGAGTCACTTTGGAAAATAATTCAGCTGTGCTTTAAAGAATAACATGTCTCAAAATGGGAAAAAAAGAAGAATAGCAATACGTGCCTTGGACAGGATCTGAACATTCTTGTCTGACCTAGCTGCTCTTCCGTTATGTTTACAGTAATTTATGCTGCACAACTTAAGTGATTATACTTGACAGTATGCAAGCTGGACAGCGTTAGAATACATGTCATGCACGAAAAATCTGCGTGGACAGAACAATTACCAAAACAGTTCTTTGCTGACCAAGAAAAATCAAAGAAAGCAAAACTGGCAAAAAATGCTACTGAGATGGTGTAGGTACAACCATCTACTGCAAGCATAGCATCATCACCTAGATAATTCCTAACATATATCTTAAGCACATTTACACGCAAAACCTTTGTTTGGGCCACATGGTGGTGATTCAAAGCAAGATGGGATTCACTGTCAAACTAAAAAAACAAGATAGCACAAAGAAGGCAGCTTTCTAGGGTAAGCATTACAGTGCCTATGAAGAGACAAAGTTAAAAAGAAGGGGCAGGAGCCATGATCCTTTTATCCTAGCGGGAAAAAGAACAGGCCACAACAGCAGAAATGTTTAATTAGCACATGATTCCAAGTGTTATTAACAGGCATAACATGTGTCTCTTAGAAACCTAACAGATTCAACTTGTACCTGCTGAATGTAAGCATCCTGAACTGTAGGTTGCTGCTGCTGGTGATGTAAATGGTGTAGCTGCTGTAGTCTCCAGTCCCCTTGCTGCAGCTGCTGCAGAACTCTGTTCTGCTGCGGGGGGTGCTGGTTGGTCCCTTGGGACTGTAACATTTCTTGTCCATTCCCTGGGCGCATGGTTCCTGTGATAGTCAGACAACACCATTGACATACTGATCTCTAAAGTTTAGCTAGAGCACTCCCTGGCAGTTAAGATCTTTATTTAACACTTCAAGGTGAAACAGTTTATTAATTTCCCTTCCCAGTCTGACAACTAGTAGAGCTGGTAGATACGGTAGATACTAAGTTCTCTTCTCCAAAAATACTTACGTGCCTGTCAAGGCACAATTTCTACTTACAAGATGTGGGAAGCTTCATTTGGTCTCACAACAGAGGAAGCTGGGTTCAAGATTTCTGCTTTACTTACACTTAAGTTGTACCTTCTACTGTCTCAAACCCTAACCCTCAAAACATACAGTTTTCTATGCATACAACACGTTCGATGGTTTTTTTTAAGGGAACTATTGGCTCACTTGTCAAATTCCCTAAACAGAACACCTGATTGATTTTGCCATTCAATTGTTTTTGCAGCCTTTTAAGTAAGCAGTTACTAACATAAATCAATCTCTTCTTGCGTGCTGTATTTATATTCTGAAGTGCCCAGGAATGATCTGTTACTTGTCATAACAGGAAAAGCTTTCCAAGTTGGATGTTATCTGGATCCTGCCTAGTAAAAGTTGTTTACACCTGGGACACATTCTCAGCAGCCTTTTGATCAGAGCCTTTCCTAATACCATCCCTGAAGCTACTCTTCCTGTACTGTAACATCACACAGTTCAACTAGGAAAGTACTGGAGATGTAAATGAAAACTATTTAAGTGAATATTTACTGGAGCCATAACTCTTTTTTAAAGGAGATGAAGAAAAACTCAAAGGATTTATCTAAAACCCATTTCACTCGATTGAGCTTCCCTCAATTACTCCTGTTACCCCTCTATTGCACCCACAGTTCAATGTGAAATGCATCCATCAATCATTAGCAAAGTGAACTTTTTGCATGGTTCCAGCCTACAAATAATACCAACATATTGTTGATATCTCATGACTTATTGAGGCACAGGGAAAATATTTCTCCTACTACCATGAAAGCAGTTTGTTACAGAAGACCTCAGTATTTTTCATGAATTATTTGAAAGTCAAAACTGAGCATGAGCCTCTCTCGCAACCCACAGTGGGAAAGTTCGTGCAAAATCAGTGTTAAGCACCAAAAATACCTTCACTTCTCAACAAATTGCATTTAGTTTTTGTGGCACCTGGTCAAACTTATTTGCACATTTAGAATCTTTCAGAAAGGATGAAGATTCAGGTTTTAGCATATAAAAAAGAAGATGAATTTGAGTTTTAAATGTTATCCCTACTAGAGCAAGAAGGAAGAGACAGACAATATTCATTCTTCATTTATTTTGATCCATCCTTAGACTTTGTTAAGTTACCTTTTTGCCCACGATTACCAAATTCACCAGGAACTTGTACTTTGACTGGAGTTGCTGAGCTCTGGATCGTCAGCACACTAGAAGTGGCAGTACTTGAATTGGCCTTTGGTCTTTGTCGTGGTGCAATTGAGGTTTCTGTTGGTCCAACAGTATCTGTTATTCTGAAATGACAAGTATTCCCACAGAAGAGTCATGTTAAAAAAGGACTTTCTTCTTCAAATTAGACGCAGTATATCTCTTAATAGCTCAATTATGTCTTAACCACAGGCTGCTCTACTTCTGAATTTGATTGTAATACCTTAAAATTTGCTTCCTAAATTCCACTCCCCACCCATCACAGCCATACAATATACAATTGCTGCAGAACACCATTAAGAAGGAGCTATGCAATAGCCTTATTCCCAAGGAGACCATGGAACTACATGAAATCTCTCTGTAAAAGCTTTCCTCACTTCACACTAGTGAGTGAAAGTTATGTCTAGCGCTTGAGTCAGCAATCCTATGACTAGAGGTATGATAACTGTTCATACTTAAAGGAAATAAGATTAAGAAAAATCTTATCTGTAAATCAACTCATTTCTACCTTTTGTTAGAGATTTTAGCCTCTAGCAGTTATAACATCCATAAACTGCTCAAAAGATTTGCGTCTTTCCTGAAGTACTTCAGAGATGTGTAATAGTCTGCTGGGTTAATAAAGATGTTCAAAACCCAAGTACTTGTACTTGAGAGCTTTAATGCCATTATCAGGTTACAGTATATGCATTTTTTTAAAGCTGTCCGATTGCTTAAAAACACTAATTCACCATCTGAGCCATCAGTATGTAACACCTCATATTAATTCCTACCATATTATATTAAGACACCATCTGCCTTAACCTGCTGTAATTTACAGCCATCAGGAAAATATTATCTAGGAAGAACTATGAACCTTGCTTGGCACTAGATTTAGTTGGAGTTTAAAAGATTATTCCATAGATACTCTACACCTGCTGTACATTACCAACTGACAGCAGAGCCAGCAAAACCAACCACGTCCAGGCCATGACATTACCTTAAAATGGTACATACATATCTACATAGCTCAAATGCAGCTTAGATGAGCCCATTCATTTGCTTCTCATTCACAATAGACTAAGGAAGTCAGAGTTGAAATAGAACTCATAGTTATAACTAAATATAAGAGTACCTAAGTCACACATGATGGTAGATCCAAAACCCAAACAACTTCCATTAAACAAAGAATAGAAGTGTAAAGGATTCTTCCAGCACTAACATCAAGCATACACATCATAGCAGATGTAAAAAAGCATGAATAGGAATTCCTGATGTTAATAAAAACAAAAACAAAAGTACAAAAAAAGGAATAATTTAGTATAAAAAACAGAGGTTTTGAAAGAACAAAATCTATTTACTTTCAATCAAATTTGATTTGTATATTTAAATAAAATTCCTAAGAACAGTTTATGTGTACCATATTATCCTCACCTACCACTGAAATCTTTTATTTCAAAATTCACTTATCACACTAAGTGAAAATAAGACAGATCAGACAGCTAGCACTTATTTATTCCACGACAAAACAGGCTCTCATTTTCCCTCCATGGATTCTCAATACAATGAAAAAAAGCAATGGAGTGGAAACCAAAGAGAGACCTGAAGCTCTCAGAATTGCTGTTTGTGTGTTCTAATGACCTCTGCTAGTAAGATAATTTTTCATTTATTAACAAGCATATGAAAACAAGTTTCAGACAAACATGGAGCTTAACAATATTAGCAAAAAAAAAGTAAAGCCACATCCACTGCTCACCTTGCTTTTATTTGGCTTTTTCTAGCAGCTGCCTCACTAGCTGTCATGGGTTCAGGAAGAGTTGAAGGGACAGGAGAATTCTTGGGAAAAATAAATTTGAATAAATTAAAAACCCAAAATCCTGGAATAAAAAAAATCATTACATATTCAAAACGAACACTTGGGTTCAAGTTTTTCATGTTACAAGGCTTCATGCAGAACTCATACAGCTGCAGATTAAAAGTGTTTCAATTTAACAGTATCTCTCTGTTCTCTTACCAGTTGCAAAAGTAAAATAAAAACATTACTGGTCTGACTGTTTTGTCAACAACTTCGCTTCATTCACACACTACCAACTACCAACAATAAAGTAAAACATTTTCTCCAAATGTTTTCTTGTAACTGCACAGAACAGAGACTTATTTTAGCCTCAAGTTTAAGGACTAAATCAAAGTCTAACCTTTGGATAAAACAACAGTAGTTTTTTTGTCCACTCAGCTCTTACACCCCAACATAAATTCCAGAAAAACATGCCATATCTAAGCTTCTACGGTTCTTCAACTTAACCCCATCTCAGACCAATTCCTGAATAAATTACATTTCACCTAAACCACACTGAACCAAGGAAAACAGCAGTTTTGGGGGAGGGAGAAGGACGATTATCTCATTACACATGCACTGCCTCCTTACATAAACAACACAAATTACATTTGGTCACAAATAGTAGAGAAAGTCAATTATCAAATACCGCTTCTGAAGACTTTCATCAGTACTGGAATTAGCCAAGTCTTAGAAAGAGATAGACAGACACACTTCCGACTTTACCTTGAAAATGTAAACTGCTGTCAAAGACCATATACTGCACTGAGCCAGCCTCTCTTCTAACCTACAACAGTCATTCTTATTCTCAGGAAACTTCAAGAGGGAGGGTCAGGGGTGTCCACGTGCACATTTTTGTGCTGCTTTTCTTTTAAGGCAGCCATGGGAGCTAGAGGGACAAGCACTACCAAAGGAAATCAACAGCAACAGAAACCAGGGCATACACTGTTGCTTTTACTGCAGTTTTAACACGTCAGTGGAAAAAACATACACACCAAACAGCTTCACTTTGTAAGAATACTCCAGGCCCTTCTACTTTTCTAGGTCTGTCACAGGGCAAAGGGCCAAGTAAACAGGCAATTCCTATCTGCAAGGGCAGGGAGAAAAATCAAACAGACACATTTTCAAGTCACCTGAGTGAGATGATACTACTCCTCCAATGAGTAACATAGTAAATTCCCAAATTATGTTATGTCAAGTTATGCTTGTGTTTCAGGATAAAGTCTTTGAGGGAAAGTACAGTTATCGCACCTCCTATTCACACACTGCAACAGCGTAATGCAAAACCATTCAAAGCACTTGAAATTTAGCCTTTACCTAGTAAGTACTTCAAGGTTTTCTGATTTACTTAAGTTGCCAAAAAGCAGCACTCACATTTACTGAGCACCTCCTTCTACAAGGATCAATAATAAAGGAATTCAAAGGGATCTCACTAAGTTTATTCATCTGTCTCTGAAGGCAGTTTACTATAATTGACATTAGTGCCAAAATGAATTTTGAGACTGATTTTTCCTGATGCTTGAGATTCACTTTAAAATACTGAACATTATTCATGTGCCCTCAAATTCTATTGCACAATAATTAGATCTGTGAATGAGATGATCTTTGAGAGTTCAGACTTTCAAACAAAGTTCAAACTCACATGGAAAGTAAGGATAAGAATGCAGGCTAACCAAGGCACTATTGTTTGCCTTCCAGTTCACTGCAGTCCTTCCAGTGGATTAACATAATTGTTAAGGATGATTAAGAAAAAGGGTTTATCCAGAACATAAATGCTCTTCACACTACAGTGACAACATTAAACCTTCTATTGTCAAACAAGTTTAAGTTCTGTAGTATATTTCACATTAATTGTATTAGACACAAGAGATTAGTAATGGTTAAAACCATAAGTCAGGTATTGAGGCAGTATCCATGTAATTCATAGAGCTATGCCTCAAAATTAAAAAATATTTTGTTTAGAGAGCTAATGGTGCACATACGCAACAGCAGCTTAAAGTGTACTCTGCTCTATGTTTTAAATATAAGAGCAAGGTTTATTAAGAAATTGATATAATCTCTCAGGTGATTTGATAGCCTTCTCTCAATGCTACCTACAATATACACTAAAAATATGGAAAAAATTAACTACTTACATTAATATTAGACACTGGACAATCCTTTTTGGCAAATTTAAAGGCAAAGGAAGATACTTGAAAGATATCGGGCCTCTGTTCTTGATCTGGTTCAAGCATATATCCTGCAGAAATTGATAAAACCAAATTATCACTGTTGGAAATCAAAAAGCCTGTTGAGACAGCATGCCACCAGCAAGAAGAAATTCAGCAGTTCTGCCACATGAGTTTACCCCAGAAGGAGTAATTTTAATTATTATGTTGATTTTTTGGATATTTTAAATACTTTTTGTCAAGTCAAATTGTTTTTAGGGTCAAATACAGTTGCAGGAGATGTATGCTGTTTGATATTTTGACAGTTGTGGAAAGGGCAGCTACACTGATGTAGTGATTAGTAACTTGAGAAACAACATAAAACCAACTCACAGTACTAGAATCTTCTAAAGCTAATACAAAATTCACTGTAGCTAACAAGTTTCACAGATTGATGTAACTGCATCTGGTTAAAGTTCTACATCATCTTTTGCCTTGCAGGTTTAGTTGGCTATGCACATTTTTGTGTATTTAAAAAAAAAAAAATAGTCCCACGATAGAAGGACTTATTCCTGATAAGACACAAGAATTTCTGATGTCCCTTTCAAACATTACGTTCCCAAATTAGAAGATTTGGTGTTTTTCAAATAAAAGTTACTTTAGATTATTTACAGTATGACACAGAGGACAATCAGAAACCTTTCTTAAGTGACTGGAGAATCTAAATAAACAGTGAAAGATATTTTCTAAACAAGCCAAGCCTCCAAAAATATGTTCAGCTACAAAGAAAACAAACAACTTAAACTTAAGTTCTCAATTTTGATGAAAAAATTGCACTACATTTCCAAAATTGTCCAGTAGTACAGCCAATCTTAAACAAGATTTTGTAAAAAATCTTGAAGTATTTTTTAAAAAATAAATATAATTTTAGATAGATCTTAGAATTTTAGTCAAAGGCATTATTTCATGGCCAATGTAGTTTATAGCAAGTTTTATTTTTAACGGGTTTTACAAAACAGAGCAGATTTAAACTTGCAGTGACAGCACCATTAAGTGGAAACCGAATATATGAAGTGACAACTCCTGCCACTTGATTCTAAAATGTTAGATTTATGAAGTGGAGAATGTTCAGCTTGTCACTCCCCACCCCCCACCTTGTAAAAGAGCTGAGACGAAGCCAGAAGTCCCTGAAATACCTTTTATGACCAGCTGCAGCTTTTTTTGGCTTCCATTCCAAATGGAAAGAAGGGAAGTTTACATTATGAGATTCTTCCCCACCCACACATATTCCATGCCAGTAATGCTCATCTTGGCACAGCAGTTCATTGAATCTTAATAAATCAGCATTCATACTTATAAGGAGACAGGATTAAAACCTGTACTCTTCTAAAAGTAGCACTGTGACACAGAGAAAAGTATTTAATCACTTCAAAATTAATCTCATTTTGGCACTTATTAAGTATGTGCAGAAGGCAAACGCTTACCATGGTAACTGCTATTTCTCAATTACGAATGTGTGCTCAAAAAAGTGGTTTGGATTTGGTATTTCCTATTATACAAAAGCATAAACTATGTGGTCAACACATTCATAACTTAAAAATAAATTATATGAGCTCTATTCAAACTTTCTGAATTTTTCATATTCTGTTGGTCATACTCTGTCAAGTTAACCTGCTCAAAGTTTAAAACTAAGACAAGTGAAAATACTCATTATTCCTGTAAATATTAGATCCTGTATCTTTGTACCTGTATAACAGAATAAACGCTAGCCTCAGAGCTTGCTGTTTTCCTTCATACTCTTTGTGCTTTCAAAACTTTGTCAGAGTTCACAGAATCATAGAATCATCTAGGCTGGAAAAGACCTTGAAGATCATCCAGTTCAACCATTAACCTAACATAGACAGTTCCCAACTACACCATATCCTTAAGTGCTATGTCATCCCGACTCTTAAACACCTCCAGGGATGGGGACTCCACCACCTCCCTGGGCAGCCCATTCCAACACCTAACAACCCGTTCTGTAAAGAAACGCTTCCTAATATCCAGTCTAAACCTTCCCTGGCGCAACTTGAGGCCATTCCCTCTTGTCCTATCGCTTATTACTTGGTTAAAGAGACTCATCCCCAGCTCTCTGCAACCTCCTTTCAGGTAGTCGTAGTGGGCGATGAGGTCTCCCCTCAGCCTCCTCTTCTCCAGACTAAACAACCCCAGTTTCCTCAGCCGCTCCTCGTACGACATGTGCTCCAGACCCTTCACCAGCTTCGTTGCCCTTCTCTGGACACGCTCGAGTAATTCAATGTCCTTTTTGTAGTGAGGGGCCCAAAACTGAACACAGGAATCGAGGTGCGGCCTCACCAGTGCCGAGTACAGGGGTAAGATCCCTTCCCTGTCCCTGCCGGCCACGCTATTTCTGATACAAGTTCATGTCCAACACTTTGGGTTACACAAACTTGATCAGATTTTTGTTCTGTTATAAACCACAAAACTACTATCAAATTCTCCCCAGTGCAATTAATCTCAGTACAGTTATGTTTCTACACTAAACCTGCACTTCAAATTCATCTAAGCACAACTGGCCAACTTAGAAAATGCTGTTAACAGTCTGACATTCCATAGGAAATATACACTTAAGAGCAAAAAGAAACTATGAATAAATTAAGAGCTACTCTTTTCATTCCCCTTACCCCTCTGTGGGGTGTCACCCAAGAAAAAAAAAAAGAAAAATCATCCATGCCTCCCAAAGAAACAAAAAGTTCTTTTAACTTCACCAAAGGTCTTCTGAGTTGAGAGGAACAATTTAATCTGGCTAAATAAGACTAAATTTAAACAATTTATTCTTTCTAGTGTTTTACTCCGTTTCAATTCAGAGGTTATCAAACCCATTAAATGCCCAGAATACAGCAGCTGATTTTAACATGTCACCTGTGCAGGAGAAAGACTTGTCTGTACTTCATCCACCTGGCTCACTTCTAGCACCATTTCAAAGAAGCTTCCTCTCAGTTTCTGAAATTCCTCTCTGGGCTGGCACCTCAGTTCCGTACCCTGTGGTGCAGTCCTCCATTGAACAAATGGATAAGCAAGCCTCCTTTCAAGGGCACAAGCAGGAGTTGCAAGACAGATGGTAGCCAGGAGCAACTCCCACTGTTCACTCAAGAACCCAGCCAGTCTACACCACCCATCCAAGCACTCGCCTACATTAGCAGGATCTTCTGTGTTTTATTTGATTTACAAGGCAAAAGAATTGCCATGCTGCCCGGATACTTACGTATCAAACAGTGTATACTATGAGAGTATCGAGAATTGTCTGGAATGGTAAAGCTTCCATCACAAATAGCAACTTGACTTTCTCCAAAGGGAAGTGAGAAGAAACAAAGTTTATACAGCAAGCAGCCAAGTGCCTGCAAAAAAACACATACAGGCACTGTAAAGGGATGAGAATAAGCCTTTTACACAATAAAGCAGCACCAACAAGAAACAAATTGCATCCTAGCTACAGCTGATGCTTACACTGTTATGTAGAAGCTGCATTATGAAACACTGTGTTGATGTGACAAGCTGATATATAAAGCAGCTCTAAAAAGGCTTTCTTTCCCACTGACTCCTATATTAGGCAACAAACTACCAAAATCAGAGCATACCCAAGGGCTGCATTCACATTGTTGTATCACCCAGAGATACCGCTAGCGTTTCTGTTGAATTTAGTCTTCATTTACCTCACACTACTCAATAAAAACACCTTTCCTTATCATGCCACCAACAGGTTTCCACGAGAAATCACTGGTGACTATCAAGTAGCAACCTGAGCAGACAAAATGGAAAAAAATTCTAAATCATGTCCTCCTTATCTCAAAACAATCATCACACATGGCATTCATTTTATTTACAGAAGACACAACTACCAAAGATACCTGTACCATATTCTGCATTGTACAGCTGCATGTTATATTTCTCTTTCAAAGAATTACTTTTTCAGTTAGTCAATGATGCTTTTAACTTCCCACCACCACCACCACCTCAATTCCATATTTCATAGTACCTGATTTTTTGCTTACCCAGATATCTGCCTTGGTAGTAATTGGTTTTCCTCCATAAAGATTGATCATCTCAGGAGCTCTGTATGATAGTGTTGTATACCTAGCAGTATATAATTAGAAGAGGACAAGAGATGTAAAGTGTGCCTCAGAACTGAAAGTGTGTTTCCCTGCATCTGCCATGCACACACCATTCACACCCAAGTTTCAGATATGCACCTGGAATTGTCTTAAGCAATGCAAGTCATTTATTGCATTTGCAGCATCACAGAGTATCTGGAGTAGCACCCAAAAATTATCATACACAATAATAAATATTAGCTAAAATTTGCTTTTAATGTTATTTCCCCAGCACATGTACTTTTGCAAGAGTCACTTGGCTTAAATAGTGCAATGGCCATTCACTTGAAAGATGAAAGGTAAGAGTCCTGCAGGAGTATCCACTATCACATACTGAAATATACAGAATGTGGACTTCAAAAGACTAACATCTCAAAATAATTACTATACTGATAGTTAAAATATTTTTCAGAGCTAGAAAAAAAAACTGTATAATTTTAAAACTTGATAACAAGTAGTCTGTATTTATTCCTATGCAGCAGTTACCCTGAAGGGGCAAAACCACACTAGTACATATTTTTCAGGAGTGTGCCTGTAATAAAAGTTAAAATATTTTTCTGATCAGTCTTAGGATAATGAATATGAACCTTACTCTATAAATAAGATTCTATGTAAACCCATTTCAGCATTTATATCAGTTCTTTCTCTCTCATACCATTAGCTGTATTAAAATAGAACAAATTCAAAATATCAAACTTCTGAAATGGCCAGTAGCCATACATATGTTTTTCAACAACTGAATTTCAAAACAGCATGCCTTTTTCCAACAGTTCTATTCTTAAGAGTCTCAGTTTTACAAAAACAATCTGTGAATAAATGGAAGAAATCTATGTTACCAAATATTTTCACTGTTTTACTATATTTATGTCAACATTAGTTCAAATTCAACCATTAATTCCAATTCATATTAATATAAGATACACACACACTGCACAATAATACTTGGAAGTTTCCTAGCAGCACAATCATTGTTTACCATAGCCACTTAAAACTGAACTTACTTTTTAATTTCTTCTTCAACCACATTAACACCATCTTTTTGAGGATTCAGATATTTGTTAGTGGCACTGCCAAAATCACAGAGAACATAGTTCCCATTATCGTTTAACAATATGTTCTCCACCTTGAAAGGAAATCAACACACAGAAACATTAGATGAAAATAATAGCGTTTATTTCCAAGTGAGTTACTACCCATTCTCACACACAAACAGGAAAGTTTTCTGAAAAATCAATTGATAGAGTTGGCATTAGCAGTAAGTGATGTCTTACAGTTTAGTTTCTCTGTTTACAGCTCCACCAACAGCAAGTGCTCCCTTAACTAGAAGTCAGTCAGTGAAATACCTCCTATATTCTCAATCCTTTTTAAGTAGGCCATTGATTTTAACCTAGATGTTCCTTTTTATGAAATTCATACCTTTAGATCCCGGTGAACTATAGGTGTTTTGCACTGGTGCAACCGGGCAACAGCTTCACAGGTATCACAAAATATTCTCATTACTTCTGACTCAGTAAAGCCTGTCTGCAGACGCTGATTCATCTGATTCACAACTTGCCCAGCTAAAGGAACAACAAGGTAAGAATTACTAAAAAAGAAAATGAAATAATTATCATGTACAGAGACTTATTTATATGCAAAAAGTCCACAAATAAGATGCAAGAAAGTCTTCCACAGTTGCTGTATTTAAATAAAACAAATCTGTTTTTCCAAATGTGTGCTCTTGTATCATCCTAGATAGAAAAATTACTGTCTCAAGTGAGGAAAAAAAAGTCCCTATGACTGAAACCTGTTTGGGACAAATTGTCACAAACATAAAGAAGCACCCATCACACAAAGATGTTACCTCAAAAGTGTCTCTTGCATTTAGATCCATAGCCAAAACCCTGTCAGTCAACCAAGTTCAATTTAATTCATAGTCTAGACACCATCTCTCTGTCTTTCTGGGAGATAAAGGGAAAAAAAAAAGGGGGGGGGAGCCCTGAATCCACCCTTCAAGACAGACCTTACTTAACCTCTTCATAGGTTTCTTTCTAAGATTGAGCATCATTATTTCCCTGTTTCTTGAGGTAATTTTACCAGGTAAGACTGGGCTCTTCCCACCACAATGCTCACTTAACACTAAGAGATGAAGCAAGACTCAATATCTGCAGGGCCTTGGTGGGCATTCCATTGAAACAAGAATGCTTTGAAAAAGAAAAGCCTAGCATTGTCAAGTCATCTGACAGTTGACATCCACATGGCTATTGACCATTATAATTAAAGAAAGAGTGCTACCAACAGGGAGTCAGAAGCAAGCTCCCACAAGGATACAGAAATTCTCCCATACCAGCAGGGTAGAGGGTCAAAAATGTGGCCATTAGTTTTCAAGTTCTCCTTATTCCCTTCCCCAAAACACACATCAAGATTGTCTTTGTGTCCTTATGGTAGAGATTGCACAAGCTGTAATGTTTACTGCTTCTACTGCAAATAAAACCAACATAAACCTCCACTGAAAGCATCTTCAAGCATTACAGACAATGGGGTGGGTTTTCTTTCTAGTCTAGAAATACTTACTTTGTACTTATAGCACTTACTCTAATATCATCACCTATTTGGGTTAACCACCATCTCATATTATGAGGTCAGTGGCCAGTTACCCTAAATTTTGATGAACTTCAAAAGTTAAACTCAATGGCAAGTTTATTCCAATGCATATTGGTAAAGAAAAAAAAAAACAACTAGAAACTACCTGTTTTTACATATTGTTTGAAACAAAGTTACATTATAAAGCAGGACCACAAGACTGTTATTTTTATGGCCAGCATTATCAACACTAACTATGATATGCTCATTTATAACAAGTCACCTGTCAGATAAAAGTAAAGCATCTCTAACATTGTTACCTAAAACAAAAATAGCAAGAGGGAGAATAGCAGTGAAAAGTTTGCCAATCTTTCCTATCCAATTACATTCCAGCTACATGTTGATTAGCACAAACAGGAGAACACTTTCACTTATACAAATAATTTCCCTGTTTCTAATCATACTTAATTACAAAGCCATGTGAAACTGACTTTTACATTTTCTCAGTGTTCAACAGCTCAGTGCCTAAGTAACAACACAAACAGAAAAGCAAAAAGAGCTAATTAGATTCCAGCTGTAAGATATATAGGTTAACCTTTTATATTAAGGGAACAATTCTAACTAAAAATCCCAGGTGATCAGCACAAACATTTTCCCTGCATTTACTCTGAAAATCTAAGAGTTGACTCTTACCTCGACAGTACTCCATGAGAATGAGTACCTCCCAAACATTATCACTTATAGTGTTAACAGCACAATCCAAATAGCTCACAATATTCTTGTGCCCAGATAACTCTTTCTGAAAAAAAAAAATGCACACTGCACTTCAGCATAGAAATATGTAAACAAAAGATAGTACAAGTGTTCAGACAACCATTTAAGATTTCAAGTTAGCCTCTGTCCCACATCCACTACTCTTGAGAAAGCAACCACAAACACAGAACATAAGCTTCTTGCTGCCAGCAATGCTAGAGTGACTGCTACGTATCAAACACAACGCAATTACTATTCAGAAAAAAACATTTACGTGTTTCTTGTTGGACAGCGCAAACACATGTGAACTGTTGCATTCTAAAACAATGTTGTGAAGCAGTAATAGCTAGAGCCTTTATGTGCAGGAGATACAGAAGGATCAAGCTACTCATGCCCATCCTAAGCTAAACTGAAAATCTGTCTCTCACAGTTATTAAAAAAAGATAGCTGGAAAAAAAGCCACAACTGCTGTAGTCTGAACTATTACAAAGTTTTAACACACGAGCAACTGAAGGTGTCCCCAAAGGAAAAAAAAAAACCACAACCCAACTTTCAAGAGCCATTTTAATATGCAGAATTAAGCAATGCTTATTTCACATATGACAACTATACAAGTGTTGTCATCTGTACTACAGAGTTTCTGCCTATAAGATAACTTAATCTTAACATAAAAGTGCCTCATATCAGATAATTAAATAGGTTCTGCTATGATTAGAACACATGTAAGCTAGAAGTGTATGGAAATAAATAGTCTTCATAGGTATCTGCTGGAAGGCAATACAACACATTTTCTCTTGTCTAATCAGCAACTAGGGTTGTTTATTTTCTTAATTTTTTTTTTTTTGACCTGTCAAGAAATCATAAACCCAAGTGTGTCTGACTAAACCTTCTAGTTTCTCCTTACTTGCTAGTCATCTGCTGAAAAACAATAGAAACTATGATGATGTAGGGGAGTTCAGCTACATATGTACCAGTTACCTCAACACTAGACTAACAACTTCAAGAAGGTTCTTATACCTACTCAGGATGACAATACTTGGGGAAGCCATCAGCAGCATCATTCAGCTAACAGAGCTGTGGCACACAGAGGCCTTGAGAATTTGAGTTACCACTGCAGAACTGGAAGAAATTACTTTCACTTGGGAGCCAGATGTACTGACCAAATTGGCCATGCTATCAAATAACTGCTTTAGAAGTTTATTACACACCAACCCTATTATGCACCAACTCAGTTTATTACACACCAACTCAGCATTAGTTTCTGAAACTAATGGTGCAAAATCAGGACTGCAAGGTCAAAAGAAAATTGTCACTGAAGAGATATTTCATGTACATTACAAATTAATACATTCTTCAGTTACAAATAATGGGCTTCTTACCATAATTGTGATTTCTCTCTTGCATATGTTGAGATCCGGCACATTATTAACATACATTCGTTTCAGTGCACAACGTATCCCACCATGGGTACGTACCAGAAACACAGTTGAGAAGCCACCTGGAAAAAACAATTACAAGAAAATGAAGCTACTTGAGTTTTTGTTATTCCTCTAGCCAGCATCACTACACACTAAGAAATGAATAAGAAAGTCTATGTCAGTCATGAAGTGAGGGAGTAATCAACACTTAAAAAGTTGAATATTTGCTATCTCAGTCTATTTCATATAGGTGAAGTATTCTTCACAAAAACATAAGGATCCTACTATTTTGTTACAATATTAAATAAACATGTTTTAAAGCATTTTCACATTCAAATAAACTTATAAAGCCTAGTGCGAACACTATGTATTCAGGTGTCAACCCTGAAGTACTTTCAGTCATCCAAAAACCTGAACAAAGTGACAGTATTCTCCAGACCTTCATAATTTCTAAGTCTCCCAGTTCTTGATAAAGGTTAATATTAATTCCATACACCTACATTTTAAAATGTAAAAATTAAAATACTAAGAAAAGAGAAAGTCTTGAGGGATACTGAATTAGTCATGCAACTTTTCAGCATCACCTAAAGACAGGTAGAACATCCCTGCAGCCACAGACAGTGCAAGCAATCAGCTCTGATGTTTTTATTTAAACGCATACTAAATACAGAGTTAAGAATGAAACACCTTCCCACAATTAGTCCCATCAGAAGTCCAACAGCAGCATGAACTGCGAGCCACATACTCGAACCCACCTCCCAGGTTCCCAAAATGAGGTTTTTCTTCTCTTCACTAGTAGAGAATAATCATGCAGACAGGAGTTATACACAGAAGCAAAGTGAAACAACCTACACAAGAAGTACTTCCAAACACTCAGGCAAATGAAAAACAACACTCTCTTGTTTTATCTGTCTTCTGATAGTCTTAACTACTGCTCAAGGCCTCAAGCAAATTATATTAGCATCACCTCAAGGTTCACATGCACAACCTTCCCACAGTTTTAAGAAATCTGCCACATAGAAGAGCTCACATAAATCCATACTTTCCTTAATTGATTGCTGTCTGATGGTAAGCCAACTATTACCATGGGAACTCTCAACTAGTGCAAACACTCAGGTATACAATCAGGACAAATATGTAAATTAGAACGATTAACTACTCTGATAATCAGGCAGCCAATTGAAATGCATGTGTTTCATGCTTCCTGATATGATCTGCAAGCAGCATTTATTAAGTATAATACACCTTCTTTGATACAAGCCTCATGTGCTTGAACAAATGTTCATGTAACAATTTACAACTGAAGAAGCTAAGTTTTATCAGGAAACTTTCCTGAAGATTAAATATCGATTATTTTTTAACTTAATTCCTCATGAAGCTAAATGAGATGCTACGCTGTCAAAACAGAATTACTGCCAACTTCAAAACAAAAGCCTAAATTCTGCAAAATTATTATACTCAACCTAGTTTACATAGGGCCTTCCCAAAACATTAACAGGACACCAGCTTTTAAGCTACTCAAGTTGTAATGCCAAGTTCCAGCTGAGGCTGAAATGATCCTATAGGGCTCCTCTAATACCAGCCTGGGAAACTGCATTAAGAGTGATGTGTAGACCTTCGTTAGTGGAAGAATTTTTGTACTACCCTCTCAATAAAGGCACCTCTTTAAGCACCAATACTTGACCAAAAAATACAAAGCAGTACTCGGGTAAAGCACAGAAGTCTAACAATTAGGAGACAAAAATACCCTCTTGGCTTTTTAACCAGTTTTATAGCCTTAAAATTCTCTGTGACTAGCAGGAGAACAAGAACAAAATGCCTCATTTCAAGTTTCCCCAACAACTGTTTTTATGTAACCAGAGCAGACATGACTGGGTAAAGACAATCAATCATTAGATAGTGGGGAAAAAAAAAAATCTAAATACTCAGACAACTGCTGCTCTTGCCATTAGGTGGCAATATTAACCAATACTCGAACCCTGGAAGAGCCACAAAAGCAGACCTATTTTGGCAGTAAGTAGGTATGTGACCTTCAATGGTTTTCCATTAATAAATACCACTGCTATAAAAATCCTTTCAAAGGACCAAGTGGCATAACTGTGAAAAAAAAATGAATAAGTATATAAATATTTACAGGAAAATTAATAGTCACCAATCTACTGGGAATCTTGATCCAGTGAAACCCTGAATAATTAAACTTTAAAGCTTTTCAGTTGTTTCTGATGTTAAACTTCTCACTGAAAGCACCAAAGCAAGCAATAATCAGTGCTGTAAACATTCATGAAAACTCTTACTAAACATTGCTATCCAGGGTCAGGGGAAGGAGTTGAGTACATATATGGCCTTGTCCTATACAGAAACACCACCAGAAATGAACAGTTGTTTTGCCCAGAGATTGCTGAACAGAACTACACTTCCACATATTTGTCAGCATAGGAGCTGTCATTTCACCAACATTTTCAGAAGCTAAAAAAAAAGTCTTCTGTTATCTCCACTCAGTCTTCCGTAATACAATGCATCCAAAAAAAGCTTAAAACAAAACTGTCATAAGCTATGACACATAAAGGAAGTTCCAGATATTAAGCCACCAACTTCTCTACACACTTCCATTCACAGAATCATCTAGGTTGGAAAAGACCTTGAAGATCATCCAGTCCAACCATTAACCCAACACTGACAGTTCCCAACTACACCATATCCCTCAGCGCTATGTCAACCCGACTCTTAAACACCTCCAGGGATGGGGACGCCACCACTTCCCTGGGCAGCCCATTCCAACGCCTAACAACCCGTTCTGTAAAGAAATGCTTCCTAATATCCAGTCTAAACCTTCTCTGGCGCAACTTGAGGCCATTCCCTCTTGTCCTATCACTTGTTACTTCGTTAAAGAGACTCATCCCCAGCTCTCTGCAACCTCCTTTCAGGTAGTCGTAGTGGGCGATGAGGTCTCCCCTCAGCCTCCTCTTCTCCAGACTCATCAACCCCAGTTCCCTCAGCCGCTCCTCGTACGACATGTGCTCCAGACCCTGCACCAGCTTCGTTGCCCTTCTCTGGACACGCTCGAGTAATTCAATGTCCTTTTTGTAGTGAGGGGCCCAAAACTGAACACAGGAATCGAGGTGCGGCCTCACCAGTGCCGAGTACAGGGGTAAGATCACTTCCCTGTCCCTGCTGGCCACCCTATTTGTGATACAAGCCAGGATACCATTGGCCTTCTTGGCCACCTGGGCACACTGCTGGCTCATGTTCAGCTGGCTGTCAATCAACACCCCCAGGTCCCTCTCTGACTGGCAGCTCTCCAGCCACTCCTCCCCAAGCCTGTAGCGCTGCTGGGGGTTGTTGTGGCCCAAGTGCAGCACCTGGCATTTGGCCTTATTGAAACTCCTACAGTTGGCCTTAGCCCATCGCTCCAGCCTGTCCAGGGGTCTCTGCAGAGCCTCCCTACCCTCGAGCAGATCAACACTCCCACCCAACTTGGTGTCATCTGCAAACTTACTGAGGGTGCACTCGATCCCCTCATCTAGATCATCAATAAAGATGTTAAACAGGAGCGGCCCCAAAACTGAGCCCTGGGGGACACCACTCGTGACCGGCCACCAACCGGATTTAACTCCATTCACCACCACTCTTAGGGCCCGGCCATCCAGCCAGTTTTTTACCCAGCAAAGCGTACGTCCATCCAAGCCACGAGCAGCCAGTTTCGCCAGGAAAATGCTGTGGGAAACTATGTCAAAGGTGTTACAGAAGTCAAGGTAGACAACATCCACAGGCTTTCCCTCATCCAATAAGTGAGTCGCCCTGTCGTAGAAGGAGATCAGGTTTGTCAAGCAGGATCTGCCTTTCATAAACCCATGCTGACTGGGCCTGATTCTTTACCACCCATCACAACAATTCTGGTTGCCTTCTTAAATTCCTGATACAGTCAAGTCACAACTCCCCCACAGCACCCCACAAGTACCTCCCCATCTTCCCACAGACAGGAAGTGCTGCAGTTGGGCCCTGGACAGGTATGCAGGCACTGACTAGCACATATTCTTCACTTATTGGGCAGCAAGCAATAGCTTTGCCAACTTTGAGGCCTTTCCATCAAAAAGTAGCATAACTTTGGGTGGTCTTATTTATGAGAGCATCAAAATTTACAGCACCTTTGTTTAAAAATTGACAGAATGGGCACAAGCGACCAGGTGTAATAACCCTAGCAAACTGCATACGTGCTCAGGCTGTCAACAGGTTTGGCAATACAATTCTATGAACCTCACCACCCTTAGCTACTTCATTATTTCAGTGTAGCAAGTCCTTTAGCTTACTTGTCAGTAAATAATTTTAGATACCATCTAAAAATTGCCACTAACATATTCAAGACAACCGTACATAAGGCTACCAGGCATAGGCAGAGAACATAACATCACAGTCCCATTTTTCCCACCTTTGTTCCACATCCTCACGAACCAACTCAAATGTAAATTGAAAGGCCACAGAAAGAGCAACTATGGAAACCACGCGGCTGGTAACACAGTCAGCACTCCAGACCTGAGCATGGGACTGACTGCACTTCTGAGGAGACTCACATGCAAAGCAAAGCACACAAAAAAAAGGTACCTTTTCACATGGTGACAGCAGCACTGCATTTAGCCAGCCTGTGTTGGCCTACAATAACTTTGCAAGAACATCCCACAGCGTTGCTAAGTGTGAATCAGCGAGGCACCACATCTGTGGGCCTCACAACCAAGACTCATCTCTGTTACACTCTGACCTTGCCACAGAGAGCCATCAGGATGCTATTTTCCTCTCATAACACAGACATACTTCTAATTGTGTGTGGTACAGTTCGAAATAAATTATCTCTATACCCTTCTACAGAGTTGAGATTTTTGTACTGGTTTTAGCTGGAATAGAGTTGAATGTCTTCACAGTAGTTTGTATGGGGCTATGTTTTGGATTTGTGCTGGAAATAGCCTTGATAACACACTGATGTTTTAGTTACTGCTGAACGCTGCTTATAGAACACCAAGGCTTTGCCTGCTCCTCACACTACCCCGCCAGCCAGGAGGCTGAGGGTGCACAGAAAGCTGGGAGGGGACACAGCCAGGACAGCTGACCCTAAATCACCAAAGGGATATTCCAGACCATATGACACAGTGCTCAACAATAAAAGCTGGGGGAAGAAGGAGGAAGCGAGGGACATTGAGAGTGATGGCGTTTGTCTTCCCAAGTATCCGTTATGCATGATAGAGCCCTGCTTTCCTGGAGATGGCTGAACAACTGCCTGCCCATGGGAAGTGGTGAATAGATTCTTTGGTTTTTGCTTTGCTCGCATGCACAGCCTTTGCTTTACCTATTAAAATGTCTCCATCCCAGCCCACAAGTGTTCTCACTTTTGCTCTTTCAATTGTCTTCCCCATCCCACTGGGGGTGAGGGACCAAGCAGCTGTGTGGAGCTGAGTTGCCATCCAGGCTTAAACTACAAAAGTCTCAGTCTTTTTTTTTTCCATTGAACTCATTCAAGACTTAAGTACTCAAAAGTTACACAGGACAGTCACATTGCATAAATCACTTTTCCTCAAAATACTTGCTAAAAAGCCTTTCTATAGCATTTATGGTTATATAAATCAGTAGATACTTAGCAGAATTAAAACCCCTGAAGCTTTGACAGATAAACTCATTACAAAGCTCAGCAAGTTGAAATTCACACCTCTTTACCTTGAACGTCATTTCTTTCATCTTAATCATCCGCTTTTGAGACCTTATTAACAAGCTGACTAGCAATGTTTTATTTGTTGTTTGTTTTGGGTTTTTTAAACAAAATTCTACATCAGCCACATTTTCTAGTCTGGTTTTTTTCCTATGTATATTTAAGGTCAACCTTGAAAAATTTCACAGGCCTTGACTTTCTATTTACGCTTTACCATGTTACATTCCTGAAACTCCAATTAAGAAACAGCATAGCTGTCAGAATTCAAAATATCCTATTTGCTTACTCAGGTAGAACAAAATTAGGCTGGAGAATCTTCCAGTGCCTTTACCATCTTTCAGACTGCTGACAACCATTTTTTGAAGACAGACTAGAAGAATATCAACAAAGGTATTCTGAACAAAGTTACGTGTATTTTAGATACACAGTAAGATTTTTTTAATATACCATTAAGAAACACCAAATGTTCCTCCAGCTGATGAACTACTCACCACATACTCAAGTCTCAGACAAACAGAACAGAAATTCATGAGCAGGATTTTATCTGTATAGGAATATGCAATAACCACTACCCATACCTGTAAATGCCAAACCAGCTACTACAGTCACGCTCAAAACCAGCAAGTTCTAAAAGCTTCTCTACAAATGGATTAAAACCTGGCTATTAAAGAGAGGTGGCCAAGTTTTAACATCCATTTCCATTTAGATACAAATAAATACTCAAAAAAAGTTTTTATAAAGCTAATAGTTATATAAAAGTGTATTTTCAGATACAGTAGTCACACCCAGTTTTCCTGTACATTTCAGAAACCTGAAATGAATGAAAAAATACATGTGGGAAGCAACAGGTACTAGTTGTTCTTTTGTACCTGCACAATCTAGACTTCTTCAACAACCAAATATAATCTTGCTTTTAAAAAGTGCAGTTTTTGAAAAAACTAACCCTTGGGGCTGTAAGGCCAACATGACTGCCTCCATTATGGCACAGTTTCAGAACTGGCTTTACGTTTATTATGTAAAGTTGTTCTTAATAAAGCTGAATAACCTAAAGAATACTTTATTTCTAATTTGAATCCAGTTCACAAGTTAGGCTCTCAGCTTCCTATGACCTTAGCCAACGAGATGGCCTTGTGTCCCTCTCTCCGCAAAGCTGGATAAACAGGTTGACGTGCAAATTATTTTCCAGTGACCCATCTACCCATGCATATGCTGCTAACCCTTCCCCCCCCCACCCCTTTGCATTAAGATGGTTACCTGTCCACACACTAATATTCTTTAAAATATCAGATCGGGATTTCAGATAATCTAACATACAACAATAATTTAGGTGTATTTGTCAGTATCCTGAATAAACTTCTGCCTTTAGCAAGACGTTCACTGCAATCTTACTCCGCATCACTTGATGCCTGGTTCACTTTGTACATGTCTGCTCTCTGTTAATTCTAGAGCCAAAAGTCATCTAAACATCTCATTTAGCTTTGAAGATCAGGCTGACATGCAGCCAGAGATGCGTTCCTTCTGAAGTTATACACCTCCTGAAAATGCATAGCATTCTGAGTGCTACAGTTGGCAAGCCCAATGCACAAGCATGAACCATTTTATGGACTATGAGTCCACTCAAAATACAGACTAAGACCAGTCCCTCTCAAACTAGTAGCATGAATGCCCTGCAGATAGGCTCCAAGCAATGTGAAGAAATAAAAACCTGCTTGCAAGTCCATAATGAAAGACAGCAGTAAAGTCTCATTAAATGTTTCAAGTGCATGCTCTTTACTAGAAAAAAGACAACTCTGACCTCTAGCTTTATGAGGTGCCCAGACACCAAAGAAGACAGTGTCCAAAAGAACAGGACACTTAAGAAAATCAGGAAAGTAGTAGTCCTTCTCCACGAGAAAAGCATGACCTCATGAAAAAACAGCTCTTAATACCCACATGCACTTCTGTATAGAGCACTGGGAAAGGCCATTTTTCAGTAAGTCTTAACCACCAAGTCAATGTGCTATTTTATTAGGAATTTGGAGTAAACTCGTTCATCTGCAACTGCAGCAGAAAGCTGTGTCAAGAGCTGCTTCTTGCTCAGTTTTGATCACATCTTCACATAGTATATAATAAACAGTGCATTCATGGAGCTCAGAGTACTTCTGTGATCCTGATACACTGCTATCATGCCACACAGCCCCCTCTTCCATCCTGCTGCTCAGTTTCATCTCTCGTGTTACACTGCTACAACGCCCATAACATTGTCATCCTATTAGGATAATTACAGGGCACTTCTTGAAATTATCAGAAACTCCCTCCTTCCCACAATGAAGGAAGTCCTCTCTTCACAGAGTCACTGCCTTAGTCAGTACAGATGTTGTATTGCAAGCACATTTATGGGAGCAACAGTGTAAAAGCATACATACGCAAGAAACTTTAGTTTTGCATTGAGAACACTGTTTAGTTCTTCAAGATAACAAGATTTATATCTATTTGTGACAGTGAAACCTTTAAAAACACACAAACTCAAACATTTGAACATTTTTGATCAGACTCCAAACAGGGTGTGATTGTTGAGAAGCTACATACTAAGAGAAACTTACAATGCAGTTTTCAAGCCTGATGAATGGCACTCAGTTTTTATCAAAACCTCTGCAGGGTAAGGAAGCCACTGAGCACAATTCCGCCTTTCCATTCCTGAAGCACCTCTGCATAAGGTGATGGGACATCCCATTCATACAGGTATCAGTTTTCCAGCAATGTGACAAGAATTCCTGCAACAGCTGGTACATACCTCATGTTTTATGCTAGGCTTCCAGAGCATGGGTGGAAGGTCATCCAGTTTCATCGTCCCAGTACACTGTCACCACTTTATTTGCTCCTATTCACAGCCAGCCCTGAGCTCATCAAGAGTATTCCAGTTACCAGGAAGGTGCCGAACATCAGTTGTTCCACCACCCTTGCTGTATGGCTACCAACTGAAGCCGGAACACCTGTGGGTGCTCACTAGCCGGAAAGCCCTGTAAAGCAGCCTTCCTGCCAAATAAAGGCAGTATTAAATTACACTAACCATATTTATTCACATTTAAATTTTCATATATTTATCTACATGGTCTTGTGTGTGTATATGTGCGTCTATTTTTAGTAAAGCATATTCCACAAGTCTCAGTCATAAACACAAGGCTCTAAGACACAGCTCCATCTGGAAGAGCAGTTGACAGATGTTGCCTGCAAGCTCAAGAGCTCATCATTCCCAAAATCAAGAGCAGAAATAGCTCCCTACTTTTAAAATAATCCATTTCTATACACATGCATTTTGGAGTTCAATATTTCTCTGCTTTATTTAAGCTTGCAGACAAGGCATTCCAAGGGACATACCACCGTTGCTTTTCCCACTGCCCACACAAATTCCCACTGTGTAACAATCTGAATATCAGGGCTAGCTTAGACAAGCAGCACTGCTTTATTCAAACCAGCATCTGATCTTAAGGCAGTGCTGAGAAAACAGCAGCTGTGAACTGCATACCAACAGGACATTACAGTACACCCCATAAAAAGCAGGTCTGCTATGCACACCTATCTGCCAATTGGACTGTGAGCCCTGCCGATGAGCAGGCACTCTCACTTTTTATTTCTCTGAGCACCAACTGCAGTCCACCTTTGCAAGAAGCTTTGACATAAGCACCTGAGACTACTTATGACATCCAAGACACTTCAAGTTACTAAGGTGCTCTGAGAAAGATGAATTAAGGTCTGTTATAGACTCCTGTGAACAGTTTTCTTGTTTAGTAATACCTATGCACCAGACATGCCCAGGTGCCAAACTGGGAAAAAAAAATTAACCTGGTGTTCTGTGCTGGGTTTGCATGGTGGGGTTTTTGGTAGCAGGGGAGGGGGCTACAGTGGTGGCCCCTGTGAGAAGCTTCTTGAAGCTCCCCCAGCTCCAAGTCAGACCCAACTCTGACCAAGGCCAAGCCAAATAGCAGCACTGGCTGTGCCTCTGTGATAACATATTTAAGAAGGGGAACCTGAGAGGGGGTTGGGACGTGGGAGGAGAAGTTACAAGGACACCTGTATGAACACCGAGGTCAGTGGAAGGAAGGAGAAGGAAGGGGCGGGGGGGAGGTGCACCAGAGCAGAGAGCGCCCCCCCCTATATCCCATGGTGGGAGGGCAAGCCACCCTCCTGCCACCATGAAGGTCACAGACAGAGCAGAGGCTGACCTGCAGCCTGCATAGGACCCCACACTAGAGAAGGTGGCTGCACTTTAAAGGAGAACGGACTCTGAGGGGAGAAGCAGTCCCCACTGTTGTAGTTTGGCACTGGGAGGACTGCAATGTGCAGGGGTGACTCACACTGGGGCTGCGTGGCAATGGCTGCAGCCTGTGGGAAGAACTCACACCAGAGAAAGTTCATGGAGTACTGTCTCCTGCGAGAGGGATGCCACGTTGAACAGGGGGAAGAATGCAGAAGAGTGCTTCCTCCCCACCTTGGAGGGAACAGTATCGAACTGACTGTACCCACCATCTCCTGCCCTTGTGCCACTGGGGGGAGGAGGTAGAGGTATCAGGAACGAAACTGAGCCCAGGAAGAAGGGAGGGGTGGGGGGAGTTTTTTCTAAGATATGGTAACACTTCTTACTGTCCCATTCTGTCTGTTAAGTGGTGGTGGTGTTAGTGTTTTGAATTAAAGGTATGTTCTTTTTCTTCCCCTAACGAGCCTGCCTTTTGCCTGTGACCAATGGGGGAGCCACCTCTCCCTGTCCTTATCTCAATTCCTAAGCCTTTTGATTCATTTTCTCCTTCCCAGCACTGGAGGGGGAAGGGGTAAATGAACAGCTGCATGGCACTCAGTTGCCCTCTGGGCTCAAACCACATGTTCTTAATGGAAAAGAGAGAATCCATTATGTTGGGAAGGAGAACATACAAATGCCAAATGCACAAATCACTTCATTTTTTAGCTATTTAAAAATAATTAGATCAACCGATAGTGTGTGCAGCTATAACCAAAACCCCCAGACACCAGTGATGCAAATAGGTACCAGTATTTTTATCATGAAGCAGTAGTAAAGCTTTAATCCCGAAATTCACATACTTAGAGACTTCAACATGTCAACTATACTTTCTCTTAACACAAAAGATCCCAAAAGCTTGCTACAGTGCAAAAAAGTAACTCTATGCAAATTTAAGTGCTACACAACATGTTACAGGAAACTGCCCAGAAATGACAGGAAATCCCCTCACATCAAGACAGGCAACAGCTATGACAGACGAGGGGGTGGAATACAGAGGAACATTAAAATTATCAGTCCCCAATTGGCATCTTTTTCTTCTTTTAAAAGCCAAGAAGTATTCCTCACAGTAGTGAAGTTACCATTCATCAAAAAGTCTTAACAGGAATTTGTAGACATCACTTCTGACAATGCTTTCATTCCCTCCTGACCTGTGAGCACCAGCAGGGAAGCCTGAAATAGTCAACAGATAGACATTTCTGCAAGTTCTGAAAAAAAAATAACAAGCATCTGATACACCTTATAATTAATACATCTTATGCACCCAAGATAAAACATTGTATTTCTTAGTGTAAAACTGATCCCTTTATCCCATTCTCTTGTTAGAAGAAACATGAAAAACCTCTCTCTACATTTCAATTTTGAATCAAGCTGCCTGACAATTAATCACAACCACTGTACTGCTTTCATATATTACATTATCAGCTCCTCTTGCTATTCACTGAAAAAAAAAAATCTAACACATTTACCTCTACAACTGTATTCAACAGATTCCTCTAAGTCAATACCCACCTTCTCTCAATAAGGAAGAGAGCACAGAACATAACTAGTAGACCACCAACAGTTCAATTAATTTATTGTGAATATCAAAATGTTAACCTCTTTTCACCTCCAGATTCTGATTACTTGAGAGTATTAAATGGGTCCATTATCCATACTAACAGAAACAAAAAGTAGGAAATTATAGTAAAATTGGGCAACAAGTCACAATCCACTGGGCTTCATTCACAAAGTCAGCTCTTGAAGTTCTAGGGCTAGGCTGTCGTGCAGACACTTGCTACCTGAGTTATTAAAAACACAAGTTAAACGTAACAGAGAGGGAAGGGTACTGTAGTTTTTCCTAACAAATAATTAAAGACTGAAGTTCAAAAAACACAATTTATATTTCCAAAGCCACGAAACACTTGTCAAGAGTGACAGCTGTTTGCAGGAGCAAGCAAGATTTTTCTGCAAGAGACAGAGCTTCACATCACTGATGCTTCCCTTTCCAAACAGTAAGACCCAAAACCAAACAGGAACTCACATAACAGAACCTACCAATCAACCTGAATACTGTATTTTTTTGGTCACAGTCAAGACTGTTGACTACACATTTACATAAGGGATTATGCTGTGTAATACAGGCCAGAACAGGTAATTCAATTCCATTTCACTGTGCCATTAAACCTCTAGTCTCTCAAACTTTAGTATGCTAGACATATCGTGGTACTTAAGACATATAACCAAGGTGATGCCTTTAGGCAGGATGTGCTTCCTGCCCAACGTTTCACAAGAAAGCTTCTCAACTTGTCCAAGTTGACACGGTAAGACACCTTTAACAAGCATCTGCTAGTGGAGTTAAGAAAAAAAAAAAACACAAACAAATGAAAAAACAAAACAAAAACCCTGAAAAAACCACACACAACAGCAGTTGTATCTTCAACATGTGGAAAGATTTTTCCACCCATCACTCCTGACTTTGCTCATTTACTGAATTCAGCTCGAGCTGTAGTTTACTCTGAACTGAAAACAGAGGCAGTTTGAAAAACAGGGCGATGACATTATCTGTAAATATAGACTAGACAGGCAAATGAAGTTACTCATTCTACAATACTGAGGCTATGATATGATCAACAGAACCCATGAATTCAATTCGTTTTATAGATTGATTTCAAGTGTCATTTGTTAAGCATTTTTCAACCACTTGATTTTTAACTCCAATATAATAAACAAGTTTCAAAATAAAATACAGTTACAGAATGGTTAAATCAGTGGGTACAGATACATTATGTAACTAATACACAACCACCACAACTTTTTTGGAACTGAACTCCATTGTCATACTGAATGGTTATCACCCAATTAAAAAAACCACACACACATCTTTTCTTTAACTAACTCTTATACGCTCTGTAGTTTGTCTTTCATTTCCCTTAAAATCACTATTTTAATTGTGATTTAAATATGCAAGCATAAGAATCCAAAGCAGAGAAAGTGAGAGAATGAATCTATAACCTTACACATGAATAACCCACTGAGTATCACAAAGCTGCCATGGCCCAGAAACAAGTCAAAGCATAAGGTTCCCAGCTTCAGCAAAATGGCTAGTTCTATGGCATCTTGGAGAAGTGCCACCTTTCGTTGCAACAAACAAAAGAGTCACCAGGCCATGCAGAGATAAACCAAGCAATTCATAATGCTAGAAGCATTTCAGACTAAGGCAGATGTCACAGAAAAATTCTCTGGTTTCCTATTTTTCTAAGGCATCATACACATACTAAATTAGCAAGTTGAAACACACATCTCTTCACTGGCAGAAACAGTCTATATAGTCTTACATCTTCACATCCGAGTACAATCACCAGTGAACTCACTGATCATTGTTCATAGACGAGCATGACCAAAACTGGATTAACTGGCTGGAATTAGTTAAGAGTATCTGACATGAATATTTTGGGCAATCAGTATAAGGATTTTCATTATCTCACCTCATCTTCTTTAGCTGTCTGCAAATACTTGCATATGTTTAAACTCTGAGCATACTGAAGGAGCAGATATAGACCTATCTGGCATATGAACAACAGGGAACCAATAAACTTTCTTTAGAGCAAAATATCTGAGACTCAACCTATTAATACCAGTAAATAGAATTAAAAAATATTTTAGGTAATATTATTTCCTTGGCATCTGCATAGGGGCAGGCAGTTCTTAAAACTGTATCTGGTACACGTTGAATGCATTTGAATACTTCAATCTGCATACAAAACATCTCTTTATTAAAACTGCTACGTGACTTATTTTACATCACTTCTATGCTTCGGATTTATTCAGTAATACTACTTTCAAACTGCACACTGTGACATCTGACTATTTAAAAGGAAACACTGAAACTTCCAAACAGTATAAGCAGCTTGATCATTTTACATAAACAAGCTATGATGCAACAACAACAGGATTCTGTATCAGTGTCGAGATTATCAAAATCATTTACTACCTCTCATTCATGCACTGTGTTTCAAGGCATAGTCAGTCAACAGTGATAACTCTGAACAAAGCAGTTATTCGTTAAATGGACCAGTCCAGAAGCCCACTTGTTTTTGGGTTAGTCTCAAAAACCAGAAACGTTAGGACTCATCTACCACCTAAATCCAAGATGGCCTTCAACAAAAACTCTTACAAATGCAGCTATATAGTTCAGTGTCAGCTTAACAGAACAGCAAGTCAAAAGGAAGTAGTAAAAGAGTTCCGTTTGATAGAGATAACCAAATATTTCAAGAAAGCACAAAGCTGGGAAGGTAATACTGTAAGTTCAAATCAAGATTGGAGGAACCTGGAAGACTTCTGCATGACTAAACCAAATTAGAGGTAGCACATGATGTTTTCTTCTGATGAGTTTTTATGATTACACTGCTTTTAGACTACCATAGCAATATAAACTTTCTTTTCTATCTTCAGAATGCCTAAAGAATCTGTGGAGAGCTCATTCTGAGAGCAAATAATCCTCCTTCTGCTTTCATAAATTCTCATTAAATAAAAGCCAAGTGATACTACATAAGTGCTAACATCTAAACTCAACTCAAGGTGAAGGTCTCAACTCTACAGACACAGACCATGCTACTGAGCTCTAGAGAGTGATAGCAGGGCTTCCAAGGACGCAATTACTTCATTTTCTTTTTTCCCCCTAAAAGTTTATTTTCCTGGACATCATGCAAAAACAGAACCCATCTCATGTCTAACTGACACAAATTTCATTCACCCTTCCTATTCTTGTCTCACAACACACATGCTATATTCAAGTGAAGTCCTTATATATGTGTCAGCAGAGTAGTTAAATGCCTTATATTCTTTTATGATCTATTTGCTCTGTATCCAAGACATCAAGTTCAAAACCAAAGCACTAAGAGGAATCACCTCCTCCTGTGTTTACACCGCTGCAATCCTAAAGAGCACCTGGCTATGTCAGAGTTCTTAAACAGCACAGACCAAACTCATGCACATTTAGCAGTTAGATGAAGATTACCTTCAAGGTTTGCTTGTCCACAGTGTGTCTCTCCAAAGAAACACCGCTTTCATATCATTTCATGCAAGTAATTTAGTAATTATGCAAAATAAAAGAAAAAGAAATTGTTGCTAAACAATTTTAAGTTAAAGCACATTCAGTTTTTCAACCTATAAGAATTACAAAACATAAGAACATGACATTAATCACTTTTAAAACTATTTTGTGTTTTGTAAGAGAAGTGGCAAAATGCTGCAGTAACAACTCATTGAAACTGCTACTGAAAGATGAGATGCACAGATACAAGTCACAGTCAAATAAATTAAAAAAATTAGAAGCAAAATGAGTCAGTACAACAGAACAGGAATTAAACCAAGAATTGGACCATTGCTCTGTATTAGTACATAACTCTTAGAGACTTTCACAGTAAAGTTTTGAGGCACCACAGGAACAAATTCATCCATTAAAATAATGTGCAAGCTTGGAAGGAAGCCCAACATATACATTATTCCACATAAAATTTCCTCGAGTCCTGGAATATCAGAATTCCTTTCATAGTTTTGTATATGGCAATCAAGGCATAGTGTATTACAGAAGCGATGAGGAAGAAACCATCACAGAGCCAGGATGTTCCAAACTCTACCCCTATCTCTTGTACAGACTTGTATGACTTGGGGCAAATCCCTCCATACTCCTTTGTTTCTCCATCTGCAGAACTATGACTGTCCTTAAAGGGATATAGAGTTCTTCAGATCAAGACCAGCTTTGACACCTCTTGAAGAGCAAGACAAAAAATGCTAAGAGGTGTTAACTCTCACATGAGTCTACATAATAATTTCTTCAGTATTTTTACCACTTGCATCAGAAGTCGCAAGGCAGACCTAAAAAGAATCAAGGTTAAGACTATCATACCATTACAGAGAGAACACTCCAAGTTAGCCAGCTTGCAGTTTCACAACAAACTTAATACAACACCCATGTTCATGTTGTTCAAGAACAAAGCAGCATCTCTTTTGCCACTCAAACCAAAAGAAATATTCCCCATCTAATTACAACAGACCCCTAGAATCAAGTAATTTTTTTTTTATTTTTGGTTGTTTGCCTGGACTATTCTGTGCATTCTCCTCCACCATTCTTCCGCTCACAGACCCAGTTTCACAACTGACCCCACCCATATCCAAGACATCCCACTGCTACTAGTAAAAAGTAACTAACCTAGACAAGTGTGAGCAAGGAATGCATGAATCAGAGAAGACAAAGAGAAAGGTTCCTGCCTTCTCAACCAGCATTCAAACACTCAAGAGACTGAAATCTATTCCAAAACAACTAGGAAAGCAGAAGAGGAACTCGTCTTCCTTCCTTGTCAGCAGCTAGACAATGATGAAGAAAAAAACCCAGAAACTAGCCCTTCAAGAGGACTGGTGTTTCATATTCACTGCCTAACTTCTTAAGCTGGAGAGGAAAACACAGGAGAAGCCATTTCTACTGCAGCAGAACAACAGACTAGGGATGATGTGACCTGCATCAGTGTACTGCTGCTTAGCATCACTGGGATCTGCAAACTAGCCTCAGACTTTCAGCTTAAGGTATTAGAAATAGGCAAATACTCCCAACCTTTCAGAAAGCAGCTGTTCATCTAATATACTAACAGCCTTTAAGCTAAACCTATAAAAACACATGAGGAAAAACTTCCATTACAAAACAGATGCCTGCAAATCTAACAGTTTCTTAGAAAAAGGACAGCATCTCAAGCAAGTAAGTTACAATTAGGTGACTGATCACATCTGTGTTCCTGGTTAGTCCCAAATGCACAACAAAGTTTGTTTACTAGAACCACCTGCTATCTGACCCTCTTACACTCTGCATTTTGGCAGGCATAGAGCATTCATAGTGTCCATTAACACAACTCTGCTTACAAACAGCAACTCATTCGTCTGTGGTAACCTACTTATCTAGACTATTATTGAGGCAAAAAATATCCACAAGTAAAATATAGCCCAAGGTTAAGAAATTACAGTTTTGAGAATGAAGACTTAAAAAGAACACTGAAAACCAAAACAACACCAGAGCAAAGAAGCACAATTGAAAGGATTAACACACTTGTCCCCTGAACCTGAGGTGAAATCTATTTAGCAAGAAGCATGACATTCAGAGAGCATGTGTGCACACATTTACAGCTAAAACAGACAAAACAAACATCTACAGCTAGAAAGCTGTCTAACTTCACACAGTTAACATGTATATATTAAAGTATGCTCATTCTTCCCAGATGTGAAAGGAAAGTAAGCCTGTCATTACGCTGCTCCATAGAGACCAAGTCTCATCTCTGGCATTAACTTCAGTTCACCATGCAGAGAAGAACTGTACAAATACTTCCATATGGGTAACATACTAGTTAATGACTGACAGCTCTGATATTACACTAACAAAAGCTCAGAGAAATAAACACACTCTTCCCAGAATCACTGGTTTCTAGTTAATACCAGTCTGAAAATGAATTCTACTTTTATGAGCTAACAAAGTTTTTCTTTTCTATGTTGACAAGCAAAATATCTAATAAAAAAAGACAAAAATAAACTTCCAGTTGAACCAACAAAACACAAACACCCAAAATAAGATCCTGCACAGCTTGTTTTAAAGCCAGACCAAGTCTCTCACAGACAAAGCTAATATATCCTCTATTACTACATGCTGCCTTACCCCTTGGGGGTGTCCAGGAGCTTCACAGTAAAAACACCTGCACATGTACACCCCTTTTATGACTACTGTAACATTAACATACTTTATCAAAAAACATCCACAATAAAGCAAGTAGATGGCACATATATTCGTTATGTCTGTCATTTGTCAAAATTTGGCAAAGGAAAGATGGCTTGAGTTTGTGCATCATATTAACATGATACTGCTACCAATCAAGTTGCTGCTTCTATATAACCATCTGACTCTTGGCCACTATCCCAAAAGCTTAGCTCAGAATTACTAGATTCCAAAGTACCTGCTCTGTATTTAACTACTTCCGGGCACACAAGACTTAAAATTGATAACTTTCTTGAAGAAGAATGGACCATTACATGCAGTTCACAGAGGCATAATATTACATGTTCATGTATATTGCAATGCAGAAAGAAGTGTCCTTAGGGGATGCAAAGACCAATAATTTGACAATCAAAGAGCATTAGACCACGTGTCCAGAAGAGCTGAACTTGGCCTTTGCTGTACAATAGATACCTTTGTCAGCCTACAGATGTTTCCTAACCTGTTAATTTCTCCATTGATACAAAAGAGGTACACAACAGCTCTGGAAAGTACAGCGAGAATGACTGTTCTCCCAAAGTATGACCAAAGTTCAGTCGGTACACTAGGTATCTGACTAACAAAACCGACCTTAAAGCATTCACTTTGTGCGCTACATTACATGAAAAGATTTTTTACCTACATATTGATGTAAGACTAGAATCACATGCAAATACCCCAACTGCTTCCTGGTTTTTCTTTTTCAGAATGCAGCTATGTTCTGTAACAGGCAAAACAATGCTCTTGTTTCAAGTTGTTAGCTGCCTTCATTATGCTTGAACAGCCCAAAGATAAATCCCAAGCACTACAGCAAAGGCTCCCTATCTTTCATTACCCAGAAATCAAAACTTGGGGTTCAGCATCTCACCACCTCCCATTCTGAAGCTACACTTGAAGCAAGGCAGCCATACCTATTATTGGGACTGTGCAAGAGCTTTGCAACTATTAAATGATACTTTTAACCAAAATGAAAATCAGTAAGTTTCAAGTACTCACACTGCTTTTTTTTCCCCCCCTTTTTCTTTTGAACTCGAACAAACCATTTCTGCTACTCAAATATTAGCAATGCAAAACTGTAACAGAGTAATAGACTTGACCTTTACAGTCACATGCAAACATAGATTCAGTAATATTACACTCTAAGGAGAAAAAAAAAATTGACATGACCAATTTCAACTCAAATTCCACAAGTTATCTTCCCAGCCAACCTTCCAGCTCATAGTCCACCTGAAAAACTGAACTAGACTCCAACTGAAAATAAAACCTTAGCTACTGCAAGGAGCAGCAAGTCACATGCTATATAACCACTAAACTAATAAAGAAAACCAATAATGAACATGCCAGCTTGCCATGTGTGAGACTGTCATGCCACAGTCATGACAGCAGTGACCCTGCACCAGCTATATTCATAACACCTGACACGAAAAACAGGCTCTCCCACTGTACAATCAGAATCTCAGTTAGAAAGTCCGTCCACACCACATTTAAACGCTTTGAAATACCAAAGCTAACAGCTCCTTTACAATGGCACTTCTCTCCATTTGCCTCTTCAGAACAAAGCACAACAAACATTTTCACAAGAGAGAAAGCAGTGTATGCTGTACAGTGGCATGATTAAGAATTTATAGCAGCTGATGGAGTTGCAAATCCCCAAGATAACTTTCATATGTTGATTTTTAGGTCTTTAGAGTAGTTTCACTGAAATGGCACTTAACAAAGCATCCTAGGAGGGCAAGAAGAACCTTATGCACATCAGCAAGTTCGTCTATTTGGATTACTAACTGGACTGCTATTGCTAAGACAATAAGGCAGGAAAAAACACCCACAACAAGACTTTCAAGACTATCCTTATTTTACAACTGATTGTGAAAAACTTAATACGCCTCCTTTCTGGACAATAAGCAAGTTGACCTTTACCACAGCTGTGATGTTGATCAAATTTTCAAACCCCAATTCTTCCCTTCAACAATTAATTGAAGGAAAACCTCCAGGAAAAGACACTTGCACTAAAAATTTAAGCAGCATGAGAATCTAGAAAACTCACAGCACAAAAATCTCAAAAAACAGGACTCGGATTCCTCTCCATTAAGGTGGTAGTTTTCTTAGGCCTTGACTGGACCGGTATGAAAATAAAAAGTAATACTTGCAAATACTGCACACTCAGCTCAAGTAGGACAGTAGAGCTTGCAAGGAGCTCATTCATTCACTAGTTTGCCAGTAATTACTCCAAAAGGTTGCAGTGTGAGATAAATTATAAAAGAAAGAAGAATGAATTTCCAAAAGGGAAGATTCAAGGTTTTCACTTGCCTCCCAATTGAGAGATCCCTCTTCACAGAAAATTATGCTTTAGCCATCATATTAAACAAATGAAGCAAACATTCTGTGCTATACAAATATTAACTAATTAACTTAAAAGCAATCACCACTTCAGTGGCTTGTTCCCTGCCTCTCTAGTCCTGGATATAAGGTCACTTAGAAAAACAACAGCTTACTAAGATATAGTGCCAGAAGACTCAACACCACACAGCTCCAAACTCACTATTTTATCAGCTAGAACAGTAAAAAAAAAAAAACAGTATAACCACTATCACACAACTTCTTTCCACATATACTAGGGCAAAGGAAATAGAGAAAGTTACAGCACAAGAGCAGTAATGTGTCATGTTTAACCCCTCCTATCCAAAGTTTCAAGACACAGAAAAGCTCAAGAGCAGCCTATTGCCTTTTCTAAACACAGCAACATGATCAACCACTACTTTACATCCAGTTGGGGTACTTCTGGGAGCAAGTTGCACAGGGTATTACCCAGTTTCTTCCATGTAAGTCTCTAGCATCTCACCTCCGCTTTCATAAGCGAGGCACTTGCTGGTGGAAGGGTTATAATGGAAAAAACTGCACTGAATTAATGACAAGAGAGTTTCACTTCCTCCAAATACAATCAGCCTAGTCCTTCCCAAAAACTAAAGTTTTCAGGGGCAAGATCATCACCCTCTTGTGCTATATTCATAGCACACTAGGATATTCCTCATCTCTAACTAGGCTTAACATCTATATCAGAGGCAAATAGTCATTATTGGATAATCCTGTGAAATCCAGTTCAGTAAAGTTCACCCACAACCTGATTAGCATTCCCAATATGTGACCAAAAAAACCCAAACCAACACAACAAAAAAACCCTCATGCTCATTTCTAGGACACTACTTCTTTTACTTCAAGGTTCTTTGCTGAAGATTACTCCAAGTCCAGTGGCACTGGCACAGTACATAAGTTTACAACTACCTGCTGACCACATAATGCTTTTATCACAAAAGAGGAGTACCCCATCACAATATGCAAGCTGCAACCCTCTTATCTGCTCCAGATGGTCTAAACTTTATGTTCAATCATCTCCCATCTTCTTTTATTAGGGGACCAAGTCCCAGCTCATTTTTTCGAAGCACTTCTAGCTTAATGAACAAGGAGAGATACAGATTTCTGACTCTTTGGTGGAATACTTCCAACCGGACAAATGTTTAGTACCTCTATAGGCTGCTCCCTCAAAGTGGGGGGGTGGAGGGTGTGTCAAGACATGGACAAACAGCAGGGGACTAGTGCCTGACATGGAGTTACCCTATTTCTCTATTGGACTAAAAATAGTCTAATTAAGAAATCAGGAAGCATCCCAGTATGGTACTAATTGTCCTGGACAACACAAGAACAACCAGCCTGAAGAACTCCTTGAAACTACAGTACTTTAAATACCAGATCAAGATATGCAGGACACTGGATGACAATTTATTAGCTGTACCACAGTAGCAAAAAACACAACACAGTACTGCTTTTTTTTTTTTTAAAAAGATGCAACAGCATATGACCCATGATTCCATTAATCAATTCTGAATAGGAAACAATGAAACCAGTATGATGATCATTTTTCCATGCCCACAAATTAGCTTCCAAACCAAGCCAGTCATGTTTGAGAGTGAAGCTTAAGAGCCCACTGCACATTTCATGTAGTCTCCTTTTTTACCTTTTTTTTTAAAAAAAGAAAACTCCACAACTGTCTCTGCTTGCTTTTATTAAAAACATACTCACATACTAAATTCCAACACAACACTTAGCATGCCCACTTTGGTCTGCTCATGGTACAAAGACAACTTCAAACCTGTAAAAACCTTTATTTACTCAATTTAAACACCCCCAAGTCCTGTCAAGCAATCAAGACAGTAAGACAACTAAGTGTCCTTCCAATGCCTACTGCTATAGTCTCCAGAAAAATTAGTTTTACTGCAGTTCTTACACTTCAGTAACTCCTTTCTGTTTAAGTCAACACAAGCAACTAAGTAGTATTATCACCATGTCAAACACAACCTTCTACCTCCTCCTTACATAAACCGAAAATGTTTTGGGAAGTTGCTAATTTTTACTTTCCTTTTCACTCTTCACAACATTAACTGTTTTCCACTGACATTTTAGATCAATTTAAAAGGATGTTTCATACTTTATCACATCCAGTTTCCTGCAATTTCTAAACTAGAATGTCTTTCAGTATTGGAGTCACCATAGCTAGAGTTCTGAGCACACCATCTGCAACTTTTAACTGAGAATTCTTCATATTTTTGTCAGATTATATCTTCCAAAACTTCAGCTGCATTGCACATACTCTTTTTGAACAAAAAGATATGAAGAGAAGGCCTTCATTCTGTTTGTGTCAGTCATTTATTCCACATACTTCCACCATCCCCTTGAAATGAGTAGGAACTCACTTTCTGCATCAAACTTAACCCAAATCGACTATTTTTTTCCCCCATCTCCGAGAAATAAACCTTAAAAACAAATACCTGCATCCACCATACTGACCACTGGGTTACGAAGGCTAAGATGGCACCAGAAGAGAGGTGTGTTTGAAACAAGAGAAACCATCTAAGAGTTTACTAAAGGCACTTTAACCTTTATACTACTTTACTAACAAAAGATGCAGTTGCTTTAGACAGCATCATACATACTTATGCAACAGAACTAATTATAATGCTACATACTTTTGCCTTTAAAACACTGCAGTACAACAATATTGTCAAAAACTACAGAGAAGTGTTTTGAGGGCAACATTTGTATCAACACATGAAATCTAGCAAAGATTCATTACTTCAGCCTAACGAGGTAGTTACAACTTGAGCCTTTTGGCATCACCACTGCCACTCGCTCTAGTTACCAGGAGCCTAAGTCCTTTGCAAAACCAAGAGCTAGCTTCCTAAGAGAACTCAGATGCAAAATTTGGAAGGGGCATATGGGGGTGTTTAACTGTTTGAATCTAACAGACATATAATGCTATTAATTCTAATACCTAGTAAAAAAGCCGATCCATACCACACCACTGCTAACAGAACATTATATAGCCGTTCTGATTAGGCTTGTTATGTTCATTATATTCATTAACTTATTAACAATGCTTTGTGACACAACCTAAAACTCTCATATGAGCCTCTTAAGGTAACTTGTAAATGGTATTACACCAGCACTGAATAACAGGAACTGCCTGGCAAGCCTAAGACCCTCAGTAAGACTGGGTTTCAGAAAACAAAAGAAGAAAAAAAATGCTTTATGCAAAGGGACTGGGGGGGGGGGGAAAGTTTGTTTCCCCTGACCCCCAAGGAGGAGGATTATTAAGCAGGGGATTTATAAAATGTTAAGTAATAATAATAGATTGAAATATGACTAATATACCATCAATAACAAACAATTACTTATTATTAATTGTTACTAAGTCAAGGGAAAACCTGCCTGTCAAGAAGTAATCCTTAGATAAAAAGCAATCTTTTCATTCATAAACTACTGCGGTCAGCTGGGAGTACCGGAGTGCCACTTGAACACTTAGTCACAGTGACTGCCCACCATCACCACAGGCACACGTCTGCTCCCCACACACGCACACTGTTAACCCAGCTGCTTCCCGACAGTCGGAGGAGTTGTAAGAGTATCCTTCCCCCAGCTCCCTCACTTCCCTACTACCTCAACCATGCCATTATGCCACCTGTTATTCTCCTCTAAGCCTTTTTGGGTCCTCCCGACTGAGTAACTCTGGTGTTGGCTTTGAAGACTGTTCCAAGATGCAGCAGTTCTACACTGCCCTGACTCTTATCAGTACTAGTCCTAGGCATCCATATTTAAGAGACCACATCAAAGCTGTAGAAAACTTTCTATTTCAGTCTCAAAAGTAAGAAAGCCAATTTGCACCACACTCAACTGTTAAAATTCATGCTCCCCCTGCCCCCAAGCCCTTAAGGGCTATGCATTTGTTTCTTCAAGCTACAGAAAGAAAAAAAAAAAAATAGTGATCTATAGCGACTCTTCGCACATTATGAGAAAGCTTTTAATAATATGCTAGACTGAACCAAGCACCATGCAATTTTTCTCCTTTCCAGTACATACGTGGTTTTTGTGCTGCCTCCACAATTTGTTCAGGAGCCTATTTCTATAATTTTTTCAAGAAGTCTCTATCCATCACCAGCCCTGCGGAAAAATGATCTTCTGTCAGACCACAACTTTGAAGGAGCTCTCAGCAAGGACCACTCATATTTTAGGCAACCAGCTCCGTCCTCATTTTCAAAAGTCAAAGACAAAATATTGCCTTCTAAATATTAACTACCAATTCCAGTATTTTACTAAAACTTTTTCCAGATAGCAATGAAAATTTAAGTACCACCTATATGTTTCTATTTTAAATAGTAATAGTATCTGCATATACTTGTTAAAACCGCATCTTAAGTCTTCATCAAGAAATGCACATAAGCAATGAAAGTTTACTAGTACATTTATGCATAAACTAATCTAAGCAATACACAGACATAAAAATGACAAAGATAAAATATTTTACCCCCAACATCCAAAGCAGTGTGTTGTAATGCTGTGAAATTCCATAACTACAAAGTATACAGGACTAGCCCTGTGCTCAATGACCTAGGAAGTGAATTACACTTTATATATTACAACATCGGCTGCCATCAACTATGAGAGATCAACACTGCACTGTTCCCCACACACAGAGTAAAACTCAAACATGGCTGTTTTGATGATGGCCCATGCCAGTATCTATTCAAGTCATACAATTAACAAAGTCTACCCAATTCTGTGGCTACCTGAATTCATGCAACTCTTCTTTAAGACCCAGTGGAGGTCCAACGGCATGAAGAGCAAGTTAAGGACAAGAGAAGTCAAACACCCTGCAACAAGGGGAGGACAGCGATCCTCTACAGCAGAAGTTGCTCGTACTGCAACTTCACTCGGGATCCTGCCAGAAGCCTACTGCATTCCAGCAAGGAAGATCGCGGGGTTTAGTTCTTGGTTTTTTCAGATTAGCTGGCAAAAACCTACTACAGGATTAAACCGCCCTGTTCGAAGGCACCGGGTACTGGCCACACCATCTCCAACCCCAACTGATCTGACCCAGTGAATCACCGGCCCCACCAGCAGGGTGCCGCTCTCAGACATCTCACATCGCTTTACTCACGACAACATGACAGGAAAATATTAAACCACCTAACGAGCCCCAGGCACCAGTCAAAACAAGAAAAAAAACAAACCAAAAAACAAAAAACAACCAAAACCCCCTTAACCGGCTTACAGTGGGTAAGCAGCTATTCAGGGACGGGAACGGCGCGCCAGCGGCTGGCAAGGGCGGGGGAGCCCGTCCCGGCGCGGGGCAGAGGGCCCCCGCCTCGCCCCACGGCCGCGCTCGGCCTCTGCCGCTCCCTCCCTGTCCCACGGGCACCTCGCACGGCCCGGTCCCGTTCCCCCACCCACCCCGTTACCTTCCGCCAGCAGCTCCTCGGGGGTGACCTGGTAGCGTCCGACGGCGAGCACCTTGCCCAAGGCGACGCCGCTCCCCCCGCCGCCCCCGCCGCCGGAGCCGACACAGGCCGTCCCGCCGCCGCCGCTCCCCTCGGACTTGGGCATCCGAGAAAACTTCTTCATGGCGAGCGGGGCCCCGCCGGGCCCGCGCGACGGGCGCCGGGCGCAGGCGGCTACCCGGCCCGGCGCAGCGCAGGGCGGCTGAGGAAGAAGCCGCCGGCCGGGCGGCGAGTCTGAGGCGAAGGGCGGCCGTTGCCCAAGGGCTGCCGGAGCGGGGAGGGGGCTGCCCCGCTTCACATGCCGGCCACGGCCCCCACCCCGCTTCTCCTCACCCGCTCGCCCGCCACCGCCGGCTCCCTACGCCCGCTCCGGGTGGGGGTGGTGGAGGTGGAGGAGGAGGACGAGGAGGAGGAGGAAGGGGGCGGGCCCAGCCCAGCCACGGCCCCGCGGCGGGGGAGGCGGGCGGGCGGGCAGGGAGGGGGGGGGGGAAAGAAGCGCGCAGCCGGGAGCCGCCGCCTCGCCAGTGTGCGGCGCCAGGGCGCATGCGCGGCCCCCGCTCCCTCAGACACCCCCGCGTTACACACGCCCCCCCCGCCGCCACCCGGCCGGAAGTGAGGTTGTCAGCCCCGGGCGAGCACGTGGAGCGGGCGCGGGGGGGAGCGAGGCGCGTCGCGCAGCGCGCGTCCCGCCACACCCCCCCTCCTCCTCGCGCCTTCCCTCGCGCCCCTGCGCGCCCGGCGACCGTTAGCGGCCCCAGCGGCCTAGCTGGCCTCGCGCCCCCGCCCTGAGTCGCCGCGGAGCGACGGGGCCCGCCGAGGGAAGCACCGGTGGGGCGAGCGGGGCCCCTCAGCCCAGGCCCCGGCCGCCGTCAGGGCGCCGACTGCTCCTCACTGAGCCAGCCGGCTGCGGGACGTGGCCTCGGGAAGGGGCCTGCGGAGCAGCGCGGGCTGGCGTGGTAAAGCACCGCGGTGGGAAAAATGGCGCTGAACGTGTGGTCGGGCCGGCGGTTGCCTGTAGACCCTCTGGGGTTTGTAGAGTGCTTCCTTCCAGCAGGGGAAATAACTGTAAAAAGCGTTGATGCCAAGTGTAAATTGCCAGTGATGGGTCTCTACACAGGCACTAAGCAGAGGTTGGGAGTTAACTGACTGAAAAGAAGTGGTAAAAGGATGGATCTGGACAGGAAAACATCAGCTGTAAATTTTCCACTGTCTGTGGACATCTTCCCTATAGACATTGACAATGCAACCCTGGGAATTTTCCAACACAAGCTTCATTTCAGCTGTGGAATTTTCAGGAAAATAAGAACCAGTTTTGAAAAACAGTTTTGGAACTGCAAGAAGCCCTGTGTCCCACAGCCCCTCACGAAAGTTTGTCAGCTTGATTGGAAAGGTACAGAGCCACAGCAGTCAGAGAGCCACTGACTGTAAGGTACATCGTTAGCACCGTGCTGCTAGATGGCAAGCACAGCTATTTAAGGCAATATTTGTCACAGTTCCCTAGAAACACCACTTGGAAAACACCCTACACTTCCAAATCATTTATCTCAAATTTCCAATTCAAATTCACATTCTGGCTGAAACCAAATTTCAAACTGTCCAAAATGCCAATGACATCCAGTTTTTGTACTTAAAACAGTGATTCTAGTCATCCAAAAATGGTGAGAGATTAGAATCATTGGAAAGCTGTTCTCCAAACATGTTCTCCTTGGGTACTCCCCCCTGTGCAAATACAAAAGAGGTGGTCGTGCATTTTTTTTTCCCCCTGCCAAATGAAATCATACAATAAAACCAAAATCGATACAGGATCTCCTGTCAATCTCTCATATGAATGAATGAAGCTGCATTTTTGGCATCTATAGCGGGAATTTAGCAACACAGCCTTTCACACCAAACACGTAGGTTTTGGATATCAATTGCAGCTATCGGTTCAGTAAAACCTCTGGAGAAGTCAGAAGCCTAAATCTTCGGGATAATGTTTCAATAATCAAATTAGTTTTGACTTAATCATATTGCTGTACTCTTAGTAACAAAATTACAATATTTCTCTATTAAAGTGACAACTTGTCATATATTCAAAGCACCAATACAGCTATTTGCATTAGTAGTCCCCTTTCCGTAGTCGTTGCCACCCTTTCAGTAATGGGAGATCAATTTTTCAGCAGCATATAGAGACTCTAAATTCAGAGTTTTCCTTAGAAGAGAAAGGTGTTTTGACTGCAGATGAAAGGAACAGAGTACTGTGAGAGGAATGGCATTTCATTAATGAGGGCATTCTTACAGTGAGATATGTCTGCGCTCCTTAGATATATGCTTTTAATTATGTCTTTGAGAAAAAGTGCAGCTGGATTAAAAGCACATAAGTTTAGTGCCAGTGAGTAATACAATTTTGCTTGTCCTCAGTAAAAATAATATATTTTCTAAAAGTCACTGCAAGAGGGTAGGATTGGCTTCTAGATTAGCTGGTTAGTTTTTATTTGTTGTGGGGATCCCTATCCCCGCCCATGAATTTTTGTTCTTTTTAAAGTAAGAGACCGAATTATTGCTTAAGTTATTTATAGGCTGGACAAAATGAGAACTCCTGTTATACTGGGATTAACACTACTAATCTCTGTATTGACATACTAGAGGATGTAGAGGTCAACTACAAGGCATCGCTAGCAAATAAGTGTATCAGTATTGCACACCGAGTTGTGGTGATAAATGTGTAGGCGGCCACAGAACTGGCTAGTCTCCCGTGAGTAATCTTGAAGAGCCATGTCGCAGCTACCTTATGATGTTCCACAACCCATTTAATTCCAAACTTGGCAACCAAATGGTCTTTTCCTGTAAGACGCCAGCATGTTGTGAGGAGGCTTCATGTTAGGGATTCCTTTTTATTAAGTATAGATCAATGAAGTTGAATAATAGAGACAATTTTGACAGACCACTTAAAAAGTATGGGCCGATCCTTCAAGCAGGTAAATGAGTGATAATTTTGAATATGTGAATAGGCCCACCAACTTGGATTTAATTCCTCACCTGAGCAGGACAACATTTTGACATTTCTAGAAGATACATTAATTTCCAGAAAGGAAGACTTGTGAGACTTCTTCCACTCAGAGTATGAAACCCAAAGTGAACCTTTCTCTCCCTTACTGAAATGAAACTTCACATTTGGTTCAGGCAGAGCAGGGATGCTTTGGTTTTCTGCATCTGGAATGTGTGCAGTAAAACCAACTGATTTAATGCAACGCATGCTTGACAGTGTGACAAACAGATGAGAAAGGTCTTTGCATTACTTTAAAAAAAAAAGAAAGCAAATTTTAGAACCTTGAAAGTACCCACAAGCACAGTTATTTTCTGGTTGATGTGAAACAGTAGATGGTCTGAAGAAAAAATCCAGCCACAAAGAACAGCAGATCAGAAGCATGAATTTTAAAGTGAAGAGAGATCAACTACAAAGGTGGAGAAGATGGAGAATCTTAATGCAGAGGCTTCACTGAAGCTGGGATATCACATTATCATTATTGGGGGGGGGTTGCTATATAATGCTTTTTTCTTAAACCTTCAACTCAATGAATCGTGAAATCATAGGAGATATTCAGCTTTCATTATCAAAAAAGTAGAGCAATAAAGGTCAGCTTCTGCTTTTTATGACTGTGGAGTCAACAGTGAACTTTCACTGCATGATAACAGGAGAGAAAACAAAAAAGTCCCAGCCACATGCTGTGTATGTCTCCATCACAGTATTGGTACGTCTTGCTTCTTCCTTTCTTTTATTGCCTGGGGTCTAGAATGCTGATACATTCTTCCTTTTTTAATAATTGTGTAATGGCAGATTTATAATGGCATATAAATTATTCCGCTTACTGTCTTTATTCAGCACATAATATGCATCTTGAAACTTCTCTCACAGTTTTACAAAAGCAAACCTCCGGATTTTTTTTTTTTTTTTAATTAAACAGTAACTATACTCCCAGTGTCAAGATAGTGAGAGTCATAACTTGTGTCAGATAATGTATTTGTGACTTTATTTCAGAGTGCTTGAAATCTGCGTCCCCTTCCTGACTCTTGGCATGCTCTTTCACCTCCCTATACAAAAAAGTTTTCCATCTATAAAGTCAGGATAAGGCACTTGAAGTATGCTGCTTTGCCTCCATATATGAAGAATTTTCCCATCTATAAAATGAGCGTAGTGATTATTTACTCCATTGTAAAATACTTTGAAGATTTATGGAGGAAAACTGTAGGTGAGGAAAACTGTAGGTGAGGAAAACTGTAGGTGAGAAAACTACTTGAAAATGAAACATCAGATATTTCACATGTGCTTAGAGTTTGAAACGTGATGATTTAATCCTCTTTAAACTGCTGAATAGCTCACATGCCTTTACCTTGATGACTGTTTCTTAAGCATTTCTCTCCTTATATCCCGCCCTACTCATAACTGTTTCCTCTGTACAATACATAAATTGGTTTTAAATCAATCCCATGAGAATAAAACAGCTTCCTGCAAAAATGTTAAATATCACTTAAGGAAAGTAGTTAGTAAGGCAAAATAGAAGTCAAAAACTTTCTTTGTGTAAGTCTTGTTTTGGAAATGTCTCTTGCTGTTTCTGGACAAATGCTTTTCATTCTCATTACCCAAGCAGAGCATTAGAAATGAAAGAAAAAAATTTTCTAATTTTCTAGAAATATGTTCTTTACATATTAAAACTTTTTTTTAAAAAAGTATCACTTCACTGTTTTTCTCCTTCAGTTAAAACACACAGATCTGTGTCTTTGTAATACAGACTCTCAAGTGTAATTACTGCAATTAGTGCAGTAAGATTTTTTTGTCCTTATACGGTTATGTGAGGGTTATTTCCTATTTTGTAATAATTCAGTTAGTGTGAACAAAGCACTGCCAGAGAGAAGGTTTTCCCAATAAGCACTTTTAATTCTTTTTCCCCTCTTATCGCCTCATTGTTGCATGTTTGTTTTCCTTCTGGTCCCCTGGGAGCCGTGAGAAACATCATTTTACACAGAGAAATAGCTACACAATCTTCCTATCTTAGTAAATACCGTGTCTTAATTTCATACTGCTGACCCTGATGGAGTCTGTTTTAGACACAGTTACTAGAACCAGACAAAATGTTTATGATGAGCTAAAAGCTAAGAAAACCCCAGGAGACAACTGGTTTGGGTTTGGTTTTGCTTTTTTCTAAGATCAAGTCATATCCCATCTCCACATCTCAGAGCCAGTAGTAGTAATGAAAGACTTTTTTTTGTTTGCTTAATTATATATACAACATAGCAGAAAGATTTTGGTATGTTGTGAAACATGTTGGCATGGAAAATATGTTGACGTGGGGGGAAAAAAAAAAAGCAAAAGACTAAAATCACTTGGTGCAGAGGGATGGCACAAATCAGCTAGAAAGCAAGTGCATTCTCTGACGTCTCCTCTGGTTTTGAATATCTGAGCAGCAGTAGAGGCTTTGCATTGACCTTGTGAACAGAGACAAATTTTCATTCGTTTCAGTTTCTGTCAGCTATTCTAATCAGGAAAAAACACAAGGAACTGTGGAAAGCAACTAAGTCACAGCTTTCTGACATTAAAATGGAAACACACTGAGGAGAGGGCTGGTAAAAATATTTAAGGTACAAATAGCTGACATCAGCGTTGGTGACACCCAGTGGAACTCTCATTGACACTGAGATCAAGAGTCTTTTATTGCAATGCGAGATTCGGTCATTTGTACTACAGCCGGTGTTGGGACCAAACAAAATATCAGTTTCTTATTGATACGACAACACCTGTCTGGTTCGAAACAGCAATGGAAAGTGGGGAAAACATAAAGGCAGATGTAAGAGTCCTCGGTAGAAACCCTAGAGGAAGGAATAGGAAAGAGGTTATAATGGGCTCAGAACTGTTTGCATCTTGACCTGGTAAATTGCTTCACATTAATAATAATCTGCTTCCTTTCTGGAGAATAACAGTCTCCTGTGTTTGTCCTGATGACCAGGACTCGGCTTCATTTGATAGGGTAACATATTCCTGTTCACTTTGTAAGAGTGTTCTTAGATCCATACGTGACCTCTTGAGGTTGAACTCTTCCCTGCCTTCTATTGTCCAGGTTTCTGGTTATTCCCAGCTCACCAGCAGTCTGGTTGATTTCATTCTCTCTTATAAACAAAACCTGATTTCATCCTTGCTTTAACAACTAACTTTTGCTGTCCTAAAGATATCTAAGAAGTTTCTCTTACAGGAATGAAGCGTGGTTTGTGAAGCCTTTTGAAGGAATGCCACCATCCTAACTTATTTAATTAATAAGTTGAAAAGGTTATGCATGTGACTAAAACACGTGGCCTTTCTCAGCAGTGCTTAAACCGTGGTACACAGTTTATAAAGAGCCTGATGATGTTCCACAGTGATCTGGCTGGTAACACAATGTTCCCCTTCCAGAAAGCTAAACTTTGTGACAAGAAAACTAAAATGCCCGAATTCCAACACTAATGCTACCCTCCTGCTTCTACAACTACTATTGAGATAAAAAGGGCAAAATGTGAAGGTCAGGCACAAGTGGCAAGTCTGAATGATATCCTAATTTCAGCAGTATACAAATTAGAATATAGCATTCTTCATTTAAGTACCTTTGAGATGTAAATACATTATTTTATAGTGAAAAAAAAAAATCCAAGCATCACCAAAAACCCCCAGAGGCATTGATATGCCCCAAAATTACTTGTAGCAGTAAAAAGTCATTGCAAAACCACAGCCATTGAGGTTCAAGAAATCATTTTATTTCAAATTGTTTTCTTTTTACCCTATTCACAGATATAGTTTTTACTATTATAGTTGTTTGATAAAATGAGCAATGGACTTTTTTCCCCCATGTATTTTTTGAGTCTTAGAGAACTGCAAAAATATCCCTGGTCATCCGTCCTTATGCTAAAAATACTTACTTCTTTATATAGTCTTATAAGCTTGAAGGGAGGGGAAAAAATCCTTGGAACAGAGAGCCTGGGAAGAAAGAATGTCTTTTGGGTCACAACTGAACAGTCTTTGTGCTGATGCACATTAAAACATTGAAAAGGTATAACTACCATAACTACAGATGTCATTGCTGCTGACTTGTATCTTTAAAAGCCCACTTATAAATACAGTTATGTTGCTTATAAATTGTTTAATTTTGCAAACAGGTTATTTCCACCCACAAGCTGTTAGCTGAAAGTACATTTCACATACTATGGAGGTATGATCTCTACTTTTAGTTTTGTTTGGTTTGAAAAATCATTAAGACTTTTGCAAGTTTTTTAGTCAATAGCATTTGCATCCAGGCTAAGGAAAGGGAAGAATTTTATCTGCCGCTAGCATAGTTGAAGTTACCTGCCACAACAGAAGTATTGGGAAAGATGGAGAAAAGAGAATTGCTGCAAGATTATGCCAGATCTAAGTAGGTACAGAAATATTGTAATAATTGTTCATAATTTTGCAATAGCCTTTCCTAGGCTGTCCATTGTTCCACTATGCAAAAAGACGGAGGCAGAGCTATTGCATAGCCTAATTAATGACTGTCATTTCATGCTCTGCAGCCCAACTGCATATTACATAAGATAGATAAGTCTTTGGCACGAGATGGGAATAACTTTCTGTTCTGGAAAGCAGAGAAGATTATTAGGGGAAGAACTATATTGTAGCTGTTTTTGAAGAATATGTTGAAAGTAGTTGTAAATCTAGAAGAGTGAAGTGTATTGAATGTGATCACAAAACAATTACATTCACCATGTAAAGAAAGGAGTAGTAGTGGCAAAGCACAGGTGAGGGACTTCAGAAAACCTCATTAAGTATCACGATATTTATGGATGGAACCTTGGGGTAGTAAGGCAAGGAATAAAGGAGCTCAGAACACCTGATGACTTCTGAAAGGTACATGACAGACTTGGCAGCAGAATGATGCAGTAGAAAGATGGGCAGCTTAGTAAGGAAATTATACAAAAATCTGAGATAAAAACATTTTAAAGGATTTTATAAATATGTGGAAGAACTCAGGACTACCATTGTCTGTTTGACTGTGAACTGGGGCACTGTAGTAGTCTCCCCTGGAATGGATTTTATTCGAGATCACTGGATCGCCTGAATGGCAGAAGAATTTACACCTCTGAACTGTTTTGATGACTCAATACCTGAGAGGAACTGAAAGTAATTTGGAAGGGAGAATCCAGAATCAGAGGGATCTTTAGAAATGGAGAAATGGTCTGAAAATAACCTGATAAGATTCAATAAATACAAATGCAATAGCTAAGGGCAAGAGCAAAAAAAATTAGAAGTATCTGACAAGGCAGCAGGTCTGTCAAAAAGGGTCTGAGGGCTACAGCGGCTCACAGTCTGAACAAAAATCTGCAATAGAGAAACAAAGGCAAAATTCAGTCCAACACATACTGAAAGAAATTACATTTACAGGACATGAAGGTAACTAAGCTGCTGAGACTTCATCTGAAGTACCACATCCCATTTTGGGTCTCCCACATTAAGTTATTTTACATCAATTAGTTCAGAGAAATGCAGCAAATACAAGAAATTTAGAAAAGATATCCTCTGAAGAAAGGTTAAACAAGAGGAATCTCTGGAGAAGAGGAGAAAAGAGTGAGATAATTTTCTGTAATGGAAAAATTGTTAATTACAAGAAGTTGGTCAATGTTTCTCAATATTTACTACTAGGAAGACAAGAATAATTTGTCTTAATTTACAGGGGAGAAAATTAAAGCAGACAGTGGGAAAACCTTTGCTATAATTAGGGTAAGGAACCAATAGAAGAAAACTTATTAAATGCAGTACCCCTATCAAAAAGGTTGTAGAAGCTTTAAAATTTTCAGCGCTTCATTTTGGTTTTTTTAAAGGATAAATAGACAAGTATCAGTTCAGAAAAAATTAAAGTTGAGTTGTAGATGCACAGGATATTCCTTAATGCATGGTGATAGAAGTAGTTCTCAACTCTATTTCTATGTAGGCATTCAGGACAAAGAAACACTAATTCAATCCAATGTAATGTGACATGTAACAAAGATGTCACATAACTTAAGAATCAATCGTTCCAGCCTGCAATGTGCTGGCTGCTTTCATTTACTCTCATGTTCCTCTATGCTTGCTTGGAATGGGTCTTCAAACCACTGTAATGTTGACTTTACTGAGGAAATTATTCCAATTTTTACTGAGAAGTCAGTAAAGTAGCATAGGTTAGCTTTTGAAACTAGCTTTAACAGCAGAAGGAAAAATGACTCATGTGGCAGAAATACCAACATAGTCCCATAAAGATTTGTGACAAGATATGTTTGGAAGGAGGGACTGTGAGCTAAACCCAGCAAAAGCATAAAACATTTTTCAAGTTCGCTTTTTAAGCTGGCTAGGAAGTTGAAAGATGATTGAAACAATCTGACAAGCTTTTAGGACATACATTCTTTTCAGAGCATGCATTGGCTTTCGAATGCCAATAAAATTGTGTAATCCATTAAAAAAATCCTTTCTGCATTTTTTCCCTTGTTTTCTCTTTGCTCACAATTGCAATAACAATTTCTCTGCGGGATCTTGGCCCATCACTTCCTTCCAGCCTTTTACTAGTCTCTACAAAATGCTTACACCTAGTCATGATTGTTTAATTGAAGTGTCACCAAATAATAGTAACGCTTTTAATCTTTACAAAGGGTGATGAATTAAGACTTTCAGCATCCTTGAGAGGAGATGAGTAAAAGCAATCCAGCAAACTGTGAACAAAACCTGGACACTGCCCACATAAACATGGTTATTGCTGACAAGAGCAGAAAGAAACAAAAAGGCATGAGCACTTTAGACTGCAATCACCAGAGCCTGGCTCTCTAGCAGCAAGTGATTCATCACTCATGAGCAATTCCTACTCACCTCTAGACCTTCAAACAGACCAGGCACAGGTTTTTAGCATTTAAGTTCTACTTTTCTTTTTTTGTCCCCTAAATCTTACAGGCAGAATTGTTAAAAGCTGCTTAGCATTATGACCGTTTCTGTGATACCACTCTTCCTGCTTCATGAAGGTGCTATATCATGTCTAGTCCTTTCTGTCCGCAGTTAAAAGGCTGTGAACTTCTGACCATTCATGAAAACACGGGATCAGACAAGAAGATGCCAACCAGTCCAGGATGTTAGTCACAATTATCGTATGTAATTTTATGCTCCAGCTAGGACATAAAGGAAATGCTGTATCTTCTACACTGAGTTTAGTAATCCCAATGGCAAAAGTAGCTTCCACCAGGCTACAACTCTTCTTCTCATCAACACAAACGAGGAGCTGGTGCACAGGAAAATGAAGCTGATTCAGTGTCGACTCTGATCCTACACATGTAACATCAGAGAAGAATTGACATGGAGAGGCGATTAGGAGAGAAAGGATCAAGGACTGGCACAGCTGCTTATCCTGTGGGAGCAAAGGGAAACTCTTGACTTCTGCTTGGTCTTTCATTTTGATTTTAGGGACAGCCCAACTATGCACTGTGCTGAGTCCAGGTTTGACAGTAAGATTCAACAATGATAAAAACGCATTACACATTAGCTGATATTTCAAACATTTGCCACTGCCTATAGTTATTGAATTCAGGGGCTCACATTCACTCCAGTGTAGCAGCACTGGTTTAGATGTGATCTTAATTAAATCACTACAGTGTGCACACTGCTCAAGCAGTTTCTCAACTGATTTAATTAAATCAATCAAGGCAAAGTCTTTATTCAAACTCTTACTCAAGTACTTCGTCTGTGATCAAAGAGATCATTTCCCCCTGTTCCCTGTGAATAGTGGATATATCTGGAGAGTAGTGGCATTCATGTTTATTTGTTGCTATCCTGCCCTATATCAAACTCAAATATCTAGAAAACAAATCAAATCTAAGGCAACTATGTCTGTAGGTAATATCTGTTAGCATTACTGTAAGAAACCCCAGCAAAAGACTATGTGAGGAAAGTTAGTAAAGATTGGACTGGGCAGTGTTGACTCTGATATTGGTACAGGGATATTTATTTAGCATGCTCTGTACTTGTATTCCAAAAATAAGGTAGCCAGTTAAACCCAAAAGCAGACACTTTAAACTGCTTCTGGAAAAACATATAAATATACAACAGCAGATATACATAAATATACATGGAAATAATATTATGTATGTATATAATACTGGACTAACCTGTAGAACTCTTTGCCACTAAGGTTATGGAGATTATTAAGATCTTAGGTATATGCAAAGGAGGCATCTATTTTGATAATGAGGAGAGTCACAATTACCTCAAGCAGCTTGATAAATTATTCAATCATTAATGAGACGCTAATAACTTTAGTGCTTCATTCCAGGTAATGGGAAAAGTGTCTTTGTTATTTCCATATATATTGTTTACTTTCTCCTTTTTAGTATCTGGTGTGGTTCACTTTCAAAGTCTAGATGAATCAGTGTCAGTTACCAAAATATACTTCAAACAACAATATATTCTGGTATGGTTGTATAAATATTCTGATTTACCTAAACAGCTCATCTATCTGCAGAACACTTACCTGTGTATGCTAGAATTTTAAAACAGTAATAAGATGTAAACATTTTTCCAAAAAATGGACATTTATTTAAAGGCAAAACTTGTTGGAGGGATTTGTCTTCTATTGAGGGAAACGCTGTTAGTGTTTTCTTAGCTTTCTTACATTAGGTACAGTTTGAGAAATGAGAAAAAATTTCACAGTTGTGCTTCATTTAGTTTGGATTCATTGATTCAGTAAGTATCATTTCCAAAAGCATGTGCAAGCCCCACTGTCCACACAAAGCTTTTCAGTTACTAACTCTGAGTTATCCAGAAATGAAAAACACAGACTGTGACGTAGGAAGGCAGAACCTTCCTACATATCCTCCAGTTTGTCTCCATCACCAGGAGGTGCTTACTGACAGTTGTTCTATGCTTAAATATCTGTGGTGAAATAACAAGTCTATTAGTTAAAGACCATAAGGGAAACATTGCTAAAGCACAAAGGGCAGTTGAGCACATCTTCCCTCATGTGACTTTGACACCTACTTTATTAAAATGGACAACTGTCCAGAGCTAAGATATGAACAACTTTTCAGCCTTAATTGTGGTTTTTCTGAGTCTGCTAACACGGTTCAGCTGTAATGGTCTTTTTGCATGGAACACATGAAGTCACATGGCTTGTAAGTGCAGGCAACAGCATAGGAAATCACTATTGCTACAATCATCACTTCTTCAATTTCTTGTTTGTACCACGATTAACACTAGACACTCAAATGTAGCATTTGGTGCATTGCATTGTGAAAGTTCCCTTTTTCTAATATATATTAAGCTGGGAATATATTATTCCTTAGATAAGGCATGGAAATCTCTAGTTGGACTTCTGTCAACCTTAGCTGCTGCTGAAAAAATTACTTCTGCTTCCATTTGTGAACAATATGCTTTCATACATAAAGTGCTTTAGGACATGGAAGAATACAAAGCCTAGATTGTCTTAGCATAAGTTTGCTACTGAAGGCACCTGTGTGTACCAGAAAAGCACATTATGATGCACTTTTTTTAACAACTGTGTGACAAAAGTCACAGCTTCATGATATGACTTCTGAGTAGTCTACAGAAATGAGATCCAGTCCTTAATTCCTGCAGAACCCATTCATGAAGGCTAAATAAATAAAGTGGGATGTTTTGTACATTTTAGATATTGATACAGAGATTTGCAAGTTGCCTCTTTTTCCAAAGAAGAAGAAATAAATTCTTTCTTTTAGTGCTTTGTAAGTCTGGTATAACAGAAAATTAGGTATGAGGAGCTAACTTGCCATTTGTGCAATGATATGAACTCAGCTTTTTGAGAAAGGGGAGAACATAATACAAGTCATCAACTTAAACATTTCCGTATCCATGGTGAACATGTGTACATGTTTAGGACAGAAGTCAATAACAGCATACACTAAAAACCTGCATGACAGAAGACAATTGAGGACAGCTAACTGCAGCACAGGTTTTCTTCTTTTTCTTCCCAACTATGTCTGAGGTTCAAAGCTACATTCTATTATCAAATAAAATCATTGCTCATTGTAAATGAGGTAAGTTGCATAACTTGGACACAAATGAACCCATAAATGTGGTTTTGCTATTCAGAAACACTAATGCTGCTAGCCAATGACAGAAGACCAAGAGCGGTTACACTGTTTTCTGCAAAAGCTCAGAAAGAAGTGTTTGCCCACAAGTTTCATCATAGGCTCTTACTGCAACACCAACCTGGTGTTTGTATTCATCAGCATCATTTAGGCACAGAAAAGAGAGCAAGTGTATCCTTCAGTGTCAGCTTAAACCGTTTCTGGAGTGCAGCTTATCCTCTGGTGTGTCTTGTCAGCTCTGATGTTTGCATACATCTGCAGATATTGAAATATTCTGATACACAAATGCTAAGCCTGGGCATTCTGAAAAGCACCAAAGGAGACAGAACCGCAGTGATGACTGAAAAACAAATGGAACGGTGGGGGCCTTCCCCACCCCGAGGACCAGAGCACATACTACACCCATCCATCCCAACGAGGCTGATTTCACATGGTCATCCCACCCTCCCTGTGTCCCTGTGACAGTAGAAGGAGAACTCAGCATCTAACATTGAGTTAGCAGCAAATTGTCTTTATATTAGCATCCTAGAGTTAAAGCTTATGAGAAGGTAAAAATCATTCTACAAAGAGTACCAGCCTGATAAACAATCTCCACAATACTCTAATCTGATGGGAGCATGAAACTTCTGCTGAGTTGTGTTCTACAGTTCTTCCCCGAACGTGCTTTTTCTCTGAAAAAATGCATGTGCGGCATCATTAAAGCAGGATACAAGCTTGCCTGTCATTGATGAAGTAGATAAAGGATGGCTTGATGTTCTTTGAAGTACAGAACACACAGCATATCTAAGAGTATAGAATAAATTGCCCAATATATTCTAGATGAGAAATAATATGTCACATTATTAAAGACACACTAATGCACAAAAGAACAGGCTTACAGTGGCAGACTCAAGTTGGCATTATCATTTCTTAGGCTTTTCCTCCCCAGGTGGCATATATAATTGTATTATTGCTGCAGGACCCAGTGGGAATTTCACTGTTGACTATCGTAATTCCCAGAGTAAATATCTGTAATGAATCTTTTTTTTGTTATTTTTTCAGAAGAGGTTGAGCTTGAGCCATCCTTACCCTGAAACTCAGTGATCTTTATCATTTAGCTCAACAATAGCTTGTCTAAGTGTCTGCTTTTAATTGATAGAAAGTTAAAAGAAGGCTTCAAGTCTGCATAAGGCAGGCAAATGTGCAGCATTATTTTAAGACAGAAATTACTACTTGACCTCCTGTGAACCATTTATACTTTGAACAATGAAGACTGATGTCTCTGGTGTCTCTCTCGGCTAGTATCAACACACAAGCTAGCTTCTGTTACACTGGTTTTTGCTTCCATTATTGCTATCCTAGTAACAAGCAAAGCTCCCTTTGCCCAGCCAAGCTTAGAATGATTAAAGCAGGCAGTGGATTTCAAACTGCTTCTCTTCTTCCACTGCCTGCTCAAGTGGAGAATTAAGCCATGTTCACAAATAAAATTCCAGCCATTTGTTTTGTATCCTCATACACCAGTCAATGTTAGGCAACAACAGAAGAAAAAAATGCACAAACAATAAAACAAAAGTACAAAGAACAGCTTAATACTACAGTAAGCAATTTAAACAGCTGTCTTGGTTTATCCTTCCCACAGGACAGTGTTTTCTTCATTCCCCAGCAAGCATCTCTTCCAAAAAGAAAAGTAAACCTTTGTTAGCGCCTACCAATTGGACAGAGCTGGATAAAGTTGGCAAAGATTTTCTTCATTTGTTTCCCATTTAAAATATAAGGAAGGCTTTATTTGCCTTTTACGCTTCTGTGAGATTTGTGTTTATGTAAGTTCATGCCTTCAATTTGCAGAAATTAATTCTGTACAGACACTATATCTATATGGAGACTTGCTACTATTTGCAGACTTAAGGATTCTTAGTATCTTTAAAAAAAATTTTCCCACAATGTAAATGGCAAAGAAAATATCAGACTCCATAAGAGAAATAATTGAGGTTAAAAAAAATTAGATGCCCCTTCTCTCCTCATTCCCCAAATATAGGAAATACAAAATGCTCAGGTTTCCACAAATATTACATTAGCTCTATCATTCAAATAGGAAGAGTTCTTTTAACAAATAAGGGGGGAATGAAATACTCTGTATGTACATGTACAAACCCTACCCTTTCTATATTCCAATCAGTCTTAGAGGTAGAGTCCAGTTTGTTGTTAACTTGTCCAACATCCTCTGCTTAGTTTTCACAGTATCACAGAATCATCTAGGTTGGAAAAGACCTTGAAGATCATCCAGTCCAACCATTAACCTAACACTGACAGTTCCCAACTACATCATGTCCCTAAGCGCTATGTCAACCCGACTCTTAAACACCTCCAGGGATGGGGACGCCACCACTGCCCTGGGCAGCCCATTCCAATGCCTGACAACCTGTTCTGTAAAGAAATACTTCCTAATATCCAGTCTAAACCTTCCCTGGCGCAATTTGAGGCCATTCCCTCTTGTCCTATCACTTGTTACTTCGTTAAAGAGACTCATCCCCAGCTCTCTGCAACCTCCTTTCAGGTAGTTGTAGAGGGCTATGAGGTCTCCCCTCAGCCTCCTCTTGTCCAGACTAAACAACCCCAGTTCCCTCAGCCGCTCCTCGTACGACATGTGCTCCAGACCCTGCACCAGCTTCGTTGCCCTTCTCTGGACACGCTCGAGTAATTCAATGTCCTTTTTGTAGTGAGGGGCCCAAAACTGAACACAGGAATCGAGGCGCAGCCTCACCAGTGCCGAGTACAGGGGTAAGATCACTTCCCTGTCCCTGCTGGCCACCCTATTTCTGATGCAAGCCAGGATACCATTGGCCTTCTTGGCCACCTGGGCACACTGCTGGCTCATGTTCAGCTGGCTGTCAATCAACACCCCCAGGTCCCTCTCTGACTGGCAGCTCTCCAGCCACTCCTCCCCAAGCCTGTAGCGCTGCTGGGGGTTGTTGTGGCCCAAGTGCAGCACCCAGCATTTGGCCTTATTGAAACTCCTACAGTTGGCCTTAGCCCATCGCTCCAGCCTGTCCAGGGGTCTCTGCAGAGCCTCCCTACCCTCGAGCAGATCAACACTCCCACCCAACTTGGTGTCATCTGCAAACTTACTGAGGGTGCACTCGATCCCCTCATCTAGATCATCAATAAAGATGTTAAACAGGAGCGGCCCCAAAACCAAGCCCTGGGGGACACCACTCGTGACCGGCCGCCAACTGGATTTAACTCCGTTCACCACAACTCTTAGGGCCCGGCCATCCAGCCAGTTTTTTACCCAGCAAAGCGTACGTCCATCCAAGCCACGAGCAGCCAGTTTCGCCAGGAAAATGCTGTGGGAAACTATGTCAAAGGTGTTACAGAAGTCAAGGTAGACAACATCCACAGGCTTTCCCTCATCCAATAAGTGAGTCGCCCTGTCGTAGAAGGAGATCAGGTTTGTCAAGCAGGATCTGCCTTTCATAAACCCATGCTGACTGGGCCTGATCATCTGATTGTCCCGCATGTGTTGTAAGATGGTACTCAGGATGAGCTGCTCCATCAGCTTCCCGGGCACCGAAGTCAAGCTGACAGGCCTGTAATTTCCTGGATCATCCTTCTGACCCTTCTTATATATGGGTGTCACATTGGCCAATTTCCAATCTGTCGGGACCTCCCCGGTCAGCCAGGACTGCTGGTAAATGATGGAAAGAGGCTTGGCGAGCACCCCAGCCAGCTCCTTCAGCACCCTCGGGTGTATCCCATCCAGTCCCATAGACTTGTGTGTGTCTATGTGATGCAGTAGGTCACTGACTATCTCCTCTTGGAATGTGGGGGGGTCGTTCTCCCAGTCTCTATCATCTGACTGAGAAGGCTGGATTCCCTCAATACAACTAGTCTTGTTATTAAAGACTGAGGCAAAGAAGGCATTAAGTACCTCAGCCTTTTCCTCATCACTTGTTACCATGTTTCCTCCTGCGTCTTTTCCCTCTCCTCCAACTTGTATCATGCAATGTTTGCCCTTGTTTGGTGAACTCTTTTGAAGATGGAGCATAACTTCTCATCTTGGGAAAGCACACAGCTCCTTGAGTTATTCTGTAAATGAATGTATGAAGACAGCAGCCCCGCAGTTGAAAGTAAAGATCATGGGGTTATCAGAACTAGTAATTCTACAACTTAGTCTTAGTTCTTCTAAGAATTCAGTCCAAGTTACTTGCACTAAAAATGTGGGATAAAACAAAGAAACAAGGGGGGAAGGGTGCTCATACTGCACTGTCTCAGAGGGACGATATGGCTGCTGTCTGGCTTTGCAGTGCTTTGAGGAAACCAGCACTCAGGGGAAGATAGGGAAGAGCAGTCCCTATGCATTTGAGGGCACTGGAAGTGACAAAGGAAGACAGAGGAGCCACCTCCCAGCCAAAGCATGCTGCCATGTGAGCCTGAAGCCTAGATCCTACTTTAGGGTTGATACTGCTTTTTGACACAAGCAACAAATCCAGTTGACCTCCTCCTAGGAGAACAGTATTAAGACACCCAGAGATACCTGAGTACCTTCCCTGTGGCAGGTCTCTTCCATCCCATTGATGGCATGCTGTTACTGCAAACCTCAGAACACCACTGGCACGGGTTTTACAGGCATTTTCCACCTATCTCTAATGAAGATAATTAAATCCCCACACTGCCGTAGACCAGCATGAGGCTGTAAAATACAGCTATGTATGGTTGCACCAGCAGTGTATCATCTACCTGCTTATTTCCAAATTTGATATCAACATACAAATCCTGCTTCCACTTCTGACTCTTGAGGCACAGCTTTCTGCATGTCTTGTCAGTGAACTCCATCTGTGAGAGCAATACTGAAGTTGTACTTCTGAGACACTCTGCATGCTGATGCAAGCCTGAACACGATTCCCTAGACTCAGGCTGCGTGGAGAGGGAGCAACCATGTTACAAAACATGCCTGCAGATAAATTCTTGTAGTATGTTGATTTTCATGCAAAACAGTTTTCTTAAAAAAAGTTGACAGTAGGGCAATAGCAGGTTTGTCCACCCACTGTGCCCAAAAGCATGCTGGTACAGTTGCTTCTGGAAGACCCCACTGCACTGAAATGCAGCAGGCTTTCAGCAGGGCACATAAAAAGGGACAGAGGCGAGAACTGGCTCACTCCCTATACAGATGAGGTACTCCAACTGGATATAAGATGACCAAATATCTTTAGTTTAGTCTGTAACTTCCCATGAGTTATGTTGCCCCACTAATTTCCAGTGCTTCTGTTTCTTTAGAAACTCACCATGAGGAAGGCATGTATTTTGCACAAGATCGAGTCTCAATGAAGCTATTACAAAATTATTAAGAAGTGAGTTTACTTAGCCTACACAGATCTCTCTAAATAGATATTTCCCAAAATAACCAGATTTCAAAGGCTTTTGAAAAAATGCATACATAGAAGTTGTTTATTCCCAAAGAGATGAACCAAACCGTTCTCTGCACTCTAAAGTCCTTTCCAGAACTGGATTCCTTTCATGCTGCCTTTTCATCTAAACACATTTGTTTCATTTTAAGTGGTGTGTTTTGATGTGCATGTCTCTTGGACCTCATCTACCTCAGCCTCAGCAAGAGTATCAGTGTCCCTTATGGGATAGCATCATGAAATATTTTATATGCTATGACAAGTAATCTCTTCTGTAATATTTTGGTCCAACATTCTCTGGGCTATTTAATCTCAGCTTTTTAAAAATGTAGTGTCCTGTAAAAGGAAACTGTATTAGAGGGAAAGCAATAAATGCTTCATTCAGTGTGCTTGGCCAAAATAGCTCACTGAGTCTTGGAATGAAAAGACCCTTGTCCATAACAACACAGACACAATTACAAGCACAGACAGGATGGTTTTGCCTAGAAGGGGAAAATGCCTTGTAGCATTAAGGAGGAGGGGTGAAATCTCTCAATGGGTAGGACAATCAGTTTGATAATAATTAGGACACTTATAATGGCAAGCGGAGAGAGATGGGAGGTCAGAAGTGCAAAAAAGGGACAGCAAAGTGAAGTTCCTATTTTTCTAAGGAAACCACTTCCTCTTGTTCCCTTCCTGTCTCCCTTAGAATATTTAGGATAACTCATCCCAGAAGCATTCCAAGGAGAAAATCCCATCAATTATGACTCTCTCCTCCTCCTTCTCAGCTGTACCTTCTTGAATGTTATAACACTTGATTCAACCCTTTTCGATGTCATCCTTCTCTTCAGTTGTTTGCATGTTACTCTTCTTCCTTAGTGCTCTCATAGATTTTGCACTTTGCCTTCCACTTCTCTGGTCTTAATCTGCAGTTCCCCTTTAACTCTTCATAACTTCTCACTCCCAAGGGATTCATGTTGCAGAGGGCAGCAGCAAAACCAAACTGAGGTGCACCTTAGAAGCAGAAGCCACAGGACTTGGACAATGATTTGCTACAGTATCAGATCCCACAGAAGTTCTGAGAGGGATCCTACAAAGACTTGATCTGTTAATGGGGGTCAGTCAAGCATGGTGCCTTTTTTTATTTGCCATCAGTTAATGACTCCCCAGGCCAATTAAAATTGTCCCACAAGGTTCAAATCAGCATGAACACTGTCTTGCAGAACTGCAGTAGCACCACAGACCTCAGAAAGGAATCTTGACTGAGGCTAAGCACTTCATCATGTTCACTTCTTTCTTCCCTGAAAGTAACTGAGAATTTGGTCTCAACAAGAAGGACCATAGAAGCAGCAGTCATGTCTAAAACAAACATTTTATTCTGATAATTAAGTTACCAAAAAAAGTATTTTGGTAGGGCTATAAATGCAGAGTAGTTGTCAAATGTAGGGAATGTTGCTCTGCACGTCTACAATGCGGTAACTGTTCCTGAAAGGATCTTTCAGATGTCACAGAATTTCTGTCCCTTCAGGGAGTGCTGCTTTCAGTTCCTCCCTTGATCACAAGTTCTCTGACAGGACTGCATTGGGGAAAAAATTGTTATTTGCAAGCTCTTTTCAGGCTATACTCTTTTCATGCTCACGATCACTAGACTTCTGTGAAAAATACAGGCTGCAGAGACAAGACTTACATATTCACCCCACTTTGCAATACACAGGAAATTTAAGGTAGAGAAGTGCATAGTGTAGGGAACCGTGAATGGGACTAACAGTGAGGAGACCCAGGTGCTCGTTCTGCTTCTGCAGACAACCTGCAGTGCCAGGAGACTAACAAGTCTGTGATCTGGCTGCCTATGCTGAAAAAAAAAATATTTATCCATCAGTGTACTTCACCACCATGAAATCTGCAAATATAAAGAAGAGTCATGTGTTTTTAGGAGGAAGAGATGACCTCCCATCTCTTGCCACAGGAACAGAATCTCTGAAGACAATTTGCTCTCATAGTCCTCTGCTTTTTGAGAGCAATAGGATGTGATGTGTTCCAAGGCAAAGTGCTTTCTGAAGAGGCTGTTGCATGCTTTCCAGATGGGCTGTGCATTATCTCTCCATACTGTTAGGGTACGCTTAAACAGCACTGCCAGCAACAGGAAGTTGCTGATGTGGTTGTTCACATGTTTTAAGACGCCTTAAGGTGAGTTGCCAGATTTTCAAACAGAGGTTTTTTTGTTTTGCATGCCAAATATTTCTTAAAGAAAACATACTCTATTTTCTCTTGTCTGTGGTATCACTCCTTTGCCCCTACTGGCATGGAAATTATGTTCCAGTCACATTGCAGAGTAAGAGAAAACAATTTTTGCTTTTTTCCCTGGAAGGGGTACCAACTAAAACAAAAAAATAGCTGGTTAAATTACATCTTCATATTGAACACACTTCATATAAAAATCTTTGTCCGTTGATATTGCTGTCAACTTTCAGATAGATAATTATCTGTAGCAATGCCAGAAGCACTCACCGTTGTTTTCAAATGGAAGGTTGTCATGGCACATGCCAACATTATGTCTTACACCACTGTCTAGACATGGCCAAAATTATTCTCAGCCTTTACTGACACTGTTATGGGAACAGAAATAAGTCCGTAATATAGCTTTTCAACCCACCCAACACAGTGCAAAGGAATTTCTTTAATCTGAAATAAAAATGAACCCAGACAACAGAAACATATTACCATCTTGGCCTACTAATGCAAAGCACAATTATTTTTGCCTTCACATGTCAAAATGAAAAATGTGCAGCTTAGCTATTTTATATTGTAAATAAGAAATTTGTTCAAGACTGAAAAATGCAAAAAGCCACAGACAGTTCCTCAGGGAAAGAGCATCTCATCCTCCCCTCCCCAAAAGCCAAAACCAGTAGAAATTTACTCACTTAAGGAAAAATACATCAACTCATATACATCTGCTTAGTCTGAAATGTCAGGTCTAAAGCATGTGATCTTTTTTCTTATTCCTTTTTTAATTCTCACCATGTGTATTGTCCAGTCTCAGAACTGTGAGGCACAGAGTATAAATACAGTATACCAAGCTCTGATTTCCCAGCTCAGTCTGTGCTTAAAACTACAGGGTCAAGTAGACATTTCCAAACTACAATTTAAGCTTAACAGTACAAAAATTGCCAAAGGCAATAACATTTTAAGCTATAGCTCTCTCTGGCTTTCCCATCCTGGATTTAATTCTCACATTGTGAAATACCATCCTTTACCTAGGCTAGTTCAACTATCCGGGTAATTGCACTGTGAACTCAGCTGCTGAACATAGCTGACAGACATTCCTAACCCAGGAACCTCCACATGAGAAGCTGCGGCACCTTAACCACCTCCAGAATAGGCTTATGCACATGCCTGTCGCATAGACAAGACAAAGCAAAACACCTCTTTTCTTTGGTAGGACCAGGTTTTTCTCCCAGGGAACCACAGAGCCCATAGTTTGGTATACAAGCTACATTTGTTTTAAAATTATACTGGAAATGCTGTGAAAGAAAAAAATAATCTTTGAATTATTATTTTTTAAATAACCCCTTTCTGTTATCCCCTGATGTAAATAACCTAATAGTGATGCACAACATAATCCACCTCTGTCTTCTCCTCTGTCTTTTTCACCCTACTTGCTTCCCTTTAGCTTACATCACTTTTCTTCCCCTGCAGCAGCACCTCTTCCTGATCAAGCCATCTCCCACCTGATTGTGCAGTTAAAGAAAACTTAACTAGGACATAACAAAAATTGTGTTGCCACTACCTTCCTGGCTTAATTTGTGTTTTAAAACCCCTGGTTTTCCCTGTGCCCACTTGCAGTGTTTTGCAAGGTGCAGTGGCAAAAGCTCTCCATTTCTTTGTACAGCACTCAGCACAGGGCCCATTTTGTAGTTAGTGTAGCTGCAATTAAGAGGAGGAAAAAAACCCCAGTTTCTTCATGCTGGAGATGAGCAAAACAATTATCCACTGGAAAGCATATTTTGCCTGTTAGTGGTTGGTCTTTGTGTCATACCAGTTCCCGTCTACTTGACAAAGCAACCATGCTGAAAATGATGATATGGTTATACAGCCCAGGCTTTAGCACAGTTCACAGCACCTAGGAACAAACTATAAACATGGCTCAATTCCCTACAAGACGCCAAAAAAAAAGATAGGTTTTAATGTTCTTCTCTTTTTAAATATGACATAAAGCATTGTCACCAGAGTTCTATCACCCATATAATTTAACTCTAGCCAGAAAAATTACATTAAATCCCCCCAAAAGTCAAGAGTTGCTTTAAGACTGTTCATTAATATTTGATATATTTAATCAAACATACATGGTATATTTGAACTAAAAATTTGGCTATGCTTTAATTTGTCTTGAATTGCCTTTGGGGTTTTTCCTTTCCTCTGGTCTCAGTTTACTTGTGTGTGTGTGTGTACAAACACACACGTGTATATCAACACACAGAGAAAAGGAACATTTCTTACATAACAAGGTGACCACAAAAGCTCAAACAAACTAATACAGCAAACCACACAATATCATGTGCTCAGACTCAGACTATAAATCTCCAAGCAGCGTATGATATACTCGGATTACTGGGACACAGGACTAAGTTTACCTGGTCTCTGCTGCTAATTCACTGGATGACTCTGGAAAAAATCCCTTTCTTGCACAAAGACACTGACTGCCTCTTTGTAAAATGAAAGTGATACATATCTCTCAAGTCCCATTTACTGACTTCAGTAGGAGTTGCACTTGATAACGACTTGAATAAGTACAGGATCCATCCCTGTATTAGCCTGTATTAGATGACTTGTGTATCACACATGTTACTCTCAGTCATCAGCTGCTCAAAACAGCTCTTTTGAAACCTTGGAGTTTCCCTTTAAGATCTGATGAGATCTGTGTCATTCAACAGCTCATTTTACTTCCTCAGCATTTTCTCACTTCCGCATTGTACGTACTGGCAGTCATGATCAGATTGTTTCAAAATACTGCCCTTCTGTACACAGGAAAGCTTTAAGCACCAGGTCTGATCTCAAACCAGCACTGAGCCAGCAAAACATCACTCAAGTCAATAGTTACTCTGGATTGCTATTAGGATAAAAGGGGTGAAAAGCTGATCCAAACTCATTTGCAAAAAGTATGAACAACATTCTGCAAATTATTGAAGTCTGTCACTTTTTAAGACAAGAGATCCTGCTGTCAAGACAATTGAATAGCATTATGCAAACTCTGTCAGTGTCAGCATCAGAAATCTAGAGAAGCTCTCACTGATCATGGAATTACACCAGCAGTGTAAGGAGCATATACCTTAAAAAACCCAAATCAATCTAAAAAATCTTTCTAAGGGACATTAAGCTTTTGTTTTTCACCATTCCCCACACTCACTCAGTGAAGTACTAGATTGTTCTCTATCACAGAAAATTGCTGCTTCACTTTTGCCAAAGCAGCAAGAGCTCAGTTCTCTCCTCCTGCAGTTCCATTCTCAATTTCAGAGGAGTTGTGCCTACTTTACACCAGTCTAAACGAGAAGAGAATCAGACATTCCATCTTCAGTGCTTTTGTTTCAAAGATAAATGACTGTGTTTTGCTGCTTTCCCCATGGCTTATTTCAGAGATCTGCTGCCAATTCAGACTGGCTCAGTGTCAAGACTTGACACACAGCAAAAACAGTCGAAAAATAGCAACGTTCCATCTGATCAGCTAATTTGGAAGTTTTGTGGACTCAGAGCTGTGACAGTTGGGAAGGTAGCAGACCCACAGCACTTTTAGATACCTGTTTCTATTAGAGCGCTTTGCAAAAGTTTACTCCAGGAGTTTTGGACAGGAAGCAGATGACTTGAGAGGCTTAAACATTGAAAGGAAAGAAAGGGGGAAGGGAGAGAGAAAAAGCTAATTGCTATAGAACACGTGCAAATGTAAATGTGTAGCCAAGCAGGACACATCAATGCATCACATTTGGACAGAAGATAAACTGAAGGTCAGCTAGAGCAGTGCTGCAAAGACAAACTGATGACATGCAATTAAAGTCTCTTTTGTAAAGAATGGTCTAGATCCAGTGTTTGATCCCCTGCAAGGATTCACAATTTTTTTATAACTTTTCACAAGAAAAAAAAGATTTCCTTCCTGCCTTAGCTTCAAGACTGAAAGAAGTAGGGCCAGATAATTTCCTTTGTGGCTTTTTCTACTCGTCTGTCAGAAAGAAACATATCCATAAACACTTCATACATTTCACCTCCATCAGTAATCAAGTCCACATTGGTGAAAAAAAGACACCATTTCCATGGGGAAATTTTATTTTATATCAACTCCAGAGTGGACAATCAGATTCACATCTTAAAGCAGTTTGCTCGTGGTGTACTGTTTTGGAAGCAAGTTTTAAGTTAGAGCAACTACTTTATCAGAAATAAGTCACAGAACTACAACACGTGGGAGGCAAAAGTGTTCAGTCCCAGTCAGAAACACGTCAGCTGTTCATGTCATGTTGTAACGTGCATAACTCATTAAAAAACTATTTAGGCCATGGACTTTAGCTTCAGTCTAACACCTGCTTCCATAGAAAATCATATCATAAGTTCCCTATGCAATTTTGAGTGGAAGCTTCACTCTGCGGAGTGAGTCTGTATATGAAGTTATCTGTTTATTTTTTTCTTTTCTGTGAGTATTTAGAGCCACTGACTAATCAAAATGAAAGTCTCCTATTTCTCCTCTTGAAGCTGAAGAGCAAATATAGTAACAGCAGTGAGACTTTTTTCATCTCACACTGTCAAGGATTGAGTTGCAGTACTGTTACTCACAGCATGCAGAATTTTATTCCACTGTCATCTCACCTGTAAGAGATGTTAATTAATTCAGAAAGTATCTTGGGTTTTTTTCTCTTCAGGATGTGTACGAGAACACCCAGCTGAAATGTCAGCTTCCACATTTCAACATTGACAGTTAAAAAAACAAAGAAAACTTTTTGCTTGTCAGCTGCTGGAGTTTGCTTGAGGAAGACACACAGGGAAGTGCTCAATGCTTTGATTCCACATGGGGTGTCCCCCCTCTGTTTTTTTTTTAAAATGTCTCTTTTAGAACTAGGACTGCATTTCAAAATCTTCTAACATAAGTGCCTGACTAAAAATAGGCTTTTTGAGAAACTGTTCAATAAAGCACAGTGCAAAAGTCCCACTGTGAATAAGAAAATGAACATGATAGGGTCTTAGGCTTGTTTTGACAGAGACATTCTTTGGCCACCCCAGCTGCCCGTCAGCTTGGAAATGGCATCGAAATCCTTCTCTTCAAGGGACAGCTGGAAGCAACTGTGGGAGAGAGAGGAGCACTGTCACAGAGCAATAACTCAGCTCTGAGCCCAGCCTCAGCCAAGTAATTTAGGATGTTCAAGTATTCCTAAGGGATGGACAACATTTTCTGCACTGATTGCTATAGCAGAGCAGAAATGTTACAACCAACAGATGGTTAAATTCACTATACTCTGGTGACTTCTTAAGCAAGGATTATGTAAATACTTCAGGAGCTACCTCTTTTCATTAAAAAAAAAAATCAAGAAATCTTTTACCCTACATCAAAAGCCTTGATGCTACTGACTTAACTATTTTGTTATCTCTCTGCTTTTAAAGTCCAGGTTTCTACATCCTTACTGCTACCTACTAGAAGTGACTCTTGTCAAAAAGACTTTTTTCAGGTCTCTGACTGTTCTCAAGGCCATAACCCTTGAATATAAAGAGTAAGGTGTGCTCTCTTGGTTGAACTGCACGCTGGTGGACACCAAGGGCAAATGGCAGATTGTATGAGAGGACTTAGTTAGCATTACACCATTAACCTATTCCTCCCATTGCGAGATGCCCACATCCTCACATCAATGACTCAAATGTGCTTTAAGTAGGCAGACCATGTATTCAAGTAATTGTTAAGCCAGGGAGTCCTAACCCCCACCCAAATCATAGTGTTTTTTCTTTTTTCAAGTAGGAATATTTCTTAGCTTACCGGATTTTGTGCTTCTAGGATTCACTTATTCAGCTTCTCTTCACCATCATGAAAGAGGCCTATTTAAAATTCCCCAGAAAACTTTCCCTTAATTATAAGATTTCCAGAGCTGCTGTTTCAAACAAGGAACAGCTCACATGAGATTTGTGGTGTACAGTGATAGTCAATAATGCTGACCTGCCACACCTCTCAGTAGCTTCACATTCTTTAACTGACATAACAAAAGATATTTTTTCCTCTGTAAAGCACAAAATCTTCCAGAAATTGAAGTGAAAGCTGCATGAGATCATCTACTGCTAGAAAGAGAAAGCAGTATCAGTCACTGTAGGTAACATAGCTGACTGCCTTCCAATTAAAGGACCATTCCCGGGGAGGCAGATACCTTTTATCTTGGACATGGAAATCATCTAGTAGCCTCCCTCCTGCATTACTTTGGGTGTATGCAGACGACCATCAGGATTATTATAAGCCTTACAGGTAGAAAGTTCCAAGAGTGTCACATGAAGAAAAGACAGAGGCATAACAAATCATCACTTTCTTATGGGACTGAAAGTAACATGTGTTGGTGTAGAAATATCTATTTTATTTGGATTTCGGGTTCTGTACTTTAGATCCTAAAGCAATTTCCAAACAACAGCCCTAATTCTGAGGAAGTTTAAGGTCAACCATAGCCTTATTCACTTCGGTTGGAAATGAACAAAAGCAAACAGAGCAAGAACTGGGTGGAGTGCAAAAGGCCAGGAACTCATTGCTATCTTCCCTTCTTTATGGCTTGTTTCAGAGTTCATTTGACTGGACAAGCACACACTTAGACAGAGGAGGGAAGGCAGGGGCAAGAGGGAGGATACACCCTGACCTCTGAGTTCCAGAGCTTCTGAGCAGACATTTCCTCCCCAGTGTGTTACAGAAGTCAAAAGCATTCCCCTCAGCAGAGTCAGGACTCCGTTGTGCTGCTTTTTTGAATGCACATTCAGATTTAGGGCTGCTTGCATCACACACCTCTCACATTCACCTTTATTAGTACAACCTACTGTGCATTTGATGTTAGGCTGAACAAGGGTTCCTAGTACTGTGAAACACGCAAAGGGAAAGTTCTGGTGTTATATTCCCTAAGCTTGATAAACACAGCTAGGACAAAGTCTTCTGGAAAGCCTAGCACTGCTTCTCTGAAAAAGCATAGAAAAGGTGTTCCTGAAATAAAGCTGAAGGACATATATATGATGCCTACAAGAGGGTTTTTTTTAAATATTTCCCTCTAAGAAAACTAGTCAGTCAAGCCCATAAACCACCTTTTAACTCTCCTGGACCTGGAGAGAGTCCTGGGGTCCCACATAGACTAGAGCTGCCTGTCACACCAAGAACATATGGCAAGACCTGGCAAGTGACCACAACCCAGTCCTATACCACATCTCTGCATCAGTGTTAAGAGAAGGGAGAGAGGGGAAACCCAGGACAGCACACAGCCCTTGAGCCAGAAGCAGCAGATGAGCATGGAGCTGAGGAACATGCCCATCACTACAGGCGAGTTTTGTTACACATCTCCCCCCACCCAACCCTAAGCATCCATGATCAAAGCCTTGGGAAGCTCCAGAGGAGGGGTGCCTCCCAGCCATGAGCCTAGTACTGGTTGGCTGGTAGGTGCAGGTGTGAATATTGCTCCTACTACGCAAGATAAAACAAACATAAAATCCCTCCTTACTGCTTCATGGGCGTGGGTAGAGGGTAAAAAACCTAACTCCTTCCCCACACCACCACAATTGACAGACAGGCTCTGGCCTTGGTAATACATCTTTCGGTTATAAATGATCTGTACAAGGCAGTAGATTTCTTATGGAAGCAACATGTTCCCTCTTCCTACCCAGAGCCACTCCAGTGACAAAGGGCACTGGCATGGGGCTCCACTTCACCAGACACATAAGGTCTTCTTCCTCATTGACAGACTGCTGGGAGAGAGAAACATGTTTCTAAAGAAACCTGAGACAGTGGCTAAGAAAAACTCCCAGGGATTCTGTGAAATGCTGAACCCATTACTCAGCAACCACAAAAAGAAACTAGTCTCAGATCCAGCTGCTGAGAAATGCTGCAAAGTGACATCTTCTCATTTAGTTTGGGCAGTCACACAGTGTTTCTGTTTTAACCTAAGGAGAAATAATAATACTAGTATCACAGTCCAGCAAGAAGTGCTACAACATCTGTACTAACTCAGATCTGTAGAGAAGGAAGAGCAGGCTGGCCTGGTACACTGCATTATAGCAAATCCATCTTTAAAGAAGACCTCACAGTTCTACTGCACAACAGCATTTCCAATTATTTGTCAGGGTATGTGCCCCGTGGCCCAAGAAGTACCTTTTCCTAGCCCCCCAAAATTGCCATCAAGTTTAGTTGGGATATGAATATGGAAGAGAGCCACAACTCCCCAGACAACTGTTTTCCTGCTTTTGCACCTCAGGAAGATCCTGACAGGGTGAAGTCTGTAGGCACATGAGGGTCAGTCAGTGCAGCGCTGCCTGGAAAGCAGCAGCTGCTGTGAATCATGTCCTGGGAACTTCATAGCAAAGGTACAGATAAGTGAGGACAAGGCAGCATTCCCTTTCCAGCCTGGGACCTGGCTGTCTCACGTTCTAAACAAGCAAAAGAAACAGTATATGGGAAAATATTTGAATGGAAGTGCAAAAACTGCTAGGAAACTCTAGTTATTAATAATCCACTGTCCAGATGGAAAAATATATTTTGCAAGTTTCCAGGGGGGTATTTTCCTACCCCAGTGCTGTTAAATATTTCCACAGAAGATCTGGGTGTTACTTTTAATGGAAAAAAAAAAAAAATACAGATCGTGCCTCTAAAACCTGACACTGAGCCAGAAGGCCTGCATGTACCACGGAAGAATAAAACTAGATTTAAATGTGACTTGAAAAACAAGAGTGTAGGTAGGTACAGGCAAGAGTAAAGTGCTCACTGCACTGGAGCAGGGGAAGGGAGGTGACCAGTCATTCCACTGTTCTGCAGGAAGGGCTCCGGGGTTACAACAGATCACAGGCTGGACCAAAGTCAGCTGTATCATCTGGTTTTGACAAGGAGCAGGCATTAAGTTAACAAGAATAGAGAATGCAAGAGGTATGAAGTAACCCTTCCCTTCTATTCCATATCCACAGGAGTGCTGTGCCCAAGTAGCATACTGCGCTGCAAAACGAGGTGTGGACAAACAGGATCAACTCCAGAGGATGTCAGTGAGAACCATAAGAAGTCTGGAAACCACATGGCCTGTGAGTAAATATTAAGTGGAAGGAGTGGTTTAGCCCAGAAAAGACAGAGTCAGTACATAGGCTATTATTTACAAAAATAGCAAATGAGAAGGGGACAGTCTGTGCAGCCATGTTCCCTTTAATCAGGGCAGATAAAGGTGTACCTAAATTATACAAAATTAAATTTAGGTTAAACATCATGGACAAATTTTGTAGCTGCAAGGATAATTAAGTACTTGATAAATTGCCTGGGGAGAGGGTGATGTTTCCAGCACAAGGAGATTTTTGTAACAGGTTAGACAAATAAGTGTAGTTAATCCTGCTCTGGGGTAGAAGAAGAAACAGGATGAGCTTGTGAGATCCCTTTGAGACTTGTCTTGTAGTCTAGAGGAAACACTGAGAATGGTGAGCAGCTTCAATTCCTCCTTTCTTCTACAAGCGAAAACAAGGGTACAAGTATGTTTTTAGAATACAGTTCTTGACCAACCCCATACTCCCCCTTTACCTCTCCCTTCCTCTGTCTTTCCCCTAGCTGAAGAGCAAGCATGTTAGTTTTAGGTTATTTCGCATTCTCCAGGCAGTCCCTTTTCCCAGTGCTCCCTCAATCCTTCCCTGAGGATTTAACTACTTCATCACCACCTCACCTATCCCACAAGCTAACTTCTGAGGGTCTGAGAGATTACACATCCCATACAATCCTTGGCAACTTGCTTGGTTTTGCAATTTATTGCTTCTGTGTCAGACTGGAATAAAGTCTTGTGTGCCTCGCCATTGAAATATTATCTGTCCACTGATATTTGTTTACATGATAAAGATGTAACCTACTCCACATCACGTGGCTCAGCTAGAACCTAGACCAGCAACACTACCAGGCCTACTTGCTGTCCTCGCACTCCCACCTGAATCACTCAGTTCAAGTGCCACACGGCATTTTGCAAGGGCTGAAAAACAGACTTGTTTCCTGGCTTGGCTGACAGAGCCAGAGTACAGAGCCTTGCCCAAGGATAGCTTCCTCTTTGCTAAGTGAGTATCACTGAGAATCCGTTGGTGGTTTTCAGTGTTTCTGTTCCTGCCCTGGAAGTTGCCCCTCTTTAGCATTCTGTGGTCAGGCTGTGTTTGGTGTCTGCTAACAGCCTTACGGACAGCTGCTACAAAGACAGTGGGAAGCACATATGAACAAAATGGGTGCATATTTCCAACAGCTGCTTTCCAAAAAAGCCTTCTGGAGCTTAATGTGCAGCGAGCACTTTGTACCCAGCTAGAGACAGTCCTTTTTCAGCCATGTTGCCTGACAAAACAAAAATCATCCCATCTCCACGTAGCTCAATTGTTTCATAACAGATGATGCTGCAGCAAAAAACACCTCCCTCCTACTGGTGATGGACCACCTCTTAGTGATGCAAGGTATAGCACTGCTGCTAACTCCTAAGGCCTGTTTCATCAAGGTGTTCCCACCCATTTCAGGGTGGCTAACCAGTTGCAGTCATCTCCTCCACCCACCAAGATACTAACTGACATCCAGGTTAGCTATGATTCCTTACTCACATGGCATTTCTCTTCATGCTTCAATTTACACGCCAAGGATTATGGTAACTTCTTCTAGCTAAAGCTTGTGGCAGTTCTGCCTGGTTCTGCCTCTACGAGATTGGGGAGTTTGTTTTGAAGCTAGCTTTAGTGACGGGTTACCAATGACCAACCAATCAAATAGCCCAATCCCACAGGATAGTTCTGCCTCTTGTAGCCTCTTGCTTGTCATCCTGTTTTTCCTGAAGGTCCCACGTCCAGGAGCCCTAATTTTCCAGGAAAAAGTATCTAAGTTATCCCTGTAATCAGGTGTACAGATGTGTATAACCTTTAAGGCAGACACCACACTGCACAGGCAAAGAAAGCACTAGCATTTACAGTGTGAAGCCTACAAGACAAGTTTTCCTTTAACCTACCACCTGATAAGTAGAGAGCTTTAGCACTGCTGTCAGAGTTCCCTGAAGCAAAGACTATAAAGAAGTAGGATTTGGCAAGAGCTGCTGTCATCTGCAAGACTGCCTCTTTGATCCTCCTTACAATTCTGTAATCATGCCAACATCTCTGCAGAACAGAACAACAGAGCTACTGCATAAAGGCAATCTCCTTCTCACTTACTTTTTTCCTGTGATAGAATTTTTGCTTGGTGACATTTCTTTTTATACAGTAAGAAATCCCCTGCACCTCTATCTCCTCCTTATTGCAGCATTTCTGTTTAAGCTCATGGGAACCCTGACTCAAAGAAGTAGCACTGACTAGGAGGGAGGACACTATTCTGCAAGTGAGGAGAGCCTCACACTGCCAGACGTGTCTCTGACCAGACATGAAACTGAATAATTGGGCATCTTCCTTGTGCTGCTTTAGACTGGAAGCTCTACAGAATCACAACTGATTACTGCATATTTGTCTGGCATGTTGCCTATAAATGGTCCCCTGAAGCAAATAGGGATTGAGTAACCCAGACCGCTCTCTGGCTTTAGGGGCTGCACAAACTATCTCCTGGACACCATGAAAATTAAGTAGAGTGCAGATAAACTGTGATATGTGATCTCCAATGTACACGCACCAGTCCAGACAGTGGTTACTCCATGCCGCATTACAGGTATTTCCTCTGACTTCTCACTGTATTTTCAGTACTGTATTATGTTGCACAACAGCTGAAGAGTAATTAACGAAGTCAAGTAGGAAACCTTGTCCTGAAGAGTCAGCCATCGCCAAGACGTGACTGCCAAAAGCTGTGGCAAAACTCCAAGCAGTCTCTTCCAGGGGCTCGCATTCATGTACTGCCAGTATCAGCCTTTCAGAATGCAGTCATTGAAGACATCAGTCAAACAACATTAATAAAAATTCCATTTTTTTTCCCATCTAGTACTCTTCTGATTTCTGGGCCCCGGAGGTAAGCATCAGCCACATTTCTCAACCTTTTTGTCTTGTTCTTTTTAACATGGTAACTATGATTTTCCTATCAGTGTATTAACGCAGAAGGTTAGTCTATGAGAAAAGAACCAAGCACTGGAGGACTACACAATGATATGCAAGGGCTGGCAATTATGACTTAAAGCATTTGAAGTCAAAGTCCCCGTTAATTCATGTAATAAAAAACTCTATGTACTTCGTTAAAGTATATCAAATACATTAATAATTCAATATTCATTTAAATATGTCAAGATTAACAGTATAAAAGTACAGGTGGAATACAGAGTCAAACAGAAATGACAATTTTGCTTGAGACCCTTTGTACATCATAGATGAAAGCTGAGGGAGATAAAAATATATGTACAACTAGCATGCAAGCTTTCACTTGCAATTATGATCAAACTACCAAATCCTTTTCTACTTATGCTTCGCTAGACTGTTTCTGGTTTTGAAAGGAACAAACCATGTCCAAGCTACTGAACTATACTTATCTAGAGAGCATGAAATCAGAGCTTCCCAACATGTGCCTTTACAGTTAACATCCACCACATAATTAGTACTTTCTTTAAAAACATGTGTTTTTAAGTGGGAGCATCTTTGGAACATTTGAATAGGTATTTTTAGCTTTTAAAACAGAGTTTGGACACTTAAAGCACTGTCTTTATTCTGTGTTGGTATAGCAGCCAGTACAACGGGTCTTCATTCACAACCAGAGCTCCTGTAAACTGCCACAGTATTTGTTTTTAGAAAAACTCTCCCAGTGTCATCTACTAGTGTGGGAATTATGTTCTTTAGAGAATGTTGCATTTTACATGACTCTTTATCATTTCCTTCTTAGGGATAAACAGAGCCCTTTCATTTACCAATACTTTAAATAAAAGGTGCCATTTAGAAAAGATGCAGTATTAGTCTCCTTTTCACTTGATGCCTGAAGTATAGTTCAGTATTTCAATGCAGTATTTGCTAGCATATTCTTTAACAGAATCGGAGACTAAGAGCAAGTTAAGTACAGTATTCATTGTAAACATGGTGTGAATTCATTGTCCCAAGGCAGCAGGCCAGGTCCAAAAGTTATCAATTTGCATTTGACCTTAAATATTAGGCTTCCATAGGTATCTGTATTTAACAGGTTTGTCCCCTACCCATGTATCTTATTCTTTGTATAGTCATTTGTATCAGTGCAGAGACAAGAAAATTTATCTGGATCAGAGTGCTAACATCTACATGCACTCTTTTAACCCTTCTGTCCTAGATATTCATCAGTCCTTTTCTTTCTCTCGTGCTCTATTTACAGCTAAGTTGCCATTCCAGACAAGAGAGCAAAAGAAAAGATCATTCCTCTGTGCAACACAAGGGCCAGATTCTCCATTGCTTTTCACCATGCTGCATCATGCCAGTGAAAGTCATTAGGCTTTACTGTAGCACAAGAGGAGCACAAAGCAGCCCAAGTGTTTTGTGACCACTCTTTGAGCAGGTTCAAATGACAGCATAAGGTGTAGTGGAAGGTCAGCATATGGCACATAGTCTGTAAGATGGAAACAAATACTGTCAACTGGACTGCAACACGTACATGTGCTCTCTGAATGCCAAACAAGAGGAGAACTCAGTAAGCACACGAAATCTTACTCAGGACCCCTGTCCTATAGGATACAGTTTTCCCTCAGTCATTCACAGACTTAGACACAGCATCAACTTTTTCTGTGTGGTTCAACAGCATTAGCAGGCTCCCTCAGCTACTTGAGCTCATCTCCCTTACATCTGAGAAGAAAGTCTCTTGAATGCCAGGACAGCTGTTGCTCTTTCTTGCACCGGCATTACCCAGCACTGTCTTTAGTTCCAAATACAGATTTAGCAAATAATTTAAATGGGAAATCAGGTAAAATCTAGGGCAGATTGACATGGATATCATTACTGAACAACATTATGGAAAACAGGAAAATAGCAAGCAGAACTGCTCTGATTTCACCCCCCACTGCAGGTAAGGAACAACCCAAGTCATATTTGACTAACAGGAATCTCTACAGTGAAATTAAAAACCTAATGTAATTGTATTGTTGGGATGCTTTTCACACCAATGTTGTGATACCAGAGGGAGGCAAACAGAAATCTTTCATTCATTTTTGAAATGCTGAAAAAACTCCACCAAAATTAAGGGTGAGATTTGAAGTATTTAAAAAAATACAGACTTTTAATGCAGTGCTCCCCAGTGATGCCTGACACCCCAGAGGCAAATCCTAAGGCTTACACAAAGCCAGTCAAATTGTTTCTCCTGACAAAGTTAGTCTAAAAATCCGTTTCTATTTTTTGACCTGTGTTTTGATGCACCTGATAATTTCCAAGCTGCGGGTATTCAGTTTCATTAAAAGAACAAACAGCCTTCTGCTGTAAAACAGGTTAAGAAAGTAGTCGGGAGGGAGAATTCAGGTCCCATCTCTTCTCTGCAAAACACAGCCTTACTGTTAACCAAGTGCTTTTTCATCAGAATTGCTCTGATTCCACTCACTGATTTACCCCCCCATTTACTAAGCAGCCTGCTCTTACCAGCTCAGAGTTATATTAAGATGTATGTTCAGCTATTTTCACATGATAGGAATAACATGAAATCCTGCCTGACTAAAACAGAACTCACAAGTTTTCTAACTATCCTTTCAGTTCTTTCATTCCCAGAGCAGATTCCTTATTTTGAGTCATTTCAGCATTACTATGTGCCTCTTCATTGATCCATTATGGAAGGAAAATACACATAAACTGTGCACTCAACATATTTCAACATTTTAATGATCTAATACACATTGTTATCAACGGAGTATTTCTTGTTTTAAGACCTTGATCCTGACAATCTGAAGCATGTCTTTAATAGTCAAGAAACAGTCTTACTGTGAGGCGATACATGCAGTGGCTTAATGCTAAGCATGCATTAATGAATGCAGCAAACCTGGAAAATGGAAGCCTTTCCCAGCTCGCCAGCCCCCAAGCAGGCTTTGAGCAACAGTGCTCCCCTGGCTCAGTGTCAGTGTCTGTGTCTGTGTCGGTGGAGCACTGCAAGCTGAATGACAGAGAGGGCTTGATTTCAGACAGGTGGCAGAGCTGGGAAGCTAGAAATCTTCCAGGCATAACTCCCATTAACTTCTGTATCCATTTCCAAAGGGAACTGTCATTTCCCTGCTGGTAAGTTTTCATCTAGGCCGTTGCTGACAAGTCACTGAAGTGTCCAGGCAATCCTTCTCACACAACCCGTTATATGATCATTGGGAAGAGAACAGGAGCTAGACCTGAAAAGGCTTTTGGACTCCTGCTGTGCTTGGATTATGATTTAATGCTGAAAAGTTGGCATGGCAACCAAATGCTTGGCAACAAAATGTCACGGCCAAGGAACAGGTCCAGAAGAGGGCCAAGCAAAAGCGTTGCCCAACTCTTCTGCGAACAGATCTCTGCCCTACATACACTTCTTGTCATCGCTTCTGTAGCAGTGAAGATTACATCAGAAGGAAGCATTATTAATAAACTAGGCAGGTCTGCAATAAGTGAACAGCAAATTTCTCCAAAACACTTGAAATGGAGCCTGGCACCTCATTCAGGCTCTTTTTGCTCTGTCCACTGATTGCTACACGTTGCCAGGAGACAGTCTTGCTCCACACGAGGACTCGCCACTAACTGCCATTGTGCTCTTTCTCCATGTCCCCCTCCTCCCCTGTCCTGCTCTTGCTCCCCTCAATGACAGGAGCCTGGCAATGCCCTGTTTCTCAGTTCTGACACAATTACCTCTTTTAATTTGAAGGTTTTCAAAAGCTTTTTCCTTTTTCTGCAGTGATCAACCAAGCAAAATCCCTAACCTGCACAACTCCAGACTTAAAACACACAGGCTGGAAAAGGGACGCAAGTGCCATAAAGGATAGGGCTGACCTAAGGGGAAATTAGTGAAGTACACTGAAGGACCTGTGTCAGATGGATCAAAGACTACTTGTTTGCTGCATGAGCACTGTGGCTGCATCCCCTGAAGTCTAAGGTATTAAGCTTGGGCACCTGGTTAGTGCACACAAGATATGTTAGCCTCATTTGTGCTGGGATCTTTTTATAACCCATTAAATCATACCCTTGGCTATTTAAATGCTCCCAGGCTTTTGTTTCGTCATATAGGGCTTCAAAAACCTCACTTGTCTTTGGATATTGGCATGCACATCAGAAAATAAACCATTCATTCTTCATCCTTCGTGAAGTGCTCTCCTTATACCCCTAAAAGAAACCTTTCGGATATAGACTCAGTACGAGCCAATACAGTGCCACCTTCCTAAGTCTGCTGGCGCCAGTGCCAATCTCTTACTTCAGACAGCTGGGCTGTTAAGCAGATAAGTGAAGTTAATGGCTAATCAGTTCCAGGGTTGGTTTGCCAAGTACTGTGAGCCAAGGATCAGTTTATGCTGCTATTTGGCATTGTCTTCCATGGTCAGAACAAACTGAAAGGTGGCAGCTGAGGAGGAGACCACTGTTGTAGCAGAGACCTCAGCACTAAAAGGCTCTAAGAGAATAGTGTAGCTAGGGCATAACTAGAAACCATAGTGCTTCAGCTTCCTCAAGGATCTTGGAAAGCAGACAGAAAATGAGCCAGGATTTTAATGCTCCACTTGGAGGAACTTAATCACACAGCCTGTCCCTGCACCTGTGGGGAGGGCAATTCCTTTACATGTTGTTCTCAGCACTGTATCCAAATTGAAACATCAAGTCATCTTGTCTTTCCCTGGATGACAAGACAGTCCTTCACTGTCTGCAAGTAAACTAATCTGGGCGTCCAATCTCCATCACTCCCAATACTTCTTTTTCTCCTTCCAGCATTACTGTTCCCTGTCCTACACTTCACCACTCCCTGACCATCTCTTTTCCCTCCCTAATGTCATAGTTGCTCTGAGACACACATCAGCTCTTCCAAACACCCCCACCCCCCCGTATGTCATTGACCTGGACAAACTGACACAAAGAAAATAATTTTAATTAAGTGAACAAGCTAATTAGACTAATTTTTTTCATTTAACTATTCTGTTTCAAATTCACACTGGCACCATGGGACACATTCCCATTCTTCCCTCCTATCACTATCAATGACAAACGAGTTACATGTTGTTACTGTTTTGAGACTCCACAGTTGAAAATTACGTTGGAAAATAAAGCATCAACCTCACTGTTTCCAGCTTTCACAATCAGAATAGAGTAGCTATGTTGTGAGCCAAGAGTGATGAAGTAGAGGAGTGGATTCTCTATCAGCATCCTCCAGCTCTGTGCCTTACTAGCTGAAGATTAATGGTTGAGATGTTCCCTTGTACAAAATGGAAGGGGAATTTCAGACTATTCAAGCAGCACAGTAACTTCTCAACATGTGAAGTGATACAGTGGGTAGCTGAACAGTGCTGCAGTGCATGTAGAATAAAGGTGCATGGGTAGCACCAAGCTGCTAATCGCACCCTCTCTTACCATGCAGTCCTAATGACCATGTTAGTAACCAAATTAGCTATGCTCGTTAGCCTCATTAGGATAGCGCTTTTGTTTGTAGAGCTCCATAAGGTAATTGTAGCTCGTCCTTATTCATCTGAACTAACTTGCCAACTCTGCTTTTACTAATGTGTGGAACTACATAGAGAAATCTTTCATACACACCAGAGGCATACCATAGGCACAGCATAGACAAACTGCAGGTCTCCCAGTGCATGGAAGGGTTATGTTTGTGTGTTGCTGCCTGCCCATCCCTCTCCTTTTGTCTTTGATTAAAGATACAAGCCACACACTGACCAGCACGTGGACAGCCAGTAAAGTAAGTGCAAGGAGGTTCACAAGTACACACATACACAGCTGAGGCTTTGTTCCGGTCATGTTTACTTGCAAGGCAAACAGTTAGGCATTGTTTCTGTTTGACAAATTGTAACTGTCCTGCTAGGAGACATCTAGTTCCAGCTGGTTAGAGCTGTTTTTATTTCTTACCCCCTCCCCCTTCCTCTTCAATAACTTATGAATCCAGCTTACCCAGGGACAAAAAGAACAAGAACAAGCTGCCTGTTGGCTTCCTTTCCACTTTGAATTGACACTGACCTAACTGAAGTCCCTACCTCAACTGCCAGCAGAGGTAAGATCCTTATGAAGCATGGCTTGAAAGGTGGACTCACACTTGTCAGGTGTCTCAAAGACATTAAGGTTATTATTAGGAGCAGTGAAGAGAGAGACCCTTTCATAGTCCCCACTAAAGTGTTCTCAGCTTGTCAGACAGTAGAGAACAATGGACATTTGATAGTGTTGGAGCACAGCCACAAGAATCTCAGAGCTATTTACTACCTAATTACTTTTTTGCCTTGTATAGCACCTGGTGCAGCAGGTACTGATCATCCATGATACAACCTCAAATGTCATGTACAACTCTTAATATCAGTCTCAGAAAATGAGAGTGCTCTATCATCAGAACAAAGCCACTCTTTTTCTGTTAGACAGATATAGAAAAGTAATACCAGAATGCCACTGTGTTGGATTTATATCAAGTAAATTACATTATCTTTTTTAAGACAACTTACTACTTTAGAAGGATGTTAAGGCTCTATTACAGCAGAAGAAACACCTGTCTCAAGGAGCTGATCATCTTCACAGAGAAGAGGTGGCAGAACCAGATTGGTGTTAAGTGACATAAGATCTCTTGTAGATCTGCAAAGAGAATCCACTGGTCCTAAGAATACAGAACGAAACTGAAATTCCTCACTGGGAATCAGGCTCACTGAGGCCTAAAGACATCAGTATCGTATGAAGGCTATCCAAACAGATGCTTGTTAGCTTCGCTGTTCTGTCAAGAAGGTGGTTTGAAAACCTCTTCCCCTTCCTGGGCACCTTTCCTATGAACCACAGTGTGTTCTCTTTTGAGGACTCTGAATTCAACAATCAGTTCCGATTAGTGTTTGTAGAGAATGGGACTGCAGTGAGGACAGAGTTCACCCAAGTAAACCACAACTGTGATCCAAAGTGCACTAAGCAACACAGCTTTTCCCATTACCCACCATGGCGCTTGGGCCCTCTAATTGCAGCAAAAACAAAAGTATTGGGAAAAACGTAAGGACATGGAACATCACTAGAGACAATAATTTCTTTGTATACGAGAGGTGGAGACCTAAGCGCACAGGATTGGCAATTGGTTCCAGGTATCTGGGTCACCAAAGGCAGATCCAGAGGCCTGGTGGTTCAAACAGCCCATGCCACTATCAGAGCAAAGCAACTCTAAAATCCCTTTTCCAAATAACCTTACTTATGTTATATAGTTTTTGAAACTGTTTTCAGTTTTTTCCCTTTTGTAATTAAAAGCCAGTGTTCTTTACCTAGTGCTGAAACGCCTCCAAATAGCCACAAACACACAGGAAAGTCTTTCAGAGTATAATTTAAAGCTGAACTTGTACCATCATCCAGAACCCTGACCTTTGACTCCTGACCAAACAGTAGGACTAGAAGCTAAGTGAACATTTCATGTATGTATAATTTGTGCTTATATGTATGGTTAAAGCAGTGCATTTTAAGGACTGTAAAACATGTCACAAAATCTAAATGTAACAAACAGAATATGAGCCCCAAATTCTTAATTTATTAACTCCACAATCAGTATACAAACCAACTCTGAGACAGCACTGTTAACATTGCTACTGCATTGCATTTAACACGCTTCTTTAAACTTTTTTGCATGACAACCTTGTGTAGGAGAACTCAGAGCTGGGTGACCCAAGCATCAATTTCCCCTTTGGAAAGGGAAATTGTTCTTGTGGGCACTGGTGAGGGAAGGCAAGCTCAGCTTCAGTTTTGTGAGGCTAGCTCATACCAGCAGATCTCATGACTCTCGCGTGTTCCTCCAGTTACTAAGAATTCTATAGATAAACTTTATCTGAAGGGAGGAAGTTACCGCCGGATGCTGAGAGTCAGGAAGGACAGCAGCCTATTGCACAGAGCAATAGCTTTAGAGGAACAGACATTTTCCTATGCAGATGGGAAAACAAGATGGTTAACCACTCAAATGCCATGCTGCTAATTCAGCCTGCACTGGGCTTACTGCTTTGGCAAACTGGAAGGGAAGGCCTTTTCCCCTACAATTGAAAGGGAGAAAAGTAAACTATTGGGAGCATTTTGATAGCCTGAACTGACAGAAATTAGAAACCTTGAATTTAGAGGCTCTGAGGCAGGGATTCTGTACCTTGCACTGCAGCAGGTATCAAGCCTTTCCCTCTGCTTTTGACTCCCCATACATAACCTCAGCTGCTTGGGCTTAGTGATTACCCAAGAACACAATGCTCAGAACTGATAGCTGCTGATCCAGTCCCACTGTCAAAGGTCAAGGCAGCTAGAGAAAGTACTGTATGCTCAAGAGTCGATCACACAATTGTTTCAAGAGTCACTTGGGCTATCTTTGGATGGCACTTGAAAAATCAAGCTGATCTGAGAGAACACAGATAACCAAGGCATTCTCTTTTCAGAAGTGCTCTGCTCAATCATCCCTTTTTGCACAAGTAGGAGATCTGAAGGCAAGTGATAGCACCTCCCATATCAGGCTGCCAAGCCCTGAATGATATTTGTCAAAATTATACTTCTGACAGATGGCTCTGCTTCTGTGGCAATAAGGGACACAATGCCCATCCCTATGCTCAGAGTCACCTGTTCAGAAGATAGCTTCAAATGTATGCCATATCTCTTCTTGGGAAATGTCTTAACCTAGATGAGGCATCTTTTTGTGGGCTTTTCCCTTTTTGAAGTAAAAAAAGGACAACTTTTTTGAAGGAAAAGGAAAACTTTATGTATTTCTCTATTTGAGAATTTGGCTAGAGCATGTAAATTGACTAAAATTAATTTCAACAGTACATTACTTTTTCTTGATCATAAAGAAAAGATCCCACTACTATTCCTTCAGAAAATAATTTCAATAGAGAACTAGTAAGATATCTCCCTTTCTTGGTTGACTGTCACTCCGAAAATTACTGTTGATTTTATAGTACAAGTTTGACAATAGAATATTGATCATCTGTAGATGAAGAAACAACAGAGCTGTAACAAACGTGAAGAGACAACAGTGTCTGAAAAACTGTAACTTCCTTTCTGGTAGAGAGCAGTGCCTACTGAGCTTAGCTACTGAAGATTCTGCTCATCTAAAGCCTATAGCAAGTACAATGAAAAGACAGACAAAAAATTGCTGCTCTAAAGAGACCCTAAAGAGACTCTAAAGAGACCCTAAAGAGACTTTCATGTAGGAGGGTGAGAGCTAGTTCTCCCTGACACTTCCCACTATCCTTCGCACAGGATTTCCAGACTCTCTGATCAGAGCGTAAGTGCTGGGCAAGCTGCTTGAGCTCTGCAAACTGCTGTACTCACACAGAGGCTCAACCTTGCAACAGACCCTCTTTGCCCATGCCCAGTGCATCCAAGTAGACACTAGGCATTGGTGCACAGCGTGCCCAGTGGCACTTGCGTATCAGAAGCACTGCAGCAGATTTAACAAGCCAAGGAACAGGAGATCTGTTTTCTCAGAGGAAATGTTCTCTCCCTGACATAATGGAAAGAAACCACTGCAATCTTAGGATACTTAAAGAAGAACACTGTAACACATGTCTACAAGTGATGCTGCTCCAAGGCCCATTTTGTCTCCCAGAAAAACATCTGTCCCCAGGGGCGGCACCGATATAGCCTGTAACAGATTAAGCGTGGCAATATCACAAAGCCACAAAGGTAGACAGAACCTCCTTGATTTAGCTGCTAAACAGATAACATAGGGAAAAAAAAAAGAGTAAAGCCTTCAAGCGGTTATCCCCCCATTAACCACTTCTCCTCCAGAGAGTTGAGACAAGGAAACAGATTCAAGGGCAAGTGCCTCACGAAGCCCACAGACAAGCCTCCCTGAACTGAAAATTAAAGAGTGGTTTGCTCTATTCCAGCATAGAATAATCCAGGCTCTTGGCTGGCAGGCAGACACAGAGCTGGCTCTTCTGTAATAACTGAAACAAGTGGATCAGGATCTTGTTTACAAAGAGCAGCCACCTGAGTTTGGAGATGGTGACCTCAAACCTCAGAAGCTGGGAGAACTTGAAATATTCCCAAGGCTGCAACACAATGTGTGTAATCCAGCCCAGGCCTTTGCCCTATCTACTTGGGTCTGCTGGTTTATGGGGGAGAGTTACAGTTCATAGTTCACAACGTCATTTTATTTTTTTAATGCTCTAGGATTAAAGTCCTCCAGAACTTGCTCACCTTAAGGAACCAAGGCCCATCAACTCAGTCTTTACACAACCAACAACTTGTCACTTGGCCAGCCTCTACAGAGGCCTTATATTTGCATATCCTGATAAGATAAGGATACATCAAAGGTGTGACTAGCTCCCGGATTGTCTTTCTGAGCTCCTTTAGCTTTGTCCCTGCAGCATTGTTACTTTGAAGTACAAATCATTTGCTCCCTACTTATATAAGCCCTTCAAGGAAATCTCTACCTTGTGTTAAGTGCAGTCTAGTTGTCCCTCTGCCAGAGGTAAGTTACAACACAAGGCCTGCCTGGAGCCCTCGAGGGAACAGCATGCCATAATAGCTTATCAGCATTAACAACCACCCCGCTCTGAGGCACAAGTCACCCCATGGCTTGGGTGTCACCTCACTAATCACTTGGTGCAATGCTCCCCATAATAGAGTGACTGGCTAATTCTGGACCATAGTAAAGCCTGAAACAACATCTGTGTTAGTACACATGTTCTCCAGGGTTTTCTATTCATTAGTTTATTTTATCACCTCTGCTGAAGGCCACCTTGCTCATTCCTTCATGAAAAACAGAACACTATACACAAATAACCTTCATCTGCTTCAGCGCCAAGCCCAGCAGTTCCCAAGCGCTTAGTACAGGTTAGTTAAGCAAAATCTCTCCAGTTCAAGAATAAACACAGATGCCTTCTGCAGACTCTGCTGAAGAGGTAGCAGACACCAGCTACTGGCAGTAGTGAAACTAGTAGTCCTAATTGCATTTGCCCCTAAAATGAACACAGAATCTTTAGGATTATGGTACTGAGGTACTCTTGCTTACACAATTTGAGGTTTCAATGGAGCAATTTTCAGTTACAAATATAACCAAAATACAGGCCAGCAAACATACTGGTTCAGAACCAACTGCAGTAAGCATCAGTGCTGTGATGCACAGTCTGAAGGCATTGAGCAAGCTTACACCTTTATACAACAAGAAGTTAACACAAATACCTCACAGGAGAAGAGAATAAAGTCACAAATAGACGTTATCTCCCATGAGCAGACTCACCACAAACAAAGTAAAGAGCAAGAAAGCTGCTCACTTTCCTTTGCCCCTTTGTACTGGTCACAGGACAGATAAAGGGTCCTGAGTGATCCTTGCTCTGGAGGAAGACAGGCATTTAAAGAGGCAGTCACACAATTATGCTGGGAGTTACAGTAATATTGGCTGCTTGTTTGGCATGCCAGGTGAAAAGGAGCAGACACCCTTACACATCCCATTTGGACGCTAAAACCAAATAGTGCCATTTCCATAATCTGCTCCTCACAAACTCCATCTCTGGTGAAAAGCATTTTTTTAATAATGTAAAACAGATCTGAGCTGAATCACAGTGCTGAGCCCCACTAGTGCAACACACCTGTAACTGGTAGTCCCAGCTTCTCTCATTCCTGAAGCTCTTAGCACAAAATTACTTTCTTTCACCTCTTCATACCAGCTTGTCAGATGTCCCACGTGCTATTTTATACACGTTTTGAAGTCTTTGGCAGGGTAGTTGGGCTAAAGCACAGGCTGCTGTAGCCAAAGTTAAGCAATTCTTCCCCAGAGCTGGGGCTCTATTGCATAGGTAGACACCACTCCAGAGCCATAGAGTCAATCAGAGGAGCAGAGTCACTTCATAACTGTAACATAATCTTTCCTTCTAAGGTTTTGATATGCTTTCTGGACAGGACATGGTTAAACAAAGTGATCTGCACAGCCTCAGATGACAGAGCTGGTGGCAGTCTCTTGGTTGCACAGGTTAGCATGTTATGTGTTATCCAGTGGTAACTTGATTATTCTAAAAGCAGAGTCACCCAATTAAGAATGCCTTAAGGGTGAAGGATGTTTCATGCTTTCTGAACTCAAGCTGGTCTCCCTGTACACCTGCACCCAAGAGACACAAACACCTGCTAGTCCCATCGAGTCCTCTTTATAACATTTATATATTTCCCTTAACAAATCAAATATCTGGAAAAAATGGCTTGGCAATGAAATTATAAAATCCACTGGAAGCTACAGAAAATTTTGATTTCATCCTTTGAAACCACCTTGATATTCAACCGTGCAGAGAATTCAGTGTTTGAGTGGGTTATTTTTTGGGTGATGGAGGGGGGTTGCAAGTCTCTTCATGCACTGAGCATATTGATGCTAGAGGTGCAAAAAGCAAGAGCCATTCCAGACAGGGAAGGGAAAGGAGGGGGCAGTGTGAAGCATGGATACGGACCACGTAGGCAAAACAGGAAGCTCCAGCCGAAGAGGAAATGCTTCAGTGCTGTCTTAAAAATATTTTTCTAACTCCAGGCAGCTAGAGAGAGGTGAAAGAAAACCAGCTTTCTGCTGACTCAGCGACCATGTTCTGCATGCTCATGTTCTGCAGCATACAGACTGTTGTGCCTTTCTCCCAAGAGAGGGCTGCAGCTTACAGCAGCTTGCGCTACCACTGTACAAGCAGCTGGAGGGAGGAACCAGCCTCCTGACAGCAAGCTCCGAGCACACACACTTTCATTTCATGTGCACAGTCTGCATGTGTCATTTCAGGTGGTTTCTAGAAGTAGACAGGGCACAGTCGTAATCCTTTGGTGGCATATGTTATTCCACATATTTGGAAGAAGCTTGTTCAATGATGAGATTGGCTGCGTCATGCAACATCATTTCCAGTCTCTGTTTGACTGTCAAGACACTATATAGGGGGATGCTGTACAGTGGCAGCCTCAAAAGGCTCAGCTGACACTTCACCAGCAGATTAGTTTCCCCAGGACACTCAGAAAGAATCTTCTGACATAAAGGTGCTAAGATAAAATGGATTAATTGGATCACAATGAACCATTGTGCACATTCCCATTTAGAAATAAAGTACCATTCGTTTGTCTTACCTTATTTTAGTGCATGTGTAAGTAAAGAGGAAGCAGATTCCTTTTTAAGGGTTAGGAGATCCTTAAAAGTGTGAGCAATAAGGAAAGGTTAGAAGTAGCAAGTGTCTAGAGATAAGAGCCATCCTTGTGTATCAGGTTGTGATGCCAGATGAGATGTCACACATATCACTAGCGCCTTGGCATGGTCACAGCCACACGGCTCCCTTCCTTCTGTGAATTAAAATCATTACAGACATTTAGCTATTCAGACACAGACTTTCTTCAAGCATTCATGAGTACTGCCCGTGAATGAATGACAGGATCAGAATCAATAAGCACTGTTCTTCCTAGCTCAGACATCTCAAGAAATAATTGAAACTTCATGGACCTCAGTTGCAACTGTCCATTTAGTTTGTTAAATACCAGGAGATCTCTTGTGCAAAAGCAAGTCAGCTTCTTAAAGCCAATGTGGATAATCCCATGATCCCTGGAACAACAAACGGGCAGAATTTCCAAGTACAAAGATGGCCCTGTAGTCAACATCGCTGAAGTTGAAAGACTCTTTGTTTCATGCAATCAGTATCATCTCAAAGTTTTCTCAGAAGCCAATGCAAAGAGGACCTCACTCCAACCTCCATTTTGTAGAGGGTAAACCTTTTCAGCTAATGTGCAGGGCTCCTTCAACACAGGGAGTAGTTGTTGTAAGACACACACAAACCCAAAAACACACATGCAGGCACACATGCATGAGCTACCCAACCTGATTTTGTTGCTGTGGGCGTTCAGAAAAGTCCATTATCTATTTTGCTGAGTAGTCTTTTTTTTTCCTACTCATGGTGAAAGGCAGTTTTCAGTTCACCATCAATGGTGATCTCAAACTGACAGGCCAGTGAAACATTGCATAAACCACAAAGAAGTTTGCTTTCCTTGGCAGCACGCCCAATTCTGTCATATTAATGCTCTGCCAACAACTATTGTCCTTGACAAGTGACTCTGCACCGGCAGAACAGGATCCACTGCAAAAAAATTCTTCCCATGTGCTAGCATCTTCTGAGCATTTAGGAAGGCTGAAGTATCTGCCAACGCTAGAAAATTCACATCCCCTATAAAACAGAACTATTTTAAAAAGCTCGGGGTAGTGATTTGGCATTGGAAGGAAGAAACATTGTCCAGGAGAAATTAGGCACAAAATGGCACAAAATACAACCAGAAGAGACCTAGGCAGACTCCACAGAGCCGAGCAAGACATAGTAAATTGGTGGATGAGGCTGTCTTCCATTTGTGCTCCCTAGGGGTTTTTTTTGTTTGCTTGTTTCCATGTAAAAATTAGTTTTGGAGAAAAGGAAGTGATACATACAGATCCAGGGACTTGTCTCCTCCTTTAGAGGAATTAAGCCTGCAGCCAAGTGGCTGCATGCACCTCTTTACTTTTGTCTATTGCTTGGAAGAGAGAACAGAGGTAATGAGGAAAGGGTATTCACACTGTGCAAGGATAGGCAGTCAAGTTAGCAGACCAGTTAGTACACAACTGGCTTCTTTAGAGGCTGGCTTAGGGCAGGAGGTAAAAAACACTTTGGGGACTACTAAAACACCGTGTTTTGCTATCAGTGAAATATCCTGTCCAGGTTCTACTTTGTTAATACCCTGTCATTTGTGATGAAACAAAGTGCAGAAGCATTTCCAAATATGAGATCGAAACATTTTCTTTCAGTGAAGAGTAAATTCTTCTTCCTCCCATTGCAGAAGCTCTCCCACAGAAAGCTTTCATTCCATTTAGCTGCATTTTCCAATGAATAAAATGCTTTGTTGTGAAGTTGTCAGCCCGCCTAAGCGAAGCAGGGCACTATCAAACTGCTTAAATACTGACAGTAAGAATTTTCCTTTTAAAAAAAATGAAATGAAAGAACGTTGTATGAGTCATAGAAAACTTCCCTCATGTAAAAACAGAGCTGAAGGGGGATTTCTGGGAGCCGGTGAGACCAGAAAGTACAGAACTGGCATGCTGATCCACCCATTGGTGCCAGTACAGGGCACTTAACCTTCGGATAGCTATTAGCTTCTGTAGAGGGACTGCATCTCAACAAGGCCTTGAGGAAGTCTGTAAGTACTACTTTTCACCAAGGAACAGAATTACCTGAGCGTGCCCAGCTTGTGTTCAAAGAGAGACAATTTTCCACAACAAGAGTGACCTTGGTTACGGCTGCTGCATGTCAACATGCTATATGCTGCTGAACCAAAAAGAGAGGTGGCCTCAGCCAGCTCAGTGCCCCAGTGCACAGCACACCACTCTGACTCGGGGGGGGGCTGTGGGCAGTTTCTTGAACTCCCTGAAAGGTTTTCCTGTGCTCAAGGAGACATTCATGTTTCCTACAGATAAGTCAGAATGTGTTAAGTTTGAGGTCATGATGTGTGTAATAGGCAGAGAAACCTAGGACTTAAAAGGACACCCATCCATGCTATGCCGGCTGCTTCTGAGGGGAGAGATCTCATAGCATGAGAAGTCAAATGGTTCAAATCTGCACTCTTTTGCCTTTCAGCTAGACAAACTTCCTGACACTTTGTCTCATCTACAGAGGAATCTTACCCCCCATCACTTTCACTCTGCCTTTAAGACAGCAGAGGAAAGGACACATGTTCCTCTTGAAGCACCTATAAATCTTCGAAGAGAACACCATGTGTCTGTTTTATTTATTTTTATTGATGATGCTATTATCCCATTCCTGCTTTGGAATATTAGGCAAACCTTCCTTTCTCTGATAAAAGAACAAAACCACCCTTTGCATATCTAAAGCAAGATGATAAAAGAAGCTCCATAAATGGTTTTGCTGTGTTTTTGTGATGGAATGTGTGTGCCAGAAGAGGATGTTCATGAATGAGATCTGAGTTTTATGGAAACACATTACACTTGCAGAATTTAAAGAGAAATCCATAGTTGCTGTGCTCTGACACCTGTAGCTTTTGCTAGTCTTTGCATAGACCTTTTCTCTTTTCATACTTACACAAGGCTGTGCTTCCTCTCCCACATCAGGGGACTGCCTGTGAGTTTTGAATAGAGTCACTTCTTTTCATAAATTAAGAAAGCGTTACCATTTTTGTGGCTGAGAATCACCTATGCATGAACAAAGCTTTAAAGACACAATTTCCGAAGGTGGCTGGGGATTTGACTACTCAATTAAACCAAGAGAAATTGAATGTCCCAATCCTCTGAGGTGCTTTGGAAAAATCTCTTGCTAAATGTAGCAGCTTAATGAAGATCTAAAGATACATAAAGACATTTTCATCTTTTTTTTCTGAAAAATCAAGGGTTACTTTCACACAGCGGAAACTTGACAGGCATTAAAGAATATCACTAATTCTTACTGAGGCAAATCTTACTCCATTCTTCTGGACTACAATCCAGTTAGTGTCCATGTTGTTTCTTTCCTAAAGTATGGATAAATTATATGGCATGCGCAGCATATCTGCTGCATTTTGGGGCTGCCTTTCCACAGGCAGCATAGAGAATGGCACATCAGCAGTCTGCTACACACTGTTTGGATCATGGCAACTGCAGATGCAGAAGGTGTTCATACAGGTCAGGTGGCTTTGTTCAAGCTCACACCTCCATATTTCCATTCCTATAGATAATTACAAGAAGAATTTGCACTAGACAACTGACACAAAACCTGTCAGAGCACTGAGGGCACCAGGTGGCCCTTGCTGGCCTGACCAACTACACCTGCTGCCTCCACCACACACCCTCTGCCTATTGGCCCAGCAGCCTTATTTAGGCTCGGGCTCAGGCACTTGCTTCTTTTTTGGAGCTGTGCTGGTTTTTGGGGTTTTGGAGTGTTTTTTAGACTGTGTTTTGCTGTCATGCTGCTTTGAATGTGTTTTGGGGCTGTCTTATTTTTGTGGGGTGGTCTCTTAAAAGTTTAGGCTGTGGCTTGCTGTGGTTGCCTTCATTAGACTCATTGTGCCTGCTTTATTTAAGTAATGTGGGACTGTGCCCTGTGCTGCTGAGGGCACTGCCCTGCCTGCTGACAATTAGCCAGAGATTCTGGCTTGCCTTCTCTTAAGTAACCTGCTTTTGCTGCTCCTTCATATAGGCATGCTAAGCTTCAATCTATCACTGGCAGTGCATAACAACAAAGGGGCTTCAATAAAATGCCTGAGAACCAGATCCCTGCTTGCTACAAAGTATAAGGTGCCATTGTACTTATAAACATACTTTAAGCTTAAGTGCAGCTGTAAGTGAGGATTTGATTGCTCTGTAAATTGTCATCACATTTTGTTGGCTGGTATATCCAGCAGGAGTCTACAATGATTTTAGAGAGCTTTGCTATCCCATTACTGTTTATATGTTGAAAGCTCTTTAATTTATAGTTTTGTTCGGTGCAATAAATTTTTTTCAGTTAGTCTCTTGGTTTATTTCATTTTAGAACTGTATACATGAGCTTGGTGAGTCATCTGGTAGTGAAACATGGTGAGAATCAGAGAAATGAGATATGTGCTGATGGGTTGTTCTGTTTATTGATAGGCCATATTTTCCTTAGCAGGAGGTATAAACAACAGATGACTTACTGAAAGAAAATTTGTGAAAGATGACTGATATTATCTATGTAAAGGTTGTCTATGATATTTAGAAAAAGTGATTTGCACAAATTCTGAAGCTCACACAATAGTTGAGGATTGCAAAATACATCCGTCTGGTAACTCCTTGATGTTTTTCAAGGCAGAACCTGTCAAGTGGTTTGGCTTAAGTGATAACTCAATCCAGATGTTGGTCTACAAGGGGCAAACATATTTACTAGGCAGAATAATTCCCTGGCTTTCTTGGTGATAAATTCCTCAGACACTCATCTTGTGAGAAATGAACACACTACTCGGAACAGTAGCAACTTTGCAGGAAGCTCCACATCTTATCAAATGGCTCACTTAAACAAGTTGTTGACACCCACCCAATAATGACATCAAGCTTTGTTTTTGCCAAGAATTCATGGTGTGGGAAAGAGGGAATTTGGACTCATTCTACCTTCCAGACTAAAGTTTCCTGCGATCTGGTGTATTTACTAAGCAGGATGCAAGTCGAGGTGATTTACTACGAAGGGTAATGCAGTCTGTCAGCAGTCAAGTGCCTGAGGTGGGGGGAGCTTTGGGATTTATTTGGAGAACCTAATTAAGGAAAACTCTTTTCTCCCAGAAAGGATGTTAACTAACATGATTTTGCACCTGTAAGCTCCCTACAGACATTTGCTTTTGCTCTTGGTCATTCCCTGGGTGCACTCTGGGGATGTTGTAACACTAAGTCAGTCAAATCAGCAATGAAACTGGGAGCTGTACCCTGTTGCCTAATAATTCAGATAACTGCTTCCTTGACATTGCTTTGTAACTGGTTGAAAGTGAAGTGTGCTGTAGAAAATATGCAAGTATAACTACTCATGTTGCTGGAAAAACACTGCTAAACCTGTTAATGAACACGTGGGTGGATAGGAAATAAAGCAGCAGTAGTGGAAGATGTTTAAAGTAGTCTGAGACTTGCTGTAGAGTATTTAAGTCATCTCTTGTTTTCTGTGCAGCTTAGTGCAAAGCTCCCATTCCTGGCTCTATTCTGAGCATAATTATCTTGTCTTTGGTTCTACAAATTGAAGTTAACTGACAATACTGATAGCTGCTGCCCCACCAGGGAGTGTATGTAGGGAGAAATACAAATCATACAAGTCATAGGGAGGATATTTCTGTTGAACTACAACCTTTAAGTTGCAGCAGGAAAATGCAGACAGAGAGTGTTCAACCTACCTTCCCCACGTGTTGTCTAGAGACTTCAGCCAAATTCTAGTCAATTGTTTCTTTTAATCTATTCCCTGCACAGAAGGATTTTTGTGAAGGTGGAACCCAGACCCACGAAGAGAAACCTGTCACTGATTTTTCAATGGTGTATTTCTTTTATTAAATCTTTTGCTGAGTTAAAGACAGCAGCCCTTGGTACAAGGGAAGGTAATTGTATTACAAAGCTGGTCTATAGGAAACTTAGTGGAGATGGTTTCTATTAAAAAGCACCTGCAACAATTTCATGACTTAATTCAAAGGCCACCACACTGAGCAAGGCAAATGCTAAAACGGGAGAGTGTGGATTAAGCCCTGTACCTTCAAGTATGGCCATGAACATGTCTTCCCTGTAATGTAATCTTCTGGTACCACAGCAGTTAAGTATTTCAAAATGGATACCTGCACCAGCAAGTCTTTCTGTGCTCCTGCTGAGAATATTTTCTTGAATGCTGTGAGGGGCTTCCAGCAGGCAGGCCAGCTCATGAAAGCACTGCCTGGTACTCTGATGGGTCTGAAACTACAAGACACATGGCTGGGTAATGCCTTGCTGTACTCTCCTACTATGTTCAAGAGGTGTGTACAGGAGTTGACAGCAGTGCCCTGTGGACACGTCAGGGGTGTGTGTTGTGGCAGGCTGTGTGCAGGGCTAGACTGAGTAACCCAGCTCTGCTGCCAAACCATGGGAACCATGAAAAACTGTACTAGGCAGGCTTCATGAGGGCTCTGCCACTGGTATAGCTATGGAGCGAGGGTTCAGACAAGCCCAGAGTGACTTACTGCACGCTGGCAGATTAGTGCTAGCAAAGCTTGTGATTGGGTACAAACTTGGGCAGAGCAATGTGATGTTTCTGCAGGTCATTGTGGACTAGCTGGAGAGGTAGAAAATCACTCCCTGGTTTCCTTACAGAGCTTCTTGGGTCAACAAGCTGTTCTTCCAAATAAGGGTTAAGGAAGTAACAAAGGCAGACTTGAGCTGGACTGCCTGGGTTTGGTTCCTCCTGTTACAGCAGTAAGTTTAATACTTGAACTAGTTCTCATTTTAAAATTAAGTTTTGCTTGAGATGACAGAGTTCCTTAAGCAGTCTTTTGTAGAGATAATGGCAAGATAAGCTTCTCCTGCTGTGGTTTCTAAGTAATAGCTTTGTTTTTATGACAGTTTAGGAGTCACCACAGTGCTGATCCCTTTACTTATCTGAAGTGTGACATGCATGAGCTCTGTAACTGGCTTGCTATGATCAAGGATGGGTCTATGTTCTTGGTAGTAGCTCTCTTAGGAGAGAAACTGGAGCCTGGATCTAGGAGTATTGTCGTGCTTGCCATATGGCTGTTTCTCCCAGTTCCATGCATTGCCTTATGTTCCATTTCCAGCATGTTTCTTCTAGTGAGGTGACACCACCTGCTGCCAGCCTGCAAAGCTGCCGCTTTCTCTCCCTGGCCACTACAGCCACCTGCCAAGAGTCCATGCTGATAATGCACTAAAGCTGAGGCAGGGAAATTCAGACAAGAAATCGTGGACTTAGTTTTCTCTTAAATCTTTTCCCGCATCTTGGTGGCAAGGTTGCACATAAGGTATAGATTTAAATAGATGTGCTGAATGCCTTTGTGAAATCCTGACCAGATTTGGTAATTGGGAGATGAAAAAGCAAGTATTCATCTTGTCTGCTCCTGTTCTAGGATTTTGTGGAAGGTCATAAGATCATCAGCAAACAGGAGATGACTCTGTCTCCAAATCCTCCTGCAGAGATAGAAAATAATGCCAACCCAGGGAGAAAGTGCAAAGGTGTGGAGGCTTTCATGACTTCTTATTACAGCTGTGATAGTAAAAAAACAAACAAACCAGCATGACTTTTCCCACCACGGTCACAGGCATTTCCCTTCTGTGATAGCCTGTTAGGTTTAGGGGGTTTCTAGAACAGACTGTTGAAAACATCTCCTTTACAGCCTACATCCTTAACTGCCCAAGATAATGATCAGATGAGCAGCAACTGAAATAACGGAGAGGCATAAGATCATCAGCAGACATTCATGCAATAAAAGCAAATAGACAACAAAGAAGCACCCAGAAAGCATTATTATTTCTGGATAATTTCTGTGAGGAGAAATACCCAACCTGAGGTGGAAGTGACCAGGCAGAAATTGCAGCCATGAGAAGACTGGTTTTGCAACTTGGCCTATATGTGAGAAACAAAAAGTCACCTTAATCATCAGCTAACTGAGAAGCTGCAGTGTGTTGCAGGAGCAGAATTGGAGTGTTTTTTACTTAATCTTCATATTCTTTCATATATGCTGGCCAGAGTAATACATTGCCATGTGCTCGCCAGTTTGTTGTCACTTCTACCTTCAGTTTCAAAATTGCAGCCAAAATCTCTTTGTAAGGATCGCCATCTCTTTTTGCAATGATAATAGATATTGGGACAATCTTGAAATTTGTCTTTAAATCTTCTAACTGCTTCCTCCAGGATGGGTGAAATCTGTGACTAGCAGTTACCAGCATAAAGGTGACATCAAACACAGAATGTCATGTTCAAATTTTAGTGGATTTATTGGAAAATAATCCAGGGTTTAGGCAGTTAGCTGAAAAAAAACCAGCTAGAAAATTGGGATTGAAGGAGGTTCTACTGTTTCCACTGCTCCAAAGTTACATCAAATTTTCTTAATGCTGTAGAGCTGCTGAAGGGCTGTTAGTACTTTCAAACATGCTTTTACCTTGCAGGCAGCCACAGTCTTTGTATTTGGCAGAAGCAGCCTCTGATAATTTTTAAGCACAGTTTACCCAGACTACAGCATCTGGCAAGATAACTATCAGCAACTGCCTGAAGAAATGTGTTAAAATAAGCATCTGTTTATTCTGATGCCTAATGAGAAAGCAGATAGTGTTTTGCAATTTTACACTTAAATGGTTAAGAGCTTTGAGAAGTAAATGACAGTAAACAGGAGAAATGTAATGGAATTGTGTTCATTTAGTTCAGTTACCTCTTCTACAGATTGTCAGCAGAGGGGACATGTAGACCTCAGAAATGTGAGACTGACCGAGAGCAAAAACAAGCTGAACCCCAAGATGGTAACACCTGGGGGGAATTTCTGTCTGGTAGTGGAAAAACAGCTGTTTTTCTAAAAATCAGTTTCTGCTGTTGTTAGCCTGTGTTCACCCACTTCTTGGATTTTTGACCTAAATGCTGATGTGTGGAGGTATAGGTATTTGATTCTCCTTTAAAAATCAACTGCTAAGTTCTTGGGTTTTGGGGTTGGGAGTTGGGTAGAAGATAATTGTAATTATTTCAATGGAATTCACAACTCAGCAATGAAAAACGGTGCTCTAAAGAAAACTGGCCAGATTCACCTATTGGAAGGTTTCATTTTTTTTTTTCCCTAATTTACTAAAGGACTACATTTTTTAGAAAGCTTGCTAGAGTTAATTGTCGGTTAGAAACAGAAGATTGTTTGCCCCTGTTACAATTTGACTGGCAGTGGTTTAAATAGATCCTATCAAAACAAAGCAGTGCTTTAATCGTAGCTGATGCTTTTAAGTTTAAATGAAGGCTTTGTTTCCTAAGTTCATTAAGCTATCCAACTGCAATTTCTTTTCTGAGGAATTCAGGTCCAGGGATATTTTAGATTACCATGAAAAGATTCTCATTTAAACTACAGAAATGAAAACAAGTATGTGCAGAAGGGTTTGCCCTAGGTCACCTGAATTTAGCTTCATTATTTTAGCAGAGCCAACTTCCTTAAGAAAATCTGAGGTTATGATAAAGAGTTATACTGGAGAATATATGTAGGTAACATAAAAGCTGTGTATAGGTATAGATACATATATATGTAGAATTTCCAAATAAATCCTGGTGTGACAGTATAGCAGATGGATTAAATGCAACGATGCCAAACTCTTGAAGGGAGAAAGGGACTTGGAAGATACCAAAGGGTACTTCATCAGTCTCTGAAGTGGGTCTGCAGCATCTGCGCATACTTGATGTTCCTCAAGAACTGAGTCACTCTGTCACTGATTACACCAGTCAGTGAGCCAAGACCAGAAATCTGCACAGGTAACACCTAATGTAAACATGAAAGGGAGTGAGGTGTAGGACACAGCAAAGAATTGCCATGGGACACCTGTCAAAAGTTGTTTTGGAGTGACTGACCATGACAGCCACCTGATCTTGCCATTTCTTGAATGCTTCAGGTTAGCACCTCTTGACAGAACACAGGTAGTGACTTAGCTGTAACCATGATGGCCAACAATAGCACTGAGCCCTTCTGAAGGGAAGAGTTTTATCCAGTGAAGGTTTTGTAACTACAGGCATCTTTTGGACAGAGTGCCTGTTTTGAGCAGTATGTTCCATGAGCCATGGTGGTGCCCTGCACACACACAGTCATCTAGCCAGAGGTTTGGTCAGTATCTGGCCTGTATGCTGGATTTATGTTGACACTATTGCGTTAGAACTGTGCCATGATCCAGGCTGTCTTTGAGAGAACAGGGAAAACAGCATTAGCTGCAGGATTTAACACGAGGCATCCTGTCTTTTCTCAGCGAATGTGAAGAGACTTATTCAGTTCTGGGTGAGCATATCGATTCTGAATTCAGGAGTACTCAGCTACAGCAAACCATGCCCTAGAGCAATTGTTCCACTTTGCAGTCTGATTAAAGACTTCCTTAAACAAATTGATGTGATGTGGTCCATCTTCATAAGTCACTTTAGAAATTTTAAGGACTTAATACTAAGGGTTTTGAAAACTTCAAAAGCTAACTAAGACAGTGATGGCAGAACAGTGTTACTGCCTTTATCAGCTCATGTCTAAATTCAACATGTAGCAAGATGGTCTGCAGAAATAGTCATCTCAATAAAAATCTCACAAACCAGTCTCAACCAAATTGCACTCTTTGTTTCAGTTGAGGTTTGCTCCTAAAGCACAGAACTGTGGTGAGTGTACTCTCATCTGTAACCCACTTCTCATCAGCATTATAGAGAATCTTTCAAAGGGAAAAGAAGGAACAAGAATGTTGTTGCTGCATTGTACCCTCTGTTCCCCTGCTCCAAAGTTAGATCTGGTCTACCACAAGCCAGCCTCCAGATTCTCTCTCTTCTGAAGGCTAGCAGAAGAATCCCCCATATGGGGATTTCTATAGCTGTGCATTGTTACTGCTTCTTTAGTAGCTGAATTTCAAGCTTTGCATTTTTTTCATCTTGGTATGAGTCATTATAAAATGCAGAATTCATCTTCATTTTGGGGTTCAGTGAGATCCAAACCATTATGAAGAAAAAGATTAGCAGATTTATATTTTTTTGTATCATGAGAATTTTCCCATTCCATGACTATGAACATAGTGTATTATAAAAGACGCAACTTTACACGAGGCAAATATTTGAATTAATTCCAGTAGAGCAAGTAGAAACTGTGGGTTTGGTACCAATACATCACTTGTTCAGGAAAGGGACTAGCTACCAGTGCCCCACTCCACTCATTTCTGTGGGAAAGCCTTCAGGATCCCTCTTACTTCTCCAGATATGGACTTCAGAAAAGTCCTCCTGCCACCAAAGCTACGGGAAGCTGATTGTGGCATCTTGTGAGAACTGCTAATGCTATTGAAGAAGCAGCCTCACAATTAGATGTTGAGAAGGTCCTAAGATGCATCACACTGATGATCTGTGTTAGCTTACAGTCCCCAAAGCCAAACTTGAATTTTCATATGTGAATAGCATCACTGCATTGTTTTGCTAAGGGAAGGTGCGGTGTCACGACAGCTTTCCTCTCGGGCATTTAAAAATGTTAATTTGCATTACTCAGCTTTTAGACTTGCAAAAGTATATGAGTAAAAGTACTGCCACATTTATTTTGACAAAACAATAACGTGAGCTTATGGTTTATTTTTTCTAGCATTTATTTGACCATCTTCTAGCAAAAAGGAAAAAAAAAAACCCTCTGGTTCTATATTCTTGCTATGTTTTGAAGCTGCTCAAATGTCAAATTTTATCACATAAGGCTGGTTTCCAAAGATAAGTCTTTGTATTTCATGACAAAAGTTCTTCCTGCTCAGGTACCGTTTCATTTAACTATACTTGTCCATCTTTCTCTATGAGATGTTCATACACATTTAGACTCACCTATTCTGCCATGCAGTGTGGATAAAAGAAGTGCTTAAAATGAGTAAAATATCCACTAAAAAAACAGGTGGTTGTTTTACAGGTACAAGCATTACCTTTAGCCAGCGTTTCACACACAAACACGAAGAAGATTAATGAGCATGAAAGGCTGAGTTACAGGTATATGTATATCCCCAGTTCCCCTGACTTCAAATTTCTGCCTGGGTACAGAAAAGGGGGTTTTATTTTTGTGGAAACTGAGGCAAAAGTGAATTACCAAAACAACCTCAATCAACACAGCAAAGTTAATAATGTACAAAACCACTCTATCCACCCTTGGGCCTTTCTATGTATGATGACATAGTGGTTCTTATAATGTGCTTTTGTAAGAAAATATTTGTATTATCACATGCATCAGCAGGGGTGGTACCAAACTATCCCCCTGGCGGCCAGAAGGTGTTTGGTTTTTACAGGCTTTGGATTTTTTTTAAAATCCTCATCCTGTTCTAAATATGGGAAAATGGCATTCACATCTCTCTTTTTTTAAGGTCTGTCTCAGACTACTATTTTCTGGTTTAGAATGAAGGAAAACTATTTTGGTTTGGTGCTGACATAGAGGGAAAAGATCCCTGTAGAAGGCTGGTGCTGTAAAAACTGAAATAAACCTTCCTGGGTCTTATTTAGCTTAAATGAAGACTCAGCATGTAGCTGGCGTACAAAGTTTCATAGAACTAAAAGAAGATCCATTGATGGTAATGAAGAATGGTTTCATCCTAGCTGTAACTTGACTGATTTCCCCACAGATCAGTGATCTGCAGGGAGGGTGAATGGTTATCTGAAAGCAAGCACAGTTGGGTGCGAGGGGTAAAAAAGGAAAATCAAGTTGATATAGCAGTGGTTAGTGAACACGGTTTGGGGCCATGTGGATCTAATGCTGAATATCAAGGTTATAAGAAAAAAGTTTGTACACCACTGAGTCAAGTTCAAACACTTTTCACATAGAGAGGGAAGTAGAATGAGTCGCCTTGCTAGACAAAAACCATACGGGTGAATCTCAGTGGAAAGATTTGTGGCAAAAAGGATGTGAGCTGGTGTGAGCCGATATGGGTAGCACCAAAATCAACTACAGAAACAAGTGTCACACCTACTTTTGGCTGTATCCGAGTTTTGGGCAGCCTGCATAGGCTGTCACAGGCTGGATGTTTTCAAGTAATAGTGAGCAGCTAGAGGTCCAGACAGCCTCAGCAGGAACCACAGCTGCTCTTTGCTCTCTGAGCACCCACTCCTGCCAGTATCCATTTGTGCCTGACCGGGACCCTGGGGAGAAGGACTGGCGGAGGGGTGGCATGACCAAAAGGTGCATCTGCATGCCCTGCCCACGCTGCGAGTGTCCCCTGCAGCACCCCAGTCTCTGGCAGGGCCACAGGGATGCTGGTGCCACAGGCCTGTTGGAGCGCTGGGCACCAAGCCCTTGGCTCTTTCCAAAAAGTCTGTCCTTCTGGCTGTTTTTCTGGATGATAAATGCTGCTGTTACTGCTGGGTATAGGTACAGATTTGGATAATTTGGAGTCAGATCCAAAGGTGCTTGAAAGCTAAAGCCGCAAGTTTCCGTGCCTGTGTTTGGCAGGTTGCGAGCATGGCTTGGCAGCGAGTCCTGCTCTAATTGTACTGCATAAGCACTAGTTCTGCTCGCCCTCCACGGTATGTTTAACAACAGCTAAACATACTCCTTTTAGGAACATGCTGATACGTGCTCACGAGGAAGCTGACACATGTAAGTTACTGCCTGAGGTCAAAAATACTATCCAGAGTAATTACCTCAACAAAAGATATCAGTAAGAAATACATACTTAGAAATAATAATCGCAATGCCAAGATTTCATGATTTTAAATATTCTCTCTCTTTCCCTCCAGAGTTCTCCTAGCTATGTAGGCCAACCAAAACACCGCAGTGATTGTGTTTAATAGTGGCATAAGGATAACTGAAAGTCATTGTTTCCTCCTACATTATTCAGTACAGCAACATACTGAAATTGAGCTTGTAACATATATTCACAGAATAATTTTTATATTGCATTAACAATCTTTGACACTAATGCTAATTCTTCATTAGAAGAAACATGATAAGTAAGCTGATTTAATATGCAGTTAGCACTGAAAGATTTCGAGCACATGAGATTTTTGTTACTGTTTGACAGCTTTGGGTATCTAACGCTCTGCTTAGTCACAGAGGAGGTGCAGACAGCCGCACAGCTTTTCCCCTCCCTTGTCTAAACTGCGGTGCTGATGCAGAGACCATTTCTTTGTGTAAATGCCCGGACGTTTAATCTTCATGCCTGTTTTATTTGAGGTCTCTCTCTGCAGACAGTGCAGAGGACTGGAGTGGACAGGAGCAGAGAAATGGGAGAATGCTTATTTGCTGGGTTGTTAAATTGAGCAACTAAGTCAACATTCCTGAGAGGCATTGCAAAGGTCGAGAAGAATTTGCGGGGGGGAGGTTGTTGCTGCCTAGTCAGTGACAAGCTACCTTAATTAACAAAACTTAACATCACAAAGATGAAGTGGCAACAAAACTTGTTTTAGTAACAGGAAAATCCAACCAAGAAAGGGTGAATTTGTACAGTACGGGACGGGGGGAAGGGGCGGGGGGGGGCGGGGGGGGTGGAAATAAGAGTGCCCACAAGCTATTATGTGTGGCACCAAGGGCCGGTTTTCCCGGTCTATTATTTCACCCGAGGCCGAGCCTTTAAGAGCAGGAGGGCAGATTTTCAGGCGCGGCGCTTGCTTGTGAGATTCCCTCGGGATTTCAGGAAGGCGCCGTTTCTGTGGTTCGCCCGTGGAAGGCAGTTTGGGCAGGTGGACGCTAGAGGGGGCACCGAGTCTCCCTGTCTGTCTGTCTCTGCCTGTCTTGTCTGTCTGGGAGCTGCAGCCTGAGCTAACACGCCATCCCTCTGCCCCTCCTGCCCTGGGCCGTCCGTTTCTTCTGTTCCTGCAACACCCCCGTCCCCGCACAGCTCAGGTGTTTGAACAACGGGCCGGAGAAGTGTCCCAGCGTGTGCAGGCAGAAGAAAGGGAGCACAAAACAAGTGCTGGCCAGGTGACGGACCCGTGTCCTTCAGCAGCAAAACAAGGGCTGTGGACACCAGTTTGGCTGGGGAGATGGGCGTGCTTGGGAGGGGGACTCCCCAGCTGCTCTGCATGGCTGAGTCACGCTGCCGGCCAGCAGCTAAGTCCTGAAAGACCTGGAACATGTCAGTCAAGTTGCTCTCAGTTACAGGCACCTTATTCTCAAAGCTTGGAGGAGCTGACACAGATTGGGCTGACAAGTTACATCATGCCCTGCCAGACAATGCTTTTCAGCTCTTCAGCACACTGGGAGGAGGGGAAGACACATATAGGGCTTAACGGCCTAGAATGAGGATACTGAACAAAATTTCGATGCTCCTAAAACCAGCAGATATTTACCTGACAAGTCTCTCAGATGAATCTGTGACAAGAAGTAGGAGGTGGAGTTGGTACCATTAACTCGCAATTAACCATTGGCCTGCAGGAAAGAAGGGATTTCCTTCCTCCTCCTTTCACCCATCTCTCTGTCCGATACACGGAAAGGAGCGCAGTTCTTCTCACTGAGACTTTGCTGTAAAGCAACGTTGGCGAACAATCAGGAGGAAAACCAGACGCTCGCCGACAGCTATACTTGGGGGAAAAAGAGATCCATATGTTTCATCTTATCTCATTTTCTCCTCCTAGCATTCGGACAATTAAAACAGAAAACCAGAGAGATGCCCAGGGGTGGGGAAGCAAATCCCAGACAGGGCATGAGCTCAGTCCATCAGGAATGTTGACTTAGTTGCTTGATTTAACAACCCAGCAAATCTGTGTTCTCCCATTTCTGTGCTCCTGTCCCCTCCACTCCCTTGCATGGGTTTGATCTGGGGGAACTGGAAGTCCTGAGTTTTACTCTGTGTTTGGTCCATGTTACAACATTGTATACCTGTTCTTGGTTCTCCTTGTCTTCCTGAGCCTGGCTGTTCTCAGTGATCCTGTGTCCCCGGGGCTGTGTGGCCATCACCCTCAGTGACAAGAGAGACCAACTGGTGTCTGTGTCCCTGTCTGGGAGCCAGCCCCATCAGGAGCTGAGTGCTCCCACAGGACAGTGACCCTATCGTTTGTCTGCCCTGACCCCGGACACAGCTTCTAGCTTCAAAGGCTCAGGGGAAGGTTCTCTCTTGTGGGGAGGGGGGTAGGTGTGGGGGAAAGGAGGAGGCTGGAGGAAAGAAAAGTGTCCCCAGATTGCTGGTTCATCTGGAAGGTAGAGCGAGTACCTCGCACAGGGGATCAGAGTGATGCAGCTGAGCCGGTGGGAAAGGCAGGCATGCTCTCTGTGTGCACGAGGGATTCACTGCAAACTGCTGGGTGATGCATCTACAGGAATTGTCAGGGGAACTGGTGGTGCTCATCGTCTGCACCGTCGTGTCTGGGCTCCGTAAGAGAACAGGGAAAGGATGAACAGAACAGTTCTTTTTGTTATGTTCAATAGGCGCCAGAAGTCCTCAGCACTGTTTATGTCCAGATGTTGATGATGCAGCATGATGCCCTCTGACGCTTCCTCACCATGATGGTGTCTGTGCTTCCTCACTCACCCCGTGGCCATCATCAGTCACCTCCTGCAGACATGGCTGCCCCTGGACAGGCACGTGTCCTGCCCCAGCCCCTGTGGGCAGGCAGAGACCTGTTCTCTGGTGGATGGGGGAGTTGGCGAAGGTGCTGGTCCTCCTTCGGGAAAAGAAGGTCTGAGTGTGGCCAGATCCAGCCTGGCCCTGGGCAGCCCCTTTCGGCAGGGAAAGCGCTCAGCTGTGTCGGGAGCATGACAGGTACCAGAGCCCACGGGCTGATGGGTGAAGTTCTGCTCCCTTGCAGTGACATGATGCAGCCGTGGAGGATCCTGGAGAGGAAATGTTTCATCCTAAAGGTTTTAGTGGAAAACTTAAAGAACTCAGGCATAGGACAGACCTGGGACCGACTCTGCCAATCTGAGGCCACTCTGCAGCTGCTCAGTGCATTTCTGGCCTATATATTTCTGCAGCTCCTTGTCTGCCTTTCTGACTAACTCTTCATCCTGAGGGAGTCTCGGGCATGCTGTGAACACCCACAGAGCCCCTGGAGTGCTGCGTCAGCCCTGTGCAGGGCTGGTGGTGGGGACGCCGAGGCCATTTGCGGCTGCCAGCCTGCGGGGCTGTTGCAGAAGGCTGAACAGCAGTCGGCAAAAGCCCCACGCACAGGCGTGGGCTGGTGAGAAAATGCCTTGGTTTCAGGGGCGGTTTCGATGGAAGGTCTCTGCAGCTCAGCCATACCACCTCGGCAGTAGTGTCTGTGTGATGCAGCCTGGAGGCTGTCACCCTGCAAGTGGCTCCCCGACCTCCTGCAGTTCATCAGTGCCACCCTGGGAAGGGAGATGCCTTTTTCCCCACTCAGCCCCAGGGACAGCTGTTCCTCAAGGGACACGTGAGGGATGGGCATCCCTGCAGGTGCGGCAGAGGGGACGGGTGCCTCGGCTGAGCTTCACTGCTTGTGGCACTGAGGCAGCACTGCAGCCGCCTCATCTCCTGGGGGGACAGATTGCTTGGGTTGGTTTTGCTTCCATTTTTTTTCATGGAGAAGCTTCGATCCTTGGGGAGAAAGGTGTTGCCCAGCTCATAACCGCTGCCTGCTGGGGCCTGGCCTCCCATGCCTGCTCACTGCAGGGTCCCTGCCTTCCTCCCTTTCCCAGTGCCGCTGCGGGCAGCCCTGCCCCGGTGCCCTCAGCACGGCCTGGGGGCTGGGGTAACCGCTGCAGCCGGGGCATTTCCACGGGGCCAACACCTGACTGGTTTGTTTGGTCCATGCCCGCCCGGGGAGATTTGTGGTTTCCTCCAGCCTTTGTTTATTTCGGTTTGGGTTTGTCTGCCTGGTTGCACTGGTTGTTTGGTTGGTGTTAGCTTGATAATCGCTTTGGTTTCTGTTGCAGTTTCTGCAGTGCGGGTCTCTAGGGGAGCCCCCTTTCAGGACTTTAGGGGCTGAGAAACATCCCTGTGTCCCCCCACACGTGTTGTGGTGCCGGGCCGAGGCCGGTACCAGGGCGGGGCGGGGCCGGTACCGGGGCGGGGGCGCCGGCGCGGAGCCAGAAAAGCGGCGGAGGCGGCGGAGCGCGGAGGTGTTTCTGTGCCTGGTTCGGGGTCGGTCGGCAGCGGAGCAGGTGAGGGGCCTGGGAATGCTCGTCCCACGGGTCCGGGCTCTGCTTACCGGGACCGGGGGCCGGGCGCTGCCCCGGGACAGCCGGGGAGTTGCGGGGAGCAGGGGCAGCCCCATCCCGCCGCCGGCTGCTCCTCGCTGGGGCCGGGCAGCCTCTGCCGCTCCCGACGCGGGTCGGGCAGCGGCCGCCCGCGGGGCTCCTGCGCGGCCGGACGGGTCCCGGTGCCCGCACGGGCGGGGAAGGGCCCCGGCTGCTGCCGCCCGGGGGTTCCTGGGGACGGGCTGGCGGGGGAGGTTCCTCCTCTTGGAGAAGGTGGTGGAGGGGTCCCCCCCCTTGGAGGAGGGTTGGGGAGGGGAGGAAGGGTGTGTCCCCCCTCTTGGAGGAGGGTTGGGGAGGGGAGGCAGGGTCTTCCCCCCCCCCCCTTGGAGGAGGGTTGGGGAGGGTGAATGGGGAGGTTTCCTCGGGAGGAGGTTGGGGCGGGGGGGAGGGGGTGGTTCCCCAGGGAGGTTTGTGGGGGATGTTCCCCTGGAAGGGCTTGTAGCCTTCCTTACCCAGCTGGGCTGTGTTCCTGGGTGCCTTGGCAAGGCTCCCCATGGGGGGTTCAGGTGAAATAAAGCCAAATAAAGTGATTCCCTACATCTGCTGGAGCTGCCCTACAGAGACATGGGGCTGGACCCTCCCTGCAGGAAGGGGTGCCTCCACCCCAGTTCCCAAGCACTCCCCTAAATTCTATCTGGGAACCCTGGGCTGGGGGTGGGCTACACTCCCCCCACCTCTTCACCATCACATCACACATGGGGTCAGAAAACAGAATTTCAGTGCTGGGTTTTAATCCCCAACATGGAGATTAAGTGCTGTGTTCTGGGGGCTTGGATACATGCAGAGCAAGTTGTGTTGGGAGCTCAGAAAGGGACCCAGTCACATGTTTTCAGCTGTTGGAGACCAAGGCCTGTGTTTGTGGGACTAAAAATGGAGACAAAGTCTTGCGTTTTTCATGTTCTGAAAACAGAGACTAAGGGCTGCACTTTTGGGCCATAAAAACAAGCTCTGGGGTCTCAAAAGCAGAGGCAGAGCCCTGTGTTCTGAAGTGCAGAAAAAGAATAAGTCATGCGTTTTCAGCACTTGAAAATGTAGGTTAAGTCGTGTGTTTCTGCAACTCAGAAAAAAGCCTAAGTAGTACTGTGTTTTGGGGACTTGGAAACGGAGGCTCAGTTGGCTGTTTTCAGCTCCCAAAACAGAGGCTCAGGGAGAACTGGGTGGGAGATGGTGAGGAGGGGGTGTTGGGATGTGGGAGGGGTGTGGGTAGGGTGCAGGGACCCCCACTGGAGGTGGGGGTCTGGTCACACTGGTCCCTGAAGTTAGGGAGGCTGGCATGCACCAGGCCGAATTAAACATCTGAGACAGTCTCTGGGGCGAAAGGCACTTTTCACACCATCTTTGCGTGTCCAACTCTTTATTCCAGGGGTGTACAAGCACCAGAATAGTTCATGAACAATATACACAAACTAATTAGACAATGTGTGTACAGTTATGACAGTTCATATTCGTATACAAGTTGTGACAGTGATTGATTTACGACCATGCCAAGATTGGTGCAATTAGCTGGAGCTTTAAGTGGGTTGTAACAAGAGGGAGCGTTTATTAAGGCAGAGCTGGTAGCAAGAAGCAGCAGCATTTCTGGAGCTGGAGCTGAAACAAGCAGGAACGTCCATCAGCAGGAGAACCTCACGGCCAGAGCTGGAGCTTCAACAAGCTGGACCTGAAATTACCTCAGACTGAAACAAGCTGGAGTGTCCAGGAGCTAGAACTGAAATAAACTGAAATAAAGCAGCAGGAATTGAAATTACTTGGGGCTACAAATACCTTGTGCAGTAACGTGGTGAGGACCCCATCAGCAGGAGCTGTAAGAAGCAGGAACATCTCCTGTCCACGTGTCCATTAGCTGGAGCTGTAACAGGCCATGACCGCTGTCAGCCAGGGCTGCGCTCCCAGCACCACTGGACAGCGGAGCATCCGCTCTCCAGAGCCTCTGTTAGGGAGAGCCGAGCTTACCTGTGGCTGTAACAGGCAGGAGTGACTATGAGCAGGAAAATCTCATGGCTGGAGCTGTTAACAAGCCGGAGTGTCCATCAGCTGGATCTGTACTCTGAGGCAGGGCTGGCCCCAGCAAGGAGCTCCGACAGCAGGGAGCCCCGCCTCTTCCCTCAGGGTCTAAATCCACACCTAGTGCCTCTCTCTGCATGGAGGGTCTCTCCTGGTCCCGTTCCCGAGGGCAGAAGGGAGGCAGGGGGGACCCCAGATCTCCTGGGGAAGGTGGGCACGGGCAAGGCAGCATTGGCATCTCCTCTGTACCTGTGGAAAGGGAGTGATGCACCACACAGCCCTGAACGGCCCCACGTAACCCATGGGAGATTCCTGTCCTCCTCCTGGGCATAGGCAACCCTTCCTGTCCGCCTGCCCCTTGCTCTTGGCAGAGGCTGCCCAGCACTGCACCCGGGCAACAGGGAGGGGAGCGAGAGATGACAACGGGAGAGCTCGGGGCTCAGCCTGAAAAAAAAAAATTCCTCCCCAGAACAGCAGGTGAGAAAGCACACCTTGCTGAAAGCCCTTTGCTCAGGGAGGAGCATTTCAGGCACACAATGACACCAAGCAATACTGGGGCCGATGACGGGCTGTTCCCCTCCAGGGCCCAGCCTGGCACAGCATTTGCCCCCCACCAGCCCCTGTCCAGGAGCAGGACTGGGGGAGCCACAGGCTGCACTTTACATCCTGCTAAACACCACTGCCAAGCCCAGTTCTAAACATCAACTAAAGCTGAACTCATCGAAGTGCTAAACATCACGTAACGCTGAACCAGGCCAAGTGGGTTTCAGGAGAGGCCCAGAACAACCCGGAGCCCCATGTGGGAGCAGGACAGGGCTGTCCCCAGCCAGGCCGTGGCCGAGAGCCACAGCAGCTGCCCTGGGGCAGCTCTGGCACAGGAGCTTCCCGCAGCTCCCCCCTGCCGCCCGCAGCCACCAGGCCCAGACCGTGGGGCACAGCCCATCCCTGGCCTGGCCTCTGCCCCGGGAGCGCTGCCGGCACAGCCCCGGACCGCCCTGCGGCTGGACACACAACACAACCAGAAGCCACAAGCTAAAAAATTTTCCTCCCAAGCCAGGCTCAACAGAGATGCGAGGTGCGCCACCACCCTGACCCCACTGCAGCCTGGGAGCGGTGCCGGCCTTAAACCGCCCCGCAAACAGGACCAGCACCAGCAGCTCCACGCATGGCATGTTTTGCTCCTCAGCTGCCCAGGCGAGGCTTCCTCAGCTCACGTGTGTTTGGGGTGGTCCTGCGTGCCTGACCCTGCCAGACACCCCCAGAGCACGGCCCAGCTGCCCCCCTGCTTCAGGGCACTCACCAGACATTTCCTCCCGCGTCGGTGTCCCCGGGGCTGCCCGTGTCGGTGCCGTGCTCCTCGCCCTGGCCCAGGCTGAGCCTTTCGGCTGCTCCCCTGCGCTGGTACCTGCGCTGGAAAACCCCCTGTGAGGAAGCGGCGGCCGCGTCTCAGCAGGGAGGCCGCAGCTCTCGCTCGAGCAGGAGCTCCCAGCCCCACTCACGCCTACAGGCTTGCCCCGCTGCCCGGCGGAGCCTGGTGCCAATGCCCCCGCCCCGAGCCACTGCAGGGGCCGGGGGACCCCGGGGCGCGGCTGGGGCTCCCCCCCTCCCGCTCCCCCCCTCCCGCTCCCCCGGCTGCACAGAGGCTGCTGCCGGCAGCTCGACTCCCGCGCTCCCCCCCCCATCAGCGCCCTGCAGGCAGCAAAATCCAGCCAGTGAATGCAAACCCGGCTTTTAAGGACTAAAGCGGAGCGCAGTCGGTCAGTGCCCGCCCCCTGCTCCCCCCTCCTTTCCTGTGCACATGCAGCAGGGGCCGGATCCCCGCTCCTGAGCGCCCAGAGGCTGCGGCGTTCTGGGCAAACCAACCCCGGGGCCTCCCGGGGAGGCGCCTCCGGGGCAGGCTGGGCCCAGGGTATTTTCTTCCTTTTCTTCCCCCTTCCCTGGCTGCGGGCCTCCGCCTGCTCCCCTCAGTCCCCACCGCCCCGTGCCCTGCCCCGCCCTTCACTTGCTCTCCCGCAGCGGCTCTGCCTGCGCGGGGCAGCCCGGGGCATGGGCGGGGCCGTGCTGGGCGGTGCCTCCCGGTGTTGAGGCTCAGCCCCGGCTGCGCTCCGCTGGAGGCGCTGGCGATCACGGACTTTCCCCGGGTTTTCCCGGTACTGCGGGTGCGACCGGGCGGCTGTGGCTGCGGAGCCCCGTCCGCCCGACGGGCCCGGCTGGCGGCGGCACGCAGGGCTCTCACGGGCTGGGGCTGCGCAAACAGAAACAGGCGGGGAAACCGCGCACGGACATACCGGCACGGCGCGGGGTCACCGCCCGTCCCGCTCTCTGCCGGGTGACACGTTTATCCCCCAGGGAGGCACCACCCGGAGGGCCCAGCCGGGCTCCCGGCGCGGCCCAGGGCCGCAGGCCGGGACACACCCGGGCGCGGGCAGCGCTGGCCCCCGCAGGAGCCCGCAGGCCTCTGCGCCCGCGCGGGCTGCCCGGGCACAGAACGGACCCGCTGGGCTCCGGCGCGGCCGCCCCGCCCCGGCGGTAGCGCCCCCTGGCGGCCGTCGCACGTCACTGCAGCGCCCCCTGGCGCTCGGCCTCGGAATCACGAGCAGCGCGCGCCCCTCCCCGCGCGCGGCGGCGCCCCCTGGCGGTCAGAGGCCCCTGGCGGCTCCGAGCGGCTCCGCAGTGCCCGGGCCCGGCCCCCGCCACACGCCGCGCGTGGCGCACCCGGGTACCCGCCGGCGGGGGGGACACACACACCAGTGCCGCCCCCCCCCCCGCCTCCAGGCCCTGACAGCTGCCATCGGGGCGCGCATCCCCCCCCCGCCGCACCCAGGTGGTGCGAGACATGACCCCCCCCCTCTCCCCCCGCGCGGTAGCGGCCACCCCTGCCGGGGGCACCGGCCTGGAGAGGGAGGGCCGGGAGGCATTTCCCCCGCGCCCGCCGTTGCGGTAGGGAACCCCTGTCCAGCAGCCCGCAGCCTGTCCCCTCTGCAGCCCCCTCGGCTAAAGGGGCCGGTTTCTGCATCAGACCCGATGCAGAGGAACATTAACCTCAAGCCTAGACATGCTGGCCAGGACTTGGAGCAACCTGGTCTAGAGGAAGGTGTCCCTGCCCAGGGCAGGGGGGTTGGAACTAGATGATCTTTAAGGTCCCTTCCAACCCAAACCATTCTGTGATTCTATGTTTTAGATGCAGAGTTTTTATTTCTTTCTTTCACATAAGCAACTCGAGGGATTCTGAGCCCTGGTGCAGCACTGAGTGGCTGAGTCTGCTCTGCACACCACATCCTTCCTCCGACCCGCTTCCCTGAGCTATTTTTCTGCCCACAACACAGAAAATTCTGTGTTCTGCTCCAACTCTTGGGGAGATCTTCCAATGGGGTCTGGCAGCGCCATGGCTTCATCCCTCCCCAGCACTGCACTGCCCGGCTGCAGCCTGCAGGGAGCAGATCAACAGGGGTAACACACCAGGGAAAAACTCACCGCTCCTCACAGCTCCGCGAAACATCAGCAGCTCCCGCTGCACCTGGCAAGGGAAAAGCTGCCACGCTCCAGCCAGGTGCAGTGGTACCACTCCTGCCCCTGCGAGGCTCCCGCCCAGCTGTCACACTCTGCCCAGGGGCTTTGCTGCAGAGGGGAGCTGGGCCAGAGAGAGGACTTGGTCCTGATGATCTAAGTGATCGCCTCCTCCCTACCCAAGCAGACGCCCAAACACCCCTCACCTCCTCCCGTGCCCTCCTGGCAGAGCACACCCGCTCCATACCTGCTGCGGGCAGGGCACAGTGACCAAGAGCTGACACAACAGCTCCTGCAAGTTTGTGCATCTGGTCCATCAGGACAAACATGGTGACAACACGTTGCCTGGAGCAGCATTTCAGTAGCTGCACTTTTTGCCGTCACCCCTGCAGGACCCAACAGGGCTGGGAAGGTCTCACCAGGGGCTCAAATCCCACCAGATGCTTTGTTTTACCAACTCCGGGTTTAATTTCTGCACCTTACCTCTTGGGGGGCTTGAGGACTTCAAGGTTACGGAAAGGTCTGCAATTAAAACTGCATTGAAATAAGGCAGCCCAGAAGGGCATCATGTCAGCACCTGCAAAAGCTGCGGTCAGTTTTAATTCACACGTGCAAAAACACACAGACACTGTCCTTCACACTGTTCCCACTTGCCAGAGGGAACAGCAAGTGCTGCAGAGACAGTGTCAGAAGCACCGATACAGAGATGCCTCCTCAGCCCAGGAGACACCACTCAGAACACGAGTGAAAGGTACACTGACAGCCTGGGCTGGTTTTCTTCCCCTTGCAAGAAGCCAAACTTTAACCACGGACACCAGGAGGAGCTTTCCCAAGGATTATCAGGCAGCCTGCAGTCTTCTTCCATTATGTCCCATAAATCCACTTTTCCAAGCTGTATTTCCCCACATGAAACACAAAACCCCAGCAGTCACTGTGACTGCAAAGGCCTCTCTAAAGTAACATCCACAAAAGTATATAACGGTACCTGAGTGCGGGCTCTGCCTGCACGCAGTTACCACCAAGGGAACAGGCACTGTCTGACATCCTTCAGCTGCCCCCGGCATCTCCTCACTTTTTTATCTCCTCTAAAAGCCCCCCAGCCATCACTACAGTGTGCATATGGATTGACTTCTACCTTGCTCCGTTTCAACCACATAAAAAGAAAAGAATCTGTGCAGGCTGATCATGACACAGAGTCATTCACAAAGCCTAAACATCAGCTCAGGTGCTGATAAAATGTTCTCCTGAACAATTTTAAATATGTAAGACTTCATGACACAAGTAAAACTAGGTCCTGGCTGACCTTGTTTGGTTTCAAATACCGTTATCTCTGCCACCTCCTCCCCAGCCCCAGACAAATATGACTCTGCGGGCCTCCACAGTTGACCTTCTACAGCGGTACGAAGGTCTGAGCGCTGCAGGCCCTCAGGAGACGGCGCCCAGGGCATCGCGTTTCTTCGGGGGTCTTTGGCGCCAGCAGATCTCATAGCTGTTGAGGCTGCTCCTCGGAGGGCTTTCTCGTGACTTGGGCTTAGGGGTCCTTCTGCAGGAGCTCATTTTTTCTTTCCAGGATTTCAACTCACACAACTGTGCAACTTTTCAGACACTGCTGTTTAGCAGAAAATATTACAGCCAAGGCATGTGCTGGGCAGCGGACTTCAAGACACAGCAGACAGCGACTACCGGGAGTAGAACACTTCTGCATAGATTCCATGACTCAGACACAGTTTATCTACAAGCAGTGTAAGAATGACCCTTTTACCAACCTTTTTGGGTAAATGCTGGCATGGGCAATGCCACCAAACACAGGAAGGCATAAACCAGGGATTATATTGCAGTGCGACAATCAGTTCCACAGTACCAAGAGCAAGTGACACTAACAGTGGGAACGAGCAACTCCAGATGGGTTTTTTTAAAGACAACTCAGCTCTCGTTCCTCCCAACACCATCACAGCACCCGCTTAAGCTCCGTCCCCAAAGCTGGCTGCCGCAGCCCCCACAGCCTGGCGGGGTGCGGGGGCATCCCACCTGGGACACATAGGAGAGGAGCTTCTGTCCTCCCCGGGCCACGCGCGCCCCAAGGGGAGCGGAGCTGCTGGGTCGAGGGACCGCCCTGCACTGCGGGCAGCGCCTTGCTGGCCGCCCGCGACACCGACCAAGCACGTCCCGTTTCCTCGCCTTTCAGCTCTGGAGCCGGAGCGACCCAAGCCAGGACCCATCACAAGCCGTGAGGGGACCAGGACAGCTTCTCAGCGGCGCTGGCAGGGTTCTGACCCTTGTGTCTTCTCAAGCCAGCGTCCCAGGGAAGGAGCTCACGCTGCCATGGCAAACCAGAGCGTATTGACACCACTCAAGTCAACCACTTCAACTGAAGTACGTGACACTGTGCTACTACGGCTTCCCACTGCCACCTGACAAGCCAGCAACGATGTTTTTAAAAAAGCATTTTCTGTACAGCAAGGGATGACACAGTGCTCTACAGCGACCTGCATTCAAGAGAATTAGGGACATGGATAAATGCTGCAGACATCAGTAGTTTATTGGTATGTTTAGTCAAAACACATTCAGAATGGAAACTTAAAAAGTAAAAATACTTTCCACCTGCAACAATTAAACTAGAATCTACTAGCATATAATGCTTGACACGTTACAGCAATAAAGATGGTAATCCACTGTCTTGTATACCTACTAAAGCCAAGATGGTCAGCCAAGTTTGTTGAAATAGAACCGTAATGACAAAATACTCCCACCATCCACAAATCAGCAACTAACAGTAATGGTCAGTGAATCCCTTCCTTTGCTCTAAGAGGTACATTTACTATCAAGAGGGTCGAGAACACGTACGAGTCCACAGTACAGCAGGTGAGCTATCACCATGTAAACTTCTCCGGGTGACGTTCCAACGGTTGTTCATGTCACTTAAACAAGAAGCAAGCCAGAAAGCAGAATGGCTCAGTAGCTCTTTTTAATACTCCGTTTTTTGTAGTTGAGATTATTCCCAGGGCCATTTGCCAAACAAATGAATTGGGTGGCAGCAAAACACCACAGCACTACAGAAGGAGGAAAAAAAAAAAAAAAAGGCTACACAAAACCCACTGGTGGCAAACTGCTAACTGATGATAGCAATTTGTCCCAAAGCTTCAAACCTAAGTAGTGTTGCTGTGTGGTGAGCAGTTCAAGTACTATAGATTTCCAGGTAACAGCTGAAAATGCGAGACCTTCAACAAAAAACTGAAATATGAAAAGGGAAACTGGTAGAAATGCGCCCCGGAAAAAAAAAAGTGTATGAAAATAGTGCAAGACTTACCATTGAACACAGAAGACCTCAAGTCTGGGAGAAAACAGACAGATGCCACTTCACTTTGCCTAACGTATCAGAAAAATATGTGCAAAATCCTCCAACTTATTCAAAAACAGCAAATGATTGCATAATCCAGAGACAGATTGCTATGATGCCCTATCCGCTGTTGCTTGAAATTGCAATTATTTTATTTGAGGTCTTCCATGCTCAGAAGCAGCTTTAAGTGGTCACACTTTCGCACCAACGCACCCAGAGACACCCCCCTTTGACTCCTGACGCCTCGGAGTTGGGCGCTTGCTGCACGCCCCGGCATCGAGCCGAGCTGTGCTGTCTGCTGCAGCTGCTGTTCACGGGAATGCGCTCCAGAACGTCATCCAGAAACAGACCTCTCCATGGGAAAAACCCCCCAGTCAGACTGAAGAAGAGGATGTCTCCTTTCTAGCCTTCCATCCGGAGCCACATAAGTGTCAACTTCAGCTGAGAGTTATGTGCAAAATGAGTAAGAGTTTTTTTAAAAAGTGCAACTGGAAAATGCAAATACTTAAGAGCTGCTGTTTTGTTCTCTGAAAATTGCAGTATCCTCATTTGATAAGCTCACCCTCACAAAGGATGCTCAGTTCTACCAATTACGAGCTGGCCAAAAGCATTCACCGTTCCTTGACTGACTTCTGAAATTCATGTCCAAGAGAGATTTCAACTCCGTTTTCTTTAACTTTGACACTGATTAAAGAGAACAAACAACCTGGAGACTACTCGGATGCCTTCTTCCTCCCTTCCCCCCCTCTGCAAAAAAACAGGCGAACTTGTTAATTGAAGAGCAAGGTGGATCATAATTTTAGCAACGTTTACTGATTGAAAGATACTGCAATTTTTTTAATACAATTTTTCAACGATTTCCTTTAAATGCTTTGCAGCCAATTGGCTTTGCAGCACAGTAATTCATACACTATACTGTACAAAATCACCAGCAAGACTGGAATGATGTATTCATAGAAGGCACCATCATGCTTATTACATTACCAGAGAACTCAAATACAGTCAAGACAAATTTCACTGTACAATGCTTATCGAAGGGGAAAGGGGAAGGAGGAGTGTGTTGAGCAGCCATCCCTGTACTGAAGAGGGGCAGATAGAAAAATCTGACGTGAGCTATCAAACTTGTTGCGTACTCAGGGCTACGACTTTGAAACTCTGGGTTCTGTTTAGTTTACAGCTAAATGGATTCCTTCTGGAATAAACTTGTAGTCTTATTAAGGTTTGTGTGTGTACGTATGTTGGTCACAGCAAGCAGATCAGATGCCCGCATCGTTTCACAAGCTATTCTGTCTGAGTAAGAGGATGAAGGTTTTTTTTCCTCCGATGCCTCCTGCAGATGTCAGTATAAATGAGTTCAGAGTACCCATTAGTGCATTTTGATGAGTGCGTAAACACGAGTTTGTTTGGAGTCGAGTGTTCTAAGTAGGAAAAAAAAAAAAGGCAAGCTTCTCCAATTGCACAAATTGCACTATTTGTGTTTCCAACAGTAATAGGCAGAAACAGTAACACTTACACAAAATGTGCAGCAGAGGGTTTTTGACTGAAAGGACCTGAATTCTACTGGGCATGTCCTTCAGTTCACTTTTGTTGCAGATAGTTAACCGGTCTTTTTTTTTCTTTCTTTTTTTTTTTTTTTTTTTTTTTTTCAGTCCTCAATTCTCCAAGTCTAGATTTATAAATTAACAGTGTGACTCCTGTTGTGAAACTGGGGAAAGAATGTCCACCTCAATTTAAACTGGAAACCAAAGGATGCTTTCACATCAAAGAAATGATCAGAAGGGCTGTGTCACATTCCAAAGCCAAAAAAAATTAACAAGAATGCAAACACGATGGATAATGTACCACTGCCAAGACTGTCTGCCCACAGTGGAGATTTCAGCGACGCTGTCCAGTGAAACGGCCTTCCATTTGCCCGGTTCCTCGTCCAGAGCCAAGTTTCTGTGCCATGCCACCTCTCGGAGGGGGTCCTCTTCCATCACGGTCTCGCATCATGCCACCACCCACTATTCCACGGGGACCCCCAGGGCCTCTATCATTGCGCCGAATATCCCTACGATCATCGCCTCCACCTCGGGTCTCTCTTTCACGAGCGGCTCTTGTTTTTTTCTCTTCTACGTTCAAGCGCACCTCACCCCGGAACATAATAGGCTTATAGGGAAAAGCGTTCAAGGCACATGTTAGTCACCATTTCACAAAGTCCATTTATACAAGGCATATGAAAACACTGCATTTGCTGCATGCCTCAGCCTACCTTCACTTACATGTGGAAGATAAAAACTAACTGTTAACAGTTGCCTGCAGCACACAACCTTAGCCCTAGAGGTCTACAGTAAATGGAATGGCGTTTTTAAATTCATTTGGCATGCAAGGAATTAAAATGCCTTTCTCAAATAAGGGCAGGGTTGTCTTTAGCCTCTCTACTGCCAGCTTTAGCCTTTTCACTTCTGGGCTAAAGTTCCTGAAGAATTGCTCTACCAGGTCTCACTCCCACATACTAGAACTGAAAACTGCTCCTTTCTCCTCTCCAGTTCCTCAAGCCACCAGCACAAATAACCCTGCTCCTCTTTCTCAGTCCCAGGATGCAGAATTCAGAGATCCATGCAATGCCTTTCAAAAGGTTGCATACCTGACTTTCACCTTAAAAGGATCTCTAAAAATAAGCACTGAGCTCCATGTGATGTCTATGTGCAGAGGTAAAAAAACCTGAATTCGGTATGATGCAGTTTGAGGAACCCTGGCGCAGCTTTTATAAGCTACAGAACACCCCTGACAGGATGAATATGCCAAAACTAGGTTTTTCTTACAACTGTTGTTTGAATGCCAGAAACAACAGCAACGCAAAGCGGGATAGCCCCCACTACATGGGGCCTAGGGCATTCAGTCCATCCTTTGATGGCTACTCAATGCCAATACTTACTTTTGCAACTAAAATTCGCTGGACCGGCTCAGAATCATCAAACACAACGAAACCAAAATTAGGCAGTTTTCCTCCCACTCCTTTAGTATTTATGCGAAGTTCTACCACATTTCCAAAGCCTGGGAAAACACAAGGGAAAAGCCATGTTATCAAAAACCACAGTGCCAGCTCTACCACCCCTGACTTGTTCCAGACACCACCTGTAGCATTACATCACGTAAAAATTCCCATGTGCCCCTAAGCAAACATTACATGACTTTTCAACATGGTTTTTCTTCTTAGCCTCTGCAGCTGAAACTGCTACTTACTCATGAAAAACTCTTTCAGTTCACTCTCATCGATATCATGTGGCAAGTTCCCAACAAAGAGCTGGTGGCTGTCTGGATAGCGAATTATCCGACGATTATCCGACTCATTCTGTTCCATGTCCCCTCTCCCTGTTGTCAACAGAAAGAAGAAGGTAGAGCCACTGAGGTTAGAAGATGTGTGTAGATTTGGATGAACACACCTACGAACAGCACCAAGCACGTTCACTCACACAATTCTGTACCTTCAGCTCTTGAGCTTATGTTTACCATGGGTGACACAGCAGGGAGGATACTATCTGCCTCTTTACATAGTCCTGACAATTTTGTAATAATACCACAAAGTATTTGTTTTCTTTTCGTCCGGTTTCCCTAGTTAGGTTAAATAAATCCATGTTAACTAAAACATCTGGCATACTGGGCAAGTTTGTTTAAGAAGTTCTTGTCATATCTTAAATTGTTATACTGAAGAGGAGCTTACTACCTATTAAAACGTGCTTTTTGAAAGATTGGGATTTAAGTCACCTCTTCACCAATGCCTTAGCACAGTAACTGTATCCTTACTTCAGCACTCATATTAAAAACCATGTTCCAGTCACCTCTCTGGTTTTCATCCTCCACCATTTTGTCCCAAATACAAGTGAGAGTACCTCATAGTCTCTCCAGCTCAACCAAAGTATTAGTATGCTTAGCAGCAGGCAAGATAAAATCTTTCCTGGTATCTCCCTACTAAACCATTACCTGCCTTGCAGTGTGACAGCAGCACACTGCTATCCCTTTTTGTACCTCAAATATTACAGTGGAGGTATGTACCTCTTCCTCTCCTCAGCCTCCCCTACAACCCTACAACAAGCTTGCTAGCTCATTTGAAAGGTTCCCTTCAGCAGATAAAACAGCTCGCTGACTTCCTCTGAGAGTAAGACCGTAGGGCTGAAGCTCTACCATTTGGTCAACCGAGATTTCGGCTTTTTCTCTCCTTCCTCTGCCACCTCCCTGTGTAAGATCAGAATTAAAAGACTCAGGCTCTGTTACATGTTTTCTGTATGACTTGTATTACATCCAGGAGTAGTAGAAATGCAGATTTGCAACCTGACTTAGCCACAAGTTGCAGCTTTTGCTCCCTGCTGCAGATGACATATTAAAGAACCAAGAAATGTTAACCTGTAGCAGATCTCACAGTTCTTTCTCGGTGCCTTAAATTCTTTCAGTTTCAGTGTTGTCCCCGAGTGAAGACACACTTGCATTGATCAAAGCCAAAAGCACTTTTAAGCCCAATCCGTCCCACAGTTTGGCATGCACTTACTTAAAACCTTCATTAGAACCAATTTTAGCTAGAGCTGGTGGAGCTGCTTCCAGTCACTGAGACTTAACCACTTCCACAGGCAGTGCTCTGCCAGCTCCTGCCAGTTTACGTTACCGCTTCAGGATAATTGCAACTACCACCCCTCCCCTTAGAACTCGTGACTTCTTTCCACACTTAGGGAAGCCGATGAACTGATCAACATCCTCTAACTCTGGGCCTTTGACAAGATTGCTTTTGCCCAGCACTGTGCTGGGGTTTGCCAACCGACCAGGCTGGACTGGTGAATGCAACTCAGAAGGCTTTCGCCTCTCAACACTGCTTCTGACAACTGTCAAGTAACGTGCATGTTTTCTAGCCAGACCATCCTACAGATTTGGATACTCCATATGAGCAAGAAAATGCAGAGAGCTGGCTGCTCATAAACTAAGGCAAAATGAGACAGCCAAAATGAGAACGGTATTTCAGACAATAACACAAGATTGAAAAATATGTATAAAATTATTAACTGACTGAGGCTGACACAGTGCAAAGGTTTTCTTCCAAAACAAAGAGCAACAACAGACATTTAAGAATTCTCACTTCCAAGGTTCAGTAAAACTAGAGGACATGGGAAAAAACCCATCAGACTTCCATACCAGCTGTTTAGAACTGCATCAAGCCACATGAAAAGTACTCAAGTGTATAAGCAAGTGGCCTAACTATTAAAAAACATTTCAGCCAAACAGAAGCTTGGAAGTAATGCCTGATCTCTGCAACAACTCATCACCAGCTTGGACTCCAAATCATATTGCCCCATTTCTCACTGAAGGCAGTAGGAACAGACAGCTCATTATCAGCCAAATACAATACAAGTACAGACAAGACCCTCCAAGGAGACACCACTCATTAACTAGTCCCAAGCAGACACACAAGATGATCCACATTACCTGGTCGAGGTCCTCGGGGTGGAAAACCTGGTCTTTCCCTGGGACGCTGTTCACGTACACGAGGAGGTTGAGACTGAGCTTCAGGTTTAGTTTCAACTCTTGGCTAAAACAGGAGGAGAATATGCATTATTAAACACCGGCCCAGCAAAAAAACCCAAACTCCTAAAACTCACCAAAACAAAAAAACCCCACAACACAAGACATAGATAAGCAGCATGCACAAAACAAACTCCAGAAGATATACATCCATGTCCATGTGTTTGGGAATACATTTTTTTTCACCTCTATAAATTCCTCTGTACCAATCCAGGACTGCAGTGTTCAGTTATCTCTGCTAAAAGGTGCAAAGCAAACATCTCTCAATCAGAGCGTCTCCCCAAAACATGGCTAAGGTGAATTTTCCATGTTTGACCAGGCATTGAGACCCCAACGCTCCGTTATTCAAGAATCCCTCGACCTGACTAAAAACCCCAGATAGATGAAATAAAGCTTCCTCATGCCAAGCTCAAATGTCATGGGTTAGGGGGTAGTCCGAGATGAACACGAAGAGATACACAAATCACATTTTCTGTCTGAGTCCTTGAGGGATTCTTTTCCTCGAGTGCAGAACAACTATAAGAAAAGTACCAAAAAGAAAGAGGAGAACAAAACAAAAGCTCTCAGAAGTGTAATAAGTATTTCTGATACAATAAAGCCACCTCAAATGACAATTTCTACAGACTACCTGCTGAGGATATTCTTCAACTTTCCTGATGTCAAGACCGTGATGCTCAAAGTACACCCTTCATATTCTCAGGAACTAGAACACCTATTCCATTTTTGGCAAGCAAAAAATGCTTTTAAAAGTAATTTGAGAAGAAGAGACAGAACAGTAAAAAATTTTTCTATGCAGCCTGTTGGTTACTGAAGCTATTTCCAACATTTTTTAAATTCCATTTTCTGTACAACAGCCCAGCAGCTGCTGCTGCGCTGGGTTCTTATCTTAGAAAAACAACATTATCCTCCGGAGCACAAAAAAGAACACTAGCCTCCAAGGAAGATTAAAGACAAGGACAATGGCTATAGGCCCAGACTGCTGTGGAGAAGTAGTTTATGTTAAACATCTCCCTTATTTTCCTTTAAGGACTCAAGACAACTGGCAGTTCCAGCCAGAGGGTACCTCACAGGGGTAAAAAGGTTGTCTTTTACATGAAACATGCAGGTATTAACACACCAAATAAATGTTTCGGCCCTCCTATCACTCGTTAGCATTAGCTTGTCCTTCCAGCATTTCTAGGATCATTTTTTCAATTCCAAGAATAAGCTAGAAAAATCAGCCTTCCTGTTAAATCTCTTTTCATTATACCTCCTCATGGGTCACTGGAGCTCTCCTGCTGTCTTTTACTCACACACCTTTACTGCATTATAAATTATACCTCAAAAGTGAAACTTGATACATTCAGATCCCCTTTCTTAGATACTTATGGCTATCAGGCTTAAACTCTCAGTCCTTCCCTCAACCATAGCAAAGACTTGATAAGTCACTGGTGTCCTTCTAGTCAATCCCAAACACCAGTTAACTTTTACCCGCTTGCTTTGCATTTCACTGAACTTCTCATCTATCACACAAGTACCCTCTGTCTACCCAAACAACAGCCAGCCAGTTGCAGTAGGTGCTTTCTAATCAGCATCATCCCTTTTCACAGAGGGACTGCCTCAGCATTCTCAGGCACAGAATAAGGATTTCAACAGACAACGACTAAAGGGGTGCTCAGCCCAGGAGCCAGGTATGCCACAAACCTCAGTCTAACGGAGATTTGAGAACAATTAAGGAAAAGGTGACATGGTCTCTTCTCTTCAGGAGCAAACTTGAGGAGGGAAAGGGACCTCTGTCTGCTACAGTAATGCTACGGGCAACGACAGCAAAACCAGCCACAAGTCAGCCTTTACTCACCAACTCTGGAATTGAATACCCCCCTGAAACAGAGGAGGATGGGACACAAAGAGCAAGAGAAGAGGTGGCTCCAAAGGCTGGTACAATCCTATTTTTGAAGTCTTACAAGGCTTAAAAGTTTCTCTAGAGTGAGATGCCTGCCACAATCAAAACGCATGCATGCAAAGAACCAACTAGCCAAGCAAACAAACAAGAAACCACACTTCACATGAAACACAAGAAAACCCACATCATCTCACCAGAATCCCAGTAGCTAGGTTAGATGTATACCTCAGACAGCTACCACGCTGTCTCTGAAGTAAATGTGGACCACATGACTTACTAAAGGCACTCATCAATCTCTGCCACAAAGGTGCTATAGATTGTAGAAGAGTCTATCCAGAGTCCAAACAGATTTAAGGTGGTGAGAGAATGCAGCGTCTACAAACAGATCCGTCCCTGAACTTGCTGCTTCCAAGCCAGGAGACAAGTGTCAGGGAGCACCCTGTCTCCCTCTGCCCTTCCTGCACCCCTACTACAGCTGATCTGTTAATGCAAATGGGAAGTCAGAATATCTGAAAATGCTGTGAAGAGAAGGCCTGATGTATCAGTGTAGGCAGGTTGATTTCTAATTGTCCACTAGAAGAAAAAGAGCAAGAAATGCTGACCTGTTTAACTCCACAGCTGTGAATAAACAGGAACTGAACTGGTTTATATCCAACACAGTACGCGTGCAGTCTTTTGAGGCGTTCTGAGTTAATACTACAGAGGTTATATTTTTAACTTCATGAAAGATAGGGGAAAAACTGGAGCGATGCAGAAAAAGGAATGAGAAGGGCAGTTAACATCTGCTTTGTAACATCACTGATGCTGACTAGAGTAGCATCCCAAAGGAGTCACCCACCCACTACTGCAATCTACTGTCCTCATTTACATGCACAGGTTCTAGCATTACTGGATTCAAGAGAACAGGAAAAAGCTGCTACTGATCTGTACTGTAACCCACTGTAGAAATTGTTCAGGTGCCTCTCCTATTAGCTTTCTGTATACCATGTCCGAAAAGCATGCAAGAAAAAGAGCTAAGAATTGACTAATTCTGTCTCCAGAAGAGCAGAGGGTTTAAATTCTTGCCACTTCGATACTGTTCAGAAACTTCCACACAGAATTACTTAAACATGAAGTCACAGCAAAAGTAATCTAAAAGGCAGAAAGCACGACAAGCTGCAGAGACAACACAAAAGAGTTTAAGGGAACATCTATAAGTTATATTCTCCTCTCTTGTACAGACAGTTTTAAATGATTTTTGCAGTCATATTACAAAAATCCAGCCTCTCTATGGGAAATAAATCAAAACCAATTTTGGTTTTGCCTAAGGAAAATCTGTTCTGTACTGGAAAAATCACAGTTTTTACGGCTCAAATACCACCTAAACGCTCAAAGCCCTGTTGAGGCTGATGAAGACAGACAGGCTTCCCAACTCATTACGGAGCCATTATGTGATTTCCATGACAGCCCTGTCAGACCAGAAGCAACACCATACAAGGTGGGGTTTTTTGTTGTTTGTACATTTTTTTTTCCTGTTTTCTTTTTTAACATGCATTTGGCTCAAGGGCAATCCTAAATAGGCTCCTCTCTGTCAGTAAAAACAACAGCTGCAATAACCCAGCCACTCTACTGAAAATTGCAGTCTTTTAAAAAGGTTGGACGTGAGCTACCATGACATACAGTGCTTCAGTACACAGTGTCAGTAAGAAGAGGTTAAAGCATACATTTTCTATTTTGAGGGTTTTTATATAGACAGAGGCAGCTGAATTGAGAGTCTCAGACCGTCTCACACCAGCTTGGCATGTGCAGGACATGAGCTATCACCCGGTCAAACTTTCTTTCCTCTTTCCCCTCCTCACCCAGTCAACCTAGGAATGGGAAGATAGCATTGTCCTGGCAAGGAAATGTGAATCCTTCCATTCCTCACACAGTCATAAGTTGGTACAGGGTTCTGTGACAAGTTAATTATAAATGGATAATGAAATCCAGCATACTTCTGTAGATGTTAGCCTTACAAGGCAATCTTGCACCTTCTCAGAAACGGTGCTATCCCTTTTTACCGTTGGAGCACTTCCGCCAATGAAATACCCCCTTCAAACACACTTTAGAGAACTACCATTTTGTGGGGAATTGTTTTTTTTTTCCCTTGTAAACCAAACCATATCCCATTAAGATAGGTCAAAAAATTTCAGTAGTGATTTCCTGTTTCCACACGAACAGATTTTAATGTCATCATCACCCAAAGTTACACCTGTTACGTGTACGTGCCTTCGCTTGCGACAGAAGGTGAGTGCATTAACATTTAAGACACAATTAATTTGTGCAATTTAAGTCAAACAAATTGATCTGTTAATTTAAAGAACTGAAGCAGTTTGCAGAAGTAATGAGACAATCCAAGGTGTTCACAGATGGGTTACCTGTGAGACTGGTGCTTTAACATGGGGTGGAATTCCAGAGGAAGAAACAGTACCACTAGGAGGCAGGTTTTTACTGGTCACTGAAGCCCAAGAGAAAGCCTGCAGGAAATGCAACAAACCTAGGCTACTAATCATGGCAAACCACTGACATTCCTACAGGGAAACTCGTCTGCTGAAAATACACTTTCGGTTCATATCTGACTATTAAATAATTGTTGTACAGGCATTACAACGAAGATACAGAAGGATTTGCAGTTCTAGCCATCTGTGGACTCCCAACAGCAGGGAGTAAGTGTGTACTGTGCCCACTATCCCTACCGGCGTGAGCCCAGTTCCCTCAGCGTCCCCAGATCACTGCTTTCCACGAGGTAACCAAACCTAGGACTGAAAACCCTGTCGTGTTAAGTGTCTTCTGCACAAAGAAAGAAAGTGGATGCCAGAAGTTAGAAGTAAAAATGGAAAGGAGAAAAAGAATTGGGAAAAAAAACCCCACCAACCCAAAACCAGGAGACACACTGGAGCTAGAAAATGACCTCTCTACAGCTTTCACTGTTCTTCCCATCCCTTTCAAACTACCTAAGTGTAACCATACCAGATGACGCACCGTGTGCCTGGTGGTTTTTAAGATTAGGCATCCTGCCTCTAAGGGAGACAGTCAATGCCCCCATATTCATTTTGAACCTATACTGCCAGCAATTTTGCAAGTGTCAATGCATTATGTTTTTTTCAAGGAAGAGCAGTGGTTCCCATTGTATGAGATTTTTGGTGGTGGTAGCTTGAGGTGTTTTCTTAACATATGTTAACTCCACATTTAAAAAGGTTTTCACATGCATAAAACCACACACACGCACTTTACAGGCAGAGCATTAAATTTACAATAGGTGACTTGAGCAGCACTTAAAAATAACTTCCTTTCCTTTTTCAGTGAAACTGCAATTTTACAAGTTCGGGGTTCAAGTCCAGCTGTTCATACAGCATGACACTGAAAAGAGGTACCAGTTTGGCCACTCAAAAAGGCTAAGTTCAAAACCAAATCTTCTGGTTTACCATCTGCACCTAGAAGCACAGATATGACTTTTAACTAACCTTTGGTGGTTCTTGTGGTAGCGAAACAGGTTCTACAGGAGGCGGAGATGGAGACTTCTCTTCTAGCTCCTCAAGGGTCTTTTCTTCTACTTCAGCTTTCAGCTCCTCAGTTTTTGTTTCAGATTCCAATTCTGGCTCAGGTTCATGAGATGATTCTTCTAGCGCCTCCTCTATCCCATTGCTAGAATAATCAAATGTGGTTTATGCAGCTTATCAATTTGCTTTGATTTTATGACTTTTTATAAGCTATGCTATGGTAATGGCTGTTTCCAGTTGCTACCATATAGTACCTACATATAGAGTACTGTGAGAAGTCAAACTGTACCCCTGTAGTTGCATACAAAGCCAGATTTTACTCCTGCTGAAGCAAAGACATGTTTTACAATTCTCTGCAGAGAACCGAAAATCACACAGACCTATAAACCCTTTAAGGAATAGGTGCCAAACTCAAGAACTGCCGCCCCTAAAAGAATAGAAGCATAGTGAGGGACCAATGGAAGATTAAGCTATACACATAAATTAAGCCAATTTTGGAATGAAACCCACAGCTTATTTACAAAAATGCTGTGCAGGTTCCTTACCAAAGGAGTTGAGACTTGTTTACTGAAAATCACATGCAACTTCTCTACTGTGTTTGAAATGTAAGGGATCTGAAGTTCCTCACTTCTCTCTTCAGCCCCCCTCAAAAGCTTACCAAATTCCAAATACTTCTGCCTATGCAGCTCTTGCAGGCTAGCATATGCCCAAGCGACTATCTGATGAATGTTGCCTTTACAACTTCTTTTCGATTGGCACAATAATCCAAAACCAAGACCTGACTTAATACTTTTAGGCATCAAAAACTCCCTGCATTATCTTGAGCAAGTCACTGCCAGAATTCCTGCTGACTCCCCTCTTCCATAAGATTTCTCATGAAAAGCATTATGTGACCAGCATCTAGTGTTATCACTGATGCACTTAACAGATATCATGTAGCAATGTAAATGTTCAGGGTTTTTTTTAAACAAGGAAATCAGGAAGTCAGTTCTGACCCTTTAAAAGGCATTCCTATGTTTCAAAAAAAGCACAGGGTTTTGGTGGTGTTTGTTTCTTTGTGTTTGGGTTTTTTTTTTTCTTTGTTATTTTAATAAAATGTATTTGCTTATAAACACATAAAGAAACTTTTTTCTTTAATCTTGGTTAGATTTTAAGACACTTGGGACAGAGATCTATTCTTCCAATAGAGCCGTATAGCAACTTCTCAAAAAGTAGACCTTCCTCTCAGTTTCCAGTGCTACCCAAATTTGAGGAGGAACTTATCATTAACCACCCCTTTGTTTTATATAACAAAGACTCCATTAAGTGTGCAAATAAACATGGTTGCTACCTTTCCAGCTCACATTTTAAACCAGAAGAGAAAATAACAAACATAAGAACATACCCCACTTCTTGTCACCATTCAAGAAACAATGTTTCAAAATAATGTAACATTAGCATAACACAGATCAGTATCAAATTATGTGTAGTTTCCTAAACTACCTGTTAAATCACATCCAGAATCCAAAGCCAAAGCAATCCTGGTGTTTCTACTAAAAAAAAGCAACTTCATATAATAAAATGGACTTCTTACGTTACAGGATGGTTTTCATAGTAAGTACTGCTTGCGTTCTCTTGCACAGGTTCAGGTGATGGTTGCCTTTCCTCCTGCTCCTCTTCCACCTCTTCCTCAGACTCTGATACAAAAAGAAAAACTTCCTTAAATATCTCTGCAAGTATATACAAGACCCACTCAAAAAATAAAGCTTCATCAATGAAGTAAGGCAAAATTAGCTGCAAGAAAATATAGAAGATCCTTCCACTTGTTCAAGAGGCTTCATTTCTTACTATTTTCACTAAAAGGAGAAACTAGAGACATATTGCTGCTACGAAGTTCTGGGAGGAGGGTTCGAGGTTCTTTTAAAGCAACAGATGCTTTTCATATGGTGGCAGTAAAAGACAAAGACTGCACTATTAGCTCATAAATCTCGGTACCTAAAACTAAGACGAATAACCTCAAATGCAAGAATGATTGCCTAAGATGCTTTGTTCCACAAAACCGAGATTAAAAAATTCCAGAAATTATCCAGTGAACACATGTACATACATTCTGGCTGTACTCTGATTTGCTTTGCCTCAGTGAACAGACGGGAAAAAAACCACCCAGGTCAAGTTCAGGCCCTGAATAGAAATGAATTACTGAATGCGATGATGATATGAAAGTGAACTACGTATCATATTTGAAAAGCCAATTAGATTTTTTCTTCAGATCACTTTACCTAAAAATTCAACTGATTAGAGAAATCATCTACCTGATGAAACTAGTGGCAGCAAAAGTACTATTGCTCATCATTTCCATTCTCTGCCAAGCCTCACCCACCCTGAGCCAGCCCTTCAAGGAATAAGGTACTACTATATGACCTTCATTTTACAGAATGTTTTGGATCAACAGATAGTTCCAGCAACATAACCTATACTCCATGCCTGATCAGCCCCTTCCTAAATTCCTACGCTCCATGACAATGCAATACAGTTCACGTCTTTCCACCTCCCCTAGACACCTCTGAAAGCTCCGTACACGTGCTAGAGGAACAAGAACGAGACAAACTCTGCATGTACCTTCATCAAGTTCTCCTTCTGAATCCCCAAATACTTCATCTTCATATCTGAAGATGTCATTATGGACATAGAACTTGTTTGGAACAGAACCCTGTAAAAGAGCAATGTGCATTTTTTTGCATATACAGTGTATTAGTAGTCAACTATAAGGATGGATTACAGATATAAGTTTTGGGGTACACACCAACATTTTGGAATAGGACCAAGTGGTACCTCTTCTCTAAGCCAACAATTGAACAGTAACTTTTGTCCAACTGAAAAAGGAAGTTTCAAGCAGAAAAACACCCCAATTTTGCTAAGTCATGGCAATCATAGGTGCTAACTAAACATAAAGTCCCTCAGTTTCATCAAGGAATTTGAATTTTCCCTATTACAAAAACTTTACAAAAAAAAAAAAAACAGAATGAACTTTCACGGGGTGACTGTATGCTTATAACATTGCACAGGGAAACAATGAAGAAATTCAACAAGACTCTACAGTAGTAACCACCAACCACACACTAGTTTGTGATGAAGTGAGGGGAAAGAAGTAGAAAGAATACAAGACACCCTTTACCCTTAGAGAGCTTCACTCTCCCTAACAGCTAAATTTGAGCAGTAACTTGAGCAGCATCAACCCATACTTACATTTGCCAGCAGATTTGAAGAAAGTACACTACACTAGAACTACACTAGAGACTTGATCTGCAGAGCCGGGTATGAATTTTTGTATTTATTTACGCCAATGGCAACTCCCAAATGCAAGCTCCAATTTGCTTTGTATTACTGCTTCAATACTTCAAGTCTAAGCTCAGGACAGGTCCAATACACTAGTTTCTCTGCACTCACATACTGTGACACATTTAATGACAGCCTCTGGGGCAAGCTCTAAAAGCCAGATCATATTTTTTGCCCCAGTATGACAAACTGTAGCTTCAGGTCAGGTTTCCATCATCATTAGTTGAAGTTAAACACAATCTTACATATACTTACTTCTGGAGCAAGCACAAAAGTCTGCATGAACTTCCTCATCGGCTGCCCGTTGTTCGACAGCTCTCCCATTACTTGCACAACCACCCCATCACTCAGTGTAGCATGAGCATCCACGTGACGAATCTTGGTGTGGCATTCGCTGAACTGTAATGACATCACTTTCTTGTGTATCTCCTAGAAATAAAGAGTTACATTTTAGCTACGCTGAGTTCTGTACAGAGCTTTACACCTTTTAAATACCCAAGTCTGAACTAACACAAAAAAGCACCCCACTGAAGCTCAAAAGGTAAATACAGGAACCAAGAAGTGTCTTTCACTGAGAACAGTCTACCTGAGCTCATCTAACTTTTATTCTGAAGTTTTCCACCAGGATTCAAGTACTTCTCAGAGCAGTTAAATAGCATACAACTTGCTATCCAATTTTTCCAGCTGTATTATAACATATGACCAATTTTAAGGCTTTCATTTTTTAAAGGACCTCTGAGAGGGAAAGGATTTACTATGTGTTTAAAAAAAACCAACCCACCACCCTACAAACAAAAAACCTCTAACCCTCTATGTATCCACAAAGCACCCAAACATCACAGGAGGGGGTAACATCTGCACTGTCAAGATTTTTGTGTTGCCAAATCAGGTTCTGCAGTGAAAGAAGAAACCAAACCTGCCCTGGGCTAAAAGCCACATTGCTCAAAGATGTGGCTACCACATGAACAGATGCTCCTAGGTGACAGACATTATTCTGATAAAGAGCTACAACCAAAGCTGAAACTTGTGTTTCCTGGACTTACTTCACTTCTTTGAAAGTTATCTTCCACTTGAAGAAACCTTTGCTCACAGAAGAATTTGGTAACATACAGAATTCCATGTAACTCGCAAAGATCAAAGTCCCTTTCCCAAGGAGCTACTTATAACTAAAATAAGAGACATCAATAGCACAGGTCTAACAGGTCCTCTTGATTTCATTTCCCATCCTAAATATATTTTCTGCAGTCCAGATGCAAAACTGATGAATCAAACACAACCCACAGTAGAAGCAGCAACAATCAAACAAAAAAATTCAAGCCAACAAATTCCTATCTGCCTCTGAACAGGACGTAGTATCACAATATGTTATTTACCAGATAATAAAGTCAAAGCAATTGGTAAAGAAAAAGACTGATTTATACAAGTTCTGAACATTAGGGAGGACTACAGGACCAATTTTGATACGCACAGCTTGACCATACACTGCTTCTTGCGGTTTCCCACTGGCATCCAGCCCTCCATGGACGTAAGAAGAATTCCTGCCATAAAACCTGGAAGTGAAGAGATGTAAAGGTCACAGCACTGAAAAAATAGATCCAAATCCAACAACTATTTTAGCCAAAAGTTGTAGAGCTCAATGCATCAGGAATTTCAGCAAAAACAGCAATTCAAGATATATTTTCTGCTTCCGAGGCTCCAAGAATACACAAACAAACAAGCTTAATAGTCAGTATTCCACTTTGCCCAAGATATGTAGCAATCTCCTAAATCAACCTCAACCTTTCACTTGCTTCCGTTAAGCAAGGTGGCCATTTTGGCTTGAAGGTTCCCATTTGCCATCTCTTGGTTTGTCTTACTAAATCTGGAAACTCTTTCCAGTTCTACTTTCCTGAAAATACCAACCTGAGATTTTAATTCCCGTGACTATGTCCAGGAAAAAAAGTCTCTATCAGACTGTTTTCTTTGGTACCAACTGCATAACTATGTGTTTGAGCATGGTCCAGCACTTCCTAACAGCAAGAACAAACAGAAATTCAGCTGAAGCTGTGCACAAGCAGAAAGGAAAACATCTTTTCACTCTCTAAATTCCAAAGTAAGCCTTCTGACAGTCAGCATATCTTGCACAAAATGCTTTCACAGGGGGACCAGAATTTTGCCTTGCTTTTAAGGAACTGTTCAAACTCTTTGGTAGGCAGAAAATCTAACAAGTGGGAACTGCAGATCAGGGAAAGAGTAAACGTTAAGTCCCCAGTTATATGGAATTACAGATTTCCAGTTAATGGGCCAGTAAAGCCATATAAATTCACCTAAAGTGGAACAGGCATGCAAACTGCACCAGGTAACACCCATTTAGAGGGCAAACTGATCTCTGCTTACCCAGGATACTTGGTGCTCTTTTCAACCTTTTAGTAGGACAAATCAGTAGCTTTTACACTTGCTTTCCAAAACTCCCTTACCACTGACAAGAAAGAGCACATCAGCATCAGGAAGCCATGAAAACCAAAATCTTTCTGTGGCAGTGAGCAAGTTGTTGTCTAGACTACCAGCAAGAGAAAGAAGATAAGATGGCCTCTCACAAGAACATCACTCATAAACCAGGTGGGGCCAAAGAACAGAACAGTAAATGTCCTCCATATGTGAGCCTGTGTAGAAAAAAGTAGCTGCCTCCACAGCCCCAAAAAAGGGACAGCAGTGGCAGAGCCTAAAACTGGCTAGAAGTCATTTCACACAACCAGTTCAAGAATCAGCTAAGATTCAATCGAACCAGATCAAAACCTCCAGGACACTTCTGTGCAGAGGTATTTAAGAAACTCCATGGATGCTATTGTGAGTGACACTTGTGCCACCTTTCAAGTGGACAGAGAATATTTGTGAGCACAGAGTATCACCTGCACCAGGGGAGCCTGCCTCATGAGTGTCTATCCAGCTCCTCTGACCTCAGCAGGGCCATTCCAGGAGACAGTTAACCCACTGGTCATCAACAGCCCATGTTCTTTATAAATGAAGAAAAATTCTGTAACATTTTTGGACTAGAGCCCTCCATGAAAACACAATTCCTGCAAGAAGGTAAATTCTATGGACAGTTCCTACTCAACGTACCACACATAGAGCATAACTTGAAAAGTTGCATTTCAGAGTTGTTCAAGTAAAGCTTGAGATTTAGAGGGGTCGGAGTAATACCTAGTACCTCCTATAAAGCACCAAAGTTGTTTCAACAGGCTAAATTTCTCCACTGACACTGTTTTTCCTCACACATACGCTTCTGCCAATTTCCTATCACCCCAATGTGGAAAGATCAGTCCCAGATGTACCAGGAACACCAGTTCCGTAATGCTCCCATAGCGTGTGTTAATATTGATGCAGTAGAAGTAATGTGGCCATACTAAGAGAAAGCAGGAGGGAAGGCAAACCTGGCTGGCTGCTCCTCTTTGACTGAAGCAGATAGGGAGGAAAAACATATCAAAAGTATTTTGCTTCTTAAATCTAAACACAACCCCCCCTCTAAATCCTGCCAAGGTTACACTCACTATCATTGAAGGTAAATGCTCTTATGAGCAAAAGCAAACACTATTTTCAACACCAAGTTTGCAGCATGGGTGATTCACCCCAATATACAGTTTAACTGCCATTGAAAAGAAATTTTACAAAAGGAAAAAGTCTCACTGTATAACCGATATAATTCTCCCTCTGCCTTCAGTATTATGCTATGAAGCATGGCCTATTCATCCCTTATACACTCTTCCCTGTCTCTCTGTTTGTGCAAACAATTTCTGGGTTGCAGAGCAAAATGACAGTGTGCTTCACAAGAAACTTGTCTTACTAACTTGGGCTTTTCTATCATTCAGAAATGATGCTGCTGTTCTAGTATCAGGATTTCCATTGCATCATTCGCTCACAACTTAACGGTTGCCTTGAAAAACTAATATAGTCACACCCTTTCTAAGTTTCTTAAAAAAATTTCAACTTCCTGACCTTCATAGGCAATGGATAGTTACAAGCATCGACAAGATGCTAACTGCTGACAGACCTGTCTCTGAGATGCCTCCGAAGCTAACTCCAAAGCAAGAGGTCCCTTCTCAGGCCACCTCGAGAAAACACCCAGGACATGATATGTCCCTAAGGAACGCAGTTCTTGGGTCAGAGAGAGCTGTCAGTTTGTATGTCAGGTACCGATGTGTTACAAGGACATACTTTTCCAGTTGTTGATTTAATCTGACTCATTTGTTGAAGTTTTGAAGGCAAAGAAAAATTCTGCAACTGCTAAAACTCCTGCTTCTAACTTCTGTTAGATTACTAAACATAGATTAGGAAAGCCTGGAATACACAGCTCAAACACCTTTAAAAATAGATTTAAACGCAGAAAACAACATGGTTCCACAGTGGTTCAGTGATTTAAGTAAAAATGATACCATTAATTTTCCCTACCTCAAAGCTATAGATAGAAAGAGGCATTATTCAAAAGACTGAATTCTTAAGTAAGCCATCTGAGAGCTCTAACCTGCCCTCAATCAAACAGTCCAATTTTTCACCATCGACCTTATGTCAAGTTTTGAGACAAGACCAACCCAAGCAGTGACTGCTTTTTTTCTTTTTATACACTGGTAAAGCTACTTTCACCTTTATGTGTCATAAGTCCATGCTGCTCTAAATCCAAATGTGGAAATGCAAAATCTTAAGTGACAAGTTGTATGTAGCCCATCAAAACCAGAAAAAGAAGGAAAACAAAAAGGGGGGGGGGGGGGGGGGGGGGAGAGAGAAGGAAGAAACACATCCAGAGTACCACTTAAATAGTGGACACAGCAAAAAAAAAACTACTGTATTTTTCACCTACCTTGTACAGGCCATAAGAGCCCAAAAGTTAGCCAGGTCCATTTCCTCCCTTACTCAGAAATGTATGTTTATCCGATTTACAATGAACAGTACATACTTCTGTTCAAAAACATTAGTCCCTTTGTGTGTGAAAGCATTACCTGTGCAAGAAGTCAGGGGCTTTATTTAGCAGAGTGTAGTACTGTCTCACGAACTCCCGCCCTACGAGCAGGGGACTTGGCTTCTCCATCACCATTTCTTTGGTACACAGTGTCAAATGCTGTAATTAAAAATATTCATGTTAGTTTGAAGACAGGTCTATGTATCACAACTTCCCCACAAAAGGATGAGCATGATATTAGAATTGAAACAATTACGTGAACAGGAACTTAATTCACACAGAACTACACCAATTGAGGACACCCTCCCCTACCTCCTCTGAGGAAATAAAAACATTTCAGTCCATTCATGTGTTACTTTCACAAAGAGGAAACAGTGAAAACAAAGTCCCTTACAGGACAGGTGCTTTAAAAAAAAAAAAAAAAAAACCAAACCAAAAAAATCTAACCAAAACCCTTGTTAAAAATGTCTAGCACCATTTATTTAACCATTTGGCAATAAACGGATGAACAATTAAAAATCCAAGTTCAACAGCACTGCAAAAGAATCAGGAATGCACTTTCTTAAGTCAGCTGGTAACACTCCTTTATCTCAAAGCACATCTGCTTCAAAAGGCCACTGTCACATCCATAACACAAAGATGGTAGCACCAATATTCTGAAGTAATTATGAGAGCTGGATTCACATTCCCTGAAGACTGGGAAGGGAAACTTTTATGCCTCAGAGATGACCAAAGCCTTAGGTACTACTCCTCAAAGCTAACTGCATTTCCATTTGTCATAGAACAATTTAGGTCAGAAAGAACTTCCAGGGGTCACCTGGTTCAACCCTGGGGTGCAAAGCATGACCAGTTTCTAACATGTTGCTCATTAAAACAAGTTCAGAATAGTGTTATTTGCTAACAGGTAAACAGAACTTCCATTTGCAATTTTTGCTTGTCAGCTGTCATTTTAACATGGCACACCTTGGAGAAGTACACATCCACACCCTCCCACCAGGCACTTGAAGGTAGCAGTAACATACCATCCCCCCACGGCGGTACTCTGTACTTCAGGCTGAACAAGCCCAACCCTCTCAAAGTCTCCTCTCTCTGGGTGCTCCAATCCTCTAACAATTCTGGTGGATTCTACACCAGACTCATTCCAGCATGCTGGGTTCTTTCCTGTATGGAGGAATTAAAACTGCGAGCAATACCCTGGGTCTGGGTGTCACAAGAGTCCAAATGGAAAGGAAGAATCACCTGTGTTCACTACACTCCTGCTTACGCAGCCCAGGATGCAGCTGCCCTTCATCACTGCAAAGGTACACTGCTGACTCAAGTTCAACTTTTCTGCCAGTACACCACAGTCCATTTCTGCAAAGCTGCCTTCTATCCAGTCATTTCCCAGCCTTTATTTTTGCATGCAGTTTTTCCATGCACATGCAGAACTCTGGGATGTTCCGGTGACCCCATTTCTCCAGTCTATCCCCCCAGAAACTTGCTGTGGATCACTTAAGCTCATCATCCAGGTCACGAGAAAGGTGTTAAACAGCATCAAACAGCATCTGCCCCAGTACTGTCCCCAGAGAAATTCTGCAAGTAGCCAGCTACCAACTGTGCTTTGTATTGCTCACCACAACCTTTTGGTGCTGGCTGTCCAGACAGTTTCCCACTCACCTCATAGGCTATCTGTCCAGTTTGGCTCCAAGGATAGTACAGAAAACTAAGGCTTCATTGAAATCAAGGTAAATCATATCTACTGCACTTCCTTCATCCACTGAGCCATTTGTGTCATTGCAAGAAGGCAAGCTGGGTGGTCAGTTGTAACTTGCCCTTGGTCCAGGCTGGCTGTTCCAAACACCTTCTTGTCCTTCATGGATCTGAACACAACTCCCAGAAGAACTTGCTTTTCAAGCCTTCCCAGGGATCCAGGAGAAGCTGGCCAACCTATAATTCCCCCAGTTCCCCCTGCCTTGAATGGTTCTTAGGTTCAGTTGCTATGCTCCTACCCATCCATACTGTCTTGTGGATCATCCATGTCATAAAATGATCTTCATCACTCTGGAAGTCTTTCTGAATGTGTGCCAGCACCTGCCATGTTGCTTTTCCAGCTCATGTCAGGAAGGCTGAACTCACTCATGAATAAGAGCATCTGCAATCATGAGAACCCCTCCAGTTCTCTAAAGAAAGCTTAATCTACTTCCTCTCTCAAAAAACAAATGTGTAGACAAGGCAGCAGGCAAACAAGACCAAGTCAAAAACTCAAGTTTCCAACTGGGAGATAATCCTAGAATAAGACTTTTGTTTTCTTACCAAAATAACCTCAACACATCAATCCAAGCCAAAGCCAATACAAAGGACAGTTAGCAAGTAGAGCTGGAGAGGACATAAAGCTCACAAGGTGAAATTAAGAGATTAACCTCAGTTTAAGAACGGCCTGTAATAAAGGTAAAACATACACAGGAATGGTGCCACAAACATGCCAGATCCCACATGAAGAAGGAACTCTGAAGAAAAAAGCCCACGTACTTAGCTCAAATACTTTACACTTAATGGACTGTCAAAATAATCACAATCCAAGCCACAAGACAATACCAAGAACTGTTCCCAAATACAGTTAGCCAAGAATCACACTTGAAGTAACCAGCTTGTAAGGCAGGGCAGCAGGCAAAAAACTTGTAGGCAAGGCAGCAGGCAAAGCCTGAAATACAAGTTTTGAACTTGGAGATAAGAAATCAGAAAACTTATTTTAGGATTATCCAAAATTCTTATTATAACCGTCCAACACTCTGAAACACAGTATTAGTTGTGACTCATGGGAAGCCACAGGGGAAGTAATTTTGATAATCAGACCCAAAACCAAATGTCAAGAACACTAAAGGACATCAAAAAGGCTTGAGCCCTGTGCATGTTCGAAGTGGGAACCTGCAAAGAAACAAAATCTGAGCAATTTGGGGATCTTCCTAAGATGATTCACACTACAGCAATGGCATGCACATGGGAATTTTACTTAGAAACCAACCTTAAAAGAACAAGGATCTCAGTTTCTACAGGTGAGACTATTCTTTTTTTTTTTGCTCCCCTGCCCCACAAGCAGATGATGAACACAAAAGTGGCGATACGATCTTCACCGAAAGCACTTGTGAGAATACACAAGGACAGAGCTTCATTTTTTATTTTTTTTTAAAGAACCTATTCAAAAGCAGATCATAGCCAGCACACATTCTTATGAATATAGCAATAAGCAAAGTACGTATGTTAACAAATTGCTGGCATACCACAAGGAACACTGAAAATGCCTCTGGGTACAAAACATAATAATCTGTGACAAGTCATTACACTACATCAGATCTGTATCACACTAGATCTTTTCTTCATTAGAAGCTGTGCTATTTCAGGAAAGGCCACCAAAACCTTTCAGAAAATCTGAGAAAGGCAAGTACGCAATGATCACACACAGCCAATTCTTCCCTAACGACTTGAAACAGAAGTTGTGTTACGATGAGTACCGTCCACCTCTGTCCATATTTCAAGTGACAGCACTATTGATTTATATCACAGAATCACAGTATTTTACAGGATGTCTCAGTACAATTCTTCACCTGTCTCAGTATTATTTCCTTTCATTATCTCTTCAGAAATCTCAATAGGGGTAGCAGAGGCTTAATGAACTGTTCAGGTCTCCAAGTCATTAAAAGGCAGTAAAATAAAAATGCAGGTACTCCTTGCTATCAACATGGGTGCCATGAAACCAGGTTTTGAAAAGATTAAAATCTCCATGTGTCCCAATTAGTATAGGACCTCCTTAAACTCAAGGACCTGAGTCTTAGCAGGCCTGAGAGGTTTGGAGGTAAAGGCACCAATTAAATTTAAGCTGAAACCCAAGGCAGTGGCATCAACAATTCAAACAGTCCAACCCTACAAAGAACAGTATCTCCATGTTTTACCAGGCCTAATGGAAGCCCATAGATCCACATACTCTATAAAAGCTGTTTTCCCAGTTTTAATTGGTACATACTCAAGAGTCAAGGAATAACAGCTAAAAAAGAAGAATCTGAATGCTCTTCTCACTTGAATAAAATGAGCCACATTCTTAGCTGAGCCTGAGCAGCCTTTGGGAAAGTGTCTTAACGAGAATCTACTGCTCGAGGCACTCACGTACATACTAGTCAGAAACAAAATACTGAAACTGGGAGGGCAAACACCAGAAATCAAAGAAATTCCTCTGTTAGTTTCTTCATGGTGCAACTGTACTGTTGAAGAATGCCCCTCCATCATGCACACTGATAAAAGCCATAAGCTACGCAGACAGGGTAATACAGATACCCATGCAATTGCTGCTCATCCACAGGTAATCCTGCCTACATCAAGCTGACATAACAATTAATTGATAGACTTAATTTCCGCTCTGTTCAGTACTTCCAATTCGTGTGCTACCAGGAAGGCACAATGGATTTTCAGTGCATTCTTGAAGTAAGGAGAACCAGCAGCCATGCGATATATTTTGTAAAAGACTTGCAAGCTGGAGGACTAAACTAAACATGGAATCCCTTTCTTCTCCAGACAAGGCTCAGAGGTAAGGGACCCAGAAGCACCCACCCAAGGGATCAGACTCCCAAACTGAAGGAACATCCACATGTACCAGTGCAAGACTTCTTGCAACTTCAATTGCCATGACTCAAGTTCAGAACAACTTAACTACAACTTAAGCCTACAGGAGGGACTGGGTAAGATTGTCACCATTACCTCAAACAACCAAGTTCCTATCTTGAGTTATTTCCATGGTCACTTCTTTCAAGAAAACAAAAACAATGGGAGAGTTAGCACAGAAAGGAATTACTTGTTATTTACATGCAAAGATAAGCAAATGAACAAAAGGAGAAAGGATATTTTCCGCCAAAGAGCAACACCATGTGCAACTGCAGTGCTGAAATAAATAGTAACACTCATTTAACTTTGTGACAACATCCCAGTTACATTCCGTTAGATTCAGGTACAAGATTATTACAGACTTTCCTCAACTCTGCAAAAACCATCTTTTGATAACAAATGCCAGCTATGACAAATAAAGCAGGAAGTTAGCCTTTGCAAGTAGATGAAAATGTTAAGGGCTAAAAGGATGAGATACGCCTCATGTTTGGACAATTGTGCTGAAGTACTTGGGAACCAACGGCTACAATAATTTCACAAGTCCATGCTGAATTATTGGTGTAAAAATTCATCCAGCCTGTAATCATCTTTATCTATAAAACTTTATTTATTAAACTGTGTTTGTCACTTCTTCAACTAAATTAAAAGAAAAACCCAACCCAAACTATCACCCGTCAGTCTGCACAGGAGGGCAGCAGCAATTTGTTTCTGAAGAAGTACTGAAGGCCACTATGTGTTGAGCAGTCAAAATATACACTGGCATGCATATTGCTCAAGAAGCAGCTCTTGCATTAGAGAAGCTTTTTTTCCCTAAAATACATGTACACTTTCTCATTATGATTTCCCTTACCCTGTAGAAAAGAGAAGTGTGACTAGTCATCTGTGGCAAGGCATTAAGTTACCTGAGGCAATGACTGAGCTATAGAATGGTGGCGAGTGCTCAAATTTTGGTATTCCACAGAATAAACTTCAGCACAAAGTGTTTGGTTGCACCAAAAGAGCTAAAAAAAAAAGCAACTGAGTTCTGACAGGAGGTCAGGAAAGTGTCATCTGAACTTGAAGGTAACCTCCATCAAGACAAACTTTTAAGCTTTGGGAGGGAGATGCAGGCCTCACCATTTGTTTTACTAAAAAAATATGAGTGAGCAAGTAAAATATTTTGGTTTATTGACAAGCAAATTTCATCCTCTGAACAATTCTTCCATAGAACAATTAGTCCATGACTAAAGGCACACCGACATCAAGCTATAGTTTTACATAAATCTGAAGCAGCATGGCTTGTTCTTAAATCCGTAAATCGGCAACTCATGTCCAAGTCACTGATCAGATTTGAATATACTGCTTAAATTGAAAATAAAATCGGGCAAAATGCTCTTGCAAATCAAAAAGATGCTCCCCACACAGCAAGCACACAAAGTAAGCCATGAGGGACACTGTGCTGCTTCCCACAACACAGGAGACGAGGGAAAACGGAAGGGGAGAGCAGCTTTCACAATCTTGGACAGGTTTCTCCTAAATCCAGATTATCACTTTTAAACCGCGTTTCCTACTGCAGACAAGCAAATAATGCCTTAAAGAATGTGCCTGCTACTGCGAAGCATAAGCGTGACTCTGAGATCCCACTACTGCAACACATTGTGTGAGCAGCCACACCTTGAATAAAGCTAAGAAACCGAACAGTAGCTGACAGTCCAGCTGGCACAAGCCAGGGTATATGTAAAACAGCCCTGCAAAGGCTGGTGGGTACTCCATGGTAAAGTAAAATAAGCATCAACTGAAATGAAAAAATACTGAAAGAGACATCGAGAAGTCCCAAACAACCCAGTTCAGTACTGAAACCACCTTCACTCTTTCATGCTCTGCGAGATAAGCACTCAGATTATCCTTCATCTGCAGTAAGGGCCAGCAAACCTGTATAATCTACCAGAATCCCTTTACTTTATGATCTCCTTTACCTAATCTGCTACAATCTGAATTGGCTGTGCCCCAAGGCACAGCATGCAGTTCTTTCAAATCAAGCTGTCCTGCGGGGTTAGGGGTTTTTTGTTGGTGTTTTGTTTGGGTTTGGATTTTTTTTGAGAGGAGTTTTAATAGCACCCTGTATTTTAGGCGAATGACTATGATAGGGGACCATCTTCTGGGCAGTTAAACTGCACCATCCAAAAGAGCTAACACGCACCCAAATAGCAATAACAGCAACTGCAGCCAACGGCACCAACCATTCTGGGGAAGCCACTGCATCCCTCTCTTTTCTGTGTCATCATTCAATGCCAGGTTCAGTGCCTTTCTTCTGGTATCTCATCAGATATACTTATTAGTCTGACATACTAACCTTCTCACATGTTTCCTGAGTTTCAATGCAGTTCTTCATTTGTCAAATACTCTCAAAAGAAATGACATCCAGTGTCACAACTGCTTCAGTAAGAGGGAAGACCCAAGTTCACCACTGTGCGTTAAGATACTGTTTCCTCAGAATATTTTCAGAACTGTAAAATATTCTTTAAGTGTGATAGTAATGTATAATTCAAAACCTCAGTTCCATACAGGAAAACATTTTATTCATAAGGACATTGACGGATAAGTAGACTGGATGGTGGGCTATTATGTTTTCGGTTTAAACTAGCTATCGCAAGATTTTAATCTGCTAATGAAACAATCATATGATACAGATCATAATTCCACACGGCAAGCCCACATATGCCAATCAGAACATTACACGAATGTTTCAAATGGTCAACCAAGATTATGTCTCTTACACCCAAACTACCAGAGTCAACAACAAGGAGGAGTCCTTAAGAATGAAAAGGCTTTCCTGGAGCAGGTATGGCCCCGTAGGCATACTTACAGTCACAATGAACACCGAATGCCTCGTTAACGACAAATTAACTCCAGAAGCTGAAGCAATACCGGTTTGTCTGTAACACCACCCTCTCGGCTCAGAAGGCAAGTTGATAAACCCTATACCCAGCTGCAGTGCTACGACGATACAGCTACCCTGCCTTCAGGAACTTGGGTATACATAGCAGCGCTTGCTCCATATTACTTCAGGTGAAGTCTGCCACACAGCGTTGAGTAGGGCGGCATGGCCTACACTGCAGAGTAACCATTTCTGCTAAATTGGTCACTCATTTCATTCTGCTACTACTCCCTAATTAAAAGTGTCCCTAAGAAAAATTAAAAAAACCCAACAAACAACCCCGAGATATCTGAGAGAGCAGAGAGTGCTGTATACAAAAAATAAACGCTTACTAAGAGAGGATATCTTTCCCCTCATACTCCTCCATCCCATTACAGACCAAAGAATACTGTGCTGGCTTTAAACATACAGGCATATAAGTGGTCTACCTCCACAAGAGCCAAGCAAGGAACAAAATAACTTGCCCTACTTCTCAATTTTACACTTCTTTCTGTAGCAAAGGAGAATGCTTACACACTGAACTTGAAATGTTTATAAGACATAGAAGACTCAGGAATTGCCAAGTCAACATGGAAGGCCACAATAACAAAACCTACATGACTAAGTGTGGTTGAAATCAAACAATAATATCGTATCCTCTACTGCATTAGTCCTTTCATGCAGTGGTGCTTGGCACCAAGCTCAAGATCCAGGGCCACCCGACTAACCAAGGGATTTAAAGGCTTTGTCGTGGAGATGCTCCTGTGCACCAACGCTGGAACTGCAGTGACCTCTACTTTAGTCCTCTGAGGTTAAGGGGAGCAAAAGCCCAAGAACACACCGAGCCCAGCTCAGAAAAGAAATGAGAGATGCTTGGAGAAGATCTACTCAAGGCATCCGGATCTGCAGAATAAAAGGCGCAACTTCAGCCATATTATGCGTGAAAACAGAGAAGCTCAGGTTGTGATTGGGGAAAGAGGAAGTGGAGAAAGGCGAAGTCTGCAGAGCTGGGAGAGATCTTACAGCCAGCGATGCCATCGCAGTGCCAGTCCGTAAGAGAGGAGGAGGGCTCGCTGAGCCGCGGATGGGAGCCCAAGGCTGCTACTGCAGCACCAACGCGGCTGAGGAAGCGGCAGCCTGCCCCTTGCCGAAGTCCAGGCACCTCTAGAGGCCCCTGGAAGGCAATGCATGAGGCAAGCCGGGGAACGGTGGGCGCAGGGCCGAACGCCGCAGCGAGCACCAAGTAACGCGGGGGGCGACGCTGGAAGCGGCGGGCGAGGGGACGCTTTTCCCCAGCCTCCCCCCGCCGCCCGGGGCGAGGCGGAAGAGCGATCGCCGGCAGGCGACACACCGCCAAGGTGACGGCGAACAAAAGCCCCCACCTTCCTCCCCTCCTCCACCTCCCCGGCCCGGACCGGCCCCGCCGCCCCCGCGCCACACCGGGCGAGGAGCTGGGCCGGGAGCCAGCAGCCGGGCCCGGCCGTGCCGAGGCGGGGCGGGCGGCGAAGGGCAAAGCCGGGCCCCGGGGCGCTGCCCGCCCGACGCTTGCCGTTTCCCTCAGCCCCGCGCGCGCGCCGCGACCGTTAAACGGCCACCCCCCCCGCACCCCCCCCGCACCGCGGCGGGGCCTACCCCCCGATCCCCCATCGCCCACCTAGAGAAAAAGTCTCGGTGCGCGGGGCCGGAGCGCGTCCGCCCCAGGACCTGCTCGGTGTCGGGCGCGGCGAGCCTGTCCCTCGGCGTCTCCCGCAGCGGGGGCAGGACGGGGCGAGCGGGGCGCGGCGGCGGCGGCGGCAGCGGCAGCAGCAGCAGCAGCAGCAGCGATGTCACGGCCGGGCGGGGGAGGGGCAGCCGGGGCTCCCGTGCGCGCGTGCCTGTGCGTGCGTGCCTGCGCGCCTGCGCGTGGGGAGGGCGCGGGCGGGGCCACGAGGGGCGGGGCGGGGAGGCGAGGGGGCCCGAGAGCGCGCCTGCGCTGGGCCCGCGCGGGGCGGGGCGGGGCGGGGCGGGGCGGGGCGGGGCGGGGCGGGGCGGAGCTCAGCTCCCTTGGGGCGCTCTCCGCCAATCCCCGCCGCCCTCCTGCTGTGACATCTGCCGGCGCGCGCGTTTTCCGCCTGGCGGCTGCGGAGAACGGCCCTTACCGGGCCCCGGGCGGGCGGCGGGGGCCCCTCGGGGCGGGGCGGGGGGCAGCTGGTAGGCTGTTGCGCCTTTCGCGGCCCCGCCGGTCACACGGGAAGCGCGGAACCACCGCGTTTGTTGCTTAGCTAACTCTGTTCTGCCTTCGGTACCGTAAAAGGCGGGTGTGGGAGTGTGGCGCGTTCTCACGGTACCGACCACCGTGGCGCAGCTAGTGCACGGGCTCGCTGGGGGCGAGTTGCCCCGGTCCCTCCCGGGGCGTTTCCCTCCTTCTGCCAACCCAGCTCAGCTGTTTCTGAACGGGAGCAACGTCTTGCTTCTAACGGAGGTCTCCAGCAACCTAAGAAGTGAGGGGTGTCATCAGCGTCGGTTTAAAGTGGGTATCTCCGTGCAGAGATTTCCCCCATTCGTAACTCAAGTTCAGAGCTCCACACTGAAATGGAAATTTTTTGAGCTATGCTGAGATCTAAAATAACAATTGTGGGTCAAATATCAAATAATTACTTCCCAATGTGACAAAAACTGGGCCTTGAAGCACATTATGCTTCCAAACTCCTTGTCTGAGAGGGCTCTGAATTGTTCCACTGACTTGTAAAAAGTTGAGGTGTGAATGCCTTTAGCAGTTGAGGCATATCAAATGTTTGTCTAAAGCAAATCTTTGTCCCTGAGTCTGTATATGTAAGGATGAAAAACTTTGAAATAAAGATCTCTGTTTTGTGGGAGAATGTGGTTTTGTTCTTTTTTTTTTTTTTCTTGGTGAGTGTCAGAATCTCCCTATGCCTAGCTTGAGCATTTCAGATGAGTTCTGGCATGTGTGCTGCTGGCCTAGAAAGGTAAGCACCTTGAACTGTCCCCATGAGGAAGGGGGGATCCTTTCTTAACCTTTATGCTATCCAAAGCCTTTTTACTCAAGGATTTGTTTTATTTTGTTTTTTTTCTTAAAGAAAAAACCTGTTTCTCCCTGGGCACTGAAGTGTAAGAGAGCATCCCAAGAATTCACAGACCAGGACAGTTGCAAGTAAACTGGCTCTGGCTCCACTTTGTTGAGCCAGTTGGCTGCTGGGAAGAGGGCACAGTGACATCAGGGATGCCAACCCCTTCCAGCTCAGCCTCTCGCCCCAGGGGCAACCTGCTCTGATGCCTTGGGGGAAGGACAGAGTGAAGCCAGTGTCAGCTGTGTGCTGTGACGGCAGGCTGGCTGTGTCCTGCTGCAGACGTGGCCATGTTTGCTGTCAAGCACCTGGTATTTGGCGCATAAACCTCCCTGAAGGTTTCCTTGCTGCCCAGCAAGGTAGAAATCCTCTGCTTCCTGTGCTAGTTGGAGTCTGCGCAGGGAAAAAATGGGGTCGGTGGAAAAGGAGAACTGTGGCCAGCCATGAGGTTTTGGGTAGGTTCCTGGTGGCACAGCAGAGAGAGTGCTTGGCAAGTTGAGGTTTGGAGGAAGTTTGGTTTTTCTTGCTCATTGTAGAAGATGATGCTGGGAAAAAGGCAGTTGCTTAGAAAAGTGGTTTTCCTCAAAGAGGGACAATGCAGGGCAGATGAGAGATGAATTGCAGGTGTGTGTCTGTGAAGGATTACAGAAATGAGATGGGATTGCTCTGCATCTGCTTAATAGGTTGAGGGGTTTGCCACATCCAAAAGCTATTAGTTTTAGGATATGGGAAGAGTAAATGTTTAGTTTCAATTACATATTTTAATTTAAAATGTTGGTTTCATTCTTTAGTTGATGGGGAAAATAAAATTCCCAAAGCTCTTAAATTGTGATGTGAGAGGGGTTTTCTCCCTGGAATGAAATGAACCAGTTTTAGTCCCAAGTAAGAGGATGGCTTCTTTTCTGTGTTAATTTGCGATTGTTGCTATAAAATATGCTGTAATGTAATATACAAAACCCCTAACATACTACTAAACTAAAAATCCTGTGGGAAACGGTCAGGAGGGCTGCATCAGGCTGGGAGCTGAGGTGCAGATGCACTGCCTGGAGCGCTGGCAGCACTGATTCTTGGCCGCTGCTCCTCAGCAGCATTACAGAAGGGGCTGCGGTAGCACCCGGTGAGGGGAAATTCAGCATCCAAAAGAAATTTAACTGCTTAGTGCTCTTCTCAGACTGAACCATCTCTGGTATCTGGCTAACCCTCTGTTTCTCACTAAGTTTATTCTGTTCCAAAAATGTAATACAGTAATTTTTTCCTTCTAGTTCAGAGTTGGTATCACAATTTTCTTTTTCATTATGATCAAACACAATTTCTGAATTCCAAGCCTTAGGGTTTGTCTTGGGGTTGTTCTGGACATGCAGATGCCCTGTGATGCCGGGGGGGAACTGGGTTACTGGAGTGTGTCGGGTTTAGATCTTAGGCAGGTTAATGCCCCCAGCCTCTGTGGATCTGTTGTTCGTTCTGAGCAAATACATAGCAAAACCTCCTGCTGATGTGGTATTCACAGCTCTTCCCTACTTTATTATTTTTTCCTAGTGAAAAATGCAGGCAGGAAGGGGAGTAGCAAAGAGCACTATCAGCTGGGATGAACCTGGGTGCGAAGGCTGAGCTTCCTCGCGTTCCACCGTGTTTAAAAAGCTCAACGCGCTTGCTCGGTCATGAGGGGAAGGAGGGTGTTGGGGCTCCGTTAACTGTGGGTGGGACGAAGTGCCGCAGTCCACGGGCGGGCAGGACGGGGGAAGCGTGTGCGCCGCTGCTGCGGAGGGACGCGGGGCCACCGGAGACACGGCCCGCGGCAGGCGAGGGGCTCAGCCGTGGCGGCTAGGGCGCGCGGCCCGCAGGCCCCGCCCACCACTGGCCACCCGCGTGGGCGCGGCCCCGGAGGGGGCGGAGCTCCCGCCCGGCCCCGCCCCCGGTCAGGCGGCGGCCACGTCGGCGCCACGTCGCGGCGCAGGCGCGGCGGCCGCTTCCGTCGCGGGGGCGGCGGCGGGTCCGGGAGCGGCGGCAGCAGGGGCTGGGGACGAGGCCGAGCTCTGCTGGCCGCGCCGCCATGAACTTCTTGCGGGGCGTCATGGGCGGCCCCAGCGCCGGGCCGCAGCCCTCCGGCGCCGAGACGGTGAGCGGGGAGGGGCGGCTGCTCGGCGGGGCCTAGCCGCTGCCGGCGGGAGCGGGGCTGCGCCGGGAGCCGGTGGCCGCGGGCCTGTGCCGGCGGCTTGCTTTCGGCTAGGCCGCGGCCCAGGGAGCGATTGCGGCTGCCGGTGTGGAGCCGCCGCCGGCCGGGACAGCGCCGTGCCGAGCGGGTCCGTCAGCCTCCCTCGGCGTCCTGCCCCGTTCCCGAGCGTGCCGGGGTTGTACTGACGGGCTCGGGTTTGTGCCGGTGGTGCCGCCTTCTGCTCGGAGAAGTGACGTTATCGCTTGAACGTGGGGAACTCACGGCTCGCCCGGGCATTTCCCGAGGTCGGGCTGTGTGAGGTGGAGCGCTTTGGAATCTGTTAGGCAGCCGTGGCAGCCTCGCTCTTACCACGCGCATCTTCTCCGTTTCCAGATTCAGAAGCTCTGTGACCGCGTAGCTTCTTCCACTTTATTGGATGACCGGAGGGATGCTGTACGTGCTCTTAAGTCGTTATCTAAGGTAAGTACCAACTTCCTGAAGAGCTGTGTGAGTTTTTAATAGTTTTGTGATATATTGCTTAAAAAGCTTTGTTTGGACTTTGAACTAGACCATTAACTATTCAATTTTTCCCAAATAGAAATACCGATTGGAGGTAGGCATCCAGGCTATGGAACATCTCATCCACGTTCTTCAGACAGACCGGTAAGCGTGTGGCTGGCTTCTGGCAGCCACCTCCAGCTTGCCAACCTGACCCTTCTCTGCTGCTGAAACCAGCAAATACAGGCTTGGCTCCGTGTGCCTGCAAAGCTAGGAGCGGAGCTGGGTTTCTAACAACTGCTGCCACGGTGGCTTTTAATGATGACAAACTTAGAGCATATCCAGAGGTGAGAAGAACAGAATTCCAGGAACTTGGATGAGAGGGACAGAAAGGCCAGTTCTACAGTAAAGGTGGCACCAAAGTGCATCTTAATGCTTCTCAGTGGTCAGTTTCCACCGCTGGGGAAAGCTAAATCTAAATTGACAATGTTAATTAAATACAGTATTGGAAAGAACCCAAATCAACCTGTTATTGGGCAAAAGGTGAACTAGACAGAAAGAAGAGAAAATTAAGTCAGCAAATGTGTATCTTCTCAGATGTGTGTCATCAGATAAATTAGTAGAATAATTCTGTCACGGGGAGTAATGCAGACATTTATATTGAAGGGTTCCAGTAAACAGGAGAGCTGGACTCCATGGCTGCTGTTAAGACAGATGATGAGTCTAAATACTTTATGTGGACTAGAATGTAATATGCAATTCAGCATGTAAAGTATCTTTGCTATCCCTCTCTTTCTGCCATTTATCGCATTGCTGTACTTGATTGTACCCACATGTTGTAATTTGGAACCTGTTTGCAGTCTTTCAGTCTGGATTTGAACATAAAGCTGGTAAACATAAAGGTTCATAAAGGCATATGTGGACTGCTTGCATGTGTGTACATGGGAAGCATCTTCTAATGTTAAGACAGAGGAGAACTAGGAAAAGCAGCAGTTCAGGGTCCAGAACGAGGTGTTATTTCAATTCTGTTGACTGGGTAGTTAAAAACGAATGTCTGGCCTACATGCAACTTGTGTGATGCAAACAGTGAGAGAAAAGGTTATAGATGTAACTGTCACTGACACGAAGGGGAAAGCCCTTCAAAAAATTAGGTCAAGGAGCCTGCTTTCATCCACTTACCTGCTCTTGAGGCCAGATTTGAACTTTGAGACGGGAGGCGGGGCTCTACTGATCTTCTTTCCTTTGAGATGCTGACCTGAACCCTTCAGAGCAGGAACTTGAGAGCTTTCCCTTGAGTGCTTTTTGGACTTCAGTTGTCCCTTTGGAATTTGTGTGTGCTGGAGCTCTGTGCAGATGTCTTGTGTGACTTGGGCTGCAGTTCAAAAAACAATAAATATATCTTTGTGGGTTTTGGGTTTTCAACTGAAAAAATGCTCTCTTCCACAAAATGTTGATAATCTGATTTCCTATTGCATGTTTTGTGGTAGAGCAGCTCATCAGCTGGCCTACATGTTGTATGTATGCTGTGGCTCATTTGAGAGAGGTTGAGTTGTAGCCCCTGTGTCTGATAAGTTCACGTGTGTGGGTGTCAGTGACTGCAGAGGTGAGGCTCTGGGGACTCAATACAAGGAATACAAATCAAAGTCAGCTCATCTGAGTAACGGGTTGAATAAATGAGTTGCAGGCTCAGCTGTCCCCGATGCCCGGTGTGACTGGCATATTGAACTTGAGAGGATGGCGGCCTGACAGAGGAGAGCGCTGTCATCGCTGTTTCAGTGCGGGCCCGTAGGTGTGATCTTTGGGCCTTTGCAGTGTCCACCTCAGGTGCCCTGAAGCTTTCTGCAGAAGTGGAAAATGCTCATTCCCTTCTCTATTTTTTTGCATTGCAGCTGCTTAAGATTATTTTTAAGAAGCAGCAATGCAACTTCAGAGAAAACAGAAGTCAAATGATTGACTCAAGTTGTCTTCTCACATGTTACTGTAGTCATGTGAGTGACTTGTGTGTGCTGGCCCTGTACATTTACACTGTTGCTGTGAAGTTCAAGCTTACAGAAGGTCTAATTTGATTAGAAAGATGAAAGGACCAGGAAAACAGTATGCTGAAGTCAAAATAGTTAGTGACTTCTGTTTTCCTCTGCAGTTTAGCTTTAGGGAAGTGTGTGCTTTTTCAGTGATTATTAGGTTGGCCTGAAGATGGGTGACTGAGCTCCTGAGGTGAAACTTTTTGGCCATGAAGCTGCTGATGGTTGTTATTTTATTGACTGGAGATGTTACACACCTATCTGCCTGTTGTCTGGGATGTGCACCTGTAGTTGCTGTGTTTTTGTGTGCATCAGAATGTGAACATAATCCACGGGATTCCCCTCTTAGGTCCCACTTGAGTAGAAGCAGGGCTTGTTTGGAGTATATCAGATGAGGCTTAATCTGCTCTCCAGCCTTTTTTTTGCAGGGGTGGGGTGTTTGGGTGGAAAGAATTACGGGGGAGGAGCCAGCAGCAGGCATGGGTCTCTTGAATTCTCAGCGTGTGAGTGGCATGGATAGCTGGTGTAGAGAGACCTGTAATGTGAGAACAGTAACAAGTGCAAACACACTTGTCTATTATGTCTTTACAAAAATTAATGGAATAGTTCAAGATGCACAACTGTTTGATCTTCAGCAGCATTTGTCTTGCTGGAATATGTAATAGCAATATGAAAAATTGAAGCAACTTTCCTGCTAAGAGATTATTATTTCCCAATGCAAATAAGCTCATTGTGAAATCAGATTCAATCGAAAAGTCATCTGGTTTTAAGACCTTCTCAGCCAAGTATGATAGCACAGCTCTTTTCTGAGAATTGTGTTAGTAATTATTCATGCAACCTTTGAGTAAAAAACTAGCTGTCTTTCATCTCCGATGTATCTCCTGATTTTGGTGAATCAACTGTTCCTTCCCTTGGGATTTGAAGGGATAAGCACAAGTATGGTATCAGCTCTGTAGTAGTAGTTCTTTCCTTCCTTCCATTTGCACTCTTATTGCTGTGCTAATCATTTACTTCCCTTGCAGTGTATAGCGCCTTTCTTTATCTCTTTGGTCTTTATCTCTTTATAAGGCATGCTGATATTTTCTTGACTCCGAAGTTGTTAGTACGAGGTGAGAGGCATTTTATAGCTTCATCTCCTCACTTTAGTAGGGAAAAGGCCTGGTTTGCATGGCTGTGCTGAAATTGTGAGTGCTTCTTGTGTCTTGTTCTCATTTCTGTCCTCAGATCTTACACTGTTGCTTCAACTTAGCTAGAGCTTTTATCCTGGAACAGAAATACACCACTTCTGTCTCTTAAATGAACATGTCATTTCACTTGTTATATGGTTTACTTGTAGAGTGCCTTAAGCTTCATCTCCTGCCTGATTGCTTAAAACTTGTCCTGTAGAAAACTGACTTCTTTCACTATTTTTTTCAGCTATGCACATCAGCTGTCTTGGAGCCAGGTAACACTCCTGAGGCAGCCTTTAAATGTTCCAGACTCTTATACACACCAGTGTTCTTAGGCCAGATGTTTATTTTGTAATATGAAGTACGAAGTGGGATCTACTAGAGGAGTTATCCTGACTTGCTGTCTAGATGTTGCCACATCCCACCAGGGATTATTTTGAAAAAAATTTGGCATTGACTGTAGAACAGACCAGTACCACTAACTGTTGGTGTGAGAGAAGGCACCAGAGCGAGAAGTCAACTTGATCTTTAACTGCTTTGGTTCTACTTACATAACAAGGTTTTTAAATTCCAGCGAGATAATTCTCATAGTTTGAAACATAATATGAACCTAAGAGAAAGTCACAAACCTGAGTTATTTATGTGCTATTGGTTCCAAATTTTCCAATTGTAATATGCTTTTCATTAAAATTTCTGTAAGAGGTAATATAAACGTCATTACCCCTTTGATAGCTTTTCCATTACTTGAGTTTTAGGGGTAACAAAAAGCCCTCGTTTCCAGGTGTGCTGTGCTTGATGACATGATAGAAACACTCTGCCTTTCCATGCTTTTTTTGACAGTATAGAAGATGCTTGTCTGTTCTGACAGTGAAAGGCTGTAGTTTTAGAACAGGTACAAACATTTTTGAGGCACCCTACCTGGGCAGGGCAATACAAGGGTGCCTTCACTTCCATATGATACTTCTTTGCTATTGTTTGTGAACTCATGGAGTGCTGCACTGACATCTTGGTCGTGTGCCACATGAAAGCACAACTAGCAGAGGGCAGGTGCCTGAGGTGGCTTATGCTGCCTTATTGCACTGCATAAAGGCTGCATCTTTTATGGATGCATGAGAGACTGGAAGTCTATTTCTTGACTGATACTCACTACAGAGCAAAAGCTGCACAGCTTCAGTCTGAACAGAATAATCAATAAGATGTTGTATGTGGTGAACAGCAGATGGTAGCAAGGCAGTGAACAGCAAAGATAGTATGCTGTGCTCCTTGTTTTGTGATGGGTTCCTCTTTCACAAGAGAAACAAGGCCTGCTTTTACCACATCTACATAAAATTTGCTTATTCTTTTGTAGCTGCTGTGAGGGAAAGGCAAAGCAAGGCTGCAGCTTGAGTTTTTTTAAGTTTCCAGGAAATAATTTCTATGTGTCTTTTCAGATGTGGAATTGTTTCAGTTACATTAAAAGGAAACCACAGGCTTTGTAGTCCTGTGTTGAAGAACTAAAATTACAATAAAGGGAAAACATAAGCAGGCTGGAAATCTGAGTATACCTGCTGGATGAGATGGTTTACATGGACTAAAAGCTTCTTTTACTTGCTTTGACTAACAGTTTGGCAGAGGAAGAGTTTTTTCCCCCCCCCCCCTTTTGTTTCCATTACAGCCCAGCTTAAAAGCAGGTGGTATGAGTTGAGTGAGGAAAAACTGAGGATAAAAGCATGTGTCCAGGGAGGATGTCAGCATGACAAGGACTCAATTCAAAACCTAAGGTGCAAGAACAAACTACACTGACATCTGATTGTTTCTACCTTTTGATTTAGTGTGAGAGTTGTAGAAAGGGTGGTGAGGTGTCCCTTTGACAGCTCGCTAAAGCTGTTGCTGTAGTGATACAAGAAATGTAGGTACGCGTTGTTCTGTTCTGTCTTCTCAAAGCTGGTGGATCACCCTGAAACATCTCTAGTTTTCTTGGTTGCAACAACTGCTGTAGGTCTCATCTTTAATTAGTGGTCTAGCAGAGATAGTTGGCCTCAATTAAGCTTTGGCTTTTAAGATTGCTGGTTATGTTGTTTTTAGGCCTCTGCTCTGAACTGGCCCAATAGCTTCTTAAAAAGCAAATTTATCTTTGGTGTGGAGGCCTTATTTTGTATGCCTTAGACGTCAGTGAAAGCAAATACTGAAAAGCTTGAATGAGAGTTCTTATTTTGCCAGCATGCTCTTCTGATGCTGGGGCAAGACATGAAAACAACTGTGAGGTATGTCTCCCTGCACTCTGAAGTGCCTTCCTTTGTGATGTTAGGTTTTCTTTTCCTTTGTTTTTTGACCAGCTGTGCTTTCATACTTTTCTGGTTTATAAGCAACAAAGCAATCAGCAAAAATGGTGAGATTTCCCCCCCCTAAACTCTTGCACTCAGTCTTTGTTGTAGCATAAGGTTTACAGATTGTTTAGGCTTTGTAGTGCAGAAGAAATAGGTCTCTCTTAAAGCAGGGTTTATTAAGAGAAGAGATTTGGGTGGACTAATGTTTTGGGGTTATATTGGCTGCCCGGCAGCTTCCTGGGGATGCTTGGAGTTCAAAATCCCCTAATAACTGGGTGTAGTCCTGGTTGGTGACACAGAGGCTGGCCTTTTCGGGAGAATCCGCAGCTGTCGCCATGGATTTCATGTGGAGAGCAAGCTTTTGGCCCCTGGTTCTTGCTGACAGGGTAGCAGGGAGGGTCTTTCCTGGGACGGTGCTGAAGCTTGTCTGCAGCTTTCTTGAATGACTTTCTGGGAAGGGGTCTGAATCCCTCTGAGAGATTTCTCCCTAGTATACTTGAGTAGCAGGTTGGAAGGAGTGACTCAGGCAATGGAAGTCATGCTTACAGTGAAGCTTCCTGTCTGGTCATCCTGTGTCACCAGACTTTCTGGATATGGCTGCCTGAGGGAATGGAACTGGGAAAAGGAGTTCGACTCCATTCAGGGACTAGGCAGTTCCATGGTTACATGGTATTACAAAAATGTCTGTCAATATCAGTCCTTCGCACTTGAACTAATTCTGCCTGTGCAGAAAAACAATGTTGTAAGAGTAGTTGGAAATAAGTCATTAAAGAAAAGTGGTTCTTTCATTTGCAGTTCAGATTCTGAAATAATTGGCTATGCCTTGGACACTCTCTACAATGTAATATCGAATGACCTAGAAGAGGAGGAGCAAGGTAAGCGCTTGGTAGTAATAGTTCTATTAACTGTGGGGGTGCTTTCCTTGGTGGGTTTTTTCAAATTATAAACTGTAATACTCTGTGATTTACTAATGCTAAGACTTGCTTTGTTATTGTGTAGCTGTTATGACAACGCTAAAAATCTTGTTGTATGCAGCTTGCATTAAAGTAATACTGGATCTTTTGCTTATAAATTTCAAAAACTATGTGCTGTGAACAGCAGCCAGGTTGGAATAGGAAAATTCTTTTTTTTTAGTTTGTAAATAAAGAATCGAGTAATTTTTTGCTATCGGGAAAGGACAGTTCTGGCTGTTACTGTCAAATGGGACATTAAGATCTAATGATTTAAGAAGGATATTGAGAGAAAATCTCAGGTGCTTATGATGAGGTGGCTATATGTAAGTGTGAAAGCCTCCTTTTCCAGCCCTACTGTGGCATTTTAGAAAGAGACTCTGCCTGTCCTTCCCAAGATAGCTACATGTAGAAGTAGTCACTGTACAGCTAGGCTGTGAAACTCCCAGACCCCCCTGCCTTTATTTTCAAAGGCCTGTTTTGATCGGCCATCAAATCTGGTCTCAAAGGCCAGTTAAGTGGTTACAGCTCTTAAAAATAACCCCCTATTTCACAGAAACATCAGTACACTGAAGAAAATGACAGCAGTTACCCAAAGTAGGCTTGAGCAAGAAGAATGTTCCTTAAATACATGAATAGGAGCTGCGAGTGCCCAGACTGAAGAAGAGCCAGATGCTTGTGACAAGTAGAACAGCTGTGTATTATAACCATTTCAGGCTCTTGAAGAGTGCGGAGGGCAGGACAGTCAGAGTTTCCTTGTTTTGAACATCAAGGACGTGTCTAGAGAATGGGGATGGCATCTGGCTGAGGGCCATGCAAATGCTAGCTTGGGAGGAGGCCTCAACCCAAGTGCGATGTCTGTCAGATGCTGAGCCTTTATGCACTTGCTCTCATCACCATCACTGGGGAGAATGGAGACCGGGTACTAGTTACAGTCATGCAGGCAGCTGCCAAGTAGGTGGCTCTGCCAGAAAGATTACTAGCCGTTAAGCTGAAGCAGGGTGTATAGTAGTGCCAACTGCGGGATTCAGTTGACCTTTCTGACATTTTACTTGTGCATTGTTGCAGGTGTTATTTGGAAACCCACTTATGTTTGTATTTGCAAATCAGGTCTTGGCTTGATCACTGTTTAAACTAGTAATTGAAGCCAAAGGGTTGTAGTCTTGCTTTCCAAGACTTTAAGGGGAAGATATCAACAACAAATAAAAAAGCTTGTAGGACATCCATTCTAATGAATGTGAAAATCTATCATGCCAGCTTGCCCCAAAAAATTCAGAGGTCTTTGACAAGCATAAATAGAGTGTGAGCAGAAGATGGCTGAATATCTGTGGGTTCATAACATCCTGGTTTGCCATGGACCTCAAGAGTCTTTCTAGTTCTTCACAGCACTTGTATCTCATTTTTCAGTTTCCATTACATGTAGTGGAGTGCAAATGCTCCTGTGAATGGGCAAAATATGAGGTGATGCTGCCATTTGAGTTGAAGTATCTTGTCTGCAGTATCTACCCCACGATATTTCTTCAAAGGCTCCTTAAGTGATAAATAACCTTATGGAAAGTAGGTGAGGGTTCTCCAATATGAATAAATTTATGCCAGTATGTTGGCATTATGTTGCGTGATCTGTCCTTTCACAGTACCTTCTGCAATGAACTGTCTTGTCTTACGTAGCTGCAAGAGACTTTCAAGCTGAAATCCTTCTGTGATATGATATTCTTAACCATCTCTCAAATTGTTGCTTTGCTTATCTGTCCTCCTTTTCCTTGTTTGTCCAGTTGCCTGATCTTGATGAAAGAGGTTTTGAACAAGATCAGTTTTACAGTGCTGGTGAATCCATGTTCATGGTGGTGGCCTTGATTATGGACTCGACAGAATGTTATTAGCACGCTATTACAAGGAGCAAAGAACTGACAAACTTGAGTTATGTGAGATCACCAGTGTTGTAACAGTATGGGGTTGTTTAGTTCAGCCACTTTCATAAGAACTACTCGAAGGAGTAATTGCTGCTGTAGAAAGCTAGGATGGCTGCTTGTAAAATCTGAGCCTATGCTGCTATTGGTTGTGCTGTTTGGAAAGCTATTCAACTTGTAAACCTTTCTCTTGTTTCTTTTTCTTTTATCTGCATTGACAGATGATTCTGAAGGTAAAAACCTTTACTTGTATAAATATGGCACTTTGTTTTAGGCCTAGTTTGCTACTCACACCTGTAACACTCGCTACTGTTTAAAAAAGACACTGTAAAGACTTGCATTGAAGCTTAGTGAAAGATTTTTGCATTCTGCTTTGTACATTTTCTTTGGAGCTGAAGCATCTTCCCAATTTTATTTCTCATGTGATGAGAAATAATGGGCATGTTGAATGCCAGCAGATCTCTGGAGATTATAATAATAAATTCTTGTTTAGGATGTCATGTGCAGCTTCAGAACTGGTAGGATTTTAATGAGCAAAAGTTTGTGAACAGTGTCTGTTTTCAGGCAGCCCTGAAGTTCGACACAAATGCATGTGCTACACGTAAGCATCCTTCACAGTGTCTCTTTTAAGCAATGCATGTTAAAATACAGTGTTCAATTCTACTGTAAGTTACTACTAACACTTTGTATGTTCTCCTTTTAAAACTGGTTTTATCAAAATGTACTTTGTTTATTTTAAGATTAAATTCTAGTTTGCAGTGCTGCTTGTTAGTGAATCACTAAGAGCTAATCTTGATAGATGGAAGTTGTTCTCTTTGAGCCCTGTGAATGTGTAGATTTAAAGACCGATTATGGGTTGAAGTCTGGTTGCAAGATCTGTAGTGTATCCACATAAGTAGAAGATGCAGTTTCACTTTGCCTTTTTCTTTCTGTCTGGCTCCTCTCTTTTTTTTTTTTTTTTTAAATTTAAATTTAGTGGAAGAAATACTGATAGGAAAAAGCAAGAGTTGAGAGAGAAAAAAAAGAAGACAATTTTAATTTGTCCCTTTTATGGAAGAATTCTAAACGTCCTGAACTAGAGTCAAGCTTTTGGAATAAATAAAAACTACAGCTAACTTGTAAGAGGCCGTGTAAGTTGAGTACACTGCTCAGGTTTTGCCTTGGTACTCAGAACTTGTGCAAGGACAAGAGTTGAGATTAGGAGGAATCCATAGGTCAAACACTTGCTGTTTGTAGGTGAGTTTGGGAAAGAACAAGATGTTCAGTCACGGCTCGTGGAAAATTCAAAATGAAATATTTTGACTTAAGCATCTATTTAAAAAAGTTTAGGTCTATAAGCTTTCCTTGGTTTACAGCAAGCTACAGCGTGTGCAATCCATGTATGACAGTCAGCTGAGTTGCTCTTATTCTACAGTAGCAAGTGCAGCAACTGAACTTTTGTGGAGTTGGCTTACCTGTTTTGGGTTTTTTTTGTTTAATCATGTAAACCAGGAGTGACCCAGACTTGATAAGCCCTTCAGCTTCAGAGAGCTCACTATCGGACTTGTATTCTGCTAGATGCTGCATGCCTGGGCTGGAGTTATTTTAGCACACAGTCTGTCCTCCCTTTTGGCATTTTTTGTTAGTATTTCATCGTTTCTGCAGCTGTAAATTTACAACAGACTGGTGCTGCTTCTCTCTCCCTCTTGTAAGCTACCTACCTATAAGCCTGCTCCAAGGGAGAACTGTAGCTGTACTACGTTAGAGAAATGATCAGCTACTCTCTTTGTTTGGCCTTCCAGACACCAAACCTCCTTCCTGTATTGGAAATCCTTAAAAATGAGATCTTACAAACTGATACCTTGAAGCAAATCACCACCACTAACAGCTTGAATTGGGTTGGTTGAATTTACATTGTTTTCTTGGCACTAAATTTTTATGGTCCTTTCATTTCTCTGTTTTGCCATACCCCTAACAAGGTACAGAGTTTGAAGATTATGTGTGGTCTTTGACCCTTTTTACAGCTGCTCAGTTGTTAATGGTTTGTTAGTGACTCCTTGATAAGGCTGTAAATCCTGTGGTTTAAGCAGGAGAAAAAAATCCTTGTTTTGCCTTTACTTGACCAAATCAAGACCTTAGGATTTGGTCAGAAATTCAGTGGCTTTACCACGTATTTCCTGTGGTTTCATCAGCTAGTGTGGGATGGTGTTGCAGTCCTGAATGTACATCTGCATGATTTCTAGGGCAACCTGATTTCGAAGATGAGCAGCAGTGTCTTTGCTGCGGCTCTTCAGTGAAGCGTTGGGCTGCCTGAACTGCCTAAACTGCAGAATAGAGCCTGGGCAGGTGGCAGCGTGCTCTGTGGGACAGGAGGGGCTTGGCGGTTATGAAGAGAGAAGGCACCAAAGCAGCACGTTGTTTGCGGGATGTGTAGGGAGAGGGAGCTTTGTAGGGGGAAGGGTGCTTGGCTGGAATTGGGTATGAGTGGATGTACCCTGTGTATTGCTCCCCTAGCAGTTAATTTGTGTTCATTGGCTTCCTGTGATGTTGCAGAAGCCTTGTGTAAAGACAACCAAGCAAAACCCAACCTGTTTTTTAAACTTCGTGAGAGACTCATTTCATATGGGGTGGCCACTGGTGTCATGTACAAGTGAATTCCTGCCCCTATTGAGAGGGACTCGATTTGAACTACTGGGGAGCTGTTGAAAAGCTGAGGTCTCAGAAACTGTACTGGACTTGAATGAAATGTCTTCTCTTCCTGTCCAAAATGAAAGTATAATAAAACACTCCCTTTGAATTAGAATTGCTCTTCCTCAGCTTTTCAACTGAAATTCCTTAACTATGCCAACCAGTAGTACCTACATACAACTGTTTTGTGAAATAGCTTTGTAAATTGTCCTTCAGCCTAGAAAACAGCAGTGGTGCAGAGATGCTGTTTGCATGTTTTCTGTTGTTTTGTGGAATGCTTTTGATTTTTTTTTTTGTGCAACAGTGATGCATGAAATAATTGTGTAAGACAGTTCATGTACTACCCCAGCTCCTCACAACTGAAGAGTAAATAACAGAATGGGACTTCATTTCCCTTGTGGAATTAATTCAGATTCCAAAACTGAGAGGTTTTGATGCTCATCTGTGTCAAAGTTACTCTCCTTTCCTGATGTTTAGGTATTTTCTATTGCTAAACCAAAATAAATAAATGAGGTGTTTGAGCCATTTAGCTTTAGATGGTTTATATTCCCCAGCGCCTGCTTCAAGCCTCCTGGTATGAAATGTACTTTGCTTTTGTGCAGTAGTGAATAGTCCTTATAAGGAACTTCTCTACTGGATCAGTTCAACTGCATGCGAATGCAACCACTTTGGGGCTTTCTGCTTCTCCTCTTCTGGGAGGATTCTTTTTTTCTCTCTGAATTCTCTGCTCACTTAAGAGTGTGCTTGGTTATACCTGCAACAGGCAAGTGTGAGGGTGACAACTGTGAAACTGGTTGATTATGATCAATGGAGATAGGATTTTTTTCTTTTAATGCTGAAATGAGTTTGTTTAGTAGATTCTTGGTTCCCTCCTATTTTTAAAACAAAATATCTATTAACAGAATCTATGTTTAGAATAATGTAGGTTTTCTCTTTTGAGCAAAGTTTGTGTCAGTGTTTATTTTGAAAATAATTCAATCAACATTATAGCAGTGACTTTCAACCTTTTTGTCACCCATGGCCCTATTTTAGTAAGAATAAAAAAATCACAACTACCTGAAGTTTTTCCAATCGTGTGCTGTAATACATTGTTTTTTACTATTACAGAAGAAAACTTACCAAAACAAGTTGATGATTTGGGAAGTCAATTTACAGAGATTTTCATTAAACAGCAAGAAAATGTCACACTCTTGTTGACTCTTGTGGAGGTGAGTAACAGTATTATACTTGGAATACTGAGGGATATGTAGTGCTGTACAGGGAGGTTATCTTAATGGTTAAAGCTATGTTTTTACCTTACTGGTGAAGCCTATGTCAAATGTGAGGTATTCTTAGACACAGTGAATGTGGGTTTGGAGGTGAGTCAAGACTATGACCTGGATGAATGCCATTAGTGCAGCTTTTAAGACAGGATAATATTGAAAGGGTTTTAGATATTTGATTAGAAACAGTAAGAATTATTGGTCCACGAACAGCAACTGTTGTCACTCATAGAAGGATAACTTTTCAGATTACCATTAAATGATAATGAGATAGTAATGGCTGTTGAGATGCACTTCAAATAGAAAGAGTGACTGCTTTCCATCAGCATGATGTGTTTAACTCATTTTCCAGTGGTTTTATTCTCAAGGACTGCTTCTTTATTTTCAACTGCTAAAAATTTTATTTCCAAACTAAGAATATGATTGTGCTAGAGAGAGAAAGAAAAACATGAATCTTTTTTCTTTTTTTTTCTTTTCAGTCCATCTTCAGTAAAAAGGTGATGTTGTTCTCTTCCCGTAGGAAACTTAAGTCATGTTTTCAGCAGTATTAAACGTTTGTCAATATATGTGAGGCTTAATCCCTTGAATGCTGAATTTTAGCCTCAGTAGATGGAAATGCAAATCAGGAGCACAGTTTTGTAGGCTATGATTAGTGAGTTAGTGAAATTATTTTTCTGAAACTTCAGTTTGTGGCTGACAGTCCTATAAAACTATTTTGTGAGGTGAAAGGTTGGCTTATAAACATACTCCTGAGATTAATAAATGCAATACATGTTTTAGGAAAATCCAAGATATACTTGATTGATGTATCTGTTACAAGTTAGACTAGGATCTACTCTGCAGCAGGGTGCTGTTGATTTTATTGATCCAAATCTGAGATCTGCCAGTTCAAAACAGCAAGCATCTGTCCTAAAGATAGGTGAAACCTGTACGTGGAGCTGCATGGCTGTTGGCACTAGCTTGGCGTGCAGTTGCACACACAAGTGTCATTTGATAAAAATGTATATAGCATTGTGCAGAACTGGAAGCTTGCAGTGAGTTTTTTTAAGTCGTGTTCTTTTTTCTCTGCTGATGCCATAGTTCAGCATCCTCTTTGCTAGCAATATCAAGCCATTCAGAGTTTGTCCTGTACAAGAGTCAGTTTTAGAAAAAGCTTTATAAACCATCTAGCCTGTTTGATGAGGCAGTTAGAAAATTGATTAGCTACGACCTCTGTCTTGCAAGAGTGGAGAAGTTTACCTTGACCAGTAGCTGAGGTAGGTAGGGTACTGAGGAGAGGATGACATGCACTCAGTTTTCACTTGTAACCAGAAACAGGGTTAAAATAAGACTGCTTGTCCAAATAAATGATCAGCTGGCTTACTTGCAGGTGATGCTTTAAAACCAGCGGGGTTGGAAGTACAGAAAGCTCTGTGAGGTGACTCAGTTGAGATGTGGGTCCAGACACCAGCTGTTGAATGAGTTTGAGCTGACTCGGGGAGCCCAAAGGTTTGTTGTGCTTGGTCAAGTCTGTCCATGGACTCAGTTCTTGAGTTTTTTTTTCTTGCTGACAAGACCCACTTTAAACAGAGAAGCTGCTGTTACTGTTTGGGAATAGGAAGAAGATATAAAAAGGCTTGCTGTTCTTTCCCTCTTGGATTTATGAGTAATGTGGGAGGATTGGACTGACTGGTGTTTAGAAAGAAGAAATACCTAGGAAACCTACCCCCAGAGGAGAGGGAGGAAAGGAAATGGCTGGGAGTCCATGTTGCTGATGGTAGACTAGAAAGAACCACAGAACAGGATAGTGTTTTGACTTGCTGGCTGTGTGCTGTAATAGGATGGATGAAAAAAGTGACAGATTAAATTCTTTGGTGTCTATTCATAACTGACATCTAGAAGAGAAAGGTTAATACTGAGGAATTTATTAATGTACTTTTTCTCCATCTTTGCAGGAATTCGATTTCCATGTTCGCTGGCCTGGAGTGAAACTACTTACATCCCTCTTAAAGCAGCAAGGAACTCAAGTGCAGCAGATAATTCTTGTCAGCCCTATGGGTAAGCAGCCAAGTTTATTGCTGATAAACTTGAAGCTGGAAGCTTAGCAAACATCATAGCAGAGGGCTAGAGGAGTGCTGATCAAGGTGTTTTAAAGACCTCTAGCATGAAAAAGCTGCACCTTTTTTACACTCTTCTTTTTTAATGCATTTCCTACAGGTGTTTCCAGACTCATGGATTTATTAGCAGACTCTAGGGAGGTTATACGAAATGATGTAAGTACAGAACAAAGGCAGTTTATCCTCTGAATAAATAGTAGCTGTCAATTGAATTGCTTAGTACTTGTGCAGAATTTGGATTAAGTTAAACCAATGCACGTGATGAAATCATTGTGGATGCTAATTGGGAATATTTCATTCCTCAGTTGAGCTGGGTGGCTTTTGGATGTCTTACCACAATTCACATACACAGTAACAGTTTGCTTTTGTTATTTAATGCAAACATTGACCCTTGTGTAGGGTTTTCCTAGTATGTTAGCTGATCTTCCTCTTGGCCTTTTGTCAGGTTCGCTTCAGTTCTTCCTCGTTACTCATCAGATGTCAGAATGGTCTAATTACTGCAGAAGAGATGATGTGCTTTACAAGTTCCCTCTTTCTTTTGAATAGCCACGTCGCATCCTTTTTAACAGTACTGTGCTTCTATGTTGAAGTGCAGTGAGGCGTGAAGGAGCTATCGTGTGGTGTCCATGGTGGGTTCTGTTAGATGTGCCGAATTGCAGGGCATGCAGTTCTGTCCTGTGATTCTGGCTGAGGATTATGTTGCTGATTTAGCATCCTTTTAAGAGCTGTGACTTGTGAAAAGCAAGGTAGTTCTAGTAAAACTAAGTTTTAATTTCTTCTCTCTCCCACCTGTTAAGGGAGTCTTGTTGTTACAGCAATTGACAAAAAGTAATGCAGCCATACAGAAGATTGTTGCCTTTGAAAATGCCTTTGAGAGACTTCTGGATATCATAACAGAAGAAGGAAACAGTGATGGAGGTACAGAAAAGTCTATGACTTAGAGTCTTGTACTTCTGTACAAACTATTAGGTGACAATGTTTACAGGCTGACGTGAGTATGTAAGTGGAGCTAGGTCAGTGGATAGAAGGATCAAAACAAACACCCTGGTTGTAACAAATCAAGCAAAAAGAGATTGAGCAAGTAGGCAGGGTTTCAAGATCTTTGAAAACTAGTCTTGAGATAGTTAAAACATCAGTTAATTTGTCTGCGCATGTGTGCATGAGTGTGTATGTTCCTGTTTGGCTTAGGTCTGTGGATGTCTATAGTTCGAATGGCAGTGTCAGATATGTGTATGCTGCATTTGTCACAGAGTTAAGCATCTGCATTCCTCCTGCAAGAACCTTGAATGCTAGGAGTGGCTGGGGATAACAGCTTGCTGAGTTTCCCCAGCTGCAGTAATAACTTCAGTTTCCTGGTCAGCTCCTTGCTAAATCATTTACCTGTTGTGGGGGGAAAGGATATAAAAATGAGCAAAAATGATGCAGCACTTAAGTGCTCTTTTTACCACCAGTCGTAGTTTGCTACAGGATCTGTTTCAGTAACAAGACAGGTTGCTGCTCCATGACCTTTCTGTGGGTTGCAGGAGCAGTTAATGCTTCTTTCGCGGCTCAATTATTCTAGGTATGTTGGCATGGAAGGATTAAGCAAACCTTTGATTCAAAGCTGCTATTTTTAGGCAGTTAATAATTTTAGGAGACTTGGTATATAAATTCCCAAGTGCTTCCCCCCCACTTGCGTGTCCATTCCTCCTGCCTGCAGCCCTGCTGAGGGCTGCATTGCTAGCGATGGCTCTGTAGCAGGAGTGGGAAGGGGGAATGTGTCAGCGGGTCTCTGTTCTATCACTCCCCAGTCTGGCACTGCCTGTGTGTTTTCGGAAGTGCAAGGAGTAAGTCTTTATCCTTTCTGTCGAGTCTGGATTTGGAGGCATCCCAGCAGTACTAGAAGCGGCGTGCCTTTATTTGTGTTATCTTCTGGACAGAGTTGTCTGAGGGTTTTCTCTTCACAGAGTACGTAGTTGATGAGCATCTGTAGTGCTTTTTCAGTACAGCTAAAATCTGAGGGCAAAAAAAAAAGCTGTTGCAACTCCAGTGAGTTGAGTTTGAATTGGCTCATTGTAAGGGCTATTTCTAAGAATTGTTTCTCCACCAAAATAACCCAGAAAGAAGCTGTGAAATGAGTTGAAGATGTAGCCAGCAATTAAAGAGAATGAATGTGTAAGCCAGTAAGTATTGCTGCATTTGAATCACAATGCAGTTCAAGAGAAACTTCATTTTAGTGCTTAAGTAGACAGTGTAGCCTGACTCTGAAATATGTATGCTTCGAGACACAAAGTGATTGTGAGTCTTTGTTTGAAGTTCTTCCCATTCCTACCCATTAACTCATACAAACTGTATTTGCTTTGGAAATAATGTTTTTGCTTCAGACATGTGGAAGAAAGACAACTATGGTTTCCTTGGAAATATGCTGGATCAACATCGATATATTTAATTTAGAGTGACCTTTGATTATTTTTTCACACGTGAGGTTCACAGTGCTTGATCCAAATCTAATGTTTGTTAAGAATGAAGAGTTCAGAAGTGTGTGCTCTCTTCCATCTGGAACAGCCTTAGTGCATGGAGGAGCTAGTTAGTTTTCTGTGTCATCTTTTGATTGATATTTTGATCTTTTGTTTTTTATCTCACCAGGAATAGTAGTGGAAGACTGCCTCCTCTTATTACAAAACTTGTTGAAGAATAATAATTCAAATCAGAATTTCTTCAAAGAAGGTTCATACATTCAGCGTATGAAGCCTTGGTTTGAAGTTGGAGATGACAACTGCGGGTGGTCTGCACAGAAAGTAACTAATCTTCACCTAATGCTGCAGGTAAAACAATTCATCTAACTCCTAAGCACTGTTGGCAGTGCTTTTTCAGCTCTCTTGCAATGAAGAGTAAGTGTAATGTAACAGTTAACTGCGAAATCCATGTGTTGTCTAGCTCAGAATTGGCTACCAACATTCATGAGACGTACTGCTTTCAGCACAAATACTATTGCCGAATTGTGAATTTGTAACGGCTGGCGTATCGCATAACTTCAGTTTGTGAAACTTAAGATGTAACAGTGATTTGAGTGAAATACATAATCAGGGGTGTTCTGTACAAAGAATCCTCCTGTATGAATCCATGTATGGCTGTGGTGCATTAACAGAGTTCCGGTAGCTGCTTTCACTATGGGTTCATAGTTATTGATTGTTGGACATCTTACCTTCTACTCATCTCTCCAAAAAAACTGAAATAAAGTTTTCCTGTTCTGTGCACTTTGTGTGGAAACTGAACATTAATGATGAAGGTAGTTTCTCACTCTCTGATATGTAGTTCTGACAAATGGTGAGCCAAATAATAGATTAGTTACAGCTTGAGTTCTCATCACTTAGTTGCAATGTTTGCAATGAAGTCAGATATTTGAAGATTTTGGCGGTTTTCACTTGAACTTAAAATCAAATGGCCATATGTAGTGACGAGATGAACGTGCTGTTTAATTGTTGTCTTCTATTTCCATTTTTAGGAGCAATTCTGTTTCATGGCTAAACTTCAAATGGGCAAATTTTGTTTGCATTTCAGAAGGTCTCAGGCTCTCTTCACATAGAAACGTTTCTTTTTTCTAGCTTGTGCGGGTACTTGTGTCTCCCACAAATCCTCCTGGTGCTACCAGCAGTTGTCAGAAGGCAATGTTTCACTGTGGGTTGTTACAGCAGCTCTGCACAATCCTGATGGCAACTGGAGTTCCTGCTGATATCCTGACAGAAGTAAGAGGGAGCAAGTAGATGTAGGGATGGGGGCAACTAAATGGGTGAAAGCAGGAGTCTACAGGGATAACTGGTTGCTGTAGAGACCAACTGCAATTAAAGTACTTGCTAAGAAAGTAGCAAGAAAGGTGCAAGAGATGTCAGCTTCCTGTGTGGGCAACAGAAATGTAAGGTAGCTTTTTACGTTATATTCTGCAACCAGAAAGTATTCAGATTTGTTTTTCTGTTGGATTTCAGCATACCCCAGGGTGGCTGAACTGATTCATGTTTTTCCCTGTTTTAGGGGTGTGGTTTTTTGTTGTTTTTCTCTTTTGAGAGAGTCTTAGAAGTATTCTGACTTGGCAGGTTTCCAATGATGAGGGATTTCTAGCTTCTAGAAAGCCCTGTCAGCAGTGTAGGATGAGGTATTCATTCCTTGATAAAATGATATGCTTAGATTGAGTGTAGACTGGTTCCTTTGGCATGGCGTCCATTCCAGTGCTTTTATCTCTTAAAAGGTTTCACCTTTCAACTTTAAAATGTGCACTTTAACTGGCTGTCATAGCAAAACTGATCTGACATAGAAAATTAAATTGGAGGTAACTAGGTATGACAGAGCTGTCTGAGATTTCTGTCCCTTAACCTTTGCTCAGCATGCTTCACAGCTGTTAGTTGTTTGGATTTAAATTGAAATGGTTTTATTGAATAAATCTCTATGCTGAGACCTGGTATGAGTTGTCAGGGTGATCTTGAATAATTTCGAGTGATCTAGATGGTAATTATGGCTCACATTTAATTAACTGTCCATTTAATTTTTTTCTCTGTCTTTTCTGTAGACTATTAATACTGTATCAGAGGTCATTCGAGGATGCCAGATGAATCAAGACTACTTTGCCTCTGTAAATGCACCTTCTAATCCACCAAGGTAGAGGAAGAAAAGTGTTTAACTGTGTTAGGTAATGATGTATTGGTATGGGCAATGGCAGTCTAATCCAAAGGATTGTTTAAATTCAGAGTTTGGAATTAGGATGCAGAGCAACAGCTTCAAGTTCACGTTGGGTGTATTAGATATAGCATGGAGGTGTCGGGTGTGTTTCCACAGAGATGAGGCCTAGAACTGATTTTATTTGTTGTGTGGTACCTGAAAAGCAAATGGGCAGTAGTTGAGAAAATCCCAGATTGGGACAAGCTGCCAGTGTCAGCCAGAGGACAGTCTGCAAAAGGATTTACAGGCTAGGAAAATAGGCAGGTAATTGATATTTACTCAGACTGGGGAACAGCAGGTGTTGGCTTAATGAGATCTTAATCTCAACATTTGAATATGAGGGTGAGGGTAGAAAAAGAGCATTCTGTATTACAAGTTGCTGGTGGCTTTATGAGGCATCTTCTATGGTATCACTGAAGCTATCAGGGAGTAGCAGGGGACTCAATGGGAAATGAAAGTATTGTGGAGGAACACTAGCTCGCTGCAGTCGTGTATAATGAATCTACTGGTTTGTGTTTTAAATAACTGAAAAACTTTGGAATTAAAATCAAAGGTTTTACAAAAGTGTTTGAAATGTAATAGATGGAGTAGGCAAAAGTCTGTTTGCTTACCTGGAGAACATGCTCCAGATAGTGTATCTGCAGTTGTCTTCATTCACAGCTTTGTCCTAATGGTTTTCCTTGTTTCTTTCCAAACAGGCCTGCAATTGTCGTGCTTCTGATGTCCATGGTAAATGAGAGGCAGCCTTTTGTGCTGCGTTGTGCCGTTCTCTACTGTTTCCAGTGCTTTTTATACAAAAACCAAAAAGGACAAGGAGAAATTGTTTCAACGCTTCTGCCATCTACTATTGACGGTACACAAAGCTAACGTCTCTGCAGTGAATTGTAAACTAGCACAAATGTTTACTGCATCAACTGATGTTTTTTCCAAAATTATTTACCTGCCATTAAGTGTGATCCAAGCAAGATGATTTGGCTTATGACTTCTCTAAAACTTCACTAGTTTCATTTTTTTGGGTTTTAACTGTATGTTGCTGTCTTAAATATTTTGCCGGTTTTGTGGCTTGTTTTAATCTTACTTATACCTCTTGGCCGTTCTGGTAGCGACAGGTAACTCTGTCTCAGCTGGCCAGCTGCTCTGTGGGGGCCTCTTTTCCACGGACTCTCTCTCAAACTGGTGTGCTGCTGTGGCCCTGGCCCACGCGTTACAGGAAAACGCCACTTTGAAAGAACAGCTCCTGAGAGTTCAGCTGGCAACAAGCATCGGCAACCCACCAGTGTCGCTGCTGCAGCAGTGCACCAACATCCTCTCGCAGGTACGGCACCAACTGCCCCCCTGCTTTGGGTTAAAACTCCGGGAATCCAGGAACAATGCTGCTGTTGTGCAGGTGCATCTCAGGAAGACATGAGTGCTAGCTTAATGAGGACAAGGATTTTGCAGATGTTTTTAAGCTTTACTTAAAGCACTCTATGCTTCAGGGGGAAGAGAAAAGCAAGAAATCTTGCTTTTTTATCAGTGATTGCTGCTTGATGTTGTCTGGAGGTAGGCAGAGGGTCCTAAAGCATCTAGACCTTAAACTTGGTTTAAGAGGCAAGGCAAACTGGCAGGATCCCCAGTCACATTTTGTTTCTGAAGTGGTGCCTGGTTAGTATTTAACCTGTAACTGCTAACTTGAAACATCTTGAAAATACCAGGCTCTCATGTATTGATTGTTGTTGGTTTTGCTATTCAAAGCTAAAAGCTTTTTTGAACTTCTTCAACATGTTAACACATGGCTTAGCAAATGAGAAGTGAGTGGACTTCATCTCCTAGCCTGTGCTTCTTTGTGACATTTGCTTCTGTTACGCATGCTTTTTTCCCAAATGGTTGTAATAATAATGAGCTGGTTAACTCTGGCAGCAATTAGACTTCCCTGCAACTGCGAATAATGGCAGAATGCTGGAATTTTGTATTAGTTCATGTGACTTTTAAAACCTGTCTTACCTGAAAATAGACAGTACTCCTTTTTATCTGTTGCCTGGCATTTTTGTCTAAGGTAAGTTACTGAGTCAGTAAAACTGCCTGTGGCTCTTTAGCCTTAAATGACCCAAGGGACTCAAACTTGGGGGGGATGTTTCTGAAATGTGTTCCATTCAAGGTTCTCAAGTAATGTGTATATAACTTGCAGGGTGATAAGATCGACAGACGGGTATGTATGTTTTGGCACAGCTTCGGCATTTTCTTGCCAAAAGCAGGCCTTTTCCTATTGTCTTGGGTTTTGCTGGGGAGGTTTTCTTTAACTGCTTTTTGACGTGTTTCCACTTACAGCTTTGTGTTGCAGTTGGGTTTGGGTTTTTTCCTAGCATAACAAGCTCTTTCTGTGTCTCCAGGGGATTCTCTGGGGGTGCTCCACAAAACTATGGGATAAAGATCTTGGGTAGCACGGGTGCTTTCTTTCCAGTGGGGCGAACTCATTCACTGTCTGTTCACCTAACAGATGCACTTTCTTGTAAGAAAAATTAAAACTGTTAGAAATGCTGTTTTCTTAGACGGGCCTGTAGCAAACAGCTGGTACAATCTGAAGTGGGAACATGCTGCTGATTTTCTGACTGCTAAAAGAAAAACCTTCTGGCCACTTTCTACATTCTTAACAGCAGAAGTTTTAACCTTGGAGCTACTAGTTGTGAATAACAGGGATCTCATTACTAGCAAATGACCCCTGAAGCAAGTTGTTTGACTTTCAGGCTGTGTTACATAAAGCACTGCTAAGCTGGTTATTGGCATCCGAAAAAACAATTTTGAAACATAGCTGCTGTGGAATTGTCTGCTTTATTTACCACATTTATCACAGTTGTCCTGGGAGGTGGGGTTGTGTTGTTACCAGTCCTGAATTGTAGAACACCAGCCATGCAGAGCTGTCATCTATCACAGTAGGCATTATGCTATGTCTAGAAAATAGCCGTGTGGGTTTTTTTTAGATGGTGTTTTGGACTGTGTGGAAATCCTTAGGCAGAACATGTTAATTTGACCTCAGAATAGCATGTGGTGCTTGAGAATAGATGTGGTTTGTGACTGCTTCCAGCAGATGACTCTAAATGCTGGGTCATACAAGCAAAAGTAACTTTGTATTTCTGACAAGATAAGCAACCCTTCTATCAGTGTTGTCTTAAGAAGCACAAGGTGTGCCAGTGTGCTGTAGGGCAAGACTGCTAGTTACAGTGGTTATTTCCAGCATGTGACCTGGCTAGTAGTGTTGGGACCGTAAGAACCTGTATTTATGAATGTGAATAAGTGGAACAGGGTTTCTAGTGTTGCTTTTTTGTTGTTTTTGAAGAAAGCACTTATTTTTGTTCAGTGAGGGGAGAATTGACTTGATCTTTTGACAAATTTTGGCATGACTGATGTCTTTGTGCACATAATGGGTGTCATAGCCATTTTGTCAGTGATTACTTAGTCTGAACTTTTTAACTTCCTTGGACTGATTCTGGTCACTCCAAGTAACTTTTGTCTATCCCAGAAGGGTGAAAGCAGCATTGCATAGGTGGTTACTGGGGGATTAAATGCAGACTGTCAGCAATTAAACTGGTTAAGTGTAGCAAAGTCTGGCATTTGTAGAAATAGGAGTTTGGTGGAGGTGGTTAAGCCAAGTGGCCTGTTCTCTGGTTTGATAGAGGCTTTACCAGTGAGCACAGGGAGGGGCACAGCTCTCCCCCTAGAGTGGAAGGACTGGGGCAAGGGTATTCCAGGAAGTTTTGAAATAGTCTGAGGTTTGAAGAGCAATGAGTGGGGAAAAAGGGCAGTTTTTCTGTTGCGTAATGGTAGTTGCAGGTTGAGAGCACGCTTCAAGTGTGGAGGATGGATGCTCCATGCATCCAGTGGATGCAGAACACTCACTCCATCCTTCAGTGCTGCTGCGTTAGGGTCATGTTTCCTGGAAGGGGTTTCTGGGCAGGTTAAGTCACACAGTTGGCATTGTCATGAGGCTGTTAATGCATCTAATTTGGAAGTAATTTGGGCAGAACTGGTGCTTTTACAGCACTCTCGTGGTGAAGCAGTGTATAGCCAGTGTGATTTCCAGGGTCCGTTTCAACTGAAGTGACCCTGTAGATCTGTGAGATGGCAGTGAGGAAGCAAATCATCTGTCTAGAGGCAAGACGGGCCTGCGTGTTCTGCAGGTTCTTCAGCTAAGCTGCTTGACAAGACAGTACTATGGTAGTTCACTACACTAGTGTCATGTGGCAGTTTTCTGTATGAGCTTGTAAGACCTATGATTTGTCACCTTGTGTCTTAATTCATGCTTCACCTGAAGACTGGAGTGAGAACACAGTTCTTAGCCTTACCTAGTGGATAATAAAAAGTGGTGAGACAGCTCTTTGGGCATCCTGTCTTGCCTTTGTGGGTAAACCTCCTATATGCTAGTGAATATCTCTTAAATGTGTCTTGTCATTAGACTGTCTTTGAAATAAATGACACCTCATGAGCAGAGATCTGGAGGTGTGTTACATGCAAGTCATTCAGCTAATTACCAAGTGCAAGCTGGGTAGGGGAGATGCACAATGGTGATGGGGGAAAAAAGCTAAATGAGCCAGTGCAGGGGAAAGGAGAGGGCAAGAGGAGAAGTTTGCAACTCGCAGTGAGGTCTGGGTCATTGGAAACCAGTTGTGGCCTTCAGCTAGAAGGGTGGCAGCAAGGAAGATAATCTATGTGTTAATGCAGCAGCACGACAGGGTCACAACAAGGCTGCAGACAAACCTATAGCAAAGAGTAAACTGATTGCTAGTAGGGTATGTAGTACTCACTGTGAAATACAACAGGTGGGCGCTGTGGGGTTGGTGGTGGTGGCTGTGTTCTCTGCTCTGGCATCATTCACTTGGGTCTCAGGAAGTAATGATGATAATAATGAAAAAGGGCCAGATGCTTCCTCTCCTATGCGTGCGGCATTAGGGATGGCAACCACAGCCTCGGTATCTGTAATCTGTGTTCTCCTCCTCTAAGGAGGTCATTTCATCTTAGTGGTGATGATGTACTGCAGTCAATCACAGCACCTCAGAAGGAAGTCCTTGAAGGCAGTCTCTTCAGAGCTTGGTATTTTCTTTGAGTTGCTAAGACTCAATTCCTGCCTGTCTTGTGGTCCATGGTGGCAGTGGGGTAGCTGGGAGCCTGCTACAGAAGAACTTTTCACCAGACTGCTGCTCACTGGCTGTTTTGATGGGCAAACTGGCTTATTCAAAGACACTGGGGAGCTTCCCCCACCCCCCTAATGCTTAGCTAAAGTTAAAAACAACACTGTCTTGAGCTCCAAAGCATAGGGATTATCAGAGGAAAGAATGGAAGTTCAGTGTTTCAAGTGCAGATAACTGTCTCAAGCACAGACTTTCTTTGTTATTGATGGATACTTCTCTCTTTTGCCACTGTCTTGATCCCTGTGACCACTTGTTCCAGTGTATTTTCTTGCCCTTTCTGAAGATATTCCAGCAGTTCTGTATGCCTCATCTTGGCTTTAAGACTTGACTTTATCTTCCAGTTACTCTACCCAATTTATTAGGTGCTTGTGTGAAGCTTAGTTTTCCATGCAGGGAATGCTCTTCTTGGTTGCCTTCTGAATGTTGACTATTGGAAGAGATGTATGCCTGTCTTAACGCTGCTGTGCCCACAATATCTGCAGCAAAGACAAGGGGGACAGAAATGAGAAGTCAATTTGCAGGTGAAGACTAATTTTCCCTGGTTAACAAAAACAAATACTGCAGTTAGCATTCCTCTTATGGCTTTATGTGGATATTGTGTGAACCAAAAGTCACTCCAGTATTATCCTTCTTTACTTAGAAGATAATATTAGGAACACATAGCTTTTTTTTTTTTTAGTCAGCAGGGGAAGTCTTAGTGATGCATCTCTTCTTATAGGGAATCCTTACTTGACTTAATTTACACCTTATTCCTTCTTTACAGGGGTTGTGTGTGTGTTCCTTCATGTTACCCTAGTATTAATTATAAATGCAGAACTAATTTGTTACAATTTGTATTGGTGCTAATTTGTACTGAGTCATATTTCACATCTGTGTTGCTTGTTTTGCCCTGAAAACAGTTAAATATGAATGGTTTAATACTTGTTTCATCAAAGCACTAAAGCTGTGTTCAGTATAACTAACTAATACGTATTTTGAAAGACATGACTTGTCATTTTTAAAATGATGAGGTGAAAGCGGGCAAGTTCTGAATGAGTACAGCTTTTTTTTGGTATTTGAGTCCTCCACTGTGGAAGGATAACAATGGGGGGTTTTATTCTTTTCAGGGCAGCAAAGTACAGACAAGGGTTGGATTACTGATGTTGCTTTGCACATGGCTAAGCAACTGCTCGATTGCTGTCACCCACTTCCTTCACAATCCAGCCAATATACCTTTTGTATCCTTGACCTGCTTGCAGAGAACCGCTTACCTTGAAATTACTTGGATTATTCACATTCAGGTTAAATGTTTATCTAGATCAGTTTGCAGGGATACTGCATGACATGACAGAGAATGCACTGGGGCAGGAGATATAACCAGCCTTGTGTTGACAGTGCTCTGCGTACGCTGACCTGTCTGTAAGATGTGCATGTAAAGTATGGTGAAAAGTTACATCGTTCCTGCCAGCAAAAAGTATTTTTTTATTGTGACAAGCCCATTGATATTTTTAGTGTTACTTACGCTTATACCAAAGAGGTAGGAAGAATGTTTCCTATTTCTGTTGAAGCCTATTTCTGTGCTTGCTTTTCAGGAAAAAATGTGATTAAAGTACGTAATGCTAAACTGTCACCTTATCTAAACTAGTTGTTCCAAAACAAACTTTCAAACCTCTTCTGTTAAGCAGACAGTTACTGAGAAAAGACATTTCAGGGAAGCCTAAAATGAAGAACCCAAGTCCTTCAAAATAGGAGTTAGCTTTGTGAGGGTTTCATCAGTTATTTTGCCTGCTTCCTAATCAAGCTTGGGTTTATGAGTGAAAACAATTTTAATTGGGAGTTTATACAGGGAGAAGTATGCTACATGTGTTGTGCTTATGAAATATCTTAAATATCCTTAACATGAGCTCTAGCTCACAGGGCAGATAGCTGAAAACCTTGGAGAAGAGGAGCAGCTTGTCCAAGGCCTGTGTGCACTTTTGCTTGGCATTTCCATCTACTACAATGACAATTCCCTTGAAAATTATAGGAAGTAAGTATGATGTAGAAATAAGAAAACTGTAGGAATGCTTCTGTGAATGGGCAGATGGTGGTTTAAGAAAGAGGCTTTTAACTGAGGCGGTGCAGTTGAGAATATTTGGTTGAATGTTTCCTATATGTGTTCTTTACAGGATGCAAAATAATGCCCCTCCAGCTAGGCAAAGCAGGTAGTGGTTTTGCATAGATTGTCTTAACGTGTGTATTTCTGGGCTGAGAACAGATGCCAGTGGCAGCTGAAAAATTGCTTCTTGAATATGAAGCATCTAGTGCAGTTCAGACTTGAGACAGATAATCCGAGTTGTAACTGCAAAAACCACCTTGAGGGAAGGATGGGTTCATTTCTCTTCAAGTGCTGCACTGTGATAGATTTATCTCTTCCTTTCAGAGAGAAGCTGAAACAGTTGATTGAGAAGAGGATTGGCAGGGAGAACTTCATTGAGAAGCTTGGCTTCATTAGCAAACATGAACTTTATTCCAGAGCTGCTCAGAAACCACAGCCTAGTTTTTCTAGCCCAGACCACATGATGTTTGATCATGAATTTACCAAGCTTGTAAAGGAATTAGAAGGTGAGATGTTATGCTCATTTCTGCAGTTTTTGTGATGAACTGATGACTGAACTACCAAATGTGCTGGATGTAATCCTCCTGAAAAGTAGTGTGATGGTACTAAAACGGAATGTTCTGAAAAACATGTTACAGTAATGGCTCTAAGCAGTCATATATCCAAGCTCACAGTTCAAGTATTTGGTAAAAATACTCTCAGTTCAAGCCCATAATCAGCTTGTACTAACTGGATAACTATATTCTTAGGTGAAATGATTCTTAATACATGCAGTGAGTTATCACACACTGTGGCCAAGAGGTATATTTACCTGTACTCACATAGAGACTAAATTATTGAGCATATATGATGGTAATAGAAGCTGATTCGTGCAAGTACGCAATCTAGTATCTGCTGTTTCTGATTCATTAAGAAAAATGATGAATGCTGAATTTTGTGGCTTGTTAAAAAATAAGGACTTCCTTTAGGGTTTTCTGTCTTTGACAAAAGACAGGTTGTCATCATCCTTACCCTCTAACTAGTGTCCTGTTTATTAATATTGCCCAACTTAAATTGGTCTAGAGAAGGAAAAAACCTTGAAGCAGCAACAGTAAAGATGGTTTTGCCCAGTCACATTTCATCTGTGTGTTGCCCTTGTAGTCTTTAAGTCTTTCACTTATTTGCACAATCACTTGGGCAACAGTTGCAGTGGAGCCATAATGCAAGTAAAACATACCTTTTCTGATAGGAAGGACTTGAACCACCCATTTGCTTTTCTGAAACTGTGTAAAGCAGTAAGTGTGCAAACCTTGCTATAAAAAAAAAATGCTGTTTCCTATTTTCTTAAACCTGTTTGTGACAATTGCTTTTTTTAAAGTGCAGGTTGAGTTTCTAATGCCATGAACTCAGTTAAATTGGGTGAGGCTGCGAGACTGTTTTGAGGACAAAAAAAGATAGGTGAACTGGGCTTTAGTTGACAGAAACTCTTTTTGGCAGGTGTCATAAGTAAAGCTATTTACAAGTCCAGCGAGGAAGATAAAAAGGAGGAGGAGGTCAAGAAGACATTGGAACAGCATGACAACATTGTGACTCACTACAAAAAAGTCATTAGAGAGCAGGTAAGAGGGAGTAACACAGTACATGTGCCTCCAGATGTTGTTTGTTCTGGCTTTCAGAGGCACCTCAGTGCTGTCTGATACCTGATGTTCCAAAACAAGTAACAAGGGATCTAGCAATGCGGAAACACTTCTGAAAACACTTAAGACAAGTTCTGGTTCAACTGAAATGTCAGTGTTAGAACAGTGGTTAAGTATAATTCTTTTTCTGGGGTACATCAGCTCTTCCCCGTGTTTAAGTGTTTCTTTTCAAATGAGTAACTGGAGAACTTGCAGCCCTTTGCAAAGAGATGTAATTCTTAGTTCTGTGCTCTCACCTTTGAAAAGTGACAGATGAAATGTGGCTGAATGAAGAAATGAAGTTTGTCAGTGAACTTTGGGTATACTTGCTGTGGTTGGACTCTTCAAAAAGTTTTTTTCCAAAGGTAGTTCAGTTGTTTTGTTGCCACAGCTTAGACTGAGAAGCAGAGGAGCAGCTAATCAACTGAAATGGCTAATGGGGAACTGAAGTAGGTGTTTTTAGTTCAGGGGTCTGGAATGGACACAATATAGTGGTACATGTGGAATTAAGGGGTGCTTTTGAACTGCTGGTGAGGCTTTATTGAACATGTGATGACTGCAATTACCATGACTTTTTTAAAGACTCTTGAAGGGACCAAATGCATGCAGGCTTCAGTGTGATGGAGAAAAATTACAATCATCAGATAGATTTAATGTATTTTCTTTTTCTTTCTCCTGCTGTCCCTGGTGTGGGGATGCTGGAGGTCTCCTCCAAAAGATTTGGAAGGCATTGGTCTGGTGTGACAGGCTGCTTCTGTCTTTCCCAGGCTTTTTTCCTAGAAATAGCTAGCTAGGTTTGTATGAGGCTTTTCTGCTTATCTGTCACAGGTAGCACTGACAGTGTCACTAACCAGTGCTGTGTAACGGTGGAGTTAAGGTTTTTCTGTCTTTATTTGCACTCCTGACAGTACTGTATTGAAAAGTGTTATTACTCTGTCTTTTTTTTTTCCTCACAGGACCAGGAGCTTGAAGAATTAAAACAACGAATTAACACTTTAACATCTCAAAATGAACAGCTCCAAGGAACAGTTACACAGCAGGTGTCGCAGATCCAACAGCATAAGGACCAATATAATCTCCTTAAAGTACAGCTAGGTAGGCTGCAGAAAGAGTAATAAAGTAATCTTACTAGTGCAAAGATACATTGTGTGATTCATGGTAAGCTACAGAACAGCTCCAGCAGATGACCTGCTATCACTTCAGGCATGCTGTTGTATGTTCTGCAGCGTACGAAGACTTCCCATAGCAATGAAATGTACCTTTTTCAAGTTGATGTTGAGCACTGCAAACAATTTTTTTTTGAGCATCAGATTTGCTTCATTATCTAAAAATATTAGGTTTTTGCTTTAAGTGCTTTTAAACTTGTGAATGAGGTTTAATTTGTTGTTGCTTTGTGCTCAAGTCTTGGGTCTTGAAATAATATTACCGTTTTCTGCAAGATCTGTTTGAACACTTCAGCTAGGACCTATCTGCCACGGAGGCCTGTTCATGGGGAAAACGAGCACTTGAAGAAGACCACCGTAGACCCGACAGTTCACTTAGATGGACCCATAGACATACTAGGATTAGCAGTAGCTTCTGACCTGATCCTGGTATCGCTTTGGTTGCCCATGATGAAAGCAAAGCCCTTCCTGGCTACCCTAGCTACTTCCCTGCAGCTGTGCCTGGTGGGGGGTGAGAGCTGAAGCTTGCTGTAGGAACCTTTGGCTATCAGGGAGCTGCTGGTAGAGGCTTCCTACACTTTTGTTTCTAGTTCAAAGCAGTTGTTGCTGTTCAGACTCAGAACGTGAACAGATGTGCCACTGTGTGTGCTGAAGTTTGGATCTGTGAATGAAAGCATGAATTAGGGAAGAATTGTGGTATGGCAGATGTGCAAGATGGGGTCTGTTACTGTCACTAGAGAGATTGCTAACTGAATGCTTAAATCAGGGCAGTATATTCAAGTTATTCAAAGGTCAGGATGTCTCATAACCAGGATATGACATGATTTCAAAAAGTAATTCTGCCTTCAGGATTATTTATGATTAAAAATACCTAAGGAAACAATTGTTCTTTGTCTATAGAATGATTTGTCTGTGAGCTTACTTTGGATTAACTGAATGACTGAAGCAGCATGGAGATGCAGCCACAAATACATACTTGAAGGAATGGCAAATTAGAGCTCTTCATTCAGCTTTTGATAGAGAATTCTTAAATACTCTGCTTTGGTTCTTGAGTTAGAATGGCTTGCATTGCTCTGCGGGGCAGGAGGAGGACAGGCAATAAATACTTTAATTGTTGTATTTTAAACTAACTTCAAAATGATGCTAGTGTTTGTGACCTTTGTTATAAACTTCATTTTTTAGGAAAGGACACTCAGCATCATAATTCCCACAGTGATACGTTTCAGATGAATGGCATTCAGATGGAAGAAGTGAGCAAATTGAAAGAGGAGTTGGAAGAATGGAAAAACAAGCATGAACTACTGCAAGGGCAGTTAAGAGAAAAGGATTCTCTGATTGAAAAATTGGTAAGTGCTACCTGTCTCAGCAGAACTTGATGCAGCTTCCAGTTCCTGTTTTCAAATGTAATCTGCCTTAAGCTGTGTAAGTCCTCATTATGATGGCAGCCAAGCAATCATAACTGATTGCATGCTGGTAATAGGAAATACAGTGGGAGATGGCTTGAGCAGAGCCTTTTCTGCTTCACACTGTTTCCAAGAGTAATTTGTGCAGCTAACCTGTTGTGCTGTAGAATCAGTGGTTTTTAGCATGTTTTGATTGGGAAAAAAAATGGTAAGCATCTCCTAGGAGCTTAGTGGGGGTAATGCCTAAGACATGGTGGCCTGCTTGTCAAAATGCAGGATGACACATGCTGCTTTTATTTTGTGCATGTCTTCTGCATTTGAATTGGTGAAAGATGCTTTTGCATCCACTTCAAGAGACCATCCAGCTGCTTTCATTTCATGGGAGAGCTTTGACATGTATTTCTTAGCCTGTTTGCACCTTCTCTGCTGGGAACTCTTACCACACAAGCATACAGTTTGCTTAGTGTTCTGACAACATGACTGTATTTAGTCTGTCTAGTTCTATGGCTGATTTTCCTGTCGTTATTACAGAAGACTTCACAACTGGAAATGGGAGCAACAGAGCAGTCTTCGCAGACCAGCAAATCTGGTGGCTTGGAGCTTAGTAATGAACTGCAGAAGGTGAACTTGTGGTACTTCAGCAAAGCTGCGGCAAACAGCGGTAGCTCGGCATGGGAAGGGAGCTTTGTCAGACTTCAGGGAGGAGCACTGACTCCTGAGCATGTTGATGCCTTTAATGGTGTACCTTTATGTGATGATGGTACCTAATCTTGGAGCATCAAGATTATGCATCCAAAAATGAATCAGTTGTTTTTGCTAAGCACATTTGAGCCAGCAGAAGACACTTCAACTGACTCTTCAGACTTGCAAAATCTATCTGTTTATCCATTGCAAAACATATCTTTAAATGTTGTTATTAAAGCTTCCAGGTATTAGATGTACAGCATAGAGTAAGTGTTTAAATAGCTGCAGATTCAGCACCTTAAGTTAGCTGTTACTCAAACAATACTCAGTGTTTCTCTGAGTAGAGAACTAATAATACCTGGATTGATAAGTCATAATGGGTTTCTGCACCAAGAATGGTAATGAGGAGAGGATGCTAATGGGAGTGCTAGTGGTGTGAAATGCCTTCATAAACACAGCTGAAGATCAGACAGGTGCCTTGTTGGGTGTTCCACAGAAGAGAGTTAGTAAGAGCAGGATGGAAAATGCTGCATATTGCTGACTAGTTTTGTCTTCTAGAGAAAAGGTTGCTGTGCTCTCATTGAGAGAGAGAGATGGGCTTTCCTCTCATGTATGCTAGGATGAAGCAGTTAGTCTGGTAGCATTTTAACTGAAGAAAAATTTAATGTGAGTAACTACCTTGCTTTATCAAATTAACTTAAAAGTATGTTTTGTCTTTGTTTCCCGAAGGAATTAGAAATGCTTAGGAGTCAGATTCAACTACAGTCTGCAGAAATCTCTAAGCTTCAGATTGAGAATCAAAGGCTACAAATAATGGTACCACTGAAAAACCTCCTTATTTTCTCTTTGGGGACTAAATCTTGAAGGCTTTGCTTTCCTGCTTATGCTGTCTGTAGCTATTGTCCTAAATCAAGCTTGTTTTAGGAATATCCATCAGCAAGTGATTCCAACAGTGTTTTAAAGGAAGTAACATGTTAACTAGACAAATCCTTTATGAGGAAAGAGGTGACTTCCAGTGAAATTAATGCTCTGTGATGCCACTGGTCCTTCGTATTTTTAAACAAAGGAATACTAACCATTCAGTGTGTTAAGCTTATACCCTGATCAAAGGAAATAGTCTCCTGTGAGACACAAATACATGATATCATGTACATGAGAAGGGATGGTTATTCTTCTGAACAGGTGAGGATACTTATTTGAAAGTTCATGTACAGTTGAATGGCAAATGGTAGGTGCATCTGTCTGTGCAGATCTCCAAATGCTTCAGAGCTGTGTATTGAAAAGGTTAGCCCATAAAGCCTTATAGAATAGCTGAATAAATGTGATTGTGTCCTCAAAACTAGCTAACAGCATTAGAAAGTGAATGTTGAGCTAGAGAACTTAAACAACAAGTCATGTGTAAATGTTAGATGTTTCCACAGCAGAGCTAACAGATAAAGCTGCAGGAGCATGGGCCACACAAACAACTGAAATGATGACAATATGTGATGTTTGGTGCTCAAGCCGAATGAGGGTAGCTCTTGTGTGCCCTGCCTGACAACTCTGCTATAATCAACACAGGGTAGTTAGTCTGTGGTAGCTGGATTCCCCAATTTAAATTCGTGCTTCTGGCTGGTTTGTTCTGACTTGTGCACCAAATACTAATTTTGGTATTGCAAGAAAGAGGACTTATGTGGGGAAAATATCAAGTGTTTAATGTACAGATCATCTGAGAGAGGAAGGCTTTTAAGGCTTCCACTGTCAACAGTCTCAGCTGCTCTGATACAAGATGCCGTTGCACATGTGTTGGCCTTGTGTGTTCATGAGGCAGAGGCAGTGCAAGTGCTCCCTGCTGCCGCCAGCTGTCAGACCAGCTCCTCGCCGTCCTACAGACTGCCTACCTCTCCTAGAGCTTTGCTTAAGCCTGGTAGAACTGGAGAAGCAATTACCTTGAATTCATGCCATGCTGCAGTTTTAGCTGAAAGACAGCTGCCACATTTTAGAAATAATTACTTTGGGTAGGGCTGGCTGAGACTAAACTATTGGTATTTTTAGTCACATACAAAGATTTGGATATTTAGCTGAATAAAAAAAAAATCTTTGGCACTTAAGAAGCATCTGAGTGAAGGCTGGTGGCCTGTAATAGACAGGGTCTGCCTAGAAAAAAACTAACAGTCTCTTTAGAGGGCAACTTCTATGAAATAAGGGTTGTACCTTGTGTTCTGCTTTTTGTGTGCACTTGCATATGTGTTTATTGAGACCCCAGGAAACATCGATCTGTTTCCTGATGCCTTGCAGCACAGGATGTATATAACTGCCACACTGTAAGAAGACAATATGCTTTTAAATTCTACAACTGACTTACTGTATAACATCTTAGCTTGCTTTCTTTGTATGTGAGATAGTCAGTGCTCTGATACCAAATTTCTTGTCCACAGAACACAACTGCAGATCCTGTGTTAGGAGACAGTGGTGCAACAGCAGCAAACAACTCTGAATTGGAGGGACGACTTGAGCAAGAAATAAAAGAATTGAAGGTTGGTAGTGCATGAACACCAAACAAAGTCACTTGTGATGCTCAGCCTTCAGTTAGGACAACTCCTACAATAGGAAAGGCTTTGGGTGGAAGTGGTTTGTTTCCTCAGCATCTTGTTTCAGGCTATGTAGGGGAAGCTGGGTGTGCCTCCTCTTTTGTTTTTCACTTGGGAAATGTAGGCCTTGTCTGTCTTTAAAGAGTTGATAAAGGCAGTTTATGAAATAGCTTTACTCTGATATGGACAGTCCAGTTTGGCTGGAAGCAAGGTAGCCAATGTTAAGACTTCTACCTACCTTACTCCTGGTTGCTAATAAGGGGAGTTTAGGTAAGGAAGTGTGTGGGAGCAAGGCCACAGGGCATTTGGTGGGGTTGGAGCTGTTAAAGGTAGCATATGGAATGTGTTTGTAGGAAACAAGGCTTCAGCTGTTCCAGTGCTTATGGTGTATGTTGGGGTGGGATTTTTCCTGTTGCCAGAGTGAAGTCAAAGCCCTTTCTGAGGAAAAAGAATCACTAAAACAGCACCTGGATTCATCCAGTAGTACGGTTGCTATCTTGCAAGATGAGAAAAGCAAACTTCAGCAAGAAGTTGCAGAATCGAAGAAAGAACAGGATGATCTTCTGGTGCTTTTGGCTGACCAGGATCAGAAACTATCTGCACTGAAGATCAAATTGAAGGATCTTGGTGTACCGGTAAGCAAAACAATGGGTCCAGCAAGTTTTCAGGTCCTAGGCAGGTCTGAGCAATGTGGGTATGGCAATACTTGATCCAGTAAGTCTGGTGAGGCATCTTTTATAAATAGGGGGTTGTTGAATCTACCAGAGTTGCTTTCTCGACTTATATTGGCAGCCATCAATAACAGAAGATGACTGCCTTGTGAAAGAAGTGTTCAGATTAGGGATGTTTGAGACATACTTGCCAAACTCCTGTGAGGAACACTTGTCGTGTGTATGTCTGGAACAACACCTGACCACGTGCCTGGCCTTGCCGCAGCTTATCCTGGCTGCCAACTAGAAAGCAGATGATGGCCCTGTTATAGTTCTAAGCAATTGTTCCACAGATAATACAAGTGATAACTAGAAATCTTTAGTCTGCTGCTTAAGCAGCACTGAAAACTGTCAGGGCAGTTTCTGGGAGCCTTGTCTTCTGGCCGGTCTCTTTCAAGAATGTTTGTGGCTCACAGCTGGATGTGTGACTGACTGTAATTAGGATGTAAAGTGGCTGTTGTGCTGCAGTTACTGTGGCTGAACGCCAGGCTAGAGCCTGGGTCTCCTATCGGGAGACAATCATTCTGTCATTTATGTGATCCTGCTTAAAGAAGGGGTTGCATTTTGGTAGTTAACGGTCATCTGGTTCAGCTTCAGCTGTAGGAATGGGGTTTTAAAGAGTGTGTTGGGCAGAGGCATTATTTGTATTGAAAAATATCCTGTAAGTGTAGCTAAGGAATCTTTGAGTCTGACTTAAATTACTTAAATGGGGAGAAAATACCCTAGAAGACATTAGTAGCTTCACCTGTTGCACTGCAAAGCACTGTACGGACATGTTTTCCTCTTCAGCCTATTTGGTGAAGAGTGGGGCGTTTTAGTTCGTGCAGCTGTATGGGGAAGTGAACGGCATATGAAGTTGGGTACTCGAATGTACCGGGCAGAACTGATGGTGGTGAACAGAGGTGGCTGTTCCCAGCAGTCAGCCACCCTTAGGAGGGGAGTTAAAAACTCTGTGACATTACAAGATGACAGCTGCCTTTAGTAAGCACTAATTGATACAGCATGATAATTTTAGGTTAGCTTTAAGCTTACTTTGGCTCGCTTAGCATTTGTCTTGCCTTCAAAAGGTTGGATTGGAGTTAAGGGATGTTACTGCTCACAAGAAATCTTTCTTAATTTCAGGTTGAAGATGAAGATGATATTGAATCTGGAGATCAGGGGGATGAAGATGAGGATGGAGATGAAGAGGAGCAAGACTAGAATGCTTTTGTGTGTTACCATGAAAAATAGATTGCATTGCTATTGGGGAAAAAAAAATCTATTATTGGTATACAAAGCAAAACGTCTGCTTATGAGAAGCAGACAGGGAAATGGTAACCAGTGGGACTAGTTATAAGTTACTGAAGTGTTTGAAAACCCTTCATACTAGGTAAAGCAAACAAAAAAACACTGTTTAAGTTCTACATGAGTATCCCAAATTGTACTTGTTTAGAAGTTGCTTTAGACACTGTTTAAAGCATGGGATGACAATGTTGCTGCCTCAGTTCATTGTCATTGACAGAAGTTCTGTGCATTTGTCTATGGTTTTAACCTTCTGGAACTCTTAACATAATTAAATACAAAAGTATTTGGTTTAACATCTGTCAAATGGAATCATTGCCCCTGCCTTCAGCATGGAGCTTCAGTGTAATTTGTGGCTTCCCTTAAAGAGCAGCAGCGAGGTGGAAGGGTTGGGGTGGCTGCGGTGCGCGGTGGCCACTGCGCCGGCCTCGTGGGCTAGTTCTCTAGGTGTGGATGGACCTGCACAGCGTCGAGTGCCTTGACACCTGATATGGCTGCATGCGGAACCTCCCCGGGGAACTGCAGCGTTATGCTAATAATGTGGAAGAGGTTTCATGGAAACCTGCATAAGAAAGGTAGCGTTTTTAAGAAGAATCTCTATGGAAAAACAAAGACCAATATACTCTTTCTAAAGATCTAATGTGCTACCGAGTCAGCATAAAAATAATTAAAAATCTCGTTGACTACTTCAGTAAGGAAATGAAAACTATGATTTATATAATTTATTGGCTCTTGATGAGTGAATAAAAGACAAAATTTTAAAAGAAAAAACTGAATACAGTAAATGCATCAATTTCTTTTTTTGGTAATAAAAATAGGTATGTCCACTTAGTACTCATTTAATTCTCTTGTCCTGTTTTAATAAAGTATATTTTAATACACATGTAAAATTGTCTAAAACCAGTCTAGGGCGGCAGATGAAAAAAACAATATGCCACCTACTGGGGCTCTCATCACATGAGTATGTAGGGGTGCTGGTTCAGTTTTTGCATTTTTCAAAACCATGGACTTCAGTAGGTGCTTAACTTCAGGCTTTTGTTAAAAATAGAATCCTTAAACAAATGGTAATTTGAGGAAGATCAGGACACAGTCTCTTTCAAAGGTACTTCATACAGTTGATGTGTGTTTTAACATGAAATTGTTGGAAGAAGTAGTTTAAATGAGCTCTACTCTTGCACTCCATCCTTGGGCAGATTTTTTTGGAATGGGGATGAAAAGAGCAAGGATGAGAAGCAATGCTAAAACAGGAGCTGAAATGCTGGGTGACTGTGGGGAGCTTACTTCCATGTAACAAGGCCTGGTCCTTACTTCTGCGTGACCAGCTTTCTGCTTAAGATTACACATCAACAAGGAGTTTTGAGCAAGCAGATCATGGGTGTTGCCTGTCCACCTCTTTTTTCTATGCAAAAATCCAAGAATGAGGGCAGAAGCAGCAGGCCCTAGAAGGCTATTCTAGATGGCTTTGCCATGTTTATTTACACAGCCAGAGTTGCAGATAGATTTACTGGTAAGAGTACTTTGATTCTGAGGCAGATTTTTTTTTTTAAAAGGCAGGAGATGCACAAACTACACCGAGTTAAAAAGCCAGGGTGGAAGGCCTGCAGTGCTCTTGCTGCTTCTCAGTGATGTGAACAAGTTCTAAAAGAACTGATGGCTTTGCTGCTTGCAAACCCACATTGCATGAATTCAGCCCAATATAGTGACTTAAACAAGTACCTCTTCCTAGTATGACTATACTCTTCTTGACATGAAATAGAAGAAAGAGGATAGTCTGTGGTCACTGTTTAAGTGGAAGGTGGTACAACAGCAGCATTGACAGCTAATAGGTCTTGTTTTTTTTAAATTTTTTTTTTTTCAGTGCAAATGCTGGAAGTGAAGGGTTTTTGCTTTGCCAATGGTGTTCTGGAGCTCTTGTATCAAACTGGATGGAGTGCTGGCTTTTAAAGTCAGCAGGGGGAGTAATAATAAAAACTGTGACTTAATGCTCAAGCTTTCTGTGTTGGGACTTAGTACAAAGTGGGTGAAATGGTATGCAACCATCCTTACTACAGTCACAAGATAGGATTGTTGCAAATAGCTGAACAATTTAAGTACCCAGGTCCCACTGTATGCATGGATATAGGCTGATATTTCTCATCCCTTGAAAATTCTGTTTGTGATTAGAGTTCTTCAGCCACAATGCAATAGGAGTTTTTAAGCATGGTGCCTGTAATCTGTTAAAGAAAAAAAAAATCTGGACTTCATGGTATGGGTTTTATATAATGATCTAGATAATTTTTGTTGTTGGGTTCTCTAAAGCTCATGTTAGATTAGACTTGCCTAAACTGAATTTTGTCATCGTGATGTCTTCTGCAAGCTTTAAACTAAACTACTTACAAGTGTTGGAAGCCATCTGTGCATTGCAGTTTCTCCTTTCAGTGCATTTAAGCATGAGATAGTTCCAGTCTCATTTACTGCTGCATTTGCTTGCTACCATGTGCTGTCTCTCCTGACCAGATGCAAGGCCTATTAACTATTCCCATTGGACTTTATTCCAGTGTGGTTGAAACACAGAGTTAGCTTGACTGGTAATCAGACTGGGGATGGGGCTGTCCTGCTAGTTTCAATGTGTCTTACATAAAATGGTGTTGATAAGAATTGCAGTGAGATTTTTACTCTTAACTCCAAGCCTCACTTAGGGATTCCTAGAGGTCCGTGAGAGGTGCGTTGATGTAACTGGGGCTACAGTTGGGCTTGCTAGGCATGTAGCTGTACCCATGTGCCACTGTGAATGGAACTTGAAGAGTGGAAAGAAGGAGTATGCTCACTTTTTAAGGAGTTTAAATTTGCACTGAGTGATTCAGTCACCAGTGTTATCATCTGAAAAAATGGGAGCAACTTTCTGCATGTCTTGGGAAGTCAGTTTTAAAAACGCCTTTTTTAATGAACCCTGGTACAGGTGACAACTTCAGCACCCAGTGTCCTGTGAGCGTTGGTGTTCCCGGTTGCTGCTGTCAGCAGTTTCACCCCCAGGGAGCTGGTGGCAGTTCATCCTACCCTGCTTAAACAAGATGGATCTACTTTGTATCTGCTTGAACCTCTTCCCCCATCACTGTCAGCTGTCCTATGAAGCAGTGCTTTTCTTTGGAATTGTTGGATCTTCCCGTAGAGAGGGAAGGTGGCAATGGAGAAGGAGTGGTGTCAGGAAGCATAGTGGCTTTGTCATGTGTGGAGAGCCTGGAAAGCTGATGTGGCCTGTAGAGCTGGCCAGCAGGGAAATCTGCTCTTCCCTCCCATGTCTCACTAGGTGATCTGTGACCTTGCAGGCTCTTTGTTTATTCTACGCACCTTTTACATTGCCCCAGATGTTTTTACTTTATTGTCTTCTGGGTGCCTTTCTGTTAGGTCTTTAAAAATGCTGTGGGCAGAAATAAATAGATATTTATGTAAGTTGTTCTTCAGTATGCGATCATGCCCTAGGAGGCAAGCGTGTCTCTAGAGGGAAGGGGAATACAGAAAGGAAGATAGGGGAAAATAAACAAACCTTTTCCTTGCACTGATGAGACAGAATCACCTGAAAAATAAGCATAAACACAGACTCAGTATGTGAAAGCACAAGGCACATGATTGATGGTCTGGCCTGATCTTGATCAGGAGCTGTTGATCTGGCAACCTTACCTGGACATCCGTGCCACTCCCGAAAGATGGTATGCTGCAACATTTTTTGTTGCCGTTCTCTGCAGTGTTATGCTTGGGAAATTCTTCCTTTTGGATGCAACTTCAAAATGTTTGAAATAGCAAAAAATGAAGGAAGAGATAACTAGGTGGGGTAGGAAGTTCAGGAGACTGACAAACTGGTTACAAACAAGTTCTAAAGAAGCCTGTTCAAAGCGCTTTTCCCAATTAGAAAACCTGTTTCACTGATTATTTTATTGCACCATCCTAGTGGTATATCTTCCTGCTGGTAGCAGGCGCGTCTGGATTATAACTGTATCAGTGTCAAACGGGTGGCCTTTGCCCAGGAGGTATTCACTTGACTCTGCGTTCTTGGCTGTGTCATGAAAATTAGGTTTATTCTTAATTTGTTGGAATCTGTTCTTGTCCCATCATGATTGGGACATCATGAATGCAGGGTGTTTTTCCTCACTCGGCACAGCATTTGGATCCTTTCCACATAGACTCTTTGTCAAAGCAAGCAACTGATGATAGTGAGGAGGTAAATACATCATAGATTTCTAGGTTGCTTGTTGCACATACCGACATCAATACAGATAAACAGGCGAAGAGGGGCTGAGCTGCAGCGAATACCAGGAGTGAAGACCAGAAGCAAGTAATTCTCTTCAGTAGAACACCATAACCCACTTGGAGTCCAGAGCTGGTGCTTATGCGCCATGTCCAGACCAGGCAGTGTGGGTCCCTCCCTGTACACCCTTTCGGGGCAAGGGTTTTCAGGAAAGGTCCAGTGCTGCCTGGTCTGAACATGGGAAGTCTTTGTAATTTCTTTAAGATGGCTGCTACACCATTTTCTGGATCAGTTGTTTGCAAAGCACAGACTTCAGGGAAGCAAAAGCAGCCTTACCCGAGTTATGCAGCCTGCACCTGCCACTGGTCTTCTGCAAGCTCAGAAATTGCCAAACACTCTTCATTTATGTGAAGTTCTTAAAATCAAACCAAAGTGTTCAGTAATGCATACTTAAGAGATCTCTTTTTTTTGTAAATACTTTACTAGAAAGAATGTCTCCCATTCTTTAAACTATAGGAATAAGGGAAAGTTTGAATGAGGAGAGATGGGAGACAGATTGAGGGGGGAAATTGGTGGCTGAGCCACCAAATCCCTAGCCTGTGCGGTGATCAGGTGAGGCAAGTGTGGGTGTCCATGGAACATGGCTGCTCAGTAAAGCCCTTCGGCCAGCTGTCAGTGTGCTCAGTGCTCGGTGGTGTGAGCAGGACTTAATGCTAGCAAGTTTGACACCTCTCAGGGTGGATCAAGTGCCCCTGTACCACATGCAGCATCATTCTCCCTTCCACCAAGAGGATTTTTAACTGTTCTGCACTCCCCCAGCCACCTTGCTTGCTGAACCAATCCATCCTACAAGCAAGGTTTGCCATTGTCCCACAGGATCGTTCCTCCCTCAGCCCCCAAAAGACACTGGAGGAGAACCAGGACCTCTTCTCCTGTTCTTCCTGAGCGCAAGTGTTCACCGAACAGCATCTCTCCTTTAAATAAGTAGCTGACAGGATTACCCCAGCCTCGAGCATTCATGAGCAAAGAAGAGCAGTTGCAGGACAACCGCCATCAAACAAGAGCAAAGTCCCTGTGGTTGGCCGAGTTGTGCTCTTTTCTTCTGTAGCACAACTCTGTTGTGAAAAGAGAAGTGAAACACATTTCTTTAATTGCTCGCTATCCCTCTCAATTGCTATTTAAAGTGGGACTCTGTCATACTACTTACTTCTCTCTGTTACACTATTTGGCATGTTTCTAAATCACACCTCCTACCTACATGGCACTGTTGTGTGCATGTATGTGTGGCCTGTAGGAAACAGTCTTGGCAGTGACCCTTTGCAGAAATGGGTGTTGGGAAGTGACACCTACAGCTCAAGTGCCCACAAGGCGAGATGTTGTAGCTCACCCGGCATGCCAATCCAACTAAACTGATCTTTGAAAAACCACAGGCCCTCTCTGTGGAGGCCGGTGGTGAATCTATGTCACTAGATAGGTAGTTGCAGCACTTAAAAATTGCTCTCTGCTAATTTTATAGCCCTGTTGTGAAGGCTGTAGGTTTTTCTGTACATATCTGACTCCTTTGCTCCATGAAGCAGGCGCAGAACATGACATTTATTTGAAATGCCTTTTCAGAAACAAGAAACAGCTCTGGACAAGCCTGTGATCTCTTCCTATGACTTATATAAGAAACCAATAATCTTATGACACTGTTCTTGATAAAGGACATCCTACTGGGAGTAGACTGTGATGCAATGGACTCAGATCCTGAGGCTAATGTGAAGGTTAGGCCAAGGCTGAAAATACCATTGGTGCATCATGTTGCACCTTGAAGCTGAAAATTTCACTGCTGGGCAAAGAAGGGACAGTCTGTAGTCATTGACGGTTACTTGCAGGCAGCACGTGTTTCACTAAAAGCAGTGTAATAAATCACAGGGCAGACAGCCTGCTTGACTGGAAAGAGATACTAGTGCCAGTCAAGAAGAGCCATTGCTCTTCAGGCTGGTCCATTTACACATGGGAAGATCCTTGAGAAAGCACGTGCTCTGGGGTTAGTGTTACAGAGGGGCCCCAGCTCAACCCCCATGAGAGCAAGCAGCAGATGAGCTCAGCAACAAGAAAAATGAATTACCCCCAATCATCGGTGAGACCTGAGGCACAGGACAGCTGAGACTCCACCAGCCATGTCAGCAGATGCAGCCGTTGCAGTCAGATCACTATCTCCTTACTGACCTGGGGTGTTGAGGCTACGTGACAGACTGGGTGAGAGAGGTGCTTCCCAGCTCACAGGGCTGACACTGAGCACACAGTCGCAAAATCAGGTCCATGCTATGGGAACGAACCATTTCTGGCTATTCTGTGCAGCGTCTCCATTTAGGCAACAGAACAACAGTCTGACTTTTATGCAAGTCCCTGGCTGTGCCTGGAAGCATCACCAGGAAAATCAACTGGGCAGTATGGAGATGTGCCTGGCTCTGCAGTCTCTGCCCTCATCTAAGATGGTCAGCATGGGAGGACTATATCCCACGTCCAGAGAGTGAGAAGGCTCTCATCTGGGTTTCACCACCAGTGAGGGGTTCCCAGAGCTTTCCTGATGGCTGCTGAGTTGTCTGGCACAGCCAGGGCTCTTGGCAGGGCAGGGATTTCTCAACACCCTGTCTTACACCAAGGAGCCACGTGGTGAGCCCAAGGAAGGTACGTTCTGCATCCACAACAGGAAAACAGCTTGCTCTTCGGCTGCTTGGCTCTCCATTTGGGCCACACTGGGGCCAAAGACAGAGCTGGTGCTCATGTACTTCTCAGTCATGCTGGCCCAGATTTCCAACAGAGCAGGAGCCAACTTGTGGAAGCACACGAGTCTAGGCAGAAGCTTTGCTGGTGCTTGCATGACTCTGAATTTGCTTCTTGAACTCCCAATAACCTGCTCCTCCCTCTGCAGACAGATTTGTTGCCTGTACCTTAACATATTTCCAGGGATGTTACCTGAAAGACCTTTCTTATTCATTCTGTATCTGACTTACCCCAAGTTTTAGCCTGTCCTGTCTATTCATACTTCTTCTTTCAGAATGAAGTGCAGAGTGGAACAGAGGGTCTGCATAGCTGCTATTTGCTGCTTAAGACATGAAATAGGTGCAAAATGGTAGGATCTCTGCTGCCTCAGTAGAGGAAGGGCCAGGTTGCTGCAGGTTCACATCTCTAACTCTACAGGCTCCCTCGCTGATGTGTATTTACACCAGTAAATCATGGAGCTGGACATTTCACTGGCTGAAGAGCTTAGCTCCTGGATACGCATACAGTCCAAAGGCAAAGGAGAAATGGTGCTTCCCCACTAATTAGGGGAGTGCTGAGACATGTACAGGTTTAAGCTAGTAGTACAAGCCTTCCTGGACCTCATATGCTGACAGATTCTCACTGCTGAACACTCACAATAAGATTCAGTCTAAAGTGAGACCAAAGTACAACCACCTGTTGTCTTCATGTCATCTCCCACGACACCAGCAAGTTGGGTGATGACAGCACAAAGTCGCATGCTGTGTCTCCACCTGCCCTCCTGGGGGACCCCTGTCTCTCACCTGCATGCTTTCAGCCCCCAAAATGATGATGCAAGGGACAGCGGGTTTGCTGCAGGCTACATTCTTCTGCCGGTGGCTCAGGAGGGTGTGCGTGTGGCTGGGAGGGAGAAAGCTGCCGAGGTAATTAGTTAGACCTTGTTTATCCTTAGGCATGTCTCTGTAGCCATCTGGGCTAGTGATCCTGGGTAAGGCTTTGCCACCAGATGTCTTGACGCTCGCCGAACGCTGTCATGGCCACCAGAGGTCATGGTGTTCACACGCACGGCACCGACACCCAGCCAGGAACCCTGCGCCTTGCCGCTACCGAGGTCAGTGGAAGGGTTGCCAAGCTAACTAGACAGTCGCTTTTGATACTAAACAGAGCTGTAGGGCTAACAGCTATAATATAACTTACTCTCCTGCTACATAAGCCTAGTAATTCTCAACCTAAAATAGTTTTAGCAGCTGGCACAGTTTGAGGACGTAAATTTATCTGAAACAAGAGCTTGTCATGGAACTTGGGTTTGGACTTTGCAGGCTCACGGTGGTTCCGTTAGTGTGCTCCTGCCTGCCAGCCTCTGAAATCCGAGGGTTTTGTTGCGTAGTTGTTAAACAGAAAACAAGGCTCTTCTGCTGAGCTCCCCAGTAAAATGGACCTGCCTGGCAGTTTCAAGGCAGTCAGTCCCCTTGTTCCTACTCCTTAGATGGAACAGAAAGAAACCTGTTTATGCTTCAGCTGTCAGGCTGAAGCCAGCACTGTGTCGACTTGGGTTCAAACCTTCCAAACTCCCAGTCAGCGTTGTAGTGACAGACGTGGAAACCTGAAGGCCTGTCTTTCCACTCTTTGATGGAGAAGCAACAGAGTCCAAGAGGGAGAGTGTTGGACCAAGTTAAAAGTCCTGTTTTGTCACTGATCCACTGTGCGACCCCCGCAGATGAGCGGCTTGATGTGCCTCAGCCTCCACGCAACTTCCTTTCCTGGGCTTTTGCAAGCTTCTGTGATGCATGTTGTGCTGTATGTGGATACGGTGCCAACATCTCTGGCTGTGGGGCTCCTGGAAAACGCAGGTGAGAAAGCAGGCACAGCTAGCTCCAAAGCTGAGGACAAGCTCAGGCGTTGTGCTGCCCTCCCATCCTCTCCCCTCCCCTCTTGCTGCCTCCTTTTTGTTTAAATTGCTGCTCCTGAGTTCACTGCAAGGTGACTGGAAGGCTGCTTGTTTACTTATGTCTCAGTAAATGAAGGATTTACTAAAAATCACCCAGGTTGAATGAAAAGCTTTACTGACCGGAAATACTGGCATGCTTGAGATCACACAGGGTGTGAGTAGCAGGAGAAAGTGTTGAGATATCTTGTTAAAGGTTTCTAAGCTGTTTTAAAGCACAAAATGGAAAAAAAATCTGGAAATAAAACCAATGCTAACTCTTCCCCATTTTTCAGTGCAAAATGTGTCAATGTCTCTCTCTGCTCACACAAACACCAGGAACGAGAATGGACTGCCTGAAAGGTTTAAATGCAGGAAGCCATTTATTTGTTGGGAGGGTTGTTTTTTGGTTTCTTTTCAGGGAAGCTGTTTTCCCAAACATCTGTTGGTGGGAAAAACATTTTCCCAGGTGGTTATGGAAGAGAGCATCTGTTAGGATGCCTGGTGAATGAGCAAAGGGCTTCTCCAGCCTGTCAGGGCCAAGAGTGAGTACTGAATACAGGAGGCTGCCAAGGGTCTGATTTACTGGAGCTGCTTGTGGTAGGAGGCAGTCAGTTTTGGCCCAGACCACCAAGCAAAGAGCAGGCACGGCACCCCAAGGCGACAGCAGTGAGACGCTCTCTAAGCATGTTAGTTCTCCCCAGCTCCCTCCAGCACAGCCACCCCTGAGGGTGCACAGCACAAGGGCTGGTGCTGTGGCCTGTGCAGCCGAGGTGAGGACAGAGCAGGCTCTGACAGAGTGCTTGTAAGGGTAACTGCTCCTTTCCCAGTAAAAAAGGACAAGGTTGTGTCAGCCTGCTCAGATGTACAGGCACATGCCAAAGGTAAAGTAGGAACATGCCAGGCTCACTCATCACTCCAGGAAATCCGCTTGGATAAGAACAAACTTTCTCTACTATTTTTTTTAAATCTCTCAGACACCTACACTCAACTTTTTGTCATAAGCTGTCTGGACCTGATTTTATCTTGCACGCTATGCACTTGAATGGGAAGGAAGGGGGTGATGGTTGGGCAACTGATATAAGGCCTCCACTGTGAGTAACCTCAGCTGCAGGTAGCCCATTACTCACTCCTCTTCCTGGCAGGGCCCTGTCTACCTGCTTTTCAAAGTATTTCTAAACACATGTGTGGCTGCAGGCCACAGGACCGGCTGCCATGCCAGAACTAAATGGGCTTGGATTGGGCTCTGCAGGGCTGGAACTGCTGGGAGTTTTGCTACCTTTTGGGCAGCCTGAGCAGGTCTGCCTCTCTCCTGCAACCACTAAGGACTGAGAGCAACTGCTGCTTCTGTCCCCCATTTTTTCTGCTCTGTTGTACAAGAAGAATAACAAGTTCCTTTCATCTAGAGGCTAGAAGCTTTCAGCAGTGAAATTATACCTTTATTCCCAATGGTGTTTTCAACACATTATTCTTAATCCAAGACCAGACCTAGAGGCATGTTTTCTCTGGGATTTCCAGTCCATGTGGCTGCCTATTTCCCACACATGTGAGTGCACATTCAAAGGGGAACAGAGTAAACGAGGCTCCTCAGGACTGTTGCTCCCAGCTCTTGGTAGATCATGCTTTGCCCCGGTCGCTTGTGTATTTTGTTGGTGGTGTTTCCACCACAGCCACTGTAGCTGGATACAGTATAGACATCTGTTTGTTTGGTTTGCTTTTAAAATAAAGCTGGGATGCTGAAGAATGCCACACCTCAGCCCACCCCTCCTGTGCTGTGTGCTGCCGAAGCCAGCGTATGCCAACTACGGTCATATGCCACCACTGTGCTGTTGTCGTGATGAGGTTCCATCTCCGCAGGTTGTCCTGCCTGTGCCGGCCGACCAAGTGGGCTCAAAGATCTGGCTGTGCCACTGTGCATGTGGCCTTGCTTCATGTCTCTGTGCAGCTTTGAGGACTCTGCACTACTGTTCCCTGAATGACACATGCTACCAAGCAGTCCTGCCTGCAGTGCTATGTTTTTCTGGTCACAGCTGAGTCGGTGGCCGTGAAGGGCTATCTCAATCACAAGAAGTGTCAGAACTTGCACTTGTTTATTGTGTGCTTTGCAAGTCCACAGAAGCAACTGGACTTATGGCAGCTATGTCAGACACCGGACAACTTTGCAAAGATGTCCTTTATCCAAAGCTATGCTCTAGATGTGCATGCACTCTTAGGCTGGTTGCATCATCCAGACAAATCACTGACTTGGCCATCTAAAGACGGGCTCCTCCTATGAGCATAGAGAGCGTGCGAGTGTCTGAGCTGGGCCCAGAGCTGTGGGTGAAGTGCTCTGATGTGATTACTGTGGGACTTGAGACAATTTCCTGAAGTTTCATATACACTTGAGTCACATCTGCCCTTTGCTCTGGAAACCTTCTGCTTTGACCTCAACAGACAGTGGAAAAGACCAAGTGAGAAATTCCCTTCCATTTCTGCTTTTACCCTTGAAATGTAGCTTTTACAATGGGGCTGGCTATACAGTATTCTTCATCCTTCAGCTCCTGTTTGAATGTTCCTGGTGACGCTCCCAGCTCCTCATCAGAGGTTGTGCTGACTTCTGATTGTGCAGATAACGTGGCTGTTATTCTTTCTTCCCTATTGCTTCATTGTATGCAACAGGACATTAGTCAAAACAGTTGCTTCCAGGTACCTGCTGTTTCAAGGATGATCTATCTACAAGTATCTATTATTTGCAGATTTGCTGCTGTATTTCCCTGAGGAATCTCCCAAATGAAGTGTCAGGGCAACAGGACTGATGATGTAGCACATCTTTCCACCTCTGGGAAGATGACAGGACTGACAGCAGCTATAAGTCCACATGAGACTAGGAACTGCACAGAGGATCCCTGCTTTCTGCCAAAGCCACTCCTTACATCCAGCCCTCTCTGCTGGCAGGGGAGAGCAGCACCCCTTTCCTTGGAGGATGCTGGCCAAGATGTGCTTCTAAGTGCCTGTTGCATCCTGCATTCGGCAATGTGCATGAGCTGACTAAAGCTCTGGGGCCTGCCTCAACTGCCTGCTCACATATGGTGCCTGTGACCCATACCTGTCAGAGGCTGTGGTGCTGCCTGGAAGTAAGGAGCACACTTGGAGAGACAAGTGCTTTTGCAGCATGAAGCCCACGCTCAGTTTGTCCCTGAACCTCTGGCTGTGGTTTTCCATGCAGATTTCCAGGTGTGGGTGTATGTCTTGCATCCATCTAGGCCCCAAAAAAACAGCCGAGTCCTAGACTCCTCAGGAAAGAAATGGAAGGAGATCCCAATTTAAAATGGCCTCTCTCTTAGAAGGTCTCAAACCATGCATGTGCCACCTGTATGCTTTCCACAGCTGCCCCTTATGTCCAGTTCGCTCAGACACAGGTGAGCACAGAGCAAAACTGTTTCAACCCTTTGTCTTTCTGTTCTTTGTCCAAAGGACAAGTGAGAGAAGATTGTTGGTGTGATGGAAAAGCCACACTAATGGGAAGAGAAATGGGGATCACCTTGCAGTTGTGGCCTAAAGACAATGTTGTTCATGTGTCCTGTGCTCAGCTCCTTGCTGCCCAGCCTCTCCGATACCTCAGCTGGACAAGAGGAGAACAGGAGAGGTCCTGCCTGCTCAGTGTTTTCTGGATCAAAGCAGAAAGCAAGTAAGTGAGGAAGGAGCTGGCCCCATGTAAGCTGGGTTCTTGTAACGCCTTGGAAGACAGTCAGCATGTTGGAGCAACAGGCAGCAGCCAGTGCCTGAGTGTGCCTGGCAGAAGACCAAGCAGGCAAAGACAAGCTCTGTCTACTGAGTAAACGGCGAGCAATCTCCTGTGAAATCTTGGCAGCGGGAGGTATTCTGTAAAATCACAGCTTCCGCTGCGGTGTTTGTTTTGTATGGAGCTGGGTTTTGTCCCATCGCCGTCGGCAGAGGGGAGCTGCTCGGTTTGTGTGAACAAAAGCACTTGGGAAGCTCGGGCTGCTCGGACAGATTCCAACCTTCCTGCTGCCTTTTCATGAGCTGAGCACATACAGCCACCCAGACATCCTTCACACGCCATGCAGACCTCAGTGCCGAGAGTTGGTCTTTGACTCACCTGTGCTCCCACTGCCCTAGCCCAAAAGGGTGGAGGACTTCTTTAGAAACTTCCAGCCACTGCAGAATAAAGACTTACAGGTAACACAGCTTCATACTAGCGTCCTGCACACCCCGTGCTGACAGAAGAGTATAGAGTAAGAGCACAAGAAGCAGTTTTGCCTTCCTATATCACTGCTTTTGTTTCCCTCAAAGCACCAAGACTCCTGGGAGTTGCACACCCGACAACTCTAAAGACTGTGATGGCACACAGGGCAACTGCAGGTCTGGTGTGCTTCTGGTCTGTGGGGATTTCTGGTGTCACGCTAAGTAGTTTTGTTGTATCTGGGCTGTGCTCTGCTGTGGGGAGGGCTGTTAACACCATGTCAGTGAGGAAACTTGAATGAACATGTATTTTCCCAAACCTGACTTCACAGTTTTCCAAACACCAACAAAACCAACTACATATATATTATAATATATGTATATATATAAAAAATATATATATACACACATACACACACACACACACGCTTATCCTGCTGAAAAGCTGCAGGTTAGCCAAAGTGAGACTGCTCTGGATTTAGCAAAAGCAAATCAGACATGGCAGCTTTGACCTATCTATATAGGATGCTGTCAACTAATGCTTTTCAGTTCCTCTCTGTGCTTTTAAAAAATTCATTTCAAGAGGGGCCTCGTAGAAACATTTTGTTATCATTATTATCACATGAAGTTTTGAATGGGGCTCCAGAAAAGGTGGTGCTTAAAAAGCACCTCTTTTGAATTCATGCCAATGGCATATTTATGACACAGGACTGAAATGTGTCCTGGAGATGGATTTATGGCATGTGATGGAAACACTGCACCTCAGAGATGGATTTTGCATGAGTATGGATACACACATCCATGACTGTACCTTTAAACTGCCTGGGACTCTACTTAAAATTTATTGCCATGGCTGCAGGTCAAATGACATACCTCCAAGTGCCTCAAAGATCCTTCTATGCTAAGATCTTAGCTGGCATCAGCAGGGTGGGGGCACCCCCCTGTTATCTCAGAAACTCTGTACTAATGGGGCCTTGCTCTTCAGTATTTATCTGGAAAGAGAGATACTGCAGTGCTGGGGTTAACTGCATCAGGACATCCGCAGGGGACGAGTATGTCCAGGCCACAGCAAAACCCACAGCTGCTGATGAAAAGTTCCCATTGACCTAAGAAGCCTGTGGCTTAATATTTGTCAAAATATTTGGTTTTTACTGTGGCATGAAACTTGAAAAGAAACTATGGCAAGAATATATTTAAAAGCTACCACTGGATGCACTACTATTATTTTAATCTGGTGGATTGTTTATACACTCAAAGAAATACACTTTCAGGAAACAAGGATTATAGCTTAGATTTGGCAAATACATTTAGCTGAGTCAAGGAATAGGAGCGGGTGACATTTTTCATTTTAGTTTCATTTTGTTTTCATATAATTTAATTCCTTTTAAGGAAACCCTTTGGATTTTTTAATTTTTAAATGTGTTTGTGATGTAAATAGCTAGTATTAGATGTTGAAAAAAGGAAATGCTTTGATCAACACCAAACAAAGTTTTTATGAGTCCTCCTTTCACTCTGTTGAAAACATGCTTTCGGGTTGATGCAAAAGGCAGTATTTTCTTGGATTTGTTTTTTTTGGTTCCTCTTTAACAAAAATGCCCCTCTCATCCTAGCTTTTTAAATATATCTACTCAACAGATATATTTCAAATATATCTATTCACAGCCTGTGAGTTGTAAAGCAGAACGTAAAAATAAAAGCAACACTTCCAAGTTGATGCAGCTGCACCACCCTTCAAGGTGCAAACGCCGCTTGACCAAAAGTGGACTGAGACAAAGTGTCCGTTCTGCTCAGTGAAGCAGATGGTCGCATCTGAAAGCCAGTGAGTTTCTGTGGTGTGCTTGTTCCAAAGACAAGGCTGTTGTAGCTGATCTTGTTGATCTTGTATGATTTGGAGTTGGGTAAAAAGAGGCTTAAGCTGGCTCCCTATTAATTCAGAATACATACTGACCATATACTCATAAACACTGGCAGCTCACAGGTGTTTAGGAAAATGGAAGATTATGTTTCCTTCATTGTGCTCAGGAAAAGCTTTCCCAGTGCACCACCAATCCAGCCTCATTTGAGGCAGCTTCATGTGTAGACTGGGAAGATTTAATGAATTTTATTTTCTATTTGGGAGAGTGGAGGATGCTTTGCAGAGTCTGTAGAAAGAATGCAAGTCTTTGCATAGCCCATTGGCAAATGAACAAAGAATGCTCCTGCGTTGCTCCCTTTCTTGGTTTCCATTTCTATACTATCAAGGTTATTTTCAGTGAAACAAAACTGAGCAAACCCTCTGGCTCACAGAAGACAGAAGAAGAAGGCACAGACTCAGCTGCCAGGATGAATTCTCCCAGTTGCAGAAGTCAGGACTCACTCCCCCAGTCATAAAATTAAAAATGAGTTAAACATCCAGCAGGTGTTAATGGAAGGCACGAACCAGCTGGCAAACCACAAGCCTTGGAAGAGGTACAAACTAAACGCAGACAGGAAATCCCCCACCCAGCCAGGACCTGGAAGTTGTCTACACCTGAAGGAGAGGTAACTGGGGATGGTTTACTTTAGGTCGATTATTTGCAAATGACTGAATGTGAGTGACGTTCATTCCCTTAGTTCTACAGTAACGTTATCAAATGAGTGAAAAATCAGTCCTTGCTATCACCCTTGACCAGTTTCCTCTAACTGGGAGGTTCTCTCCTCTCTGATGACCTGATCCTGATCTCCTTGAGTCAATGGCACTTCATCATGATGCAGGTGTCAAAGGAGCACTTCTGCCAGCCAGTATCTCTCTATACAGCTGGCTCACAGTCTCAGGGCATTCAGGGCTGGCTGAGGGATGAGGAAAGGGAATTATGTCCATGAGCTGCAAGGAAGGCTAAATTTCTTGGTAGAACTGGGTTGCAATGTTTCAAGGATTGCTGCTTACATAAAATGTCTTTGCTACCATCTTTACCATTCCTTCACCAAGATCCAAAAGCTGACAAAGATTACAAGGCAACAGATAGAGGTGCATATTCTACAGATATAACAAAACAGTCATAAACACAGACAATACTCACAAGGAAGAAGCTGGCTGGGACAACAGTCCCATACTTTTCTCTCTGGCATCCCATTTCACCTGGCCTGAATCTTCGCTAGAGTAGCATATCTTTTCTGAAATCCACCCACTCTTACTATTAATCAATTTTTCATTTCCCTATTCACACACCTCCTCTGCCTCAGCATGCCCTTGTTAGTTCAGACTGGCTCCAGCTAACCCTACGTGTATTTATCTTGCAGAAACAATCAATCACTTACGTCTTCTGGTTTATGGATGTTCTCCCATCTGGCACCTGGCTCCATTACAGTCTGTTGTATTAATGACCTCCCTGTCCTCCTGGAGACTCTGCTATGGCTCCCAGCTCTGTACGTCAGTGCCAACAGCCACAGGTTAGGCCCTGCAACAGAACAGGGAAGGACTGTGTCTCTACAATGGCCAGTTACTCCTTTTTGCTTTTCAGGTATGCTTTTGTTGGAAAATGGGAACTCATTTACACTGTCTGCTGACAAAGATGGACTGGGCTGGGTGAATTTCAGAGTTCGGATAGTGCTATAGATGGGACATAAAACTGATCAGAGAGACACCAAGCAACTGATCAGAGAGACATTTTCACAGTCATTTTTTTGGCACAAAACCTGGGAAACAGAGAAAAGAACAACTAAAGGCCTGTGGAGACAGAGGCTGCAGTGGTGACAAGCTATGTTCCTGCAAGAGGTATGAGTTTGGTCTTGTTATCTAATTCTTAGTGTACCAAGGGAGCATATTTACATTGCAAAGTGCTCCTCGTATATCAATGGGTCTATGCAAGGCAATTAGTAAGTATTTTTAAAGCTTTCCAAATAAACTCCAAAGCAGGAGCACTTCCTGTTGGTAGGGAAGGGCTGGCATCCAGAGGGAGCTCGAATGCCACCTGCTAATCACTTCCTTCCTGCCGTCAGGGCTCTCCCCGCAGGTGGGCTTCTCCCGCCTTTCTTTCCTAGCAGAATAGCCTCATGAATCATGAGAAAGCTCTAGGAAAAAAAACAAATATTGAAAAAAGAGGCTGGAGCAGCAGGCCTCAAAGCAGAGGCTGGAAGAGTTACACAACACCCAAGAGTGCTGCCATGAGTAAACAGTGTCATGGAGGGGACTGCTCTTTATCACCTCTCTCCCAGCTAGCATTACTCGTTTCAGAAGCAGGAGTACTCAAGTCCGATGAGGCCAGCACATCAGATGCATGTCTGGCTGGACACGGGCTAAAGAGGTAGAGCAGAAACAAGCGGGAAAGAACTCTTGCTCTGCCACCCCACTGACATTCTGGCCCCCAGGAGAGGGGTGTACTGCCAGGCCCCCACTGCTGTCCACACCCTAGCTCAGTGGCTCAGTACGTCCTCGCTGCTCAGATGCTGATGCTGGAGGGAGATGCATCCCTTTCCATACACAAGATGGAAAACATGTCCTGCAGCTTCCTAAGTGACAGCTGTTTTCTGTGAGTGCTGGCAGGGTGAGCCAGGAAAACCTTTGGTGTGAATCTTGGGCCAAGTTTTCTCTTGCATCACACGCCTTTATTTTTCCCAAACTATTTGAAATCAAGTGAATTAAAAATTGAGAATCAAACATAAAGGAATTGCACCTCTTTAGGGAAGATGCCTTGTGTTAGTTATAAGATCTGATCTGCCTTCTTTCTGGGACTATGAGTACTTAAGACGCTCCCTTCTTCTCCCAGTGAAATTCACTGCTGGCTCAGGACACCACCGTGTTTCTCTGCTGCCTCCTGTCACTACCCCCAGAAACTTGGGTCCCTGGTGGGCTTTGGGAAATGATCAAGGAGTGGAGCAGAGGCAGACAGCTTGGTTCTTTGGTAGCCTGAGAAAGCTGTGGTTCTTCTCAAGGCAGACCAGCAATTAGATGAAATGAAAGGCAGTCATTAAGTGAGGATGCTCATGGGTTACCTGGCCTGCCTTACCCATACCCACAGTATTTCCCATAGTCAAGTGTCAGATTGCAGGGCACATCTTAGTTTAACTGTAGACCCAGTGTAATTACAGAAACATGTACCTTTTGGAAACATAATTGACACTTTGGAACTGACACACCATGAAGGTGAAATTAAAAAAAGCAACAATGCATTGCAAATATTTGGGCAATTTCCTCTTGGTACATAATTGCCTGTTTTGTGACCTAAAAACCAGTATTCCTTACAGTCCTTCACAGGGTACAGGTTACTTAAACTACTTATAGATGCTTTGATCCTTTCTGCAATCGAGGTGATGATACATGGATCAACCAAATGTGACATAATTCTTGATGCTGCCATCTTGAACTATGCCTCATGTGACCTAACAACTCCTCGTAGTTGCTGTGGGCACACTTTATCAGCTCCATCTATTGCAGACTTCGAAGAGGTCCCTCCCTAGCACAGAGGATGCTTGAGAAACAGAGGATACCAGGCACGCTATGTTGTGTCATCGGCCCTTGATGAGGGAGTGAGGGAAGTGCATCCTGGCAGTACTTTTCCACTTGCTTTCCTACCAGGGAGGTGGTAGCTGGGTTGTTACGACACATATGAGCTTCAGTGAGGCTGATCCTTGCAGAGCTAAGGTCAGATTTGGCTTGGAATACCTCAGCAGTTTGGTAATGCTAATGCAAAGTGAATTATTTTCAGGTATGAGAGATCGTAGATATTCCTTCCTTCCAGAAAGCACCTGCAGTTGAATTGGAATGGAGCTAGATAATACATATTCAATGATTTGTGTTCTCACTGGAGATGTCTGAAAAACATGAGGGTTAAAGTCTTTGGAGCCCCTTTTCATTCAGCAGTAACTTTATAGCATTTCCCATGGTCAGACAGGAGCAAAACTCTAGAGCTGGTAATTTCCCATAGAATGGAAATCCTACAGAACATGAACTTTCTGTTTTGACAATGCAATTGCTTTGTTTCCATAATATTAGTGTGTTTCATTTTGACAATGGTGAAAAAATTTGTCTGTCAAAAGGTAGTAATGATATAATGCATTTAAGATCTAGGACAGTATTAAACATAACTGTGAAAAGCAAGTTGTAACACAAAGAAATTAATGAAAATTACAGTCTTTGGAGGTAGGATGAGGGAAGGGGAGCAGTCCCTATGAAAAGGAGACCTGAAGAGAAGAAAGAGGAAGAATAACCCACACAAGAGAGTGGCTGGAAAGCCAAGAGACTGGCTGACAAACAGATGTACCTGTCCTGGTCACCAGTGGTGCACACATCCACCTTGACACCTTTGCTGGGTAAAAAACTGGCTGGATGGCCGGGCCCTAAGAGTTGTGGTGAACGGATTTAAATCCTGTTGGCGGCCGGTCACGAGTGGTGTCCCCCACAGCTCAGTTTTGGGGCTGCTCCTGTTTAACATCTTTATTGATGATCTAGATGAGGGGATCGAGTGCACCCTCAGTAAGTTTGCAGATGACACCAAGTTGGGTGGGAGTGTTGATCTGCTCGAGGGTAGGGAGGCTCTGCAGAGAGACCTGGACAGGCTGGAGCGATGGGCTAAGGCCAACTGTAGGAGTTTCAATAAGGCCAAATGCGGGTGCTGCACTTCGGCCACAACAACCCCCAGCAGCGCTACAGGCTTGGGGAGGAGTGGCTGGAGAGCTGCCAATCAGAGAGGGACCTGGGGGTGTTGATTGACAGGCAGCTGAACATGAGCCAGCAGTGTGTCCAGGTGGCCAAGAAGGCCAGTGGTATCCTGGCTTGTATCAGAAATAGCGTGGCCAGCAGGGACAGGGAAGGGATCTTACCCCTGTACTCAGCACTGGTGAGGCTGCACCTTGATTCCTGTGTTCAGTTTTGGGCCCCTCACTACAAAAAGGACATTGAATTACTCGAGCGTGTCCAAAGAAGGGCAACGAAGCTGGTGCAGGGTCTGGAGCACATGTCGTACGAGGAGCGGCTGAGGGAACTGGGGTTGTTTAGTCTGGAGAAAAGGAGGCTGAGGGGAGACCTCATCGCCCTCTACAGCTACCTGAAAGGAGGTTGCAGAGAGCTGGGGATGAGTCTCTTTAACCAAGTAATAAGCAACAGGACAAGAAGTAATGGCCTCAAGTTGCATCAGGGCAGGTTTAGACTGGATATTAGGAAGCATTTCTTTACAGAACGGGTTGTTAGGTGTTGGAATGGGCTGCCCAGGGAGGTGGTGGAGTCCCCATCCCTGGAGGTGTTTAAGAGTCGGGTCGACATAGTGCTGAGGGATATGGTGTAGTTGAGAACTGTCAGTGTTAGGTTAATGGTTGGACTGGATGATCTTCAAGGTCTTTTCCAACCTAGACAATTCTGTGATTCTTGATTCTGTGACATGAAAGATGAGCACGCTCCTGTATTGAGTCTCGATCCTAGACTGTAGCCTATGTCTCAACTTCCTGCCCCAAGAAAACATTTTGTCTTGAGGAAGAGCTTGTTCATCTCAAGGGGTAAAGACTGGAATAGAAAATGTAATTTTTTTTCTTTTCTATCCCAAAGACAAGCTAGAGCTGGCTTTCCAGGAGCAAGGGCTTGAGTCCTGTGCAAGGCAACAGATCTGGTGAGCAACACGGGAGTGGTGGGACTGGAGGACTGCTCTGCTGGAAGGGCTGTCTCAGGAGGGAGCAGGCAGGGCCTGTAAGAGATACCTCTTGTCTTGTTACGACGGGAGCAGGCAGAAGGGCACTGAGGATGACTTCAGAAAGCTGAAGATCTACAGAAGGAAGTGGGAGAGGAGCAGGAAGCAGTGAAGGGCCAAGTGCTATGTCGAGTCCTTCCCTCAGGACCTCAATCTTGAGATCTTCCACAGGAATAGTTTTGACTTCTAGTGGGCAGAGCCACCTTGGGTGGTGTGGGAGTGAAGCGGGACTCAGGTTTCAAGCAGCTGGAACAGTGAATGATGTTGCTCAACTGATATCCCTGTGGATTTGCTTGTGATGACTGCCAACAACTACCCTCAGTTCCGTTGGCCTCCTCACTGGGGAGGATGGACTGCAACACCAGTGCGATTTACAGAGCCCTTACCCTCAAGCCATGGGTGGAAGGGGAGGAACTTGCATCCCGCTCTAGATCACAGATACATCAGGCTTCGTTGCTCAAGTTCAAGGATGTCAAAGATGTATTGAGGCCTGGGACAAGCTGCAGGCTTTCTGGACCATGACTTACTAGAACAAACTAGTCAGATTTTGATCCAAGGCAAAAGAAACATGGAAAAGGCTCTTCTTAGAGACTGTATCACCACTGCAACAGTGAGGATTAACCTGGAACTTTCAGCATGGATCTTCTGCTTGTGAAATCCTGCCCTTTCAAAGCCTGTATTCCCATTTGAGTGTCTTCTGTAGTTTTATTATAAAAATCTTACATTACATATACAGAGGAATTCCCCCGTCTCCTACCCAAGAAATTATGTGACATATAAGCAAAAGAGCCTCCAAACAGAGCATGTGAAACAAACCTAACTAAAGTGGCCTGTTTCTCCAAAATTACTCTTTCCATCAATATTTTCTCCTCCCATTTCCAGTGTGCTACTTGTTACGTTATTTAAGTCAAATCACCATGTGGCAACTGCTAACATACATAATCTGACTGTAACTGCCCTAGGAGCAAGTGAAACTGCATGGACGAGAAGGACAAGTAAGTGGGAACGGAAACCACTAATATGGCAAAGTGCAAACTGATAAACCCAATAAAAGGCCCTCTCCTTTCCTGATCGGCAATGGACTACATTGGTAAACTGGCCTTTAACATTGGTGACAGAGATCTACTTCAGGAAGGTTTTTTTTAAAAGACCAGAGGGCACAGTGTTTGGGCTAACGTGGCAGAGTCTAAGGCACATCTGCTGATGACTCAGTGCCTCTGATGTCATTCCTGCTGTTGGCACAAAAAGAGAGAAAGAACAGTGACTTCAGATAGGACCAAGGCAATTTCTAACTTAAAATGGTGGTGGGATGTGGCACAGCAAACTCTAGGAAGGCAGCAGCGTCCAGTCTCCCTGACCACCTCCTCACTAAAACTCCTCCTCCCTCCCTACAGAAAATAACTGGGGCCAAATCTTCTTTTCCACCCCAGGTACAAGTGGCTGCCATGCTCTGCACAGTCTCTCTGCAAGGCTTCATCACGCTTAGTAGAAGGTGAAAGGCCTTTGCACCGAGGCAGGGAGGTATCCAGCCCAAGATGAAGAGGAATATTTTGCTGGAAGTATTTTAACAGTCAAGTGGTTACTAAAGGCAGGCCCTCTGTGTGAGTGGTGTGCCCGCAGGCCTTTGTCTCTTTCCTACTGCACCCAGAGACATTTGCATCTTGTTCTGGTCCTGTCTCTGGAATGAGCAACGCTATCTTTTTGCAGGTGGCCTTTAGGGATGCATGGGCCTGTGTCTCAGCGCCAGCCCTGTAGACTCTCCACAGATATGAACCTGCCCCTTGCCCCATGCCGCTGTGCTTGTGCAGATGGTTTCTCCTAATGCTGGCTATTTCCAAGGCTGTGTTGGTGCCCATTTTGCACCAGCCGTATCTCAAGACAAGAACTGACAGTGCTGGCTCCTCCTCTGTGAAGATGCTTTGGAGTCTGCAACTGTTTTTAATTAAGACGAAACTCCAGCCCCTGGAGTAATGGTTGCATGCCAGTTTGAGGGAGACAGCATTTCTAAAGCACCTCTTTCTCTCTTGTGTCCAAGAGGCTAGAGGCTTCTTCTGTTGTCATCCTTACTCCCAATGATTTCCTTTCTCCCTTTTTCACGAAGCAGCAAATTCTTCCCTGCATCGGCATATCCTCTGCAGCCTGCAGGCAGCATCAAAGAAAACGACAGCAAGTTGTGGCCTGTCCCATAGGAATGCCATCAGCAGGCAGAGGGAGCAGCGGGAGGCACGCAGGACTGACCTTGCTGGTGGAGGCAGACTGCAAGGCAGGGAGCTGCGGAAGATAAAATGCACCTGTTTTATTGAAGGCGTGTTTACATCGAGGATCAGATCCTGTCTTACCCTGCTAAAACCGTAAAGTGGAGTGGCTTTTCTGGAACAGCTCCTGAATGGGCTTGTCCAAACAGCAGCAGGGGAACATCAAAAGGTGCAGTGATCATCCGCAGATAAGCACCTGAACTGTCTGATCCTGAGCTACCCCCAGGCATGGCTTAATAGTTTGTCTGCCCATGATGAGCTCTGTATAGCTCTCCCTTATACCAAAGCCTCTTTCCATGGCGACTGCTTCATACACATGGTATAATGGTCAAGAAGGTTTGATATCCAAAGAATAGTTACTTGTTGGATAACCTTCAGCGTGAAGCCCTTTGAACAGAGAAAGGAATGGGAATGCAGGCTTGGGTCAGTGCTAGAGCAAGCAAGTCCCCGCTGCAGTGACCCAGCTACAGTGGGAAGTGTGTTTGCATCAACCATCTTTCAGTAATTATAGCAACAGATGACTCAAGATCAAAGTGTGTTTGTGAATGATGTGGCGAAGTAAATCTATGTAAATCTGAGGGTTTTTATCTCTGGATCTGTCTTTAATGCTGACTTCTGTCCAGCTTTAACCTTCCCTGGGAAAACATCTCAGCTTCCACTGCTGCAGCGCTGGTCTGGACAGACCCCTGGGAGCTGCCCGGCTTCCTCCATGCTCACCTCTTTGCCTCGTGCACAGTCTGGCTGCTGCTAGTTCACGTGGCAGCCATGGGGACAGCAGCCACTGGTCCTTGGGGCCTGATCCCCAGAGTTTTTCTCAATGCAGAAGGGCACGCTTGCTGTCACAGTGAGTCAACAGAGCCAGGTGTCCGGGTGCTTTGTGCTGACATGCTGAGCTGCTGCTGGTGGTTGCTACGTCCAGGGTCTGCCCCTCCCATGATCAGCACACCAGCGGGCAGCTGCTCCTCTGCTGGCTGTGGCCCAAGTGCTCCAGAGACGCCTCTGATCCAACCTCTCCCAGCCTTGTCCAGCTATAAGACTAGACTCCAATGAGGGTTCAACAGGAAGGCCCTTCATTCAGGGTGACACAGGTGACAGCCAGTGGCTGACCAGCATATGGAGAGGGTACCATTTGCCCAGCCCTCTGAATATATCCCATGATGGCCTTTCATCTAGGTTGAAACTGTTTCATCTTCTTTCTGTCACGTATCCTCCTATCATCTTCTATCAGGTGTTTATCCTGTATTTTCTAATTAGTTAATTACTTTGCCCATGATGCTAAGCTCCAGTTGTTACCCACACCAGGTGTTCTCTTTGTGCCATCGATCTGTAAGCGCTCCACTGGGACGTCTCCTCTCTGCATAACCTACTCTGGACAGCACCACACTTGTCTGCAGAGATCTTTCCAAGCCCTTGAATGCACTGCAACTCTCCTGCTCGTTAGTCCAGTTTCCAATAGTTTCACAGGCTTGCCTTCAGTTCCCTTTCATTTGCACTACTGCCAAGAAAGTACTTTTTTTTTCCTTCTTTGTCTTTATAACATAGCTTTTGCCTACACCCTTCTGCACATGAGGAGCAGGAGAATTCTTGGTGTTATCTTAAAACACCACACAGGATAAAATCCTGCCAGAGGAGTAACTTGCTGGGTGGGAGTGCTAATGAGAACCTTAGCTGTCCTTGCCTGTGTCCCCTCAGAGGCCTACCACTAGGGGCTTGGTTCCAAATGTCACTTGTCTGAGCTGCCCTGCAGGGAACAGGACTAAATGCCTTCTAGGGCCATGGTGAGAAGGCATTGTGATGATCAGTGGTTTGATCTGCTTTGTCGCTTGTGTCATGGATATCCACCCGCCTCACCTCATGCTGCATCATGTAGAGGATCTTTGGTTCTCCAACAGAGGTTAGAGGAAATGAGGCAGGGTGAGGTTTTCTGAATGTGAGAAACTAAGAGAGAGAAGTTCCTCCACACATTGGTCTCTCGTGTGGTTGCACACTGGCTCCAGACATCTTTCCTGCACAGTTCCTGGCTAAAGGTGTTTGAGTCACAAGCAGCAGAGTGTGGACAAAGGCCAGGGTGGCTAGGAGTTAGGTGGAGAGAATGGATCCTGACTTAGAAAGTGTTCCCCAGATGTCCCTGAGACAGTCTGTATCTTTCTTGGTGATTTCTGTTGCTTTCATTTGCTGTTTTAATTCCAAAGGCAACTCCATAGCCAGTGCCTTCTGCACAGTTAACACTGGCAAGTTAATGTGGCAAGGATGGCCATGTTGGGTAAAGTTTAGAGTTGCCACCTGGGATTATGAACCGATGCCATCTCTACACAGGATATCCCAAATCACATCAATCATCTAGATTTTTCATTGCTTATGCTGAGATGCTGTGTTGCTCCTACATGTTTATTTCTCAATAGAGAGGCTTAATTATTGGGTTGCAAAGCTCCCAAGGGTCTTATGAAAATTGAACTGGAAGAGCGAAGTATCATGACGTACTGGGACTCCTTAAACTGTGATAGGCTGCTATCTGGTGATTTGCTGTAATCCAGGGGAAGTCTGTCCCCAAAACCAGCTGCCCAACATGCATGTGTTTTGGTTGCTATCATCAAAGCCTACAAGATGAACAGGCAATTCGTTATCATTTAGGGTAGCACTTTGAATGTTATCATTTGAGTTTCTTACAAGCTTAATCTTTCTGTCCCTGGGATCACATCTTCCTGATGAGGAACAATTAGAGTATCCTGTGGTGAAACACTGGATTATTATTAATGAAACTTGTGCTGCCCTGGAGTTTTAATTGACTCAAGTGTTTAAAGACATGCCTGAATTAAAACATGTGGGCACTCTCATGCCTGCCACAGGAGCTACCAATGCTTTTCACGCAATGCCAAGAAATGTTAACTATTAAAAACACATTTGATCATTTATTAACCTTAGTTGCTCATATTTCCTACTCACATCCCTCATTAGAAACTGCTGTGCCCTTGAAACTAAGCAGGGCTTTAACTATATCTTTCTTTCCCTAAGTCTTGCAGGAAGAAATGTCTAGATTTTGTCAGTGCCACAGGTATTGATAGATTTTTGTTTGCCTCTGAGCCACATTCAGTTGAGGTCTGTAATACCTGGAACCATTTTTGTAAAAATTTTCAAGACAGGAACCAAGCTTTGACATTTGCACACCAAACTTAAATATCAGGACACTTTGATGGTGGCCCTTGGTAGCAACATGCTTTTGTCAAGCTGTATATAAGCTTACAGCTGAGATGAAAGCTCAAAAAGCTTATGTGGTAGGGACAAAGGGGGTACCCTGGGCCATGACTGCCACCTGAATCAGATGACAAAGACAACATAGCTGAGGTTTTTGCCCATATGCAGAAGGCAAAGGGAGGTTTGCTAATTATTTAAAGGAAGTCAGGGTTTGACATCAACGCATCTATCATCCCACCCTTCCAATTCTCCTTTCCCATTGCAAGCTATTGGATGAAGACAGTGAGGTTTCGGGAACATGCCCTGTCTTTGCTACCTGTGTACAACTGGGATACAGCTGCATCTCAGTTCATGCATGGAGACTCCCAACCACTCCCACACTACTGGTTGAGTTTCCTGCACCGTGTGCTGGAGCAGATGCAAGGTGCTTGCACAAAAAGGAGCAGAGATAGCTGGATTTGGTGCTCTGGGCCTTCTTCTAGCTGTATCTCATCTTCATGGGAGAAGGGCCAAAAGGAGCAAAGGCACTGGTTGCTGCCAATGGCTATCAACGAGGAGCACTTCGTGTAAGTCACATGTGTGCCCTGCTAAATGTCATGATCCAGGAATGCACCTACTGCTCAGGCACTTGCCAGCTGGCCAAAGCACCTGCAGGGGTGTATCTTTTTATTTGTTTATATATGTAAATTGAGTCCAAAGTCTCAAACGATTAAGTCATGCGATGCAAGGCATGTGACAGAGTGGTTAAGAAATAGCGAAGGGCAGACAAGGGTGAGAGGAGGAAAGCATTTCAAAGTGGCAGCTGTGAGCTAAATCATGTTGGAATTGGGTAACCTGGATTTAGGGGAGAGGTTGGAAAGGAAGGGCGTAGCACTGGGAGAGGAGCTCTTTCTTTTTTTTCTCTGGAAAGGGTCCTGATCCTCAGGCTTGAGCCCAGATTTGTGTTTTATGCCTGCTACTGCAGGGCTGATGCATGCCCATCAACTTCATCAGAGAGGGTCCTGACTGATGCCCAGAGAAGCCACAAGTTACTGGGGTCAGCTGCAGGTTTTGCAACATGCTCCTGGCACAAGCATGGCCTCCACCTCTTTCTCCTGTCCTGTTCTGTCCTGTCCTGTCCTGTCATCCTGTCCTTCTCGCCCTCACCCTCTCACCCCTCATCTCAGGGCACAGGGGATGGTGGCCTGTGGCAAGCTCGAGCTCTTGGCAGCTAAGGTCAGCTCCCTGAGAGATGTTCCAGCTCACAGCTGGGATGACAATATGCTCCTTAGTCCTCCTGATCTCCCTTTTCTTCTTTGCATGAACAGTGGTGGCACGTGGGTCTCTGCCTTGCTCCTCGATGTACAACTGGATGAATTGCCCTTCTAGGTGCACATCTTTTTTCCCATGGGAGCAGCATTAATGGCTTTTGGCTCTAAGTGCCACTGTTCATAGGTGCCAGAGAAGTTATTGAGCTATTTGGTAGACATGCATTGCCCCAGTAGTTTACTCCTGGCTTCTCCATGGCACATGAGAGAAGGCAGAGAGGTGAATGAAATGGGCTTGTGGACAGGACTCTGTCTGCTGGACTCATGTTGGATCACATGGGAAGTCTTAAGCTGAGTGGAAAATGCTCACTTTAATGGCAGCTGGATTTGAACCCTTAATTACCACAACCATCACATGTCTGATTTGCAGTTGTGTGCACAAACAATGACTTGCCCATGCACTGATTACGCTTCATATTAAATGCTCCTGGGTCCTGCTTTTTTTAAAAAAAAACACAAAAAACCGTCTTTAGCAATACTGGTCTGATCCTCGTGGAAATGAGTACGAATTTCTGTATTGACTTCAGGAGAGTTAGACTGTACCCTTACACACAAACCAGCCCAGTGAGACATCAAATGATGTTGTTCCTAGCAGTCTACTGATGTTATCACCGTTTCTTTGAGTAGTTAGAAAGAACAAGATCCTACAATGACAAACCACAACGTTTGTTGTGGTATATAAAGACAAGTAAAAAAAAAAAAAGAAAGCTTCCCAAATAATTATTAAAAAAAAAAAGTGCATTTCATGTCCCTTTTGTTTTTCATGGACCAAGCACCTTACAGACAATTTGCTCATTATCTGCCATACAAAGAGAGGACTAGGGTCCACCATGGAATACAGACATAAAATAGCCAGAAAATCAAGCCTAGAGAGGACAACTGCACCATTAAAAATGAATCATTACCTTATCCATAAAACTATAAATAAGTACAACATTTACTAAGCTTTGAGGCATACAATTCCAGGGGACAATGAAAAGCTTATTTTAAATTAATTGATATTGTTGCTTCTGAGTTTCTTGTTGGTGGCTGCTTTCATCCAGAGACTAAATGCTGTTTATAGCACTGCCACATGGAAAGCGTTGGAACAACCAGTAATTGTTTCACCTCCACTGACTGTTGGCATTGTAGAAATGAAGTGTTTGCATTTTTACTATGAGTATTTTTCTTTTAGGCATAAGGCTAACATAGAACCAGCACAAAGAACTAGGTCTGAGTCTTTGATAAGCAGGAGTGTTTAACAGGCTGTTGTGGCCTGGAGTTTTTTTCAGAAGGGATTTCCAAACTCTTAAGCTCAGATTCATCAAATCCTGTGAGTTTCTGAGTCCATAATAAATCAGCAAGGTGGATGTGGAACGCGTGTTAAAGACTGAACTTGTGCCTAAACCCAGTTGAACGGAAAGTAAGAAGTGTGCAGACACTCAGCAGGAATGTATGGTGACATTCCTAGGGCAGCAAAACTAAGTGGGTTTAAACTGGAGTATGATAAATGAATTAACAGGATTATATAATGTGTTTGTTTGCCATACCGGTGGCTGGACTTGATGCACTAGGAATTACTTTCCAGTTCTGTATTCCTACACAAAGCCTAATACGCATATTAAGTAAGTAATCTAAATAGAAGTGCTTCCTGACCTCACTGGATGTTGCACAGATGTGGCACAGGGGGGAAAATAATCAGACTGTCTGTATTTAAAGTTTAGTCACTATATATTTACACTAACACCACAATTTACACACACAGCATCTATGTGTGTAAACGTTGACCTAAATTTGGAGGTTTGGTTGAAGGTATTTGCTCCAACAAGCCATATTAGTTTGTCCATTTCCTTGCTAGATACCCTTGGCAGTTCTCCCCTAGAAGAGTGGCCGCTCCAGAAAGACATTAAGAGTGTTGAGTAATATGCCCTATAGACTTCTATGCCCTGTCATCACAAGGCCATATGATTTCATTCAATTACCAAGTCCTAATATGCATGTGGCACTTCGGATGGATTGTCTGTTGGCTTTTGCAGAGTTGTTAGACAGAGGGGGAAAGTATTTTTTCCATCGGTGCAGTTTGTTATTCCGCTGTGAACTCCCCCAACTGCTTAGTGTCAAAACACCTGGAAGCGCTGTCATGTTGGTACTGCTTGTTTGTCCTGTTACCCCAAGTGCCGTGGCAGGTGGGAATCTGGCTGGGCCTGGGGAAGCAAGCCACATCAAACACAGGTGCTTGGAGTCGCATGTGGATAGTGCTGCCTGTTTACTCCCTGCTGGGATTCAGGTAGGCTGGGGGTTTGGACTCAGCTTGCTGGGGGAAGGTGATCTTCTAAGAAGATGTCACTGCACTGATGAGAATGATAGGAAGGATCTCCATAAATGATATGGGGTTAATGTGGGGAGCACAGTGATTCTGGACTAACACCACCAGCTTAGATGACACCCAGCCCCACTGGTACGGGCCACAGAGGAGTTTGTAGAAGTCAGCTTTAAGCTTGAGGCAAGAAACATCATGTAACCATACAGAAGTTAAGTCCTACATCCACATTTGCATCACCAGGTCTGGTTGCCCTCTTTCCATGGTTATCAGAAGGCCCACAGACTCAGCCAGGTCAGCTGCAGCCTCTGCCTACTGTATGGCCTCGCATAAAGCAACTTTACCAGCACCTGCAAATCCAGTCCGGTCCCTGGAAAAACGTGAGTGGAGCAGTGGTACTGACCATACTTCAGGGTGGAGACTCCTGTCCCCAAACCAGTTGCAATGTCTGTTGTGTAATGATGCCAATGAAGTTTTGTAACTCCCTCACATACTGGGAGGATTCATTTGATCACAAGAGTCATTTCACTTTCTGGCATCTATCATCCATCAGAAATTCCAGGCCATAGCTTTAAAAAGCAACTAATGACTTAGGATCTCATGACTGCTGAACATTTGGATTGAGGTATCTCGGCAGGCATGCACAATCCTTCTCCCCAAACCTCCTCCTCATAGCAGACATCAAAACTGTGGGTCGCTCCAAAAGCCCTAGGCTGTGACGTGGAGCTAACACTTGCCCAAGGTGAGTCACAAAAGCTCCTCTGAACCACAATGTCAGCTCTGAGCCCCCAGATGAAGATCCCTGCCCAGAATTTCAGGGAACACACGCATCCTTCCCTCAGCTATGGGACCACATACAAGTTTTAGGCACAGCAGTGCCACAGGCACAAGGGGCACAGCTTAGGAACACCCAAGGCCACCTGCCAGCATTGGCAGAGGCCACAAGTGCTGGCAGTGTTAACAGGCTTTTGGCAACACCAAAACATGACCACTCTCTGCCTCGTGCCAGGCTTTGGAGCTCACGCAACCAGCTGGCTGACATGTGAGGGGGGACATGGACACAGGGCAGGGTCGAACACAGAGGGTCTGATGGAAGTTGTATGAGCCTATGCTCCTCTTGCATCTTCCTCCAGACTTAGTTCCCAAGGAGGTGCCAGGTGTGACCTCAGAACGCTTTCCTCAAAGCAGCCCTGCCACATGCTGTGCTTTATCAAAAACAGCATGACAAGGGGACGTCCAGAAGGCACCCGGGGTGCTATGCTGGCAACGGCCTGCTGCCGAGTTGGGTTTGTGGTCCCAGGGGTCTGCTTTGAGGAGCATGGCTCCTTGAGCCTAAGAAATTAGTCCAGTCGTGGTGTTTCCTATCAGCTTATCTCCCTTCTTGCATCATGTGGCTGGTCTGTATGCTGTGGGCGACTGGCAAGCATTACCTGAACTGCTGCTGCCTGTTGGGTATGGAGGGAAGGATTGGGAGGCCTCTGTATTTACATTTGCTTCAGGAGACCATCAGTAGGGCTGAGGGGACTAAGCAGGCTTGTCAGCAAACTGGCAAGGAGAAGCTCGGTGTGTGTTTGCCAGCTGGCAATCAGGATTGTAAGTGCAATGGGGGCCATGAGCAAATTGGAGAGTCTGCCATGGTGTGGGGGCACAACAGTCACCTCCCCAGCTTGCTGAACTGTGCACAGGGGGCTGCAGCCACACCGCATGGCAGCCTGCCACCTCCAGTCTCCAGCAAACCCACCCTCAGTGGCCCCGGGGTGGGTTTGCTGCTCAGCCTAAGGTGATCTGAGCGCAGTAACACACAGGGCTTGTGGAGGGCTGTTTGGTGGTTCAGTACTTTTGCACAACTTGCACCAAATCAGCCTCCTGATACTCAGAGCCAGTTCCTGTTTTGGACAGGCTTTGGACAAGACTGGGCTTTCTTTGTGAGATCCTGCAGGGGAAACCTAGCTAAGTAGCTCTGAGACCTTTCCATCTAGCAAGATCGATTCTATTTGGGTGATGCTGCTAATGAAATGAACCCTGAGAGACTGGGCAACTCTATTTTACAGCTAAAGGTCTTTAGTTAAGCTATAAAAAAAGCATCCTACCTTCCCTGAACCCATCTTGAACTCTGCCCTACACCAATCCCTAGCAAAATGGTACCTGCATCTGTTCCACCTAGGCGTACAATCAAATGGTGACTCACTGTCACATATTCATTCATTTATTGCCCAGATAACTCTCCATTAAGATAATGAGTCATTCTTTTACACCCACCAAATGCATAGCTGGGATGCTCTTGCTTTCTGCTATTCATAAATTAGGAGGAGAACAGAGCCTTGATTCAGAAAATGTATTTCCTCTAGAGAAGCTCTTCAAAGGATACACAGCTGGATTTGTGACCTCTCCACAGAGTCCCATTTAGCACATTTAGTGAAAGTAGGGGTATGTTTTTCCTACGCATTTTATTTTGAATCTCGTCTGCTGTTTAAAGGCAAGTGGACCCTGGGTGGAGGAGGGAGGAGACTGCTGATGAGATATGTAAGTCTGACAGGTTTAATAGGATTGACTAAAATGTATTTGTTAAACAACTGTCCAGGACCCTTGCAGCTCAGACACTGTCCCTTGCTCATTGCTTGTGAATCGAGTGAATGAGATCCCCAGCCACACGGGCCACTCAGCTGGAGTTCAGCTCCTTTCAGGTTACTGCTGGCTCCGCGCATTGCCTGCACTATCTTGAATCCAGTGCAGCGTGTAAATCTCCAGCAGGATCCAACAACAAAGAGAGAGGTAGTGTTCACACAACTCTACTGATCCCAGGGCATCAGTCTCCTAAGATGTGTTGTCTCTTAAAGATTTCTGTGACCATCACAAGGATCAGACCCCAAAAAGCATCCCCTCCTGATCTGTGTGAATGAGTAGTTCAAAGCTCCATGAGGGTTGTCTGATATTTCTAGGGGCAAGCTCCATCTTCCAAATTCAAGAAACTGGGTTTTAAGTGTGTGTTACAGGGGACAAACAAGGCCCCAGTGACTACTGTAGACAAGCACTGAAGAGCTAATGTTGCTTGGTTAAGTGCCTCATACCAGTCTACTTCTAGAGCTGGAGGATTTTGATCAGGGCTCTGCAGGCCTTGGATGCCCAGAACTTGTTGGCCATGTTTGCAGCTGCTTCTCTGAGATAAGTGAACAACTTTATTTCACGCATCAGTAAATTTCAAGCAGGCCAGGAGACAAACTGCTTGGCATAGCATAACTATACGTAAGCACAATCTATGCAAACTACTCTGACATATTAGACTAAGAATTGCCAGTTCTTGCTAGTTTGGCAATATTTTGAGTACTCCTTAAGACCCCAGAAGATGGGGATTTCTGAATGAGGCATGAATCTCTGTATTTTTTTCCTTAAAACAGGTTTTGTTCCCTCAGGGCTGTGGACAAAAAAATTGACAAAAAATTTCAGTGCATCCAACAAGCTGAGAATTCAGTTGGTAAAAATAAGGAAGTGTCTGTAATACATATTTCTGTGAGAATAACACAGTTTCTGTGCAGTATCAAAGTTATGAGGCCCAGTCATTTATTTTTTACATGCTTGATGTGGTCTGTAATGTATAGCTGTAGTGGAATGCTCTTTTGACCACTTGTGGCTGAGTAGATGAGCTGCCTGAGCCTGAGCCTTGTAAATAAAACAGTGGCTTGGTGTCAGGGAGAAAGGTGATGGGAAAAGTTCTACTGACTTTCTCTCTGGTTTGTGTTGCCGACACAGGTCAGGAGTGTTAAACCAGACCATAGTTTCACACTGACCTTTCATCTGCCGGACCAGTGGGAGCCCTCAGCCAGTGAGCTGACATCTGCTTAAGTCAACAGCCAACCGGTTCAACTTCTTAAGGCTTATCAAATTATTTGCATAAACACTGTGATCAGAGCAAGAATGAAGGAAGGATGGGCTTGAGCTGCAGACAGGCTTTTTCCTACAGTTTTTTTATCTTCACTCATCTGTCTGTCCCTGTGCTGCCTGTTTAAAGGACTTGCTCCCCAGTGACTGATGAACCCAGGTTTCCTCTGGATTGGTATCTAGAGCTGGAGCCTGTGAGCTCTTTGAGCTGAGCTTGCACTGCCAGTTCCTACTTTGTGGAGACACTGAGGGGATTTTGTTCTTTCTCCAGTGAGCTGTACTCATGACACAGACACAAACATCATATCCTTGAGATCCCCGATGTGTGTCTGAATTTGGCCTGTTGTGAGAGGGGCACTAAGAGAGACACGCGTTGCACAATAGCTAAGACTCATTTCCTTCAGAAAATAAGCTACAGATACTGTGCTGTGATGCAGCATTGTGGCAGGCCTTCTGTGGCTTCACTGAGTAACATGAGGTTTCTGTACTGCAAAGCACTTGGGCACATGAGCTTTAGGCAGCTTTCTTTCTGAAGAGGGGAGGAAGGTGTGGGAGGGTGGTCTTCTTGATCATGTCCCCTGCCAGCAGCGGCCAGAGTGCAGGGCAGTCTAGGTCAGCATAGAGCCATGCCTGCACCAGCCTGTCCATCTCTTGTGCCCTTGACAGCTGCTTTCTCCTTGCACTGTGACTCACCGCACAATAATCCATGCAGAGAAACTAAGGGCATTTCCAGCCCATGGTTCCCTCTCTGGTCAGTTCAGGTTTCAATCTGGGGACACTGCTCTTGCAGGGAGAGGAGAGTGCAAACCAGTCCATATGTGCATGTAGTGAAACAGCTCCCATGGTTCCTCTGTCTCTGAAAGTCCAGACTCCTCACTGCACTGCATAGTTTTGCTAACATTCTTCGCCTCTTTTTCTAAACAATTAGGCATATTTTAAAAATGTTGAGCTCTTCTTGCTAGAAGCTTTTGATAGTTTCTAGAACTTGCAGAGGATCCCAGACCTATCATCTTTGCTAAGCAAAAAAGTTCTTCTCACATCTGTTCAAAAGGGGAAGGATGTAATATTGACCAATATTGAGTAAGAAATGTACTCTCCTCATTTCAGAGGCAATTATTGGAATGTCCTTGGTATTCACATGATAACTTACGTCTGTATCAACTTGCTGAGTGATGTCTTGAATCACATGTTGATGAAGTGATGTGTTTGAGGATTCTGAAGGCAGTATCTTGCTATCATTCCCTTTTCAGTGCTGTCACTCAGAGCTCTTCAGCCTTGCCTCTGTCAGCAGGTAGTCAGACTAGAGTCCTATTCAACTAAACCTAAAATCCATCTGGGCTTACTCGATTATTGATTACAAACAGGCATTGGAAAAAACAAGGAAAACAATCTTTTCCTGAACAAGTTTGCTTAATAACAAACAGCAACATTATGTTTTCCCCCAGTGAATGTAAGCTGAAAAGCAAGACACTTCCAGCCACCCATATAGCCCAGCTTTGCACAGGCCATGTCATGTGATTTTTGGGGTGTTGGCTTCTCTCATTTCGAGGCTATCTCCTACATAAATGGGGTTTAATTGCTCCTTCCATCAAGCCTGATGGAAGAGTGCTAACACACCCACTGGCTGTAAGCAGGCCTGTGACTACAGATCAAAGTCAATCCGACCTCACGGCAGCAGCTATGAGCACATTCCAGGGTAACAAGAGCCCTGCAAAAGGTATGGAGAACCTTGTAGCCTCGCAGTGCTCCCCACCCACCGCTGACTTCCATTAATTAATTAACTCTGCAGCTTTATTCCCTTATCATAATCCTCCCAGCAACGGCACAATAAATTGTACTTGCAACAGATGCTTAAATGAGATGATCCCAGGTCTTTGCAACTTGAAACAAGGGCGGGAAATTCATAGCTTTGTGGTGATCTCCAATTCATTCATTATACGATCAGATCTTAATTGCTTCAAGAATATGATTCTAGTAAATCTGGCCTCTAGTACCACTCATGTTAAATACTTCAGTTGCTAAATCTCCACTGCTATACACAGTCAGTTTATCACTTGTGGTCTTTTTTACTTCAGTGGGGTCTAAAGTATTGAATTATCTGTAGAAACTAATGCTGTGTTTGCCCACCCCATATTTACCCACTGAGTGGATAAGTACCAAACTTAAGTTAGCTGTTTTGAGATAGTGAAGGAGAAGGCATTTCTATAGGGAAATTAATTTAAAATGAGGTACCTAAAATAATCCAGATGAATTATCCACTGGAGATGTTTCTTTCTATTGGCTATAGAGGAGGATAGGCATGAGATGCTTAATTTATGGATTACTGAAGTTGACTCCAATAAAGCCCACCTTATGTGCAGAGACCCAAGTATGAGAATAAACAGAAGGTTGCTTCAGTGTAAGATCTGATGTGAGAAGTGCAAGGGGACTGATGACTCATCCTAACACAAGGGAAGAAGTCTTCAAGTGGGGAGATCAGTATCATTTGCCTGACTGGTAAAAAGTTCTGTGAGTATGCATGGGACAGAAACAGAAATGTGCACATTTCAGCAGCCATGCAATCAATGATCTGCATGACCAGACCAGGAAGCATGCAGCTCTGAGGAGGCACTTTCTAAGTCGAATGAGTTCCTCACAGAGTTAAAAACTTATTTGCGAGAGCTGGAGACACAGGAATTACTCTATGTCTGTGTATGTGTGCGTACTGACAGAGATCAGAGAGAATTCCTGGCGACCAAATGCTTTTAATCTCAAGATTTTGAGAGTGGGGGAGAAAAGCTCTTATTTTCTGATCTTTTCAAATTGTCAAGCATCACTTCAGACAGAACACCGGCATTTAAAGCACAGGAGTGTTTACCCGATCTACTGTGCAGTTGGGTTCCCCAGTATTTCATCTGGAGCGTAACTCTCAGCAGCATTTTTTAATAGCTCCTGTGGAAGCCCCATGTTAGGAACAGGTAACATAGAGTAACATCCTTGGGGTGGTTTTGAAGATGATTCTTTCTTAAAAAGCAAGACCGCATAGAGCAAACCTCAAAGGCAGGTTCAGGTGTCACTGGAGGCAGCTCTGGTGACTCAGTAGGTGGCAGCCTTCCCCTTGACTTTGCAAGGACCTGTCACCCTGCGGAAGGTGTTGGGGTATCGCTGAGCACTGGGGACAAAGGTGCCCCTCTCCTGGCACAAATTGCGGAGCCTGGACAAAGCCAGCTGTGAGACTTCACCCCAGGGTGTGAAGAGCCCCATGACAAAGTGCTAGAATAACTGACCTCCCGGACAACAAGTGGTCTTGTGGGTTGGCTGAGATTTACAAGCCCAGGAGGTACTGCCAGCATCTCCGACTCCAGCACACTCCAAAGGATCTTTATGTACAACCAATGCAATTAAAAAGACAGACTGAATGAGTCTGGCACTTTGGAAGAGGTTTGGATCAGCAGGATTACTGCTCATTCATATGGTAAGCGGGAAGAGGGAGCAGAATAGTTTTTCCCTAGTTTTTTTCCGGGAAATTTGCTACAGGGAAGAAAATGGAGCCTGTGAGAACTGTGTTTTGGGAAAGGGACAGTTTGGGGAGCAAACAGAACCTAGCAGACCTTTATGTGGAAAGAAACTCACATGTCCATGAAGAGGGGAACACTTTCACCATGCAAGTCAACATTCATTCCTCAAGGAAAGTGGAAGGAGAAAGTGGGGGGGTGGAGTCTGGCCACAGAGGAAGCCAGACAGGCTCCTGCTGGTGAATGAAATTGCTGCTTTCAGCCTGCCTTCTCCTGAAGCCAAGATCAGGGACCAGCCCCAAGGGACCAGTTTGGTGGGGGGCAACATCCTCCACCTGGGTGGGAGAGTGTTGAGCAATAGGGGCAGAAGCCTCTTTATGTGGTTCAGCTGCAGCTAGACTGGTCTAGCTAACCCCAGCCTTGGCCTTCACATTGTTTAAAACCCAAAGTATTCCCAAGCATGGTAGTTCTGATTTGAACTATGACACTGGACCCCTTTCCAAAAGTTTCAGGCACTGTCAAGCTGAAATGTTTTGAACTGTTCACCGGAAAATGAGAGGAGGAACCATCCTGGTTCCCTCAGTGGATACTGCTAACACCTACCTTACTACTCAGCATTACGCCTGCCTACCCTTCTCTCTACCTCCAACAAGCTTGAACGAAATAGCAAGGATATTTTCTCCTCTTACTGAGAGGCAGATTTATACTCACACTCCTGACATTCTCTCACAATACCTTACATAAATCACCACTGTTTTTGGAGAGATGCCAAAACAGTTTGAAGGAATGTGTACAGGACCTATCAGAACAGGGTTTCCCCATCTTTCTGACTCTATAATCCCCTTATTCAGAGCTAAACCAATAGGTTCACACCTCCTGCACAGAATACCTTTTCCAACTCCATCGACTGCCTTTAAAAACAAACAAGGAAACCCACAAACTCATGCTCAGCTATTACCATAAAAAACAAGAGACACAAAGCAGAAGAATTTGCTGCATGCAGATCTATAAATGTTAAGTACACGAGGAGACATTTGTTTTCGTTCCACGTAGTCAAACATGTCTTAATCTTTAAAACACCTTAACTCTAAAATTGCAGCTGATTGCTTAGTCACAGGGGATTTGCTATTTATGCAAGGGCCTTTACTGAGGCCCCAAAGTGGTGATAATGCTAGACTATAAATTTAGGCATGGACAATGTTTGGGGAAGAGACTTCTGTGAAAAGCTGCCTAAAGTAAGGGAATCGGCAGGACTTTCCTGGGACTGCCATATTGCCATCATAGATCGCAAAATTCAAAGCCGCAGCTCAGAATCAGCTCTGCGGGGTGAGCGTTAGGTATGGAAAACATTGGGTATTTACTAAATGCATTGGTGACTAGTTTTGTAAGCAGTCCACTGACTGTCAGGAAAGACGCACTGCCCGGAAAAGACCACAAGTTGAGACTTTTGCAGACAAAGAGGGTAAGTGGCCTGCCCAGTTCCACAGAAGAGGACTAATGACAGGGGTGATGTCAGATATAACAGTACCCAAGCATTCTCAGTCAGCTCCTACTAGCTCTATCTGCTGGCCCTTGCACTTTCTGGCAGACTCTCCTGCTCCTTCATTATCAGACTTCCACTTGAAACAACCACAAAGACTGCTTCAAGCTGGCACCCCCTGACTCTGGGAACTGCTGCTCTGAATCCCGTTGCCATTCTCCCGTATGAAGAGGGAGGGTCTCGTTAGTGCAGTTATTCCAAAGGAGCCAGCTGGTGTGAGGATTACTAGGGGAGATGTGATAAAAGTGGGGACTTGCCTTCGCTGTCATCTTTCATCTTCCACAGTCTGCTCCATCCACAATGACACTGTCTTCATCTCTATGTCAGTTGTTTGCCCTGGGAGGAGAAGGTACAGTTAAAACATGAACGTCAGAGCTAATCCCTCTATCTTGTTTCCTTCTTCAGTGATTGCTGGTTCTGGAAAATCCACAGACCTGCTCTTGCATACTTTCTCACAACCCAGGTATTTCCTTGATCACCCACTACCTGAGGAAACACACCGTACAGCCCCAGTGTGTCCATCTGGGTGCAGCCATCTACAACCCAGACTGGAGATGTCAATGATAGCACTGAGTGTGGCGTGACAGGAGCAGACCTGGGTTGAAGTGGTTCGTACAGAAGGCCCTTGCATGTCCTTTATATGCAGCTGGATCCCTGGGCCCAAGGCTTTCTGAAGAGAAGCTGATTGAAAAAAGAGAACCTTTGCTTTTTCAGTGTCAGGCCCCAGCCAGAAGCACTATGCCATCCTTTTGCCTGCCTCGTGGATAACACCAAGATATTGATGCACACACCATGCACAGAAGGCCTCACACAGGAAGGTTTTATTTCTGCCTTTTCTTGTGCTGCTTCTTTGTGACACCAGCATGCCTGCCATCCAACTCCTGTCCGCACCAGTGCTTAGCTGTATAGCTTTAAGAAGTTTGAAGGTTGCCACCAATAAGCCATTATTTGCTAGCACTTCCACAATGAATAGAGCATATTCCCCTAAAATTTAGGACAGGAAACAGTGAAGGTTTTCCCAGCCCTTTGAATAGTAAGTATATGGGCATATGAAACCATCTGAACATGGAGGTTTTCCTGTGGGACCTACAAGTCAAACTCTCCTTTGACAGCTTTTTGTGGAGAGGTAGTTTACTTCAGACCAGAGACATGTGCCTCAGAGCACGTCCATCCCAAGACAACATTGAGCATATGTTTTTTTTGCTGACAATGGGAGCTGGGAATACACATGTAATTCTATATACGCTGACTATGCATAAGTATACAGATCTGGGAATATTTCCCACAGTCATACCCAGCATGGAGGGCTGCAGAGATTCAAAATGGGAACTGAAGGCACATTCCCAGCCCTACAGAAGACTTTCCTCCATTTTCAGTGTCCTCTCTCACTTCTTCCCTTGCAATACTCAAATAGAAGAGTATTTCCAAACAACAAACACCTGTGAACAATGAGTACCTTGTAAAACTGTGCATGCCACACATCTCAGGAAAATAGTACTTGTGGAGAGTCCACAGCCTCCTCTGTGTACACACAGCAATCTCTGTTTTGGGGAGATTCACCTTCCCGGAGCTCAGACTACTGTCCTTGAATAGTCATATGACACAGGGCAATGAACTGCCCTCTGGGTGAACCTACGTCCTTTCCACCGACAGCAGACAACTGGCAGAGACCCGATGTCTCCTCTTCTGACGACTAATGTTAGGTTACCAAGTGTGCACTACACAGCTACGGGGACTGCACTAATGTATACAGACTACCAGAGCTCATGGCTGAAATGGTGGCCTGATCCCTGTCACTGCACACTAGGAAACAACAAGCGAGAGGTGGAAAGATGCTGATGGAGGTAGGGTTCCCTCCATGCTAGCAGCCATCCAGCTCTGACCCCCCCTAAAGTGGAGCTGTCAGTGACACTAATGGTGGCAGAAATTGGCTAACATCAGAAAAGCTTGCCTACATGTCTATAATAACAGCTAAATATCTGCCTGGAAAAGGTTATAATCCCTGTGGGGCCTAAAGGAGGTACTTAGAGAAGGGCAGGCCTGGGGTGGCACGCTTAAGGGATGGCTTTTTGAAGCTGATTCCCCTAACCCAAAGGGAATAGGCAAGCAGCAGTGGATATACTCAGGGAGTCTCCTCTAAGCACCACCTACTATAGCACTGATGTGGCAGACAGCCCTTCATTAAGCCCTGAGTGCTTAACCTGCTCTGGTGCTTCAGAAAATCCCTCAGCTCTCTCTCAGCCCTTCAATCTCTGTAAACACCCCAAAGTAGCACAGGGTCCTTGGGTGTCACAGACCAAGTTAAGTGTAGACAGCTAAATGCACTTCTGCAGGCTGGCTAAGGAAAACAGGATTGCTCAGGCTTGCAAAACAGCGTGAGAACATGTGAATGAAGTCTGCAGACTTCTTCCTTGTTCCCAGTTTACTCTGGAATAATTGTTTACTTTAGCCAAGTTCTTCCTGATCTCTATCCATAGATCAGCATTAGGCTCAGCACTGCAGCCCGTCATGCAGTATCTCCAACATGAAAGCAGACAACAGAGATACGACAGGGCAATTTTCTCCTTCGCACTGCTCTGCGACAGCTTTGAGGATGTCGTGGCTTTTAGGCATGAGGCAGTGAATCGGAGGCTGGTACTGGGTTTGAGTCACTGCCTTTCAAGCCTGAGCATCTGGCCAGCTGTTTGGCCCCAAAAGTGCACTGCCATTTTCCTGAGCAAGTGTGGTTGTTTTGTGGTTTCTATTGTTTACGTGCTCAAGAACCCCAGCTTTTATTCTCTGGTTACTTGCTCGCCTCCCACCAGTCTTTCAGGTCTCGTGTTTGGCCAAGTGCGTCCTGGGAATCTCCAGTTGCATCTGGCTGGTCCCAGTCACGTGGTTGGTCTGGGCTCCTGCCTGCACTTGTTTGATGTGTGACCCATGCACAGGCTGCCCCTTACCTGAGACGCTTTCATGCAAACAAAGGAGTGACCCGTCTCTTGGGGTGCGATACAGGGGAAGGCTGCACTCAGACACCCTGTCCTGATGAGAGGCTCTGATGCTAATCACTTGCCTTTGATCCATTTGCCTTTCAACTAAAACTACAATCTTCTCCCTTGTCTCCCTCCAGGCTCTTCTCCAAATGAAGACCTGCACAGCTGCCAGGGCACATGATAGGAAGTGCCACATCCAAGCAGATCAGAAATCTCAAGCCTTGGCGAGGATTTTCTACAGGTAATTGAGGGTGTTTGCATTTTGCACAAGCAAAATCAGTACCGGTTTGTGCAGCTGAGTACATGGCTGCACCACTGCCTAGTCTGGACATGCAAATAGTCCTTGGTGAGAGCAAATGCAGCCTTTGGAGAGACAATACAAAACTGAGACCTCAATTTCATGTCTGCCAGCCCCAGAAAACTGGCGTTTACTATGCTAGTCCAAAACCAAGTAAGAAGTTCAGTCACTAGAAACCAGTGCCAATTTCTTGACATCAGTGATCTATTAGAGGTGGGTGAAATTACACTCACAGCCCCCATAGATCTTCCTTTTAAAGCAGGAGGCTTCTTCTAAGTGTAATTTCTGTACACCGGTATTAGAAATGTTAACATTTGACAGTTATTTTCATCTTTCTCAAAATAAGGATTACATGAGATTTCCACATCAGGTTATCTTCATGGTCTGGGGGTGAATTTTATTCTGCTCTTTAGCTAATAGGTTTTAAATATTTGCTTTAAAATTTATCCCCTAGATTCACATCTGGTTGAATATCAATCTCATCAGCATTTGGGAGACATTATTCCTAACCAGGATCCAAATTTGACCCTGGACAGAGGCACCTTTTTTCCTTCCCCCCCCCCCCCCCCCGCCCCCCTTTGAAATTCATGGCTGAAGACCAGACCCACGTCTGGGTTTGGAACCAGGTATCCCATAAAGCATCAAAGTACACAGGTCCCCTCTGCTCCATCTAACTCCTCTAACTAGTCCAAAAGAGTGTATTCCCAGGCAGACTGCTTCTAGGAACAGTATCAGTATATTAGCCTTGTAACTCATTAATGCTAATAGCAGTTGCATAACGCACAGCTGAAATGTGGTTGTACAGTAAGCTAAGAACATATTTCAACTATATGAGGTACGATTGCCAGTCAAAGTTTTTAAATGAGTAGCTTTCCTTACCATTACATCTGAATTTATCTTTGATTGTAAATGCTCTGAGGGGGGCCACGTTTCAAGGTATCACAAAGTCATGCCACTAACACTAGCATAATCCTCTGCTTAAATGCTGCACGCTTGGCCATGGTCTGGAAGGAGGTATGAGCTCTCCTTGTCATTGCTCTCCCTGTCCAAAAGCTCAGGAGACCTCCAGAAGGGCCTTGGTCACTCATAACACCTAACTGACAGGGAGCTCAAGCATCAAAGATGGCATGTTGTCCTTGAACCCTCAGGGAGCCCTGAGCATGGAGATTCAAAGCAGGAGATGGTGAAGGGAGATCTAGGTCCAATGATGTGACCAGCTATTCAGAGGGAGTCTCCAAAGCCACACAGGCAGTAAGCCAGCCACTGACGTTAGGCAGCTGCACGGTCACTCGCTTCTGTTAGCCCTGGTAACAAGTGTAAGCAGAACCATGCTAACAAAATGGAACTCTCAACCTTTACAAAAATTGCTAAGGCCTGGTGTGTTGCACACAAGTGCAGAATTATTTTCTTTCATATTCGGCAGATTTGGTCCGTTCTTATGACTCAGTGCAGCTGTCTCATCAGGTTGGCTAATGTCCTCTTCAAGGCCCTGTTTCTCTTCTTTTGTCATAGCCTCATTTAAATGCTCTTTATTGTCTTTAGATAGACAAGCTTTGGACAGTATTTAAAATACAAGGCCAGCTGTATCCTAGGGCCATCAGATAACATCTGATGGAGCTCTGTATGTACAAGCTAGACTGAGCCCCTAGTTTCTATGTTGCATTGAATAGCAAACAGCTCTCTACTGCTTGCTTCCTGTCAGCAAAAGTGTGCAGGGTAATTCCCTCTGGAAACACTTCTCTGTGTCTTGACCCTTGAGCTGCCAGTGGTCAAACTGACCCTAGCAATTTGGTGACAGGCGTCCCAAGAGTTTTCAGCTTTGCTTTCCTTTGAATCCCACTTACCTTGGCTGCTTTGTCAGGTCCCCTGGCTTCCCCTAAAGTACCAGAAAAAAAAGCTTAAAAAGGGAAGTCATCAAGCAAAGAAAAAGGGCAGAATTCTTCATGATGTTTTTCTGAGCTATGTCTGTGTGCTTTCTGGCAGCTGTTCTCACTCTGCGCTTTGCTGCTCCAACAGCCAAGGATTGCCATGCTGCCAGTAAGGGTGGATGGAGCTTCTGTGTGACCAGCTCTCACTCTAGGGAGTGAGTTTTCCTCCCTGGAGAGCGAGCTGCTTTGCTTCAGGTGAAAGCCAAAGTGCCAGGCAGCTTGTAAACAGTACAGATGACAAGCGAGTGAGATGTAGCCTTCAGACACTGATGCAGTGTAGGCAAAGCCAGAGCAACTCCACGTGATGCAGCAACAACACAGACAACAGACTTGGCCGTTCAAGGTTCCTACCCTTTCGCCTGTTTGGGCCAGTTTGGGGGGCTCCTGATGCCACTGTGGTACCCGGGAGGGCCATGCTGGTTCATACTGACCTCTGTCTCTGGCTGGGGGCTGCCCCATGGCAGACTTTGGTGGGGGGTTCCCCCACATGTGTACCCAGAGAAATTGGGGCTCAGCAGGAAGGCAGCTCCCTGGCTCACCAATCTTTCCTGTGTGCTGTGCCCACTAGCTCAACCATGATGCAGTATGTTGCTCTAGATGCCAGGGTTTTGCCCAGAGCCACAGAAAGTAATGTTTAACTGTGCTGAAGGTTGTCCCCTCCCAACATCTGTGCCTGTTGCAGTGTCACTTCCATTTGGGAATGTGTCCCGCTTGTAGCTGAGTGAAATGAACGATGGGGTTGAATTATGAAGACATGGGGTGGTGGGAGGATGAAGAGTGCTGCTGTAACTTGGAAACAATGGAAAATATGAAATAAATTCTAACTCCCTGCTGGCACATATACACACTATAAATAAACATTATAACTATGTAAATAGCACACAGATCCTAGGAGCTGGATCACCTTCTGAAATAGCAGGCAGAGGAGTCTGCTACGCTACAATAGACAAATCATGTTTGGCTAAATTATGCAATTAATTTAAATGCACACTGTACAGTAACATCATTTTTGGAAACCATATTGTTTGGCCCTCCTGAGCGATTCCCAGATGTAATTCCTGCAAGGAGCACACACCCAAGCCAGTCAGAATTTCTGGAATGACATTCCAGTTGCTCAACACCTGGTTATGCAGATAGAAAACAGAGCGACGCCTTAGCCAGTATAATAGATAAGGGTGTGAGAATTCAACTTGCTGGCTAGCACATGAAAGTGTGAATGACCTCGCCCCACGTCCAGGATTGCTCAAGCCATAGGAGATGTCAGTATCAATACACACATCTTCGTTTATAGTCACAGGACAGCTCTCTTCTCAATGTTTGCTTCTGCCCTCAGATCTTAACCCCAGAATGGAGAAAAAGTGTGACGCTTGTTGAACAACGCGCTTGCAAAGTCGTTCGTTTCTGCAAACTGACTGCAGAAAAAGATTAATGAAATTCCCTCTTCTATTATTCCATCTAGCAGAACACCTTCCACCTCTTCAGATAAACTCACATACAATTAGAGGGAGGTCGAAATAACGGGTTCTCTGTTTTCTTCAAATTGAGACTAGTGGCTCCACTATATTATCTTCTATATAATGACTAGGTGACCTTCCCTGTATTAAATAGAAAGAGGCTCCTCTTGATCATAAAATGACTGAGTGTATTCAACTTCTTTTTATAAAGCAACAAGCAGCTTGAAGCAAATGCCATTTTGCAACTGTGTCCTCAGTATCTGTCAGGAACGGGCCAAGAATTCTTATTTTGCATCCATAACCAGAAGAAAAGATGTGTATCATTAGTCAACAACTAATTCACTGACTAGCAGATTTTGGCAGTTTTGGCAGCCCAAACTCACGGGTAAGGTAGGAAGGGTGAGGTGGTGAGGGGAGTTTCATGATGTGAATTCCTCCTTGTCCCAGCTGAGATGCAGAGATGATTTTGCAAGAGCAAGGTGCAAGGAAATAGATGGCAGGTAGAAGTTGGGGATAGGTGCTGGGTGAAGGGGGCACCTAAATCCTCAAGCCAGTGACACCCTGGGAAGTTCTGGAAGGAGTAAGAAACCAAGAAGTCTGGTGCTAATACAACAGGCCCAGCACATGTCCTGCAAAACCACAAGTTGAAATAAAGATAACAGTTAAATGGTTGCAGGGTGGGTGTTCACGTTTCAGGTAAATGTTTTCCCTTGAGCTAGACGGAGACCTTCAGCAGCAGTCAGTGCACCTTGTGTTACAACTAGGTTCCTAACCTGGCTATAATATTGATTAAAGTGATTAATGTAACCCTGTAAAGGCAGCTTTGGTAAACAAAGACCTGTGAGTATGAGTAGGCATGATTAGATGAGAGGAAAACCTGGCAAGCGGTGCCTCTCCCATAGGATGGGAAGATGCTTGTGACAGATGCTAGTACCTGTCCCAAAAGTACTAAGGAGTCCCTCAACTGGGAAGCCAGCTTGCAACTCCTGGTCTTGTTTCTTAGCAATCAATCAAACCCTTCATTCCCGATCCAGGAAATTCCTAAGGCACGTTTTTCTACTGACTTCTCTGTGCTCCAAGGAAGAGACAGTAAAGGTGACAAAATAGGAAAGTAGTCTTCTCTTTCCTTTTTCTTCTTTTCATTTTTTTCAGCCTTTCTAACAGCCCCACAATAACTGACACACAAAAAATTATGGGAGCCTCCTATGACTTGAGACATGAGGTTATATTAGAACACGTTTGGGTGTCTTGAAATTGTAGAAGGCCCAGATTCTCAAAGATAGTAAGACCCTTAATTCTTGCTGGAAGAAAAGGATCTTTGAGTATCTGGACCTGGCTGTCTAATGTCCTCATCCTAAATATATCTGTAACTTGTCACACAGTAAGTGACATTTGCCAAGTCTCTTAGTTTCTCACTAAATTCAGCGGGGCTCAGATTGGCCTGGTATAGACTAGCAAACGGTTCTCTGGAAGCATTTGCCTCAAGCCCCAGTGAGATAACACATGTGAAGTTCCCTCTCCCAGCCTGCTCTGCAGTATTATTGAGGTTGTCACGTCAAGCACTCAAAATTCGTAATGAACTTCACTCTGCCTGCTCACATATTGCTTCACATAAGGCCTTGGAGTATGGGCTACACCAGACCATGCGCACAGTTTTCTTCTTCGATTGAAGCTAATGGCCCAGACTGTTTCTCTGAAGGAAGCCTTGCCTGTTCAGCAGGTAAACACTGGGAAGTCCACAAAGGCATTCAGTGAGAGGGCATTTGAGTATACAAGGTCTGTATTTATGGGTACAAGTATTGGATAAAAAAGGGAAAAGGAGGTGGGAACAAACAATTCTGGGTTCCTTTAAAATATCATCTATCATTTAGCCAAGATAGTGAGTGAGTAAAGGAATGATCTAAGACATTATGACTATAATGGTTAAATAATGACAATGTGGAAGAAGGTGTTAATTGTAAGTACAGCTGTAGTACAGCCAGGGAGTCCCAACATACTCAATTAGAGAGATCCTTAAGCATAGTGGATCCAGCAAGCACTCTCCACCTAGTGCAAAGGTGGGATTTGGCCTTCACCTGAAATTATCCATCTTCTCTTTGAAGAAATGAGCCAGACTTAAACAGACTTCAGCCTCTGAAAGATGCTAGGGCTAGGGCTCTGGCCAGAGAAAATCATGGGTGCACAGAGATGTATTTCCACCAGTTAATGATGGAGTCCACAGGATATTGGACTGAGAATAGACTCACCAGCTCCTCTGCTGTGAAACTCTGATCTTCCCTTTTACATCGCAGCTGCACATGTCACATGCAGTATGGCTACGGCTATAGCTTGTGCCAGAGACCTGCCTTGCCTCTCTCACATGGTCTGAACCCTTTTTATGAGCACTGCTAACTAAGATCAGTTCATACCTGCTAGCAAAGGGGGTTCACTGAGTCTCTCACACCTTCTGCAACACACATGATGGCAATGCAGTTGACATCTAGTTACAGCTGACAGCTTATCTCTGGAGTACCCACTTCCAACCATCCCTTTCTTTTGAAGTTCCACCATTGCCAGCAAGCAGATTGGGATGATCCCTTACTTTTACAAGTGCCACAGAGGCTACTAGAGAATAGGTCTGGGCAACAATGACTCAGAGGTTTGTTTCAAGACAAACACTACTCTTATTTCACACAGATGCAGACGGGTGCCTGGTCATTTGGGCTAGGCACTCAGGGGCAGTTGGCGATAGCCAGCTCACGCTCATGTGTGCTCCTGGCCCAATGTGGTAAGACCATCCAGGTATGAAGCTGTTCAGGTGTCTCTCTTGGGAAGAGGCTGTGGGCCATGGAAACCCATGTTTTTCTGCTTCATGCTACCCATGGGAATGAAACTTGTTCCACCTCAGTTTAGCCATGTTAGAGGTTAAGTAACAACCTTCATTGGTCTGGGTGCCAACCCCAGGCTGCGGGCTGCCTTCCCACCTGAGCTCAGACCTGCCTGATCACCTTGGACTTGCCCAGTGATCTGGACTCTGGGCTGACCCTGGCTGCACTATAACAGAAAGATGTGAGATACCGAACAGCTAAGGAAACCCCCTTGGCCAGGACTAAAAAGCCTACATATAGCTTTTTAATGCTTGTTAGCCAGATCTCTATCCAGAAGGTAGAGCATGGGACAAGTGACCAAAGGTACTCATTTTATCAGATAATTCCACTGAGAACAGAAATATTAAAAACTCCTGTGATTTAAAATTTAATAAAAGATATTAAGTCAGTAAAAAGGTTTGGGTTTACCTCAAAACATTGCTCTGCTTATTAGCTGAATGACTATGCAAGGAAGCGTCACTTTAGTATCGCATTGGTTATATATGCTTTCTGGGAACAGCAATGGTGTCTTGGCAATTAAATATTTGTCTGCACGACCAATGTGTTCTCCCTCCTGCTCACCTCCACTGCTAACGTACTTTCCCCAGGAGATGGAATGTTTGCCATACCAAAATAGCAACTAAATGAATGAAAGTTCAAGTAGAGCTATAAATAGAAAGGGCACCAGGTTTTCACAGTGCGCATATAAGCTACTTCACACCCACTTCCTTTTGTCTGCTATTAACTCTGAGATCTGAAGTGAAATAACCTTTCTGTACTTTGGAAGAACAAACAGCAAAACAATAAAGAGACCAAGCTGTTATGAGGAAGTCACTGAAGTGCTGTGTAGGAAAGATGGACAGACTATTGTATATATATAGTGCTGTGCCCCACAGCTGGAGTTGCCAAATACTAATACCCAGTTTAAATTTTAGCAATACTTATGTGGGAATTTCGGGATGGCTGAATGAAAATGCTTTGAGTGGAATTTCACTCTGCCCGTTCTTCTTTAACAGTCCCTCTGCGTGACATGGAGCCAACTGCTCAGTCTATGGGTAATGCACAGTGGCACCTCCTGGTGGAAACCAGCTTCCAGGGCTGCTGGCAGCAAAACAGGGATAAAAACATATGATGAGAAGTAAAACAAGAAAGAAAAGTTAAAAATACCCCGATTTTTTTTCAGAGGACAAAACCCGCCTGCTTTTCATACCAAAGACAGAGTACACCAGCACTAGCCCAATATTACTTTTCCATGTAAATAAATGCCTTTTCATGTTGCCACAAGGTGTGTTTAGGACAACTATGGGCGGAAGGGAGGGGGTTACAAAGGCAAATGGGGTGGGGAGGTGCTCTAGGAGGCAACCTCCACTTCAAGACTCAGTCCTCATTAACAAAGCTCACAAACCCTCACATTACACAGTATTTTCCCATGTTTCCCCTGGACTGGCACTGTCTAGAAGTTCTCTTGTGGAAGACGGTTAATATTCAATAATGGACATTGAGATAAAAAACAAACCTGGAAGAAAGTAGCTGAGTCAGGCTAGATTAGATTAGGTGGTAATTTACTATTTTTAGTTTTAGCTGTTGGAAATGGATAACAAATAAAATCTCGCTAAAAAGAAACTCCTGCCCAAAATGTAGGCTCATAAAAATGTAACAAGTTCACAGGTTGGGTTTATTATTGTTTCAGTGTGATATGAGATCTGCATGTATAAAGAGATGCCCTTTTCTCTGTTTATGGAGGTTCCTTGGAGGTTGGCATGTGTAACACTTGGCCTCTTCAGAGTTTCATGCTGTTTCTAGGTGCAAACACGATAATGAGTAATAAAAGAAAGTATCACAACATGTTCCAATGTGTCTCACCTTCTGCTGAGAACTCCAGACCATTTCTGCACAGCTGTCTGAACAGAGCTCCTATCTGATCCTTATCGCTTCACTCCTAGCAGTGGAGGTGGCTGTATTTTTTTTTTTTTACTTTAAAAATGTTGAGGAAACTAGACGGAAATGCTGACAAAACAACTTCCTGCCTTTTCTTCAGAGCAACTGGACATGCTAGGTATTTTCTCTATCATCTCATTTACCTCAGTGTGTCTTGTGCTGGGGGCTGGGTGGAGAGGTGCCTGCAGCTCACACGTGCTGAACGGGTCGCTCCTGCAAGCCCCTGTCGAATCACTACTTATTAACCCTAGGACTAGATTTACCAGGTCAGATGGTCACTGTGAGTCTGTTTTCTCTCTCATCCATCCCAAAACACCCCCAAAGGGAAGCAGCCTGGATGAGAAAGGAACTTTAGTTGTGTTTATAAAAGTGCTGCAGCATGAAGCTGCTTATCCCAGGACTTGCACGACTGTACACAATGTGAGCAAGGAAATAATCTGTCTGGGAAGATGTTGCTGTACATGAAAGCATCTGCCTGCAGCTAGATTCCATCAAAGAGCAGATCTGCGGATTGATTTTCCCAGTATGACATCTTCCATCTGCAGAGCATTCAAAGGTTCTTTTATTAGCCCCGCTGTTTTTCGTGATTCAAGCAACATGATGAAACAGCTCATGAAAAGGCACTCGGTCTCACAAACACTGCCCCATAAGCAGTACAGAAAGTCCCAAGCTGGGGTGGTGGCAGAAGCAGAGCCGTGGTAACAGGGGCAAGGGAGGAGCACAGGAAAGGCTATGAGCACTGTGAGGTCCAGCGCTGGCAATGGCATTTCTCAATCTGTCTTTTAACAGAAGCCCACCTCATCTTCCAGGGACAAAGTCCAAGAATCAGCTTGTGCCAGTGCAGCTCACACAAGCAAACAATACCAGGAATGTTGCGACTGCTGTCAGTTAAAACTTGCACATTCATTTCCTATTTCCATCTCTCCGCTTTGGTTCTCTGCATGCATGGGCATGTTTTTATGCATTTTTATTTTATTTGAAATGATGTCACAGGCAACCTTTTGACGACTTATGACCCACAACAGGCTAAGTACCACTGGCTTATGAAACAATGAAGGAAGAAGAAAGTCAGGAACAAAGTTGGAATAACATTAAATAAACTCAGCAACCAAAAGGACAGAAGTGGCACATAATTTCCACAGTGACCTGTCATGGGTATTTCAGGAGAAGCCAGTGAATGAGGGAGGCTTTCAGAATACCTAAGAGATTTGGACACAGCAGAATGCATTCCCTAGGGCTGAGCACCTGAAGTCTGAATAGCCACATCAAACATTTTTGGGGCATAGCACACAGCATGTCAATTTGCTGGGGACTGGGCTCTGCCACAGGATATGCTAATACTACACAAGAGGTCGGAACACATCCCTGGAGTAACCACACAAATTTGCATATCCTTCTTCAGAAATGGATTTTATTAGATGGCCTGAACAATTTATTTAGCACAAGTGTGCTTTTATGTCCTCAACCTATTAGAAAGCTCTATTAGACCATTACGCTGTTGAAATAATAGTTTCTGAGTGTTGGAGGGAAGCTACTCCTGAGCCATTCCTTGTGCTTTTAATTGATGGGAGAGGAATATGTTGTTCCCCAAGAGCATTTCCTACTGATTCACTTCTCCTTATCATCTGATTTACAGGTCTGATCTTGACTTTTCACCACACCCAGATCTCCCATTGACTTCAAGGAACAGGGCTCTGTGGGGGCAGTGTGAAAGTCATCCAATAAAGGTTTTCAAGAGGAAGCTGCTGAATTCATCAACACGAGAATTTACATAGATCTAAAAGATGCTAACAGGTTCACTATGGCAAGTATGACGAGCTGTGTCAACTGAAGTGGCATGATGGAAGGAAGAAGGACCATGCAGAATGGCCCACATATTTGCTGTGACAATCCTTTCCATCCCTTGGCAGAGTGTGGCTTGTCCACTGCATGCACTGTCTGCATCTGGGCGGACCCCTTTCTTTCAGTCCCAGGATGCAAAGGGGCTCTAACATACAATATTTGTGGCTTATGAGGGACTGCGATGTGTACAGATTCACTGTCATTTCCCAAAATGATACCAGAAGCAGTTGTCTCTAAGAGAAGCCTGAACACACTGTGATTATGTTGTTTCCTCCATGAAGAATTTGCCACAGACACTTAGCTAGAGTGGACAAAAACTAGGACAATTATAAAGGGCTATGAGACAGTGCAGAGAACCACACACAGTGTTGCAGCAAGGGAAAGCCTGATCCAGCCCTCCACTCCATGCCGTCCCTGAACTGGCGTTGGAGAGACACTGGGACACAGTGAGGCTTTGCCAGTGGCACCCTTAGTACATGGTACATTCACAGCAGAGTGATCTTGTGTCTGGACAAACCTAATACTGCAGTGATTAACCATAAACACTACTTCTGTAAGATTTGGAGGGGAAGAAATCTTTTCCTTCTGCTGAGGAGAAAGAGAAATGATACCCTTGAACAGCTTCATTTGTATAAATGATTCTGTTTTTTACCCACGGTTCACCTGCCAAGTTTTCTTGTTTGGGAGGAGATGTGTGCGTTTTGATGTGCAAAGTAGGATAATGGATTATCATTATTAAAGGGCTTACAAACTGGGCAGGCAAGGCCCAGGTGAGAGGTCACTCTGACTGTACAAAAGAAAAGGTTTGAGCTGAGTGAGGAAGCTTGGGTTTGACTGAGAGGACAGGCAAAAAAGTTTTGTTCTGCAAGACTGCAGGTCTGTCTGGCTGTCTGAACAAAACTAGCTCACAAGCTCTTTTTTTTTTGATCTGAACTTCTTAGTCTGCCTGTTTGTAGAGTGTGTTGAGCGCATGTGATAACAACACAGCTGATTCCACCCTGCACCTTTAATAAATCCGGCTTCTGCAGAGAGGAATTGAAAACAGGCTCTTCATATTGTGGGGCTGGGGAGGGGTAAGGAGTAGGAGGAAAGCTGTCCGAATGACTAGGAAAGTTGCAGCTGGCCTTCCCAGAGGGTGAAGTCCTGGCATGAAGATGGAGCCTCAGTTTCATTTATTCCAGAGAAGGAGCCCTAGACAGACTGATGGTTTCCCTGGATATTTGGCTGAAGGGTCACATCATAATGACAGCGATGATACTTTTTTAAAGTATGTCAAGTGTTGCAGTTTAAAGGGATGCCGGGTCCTCAGGAAAAAAATGCATCGTTGCTGACAGAGAAGGCAGCCAGAGCTAATGAATACACATTGAGGCACTGTATAATGGGATGTCTGCTTACCAGCTTGGAGCCTATTGCTGCTCCCCCTGATCTCAGGTTGATATTGTCATCAGTTTCAGGGGTGGCAAACAGAGGCTTCAACCACAAAAGAGAAGTCTCGTGAAACAAAACTAGAAAGAGGAATCAACAACTTGGGTTTCCCAGAAAGCTGAGGAGAGGCCTAGTCCAGCACTTCCCAGAAAATAATCTGTAGTACCACCAGCTACGGTGACAACGCTCTTCATCTCAGAGCAATCTTCCCCTTTTACAGCTGCAACTCCTGCAATTATATGAGATTCCCACCTTTGATTTTAAAGAAAGGAAAAAGAACTACCTTTCTAGCCCACAGGGTTACAGAAATATATTAAAATGCTTGACCCCTGAATTCTCAAAGATGATTAGCAAATAAATGCAGTACAAATATGACAGCTAAAATACATTGTCTCATCAAGTTTACACCAACCTTAAGAGTTTTTTGAGGCCTCTACTTGTGATTTCTGAGTACAAGGGTTTAGTTACACTGTGCTGTGTAACAGCAGGCAAGAACGCCCTGCTTTTTGTCCTAGCAATCCCATATCAAATATACTTCATTTACAAATAAAGAAAAGCAAATATAACTTGTGATTTGAGACTCCTGACTGTGTCCATCCCCTTTGTGCACTCTGTAATGCAGACTAATGAAAAACTGCCTTTGCTTATCCCTATGCAACACCATGGACTTTAATTACTGACTTTCAGGAGGCGTTTGCACAAGGACAGTTTAATAGAAACTTGGCGGCAGAAGGAAAAGAAGCTCTTAACAGGAAGGGAGCCACTCCATTTTCTTTTAGCTCTCCAGGACTTAGGCCAAAAGGAATTCAGCACATTCAAAGCAATGGCAATTCTTATAGCAAAAGCAACACGGCAGCAGCTACTCTGCTTGGGCTGCCCATTTCAGAGGGGACCACCGCTCTGAAAAGAGCATCTCAAAAACACTCCAGGCCTGGGGAGAAAAGGTGTCCATGACAATTTACTTAAGTTTATGTAATCCGCTAGCAACAGAAATATCACACTTTATGTATTTTAAGTGCTTGGGAAAAATGTTTGCAGTGACCTCCCTGCAGGGAGCTGCATCAAGTGGCATGAGAAGGATCATTTTCCCTGTGTTCCTGAAGCTGCAGGAAAGGAGACAGTATGTACGTGTCAGGTCCCTCCAGGACATGACACAGTGTGGATCTGACCACCAGAGGTGTGCTGGCAGTCCCGGATCTGACAGTGCTCTTTGGCCCAAGCCGTGCTCTGGCAGCGGTAGTCTAGACAGGACAATTTGGGATGGCAGCTTTATTTAAGGCCTCTGGAGAAGCCTGAGGTACATTCAAGCTTTTGATTCATATTCAAGCTCTTGTGTTCAGCCCTACCTCAGCCCAAACCAAAGAAGCTTTGTTTAGTTTTTTCCTCCTTTCCTTTGTGAACCTCCCACAGATGTCTTCCCAGATCAGAATCCTCTCCACCCCTAGACATCACTGTTCTCCAGGCTGCCAAAAGCTTTGCCTATTCTTTCTTTATAGTCTCATCAGACTGCGGCAGTAAAACTCAAAGACCTTCCTAAAATTGTCCAGCCTGGATGCAGTATGAGTCTTCCTCCTCCTACATAGTGCACTGCAGAGGCCAAAAAAGCCCAGAGGATATTAGAAGGTGTTAAGAAAATACAGCTGTGCCACACCGTACTTTAATAATGCGGTAACATCTTGAATCCACTTACAGTCTTTTTAATCATCCCATTGCTATGACCTCTTTCTTCTTTGGAACTAGGAAAGTCTAAGGTGACACTGTTGATAAGGGACTTAAAATGGCTGTGGCAGCAGGAGAGAAGAAACAGATTAGGCCTCTCACTTGAAAAGACTGAAAGGGAGCATGCTGGAGCTTTGGGGTGAAGCAGAGAACATGATCAGGGAATGATTTTTCACTTCATCCTGTAACACAAGAAGTAGGCAAAAATAATTGTAACTATTAGGCTGCAGGTGTGAAATAGAAGAGCTTTTCCACACAGTGATTGGTTCCAAAGCTGCTACCTGAATGGGCTCACTGGGGCCACTATTCTTTTTCACTTTTTTTGTGCATCTTTTTCCCTTTTTTTGTGCATCATTTACCTGTGGAACTCATTGCCACAGCCTGAAGTGAAAGTCAAAAGTATAAAATGGCTCAAAAATTGCCTAAAAGGATTCAAAAAGGGATCATCAAAGTCTAGTGAACATAATGGTGTGAATGTTACATTATTGTTTCGATTTTCTTTTTTTTTTTCTCATTCTTTCCCTGCCTTCCCCTTTTCCTTTCTTCAACGTATATCCCATTTACTGTGACAGGTAAGTTTTCAGTGTTACTTCTGGGTTTGAAGTGATGGTTTCTTTTGTTCGCCTTTCACCCATAGGGCACAATTACGTGGCACAATTACATTTCACAATAGTAAAGAGCCAACGATGAGGTGTTAGGATGTGATGAGATGTTTTTCTCCAGAAAGTAGATTTCAAGGTACGAGAAAGTTTGGCAGAATCATGCGCTGTCAGCAAGAAAAGGGAATATATTGTCCCGAAAAGATGGGCTCAGCCCCAGAAGTGTTTCTTGGGTGTTGCAAGTTTTCATTCATTGGAGCCTTCTTTATTTTTCAACTTAGTGCATCATCGTAACTTGGATTTCAAGTACTGCTGATCACTAGGAAGGCATGTGACCACGTCACCGTAACATGTTTGGTCCTGGACTCATAAACTAATAAACATTTGACCACCGCCTCTGCACTGACGTGGTCATTACCAGAAATGGTCCGAGATACAAAACGTCAGTGTCCAGCCCAGGAGAGAGCTACTATCTACTGTATGGCAACACAGCTTCCCGTGGGAAGAGGACTCTCACAGACCCACCAAAACCAACAATGATAGTCTATGAAGTTACTCATTTATCTCTATTTCCAGCACCCCCACAGGGTGGTTTATAGTTTGTGAAGTACTACTCAAACACTCAAATACACTGCAGTTTTACACCAGTGACATTAACTCTTCTCTATCCCTTGCTCCCCATCACAGTCCCATGGGTTTGCAAAGAGGGGACTGGCGTTAGTAAGTGGTAAGAGAGTGAGGAGAGAGCACAGAGAGATTGGTTGCCCCAGGGCAAAACTCTAAATCCTCCAGACAGGAGAAGGAAGCAGCATGCCAGAAAACAATTAAACCTTGTAAGACCCTCAAATGTTTTGTCTGAGGCAGTGTTGAAAAGTAATGCTGTTCTTTCCCATAGCAGAAAGAGAAATTGGGGTGGGGGGAAGAGCTCTCCGCCACCAACCAGATGCACGTGATTTGTGAAGGACCAGTTGCAATGCGTTAATAATATACTTGCTTGTTCTGCCTGAATAGCTCGATGTAGCGGACAAGCCTCATCAGTGAGATGAATGCACTGATGCAGTTTCACTCAGATGCTGAAAGACAAGTCTACACTCAGCGCATTTGCAAGAGGTTTCTGCTGTGGCCATAAGGGTAGCTGAGGGTGACTGCAGCCCTGCAGCATTAAGCTCAGTTTTTGACTGGCAAGGAGGTTCTACTGTCTGAAGAGAAAACGTTAAGACGTGGCAGGGAGGTGCCTTGGTGCAGGCCAGAAGGATGAAAAACAGGGGATGCAGTACCAGGCTGTCTGTGCTGGGGCGCTGCTTCCCAGCAGAAATCCAAATGGTCCTCGCAAAAGGCAGAGATCCCTCTGCAAGAGTCCGTGGAGAAGGAAACCTAGCTGAGGGGTGCAATCTTCCTGGCAAGACCTCATGCCTCTGAACTCAGCATGAGCCTGCTTAGCGAGAATGATTGGAGGGGATTAGACAGTGATTTTACCTTGCATTTAATAAACATTCAAACAAACCAACAAACCCTAAAATTATTAATTTCTCTACAAAATTTGAGTGCTCAGGTCTGCAGACACAAGAAACTGCTTTGTTATCATTGGAAGCCCAGTAGAGAATTTTCCACAAACAGGCATACATTAGGTAATGCCAGAGTACAAATTGATCTCTTGTTCTCTTCATTTCTAAGTCTAGCTGCAATCACAGTGAATAACTAGGAAATTTCATGGATAATCTGGGTACTGTGTGTCCAACTCTAGCAGCTTGATGTCTAATTTATTCTGCACTTTCAATGCAAAACCTACACACCGAGACAACAGATAACTTGGTTTTGGGTTGCTATCTGTGTCAATGTATTTTGTTTATGCTCTGTCAGACTTCCCCAATGGTTACAGAGCTGTGTGTATCACCAGTAATATGATACAGAGAATATGGAGACTGCTGAACAGGTTAGAGGTTTCTGATAGAGAAGGTAGTTCTGAAGTATCTTGTTTCACTTGAGAGTCCTGAGACAGAGCTCAAAATTTAATTTGTTCTGTCTCAGTGACAGAGATGTGAGATCCCTTTGCTCCTGGTGGCAAGATGGTGTGTCTATGTAAAAACAAAACTAAACACAGCCCTCTGACACTTTCCACCAGCCCAAACATAAGAATTGCAGAGCCCTTCCATGCTTCACAGCAATTGCTCCCTCGTGAGAAAGAGACAGTCCCATGACTTGTAACACAACCAACACTTACTTTCTGTGGAACGTGATGGTGAAATGTGTGCTTTGATATGACTGAAGTAATTGTAATTCAAAGCTGTACTACATACAGTTAAACGTTGGATTAGCAGCAACAAACTCACTCAGAGGGTCTAAATGATTTGGGGCTTGAGATGATTTCCTGGCATTAAGGTCCAGCCCTTATCCTCTTGGTCTTCAGCAGAAAAGATTTCTGGGCATCACTCTGGTACAAATGGACAGTTAAGTAATTGCACAGGGTCATTGGCTGCAACCTGTGAAATCCTGGCTTGGAAAATATTTGAACAACTAGACGGTTCATATTCAAATGGTTTCAAACAATGAAATCCCTTCAACTTGTGGATGTTAAAGCACTTCCAGAAGCAATAGAGAGAAACTGGCCCTTGAAGTATGCCTGTAGGGTAAAGGCTGCAAGAGTAAATTGCAGCCAGACTTGTCCCATTTTTCCAGCTTATAAAACCAACTCATACAGAGCTGTGTCTGGGTCAAGAGAAGCAGCAACCAAGAAATCCTTCTTCCTATCCCATCCAGAGGAATAAGCTCTAGTAGTGGAGGGGCTTGTGCAGCTTGCAGGAGGTAGCAAAGCTGATGGTGCTCTGCAGGCAGCTGGTGCACCAGTAACTTATTCTACCTCTTTTACCCTCTTTAGCTACAACAGAGAGAAAAAGAGATGTTGCTAGCAGAATTCTAAAGGAGGATGGAAGACTAAAGTTCAAGGTTTTGTCTCCTCTCATGCCAAAGCAAAGATTACAAATCTTCATTTAATCATTCCCCAGGTGAAAACACACTGCAGCAATTATCCCTCTCAATGCACTGTTTGAGGGCCTCTCCCTGTCTGTCAGGACAAAGAGAAATACCTGCTCCTGCTGCCTTGACGCCCTACAGGTGCTGAGAGTTGCAACATGTCTCAGAAGCCAGCACTGAAGGCCTCGGTCCCCTGATGCTATCACTGCACCAAACAGAAGAGCGAGAGGTGATATGGAAGAAGGGGACCACGACCTGGGAGGTCAGCAGCTCCATCACTCTAAGAGATGGCTCTGGGAGAAATTAATCACTTGAGATCAAAAACTAGCAGAACAGGACTTGAAGCAGTGCTTCATCTTAGGCACGTGCCTAGACCAACGAGCTGGAAATTGGGGCTTTTTCTCTCTCCCTCAGACTTTTCCGCTGGAGCTTCCCTTCACCATTAGGTGTTTAGTGGTCTGTTTTACCTTTCTGACCCTACAGTCCCACAGAGCTGTCAGGAGCTAGGCTGCTGTCACAGCCAGCATGCTCCTTGCTCACTAGAAGATAGGAACAACCTGCTCCTCTTACAAACATGGCACTCTCAGGGTAGTATCTTCCAATCTAACTGTTCCTCTCTACTAATATCAAGAAGCAGAGCTTAGGGTAAGAATTCAGATATGTGTGGGCCTGGTTTGAGGGAACACGGCACAGCTATTTATTACCCCAGGGAGTGACCCTGAGCATTGCTCAGATCTTACAAAGAGCTGATGAAACCAAAGTAGAAGCACCTCAACAGGAGAATAAGAGACGTAGAATTGGCTCCTTCTGGGTTAACAGCCTGCTGATAAACATGTTCTCGGCATGAATGACAGGTAGTTCAAGCCTTAGTCTGCACCTCACTAAGAACATTTCAACGTTCGGCAACCCTTGCAGCTACCAGCTGTTCCCTAGATTATGCTGTTCCCTCTCAGTTGCACCAGCATACTTGCTAGCGCAATGGAGACCAGTTATAATAAAATGAAAAAAATGAGATTAACTGCTTTGGAGGCACCAGAAGCAGCACACAGGCAGAAGCGTAGGCCACCAATACTATTGGTTGCAAAGGTCTTTAGATATATAGAACCTGCATCTCCTATGTCTGTAACAACCTTAGTTATCACAAGAACATATACAGGTGGGGTAATTGTATTTTTTTCATGTGCTTTTGTTGTAGCTCTCCTGTTTTGGTCTAAGTGCTCACTCTCTAAAGGCAAAGCACATCTAACTTTGTAGCATCAAAGTGGGCCAGTGGTCTTCGAATTGTTGGGGATGGTGAGGTCCAGGACTGAAATCTAGGAGCAGCCTGCATTGTACAGCAAAGTGGGCTCAGCAGTAGTGCAGAACCCAGAGGAAGATCCTCTGCTATAGCTGCTGTGCTCCAGACACACAAACTAGGTTTAAGAACCAGTGGTTTGGAAGAAGCCTCTTCCAGGACCAACCAAGCTGAGCTGACAGATGTTTTGACTAGTGTCCAGGGCTTTTTCAGTTCTGATCCTCTCCTCTCCCTCTGGGACCAGTCACAGCACCGCTATACAAAGGTGCTGAAGTATGACTACCTAAGGAATGGCTCAGCGGTCTAAGACAACCACTCTCATCCACCATACCCACTCCCGAGCTGTATAGACTGCCAAGTGGTAAGATTCACCCCAGAGCTGGTTAGGTCACAAATCTGTCCAAATAGGGCCATTATAAAGGAAGTAGGAAGCTTCATTTATTTGAGTACCTTTGGAAATAGCATGTCTGTACAACCCTCATTTGGCTGTCTTGTGTGTATGCATTATGAAACAGCCTCATTACACACACAGGTAATATTTTATTTTTGCCTCCTTTCCTACACAGGATAGGGCCTGCTCTAAGGATGAATCAGAGGAGACAACTATTGTCTGTAGCATCCCAGCTTCAACAGCTGCTGAATTTGGACAATAATGTGTAAGTGAAGCAGGGAACTGTAGGAAGAGAAAGGATTAGGCCAGCCAATTGCTGCCCTGAGGACTTGGCAACTATCCTGCCCCTGCTGAGCAAAGTACTGAACTGGAATTTTTCAGGGTTGCTCACTAAGGATGTGTGCACGCACCCCTTTGCTGAATGCTCACCTCCACAGCCTTGCACTAGTCCTGCAGAAAGGCAGGAAACTCAGTCACTGAAAGGAAAGAACATTCTTTTTTTAAGCTTAGTGTTTACCAGTCTCAGTTTAGTCTGTACAATGAGGGCCAACGTCTCTGGGTTTTTCAACAAGAGACTTGCGAAATACATAGGGATGAAGGGCACAGAAAAGCTCAAGGAAAAGATAGATTTGGTCTGCAAGGTACAATTTGAATAGTGGATTGCAGCAAGGCCTAGAGATATGCTCACATGCAAAATGAGAGAACTTACACCAAATGCTGGCTCATAGCACCCTTCTTCCACGACAGTTGTGTCTCTCTCACTAGAGAATGAGAAGCTGCTTCCAGGATCAGGCACAGGGGTGTATCAAAACCACCTATGTTTTAATCTAGCATTTTTCCATCAGGAGATCTCAAAGCACTCTGCAAAGGAGATGCCTGTTACTGCCGCTTTACTGATGTGGAAACTAGGGCACAGGGAGGTGCAAGTCAATTAACAAAATTGGCATCCAATACATCAGGATGGTCTCATTATACTCCAGGCCCTGGGCACTGATGCCCCCTTCTCTCATGGGTGGCTGCAGGGTTTCCAGCTCCCGCAGCACATCTCTCCTTTGCCATTTCACCCCGCAGCCACTATTACTGTGCCCTCTTTCAGCTCTGTTGTTCCCAGTCACTTTTGCCTCTGTTCAATTTCATGAGGCTTCTCCAGGAACCTTTCTCCGTGGCTGTCTGTTCCTGGGCATCAGAAAACTTCCTGCCTCCAGAATTTGTATTCTGGACGATCCACTCCTGCAGAGAGACAATATTGAGCAGACAGCTGGGAAGACAACCTTTTTAAGGCAGGTCTCTGAGCCAAGCAGTCACTGAAGCATCGCAGATGTATAGGACAGGCAGGACCATCCATAATTTAGGTCATTACAATAGCTGAGGAAGGGAGTGTTTTGTTTAGCTGTAGCTATGGTTACAGCAGCCTATAACTGCACGCATTTCCGTTCTGGAGCATTCGTGGGGTAATATAAATTTCCTTGATGCCATGGGCCTGTTAAAACGCAATACAGTTATTTAGTGCATCAGTGACATACTGCTCTTTGGCATGGCAGGCTGTATGTGGGCTAGTGTGCAAAGTGAAGTGTCACCAAAGGTTTATGGGAGGAAGGATTCCTTCTGCTCGCCTACTTAGGAAGGGAATTAGGTAAGAGGTGCTTGACTCTTCAGTTGCCTGAGCATGAGGAGACCTATGTTCTCAACACACTGAAACAAGCAGCCCTGGAAGAGACTGTGTAAAAGCCCTGTAGAGTTAAGGGTGAACCACCCGGTGCCTACAGCACAGAAGTGCAAAGCTAAGCTTTTGTTTTAAATGGGTTTTTGAATTTTTTTTTTAGTTTGGGATCTTAAGCTGGAATTACCTAAAGCCTTAAAAAACACAAAAAAATGACCAGTCTGGTTTGCGGCTTCTGCCTTTAGTCCCTGCATGTCTAAGCTTGCTGTGGAGTTATGCTGAGGTAAACTGCAAAAGCGCAGGGGTGAAGGTTACAGTAAGTAGAATATAACAACTTTATTACATTAATGATACATCCAGGCAATGAAATTGATGCAAGCGGTTAGTACTTTTCAGTATCTTTAAAGGACAACTCCTTGAGCAGGTGCAAGAGAGTGGGCGTAGTCTTTGCCTCACTGATGTCAGTGGGAACGCCCAGTGCCTTCTGAAGCAGCTCCGATGTGGAAATGCTCTTCTGCTCCCCTCCTGGGAGCGTGTGAATTCTCAAGAATCTATGCTGCCTTTTAGCTGCAGAGGTGACTGATTTACACAAAACCGGATAGCAAGAACTTCCTGAGATGACCCTGTTTTGTGAGGAGATTCTAATCTCATGACAAGTTTGTCTAGCCAGATAATGACAGTAATTAGCCAGGAGGCAAGAAGGTGGATCTAGGTATTCTACTTCATGAGTAAGAAGGATGTTTTATGGCAGTGGAATTAGGAGGAGGATGGAAACTGCTAATATCCTTCAAAACGGAGTTGTAACAGCACAGCACAGAGGACTGCTCTTGCGAGAAGATTCCCCAACCTGTTTTCCTCCCAAAGCAGAGAGGCTCAGAAAGAAAGAGGTCCTTTTCCAGAATGAGCCAGTGCTAAGCCAGTACCGGCATTTAACAGTAGCAGCATCACCCTTATCATTCCTCCTGATACGCAACCCAGTTTGTCTGAAACATGGAGTGGGGGACAAAAAGGACTAGTACAACAAATAAATGTCAGCATTTCAGATATTCGAATGCAAAATGCTTACATACTGGGTAGATAACAACCCACAGGAATGGAGAGTACAGAATACTTAATTCAAAAGTGCATGAATTTTTTTTTCACTTGAAAAAAAGGTCTTTATAAACCAAAGGTGAGACATTCCTTGCAAACAGGTAGCTCTGGTGGTATCAAGTGATGCAGTTTTGTCTTTCTGGGGTGCTGCCAGACACCCTGAAATGATAGTGAGGAGAGGAATGTGAGATTTCCCCCTTTCATCATAATGGTTACTTTGAAGCCTAATTACAGCCATTTAAACACCAGCCTATTAGCCATGCTACTGCTGATTGCTGCACCAAAATGCACAGCCTGACGGGGAAGTTCTCTCCTGGAGCTGGCTGGGCAGCTCAGGCATCACATCGGAGTTTGGAAAGGGCATGGAGCAACGGCAGGGGACCTGGGCCTGGCACCTGTGGCTGCTCCAGTGCTATGGGGAGGATGGGAGCACCACGGGACATTCTGCGGTGTGACCCACTGCGTGGCCATACTTCACATGCCACAGAGGCTAAGTGCTAGGAAGGTACACCAGAGAGCTTGGCCACTCCACCTCAGAAATTCTGCAGTTCAAGACTGTGTCAAAAGATGACCACAACAGTAAATATAACCAAGAGGCAGCACATCACCTACGGCTCCTCCTGAAAGACAAGCACCCAGAGCCACTGCTGATCCCTAGCCACTGCAAGATGTAGGCCAATCCCCACCACTTCCAGTAGCTGCCCTGGTCACATTTGGTGTCACTTTGCTGTTGCAAGACTCGTCCCCTCCATTATGTTTTGTATTTCTGTCTCTGCGCACTCCAAAAGCCAGTCAGCTAGCCTTAAATCTTGAGTGTCCAAGCACTCTGACTTTTCCCAAGAGAACTTTAACTGGTAACCTATCTTTAAAATAAAGGCCTAGCACAGTGGTGTCCCTTCAACAGGGGAGAAGGAGCAGAGAGCTGAGAACGCTGACTCTTTTACAATCTCATCTTCTATTATGAGTTACACCAGCTAACTTCTGCTTGGTTCCTAACACTGCTTCTCACAGGTGGGCCACCCAGCACGAGCCAGAGATTCACCTGGTATAACTGGAATAGCTGTGTCTACTTGATGTCTTAGGGGGATATTAATGAGCTAAAGATCTGACACTAATGAAGTTCTTGTGCATCTGGTCACATTGTAAGGTAGGTGAAACCAGTGCGGCTTTACTTTAACTTGTTTGGTTATAAACTGTGGCAGTTCAGCTGCTTCATGACCGACCGAGACACCCCTGCAGCGGAGGCGGTATCCTCTGAGGGCTGGAGCAGAGAGCTCGGGCAGGAATAACAACAGCTGTCCCAATACAAAGTGTTCCCACTTGTGAATCAAAGACCTTACTAAGATTGTGTCATGTCCAGACATGTTTGATACTTATTCTTGCAGACATAATATGAAGGCAAGTATCCATCCTTTTTCAAATGCATCTTTTTTTTTTCCCTTCTGCAATGGGAGAGAAACAAACTGAAACATGCTCTTGCTGAAAGGTTGGAAACAGGAAGTCCTGTTTAATTTGCACATTCCGCGTTTCTGATGAAAAGTAGGAAATATAAATCATGGCCTCTTATTTCAAATTTGGCATAAAAATTTCCCTTCAAGGTGATGTCAAATAACAGACTACACACCGCTTGGAATTAGGCTGATGATATTCAGTGAGAAGTGCAAGGCAAAGGCTTAGTTCTGGGAGCATTTAATTTTGTTACATTCCCTCATTCAAATCGCATCTTTGAGAAACCCACAAAGATAGCAGCAGCAGCAAGATAATAAATAATAGCTATTTTACATGATTTTCACCTTTAAAATTCATCTTCCCTCTTTCTGCCTCACATCTTCTAAGTGCTGGGGAAAAGTTCCTAATTGAAATATTTTTACAGAAAGAAAATCAACTTTTTTTTTTCAATCACTTTTTTCCCCTTGTTTGCTTTCCACCCCTTATGTAATTTCACCTTGTTTTTAATCTTTTCTGGTCTCCTACTATTTCCATCTAGGAACACTTCTGGTTATACTGGAAATTCAGACAAAGACATTCAGCAATCCAGAAGTGTCAAGTGAGTTTATGTTTTGAATCTGAAAGAACAAAAGCAACTTTGAACTATTCAGTGGAACTATAACAAAATCATTCAGTCCTATGTCAGGTGTACACTTAAAAGTTTCCCTGAAAAAAGCATTATTTTGTTACAGGTGTTATCTTTTTTACTAAAGTTATTGTGGACAAAACTGTATCTCATTTATCTGACTTATCCACAGACACAGAGAGATAAATAAAGGATCCTGCAGCAGAATGACAATTTCCACATCTAATGGGAGGAAAAGAGACTACACTGACTTACTGGAGAAATTAAAGGCTACTAGCTTGCGAGCAATGAGCACCTAGATCCCCCCTTATCCACACTGGGATCACAAGTGAAGTTTTACTTCACTCTGGCCTTGAGATTGAGCAGATGAGTGGTTGTGCACAAGCAGCATCTGAGTATAAATGAGTCTGCTGTTCTTACAGGAGGACACGGTGACCTTTTGTCACTTTGCGAGCAGTGTTCACTCCAGAGTGGACTGCTCCTGCCATCTGAAGTTAAATCTCTGCTATATTCCCTGCAGATACAGACCTGATGTTTGTGCAATGACAATAAGTAATTTGGCTTCACGTAAAAACTAGATGAAATTACTCCAAACATGTGACACTGGTATTTAAAAGCAAGTACTTCACATCACTTCTCATTAGTTTCCACTTCATGACTGTAACTGCATTGCATAATTATTTGGGAATCTGTAGTGTTGCAGAAAGGGAAAAAGCCTAGAGACCTGATCATCTACTGTCATGGTAATGGTCATGAACAACTTCGTGGTCTTGAGATGAGAAACTGGTCTGCAATGTGATGTGAACCTCTTTGGAGGAGCTGCAAACTATCAGCAAGCCGTACCTGATAAAAACAGTCTCTTATTCTACATGAACTGCCATATTTTGGCTATTCTACTCACATTCAAAGGCATCTCACTTCAGTTGGCCTGTCCACACAGTGGTCACAGCTACTGTACGCAGGTGTAGACCTTGCTAAAAGGCATGGTTACATGCAGTGTCCTCAGCTGGGAAGGTATCCATCACCATTCAACTGCTCCGGTTCCCCTTTCTCAGCCGTGACAGCCATTTCAGGAAACAGGATTGCTGCATGGTTTTGTGAATACCTGCATCTTCCAAACTGAAAAAGAGGAATATGTGATTTAATCTTGAGGGACGAGGCCTCTGCAAGTTCTGTCTAACTACTAACAGCACTAAGGATCAGCAGTTTCTAAAGATAAAATTGTATTTATGTATGGTTGCCCTATTCTAAAGAACAGACTAGTAGTTCTTCCTGATCTTCCCCCTCTAATCCCTCTGAGCATAACACTTGTAAGAAAGCGCCTCCTCTCTGAATCAGCTCAGGAATTTTCATCTGATTTGGCTTTCCACAATGTAACAAACATGTAAGTGAAAATCTGTTTTGGAAGGTAAATGCAAATGTCCCTGTCCAGCAAACTGAAACAGAGTAATTCCCATGATTTAAGTAAAACATTGTCACAATCACCATATAATTGCAGGAAGGTTTGGGCCCAGTGAAAGAGCATTTCCTGAGGTTAATTCCAAACAGGCTGTTCTTTGAGCAGTGCAATTAATGAGTCCTAGTTCACCAGGTACCTCTGTCCTTTGTCCCTTAATCTCCCCACCACAAAAACCTCTATCCCTGTGTCAAATGTAGATGAAATTAGTCAATGCCTTCAAAAGTTATTAAGAGGAGACTGACAAATGATGAGACAGATAATATACTCATGCAGGCTCACCTCCTCCAGAATCCAAGCTGAAAATGACCCATACAGCTTCTGCCCAGCCCAGCAATTATCATCGCTCACAGTAAATAGCAACACAATATAAACAACGTAAATTCATTTGTATGCAAATATTACATTGGTGTTCCATGCACAAGTATAATTCATGTTGTTGGGGCTATAATAATTCCATGATTGATTTTAATAACTATTCCTCTTAGCGATACATGATCTATTAATACCTGCATTGTTAAGCCTAATAAAGGAGATTATGGACAAAGGAAACAGTGACACAAATTTTAAACAACAGAAGAGTTCCTGTGTCTGGCCATCTGTAAATAACACAATGAAACTCTTGACACAAGCAGCAAGTGGCTCTTCCCTTGTCTCATACCTAGGCTCTATATGAACAGCTAAGTGAGAAGGAGTCCCATGGTAGTCTTACCTAGGAACTGTTCCCTCTGTGAAACCCCAACTAAAAAAAAACACCCAAAAAGAGATTTTTCCTGAAGAATTTGCCCAACTCATGTGCAGGAAACATCTAGATCATGAGCACTGCAATACAAGTATGTTGGTAGGGAGTAACTTTAATGATCTGACTTGGCAGACCCACAAAAGCCTGAATATATCTGAAAAAGTTTGCTCCTAAGCCATGATTCCACCTACTGAATGGGAAACCACCCTTTTGCGTTTCTTTTCTACTGGTGGTTGCTCAGAGGGCTTGTTTCACAGAATTTGTTTTAAAAAAAACTGTGTTCATAGTCTTCCCTTTTAACATGAATCTATTAACCCTCATTTATACATTGCTATGGAAATGGTTGTCATGAACAGAGAATCGTGACTTCAAGAAGAGGATATGTATGAGCAGATGGCCATCAGTCTGTCCTTTCCTTAATCATTACACAAGCAAATTTCTAAGATTTTTGCCATGGTTTCAGAGTTCTGGACAAGGTTTCTACAGCTGAATTTGCTGAACGGTCAATTTATCAAGGGGCTGATTTAAAAGTGCATTCCAAGCTCCTGAGCTATGGAAAATATCCCCTTCTGCATAGATTCCAAATGAAGACCCTGGGTTTTTGTTCTACTTGATTCTAGCCACAAAGACTGGTATCGCTAATCACCTCCCTACTGCTCACACTAGCAGAAACTTCTGCCCAGGTACAAGTACAGGCAAATCTTGGGGCTGTGCACAGTGCAGCTGGCCTTGGCCTTTCCTGCTGTAAGGCCCTGCCACATGCTGCAATCAGGCCTGAGCCAAAGCCCTTTGATTAAAACAGGGCTTCCTGAGGCATGCTTTAGGTGTGTGTGTCCTCTGCCTGCCAAAGAGAATCCAAACAAAATTCGATTCCCAGTACCAAGTCAGATCAGCCTGTGTGCATTCAGAATTAAAGCAAGATGGGCCATCAGTCCTCCTCCAAGCCTCCTTTGTTGGCTTAGGTGTTGTAATTCCCTTTTCATGTCACCCATGCAAATTTTTATTCTGATGGTTTAAGTAAAGGCATGCCAGAATAAAGGGACTGTTTACAAGAACAGCTCTCAGTGCTCAGTTGGGAGAGCCCTGAGGATGAAGGTAAAGAAATACTAAGGTTTATGAAAAGAAAGAGCACAAAGTGAGGAATGGTGATGTGGACCATTTTCACCTGTGCAAGCACTTACATGTGTTTGCAGAGGGGAAAACAGTCTTTCCAGTGCAAGTGAGCAAAAAGGGCAGTTCTAGAGGTAATTCAGCTACGGATCTGAAACCAACACTTGGAAGCACAGGTAATCTGCTCCTGTTTCTCAGTACAGACTCTGTGAGTAACAGTCTCCTTGGCACACAGGCATTAGAAACACCAGGTGTGTTGGTCTAGCACCTAAGCCTCTTTCCACTCTCATCCTTTTCCTCTTCCAGGAAAGAGCTTACAGGACAAAGATTATTACTCTGGTTTTTCAGATGGGGAAATTGAGGCAGCAGACAAGGAAGCTGAAAGGAAACCTGCTGCCCTGAGTAGCAATCCCTATGCCAGCCACTGGGTCTGGCAGTCTTGTTTTCTCTCCTCCAGAAGGGTTTTGTGCACGGGAAATCATGAGCACGAACAGGAAGCACTCTTCCAAGTCCCAGGAGAGAGGATGCTTGGATTTTTCACTCCCAGACGATGGTGCAGCCCAAAGACACACAGCCAAAGAGACCCAGCAGTCTTTGGAAGAAGCATAACAAAGTTAATGAAGCCGGCTACATCTGCGATCTTTATCTGAGTCCTTCTGATCTCCCCATACAGCTGCAAGGCCAAGACAGCCCTGTCTGTGGGGATGCTGTGCTCCTCCACCGTGTCCTCTGTGGGCCAGCCCCCACCTGCCAGCCAGCAGAGGGCAAGGAGCAGGAAAGTGTATCACACCCTGCCACGGCAGCTGCCTCTGAAGAGCCCAAATCCAACATCAAACCATGCTGGACTTGCAGTCATTACAAATGGAAACATTAGCATTGCTAGCTCAGACTACACTCTGACACCAAGGCAAGAGGTCTGTAAACTTCAGCTTCTCTCCATTTCCCTTCATACCCTTTGTTCCAAAATTCTTAGCAGATACATTTAAAATCCTAAACTTCTTGCAGTCACTGTTGCAAATGTAGTTTCTGCAGATTCATAAGTTTCCATTTTTCCAAGAAAAACATGAGCTGATTAGTTCAGGAAAAACAAACTGATTTTTTTCCCTTCTGAACTTCTAACCAACAGAGCAAAATACACCACTGGATTTCCCTGCTGGACTTTGTTTTAATTGAGTAACAGATTAGGTCCTCATTCCCCTCTTTGAACTCCATCAGCTGTATAATACACCCCTGAGGGCAAGGTCCCCCACCGTGCCCTGCCACCTCCCTCAGCAAGGTCCTGCCGGGGAACACATGGCTTTGGGTACCTTACGACTGATGTGGTCAGTGACTTGGTTCAGGGAGGATAACAAGCTGGCAAGCAACGCTCAGAAAGCAATGTACTGCTGTGGGAAAACCTGGCCTAATATTGATCTGACTTGCACTGAAGTATTTCAGGTTGGTGTAAGCTAGACAGAGTAGTCTTGAGTTGCATTCCCACATTCTTCTCATGCTATAGTTTGTTGGAAATTTGTATTAAATAAATAAACAGCAGCTGTTGGACTTGATTTGGGACAAGAAAAGTACAATTATTTTTTGAGGGAGAAAGACCTGCTTGTCAAAGCATCCTCCCAAGTCACATCTCCACGCAGGCCCACGCAGGCCCACGCAGGCCCAAGCAGACCAGGACACCCGCATCAGTTTGTTCCAGCTCAGGATGGGGTGTTAAGTCTCTGGAAGCCTGAACAGAGCTGGACTGATAGAGGTGTTCACAAAAATTGCTGCACCTTTTTTTCCCTTGAGGAGCTGGACACCCATGTTTACCCAGACCTCCTATGCTAAGGCACCTGGCCTGCAGAGTCCTTTGAGGGTACAGCTGCAGATTGTATCTTGCTAGCATCGTTTTGATTGCCTCTCCCATTTCTGAGTCTCCAGCTCACATTACACCACAGGTACAACATCTGATCCTACAATAAATTCCCTGCAGACAGACCCTCTGAGCTTTCACAGTATCACACAGTATGTTTACAGGGCTCCAATTTGCCAGAGAACCCAGAGCAGGACTGTGAATACACACTAGAGAGGCCATACAGCCGAGAGGATAACCTGCCTCCAAAAGCTGCATCTGAAGGAAACAAGTGGGTTCGCACAAGAGGCACCCCGATCCCAAATGGGGCTTCAGGAGATGATCCTAATAAAAAGATGAGATAGCACGTAACATCTATAAATACAAACACAGACGCAAGCACTTGGGTAGGGATGCAGGAGCTGATGGAAAAAATAAAAATGGAAAAATGCGGTTTCTTCAGGCTGAAGTGAGAGAGAAGCAGCTCTTGTCTTTCCTGTGCTAACAGTGCTGAGCTGTGCCTTACAGCATGTCCCAGCTGAGGATCCACTGAGCAGCTCAGCCAGCGTGCTTAACCAGATTTTCCACCACACCTTTGGGCTGCAGCACACTGTCATTATATCATGCATGCCTGAAATATCTCAGTAAAGCCAGGTTAAAGGAACCAAGGGACCTGTTTCTCACTTTGCTTGCTCAAGCTTGAAACAGCTCTGTGTGGTTTCGGGGGGGGGGGTGGGGGGGGTGGGGGGGGGGTGGGGGGTGCTGTTCTGGAGGGGTGAGGCCAGCCAGTCCCAAGCATGCAGGAAGACAGACTGACATCCTAGGGGGGTAGCATCTCCTCGCTGTCTCTCTCTGTAAGCAAGCCCAAGCACCTCTGCAGAAAAACTGAACCATTATAGGGCAAGAAAGTGTCCACGTCATTATGGTGCACACAGGGCTTTTCCTTAACTGGGTTTGGCCTGCGACACAGATGAGCCACATTGGCACACGTGTGTGGGAGAGTGTATATAAGCGTACTAAGATACACGGGTACTACTGCTTAAGTCCCTTGCAGACAGATTTCAGATGCAGAAGAAGGAAAAAACCCCAGACCCAGACAAATGCAGAGTCCTTGGCCAGTGCAGAATCTACTGGGCTTGGGGAAGTAAAACCAACACAAAAAATGTATGGTGACTTGTGTGCAACTTGAGAGTTAGCCTTCAGAAGCAATGGGTACTCTGCATGCATTGGCTAAGTTCCAGTGAGGCCAAGGCCACCTCCTGTACACATGCCTGCATTAAAACAAGAACACACGGCCTGCCTGCTCCATCACCTGTGTTCGGAATGACCTGCACTGCACAACACTTTTCCATCATTTCTGAAAAATTTCCAGTTCTTCCCATGCATGGAGAAAGGGGCTGGGTATTTCAGAGCTCATTCTTTGCCAAGCCCAAGCCATGATTATTAACTTGTCTTATTCTCCCAAGATCCACACAACCACCTTGATGGAAGAGCATGAGTCTTTCTACAGGATGGGCCCTGTCACTTATATCAGGAGATAATGTCTTGCACTTTCCTCATTCCTTTCTTCTGAGTAATGCCTTCTCCTGTAAATAGACCAGGGAGGGAGGGAAAAAAGGAAGCCAAGCAATTCCTTCACTGCCTCACAAAATGTTAATATTCCCAGAATATTTCTTCAGGGCTAGTTTGAGCCAAATCAAATGGTTTTGCTTGACCAGGACCAAAGCTTTATTTCAACCTTCAGCTGGGCTGTCACAGTGCCTTTTGCAGGACATTCAGACCACTTGTAGCTGTCTGGATGCAGCACTGTAAGAAACACGGCCCGGCTGCATAGCTCACCCCTTAGAGCAGAGGAAGGTCAGGCAGCACCACAGCAACACTGCCACAGCCAGATTAGTCCAGCATTAACTAAATGCTTTGGCATCTCCAAGTGGAAGTTGCTGGTGCACAAAGCATCATTCCCCCTCCCGTTTCTTAGAGTTTAAACCAGCACAAAAGCACAATTTATGGGACCAAAATCATCTGCCCTAGATGCAGACAGCACTACAGCAGCCTTGCGCTGACATGCAGAGGTATCATTCTTGACTCTGCCCATCTCTTTAGTTGCTGCTTCTCCACTATCATATTCCTTTTCTGTGGGCTGGCCTTACACTGCTTGTTATTGCTCCACCTCAGATGTACTTGTCAAGTGGCTTCACCAAGACCCTACCAACTCTATTCCTGCTTTCCCTGCTTTTCAGTGCCATCACACCCTGGCTCAGATTCTTGACATACTTCCTCCACACCCAGACTGACAGCAGTTCCTCACTGTCTCCTACTGAAATCAAGAGCCCATCTGTATCCTGGTTCTGTCCTCTCAGCAGAGCTTGCTCCTCTCACTCACCTCACTCCTGGAGTACACCTTATGAAAACCCCAGAGATTTGCACACAAACACGATCACAGGGGAAACAAAGAACAAATGAACATCAGGGCTCTGTACATTGCAAACTGCCCAGGCAAACCTAAACTGCTCCAACATGAGTGCAGTTATATACCTGTACTTTCCTGCCTCCACAACAGAGAAAAATAACTGCATAAAACTTTGACAACACTTGTTATTAAGAGCTTTGGCCTCTTCAGCCATTATGCTGCACATTTAGTTACTAAATGGTATCTGTTAAGCACTTACACTGGAGATGAGTAGAGCTGCCAGACCTTGCTGTCTCTTACAGTGGTGAAAAACTACTGAGTTCGCAAGAGGTGATGGGACCAGATCCACAGTTGCAGAGCAGTGTTTTCAAAAGTCTTCAGCATGGGCCCAACTCTGCCCTGTTGATATCAGCGGGAAAACACCACAGTTAGCGACTTCAGGGTGTGCTCCAGGCTTCTGAAAATTAACCGTAGATTTCAGTATGACTTCTTCTGTCATCCATGAAACTTGGACCAAACGGTGTGGTTACACTGCACCTGTGTTTTGTCTTAAAGGATCCCAAACTATTTATAGTCACTTGCATTTTACTTTGAGGTGTGTTCGGGTGGATAAGCAGCAAGGACAAAGCCACACACCTAGGTCACTTTACTGTAAACAAAGACATCTTCAAATCATGTGCAGCACTGAGTGAATGAGCAGTAGGTACCTGTGCATACCTGTTTTGTGTTCTGTCCCCATTGAGCAGCCTGGAGAACTCTCACTTCACAGTGGATATTCCCCTGCATTCTCACCCAAATGAAAACACACCCAAAGACAAAACTCCAGGTCAAACAAAATGTCATCTTCTACTCAGAACAAAACATTCTGTTTCTTTGAGTGTGTTCTTGATTTTACAAGAAATGAAAAAAATACTTTTTTGGTAACAATCAAATGATCATTTTTAGAATAAATAAAAGATTTTTGGATTGAAAAGGGTGAAATTAGACCTTTCTGCAATATTTTTTTCTTCCTGGACTAGTTTCATGGATCTGCTAGACAACCATTCTGATCAGAAGAAAGAAAAGCAGTATGCTCCCTGAGATACCTCCTACCTGTAATCATGGTCAGAGATTGGCAGCTGGGCCCTTTACCAAGAAACCTGTTTGCTGATCCTAGGGCAGAATTTTCCCCGTAGAGTCTCCCCGTGTGAGATTGTATGTTAATCAAAGGAGAGCACTTGAAGTATTAAACTGTGTTTCTTCACCTCTAAAACAAACACACAAGCCTTCAGATCACACCCGTTGTTTCGCATACCTGAACCTTCTCACGTGAACTTCAGTATCTTCTGCAGTTGCATGTGTTAATGGCAGGAAGGTCATTCGGGGTCCTGGCTGCTAACCTGTGTGCTGCACATCACACTGGCTGTATGCAGTGCGGGGCTCACGGCAGGCAGGTAAGGAAGACCAGCAAAGTCCGGAGCAAAGCATCCCTTTGTTGACATCAACGGTTGCTGTTTTGCAAGCTCCTAATGAGAGCCCTCACACTGAGAAGTTCCCCCCGTCTAAGGGCAGAGGTCAGTGAAAAAAGAATGGCAATAACCATGCACAGTTTATGCATGCAGGAACAAGTTCCTGGTAACATGGTCTCAGTCAGGCTGCGGTTCCTTACTGCCCAGCCAGAAGCTGGTAAGTGCCACAGCAAATTAAACTTTCTAATTTTGCTCCATGTCCCACCAATTAGAAAAGGTGAGAAGTCCCAAATGGTACCTCTAATATTGTACAGCCAAGGGAAAACCAAACAAGAAGCCCCCAACCCATTCCCTCTCCATCAGAGGCTTTCCAGAGTGGTTCTCAAGCACCTCTTAGATCCCTCTACATTCAACATCCGAACAACTGCTCTTAAAGCAAAATCCATTCCAAAAGGTGCCCTGGATCTCAGATATATTGCTATATGACAGTGGAGAGAGAATTTTTGTTTTGTTATTTACACTAAAAGACTATGAAGAACCAGAAGGGCAAAGTCAGCTCTATGTCTGTTAACTAAGGCAAAGTGACAGCCAGAGCAGCCACAGGTCAGATCTGCGTGCAGGACACAGTAGATTCCACAAATTGCCAGGGCTTTTCTAGTTTGTTCTTCTTTTTCTGCCAGGAAATGGTGTCCAGATAGAATGTGAGGCCTCTGGATATTTGCCCAGGATTTCTAGATGTCCTACAGATGAGTCAGGGCATTAGATCTCCAGAAATCACAGCCATGTCTGCAACACACATACAAACTGCCAGCCAGACTATCCATTTCTGAGTCACGGTGAGAGACAGTATCTGTTTTATTTATTTGGCTCTCATTTGGGTGCTATGATCTTTAAAAAAGGCAGACTGCTCAGAGGACTGGCTAGACCCCAAAGATAAGAAAGAGAGGTTTTGCTCTTCCTGTGGGGCAGAAAGACTGTGCAGTTACTGCAATCCAGAGCCACTGAGTTAGCAGAAAGCAAGCCCCTGCAAGGTGTGTAGTGGGGAGGTGTTATTGCCAATAACAGCTCCTATTTTCAACCTGCTCTTTGTACTTTTGGTTCTACTCAAGAAGTTAATTATTCTCATTTACATTCTAATATAACAGGCTTTGGAGTTTTAAAGCCTTGTTGGTCTTCTTTGGAGAGCTGGTGATACAGAGAAGGCCTAGACAGAGCCACCTCAAAGCTCTGGATAACCTGGGATCCTGCCACAGTTGCAGAAAGTCTGTGTAAGCCTACACAGAGCATTTGGAGATGTCTTGCTTTTGCTGCACTGCAGAGACCCAGGGCATCCCAGAGGGACACAGAGGCCATCACTTCCCCTGCCTGTATGGCATGCTACGAACATGGGATGTCTCAAACCAGCAGCAATGCCGAGTATTTTGAAATCTCTGTTTCTCCTCTGAAGACGCATTTCAAGCAAATACGGGCTCCCAGGCTTTGGACCATTTAGTCCTGCACTGGGGAGATGATGGTGGGAGCAGGAAGAAGGGCTCTGGAGTGCAAGGCACAGAGGGGCAGCAGGGGGAGCAGAGCTTGACGGAGTTGGCTTTTAACAGCTGTGTTGAGAACAGCTTGGGATGGGAATGGCTGTTTGACCCAACTACCTCTGGCACAGCCCTGACTTATGGCACTGCACTTCAGCAACCCATGTGGTGGCATTGCTTTCCACACAGACAGTATTTGCATAGTAATAACAATTCAACAGCTTCAGCTGTGGCTGTTGCTGGATCAATACAGGTAGCTGACCCTTTCCAGCCACCACCCACAGGAAATAGGGTATGTCACAGTCTTTCCAAGGCAAACCTCTTCTCCCAGAGAAAGAAGGAAACTTCTGCAGCACTCCTCTCAGTCTGTTTCCTGCCTTGAGTAAACTGGGCCTTACAAAGACTGCAGCTGTTATAACACAACACGTGTTGGCAAACATCCTGTTGCCCCCTCCAGAATTAGCCAACTGTGAAACACACTTGACACCCAAAGGACAATAATTTGCTTACAATGATACAAGCATTGCAAACCATTTCATAGCAGCACTGGCCGCTGTTCCTGCGTGACTTAATTTTCTAAGTAGCTCAGGATGCAAAAGTTGCTAGGCACTACTTTCCTTCAGTGCCAGCAACTCAGCAGGCATGACGCGACTGAATCCTTTGGAGTATCCAGCATGGAGTGCATTGGAAAATTTTACCACAGTGCTTCCCCTCCATATTTAATTCACTGATGGAAACAAAAGATGGGATTGCTGTCCTTCTTCCCCTTGGAGGCAAGCTAGATCCCACACAAGGACAGGAATCCACTTTTTTGCATAGGTCTGCTGCTTGATGTCTCGTCATGCCTCTATCTCCCCAGCTGGATGAAGAGGAGTCCCTGACATTAATGGGTGCTTGCAGAGAGCAGGGACCGAAAGCCCAGGATCCTGCCTCTAACGGTGCCTGAAAGGAAGGGGAGTGGGACAGTGCGAGTACAGAGCACTGGGCCAAAGAGCCTACACTGCTGGGTTTCTGCCATCACGTGTCTCGGGGTCATCTTCAGAGGGAGGCTGTACTTTTATCTTTGCAGTCAGCATCTTTCACTGGAGTTCTCCTTTCACTGGCTCTTTGATTTTAAAGCCATTTATATTCCAAGCCAATCCGTACTAAAAATAGGATTCCTTACTAAGAATGGCACTGGCATTACTCACTTTCTGCTACGTTCTCATCTCACTGTATGTTGCCACACCTCCGGCTGGAGGAGTGTGCTGCAGTAATCATCCACAACTATGTGCTTCTGTGAGCAGGTTTTGAACCTTTGCCATCCTTTGGAAGCTCCCACTGTTTTTTCTTTCATGTGCTAATACAGTTCAGTGGCTTATCTCCTTTCACATCCTTGGGGCACACCTCTTCGAAGACTGTATACTGACAACCCTACCAAGTGGGAAAAAACACAGGAGATACAGCCGTCCCCCTTCCTCTCCCTTGCAATTCAGGCCAATCTGCAGTTCTCAGCTGAAAGGGATGCTGTTCTTACTTGCATTCAGGAAGAAACAATTTGCTCACCCTGGAAGCTACTGCATCCTTTGGATTTGACTGTCAGCTGCTCCACTCAAACTGCTCATCAATTAATAGCAAGGAGGCTTTTGGGCTTTCCTAGTAGGAGGTACACTTTTCCAGCTCAGTTTCGCCAGATGCTAATCATTTCTGCAGGGTATCGCTCCTCCTCAACATGCCTGGAAACTGAAGGGTGTGGGAGGTGGGACATACCTCTGGCCAGGTCTAGCTGCGTAGTTAAATGAAGCCCGTATGGGGTTTTGTTTTCTTTTTCAGCATTCTTTTGAGTTTTGCACACCACTTTCAAGTGCAGGAATGTGTTTCCTCCTACCGTCCATGTCAGAGGTGCAGCCAGTGCCAGAGCTGACTGTCATTTATTTGCTCTGATAAGGGGTTAAATATGCACAGGTAAACCTGGGCGTATGTTCATAATGCAGGTGGCAGTGATACTTTAAAGGAGGCACCTTTCTTTGTTCCCTTAATGATTCATTCATTGGGAGTGTGGGAATTAACCTATATAAATTTTTGCTACTAAGTAGATACACCTAGATCCTGAAATAGTGGATGGGTGAGAACCAGTTACAGAGACTCTACACATTGTCCTGGTAGCACAGAAACAAACCCACAGTGGTAGGCTGGGAATAAATGACTGCATGGCATTTCTCACGGCAAATTCTCTTTACCTCCTGTTTTCCGGTGACTCATCAAAAATCCTACAGGGCTACCTCTGAGAAAGGCCTGACTTAACTGAGACCTTCAACAGGGCCCTCTCTTCTGGTGGCTAAACTCTGACAGCTGGAACTATGCACAGGTGTAACTGATATGGCTTAGACTCAGCAGCAAGCACAGGATCCACACTTTGGTTGCAGCAGCACTGGCAGGCAGGTGTGAGATTGCATCAGGAAGCCAATATGAAAAGGGAGGCTGGCTTTCCCAAGCCTGGCTCGGTGCCCCCTTTGTAAGCTGTAGCTTACACCTCATCAGCTGGGAGGTGGAGAAGAAGCAGGTTTGTATTTAGGGCACCTCACTAACAGATAATTTGTCTCCCTTCTGCCTAGCTAGAGGAGGAAACAAACCTTTCTGGGAGGATGCAAAGAGTGGGCTGAAATCTCCAGACTAACTCTTGTACTCCTAGTATTTTCTGACTTTCTTGGAACAACCTTTAAGGCTCAATGGACAAGAGTTGATTAGTCTAAGATTCTTTACAGAGGACAGATCAATTCTGGTTTATCCCCTGGAAGTTATAACCTCCATTTGCATCTGAGGCGCTGTGTGGGCTGACGGAAGCACGAGGCAATGGTCAATGCTCTGCTGCTGGTTTCCTACAGCTTCAAAAGGAGGTCACATAGTGCTATTGTTGCCAGTGTGATGAGATCTTGGTTGCTTAATCTCTTCAAGGTAGGCTCCATAGGCTGAAGTAACACCCCAGACACTGCAAAACCTGCCTGCATCTTGCCAGCACCTCCAGCCAACCTCCCCCTCGCAGCAATAGCCAAGAGCACACCGCTTTGGACAAAACATGGGGAAGAGCTTAGAGAGCACAAGCCTGAAGGAGACAGCAAAGATGCCCAGGAGAGGCATCACCATCCCACTATAGTTGGGCCAGGATATCAGAGCAGTGCTATTACGCTAATGGGACCCTTAATGGTCACAAGTGAATCACAGAAGTTAGAAATGCACCACAGAGCTGAGACTCAGGCGAGATCCTGCAACTGTCAGGTCTTTGTTCATGCCAGGGATGAACTCCCCACTTAGCTGTGCTGATTCTCTGAGAAGTCACAGTACACTTCACAGATCTGACAAAGGGTGGTGAGAAAAGGGTGCTTAAAGGTGTGAAGCACCACCAATCTCAGCTTCCTAAGGAAGGGAAAGCAGACGTTGGGGTTCCTGGGGAAACACACTGGAACTCACAGCTCAGAAGGGCACACGCACGCTATTCACACACACAGTAGTACCACACTGCCTGCAGAAGAGAGACTACAGCAAGGAGGAACAAGAGGTACCAGGAGGCCATATTCGAGGCAGGATGAACCCTTCCTGGCAGAGCAGCACAGAGGAAAAAAACACCTCCAGTGGCTCTCACCTGCACAGTTTTCTGTCATTGTGCTCAGTGGCCCCAATCACATCGGCCAGGCCTCTGAGCTGCAATTAGCCATGTGAGCCACAGCAGTGTATCTGTGGGCTGTGAATGAGTGTCCTCTGGGAGGCCAGGCAGACAGGCCATGGCAGAAGGTGTGTGGGTATAGCAACCCAATGCAAAGCACTCTGTTGTGTGGCATATCCTGTTTCTCCCCAAGACATGTACAAGGTCACTGGCTTAGCCGTGCTCGTGGGTGATACCATCTATTTAATCAGTGTTCTCTGTGCTACGAAGTCATCCCAGACGCTTTGCATTGGAGACAGCTTTTACAAGAGTCTCTAGCAAGGTTGGGGGGGGGGGGGGAAGAAGCAATTGTCAGGTTTCTTTCTGCATAGGTCATGGCATTAGTAGCAAACTGCCTCTCCCCAACATCTGCTTCCTTCTCTCCTGGTAACTGTAAGCCTCCCTACACTTCACTTTGGGAACTACTGCATAGGAATATTTCATAAACAAGCCTGAGGGTTTGTCTGCTGCCTGTCCTACTTCCTTCAGAGCACCTGAGATCAGCTGGGCTGGAATGTCTGCCCATATCACACTCTCGTGCTGACTGGATGGGCGATGGAAACTTACCTACTGAGGTTCAAGATGGCTTCTCACTCATGGTCTCGGGCTCCCAGCTTAAGCCATGTTAAAGCTGGCAGACGGCCCTCACAGATCGTGATGTCGACTCTAAAAATCAGGAGAGGAAATAAAGTAAGTCTTGCTATTTTCAGAAGTCTTTAGGGTAAAATTTAGGTCATACATTGAACTTCATCCCTTCTGATTCTAGGGGTCATAAATGTCCTTGTCCAAAATAGGTGTGTGAAAATTTAGGCTCTCAGGCCATGCCTCCACGTCAGGAGCCAGTCCTTTGTGCAATACACCATTAAGCATCTCCAGGGACTGGGGCCCTGAAGGGACTGCCTTGTCTAGTCCTCCACAGTACCAGGCAATTGTGGATATTTACATCTGATGTGCATGTGTACAAATACATGTACAAAATACTTTAAGCTACTCCAAAGTTTCAAACTCAAACACAGTTAATGTAAAAGATCAAAAACTACAACTGTTTCCTCCTTGAAGCACCATCGCTGATGGAAAGGTTCACAGTGAAGTCACGAGCGTTGATTACCCCGCACAAAGCAGTTGGTCTGAGACATCCTTTCTGAAAGGCTAGAATGCTTTCCATAAAGTTATCTGTATCATCAGCTGTTAATCAGCACAGACCAATTGATTTCATCTTCCACTAAACAAGGGCCTGGCTCATCCTTGTTTTGGTAGATGTTCATCTGTGATAGTTCTGTAGCTGTGACGGTGAAAGGTAGTATGGCTTGGTAGCATCTTTGGTGCTGTTTCGCTTATCATTTCACTCTGTCACTGGGCTTGGAGCCCAGGGAAGGGTTAATCCCTTCCATGCTTTTGCCAGCTAACAGCTGTTCTACTTTCAGGATCCCTGGATCACCCAGGTTTTGGTGAGGTAAGTGGATGTCCTCGCAGGAGCTCCTGTGGGAGGAGCTTTGCAAAAACCAGTCTGGACTGGTCCTGCCAGCCCCGGGAGCATTCCTGCTCCCATGCTGATGCAACTGGATCCAATCTCCTGGCAGAGCAGCTGGCTGCTTTCCAAAGGGCTCCCTCCAGACTGGCTCACACACTGAGCCCAGACCGGGGATGGCTATGATGAAATTTAAGCAAGGGGACAAAAGGCTTTTGGCCTTCATTAAAGTTGGGAACACTTGATGAAGATAATGCTTGTTATTAATTGGCTCCTCCCAAAAAAACACAAGCTGCCTTGTTCTGCTGTGAGTTTACCATTCTGTGGAGCATCTCCCTAGCACCAGCGAGACCATGGATGTTGAATCATAGTGTTGAACCGTAGCGCAATCACTTGGGATGTATGAGTGGGATTCATTTAGAGACTGTTGTGCAACATCGCTGTGAGACGGTAAAGCACAGAGATATTTCAGTGGCAACACTCATCCTACTCCCACCTGGGATTCAGTGTGTAACAGCTTTATGTGACAGACTCTGCAGCAGAGCGTGGACTTAAACGCATCCTGGAGATGAAATAGCTGAACGGTGAGCGTGGCTTAAGTACACTCCAGAACCAGGTAAAACCAGGACCAGGGTTGTAACAGAGAGAAAGATGTAAATTCAAACCATGTGCTTAAACTATATTCCAGATGGACCGGGAAGGCTTCAGTTACCTATGTATGCCTTCTGAATGAAAGCAGCTATTAGCACAAGCCAAGATAATCTCAACAAAGAGAGTTATGAAATGCTTTAATCATCTTAAAGCAGAATTTTTCAGACTCCTGCAAAAGGATGGGATCTTCTGAACACTGCTGTTTTCCTTGAGCTCCTGCTAAATCAGTGACAAAACTCATACCGAAGCAACTAGGACTGAGATTAGACAGCGCTGATGGCTAACGTGCTCCCCACCATCACCGTTCACCACTCCTTCTCAACTTTTCTTGCAGTATTTTTGCTAACAGACACACATTGTTGAGTCTTGCACTGCTTGCTCATTAGCACTGCAGTAAGTGATTTCTTATGCAAATTGTGCCAGCCCACAGAAAAACCAGTTCAATTCCAGTCTGCACTGCTGGGATGGACATAGAACAGAGGAGAAGAAGTGCCAATGATCTTTTTTTTCTTTTTTTTTTTTTTAAATAGAAAACCAAGGACCAGCCATGAAAGCAGTCATTGCTTACCTTCCACTGAAAGCAGAATTACCTTCATATCTGCAGAGAGACTCCTCCAAATACAAAATTCCCCTGGCTACCTATTTGCAAGTGCTGTCACCAAGCCTGTACGTACAACAGCAGTTTCTGTGCACCCAATTAGAGATTTCAAACTGATGAGCATTTTTGTCTGTGGACCTCATGTCTTCTTTCAAATCTGAACTTTAGCTTTTAAAGGCATGGCTACATAGCTAATGGCAACATATATTTTCTGTGACCAAGAAAAATAATGTGCAGCCATGCTCAGGGGTTCCTTTTCTTCTTACTGCTGCTGCTAATACAAGCTCCTCAAAGGCCTGAAAAAGCTTTCTGTTTTTATCCACATCAGAGTGTGCATCACTGCGTCAGTATCCTGTCCAGCCTCTACCCCACCACAGACAGGTAAGAGGTGCTTACTGCTGAGCCTACAAAGGCACTGGAATGCCAGCACTATGGTACACACTTAGGAAGCACAGGGGCCATTCCTTAATATGCCTTACTATTCCTTGCTATGCCTTTCCTTAACATTTGTAGTGATATTAGAGAGGTATTGGTTGAATTTAGCACTTTAAGAGCTCCTTCATAGGTGACAGCAGAGGTCATGGGAATTATCCTACATGAGTCTTTAAACTGAAAGGGAAGTTACTGTTTCTCCATGGCAGGGGTATTTGTTGGGGAGTTACAATGTAAAATCCTGTACTTAGTCTGGCCCATTTTGCTCTACTCTGCTAACTCCATCCTTCCACCTCACTCCCCCTTCTAGCTGACATCCCAACTACTGCTGTCTTTTTCAGGCAATGTCCTACCGCTTGTGTAGAACATCTAAACAGGATTAAGATACATACCTACTGTTCATGTTCTTGAAAAGCTTTCATCATAAATGAGAGGGACTAGGACCTGACAGGACACTTGTTGCCCTAAGCCCTGGTTTGGTTTTGCTCTCTTCTGCTCCACCCAAGAGGTGTCTGCCTTTCATCCCTGACAGTAATCATGTCCAGGCATAGGACAGGAAAGCGACTTTTAACTGGAAGGAGCCAGATTCACAGGAGGCAGAGTATGAAAGCAATGCAGACAGATATCAACGGGAGCCACACTGATTCTGTGCCCATGGAAATTACATTTGAAAGTTTCATTTGCAACTCTTTCTACCTGCATTTTTTGTGTGCACCTTTAATCATTTCTGAACATAAAGCAGCCTGCTTAGAAATGTGAGGGCAAAGGATGCAAGAGGAAGGGAAGTCCTGTGCCTAGAGCTTGGGACAGCTACCGGGTTCAGCTCTTGTTCAACCACCAACAATTTACCTTACCATCCCAACAGTGAAATAAGCAGTAGAATGCAGAGCTGACAGCACATCATACAATCTGGATAATTTCTGAGGTGCCCAGACCCTACACTGACAGGAGCTGCCCATGCTCTAATAGAGACATTTTAAAATATATTCATCACTTCAGATACCTCAAAGTTACTTCTGTATCCACCGTTTCTTAACTAGTGACCTGTAGTGCTGGAGAGATTTCCTCTCCTAGGCAAAAAGAACTTAACTGATGCTAAAACATGTAGTTCCTTATCTTCTGGATACTAGGTTTCAAGCACCAGCCGTGAACTAATTCAGTCTGCAAGTGACTGCTGTCTGATACCCTAATACAAATTCATTGCCAGCTGTGTAAGGAATACCACACTCAAAGAAGGAAGCTATTTTCCGAGGTCTGGACCAAAGTGTGCATGGCACTGGAAAAGAGGCTATGCCATCTAGGTTAAGACATATTGGAAATGCTGGATTAGATCAGACTCTCAGACTAGCTTTGCGTTTTGTCCCAAAATGTAAAGAGAACAGGCTGCATTATTTCAGACAAAAAATGTTGAGCTGAGAAGTGGATCTTTCCTGAATTATATGCAAAAAGATATGTCTTTCTGACACAGTAAGTGTATGAATGAAAATTTAGTTTTTCTCAAGAAAAACTGCTACTGTCCTTACTAGGAAAATGTATTTTGAAAGCATTTCTTTACCTTGGACTTAATATGTCCCACCTCACAGGTCTCCTTTGGTTGAAAAAGGCACAAATCCTGCTTCCTTGGCTTTGGGCCTAGATCCACAGTAAGCAAACAATAGCTGATTCCCTCCGACATTCGCAGGCGTAGTTGTCTCAACCAAGCAAACTCACGAGTCATAGGCAAAGCCAGACCTGCAGTGAACGAGGATTACTTGCTCAAGGAAGGTGTAACTGGCAGAGGAACGATAGGTATGTACAGCTTTGTTCACAAAATGAGAAGGAATCAAGGTTTGCTTATTAAAGGCTGTCTGACCCTTCTGTCATGAGAACAGACTCCAACACCGACACTGGCAACTGGCCCGTACTCCTCGAGCAGCTCAATCACTGCATTCAGCTGTCACTGAGAACGCAACACCATCACTTCCTATCAAAGATAATGCCTCAAGAGCCAAACGATTGCAGGATTGTTCACTGAAGTGAGACATACCGTTAGTGCATCAAGAAAACCTCTTCCAAAAGAGGCAAGCATTTGTCCCAGTTAACAACCTTGCTTTCAGATCTGTTTGCTCAGGTAGTTTACTGAAGTATTTGTAGCGCTAACAGGCTAGTTAAGTATATTGATATAAAAAACACCCACAGTTATTTTAAGAACTAAAAACTTTATACCAGTCACTGGAAATGGCATCAAACAACACAAAGGCGGATTTAGGGAAACCACTGCACAACATTTATTTGCAGCCACTGTCAGTACAAACACCTTCACAGATGTCTGTGTATATCTGGATTTACCAAGGAAAAGAAAACATCTTAAACTCGTATCTTTTCACTGCCACAGAGAAGTGGCCTTCCTGTAATATCCAGCAGGCCAAGATTCAAAGTAACATCTGCTACTGCTCTGAGAGAACAGGGGCATACTGGGAGGAAGGCAGGAGGAGGGAAGCAAAGTCCAGAAGTAGACAGGAAGCTACTTTGGTCATGGACAACTGCAAACACTCAAAAGCTCCATAAATACACAACAGAGAAAAACACCATGAGGAGCTATCATTTTTTCTACAAAATGCAGTAAAATCATGGAGAACAAAACATTCGGGAAAGAGGAAGGAATTGTACAAGCAGATGTGACCCTCATATTACCAGAATTCCTGGACACTGATCTGGCTATCAAAAATACCCTGCAAAATCAGCCATGCATGCAGAAAATCGTGCAAGAACATCAGGCTACTCTTCCAGGTCTCAGCTGAGGCAGCTATAAGTGACAAGGATGCAGAAGCTCTCCTGTCAAAGTAACATTGCCACTGGAAGGTCAAGAAAAATCTGAAGGCATAACTTACTAATAAGATGTGGGACCAGAAATCCAGGCATGCTTAGTGGAACTAAGGGAACTCCACAGTGAGGGCAGCAGGTTAAAAGCCAGATGATGTATGTATCCTGAAAAGCAGACCTGGCTGTGCAGGATCAACAATAAAAATTATCTTTGGCCTTGCCCTGCAGCAGATCAGATTTGCTTGTCGCACGAGAGTAGCACCCTTGGACAGCAAGAGACTTGCAGATGTATAGTTCCACCCATCAGTTGTGGGGGTTTTTTTAAGCAACCAACCCACTGGAGGACAGTGTAGGTCTTGATGGTGCTTGTGCACCAAATTTACATTAGGAAGCTGGTAGCAAGCTGTTATTAGTCAGGGCCACAGCTCAAGTAGAAAAAAACATTACTGCTTGCTAGAAGTTATAATCGATTAAGAACATAATTAAGGGAATTAATTTTTTTTAAATGCAAAGCTGTATATCAGTTCTGAATCTACAATTATGTATGTCATTCCTGGACAGGGAGATTTGCCCTCAACTCCCTGCACTAAATTTCTCAAAAATAATTCCCTCAGCAAACACAGAAAATATTTTACAGTGCTCAGCAAGCCACCACAGGGAACACGGAAAGGGCCTCGCCTAGTACAAGACAGCAATCATCTCTTGGGCACAGAAAGGCTCTGCTCTGCTAGCAAGCATCATAGCAATGCTGGATGTGACTAACTCAGCAAAAGTCGTCTCTACAAGGGAGTTGCTGGCTGCCCTACCTCTCAGAAAATCTGGCTGTAACCTAAATCCTTAGAGGACCAAGTCTTCTATGAAGCCTGACCTCGACTGTTTCCAAACTTTCAGCTAAGGAGACTCAACAATGATTTTCCTTTCTGATTATTGATACAAGTTCAAGTCCAAGCCAGGACAACGCCAGCTGACGCTTAAATTTTCAAGTCCAACCTCCCAGAAATAGCTCAGTTAGGCCTCTCCAGTTCCTAACCTACCTCTTTTTGGAAAATACCCTCCAGTCCACTCAGTGATCAGAGTATGAAAAATACACAACAGATGGAATTTACAAGTTATACTCATAGCCTCACTCCTGCTAGGCTTTCAAGCTGGGAAGGTAAGAGGGAAAACAGCTCAGTTTTCTATGCTAGCATTGGTTTAGCATATCAAGTAAAAAACCTGGTATTTGTTCCAGAAAGAAGACTAGAGATAGAAGAATTTCTGGAAGAGGAGTCCCATGGCTTTCAAAGAGGAGTTGTAATTCATTCCCAGTCTCACTAAGCTACAGCTCAGTTACCACTGAGATTGAGCTTGTTTATTCCAAAGCAAAAAGTTTGGCATGACTGACAGAAACAGTTTTTTGTGCCAGAGCTCTAATAGCAAATTATCTGTGGAAAAGCCACTTGGAGAAGTGCTGTTTACTTTGGTAATGAAGCAAGTTCCCTGGAATGAAGGCTTGCAATCTTCCCATGAGATGTTGCAATACATTTACCTGTACCTCAGCTACATACTCTACAGGGTGCTCTCAGGGTCTGATAACTGCTTGGCTAACTCAGGAGGCCAAGGCAAATGCATCTCAGCTACTCTGGACAGGACTATGCTCTGCTCCTACACTGGATACAGAGCTCAGATCCTAATTAAAACTGGCTGTCTTCTGTTTTTTTGTTTTTGTTTTGTTTTTGGTTTTTTTTTGTTTGTTTTTTTTCCTTTTCTGCTTCAAGCTAAGCCACAGCCAGCAACACCTCTGGAATATACTTTTGAGAAAAGGGCCTCAAAACAAGGTTCTCAATCATCTTAACTGTGGCTTTAAAGCCCAACTCACCCCCTTGACACTTGTATTTTCAGGCAACTCTGAACTTAGACCCCAGCTCACTGTTAGAAGTGTTTAGAAGGAATGTGGAATGTCAGCACACGGTTGAACTATTAAGTACCTGGGGATGAAAAGACATTCAAGGTAGGCTGTGGAGGCCAAGGCTCCCCCTTCTGTTTAGGGAGTCACTGGCCTCAGGCTATTCTGCTTTTCCTCATTTAAGACCAAGTTTCAAGCCACTGTTCAATTTCTCTCTGACCACATGGAAATGAAAGGCTCTCCTCTCTTCAATACTCCCAGATCTTGAGTCTCATACAAACAGGTACTCCTTTCCTTCCAACAAGGTCGTTCACTTAACCCCTCCCTAATCCAGGAACTAAGATTCCTTTGTAGTTGAATTAAATGTACTTCCTATTGAAACAGGTACTTGCATTTGCACATTTTGTTTACAAACAACATGCACTCTTGTGAGAGCACCAAGCTCAGACTTCACACATGGCTGTAGTACCTTCACAGCCACACTTTGTGCTCTTCAGTGTTGAAATTCCTGCTTTGAGGAGAAACCAAGCTCTAATTTCAAGTGTTTACATGTACTCCCGAGAGCAAGAAAAAAATCTTACCATGATTAGATTATGTAAAAAGTTTAATTATAAAATAAATAAGTTTGTTATGGAAACATTAAATATTAAATACAGTAATAAATATTTACACATTTACAGATAGGACTTGACAATTAATGGTGTTTCTCTGCTACCAGAAGAATTCTGCTCTGTTTATACAGAACACATTCACTCTTTCAAGAAGAAACTGAACTCAAATAATACTCTGTGCTCAAGACTGCATGGACAGTTCAAGAAACCAAGGACACTTGGGTCAGAAAAGTTTGAGGTAAGTCAAGTTCTTCGCACCAGAAGGTAGAGCACAAGAGACCACTGCTTGCAGAGTGCCAGTGCATGAATTTAATTCTTCAAAGGAACAGGTTCTTGGTCAAGTTCAACTGACTGGATCTGATGGGAAGCATTTTATACTTTAAGTGCTGCTTAAAGCAGCACTGAGTACCTAGGTAACAGAAGTAGCTCTGTATTTATAACAGATGGGTCCAGGCTTATCAGCTTGTTTGAGCATGGCTCTTTTCCTTCAGATACAGAGCTTCAGATCTTGCATTTATTGTTTCAGCATCCCGAGAAGACTAATTTTAACTCAGGCTAGCACACACACCAACGGATAGCTCCACTCACACGAGTCCTACTGAGTTCAGAGGGATTACTTTCCACATACAGTAACAGAACCCAGGTGTGGCTGACAAAGATCTGTCACCAACACCCTGCAAGTCAGAACTAGAGATGAAGTTCTTTGAAGCTGATATCAACAGGGAGCACAGTGACAGCAGAACTAGGTTTTCCATCCACTGAGGTCTAGGGATAGAAGCCATCCAGAACTCTTCCTTTTTTGCTTTGGCGGATGGAAGGAAATTTTTTCCCCTCCACCTATTCCTGAAAGCTGCAACAAGCTCTCTCCCTTAGAGTCAGAGCAGCCAAAGGAGACTCGCTAACAGAAGAAAGTCCATCCACACAACAGCAGAGACTGGAGCTCCAGCACTGATAGAGAGGGCTCAGTAGCAATAGTCTCTAGCAGGTCTTGATAGCAGGTCCTCTACCCCATAGTGGCAGCTCCTGCCACATCGCTGTGCCAAGATGTAGCGGTAACTGTCCTCCCCAGCAAGCAATTCAGCAGCAAGTGGCATGGTGACATCTCCTTGCAGCAGCCTCTGTCTTGATGAATCGGGACTTAGTGGCAACAGCTCCAGCCCACAGTGTCCAGGTGGATGTGTCAGGCAGCCAGAGGTACCCTGCAGCTTGGCAGCGGCCACATCAGAATTGTTCTGTAAGGGGCAGACCAGGTACGTTAATCACCACCCATGACATAAGCACATTGTGCTAGAACCACATCAAACCTACATCCGAGGCAGGTAGGTCAAGGATGTGCACACACCTGAGGACATTCTGCTAGATACTCTTCAGCTTCAAATAAGCTTTGAGCAAAATACTCCAATTGTCACTGGAAAAGCTGGACAAAGTCTGCAGCTGCCATGTGGCAAAGCAAAACTTCTGAGTTCTGCCGGAACTTCTCAGGACTATCCTTTATAGTTTCCTCCTTCAGCTTGTAGTATAACTCCTATTTTTGAGTCTGCCGTCAGGTACACTTTTGCTCAGAAAGGACCAACTTGCTTGCTCATTAAAATACACTAGATTTCTCCCAGGAGTGGTCCATCTAGGGCACAGAGCTTTAGCACTCAGTTGCTGTGACAGTATGACACTTGACTGAGAGGCTATCTATGGTGCTTTGAATTGACAGCTTTTTCTTGGTCTACAGCCTCTAAGCACTAGAAACTTCCTGATGCCTTGCAGAGAAGACATGAAAATGTTCAGTACTTCTCTTATGAGAGGTGATGATTCACTTGGCTGCTGCACCATCTTCCATGATGGAACTTCACCATGGTGTCTTGCACCAAACCTGCCTCTGCCCAGATACTGGAGATTCTTCCTTCATAAGTCCACTTATCTCAGTACATCTTTCTATCCTCATTATTTCTTTAAGACAGCAGCCAGAAAGTTAACAGAGCTGTTGAAGAACTTGTACAACTTGGGTGGTTTAGGGAAACCAGAAAACCAAGCCAGTCATTCACATGTAACCTATGTGTTTCAAGGCCCTTCAAGTGTTAAAAGCAAACACTAGCTTTGCAAAACATGCATGCAATTCTCATATGGGTAATTTCAGCCTGGAAGGACTGAAAGGCTTTTCAAATCAGCTCTCATACCTGCTTTCTCCTCATTTACACACCAACATGGCCATTTCTGTTTTCTTGTCGAAGTTTTTTCCTTTCTTCTTTCTCTTCATACTGAGGACACTTTTTCCTGACCCTGAGAAATTACAGCGTGTTAGAGGTCATTTTGAACCCTGGCATACATCCTGTTGTTACCAGTCCCCACAGCCTCTGCAGCATTTAGGCATACGTCCTTTGAATCCTCAAGCAGCTCCTCAGAACCAGGAAGTTTCAAGCAAGACAGTTTTTAAACATTCAGCATCAAGCAGTATCTGATGATAAAATCAAGGAGCCCCTAAGTTAGGCACTGCCAGTTTTCCCTCACAGGCTTCTTGGTTTAAGGCCAATTAGGTGGCAAGATGAAGAGGGTTTCTTATTGGAACTGAGCAAAGCACCGGGAGACTTTGAGGGACAGATTTCCTGATGGCTTTAGCAAACAGCTGCAGAGACCAGACTTCCTTCCTCCTCCCCACAGCAGAGCCCTGTGGACTTCAAGTATCTGAAATCCCTGTCCCCTTGATGTGTCCCTTGAACACATCATAAGCAAGCTGCTTACCAATTTTATCCCAATTTCTCCAGTCTTTTCTAGTGACTGTTCCAAACATAGCATCAAGCTTCTCTGGTTGAAGGTACAGATTAATGAACCACATGCTTCAAGATCATGAGGGTTCAGACCATGAAACAAATGCAATCCTATTCCATGGCTCACTCCAGAAACTAACTATGATCATTTGTTCTTACAGCACAATGCTGATTATCTCTCCTAGCAGCAAGGAATGAGGCAGTGTTCAGAGAACAAGTGTTCATCCCAGCATTCCTCAAGTTCAGATCTAAGTATGAAGCAACAGTGAAATGACAAATGCACACCTTGTTTCCTGAATTGCAGGAAAGGGTACAGCATGTACCCAATTCAGCTGATGTGCTTCATCAAGATCTAAAATTAGTCTGAACTTTTGCATTTCACCAACATCCCAAGCCCTACTGTGGTGGAGCTGCAGTGTCAGAACTGGAGGACTGCTCCAACACTAATGCTGGAGTCAGGCTTCCCACGCTGACTATCTAACCTCAGCACACATTCCTGGAGAACACAGTAAGAAGCAAAGGCACAGGTAGGCACACGCTGCTCACATACTGCTTTTGAGCAGGTATAAAGAAGAGTTTGATACATGGCTTGAAACATGTACCCAGAAAAGCTCTTTTAATTTATTCACAGCAGGACCCCAGATTCCGATTACCCACCACACTGAACTGGCAGCAGTTGGTTAAGCTGGAATGGTTGTTCCCTCCATCTGAATGGCATATACAGTATTTGGGACTGACAGCATCTCTTTCCCCATTTGCTTCCCCCTCAGTGTAAGTATTTAAGCTCAGCAACCTCCATTAATAAACAGACAGTTGGAGCACCATTTCCTTCCCTCCAGCTGTGTACCCAACTGTTGGATAATAACCATGCACAAGGCTGTTACGTTACTGCTTGCAGGCTTCTTCAGAATGATTAGGGAAGGCACTGCCATGTCAGCATTAATGCTCCTCCTCCCCTTCCTGCTGATGTTCTGCAGCACTAACTATCCTGGTTGCAGCAAGAGCAGAAAGGCTCTTGTTTTAAAATCAGGGTCACAGTTGCCCACAGCCAATAGTAAGAGAGGATTAAGTGAACACTGAGTCACCTGTGAACTTCTCAGACCTTGCTTCTACCCTCAAGACATATTCAAGCTGGGATAAGAACTCAGCCCTTTCAAATGCCTTCCACACAGGCAATTCAGCTCAGCCAGGCACATTTTAAGGCTACTGGACACAAGCCCTGTTCACACTTAAGCTAGACAGACACCAAAGTGTATAATACTTACTGCACTATCACAATGATAAGTACAGTAATGAAGCTGATGCTTGAGAGCAGGACAGCTACCACTACCAACACAGTCTTCGAGTAGTCTGCCACATCATTCTTCCTTTGAGTCTTCATGAACTGTTCACCACAGCGCTCACCAAAAAAATCCTGATGACACCTGCAAGTAAACATTAACACAAGTTCTTATCAGCTCCGGTGCTGTCTGGAGCCAAGGACACCCACACACATTCAAACCTGACTTAGACATCTTCAGAGTTTCCCATGAATCTCAAGATGCTCACTTTAGAGCGTGTTCATGAAATGCAGTCACTGCTCTAGCACAAGGTTTGTCAGCATTTCAACAAGTCGAGATTAGTTTGGGCGTGATGTTCCAGGACGACACGCCTTTTCATTCTTTTGGTTTGAGTTTATGACCAACTGATGAGTTCAGTGGCTTGTTATGTATCTCAGATTCCATCATCACTTAATTTACATGGCAGAAAGATTCTCAGTCAAAATACGGCAGGTGATGGCTCTATGCCAAGTTGACACCGATTTTTCCTCTGAGCCCTCATACGCCACCAGCTCATGCCAATCACACCTAACTCACAAGGTACAAGTAACTTACTTGCAGGTCACCATCTGGAGATGTTCTAGGTATATGCATTCACCATGGATGCAAAAGTTTTTGTATTCCATTTCACAGGGAGTCCCTTTCTTTTTGTTTTTCCCTTTGTTTTTCTTCCTTCTTGATTTGCTGGCATTCTTCTCACCCCCCCTCTTTGTTGGCTTGGGTTTAACCACAGGTTCAACTGAAAAAAGGACAAGATGACTCAGTCTAGCAATGCTAAAAAGCTAGATTCTGTGAAAACTGAATTACAGAATTTGGTGAGGGGTAAGGGGATGGTCACTGCAGGAGAACCTGTGACCAGGGTGCAAGTAAGCATGCAGCTGGGCATTTCACATCCAGCACAAAAGCAGCAAGCTTCAAAGCTCCTTAAGCACAACTCTGCCACCATTAAGTCCTGTGCAGTGCAGATCAAAAGCAGTATGAGCAGATGAGCTGTGAGCGCCACTAGAGATGAAGAGCAGCAGAGCTGAATGACTGCAGCATTTCGCAACATAAGATATTTGAGTGAAACTGCACAGGTTCAAGCAAAGACCTGTAAAGAACACAGTTCACGCTGAGCCAAGGCATCCACTACTTTCATATCAGCTCAGATACAAGGCTAACAGCCTTCTTCGCTCTAAACTCTCCATTTGCATCAGTGATGAAAGGCATTATAACTCACTAGATAGTCCTGGGCACTTACAGAGGCAAGACAGCTTGCTATCCCAGTTAGCATACTTGTTTCTCCCAAATAACCTGCAGTACTGTCTTCAGCATAAGATAGTTCATTTCCAGTTCTCCTACTTCGAGAGAAATGCCGAGTGCACTGGAGGAGTGAAGGCAGGATAGTCCGCAAGAGTCAGGTTATTTGTTCTGCTGCTTACTGTTGCCCCTCATTACCTCAATTAAGACAAACCTCTAGAAGAGTGTGGTTTAAAACGCTGGTGACTTAGTAGCCTTTGGACTTAAGCAAGGGCAATCATCTTCCTTTCATTGAAGAGAATAAGCTAAAGCTAGTTACTCTGCAGCTGCTCCACACAGCAGTCAAAGCTTGATAGCATTGTTTTAGATCAAGTTGGTAAAACACTGGTTCTCTGAAAAAGCTATCCCTTTACTGATAGCCATAAAGCAATCCTTCTCACTGCAACACTGTGCTATTCAGGAGTTAACCAGGTGAGTCTGAACAGGTCTTAAGGACAAGTCTTATTTACAACACTCTTGAATTTTGCTATTGTGCTCTGCAGACCTAATGAAAATAATTTTTAGAGTATTAATATTTTACCCAGAGCACTATGCATATAGGCAATCACCACAATAGGATGCAGCTGGATCCAACTAATGCATAACCCTGTATTTCTAGTGACAAGAAGAAAGCCAGCACAAAGAAACAAGGTGTAGTTCACTGTTGTCTAGACAGCTGATCGTTTTAACTTCTAGAGCAACAAGCCTAGCTTGAAGTTACTTAAAAGCAAAAATGCCTTCAGCAACCAGAAGTCTGATTCAAATGGTATAAGCTATATTAATATGTAAATGAGAAACCCTGTTCCTGCAGAAAGGTTTCCTGTCCCTAGAAGTGTGAGCTTACTACAAGAGTGGCTGAGGCCCCTGTTCTGTCCAGTTTAACTTGATATTTAGGTTAGCACTTTCATAATTGAGGCTGTTTCCATTCTTCCTTCTTCAAGGCTCAGCTTGTCAGTTTGATCTCTGTGTCCCTGTCTGCAAGCTGCACAGCCAGGAAAGTGATCCGCAGTTGAATCATAACAGCTTGAAGGCTCCACAGATAAATCTCACGCCAAGCAGAAGAGCTGGTCTACAAACCAACCACCTTTGGTAACAATTCTGGTTTCTGTGCAGTTATACAACACTTAAACCACCAAGCCAGTAGTTTTACAGGCCGAACTGCTCAATAACTCTGTTTCCCCTGGAGGTGTTCAACTAATGAAAAACTTCAGCAGGGTCCACAAATTTCCTAGACTGAGCATCTGGAGCATGGCCCCCTTCACTTAAAAAGTCCTTTAGTCTCATTCAAGTCTCAAGGTGTTTCCACACAAAAAATAGTAGCCAGATCCATCCTAGAGGGCAACAATACCAACCTACTACCATCTACTGGGTTCAAATCACCTGTAAGTACCTAGCTTGTATCACAACCACACTTAGGCCAGAACCAACAAAATCTCCCATCCCCATAGTCAGGGTAGTCATATTTGATCTCCTCACAGCTTAACAAGCAGACAAATTACAATAAATTCACACAATAGCTATTGACAGTTAAGTATTGCCTGAAAGATACTTAACAAGCTTTGCTGCTGCCACTTAAGGGGTTGAAGTGTTTGCTTTCCCAGGAAATTTTAGTCAACTCCAATTTAAATAAGCCATCATGAGAAAACAGCCAGAAAATCCTTGACACAAGAGAGACAAGCTTATGTAAAACCCATCTTTAGGGGCAAACAGCACCCATAAACCTCACTGAAGCTTCCATGCTAAGTAGATGGTAGCTACCCCATCGCAGCCCGCCTGTCAGGTTTATCAGGAGAGCAGTACAGCAGGCAATCAGCTAGCCTGCAGTTCCCACACACCCTAGTCGCACTCACGCTAAGTTTTCATCCCTGACAGCCTATTTTTAATGCCAACAGTTTCAAGCAGAAGCACGCATTTGCTCCGTACTCCACCAGCAAAGCGCAGCAGCCTTACAAAAGGTACATCGGAAAGAAATGGGTGCTCAGAAGTGGAGAACCCCCAGGTCCGGCACTGCCGAGCCGACGAGGCCACCTCATCCCTAGCCGCGTCCCCCGACTCACCCCGGATCAAGTCATCCACGATGTACTGGTGGACGGGCAGCGCCTCCTCGTACTCCTCATCCTCCTCGTAGTCGGGACCCGACACGGACTCGGGCTCCCGCTGGCCGGTGCCCCCATGCCGCTCCGGCTCCGTGGCGTTAGGCGAGGACCCGGCGGCAGGCCGGCACGCTGTGAGGGGAAATGGCGCCGTGGGCAGGGGGCAAACCCACCGCCGCCGCCACCACCCCCTCCCTCCGCGCCCCTCCCCACCAACGGCCCCAACCGTCGCCTCGCGCCGTCCCCTCAGCCGCGCCGCCGGCCCCGCACCCACCTGCCAGCACGGCCAGTGCGGCGATGAACGCCACAGCGCGCATTGGCGGTCCCGGGGCGGGCGGCGGCGGCAGAACGACGGTTGTCACGGCGCGAGGTGCCGGTGCGCAGCGCTCCATGAGGAGCCGCCCGCCGCCGCCGCCCGCTTTATAGGCGGGCGCCGCTCGCGCTCCCGGACGTGGAGCGGCGTCAGCGGGGCGGGGCGCGGCGCGGCAGGCAGGTGAGGGCGGGGGGCGGCGCAGGCGCGCGGCGGGGGGATCCGAGGAGAGCCCGGTACAACGGGGAGGGGACACCCCCCCCCTCCACCTTCGGGGATCGCGTCGGGCAGACACACCTCCCGGATCGCTCTGCGCCCCCCTCGCTCCTCAGGGAGGAAGCGGGCGAGCTGCGGCAGAAGTATTTTTCAGCAGTAAATGCGGCGATCGCCCTCCGCCGCAGTCCGCGGGGTGTTCGCTTGAGCGGCGCATGAGTAACGGCTGAGTAACTCATGGGGAGGAGGGTGGGCACGCATCCAGGCCGAGGCAAATGTGCTCCTCGGGGGCACTTTGGCTCCTAATTGCCACGGTAGCCCTTAGCGGAGGGTGCCTGACCACGGCTGCCACTCCTGAGGTGTTGCGTAAAGAAAGCGTGAAGTAGACCTACTTTTAGGGGAGAAAAATGAGGGCAGGGGGTTGTAACGTGCTGGTGTAGGGTGGGAACCCAGAAAAGCCCTGCGAGGGGGCGAGGGTGAAGGGACAGGTACCACTCTGCTCCAGTCTCCGAGACAGCTCTTCACGGCTGGGCGGGAGGGGCAGTGCTACTGCGCATTGGGAAAGGAGGATCTGGGCGACCTTCTCTTCTAACTGAGAGGGGCTGGAATGCTACTCACAGCTCAGGAAGCTGACAGAGCCTTTGCTCGTGGTGGCTGGGATCCAAGTGGCTCAGTCATTAAACCTTCTCCACTCTTCCACATATGCTGGTGAAGGATACACGGCTCCCGGTGCCGTCTTTGCCAGGTCAGGGCAATCCCAACAAGTGATGCCAGAGAGCTCTAAAAAAGAAGTTGCCAAATCAGTCACTCAGACATTAACCTGCGACAGACAGCCCTGGCAAACCTCCTCTTTGCACATGGTGCAATTAAAACTGATTGTCATTAGCAGATGGCTTTACTGTTAGGTTTTTTTATCATTGCATTTCCCCTCATTTCCCATGCCTTTTCTCATAGTGTCTACAACAGAGAAAAGACAAATCCTGCTCTGCCGCTGCAGCCCTGGGACAGAGAGCGCTCGGTCCAGCTGCAGCACCGTCAGGCAGTCGCTGAGCAGCTCCCGTGCTACAGCTCAGTCATCATGTGGGGGCAGCTGGGGGCTCCTCAGGGCCCCTCCTTTCCCCCTTGGACCGGACTTCCCCTCCCACAAGACCCCCGTACGTCTCAGGGCCTGGCATTAGCAAGTGCATGTGAGTGGAATTTCTCCAAAGGGAGAGACTCTGGGGTTTGGGGTCTCTTCCATCAAAACGTGGGGTTGGTTGTGTGAGAATAGAGGTTTGTCAACTGGGAGTTTTCCTTCCCCCCCACCTGCCGTGCTCAAGGCCAGCTTCCTCAGCGAGGCACCGCAGCTTCCCTCCTCATTTTTCTTTTCTGCAGCTGTTAAAATGAAGTATTTTTCCCAGTTTTTTTTATCAGAGCTTCATTGGAAACATTTTCAATTGTTTTTTTAAGTTCAGTCTGAGGAATATACTGAGCATGGAAAATTTCAGCCCGGTGCACTACGCTTGGCAAACTGCTAAGCAGCTGAAAGGAGCAGCTTAGGAGGGGAAAGGTTGAATGACCCGAGTGCAATTGCCCGTGTTACCTGCGCTGTTTAGAGACCAAACACGGCATATCCAGGGCCTGACTCACTACGTTCCCTCTCTCCTCCAATCTCCAGCCGATGACTCTGTCTCACTGACGGGCAGCAGTGAGGAATTTGGCTTGGCATGCTTAAAATTTGTCAGGCATTTTGTCGACTTCCTCCTGCCGCTCCTGCTTCTTTGAAGAAGAAGAGGCAGCCTGACATCAACCAGAACCGCTCCTCAGCGTGCAGAAAATGCAGCAAGGTGGTGATGGCCACCAGTTGTGCATGAATAGGTCCAGGTGGGATATCAAGGCAGCTCTTCCCAAACAATGGTGTCCTGGCAAAGCCCTGTTTGGCTGCTTCTCTGAGAGGACACCCTCCAGAGGCCAGGTGTTTCAGGACATTCAGAGTGGGATCCCGCCACTAGCCCCAGTTTTGCTGTGTGCTGCTGGGGAGGAGGCACTAAGCTTGGCCAGGACTAGAAGGGCAGTTGGATTCTGCCCCCAGGCTGAGCTCCCGGAGGATGCCCCGGGAGCTGTGAAAGGAGGAGAAGCCTCGAGGGGGCTGCAAGGCTCACCCCCATGGGCTGCCTCACTGCAGCTGGGCCAGTGGGGCAGGCTGCTGGGCCAGCAAGGGCAGGGCTCGCCTTTGGGAAGGTGCTGGCTCCCCGTGGATGCAGAGTGCCACCTACTGAGACACCGCTCCAGGCAGCACCCGGGGTTTTCCCACAGGACACCTAGGCTGGGGCTGCTGCTCCAAGTGTCCTTGGCCGCTCTGGCTGGTCCATCATGTCAGTCCCAGAGCTTCCCCAAAGGCTGGCAGCCCCAACAGGGTGCACCTTTGAGATTATCAGGGAACCTGTGCAGGGAGCTGCACACACGGGCACAGCCAGAGTCTTTCCTTGGCATCTGCCCTGAGCCAGACCCTGTTTTCCATGGGCCGGCGGCACAGGGGCAGGAGACGGGCCAGTGGTATGCTGGCTGCCCCACTCTTGGTGGTAGAAATGAACACCTCGGGAGCCACGTGGGTCCTTCCCATGCCTCGACTGTCTTTTTGCTAGCCCTGAAAACCTTCAGTGCAGCCCAGGCTCAGAGAGCACCCAACAGCACCTGGCACAGGTGGCCTTGGTGCCAAATTTTTCCCCTCTGGTCTCTGTCTGCATCTGTGGAATACGGCCACATCAGTGAGAAGGTTTCTCTCTGTCGGTCTGCCTCCTCTCTGAGGCTCATCTCCAGAAAACATCCCAGGCGTGAAGACTGTGGCTGTGTTTCCCGCATCACCTTGCTACCTGCAGCCCCAAGGCCCCAAGGCCACCCTGGCAAGGATCTGATGTCCCGAGGCAGCGGTTCAGCATCTCCCGCTCTTGGTGAATCCCAGCAAATTTTGCTGACTTGACATTAATGTGTGCTCTCCTTTTGCCTGACAGCTCCTGGGACCTGCTGTCCTCCTCGCTGACCATGGCCTGTCCCCTTGAGATGACTAAAAAGGAAGGATGTGCCCAGGACATGAAATTGCACATTGTCAACTCTGGTTTGCGCTGGGAGCCCCCGGATTGGCAGAGTATTTGAATTCTACTTCCTTCTGCTCTGACCCCAGGGACCGGGGTGAAAAGCCACCCTGCTCTCACTCCGGACGGGGTGGCCAGCACACAGCCCCGTCCCTTCCCCAGCTGTGCTGTGGCAATCAGGGGCATAGGCAGGGTCTTGCGGAGGCAAAGCGACATCGATGCTGACAGCTGCCTGGCCTTGGAGGAGCGCACTTGGGCATCGTGTCTCCCAGAAGAGTCCGAGTGCCAACTGCAATCTTGTTATTCACTCTCTTTACTTTTGATAAAACCCCCAAGAAATGCATTGAAGGGAAAGGAAGTATGTGAAATACCTGCCCATTAATTTTCTTCACTGACATCAAATGTTTATTTTGCAAGGGCGGGCACAGCTGACCTGGGTGTTTGAACATGAGTTATCTTTTCTCATCCATCCAGTTGAGAACAGGTGGAAAAGGGTAATGACTCAAACCGGAGTGGTGTCTGTCTGGGCAGCTCACCAGACTTTCACTTCACTTGTGATCTGCAGACGCCAGTATCTTCTGCTATCAGCAGCTCCCTCATAGGCAGGTAGGGAGCTTTGAAGTCAGGCATGTGTGACTCCGGTTCCTGCTGATGTAAATCAAGATTGCTGTAATAAAAAGGATGTAGATGTGTAGCTGGGGTGTTGGGGAGGAGGGAAGGAGAAAGGCCTGAATACTGCCTTCCTGGAAATTGGTACAGATATTGCTAGCCTCGGAGATATGCAGGCGTTCAGATGGCTGTGCATCCCTGCTGTGAAAGCCCTCAGCAGGTAATTTTTTTCTAAGATGGTGATGTTCTTCCTGTGCTCCACTCCTTTCTCCAAGACTTAGGCTGAAGCAGGGATTGCATGAGCGAAAGCTGTCCAGAAAGGGAATAATTTGCGCACTTGTACTGCATCAGCTGTTCACCCTGGGGAAGTCAGACCAGTGGCATGTGTTTTCAGTCACTCCGCATTTGACTGCAACATCTTTCAGAGTATGTCTAAAGAAAAAACCAAAAAGGACAGAATCTGCTGCCATGATGACAAGATCTGGATTTTTCTCTCATTTATATCAATACAAATGAAAAATAGTCCCCCTTAAAATCTAAGAGGTACCTTCTCAGACAGCATAAACTCCAGCAACCCCAAGCTTAATCTAATGAAACATGCAGTGGTGCTACCAAATTGCAGTGGTGAAATTTTACACTTGCTTTCCACAGATTTTCATGAATGACAGGCAATGGGGAAAAAGGCCTGATAGTTTGCAGAATATCCTGGGCTACGTGGTGGCTCCTGTTGTTGCCTGCTCACTGGCTTTAGACACAGGTGAGCAGGACCTGCCGGGCTCAGTTTTGCTTCGGTGGTAGGGAACATGTTGCCTTTCTGGGACAGCAGTTCTGCCACATGCTAGGAGTTTTTTTGGGAAGCTGCCTGCTGTTAGCATGCTGCCCTGGGCTTTGACTGCTCTATTTTCTACACACCATGCACTGAGCAGCTCTCATTTGACCAAACACATCCTCCAGTGCTCACCCACTCGTTTTTGTGCAATGGCTCAATTTGCAAATGCTCAGGGGCAGATCCTGGCCCCAGCAGTAATTGTAAGGGCCTAAATCTGGGAGCTGAGTGAAGCAATACTGGATTTACACTAGCATGAGGAGCTGTCCCTCAGCTAACAATCTCCTTCTGTAATACCATGTCCTGCCATGCTGGAGACACAGAAAATTCCTGCCCTTTCTTCCATTCCTTGGGCAATTTGCAGAAACTTCCCCCAGGACTCTGGCAGAGTGGGCTTGGGGCCCTATCCGTGTCCCCTGCCCGAGGCAGGCTCCCCACGGTACCCCAGAGCAAAACCACCCTCCTGACAATGCCTGCCTGGCCCCACAGGACACAAAAGGGCAGGTGCTTTAGATAGGAATCCCTAAGGAAACGGAGGCTATAGCTCAGCTGTTGCAGTTAGTGCCATTACACTGATTTACCCAGTAACATTACTGGGGCCCTTTACCTTCAGCATGATAGTGTTTCACCTGCACTGCACATTATTTTATATATTCATCGTACCATATCATTGTTAGATGGACAAAATCATCAGATCATCTCTCTTCTCTATAATGTTTCCAGGACTGCGGCTCAGCATGGTCCCTACAGAGGAGAACACCCAGCTCATTGCTTTCCAAAGGTGTATGTAGCTACTGGATCATTCTGCAATTGTTCCTTCTAAAAAGAAGAGAAAAAAATGTTTAAATGTGAAACTGCACTCAAGGTAGCAAAAGCTGTATGGCTGCTGTTCATTGAGTTTTGGTGGTCTCCCAGCTCAATCACAGAATGCACTGGACTTTGAGAATGTGTGTAATTATGTGCACAGTGTGGCTGTTGGAAAAATGATGTCTGTACTTGGGAAAATGTAGGCTTTTTTCCCTTCTAGTGTCTTTTAGAGTTTGAGCTGAAAAAAAGACAGAGCAGAAATCTTCATGTTAAAAAAAAGCCTTCACAAACCAAAATGTCACTGCATGGTGGTTTTAAAAGCTAAAACATGGTTACCTCTAATACCTGGAACGTTAGCTATGAATCTTCTTTCTTCTTCACTCCATGCAACTTCTGGACAACCACTTTTTTGCTTACTGTAATAAAGTCACTTTCTGTAGGCACAGGTGGTTTTTAGTTATCAAGTGCTGACTGCAGCCTTCTTTTTAAGGAGCACTGCGTACTACAATCAGGACAAATACAACAGCTAGTTTTAACAGTGGAGGAACAATCTCTTATAGTCACAAGGCAAGGCAAACTTCCTTGAGATGGTCTCATACAAATGCGTTGGGAACAATTTGGGGTCACCTTTAAGGATCCCCTAAGAGGATCTTGCCCATGAAAGTCTGGCTGACCTAAAGTGTGTTGGTGCCAATACAAGTTGCAGTGGGTAGTTCGATTAACTGAGTTGGTTACATATCCCTTTCCTCATGTTGGAGGCTTGGGTATGAAGTCACCTTGGAGATGTGTATCACAATTCATTTGAAAGCGCATAGCATGCGAGTAAATTATACGGTGCCGTACATTTTGAGGGATTGGAGCCTCACATAAGGACTGGGAACATGTGACAGAAATAGCATGATGTTTTCCTTCTGTGTTGCACGTTATTTCCAATAGCATCCAGAGTAATAGATAAATAAAGGATATGTGAGGATTGTTTGGGAATTTTCTCCTGGAAATGCAGCTAAAGTCTTAGCTTTTTACTTTATAATCTTCCTTGCGCAATGTTTTTTTCAACCTGGTTCCCAAGTTGGGCAGCTGGTGAGGCAGGTAAATGCACACGGACAAACAGAGTGTGGATGACCTCCTGTGTGAAAGGATTTTACCTCAGCAGGAAAATGCTGTGAGCTGCCTGGATCCGTCCCCTGCAGGAACCCAGGGAAACCCTCTTGGCCTAGAAGGGTCCTCTCCCATCCAAACTGAATGCTTTTTGTCTCAGCATCTTTACAAAGAGACATACAGTCCAAGACACAAGAGGGGTGCTGCTGTTCTGTTGCTGGATGCCTGTTTTTCCTCTCCGCTGCGTTTGTTGGTTTGTTAGTTCTCAAGTCCTATCATCTGACGTGATAATCAAACACAAATTTTAGAAATGAACACATGTCCCTGCTCTCATGTCCACTGCAGTCATTGGGGGTCACACACTCTGTCCACCTCCTGCCTGACAGCAAGTGGATCTAGAGCCCCCAACTCTCTGATTTTAGATTAACAGGAGCAGGATGAGGCAAAGGTCAAATTCAGGCCCGGTAGGGGCAAACTGAGCAGAAATGGTGCACAAAGAATCACAGAATCATTCAGGTTGGAAAAGACCCTTGGGATCATCAAGTCCAACCATCAGTCCTACTCTACAAAGTTCTCCCCTACACCATATCCCCCAGCATCTCATCTAAACGACCCTTAAACACATCCAGGGATGGTGACTCCACCACCTCCCTGGGCAGCCTATTCCACTGTCTGACCACTCTTTCTGTGCAAAATTTTTTCCTAATGTCCGGTCTGAACCTCCCCTGTTGCAGTTTAAAGCCATTCCCTCTTGTTCTATCGCTAATTACCTGTGAGAAGAGACGAGCACCAACCTCTCTACAATGTCCTTGAAGTTCTTGTTTCTTCTCTGAGCCAATACAACTTTTATCTGGGGCTGATCACTGGCTCTCCATGAAAAGCCCTTTGCCTGGCTGTTGGAGGGATCCTTTACCGTCAGCCCAAGCCGTGCGCAGGTTTGTGCTGCTGAGCTCCCTGCAGGTGGAGCACAGCAAAGGGGCTTCAGCATAAGTGAGACTCACAGTATTTCCCCTGATGTGAATGGTTTTCCTTCTGATTCACCCCATCATCAGGAGAAGAGGAGAACATCTGGTACTGCCTTACCCCAGCTGAGTTTTTGCCTAGTGTCTTCCCATCAGTGCATCAGGTGGTAAATTTTCTTTACCTATTTGAAGTCATTTCATATGTGAAGAAACAATGAATCACAAAGAGAAGCCTACAGCAATTAGGAACTCCTTTCCTCTCACCTTTGCCAAAGCTAGATTTTTTCCCTAGAACAAAGCCCAGGCAAGCCTTCCTACGCACAACAATGATTACGTAGATCACTCTGGATTTTGTTTTTTTCACAGGCCATGAGCAAGCAAAGAAGCTCAGGAGAACACTCCATTTCACGGGCATGTTTGTTATGCTTCCTTGGAAATCCCATTGTTTGCTGGTAGTGCCTGGTTTTGGCTACAAGTGCTGTGCCCTCATGACGTTGGCTGCCTTTAATTGTGCCAGGGTGCTAACAAATAAGCATGAAATTTGGCAAACTAAAAAGGTGCCGCTGGAATAAGTCAGTCCTGGGAGTTCGAGTATACATTTCAGTGTGCTGAAGTGGGATCACTGAGCAAGTGTTTTGCGAGGCTGCTCCCAGTCACACACGTCCATCCGTCAGCAAAACCCATGCAGGCAGTGGACCTTGTGTCCCCTCTTCCTTGCATGCTGCATCTGTCCCTGGCAAGCTGGAGCGTGGGGCCAGTGCTTTCCCAGGAGAGGACTGCTGAGACACACCGTATGAGTAAGGTCTCGTTTGCATAAAGATTGCACACTCACGCTGTGAAGGAGGTTTCCTAGGCACAGTCTCATTTCCTTCTGTAAGTAGGTTTGGCTTCATGTAGGAAAAACCCTATTCTTGAAGTCCTTGGACAGAAACCGGTTTACACTGTCATGCCACAATGCCGTGCTGGCATGTTTGGGTCCACCCAACCCTGGCTGCATGAAGGCATACTCTGCCCCTCTGAAGCAAAACTGAGTCTCCACTTTTAGTTGGATTCAGGTATCCTGCTTGCATGAGCTTGGCTGACAAGAGGTCTCATTCTGCTCCTAAAAGGCTTTTCAGTGTCACTGATGCACCAGCATCTGCATAGCTGCTTCTCTCCTTGTGGGCTTCACCCCGGAGGTTTCAGTGGAGCAGAGCGCTGCTTTGAATGGTGAGGGAGGAACCTGGAGGTGGCAAATGCAGGGCTGAGCACTTTGGTCTCTACCACCCAAGGCTTTCCTCAAAGCGTAGACCTCAGCTCTGTTCCCTTGCCATGGTGAGAGGTAACTCAGCTACAGCAGGTGAAGTAGACTGGTTTTGGACTAGTGCCAGAGAGCAGATGCTACAAGGAGATCCTAATAATGAGAGGGATTTATACCAAAACCAGCTGCCTGGCAGGGAAAGGGATTGTTGTCTCTATTTCATCTCACCTGTTCCTCTGCTCTTCTGAGTTACAGAAGGGCAGGATGGATTTACCTGCCCCAAGGACCCCTTTAATGTACAAACTTTTGGTAACAGAATTTGTGCTCCTCTGCTCCCGCCCAGGGTGTTCTGAAATCTTTATTCAAGATTTACCTGCATCACTCATAATGAACAATGTCATTCATTCTTAACTCTGGAAAGTTATTCCCAAGCTTGCTCAAGTTGCCTGGAACTAATGTATTTCTGTGAGAAAAGAGAAAGAAAATTCAATGGCATTTGACTAAAATTATTTTAGGATTTAAGGACATATTTTCTTAATGTGCATGAAAGAGGCCACTAAGCGTTGCAGCCAGAAATTGATTTTCCCCCCATGTTAGCAAAGTGGTGGCAAATAAAATAAAAAACATTTAAAAGAAGGAGCTGAGCTGAAAAAAATGCACAAGACTTTGTATGAAAATTCAGAAATGGTTGTACAGTGTCAATTCAAGAGTCACGTTTCAAGTGTCCTGACCCCTATAGATGCCAAATTCAGGCAGGTGTTACGTGCTATACATTAAGCAACACGGTAAGTAAACACATTAAATATTTTGGAAGAAACTGAAAGGAGGAGAGCTGAGGCTGCTCGGAGCCCTACTAACCTACAACAACAAGCAGCCTTGCATACAACTTTAGAAGTGCCTCTGCAAAGGTGATTTTCACACAGGTTCTATCCCATTGCCACTGCTAAATGCAGAATCAATATTTTCCTGGTGTGCACCCACAGAGGCAGAGTCGTCATGCCTGTGCCCTTAGCCTGGCTGGGGTGGTCGCTGTCATCCCCATGGCCCAACCGGGGTCTCTGCAGGGTTTTTCAGACTGATTGGGCTTTGACAGGCCGATGTGCCAGGTGCCATGTACCCATCTTGCTGTCCCTGTGCTCCATGGCACTGCCAAACCAGCTGTCCCTCACCTGGCAATCCCAGAAGCCAGGCCTTCGGTGCAGCAAGTGGCACATAAAGGCAGCCTCTCCACGACCCCTGAGCTCTGCTGCTGGAAACGGTGACTCCCTGCTGCACCACAGGTGAAAATCTGCAAGGGAGACAGACAGGTAAAGCACCACTTCATCAGCAAAGAGAGGGGAGTCCAAGGGACAGCTTTCTCTGACACAGCTCTGCACCCCACACTAGGAGTGCCATAAACTGCACACGTGCCATTTCCTTGCCACCCATGACTGCCAAATTACCACTGCGGCAATCAGAGATCTTGCCATCCTGGGTGTTCGTTGGTGGGCGAAATACATCAGGGCTGAGGTCATTGCCAAATCCCTGGGAGGACATGGTGACTCGGGCATTCTCAGACCATGAGCTTGAGCAGCTCATTTTGAAGTTGATGAATTTTCAGGAAGGGCAGCTTTGGGGTGAATAAAACCTGTCATATCACTTGGCATTGCTTCCAGGCTCTGCCAAAGGCAGGCTGAGGTTCAGGGTACCCACGGCTGTGAGGGACAAGGCTGACAAAATACTCTTGGTGGCTGCATAGCTCTTCAGCAGCTGATGCTAGCTTTGGTTTGGAAAGAAAGGAAGACTTTGCTGGTAAATTTCAGGAAACTGAGCCTTGCAGTAATGATTAATGACTCCAAGGACAGCACGCACAAGGAATCGTGAGAGCCTTCTAGAAATGTCATGCATTTCAGATCAGGACTGACCAAAAGCACATGTCTGCCCCTTTGGGGAAGTCTGGCTTTCCAGCTTCCATTTCTATTCCAGAACACAGTATTATGCCAAAAATGTCATAATTACTTTTTCCATGTTGGTGTTGGCAATGCTCCAAATTTTGCACTAAGATGTTGAAAGCCTTAATTTCCACTTTTTTTTGATGCATACAAAAATTTCACATTTCATAAGCTCAGAATGTTCTCTGCTGTTTTGAGGATGAGCACAAAACGCTGCTTTTCCACAGGAAATTTCCAAGCTAACTCCCCATGGCAGAACGTGGCAGGGAGGCTGCATTCCCACTTTCCTCCTCCCCTGCTGTGCCGAGTCCAATATCTGAGCCCCATGCATGCCAGCGTGGGATGACACCCATGGTGCCGCATGCAAAGAAATGGTGATCTGGCAGTGGAGGATGTAGTCTTTGAGGTGACCACTATGTGGGAAAGAAACCAGTGCCAGAACTGTCATGGGACCCTGAACCATTCAGTAATATTGACTGATGAATGGATTTTTTCCCCTTGTGTTTGATTTGAGCTCATTGGAACAAAACGACTTGGGTGAGTTGAAAAAAATCAACAAGTTTTGACAAGTGATGAACTGGCTGAAATGAAATATCCCAGTTCAGTTATCCCAGTAGAAAGGAAAACTAAATAAATAGGTGGAGATATTGGGAGAAGAAACAAACCCAAGTCAGATTACTTGACTGTTTCAGAACCTATATTTTCCACCAGAAAAATCCTGCAGGTGGAAAAATTCTCAGTGAAACTTCACTGCAGAAAGAGCGCCTTGCATCTCCACGAGTGGAGTAGCTGACTTGCCTGGCTGTGTCAGGCTATCTGCACAGGGATGTCTTTGTGGAGGCAATGGCTGAGGAGGAATTACACCAGTCAGAACAAGGGAGCTGTAACCACAGCATCGCCTGGGACAGGGGCACTGCTCACAGTGGTGGGAGGCTGGCTGGGGAGGCCAGCAGTGCTGACTGGGCACTGGGAGCTCTGACAGCAACCTTTCCCTGGCTGAGCCTTTGCAGCTGCTGAGGGTGGGCTTGGGAGTGCCCTTTTCTGGGGGTTCTTCCCATTTCAAAGACAAAAATGCTACTAGTGAGAAGGAGACAAGCTGGTTAGAAACCAGGCCACTTGAAAATGATGGCTTGGACTCACCCTGCTGGGTTTTTCCAGCCATTGTAATTCCAGTCTGATTTCTGGTATTTGACCTTCCTTATTTAAATGCTCCTGCCCTCTTGGTGAGCTTTCTACAGGGGCTGAAATTTGCTGTGCCTTGCTCTGCTCTCAATGATGCTTGTCCTTGGCATAGGTGGGTTGAGCAGGTAGACCTCCTGAATGAGCTCCAAATGTTTGGGAGGCCACAGGTGCACTGATCTTGTGAGGTACCAAGTTCTCCTGTTTCCTCCTGACTTCAACATTGTGTTCTTTTTACAGTCAAATGTCTCACCATCTTTTCTTGCCCTCATCTAAACTATATTCTTCTCTGATTTTCCATCCCCTTATTACAACTTTTCAGTTTGGTTTTCACCACCCCTTTCTCAGTAGTGACCTGAAGGCTTATTCCCCTGTTGCTGTGTGTATTCCGATGGATATCCACCTCCTCTCAGCTAGTCTTGTCTCCTGAAATTAACCCTTGTTTCCATGCCTTTACCGCCTAAATGGTTCTAAAGCCATTCTGGGATAGGCAGATAAACTGGCTTCTCTTCCTCATTCATGTGGCTTGTACAGCTGGCTCGGCTTCCCGTTATAATGAAGGGCATCGACAAGCAGCCTGACAGACCGGAATAGAAAGAGCCACCACCACAGGACCATAAGACCACTGGGGACCGCTGACAAATGTCCATGGACAAACGGTGGTTCCCAGTTGGGACTGGTGCCTGTTCGCTATTGCATGTCATCTCCTAAATTTCTACTGGGTTTTCCTATCAAGAGGCTGATGCCCTCTGGTGACTGGGTCAGAAGAATCAGACTGGCATCCATCACGGTAGGGCAGAGAGATTTCTCAACATTTTTTTGATCAGTTGTTTCAATCTCCCAGTTTGCTGGGAAAGCTTTTAATCATACAGGATGGAATTATATAATGGGAGTGTTGGAGTAATTTAGGTTTGGCACTGGCTTTATTAAAATAATGATGACTATTTGTGCAAGACCAAACCTCTACATTTACTGATGGAACACCTTCCATCCATCCTTTCTTCCATCAATCCTTTCTTCCCTCCTTCCATCTCTGTTCCTCGGTCCATCCATCCATCCATCCATCCATCCATCCATCCATCCATCCATCCATCCATCCTTTCTTCATCATAAACACAAAGAATGACTGCTACTGACCTAGACCAGATTTGCAACAAGTGCGTAATTTATAAGTCATTCCAGCCCATTTAACCTCCTCTCTCTCCTTCCTGTGCTCCATACCTGCCCTTCTCACAAGCAGCCCTGAGATAAGGTGCCAGATGCACTGTGCAATCTGAGGCTTGCCTCAGTGGGGACTAGGACCGGTTGTCCAAACGTCCTCCGCCTCTGTGATGTAACCCAAGACCATCACGAAGGCTTCCTCCAGCTCTTGGCAAACTTGTGACATGACCAGGTGACGCACTCCAAGGAAACCCGCTGAGGGGGACACATGACTCACAAAGGCTTGCGATTGCCAAAGCACCTCTAGTGACATTACCATGAAGCACGCAACAGGCAAGACGGCATCTGCAGAGAGAAAGGTCAGCCTCCCAAGTTAAATGCATTGCTGTGTCATCTGTTGTGTGGCCACAGATGAAGAGTGTACTAAAGGAGGTTTGGTTTTAACCTCTGCAGTAGCCATGGACATTGTGGTTATGGTAACTCCAGGTTTGGTAACAGTGGGCACACCACAGATGCTGAAAAAGTTTCTCCCTCGAGAAGTGATAAGGTGACAGATGACTTAAGTTACTGTGACTACCCCTACTCTGATCTCTTTGCAGTGGCTGGCTGCTGCTTTTGGAAAGATTTTTTTTCTAATGCCCTCTTAAAAAAAGTTGGATATATTGTGACCAGGGGAAATATTAACACCAGTAACATTTGCACAGAAGCATAGCATTTCAGAGAGTTTACAGGAAGCCTTACTTCAAAAAAGCACTGTCCTTCCACAGAGCACCAAGGGAGGAGTGTTGCCATTGCTGTCTAGGTCAGACAGCCCCAGGCTTGAAAGCATCAGCTGTCCTTTGCCTGAATCCCAAGAGGCTGGAATGGGTTTCAGATAAAATATACAGACTTGTGGGCAAGAACCCCACAGCAAGGTTACTGACAGGGCAGGTCTGAACTGGGGTAAGTTTTAAAGTGATAGAGAGGTGCCAAATGGAGCTCAATCCTCCAGAGAGCTGCCAGCAAAAGTGTCCCAGGCAGAAAAACTGCAGAGCAATACGTTGGTGGCCCTGAGGACATGTAGATAGCTGCGGTATCCAGTGGGTCTCTTCAATACCAGTCTCTAGTTCCTATCCCACCATTTCACACAGCTACTCTGCCATGATGCAGTTTGACACAGCCATGGGAGAACTGCCTCTAACACTCATGCAGGAGCTGAAGCCATTTGGTAAGGAAGCCTGAGACAGGGCAATCTTGGAGGCACACCGCAGGCGCTCTCACCAGCAGAAAGAGAGTTGCAGCCAAAGGTGACTCTGATGGTGGGCATTGCGGCTGAGGAATTGCTGCACCAGAGGGATGGAGGTGGTGCCAGCAGAAACCAAGGAAAGAATGAAGGAGGTTCACTCTCTGAGACAAATTATTTGGGGTGTGTCATCAGGACCTGGCTGCGTGGTTGCTGGACTGGCAATCTACATCCAGCCGGCAGAAGCTGTTGAGGTGGCAGGCTGGTATGTGGCCCCAAGCTTTTCAGTTGCTCAATCATGTGCAGGAGTGAGAAAAACACAGAGTCTGGAAGGGCTGTTATGGGCTGGGAATAAGATGAGCAACAGGATAGGTGGAGAAAGCCCAAGCCAAATCAAGCCAGTCAGCTAAAAGTTAAGACAGAAATCCTGCACAGGCCTGGAAGTGGACTATTCCTCTTAGATTTGCCTGACCTAAATAGTTAAAGGCATGATAAACCCCAGGCTGTTGCCGTTACTGCAATTTAAAACTTCTGCAAGTGCAGCAAAAGGCATGTGGACCCAAGTGCTGCAGTGGAAAGATGCATCTTTAGTTACTGTGGCTGCTCAGGTGCAGAGGGGCTGGTGGTAAGCAGGGCAGGGGTAGAGAGTCTGAAGCCTTTCAGCCACTGGAGCTCTAGTAATGGGACCTCAAATACACGGGGTCATCATTTACAAAAGGTGTGGTGAGAGGATGGAGTCCCCTTTTGTGATGCTTCTGCCAAGTGGAGCAGAGGAGCGTAAAGGGCAGCGAGTGGGAGTTGGAGCAAAAGTGCGGCCAGGCTGTGTGTGCCTCTGGGCTGAGGCTCTTCGGAGAGTCCAGGAAAAGTTTCTGGAGGATGAACAGGGACTGGCCAAAGCAGTTCACAGACAGGTGGGGAAGCCTGAGGGGGAAACAAAGATGTGTCAACACATATCCTAACTGGGTCACAGCAAGAAGGGAAGGAGGCTCCAAGAATCAATTTCTGCCCTATCTTCCCACTGGGAAAGGCTGTGCTAACAAGGCTGTGGCTGGGGTTGCCATTAGCTGTCACCAGTTACCTGGCAGAACAGGTTCCTCTGTGACAACTGGATTACAGGAAAAGGAGAGAGGAAGTGAAAAGTTGAAGAACAGCTAATAAGGGCCCTGTGACACGGAGTTAACCCAGTTAACTGGGAATGACCAACAATCCCCTTCTAACTCGATGCTGAAGGCAGACACAAAGGATCAGGCAGACTAGGGAAAAATTTGTACTGACCAGACCCATCTTAAACATTGACTGATCCACACTGAGGGCTGGATAAGGACTGGTCTGTAGCACTGCCAAAAATGAGCTCTTAAGTCATCTCAGAAGATGGCAGAAGGTAGCAACGGGCTACCTGCAGAGACCCAGCACATTGAGCATAACCCTACAGGATAACCCAGTGTTTGAAAAAGATGGGCAAGATATCCCATGGTCAAATGAACACAGGCTGTTCTGTGCTAGACTTCAAGTCAAACAGTGAGCGCCAGCTTGCCTGCAGCCATAAGGACATGCAAAGGGGGTCCAATGAAAACTAGACGATTCTGAGCAGAGCTATTTCAACACACCCCAGGTCTGCCTGACCACACCTTTGCTGTGGTTGGTCCTTGTCAGAGGAAAGATAGCAGGGAAAGTAAGTCCAAGTCAGGAAGTGAGTACCGAGCTGGGAAAGAAGCAGAGCTATCATTTCACGTGACTCATCTTCTCCAAAGAAAGGGGTATAGGTCACATGGCCAGGGCAGAGCACTTGGGCAAGCCTTTCCCACCTTGCCTCCCAGCCCCAACTACAGGGATCCTCCTCAGTTCCCATTCACAGCCCCTCTGCTCTCCAGAGAGGAGACCAACAGCTACATTCCCAAAGACCACTGCTGGCCAAATGACTTGCCACAGCTGGCCTACTTCTGCCAGATTGCTGTGTGTGTGCATGGACCAGCTTGCAGGTTCCCTTTCATGGCAGGTCACAGACAGGCTTTATATAGGATGAGCCACGAAGAAAATATCTCTTACCTTCTGCAGATGTAGTAGCTTGCAATAGAGACGGCGGTGAGGAAAAGCAGAACTACAATATATAACTCTATAGGATGATGCAGGGCAGATTTAAGTCCCGCTACAGACAACACATAGCAGAAAAGCAAGCAAAGTCACTTTTGAGAATAAAATCCCCCCTTTCATTTGCTTGATCTCAAGAGTATCTAAGGGATAAGTTTAAGGAGAGAGGGAAAGAGCCAGTTTATTCCTTCACAAGGGCCTCTGGCTGACTGAGAGCTTCTGAAATAGCACTCTTATTTTGCGATGTCTCAGGTTCCACCACTCTCCCTTACAACGACCCTGTTGCGCAGGTCAAGAGATCGCAGGACTCACCCATAAACACCAAGCAATGCAGGCCAACATGGCCTGCACGGATCTCTGGCAAAGACTGGGAATGACGTAAAGGTTGTACTTTCTCTCACATTTTCTGAAAGTGTGAGAAGTGATGGGATGAACAGGGATGATTTAGATACTACAAGAATCCTTCCTGTTCACAGGGAGCCACACTTGGGGTGCAGCTAAACCCAGCCAGCTAGTCTACCATTATTGTAGGCCAACAAGCTATCTACATAAAGCCCAAACTCAAAAATGTTATTTTCTGCTGCTCTCAGCTGTACGATAGACACTATGGCAGAAATGCTATGGGGAGAACTCAAGTGCTGGTACTCGTTCTGAGGAAGTATTCTTCCTGCAGCTACACTCATGCTGCCATGTGTTACTGTATTCAGCTGCAGAGACCCATCAATTTGTGCTCTCGCCTCCTTGCTGTAATCCAAAATAGACCCAGCACAACTTTCCTGAGGGTATGGATGAGCTGAGATCCACGCTGCTGTCATGCAGTACATGATGGATAGGCTGCACTAGGAGCTGTGCTCTCTCTTCCTTTAAGTCTTCCTCTGGTTATGCCAGCTAATAGCTCTATTCATTGGAACGAATGTGCATCGATACATATTATTAACGATACTATGGTTTCTCTCTTCAAAAATAACATCCTGCTCAGTCAAGCCATGCCAAGTCTCACTTCAATCAAACCACACAGACATTTTGACGTTGTCTAGAACTTTTATTTCAAGGAGTAGAATTGTTTTGAGCATATTCACAAGAATAAATATAAAATTACTCTTCAGAGTAAGAAGATGAGCTTTTATAAAAATATATCTCTATCCCACAGAACCACTTAGGTGGGGTTCTCATTAGGAAATATTATTTAATAAAAAAATAAAACACTGAAAATAAAATGCTTGACCTATACTGATTGGATCACCAAACAATTGAAATTTTTAAAAGGATATAAATATTGTAAATATTATTAATAAAATAACATTTAAATAGATGGGAAGCTACTGAATCCATCCAGATGAATGGAACACTGTAGGAAGACATGGTTTCTTCTACATGGCACCAACTTCCTTGTATTCGCTGGTGTTGGCTTGTCTCTTCCTGTTTCGGTACCTGTAAGTAGAGAAGGGTGAGTTCTGGAAAACCAGTTGTTCCAAATGGCTTTTTGGGAGTGAAGGGAGGAGAGGGTGAAGGAAGAAAGAAAAAAAAAAAAGTATGACCTCCTCACATTTGTCTTAAATCTCTAGCAGCTAGGCTCTGTCTGTGCTCACTTCCAGGTCTGAGATAACTTGTATGCAGAGTCTAATCTCTCAATTCTTCACTGAAGATTTCACATCCACATTAAAGTCTTGCTGCTGGTATTAGGTTTGTCTTTGAGAAATCCTGCTGGATCCTCCCCTGCAATAGGGCTGAGTACCCTAACCAACTAGGCCATCCTCTGTTTGAGATGACGCGCCATTGAGTCTTCGGCTAGGGAAGACGCATTCCAGTAGTTACCATCTAGTTCTGTGAAGCTGAGCTCTCTGCCTGGGGGTTGTTCCTCCTTCTTGGCTCTCTGACAGCTCCTTACAGTTAGTTACTAGCCTGAAGAACCATTCCAGCTGCTTGTGGGTCTGTTAATGGAGAAGACTACTGTCCTCCATGGTAAAGCTGATAAGGCAGTGCTCATGACATCACAGTCACCCCAATAACACAGCAGATAAACAAATTAGCTAGTTTTAATCCAGTTGCTCTCCAGTTCCTGATGACTGGGTAAATGGCATTACCAAGAAAAGGAACTAGAATTTTCCTGTTCTGTGTCTGCTCTCTCCTTTACATCAACACACCCTCTAAGACAGACGTGAACTAACCTATACATATAACCCTACATCAGGGTTAAAAGGCATCTGACGGTACTGTTGCCTAGCCTGCAATTCAGGCTATGCTATGCAGCCAGCTTACTTCCTTTTTTGAACACTTCACTAAGTGCAGGCTAACGGGTCTATATACCAAACTATCTCCATGCAGTCAAATGAGTGTAGGTATCCCAGTCTATCTGAAGGTACTCAGCAGACATCTCACTACATGTACAGCTGACTCGCCTTTCTGAGCCACGAAGAAAATATCTCTTACCTTCTGCAGATGTAGTAGCTTGCAATAGAGACGGCGGTGAGGAAAAGCAGAACTACAATAACTGTCAGTGCCACATACTCTTTACTGAGGGGTTGTCTGACAAGTTCTGAATGCACACATCGGACACCAGAGAAGCCTACGTCACACCTGAGGATAAGAGATGCAGAATTAGAGACCTCACCGTGGGGTCACATTTTAGCAGTCCACAAAGCACGCTATACTGCTGGCCTGCTGTTTGCCCAGGGACAAGCAATTTGAACTGACATAACTCAAGCCCACATGGTCCTAGAAATGGTCGCAAATTCTTCAAGTAAATGAGGAATACCCTTAAAAATGCCTAGAGGATCTTTATTTTGTAGGCTAAGCCAAAGGAGAGATCTTGCAGCTTTGCCTGAGGTCTGGATCTCACACAACTGTAAATACAAATGAACAGGGAAGCACATCAGAATGAGTGTCCCAAGTTTAAGCTGGGTTGGTGACTAATTTCAGGTGCCTAAGACTCTCACCCAGATTTCACTGGGGCCAGCACATATGCTTAACACTTGCTTAAATGCAGCTGAAGTGTATTATAGATATACTGCTCCTCTTTAAGTTCTTGTGAGCATTTAAATACTTTGGTGGATTGGTGTTCCAGCTAAGTGTCAACAGCAACAAGATCAAAGGCCACATACGGTTCATTTCAAAGCCCACTTCAGGGAGGTCTGCAGGACACATTGCGCCCTGTCCATACCTGCAGTAGTGCTCATCCAAGTCCACTATGTACACACACTGTCCGTGGAAGCAGTAGTCCTTCATTTCAGGCTTGCATCTAGTTATCCCAACCTGAGCCACACGTGGACTGTTCTCCGTCTGGACTGCAAGGAGATTTTGTTATCATCCCATCAGCCTTATTTTCCCTTTGTATTTCCCAAACAATATACAAGCTTTACAAGTATGACTAACAGTCTTGCTACCAAGAGACCTCCAATGCCACAGGCATTAAAGCAGGCAAGCCTTCTGAACAGGGAGAGGATTTTCCCAGGCCAGACTTATATTGACTTTTTCTTTGGGAGTTCCACATAAGCTATTTCTGCTTTCACAGCAGAGTTGTCACCTCAGACAGAGCTCTTCTGCCGAAGAAGCAATATTAAAGGAAATGCAGACTAAAAAATGGTTCTTGTTCAACAACACTGAGCACTTTGCAGGATGTTGGCAATGTTCCTCAACAGAAAAATGATTTCTGAGGGCACCTCAGTGAGGCTGCCAGCCGAAGGAAGATGGGAACTAAAGACTTGTTATTTACAAAGAGAGCTGTGCAGTACACTTACTTAGTGCTGTTGTGCAGTTCTCCATTTCACCAGGCCCACATAATGGGATCACTGTTGTACCCAGGACTGCTTGCAATAGGTAACCTATAAGAGAATAAAAAGAAGAGTCAAAACTAGATGCTTTTCAAGTATAGTTAAGTACTTCAGCTGGTGTACTCATTAAATTAATACAAGTAGAACAGAAGCTTTTTATCTTGGTAGGAAAAACCCAGTGTTGTAAGCTGATAAAGTACAAGTCTGAGAGATCTGCTGCCTCTATTATATAAGGCAGCCCAAAGAAACATCTCTGAAATACAAACTTTGAATATAGAACAGAGATCAAACAGAAACTTTGTGTCTGTGACCCACCTCTGACCCACACTCTGAGTGAAACTAGGCAGGAACAGGCTTGGAGAGATTACACAGGAGAGGCAGAAGTTACGTGAACTCTGAGTATGTTAGGTTTCTGACTAGTCTGGTATGGCACCTGTGCAAGGGGCACAGCCAGGGTTCCACAATTAGGCATGACAATCCAGCATTCATCGCAGGAGGAGTTCTTTTGGTGATCAAAATCAGGATGTCCTTGAGTTGGAACAGTCCATGGGGAGAGAATTTCCTAAGAGTCAGCAAGTCAGTGCAGCTGGTGACTCAGTACACCAGATCAGTGCCGAGCCAGGCTCAGCGCCCCACCACTGGCTTCAGAGACTACTACTCCTTGAGGCAGGCTTAATACAAAAGCTGCTCTTTATCAGCAAAGAGCCTCCTCAGACCTCTACTTGCTGTAACCAGTCTGAAAGGTTGGACAGTTCCTCCACTAATACTCGTGTTGGAGTTTTCCAATTAAAGGCCCACTTGCAAACACAGCTAATGAGAGATACCAAAGCCTTTTCATCTGGTCACTGGGTTGGAGAGGTTATTGACCACTTTATGGATCCTGGACCAGTGCTACTTATCTCAGTGGAACCCCACAAGAAAATGGGTACATTTCTGTCCTTCCTTCACTATCCACACTGAAGAAAAATGCAGCTCAGCAGGTTTCAGGCAGATACCAGGCATAATAGGAGACTGCACCATGCTGCCTGAGGATTTCGGCTGCTGGAGCAGTGGCTGCATTTCCTTGGGGAGCAAGGGTCCTCCTTTCCCTTCTCTCAGACATTCAGCTTATAAAGAATTTTGACATCTTTCGGGCTGTATGGTGCTGCACAGGCACAGCTTTCAGGTATTCTACTAGTTAAATGAACATTTCCAAACAGAATTTGAAGGCGAACACAAGTACTTGTAGCTTCATGGCTAGCCCATGAGGAACAGTTGGTATTTGCCCCCAGCTGGCCATGAAATCCACTTGGCTAACACTCCTGCTGTGGTCATAAACTAACCTGCTCATGAACTGCTTAGTCATCATCCCCATTCCACAGAAGTCTGTAATTTGTGTCTTTGGGCTGTTTGCCTCTATTAACTTGTCAGGTCATGCATGTCTAATGGAGGGAGTGTGCCTTCATAATTTCTTGATCACTCTAATTCAACTCCAGTTATTAGAAAGTTTCATTACATCTCAGAGTTAAATCTAATAGTGATTTATAGACTTCCTGCAGCTTGTCTATTTCTGGGTGATCAGCAGTCTTCCTTTAAGCTTTATTCCAGCTAGATACAAGAATAGCAGGAATATCCATCTTAGAGGGACTGGGGGTTTTTTGTGTTTATTTGTGTTCCTTAAAAAACACCATTCCTTGCAAAGCTAACAAGCCAGGTTTCCACCAAGTTTTAGAAGAAAGGACAAAGACTAGGCCTGCCAAAGTGAGAGCCACAGTAACAGATCAATGACGCCAGCATCTTGACTTGTACAGGAGACTAAGATGGAGATATCTGTGCCTGCTGGAATGACTCAGCAGGGTTTGCCTTTCACTCCAATGGGGCAGGACCAGCAAATTTACTTTCAGGGTGGGATTTTTTTTTTTTTTTTTCTTAAACAGCGCTGTGCTCACTATAGATTTCATCAGGAGAAGCAGTTTAACACTTCTGTAAGGCCAATTTGAGTTGACACAACAGAAAGTTAAGTGTTTGAAGGATTAGGCCATTAGACAGATGGTGGCAGCTCAGTTACTGCTAGAGCGGTAGGCTTTGAGCTTCAGCCAGGGACCTGGTGTCCCAAATGATGCTGGGAAAAGAAGATTTACCGAGTCAGTTCTTCTTCCCAGGAACTAGAGCGACATTTCAGAAGTGCTCCATGGACAAAGCTGCTCCCTTGGCAGGCAGCAGCTGTGGCACAGGACAGCTCTGTCCCACTAAGTATACACCATGTCACTGCAACAAGGGATGCTGAAATCCTGAGACTAGTGAGAGTTAGTGACCTGAGGCTGCCTCCTGTTCCCCACAGACTGCTGCTATCATCTATGCAAGATGTGAAGCAATGAACATAAGTCAAAGCAAAATATGCTAGAGGTACCTGAGATATCCACTTCTATCGTACTTAGTTAAGTAGGAGGATAAAGCCAGCTGATGATCTCTTTTAGTCTACTTATATCTGTTTCAGTTGGCATACTTCCTTGATCTGAGCATAACCTGAGCAGTTGCTTTTTAATCTAAAGTTCCCAGTTCGAGAGCTACCAGAAACCCGCTTTTGCATTTGAGAAGCTCAAACCTAGGTACGTGAAAGAAACAGGTTGGCTCTTCTCTTTGCTCCAGAAGGAGGCATCGCTTTCCAGCTAGAGGAAAGGCCAAAACTCAGACACCGGTGAGGGATAAATTAAAAATAACCTCCTCCTACAACACTGAACAAAGGCTTGCCCCATTCCAGCCATGAGCGACAACTGATAGCCTCCTCCGCCTGACTGCAGACACACAGGCCGGAAAGGACGGAGTACAGGTGTGGGTATTTGCTGACACCCAGCAGTATTTTCTGCGTTCGGGCAAAGTTCTTCCTGCTCTGCACTGTTATATTTTGCCCTTTCCCCCATGCACATATTTCTCCTCTGACATCAATGGGAGGGGGATCCTGCAGGAGGATAAGGGATCCACACATCGCAATGGGAAAGGAGAGGCTTTCCCAGAATAATTATCAGATGATGTATACCAAACATAGGACCTGGGAGAGGTAGTTATATTTTTATTTCTTCACTGTTCACTAAGCAAATACTCCACAGGGTACAAGATAACAGTAATGCGATGGTGGATATTCCTGCGCCTCACAGGAATGCAAGTGCTACACCACTAGTGTACATGTGCAATACTGTCCGGTATTGCAGGTATTCCTGCAAGGTTAACACGGACAGCAGTGGCTATTACTGGCACAGGAATAATGCTGCTGTTTCCTTGTCCTTCCACAAAGGATGAAAGGAAATTGAGGGGCAGAGACAGGCTGCCTTCCCTTTCTGCAGCCTTCATCAGAGATGACATGCAAGGGCTAGTTATCAGTTCACCCACTGAAAGCCAGCTATAGTTTCCAGTTACAGGATGACTACTAAGGATGAAGGATGCACAGACAGGATACACGTAACTGAGAACTAGTCTGCTTTGCAAGATTTATACCCATTTTAAAGGGGAATCGTCAGGTTTCTGAGAGGTCTACCATCATTTGAGTTGATTTTGCCTGACACCAAGATCACTAGTCTTGTACTAGTTCATCCGAAGAAGACTCCATGATGCTACTTCACATTGGACCTCTCTGTGGTCTCTCTGCCACAGCGGTAGTGCCTACATTTTTCACATGGGTTGCACTTTCAAAGCAATGCCAAGCACAGAGGTGTCCAGGTGACACGCACCTGGAAGATCTCAGCCCATCTTAACTCTAGAGACAGATCAAGATGGATCCCCATGACCTGATTTTGGACACCCAGACATGTCTGACTGCCTAAGGCCTTGTTTGTGTAGGCTAAGCAGGAAACATAGAAGTTAGCCGGTCTGTCCTATTGGCTTTGTGAGCATCACTACTGCCACCTTTTAACTCTAGTGCATCGCCTTCCGTACCACTCTGCTGCTAACCTCCCTAGCTAGCCATAGAAGTTTGCAGGCCATCTCAGACAAAGCAGGCACCTCTGGCAATAAAGGCTAGACGGGTGGTTGTGTTTTAGCTGAGGATCACAGAAATGTAGAGTTAGCCAGGAAAGCTTTGCAAACAGCTTACTCAAGACTTGGCTGTGCTCATTCAAGCACAGCATCTCTCAAGTTCCGGTCATCCACACAGGCTGAGCATTTTTTCCTGGGAAAAGGGAAGTGGTCATTCAAGGTAATTTTAACCACCTCAGACAGAACATACCTCCCCATCCTTGCATTCAGAATGCACCATCTGGCTGCTTCTTGATGTTTTGGGTAGGATGTACCCGGTGCCTAGTTGCCTGACCATGCCCATCAAGGCAGGTGCCCAACACTCCTCTTCCTGAGATCAGACATACAAAATGTACAGGTTGCTCTTGTCACCCAAGTGAAAGGAGATGCTATCAGCCCCTTCCACCCCTCATCACCCTGCAGTCTACGGATGTCTGGCCTGTGGTCTAAATGGAGGCACCAGACGTGATGGTACTGAGAGAGATCAGCTCAAATAAATTACCCTCAGGGCAACTGGACAGAAGTGTCTTTACATGTTTCTGGGAAGTAGTGTCCAGGTTTCCCCATCTCACGTTTTGTACTCATGACTTCAGAACTGTTACCTCAAAGTCACAGGTGCCCAGGGCCAGGCCAGAGCAGCTCTAGGGCACCCGTGGGAACACCAACCTGTATGGAAAGACTATCACTCCATAATTGTTACAGGCCCACATGATCATCTTCAACTTTGTGCCAGGACTTACCCTTAAGCAGAGATAATGCAGATAATTACATATTATGTGCACCCAGTCATCTCAGGACTGCTTCCACCTCTGTGGAGACCTACACACCAATGATCTTATTCGCATGCTACCCCTCTGCCTGGGCCACTCTGCTTTCCACTACATGTGTGGGGGCAGAGGTCCCTACACCACAGAAGCAGCAGAAATCCATTATTCCTTCCAGCCAGACACATCAGCCACTTTTTCCATATCTCCAGACTCAGTGACGTTTATGTTCGGCCCACTTGCTGATGGCCAGACAAATGTGCCACAGGAAAACATAAGATCAGCAGCTCCTGAAACTGTCCAGTGAGTCTGGAGATCCAAGGCCTGCCTTCCCCATTGAGTGAGCATTACAGTGACTGCAAGGAGACCAGTGCCAAGGCTCCTGCAGTAACTCATGGAAAAGGCAGGGCCTGGGCTTGGCTCTATCACTGCCACATCACTGCATGGCTGGCACAGCACTGTGGCTCCTCAGGGGTAAGCAATGGCTCTCTCCCAAGCCCATGATAGCCAGGATATCAAGCTGACAATGACTATCACTTCAGTTAAGCTTCAGCTGTTCAGCAGGGAACCTCTTAAAGTCTGGCATAATGCCGGCTACAGACAGTCTTCCCGGCTTCTGCAAGTGGCACCAAGTTCTGCTTACACTATTGACCTGGGAGGGAAAGGCAGTAAAGTGCTCGTACCACTTGTTATGATGCCATCAAGCTATGACTAATCTATCCCCTACTATTAGATTTTGTGCCTGCCCCGGAAATAAATAAATCCGTATACAAACCCATGAAGACATACCAGTTCCTTCCAGTGCCAGTTTTGTGCAAAGCATGGCTGACTCACAGACTGCAAGATGTTTAGCCCGCTGTCCTGGCAAGTAAGATGCTGTGCAGCAGCTGATCCATAAGCTATTATGGAAGTACCCGGCCAAGGTGAAAGATAGAAACTCATGCTGCAGCGGGCTTAGCAGCCCCAAAAAGAGAAGTCTTGGGAAGTGATCCTCCCCATCAACTGCGACCCTGAGTGTGAGAATACACTCTGTCATTAAAGCAGCGTGTGAGTGTGCCAGGTCTTGGTCCTGCCTCAAATGTTTGCTGCCCACATGGTTCGAGTCACCTCCCAGGGTCAGCTCTCAGAAGTCACTGCCAGCACCCAGCGGAGGTGTGCGGCAGGGATCCGTTGTTGTTTCAACAGCGCACCCAGGCTCCAGGACTCTTGATGCTCTAAGGATACACGTGTTCACTTTGGACTTTCAGGTAGCTTATGTCATACAATAGAGTAACACACTCCCAGTGAGGAGGTGGAGAAGTGTCAAGCAGAGGGAGGCCACAACCTGTTTTGTTACCATAAGGAAGTCTCTGCTGCCCTGGGGTTTCACCTGCTGAGCTCACCCCGAGCACAGCCGGGGTGAATGAAGGCAGCAGGACCAGACTACAAACAAGGCAGGACAAGGTGAAAGAGAACAGACTGCATTGCCTTGAGCAGACTGTGCTGCGAGCAGAGCTGGGGAGAAGGGGAATGAACATTCACCTTCACTCAGTCGCAGGGCACCCCTGGGCACCGCACAAGCAACGCACTGTCCTGTAACAGCACACTGCAGCCTAAGACCCGTGGGCTCCTCTCCTCGCTCATACAGCCGCCCCGGTACACCCATCCCTACCCGTGACTTCACCTCGCAGAAGAAACACGTCGGCTTCACCTGAAGGCAAGCTGAGCTTTACGTTTTGCCAGAGATTTTCCAGCAGCTGGAGAACGCCCGATCCCGTCCGGGCCCCGGCAGTCCCTGCCCTGGCGTGGGGGGTGGCAGAGCCAGGGGCACGGCGGCGGCACTCACCGAGGAAGAGTAGCAGACTGCGGGCCCTCAGACAGCCGGCGTCCATCGCCCTCGCGTCGCCGGGGAGAAGAGGAGGAGGAGGAGGAAGAAAGGCTGGACGAGGAGCCAGCGGCGGAGCGGCAGGAGCTCTGTGGGTGCCGGCCGCGCCGCCCCGGACCTTTATGGGCCGGCGGGAGAGGCGGGGCGGCGGTGATGAAACCCGGCTTGGCTGGGCTCGGGCAGGTGCCCGGCCCCGGTCGCCTCGCTTCCTGCCCCACCGCCCCCGGCGGGCCGGGCTGGGCCCTGCCCGGTGCCCTCCCGGGCCTCTGCGCCCGGGGGCGATGCCCCGGCGGCGGGCAGGAGGCGGCCCCCCGGCCCGGCTGCCCCCGCGGGCACACTCCTGCCTGAGCCCTCTGGCCAGTGGCTGCTGTCCGGTTGATTTTCCTCATTTTAGCATGCTTTACTGCAAATTTTACAAGCCCACGTACTGTCTATCGCCTGTCCCCTCTGAGCAACGTGGCCGAAGCACTGATGATGCCCGGGACTCCCCGGGGCAAGGGATGCCCACGGCTGACTGACCGCACGGCCTCGGCCCTGCTGCCTCTCCTTGCCCTCCATCCATCAGTGCGAGGCGTAACGGTGTGAGACTTTGCCGGTGCCGCGTGGACCGGAGCCAAGCACTGCCCGGGTGGGCTCTGCCTGCACACAGAGGACCGCTGGGCTACTGCACAACCACGAACACTGCCTAAGCGTAAACCAAGGTTTGGAAAACACCTCAGGGTGGGCAGCCAGAAACTGGCTGGCTTCCCTAATCTCTCATCTCCTGGCATTTCTGAAGTGACCCTCGGCACACACATGCTGCTGCCAGGGAGCCTCGGCACTCGGGGCAGAAATGGTCTATTAATTTCCAGCACAGGCCACAGGAATGCCAGCACCTCACCCAGCACCTGGACCAAGCAGCAACAGTCTCAAGGTCAGCGTGTGCTTAAGCCGCATTGCCCCTCTAGCCCCTGGCCTCGCCACAGCCCGGTACCAGGGGCCATTCCTGGTAGCAACAGAGCTTTCTGTTACTTAGCAGTCAACTAGTTACAGCCACTTTCTAAAAGAAATTCCTTTCAAGTGTCTTGTTGAAGCCCACGCACTCTGTCACTATGTTAGGCAAGGCCTCACTTGGTGCTTACATTCCCCACCCCCAAATCCCTACTGTACACCTTTGCCTAAAATACAGTGTGTTTTATCTAAACAGCTGCTCAGCAATGGTGGTTATTTCTTTTCCTTCTAAAGCAAAAAGACTTCTTCCTGTGTCTTACTGTTTTCCATTGTCAAAAAAGGCAAGGTGATATCCAATTTACTGCAGAACTGATAAGCCTATCTCACAGTGTAAGGAATTTGAGTATTGATAGCGAGCTGCAATTTAATAGCTGGTGACTCAAGTATCCATAGTTTCTCCATTTTATAAGTGGTTATTGGTACAAGAGAGTTAATTGTAGAAGATACTGCAGAATACGATATACTACACCTCCATGCTCAGATTGCAATTATAAGTAATAAACACATTAATTCAGGGAGCTGGAATAGAGCTGGTACTTACAAATCATACTCCTCCTCATGTTGAGAGCATTTTCTTAGATCTACAGAAGATGCTGAAAAAAGGCAGTGTGTTACTAGAGAACTGTATGTCAGCACCATTTATTAAATATCTGAATGGTATAAGAGTTGTCAAGATAAATGTAGTAAAGATGAGTGTGAAAGTAGCGTTTAGAAGTTCATGCTCCACAAGTAAGTGGGACATGATATAGCTGGAATCTTTTTCTAAGTCCCTTTTTTCACTTTTCTAGCATTAGGGTCATGGCTTACCCCCATACAATCAGTAGACCACTCTAAGATTAGCAGATGGTAGCTTTTTTTGATGCCACATGACTGTTTTTGTTGCTTCCTTAATTTGGGCTGATTCTCCTATTAAGGATTTTATTGTCTGCTCCTTCAGGGATCCTAATGAGTAAAGGAAGGATGTACAATGATTAGTAAAGCATTTCTGTCTGTGGGCATACAGATGCCTTAAAAAGCAGCATCACTGCAGAACTTCCACTTTATAATTAATTTCACCCTTAAATTCCTGCATGATTTATCCTCTGAAAGAGAGCATTTAATTATAGTCTTGTACTGGTATCCAGATACCAAGTAACGCTGACACAATTGGAGCAATTCATTGGAATTTCCTCTTTCAGATTTGAATATATGGAAAACAAGTATCATGCACACATCTTTGTTTCATCTTTCTGTAATGTTCTTTGCCTCATGGTATGTGATTCCGCACCTGGCACCCCCGCTTGCGGCTTTCACCATCCTCTCCTCCACGTGGAGGCTGCCTCTTTGAATAAGGTTGATACACACCTTAAGAGCCAGTTTTCCAAGAGGCTATTCACACTGAGTAGCACCTTCCTGCACCGATAGGTTCATTGTAAAGCAGATTCATTTCATCCCACAGATCTGAGTACAGAGTGACATGTCTGTACAATGCTAAGAGGGAGCACCGATTGGGCAACAGAGCATCACGGGTGCATTTCAGCTAGTGGCCTCAATTTTGCTGGGGTGAACTGGCACGCCCAAGTCAAGGCAGTGATGGATTTATGCCACTTGGCATCAGACCAGCGAGTAGCCCCCAGAATGTGTTGACTTTTCCACGTTTTCTTCTTCACAAAGTGTAACAAGTATACAAGGAAATACCTTAAGAACTTGCGCAAAAGACTTACTTGCTTTTATTACCTTGCAATGGCTTAATAACTATCTTTAAAGAAAACCTCTATTTACAAAGTACCTTGGCTCAACTCAAGTCCATGTTGTGCTTAATCGTCTTTCAATGTCACACATATTCATCTGTCTTCTTTTCGGACAGAGCAGCAGATTCTTAGCAGTGATTAATTCAATGGTATGGATTGAGCTTTGTCTATTAGTTTATCTATCACTGATGACACAGAGGATTTTCTATGAACAACATACCCTTTTCAACTTAGAGAGGAAAAAATGCAGGTTAAATGTACATTTTTCTGTGCTTGAAAATACTTTTCCTCATGGTGATTTGCTGTAGAAGAATACATGTCTTCACAGCAATGAACTGCCACTTTATGTATGTGTTTTTACATAACTAAAACTATACATGACAAGTGACTATACCACTTACTTCAGCTGCTTTCCGTAGGACTTGCACCCAGTTTCATGCATTGCCATTGTGGGGATTGATCTACATTGTTTTTGTCTGTCGAGAATAAGACCTATTTGCAAAATCAACATTTTTTTGTCAGAAAGCATTTTTGAATCTGGAAGAAAATCATTCCTAGTCTTGCACTGAAGCACTTGGCACTGTTACACACACACAAAAAGTAACAAAAAGCAGCATTTCCATAAATTCTTGGGAAAAATCGGCCAGCATTTCTGAAAATTGCATGAGTGCTTACAGTAGTATGTGTGTAAGACAAATTTTCATATACAGCAAGCTTTCATGGCACAGCATGAGAGATCAAGAAATACTCTCAAAAGATCAGATAGCTGATTGGAGTGCAGCTCTCTTGACAGCATTTTGAACTACAGAAAATTAAGTATGCAAATCATAAATGGTAAAAAGTATTGGGCTCACATGTGAACACAGATGCCCTAAGAAGGGAATATATTTAACTGGGATACATAGACGAGAGAGTCTAGAGGAAATGGAGTAAGAAAAAACCTTGAGCCAAACTTACTCCATATAAAGATCAGTTTCAAATCTGCCATGTATGTGAGGGATTAATTAGGTCAAATGTTCTTAAACAACCAGGCTTTCCTATAAACTATGAGAGTTCAAAACGCTGCCCCCAAGGCTGAAAGTGGCTAATGCCTCTTCCTGTAAATGCAGGGTGAGGTCAAAGCTACTGGACAACACAGATGTGTTGCTGTTTTAGAAAAAAACAATCCCCCAAATCCACTGATTTCTTGGCCAACTTCCTGGGTCAGCATCAACTAGTAATTTAAAAAAGAAAGAAAAAAACCCCAAACAGCTACTTCCAACCCATCTCAATGTGTCTCAAAAGATGGAGATGAAAAGGCGGACAGATCTGCCAGTTCATGCTGGATTGCTCCCTACAGGGCAGTTTTCAAAACTTCATTCTTCTGGCTTGTCTGACATTTCCATTACTCTCCCCTGGGCAACTCCTGAATGGCTCAACAGATCTCACTGGCAGGAAGGGCTTCATAATGCTCAGCTGGTGTTTTCCCTTTCCTAATTACAGCTCAGTGCTCCATGCTAAGTGATTTCTTAGCCTCCGAGGGGTTTGTAGCTTTTTTCATTTGTGGAGTCTTTTAATGGCTTCTGCCTTTACTTGCTGCTAAACAAACCTGTGTGAGCATTTTATTTGTACCCTTGTAAAGGGTGTCATCAAATCAAGTCCCTCCCGTATCACTGCCCATCTATCTAGTAATTGTTTCTCCTTGCTCCAAGTGATTTGTTAGGAATATGAGAAGGACCAAGGTGCAAGGAAAGTGTTTTTCCCTGCAGCATGTAGCAGGTTGCAAGCAAGCTGGAAGAAGAACACCAGCCATCAGTGCTGCGTGTTGTTCTGTCCATCGGCACCTCTTTCAGTATTTTTCATTCTCCAGGAAGATGAGAGTTAACCACTGAGAGATAGAACACACGCAAACATGAAGACTGCCCTCTCTGATGGTTCACCATGTGTACACGTGGGTGCAGCATTTAGACCCCTGACCAGTGGCCGGTGTAATTGAAATTGTTATGTGAAAGCGTGTTCCTGGCAGCTGACCATGTGGCTCATCTGCTCAATAGCTCTGCCCTGAGAGCATCATCCATTTCGGGACAGTGAAATGACAGCAAGAACCACCACTGTGGGGACTGGTGTGACTGAGCAGGCACTCACTGGCTCCTCTTGGGCTTTCACCACAGCAGCCAGTCCCAGCTATGGGCTCTCCACTGCTACCTTCCATCCCTCTCCTGTATCTTCCACCAGGACAGATGGCGCTAGCATGGGGAAGAAAAGAGGAGGACACTGTATACAAGTGCGACTGTCAGAGGGAAGGAAAGACCTGCCTGAGGCTGGAGCAAGGCCAGCCTCTAAGGCCTACGCTAAAGGCTAAACAGTACGTGATGCACACACGGGATCAGCAGAACCCTCTGCCTCTCATCTGCTCCATCTGGGAATCTTGGCCATCACCTGAGTAGTTACACAGGCCTCACTTACAGTGGCTTCAAGCCTTTTGGCAAGCGTATTTTGCCCCTTTCACTGCTGCAGGGGGTGAGGGGATAAAAGCAGGGCAAGAGCAGAGGAAAGGCTGACTTGCAGACTACTTCCCAGCCTCAGAGTTCCTGTGCTTGGCCTGCTGAATCGGAAGAAGCACTGAGTTGTGACTCGCCCTGTGCTCCAGGCCCTGCACTGCCACTGGGACTTCAGCCATCTGCAGACTCCACATTTTGGCTGCGATTTAGTGGTGACTGTCACCTGCACGCCAGCCATGCGCACGGGGAGCTGGGGCACCCTCGACACAAGGAATGTGTCATTAGGGATAATGGAGTAAACAGCAATTCACCTGAAACCAGCTTAGCCAGCACATGTTCCAGAAACCAAATCTAGGAAAGAGGCACAGGTCCACGGTGTATTTGTTTGGCCTGGTAACTAGTGCTAGGCATGGGAGCAGATGCACTTAGTGGAATTCCCCCATCCACTAGCATTATGGGACACTCCCATTACTGTTCTGATAATTACTGTTAATCATTACTATTACTGAAGTGACCAAAAAAAAGGCTGTCAGGATCAGGACTTTATTGTGCTGGCTGTTGTCATGCAGAGGTGATGAGACAGCCTGCCCCAGGGAACCTATAAACATGGGTGCCCAATTTATCACTAGAGTCATATTTCAAAGTAGGACACTGTGGTCCGCAATGAAGCTCCCCTACAACTCGCACTAAAATAAGCCACGGCACTCCCTCCAGCTCGCATCAGCTTGGAGCCAGGCTGTGCATATCATGCTCTCTGTCTGCTGAGATGCAGCCAGAAGGGAAAGAAGCTGATCAGGAATACTTTGGGGTTGCAACACTCAACAAGATGTTCCCATTCTGTGTTTTCCCTGTTTGGGCCCAACCTGCTATAAAATTCCATATTCTTTGATCTTCAGTGAATTTAGTACCACCAACTCCTGAGAGCCAACCATGAGTCACATGGTATGTGGAAACCTCTGGGGTTTGGTCTGGGAATGACCAAGACTATGTGAAATCATCTTCTACTCACCTTCTCCTCCCATCCATGGTCTGAACATCACCTCAGGTATCCAGGCCTCCCTAGACACTGTTCCTAGGTCACAGACTGAAGAAGCCACAGACAGGGTGCCAACAGGGAGCCCCAGGGAAAGACTCTAGGCCTCTGTGGGGCTGAGAAGGGCAAAGATAGCTCCAGCACAGGTGGAAACCATCTGCCCGCAACATCGATTTTTCCTCCCATGTATGCAGGTCTGGCTTCTATCAGCCACCAGAAAAGGAGACAGACCCCAGTTTTCTAGTCAGAGCTGGCTGTTCCCCAGCCTGACTCGGGAGAGCAGCCTAGATTCCTCCCTGACTAAGAAGCAAAACAAAATGTATTCAGACCCTGCATGTTTCTCTGCTCTCTCAGCAAGGAGTTGTGGGTTTGCCCAAGGGCCAAGCAGAGGCAAAGGCCTAGGCCTACCCCTCAGGAACTCGTCCTTACCTCTCCACCCATGGGTAGGGAGGGTGCTGGTCACCTGCTGTGTGCATGGGAGATGGGACAAGGAGAGGAATCTACAACTGGATGTCCTGGGGGAGAGGTGACAGCACCCAATCGGCTGTGACACTTCCACAGATAACTCCTCTGTGTGGTATCCACACATCCACCCCCTCATCCTCGTTCCTGCAGCTTGATGTTATTTAAGAGATGCAAGGAGATTTCCTTTATGACACTCGGAGCGCATGCGTGTAAATCAAGTGGGACAGGATAAAGGCCAGGGCTGGGTTTAATTAGATCGGTGTCGGTTATTAAATAAAGAACAGCACTAAGCTAGGTCTGGCAGTTCTTGATCAATGCTCCTGCAGCCAGGGTCTTTGTCCTTCATACATGAAAAGGGCTATGGATAAGGGTCAATTAGCCAAAGTTGCCAAACACAAGTTAGGACTCTGAATCTGGTTAAACTCCTCAATAACAACAGTCCCTCTACAGGACTTCCAAAGAAAACAGGCATCCAAATAAAGGCTGCACATTAGATGCTCAGGATGAGACACTTTTGGCCACTGACTTTCAGCATGCCTACAGCAGAGGTCACCCCTTCATACATAACACACTCACGTTCCAGCTCCACACCCAGATTAATCTACCCTGCCCAAACCAAGCACACAAGCAGCCTGACATCAACCAAAACAAAGACCATCAAGTTAGCGTAGGAGATGGCCTATCTTAGGTCAACCACGCTGGACACGAGAGCCCGTGCAGAACATGGCCCTGCTCTTCAGTCTCCATCCCGGCTTTTCAACCCTTCCCCCCATTTTGTTCTTGTAACATTCCCCATTGTGAACCTGAAGAGAGATTTCCAGGAAGGGCTGCTGTACGCAAAGCTAATTACTCATCTTTCCAAATCAACCACTTTAAAGGGCGCATAGGTTAACTAAACTAAAAGAGGTCTCTCTGCAAGTCTCTTCCCTCTTTCTCCTAGAGCACTCTTATGCAACGTGCTGCGAACTGCTGTGTGCATTTGATTACATTGGGGTAGCTTTGATTACCATGTCACGTATCATCAGAGCTGCCGACTACATTGCAAATGTTGGAACTGTCTTTTACGTAGATCTAAATAACATCAGAGCCTTTGGGCAATGGCCTTCGATTGTTTACATGGTTTTCATAAACAGGATATTAACAATTTGTAAATATCCTGTTGGAAATCCCTCAGCTGTGCCTGCAAGCTCACCATAGACCAGTTTGATATATGCCCATCTGCTGTAAGTGTCTCTCTACTAAAACTTCATTGGTAACATTGCACAACTGTTACTGACCACAACAATTGCCTCTAATTGTACGTACCAATGCTTCTACTTCATGGCTTTTACAAATTGTTTGTGGAGTTGGTACATCTTTAGAGCATTTGCTGGGAAACTATAAATCAAATAACTAATACATTACTGTTGTCATCTTTTTCCATAGGCTTATACTATGTAGTGCTCATTCAGGTAGAGAAAGCAAGGGAATGACACTACTCTGAATTCTTGTTGCTACATCTTACCTAGAGGTAGGTTTTTTACCCTCTTCATATAAATTTCCACTCTAACTGAATGAAGATGGTGACACACAATTGTATACACAGACACACACACACAGAAAAATCTAAAATTTTCTCAGGAATTCCTTCAGTGTTGCAAATAATTAAATACCTGTCCATAATCCTGCATATTTTCTGCAGTAAATCTAAAAATACCTTTCAAAAAGAAGTTGTAACACTAATCTCTCATGTTTTAGCAGTCCACCTCAGGACATATCCTCTCAGCAGAGTTAGAGAGAGGCTGTTCCTTCTAAGCTAAATACTGTATTAAAAGAAATGCATGCCCACCTCAGTTGGCACATATTTAACTGACTAGGTAGCTAGCTCTGGGGGATGGAGGAGCTGCCCTCATGCAGAGAAAAGCTCCAGCTTGGAAGCTAACAGAACAACAACAGTAAGAACCCTTGGTGTAGGAGAAGCAGGCGCACCAAGTTGTGTCACTCCTAATCCGCATGTGAATAACCCACTACTGGGAGCACACTGATGCAAAGTAGTGTGACAGTACGTCCTAAGCTCCAAACCAAGTGCCTTAAAGAACTATAACTCCAGGCTACAACTGTGCTAGCATAAGGTCAGATGCTAGTAAAGCGTTCAAGAAATAATAGTTGACCCAACCTTAAATACTATTTGGGCAGGTGAGGGAGTCCTCGTAAGAAAGTGTATTGTTGCTGTCTCCAAACACGTTGCATCTAAAAGAGATCTTGTCTCAGGTACCTGGTGCCCTTTGAAGTTAAGAGCCATTTCTTACCAAACCTCTAGGGTCTGCACATTACACAGATCCGAACACTGTTGCCCTCTGCATCAAGCAATGCTTCTCTGCGTCGATGCCTCTGTGCGTCAAGCTGGTTTCCCCCAGCTCCCACATTCCTATCTCTGTCATACCCTTGACCAGAAAACATATAAGGCCTCCCATCCAAGATGCTATCTCCCACACAGAGATACTCAGGCAAGCCATGCACTGCAGTAAAAGCTGTCTGTCTGAGCCAGGCCAGTTTACTGTCCTCGCTGAAGATAGTTCTGAAGGTAAAGAGGGAGAGTTCACTATCCTCTTTCGAAGGGCCACGACAGCCCCTTAGCTACATCTCTGTCCCTGAATTGTGGCTGTATTGTACTCCCCAGCCTTGCAGGCTCTTCTTCTGCAAAGCAGTCCCATTCCTCTAGTGCTATGTAGCAATCCTCGTTGGCTGCTAGCTGGGCCCACTCTAAACCCCAGCCTTTCTCTTCTCCTTGCTTCCAGTTGGATGCTGCACAGCTCATCTCTCACCACATCTTCTCTGTCACCAGCACTCTTCCATCCTCTCCTGTCGATCAGTTCCAATGCTCTACAGCTATCACCCTCGTTTGCTGCTTTGTCTGATCACAATCCTGAACAGCAACTGGGCAGAACGGCAGCACACCAAGATTGTCTGGCACAAAATGCACACTGGCACCTGGTGGTCTTGCAATGATTTTTCTTCCCAACAATCCTCAGTATATATCAAAAAAGGCACTAGACTTGCAATGTTAATCCTGCACAAAACTCCAGGGAGACCAAGATAAGCTTTACTACGTTTCATGACCTTCCCATTCTACATCTCCTCCCTGCACACACACTTCCCCCAGACTTTGGTAAAAAGGACATGAGTCATATGATGTGTCACAAGCAAGAAAAAACAAGAACATGTCTCATTTCAGTCCAATTCCCAGAATAACCTCAGTGGGGCCGGTGTCACCAAAACCATCTTAGACAGGACCCCATTTTCTTCTCCTCTCCTCCTAGGCCAGTCACTTGGGTGAAAGGAACGGGAGGGCAGGAGAGACTGCTCCAGACATACTCTGAGCCACTCAGAGCAGCCTGTGCTCTGGCTGCAACAGCTGCCCTGGCTGTACCGATGTGGGGGCAGACCGCTCTGCTGTCATTCCTGCTGCCACCACAAGTGGGAAATGTTGGGCCTGTTTTTCACACCTCTAACCCATCACTAGCACCACCTGAATACAGACAGGCGCATCTGAAAAAGGTGTTCGCTGTAAATGATATGATCATAAACTTTTTCTTTAATTTAAAACAGTGAAGAAAAGGCAGTGGTGTGAAGTCCTGACGCTACTTGTTCTAAGGTAAATCACTGTGTATTGCACTATGAACCCAGCTGGGCTTCAGATTGCTTTGCAGATAAAGCAGGAGGAAACTGTAACTTACACCCACTACAAGTGTATCTACAGCTAAGGAATGAGATAACTAAATGCCCTTGGGGAGATATGAGAGGCATTTAAAGCATAAAAATTGCTTACCTTTCCCTTACCAGGCAGGCAGATAAACACAAATGTCTCTGTTCAATAGTGCCTGAAAGTCTGATGCAAGCCCTCAAAAGCAAAGGAAATTAAGGCTTAGAGGCAACCATGGTGCAAGGGTGTGCAACCCCAATGACAGAACATTCTCCATCAGCTCAAAAATAAGCGGCTCGCGAGAACTGACCGAGTTGGCAGAGATGACGGGCAAAGTAAGCGTGGGAGGGCAGAGGCTGGCGCTTCTGTGCTGGACACAGAGGCCTGGGTGTTTCACAAGGGCATTCCCAGCTTACCAGGTGCTGCGCTGCATTCAGACTTTCAGTCACGTGGCTGCTGGGATAGACACTGCTTACCACATGCTAAGAGAGGGTGGGAGCAATTTGCTTTACCGCTCTTGCCAAAAGCCTCTATTAGTATATGTTATGAAAGCTCCAGAGAGGCAAAACATTCCTAAAACCTCTTTATTAAGATTAGTAACACCCGAAACTCCCCCCAGTTGTTTATGGATGGCAGGGCTGAAGGAGGCAAGCAGCAGAAGAAGAGACAGAGAAGACTTCACTTTCTCTGCAGTGTGACAGGCCAGGGGAGCCTCCATATAATTTCAGCTAGCTGCTGAAACGCTGCCTGCTTCCCCCACAGTGCGTGGTGAGGGCAAGACTGGTTTTCAATCTGCAGATGCAAAGTGTTACTTAAGGACTAAGTGTATTGGTTTACCATCCCCCAAGACCTACAGAAAACCTTTACAGTCTGTAATACTTCTATCCCTGTGGCACCCCTGTAGCTATTTTGATACTTCGCTGATGGTAGCACCGAGGCACACACAGCATCTGCAACATACCAAATGCGTGTGCGGAGGCAGAGCCCTGTACCTGCGTCTCCTGGGATCCAGACTACTGCCCTTTTCACAGATCACTTCCTCCATGGATGGTGAGACGGAGTAGCACTGGCTGCCTCCCAGACTCATTTTCCTGATGCTACAGCCCCGATCCATGCTGCTGGAGAATGAAAATTTAAAGTGGACCAAGGAGAGAGATTTAAGAGTGGCAAAACTGTCAGGTCATTATATTCAAATGTGATGACTGCTTTGTCCCTTGGGCCTCCTGACATGTCCCTGCAAGCTGGGACATGTCAGATCCCATGCACAGTGGTCTCAGTGAATCACCCCATGCTTTTTTCCCCTTTGCTGCTTCCTCACCCTTAGCACAGGTGAAATAAACTTTTAGCTCATGTCTTGTACCCAGGTAGCTTGCTGCTTTACAAAATAGACAGGAGATTTAGAAGGTCTATAGTTTGAGACGGACCCATGTTTGAGCTCAGGCTTCTGAAATAGCAGGCCTTCTGAAGCACATGCAAGCTTCTTTTGTACCATCTAATTCCTCATGATACACAGAAGCCTTTGCTTAGACTTCTTTGGCAGTGACTTGCATTAAATCATATGAATGTAATTTTCTATATCTATTCTGCACAGGACCATAAACCTTGGGGGAATTTAACATGTGGAAAGGACTGAACTAAAGATTTTGTGTGGAATACAAAGATTGTGCAGGCCCTGATCTGCATCTTTTTGCATACAGATCTGCCACTGCGCCACGGCAGAGCCCCCTGCTCCAAACACTCACATGTTGCTCAGGAGGGACATGGCCCTGGACACATGGGATCCAACTCTCCCCCACATTGCTGGGTTTTGGGTTTGGTTGTTGTTTTTTTTTTTTTTTTTTTTAACTAACCAAGTTCTTTCAAGGATAATGGGATGTTTTCTACATGTACTGATCTACGTGAACCTGAGTTCTAGGTTAACTAAGATTATTTTTATGAGAAATTAAAGACAAACTTGCTGTTCAACATTACCAGAACACCTGAAATCTAAGTCAGAGCCTCAGCTCTGCATCAGCACAAGGAATGGTATGCACATTCAAGTCAGAGATTTTCTATCATACACACAGGACACTTTTGTCAACATTTGACTATATATTTCCATGTCAGCTAGACACCGATCACAGAAAATATCATTTGGTATAACAGAAATTCTGCGTGTGGCAGCACACAGCTAGACTGCTGAAGGAAGAATGAGCAAGTAAGAAAGCAATGCACATTGTTAAATGAATGTATCCAAATGTTCTGAAGACAAATGGAATTTGGCTCATATGTGTCATGTTTTCTTTCAATACAAATAGATGCAACTATTTGTATTGAAGGAGGAAGCACACTCACTTTAATTCACTTAAATTATGGATAATGCACACAGTCTCCAGAAGATCCATGGTAGGCATGAAGAACTGATGGATGGCTGACATAAAAATCCTATGAAAATACATAAAGTCTAATTCCCACTGTCTAATGTTTCTTCACAAGTCACTGCTCAAAATCAGCGATGTTAAATCTGCTACAATTTCATCTGCATGAACAGGAGAGGCAGGGCCCCAAAGATGATGGACACCCCCAGATTCTTCTGAGTCACAGGAACCACGAGCCACTTGCGGCCTGCTCCAAAGCCTAATGAAGCAGATAGAAACATGCCCAGGATTTCAGCTCTATCTAACTGTGCCCATATATAGTTAAGTGCCCCTGAATTTTCTCCTCCATCCAGGGTTTTTCAGCTTTATAGTAATATTCAAAGCTCACTTGCATTTATGAGTTGCTGTTACTGAATAGCACATTGGCTTGTATCTCTTACCTTGCTCTTATATATCGTGGTACTTCTTACTAAAGAAAACACCACAAACAAATGGGAACTTTTAAGAATCCCATGGCACTCAAAAAATATAAATGCCTAAATACCCAAGGACCCAGATGGTGCAAGTAGCCTAAGTCTGCATCCACTGAAGTCAACAGATGTTTTAGTATAGCCTGCAGCAGGGCTTGGAGTTAATTGGGAAAATCACAGATCCCTACTTTATGATTAATTCTCTTGAAAAACCTTCAGTGAAGGCACTCAATTGCTACATTTCCCAAATATCTAATGGTTTAAAAAGCAGTCAAACTAACCCTACTTGGAATCACCTTAAATACCAATTTAAAGGCCTTCCAGGCTGCAGTTTGAATATGGCACCTGAATTACAAGAGGGCACTGGACAAGTTTACGGTGGTACCCCACACAGGGGTATCTTCCCTCTGCCTAAAAGAACTGAGGAGGTCAAACTGGTGCAAACATGCCTGAGTAACAGAAGAGGAAAGCAAGGACAGCAGGCTCCATCTTTCCTCCCAACTTTGTGAGACTTCTCACAGTTTCTTCTCAGTGGGGTGCAGCTCAGCCCTGGAACAGAAGGAATGGGTCAGAGAGGAATGCAAGGGGCCACACAACTCGGTCTGACTGCTCCCAAACTCCTTATTGTTTCACTGAGGTCATGGACATTTCTGTGCAGGCCTCAGAGAGTGTGTGAGTCGGTGTAAGGTCATGCTCTTTGCCTGCGTCACTCCCCATTCTTCCTGGGAACAATCAGGAAGAAACTCCTGGTGTTTCTTGGCTCCTGCAGACATTTTTCATGCACAGGGGAGCACCTAGCCCATAGAGAACATTTTTTTGCTCCTGTAATCTTGATGAAAAAAGTAGTTAGTGATGGAAGAAGGAATTCAGAAGATGGCTGAGAAGTGCCTGAGGGAGGAGAACTTTCAAATGTATTCGCAGATGAGAAGTTGTGAACATGCCACCAAAAACGTCAAGAGAAGTATTAACAAGGCAAGGGGAAAGGGCAAGGGAATTTCCCCTCTTTCAGCTCCTTGGGAGTCCTGCTTGCATTTCAGTCTGCCTGTTCACTCCAGTAAACCCTGACAGCTAGAAAGGGCACTGCTCTGAGGGTGGCAGCAGACACCACAGAAGTCATCCATGGGCAGTTAGAACTATAAAATTACTTTTAGCTGGAAAATGAGAAAACACCTCTAGCTGTTGTACACACACAGGAGCTCATGCAAGTGATACCCAATTATGAGAGCACACAGGGCTAACTTTCTGCCTGCTTGGTGCCCAGAGCAAAATTGCATGTGCCTTTGTTCAATCAGATCCTTTACACCACCAGCACGTGAACGACTGAAAAGGGGTTTGCAACACAACTGCCAAAGCCAGCTCTACTGCTGGCACCTACGTTCACTTAACAGGGGTCCACACACCTAGTAGGGAAAGTTAAGAGCTGTTGTTTTAGGCTAGGTAAGCCGAGGTGCGCATGCTCATGCTTGCGCAGGGGCTATGATGAGTTGTTCGGATGTAAAAGCATAAGCAGGAAACCGGAACAGAGCTGAACCAGAGGGCGCTGCAGTGAGGTATGCATCTCCTGTGACTTTCCACAGATCTTACTCTGCCATTCTTTGAACTAGTCATCTGTCCCCAAATGTAGTTCTGGGTCTTGAACTTGGTTTTGCTTTGAAACACTCTATCCTGCTTCTTCTGACTTGTTTTGCAGGATCACCTTGGAAGTGACTGATTTTACCGGTTCATTAAGCACAAGGCCTTTCACCACGCTCAACTTGCCTTCATCTTCTTGTTCACACTTACCTTGAAATTCATGGTTTTGCACCTCACCATCACCCTGAGAATAAGGCAGCAGTAGAAATTAGCAGAAACTCCTATCTGAAGGTTTTTACAGCCACCACTCTGTTACAGCCATCAGGTATCAGAGGATTTGCTCCTATGTGTGGACCCAGGATTAATCTCCAGTTGAACAGAAAGATGAGGCCCCACAGCCTTATCAAATGGGAATTGTGCATCCAATTATCTCCCTTGCTGGGTAAGAAAAATAATAGTATAAAGACAGGGTGGCTATTCTTCAAGACCCGCATTATCCATTGCAATGGAAATCCTCAGCACTCACAGATCAATACCAACACTGCTAACATCAGTAAAGCTGCATTTGTTGAAAGCAGCCAAGACTGGGACCAACATGTACCTAAGTCCTGTTCCTCTGGACAGGTCAGACACAGCGCCCCGTTCAGAAGTCCAGATGCAGCATCTGTCTTCCCACCCTTGCCAGCAGCTCCTCTCCCTGCCCTGCCCACATTGACAACGATGACAAATCCCAGCTTGACAAGCTTCAGTGCTTGCACTGCTAGAGACAGAAAGCAGATTAAGCTGTCAAAGTCCAAGACTTGCACCTAAACAAACCAACACTTTAGATGTTAAGAGTTTCTAAAAATCACGAACACAGAAACCAAGGCCTCTTGGGGGCCCTCCTTGTGTTTCTCTTCCTGAACAGCATCCCTCCAACAAACACACATGAACATGTGACACCGCAGCCTTGAAAAGAGGAGAAAAGGCACAAAACTCCTAGCCAAATACTGCATGTTCTGGCTACACGGCATGGCCTGTAACTTGAGGTCCTCTCTTGCTGTCCCTGCTTACCACTGACTCATCTCAGCCTGCTTCAGCCCATGGGTGGCTGCTCGCAAAGCAGGGATGCACCAAAGTGCCCCGGTCCTCCCTGTTACGTAAAGCTGTCACAGCTACCTGTGAGGCTGATCTGTCGCCCCGTAACCTTTAAATTCTGAATTAGTATCTATTAAGGCAGCTTCCTGGAACAGTGCTCATATTCAAAACTGCTGCCGGGCTCTGTCAAACGGCCGGCAGAAGTCAATAAAATGCAGTTCATCATGGGATTTGCCATAACAATGGGACACAAACAGACTTAGTCTTACGTATAGAAATGATGTCAAACAAATTAGCTTTGCCTGAGTTAGTCAGACACTCTTGCAAAGCACGGCCCTGTCCTTCCATGTCTCAACCCTGGTTATGCTATGTGTCAGATGGAGATACAGAGGCATCTTTAAGTACCAGTCTTGAACATGGAAGACAGAGGAAGGGTTCTTGCATTTCCCACTCTCCCAACAAACAAAAGACCCCAAACAATGATCCAAAAAAAGCAAAGAGCATAACATTTCACGGAGTGACAGTGACGAAGCCCTAACACTCCTGTCACTGCATCATAATGTGGCTCCTTGCCTTGGGAAGCTGAAGGTGATGGCAGACCAATTTGCAAACAGCAGCAGCTACTCCACAGAGTGGGCTTCCAGGAGCAATTAAGGTCTGAGGCAGCAGGTACAGGCACTTAGCTCCAGGCTCACAGACTGGGAAGCTTTCCCACGCTGGCTACCTCAGGCTGGCTCTCCATCAGCCTGTCTCTCATCAGCCAACAGCAATGCCGCCATGCTGCGTTCTGGTCAGTCATGATCGGGAAACACAGATTGACATTTGACTATCGGGTATTCAAAGTACAGCAAACTGTATTTTTGCCTATTAAAGGATAATTTTTGCTTATTAAAAATACTGTTAAAAAGAACCATCACTAGGGAATCTTTACAAGAAAATTTGTTTGCTAACATTCACCAGAAAAATTCAACATGAAGTTTTCATTAAAAATTAGTGTTTAAGTGACTCAATGTTAGACACGGAATCAAAACCTCGCATTTGGATACCTCTGACCTTTTTATGAGTTGGAAATCTGAGCCCAGAGCTACAGCTCAGTTTCACTGAGCTGTATCTACACAATAGGGCAAAAAACCCCCAAACCATCAGATAGAAAACTCCCCCAAAATGGCTATGCAAGACAAACCTTGACTCCCAAGATTGGCTCATCTTGAACTGCTCCAGAGAATGAGCATTTAAAACAGATTTTTACCCTAATTTGTCTGTGAAATTTTGTCTCACAGGTTGTTTTTATGTTTATATTAAAAAAAAAAATTAGAATTTTAGAAAAAAAAATTAGAATTCAATCAACCTAACAATCAGTTTGGACGAGCTATATGACAGCCTCCATGTTCTTTATGATCTTTAAAAATCAGATACATAGAAAACTCCATGACAGAAGTCTTTTGAGTATTACTCTTATTTTTGTGTGTGACTTAGTGCTTACATTTTGACTTCCTTTTCTATGTGAACACATCACTTTGAAGCCCCGGCAAGATGGACAAAAAGATTTAGACTTTGGTGCTACCAATTTCTATTCTTCCACTAACACGATGTCCATCAAATCCAGCAAGCGGCAACTCGGCTCTCTTTCCAGACCTTAGGCCTCTGCTGTTTCTCTTAAATATAAAGGCAAAATGTTGGTTTGCAAACAGGAGCAAAGCAGTCCCCTAGATCCTGGATGGGCAGGCCAAAAGCCCAGGGTCTATGCCAATGCCCGGCTTCATGCCACTTGCTCTTTTCTGTGCCTCTATCTCCTCTTGTATCATTTCATCTGGCCTCCTAGAAAAGATGGATTCACCACTTCTCCCTGCAGTTATCTAACCTCTCATTTAGGAGTCTACCTGCCTACACAGGCAATGGGCTTACATATGGAGTCAAAACTAGTCTGTGCCCCAGCTTCTAACCCCAGCAGCCAGGTGAAAGCGTGCTCTTCCCATCTGAGCAGCCACCAGCAAAAGGGGCCTGGCGTGACAGTGCTCCCAGCAATAGCACAATAAACATTTTCCTCTTCTGCACACATCAGTGGCGTGGGCTGTGCTGTGACACCTCCTTCAGCTTGCTAAGAGCTGCTTCTTACAGAGCCTGCTCTTGCTCCCATTCAATTCAGCGAGAGTAGGAGCAGCCCAAAGTCTAGTCATAATACAAGATTTTATTGCTGTCATGATAATTAATGACTACTTACACTGAGCTTTTAATAAGTACCTGCACTTTTTTTTTGTTTGTTTGTTAACTGGGTCGTAAAGAAGGAGTCCCGAATGATTTCTTGGATTTATGGTACAATAGGGACCTCTACAGGCGTTTCCCTCTTCAGAGCAAGGCTAACAACATGACCTGTATGAGCAGCCACACATCACTACGGATGCCATCAGAGCTCTGCAGCACAGAGAGATCACAGAGCGCAGACACTGCAGACAGCGCTCTCAGTCAGCAGGTCAAGTTGCTCACTGGTACCTTCAGGCCACCGAAGTGACACTCTCAAATGCAAGCAATAACCAGTGCGTTTTTCCCCACTCCTTGTTTTTCATGCTTTTTTTTCCTAGAGGCTGGATCCAGCTACGCCACTGCCATGAAGCTGTTTGGTTCCATGCCAGTAGCTACGGAAATAAGCAGGGCTATTGAAGGCCCTACCTACGATAGGCTGCAGTTGACTGAATACAGCCTTCAGATTATTTATCTGCATCATGGAAATTGTCTTATTTCAAACATATTTTGTCATGATACTTCTGAATAGCTCCAGAAGTTAAAACACAAACAAAAAAAATTGCACTCATGTCATACAAGATATAGAGTTGAAATGAATATTCAAAATGAAATTCTTGCTGTTTGCCATCAAACTTTCATTTTACTAAGACTGACCTCTCTCAATACTGCTTGTGTGTTATTGGTCTACTGGAGAACCATTTCTTAGAACGCAAAGGAGCAGAAGAACGATCTATCAGCTACAGCACTAGCAGCAGGTTTGAAAAGTTTGTTGCCTCTCCTTCATGTGACTTTAATCCCTCCCTGTCTTAGTTCTCCAAAGCACATCATCCCCAAAGCACTGCCTTGCTTCATAGGGATGGTCTGAAGACAAACCCATTAAGGACTGCAAGCTTCAGGGCTCATGCAAGCTATTCTGAACTTATCAAATCAGTTATTTTGCCAAGTTAGCCTTCTCTCTGCAGGATGCTTTCCCAACTACAGTGTATTTCATGGACCAGAAATTAAATAAAACCTTTAATGGGTGTAAAGAATGACAAAGCTATAAAATTTTGCTGAGCCACATAATTTTTTGGGGTTTGTTTTGTTTTGTTTTGTTTGATCTTTTGGGGGTTTTTTTGCATAAAGTCCAGAGTCACTAGCAAGTAACCAGTTTCACAGCTAGTTCTTAGGACACAACCCAGTACTTACACTCAGGTCATATGCTAGTTAGCCTTGTGCTAGCCACATGAGCACAAATCAGTTTTTTACTTTTAATATGCACTAGAAGAAGCTGGGTTGCCCTGTTAAGTGTGAAGGACCAGAAACTCTGCTGTGTTATTACACAAAACATACTCTTGGTTACTGAGAATAAGAGAAAACCTTCTTTGAGGGAAAACTGTCTCCTACCTACTTGCCTGCCACCAGACTTCCAAAACCTTCTTCAGGAGCCTCTGGCACTGTCTGCAGTTGCTGGCTGGCTTTTGGACTAGATGGGCCAGTGGCCTGGCTGCTGCTGTGCCCCTGCAGCTCATATTGCTGAATCAGCCATGTGCAATCATGGGCAGCACTGTTAATCAACAGTGCACCCTAAGGCAGGCAGGACAGGGACTCTGCCTGCTCCAAACATTAGCCATCAGTGCACTTCCTTACACTTCCAAGATTAAAAGCAGTATTTTGAAAGGACAGTCATCTTCTCCACAGGCTTGCATCTCGCCATTTTAAATAGATCTTGCTGGGATCAGGTAAACTGCAGGCCACCCACACACTTCAATAGAACATGGGTGCTGAATTCAGGGGAGGTATTCAAGTCACAGTCAAGCATTAGCAACAACGTACAACTGCACAGTGACTGCAGATGCCAATGAAGCAGGCAGAGGGCTGGGTGGCTTAAGGGCAACTGGGCTTGAGAGATGTGCTGCAGGAAAAGCCAGTGTGGTTCCCCCAGCCAGGACCATCCACAGGGCAAGTGCTCTGTCCTTTGGAAAGGCAGGTCCCAGTCTTTAATGTCTTTCTCTTGGCCCTGCTGAGCTGGTGCCCCAACAAAGCTGATGCAGGATGGCCTAAAAGTCACACAAACACAGGGTCTTCTCTTGAAATGACAGTTTTTGGCATGTGCAGCTAATAGGAAGCAGAAGCTTACGACTCTGTTAATTATGCCATTACAGAAGGAGTCTGAGCCTGATAAATGAGCAAGGAAAGATGATCCTGATCCTTTGATAGGCCAGTCCTGCAGGAAATTCAGCACTGTAAGCAGCAACACACCATACTAGCCCAGTAGCATCTGTCACTTATCAAGGCAGGGCTCAGCACAGCTGACTCCACACAGAAATCTGAGGCGACACAGACTTCCTCAGCCAGGTCAGTGCATCAAACAGCACAGTGATTCATTCATGCAGTGATAGCTCAAACACAGCTTGGGGCTGATGAAATCCCTTAAAACTGCAGTAACAACACTCTTCTCCCACATGGGGTACAGCCTGTAAACACTGCAGACTGATGGAGAAAGCTGTCATCTGTGTTGGTGCCACCAGTCTTCGCTGTCTAAGAAGCTGGTAGCCTGCTCCAAGGTTGTGCTTCAGCACAAAGGGCGTACAGAACCCAGGTGGTGAGGAACCCATTTCTGGAAACCTCAATGCCATTTGGAAAAGGAAAACTAAATTAAAGCAAAGACCTCCTTTTCCTTTCTTCTTCCCATCTTTGTCTTTCCATTTTATTCTCTTTCTGTCCTTACACAAAGTCTCATTTTGCATGCACCGACTCATCTGGTGTTTCACTCTTGAGCTTTTCTTCCACTAGCAGAAAAATCTCAGCAAGCTTTCACTGGCAGCCCTTCCAAATCTACCTTGGACCAGAAAGCAAATTAGAAAAAAAATTTCACGATTTAGTCTCCTGATAAATTGTAGCCTTGAAATAAACCTGCTTTTCTCATTATGTCTAACCTACATTAAAAAAAAAAAAAGGAAGTCAATGTGCATTTCTATAGGTATAGAGTGTTTCACTGCAATGAATAAATACTTCTGAGGAAGCACTTGCATACCCTGCAAGGCACCTGCTTTGCCACTGGTATGTAAAAGGTGTCAAAAAAGTCAGTAAGAGGACATGCAAATGGTTAAAACCAAACAAAACCCATCTCCCTCCAACAACTTTCTTTGGACAAGTGAAAGTTCAGTTGTTCAAACTCCTGCCCTTAGAACTCCTTTAACAACTGCATGTACACCCTGCGCAAGTTGTGCTGCTGTGCGTGTCTGCTCCAAGACACAGCCTCTGTGATGCAGAAGGGCTGGTCCTCTAGAAGTGAATGCAACACTCCCCATGTGCATGCAGGAAGAGACTTCTCGCTGCAGAGAAGGAAATTCACTCACATGACAAAAACTTTGAGGCTTTTCATCCTTTGGCCTATCTAGCTCTAAAATTTTCTCTGAGATCAACGAGAAAGATCTCTCACCTGTGTTTCCCTGACAACATGCATGTTTCTAATAGGTATTTCTGTTCAGTCTGTCCAGTGTGGGGTAGGGGTGAAGGGTGTTTTTTGTGTGGTAGTGTGCAGATTCGCAAAATGTAATTCACATCTAATTGCACTCTCAGTATATACATGCAACAGAAAATATTAGGGCAGCTACTGAAAGCTGACTTGAATATTGTGAAGGGCAGAAGTTGTCTCTCAGTGGACACTAAGAAAAGGTCAGAATAATGGAAAGGAGCAAACAATACAGAAATCTGAAGATTTAACTTGAGATAAAGAAAACAAAAAGGCTGAAAGTTGGAAAATCAGCTCAGTGCCTCTTACAAAATGCTCATGTCAATGCATAGGGGAAAGGACTGGTGTCCATCTCCATCCAGCTCCTCACCAATCCTTTCTCTGCATGCATGTGTCGCTTGCTTCAGGCTGTTGCACAGGGACTCCAACCAGTGTGTGACATGTTTCAATCATTGGCATCAGAGAGCCAAGCTGACTCAGCTACTGACCAGGATGCCCCGTGTGAGATTCAGACCACTTGAGTGCCAAATGTATATTTATCCTGTCAAAGCCCAGTCTTTCATACACATTTCAACATTATCATTGTAGTCTCACAAATACACAGGGTTTTTTCAACAAATGACATGCATCCTATTGTGAAAATTAACTCACATAACAAAGAAATTGAGCATTTCAGCAGGGTACCTAAATTTAGGAGTCTGTATCATCCCATAAAATCGCAAAGTACCTAACTGCCTTTTTCTTGTAGATGACTAAGCATAGCAGATGCGTCTACAACATGCAGCAGCTGAAATGAAAACCTCTTAGAGCCATCTCCAGTCTTATCACACTGGCAAACATTCCAACTGTCAGTGAGAAGTCACAGTTAGTGCCATGGTCTCCAGAACCAATTTTCTTCTCTCTTCCTTGAACAAAATCTTCTTACCTTTGCAATTCTTCGTAGACAAGATGAAGAAAAACAAGCATCTGATATATAAATCTGTTTGTCCAGGGTGGAACAAAATCCCTAAATTCATTTCTTTCCTATCTGAGTGGTCACATTGTGCACATAATGTGAGAATGGAATAAAGAAAGTCTGTTTCCTGGGCAAAGCTATACTGAAGTTTCATAATAAAATTTCAGTTTCTCCAGCAACTGAAGTCTTGTGCTGAAATCACGGTGTAGCAAAGTAATGTACTGCCTGAAGTTCTGTGAATCTGACGAGCTGCTATATGATGTTAGGGAAGAGTAGAGTTCTTGGTCATGAGCACACTCAATAATCCATTTTGAGAAAGATGTCCAATTCCTTTGCTTCTGAAAACAGTAACAACTTGCCATACCCAGAGGTGTCATGATCTAATTTTCCAGGAATTGCTTACTCTCTATTCCTAAGCTTAAGTAAGCTTTTGAGAACCATCCATTTTTCTCAGTCCAAAGCATTTTATGATTTTGTCCTTTAGGGCAACAGAAGCCTATACTTTGCTTAGCACACTGAAGATAACTGCTGTGTTGGAAGAGGGCTGTTTATCCACACACATAGGCAGCAGACACTGAAATCAGAACCCAAATGGTTTCTTGTCAGCACATGATGTTCAGAACACAACTCCATTGTAAGACAGGTTGTGCTTTTCCTCCAGCGGAGGAAAAAGAAGGGAAGGGACAAAAAAAAAAAAAAAAAAAAAAAAAAAAAGACAGAAAAGACCAGAGCAGAACACTGTACTAGGGCATGAAATGACTGAAAACAGCTAAAACCAACCAGTCCTCCCCTCAGCAAATACCAACCACAGGAGAGCATTGAGAGGGCTGCAAGTATCCTTAGCTGTTCGGACCTGCTCATCTAGCAACCTTTACTAAAAAGGAGGAAGTCTTTCTTCAAAAGTGAATGGAGCCCATCAGTTCTGCAGAAGTTCCTTATATGTACTCGCTCTGTCATTCCCTTTATTTCATCTCATCAGCGAGGCTGGGGTACCTGCCAGATGGCGCGGGGTGGCCTTCCCAGCAGAACTTCCTCTCGTTTGCAGGCAAATTGGTAAGTGTCCCAATGCCCCATCTTCACAACGCCGTCTCGCCCATGCAGACTTTGTAGGGTGATTTCAATTTCCTGCATCTAAAATGGACAACATCACATGATCTTAATCAGACAAATCTAAAACCACAGCAGAACCTAAATCTAATCGTCTAACTCATTTAAGCAGTCCCAATGAAACCCATGTTTCAGACAATCACACCATTTGACCCGACTGGCAGATTGGAAAGCAGAGGCATACAGTGTCAACTTCTTTTAGACCACACCGCAGATCAGTAGCAGGCAAGAACACACTCCCAGTGCCCTCAAAACTCTGCATACTGTTTCTTCCTGCCCACTGTAATTCAGATTAATGTAATCAGAAGGTTGTGTATCTCCCATACCTCTTTCTTACGTAGCAGTAGATGATAGCAAGTATCCCACTTGTCAGTATTCCTACACCAATTCCCACAGCAATGTAGCGTTCGTAAGAATTATGTGCATATGAATTTAGTGTTAAATGTTCACACCTCTCTCCATTATAACCTGCCAGGCACCTACAAAATAAATATACACCAAGCAAAAATTACTCAGAACTTCTTATGCTTTGTATTTCAGAAACACATGTTAGTTTTCATCAGTTTTAAACAATTTAGAACAAGTCTAAATGAGGATGGGCTGGATCTGGTGCTCAGTCAGAACCTCTTCACCAAGACTACCAGTTGCCCCAGTCTATCTAGTTTAAAGCGAGCTCAAGTACTGCAGTCATAGCAGCAAATGCAGTCTAAACATATCCTCATCATGGAGGGTGTGGACAAAGAGCACTGTGCTCTGCTGATCCTTAGCTACTATAATGTCTCCAAAGGCCAAAGCTGCCCAGCAAGGACCCTAGAAAATTTTAAGGACACTGTAGTCCCGATTGATGTGTAAGCAGTTACAGAATAAGGGAGTTGCAGCTGACATCTTGGAAGATCTTGCCCCCTTCATCGTGCTCACTGTGAAAATCTACTTATTCCTCCACTATTTACTCCAGCATCAGTTCTGATTTGAGATGCCATAGTGGTAGTGACCTACAAAGCTGTGACTTTTCCCTTTCCCTTCCTTAATATTACACTAGCACAGCACTACTGTCTCGTTAACAGTCCTGAGCCACCATAGCACTCAAGCCTGTGCCAAACTAAGCCTGCAAATACTTGACTGGCACTTGAAAGCTATGCTCTGCTGAAAATTAGTCACATTACATTAGTAACATGTAGCAGACAAAGAAACAATGCTACTGTTGTTATTTTCTAAGAAGGATACTTAGAAGCATTATTCTTTACTTGCATATGGGTTTCCTCAATTCGCTGTGGAAAGCACAGAGCCCATTGATACAATAGCTGTGGTGTTCTTCAAGACAGGTCTGCATGAGTTTCAAGAGCTTTGGCTGCTCTGTGTATTCTACTGTGAAAGAGAAAAAAGTCACGTTATATTTGGGAAAAAATATCATTTGAATATATTTTCACAACTCAAGTTGAACAGACACTGCCAGCAGAAGACATTTAATAAATGCATTTAGTGTGGTATGTCTCATGAGCAGATTCAAGCACCGCTAAGCAGAACAAGCTTCTGGGACATTCCAGCATAGCTTTAGAGAAAGAACAAACTGTAAATATATTACTTGCTCTTGAAAAGCATCTATAAAAATGATTATGGGAGATTCATCCATGATAACATCAGCACTATCCAACCTGAAATTCAATCAGAAAAACTATCCCAGGAGTATCAGGGGTTTAGGACACAATGAGAGCACTGAATTATTCTCAGTATGCTTTCCAGTCTGAATTAAAATTACTGGTTAATTCCTTATTTCTTTTCCCCACCACAAGAGAAACTATAGCACTCCTGCCTGCCAGCTCTGCAGTTATGAGTGGCGAACGGTGGGATTGCTCCCTCCCTCCCTCTATTCTCCATGGTCTAATGTTAGCAGAGTGTTCAATTATGCTTGTAAGCACCCAAGACTGCCTGGATGGTCTTGCCATGCAAAATCACTGTCCACAACTATGAAGTTTCTGAACTTGCGCAAAATTATATGCATGCAGGTCAGTAAGCATGCTTCTGCTTTGAAAGCACAGAACATAACTACCTTATTCCCAAGGATGGTGGCTCAAATGGGAATAATGTAGGAGTCAAAACTCTTCTTGGGGATCTTGCATCAATGTTACATAACAATAGGAGAGTGCCCGAGCCCAGGAGCCAGGCACCCTGCTGTGTAGAAGGAGTGCAAAGGCCAGCATGAATCTGTAACATGGGAGCAGGGGTGCGGCAAGTGAAGAGAAAGCTCAAAAGCTTCACCATCAAAGCAAGTATCTGTTTGAACTGGTCTCTCTACCCACTTACAGGAATCGCCGGTGGGGTGGGGTGTCCAAGCAATGTCTTGCTATTTCAGGGCACTGTTTTAGTGATGGCTGAAGGTGATTTCCTAACTGAGTGTATGTCAACACCAGCTTTCAGTTATGACCACAAGAAAAATAACATCATGCAGGAAGGTGACAAGGTCTGCTCAGAGTGACTAAACAATGGTACAGCAAGCAGAAACCTTCCTTTCTGACTAAGTGCTGAATCAAGGTTTGGAGACATTATACTGATGGAACCAGGCCTCTAGCTGTCCTGCGGGGAACTTGAGATCCCACAACACATTTTTCAGGAGTAACAGCACCAGCCCCCTAAATTCCCAATCAAATTCCAGCTTGAGTCATTTAATGGCAGAAATTCCCCATGTGCTCAACTAAGCAATTTTTTTCTTTGTCCTTTATGCAGCTTCATCACAGAGATGACAAGTGATGGTAAACAGTTGCTCTACTCTATGCCTGCATGTTAGAGCAATTCACAACTTCAGTTGTGAATCATGTGGTTTGGACACCTAAGAGCTATGATGCTATCGCTGTTATTCAGATCAAACAACACTACTTTGAAAATAGTGTCCTCTAAAACCTGACAGAGCAATCAGACTTCCAGCTTATCAGGAGACCTATAGAGAACAAGTAACAATTCAAGTCTGCTTGAAAAAGAACATGTTGGTTTACTACACTTTCTCAGGAAAGGTTATAGACGTGGAAAAAACATGTCTTGCTTTCAAATGAACCTCTTTGGGCTGAGAAAAGGACATCTTCTCCACTCTTGTACAGAAAAAAAAAAAAATCACAAGTTGTTCTTCACACTATGGCAGACTTAAAGCCAGAAACACAATGCTAGAAACTACAAACCAAATCCACACCTTTGGCCTAGCACTCAAGTGACAATACATATGGACTGGAGGATACGCCGAGACCGAGGCCCTATCCCTATCGCAAACTACGATGCAGCAGGGGAGTACCTGAAGCGGCTCGCAGACCAGACTTGCATGCAGCATCACCTTGCAGTGAGCTCTATGCAACCAGAGCTAGGTTGTCCCCATACACTGAAACCAGAGTGGTATCTCTGCTATAGAAAGCCCTATGTAGGGCAGACACACCCATAGCCTTGAACCACACACTCTGCAGGGGAAGAAGTTGGCACTGGCTACACACGAGCTCTAGCATCAAGCTCTGGCTCTTTTCTGGCTGGCTCTGGGAACGCTGCCGACAAGCTCCGGGGACAGGCTTGTTGGCTGAGAGCACAGTCAGCACAGGACCAGGCCTTTGAGGGACGGATTTAAGGAAGAGAAGAACTTAAGAATGACAGATTTCAGGAAGACAAGACAGATTTTATGACATGAGATGGATGATATAATTTTCTGCACAGGAGTACTGTATGATGCTCACTGCTGGGGAAAGCACAACAGAAAACAAAGCACGTGGTAAACACAGCTGCAGGGCTCAGCATGCCAAGGAGATGCAGGATGCAGGAGACCTGCAAAAGCCCATTTTTACTTAAGTCTAATGTACCTGCAGACCAACTACCAAAACTCTGCAGGGAAGAGTTTAAGAAAGCAGGCAATGGACATGCTTCCCCTGTGCCTCTCCTCAAACACTTCAGCACAAACTGTTTTGAATCACCACTTCAGCACAAAGGAGGCTGAACAATTCACTACAAAACTGCTTGACATAACCACTCAACAGGACCCTTTAATGTGTGTTCCTGCCACCTGAAGAATTACTCTTCTACCGGGCCCTGAGAAGATGTCTACTGCACAGGTTTAATATTTCACTTATTTCTTCATGTATCTCTGCCATATGGGTGGAAAAAAAAAACCAACAGAAGGTACAAATCTACACTCCGGAGGCATGAAATCCCCAGCCACCTCTACTCAAAATTCCACCAGATGGATTCACGCAGCCAGACCATCCCTCCTCATCTACCCCACCACTGCCGAGAGGTGGCAGCCTTCCATCCACCAATGTCTGGAAGAAACCTCGCTTTGTAGGGGAAGAGGTTTTGCGTACCCAAGAGTGCTGTGAAAGTTAGTACTGACATTAGAAACAAAGGTCAGCCTAGAGCAGAAGCCTGCTAGAAAGCGTTGGAGACAAACATCTTGCTGCGCAGGTGACAAATGAACAATACATTCCTCCCTTGTTGTCAGGAGCAAGAGCTTTGTCCATTGTGGGTTGCAAGATCAGATCTTAAATGTACACACAAAAATTTTAAGTGCTAATTATTCTGACACTGCAGAAGTACAAATTAGCTCTGAAAGAATGATGAGTCTTGAAAACAAAAAGAACGACTTTCTAACCCATCCCAGAGCATTACGCTAATTCATATCATATTATCCACCTAGATACTAAATAAGCTGTTGAATAAACACATCCATGTGCCCTTTCATGTCACGTGAGGAAATAAAAGCATGCTGTGTAAGCACTTGACAGTTGCCTGCAACTGAGTCATTCAAACAGATACACTTGGCAAGATCTGACATGAAATCAAAACTACAGGTACTTGGAAGCCTGGGCATGCCAAAACTGACAGACTGGCAACAAAAAGAGTCAGCCACTGAGACCACGACAGCTCAGCCTTCAAGTATGGTGCATCAGGGAGGAACAGGAGAGTCAGAAAGGGGAGGGAGGGAAGGGGTCAGCCCCAGGTTCAGGGCCTCCCTTACAGGCTGCATGGAAGAAGCAGTTCACGGCAATGAGGTGATCTCATTTTTATCCCAGTAAAACCAAGCCTTTCCCTACTCCTAGCTGCTCCCAGCCAGGCACCCTCTCTACTACCTTCTTCCTGCCTGGCTGAGCACTGAGCCTAACGTTTCCCAGCCCCAGCACCGGTGACAAGTAAAGCCTATGTAACATAAAATAAGGAAATAGGACGTGATCTTGTAAATAGAAGACAAATGGATTGAGCACAAATTAATGGGTTTCCACAAACCACACCTCAGTCCTCAGAGGAATTGCAATCTCACAAGAAACTGCCAGTTCCTCCAGTGATACTTAAGCAGGAATTAATTTTCTTAGGATCCAGTATTACTATACCTTGGTTATAAACCTTACTATAAACTTAACTTACGCAGGAATGGGAGCTACAAGAAAACATCAGAGAGATACAGCCAGTTTCTTTGATGACTCTTTAAGCATTTCTTTTCAATCTTCTTTCTGGAAACACTGTTTCTAACTTTTCAGTGGCTTTGTAAAAGGTCCACCAAAATATACTTTTAACTACCTGTGTAAACATGTGTTTGTATGTTTGTGAATTTGCTTTTGCCTTTGAGGGGAACACACTCTGAACTAAAACCACTTGTATGTAGTTGACTTGCACAGCCACAGCTAGCATAAGGGTACATGGGATAACTACAGACATGGCTGTGTCCCTGTAAATAAGCCTCTTATTTGTTAAAACATGACCCATAACTCCTGCTTTCTACAAAGAATACAAAAAGGGTACTTAACAAGTCACAACATCTTTCTACTTCATTATACTCCTGTTTGTTGTACGCAACTCTGGAAGAATCATGTACCACACCAGACCACAGTGCTGTGCTGATAAATCAAAAGTCAAAAATCAACATCTTCTTGACTTCACATACATGTGTGTGTGTATATATATCATATATACTTTACATATATATATGAAACCCACATATATATGTATGGATGAATGTATATATATCTGTAACACTGTACCACTGTACCACTTTGACAAATGAGACAAAAAAAGAACAATTTGACTTGTTATGAGAAAAATAAAAAGCTTATGGATCTACTAAAAAAAGCTTTTAAGACATCTTGTGATGACTTACAATTAACAGAAGATGATTTGTAGGCATGTTTATGTTCTTTTTAAAGTACAAAGACATTAATAAGTATCACAGTTAAAATCCTTTCCTCCTTTACTGACCTGCCAAAACCTCAGTTCCAGATCGCACAGTTCTCCACAAGTAATGACATCACTAGCACCTGAAGTAACATCAAAATGCAGCTTGCAGGATAAACACCGCGCTCTGGTCTCATGTTGGCAGGGAAATAGCTTGAGTTCACATTTCAGTCAGAAAAGAAAAAGAAAGAAAAGAGAGAGCTAGCACTCTGAGAAGGGTTGTGGAAGCTGTGATAGCCGAGAGCAAAACTGCAACAAAGAAAGAAACTACTGAGTAACAGTAATGAGAGGCATCACTTGAAGTTATGCTTGCTGCATTCCCACTTGTGTGCATAAAGATTCACACTGAAGACACCTAGAAACCAAGCACTAGTTAAAAGTAACAGAAATTGCCATCAGATCATCTATCCCAATCAGCCTTAAAATATCTTCCTAAAATTATAACTGAATTTGGATAAGTGATCCTCTAGCTGATCAATGCTGAGCCTACTCCAGCTAAGTGGCAGCTATCACTTCAGAGAGGTTCATGAAGAAAGCAGCTCATCTCACAAATAAGACACACACAAAATTCACCAGTGTCCAAGTAACAGGAGCATTATAGCAGCTATCATCATAATAGATTTTGCTGGGGTTTTTTTGTTGTTGATGTTTCTTTGGGGGTTTGGGTTGTTTGGTTGTTTTTTGTTGGTTTTTGTTTTGGTTTGGTTTTAAGTGACAGATGAATAGAGAGAAACAGAACAAAAAAGAAATACCTTCAGTGTGGTTTTTTGTCCAATTATTCCATAAGTCTGTGCTGAGGGATGAAACAGTAATAGCTGACTCTTCACTCAGTGCCCCCATTGCTGTGTAATGCAAATAGATGCTTACTGTAACAGAAAAACTCAGTATATCTATTCAAGGTTCATTTCATCCAGAAAACACGTAGCCACTTAACACAATTCTGATACAATGCAGCAGTATAATAACAATTGATTTAAAACATTCTTGCCTCAAACTTCCTTTTGCCACAGCATAATTATGACTGGGGGAAAACAAACTATTGTTTGCAAATTTCCAAAATACATATCCATTCTGCTCTCGTTCTGTCCTCCATTCTACTATCTTACACAGTTTATGACACAGATACCTGTAATATACTACAATGTTACACATATTTACCAGTCTAAGTAGCTTCTTTTCAAAGAGTCTAAATTATACACTATCAGTTAAAATTTCATACAGGTTTAAAATTGCTAAAGTAATTCTGCTTTGCAATGTCTTTGCACGCTTCCCACCCCTACTGCTTATTTCAGAAAGAGCAAACTATTGTTCAACAAAGCTTTGTATCTTACAACATTGAAAAGCCTCCTCCAAACCTACCTTTCAGCAAAATATAGATTAGCATTCCAAATGCCATGGCAAGCAGCTGCTTTAACACCTTCTCAACTCTTCTTTCCAGATGGCTGGCTTGCTCTGCTTATCTGTGCTCCTGTGTTTTCTCTTGCACTTATATGCCATGAAGCGTCATCTGCTGTTCTCACCAATCAAAAAAAGGTGCATCTGGCAACAACCTCAACCCCCAGGGCAACCACACATTTATTTAGGAAACTGCTATTATCTGGCAATGGGATCAGGTTTTCTTTTGAAACCCTGGTTTCCTATTACCTGTGGGCATAATTGTGCATGCAAAGATACAGTTTTAAAGAGAGACCTGGTATCTGCCAGAGCAGATACACGAAATACAGCCAAGGTGAGAAAAATGAAAAATGACATATTGTGAAAAATGTGATCTTTCTTTCCCTTAGCAATGTAGGTCTTGTGTTAATTCCAGGAGGACTGTTAGGCATTCAGGATGCTACTCTGGAGTTCAGGGTCCAGTGACCAGCCCCTGCTTTGCCCATGTTCCTTCTTTGGTCCTTCCCTGCCATCCAGAAGAGAAACTGCGAGAACAGCTAGTGCCAAGATTAGGAAGTGATCAGACACAAAGATAATGGATGATGTTCTCCATCAGTGACTGCCAGCAAGAGGCCTTTGATCACAGGCTCTGGTGAGCCGAGGGGCATGCTAATCACTTTGTTCAGCCTTCCCACGTGCACAACACTGAAGCAAGGCAGGCCACCAGCCCCGCAAAACCCTGAGACTGCTGGCTGCAGCTCTGCGTGGTTGTGCGGGCAACAAGTCGAAAGCTGGCAAAGCACAGGCTCTGAGAAAACACCGAAAGAGCAGGAAAGCTGTTGCCTCCTGTATTAGGTGATCCCCTCACTACTCCTGCCACTATACTGCCATAAAAGCTCATCTCTATCTTTTCAAGAAAATAGGTATGCATAATGAGAACAATCATACTTTTTACATAAAGTGTTTGTAGGTCTCCAAGACATACCTGTCATACACATTTCTTATACTAAACCAGTCTCTAGAGCCCCAAATGCAGTCCAACGTCCTTGGTCACAGGCAGCTTGGAACAAGTAGGACTGGTCTCTCTGAAGGGTACTTATGTAGCCAAACATACTGGAGCAGATCATCGGAAAGGCCCAGTTCCATAACGTACACACACATCAACAATCCGACTCTCATCAAAGGAGAGTTACACACTTCACCCCAACAACAACTTTCGCTTTCTCAACTGTGACCTCCAAGCAACAAAAACATTTCACAATTTTTATATTTTAAAACCAAAACCCTTGTGATAAACGCTCTAATAACTCCAGTCAGCTCAAGTTCTCCCCCTATGCTGCACTCTCCTCAGTGATCGGTAGGATTAAATCTAACCACTTCACATGTAAGGGGAAAAACACAAGCTAGTTATACACATTTTAATTACGCGTTCTCCTGCTCATGGACTGCATTCCAGGAGGCTTTTCCCTTCCTTTGCTATCCTGAATTGCTGCATGCCTGCACGCTGATCGAGTGCAGTTTGCGCACTCCCCAGATCGACAGGAGTGTTTATGCCTACCTGGATAACCTCTGCAATCAGTCCCGAGCAGGGCTAAGTCTCATGAGCCTTGCTTTCTACACCCATCTACACAATGGGAGCTTAATCCAGCTTGAATCGGAGAGGTGGCTTTGTCATTAGGCAATACAGCTGGGTGTGGTAGGCCTGTGAGAAGGCTTTGGTGGATAAGGCCGTGACTCTGTCTGCCACAGGGCATTTGTGCTTGGACCAGACTTGACCAGGTCTGGCACACGAGCATGCTTTTTGGGGTGGTTAATAGGCCCTTCCCTCTGGATGCTCCTTCTGGATGTTCTCCCAGTGGAGAATACTCTCACAGATGCGTCTGGCAGCTCTGAAAATAGTATGCTGTTGAGCGAAACCTCAGTCTCACTTGCTTTTGTGTAACCCATCTAACCCATCTACCATAGGTGGAAAGAGAAAAAGCTTCAGATGCACGATAAACTGTTTGTAGGACATAAGAGGCAGACTCACTCAAGCGACGTAGGCAAAATGCCATAAATTGTTATTCTGCCAAAAAAAAAAAAGCAGAGATCATTATAGTTAAATCAAAGAAAACAGACATGAATCTAGAACAGCAATGCAAGCAGATGAAGAAAATTAATGACTGAACATGTGAAAGTCATCCATTGGCTCCACTCTTGACACACTGATAAAAAAAGAAAAAACACAACCACCCCCCAAAACTGTATTAACATTTTTCACCAAGACCAACATAACAGTGAACAAGTTTTATTCCATCTTAGTCAATGATGGGTTGATCAGTCTAAGTATTTTCTCCATAGGCACCTTGATCCTCCTAACATTTATACTACCACTTAAACAGATAATTAAGTGTCTGCACTATTCGTACTATGTATTTAGTAATGATTCTATCAACCTCTTTTTTGAACACTGCATTGAACAAAATTCTCAGCAAGTCCATCACAAGAACAATCAGCACAGAAATTATGCTCCATCTTGTTTCTTTTATTACAGTAAGCACATTTTTTTTGTTTAATGGCAGTAGTATTTAGCCACAACTCTTTTTTTAATTCCCCTTTCAAGTTATCTATATTCTACTTGCAAACACCTAAGGCTCTTGATGCAAATAAATCAAAGTTATCCCAACTGAGATAAAAACATGAAGATAAAATTCCCAACTGGCTCCCACTGACTTCAGTGGAAATTGGGGTAGACTCTTCATCTCAATAGTGCACACACTCAGTTCAACTGGTATCTCAGCAGTAACTCCACTCCAACTTTTACATTGCATGAGACTGTTCTAGATCTATCTTGGAATTAAAATTTTTGGGAACAGAAACACACTGATCTTATTATCCCATATAGTCCTCTCTAAGCAGCAAAACATTGTAGCCAAGGATTCACAGGGCTGAGCCTTACATCATGGACTAAAGAAAACCCCTTCATGCAGTTTCAGAAAAATAAAGAGAATAATTAAATGGCTTAAAATTCCAACAGAAATATTTCATCAGGGATAAACTTCTCCTTTTCTCATCCTCTTCTTCCCTGCCCCCCTTATACATAATGTACATACATAGCAGTTTTAACTACATTCTACCTAATTAAAGTCTGATCCAGCCCAGTCATCCATTCAGGGTTTTTTTTTGTGGGATGAGGGCATTGTGCACCAAAACACTTTGTCAAACAAATCCAGACATGGAAAGAAAATAATTCTGGCCTCAATTCTAGCTACTTATTCATGCATACCTCTTGCATATGCTTAAGGTCAGAATTTCACCAGCATTCAAGTTTACTTGATTATTTTAAAACATGTACTGAACATTTGCATTCATGTCAACATTACTGCCTGGCAGCTGAAACGAAAATTTCAGTCTTTCACTCCTTTCAGATTCAAGATTTCTGCTGCTATCTCCAAGTGTTTAAAAAAAATAATAATTTCAAGACTTCAAACTACACCCAGAGTGCTCCATAACCTTAGAACTCAAACCATATTTTTAAAAAGATATCTAGCATGTTGAAACTTAAGTTTTCATATCGTTTGATCAAAATTGCAGGTCCCAAGTGCTTAGAAGGTCTTGGTAATTGCACATCATCCCGAGATACACAGGTATATTTGTAATTCATGCTTCATTCTTCATTTTCACACACATAACATTGTTGGTGGTCAATTATCTGCATAGGCTGCAATCTCCAATTCATTTTTGCTCACAGTAAGTCAGTAGGAGGTAACACAAAGTATTTAAACATTTTGTAAACTATTGGGTTCAGCGTATTTTACATGAAAAAATAAATACAATGTAGAAATAAATATCTTTGTAGTAAAAAATAAATGTTTTGTGTATCAATAAATAGAACAACTTGGATTCTTCTTCCAAGGTAGACCACTTGCTCTAGTAAATGAGCTTTTTAGCAACTATAAGTGTGTTCTTCAGAAGCATTGCAACAGTCATAGGTCCTACCCCTCCTGGCACTGGAGTGATAAAGCCAGCCTTCTTCTTCACTTCTAAGAGAAAAGAGAAAAAGGTATTGACTAAGAATATTTCCAAACAGTTTGGTTTTTTTTTTTCCTTCAATTGCCCTCATATGCCTAACTGGCAATGAGCATAAAGGACTGCGACTTGGCAAGTACTGCAGAATATGAGAGAAGTTAAGGCAGAAGTCTTATTACAGCCATGATAGTGGCAGAATACAGTCAGGACCAGGGCTGAAAGGTAGTTTTCTTCAGCTGAATATTATTACCCAGGGGCTAGTTCTGGGGCATGGTTTCAGAACCTGTTCGAGTTGATCCACCTGCAGCAGGCTGTCCTTTCTTCATGGGAGCAACACACATACATGCAGCCTGTGATTAGACAGATGGAAAGTTAATCCCGCAAAACTTTTTGGTAAGTGGCAGTTTTTGACTGTTTGACCTGGCTGACCAGCTGGCCCAGGAATGTCTGGGTGACATGAGGGCAAGATGATGCCAGGAGGGCAGCATGGACTCGCATCACCCCCATCTGTCAAGGGTGATACTGCACCTTCAGTATCCAGGAGAGCTATGGAAGGTGGGGTTCTCATTTTGTAGGTAAAGAGATGATCCCCCAAACAGCGTGTGTTCCTGAGGAGCAGCATGCAGAGCAGGACTCTGCTGTAACTATCAAAATTGACAGCAGAACACTAGCAGCAGTTAAAGTTGCCTATTCAGCCTCTTTCCCCCACTCTGGCTTGCACGTTCTAACAATGACATTCTACGATCACAAAAGGGAACTTAAAACCACAGAGAAGGATAAAGTACAGTTCCCTGGTTGATACGTTTTTCCTCTTCACAATATTGGCAAAGAATAAAATCAAGAGTTTTCTTCAAGGAAAAATCAATTCTAGTGGCAAAATTCCCATTGCAACTTCAGCCATAAACACTCAGCTCCTCCAGAGAAGACTTTTTTTAACCAGTGTTACCAGGGTGCTTATACTGAACTAGAATCCAGAGGCACAGATCTTCCCAAAGTCTCCAACAGAAGGGAAACTGTTACAGCTGAATTAACTCCAACCATGAACCACATCAGACTATCCAAAGTTAGTATACACCTTGAATGCTTATGTTGAGGTAAATACATATGGATTACTTCTTTTTTTCAGCATTTAACACATGTCAAGTTAATCTCTTTGTACAAGGAATTAATATAACCTAGCAATAAATCCTGAATTAATATTCTTATCTACTGTCCAAAACACAATCAACTGGAGTTGCAGGTTACCTGCAAAGGAATTATATGCAACTGACTGGGAATTCATTGCATGACAAACTGTAATGAGCAGTTATTTGCTAATAATGGTTAGTCTAAACAGCATATTACTAACCTGATTACTACAGAGTTTTTTTTCTTAAGTGCCACTGTGAGAGGTTTTTTGTTTGTTAGTTTGGGGTTTTTTTGCTTGCTTAGAAATAACTTCTTGGAAACTCACACCCCAGTTTTAAAAGCATTGTTTTTAAAAAGGCACACACAGATACACAGGAGAAAACTGAGCAAGCAGAACCCTGACACATGCACATACATTCCCACTGAAGTCACTACAGGGCAGAATCTGTATCTCACTAATAGAATAGATCAATGGATGGAAAACTAGGCACCATGACTTTGGAACCAAGATAACTTGCTTCTGCTTTAAGTGCATTCATCTTGAATGTATGTGGTGCTTTACTGTTGAGAATAACAAAGTCTCACAAAAAGAAAAGTTACAAGAGAATTTGGGAAGCTGGATATTGGGGTTTTTTTGACAGAATATGTATTAGATTTTAAGTGGGGGTGGTGACTGAAACAAAAAAACCCCACTGTCTGAAATCCTCACCGCAGGGACCCACTCAGAGCATTCACAGAATTTAATGGTGAATATCTCACTGAACTGAAGAACAGAAGATTAAGCCTCATTAAGGACAGATGGTAATTACAACTGGGAGGGTTTTAATTACTCAGTTGACTGGTACCACCAGATATACTGTTAAAATATTGGGATAGGTAAACAAATTGCAATGTGGTTTTTTCACATGTAAATTGTAACAAATGAATTAAGATCTCATACGACAGTTATTCTTAATATTCTCAAACACAAATAATTTGTCTTTTTAATAATGATACTATTTTGAACTACCTACCATTTGAGATGGTGTTTACAGTTAATACAGTTGTTACGAATTCCCAGATTAATGTCATAATTATTGAAATGTACCCACATCTGAAGTAAACACAGTAATTAACACAGAAAATATTTTAGGCATTTTCAATTGAAGTAAGTTTGTTTCCATGGCAATGTTACATCCCTTTTTTTGTGGTATTATTCAAACTACTCCTATCTTACTTACAAAGAGGTACAATCCACAACCGGACCATGCCTTACCTACAGAAAGCCTTCTAATGAATATCATGTACAACATTCATTGCCTCTAGTGTTAGTAACTCAGCAGTTAACACAGCAGTAAACACACAGTACACTGTTTTCACAAGTTGTTGGGGAATTTCTCTACCCATACTCTATCATTATGGAAATCCCTGTAGGTCAGTGTGGCAGAAGACATATTTTGTATCAGTTAGCATAAAACCACCTGGATAGCTTATTCACAAAAGCTGATCCAGATTTTTAAATGCACAACAGGTGTCTATGTTGGGGAAACTACCATCTGATAAATTTCCATCTGTAAGAGTAAATACAGATATGGTGAATGCAATTTTCCAAGATGAATGCCAGCGACCAAAGGGGGAAAAATAACTTGGCCCTCAACAATGTAAATAGGTTTTCCTTTCCTTGTGAAGTGCAGTAGGCTAAAGCACAGTTCCAAGACAGCACTTCAGTGTGACTGACCTCAACTTGGGAAGTAAGGTGCTGCACTGTCGGTTCCTTCAAAAGGTCTTGTTTCTGCTTCTCAGCAATAGCATAACTTTGTCCCTACCTTTAACTCTGCTTTCTCAACATGCATGCTGTTCTCCCAGGCATTTCTCTGCCAATCTGGAAAATGTTGGTATGCAAATTAGGTGCCTATGGGGGAGGAGCTGCTATTTTGCAGCTTCTGTAGAACCTTAAAATCTTCCTTTGATTCTTCAGAAGAAATGAAATGTAGATTGTTTCCTTGAAAAACAGGATCCACTGCTTTGGAAACAGCCCTTCATTCCTAGGTTCCTTTAAAGCTAAGGACATCAGACACCTAATAGGGTTAATCACACAAACCAAGGGCAAGTCTCAACCTGAAGGCAGTTCTGGGTCTTGTGCATCTGTGTTAAGTGATGCAGAGTAATTCCTGCCTAAGCACTGTTTCCACACAGCTTTATTAGTCCCTGTAAAGCTACTCTGGATCACTGCATCCCTGCAGTACTGCATAAGTGTGAATCACGTGCTTAGCAATCACAGTACATATCCCGTGTTCTGCTCCACACATTCTGGGAGTCTTCTTACTACGCACTGTGGGATACCAACCAGCAAGCACCTACCCCATTTCTCACAGTTCCTTCTTTTTGATGTTATCCCTGTTTCTCTTACTGCAGCTACTTTAACAGCAATATAAAGGAAAACCAAAGAATTATGGTCCATTACTGTAATTCTAATAGTGCCTACACTTTTCCTCCTCCAGTACCTCTAAAAGCCGAGCAACAGAGGCATCTTGGACACAAGAATCCAGTGTAAAATTATGCACAACAGCTTCTTTGCATTCAGCTAATGAGCATGGACAGGTGGATGGGACATCGCTGTAGCCTTGGGATAATAAGCAGTAGCAGCAGAAATGCAAAATACCAAAGATGACTTACTTCGACCCCTGCACGACACTCTTCTACAGAGGAGTACCTAGACTTGTCCATCCAGCACCCTTCTGTCACCCGTGAGCAATCAGTCAGTCTGGCCTTCTGGCAGTCACAGCCTGGTGCTAACATTCTTATTTATTTCTTGCACTAGTGGAGCATAACAACAGGCAATGCTTCCCCTGATTTTTGCAGAGCAGCAATATGGTGACAAGATTACACAGATGGGACTTCTATTAATTGCAAAATGAATGCCAGGTGCTCAAGATCAACTGAGAAATTAACTAACTAAAGCTATAGCAAAAGCAGCTGGAACATCTACATTCTATTTTCATGACCACTGTTTGGAAAAGCTACACAGAGAGATAATTTGGAAAGGATTCAATAATGTAAAGAGAAGTCTACAGCCTGGAAGGTAACACAATGAACGCAAAGCAGCAGCCATCAACTGTCAGAAGCGACTGCTGTCACAAAGCCTGCGCTTCCTGCGAACTGTAGCTAAGATACAACTGCAGGACCACCATTTCCATTAAGAAATCAGGTTCCAAGATTATCGTGGTAAATCTCTTGAGCTACATGAAGAAGTTTCAAGAAACTTGTCAACTTGCCCAATTACTTTGTACTCATTAGTCCTGTAGCTGATGCAGGTGGGATACATTTCCCTGTTTTTCATTCAACTGATTCTTTCTTTTTGTACAGTTGGTCTATCCAGAAGCAATATGTGAATCTGGTCCATTCTCCATCTTAATAGGATTCAACATATCATTTCCCTGGTTTCCCTGCATTTACTATGTACAATTATCCGTCATTCAAAGAAAATTTGTAATATACGCCTATCACCCTTCACCATATTGATCATTTGTTGAGGCACACTTTTCTGCTATTGAGTACTGGGAACCCCTCCATGCTCCTGGTGGCACCCTTTTTCCAGAATCTCCTTTATGTCACCTAGGCTGTGTAAAACAGACGGGTCAGGAGAACAACAATAATTTATAAACCCCTCCACTGATATCACGACCATACCACCTATGAAGGTCTTGCATAAAGGATTTCTTTCCTATACACGCATACAATAAAGACTCAGAAACCAGCATTCCCATCTGCTTGTCAAATATATGGGAGGAATCATAAAGAAATATAGGCAGCATTTAGAGCAAATCCCACATGAGTTCTGTACACTTTGGATTCACAGGCATTTCCAGTTCCAGTTTCATAGGTTAGCTACTACATCGGTGTGTTACCACCCTGCTCTACCAGTCACTCCTGGAAATGGTGCTCCACCCAAAAAAGTCGTTCCAGTTAAATGCTTTGTGTAAGTTGTTGCTTTATTTCATGTTCCTGGTCCTTGTAGCCCTCCTCCCCCCTTAGTATTACTGCTGTGGCAACAAAAGCCCTATAAAATGGGGCCAAGTACACCCACACATGCATTACCCCATTCACAGAAACATATCGCCCTTTCTGTGACTGAAACTTGCTGCACAAAATTAACTAAAATGGTGCTGGCAATAATCTAAGGATGCCACCGCTTCTCCTCCTCCCTGTCACTTCATCCTCTCCCTTTTGGCTCCCAGAAGCTACAGAACATCCCCTCCCTGGACCATATATTTTAGCAAATTATTAACATACATAGGGGTACACTGAAAGTGCTGTGCTGGTTATATATGGAGAGATGTACACGCAGTTTAATATATCCTAGCAATATCAGGCTAAGTACCTCAGCATGCTTCGCCGTTGACCTCCACATGCAGTGTTTTCCTGTCTTGTTCTTTCAGATACCTTGGAACTGCATAGTAAACTATTCTGGACAAAAAAAAAAAAAAAAAAATCCCTTTTTTGATGTGGAAACAGTTTGAAGTCTCAAAATAAAGAGGACATATGGAGATGGGGGAAATCACAAATACTGTTTAAAGACATTCCACAATACAGCCTGGGATTTTTGCCCAAAATAAATGGTTAAGCCTGACAAGCACAGAGGTACCCCGATGGCATCACTACCAAGTCTATCATTACAGCAGCAGTAACAGTGATATGCACAAGTCTGATACTGTTAAATTTTTGTAAGTAAACTAAACAACCTTGTTGGTCCTCGTCATCTATCAGAGTTTAAAGAAGAGCTGCAGCGTGTTCCTTGGCTTGAGAGCATGTACACACATACACCAGCATATGCCAGCAGTCAGTCCTCAGCCCACCGTGGGAAGCGCTGTCAAGGGCAAGTGCTCTGGCTGTGGGTGACTGTGGGCAACTCTGCTGCCTTCAGCAGAAGCAGACATGACTCAAACAAATGCAGATTTTAGAAGAGATCTCAAAACTTCAAAACTCACATTTTTGAGCAACTATCAAATTCTCTTGGCCTGTGGTAAGAATTTTTACCTCCAGGCATTTTCTTACACTGAATTTAATAATGAACAACATTTAAAAAAAAAAAAAAAAAAAGAAATGCAAGTGGCATCATTTTGTTGTTAAAAGAGATAAAAATAAACTTTTAGTCTCTAACCTAACCCCTAGAGATTAGAGGATGGCATCCAAGTATTGCTAGGATATGACAGCTGAATCAAAACAGTTTCCACCCATCTAATAAACTTAATTTCCACTATAGGAGATTTTCTGTCAGATGACCTGGTGAAGTAAGCCATTTCAATCTATTTCTTATAAATAAAATTTAACCTGTGATTGCCCAGTTAAATCTCTGCTCTCCCCACAGCCACATTTTTCTGCTTAAAGAAGTGGATGATGAGACAATAGATATTGGTTGGTTACATGATGTTAAACAGGTGCTGTACGTCATGCCAGCCATTTATGCACCTGGCCTTAACCTGCAAAAATAATTTTTATTTAGGCTTAAATATTAATTCAGTCAAGTGATCAAATGGAGGAAAAGGATAAAATTATTTGCTACATGAGTACACTAGCTTGTTCCCTTTCCTAACTGCCAAATCAAATACTTGGCAAGGGTGATTTACTTGTTAGTATATAGAACTGTATACATTGGGATGTTTTTTTTTTGTTGTTAGAGATTTAGTGAAACTTTCACCGATACCAATGAACCAACAACAATTTCCCTTTGGCAATGCACAGTGAAATGCTACTTGCAACTGTAATGGCATAATCCAAGTTGAAGTTCCTCCCTCTTTTTTGGATCTTCCCTCCCCCCAGGTAAAATCCTGAGAACAACCCACAGCAGACATGACGAGACATATACAGTGCATTGCTGAAACTCTGAATCACGGCCTTGCCATTGAATCTACACCTATATTACATTCAGAAGGTGTCACATTTAAGGAAAACAAACAAAACGGATACAACTTTATGTTTCTCAAAGTTATAGCTTTTTTCCTCCTGTACCTGCTAAAGTAAACAAAAAAATCCTGAAAATTCCTTGTACTTTAGTTTAGTTCTGAAAACGGAAAATACAACCTTTTACTTGATAGTGCAAGCAGGATAACAAAACAAAAAAAAAAATTCAAGTTGTACTCTAAAATTATTTTTCTACTGGAGCTCTATTGTATACATACAGTTATACATTTCCAAATGCATGCCAAGACAATTGCTTAGCTACACTCGTGCGGGTAATTTAATTGACTTTAACAGACAGGTATCATGTATGTGATGAGTAAAAGAAGCAGGAACTAAGGGAGTGATGTAATTACAAATACACACAGCTGGCTAGAAACATTTTGAATATAATTAAGCTTTGAGACATTATGCCAGCCAAGATGTTAATAACTGTGAAAAAAACCTGTGGGTGATTTTCATACTTATCAAAATAAGGAACTGTTGAGAACCATTAATAATGTGGGTAAATGCTGTCTAAGCTTCCCACACTCAACTCTGCCAATAAGCTTTAATTTTCAAATCCAACAATCCTGCTATTCCAGTCTGGAGCTCCTCCAGAGCAGAGATATTTAATCAAATTACGTTGTGAACTTGCCCTGCAACACATTAAACATAAAAAGGATCAATATGTAACACCAATTTTTACCTGTTAGGCTTGCCTAGACCAAGACTTTCAACAGCTTAAGATGAACCCCACATTAAACCTTAGCATAAAGGATACTTCTAAAGCAGAAGTTAACATTTTCACATACAATTGTAGAGTGAGAGTGTAAAAGGCTTGAGAAGCTGTGGTATAATAATACATGCTATGAATGGTGGGAGACCCTATACTTGTGAAAGAGTAGAAACTGCTTTTATTGCTTACTGTTAAAACACTTCAGAGACTCAAAAATGATTAAGGAAACTTGGAGACAAGCATCTTCTGCCACCACACTGCCATAAGAGCTCATTTGCATCTCTTAAAGGTTGCTGGCATGTGTAATTAAAAGTAACACTTCCTCTCTTAAATAACATACCATTTCTCAAGAGCAGATACCTGAACATATACTTTGTTTTCTTATTTAAGTAAATAAATTACAAAAAATTCCTGCAAGTGTCATCTCATTTGAGACACTGGCTATTCCAAGTATTTATCAGGAATGAAGCTCTCAAACTTCAAAATATTTATCCGAGAGGTTCATATAAAGAGTGTTTCACTGACCTTCAAAGTCCACATCCCCAACTAATTTGGTCTTTCCTGTAAGAGGATCGTGGATATGGTTGATGCCTACATCAATCACAGCTGCGCCTTCTTTGACCATATCAGTTGTAATCAGCTTTGGGATACCTGGAATCATGAAGATATATTTGGTTAACATGGCCAGGTAGTCTCAGGTCATCAGTTTCAAATTATATCAAGGGGTGTGAAGGCACGTGTATGTATGCACAAAGAAGATAATTCTTTCACTTGAATTTTTCTTGATACATCACACACAGAAAACAATTATTCCTCAATTTTACACAGTTTGTATTTATGAGAAGGAAAGGTAATATTTGTTCATTTTGACTAACTATTTTCAGCTAAATCTGGTGTCACAAACATAGTCAACATGATCTGTATGAAGGAAGGACTTGCTGGTTTGTGGCAGTAAGTCCCTTTCATAGCATTTCCAAAGAAAAGCTGGACAATAAAGACGCTCTGCGAGTCACAAGAAACCTTAGTGTTGTCAGAGGTCTGCTGATCCAGAAGTGTTGTCAACTGCTGAAGCAAGCCAGGCACATGACCTCCACGGCATTTTCTTTAATCTTAGCTTTTTTAATACCCATATAGGATTTGTGTTACTCAGCTCCTCTGATTTCTCATATACTTTACTTGTTAGCTTCACCATTTCAAGCAGTTACTTAAATAATGAATGTGAACTACATGAAATACCACTGCTACAAAAGAAAAAAAAATACTAGCATGGTGAGAGAATCTGATCTATCCTGCCACCTTGTTTTTGATTCCTGTCAGTTATAAGCCACAGATAGACAACAAGAAAAAAATCAAATGGCGAGCTCAGATTTACCCATCATAAACAACATCAGCTCAATCTGTAGGAGAGAAGCAACTGACTTTCAAGTAAAACTTTCTCCACCTAATCTCCTCGTAAGTGTGCAAGAAAAGCATATTGGATGGAAAACGAGTCGGGTAGTTGTACCCAGGTAAGAGGCTCCAATGGTACTTTATGAAAATGAAAGTGTGTGCAGAGGGAGTATCAGAAGGGCCAGGTGTTTGTTTATACATCACTAGTGCTGTAGTAGAGAACACTTATTATTTAATAGTGGCAGAGGGTGCAGATGACACAAAGCTGGAAAGAACTTGAAACAGATTAGTTTAGATTTCAAGTGCCACTGGAAAAAAGGAGCAAAGCATCAAAAATCATTTGACATTCAACAGGGAGGAAGGAAAGATACCACATTTATGTACACAGAATTACCCCTCACAAAGGCAAGACAGCAAATGACTGGTTAGGCAGTAATTTTTTAGAAAAAGAATTTTTTATTAGATCAACTGAACACAAACAGACACAATCATGCTATGTAAAACACATGTAGAAGCCCTAATCTCTTCAACATATGACATCAGCTGGGATACCATATTCTCACTGTGGGTGCTAGAATTCTCTGATCTGCCTGTTCACATCTCTATAAAATACCAAGCACAATGAGGATTACAAGCAAATTTTGCAAAGAATTAACCTTTTAGATCTCATGACAGCCTTCAGGGATATTAAAAACTTTTGGCACAAGAAGAACTATGCTTTTTTTCCATGTCCATGGTCAACATGACACAAAATAATAGACTTAAGTTTGATTCCCTTGCTGCACTGTTGAGAACTTTTTAACCACAAGAGCAGAGAAACATTGAAGCAAAGAGTGTGCAGAGAATAAGGAAGTCTGAAAAAGCAGATTGAACTAATATGTACAAAATACCACTTTTGGTGCACTAGTACAGACTAGATGGGCTTTCAAAAGACCATTCTCACCCTGCTTTTCTACCATTCCACATAGACATAGCAAAGGGGAACCAGGAAGACTTCCTACATTCAAATATTGCCGATGCATGGAAGACACTGCTCTGTCTTTTGTACTGCTTAGATAATGAAGCCACTGACACTTGGCAAACACATCTACCAAAATTTGTTCAAGGGTGGAGAATGGCAGTCTGAGACTGAATCTGGGACAGCTGAGGCTTTTCTATGTTAGTTTTTAGTACTACTACAGAAAAAAAACCCCTCAAAACCAACAACCCAAACCAAAAACTGTGCAATGGGATTGGTTTTGGTTCAAGAAACAGACTTGACTAATATGCAATTTTAACTGTGCTACTGGTAACCCCAGTGTGTGACACTGACTTTTCACAGGGGAGCTTCTACAAAACACGGTGTCCTGCTATTTATAGCAAATTGGGAGACCTCCCCTGCTTGACCAAAGAGGGCCTGGCCTCAGCACTACACAACTTCATCATCTCTCAGTGGGCTACATCTGTGTAGTGTCTTGGGATATGATTTTTTTGCTATTAAGAATCTCCAGCTAAAACAGTGCTGCAACAAGCCGCCTCAGCTCTTTCACATGCACAATATTCCTTCAGCACATTTAAATGTAAAGCATTTTGATAGTCATCACAAAGATGTTCAACAGTCAGGACCCAGAAAACCTAAAAGGTCACTTCAAGTTCCAAATAAAGGGCTGAGTCAATGGCTATATGTTTCCAGTCAGCACAGTTGAGCTATCTAAATACATAGGAAGAGACACCAAAACAGTTATTTAGGTATTGAAAGAACTTAAGTACAAAAATGACAACTGAATTACACACAAAGTCTGACCTGGGTCCTACCAAAGGGTGTGGCAAAACACCATTTTGTAAACCAGTAGTCCTGGACAGTAAATGCCTTCCACTTTGTAAAGATCACTGCTGCATGGGATTTCACACTGCAGGTAGCACCACACATTTACTTGAAGGAGATCAATCTCATCTAGCTTACGTGATGTGCTGAAGCTAGAGGTAAAATTTCTATGGCATGCCAACAGCTCCAACCTGATGCACAGAAAAGACCTCTCTTTCAAGAACAGGAGTTCAGCAGGATCCCTCTTTGCAGAGAGCAATTTTAATTACAGGAGAGGCTATCTTAGAACAAATGTACTAGTACTGCTTTACAGAGGCATCATGTGTGACCAGATGTCCGAAAGTTTATGTCTGGACAGTCACAACAAAGGAAGTGTCTCCTGGAATATTAACGCAAAGCAGTATCTGAGACCAAAGTCAATGCATGCTATCCGAGAGCCAAGAATATCAAGTCCTGGCCCATCATCTGCATTAGCCTATCATACCTTAACTGCAACAATCTTTCGTCTGTGTTCACTTTAAATGACCTCCCAAATTTCTTTCTTACCATGCAACCTCCAACTTTGAGTGACAGGAAATCCCAACTTTAAGATTACAATTCACCTTATTTCTTGAGCAATTCTGTCAGTTCTATGTTCCCCGAGGAATGTTCATCCTAGTAACAGAGTATCTCCAAAGGGGGAATCTACGCTCCCCTCTTCCCCACCAAAGCAGCTTTCTCTCCAGTGGAGAGAAGAAAAAAAAGGAAAAGAAATCTAATTCATATGGCTTGAGACTGTAGTTTTACTGGAGGCAAGCGCTGGTATACAAGGGCTTTGGCTCCATTTAAAGCGCTGGATGACAGCCAGTTTAGTCATTTAGATACATGCAATACAAGAACCTTCTTTGCTCGCCATTTCTCACTCCCCCATAGGACACAAGCTTGAAACTCTGCTTCTAATGTTAAGCAAGCCAAGACCTCAAATTCTTTCCTATGCCACTTGATAACATCTGGCTGTGTCTACTTCATCACACTCTTATGCAATCAATTGCAAGCTGGCTGGTAATTGGATAATGCCCCAGCCTTATGGGGGTAAATGATCTGTGTGTGATAGGGATGGAAGCATATTAACGGAAGCTGCACAGTTACACCCTTTGTAAAACGGTTTGATAATAGGCCAAATACTTAATAGCAACAAATAAACTAACCCCCAAACCAAATGAGCAGATCTATTTACTTAAGCCTACTTTACATGCCAAGTAGGAAGAGATAAGCGTTAGAGCAACTATTCCTAAAATGCACTGACTGAAGAATGTGGGAAAATCTTTCACTGGTAATTTTTGTAACAAATGATAAATCACACTTTAAACGAAAGAGAAACAAAACCCTATCTAGTCCCATCTTAGTTACAAGGACTGTAAAATAGCCAACTCCTGAGAAAGCTAACCAGCTAAAAGGGTCTGACAAATCAGCAATTCCTGTACAAGAGGACCACAAATCATGTCCCAAGGGACAGCTCAAGCAGTCCCAGAAGAATTTCATCTGGCATTCGGCACCCTCCATTCCTTCTCCTCTTTGCCTCCTCTCCAAACCTAGCATGCAGATGAGTCTTCTCTCTCAAGGCAGACGGGAAAGCCAAAAGACAGCAGAAGCAGCAGGTTGACTAGTCAAAGACTGCCTACTGCCTCCATCACCGCCCTAGAAGTACTGTGGTAGCTACACAAGAACCACAGATAAAGCTGCACTTATTCTTCTACTACGGGTCTGGGCCAATGACAAGAAGAACAGACTGTGTGGGATGTCTGTATAGGCAGGGATGGAGGGCAAAGATAGGAAAGGCTATCACGGGATGCGTAGTGCTGGGTGTGCTTAGGAGGAAAAATTATGCTCTGGTTAGAAATGCAAAAGCTGCATGGTATTGAAAGAGTTTAGGAAGCTCCACCTGGAAGCAGAGAGAGAGATTTTTAGGGAGAGGTAGGCTGGACAAGAGCAGCATTGTTGGAACTTATGATGCAAGAAGTTGGGAGGAAACAAGTGCGAAGGAATAAACTGCACAGATAGTTGCAATCAATGTAAGCAGGAAAACTGGGGTCCCAAGGCTGGGGGCGAACGAGAGACAACATATGAAGATGGGTATTCTCAAACTCAAGAGTAAAACCACAGGCACCTGTTTTGAAGCATTACAAAAGGCATGAATGCAAGTGAACAGAAAACTCCTCAGAAACAGAGTACCACATCAGAGTGAACAGACTCACTGCAACAAGTCACCAAACCAGGAGCCAGAATGCAGATGGGTCTTCTAGACATATTACACGGGAAGAGGAGAATGAGAATAGGAATCTTGCTCTTATATGCAGACACACACAAAAAGCTGTTTTCTATTTGCACATCTTGCACAGTGGCCTCTGACAGCAGCTGTTTCTACCTGGCAGGGTAGAAGTTACCTTTTTTTGCAACACTCACTGAACAGGTCACGCATTTCCAGGCAATGTGTGATCCCAAAGGTACAATGTGCACAGTTCTCAAATAACAAGAGGAAACTTGAAGGGATTCCACCTTTCTGAAGTATAATCTTCCCCAGAGCATCCACTGGGGCAGGGCTGCATACTGTTTGCACAATCTAGCCCTAGGTTTTTTCATCATTCCAAGTATATCTCATGTTGTGTAATGAGTGTTTTATCATGCTCTTGTTACAAATGACACGAGGAAAATAATGTGAAGAACAAACACGGCTGAATTGCTACTGAACCGTTTAACTACAAGCATAAGTGATGACAAACTATGTTCACATAAAAATCAGAAGTGATGATTAAATTGGAAGTAGTGAATTTGGGTGAAAAGTTACGAGTTTATTGCCAGTTAGCACTCACATTACTATCTTTCATTCACAGTTCGTGAATTCTGGTCAGGCCCGCAGCTGAGTAATCACATGTGGGACAACTGAGCTGTTCCTTGTTCCTGACCTGGCATGAGAATGAGATAGTGCATTTAAGCCCTGAAGCAAAGGACATCTCACTTCAGCAGGAAGTGATGAGCTTTAGACAGGTACCTATCTGTTTTCACCTAGAGAATCACTAAACAAGACTCTGGTCTTGAGGATGATGAAGAGGGAGGAAGAGAGGAGAAAAGAGGAAAGACACAATCTTCTTGTACTCCTCCAAAATGGTATGTGAGAATGAGGATATCCTGAGCTGTGAGGGGACACAGAATTTTACCAAAGTTTTTTGTATGTTGGATTGTTTTATTTCCTTTTTAAAAATTAACTTATATTTCTAACACCTGTAAACAAAAACCAGAGGTTGCTCAGAAGCAGAGTTCTACTTGTTTCTTTGTTCTAGACTAGTCAAACTGCAAGTATTTCACTATACACTGCTTTAAGAATATAGACACTGATCTTTCAGACCCCTTCCTCTAGGCAATTACCATTCTCTTCCTCTTTACATGACAACTGTAAAAGAAAAAAAAGAAAATAAAAATTCATCCATTAATAACATGTTACCAAAACTTCATTTGGCAAGGTTGCCCTTAATTCCAACAGCAAGGGAATGATACCATTGTTTTATGAATGCAGCCTCCAGCTGATTTAAAGAAACCCTCCTGTCAAAATTTAAATGACTCATGATTTTTGAACTGCACAGAGAATGTTTTAATTTACATAATTATACCTGTATAAACTATGCACTGACTGGTTCCCAATCTTGAGTTCACTCTAAAGTCTCCCTAAGGGAAAGGTGTCACATGTGACGAGAAACAGTTTATGAGTCTGCAAATGTGAAGGGCAAGAACAAAGAGCCAAATCACCTGCCCTTCTTACAACAAGAAATCCTACTTAATGCAACACCCTCAGCAAGCACGAGCACCAATTATTTGGTGAAACGTGAAATAGCTAGTCATGCCACCAACACAGACACCAAAGTCTACTTTTTAGGTTTTAAATGTTGTGATTAGAGTATTAACAACAACTGGTATTACCTGCAGCTACTATTACAATGTCAGCAAGTTGTGTATGGATCTTCAGCTGCTCTTTTGGTGTATATCTGTGAGTAATGGTCACTGTAGCATCACCTGAAACGTTAAGAGATTATCAATTAATTGTCATATATACAACACGTGTATAGCATTTACTTTCAGGTGCAAATGACTGACTTTGGTACATTAACAACAGTACAGATGATCATCAGATTTGTCTTGGGATGCATCATTTATTTCAGCATAGGCAAAATACTCATAACACTTGCTGTTCACACATATGAAAAAATGTTTATTCTTAAAAATTCTCACAGGATGAATTAATTTATACACTATGGACTTATTCCTTAATCGACTTCATTACGTTTAGTGGAATTACACAGAGTAAACCCAGCATGGAATCCAGTGTCTACCTTATTAAGCATGATTTGTGTACTGTGCCATAAGATTCAGATGTTTGTCACAAACTAAAGCTTCAAGTACAAGATCACAACGTTCGGATCTCTGTCCTCAACCACATTTGTTATTCATCTGTCCTGAAGCTTCCTAGATGCTTCCCTTGACATTCTGTTGTCTAGATGGGAAGGAAGACCACAGTCTTCCAAGTACCTGTGACCTAAACACATTTCCCTCAAGTCAAAGTTTAGTCTTTGGCCTGTGTTTCTGACAGATTTTGAGCACTCAAGAAAGAACGCGTAATTCAAGCTCAGTGAAGTGGCACTATTTCTTACTGATATTCCCTCTCTCAAGAATTAACACTGCTGATAATCTGGCCAACAACAGATGACAACAGCTGAAGCTTTTCTCTTTGTAGGGCCTGACTGTGTAGGGAATGAGTGTAGGAGCTATGACAACAAGGATACTCCTGGGCCAAGGGTCTTTGCTTAGAAACCCTGCCAACCAGTAACTGCATGCAAGGGTCAGACAGCAAAATCCCTCTCTTGACTGGAACACTACCAGATTTCATCAAGGAGAGGCATTTTGGAACAGACATATGGAACAATCAACAGCAGCATCAGTATTTACAAAATTCCAGTTGAATGGATCTGAAAAGGTTTATCATTGTAGCCACCTAAGGAATCAATACATCCAATGCATATATTTTTCCACACGCTCAAAGCATTCCAAGTCATCATTTATGTAGCTCAAGTGCAACAACAGGAATGGAAAAGACTGGACAAAAAGGTACTCAAATTTTTGCAGGTGTCCTACTATCTGTTGTATCTCCCAATAAGACAAAACCAGCTGAAGCCTTACTTCACACCAGAGTCGGAAGTGTTTGAAGTTATCACAAATAGATGCACACATCCTTTTGGGCAAACTCAAAAGATCTGGGACCTGCTTCTGCATGTATCCATATTTCTTGGCAAGAACCTACAAATAAACCCTCCTAGTAAGACATGAAAAACCTTGCGCTGTTTGATGGAGATACTGAGGAGAGACCATTACACACAAAATGAATTGGGGATAGGGACTGAAGTCTCATACTGCATCTAACAGCAAGTGTGGTGATCCCTCAAGGACTGCCCAAGAAAACAGCAATGATAACAGCTATCAAAGGAGATTCCTCCCAACACTCTCCCCGTCAACTATTTGTACTGTACAGTGTTCAGGTGTTACATCCCCCCATCTCCACCTTCCACTCATCACAGACTCCTAAGCCACATTACTAACCATTAAACTCAAAGTATTTGCCATCTCAGACGTTACTACCACATCTGCTTCTTCTTCTGGAATGTGTCTGACTGATCTAATCTGTGCCTCTCATCTCATTAACTCTCTTCTTCAAGCATCTCATCTTCGACCTGTCTGTGCTCTGACTTCTCTGCTCTTTTCCCTCATCTTCTCCTTCAGTGTCTACAGCGCACATCGTCTCCTAAAGAGAGGCAGATCAAGACATTTTCACATAATGAGAACAGAAAAGCACAGATGTGCATAAGCAATTCCATGAAATAAGGGGAATTGTCAGAAGTTAGAAGTCTCTCACCAACTTCCCATGAATTTAAGTGCATTGAGAGCTTAGACAGCTAATAGTCTTAAAAACTTCTCCGCAGTAACCCTTCTTGTGATAGCAACACCCCAGCCAGTACATAAAGCCTGCATGTCAAGATTCCTTCAGCTTCCTTCCTTGAATACCTTTGGGATCATGAAATAAGAACTCATACAGACAAAATAATTGGGACAAGACCTAAATATCACTCATTGATACTCCTCATTTTGCTAATCTAAAGCAGCATGTCTTCAGCTGCTGATTTGTTTGTATGTTGTATGTAGGCCACGTACATACTCTTTTGAGTGAGCAGCATACAGGCTGTACAGATGGTCGGAGTTTTCTTTCTTTGGAAGACTCATTCTCCAAATTATATTAATAATTATATTATATTATTAACAAATCACTTCACCCCCTGCAGAAGAACCATGCCTATACTTTTCCAGGCTAATGCTCTATCAGCCACACTAAAACTTAGGGATTCTCTGAAGGGCCATCCTTCACACATGAAGGGCAAATAGACTTATCACTGGATTCTGGAAAGAAAGGCTTGAATAAAATAGAGGAGTCTTCTGATACCTATTTTAAGCAAAAGAAGGATGTCTTGCCCAAAATCACAATCATTACTTCCAAAAACATATACATAATGAGATTCTTTTGACCTCTTATGCTGTTCACAACAGAGAGGCTGAGAAAAAACAATGGATAAAACTCAAAGTTAGAAATATTCACACCTTCTGAGAAATAAAATCAGTGCTATTTTCCCATCAAGATTTTCATGAGGAATGTGTCTGTAGTCAGCTCCTGAAACCAAGTAATTGCTCTCACTACCAGAATGGAAGAGGAAAAAAACCAAACCAAAACAAACAAAAACCCTACCTTCAGAATAGCAGTCCAGAAGCTTACAGACACCTCAGAAAAGGTAGGTTTTCCATTTATTTGTGATCATGCCAAAACAGAAAACAAACAACTATTTTTACACTGCTACTTCTGCTGAAAGAAGAGGAATATATTTAGCAATTGAGATTCTGCATGATACTGCTGAGTCAATTCACTAGCTTATAAAACAGAGATAGTCTCTTGACCTGCCTACACAAACCACGATTTGTTTTGTAAGGGTTCAGTTAGTTTCCCATCTGATCAGATATTGCCACCTGCAGGACATTACAGTTTCTACATACATCACAGATTAAGACAGACCCCGGTTTTCCAGTTTTGTTCACAATCTGTAAAATACCAACTAAAACCTACAAAAAAAACCAAGGAAAAAAAAGTACCACACACACACCCCTTGCATCACTTCTCAATAAGAGTTATTTAATCAAAACAGCCCAGTTGCTGATAAAACCCTATTCTGACCGATAACCTGAGAAAGTTCTTTTTCAGCACTTAACTGTAGGTCTTGTCTGGTCCCCATCTCCCTGAATAAAAAAAAAAAAAAAAAAACAACCAAAAAAGAAAGAATAAATACTTCATTTGTATTAACAGGTTAAAATTGTTCTAAACACATGCTCAAGATGAAAGCCTGCCTTTGTTTGGTAAAATATAAAATTAGCAACTCTGACATGTGATTTTCAACTCCAAAACACACTTCACCTAGAAACTTATCACACTTGGTAAAGCTACCTTACCTTGTATTCTGCCTGCTGTCTCTGATCATAATGCACAAATTTTGTCCTGCTATTACCTGCTAAGAAACCGGGTGGAAAGAAGTATTCTGTTTAAGCTATTATTTTTATTATGTTCACATTTCCAAACTTTCCTTTAGTTCTACCTCCTTAATCTTATTATACTTTAGCTTTATGCTTTCTCTTTCACTATCTCATCTTTCTCAACTGCCTTCAGTTTCTTCTGTCATGATACATTCAGAAATTCTGATAGCATTGAGGTAAAGCTGAGGCCACCGCCTAGCCTGCCTTCCCTTCCACACACTGTCCAGGCTGGCCTCTTGTTGTTCAGAGCAGAAGCAGAGAAGAAAGCTAACTACAGAAGGCCAATCAGATCTTAAAGGACAGCCCAATCTGTGAGTCAGGAATGAAAACTACACTTGACTACCCCAACTATGAAAGTATTTTTCACCATGTACATGAAAAATACATACTTAATGATAATTTATTGTGGAAGAAATTCAAATGTTCCTTTTTTCCCCTCATTGCCAGCTGCTTTATACTGTATACTGCCACTTGGCAGATTGGAAAACAAGAAAAATTACCTTAAAAATAAATCCCTTTCTTCAGAATAAGCAAAGATAACTTCAATGAGGTAACTCTTTCTACATCTAGATTCCAGCGTCACTGTCAGTAAGGGAATATCTGAATGTTCTTCTGTCCCTACGTACAGTACTTGACATACGTAGCATCAATAACAATGTCAGTAAATAGTGCTGCCAGTGAAGTAACGCGTAGTATGTCAGGAATCTGAACACACACAGATGATTGTGAAGCACAAAGTTCTTTCATAGGCCAACAAACTCATGGACTAGCCCCCCAAAACAAGTCATACTTCCAAGCAGTCAAATAAGAACTACAAACCCAAGATGCAAGTGAACAAAACTGAGCCACAAATCCAACTACCCGAAAAGCTTAAAGCTACAAAACAGTATTTAGTTACAGCTAAAAAACATCCATGAAACTACTATGAATTTTGTAATAAGTTGCTGAAAGAATCATGGGTCACTAAGTCTCCTAATTTCCAACTGAGAAACATGCAAGTAGTTTGCAACATAACTCTGTGTTGTATAAAGCCTATTTCAAACTGCACTGCCAGTGATATATATAACCCAATATTTGCAGCAAATGGCAAAAACGCTACTAATTTTCATGGGAATGGGGAAGAGACCAGAACTATGCACCGATGGTAATTACAATTCCAGCACTGAGAGAAGTTTCAAATAGCAACTTTCCCACAGAGACTGAATGGAAAAACCAACTCTATGATTAGTAAGAAGCTTTTAGTGTTTTATTATATTAATAACAGATTTCACTCCACTCCTATTAAATAAGCCTGGGACTAAACATTCATGTTTACCTCATTTGCACACATCACTGTGGCAGTTTCTAACATCAAAATGAAGTTGCAAAAGGACAGTATTCTGCTGAAATTATATTTGTTTTTCTTTCTATAGCACAATTACAGCAGCACATGCATGCTTCTATAATTAGAATTACTTTAAAATATTTCCATTACAACACCCAATTTCCAGGGGGAAACTGCACTGCAGAAAAATCCCCCAGGCCAACATGTAATATCATAGAGCTCACACTGAAAAGTTACTTTGTTGGCCATTCAGATATTTTCATAATCACCACCTAAATAACACAGCACAACACAGGAATCGTGTAATATATTTTTTTATATATATGTATGTGTATATATGTGTATGTGTATATATGTGCGCACGTGTATGAAAAACTTTAATATTACATAAACATGAGGATAAGGCATATAGCTATATTACTTTGTATAAACATCACATGAACCTCTGTAGCTCTTTAAGGCCACATCATTCAGTGCTAATCGTGTTTAAAGAGTAGCTGTTCAATGGAGGACAAAATGATGACAACACACCAGAAGTTGTCAAGCCCAGAAACTGTTCTCCTGAGAATACATCAGGAACTACATATAGCAAGTTTTTCCTTGCTCTGGTTGCAAATATTGTACAAGAGATAAAAGCTTTCCCTTTGTATCTGAATCCTCTGGTCAGCTTTATTTTAATGATTTCATAAATGGAAACATTAAAACAACATTCTTTGACTTACCTCCAGGCCTTTCATGCTCTCCATCAGTATGTAAAAGCATTGAAATAGGCATTCCAACATTCTTAGATCTTCCAGCTACAACAACATTTTTTCCAAATGTTTGTATTCCTTATAGGGGGAAAAAAAAGCAGCAAACAAAACAAAAAACAAACTATCAAAAAAAGTATTCCACTATTTCTGTATCCCTAAACCCTTCTTCTCAATCCCCCAGATATAATTATTTGCTGTTGTGGACTGCTGACATCAACATGACTTGAAAATCCACAAGGCTGAACTTGAAGGATGAATCCACAAAACAACTTTCAGCTTTCACCTTAGAGAAACAAAATTGGCAACTCATTCAGGTTATCTGAATCACCCTTCAGAGGGACTTAATTTGTTTTCTCTGACCAGAAAGGGAAATAGAAGCTCTTATGTCCACCAATAAGAACATGTGCATTATACTTATAAAATGACAAGTATGAACTACATATGCATTCTTTTCCTCTTCTAGTACTGAATTAAATGTTTCCATTTTTGTTCTTGTTTCTTCCCTTCCCCCCATAAGAACTTATGCATTCCAATCTTCTATTTGATAAATAATCAGGAAGGGATCAGCAATATCACAGAAAGTTCCTTGCAACATTATGAAATGCAGAAAACAGGTTACCAAAGTGTTTCGCCAAGTATTCTACGCGGACTACTGTCTACACTTAATTAATAGTTATGTTACTGGCAAAAGATCTCATCTATTTGGCACCTCCTTTTTATTTAGATTAATCCTTTAAATTCAATCAGCCCAATACATTTAGATAACCCACACCTTTTAACTCACACCTGACTATCCTTCATTCATCTTCCAAGATAAAAAGAGTTTCAATACAGTTCAGTTTCTTACCTGTCCTTTTTATCATTTCCCACACAGCAGCAGCAGTGGCAGGTATTATAGAAGGCTGATCAAGACACAGACGTCCAATATTCATAATATGAAATCCATCCACATCCTTTTCAGGTGCGATAGCGTTACAAACTGTTCGTTCATCTATGTGATCTAGGAGACACATTGCTTTCAAATTACAGTTCTTTCACTTGTCAGGTGTCATCAATACTATCTGAATCATTACACAGAGAAACACACAAGTTTGGTCTAGCTAGCATAATTATTAGTATTCATTATGAATAAACTACACTCCCCCTCTAAAGGCAGCAGTTACAACCTCACTTTTTAAAGTCATATACTGAAAATTAAATGATTCAGTTTGTGACAGATTCAGCCAAAATATGAGAGGCCAATACTCAGCTGAGAATGATGACTTAGTAACTATAAAAATAAACGTTTAAACAAGACACTTCAGAGTCACTTCTGCATTCTGGAAGTGTGAATTATCAAGTGGTTAAAAAAAAATCATAGAAAAGTTATTGTGCATGTTACCTGTCTCAGATCACAAAGGATACATGACCTAAGTTTTAAACAAATGTACGGAAACCCTAAGCTGAAATAACTTTGCAGGTCTGTCTTCCATTTTCCCACAATACAACTGTTTCTAGTAATTTTCTAATCAGTAGGACCAAAACGTATACTACTTCATCAGAAACCTCTGAGAATGCATAAAACTGTTTGATATTGATGAGCTCGAAACATTAAGTATGGCTTAAATGACAATAACCTGCACATAATTTATTATTCATATCTATTTGTAATGAACATTTTTCATATGCACTACTGGTATGAAATAGGTCTGCAACTACTTAAAGCTTATACTGCATAAACACTGCTACTGATTATGAAAAAAAATATAAAAATGCATTAGCCAGTCCTAGCTCTGCAAAAGTTACAAACCCAAGAATAAAGCTGGCATACACAAAGACAGTCCAGAGGAACAGCTCTACAAAATGTCCCCATACTGACCCAGAAAGCAAACTTTTGTTTAATAAATATATTTACCCAGTGGTACCTCAGTCACAATTTTTAACTCATAAAATAGCTTGGGTTAGAAGAGACCCTGAAAGGTCATCTAGTCCAATCCCCCTGCAACAAGCAGGGACATTTTAGTCTATTGCTTCATTGTTTAATAATGTCCCAAACCGCTTCCAGGATTACACTTCCAGCTTTACTTCCATCTCAGAATTACTATTTTTTGCATCTTTTATATAATGATACAATGCTTATTCTAGGCTTGATCCCTAACAGAACTCTGCAATTGTGAGGCAATATATCCCAATGTCTAATTCAGGGAGTGTAACAGCATGTTTAAAAAAGTCCAATAAAGGGAAATGAGTGTTGATGACAAAATTCAGACATTCTGAGTAAAAATATTTTATAGACCTATATAGGATGTTTGAATTTAGTAGTCAACTAGCTCTACTGAAGTATTTTGTGATTTTGCATTAAAAGGAGCTAGTTAATTAGAAGATACTATGCATGTTATAAAACCTAAAACGTGGTAATCTCTTGTTAAAAGATTTTTAATTAAAAAAACCCCTAGAGTTAAACCAGACTGTCATGATTTACAATTTAATTCTCCATTTTCTGATGGGAGGAGGCTTCCTTCTGAATCCTAATGAGAAAGGTCTGTGGAATTAAGATGTTAAGTACATTGATGAAAGAGTCTCTTAGAAGTCAAACTAGCCTAATCCAGATTGAAGGCAACCATGGTTTTGTTTTTATGTCAACTTGGGGAATAAAAAAAACAAATAAGAAAGAAATTTGCAATTACCTATTGAACAGTTTTTGCAGAAGAAAACTTGTTAACCTTAGGCAAGTGGTTCTTCATCAAACAAAAACTTGGCAGCTGTGTTTTTCCTTGTGCCTGGGATAGGACAGAACACTACTCTGACAGACACCTCATTGCTGTCTGTCTTCAGCTTCCCAGAAATAGACAGATAATACATACATTAATGTAAAAGGGAAAGAAATCATGCTTTCCATGGATTTCCCCACACACACTCAAAACTGATTTGCAGCATTTCAGAAAAGGGCACACAGTACTGGAAAGAAATGCAGCTGCATAGCTGTATGTGGGAGAAGTAGGATGACATGGGCCTGAGAAAAGAGGATGTGGACACCTTCCCTTCCTCATCAGAGACACTTCTAAAACACTATCTTGGGCAGGCCGCCCACAAACAAACAAAACCAATACAAACTGTATAGACAGTTACTATGTTCCTTAATGAGTGGATTTTATTTGCCTCAAGAAATGTATTTTCTTGGTTTGTTTCCACTTGACTGCAGATAGCCTCATTTCTTTCCAGAAGAACAAAGTAATTTCTTAAGTATGTTACTGTCAGTCTCATAGAACACGCTTAACCTCCTCTCAACTGATATCCATACTTGCTGTGATTCCAAGCTCCTCTCTGCACTCATCTTTCACTTGTTAACCAAACTTGCAAGACGACACCAGGCATCACTTCTGCCCAGCTACTCTGACATACACACATGTAAACTCTTGTTTATGCAATATACATGTTGACATACAAATAATAAAGGCTGATTTTCAAACTGGAAGACCGATGAAAATAAAAAAATAGCACAAAAGGGATTCAAAAACATACCATATGCATCAAAAAATACAGACACAGAGCAAGGAGGAAGCTGTTCAGCAGCAGCAATGAGCTCCCTGGAATTAATTTTGAGAAGCTAAAATGATAGCAGTGTCTCAGTGTTAAGTCAGTTCCACCAAAGCAGGCTGCACTTAGGCTGGCACAGACTTTCACAACAGAAGGGTATCATGTTTGTGCTCATGTGTCTCAACTCCTTTGCTGCTTACAACTAAGAAAATTTTGAGGTTTTCATATTCTATCTCAAATAAATACCTAACATTTCATAGCTATCTTCCAGGCAATTAAAAAAAAGATACATGAAACTCTCCACAAAACCATTACCACATCAGAAGTAATGCACTCAAAAGGTGCATAGAAAGGAAGTTTTCCTCAGGCAAAGATGACAATCCTCAAAGTTAAGTTGCTCCAGCTCACAAAAGTGAAAGAGAACAAAGCTATTTTCTGATTCTATTTTTATCCCAATGTTGATCAAAAGCCACACCTGTGTGCGGTTCACTACAAAAAACCCAGAACCCCACATAACAACCTCAACTCTGGAATAAACAGCCTCCACTGATAAAGTTTTCACAACTTCTAGGTTTTGTTTCCTTACACTACAATGCAAATCAAAAGCATTTTGAAAAATGAGCTCACTTAGCTTTCTGCCTGTTTCTGAAGTTCTTTGGGGAGAAAAAAAAATAATTCAGTAATCAGTTGTATCTGACATCTATTATGGAAAGAACTTCATGAACATTTTCAGTTCATGATAACTTGCATATTTAACTTTACTATAAAGACAATGCAATATTGAAAATGTTCTGCTAATGATTAAATTACTCTAAAGTTTTTACTAAAGCAAGCAAGAGCTAGGCCTCAAACTACAAGTTTTATAGTTTAGAAGAAGGCTAATTTGTCTTCATGTAGTTCTTGAGATACTGCAGTTCTTGAAAGGGATCTTCAACCAATTACTTTAGTGCACTAGCATCAGACATTTGAATTGACACAGCTAGAATTATCTTCAGCGTTTTTTCTTTTCAGAAGTTGAACAGGTTTAAATTCACTAAGTTTCAAGGCTTAAGTCTGTTGTTGAACTATATATTGACAAAGGCAGACAGCTCAAGACCAGACTGTAATGATCTGATATCCTCCTCAAAAAAATGCATTTCTGCAAGCAGTACCTAACAATTTTACCGAGTACCCACACAAGCAAGACAAGTGACACATGACACCTCCCATTTCTGGGGAACACAACAGCGGATTGGTAGTCCAGTGGATGAGTCTATTTCTTTTGTCTGAAGTATGTAACAAAGATCTCCATCCCTAGGCTGTTAGTGCTCCATCTTTTGCATGAGTTCTTACTACTGAAATGAAAATTTGTTACATTACCTGTTACCCTAATCTGTTCTTAGTGGAAGAGATGTTTGTTCAGAGTAAACCGACCACATTCCATCAGCTGCCAGAGTTCCTCCATTGGTGTCCAAGACTTCACTCTTCTTACCTGTGTTATACTTCCACCTTGTGGCCAACTTATTTCAGTAAGTGGCCGATTTCAGTTAGCTTTCACATAATACGAAGTGCAAAACTTGCTAATCACAAACGCTGATGTTTATTCAAAATACAAACAAAGAATCTCTTCCTCTGTAACAGTCAGCACCTGCCCCAATTTTTTGCTGTTTCATAAACACAAAATAAAGGTAGCAAGAACTGTCTGAAAGTGAGGACCAAGACTAGGAATAAGAGTGGAAAAAATGAAGAGCTTAGCTAGAAACAAAGCTTCAACTTCATCATCAGAGACACTTATAAACAGTAACCCCTGCAGTCCCAGCTAGTGCTAGAAATCATGCCTGTACATGTCAAAAAGACAGCTCCTGCCATTCAGAGCATACAGGATAAATGTATGTTAAAAGACAATGTTTGGAAACACAGAGACGGGGGAAACCCAACATGCCAGTCAACTTATTACAATGACTCTAGTAATTGAGGCACCTCCCCACTAGGAAACATATAGTGGTTTAACTAAGTTGACTTACATAGATTTAGATGAAAACTGCAAGTTTTATCACTGCCAAAATAGCATTTTGTCAGCTACTGCCAAGTGATATTTTACTGAAATTTTATTGGAAATTAGGATAAGAGAAATAACAAACAAGAGTAGAGGCTTTTAAGGACCTTAACACAAAGCTCACCTGGAACATTAGGGACAGCATAGAAAACACAAACAAATGTTTAAGGCAAAACTTTGAATCACTGGGAAAAAGGCCGCAGCATCATACGCTAGATAGCATAATTTGGCATGATATAGGAGATGAAAATATGGCAAAGGTCTTGGAGTTCAAGCCAAAACAGTGCCACATGTTAAAAAACAAAATAAAAAAAGAGAAATTAACTGGATAAAGTGTGTGTGTGGAGGGAAATTCCTTGAAATAGCATTCTGACTGAACTTTAAAAAAAAAAGGCAAGGTTGACAATATGAAATGATTCTTATGATTTAGTTTGCATTTTGGTTTAAAATGAACTGCAGGCTAGTATACAACAAAGATTTTAACATCTCAACTAAGCCTTCATTGTGCATGTCCTCTTTCAAGAGCTTCTTATGTCACTAAGATATACTTGCAACCCAAAACTGTCAAACTCTTTCCTCGCACATTGACTGTACATGAGGAGTGGGACAAAAGATGTCACCTACCTGGGAGAGGTAGCTGAACTAATAAACCAGTAACTGTTGAATCCTTGTTGAGTTTTACTGTCATATCTAAGAGTTCTTCCTGAGAAACATCTTTAGGCCTCAGTATGATCTCACTAGAAATGCCTGATAAAAACCAAAACCAGAAGACATATATTAGTATCAGGAAATTTATCTATGGACATGTTAGTAATTTTGACTAAAAATCTGTCCGATGATTAACAACTGTCTTAAATAACCATGTAGGACCTGCTAAAAGTTCTGCTTTCGCTGCCTGGTCTTTAATGCTGTATTTCTAGATGTCAAATACAATCTCACAATGAAACATATAGGGGGAAAAAAAAAAAAATCTATAATTGGGCACAGTAGGTCCAAAATTAAACAACAGTTTAGAAATATTTGGAAAATAAAGCATGTAACTTTTCTACAAATGTGTTCTTAAGAATTACAACTAAAACCAAACAGATAAAGCTACACGAGCACTACTGGCATTTTATCTGAGAGCTATTCTACTTCTGTGGAACAAAACTCGTTATTAGAAAATAAAAGTTTTCAAGTTACTTCACAAGATTTCAGTTTCACTGATAGCAACAAGATTTAAGTTCCCTGTTTAGGCTATGATCCTCTCTCACTTGGAGATGAGATGTAGTGACTGGGCTTTATCCTGAATACTCAGTCACTTAGCTTTACTGTTTGATTTCATTATGTCTGAAATTTTGCCCTTCATATTCAGAACTGTGAAGCCTTAGTTTTAGATTGGCTTGCCTGGCTCTACTGTGGACCTAAAGCATTCAACAGGAAAGATATTCCATGAGATACAGCAGATGCATATGAAGATTGACATTATGAAGAAATCATTGACATTATGAAGAAAAAGGCTCTTTCTCAGTATCTTCCTGTGAAACTAGTTACTTAATCACTGTTCACATCAGTTCTGGGGTAGTAGGGTTTGCTACCACAGTTGGAGGTGGGCTGAAAAATTCACATATAAAAGCAGGAATCTAACAGATACTGAGGAGGCAAGCTCTTAAGCAAATATTTCACATTCAAAAATAATCAGAAGTTGCAGAAACAACTACAAACTGATGTATTTTCTCTGATTATCGTTATTCACCAAGCCTCTCAAAGCCAGTTAAGACATTTAACTGTCAAAAACCTTTCCCAATGTTTTCCTTTAGTTTCCAGTTTCTAGCACTAAGGGTGCAAACTGTTTCTTAACAACATCTTAAGATACCAAATTGAACTTAAATCTACCAGTCATGTGTCATTAAAGCTACTTTCTTCACATCAATGCAACTTCTTTAATTTCATCAGAGAAGGAAGAAAACAGTGCAAAATTAAATTAAGACACAAAGGGGTCCGTCTGTCCCCCTTTTTTTATTTTTTGTTTTTAAATAACAGTATCTTGTGCTTACCAAAGGATCATCATATTACGTAACACATACCTACAGCTGCAGCTGCTTTTATCTTGTTTCTGACATAGATATGACTAGCTGGATTGTCTCCTACTAATATGACAGTGAGATGAGGTCTCTTGTTTCCAGAGGATATCCACGATTCTACATCCCTTTGAACTTCTTTCAAAACTTGTTTAGCAAGCTTTGTCCCTGAGATAATGGTTGCTTCATCACTATAAAGACAAAAAGATACACAATATTTAGGTCTAAAATTTCATCAACAAGACACTTCTAAGTGTGTGATCTACCACGTTAAATACCTGATTGATTAGTTAATTTGCTAGTATTTCAAATATTTTTTGAAAAACACTACCGTGCTACAAATCCACCTGTGGAAAGAAGTGCTTCCCCACTCTCTTATTTGAAGAGCAGGAATGTGCCATCAGTGCATACAGAAGAAGAGCTCACCTGCCACACCCCACCTTCCCAACACACATCGCCAGCCAGGTTGAACATATCTATCAACTTCTGCATTTGGGATCAGAACATGAGAACATTCCTATGCCCTTAAGTTTTTCTGGTTTAAGGAATTTTTACCCACCTCCCTTCCCAAATTTCCTTCAAAAAAACCTATTTGGTATGGGATTATTCACACTACTCTTTTGTCCAAGGCTAGATGATACTATTTCTCAGCCGCCTTAGCACTTAACTCATATAAGCCAGTGGTGACTAACTCAGGAGCTTGTCCTGCCCTCCCTGCTTTTGCCCCTCAACCAACACTACAGCAGACATACATCCTCCCTGGGTGAAGGGCTCACAACCATTGCCCTACCCATGTAGAAAAGCAAAGGAAAACTGAAAGTCTTGTGCCTTTAACTTGTCCCAGAACTTCTCAGCCCTGCTCTTTCTCTCTGTCATGGCTGTGATAATCACCCCAAACAAGGATGTGGAAAATCCTGTCCCCCCTGCCCCCAACATACAAGAAACCTCCGGCATGTATAACTTTCAGATGCTAAGATGTTAATTCCTCTTCTAGCAGAGAAGCAGCCTTTAAATTCCAACTTTATTGCTTGGTGGTGGTGGTGCTTAAAGGGGAGAAAGCAGGAAGAGACAGAAAGCTATAGAGCAAGAAACTACATCACTGATCTGGTTTAAAACATGGTATTCCATAAGATTCAAAACCATAACTTTAAGCAGACAAAAGATCAAGTTGCATTTTACTCATTTCAGAAATCTGTGCAGTTTCACTCATTCTTAGAAAATCTTCATGATCAAAGAAGCTAAATGCACAAGGGTGTGGAAAAAGGAAGGTGGGGGGGGGAACAGCAGCAGTGACACCATGACCACACAAGACAGGACAACCACAAGACCACCCAAAATCACAGACTATCTATGGTCTTACATAAAGAAGTCATCCAAACTTAACCTCTATATCTGACTGATAGATGAAGAAATCCAGTCTACATTTTAGGTTACTGAAGAACTGTTCTATGAGGACTCTGCTAGAGAGGGAAGAGAAAGATACCTGAAAATACATTTTTCTGGATTGGAAATAACAGTACCCAACTCTCTGACTTCTATTACTGCTCACTCCCTGCAGAAAAATGAACAACTTGTGAGCAGTAACATGACAACCCCCAAAATGTATTTTAAAATACAGGTTTATTCCAAATGATACTCAAGGTAAACCTTAACAGTGTTCCAGAGGTATGGCAGAACAGAACAGAAGTCAAATTCCTTATTTAATCTTACAAGCCCTACCCCCACCCTTGAATGACATTTTGGTGACAATAATATTAAGGCTTACCCTCTCTCTCGTAAAGCTCTTAATGTTACTTATCAACTTCCCACACTCACCTCACCAGCTAACTGCTCATAGATCAAGTGCATCTCGACTGAACAGCACTTCCTTAAGTACTATTTCATTCAGATCTTCCAAGTGTCAGCTTTATCTTACCTTGGTTGTTCTTGTTTCTGGAGTCTTCTCCATCTTCCTGTCTGTCTGCTCGCTGTGAGCAAGCATAGGTACTCCTCACCTTGTATGTGTCCATGGACATATTCCACCACAGCTCAAGCTTTTATCTACACTACCTCCTTCATTATTTGAACCTCTCATGTTCTCAAAGAAACTCCAGGAAGCCCAACATGATACATACAGTGAACAGTGTTTCTTGGCACAATCATCTGATATTATAACAAGAAAGTAAATACTATTCTATCTGTAAAGATACAGTAAAATAACACCAACTCCCCAGAAGCAAAACTACCAACACAGACACAGAGTTAAAGTTACTAGTGGACAAGTTCACTCCTCTCCTAATAAGCACAACTATGCGGCACTGTAAGAAAAAACATGCTCCTGGTTCATCAGCTCCTAACCAAAGACTGCTGACTGATTACTTGATCTTACTTACTAGAAAGTAAGCCTGAGGAGGAGAGGGTTTCCCCTCTGCAAACATTCTTCACTCTCTTGTCTGAAATGAAGAGCTTTACATGTATACACACATACACACACAGAGATTGTAACCCCTGCTCTGAATTGAATAAATTAATTCAATATGACTACCATTTCTAACTGACATACTTTAGCAAGGACTCCAGATGAGTTATAATGACATCTTGTTGGTGTCACTATAACTTAAAAAAAAAAAAAATTTTTTTTAAAAATCATAGTGCCTAGTATTAAAAAAACCCATACTCTGCTGAGAACAATTTATCCAACTGTTTGTCAAAAAAGCAAAGTATTAGAAACATTCTTAGCACACAAAAAAATATTAATAACTTGTTTCCTTCACAGTATCACAGAATCATCAAGGTTGGAAAAGACCTTGAAGATCATCTAGTCCAACCATTACCCTAACACTGACAGTTCTCAACTACACAATGTTACACCAGACTTAGCTACTTCCCAAATACAAGTTTCTGTACTGTTTAACTTAAATATATATAAAGAAAAATAATTAAGCCAACAGATGTGGTTTTATTCTTTTCCTGTATGGCCTGCTCTGTATGTGCTCATTTTCATAGATGTCTTCCTCTCATCTTCATTATTTATGTTTTAGCTACACATGCCTTTGGCACAAGACACTTCTTTCCACGTACTCATTATGCCAAATAAATAATTAATGCTCACCTGCATAGCAATGCCATATACATTTAAGAATACAAGGACTTAATATTTTGGGGCCAAAAAATATTTTCAATCTATATTGAATGTGTATTGCATTTCTATGCTATTCTTACTCTAAATGATAAGTTTTCCTAATCTTTAAGCAAACAACTTTAATTGCATGTCTCTTCCTTAAAATCTAGCCACAGACTCACTAAGTTTTCAAGATCTGTCCTCATATCTGACCATTCTCACCCCATCAAGTTCAGTCTTCTCAGTCATCCAAGGATCAAAACCAAAACAAATTAACAGAAAAACAGTGCTAAAAATGCAAAACCATAAACACAAAAAAATAAAAGAAAAAGCCCCTCACACACATTATAATCTAGGACAAAACGCATGTAATATATCCTAGTCAGGAGGCACTGTGATAAGGCTCTACAACACCTGGATCTTTCTGAAGACAACAAACAGTAAGTTCTACAAGCCTCAGTGAAAGTCAATTGTAAAAGACAAAAACTTGCTTGAAAAACAGAAATGTTTCAAGTTAACACTACTCTGAAAAATTAATACTCTGGGGCAGCCGAGGTATAGAAGATCAAAATTATTCCAGGTGAGTTCACATACGCGGAAGAAAACAAGTACAATTACATCTTAGCAAGAAGTTATGGGATGGCCCTACTTTAAAAACCCTCTTCTGGCATTCCAACAGCTACATGGATACTTTGAAGAAGTTAAGGAAGGTATCAATGACAAAAGTAGTTCTATTTTTCACATTCGTAACTTAAAGGTGCTGGGAAGGGAGATGGTAAATGTCATGTACATTTGTGGCAAATGTTTATGAAAGTGACTCCAGGTCTCAAGGAGAATCACAATGAGGACAAAGTACAGGAAAAAGAAATCTTTAGGTAAAACTTTCAGCCTTTGCTTTGGAGACTGACCACGAACCACAGAGCAACTAAAATTACCAAATAATCAGAAAGGAGTGTGAAAGGCCAGCTTTGTATCTTACAGAGTTATAGGTAAAGAGCCTGTCATGTTACAGATGCCACTAATGCAAATCATTTTTGGAAGACAGCTAACAATTTTTATAATGGTTCAGAAACCAATTGTCCCAGTTGTCGTGAGTCCCAAGCTATTAAAAAGCACTCCACCTATCCACTAGGTTAACTATGTAATGAAAATGCCACCACTGTAACCAAGCTGTCAATATTGCTACTCGAAGAACCACCACTTCGGTTGAAATGTTCATTATTTCTTGTATGTTTCCTAGCAGAAGTTTTCAAATAGATTTGAAAGCTTACATCACCTTCATATATAGCAAATAGTTTTGCCCTAAATCAGCCAGTACCTAAATTTTTACAAGTCCAAGGTGAAAACCAAGGGTAAATCAAACATTAAATTATTTGGAATATAAAGATTATGTTCTTTTACATGATTAGATATTTGAAAATCAGCAGCTGCTCCTGCATTACCATTCTGCTGCTCTATTCATTGAATAATAATTAAAAAAAGAACACTAATACTTAGTGTTTACACTTAACCGTACACATTTCAGTCACACAAATTGAAACCTCAGCACGTCAATAGGTGGTACAAGTGAAGACTATCTAGAAATGTCCTAAAATTAATTATTTCAGTCTTGATGACGATTTAACTCAGCTGGTCATCATTACAGCAACACAACATACTGTTCTTCCTAGGGAAGATTTTAATAATTATATTTAATCACCATAATTAATTGCTTTATTCTTAGACCTAGTATTTGGCTACATCAACTTCTGTTGCTTGAACTTTCCTTGACACATAAAATAAGCAAAGTATGTTATGGTAATTTACCTCTATTTTCTAGGAAGACAGCAGTATTTATTATTTCTCTTGATCACTGTTAGTTCTAGTGCATTTACAATTTCATCTAGATTTTTAAGACAAGGGTACAAATTCAGTATATCATGGAAACATGTATAACCTATCGTGTAACAGAAGTGTGATTTTAGTTCCAAAGAAACTTCCCCTGAGAAGAAGGAGGAAAAAAAAAAAAGAAAGAAAAAAAGAAGCCCTAGTAGATTAAAATATGTTTGATTAGGTATTAAGAGAATAAAAGCTTGACATCCTTCAGCAGTAATCTTTTTCTGTGCCTGACTACCCTGAACATCAAGAATTAAAACATTTCAACATCCTCTGCGAATACATATGCTTGAAGCTTTCCATGTATATCTGTACACAAATGCATTTAACATTGATGTTTAATATAAGTTGAGTCAGTTTGCCATGATGAAAGTAGTTCAAAGTCATTTGCAAAAACAATAAAGCATTCTGGTTTTATGTTAAAATTGGACTGGTTTTCAAAGTGCTGCAAGTCCGATCAGTCGCGGTTTTTTCTGTACCATGTTCTGGGGGATGAACAAGTCTGCACCTAGAACAACACTCGGGAAAAAAAAAAAGCCACCATGCTTTCTGAGATGGTCTAAAACCAGTTTTGCACTCATGTCTCTACTATAAGAAACTACACAGCTGGAGTAAAATAACATATGATTAATGTTTTGTTATATTAATAAGATGCATGTTGTTGTGTTTATCAGCATACTCAAACATGAGAAATGTTTAACAATTCAACACATGGGGAATACATCTAAAAGCCAGCAGACACCATATTTATTCAGAGACACTTGCTGAAACTTTATAGACACATGGATGGTAGAACATTAAGGATTTTAAAATATCACCCCAACAGCATATGGAAGAAATGCAGAGTGTTGAGTTCTGAAACAACTCCTTCGCTCTGCTAGTCTTTAAGATGGAAAAAAAGAAGTAATCCTAGAAGCACAAACTCACTCCCAGGATCATCATCCCACCCATAACACAGTTCAACCATTTCTTGAAAAGAACTCTTTGCTTAAATAAGATCATATTTAGAAATAGCTGCTGTCAGCACTTCTGGAGAAAAACCCAACTGTCTATACATTTTAGCTGCACCCAAAGCAACAACATGGTATTCTTGTTACTACCTATGAAGTTACTGAGACTTGTTTAAATGTCAGTGGCTAAAAAGCAAAAACCATTCCTGGGTTTAAATGCAAATACTAAAAAGGAAACAAATCAGGTGGCAATGTATTGTCATTTAGCATTCCAAATGGAGAAGGTTCTAGTTCTCCTCCTTCCAAGATTATTCTGTCCTTCATGACTCCAGAAATTACCCTCCCAAAAGTAAGAAAACAGTTGCATTAACACCCCCTTTTATGTAACATAGCTGTTTTATTTTTACAAAGTAAAATTCATCAAGGACCTGATTTCTGCTACATAGTCACCATCTATTAATACCACATTTTAAAAGTCTCTGGATTTACTCAACAACCATTAAAACTTTGAGCATTTCTCCAGACGTGATACATAAGGTGCTCAGAGTTTATCAGGGAAAGATGAAACAGTAGCATACACATACACACCTGCTGCATAAAATATACTTAAATTCAGCTCACCTTCCAATTCTAGCAACCTCCCGAGCAACAATTTAAGTAAAACAAAGGTCACCTTGAAACCATCTGTGACTTCCTGAATTCAACTGTCACTTGTCTTCTATGCATCAACTAGTATTTCATACATGAAATAAATATCAAAAAGAAAATATTAATACAACTCAGTAAATACTATCGTATTATTTATTTTGACATTCAGAACTTTGTCTCAGCAAAAACACCCAGTTAAAAAGTAAACTCTCACAGGAGAAAAAAAAAGAAGCAAGTTTTAAATATATAGCTAAGGAGAAACTTCCAATACCTTGTCATTTTCCTTAGTTGCACTGTAATGCTTTTCCAAGTCTTTTCTTTACTTGAGAAAGTTGTATACATAGTCTTTTCAACAAGAAAATTTTCCACAACTACCAAACATAAAAATAGCAAATATTATAATATGTTGATGCTTCTCAGGTTTAGAATCTAGATGGTTTAAGTCCTTTGATGGAAATATTACACAGGAACTACATGAAAAAGTAAAGCATCAGCTGTACAGGAAGGTTACACTGCAGCAAGCTATTCAAGACACTGAAATGAAGAAGTGAATTATTATTTTAGATTTTACCACATGAAAAACTTGACCAGGTGTAATGACAGATTTATTACGTGTTACTATGCCATCCTGTTCCACTATCATCCTACTCACTCATGGATGCTCTTATTCTGAACCCTGGGTGAGTTTACAACAGAACAATTCACATACTGAATCTTTCTTGTTAGTGCATCCAGTGACTCGCAGAACATTACAGAAACAGAAACGTCAGCGGCTATTTTAGATCAACCTCTACACTAAAAGCCCAAAATCATATGGGGCATCACAATGGGATCTTCTCAATCCCATACATACCACATGAAAACCTCTGTAAAATCATTATTGCAGGAGCATCTACTTTTTGCTGAATTGGAAAAAAACGTTACTAGCAGCAGAGAACAGAAGTAGGCATGCACTGTTCCAGAAATACAGCTGTCTGTGCCAAAACCGGCAGAACTGAATCCTCTATTGTACAGGATATACAGAATATCTAGAAGGTCAGATGCTTATTTCAATTGTCACAGTACAGCTTACTAATCTTTTCATGTTTGCAAACACAAAGCAAAGACAATGCTTTCAATGTGGGCTACTTGTGACCTACTGAAATGAGCAAACTTTCAGGTCAGTATTTAAAACGACTCCAGTATAAACAAAAAGTCTGGCAAGCAAGAGCTGAGCTGAAACCCTCCCATCCACACCCAGACAAGTGCTCGCAGTTGCTGTGCCGCAACACCAACACGAGAGTCTCAGCGCAGCCAGCACATTAAATGAAACACACGGGGTAACAATTGTCAGCGTCCTCGCTGTGTTGGACTGCGTCCTGCTCACCCTAGGGATCCAGGCTTTCAGCAAACACTGGCAGATCCCTGCCCGCTGCAGTGCTACATGAGACACAGTGTGCCCACATGGGCTTTGTTTATTTATTTTATTATCGGTTTTATTTTTAATATTGTATGTTTAATTATTTATTTATTCAAGAACAAAGGAGCACCACGGTATCACACCACCTGCCTTGCTGAGGACAGTGAGATGTCATGGGATGGGCTGTCACCATCACACGTCCCTTCATACAGGCAGTAATATTCTTCGGCAAAGATTAAAATACTAGCCATCAGCAAAAATAACCGTAGATGTCAGAAAATTCACATACACGTAGTAATTCTGTGCAAACAAACGTAGAACAGCCCGATTCCCCCGGAGGAGGAGGCCGGGAAGGCCGCACCGCAAGGGCTCCCCCATTTCAGTGCACCCTTTAAACACCCACCGGACAGCACCGCCGGAGCCGCCGCCCGCCCCCCCTCCCTCCCGGTACCCCCACCGGCTGGCACAGGCCCCGCAGAGCCCCACTTTCCCGGGGAGAGCTGCCACTCAGCCGGGGGCCTGGGGCAGCCACCCCGGAGGCGACGGACGAGGGAGACGAGCCGGGCCCGCCCCCCGTCCCCTCTCCTCTCCTCCCCTCAGGCGGTTGGCGCCCGCTCGATCCGCAGCTCCCCCGAACGTTCCCCGCCGCACCGGGAGGAGGTAGAGGAGGAGGTGAAGATGAAGATGCCCCGAGCGGCGCGGCGTACCTGGCGGCGCTGCGAGGGGAACTGCTGGTGCTGGAGGCGGCCCGGGACGCCGGGCGCGAGAGAGCTCGCCATCGCCTCAGCGACGCCAAGCCCGGGCGCAGCACGGAGGAGAAGGCGGTCGCTGCTGCTGCCGCCGCCGCCGCCGCCATGTCGGTCCCGACGGACGGAAGCGCCGCCGCAACCAAGCGACGAGAGGAGGAGCCAGGGCAAGTAGCGGGCCCGGGGCCGCGGCGGGGCGGGGCTCGTCGCTGAAGGCCGGGCGGAGGTGCCGCCGGTCGCCGTGGCGGGAAGAGCGGCCAGAAGGGGGAGAGATGAATCCGCCGATCGGCAGAAGTGAAAGGGCGGCGGCAGCGCCTCTGGGGAAGGCACCCCTGTGGGCAGGCCGTCACCCGCGTGATGCCCGGGGCTGGCAAACCCGGCGCATCTGTGTGCTGAGAGATCGAGCAGCACAGCCCCTACCATTCTCCCCTGCCCCTGCCACCCTGCAGTGCTTCGGGGGTGGTCGCAGGAACCTCTGCAGATGATGGTGCAAAAGGCGGCCTTCCTTCGCATCCTTTGATTCGTATGAACTTCTCTTCCCGCCAAAATGTGGTGTGGGGAAAGCCGACACCGAGTCAGAGCTAGGCAGACAAGCATTGATGCCCTTCGTAATTCTCAGCTGCATTTTCGTGTTTTCCCAGGGGAAGTCTCGTGGACTTTCTTAGAACTCACATGTAAGTGATTTCTGTCATGTTTTATGGCAGATTTTTCACTAAAAAGCGTGGAAAAAATCCTTTGTGCAGAGGGGATGAAGAAAACAAAAGGAGATCGGAAATAGCATATACAAAGCATGCCAAAGTAATAACGACAACCTAACCTGCAGTACCGAGCGTACTGACAGCTGGCAAATTCCTTTATGAAGTGACGAAAGCTTTGAAAAGATGCAACGGATTACCGAGGCTGCCATTTACTGCTATGGTACTGGCATATGGTTTACCTAAGGAACATGATTCAGGCGCTTCCACAGGCAGTGTGTGTACTGTTTTTTAATGACTTGTCTTCCTAGAATCTGTCTTCCAGTATTATAGGTACTATGTAAATCTTTCCCTTTCGGTTGCCATTTCTTATTTTATAAACAGTAGCAACGCCAAACTTTACACCCTGTCTAGCATGTACGTACTGCATTAATTATAAAGCTTTTTTAAAAAAGGACACTTATCCAAGTTTCATTGACACAGTTATACACTCTTACTCCCATGATTATTTCTTGTTACTATCCTGTTCGGAGAAAAATGAACATGTGAGGATATAGGAAGCCCTGTGAAAATTTACAGTCCTGAACAGGTATTAGATTTTTAAGACAGAACAAAGATCTTCAAATGTTAATCGACCCTATCCAGCTTCTAAAGAACTGAAGATTATGAATGTAAATTGACTATTTAAGCTTGTTTGTATAAAATCTAGCCATTTTTTGTATGCTATTTTTTTTAGAACTGTCATATTAATTGTTCTGTAAGAACAGATGCTCAAATATGGATAGACTGACACTTTATGTGGTGGTGGAAAAATGAATTGCATGTAATCCTAAAAAAGGGAGTAGGTTGCTTGGAGGTATATATATATATCACAAAGAATAGGCAAGATACTAAAAGAAGGAAAAGCTGAAAAGGATAACAGAAAACATGATAGGGAAATGAAAAAAATATCAGTAGTCCTAAAAATTGGTATTACAGAAAAGAGAATTCCATCAAAATTTTCTTTTTGTCTAGGATGAAAAAGGTTGTCCACTTTTTTTTTTTTTTTGCAAGGTTTGTATATTTGAGTAGAAAACTTTGAATTGCTGTTGATAAAATTTTCCACAAATGGAAAGTCCACCACAGATTTTTCTACCAAATTAGTATACTAGAAAAAAACAGCTGTATTATAAAGGCTTTCAATGAAGTTTGCAATGCAAATTGTGACTGAAGAATTACTTTACTTCAAAAGCACATCAGTTACAAAATGTTTAACAAATGTAGGTGAGCATATTCTTACAGTCAGTGATGCTGAACACATTAAAAAAAAAAAAACAACCTTACCCATTATCTTTTATGCAAATTAACCTTTTGTACCAATTGGATTCCTGCTGTTCATACTGATCCCTACAGACAAATAAAACCAGGTTTTCAGTAATATGAGGATGAAACCTTTCTTGACCTAAGTTAACTGCTTAGGTTTTAGATCCCCTTTGAGTTTGGAAATTAAATATCACAACTTTTTAAAAAAGCAAAACATCAGAACATTTAAAATTAACTTTCACACCAACAAAATTGCCCCATACTGGCAATCTCCGGTTTGACCTTGAACCTGCATGTAGTAATGCACATATAAAAAAATGCTACCAATATCGGTTGTTCACATCAAAATGAGGTACTGTCTTTTCATATCACTCCTGGAAAAGACAAATCTGAAGGCTCACCAGTGCTATAATAACAATATTTATGACTGTTTGCAGAACATAGTCTACAAAAAGTGAACACATTACTATTGTGCAAGATCTGCTGAATACATTATATAGAAAATCTTATGAAAATACTGCAGTAATAATTAACAGTATGCATATGATCCGCAAAAGTGCACTGATGAAATTGGTACAAAGGGTAAAGCTGAAAAGATGCAGTTTGGTTTTCATAACAGTTAAAGCAGAGTTAGGCATTGACAGCTGAGAAGAAGGTGGGTATCCTTAACAGGTTGTTTCAGAGTCTGTTATACTTGGAGTATTTTTATTTATAAAGGACTAGTTATAAAATACTCTCTTGGGCATTAACAATCCCATCAACTTAAAATGATCTCTTAGTAATTATTTGTGTATGAAGATGAAGTCAAACATGCTTGTTTGGTAAGAGGTGTTGTTCTCTCACCTTTTGAAAAACTGTATCAGGAAATGTTGCTTTACAAAAAAATTTTGTTATTTCTTTTTATATCCTGGAAGAATATTATGTCTTTCTGCCCACTTCTCCATTTTTTTCTTCTTTGTTTTGCCTTCCTAGCTGCTGGAAGGTGTACATTTGTATGAGGCAAAAGAGGTTGAGAAGACAGGTGAACCACCTCATGTTTTGCAGTCTTAGTTTAAGGAAAAAATTAATCTTAGTTTAGGGAGAAACTATTATGAGAAAAATTTAGTTTAAGAAAAAAAACTTGTTACCCTTTTGAAGCTTTGTATTTTAAGAAAATTGATTTGCTGGCCTTTTTTTACTTTCTAGCAGTCCCCCACCCCACCTACAGCCTCTATTTTTAAAGGACACCAGTACTGGGGATGAACATAGTATTTGGGATGAACATGTTACTGTATTTTAAGAAACTCTGCTCACGATCCCACGATCTGGCGCTTTCAGCACCTGCTGCAGAGTCTGCTTTCTACAGCAACAAATTGTGTATAAAACCTGGGCCCTGGCAGCAGGATGCTGGGAATTTCTGGAATGTGAGCAAAAGTGAGAGTCACAGCTATTGCTGGAGCTGGAAGAGACACAAAAGGAAAAAGATGTGTTACCAATTTATTTAACAGATACATATTTTGCACCTTGGTCCAACCTCACTCAACTTTTGTTCAGAAGCCCTGGTTCCCAAGGGGGAAGAGAAGGCAGGCCAGAACAGTGCTTGAAGCCTGAGGGGTTTTCCTTCATCAGTACATTTGGGATTGTGTCTGTGCGGGCATGTGTGTTACCATGGGCCGTGACTCTCTTAAAGTGCACACTGATGATCCAGACTGTACCTTCACCTTGTGTTTATACAGAAAGTCTGTGACTATATTAGGATAATTATAGAGGCAAGCGTTTGCCTTCCCTGGTTAGCGATGCCATATGGGAAGCGAGCCACCAGGAGGTACTCAGCCCACATGTTAAGTCTCGCCTTACACTGATCCCTCCTGCTGCCGTCTTGGGAAATGCACTATTTGGGAAGCCATAGTTCGGTTTGAATGTCATCACGATCATTAGCGATGGCCTTAACTACATCTATTACTGTGTAGTCATTATTCTGAAACAGAAAATAAGAGCCTCCAGTCACTTCACCCGTTTTAATATCGTATTTTCCCTTAGGACCACTCCTGGATGATGGTGGCAGGGAAACAAACAGGAGCACAAGTTCTGTTCACCATAGATGTCAGCTGAAATGGAAAGCACATATTAAATGGTTCTGTAGGAAGTGAAAGAGAACTAGATTCAACATGGAAATTCATATTTAGGATCTTGAGGAGAAAGATAGACATCAAAGCACAGGCAAACTTAAAAACACTTTTCCTGTGCTTTTCATGCAACTATTAGGAGTCCTTAGGCTACCAGTCAACACTGTCTGTTTAGAAAAATCTTGGCTCAAATATGCAGTTTTAAGGCATGAACTGAAGAAATAAATACCCAGCCAAGTCTGTTTTAATGAGAGTTTTTAATCTTAGTTATTTTGGCATCCATTTCTACTGATGTCAAGGCGCTACATCAATGCTTTCGTAGCACTCAAGTTTATAGATAGATACATTTTTGATTAATAACTAGCATTTATTGTCTGACATGATCTCACTCTGAAATGTCTAAGTGAGCACAGTATTGGAAGCACTGATGTGATTTAGGTAGATCGTGTCATTCAGTAACAGTGCGTTGTAATTCTATAGAGGTCCTAAATATTGAATGTGTTTTCTTCTCGGCTTTCTCTAGCACAACTAAATTAAATTAAGATTTCTCTTTTCTCTGCACCCTATCTTACTATTTCACGCTGAAGAACCTTACAGTGGAATCCACAGAAGTACCTTTTTATGTGAAAAAGGAAAATTCTATCATTTGCTACGGGATTGAATTTGGAGCAAAGGTTCTGGTATTATTTTTTAAAAGTAAATAAAATAGGAATCATTAACCATAGCAATAAACATTTATAATGCTTTTCACAAATATTATTGTATCCTTTAAATGCGTGTTTTCATGGAGAAACAAGGAAATTATTTTGATTTGATTTTAAATGAAACAACAGTTTATGTTATTACAAAATCATTGGTAGACAGTAATGACTATTACTATTACTAATAGTGACAGCTATTCCTAAACAGTAACAAGCTCCAAATTCTGTAATACATTTGCATAAGTATGTAATATTTTGACTTTTTCATTATTTTTCATTATTAGTCAAACAAACCAAGTAGTCTAATTGAATTGCAAGGAATGTAAAATGTGCTGTAAGTTTAAGCAGATTCTACTCGAAGTGCCTCATTTCCCAGTCAAGTTTAGATCAGTTAAATTTGTAGTAGGTCTATTTGCTCTGCCATGACTCTTTTTGAGTACTGTGACTCCTAGAACGCTGCACACGTGAAAATGAGGTATCTAGTTGGTGCCTGAGCTCTTTGCTATGGGTACAACAGCAGGGAACATGGATTTTCAGCTTGGGAAAGCTTCTCTTAAGCTTGATTGACATATCTTAATTGCATTTATATTCTCTCTTAGGTTATTCTAAAATAATCATTAAGAATTATAAACATTGCCGAGACTTTTAGCATATATTTTAACCACACATTACAAATTATGTCTGATAAAGGGATCTTCCCGTGGATCTTATGTTAAATCTTATTCTGTTAAAAAAAGAAAACCACAAACTAGAATTGTTTTTCTGATAACATACATCAGCAAAACATAAAACCAGCATTTTATGTTGCTTTTACTTTGGTATGCAGATACAATCAGCACTGCTACTGAAATCAGCAGATGTCTTCAGGAGTTTAAAACAAAGTAAATCCACATTGAAGTTCCCAGCAAACCTATACTAGTTATCTTCATTCTTGTCACTTGCAAAACTGTTCTTTGACTGTCTTTGTTTTTGATAGATCTACTCACTAGATGACTCAAATTTTTTGGTAAAACCCTCACTTATAGACTACCCTGGAAAGTAATTTCTCTCCAGTTCATTCACATAACTGAAAAAACCTGGAAATTATATAAAGTCAGCTCACAATTTTCAATATGGTTTTCATGTTAAAAATTCAGAAAAGTTGTTGTATTGCTAACATTCTGTGTATGAGACTCTAAGCTTGTGGCATTTTCTTTATTGAAAACATGTATATTGTCCCAAGTCTTCCTGAAAATTATGTAGGTTCCAAAATAGCTGTCATCTGCATATTACAGTTGCTATTCCCTTATACATCTTCACAATTTCAGCATCCTTTTTTTGTGGGGAATTAGAGACATAGCAGCAGTAATGTGCACTGGTGCAAAGTTCCCATCTCTTCATATCTGGTTTCGGGTTTTTTTATGGCACAAAATTTCTGTGCAATAGAGAGTTGAAATTCTCTACCTTTCCGTCACTGACTTTTTGTTCTGTGTTTTTTCTTTCAGGCAAGGACAGATGGTTCCTACCAAAGTTTTCATTTTGGGGGCTGAAGAGGTGTTTCGTTCTGAGCAAATAGTGGCATTTATGGTTGAGGTGAGCAGCTGATTGAACATTATAAGCAGGGCTGTGAAAGGCTAAAAGTCACCTGGGGAAAAGCTACAAATACCGTGGTGGGCTGGGGTTGCTGAAAGACAGAGGTAGGTTTGCATTAGGTTGCTCTGAGCACTCTTTTTTGGAAGGCACCTTTATGTTCTGATGAGGGTTGGTAAATTGGTATCCAGGGTCTAAGGGATTTGGGTGTGTCACTGTTGGAGAGCCTGTGTGCTGGCAGCTGTCTAGGATCAGCAGAGGAATTACAGAAAAAACACTTAAATGAATCTGTGAAAATGTGTAGTTGATCTTGGGCCTTGTATCTTGGAGACAAGGGCACCAGAGAAAAATTATGAAGAAATGTCTCAAAATGTTCTAATTTGTTTTAAGTGTAGAAAGAAAAAGTGTTCATTTTACATGATGGTGTAGTAGTAAAAATCTAGTTTAAGAAGACCCTTATGATGAGGAGTGCAGTGTTCCTGGAAAGCAGAAGATGCTGGTCAAAATGAAAGTGCAGGTAAAAGTTAGGAAAATCTGGTATGTTACATGAACATAGTTTGACAAAGAAAAAATAGGCCTTTTAAAAGCAAGCCCATGCTGAATGCATTTCTCTGGATCTGAATTTGTTTGCTTTCCCCGTAGTTTTTAAAAACTTCATTAACAAAATTATATTTTCCTTGCTGTGCAAACTGGACACTTTGCAACTTTAATTTGGATATAATTACAGATGGAATTCAAAGGTAATATTGAATGAAAAAGATGGGACTAGCAAGCTTGTTGAAATAAAAATAATTGCTATGGGGTGTATTATGTTTATTGTCTGGGTATTACAGAAACAGTTATTCTGGAAACTGACTGGAAATCAGCACTTTATTGAAAGGTCACTAATATAATAAAAGTTATAGAAGTATATATGGAGAGTATATAGAACTATATATGGAGATATCGACAATCCATTGAAGAGGAGCATCAAATGTAGGTACCAAGTACAGCATCTTAACTGAGAAGTGAAGCTGTGCTGCTAACAGGTAAGAATACAAAGGAAATTCTGGGCAGAGGTGAAAAGTCAAATTTATGCTGACATGCAAGTTAGGAATGATAAGGACAAATTTATCTTTAGGATAAATCTCTTAAGTCAGTAGGTGAGCTTTATTTATGATACCAAATGTTTCACATGGAAAACCTGTATGCCATTTATTTTTTGTGCAAAGCTATTTCTACACAGGGCATAAGAACTTGGGGTTTTTTTAGCCTGACTGTGGAAACCCCTTGAAATACAGCACCTTCACTGACAAATGTGTTCAGCTACTTTATTCAAATAGTAGTGGCAAAAAAATCTCCCAAACCCTATAATCATAATAATTGTTGCTAGCTTGGCAAGTGAGTTTCTTAGTGCACTCTTTCTGTGTGGAAGAGGATAGTGAACTTGTATCCATGGAGCAAGATGCTTGGCTGTGTCTTTGCTGAAGTAGGTGTTCTTCTATTTTTAATGCTAAATGGAGTATACTTTTCAAGACATTTTCCTGGTTTCCCACAGAGGTCACTGCAAACAACTAACATGTTATTCAGATGGTAATAGGCATCATCTTTGAGTACCCTTGTAGAGTAAACAGTTTCTAATTTCTCCATGAAAGCATTCCACTTCCACAGTCTGCAGCTATGGAGAACAAAGTAATCTCCTAGACATTTCTCTAAATATCTTATAAATGTGTTCAGTTTGTCAAGTTTATTACAATACAGCACAAAGGCTATTATGCTAATTGCTCAAAGCTGGAACTTTACATGGAAACCCTCTTTCCGGTTCTACTTTTTATGGCAAGAAAAATAGTTGCAAGGGTTAAATCCGGTTTTAAGTTGCAACAATAGGCTTAACGTGACTGTGTACATTTGACTATCTATATGCATCTATGTGAAACTCTTAGGGTACTGTCAGGCTTAACTTTTTTCATGCTTAGCATTTTAAGAATTTCAAAGAACCAATGATAAAAAGTCCTAAGTCCCATGAGGACTTTTAAAAAATAAGAGGCTTTTGATATGTCTTGTTTTACTAGCATTTCTTGTTGGGCAATAGACTTCCATGCTGAAAACTGGGTGGGAGGCAAAAATCCAGAGTTGCGCAAGAAGGTATTTCCATTGCTGTTTTAGTAGATTAACTTGTGTCTGAAGAAAAACATGACATAGAAGAGGAGGGAAGAATTGTAGCAATCTTCACTGATCCACAGTTTTCAAAAATAACATATAAAGTAGGCATCTCTTCCAGGAGGTAATTTATGTCTTTCAGCTCTTGAAGGAAGCTGGTAGTTGTCGGTCTTTTAGTCCCAGTCTTTGGTGTGCACTGGGTAATGAGAGTGAAAATTCTGCCTTGGAGACTTGGGATTTTGCAAATATCTGCTGCTTTGGTCAAGTGAAGCTGGATGTAGGTCTTTCTGGAATCCATGCTATTCCTGAGACACACATGTTGCAACAGGACAATGTGCTGACAGTGGTTTCTGATAGACACCATCCCCTGGAGGAAAACTATTATGTGTGGAGATGCACCAAAGTCTGTTGAGTGGTGGCCAGTGCAGGGAGGACTTTCTCAAGGTTGTGGAGAGGGAGCAGCCATTTCAGGTCACCTGTAAATGGCAGGAAGGGAATGGCAAGAGGGAAAGGGAATCCATCTATCCATGGGTGTCTTTTGGCACTGCCGAGGTCAGGGATGGAGGTTGGTTCCCTACAGCAATTGCCTAGTGCTGGTGAAGGAGGAAGTTTTCCATATACCTTAGTTTGCTCTGTCCTGGTTCATCAAAATGCAGAGGGCTTTGTCGTTGCAATGCAGTAAGTCACCACCTATTTATGTGCCTGTTTTCCACAAGAGAGATGAGGAGGGTAAGGGATAAATCCAATTTCTCCTAATAGTGGTAGACTGCAGAGTGAAGTACATGTGGCTTTCATAAGAGCAGCCACTCCAGATGAGACTGAAGATCCATCTAGCCCAGTTTCCTGTCCTGGACGGTAGCCAAAAACTTATTTCTAGGAAAGAAGACAAGAACAGACTGGTCACATGGCAGTAGTTTCCCAGAATTGCTCCTGTGCTGCCAGTGATTTGTGTTTCATGGACTGCCTGAGCTAGCCAACAGTCTTGGGATTTTTTGCCATATCTCTGCACGTTATCCCTAGGAGACTCTTGTAAGCTCCTAATATTTACAACATCCTTTGCTATGACTTATGTATAAGTTATGTGATTAACCACCCACTTTTGGTTTCCAGCCTGTTTGCTGAGGCATCAACACACAAGAGATTAAATGTGGGTCACTTGGTGTAGTGGCTTTTCAGTATAGATACCTTCATGTAGCATTGCTCTAAATAGGATGCACTTCCTTCTCCAATCTCCTAGGAGTGTCACAATACTCTCCCAGGAGAACCTTATTTGTCACTGTAGCTTAAAGTGCTGGATTTTGGGCCTTTCTGCCCCTCACATGACAAACTAAGAGGACGTTCCCCTCTGGCATGCCCTGTGGAGTCCCTATCATAGTAAATCCATGTGGAAAAAATTATCTGTATTACACCCCAAATACTTTCAAGCAAACCACTCAAGGGCAAAGCAAATGAGAAATAAGTAAATAGCAGGATACGCAAAGAGTAGGACCCTATATTTTATTTTGTAATTGTTTCTATATTCTATTTGTCATAACCACATAACACCACACATGAAGATATCAGGATTCAGTGGAGGTAGTAATGATGCAACTGGCACTGTCCAGGTAGAGCAATGGGGCCTGTTCCGTTTCATTATGTCTGTTTAACCTAGGGTGTGTGCAGTTGGTGTGACAACCACATCTGTTGGACATTTTGTGCATAAATCAATCTACTTTGTAGTAGACAAATGGGACAGAATAGGGAAGTGACCCTGTTGGCATTATGAAAAAGTCCTCTGATTATGTTTCTGTGCAATAATGTTCAAATATTAATATGCTGAGGAAGTGGGTTCTTCCTTTTTACTGCTGAAGTGTTTTCATCTAGTGAAGATGCTGTGAGAGGAGTAGTCCTAAGCAACTCTGCCTGTATATCCTCTCCTGCCAGTGTCAGTCAGATATGCTGTGTTTGGATTGAGGGAAGCCTGATTTTGAATGAACTATAAAGTAGCTCTTCTAGCTGTTCAGCAGGAGGAACTTGCCTTAATGCTCATCTAGTCCTGATTTTGTCTCTGAAGTAGGTTGAAAATGCAGAGTGCCTGTTAAATTTTAAAGAGGGTTTGTCACTTCAGCCAAGGTTTGAAGTGACATGCCTGAATATTAGCTCTCACATGGTTCTTATGACTTTGGAAAGAACTGATGGACACAGCTTTTTCGAAAACATTGGTGTTATTCATAGGACCCAGTTTTGTACTCTAGGACTGTACCTCTGTCCTCACCTCAGTGTTGTAGGTGAAGGGTGAGCAGACAGGGTAATAAGGCTGTGGTTCTGAATACATACTGTCATGGTTTTAGTTTAAATAATGATTTCCTAATCAATGGCAGCCTGTAATCTCATGGTATTATTAGATGCCATTTCATAGACAGCTGATGTTGAAATATGTGAACCATACAGTGCTATTGACTTAACTACTGCCTGTGCATGAAGAAAGGTTTGTGAGATGATGTAAAACTTATGCCAGGATACTTTGTCACTGCTACAAACTTATAACATATGAATGTCAAGGATAGAAATGATTGTTGAGGCAAAAGTTAGAACGTAAGTCATGTTATCATGTTCTAAATTTGAGTTTTGGTGTGAGGTGGAAAACAGAATTATGAAATTTTAATTTTTTTTTATTACAAAGGGTGTTGACAAATTTTGACTGTACTTGGATGTAAGCAGTTATCTGAATCTTTTCTTTTGCTGTCTGTGGTTACTGGCTTGTGTGGGTGGGAATAATCCATCAAACACAACAGGGAATTTGCTGTGGAGACTGGCTGAACTCCTTAAAGACTGTTCCTGCTATACAGGGAAGGAGTTATCTGTACTATTAAGGTGAACCATGTGATTTGGTGCCATTTGTGGGCTTAAATATGAAGTGCCGGGATTTTCAGAATTGAGGCCCAACAACACTAAGAAATATGAACGGTAATGGTAAATTTGGGGCAAGGTAGCATGTTGGGGTAGATTAACTAAACTCAGCGGAATTCATATTCATAAAGATTAATAAGTTTGCATAAAAAATAAGGAACAGGCACATTTACATGGGTGTGCATTCTCTGTGTGGTTTAAAAATATTACTTGTGGAGGGAACTGTTTATAACATGAGACATTTATTTTAAATGCCTTCTGAGAATGAGTTAGAGACACTCTGAAATTACCAACCTGATTTACACAGTCTGACCACAGTGGGTATTTCCAAAAAACGCAGGTATCGATCACGTAGTGTTCAGCACCAGCCAGCTACGCTATAACTGGCACACTTTTCTTGATATTTTAAAACTTGTTTGTTTCATTATCCATGACTTTGACCCTGAACATCTGAGTTCTCTGTTCAGTGCATGTCTGTGATACATGTTTAAACCATTAAGATGCAACAGTAAACTGGGGTTTATTTAGAATAGCTACCCTACAAGCTAGTTAGATAAGAATTCACCATTTGATTTTATTTCTAATTTCCTGATGGATTGCAGAAAAAAAATGTTCAGGTCACACTTATTGAGCTAATTAAGAATATCAGTAACAGTTGACCTCTGTCCCTCGACACTCATGCAGATGGCTCCAGCTGTGTCATTGCCGGGGGGGCTTGGCTGGCATATCCATATTAGCTAGAGGGACACAGCATTGCTGTGCCTGTCCTGGTTCATACCTCAGCCTTCCAACCTGTGCCAGTCTTCTGGATTTCAGGGAGCAACTGAGAATGGTGTCGCCCAATAGCTCTGCCAGCAGGAGGTACGGCAGCTCTTTTCATCTACCTCAGGTTACACTAGTAGTATTATTTTAAATCAACTTCTTCAGCCTTGCCAACTTTTTGGTAGTGGCACAGCTTTGAATAATGGGCTGTCAAAGCTGCTTGCAAAATCCTTTCGGTTTCTTCTTGAGAAGTCAAGGGCAGACACAACTGCACCACGAGGCAGTTCGAGCAGCATAATTATGGGGGCATAAGCCCTAACATGCACAGAAGCTTCTAACTAGAGGGCTTCCAGTAAGGGAGGTAGATGTGCTGGCAGAAAAAAATGCTCCTTGCAGATCTGCATTCTTCACTGTGGCTTCTCGCAGTGCAGCTTTCCAGGGTAGCCTTCTAGGGGGATGCAAGCAGTGCAGTGTTGGTGCTGTCATGCTGCAGTGAACCCCTTCATCAAAGATTAAACTTGCCATGACAACACAGGGTTCCTTGTCTTACACAGTTCCCAGTATAAAATAAGCTGTCTTGGGAGAAAGAATGCTTTTTAAAAAATCTGCCTTCACATTACAGTTTGAGTTAGCTGTTTTCCTAAATGACTTAACATTTTTTTACCATTCTGAATATAGATAAAACTTAATGTTTGCTGATATGGAAAAAAAGTCTTTTACCCCTCCTTACACAAGATTTTTTATGCCCTTCCTTACACAAGATTTTTTATGCCATTCTTTTCATCTATGTTTTAGCAGTACAAAGGAGATCAGTTTGAATTGCAGCTGTATCAGCTGATGTGAATGTCAGGCAAAGGGTTTTAGGCAGCTGTAAAGATAAGAATAATATTAGTATGATTTATTTTGCTCTATATGAACTTAGTCAGAAAGGAAATACATTCCTAGTGTCTGAAACCATGAGATATTTATAACATCTTTTTTTTTCCTGAATTTGGAGTATACGTGCTGTGTCAATAAAGCAGGCTTGTGCATTGTTTGTCACGTCCCCAGTTTTGTTCCTGGCTCTGTATTTAGTGCATGTGTTGCCCTGGTCTCCACTGGGAGGGAATAAAAAAATTGGTTTCATTTATTGTTTGTACTTGAGTTCTAAGAATATATTTACAGGTTTTTAGTTTTCCTGTAGGTTCTCAGGCAGAAGATGATAACTAATTTTCTAAGCTGTTAGCCATTATGTAGAGTTTTAATGAATCTGTCCCTCTTTGAATTGATACTTTTCAAGAGGATTATCTAAAGCTTCAGACAGCAGCACTCTCAAATGCTGAGCCAACCTATGATTTTCATAGTGCAGTTAGTAAACTCCCTTAAGTTCCAAAAAAATGCAAAACTTTAATGTCCACATCTAATAGTGCTGCAAAAACATTACTTTTTTGAAAGTGACACTTTGATTGTCTGAACAGGGAAATGTGAAGCCAAACTAGAATGGTGTAACTCTAATAGTAGTAATTGTACTGGTGTTACAATAGATGTGAACACTGGCCTTTGCTTACTTGCAGAGTGGTAAGAATGAACTGGAACAAGTCATTTGTATTTCAGAGCAAGTGCCCTTGGCCAAGTTTTACTGCCAAATACTACTCGTATCTTAAATTCATAACCTATGAACTCTCTTAGCCATGTAGATTCTACTGGCTTCCAGTCTGACTTAGACATTTACATTCTTACATCACTTCTGAAAATGGCATTTACTCTAGGAGATGCTTGAGGATATTTGGAACCTTTTATCTCAAATCACAATTATTTTTAATCTTCATTCCCTGATCCATCTCCACGCTAGGTTGGTTTTTTCCTAAGTTTTTAAGATGTGTCAGCTCTGATACTGTTCATTTCAATCTTTCTCATTTTTCATCTAACCATGGCATTACCAGGGGAATGCGTGGCAGGGGGTACTTGTACTTTCGGATAAAACAAGTCATCTATATTGAAAATATATGACTAAAACTTTCCGTACATAAAAAGCTTCCAGAATGAGCATGGGGACAATTTCATTTCAAAAATAACTTGTCTAAGAGCACTCCCATGGGAAAAGTAGGATTTAAGGACACATGATGGTCAAGCTTGATCATGATGTGCTACCCAGTTGCTGCCCAGTAGTAAGTTTAAGGTATATAATGCCTTCCTACCATCGCAATATACTATTATTCATGTGCCATGGAAGGAAAATGTTGCTAATAGTTCCGAGATGATGACTAGTAAATGGGGTGTGTCTTTGGAAAAACCCTGAAATGTAAAATTGCTATTGCACAGAAGTAGAGAGAAGTAGCAGTTTCCATAGCTCAGTAAGCTATTCATAGCAAATACTAATGAGTTCATCCACAGGCCAAGTACTGGGTATATGGCAGTCATGAAGCAGAAGCATCTGCAGGCTACATTTACCTGTAGTATAATTCTATTGTCTGCAGTGGAGTGACTTCTGGGTTGAACTTTTCTGTTTAATATCAGTGTAAATATGAAGTTTCAGACTATTTTCTAATGATGCTGGTGTAACTTTTCACACCTTGTGACTCAGATATGTAATATGTCAGGTGGGGAGGGACAGAAAGTCATTGGAAAAGTAGGCAAATAATTCAGATCATGGGAAAAATTCCATGAGATTTAAGGAATTTGAAATTGCAATCTTTTCCATAGCACACCTACTGAAGAACTCTAGGGAAGTCCTTCTCGTTAGCACCAGACACCCATCCTTTAAGTGCCCAACTTTTCTTCACAGGGTTTGAAAACAGACTGATAATGTAGAAAAGATTGTTCAAACAGCAAAGGTCCATTGCTATTTTGTATGGAAAAGAGTGCTAAGATACAGTTCTGGTGCAAAACAAAAATGGCAAGGCTTTGCTATAGTGCAACCCAGATGCAATCCTTCTGCTAGAAAAGTTTGTGTGTCAGAGTAAGGATAAAAATAAATGAGAACAGACGTTTGGTAGAAATGTACATCTTGCTGTGTGCTTTATTGTATTTCTCAATAAGAATTGTTTTTACCATTCCTCCCTGCTGGACGGTATGAAAAAATCCAATGGAAGAGTTTTCTCTTCCATTTAGGCTGAACGAATTGGTGAAGAGCACATGTTTGCCTATAAAATTTTCTAATCGTATTACCACGATGTTATATTTTGTTGACAAGAGAAGACTTTTGTGTCTGTAGGAGGGATTCCTGAATGTGGTAATCTGCTGTTTTAAAGAGCTGGGAGGACAATTCTTCAACAGTGTATGGCTTTAGAAGGGAGGAGACCTTGGTCACAGTTCTGGGATATTTATGACTTCAGTTTCCCCATCGCTAAGCCAGGGGTGGTAATAGGTCATTACCTCCTGTAGAGCGGAGACTCAGTTCCTCACTGAAGAAGGCTCTAACATTAAGAGAAGTCTTTTTTTCTCTCATACATCTATGTGGAACTCCGTTGTTGTACTAATGTGACAGAGTGAAACATGGCCTGCAGTACGCAATGGTTTGAGAGTGTTGTTCCTGAAGTGCATCCTGATCTTTCTATCAAAAAAGTACAAAACTCTACTAGGCAGTTAAATAACCTAGGTATTTTCACTATATAAGGAAATATAAAAGTGGCCTGATGAGGACTTTCTGGTCCATATACTTATTTCTCCCACATAAAGTAGTTGGTTTAATAAAGGTATTATCATTAGGAATAAACCTAATAAAGATATTATCATGACCAAGAAATCTTGTCTTGCTGACCAATGGATATTTGCTCCTTTGAGGCTTAGAATGAAGCACTGGACAGAAGTGGCCATTTCAAACCCCAAGGGCTGGTTTTGAAATATCAAAATGGCTAAAAATAAATTTACATATCTTTTCTGACTTTGACTCTGCATATGATTGGAGAATTCTATGTGTAGTCACCATTTTAATTTAGTACTGAAAGTAGGCTATTCTTATTTAGTGTGCCACAAGCCTCACAAGTGAGTTTTTATGAATATACTATTTTCCTTGCAGTGAATCAGTATTTCCCACATAGTTTTCTACATCTGGCATCAGAATGGCACATTTCCTTCAGACATATGATGACATTGGGTAATAATTTAGAATGCTAAAACTAATGCTGTAATGAGTCAGGCCAGTGCAGACAGGAGCTGGAAGATTCCACACCCTCTAAGGAATCTTTACGATTACATTATTTTCCAGATTTCCTTTTTGTTTCTTCATCCTTCTTCCTCTTCCTTTTAGTCTGGACTTGTCCAGTTGCTTTCCCCTTTGGATCAGTTTTTCTCCTAAATCCCCTTTTAAGCTGTTCTAAGAAACTATTCATATCAGCTCTTTCTGTGGAACCTGTATTATCTGAGCTGGGAAGTAACATGTAGCTGGGAAGTAGAGCACCCTGGAATTAGAGGCCTCATGTGTAGCCTGTGGAAGGAGGTAAGAAGGCTACAATTAACTTTGTTGGGGTTTTGATCTAAAGACTTACACAAGGGCTTTTAATGCAGAATTATTGGTGCTTTTATTCTCATTAACTGGATCCATTTCAGAATGCTGATCTGATTCCTTCTCAGATAAATTTCAACCTTTGCAGTGACCACACTAAGCCTCTTGAATGCAGATGTCTTCTAGTGACCACTTACTCCTGTTTTCCATTGAGCAATTTCTCCTGTAATTCACTGGGAAAGAATCATAAAGCAGTTCACCTTATTAAAACCTCAAGATATCTAAAGATGGCACAGATTGCAACAACAATGATGCAGCATCCTGTATATGGCTTTACAAAGCACATTTCAGCTGGTCTGGTCTGAATGTGATCTCACCCTGGTGCTATGCACTCACTGGCACGCTCCCACAGCGTGTGGTGGCTGGTTTTACATAAACTTGGCATTAGGAGCAAGAAGAAGAGTGCTGGGACAAGAAGTGCAGAATTCAGACTCCGCGGCTACCTTCCTGTAAAAAATTGTGGCAGTACATGAATGGTGCTGTATTTCAGGCTCCTAAATAGCCCTGTTGGCAATGTGGTACAATTTATTTTTTTATGTTGGCACCATATAGTGTCTGTGTTAGCAAGGGTCCGAGGAGCTGTGCCTAATTGCTTTCATTCATCACACCAGTTTACTCAGCACCATTATTATCTCATAACTTGGCCTTGTTTTTTGGTGGTTTCAACTCAGTGACAACATTATAACATTACTCAGAATGTGCAGATGGAAAAGATGCACTGAGATGGTGACTGTCTGAACAAGGACAATTTGTTTCGTATTTATCATTGGCTTTTTATGACCCTGGATCAAGAAAATGCTTCATGAGAGGATAAAATTGTGCACATACTCATGTCAAGATGGGCAAAGCTTCTCAGGGAAGATTGAATATAGTGTTGCTATACCATGGTGGAATTCCTAATGATGAGCTTTTTTTTATTGCAGTTGCCAATTGATCACTTCAGGAAGTCACAGTGAAGAAGAATTTTCTTTATTTGATTTGAAAATTCTTACTTGCTGTTTCTGAAAAAAACAAACCAACCAAAACAAAACAGAAAACCACCAGCCACTGTTTTCTGCTTGAAAAGATTTGTCCTTAGGAAAGATTTTTATTTCCTCCCCACCCAAGACGGAGAAGAATGTCTTTAAATGTCAGTGAAAACATTGCACACAGAGACAAAACTATATTTTCAAATCACTTCAAAATTGACTAGAAAGAGAGGGAAATCTACCTGTGATGCTTTTAACGTCTGAATTTTTTGTGTTTAAAGGGACTGAACTTTAATTAGGTATCTCCTGTCTACTACTACTGCAAGCACAAGATAACTGCCAGGCAAAAGCCCTATTTACTGCCTCCCAGGAACAGAGGGCAAAGCAACAGACCAACAAGTGCTGAGTCCTCATTCACTGATAAATTAACACTGATAAATGCACATGTTAACCAGAGAAATCATATTAAATTGGGTGGTGGTTCCAGGAATACAGAAAACCAATACAAATCAGTGAAAGAAGTTTCTGAAAGGGTGTGTTTTCTGTAGTTTACTGGACATGTTTAATTCAAGTAGAATTTATGCACCAGTTCTAACATGGTTCTGATATGCAGAAATGGTTTAATATTTCAAGACTACAGTTAGTCTTCCTTGTCATGCTGTGAAGTTTCTAAATCATCCTTCCACAGTGGAAATTATAGTCTCCTTTTTTTTTTTTTCCATGCTGACATTGCTATTCCTGTGGTTAATCTAGGATATGAAATCAGCAGCATGAGGATCGAAAGATTGACTCAGCATGCTTTGTGAAACAAGCCACTCTGGTTTATTGCCTCCTTTGTTTCATTTGGTGTATAGGGGAGATTTCTTCAGCTGCTCACAAAACGCAAGCCAGCAGAGGCCTTATTTTGTGTCCTGGAAATGCCATGATATTTCAGGGCCTTAGGACAAAAGAGCGTAACAGCTGCATTACGTCTCATTACAGGTTCATCTAGAACAGTATCTTGACACTCCTAGTGACCAATAAAAAATGATTGGGAAAGAACAGGAAAAACATATGAAGATACTTTACACTATTACTTTTCCTTTGTATTTTTCCAGATGCCAGAAATTTGAAGTTGAGGAACTTCTTGAGCCAAAAGCAGCATCTTTGTGTTCAATAGGCCTTAGGATTTTCCCTCATTAATTTGTCTCCTCACTGCCTGAACCCCTGGAAGCATTTAATATCCACAAATAGGTGTAGCAAAGAATCCCACAGTTTAACTATTTGTTGTGAGAAGAACACATTCCTTCAGTTTTTGCTGAACCTGCCACTTGCTACTGTCAGTTTTTGCCCAGTTTTTCTTTTAGATTGGAATCAGTGATCCATCATTCCTTGTTCTCCTTAAGCATTCCATTTACAACATTACAGAATTTTGTCATGTTCCCTCTGTCATCTCTTTTCCATGGTAAAAAGACCTATTCCGCTTACTTGTTTATCATCCTATAACTCTTTCTATCTTTGTTACAGTTTTCCTCTGAATTTTATCTTGTTCTACTGTACAGGTGTCCTTCCCTTCCTCCCGTAGTCAGCCAGATCACCTCCCATGTCCTTGGAAACTTTGATACTTGAAAACTATTAGGGTGGTTCAGCTTGTGCCTTTTCTCATTTTTAATACTATAACTGCCTGATGATAAAAGGGCCATCACTACTGCCTCTGCTGAAATCTACTCTTATGTCTGTACTGTCTACAGTGCAATTAAATTGCCATGCAAGCAACCATAACAATCTGTGGTTTTGAAATTAGGTATCATCATTTCATGACAAGATCAATATGTTACTTGAAAGATTATTATTTATGTTTGAGAACGATTAGCTGGAATCAAAGAGAACAGCTATGAGGGTGATAAGAAGACTGAAGTAATTACATTCTGCAAAGAGATAAAGGGTATACGCTGTTGAAAAGGACTATAGGTGCTTTTTACAGAGACAATATTGTAGGTATTTTCACAGAGACATATATAGGAAGGAAAGACCTATTTATGCAGAGGTACTGCATGGGAAAACATTGAGAGTGTTGAATTAATTCTGGGCAAAGGTAGATTGGAAGTTAGAACTTTTTAAGTATTTGAAGAGTAATGTTTCTGCAAGAATTTTTGCAATGGCAGATGTGAAGGCAGGAACATTAAATCTTTTTAAGATGGTGCCCCAGAGAGGGGCAGTAACATTTGGCTAGCGGGTGCATTTTTGTTTCCTAGAAGCTTGGAAGGAGATTGAGTTGCTGTTTCTCTGCATCATATTTATATTGTATTAAGCCTCTGTGTCTGTGCAGTCACTGTCTTCAGAGACAAAAATTTGAATCCGAGATAGCAGTTCAGGGTTTAGCATAGAGAGCAAAACTGCGTTTATTGAACATTTTTCATTATCAGCTCCTACTGTAATGTGCATATGTGCTCCCAATACCAACTCGGTATGAGTGTGCTGTTAGCAAAGTAAACTGATCAAAACATCTACCTTATTTCAGTTAAAACTAAGATAAATATTCTTTTAATCCAAAAATTGATAAAAATATCAACAGGTTTTTTCCTAATTAATTGACTAGATTGGCATCTTTTTCAATATATTTGGAAGAAAATTCTTCTTGCAGTAAATACTTTTTCAGTTATCTGTAAGTGTAAGGTCTTAATGGCAAATCTGGTTTGGTTTGATTTCATCTGGTTTGTTCTTTCAATTATTAGGTAGTCAGGTAGTCTTTAAATAGCCTCTCATGCTACACAGCTGAGACATCATCTCTCAAATGTGTTTGGAGACCTACAGTGTTAGTATTCAATGATGATATCATGAACCAAAAATGTACCTGTATTCAGATGGGAAACAGGCGCTTTTAATTTTGAAAACAAGACAGCATTCAAATATGTTATTTAAAGGGAAAAGGAAAATGTATTTTAGCAAAACTGTCATTACTGAAAATAAATTTAAAATCTCGTTCATTTCACCTTTGTAAAAACAGAGGTAGCAATTCAGAATATTACCTACAGTCTTGTTGTATTTACTGTGAATTTTTATTTACTTTTCAGCCCATGGTGCACTTTGAATAAACCTTAACAATGGTTTGCAGGTGGCAAAACTGAGCATGTTTGAAAACATTAAAGATATTTCACATACATTTTCTTCACATTTCATTTATGGAAAGTTGAATTCATGGCTTCTTAAGCCATTTTTATGGAAAAGTACTTGTGACATTGATAGCTTGGTGACAAAACCAGAACGACTCTGCTGTTTTAGGGTTAGATGTACATTTAATATGCATAAGACCAAACCACCAGTTTTTAAACACTGAAATCCAACAGCATTTGCTTCACTTCATTGACCATATTGCCTCTAAGCAAAGTTTTTATTCATATCAAGAAATTCCTTTTTTCCTTTTCCTTTTTATTTTTTTTTTCTTTCAGTAAGAATATCCTCTGGCTAATACTTCTTTACTTTGAAAACCACAGCCCTCTTAAACTAGACAAAACTATACTTTATGGTCCTTCAGAATGAAGCTTAGAGATGATTTGGTATAACTACCAGCTCAGTGAATGCCAAATCCTTGGTGTTGCTAAACCTGTGCAGGTGTTTCCAGCTGACCAATGTGAGGCTAGGGTTTGGTTAGGGTATTGCTTTAAATGCTTCTGCAGTCAAGCACCATGTAAAATTCTGCCATAAAATATGAGAGTCTGCTAGTGTTGTGACAGGCTATTGAGCCCAGCAGTTTCCTTTTGCAGCTGAACTGTCTGTGCACGGAGAGCAGTGAGGTTAGAAAAAGCTAGAGTGGAATTATGAATACTCTGACCCTGGAGACACTTAAAGGCTAATGGCATTTCTATGCAGCTTTCTCTTGCTTGCAGAGATGCCTCTGTTTCCTTTACTGATGCCGTTTCTTGGCTGAACTGTAATACAGATATTGTAATGAATTACAGCAGGCACAAAACAGTGAGATTAATTTACAAACATCAAAACTAGACAAAAACAGATTCACATTTAGTGGAAAATAAAAGAATTATTTTCTTTTATGTTTTCTTTTTAGTTGAATGTTTGTTTAATTTGCACTAGGGGGAAGTCGCTATTCTAGAATAAGTTTGCCTGGATAGCTATTTTGTGCAATTTATCTCTGAGGAGATGCATCCACCCACAGACCCAAGGGAAGCTTGTCCTAATGATCATCTTGTCTCTCAGGCAGACCCACTGGCGCAGGGCAGTGCTAAACATCACTTATGTATTGCTTCTAAGACTATTCTCCAGAAAGCCCAAACATTACCCTTGGCAATGTGGAGCTGAACACAACCCTGAAGAACCCTGGATCCATATACTTGTTTGAAAAATATGACACCTAACAGTTTGTTTGTTTCAAATCACTGAGATATGTCAGGTAAGCCTTGTTTCTGCCTTGTCAAAAGATCAGCTAAATCTAGTTGTCCTGTATTCCTAGCCCTGCACTTCTCAAATGGGTCTCAGAGAAAGAGCGCTGAAGATTGCACACACGTTGATGTTTATACTGGAGAAAATATGCCCTTTCATGGAATAATTCCAGTTACTAGGTGATCTGGTAGTTACCTGTTCAGAATCCTGTTGATTATCATCTTCACCCATTTGGCCTGAGGATCTAAACAGATTTGCTGGCTGTTCTTTAGTGTTGCTCTGCAATGGAATGAACATTTCACTTCAGTTAATATTGACACCTAAGGAGGTCAGAGGAGTATGCAGACAAGGCTGAGGATTATAAGTTTAAGGGCTGCCAACCTTTCAGCATTTGTAAGTCATAATTTCTCTTGCCTGCTGACTTTACTTACATGATTTCCACAGCATTGCAGTGTGGGCCCTTAGGAATGATTTCTACGTTGGCCAGGTGCTTTGGCAACATTAATCCTCTGACAGTCTGGATGCAGTGGCACCGCAGTTCCGCTGCCAGCATCATCTCTGTGAGGAAAGGAAAGGGAAGCTTATAATGTCTGCAACTGAACCAATCTAATAATGAAAAGATTAATTAGAGAAAGCAGAAGGGATAACAAGTTCATGCCTCAAGGTATAAATGGATTGCTATTCATGGGTTTAAGGTAGTACCTTCACTGAGCACGAACAGGGTGTTTGAGATCTGCAGACTTTGTACAGGTAACAATTTATAAATTCCCATTACTATTACAGTTATTTTGGCATCGCATGACATCAAGTGCAATGAAAGGCTACTGGAAGTGTGTGGCTTCTATCTTATGAGAGGAAGAAAAACCTACCTGAGGAGGCAGACAGCTGCTCCTCGTGAATACAGCCTGGAGGTGAAACTTGTTTGAGCTAAAATTTTACATTGGTACCCGGTGTGAAAAAGCCACGAAAACATTCAGCTTAGAAGCTTAATCAAGATGCTAGGAAAGGTGTGGGGGCCTCTGAGGAAGCAACTCCGGGTGAGGGCTAGGAACAAGAAACCCAACCAGCTTTGGAATAGAGTTTGATTAAATTATGCCACACATTGTACAGCACTCAAGTCCATGGACTGGATTTGCTATTGCCTGACAGTCCTTCCAGACCCATGTTGCCCTAGTGAAGCAAAAAACAAATGTTATCCCAGCTTTAAGAATTGAGCACGGAGCACCAGCAAGGTGATGGAAGTTATTCAAGAACACCAACCATGAAGCCCAGGGCTTTCCCCACTCCACCCACTGCAGACACAGGAATATCTTCCTGATTTCAAGTCAGGTATCACAGGTAAAAAATGCACAATCACAACTCTCACATTTGTCCATTTTTTCTCACTAAGGCAAGCTGCCTCTTCAGCTTGAAATTCCTGACAGTTGAACTGTGGAATATATTTGAAAGAGGAGATTCAGTACTTTGAGGGCAGTATCAACAAGAAGCAAAGACAAGCTTCAGATAAATGGATGTGGGGCACACAAACACTCTTACTGAGAGGAATAGGGCTGCAGGAGCCGAAATCCCAGTCAGTTCATCAGTCCTCTCTTACTGTGGGTAGTCTTGACATCCCTTAAGACCAAACAGCAAACCCCTTTACCTCACCCTGTGCTAGTTCTTGTACCTTGATATGATCATCCACCTACGTCCCTTCTTCACTTATCTTGCACGCAGCTGAATCTGCTGGTGCTTCTCTTGGCTGACCGACACCTCCCTACCTACCTGGCAGAAAGCAGAAACAAATGCACTCGAAAGTCAAGCATTGGGAAGCACAGAGCATCCCAGCAGAGCAGCAACATCCCATCTGCAGACTCAAGGGAAGAAAATGAGATTCCCAAAGGCTGTGCCAGAGCTTCACTGCAGGCGTGTGTAATGATACAGGTGTCCTGGTAGCCAGTTGTCCAGCCTGGAGATATGTGTCATCCCAACATGAAGCCAGGATGCAGTATGACCAAGCATCTACGTGGTGCTCAGGCTTGGAAGCATTCCAGACCCCTTGGCATACTTTCTGCCCACAAAATACTTTTTGGACTTTCCCAGCAGAGTTTGTTTTTTTTTTTTACCCTCATGCTTCACAGGAAAGAGCTCTCAACAGATGGCTGTTGATTAGAAATATTGATTCAAACTAAGTCGGATATTCCAAGCTTTCATCTTAGGCCCTGTTATCATAAAAGCAGCATGAAAAGTGATAGCGATGCAATATGCCACACAGTTACTGCAAGCTATCACTTCTGAGGCCCTGGCTGTAGTCTCCTTTTTCTCAGAATATTTAAGGTACAAGTTCACCAATGTCAGTGAATTTCCACTAGCAGAATAATAATAGGAGACAAGAAATAGGCCCACTCTGACAGTCTATGAATATGTTTTTCTTGACCTGCTACCTCACCTGAAAGACCATGTGAGTATAGAAGTTTGCACATCTTGAAAACATTCTGTTTAGCTAAACCATATTGTAGAAGAGTTGTAATACAAAGGAAAATAAATTGAATTTTCTTACCAGGAAAGTTGCCCATAAAAGAGAGAATGAGGAGGGAGATTACAGTCTTGCTATCCATGACTGCTCTCTGTGCCTTCCTATGGTGAACTGAAAACAAACTCTGCTGTGTCTTCAGACCCACATGGGACTGCTGACACTGTTACACTCCAGAATTTGCTTCTTATGCACATGTACATACAGATAGAATTACTCTTGCTCTTGTCTTTTGCCACAGCCAGAACAAGTGGAAAATCTGAGGTGAAACAGCTTGTGCTCAGTTTTGCACCTGAAACTGAGCAGTAAGTTGGAGCCACTCTGCTCGCTGTGATTCCTTCTTAATTCCAAGTAAAATACTAAGAGAAAATAACATGCTGGTTAAAGCAGTGAGAGAGGTATTAAGCTTCATTGGTTATCATCATTTATAGCTCAGCACTTGCTTAATTTTCTCTCAGTGCTGAAATACAAGACAGAATCAGTAATAGAACATTGGCAGAGATCTAGGTAATAAAATTATTTGGATAGAATGAGGAAGTCAGACCATTATCACGTTAAGATAATGATCTTTCAGAATCTCTTACCTATACTTATCCACTATCCCACATAACACCCAGAAAATTCATGGGCCATAATGGGCCAGGGACGACTCCTATGGCTGAGGACAAGCTTGTCTGTAGAAAAAGAGAGTTTAGCTGTATGGAGGAGACATGCCCTGCCCCATGCTCTCATGTCCAGAAAACAGCTCCTGACCTCTTACATTTATTCATAGTGTGTAACAGTTATTAAAAAAACTCAAAGATTTTAAGAAGGTTTGAGATTTCAACACCTCCAAATACTAGATAGTGTTTTAGAAAGCACTTAAAGTGATGCTTTAACTTTGTCATTCCAGCTCCCATTCCTTTTAAAGAGAACTGATAATGTGTGGCTCATGATTTTGTTTAATGAGGATTTGAGTTACTTGTGCAACACCACACACACAAAAAAAGAACAGCTGTGGAAATGCTGGGAACAGCCACCATGTCCTCATGCTCCCTTCTATGCCCTTAGCCCTCTTTGGTTTTACTCTGTTCTCAGTCAGGGACAATTTAATTACTTCTTGCAAGTCCCTTCAGATTTGCAAGCACAAATTATTATGCTCTTGCATTTAACCCTGTTGAATACATCTCTTTTTTCAGATCTCTTCTTCACAGGTCTTTGTAGGCATCTATCCTGACAGGAAAATTCAGATCTATGCTAAAAAAAAATGCATGCATTTGCCACTCCGCTGGTCACTGTCTCCTGGCCTGTGACCAGACATGAACACTGCACACTGCTCTTGATCCCAGTCCAGCCTTGCCTTCTCTTGTAATGAATTGCTGATGATTTTGATATACGTAAAACATAGTATTCAGAAAGGAATCCTGAAACTGAGGCACTCAGTTCTATCCAGTGGATGATACGGAACTGTTTTGCGTTGTTACGCAAGTGAGTGGTAGCTCACAAAATGAACAGATATTTGTGGTTTTGTGTGTGTATTTGCATATTGTGAAATTGGTAATTTCGTTAAATTACTAAAATGTTGGTAATTTTAGAAAATGACTGAAAAATAGGTAAAAATGTTAAGTACCTAATTACAATATTCTGGATTATTAACTCAAAAAAATAAGGAGGCTTTTTCTAAAGTATGTATTTAGAAAAGCATTTGCTTTCAAAAACAGTAAAGCTTGCCACTCTACAGTTCTAAGGTTATTTTTACAACTGGGGTTATTTCAGAAAACAATGGAAGACTTCAGGGTTTTTGTGAAGTGAGTAGCTCACAGTAGAAAAGTATCGTTGGTTACTGCAAGGGCTGGGTATCTGTATATATGTCTTTCTGAGAAGTTGCTGACATTTCCTGCAAAATAACCTTTCAGTTTTCACCCATATGTTAATTTGCATAGAGTTTGACTTCAGTCCTTTGTAAATAACATGGAGGCACATGTTTTTGCACTTTCAGCAGCTGTCAACTGCAGGGCTACTCTGCTATATTTCAGCACTTCTGTGACATTGTAATACTTGCATTTTTGTAATCAGTGGAGGAACCTGCACCTCCTGGTCGGATATCCACAGCCCAATGGGCTTGTTACCACCACCTGAAAATTTATAATCTCAAGCTGATCCTTAAAGGAGAACACCTAGGGTGCAAGGCAAGGCATAAATTCTAGGACTGGCAAGGGACTTGTGCTCTGAGACCGGCAGAGGAGTATCCTGTGAAATTCCTCAATGAACAGGAAAAACCTCTGCAAATCCTACAAGGTTGGTCTCTAGGCTTATAGTGACAAACAGCATCAATGGGATGGTCAGGAGGGGTATATCTGTGGTTTCAGCATAGTAATGAGGTGCACTGGAAATGTGAACTGCATTGGTCCTGTCTTAGAAAGAGGCTTCCATTTCTGTGGTAGAGTTAGGATGACCAATAAAGAGCTGGATGGTAGAGGTGGGATGGAAGGAGGATGGGAAGGAGAAGCCAAGTGCAGCTCTGGTTCTGCAGCCCAACATGGTGTGACTAGAGGCGAGACAGAAGAGGGTTGAGGTCATTTGTCATTGTGCTTCCTTTTTGGGAACTTTTTGCTCTGCTTGGAGAAGTGGGAAATCCAGTAGACTTGCTTCAGCATCTGGGTGAGCCTCATCAGAAACTGCCTAGAGCAGTGAGGTCTCATTATTTGGTGGTGTAACAGGTGACACTGTTTTTCTGTGTCTGGAGTAGAGCTGACATCACCTGTGTGGAAGAAGCGAGTTGGCTAGCATAGGTCCAGCTGCAGAGCTTTGGTAGCCAGATGTGTTGCGTATGCCTGGGTTTGAAAATGACCTCCTTGAATTCCTGAAGGGTGTTTTGAACTAGGAATTGCTAGTCCATTAGAATGGCAGGAAAAAAGGCAGTCGGGCTCCTGTTGTTCTCTGTCAACTATTGCCTAAAATACCATTTCTTAGAGCTATCACTATATAGAAGAAGATTGCAAAGATAGTCTTCCATCCCTTCATGCTGGTAACCTGAAGTTGTGCAGTATTGAATAGGGCTCCAGTCAGGGCACAGCTTTCTGTGGAAGACACACACCACGGGGCACCCTGTGGTTCTTCCTCCGCGACCATGGGGAAAACATGAGAAGGTGGCTTGGACAGCCCACTTCCGCCCTAGCTGCACGAGTACAGCAACTGAAAGGGAAGACCACCATGAAAGGGGAGTCTTCCAAGAGAGATGCAGCTCCAGTGTCTAGTCAGAAATCCCCTAGACAGAATAGAATGGCCAACACTATGCTTGACCCTCTTGAGGGGACCAGGAAGTCATTCTTGCAGGAGTCACTCTTAGATCAAGTGAGTGATGGTGAGCAGGATTAGAGGGGCCCTGCCTCCAGCCAGGTGGAGGAAAGGGATAATCGGATTTACTGGAAGGTGTGGATCCGATGGCCTGGCACATCAGAACCACAAGAATATAAGGCCTTGCTAGACACTGGCGCACAGTGCACCCTGATGCCATCAAGCCACAGTGGGGTTGAATCCATCTGCATCTCCGGAGTGACAGGGGGATCCCAACAGCTGACCCTATTAGAGGCTGAAGTAAGCTTAACTGGGAAGGACTGGCATAAGCACCCCATTGTGACTGGCCCAGATGCCCCGTGCATCCTAGGTATAGACTACCTCAGGAGAGGGTACTTTAAAGACCCAAAAGGGTACCGGTGGGCCTTTGGTATAGCTGCCCTGGAGGAGGTTGAGCAATTGTCCACCTTACCCGGCCTCTCAGAGGACCCCTCAGTGGTGGGGTTGCTTAAGGTTGAAGAGCAGCGAGTGCCAATTGCCACCAAGACGGTGCACCGGTGGCAGTACCGTACTAACCAAGATTCCCTGGTCCCCATCCATCAGCCGATCCGTGAACAAGGAAGCCAGAAGGTGATCAGCAAGACTCATTCACCTTTCAACAGCCCTATATGGCCAGTGAGAAAACCTAATGGCGAATGGAGACTAACTGTGGACTACCGTGACCTGAATGAAGTTACGCCAGCGATGAGTGCTGCAGTGCCGGACATGCTAGAGCTCCAGTATGAGCTGGAGTCGAAGGCAGCCAAGTGGTACGCCACGACTGACATCGCTAACGTGTTTTTCTCGGTTCCAATAGCACCAGAGTGCAGGCCACAGTTTGCGTTCACTTGGAGGGGTATCCAGTACACCTGGAATCGATTGCCCCAGGGGTGGAAACACAGCTCCACCATTTGCCATAGACTGGTCCACACTGCACTGGAGAAAGGTGGGGCTCCAGGACACCTGCAGTTCATTGATGATATCATTGTATGGGGGGACACAGCTTAGGAAGTCTTTGAGAAAGGAAAGAAGATAATTGAAATCCTCCTGAAGGCTGGTTTTGCCATCAAGCAACAGAAAGTTAAGAGGCCTGGCAGATCAACTACATCACACTGCCACAGACCCGCCAAGGCAAGCACCACGTGCTCACAATGGTGGAAGCAACCACTGGGTGGCTCGAAACTTATCCAGTGTCCCATGCCACTGCCTGGAACACCATCCTGGGCCTTGAAGACCGAGTCCTGTGGCGACACGGCACCCCAGAGAGGATTGAGTCGGATAATGGGACTCACTTCTGAAATAACCTCATAGATGCCTGGGCAGAGGAACACGGCATCGAGTGGTTCTACCACATCCCCTACCACGCACCAGCCTCCGGGAAGATCGAGCGCTACAATGGACTGTTAAAAACTACACTGAGAGCAATGGGGGGTGGAACCTTCAAACACTGGGACACACATCTGACAAAGGCCACTTGGTTAGTGAACACAAGAGGATCTGCCAATCGAGCTGGCCCGGCTCAGTCAAAACTTCTACGTGTTGTAGACGGGGATAAAGTCCCTGTGGTGTGCATGAGGGAACTGCTGGGAAAAATGGTCTGGGTTAGTCCTGCACCAGGCAAAGGCAAACCCATCCACGGGATTGTCTTTGCTCAAGGACCTGGGTGCACCTGGTGGGTGATGCAGAAGGATGGAGAGGTCCGATGAGTACCACAAGGGGACTTGATTGTGGGTGAAAACACACCGTGAGTTATACTGTGCTTTTGTCAATTTTTCTTTGTTAATGCTAATTGCTGAATGGCAGCTGGATGTGACGCACATGGTATAGAATAAAGGGGTGGATTATGTCCTGGTTTAGCCAGGATAGGGTTAAGTTTCCCCAGCAGTGGGGGGGAAGCTCTAGCTGGGTTATTCAGATACCCTGCGGACGTCACATCCTGGCGCCGAAGCGGGACAAGGGGTTACTGTGTGTACTGTGGGATTTGCTCTATTCTCACTGCTGTATTGGTAGATATTTTGCTCTGTTCATTGCTATTACTGTTATTGTTATTGTTGCTGTTTGTTGTGTTGCTATTGCACTGTTGTATTAAACCTTTCCTTATCTCAGTCTCGGGGCTTTGTATTTCACTCCCTTTGTGGGGGAGGGGCAGTGGCCGCATGGTCTCAGACCCCGGCAGGGGCTAAACCACCACAGCAATGTGGAATATGGGCAAGAACTCCGAACATTTTTGTCTGACAAATAGTATTGCAGTCATTTGGAAGCTGCTGGTTTTCCTTATAGCCAGATTTCACCATCTGACTGAACCAGTAACACTGATCATACCTTCAGCTTCTAGGTGGTTCACGTTATGACCCAGTGGAATAGCCAGTTGGGTATAGAATATCTATCATTTGAGTAATTTTGTGATTTCATAATATGCAGTTGATCTAAGTAGATGTGTGCAGGTATATATATATATATAGTTTTAATACTGTAAAATCCACCCTTTGATAGACATTTATTTAATTATATGTATATATGTAAGTAAACCCTCCAGTTCTCTGTTGGTTTTTGGCATGTAGCTTTGTCCAGCTTACATTCTCCCCTAATTTCTTCTCTCTTTAATGTTTGCAAAGTTGCATAATCGGATCGTTTTTCTCAGATGCAGGACATCTTTCTAGCCCTTTACTACTCTAAATTTCTGCACTCATCTGATGGATAAGTCAGGCAAAATAAATTATTTCCCTGCAAAAGTTTTTAATATAGTAACACTTTTTCCCTTCAAGAGCAACAGTAAGAGGATGGTATCACTAAAAAAAAGTAATTTCTCCTTTTCTGAGTGATGTAACACTTTCTCATAAACACAACAGCCTAAATATTTGACTTCAAAATTTCCGCATTACAAAGAGAAAAGCTATTTTATACATCACGAAGTTTTCAAAATTCAGTAAATTTTTTCTCTATGTCCACTACTCAAAAAAGTAACATCCAGTTATTTGCTAGGTAAAGAGGAAGAAATAAGGAACAAGGACAATCCTTGTTCATATGAATTTGCTTTCCAATGATCTCGTTCAAAGAAAAGCTAGACTGTTATGAGGATGAGCCACCTTTCTTCAGGTGTCACAGGAGAACACTATGACTCTTAGTTGTGTCAACAAGGCCAGGATATGGTTTTATCTTCAGATAAGGTTCTATTGAACTTCAAGAGCAAACAGCAATTGATTTTTCTGTCACTAAATAGGTACTGTGTACCTAGTCATTGAAGATATTGTTTGGACTAGAAATGTGCACTGAAGAAGAATCCAGAGGTGGAGATTCTTTGCTTTAAAAGGTGTCAGAGCTCCTTGTTACAGCTGGGACCCAAACAATTTATTTTCCTGGAAACTATTGTTGTAAACTTCATGTTTTCTTACCACAGCATACACTGTTGCTCCCTCCCATCCAGCAAAACATGTTTTAACTTTAAACACAGCCCAGCTTTTAAATTAAACCAGAATACAAGTTCCTGCAGATTGCAGGGGCTTACTTGGATTCAATACCTGCATCCTGGGATTAATCTCTCTTCACACTGGCAGCTCCGAGTGAAGGTTTAAAAAATGTGTCTCTGAATCTAAAAGCACGTTTGCTCAGTACAAAATGTCCCTGACACTTCAGGGAGAGCTGGACTGCAGGTGTGCCCGGGAAGCCCTGGGCATGCACAGAGGTTACTGCTTCCCTGCCTCCCAGCTAGCCAAATGGGCACAGGTACACAGCTCCATCTTAACATGGAATTCACAAAAAAACTCAGCGTATTTTTCAACAACAAAATATTTTTATTACATTATATTTCATTACATTATCATGAGAAATCCACCTTTTTACATAAATACATTTTTCCAAAGCAGAATAAGAAAAATTACTTATTCTCTATGAATTATGACAGTATGTCATACAAGTAGACATAAAATATCTAAGCCTCTTCAGAACATTTACTGTTCCTTTACATCTTGTGTATAAATATGAAATAATTAAATGTAAACTCATTTAAAAACAAACAAACAAACCAACCCCAGCATTATCTTGTTAGAAACCAAAACAATTTCAGTATGAAACCCCACAATTTCATGGAAATTCTTAAACTGTCGTAAGTATTGAATAAAGTGAGACTTCAGGGGCAAGCTTTCTCTAATTTCATTGCGCAGTATCTTGTCCAAAAAGATCCTAGATAAATGCTAGTAAGTTACAGTGGCAAAAAAGATTTATCAAGACATTCTGAGCCCAAGGCTCATTTAGGCACCTGAGGCAGCAGATTGAGTATGGCAGCACAGCCCTGCGCTTGCTTCAACCAGTTTTTATTCCCATGTAATCCTGAACGGGCACTAAAATGCTAACTGCACTCAAATTTAGCAATCTCACTATTCCTAATGGAAGGATTACTCGCTATCCTCAACACTACCCACTCAAACCTCTGTATATCAGACTACCTGCAGACATTTGCACAACGGTCGCCACAATGGACTCATCTTATTTTTGGATATTAATGCCATATGTAAGAACTTGTTGGCAAATAGTATTTGGAGAGAAGGAGCTTGCACAAAGGTGGGGCTACTCAAATTGTGAGAACGGCAGCAAGGTTGCCGAGAGGTGCCTAGCAAAGCCTATGCTGTCTTATCAAACCGATCCAATCACTTTAGCTAAGTCAATAAATACATACATAGCAATAGGCAATAGTAGGTATGAGGGGAGGGGAGACTCTCAGAGGGATTGAACTGGAGAGTTGGGCTATTTTCTTCCAGCATCCACTTCCCAGTATCTTCTGTCAAACACAGGTAGCTTCATTTGGAGATGTTTCTTCACTCAAAGCTGGTTATGTGAACTGAAATAGGCAGAATTCAAATTATAAAGCCAGTCAGGGAATCCTTCCTTAAGTCTTCTTGCATGCTCCAGCTAATAAGTCCCACAGACCTATCTTCTGGAAAAGATGCCTGATGGTGATGGTGGACCACACTGGCCTGATCCTGCAGCTAGATTTGCATTTAATCAGGCATTTGCTGTGGATACTCTGCCTGACCCACAGGGTTTTCTTGTCCCAACAAAGATGCCACTTCCTGGGCAAGTTTGTGGCATAACTAACCAGATTTCCCCATAGAAACCAATGGCAGAATGTGGCTTGTTATTCCGGTGACACCCATACTGGTTTCAAAGCAGCCAAAAGCTAAACTTGGCCTCCAAAGGGGCTCGCGTTAGCCTCGGCTGCTGCGCGGGGCACGTCCCCATTCCCCCACGGAGAGCAGGCACGGCCCCGGCGGTACCTGTTGAGGATCCTGGTGACGAGGAGCTTGACCCAGGGTGCGGAGGGGCTCAGGCAGACCGTCTGGCCCTGCTTCGTCGTGGCTCTGTGGGGCGAGGGAGGGGCTGAACCCGGGGCCGGAGCCGGGGTCGGGGCCGGGGTCGGGGTCGCGGCGGGCCGGGGCCGGGCACTTACATGACCTCGGGCACGGCGCAGTGCGGCCCCTCGGCGACGAGCTCCACGCGGGCCAGGCGCCGCGGCGGGATCACCTCGGACACGGCCCGCACGCAGCGGCAGCGCAGCTCCCCGGCCAGCGGCGAACCTGCCAGGCGGGAAGCGCCGCCTGAGCCCCGGCTCCGGGACCCCCGCGGCGCCCCCCGGCCCGTCCCGCCCCGCCCCGCCCCCCCCGCCCGGGCAACCCCGCGCAGCGCTGCCGGGCCCCTCCGCGGACGGTGGGGTGCCCCCGGCTCGGCCCGGCGGGCCAGCCCGCAGCCGCTTACCGCGGCAGGGACCGGCGGCCAGGAGGACGAGGAGGAGGAAGAGGAGGAGGCGGCGGAGGTGCGGGCTCATGGCTGGTGCTGGTGGCGGAGGTGCAGCGGCAGCCGGCTGTGCGGCCCGCTTGTCCGCCGGTGCTTTTATCCCCCACCGGCAGCTGTCGGGCAGGAGAAACGTGATTCACACGCCGTCGCGCATCTTTCTCTCCTCCCTTGCACATCCTCGGGCGGCTGCTGCTCGTCCTCTTCCGTGCCGCTGACCCGCCCGGTCGGCCCGGCCCGGCCCGGCAGCCTGCAGGGTGCATGAACGGGCTGCGGGGTCGGTTCCGTGCCCCGGCCAGTCTCCCGGCCCCGCTGCTTCTGGCCGGAGGTGTCCGTTCAGCTGTCTCCACTCACCGGGAGCCCAACAAATGCCAGACAACCAGCAGCGGGAATATGTACAGGAACGGACTGTCGTTTAGACACCAGAATTTGGAGGTTAAATTTAGCCCAGACCAAGTTTTCTTGAGGTTTGTAAACCTGAAAGATGCTAGTGGAAACTGAGACATAAACTCTTTTGCATCTAGGGATCCTTTGCATCCCTGGGCTACCCAGGGAGGTGGTGGAGTCCCCATCCCTGGAGGTGTTTAAGAGTAGGGTCTACTTAGCACTGAGGAATATGGTGTAGTTGGGAACTGTCAATGTTGGGTTGATGGTTGGACTGGATGATCTTCAAGGTCTTTTCCAACCTAGACAATTCTGTGATTCTGTGATTCTGTGATGAGTTCACATTTAATCTTAGCACCTGGGTTTCTCTATCAAGGAGACAGTAATTGCACTGTGGGTTTAGTTGTTAGCTGAAAAGCAAAGAGCCCTGAATGTTATGCAGAGCAGTGAGTGGTAGGGGCCCTGTGCAGCTCGCTGGAAACATGTCAAGGCTTGAAGTCTGCCAGAGGATCCAGGGATGCCTCTGAGCAGCAGATGCAGTCCAGTGGTGCCACAGCCATACCACCCTTTCTTCCCAGTCTTTGGAGATCATGCACTGCTTTATTTCAGTCCTCCAGCTTTTCTTTGGATTGCTGTTGTTCTTTCTGGGACAGTGAAGAGTGATTTAAAATTTTCCCCTAAAATCTTTACAAAGATGTAGTAATTGTATTAATTTTTTTTCCTTGGTCTGGGCAGCAAAAGAATCAATTTGATATTAGGCAATGGACACCTCATTCATTTTAACTCAGCCAAGGGGAGATGACAACACAGACTGATTTATTAGTGCAGTGTCTGCAAGCTTGTAATCTCTCTGCTTAATTTCAAAATATCCCCAGGAAGAGGGAAGCTGAGAACAGAAATAATTTTGTGTTCATAATTAGTCTGTCAGGTATTTCCCTGCACACTGACCAATTTGACTGCCTTGCCATTAATGAGCTGACTTTTCTCCTCTTGGAGCTGGGTGTGAACTCACCAATTTGGTCATTGCCAATGCAGTCTCTGTGGCTCTAGGTCCACCAGACCTGTAAACCTTGGGGCACTTGACTATTTCTTGCTTTTGCCACGCTGCAGGAATTACGGAAGTGCTAAAGTAACCAGGAGGGGAAGATCTCAGAGCAGTGGAGGTTTGTATTTATCTCCAAAGTGCCTGTTTCTCATTGTGCTCTGTCTGCCAAAGGGCAGGGAACAAATACCTAATTCCTACCCATCTGTAATTCCTTCTGCCTTGCTCATGAGTTTTCTGAAAGAACTGTAGGTTCTAGCTCAGTTGGTAAGCACCAACTATCAAACGCTAGCCTGGATACTAGTCCTTGCTCCTCAACACCAAAACTCAGCTACAACCCTGCCTATTATTATGAGATTTCCTTAAGAGGTGTCGAGGGAAAAATGGCATTTTCATGCTGATAATCCTGTTTCTCCAATACAAAAATATTCAGAGTAGAACCTGCAGTGGTATGTTAGGTGTGCCAGATGCAAAGGTATCATAAAGACAGGGTCTAGTTTTAAAATGTAAGGAATGGAGTCTGTGTGAACCATTTTCTGTTTTTTTTTTCTCCCTCACCCCCCTGCCCCCTATATAAACTAATGTTTCATGGCTTGTGGCTGTTTATAAGATAGAGCATTATGTGCTGGCTTTTGTTTATTTGGGAAAAACCTTCCTATGCTATCAGTTTGTTTTTCTTTTTGTGACAATGTTCTGTGCAAACAGGCTTTCTGCTTTGGAAAGCGCCAGCTCAATAGCAACCTGGTTCTGAACACAGTCACCTCGGATTTCAGGGTAAAGACTGAACTTGTTGCATGAAGTCCTCATCGTGCTGACGTCAATGGCAATGTAGATGAAGCCAGTTTTCATCGCTGACTTCAGTTGTCACTTTAAATAGACCAGGTATAGAAGAACAATTGGGACTGACCTGCATTTTACCCCTTTTCTGAGCAATTCATGGAGGGCAGAAGTGGCTGAGCTCTTAGAATATTGCTATGGATTGTACGTTAAGGGCCCATCTCATGGAGAAAAAGCATTTCTCTGTAGGGAGTGGCCAATGCCTTGTGTTACATAGAAATCTGCATTAACAGAGCATATTTTGTTAACTACTTCAGTTTTATCCAAATCTCTCAGCAGGAATTTATGTCCAGGAATAGGCTGAGCTAAGTGAAATATATAGCAATAGCAATGATTACATTAGTTTGGCAGTTAAACATGCAAGTGATAAAACAGCAGTGATGAACTCCACATACAGGGAGAAACTCCTCAATGGGCCTTCTGTCCTGTGGGTTTCAAACTGTCAACTCCAGCAACAGAATCTTAAATTGCATCACTTTCCTCTGCCTTCTCAAACATCTGGAAAGCTGCTTCCTATTCTTTCTTGTCTCCAGTGAGAGATTTCATATCAAATAGTCAAGAGGGCCTTAAAAAACCAAGCTACCTTCAAGTAAAGCTATGCTTCTTGTGAAGTGGAAAAGTTTCCATCTTTTTGGTAGAACAGTTATGTACAAAATCCAGAGGATAGGTGTATGTGGGATTTGGAACTTAATCTGTTCAGGACTGATAAAATCAAATGAACAATGTGCCCATGTTCTCCTGGGCCTAGCACCACCTCCCTGTGCCGATACAGCTTTTCAGAGCAATCTGTTTCATTATTCTTCAACTAGGAAAAATTCATTCACATACATTAATTTGCCACTGACTGGTCTTGATGTGAATTATAACATGATTCAGCATTAATTCAGCAGATAAGCTGTTAAGGTATACTGCTTTTAAAGGGAGATCTGAGCTCTGAGCAGCTCATAACAATGAAATAATGATGTGTCAGGGAAGCAGAAACTCACTGCAGAAAGAGGTGAAGAAGCTCTGAGATTACTTCACCATGCCAAAAGGAAATACTCTTCAATCAGCAAATGTGGCTTGTTGACAAATGTGTAACATCTGCAGTGCTTATGAAGAAGCTTATTTGCTCAGTCATTTTCCTGTGATGTAAGTAACCGTTTGTTTGACGTTCACAAGAACATTTATTGATGGGTTAGAATGTCTTCATTCTCTGACATATCGAACTCCTCAACAGCTGGCCTGACCTTTAGTCCAGGCTAGAGTTTTGGGAAAGTCTTGTGCAAATACCCACCCTCCCAACAGAGCGAGAGGAAACTTGAGATGTACGAAGATTTGAAAAAATGTCTCACGTGTCCAGGGCATTGCTCAGTCACTTCCCTTTAAGCTGTGCTAGGCTAACCCTAACATCTGGCTCCATCAGGGTACACTCAAAACAGTATTATGAGGACCATGTTTTAGAAAAAAAGGCAATAAGAGGTCAGATGAGCATAATTTATTCTGTCCGTCCCTGTGAAACAAGAACACCTTATGCTGTTTGCATTGGTGCTCAGAATATCATGCAACTATTCCTTTGTACTGGAGCCAATACAATAATCTTTAATGAAGGCCATGACTAGAAGGCAGCTGAAATTATGAGTATGTGATCCACACTGTCACTTTTCGATAGACTCTCAACAAAATTAAGAAAATATAATATACTTATATAATATATTTATATATTTATATTTAATAAATTATAATATAATTAAGAAAATAATTAGGATCATCCCAAAGGAATCCTCTTTCAAGGATTATGCCCTGGGCAATTAGCTCAATTTTGCAAACAGGATCAGCCCAACCTCCTGGCCAGACTTTTCCGGCTACAGGGAGATTCCCCTCCCTTTTCTAATTGAAACAATGAGTTGGTCACACTTGGTCATTAGTTACTGGTGAGACATAAGAGAGGCTGACTGGTCCACTGCCAGTTAGCATGATGAAAAGCCATAGGTAGGTATGCTCTCCTCTTGCACTGGTGCCTTCTGGAAGTAGGGATAAGAAAGGGAGGCAGATCAGATAATTTTCTTATGCTAGTCAGCGTGAATCAGGGAAGCCTGAGGAGAAGAACTTCAAAAGCATTTATCTGTGATGAGTGTGTCAGGAGGTCTATCTGATGACACAAAGAGAACAAGAATGCATGTTGTAACGTAAGGAAAATGTGCAATCTGCACAGCTCATCCTGTCACTCTGCATGGATGATATTTTTAGGAGACTGAAGGAAGGCCCAGTAACACTAACCTCTCCTTGACACTGACATGGTAGACCTAACCATTGCTCCCACTAGGTGAGGATTATTGCAATGGATGATTAAGGTGTTTTGAGCAAACAAGTAGCAGAACTGTTGAAACGAGGTTTCAATGGACTTGAGTTTTACAGTTGGATTCTCAGATGTCTAATGAAGTACAGGATCCAACCAAGGAACTTTCCTCAATTAAGGCACTCATAATGTCTCTTTCTCCCTCTGCCTTAGATTCTCTAGCATGTTATGAAAGTGTGTTATGTGCTTACGCTGCAGTCTCTTCCTCAGTGTCAGCACAATGGCATTTTCTACAGCTACCCATAGACTTTCAGAAAACATCTAGAAAGTGTCTATCCTTGATCCTAATACTTTGAAAATGGCCAACACTCAAAAGTTGCCAGGGGAACAGAGGGGTACAGAATAATCAAGGGAGCTTCATCACATAATAGACTATTTACTAAGAAAACTAGGCTAGATGCTGCCAAACAGATGTGGAACTAGATTTCAGTACTGTTCCACTCCCAGGCAGTCATCCAAATAATCATATTTGCAAAACAGCTGTGCAGACAGAAGATCCTCATGTTGTCTGTGGCAGCTCCAGAGGTGTAGCAGGGGTAGCATGAAAAGGACAGCCAGCCGTTCCAGACCTATTTAAATATTTGTGTACTGAGGAGATCATAGAATCCTAGAACGGTTTGGGTTGGAAGGGATCTTAAAGATCATCTAGTTCCAACCCCCCTGCCATGGGCAGGGACACCTTCCACCAGACCAGGTTGCTCAAAGCCCCGTCCAACCTGGCCCTGAACACTTCCAGGGAGGGGGCAGCCATGACCTCTCAGGGCAACCTGTGCCAGTGCCTCACCACCCTCACAGTGAGGAATTTCTTCCTTATATCTAATCTAAATCTACCCTCTTTCAGTTTAAAATCATTACTCCTCATCCTATCCCTACACCCCCTGATAAGGAGTCCCTCCCCATCTTTCCTGTAGCCCCCTTTAAGTACTGGAAGTCCGCTCTAAGGTCTCCCTGGAGCCTTCTCTTCTCCAGGCTGAACAACCCCAACTCTCTCAGCCTGTCCTCATAAGGGAGGTGCTCCAGCCCCTGATCATCTTCATGGCCTCCTCTGGACCTGCTCGAGCAGGTCCATGTCCTTCTTCTGTTGGGGGCCCCAGAGCTGGACACAGGACTGCAGGTGGGATCGCAAGAGAGTGGAGTGCTGGCCACACTTCTCTTGATGCAGCCCAGGATACAGTTGGCTTTCTGGACTGTGAGCACACATTGCTGGCTCATAGTCAGTTTTCCATCCACTAATACCTCCAAGTCCTTCTCTGCAGGGCTGCTCTCAATGCACTCATGGCCCAGCCTGTATTTGTGCTGGGACTGCCCCGACCCATGTGCAGGACCTTGCACTTGGCCTTGTTGAACTTCATGGGGTTCACACAGGCCCACCTCTCAAGCCTGTCCAGGTCCCTCTGAATGTCATCCCTTCCCTCCAGCGTGTTGACCGCAGCACACAGCTTGGTGTTGTTGGCAAACTTGCTGAGGGTGCACTCAGTCCCACTGTCCATGTCACCAACAAAGTTGTTAAACAGCACTGGCCCCAACACTGACCCCTGAGGAACACCACTCGTCACCATTCTCCACTTGGACTTTGAGACATTGACCATAACTCTCTGAGTGCGACCATCCAGCCAATTCCTTATCCACTGAGTGGTCCATCTGTCAAATCCATGTCTCTCCAATTTAGAGACAAGGATGTCATGCAGGACCAGTGTCAAAAGCTTTGCATGAATCCAGGTAGATGGGGGGAGGGTGTGGAGGTGGAAAGACAAACACTCAGATAAGGACAAAAATGCTTAAATCCTGCTGCCACTCTCAAAGTGAGTTGAGAATCACTGTCAAGCTTGTGCTTTCCCTCAGTTTGTCCTTCACAGTCTCTTTTGGGCACCTAGAAGTGCCCGACTAGCCAGAGGATTCCAGACATCGCAGCTGGATGAGAGATGTGCTGAGACAGCCACATCTCCTCTTTGCTCCACCAAACAGCTTTGGAAATCTGCCCACTTTGCATCTCTGTTGTGAACTTTCTGATCTCCAACCTTTTTTGCCTGATGTAAGTATGAGGAAGGGAGGAGTGTGCCTTCCTTCCCTATTGCAGCAGCAATATTTGCTTGGAGCAATGGCCTTGAAGCCAGATTTGTGTTAAGGCAGTATGTGTATGTCCCGAACAGGGACAGGAGCCTCAGTCCTAGGCACTGTGCAAGTGCAGACCAAAGGGGTCGTTCTTCCCCAAAAAAGGCTTCCACAGCTGAGTCACCACAACCCATATGAACTGGGAAAGGCAATGTCAGGTGTTGCAGACAACAGATACTGTAATACATCCGCAAGGCTCTGATTGCACATCTGGAGGGTGGATTCATTACTGGAACAACTAGGCAATTTGCAAAGCAAGTTCTGTAGGCACTTTAAATTCCACATTCCCAATTTCCCTTTTATTAAGGAGAACATCCAGACTGGTCATGTTTTCCACAGAAGCTGGGAATTAACTTTATGAAGCCATCACAAATGTCAGCGTGACCAGTATTTACTTAGGAGAGAGTTTGCCTGGGGAACAAATTAGCAGCAGGCTAATCAGGGCTGAAATAGGTAGCATCACCCTTGCTTTACCTACAGCCTCCTGCCTCCTGTTGCGTTTTCATGGAGAACATGTTAGAAAAATACATCGTGAAAACAGTGCTGCTCCTTTGCAGTAGGTGAAATGACAGAAGCGTGTCAGCAGACAGAAAGAAGAACCTCTTCGGCTTGAGAAATCTGAGACAATCACACAGCTTCATATTTAAACTAGCATTGATCTGTTATTCGTGATGAAGTTACACTACCTGACCTCCATGCCATCCAGAACTCAGTTTACTGGCTTCATTCAACCTAAACCAGCTCAGAGTTGCTCCCTGCCCTTGGCCTCCAAGGGGTCTGCCAAAAGGTCAGGGATTCTTCTCAGCCTCTCCAAGTGGCAGCACCAGCTCATTTCAAGCACAGCAAGAGCATGGAAGGGTAAAACATTTTCTTGTCACCTTGATAAGAAAAGGTCTAAACCATTTGGCCATATGAAACCTGTCCTTTTCCTCAGTTCAACAGGAACCAGAAACTGGCACAAAGATTTAGGGGATATGTGGGAGAGTTGTTTCATTGCTCCACATGCTGTTGTCTCTAGCCCAGTTTTCAACTTCTAGGTGACTGCAGTGAAATGGAAAGGAGGAAAATAGAGCCCTGGTGCTTTTCATATCGCTTTCCCAACTAATTTCATTTCCCGGCAAATAGGACCAAATTAAAGAAGCTCTGTCCTCCTGCTCTCAGTCCAGAACTCCCATTAAGGCAAAAGAATGCCAAGGACTGTAGTTTTGGAATGGTGAACATGTATCGATGGGCACGGCTTATACAAGCCATTAACTAAACTGACAAGATTTGATGTTGTAAGATCTGTCTTTTATGTTAACACATGGAAACAGACACCAGACAAGTGTATTTAAATATTTATTTTTTAGAAAGCAAAACTATGTACATAACAGGGGAAAATTTCTTAATTAGGAAACATATATAGTAATTAAAACATTAGAAAAAATCTTCCATTTGATTTACAGGAACCTATTACAGTTATTCTGGATGTATGATGATAACTCTGCACAATAATTATGCATATATAACTATGAGGGTTTCCTCAGCATTTTGGAAAAAGAGTAGATGAATAAAAATCATATGGTCTCACAATTATGACATTTAACTACTAGTATTTAAAAGTGTTTAGATCCCCCTTCTGCTGGACAGAAGCATGAAGAGCAGAGGAAAATGCATATACACAATTCCAAAAGGAATTTGGACTAGAATAAATAAACATCAACAGAACAGCATGTTCACTTACATGTAACTTTATATGAATTATGACATTATGCCATACAAAAAAAGACATCACATGTCTAAGGTTGCAAGGAGCAAAACCCACTAGCTCCCTCCGAATGCAAAGGCAGAAGGTAAGCAGTGCTGTGTGTACCAGGACTTCTGGCAGCAGAAGGGAACTGGCCGCTGCCAGTGAACTTGCATTGCTGAGCTAACCTTTGGCTCCATCCCAGCTGGCTGCACGGCTTTCCCACAGTAGCTGGGAAAGTTTTTTTCCAGGCACATAGGTATACGATGTGCAAAACAAAACAAAGATGTGTTTGGGGAGGCAGCAGTTCCCTTCTCTACTCAGAGCTGCCATGTAGAATAAATGTTTCTATGTGAGTTGTTACTCAAGACCTTACAAAGGCGTGTTGCATGGAAATATACTTCACACTGATGTTGGAGCCCAGGCAGATTTTTTTCCTGTGAAAGGACTCAGGATATTCCCTGTATTTTATCTCCTGCACAACACCCCAAAAGCAAGGTTTTAAAGGCATCAAGGTAGTACGGCACTTAGAACTGTGCTTTTCAATATCCGAATGAAGGATACATTTTACATAATACTTGCAATATTTAAATAAACACAATCAGCTACCATTACGTTAAATAGTACCCTCAATAAATAGGCTGAGCTCAAACGCAGTGTGTTTCAAGAGAAGAAAGCCCCGAAGCCACAAGCTCAGTTGTCATCTCCCCTCCGGCGAGCTGCTGTCCCCCGTCAGTTTTTCTGTGTGGAGCTGAAAGCCAAAAGCCGAGAAGCCGGAGATGAGCACTGCCCGCCGTTCCCTGCGAGCCCTCCGCTTGCTCGGAAGCGGGTGCGGAGGAAGCGAAATGGGCTCCCCCTCGCTTTACCGGGGTTCTCTGCGGGGGCCGCAGCCGGGGCCGCCCCGCTCCCTCCCGGGTCACCCCCGCGGCGGCGGTGGGCGGAGCGGGGCCCCGACCCCGGCGGTACCTGTTGAGGATCCTGGTGACGAGGAGCTTGACCCAGGGTGCGGAGGGGCTCAGGCAGACCGTCTGGCCCTGCTTCGTCGTGGCTCTGTGGGGCGAGGGAGGGGCTGAACCCGGGGCCGGAGCCGGGGTCGGGGCCGGGGTCGGGGTCGCGGCGGGCCGGGGCCGGGCACTTACATGACCTCGGGCACGGCGCAGTGCGGCCCCTCGGCGACGAGCTCCACGCGGGCCAGGCGCCGCGGCGGGATCACCTCGGACACGGCCCGCACGCAGCGGCAGCGCAGCTCCCCGGCCAGCGGCGAACCTGCCAGGCGGGAAGCGCCGCCTGAGCCCCGGCTCCGGGACCCCCGCGGCGCCCCCCGGCCCGTCCCGCCCCGCCCCCCCCGCCCGGGCAACCCCGCGCAGCGCTGCCGGGCCCCTCCGCGGACGGTGGGGTGCCCCCGGCTCGGCCCGGCGGGCCAGCCCGCAGCCGCTTACCGCGGCAGGGACCGGCGGCCAGGAGGACGAGGAGGAGGAAGAGGAGGAGGCGGCGGAGGTGCGGGCTCATGGCTGGTGCTGGTGGCGGAGGTGCAGCGGCAGCCGGCTGTGCGGCCCGCTTGTCCGCCGGTGCTTTTATCCTCCGCCGGCAGCTGTCGGGGAATTTCCCGGGCGCGGAGCGGGGCCGGGGGGGGCTGGCTGGGCTCCCCACCTCTTCTGCCTCGGGCCAGGTGGGGCGGCCCCCTCGGCCCTTCCCACCGCCGGGTGTTGGGTGCTGAAGGAGCGGGGCAGGGAGAGAAGGGGGCTGCACCCTGCCCCGAGAGGCTCCTGGGGCTCTTCCAGGTACCGGGGAAGGGGAAGCACGGGACTGCACAGTCCCCAGATTCGCTCAGGGGCTGCTTGGGATCTCGAGGAGACTCACCCCGTTCTCTGGAAGAAGCTCAGGCTCTTTTGTGGGGCATCTCGGTTTGCTTTCAGTGAGTCTCGGTGCAGGGTGCTAAGCCGAAGGAGGGTTTGGGCTGTGGAGCTGGCCTTGCTGGCTAACCCCGTACAGCTGTGCACTCTCATCCAGTGGGGGTTGCTCTCCTGAGCACCCCTTTCTTCACAGCCATTTGAAAACTGCCTATCTGGTTTTCCTGCAACTTGGAGACACTCAAATTTCCATACCTACACTCCACTAATATAAGCCTTCTACTCCACACCTATGCACAGATAGGTCACTCTCTGTCCTCATGACTGTCAAATCATTTTGGTAACTTTTGTTTTAAAGCAGCAAAAGAGCAGTTTTCTGGGAGCTTTTAAAGAAAAATGGATGCAATTTTTCTGAGCTTTATTTACACATAGGTTTAGTTCAATTATGAACAGAGCATTTTCTTTTGTAATTAGTTTTGGTATGAAATATGATTTGCACATCTTTTTGTGGCCGATCCTCCTTCTCTCTTCCACAAGTGCCTGTGAACACGAGTGGAGTTCAGCAAATCACTGGGTCAGGCTGCCAAGTGTCTTGCCCAAACAACTCAAATGCCTTGTGTATCCCTAAAGCTTCTAGGTCAGTTTTTTTGTACCACATACCACATGTTGCTTTGATTTATGACCTGTTTGTATGGCTATGCAGGAATTTAAGATTTGCAAGTGTGTTCTTAGATCTCCCTTCCCCCTGCAACTTTCTAATCTTTATTAATAAATATTTCTTTGCTGTAGAATATACATCTGAAACCTCAAGGGCTAATGCAAAATCAGATAGAACCAGTCAGTTTTCAGTTAATCGTTCCTGGTTTGTGAAGAAGAGATCAGCTCATGAATCATTATTAGAATGACTTGAAACCAAGGATGTTATAGTGACTGTTTTGAACTGGCTTGACTTGATTTTCTGGGGAAAATTGACATTGTTTCCTTATAAGAAGACGTCAACACAGAGGTAGCTGCTTGCAACTAAAGTATGTAGATTATATTTACTTCTTTTTAGAGACAAGCCAAGTAATCATTGTATTATAAAGACATTAACAGGAGAGAGCAGGAATTAACTGCAGGTAAAACTATACTGACAGGGATGCCAAGATGGGAAACAAAATAAGGTGATTTTTGAAATTACAAGGATCACAGTACAGTAATCCCATTAGAAGATTTACTGTGTGAAACCAAAACCAAGTCAGGACTCAGAACAGGTAAGATGTAGCCTGTGAATCAGTCCTAGCGAGAGCTTAACTGAGTGTACCTAGTGGTACACAGAGACTCTTATTCCTGAGCTTTGTCATCTGCAGATCAGATATGGCCACTGGATTAGTCTCTTGGGAGATCAGCTGTGCGGGAAGATTGTATGGCATAAGCAAATGGCAATTGTCCCATGTAATCAGGAAATATCTAGTGACTAATTTGCACCCCTTTCCAGTTGCAGTTTGGTAATGACATCTTTGGAAGCTGTTGGCTTGTAGATTGGTCTTGAAAGGAAATTACATGATCAAGACTCTCTGTCCTGCTCTGTCATTCCCCCCCACCTTCCAATGTTACCCCTCCAGTAAAGTTTGTATCATTTGGCCAACTTAATAAAGATTTGACAAAGGTCTATCAAGGGATACGAACCAAGTTAGTGCAAGTTTGTGGGGATTTGATGTTGGATGGAGGGAGAGGGAGTGCCAGACCAGCACTGCCATGGAGGGAAAATGTGCAGCATAAGCTGTGCTCTTTCCACCTTGTCACTGGCCAATCCAGATGTTCCTGCTTGCAGCCAGTGCATAGCTTGGAGTTAGCTACCTCCTGTGCTCTCTCTTGTCCATCTGTTTAGGTACAATTACAACATGAAAAACGCTGGGTTGGGGAAATGTAGGGTGGCTTATCTGGCCTTGGGGAGAAGTGGAGAGGTTACAAGAGAAGGAGCTGTGGATTGTAGTCTACTAGAGGACATAGGGGTTGTGTGGGAGTCCAATGGGTGTTATATTGAGTAGCCTGGAAGTAGCATACATCTTTAGATCTGGGCCTGTTACGTTCCTGTGAGTTATATGCTATCTCACTTCTTTTTTTTTAGTTGAAAACTAATTAATTATTTTTAATGAAAATGAATTCTCCACTAATGTGTATATGAAATATACATGCATAAAGCTGATGCATCATTTAACTTGGGCTTCCATCTTCAAGACAGAAATTTGTAGCAGAGGTGCTCTTCCAGGCTCTGTTTTTGCAGCCTGAGTCACCCTTCTAATAATAGTAATAGTAGTAGTAGACCCCGGTAAGTAGTGTTGTATGGTTTATTTGAAACCAGTAGAGTGGCAACTGAAGAGGTTGGAGCCAGGGAGAGGCAGGGGCATACGTTCCTTGAAAACTAGAGAGATTCCTTAAGAAAACCATAAGAAACACAGCTGTTAAGAATGGACAATTGCCCACAGGTGCTTAGGGGCAACCCATTAAGCAGAAAAGTTGGAAACCTTCCCTGGGATCCCCTAAGCTCCCTTGAGATCATAGGGATGGAGCCACCATTCCCTCCAGGCTATAGCACCATGAGCATTGCACTGTGAGTTCCCAGTATGGCTGCCCCAAGGAAGTGCCATGTTCTTTGCAGGACAACACTAATGAACGCAGTTTTTATTTGCATATGTACATTACTATGTTGATAGGAACACACACACTTGAGTGACCTTAATCTATGGGAATCAGGTGCCCTACTGCAGCCTCATAGACCTCTGTGTGTCCATACTTAGTTTTCTCCTAAATATACCCCTCACAAGCTGAACAGCAAAACTGAGGCTTATGCTGTATTACCAGGAAGAAGAATTTGCCCAGCTGTAGCAAACTGAGGCAATAAACGGTTAGGATGATGCACAGATAATCCAGTGCAGGTCATTGAAACTGTCATTAGCAGATCCAGCTCTGAATAAACGTGGAGAGCAGATCTGTTAAGTAAGAAATCGTCACTCATACACAGTCAGATTATGTGCTGTTCTTGGACAGTACACATGAGTAAGGACAGTTTACGTGACAGTGCTTGGTTTTATGCTTGGATGACTGTTCACAATATCTGAACTGTCAGACTCATTCCACAGTGGTTACTGCTGAGGAAATTCCAGAAGTCTCCTGGGGTCTGAAGTATGAGGCTCTTTTGGACACAGGACAGCAATGTGTGAAACTCGGCAGTCAACTCTCCAGCAGAGGCATGTGCTGAGATGAGCAGTAGTCAGAAAAGTAGTGAACACGCTGAGATGCAGTAGGCATTACAGAGCTTGATCCTGTGAGTCAGTACTCATGCAAACAGGCCTGGCACAAGGGAAATGGATATCTCTAGGAGTATTTCGGAAAGCAAGACCATCTGCCTGAGCAAGGCTTTGTACCTGCAGACTTCCAGATCACCTCTAGCTACCTTCCATGTGAATGGGGGTGGGCTCTCTTCAGTCCAGGTGACAGCAGCAACAAGGCTGAGCTGTAGATGAACTCCTGGATTCTACCCTTCCCTCTGGCCCTCCTCACCACCTTTGGCACATTTTCTTTTGAAAGTAAGAAAAAGACAGGGAACAGGTAGCACCACATCAGCCAAAATTTAGAAAGCTGAGTTCTTCCTTGCCTGCTGTTATATCTCTTTCGTTATAGATAAGTCTGTCATACATTGGCTGCAGGTGGTACAGATGTGCTTGAGTTAAGTTTAAATTAGTTATCATGAGTGGCAGCATCAGTATAGCTGTGACAGAACTCACTAAAGTGTTTGTCTTGGCCTCGTTGAAGTTACCATTCAAGTTACCCACCTTGCTTAGGTTCTTTGGTAGGAGCTGCTGTGTGAAGATACTTTGAAATCCCTCAGTGTCTTTAGCGTGGGCCTCAGGGTTGCTGGAGCATAGAAAGCTGGCCCAGCTTAGGCAGGCCCTAAGGAAATGCATACAGAGAATTACTAGCCACATAACTTAATCTTCTTTATGTTATCCAGTTGTTAATTCATTAAATGCAGGAAGTGATTCTGTTGCTTGGTTGCAGGCTTTGGCTGCTTGCCTTTCCACAGCAGGTATTTGGCTTGACATCTGTAGTGACAGCATGCGTTCACTGGCGGCAGGCCCAGAAAAGCTAAAAGACAGTTAAACAGGAAACAATGTCTCTTTCGTTTCAACAAGTGAGGACTTTTCCTAACTGCACAAAAATGAGTTTGGAGGATATATCCCAGATGCAAGTCTTAGGTCAACTTCTTAACATCACCTAGAAACTGTTTAACACGGGCAGTCTCTGAAGGGGGAGGGGTTTTTCCTAGCAAGTCAGGTGTTTCCTCCAGTGCTTTGATTAGGAATGAATTATATTCTGATTTGTAAGTGAGAGCTAGAAAAACATCAAGTCACTGCTACCTACTAGTGAGTGGCTACAGTCAGAGGGTATATAATGCTGGTATCTCCTCTTATCTTTGTAATTATGTTACCTTTTTTTTCCTGTACCAATACTATGTTTCATAGTATTCCCTAGCTGTGATAGGTTGCTATCCCCTAGCACCTATGACTCCTCATGGGGATCCAGCTCTGTCATAAGGTACATAAAACCGTCTCTGCTCTTAGAGAGCCAACCAGTGGCTTTTCAATCTCTGGGAAGATTTGCTGGAGGTTGTAGCCAAATTTCAATATCATGCTACGATTTTGTGCAAAATATGATTTATATCTGTCAGATGTTTTATTTGCTTGAATTTCCTTGTGTGTTTCTCTAGTTTCCAGTCCTTTTCCCCTTGTAAATAATACCTGAATATGTAAGAAATATGTGTGCCATTGTTCAACTTGTGTCATGAAGGATCTCAATTCAGTTTTGTCCACTGCATCGGGGCCCACATCACACACTGTTGTGCACTCATTTCTTTAATACCTTTTGAGATGTTAAGATTTGCATTTAAAATGATGACCTATAGCAAATGACGGTCAGTATTTTCTTACCTGTTTTCCTGGATCTTCACCCAATTTTAACATTTGGGAGTCCTCAGGTCTGTCTTTTTCTGCTCAACAGAGTTAGAGGTTCTCCTTCATCTGTGCTCACTGGTGACAATAAGAGCATGAAGAAACACCATGTGAATAGCTGCAAAGGAATGTGTTTGTATTACTCAAGCATTACCTTAGCAAATATAAAGGGTTGGCTTTGACTTTAGTTCATCTGGTAATCGCTTCTCCATTTTTCAGTTTCAAGTACCAACTTACCTTTTCTGAGATAGCTAATGGGATTGTAGTTACTGCCACGCTGTGACCTTACTTTGTGTGACTCCTGGACATACAACAATTTCAAAAAGCACATGAATTGACTAGCTTGTGGTGAACTGACTGGTTCTGGTATTTTATACCTAATATATATAAAGGTAAAAGGGGCTTCCTTTTGAGGACAAGAGCAAATTGTCCACGCAATTTGTTTTTACCCCTACTGAGGAGAAGAACCCCCAGGCTTTTTAGGGGCAGGTGTGATCCTCTATAAAGATTACAATTGGGTGACTCCTTCCACCCCCACAGTTGAAAACTCAGTTGAAAAGATTTTGAGGTCATCACAACTCCTGGAAGGTATAAAGAGCTCTTCTTGGCCTTACCAGCAGCTGAAAATGTTCTGCATCTTATGAACTTCCTACAGGTTTTTGCCCTTGGATCTGTAAAAACTTCAGGAACAACTCTTTATTTAGAAGGTGGATCTCTTGCTGTGGGTTCTTAAGTCCAGCTTGTCTACCAGAAGCAGGCAGGTTTTCTGATTGCTGGGAACAGATATTGGTTCTATGATTTGCACATTAGTTCAGGTATAATTATACTGAATGTGCAGCTAGTCAAACCACCACATGTATCTAGCTCTAACATCTGACAGCAGGACTTATACTTTGCCACTGCCTTGTACAGGCATGATACAGCATATCCTGTAACAGTTAACGGTTGTTCCAGTGGTGTTATCTAAGCATGGGAGAAAGGATGCAGAGCCAGCAATATGCTGCCATTGTGCTGATACTTTCTAGGTAATAGTATTTTGCAGTGGTGGGTAGAAATATGTGGGGCTCACCACAGAGCATGATCAAAAGACTGATTAAAAAAAAAGTGGCGTTTTTTCAGTTTGAAAAGTTGAAACAGTATTTTCAGTTCAAGCTGAGCAGCTCACAAGCAGTAAAATGCATGTTTCATTTCAGGGCATTGTTAACTGAGATGAAGTTTTTGCTTCCCAAGGGGGGATCCCTCAAAGAACCTGTGAAAACAAAGGTCTCCCATCCTTATACTTTAAGTCTGACAGTAAAGATTTCCCTCAACTTGGACACAAGTTGTTTCAAAATAAATACAGAAAAAATTGTTACATCTGCAAATAGTTGGAAGTAAAGCAAATATAGGTCTCTTAAAAATTGAACTATTCACCCAATTAAAAAATGAACTATTCACCAAATAAAGAAACCCAACCTAAACCAACAAAACCACCCCCCAAACCTGGGTTAAGCTAATTTGAATCCAGCTAAATTTTCAGGTTTAGTGGAGCTGAGTAATTTTTGAGGGTGTGCTTTGAATAGTTGTGGTCTTTTAGTTGAAGCGATGACATCAGTTGAGAAAGCAAACACAAGACTGGTGACCACATGAAAATGGGAACAGTTGTTAGAATCATCACAAAATCTTTGAAGTCTTCTCTTATGACACCCACACTTTAATCCTTTATGTTACTTTCATTGGTTGTGTTGCAATGAAGGAAAAATGAAGAAGTTGTACTTGACTTACACTCTAGAAGATAGTAAAGCTGTTATCTCAGGGAGTACTTTTGTAAAGCACTTGGAGTGCTATGTGCAGGTTTATTCTTCAGTGTATTTGGACTCTGTAGTAAAATCAATTACAGTGTTCCTGGCAACAAAAAATGCCTGTTATTTAGTTGAAAGGAATAAAAAATTATATTGGTAAGTTTGCTTAATTCTCAGTGAATTACCCAAAATAGCATACAAAGCAGCAAGAGGGACAAGTATTCATTTCAGCTTGTTAAAGGGAGGTGTTTAGGGAAGACGTGTTTGCAGGAAAAACATTGATAACATTTTTTGTAAATGGGATCATCACTGAGGTTACTGTCAATGGTTATCTTCCCCATTATCTTGTTTTTTTTTTTTCTTTTTTAAATTTTCAGATTGCTTGACTTCAGATAGCCTCAATACACACAGGGTACAGAAATATGCAAGGAGACTGTCCTAAACATTGCATCAACAAATGTGAGCACACCATTTTTTCTTTCTTAAAGTTGCTAGTGAGTGCTGGTGTCAGGAGTACACAGAGAGGGCGGAAGAGTAAGTTAGCTAGAGGGATTCTTTAGAAAAAGGCTACTGAAAAAAGCAACTTTTGATTTGCTTGGAAGTCAGCATTTTTACCTTTGGTTTTCTTCTAAGTAGTCAAAATTCCCATAAAATTAAATTGATCAGGACATTGACTGAAAAGAATAATTTCGCTTATCTCCAAATGCTGTTTTGCTGTGAGATCAGAGTAGTTTCATTTAGATAAACAGTTTGCTATTAGCATTTGAATATATACTTGAATTTGACAAAGTCATTGCTTTCTAGTGAAGTTTTTCAGTTTGTTTGAATCTTCATTTTTCTAGTGGAGCACTGTTCAGCATACTTTCCACCTGGACGGCCCTGGCTTGTATCCGTGCTACACATCATTTGAAACAAACCGTAATCAGTACTTCTCATTGAGAACTCACTCTGGTAGACCTTACTGATCCAGCATTACCCATTGGCTTCTTATTCTGTTTCTTTTAATAGTCATTTTAGTATCAGAAGACATCTGCATGCCCTCCTTTATCCTTTCCTCTAAGCAGGAATAGTATTATGAGAATTTTTCAACAAGGAAATTATTCTATAGCATTTGGTCTGCCAACAGGTCGAGCATGTGCAGACAGATGTACAGGTCTTCCCCATGTTTCTTACTCCATCTAGTCTCCTGCTGACTTCAGTGAAAGGTTTGGGTATGCAAAAACCATTTATTTATTTTTTCTGTGTGTTAATCTTAACTAGCAGTGGGTCAAGCTACAACGTTCAATATGAACCAGCTATAACAATGTCTGTTTTCTTTGTCTCTCTTGTTATTAAAATTGTGTTCATGGTGAGCAGTGCTTACGTACAGTGCTTCTCTTTTGTAGAATGATGGTCTTTGCTGCCAGAGGTGAAGTACCAAACAGAGAAATCCCAGAGCAAGAGAGAAGCAGGAGTTAGTGCAGCCTTGTGCACTCTACCTCTTGTAATAGGAGCCTGAGGACACAGGGACTTCACCTGTCTTAACTTTCTGGAAAAGGAATTAGCAGAAAGTGAGGAGTTGATAGAATTTTGACAACAGGAATTCAGTGAGTCAGCAAACATGGTTTTATTGGCTTGATTACTGGTCTGCTGCTGGCAATGTCTGGCTTAGTCAGCCATGTACCAGCCTGACTTGCTGTGCATTTGTTTATTGCTTATTGATAATTAAAACATAAAGCTTTCAGAGCATCGGATTTCTTCACAAGTCAGTCATTCTTCATTATTTGTGTTGGGTGGCTTTCACACAAAGATCTGACACCTGCATGGACAACTCTTACTTTTTAGTAGGAGCAACTCAGCTGCATAAAAAATGAGTTAGTATTTAAGGAAAGACTGTGGAGATTGATGGTCCAGAAGTTCTGGGGGAAGTACAGGCTATAGTTCAGATCCTTTTAATGAAAGAGAATAGAGACTTTGTGCTCACATTGTGGACTGTGCTTGATTTTAAGAATGCCTTTCTGCTTCCAGTTACAGTATGCTATCTACAAACTTCTCGCAGACCCCACATGGCACAGTGAAGTGCAAATTAAACTTGGGCTCTGGTGTTCTGCTTGCAAATATAGTGAACAATTGTTCTGATTTGGCAGGAAGAAGCAAGTAAAAGTATATAGATTGTATTTAGATTTTATTTGCACTGATTTTACACTGGTGTTGTTAGGTTATAGTGCTAGGTGAAGCCCAAACACAAGCTGTCACGAGGCATGGTTTATATCCTTACTGGCTGATGTTCAGTAAATTCTTAAAAGCAATGGCATATGCTGGTTCCTGCACCTGTGTTTCATTCTGCAGCAGCAGGGTCTCCACTCTCCCCAAGAACTGTCGCACTTTTCCAGCAGCCGCTCAAAGTGTCGACATGCAGATATGGGATGTGTTTTATGAAACTAGAATCAATTAACTTGCTGACATACTCTTGATTCTTGCTTAGCCTCCTAGATCTCCAGGTCTGATGAATAATTACTTTACAGGGCTATCTGCTAGTCTCCCAGTAACGTAACTTTTTGGAGGGTCAATCCCAGACCATTTTGTGAAGCAGTTAGCATAGCAGTGCTAGTTAGGCAAGGTACTGGTGCTATCGTGATTGTGCTGGGATTTGCGAATAATACTGGGATCATAGCATTGCAGTTTGTAACTTGTTGGAAGGTTGTCCCAGGATTTTGATGCAAGGGGGCACGATTTATCCTGACCACAAGGGGTTTTTTTTCTATGCAAAAAGTAACAAAAAGGTTAAAAACTTCTAGAAGCTTCTGCTGGGTGAAATTATTTTGTGGAGAAAACCTTAGATTTGGGCTTTAGGTTGTTCAGTTGCTACTGTTCCTAACTGTAGGCATTAACATCTACATCTGATGTGACAGAAATTTGGAAACATGGGCAATTCAGTTCAGGAGCTCTTTCTGTCAGTGAAACTGCTGAGTAAATGTACTGTTGACCACTTTCCTTCTTCACTCAGCCAGGATACTAGTTTTGCAATAAAAGCAATTCCAAAATAAGTCTTGGGTAACAGGATGAGAAACTTATCAAACTGCACCTCTGGAATTCTATGGAGACTTGGCCAATCCTATATAGCTTCAAATTTCTTCTTGTACTGGAAATCCCCTTCTCACTGATTGTTCTTCTGGGGCAAATTACTTTTTTTAATCTGTTTGCTTTTTTAATTTGTGGTGTCTCTGACCAGCAATTTAGATCTGGTGATTTCTAGACTAAATGAAAACTTAATGTCCCCCACAGTTTTGAGGGGAAGATCAATTTGCCCATCTCCTTAATTTCTGCTCCATTCTGAGCTAGCAAGCCTGAAGCTAGCCTTCCCCTCACAGCAGAATTTTAATGTTTGCTGTTCCAAAAAAAATGTTTTCACTTCTAACAACACACATCTTGCAGTTTTCTTTGGAAGACTTCCAGCCCCAGTTTTAGAACATCACAGTTTATTTTGAACCTTCTCCATCTCTTGGATTTCATGGTCTCACTTTCTTTTGATTTTAATTGCTTTCATCGGTTTCCTTCCAGTCCTGCTCCACACCAACCCACCCCCACCAGCTCCTTCACTTACCTTGTTCCACCAGGAATGCTAGCTGGCAGTGTATCTTCTTTACAAAGTGAATCTATTTCTCATACCAGTGTCACCCTTTCTTGTTACTGGTGATTAATCAAAATTTGAGGGTTCAAAGTGCTTTTTCAGTCTGAGGAAAAGATTTGTTGATGGAATTAGATATTTTTCATGTAACCCCGTGTATTTATTATAATGGAAAAAAACATTCCTTTCTTAAGGAGCCAAATGCCAGATGTAGTTTTCCCACTTCAAATTTCTTTTGTCCAACATCTGGCGAAAGCCTTGTCTTGGTGTTTTTTCCTACTGCACTAAATTCCACCTGCACTAGGCTCTTTTGTTTGCAAGGTTCTTGTGTGCTTGCCTGCCTGTTATCCTTGCCTGGTTTCTACATGTGCTCCCTTTCTCCCATTGATTTCCAGCCAGGCAGGAAGCATTGGTGCGAAGCCAAGTTTTGAGCTGGCTCCCGTGGCTACTGTCCCCAAAGCTGGGCTCAGCCTGTGGGTCTGTCAGCCTGTCTGGGGCACGGTGGAGTGGCCTGCACAGTCCTGTTTTGCAGCTGCCACAAACCACTGGCAAGACACTTGCTGCGTCACAGGAGGATTGCATGGGCCTAAAAAACTTTTTTTTTTTTTTTGTCTTAATGCTCTGACCTTAATTTAAACTGCAGAACAGTTCTGTGAGGCCTGTCTTTCAGCTTTTCTTTTTGATGGTATTTTCTGAGTGTTTCTGTGTCCTGTATTTGGATTACAAAATGTGAGAAACAGTAATCACCCAATTACCTACATAATTACATCTTGAGCCCTGTGTAGTCTGGAGCTATTAGCATTTCCCACCCTGAACCTGGAGGTGTGACTGTTGAATTCCAATCAGTTCATCAGCCTCTGAGGGCAGATGAACAATGTCTTGCTGTCACCACCTACCTCAGGTACTGTCTGTGCATTTTCATTAATAGGCACGAGTTTCCTGACAATGGGGAAAACCAATTCCCCTGAATGTCTCCAACCAAACATTTGTTTGCCAACACCCTGCATTTGGGCGGTTCTCTGGAAGGTTTCCTGCATTGCATCAAAGAAACAGTAATAGCAAAGCTGTTGGGGTGCAGAGGGATTCACAGAGCAGCATCAGCAGGGCATTCAGCGCAGGGGTGAAGTGGTAAACTACTGGGTGGAAGGGCTGTGTGTTTAAGTTACAGTGGCACATTGTCATTTATTCTACAGGTTGTCTCCTCATCAGTTGTACAGTTCATTTTTCATTATGCATTTAGTGTGAAAACACCATCTGTTTGTTCTAGGCAGTCTCTCTTACGTAATTATTCAGAGAAAGGTAACTGAATGCTAGTGAGGGCTCTCTCCTGTGTCTTGTGCCACTTTTGTTTATTCTTTCTCTATTTCACCTATGTTTTACTTGAAAACCAGATTCTGTCTTTTTCCTGGATCACATAGGGGGACTTTGAGAATTAAATTCCAAATATGAAATGTTTTCCAGATTTCATTTCTTGGGGACATTCTAATAAAATTTCCCATAACATAGGAAAAATAAAAAGCTGCCTGCCTCTGCAGAAGTAAGAGCAAGAAGTGGTCAGCTTCCCTGCTTAGTCAATTCCAGTGGGAGGAATGGCCCAGAAACTTTAACTTCTTAGCTGCAAAATCTTCACAATTTTTCTTACTGCATACTGGGTAGATCCTGAGGCACCTGTGAAGCCTAGAAGCAAAGAGATGTATTCCCCCAAATTTGTATCTCTAAGATACTGTCACCTTCCAGTGAACTCTGGCTTGCTAGGAAGAGTTCAGCTACACTCTTGTTTATGAACAGCGGAGTTCATAGTTGGAAAACTGTGAGTGCTACTTAAACAAATAATGGATGCACACAAACAAACATGGCTGCCAAACCCTCAGCAGCACGGCATCTGGAGCAATGTCCTGAAGACATGTTCCAATAAATCATATGGGGCTCATGGTATTTCAGAAGGGCAGTGACAGCTGCAGCTAATTGTATTTTCTAATTAACTTGATGAACACATGTTTTAGATGTTCCTGTCTCAGTAAAAGAAATTAGATGCAGATGATATTCAACATGGACTATAAGCTCTCTGCTATGTTGCAGAGTGCTAAAAAAAATTGGCTTATCTTCCCTCTTGCAGATGCAAAACATAACTGAGTGCACTCATGAGATCTTTAGTGATCTCAAATATTCCACTTTTAAATAAGTACACAGAATCTGTATTTCCTTGTATCATATTTGATCTCTAGCAATGCTGCCAGGTGTGTTTAACTTACAATCTTTTCACCCCATAGGACCTCAGAAAAACAAAAGATCAGTTTTTAAAAAGTTTTTTCTCTGTTTTCAAAATGCCTTCTTTCTGGAGTTCTAAACTTACGTGGTTACTTATAAAACTGCTTTAATGTTTGGTGGTTTTTTTATCCAGTAGATGGGCCGGATCTGGGGGGGTTTCTAGAGGTCAGACCTAAAAGCAGGTTTTTCACAATGTCCCAGATTTTAGGCCTTATTTTGAGGTGCCTAGTTGTCCCCTTTCACAGACACTGAGTCCGTGTGCTCAGGCTTCTGGTTTTCAGGGCCAAGTGAACAAGTTCTTATTTGTATTGCCCCCCTCAAAAGACCAATTTCCCTTCACAGTTCATGGTAGAACCTGTAGTTAACCTACTGACACCTGCAAATAACATCACCAGGTTTTGTGCCAAGTGACAGACCTAAATTCAGGGTTCAGAGAGGTAAATTTAGGGAACCGAAGGAAGTTGCAATGAAGTCAGATATTATTTTGATTAAATTGGCTTTGCTTACAAGGAAAGGACAAAGTTATTTCTGCCTGAACGCTAGTAGCAAAAAAATTGTTTAGAGTTTTTTCCAGACAGCAGTTAGCCCAGAATGTCCCTAGTGTTTTCTGAGGAACATATTCTCAGTGCTTTTCTTGGCTGAATGTATGTATTTGTTTATATCCTGCTTCATTTCCATCTCCAACCTTGTCTTCCTAGTATATGGGAAAGTGATGTTTTCCCACCTGGTGCCTGATCCTGTTCCCTGCATGTCCAGGTTTCTTTCCTGTGGAGACCAGGATATAGCAGGGAATTATGAAAATCCAGATGTTCTTCTGACAGGGAGTTGGGATGCAGCTGGATCATCTGTGCAGCTCCAAGAATTGGGAAGGGCCCTCAAAACCGTCATTTTAGATGGAGCTGCTGGGAATGGGTATTATCCAGTCTGGCTTACATCAGTCAGCAATATCCCTTTACTTGCATGTGCTTTTCATAGGTCTTTGTTTTGCTTGGTGAAATGGGCTTTTGTTTTGGTGCTGATTTTTTCATCTGGAAAAGATATTACTTGTTCATAAAAATTACTACTAATGAAGGACAGTGACTATATTTATTAGCTTCAGTATGATTTAATCTTAACCCATGATGCTGTATATACTGTATTTACTGTCATTTGTCTTCTGAATCAGTATCTCAAAAGCCACATGGAGGGTACTGGGATCTTGACGCCATCCACACATGTTATTCTTGCAGTCCTTCTGCCATTCCTTCTGGTGCATCCAAACCTGGATATTCCCCTTCATTCTCTATTCAAACCAGTTTTAATGTTGGTATCACAAGCCTGTACAGTGTGAGGCAACCACTGATATAAAGCCGCATGTGATGAAGAAATCCTCATGCTCATCTAGAGCTCTTTGCAGAGTACGTAAGTTTTCCAGAAGTCATTTCTCACATGTTGTTTCTGTGGCATTTGCAGGGCTAACCACAGCAGTTATTAGAGCCATTGATGTAGCAGGTGTAAAGAGGAGTCCAGTCCCGGTCTTGAGAAGCATTAAGGATGGAAATGTACCAGAACATGCTTATTTCAGGTAGGTAAGTACATATTTGGAGGCTAGCTCTGCATGGAAGCAAGGTGTCTGTGGATTAAATAAATCAAGCAAGTCTTGCTCATAGAGCAAGTTTCATTGTTTGAAAATAAATATTCTAGAGACACAGAACATCCAAAGTACTTAGATATCTACTTCCTATTTACATAATGGGGCTAGGTGTCTTGACAGGCTTTGGACTGTGAATCAAAACTCAGCTTCTGGATCTGTTCAGCAATCTAACCTAACGCTGTGGAAAAGGTTCCCACCCTCAAAGTACGGATGGTGAATTCACTTGTCAGGCTACTCCTGAGGTAGTGCAGTTTTCAGCCTGACTTGTTAGTATGAGATAGATTATTTCTGATTTATGGTAGATGATGGACTGTCAGGGATATCCCATCTATAGCTGTGTAGATGGCTGCAGATGGTACGAGCCTCGGGAGTAGCAGAAATACCCACTTGCACAAAAAATTGGTGGATGGCTATTATCAAGTTAGTGTATCATGGTCATTTTGCCCAACAAGGGCCTGGAATTGCCCTATTTTCTGTGAGAGTGTGTGACACAATGCAAGGGAGCTCAGAAGAAGCAGAGCTGCCCCTTGATATCTGTCTTCAACAAATTACTGTGAGATGGTGTGAAACCGGAGAGATGAAGGGGAAATTGCTGCCTTGTTTACAGGCCGCATACTTTATTATCAGGCTGGTCAATCAGAAATGCCTATCCCTAGGATAGACACATAGCTGGGGAAAGCCCAGGAAGATATTCTCATTGTGTTTTGGGGTGGAACAGTCTCTGGACAGGTCAGTGGTGAACATGCAGTATTGGCTGTCTTAGGTTTTCACTTTTTCAGCTACCTCTTAGCCGAGGCGACAGGAAAGCAAAAAGTAATTAATTATAGCACACACAATATGCAAACATCTCTGGGTATCCTTGGATACAAGCTTTTGCCTGTATACTGCCAACAGGTAATGGAGTAGATGCAGTGGGGTTGTGCTTGACACAGCTTCCCTACTGTGAATGCAGCAGTGATGCTGAGCAGGATGAGAGAGAGTACAAATTAGGAACCTTGAGGAAGCAATGGTGCTGAGGGAAGCGGCAGCGCCCTTTGGCTTTTTTAGTCATTGCAATAACATAGCTCTGCTTGGAGAAAAGAAGGTGCCCCTAGGGAATAATAAAATGACTCAGATGCACCAGCACCTCATGACCACCTAGGAACCACTCATTACTCTGTACTTATAAGACCTGTGAACTCAGAGCAAAGCTTGAAAAACCACTTTCAGATACCTGACACAGTAATAGTGCTGAAGTATAAAGGAGAGAAAAAATAAAGAAAAATCCAACTGATGATGAGGTCTTGTTCCTTTTCAACTCTGCGAATCTGTGAAGGGCAGGTCATGTGGCACATGGATTGAAAAGGATTTGCGCAATGTCTCCAGAATACTTTTAGCATTCAAAGCAGGAGGAAGGGAGGGTGCTTTTCAGAACCAAACCCACCACATTTACTGTGAAAACATCAGCCATAAGCATACATGCAATATACCAACTGCCAAATAGCACAGATTAGACTTGAATGGAACAGTGCAACTGACTGCGTTGAGTATATATGCCCTTCTCATTATGGTTAGGGGTGTTTACTGAATAATGTCTTGATTTCTATGGTTACCCCAGAAATGGGGTGGGGTTCAAATACCTGCTATTTCTAAACCTTTTATTTGCCATCCCACAGGAAAGGAATTTGCACTGTGGTAGAATTTATATTTCTTCTTCTGTTTCTTCCAAAGCCAGTTACTGTAGGGTGCTATGGGGTTGAAAATCTTTGGTCTCATAGAAACATACAGGATACCTTGTAAAGAGCCTAGAATCTGTTAATATAGGGCTATCAGGAGTAAAAATAAAATAAAGTTAAATGTAAAGGTATAAGGATTGCATAAAACCTTTGCATTGACTGGTACCAGTTCAGATCATCACAGGGCATCATCATTCCCCAAACTCAAGCTATTAATGCTGTAGCTCAAATCCTGTTCTCACTTCACACTACTTGTAAATGTGGACAAACTAGTGTGTTGCCATTATGTGATGAAACCAGAGTACTACAATCCTAGACCACTGTTAAGAGTAGGTAGGAATGGTCTTTGTGTTGGTTTGAATGGTCCCCATCCCAGTACAGATATTCACTCCTAGCCTCAATTTCCTTGTGCTGATTACACCAACACAGGTGTTCATAGAATGAATAAGTCAAGAGAAAGGTGCTAACTCCTATTTTGTGCCACATTATTGTTCAGTTACCAGTTCCTAATTGTTAGGTGCCATGCAGCTGCACAAACATATGTGCCTGCATGTTAGGCTACTGAAGGGTTGGAAGAAATGAGGAAATGTGGAGATAAGATAGGAGAAGAAGGGGGATAGCAGCTTCTGCTGAAAACAGCAGTGATGTCAAAAATTATTTTAAATCTCACGTAGAAACAAATGTGCTGGTGTGGAGCTGCATAGGCACTTCACCAGGCAGAAGAGCTGAGGCTGGCCAGAAAGGGGAGGTTAGACAAACAGAAGAGGTTCAAGCCTCAATGATTTTGAATGCGAATGTGAGAGTGGTGAAGAAAAGGTAAATGACCTCATAATATAGCTGGGACAAAGCAGCTTTTTTGCTTTTTCGAGCACATGAGGACCATTGTATCTTGTGGCCTATCTTGTGGATCTGGCATTGTTTGCAAGCTGATTTAGGTGGGAATCAGAAACCTCCTACAGTGCAGTGATTGAAATCGGTTGGAAGTAATTTGATTAAGTTCAGTTGCACTTTAAGTGCTGGGGAAAAAAGTTCCCCTAGATATGTATCTGCATCTTTAATATCAGGAGGGAACAGATAGTGTAAATCAGGAAAGAATTCATGTAGGCAAACATGTTTTCTCACTCAGATCAAATACTTGGCATTCAGAAATACTTGGTATGTGGCCATGTAATTTACAGCCTTTTTTAAAAGTAGGAAATGCAGGATTTCCAGCACTGCAGCTCATCTTTGATTGCAGGGTCACAAAGTACACTTCCTATCAGTGATATCTGATTGTTGATATGGTAAAAGGAAGCAAACTGAGTTACATTGTTTTACAGACCAAGCCTATATGCTTAAAAGCAATCACTACATTTCCACAGAAGAACATTGCTGGGCTTCAGATTCCTGTCAGCAAGGCTGAAACATTGACTTGAAATTAATTCTTGCATGTCTTTATAGATGGAAACAGTTGTTTGTCAGCAACAGATAGGATTTGTAGCTCTTAAGAAGTAGAATAACAATTTGTTAGCAGCAGGACATTGAATTGGTGTGAGAGGGTTTTTGTTATTGCTTGTGTCCCTATATATAAAGGGGCAGTCTGTAAAAGCCTAAGATGAGGTTAGTGCTGGAGTTAGTGGCACTGTTATGTCATGTCCATACTGCTTGGGGTGAAATTGGATTATCACAGGATCCTGTGAAATAATATCACAGGAATTAATTTTGCTAATTTTTGAGTGTCTCCAGAAATTTTGAGCAAATGCTATTACATGTATCATACTTTGTCTGGTTTCTTGACACTTAATAATAGTTCTATTTGACTGGACAATAAGCTTTCAATAAGTTGTTACCTGGGAAGGTATCAGTAAGCAGGTACTATCAGACACTAGCACTCAAAGTAATCCTATACAAACTTGATTCAGGCAGGTTGCCTAGTTCTTGCATCTCCAACATGACTTTTAAGTTTCCTTCATAGATCTAATTGGATTCTGATGTACACCAGAAAATGTAGGAATGACCATTGAGGATCAGAGTAAAGATCCATTGAAGTTGGTATTTTATTCTTAGCTGGGGATACCTTGGAAAAAAAGTAAAAGAAGAGGACAAGCATGTGGGGCTACTTGTCCAGAATATTCTTACACTCTAGCCAATTTTAGAGCAGGGATTTTCTGACCTGGATGACATTTCTGTGCATCTAGCAGTCCTTAGTGGATTTTCCTCTATGTTCTTGTTGAATCGTCTTCAGTCTCTGTACACTTTTGAAATACACCAAATCCTTTGGCAAGAAGTTCCCCAGGTCAAGTATTTGTTGCATGAAGAACCACCTCTTATTGTTTGTCTGAACTTTGCTATCTTTAGCTTTAGGTTCTTATATTAGAAGAATATTCTCATATTGACAAAAATTGAATAAAGGATTGCCTCTGATCCTTGTTCTAAACTGCCTCAATATTAAAAAAAAAAATCGAAAGCACCTGGAACCTGATATAACCACAGTTTGTGGCTAGTTATATTGAGTATGTATTAATGCCTTTCCAAATATTTGTTATTGCTTTGAAGTGTGTATATAGATGCTTCTTCCATTTGTACAATCCTTTTTTGTATAGAAGAATTGTTACAGTGGAAAAACAAGTACAAACCAAATTTTGTGGCTCTGTCATACAAAGTTAAGAAAAATGAACACTGTGTAATGTTATCTTAGCCAGAAGGAGGTCAGACAAGTAGAAGATAGGAGACAAATAATTTTCTAATGTGAGTGGACTGTTTCTTTAAATATATGCCAGGAGTTCAGAGTAAGTACTGAGCAGGGTAGGTAGCTTTCTCTGGGAGAGTAGGCTGCTGAAACTGAAAATAATTTGTCCGGTTTTTTGTCACTGCCTATGTATACAAACAGAATGGTTGGTCGTGTCATAAAAAATTCCTAAATGTTGGAAAAGATAAAATCTTCCTGTGAGTGGCACGTCACCCTAGACTTTATTGAACTTGCTGTTCACATTAGAAACCACGCTAAGGACAGAAATGTAACCAAACATAGGACAGGCACAAATTTATAGAAAAAAAATAATCCATTTACGTTGTATCAGCAGTATAGTTTCACTTACTGATTTCTGTAGCTTATTTTCTTGGGTGCTGTATTTCCATGTCCAAGACTGGGTGGTGGCAGGTGATGTTTCAAGTTCTGCTCTTTGGTCCTTTCCTGTGCTTGGTATATATTGCTTCTTGGTATCAATTGTTATTGTTTCCAAGTGGTAGGGGAGTCAGGAGTGATGTGTGCTAATGGAGTGCCTTAACACTCTAATCCACTGCCTTTCCCAATCCATTTTGGGTTGGTATGTGGCCCAGGGAAGGGTGGGGTGGAATTGTACCAAGCACTGAGCAGCCCAAGACAGGTGGGGAGTTGCACCACCACAGAGGTGTAAAAAGTCCTGTCAAAAGTTAGCAGTAATCACTGCTGAAGATTGCTATAGTTTGAATGTACATTGGCAGAACTCTAAGAGAGATGGCAGTCTAGAGGACAGGTGAATGTGTGCCTCATATGTGTCCTCCACTTCATAAAATGGTAAAGAAGGAAAGAATACACTACAAATAGTTTCAAAAAAAGTTTCCATTTAGAATCATAGAATCCTAGAATGGTTTGTGTTGGAAGGGACCTTAAAGATCATCTAGTTCCAACCCACCTGCCATGGGCAGGGACACTTTCCTCTAGACCAGGTTGCTCAAAGCCCCGTCCAACCTGGCCTTGAACACTTCCAGGGAGGGGGCAGCCACAGCTCTCTGGGCATCAACAACTTCTCTGTGTCATCAGTGATAGATAAACTAATAGAAAAGCTCAATCCATACCCTTGAAATAATCACTGCTATGAATCTGCTGCTCTGTCCAAAAAGAAGACAGATGAATACTTGTAACATAGAAAGAGGATTAAGCACAACATGGACTTGAGTTGAGCCAAGGTACTTTGTAAATAGAGGTTTTCTTTAAAGATAGTTATTAAGCCATTGCAAGGTAATAAAAGCAAGTAAGTCTTTTGCACAAGTTCTTAAGGTATTTCCTCATATACTTGTTACACTTTGTGAAGAAGAAAATGCTGATATATCAAAGCATTTTCCATGAAAGTGAATTTCTCATATATAAGGTTTGTCTTCCTATCATCTGCCTATGTTTTAGTTTCTCTTTAGTCATTCATTATTTCCTGGAGGGAAATTCTCCCTGGGACCACTCAATTCCTTTAATTTGCCAAGGATCCTGTGATAAGATAGATGACAGTAGAAGTGAGGTGAAATAAATACAGAATAGCTTAGGTGGCAGAGGCTTGAGCACAAACCCAAAGTCCAAGTTCTATTACAGGGAGCATCCTCAAGTCCACTGAAACTCTGGGCTTGCATCCCCTGTGGAGTAAACACAGCCTTCCCATCTTGTTTGTCCCTTCAAGGTAACCTGAACAGTGTCACATACACAAGTGTAGTTCAGAGGGCAGAGGGGTGAGCCAGGAGCCCAGGGGCCTGGCATTTTTCTGTCTTAGTCCTGGGAATGCTAGTAGTTCATTCAAGATCCTCTCAGCGTTTTCACACTCGTGTCTTGATCCTATTTTCATAGCAAAACAAAACTGTCAAGAAAGAAGAGATGTGAATCCAGGAACCATAAATACACTCATTGCCCTGACTTAGCATAGAAGAAGAAGAAATGCATATCTGTGCCACTGGATATGAGAAGCTCCCTTCTCCATGATATCCTTATGTAATGAAAAGGTCAACAAATGCAATAGAAACACTTACAGAGAAGGTCCCTAAAGGTAAATAGAAGTGGTGAGCATTTAAAGCTTTTAGAATTTTGTTGACATTTTGGTTTTAGCTTGGACAGTTAAATTCTGAATCTCTTGTCTGCTTGCAATCTTGAAAAAAAATGTGACCTCGAAAAAAGGAAGAAAAGAATTGTCAATATTTTTGAAGTCTCATTATTTCTGTGGAAGCATGTAATATATATCTTTGTTAAAAAAGCCAGGCTAAGAGTGTGGACTTACTCACTTGGTCCTCTTATGAGCCATGCAACTTTCATCATTCTGGAAAATAGTTGTAAGGAAAAACTAGAAATCATTAATCTCAGGAGCTCCATGTGAGTGTTGCTTCAGTGCTTAAAAACTGGTTTTGGCATTTTGGCATTTTATATTAGCTGAGTCAAGAAAGCTGCTTAACTCTCCTCTTTTTGCTGCCTTCTCAAAAACTGAAGGTTCATTTGAAGGTAAGGTGATTAACTGGTCCAAATGTGCCCTAAAAACAAGCTACTTCTCTAATGACCTTTTATTTCCACAGATTTTTATAAGGATTATAGGTATAAAAAATAGTTATCTGCAAAAGAAAAAAAATATTAGATATTCCTCAGTTTACCTGTCTTCTAGTAAGGAATAGGAGAAATTGGTAGACTGATACTGGAGTTGCCAATGCACCCTTTGGAGGGAAAAGTCTTACTTCACATATCAGCTGGAGTAATTGGCTGAGTCCATGGAGATACAGGCAAGTGGCATCTGGTCAACCTAGTACAACTTTTTATTCCAGAAAATTTGATCATGTTTCTCGTGAATTGTAACTTTTGTGGAATAAGATAGTTGGACCTGTCAGAGGTTGATAATTGTTTAAAATAAATAATATTTGTTAACGATGCAAAATTATTGATCATTAACTATGTTGAAATCTGCCTGCAGAAAGTTATGGAAAGATGTCACAATGCTGCCTGTTTCATGAAAGGGTGGATGAAACTTAGTATCAGTGAGCTTAGTTATACCTACAACCTAACTGTATATGCGCAGAAGGAATTGTAAATTAGCTACTGTCACTGAGGAAATAGATCTGGCTGTCACAGGTTTGATGTTTTTATAGAACTGTGTGCAATGTCTTATGGCAGTCAGAAAGGCTTCTAGAGTTCTAGGAAGCATTTAGAAAGGAATTATGGGGGAAAAAAAGAGGAAAATATCATGTTGAAAGCAACCAGATGTATGCACTTCTACAGGGTGTGATTAAGCAGTAGAAGTCATTGTCACAAGATGATGAGCAGGCCAAAAGATGATAGATTTGAAGAAAATGCATTGTAAGTACTGTAGGTACACCACTGTAATAGTACAGAGTTTGCACTTGTACTCTTGCTAAGCATTAGATCTGACTAAAGGAAAACAGCTTATTCCTTTTGTCATTTCCGAATTGCACTTATATTCTCAGTTTACCTTACAGATTCTTCCATGCATAGTATCTTTCTCTCTAGAAATCCACAGAAATTGTGGTCATCTGTGCACTGACCGGCACTAATATTTATTATAAAAATAAATAACTGCAGGTAATATTAAAAATACATTTTCACGATGGTTTTCAACAACAAAGATTTCAGACATATTTTTATAGGTACCAAAATTCTTGTTTCACTTTTGCATTCGGAAATTTTCCATGGCAGTCTGTGTAATTTCCAATGGATCCATTTCCTGTGGAGTCGCTCATAATATCTTGTTATAAACAGGAACAAATACAATGCTTGGAACAAGTCTGCAATATCAAGCCAGTGTATGTATAATTTTCCTGGGATTTTCCCATGTTATGTGATAACATAAGAAATGTGATCATTTCCAAAATGAGAAGCAATCTGTAAACAAAAGTAAAGCATGGATAATGCATCTGTCACCTGATACATGACCAGGATGTTTGTATTAGTCAGTATTCAGCACAGTCAGAGAAGTGGAGGTCAGCAAACCAGCATTTGTGTTCTTTATTGTCCTAAGGAAGAGTTGAAAGTATTTTTCAGGGACTTTCCAGTATTTCTTTCAATGACTTCCTCTATGGTTTGCAGCATTTATACATTAGAGAGAAATACACTTTTGGTATTATAAGAACAGTAATGTTGAAACTGGAGGGAACAAATTACAGTTTGTGACTGAAAAGGCTCTCAATGCAAGAACAGAGGTACAACAACCGCACATGGGAGGCTGAGTTTGAGGACAAGGAAATGACACGAGGTGGTTAGTTGGTTGTTGCTACTGTCTTCTTGCCCCAAAACTGAAATTATTGGTCGAAGAAGGAATTGGATGAAAGATGAAGTAAGGTACCAAGAAAATAGTTGAGGACAGAAAGGACATGTAAACCCCTCTGCTACATTTAATTGCAAGGAGGGCAGTAGAGAAATTAATGGAAGGTGATGAATACACATGGCAGCTGTAACATGGAATGGCCTTCTGACAGGGTTGTAGAAATACAATTTCGATGCTAAATAAAGTGGCCAAGGGGAGTAGAAGCTTACATGAGATTGGCAAAAGGAGAAGATGGACAAAAGTGTGTAGTTAGCTGCAGTGAAATCTCAGCGTCCTTCCTTTCATTGTGGTGTGAATGTCCTCGCTCTTACTGCCTGGTCAGCTTTCTGGTATGTCACACAGAGATACACACACACACACATAAAGACTCTTACTAAATAGTCTGCATGTTTTCAAAGGGTGCAGTTTTCTCCCATGGCTTCTGCATGGCCCGGTACCTGGAGGGCCACAGGGCACATTGTTTAGAGTTCAAGTGGCTGCCACAAACTGATGACAAAATAATGTGGCTTGAGGAGAGGACTCATGTCAGTCTTACTGCAAAGGGTCTTCAGGAAGAATCAAGCCAAAGACAGCTCTCTTATGATACACAGTTACCTGGCAAAAATCCTTCTGCTGTTTTAAGGGTATCTACATCATAGGTAAAAGGGAAATAAAAGTGTGCATGCCTCAAATAAATGGGTATACACTAGTTTAAAGCAATAGGCTTTAAACCTATGCCCTCTCTCTCTTATTCTCAGTTCCCTTCCTGAAGATGCCCAGCATGTCGCTGGCTTTCATTTGACTGCCATTGCACTTGGAGCTGATGATTTCAGAGAATTGTTAAGCATGGACGTTTTATATTACTGTCTTATGAACTGCTCTGGAACTCCTATGAGAAGACACATTGCACACTTGAGAGCCGTGCTCTCCAGCAGCCCCATGGGACGGGAGATGGGGTGGTAACAATATGAAGCACCCCAGTTTATCTGCCAGAATCCTTCCTTGGTGTTCATATGCTCTCTCCCAAAGGGGCCAAGCATCAGTGCCTGTGCATGATGGGGAGGAATAGTGGGGCCTTTTAAAAGAGGCAGGCATCATGTACTCAGCACTCTCTGTTTCAGGGATCAGAGTAGGAAGCACTTATTACACAAGGGCAAAGGTTTGATATTTGGGTACCCAAAGTAAAGGTCACAAATTCCCATTTTGATAGTCAAATAGTGGCTTCTTGATGTAGTAAAGCTTTACAGCTCTGGGGCTGATCTGGACACTGGCAGTGTCTAGGCATCTGAGGGGAAAATTCGCTTGTCTGCAAGGTACTTAAATTCCCATCCCCAAGGACTGGGAATAGCCTGAGGAGAAGAGAGTGAGCATTTTGCCTGCCTTAAGAATTTGTTACTGCATTCAGTCACATCAGGTTACAATAACAGTGTGAGTTATGGTGCCATGTACTAAAAATTTTCATCTCAGTTCCAGAAATCAGTCTGAGGTGGCAAAAATGAAGCCGACTGTTTTGAAATAAAGCAAATGAAAATGTAAAATAACAGATAACAAACAGATTTTTTGCAGAAAATATTTAATAATACATTGTTAGGAATAATTACACTCTCACAAGAATATTCTGTGTAAGATACATTTTTTTTCCATTAGCTAATTGAGTAACTAATTAGACATACAACCAAGTCCTTGTACAGAGCAATGAGATTGTGAATATTTCTTAAGAAATAAATAATAGGAATGGAAAATCTAGTAGAAATGAAATAAATTATCAGCATTTTCTCTCTTAGATAGAAACTACTCAATAAATACATTTATAAATACCTCGGAAATCACAATAAATAAATACGAAACCCACTGTCTTACAGATTCTGTGGGCTAGATTTTTAAAGTTAGAAATCGCTAGTTCACAGTCTAGGCAGAGTCTGACTTTGGTTCAGGAAACTGTTGTTGACACAACATACTAGTGCACTCCAGGGGAGCAGGAGGAATTACCAGTTTGCTGGTGTAATAGCAAAATAGTAAGGCTTAGTGTAAATAAGCTGTGCTGCAAGTGCATTGCACTTAACTAGTTGAGTTTGGCTGAAGTGGCTGCCAAGGGTTCTTCATTTCCTTTAGCAAACCACTTTTCCTGTTCAGTGTCTTCAGTGTCAATGAACAGCGTGTCCCACAGACAACACTGACCATTCTGAAAGACTTTCTTAAATAGATGCAGTTAAATAAATAAATAAATAAATAAATCCCTAATTAACACAGTAACACTGATGCAGGAGGTGGAAGATGGTACACTGCTTAAATGATGCTTTTCCCGAATGTTTCTCGTAACAGAGGAGCAGGAGCAGTTCCCAGATTTTTTCTGTCCTGGCGTTTCTTAGAGTGGTGAGTCAGAATTGAGCTGAGCCCTGTTAAGAGGTGAGGGAAGAGGATAATTTAAAAGGAGGTTCAAGAACAGCTATCATTGTTTAGCATTGCATGAACAGTTAAGGATGAGTGGTCTGTTTCCAACTTTATGTGCTATCCTGAGGCACAGAGAGAATAAAGTTGATGTTTTGAAAGCAATTACTGAAATCCCAGGGTGTGCCTATCTTGCGCCCAGCTAGAAGACTTCTGCAGCATGATTTTCTGCATTTACTTGCATCAAGAAACTCTAACTCAGAAATATGCATTATTAACATATGCTACTGTAAGTAAGGGGAAGATTAATTTTCTAAAGGCTCATTTTTCAAAGAGAGCCAAACACTTCTGTGTTCCTTTCCCTCCAGATGGAGTTGCCAGTACTCAAAAGTTTAGCAGTGACATATTGGCTTGAACAAGGACCCTGCAGCAGAGTCAGAAAGACTATGACTAACTATAATTAAGCAGCAAGTTTCCTTGTTCTCTAAATCTGATTAAGAGAAAATGTGAAGCATCACCAAGAAATCCTACAAATTGGCTTTTTGGGGAGGTTTACCCCTCAACTGCCCAAACTGAGAGGAAATGCGACTTACTTGGCCAAAATTGCCTTTATGATCAGCTGTACCCAGGGAGCAGTGGGCTCCAAGCACACCTCTCTGCCGTCCTTCAGAGTAGCTCTGCAAAACAGGGAATAAAGAAAAGTCAGAAAACTACTACATGGATTTATTTTACTCACAGAATGTAATATTGCATTTTTAGATAAGTTAGTTTAAATTCATCCCAACTGCTCTAGGTTGCCTGCTCTCAAAGCAGTCATGCATTCCCAAAAATCTTTCACAATATATATGTGGGTATTTGGTTTGAATTTGTTTACATTAGTAAAGCTTTCTTACACAACGATTGAAACCTCCACTGGTGAAAAGGTGTTTCAGCAGTGTAAGGATTTCAACATTTTAGTTTCTCCTCCATGCTATTCAAGACCAGATTAGTTTCATTGTTTCTCTAAATCTGTTTGTGGTAACTTAATTTTTCTCTCTGAGACTGATGCAGAGTATTTTAATAAGAGTTTTGCCTGCCTAATAAATGCAGGATTTAAACTAGGTTATTATCTCATGGGTTGAGAACTGACCAGTCCTTGAAATTCATGTTCTAGCACCAGAAATATGTAATATGTCCTATGACAGATAAATAATGATCAGTTCAGGAATATGTAAGGTCATAGAGATGGTGAAAAACATGCTGCATTACTTGAAACTTCTCTCAAAAGAATAGCCAAGTCCAACTACATCATGACAGCCTGCTGACTGTCATACTTGTCATGAAGTGTAAAAGTCCCTGCAGTGGCAGCAGCAGCAGAGAGTAGGTGAAGAGGAGGGAGGTTCTTGCAGAGCTACTTACATCACTTCAACGTTCTTGCAGTGGGGACCGCTCTGTGTCAGCTTCACATCTTGAATGGACTTAGGAGGGATGAACTTTGAATGAGTGGCTATGCACTGGCACCGGAGCTCGGTTGCCATCCTTGCCAGGCTCATACCTGTGAGCAGGAAAGGAAGACTGTGGTTTGAGAGGTGATCTTACCATCACTCTATCTGACATAAAGTATGACTGCTCTATTTTAACAACATTCTCAATTAAATATACTGCATTGTCCTCATGGTATAAAGATCAGTTCCTCATTTGTTTTGGAGGAGCTGATGCCCAAGTACATTTAAAACTAATTCAACACCTCTTTTTAAAATAAACCCACATATTTTGTGGTTACTTGTACTGACCACACTGTACAGTTAGTTGCATCATTTTAATACCCAGCTCGACTAACTATACAGAAGATAGAGCCCTAGATTTTTTCATTAATTGGAAGCTTGCCCATGCTTCTATGTTCGTATCGTTTGTTCTCCTTTCTCAGCTGTATATTACTTGCCTGAAGCAGTATGATCATTAAGTAACAAATATGAGATCATAAACTGTTCTTTGTGTGGGAAGGGAGAGAAACATTCAGACACTTAAGAAGGTCCTGTCTCTAGCTGCATACACTTCAAGTGAAACATAGAAACAAAGCAAATTTAAGTTGCATCCTTAAAATTTTTCCCACAAGATGTCAGTAACTCTTCAGTACAAGGGCTACGTGGTAGATTTCTGACTGAAGAGAAGTTGCTGAAAATCTCTCCAAAGAAACTAATTTGCTGAAACAAATATAAAGCTATCTCTCTGCAAAGACAAGCATCTTGGTAGATGCCTTGATGATACTACAGCCATGGGGATCTTGGGAGGGATTTGCTTACCTTGAGACATAGACGCTGAAATCAGGAAGAGAGCCAGGACAGCCACAAGTTTGCCGTTCATGATTAGACAGGAGTTTTTCACTGGGTTGTTTAGCTCTGGTTCTGTGGAGCAGTGGCCTCTTGTCCCGGAGGATTGCTGATGTCTGATCTGGGTGACCCATCTTGCTTATATACCGTTTTGTGCCCAGTATGTGTGCTCTGCTAGCATGTAGATTGCGTTAGAGGAATTTCCCAGATGCAGTCAAAATGAGTCACATGACTGTTGTGAAACTCCTTCCTAGATGACAAGGAACTATTCTGCTGAGAATAATATAATGTATTAATTTATTAAAATATGTAAGCAATAGCCATGCATTTCCATTTCTTTTGTAGACTTTTGAAAATTTTGTGCTTTTTCTAATGCATACCCTTATTTAGTAATATAACTTTATGATGGTTTCAGTTATGTTTGTATTATAACTTTTTATCATTTTCTTCAGGGTGATAACTGTTCTTCTTGGGGATGCTAGATCTATACTTGATATATTTAATTTCTTTTTTTATGGTGATGGCTTCTACTTACCTAACTTTAAGTCACTGGAGTGGAAATTGGGCAGTGCTGAAATCACTGAAAAGCTTTTTCACTGGTTTCAGGATTTTACCTCAGCATTATTTTGATGTTAACGATTTTAAATTTTTGTTCTTTTTTTTTCTATTCAAGTAGCATTTTACAAAGTAAAATCATCCCTAATATTGTCTGTTCAGTAAAGGAATTGAGGCTGCAGTATTCAAAGCTTCCTGTAGGAAGCAGATACTAAATTCTGAACAACTTTGAAAATCATGTCTGCATTTTTCATGTCACACATGTAAATGAACGATAAACCGAGGAAGTTTTGTATGCAAACAAAATAGCATGACTTGCTGAACACAACTGCTTTTGTTTCCTTTGTAAGTCTAGATATTTTTGGTAAGTCTTTTCTGTAATCTTTTACAGTGACCATAACCCTTAGGTCTTAGCAAAGGGAAATAACATTAAGTATTATGGCACTGCTATAGACATTTCTGTTAAAGAACCTTGTTGCATGAATGCTGGGTGTTTATTTGCTGTAGGCAGAGATATTGCCTTGCAAGGGAGAGAACTTCAAGGGAAAACTTGGGCTCAAATGCTGATCTGTTGCTTAAATGAAGAGTCATTTTTTTAACACATCTGGAGTTCATGTGATTAGGAGAAGCCATTCTGTTTCGGTGCCGTAAGAACGTCCCTTTGACCAGATGGCTTTTCCTGCTTGTCATCTCCAACCTCAAAGCTTCATGTTTCTGTGGTCTGTAGCTTTATAGAGGTACTTGTCCCCAACTCTGAGAGGTTTGTAAAAACTCAATTACCCTTAGCATGTAAAGCATTATAATTTGTTTATAGTAATAATTTAATAGTTTGCCCATAAATTATTATGGTTTACTGTGTATCATTTGTCATTAACTTACTTGATAAAAGGAAATATGTGGTGAAAATTCATCTGTTTCCCATCACAGTGTCAGCTGTCCCAAGAAAAAATATCACCAAGTTTGTCTCTCCTACCCCTTACTGAGCATTGAGTCAACAAAAGATGCTGGTTCTGACTTCTAATGGTTCTTTTCCTTAGCTGTGTGACTGAGAGAGCTTTACTCAAAAATACATCTAGTTCTCCGAAGGCGTGAAAAAGGACAGGATTTTACCAGGTACTAAAGGTTATGTTTTATTGTTTATGTTGTATGTCTTATGTTAAATTAACAGGATGGTTGCACTGGTGTCAGACTGTTGATGCTGGAGCTTTAACCAGTTTACTCGGAACGAGGTTTTGCTGATTCTCTTCTTTTGGGTTCTCTCTCTTTCTCTCTGTGTCTCTACATGTGTATGCACACATACAGGGTAATTAAAAGTTGATTAGGGATCTCACTTTTCTTAGTTACTATTTTCAGCTTTTGTATCTAATATTGGTGTGTGCCGAAATGTCATTAATGTCTGAGGCAAAAAAAGGAAATTCCCCCTCAAATCCCCAAGTAAAACCAATGACTGCTTGTCCTCCTTACCACTAGACTCAGCTATTTCCTGAGTGTGGCAGTAAGGGATTTGCAGAAATCCCCAGGTCAAAAGTGAAGGCAAAAGCCTACTCCACCTATATGATTAACCCTGCCCCTGAGCTAAGAGTAAGTATCTGTCTAAAAGAGCAGGATGTTTGTAATGAAATAAAAATCCACTATGTTTTCTGAGAGCTAAAGCATCTCCTCCACCTCCACTTTTTCTCTGATATGACACAGTTTCATCGGGACTATGTGAAGGGGGTGTAATAGAGACAATAGTGGCATAAAACGGTTGAGACATGAGATCAAGCCCGAAGGCCAGGCACTCCTAACCTGTGCTTCTGGGAGTGCCGTGCTTTGCCCAGGTTCTCCCGACATCCCTTCAACACTTTGCCCAGGATCTCATCCCAGCCCCTGCCTATGGGAACTCCAAATCCATTATCTGATTTTGGCAACATGTGTTTTCCTGCCAGCCATCAGAGATGACTTGTGCAAATGGAATTGCTGCTCCTTTTGAAGGATAACGTCACTGAGTGAGCTGATACAGCTGCAAGCGGAGACCTTCCATGCTTAACCCTGTTAAAAGCACGCTTGTAACGAACATAACAACAGTTATGCAATAGTCCAATTACTGAAAGACTGCTGAAAGGGGAAGTAAATACCTCCCTTGCCTGTGTTTTAAGGCAGGGTATAGGATGTGTTCTCTGTCCTGCAGGATGGAAACTAGTGGTTTTTCTTTTTTATGACTCATTGCCTTGTGTAATGAACACAAAAGTCAAAAGGAAATCTTTTGGGATCTTGACTGGGGTTGTTTAGAGTCTGAATGTAGCAAAGGACCCCCAAACACAAGGGACACAGTGAGGGGGATTCATGTGTTCTCTAGTGACCAAGACCATCGTGAGGGATGGAGTACAGCTGGGCTTCAGTCCCTTACTGTTTTGAGTCGGTCCAGTTCCAGAGGAATGCTCCAGCCTCTGGGCTGATAAAGTTACTCTCTCTAAGAAACTTAAGAGTCTGTCTTGTTTTAGACAAATTCAAACCTCTCACTTGAGAAGTTGTGCACACAAGACCCCAAAGACCTGGGAAACAAAGCTTTCACTGGAGTGAGGATTCAGCCTGTGCAAGGTGAACTCTGTCAACTCCTGTCTCCTGTGCGTCCTCTCTACCAGCTCCTCTTGTTCCCCAGGGAAAAAATCCCACTTTGTTTTCTGAAAGCACCTCCTTTTCCCCACAAAGGGCTTGGCCTTCACCTGCCATTCCACTTGACCCGTGGAGAGCAGAAAGAGCAAATACAAGGGCTGGGAAATAATTGCTTCTGCTGCTTAAAAACTGGGCACTATGTTGTGCAAATGCTTTTGGAAGTGAGGCAAAGCATAGGGAGCAGATACGTAAAAAGCAGAAAGTCTTCTAAACATCTGGCTTTTGACTTGCTATATGAGGACATGATAGCAAGGAAAGGAGAAAAGTTTAGGGTCAGTTTGTGATTTTTTTTCAAACTTAAGTGTCTAAATATAGATGGTTGTGTAACGTTAGTCAGATCATGGTAAGTGCTGGACCTTCCTGAACCCCTCTGGAATCACAAAATAGCAGTACAGCTTTTTAGTTGATTTGCCTTTTAATGTATGTATTTATAAATATGATAGTATAAGTATATATTTATGTGACTGCATGTTTATTTATGATATATGTTTCAGCTCTGCTTGAAAACAGTCAATTCTTTATTGTAGCTTTCAGTTAAAAATTTGTTGTGGGTTAAATGAAATGTTTCGTTTGATCCAATTCAATATGAAAAGTCATTAACAGTATAAGGTATCTATTAATATTAGAAAAGGATACACTAATACTCATTCTAATATTAACATCAAATATTAGCAAATATTAACAAATATTCAGATTAAAAATAAATTCAATCTACCTGGTATTAACAGAGAAGATACTAAATCCAGCTAGAGAATTGAAACTAGCAGCTGGGGTTTTACCTGCTCTGTGAAGGCTGCATTTATTGCTTGAGTTGCATTTCCTTTTCATGAGTTTGGCAGGAAGAATTTTCTGACTGTGGAAACAAGATGTGGAAGTGGCAGGAGGAAACACATGGTAAGTTTTAAGAAGTTCATGCTGGGAACTTTTGATTAAATTAGAAGTGGTCAGTAGACATACGTCATGTCTACTACTTCTCTGACTCTTAAAAGGTTGCCTGCTGTCTTCTTACTCTCTGATTAAACGACAGCCAATGCAGCTTGGCAGATGCTAACCTGTACACTTCCTGGCAGTGCAGTCACACTGAGGTGTGCATAGAGATGGAGGGTTTCTCTGTAGCACTCAGGTGAATGCAGGTAGATAGCCTGCCTGTGAAAGAAGTGCAAAAATGTAAACACCTGAATCTTGAATAAAAATATACTGTTTAGTATTATAAATGAGATCTGGTTTCCATAAAAGCTGTTATATATAAACTTGCTGATCTATTTGATCTCAAGCTCCTGGACAGGTCAAATCTTACTGTTTCCCAAAATGAGGGGTGGCAGCAGTGGGAAGGAACAATCAATGTATTTAGTCAGCTTACGAATGCAGATTTGAGTCCAGAGTTGCTCTGGGTAGGGGTTCCAGTGGGGGTCAGTCCCTATCAAGAATAAGACTGTCCTGAGAGTTTCTTACATGTCTGTTTGCAGTCTGATGTTTGGTCTAGCCTGCAGCTATCCCACAAGCCCCAAACCCCATTCTCCCACCCTGAGGCTCAGAAGATCAAACTCCATGGGACAGTCATGATATTTTTATGTGCAGTCCTCCATTGCTCTGACCATGTACCTCTGGTCTGATGATTGCTGCTAGAATCTGCACTTTAGCACTCTCTATCCTCAGAAATTAGATTTATATTGCTGGGCATAAACAATGTGTAGCAAATCATTAAGGGAAAACATCTTTAACACCCTTTTTGACTCTAGAAAGAAATTAATAATAAATGCAATGGGAATTAACACATTAAACCAATGTTTAGTCTTATAAGCAGTCTCCTGGACCTTTGAGCAGTAACCTTTAACATAATAAATATGTAAGCTGCAAAATCCTTTTGCAAAGCAAGAAGTGTGGTCTATTTTATCAGACAGAACTAACGTGAGAGAAAAAAAAATGGAAAAAAGAAAAAATGTGTTCTTTTCAGAAATATGACTTCTTTTTCTATATATGTGTCTCTCCGCCTGCATCTTCCTATCTATAAGTGGAAAATACAGCACAATAAATTTCACTTCAGAAATAACACAGGTAATTTATTATTTCTAATTTTAGCTGCTTCCTTCTGAAAGCCATTAGCTCATAGTCATTAAGCTACCCTGAGGCTGGCAGTGACTTAGAATGGTTGATGAGACATACCAAAGAACCTCACAGGAGGTGGTTTAGGTGTCAGTCCATGCTTACTTGCTTGCAGCTGTGCTGCAGGTACACCCAGTCACATACTGCTAAAGTCACTTATGAACACTCTTCATTTCCCTCAGTCAGTCACATTTTAATCATCATTCTCTATTTCAGTGAGTGGCACGTCTCATAGATAATTTTAAAGATATGATGCAAAAAAAATATTTTATGGGTACTCATAGACAATGAAGTCACCTTAAATCTTTGTAGAAGGTGTTGCTACAGCTGCCACTTTCTCAAAGATGGTTCTTTCATGGAGAAATGGGTGTGAATTCATTTCTCTCATGGCTGCCCAGAGGTATCTCACTTTTGAATGAAAGATCTGGTTTGCTTCATCACTTCTGTGTGGAGCATTTGTTCATTTTTGCTGCATTACCTTCAGCCTTTCCCAACTCTACTCTGTCTTCCTGAAGATGGGAGCCAGAGGCTCCACCGTGCTCTGCATGTGGGTGAATCATGCAGTTACACAGTAGTTCTTATGCATGCCCTAGTAACTCCTAAAGTTATGTTTGGATGGGTTGGGTTTCTGTTTTTTTATGGTTTGTTTCTGAAGTTTTTGTCACTGCTGAGCCCTGGTCTGATATTCCTATCGTACAATTTAGCATAATCTCAAAATCTTCTTCCTATGTGCTAATAGTCAGCCTAGAATGCCTCATTTTTATATGAGCTTTGTAATTTTTTCCTCCTATGTCAATCATCTTTCCTACTTCCTGCAGTGAATTTCACCTGGTAGTTTATTGCATACTCAATGAGACTCCTAAGGTCCTTCTGCAGTTTGTCATAGTTGAGCCTAGTCTTTACTGCCCTTCATTTAGTATCATCAGAATACTTCAGCTTGTAGCAAATGACCTTCCTGGACAAGTTGTAGATATGCCAAACCAAATCGGACCCCACAGAGCTGGTGTGGGAATCCATGGGTGATGTCCCTTTATCAAAAAAAAGCTGACCTTTTCATTCTCTCCTTCATTTCTGTGTATTCACCTGTTATGTATCCATTTCCAAGATTTCCTTCTTAGTCCCATTATTTCTGATGTTTAGTGAGGGTTGTGAAAGGATTTCAGAAAGACAGTTTGACTATACCCGTTGCACCTTCCACATCCGTAGGCTTGTTGTCACCTTCAATGAACTGAAACAAGTGCATGAAAGAAAAACTTCCTTCAAAGCTACACAGACTCTTCCTTATTATGTGTTTATTCATGTGTTTACTAATTGTATCCTTTCTATTTCTACTTTAAGTAAGACCATTTAGGGGTAACTAGTTTCCTCTTCTTTATTCTTGTCCTTACAGCACTAAAACACATTTATTAAGCTTGAACTCCTTGATCCATCACAGATAGAGTTTTAGAGATAGACACAGCAAAGGAAATAGGTAGAATCAGCAACTGAGTCAGGAATTAAAAAAAAATCAAATGTAATGTAGCAGAAGGGGGATCTGTTCCTTGACATTCTCATCAGCAAGTGTTTCCTCTCATTTCATATCCTTGAAGAACTCCAAGGTATATTTTTCTGTGACTTTTCTTTGATAGGTGACTCAATATTGTCTCTGGCCCTGGAATTAAATGAAGGATGAAGTGAATTCAGAAATTTATTAATGAAACAATTACCATTAATACAAGCTACAGGGAGAGCAACAGGTGCTCACAAGTTGTTAATGACCTATTTTAACTGTATCAACAAACTGACATATGTGCAAAGACAAAAAAAGTCTGTGTTTACACAAGTACTACTCCAACAGAAAGGACTTCCATATACCTATGTCCAAATTGTGCGAAGTAGAGACCCGATTGTCCCCATTTACAGCAGTGAAAGCTAATAAGCCTAGAAATGCCAGCTGTACATCTGAATTATACCCAGAAAGACGAAGTGAGTCTTTTAGAGCTTGATTTTTGGAAGTGTCAAACATGCACCCAGATTGTGCTGTCTCTCAGTGGATGTGTTGGTGCATCATACCTGTGGCCTTTTGGGTGGCATAACACACAGGAGAAAACCAATTTTAATCCTCAGGCGTTTAGAAATACAGATTTAGAGAGAACTGTTGGAAAGAATTACTAATGTCTGAAGAGAGTATACATTTTCATGCCAAGAAATTAAAATCTGCCTTCTAAAAATAGCTTTCAACTGAAGCTGTTCTTGTAAGGAAAACAACTTACCTAGCCAAAATAGCCTTTACAGTGAGCCGAACCCAGGGAGCAGTGGGCTCCAAACACACTTGTCTGCCACCTTTCAGTGTAGCTCTGCCAAGAAAGAAACAAAGAAGTTAAGGCTAGGTGGATGCCTCCCACTCTCCAAATGTTTTGAAATTTATCTCAGCTATTTGTCAATTAAGTAACTGGAGAACACGGTACAAACTTATGTTTATTAAACTTGTTTGATATTTTCCAGCTAGTATTTCTGAGAGAACTAGAGAAAAAATATTCTCCTATGCTTTTTCTATACTTGGGCATTTAAGTTTTGGTTTTTTTTTTTTTTTTTTAATGAATGATGTCAATATAGGTGCTTATGATGCAATCTTTTTAATGAGCCTGATTAATTTTTTATTTGGTTTCTGTTCTCTATCTGGCCATAGTTTAGCAGATCTTTCAGGAACTTAATTATCTTGGAAACTTTTTTTTTGAATCAAACCTGGCTGAAATTACCAACTACTAGTGAGGTGGAACTGAATGACACACAGTGCTGCTCAGAGGGTATGATCATACAGGTATTATTTGCTTATGATACCATAGTGAAAGCATAAAAAGCAGAAAGTTCCCTTGTTTACATGAATGCATTGATCCAATTCATGTGAATAGTTCCTGATATGATTTTAAATGAAGCTTACCATATCTTTCACTTTGTACTCACATGGATTTTACAATCTAAGTTCCGCACTCCTCACACAGGAAAAAGCTCAGTATGCAATTCTGACATAGGGAATAACTTGTGGCATTTCCAGCTTTGCCACATGCAGACCAAGTTACTGGAAATTGTTTGAATTCATGTCAATGGGATCAAGATTGTATCTTTGATTGATTCTTCATTGTCTAAATCATTAATTGTGCCCTGAATGTGTTATGGGGGTCTAACTCCCTCTTGTGATGTTGGTCATGATTAAGATATTAGCATAGAGAGACTTTTTAAAATACTGTCTGGAAGTGGCTTGTAACATTGGCAGGAAATTAACTCATTCCTTTGGATAGAAGGCCTAATACCTTATACTTAGTGTCTATGATATGTAATTCCACCCAAAGTAAGTAACTAGTGTGTGGAATGCCAAGTCACTCCCTCCTGTTGAAAGCAAGATGACATTTTGCAAAAGTGCTCACATGATTTCCACATTTTTGCAGCGAGGTCCTCTTTGGCTTAATCTCACATTCTGAATAGCCTTGGGAGGGATGAACTTGGAATGAGTGCTTATGCACAGGCATTGGAAGCGTTTTCCTTCTGTCTTCGTCAATGCCTTACCTGTAGAACAATATAAGTAAGTTTTGTCTAGGTAAATGAACAATCTCATTATTTGCTCCTATGAAGCAAATAGTAGTCCCTTCTGTCAGCCTTATTCTTGTTACTCAGAGACTCTGGTTTGCTGAAGACTTTGGGATAAAATTAACTGCATCTGCACAACAGCAGCCGTTATATTTTCAGAGCTGCTGGTACACAGATGCATTTAAAGTTAAACTCGTATCTTTAAGTGAAAATACTTAGATGTTTTCATAGTGCGTTTGTGCCTGGCCGGATTCTACACCTAAATTGCACCACTTGAACAAAGTAGATTAACATCATTAGCTATGTCCATATGTTGTTTTCTAGTTTCTGCCATAGTCATCTGCTCGCATTCTTTATTCTTTTCTGCAAATTGCATAATTCTTGCTTTGAGGAAGCACTATCATCAATCTGCCTATCAAGAATAAAAGTACAAACAGGAGAAAGTTGTCATTTGGAAAAGGAGACATGTATGGACACGTTTAGAAAAGAGGTCTTGTCTTAATTCAAACATTTATTAAAATCTAGGGTAAGTTATTATGGCACAGGAATAAACTAATTTTCTGACAGAAGCATATTTTACCCCCGGAAACGGCCACAGCAGATGCACAGATGCAAATACAAATGATACTTTTACTTCTGAATGACAATTTATTGAAGATGCACATCTCTTGCAAAAAGTCAGTATTAACATAGCATAAGCCCACTTGAATTTGCATATGTATATGTATTCTTTGGTTATGTGAGTTTTAAGAAATCATTTTCTTACCTTCTGACCCCACCATTAAGACCAGATAGAGAAACAAAGCAACAGCAACAGATTTGCCATCCATTGCTGTGCAGAAGTTTGCTTCTTGAGAGATGTCCTCCTCTGGTTCTATTACACATCAGGTTTTATATTGGAAAGCACTCCCAGCAGCCCAAGGACAGCACAAGTACACTCCAGTACAACACGGTTCTGTACCTGCAGGTTTCCTAATACATGAGTGTGTTGCATAAGAAATCCAAATCTCTCTGAAGTTTGTTCCGTGGCACTTCAGAATTCCCTAAGTTACTTCTGCTGCTGTGTATTTTAAACTACTTCTTTAAATTGTGGTTATTATCCATCACTTTCTGTTTGCACTTCTTCATGGGAAATTGATTTTAGCCAACAATGCTGAGCTTGCACTTGAAATCAATACAGCATTACCAGACATCCCCCAAGTCAAAATAAAGAGACTTTTTCCCCCCTCTCTGAATGCAGAATTTCTGATCAGCTCTTTGCATTGATTTTAAATGCCTTGTGTAAAAACTTTTACCCAACATAATTATGGGAATTTTTAATCCCAATCTTATGGACTATATTTTGATATGACTCTAGTGAAGTTATTTAGCCAGTGTCTTATGAAGGCAAGACATAACTAGTTTCTCTTGTTCTCTGAAAGGATTTTTTAATTTTCAGTTTGGCTAAAGGAATTTAGATGCTTAATTCTGTACTGGAAAGCTTCTTTAGTCATTGAACAGGAAATGATGAGTTTAACTGAGGCATTGTCACCTAAGTCACTTAGGCCTTCTGAAAATTTCATTTGCTCAGGATATGAAAAGAGAAAGTACTTAACAAGAGCTGTGGTAACAACTGATTAAAATAAGCACATAGGAGGTTACTTGTTTTTCTTTCTAACCTCATGCATCTAGAATAATCATAGGTGTTTAAAACAGAAGATAAATACATGTGATAAGTGAAATCTCTCGATAATTCCTCAGGAATCCATTTCTAGAGTGTGTATTGTTCACTCATTGGGTTATTGGGTATTCTTATTTTTGTGAGGTGAAAAAAAGGTGGTCTCAAGGAAAGAAACAACCAAATTGTGATATGCTGTCCATGTGAATTTTAGTACTTTACAAAAATTAAGAAAGCAATTGCGTTTTGAAAAGAAGGAGCCTGCCAAATGAGAGCCTTAGTATTGTATGTAGGGGAGATGGTAGTTTATCCTGGACATACATAGCTTTTGTTCACTGGGGAACAAGACAACACTTTGGATATGTTAGCTAAGATTGTTAACTAGTTCATAACTGGTTTAATTGTTAAGTGTCTCAGTGTAAAAATATTTTGCCAGAAGAATTAGTAATTTCATGGAGTCTGAGTTCAGCTTTGGAGAGACAGTATTAGCAAAGCAGAAACAACATGGAAGAACAGCCCACGTTTGACAAAGGTAGTCATCAAGTCAGAAGAGCTGCAGTGCTTCTCTTAGCAGCCTCTGAGAGCACTGAAACACATTTTTGGAAGCGCGAGGGTTGTTGTCGTATTCCTAAGAAAGGTATTGTCTGAGTGCACACAGAACAGAAATGCAATATTTTATCATTTCTAGCCAACTTCTGCATCATGTTTCACTGATGAACGATAATCTATGGAGAAAGAAGGGGTGCGGTTCAGCCACTGTGCAGATGCCCTGCTTGGGGTCCTGGAAGCTCAGCCATTGCTGATGTTTTGGACAGAAGAATTTAGGAGAAGAGCCCTGCCTTGGCTGTGATTCAGCTCCCAGTAACTTGACTGGGATTTTGCTGGTGGCAAAGGTTACGTGCATACAGTAAGTATCTGTATAGCACTGAAACTGGTGCCAGTCCTTTAGGGTACACGCATGCTTTTATGGCGTGCATGTAAAGTGGTTCTTCCCCACCTCTCCCCATTCTTGGCTGGTGTTCCTGATGTGTTAACCTCCAGATTAGATCTCTGAAAGAAGCCAACTTGTAAAAATCACTCAGAAAACAGGAAGACTTAGTGTTGTAAGCCAAGTCTGAACAAAACCTGTCGCCTTGAGAAACTTTGTCTCCTTTAGAGGTCTAGCAGGCTGTGTAATGCAGTGCTCTGGGACAGGGGCAGGGATGGGGATAGGGAGCAAAGTGTGGTTGGAATAGTTGTCATCTTGCACAAGAGCTTGCTCAAACAGTACCAGAAATTCCCTTTTTATCTTGCACCATAAGCAAACATGAGCTCTTTGTGCAGAATACGGAGTGGCTTGTTATTGGAAAAGACTGAAGCAGAATGAGTATCAAAACATTTGTTCAACTTTCCCATTTTCTCAAGTGTTTGCTGCTTATATTCCAACCATTCCTCTGTAAATTGCTGTGTCACAGCCAGATGTGTGGCCGTACAACTGGAGCTCTATTTCTTAGGATTTTTTCTGGTGTAGTCCTTACTCCTCACTGGAATTAAGGAGGATGCTCAGTGACTTCCTTGATGTTTATCAGATTTCCCTGCTTATTTAAGTTAATGAAAAACCTTGTTCAGTGCCAGATTCTCAGCTGACGTGCTGTCTGAGCACCACCACTGCTATGGCCTTGGAATTTCTGTGACTAACCATTATTTATCCATTATTTTCTATCTGTGAATTTTATCAGCCAGACCTCTGAAAACACTGAGTCTGGCAAGAGAAGAGGAGGAAAGTAGATCATTTTTGTAATTCCTCATATTGCAAACCATCTGCACTCACCAGAGACAAGAATTTGCTGTTGTAATTAGCTACCCCCCATGACTCAGCCACCACTTGCCCTTCTGAAAACCCATTATGTGATACAAAATGAAAGAAAATGCATCCTCTTTTTCACTTCTGTATTTCAATATGGAAATTAATAACATGCAATATTGAAGTGAAAATATTTCAACAGCATTTATTAGGTACATAAACATTATAAATAAATAAATAAATAAATAAATAAATAAATAAATAATGAAGACCAACTACATTCTTATGTAAAAGTAAATAAAGTAAAATAAATTAAAATATGAAATTACATAAATAAAAGTGCTTTTTTCTAACTAAAAAATGGCATTAAAATACATGTTTATGCCTTCACAAACACTAATTCACAATAAATAATACCTTGAAAATGATGGCACAAAAATTGATGTCTCAGAATTTTGGCTTCCTAATTTTGTAGGTTCCCCTCTTCTAGTCAGTAGCATACTCTGAGTGGCAGTGACCTAGGTACAGGTGATGCTACCTATCCATGCTTTCTTGGAGAGTAGGAGTCACTCGTCTTTTCCTAAACTGTTAGCCAAGAAAGAAGGTGTCATTTAGTGAAAGCTCTGCTGAGAGTGCGCTGCACAGATTCAGCTGTGTTTAGCAAAAATGACTCCTGAATTGTCTCCATCTCCTTTCACAATCCATTTTTTCTGCCAGCTTTTTCTGGTGGTAGTGGTTTCTCTCCTACATAATGAGACCTCTTTAAAAGACTTAAATTATTGTTGTCAACTACCTACAAAACCAGGGAATCCATACTCTCTAGATGCTGTTAGAAATGTGAATTTAGGAGGCAGGAGGAGGTGAGCTGCCAGAAGCTGGATGAATGTCTCCCCCATTTTTGCCTTCCTAGAAGAGTTAAGACATTCTTCTTCATCTTAGGACACTGTCTCAGGTTTGGCGTTTGCCCTAGAAAGAAAGAAAATGGAAAAGGAGCCAATTAGAACTTGTCCATGGAACAGGTATCACTCACTGCAATCAGATGAAATCCACCACAAAGGGTTTGTGCTTCGGTGTCCAAACCTCTTAAAAGTTGTTACTGAGCCTAAGGGACACTGGTACATTGTGACCTTTTCACAAGTACTCAGTAACTGTGGGCTTCCATAGTTTGATGCTTCACTTGACAACTCTCGGGCCTGATTTTTCCCTCCATTTATCTAAATGCCATTAGTTTTGCAAAACTGGTTGTTGCTTTCTACCACTGCAAGCAAGAGAAAACCAGCTGGTTAATGCCTGGATTTCCTGAGCACTTGAGCCGCAGGTTTTCAATATGCTTGTGCCTTACAAGAGAAGTAGATAACATTCACATGGGGTGTGCAGCACAGTAAGGGATTGAACCTAATGCTATAATTAAAGCTCAAAGCAATCACAGTGCTTTGTCCCAGTTAGTGAACACAAAGAGTAGTAACTGCCTGAGGAGACAGAATTTTTGTGCACTTTACACTGTACATGTTTGCTAGCTCATTTAAAATACCGTTTTTTGATAAGCTATGCTTATTGAGAACAAATTACTCACTTGTCCAGAATTGCCTTGATGATCAGCTTCACCCAGGGAGCAGTGGGCTCCAGGCACACTTCTCTGCCATCTGTCAGGGTAGCTCTGCAACAGAGAAAAAAGGAAGGGAAAAGGTCTACTTAGTGAATTCCAAGGCAATTTCCCTTTTCTCTCATAACCTCATTCCAGGTGTACACTGATATGTTCTCCCTTAAGCTATATCAGTTGAGGCTGTAGCCTAACATACAGGGTTTTTTTTTAAATGGTTTCATATCTTCTCATATCTGTTTGTTTGATTGTGTTACATCATTTGCATGTTACATCTCACTCTTTTCAAAATTGCTTCTTTTTTTTCCCCAGCTTGCTTTGTATTTGTGATGGTGTTTAACTGAAGGGCTAAATCTTTCCATGTTGATTCAGAACCAGTACTTCCCAGTCCATAGAAATTTTCTTACAGTAAAAGTTCTGGAATTGTGACCAGATAATATGATTTGTATGCTAATGGCGGTTTTTTCATTGACTTGAGTAGAAGTGTGATAATTTTTTTGACCTAGCTATTGAAATTCATGTTTTGATCACTTGCTCAGCATGGTTCTGTGCATTTATCTATCTTCCCATATGCTGGTGGAATTCAGAGTTTTAGAAAGTTAGTTGCTGTCTGATGACTGCAAGTTTAGGTTGACATATTACATAGGGTGTTTAAAAAGTAAAGATTGGCAAAAACAACACGCAATTTATAAGACGTAGCGTATCGTTTGTAAGAGCAATGAGCGTTGCTGTTCTGCATTTTGAGTAGTTGTGCCTGCTGGCCTGTTACATCTTTTAGAGAACACTTACATCATCCTTAATGTCAGATCTATTTCCTTCTTGTTAAGTAATCAGGAGAATTTTGCAAAAGCACTTACATGACTTCAACGTTCTCGCAGTGAGGTCCGCTGGGGATGAGGTTCACGTTGTGAATGAACTTGGGATGGATGAACTTGGAATGGGTGCCTACGCACTGGCACCGGAGTTCAATTGCTGAACGTGGCAGGGCCTTACCTGTAAAACAAAAAGAAAAAAAAAGGTGAACTGTTTTGCTGTTTCCACAGGAAGCACATGTTCTTTTTACTTACATATTAGAGGAGTTATTTGCTGCACTTGTAAGACAGCATAGTGTCTACCCTGTCAGCATTTACACTTGAATTAGTTAGGAGAGCTTTAGGAAGGATTTCTTTACCTTTCGTTCCAACCGCTGAGATCAGGAGAAGAGTCAGGACAGCAGCCACAGCCTTGCCCATCATGATGCACGAGTGTTTCTTTCTTGTGTCACTTGGGTCTGGTTCTGTGGTGAGGTGAGCTCCAGCAGCCCCAGGGGTGGCCAGTGCCTGTGCTCTGGGACCTGCCGTGTTTATATACTGCCTTTGCCTCCTCTGGGCACTCTGGCATCATGGGTGGGTCATACAAATGGAAACTCCAAACCTGTAACATGCTACTGTGAAGTGAGTCACAGGGGAGTGGGTAAGCCCCTTTCCCTAGATGACCACCAAATTGCTTTTCATTAACAGAAAACACCTTCTTAATTAAAGAAATACAAAAACATAGAATATGTACAAAATTGCCATGTACTTAGCTTTGTGGAATATATAGGGTTTTTGTAATACTCCTGTGATTATTTTCTTCTGTACCTTTGAAATTTTGCTGTTATTATTATGTAACTTTTTGTGACTTTCCACTTCTGGTGAAAGGCATTTGATCTGTGATTTTCCATCTGTGTGTCTTTGGGCTTTAATATTTTTTCATTTTAAGACATGATAGAAGGTAATACTTTGTAGAAATGATAGGTACTAGAACTGGATTTTAATGAGCTCCCCTTCTCCTTATATGCAATTACATTTTAAAAAATCTTCCTTTATATGCTGAGATAACTTCTGCAGAAATACTTACCATACTTTTTGATACGTTAAAACCTAGCATCACTGAAATAAGCAACAGAATCCAGACTGACTTTGTTATACTATTGCGAACATACAGAATATGTTACTATGATATGATGAATTGCTTTGCCTGATTAGGTGGAATTTTTTTTGAGGATCACTGCTTCTTCTGAAGCCAAAACCTCTTAATTGTTTGATGCTTTGAATTTGGGCAGAGAAAGATTCTAAAAGCTGCTGTAGGATTCTGCTTCTGAAATAAATTGAAGCACATTTTGCAAAGTTAAATTTGACTCTGTAAAGAAAAGATTTCTTCTGATTATGATAAAATTAAAGGAGAAGTAAAGATGGGATCAGAACAGAGGATTATTCAGGTAAAGTTTTATTAATAATAGAAAATAATGCTAAATCACAAGTGGACTTTTTTTTGGGTTGAATGTGAAGGAATCCTGTTATTGTTCTTCTGCCAGGTGATGGAGACAGTCAAAGGAACAAAGCATAGGACCAGATATGAAGGAATATAGGTTTATTGTTCTCTGACTCATCATGAAGGACACAGCGATTTATGTATGCCACACTGAATTCCACTTAATATACCATATATATCAGTGTCTGTAGTTTTACACAACTAAGTTTATAAATAGTCTTAGAGGATGTGTTCTGAATAGTAACCTAATAAGATGTGTAGATATGGAATTAAGCGCCTGTTTTTCCTGTAAATTTTCAGCCTGCAGTGAACATAGCTGGATTAGCTAATGTGAGCACATAAGCACTTAATTACAGCCCTTCTGTGTCAAACCAGAGGTCTGCCTAGTGCATATCCTCTCTTCAACCATGGTCATCAGCAGATGTCTAGGAATGTGTAAGAAAAGATCAAGTGTGTTTGAGACTTATCCCTAGTAGTGTTCCGCTCTGGGCCTGGTTTCATTTGATGCCTCCTGATTCTTTTGTGGGAAAACAAGAAGTATATATTGATCCTTATCCCTGATTTCCACCTCCTTGATAATTCTGTAGACCTTTATCACATCTCCAGGTTGATATCTTTTTTCAAAATATTGTCCTTTTGCCTGATAGCAGCATAGATTGGGTTGCTTGTTCCTATCTCTGGTCTTTTTATTTCCTCCTAACATATTATTTCCATGCACAGCAAACTGTTTACAGAAATGCAAACTGGAGTATCAGCGGAAATGTCTTCTGACCTGCGTACAAGGAGAAAATGGAATTATGAATTGCACTGCCTGAGGAGTGTAGACCTCTTTTCCAAATAAACCTAAGAAACTGTTCTTTGTCTTTAATTTAGTTAATGATTTTCATTAACTCTAAGATAAATTTTTGCTTCTGTACTGTATATGCAATAAAGGTGTTATTCTTTGTCTTCTTTGTGTAAAACCTACTGCCTGTTGTGTTTTAAGGAAGTGTTATTTCTGCTTTCTTGATCCATACAGATAGATGTTTGTGGCTCTTGTATGTTACTACTCAAATATAAAGAAACTGCTTAGGTGTCTTACATCTATCATAGATGACATAATGATTACAAGTATAACAGATCTTGATATAGAGCAATGGGAACAACTGAATAGAGTTCTGGAGTCTGAGTTTTGACTGTAATTTGAGGTAGTGAGTGGAAGACTTGGTCTGCAAAAACCCCAGAACTGACAATGATAAAATTCCTGTTGTAGTTACAGAGAGAAGTCAGAAAAGATGAACCATGAATGAAAAGATCACATGTTTTATTGTAAACTCTTGTGATTTGGGTGGAAGAGAGGAGCTGCTGTTTCAATTAATTTACAAGGACCTAGTTTTGGAGACACGAGGCAGGTGACTTAAAAGCTGCTGAATTTCTAATGCATACAGTCTCTGACTGAAGAGAATAATGCCTAAGCCTTAAATATGAGTATCATAAACAGTATCTAGTAGCCTCCAGCTGAATAAACACTTTTTTTTGTCATAAGGGTCATAAATATAGTTATTGAGCAGCTTCAATTTTCTTGGCATGAGTGCCTTAACACCTACCAAGTGATAAGATTTCTGAGAAATGATGGGCTCATCATCAATATATGACACACAGGAATGCAGACTATCCTGCATCCAACTTTTGCCCTTGATGTGTGGTACAGAAGTCCCTGTCCAAATCACATGGCAAACTGGTATGTGCTAGATTAGTTCAAATCAATCTGTAGGTGCTACCAGAGGCACAAAATTCACTAATTTCACTAGTCAAGGCTTCCACACCAGTTATGCTATGGCATAGCAAAGGGTAAGAGAGAGCTTGAGGTACCCGAGTGAAAAAATTGGAGTTTCTCTGATAATTTTCTATATGCTTCTCCCCAACTTTCCCTGACTTGTGGGTCACCTGGAACTTTGCATTTCCTTATGCTCTCATGAGTAGTGAGGGATTTTTTTCACCTGAGGAACCCCTTGCACTGCTCTGTCCTTATCTCCCTTAGTGATTGCTCACCGGTATCTTTAGAAATCCTGCCTCGTGCCTGGAATTTTAGATCCAAACATGTAAAAGATCATTTCAAAATAGCTGAGCAGCTGAGTCAGTGAATGTGACAACTCCAATCCTGTTGTGGTTTTTTTTTAAAGAATATTAGGTTCAGCAGGAAAGGGTAGTCCTGCTTGAGCTTTAGATTTCCTTCAGGCAAATTCTTCCTCTTATTTTCGTATACTTCTGTGACCTTGTATGCAAAATCTATGCATACTTTTGATCTGCAAAGGGAAAATGTCTCAACTTTTTTGCATCTTTGTCTGGTAGTCTGGGTCTTCAGTGTCATCTGTATTTTGGCGGTGAAACAGTCTCTACAGTGAACCTTACTTGAGGCTACTTGACTGACTTGAGAGGGCCAAATAGAGAACTTGCTTGCAGTTACAAATACCATAAGGATGTGTCTTTTCCCCCTAACTATTTCTTAATTAGATAGCAACAAATACCCCAAGATTTTAAGTTTGCCAACTGTCACACTGAATGACTTTTATATGAAAGATATGGAATAAATGACTGTAAATAGAAATGCAGCCATGAGATACATGTTTAGTACCTATCTTCCAGATGAGCTTCAGCAGTGTCTGGGTCAGCCCTCTACAAAAGTGTTCATTCTCTTTTGTTTAGTTAATACGCAATTCTGAAAGTCTAACTCATACTGATGAGCCCTTCTTCTCAGGAAAGACTCACTGAAATTCATGTGGTTCTCTCTGCCCCTCTTCCTGAAGCTGTTTATGCTTGATATTTACCACTGATAACAAGAATGGAAACTGCATTCGTTTCTAGAAGTGCTGGGCATGGAGTGAAGTGTGTTTTCTGAATCAGTCCTCTACTGGGCAGGTGTTACAAAGGTCACTGTGCGAGTGCTTTAACAAAGGAGTATTAATTAGTCATAAAGTTGCACAAAGTCTTCTGAGAACAAGTATGAGAGGCAGAGCTCTGCTGTACCACAGTGGTACTTCCTCACAGCGCAGGAGATGATGATCCCTATTCCTGTATTTTCCGTGCAGCCCGTGATTCTTGCTGCAGAGCAGTACAGTTGCAACACCTATGCTGGTGAATATTTTTTTCCACCTACACTGCTGATGAAATCTCTGGTTTAGAGGCAGAAGCGCCTTCAAGTTCTGTCTCGAGAGGATCTGGCATGTGGATCTCCCTGCAGCACAAGCAAGTGCTCCATCAATACACAATTAAATAACACATCTAAAACCATCACTATCACTTCTTTCACTCACTTCTGAATTTTCTTAGCCAGCTTAATTTCCATTTGTTCATCTTGCTAGCTGTTCTGGGTCCTCGTGCTATGCATTTAATACTCCACCGTTGCAGCTGGACTTCTAAAATTCATTAATGGCGATGTTGAGCATTGCTTCAGCAAAGTCCCTGAGCCTCAAGCAGAACATTCACGGTTGACTCAAAACTTTATTCACAGTTTTCAGCAGTCTGAAGGAATCCAAAATTGCAGTCCTTCCTTTCTGTGCCCTTTGACCAATTCACAATGCAATCAAAAGTCATTTACTGATGGGGTTTGATGGAAAATATCTGCCTTTGTATATTCCTGGGGTTTCCCTGTGTATGTAGTAACTGCATAGGAAATGAAGTCATCTCCAGAAAGGGAAGTAGTATTGGAAAAAAAAAAAAAAAAAGAAAAAAGGAAAGAAAATGGACAGGATGCTGCCTGAAGTATGATCAGGATGTTCATGCTACTCAACATTCAGAAACTTTTTCAAAAAAAAAGTGACCACTGTGGTTTAATTGCATTAGTTGCATCTTTAAGAAAAAAAAAAAGGCAGTAGGATTACTCAGGGACTTTCCAGTATTTCAGCTGGTATCACCATGTCTTGTCTTTCATAATAAATAAATACCTTTTTTCATTAATCATCATAAGTAACTGAAAACCAATTACAATGCATGAACCAAAGAGTTACTCAAACAAATATTTTATATAATGTGACAAGGCCAGGACTTCCAGGTCTGAGCAGAAACAGTAGTTGAGAATAAGGATAGGACTGGAGAAGATACTTAGGAGTAGCACTTTCTCACACTCCCTCCCTTACTCCCTGGCCTCCCCTTTGCAAGTTTGTATCCCCTCAGCTATGCCAAAACTAGAAGTCTTATTTTCTAGGTAGCCTTTATCTACTTGAGAGATGAAGATAAAATAATTACAGTTTTTCCAAAGCTATTGTATTTTCAAGTCCATTGCAAAGCAAAACAGAATTAACAACCCTGTGCTACATGGGTATTGCAATTCTAATTTTCCGCCTACTGGTGTAAATCAGGAATAAGTTAAAATCAATGGAGTTACGCTGTGTCATTGGACCTAAATCTGAAGAGAACAAGGTCCTGAAGTGAGGCAGTGAGATGATGAAGAGCACAACAGCTACTAGGAGACAGAAGAGAGTGCATTGGCCTCAAATTCCTGTGTGTAAATCATGAAGGCATTTTTTATTTCTGAAGTTTCAGCTGTATGGAGGAAAAATCAGTCTGAACTGAAGGTAGCGAGCTTACATGTATGCTTCTTACCTGCACCTGAGAGACAGAAGAACTTGGAGAGGCAGGGAACTGCAGTCTGCATTTATGCATGAGGGCCCATCTCCATTGTGTGGGAAGCTGTCTCCTCTTGGGACTGATCGTCATTGAGCAGACTGTATGTATGTTTACATCACATGAAACCATGACAGAGTTTTTAGCTCCTTAAACAAAGACCTCTGATGCTGGAGCTGAAGGAAAATGCTTCTGAGTAAGTGCCAAACTGGAGGCCAAACTGGAACAAACACATCCTAAGGAATCTGTTTCTGGTACTGTCTTGTTGGTTGGACACTGCAGAAACATTAGCTGACTCCAAGCAGGTATCTTCCCCAGGAATTCATTTCTGCTGGTTTATTTACAGGTTAAGTATTTTCCCTGCTGGGTCCATGGTATCAATTTTTGCAGTTGAACAATTTGTGTTTGTTCTGCTCTGTGGTATGTTGATTTTGAATATTTGCTGTGGAGGCGATAGGTTTCCCCTGTTAATAGGTACAAATAAGGATTTGTGTTGCAGTTGCACCTGGGTATTCCACTTCCTCAGGAAGGTCAGCTGAGATGGGAACAGACCCGGAGTCCTGTCTTTTCCCACCCAGTTCTGCTCAAGAAAAAAGAGCAAAGGCAGCACCTCCAGAATATAGTTTTTCTGACTGGTAACACTGTGCTGGAAGGTAATGGTTTTCAGGGCAACCAAACTAATTTTTCTTGTCACTGGCTTTCCCTCTTCTTTCCTTCATTTCATGTTGTAATTTTGTTTCTATATCAAATTGAAAACCCCAGGGAATAATTTACATTATTCTGACTTCTTGGCAACCCCTGCTATGGAGAACTTTATTTAACTCCAATGAAGTTTGTAACACTGATCAAAGGTCAGCAACAGGCCAAAATGCATTAGGTATGACCTGTTTTGCCTTCTCCCACTCCTCACAGATATGTGACAGCAAACCAGAATACTTGCGTGACAAGGAGAGTTTGTGAATTTGCACCTTTTTTCCAAGCACTCACAAGTAGCTCTCTAGTGTATGAAGACAGAAGTCAAATTTTTTAAGCCTCCATGGATTGCCTGCAGTATTATAGTACTTTTGGAGAGCAACCCTAGTTGTGTGAAAAGTTTCTCAGATTTTGTGAACTTGAAATTAAAAATACCATTGTTTAGCAGTGTAAATCTGTGTCTAACCATTTTGGTAGTTATACACTGAATTATATGTCCTCATATTTTAAGTTTCTAGTGGATTTGCAATTCAACCTGGTGCTTTGGGGAGAGTGATGAAGCTATTCTTTAACTCTTCAGAAGAAAGTGACTTGACAGTTGAAAGTAGTCATTTGCAATGTGACCTAAACACTTCCTACCTAGATTGATTTTCCTAATCTGAGGTAGATCCTATCTCGGTATGACTGATTTGTGTACAGTATGACTGTGGGTCTGATGTTTACCAAAACCATCATCAACTAAAATCTGAGCAAGCTTGAACTGTCATGGTTACAACTGCAAGTGGTTTTATACATTTAGCAGTTCCTAAAGTGTGTCCTGAACTTCTGAGAGCCCTAATCTCCCTCCGCCATTCCCACCCTACCCTCTCTTCAGTATTATGCTTCTGGGTTTGTCCTTTCTGGGCTTCAATTCTCTGAATAAAAGGCATTTTCTCCTATTTATTGTAGTAAAAGTAATTGTCATTTGGTTTCAATGTAAGATGTGAAAATTACTCTTATATATCACTGTTTCTCTTACTTCCATCCCAGAGCTAATTTACTCTTATAAAAATTAATGTAATTAGAATACAGGAATTCACCCACTTCAATTTAGCATAAACAGCTCTGTTGACACAGACCATTAGCGGTCGATGCCAAACCCAAACATGTGAATCTTTAATGTAGATCAAGGATATAAACCTATAGCAAGGAGTTTGATTTTCCCCAGCACTTTTTTCCTGAAGGTCTGCCAATACCTGTTTGTTAAGTCCAACCTGTTGAGGTATCCAATCCCAGTACAGTTAACCAGGAAACCATTATGAGTGTAAGGCATGCACTGGGTTAGTCACTGAGCCAAACGTTTAATCACTCACACAAAACAATATCCTTTCCCCATTCTTCTTAAGTGTAATAACCCCTGGAGATCTTGGGAACTGTTAAGCGTCATTATAAGCTTCAATTCCACTTTATCTTTTATGATTTGGATTTCTGAAGTGGCATGTATGACTGCACACTGGCTGGCAGTCTTTCGTAAGGTTCATCCTGTCAATCAAACATATTCTTCAGAAAAGATTTCCATTGCTTCTGCAAAATCTCCATGATTTCTGAAGTTTTAGAGGACAAAAACTCACTGGGTAATAAGATGTCCTCCAGAGAGTTTTTCGTAGACTGGCAGAGAGTAAATGAGAAATGCAAGAGACCTAGGACCCCTTATTCTTGGTTAGACTTTATGTTTGCATCTACTTTTTGGCTTTGATGAGGTTTAAAAGGTTCTCTCCTGAAAAGATTGCCCTCATGTATTCTAGTTTTACTGTTCTACTTGAGGCATTTGGCCAAGTTCTGTTCCACCAAATCCACTAAGGATTTGCCAGTCTTAAAGGACTTGAGTACTTTGAGACAATTTTTTTCTCCTTCATGCTTAGTGTGTCCTTCCTAGGAATCTTTGAGATGGTTCAAAAGCAACTCTGACTTTTCCATTACCCAGGAGGTCTGATGGAACAAACCTTAGAGACTAGGTATTCCTCAGAGCTGGTAGGAAATAACTGGAGCAACATTGTAAGCTCACTATTCACTGTCTGATTTGTAACACAGCCCTGAGAGCAAGAACTTCCGCGGTTCACCTTTTTCTGGTACTAGCATCAAATCTATTACCACCAGTAAAAATGTTTTTCCATTCTCTGAAGCTGACGTGAACAAAACCATGTTACTTTGAGGTTGAATGTCTGTCATCTCAAAAATGTAGCCTTTAGACTGTCTATAGGCTTCATTTTGTTTAGGAAAGACATCCCTATATCCCCCAAAGCTATATTTCAGGTTTATTTGGATTCAAATGTCCCATGTCTGGCTTCAGAGATTTCTCACTCCCTGTTTCAGACAATCTCCTCAACAAATCATTGCATGAATGCTCTGGGTTGGAAATACTCATGTCCAATGGCACTGCAGTTATCATCTAACCAGACATCATTAGCTCTTCCTGAGTCAGATGGAGAATCACAGTTTCACAGAAAGACATGAGAGAATAAGGTTCTGGAGAACGCTCGGCCCACGCTCATACAAATATGTGTGCGCACACACACACACCCCCCCACACACACACCCACACACACACACCCCCATACCCCCTGCCTGTTCAAAGCAGGGTCAGCTAGAGCAGATTGCTCAGGACCTTGTCAAGTTGGCTTTTGAATATCCCTAAGGATGGAGACCTCTGTATGCTTCCTTTTTATGTTAGAGCTTTGTCAGGAACTTCTTGTTCATCCACACAGGCCTTCTGCTGCCTTTGCTTGATTTTCTGCTTGCTGGGATGGACCACTCTTGAGCTTGGAGGGGAGGTGATACTTGAAAATCAACCAGGGCTCCTGGACCCCTTTGCTCTCCAGGATGGTCTCCCATAGGATTCTTCTGAGCAGATCCCTGAAGAGCCCCAAGTCTGCTCTTCTGATATCCACAGCTGTGATCCTGTTTTTCGCCTTTCCCCCTCCTTTTAGGATGCCGAACTCTACCAGTTAGGGTGCTGCAGCCACAGTTGCCCCCAGTATGATTTATGCTAATAACCTAATCATTTTGGTGTGGTAACAGGAGAGTGACATTTCTCAGACCGGCAAGGAGCACCATTACAAAAATTGTAGTCAAGGTTTTGCCAGATCCTGACTCTGTGGCTCAGTGTCACCTGTAATAATGGGTGATTCATGAATCCTGGCAAAGCAGTTAGGTGGTGACAGTTACTTTGGCAATGTATGGTGTTCAGTTTGAACCTTATGTCCAACCTTGAATCTTGTAAGATCTCATAGCACATTAACATGGTTGCTTTAACACTCCTCCTACTGTACATGAGCTTTATTGTTACTTTTATGTTGACTGCAAATTTGGTACTGATCGCAGGTGGAGCATGATGTATGTTTCAAGAGTGACAAGCCTTCATGAGCACAGAAGGCCTAGCAAGCTAATACAGGTGGGACATAAACAATTTTAAGGCAGTAGTACCTTAAAGAGTAATTACCAAGTGCCATATTAAAAGCATTTGACTGTCCAGCTCGAGTAAGTATGTACTTATGTACAATTGTGTTAACTTGGAGCCATCTTTGGTGAAAACTCTAAATTACACATATGGAACTGCAAAAGTCCTGTAACCACACTGCACTTCTCAGCTCTGCTTCTGGAATTTTTAAATGCTTTTCTCTGTGAAACGGAAGTCACTTGGGAAAGTATTGCAGATAATAAAATTGTCCAGTTCTGTGTACCAAGAACAGTGACAGGGGCTCAAGTGTTTTATCTCATTCTGTACCAGTGGTGGTTAGTTGTAAAACACTATGTGATTGTTAGTTCATAAGGATTTGTTTTGTGCTTTAGTGAGGGAGATGTAACAGTATTTTTGATCAGGGAATGGTTACTAAACCAGAGTTTGAAAACAATTTCCTTCCCGCTAATGTTGCAAAATTAGCAGGATGTGCACTTGTTGACTTGAACGTCACTCTGTTCACCTTTCACATGAGTTTTTTAAGTACACTATAGAAGTGTGGGAAAGGGAATAGCTACAGATTACACTTGAACTCATAGCTTATGGTATTATAATCTTTAAGTAATAAGGCTCGAGTTTCAAGTTATAGAATTGGACAGGAAGGGAAAAAATTAGTTCTGCAGTATATTTGTGCAGCCTCATTGAAATTTTTAGTCTTTTATGCCCAGTTTCAAGACAGAGCTCAATTTATCGACCTTTGAAGCACTGCCTACTGAAATATACTTTCAGAATGAAAAAGCTGATGTATTCTTTGTTGTTCTGGCATAAACACTCCTGCCATGATAAACAAGAAGATCCTGTCCAAAGCTTTCTGTCACAGTAGTACTTTTCATCATGTACTTTTTTCATTGGTGTTTTGTGATACTTGTTTACAAAGTTACTAGTTAAAAATTGTGTCTCATGTCTTAAACTCACCATAGTGCACTCTGCAAGGAATGCTTGTAATTCCATATAAGCCAGTGCATGTCCTACTCTTTTCACAACCTAGTCTGAAAGGAAATGCCAAAGATTATGGTAACCATTTACCAAAAGAAATTTCAGATGAAAAGCATATGTCTGCAGCAGGAAGCATAAGAGCAAAGAAGTTTGGTTTTCATACACATTTTTTGAGTATTTACATGACTTGTTGACAGGAAGAAGTGTAAACCTGGTGGCACACGTTCAGATGACGAATGAATTGCTTCCTTTCTGAAGATACTAAAAATTACATTTTACTGGTTAGGCAGAACATTAAGGGCAGTTGTGTTGCACCATGGTGAGTTCCTTGGAGTCCTCATTTATTGGCCTCTCCTTATTTCTTCTCCAAATCAAAGATATTTCCCAATAATCAACAGTTATTGTGCTGTTTTACTAGGTTTTCAACAGATTAATCCAGAAAGGAATAGTATTTCTAATTAACATGCAGTCAAATGAGAGCTTCAGTGGAGGACTTTTGAGACTTATTTTGAGATCTGGGAATAGGAATGGGATGAGATTTCTGAGGTGCTCACCATTATGGACAGATTTTTTTTTTTCACTGCAATGCTCATGATTTTATTTTTAGGGTGATTCTTTCTTATTTTTCTGAGGGGGTCCCATTTTATACTCTAGCTCTGCAATAGTGGTAGTGGAGGAGATGGTGCAAAAGCTGCACTGCAGAGGTGGGAACAAGAAGCCAGGGCTGAGGAAGGCATAGGAACTTCTTATGCTGGCTTCCCCAAAGCTGTGTGTCTCAAACTACATCCTTAGTTGTAACAATATAGCCTAGAAAATTATTTACTGTAATGCACTGTATGAAGCATTAGACATGCTTTATTAGCTAGCAGATAATATCTGAAGGATTAACAATGATTGCTCTAAAGCCTTAAAGAACTAAGGCACCATCAAATTCAGTATGACACAATGGAATTAGAAGACATAATGACATTTTTATCATAGAACAAAAGCTGTCTTTATTAAGCCTTACTAACATATAGGTCACTTCATTTTGTGGCAAGTTCAGTCATGTTGGCTCTTCCTGCTAGCAGTAATGGGTGTGAATTAAGAAAGTGTTGGATATCTCTAATAATATGCTGAATCCCTTAACTTCAACAGCAGCCAGTGAGGGTATCAGGTATGCAGTGCTGCTCAGGAAGCAGTCAGACCTTACTGTTGTTATTTCTAGTTTACATCTACTATCACAACTATACTGTTACAGCTAGAACGTTGTGTAGCATGGGACTGCTATGGTATAAAGGGAAAACAAGCAGGCTGGAGGCAGAAGAGCAGTTGCTGCCTAAGGTGAGCTGCTCACAGACATGCCTTGTGTCTTTCAGACTGTAAATATGTCTCCCTATGCTGTTTATCTGCAAAAGGCAATGCTGATACATTGCATCTTTGCTGTTTTTCAGGGCTCCCTCCTCAAGCCCATGTACCAGCCATTGCTCATTTCAAAATGAATCATTTGTTGTGGGGACATCCAAAGGTCGTTTGCATGTCACTTTTCTACTTGGAGGCAGGAACTTGGTAACGAGTTCCATCAAGACAACAAAATCATACCCGCGTCATATTGCAGTCTCACTGTGTTGCAGTGTCATCCTGGGAGCCCTGTGTAAGAAGTCACTCCTGCACTAATGGCACGCAAACAAGGACACTGTCATTTTGAAAGAGCTGCGGTGGTCCCTCTGTCAGGACAGCAAGGCAGCTTCCTGCCTAGAAGCAGCAATCAGCATTTTAACATTTCTGCTAAATGAGAATGCTTCTGCTCTGAGCAGATGGCATTTCACCACCTAAGCCTAAATTCCTGGGTAGCTCATTAGTGGGTTCAGAATAATTATCTGTCTCTGTAAGAGAGATGCATTAGATCCTCTCTTGCAGCATAAACCCAGCAGACAGCATACACTTAGGAAAGTCAGGAATGGCAGAGAGTGCATATGCAGGGTTTCTAGCAGCACTTGCAGTCTTACCAGCATCTTAGAGCCTTTGGTGCAGGGCTTGCAGCAGACTGGAAGACTCTAGCACCAGTTAGCATCCCTTTCCTATTTTTGAAGAGTATCTAAAATAATGGGGTACTTATCTGAAGCCAAGTTTTTGCACACTGCCTCAGCAAAAATGAATAACAGTAGTGGTGACTCAGCCCTGATGTGCTCTGCACACTGCCCCATTGCTGAAACCGCACGGACCCTTTCCACATCCTTCAGCGCTCTTGCACAACCAGCAGCTACTTGCTTTTGTCCCAAGCAGTGAAGAAGAGGCCTGGATACAAAGCTGAGATCAGAATCTGGATCTGAAGCTCCCATTCCTGCGTGGGTATCTGAATACAGAAATTTCATCTAAGGCTGACCCCAAGGATATGAAATCACTTTGTGAGAAGAAAACATAGATTGTGCATATTTTCTAGCTAGTGTTATCTGGTATGGGATGTGATGTTAACATTCTGCAGGCAAATTAACAGCATGGCCTTTGATATTGAAAGTTGTACCCTTGAATCTGCATGTGAATACTTAAATAAGTGGCCTGATTTTCACATTTGTAACTGCTGTTGAAGTTGCTGGGTATCTGTGAGAGCAATAATCAAGACAAAGTCACTATCTTATTTTAGGAGTGCCCACATGAAAGCATGGACCCATTAGGAATTTAAGGGTAGGCCCTTGTGAAGGAAAAATATAAGGGCAACCCAGGACAAAATCAGCAAGTAAATTAGATTTATTGCACGTACATGATGTGGAAAATTTACAGACTCAGAGAAGAGACAATCACATGCCTAAAGGATTAACCTGGAGCCCTGGAGATTTCAGTCCAGCTCTTGGCTTTCATGCAGAGTTTTGTGACTCTGGGATAGCTGATTAGGCCAGGATCTGCAAAAGATCTCATCAGAGATGAGGCTGTCATCCTTAAAGGTCATTCCAGAGCAAATTAATTACCTCTGAAGATTTAAGTTTTATATCCCTGTGCCTGACTTCTCCTCTGTAAAAATACACAGCTGCATAGATTGAAGCTGCCTGTCTCCCAGGAGATGTGTTTGAGTTACTGTCACTCTTTTCTAGAGGTTCAGAAAAAGAAACACTCTAAAGTATACAGCATGGAGGAAAGTTAGTTTAAAGGCCTTGAGAACTGAGTGATTAATATTACTATTTTATTAAAGAATATATACACTTCAAAAAGCAGCAGAGGATTGCTGTGGGTTACGTGATTAAATGAAGTATTGGCACAGTCCTTAGATGCAGAGTACAGACCTCAGACAATGTAAGTGAAACTGGGTTTTCTTTTTGCAGAAGTAGGATATGTAAGTCTAGAAGACCTTTGAAAGAAAAATCACCTTCATTCTGTGTATTTTGCAGGAAAAGATGTGAATTGTGGGTATACAAATTATGCAAATCATCTTTAAGACTTTAGGCACTTTAACCTTTTAAAATGGAAACAGAATCTGAAACTCAGAAAAACAAAGGTTGCTTTCTTTCTTTCTGAAATAAATCTACCCTCTAATCCTTTGGAAAGGATTCAAACAATATATTTCACTCTTATCACATTTCCTGAGCAAATAAACTAACACGGAAAAAAGCATTTGAGTTGGATTATGATTTTGCTCCACACCTTAGAGCTGGGAAATTCAGCTACAGGTGACACACTGGTTTTCAATGCAACCTGTTTTGTTTTCATAGTAATGCCAGTTATAGACACTAGCTGAAAGCTGAACTTCCTGCCGGGAGCTGATGCAGGTCACACTTCTAATGTAGGATTTGCATGATTTATTTCTGTTTTGCATTACTTGACCTAATATATTGTTGGGGATTGCAAGGGTCTTATTCACCCCACTGAAGTCACCGAGGTGATTTCCCTATCACACTTTCCACTTGTGTAATCTGATTTTTTTTTTTCCCCCTATCACACATGCCTTAACAAGATTGCTTAAGTGAAAAACACTACCAAGATTTTCTCCTGGTATGTGATACAGTGCAAGCTTCAAGCATCTACGAGTCAAAGACATAATTCCCACCACCTCTGCCATTTCTACAACATCAAATTCCTTTCACATGTGCATAGTTCACCAGTCTTTTGAATTCAGAGGTTTAATGGTTCTGTTTCAGAACGTGTGAAACATGTGAACATAATAAGCATCTGATCATTTCATGACCATTACAGTCCATGGGAATATTTTACTTCAAAAAGCCTGAAGTGAAGCATTATACGAGTAGACACCAGTAAGAAGGGGATGTTATAGGAGGGTGCCAGCTGAGAATACTCTTACTTACACCAGAAATAAATTCACAGAATCCATTTGAAAGCATCTTTATTTAAACACAGATTGCAAAGCGTCTCCCCTGCTATTACTTGAATCCAACATTTAAATATTTCAAATTTATTTCCAGTTAATATCAACGTAATTTTTTATATCTTGAGCGAGATAGCAACCAGCAAATACTGGGAGCCAAGCACCATAACCTAGCAGGCAGGACAAGGACCTCACTGCCCCGGGTCCCTCCCACACTGCCCGAGCAAGGCAAGCCAGGCAAGCCCAGAGATCACAGCCAGGTTCAACCAGAGTCCACATCATCAGGCAAATTCATGGCAGTGAGGCAAGTCCAGGGCCAAGTCAGAAAGTCAAGTGACAGGTCAGGGGTCTGGATCAGTGCGGTCCATGGCCAGGCAAACCCAAGGCTGAGGCTGAACCAGAGACAAGCGCTCCTCCAGCATAGTTCAAAAGAAGTAAAAATGCCAGAGCTTAAATGGGTTTCTGGGCCCATGGGCAAGGGAGTGTTTGAGGAGACTCTAGGTGAGGCTCATCAAGGCCAATTGGTGCACTCAAGGCCCCAAGAGCAGGCCACCTCTTTTCAGTGAGATTCCTAATACTGGAAATACTGCACTTTGATCAGCTTGTCATGCTAGAGGAGTTCAATGAAGTCATTAAAGAATTCAGCTGGAAATACTGAAGGAGCAAAACTCAGTAAGACTCAACAGCCTTTCTTCCTTCAGCTACGACTGCAAAAGTTGAAGTTTCAGCTTATGAGGCCTTCTGTGACCTTTCTGAATGCCTGTCTTCTTCCTCAATCTTACCCAAATCTTCTGAACAGAAATAAAACTCAATCTAAATAATTTCTGTACAGCAAAGGAAATATACAGAGGTTTTCCTTCCAGTTATGGCACAGCAGTAAAGCCCTTTCTGAATCTCTTTGCCTCCACTCTTCAGACGGCAATTGAGATTTAGAGCCATATCCCTGTTTTTTTTTTTTTTAATTTTCTCCAATGCATGCCTCTCAGTGTAAACAGTCCTTCACTACCATCCTGTGTGAGGTTGCCTGCTCAGTGCCAGATACTGAAGGGATTGCATATGCTTGCTCTGGGCTTGATCTTGTGTCCCTCGTCAGTAGTGGCAAAATTTCCCAGTGTTGTGTTTCCTGGTCCAGTCATTGGCTGCAAATGCCTTCACTTTTGTTGAAAGCTTGAAAGTGGCATGATTTTTGGAGTGCGTCTTCAGTTCTTTTTGTAAGCCAGGTATGTTTGAATCTCAAAATTGGTACCCAAAAGCACATCATTTGGAAAAACCCTTGTCCGTGGATTTCAGCATTCCTTAGGTTTTTAATATTAATACTTCTGTCACTAGTGATGAGGTTTTAGACTAAATTTATTCATATTCCCAAGTGAGACCTATTATAGAGGCAGCTTGTTACTATTAACAGGCGTTGCACACTTTTTTTATAGGGAAATTGCTTTTACTGTTGTAGCAGAAAAAAGAATTAAGAAGTATTCCCCCTGACATCACGCACAATGGAATTAAGTGTTTTCCTCCACATTTTGGTCTGGTATTTATTTCTGAAGAAGATACAGTAATAGACTAGCAGGGCATATTGATAGCACCAAAAGTGTTGTCAGTGCAATGCATGAGGAATAAAACCTAAAATAAAATGCTTGCCTCTCCTGTAGATTTTGAATGTTTAAATGTTTAAAAGCTTTCTGATGTATTTTAAAGTTCTGCCTTAATACAGTCTCCAAACATGGACTTTAAACTGTGTTCTTGTGGATTGCTTTGAAAAGGAATAGAATAAACTGATGCCCACGTGATTTTCAGAACCAGTGACAAGGAGGTACTCATATTTTATTTTATGAGAAACAGAATAATTTGTGATAATACATTTGAAGTAACCTGCAGCAACAAGTTACTGCATGCATACACAAACCACCCAGGAAATAGCAAGCTGTTGACTGACTAACTGAGCCTTCACTTTTGAACACAAGTGTTGCATTGTATTGTCAAGTCTATTCTGGAGTTTGTGCTTGTAGTGTTTTGTGGTGTTGGTTTTGGGCACATCAGCCTACTCCTGGAAGTTGTCAGATTATCTGTATGGGTCATAACTGACAAGAAGCTAACGTTTATTAAGGAGACGTGCCATTTAGCAGCCTCAGTGAAAACAGCGTCTAATAGACAGGGAGGCTCTCATTCCTGGGGAAGTCCTCTCAGCAGAATACTCTTGTAGCACTAGTCCCAGTATCACTCCCTATCTTTCACATAAAGATTTTATTTGCTGTCCATTTAGCGAGAACAGCAGCCAGGATGAAAAATAGTATCTATACTTCCTGCAGGTGATCCAGTGCTGGCATGCCTCCTAAGAACTGCAGCACACCAGTATCTCAATCATTTTAGGTGCTGACAGATCCAGCAGATAAGACCTCAGCCCTATTCCTGTGATTGCAGTGTTTGATTGGATAGAACATTTTGTCTCTTTGCAGTCTAGAAACTCATTAATCTGAAAGCTAAAAGAAAGGATATTTTCCTATTCACAACAATGGCAGAAGCAGCCTCTTGTACTTAGAATGAGCTTGAGTGGCCATACCCATTTCTTATTTTGTCCAGGACTTAGCAGTTTTGGTCCATATTTTTTCCTTTAATAATATTTGGCTTTGCTAGAAATATTGGGATTTCTCTTTGCAAGTGCTTCACTAACAACTTCAAGCAAGCAAGAGACTGTAGTATCATTTCAGCTTCTTTGTCCAGGACCAGTTATCTCTTCTGTCATTGAATCATTGTAGAGCTTATAACCAAAACCAGACATCTCATGACCTTTTTCTGCTCTTATTTCTTGTGCAGGAAGATATACTGATATCCGTGAGGATGGACTCGTTTTCTGTTTCACATCTGCTCCTGCAGCCTCAGACCCAGCATGGGCACCTCTTTGGTAGGGAAATGCTAAGTATGGTTATTCGGTACAGCTAGCGGTGTACTGTGGGGAGTGTATGAAAGACAGATGTGTCTAAGTCCATCCTTTCCCTCCCTCTTTTCTGCCCCAGGTCACCACAGTAAAACGCAATACAATAAAATGTAATTACAGTGCTTCTTAAGGTAGTCTAATTATGAAGTCAAGTTTTTCCCCACAAATCTTTTAGCCAGGAGGTATATAAAAGACCGGTAAGGCAACAGTACCTACGCACGAAACATCCTTCTCCCAGGCACCCACTCTGAGGTTCATCCCCCACCGTCTCTTCTGTTAAATAAAAACAGGGTAACCAATTCCCAGAGCTGATGCTGCAGTGACCGCAGGCATTTATGCAGCAAGAGAAAGGCGGGTAGCCTTTTTAGTGACTGCTTTAGCCTCTCTGTGGGTCCAGGCAGGTCCACAGTTCCACCTGGAGGCCAAGTCTGATACAGCAACCTCTTGTCACAGCGTTCAGAGCTTGCTCTTAATTGTATTAAGAGACAGTTCAGCACAAAATCCAAAATCTGTATGTCTAGCCCTGTGCTTTTCACGCACATCTAGTTCATTCCACCTGACCATTACTTATGTACAAGAATGTCTTGCTCTCACCTGGAAGCTACCGCTATGTCACAAATGAAGTTGTTCCCCATACTTATCCTGAGCTGTAATCGCCTATTAGTATTGTTAGATATGGGAGACTTGATTGAAACATGTTCTTCCATACTTACATTGTATGTGAAGAGTTTTAGAGGACAAGGAGAATCGTTTTCTCTTTGTGTATAACTCAGCTCTTTTAAGATGGAAGTTTTCACCTTCCTGATTCACCTTATGTCAAAAAGCACAGGTCCCAGAGCAGCTCTGTGGGACTCAGACCACCTCTCTCCAATAAGAAAAGTGACCATTATTTAGTCCTGCCTTCTGTTTCTAACCTTTTGTTCTTCTACACGATTCATTTCTCCTTCCCTTTCTTAAGGTGATGGACATAGTTGATTTCCTCCCTGGAGCCAAAGTATCCCTACCACATGGGTCCCCCTGCCCTGCCTGCAGGCATCCTAGCAGGTCCTGAGGCATGGCTTTCACCAGCAAAAGCTGCTAACCCTTCCCCAATATTTCAGGGGTAGTCCTGTGTTCACTGACTCTATTCTTTGTTCTCTTTTCTACTAATTTTTCTGGTAAAGGCATCAGCTTACTGGTCTGTAGTTTTGCAGACTTTCAGAAGACTTACCTTTAAAACTAGGCCATTTTCAAGTCTGGTATCAAGGCAGGTGTAAATGAGAGGTTTGGCATCTGCTGTTCTATCACCACATATAGTATGCTAGAGTCTGTATTCACTTCATGTGTTCTCCATTTGACCATTCCTTAAACCATGGAAGCTACCTTCCATTCTAATAGCCTCCTTAACACTGTTTAATTACATGGGCCCTTAAAACACCTTTCCAGCATAAATTTAACAGTTATTTTTTCTGCACTCCAGAGTCAATAGAGCATTCTCACAAGTGGTAACTCCAATACACAAACTCCGACACTCCCTTCAGTGGGAGAGTAGATTTGTTTCAGCTTCACTAAGTTAAATACAAGCTTTTGTCGAAATGAATTGTCAGCCAAATAGATGCGTCCTTGGGGCTACACCACCCTGTGGTACTTCCACTCCACTGCATCCTAATTATCCTGGAGTTACAGGGCAGGCACTGCCCAAGAGTTCATAGGTGTTTTCTTATATTACTGTGTTGCTGACCTCAGGTAGATATAATTCTTAGTATTAGTGTTTATATTGGAATAGTGATTTTTTTTTTCAGTTCTTTAAAGACCAGGACAAAGGCTAACAAATGTATAATCACAAGCACTTATAGTCTAAACAGTCACAAAAAGGTGAAGTACAAAGGAACAAGCCCAGTATAAGATAACTGGCTGGCATATGAAATACTTTTTATTAGTACATCATCTTACATCGAACTTCTGAATGCAACAGCATTTACTCAATTTATGTACCAGGAAAGGCTTGCAATAACAAGTTTTCTGGAAACAGACTCAGTGGAAAACAGAGCTAATGAAAATCAGAAGAGATCAGGATAGACAAACTAAGTGAAACTTGGCAGACATTATTTTTACATTCACAGGAACTTCTGATAAAATCCAAGAGCTATTTTGGTTTTCTTTCAGCTAGTAAATTAAGTATAAAATTATACATTTTTACAAGACCAATTTAAAGTTGTGAAATTTTAGTTCTAAACACCAGTATTTGAACATATACTGCATTAATTTAAAAGATTACTACACTCCTGAAAATATTTTAACAGCATATGATTAAAATATTTGTACTCCACAGTGGTCCAGGCAGCTTGTAAAATTCAAGTGTTGCAGTGACACATGTAATTGGGCCATAGATCTAAGTTCCTGGATACAAACATGAAGATTTGAGTGTCTTAGCTCAGTCCTTTTTAACTACATTTGCCATTATATTTGCTTTTTGTAGTAAAATAAGAAAAACTAACAAAGCCAGTTTAAACGAAGATCTTTGACTAGATTTGTTTTGTGATACAGTGTCTAGGGTAGCAGCCCCAGCCACCCCCAGAGATGGAGCAGAGCAAGAGAATCCATGGCTCACGTTAGGTCTCTAGTGCACATCTTGATGCAGAAGCCAGCAGGGGCCAGTGCAAGCTCACCATGCTGAGCTGCAGGCTATCTGCAGCAGAAGCTCAGGTAGCACTGGCAGGCACCTTACCCCACTATTTCCCGGGCAGCAGTTTAACTGCTCAGCACACCCCTCAGTCATCTCACATGCCAAAAACCTCCTCTGGTACCTTAACAAGGCAAGCTGAGCAGAACCAGACAGAGTAGCCACATGGAACCAAGAGCCCAAGTACCAGACAAGGTCATGGCAGGACCCTACTAAAGCCAAGAAATCAATCTTCAAGTCACAACCAGGTCATCCAGTGATTGCACACCAAGTCTAGAGCAATAAGAAAGCAATCCATTCCTCAGTCTAGGATCAATAGGGTCTGTGATCAAGCATTGATCTGTCTACTACTAAAACAAAAAGCACCACTCCCCCAGCACAGCTCAACAGAAAGAACAATTCCTCCATGCTGAGCTTAAATAGGGTCATGGCCGATGAGTGGGAGTCAGGGGGTGGGGAAGTTCCAGGTGAGGCAAATCAGGATCATTAAGGTGAATTGGTGCCTTCAGAGCACAGACACTGAAAGAGATGTTACTTTTCATCTTGCAGCATGGAGTTAAGCATGTGTCATTGCTGTATGAAGTCTGTTATGCTGGGAAGAAGCATATGCTGCACCTGACAGGGCCTTGCTCATCGGTGGGGGGAAGAGGCAGCAGAAGTATCCAACCCCAGAAGAATGTCACCTTTGATGAAATTTCAGGTAACAAAGGCAGCTGTCTCTGAACAGTAGAGACAAAAGACTGTCCCTCTTTGAAAAACATTTTCATTTAAGTGCAAATCTGTGATGTAAGTCAAGAGAGTGATGTCAGGCTTGAACACGCACATCCATCTTGTAAAAATGGTTGTTGATTTGTGAGTCTTCTATTTCAGGGTATTTCACTAGATAGTCCTTAATTTTTCACAAAGGTGTCTGAAATTCTGAAATTTATTGCCATAAATGAAGGCTTGAAAATTCAGTGCCAACTCTTGCAGTGCTACTGAGATTACTACAGAAGGGCACAGGGGCCAAAGAGGATCTGTGCAGATACCAGGTGCTCTGGGAGAGGAGCACTCAGCTCCCTGTCCATATGCCTCCAGTAATAGCCAGACATTTACTGCTCAGGTGCAGTTCCTGTTTCTGCAATAACTTTTGCATAAAATTTGACTCCTGAAATTGCTTCCATTCCTGCACCTGTTAGAACCTGTGCTCTCCGCACAGACGTGGGTGAGCATACCATCCAACTTACAGTCATAGAATCCTAGAATGGTTTGGGTTGGAAGGGACCTTAAAGATCACCTAGTTCCAACTCCCCTGCCATGGGCAGGGACACCTTCCACTAGATCAGGTTGCTCAAAGCCCCGTCCAACCTGGCCTCGAACACTTCCCTTCCAACCCAAACCATTCTAGGATTCTATGATTCTATAGTATGTCCTAAAGACTCCTATATGATTCTATAGTATGTCCTAAAGACTCCTATTTCTCTACAGCTTTTTAGATGATTGACCATCCTCTCATTGGTGACTGCCTCCATCATCCAGCAGCCCACGGTTTCCTGTGGCAAGGATTGCTGCCCGCAAGCATGGTACATTTCCCCAGCGCAGCATGCGTTGTAGAAGCTGGGACAACACCATCACAGAGGCTGAATTTGCATTTCCAGTGGGCAGCTTGTTCAGATTCTTTGCTTGTAAGGACATGTGTACTGGCTAAAAGCAAGGTATCACCTGCAGGGCTGAGAATGACAGTTTCAAATGGATCAAATTCCAAACTCAGACACACCCTCTGAACAACTGTGCAGGGAAGAATCTTTCCAGAATTTCAGCATCTCCTAAACAGCTATTGACTTGTTTATGTTGCCTTACACAGGAACAGGCAGAGCTCATAGTCCAAATCAGATAGTGATTTTCTACACCATGTTCCATATGCCTCCATTATCATCTGGCTTTGTTTTTCCAAAGCACTTCTATACCAGAAAGACATTCAGATGTCCTCAATTATGAGATCAAATTTTAGCCTTGTCAATTCCCGTGAAGCCTAGCGTAGGTTGTAAATGTGTTAGCCAAGCACTGAGAGAAGATTTAGCCCTTCAGAGTTGGAGACACTATTGTTTCGTCTAGCGCCACTGAAATGCCACCGCCTCTGCCATCAAGCTGACACATAACTGCCTCCCATAGCACGCAGTGCTCACTGTTCTCTAGGACCCTACTCAGAAGGGTTTGGGCCTTGGATATCTGAATGAGAAGAAAAATGTGATCCATACATCAGGTGCTCAGGAGAAGAATATGAGTATGACACAGTAAGTATATAAATGTATTTACTTTTGGTAAAATATGCTAGACAACTGAATGCCCAAAGGGGTTATTTGGTACTGTAATAGAAAAGCACCATCATGGAAGGACAGGAGCGATCTGGAGCAAGCAGTGTCTGTGGGGTGATTTTCAGCAATATGATTGAGCAGAGTTGAGGAGTGTCTCAGTGTCAGAGGGTGAACTTTCTTAGAGAGAACTGAGGAGTCATGGAGGTCTCTTCAAACTGCCAAACCCAAGGCAGAACCTCACTGAGTCAGCCTAATCTGTTTTGCTTTGCACTTTCTCTTTTGCAGTGCTCTCTGTGCTCATGTGAGATTTTCAAGAGCAAATTAATAAATTAATGCCATGGATGCTTATAGAACGTCTGCTCTACTGTCTGCTTAGATATCTAATGTAGTACAAAAATTAAAAAGTTAGTTCTCTCTCTGAAGAATTTTTATGATGTACTGCAGGGATGTTACTTGCTTATGCAGTCAATATCCATTATGGAAACGTTTTTAAATCTTAGATGCCACTGTTTTTATGCTAGCTTCCCAGCAGTTTGATGTATCACTCAAGTTATTTGTGCTTAGCAGCATACAATGAAGAACTGTCCGCCACGCAGAGCCACCGGGACACAATGTAAAGAATGTCTGCACTGCGCAGCAACTGTGAGCAAAGGAGCGTGGGCTGCTCAGGCACAGAGGCAGGCTGCAATTGCTATGCATTCACCCCATGGCCACCGGCTTCTGATTCCTCACTTCATAATCACAGAGCAAAAATGAGAGTACTGTTTCTCATGCTATTCCTTTTCAAGCTGAACACTTTTATTGTACAAAGAGTTACATATGTAAGGATAACTGCAACTTATTTCAGCGTGCTTTGTTGCAGTGACAAACCATGTCCTCGTCTGTACAGGAGAAGCTCTGGTGTGTAATGGCTCTTCACGGAACTCTAATTTTCTTGTAGAGTGGATGTTAGAATAAATGAGGTGGCATCAGTGCGAATGTGCTCTTCATACTGCTCATCTGGGCACCTGATATGAGAACACATTACAGGAGCTGAGCTCTTGCTAGATGACTTGTGGTTCAGTCTCCCAGGTCCTCTAATGATGCTGTGTACACTAAAAGGTTATTTTCCTTCAGAATTGGTGGAGATTCATGCCATCAGGAAACTTGGTCCAGTAAATTAAAGTCGTGTAAAATATGGCGGAGGCGTCACATAGATTTGTATCACACATTCTTTACTAAAATTGCTTTATAATCTTGTTTCCACATCCTCTTTTGTCCTTACCATTTTCTTGAAGTCTATAAATTCTAGCAACACTGGCTAGCATCGGTTATAATTCTTTCTTAACGTGACTTCCATTTAGTGCCCCAAAGCAGAGTATTGTGTGAAAAAAATGTTCTTTCTGTTGGCAAGTGTGAAGAGAATGCCATCGAGAAATCTGGGCTACTTTTTTAACCACTAAAGTGTTTACACAGACAATGGCAAGGTATTTACATGAGTGCTCTTTAGCCCATATCCAGCCTAGCATTATGCTAATTTAACATTAGGAGGTTTTTGCTTCATAATTATGACTCAGCATGAAGCAGGAATATTTATGTTAATGTAGTAGTATATTCATAGAATCATAGAATGGTTTAGGTTGGAAGGGACCTTTAAAGGCATTTTGGTAGTACACTATATTATAGTGACACTCCTGAAGTGAAGTTTACTTTAGACTTTTTTTTCAAATATATCTTGCAGTTTATACACAAAAAAATTTGCTGCCAAGCTCTTCTCCGGAATTTGCCAGACACTTGCACATGCTCAGAGCATTTCAGGATCTGGAACTGGGTAAATTTTCAGAAGATGAAATTCTGAGGAAAAAAGGATAGTATCTTTGAGAGTCTGACTGGTAGGGCAGCGTGCACTGACAGCATGACAGTAAGCAGCCTCCCAGATCCCCTTGAATTCAGTAACATGCAGGCACGTTCAACAGGGCTTAGGACAGTGCTACAGACTGTGCTTGAGATACTTAATCATGTCATTACACAGTGCTGTGTACTGCAGCAAAGTCAAGAAATAATGTCTGATTTGCATTGCATTCATTAGAAATTAAACACAGACTGATTACCGATAGACTTTTTTATACAAGGTTCATGTATTTACCATGTGACTCTAGGACTGATCTTAGTAAAGCCAAGACATTTCCTGTTTCTTCGCTGAGTTTGTGGAGATAATATAGACTTATATATGTATGTCTGTGATGCAAAATATATTGGAATTAGGGTTATTGCTGAAGTTTGCTTTATGATTTGGGACATTCAAGGATGAGGGGAATGAAGAAAATTTGGGCACAATAATTGTCCCCTCTCAAATAGTCATACAATACTTTGCAAATCAAATCTTCCCATTTGTGCACAATCTAAAGGCAAATGTAGAAGTAACAGAAAAAATTACTGGTGGTTTTTCAAGGGTAGTTTGAACTGCAGCAAGTGGGTACACCTTCACAGAAATGATGGTAACAGCTTTGAGTCAGAATTTAGATCTGAAGCTTCCCCATATCTCTAGTTTAGATCTAGTATGACCATTTGATTGTGGAGAGTACTAGACTGATATTTTTAAAAGGAATAGAAAATAGGAGACAGATCACATTGTGACTCAACTGCCTTAAGAAAGAAGTAATTAAAGAAATTGTAGTCAGGTGCTACAGTCACATGACCCTCAACTGACCATTACAGAGGAGTGACTTGAGCATAAAAGGATCCTATATTGCAAACAGGAGGAAAGATACAGGATGTTTTTTGGTGAGAATGTAAGAGGTCTTGATTGTAACTCTCAAAAGAAAGGCAAACTAGGGGTTTTGTATCTTGAAGATAGAAGAGCAGAGATAAAGAGTGACATGTAGAAAGAAATCTGAGGAAGCGATGGCTTATGGAAAACTTCAGATTTGAAAAAAATCTGAGTCTGGAAACCTTGAGTGTGGAGATGTTAGGGCTTGTAAGTGCGTGTAAATTGGCTGGGTGTGGTGAGGTTGTGATTTTACTCCTTGTTGAGCTCTAATGGGAGTGAGAAGCTATATGACTGAGACAGGGCAGTTCCTTCTGGTTCTGCCCTTTACACTATTTTGTAGCTCCAGGCAATGAAAATCCTTGTATGGCTTTATAATGTTCTATAATATCAAATGGGTGACCTAATGGGTGTGTTTGATCAATGCTAAGCCACGATGCATGACTCATTAGTGTTTCAGATGCTTAGGTAAGACCTGCCCCTCTAACGGTGGCTCTCAAGGACAAAGACAGTGATATCTGCAAGCTGCTCTCTGTGCAGGCAAAGGTCAGTACCTGAGAAGTTCCAGATCTTCAAATGGTGTCAAAAACCATAGCCTTTAGCACATGTGCTACTGCAAACATTGGCTCTGGTTCTTTTCTATTCATTAAATTTGTGGCCCCCCAAAATTCACAAACTGGTCTGTGTGTGAGGGATTGTGTCCTGTGATAGCTTATAAGGCACTGTAGTGTATGTGTGCATTGCATATTTAATTATCTCAGCTAATTGTCTGTTTTCTAGTTTCTGTTTTCTGTACTTATCAGTTGTGTCTGCAAAACATGTCCTGGCACACAAGTTTTGCTGCTGGCACCTTGGTGTGATGACAGAAAATAATCTTGGTAAAGAATGGGAGGCTCTTTGCAGGGTAAATCAAATTGCTTTAAATTCCTTGATTTGTTGCTGTTGTCGATGCAATCCTCCTGGTAGTGTTTGTAATTACAAAGGAAAGAATTGATCACTTCTTTTATATTAACCTCAGATTTTGTCAATTGAGGCTCTACCTTTGCATTGCAGTAGCTGGCTCAGAAAGTCCAAGCAGAATTTTCATGTTTGGAGTTAATGATCTGGAGTTGTCCAGAAACAGCTGTTTGCAAACAATATTGGGGATTTACCTTTTCATTATAAAGCAGAGAAATCTGTTGTGAGCTCATATGTACCCTGTTGTGTTTATCGAAACACTTCTGCTGAAGTCCAGCATGCATGTATGATCTTGCCATGGCCAGCCTGCTTATTATGATTGTGTACTACGAAAATAGAACAGGAATCTCTTAGTTTTTCCTGTTTGAGATGTTTTTCTAGCTTCAGCAGTCTGTTAATGATTTGAGGCTAAGTTATTAAACAGTTGAACTCCAACATCCAATTATTTATTAACTTAAAGTTATTTGAATATTAATCATGCAAGGAGCCATAAATGTAACGCAGCCTTTAAAGACTCAAGGATCATCACATTCCCTGACTGTTCTAAAGAAATCATTACCCTTTCATTTAAGGGGTGAAATAGTATAACCAAGTTGTGACTTGCTCTTAGATTTCCAGGGCATATAAACTATGTTTTTTTTACGAAAGATGAAAAAATAATGCTCTCATGCATTGATTATTTACTTTCCTATGGAAGGAATTTGGAGTTTACAGTAAACTAATTCCTGCTAGGGGGCCCTAAGACCTCCTTTTTTATTTTTTTTTTTTCCCCCTGTGATACTTATTCCTAGTCTGTACTGACCAGTCTCCCCAAAGTACTTAGCAGGTAATTGGGTATGAGTCAGTGAGATCAGAACTAGGCCATTTGTAGCAGTAGTTCAAGTGTGAGAGTGAAAACTAGAAGCAAACCTGAGCCATGTTCACCAAGCCAATGTAGAAATCAATGCACCTCATTTAACTGGAAATGAGAACTGTAGTCCTTTATTACAGTTGGGTTTTGACTGCTGCATTGTACTAATTTCTTACTGAGACACCTCTGCATGATTCTAATTTAAGCATTGGGTTGTCAAAACTTGCTTGTAAACTTAAAGCTATCTCTAAAAACTTAATCTTAAAAAACCAAATAAAACCTTAAAAATTGGGAGTCAGGACAAAGCTTGAGTTACACTGAAGGGTTAACACCCCATTGCCCTGTTGTAAGCTAATAATGGGGTCTTCAGTTCTAAAAATACTTGGATACCAACAGCTTTATGGTATAAGTGTCCAGCAGGGCGGCATACTTGTCAGAAATGGATAGATTTGACCTTATCTTGGTTTAGAGACCAAGGCTGTGCTTGCTCTCTGATCCAAGAGCATTAGGCAGAGTGTTCGGATGTCTGAAGCTGTGACAGGAAAAATCAAACCTCTGGTTTTAAACAAGTTGGGAAGTTGTATGGATTTGTGTTAAACAACTACAGAAGAGATGGAGCAGCTCCAGAGGCTGAGCTTGGCGTGAAACTCCAAGACCACCACAGCATGGAGCTTCTATGCTGTTGTGAACTGAGCAGAAATGTCCTGTGTTGACTCCTTCCTGTGTTTTGAGGGACTCCTTAATGTTATATGTACCAATGAAATCCTTACTTAAATATTTTTCAGGTGCAGAGCTATAAACTGTAATCCCAAATATCAAATATATTGTGCTGTGTGTACAGCAGTGAGTCTAGCTCTTGAGGAGTACACCAGAGGATAATGATGTGATCAGGAATCAAATATTTATGGGTCTGTACTGCCCTTCCCTAACAGAAAATTATATAAAGTGGAAGTAACTTGATATAAATCACAGTGCAATAAGATGGGTATGAAGGCAAATTCAGGCTCAGTATGTTTCATGCTCTTCTGTCTGTGGCCCAGTAACTTGCAGTTTTTGGCTTGATCCTGTGAATGAATTACTTGCTCTAAATGGATGGGCAAAGAGTAGGAACTTGGAAGGGCTGTGTTGGTTCAAATATTTTTTACAGCTGAAACATCTGCTTACATGATTAGCTGCTGAGCAATTAAGCTAAGCAGTAATGCTTTCTGTTACAAACACAACTCTTGCCCAGCAAGTTATAGTCACAAGGCTATTTATACAGTTAAGCAAAAAATTGAATATACAGCTGTATGTGATTAAGTGATCAAACTGTGTTGTCACAACTTCTGTCATGAAGTTATAAATCCATACATCTGTACTTAGGTACAATCTGATTGTATGTATTGATTATTCTACCAAACACTAAAGACTGGCGTATCTGTGGAGGAGGAAAAATGACTTCATCCTATGAATTAGAAACCAGACAAGACAAGAGGTTAAAAGTGTAACAGTGCTTCCAGTTCGGGATGTTGCAGGGTGTGCCCTGTCAGCAAATGATTACTAAGTCAGCAGGTTGCCTCTCATTATAAAGTTAGTGATTAAAGCGTTAACTGGAGCCTTCCCGTAGGTGTAACCATGACTAAGGGAGCACTTCTGTCAGCCGTTAAGAGGAAGGAAAGTGGGTAGGTAAATATTCCCGACATGCACCGAGGTGCGGGGAGTGTCCTGGCTTTCCAGCACTCCCAGTTTGCTAAGCAAAACAGTAATTAACAGCTCTGTGGGTTCCATGAAGTAGCAGAGGTAGCTGTCAGCCAGTGCAATGCTGTCATGCCTCTCCCAGGGCTCAGTGAAAGGTATGTGAAACTCCTCCTCTGCTTCTCCTTCTCTGATCGTATGCACAGGTAAGTGAAATGTAAAGCTGGAGCTGTTCTGCTTGCTGTGTAACCTGCAGTGTCAGTGGGAAACAAGGTCCTTTGCAGTCACCCAGAGCTCAAGTCGGATTCCTTTCGGGTAATTAGGGTGCCGGAGGGAAGGAGAGATGTTGGGTCAGAAATTCTCGTCAAAGAAGTTCCTAAATCTCAAGGTGTCTTGCGTGAGTCAGAGTTGTGATTAAAATGGTCAGAAAATAGGTAGTGCTGCTGCTCGGTGTGTACATGGGCATAAGCCTTCGCTGCCCTTCACTCAATCAGTGGTGTGATTTAAAAGGTTACGTCAGTGACCTTGTCTGTTCTTTTTGGCGGGTAAAAGCTATCTTTCCTAAGCAACCTGAAATAGAAAGTAACTTCTCTTCATTATAATGGATTACTTAGTGTTTGAAATAGATGTGGTGCAAGCCATGGCTGCCTGAAAGGAGGGAGCTTGTGTATCTCTTCGTGATTCAAAGTTAAGGGGCTCTATTCACAGATAAATACCAACTTTTGGTTTCAGTAATTGAAGCCCATTCTGAACCTGCCAGAGCAGAGGGTTACACTGTGTTTTGTATTCAAGTAGTGCTGTTACTGCTCCCTGCTGTAGCAGTGAATATTTAAAATAAAGTGTAAAGAAGCCTGCAAGATAAAAAACCTCTTGTTTTCAGCAGGGAAAAGGCAAATGTTTGGAGTAAGTACTTTCTTTTGATTAGACTTTTGCTTTGGTGATGAGGACATCTAACTTAAAAAAAAATAAAACCAAATAAAACCAACATGAAGGTTCATGTAACTAGAGCATGTGACTAGGTAAAGACTAGTAAAATTATTCAGCTGATACTGAATTTCTCATGTATGTGAATAAATCCTAAACTGATTTTTATAGAAACAGATAATGGTCCAAAATTTTGCTAAATACCAGACGTTTCTGAGTTTAAAAAATGACTTGGGTATATGTGCTGTTGTGCCTACAGTGCATAGCTCTTTGTGCTGTACAAAATATTGGATGTATATGTTGTTGATAGCTAAGTTAATGGACAGCTGAGCCTTGTGGTTCCTAAAGAAGAAACTGAGAAAGTTCACCCCATCCGGACTTCCTCTGGTTTTGGAAGAGCTTTGGGAAGCACTGGGTCAAAATACCTGGTAATCTTTGAGGAATTTTGGGTTTTTAGTTTTTCATAACACTGGTAGGAGCTCAGTGTAGCACATTGCTTGCTCTGCAGTCCCCATCTTAATATAAGGGTGCACCAAAAAGCACACTCAGGCTGTTAACGCAGAAATTAAAATGCTGCTTTGCTGTTCCTGATTGGCTCAACTCTGGATGCCGGGTGTCCCTCTCCTTCCAGCCCTCCTCTGCAGCTGCCTCCTTTTATCCTTGTGTAAAATTCGGTGTGGCTGTTTGCTCTTACCTTTGCTTTGTCATTCTTCTACTGTCTTCTTCCTGTGCTGTCCCCTTAAGCAAATAACGTAAAGATCACTGTACTTAATAAAATTAACCAAGTCCTCTCATCTGCCTCTCCACTAACACTTTGACTTTCTTGGAAAAAAAATGTTTTGGGATTTCGCAGCTTTGGGATTGTGCAGTGGTCTTCTTTACCTTTCCTTTTCCCAGACTTCTCCAATAGTTGCAGTCTCCCTCTAGAGGTGCTCATTTTGCATCTGCTGCGTTTCTCATTTACTCTTTTCTCTTCTGTTTCTTTTCTTTCCTTCCAAGAGTATTTTAGGCTTCAGTCAGTCTTCCTTTGAGCAGTAAGTTTCTTCTTAGTTAAGTTTCAGGCCAGGAGGTTAGTCCAGGCAAGGTCCTACTTTCAAGGTCTTACCTATCTGAGGGAGTTGTTAGGTTCTAGTCCAGTTTAATGTCATGATGGAGATGCCTGTCTGACAGCAAGCAAGTCAGGAGACAGCTTTGAATACATGGCCACAACCATATATTGTTGGAAGAGCTAGAAAATTAGCACGTCCTTGTTAGTTCAAATCAAAGGGAACAATGGAAAAAACACATTTCACTTCTCTTTGCTTCCTCAAAAGAACTACAGGGAAATTACATGGAACATAATAAAATACCAGGAGGTGATAAAAAATGTGGCAGCTTTGTGGAGTGCCAGTGTAAATATACTGTCATTTATGGTGTCAAGTAATTGTGCTAGGGAAGTCACTGTGTGTTCTCAACCTTCAGATTTCGGGGTGAACTAAAAATAAAGGCCGCACGATGCATGTAGCCAAAACGTGCCTATGAGAAGGGTACATGGAGAAGTGTTCTAGTTCTAGGGTGAACTGGAGGTGTGGAAATGTTTTGTACAAGCCTGATAAGCCATACCGATCACATAACTGAGGAAAACGTAATGAGCATTTTCTGTGCTTCTGCACCAGCCAGCTATAGGTGAAAAGTCCAGTCTTTGTCCAAGCTAATCAGGCAGCAAGGGAGAGAAAATGGGGAGGCACTGGTGACAAATTGTTTCCATTGACAACTACACTTCCAGTTTGTTTAATTGTAAGCATTTTAATGGCATCTAGCTGATTTAAGGTATGCTCAAGGCTTTTAAGGCAAATAATTTACTAAGAACCATTCTCTGTGTAACAGAACAGGTAGTTCAGTGATAATCTTTTTATTGTGTAAAGATCACTTCTCTCAATCTGTAGAGATCAGCTTTTTCTTTCATGTGATTCATTTTAAGAACAAATTCTATGGAAAAGAATGCAACCATGAGCAATGAAGCGGTGCTAGAGCTTGCTAGAGTTATTGCTCTAGGTTTAATAGTGGTGACTTGGCTATCCACTCTTCTTAACATGTTGTTTCCTGACAGATGGGAGGAAGCTTAAGTGTATATCCAGTTGTTCAAGTGCCAGTGTACATAAACTCCTCTGCATCTTTTAAAATCGTTTTGAAATTACACTGGCATAGGCAGTTGATTCAGTTAGAGGTATTAGTAAATCACATAAAATGAGATTTCAAGGTGCGGCCAATGGTTACTGAACTCACTTCAGAGGCAAAGAAACAACACTATTATACTGGCATACAGCAATCTCTTTCTTATATACAAACTCATGTCTGTACAGACATCCCTGGGCTTATTTGGCTTTCAGGTATGTTTTTGCCTTGATGGATGTCACCCAAAGGACAATGGGTATGGGAGATCCTTCCTGCTCTTTTCAGTGAGCTTCTGATCAAGTGCTGGTAGAAACCCCAGCTGCTTGTGTAAAGCTCATTTTGGTAGTGCACTCTGGTTTTAGAGGCTATGAAATAACTTCCTATGTGTTTTGTAGGGTGAAGATAATGTATTTTTATGCATAGCTTCTCGTTTTGCCACATATATTTTTTTAGAAGTCATTCATCTATGATATGGAAACTTTATGTAACTTCTTCTAAAAAAGAAGCTTTGGTGTAGTGTAGGATCATTTGTGCAGAAGCTAGGCACTGACTCTCTAGCTAGCCATGATCCTTCCAAGCTTGAATTTCTTTTCTGAATTGATTTTCTAAAGGCTACTTGTCATTACTATTGTAGACAATAAATGACTTTTCAGATGTCTTTGTCCAGGCTCTGTCCCATACAATCTGATATTAGACTCGAGTCAATCTCCCAGCATAACATCAAGTGCTGTTAAGCAAATTCCTCTGTCATCATGCCCAAATAAGAGAGAAATAAAAGTGGAATGATCAACTTCCAATATAGTCTTTGGAGATTTTATTGCTTTCAGTGGGATTAATTTTTTTGCCCCATTTGTGTGGTGCCACTTCTTGGGCTGAGACTAATTTTTTTTCCAGTGCAGTGTCAGTTGTCAATCTTGAATCTCTGAGTTTCTGCAGTTACTTTCCTCATTCTGCCTCTTCTTCTAGTACCTGAGGGGGAATGAAAGCAGCCACGACTCTGTAATTAAGCTTGTTGAACAATGCATTGTTGGAGTCTCATGGATCTGGCTTGTTGCCTACACAATGTGCTGGAATCACTACTCAAGAGATCTGTAAACTATATTGCTACATCACTTTAATTATAGCCTTCTTCTCTCTTTAATATCTCAGCTGCTTTCTTTGTGTGCTGTGGGACACTGCCAGTGATCAACACTTCCACTTGTCTTGTTTTACAAACCTGATTAAGGGTGGTTTGCTGAGTCACTTTTTTTTTTTTGGTGACCCTGGGCAATGCTCTATCCATAATTAACAAATGAATCCTAACCAGTAAATGTGTTGCAGTCTCAGTCTACTAACAAGTGAAGCATAATCAGGGAGTTGTAGAGTAGTCTTAAAACTTCTTGAGAAAGTCCTGGTATATGTGGTACTTGAGATTTAAGGCACCATGGTATACTTGGTGGGAATGGTTTATGACTTTTTTAGTAGAAGTGGGAAATATTTTGGTATTAAGGCTAAGTACAAAGTAGTCAAAATATAGTATAGTTAGCTCTTAGTTTGAGTCACCAAGCCTGTTTCACTTGGCAAACTAGGGCTTTGTTGTTGTGCTTACCACTTAGTCTTTCTTAGTGGCATTAGTGCATATAATCAGTTTTTAACCTTTTGTTTAGATTCATCTCTTCTGAATAAATGAAGAAAGTGACTATGAAAGCACAGCATCTACCTTCTGTTTCCATCAATGAGGAGAAGTTCATAACCAGGTAAATTATTTTTTAAAAGCCCAAACCCAAACATTTAATGACTTTGTTGCTTTCTTCCAAGTTACGCTGTATTTATTCATTATCAGGGGATGCTGTAGAGAATGAATCTGTAGCAGCAGCAATTTCTACAACTTGCTTGCTGTGAAGTGTCTACAGAACAAAGTTGCTCTTTATGTGGATTTCAGAGAACAGAGCATTAAACCTTTTGGTCTGTGGATTTTGTTTGTTAGGTAGAACAGCACTTTTAGAGGATACTGAAATAAAATTCCGAATAAGGGAAGGAGGCTTGCCTATCTTTGAAATATTTTGGAATTGAACAGGAATTCCAGTGTTTAACTTGAGCTCTACTTGTTTGAGACATGGGGTTTGGTCTGTAGCCCCAGATGTCGGGGTTTCTTTGCAGAAAGACCTGTTGGGCTGCCAGCTCTATTCTGTGGCGAGTGAAAGTGGTTCTTTAACCTATTTGTAAAAGCCTGGAATTGCACTCAAACTGTATTTCGTACGATGCTTTTTCACAGTTAAATCTGGCTGGTAGGAATTTTACCTGATGCTGCCATAAAGCCTGAGCTGCCAATGTAAAGTTCCATCCCCTTTTTAGGGGATTAATTTTTCCCTTGTTGACCAGAGCACAGGAGCTGGAAGAGGGAGTTCCTTTCTTGCTTCATTTTCACCCCTCTAGATCTTCCTGTGGGAAGAAGCTAACTGTAAACACGCCCAAGGATGGGGCCTGTCATAGAATTTCTCATGCACTAATAGGTATTTGCATCTGAGTCCTGATGGTTAGATATGTGACACGAGTAGTGCTGTTGATTTCTCCCTTTTTAAGGAAGGGTGTCAGAGCTTTGCCCAAAGCACAGAGTCAATGAATGCATTCCTCCCCCTCTCCTAAAGAGTTGTTCCTTTTATACTGTTACTAATTTGGGACATAGTGCTTTTGTGTCAGAGGTAATTAATCTGTGTGAACTTTCATATACTTGGCATACAAAAGTGTTTGGAAATGTACCAGATAAACCAATGTCTCTGAGTTTTTAGTCCCTTATGTATTTGCCTGTTCAAGAGGTGAAATGTGGATCCTGGTCAATCCTGCTTTTACAGTCATGGTTTAAAGTGCTCTTCAAGTTTCTTTGCCTTGTGAAAAAACAAATAAGTGTTTCAAGAATCAATAGCATATTCCATATGCACTCAAACTTGTTTCCAATGCAATTTCTAGACCATAGTTCCTCATATATACCTTGAATCTGCTGTTACATTACTCCTCTTCCAGTTGTATCATGCAAATCTTGCTGATGTGGCAAGCCTGCTGTTTGGGAATTGCACAATAGCTGGATCAAAAAGCTGACCAAAGCATGTGGGATTATTTGGCTGACTGAACTATTGTGTCTTGAAGCACAACTGCCATAAATATCCATGGGCAAATGCGTAGGGCTTGGAGGAGAAGAGGACACAGGTGAATTTTCCTGGGTTAGCGTTTCAAGTAAACACAGTCTGGGCTCTGTTGTGGTTTACCACCAGGGCACTTGACCTTACAGCTCCCTTATGTCCTGCCCTTGTTACTGAAGAAAGTGGTGAATCTGCAGTATTTGTTACCTTTTTTTGGGGTTTGTCTCTAAGTCGTTCTACCAGTTACTTAGCTTTGGCTTTCATTAACGGCTGCATTTGGCTGTTGTCACAAAGCTGTGCTATAAGGAACAGTTTTGCAACATAGCAGAGCTGCTGATTTTCTGGCAGTGTAACTCTAAAGAGATGACCATGTACCTCTTGGTTAGGGCAGTCTTTGGGCCTTTGTGGTGAGGATGTGTTACAGTAAGAATCATTCTGGAAGTAGTACGCTGGTGCATGTGTTATTCCTTTCTGGGACTGAAAGAAGTAATGAAAGATTTTCTTTTCTAATGTCTCCACTACACAAGGACAAACAAGTCAGTGTGAGCTGCTGTTAAATCTCTCCCTCAGGGCTTTTCTAATCACTTGTGTGGTTCGTCACTGTTGGTTGCACTAATGCAAGACTGAAACCTGAAAGATTTATTTGTACAAACTTCTGTGGAAGTTAATGGGGCATTCTTCTAGAGAAGGCAAGAAACCAAGTAAAAATCTTCAGAACTTGTTCTGAGAAACAGAATCTACCTTGGAGATAACCCTTACTACATCACTCGGTGCTTTTAGCCTATGATCTTATTTGCCTTTGCAGCCAACATGGACTAAGAGTAATAGATGGGCCTCAGTGTGATCCAAGTCCTTATTTATTCCTAATCTGTCTTCAGGGAACTGATCTCCCCAGCTGTCTACCTGGAAAAAAGCTTGCAAAATAACAGCTGACAATAAAAAGATTGCCAATGTATTAGGCTGCAAAGTATAAAAAGACTCATGTTTTAAGCACCTCACAAGCAGGATCAGCAGGTCTATCACAACATCTGTCAAACAAAACTACTTCTCTCCTACTTGCATGTTAATCTTACATAGCATCTGGATTTTGCCCATGTATGAGGCAAAGACATGCTTAATCTTGCTTACCTTTAGCCAGCATCATCAAAACTTCAGTTGTATCTGATTCATATTGAAGTTTATTAAAACTTTCCCTTTCAGTGGTATGACCTGACTACAAACCCTCATAGCTCATGGGACACAAAGAACCTCTAATGAGCTATTCCAACACAGTGGAGAGAAAGGCTTTCACCACCTGTATTTCTAGGATTTAAGAGCAAAGTGACTTGAAGGAAATGTTGAAAATGCTGTTTTGGAACCTAGCACTCTGTCAATAAAGCCACTTAAAAATTTTTTTGGGGGAGTTGCAGTAGGGTAACAAAGTAAATAATATACATCCAGAGTGTTAGAAGGGAATGCAGTTAACCTTCTTGAGTTTAGTGGTTCAGCCCTTGTCCTAATGATACCTGCTGAGTAAAAGCCCTGTTATCTCTTCCCTTCTCACCACAGGAAGAGGTTCACCAAGTAACAGGACACTGCCAAGTTCAGCTCATTAAGTGGAGCAAGGGAGGGATAGGGTATGCCAGGGTAAGCTTTTCACTAGCACACTGTGCGTGCCCCTCAGCCCTAAGTACAGCAGACACATTAACTGGCCTCCCTGCTCCCCCCACTTCCCTCTCCAGTGTGTCAGCAGCCAAGCCCAGGGGAAGGCTGTGTTCCCACTGACTGGTCTCCGTGTTGGGTTCTCAGGCAGCAGTGTCCATTAGTCCCACTCTGCTTCAACGCAGTGTCAGATGTGTGTGTGCCTCACCCTGAAGGATGAAGCAGGTGCTACAGGTCTGCATCCCATGTAGAGACTCACATCATGGCATAGCTTTGCTTAGTGTTATTGAAAGACACTGTGTTGTCCAGACGCTTTGTGTATGTAAAAATGATGAGGTGACTGGGAAACACAACCCTGTGTAATGCACCTGCCTTGGGCATTCCGAGACTGTAGATAGGGGAGGCTGGAGGTGGAAGAAGAGTGCCCTTGTCATAAGCCATAGAAGAGGGTGTATGCTGCTGGAGTGAGACTGTGATAGTCCCAGGAGAAGATACTTCTGTTGTCTAACTTAAGATCATACATAGCAGTTTCCAACCAAAATTATTTGTATTTTTTTGTGTAATCCAACCTCCTCCTATTCTCTCACAGTGATTTCTTGGAGTGTCTTAGTATTTTAGGTGAGATCCCCTGAGTAACACTGACTTTTTTTTATTTTTTAAGTTTACATTTAACTGTGCAGCCATTTAAACAGTCTGAGTAAATTGAGTCACAATCTGATCAGAGAGAGATGCTTTGAAATAATATTCATTTCACCCCTGAAAATATCCCTCTGAACTGCTTTGCAGTGATGTACAAGCTGATCCCGTTCCTAGGGGACAGATCACTCTTAGGTTTGTCATCTCTGATAAGGGTGCCACTATCACTATTGATAATGTACTCGTGTTCTGGGTTGTGGGTGTGTTGTGACTGTTACGGGAAAACAAATGTTAAAAATTCCACTGAAACTATTCATGCCAGTGTTTTCAACACCCCAAGGCTGTACTGTAAAGTTCTTCTCTAAATCTGTCTCTCACAGAAGGTGGTGTGTAATACTTTGCATATAATCTTGGTCCATATATTCCTGCACCTCCAACATTATTTCTTTGATATTCTTGGTGAACTCTGACAGTTGAAATATTAAAATGCAGGTTCTACTGAGAGTCATCCCAATGTGTGAGTTGTTTTTCAGTGACAGTGCTAGAAGTCAATTTTTGGTTTTGGGGTGGGTTGGATGGTTTGTTTGGTTTTGTTTTTGTTGTGGTTTTTTTTTTACTTAAAATTGGTTTAGGAGTTTTAATAGTACTTCTGATTGTACATGGATCTTGGAAGAGTTCAGTAGGTCTCTGTGGAACTTACTGTGAGAAGTTTGCAAATGCTGTCTGTTTTGCCTGTGGTTCAGCTGTTCTAGTGTCTCATACTAGACAAAACCATGGAAACAATACACTATTTGGAAATAAAACTTGGTGTCTTCATTTACCACTGCAAGACAGTACATTAAACCATTGTGACTGTTAGTCATCTTAGTTGGTGCTTTCTGTGAGGAAGACTTCATATGCTTCCATGCAATTGTTTCCCCATGCCTAATGATCTCTGCTGGTGGAAATTGCTTTATTGAATTACAATCTAAACAATCTTTGCTGTTTAATTGGTGTGGGGAAGAACATTTCATTCTTGGTGGTCCTGAAATACATACCACTTAATTCTGCCTTTTTTCAGTCCTCCTTAGCCTGAGCTGCAACTTGCTTTTTGTCTTCATGGTTGATGCCCCTTATTACTCCCCCTGCTCTTCTTTGGACTCTGTCAACTTGGTGTGTATCCTTCTTCAGAAGTAGTGCTAAGAAGGCAGAGTACTTGGACCAGATTTGGCCTTGAGCTGTAATTCAAGCAGCCTTGCTCTGAAGAAGATATTCCTGTGTGTATCTCCTTGTATGGTGGTTACTTCTTATACAACAGCATGGCACTGATGACTTGGGATCAGCACTTGCTCAGCAGTAACCGAAAGGTGCTTTTCCACAGTGCCGGTGCCGAAGCAATCAGCCCCCAGCCTATGTTTGTGCAACATGGCATTTATTGCTTCTTACTCATTTACAAGGGCTGTGTAGGCCGCGTTGGTGATGTGGGCTGTTTGCTCAGGAGGGAGCGGAGAGCTGGTGCTGCCCTGCACTATGACTTCAACCTACCTGGGGTGCTATCTGTGCACCCACAGGCTGCTCAGGGTTTCAGGGTGTTGAGTAGCCCAGTGACACTTCCCAGGATGTTTGGAAATCACATAGTTAAAATCCAGTAGCTACAGTTCTTTCTTTCCAAAGTTATCACAGGGGGAAAGGAGGTGGCTGCGGCCTAGAAACTGGGATGTGTGTTAGCTCTAACTTGGTTATTTTGAAACCCCATCAAACTTGAAACATTTTCTGAAACTCTCTTCTGCAGTGTTGTGAGTTTATCAAGGATGGAGACAGGTATTGTTATTACTAAGTTTTAAACAACATTAGCACCAGTGTGCCTCACATTGCCTTGCTGCCTCAATGCAGTGTTTTCAAAGCAGAATGTTATGTTTCTTTTTTTAATTGCATCATGAATTTCTGTTTGAAAGCTGAGATAATAGGCAAGTTTATAATCCAGAGGTTCTTTTCATCTCCATCCTTTCTCCTCCGACCAAAGAGTTAGTGCAAAGCCGTTATGCTTCAGACAGAAGGAAACGGAATACTTTGTCTCAGCATACTGTAGATACTTCAAAATAAGAAGAGTATCTGAAAAAATAGAAAAACCCAATAGAAACCATCACGTGGGGAGAACAAATTGTAACTTAACTAAAATAATCTGCAACATTGGTGCATGGGAATGTTGTTCCTGTTTGCTTCCCCCTCATGACTATAACAGAAGTTCAAAGTACAAGTTATTCTGGGGCAGTGTAATTAACCTCACATCAGATCATGACTGTCTAATTTCCTCTGTGTATCAGGTCTTTAAAGAAGCAACTTATAAGCAACCCAGTATCCTCACAAAATTTTACTCTTGGAAATTGATTGTTACCAAACCTGTACAAAGGTGCAGTGGGTAACACAGATGCAGGGTGTTACCCTGCCACTTAGCACCTGGATTTTGCAGTGACAAAGATGTTAAACTATTCTTCTTTTCACTGGGATCTTTTATTCTAGAGAGCAGCTCACTTCTCTTCTGAAGACTTATAACTCTTACTATTCTGATCAAGAAAACCTGCAACTGTCACATAATCAGGTAAGGATCTATGTAATAATAATATAAAAAGCACAGTGTAATAGTAGGAAAAGCACCAATGGGTGCTGATGTTTAGCATGGCTAGACTGAACAGTGTAAGATATCTGTTGTGTGTTAGTATATTAGATGGAATATATCACTGTAATACAAATGCCACAGCAAGTGCTACAGTCAAATGCTGTGAGGAGAAAAGAGCAGAAATAGGTATGTTCAGACTAGTGGGAGTTTCAGATTTTTAACAGTGTGATCTTCTTTCCATCCCATTTGTTAGCGTATCACAGGAAACCATTCTTTAGTTTGACATCTCAAATCTTATATCATTAGCTGGGAGAGCATAGTACTGCAAATATTTCTGTGGGATGCAGTTCCCCTTACCCCTTCTGCTTGAACCCACAGTGTGTAATGGCAGGACTGCTGTCCCTCGCATCAAGGAGAGACTGCCGCTCTGTCCTCAAATGTAAACTGTTAGTACAGAGAAAATGCTCATAAGCATAGCCCCGGGAGTGCATCCTCTGGGGGGGACCAGAAGGGCCTGTGTAGCTGAAGGATGGATAAAAGCATGAATCGTGACTCTCATACCTGAGTCCCTGGTTCAGAGGTCTGAACTTCCTTCTCCTTTACAAGCTGCATTTCTATTGTTTTGCTGATATCAAGACCCAAAAGGATATTAGAGCAATTCTGGGCAAAAATGGTCTGAAAACAGGCAGTCCTTACTTCTCTCTCCCAGCTCTTCCTGCAGTGACAGAGTTCTATGTCAGCGAGAATGGGGACTGATAACAGGTTTTGGATTGATGCTGTGCTTTGCGTCAAGGATGATTTAATTAACTGCTTCTTCCTCTACCAGCAGTTATTCTTCCCCTTTACCACCTTCATAGCACCCTGGTTTCAGAAGAGCTAGTCGTCCAAGTAAAATAAATAGGATTGGACTCGTAATTGTATGGAATTACAGACATGTTGGTTGGAAAATCTCCTGGTCAAAGTCAGACGAATGCTGACATGAGGTCAGGTCAGCTGTGGCTGTAGCTAGCTGGTCTGAAAATAGGTTAAGTATGGAGGTCACACAGCCTCTCTAGGTGACCTGTTCCAGGGCTGTGTCTGCCTCAGAGATTTCATTGTATTCCTATTACTTTGAGGGGAAATCAGTTATTATTACTTATTATTGCTCAATTATTAAGCAACACTGTATTTCTTTTTTTTTCTAGCAAGAAGGAAGCAGAATATTTATTGAAGGAATCTTGTCAATATTCTGGGGAGTCCGACATCCTATCCGATTAAAAATTCAGGATGAGAAGCAGATACCCTCTTTTGTCACCCTGAAGACAACAGAGAACGTGGGTTTGTTCCCTAGTAAAAGGTAATGGATTAACTTCCAAGAGGAGGAGGCAGGCTAGTATTTCAAGACAGCTGATGTAGGTGGCTTCAATGGATATAGCTGGTTGTATATCCCAGAAGGCTGTGGTGGTCCCTTGCCCAGCAGTACTCTGTGCCCGGTGTAACTGGTGTGGCCTTTTGACAGCTTCTTCTGGGCATGAAGATGCATCTTTGTAGCATATTTGTTACATCTTTGGCTTTCGACTTAAGAACAGCTGAGAAGGTGGAGAGGGCTGCTCTTGTCTATACTGACTATTCCCATGAAAGTACTGGCAAATTTATACACATAAAAATTGACAAAAAAAACCCCAACCCACATGTATATATGTACTCCCCAAAACGTCGGTAGCCCCTGGAAGACCTCATGTCGGTGCACATTTTACAGCACCAAGCATAAAGCTGGTAGGTTAGTGCTAAGTGATTGTCTATTGCAGATTACCTTCCCGAGTACTTCAGGTGTGAAACCATTGTTTCTCAGGGCAAAGTTCAAGCCAGGGAACAAATACTGGCTTTGTCTGTGCAAAATCTAATGTTAAAGCCCCTTAGAAATACGCACAGATCAGCTGCTCATTCCAGCTGCCGCCTGTGATGTTTCATATCTGAGCGCATTGTGCTGTTCTGACTCCTGCTAGGTTTGCCATATCTTTAAAAACTGATGTAGGTTCTCAGAGTATTTCTTCTTCCTGTTTTGAATGCTATTTCCCAAGCCTTGGTTGATGACTCTTGAATTGTGTCTGATGAGCTGAAGCAAAGTAATGTGTAATATGGAGGCTCAGCCAATGTTTACCCTGAATGAAATATGGAATTTATCAGGGAGTCAGAGCTTGTTTTCTTAATTATCCATTGTCTAAGATGGCATGTGGTGCGTGTTTGGATTGTGGAATTAATTCTACCATCATTGCAGCTGTGGAGCTCTAGTAAAGTCAGGGACAGTCTTCCTCCCTATTTCTTGCTGTTGAAATTAAGGGATGTGACCTGACAGGAGTAACCAGCAATGAACTCAAGTTTGAGGCAAATCTGGTTCTCTTTGTTCACCTTGACCAGGTCTGCTGATATGGGCTGCGTGTGGCCTGTAGGATAGGTTCCAGTCTGGAAGTTAAAGTTCTGCTTTGCCTTTTATTTCTTAAAAAAACTTATGACTGGTGGAGATCTGAATCTTAAAGTAAATAATTCATGATCACAGAAATGTGAAGTTGCCCTGACATGCTTTAAGGTATGTAGAGCAGCTTGACTATTTGATCTTAAATGAACTTTTTAAATGCATGGAACACAACTGAGATCATCATTTGACATGTTTGTTGGAGTTAGTTGAATATTGCTTTCAATATATATAGGAAATGAATTTTTAATATTTTCTTACAAATTGGTTTATTCTCAGTCAGAGCAGTAACTGGCCAAAGACTTTCTGCTAGAGAGTTTATGCAATGAATTATGTAAATACTGTCATAAAGTTGAGTTTTAAAACAGAATGGATTGAATTCCCTGTTCTCATACAGAACTGGTTTGGATAGCATGAGGGGCTAGTATGGTAATTTTAAACTTTCATGTCCCCATCTGTGTAACAGACTTGATGCATCCTGGAACTATTTAAACCTCGATATGTGTGTGTTTTCTGTATGCCTGCCTGATATCCTACGTGTGAGTAATCCATGGCATTGCCATAAAATAAATAAAGAATTACTGCAAATTATTTAAGGGACATCATGGTTGATGTTCAACAAACTCTAAATAGGATTGTGTTACATCTGGGTTCCGTAGTCATACCACATTTTACTAACCAATTTTATTATGACATAAACTAAAATTACTGGCTTCATTTACCATGTTGAAGTCTGTAGTTGTGTTCTATAGAGTTTTGAACAGGGATAGGAATGTGTTACATGAAGCCTGGCTACAGGATAAATTGAAATCACTGAGTTAATGAAGAGTAATCACCTATAAATATATGTTTGGTATTTCAGGGGAATGACACGCTGGGGAGAGTTTGATGACCTACATCATATTAGCGGGGAGACATTGAAATCTACTGAAGAAAAGCCAAACCTTGAGAAAAGTTAGTGTTGGCACTCTTACGTTCATTAAAAATTCCTTGTTCTGTGACTGTGCAAAAATAATTTGACACATTAGACCTCCCATACCAGTAAAGGGAAATATTCTTCTGTCTCTGTTTAACATCTATTAAACCCTAGTGAAACATTGACTTTTGACTGGTTAGTGAAAGCATTGCTGTGCAGGTAACTTTCCAAATGGCCAGTGCTAGTGGGCTGCGCTTTCACCAAAGAAATCATTCCCAAGAAGTGAACAAAATAGGAGACTGTAACCGCTGCAGACAGCCTATTGCTCTTCACCGTATGTCTATGCCTTGCTCCTCTCCCGTTCAGCCCCTCCTCCCCCCCCCAATAATTAAAAAAATAAAAAAAAAACGAAAAAAATCCCTCCACTGAGAGCTTCCTTCCTGTGGGGGTGCTGGCAAGGAGGGTAGAGCAACTGTGCAACATGCTGATGCGGTTTCATTTTGTCCAGGTTATTCATGTTACGAAAGCCGCACTCTGAAGTCCGTGAGCGAGCAGGAACATGACTGTGCTACCCTGCCCAGGGCTGTCAGCAATGCTGCAGCTGTGCGGAAGAGGACCAAGTTCCCCATGGTAGCGAGGACAGAAGTAGAAACTCACAGGTTTTCAATTAATGGCCACTTCTACAACTACGAGGTATGAAAGTTTGTGCTTGTCTTTCATCACATGAGGTTGAGTCCTGGGACAGGTAAAAATGTCCAGCAAGCTTCTGGACTTTCCTGCACCCCCTTAGCCAAGGCTCAGTCCTCACTGGCCCCACAACAGGGCCAGGCCAGTGCCGCTGTGTCTGGTTTCAAGTGTGCCTGGCCACCGTGCAGTGGGGTCCACAGCGGTCCTGCGTACCTGGGGTGCTCTCCTGAGGATATCGCCTGCCCTTTGCTGAATGGCAGCAGTGGCAGCACACCTGACAGCTTGCTTTGTCCCAGAGCTCTGCTGGTTTGTATTCTATTGAGTGCTCATACTCATGCCCTTCTGCTGCTCTTTTTGTTCCTAGACATCAGTTTTTACTCCAGCTTTTGGATCAGAAACCAAAATAAGAATAAACAGTCAGATGAGAACAAGAGAAGTAATAGAACAATTGCTTCGAAAGTTTAAGGTAACTCTGTGTGTTTGCAGAAGCAAGTGCAGTCTTGTTTTAGAAACGTTAACTCAAGTGTGTCCCACCAGTGCTGTGTGAAAGGCAGGAAATAACTGGGAGGGGGGATAGTGCATAGCAACAAACCACGCGGGCCATTTTTTAAGGAATGGGTTGGGTTTATTTTACAAATGTTTCACAGATTTTTGAGTCTAGAAAAGTTATACTGGGCGCATAGTGTGCAGTGAAGGAAAAACTACAGAACTGCTTCTCTATATAGTTACGCACAGGAGGAGGAAATGCTGCTGCACTTTCAACGTGTCCTAGCCCAAAGAAAGGATGTTTGTTCAATGCGTGCTGCCGTGCTTCCCTCTAGTGACGCTACCCAGTAATCGTGTCTTGCTTAAAACAATAAGGAATTCTCTTTTAGCCCAAGTGTCTGGGAGATGCGTTCTGTTAGATCCAGGCACATGGAAAGCTCCAGAAAGTCAGTTAGAACTAGTGCTCAAGATCAGTGCCATACTGTCTGAAACTACTTTTATTTTTTCCTTGGTACCATCTTCCACTAACATGATTATACCTAGTCAGAAATATGTTTACCATTGGTGCTGTGTATTTCTCCAATATCTTTATTCTATGTAGCTCCTTAGTGTACAATTTTTGATAATTCACCATTTAGCTTGCCTAGAGACTTTGCTATTGCAGAACTACTTCATAGAGTTAATAAGACTTGGCAGTGTAATACTAAAAGGAGAAGTTGACTTCTATGAATAATAACATAAGGAATGGAATTACAGAGCAGGTTGTAAAGTTGTACAGAATAAGCTGAAAAATAAATGTTCTAAAGGACTGCTATTTTCTGAATGTGGTTGTGCTGACAAGTGGATAGGAAGAGATCACAGGGTTTTACCCTATTGGTAATACTCCTGGCAAATCTGTGGGTCACCCAAAAAGAAAGTTGTATGAAGTAGTTAAGGGTGCTCCAAGGAAACAAGACTGGAAAGATCTGGTATTGTCCAAGATGGTATGTTACTGATTTGGGCAGTATGGTAATGTAAGCAATCATGAGGTAGCGGGGTACCAGGACATGAACATGGCAGCGCAGCTTTCTACCTTATCCAAATCCCGTATCTTTTAACTTTTCCACAGACAGGATCCCAGTCTCAGACTTTGAACTAAATATCTGAGTTGAGAAGCACAGAGTATCTGCTGACAGTGAAATGCTAGGAAAGTACATCAGTCAGTCTGAATACTTTTTTTTGTTTGTGTTTAACAGATAGAAAACAGCCCACATGAATTTGCACTTTATATTATCCATGCGTCCGGAGGTAAGCCAGACACAGCTGCATGACCACTTCGTCCCTAATTATCCTCTGTGTGTGCATGTGGACTGCTTAACTTGGAGCGACAGGATTTGTCACGGACATCTGTCCTAGTTGAGTCAGTGTGAGCATGGCGTGGTGTTTTGGCTTCTCTGGAGACCCCTTAGAGATGTGTGGTCCCTTGATGGAGATGAAAACCTGAGTAACTGTGTTCTGGGTGCTTTCCCTATGCTACCGGTCTGGGTGGTTCAGCTAAACAGGCCTTCATTTTTCCTTTATTGAAAGGCTGTGTTAGAGATGCTCTTCTGCTCTAACTTTTGTTCTGCACAGCCACACTGCAGCCGTGGGATGCCAGGCTCCTGCTGGTAGTGTTGTGGGATATTTTAGTTGACAGTTTTGGATGATAGTCCTGGATCACAGATGCCTAGTTAAAAGTACTCATTTTTCAGTGGAAAACGTTTACTTGTGCAACAGATTTTATTTCTTCAGGAAAAAGGAAATTTGATCTTTATTAAAAGGAATACCTGAAAGAATGGGAGAGAACTGATGGGCATGTACCTTAAATGTCAAAATATGAAGTTGAAAGGATGTTTGAAAATTTTGAAGTAGACTTTGTTTTAGGAATGCTAGGCCTGGGATTAGTCTCTTAAATGCTTACTCAACTATGTAAATTGCAACTCCTTTGTGTTGCATCTACCAGTTTCTTTCAAAATGCATAATATAAGTCAAGTGCCACATCCTCCTGCATACACGTGTTAAAGACTTGTTAGATATCTAATAATTGCACATCAGTCAAATACAGGATATTGGCCAAGAAAAAAGACTACTCATTGAATGAGGTATCTAGAGGCACTGTTGTATGTTCTGTGCATCACAACATTTCTTGTAAATCCTAGAAAAGAAGCAGCTGAGGAGTAGAGACGTTCCCTTACTACACAGACTCTTGCAGGGGCCCTCGGAGAAGATTGCCAAGTTTTTTCTCATGGACAGAGACGTGGAAGAGGTTAGCAGTGATGTACGTATATCTTCAATTCTAATAGTTCACAGTATTTTTCCCAATTAGCATAGTTGCTAAGGTGCACTTCTTGTCATCTTCTTGGTAGGTTGCTCAGTATATTCAATTTCATCTTCCCTTTTTGGAATCGATTCTGCACAGAATAAATGAAGAAGAACAACAGGAGATTCAACAGACAATTGCAAGGTAAATAGAAGTAAAATGAGTGGGGTCACTTGGAGTCCAGGAGAGTGTTTACAATTACGGGTTGGCTCAAGGGGTGTATACATTTGTGTGGCAGAGTGCAGATAGAACACTGTGCTGTCACAACTTAAGTGAAACTTTGTGGGATTTATAATGCTTTCTGTATCTGGTAAACCCAGATGAGCTGTTGCTGTTAAAGATTCCAGAATAAATACTGACTACATGCACATGGCGGGGGGGGTCTTTTCAGAAAATTTGAACACTCAGGGTTACTCCTGTTTACTTCATTTGTTTTCTGAGTGTTAGACCAGTTCCTCAGTTCCTACTTGCGGCTGTGTGTTTCTCTGGACACATACTGGGGTACTCTTTAGGTAGCGTAGTTTTTAAGCTAGATTAGTGCCAAATTCTTGATGTTCCATTAAAACTTCACTTCTGATTGATAACATGAGTTCTTCCAATGGTAGCTCAAAATGCACAACAGGTACAAATTAGCAACACAGTGGTATTTCTGAAAATGAGTCCTGAGGTCAAAAGCAATGTGAGTCTGTACCAGCTGTGGATCTGTTATCAAATGACTGTCTGATAATCACTTTGAATAAGTGGCCAAGAAATGTAAAGAAAAAAATGAATAGCAATTGTCACTTTCTATCAGAGGAGCTTTCATTACAACATTTTTCAGCCATTCAACTAACATGTTAGAATTTGGGTTGAATTTTTGCAGAGTTCTGTGCTATTTAAATGCATTCTCTCTCTTTTCATCTCAGGTATGTGAAAGAGAGGAGCATGATATGCCAGCACCTTCACAGTCGAACTGTTAAAAAAACAGAGACTACTGTTTGATGTGAATGGCCCCACGCGCTGCCTTCGCCAAAGGGAAGCCAGTAGGTTTGCTTGAATGTGCCGTGACTGAAGAGCACTTAAAGCACAGGGGTGTTCAAAATGCTGGAGTTTATCCTGGTTAATTATGCAACCGAAACTGAACCCGCTCCTCTACAGCTTTGGAATACAGGTTGGGAACCACTGAAGAAAATACAGGTTGGGAACCACCTAAGAAGATGTACTAGATCCCCTGGAAGACTGATGCTGAATCTAGTTTGATAAGATAGGGAAAAAATCCTGTGAAAAGCATAAGGCTTAAAAACCTGCTCATTTACAAACCATTACCAAAAGTCTAGCATATAAGAAAAATATTGCAATAACCAATGTGTAAATTGTACAGACAATATGAAAAATAAGTATATGGTTTTCCTTCTGTTAGAGGAATGTTGAATTATGTTAGGAGGAAGCTCTTCAGTAGAGATAAGTTGCAAAAGGTACTTATGAATCTTAAGATTGCAGTTACTTATCTTTTAAAAAAAAAAAAAACCCACCAAACCAAAAAACTACCCCAAACAAAAGCCTGCACAAGATAGACCTGAAATCCCACTGGCTTCAGATTGGTAGATGCCTGACTTGCTTAAGCTTTGAGCTACAGTTAGGAAAATATAAATGGAAACCCTCCCACTTAATAGCTACTCAGCTCTTAAACATAAGAGGGAATTTATCTCTGAAATATCTCTTGAACTACAAAGTAAGAACTCTCACTAAATACTGTTATATCTGCTTGACTGGGTCCTGAAGGCACCTCAGCATTTGTTGTTGCTGAAACAAATGATTCCTGGTAACTTCCTGTGGTTTGTATTTAAAGGTGAAAAAGAAGTGTTGGGTGCAAGAGGCTGAATATCACAGCCATGATGGGGCTGTGTCGGCAGCCTTCCCTGGACGCAGCTTGGGTGTAGCCTGGCACCAGCACAGAGTGTAGCAGCCAGCTGTCAGGTCCTGTCTGGCTGAGTAGTGCTGAATGTTAAAGCTCAATTTGTAGAGATTTAAATAAAATCCAATTGGTGCACAATTAATTGCCCTCCTGTACTAATTTGTCTTTTTTACATGGTATCTGTGTTTTGCCTCAGTGACCTTTGATTTACACAGTTAACAAGATAAACACTATGACAAGGAGGAAATCAGTGTGCAGTAAATGTTACCTAGAAATCATGTGGAATAAATCAAACATGAAAAACTTTACACTGCCTGAGATGATGTTACTTGGATGATAACTTAAAAATGAAAAGTTAGTGTGCTAATTAAAGCTATTGTGGTTGGGGCAAGGGGTTTATTTTAATGTACAGTCTAATATAATCCTGCCCAGGAAAATAATTATGGGCAAGGGAACACAGAGGGGAGAAGTAAAAATAATTCAGCAGTTAAGATGCATGGTAGTAAGGACCAGTTGCCTTAGAGGTGCAAATATAAGTTCCAGGAAGCAACAGTGCACACAAGTGTTACTGGAATTTCCCCAGGGACCCATTCATATATGTGTTAGCCAAGTTTTAGGAGGTATGAAACTCACCCTAAAACATCACTGGTTAGACTTGCAGGGTAAGGTCAAATTTCAGTGAGGTCTGAAGCAGACCATGGTCAAGTTCTTGGCCAAACTCAAGCAGAATTTGGCAGTTTGAGCCATCTTATGGATGGAGCATTCAGTTCCTCTGAAGCCAGATGTGTCTCAAGCACCAGCTGCCTCTATCGGAGCACAATGGATCTGATGCTTGAGTTAGAATAGGAACAGACCTATTGGTCTGGATTCTTGGCTTTGTTCTGTTGAAATTGCTCTCAGGAACAAATCGCAACCCATTGGCAAAGCAATGTTCAGGTAGCTCAAATTCATGAGCAGGGAGATAAGCTAGTCTGCACTCCTTAGAAAAGGACAAGTGTCACAGGGATCTCTGCCTGTGCTGTGGCACCTGTTCCTCATTTGAACCAGGAAAAAGTATTTAAGTATTTTTATGCAGATTAGGCTATTTCTATTACATGTTCCATTTTGTAAATGCTTGAGGAGTTGTATGAAGATACAGTATGAAAACCATGGAATATGGAATAGTTGTAATTCCTTGGTCTGAGATTAAAAGAAATCAATGCACAGACCATGTGGAAAAGAAAGTGGTTTTAAGCACAATCCTCTGTGTATGTACACAATTCCAAAATTGAGCCATTTTTGCCACCATCGGATGTTAAATCCTTGAATCCTTTTTATTTCACTTGTCCTGCTGAATGAGGACTGAAAGATGCTGGAAAATACCTGTGGTACATAGCACAGATTAGCTAGAGTCTGCTGGCTTTTAAGGGCTAGTGAAATAAATAAAGTAAGCTGCAATGTTGCTGTGGTGTTAGTTTTGTGTGAATACTGTGCTCGTTGAAATGAATCGTTTCTGACAAATACAGGCAAGAACAGGGGAAGAATTTATTACAAAGCATTATTGGTTATTCAAGGTACTACAACAATGAAAAACAGGTGACAGAGGAAATGGGGTTTGCTTTTGAACTCAGCCATTAGCCCTGAAGACAGCAATTACAGATCTCACCTGAATTCATACTACCAAGCTACCTCTGGAGACAAACTCAAAGTCATCACTGGACTTAAAAAAAAAAAAAAAAAAAAAAAGAGCTGAAAACCTCAACCACCAGATTCCAGAATTCCAGAAGACTGATCTTCATCAGACCATGATATCTTAAGAAAACACAGTGCTAAGAGAAGCCCCAGATGGCCATCTAATCATTGGTTTGGTATTGATATTTGTGTGTCTGTCAGCTCCCCGCCTTTCCCAGTCAATCCCAGAGCTTTGTTCCCCTTACTGGGCACCAACTGGCTGCTTTTTGTCCTGGGATCAGTCTCTTTTGGTATACAAAGATTTCCAAGTTCCTGCACCCTTTCTTGTTAAACCAGGCAACCACAGTCTATTTGAGCTTTCCTTTTTGTGTTTTTTGGATCACTGTTACTGTTGTCCAGTGAAATGCTTTCTAGAAGTGAGGCACCCAAGGTTTGTCCTAATGCTCTAGCAAAGTCCTTACCAGAGGTGAGGAAAATGAAACCGTGATATGTGTGTTACATAGCTTGTTATACCCCTGGTATGCAAGCACAGAGTTAGACTTTAATTAGCTGCAAACCGTTGGTGACTCTTAATCAGCCTGTGATTTGTTAGAACTGCATTGCTACCCACACAACTCCCTAATGAGTAGTTTTCCCCTACTGAAATGGTGCAGCTGCTTAATTGTACCTATGTCGTACGTTAAATTTGTCCTTGTAGAACATAGCTGTTTTTTCTTAGGCTATTTCTCTAATTTGCTAAGACGATTTCGACGTTTAAAATGTTGCAAAGGGACCTGAAACAGTGTGTCTCCAACTTGCTGTCAGCCACAAATCTAACGAATGGTTTTTCTTCTCGTTGTTTATATCCTTAATGAAAATATTGCCTGGCAGTATATACAGGGTAGATTCCAATGGGACTCACTTTGGTACCCCTCTTTGATCTGACTGTGAAACCTTCTCTCTGATAATAATACTTTAAGGTGGGTTTGCATTTTATGAGATGTTCGTTTGAGCAATGTTTCTGTATCTTACAGATATTTTGAAATGCTCCTAGGATAACTACTGCTAAGTACATCCACCAAAAGAATCTGATACCTGGGTGTCTCTTCCTTTGAGCCAAAGGTTTCTAGAGAATTTTTAAATTTCTTTTAGTACTGCTTTTGACATGATTTTTTACATGCCTTCTAATTTCTTTTAATGTAAAAAGAAATTAAAACCCAAAAAGCTGTTTGTGTGTTAAACCACCTGGAGTGTAAATCTGACAGCCTCCCAGTGCTTTCTGTAAACAGTTGTCTGCTGACCAGGAGTTTCAGCAGTCCATGTTCTGTCCTTTCTGTGACACTTTGCTAATTTTTCTTCTTTCTCACCCTGTTTGGGATGCCCAAGATCATCTGTTTCTGTGCTTAAAGGCAACTTTACAACTCCCCTAGAGCAGTCCATATTACTGAGTGAATGTGTTGTATTTCAAGGACATATGTATAAAAAAAATGCAAAGAGTATTATTTATTGATTGAAAAATAATTTAGAAGTGGTTACAGACAGATTTTCTTAATTTGATCTCATTTGTGTTTATGCTTCATAAGCTTAAGATTTAAAACAGCTTTCTTCTTTCTGGTGTCTGTGACTATTCGGTATAAGGAAAATAATATTCCATAACATAAGATGGTGGCCACATCTAAACCCTGAATTTCCATCCATTTAACTCATTCTTTTGGTGGATTTCTTTAAGGTGATGCACCCTCTCTCTGGACTTAAAACTGGCTTTAAGTTACTTGGTTGGCTTTAAAGTTTACATACCCTTGATCATTTTGAATCAAAGTGATAGGAGTCAGATACGAGGTTTGCATACAGGTTTCTCCCCCATCTGAATAAACTTGATACACACATTTAATTGTCGGATAAGCTGAGCTCTGCGAGCAGGCCGGGTTTACAGTTCCACAGCTCAGCAGATTCTATGTGGGAATTTGATGTTTTATTCTGAGGCACCTCTTTGACCTTGTTCACAGAGGCCCATGGGACAATGGCAGAACTGTAGCTGGTGTGAACTGTCATGACTTCATTAGATTTGTGAGTAAAGAGCCACCACATAGTTTTCTGCACTATGAGAAATCCGATGTTCCTGCTGATACTTCATGAACATTTAGAAAAGATATGCTCACGGTTAAGCTTATGTGACTTCCTATCATTCAGCAAGTATCTTCCGATATGCTATGCAAGCTCTTTATGCTGACAACATTTTTTCACTTCTTTTTATAAGTTCTGGACCCTGGAAAAAAGCAAAATAACTATGAGCAATAGAGTTAGGAAGATGATGTACTTGTGAACAAGTTAAATGAGTATGGCAACAGTAAGTAACATTTTATAATCTTTGCAAGTTGTGTACAAACAATGTAGGTGCAGAGTGCATATACATATATCACTATGTTTAATATATGCTTTGCTTTTACTGTTCAGCTCAGATTACCTTAGAAGATTCAGTATTTGTAGTAAAAATATGAAATACAGTTCTATTAGGAAGAGTTAGTAGAATGTTTCTTTGCAGATAGGATGTTTGGGTATATCAGAGGTGGAAATTTCTGATTAGTAAAAGACAGAATCTTGTGTATTTTATCATTTAAAGCAAAGCAAGGCAAAGACTTAGGAAAAGAGCAAGCAAGCCTCAAGGGTCATGGATGGTTTGTTAAAGTTCAGTTAAGGGCGATATCGAAGAGAGAGAGATGAGAGGTGGACAGAAGGAGATATACTGGAGGATAAAGAGAATTCAAAGGAGCTCTGCATATGAAGTTCAGTGAGCTAAAATAACGTAGGAAAGAAGAGAAAAACAGAGGTAGGGAGAATAAACAGGGAAAATGCTTTGACCTAAAACATGAATATATCCTTTCTCTATTGCAGAGGAACTTTTCAAGAGAAATTCAGTTAAGAGCTGTTAGCCAGGGGAAAACTTTGCTCGTATCCATCAACACTGCAAGTGCCAGAGACTCCCCAGGAGCACTGGATGTGGCTGAGCTCTGTGTCTAGAAATTGCTGCACATAAACACAAGACTAATTCGATAAGTTCTCCAGTCATCATTCAACTGGTACGCATAGCTACTTGTGCAGGCAATGAAGTTTGTCTTTGGGAATGAAACTGCAGGAATTCTGGCTAACCAGGCTTTGGTTTTGCAGCTTCATGTAGAAATTTACACTCTTGCGTATACTCCATGTTTCTGATTCAGAAGGTGTGGATGAGAACAGACATGATACCTCTTTCACGAAACACGCCTCACGGTTTTCTTCTTTGCAGCACTGTTCCCGCATGGCAGTAAAGGCGGCTGTGATGGAGGTCAGCTGTTCCTGTGTGATCTGGGGCTTGTATTTGATGAGGTTGATGAGCATTCTGCAAGGGAAGCAAAGCATGCCCTGTGAAGCTGGGAGCTAAGCACATGGCTTACAAAGCTCAAACACTAGTCCTGCAAAGTCCCTGCTTTGTTACTGCCTACTTCCTCTCTACAGCTTTTTCTTTTTTATTCACCACCCAGATACGTATTTGCAGCAGGGAGCAAAGATACACCTCGTTCCCCTGGGAAATAAAATGTCAGTGCCAATTTTTGGAGTTGCTTCACCTTGAATATCCATGAATAAACCATGCAGATGGTTTTGTTTATGAGGGTCCAGGGAAGTATGGGTTCACCACAGCACATATTAATGGCCAAAGAGGTTTTCTTGGCTTGCAGTGACTGGGGGGAGGGTCCAGCATGGAAGTTTTCTCTGACCAAGGCAACCAAACACCAGAGCTTTTCAGAAACTGGTGGAGTGTATGGGGTGAGGAAAAATGTATGGGCTTTCCCATTCTGGGAAACGAGCCCTAGTTAAGCCATAAAGGTTGTGCAGTACTTGAGGCAGTAGCTTCCTTGCTCTTCCAGTCTTTCTTTGTGATAATTGTACAGTTCCCATAAAGAATGGCAGGAGGGCATGGTTGTCTGACCTAACTTTGGACACTTATTGCTTCTCTTTGGGTGGGGTGTATACCAGTGCAGCTATCTGGCTCTGAAAACAACTTTCTTCTAATCTCAGGCAAGTAAATATAAGTGGAAGCAAATAGCAGAAGAAACAGGGACTCTCTTGAGAGGAAAGAAAAGGAGTTTGGAAGAGGTGTTGAGGGGTGTGTGGCTGTTTTCCCCATGACACGTTGCAGAACAAGGAGGCCAGACAGAGTGGACAAGGGGAAGGTGAGCATTGGCAGGGTAACAATAAGAAACACAGGGGTAACAGAGTAAAACAGGCATCTCTTACTCCTGCTTCTTGTGTTGTAACTTCTCCTCCTCAGTCGTACACAATTCTTCATGGAAAGTGAACAGCCCAGGAGTCAATGATAAGGGCACATAATTCTCATCAATTTCTAGTTTCCCCATGCATGGCCTCCTGAGAGCGTAGGAGCTACTGCAGCAGTGGCAGACTCCTGCATTTATGGGATCTGTCAGGTGTCTTCTACATATTTCTCCAAGCACAAGATCCAGCTTTACCAAGAGAAGTAAAAAAACCAATTTAACATTATTTTTTTCATTTTCAAAAATCCCTGAAACACGTGTTGCTTAGTAACATTATAAAAAATAACTGAGAATTTAAATTAAGCCTTGGTCGTAAGATAGATAACAGTTTATATTTCTACTGAATGCTGACTTTTGTCAGTGCAAAAATGGCTCCAATTTTTCAGAATATGCAGTTTTAGGGGCATGTCCATGCAGTTTTAGGGACTGTCCTTTGCCCATAAAAATGCTGTGATTTCTTCATACAACCATGCTGCATTTGATTTGTTTTCCTCAGCAGGGTTTCTGTGGTTATGTCTGACTGTACTTTTAAATGTGGTGGTGTACAAATGGGTGGCTGGAGGACAGGCTGAAGCTTTTTATGTACAGGTTTACAGGCCTGGAGAATTCTTACAGAAGAGCTATACAAAATTGATCCTTTTCATAGAGCACTACAGCTTCAGGCACCTCAGAAGGATGGACTCAGACAAGAGATCATTAGCTTCAGCGGGAACAGGGTTGGATTGCCCACACTGCGTAACTGTTAACTGCCTAGCACTAGCCTGACAATTTCCCAGTCCTCCTGTAGTTTAATTCAAGCATTAACTTCGACGATGCTGAGTTATGCTTACCTTCAGGGATGGAAGTACATCTTCAGGCCAGCTCCATAGCTCAGTGAACATTTTTCTCATTTACCTTTACTCCAAGCTCTTGGACCCTGCTGGCAGCAGCATTTGTGGCAGAGTTTCAAGAAAAAGTAGAACCAGGATAAGGAAGAGAAATACTCACATTTTCCTCAGCACAAGGCAGTAGCTTGTCCTGGCTCAACTGGCAGCATTTGGAGCCGATTGTAGTCATTTGCTTGGTGAATTTGATTAGCTCTGCAGATGTCAGCTGAGGCATCTTCTTGGTGAAGCTCATGAGAAGTCTGAAACGATATTTTCCTTGATATTAGCAGTTTTGTTCCACCAGACAGCAGTGAGCAAGCCCCTGCCTTCACATGTACAAATCTCCAGCCAAACCCCACAGAACACTCAATAGTACAAGGGCAGGACTAAGCCTGATGTTTATAAACTCACATAGGCAAGTGTAAATGTGCGCTGTTTGTTTGAGTTCTCTCCTTTTTCTGACCAGTTTCTTAACAGGTTAAACAAATAAAATTAGTGATAGCATTGCCAGTTATATGTCGGTGGACCCTCTTACCAGATGGTACATATGTTTTTCCCGTATTCATTTCACTGGGAATGCAGGGAGCTTGTCTAAGAGCAAAATGGAACTCAAGTGACTTCTTGACAGACTAAATGAGGGCAGAAGATAAGCTCAAAAAAGTTCACTTGCTTTTTCTTTTTAGAAAACTGTGTTTACTAATCATCACGGCCAGGAAAACCTTAACAACGGCTACAACAGGCAGAAGCAGCCCTCCAGGTTTGTTGGAAACCTCTGGTTCCAAAGGTCTTTTAAAGCTCAAACATGCACAGGAGTGCAAAAAGCCCAATATATCTCCCCCCCACCCAGCAGGCTAGCTGAAGCCTAACTTGAAGTACTGAAGCACTTTAGAGGTTTCACTGAGATTGCTTACATACTTTAAGCTAGGCATGTGCTCATTAACATTGCAAATCAGGGCCAGAGTTCCTCCAGAAGGCTTGTGCCTGCATGTTGCATTTAAGCATAGTATATGATTCAGCTAGTCTGGCTTTGCTCTGCCTATTGTAGTTAGATTTTTGTTACAATTGTTACTGTTTATGTCTGCTGCAGGAGCTGGATAAAGCAAAGTCATCTGAAAAAGACACAGGAACTGTCTTTTGGCCAAATTTATGACTTAAGTTACAGCTTACAGCTCAAAATGCAGCTATAAAGCAAGAACACCGTAGGAAACATGGATGAGAGATTGATCAAGTTGTCACTTCACTGCTCCATGAGTTGGGTTAAGGAGAGAACTCATGAGAAGCCAGAGCATTGTCTTGGAAAAGAGAAAAAAATTCTAGAAGCCCTGAATGTATTGGTCCAAATATTCAAGTGGTGTCTTTTAGCCTAGTTTTTCTAACACACATGGCTTTACTCCAGCTGGAGTTATGCCCAGCTGGTACAGAAGTAATGTAAGCATATAAAAAAGTAATACTCGTTTTGGAAATAGTAATCTCCTTTCTCCTTGTAAATGTCACAGCTTGTCTTCATGACACTTTCAGTTTCATAAATATGTTTCCTCAGTTCTTCCTCCTGAAAAAAAATAAGTTAATTTGAGGAGTCATTGTACCAAGGGGAAAGCAGAACGTCCTACTACCTCATGCTGAGGCCTGGATATCTATAGCTACCTCTCACCTCATCTATACCACCCATTTATAATTCTATTAGCCAGTCTTCATCTGTCTGAAACCTCTATAAATTGCCTGAATATGATAAATGTCCACCTTCAATCACCTTGAAATATTTAATTTTGCATCACTGCTGGAAGGCTAGGTCTGTGATGCAGGGTGGCTCCTAACTTCAGATATTTGCAATGCCAATGTCTTTTTCTGAGGCAGTAAGTGGCATTTACATGTGCAAGAGGGCAACTGGCACTGCTAGGGAGCCCAAAAGAGAGCAGGGCTCACAGAAATATGAGCTCCATCCCTTTCTCCGGTATCTCTGTCTATACATGTTGAATTGCTTCACAACTGAAGGTTGTGAAAGCTCTGTTGGGGCTTTTTCCATATGGGAATCAGTTGGGCTTTGTAGTAATTGCTGGGGTTGTTACAGGAGCTGTGGGTACTCGCTCTAGACCTAGAGCAAGGATATTCACTATTTAGCCAGAACCAGTCACATGCTTGAATCCATTGGTATGTCTTGTGAAGCCCGACGGCACCCACCCCTCTGCTGCAACAGTCGTCTGGAGCGCTGGTTTTGCAGCACTCTGTCAGTAGGTCTTCATATCCTTTACCGATTCTTAAAAGCATCTGAGCAGAAAATTCTGGGTGTCTCCTGGAATATTCATACAAAAACCTGCAACGTGGAGTATCAGGAATTAGAGATAAGGCAAAAAAACTGCCCTTAAGAGGTCAGAGGAGCTAAGGAGAGCAGGGGTGCTTTCGGGATGTTTTTGTCTGACGTCCAGCAGAACAAGGAGAATTTCACAGCATCTCGGCCTGGAACTGAACCTGAACCAAACGTGGCTGACAGAGTGCAGCATTGCCTGAGCAAGTCCTGTGCACATAACAGTCCCAGCTCAGTGTTAGCCTGGGTCAAGCATAGTTTAGAGCTTGGTGGGGCTTGGGCTTTTGCTCTTTTTTTAGTCCTATCTAAATGTTAACAAAATAATTTCCAGTAAGAGACCCATTTCACAGTAAACACTGGAAAGATCAGCTCTGCTGAAGCAGTCACCCAACAGAGCAGTCATTCCCAATCAATTGGCTGCACTGTTCATAAATGGAAGTATACATCTTATTTGAAGTGAATTCTCTGTCCTGGGGCTTGATGCTGTTTCTGTTGCAGCCTATGGCATTCTTGCCCAAGTTGACTACAGGTAGGATCAGGGCCTCATTGCACAAAGGAACACGGCTAGAACACAAATGGACCAATCCTGTTTGAATCAAGACATAAGTCTGACTTAAACAAGTGGTTTTGAATTTCCACTTAAGAGTGGATGAAAGCTATTGTTTGGGCCTGAGATCAGAACTAAATTTTACATTCTTCAGTTGTGTCTCTGACATAAAAATTGTGCCTTGTTCTGCATTTATTCCCATTCCACACCTTCCAGGCTTGAGTGGTGTTTTACTAAGATCAACTTGCACAGTGTCCCAAGCCTATGTACTCACAGAGCAGACAAATCTGAGGCTTATGAGCTGTGTTTTAACATTCAAACTGTCATCTGTTGACCCAAGTATTGAAACAGCAAAATTGAAGAGCAGAGGAAGACCCACGTTACCTGGCTAAGTGTGTATCTTTTTCCTGAGCAAAACGTTCACATATTCCTTTGTCTTTTATAAACTCCCTGATGTGAGGGGACAAGTCTGCAGGTTTGTCATCATTTTCTGCATTAACTATGCATTCACTTCTTTGTAACAGAGGCTTTTCACAGCACTTCTTAATTTTACTTGATAGGATGTCTTGGTTGGTGCAGACATAGTGTAGAATCTCTTCCTGTAAAGCAAAAAAGGGAAGAAAGGAAGGGCATTTTGCCAGATGTTAGTATTTTTTTTCCTTTTTTTATCAGTGTTTTTATCTCCATTTTACAGATAGTGAGTCCCAAAGAGAGGTGCCTGGCCAAAGCTGTGCAGCAGACATCTGGCAGAACAAGGAATAAGGCTGAAATCCTGTTGATCTACTTGCTGCAGTCCCTTGCTTGCTGTTTGATAGGTGCTAGTAGGTAACCACCTAACTTGAGAAGTTTGCTGTGCAGCTTGTGCAGCTAGACACCACAGACAAGCCGTGAGATAAATGGATTGTGTATGTCAGAAGGCAGAGAAGGGAGGACGGGCAGATATTGCCAAAAGCTGCACAGAAAATAAGTGGCACAGCTAGGAGCTGCAGCCAAAGCTGATGAAGTTAAGTCATTTTAGTCGCAACATGATCTTTCTGCCCCTCTTGATGACTTCACACCAGGAAAAGTCAAATGGGAAAATCAACCAGGTTTTTAGACTGAAGAGTTAAATTCCAGTTTTGGAGAGCAATCAGTACAGCACAGGAGGAAAGAAAAGATCTGAAAACAACAAAAATCCCCCATTCAATTTCTGCAAACATATAAACGTTAAATTAATTTTACCCTATCATGCATACAGTCCAGCATATCTCCACGACAGCAGTCCTTGTGCATGTTAGCAATATCCATCACAAGTTTGTTAACGGTAACAAAATCTGCTTTAGGGAATTTTTGGCTTATTTGAGCAAGTTTCCTACAACAAAGACAAATAGTTATTGTTTATGTTCACAGTGTGAGACTGTGATAGCTATCATCATTTTTCTGTGGAGGGGGTATCCAAACTGTGCAGGAACGGTCCTTCCCTGCTCCCACTGAAGTTAACAAATAAATGTCCCTTGAAGCTGAAAGCTGAGATTATCAGAGTTATCTAAGGATCTTTGGTGAATTTCAGTGTAAGATGGTGGAAAGAAAAGTGGTAGGGGAGCATGAAAATATAGGAGCAAACTCATGTCAAAAACGATTAAGAAAGATTAATTGTATTTTGCTCACAATCACTCTAACTTTCATCACAGAGGGATGTGTTCATTTCAAATGTTGGGTTTAGATTTTGAAAGCTAATGGCAGTTTGTAAGGAAACAGGGCTGTCCTGAGTACATTTGTATTCCTAATCTGTCCTCCCTGTTAGATGCTACTAGTGACCTGCAAACAAGAAGGACATGGCTGGTATTTGGGGTCACTGTGCTGTGTGCAGCTGTGGAGACACCCACAGCTAACATGCAACACCCACGCTTTATTTCAAAGTAATGATAAACTTGGGGAAGACTCACAGAGCCTTTAAAGTCCTTTCTCCAAACTTCTTCAAGATTCCACATGTGTGTTCCTGCCTCAGGCCATCTTCTTTTACTGGCTTCACCACCTTTGGTGCCTGGTAGAAAGAAGATGCAGACAACGAAAGTGGAAGAAAAGACAACACTTTATGCTGAAACTACTGCAGTGATGTTTTTTTAAACAGGGATTTTTTTAATACTGAAAGAAAAATGCTGTCCAAGCTGCAATAGGAACTAACTGTTGCACTTGCTCTTTAGTCACCAGCATTTATTAAGTGTTCTGTGAAAAGAAACCAGAACCCTTGTAGACAATAGTTTGGTGTTTTTAGCACAGGGGAAGAAATCGTCAGCTGGGAGCTATGTAACTGGCTTTGCATTACTATGAGCTAATGTTAAACTGTGCCATCACTTGCAGCCCAGCCAAGCTGCCTGAAAGGTGTATTCAGCCATGCAGCAAGGGCAGGTTCCTCATCCTTATTTTCCACCATTACAGGTAGTTTGCTCTGAACTTCTGACACTGGTTATGTGTGGGTCGTGTCTCTGCAGTGCAAACACTCAGCCGAGCAGGAGATTTGTCACGGGGCTACCAACAGGAAAAACCCTCAGACTTCTGCACTATGCATAGCACCGTGTCCTCTCTCGGCATCCTTACAACAAACCCAGTGCAGGTAGCAGAGTCAGGGTGGGCAATGATGGAGTCACAGGGTGTGGGGGCTGCCTTCAGCTCCATCTAAAGCTACATCTGCCTGACACCCCACGGTCGGGCATTTGCATTTAGGAGTTCAAGTTTATATTCAAGAATTACATGGAATTATATTGAATTATATTCAAGAGAGCATTTAAGTCTGATTTCAGCCTGTCCTTAACAAGGCGTATTCTAACATCAGGTTCAGCTGCTGCAGAAGAAATGGCTGATATCTCTGCTTCAGTATTTGTTCAGCTATAGCAAAGTCCCTGATTGCACATTAATAAACCAAAACCCTATGATGGAATACCTGTCTCCGAAAGCATTCCTCCAGGTTATGAGTGGGGTCTGCAGCACTTCCACAGCAGTTCTTCATCATCTCATCATACCGGATAGCGACAGAAAGGATTGTTGGGGCATAGAGGAAAGGGTGCCTTCTGGAAACCTCATAGATAAAACTAAAACCGAGAGAAAAATGTCTTTAGTTTTGGAGTAAGCCCCTACATGCAGGGGACATCAGTGTTAGTGCAGCATCTGCCATATATTAAAATGACAGCTACTAAAAGTGATTGCTTTCCTGTCATTGTGACAAGCTGTATAGAGTGGTGTTTATCTTGGAAAATTCTGATGGGACTGAGGTTTTCCTGGAAATTAAAGTCTCAAATCCTGCCAGTTCTGGCTTAGAGGCAGCAAAACTTCTGCTTGGCTTTTAAGGACTAAAGGGAGGCCCTTGGTTTCAGAGGAGTCCTTTACATAGACCACAATAAAATAGGCCAGATCATTTGTCATTTGGACCTATATTCAAAGCAGGAGGTGGCAGAACAGCCTTCACATAATGACAATTACAGCTCGATGAATTATGCAAATAATTCATATTAGGAAGAGAAATGACTATGAGATGACAGAGAGTCTTAGACTGAACTTTTTGGTTGATACTGCATTTGCTGTCTCCAGACTCATAACTGTCATATCTAGGCAACGAATCTATGATTTATTTACTTACTATCCTGTTAATGGGTGTTGATGCTGTGAATGATTTTTGCAGGCAGCTTCAGCATTTGGCCTTTCAAAAGGAGAAATGAACCCTCTTGATGCATTTTTAAGGGAGAGGAAGCAGTCGTTTCTTTCAGGATCCTTTTTAGCACAGCAGTCAGTAAACCTGGGAAGATTTTCCTCCTGGCATATTGTATCAAGGAAAATCCTGTCCTGTGAAAAATTAGAAAAAAAATAATTTGTGTGTGAATTCTATCTTACTCCTCTGAGCTCTCTGAGGAGGCTACTTTAAGCCAACAAGCCTCGACTTGCATAAACTCACAGTTTCTCTCTTTATTACCTCCTGCTTTGACTGCAGTAAAAATCAGACTGACTTCTAAAACCTGTAAGTGATGATTTCTCAAATTGGTATCTACTGTTATGCCAAGACAGACTTCGAAGTGGAATGGTTTTCAAGAACTCTAAATTTATAATGTTATTCAGACCCTTTTTCTTGATAACAATCGAGATGATTGCTCAATTTGTATGCTGCAGTTTGCAGCATAACAGGATCTGTGTTTTATAATTACAGTCAGGTTTGTACAATGCAAAGTGTCTTGTTTCTTGTTCATCAAGTAGCGGTGCTCAGGTCCAGCTGTCGGTTACACCTCAGCTGGGAACAGTTTTACTTGAAGGCTGGGTTCAATGTGTCTAACACAGATTGACATGCCGTAACACAGACTGACATTCATATTTCATGATTCAATCTGCCAGCTCCAAAAGTGTGTTGGAGCAGACACCATCAAAAACCAGGGATGTGAGTTAATGGAGTGGAGCAAATGCCTATAAACATTGCATTCGCTAGTAATACCTAATTTGGCTTCTCCTGGATTTTGTTACGCCACCCATAAAAGCACAACTTTCTGAACATCTTTTAGAAAGATGCTGTGATATTTGGGACAGGTGGGGGAGGAGGAGGAGAGGGGCTTTATTTTCTTCTACTTACCTTGAGATGCTTTATAGATGGGAGCCTGGAGAACAAAATAGTCAATAAGGCCAAACATACCTATACAAGGAAGTCACGTCTCTTAATAAATGTATTCACACCTCTTTGGAAAAATACATACCAGGGTGCTAAAATGACAAGTCACTTGTGAAAACGTTTGCCACATTAGAAGCATAAATGTGCTTACCAAAGGCTTCAGGCAGTCCGGGTTGTCTCTGGCTGCAGCAGCACACCTTTTGGCAAGGTCTGTGACATCTTCAGCCATTTTAACTGCTTTGCCAAATGTGCCTCCTTGCACATACTGAGCAAACATGATCATGGCACTAGAGAAGAACACACAGCATTAAACCTGTAGCTGGCTACTTAAAAACTAATTATATAACTTTTACATGTGAAACAGAAAGAGGATCTGTATCACCCCGGGCTGAGTTGGCACGGGCTGGCAGAATGGGTGACTGTTTGACTCACGGTACATGTTCATTTCCAAATGACACAAGGAGGATCAGTGGCAGCAAATTTGCAAGTAGACGCTTTACCTGGACAACTTACATGGCTTTAAAATTATTCTCCTGCAGCTGAGAAAAATGTTGGCCAATGCTGTTTTTTTCCTCTGAAAAACAAGATAATTTGGATAAAAAATGTTTCCTAAATGCTTCATCAAATACCTTTTGGGCTTTTTAGGTACTGGAGCTTTGGAGTAAGATAATTTGGTGCCTGGGGTACTAGCACTGAGAGGAAGGCATAAGGTTGGACTTCCTATTTGACTTAAGCATGAGGATGTGAAACTATTTGGTTTTGACCTACAATGTAATAGGGCCAATATAATTTCCCTGCCTAGCTCAAGTGTTGCGGGGAGGAATATGCTAAAATCTGGAGGGTGTTCAGCTACTTTGATGATGCACTTCACATGATTAAATAAGCACCTTGCAAAACACCATTTAATCTTGCCTTAGCTTTTTAGAGGTGTGCTTGACCACTCTTTAGCGACAGTTGAAGGATTTTCTGTGCAGAAAACATGGGATAAATTGAGGACTACAGTGGTAGGCAAAGCTCAGAAATTCACAGAGCTGCATTCTTCATGTTGTGAACTGGCCCAGAGGAAAACAAATGTGTCCAATCTATGGGAAACTTCTGTGCAAATATCTTTCCTTTGCCTTTATTAATGGACAAACCTAAATGCAATAATTTGAGTGCCTTGTTCATCAGGGGATATTTTGAGAGGTTAATTTTAAAATAAGGGGCCTATTCCCAAATCATGATGTTACTGTCTCACCCTCATGTTGGTAGGGTGGAGATCAGTGTAAAAGGATCAAACAAATCAAAGAAATAAGCCAGAGTCTCCCTCTGAGTACTGTGGGGGTATCAACTGAGACGATAAAACATGAGATAAATAACACAAACATTGGTTCTATTTTACACTGTTGAGTCATTCAGTGCATTTGGAAGTCCTAAAGAGGAAGAAAAGGTTGACTAATGATAACAATATGTAATGGGAAAGAAGCATGTGAACTGCACACTTTGGAGGTTTTCAGCTGTCTCATTTTAGGCACTTAACCTTAATGAGAAGTGTGGTCATTGTAGGCTCCTCCATTAGTCAGTGAAGAGAGAGTAAAACCCTCCAAAAGATAATACAGAGCAATAGCATAACTTAGCTACTCTGAGTGGCCACCTGGAGGTAGCACCCCTCTTGGGACTTCTCTGTCTCACTTCCTCATGGACTATGGAGGGAAGCTGGAACAACCAGAGGCTTTACTTGCAGGTTTGGGAGTACCTAAAGTCAGTGGCACACCCACATCCCTGTGGATTAAATTACCCTTCAGTACACTTCCTCCCAGTAACCACTGGCCATCCTGCACTCTACAAAGATTCTCAAGCCATAAAGAAGCAACACATCTAAGGTTGATCACAAAAAATTTATGCAGATACAGTTTTATTGTATACCTTTGACTCATAAGAAAATACCCAGTGGCAAAGTGAGCTACCAAATAAGTGTGCATGCCAAGTTACAGCCATCATTGTTATACAAAAGAATAGAGTAAAAATATGAGAAATATTCTTACCTGTGTTCGGATAACTTCTAGGCACGGCTTTGACTACAGTAAGGCTCACCAATAGAACAACATAAATTATTGTTCTGCAATTCATTCTGTCAGATTTTAGCAGGGGCCTGGGGTGAGCTTGGTTCATCTGTGAAAGGCAGAAAGAATTAAGGGGAAAGAGTTACTTTTATACTCTCCCAAACGATTTCTGGTTAATAAAAACCCTTTTACTGTCATATATAACATCAGCCCTTTTGGAATATTCTCACAATAATTAGACATGCCAGTATTTGCTCAGTATGATGAACTGACCAGTTTGTTGCAAAGAAAAGACCTTGGAGATTCTTTTTTTTTCCTGAAATTTAGACAAATAGACATTTCTAAATCACACGTCAAACAAGAAGTTTAAACACTCCCTGGGCTTTTTATCATGCATCTCATCTACTTACAAATTTGTTCAAAGGTGATTGCTGCACAGAAGATGTCTTTGTAACACACTGTTGACTGAAAAATCCCAAGTTCAGCTCTTAACCTGATGTTTTTGCATCCCTCCTTGCTGTAGAAGCTCTCTCTTGCTCCCAGATCCCAAGGTGTCACAGTAAAAAGGCTGAAGTAAGTACCCCCCGCAATATTTTTTCAGCATGAACAGTTGCCATCAAAATGTCTCCAAATCTTGAAACAAAAATCAACTCCAAAACTGTAGAATGAAGGAAAAATTCCAGTTAATATAGTTATTTTACTGACTTTTTAAAAAGTATGCTGTAAGCATCAGCATGATAAAAATGACAACTTTTTGGAGACAAAATAGCTTTAGAGACCCACAGGTATTTGTAACAAAGAGATAGGTGGGCAAGGTTACATGTATTTGGTCTGAAAGAAGAGGCAAAGACAGAGCTTTTTATTTCTTTGGAGAGAAAATGGCAATACTCTTTGTTCCATGCTGCAGGAAGATGATGAGAGTTGCTTGCTATCACATGAGACAGTATCAAAAGGAAAAAGGATTCTGAGTGGGAAAATGGGAGCACAGTCATCAGAGAAGGAGATCTGAAATCAAAGGTGAAGCCACATCTGTTGAGGAAGACACAGATAAGCTCTGCCCCACTGTTAACTAAAAAGCCCCATAGGAAACAGAGAAGTCTACTTGAAAGACAGAGGTCTGGAGGTTATGGACCATATTTCTACATATATGATCCTCATTTAGTCCATAGGAGCAGATCAGAGAAAGCTTTTCTCATCCAGCTGTTTCCAAACAGGTGATTCCCTTACGCTGCTGGGAGTCAGCCTGATCTCATGTCTGCTCGTTGCAGATTCCTGCCTCCAGCCCCTGGACTCAGCAGCATTCCATGTTGTGGCTGCCAGAGCAGAGTCCCCACAGGCACAACCTGGGGACCATCCGGGGTGCTCCTGCTTCCATTTACCCAGAAGTAGCAGGGAGAGATGCAGATGGATCCTCTCATTTGCAGAATAACACCTTAACACAACCTTGTTACTATAAGCTATAAAAATAAAGGAAGTGGGGGTGTATTACTTGAGGTAGAGCTGCAGAAACAGCTGAGGCACTGATGTCAGAGACTTTGTATAGCAGGTTCTTCTTTGGCCCAGAAGAATGTGTTTCAGAGATTATATAGGTGTAATGTGTTGTCCTAAGTATTTCCGGTAGCTGTATTTAAAATTCTGGCTGCTGCATTTAAAATCCTTTAAACTCAGTTTCTCCACTGCCCTTTTGCATGCTCAATAGGATGGTTAATTACTTTTCACTTTTCTTTGAAAATACTTGCCACTATTCTGATGTCAATCTTCCTATTTACAGTGAAACCACTCTTATTTGCAGGAAGGAAACCTATGTGTAGTATTTAACTGGAAAGAAAGTGTGGCAAACTCTAGAGATGAGATCCAATGAAGAGCTTAGGTCCTCATTAAGAGTTCCCGTTGTCCTTCAAACTACCCAAACCATGTTGACCTATTCTATTTCACACCTACTGAGGACCCAGCTGTTTCCAGAACTTCTTAGAAACTGTCTTGCAAGGTCAATAGAGAGCTGAAAGCAGCTGATGGCCCTCAGGGTTGTGAATTTCCATCAGGTGGGGATGGTTGATGAGGTATTCTCCATACACTCTTGAAATGCCTGGGCAGTTACACTTTTAGAATTTTAGGATTTTTTCGCTCTGTGTGTTACACAGCAGATAGGTAACTCAGTTTTTACTAGATATTCATTTTTGATGATATTCACCAATTTCAGGGGAAGTTCTCTGTGGTTTAGACTGGTGTATGCTTCTGATAGACTTCAGTGATTATTCTCAAACTAGGTCAACAAAGAGGAAATGTGTGTGTTTAGAGCTCAGCTATTTTATTTCTGCTCTTACTAATGAGAACAGAATTTGTGAATCTCCTTTTTGCTTGGGTTAGTGTCCTCATGGTTGTATCAATACTTTAATCCCTTTTCTTGAAATTCAACAATGATGTTTTCTGGTAAGGTAAGTAGTACATGTATTGGATTCAATATATCCTTTCTCTATACTTGGAGAGTATCATTCTTGTCAACTCCTGAGTATTCACTCTAAAAAGAGTAGTGGTCATAGGAAGCTCATGCACCTGGAAGAGCTCAGCTTCTTCCCAAGTAGTAAGAAGGTTTGTCTTTAAAAAAATCTCAACTGCTCTGATGCAATATTTGGAGTTATTTTTCCTGTAAGTAACCTCAAGTACTGGCATGGGCTGTATAAGAGGCATATTGGAGCTTCAGAAACTGTTTTATAAAGAAAACATCGTTTGTGTTTTCAGATCAAAATATCATGAAATGAAGTTGGCTGGATTTTATGTGATTATGTCTTTTTGAATCAGTCTTGTTTTGGTACTGGTGTCTCTTGCCTGGAGAAGATACGATACAGCAACAGTTATGAAACATGGGTTGGTGACTTTCCCCTTCCTCCTTCCCAATGTTTTTCTCTGTTGCAGACCCAAATCACCACAGGCTTTATGATTTCCTTAATTCTTTTCTTATCCTGAGGAGCCTATTGCAGGTAGCTAACCTCAGCATAGTCTGATGCTTGGCTGGCCCTGGGTTACCGCGTACATAGCACATCAGCAGTTCTCCAGCTCTGATATCTCTCATCTGGTGTGCAGAGCCATTTGGTGGTCGCAAGGACAAGTTTCCAGCACCTTCCCCCTTGCCCTAGAGGAGCATCTCTATGGGTTGCCTTGACATCTATTTCAGTGTGTCAGGCTGTGCTCTTCTATGACCCTGTGAAACTGATGTACCTGGCTGAGTGGCTGGTTTACATTTACAGAAATGTATAAGGTAATATATAATACAATGTATATAATTTGATCAATTATATTCTGAAGAAATGTACGCTAATTATGAAGAGTGACAGTGCCAGCTTGTGTAAACTGGTTCTGCCGAAGGCAATGTAATTATCCCAACGCACATTAGCTGAGAGTCTAGGCCAAATTTTCTGATGTTGATGCTTTTCTTTTGCTGGTCAGCTGAGGCATGGGCTGGCCAGAGGAGAGCTGGAAATAGCAGTGAGAGGTAGCATTCTTCTAATAACTGCAAATACATTAGCATGTAAAAGACAAATCTTTTTGTAACTTACCATGTTTTTGGTAAAGCAGTCTTTGCAGGTAACTGAGACATTGTTTGCAGTATTGTAAGCATCAGAAGATGAAGCCCTAGGAAGTTTATTGACTAAATAAAATCAAAAAACCTGGAAAAGAAAGAAAGGGAGAGAGGGGGAGAAAAGAAAAAGAAGTTGGAAACTTGATAAGGAGGTAAGTTGCAGGTTATTAACATTTCTGTAACTGTGGATCTATCTCTCTAGAAGGCCTTACAGTATGAGTGTCTCTTTAGTCTAGAGATTATTGAACCTTCATTATTCAAACCATTTATCTGCACAGCCAAGAAAAATGAGGATTCGATCATACACTGGAGAGATGGTCTGATAGAACCAGACCCTTTAATGCTCTCTGTCTGTGTTTCACCCTGGAGATCTCTCTATTTATGCCTTTTGCTCCACTGAGCAGGAGTATGACTGTTGTGCTGTTCATAAAAGCTTTGTTTATATCTAATTTAGTTCTGTCTTTGTGGGACTGACCCTGCCACCTCTGTGTTCAGTAAAGGCTCATAAATCTTATGTCATCATGTGCTATTTTGGCTTTTCAAGGAAAGGGAAGAAAGACATCTAAGATGACCATTAGAGATTGAGAGGTTGCTGGTGCGGTTCTTCACTGCCTTCCTGTAAACAGTTGTGTCAAAAGATGAAAGTAAATAAATACTTACATGCACACACAGAGATGGATTTGTGTGTGTGTATATGTATACATATATTTAAAAAATCCAAGTTCTTTTAACTCTTTTACTCTGTCAAGATTGTAAAGCTGAGGTGGTCACAGATGGCCCTCGAAAAATCTCATCTGTGGGGAGTCTCTTTCTGTATTGTTAAAAATAAAGAATCCAGCAGCTGGTGTGGAGGTCGGTTGATGCCTACAGAAACAGCCTGTGTTGTCTATAAGGCATCTTAGCACTGACTGTAAATATTGTGATTGTCCTGTCTGTACTGACTTGAGCTTACATATACCCTTGTTGCTCAAGAAATACACCTGATAAGTAAGATGCAGCTTGCACTTGTTGAACCGCTGAGCATGTCTGCCCACAGCAGTAGCAGAGTTGCTGTTAAGATGGTGGGTGACAGCTGTTCTGCCCTAACAGCAGAACCTTCTGCCTTTTGGGAAACGAGGAATAATTCCCTACTATGAGGAACAAGAACTTGTAATGACTGGATTTAAAAATAAAAGGATAAAAGTATTGTTTTAAATGCTAAAAATGCAACAAAGAAAGTCTGTTTTCTTGCAGGTTTGCTTTGTTCAGTTTTCATTGAAGACCTTGACCCCTTTCCTCCTCATCTTCCAGTAATTGCTTTCTGGTTGAACACACACAGTTTTCCATGGAAAGCCAAAATCATTTCAGCTTTTCCATGTCATTCAGTTAGTTAACTACAGAATCCCTAAGAAAACTCACTTTCATAAAACATATTTGAGTCTTTCCTGCAAATACTTAGCTCAAAAAGCAACAGTCCTGTGTCCTCATATACGTGTGTGTGAATGACATTCCAAGTACTCTGAACTGGGACTATGCTCAGCTCCTTTTGCTAAAATACACTGAATTTACCATGCGTAGTCACAGTATGGCCCAGATCCAGCATCATTCACCTGAGAGCCTTTGGCTGGAGTGTTACAGCTTGAACCTTACTGAAGCAGAGCAGAGTCTTGTATTTGGCTTTTAGGGTTGTTAAGCGTTGAAACGTGAGAAAAGCAAAACAGTGAGAAATCTGCAAAACACACATTTCCTTGACACAGGGTGCCCAGAGCAAGCACAGGATGGGATGGAGGTCCAGTGATTTGTGTTGGATGTGGCGCCAAGGAGGAATATGAAGCGGGGCGTAGGCTGTGCAGTCCCAGTCTTTCATTTCAAGGACAGATTTATCTCCTGTTCTACTCTTTTTTTTCTTGAAAGATGATTTTTGTAGCAACCTTCCAGCTTTGTGCCTCATCCTCCCTTTTTTCCCACACAACCCAGTGGCACCCCTCACACCAAGTCAACCTTGCTTCTTGTCTTCCTTCTTTTTTCCCACAAAAAACAGCTGTACACCTTGGCACCATGAAATGAATTATGTCATTACTCAAAAAATAATGACTTGACTACAGTCCCACCCACTCACACATACCTACTAAGATAAATAGTACCCCAAGTTTGTTCCTAACTTTGAGGGACGATAATCTCCCCACCCCACCCCCGAAGGGACGCCTTTTGGTAAGATTTCCTCAGCTACGCCAAGTGTATACCCGGGAACTGTGTGTGTGATTGCAATCCTTTTTCTTTTGTGTAGTGCTATATAGCCAACCTGCAGTTTGTGCATTTATTGTAGGCAATCTTAAAGAATCTGTAGATGTTGCATGAAAAAAACCCGTACTATTCGTGAATCTGCTTCTCTTGAATGCAACCAGACTTACAGTGTATGGCTGTTTGGGCTGGGTCAGAGCTATAGTGATGGCAACTAATCCGCACTATTCATGAATCTGACGGCTTCTTTTGAACGCAACTGACCTACAGCATACAGGCTGTTCGGGCGTCTGGGTCAGAGCTAGAGTTACAGCCCCAATTGGCATACCTATTAAGAGATAAGTCCAGCCACCCCTAGCCCCTCTAATCTCTGAGGACCAGCTAGAACGCAAGGGGATTTATCTCTTACCAAATTTATTCTCACCCTAAATGCAACAAGGGTCTACTTTGAAGCTTGTTGAAGAGAGTGGAAGGTTTTCTCTTGTGACAGTATGACAATTGGCACTCATTGCTGAATCTGTGCCTCAGAACTGAAGGCGTGGCATCGGAGATATTATATAAAGCTTTATTACCTGTATATTCAGAAAATCTCTTCTGGTGTATGTAGCCTGGAGGCAATACAAGGGAGGAAATCCAAGTTGTTCACTTCATCACTGCAAATGATTTAATATTATTTGGCTATGCCGGGAAGTCTGATTGTAAGACTTGCTCTTTTCAGTGCCTGCAAATGACTAATTATATCAAAATAATTTATGAACTTTTGTTTGACCTGGAGATTATTTCCTGAGTGTGTATATTTTGCCTACAGTGTATGCCCTAACCTCTTTTCTGATTATATATGTAATCCAGACCTTGTTATTTTTAAAAGGCTTTATGAATTCATGGACTGTCAGTACATAGCGAAGTATGACTTCTTTCATGAAAACCAGGCTATTTTTGACATGGTATTAGAGTATTCTCTTGTTCCCCAGCCATGCCTCTTTGCTCATATATGTTGAAAAGATGTACATGGTGTAATGCAAACCATAATTTGTATAGCTAAAAGGATCCTGTTCCAATTCTTTTAACTTGAGGGAACAAAAAGACTAATGTATGATGTCTGGCTTCTCCCCTTTTTTTAGTAACTCTTAGGAGTTTTGTGTGGCCCCTTGGTTTGATATGAATTGACAGTTTTTCCTCGAGTCCCAGTCTTCGGGAGTCTTCACCCCGTGGGTGTATAAGCATGTCGGCACAGGAGACAGGATAACCTCTTGCAGTGCAGGTGAGAGCACGCCCAGGCCGTGCATGCCTACGTGCTGCCACAAGTTGGCAACAAAATCCTCCGTCCTTTGGTTCCTCTGAGTCACTTGGCTGGGAATGAAACAACTTTCCTCACTGCTTTTCTGGCAGTGCTTCTCTCTATCCCGTTTATCTCTGGGCTTGCGAGGACACATTTGCTGCGTGCTTTGTGTCAGAGTGGCATGTGGCTGGAAGGTACACAGGGTGCTTTGCGTGGTCCCATGTTGGAAATAAATTGATGGGTGTCTGAGGACTCCTTGTCTGGGTGGGTGTTTGTAATGTAGGTCTCTTAGCATGCCAACATAGGAGAAAGCTTTACTTCTCTTTACAGTCCAGTTCTGTTAAACAGATCTCCTTTTTGAGAGGCAAAATCTTGCATACAACAGTGTCAAAGGCAGATCACTCTTAAGAGGGGCTTCAAGGAAGTCTTGTCTTAGCAACCCAGCCATCCTCCTTTGTCCTGGTGCACCAGATGTAAAACCTGGCCCATTACAGGAGCTGGTGAAGATTAGTGGGCTGCCAGTCATGCTGTTGGTCCTTCAGTGTTACTGCATCTAAGGTCAAGCACTAGAAATCTTACTTTGTCTTCAGATGCTTTGATTCTGGTAAATTTTTCTGGAGTATAACAGAGAAAAAAGAAGGAACACAGTCTTTTAACAAACTGGCAGATTAAATCTTCACATACAGGATATTCATTTGCTACAGATTCTATAGCTCTCTTTGCAAGATAAATTAACATAAAAGTCAGAACCTTTCTTGCACTGTGACTTCTCTTTCCCTTCATGCCCTTTCTCTTCCCCTTTATTTTTGCTGTGACACTGACAGGATGCTGAAAGAGGGATGGCTGCTCTCCAGGATGTCTGCAGACTGTGTAAGACCTTGTGGGTAGCAGGGTGACAGAGCCAGCTAGTTCTCTTGAAGAGGTTCAGTCAGTGACTGAAATGCCATGAAAAGTCACCTTATTACCCTAACAGATGTGATTGTTGTTTATACATGGTGAAGGATTCCTGGGTGACCTGTTCTTGACGTAACTACTCCTGAGCTTCTAAGAGAAGATCTGTATTCTAGGCTCTTCTCCCGGCTTCAGTTGCATGAAGCTGTGCCTTTCTCCCAGGTTAAGCAACAAGAGCATAAGAGGAAAAAGCAACCATCCCACCACTGTTGCCTGCAGAAGTGGAGCTCCATGGCACTGGTCCCACTTCCTCCAGACAGCAGGCAATCAGCCTTTTACTTCATTCTTTCCAAGTACAGGATGTCAAAACTTCCATCTGAAGTGCAATTTGGTCACCTTCATGATATGAGGACTGAGTTGTACCCTGTGAGTTTTACTATTCAGATTTCCACCCTGCCCTACTCATCCACCTCCACTTAATTCCAGGACCATGTCAAAAGCAAAATACTCTTCTGTGGAGTAGAAAAGAAACATTCTGGTAACTCCAGGATTTATTGCTCGCCTCAAAGGTGATCTCTTTTATAGCAAACATTTTTGATAGTAAAATAAGGAGCAAAACCAGATACCTATTTTGAACTTGGAGGACTGACACCTCTGTTGAGGAGTTCCAGTTCCAGTCTAGTTCAGGGGGTGGTGTTGGTGCCAGGATGGCTTCATCAAGAGAACTGAGTGTCTGCTTTTGCTCTGTAAGATGTTTGTTTCACACCATAATGAAAGGGTTTCATTGGGTATAACCTTGTTCTGCCTTAGGTGAGGATTATTCCAGGAGAGGTTCTTCCCCTTTCTGTATTCAGTGCAATGAATGTCCTTCTGGAAAGTCTGGACTGAAGTAGTTATTGCCCCCGAAGAGGGAGGAAAGAAGTAATCCTTGATTCTGGGTGGTTTCTGGGTATTGGCAGTGGGACCTGCAGCCCGGTATGTAGTGTGAAAGCTTTAAAGGAGTCATGTTTTGTAGAGGCTGCTGCATACATTTTTGTTAACAACACAATATGCCCTTTATTGGGAAGCAAAGTCTATATGCCAGCTAATTATGAGAGCATAAGATGAATATCTGGAATGGAAGTAGTAAGGAATTCCTCAAGTTAAAATCCTCTGCCCCCCACCCAGGCTCCCCTTAACTTCCTAAGCAAAACACTCCTACTTTTATCTGTGTTCCAAATCCCACCGTGGGTTGATTGCAACTGAACTGGACACAACAAAGTACAAAGGGTGACATTTACAACTTGTCCTTGTCTTTATCTGGCACCTGTAGGTGTGATGGTCTAGCCAAGTGAAACACCATTGCTGAATGTCCAAACAAGTTATCTTAATACAACACGACCACTGTTATCTTAACACAAGGCAAACTTAGGTTGCAGTGACCTGCTTATGCAGCACTTTAGAGTAAGGCAGGGAACTTACTATATCTTCCCTCAGGTATCAAAACAATATACGTGTGCTTTTGAGAAGGCCCCAATTAAATCGTTGCAGCTGCCTTGTGAAAGCCACTGCTCCCAAGACGTTGAGCATTGTACAGCTCACTCTGGATCTAGTGGAGTTTTAATTTTGGGGAGTATAAATGCTCCCTTAAGTTCTGGAGTCAAGTGCCTGGTATTGCCTTGTCCAGGCTTTCTCTTCTGACAGTCATCCTTTCACTGGTTCAGTTTTTCTACACTGTATACTCCTAAGATGACTCCATTTGCAGCTTACCCCTCAGGCGTGAGACTTAACGGTGGCCCCACAGAGCAGAGAGAGCTGTCAAGTCCAAATCCCCTTTTGAAGCCACGCCGCCTGATATTTTGTATCACTTTTGGAAAGGGATGGGGATTTCCCTTGGGTCAAGTGCACGTAGTGGCTCTTTTTGCCTTGCACTTGCAACAAGAAAGTTCTTCTTCCACTCCACCAGGTTTCTGTAAGGTTCTGTTTGGGACGCTTTCTCCAGTCAAAGACCCTGTCTCTCAGATCCTTTTTTCCCTAAACAGGCCACACTGTAATGGGTTGTTGGCTCCTATCCTATCCTCATTTTTTTCCTGACAACTTTTAGGTTGTTCATGTAATAAGTAAGGTTATGTTTGAATAAACAATTTTCAAGAATAGTTGTGAAGCCCTGTTAAATAGTCATTTCAGACTAAAGCCTCTACTTAATTATTTTGAAAAATATGTTGACTTTTCCAGTTTTCACATTTTCTTGTTTTCCACGGACTAGCACTCCCTGTGTGTGCACATCTTGGGTTTAAGATGGAAGCACAGATGGTAGGGTTGAGTTCCCTGAACACAGGAGCTGAGTGTGACATGTCATTGGGTAGTTGCGGTATTGTGTGTGGGTTGGCTAGGATGGCACATTGCTCAGAAAAGACCTGTGACCTTCTGGAATAATAGATAGAGACCAGACAGGTTACCTGGGGTATCTCAAATGGCATTAGACGCTTACTTTTAGACAATTGAATCATATCTGTAGCTTCTGCATGTCTGTATGATCAGGAAAGCTTAGGATGCCTTAGGCTTCTAGAGACTTAAGGGTTTGCTTCTCCGTCTGTAGAGGGAAAGGTACATAAAATTGCTCCCCTCATACAAGGGACTGTCCGAGTATGTCTACCTAGCAGAAATACATGGTAGGGAAAAAAAAAGAATAGTGACAGGAGTCTAAAATAGCCTACCTCCTAAAAATGAGTCAATGGAAGTAGCCACAATTGCTACAATTGATTATCAAACCTATATAGGTGTTCTATAAGGAAAGGAAATGGAAAAGTAAGGAGGCAATGGCTTTCCTTTCTGCTATGTCTGCTCTCACATTAAACCACTGCTGCATTGCATGAGTTGTTTTTTTTTTGCTTTATAGAATTAAACAGTAAACTGGAATAATGAAGATTTGTGAAGTATTCCTTTACTGCCCATTTAAAGAAGACAACAGAATTGAAAAGGATACGTAAAGGTCATGGATTCTCAGACATTGAGTAATTTAAGTGACTTTGTTACCACCAGGAAGAAAGAAGAAAAGTAGAGGCTGAGCAGAAGGCTTTTCCATCATTAGCATTGTTAACCTAAATTGAGAGAAACCGAAAAGACAGTATACAAGTCTAATGCTTACGTAAACCACTGAGAAGTCACTTGCTAAAGTTGGTGAGTCACAAGTCCAAGGTGCAGTTCAGGCTTAAGCGCGTTAGTGCTAGTCACCCAGGTTCTCTCTGCCTCTGACCTAAAGAAAGCAAGATGAGCCCTGCTTCAGAGCTTAACTTCCAAAAGTAACTAGGTTCATGAATTGGGACTGTAACACCAAAAAATAAAAAAAAGCTATAAAAACCGTCCTTAATGTATGCTGTGTTCTGAAAAGGCATGTTTTATGTTCCTGATCCACCTTGTGGATGCCTTGTCAGAACCTGCATCTCAACAGAGTGTTGATCCATTATGTGAGTCAAAGCTGTTGAAAACCTTTAGTTCCAGTGATATTAGAGGAGCACTCTCATCAAGGAAGATGACTTGTTCATAGTCTCAAACTTAGAGTTCTTTAAGGGCCAAGAGAGTTCCTGTCTTTTATGCTACGTTTTGAAATCTTCTACAGTTTTGTTTTGCAGTCATCTTTTTCTAGGACTGAGGCCTTGTGTCTCATGACATTAGGTTTCACATGTGATAATATAGCAGAGAAATCTTTCATATAATTATATATCTAGTTGGTCTGAATATTTACATGTGGTAGAGGGACGTTGCTGCTGTAAGGTGCAGTGCTTTAGCTACCATTTCCTAACATGGTTCTACTTAGGGCTATGGGGTTTGCAGACTAGACTACAAACATAGCAGAAAGAGAAGGTCAAAGGGACCTTGAGCACAACCTTTCATACAGTTTATATCTATTAGTCTGGTGTCAAGAAACACAGAATATACCATTCTAGAGAGAATAATTTTCTTAATTGTTTATAGGGAATACTTCCTCTGGAGCTAATGAGTTCACACTGAAGGGGATGATGATAATATGGAAAATGTAACCAAAATGTATGGTAAGTCTGAAATGCTGTCAAGTTCTTAATTTCCTTTCAGAGCAGAATTTAGGCTTAGGAACCGCTATTTATACCTTCTGAAACTGTGGTTTGAGACCTCTCAACTGCTGCACATAGCTTTGTTTTGGCTTTTTATTTTTTAAATGTTGACTTCTGCTGAGTTGTTCTGATGTAGCATGCAGAGATAGTAAGGTTAAAGGAATGAATGCCGTTGAAACTGGAAAAAAAATGGATTACGTAACTTGAGACCACAATCACCTCAGCTCTTCATCTGTTTTAATTATTTGGCTTGGACCCCTCCTTTTACACATACTTTTCCTATAATTTTCCTCTTTCCTGTGTGAGATGCCTGAAGTGGATCAGTCATGAGGAAATTACCTTACATGTGTCACAAGTGACATATGTTTTGAAGTGCAATGTAAAGATTAAGTAGTCTGTACATAGAAGTGTAGTTTATCTGTGGGCAAATGCATGGCAAAACTAGCTGTACAAATGGCCACTCTAGCTGGCTGAATTACTTGATCTAAATGCATTCACTGATATTTGCTATGTCAGTTTTTGTCGTCAAGCAGTTTGTAAAGATATGAAATACCTTTCTCCCCAAGTATGTCACAGCATCTGTTTGCTCGCAGCATTTGTCTGTCATTGCAGTAAAATTGGCAATCATTTTCTTTACTTGTCAATCTGTCATCTGGGGGTTGCATTTAATGAGAAGAAGCAGCAATCTGGAAAGGAAGTCAAAGGCAGAGTTAGAGCTAGTCACTGAAACTTGACACACAGATTTGCAACATCATTTGAAGTTTGTAACTGTACTCTATGTCCAGAAGGACATACACTATGGCTGCCACCTGTGGCTCTATTTCTATTTCACTTTATGTCTACTTCTCCCATAACTGTCTTCTCTGTTTCTCTTCCTTCACAGTAGGAGGAGCAGTGGAATAGTATTCTAGTATTCTTGAATACACATTGATATTTTTAGGTAAGCCTGTCAATAGGACCTACCTCTGCTAGGGTATAGACTTCAGTCTAGTCAACCGAGATACTTACGCTGATAAGAAACAATATGTGTTATTGGCTAAACAGATGTTCTCAGCTGAATACTACTTCCTAAAGGCAGTGGTGTTTGGAGACACTGGGAACTATAAGGCCTACTAGTCTCCAGAAATGTGATCCAAGATGCCAAAAATTTGGAAAAAAAAAAAGAGACCCTTGAGTTCTGATCAGACACAATTTTTGTTTGGAAAAAGTGGAGACTGGTAGATGTATTAATTTCTCTCAGAAAATAAAATTATTTTCAGTTTGTAGACAGGTGTTCTGAGTCATCCTGATAGATTTTCTGACAATATGCTCCATCATTGACAAGAACTGCAACTGAAGTATAATTCTGTCGTGTGTGACATACTTGTTCTCATCTGTGGGTGACTTGCAATTTAATTATTTGGTTTTCTATTGAAGTGACCAAAGGTTTTGATATGATTCTTACATACAGTAGTTGCAAAACGTAAAATAAGTGTTGCAGTATTATAAGGAATTATCAGATGCTATCTATATGAGAGATGGATCTGGATTCCAAAGCTGATTAAAACTAGCTGCTGTAGTTGATACTTCTGTAACATTCATTTCTAATTAGGAGTATGTGCTATTCCCTTCATTTACAGTTGCAGACACAGCTTCAGCATCAGTTTTATTCTACATTAAAATCAGAAGGACTTAACTCAGAAAGCAGCATAGGAGCCATGGGCACACTTCTGGAAAGTCTCTTGCTTAAGAATGGTATAAGAGTTGCAGATTATTCCTTATCTCTGTTCTTCACCGTATTTTCAAATCTGGGGACAGCCTGTCCATGTTGCTTTCTTAAGTGGTGTTTGGACACTTAGTCTGTTGTGAAACCTGTCTCTCCAAACTTCTTCAGAATCTTGCAATTCTACTTGTGAATCCTGCCTAATTCTTTGATTCCTTTTCATATCTGAACAAGCTACAATAATGAGCATGTTTCACAAAGGAAGAGAGACAACCCCTTGAAAACTTATTTTCTTATGTAAGTCTGACATTATTGGGATCTAGAGGGGTTCAATTATTTTTATCATCGCAGTAGGGGGAAAAATGCACTTAAGGTTGAAAAAATTCAACATATGGAAGCACTTAACAAAACAAAAATACAATTTTTTTGAATGGAGAAAACTATAATACCTTTAGATTCAAGCAAGTGCTGGGACTGTGCTGTTTGCAGCAGTTTTCAACTGCACACTTGTAGTTGATAACCAGAAAAAGTGTAGGAGCATGAAGAAAAGCAGACCTTCTCGCAACCATATGAATGTAATTGTAATGAAAAGAAAATTTTAAAGCCCTTGTAATGCTACACAAAGCTTCTAAGCAGCAAGATTTTACTAAGAAAATAAGATCCATTTTTGTGTCTGCTAATGGCCTCAATTAGTCATGAAAGTCACCATATGCCTCCTTGTGTCTTCAGACCCAAACGGTTATCAACATTCCATATTAAAAAATACATATTTATACACTTAAATATAAAAATATAATGATAGCCAAAGATTTCAAGAGTTTTACAATGGAGAAATCTTCACTCCCATACTTACCATTTTTCTCCCCTTCGTGTTTTCTTAAATTAAAGGCTTTTTGAGAGTTGTTATTTTTCCTGGGAAAGCAGCGAAGAAAGGAAGGTAGAGAATTAAATGTAGGAAAATACAGGTGTGTTTACTAGAATATTGCAAACTGAAAATATAGCATTTTCTGAAGAAAGGTGTTTTTCTTTTAGTATTTTTTGATTGAAATATCATCTGATTTGGCAGTAGTGGGTGAAAGACCTCAGTATTTGAAAGGTGTGTGCAGCTTTTTCTAAGCACATACCCATATTTCTTCAAATTGCCCTATTCTACCTGACTAAAAAGTATTTATCCAGTACAAAATGAGCAGTTTCCTTACTATTCCAGGAATGACACTTTGTTATTCTAATATTCCTCGAACACCATACTGGGCTCTAGCCTCTGGTGTGATTGAAGGAAATATTCACTGGGAGATCTGAAAGTTAGGAAATGCTGATCTATTTCAGGGTCAGCTTTAGCACAAGCAGTCAGCTGCTGCACCCCGTGCTTTGTGAAGTTTTCCTGATAGATTTTATCCAGTGGTGGGCTAGAAGAAAGAATTGAGAGGGAAGAACATGAGAATGATGGACTGCATAGAGGTCTTATGTATGATTCTATCAATTCAGATTCCTGTAAAATACATGTGTGTATATAAATCCATAAGTTGTTTAACTCTGGGGACAGATTTTTCTGTGATGGTTACTTGTCAGTCTGGGTTGGCTGGGAATATAATATAAATATTAATTTCCTACTGGTGGTTTAAAATGCTCTGGTGCCACCTCATTGTCACCACACCAGCGTGCAACATGGGCAACTCTGTTCACTTGGTGAGCTATGTGTTTTGTCACAGCGCTTCTGGAGATACTGATAAAATGAGACCATGGCCCTGAAAGAGAAGTACTTTGTGAAACAGAGGCATGTTTCAGACTTCCAGGCACTCTGACTTCTGCACTTTAAGACTTCAGCAACTCTCTGTAAGGACTGGGCTGAGACCACAGCTGGCTACAAGAAGCTAAATAAAGTCATTGGGACTAAAATTTCCAATGGAATTCAATGCTTTTGCACATAATTGTGTGCATACTCCAAAGGACATGTCCAGCAGTGTGAATTGTTCATTCAAATGGTAAGGTGTGGTCCCAGAAATCTGTGTCTTTCCAGGTTCATTCTCTTCTCCAATGGGTTATTTTTGTTTGTTTTCCTATCCAAAACTTTATGTCGAATATAAATACCTCAGATGAGGACTCCTTTTTGTGTGTTTTCTACTGCTTGAATCCAAGAAGCTTCTAGGTGCTTCATGCTCTTAATTGTTAATGATAACAGATAGTATTCCTCCACCTCAGCATGGTTAGTGATATAATTTTAAGGTTCTTTTTGCATTCCCTTCATTACTAAGATCTATTGGTTAGGATTAATATTCTCAGAAAAGACAATGTGTCCTGTCTCAAGCTGTGCTCTCTGTCATGGAGGGGTGATCTGCCAAGGCCCTGCCATGCACATATTAGAGGGTTGTGCTGTGAGGATGTGCAAGGTGGCACCGCTTCCAGTTTCAACGGAACTTTAGGTATTTCTGTCTGAGCTGAGCATTTTCTGTGCTGTGGAAAAGCAGAAGCATCAGTCAAAGGGAAAAAATATTACTGAAATGAGAAATGTTAAATTGATGGTTCACTTAGACTGCTTTAAAACTTCTTTCCTGTAACTTTCTGAACCACCAGACAAAGTCACATTTAGATTCTAGGGAACAAAGGAAGGAAAAATGAGGCTTTGTGCTGCAGTTGCTGTGGGAATGCATGAATTTGCTCCTTTTGGGAATAAAGTAAGGCACTGGGTTACAGTTTACAAAAATGCCAGTTTTTCACCAACTTTTGAAGGGATAGTACCACTACCTTCAGCTGGTATAGACCAAACAGGCCTATTATAGGTATATTATAAATATACGCAGGTATATTATAGAATGTCACCCTTGTACTGTCTAGTCCTAAAGCATTCATGTTTGTTAACTCTATGTCCTTAAAGGCTTTTCCAGGTCCCCTGAGCTCTCTAGTGACAGAGTATCTGCGTGCTTGTCTGGAAAAGCTCAAGCCCACCCTCAAAATGTTTATAATACAGTTACAGGAAATGACTGGTGCAGCTCAGCAAGGACTATATACAAATATGATTGGTTTTGTTTCTTTCTACCCCCTACACACACAAGTGCTACTCTAGCCAATAGTGTCAAATAAACTCAGGTATCCACACTTTATGTGGAAAACACTGATAGGTTTTTCATTTTAGAGATCCTGAAAATAAAGAACTATTAGATTGGATTCTGGTTAGATTCGATACAAATCGTGACCATAAGACTTCTGTAAGAGATAGGATCAATTGGCAGTTTTCAATTGTCCCACATTCATTTCATGCATTTAAAAAAGGCAGGACTTCGCATACAGCAATGTGTATCAATATGTAAATTTGAAGCCCTTTAGCATTCATTGAAAAATTTTCAACATGTAGAAAGCAATTACTTGTAAGATAATGAGGATTCCCACATGCTGAAAAATACAATTTTAAATGATGTTATCTGGGGTTTTTGTTGATTTCTGTAAACTTTTTTTACTTAAAACCATATTTTTGTCTAGAAGTAGAGAATGTTCATTGAAAATTAAGTTTCTTACCTTTCACTGAGTTTTTTTGTTGTTATCTTTTTTTAATGGGAAAGTAGAATCTTCAAAGAAGTATGGATTCATCCTGCTTGGGGAAAAAATAACAACAAAAACCCCCAAAACAACCTAAACCAAACCCCCAAAACTATAATCTTTAATTAATCATAGTTAGCATATTTTATGTGTTCCAGTAGGCTGAATATAGGGGTGTTTCATTTCATATTCCCTATGAAATTATGCACAATTAACTCCAACCAATTATTGACATGGTTGCAAAGCTTGTAAGGACATGATAAGAAGGAAGGCAATTCAACTAGAGTGTTCCTACCTGCATCTCAAGCAAAGCTTTTCTGGTTTTTGCATGCAGCAAACCTGGAGAAAATAAAAGAAATAAACAGTATCCACTTGATTATTGTGGTTTATTTGTAGGTGTAGATCATGCTGGGGAGCCTGGAAACAAAGAAGATTGAAGACAATGGAATAATTTGTATGCTGTTATCAACCAGTGTCTGTAAACAATCAACCATACAAATGTAAATTGCTGTAAAAGTCTCCCAGACTGAACCCAAAGTGACATACCATGTGTTTTGATACTGGTACCCCTGGCATATAGTAGCTTTATGTTAGCTGAAATGCAATTTACTAGTGTTAGTATGCAGAAAAGTCACATTTGGTCTTTGGGCAAAGGCAGTAAAAAATCATGAATCAGAAACCACCAAAAATGAAGTAAATTAGACACCATTGACTACTAAACTGTGCATACTCATAATTAACACAAAAGACATATCCTCTGCTGGGCAGCAAGGCAAGCGAAACCCTTATAGTATGAGATAACAGTGAACAGCCCTAGGCAGTCAAATAGGTTGTAAAGATTTATATTAAGAAAATGTACACCCAAATGTACTAGTGGACTTCCCTGCATATCTTAAAAACTTTGCGCGTCTTTGATGTGATGCAGTCAAAAAGGTTTCACAAGGCTTATCTGAGAGCAGAAAAGGGCTGTGTACTTGGGTAACCAAGAAGAATTTTTCAGAAACCCGGCAATATGCCCTGGCCCAAAGCCACTGCCCATTACCAAGCCCTGGACATGCTCTACTGTATTTTTACTAAGGCTGAGTGCTGTGAGATTGGCATTGTAAGCTGGTGCAGAGAGCTGGAACAACATTTTTGCTACCCAATCATTTTTGTATTTGCTTTGTCATGAATTAGGTATAAATGGTTTCAAAGGTTCAGGTGAAAGCTGACGCATGTATTAAAGGAATTCCCATACATTAAAGCCATAGCTAGCAGCCTTCTGACAAGAGACACTCCAGAGTCATGTCACTAACCCTAGTTCCCAAAGATCAGCAATGAATGCAGAGCAACAGAGGCCTAAAGGTCATGACATTTCATCAACCTCAGAGGGACCATGAGAAATCATAAAGTAAGACAAAATGCCATGACCAAGAGATGACAAAACCTTTTAGGGATGCCCCTAAGAAGACCACTACCAATACCTGCTGTTTTAAAAGATATAGGAAACTGTGCTTACAGGCAGGACAGCTGTCGCTTTATGATTCAGAGTGTGGTAGAGGTATGGAGAAGAGAGGGTGGTTGAATAATTCAGGGATGAAGAAAGCTAGGAGTTTAGGGCAGGTGGGAGGGGAGTCTGATGGATGCAGATGAGGTGTAGTCAGCTGAAGGAATTAAAGACTGAACGAGAAGGCAGAAGGAAATGGATGTAGCCTTACCCTTTCACACTAGGAGCAGTAAAATAAAGACCTTGCTTTCTAATCACCTCAGAGAAAAGTAGCATTTCTAACACCTGGATCTGGCTGTTACTTTGAAAACTTTGGAATCTGCAGGTAGAACTTCTTTGCCCAGCAATGGTAAGTTTTGTATTTGTTAAAAATTAATAACTTTATTTATTTCTCTGTCTTAGCATAAGGAACCTACATATAGTAAATAAGTTAATTTAGAAGAGTTGAGTCTGAGGAGGTTTCTATCAATTTGTATTAGTTGTTGATGTTGTCAGAATTCCGTTTCTTGTAAAAGATGGATGTGTAGTTTCCATCATGCTTTCTTCAAAGATCGGAAAACTTTATTTACAGGAATAGTTTTTGTGAATATTAGAAGTTCAGTGGTCATGGCTGCACTAACATTTATAGAGGATATATAAGAAAGAGATGTGGGCATACAAAAAAATGAAAATGGAGAAAGTAAAAACTAGCCCATGTATTACTGAGGATTAACAGTAGATCACAAACTACAACTACATATTCATCCATTATACTGTGCTGTAGAGGAAAAAGAAGGCCAATGGGGCATACAAACAGAAGCAGACTACAAGGTGTCTAATTCCTCCTAGGACTCAGTACCACAAGGTGTTGCTGGCTTAGATCTTGATCTATTACAACAGTATCATGTTGTTTCCTGGGACACCACCTCGCAGGGAAGGCGTTTCTATTTTTATCTAGACAGCAACACTAACTGTCAGCCTCTCCAGGACAGATCCCATACCAGCAGAACTGCCAAGGGAACTGTCACGGTACAGGAAATGGGTGCTTACAGCAGTGCTCTGGCTGATGGGGCAAACTCAGTCCTTTGCAGGCAAGGAGAGGGGCCTTCAAAAAACTCCTGTCTGCCTTAAAATTGATGTGCTGGTTTTTGTTTTGTTGTTCCCCCTTGAATACTCAGGAATACTTGTGTAGTTTTCAGTGAGTTCTAGGGACTGGAAGTTGCAGTAGAAGGAACATAAAACCTAAAAGGCTCTTGAAATAACCCAGCAAAAGCTACTGCATGAACACAAGTCACAGGTGTCATGCTAATAGTTATCATAACAGTTGACCTTTCTGAAATTTGAAGCCACCATTCCGGTTTGGTAGCAGAAATTTGAGTATCTTCCAGGTAATTAGGGGGAGGTTTCCCTACCTCTTTAGGCGATGCTTAAGTGGTTAAAGAATACTTTTGTACAGGTGCAGTCTTAGCTACAGCTGCAGGTGTGCTTATTCCTTTTCCTTCTGAACTCAGATTCTACAAGGAAAAAAATGAAAGTCACCTCATTACAAAGAAACCCAGATGGACAAAACCGTATCAGTTGTGGAAAACCACAGCCCAGGAATATAAGGAAGATTGCTCAGCATGGGAGCAAAAGCTCTTAAGTAATTTTCAAAACTGCATCAACACTGAGGCTTGAGATACTTCAAGTGCTGCAGCTTGGCTGCAGTCTCTATGCAAACTGAAAGACACTGTGACATGCAAGAGTGAAATAGATGGGTTCTTCTGAATTGTAGAAATGGGAGTGGGGTGGAGGGAAATCAATTATTTTCACATATTTTTGGTATATTGATATTTGACTCGATGCTACTTTCTTGACACATTACTCATTTCAGCATTGATAAATGATAAATGAAGCTTGGAAGTAATGTATATATTAATTCTGTATCTCTCTGGAGCCAGCAAAATTACAAACACATTAATTATAAACACATTTTCAATTACTAAATCTTAATGGAATCCTTAACCTGCTTTGTATTTGGAATTATTCATCATGCAGTTGAAAAGCCATACGAGATGTGACAGGAAGATTACCAGAACACGTAAGAATTGTGATGTGGGGATTAGCTGGAAATCTAATGAGAAACGCACACTTCTTGACAGATTTGTGGGGCTAGTGCTGATTTCTGGGCCTCAGAATTGACACCAAACCTCTCCCTTGAACAAGTTTAAGTTGTCCTAATAAACTACAGCTTACACTGTCCTAGAGCAGGTTAGTTTTAGCTGCAGTGAATGATTGTCAGGTTTTTGGATGGCAAATTAGATAATAGGAATGGTCTTTATGATGACTGTGCTCCCTTAAAGTAAGGGGAAAGGTGCTTAACTGCAACTGACTGATGATTCTTGCTCAAATTCACAAAACTTTAAATCTTGAATGAGATGTTTGTGAATGCCTTGGGGTCACATAACTCTTCTAAACCAATACATAATTATGACTTACAGTGATTGAATGTTCAAACCTTTCAATCATAACAAGACTGATGATTCTTCCTTTTAAATTTTCAACCCAATGTCTCTGTTTCATTGGGAGTGTACTTCTATGGTTCTGGAGAAGATTCCCAGTTCATGAACTACAGGCACAAGGAGTTTCAAGGCCAAGAAAACTGCCCTTATGAAATGCCTTATTATGCAAGGGCTCTTCTAACGATGCAAGGATTATGCAAGGGTCCTTGTTAAAATGTAGAAGATTTGGGGGTTTTGTGTTCATGGACTGAAACTAAATATCTACTACAAAATTGCGATGCTTTAGCAGCATAGAAACAAACAGTTTCTCTCTTGGGAGCTTCCTGCAATGAAGGGCATGATTTAGATGGTAGGCTTTTCAAGAGACATCTCTAAAGTCAAAAGCTGTTTTTAAAACTGAAGTTATGAAAAGAAGTGTCTAAAAGCAGATCTGTTTGCAACTCATTGCAAGCAAAGAGATGCTTGATTTGTGGCTGATGTTAAAAAAAAATCTTTTTTTTTCCTTTTTATAAGAGCTCATTGCTAGTCATCTTACTTAGACTGAACAGTTCCTTTGAACGTTCTTTTAATATGTAATTATAGTTGCTCAAGTGAAGTGTAAAATGAACCTGGAGTTGAATCAGAGTATTAAAGTCTAGCTAAATGTCTTGCCACCTTTCATATTCTTTCATATATACTTTCCAAGAACAAGAAAAAGGAAAAAAAACAACGGAATCCCTGCCCTACATATATACTACTTAGAGCAACCATTTTGTGTAGGGAGCGCTGCAGAGCTTTGCCTTATGGTAATCACCAGCAGACAAGGACAGATGCAGATTTATAAAGCTTTTATTTATTATTCATTTTTTTCAAAGTAATAGAATTGGAAAGTTTCTGGAGAAGCATGTGGTTTGACAAAACACTGAAGATTTATGAAATACTCATTCAATACCAAAGGAAAAAAGGTAATGGGTGGGAGAAGTTACACAGAAGTATTTTTCTTCATATTTTTCCTATTGGCAACCTAGATGGGAGAAACAAAAAGGATTATTTTGTGAAATAGTAGCATACTAGCAGTACTTCAACTCTTTGTATGCTATGTAATGGCAGATGGTAAACCACCCATTGGAAAAAGCAAATGCCTGGTGGTTAAAGGGAAGCTAGATGCTTTTTTGAGTTGAAGGAGTTAAACGGGTGGAAGGGTGGGCAGAGAGGGGTAGGTAGATAGATGATCCAATATATATGTATTATTGCTGTTACCTACCACCTGTTAAGCGCCAATTCCCAGTGTGGCTCTGCTCTGGACTATTAGGTTTGCACCCTAGAAAAAGGAATACAAACAGTTGTGAGAGAGAAACCAAGGGAGCAAGGTAGTGCTTGAGCAGGAACTTTTATAAACTTGTGTCTGCATTATGGTTCAGAGGATAATTCTAATGGTACTTCCTAACCTTAGAATCTGTGCACTCCTGTATGTTGGGTATATTTCAATTTTGCAAAGGTAGAAAATAAACTTTTACAGTGAATTAGAGACAAAATAATTATTTCCTAAGTCTTCCTAATACATTTACCTATGCAATACTTTGGTTATAAATAAAAAAGGATTCAATCAATATGCACTTTAAGATATTAGTAGTACAGTTCTATGCTTCAAATGATAATGATGTTGCTTGTGGAAATGGTCATTTATACTTCCTGTAAATGCTTTGCACTTGCCTAGCATTATGGCTACAGATAAACTTCTCCTGTGGTCATTTTGAAGAGAAGTAAATGTTGAATGAATTAATGTATTTGTGGTTGATGAGTTTGGAAAAAATGGAACAACTGTTCATAGGACATAATCAGCTGGACTCACCCTGCCAATCTATCTATATTTGCTAGGTGTCTCTGATAATTAATCCAGATGCACTTTTTACTGGTAATCCTTCAGAGTTCTACAAGAATCTGTAGCACAAAAGGAAATTTACATATGCTGGAGATATAGTTTAAATTCTACACATACATATTTTTCAACTATGGCTTGTAGATATTCAACTCTTCTGGACAAGGCCCTGAAGAACCTTACTGAATTTAGAATTTAGCTGTGCTTTGAGCAGATGACTGGACTACATTACCTCCAGACAACCTTTCCACTTGAAATTTTTCAATGACTATAACCTGTGGCTATAATCTGTACAGTCAAGATAGACATTATACTCTCCAGGCAAATTTATTTTAAGGGCACGCAGACAAGTAATCATAGCAGTCTGCAGAACAACTTTCGTAGTGCATGGTTTCCTAGTGAGTTTCCAGTTTCCTGTATATGTCTGGGTTTTTTTTAAAGGAGATAGGAAATACCTCTTCCCCAAAGCATGTCTCGATATCTGATTGCTTGCAGCACTTGTCTACCATGGCAGTGAAACCATCAGCAATTGTCTTTATTTGTTCTTCTGTCATCTGGGGCTTGCGTTTAATGAGGTTGACAAGCAATCTGAAAACAAAGCCACAATACACAGTTAATGCTACCTGTTGTAGTTTGAGTCCTCAATTTAAAATGCGCCATTCTATGCAGGTACAGCTCATTTATGAGGGTGGTTTTTGTCTTGCCTAGAGGAGTCTGTGCCTATTTGTACTCCAAACTTCCAGTCTACCACAACCATCTGTTTGCTTTTTGTTATCCTGGTTACAGGTGGGAAAAACTTATTGAAATGATCTGTATGCTGTCTTAATTAAGTACATCTTAAGACTTGCACTGGCAGTGGACCTGCATAAAACTGGTCAGCTAAACCACTGATTTTATTTGAAGAAAATACCTTATTTTGCGTCTTCCAAACTACATGATGTTATGCACTGATAAGCTCAGTGCAAACACATAGTTCCATCTAGTTTTCTTTCAGTCGTTAATCAAGTCCCAGTCAGAAGACAAAACAGAGGGTTTGTAGCTGCCTTCTGCCCACCCCACCCCACCCCCCCTTAGACTGTTACACTTCAAAAGTTTTTCAACAAGGTATTTCTTTTAGCTTACTTCATATGCCCTACGTCCCGTTCAGCAGGAGCAGCAGTGCACAGTTTTTCATCAAAGTTGAACATCTCAGGGTCGAATGCTGGAGGCACATATTTGGTATCTACTTCCATGGCAGTGAAACATGGTCTCCTGTAAGCATAGGAGTCGCTGCAGCAATGTGAAACATTGTCATTTATAGGTGTGGTCTCCTGTCTCCTGCACATTTCCTGAATCACAACACTCAGCTGAAAAGAGAAGGAAAGAAGGACAAACATGGGTTACACCTTCTACAGTAACAGAAGAATGTGATGTTTGTGTCACAATAGCATAGCTGGAAGTGGAAGCTGTTGTATCTAAACACCTTTGTGGAAATGGCATGGTCTTAAAATTTAAAATAAATATGTATTCCTGCAGTTGGGCATTTCTTAATCTGCAAACAGTCTGTCCATTGTGCTACAACCAAAAAGTACTTTTTTAGTGACTTTTCCAAATGCGAGCTGTCACAGACCCAACTGATTTACTTTTGTTTTCTGAGGGAGAGCGAAGTTTAGCTAAAATTTTCACAAGCTACAATCAGACAACTATTTAGGTTCTCACATCCATTAAAAATGAACAGACTTTGAATTCTTGTAGGTAGATGTTCAGCTTGGGGTTTATCATTGTGAGTTTACTATCTCACCAGGATTCAACATTTTTGAGAACCGAAGAAGTCTGCAGGAGAAGTAGAGAGAATAAGCAAATGTACTCACATATCCCTCAGAACAAGGTAGGCGTCTGTCTTCGGGAAGCTGGCAGCACTTTTTACCAACGTTTGTCATTTTCTGTCCAATCTCAAGCAAGGTATCAGTCGATACCTGGGGCATTTTCTTAGTGTAGCGGGTCAGAATTCTGAAAAAATATCAAAATGACTGTTTGCTCACATTTGAAGAATGCTCTACTGAGCTAGACCACTGAAGTGAAAACAGAAGTGAAGACCAAATAAATTTGCCCAAAGAAGCCAGCATCATTGTTTACACTCAGGAATATTTATCAGAAAGTACTTACGCTTTAAGAAAGTCTTGCTCGCCATGGGTAGTGAGAAGTTCACAGTTTGTCTTTACAAGATCCTGAGTTTCTTTGATATGTTTATTCAATTCCTCTTGCTGCAAACAAGTATAAATTTATTAGTAATGTTAGAGCAGGACATCTTGGTAACAGTCATACAAATACACCCTTTGACCTCTTCTAAATCTTAGTAACTATAAGATACCCATTTTGCAAGACCAATCACTTCTGTATAGCCTGAATGGTTTAGGGAGGACTTGATTCTTATGTGAGTCTTAAGTTTGAACAGAAATTCCCTTAAAAATGCAGCAAGATTTTTGAAATTTAATTTAAATTAATTACCTATTGGACTTATTTTCTAGACAATGGGGGTTTTTTTGTTTGCTTGTTTAAATCGGGTTAATATTTTTCAAGTATAGGACTATCAGCCGTGAGTGGAACATCCTCTTTCTATCCTTGGGCCAAAGCTGTCAGTGACTCAACTTGTACTGTGACTTGTGATTCAGTCGAAGATTAGGAGACCTAAGTTTAGGCGTCTCTGTGTGAGCTGGCCATACAACTTCCCATCATAATCCATGAGCAGCCATACTCAGTATAAGCGATGGAGCCCATAGAATAATTCAGCTAACCAGCTATTAATCGTCTTCTTAAGGACAAGCAGAATCACTTCTGAGGCATCAGGCAGTTGAATGAGACTAGTCTGAAATTTCATAAGGTGACCTACAAAGTTACTCTGTGATCTGAGAAAACTTTATCCTTGTCATGGGCCCTGGACTGCTTCATCTCCCATCAGAACACTAACGTCCCCTGAGATTAGTGTCTCAAAATGCTTTCTGTCTGCTCTTCCCTAGGGGCTTCTCAACCCAATTGCTTCATGATAGGTACTGACCAAGCATTCTAGTTATCTGCAAACAAAGCTTTGCACCTACAGCATTTCCGTAGCACTCAGCAGGGTTGTCTGTTTTGCAGCACTTTTCCAGGAGTGTTTCATATCCCTTAGTAACTCTCAGAATCAGCTGCGTGGAGAACTCAGGGTGTCTTCGTGAGTATTCATAAACAAACCTGGAAGACACACAAATTGACAGATTTAGAGGTCCCGAGTAACATGCTGCTTTCTTCATGCACAACACAGTAACTGACGATGACAGTTCTTCAGATAAGATCAGGTAAGGTGGACAATGAGCTTGGAACGCTGTTTGCTTGTTTTAGTAGAATTTTTTGGTTGCTCTGTTGTCTGCCAACAGGGCATATGTAAGAGGAACAAAATAGTTCCCCAGAACAGAATACTTCTTACGCAGATAACATATGTGGGCATGCACAAAGCCCTTGAATAAAAGAAAGGCACTGATAAAGCTTTAAGTAGGACAATGCCAAACAGAAAGTGTTACAAAGCATGAATAAGAAATTAGGGGTTCAGATAGGGTCGAAGCTACATTAGTTACATTGGACTTCCATGTGATCATCTCTTTTCTCCATATGCACTTGCAACACCCAAAGGGACAGTTTTTCCAGTGGTTCAAAGTCTGAAGCCCAGAAAAGACAGAGGATCTTTTGCAGGAAAGTTTGAATACAAGTATGCATACTGTTGGCACTACTTACTCTGACAAGAATTCATCATGGCCTGCCTCAAACCTTTTACACACTTCCTTATCTTGTATGTATTTTTCAACTAGTGAAGGGAGATCTTCAGGTTTGTCATCGAAATCTGCTTCAATAACACACTGGCTTCGTTCCACAACTGGCTTCTCACAGCAGTGTTTGATTTTACTTGAGAAAACTTCTTGTTTAGAGCACATATAGGTCATAATCTCTGCCTGTAAAATTAAAACATGTTATTAGACAAGCTATAATAATTTAAAGAGAGTTTAATTCATGTCCTCCCTCTTTTTCAGACCCTTCCCTTTTCGTTCAGGTCATCTATTTACTTAGTACTTTCCTAAAGAAATGCTGTCTCTGAGCACGATGTTCACAGGCGCGGGGGAGAATGTGATTCCCTTTCAAATCTCAGAAACTTTGGGAAGACAAACTCTGGAAAGCCAAGGAAAGTCACTGAGTAGTCTGTCACAAGGCTGCCTGACTGATCTTGTCAGTCCTGTCAGGTGCCCAGCTCTCATAGAGGACAAAACATGAAAAAACCCAGAGCTCCATAAAGCCAGCCTTGGACACCAGCTGGTTTAAAAAGTGTGTCTAAGTTCCAGCCAGACGGACAATTTTTAAATCATGTCACTATTGCACAGTTTTGCTAATACTCCTATGCAAGCTGTTCTCTAGAGTTCATTGGCACCACAGGAAAGCTGGGTTAATGACAGTACACACAACAGAACAGGAAAGAATTTGTGACCTTTTTGCCTCTGCTTTCTTTTGCTTTGTTTATGATTGATTTGAAGTGAGTAAATACCATCAAACAATCTCCCTGATGTTTTTATTTCAACCAAACACACACGCTATACTGTACGTAACAGCTCCTTGCCCTCATGATCATAAAGGGCTAGATGCGGAACTGGTCCTAAACCTAGTTCCAGTAACAGTCAGATGAGCTGGCCATGAGTTTTTCAGGGGCTGAGGAACCTTCGAGCAGCATTGAGCACAGGTTCCCTGGACTGTGAATGAAGAGCTGCACAAATTATTCTCTTCCTAAATATTTTTCAAGCATGTAAAGATTTTTGAAAAATACTTAGCTTACCATGTCATCCATGCACTCTATCATGTCGCCTTCACAGCACTCTTTGTAGACCGCCTTAGTGTCATGTATAAGTTTAAGAATTTCTGCGAATGGAGCCTTGGGATATTTCTGGCTCAGGCGAGCGAGTTTACTAGGTGGAAAAGAAGAAAAATACATTTGTTTTAAAGTTCCATATTGAACAAAAACCTTGCAAGTCACTAACACTTATGATACCGTAGATCAGCACTGTTTCAAGCAAATATTCATTCATTCTTCTCACCTAATTTCTGGTGGCTAGAGAAAAAGGGCATCGACATCTGCACCAGTAACCCAGTGCTTCTTTAAAATAGGCAGAAAGAAACACATTAGTGATTCTTCTGTTCTATCCGAGCTGTCTATGTAAGAATCACACCCTAGAATTCCCCATTGCTCTTGAGTGACTGTAAAGCATCTCTAGATTACTTAGCACAGGTGTATGTAGTCCTAATTAAACCTTTAAATCAAAGCTGACTATATCTAGTAAAGTAATCATAGCCAATGTTAGTCTATTAGACTAGCTGTGGAATGAAAGCAGTTCTTATGCTTAGGCAGGTGATCCTTATTAATTGCAAAAGTCTTTCTTAATCTTAAAAATGCACCTTTGACAACAACTGTGGTTCCACCAAATTTGACTCTTTGAAGGCTTTAAGGTTCGAACAAGCAACTTACTTTGCTGATTACTGATGTGCCTATCGCTAAAAGCTGTAGGCATTGAATTGGCACACAGCTTTGGCAAAAATGTGGATTAAACACACTGGAATCCCTGGTTCTGAGTGCCACTCCCTCAGTTAACTCCGCATCTCCTAGATTGGTTTTAGAGATGGTGCTCTTCTCTGTCACTCTCACGGCTGATCTTTTTACTAATATTCCCTATCAGCCTGAAATACATAGGTTCCCTTTTCGTCCAGTCTTTATGCAGAAACCTGATCAGAATTAAATTCCACATTTAAATAAATAGGCTAAGAAATCGCCTAGTGTTGAAGGACTGACCCACTGATCTCTATTCTGTTGGACAGTGGTCCTCAGTCAGAAGCATGCTAGGAAGTACCATGAATGCAGTTTTCAAACTCAGCATACTGAAGTGAATTGTATATGCTGATGTTTTCCTCTTGAATAGTTTCAAGTTCAGGTTAACAAGCCTACTTCTTATAAAAAACTGATTGGAACTTACTCTGCTTGGAAAGTTCTCTCACCAAACTTCTTGATGATTCCACAAGAATACTGCTGCTTCATGCTTACTTTCTTGGCTCTTTCTTTTATGGCAAGTGCCTATAGTAACAGGATGAACATTGTCACATTAGATTCATTACATCTAATGGATGGAGAAAAAAGCAAATCTGAAAATCCCACTTCAGAAACACAGCAGGTTCTGGTCCAGTTAGCTCTGATAAAATGCAAAGTCCACCGAGAACTTCTTAGGTAGTTCTAACCAGTTCGCAATCAGCACTTAACTTCTAGTCTATACACTATATCTTATACGGTGCAATTCTTCTATGGACATGCTGCTGTTCACCAAATACTTTAATTTCATTGAAACCCTGTGGCTTCAAAGGAGTGTAAGTTGTCTTTCAGAGCACCACAGTGATTACACAGAAGTCACTGGGACTGAGTTTGCGACAAAGGGAAAGTTTGGCTCATGCCATTCTCAAGGTTAACATGAAATATTTGCTACAGTTCTCTAAAAAGCAAAGCTATGTGGAAGTCATCTGCTGTTGATTCATAGGGCTAACACATGATTAATCCTGACACTTCTCTACAAGTTCTTCATGCAAGGATTTGCATGAACAGGAAGATTCTACCTGCTTCTCACTCTTTCTCCTCCATTTGCTTGGGCAAAAAATAGGGGAAGGGTCAGAGAGACCTCTTGTACACCTACACGTTGGATGTGGGGATGGCATGTTAGGCTGCCAAGTGAGATCTGTCTTGCCCTAGTGCCTCTTCAGTAGCATGCCTTCTCGCTACAGTTTACCACAGATGAAAAATCCCAAGTGCTACACGTTATTTGGATTCAGCACATCTGTGCAATACTCACAGCTGCCTGATAATGTGTTAGCAAAGGGACAAAAAGACAAGCTTAATTACCTACAGTTTGATTCTGTTATTTTTTCAATTAAAAAAAAAAATCAAAATGTGATTTTTTTTTTTTTTTTTTACCATCTCAGTTTCTATGAAGCCATATACAAATGTTTACTGAAAATCACCCCAGGAAAACACAGTTTTGGAAATATAAACTGTAATTTAACATGAGCCTTTTAAAGTCACTTCTCACATTGAAAAGAATTGCTGCTAAGATGAGAGGAGAGCTTTATGTAGCAGACCGGTTGGTTAGTTTTCATCCACAGTGAAAAATTTGATATACCTTTTCATCCAAGCAAGCACCAACGTCACTCTCTTTGCAACAGGTTTGAAGTGCATGTTCATAATCAGCAGCCAGACTGAGGATTGTTGGGGCATACAAGAAGGGGTTTCTTCTTCCAACAGAATAGATGAAACTATAAGGAAAAGGAAAACATAAGTTACATATTCCAATGACAAGAGCAAATGGCCTTAAATCTCTTACAGTTTCTATAACTTTTATTTCTAGTTTAGAAATGTAATCTACTTTAGTGATGTAACGCCTACTAATGGTAGATGCTCTGCTAAATCTCAACTGTTTCCAATGCAGGACTCAATAACAACAATGGAAGGATGAACTCCTTATATTGTCAGCCACTTAGTTTGATGTAAATATGCTTTTTTAAAATGCATTGTCAAATACTTGAAAATTCTGATTTTGAGTGTGAAAAATCGATCTATGGCCATTTCACCAAGATTTTATTGTCAATTTTTATTCTTTTTATTGTTATCTTTCTTCATCCTTTCCAATTACAATGGGGGGAATGGGAAGCTGGAGCAATAAATTATTAAATTAATACGGGAAACTATTTTTTCAGGGTTTTTTTGGGGGAAAAAAAAGAGTCCCCCAAGATTTATAAAATGTGATCCCTTAAAGACCATTTTTGAATGGAAAAACCTGCTCTAGCTTAGAATGAAAATCATGATGAGAGCTTTGCTTATTTAATGACTGAGCAACTGTTTTATACATGCAGATATGAGGTTGAATACTTGCAACTTTTCCAAATGTCCTGCATGTCCACACTCTTTGTATAGCTTGGGGATCCCTCTTCTCCACAAATACTTAAACAGTACAAAATGGCCATTTTTCTTACTGTCCCAGCAATGACACCCGGTTGTCCTGGTACTCCTTGCATATCACATCAGAAGCTGGTCTTTGGTATGGCTGAACAAAGTCTGGTTGCGGAACTTTAAATGACAGGAAACACTCATTTCTTTCAGGATCAGCTTTACTACAGCAGTCAGCCATTGCACCGTATGAGTCGCGGAGCTTCTCTACTTGGCAGATTTCATCCAGGAAAATGGAGGGCTATAAGGGAGATGCTGAGGGTCAGAATTATTGTTTATAGACAGTGTAATCTACATTCTCTTTATCTGTAAAAGAAAACCCACACTGAAAAGTAAATACATTTTTACTAGATAGAATTTAGACCATAGATCAGAACAGTCTATTGTTTTCAACACAATTTCATAAAATTTTATTTCATGTGGTCCAATATCAAAACTCTTACAACGTTTTATTGAAAAAAAATTAATTATAATTTAAAATACTCTGTGCAAGACAGTGATCTCCTTTTACTTATAATCTGACTAAACTGAATTTTCAGATGAATTGAAGAAGGATTTGATATTCTACTTGATGACTGGCCTCGGAAACCTTTAGGGAGAACTAATGTAGTCATGTTTTTTGGGCTCAATGTTAGAGCTGGGAAGAAAACAAGCACCTAACTTTTTGCAGGGCCAGGCTGAACCTGCTAGACATCCAGGGATATTATGTACCTATGAACTTCTTTTGTTACCTGGTCCTAGAGGAGTTTTTATAAAACTTCTTAAACTAAGTACCTTAAATTAGCACACTTACCTTTTCAAGTCACACCAGTGTGAAAACCCACAACACGCTTTGGTCGCTTTAATACCAAGAATTAGACCTGTATTTTACAGCTGGGGTACTGGTACTAAATGCTAATGTTAATTTCTAGGCAATGCTAAACTTAATGTGCCAAAGTGTGGTGTTTGGGCTGCAATACATGGCTCCACAGAACATTTAGGCACTTCTGAAAGGCAGACTTTCAGAACCTGACAAAAATAAGTTCTTTGTTTCAGCACTAAAATCTGATCATTGGTCAATGACAACAGCAACACCTGAAAGGATCAGGTATAAATCCTCAGCAAGGATGATTCTGGTAGCTGCAGAGAGCCAGGAGAAACACAGTACCAAAGGATTCACTGCCTACCAGTGGTTTTGCACATTCAGGAGCATCCTCATTGGCCACACACTTCTGTGCCAGATCAACAACATCCTTCACCAGCTTAGACAATCCATCATAAGAACATCTCTGGAGATACTGGGCAAATGTGATCATGGTACTGAAATACAAAGCACATTTTGGAATATGGAGATAAGAAACATAACAGTCAATATTTTCAAAGATGCTTCTGGATTCAAAATTGTTTGTTCAAATGACATGCACAAATGCTTAAACAGAGTACCATGAAGGGCATAGTACTGGATTCCCTATCCTTCCTCATCTCACCTCCTTTCTGAAAAATGTGTATAACTGTACTTCCCAAGAACAAAAGTCTTGAATAATAGATTAGAAACAAAACAGAAAAGACCACAATGTGAGTTTTCTGCCACTTTATGGCATTCACAAATATGCTGATAAAACTAAGCTGGTTTTCGCCATTGTTACCGATTATGATCTTCAGACGCCTTCTTTCAAAAGTATTTACGTTTGTGTCAGGGCCCTTTGCCATTCCCAAAACCAGTTTCAAAAGAAAATCATTGAATTGTCTCAGAAAACCTGTCACAGGTTTGTTTTTTGAGGTTGGTGGTTTGTTAGGGCTTCTTTTTTTTTTGGTAATGTCTCAATCCAGCATAACTCTTCTCCATCCTAAGATTATCAAGACTGTATTACTCATACCTATTTTCCTTTCACATAAAGAACACAGGTTTTCTCATAAGGTTTGCAGGGAGTTCTTTTCCCAGAGAGCAAGACAGTCATCGTGACTTTTGCAGGTCTTAAAATATTTATAGACTTTGTATACTAACAGTAAGAAGGCTAACTCAGTGCCATGCTTCAGTGAGACATATACACTTCACTAGCTCATACAGTGTGTTTTAGCTTCCCTTTTTTGTCCAATATCAACAGAGATGGAAAACAATCAGAAAATGTAAGCTGAACATTCACTTACACAGCCTTAAATGTTTCTTCCTTCAAATCATTGTAGCGATGGGCAATTTCACTCTTGTGTTCTAGGAAGAAAAACGACAAGAACAATGATGCTCATGGTCATATTGCCTGTGCTGGACCCCTTAAAGTATACATTCTGGGCACCTTGGGCCAGGTTTTCAGAAGTGTTCAGCATTCACCCAGCTCTTATACTTAAGGGAGTAATATAGTTGTTTTGAAACAGAGCAAGCTAATGCTGAGCACTTGTAAAATCCCACCTTTGGTACACCATCCTGGGTAATCTGTACTGTTTTTCTGGGAACTTCAATCTAAAGCTTTCTTCAGGCCACCTTGAACTCTTTGCTGTCTCAGATGACCACTCTTGTCCGTTTGTCTGCAGATACCTAACTCTTACACACACTCATCTTTCTGAAAGAAGTCAATCATGTGATTTTTAGGATTCTAACACAATATTTACCTCTGTAAGGACATACTTGTACAAACATTCAAAATTATTTCTGTAGCTTACTATTAAGGGTTAGCAAACATGTCCTCCGCATAACCAACAAGACTATCAAGCCTACACTACAAATAAAGGAATGCAGCTGCAGTTTGATTAGAGCAAACATTAGGAGAATTTTCTCTTTTTGAACACAAAATTATTAACTTGGCAGATTCATATTTTTGTTCCACTTGGTACATATCATCTGTGCTCTTCATGAGAAGGATCCCTTCACTTGGTCCTGACAGTAACAAATACAGGTTGCAATTATACCTTGCTCTTGGTGAAGACTCCCACAAGATTTTCCTAACAGATACTGAGGCATATGGTCACACTAATGAATGAGCTAGAAATTTTGTTCTAGAAATACCTTTCAGGAGCATTTAGAAAACATGAAGGGTAATTCCTTTACCTAACAGAATATACCTGCTGTGATAATAAGGGCTTCCGTGCAGAAAATTGTAATTTAAAGATTTTTTACTGCTGTTCACTGGCATTTCCAGCCAGCTCCTGAAAACTCAGTTTTGTTAAATTTGAGTATTTTCATGTTTCAAACAAAAATCAAAAGTGGAAAAATTTTGAGGACTGCCTGCAGAAATATTTGTTTGACCAAGGTCTAAAGTTTTACAGTACAGGTAGAAATGACACAATGAGGAGTTTTTGGCTAGCCTTCTTACAGCCCAGACTGAGATGTAGATTTTTGGATTTTTGACCTGCTTGTGTGAATATTGTTGCCTTTAATTGGTGAGGAGCTTGCTTATGAACTACCATTCAAAAGACAGCACTTCCAAAAGCACAGTGCTTCCACTTCCTCCATGCTGGAAAGTAAGATTCTGAATAATCAACATCACCTGTTCATGCACTACACTGATGTTGCAAAGGGATGTCACCGAACTTACTCGCTCAGTTAAGTTGTCCTCAGTGTTCTACCCATCTCCTTACAACTTCTTCATTTAGTTTCTTTTCAAGTCAACCAAATTTTTCTATTCTCTTTGGATCAGGCTTGCAAGAATTGTTTGTGAAATTGCATTAAAGACATTAAATTGATATAACAAAGACTGCAAAGACAACTAATTAGTCCTTTCTTACCTGTGTCTCGAGCAACTCTTTGCAGATTCCAGGATCTGGCAGAACTTAAGAGGAAAATAAATGAGATTAATGTTACCCACTTCATGGCTGCAAATTATGGTGTGGGCAAAATTGCTCAGAAATGCTAGGAAGATTGAAGGGAAAGCATTTGCTTATATACATTTTACTACCAGTATCTGTAAAATATTAACCATAGAGTTGGCATTTGTAGATTTCCATTTAGTCTGAAGAAGATTACAAAACTTGGTCTGTCCTTGCCAAAAATGAATTTGATATTATTTGTTTATTATGTGTTACTCTGGGCCTTTTTGTCCTGAAAAGGTTGAACCTTCCAGCACCCAACCAGATAAAGTTTTGCGTAAATTTCCTTATCAAATGACAAACAAGGAGTTCAAGGCATCAGACAAAAAAGTCATCAAGTCTAATCCTATAGCCATGGGTTTTTTTTGTTTTTTTTTTTTTTTGCTAGTATTTGTTCAAAAGCAAAGCAGGTTGGTATTGTACAGTAATAATTCAACCAGATAGGACCCAGTCGACATACTCGCTTGTAAGTAGAGAATTTTAGTTTTAAATCACTTTACAAAGATGAGACGGCTCATCTAAACTTTTCTATAAAAAATACAGATTGCTAAAATACAGCAGCAAGCACAAAGACACAGGTAAACAGCACCTCCAATTTCAATGGGCTTTCAAATTCTTAAAGAAATAGAAGGTAAAAGTGGGGAACTGGTAGCAAGGAATCTGAAATCTCACACTATATGTAGCTCCAGAGTGGAACAATTTCATGCAGACAGTGGGGCTGTATCAGTAGGTTGGAACTGACCTTTTCACACTGTATAAGACTGTATCTCACTTCGAATTTTGGGACATACACTTAGGGTAACATCCAAGAGGAAGGCTGCTCAAACAGCCAAAGGGCTGATTTGAGCACCTGATTTGTTAGGTCCCATTCTGGTTTTCTGTGGATACTGCTATTCATCAGGATCCAAACAACTGCCAGATACACTTGTAAACATTTGCAAGAGCTGTCGTTTCATAATTTTTGCAATTGTGCTGACATCTTCCCAAGAGTAATTTCTTATTTAAGCACTGCTCTCCTCTTCAAAAATTTTCTATTGATTAGTTGATAACTTAGGAGATCAGACACAGGAATAATTGTGAAGTCTGCATGGAGCCCCGGGACATGGAATAAAATTGAAATTATTTTTCCAGAACATTCAGTGAGAGGCTTCAAAAAAAATAACAAGTATGAGCTTGGATCCTTACTGCGTGCAAAGTGATGTAGATCCACAGTGGAAAGTACTATGATTTTCTTTTAATGAATGTCTCTCTCCAGTGGCTGGATGTCAACCCACACAAGTATTCTCAGTGAGCTGCTGGAGGCCATGCTCTGCCTTGCAACTCATTGCTTCCAGTAGCAAGTACCCACCTGGTATCACTTAGAACGAGGTCTTCTAACACTTCCTTAGTCTTTAAGGTTCCATTTTCTACTCTTTTTTTTTTTTTTTTTTCCTCAAGTAGGCAGTTTTACCACAACTCTGTATTATTCCTACTGGGAGTGGTATGAACAATTCAATTTTCAGCTTTCTGGAAATTTGAAAATACTAAAAAAAAAAAACAACACCAAAAAACCTTTGTTTCTGAACTTGAGTTTTTAAACAGGTCCTAAATAAATCAAATGATGTGTCTAAGCATATTTGCAGGCAATTTTCATTTAGAAAAATGTCAAGGCAATGCATCTTAACTTTCAGAAAGACTATTTTGTTCTCCATGAATAACCACATAAAACTTAGATGAATTTATGGAATAGTTTGATACAATGAAATTTGTACTAGCTGCTGCTTTTGCCAAAAAGTTTTGCATTTTCCCCAGTCTGCTGCTGACATCTTTGCAGGCAAAAAACAGCATACTTGTTAGTGATTTAAAGGAACAAGGCTCTATTTTGGGAATTAAAGGTTATCTGGATAACTCTTACATGAAGGATGGTGGGGGAAAGCCAAATTTGCAGAAAAGCACCCTGATTTTGTCATAAAGTTAAAAATAGGGATTATTTTCAGGTGGTTGTAGCAAAATCCCAACTTTCTGGAGAATGATGGGAATTATGATGAACTGTCTGGACCTTTCAGACCTGTGCTGCTTGAGGCTAACAAAATCACGGGAAAGAGCTGGTTAAACACTTCAGTCTGTAACTGGTTTTACTGACCACATCCCTCTGTCAAAGAAGAACCCATCACTAAAACGTGGATCTTTTTGACTAACCTGTAACCTTCAGAATGACTGAAGACTACCTAGCATATTTTTGCACAGTCCCTTAAATCACTGACATTTGGATGTATCGGCAGTCTGATTTTGGAAATTTCTGCACACATTTTGCATTGATATAAATGGTGAGAGGTAGAATGGTGGATACAGGGGCTTAACACTGCTTTTTCCAAGATCTCAGGTAAGATGAATGCAAGGAGCTAACTCAGCAATCTGACAAGTACCTTCTCACCCAATGAAAGCCACTGTAAAAATGGAATATAACTTTCCTGCAAACATCAGCTTGATTTATCTGAGCCTTGAACCTGTGTCTCCTTTCAAATCTTAACAGAGCATTCAGTGAGATATAAGCACACATTTCGGTGTCTTGCTGATAGCCACAAAGTGACTGTAAAAGGCAACCAGACAGGAACACTGACCAAGTCAAAGTCGTGAAAAAAAGTGGTAGTGGCAAATCATGCCTTAGAACAGCTCGTGAAATGTTCTCAGGCTGTAGCAAAGCAGTCTTCAGAAAATGACAGCTGAGGACTGAGAAGGGAAAGTATTTTCTGTTACACTGAAATTTAGCATAAGGAAAAGTCTCAATATGTAATGTTGCATCTTGAAAGCTATCTGGAATTTTCCCCTGCAGCATTGTGCAGTGTTAGCAAGAACACTGCTGGTCCCCTAGAGTTAATATGTAAGTTTGTAATACAGGGTCCATGTTTATTTCTAGATATCTTCTGTTGTCTGTCCTGTACTTCATGCCAACATTTCATATAACTGCTGAAAGGGAGATCTGAACTCCAATGCTGATGTTTGTTTAACAATATTAAATATTATACTGAGCTTCCTGTTACTCAATTCTTCCATACTGTGTTGAGCACACTTTCAACAAAGTTGTGCTGGTATTACAGAAAGGAACATATCAATTGCATTTTAAGATGAATGCATTTTCACACACATTTATGTCTAAAGTTACAGATGGTAACTAGTGTTATTTCAGATGTGGGGGACAAAAGGACAGTAATTCCAAGAGTAATTGACCTGGAAAAAAAGGATGCATCATTTTTAAATATTCCATCATACCATGCTGTGCAAAGTGAGAGAGTAGATACAAAGTGGATTAGTTCATTCTCAGACTCCCACTGGAGAAATACTTTCAGGGATATCTATTTAACCAGCTTCTGTCTGCATATGACCAGGCTTCATTTTGTGCTGTGCACTCTCTTATGCTAGATGCAGCATAATTAGTAAGGACTAAGAGATGCCATGGTAGAGCCATAGCTCTTAAGGAATTTCTGAGACATGAATTTTACAATAACATCTCCTTTAACAGAAAAATCCCACCCATTCACCTCTATGTTCAGGTGGTTTGCCCTTGAACTGTGGAAAGCATTTAGAAGTTGAAGGGAAAGATTTTCATATTTCACTGGGATTAATGTTCCTACTAAAGGTTAAGCACATGGGGACCAAAATGTACTAAAATTGCATGAGACTTTTGAGCAACAAATTTGATATATTGTCATAACAACAACTGCCAGAGCACTTTTGGAAAGTAAGTCCTTTTCAAAGTGACCTCTCAACAACTATTAGTAACTCTCTAATTTTGTGGCCCTCAATTTTATTTACTGCAGTTTCTTTGTTTTAAAGTCCAAAAGGTTTTTTTGTGTGAATGGACTGTGACATAAACACCAAACCTAGAGATGTTCATGTGCCAGGATCACAACTACTGCCAGTAACAGCAGTTCTGTTTTGGAGGTGGTTTTGTTCTTTGTTTTGCTTTGGTTTTTTACATATCTAATGATAACACAAAGGAGGGCAGCCAACTAGCAATTTTTTTTCTTCCTCAAAATGAAAAATAGCCTTCTGCCAAAGTGGATGGAACCAGCAAAAAGAATGCTACTTCTCACCTGCCTGCAGGTGGAGGTAACATAATGCTGAAAAAGTTGTTCCCATCTCCTGTCCCCAGTACTGTGCCTACAGACATGTGGCTTAGCTGATATTTTTTATCCATTGGGCAGTAGCTCATTTTTTAAATAACTGTAATTATCAGTATATGTCTAAATAAATGTCTGCGGTTCTGGACACATGGTCAGGTACCAGTCTTTTCCTGCTCTGGTGCATTATGTTTGCTATTCTTATCACTGATGTTTGGCTCCCATGCAAAGCAAGTCAAACATCTCAAACAGATATATACCTTTTATTTGAACATAAATGTCTGCAGTTCTGGACACATGGTCAAGTACCAGTCTTTTCCTGCTCTAGTGCATTATGTTTGCTATTCTTATCACTGATGTTTGGCTCCCATGCAAAACAAGTCAAACATCTCAAACAGATATATGTCTTTTATTTGAACAGAGATGGACTCATAGATATAAAATGAGCAAGAAGGCCTATCTGATGAGCAAACATAAACATGGTAAGGATTTGATCACTGTAGCAGAATAGGCAGATACCTGCTAAGGTGTAGCTAACAGCATTCCACGACAGGGCATATCTTCTGGACACACCCTCAGTTCTGATGCTAAGCCATGCATCTTGGGTGATCAGCCACTCATCTGCAGTTTTACAGTCTTCTCTCATTCAAATAAGCATTTTTAAATCAACCAGAATGACTATTCACAATCTCACTGCACCTAAATGATTCAAACACCTAATTCCAATAAGCTTAATTTGTCATTTAGTGTCTTATTCCTGTAGTCCTCTGCTGGAACAGATTCAAGACCACAAATCTGCATCCTCAACACCTAAATAGTTTTGCAAACCTGAACTTCATGCCAAAATCCAGAACACAGACAAGAGCGGCCAGAATATGCAGTATTTGGTGCTTACTGCAAAGTGAGGGAGAAAGACCTCAGGCAGGGTAAGGTGCAGACCTCATTGTTCCCTCTACACACTCATCAAGTCCATCTGGAAAGCAGGCACTTTTTTAATTATGCTGAAAGCATACTGGAAAAAAATGGTTTTCATATGTATATGGAAATGTTTTGTATATCTATTGTTACGTATGGTGGATGTATGTTTTCCACATTGCAAAATTAAGCTTGAATTTGGTAATCTGATTGCATAATTTCACATTATACCTTCCAAAGTCCGCCTTAAGACACACACACACATATGAAGGACTCTGCTTTTTTAAGTTATTCCTTTCTTTTTGTTTAGGTAGTTTCCTAATTACCTGTTAACAAGGCCTTTACTGTGGCAAGGATTGGAAAAAGGTTCTTTCACACCATGCTAGCCTTAAAGGCCTTGGGAAGGCCTCCCGAGCAGATGGAGGAGAAGCCAGTGCAGGTCAGTCTTCTTTCTGTGTCTTGGTGAGCAGATCTCTGTAGGCTGCCTATTTCACTATGCTCTATATTGTCAATATTACCGTTCCTCATTAAGGGGTTTATAAGGACTTCTAGCCTCATTAAAGTGAATTCAGTGCTGCCTCCCCTGAAGAAGCTGGTATCAGTTCATCAGACACTTACTGTCAAGTGCACAGTTTGAAAATGATTCATGTATGGTGTTATGCTTGAATTTTTCTGCTAACTGTTCATCTCTTCGTTGTATCACACTTCAGACAATACACACTTTTCCTGTTCTTTCTATTTTGTCCTTTACTTCACTGGCAATGGTAGTGATATTAAGACTTCCAGCATCAGGCTTGTGAGTCAGCTTTTTCCTATTCACTGTAGCGTTTGTGTATAATTCTTTGTTGCTGTGCTCTTTACAACAGTATTGAGAATTTTACCCAGTAGTTTACCTTTACTATTTCACAGGCTGCGATATAACGAAGATGCAACTAAATGTCTGTTTCCAGCCAAGTTGCACCAAACAGCTCCAAAACAATTACTGAAGTGTAGGTATAGTATCCATTGAAATGCTATGTTGCTTTGCTTACAGTAATCACTGCAGCAGTATCTGAAAATATCACTTCCCAAAACCAGGATGACGGTTTATGGCATGAGATAATTTATGTGCATTCCTGATGTATACTGATCTCTACTGGGAATGTTGCACATTTTCATTGTCTGGTCCTGGATTTTCCAATATATGACACAGCTGTTTACCAGGTCTTTCATCTCTCTTACAGTTATCTGCATATGAGAAGTCAAAATTACTCTAATGTTTTCAAGAATAACTTTTCTCAATAGTATGTTGCTTGTATATGATGCCTTTTTTTCATAAGCAGATCTTCCAAGTATCCTTAGGATGCTAGTAGCAGTTGTGACCCTCTGATCAGAGCTTACTGTTCTTTCAAGTTCCTGCCTTCAATCTCCTATATAGTTGCTTTAAATGATCCTTTCCCTTAGGAAGAAAAATGCATTTTTCATAGCTTTCTCTTCATCATATACAACTGCAGTGTGAGAAATCATCTAGATGCATCTCATAGTATCTCAGTTTTAGCTTTGCTATTCCAAGAACAACATATATCAGTGTTCTGGGGATGCATAGGGTACTTCATAAAAATGCCTTCTGATTATTTACAGTACTTTCTGAAGACTCTCCTTCCCCGCTATGCTGGTGGAGCCTATTACACAAGATACTTCAGTTGCATGTACATTTTTCTGTGAGTATTAGTAACATTAATATGAAAGCTCCTGGTTGCCATATTTCCAGAAACAATGTCCCAATCCCCATCTCGGTGGCAAAGTGTTTTGCAGCTGTCTACTCATTCACACTGCAGAATATCACCGAATTTCAGAATGCGCGTTAGTCCCTACTCTCAGCTTTATCGTTTAGACAAGTTGCGTCTCTTGCATTTCCATCTTTTACTCATCCTGAGGGTTTGTATACACTAGACTGACACGGAAAAAAACATGTTAAATATTTTTTAATGAAGGCTTTGATATGATGTAATAATATCTTTTAGATGTGGGACATCTTCTCTGTTAGTTTTGCCTGTTGAAAGAAAGCTGAGGATAAGTCAGCAAGTATATCATATATGGTGCAGCAATGAGCCAGAAATTGCCTTGTTCTTCCACCTTTCCTGCTTACGTTGATCAAAGAGAAGAGATTGAGTTCATACCTTGCTACACTTCCTGTTATGCTGTCTTTACATCCAAAATATTCTCCATTTCAACATTAAGGTCTGAAGCGTTTGAGTCCTGTTAATGAGTCTTGTTTCCTGTCCTGCTCTTCAAATCCTGTACACTTGATCCCTGGGGCATTCTACCATCCCTAACAATTTGTCTCATGAAATCCACAATGTGGTGTTGTAGCTGTTTTTGTTATCAAGTAACAGTTGCCAATATCATCCTTTGGCAGCAAGTACAAGAACGGTTTTGTTTTGCCTTGACTGACTCATATTGACTCCTCTATAATGCATTAAATTGCTTGAATCTACCCAAATATACAGCATTCAATTTTCTGTGAGGGCTATCAGCTGGCAAGTTCTGTGACTTCTCTGAATTAGTCTCTTTTTTCTATGTCCCCATGACTTTTTTTTCTGTCAATACAACTAGGTAATCTGCAAAATAGATAAGGTACTGGCTTGATAATTTTTTCCATTTCTAGTTACAAGATCCCTCAAAAAACATCAGAGTGATGTTGTGGCATGAGTGAAGTGCACATCTAATTACAAAACAGATGTAGGAAAGACTTATCCTAGGTTCAGCATTACTTGGTTCATGAAGTCCTTATCAGAAAGAACCTTTTGTTTCAGTATTTTTTATAAATTTGATATGCTATCTGAAATTTAAATTGTTGCAGTGGTGTGATTGATGTTTGCTTCATGATACAACTGTCAGTGGTGATCTTTTTTCTTCCTCTTACATAATTCTCTGGAGGCCTTTGGAATCCAGTACGTTCACTTGTGCCCTAGAAACTTTTTGGCACTCAGTTTCCAATTTCCATGCTGCTGCATGAGCTGTGTTCTTCTGAGTTTTATGATCTACCTATTTTTTCTGTTTTATATCCTGCTGATGTCATATCTCCACAGAAGTTCATATTCTTAGTGGCTGCTTGCATTTTTCTTTAAGGTGCCATTTAAAAACCGTTGGCATAGCTGATATATGTGGAAACATACATTTTGTTGGTGTGTTTTTTCAATAGCACATGAAGCATTGATTTTGTTTAAACCCTTTTTTGTTGTTTCTGTGTTTCATTTTCCACCAGTTTTGATATATTTTTCATGTGCTTCCATGTTTGATAAACTGTTGTTGAATCTGCTCTACTTATGCTTATGTTTAGCTGTGACCTACTTGATATATTTCTAATGATTCTAACAGATCTGCTGTAAGTTTTCTGAAAATTCTCACTAGAGTCTCTGCAGTTCATCCTTTTCAACAGTCTGCCTCCATCATGGCTATTTTGTTTCTGATAGCTAATAAATGGCATTTGACCTCAAAGAAATTGTTGGTGGCACTGTGCCTGGAAAAGTGCAACTGCAGTCAACTGCAGCTTGATGGTCTTTGGCAGTATAGAAGAACCATTCAGTGAACACAGTTCAGTCAAGAGCCAAAGCTGAAGGCTTTTGTTTGGCAACAGATTGTTAATACTTCTTTCCTAGGTTTGACATACTTCAGGTTTAGCAATGAAAGAGATATTGAAAACTTCTGAGGAACGGCAGGCAGGAAATGTTTTTTGGGGTTTTTTGTTTTGAATTCCTTTAAGACATTTATCTGTGACCTCCAATTTATAAAAAACATGGCTACAAACTTTATTCTAAGCATAAGCAGGTGTATTTGCTAAAATCAGAAGAAAAGCATGTTGAAAATGAACTAATGATTCTGGGAGCCATTGATTTTGCTCCCAAATTGAAACACTTCAAGAGCTGAAAAAATTGCTTTATGTCTAGTGGGGCTGTAGGACTTCTGGACTCCCCCTTCTGCAGCTGGCACACCCAGATGTTACTGCATCACTGACAGCCTTTGCCCCTCAGCAGTGCTGATACTCTTACTTTGTCCTATTTTTCGTTTAGTTTCATCATAAACCTTCGGTTTTCTCATTCTGGCCTAAAAACTGCAGAACTGATAAATATTTTCTTTTTCATGTCCATCTCCGTAGAAACAGAATCTGTGTCACTGCTATAATTGTTCCCTGATTTTGTGCTGGTTTTTCTGTTATGGCCTCTGGATTTTTTAATGTTGGTTTGTTTCTTGGGAAGATGCCAGTTCATCTATTTAAGACAACTTGTAAATGTTCAAGCATTAAGGAGAAAAAGAGAGGGATCCTGTTCTCTTTCTTTCCTCCATTTCTGAGTAAGCAACTCCAGGAGGTAAAGCCCTCAAAACTTTGAAAAATGGAAAGATAGTTATTTTAAGTGAAGCCCTGGAGTAGGGGTAGCATTTTCTGCCTCCAATATCCCCTACTGCCTTTTGAATTTCTTTAGCTAAGAGTCAGGGCCTGAATGGGCACCTTTAACAGAAGAATAGACATTTGTAGAGCCATTTGTAGGTCCTCATCACTGGAGGAATGTTTGTAGCAAGATAGATGAACATGTAGGGAAGAATCCTTTCAACATCCTATATACCTAACAAAGTTTTATCACAGTTGTATTCAAAAATACTGCTCCTTTCAGCACTCCTATCAGAACCCAGGTTTTCAATTTCCTCAAAGTCAGCATCTGGGTAGAGGTAGGACCCGCCTCCTGACATAGCAGCAGGGAACTCTGAAACTCTTAGAGCAGAGGAGTAAGGACAAACAGGAAGAAATGGGGTCCAGAGCTCTGCAGCGTGCCAAGCAGGCCTGCTGCAGCTGGGATTGAGCCTGTTCCATTCTCTTAAAGCAGGCAGGTTAAGAAATGAAAGTTGGCACTGTCATCTACGCACTGACATAGAAAGATAATCCTTTTCTGCATATTATTCTGCTGTAATGAATTCTGAGGCTCCATGAATTAAATGTGAAGCTTTCTGTCCCCACAGGTGAAATTCAAAACCACAGTGAAATATTTCAACATTTTTGCCTTAGTCTCAGAAGCAAAGTTCAATTAGTCAAACCTAAGCATGTGTACTTTTCTGTCTGAAAAATCAATTCTTTTTAACAGCTAAAAGCTTATCAAGCAGCATTCAAACAGAGCACATTTATTAGGTGATCTCTGGCTTGTAGTTCCAGGTCCAGTACTACCTTAAACATGAATCAAACTCCCAATGATATTATCAGCACGTAATGATCACTTAGAAGATAATTTGATTTGCAGCAGTAGCAACAAATGTCCTCCTTCTTGTTGTTTTCTTTCCTATGATCTCCTTTACCTGTATTTGTTACCATACAGCATGTAATACTAGAAACCTGAGATTCCCAATGTTAAAGAAGTGACTAAAATATAGTATGAAACTGAAGAAATGTTGCTTCTTTGGTTGGTTTGTTTGTTTGTTTTTTCTTCAGAGTAGTGCTTGCAAGCTCTGATTTTCAAAGGAGACGAGTGATTTGGGGTACCTAATTTGAGAGCTTTCAGGAAGACCTGATTTTAAAATTTCCTCATTACATTCCAAGAATCAGAAAAATTTCATCCAAGACCAAAAAATGTGGTTAAGCTTAGCAAAGATCTGAATAGTTCATGTGGTTCTCTTAAATAATAAAAAGATTGGTCCAGACAGTCACATCAAAGGAATTAGAAAGAGGCACCAGATAGATCTGTGGCATTGCAAAGTCTGAATAATTGTGTTGGTTTTTGTTTTGTTTTGTTTTGTTTTATTTGAGTGCTAACCCAAGAATCCTTGTCAACTCGTGAAAAGAAATATTAACGAATTCTTTGCACATGAAGCTTTTAGTGTTGTCTTTTGGATCAATTAGCCAGTGGCTATACTCGCTAGGCCATTCCTCTATATTGCCCTCCAACCCCATGCTGGCAGTCCTTGACATTTGCTTTCTGTTCAAATGCCTTTTATTCTAATACCAACAGTGGTTCAATATTGCCAGTCAAGCATATTCATAATCTATCTACAGGTCTCAGAAATAACTCATGAAAATAAACGATAAGAGTTAATTTAGAATTGCCCTTATCTGGCTCCTGCACTTTTAAATGAACTTAGGTTTCTGACTTTTCTCCATAACTATGAGTGCTGGAAACACAGAGTGGGATTTGTCTTACTAAGCTTCAGGTGTCCCCAATACAGGCACCTGAGCTATTCTCGCTACAGAGACTCGAGGCTTCCTTTCAAGGCAGTGCAGATGTAGTCAATATAGCCATGGAGTGAAGGACGCGTGTCATCTAACCAAAAGTAGGTGCTTGATTCAGAGAGGAATCCTGCCCTGTGTCCCTTCTGGTAATGGGGGACAGGGGGAGATATCCCCCTGTTGCTGCTCATAAATAGCTAGTCATATTACCTGATTTATATGTTATATCTGCCTCCTGTGCCTTAATAAGTATTTTCCATGTCAGCGTTACCTAAGGCTGTCACATTCCTGGCTCCCTGGGAAAGGAAGTTGGAAGCTGTGCAAATTATGCGTTGAACCAAATTTCTCACAGTTCCTACTGGCAGAGCAGAGAGCCTAGTGCTGAGCCAAGACCTGGGACAAATTATGTGTTGAACCAAATTTCTCACAGTTCCTACTAGCAGAGTGAAGAGCGTAGTGCTGAGCCAAGACCTGGAACGCAGCTCCTGGTATAAGAACAGGAAGCCTGAAAAATGAGAGCCTGACATGAACACAAGTCTCACGGTCTCCAAGGTCCTGCTTCATGGTCAGGCACTGTAGCCTCATTGCTGTCAGCACTGTAAGAGTTTTGGGATGGACACTTTGGCATCCCAGAACACTGATATTCTTGGCTCATTTGACTGAGTGCCCCAAAGCCAGAAATCCTAGAAGCACAGGGCTTGCCTCCCTGCAGGTTTGTTAAAGCCAGTATGGTTCTACATGAAAAATAACTTTGGATTTCATGAAAGTTTATCAGAACTCTGATGTTTCCACTGAGCCATTTTGGATTCAACTAATTGACATTTTATATGAAAACTGTGCGGTAAATAGGTAGACCAGGTCTATTTTATGTCATAATGGTTGCTTGATCAGAAATATCACCAGCATATCTTTGCTCCTACTGAAGACAACAGTAAAACTCCCAACAGGAGTCTGAGCTATGTCAGAACCAAATCCATGATAAATTACCCTCTGAACGCATTTGTTGTCCCTGGGGATGGTGTTTTGTGATCTACAACCAAAGCAGTTCAAGAAAGAGCGAATGTTTAAAATGTTCAGACCTTTCAAATGACAAACATCTTTTAATCTGCTAACCCTGACCTATGTCCAATAAAAATTCAACACAAATTAGCAAACTACACCACTACTACCCTACTCAACATAGTACTCAACTATGACCTACACGGACAAATGCCCATTTCTCAGACTAGGAATGACAGAGTCCAGCTACTCCATCTGACCTTGATGTCTCTTCTCAGAGACTAAGACTGGCTATTTGTGACAGACTTAGCCTTTAGAGTGGTGGTTATTTTTCTCTTCAGACTTCTAGGAATGTGCAGATCAGATTGTATTAGATTGTATTAGTCCCAATGACACTCTTAGACTTGTAAACCCACTCCTACTCCACGTCTTCCAAGCTGCAAATCTGAGTGTTGAATTTATCCTGCCAATCATAAAGAACAATCTTAAATCTAAAAACTTGAAAGGATTGAAGTAGTCACCCAAAAGATGATTAATAGATTTCCTGGAGATCTTACACTAGAAAATATACAAAGTTCAATATGACTTAAAAAGACCAAGCCTCATGTTCCTTGTGAACATCATTTCTGTCAGAAAATCTGTATAAAAAGGAGCACAACATAAGCAAAACTGGCTGTACATGAGGAAGTGGGGTTTCACTTAAAATCCTGCATATGGAAAGTGAAGGATCCATTGTTATTGGCAGTGTAAGTTCAGAATCCTCAATGCTGTTCCCACTAACACAAAATAGAACAATATTTCTGATCCTGCAGGCCTCATTTTGTCTTACATTGACTATCCCATGAAACTGAATGAAGAGAGAATGATGTGATGTGAATTATACCTGCAAAACTGAACTGCTTTGGTAGGCACCTGATTTCATGCAATAGTCAGATGTGAGTAAGAAGATACCCTGTAAACAGACCTTCCATTAAAAATATGACCATGTAAACCAAGTATAAAATCAAGAGAAAAAAAGATACAAGTTTGTCACCAGGTCTGCCTCTAAAATTAAGATACCATCTCTATGGAAATTCAAGAATTACTTTTTCTTTTTTAAGACCTACAGAACCAGACCCTATAAAAGATTTGTAGTTGTCATGGTTTTAGAACAACAAATAGGGAAGCCTTGGCTAGTAACCTTCACTGTTTTACTGATAACATGTCTTTTTATCAGTCCTCATGGCATTTATTTATGAAACTTTGCACTGAATTTTCTGTTCTTTGGAAAAAACACACAGCTAGTGTACCATGTGGCAACAAACAAAAACTCCACTGACATGGCCTTAGGTCATTTTATCTTGCTACCCACATAAATAACACTTCATGATCAAGCTGGTCATAATATTCAATCCAGAATGATGTAAAATTGGACCTAAAACTTATGGTGTGGAGAAAGTGAAATTTAGACTAAGGCTTCCCAAGGAATTTCTGTGTAGTTTGTTTTTGTTGGTTTGTTTTTTGTTTTGTTTTTCTCTCCAAAGAAAAAGGAGACTATTTTATTTGATTCCTGGTTATGAAGTAGGAATCTATCTACTTCCACTTCTGAAAGGAAAATCAAGTACTCCCTTCTTCCTTTTACTATATAACTGCACTTTAATTTGGGTAAGTACAGATTTAATGAGACAAATTAGAGACTCCTGTCTATTGGGCACTGATATTGCCTGAGTAGCTATTTGACAACTCAATAAGGTTATCAGGTCCTCAGTGTAGGATTTTGAAACATAATCAGCATTGGCTTAATTCTGGTCATGTTGAAGTCAGTGCTAAAACTCGCCTGACTTCACTGGAAACTGAGTTAGATAAAAACGTGTGCTTTTGAAAACCGCACTGCTTATTTACTCTAGTTGTGATTGGAGAACTAGATAGCTAAGAAAAGAAGATGAGAATCTGATGAATAATCAAGCAACAATCAAACTTTTTTTGAGTAAAGTAACATCTAAAATCACAGATTCATTCATGTCAGGTCAAAATTGAAATCTTTATCCTGCCATGAGGTCTGTGCAAGCAAGCCTTTATATCAGTGGATCTTCAAAGATAAGAATTACAAGTGAGCTTAATTGTGTGCACAATGTATAGCCCCACTGAAGTCAACAATGGTGCAGAAACAGTTTATTTTACACAAGTGGATACAACTGGGATGCTGTTCTTCATGCAAAAGGCTTTTTATTAGGCCTTGGGTTTGGAAGGTAGGGGACTAATTTACAAAACTGCCAACAGATATAATATCTTGGATCCTTCCATATGGATTTTAGTCACTCTCTACAATATTTTAAGGAAGTTATTTCACATCATATTACACAAGTATTTTTAGTCTGGTTAGCAGAAGAACAGAAAATGTCCATGTCACACAGCAAAGAATTAATGTGGGTTTAATTACCTCCTGCATGTGAGGTCAAACAATCCACTCAAAACTGCAGGTGAAGGCTAGTGCAGATGGGACAGCGCTAATAGATGGAAAGGCTGTTGCAGTGAGCTGTGGGAAAAGTACAGGCTGGGAGGAGCTCTGGCATAAATGCAAAAGGCACAGTATAGACGGTAAAAAGCAGGTCTATCTCAGGTTATACTGAGATTAATCTAAAACCGATGTTCAAGCCTAATCCTTTTCTAACAGAGAGCTCTGGCAGAGAAAGCTACTATGCGTCCTGAAGTAAACCGGTATCAGCATTCGGTAAGAACTAGTTTGGGTTAACAAGCAGCAAGCCTCTTCCGAGTCCTCAGGCGGGAGAAGCATGCCACCTACTGCTAATAACACTCTTCTGCACAGAGAAGCCGTGCAGCTCAACGTTGAGAGAAACGTGATCTTCCCGTGGGCAAAGAAAGGGCTGTTCTCTCAGTTAATCGGAGACGTCATTGCTACAAACTATTCCCAGTTAGTGACTAACTATTCCAGGATAAAAAGCTTGTGATGCTCCTTACTTTGTTGCACTGGTGAAAGATGTGGAAACATAAGAATGCCTCAGCAACATCTAAAAACATCTAGAGATTAATTCTGCTACTTTGATAGGTACTGCAGCAGTCAGACCATACTATTACACCAGGGTTAAGAGTTTGCTTTACGCTAATTGTACTTTCTTTCCTCTTTTATTCAGGCTGCTGTAAGTAAAAAACATTGAATCTACAATTGCACATTACAGGTGGCTACAAATAATCAGACCGATACTGCTGAAATAACCCTGCAAGCTACTTACTATAGCAAATAGTCAAAGGTAGAAGCACAGGAACAAAACCAGAGAGAAAAAGCATTTGCAATGCCCATTCTTGGCTTTGCCATTTATGTTCTGTGCAACCATTTCTACTTAGCTAGATCTCTTTGTGTCTGCTCCCTCTCTTAACTTTTTATCGGTTTATAGCACAAATGTTTGTGGCCATGGCTGCCTATCAGAAAGGATCTCTATGGTACCAATAGAGAAATCCTGAGGTGCCTGAGAATGGCAGTGTTCTTAATTTAAAAACTTTGCAGAAATGTTTGCTACTTTATATTCAACAAGCATCAGATAATGATATTAGGGGCATGACACATTAATGAAATACATAAAGATGGTGCATCTGTGCAATTTCCCTTTTCTCACTGGGCCAGCAGGGCCTTTGGCATTCTGCTCTTTGGCTGTGCAGGGAGCAGTACCAACACCTAGCAGTAGCCTGATGGAATAAGGCTCCTTGCAGAAATGCTGTCCATTCTTCAGAATAAAATACCCCTTCAATATGTCATGATTTTATCCTTTTTTTTTTTTTTTTTTTTTTCCCCTCATGGAAAAGATGGAAAGAAATGTAAATATTGTTACTCTACCTGAGCTACACTGTAGCTAGGATCCACTGACTTTTTTTATCTAGGTCTGCAGAGCCAGCAGTTCACAAACCACACTGCTCTTACCCGTCCATTTCTGTGAATATGCACGACACACACAGCAAATAAAAATATACAGGTAGTTCATGTCCCTATCATCACAGCATCTGTTAAAAATGTGGTCACTAAGGGATTAAGGGATATCTTATATGAGAGAAGTAGAACAATGTGTAGTGAAACTAGCATTCATATCCATAAATCTCCTGCATTAGTGCTGATAGCAAAAACGTTTAGCTTCCTTTTGTTTGGCATTGGGGAATACACGCAGCACAAGATATTTGTCAAACACTGAGCAGAAACCACCATACTGGGAAGCATCTGACTTTTTTCCTTAGCTCTAAATCGTTGCAGTTTCTTTTACAGCTAAGCGGTCTGAAATTGAACTCTATTGAAACACTGTTGGGAATAATCATGTGTTGGTTAGAAAAGGAAAATTATTTCAATTTGAAATACAGAAATAGCTTATAAGGTTACAAGAGGGGGAAAAAGTAAAGGATTCAGCTATGAAGTTGTTGTCTGTTGATTTCTTAAATTGTCTTTCTTTGAGCCAGAAGATGAGATTTTCTTTTTAATTTTTTTAAAGAGCTGCAATTTTGGCTCAGACTGCTTTCTTAAGCTCAGACCTCTCTAAATGCTCAGACATCACAACAATTTCATTGGCAAAGTTGTCACCTAATGATTACAATTATTATTAGCTAAATGTCATATTGAATGCCACTAAACTCAAATGCTTTATAGAAGACATCATATAAAAAAAGTAACCACTACCACACTAACCATTTTTTCTGTAACATACTCATTCTGAATTTCAGCTCCCTAACACCATGGTTGAGTCAGGTATCATCACACAGCTTTTTCACATTATGGAAGAACACTATATCCCTAAAACACACATTTCTCCTAACCAGCTCCTTGTAAGGATCTGATTCGTTGCATTCAAACTCATTCTGGGCCAGCTAAAGACCTGAGTGCAAGCTGCTGACCACACTTTGACAACACTTTTACTGAATGCGGCTGAGGAGGTTGAAATGGACCTTCGTCTCTGTCATTGCTGGAGGCTGAAAGGCAGCATGCATAGTTTGGAATAGAGTCTTCCCTAGCTTGTCAACAAGTGAATCAAATCGCAACACAAAATGTCAAACCATTGCACTGATTAGCATGAGTATCTCATGCTAAAAAAGTATTATTTTTGTAATATCTGCCTGCCTAAAGTGGATGTGTATTTGTTGGAATCCAAAAATAAAATAAAAGCCAAAAGCTAACAGTGCACAGATCTGTCTGCAATGCATTGAAGTTGCAAGTTTTCTGACACATACAGATGCTGACAAGAAATGAGCAGAACATAGGAAATAATTTCATGACAGGTTAAAATTCAGAGTGGAATAGTCATTAAGTAAGCAATTGTCTCTAATGTAATCTGCTTAACAAAACAGGTATATCTGCTTGGGACTGACAGTGCACATAGGCGGTTAAGTAGTGTACCTTATTTAGAATATTCTGGCACACCAAACAAAAAACCACATCTAATACTCCAGTGTCAATCTTAGAAAATTGCCATAAGGAAGTCTGTAACAAAGGGATCGGCTCTCACTGGGATTTTGATTAATAACATAAAGAAAGCTTCACTTGTAGATTAATAAGTAGGTGCGATTTATTTGGTGCTTTTATTGCAAAGTATTTGTGTAAGACTTTCGGAAGTACTTTCATGGAAAAATGTTTTCATTGTCCTTACATGGGCCTTTTTAAATTAAAGAAAGATATTTGAAATTTAGAATGTGAAAAGTTCTTTAAGATACTAGGTGACACTGATAAAGCATAGCATTCCAAAAATTATGAACATCTCTTCCGGCTAGTAATAGTCACTAGCTAACACAGAGGTTTGTGCAATTTGCAAGATTTGGAATTAGATTACATGAAGGTTACATGTAAAGTGCTTTGCTGAATGCTAGTAGGCTGAAGCAGATATTTTAAATCTCACTGAAGTTACATGGCATTTAAGAGCTTTGCCAAACATGGAGAGACTGTAGCAATGTCTGAAGGTAAGCTTGTGAATTTGTGTCCAAACTGATTTCTGGAATTGAAAAGTAGTATCTTGTGTATAATTGAAAATCAGACACTTGAGGAAACAAATCAGTTATTTTAGGCTGAGCCTGTGCATCGAAATTCATGAATGAAAATAAATGACCCAGATTTACCTTTTAACACACTCATAAGCTCACTCACCAGACATCTATAAGTAACTGTGTATTTTGACTGTAAATTTTGTGTATTTGCCCTCTTTTCAAGTATTGTCTAGTGGTACTTCCTCATTTAGAAATATAACTGAATTCAGGTTCATGAATGAGAAAGTAAGAGAATGACAAGTAACAAAATGAAAATTCACCCCATCAGCATTTTCCTCCCATGTACATGAAACACTTTTTGAAAAGGACACTTATTCAGGAACACAAAGCTATTCAAGGCTGCACCTAACTTTGTAATTAGCTTGCATTAAAGTCAACGCTATTGTAAATGTCACACAAGAAAAAAATCCCTGTTTAGCCTGCTGGAAATAAATGACCAAAAAAATCACTGTTGCATGGGGAAAAAAATATTTCTAGTACATATATGTCTAAGAAGCAAATGCTTTAGTAAAATTTCATTTCCAGAATACTGTGAAGAGTAAGAATTTGTCATTCATGGCCCTCAGTTCTGATTAATTTTAGATGAAGATGGATTGCCAGCTTCTAGCTCCATCTACTGTGTCAAACTGAAATAACAGAAAGATTGATCTTTCCTCTTTTTAAAAAAACCATATCCCAACCTCTGCCTAAAACAGAAGATCAGGAATCAGCAATATATAGCTGTTGAAAGGAAATGCATTGAAGTGAAGGCAAAATGGCAAATAACATGAGCCAAGAAGTAGAACAGCATGCAGTAAACAAGGTAGGGAAGGTTCTGTTCTGAAAAACAGATGCTTCGCAGGATCCTGGGGGGTGGTTTGATAATTTTAGACAGTTGAGGGATTTTAGACAATTTTTCTAGCTATCATTTTCTTACATTGCCTTCACTGGAAACAAGATCTCATGAAGTTTTACATGGAGATTCTCACCCCTCTTACTGTCCAGAGATAAACTAGCCTAGTAGAATAAATATTTTCTAGGCACACTTTATATGAAGATAGCGAAGCAACAGCTTGAATCTTGTTGTTCTGCATGCCAGCAGAAGGCTGCTTGCATTAAGATCTCCTGAGCTGCACAAACAGAAGCAATTTCAAGGACTAATTTCAGAACTAATCAATTGTTTACTTAAAAAATGGTAACTATAGAAATTATTGTTACGGACTGGCAGGACTCCAGCAAAACATAAAATGTAAGAAATGTTTAACCACCTAAATGATTCTTGTGTAGTCCACAGTTGATGCTACCTTAAACATCAGTAATTAAAAAAAACCCAAACAGCAAAACATTACTTTGACAAGTAAACTTTAATATTCAAACACAGGTGGTTTTGGCTTGAGAGGTCTCATTCACAGTTTTGGATTACAGGTCCATTATACATAAAATACACAAGAACTTCTCTTTATCTTACAATTTGTCTTGTTTTTATTTTTTTTTTTTCTTCTACAGCACTTGAAGAGAATCAGAAAGAGATCCAGAATGTCATGCAGATGTTATTTGCCATGGGATTTTTCAATTTTATACACACAAATGGTAAACATTTTGAAAGCATGTGAAGCAAATTAGGAACCTGAAACCTACTTTCAAAAATCACTGATGCATGTAAAAATGTAAGTCTCACAGAGTACTTATAAGTTTTAGGATTCCAAGTGCTTAAGCCATTTCTTAAATAAGATACAGACTCCCAAAGTACTAAGTACATTGCAGAATAAATGTCTTTCTAGCTTAACACTTTAAGTCAATTTTTAACTAATCATCCGTTTAGAATTTCAAGTTCAGAATACTGTTATATGCTGGGTAGTACTGGGACTATAGGGAAGGGTATAAAATAGTGACTAGTTTGTAAAACTCCTCATAAAAAATACAAAGTACAAAAATTAGACCAAAACCTTAATTTTAAAACAAAAGGTATTGCTTCCCTTTGCCTCATGAAGCTTAGGATGCCTGCCTAATGTCTGTCTGGGGCCATCAGTGTTTCAGCCCAGTCTTCTGTCAGAGTCAAGCATCTTGTATCAGCTACACTGTACACAGATTTCTCAAGTGCTATCTTACATTGTAGTCTTTTGCTTGCAGTACTCTTACAAGAAGACTGTTTCCAAATCTCATATCTCTAACTAGAATTCTGAATTTCCAACCCCAAAATAGTAGGGGTGTATTATATATCAGTATTTACTCTTGTCCCATTATTGTATTTTTAAGACTTGCCAGATTCTTTGAAAAGACTAGACCAGCACAGCCACAACTAGCTAACTCACTGTTATGTTAACATGCGTGCCTCTGCCAAAACACTCAAGCTAGAACAGCAAGATGAAAAAACTGCACCCCCAACTGGGAATGCTTTCCCTCAAAAACCCATCAGAAGCAGCAGTAAGTCCCACTAAACTATCTGAATCAACTCCAAGTGCACTGGTAGATGTGATCCCATTCAGACCCAAACCAGAACTATTCCATGCCACTGAAAGTCTCCAACGTTCCTACTGGCCTCCCAGCAAATGCCCTGGTATTCACCACGTTGGACTTTGACATCTTGTGGGTGGATGAATGTGACTGGTGATGCTCCTTGAGATCTAGTTGATCGCTTCTAGTGATGACATCATGAAGGAACAAGGAGAAGGCTAGTCTTTGCTAGCAAAGGCTTAACTGGATGGAATGTCATCATTTCTTGCAGAACAACTGCACTTTTTGTTAAAAAAGCACTTGCGTATCTCTTCATCAAATCAATCTTTAAAAGATTTTGCTTTCTAGACTTGTTTTTACTTTCCCAGTCCTCCCTGTGAGGAAGTGGTCAAAACTGGCATGATGTATTAATGTTTAAGATCAACTATGAGAACGTGTAACATTAGTATCTGAGATGGAATACAAATATCTTCCAAGACACTCAAGCAGGATATATATGTATTTCAAACTGACACTGATGATGGGTAAGCATAGCAAATGGCAAAATCACCTGGCTTTCTACGCCAAATGCAGGCAGAAGTCAATTCCAAATGAGCCTTCACACTGGGTGTATTTGAGTGTTAGCATGCATGTAAATGCTTTACCTTCTGCACATACAGAGGTGCTGTCCCCTCATGAACAGGGCTGCTGTAACTCTACGCAGCTCTTCCAGGCTAGCACCGCTCTTGTTAAATTCTGAATCTGTTTGGATTTTCTTTACTTTCTTTACTCACAAGGCCACACCAGTTGAGATGCTCACAGGAAATTTGCTGTAATGGAAAAATACAGATACTAAAAAAATGTAATTTAAAGAAAATGCCATGGCTGCATAAAACCAATTTTGTTATTCATTTTTTTCCATGTGTAATTTACTGTTATTGAAACTCAGTGTTTTAGACAAACCTTAAAATACATATCACAAAAAACACTACTTCTCTGAATGTAGAGATACTTGTGTTCTTTTCCTTCTTTCTCCCTTTGACTTGGACAGCAGTAACTGCATAATTGCTGAACAACTTCAATTTTATTATTTCTGTTTAAAATAATTAATGATGGTCTAATTTTTGTTTGTCTTGTCTCCCATTTCAGATGGACCTCTTTTTTTTTTTTTTTGAGACAATACTATGCATCAGGGAGGTTCAGTAAGCCAGTCCTTTTGGTATGCGTGTTGAAGGAATACAATCATTTGGGGTTCACAGTTTCCAGAATTATATGAATAAAAACATTGCAGCTCATATAGAAGCTGCAAGAACCACAAAACTGTAAGCGTCAAAGATAACCAATGAATTCACTCATTCTATAACCTGTAAGAATGGCATGATTTTTTTTTTTCATTAATTTCATAGCACATTTGGATAATAATCTCATCTGGAGATGTATAACTTCTGGACTCCTCCTGTGTTCCTCCTACTGTGACAAATATTAAAACCAGATATATTCAGTCTTGACATGAAGAGACAAAAACGTGGGGGGTGTGGTTTTAGACTGAGAGTATTCACCTTTTCTAAGAGGCAGTTGCTCTTTAGCAGTTACAGGATCTCAACTGAAGCAGTTGTAGTCACAAAAAGAGAAAAATCAACACTGAAACTGCTAGTGAGACAACAGGAAAAGGTAGTCTTGTGGCAATTGTAGCAGTCTTGAGTTTGGGTTAAAAATTCAAGAAGTTTTCCCAAAAACAAGTACAAAGAGAAAATAGATTCACTCTTTCCCAAAAAGAAAATTATTTCAGTGACTCATTTCAGTGTAATTACAGTAAAAGCTGTAAAGTTAAAAGCTGTATTATTTAGTCTTTGCATATCAAGAATGAGACACCTTCTTTCACCCTTTTTTCTCTCCAGCCCTCAACTCATAATTTCAGAAGTTCTGATCGTCGTTCAGGAGCTTCTAGGATAAAAAAATACCTAGGAAATAAGAGCCAAGTGTGAACAGAGTGTGTTTAGGACTGCTGGATGGCATGGCAGAGAGCACAGGCGGGCTGAATTAGCAGACGTGTATGAACCAGGAAGGAGAGGGTGCACTTGTAAATCAGGGCAGAAGGGCAGGTGGAGGCAAAAGTCAGACTTTTGGGGTGTGCAAATATGCATGTTACGTGTGCGTGTATGTGTGTTGGAGGGGTTTCTAAAACTCAAACCAGGAATAACTTTGTTCAGTTCCTGTATTAGTCGTCATTGCAAACAAAACTCAACATCCCTGCTTCCTGACTTGGATGATGATACTGCTTTCAGCATCTATAAATGAAACTGAAAGCAGATCTGTATAGATAATTACACCACAGCGTAAGTTTAAACATGTGAGTTGTCCCATAGAACTTTTTAAAGACTCTGGCACACACGAGACAGTTCCTGAAAGCATTCCCTGAATTCAAACCTCAGGTTTACCCACTATTCATACTGAGTGTTCGGTGGAGTGACCACTAACCAGAAGGGAATTGAATAAACACTGAAGCAGAAGTTACAGATCAAGGAGATAACAAAGGATTATTATTTCTTTTCTCAAGATTTCCTGCAGCTTCATGGTAGCAACAAACCCAAATGCCCCAAGTTAATCAACCTCACAGACTCACAAAAGGAAATGTATTTGTTATGTATTACTTCCCTGATTATGGCCGACACTGACTTTCCATCATTATGTAATTGATTACCTAAGAGCACTATGAATGGGAAACACAGCTTTGGGTCACCCACCCATAGGGAAATGGATAAAAAAAAAAATTATCTTAATTACTTACTCTTTCATTATAAGCCCATCTTGATGAGTATCATGGTATCTACAAGAATGTTTTATTTTGGTTTTCTAAAATATAAAGCGCTGTTATGCAGCCTGGAGAAGTTTTGCACCTTCCCAAGGTGTTCTCCCATTCAAACTACCACAAGATTGACAGCTGACTTTTGTTAGCAGCTTTTGCCCATGACAAAAACAAAGCGTATAAGCCCAGTGAATGTAACAGTAAGCTTCTCTAATGACCACAAGTGCTTTTATCGCTGTTGCACTCACAAAAGGCTCAAACCAGAAAGGGTGGTAGGGAGAGCAGGTATAAACTCTATGTTATAAAAATGGAGGAAAATGACTTGCTCTACACTGCAAGATTAGAAGGAGCAACTCTTTGATCAGAACAGAGGTCACCATCATAAAAGAAACTGAACAAATAGTCTCAGATAGGCCATGGTGCCTGTGCCAACAAAAGCGGTGTTTTGTAACTCCTCCATCTGATTCAGGGCTTGAGAATACAATGCAGAGTGATAAAATAATACGGTTGCTTTCATTAGCAAGAAACTGGACTGGATGGCTCAAAATACCCTTTCCAAGCCTAACAACTTAAATGGATACTTGAAGTAATGTGCAAATGTTGTAGCCCAGTATTAAAAATGCAGATTTGTAACACAATCAAACTGAGCATTACTGCAGTGCCGCTTGGCCTAGGTCAGCTCTGTGGGGGACCGACCCTTCGATGTCATTTCCCAACCTTATGCTGCACCGGAAAGGGGCAGAGGGGGCAAGTCGTTGCTAACAGTGCCAAGGGTAAAATCCAGTCCTGCAACCGCCCTTCCTGAGTCCAAGCGGGTGAATTTGGTGCATTTGGACAACGTGTTCCTCTGTCGGGCAGCTTGTACAGCAAAGAAATCAAAGATATGTTTTGTTTAAAGAAGTCAGTCACCTCTTGGATCAAACGATGAAGACTAGGCCACTTTTTCAGGCTTATCACTCAAAAAAAGCGACATCCTTTTCACACACACACACCATGAATCTCAGGTGGTAAGCCTGAGGTTACCTATATTCACTTACAATTCTGCTTTCTGCTTGTTGCGATTTACAGCAAACAAATATTTAATTTGTGCTTGTATCTTGATATAAATCAGTAAAAATTGATGCATTTGCCACAAGAGGACAAAATAATTATTCTCACTAATCTGCCATCACGCATTTTGCACTGTTTTGGTTTTGAGATTTTTGTGCAGTCATACCAGGAAGTAGTAGGTAGGTGGCTGGAACATTCAGTTTATTCCTCCTGGATCACATCTAACTGTCATCTACAGAGGTATTTATAAATGTACTGTTCAGTTTAGACCTCGTAACTGATGATTAAAGTTTAAGAACTATAGTACACCTGGATGACTTAGAAATAACGTAACTTAGTTGTGGTGCTGTTACCACTAATGCAGTCCTTTTATTAAGAACATATAGAGGTATGTAACAAGAGGTAGGTTTTGGTGGGATGTAAGCAACATGAAGAATTGGGGGGGGGAAATCTGTGCAGACTTGCTTTCATGACGAGCATTAGTTAAACTTTGAGAATTTTTTTTAAAAGCACTGCCTCATTTCAGAGGTGCTGCAGACATGACCGGTGCTTTCCAACATTATCCAAACAAGTAATCAAGTAATGACAAACTCTTTGCATTTTTGTAAAATACAACTGGAGTAAGACGCTATTGGCTTGAAACACCAATTCCAAAGCATCTGTAGTGTACCAGCACATTAGAGCCATTACTAGCCTTTAAAATCATTTGCTTTTGTGGTTAAAAATATTTTCCTTGTTCGTTTCCATCAGGTCTAAAAAAAAAGCAAAAAAAAGCCCATTCCTTCAACGAGCATGCACCGACTGCTTCTATTTAACTGCCCCAGGACTTCTGTTACTGCAGGACCTGACTGGCATCAGTGGAGGCGATGGTGTTTTTCCAGATGAAAAACCAGTTGAATGTTAATGTCCCAAGTACGTGTTGGGGGTTAAAGTCCAGGGGAGGGGGCCTGAGAGAGAAAAGAGGATACAGTGACACAGTTAAAGGATGTAATTAAAGGGCAAAGGATGTAATTATGGGCAAAGTGACACAGGCACCTTGATGCTTCCTACTTTTTTTGGTGATACTCCAGTAACTTTCCTTTAAAACAGGGCTTAGCAGGTTGCCTTTGAACGCACCAGTGCCCAGTGAGTACGCAGTGTGTGACAGAGTTATCACTTGGAGTTAGAAATATGTATGTTGTGGTTTATCGATGGTGCCCAGCGGTGGCTCTTTCCTGAGCAGGTTTGCCGCTACGGCGTCCGCTTCCCCCCCCCCCCGACACACACGGAGGCCGGCAAGGCCGAAGGGGCAGCACTGCCCCACAGAGAGCCGTGCTTGACGAGGCCCAGTCTTACCGCATACCGGGCATTTAGTTTGACGAAGTAACTCAACGTCGAGCAGCAGCCCCCCGCGCGGCCCGGCCGCCGCTCCGCTCCTGCCAAACCCCCTTCTCGCTTCGCTGGGGGCGGCGGGACCCGCCGGAGGAGCGGGGCGCCCTGACAGCCCCCGGCCTTTCCCCGGGGCGGGGCGAGGCGAGGCGAGGATGGGGGATAGCCACCACCCCCGCGGAGGGCCGGGGTCGCCTCGCTAGCGGGGGCGGGGCGCGGCCGCACGACGCCGCCGCGGCGGATGATGACGTCGGCGGCGCTTCCGGCGCTGGGGCGGTGACCGAGGCACGCACGGAAGGGGTCGCCGCCAGGAGGGTGCCGCGACGGAGCGGGCGCGGGGAGGGGCGGGGGAGCGCGGCGCGGGGCCCAGCCGAGGCCGCGCGAGTCAGGCGGGCGGCGGCGGCGGCGGCGGGGGGCGGCGGGCGCGGGGCGGCGCCGGCCGTTGCGGTGGGAGCGGCGCCCGCCGCGGCTGAAGGCGGCGGCGACGACAAGTATCGCGAGAGGTGGCGCGGCGCCGGCGCTAGAGGTGACCGAGACAGCGGCGGCGGCCCCGGGTGCCTCCTCCTCATCCTCCTTCTTCCTCACCGGACGCCGGCGCTGAGCGAGGCGGATCGGCGGCCATGGAGAAGGCGGCCGGCGCGGCGGCAGCGACGGCGGCGGAGGGAGGCGGTGACGGCGGCGACGCCGGGAGCGCCACGGCGGGGCCCGGTCCCCCGGAGGGGCTGAACGGCGGCGCCGGCATCTCGCCGCCGTCGTGCCCGCCCGGGGCGGTGGCGGCGCCGCGTGGGCTGGTGCGGGTGTGCGACCTGCTGCTGAAGAAGAAGGCGGCGCCGAAGGCGAAGCGAAGCGGGCGGGCGGGCCGGCCGGCCAGCAGCAGCGAGAGCGGCGGCGGCGGCAGCGAGAGCAGCAACAACGGCAGCGAGGAGGAGGAGGAGGAGGAGGACGAGGAGGAAGAGGAAGAAGAGGAGGTCTCCGAGGTACCGCGGGAACGGGCGCCACGGGGATGCGGAGACGGGGGTGGGGGCTGCGGGGATGGGGCTGCACCGGCGGGAGCGGGGGGGCGGGACGGACGGTGCCCGAGGAAGGGAGGCCCGGGGGGCGGCGGGGCCCAGGGGTTGCCCTACTGATCCGGTTTCATAATTCCTCCGTGCTCCCGCCTCCCCCGCCCCCGCGGGGCCCTGCCGCAGAGGCAGGAAGGGGGCAGCACCGCGCCTCCCGGGGGCGGCCCTGTGGCGGGGCGGGACCGGCGGCCGGGGCCCGGGGCACGGCGGGGCGCCGCGGCCCGAGCCGGGCCTCCCGGAAGGCCCCCGCGCCCCTCGTGCCTCGGTGAAGCCGGCGGGAGAGGCCGCCGGTGCCCACCCTCCCTCCCTCCCTCCGCCTCGGGGGGTGCCGGTGTGTCCCGGGCGGCGGGGGCCCGGGGTTGCCCCGGGGGCGGGAGGCTCCCTGGGAGCCTCAGCCAGAGAGGGCCTTCATCTGTGTTTTTGGGCGTCTGTGGTTTTTGTCAGGCGCTGCTGAAGGGAGAGGGCCCAAGAAATGCTGCAGGTGCCCCTCAACGCCGTGTTTTGTGTCCACATGTGCCATAGTGGGATTCGGATCGGAGCCGGGAGCGGGAGAGCATAACGGTGGGAATACTGCTGGTGCGACCGGGCTGAGGCTTTGGAGATAGGCCTGAGCTCCGGGTGTGTGCTGAGAAAGCTGTTTGCGCTCCCAGTCACGGGAATAGATCATCTTGAAGAAAAGGAGGTGAAGGTGGAGGTAAAGCGAAGGCTGCTGTAGAGCCCTGGGCTTTTTTCTCCCATCCGACCTGTTCTCCGAACCTGACAGCAGCCACTGTTTCAATGTAATGCTGAAACATTACATTGAAAGGAAGCATTATTAACTTGCTCTCATTTATTGTTAGGTTTTTCAGGTAGGTATCCCTGAAAAAGGTCAAGCAAGATGTGAAGCCCCTTATTTGCATACATAGTCACACAGAGTTTCTTTGCTGAGTCTGTAACCTTCGAAGCTGAATGTTCACTTCCGCTTTTTTGAATTGTGTCCTCAAAAAAGTCCGCTTCAAGTTTGTAGGCTTTTCTTTGAACTTTATTTTTAAGTGGTTTGCCTTTTAAGTGGTATATCTGCTTTGTGTTAGAAATTAAAATGAGCAAGAGGAAAGGGAAGGAAGAGTCTGATAATTTTAAGGAAGGGCTGGGCTGAGATGGTGGTAGGTTTTTCCACTAAGATGCACTCTGCATTTTATTTCTGCAGAAGTGGATACAAGAAGCATTTTATCTAAGTTCTGTGAGGTAAATTGCACACAATGAGTGTCTCGGTTAACAAGTAATTATGCCTGGCATTTTGTTTCCATAGTGTTTATTTGTAGGGAAGTGAATATCATCATGTAGGTAGAAGTTTTTGAGGTGTAAAACTTGCAAGTAGACAGCCATGGTTGCGTGCTGAACTGTGCTATCTAGCAGTTGTACAGGTAACTTGAAGAACTCTCTTGCTCTCCTCAACAGAGCCCGTGGAGTTTACTAAGGTGGTGTGTGGTGAAGGGATAAAGGCCCTCAAATGACTTAACGGATGTATCAGTTGATAGTTAAGCACTGAGATGAGTTGTATGTGACAGCAACCTTCAACAGACTTTGTGTAAAGTGAGGCTTATTGGCAGAATCACAGGCAGATTTATTTTGTGGTCCATAGCCATTCTTCCAAATGGTTCCTTATACTGACAGTTTTCAAATGGTATAGAGTGTATGACGTGACAAGAAAGGCAGAGGCAACCGAGGAATATATGTAGTCTTAGGTGAGGTGAGCCTTTGCTTATGTGCTGTGTCTTACCTAGCCATAGGTACCTATTTAATATGCTTTAAGACCTACAGAGAGATAAAAAAACAAATGATCATTAAACTGTCATGAGGCAGCAGAAGAATACTTCACTTTTTTTTTTCAGAACAACATGTTCTGTAGATACCGATAGCTGGGAAGGCAGTTTTGGCATCTGGAAGCTTCCATGATGTTTTTATCTTACTCATAGTGAGGGCTTTCTCAGTCTGGGTGGTCTGAGATTAAATATTAAGCAGGGGTAAGTAAGTGATAAACAAATTAATAAATACTGAGTTTATTAAGTTCAGGATAGCATACATTTTGTCATTTATCAGCTTCATTTATAATAATTCTTTCTTGATCATTCAGAGTGCTTGCAAAAAACTGTTCTAGTCTTTCTCCCAGTGACTTCAGGATCAAAAGATACAGCTTAGTAGAATATGTGCAGCTGAAATCACAGTTTTTAGGAATGTGAACGTGAGGATGGCCTGATTAATGGAGCAGAGAATCTAACTTCAAAGTAGTTCCCAGCAGCTCCTGGGGAGGAAATGTGTTTTGAGTGTTCTCAACAAAAGGGAGTTTTCCTTGTCTGAAAGCAACCCGATGTTCTGCCTTTTAGAAGCTTTTATTTTTTTAAAAGAAAAGGTTTGTTTCTACTGTGAGATTTTTATTTGGGGTTTATATGGTTTTTTTTTTAGTTGAGACTTACTTGAGATGTGCATAGCTTGTGTGGCTTTCAGCAGTTGGATTTGTGGTCTTCTGACCACTGGCAGTCTGGAAGACACGTAAAATGGAAAGCACAAAGAAATCTAAGTTTATGGTTTTGCTGTAAATGGAAACTATTGTGGAAACACTGCATAAGATGGTGTTCCCTCCCAACCATTCAATTCATTATCTCTGTCAACTTAAGACAGTTTGTCTTAGGCTATTTTTTGCCCTTCCCATGCTTAATACATTAAGACTTCTCTAATCTCTGAAGTGAAGTACTTCTAGATTTGACTACTAGTGAGACACCTTCTAAAAATCAGGAGCACAGTAGCAACAAGTCAAAGGAGTTATAATTGGAAACCCAGCAGATATTAAATCACAAAAACCCCATGAGTGGAAAGACATTGTTTGGCGTAGTTGTTGCTGAGCTGATGGAATGGAATAAAAAGTTGTAATCAGATGTTTTCATCTCGGCCTGTTTCCAAACTCCATTAGATCTTGGTGTAGAAGCATAGGCACTGGATAGAACTTTGGGAGAAGTTAAATTGAAATTTCATACCAACAACTTCATGAGCTCCTACTACAGTGTTCATGGCAACCTCCAAGGGTGCTTTTGAAATGACAGCAAATTGCTGCTTGTCAAACAAATAAGACTCTAGGTAGTGCGGTCCAGTATTGTCTGTAAGTGGCAAATTGCCTTTTCCCTAACCACCAGTTAATAAAAAAATGGCAACTCTTTTCAGTACACAGGAAAAGGAACCTTAAGGTAGGAGAAAAATGACAATAGAGGTTGCATACTGGGGGAGGTCAGGTGCATGCTTCCTGACAGAATTCTGGCCTTAGTTTATGAAGGATCACATAAAACAGGCAAAATTGTTCAGTTTTCACAGAGGTAGTCTCTTAAGCTGTTTAAGGAACTGTATTGTTAAATAGGACTGCAGTGGTGCTTCGATTGGGTGATAACTCACAGAGTTTGCGTTCGGTGCAGTGACACATGGAAAATTTAATCGGTTGATGTGTTAGATGTTTAAGGGTGAGATGAAGGTGCATCTTTGCTCTCGATCAGAATTGTATGAGGAGTGTCATTGAAGAAGACTATAGTCTTGGACCAGTCTATTCATTGCATCCGTAATGGGAAGCTGCTTTTACTTTTTAGGGAGCTTTGTACAGTGTACCGTGAACCCCCCGTTTAGCATGGCTTATTAATGATATGTATGTATGTGAAAACAAATATGAAGAAAGCTGCCTGTCAAATTTGTGCCTACGGTCAAGTCAAAGGTCTGTCTTCCGAGCTGCTTAAAAGAATGATTTTCAGGATGTGAATCAAAAAAAAAAAAAAAAAAAAATGTGGGGGATCAGGAAGGAGCAGGTTAGTTGAATAAAAGCTGACATATAATGTGAAGCTTGGGAACATTATTATTGTTTGGGAACTTTATAATTTGGTGTTTTTTTGGTGAAAATATGATTTAGCGGTTCCTCTGAACAGGCTCAGATAAAAAACCATAAATGTACAGGTTTCTTGAAAGTGTTCTTGGGTGTACTGATTTTGTTAAAGATTGGTCTTCAATAAATAGTGAAGTAGTGCAAAAAATGAGCAAGTCATAGTAGCAAGTTGCTACTTAAAAATCTGGTGTCCGGAGTGCATTAAGGCTTCTCCTACTAAACACAGAAAGGTTTAATTGTACAATAAAATCTGTTTACAAGCTTGTTTCAAGTCTTTGAACTTACAGGATGTTTGCTGCTGGCAGTGAAGTTTATAATTGCTTTTCCTAATACTGTATCCATTTTAGGAGTTTGTAAGTTCAGTTTTCTCCTTAAGCAAAAAGTCTCACGATGATTAGATGTAGATCAGTCTAGGATTTGTGCGTGTTTCTTTCTGTTCTCTCTTTCATATGATTTTTCTGACTGGTATAGTTTGTTGCTGGACTCTCATATGATGTCCAAATTAGCTTTCCTAAACATAATCCTTAATAATGTTAGCTATACCTGAAAGCACTGACCTATGCAAAGGGTGTTTTTGAGATGTTTTCGCTGTTTCTTAAGCATTCTTGTTTTTACTTGGGCCTTGTAGCTGCTGTAAATAAGAGTTCATTTTTGTTTTTTCAGCTCAATTGAATTAGTCATTGAATTGAACTAGTAAGATGAAGTAAATAAAACAACAGAATACCACCGGTCCTCTAAAATTTCTTCATGCAGAAGCAGCTACTCTTCTTTAGCTTTACATATAAGGTGTTAATCTGAAAATTTGGGTTTACTGGTGTCATTTCAAGAGCATCATGGGCACATGGTTGTAATACTTAAATTGTAAAAGGCTTTAACAGCTTAACTGTTAAAGCAAGCTGTTGATTTGAAACGCTGAATTTATTTTATTTTTTTTAATCCCAGCTGACTGACTTAAAATCCTGGGATAAGGCCTTTGGATTCTTCAGGGCTGCTGAAAGGCCAGTATGCCTCGCCTGGCTGCTGTACGATACATTCTCTGTACTACCATTACTTTCATCTCCTTGTGTCTTCAAATATGGGACTGAACATGCAAGTAACTGGGCTCTGTCCTTGTTAGTGTGTGACACCCTGTTGTATATATAGTTCAGTCTTGTGTTCTGCTGTGTTGGTTATACTGTAATTGTTTTCTTTCTGTCTACTTTGACAGTTTTTTGCCTGTATTGTTTTGTTTCTTCCCTTCAAAAGAAGAACTAACAGTGAAATCCGTTAGGGAAAAAAACAAAATTCTGTAAGACCTAAGGCAATTTTGTCATTTTCCTCATCAGTATAGTTACTACAATGTATAGCTTTGTATAGCAATAATTACCTGACATCAGTTCAACTGATGTGACTGAAAAAGCAGGTGAGCCGCAGCAGGGTCTGTGGCAGCCGCCTTTTCCATCTGTAGCATGAACCTTGTCATGACACTTCAGAAGCACCAGTTCTCACCTCAGTGTTACGTATTCCCAACACAGATCCTGCTCTTAGAGAAACCATTTTAACTGCATTGGTGCTACAGGCGAGATCCTTGTTTTATCTTGCATGAGGGATATGGTAAGTATGATGTAATACAACTGTCAAGAGTTAGCAGCCATTAATTGTCTCATCTGAAGATGAGTAGAACTTAGGGATGGCCTGGAAGTGCGAAAGGATGTTTCTCAAAAATCCCTGAAAATAACAAGGCTGTTCATAGGTGAATCCTGCAACCAAGTTTCACAGTAGTGAAATCTTCACCAAAAACGTTTAACATCCCTCCCTTATTGTTCCCTAGACTGGGTTCCAGCAAAATCAGTCTGGAAAACCAGAATAATGATTTGGCTGGCTTTGCTATTCCCTGCTAACCACCTTTCAGTCATTACTGGCACCACCCTATAGCTGAGATGACTAGCATATGCCCCCTTATCTGAGGGAGTTAGGTTACTAGGAATTCATACGCTAGTTAGGAGATGGAGTGTACTGTGAACTGGCTGAGGTGGTAAGCAAAGATTTAAGTAGTGTCTGTATGTGCATGGCAAAGAGCCTAGGTATGCAGAGCTGATAAATGGTGTCTGTTTAGACGTAGTGCTTATTTTTTTTTAAAAAAATCTTACAGAGTTTTTCTGTCTGATCTACTTAATTGAAGTTAGTGAATAACTGGGTTTAAAAAGAAGCCCCCTGCATAAAATGCCCACTGCAGAAGGTGGAGTTAGGTACTGGTGGCGCCACGTGAATTTGTTTACTTCCTCAGATACTTCTTCAGGAAATTTCCTTATAAACATAATTCCTGTGTGCAGGCTAGAGCCAAACACACCATATTTTCAGTTAGTAATTTAGTTCTTTAAAGATAATGATTTCTATGAAAGAGATTTAGCTGAGAGAATTTCCTCATCTGTCAACTTTGAAGGCAAATGGGATTATGTATGTGTTTTTTCTCTATCTGTTTTGAAAATGAAACTATTTGTGCTTATTTAGGTTATAGCTGATTTGGAAATTGGATTTAGGAATTGAAAAATCAGTACTGCAGATCCAAGATAAGTAAGAGAGCTTTGTTTCCAAGGTTAAAGAAACAAACCTGTTTAACGTAAAAAAAAAAAAAAAAAAAACACCAAAAAAACCCAAACAACTTTTATAATAGTATTTTAGGCCATTTGAGCAGAATCTGTGGCTGCCTTGGTAGACATGCTGTTTGGTAGCACATGGTATGGCATTTTTGGTGACTAAGTTGTAATAACATCTTGAAGATGTGCTGTATCTGTAGAGCTTCTGTGGGACTTTTTTGTTATGTCAATAACTTTTGATGTTGCAAGAAAGGGTATTAATGGTGTGGGTGGAAAAGGGCTTAATGCTAGCAAGTGGTTTGTATAAGGTCACTTAACTAACATATATATGTAGGGGAAAAAGTCTTCCTTAACGTGTGGTTAGCCTTACCAGTGAATGCAAATATGTCGTGGTGTTAGTGTGTGAATTCTGGTGACCTCTATGCAGTCATTGTGCAGTGTTGACAGGAATATTTGGGGAAAAAAAAAATTGCTTGACCAGTGAAGGGCAGCATTTCCTCTGTTTTGACTAAGCAGTTAGTGCTTTGGGTTAATCAGTACTCAGAGAGGTTATCTTAGTGTTCCAGATGTTTTTCAGCCACTTCCCCTCCATATGCAATCCTAAGCTCATAACTATCTGAAGAGTTAAAGCCATGTGGAGGTGTTACTTAACTGTTGTGTCACCTTATTTTCACATTAAGTAATAGTTGTATACCAGGCTAAAAATCAGCCACGAAACCAAGTGTGTCTTCAGTATATCTTTCTTGGTGCTTGCAGTATTTTCTTTTAGGCTGAACGTTGTAATTAGGATGATTTTGTTTGTGTTACCCAAAGGAGTTTTTGACAAATTGAAATTACTGGTGTTTGATGTGCAGGTGTGTTCCTCTGCTGTGTTTTAGCTGAATCCTCAAATCTTTGGAGTATAATGGTGTATTCTAGGAAATGAGCTGAAATAAGCCTTATTATTTTTTTTCCCTGTCCCACCCCAATATCTTAGGTCTTCGTGGTGTTAATCATCTGTAATCGATAATGTGTCCAAATACGCAGCTGTTCAGATGCTAGAAAGCAGAGCTAGAAACAAGTATGCATTTTTAAGTAGTATGATGAAATGTCGCTATTTAGAATATCAGGTTGGGGTTTTGGCCTCCATTCTCCTCCAGTTCAACTTGAAACAGTTGACAAGTTTCTGGATTCCTTTTTTGTTAGGTTAAAATTAAAGGCACCTTTCGCACAGTAATTTGACTTCTTTCTACTGCTAAGGAGGCTAACCTTGTATTTGAGTTCAGGTTTGTTTCCCCTTGCCCTAATAAAAAAAAAAAAAAAAAAATGGTTGTTTCTAAGCCTGTACATCTGCCCTTTGCAGGAACTGTTTTGTGGATCACAGCTTCAGCAGAAGGGGAACATCTGAAACCTCTCTCTAGGGCAGGGAGTGATTCAGAGATAAGTGGAGGAAGGTTGTCTTTATCCTCCCAGTTTTTCCCACACACAGAACAGAACTAAACACTTTGTTTAAGGAGAAGCTGGAGGTCCCTAGTACATCTGTGTCTGGCAGGTATCTGGTGACTCACGTGTTTTCCTGTCCCTGAGTTTACCAATTCAGAACTACAGGTATTTCTTTCCTTTTGTTCAGTTTTGTCCTGAAATGCTTTGGCAGCAGAGTTTTCCTTTTTATGCTGTTCTGCAGGTGTGAATTGTTCTCCTCCACAGAATGGTGAACAATGCTTTAATGAAGATTAAAATTTAAAGTCATGATGTGACTTAGGTTTTTTTTTCCTCAAGTACTTGGTGTTGTTCAGCCTCTCTGTCAGCGTGGGTTCTAATCCCACTGAAGTTGGGGGAATTGGGCTTGTAGGAAGGTTGCAGTGAGCACACTGCCAAAAAGAAAAAAAGGCATTCATTGCTCCTCCCAGCCACTTGAGAAATGATCTTGCTGAAAAAACCTCAGCAACAGAGAAAGCATGTTTACAGTTGATCAATTCCTTGATCCAGTTTGTCAGGCAGTCACATAAGAGCTTGTGCTGACACAGCGAAGAGCCAGGAACTTGGGCAGGGAGGAGGGATGAGGACTGCCTTTTTTGGTGGAACTATTCATTTAAATGCCTGTCAAAGAAACACTTGCATTGTCTTTGAGGACTCGAATTGTTAAGAATGGTACAGCTCTCTGAGAATTTTTGTATTAAAGGGCAATGTAGTCCTCTTGACACTTCCTTTGAATCTTCTATTTGAAAGTGGCTGGCACAGTCCTGGAAAGATAAATCATGCAGAATTTTTTTTTTTTTTTTTTTTTGCATGGAACTTTAAAACTTGAAAGCTTCTTGAGATAAAATCAGCACTGAGTTTTTTTTGTCTCTAGTATTTGTTAAGGTTCTTAAAACCAGTGTATTAAGGATAGGGAGAAAGAGAGGAACAAAGTAGTATTTTCTTAAAACGTTGCTGCACTTCTGAGTATTGCCATCACCGCTTTTGTGTCATTTAGTGTAGTGCAGCAAAGGAGTCACTTTGTACACTGACTACCATAAAATAGTCATAAGGCACAATTGTGATCAGTATGGTAATTGTAATACAAATAACCAATCTAGTTTAAAGGAAAAGAGCACTTTAAATGTAACAGCATGCTAGATAGATGAACATATGCCTTCTGTCCATCTCAGTCACTAACAGAAGTGAAAGCTGGCATAACAGCATGCTGGTATTTTTGTGAAGCATCAGCTTGATAAAGGATCTCAGTGATAAATATAGTGTCAAACTTTATGTGCTAAACTTTGAAAGAAGGCTTTTCTGAACCCTGCGTGTGGGGGAAATGTTTATGCTTCTCTGTAAAATCTCTCTGCATGTACTTGTGTCTGAGTTGAGGTGTGTTTTTTAGAAACATGCTAGTACGTGCATAGAAGCTGGGTTCTGCAAAAATATTTAGGGTATGGGATGGCATAAAGTGATGACTTGCCCTGATAGCTTACCTCTGCCAAAAGGAGGGGAGCCTCTTCCTCTGAGCTCTGCCTGGCTGTGCATTTACACTGCTTATGTTTTGCCAGCTATCTCTCTAGCTGGTCACTGGCCTGTGACCTGTCTGAGAGGTGGTAAAGTGGCTATGAAGGGGGAAGGGAGAGAGAGCTGTGTGGAGCTTTTTGTTCAGTTGGGGTTTTTTTGAGTCTGGAACTGAGGTGTTATATCAGCTCAGGACATTGTGTAGTTCACCTGTGTGGGACTTCATATACCCTCTTTAGCCGAGCACTGATGAAACAGCTCTGCCAAGTGCACGGTTTGTTATGAAACTTGATATGGATGCTAATTCCTCCTGTACTTTGAAACTGTTGTGTGCTGATCTGTCCCAGCATCGTTTAGTTATGTCAGCCAAAACCTCAGTTAGGTTGCAAATCTCTTTCCCTTTGGTAATTTTACCAGTGTTACTGGTTCTGAAGAAGTGTGTGAAGTAGTGCCACCTAGTAAGTGCTTCCTTGAGTGAGTTAGACTTGAAATAAGGTTAGTAGTAGTACTCCCAATGAACTTAATTTTAAAAAAAGTATTTTTGCATCAAACCCCCCCACCTAAATGTTTTCAAGAAAGGCAGATGTCTTTGGTGGTGGCTTTCATTGTAATCCAGAGATGGGTATTGCAGCGAATGCAGTCTTTCCAAACCATTGGAATACTTGTTAATAGAAATAATTTGAGCAACTGATTTTGTAACAGAAGTATTGTGCGCACAGTCTGGGACATATTTAAATTTTTAACTTTTTGTGAACTGCCAATGGTATTGCTAAATTTTTTTCATAGTAAAATAGTTCCTTTAGGCTCCATGTGTATGATTTAATTTAAATGCTCAGGGAGAGGGAGAGGTTCTGCTATGGGAGAAGGGTGCACGTATGTTGGGTTGAAAGGAGACCTCAACCACACCTGTCAGGCTGGTGAGTTGTCCAACTATGGTTTTGAAAACTGATGAAGGTTTTTTGGTTTTGGACTCTTGAAAGACTTCAGAGTTAGTCTTGGGTTAAAATCATGTGAGTGCATCTTGAATTGACAAGGGCAGGAGTTTGTGAGTTAATTGTTTTATCTTTCTTTTGGTAATCTGAAATAAACTGAACCTGGAATTTTATTTCTGAAGACCCAACAAAGAAGAGATGGGGAACAGGAGGTGTTGAACTCCAGTGAACAAGCAGTGTTCAGCTAGAAGTTGGAGCTGGTTCAGCTATACTGGTAGTAAATGCTGTGAGTTCTGCTGTGGTGTCCCCAGTCTGTCTCGATCTTCAAAGTAACTTCAGATGAAACAGGAGTTGAACAACCATATTAAAAGAATATAGAGCACTCAAAAGTCTCTCACTGTTTTTATTCAGTTTTTCTTTCTTTAGCCTTTCCGAACAGCTTGCTCTCTGTTCCAATCTTGGTGTCAGTGTCAATGAAGAGACCAAGTTTTCTAGCTGTTGTAGTCCATGAACTTAAAGATGTCAGCTAAATTACTCTGATTATAGAGAGCTTTGTAAAAGAAAGAAACACGAAGTACATTGTTACAAGTCCTGCTTTTTTCCATAGCAGTTAGGATAGGTCTCAATCTGATACTAACCAAGTCCAAATTCATTACAAACAGCCTACCTGAATGTAGAGCTGTTGAAAAAACTATCTTGTTCACAGCTGGGAAAAGGGTAACAAGGGACATCCCGAGCCAGCAGATCCTGGATTAGAATTTGACATGGAAATACTTTATATCAATGTCCACTTAAATGGATTGTTATGCATAGAACAAAATGATGAAATAGGCCACTTAAAAAGGAGGAGGAGACTGTACTAGAAAGTGACTTTTTCTGGTTGAAGGTTTCCTAACTTTGCAGGGAATATATTGGCGCTTAAACTATTCAAGAACTTCCAGTGGCTTACTGCTGTTACCTGCAAAAAGTGCTCTGATTTAAAACATTAGACAAGTTCCGATGTACATTAATGTAAGCTGAATGATTGAACAACTGGAAATAAGGAACTAGCTTCCTGCATGTTACATTCAGTCCTTTTTATGGTTACTGAGTGTTATGTTTTTTGTTCATTGTGTTCTGCGAGTATGTAGCCAAAATTGCCAAAAATATATTGTGTTACAGCAGGTATAAGAGAAAGTGTCTGTATTTGGGAGCTTGCATACCAATAAAGAGCAACTTCTCCTGAAGTAGACATGTTCTCCTACTTGCATATCAAATACAGTGCACAGATAGAGCATATGTTAAATGTGAATGGTTTTGACCTTGTGCTCAAATTTTCGCATAATAATGTGAAGATACCTTGGATTAGTACCTATCTTGGAATTCATGAGGTGTAACTATGAATGTTTTTGGACTGTACGTGACTCCTACATGTGAGAAATTATTACGCTGTTTAGAGGCTACTCAGATGGTGCATACATTAAACAGAGTTTTCCTGTCACCAATATTTCACATGTGGAATGAGAAAGGAATATATTCTAATTTGTTTGAAGAATCATCCTTGCTGTCCCAAATCATTGTCTTTTCTGAACGTATTCTGTGTCTTACTTGTGTTTAGCCCAAAATCAGATTTCTTCAGTGCATTGGAAGTTCTTAGACTAAAGACATGGAACATAGTATAACCCAGTGGAAACATGGACTACTTGAAGTGGAGAACTTAAATGAAGTTCTCTTACAGAAAGCTCCCCTCAGACAAAAATTTGTGTCAGTAATCTTACATTTCTGATGAAAAACCCCTTTAAAATGCTTATGTAATGCTATGTAAATTAGTCTCGCTTGTGCAGCTTTGTGTTAGTTGTGTTTGAATTGGCATTGGGCAATTCCTCTGTGGCAAAGTCATAGAGGCTCCCCTAGTACAAGAGAAAATGCACTGAACAAGCGAGAAGGCCGAGCTGCAGCAATGTATCTTGACACAGTTGCTTTTTTATGATGTTCTAGTTTATCTTTTCTTCAGGGCAGTGCTATAGATGTGTAAAGAGATTTTCTTTCCTCCTTTTTCCATGCTTAGATTTGCCTTACGGCATTGAGATCCAAAATCCTAGGGCTGATGTAAGCGCTTAATGGGGAAGAGGGCTCTGTGCCGATGAGAAGGTCTTGCTCTGTGCCAGAATGCTGCTTCCTTTCTAGACTAGAAAACTCTGCTTTGATGTCACTTTCATTTAGACGTAGATGAAGACTTTTTTTGCATTGTGCATCTACCTCTGTTTAGAAATTAATGGTGTAAGGATAAGAGGCTGCTAGTAGAATTTAAGACTATGAATTTATGACTTGAGTGTTGCAGTCTTACTTTAGACAGAGCAAGCTTTTGGTGTCCCTTGTCTTAGAGTTCCTGGAAGAAGTGCTATAAGCTGAATGCTTTTGCTTTGAGTTTGTATGCACTGTTGGTGATTCCTTATAGTTTCCTTACCTTCCTGGCATTAGGTTGCAAACTTTTTCAAACTTTTTTTTTCACTTGTGGAAGTGATTGATTTTGTTTTATTTTTTTTTTTTTACTGACCCTTGAACGAGAAATCTTCAGTGAAATGGTACTGCAGTGTGAATGTTGAAATCCCCCAGCTGTTACTCAGAGGAGATACTATCTATTTGGAAAGGGTTTTCTGAATATAGAGTCATCATCTTCCCTGATCCCACCAGAACCTGCTAGCTCATGCAAGCTGACAAGCTAGTGTAGTGCTTCTGTTAAGGGAGGACAGATCTGTGAAGGGAACTGGGCAGCGTTATTCCATCAGACAGGTCGTAAACATCTGAGCCTGTCAACAGTCCATCTCTAAAGCTTTTTAGTTTTATGCATTCTTTTAAATTGACATTAAAAGCTCAGGATGTGTTTATCTTGGCACTTTCAAAGGTAGTTAAGTACAGACACCTTTCAAAAATAGTAGTTTCCTTGGAGCTGTGGAAAACCTAGGTCTCAAGAATACCATGTTAAGGCCTCTAAGGAATAGAATTTCATCCTCTCCAGCCTTTATATGCTTACCAAAAGGAGTAGCACCAGATCACCGAATGTGGCAGAAGGGTCTCACTGCTGCCCTAGGCCAAGTGAAGAATATGGTGGACAGAAATGAAAGATCTGTGTTGGGAGAAAGCTTAATTTTTGTGTGGAATGTAATCTTGGACAGTAAAAAAAAGTTTTACATAGTTGTTACGGAATAAAAATACATGGATTTGTTACAGAAGTTTCTCTATCTGTGGGAGGTAACAGAGCTGAAACAAGGGTGGTGTGATAGTAAAGATGGGCAGCAAAGATCATCATGTGATTGTAAAACTCATTGAATGCTCCACTGCAGTTTATCGCAGAAAAGTCTGAAATGTGCAGAAAGAGACACAGAATTTAAGGATAAGGGAATAAAAAGAAAATAGAGTATGTGTTTAAAACTCGTAGTTTTTTATCTGTTTTTATCCGGTTAGAGCCAGTCATCCCTGTGCACCCCCACCCCAATAATAAGAATTAAAGGAAGAAAGTAGATTTCTTTGATTTGAAATACACTAAAGCACCTACCTGAAGGATGCTGGAAATTTAGTCGGGCTGACAACTGCGGTGGTGCGATTGCTGTAAGAATTGAAGAAAAAGAAAGCAATATACTATGTGAAAATAGAAAAAGCAGATGAGGGTCATGACTTAAGATGGTTCCTGAGGTTTGGTTTTGGACTGATTTGATTTTATGTAATCACTAACCACTGAGGATCAGGAGTAAGGAGTTTGATGAATTTGGAGAGAGAAGCTGAAACAGTAGGTTTAAAGCTCATTTTTTTGTATTGACATACAACTAAGGGAACTTTAAAGAACTGCACCAAGTAATGACTGATGCAAACTACTAAGAAGTAGAGGTCCTGCAAAAATTTTGTGGTGTAACAGCATTTTTGTATTAAAAAAAAAAAAAAGAGTTGATACGAGAACTAGCAGAGAACAACATGTTTAGTGTCTTAGTGATTATCTGAACTAGCTAATGATATGATGGAGAGATGAAAGGTCTATGCACAGGTAGGGATGTAGTTCCTAATGAAGGTTGATAAATACTACTGCAATTTTATAAGGCAGTGAGCTTATCTGGAGTAATGTGTACCCTTAGGGGTGTCTGTCTGGGGAAACATTCAGTTCTGACTTAGTTGCAGAGGTTTTTGAAAAACTGTTTTTACTTTCAGAGCAGATAGGAAGAACTTGGCTCAGTCCAGCAAAATGAATGTCGGTAGGAGTATCATCACTCTCTCTAAAAAAAGGAAGAAATGGACCCAATGCAAAGCCGAAAGCTAGTATTAGCAGAAGGAGGAAGAAATGTACATCAGGTGGTGGATAATTCTAGTGTGTCATTTTGAGTTGTTTACATGTTAGTGTGTCTCCCAATTAAGTTAGGTTTCTTGCCCTTTTTTTTTTCCTTTTCCCTGTCTTATCTTTAAGGTAATTTTGGTGAGTGCATATTCTTTAATACAGTAACTGCATCTGTTTTCAAGGAACACTGGCTTCCTAGATTTTTTATGATGTTGTTGCATTCAAAGTGCTGTTTTGGTGATCCACTTCTGCAGCCTCTAAGGCAGAATAAAGAAAAGTCCAGACTAGAAAAGGTCATCTCTTCAGCCGGCGATGACTTGTGAAGACATCTGATGGATTTTTGGTTGATTATTCTGGAGATAATTTCTTGTCTTAGACATGTGTTTTGCTCTCCCCTTAAGCAGTAATAGGAGTGCTGTCCTAGTACTGATGATGAAGCTCAGGACAGAATCTACAATGGGTTGAATTCCTAGGTACTATACCACCACGTCCCCTGCTTTACTGCTGCTAACTTGGATGTGCTTCTTGGCAACTTAATCTTTCAAACACGAGTTTGAAGCAGCATTTGAAAAGCTATCTGAATATTACTTGCACCACTGAATGTTTCTCTTGCACATAAACAACTGCTTATGTATCTTATAATGGCTTTTTGTTTTGTGTTAAAGAGGAGTTTTGGTCATTTGAAAGTTTTAATGGTGGAATTTTCAACTTTATGGATTGAGTGTTCTGATTTCAGGGGTATTTCTAATCCATGGGAAATCTCAGTCCTCTCTCTGCAAGTGTATCCTGTCATATTCAACATGTTTAAATATATTTTGTGTGTGATAGATGCCTCTGTTTTTAAGGTAGTTCATGTGAAAATGGTGGGATTTTTGTCTCTTGGCACTCTACACTTACCAGAAAATTGCAATTTCACAAAATTTTGCCCGGAAACCCACCCTGGTTTTTGGCCTTAACTGTCTCAGAAACTTTTTGATTCTTGTGAGGTCATCTTGTTAGGACTGTGTACCTACTTCTGGAAAGAGAAATACCTGGGAAAGCCGTGCTGAAGGGGATAACTGAGTGATATTTTGTACTGTATTGAAGGGCTATTTTCAACTTCTTTTTCCCCATCTCAGAATTATTTGTTTTTTTAGTAATGAATGCACTTCATGGTTCTGCTGAATAAGGTGTTAGCATCCGTGTGGGATGCAGTTTAAACAACCCAACCTTGACACTGAGCTGTGTGACTGAAAACACACAAAAAAGTGTGTTTATATGCTTTGGGACAGTTGGTGACCAGTACTGCTTGATCAGCTGTAAATAGATAACAATGTGCTTTTGTGATATAAGAGTGGGAATTGTCTGATCAATTGTTCAAATGCTTACATTTCTGGGTGCCAGAATCTGTTTTGGATCAATTGTTAAAATGGTTGCGTTTCAGGGTGATGTAATCTGAGAGATGCCTGTTCAAAATTCGTGGTGGCCTGTGGTACTAGAATATTGAAATAATCTTCTTAAAAACTGTCGACTAGCTCTTGGGCATTTATAGCTCTGCTATGTACTTCATCCTGGATGAATGACTGTGCTCTTTCAGATACTTTTATTCTCCCTTTGGTCAAATCATATGCTTTCCACTTAGTTACCAGTGCTGTATAGGAAACGTGGCATAGAGTAAACCGACCTTGATTTGTACTCATCGCTGGTGTTGGCTTTCACAGAATACTGTCTCAGGATTCCCTTTGGTCTAACATGCTTCAGCGTAGCTTGAAATAGGAATCTTTTTCCCCTTGTTTTTAAGCAGTGCTGTTCTAAGTTTGTCTCCTCGAGCTGCACTTCAAATGTTTACTCTCTCACCTTCTGTGTGGGGAACATAAGGGCTTTTCTCTGTTTTAGGCTTACAGAATGTAAGGGACCATAATAAGAAAACATGATGAATGTGCATGACTTGAATGGCTGCTTTGTTTTAAGGTACCACTTGTTCAGAAGAAAAAGCTGCTTTTTAGTAGTGGATAGTAATAGATGAGAGTACTGACTAGATCATGCCCTTCAGAGTAAGGCAAAATAAAGATGATATGCTTTCAAATAGAAGCTGAGATACTTCAAAAAGGTAACTTTTTTTTGGAAAAAAACAGCTAGTTCAAGTAATTCATAGAGCTGGACTTGGAAGCAAGGAACAAATGGATTTGTGTTCACCTTCGCAAAACTTCAAGATACATTTCCTGACCTGTGTTTAAAACCCACAATTGCACAGTAGAAATATGATGGAATTTAATCATAGACGTCTAAATAGGGTTTTCTTGTTTTCTTGTTGGTTGTTTTTTCCCCCGGATACCTCTTTTTTGTCTTGCAGGAACAGAACGGAAGCCTGCATTAAAGCCGTTATGTTTTACTGAAGATCTCATAGTGGTGTAAAATAAAGTGTTTGGAATGGACTTCTTGGAATTTGGTATTCCAGACTATAAATTTTTGTCAAGTAGTGAATGTCATTTGGCAAAGGAATGCTTCTTTTGAAGCCTGCACCAGAGGGCTGTAGATTGGGAGACGGGCGGAGGTGCAGTAACAGGGTCATGAAGAGGTTTGCAGTATCGGGATTTTGAGTGTGAAAGCTAACAAATGCTGAGTTGCTTTCAGTGGAGTATCTAGCTGGTTAGGTTGTTTGCTACTCTCACTGATCATGTGTAGAACCTGACTCCTTGTGGTGTGTCTGATTGTGTAATAATTTGAGAAGCTCTGAATTATTCTTTCAGTTATGGTTTTGTAAATGAAGTTATGTTGTTGCAGACAGAACTCTCGTCTTCTAAGTTGGATGGGAAATGGTTCAGCTCATGAGGTGAACTTGTTTCTCCTTCTCCTGAAAATCTTTCACTTGTTTCGTAAAAATGGAGAAGATGATGTTATTCAGTTTGCTTTGTGCAGAACAGACAACTTCTTTTGTTCCTGTGTTATGCTGCCTTTTCATTTGAAAATGCTTTTTTCAGTGTTGTCATATGTAAAGTAACTTAATCTCAGTGCAAAGTTGTGTGTCTTATGCTTTTTTTTGGTGTGATGTAAGGTATCTGTTAATTCTTGCCGATGTTCAGAAGACTGAATAACTAGTCTTTTGAGACATGAGTGTTACGTGGGAGGTGGTGGATGGTTTGGTGTTTTTTATATATATATATATTTGTGTATATATATATAAAGGAATCCTTCAATTTGGCAGGGATAGCTTTGTATTTGGGCTAACATTTGTGTATAATTGCTGGGTTACATGTACGCAGGATCAGTTGCAAGGGGCTGCTAAGGGTATTAGAAATGTTGACCTAAAAGCAGTACTTGAGAGGAACCATGGAATTTTGTCCTGTGATTCTTTGCACTGACAACAGTTTCCTATAGAAAGCAGGCTGTGGTATGTAGATGTCTGTATGATTCATTTCCCTCAAGGCAGCTAAGATGTCTACGAATCTTCTTGACTAACTTTAGACTGCTGAACTTTTGCTTCCATAGGTACAAATGGCCACTAAAGTTTGATAGGAAGTCAGGAAGGCATTGCTAGAAGTGATCCTGCAGAAAGTACTGTTGAGATAGTGGGTTGAAGTCTATGGTCAACGTTGGCAAATGTTTTGTCCTCAGAGTTAACCTCCTATAAGGATCAGTCATTAGATTTTTTTTTTTTATATTGTTTAGAACTTAAAAAACCCAAAACTGGATGAATAGCAGACAAAATAGTAATGGCTGGATTTATCAGTTAACTCTTCCAGTATAGTACCTCTGACAGGAAACCTGCCCAGCTGAACGGGCAAAGTTCAGAGTTCAGTTTGACTAATACCATAATCAATATGACAAATATAATAAAAACTCTTTTGTGATATGAATTATGTGGGACATATTAAGTTCTGACAGCATGCTTAAGACAAGTTACACAGTATCAAAGGTGGACAGCCCCTAGAGGAGGTGCTCCTTGAATGAATTCTAGTAAAACAATGTAAGATTGGGAGTGTTTCCTAAAGTGGAAAAATACTATGGACTGTCTGAGCAGGTGTCGAGTTTGTGTAAAGTGAGGGACTTCCTGGTAGGTGAGTAGGATGTATTTCCAAATTTTCTGGTTAAAGAACAGAATTTTTAGCAGAAAAATATAGTTGTGCCTAAAATTTAGACTGATGAATAAAAAATTCTCTTTGAGATGTTAGTAGTCAGCCTGGTCAGCTGTCTAAAACCTGGTAAGAATATTCTTACTGTTAAGAGAGTATATATTACAAATAAAGCATTGTTTGGAAAAAGATAATATTGATTTTTAAAGACAGTGATTACTACTAGCATGTCTGTTAAGTCAAAATATGAATTCAGTTTCTTTGGCCATTAGACCCTTCTGTGCTCTACTAAAATGAGGAAGGAGATTTTTGTGAGGTTGGCAAGATTTATTATGCTGTAGTCTTTGAACTGGAAAATTAACACTTTGAAAGCTGCAGATATGATTGCTCAGTAATTGTGACCTGCTATGTGCAGAATGGATATCACTGTCAGCTAGTGTTTGAAGCAGTGTGTAAAATTTCTTTTTTTTTTTTGGTCCAAGTTATCGATTGATGTTTTGGGTGAAGCGGAGAAGTGTGGAGATGCTGATGGTACTCAGAACTACCTTGTGGAGACCTTGCTTTACATGGTCAGTACCTTTTGATATTGGTGTCACAGGCTGTTTTCTGGATTTCTTGCCATCCTGCGTTGCCCTTGAGCAGTGGAGGAGAAAAGCATGGAGTGGTTGGAAATGCAGTAGTTGACAGTGCTGCACTTAAGATGGTTTAGTTGGTTTTAGGAGGTTTTGCTGTAATGGGAAGCCACGCCACAGCACAGAAAAAAATGTGGGCCATGCATGCCATAGATCTGCTTAATCTAAGGGTTGGGTTGTTTGGTTTTTTACATTTTTGAGGAGTGTGCTTTGTTACCAAGAGCAGTTGGGGTGGGATGGCAATAAATAGACTCGAGGAAAACCACCTGGAGTGGATTTGTGAACTTGATTGGGTCAGAATGAGTAGGTACCTTGAAGTGTCCCCAGCATTCCCGCTGTGCACCCACACGGTTTGTCGGACCCTCTTGGCCTGGAGAGACTGGTCGAGGAGACCTCCTGGAGCTCCTGCTGGGAGCAGACCTGGTGGAGGCAGCTGGCTGAGCCAGTGCGCCCAGTCTGGGGGCTGATGGGTGAGGTGGCCGAGGCCTTGGCCGCACTTGGAAGCTCCTGGTGATGTGTTTTGTGTGTGTGGGTTGAGGGGCTCCGCTGGGCCTGTGGGTGGCAGAGGAGGTGAGCGAGGAGACGCGCCAGCCGCTGAGTTAATGGCTGGGGAAGGGTGGTGAAATGCATTATGAAAACGTAACAAGGAGCTGGTTTCGTTAGGGTTTTCTTTTATTCTTTATTTTTTCTTTCTTTTTTTTTTTTTTTAATAATACTCGTGTGTTGGGTGAGAGACCCGAGCAGAAGAAGCGCGAAGGAGGAGGCGGGCGGCGGCGCTGGCCGGGGGCTGCCGGCGGGCGGAGCGGGGCGGTGCTGCCCCGGGGCCGCCCCCCCGCGCTCGGGTGGTAGGTGCCCGCCCTGCGCGGGGTGGAACAGTCCATTTCCTGTTCCCGTGCTGACAGCGGGGGGGAGCGAGCGTGCTGCTGCCGGGCGGCCGGCAGCCCGTCCGTCCGTCCGTCCCGGCGACGGCGGGGGGCGGCAGCGAGGGCGAGAGGCATGGCCGGGCGGTGAGGCAGGGCGGAGGCGGCGGCCGCCGCGATGGAGGCGTACGTGCTGGAGGACATCCTGGAGGTAGGGGCGGGAGAGGGCCGCAGAACAAAGGGGGGCGCGGGGTCGGCGGGGGGGAGGCGGCGGCGGCCGAGCCCCGGGGAAGCGCCGGCCCTCGGGGGGCCGAGCCGGGGCCGGGGCTTGCCGGGGAGCCCGGCTGCCCGCCCTCCCGCCTCGCCCGCCGGCGTAGGGCAGGCGGGCCCCGGCGGCCCCGCGCCCGGCCGGGGCTCGGTGGTGGCTGCAGAGGCGCGCTCGGGGCCTAGGCTGGAGCGTCGGGCCGCCACGGCGGCCGCCCCCCGCGCCGCTCGGGCCTTCTCCCCGCCGTCCCCGGGGGGACGACGGCACTCCGCGTATTTAACTGGGGAGGGACACACGCGCAATTACCGGCGTGCTGCTGGGGGAGGAGAGAGGCTGTGGGGAGCTGCGTGATCGGTGAGTGTGTGCTGGAGTCCCTGGGTGTGCTTGGAGCCGACACGGCGGTGGGATTGCTGCAGCTTTCAGCCGTCCTGCAGAACCACTGCTTGTCATAACTCTTTTTTTTTTTTTTCCCTTGTCACTGTTCCTGTTTCTTGCACTGAGTGTGCATTAGGCCGATATAATTTCTGTTACTGTGTTTCCAGTCATCTTAAGTATAGTCTGCTTTTACTTCCTCTGAAGAAGTAGATCCTGCAGTATGAAATAAAGACACTTTTCCCTTATTGTGAATGAAACTTAAAAATGCTCTTTCAGCCAAATGGAGAAGCGTGCTTAGGAATCATAAAGTGAAACTTCTGCTCAAAGTGACACAGATCTCTATTCCAGATTGTATCAGCTATTATAGTTCAAGGAAATATACTTTTTGTTGTTATTGCTGTTCCTGTGGTTTTTCTGGTTTTGCAAGCAAAACCATACTTTGATTGCCAGATGACTTTTCAAAATATTTACGTGTATTCTTTACTGTAACAAGAAGCTGCTACCTTACTACCTGCTGTCAAAATTTAAAGAAAACGGTGCTTTCAGTGATGCTTGTGCTTTAGGTTTTTTCCCCTTAATGGCCGTTCTTACGCTACTTATTATGATCCTCTAAAATTTTAAATAAATAGAAATACTTAGTGTTGCTGTTAACTTCCTTGTGAACCTTGGAACTGTTTAACATCATTACACCCAGGATGTTAACACAGCTCCTCAGTCTGTGCTTAAACTGGTACAGATGTATGAACAAGATATTTTTACCAGTATCTGTCTGTGTGGCTGGGTTACTGTGGTGAGGTAAGAAGACCTAAAGTGAACTGGGCTTTCTGCCATCAGACAAATATTTCAGTACTTCACTTGTCTTATTAAGTACTGAAAGCTTTTTCTTTTTTGCCTTTCTTTATTTTAACTCCAGTTGTTAAGTGCAACTCTGTACTATGTGAAATTAATAAAATACTTAGTATTTACTAATAGTCCTGTTTGGAAAGGTAGTTAGCGAATTAATTATGTCAGTATAGCAGTGTTTTGGGTTTGTGTGTGTGAACTAAGCAATTATATCTTGTTTCTCAGAGTAGGATATGGTGACTTCTGATAATTTCATTCCACGTTCTCATCCTGGTCATGAGACCAACTGTATCCGTGTAAAACATCTTCAAAAATCAAGTGTGACTTTTCTGACTTCAGATGTGTGAAACTGACTGAATCAGTTTTTCATGAATGTGTGTAATACTCTGGTAGCAGTGGAGGCTGTTGATAATTTATTACTGAATCAGTAGAAGCAATGTAATTGTCTTTCATTCCCAGTACAGGTCCAGAAGTAAAACTTGGTTCACTCTAAACTTGTTTCTGTTGTAACTTTGAACATTGTGTTTACAGTGTGTGGGGGTTTTTTTCCCCATTTTAGGGCTTTTTTTTCTCCTGTGGAGCAGTTTCTGATGTTCATTCAGAGACAGCAGTGTGATGATTGAGAGAACTGCTCTTGCTTAGACAGCAGTATCTATGTCTGGTTACTGTTTTATTGGACAGACTTGGTGCTGCTCAGTATTTCATTAAATTTGGAGGGATCAGTTCTTGCCTCTTCATAAAATTTTCAAAAATGTTTTCACCTCTGAAGTTGGTTATAATTTAAAACAGGAGGAAAAGGCATTTTTTCCTGTAGCGTGCTAGTTATCTTGATTCAGCGTAGAGATGGAGGTTTAAATTGTGTTAGAGGTCTTTACTGCAAGAAGCAAGTGGGTGCTTCTGAGCAAACATCACTTCTGAGTTAAAAAGGTAGATAGTAATCAAGTAATTTGTAGTTCACATGTTCTGACTTGCCCTAGTGTGAAGGCTGCTTTGTTGTGGAGAAGCAGAAACAAGATGAGGTGAAAGCATAGTCTCTGCTTCTTTCATTACTGAAGTTGCAGGAGTCCATTAGAAATTATCTTTCCCAGTATTTCTTTCCTATCAGAGGGTAAAACTAAAATAACTTGCATTTAATGCAACTACAGGCAGAAATGGTCATTAGCCTAGAGGATTTCATGTGGCGTCCTGGCTGCTGTGTGCTTATGCCACCTTCAACGAAGGTGTACTTAATGCAGAACTTGAGCTGGCTTTGCTACTGCCAGCTGAAGATGAATGTTGGCTTGGCTCTTGTTACCTGAATCTGGTATTGAAGGCACCATTTGGGAATACGGTTCAAGAAAATGGAAGTAAAGTGGGGTTAATCTGCAGTTAGCTTCTGCTTATTTGGTGGTTCTGATATGTGTATCTTGGCCATACTTCGTTGTTGATGTGTGACCTAACTGACAACAAGGCTTTTGTTGTTGGTGTAACCTTTCAGGATTTGGCTCATATGTGCTAGTGAAGGAATAATTAAGCTACAGGGGAACTCAGTACATGGTATTCAAAGAGAGGCATAAACCTGTAGTTGTGTTTTTGATGCTTGAGTTAGTCAACAGAAACATTTTCTCAGGTGGGAAAAAAGTAGATATGTTTTGTCCTGACAGAGGAGGATGTGGTCTGTATTGTTGTGTGCTGAACTCAGACTGACAGCACAGAAATCCACTTAGGAAGCTTATGACAGTAGAGGGGTAAACTTATATTCCCTCTGTTGATTTGAGACTCTTTAAGAGAAGCAACCATGTGTTCTGACCTTCAGGTTCTTTGAAAGCTTGTTTGTGCTTGACTTAAGAGGAGCAGACTGGAGTATAATGCAAGCCCCCATGTGGCGGTTTCTTGATGTCCTTAGTGAATTTAAGAAAAATTTCCTTGAACTTTGTAGCTTGAAGGTAAGTATCTTTCACCTATCTTGAACTGAAACTCAAAATCATTGCAAACAAACCTTCATTTCTTATTGTGATGTTGGGAATATTTGCTAACTGCAGATCAGGGAGGCCTCTGCAATGCAATTTTTTTTTTTTTTTGAACAAGCCAAGGCTTTTAATATTTATAAATATTGCAGTATGAAGATTAAAATCAAGGTTATAGTATTTCTGTTCAGGGCATTAGTAGCTTTTCCACGTTCCAGCTCTTAAACAGGCTAATCCTTTCCCTATTCTCTTTCGCATAGTTTCTCTTGGTAATCTTTTCTGTTCTACTTTTTACCTGTTTTCCGATCTTTTCAAAGGGTTTGCCTATATAAAGTCAGTGTTGGCTACTAATGTGCTCCAGCATTTCCTACTGATTCGTAGCAGTTGTTCATATACTGTCAGAACAACTTCTTCATGTGTTACTTAGAAGTAAGTTGGAGCACTGCTGTAATGTCGCTTTTATTAAGGCATCATTACTAAGTCTGGGCCGCATCTAATCCCAACCCCAGGTGATGAATATCAGAAGCTTATGTTACTGACTGGGTCTAAGGCAGTAGGGTTTCTAAGGCTTACTCTTAAGAAATATTGAGCTAATGTTAACAAGAGGACCCCCACTTAAATGCTGTGAGGTCATCTCCCACAATGATGTTTAAAAGGTTTAATTGAAGCTGGTGGCAAGGCAGCAAGAACGCAGTATGGAGCGCTATAAGTACGTCAAGCACCGAACTTTTACTTGCTGCGGTGCTGGGAAGTTGTTCTGTTGTCTGATAGTCTGAAGCAGAAACGGACTTTTATCAGGATGTGTGTTCTGCTGAAGAGTAGGTATGACCTTATGTTTTGTTAGTCATTTGCATCTGGTCAGTGCACTTGTCAGCCAATAGCTAGCTGATCATGCCATAGTTTGCCCAAACTTTAAGAAAAGCAGATGGTTTTGGTTGCTGTTTCAGGCTGTAGGAACTAAATTGTTCTGAGCTGAACTTGTGTTCCAGGAGCTCCCTGGGTGAGTGAGAACTGAATGTAGTCTGAAGTATTGTTCAGGAAGGAAAACTGGCCTGAAGGAAAGCGAGCTGAACATACTAACACAAGAGGCTAAAATTCATCAGCTGTCTTATTCAGGGGGTGACACTGATACCCCTAGTGATGCACGGTGAAGATGAGTAGGAAGACCAGAATGCTAGAACTTGTACTGTATCCTTCTTTGGTAATATCACAGGAGTTCTAGGAAATTTTAGAGGAAAACATACAAGGTGGTTTTTGTGGTGGTTTTTTTTTTTTTCCTCTCTTGAATCAGCTGGAGAAAAGAGGACCTTTCTGAGCTTATTGGCCAAGATACTTATGCAGCTTACTGGCCTACTGTGCCACTATTTACGTAGCGAAAAGCTTTGTGCTGCCATCTGACCAAGCAGCAGTGATGGCAGTCACCTAGGCCCTGCTAGCTTGTGAGTTTGCAGCTTCATGAAGGTGAGGGGAAATTAGAGTGAAGCTGCCTGGCTGGTTTCCAAGGGCTCTTTCTGTATCGTTGTCTGGTATTTTCAACATAAGAAGGCAATTCCCCCTTCCCTTGAAACTGCTCTCCCCGTAATCCTGCTGCCTCCTGCCCCTTTTTCGTGTGGTTTGAGACACAGACCTTACAGAACAAGCGTGTATGTTGAGTCTTCCAGAAAAGCAAATCCACTTTGTTTTCTGTTAATTTGATAAGACTGTTTTGCAGGGCAGGGAGCTAATTTTCAGCTGCTGGATCTGGGTTCCCTTGTGTGACAAGCAAGAATTAAAGCTGGTAGATGTGGTTTCTTTGGGTCTTGACCTGTTTATCCTTGACTTGCAAGAAGAGATTACTAGCTTGATGGTATAGTTGGAAACCATTTTTGTTATTTTTTGCTTTATTTTATCTTTTTCAGTAATGGTTTGTTCTTGGTACAGTGATATGAAATGTTAATATGGTGTTAGAAACATTTAAGGAAGTAAGTAACTTTGTACTTCGGTAACTGCTGTTTAAAAGATGTTACTCAGTGGTTGTGCCTGCCAGTGAGTGTCTTGCTAATTGGGATACCTTAACCAAGGGCTTGACTATCAGATGAGATTGGATGATCTGCAAAGGTCTCTGCCAACCTAGGCTCTTCTGTCTTTTAAGCTGTCATTCAAATCAGGTACTTAAATGAAAACAGAGAATCGAGAGACATTTTAGGTGAATTTATTTAGATTTTTTTTACCCATAAGTCCTGTCTTCAAACTTCTGTAGAAATGTGTAAAAAGGTTCTTCTCACAGCTAAGGTACTTGTCTCCCATTTTTCCTGCATGTGCATAAAATCTCTTCAGATCTTTGCCTTGCTGGAATTTTCTGGCTGGGTTGACTGATAGGAAGTCACATGCTCTAAAGCTGTAACCCACACTCAAAACAACCTGTTACACTGCCTCAGCATCAAAATCATGCGAGAAGGAAATCTGGATAACTGGCTGGTATAAATTGTTGTTCTCTGTTGCTTTATGGCCACCACCCCCTGTGCTGCACATTTCTTGGACAGTTTATTCAGTGTCATTGCATTTAAAACATCAACATTCCTGCTAGTAGGTGATGGACTTGAACATCTTAGAAGAAATGTGGTGGTCCTGCCTCTCACTGTGAACAAGTGTGTTATAATAAGAAAAGGAACATTGTACTAGTAGTTTTATCTGTGATCTGAATATAGCTGAAGGTAGTTTGTGCTCGGGGAAGGACAGGAAACAAGTCATGATGCAGCTTGTCCTACTGAGAAGCTGATACTGGAGCTATGTATGTTCCTGTAAACATTCAATAAATATGGTAAAATATCTTCATGGAGCAGGTGTGAAGACAAGCATTAAGGGGAGAGTAGAAATCAAAATAGTGGTAGTGATTTGAAGGAAGTTGGAACACGATTTTATATCTAGCATGCGAAACAAGTAGTGAAAAAGGAAGGACTCCACTTAAAATTGCTGTCTTTGTTCTGTCCTTGAACCTTGATTTTTGTTTTAATAGGACCTCTTTATAAGAGGGGAGAAGATATTTGGATTTAGTCAAATACTTGTGCATTGTTTTGCTACCTTCCCAAGTCTGTTAATTTACCATATGTAAAAACTGTTCAGATCTTCAATATGCAGAATCTTTCAGCTGGGTGTGCCAAATAGAGCAAAAAAAAAAAAAAGTAATTAATTTATTAGGTATGATTTATTAGGTATGCCTAACAGTAGTTTGTATTGAAGGAAGAATTCAGTGACTGTCAAGCTTGTCAGAATTTTAACCCAATGAGTTGAAATTATTAGAAATAATTCTTTCTGTGCTCAGTTCCCCAGGTGCTAACACTGGGAATTCTCATCAGATACTGAATTCAACTGTCTCCTCCTCCTGTAACTTTATCCTCTCACTTCTCATCAAAAGAGAAGATTGGTAAACTAGGCCATGCCCATTCCTTTATTGAAAAAAGGACTTCAACTGTAAATGCCAAAAAAGGAAAGGAAGTCCACATTACATTTCAGTTGGTTCCATTTCACATTTTTGTTGGGCTCAGTTTTTATGCCTGTAAGCATGGTTGGTAGTTTTGGGACAGTTGCGTAGCTATTTCTCCATTTAACTTGATAGGACAAGAATAAATACCGGTAAACAAAACTGGAATCTCTTAAAGTAATTTCAGACTTCGTGACCTAACTAGTCATATCTTCCCAAAATGTTTTTGCTTAACTTCATAAATGTCTCTACATAATACTTTGAATTGGTTATGCTGCATAATGAGAGATACTGAAGGGAGACTTCAGCAGGATAATTACATGGAGAAAAGTAGATGTCATCTAAGAACCTCTAGTTTCTACTTTCCCCTCCGTGATCCTGATGGGTTAAATTGGATGAAGGCTGCAGAACTTGTGGAGGAAGTACACTAGCAAGTTCTTAAGCGTCATCTGCGCAGGACAAAAAAAAAAAAGGGGATTTCTATAGTTTGCTATGCAGTTGACAAGCATGTAGCATTTAATTTGAACCCTTTTCACTGATCTTTAAGCACTTTCCTTAAGGAGCCGTTCTTCAGTCTTCTGGCTCTGCTGTGATGGTGAATTTTAAGCAGTAGCTGCATGGCTGGTTTCTTTGCTGTTTCCTAGGGTTGGAAGTTAGGGTAGGAGGGAGTGGTAGCTAAAACCTGCATATGCTAAACAGAATAGCAATTTTACCTAAACATTGAGGAGGCTGGAAACAAAATGCAAATGTCTGGTATGTCTCAATTTTTTTTTTTATTAGTAGAAAAATGTTTGAAAATTCTGTCCTTCTAGTAACTATAATTTTCCCTGTATTGTATCATATTTCTTGTTTCTAATGTGCGTTAGTGTCCCCACCTCGTTGTCTGTTTGTCACTTAGTGTAGCATGGCTTGACTAAAGGAGTTACCACCTAGCGTCAAGAAAGATGAATTGTGAGACATGTGTGACGTTTCTTTTTTTTCAGTCCCTGGAATAGCATATTGCGTTAAGACCATGAAGAGAGGGACGGAGTCGTCTTATACTTGTACAGTGCCCTATACAGTGGACTGGTGCTCTAATCATTTTGATGATGGGAAGGGAAAGCTGTGACTGAGCTAAGCTACATACTGCATTGCTTGAAGAAAAAAATTATTCTAGCGTTCCTGCATTTTGTTTTATATTTCTGCACAGACGTTGATACTGTATCGCTGTGAACAAGCCCCTGCACACATCGTGTTTCATTCATGCCAAAGGGAATTCTGAGTTGGACTCAAACAGAATAGCTGTTTGTGCGTTCATCCTGTCCCTCCTCCACATGTCCTCGTTCCCTTTTGCTGCTTCATCTTTTCGTTTCAGAGTGCTTGCTTGCTATTGTGAAGAACAGATGACCAAAACTACTTACAGAAGGGAATGATTTCCTGCCAAATTTGTGTAAGAAAACATGTGGGCAGCTTAAAACTATTTCTGTTTCAAAACCAACTGGTGTTATGCAGTTCAGGCCACTTGCTCACAGTGTTTTATGCTCAGTAGTCACAGTGAATGATAGAATAAATTTGCGTGTCCTTTTGGTTACTGTGGACCTGATGCCTGGAATGCACATGTCAGAGTATGTACAAGAGTGATCAGAATTGAGAAGCTGAAAGGATTTTTTTCTTTCAATAGGAACAATGAGGAAGAAATAAGCAACTTAGGTGAAAAGGAGTGGTAGTGCTGCTGAGCATCATTCATTCATTGGGGGTGGTGAAAATGCTGTTTATCTAAAATTGCTACCTTTGAATTTTCATTTTTTTTTCTTTTTTCCAAGGCTTTTATTCCCTGATGTTGTCTTACAGAAGAAAAAAGGTTCTGGAGGGGGAGTATAGGTTATACATAGTGGGCAAAACAGGCAGACTGGAGTGGGAGGCAAAAACAGCTTTTCCTTCTTGCTGTGCTGGGAGAGATGGATGTCTGCCATTGACATGTCTTTTCCTCTCAAGTAGATCTTCATTTTTCTGAGTGCAAGCAAAGAGACAGTCTGCTGCCATGGAGGGGACAGACAGGGAGGGGTTGGGAGTGTGTTGAGTTACAGTATTTTTTTTTTTTTTTGTAGTGCACAAAAATGTTTCTTCAATCCCTGATGGGATTTTGGACTCTTGGTTTTGATTTGTAGCTTTTCCAACATTGTGGCAGAGAAGGCAGGGTGAGACCTGGTGAGTGCAGTGCGGTGCAGGCCTCATCTGAGGGTGGGAGAGCCTCTGTCATGCTCTGTTTCCTACACCACCAACCCACTGTGCTACTACCACAAAATGTGACTTTGCTGCCCCAGGGTTGGTATATCATCCTTTAAATGGCAAATTTCAAGTTGGCTGTTGTTTCTGAAGCTTTATGGTAACTTCCACATCAGCTTCTATTAAAAAGAGAAAATGGGATGCTTTTGGGGGGGGGAAACTTAAGTCTTCTACTGCTCAGTATGTTCCACTCAAAAACGTTGTTTTTGGTATGCACCTTCATTACTGTGCAAGTGATTTGGTAAAAAGTCTGTGGTGGTTATATACCATGATATTGGTATAACTGCCACAAGCTTCTCTTAGCCTTTTAACAGCTGATGTAATGGAACTGTGGGGTTTGTGATCTGTGATCAGATAAGCCCTAAGCACTTTAAGCAACATGTTAAATAACTGGCGTTGTTGCAACACAGCATCACTAGTGCAGGTTTGTGAAAAGCATATCTGAAAAAGCAGACTGCTCCAGTAAACCCCCAGCGCATAGAGCCATTTTGTGCCTCTTCCGGACAGGTAGTCTTGCTATACAGCTTCTGGTTCTCCTTGAGGGAAGTTGGTTTTAGGCAGGACACTATTGAAATATTGCACTTCTGCTACGATTTCTCCAGGAAGCAGCTCATGTAGGTGCCTGGTATGTAATCTTGATCCTGACCATAAAAAAAAAAAAGAGGTGGGAAAAAAAAAAAGCTGTGTGTCTTTGCTTCTTACCTTGATGCTAGTCTGATCTTGTACAGGTGTTTTTAAAGCTTTGAGATGATGCAGTTGAGTGACACCCACTGCATGCCCACCCCCCCCCCAGCTGTTCTGAATGAGAACTCTCTTGGTGGTTTTTAGACATGAGACGGAGTTCAAGGTGTTGTTAACAGAAATGAAATTGGAGTTCTTTGTGGAGCAGGGAAATTGGTTTTCTGTTGTTTTGCTGGTAGCTGAACAGCATTGTGTTTGGGAAGGGAAAGCTTTAAGGATCAGATTTCTGTGCACCCTGGATCCAAATTGAGTAGTAGTGTTTTGAAGTAAATTGGTGTGATGCACAGAGCCTTTTAAGTGTCTGTTGGATTCGCAAAGGTTGATCATGTTTTCATGGAACTATAGCTTTGTGGGTGCCTTTTCCCAGAAGTTCATCATTGCATGGCATTCATCAAGGCTGCAGAGGCAAGGACAGCTGGTCCTGCTGGATGGGTAGCACTGGGTGCTAGTGGAGGGTTCCACAAACATTGTCAGGAGGGCCTCCTTCCAGCAGAACACAGAGCTGTTACCTTTGAAGTTTTGGGGAGAGGGAGGAGTTTTCTAGAGATGGGAGACATGGTGAGTTAAAAAAGCAGTGCATTAGCCATGAGGAGATCTCAGGTTTAGTCCTGAGGGTAACAGTAACTGGTGACATCATACAAGCTATTTAATCCTTTATTTCTGTTCCCATTATTTCTCTTGTCATGTGAACTGATCAATCTCAGTATCTGTGTTTGGGGATGAAAATATGCAGACAAACATGGATCACTTGCCTTATGTTACTGAAGCAAAGTGTGATTGACTTAGTAGCTTGTCTGCATGTCAGAAGTTTCAGGGAGTGGACGTCTTCCTGTTGCGTCACATTGCAGCCAGTGCAGCAGAGTAGTCTTCTGTTCGGAGGTTTTGTGGTATAAATGAGCATGTGAGCTGCCCTCTGTTTTAGGGTTAAGCTTGGCTTTAAGATCAGAGTTAAGAAACACACGAAAATAAGTCATATGACAACAGTTAGGGAACAGGAGTAAACTGGTGGGATTTGTAGCTGATTTACCACCACTGTAGTCACTTGCAGATACAGGGAGGAATGAAGCCAAGCTGACTAGGCTAATTGTTGGAAGTCGTGCTGACTGAGAAATGCTTTCTGGCAGATTTAGCATAGCAAATCTGAAGCATCTCATTGTGAAGGCTGGAAAAGTCGGTCATTTCCCTCTTCTTAACCTTACAAATGAAGCATGATCTGTCAGTGAAAACTCACCATGTAGCAGTGTTAGTGGAGGCTTTCTTTTTGGAAATTTATTTTGAATGGACATACGATTCCAGTGTTTCATATCATATGTATTGAGGGATAAGAGGGTGGTCTTGCCTATGGTTGACATGAATAGCTATAAATGCTTGTTCTCTTTTTCCTCTGAATCTGCATAGTTTGCTAAGTTCAGCAGCTTCCTTGGCATGGACTGCAGAGAAACTGCTTTGGGTCATCTGAGGCCTGGCCTCATTGCAAGAAATAAGTGTGTGTTCAAATCTGAGAGGACTGCTCTTCTATTAACAGACTTCAACCATGGTGTTAGAAAATCTGGCTGAAGGCAAGGCCCCATGGCGCCGTTTCTGCATAAAGCTTTATTGCTGCTAGCTTTGTCTACATAAAAGTTATGATGTCGTGTTTCCATTGTTTGGCTGTGCTGATCTACACTCCTTAGAATAACAACTTGTTTCAGCTGGAAATGGACGGGTGTGCACAGTTCTGAACTGAAACTTCAACAAAGTGCATCGGGCCAGCAAAATGGAAGAGGTGAAAAATATTCCAGAAAAAGAGCTTCTGAGAAGTTGGGCCACCTTTAGTTGTGCTAGACTGCTCTAAACTCCTCAAAGGAGCAGTTAAGGGTCTTGATCTGTTAAAAAAAAGCCTGAGTGTGACAGAGAAATGGCTACTTACTGAGCTGTGAAAAGAAAGTTGAAGTGACTTCTCCTTGAAGACTCTTCAGGCAACAAACATGCAGACAAGCTCCCTGAAGTGAACCAGTGATAAAGATAATAAATTATCATTGGTATTTCAAGGTTGGTGCTTGTAGAGATAGCAGAGTTGAAACAATGCATTTGAGCTTTTAACAGCTCAGGATTTGTTTTTTAAGTTTTCACTATTTCCTTTAGGTGTCATTTAAAAGGAGGATGCTTGAAGGTTCTACTAAATCAGTTGACGTGGATCTATCAGTGTAGTAAGGTGCTTCACTGTGGGCTTGGAAATGCTTGTATTGAGAATGCATCCATTAAATCTATCCTTGGAGTATATAGTCAAAGCAAAAGGTGAGTCCAGTGGAAAGGGAACATGACCAACTGTTAGAGAAGGATTTTATCTTCCTTGTGAGCTCACCTTCCTTAAACAAGGCTTAAGAGAATAATTAGTCCCTTGAAAGTAGGGCAGTAAGGAATAGAATGTAACAGTGCACAGCAGGGCTGCTTAGTCCTTTTTCAGTAGTGCATACACTGTTCAGAAATGCTAGCGTTACTGTGAATCGAGGTGGTCTTCAGGTCAACATCCTGAATCTTTTGTTAAGAGCAGAGTCATGCTTAACGTACTTCCCAGGTTTTACATACTGAATGACAGAACTGAAAAGACTTTCATACTGCTACGTTGTTCTGTACTTGTTATGTTCTCCGTGTTCCTTGGTTCTTACTACTAGATCCATTGAAGCTGGCCATGTCGTGATTAGGCGTCAGTCTGAGTCTGTGGTGATGGTCTTCAAGATGTGCTTTAAGTGCAAGCTTATCCAGAGAGATTCAGAGTCCTTGAGCTGTCCTTCAGCAGGAGGAGAGGTGGGAAAACTCTAAAATGCCATTTATACAGCTTAGAAGGATTGTCTGAAAGAGCCTGTGATATGGTCTCAGTGGAGAATTGGCTAGGTGGTCAGAGGCAGCATAACCCCTCTAAGCTTTTTACAGCTGTAATGAGTAGGCTCTGGTTTGTGTGGCCCTGTAAGTAACTTGCTAAGTAGCTTAAGTGGTGCTTACCTCAGATACCTGAGAGAGAGTCTTAGGGGGCTGCAGTTGTTGTTCAAGTGTGACATTGGGGGATTTCAGTGACGAGGGGAGAGGGTGATTCTGGGAGGCTTGGTTGCATCTTCTCTTCATGGTTATGTGCTCCTGTTATTGTGTGTCTCTGATAGGTAGATCTTTATTGTTTGGGGAGACATGACAGGTTACTTGCCAAGGGCAGCAAAAATTGCCTGTGTATGATGAGGTTGTCTGTTCAGTATCCTTCAGTTGTCAGGGTTACTTTGCAGAAAGCCATTTCCGTTTTGGTTTTGCTACAGTATGGGAACAACCTTTGTTACAGATACTACCTATTTGTCAGTGTCTCTGGTGTAGACCAGCCCATCTCAGGGTTGATCCAGAGACAGCAGCAGTCTACATGAGTTATTCATATGCTGTCAAGAAAGTTTAGCTTCTATGGTCAATTCTTTCCAAGTCCACCCCAAAAGAGATGGCTTCTATCAAATGTTTGTGTTCAGCTTTTTTTGTGGGGCTTGGAGGGAGAGTGAAGGGGCATACCTGTGTTCAAGTGTTGGAATAGGTCAGCTTTTTGTTAATATGAAAGTGTTGTATGAAGCTGAGCTTTCGGAAGCATGATGGCAGGCAGTTTTAGAGTAAGTGTTTCGATGTGGGGTTTTTTTTGGTGATTTTTATATTCTGTTATTCACATCAGGCTAAAACTTCTAATTTTTTTTCCCCAACATAAATGTGAAACTGGGGCAGGGAACTTAATAAGATAATGAGTTGAGGTGGTGTTCTTACATTGGCATGAAATTTTTCTCTCAGGAACAATTGCAGCTGAATACCGGTTAATGCATAAATTTGCTTAATGTGGAAATATGCCAAGTGTTTGGAATGAAGATTTGAAATGGGGAAGAATATTAATCTGAAGGTGTCTTTCCTTGTAGTTTCACAACCTTCTTGTAGCTATAGGTAATCAGTCTGCCTGTATCTCTATTGTTGTTTGTAATGCTGGGGCATGCGGACTATGGAGGAGAGGAGGGAGTTTTCTTGTGAATACATCAGCACCTGTCTCGTCATCAGAAACACAGTAATACTGCAGTAATAATGCAGGTGTCCCTGCAGCAGAGACTCTGTTGGTGCCAGTCATGAGGACAGTGTTATGCCATTTCAGCAGCATGGACTGTTACTTTTCTCACTGCCCTCCCTCCCTCTCTTCCCCCCCTCCCCCTTCTTTTTTTTTTTTTTTTTTTTAGCAGCAGCGAGAGAAATGGCGTGTATAGTTGATGGAATAAAATGAAAGAAGACACTGTTGAGACATTCCAGCTGCTGGACTTCAGATTTCTGCTGAACAAGGCATTTAGGTTTGGGGAGGGTCATTGCATGTTCGAAAGACAACAGATCTGATTATGTATCCCAGATAACTGGAAGCAATCCTCACTGTACAGGGAAGAAATGCTGCTGTAAGACTTTGTGTCTGCAGTGACAGTGCTGCTGTAGTAGCTGGGTAGGGGGAGGGAGAATTGCACAGCTTGTTCCTGTTTCAAAATAGATTTGAAGAAAAAACACAAAAACTGCAAGGCTGAAATTGAGTAGGCAAAATAGTCTGCTTCACTTGGCTTCAGTGTCTGCTTTGCCTTTCCGTAACCAGGAAGTTGATCTTTATCTAAAGAAAATGATGTATTGTGCCCATCCAGTAAACCATCACTTTCACTTCAGAGCTATGTCATATAAATAAGGTGGCTGTGATGTTCTGTTTTGTCCCCACAGAAATGGCAGGCAATGCCAGAGGCTTGTCTTCAATAAAGTCTGTGTGGAATTTTTAATAAATGTGTTATTAATGATGTGAAGATCTACATCTTAAAATTACTTGAATCCTGTGTTAACTTCACCTGAAAATATGTAGCCTTAGGTGAATAGGCAGAACCATACACTTTGCCTTAAAGTTTAGTTTGGTAATCTGTTCCCCCTGTTTTATTTCAAGATGTGTGTAAGGTGATTGCTTTGTCTTGGTATTTCAGATCAGAGTATTTTTTCCAGTAAGCTGGCTTTGAACTGAGATGGTTTAACATATTTTGAAAGTATAAGAGGTGCTATTCTGAGGGCTAAAAAGCTGCAGGGTAAGGGAGAGCAGACATGAAGTTCTGGTTTTAGTATGGGACATGTGAGGGGCTGAAAAAATTTCCTACCCTTTCTTACACTGAGCTGAGTGACTAAGATGAACAAAAAATGCAGTGCATGTACGTTGTATGGGCATTATGAAGTACGTTTGGAGTAACACGTTTTGTCTTTCTAAGACTCCAAATGATTTCTTGACACTTAGAATTGAAAACTGCATATAAAGACTTTGATATAGCCCATTAAGGTTAAAAACACAATGGAATTATGCATAGTATTTTGCAGGTTTTGGGTTGCCTATTTGTATGTTAGGTTTTGGAATGCCTAAGTGAAATATTGGTGCTTGAAATACTTGGCCCAGTTTGTCACATTCCAAATATATCATCGCTTTGTTTTGATTCACTCTTACCTCATGAATCCCTTGATGTGCATTGAATGTTTAGATATAAGACATTAAAAATACCTAGCAGTGTTGTGCAAAGAAAACTTAATGAGTTATTAGTCAGAGTTGGACTTTGTTCTTGCACTGGGACTGTTGTTTTATTTCCTCTTGTGTGTTCCACTTGCAAGGTAATAGTATAAAAGCTGCTATTTCTGTGTAAAACAGACTCGTAGGGTATATTCATGAAGTGAACAGTGGAAAATATTTTCTTTTAAATGCTCATGAAAGTTGTATGAAAGATGGAGATATATATATATATATAGAGAGAGATATATCTATGTAGATATCTATATATATATAGTTTTGGTGCGGTGTCTTGCAATAACTTGGAACAACTTCACAGTAATCCCCAAGGCTGTCAGAAATGATCAGCAGATGCTCAGTGGAACTGATCAGTAGCTAAAAAATACTTGGGAACCATTTTTCATAGAAGAATGGGCAGAAGAAAATCCTGACAGGGATCCTGATCCCAGACTCCAGGGGAGTTTATGGGCTTGTCTGTCATCTTCAAGAAGAGATTTGTCTGTATGCTAGCCTCATTCCCCCTCCCTGCCTGTCCAGTCCTGCACGTTCAGTTTGTGAGATGGAAGTGCTGTAGGTCCAGCTCTAAATAAGTAAATTACATGGGCTATAAAAACAATCTGTTGTTTTACTGAGATGAAGGACAGGGACAGAAATAATTAGCTCTCTGCCTGGAGGTGTGAGAGCTAAAACTGTTGTGGAGCAAAAGCTGAGATAATCTTGGATATGAGATGCTAGAGCTCAAGGGGAAGGTAGTGCAACTCTGGGTTTGACTTTGCTGTTTACATGAGTTCCTCATGTATATCAGGATTAAAACTGCTCACTGTGTGAGAGTCATTTCAGCTGAGAAAGTGAAGAATCCGAAGCTTCCTTGCTCTTCAAAGCTAGTAACTTGTCATGTAGTAGGACTAAAGTTTATTAACTGACCTGGTAATGGTTGTCGTTTTGATCTGAAGGTGGCTTTGCAATGCCTGATGGACTTGAAAATCCTTGTTAAATTTCATTTTGTCTTTAAAAACCTGCTGCTGCTCTCCAAAAACGTGGGAGCTGGGAAGAAATCAACTGTTACTGGCAAATTGGCAGCAAGTCCTTCTGTACCTCAAATAATACAAAAGGACTGTTGGTTAAAGTCTATTTGAGGTGAAGTTGGCTATGTGGCAATAGCCACTAGCCGTTCCTTGTACGCTAGGTTCTTTGGAAAGGCTTTGTGTGAAGTTTTGATTCTCGTAGGATCCATCTGGCACCCTCTGCATATGAAGCATCAAAGGCCCGAGTATCAAGGTAAAAATTTCTCAAATTCTAAAATTGTAATCAGTGCCTAATATGAGGCAAAAATCATGGGAGTCATCTGACAGCAGTTGAGAAACAAATCTGTTGTTGGATTGTAAGCCTAGAAAATAGGGGTCAGCCCCAAGAATAAGAAAAAAACCTGCAGAGAAAATATTTTTTCTTGAAAGGTGTTTTTTTGGGCCTTCTAAAATAGTTGTCTGGGCTATTGTGGTTCATGGAAATTGGGTTTCACATGCTGTTGTTTATGGAGCTTAAAAACACTGAAGCTTAAAAATGTTTCATCCTATTAGGTTAATGAGTACAACTTGCTGTTTCACAGCCTTCCAGATCTGTTGTTTGTAACTTGACTGCTAGACACTTAAACTGGATTTCACTGTTTACTTGATACTTTGAGTCATTTACTCCTTTTTTTTTTTGAGCATATCTTCATGTAAGGCTTCAAGATATAAGAAAACAGACAATATAATATTTCTCTAAAGAATGGCTCATAGGAGCCACCCCTGTAGTCCCCCTGCTACCAAACCTTGCCACGCAAACCCAGTGTTTCGCCCCTTGCCTCTGTGAATCACATACTTAAGAATTATCATTAAAATCCACATTCATCACACAACCTTCACAAACTTCACTCACAACAACAAAAAATTCCCCACACCAAAATGAAAGTAATATTATGACAGCACCAAAGGAAAGTGGACAATTTGCAATCAATCCATCCCTTGTTCCTTTACCACAGTTACAACAACAGGATTTCTCCACGATCATTCCACTTTTCACTCTTCAGCTGTGTTCAGTCCATGTTTTCTCCATTATGTCTCCCGATTACTATCCTTATCTCAAATTCCTCAGGTCCCTGTTTGGGTGCCAGAAAGGACTGTGGTGGGTTGACCCTGGCTGGATGTCACATGCCCACCAAAGCTGGACTCCCCTCCTCAGCTGGATGGGGGAGGGAATATAACACAAAGGTTGAGATAAGGACAGGGAAAGTTCACCAATTACTGTTATGGGCAAAACAGACTCAACTTGGGAAAATTAATTTATTGTCAATCAAATTGGCGTAGCATAATGAGAACTAGAACAAATTTAAAACACCTTCCCCTCACCCTTCCCTTCTGTCTGGGCTCACTCAGCTTAGCTCCCCATTTCTCTCCCTCTTCCCTACCAGCAGTGCAGGGGGGCAGGGTATGGCGGTTGTGGTCAGTTCATCACCGGTAGTTTCTGCTGCTCCTTCCTCCTCACGCTCTTCCCTTGCCCCAGTGTGGGGTCCCTGTCATGGGCTGCAGTTCTTCAGGAACAGATGGCTGCAGCATGGGTCCCCCACAGGGTCACAGGTCCTGCCAGCAAATCTGCTCCAGTGTGGGCTTCTCTCTCCACAGGGCCACAGGTCCTGCCAGGAGCCTGCTCCAGCACAGGGTATCCGTGGGGTCACAGCCTCCTTCAGCCATCCCCTGCTCTGGCGTAGGGTCCTCCACAGGCTGCAGGTGGGTATCTGTTCCACCAGTGACCTCCATGGGCTGCTGGGGGACAGCCTGCCCTCTCACCACAGGCTGCAGGGGAGTCTCTGCTCTGGCGCCTGGAGCACGTCCCTCCACTCCTTCACTGACCTTGGTGTCTGCAGAGTTGTTTATCTCGCATAGTCTCACTCCTCTCTGTCTGCAACTGTTCTCCTGTGTTTCCCCCGGCCCCCCTTCTTCTTAGATAGCTTATCACAGAGGCGCTACTGCTGTGGCTGACAGGCTCGGCCTTGGCCAGCGGTGAGTCGCCTTGGAGCCGGCTGGCATTGGCTCTGTCGGGCATAGGGGAAGCTTCTAGCAGCTTCTCACAGAAGCCACCCCTGTAGCCCCACCACTACCAAAACCTTGCCACGCAAACCCAGTACACACAGCTAGCAGCTTGCGTTGCTTCCAGGAAGCTGTTGCTGGGTGTTTGGCCAAGGGTGCTGTGTGGGTTCCTGCAGGCAGGTGTTCTGGGTGGCTTAATGACACTGTGTGCCTAAATGTACCTACCATACAATTAACTAACTTTCTGCTGCCCTCTATCTCTGTGCATATGCTTTCAGATGACATGTTGAAGTACTATGATGTTAATGTTTGTAATTTATATAGAATCTAGGTCTTACAATGTTTACTCTGTGTTAATTTCTGACTAAATGATGAAAAACAGTAGCACATAAATACTGTGTGATTGCAGGATGGCCTTAAAGAGAAGGACTAGGGAATGGAATTGGCAAAATGGGCTCTTGAAATCAGGTGGGGAACCTGAGATAAGGAGAAAATGACTTTTTACAGCCTTTTCTTAATGACTCTGGGTTGTCCTTATAGCACAGCTGTGACTGAGGAAAAACTGTAAAACAGTGATAAACAAATGTTAGTAGTGCTGTGTAAATCAATGACCAGAGCTATTCATGGCAGCTATGTACTGATTTGATGGATAGATAATGGCTTTTGTCATTCTGCATTAAGGGTCTTAGTAGGTGGTGGATGCTGGAAACTGTTTTCTGCAATTGTTCATAAATGAAACTTTAAATAGTTGCTTTTATTGTTATTTACTGTTAATAAGGTTTAGCTAATCATAAAGCTCTCTGGTAATGCTTTCTGGATGACTATATTGATGTAAAGTGTATTACAGTGTTAGATGTGCATGAAAAGAGGGAGTTTGGACACTAAACCAATTGTCATTGTAAAGGTACCAAAGTCACTAGTGTAACAAAAAAGCTTAGCTTTGCTCTTGTGTTCTTTCATTACGTGACGCCAAACAAGATGAGAACTTCTTAGTGAAGATGTACAGTGTCATCAGAGTTGAAGTGTGTTGTGGTCACGTGTAGTACTGTTTTTCATGTTTTAATGTGTATGAAGAGTTTTCGTAGTAAAGTGCTAATATGTGACAGGTACTTCTGCTGAGAGTAAGAATAGAGTTGCTTGTAATGTTAATTTAGATAGTGAATGCCAATTTCGGTAGTAAAGAGACTTGACTAGCTTGATACCTTAGTTGATGATGATGATGTTATAGATGAGTTTTTTGGTGTTGAGTACTGGATTTCTGTCTCATAAGTGTAGAAGATGTGAAGAGACAGTTGTTTGTAGGTGGAATGTATTTTCCCTCCCTCCATGACTTGACATAAATTTAGAAAGATGCTAATTCGTGTTTAGCCTTAAATAGTAAAATTGAAATCAATAGGTGACTGACTCAGTCTCTTCATGCATTAAGGATTTGGGGTTTTTCACATGGTGGGGTGTGGTTTTTTGTGAGGGGAAACTATGGGAGGAAGTCTACTGTTTGACCTTTGTTTATATCTGTGTGAGACCGTGTGGAGACATATGTACGGACTTGGAAGACACTGGTACAGGCATGTGGGGATATATTTACATCAGTGTGTCCAGGGTGGGATCAATGCTGATAGCAGTTTTGCATGCATATGGCTTGGTGGTGAGAGATTGATGAAGTTTGAGTTAGCGTCAAGAACTGAATTATGTGTCTAGTTGATCTAGCATCACATGGTGGAAAGAGCCATACCAGTTAGAGCAAAGTAGCGCAGTTCTGCTTTTTTTCTGTGCTCTAACCTAGCATTTATTAAAAAGTATGTTCAGCATCTGGCATTTGGCAGTCAAAACATAAAATTACTGACATCTTGCAGGTCTGTGTTCAGGGTGTATAGACATGAGTCCTGGTGGATCAGCTTTTATCTGTACGTTCATGTACCAGATGGCAAAACAGCACTAAAAAAGCAGAAGTACTGTTCCTTATGAAAGAAAAGGTACAGCCCCATCCATAGAATAGTTTTTGTAGAAAGTTACACCTCTTGGCTATGGTCTGGTAAAGACAAAATCCTTCGATATTCAGTTTCCTACTTAATGGGGAAAACAAAAGGAACAAATAGATCGCCCCAAGGTTGGAGGAGGAAAGAACAGGTAGGGTTTTGAATCTGTACTTCAGTAAACAGAGAAAACAAAATGCGTAGGTCTGCGTGAGTGTGCGCACACAGCGGCGTGCCTTGTGGGAGTTGAGAAGCGTGCACAGGGAAAAGGACAGAAGGGATCACTGTGGGAGAGGATGGGTGTGCAGAACCCAATTTGGTGGCATTGCAAAGCTTTTCTAAGTAGGGAAGATCTCGTTTTTTCTAGTAAGAGGTGATAAAAGCATGTAAAGTTGAAAATTCAGGTTTAGTATTATAATAGCTGGAGAATTTAGCATAGAAAAATAGGACTCGGAATGTATGCTAACGTACATGTAACATTGAAATCTTGAGGTTTGGATTTATATACCTGTTAAAACCGTGCTTTTCTAAGCTGTTTTTAAATTTCTCTTTGCAGTTGTATTCAGTGCATCAAAACTGTAGGCTGTTCTGTTTGAGAGTAGTCAGAACTTGGTAATTTTGTACTTCTAGCATCTTTTTTGACTGTAGAAGCATAAAATGCACTAGAAGTGATTATGGGCAGTAAACTTGGGCAAGTACAGAACATGAGACTTTATTGCAGGATGAGAGAGGAGGAGAAATCTTGTAAAAAGGCTTTCTGTTGGGGACTCTCTGAACAATTGGATTATGTCAGAGTATTGTTTGATCAGAGAAATACTTACTGAGAACCCAGATTAAATATTCTGATATGCAAGGTGGAGCATTTGTATACTATGCTACACATTTTTTTAGTTAAGGGAAATAAAATACATCTGTAGACCATTAAAGGAAATGTCTGTTTACTTGGCCTGGTAAATGGAAATGCTTTGTCTTCAGTTTGTAGCTTCTGTAGAGAAGGCAGTATTTTCTGAGAAATGAAAATTGAATTTTCACTTCTACCAAAATACAGTTTTATTCATGACTGTCAGATACTATGTCTTTTGTCACTGTCACCCTGTATGGTATTGTGTCACATCGAACCAGCTGAAAAGACAAGACTGTAGATCTAACGAAACTCTTAAGCTAAAAGGCAATTGTGAGGACACAGAAGAGTGTAACTGGAGGCTTGATGAAAAGTTCTACAAGCTGCAGGTTGAAGATCTGTCTCTTCTAGCTTAGAAAAGGAAAACCAGTTATACTTAATGCCATAAACTAGTCTAAATTTGTTATTTAATAAGTCAATTTCTTGATGTCGCTTTGAAATGGTTTAAATGACAGCACATAATATAAACATTTTCAAAACTTTATTGCAGGAGAAGTTTTCTCCTGATAACTTGTGGTTGTCTTGGCACAGTATTGTTTGTAGGTGGATTGCTTTTTCTCCCCGTTCTCCTGTTATAGTTGTTTTTTTAATCATGCCACACTCATATTCTTAGCTGGAAGGAAAATAGGAAAAATTTCCCATTTGAAACTTAAACTGCATAAAAGACGTAATTTGAGGGGAGAGGATGTGAGTGGGGGAGAGACATTTTCCTATTTTGACTTTTTTCTTAGCAAATATTTCATAGTGTTAGGAAGAACTGTGACCAGCTGTTAAATATCTCACTCAGATGAGATTTTTTTTTTAGTTAGTCTTAGTAGTAGGGATTTTGCATGAGTTGAGTGAGCCAAGAATCCTTCTGACTGCTCAGTAGTTTGCCTTTCCAGTGGTGAAATCTGTCGCTTTGGCTCCTGAACAGTGGAGTGGTTCCTTTCTCTTACTGCATGCTGCAGCAGGCTTAGTCCTCTGGAAGAAGACAAATGGCAAGTCCTCAGATGAACCAAAACTGGCCTAAAAATGGCCTTGTAGATGCACGAAGCAGAGCTGACAGTAACCAGTGAAGACCCTGGCAATGCAGGAGTGAACTGTTCTTTAGGACTGGGGAGGAAACTAGGAGTTGCCTTCACCAGTTTGCCAAGCTGGAAAGCTGCAGCCTGTGTGAGTATCACTTGTGAAAAAGTAGTGCTGAGGAGCACCATGCAATACTGCAGGACTGGCCCCTTGTCAGCAGTTGTTGACATAAGAGCCAATTTCATCAGAAGTTGGAAGTCATTCCCTTCAGGTTGCTGTGTTCTGAGGTTTGAGGTATGGCAAAGAGAGTTCAGAGGAGCGGAAGGAGGCTTGAGAGATGCCCTTGAGATGTGTACTTGGATATTGCCAAAAGCTGTATGATGGGAGATTTCAGTGGTGTCATTGAAGTGATAAATTGAAGTCATTTCAAAAGTAGTTCTTAGCCTACCTTCCTAAACAAACAAGGTGCTTGGGTTCAAGCTGTGTGTTAGTACAATATACTCGTAAGTTTTGAGCTGCAGACAGACTGAGGAAGGAAAAGTTGTTGTGTCAGCTCTTAGCTTGTGACAGTAGAATATATGGGAGGATGGAGGGAGACCTTTCAGGAGTCCTGAGATGAATTGGTCACTCTTCTGGTTTATCTGATCACTTGGATTCTTAAGACATTTATCTGCAGGATTCTGAACTTGTGATGCTCATGAGACTGCTTTTAAGCTTTGGAGACACACATGCATCTTATGAATAAAATAAATCGTATTTCTGTCTTTATGAACTGATATTACATGTGGAAAGAGATTACTGCTGTACTGTAGACAGTAGCTGCTTTTATCCAAAGATGATGGAAGTTTTTAATCATGTTGTAGAGGTGGCTGATACATGTGGTTTGTTTGTCTGGCAGACTTGCATTTGGATTGGTTTTGGTTTGGAATTATTTCTCTTTGATTTCTTGGATTTTTGAAGGTACGGATTTTTGAGGCTGTTGAGCCTTGTAGGGGGGTGTTTAAACTTGGTCTTTATAATCTAATAAATGGTTCAATGGCTAGTTCATAGGCATAGAGATGTGTTCATGGAACTCTTAGAGTGTCTTCTCCAAACTACTTGACCTAGTCCTCCTTTAACAGGCAGTAAAGCACAAACAGATACTAGGGGTTTTTCTCTCTAATACACTGATCTCTTCCGTAATTTCTGTTTCACAACCAAAACAAATGGAGAGTACAGGAAAATAGGATCTTTAGAAGGACTTAGACCGCTCAGCATCTGTTTTCTGAAAAAGGCAGGTATAATGGGTTGCATATCCTGTAGGTAATGTTTTAAATAAATGTTTTGTTGAGAAAGATTCTCTGAAACCCTTGTATGTTGCATCTGAGTTAATTATATCTGGAACATGTTGCTGGTCCTTTTGGTTTTTTTAAATGTTGGATTAGGAGATACCAGACTTGAGAAAAGTGAGATAGTTGAGAGAATTTTTCTGCATGTCAGAAGAAAACAGTTGACGCTAAAATAGTGATGACTGTTAGGTTTTCTGGCTTTGTGTCCTAGTAGAGTTTAATACCATTTGAGGGCAGACTACTTCTTTGAAAGATGGTTGGGTTGTGTGAAATAGAGTATATCTGTGTTTGTTAGATGTGTCTTGCATGCTTTGACGTGGAAAAAAACCAAACTCAAACCAACAGCTTGCATAGAAACTCATGACAGCTCCTACCTTTATGCCTTCTGGAGTGATATGTATTCTTTCACTTTTACCTCCCTGTGTGAAGTTGATCTTGAAAACTTTAGACTGCAGTGTGGAGAAGTGAAGTCAATCTTAAACTTTTCTAGTGTATCATGTGGTTTCTAGTCACAGAGCAAATGGATAAGGTGATAAAAGGCACGTTCTTCATAAGTCATTTTGGAAAATCTCATTGCTTCCGTTGATGAAATAATATCCTTTTGAGTCAACCGAGGATAGTTTGGCTAACAAATTACTTCAAAGCAGATGCTTAAGTGATAACTACAACTGTGGATTTTGTGTTTTAAGTATATTTTGGTCAGTTATATCATTCTTAAACCAGATGTGTTATTTTTCAGGTGGAATCGTTTATCTTGGATCAGGATGATCTTGAAAACCCTATGTTGGAAACAGCTTCCAAATTGCTTTTGTCAAGTACTGCCGATGGTGCTGACCTGAGAACAGTAGATCCAGAAACCCAGGCAAGATTAGAAGCTTTACTTGAAGCTGCAGGTAAGTACTCATGTCCCATACAGGTTTAACCCTGAAGTCCTTACACATGAGACCATACTGCAACTGCTTGCATAAGTCTAATCCATGTGAGCATGATAAAAATGCAGAGTGTAAGGCAGTGGGAACTTGGCAAGGTTGTGCAAGTAATTGTAAAGTTCATTAAAGCATTTCAAATTTTGGAAAATCAGAGTTTCACGTGAAGGCTGTGCTTCTAATCAGATTTCTTCAATGTTGGATTTCTAAAATCCTGAGGAACAATTGACACCTGACCTTGGCTTGCAGCCTTATATCAAAAACTACATTGCAGTTACTGTATGAAAAGCTTTAGTAGTTGCTTATACTAAGTAGTTGTCAATTGTTGTGAAATAATGCTTTTTGTGGATTGGAGGCTTTCATTCATGCGCATCACATCTGTGTGCAGCTTTTAACTTAGTATTGTAAACAGTTAATTCCTTCATTTTGGAAGCTGTAGTTCATTATGCTTGGAATGTTTCTGCCAACAGATCTCATAGGCTCAATTTCAACTTCTCTGTTTTCTCCTTTTCTGGCATGCGTACCAATTTGTTGTAAATTGGAATGAAAGGAATAGGTAAGCTGTCTACAGCTGATGGTAAAGCATTTGCAGATCCTGAGGTGCTTCGCAGACTGACTTCTTCGGTCAGTTGCGCGTTGGATGAAGCTGCCGCTGCACTTACACGGATGAGAGCAGAAAGCACAGCAAATGCAGGGCAGACGGACAAGTAAGCCAATTTTTATACTGTATTTCTTGAGTGGTTTGCTACTTCTAGAAGCAGTTTCTCTTGTATCATTTCTTATTACGGGATGGTGAAATTCTTATGCAGGTGGAATTAGTGCCAGGTTATCACCTGTGATACTCCTGTTAAATATTCCTGGACTGTGAGGTCTTGCAATGGAGAGTGAAGCAATTAAAACTGCTTAGAATTCAGAAATCATGCGTCGAGCAATTGAACTTGACCAAGTGTAGAAACGAGATTTCTAAGCTCTTAAATACTATGGGCCTTAGAACTGTACCAAAAAACAGCAAATGCCAAAATGGGTCATTTAGTGATAGCATGAAACTAACTTTGGGCCAAGAAACACCCAAACCCGATCTGTTGTTTTAGACAATTTCAAAGCACCTTTTTAATTGAGGAAGGAAAACACTTTTGAGGGACTGGAGCTTCGTGGTGGTCAGCAGCCTTCTTGTGTTGGGTAGGACCTTGGACAGAGCCTTGCTCAGAAAGTTGCTACTTTTTAGCTGGACTTTTGGGCTTTATTTGTGGTTTTTGTCTTACTGGGATGTTTGAGGGAAAGAAAAAGAAGGTTGCCTTCTAGGCTGTCATTAAGCTTCAATACAACAGAAACAGAGTGTTAGCAGGAACAACCAAGTGCTGCTGTGCTAGTTGGCAGTTTGTTCCTTGTATACTGTGTAACTCCAAAGAAACATTTCTTGGTGTGTTGATCAGGGCATAGCAAGAAGAACAGAACAGTTTGGTGTTATGTCTGTGTGTGTCCCTGCCTGCCCCCAGCAATCTCTTTTCTTCTGAACAGTGGCTGTTGCCAAAGTTGTTACCAGGACAGAGGATGTGGGAATTGAAAATAAATGTGGGAAATGCAATGAACAGACACATTGGAGAAATAATTTTCCGTATATTAAGATTGTGTCTGGTGGCACAAATTAAATAGGAGTCCTGGGTACAATATACAAGTATAAGTCCTTGCTACACAAATAACCACTTTTACATCTTGAGTATTTTAAGAATTCCTCATATTTGTGTTGAGTTAGTTATACGGTTTGCAAGAGTTTTCTGTCAACTACCTTATTTTTCCATTCCCTTTTCAGTTAATTCTATGTTGATGGGACTTCCTAAATGAAAAAGAGATGAAAGGGTAGTAGGTGGGGTGAGGCCAGTTGTCTTGGATTTATTATTATCAGTCCAATTATTTGGAGCAGAATAAAGAAATATGTCAGACTTGAATTTTTATTCTCACAAAAAAATAACTTCTGCGCTGAAGGCAATGTAGACAGAAGACAGAGTTGGCAGGGTTGAAAATAGGCTTCTAGTAGACCCTTTTTTGACTGAAACAGAATTGGAGTGATAGAAGTGAAGAACTTATGGAGTGACATGAGAACCACAAGTACTCTTAGGGCTTACCAAACAAGGAGAATTTTACACTTCTCAACTTGCTTGAGTTAGGGCCACAACTGAAACAACAGATTGCATTACAAACTTCTGGGATTTTCAGCATGGGATAGAAGGGAAGTGGTTAATTTTGTTGTAGGAGAAGAGTGATGCAGGTGATTTGTTTTAGTTTAATTAACAGTTACAGTGCTGAACAAAAGTTAAAGTTTTGTTACGATGGACAAGATATTTCTGTGTCTTCTGGACCCAGAGGTAAAAGAGAATATGAATACAGCTCTGAGTAGTGGTTGCTGATTTGGAAAGGAATACTCATGATCTTGTACTTAGTGTGGTTTAATCAGTTCTCCTTGTCTTTGAACCTTACCTCAGAAAATGAGTGGGACAAAAATCTGTGTTTTCAAACTGAAACTACAAAGCAGGAAGAAGCTGAGACTGTATATTATGTTGTAATTAGTAATATAAACCACCAGTGACTTGCTTGCAGTGCGATATGATTAGCCTTTCAAAAGGAAAAGTTACTACTTATTTCTTAGATTCTTAAATGATTACCAAAAGACATTTTGTACTTCTGTAGGGCATAACATTGTGCTGCAGGTATAGTGCTCAGACAGTAAATCAGGTCCGTGGTCATGTCTTTTCTCAACATGTTTTCTGCTTCAGTAGTACACAGTGCAGAATTTGGTATCCTAAATGGTCATCCTGCAGATGTTTCCCTTTTAAACTACTGTTAAAAATTAGGACAGGAGTGGTTGAATATGAACATCACTCAATTTTCGGACAAGTTATGTGGAAAATGTCAAGTGTAAAAATGGCACCTCTTTAATTAGCAGTTGGCACTTCTTTAGATTGTGTTTCCTTTTTTGTTGACTGTATCCTCATGGCATGTTGGATTTTTACTCTGCACATAGAGAAAGCATTTCAAGCATAGTCCATTTTCACTTTTAAATGCTTTCTATCTTATTAGCCGCAGCTTGGCAGAGGCTTGTTCAGAAGGAGATGTAAATGCTGTGCGGAAGTTGCTAATTGAAGGCCGAAGTGTGAACGAGCACACAGAAGAAGGGGAAAGCCTCCTTTGTTTAGCCTGCTCAGCAGGATATTATGAGCTTGCGCAGGTTGGTTTCCTAGCTGGTTTTAGTATGTGTGTACTGTATGAAAATAAGTGTTGAACTAATGTATTCCAGTTTTATGCACCTGGAAGGTGGTGTTAAGGTAGTGTAAAATGTCAGTTAACTGGCAAATGAAGACTTACTTATATGTAAACTGAACGTTGCTAATGCATTATTTGTGCTTAATTTTTCTAAGGGTTTCTAACCCAAAACTGTGTGTTGGTGAAGGTGGGGGCTTTGTGTAGCGTTTCAACTATCTTGACACACTGATTTGTTTGCAGGTTCTTCTGGCAATGCATGCTAATGTAGAGGACCGTGGTATTAAAGGAGACATCACACCTTTAATGGCTGCTGCTAATGGCGGACATGTCAAAATTGTCAAGTTGCTGCTAGCTCATGGTGCTGATGTGAATGCACAGTCATCAACAGGTAAGTGTGTTACAGCTTGTTGAAAAGAACTGAAAAGCTGGCATTTGTAGTGTGTGGGAAACATTGTGTGGAAACTTGGGAGGAATGGCTCTCAGCCAAGCAACAGAGTGCTTCTTTGTGGTTTTATTATTTAGCTTCTGCTTTTTTTTGAATTAGCTATAAAATATTAGTTGGTTGCAGATGTACAAAGGTGGATAAAGTGAACTAGTAAGTGAAAGGTATTTGTGTATGTAGGATTTGTTGTCACATAGCATTTTAGGCTCAGTTTGAGAAGTTTGTGTGTACATGGAAAATTACTTGGTGTCAGGTCTAGAAAACCAAGGGAAAATAGTAAACATAAGAAAATGGCCCCCTTCCCGTAACAGTTTGGTAGACATTTGTGCTGAAGTGACCAAACTGGGATGTTTTCTTAGTTTGTCAGCCTTGAAGTGAGAGATTGTGCGTAGTTAACAGTCACTCACAAGTGGAGTACTGACCCTGAATGATAAGGAAAGTTGGGATACTAGAAGATGCCTTAATTTTTTTTTTTTTCAGTGAAGTAGTTCTGAGTAGTAATACTGCTTTGATACTTAACTTTTTTCAAGGTATCTTTCATAAAGGCAGATTCTTTGACTGTTTTGTTCAGATACATTTTTGTGGCTTTTCCATGGAGGTTGTTTAAATCTCCTTGTAAAGACAATGGGCACTTTTGAACTAGCCCTTTAGAGGTGTTTAAGACTTGATTTATGTTGCTTTCCTTTTTACAGCATAGTATGTGCCTATTAATTGAGAGGAAAAGGGATGGGGTTCTATGACAGAAGCTGGGATTAGCCAGGATAGAAATCAGACGAGAAGTGCATCAGTACAGTCACCAGGCACAGGGAGGTCTTCAGTCTGTCAGCACTGAGCTACTTTGTGCAGTTACATTTTCTTCCCCCTCCCTGTAGTTCTTGGTCTGTAGCTGAAAAAAAACCTGTTCTGTAAGGTAGCCAGATAAAAGGGATGAAATGGAGCATTAGTTGAAGTTCCCAGTGTAGAAATGTGATCAAGTGCTGTTTTCAAACCTTTTTCTCTTCTGGCTTTAGGCAATACAGCCCTTACCTATGCCTGTGCTGGAGGCTATGTAGATGTTGTGAAAGTACTGCTGGAATCGGGTGCTAGTATTGAGGACCACAATGAGAATGGTCACACTCCTCTGATGGAAGCAGGAAGTGCCGGCCATGTGGAAGTGGCCAGAGTGCTGCTAGAAAACGGAGCAGGCATAAATACGCATTCCAATGAATTCAAGGAGAGCGCGCTTACTCTGGCTTGCTACAAAGGTATAGTACCAAATACCATACTTGCAACAAAGGTGTACAGATGTGGGAAAGTGTGATAGGCGTGAAAAGTCTATTTAAACATGAATTTATTCAGCCTTGCTGTCCAGGACAAAGTTAATTCAAGGGCTATGAATAGACACTTTCTGATGCTTTTAACCTGGCTGTGATAGCACATATCATGTATGTGCCGTATGTAAAATGATTATCAGTATGGAGTGTGTAAGTATCAATGTATAAACCTTTTGTCTGAGTCATTATGATGCTTTAAAGGATTTGCTATTAAATGAATTAGGAGACGAGGAATTAATAGGCTTTATCATAGTGAGTGGTAAACTTTCTGTATTGTAGCTATATTAAACAAGATACTTCTGCTTAGAGAAATTATTTAATTTGAAAGGAGTTAGCACTTGAAAAACATGGAAAAATCTAGGACCTTGCCTGTTAGGTGTTATGCTTAGGCAACAGGCCTTTCTTGCCTCCCCTGGAGTATTAGGCAGCTGTCTTGCATCACCCAAGCAAGGGTTGATGGTGTTTAATTAAGAGGACAAATGTGTTCACACAGTTGAGCAGTTGCTATTATAGTCACTTAAGATGTGTTTTATTAAAGCTATTAAAGTGGCTCTTCGCATCACAGAGTAATTGATGTTGGTAGCAGAGGTACTTCTGTGGCATCTCAGTAGAAGATGGTCTTGGACTTTCATTTATGTTTCTTTTATCTGCCTTGATAAATTCTTAGTTCAATGTTGCTGAACACCCTCATAAGCCATGGTAATTTCCTTTTGTGGTGGCTGTCAGAGCAAAGGCTTTTTGAAAGAGGGGCATGGGACCCCGAAACATATTCTCCCTGAGAAAATATGCTTGGGCTCTGAAACCTAAACTGAGATTGGAAAGCAGACAATGAAAAATTGAAAGTCTGTGCTTAATTGTTCACTGTGATGTATGGGACACAAGTGAACATATTCAGACTTCTATGTTTTTCACCTTACCCATATATGATTTGTCTGTCTCTTGGGCATTTTTGTGTTGCTTCAGATCTCATGTTTAGAGCATAAAAAATAAACTCTTAATTTTCTCATGTTGCTTGCTTCCTGTGTAGAATGACATGTGATATTTGCAACCAAGAAAGTCACTAACTTTTCCCAAATAAAGGGGCAAGGGTGTCAGAAATCAATGTAGCCTCATATTGGGCAGTATCTGTGCTATTCATGGTGTTGCTAGGTGTAGTTCTAGTTTTAAGGTTTAGCCATGGTCATGTTGAAATACAAAATAGGATTTTTTTTTTTTACTTGATTTTATATGCTTGCATATTGTGTTGGTCATGATGAAGTTGACTAGACTTGGCACACCTACAGGACCTGGTGAACTGTAGCCATGAATTGATGGAGTGGTTGAGAGCAAGTACTTTCAAAAAACTGTTAGGTGTCCTTATCTTTTGAGGATTCCTGTCGTTGGTTGAATTCCTAAGAGTATGCTTGGAAGTGTGGCGAACCTCTGCTTCGTGTGTTTTATGGTCTGGGGGTCAGTGTGAGCTCAGGGACTGGTTACAATGCCATTTATAAAAATAGTAACCCTAAATCCTTAATGTCAAGAAAGTAGAGGGGAAACCCTGACCCCCAACAAAAAACCCAACAATTCTATAGATAAAAAAAATCCAAATATGTTTGCACAAAATAAAATCACCCTGGTAAAGCTTCTGGAGTGTGTGCTACTTGTCTCTAATGTCACCTCAGGGAACGCATGTAGTTCAGACGTGATTTTAGAAACTAAGTGAATTGGGTTGTATTTGTAGTAACTATGTTGTTAAGCTTCTGTGCGCATTGAGTGTGTAGATACGAACAGGCCTTTCAAGAGTGTCTCATGGGATTGTTTTTAATGTTGTAACACAGCCTTCTGTAACCTTCATTATGTATGTTAGACCCTTTCTGTGACTTGTGAAATGCTCTTTTTAAAGTAGTTTTTAATATGTTAAGTATTTCCTTCATACAGGCCATCTGGAAATGGTGAGATTTCTGCTGGAAGCTGGTGCAGACCAGGAACACAAGACAGATGAAATGCATACTGCTCTCATGGAGGCTTGCATGGTAAGAGATGTATGGCTTGAGCAGTGAGGCATATGTCCTCTCTCTTCACTTCCTGAAGACGAACAAAGTGATTCTTTTGGGTCTTTTTTTGGTACAGAACCTAACTATGTGATACTTTGGTTCTCCTGTGTGCCTGATGGCCCTTTGGTGGAAGAAATCAGGGGAATGGGGAATACCTGGTTGAAAAACAGTACTTCCTAAAACAGCAAAATTGAACTTGTTCCTCTTGTGGCTTACCAAGTAGTTGGATTCTTAAGAGACATCATCTGAAACTTGTCATGTGAATATTAGCAGGAGAGCTCTATTAACCCATCCTTTGGATAAGTAGGCTTCCGTATGTCCAGCGGCACTTTATTTTTTCCTGAAGTGGCAGAAGTCATAAGACTGTTCTTGTTGTCCCAAAGCAGCTTCTGTAGGTTACATCTCTCTCTTGTGTTATATATGACTTGCTCTTTGCTTTTTGTCCTCTGATAATCATAGAGGCTTGGATTGAAACAGATACTTTTGTGACCTCAGTTCAGAGAAACTAATAACTTCAAGAGATAGCCAAAAGTAAATAATAGTAATTCAAGTACATAATTGTAATGTATTTGAACAGAACCTTTTTTTGCTTTGTGTAATTCTGCAGGCTTCTGGGTGAGCAGCTTTCAGTTTACGGTGGGGAAGTCCTTTATCCAGGAATCTCCAAATTAAATAAATTAAAGTGGAAGATTCTCAGTGGTTGTTGAAATGCTTTTAACAGTTCTAATATGTGCTAAACATAGGCAGTGAGTATGGACCTAACCTGGCTATTGGAGGCATTTAACATACCTATGTCATGTTTAAGGAGTTTGTAAGCTAAGTTCTCTTTCAGTGTAGGTGGTTATGTTTAGTTATGCATGTGCAACTTTAGTATGATTCACATAGCCATGTGCTCCTTGAAAACACAGGATCGGAAGCTGTTTGGGAAGCAGCTAGGAGATCGAAGGGGAATTTGTTACCTTCCTGCTAACAAGAGTACTTTCATGTTGTTGCTTTCCCCATCTGAGACAATTGTAAAATTACAGTGTAGAATAGATTACCTTTTTACAAAACTTAGTAAGATTGTGAGAACAACTCTGATTTTTGAATAATAGGTTTTTGCCATAGAACACAAATATATGTGAACCTTTCCCTTGAAAAGGTTATGTACAGGTATATTTTAATGCTGGAATGGTATAATTGATGCTAGACTTGAGATTCTTCCAGGCTTTTGCGGTGAAAAAATCTTGGTAAATTGATGTCTTCAGATAGTTTTTTCTGTCTGAAGTACTGTTAGGCTTGAACAGCTATATAAGTGTCATGTATCTGCATCTTCTTTAAAAGCCCATATCCGACTTAAAATCTATTTCCTACATATTATCTGAGGTAATAGGATCCAATTGCTTTGGCCTTATTCTTTGGAGATTTCTTTTGATGAGGGAGTATAAATGTAAATGTGCCCGTTTATTCTCTTTGTTTCTCCTCCCAGGAATTGTTTAGACTTTGGTACCCCCTTTGAGAGAAGTGAATATGGTGCCTTGAGTTTAGTAACTGTGCACCATACCAAGGGTTGGCAGGGGTAAGCTAGCAGGGTGAAAAATCCAGCAGGGGTCAGTTTGTGTTTATAGAACTGGGAGTGTTTTGAGACTTTTCCTGCTGGAGAAATGAAAACGAAACAAAATGGAGCAGAATAGGTTCCATTGCTAGACAGGCCCCCCTGCTTTCTTTGTGACCCCAAATTGCAGTAGACTGTTGTGCAGGGCTTGCTGCATGCATACCTGCAGCATGCTTAAGTAGGTCTGTAGTTTGTTTATACCTTATGCCAACACGTTCCAAATCCTTCATCTGAATATGGAACTTAAATGTAAAACTGAAAACTTAGGTTTCCTTTTTAGTCTCCTTTCTAAATAGATTTCCCGTGGTTTGGGTTATTCATGTCATTAGCCTTGTGTGGTATCAAGCTGTGAATCTCTGGCCATAGAGGAGTACCGCAAGTCTTTATTTAGTCTTCCCTTCCCTGAAATAACTGTAATGGTTCTAAAATCAGTCAGTTATGTCTATTCGAGGAAGTTAATAGCTTCAGGTAGGGGAATCATTAACAGAAACCATTCTACTTTTTAAGAAGTCGTTAGAAAGAAAGGCATGTAGATAAACAGGACTTCAGCTATTGTTTATCTCACTCTGAAATCTTAATAGATTAGCCATATAAATACTATGGGCGTTGTCCTTGCAGTGAGTTCCCTGGAAAGTGAGGATAAAACTACCTTGTTGGATGTTGCAGTATCCTTCCAATCAGGATGGCTTCTTGATGGATCAGAAGTTCACAGAGAAAGCAGTGATTTCATGGAGCAAACCCTCTTCTCCTTGCCACTCTCTTCCCCCCCTTTTCCTTCCACCAACAGACTAACAGAAGTCCATCGGACTTGCAGGAATGTTGAGACCCATTTTTTTATTAAGACTTACAGAGCAATAGCAAAAAACCACAACTTAGTTCTGCAGGAAACTGTTCCTAAGTAGGCATTTCCACACTGCTGCTCAGAATTGACAGATAGCTGAGAGTCTCAGTACCTTCAGATCTGATTAAAAGAGGGAACAGCTTTCTATAACAGTATCTAGAAAGTTTGCAGTCTGAAATAAAGCAGTGCAGGGGCTTCTCATCTCAGCATGTTTTTTCCTGGAGAAATTGCATTGAACTTGAATATATGTTATAGAATCGTTTATATGTGGCGTATTACTTAGATACGAGCCAGTGAGACTGTTCAAACTTTGTCCTACGATGCATTCTGGAAGACTTCTGAGCTTTTTTTTATAGACAGCAGTTACCACTGGTTTAATGCAAATGAGCTGCTGGGCTGTGGGATTTGCCTTGTGGGAGCAAAAAGCAGGTTTGTCTAGTTTGTGCTTCCTCTCACTGAAGTAACCTAATCTTGCACAGTGACGGCTGAGTACTGGTTGCCCACAGTGGTTGATCTTTAAAATACACCTGGTGTGCTCATGCAGATTGGTCAGATGACTTTTGGTGATCTAATAGCAGTTATGAGGCTTTTTCTAGCTGTTGTAGAAGAGCTGAACAGCACCACCCCACTGCAAGGTTTGTTAAAGCACAGATAAAATCTTGTGTGTTTAAACACCAGCAGTTATTCTCAAGGCAGCTTGGCCCATATAAGAAGCTTTGAAGCATACCTTTATACTGCTGTTTGCCATACTTGTCGTGAATCAGGGATGATTAGTGAGCTGTCTTGCCAGAGCCTGATGTTGAGGCACTGTCTCTCTGTTTCCCTGAGGAAGAATTCTTTATGGAGTCTTGGAATTTTTCCCTAAAATAGTATTGTCATTTCATGTAAAAGGTGAATATGTCCTAGTTAATGTCCTAGATATTTTTCTGAGTGGAAATAGTGGTTTGCTCCCTGGATATCAGAAGAAGGTATAAAACACTTAAGAAAATGAAGCCCAAAGATATCAGGTGTGTTCTCATATTTTGTCTGGAAAAGAGCTTTTTGGGGTGTGGTTCTACCTTGGTGAGGATGGCAATGGCTGCGATTTGCTGCCACTTAATAGTTAATCTGGGATCAAGGTGTACTTATCTTGTTCAGTGACAACCTCAGGATAGGCTTGAGTTCCTGGTAAGCTGCAGTTTTTTCTGTGTAGCCCTTCTGTGTTTTGTGTGTCAGACCTTTTCCCATTATGGTTACTCAAAGGTTGAATTATGACAGTTTCCTCATGACGAAAACCAGCTTGGAGAGTTTGTGCTTCTGTTGGACTGCAGTGACCAAGCCAGTCTCTGCTTCAGTCTGAACAAAAGCAGAATTGGATGGCAGCTGGCTGTGTCACTGTCAGGCTGCCAGTGTAAACATACAGCCGAAAAGCCACTTCAAATAGTTTCTGAATTTATGGCATACTAAAAACATGACGAAGATCATATGCTCAAATATTTTCTTTGTTTCTAAAGGAAGAAAGCAAACTTAGGAGCTACGTTTTGCTGAAATGAGTTTGACAGCATGCCAAGGTCCTGCCAAGGGGAGACTGTAGTTCAGGTGGCTCCTGTGATGTGTGATGAACCCCTGACAAATGGGCTTGTTTTGGTTTTTCTTTTGGAGGGAGAAAGTCAGTCCTGACTGCTATTAAATTGAGCAGTGAAATAGTTTTGCAGGAGTCGAGGCAAGCAATGTCATCAGGCATGGCTGCTTTTTAAAAAAGGAGGGAAGCAAAATTGTTAAACTTAAATCCTGTCCTCTCTTCCACCTCTGTCCCTAAAAGCTGGGAATCTGTAACATAAATACTCTGAGACACTAACAGTCTCCATGGATGCGAGGACAAACTGCATTCCTGACATGCGTTGTTTTTATAACTAAAATACACATTATTTAATAAATAACACAACTGCATGTTGAATTGAGAACAAAATTCCCTATTTGACAAAGTGGGAGCATTGGCATTGCGTGACTTGTTTGCAATGTAAAGGTTTTTAGAGTCTTTAGGAAGGAGATCAAAGCCTGTTCTTATATCCAAGATAAGATTTTTTTTTTAACTGAAATTCTCTGAATACTCCTTTATTTATTAGACTGCTAGTGTTGTTAGTAAATTTGTTGGCAGAATGAAAGAAAAAACACATTTGAGTGGTAATTTATTTCATAGCATTTGAGTTCCTTAGATAATTTCGTACATACAGTTCTGTGTCTACAGTTTTTAGCAGAGAGGATCACTGGATGTTGAGGATTTTCGTATTGTTCTTGTGGAGGAGGCAAGATTCTAAAATAGTGTCAAGCTCCCTCTCAACTGTTTGGAGTTTGCTTTGTTTTGGTGTCCCGTCGTCCCCGTCCCCCCAAGCTGATCCCAAACGCTTGGAACTTGAATATGATATGAAGAAGTTGACAGGCTTGTTACTTAGACCATCAGCAGGAAAGTTTAATATGTGGTTCACAATATTTTATTTTTGAATTGAGCATACTCAGTAAAACATGCTTGAAATTTCTTGAGGTGGCTTTAATACTAGATCTCTAGCCTTTATGGAAATACTTAGGAAAATTATTTAGGAAGACTGTTTAGCAAGTTTTGTTATATGTTTGGACTCCTTTATTCCCTTGTTGCTTACTGTATATTCTAAGGTAATTTGAGTTAGTGACTGCTTAAAGCTTTGGAGAAGAGCAGCGATTTTTCCATTTTGACAGTCTTTTGATCTTGGTTTTTTTAATTCCTAGGATGGCCACGTGGAAGTGGCAAGATTACTTCTTGACAGTGGAGCTCAGGTGAACATGCCTGCTGACTCTTTTGAGTCTCCATTGACTTTGGCAGCCTGTGGCGGGCATGTTGAACTGGCAGCTCTGTTAATTGAACGTGGAGCTAACTTGGAAGAGGTAAACGATGAAGGATACACACCACTAATGGAAGCAGCTAGAGAAGGCCATGAAGAGATGGTGGCACTGTTACTTGGTCAAGGTAACTATTGTGGTGGCTTCTGTGGACTGTGATTCAGTAGGCATCTGTGTAGACTAGGGGGAGGAAAAAAAACTATGTTATTGTAATTTTTGTTTTCTTCAACAGCTTCTGAACTCCCCCACCCCTCCCTATTTTTTTGAGCAGTTCGTGGGATAGTTGAGGGGTTAGCAAAATATCTTTTGCTCTACTCATTTACTTTGTAAATAGTTATTCTGAATTGTTCTTCAGAACAGTTTTGCATTTTCAGACAGACATTGAATAGTGAACAGTTAATGTGGGTAACTTGCACTCTGCACAATGGACTTGGCCTATCTTGAGATGGCATTATTGCTGAAAAGCTGTAGAGAAGTGCACTGAGGTCCTCAGAGGGGTTTTCAAAGTAGTTCCATGAAGTTGAAATCTTTCACTTTGATGTACTGTGATTCTAAAAGAAAATTTCTGCAGCCCTAAAAATGAGATGGGTAATAAGATGTGTTGTGCATCAGGAAATGGCTTTGCTGACATGGGTTTCATTAATAGTGTTTTCTGATATATGTATGGTTTTGGTGTTTTGTTTTGTTTTAAGGAGCAAACATCAATGCTCAAACAGAGGAGACACAGGAAACTGCATTAACTCTGGCTTGCTGTGGAGGTTTTTTGGAGGTTGCTGATTTTCTTATTAAAGCAGGAGCTGACATAGAACTTGGTTGTTCCACACCTTTGATGGAGGCTGCTCAAGAGGGTCATCTGGAGCTGGTTAAATATTTATTAGCTGCAGGTATGGAGTAATTCTGTTAACAGTTTTGTAGAGGCTTAATGTAACCTTTAGAGAAAAACAGTTTTTCCATACTCATTACATTTTCATTAGCAGCTTCTTGAAGTTGACTGCAAAGATTTGTGGAACCTTAAGTACTTTACTAGTTTAGCTTTTGAAGATTAAGTTGATGTAAACTCACTTGGAACTGAACTTCTAGTTTGTTTATGTTTTTTTACTCCTCTTGAGTATGATTAAGTTGTCAGTTTCATAGAATTTGGATTGGAAGGGGGAAGTTCAAAATATGCTATCTGATCCGGTAAAGATTATGAAGAGTCTTGCATGTTTTCCATAATGAACTTAATAAAGCTTGTATGTTTGTTACTACTGCTGCAGGGGCTAATGTGCATGCAACAACAGCAACAGGTGACACAGCACTGACATACGCCTGTGAAAATGGCCACACTGATGTAGCAGATGTCTTACTTCAGGCAGGCGCGGATCTGGTAAGTCATTACCTTCTTTAAAAAATTTAACTTAGGAAATGAAATTATAAATGTCTCTTTGGTCCTGTGTTCACTGCTGAAAAAATAATGTGTTTGCTGTTAATTGTCTTAATTATCTTCTAACCCTTTCTTTTAATTGAGAACTGGTGATGCTTTTCTAATGGATTTTAGGCTGTTTAATGACCTCAAAGTGCATAGGTCAGTTACAGTACTTTGGCGATTGTCTAAAGCATTTTGAAGCCATTCAAGGTTGCTTGTACAGGAAAAAAAAGGGGAATTTTGTTCTTCTGTCATGTGCAGTCCTGAACGGTATTCAGCTTTGAATTGTTGAGCTGATTATGGGTTAGTATGTGTACCTGCAGATTTGTTCTATTCCTTACGCAGCAAACTGTTGATAGTTCTGATGTGATCTATTTGGTGTACCATAATGGAATTAAGATGATGGAGGTAAATTGATTTTTACATTTCAGTAGGCTTGTACACCAGTATCTTATCAAAGTAAAATTAAGCATGACAGAACACATTTTATTTAAATAAAATCTCCACCATGTGCTTGAGTGCTTCTTGTCCAGGAGTATCAGACCTGTACAAAGGTAGGTAGATAGTTTCATCTGTCTGCAAGATACAGTTGGTTCAAATGTTACATGAATTTTAATGTTGATGGTTTGTGAAACACTGAAAAGGTGTTCCATGTCTGGTGTCTTGCCATTCAAAAAACCAAGAGGCTGAATTTTGCATCATTTCACATGGCCTACTTTTGAATTTTGAATTTTAAGCCTTCCTTTATCTGCTCTAGGAGCATGAATCAGAAGGTGGAAGAACTCCTCTGATGAAAGCTGCAAGGGCAGGTCATGTTTGCACTGTTCAGTTCTTGATTAGCAAAGGTAAGAATGTGAAAAGGTTCTGGTTTTCCTGCTGTTAGAAGTTCTCAAAGTTAAGATATGTCAGTACCAGTGTAACTTCCTTGGATTTGTTTCAAATATTGTAACTCAAGTCAGTCATGGATTCTCAAACTAGGCATGTAATGATCACCTCTGGTTTCAGGTGAGATTAGTGGAAACTGCAACTACTTCTAAAAGTAGTTATATCCCAGACTCTCATTCCTAGTAAAAGTAGCAACAATAGTAGTAGTTACGGGGTGTCTCCATGCTCATGGTGTAGCTTTTGAGCATGTCTTTCAGAAGTTTAATTTCAAGTGCCTGTTTGTTTCAAAGTTTTGACTATAACTTGCTTGATATTGTCAGAACTGTTGGCTCCAGCCTTACATCACATGAATGCATAGAGTTGATACAGAGCTCAGAATTACTATTTTCTCTCTTGAGCTGAAACTGATGGATGTTTCTTGTACCCTCCTTATATGGAGCATGACTGGCCTAGAGTGTCCAGTGCGATGTCATTTTTCCCTGTGTAGACTGTAGAGGAAAGAAGCAGAGCTGCAATTAATCACCTGCTTGCTGGTGCTAAGATGCATGGATCCATGTGCTGGATCTTAGCATTTGCTTTTGTTGGGGTTTTTTTTGGTGTGGTTTTTTTTTGTTTCTATTTGTGTGTGGTGTTTTGTTATGTTGCTTGGGGTTTTTCTTTGTAAAAAAGAGGCATAACCCTGGCACAGTTGATGGCGAATTTGAAAGCAGTAGGTTCACCTGGTACATGACGTTCCATACTTACAACGTAGCCATTTGAACAGTCAATTTGGAGTACTAGTCCAGACAGGGTTGCCTTTCTTCCTGACATGGTAAATGGTCTTCTAACGATAGTAATAATTAACTGTTCAATTTTATTTATCAGTTGTAAGACTACAGCCACGGAGAGCTACGCTTTCATTTTTAAGACAAAATTTTAGCTTTCTGTCACTTCAGGTAGAGGAAAACTGGGTTGAAGACTTCTTAAATATTTCCACCTCTCTTTTTGAAGGAGCAAATGTGAATAGGACCACAGCTAACAACGATCATACAGTATTGTCGCTGGCCTGTGCTGGAGGTCATTTGGCAGTTGTGGAGTTACTGCTAGCTCATGGTGCTGATCCTACACACAGATTAAAGGTTTGTCACTCAGCTACCTTATTTTCCTCTGAGGTAGTCTTTCATTAATCTTAAAACTAATGATACCCAAGCAAATTTGCTCCTCTTGTATTCTCCGCAACTGACCCAACATGTCATGATTGAAATGGAAGTAAGATGAATGAATGGTATTTCCACAGCAGATATTATGCTCATGAACATAGTTACAGAAGTTGGAGTTAGGAGTCAGACACTAAAGTAGGCTGCCCAGGGAGGTGGTGGAGTCACCATCTCTGGATGTGTTTAAGGGTTGTTTAGATGAGATGTTGGGGGATATGGTGTAGGGGAGAACTTTGTAGAGTAGGGCTGATGGTTGGACTCGATGATCCCAAGGGTCTTTTCCAACCTGAATGATTCTGTTATTCTGTGATTCTGTGAGTGCAGTCTATGCATTTACTATGCATGTAAACGTTGCACGCCAGTTGTAAGTCCTAATGATGCAAGAGGAAGGAAACTTTTTAAAAGTACTAGGTCTTTTTTTGGAAATACTTAGAGTCCTTAAGTTTAGATATAGACTTACTGCAGATTGAATGAATACCTATTAAAGCAGTCTTAATATGTACTGTTGTGTCTCCCAAAATGCTTAAGTTTGTCATGTTTTGATAATGCTGTTTTCTAATATTGCGATCTTTTCTCTCTTCAGGATGGATCAACTATGTTAATAGAGGCAGCAAAAGGTGGTCACACCAGCGTGGTTTGTTACCTTCTAGATTACCCAAACAACTTGCTTTCTGCTCCTCCACCTGATGCTACTCAGCTGACCCCACCATCCCATGATTTAAATAGGGTAAGATTTAAGGTCTGGTTATATGTGGATTTGTGGGGCTTTTCTGCATTTCTTCTTGCAGTTTACTCAAGTTCAAAGATGAGAAGTGTCACATCATTTCACGAACTACTGAACTGTAGGTGAACACACTGAAAATTACTTTGAGCTGTTGTGATAATGGTGAAGATGCTTTGAGCATCACTGTGTAGTGCTTTCATCATTCTTATTGCTCTATAAATATTATTGGAAAAAATGAGGGGGAAAAAAAAAACCCAGCAAGTTAAAAGGTCTGCTTTAATTAGTCTCTTCACAATTACATTTGTAGCCCGTTGTGGCTTGTATTTGCTTTGCCATAGTATAGCACTGTACCATGCTGAAATGAGTCTTGTTTGGCAAGTAACTTCATAGGTTAAAAATGCAAAGTATATAAAAGTCAGATGATCTCAAATTGTTAACTAATGAACTCAGCATATTAAAAAACATATTAAATGTTATTAGTCACCATTAAAGTCTGCTTTTCTAACAGGTTTTGTTTACCTTCTATTGAATTATAACTAGATTAGAGTATGAGAAAAGTAATCTGTTAGTATCCAACATTTTAGGCTCCTCGTGTACCAGTGCAGGCGCTGCCCATGGTCGTCCCACCCCAGGAGCCTGACAAACCCCCTGCTAATGTCGCCACAACCCTTCCCATCAGAAATAAAGGTCAGTCTTAGTTCTGGAGCTTTTTTTCTAAATATCCTTCCTAGGTAGAAGATAGAGGGTTGCACTTCTAGCAGAGTAGTTCCTATGAAGAGTGTTTATGGATTCAGACAAGGAAACTGCAATTTTTAATTTTTTTTTTAAGGATTTGCTTATCCGCCAAATATGAAGTGTCAGTCATCTAACCCTGTAATCATAAAGCGTCAAGAAATCTGCCTAAGTAAATACGCTAAAATATATTAGTCTGACATACTGGACTAATGCAAAATTTCACCCAGAAGCCTATATAAATTTGATAATGCAAGTTGTAAAAACAATGTTAATCTCCATATCATAGTTGAATTGATAACTTGTGTTTACTTAGAATAGTAGTCTTGGAGTGGGTTTGACTAACTTGACTGAAGGCGGAATTTCTTGTGCTATAAAATATTTAGTTTGATGTGGCTCAGGTCCTCCTAGGACTAAATTTGCATCTATTTTGATATCGCCATTTTGACACTTAACTCTTTCTGTACTTAAGAATTCTCTTACAAAACAATTTTTATCAAGGATCAGCAATAGTGCAAATACAGGCGTGCATGTCATAAAATTAATACTGTGTGTACACTTGTATTGTTCTGGAAATACAGCAAGGATGACTGGAAGAAACTGGGCACCTCCACTGACTCAAATCCTGAGTTTTGATTTACCTTTCGCCCTTCAAAATTAACCGATTGTTCCTTCTCCAACTGGTATGGCAGACCATGTCAGCTGTGTTACTGTGGACTTCTTCATAAAAGATGAATTGGATGAGTCCATCACTCATTCTTACAGGAAGGCTGAAATATTTGCCTTGCCTGGGCAGAGAGCTGAGTTTTGACACAGGCAAAATCATGTCTGCTATGGATAAAACGTAGTGGCTAAACATACCCTGTTAGATTCTGTTAAATATAAATGACTATCCTGGGTTCTAGCGCTGTTTGTCAACTGAGCAAAGCTGGATACCTGTAGCGAAAGGATTCAGTAGTCCTAGAAAGTGTAGTGCTTCCTAAAATGTACCGAGTTATTCACAAAGCTCGTGGCTAGAACAAGTCACCTGTCCCTCGAGATGTTTTTGCATCACTTTTGCTGTGCTTTCAGGGCTGTAACCATATGTTTATGTCTTAACATGACACCAGACGCAAAACATCAAGTAAAGAGACAGCATATCCTTTCTTTTTGTTTCCATTTTTCTTGTAGCACCACTTGATAACAGCGGCTCTTGAGACAATCACTTCATTTGGCAAAAGTATAACAATTGTTGGAGTAAATATGTCAACATAGCACAGGGTTATTTGGAATGTATGCGCAGTAATCGGTACTGTTAAATTGCAGTCTGACTGCTTTAAAATTGATAGCGAAAGATAGGGTTTTCTTTGAGGGCCTTACAGTACACGCTGACCTTCTGTGGGTGCTGTGTCTTGGTGCATAACCGGCCATTTAGCATCCCAGCAGTAGCTCTATAATGAGGATGCCATTCATATGCACTTCCATTGGTTCTGAGGGGGTTTCTTTTTCACACAGCTGCTTCTAAACAAAAGTCCAGCAGTCATTTGCCAGCAAACAACCAGGATGTACAGGGTTACATCACCAATCAGTCTCCAGAGAGCATTGTAGAAGAGGCTCAGGGCAAGTTGACAGAGCTGGAGCAGAGGATAAAAGAAGCCATAGAGAAGAACGCTCAGCTGCAGTCCCTGGAATTGGCACACGCTGACCAGCTCACCAAAGAGAAGATTGAGGAGCTGAACAAAACGAGAGAGGAACAAATTCAGAAGAAGCAAAAGATTTTGGAGGAACTGCAGAAAGTGGAGCGAGAGTTACAGCTGAAAACTCAGCAGCAGCTAAAAAAGCAATATCTAGAGGTAAAAGCGCAAAGAATTCAGCTCCAGCAGCAGCAGCAGCAACAATCTTGCCAGCATCTGGGACTACTGACTCCTGTTGGGGTAGGAGAACAACTGTCAGAGGGAGACTATGCACGATTACAGCAAGTGGACCCCATCTTGCTTAAAGATGATCCTCAGCAAGCTGCTGCGCAGACGGGTTTTGCACCAATTCAGCCTCTGGCGATGCCACAAGCTTTGCCTCTGGCAGCAGGTTCCTTACCTCCAGGGTCCATCGCAAATCTTACAGAACTGCAAGGTGTTATAGTTGGACAGCCAGTATTGGGCCAAGCACAACTAGCAGGGCTGGGGCAAGGAATACTGACAGAAACACAGCAAGGGTTAATGGTAGCCAGCCCTGCTCAGACGCTCAATGACACGCTGGATGACATCATGGCAGGTGGGTTTATATTGTTATGAGCAGGTATAATATTTGCTTGACCAGTTGAGGGTATGTCCACTTCTTTATGTATGTGTGTGTGTGTGTTTGTGTATTCCTGCTAGCTCTACAGCAAGTACCATTAGCCTACTGATCCCTGTCTTGAGGAGTTCAGAGAACTAGTTTTAATTTTTCAATTTGCAGGGTTGCCTTTGCTTTTGTTGAGCTAACTGGTGCCTATTTGTCAGGTTGGTATATCAGAAGTGACACTTTTAGCTCTTCATAGCTGGTGGGGGGGATGTGCTAGGGTCTAGCACAGTTCTATTTCGGCCTGTTTGTAGCTCAAGAACAACATCTTGATGATACTGGTTAGTACTTCGGACTAGCTAACTGCAAACTGACTTGGAGCACTCAGGCTTTGAGCAACTATAGCACCACATTAAGCCTATAATGTGTAAGGAACCTGTAGGCTTGTCTTCTGAGAGCTGCTCTAGTTGGCCTTCAATAGTCTACCTATCGCAAGTTCTTACTAGCGTTTGGGAGAAAAAGATTATAATTCTATGACTTCTAAAAATGTCTACTCATAAAAATGACTGCTTAGCCAGCAAAAAACAAATTTAGCCTTTCCAAATTCTTCTTAATCACTTTGGAGAATTCTTTACCCAGTGACATCAGTCCTTTAAGGCCTAAGTAGTAAAACAAAAGAATGAAACAGGTTTTAAATACCATAGGAAATGCAAGTTGTTAGTGTTGCTTTCCTTTACACCCGTTTGAGTTGCACTTAATCCCCTTTCAGTGTTAAAATACTGTGAAAAATAAACTACTCATTTTGACTACTCAGCTGAATACAGATTAACTGTTAGGACATAGTGTTAAAAAAATTACGTTACTCATGAACATTTGCTGAGGTGCTTTTGGTTAAGCTGATGAAGTTTTGTTTTTAAAAGTGCTATCTGTTTTGAAAAGTTTGCTCTGTCAAGCATGTTAGGATGAGGGGTGTCTGCCAGAGGAAAGGCAGGTCTCCAGGAATGTTATAGCCCAGAGCTGTGGAGCTAGTCCTGCATGTACTGCAAGAGTTACTGGAGTACAGTAATGGTGCGAAGTGAATAGAAGATAGAGTAATGATTAAAAATACCAGGTGGTGATTTAAAGTACTTGGAACATCACTTTTCAAATTAGGCATCTAATGAGTAACCTGATGTTCAGGCAAAGCCTCATTAAAGATTACTGAAACTTACGGGACCTACAGAGATTCTTTTCTGAAAATCTGCTATTAGAATTGAAGCTGAAACATACAGATTGGAACCTGTCAGTGGATAAAAAACACGATGCATGAAAAAGTAGATGAAACTATGTCCATCATGCATTGATAGTGAAGATTTCTCCCATGGAGCTGCTGGGATACAAATCAATACCAGCTGCTCAGTTCAAGAGATGGGATAATTACAGCTCTTACTTAGAAAGATTCTGTGCAATGCACTTCAGTTGTGTTAAAATATAACTTAAATTTTGAGTTATGACATTTGTTAAGTGTTTAACTGCATATAACATCTTGAGAACCTACAGATTTAGGTTATCTGCCACATACCCATATGCTTGTGCATGCCTTTTTGGAGAGGTCGGGTATTTCCAATGTGCATTTGAGTGAATGTTTTTGTACTACTTAATCACAGTTCTTAGTGTGTGCATGCACACATGCAGTTGGGAATGAGGTCTAAGTTCATAGAGTCACAGAATGGTTTGGGTTGGAAGGGATGTTAAAGACCATCTAGTTCCAACCCCCCTGACATGGTCAGGGACACCTTCTACTAGACCAGGTTCCTCAAAGCCCCGTCCAACCTGGTCTGGACCACTGCCAGGGAGGGGACATCCGCAGCTTCTTTGGGTAACCTGTTCCCATGTCTCACCATTCTCACAGTAAAGAATTTCTTCCTTATAGCTAATCTAAATCTACCCTCTTTCAGTTTAAAACCTTGTCCTATCACTATATTCCCTGACGGAGAGTCCCTCCCCATCTTTCCTGCAGGCCCCCTTTAAGTACTGGAAGGCTGCTCTAAGGTCTCCCTGGAGCCTTTTCTTCTCCAGGCTGAACAACCCTAACTCTCTCAGCCTGTCCTCATAAGGGAGATGCTCCAGCCCCCTGATCATCTTTGTGGCCTCCTCTGGACACACTTGAGCAGGTCTGTGTCCTTCTGTCGGGGGCCCCAGAGCTGGACACAGGACTGCAGGTGGGGTCTCATGAGAGTGGAGTAGAGGGGCAGAATCCCCTCCCTTGACTTGCTGGCCACACTTCTCTTGATGCAGCCCAGGATATGGTTTGCTTTCTGGACTGTGAGCATGCATTGCCAACTCATGTTCAGCTTTTCATCCATCAGTACTCCCAAGTCCTTCTCTGCAGGGCTGCTCTCAATCCCTTCATGCCCTAGCAAATTGTACTCTGGAAGGCATTTGTGTCAAGTCTGTTAAAAGCTGTACAGGTGCAATTCCATCTTTGCTTTTCTGTGAAGCGGCTAATTTTAGGGGGTTTTTAAGTGAGAGCAGACTCAGACCTGAGTAAGCAACTTAAGTACCAGCTTGAATCCACACATCATAAGTTAGTGTGGATGTGGAATGGGCTCAATGTAACACAAAACATTTAAGCAGCAGCTAAATATTTTATCAGTAGCTTTGCATGTTGCTTCAGTAGGAACCCTCTAGAGTATTCCCATAGATTTAAGTCTCTGTTCCTGAGACGACTTCAGTTTAGTTCCATTAGAGTTGTGACTTGCAGCACTGATGAGAAAAACAAAGTTTGACCTTGACTGTGCAAACTTTATCTAATGTTTATGTCTGTGCTTAACTAGTTGCAAAGAATGAGTTTAACTTTTCCATCCATTTTAAGTACTTGTTTAAAACAAGACCAGGTGTGCAAATGTTGGTATTTGTCCAAGGCAAGTGTAAGACATGGGTATTGCTGTAGAGGTCAGGTGTTCTTGCTTGATCAACTCCGGCACTTTTAGAGTAGGTTTCCTTGCTATTAGAGAAGCTAATTGCTGTTACCAGAGCTCTAAGCAATTTGCCTGAGTTAAGGGGTTTGTTTGGGTTTTTTTAAAGAAAGAAATAGGATAAGTTGAAAGAGCAGTAAATAAGCTTTCAGTTTTAACTTCAGGCTCCTTGCTGATCCTGCTGGGATTGATGGCAAGCAAAAGATTTGCTCTTCAGCTTCAGATGTTGTATAAGTTCTTTGCTTGCTGTGAGGCTAGTGAATAAAAGTATTTTTTAGGGTTAGTTATGTAACTCTTTAATGAAAACATTGCATATGTTAAATGGTGTGTTAAGGGTATAAAGAAAAACTATATACCTTTTTTTAATAGCTAACTTTTTTAAAGTAGTAGCTACTCAAAGGATTATCTCCAGTAACACAGCCTCACAAAGAACTTCAGGAATCTTGAAGTACTTGATAAGATTAATTCCTGGAAGCTACCTTGTGGGATGAGCGAGTTTTAACTGTAACTCTCTAAACTAACACATAAGAAAGAATATGCATTGACTGTAAGTTCTTCACAGAAATTCAGTACTGAAAAAATTACCATAGAGCACCCACGTCAGAAAAATCAGAAGGTTCTGTCTCACTTGCCACCCGTGCAGGAGCCACAGAAAACTCAGGATGCAAGTGTTTATGCACTGGTGTAACTATAGTTGGTTGCTGGCAATGGCTACACTGTTGTTGCAAATGGATGGTAAATGCATTTAGACCTTTATCCTTGGAACATTAAGAGACTTCCATCTATTGCTAGACAGCTGGTTTTGGGTGGGACAGAGCCTGCCATGGTCCACCTTTCAGACTATAATAATCATCAAGACTACAGGTGTGTGGTTTTCAGGCTTCATCTGTGGAGCTGTTAGTACATAGAAGCAATGGTGTGTGTTTGTATTCAAATTCAGAACACAACTTGGACTTTTGTAATTCAAGGCTTGTTATGCATTTGAAGTGTTCTGTATTGATTTTGAGCATGTGTGGCAGGAACACAGCTTTTAGTAACTTAAGATACTAAAGAGAATTTGAGGGAGAGGAGAAGAAACTGATGCAGAACAAGCCTGTTGAGTTGGTTTGAAACAAGTTGGAAAAAGCTGAGGTATCTTAATATATTTCTTGTGACTTTTTTTTTTCCAGTCCCTCATCTTTGCTTATTGCAATATAATGTGAAACAGTTCTCTTATACATCTACTGTTGACATTACAGGAGATAAGGAATAAATGCGTAAGAACAATGCTGTGCCCACAGTCAGACAACACTAGTGAGAAACTTAATGGTTGACATAAAGATGAAATGGGATTCTAAAGGTTTCTGTAACATCTTGCACTTTGTATTTTCACTAAGTATTCAAGGAAGCAGCAAACATAAGTATCATGAACAACCCCATGTTCCTTTTAAAATGTCAGGCTTTTTTCCAGACATACATTTTGATTTAGGACATGTAAATCAGTGAGGAAAAAATCCTGTTTGCTCAAAGGTTAACTATCTTGTGTTAAGTTTTCATGTTTTTTTAATTTGTCAGTTTGACTGTTCTCTTTCCTCCCCTGTTACTGGGGCTGCATTTGTAAGCCAGCTGCTTCTCTGGATGGTGAGGCTGTTGGGCATGGGAGAGAAGGTAGCAGCTGTGAGGATGTACTTTTTTTAATTTAAGCTAAGAGAAAGTTGAAATGTCCAGAAAGAAATCAATATGAAGAGCAGCTATGCTCCTAATTATCAATAAGCACAAAACTGGTTGTCTAATATCCAAACAAATGCAAAAGACTTTGACTAGAATAGTCAAATGGTGCTTGGAGTGATGTATTCTGACAAAGCAGCTCAACCTTGTTTTGTAATGTGATTAAGACTGGTAGCTTGTCTTAGTATATACAAGGCATGTATATAGTAAAATATTTTAATAATGAACTGGCTTTGAAGTCTTTGCTATCCCAGGCATGAAATAATGAGGATTTAATGTTGAAGTACAGACCTTTAGCTAAATTTTGCCACTGGTCCGTTAGAGTAGATGGAGGAGTAGAGGGAAAAGATAAACCATTGGTTGTCAGTGCATTTAGGTTTGATGGTCAAACTAGTTGGTTATTTTTTTCACTGTTCAAGACTGTTGTGAAAACCTTTTGGCTTATTGAAAACGTCTAATATTTTTGTTTGGATTCTGTTCATTGCCCTTGGCATGTTCCTTACAAATTTGAACTCTGCACAGGTGATGTTGAAATAAATATAATCAGTCATTACCCATAAAAATTAATACCTTGTCTCAGTGAAATGTGCTGTAGGCATATGAACTATATTTGACCATGAATTATTGCTGAAACACACTTGAAATACATCTAATATAACTAAGTCAACATGGATATTCTCCTCTACTACCATGCATAAAAACACTTGTATATGGATTGTACATTAAAGGTTTTCTTTCTTGTGTAAAGAGGGGTGTTGCCTTTTAAACATGTGTCTTCTGGGTTTGTTTTTTGTTGGGTTTTTTCCTACCCCTCACTGTAACACCATTGGTATAAAAAATAGACTTTACCTGAATTGAGACCTTCCTAACTACCTTGACGTTTGGGGTTTTTTTAAATTCTAAGAACTTGAATAGTGCTTCCTATAATACAGTAGATCCTCCCCCACCCCTATACTGGGGCTACAGCAGTACTTCATAGCAACTGTTGAAAATACATGTGCTACTGTAGCACTGTTAACTTTTTTCATGTATGGATTATTTGATGGTCATGCTTTTATGTCATCTGAGTTAAATGTATTTGGTTAGTTTCCAGTCCATTTTACCATCTTTATCAGGTTCTTTTGGAGTAGATGTGAGAGTCAAGAGTCATGATTCATTATAATTCCATTACTGTTTTATGCTGCTTTAACTTCCTTTTTGAACCCATAGAAAGAAGGTAAACATGCTGGTTTTAAAAAAATTACTTGTTATGGCCATATATGTGAAGAGGGAAGCAACAGTTGAAACTCACAACTTCTTACCCTTCTATATGAAACGAATTTGAAGTTGTGTTTTTAGGTTATATCTCTAATTTACAGTCAGAATAAGGGATGAGATGAGTTTAAATTAGATGCTCCACTGAGTGATACTGCATTATGATCTTTGGTTAGTTCTCCTCTATACAGAACTTGCTTACGCCATAGGTTATGACCTTATGTCAGAATATTTTTGCTTAGCTTCTGTATGTTTCTTTTAATCCATACCTAGTGTGATTTGTCTTGTAAGATGAGAAAAGTTTTCAAAAGGCACTCTAATATATAAAGATCAAGGGAGTTTGAATCTTGATTTACTCTTAAATAAGATGTTAATCATACTTTCTATGAAGTACTTTTATAAAGTTGGGGGTACTTTGTTTCTCAGTGACATTTATTAGTTTCTTTGCTGGGATTTGCTATAGAAAGTCCAGAAATTAAATTAGTAATGGGTGAAAAAAATAGCTGCCTTGCAGAGGAGGGAGTACAGCAATTGGCATGTCAGGACACATTATTTTTGTGGCATCTGTTGAAAAACTTACCACTTGAAAGTAAATATAGGAGCTAATTATCAGTGGCTGGAAGTTAGGGAGGTTGGTTATTGAAGCTGTTTGAAAAATGAACTGGACTTGAAAAGTTGGGATAAAGGGGCATTATTTTGATGTTCCATAAGGTTACTTGGTGGTGTGTACTAGCTGAACACTTGACAATTATGTGGGAACTGCATTTCTTTCGTTTTGCAGTTAAAGGTGATTTTGTCAACTTGACAGGAGAAGTGTACAGTACTTCACTTTCTCCTTTGCTGATCACACCTGATAAAGACCTGTAGAAATACTGGAGAAAAGGCAGGGAGAAAAACATTGAGTTCTTTTAACAAAATAAAATAAGAAGTAGGAAAACGGGAGCTTTTCCCCAAATGCTGTTTTAGATTCAAATTTGCTCTGTACTTTTAAACATATGTATGAAATGAATTTCAGGGAAGTGTGGCAGTCAGTGCTATTTTGTGTCATGTCGATACACTGTCATGAGTTGTAAAATGGTATTATGTTTTGCTTATCCTGACAACCTTGACCAAAGTTTCTGCAAAATGGCTGTTAAGAAGCTTCCACTTCTCTGGTTTCAACAAATTCTGCCGTGTGAGCATCCTGACACTAGCAGCGTTGCTTTTTCGTTATGTTTATGGGGGATGGGAGGCGAATGTTGGACAGACTGTTGTATGAGAATCTTTAAACTGTTTTAAGAAAAATCACATAGATATCCAATTGATTGGACTTGTTCTACAGTCCTGCTTCTAAAGGTATGGAACTCCTGGTCCAAATAATGACTGACTTGTAGGAAAGCTCTTTGGTTTAAAAAAGTATTTTTGTTGTTGTTGTTGTTGTTGTGAGGGCTTCTAGAATACATGCCAATCTGATAACTTACCTATTTCTTTGATTGAATACAGTTAACCTTTTTCATAGTTGTTAAATTCAAAGATTTAAAGGTTCAAAGATTGGGTTAAATGTGTGGAAAATACATATCTGGAAAATAAAGTTTTAAGGGAGTTCTGTCTGTCAGTGGGAGTTCTGTCCCACTGTCCATTTATTGTCACATTAAACTTTTGAAGTAAAGTGTTTTGCTTTTACTAAGTGTAATTATTCTGTTCAACAGCAGTGAGCGGAAGAGCATCTGCAATGTCAAACACTCCTACCCACAGCATTGCAACTTCTGTCTCCCAACCTCAGACACCAACTCCGAGTCCTATCATTTCTCCTTCAGCCATGCTACCAATCTACCCTGCTATAGATATCGATGCACAGGTAAGCCTGCAGTTGTCACTGCAGCACAGATGCATGAAACTATTTTGCTTCTGCATCCTGAATAATTCAACGATAGTTAACAACTCTGTATAATGAATTGGGTTCTAGAGACTTGAATTGCTGCTTTTAGAAAGCCTGTACAACTCTCTGGAGAGTTGCAACCCACTTTCCTCTGTGCTCTTGCTGAACGGAATAGAAGGTCTTTGAATGACTAAACACTTGTATCACTTATTTCTTTGTTGTGGGAGTGATTATGAAAAACAGCAAAGTTGTCTCCTGACAGAATTTAAATATTTTTGTGGCCTGATATCCTAAGACAAAAATAAGCCTTAAAATCTTGCACACTGTTTTTTTCTGGTGTGCTTGGAGTTGTTGGCCAGTGATCACCCAGCTTGATAGACGTATGAAAGTATTGAAACTAATAATTTCTGTAACTTCTTTAACGAGGAAATAATACAGGTTCTCAATTCCACTGAAGAAAAGGCATTTCTGTATTGAATGTAATTTTAAAAGGGTCTGCTTTGTTGACTTGCAGATAACTGGCCATCAAAAAAAGAAGTGTGCATATACTAACTAGCATACGTATATGCATAGCTCTAGACTATACATGACATAGGTAACATGTTGGCCATATGGAGAAGAGGAAGGGTGTGAGATTGTTGTGGAGAAAAACCTCTGGAAAACCAGTCTTGGCTACTTTAGCTGCTTGTGGCACCTGGCTCGGTTTCTGCTGTGACCATGTCCAGGAGCTCTTGACATAACCTGGCCAACCTCATTGTTAGCTGGTAGACACCAGTGCAGAAGAACACTATGATAAGTTGCCAACTACCGTGGCTTATAATAAAAAAACCCTAAGTTCTCACAGTAGCTAAGAAATGTGTGTGTGTGTTTGTGGGTTTTGGGTGGTTTTGTTTTGTTGTTTGTTTTTTACGGAAAGAGAAATGTCATTTTAGTCCCTATGCTGTAACTAACAGTGCCAGCAGTCCTCTGAGTTTCTCAGTTGCTCTTTCAAATAGGATGGTGTGGTGGTCATTTACATGGGCCCTGGCAACACTGAAAAACTAAGTGTGTTGTTTCATTGCAGTTGATTGATAGGCAACATCAAGGTTGATAATGGCTGTTACCGTGAACTACCAACCACTAGACATGCTCACTTGGAGACAGTGTGTGAGCACTCTCAAGGGAAAAAAACTTGAAAACAAAGTTTAAGCTCAAAGTTGTCTGTGTATATTCAGTTTAGTTCTTTTTTTGATTACTGTGATTTGTGGACTCACTGTAGCTGATTTTTACTGTTCAGAGGCTTCAGCAACAGTAGTGCAAGATTGGGAATTTATCCCCCTTTGGTTTAACTGGAGTGTTAAGAAATAAAGATAGAATTCTTATTTTCATTATACTGTCTGAAGGTCACAGTCAGGCAGTGGTAAAGAAGTTGATCTAGTTGGCAAAGCACAGGTGAAGTCTCAGTTCCTATCAGGAATTGTTCTCGAATCTCCCAGCAGAGCTGTCTTGAGAAGTAGAATCCTGTTATGAACATGAACACAAAAGATAACTGTGAGGTAATCAGTAGACATGTCTTTAGCTTATAGAAGCTTTTTATTTTCTCACAGGTACAGTTGTACTTGGGCTAATATGCAGTATAACAGGGGTTATACTTAAAAAAGGAAATATTTATGTTGTATATATGATGTCTGTTTCTTTTAGACTGAGAGTAATCATGACACAGCATTGACACTTGCTTGTGCTGGTGGCCACGAAGAACTAGTACAAACACTGCTGGAGAGAGGAGCTAATATTGAACACAGGGACAAGAAAGGTAGGTAATCTCACTATGGCAGTACAGACCCTCCCTGGTTTTCCAGTGTATCACACTAAATACACAATAAGCGTAATCTTTATGTGAAGCTATTAGGCTTATTTTTCTGGTGGTTGAACTTATATCACATAAGCTTTGAGCGTGGACTCTTCAAATATTCTTTTTCATTTCAGGTTTTACTCCGCTTATTTTGGCTGCTACAGCTGGCCACGTGGGTGTTGTTGAAATATTACTGGATAATGGAGCTGATATTGAAGCCCAGTCTGAAAGAACCAAGGACACTCCCTTGTCTTTGGCTTGTTCAGGAGGGAGACAAGAGGTGAAGTAAAACTTCAAAACTTCAAAAGCAGTGTGTAGATTATTGTGTCAGTATACTAAAGCAATCTTCCAGAAAAGTTACAGTAACTTAATTCACCATTCTATTTCACAATGGTGTATTTTAAAAAGGGTACAAAGAGTTTCACGTTTTTAAGTTATATATTGCAGTGTGTTGCTCATAGATTGCTTTTTGTCTTCCTATAAGCTGGACTGGTGCTACACAGATGACCTCATGACTTGTAATCATTAGTGGCTCATTATGGGACTTTTACCAGTGTAATTAGATGTACATGTGAAAGTGAATGCTGTGAGTGTTCTTGTTGAGAAGCTAGAGTTAGACACGTATCAGTTCTATGTGAGCCAAGAGGGTTTTCTAATGGATTCTGTATAGGCCATGGGATATTGGAGTACTGCAGATGACTCTAGTGTCTCTGACTAAAAACTTAAAAAACATTTTTCAAATGATTGATCAAAAGTAAATGTAGGGGAAGTTGTTTTGAATGTTATGTGAAATACTGTATTCTGTGACTTAATTATGAAATCTGTTTTGATTTTTTTTTTCTAATTGTTGTTACAAATCTTAAGTGTATAATTCTGTTAATGCTTCTACTATTTGGATTGCAAAAGCCACAGTGGAAGCTGTATAATCTGGTGTAGGATCACCTTCCTTTGTGACTATCTGGAAATTAATGAGTTTGGAGACATGTCTCCAACTTCCGTAGGTTGTCTTAACAGTGATACTGTGGCATTTAAAAGGTGATTACTTCCGTAGGCAATATCTTACTGAAAACTTTGAGCTCTTCTGGCCTATTTTAGTGCCATCTGGAAGATTTCTGACGTTGGGGGTATTAGCTGCAATGACAGTCATATGTTCTCTGGTGAAGGGAAAGGCCTCCTCTTTAGTAAGTGTCGTAGCAGCCTTTGTGGCCAGCAACTTCATACAGTAAAAATGAATTTATGCTTACCTTTTTAGAGATTTGATTCATCTGTGTTCTCAAACAGTGTTTCTTGGAGGAATGGCATCTTGTTTTCTTCCATGTTTTTGAGGAAAGTTGATGGGAAAACGCAAGGCTTTGGGCAGTAGAGACAATGTCGGGATGCCCTCCCACCCCAATTTCTGTGTTTGGCAGTATGTTTGTCCTGTGATTTCACGGGAAAATGTCCTGATTGAAAGCTCTTGGCTTCAGTTGTGTGGGTCTAATCTAAACACGCTTTACGCTTAAACGCTGAAAGTGGAGCAAATTAAACATTGCACTAGAGAGGACACAGTGGATTTTCACCTCAGTATTTATTTTGATTTTACGTTGCTAGACAGTTTAGTTTCTTGTCAAGTCTTCTGCAGAAACTTCATTACAGAATGTAAGCTTCATGTAGAATATGGGAAGCTGTGAATTGGTTTGGGCTGTAAATGAATCTGTAAGGAAGGAATAATGTAAGAAATACTTGTGTTTGTTTTTATTAATGTGCAGAGAAAACCAGCAAGAGATGCAAATGTTAATTTTTCTGATGTCTCTTGCATGAGATTTCTGTGTACAGTGTACACACAGTTCAAAGTAGTGGTGTAAATAGAGAACATAAGATACAAGCATGCACCTGCTTTCTTGTGTGCTTCTGCAGCTTCAGTCTGAGGATGAGTTTTTAACCTGATAGTGAACTGAGCATGAAAATGGGAGAGGACAAAAAGCAAGAGTACTTTGTATACTGTATTCAGACTCAATCTCTGGTTTTGACAGTGTTCAAAGATGGCTGAAATAATAATAAAATATCCCAATTTTTTCTTGCTATGTTACACAGTTTAGTACGAGTGGTTTAGGAATGCTAATGAGTAATCATGATTGATTTTTAAAGAAAGTTTTACAGTGGCTTTGGGAACATAGTTGCAGCCTCATCTGTTCATAGAGGCCATGAGTATAGAGAAGCAACTGAGTAAAATCGCTTTTTTACTGTTTGAAGATGTCAACGGTATATTTAAGCTTCAGAAACATTTGCCCTGGATAGATTTGCAAGTTTGGGAGAAAACCAGATGTTATTTCTTAAAACACTGCAGGTGGTGGAGTTGCTGCTAGCTCGAGGGGCAAACAAAGAGCACAGGAATGTTTCTGATTACACACCTTTAAGCCTCGCTGCTTCTGGTGGCTACGTGAACATTATCAAGATTCTGCTAAATGCTGGGGCAGAAATAAATTCCAGGCAAGTTCCCTTTTCACCTATTCTCTCATGGTTTTTTAGTGTCCTGAGTTTTTACCCTTTCCAGAAGGATTTCTTGACAGCTATGTGGAGCAAAATCTTACTGTTCTTACATGATCACAACCAATGTATTGTCTAATTTGTAGTAAGCCCTTAAGTCAAAAATGAAAGGTTTTGATTGTGCTTTTCTAATGCTTTTTCAACTTCCATCTCCTTCTATGCACTTCGTTAACTTCTTTCCTATATCGTACAATCAGTCGTCTTTGTCAAAGATAGAAATCTTTCTTTTTGCTCTGGTTGGCCTGCTGAATTGAAATTAGTTCTGGGTTATGTGAAGAAAGTATGTGTGGTTTCTTTATCCCTTTGTTTTCCCTGTGTAGTTTAAGGAAAGCTTTTTCTATGTGCGCATGCATGTATGTAATGCTTTTGCATCCATTGGGAGGTAGAAAATAGCTCAGCCGTGCACTGCACAAGTGAAATGAAAAGTCCAAGCAAAAGTTAGACTCCTCATAAGAGATGCCTTTTAAATTTACAGCAATTAAAAGGCAACATGCATAGTATCTCTATTTAGAAATATTTGTCCTAAGCAATGCTAGTACGGAGAACCTCTTGTGCTTTTGATGATAGTTGCTGTGTAGCTGATTTTTTTGTCTTTAAGTACTCTGCCTTCCCTAGTTTTCTTAGTAATTTCAGAAGTGCAAGTGTGATTTAAAGAGTGTTTTGGTTTGGTTTTTCTCTTTCAGAACTGGTAGCAAATTGGGCATTTCTCCCTTAATGTTGGCAGCCATGAATGGGCACACTGCTGCTGTCAAGCTATTACTGGACATGGGCTCTGATATAAATGCCCAGATAGAGACCAACAGGAATACAGCACTGACTCTGGCTTGTTTCCAAGGGAGAACTGAAGTGGTTAGCCTGCTGCTTGATAGAAAAGCTAACGTGGAGCATAGAGCTAAGGTAAGGAGTAAATAGCTGAATAAGTCTACAAAAAGAGATGCTTGTAAGTCATCACTTCTCTGTGGTTATCTGATTTTCTTGCCTTTTGTGCAAGTTAATTTCTCTAGTTCAGTTAACTGAACTGAGCCATATATTGTAAAGAAAAATAATAGCTACACTTAAGGGCTAGTATTTTGGTGGTTACACAGTTCATCAAAAAATAGGTGTTTCTTCTGAAGCCTTAATTAATCTTCAGGTGCTTACAAGCATAAGAATAGTAACCCTTTAACTTAATAAAAATAGGAGATTTTAATGTATTAAAAAATAGCTAGATTCTTGGCCTAGGTATGCTCATGGTCTAATCTCCTCTGTCTGGCCAGCTGCTTATATCCACAGAATTGAAAGGGAATGTGTTGTTAGTTGACCCCAACGCTTTAAATGGGAAGAAAGGCTGTTCACTAAAAAAATGGATAGAATATTGGGGGGGGGGGGGGGGGGGGGGGGGGAAGAGACCTCCTACAAATTTGGCATTCCATTCTCCTTTTCTTCTGTACGTAATGGTTGCCACAGAGGAGCTCAAAAGGACCTGTGCAGTACTGATTGCTGTTGAGTATTCTCGCTAAAGTTATGTGTCCCCTTGACCTAGCCAGGTGCTTTCTGGATGTTGCTATGTAGGATCTTGTAATGAAGGTAGGAAATATGATTTGCAACATCTGTGTAATAACACTTTATGGGACTTAATGCTTATGATTCTTGTCCCTTTAAAGTTGGCTGGGTTAGTTTTGAGAAACTGATAGCAGTGGGCTTTGAATCCCTCTAAGGAGTGTGCAGTAGCAGAGGGCTACCCTGCACTGTGCTGCTTGGTGAAAGCTCTTCTCAAGCCCGCTGAAGATGAGTTCGCATTCAAAATATGGCTAAGCTGTTAGAAAATTGGCCAGGTAGCAATGGGAATCTGGACATCAGAACTAGAAATATGTTGCTGGAAGTTGAAGTAAATCCTGACTCTCAAGTAAAACACTCCCCCACCCCCAACTAATTGCTTATTTTTCCTGCTTGTTTGTCTTAGACTGGTCTGACACCGTTAATGGAAGCAGCTTCTGGTGGGTATGCAGAAGTGGGCAGAGTTCTGCTGGACAAAGGTGCAGATGTAAATGCTCCTCCAGTACCTTCCTCGAGAGATACAGCTTTAACCATTGCAGCAGACAAAGGGCACTACAAATTCTGTGAGCTTCTCATTAGCAGGTACTGTATTGGAAGTGTGCTGCTTGAAGAAAAACACCTTGAATATGACCTTACTTAGACTGATCTTTCCTAATGTACAATAATATTTCCCATTGTACACTACAATGTCTGTCAACCATTACTATGTATTTTTATTTATCAAAAGCAGTAAAACGAAGCTCTCTGTGGTTCTTGCTTTTGCCCAAAGGGACTAATGCAGTTTTTCCTGTCTCACTGAATCATGGACGTTAGTGTCCTAGTTTCGGCTGGAATGGAGCTAATTAACCCTCATAGTAGCTAGAATAGTGCTGTGGTTTGGATTCGGTGTGGGATTTGGTATGAGAAGAATGTTGATAATGCACTGATGTTTTTACTTGTCGCTAAGAAATCAAGGACTCTTCAACTTCCCATGTCCTGGTAGTGTGCAGGTGCACAAGAAGCTGGGAGGGAGCATAACCAAAGCACTGGACCCAAATTGGCCAATGGAATATCCCATATCATGTAATGTCATGTCCAGTATGTAGATGAGGGCTGGGCGGAAAGCTGGCCATCTCTCCTGGGATGACAGTTTTGGGATTTTTCTCTTCTCTGGGATTGCTAGCCAGGAACAGGCTGGGTGTTGGTCAGCAAGTGGTGAGCGATCACATTGTACATCACTCGTTTGTAGATACTACTATTATTATCATTATTATTTCAATTTTAACTTCATTTCAATTATTAAATTGTTTTTATCTCAACCTACAAGTCTCCCTATCTTTACCCCTCCAATTCTCTCCCTCATCCCCCAGGGCAGGGGAAGGTGGGTGAGTGGCTGTGTGGTGTTTGGCTGCTGGCCAGGTTTAAACCATGATTGTTGGAAATAAACAATTTCTTGTAAAGTTTACATGTGGTACTCATAACCATGACACACAGCCATTTCAGATGGTAGTGTTAAGTCTTTAAACAACAGAAGATGCACACAAAACATAGGTATTAATGATTTTTTTTTTTAAGATTGAACATGATGCACATTCAGTGTAATTATGTTTCCTGGGTAGCTTTTGGATATGTTCTTTTCCAAGTAGTAGCACTGGTGGTTGGCTTGCACTTGCAATGTTATAGGTTGTTCCGAGTAAGCTAGTAAAGAATACAGTGTACTGATGGATGGGAGTTAATGAAGGAATTAGAGAAGCTTCAGAGACAGCTGACAAACATCATGATTTAGAGTATCGAAAGTGTTTAGAGGCTGAGTTCAAGATCTTGACAGCATCAAAAGAAACGAAAAAATAATTCTGGAAACTGAAACACTCTGTGAATATGTATCTTTGATGTAAAAATGCATATTGAATTTTAGCCTATTGTTCTGGTGTAGCATGTCCAGTTTGCCAGTCCAAATTAATAGATGAAATGAAAACCTGGTCCAGAGTTTTGATTGAACATGTTTGTTTTTGTAGAGGAGCTCACATTGATGTGCGTAACAAGAAGGGGAATACTCCGCTGTGGCTGGCAGCAAATGGAGGGCATCTAGATGTTGTCCAACTCCTAGTTCAAGCTGGAGCTGATGTGGATGCTGCTGATAACAGGAAAATAACTCCTCTTATGGCAGCCTTTCGAAAGGTAGAATGAAGTTCAGCTTTGGTCTTAGCTAATACTGTCTTGATCATCCCTACACAGTTGTTATAAATAGAACATAGCTGATAAAACTACGTACTTAAAAATATGTCATCTAATTTTAATACTTGGCATTGAATCTTCAAAAATAGGTATTTGTGTCACCTGTGTAATACCTGTGTTAAATTCTGGTAGAAATTGGCTTTATAGCCACTTTACTGAGACTGGTTCTCATGGGTCTGAGAGGTGGAAATTGCAGTGTATTTGTGCAGAGAGGGGGAATATGTGGTAGAACTGGGTGGAAATTGGATTGGTTTCTTAAGTAAGAGAGGACAAGCATTTTTGCCAAAAAAGGTGCAATTTAGCTCGATTTGACTCTAAGAGATAGTTGTTGTAAGCAAGGGAGCGTAGTTCAAGTGCTGCAGTACTTGAAAAATCATAAATGACGGTAGGAACCTGCAACTGCTAAGTTGCTGGAGCCCAGCATTTATAAACTACGAAAGTAAAAGGCAGAAGTTTGTGAAAGTATGGCTGGAGTAAGTGCAACCTGACAAACAGGTACTCTGATTGCTTCCTTTCTCTTCTGTCACAAATATGAAGAAACATGCCTCACTAGTTTAGGTGGTGATAAAGATTCGGGGGGGGGGGGCGGGGGGGAAGGAAAAAAAAAAGGTGTTAAGTGCATCCTTTGAAGGAATCGAAAATAAATATTTTGCAATGAGTGCTTGGACTCCAAAGTGTACCTTAGCAAACCAGAAGCAGCTGGCCTTATATAAAATCTCGTCCTTGAAATTTCTTTTACAGGGTCATGTAAAAGTGGTGCGCTACCTAGTGAAAGAAGTAAACCAGTTTCCATCAGACTCTGAATGCATGAGATACATAGCAACAATTACTGATAAGGTAAGATTGTAAGAAAGAAAATACTTGAGAAGGAATTGTGCTGTGTCTCGGCTTTAGAGCTGATGTTATGAATGGTCTCGAGCTTCCTGGCACACTAGATTTCAGCCAAATGTTGAGTCCCATTGGAATTCTTCAGAAAAAACAGTGTGAAAAATGGGAACATGTGGCCACAGTAAGTTTGTGTGCCTTAGTGCTGTGAGAACAGTAGTAAAGGTGGTGTTATTTATTATCCATGCTTATTTTCAAGTGTTCTCCCAGTCATTACCACACTCTGCTCTGCATTTCTCCTTGTTGGGTAAGTTTGCACTGAACTTATGATGGCTTTTGCAGTGGGGTGGGGGTAACAGAATAAACTTCTGCTAAGAGTATATGTGAGCTTAAGTATGGAGATTCACAATCTTGTACAAAAAGTTTGTATTAGAAAGAAGATAAAAAACATAATTGACAGTAAAGTGGTTTCTTGTGGCATATTAAGCTGACTGCTGCTCTTTCCTGTGTAGCTTCAGTTTTATTTGGTTTATCTTCAGTCCAGAAGAACAGGGCAAAAACTACTTTGTAGTAAGAGAAACGAGAATAGCAACTGGTGCAGAAATATGGTCGTAATGCTTCTACCTTTTCACTGATCCACTGCGCTGCAATTGAGTTGTCTTCTTTCTGGGCATCAACTAGTGACACTGTACCCCTCTCACAGGAGATAGTCCTCCACAAACCGACTCCAACACGAGTCACTCCCATGGGCATGTGGGGTCACCCCCGTGTGTTTCAGTGTTCCCAGCACCAAACTATAACAGCAGGATGTTCTTCCTACAGGGTCCTGGCCTTTTTCGGGTGCAGTCACCTGTCCCAGTGTGGGGCACCACACATGCTGCAAATCTGTATCTGCTCCACCAGAGACCGCCATGGCTGGCGGGGTGGGGCGGCCCTGACGTCTCACCACAGGATATAGAGGGGCTCTGCTCCAGCACACCTTCCCCTTTCTTCCACTGACCTTGATGTTCGCACAGATGTTCTCCTCATGACTCCTCCCAGGTTTCCCTTCTTAAATACCTTATTGCAGAGGCACAGCTAACTGGCCTGGCCCTGGTGCAAAGGGAGGTCTGACTTGGAGCCAGGGGAGCTTCAAGAAGCTTCTCACAGGGGACCACTGCTGTAGCCCCATCCCCTGCTACCAAAAACCTCTGCCACTCAAACCAGGACAATGATATTTTTATTTCTGCAGTTAGCAGAAATAAAGTGTTTTATTTCTGCACTTAGCCTTTTATTTCATACAATTTTTTGGCCTTGATAATGGGCATAGGTTATGAACTGTCTTTGTACCATTTATAGCACACTGAGACATAAGTTATTGATTGCATATCCCACTTGTGACTGGAATATCAGTTTGCAAGGTTGGGCATGAAGAGGAGCTTACTGTAGGGGAATTCAAAGTTCTCCCTTAAAAAAACTCCTGTGCAAGTAATGCAACAGTTACTGAATTACAAGTGTAAGCTTGAGATCATATGTTCAAATGCATGCAGTGTTAATTTTTCAGAGGGTTGATGCACTTTGTCATTTTAGGAGATGCTGAAGAAGTGCCACCTGTGTATGGAATCAATTGTTCAAGCCAAAGATAGACAGGCTGCAGAAGCCAACAAAAATGCAAGCATTCTTTTAGAGGAACTGGACTTGGAGAAGGCAAGTTCAAAGAGTTTGGACCTGTGAATATTTATTTGTAAAATTTAAATTTCGCGTTCCTTCAAGATTATAAGATCAGTGAAAGTATGTATTGAAGTATAGGAGTATGTGTAATTACCATAATTGGAGTGTCTAGAGCTGAGCACCTGGTTGTTTAGGTAATCTTGAAACTTTACTTTAACTACTGTTCAGAGAAATTGGATCAAAAAACTCTGATACAACAATTTCTTCTGGAATAATATTGTACCAAAAGACGGCTTTCTAAGTATAATTTTTTTGTCAAGTGCATGGTAGATGGGCATTTTTCAGTCACATTGGTGTGTATTTAGGTCTACACCCTGTTTTGTGTCTTAAACATTAAAAAACTATACCAATGATGTTACTAGAAACCATAGTACCAGAGTAGAAATCTAATAGAAAAATCAAAGTACAAGAGTAGTGTAAAATGAGCACATGGTTTATATTCAAGCTAGCGGAAACCATTTCATGTTCTAATATTTGAAAGGGAGATGGGTGGTGTTTGGACTGTACTGCTGAGACACACAAGGTTACACGAAGAATCCTGAAAATGTGTCTTGGAAAACACTTGACCTAAGTTTGTATGGTGTCTGTCCTCTGTTTCTGCACTAACCTTCTGTTAAGATGAGTGAACAATCTGTTTGGAAGAAGTAAATACGTAAAAATATGGATTGTAGAGAATTTAGCTTCTATTTTGTAAATATGCTGGTCTAAAATGCAGGTTCAGCTTCGTAGGAAATAGAAAGCATTTACATTTCTTGTAATGCATGGGGCATCTTGTAATACTGTTCCATGTGCTTGACTTGTAGCTAAGGGAAGAAAGCAGGAGACTGGCTTTGGCTGCCAAAAGAGAGAAAAGAAAGGAGAAAAGGAGGAAGAAAAAAGAAGAACAAAGACGAAAACTAGAAGAAATAGAAGCAAAAAATAAAGAGAATTTTGAACTTCAAGCTGCTCAGGAGAAAGAGAAGCTAAAAGCTGAAGGTGATTTGAAGTATTTGCCTTACTTTTGAAACACAGCCTTGATTTCATTCCCAGTATTTAAACATTGCTTTTCTTGTCAGAACTTGAATACAAGCTTTTTTATGACCTGCTGAGCTTTCCTTTTGTTTACCTTTTCTGTTAAGCCCATAGATTAGTTTGATGGCTTCAGGGAGAGTTATGGGTTAGCTTTACCATGGGATTGGTGTTGGCTTGTTTCTTTCTTTTTCTTCTAGGTTCCAATACTTAAAACCAGGTCATGTTTTTAAAAAAAAATATCTTACAAACAGAATGATAATAATGATTAACTGAAAAAACTGGCAACATGGAAATTCCAAATATGTATTACTCTCCTCTTATCCATCGAAACCTGGCTCTCCTGTATCTTGTGGCAATGAGTTTCATGTGGTGTACTGAAAAATGGTTTTCAGTGATTGTTCCCTCACTCTGATATGCTCAAAGGAAGGAAAGATGTGACAGGTTTTTTTTCCTGTTGTTTCATATGCTTGTTTATGTCCCCTAATTGCTTGTGTCTGCCTTTCCACGCCGGAATTCAATTTCACATTTGTTAAATTGCTACTGTATTTGTTCCAAGAAAAGAATGAAATTCTGTGAGTTACTATAAGCAAGGGGAGAGGCTCTATGATGTGACATCTATCATGGCTTTACAGATGTCTGCATAGTTTGTGGTTCTGCATGTTTCTTGGAGTCTTGTAAAGTTGATCAGGAGTCATTTGATAGGACATGTGTGATTTGGAAAACAACACCACGCAAGTTTCCTCAATCCAGCTAAATTAGTACTGTTTTTTTATTCTTCCATCAGATGATCCAGAGGTCCCAATGGAGCCTCCTAGTGCTACCACTACAACCACCATAGGTATATCTGCAACTTGGACAACCTTAGCAGGTTCCCATGGGAAGAGGAATAATACCATCACCACAACAAGCTCCAAAAGGAAAAACAGAAAAAACAAAGTAACCCCTGATAATGTTCAGATTATATTTGATGATCAACTCCCAATTTCCTATAGCCAACCAGAAAAAGTGAATGGTGAATCTAAGAGCAGCAGTACTAGTGAAAGTGGTGATAGTGACAATATGAGGATTTCCAGCTGTAGCGATGAAAGCAGCAATAGCAACAGCAGCCACAAAAGTGACAATCATTCTTCTGCAGCCGTTACTAACACGCAGAGCAACAAAAAGCAACCATCAGTTCTTGTCACTTGTCCAAAGGATGAGAGAAAAGCAGTTACTGGCAAATCTTCCATAAAGTAAGTTGCTGTGACCATGCATGCCATTTTAAAGTGGTGGTTGCCCTATGTTTGAATGTTGTGCCCTTGTCTTCGTGGGCTTGCATTCTTAAATCAGTTATTAGGAAGTGGATGAGGCAGTGTGTCCTTGCTCTAGTGCATATAAGAAGTATAAACGTTGTTGCAGTGTGAACTTGAATTTAGGAGTAGATTCTGAAGCAAGAAACATTACTGTGGGTTTGGAATTGGAGAACTGTTTGGATATTTTGAGATGTAAGTAGTGCTTTTGTGCTAAAAGAAAAAGGTGTTGGGGGAGCTGGACAATGGGAAAAATGCATATCATTTTTTTTTGTTGGTGTTCTATTGCATAATAACAGCGCTTATTTTTTTTTTAAAGGTTGTCTGAAGTTATTAGTGAAGTGACAAGTAATTCCTTGTCTACTTGCACAAAATCTGGTCCTTCTCCTCTTTCTTCTCCAAATGGAAAGCTAACCATTGCTAGTCCTAAACGTGGTCAGAAAAGGGAAGAAGGATGGAAAGAAGTTGTGAGAAGGTAAGCAAAACATTCCCCTAACTCCCCTTGCTGATGTCCTTTTTCAGAATGTTTTATCTAGTATAGCCCTCTCTGGGGTTACTGAATGACCTCTTTCTTAGCAGACTGGATAGGCTTCACAAAATTACTGCTACATAGGTTGAATGATGAATTATAACATTGTTTTGACCAACCTGCCCTCTGCTTCGTGCCATGGAAGCATTTCCCAGTTAATACTGTTTGTTTTTTGTATAGATCCAAGAAGGTTTCTGTTCCATCAACTGTAATTTCCAGAGTCATTGGCAGAGGAGGATGTAATATCAATGCGATACGTGAGTGCACAGGAGCCCACATAGACATTGACAAACAGAAGGACAAAACTGGTGATAGAATAATAACAATAAGGTAAGCAGGCTGCTTGATTTTCCTTGTTCCTGTGGGGATTTTTTCATTGTAGAACACTTTATAGAAAAATGAAAAGGCTAGGTGTCATTGTCCCTTGAAAGATCACTTTGAGAGAGTCAGTTGTTTGAGGCCGGGGAGACAAATGAGGTGGAGAAATTAAGAACAACTGTCAATTGGTATCATTGCATTAGTACAAAAGAAGACTTCAGATAAGGTGGAGCATATATGTTAATATTCTGTGTTTAGACTTGTTTAGACATGGCTAAATATGTAGGTGTATTTAGGGAAGCAAATGTTTTAACTATTTGGGCTTTTTGGAAGTTAGTTTTCAACTTGAACTTCTTGAAAAATTGTCAGCAACAAGAACATGCTCAGTCTTCAGATCGAGAGTTGTTTTTCTGTTGGTGTTAGCGTGACAGAAGACAGGCTGGATCATGTGTTGGAGGTACTTCGCTATAATGTGTGTAAATGCTTTAGATGCACTTCCCCTTTTCCCTTCCTTCCTTTTTATAGGGGTGGTACGGAATCAACAAGACAGGCCACACAGTTGATTAATGCTTTGATTAAGGATCCAGATAAGGAAATTGATGAACTTATTCCAAAGAACCGTTTGAAAAGTTCGGCTGCAAACTCCAAAATAGGGTCATCGACACCTGTCACCACTACAGCTGCTAACAGTTCTCTCGTGGGCATCAAAGTGACCACTGTAGCTGCTTCGTCAACATCTCAGACTGCCTCCGCACTCACTGTGCCTGCAATTTCTTCAGCATCCACTCACAAAACCATTAAGAACCCAGTGAATAATGTGCGGCCTGGTTTCCAAGTTTCTCTTCCATTAGCATATCCTCCTCCGCAGTTTGCACATGCTTTACTGGCTGCTCAGACTTTCCAGCAAATCCGTCCGCCTCGGTTGCCCATGACACACTTTGGAGGTACTTTCCCACCAGCTCAGTCCACATGGGGTCCGTTTCCTGTTAGGCCGTTGAGCCCTGCAAGAGCTACCAACTCACCGAAACCTCACATGGTGCCTCGCCATAACAGTCAGAACAGCAGCGGTTCTCAGGTGAATTCAGCGAGTTCTTTGACAACTAGTCCAACAGCTACAACAAGTTCGGTGGCTTCTACTGTGCCTGGTTCTTCTGCAAACGGCAGCCCAAGTTCACCTTCAGTCAGAAGACAGCTTTTTGTCACGGTTGTGAAGACATCAAACGCCACAACGACCACAGTGACAACCACGGCGAGTAACACAAGCACAGCGCCGACGAATGCCACGTATCCAATTCCTACTGCCAAAGAACACTACCCTGCATCTTCCCCCTCATCTCCGTCTCCTCCTGCGCAGCCAGCGGGTGTTTCCAGAAGCAGTCCTTCGGACTGCACAGCAACCTCTCCCAATAAAGGTGCACCTTCGTCTGATCCAGAAGTGGGTAGTCCGCCAGCAGTGGAAGCGAGCAGCTCGACCAGCAGTAGGCAGCCCAGTTCTGGTACCGGCAGCTCATCTGTGCACCCTGCTCATCAGCAGCCTCCAGGAGCTCCTCTGCAAGAGGCGAGACCCCCTCTTCAGCAACCTCAGGTTCCTGCACCCGATCCTCGAATGGTTGTGCCTCCAAATTTAGCAGCAACAAGCTCATCTGCTCCTGTGGCAGGTCCAACAAATGCCCCGATGACCTATCCCATGTCTCAGACATCCATGGGGTCTTCTCAGCCTGCAGCTAAGATGGAAACCCCGGCCATCAGACCACCTGTCCACGGAACCAGTAGTGTCCATAAGAATCCAGCTCCTGTGCAAAATTCTTCTGTTGCAGTCCTCAACGTTAATCACATCAAAAGGCCCCACAGTGTTCCTTCTTCAGTGCAGCTTCCTTCTACCTTAAGTACACAAAGTGCTTCTCAGAATTCAGCCCATCCAGCAAACAAGTCTATGGGTAACAATTTCAGTGCTACTTTACCATTTGGGCCCTTTAGTACATTGTTTGAAAACAGTCCTACGTCTGCTCATGCCTTCTGGGGTGGTTCCGTCGTTTCATCGCAGACAACACCAGAATCTATGCTATCAGGAAAGTCTTCATTTTTGCCAAATTCGGATCCTTTACATCAGTCTGATACTTCCAAAGCCCCAGGTTTTAGGCCACCGTTACAGAGGCCAGCTCCAACTCCCTCAGGTAAGCCTGTGCTTTGTGTTCATACCTTAATAATATATTTAAATAATAACTGCTGCATGTTTTTGTTTTGAACACGTAATACTTTGTGCCTCAGCTTTTGTGGTCATTTATAGTAAATCTTCCAACAAAAGGGTGCTGTAGTAAAGTTTGTTGTTTCTGTAAGCAAAGTTGAGTTCATCTTCCTTTTAAGTGCAACCTGTCAAATCTAGTAACTGTTTTGCAGCTGATGATAAAAGTCTAGAAGAGGCATTCTTTTTGCTATTCCAGTCTACTCTTCTGCGATAGCTGAGATAATAAAACACTTCGCTGTTTCCACTTCCCTTCCCTACCACCAGCTAGTAACTATTCTAGTTTGTGGTAACTTGCTTCTTGTCCTGAGGCTGTAGGAAAATATGCAGTATCTTCAGTGTTAGGATGATTGAAACAAAAATACTGGTTTAATGAAAAATTGTAGTAAGAAGCGTGTTCTCTTAACTACTAAATTCGATCAAAAAGCTTAATTTCATTGACCTGCTGAATTTTGTAGCAAGATGTTTTAGCCTTCTGCACCAGCAGAGGCCAAGAACTTGTTCTGTGAGCTTCCACAAAGTACACATGCTCTGTGCCTGTTTTAGTAGGACCCGTGAGTTGCTTATGTAACTTTGTGTATGAATTGAGAGATACAACAGCTAGTTTTTTCCTATTTTGTGAATATTACGGTGTTGAGTAGCTTTTGAGGTGCTCTCTGAATTTTGTCAACTTAATATGCTTCTTAACGTTTTGACTTGGGCACACTTGTACACTGTGTATTACTTGAGTATGCCTGTCAGTTCCTGAGTGAAAGCAGTGCTTTAACCACAGTCCTACTCCTATCTCAGCAATTTCTCTTTTGGAAGGCTGCAGGCACAAATTTAAATCTTTTGTCACATGCTTTATGTGTGGGAGAAGGATGCAAGTGCCACAGCAGTCGGGTGGTAACAAGCTTCCTTAATGGCTTTTGAAACTTAAAATTCCAACATTTTATTTTCCCCTTTCTTCATTGAGGAAAGTATTAAAGGGGTAGTAATTATTGTATTTTGAATACCTTGGCTAATTTGGTGCCAATAAAATTTTCTTAAGCAAGTGAAAATGTGTCCCTGGATTGGGAAAAAATGCTTCAGTGTGATCATGGTGTATATAGACTTCATTCTTTCAAATAAAAAAATAAATGAAGAAAGTCTTCAAATCTTTAGTTTATTTCCACTGTTCTTGGTACAAAATCATACTTTCTAAACCTACAAAATTTAAATTACAGGTTAAGAAAATGCTCAAATTACTTTTCTGATGTTCAGTTATATCAGAATGTGTATTATAATACGTTAATTTATTTGTGTTCAAGGTACCTGTATGATAAAATAAGAATCGTTCTTGATTTATATATGCAGCTCAACTGTTAGATACTGTCAAGACTGGCAGAGTATGAAGCTTAAGACTCCCAGTACTCTTTGGAAAATAGTAACACACACAGAGCCCATAGACAATTGATTGGATAAAAGTTTTCCTTCTTTCTTTATTATGTCCATGAGATGGATGACCTCTTCATGAAGATCTTTGAGTACTGGGAGTCACTTGTGCCACTTTCTGTCATAGGTATTGTCAGTATGGATTCACCGTATGCTTCTGTAACACCTTCTTCTACACACCTGGGTAATTTTGCCTCAAACCTTTCGGGAGGTCAGATATATGCGCCTGGGACACCTCTTGGCGGAGCACCTGCAGCTGCTAATTTTAACAGACAGCATTTTTCCCCGCTTAGTTTATTGCCACCGTGTTCATCAGCATCAAATGGTGAGTTCTAGTCAGTGAGAAACTAATTGAGAAGCTATTGTACAAATAAAGTGGCCTCATGCACGGCCTGTTTCACATAGGCTTTTCTAGTTTTGTCCATTTTTAACTTCAGGTTTTTAGATATTTTCTAAACCTTTATGCAATCACAGATTGTGAGATAAAACTTTCTTGTGCAAGGTCTGATCTCCAGTGTGATTTTTTTTTTTAGCAGCTAAGGTCATGCTATTGAGGAGTTCCTTATTCTTGCTGCAGTTAACTTTGGCCTGTTAACGTATATGACATTCTTTCAGTCATTTTGCAAAGAAAAGGTTGGTTTTTTGGTTTGTGAAGGTAATATTCCAAGTGTGAGTTTCGTAAACCTTGTAACGATGTTTTACTAAAGCTAGCTTGACAGTGGCGATGGCTTCATTTTTCTGATGTTCTTAAAACAGAACTGTGTAATGTATTCCAGGAGAAAACACTTGTGGCAAGTTCTGGTACCTTCCTCCGTGTTTGGCCCCTGCAGTTTTGGCTATGCAGCGGGGGTTTTTTTGGACAGAAAACAAACTGTTGAATTCTGGCTTATTCAGGGAACAAGTTAGTCTGTTATACTGGCAAAAATAATGACAAAGAAAACCCACAAAAAAAACTCCACAGAGAACAAATCAGGATTTAAAAAAAAAAAAAAAAGGCAAAACCAAGAAGAAACAAACCCAAACCAGCCCAACAACAACATGGGTTTATTTCAGCTATGCTTTTGGATATAATCCGCAAATCCTCTATTGCTGATACACAGTAATGCTCAGTTAAGATTTTGAACCGTCTGTTGTAGTCAGTTGTGGTGTATGTCCAGTAGCTGAGCTGACAGGGCATGATAATCATTTTATGTAAGAGACTAAATAGATGGTGAATGTGTCTCTGATCTGAAAGTAAACCCGCTAAAATTACCCTGAAGTGTTTGCTGTATGAATCTGGCATTAACAAACTACCCGTTTTCACTTGCTTGATGTATGGCTTGACATTAAAGGATAGGTTTGTGGTGACCTGAGAGGATCTGGCTGCCATTACTGATGGCTCTCATTACTCTTCTTGCAGAATCTCCTGCTCAGTCGGTGTCTTCGGGAGTAAGAGCACCATCTCCCACCCCTTCAGCAGTGTCCTTGGGATCAGAAAAACCCAGTAATGTTTCTCAGGACAGAAAAGTTCCTGTTCCAATTGGGACTGAACGGTCTGCACGTATTAGACAAACTGGAACTTCTACTCCATCTGTTATCGGGAGCAACTTAGCTGCTCCAGTGGGACATAGTGGGATCTGGTCCTTCGAAGGTATAGGTGGCAATCAAGGTATGTAGTGTTAATATGTCCTTGCGCTTGCAGTTGACCACAATACTGTCTTTTCCTAACTTGTCTTTGGAGCTGAAGGACTTTGCAGGAGTGCGTGCCTCAAAATGTAGGAGTGCTCTTTCCATAGGAGTTGAGTTCTCAGAAAACCTCTGACGTTCTGAAACACCCTGGTTGGGAAGGTTTGTTACTTGAAGCAAGAAATAACAGGGAAATAAACCCACAGGGTTTACAGAGGTGAACTGAGTGTGGATCACTGGATTTAGGAAGAGGGGAAATGAAGATGTCTCAAGATAATGGTATAGTTTCTTTCTGTTAATAAACAGATTGTTCTGTACAATAGCAGTTAAATATTAACTTTAATTTTCAAGCCAAGATGGAGCTTTTTCTGCTGGGCATCGTGCAATTTATGTTTTTATGAACTGGTGGTATTCCACATTTGAGTTTTCTTTGTTGTTTCCAGTCATGCCACTTGCATTTTAATAAGGCCAGGCTCTTGGCTCTCCTGTATTCACACAGAATTCAATATTTCAGAAGTCATTAAAAACTTAAGACATTGATGGGACAGCTTTTCTCAGCAAACACTTCAGGAGTCTTGGATGCAGTTTATAGGAGACTGCTGAATTTATTTCAAGTCATCTCTTGTTGTTGGTTTTTGGTTTTGTTTTGTTTGGGTATTTTTGGGGTTTGGTGGTTTTTTTGCTTGGGATGAGGGCAAGGGAATCATGAGACCATGTTGGATGGGAGCTGTGGAGGTCATGTCAGCCTCCTGCACAAAAGGGGGTCAGACTGAGTTGCTCATGACTTTATCCAGTCTGATCTTGAAAACCTCCAAAGATGAAAACTGCTCAGCCTCCCTGAACAACCTGTTCCACTGCTTGACTGAGGGGTCCAAACAGCTTAAGGTTTTAATAGACTGACTGTGCACATGCTTTGCATGCAATGAGTATACCATCCTGGGGTTTTTTCCCCAAATACAAAATAGTTAGGCTGTATCCAAACCTCTTTTCACTTCACTAGTGGTCTTCTCCCCATCTATATAGTGAGAGGCTATTCATCCTTAAGGCTTTAGAAATTAAATACTTTTATTTGCATTATCTGGGTGCAAAACTTGCCCTTTATGTCTGTCTTAGCTTTTGGAATGCTGCTTCCTTTCTACTTTGTTCAATTACTTCAACATTTTGATTTTCAGTTCAGAAAGGGATATGTTTTTCTCTTTTTGAATATTAGGATGGCTTCAGAAATGTTTCTGTATTCTTTTTCCGCCCCTCCAAATGTAATTTCCTTATGTTTTATTTTGAAAAATTGGCTTTCTGGATGTCTGAGATTTGAACTGTAGTAACAATACCAGGCTGCCTCTAATGAATTCATGTAATTTAGAACAAGAGCACACATCTCCAGCTGGTCATTTTCTGGTTTTGCTTTTCAAAAGTGCTTCTCTGTCTCTTACTTCATTAAATAATTCATGAAAGAATGGTAATGAAGTGGAGCAAATAGTCTTCATAGCATACCTACCCCTTTCACAGCAAGGAATATAGGTTTTTAGAGGAGGAAGAGTTAGCACAAATGTCAGCTTTCCCTTTCAAATGAAGGAAAACTGCAGAGGTGATGCTTTGGTTGCATATAACTGTTCAAAATTCCTTGCACTGGCTCAGGATTCCTGCCATGGAGTAATTCTGCATGGAGGTGCCATTTCTGATGCTCTTCGTCCCACAGGCACTTAGGTTTTAATGCATGTAGTTAAATGCACGGGAACTACAAGCTGAGCAAATGCGACTTTTAGGAACATTACAGTGTGCAAACATTTGGGCTGCAAAAGGGATGCCTAGCAGCTGTGATATATAATGCTGTTGCTGTGTCTTCTGTGGTGTTAGATAAAGTGGACTGGTGTCACAGCGGAATGGGGAGCCACATGATCCACAGGCCCATGTCTGACCCAGGGGTGTTCTCGCACCAAGCCATGGAGAGAGACAGCACGGGAATTGTAACGCCTTCCGGTACATTCCATCAGCCTGTTCCTGCAGGATACATGGACTTCCCAAAAGTTGGGGTAATGACCTTCTTGGACTCAATACACGCGGTACCACTCAATTTCCCTGTCAGTGCATGAGGCAGATGAACAACACTGAGGTATCATTCACTGTGTGGTTGAGCATGCATAAGTTAAAATGCTTAACTAGTCCCCACAGTATTGCAGAAGCTTAGATGTAATAAAAAATATCTTGTCCATGATGTAATAAATACAAGCATAGAAAGGTTTTTCTTAAATTCAGGCATTTCATTACTGCTTTAAGATGGAGAATTTCTTTAACACGAAACCCCTGTTGTCATTCTGTATGTGCAGTAGTAGCAGTGTTTATGAATACATACTGATCCTTGCTTTTTCTTCCTCTGAAGGGTATGCCTTTTTCTGTGTATGGGAATGCAATGATTCCTCCTGTAGCCCCCATCACAGATGGTACTGGAGGCCCTATATTTAATGGGCCTCATGCTGCTGACCCATCTTGGAACTCGCTGATAAAGATGGTTTCAAATTCCACAGAAAATAATGGGCCTCAGACGGTAATTTTTCAATTTTTACATTTGCCATCTTGTTTTAACTTAAACTGTGGTGAACATAAGATTCTCGCTGTTAAAGTATGGAAAAAGTGTACTGTATCTTTTTTTCTCATGTCTCTAAGGAGCTGATACAGCCCCCTACTCACTACAGCACTGAGTGCTGTATGTGCTTGCTAACAACTCCTAAACATTAGTCATCTCTCCAGAAATAAGTGTAAGTTGTCCTGAGAAAAAATCAGCATCACTAAGTTAACACAGTTCAAATGAGTGTGCTGCTGTTACTTCTGTAAAAGTATTTGTGCTTGAGAGTTGGGAAGCTTGCTTCTAGCTGAACTTAAAGAAGCCACCTATTTAATCAGAGTAGACACCTGGTTAATTACTGTAGATCAGTTCTTTTGGTGATGTGTTATAGGCAAGTCTGGATAGAAAAGATAGTTCTACACTGTATATTTTACTCAAAATGATGATGATTTCTGTCTGTGCAGTTCTGCATTTGGGAAAACACAGCCAATTTGCTTTTGTGAGAAAAGCCGTTTATCTCCTGTTACGTAAGCTTTTCCTTTCCCAAAAGCGGGAAAACAGCGTTAGGTCTAGAGAGTGGTTGCTGGGCTGTGGAAGGCATGATGTCTTCACTGTGTTAGGAGTTTGTGTAGGAAGTGAGGTAGTAGCTCTTCTGTCTGCTGGTCTGATCTTGCCTGGGTTACAGGCTTGTTCACTAAATATGGTTTAGATATAGGGATTATGCTCCCCTAAACCTCTTGTTTGTACTCAGCCAGCAACTAATATGATAATGGATCATCGGTAGCTCTTGTTATATCCTGTGTTTATTTTTAATTATGCAGTGAACTCAGTTATACTGTTATTAAATAAAGGTATTTCTGGATTTAATTTGCTTGGGAATCATCCAGGCTGCAAACAGCATCTCCCAGCTCTGGCAGACCGTAGGTGTGCAGAAGAAGAGGCGGTCTGCTGTTTGGCCACAGTTCATGTATCGCTCTGAAGTGGCTCATGACCATTGTGAGGCAACTTCTGGTTTAGTGGGAAAACTTTGTCCCCTTAAGAAGGCTTTACTTTGTTATACTTGGGTTTCCCCAGAGCTGGAGGTATTCGTATGTGTTGGGGGAAAATAATTCAAGGTGCCAGAAATCAAGTTCTTGATTGTCTGAACTTCCTGAGGTAAAGAGAAAAGACAGTCTCTTGCTCTGAAAGCTGGAGGTCTTCAGGCACTGTCCTTGCACACATACAGAGTCCTGTTAATTCTCCTTGACAGCGGGCCTGGCATGTTTAGAGGGAGTACTTATTTCCCTGGGTCTAAAGGGATACATTTTTCTCGCAGAACAGTAGAATATATATTACATCAGTGTCGTTATAGTGGGCATAAATAGCATTGATTTCTCTCTTTGATTTCGCTATGAAGGAAGGTAATCAGACTGGGTGAAAATACTTTTTTTTCACTAAGTAGAAAGGTAGAGGAAGATCGACCCTTTAGCCAAGGTGGAAAAAGTACAGGCAGAAAGATTAAAACGCCATTTCCCTCTTTTTCTCACCTGAATTACAGCGCAGTAAAACAAGTGCTGGAGGGGACCCAGTGTAGTTTGAGGATGGATTGCCATGTTGTCTGATGTTGAGCTTTACTTGGGTGCAGTGTAAGCACTGTTGTGTAATTTCAACTTCTGAACTGTTTCGAGTAGCCCTGAAGCATGGTGTTAAATGAAACTTTCTCTTTCAGGTGTGGACTGGAACTTGGACACCTCACATGAACAGTGTGCATATGAACCAGCTTGGCTGAGTGGGATCAACTTGCTAGCCTTGAGATTCCTTTTTTTGCAGAGGAAAACACAAATGGCAGAAACAGTTTATGTGCTCCCAGATCATTCTACTGATGTGCTTGACTGAAGTGTGTAGGCTTTTTGCAGAAGAACTTACTAACTGACCTTTTTCTGTGAACATTGTGACCGCCCATTCCCCACCATCATACGTTTCAACTTAGTTAGCCTTTATTCTTTTCTTTCCTTTTTTTTTTTTTTGACATAACTTTCTGTTGAAGCTGTTCTTTGGCTGGTTGGTTTTAGTACTGTAAACTGCTTCTGAGCAAACACAGAAATTTAGCAAAATTATGTAAACTTGATCCTGAAGTTTTAGAATGGCAAATAAATGTACAATTGTTTACATAACAAATGGCTAAGCAGAAAGTAAATTTCAATATGTCAGTATAGAGGCTCTACTTTATGTAGACTTAAATTAATGTGAGATATGTACCTTCATATTCAGAAATCTGGATGTTTCCTTCATACATTAAACTATTAATAAGCATAACTTTTCTACTTGTGTAATTTAAGTACATTATAAAAAACCTGGGCATTATCAGAGGGCTTTTTCAAAATGTGTGTTGGATTTTTTTGAGAAGGCATACATCAGATGTAACCAGATACTAAGAGTTTCCATTTTCCTTCTGTGGAAGGTGTTTCATCAAAAAGCGTCTGAGAAAACAGCCTTTTGGCACATTCTGAGTCGCCTCCACACTGAACTCCTCTACTTGCCCGGTAAACGGGGTAAATGTATCACGCTGCAGCATCTATTAAAAATAATTCTTACAGTTGGGTTGGTGCAGCAAGGTCTGTTCTGTTCCTCGAGTACTCCCAGAGCTTCTGTTCCTATGGCTCCTTCCTTGACCTATACAAGTCATTTCAGACCATACATCTGTGGTGTGTGTTAAGTCAAGAATGAGACTCTTCACTTGCAGTTTTAGCAGAGCTTCACTGATGAAAACCAGCTCCAAAGGAAGGCTTATTTCAGGACAAGTGGCTTTGTTCTAGGAAATGATATCTTGGTCCAAAGTGGGTCACTGCCCATGAAGATTTATTTGGGAAGGTCCAAGTGAGAATTTCCTTATCGTCAGGAGCTTTCACCTTCTTCATTTAGAGTTGGTTGGAGCCAACAGTATTATACGGAGGTGAAGTCTCCAGGGTCCTGTGAGGCACGACTCAGCAGTGACACATCATACAGTTTGTATGGTTTAAAGTAGATACTCAAGTCAAATGTATTTTTGCACAGGACAAGCGAGGGCCAGTGTGATTTCTTGCTAGTTAGTCTGCATGGAGGAAAGCTGAAAGTAAGCTTGTTTTTTCCATGCTGTGTCACTTGGAGTCACCCCTTCTGTTATAAGTTACTAGTCTGGGAGTTACAACCTGGCGAAGAAATAACCCAGATGAGTTCAATGGGCTGCTGTTAGGGCTGGAATTGAAGTGCTGTTTTGTATTTATTATGGTGCTCCTTTGAAAGCCCAAAGAAATCTGCCTTTTAAATATTGTGGTATTTCTGTGGTGTCCAGAAGGGGTTTTGCATACCGATGTTCATACACATGCCCTTAGCTCATGCTCTGCATAAAAGCAAGCTCCTTTTTTTGCTGTTTGATCACCTGAAATAACCTTGTGTAAAGAACTGATGGATGGTGTGGATGGTTTCTTTACCAACGTAATGGACACCAAACTACTGAGCTGCTGACAAAAACGATTGAAATTCAATTTCAGCACCTTCATGTGCTGATCAGCATCTTCTGTATGACCTTTAGCCCTCTTCTAGAATTTTTTGCTTCAGGCTTCAAGTGCTCATCAGGATTATTTGTGTTCTTATTCTGAAATAATCCTACTGACAGATACTGCTCAGTATTTATTACAACCCTGAATGCCTTGGGTCAAAAGAACAGAGTTTTGGAGAGTGTGGGTTCTTACCTTGGTTTTGTTGCCTTGAAAAATGAAGCTGTGGCTGGGGCATCTAGGCTAGATGCTGCCTTGGGGGCATCTGGTTTGTTCAGTGACATCCTGGGTGGTTTTGAAAGTAATAGAGGAATAATTTTTTTTTCTCCCAGATTTTTTTTTTTTTGGTACTTAAACTGTCATACTTTGTATTGGTCAAATAAAAAGAGGACCATAGTCGTTGGGGACCTGCTATGTCATCTTTATTGAGGAAAAAGGAAGTGTCTCTTGAGGCTGAAGCAGTGCACCTGGTGGAGCAATCCAATCGGGCGCTGCAGCTGTGGGGGCAGGCGTTTCCGCACTCCCCGAGCCGCACGTGGATGCTGGCTCTATGGCAATGGCTCGTTGCCACTCGCATGCCGCATTCCTGCCCGCGCTCCTGCCCTCATTCAACATGGCCGCCGCCGCGGCGGGAGGCCGCACTCCCCCGCCGGCGCATGCGCAGGGTGGTGGGGGGCGTCACGCGCCGCTGGCGTACGCCGTTAGCCATGTGGCGGCTGGCGCGGCCGGGCGCGCGGAGCTGGCGGTTAACGGCGGCCGCTCGCGGGCGGTCAACGGTCTCGGCGGCGAGCGGCGGTCTCGGCGGCTGGTACGAGTGGCTGGCGCAGTCGGCGCCCGTGCAAGGGGCGCAGGACGGGTTGGTGGCGCTGCAGGCGGCCACGGGGCTGCCGTGGTGGGCCGCCATCGTGGGCGGCGCCGCCCTGCTCCGCACCGCCGTCACCTTGCCGCTGGCCGCGCACCAGGGCCGCCTCCTGGCCAAGGTGGGTTGCTGGTCCTCTGTCCTGAGGGCAGCCCGGGCCCGGAGCCCCGTCCCTGTGTGAGGGAGGGACCGAGGGACTTGGCCAGCGCTTTCAGCGGGCTCTGGGCCGGCTTGTGAGGGGCCTTCGCGACGGCGGGTCAGCCGCGCCCGGTGAATTGTGTTTTGGAACAAAGCAGTGGGGGTAGCGTGTTTTGGGCGATGCTGGTATTTTTCCACAAGCTGTGGTTGTGTGGTCATGGCCGCAGTTTCCCCCTTTAGCAGGAGTTTGCTTGTGCTGCCGATTGGTCGCGTGGAGCTCATGGGAGGCTTTTCAGTGTCTATAAACCTGCATTGGTCCTTCATTGGACCCACGAATTCTAAATAAAAGGTAACTACATGGAAATCGAGTTCTTTTAGTGGGAGAGTCATATGGCGTCTTCAGCGTACTTCCTGTTACTTTCTGTGTTAACTTAAAGCTCTTGCTGCTCCAATAAAAACTTGAAATAAATTAACCTTTGGGAGTCTCTAAATATCCATTTTTCCTCAGAAGTGAGGAAAACGGTTTAAGTTACTGAATAGGCTATATGCTGTGCCCGAAGGGGTAAAGGAGCCTTTGCAGTGCTGAGGTACTAAGTAGCGTGTTTCTCCTTTTCTATGCTGTTTCATTACCAACTCGGGAGGGCTTTAGGGTGGTGCTTCACCGCTCAGACTGGTAAATGCAGATGTGTTTCTTGAACAGGGTTCTTCAGTGACTGTCACTCAATGGGCATTATTGCAGAAGCAGCATAAATTAATTCTTTTATTACAGTGTGTTCGTGGTGGGGGATTTTTTATTGGTTTGGTTTTCCTAGTAGTGATTGTTCATTTTTCCTTTGTTTTTGATTGCAAAAGCGAATGTTGTATTGTACTCTTATGTAATGGGGTCTCATTCCTCAAGATAGTGATGTCGGTGACTGCAAAATTTTGTGTCCTGCTGGGCTCTAAATCTTTTTGAAGTGGCATTAAAGGGTTTTTTGTTAAGTGAAGTAGCTGGATGCGATTCATGAATGAAGACAAAAAAATACTTACAAAGAACAAAATATAAAATCTTGATTCTGTTTATTTAGTAGTAAGATAGTATCTTTGGTTGTTACTGTAAATACTTCTCACTAGTATCTTCATATGTTCATTTTGTTTCAAGATAAAAGGTGTTTACAGGTGTGTGCCTTGTCCTTCACAGCCATTTTTAATGGCTGTCCAGTGTCAGGTGGCGAGAGGAAGTGGTTGTTACATATAACTGTGTATAAGCATTTTTCCTTTTCTTTAGCTAGTTGGAAAATTTGCAGCCTGAGATTAAAAAACTAGCTGAGCGTCTTCGCTATGAAGTTTCTGTTCGTGGAAAGCAACTGCATTGGTCTGAAAAGGTGGCCAGGTAGGATGACAATTGTATGTACCTTATAAATCAATTCCAGACTGAGGGGTAGTGGGAGGGAAAGTCCTACAAGCAACGGTCTTACAGAAAGATTCTGCTGTTGCCCAAAGCTTAGATTTTCGTACCACTTCTATGATTTATTTGTGTTTGTTATAGTACCCTTCAGAATATATCCATTTTAAAGCTCTGAACTTGTGATAGGTTTATGATTACAGGGCTAAATCCAGGACTTTTTTTGTTGTCTTTACTTGTGGCTAAATTTTACTTTAGCTAGTATGGTATCTAAATCTTGCTGGAACTTGAGGCTTGAATGGTTGTGGTCCCGTTCATTTGTTAGTGTAGTACTGCATGCGGTGCAGTAGCAGTGTGTTTGAGCTGGGATACTGAAGGTAATGTAATGGGCTGATTGCCTCTGTATTGAGAAGGTTATACTCTAGTTCAGACAAAAAGCACCATGAAATACAATAGCAGACAAGTTACTGGTAGATGCCAGTGACAAGGGGGAATTTTGTTGTGAAAAGCTGCTTATAGTAACAGGGCTAAAAGTTGTAAGGGAAGGGTGTTGGCAAAGGAGAGAGGCATGTTTGAAGAGGAAAGACTTTCAGGTTTTCCAGAATTGCACCTAAAGAAGCCAATTTGACAGGCACAGCCTGTAGAATTGTTATTTCAGAATTTGAGAAGTTTCTCTGTAACAGGTATTGAGAGATGACTTTTTTTTTCTTTCTAAAAGGTTCCACTTTAAGAAGAACCTACGGAGGATTATTACAGAGCTGTACATTCGAGACAACTGCCATCCCTTCAAAGCCACTTTACTGGTGTGGGTACAGATTCCAATGTGGGTTTGCGTGTCCGTCGCTTTGCGCAACTGCAGTGTTGGTGCCATAGGCTCGGAAGGTGATTAATCTGAACAGACACGCTCTTTTAACAGTCATTTTTCATTCAGTTACTGTTTTTACAGACCCTTCGTTGGTTAAAGAACACAGTCTCCTCAGCTTGATGTATCAGCTGATATAAAAATTATTCCACTACTAAGTTTTTAAACTTAATATAGTTTAAGCATAGATAAAAATAAATACAAATTTCAAAGACTTTGATTAGGTACATTGTACGCGTTGTAGTAGATTAAACTACAGTTCATATAAGCAAAGAACTCGCATCTGGACCATGGTTATATTTTTCTTTGGTTTGAACTCTTCCAGCAGGTATTTGCAGGATCCAGAGCATCACTGATCACTGCTTATGCACTCCCATGATTTGTAATAGTGGTGTGAGCTTTGTGGGATGCCTCTTTAAAAGCACTGTCAGGGTCTACGCTCTTGGAACAATGTGAAGCATTTTGTTAGGCTGTGTGAGTGTTTATTTTGTGGTCTTCTGAAGACAGGTTTACTAGGAAAAAAAAAAGTTGTCTTGGGATTTTTCTGGTTCACAAGATAAGTGTATTTCACAAGTAATATTACTCATACCACAGCACATTCGCTATCAATCTCTATTTTTTTCATCCATGTGAAGTTTCACATGAAGTACTATAGACAAGGTGAATGGGGTTTTTTTAAAATAAAAATACTGATACTTTGATCCTTTAGAAAAGAGTTGGTAGCTTGTTCTAAACAAAAATGTATATGTAGTTATAAAGAAAAATATAATTATTTCAAAACCACAAAATACGTAGTCACTGTAGGTTACCACATTGCATATTTTCGTCATTGGTTTGTAAAAAGGTGGTTGGGATCAAGGTAGTATTCATCCCAGGTTTACCTGAATCAGTGGCTGTCATGAGCTATGCTGGATCTCAGCTTGTATCTCCCACCATTTTTGACTTGTGTTGATAGCAGACTGCCTGTTAAACCAGAGATTTTTGCTTTAATGGTATTTATCATGTAGATAAAATGTACCTAGAAACTTGGCTGATTGATTGTAGTACATTGATGGTTCTGACTAATCCATGTTTTCTTTAAACTATTCATGTAGTTCAAGAACAGTTTTCATCAGGCGGAGCATTGTGGTTTACAGACCTCACGGCGCCAGATTCTACCTGGATTTTGCCAGTTTCACTTGGGCTTGTGAATTTCCTGATAGTGGAGGTACGTTGGTGGAATGAATAGGATGATTGCAAAAGGGTAATTTTTTTTATAGAATTGTAAGACAGTATTACCGAGTTGTAAAACATGGTAACATAAGGGTAGTTTCAGATTGTCACTGCTTTAAATGCATTGGGCAGAATTGAAAAATAACTTAATTGTTCTGTGTGTTTGTATGTGTGGACATCTTGTTTATAGATGACAAATTCTGATGCAATATGTCTCAGACACTTTATTGGCTTTACTTGAGCCTCAGTAAAATTTAGTCTTGGTTGTGATGTTTCTCTTAGAATGACGTTCAGATGAGCTTTCTGTGTGTTAAGGATCCAAAAGCACATGTGGGGTTGTTTGGTTTGTTCTACCCACCCCCCCAGTTATTTGTCACAGCCTTGTGGTCAAAATGAACAATACTATGTGTTCTTAGTAAAATGAAAAAATCCAGACCTTTTTAAGATTGTTGGGGAGATTATTCAAAAGAAAAAAGGAAAAAGAAGTCTTCATTTCCCATTTTGGGGGGTAATTTAATGAAAATTTTTTTCTTCCATTTTTCTGTTAGGTGTCCTCATCAAGCTCTAACCCTTTGGATTTTTCTTACTGCATTTTCTTCTATGTCATGTCTGACATAGACTGTCTTAGAGAAGAAAAGTGTGTGACTGTAGACCCAATTCTGCTTTTGTTCAGCTACCTATCAGCCGCGTTTGGCCTGTTTCCTGTTGGCAACCTTTCCTTAGCTGGCTGTGCTTCAGGCTGAGGCGTTGAAACTGATGGATGTGCAAAAGTTGCGTTACCGTGCAATCATTGTTAGCTACTCTGCTAGGTTGGTACGGTATTTCCTACAAAGGACTGAACATGTAAAACATCAAGCAAGTTACACAAAAGATTGCAGTAGTATGTTGATTAAAATGGAGAATATAAAAGGAAAGTCCTACACGAACAAGTGTGCTGGGTTACAGGAACCCCCACTGTTGCCTCAAAAAGAATTTGTTTATAACTGTGGGTTTCTCCCCTTTCAGATCTTTGCTTCACAAAAAAAGGAAGTTTCCAAGTTCCAGAAGCTTGCTACGAATTTCTTTCGAGTGGTGTCGGTAGTAATGATCCCAGTTGCTGCAACAGTCCCCTCTGTAAGTACAGAGGCTGAATGGTGCATCCCATGACTCCAGTATGTTCCTAGGGCGTAAAGAGCAGCCGAAATGCTTCGTGTATTTAGTAGACCGCACTCTCTAATACAGCATGCCCAAAAACATAAGATGTTTTGTTTCTGTATACGTTTAAATTCTTGACACGTTTGGAATATTTTTGTTCAAGAGGGAAGAGTCTCCAAACTTACTGTTTCTAAACATCATTTTCACAAACTAGGATTTAGAAGGACATTCAGAGAGGGTTAGCATCCTTTTTGTGATGTCAAAAATGAGAGGTAGATTTTATATAAGGACATATAGACAAAGGTTTGCTAAGTGTTTGCTTGCTGTAAGGGGAAAACTGTAGTTTTTAGATTAGGAAATTTTCCACAATCTTCTTAAAACACTTCTCATTTTTACCAGGTGTTCTACTTCTGAATATTTTTGCACTGGTTAGCACAATAAAGCATCTAGTGGTTTGGCTGATCAACTTATAGTCTGAAATAGAGACGTTTAAGCAAGTTTAATAGGAATTTTATGTATAAACTGTTGTCAGACTTAAGTGTAGATGACTCTTTCCTAGAAGAGTTGAGAAAGAGTGAAAAATACATTCGAAATGGAAGCCATTATTGTTATTGAGAGGAGTGGTTTTAGGTGAGTTATTTTTCTTGATAATTGGGAGTAAGCAGTGGTTGTGGTTTGTGAAGAGCTGCCTAAAATTGCAGTGTTTTCATTTCACCTAGGGAGGCTGACTTCACTACTTGTCTCGTTGCAGTCCATGGCGTTGTACTGGCTGTCCTCGAGCTTCTTGGGACTTTCGCACAACCTGTTGCTGCGTTCTCCGACCTTTCGTCGACTGTGTTGCATACCAAGGACCAAATCTGACTCGGATACTCCTTACAAGGATATTGTGTCTGCCTTGACTACCAAATACAGTTTTAAGAAATGATGTCATTTGATCTGTCGGAAGAGCTGTCCTACAAATGTTGCATGGGTAATTAAGTAGTGCTATTTTATTGAGGTGTACTTACTGTGAAATGTTGCAGCTGGAATTATATTTATTTTCCAAATAAAGCATTGACTGTCTGGCCATAAATGATTCTTTAGCACAAATGTATGTTTATTGTGAAGTTTTGTTTCAAGGGTGGGCATTTTGCAGTTGAAATACTCCTGTAGTACAGGTTTGTCTCCTGAATTATCGTAAGGAATTGTGCAGATGAATGTTAAATAAAACTGTGACTCGCCTCGGCTGCCTTCTTCTAGCGAAGCTGATCTGACCTATGGACTAGCAAACAACAAGTTTTGAGGTGAGGGAAAAGGCTAGATGGACTGGTGCTGTAGTCATTAGTTTTTTAAATTAAGACACTGGTGCAGATTGATTGGTAATCAGGTACAGTCATTTGATGTTCTGGTGGTTCATGTGATAGTCTTCATAGCAGTGCTGATAGCTGATTTCCTGTAATTGCTAAGTAAACTGGGTTGTCGTCAGTCTCTTATGCGTTAGATTTGGTGTTAGGAGGACAAGTTTCTTTTATTGTTTCTGGTGGTCACCTTCTGAGTGACAGCATTCTGGCTGCATATACTAAAATGAGGCAAGTAGCACCTTGAAAAAAGAATCAGTGATGATAAGAAATTAAATGTTTCATTCAACTGTGTATCAAATCTCTTCTTAACGTAAATCCTAAAGGTCAAGTGCAAATGTTTTATGCCTTAAAGGACCTTTGTATGATACTTTTTCATGTAAACATCAGTGTTGTTACATGCAGACACTTCCTGTAAGGGTATTCAGATTCAGATCTCACCTCGCTCTGCATACTCCTTAAGTCAGCAGACATATGTTGTGAAACTTCTGCACATGAATATCCCTTTGCACAGAAGTCTGTGCAAGTCTGGTCTCATAAAAGGCCGTCTTTTTTTCTTAGAGAAGCAGAAATCAGGATAGAGGGCAAAGCATTGCTTACATTCTTTGCTCTCAGATGGTCATCATAGTGCAGAGTCAGGATGATTCATGTTTTAACTGTTAGTGCCTATAAATCTTTGATAATAGGAAGTGATTTTTAAACTAACTGGGATTTTTTTGTTAAACTATTTAGCACTGGAAAAGATAGAATGAGGTGCAATACCAGGCAACTGGAGACAACAGTAACAAGCCAACAGTCACATGCCTTTGTTGTGGTGGAAAGAATCTATAGTCTTTTGTTATTTCTTCTGTTAGTTTGTTTCCTGTTGCCCTGACCCCTGAGAAAAAGATGGGGTTAAAGGAATTTATCAAGGTTTGGTGTGTAGATAGGGCAGTGATGTTTTTTCATAAATGTTTGAAACTAAATGTTCCTAATTTTCAGTCCTGATATCACGCTTCAAATTGTCTTTTAGCAAATGTATTTTCACTAGGGGAATGCATGACACATTCTCTCACACTTGCTTGAGAAGCTTAAAAAAATTCCTATAAATTCTATTATTACATTTTATTTGAATTTAGTATTACCATACAGCCTCTAAAGAGATGGCCTTGCAAAGAGAGAGGGGAGATTTATTGCTCTTTAGTGGGAAGTGGCAAAGGAGATAGAGCCAAACTCAGCTCAGAAGTGCACAGAGGAAGGATGAGAGGCAACGGGTACAAGTTGGGTGACAAATCATTTCAGAATTGATATAAAAACATGGTTTTTACCTGTGCATGGTCCAACACCTGGTTTCCTGGAGGAAATGTGGGGATATGCGTCATCAGAGGTACTCAAAACACTACCTGGACGAGGCCCTGAGTCACCTGCTTCAATGGGTCCTCTGCTGAGCAGGGTGTGGGACTAGACACCCCCAGAATTCCCTTTTCAGCTGGTGGTTCTTTGATTATATTAGTGCCTTATCTGCATAAGTATCACAGATTCTTCCAAAAAACCCTTTTTTGAGTATACAGCTGGGAGCATATTCAGTATTATGGATTTGTATTGCCAGTTACTGTACAGATCCAGATGATAGTGCAGTTTGCTCTTCCTGGACGGGTATTGCTGAATTTCTGACAACATCCCATCCGACTTGATCGTGTAGGCTCATGTCACATCAGGGGCTCAGTGATGCTTTTATCTACCTATTCTTATGAATCACTGACTTGCACATTTTCTTCCACTTGTATGTACAGTTTATTTAATAATATACTGAATTAATTTATGTAATTTTTAGAGAGGAGCAGCAATTGAAATTTTAAGTTGCACTGTTTGAAAAGGTATAGTTCTGAATTCTAACTGTTGCTCCATATTGATTATTGTTTCCTCAAGACAAATGGCAAGCTTGCTACTCTAATAAGGTTTCTCTCCCAAAAAAGATTTCCTTACCTTTTGAGATTTCAGTTGGAGGTTGTAGTCTCATTTGCACACATGTATGCAATTCTTTAAGTGCAGGAAAATAGGTTAGTTGTTATAGTAAGGAGGTGCATGTGCAAGATTTTCAGTGTTGGTATTTGGACTTGTGTTTTGTCTTTAGTGCTGTAGAATGACTCATTCACAATGTTGATACCAGGTCTGGCTTCATGGGAAAACGAGGCAATGAAGCTCAGTGAGATATAGTGCTCTTGATGTTGCTCACAAAATCATAGAAAGAGTGGCTTTGTATTCTTTGTCACCTCAAATAGCATAGCAGGACTCAGTGAGTTATTAATCCTCCTACTGAAGCCAAAGGCAAGTTTTTCCTTGACTAAAATGGCAACAGGGTAAGATCTCAAGGGCACAGTTGATTAATTTTCCTATGTTCGGAGTCATTGGTCTCATGTAACTAAACATGTCAGGAGAAGGCCCATCTTATTTCCAATGAATTTATAATTACTTCATAAATGTCCGATAAGGTAGATTGTGATTTTTTTTTTTCTTTTTCTGAGTGTTCAGGTGCTAAGTTTAGCAGTTGATTAAATGCACAACAAAATAATCAAAGTTAGTAAAAACTCAAATGCATATACAGAAGGACTATAAGATGTTAGATTTAATGGTAACTGGCCTCAGATAAATGTATTTAGAGTTAGAATAAGGGTAAGAAAGGGCTGGAATGTTTTCAAATCTAACAAAAATCTACTAACTAAACCCAAACTCAGACTATTAGGACTAATAGGAAAGTGCTCAGGAGGTGGGTTACTCCACACTCATGTGTTACATGTTTCCTGCACTTTGCTCTGAAGTACCTGGTTTTGGGTGTTGCTAGAGGCACTGGGGAGGATGACAGGACACAATTTGGTACAGCTGGAGCCATCTGTGACAGTTTTGGCATGGAAACCTGGAAACGTGCCACACCTGTAGTTTTGCAAGTTGGAATTCTGCATGCTGATTCTGATGGGCTCCAGTGCTGTCTGTGACGGACGGGTTAGTCACTTCTGTCTCATTTACTCCATCAGTTGAATTGCCAAGAACACATAATCACATTTAGAAGATACTTGCATTTGTTGGGCTGAACTTTTGAGTTTGGAAAATAGTAATGAACTCTTACTAATGAACTCTTTTTTGTCCTTGCTTCTTCCTTTGTTAAGTAGTCAAGAGTCTGAGATAGGAGGCTGGCATGAAATGTCTCTCACTTGTGCATCCTTGATCCCCAATCTATGTGGTAGAAGTCCAGAAAGATTGAAGCTATTTTATGGTGGTGATTTTTTTTTTTTTACTATTTTTTGTTTACTATTTTTTCTGCGTTGGAGAAGAAATGTGTCTTGGTAATAAGGATATGAGGTCAACAAAATCCAGACTGTTCAGACTAAAACTGAAAAGAAGAAACCCGACACATTAAATATTATTTTTAAAAAGTAGATGCGAGGTGAAACTATTTAATCATTCACCACTTGGCTTTTAGAAAGAAACCATTCTGGAGTACTTTGACCAAGGACTTTAAAATTGACCAACATCTGGTAAAATACATGCAAGGCATATAACAGTTGATTATCTTTTTCATGGGATAGATGCTATCACAGATAAACTGCTATTCTTCAGAAACACAGAACATACCAAGCACTATGGTATGTCACTACGGAGAGCACAGCACAGCTCCTGGTTCATACAACTGACTTAACACAAAGAATTTATGAAGAGTGTTCTGTTCCTTTGAAATGTCAGGCAGGAGTGCTTAGTTTCAACATATCTGTTGTGAAGATGAGAATTTGGATTTACTTGGCAATTCAAGAAAGCAACTGTACTTCTAATTTAAGAGATACTATGAGTAACTTTATTTCTTTTGAGATGTGTCCGTGAGAAGGTTCTATTTTGAGTGAAGTGGATTGCCGAAATAAATTTCACAGGGCTCTGGGTTTTGGTTATCTGCAGGTCCATAAGTTTCCCAGGAGCAAATAAACTGTACTATGTATCTTGTTTTGGCTCTGCCAGATACCAAGGTGATAAAACTCTGTCTTAACAAGTTTAGCTGTGTTCAGAGTAAAGTTTCTAGATTTTGCTGTAGTTTAGTGTTCTGTATATGCCAAGATAAGAGGTGCACCTGTATATTTGGGTGGGAAAAAAAAAGCAGAAATTCTGTGTTTTTCAGAACTCTGTTGGTTAAATGGAAAATTTTGATATGGTTACAAGTTGACAATCCATAGTTATTTCCTGAAGTAGCGTGTCTCTAAAAATAAGGAATACTTGTTTTACCATTATCAAACATGCGTAAAGGAACTGTTCCTCTTTGCCCATTCCTGTTTGCGTAGGCTAACACTAGAGAATCCAGGCATTTTCAGCATCTTCTGTTTACTCAGAAATTTGACATTTGTGCAATGCCACCGCTTTATCTTTGACAGAAATGTTAGCAATTTTGTGTAAGACTTATTTTGTAGATGTCCCTCAAATAGAGGGGAGAAAAAGTGGATAAAAGGAACGTTTTGGGGATTTTTATCTTTTTCACTCCCTTCAGTCCGTGAATATGGTGGTACACAAGGAATTTGTCACCAAAGAGAGCGCTGAGAAAAAGAACTGCTTAAGGATGTTCTGCACGGTAGTCTTCCTTTCACTGCCTGACATAGGGCAGCAGATGAGAATAACTAGGGATGGTCTTGTTCGTGGAACAGATGGAAACAGCAATAATTACAGAATGGAAGTTGTAATTCTCCCGTTAAGAAAAAGCACTGATAGCTTTTACTAGTATTTTTATTTCTGAATTATGTAGCCGTTGTCCAGGCATAATGCAAGTTGACATGATGCTGCAGTCCTAAATACAGATTATAGTTCCCCATGTCTAGCCGCTCCCCTGCACGACAGTAGCTGCTGTAACTGATTTTGTATTGTGCCGATGGAAGAAGTGTCTTAACCTTTCAGTTTGTCTATCACTGGAGTAGACAGTGAGTCAGATCCCAGAAATTTCTACGTTTGATTAAATTAATGGTATCTGTCAAAATACTCCCTAACAATAAGTTTTCTGTAAAATAAAAACAAACTTCTAATTTATGTATCTTTTCTGAACTTCAGTCAGTAGATCCTGCTCCACAAATTCTTTACATACTTTCAGTACAATCAGAAGCACTGGAATTTCTAAATTGTTTTTCCTAGCACTGCTGGAAAAAAACCCCAAAAAGTAAAAATAAGTATCATAAATCCTAGGGATCTCTCAGGAACATTAAGCTGACCTTTAAACAGTAGCAGAAATAAGTAAAAGTCAGTAACTATTTCTACTCTACCATACTATGATAGAGTAGTGGGGTTATTAAATAACATCCCAGGCACAAAAGAAGATTCATGGATTTCAGCCACAAAACTGTCTGAAAGCTGTTGAAGGAAAGAGATGGGACAAATTGTAAAATAAACTATGTGACAGGAAGTAAGTGTTCCAGCCAGGGTTGAAGAAATCTGCATGCCTCAGACATGCTTCAGTCTTGTCTGAGAGCTGATACCGCAAGCCCGTAGTAAGCAAAAGACAAGAAGGCTGGAAAGGGGCAAAAAATATTTTTTGTTGAGAGACAGTATATATACCTTCAGGCATATATGTATACACGAACACACACACACCCCTCTCCTTTAGCCTTTCTCCACAGATTTTAAGAAAACAGTTTTATGTTTGCTGATATTTTTCAGATTAAAAGCAGTGGCAGTTCAGCAACTTGAACTCCAGTAAGAAAGTATTACTACTGTCAGAGTGAACTTTTTCCAGATTCTTTTTGAGTTAAAAGTAACACTGACACTGGGTGCTGAATGATCATGGTTGGGTCCTTGAAGAAAGCCATAATTTGTGTTTCAACATCATGAGACATAGAAAATAATGTTGTTCCATGTAGTTTGTTTCAGTTCTGTATTATTTGGTGCTTCAGTGCTTTTCTGTGGCTCCAAGGGCTATGCACCAACAGACCTAAAACAAGACCTGAGTTTCACGTGTAGATTAGCAAGTCCCAAGTAGGCAGCCTTCCTTTGCAGGCACCAGCTGTTTAAATGGGTAACAGGCTAAGAGCAGAAGTGAGCTCATAGCACTTAATGGTTTATTAGTGTCAAGACATGACACCATCAGCATGAGGAATAGCCATGTGGCACTGCAAGACTGAATGTTACATTTTATTCTGTAGCTTGCTTACTTGTTCCATAATTTTTGTCCCTTTCTCCCAGAAGTCTATTAACTATGCTTCCTGAAGTATCTTGAAGCCTGTCTGAGAACAGTGATAACCTGTGCTTGTATATCTGTCAGGATATCATTCTTTAACTAGTAAGAGAAATGAAATCCAAAACCGGTAACTATTTTTTACATAAATTGCCTAAACTTCATCTCTGTTTAGGGAGAAGGAATAGGAGCATGCTCTTTATTTTGTAGGAAATTTTCTCCTAGCCTTTTTTTCTAGGCCTTTAAATAAGCATTAGTTAATCATATGTTATCCATATGTCTTTGATCCTTCTTTTCCCCCTTTAATTCATAAATGCCTGGATTTCTTGAAGTGCTTTAATAACTGTGTAGATTAATATGAAGATGTGTATGTGGATTTTTTTAAGTTTTGTTTCAAGTACGTGTCGTCCTTATGCCTAAAACTGCAATATTTCTGAATTTAAAGCACTATGATTATAAAGTATTTATAGACTTCTGTGCTTTACGTAAATACTGGGTTTGACCTAAGTTTTGTCTTTGTTAAAATGAAGGGTAAGGAAGTAATTATTTATTCTAAGTTTTTAAAAGATGCTGAGTTACTGCTTTGATATAAACTAAATGAACAAAAAATTGGAAGCAAAGTTTTTAACAGAATTTGAAGCATTTATCTGAATTGTGGTGATAGGTTAGTGAAACTCAAGGAGAGCTCATTGTACCATATGCTTACCAATTCCAGTATTTGTGTGTCTTAATCTTGCTATTGTTTTCCTGGGTCAGTCACTTAACTGTTTGTTGTGTGATGGAATTGTAGAATCCTGTGTCTCCTACAGTTGCTTTTTGGCACCTTGGCAAACGTATTTAGGCTTTTGAAAGGGTATCAAAAGTCAGTTTTCCATATGAGGACATTAATTGATACCATTATGGTGCAACATTCTGCCTACTGTATAGAGCTATGCTTGTACAACTGTAACTTTACAGACAGGGTTGAGATGCGGTTTCTGACTGAGAACAGCAATTCATGAGAAAAAGTGCAGATGTCATCGTACTAATAATGCTGTGCTTGCACAGAGTTGGCTGGTTCACTCGTGGAGATGTTTTCACTGTCTGGCTATGAATCACAGAACACCAATGATATAGCTACATCTGTATGCTGCCAGGATATTCTTATGCCAAAAAAACCTTCTGTGTGTGAAACTGCAAGTTAAACGAGGCAGCGAAAAGCATCTTGTCTAATGATACCTAACAACTCAAAAACCACAGGTAAGGAGGTCGTGGCAAGGGGTCACAACTGATATGATAAGGCATTTTCCAGGGTTGCATCAGATGCAGGAAATTCCTTCTGGATTTTTAGAAGGTGTTACAGATCTTTCTGAATGTCATATTGCCATTTTGTCTCAGCTGAAGGTGTTGGAAAAAGAGTGTGAGCAAAACTCGAGTGAGTTTTTGGCTGGAGCTGGCAGTAGGGGGAGCTGGGACTCCGTGCAGCTCCAGAAGAAAAGTCCTCTTCACCTCCCTCAGCAGGCTTCGTTGGAAATGTGTTCATGCTTCCAGCTTGGAAACTAGACATGCAGAAGCTTATGGACAGGGCCTTAAACCAGAGATGTCTTTTTTTTTTTTTTTTTGTAGTAAAAAAATAACATGAGATTCCTTGGGAAGCATAAAGAGGGCCTTGAATCTGATGGCTGAAAAATGCCTCACCCAGCTTAACAGCTCTGTCAGGACAACAAATGATTAGTACATGAAACTGGCTTTGTTAGATTTGCCATTCTTTTGGGAGTATTTGTAAGTCTGCTACTTTCTAAGATTTGAGTCACCCTAGGCTTTGGAGGAAGAAGCAGCTTTGTTTTCTTTGACATTATGCGGAGCAAGCAATATGTGGCATATATACATTAAGAGAAACAGCATATTTAGTCATGTTACATACAGATCTATAGATACATGTACACCATATGTTTTCATAAATACATATTCCTATATGCAGCTAATGGTGTGTATGCTGAAGAGTTAGCAGATCCTTGTATGGGAAAGGCACACATAATGGCTGCCCCAGCAGATACTTGTCAGGCAGTGATTTAAATGCGGGACTCCACTGTCTTAAATGTGGGACTCTGCTGTCAGCAGTATTTATATTAAATGCTTTGTAACAATTCATTTGGTACATCAGGTACCATTTGTTTCTTGTTTATTGCTGAAATCCCCATGAATCCATTTGAGGCAGAAAGATTGCTATGCTGAACTCAAGCCAGCTTATTCCTAGCTATTGTCTGTGATTTTTGTGAACTGTTTTCTGTATCGCAAGTAGTCCATTTCAGGTCTGAGCAAATTGTGCACCATAGATAAATATGGGAATTTGTACAGAGATTGAAGTTTGCACTTACATAAAACTTTAGCATGAACTTTGTCAGTCAATTTGATTGCTTCTACCATACGAGCAAATTTTCAGAGCTATTTTAGCAATATGTGGGTACAATGGTCTCTTAATCTAAATGGTTGGTTCTCTATTTATTCATGTTTGTTTTACACCCTTTAAATTCTGCTTCTCTTATAAAATTGTACCCAAGGTCTGCCAGTGCAAGTTAAAAGAGAATAAGGTTCCTCCCATGAATGTATTTGAAAGTGGATTTCTTTATAGCATTATTTAGGTGAAACCTGTGTCTGGAAGAGGGTTGTTGAAATAATGCAGCTACCTAGGAGGGAGACTACACTCGAGGAACTGAAAATCAGTCAGGTCATGTTCAGCTAAGTACAAATCCCTGAAGGGGTTCTGTTCTGATAGAACTCAAAATTGCTGAAATATCCTGGCACAGATCCCGTATGGAGTAGAAGTTGGAGCCTTCAGTGTGTATATTGCTTTTCTATTTCAAAGCCGTAATCCAGAGCACGTAATCCAAGCCATTGTGAAGTATTTGTTAATGCAACAGAGAAGATAATTCTTCAAAGGCTAGTCGAGAGGGTATAGGGTGAAAATGAGAGTGAGGTAATAGAAAAATCTCGTTTTGTTGGTAATATCATCAATGTACAATAAAAAAAAAAAAAAGCCCTCATTTTAAATGCACTTTGCCCCTGCCCAGCCAGTGCAGGTGGGGTTTCCTTTATATGCATATAGCCAGGAGAGCCTAGTCATGCACACACTGCATACTTGCCTTCTTCGTTTAGGATTAATGATATTTAAAACCATAATTTTTTACAGGTCATATATATGTTTCATTCTCTGTCTTGAAAATACACCCTAAACTTTGAAAATAGGGCTGCGATGCTTGTTAGCTTTAATAGTTTTGACCTGGAAAAGAAGGCTGTGTGCCTAAAAGCTTACCTCCTTTCTCAGTGATGGTAATTACTCTGTTAAAATATCTTCTCTGCACTAAAATCCTTGTCCTGATGTTTGATGCTGGTTTTAGTGAAGAGGATCAGAGATTTGCTGTTTCCTTTCCGATGATATATGCCTATGATAACATAATTCATTTGTTTTCAATCCATGTTGATGAGACAAGGATGGAGCAAAGAAAGATGTAATGATCTGTCTCAGGCCAAATGAGCTTGTCAGCTGTGGAGAGGAAGTAGTCCCAGTCAGACATCTGCTTTATCCTTTATGCTAACCTTATGAGTGAGTAACCTTGCAAGCAGTCGGGTCAGGTTAGAGGGTGTGCTTTCCTCGAATGAGCAAGCAGGGGTGGATTTCTGGAGGAGAAGTCAGAAAAACTGTTGCGGTGTTTTCTGAGAAACAAAACTGAAGAGTCTTGAAAAAGTCTGTATAGTATTCTTTCTGGTTGATACCATATTGTTTAAGTAATGTGAGATAGAGCTCTATTTGACATAACTGTTTCTTCACCTATTCTGCATGCTTCCCATTCTGGCTTTAGTAAAACCAAAAAAAAATGTAAGTAAATTACCAAACCCTGCCAGTAATAAAAGGTTTGAGATTGTAGAAAGGAGGAGAGGGTGTCTTTCTTAACTTCCCTTTGCTTATTAGCTTGAAGTACTGTAAGGAAGATGAGTTGGGCAGTGTCACATTCAAGATGCACATCAGTATAATATAACCCCATTTACAGGGTGCTAGAGGGGAAGGCTGTCTGCCAGAGAATTTGATACTTTGCCAGTCCACCTGGTGGTTCTTTGTGGTTGTTTTAGTGGGGAATCTAAAGTCTTAATTCAAAGCTGGGTAACTAAGCTGGATTTCTTGAAGTACAAGAATTTTTTCAAGGGCAAAGTGTCATTTTTGGCACTTCAGTTCCATGGTTTCTGGAAGGAAAAAAGTGCTTCAGTATTTTTGAATATGCTGCTGTACACACGGGGGTGCTCAAGCTATAGTTCATGTTGTTAGCTGTTGGGGTGCTAAAATCTAGGGCAAGCAGGCAGGCCTCGGATCAAAATGGTTTTCTTCTGCCTTTCATCTTGACGCTGTTTCAGAACTTAATCAGACCATCCCTTTGCAGTGTACATTGCTTTTCCACCTCGTTGCTGTGTCCCTTTGAAGTAACCCAGTGTTTAACACTGCTGATCTTCAAAATAATGAAAGGAACTTGCTAGCTGCTCCCTCTTTGTGGGCTGGGGATGCCAACTGGAAATTGGCAGGTGTTGGGACAATCCCTCTTACCGCCTAGTTGTCTTAGCAAAGCCATTCATTTGTGCAGCCGTGTGGCCAGCTGGCAGGAGAACTCCTCTTTCTCTTTTCACTTGTTGTTGGACTACCTGTATTTAATTAATCTGACTTATTTCTAATAGTAAATAAAATACTTCTCATTCCTTTGAAGCTCAGCATAGTGCTAAGAGTAACAGCAGCTGCTGTTCTCTTAAATGAGTAGTACCTTAAAAGAGAGGGGAACAGGGCAATGGGAAATCTGCACCGCATAAAAACTGGCAGAGAAAGTGTCCTTGATCCCTTTTTTCATTATTTTTTTTTCCCCCCTCTATTCTGTAGATTTAGGACTAGTTTAGGCCATGATTTCATAATATTAGAACTAGACATTGCTGGATCTCTCAGCAGTACAGGCATGGTCTAGATCAAGCTGAACTATGCAGTTGTATTTGTGTCCAATTAGAGGACACAAATACAAAGTTTATGCTGATATCAGGGCTTTTTCTTGCCAGCGTCATGCCAGCTGTGAGAGGACAGATGATACTAGATCTAGCAAAAAGTCACTGAGGGACACTACGTGCTCCAAGCCTGAAGCTACAAAGTTAACCTGTAACATGTAAATCGGCAAAGTGAGTTCATAATAATGGATTGGTGCTTTTCATCTGTGTTGTCATGATGTTTTTGATCGGTTTTTGGTGCACACAATTATCCTGTGGTGCTATGGGTTTTTGGTTTGAGCAGGGCTTTTTAAAGAAGCCTGTGTAAGGTAGGTGCCTAACTTTAGAGCAGTTTAATGTGAGCGCACACGTCGTATGTTCCTTTAAATAAAGAGTTGAGCTTCGGAGACTCATTTATGTAACTGCCAGTTCATAATTTGAATGCCTTAATTAACTTTGCAATTGAAGTAACAGTAAATAACATTTTTTACTTAGCCTGCTCTATTTAATATAATCCCCTACTTTTGTTTCAAAGAAAAAGGTAAGAGTTGTTCAGGAGAGACCGCTGCTGCTTTATTTATAGGGATTGGGCTTCTGGATGAGGGTAATAGCTAGCCACAGATCCCAGATGGCTCATTTTTGCCCACTCCTTCCCTTCTTTGGGGAAATGAGGGTCCCCTCTGGCAGTGTGGAGGATGCCTCTCTGGGTCTCCTTGCAAGGTGACCAATAAGAAATTGCTGCCATGTGTAGGCTCAGATACTTAAATTTGGTAATTATTCTCTCCATGACTGTCCCTCCCAACTACAGTTATTTTTGCAAATTCTTCATTGACCAAATTGTTCAGTGTTCTGTGGTTTTGACCAGGAGTAGATAAAATGATGTCTCTGCTTTTACTTAGTTCCACGGTAGAAAATAGCAAAGAAATCTCCAGTATTATCAACTGCAGTGAGTGAGAACTGGAATTTAAGCCTATGATTTTCATCTAATTTCATACTTAGATTAGTGAATTAAGACCATCATCATCTCTCTGAAGCGGTTAAATCCTGTTCCACACAGTACTGATAGGGGGAGGCTAAGGACCATGTAGACTAGTGTAAATCTAAAGAAACTACTAGAACTCACCAAACCCTTTCCTCTGAATCCTTAGCATTGTGGTTTGAGCCTTTTTTTTTTTTTCCTTCAAGCTGATCTCCAGCATTTTTTTTGTATTATTTTTTTCCTGCGCAGCATGATAAAATACACTGAAGTACATGATCTTGTTATTTGTTTATATACATTTTAGCTTGTTTGCAGGGTATGTGATGAATCACTTGGACAAAAAATAGTTTGTTCTGGATCAATTAAATGAATGTGGTTTGAAGCCCCTGGAAAACGGGAGACAAATAGTACTCATTTCCAAGTTTTCAGATGGACAATTAATGTTTTTACAAAAAGCCAACATACTTCTGGGGATTGGCAAACATTTTCACAAAAACAAGTAACAAATGTAATTCTCTACTCCTGGAGCAAACAGATATGCAAGTGATGGAATACTAAATGCTGGGGAGCTAGTTTCGGTTAAACAGCATACTTGGAAGTTATCCAAATTGTTTGTGCTGGAGATGATTCAAAGAGGTCCCTCTGCTGTTTAATGTGTGTCACATATTTACAGAATGATGGAGGCTTTTTTTCTTAAGGATCACAATTCCCCCTAAGTGCCAGATAATCTTTCCTGCTCTGAAAACTGTCCTGTCATTACAGTCCTCAGATGTTATAATGATTGGAGTGTAAAGACAGCCTAGTGAAGCTAGCGATGAGGAATTCTCTCATTTCTTGCAGATTCCAGGGGTAAAACTTAACGTATAACAAATGGTCCTGACTGGCCTTGAAAGAAGCCAGCCGTCACCAATATTGCTAAAAGCTAAGGATGGAGGAAAGTGAGGGTGACAGTCCTTGTGCTGTCCTTCAGGGTGGAAGCATTTGTGTGGGAACTGTCATACTTCATTTTGCCTGGAAGCCTGTCCCCTCAGTTCACCTGTTTGCACCCTTCCACTTCTCACACCGGTATGCCATGGCAGTCAGCTGTTTCCAGTTTAGCTTTCTGCAGATGAAGCCTCGAAGGCATTTAAATTCCAAAGGCAGCTTTTTATATGGTGCTCCATTGATTACGTTGTCCAGAATAGTTTTGTTGTAATTTTTTTATTCTCAGCAAATTTTAATATTCATGAAGTTTACTGACCATCACTTGGAATCTCATGTTCTGACTTCATAGAACAAATATGGTGCAGAAAAAAGTCTCAGCTATTTGTTTAGATCCCCAAGATTGAAGCAAGGCTTTTATCCTGTGCTTAGATTGTTTGTCAAGCTCTGAGTGTTCATCTCCTACCAACATCAAATATTTGAATACAAATGTGTTCCTGCAGATAACAAAATCTTCACCGTGGCACACATAAAAGCAATTAAATCTTCCAGCTCCAAAAACCCCTGGTACTCAACTCCCTCATGAAAAAATGGGGGTTTGTACTGTATGCTCTGAAGTCTAATAATACCAGGCCTTTTTAGGCCTGGAGAGAGGTAGGGAAGGATAACACATTTACCTGTGCCAAGTACCCTGTCTTCTTTCAAGGAAATCACACTTTTGCATCTGCACTTGAACAGTAAAAAGATGGTTTTGGTACTTGTTACTAGCATACAGCTGAGAACTTCTGATATTATCACAAGCTTGATTTTGGCTTTAGGAGTCTGAGGCACCGGAAAGGTTGAAAAGCCATTTGGAATGCTGATGGGTACCACACACGTTGTAATGGGAGGAATGTTGTTAATTAAAAACAAATGCCAGCCGTCAGCATCAGCCAGTTTTGAGGAAAGGGCCTGTCAGATATGGGAGTTTGGGCCTTACTGTGTTTATTCTGAATTTGCCTGGGGACTGTTTCTCAGTGCTGATAAAAGTGGTGTGCAGTTGTTCCAGAGTGGATAGAATGCAAAACTGTGGTAAATGACTGATCCTTGGAAGTGCAAGAGGGTGAGAAGAGATATTTAGATCATAATTAAAATGTGCTCTTCCATCCAAGATAGAGCAAGCCAAGAAGCTGCTTTTCCACTCTAATCTTTTAAGATGACCTGTTTTACTTCACAGTGAGATGGGCTTCAGGCAGAGAAATGGTAACTTTTGAAGTACTTGAACTTCAGTAGAGGAGAACATCTGACTGGCTTTGGTCTTCGTTCCTATTTGAGGGCTGTGATGGATGACCATTTGTCATTGTGTGTTTTTCACTTTGGGGACATGTTCTAGAAAATGGTGAGCCATGAACTTTTTCTGACAAGATAACATTTTAAATACACTTGAAGTTTTTGAAAGGCTGAACTGGATTTGAGAGGTCTAATTGAGGTACCAGAGCTCTTAATTCTAATGGTTTTCTTTCAGCACCTGTGTTTAAACAGACAACTGACCTCTATACTGATGGGTGTTGCTGATAAAAGTTTCTCAAACATGATGAGTAATGTGTGCGAGGACAAGAGGCCCTTTAAGAGTCTGAAACATTATTGTTCAGAACAGAAATTGCAGGATAGGTTGTTGAAGCAGACTGTTAGAAGGGTTCAGAGATCATTTTCTCTCCGTGCAAATTTCTTGCACAATTTCAGTTTCATCACTGTTGATGAAAAGCCTTGTGATGAGGAGGGGCTTTCCTAACATTCTTGGTTAATATAGCTGACACAGAGGAAAAAATAGTCATAAAGGTGTTTTTTGAGCTCAAGGTGGTGAATTAGTAAGTTAGTTACTGTTTGCCAGTTAATTTATAGTGTGCATTGTTAATGACAGGAAAAGGCAGTTTGTCTATGAAGCTTCTTAGAGAGCATCCCCACCTTCTGGCCATGTTTCATGTTGCTGTCGGGCATGATGAAGGTAAGAAAAGTCAGAACTTACCGAGACAAATAAGTCAGGAGCACAGGGGACTAACTGTTCCTCTGAAAGGACCCTGCCTTTTCTAGACCTTCACTGAGCTGATACCACTGGTGAGGAAAAAAGAATTATTGCCAGAGTTGTAGAGAGACAATGTTCTGAGTATGGTACAGGGCTCTGCCATACATACATTCATTTCCCTGAGGATGAGTACTTAAGTGTTTCATTTTTTCTTCATGTCTTTTGTGCTACCTGTGCAACACATTTTGTACAGCTACTAATTTAGATAGTAGATTCACATAGGTTACATGCTTGGAGTTTGGTTCAGTGTGAACATGGTGAGATCCTGTTCCTGACAGGAGCACGTAGTTGGTCTGCTAATTGGAAGTGGTAAGAAAGAATATTACTTTTTACTGCTTGAGAGAGATAGATGAGAGCGGAACACTATCTCATGGTGGTCTCTTTAGAATATGGTTTGTTAAACTCAGATGGGGCTGTCAGAGCTATAATCTTAAATATTACACATACACACTACCTTGTAAGTCCTTGATGTCTCCCCCAGCCCTATTGCAAGCACATATATCCTGCTTAGACCCCTGGCTACCCTACCCATCTTGTTTTTCACAGAACTGTAAGTAATGTCACTGTTGACATGCTCTTTATCAGCTCTGCAGGAGACTGTAGTTTTGTAATCTTGGGTAGAAACGCATAGCTTCAAGTAGTTCAGAGGCCATAAGTACAGACTGGAACACTCAAACCGTTTTCCTTTCACTAAAGGTGTGGGGAGTCCCAGGCGAGTCAGAACACATTTCCTTCTGACGCAGCATTTGGTTGAAGTTTACTCTCTTTGCAATTGCTGAGTGAAAAATCTGATAGTGTTCCTTTTCTTCTTGACATCAGTTCAACTTCCACTGAAAGTTATTTTTTAAACAGCTTCATGCAGTATTATTTCCATCAGCAAATGAGGCAAATGGAGATTAAGAAACATTTTCCACAGGTGCAACATCACTGTATATGTCCATTTTTTTCAGTACTTGAACTGTAGGGGTTCATACTGTGATGTGTAACCTAGAAGCTGCCAGAAGTCAAGGCAACCACTGCAACAGGTAGTGACACACTATTTTTTTTCCATGTTTAGCTATTTTTATGTTTGTTGTCCCTACACTAAAAGATGTCCATTAAATTTGGGCAATGGAGCTTGAATTACTCAGAAGACAGCTAGGAAGAAACAGGAGAAGTGATAAACACTCAGTTCCTGAAGGGTCATAGGTTGCACATCAGAAAGGGGAATATGAACACTGATTATAACTGCTCAGAGGAGCTCAAAGGAAGTCTGTGGCAGAACTGTGAGTGGAAGTTCGGTCTTCCATACACAGATTGTAACGAAATCCACGTACTGCTTTTTATGAGACACGTATCCATGTCTCATACTGCCTTGTATTTCACTTTTCTTTCAGAAATATCCAGGTGTTCAAATGAGATCCTAGAAAGTACAAACTCCACTTAAATGCTGCACAAACAGAATTAGGATTTGCAGATATGTAGACCTAATTTTGAAATAAATGAGCCTTTTTTCTGTACTCAATACTGTATCATATGACACTTTTAGCCTTTGGGAGGTAAAAGATCGGTCTCTGTGGTTTGATCCTCCACGGTCTTTCCACTGTCATTAGTCCCTATATTAAATAATGTCTTACATCTTGCGGGTAATTATCTGATTTGTACTTGGATAAACCTGGATAAAGTTGAGCTATTGGTATGCGAGATAATGCTTTCCAAAGTCTCTTTGCAAAGATAGCCAGCTGGGTCACAAATATACTGTTAAACTGGGGGAGGGGGTAGAGAGAGGGAGAGCAGAAGGAAAACTGCTGTTATAGTTTCATGTGCACTTTTTGTGTGCAATTCCACTGTTCGTATAGTTGCTTTCATGACACACTGTGTATTAATAAATACACAGTTCAGTATGGCATGGAATATTGCTCCTTAAGGAAGTGAGAGTGCCTTTCCACATCCTTGTGGAACTACTACCTAGCAAGTGGCTATAGTCTGGCTTTTTTCCACCTTAGTCTACTGCCTCAAGCAAAGTGCAGTTACTTGCCCCAGTCACTTACCCTCAGAAGCTGTGAACTTTTTGAGTACTATAGCAGGGTAAAGGAGTTGCCGTGGCGGTGGCTGCGGCATGAGAATCTCACAGTCTGTGTAACTAGACATGTTGGAATGAAAGAGCACAAGCGGGCTGTGAACATGTCTATATACAGTATGCATTATGGTCATTGGTTGTACCGGGTCTGGCTGAGCCAGAATTGGTTTTCCCCTGTAGCAGCCCTCATGGTGCTGTGTTTTATGTTGGGAGCTGGCAGGGTGTTGACAGCACACTGGTGTTGTGGCTACTGCTGAGTAGTGCTTACACAGCACCAAGGCTCTTTCCGACATTTTCCCCCCGCACAGTGGGACGGGGTGGGCAAGATCTTGGGAGGGGACACAACCAGGACACCTGACCTGAACTGACCGAAGGGATATTCCATACCATATGACGTCTGCTCAGTATAAAGCTGGGAGAAAGGAGGAAGGGGGTGGGGTCACCCTTGGTCCTCCGAGGCAACCGCTACGCATATCAGAGCCCTGCTTCCTGAGAAGGCCCGACATCGCCTGTTAATGGGAAGTAGAGAATAAATCGGTTTTCTTTTTTTTTTTTGCTTCCGCGCGTGGACCTTTGCTTCACTTTGCTTATATTAAAACTGCTTTTGTTTTACCCACAAGGGTTGGTTATTTTCTTTCCCCTCTTTGCCCTGTTGAGAAAAAAGGGGAAGGGGGGGGAAGTGATAGAGCAACTTGGTGGGTACCTGGCATTTAGCCAAGGTCAAACCACCACAGTCTTTTTTGGCGCCCAACGTGGGGCTGTGACAACAGCAGTTTTATATTAATTGTGCTGTAGCTATAGCAGTTATTAAGCGACAAGCTCTTGTGCTGGTCACGGGTTTGTTTATTGCTCTGCTTATCTTTATTTTGCTAAGCTCGGGAACATGCTGAAAAAAATTGGGAACATCATGAGTGGTTTTATTCTGCAGGCTCCCAAAGTACTTATTAATCCTTAGCTCTTTGATACTGTTCATTAATGCTATTCGCCTATTGTGGGCTGTGTGGAGCTCGTTAAGTTTTTGGTGTAAGAGAAGGCAAATTTTGGGTGAGAGAATACCAAAATGTGCCCTGAGGCGGTCTGTCCCTGGGTGGCAGGGGGAGTGGAAGGATTTGGGCAGATTCCTAGGACGGTTATCACCTCCTGTAGCCTGGGATCTTACCCCTGAACAGGCAAGCAACCCCGCAAAATTGACACAACACCTGATAGAAGGGTGCCTTGTCTATCCCGATGAAAATCAGCAACTCCTAGCGCGGTACTGGGGCCTGGCCTGTGCTTATCGAGCTGCAGTTCAGTGCTCTCTGTGGTGGAGATGGGAACTCAAACAAAAACAACAACAGCAGAGATTGCCCCAGTAGTAAAAAAGAAACAGTGGACAAGGAGAACAACAGGTCCATACCCTCGATTAATAAAGGATGAGAAAGAAGAGGAAGAAGCGGGTCCTTCAGCAAAGGGGTCAGAAGAGGGAATAACAGAACTCAAACAGGAGGCGGAAACTACCCGGTCCCTGACATCATCAGAACTGCGAGATCTGCGGAAAGACTATAGCCGCCAGCCGGGTGAGCGGATTGCTGCCTGGCTGCTTCGATGCTGGGATAATGGGGCTGATGCTCAGCAGCTGGAAGGTAAGGAAGCCCAACAGCTGGGTTCCCTTGCTAGAGATCGAGGAATTGAAAGGGGAATTGGAAAAGAAACAGGAATTTGCCGTCTGTGGAGACGGCTCCTTTCAAGTGTTAAAGCAAGATACCCTTTCAAGGAAGATCTTATGGACAACTCCCCGGGGAAGTGGACTACTGCAGATGAAGGTGTCCAGTACCTGAGAGAACTAGCAGTGCTGGAAGTCATCTATAGTGATCCAGATAATGATGAAGCCCCTAAAAATCCAGAGGATGTCTTGTGCACACGGGCCATGTGGAGGAAGGTGATTAAAGGTGCACCATCCTCGTATTCTGCCGGCTTGGCTGCGATGTACTATCCAGAAATGGATGTGGGAGAGGGACTAAGATGTACACCAACTGTGGAGGCAGTCTCTTCCTGGCTTCAGAACTTTGAAGAGAGTCTTGGTACCTCCTCATCTCTACGGGTGAGTGCCTTAGATGTCAGGAGCACCCCAAGAAATCAGTTCTCTTCCACCCCAGTCAGAGGGAAAGGGAAACCTAGGCGCATGACACGTGGCGAACTTTGGTTCTTCCTGCGTGACCAGGGGGAGGACATGAGGAAGTGGGATGGTCAACCCACCTTCAAGTTGGAAGCTCGTGTACATGAATTGGGAGGAAAGACCCCTGCCAAGAAGAAGACATCCAAGAAGATTGTTAATGTAGCTGGTGTGAAACCGCAAGAAAGTAATCAGCGATCTCCCAGACACAGGAAGACTGAGATCACCTCTCTTGGCCCTGATGAAGGAGTTTCCGGCCTGGCACGGCAAGGGTCAGACAGTGAATACTCTGACCAAGAATGGGAATAGAGGGCCCCTGCCTCCAGCCAGGAGGAGAAAAGGGATGATCGGGTGTATTGGACAGTGTGGATTCGATGGCCTGGCACATCAAATCCACAGAAGTACCAGGCTTTAATCGACACCGGGGCACAGTGTACATTAATGCCATCAGGTTATAGAGGGGCAGAACCTATCTGGATCTCAGGAGCGACCGGGGGATGTCAAGAGCTGTCAGTACTGGAGGCCAAGGTTAGTTTGACCGGGGACAAGTGGGAAAAACATCCCATTGTAACTGGCCCAGAAGCCCCTTGTATCTTGGGCATTGACTACCTCAAGAGGGGGTATTTCAAAGACCCAAAAGGATACCGATGGGCTTTTGGTGTGGCCAGTGTGAACATAGAGAAGGTCAAACAGTTGTCTAATCTGCCTGGCCTCTTGGAAGATCCTTTTGTTGTAAGACTGTTGCGAGTTGAAGAACAACAGGTGCCAATTGCTACGAGGACCGTGCACCGACGGCAGTATCGCACGAACCGAGACTCTCTGGCTCCCACCCAAGAACTGATCCATCAACTGGAGACCCAAGGTGTAATCAGTAAGACACATTCGCCTTTTAATAGCCCAATATGGCCAGTGCAAAAGTCTGATGGAGGGTGGAGGTTAACAGTAGACTATCGTGGCCTGAACGAAGTGACGCCACCACTGAGTGCTGCTGTACCAGATATGTTAGAGCTCCAGTATGAACTGGAGTCAAAGGCAGCCAAGTGGTACGCCACAATCGACATTGCCAATGCATTCTTTTCAATTCCTTTGGCAGAAGAGTGCAGGCCACAGTTTGCTTTCACGTGGAGGGGTGTCCAATATACCTGGAATCGACTACCCCAGGGGTCGAAGCACAGCCCCACTATTTGTCATGGACTAATTCAAACTGCACTGGAAAAGGGTGATGCCCCTGAACATCTACAGTGCATCGATGACATCATTGTGTGGGGCAACAAGGCAGAAGAAGTGTTCAAGAAAGGACAAAAAGTAATTGAGATTCTTCTGAGAGCTGGGTTTGCCATAAAGAAAAGCAAGGTCAAGGGACCAGCACAGGAGACTCAGTTCTTGGGAATAAAATGGCAAGATGGTCGCCGTCATGTGCCTATGGAGGTTGTCAACAAGATAGCAGCTATGTCTCCACCAACCAACAAGAAGGAAACACAAGCTTTCTTAGGACTTGTGGGATTTTGGAAGATGCACATTCCAGGTTACAGTCAGCTGGTGAGCCCTCTCTATCAAGTAACCCGAAAGAAGAACAATTTTGAGTGGGGTCTTGAGCAACAACAAGCCTTTGAGCACATCAAACAGGAGATAGCTCGGGCAGTAACTCTTGGGCCTGTTCGGACAGGACCAGATGTGCAAAATGTACTTTACACATCAACTGGGGAGCATGGCCTCACATGGAGCCTCTGGCAGAAGATACCAGGTGAAACTCGGGGTCAACCATTAGGATTTTGGAGCTGGGGATATCGAGGATCAGAAGCCCACTACACTCCAACTGAAAAGGAGATACTGGCAGCATATGAGGGGATTCGAGCCGCTTCAGAAGTTGTTGGTACAGAAGCACAGCTCCTCTTGGCACTGCGATTGCCTGTATTACATTGGATGTTCAATGGAAACATCCCACCTACACACCATGCAACCAGTGCTACCTGGAGTAAATGGGTAGCGTTAATCACGCAACGAGCTCGACTGGGAAAACCCAACCGTCCAGGAATCCTGGAAGAGATCATGGACTGGCCAGAAGGTAGAGATTTTGGAGCACTGCCTGAGGAGGTGGCTCATGCCCAAGAAGCACCGCCATATAACAAGTTGCCAGAAGATGAAAGGCGGTATGCTCTGTTTACTGATGGATCCTGTTGTGTGGTAGGAAACCATCGGAAATGGAAAGCTGCTGTGTGGAGTCCCACAAGACAAGTCATTGAGGCCACTGAAGAAGAGGGCGAGTCAAGTCAGTTTGCAGAAGTAAAAGCGATCCAACTAGCCCTAAAGATTGCTGAACGAGAAAAGTGGCCAGTACTGTATCTCTACACTGACTCCTGGATGGTGGCTAATGCCCTGTGGGGGTGGCTACAGGAGTGGAAGAAGACCAATTGGCAGTGCAGAGGTAAACCCATCTGGGCTGCTGCACTGTGGCAGGACATTGCTGCCCGAGTGGAAAACGTGGCTCTAAAGGTACGTCATGTAGATGCCCACGTGCCCAAAAGCCGTGCCACCGAAGAACATCAAAACAATGAGCAAGTAGACAAGGCTGCTAAAATTGAAGTAGCTTGGCTGGACCTGGACTGGGAGTGCAAGGGTGAGCTATTTGTAGCTCGATGGGCCCATGAAACGTCCGGGCATCTCGGGAGAGATGCAACGTACAGATGGGCTCGTGATCAAGGGGTGGACCTGACCATGGAGTCCATCTCACAGGTCACTCATGAATGTGAAACATGTGCTGCAATCAAGTGAGCCACGTGAGTAAAGTCTCCCTGGAACACAGGGCGACGGCTCGATATGGTGGGGCCTGGCAAATTGACTATATTGGACCATTGCCATGAACACGCCAAGGCAAGCGCTACATACTCAGCATGGTGGAAGCAACTACTGGTTGGCTTGAAACGTACCCTGTAAATCATGCCACTGCCCGAAATACCATCTTAGGTCTTGAAAGGCAAATTTTATGGCAACATGGTACTCCTGAAAGAATTGAATCAGACAATGGGACCCATTTTCGAAATAATCTTATAAACTCCTGGGCAAAGAAACACGGCATTGAGTGGGTGTATCACATCCCTTATTACCCACAAGCGTCTGGAAAGATTGAAAGATACAATGGACTGTTGAAGACTATGTTGAGAGCATTGGACAATGGGGGATGGAAGCACTGGGATATAAATTTAGCTGAAGCCACTTGGCTAATTAACACCAGAGGATCTGTTAACCGTCCTGGTCCTGCCCAAACAAAACCCCTTCATACTGTGGGAGGAGATAAGGTCCCTGTAGTACACACAGGGAAATGGCTGGGGAAGGCAGTGTGGATTGCTCCTCCCTTGGGAAAAGGCAAGCCCACTCGTGGGTTTGTTTTTGCTCAGGGACCTGGATGTGCTTGGTGGGTAATGCGGGAGAATGGGGCTACTCAGTGTGTGCCTCAAGGAGATTTAACCTTGGGGGGAAAATAATCTGTGGGCTGAGTTGTATGTTGCAGGAAGTGATGGAGGAAGTAGGAACGACGAAGAGTGAACCAGATACGTGCGATGATGACCCAAACCTAGCCGGTGCTGGAGTCCAACAGTCAAACATACTGCTCCTGTCCTGAACATCCATCTTGACAGATGGGAGCCAAGTCACTGAACATCTGGAGGAGTGAAGAAAGTTTACGGAATGAATAAATGTGTTATGTGGGACCTGGGCATGATGGTATGGAATAAGGGGTGGAGACTGTACCGGGTCTGGCTGAGCCAGAATTGGTTTTCCCCTGTAGCAGCCCTCATGGTGCTGTGTTTTATGTTGGGAGCTGGCAGGGTGTTGACAGCACACTGGTGTTGTGGCTACTGCTGAGTAGTGCTTACACAGCACCAAGGCTCTTTCCGACATTTTCCCCCCGCACAGTGGGACGGGGTGGGCAAGATCTGGGGAGGGGACACAACCAGGACAGCTGACCCGAACTGACCAAAGGGATATTCCAGACCATATGACGTCTGCTCAAGTATAAAGCTGGGAGAAAGGAGGAAGGGGGGGGTCACCCTTGGTCCTCCGAGGCAACCACTACGCGTATTGGAGCCCTGCTTCCTGAGAAGGCCCGACATCGCCTGTTAATGGGAAGTAGAGAATAAATCGGTTTTCTTTTTTTTTTTTGCTTCCGCGCGTGGACCTTTGCTTCACTTTGCTTATATTAAAACTGCTTTTGTTTTACCCACAAGGGTTGGTTATTTTCTTTCCCCTCTTTGCCCTGTTGAGAAAAAAGGGGAAGGGGGGGGGAAGTGATAGAGCGACTTGGTGGGTACCTGGCATTTAGCCAAGGTCAAACCACCACATTGGTGAAGGCAGGAATTGCAGTCTCCTAGCCAGGAGCAGGAATGGGTTTGTCCTTTCAAAGACTTGGATGGTGTTGCAGACTCCAGATGGCACTCAGCTTCACTTAAAATGAGTGACCAGGACACACTGCAGGGGATGATATGTTCATTTTAATATGATTGTATGTTACAGAAAAGTATGTTGTTAGTTTTAAGACTGAAGTAGCTTGATTTGAGCAAATGTGGCAGGAATGTAACAAATGATGTAAGGTGATTGATGCTATTTATATGCTTGAATTGATGTGGATAGGGCAATCCTGCATTCAGAAATATTTCCAGCAGCAATGCTTGTGGCAGAGCTGGCAGCTCTGAGTCGACTCTGTGATAGCAGGATAGGTTTGTAGGTACTTGACAGAACACCTTACTGATGCATATAAGTTATGTTACAAGGAGCAGTTTGTTTGAGTCTTGTATTTTGGGGCTCTGTATTTAGATTCTGTGTCTATCGGGTGGGATTGACTAGCTTCAGAAACTGTTTGAAATTTCTGTGCTTGCCTTAGGAAGAGAGATGCTCAGGTATGACTTCCAGCCTGTTGTTAAGGAGAAAGTAAAGTACCACTTGCCAGGTCATGGGTCCTCTCGTACTCAACACGTGTCGAAAACGCAAGTGGCCAAAAAAAGACCAGCTGTATTCCAATGTGACCCTGGCTGGAAGAAAGTTGAGATGCAGGAATTCTGTTTTGAATAATAGACATAATTGCCCTTAAGGGCTCAAATTAAAACTGAGGCCCTTTTTGTTTTACATGCTTGACATATGCTCAATATGATTTCCATCTGCTTAACTACGGATTTATGTAAGTCAGGAAACATACTTTCTTAAGGAAGTGAGAGTCAGAGGGTCTGCACTGTAAAAATGCCATGTGGTCTAACCTTGGGCAGCTAATAGTGTGTTTTAATGGGAGCTGCTGCAGGCAGATAAAATTCTCTTCTGTATGAATTTTTGAACAGTTAGGCTAGGAAAGGAAAAAGAAACCTGGAAGTTGAACTCTCTTTATGGCCAAGAACTTGAGCCCTTTTTGTCTAGAAAACGGTTAAATGATAAAATCTTCTAATAGGGAAAATCAGTTGCTTAGAAATGTATCTAATAAAATACAAATAGTGCCAGTACTCTGTAGGCACATTATTTCTGCTTAGAGGAAGAGTTTGAAATTGAAAGTTGGCAAAGAAGAACTTTTTAGAGGTTTCGTATCGATGTAGCCTAAACCTTGCCTTTTATCTTGTGGTTCAACTGAAGGGAATTGCCTTTTTGAGCACTCATGTTCTTTGTGCATTTTGTTAAAGTCTAGCTGGCCAGTCTGTCTAATGAAACAAGATTTATCTTTTTTTTTTAAGGTACTGTAAAGCAGAGGAACTTAAAACATGAGACAGCTTCTGAAAAAGTTTTCATTTATGCCTAAATGTAACTTTATTATTCAAACTTAAGAATCATTCTTGGTCAAATTCCAATTAAATTTGCCTACAACACCATTCTTCCCATGAGTTTCACGTCATACCATTGTGTTGGGTTTTTTTGCAGAAAGCCAGCCTTCTTGAAACACTTTTTGTTTTGTTTTTTTAAAACTGTCTCTCTTGCTATTCGGTGTTCAAGCCAGGAATTGGGCTTTTTACCTCTTCTGTAGATGTTCATGTGGTTCACGTTATTTGCTATTTACAATACAACACACTTTTGACATTCTGCTATTTGAAAATATTTCTGTTCATTATTTCTAGGAATTTCTTTAATACATTGCCAGAGTTGCAGTTGAGTCACTAGGTCCTTATCAGCCTTTGAAAATGGAGAAGATCCAGCTTTGTCAGAAGGAAAATAGTGAGGGACTGGAACTAGGTTCATTGATTCCAAAATAGTGCCATTTGCAAAGCAGCACTGCTTTTTGTCTGTAATTGCTGTGCAGTTCATGGTTTTTATTTGGTTACTGCCTGAATAAGTGCTTGCTCCAGAGAGTGCAACTAATAATTCTTTTATTTTACAAAGTAAACAACCTCTGATTAATTGGATAATAAATCTTTGCTATGCTTGCATTTTTCCACTTTATATGCTATTACTGGAAGGCTGAGAGATAAGCTTTATTTGGAGATATTTAGAATAATGATTTCAGCAATAAGTCCCAAGAGATTGACTGTACACATGACTATAATTTTTTAAAAATATACAGTGACCTTTTGCCCTTCAGATGCAGATTATCTAGAATGAACTAATTGTAGAAATCAGGAGAAAATGGGAGCAGCAGTGATTTAAAATATTTTAATGCAGCATACCTGCTTATTAATAGCTAGTCCTGCAGGTACTTCTGTTTCGCTTTGCTGCAGCATGGAGATGTTGACATGAACATGTCAAAACGGAACAGAGTGTAGTTGACAGACTGCGAGAGCTTGGAGCTTTGGTGTGTTTGCTTTTCCAACGCAGCCAACCCCCTTAAGGAATGGAGCTGAAATAAGAACAGTCTGGCTTGGGAGTAAGTATATATCATGTTATTTGCTGTCACAAGCTATTTGCTCTTGTGACAATTCAAAGTTTGGATTGAAGATCTCTGTGGAAAATTGGGCTTAAGTTTGGGAGGTGCTGAAATGCAGAAGTGAGGACTTGACCACAATATAGTCTTAAAAATCCTAAATATAGGGAAAGCTAATTCTGATATTCTGGCCAAATGACATTTGTTTAGTACTTTGGGCTTTTACAGTATTTATCCTTCAAGTTCTGTGAGGTGAGATGATGTTCTTATAGTGTTAAATAAGGCAAAACACAGATTTGAGGTGCAGGCTTGAGCAAAGGAGATGTTGTGTTACTGTGCTGGCATTATGATGGCTCTCAGCATCCCTGGGTTGTCATGGTTTCTGACTTTCCTTGTTGCTATTTGACTGAGCATCACTATGACCTGTTATGGGCCTATAGTCAAACAGCATTTTCTTGTTGTGAAAGCTTTGTGGTCCTCTCTCAAATAATTACTCACTTTTTTTTCCCTCTCCTACTATTCACTCATTTTCTGACCTGAAAAATGAAGGCAGATTGCCCAAATGAGCATGCAGCATCATGATCGGTTACTGCATGCCCTTGATACGTAACTCTGGGGCTGAAGAAGATGCAATATGATCTAACTCAGTTTCATTTGCAGTAGGAGACGACAGTGAAGTGAAGGTGCATTAACTTAAACTTTTTCCCACATGTACAAATGCAGACCCTTTCCTTAGCTAAACTGGTGTATGGTAATTGAGTCTAGAGCCAATTCCAAAGTTTTTACAAAAGGATTCTGGCCAAGTCTTGATTTTTATGCTTCGCTTGATTGCGTTCATCCTTCCAGAGACTCTGAAATCTTTAACCTGCTGATGCCAGCAGGAATTTTGTGACCGATTTCAGTGGGATAAGGATTTAATTATTTTTTTTTATTTTTCTTTTTCTCTATATTTCTAATAAGACAGGTTAAAGCCTGGGTGGTAGTCCTCTGTGGAACATGCTGGTCTTCTCGGCTGTAACACTGGGGTGCTGAATTGGGCACTGAGAGATGAGGACGCATCTCCAGATTAATACCGGTGACATGCTGAGAATGGTCTGTGATTTATGAAGTTTTATGTCAACTTCTCAATATTCTATGTGGTAATTCACCTAGAACATTGTCTTTAATTTCTGCTATCTTAGTGTAGGTAATTATATATTATGTTACTATTGAGTAGTTTGCATAGATTAGGATGTTAATTCTGTATTGTTTTGAAGTTGTTTGAGATGGAATTTTATTAAGAGAGGGTTTTACAAGTTAGTGATTGAGAGTCTCAAACAACATGTTGAATGTTCACTGCGAGTTATAATTTCCAGTGGAAACTGAGTATGTTCAAATAGTCTGAAAACCCTGGGAAAGAGGATTCTGCCTAATAAGCAAGCAGAGCTGGACCAAGCTATAATATAGATTTAGCTTACTAATTTAAAAATTCAATTTTGGTCAAAAGTTGTTATTCTTTTCACGTGGTGAACAGTGTGCATTTCAGTTGTGAATACCTAAAAAAAAGGTTTTTTTCTTCATCTAAAGCTCAGTAATTTCACTGGGCAGGCTTTTTACTTCCATTTTGAAAATGATCAGTTGTTCTTCTGAGGATATCAAGTAATTCAAGCAGGACCCGCTATAGGTGGTTCAGTTCCTGTATTGATACTTATTTCATATACACATTTCTTCTTTTCCACAGGCTTGATCTCTCAAGTCCTGTCAGTGCCTGCCTGTGTCTGTGATTACCTAAGAGGAGGTATTCTGGCACTCCCTTAGGGATGGTATCCTATCCAAGCTAACAAAGCCGGTTTGGATTTTAAGTCATTTGAAAATTGATCCTTTGTGATGCTGAGTGATTTTGATGTGCATAATCTATGTGGGGGGTTGAAGGTGCATGCATGGTGTGAAGTGCAGAGATGCAAAGCATGAAGGCTCAAGTGTGTGACTAAATGAATTCTGTCCTCTAGACCTTAGAGCAATGTATTTCTTTCTCAAGGGCTCATGAGTATCTTTCTTTAACAGTCTGCTTGTGGTAGCTATGTGCACCCTACTGAAGTGTAACACTGCCAGAGAACCCTGCAGGCTTCTGTCCAGGTAGGATCAACTCTAGAAAAAGTTGTAAAGGACCATCGTCATGTTCCACCAGCTATACCACTCACTGGCTGTCATCGTGTGGAAGGAGTTCAGAGCACTTGCGGTAGGTTCTGGATCTATTTTCTATTGCTAGGTGAGCATGTAAATGTTTAATGTGGGTCAGAGTATTCCAACCACTGGTCAGCTGAATGTAAAGGGGAGGGAGGATTGTCTGGAGAGCAGTGTGTAGGGCAGAGGACCGATATTTGGAATGTTAATAGTGGCTAGGAGCCGGCATAGTGCTAATAGTGAACTGGTTTTTTTGGAGATAAGTACTGCCCTTACTACACCTTTGGTTTTTTAATATTTATTGGTACCAAAAAGCCCTCCATGCAGAAGCTGAACTAATATTTGTCAAACAGGATGAATACAGCATCTGAAGCGCTTGAACGATACAAAGATTAGGGTTTTTTTCATGCTTCTGATTATGCTATGATTTGGAAGAGTATATGGAAAAGAAACATCTCGTGTTGTATCTGTATAACGACTGCCAAAAATATTTAAATGATTTAGCAACAAACCTTTATTTTTATCCATAACTTCAAGTTTATGGCTAAGCATTCCAGCTTTCTTGGTAGAATCTTTTCTTACTGTTTCTATCTAAATATTTCTGGTTTATGGAAGGAAGTTGAGCAAATAAACTGCTCATCATCATAGCTCTGTCTCAAAGTTTAGAATATCCAAGTTGCAAAAGAACTGCTCTGAAAGGTCAACTATATTAGCTTTGTCTGAAGTTTATCACAGATTAAAACTCCAGAGCTTATTTTAGGAAGGCTTTTTACTTTGTTTTGGGAACCTCTGTTCTTCAAGATGCTCTCTATAGAAATTGGGATAGCAAGGAATGTTCATGTTGGGGTCAAATGGCCGTTCTATTGGTATGTCTGTCCCAAACCTATTTGGAGATACTGTGTCGTGCTGGGTACAGAAGTTGCCAATCTGCAACAGTTTTTCTCCTTAAGCTCAATTAGTATACCAAGCTTGCAGCCTGTGTTATCTTTTATTGCTGAAATTTGATGTTGAGATGATGAATATATTTGTAAACTCCAGAATAAACTAACCTATAAACAGTAGAAGCAGGAAAATGTACTGCTTTCACAGAAGACTGTTTCCTAATGTGAAACTACATATATGTTAGTATTTCTGCTTGCATGAACATGTGTAGGTGTCCATACACATGGAAACACCTTTTATTTATTCAGTCTTAACAGGAGAGAATGACAAACTCAAATGCAAATATCAGAAGGTATTCCTGAATGTGATAACACACGTAGAATAACGACAACAGATAATTCTTTTTTTCTTTCTTTCTTTTTTTTTTTTTTTAAATATATGATGGGAAATAATGGTAGTTTGGGGGATTTTTTTGGTGTAGTCATTGCAGGACTCTGCTGGCATGCTGGTATTTGCACAGCCACTGACTATGACTAAATTCAGCAGATGACTTGCAGAGAAAGTGGGCTTTTGACTGTAACACTGGATGGCAGTAATATGGTATTATTAGTAGTAACCACCAGTCAGGCACTGCATTGATGCCTCCAGTCATTTGTAAATAGCTGTCCCATTTGTCACATGTATGGGGTCCTTTTTTCCAGGTGGTGTGAAATCAGATGTATTTTTGGTTAGTTCAGAGCCATAACAAGATACTGTTGATCAACAGATTTTATTTAAAGAAACCCAACTGTAAGTAAAGAGACCTCATTTACCACAGTGGACAGGTAGCTTCCATGAAGCTCCAAGTACTGGCTCCCACTTTGACATCCATGTCCTGTGTTCCAGAGTTGTCATATGGGAGGGTTTGTCAAGAGAAAGACCTCTGCCATCAGTCTGGGGTCCCCATCCCCAAACACTACAGAAGAGCTCTCAGAGGAAATATCCACGCTGGCGTACCTTTTCTGCCTGCTCACCATCATGGCCAGTGTCAACAACCCCCCTCAATACAGGTAAGTATGCTGGTTTTCTATGCATTTACCTGAGGGACATATGTATGCTTGAGGCTTTTGGTGAAACTGAGGCATTGGTCTTGCCTTGACAGAGAAGCAGTGAATAATTGCTAGTCTACCTGAAAGAGCTGTACACCTTTAAAATCAATTCCTTGGGACTGTGAGAGAAATATTTGACATACTAACTACTCACACCAAATACCGTCTGCCCAGTGGCCATCTTGTTGGAGTGCTTAGCTCTGTCCTTGGGACAAGGAAGCTGAGCATGTGCTATGCTTCATTAATCACATTTCTCTGACTTCTGTACAAGAATCTCTGCAGCTCTTTTCCTTGCCAAAAGCAACAGGTAGGACATAGGAGGCTTTAATAGCACAGGCACAGCAACTCTTGAAACCCTGCCCCAGAGGTGAAGTCCTCATGTTAAACTTGGGGTGGTTTCTGATATCTGGAGTGTGAGGCAGTGGCGAATGTAGTGGTTGGTCGAGGTAATGCTCCTCCCCTGCTGCCTCGAAGTTGGGACAACCATTGAGAACACAGCCACTGAGGGTGAAAGTCATTGGACTTGAAGCTAACAAAGCAAAGGTTAACTTTGTACCTTTCCCCCACTTCTTACTGATCATTTTAATTCTCAGATTTTATATCAAATGGTAAGGTTTTCATGGTGGACATCATCTTGTAGTGTGTGTACACGCTTCACCTACTAGAAAATTCCTCTGACCACTGCTAGTGTTCCAAGGCAGATGCTGTAATACAAATTATAATTCACATAGTTCTTGTGTGTTGAGATAAAATTTCAAATTGATTCTAGATAATGGCATGTATGCAAGCTATTGTATACTGCATTTTGATTCAGCTATTGAAATGATTTTGGAACCGAGTCATATAAAATCAAGTAAGCTTACATTATCACCGGGAAAAAGAAAACCCTCCAGCAACAGTTATGCATACATTTCTGAATAATGTTTTCTGAATGTGGTGGCTTGCTTCGTGGACCGTATATGTGCTTCATTTGCATGTGGGTGATTCTGGGTCTTGGAATTTATAGATCAATGTAAAACGAGAGGTGCACAGATATTTGTTAGACTTCTATAGCTTGGCACTTGTTGGACTTGTAGAAGTATCTAGGTAATTAGAGCCTCGCAGTAGTTTCATATGCTCAAAAGAAAAAATAACTGCTTCAGCATAAAGTTTTCCACTGGCCCTGTTTACCTTAAACAAGACAAAATTATGCAACATCTTCATCAAATCTTTGGCTACAAAGACTGTCTCTCACAGAATCACAGAATCATCTAGGTTGGAAAAGATCTTGAAGATCATCTAGTCCAACCATTAACCTAACATTGACAGTTTCCAGCTACACCATATCCCTCAGCGCTATGTCGACTCTACTCTTAAACACCTCCAGGGATGGGGACTCCACCACCTCCCTGGGCAGCCCATTCCAAGGCCTGACAACTCGTTCTGTAAAGAAATGCTTCCTAATATCCAGCCTAAACCTTCCCTGGCACAACTTGAGGCCATTCCCTCTTGTCCTATCGCTTGTTACTTGGTTAAAGAGACTCATCCCCAGCTCTGCAACCTCCTTTCAGGTAGTTGTAGGGGACAATGAGGTCTACCCTCAGCCTCCTCTTCTCCAACATTGTGCCTCTTTGAGAGGGACTGGAAACCTTAGAAGTGTTTTGGTTTAGAAGAAAAGGGAAATGTGTTTGTAATTAAAGCAGAGAACAACTTGATCATTTCATATGAAAAAGTGGAGACTGCAGACTAATAGTTCTGGAAAAGGGGTGATGTGACATTGCTACTAACCCTTTGGCGTGGCTGAAAGGTGTTAATGTGTACTGAAGAGTGTATTTCTTCACTGTATAATTGCAATCTAGGCCTCTCTTTGCTAGAGATTAAGTGGAAAAAAAATCACTGAATACTACATTCAGACAAGATTGTGCTGCATACCCATGTAACAATCTTCTTGCGATAATATATACATGAAAACAAAGCTGTGCTGTTTCCCAGGTAGACTTTGCTAGGATCTTCTTCTGATTTTTTAATTTATTTTTTTTTTCCCCACAGGTCTGTTCTCAGCAGGGAGGGAAAAAAAAGAAAAATCCTGGTTACCAAAATAAAAGTGGAGGGTGAAGTGGCTATGACTGGCACTTGTCTTTGTTTCAGAATCTGCAGGTATTACACAGGTGACTGTGATATCAGACATGTATTGTTTAGAAGGAGAGGTATTAGATTTCATTGGCTAACTGTGAAACACTGATAGTTTTATTCCCCTCCCTTTGGGCCTAAACCAGCATTTCAGATTGGGTGTAGGGATCTCTTTGCCAGCACATCCCACATCAGAAAACACATTTCAGTAGCATCATTTTATAGACTGCATGTTAGCTTTTGTGGGTTTCATGTCTGGACATACTGTAGGTTTGTTAGAATTAAATGAGTGGCTGAACGATTGCAAAATTTTGTCTTTATATCTGTATGTGGCATTTTTAAACAGTAGTTTCAAGTAAGGATCTGTAGTAGTCCCTCAACTGATAGGGAAGAAAAGTGGGAAAATTTTTATGTGTAAGATTGACTGAGTTAATAATGTATGCATTAAATATGAATTTATGCACATGCTGTATAATGCCTGTATTGAACAAGATGGGGGAGTTAGGAAGAATGTTGCTGTGTAGACTTAGAGCTGGGAGACCTTCACTGTGTTTCTGGTTTGCTGCTGTGTGACCTTCAGTGATTACTTCCCTAAGTTCAACGGTGGCTAAGTTTTTGGGTTTCTGCTTGCTTTCTTGTTCTTTCTCTGATTTACACTTCACTTTGGCCAATCAATCCATGTTAAAATTACAATATAGTTATTCACAGTGGGATTTTAATACAAGTTAATTCATAGTTTAAAACACTCTATTTTCCAGGTGTGAATACTTCTAGAGTGTAACCCTAATGCAGCTTTGTACGAACAATAAATAGAACTGTGTTTGCTTGACATAAGCTAGCAAATGAGGAGTTTTGCTTTCTTCCTATCCCACTTTTCTCTGCTCTTAGATACAGTTTGAAGAAATAAAGACAGTTCAGGATTCCTAACTTTCAAGTCACAGCGTGATGTGATATATGCTGTGTTGGGAAGAAACATACATGCCATGACAGTAGTTTTGTAGTAGTCAGCGTTTCCTTTGGAGTATTCCTTGAGTAATATTTGACATGCATTTCATGCTGGTGCAACAGACAGAGTAAATAAGCTTATGACTTCCAAGTGGGAACTGTGTGCTCAGAAGCTGCGTGTGTAATTTATCCCTGCTATTGTTTTCTAATGTAAGTCTTCCAATTGGCTGCATATGTTCAGTCATTTTAACCCTCCAGTTATCTGAGTGTATGTACCATAGCTGCTTAACCCTTTCTTGTGCCATTCTGATATATGACTCACACCATTAAGCTAACTGTTCAAGTGAATGAAAACAAAACACCAATAAATTGGCTTTTGCATTTACTACTAAAAAGCCTTTGTCAAAGGCCTGATTCTGATGCCATGAAAGCTTTGTGTAGGGGGAGTATAAACAAAACTAATTAAGGAATTTTGGAATGCAAGTTTCATTTGTGGTTTTTGTGCTCCTTCATGCCATGAGGACAGCCGTAAGTTTTTCTATTGCATGTCATAGGAGTCCACTGAACCCTCAAAACAGAATCTGACTCCAAAGAGCTGTTTTCTTAAGTACAGAAGACAGTTTTGCTCTAAGGAATTTAGTCAGGGAACTTCATTAATGTTATATGTGACATGAGTTCACCTCCTGAGACATGCAACTATCACCCTGAATTGGTGCATCTGTGTGATTGCAAAATGATTTTATAATGTATTAACGTATATAGCTTAATCTTGTCACAAGAGGTAACATAAGTGACAAAAACTGGATTTAATGCCAGTGAGACTTGTTCACTGGACTGAAGCAAATATTTGAACTTGCATCATTTAAATACTGTTGGCATGATGCTTCCCTTCTCTGTCACATCTCACCTAAATATAGTTTCAGTTAGGGTATACCCCAGATTTAATCCAGGTTATGATACTTTGTGTCTTACCAAAACTCATCTTTAAATTTCATTAGGCCCACAGGACAATAACTCTGGCCACAATATTCCCCAGTCAGAAACGGGTCAGAGACAGCAAGCAAAACTGAAGACTACTGCTGTTACCAAGCACGTTTCTGGTCAGAGAAGTATCCATGAGCAGGCTTGCACATTTGTTAGCAGCAGTGGTTCCCTGGCTCATTTAAGCGTTTTAGTCCATGGGCAAATTTAGACTTTTACACAGCTCCTATTGCTTGTCAGAGTCACTCTCTACCTTGCTAAACCAGGAAACCCTTCTGTTGCGCTCTCTCTAATGGGACACCCTCCAACAGTTCTTTGAATCAAATGTGTTTTCATACAGTTGTTCACAAAAAAAGCAAATAAGGAAGGCTTGCTAATAAAAAGAAATACTATTATTTTTTTGCTGTAGTGGTTAGAAGCTGTTTCTTCTTGCAAATCCACATAGATTTTAATGTGAGGCTTGGCCGTCAGTCAGTTTTTGTATGTTTACAACTGATTCAGGTACAGGTTGGTTTGGGTTTTTTTTAATGAAAGTATAGTATTCACCGGAAACAACATTAAATTGGTATAAAGCTTCCTTAGATTTATATAGCTTTTTCCTGTTCCCAGACTTGCTCAAGACATTTTGTCAAAAGGTTAGTATTGTATCATTTCCACTCTCTCTCCATTCTGGCTGACTGCAGGTTTGCTGATAAAATTGTAGCATGAAGGTTGAATGGTGAAACCTCTGTGTCAGGCTGTTACTCTGGCATGTCATAATAGAAACCTAGACAATTAATGTTCACATAAAAATTCCCTTCTCAGCATAACCTATATTTGTTTTTCTACCACCGTACTATTTAAAGGAAACGAAGAAGTGATCTTCAAATCACAATATATATAATGCCTGCAAATATTTCGATTTTTTAAAAAAAGTTGTATTTAATAGACTATATATTGATATATATCTTACTTCAAGACCTGAAAAGGAAATGTGTCCTAAGGATACACATATATTTGCCAAAAACTGTAAAAAAATCCTTGGTTTGCAGAGCTTGAAGAATTGAAGTTGTCTGTGCAGTTTTCTTCATCCCTGTATATATATATGTTACGATGCAGTGTTAAATGACCACAGACTGTTTTATTCTTGGCAGTTCTGCCTCAGTGCACAGGATAATTGATGTTTGGGGGTTTATGTACTGCATGAGGCTCTTGGACATGCTATAGTGCATGAAGTTGAAATGAACCTGGTGAGTAGGTCAGGAAGTTACACAGCAGAAAGGATGGGTTTGTGCTGAGGTGGCTGTGAACGTTCCCCTGGTTTTAGTATTTTTTCTGTGGGCTGTTTAGAAGATAGTACAGAAATCTCTCTAGAAAGACCAAACATATCTGCAGCACACTAATAGCATGTGCTATAGGACTTCCTGCAAAGGAAGAGGTATGGCATATACTTATGTTCAAAAGGGCATCTAAAATGCATTTAATGAACTCCCTTACACTGATGGGTATGGTGTTTGGTCTCTTTTCTGTGCCTGAGCTGTTTGTGTATCTGTATACATTGCTCTATTATATTATTGCTTTGTGTGAACAGATAAACACTGATAATAGGCAAGCCTTGGAAACATGGAATGTGTAAGCAGCATCTGCACGTGCTCATAGCCAGGTTGGGCTTGTGGGATGTCTTTTCTAATGCTCTCTGACTGGCTTGAGAAGTGAAAGGTCGTTTAACAGTAATCTGGACTGCATTCCATACCTGTCTTAAGCTGCTCCCACAATACCATTAGCTTTACCTACATTTTACATAGGATTTGTCCTTTAAATTTGGACTCAAACTTTGGAGTCCATAGCATTTACATGTGGTTTTGGGGTCATATGCATGATAACTGAATTAATAGTGTTTGAACAAATATAGCATTTCCTTGTGTCAAGCATATCTGTCTTCAGTGGTACCTGTTGTTGATGCTTCTCTTTCATATTTGAGGCCTGGCTGGAGACAGCACAGCTTGCTCTTGTTTTAGCCAAAGCTCTGGAGTTTATTTTTCTTGCCTTTTCAAACTCTGTTCAGAATCCATTAGGCTACAATGTATGGTGAGATCTTTGTCAAGAGGAAGAAGGACCTAAGGATCCTTACTGTCAGGCAAAATAGTAGAAAATTTTGTTGGCTAGCTGTGAGAGATCTCAGGAGGAGTCAGTATGGTATATTCCAATTCTGCTAACTAGATACTAGCAACTGCTTACTACAGTTTTACTGGACTCATTTAGACCCAAACAGGAAATGCAAACTTGCCACTTTTGGTCTTGGAGTGTTCTTTGTGCTGGGTAGAGAAGAATCTGATGCACTCGGCTAAATGTTTTATTTGGTATGGGAATTTGCTTTGGCTAATGCAGTTTTTAAGACCTGTTGGTTCATTTTGAGGTCAAGGAACATTTATGTAAGAGAGTCTTCAATAACATTCCTTTAACTTGGCAAGTTGAAGAAGCACAGCGCCAGTTTTTCTCCTCTTTCGAGTATTAAATTTTTGCATGGATCCTTTTGACTTCCAACCAAACAGTGAAATTGCTTTTAAAATCTGAAGACAGCATCATGTAAAGACAAAGAGATGTGCATTATAAATTAGTTTCCATTGGGGTTTTTTTCCCCCTACTTCCCTATTAACGAGGGTTAACCCAAACCCCAGCACAGTATCTCAGAGTTTTTAGCTGAAATGGTATACAAAGGTAAGATTTGTCTAAGCTTCCTTAAGTCCAGCTATCTGCTGTTATGATTTTGCATGCATTGAAACATTCTGGAGATAGCAGATGTGAAGGAAGGTCCCATATTCTACCTGTATAGCTGCTTCTCTTCACTGAAGAATCCATAGTATTCTGGCGTTTTCTGTATTTCTCTTACACTTGCCATCTGTACAAATGCTCAAAGCATTTGCCTCTCTCAAGTTCATAAAAAAAAAAAAACACCACAACAAAAACACTCTTTGGTAAATTCCAGATTAAAACCATCAGGTTAGGAAACATTTGAACTGATTTCTTTCCTCAGAAAGATAGACTCACTCTTCTGTCACGTGCAGCGAAGCGAGTTGAAGGGTGATTTACCTGAGCTTCCTCATGTGACTTCAAGTAATAGAAAAAGCAAATGTCTGTCCACAGAGTCCTCTTAGATGTTAAATGCTCTTCCTCCCACTTCATATGCAGTTGTTTCATACTGTGTGAATGGAATTCGTGTTTGGTTTATGTAAAGCTGAAGGAGGAGGAAAACTGGGGATGCATTGCCGAGAAGCAGGATGAGATCCCCAGCGTCCTCATTAGCTGCTAGTTACCAGAAGGATTTCAGGTATTGTAGAAACACTGGAAGGAAAGCCACTCTTAGTTTTCTCTTCCTCCTTCTTGCCATTTCTCTTGAAACAGAATTACATTTGTTGTTTTAGTATCCCATTGTATCGACAGATCCTGTGTTCTGCAAATGTGAACTGTGGTTTGGGAAAAAAAAAAAGTGTGTATTTCATTATGGAATGATACACTTCATGTACGTTTGCTTTTCTTTTTTTCCTGACCCTGGGATTTAAACAATGATAATCCTGTCTCTATATGTAAATGCCTACGTAAAACACCTAGCTTGTGTTGCAGGTATGGCTAGAAAACTTACCAGCTTAGCTTGCTGCCAGAATTACCCTGTTACCTGGACTGAAACTCAGAAAACTAGCCTTGCCACAAACTATGATTTTAGCTGGGAAGGTAACACCTTTCAGCTGAGTCTATGCAGGTAAAGAAAACAAGACAGATACTGCTCTGGCTCAGAGGTTATATGTCCCTGCTTAGTTTGCATCCATGCAGTTTGTAGCCAAACTCTTCTTACCTAGAAGAGAATGGTTGCATCGGAATGGCTGCCTTGTTAGGAGAGCTTTCCTGAATCCTACTGCAATGTTATGTGATAGTTGACATGGGCAAAAATTGTGCTGGGGAGTGAGAAAGAACCAGGATGAAAGACCGTGTGGTAGCGTTTGTGTCAGAGCCTTGCCCCTGTTTTATTTACAAGCAGAGACAGAAGCCTGTCAGTTCAGTGGAAATAATATATAGCTGAGCATCTTTTATCTGTTCATATAGTCTTCTTCAGTTGGCATCAGTGAACAGAGAGCTCTTAAGCATGAGAGTGAAGCCTGCAATACCTTGCTTTGGAAAGTGATAGGGTGCAAAGGGTCCACTGCCGGCCCCTGGAGCCACTCAAAGATGACTGGAAGCATACAAGTGTGTGCACTTGGCTTTCATGCCAAGGTTCACAAACACTATGTGGGTAATCCTCTCAGAGGGATCACCTGGGCAGTGAGGCAGTGCATGCTCTCATGTTCTTGTGTTGGAAGCCACATTGACAGGAGGAGTAGGGAATCTGAATTTAAAAAAAAAAAAAATGAATTGAGATGCCTGGATTTAAGAGACTAGTTATGAAGCAATATGCTAAATGACTATTTGGTCAGCTCTTTCATTCTGCTGCTTCTTTCTCAGGAGTAATGGTTTTTACCCATATGTGATTTTTATGACCAAGAGTAGTGAGAATCAATTTCTTGGGCACCTCAGTAGTGTTAGAACCTTAGCCATTTCTGCTGCTCAAAATTGAGCCAGCAGTGATGCATATTCAACATAGCCACTACTCAGAAAACAGCCAGTTCTATCCTTTATCCCAGTAGAATTAACTGCTGAAACTGAGAAAAATTCAATGCTTAATTGAAAATGCAACTTATGACATGGAATGGTTATATTGATTAGAAACTCACAATCAACCTGGAAAAGAAGTTGTCTTTCCTTTCTTAGGGCAGCAGCATAGTATTTCAGTTTTGGTTTTTGTTATGGCTGGTCAAAGTCAAATCAGGATTTCTATCATCAGGCAGTTGCTGTTCCAAACCAATCACGACACATGGAAGTGGCAAATACAGAGCAAGAGATCAAGAGTTAGGACGGTGCATTCATACCTGAGGCAGAAGATCCCTCTAAGGAAAAACCTCCTGGCATCAGACTTGAGTGACCACAGCCATCTGTGCTCCGGAGCACAATGTTGCAGAGACAGTCTTGTTGCAGAGACAGTCTTGCCGCAGAGACCTCTGACTTGCACTTCTCATCAAGTCTGTGTTAGGATTTCACTCCTTTGGGTCAGCACTAACGGTTCACAGGCTTGCAGTGATTCTTCTGTAAAATCTCTTCTGACAAGCTTGCCAGGACTCCTTGCTTCATTATCCCTGGCAGTTAGTGTGTAGGTGTTTGGCAGTCCTTTATCCTAGCTATGTTCCCTCTTTTTACTTGCTTTGTCTTTTTCCCGTGTATGTTGTACCTTTTACCTGTAAGAGCTTTAACTGCTGTATTTTGCAGTTGTTTGGGGAAGGAGGGAAAAAAAAACCCAACAAAAGGAAAGAAAAAGATAGCAGATGATGTCTTTTTGTGTGAGAGAAGCCCTGGGTGGTGGAAAAAGTTGTAATGCTCTGAAAAAATCTGCATTGACCTTGCAATATGTTTGGCCTTTTGTATCTTACTACAGTTCTTGCAGTTATACCTGGGGTGAATTAATCTCTTTGTTCGCTATGTCTGACTGCTCAGGTAAATGTATTGTTCAGTTGGGTGAACATTCTGACAGTCTTTTTATGCAAAGAGATGTCACCATTTTTCATAGTACATCCCAGTGGGTGTCTAAATCTTTTCACTGCTGAGAAAGGCATGTTTTGGCTTTCAATGAAGTTTAAAAACACTAGTGTATTAAGTATATTCTAGTGCCTAACTATATATGCATATAGACAGACCTGTGTCTATGCTCTCCTTGGCTCTCTCCCTCCTTTTGGAATTCTGAATTGTATTTGTTCATTGCTATTTGTTTCCAGACCTACTGATGGCTGCTTGTGATTTGTGTTTATGTACCTTACACACAAAAATGGCTATGAATCTTCTTTCAGTGTGTTCTGTAAAACCGGAGCATTTCCATTCTGAAGAAAGGTGCTGCCTTGTGCAGCAGCTGCGTGTTACTGTAGGAATAAGCAAACTTTGTGGAAACTGATGGTTTGCAAATAACTTAAAAGTGCTTTGCAGTTTCACATATATAACTAAAATATGCAAATGTGACTGTCATGCTAATCCAAACCCACAGGCACAGACCTTGAGGCGGCATGAACTGGGAGAGCTGTCTTTGATGTGAGTGCTTCCTGCACCTTCTCCCTGTGCATGGAGTATGTGCCAGATGGAAGTAGGGGTGATCAGGTAGTGCGCCCAAGTACAGAGAACTGGTGTGCAAACAATGAGTGCGTCTGCTACGCTTACAGGTGTTCTGACTCTGCCTGCTTGCCGCTTCTTCCTACAGTTACGTTGGTCTCTGTGCTGCAAAAAAAGAATGCTGCAGATGAATCACAGCGTGTCAAGCCAACACCATGTGAAATGGAGATGATCTACTGTAAGACTTCAGTGCAAATCAGGAAAGATGTCATAGGGACCTACAACTGGAAGGGGCATAGTGTTTGTTCTAAGGTGCCCGTACATTATAATCTTCTGTCTCTAGGATGAAAATCCTCATCTAATCTATTGAGTGCTACCTTAAGGCAACATTAATGTTTGCCCTTACCACTCGTGCTGTTGGGACATGAGTTCCAGCCTCAGTCCTCTTATGTATAGAAGCTTTATTCTGATTTTCAGCATGACTTTTATTCCTGGCTAGTTTATACCCCTTTATTCTTTTGTCATCAACATTCTCTAACTGAAAGCTTTTCTCCCTCCTTTGACACTCTCTTCATGATATTTTCAAAGAAACAGAATTCCAAAAGGATACTGAAATCCATATCTGGATTATGCAAATGGAATCTCAGTCACCTGTTAAAATGACTCCTCCCATCCATCCCTTTGTTGTACTTGTGTGTATCAGTGATTCTGTTACCAAAATGACATCCCATTAGAAGTGATTGGAAATATTATTAGAGCATTGAGTGCCTTTGGCAGGAGAAGAGGGAGAAAGAGCCCACAAAGGAATATTTTATGCACAGGATATACAGAAGGCAGTAAACTGCTGGGCTCTCTTCTCCTCTGTCATCTGAAGGGCTGTCATGAAATCTGTTGGTTATTATGAAGAAAGGCTCTAGCTCTGTTTGGTTGCCCTATATATATGCTAGCTTTGAGAAAATCTGTGGGTGTGTTGCTGATCTGGTAGTGAATTCCTGTCTGTAAAAGGAAAAATTATTTTTAATTGTACTGTAGTAGAAACTTATGTTGATACCACACATGGCATTTGTTTGCAGATTTAGCTTTATTCTGTAGAAGTTTAACAGTAAACATTGACTACCAGAATACCTGCTCAACTGTATCTTCCACCAGATCTTTTCTGTGGTTTAACTATGAGACTTACAGTGCATCTTTCTTGTCTGGGTTCACTTTTCAGTTACTGAGTTCACTGTTCAGCTAAGCCAGATGGTTACTTTGTTAGTGAATGACACTAACATACAATAGAAACACGCTGTGATACTAGAGATTTATGAAAAATCGCCTTTCTGCAATTCCAAACCATTTCGTTGGATGCTATAGATGGTTTATTTGCTTACATGATGTACTTTTGAGTAAAACAGGCAAACTTCTTTCATTTATACCAACATCAATCTGGAACAAGGCAAAGAAATTTACAGTGCAGCTCCACTGAGTTTGGGTTCAGCAGATGTTCCCTAGATGTAGGCCGGAGAAATCAATAGCAGTTGGGTGCGTTGCTGTTGTTCATCTGAACTTTGCTGTTCTATGGAGAGGATGCTCACTATCCAGAATCACAAGGTAAAATGCTATTTGTAAATAAAGGTAAATTGCAGCTTCAATAACAATATTTCTCTATAAAAATAGTGTTTTTCACCTTTCTCTGTTAAACCTTCTAAATACCAACTAGGAAAGTTTTAATTTGAAATTAAAAAAAAGGAGAGAACATCATAGCCCAACCTATACCCTCACTGGTCCTCTTTGTGGTTTGGATTGAGTTTAGTATTTGTAACCAGTTCCCAAAACAGATTTGCTCTCAGTTCATTCCAGCGGGTTGTACAGCTCTCCCTCTGAGGTTCGGGGTGGGGGGGGGAAGAGATGGAGGGGAAAAGGGGGGCTTGCTGCAGACACCATTCACTTCTCTGTATTTCAGTAGCTCCTTGAAGAAAGGGTTGTTTCCATTTTTCTGGGTGGGTCAGTTCCAGTTTTCTTACAGTGATGGTGAGGGAATTTGGGTTCTTGAAGAAAAAAAGAAAACTACATCTTTTTAGACTAAATAAAGTATATAAACTTGCTAAAGATGCTGGCTGAGCACATTAAGATTGCTGCTGCACAGTTTCCACTGCTGCTTTTATCGACTCTAGCTAGCCTAAGCTAGCACAGGTATGTATGTTAGCAGGCAGAGTTGCACGCTGTGCCTGCCATGTGCATGCATCTGTAGAGTTCTGTCAGGCTTCCAGTATTTTTCAAACTGAAACAAGCAGCTTTCCAAATATTTTGTGGCACCCTGGCGCACCTTTGCTCAAAAACACTGACACAGTGAAGTGCCTTTTACTGTTTAATATACCCTTCTGAGCCAGCTGCAAACGATTTGCCATTTTTTTCCTGAAGCAGGGTTTGGGGAGCTTTTGCAATAGAGGAGAGCTCCGCTTTGAGGTGCAGAGTCACTGCCCAGAAGAGGGCCCTCCTGCCCAAAGCAGCCTGAAGGTAGGTTTCCCAAGCAATGCATTAGAAGTTTTCTTTCTCATGCTGAAAGTGAGCCAGGAATGATGTACCTGATACAGTGGCATAAAAAGCAATAATTTTTCAAGAGGCATTTAAAAGATGAGATTTCTTTCCTTTCAATGAGATCGAGTTGCAGTTTGTTTTGTTTGTTGGTTTATTTTAAGAAATTAATTTAGAATTAAAGATAAAATTAACTACTGTCAAAGCCTTACCTACCCTTGGTGTATTCTGAGTAGAAACAATATTTGAGTAGTCCGTGTCTGCTGACAAGTTTTCAAGAAAGTCAAACTGCTGCATTGGTGCAGGTCTCTGGCTAATCACCCAAACTTGGTGTTTGCTAGTGATGTATTAGTTTTTAGACATGAGTCTCCTCTGCAGGAACAGAGTGTTTCCTTCACCTGATTTATTCTGTTGATTCAGTTTAGTCCAAAAACCTGGTTCATTCACAGTTGAGGAAACCAAATGGAGGAGAGGGAGCTTGCAAAGTAGGGATTCTGCTTTTACAGTTCAACTCTAGGAATAAAAACAAGCTGTTATGTACCAGTGCTAAAACTGAAAAACAGAACAATAAAAAGTGTTTAGTTCACTGATTACAGACAATGCTTTATTTAATAAATCAGTTTTCCATTGCAAAACATAGTTAAGAGGTCTTGTGCATTCAGCTTTTTTTTAACAGTCTTAAGGTTTGGCAGTTTTAAGTTTTTCAATATACTTTATTAAAAGAGTAATTATTCAGTTTAAAATTTATTTAGAACCTTATTAATTATGTGATACTAAAATGGCTGTATAATGTATTCTGGTTATTGAAAAGCTCACTTCAGAGCTTTTATTTGCATGTCTTAATGGTTACAAATGATGAATGACTTTTTTGTGATAATAAATAAAATTTGCAAATACAAACCAAGCTCTAAATCCTCACTCTAAAGAAAAGTTCCTTGTTTCTGAATGAAAATGGTGTTTTAATCTGTGATGAGCTATAATAGATCCTTTAGTAAAACTCTGGAGTACTGGTCATATAGTAGAAGTTAATCCTCAGCAAAGGGACACCTTTGTCTCTGCAGCAGGTGTTTGCAGGTGCTAGCAATCCCACATCCGAAGAGAATGAAAATTCCAGCATCAGATCTGATTCTGTACTATCTCTGTGTCACCTCCTTTTCACTTGCAGGTCCCTCCTTGGTATTGCAGGGATACTTTGTGCAATCAAGCTGTAATAGCTTACTGTGATTGTAATTGTTACATTATCTGTCTCTTTTTAACTTCCTGTTTGTCTTTGGTTTGGGATAATGAATTCACACTAATCAATCCAGGCTGTGCTAGACTTTACTCCTTAGGTATAAGTTTTAGCTTGAATGGATATCCCGGGAAACTGGAGTCCATTTCCTACTGGTTAGGTTTGCCAAAGGTACCCAGATGTCCATTGAAATCCCAGCATCTCTGTGCCCGAGCCCTGAACTGAAGAACCTGAAAACAGGAGAACCTTCTTATCCTCATTTTCATCCATGTTCGTAGCTTTTCTGCAAGTATCACTAGCAAGGGTGTTACTAATTTGAGTGACTTATGAAAGTAAGAAACTGAGCTGAAGGATCAGAATTGTTTCATTTAAGTAGGCCAATCTTGAGCTAAGTGTGATCTGATCTGTAGGTTTACTGATTAAGTATTTAATCTTTTAATATTTAGCACACTCAATAAATTTTGGTGTGTATAATATTTATGAAAGAAAAGATCCACATTAAATTAATGGTGCACAAATATGAAGGAAATGACTGGCCCTTTTGATGTCTTGAAAGACAAAAAAAAAAATTGTTAGAAATGTCTTCTGCTTTTCCTAAAGAATTATAAACGTAAGAGATTGCTTCTTTCTTAAAATATTTATTTACTGATTCTTTTTTGAATATACTCTATTAGAACTTTTAATTGAAATGCTGACATGAATGGAGCTATTGTACTGGTTCTATAGAGTATAAAAAGTAGTAATAGTGCCATTAATAACATGCTGTCGACACATAAAGCATCAGGCAAGCCTGCCTGCAACAGTTGCTTCCAATGGGAAGCACTGTTGTAACTCACTTTCTCCAAGACCTTTCAAATGTGGTGCATTGAAATGGAGTCTCTGTTATGTGCATATAGGAATAAATATTCCCTCATTTGGAACAGCCTATGAGAAATTATATTTGATTTATTTCAAAACTCAGCGGAAAGTTTGCTGTTGGAAGGGAAGGCTTAACTTGTTAGTAATAATCTTCCCATGCCTCCCAAATATGTTAAATGCTAACTCATGGAATTGATCTGATTTTAAAACTACTGTGGTCGTTCTTTGGTTGCTTTCTGTTGTATTTATCATTAGAAGAACAAAGTAGGTGGGTAAAATTGTGTTGAAGAATATCCTCCTAAGTAAATATCTATTTATATCTGTTCAAGTAGAAGACATACATCACGCATGAATAAGCAATAGGCAAATCTGAAAATCATTTTCTGACCCCCACTTAAAATGTGGAATTTTCAGGTACTGATCCAGTTATACAGATTATAACCCAGATCTTTGAAACCTTCATGCTGAGATGAGAAGCGTGAGAACAAGCTAGTTCCAGAAGGATTCAGTACTGCCTGCTCTTTAGCTGTGAAAATGATGCTGTGATTTGTAGTCTTTCTCTTGAGATATTGTGGTGCACCCAAGATCAGTTTCCTGTCTGAGTCACTCTAGACAAGTAGGTAAGTCAGTAGATATTCTGACAGTTTCCAAAATGAAAATAAATTATGCCAGCTGAAGTTTGTTCAGGTGGAAAAGGGGTAGAGTAGAAGATGCAGCAGAAGGCAACAGAGAGACTGGTTGTCTCAGGGAATGAGGAGATGGGCGGGAGCCAGGCAAGAAATGAGCAGTATGACAGAGAACATTTGGAGGTGAAGCACTTGCACCCATGTCCTCTTCTCTTCTGTGTGATCAGCAATGGAGACAGGAACTGATGGAGAGAAGGGGAGTTTTATTCTGATTAATTTGCTCCATGGAACTTAACTGTGCTAAGTACTGTGTTGGCTGATGTTTTGACTTAACAGAACCACTGTGAGCCCTTATAAAGAGTGATTTTGGTTTTGGGTGGTGGTGGCGTGTGACTGTGACAAGAAAGTTAGCCATCAGAGCCATCTGAAGAAGGGCAAACTGTGCTTAAATCTTAGTGGATCTGTAGCCCTAATTCAGTGCTGATGTTCAGTACACCGTTCATTGGTGTATGGGAGAGTTTCTGCCAGGTTGATTTTTAGTGGAGAGGGTGGATCTGGAGCAGCGTTTGCTGGACTTAGCTTTGGCATAGGGAGAGTGGCGTTTAAATGGCAGCCTACATTACAGCAGATGGGGAGTATGCTTTTGGAGAGGTGGAGTTTCTCCCAGGGTGAACGATTTGTCTTTGGCTACAAGGCTAGTGCAAGCGGATCCTATTTAGTGCAGCTCATGTAAATGCAAGATTTGCAAGCATAAGGAGGAATTAGATTCAGTTCCATGGCTGTCATCATCTCTCTATCCTGTTTGAGCACTGACTACAGAGAACAGGATAATATGAGAGATATGGATGGGATCATGATATCACTAAAGCAGGGGTAACATAATGTTGGTGTTTGCTCTACTTCCTCCCTACTGCCTTGGTTTGCAGATGTTTAGAATCCATCTACTCCCATTTTCTGGAGTACAGAAATATCTGTGTGACTTAAGTGTTGCTTTAATGATTTTTCTCTGCCACTGGATATACATTAATTCATTACTTCATAAGGCATCCCTGACTGTGAATGAAGCAATAAAAATATGCCGTCTCTTACCATCATGTGAGTAAATCTGTCAGTCAATTTTAAATTGCAGTTTTTATTTCTTAACAAGTAATGTTTCATGTATTAAGGATGTAAACACTTTTCTGATTACCGTGAATCTATTTTCTTTACCTAATGTCTCTAATTTAGAGCAAAATTTCCAAGCCATTCCAAGCAATTTTCTAACCTCTGTTAGAACATTTAGCAAATGCAGTCTACAGAAGCAGTTACCTCAGCCAGAAAAGATATTTTCATCCTTCCACAGCACAGTGTTTTTACCACTCTCCAGAAAGAACACAGCAACTAAATCTTGCTGCAAGAGGCAAAACTATATAATGGTCGAACAGGCAGTGAAAGTTTTACCTTTCTGTCTAGCTAAAGTTTCTTCAGTAACAATTATTTAAAGCACTGATACTTTACTGTGAAAGGGGACTCTCTGAAGTGCTGTCATTCACAAGTCTTTGTAAAACAAATTAATATCTTGGGAAGAAAGTTATGTCAGCTAATAAGGAAAGAGAAACTTGGAAAGTGACTTTTAGTCAGTGTATTTCTCGACTTCCAGGTCAGCAGGACAAAGAATCTGCCTGAGAGTTAGACTTACAGATAGTATGAAAAAAATCTGTGGCCAGAGGAGGAAAAAGAGAAGGAAGGAGAGGAGATGATAAATGTTGGAAGTAAAGAACAGCAGTTTCATATGTATGAAAAAGGGAGCAAATAGATCATGAGTAGGTACAAGGCGCTCTGTATTTGTTTCAATATATGATGATGTCAAGCTTAAATCATTTACGTATCTCAGAATTATGTAGAATACAGTTCAAGACTTAAAATTATCACCAAAAATTCAGTACCTATTTCAGACTTTTCTTAAGCTTCAATTAGAATTAATTTAGCAAGTTTTGTCTGGTAGGCCAATAGTTAGCATAAGCCCGTAGTTGAGTGAAGATTTCAGAGAGAGATTTTGTTGATTTTTTTTTTTTTAATAGCAGTAATTTTCTGTAGTATTAAATCATCTCATTCTTAAGATCTACCATTATGTGTGCCCATAGATTAGAAGTGAATGCCAGATGTCAGTATATAGTCAAGAATTTCCCCTTGCTATGGAAGGAGAGATATGATGTAGCAAAGAGAGAAGATTTGGCTTCAGAAATACAAGTGTCATCAAGTGCGGTTATATACTCTATCTACCTGTGTTTAATCTGAGCATCAAGATTTTCTCATTAGGGCAAAGCCACTGATTTCCAGGCTGGAACTGGACCTGGTTTAAGCCCTGCCAGCTTGAAGTATAAATGCATACCTAAAACGCACTTTCAGTGTCTGTCCATGAGCACATCTGTAATTTTACATGTAGGACAGTTTCCAGGGGCCAGAAGACTGACTACTGCTTATTGTCAGGCTTGAGCTGGTATACTTGAGGGGCGCTTTTGATGTCTTGTTAATCGTTTGACTGGAAGATATGTTTCTGAAGGTGGGCAATGACCAGGTAGGTAGTTCTGCCTTAAGTGCAACAGGGAGAGATTTTTCATATCCATACTGTATGACTGGTTGTCTGGGACTTCTGTTAGACAAGACCTAATGTATCCTCTCAATCATATCAGTCAGTTACCTGGTCCTAGGTTAAGGCTTTTACCCCAGGACTTCTCCTTTCTTGAATTTTTTCCTGATCTGGGTGGTTCTTTTGTAAATCTTGACGTTTGGGTGGGAATTCTGCTTCTGAAAAACTTGGGCATTTGTCCGTTTTGACACACACACACACAAAATTAATTAAAGGTGGTTACTTAACCTTGTTCATGAGGCCACACATAAGAATATGGATTTGACTGCAGCTTGAGGAAGGAAATTTCAAAGCCTGATACAGTTTACCCACTGAGTTTCAGAAGGATTTTGAACACTTTTGAAAATTTCAGATTAATTTGATTTTAGTAGCCTCTACCCATCCCCCCTCCCCCCCCCAAAAAAAAAAAAAAGTATTAGTGTTTGAGAAATAACTGATTTGGGATTAGCTAAATCCATTAAACAATGGATTTAAAGGTGGGAAACTGAGCAAAGTAAATTTGAGTGAAGTTCATGATGACATGTGTAAAAGAATAGTCCACACAAGTTAACTTACTGTGTATAAAAGTGTCCAGCACAGCATGTTCCTGGTGACCACAGAGGTTGTGCTGTCCTTAATCAGACTGACTGAAACGAGTTCTCTCTCTGAGACTGAGGTGATGAAATTAGAAGACATATTTAAAAGGGCTAGTGTTAAGTGTCCAAATGGACATAGTGGATAGAAGGAGAACTTGCTCTTTTCCCAGACTATCACAGCCCATAGGTATTGGTCTTGTGTTCTGGCAGATCAGGGAAAGAACATGTACAGAATGGTGTTAATTCTGTAAGTAACCATTAAGCAAGATAAAATACCAAATGAGACCTGGTGTTTTAAGTTTTATCTCTGTGCCTGTAAAATGGCAGTATTGAGTAGCATACTGAAAGTTTGGAAACTGTTTGGAAAGTTTTTGTTTGTCGAACGCTGCTAAGCAGAACTATTTGGAAAGGCAGCATAAAGTAGCGTTCTGAAATAATTCCTGCCCTTGCTTAGTACAGCCAGTCATTGAAGCTGCTGTTTAAGGTGAGAGAGAACCAGAGATACAGCAGTGTAGCCACATCATGAATGGAAGAGTATAAATTAACATCAGCCGAATACTTAACTCAGTATCTGAAATAACCTGGGAAGTGGATAAGAGAGAGGGTTCTTTCCACACTAGGGACCTGGCTTGATTGCTGGAACTGGCTTTCCATTCTCTTGCCAAAGATAGCAGATGATTTTTAATGGCCACACCTATTTAGGATTGTTATTTTATGTCTCATCCAATAAAGGGTAGAATAAACGTTGTTCTGTTTCAGGAAAATACAACAGGCATGGTAAATGCTTCCAAAACTAACAATTTGTTAGAAAAATAACCGTGTTCTGGGGAGTAGCAGACTCGAACTCTTTATTAGTCTAATGCTTGCATAATGTGACTGTTACTAATTTCATTAATATTTATTGTGCCAACTAGTTATAAAATATATACCATCTTCTTCTGTTTGTTTTTTTTTTTTTTTTTAAATGTTTTTTCTATGGCCTTATATTCCATTAAAAATTCCATATTTCGGGAAGGTGACACTCAAGGGAGGTCCTGGTTAGCTGCTGAGAACAAAGCGTGCACCAGCCTTAACTCCCTTCGCCTGTGTGGCGGGACCACATGGTTATCTGGTCCGTAAGGGTGGTGTGTTACCACACTCAGCAGTGCCACCGTTCCTGGCTGGCTGCTCATAGTCTGCACCTAGTGCTGCCTCTGACTCGACCCACCGTCCCATCCTGCAAGCTTGTGTGGGCATGGTTTAGGCAAAGGCTATCCCTGTTCCTACCCTAGAAGATGCTTTGGAGGTCATGACATTCAGAGGGTGTCAGTACTCTTCCAGTATTCTCATAGTAGATCCAGAGCCAACGGACTTGATCTTACTAGGTGTTATTTTTTGATTGCTTTATTCATTCATGATGTATGTGCTGAAACACAACTTACAAGGAAATGCAAATAGTAGAATTGAAGTGGCTATTTTGCTTCCCCCAGGTCAGAAAGTTTCATTTTTGGACAATTGTAATAAAAGCCAAAGAAGCAAAGAACGCAAGACCTGAGAAAGGGTGGTTTGTGTGTTACTTCCACTTTACATCCAAGTAGATAATAGCTGGGCTGTTGCTTAGGAGCTTTTCTCTGCTTCTCATACTTTTTGGCCTTTTCTGTGTTTTATAAACTGCAGAACTAGCAAATAGGCTGTCTGAAGCACAAGTGTATTTTAAAAAAACCAAGACTCTTCAAAAAGCATCTGTTTGCTTAGGGACTTGGGTGATTTTTGCCTGAAGAACCCCTGCTAATCAATAAAATTATCAGATGTAAACAGCAAGTTTTATACAGCATTTCTGCAGTTTATATTGTTGCATAATTTAAAGTTTGGGGTTTAGATTTGTTGAATTTACAGTATTACTGTATAAACTTGCAACAGGGAGGCTTCTGGAGTGGTTTCCAGCATTTGCTATGGAATTGCACTAGCGTTTCTAGTCCTACAGAGAGCCTGAATTCAAAGTGGCATGCACAGGGTTAATGAAAGCATTCTTGAATTTTGACATTTTTTTTTTTGTGAAAGAGTTTCTGCTTTGCAATAGCCATCTTTATTTGCAAGGCATGCATGGTTAGAGGCTTCTCAGTGTCCTTGCAAGAGCAGCCCCAAAACCAGCCAACTCGCTGATTTAGAGCCTACGTTATTATTACTGTCCCCAGACTCCAGCCAGCATCATGAAACCACAAGAGTCAAACAAACAATAGGATTTGTTGGGTAAAAAAGATTTTTCCTAACCCTGAAAGATGTCATTTGTTGTACTTCAGAGATTAATGGGGAGGGAGGAGAATTCCACTGCTTTGAGTCCAGTCTCAAGGGAACATAAGAACGTTTGTCTTTTGTCCTCTGAAGCAGGATGACTGACTGTTTCGGATAAGGCAAACTCAGTTGCTTGGGACAGATTTACAGACTGGTAAATTCAAATCCCAAAAGTAGTTTTCACAAGTGCCTCAAAGTTGGTAGCCAAGACATTCCTGACTACCTGAGGATTGCTTTGTCCGTACAATTCATAAAATGAACTGTGAGACTAGCAGGGAGCCCCCATCTTAACAATGCCTGTAGGAACTTCGTCTTTAGCTAAAACCTAGTGGCACTGATTTGTGTTTATGAAGTTCAGTATGTAGGAAGTGTGGTGTGACTTCCTCTCTTCATCTTCTGAAATTAATTTTTGCTTGTCCTGTACTCGTCTCGCACACTGATTAAAAGCTAACATGTCTTTCCCAGTATTGTGTACATTTCATAGTCTACTGTAGACTATGTAACTCAGAATTGTTTGGAGGTTTCCAAAACAACTAGGATATCCTAGCAAAGTTTTGGGTTACATGGCATTATTTGAACATTTCGCAAGCATTTTTCTGAAAACTTAAATAGAAGTAAGCAGATACTTATTTTGTGTTAAATGGAAGAAAATAGTGTTCCCAGAAGCAAATGTAGTCTGAAAACTCCTGTCCCGTTAATTAAAGGCAAACATTATTAGGACAAAATCTAACCAGTGTCTTAATGAACCATAGTTTTAGTACAGTTCAAAAGAAGTATCATAAGTGATTCTCATTGCAACTGAACATCCAAGAAGAATTTCAGCAGCTGAAAGCAAGCTGAAAGTTTTAGTGTTTGGCTTCAGTTTTGTCTTTTTAAAACTTCTAATTGCTCCTTTCAGTTGTCTAAAATTCATGGAACATAAAGGAAATAGGTGACAACTAGCAATAACTTCAGTGAGATGATGCTTAAAAGAATCAACCTTACCAGAGCTTTTCCTATCTTAAAAATGTGGAATTGAAATTTTTAAAACATTTCTATTATATGTTAGGAACCAAGGGCTGCAGTTGATTTCCTTAGTATGGAGTGCAGATGAGTAATTATGAGACTGTCAGATAAATGTTTTTCATTTCTACCAGGGTGACTTTTCCCTTAATTAAGTTGTTAACAGTTTCACTGCTGCATCAGGCATTTAGTAGAATCTTGCAGCTGTTAAGTCATACAAATCTGAAGATCTTACAACCTAAAATACTTTAAAATAATGACAAAACATTGAAAACAAACCTTTCAGAGTTGTAGAGGGAAAGTCATTGGCAAGGTATGCTCTCTGTCTTATAAAAAACTTGAAAATTTAAAGGTACCAATAAAATCTTCAGAAAATAAAAAGAAAGAAAGAAAAGATTGGCATAGGGTTCTGGTGTGGAACCAGAATTTTTTGGCTGTGTACGAATTGTTTCAAAGCAACATTTGGAAAAGTCCTTTGCAGCATTTTTATTGTGTTTTTCTTCATCAGTTTCATTGCCAAAATAATTTAATGTGGGCTGAATACTTGCTCTCTCTTATTCTCTTTAAGTTTTTTGACTTGAGCATCTCATCTCAAAAAAGGGCAACTTTTATCTGTTAGACAATTCAGGCTCTTTTTTTGGAGCATAATGGCAGCAACTGTAACGTGCTGTAATCCAGACAGATTTCTGAAGGCTTCAGACCAAGGCTATACATCCTGTGGCTCAGGAATCTTTTTACTGCTTCACCATGGCAAACAGAGATGGCTATTCCCTACTTAGGCAGTGGTGATTAGTGATGGTGGCAGAAGAGAGCCTGACTTTGAGATATCCCAGGAGCTACAGACCATAGTAAACCCACTTAAATGTCAGTGGTTAAAGTGGTTAGTGATTCATATGGCACCAGACCCAGTTATAATTTGGAATTTCTGCTGAGAAATGTTATATTTTTTAGGAGTAGAAGGGTTGCATTAGTAGAACAGATAATTGTCCATCTGGCCTAGTATATATCAGTTCTGGATGCTTTAAAGAGAGGTGTTAATCTTCCTTTCCTCAATATACTACTGTTAATTATCTAACACTATAGCCATGGTGGGATTGGAGTAGAGAGGATTTCTTTCTGATCCCAGCTGGTGATCAGCTTATGCCTTGGTGATAAGGATTGATAGCCCCAATAATTCTTTATATAAGCTAACAGCAGTTGATATTTAATCCTTTTCATGATAGAACTTATATTTATGTTTTGCAGATATCAACCAGATGAGGTGGAATCATAAATATTCCAGCAGCTTTTTGAAATTTGCTAACTAGTTTGTCTCAGTAGTCTAATTCGCTCTTCTGCAAGTCCTGTAATTTTTCTTAAACCACAGCTGAACTGATCCTCTCGCACAATAGTGAGATCTGAATCTTTTCATCCATAATGAATAAAGTACTATTATGTCTAACAAGATTGACCCCAATCCTCCCACACGTGACATGCAGTGCTCCATCTGTACAAATTTCAGTAAGTAATATTCCTCTTCATTCTAAAAAGTCTCTAATTTTCTGAGTATACCCAGCTCTGAAGTTTTTGTGGATAATGTGAGCAGTCACCATGAGCACTTCCTTTATTTGCTGGCTCAATTCAAGAATGACATAGAAAAGTTGTGATGTCTCTTTGCTGGTCTGCAAAGACTCCAGGTTGGGATTTTTTTTTTTTCCACAGATGACTTCCATTGGTCTAGAAGAGTCATTGGTAGTTGGGATTAAATATTTTAGATTTCAAGGCTGGGATTTCTTTACAGAAGCAAGCTCTTGATCTCCCCTTCTAATTTAACTACTGCTCTCATTTTCTCCTGTTTTTTGGATTCCCTCCAGTCTAGTCTTAGCAGCAGCTGTGGCCAATGTTCATTAATCTCATTTTGTAAATCATTTGTGCTGTATCCCTTTTTGAATACTGAAATAACATTCTGATCACAGTTGTCTGTTCCAGATTAATAGGCAGTATGTCTGGATAGGGAGTTTTCTTGTGCTAGGATGTGAATGAACAAACAGAATTTGGTTCTGTCTTATTCATGCTTTCTTCCTCACAGTGCCTTTGGAAAGCCAAAGTTAATGCCTGCCTTATCTCTGAGGGAATGTAGAGTTGGACAAGGCCACATGTCATTGGAATCTAGCATTACCCTGACTATACAACAGAAAACTAAGATCAAAATGTTGTTTAGTAGCATTGGCAGCTCCCACTTCAATCTTGCCTTAGGTCTTTGAGATCAAAAGAACGAGCTGTCAGTGACAGCCATACCTGAAGTGTCATTACACTTCACAGGCATGCTTCCAGCTCTCTAAAGGAGATCAAAGATGCAAGAGAGAAACCTGGCTGTCCACATCTTGGAAACTCGACACAAGTGAGACAATGTGGTTGTAAAGTCTATGAGCCAGCCATGTGGCACTCCTGTGCCTGGCCTTACAAGTAAGTATTCAGTTTAACATAGCGAGGCTACAAAAATGCCTGGAAAGGAACTGTATAGTGTGGCACGTTTTACCATGACATTTATTTCCAAAGCAAGGTGTCTGACTGCAGGAGGCTCATGGGGAATACTCATGTTAAAACAGAGAAGAGGAATTGTTGAGAAGAATGAAATGCCAGAACTCACAGCATGCACCCTCCTAGCTCATGGTAACTACAAAGTAAAAGATATTTGCTTAAACCACACTCTGGGTAATGAAGAGACTGAAACAGAGAATGGGTTTTAGTTTGCTTTTAATTTTTTTTTTTAAGTTGATATTTGTAACAAAATGAGAATGTCTATATTGATGGTTATCATGTCTCACCTGCGGGCAATAGACTCTTAGGATGTCCTCATAAAGTTCCCTGTAAATATGCAGTAATCCCTCCAGACTTGTGTCTGTAAATCCTACATATCTGGTTCTGAACCAGGTGTTTATTTCTTGCTTGTAAATAGTTGGAGATGGACCTGATTTTAATTCCTATGAGTGTTGACAGACTCTTCTGACAGGCACTGGTCGGCTTTCTGATAGAAAAAAAAAACGGTTACCATTTCTTACACCTACTTACTGTTTTCTGTAGTTCACTTTCATATATTGCAAACTCAATCCCAGGAAGCCTGATCCAAACTGAAGCAGGATTTCCATCATGGCCCAAGTCCATATCGTGTTCTTTTCTTTCCATGCTTTTGGTGAAACCAGTGTTCAACAGAACCTGTAAAATCCATTGTGAATTTGTCCCATGGCTGCATGGAGATGCCTCTGATACTGCATGCAGCCACCCAGATGGGAAGTGATGAACACTTTTCCCTTGAGTCTTTCATCTGCTCTGCTACACACCGGTAACAAACTGCATGGCTGCTTCAGTCGTTGCCAGTCTGATGCCAGTGAAATAACATCAACCTAAACATTAGGTAACCTAGTGGTATGCTTTTCATCTCTGCAAAATACTCAATTTCTAAATCCATTAAACTCATAATGGGGCCTGATATTGTTTGTACCTAGTTTTTTCAGTCCTTTGCCTTCCCTTCTGTCTTCAAATAAGAACAACATGGGAGGCCTTTAATTTTCTGCATCAGAACTAGAGATGGGATAAAATGTAAACTTGTTTGTCTTTTTCCAGCATGTGTTGCATTCACAGACTATGAAGAATCTGTGTTCTACCAGGGCCATGGTAACCATTGCCAGATTTTGACTTGATGGACCAATTTTCGTTTTCACTGCTATTATCAGACTGAAAAACAATCCTTTTATATGCCAAACCTGGCCCTCACTCCGATTGCTACTAGGATTGGCAAACATTCCAGGAATCTCATGTTCTGACTTAATTCCAGCATTCCCCAGTGATTCAGTTATTTCTTAGAAAAATATGTTCCATTTGAAATTAAGCACTGGCCATGGTAGTGTGCATTTCTGTAGCAACTTTCACCCTGAAAGATTCCAGCTTACGTTCCGAACTATATATACTGGATCACATCCTCCTTGGCCCAGACATTTTGATGTGGCCAGTGGTGTTTCCACCAGGGCGGCCACTTCTTCAACACGCTTATTAGGGCTGGGACACAGTGGGAAAGTGAGACTACACAGCGCTTTGGGAGAGGGAGTAGAAATCTTCTGAAAACGAAGATGGGGCAATATGAGGCTGACCTCTCCCTCCCCTCTCTGTTTGATAAGTGCAAGATGTTCCTCGGCAATTAAACATGATGAAAACTGCTGGTTTATCTCACCCTAGGTCAGCAATCTCCCACTCTGTTTTAATGGGATGTATGGCTGTTTTAAGCACTGTTTAAAATAAAAACCTAAGCTTCCCGAACTTAGCATCCTCCAAAAAGTCAAGTCATCCGAAAGTTGGAGGTTTGTTGGGAATGTGACCTTTAGAGAGTAGAATCAGCTGTAAAGGAATAAGTCATTCTCCTTTCAGAGTGAGCAGGGCCATGCTTTTCAGGGTGCCACCTTCAAACTTCAGGTGCTTGTTATCCCACCTGATGGGCTTGGAGGGTCAGTGCCTGAACTTAATATTCAGAGAATGTTTCTCTTGTTTACAAAACCAAGTTATGCTGCCTCTGAATAGCAGCATTTGGCAAGGTCACTGTTTAGTGAATATCAGATCAAATGACTTTGGGTTTGTTATTTAATGTTATTTGCATGATTGGAAGTTTGCCCTCATGAAAACTTGAGACAACCTTTTTGGACTGTGTAATGCTTTGTGAAATTTTTACAGATATAGCCAGGGTAGGAGATAGGGAAATTGTTTGGGGTTTGCTTGTTTGTTTGTTTGTCATAAGAAAAGATTAAATTTTCATATATGGGTCTGATAGGAAGCTTTGTTCCCTTTTTTTCTTTGAGGCCATATTTCCATTCTTTTTGCTGGTGTTTTTCAGCATATTCACTTGACTTGCACACATGGAGTAAGGTCTGAAAGGCAGCTAAAGAGACAAACTGACAAAAGTTATGCATATGTATCTTATTTTTGGTCTGTGCTCATATAGGATAGGAACATACTAATAGTAAGTAGGTACTGAGGGGCTGGTCTTTATTTCTTCCTGATTTCTCTCAGGTATACAGGAAAAATGCCTCTTGTCGTTTTATAAATAGTAATTTCCTTGACAGGCTTCAGCTATAAAAAAAGCTTCTTTCGTGCAAACTACTTGTATATTTAGGCAGATTGATGCATCTATTTATCCTGAGACTGACGCGAACATGAGGTAAAACATTAAAAGGTTTACAGCAAATTATGCCTTTCTTCTCTGATTTAGGTGAATGACTCTCTATCAGTTAAACACTTATGCTTTCAGTTGTACGATTTGCAAGGACTGGCAGTATACAAAAGAAAAGTAACATTTGTTTTATGTGGAAACTTAGCTGCTCTTAGAATCAGCTCTATTAAAGCTGGAAAAAATGATAATGATATTTTCATAACACAGTTAAAACTGGGCCAGCCCAGGTGGCACCATGCTTTCACGCACAGTGCCCAGAAGCACACACTACCAAATCATATGGAGTCTGATTGCACTGCTGGAAATGGGAGGAAAATCAGGGCAGAGCTGATTCCAGCTCTGTTGATAGGTCTATAGTCTATCCACACACACTTGCACTGAGTCAAAGAGTGCCTTTTATTTGTGATCAGTGATGAAGCTAGAACAGATCTGTGAACTGGTGAGGATCTTCAAAAATATTTCAAGACCGAAGGGTTGCTTTTTAACAATCACACTCACATTATATCCTTAAGGGGATAATGGAGTTTATTCACAAGTCGATACAAATATTTTGTTTCTCTGATACTTTAGAAATTCAGCGTCCTTATTCACAATGTGAATTAATAAATTCCCATAAAGCTAGAGAGTAACATTTGAAGACTTTGCATATTCATGTTCCTTATGCGGAGCAGAGTCCCAGCCAAGGTGGTGGGAGTTTTGTTGGAGAACTACAGAAGCAAATCTCTGTGCAGCCAACTCGAAAGCAGCCAACCCATGGATACTGCTGGACAAAGTTGCACAGCACTCAGCGTAGCAAACTACACAAGCAGGAAGCTTTGACCCATAATGTTGTTATTACTGTCTTTGCTGGAGTATGAAGCACATGCTTAGTATAGTCTTCATCTCGTCTCCCTATAACCAAAGTCTTTGGGGTTTTTGCTACGCTTGGGAGAGATTTCTACACAGCAGTCTCTGTATTTTATTTGGAGTGGTTAACCGGAAAGAGTCTTGCTTCTGAGTACAGAGAACCATGTTACAGAGAGACATGTTAGCTTCCAGCATCTACAAACATGTTGCTTGTCTTTGCTAAAACCACATCCCCAGCTACTCACTAAAAGGCCCTTTTCAGTAAAAGTATTGCAAACATGTGAGCTATCAGCAATCCTGCTTTTCTCTAACATTATTCCTATTGGTCCAGGAGAAACAGGAGTTTGAATGGCAGATCAAATATGGATTAAAGTGTTGCCAACCCCTCTCTTGTGTGTGCTGCTATTGTTCTCAGACCCAATGCCTCCTCGTAGCTTGAGAATATTTTACGATGGTGCTCTCTGAAACACAGCCATCATGTGTCCTATATGGTGAACTGTATAGTGTTGAATAAACTGAGGCATGGCTAAAAGACTTTCAAAATTCTACAGGGCTGGAGATTTTGATATTCATTTCTGGTTTGTTGAGATTCCCATTTTTGGTGAGCTGTGCTGCAGATTGTAACCATCTTTAAAGCTTTCTTCTCTGGAACATTGTAGTTACAGCTTTTGGTCTTTTTCTGTTTGTCTTTTGTGGGATGCTGAAAAGCATTTTCTGGTGCTTGTAGTAGACTAGATGCCCTTTGAGCTGCCTTTGGAGGTTTATCCTTGTTGCACAAATTCATCAAATTAGACATTACTTGTTCATAAAACATGATAGTGAAGAACTAATCCCAGAGAGGGGTTTGAGCCTTTCAGTGTACTCACGCCAGAGGTCAGGGCAGGTGGTATAGTTGTAGATGAGTGTGTAGGGTAGGTAGGCTAACCTTGTTACTTTTTCCTGTCTCATTAAAACTGTTGAGTTTTCATCACATAAGCCTTGTGGTTGAATTTAAATTGACCAGAGCCCTCTGTGAAGAGAGTAGCGTTTGAAGCAGAGCAGGGGAAAGAAGCTCCTACTAGTGGGATGCTGACAGTACAGTATCCAGGCAGGATGGAAACTGCAGACTTCTTGCATCCTGTTCTTTGAAGGCAGCACATAGTTAAGACCCAGCTGCCACTGTCTAATGGCCTGCTGGGATGAAGGTAAAGGGTCTGAAGGTTATGTGACTTGTATCGATAGCTGCTGCAGCAGGGTACAGCATCCCTGCACACAAGAAAATGACCTCATTTATCTCACTGAAACCATTGCAACTTCCACTGTCTGTAAGACAGGCTAATGGGAGTGCCTTGCCAAAAGCAGTTACTGAAAGGAAAGTAATAGTGATGAGAGAATAGGGAAGAAGTTCTCAGAGCCATTGGCTCAGGTATGAAATGACAACTGTTCGTGGATGCTCTTGCTCCTGGAACTGCCTGTAAAGCTACCTTGATAGCCATATTGTTTTCTTTGTTCCTCAATAAAGGAGTCTGTAAAGTAAGTTTAAAATATCATCCTCCCTAAAAAATGGCATTACTTCAGTTTATAGCACATTTCCTTATGGATTCTCATTTGAGAAGGTTTTTAGCATTCAGAGAAATTGATAACCTTTCCTGCATATGGTCATCACTGGAGCAAATTTAGCAGGAAATTAGATCCTTAGGGATAAGGTTTTGCAGAATGGTATTCAAACCTTCATTATTTGATTTGTCAAGGTTTATAATTTCTACAGAGCTTTATTAAATCTCATCAACCACATCTTGGTTTTATTCCTCTTAGACTACATATGTCTCTTGAAAAGGTCCTATTATGCATTTCTAATAATGATAAAATGAACTAATCTGTTACAACTGCTATACTTTACAATTTACACTGATGTTGGCATTTAAAGGCAACAGAATATGACAAAAACAGAATGCAACAAAAATCCTGATATTTCACAGTTTAAGCAACACATTTTCAGATTTTTAGCTTGATTTTTTTCATATTTTATTCAGATCATCTACATTTTACTATAAATGAGAAGCACGTTTCAAGAAAAAATATTTAAGAATAATTGTGAGAAACAGGTGGAGCAACTTTGATAACCAGCTGTAAGCATATTTCTGGGAAGTTGTAAAACACAAACTCAAGATTGTTCCATGCTTCCTTATTAGAAAAAGAAAGACCAATTCTAATGATTCTCTAAGTCACAGTGAACTCCATATCAAAAGGGTTATCTTTACTTCATGAGCTCCTGATTGCAGCCACCTCTGAAGTGGATCTCATGGAGCACAGTCACCAAGTTCAGCCACAATACTGCAACACATGAGTGAAAACCAGGGCTTTGGTTTGCGGCTTGTGGGCAGTGTACTGCCTGTGAACTTTCCGCTACCAGAGAAAATTAAAAAGTCTTAAAGTGAGCCTGGCAGAGCAAACAAGGACCAGCTTTAGACTTCCGAAACCAAACGTGGCCCATTGAGAAATTCTTGCTCATCATTGTTGCATCCTCTGTCAAAATGTATAGCAGCTTCAGGAGCACTGTGCATGCTTAGTTGCTGATTCAGCTCTGCCTTGGAGGAAAAAGCTATTTCTTTCATTTTTCTGTCCTATTTGCATGCATGTTTTCTTAGGATTTACTCGTTGGCTGTACTAGATAGACCAGAAATATCTAATGTCAGATGAGTGAAGGCAGAGTTTCTATCCCATTATGTTTACATGTTTTGGTGATGGGAAAACTTAAAAACCTAGGGGTTGAGTTTGGCTTTGGACTCAGTTCCCTGCAGTTTGGCTGCGTGAGCAGTACGGCATGAATTGCAATACCTTCCGTGCATTTGTGACAAGTTACTCTGCTGAGTTGTTTACGCAGTGCTGTGAATATTCATGTTGTGTTCAGGAAGACTTTTAGCCTGCTATTCTATGTTGCTGACCAAGGAACGGCTCAGGAAAATGAGAAGCTGAGTTCTTAACAAGGGGAATTTTAACGAGTTTATAATGGTTCATGTTAATTTATCCAGTATTTGGTCTCTCTTGCTGCTGCAGAGATTTTGCTATAAGTAGTTTAAGTAGAACTGGAGATTAAAACATACCCAGAACACATGAGGTTTTTAGGTGACTTAATGAAAAACCATACAGAGCTAGGTTTTTCAGGTTGTTTTTTAAATGCATTACAGCCATCTGCATCCTCCCCAGCAACGACAGTGGAACATTCCATTAGCTATTACATGAGGCAGATTCTCCTTTCAAAAGTGTTAGAATGTGCAGTTGGTCCGGACATCTGAACTGCTGTGAAAAAAAGCAGGGGCATTGTGCAGTTTTTATTTTAAATTAAAATGCTCTGGATTTGTGGGGTCAAAAACATTTGGACACCCTGCAATGAGCAGATAATTTGCAATTAATGAAAAATATTCATGCAGACAGCAATAGAATGAAAACACCAACCTAAATGTTTTGATGTAGATGGCGAGAACACTTTACAGCCCATATGAAACTCTTGTGAAATATTGCAGTAAAAATCCTTTCTGTTGTGCTCTTGGAATGTGTCAGCAATCAGTGGGTTGATACAATATAATATGTTAACACAGTGAAATCCAGTTATTAAAACAGGATTACAGATACTCTGGCTTGAAGACTGAAGCATTGTGCTTCAGTTTTTTGATCATTGGACAGATCCAGAATTTCAGGGTTAATTCTAAATGTCCTATTTTGCCACTATTCATTGACGGTTGTAAATAGCTACATTTAAAAAAAAAAAAAAAAAGGAACAAAAGAAGTTTCAGATATCACAGTCTGTTCCAAGAAAGCTTGCCAAGTCTCCAGAAAACTGAACTTAGTAACTGAAACTATTAAAAACTGAAACTATTAAAATCATAAAGTTTTATAGAATTTTCATTTTATTATGCTTTCTTCCTAAAGTATTTAATAGAAGACATTACACGTAGGATGTCATACACTTTTCAGGCTTTATCTGCAAGGTCGCTGTTTGTACGACTAACAGCAATTTTTACAGCATGTTCCACTATCAAGGTACACTGCTCTGAACAGTTCACTGTGTGACTCAGGAATCTGTGATATGCACTAGGTCTATGCAACCATGCATCTTCACTCTCCCTACATCAGGAAAATACCGTGCTCTCACGGTGATGTTCATTGTACAAAAGTTGGGGGAGGGTAGTAAATAAAAGAGCTTCTTGTGGGACTGCAGATGGAGTGTGCCACACATTTTTTTAATAGTAGTTAAACAAAAGGAATGAAATAATTTTCCAAAACATTACTCTTGGTCTGACTGCTAGGGCTTCAATTATTGCTTTCCTTTTGTGGAAGGAGAGTGTGGGACAAGAAAGGAAACAGTCTCCTCAAGTAGGGTAAATTTTTGCCTATTAGCAGTTATCTCTGAAAGTTAAGGGTAAAGGAGTGGGCATTATTTCATAACAAATCCAAAAGCAGTAGTGTAATAAAAAGATAGATAATAAAATTGTAACCAAGAGGGAGAGGGTGGGTGATCAGAGCATTAGACAGAGACTCCATATTGGATTCTCCTCTCTCGGTAGGTCAGTTAGACCAAATCCTTTCCTTTCTGTGTATCCATGTGCAAGGAGCTGGGAGGATGCTAAGCTGTATTGAAGCAAAAGCTCTCCCAAGGCTTCGTTTCTTCAATACATCTTTCCGTCCTACTCAACTGGTTGTGAGAAGTTGGCTGTTGCTTGCTTCCAGTGCAGCAGCGGTTGTTTCTGTGACAAACTGTCATAAAAGCAGAAAGGAGGGAAACTGCTAGTGGACATCTAGATCCCTGCAGCACCATGCTGATACAGCTTGCATACCTCCAGAGCCAAAAATGGCATGGGCCTGTTTGTTCTGGACAAGCCTTGGTACCACAATGGCCATGTCAATATTTGGGAGCATTGCTTGTAAGCAGGTGTTGGCATCATCGTGTCTCCTTGTTTCCATCCCTTCACTCTCCACATATCTCCTCACAGAAATTCATGGAAGATATTTCAGCCAGATCAACTCCTTGATGAGGTGTGGTTGTCCAGTAGCTGGATTGATGCTGTGAACATGGTGCAAAAAGAGAGGATCTGAGCAATAGTAATGGGGGTTGCTTAATCTGGTGCTTCTGGAAATCTGAAAGCAGAGCCACACATTATGCCATGCTATGCAATGCTGTATCCAGCTTCTGCACAAGCGCTTTGAAAGAGATGTTCTTCATTAGCCCTAGGATTGTGGCATGGTATGACTTTTTTCCTGCTTCCTGAGTGCCACTGTCTAAACAGTCTGGTAGACTCTGCAGCTGTGGCACACTGTAGCTTTTCCTTGCAGAGATGAGTGCCTCAAGCAAGGGGGACTTGCTTACGACTCTGGGCAATCCTGAAAACATGGAACTCGTTCCCTCTGGAGTTATGAAATGTGGACGGACTCCTCTCTCTTTTACAGTGGAAAAGCATGAAATCATAGCCATATTGGCTAGAGTTATTATTCATTTAACAGTTAAACTTCCATTATGTTTTACTGTTTGCTACATGCCATTTTTATGTGCTTCAGTTTTATGTATTTTGCAGTTAACTGTTTGAAAGGAGAAAGAAGTGATTTACCAGGACTGTGCCTTTCTCCTCACTTTCTGCTTTTCTTGTTGCTAGGATGATATTTGCTTCATATTGCATGTGGACATATTGGAAAATGTAAATCTATAAAGTTTTACTGTCTCATTGTTCATAAGAGACCCCTAGAAAAAAATGACTACATATGTTGTGATAAATCATCTGTATCTGTGGGTATAACCACAGCTATAAGTACTGTTACTTGTTGGTTTGGAGGACCGATTACTGATGTTGTGTCTCACTCTTACTGTTCAAAAATGCTCAAGGCATTGTGTTTGCTTTTTAAAGTAGTAACTTTTATGTGTTAGTTTGAAAAACTGAAAAATAAAAAGCTGATACTTGTCATTCTTTGCAGCCTTTCTGTTAACTTAATTAACCTTGGCCTATGCCCATTATCTTCTACTTATTCATCAGAAAAAGCTTCCTTAATCATGTTTGTTCTGACTTAACTGGAAAATTTGTTCTTTTTTTGCAGTGATTCTGTGCTGCATGGTGAAGTTCTTCTCTGAGAAACCCCTTTTCTGAAAGGAGCGCTGTAAAAGCAGGTGGGTGTGACACCATTGCTTTTAACATTAGCTTGAGTCTGCCGTTTGAGGCAGTTGAACATCAGCTCGCACTAAACTATGTGGATTCTCTTTACAGGAACCACTGGCCCCTCGTTTGAAATTCATACCAGAAGCCTTGGTAGCAGTAGATTTTTTAGTTAGGTAAATTAAGACTGCCTGAGGGACAGTGCCAAGTAGGGGAGTGGGGGGAAAGTCATGGGGCTTTTCTTCCTTAGCCCATCCATGCAGATGGCAAGTGCGGTGTGGGTGGCTTTGTTCCCAGAACCCCCCAACACCTGGAAGAGGAGACTGGTTTATGCAAGTAACAGAGGGAAAATGTTTGGGTGGTGAGTTGTATGTGGCTACAGACCCATTCCCCCTTCCCTTCTTGAGCACAAATGTGAAGCTGTAAGCAGAAGGATATAGAAGTCTGTGTGAGGTGTGGGTGAAATAACTGCCTCAGTATGCCTCCACAGGGACTGGATATGTACCTAAGGATAGGTTATTAGAGATACTTAAGACAGCTTTCACTGGAGTAACACAATTGTAGCAAACCAAAAATTTGGACTATATGCACACTACCATAATACATTCACAACTGATCGAATCCAGTGTATTGATCTAGTTTCTATGCAGTTACAACACTTTAATAAGATACTTGCAACAGGCACCTAAAGCCACAAGCTACAGAAGTTGCAGTTAATTCCAGAGTACTAGAATTAGAATCATAGAATGTTTTGGGTTGGAAGGGACCTTTAAAGATTGTCTAGTCCAACCCCCCTGCCACAGGCAGGGACACCTTCCACTAGATCAGGTTGCTCAAAGTCCCGTCCAACCTGGCCTTGACTGTTTACAAAGATGGGGCATCTACCACCTCTCTGGGCAACCTGTTCCAGTGCTTCAGCAACCTTATTGGAAAAAATTTCTTCCTTGTATCTAATCTAAATCTACCCTCTTTTAGTTTAAAACCATTACCCCTTGTCGTATCCCTAGAGGCCCTGCTGAAAAGTCTGTCCCCATCTTTCTTAGAAGCCCCCTTTAAGTATTGAAAGGCTGCAATAATGTCACCCTGGAGCCTTGTCTTGTGCAGTTTTTATCTGGTGAAAATGTAACCAGGTTGACCTCTTCTTACTTAACATATACTCCATGGTTATTATTTTATGTATCTAAAATGATTTTGAGAAAGATGATGTGGGAAACACATGCGGGACAATCAGATGATCAGGCCCAGTCAGCATGGGTTTATGAAAGGCAGGTCCTGCTTGACAAACCTGATCTCCTTCTATGACAGGGTGACCCGCTTATTGGATGAGGGAGAGGCTGTGGATGTTGTCTACCTTGACTTTAGTAAGGCCTTTGACACTGTTTCCTACATCATTCTCCTGGCGAAACTGGCTGCTTGTGGCTTGGATGGGCACACGCTTTGCTGGGTAAAAAACTGGCTGGATGGCCGGGCCCAAAGAGTTGTGGTGAATGGAGTTAAATCCAGTTGGTGGCCGGTCATGAGTGGTGTCCTCCAGGGCTCGGTTTTGGGGCCTCTCCTGTTTAACATCTTTATTGATGATCTAGACGAGGGGATCGAGTGCACCCTCAGTAAGTTTGCAGATGACACCAAGTTGGGTGGGAGTGTTGATCTGCTCGAGGGTAGGGAGGCTCTGCAGAGAGACCTGGACAGGCTGGAGCGATGGGCTAAGGCCAACTGTAGGAGTTTCAATAAGGCCAAATGCCGGGTGCTGCAATTCGGCCACAACAACCCCCAGCAGCGCTACAGGCTTGGGGAGGAGTGGCTGGAGAGCTGCCAGTCAGAGAGGGACCTGGGGATGTTGATTGACAGCTGGCTGAACATGAGCCAGCAGTGTGCCCAGGTGGCCAAGAAGGCCAATGGCATCCTGGCTTGCATCAGAAATAGCGTGGCCAGCTATTCCCTATCACAGGGAAGTGATCTTACCCCTGTACTCGGCACTGGTGAGGCCGCACCTCGATTCCTGTGTTCAGTTTTGGGCCCCTCACTACAAAAAGGACATTGAATTACTCGAGCGTGTCCAAAGAAGGGCAACGAAGCTGGTGCAGGGTCTGGAGCACATGTCGTACGAGGAGCGGCTGAGGGAACTGGGGTTGATGAGTCTGGAGAAGAGGAGACTGAGGGGAGACCTCATTGCCCTCTACAGCTACCTGAAAGGAGGTTGGAGAGAGCTGGGGATGAGTCTCTTTAACGAAGTAACAAGTGATAGGACAAGAGGGAATGGCCTCAAGTTGCGTCAGGGAAGGTTTAGACTGGATATTAGGAAGCATTTCTTTACAGAACGGGTTGTCAGGCCTTGGAATGGGCTGCCCAGGGAGGTGGTGGCGTCCCCATCCCTGGAGGTGTTTAAGAGTCGGGTTGACATAGCGCTGAGGGATATGGTGTAGTTGAGAACGGTCAGTGTTATGTTAGTGGTTGGACTAGATGATCTTCAAGGTCTTTTCCAACCTAGATGATTCTGTGATTCTATAATGGAAACTCTTCTTGGCTTGCTGTCTTGCTTCTTCTCTGTGACTCTTGTTTTGCTCTTGTGATGGGTCTGCCTGCTGGGCTATTACAATGAAATCATACTGTAATCACAGTTTTTTAGGACCAGCAACTTATTTTTAGATCTTTATTTTTGAGATTCTAGTTTGGGAGTTACCCTGAAGGTTTGGGGCTTTTCATAGCATTTTCTCAGTTGAAATAGGGACATGGTGCCCCTAAAAATTGGACGAATTCAAATTCACACTGATAAATTACATGAGAAAAAAAAACAGAAGTCATTTTATTAGAGCCTGCTTCTTAACTTTCATTGCTCTCCATGACAATTGGCAATATGGATGTCCTGGAGAACAAGGAGCTTAATGTGATCCAGCAATGCATGCTCCCAGCAAAGAAGGACCAGCAGTATCCTGGGCTGTATTAGGAGAAGCATCACCAGCAGGTTGAGGGAGGTGGTCCTTCCCATTTATTTGGCCCTCGTGAGATACACCTAGGTATTGTTTCCTGTCCTGGGCTCTCCAGTGCAAGAGGGACATGGACATACTGGGAAGAGTCCAATGGACTGGAGCATATGTTGTATGAGGAGAGATTGAGAGAGCCGAGACTATTCAGCATGGAGAAGAGAAGGCTCAGAAGGATCCTACCATTGTATAATACCATCAGGTATTTATATACACTTAGTAGTGGTGACCAGAGACAGGACTAAGGGCAATAGGCACAACTTGAAATACAGGAAGTTATGTTTAAATGTAAGAAAAAAATATATTGCGAGAGTGGTTGAACACTCTCACAGCAGGTTGCTTAAAGGGGTTGTGGAGTGTCCATTGTCAGAGATAATTCAAAACCTGACTGGACACGGTCCTGAGCAACATGCTCTAGCTGACCCTGCTTTGAGCAGAGGGGTTGGAGTGGATCATCTCCACCGCTCCCTTCTAACCCCAGTGATTCTGTGATTCTGTTTGTCAGGATCTGGCCTGGGCAGTGCTACGCTCATCTGATATTAATGCAGATTTTGTGGTTTATTTTTTTAGCTGTTCATCAAAGAATTTTGCTTAATGAATGTTTCGTAAAGTACAGTATGCATTGCAATACTAGTGTAGTGTTTTTTGGTGTTACATAAATTTTCATTTGTGTCTGTATCTTTTTTTTTTTTTTGTGTTTGGTTGCTTTGGGGTATTTATTTTTACATCAGTGTCCCTAACATAAGTTAAATTGAAATTAGTAGGAACTGGGCTTTCAAAAAATGTGTGACACAACTTACAAGGCCTGTCTTGGAATTAACTGTCTTTTAGTAACAAGTGTATTTTGTAAATGATTTGGGGATTTCTCTGAAAAGAAAAACAGCGATGGCAGAATGTTTTTTGGTTTTTGGTTGTTTGGGGTTTTTTTGCTTTAAATGGGTAGCAGACTGATCCTGCTTGCCCAGAAGTCAAAAAAGTATTTGGGGCTCCAACAGTACTTTCTTGTGAAACACCTGAAAGTCTCAATAGCTTTTGAATGTATAGTGAATGCAACATTTGGCTAAAAGGTAATGAAGAACCCAGACAATAAACAGTGTGTCTGGGCTTAAGTCTTCCAAATATGCAAGGGTTCCAGTTATGGCCATCTCTGCTGTGAAGGAGCATTTCAAGAATGTTGGGGTTTATCAGGGTTGGTTTCATAGATGATGCATAGCTCAAATTTCAGCTCTGCATTGGTAAAGCGTCATCCTGGGCCCTGTCAGGACTCAATGTTTCATCTGCTAACATGATCTCATCGCTGTAGTAATGCTGCTGGAATAGAGGTGCAAGAGACGTTTCTGGAGCTGAGTGGGTCTGCAGGACCCTCTCACCTGTTGCTTCTGCAGAGGGCAAGGACCAAGCCTGCTAGAAGAAAGGAGCAGAGTTTGCAGTGCCAGCTTCCCTGAAAGCAGCACCATGTGCTGCGGAGCAGCGGCAGCAGCCATGGTTGCTACAAGGAGCTTACATGCTGGTTGGAAATAGAGTGCTTCACCAAAAGGTTTAGGTGATGACGGTGTAGCTCAGTCCAGCTCATCGTTTTTTGCTGACCTGGGCCATGCCCAGAGGAGCAGCAGAGTGTACCGCTTGTGCAGCAGCAGCAACACCGTCTGCAGTGGGGTATCTCCAGAGTTGCAGAGGTGGCTCATAAGTGCCCAGCTGTCAGTGATGGTCACTGGGGTTTAGTTGCTTCATTTTCCATGAGCTGTTTGGAAAATCACAGTCTGAGAAGTCTGATTCTGAATTCTAAAATGACAGCGCATACTATAACTGCATTATTTGAAAATATTCCCTGTCAAGAAAAAAAGCATTGCCCACCACCTTGCCTGTACTCTTTCAGACGCAGTTGATGTGTAACTGAAACTCCACGCTGGATGATAGCTACAGTCTCCAGTTCAGGACAATCCTAAATCATGGTGAAAAAAAATCCAGAGGAGACTACGAGTGTCCTGGAGCACTGCTAAGTAACGTTATTCTAAGAGCAACCGGTCAATTGGTCGTTCATGCACTGGGAATGAAGGGAGGGAGCGGGAAGTTGGGCACTTTTGATTTAAATGTCAGATTGTTTTGAAACATAGTCAGTGCAGTATGTAGGTCAGTGCTAAAGGGATAGACTGTATCTGTGAAGGTGCTGAGAATGATTAATTTCCCTGGACAGAATTCTAGGGGTTTTTTTTAATGTGTGCTCAAGTAAAGCTGCACATTCTCATTCATGATGGGCTCAGGTTTCGGACTGTCTGCCCAAAGGGGAAATTTATCCTGGCATCTGCTGAAAGGGGAACTCTTGTGGATTGGCAGCAGTTTGTGCATTAAGAAAAATTAAATTTTTTTGCTGCATTTAGGGTACCTTTTCAAGGATGGTTTATTTACATTTCCTTCTGTGTTCTCTAACCATTTGCATCAGCGAGAGTTGATACTTGTGTGCTTTCTAGCAGCTGCCAGGCACCACGTAAGATGTGTATTAATCTTCTTTCACTGCCATGAGCCAGCAATACCTGTATTCCTGTGGAAAATTGCACCTATAACGCTAGCTGAGTGCTTGTTTCTCTGTGGACAGACTGGCTAACTGGTCGGTCTAAAAGGCCCTGTTGCTTAACAGAGACCTTTTTTTGCTTGTCAGACAAATTTATGCTGGTGATTTTGTTACTTAGAGCTGTGCAGTCATGTGGGAGTGAAGACCTCCTCTTGTGAGTTGAGAAGCTTGGAAGTCAGATCTTCTCTGAAGCACAAGGGATGGATCATGTAAAATCTCTGTAGTGGTCCTGAGCAGAGAAAAGCTGTGTAGATGTGTCAAGCCTTTAAGAGTTTTTTCAGTCATTATCTCTTTATATGAGGCCTAGCCTAGCTAGTCTCTATAGCCAAACAATAGATGCTAATGGTATAGTATTATTTTAAACACAATAAAATCCAGCCTAATGGAATATTTAGCAAAGACTTAACAAAATTCAGGCTTTGAGCAACCTGGTCTAGTGGAAGGTGTCCCTGCTCATGGCAGAGGGGTTGGAACTAAATGATCTTTAAGGTCCCTTCCCCCACAATCTATTCTATGATTCTATGCAAATCTCACTAACAGTCCTTTATATGAGCATGAACTTTGTTTCCCTTCTCCCCTTTGATCCCAAGCAGTCTGAACTTTTGTCAGGGCCTTGCAGTCTCAAACAAAACATTTCAAACTTAGCTGATACGAAGTTTTAAGTGATAGTAGAACAAAGTCTGGAAAAATTTTGACATTCTAAATTATTAACTTTAAATAGTAATTTATTACTTTTTGCTACTTTGGTGCTCACATATGCAGGAATAGATTCTTAAAACACATTCTGAAATTGTTACACAGTTCATCTTCTCATGATTTACAGATTAATAGTGGTCCTCAAATTGTAACAAAGGAACATGTCTTGAGGGCCTGGGTTTTTACTGTGATTGCCAAGATGCCTGAAAACAAGGCCTGTATTAGCTCCTATTCATTGTTTCCTATATTGTCAAATATGCAGAATCCCTGATAGATGAGAAGCAGGTGGAGGGATTATGCACAGAGAAGACACTGGATGTATTCTATGCAGTATGCTGCAAAGATTGTTTAAAGATGGCTTTGCTCAATAATTGTCAGCTATATTTTCTAGTACAATTTGCCAGGTTCTTCTGAACACTTCTCCTGGTACATGCATGCATAACTTGTATGTGCTATGTGTCTTCAAAGAGTACAACTTCATAGTTTAAAAGAAGGCTTGCAAAAGGTGCTATTTACTGAGTAAAATGTATTTTCCTGGAATCCTGATGGACTGATTTACTGCTTCTGCAGTTTTTTCTGGAAGATGCCACATTGTGGAATTGTGCCTTCTGGGTCAGAGATGAAAGGACCTGGCCAGTAATTCTGTGGAACTGAAACAGTTTTTTCTGGAGGCACACTAAAATTTTAGCTGTTGTGTTGAAATGGACTATTTTGCCTTATCAGTAAAGACTACCAATTCATATTTTTGCACCAAAGAGAATAGTTGGATTTTTTGGTACAGAACATTTTTGGTTCCTGCTGGATTTTTGAGAAGTCTGACTCAAAAAATACTCTATTTTCATTTTGACCTTTTTTTCATGAATCATGGAAAAAAAACATGGTCTGGGATTCTGTTTGTGTACAAGTGTCCACTAAAGAGCTTGGCTGTATATGTTTGTCCAAAATTTGTTCATGGGCTAGTCAAAAGGGACAAATCATTCAGTGTATGAGACTGGCCACATGGTTGCTTTTGGACAGCTGTCACCTTCTAAAATCAGCCAACACGGAATTACCAGGGGAAAGTGTGTTCAGAAATGTGCAAGAGTTTAAAATTCTCTTATTTATATTTTATACACTGAAATGTATGCATTTTTAAAAACCTCCCACTTTCCCATGGATGTTTCAATGTTTTCAATTCCAGCAAGTCAAATATTTTCTTAGAGGGGAAGAGTACGAACAATATTGCTCAGATAGTAAGTGTCTTTTATTACTACTCATTAGGAATAAACTGGCATACACATTAGGCATAAACATGGGCTAAACTGCCTCTTTGAGTTGTGGATAGGTAAGACAGTTCTGGTGCTAGCAATGCTCTATTTGACCATTAAAAAAATCTTCTATGTCTGTTGGTTTGTCCACTGAGTTAATTTTGCAGTTCAAAAAGCAAGGCCAATTTTTTCTGAGTTTCTCTTCTCTTTTTAAGCTTTTTTGTGGACATCTTTTTCACTGACACGGTTTTGCTGAGGCAAGAGCTGCTATTTTTAGTAATTGTCTTTACCTAGTTTTGCATATAAGGAGTGTATAATTAAGAATAATAGATGGTTATAATCCTTCCTCTAGAATTCAGCTAGTTAAAAGTATTTCTTGGTAAATAATCTAATATTCCTTTGTCCTTGCTGTCTTAAAGTATTATGAAAAGAAAAAAAGGGAAACCAGAATCAAATTATAGATTAAAAATCCTAGGAGTCCACCCATGTATTCATATTACTTAACCAGATCTTCGCTTTCACAGACTTAGCACTGTGATGCTGAGACTGTGGTGTCTCTCAGAAGCCTGTGCTTTATGTTTGGGAAATACTAGGTTTTTCTCTGGATGTGCTTTTTTAAATCCCAGCCCTTTTCAAAGCCTTGGCAACCTTCTGGTAGCTCAACTGGCAGAGGGAAGGAAGGAAGGAGTTAGCAGGGCCAAAGGAGCTACTCTCTGATGTTGGAAGACTCCTTATCTTTCGACAAATGTGTCTAAGAGTGGTAAAGAAAAAGTGCAAGGACAGATCAGTGTCAGCAAGCATGTTCTTCCTTTCTTAAGATTTGCAGCTTTGCAGTGTTTTGGTTTATAAATGAAAAAATGAAGTTATTAATTACTAGGAAGTGAAGCAAGCAAATGCAGTATGTAATCTTAGCTAAGGCTTAGTTGTGGGCAGAAAATTTTTAGTTCCTGAAGAGATTATTTCTATGTCCACTGACACTGAGGTTTTAATGGGGACAAATCCAGAAATGGCTCGCTGGACATGGAGAATTTACAAAACATTGCAGTTCTGACACCCAATTGAAATATTACAGGTACTAGTTTTAATAAAATGTAAATAGGCTGTAAATCTTAATAAAATCAAGTTGAGATACTGATTTCATTGCTTAAATAGTAGCATTTGTAAGATTAAAATGAAAGGAAGAGGGGAAAAGCACTAATTTTCCTGTCTTCCTTCCCTATACCTGTTCTTGGATATCTTGCTAGATGTCATTTAGCCAAGGAGTCAAACTCAGCCCTTCAGGCAATTTATGAGAGCAGAAAATGGAGTCAACTTCCAAAAGATTTTGGGATATATACTACAAGGTCACTAGTGCTGGGCTACATATGTGCTGCAAGCAGAAGTGTGATGGAAGCTCTGGAGGCACAGCGGTGAAGTCCGTGCTGCTGTGTCTTTATTGCTAGGGTTGTCTGTGCTAGCTACAAGTGTGAGAGCAAACAATGGAGTTTGTTCTTCTTTCAGCAATCCTGTCTTCAGGTATGCACTTTTAAATTTCTGTAGGACAGCTGGAAAAAAATAGAATACAAATTCCATGTTCCAGTGTCCCATGTTTCTTATAAGGCTTGGGGGAAGACCTGAATTCAGATAATCTGTCTGCCATTTTGCCAAACCAGCATTATGGAGTGTCATTTTCAAAAGCTTTAAGCATCCATAGTTGGTTCCAGGATTTTCAATTGAACTTATGTAGAACAGCTAAACATGATTCAGGTTTTAGAAAATGAGTTGTAGCCCTTAGCTTCCATTGCAGGGCTCATTGTTAAAAGATTTCACCAGACTGTGGGTATCTCTAGGCTTGCTTTATTAACAACTCAGAGTTGGGCCACCACCTCAGTGAGTGGCAACAGCTAACAAAAAGCACCCTCTATATATATGATATAACATACAATACAGAGTCTTTGGTGATTTTCCTTGAAACCAAAGCTCTTGAACACCTTTACACTTGACGAGGATTCTAAGTAAGGGTCAAGCATTTTGGGGACAGTAGCAGGTACTAAACTCAAAATACAGGACAGTATGTCTCAGAAAGCAACACCAATGTCTTTGAAGCGGTACATTTCAAATGCAGCAGCCATAGCTGCTTGTCCCAAATGTGAGTGCTAAGAGTTAAATTCTGATCTCTAGGATGGTGCATTGCTATTTTCTGCCAAGAATTCATTGTTACTAAAGAACCTCTTCTGGCCCAGCAAATAACGTTTTTCCAACATATAAATATCTCTACTTTCACAGAAGTGTGGCACCCCTTAAAAAAATCAAGTTCAAGTCAAGGCTGTTGGAAAATACAAATTCTTCTTTCAAAGCTCATTAGTTTTTTTAACAATTAATATTTTAGTCTGGGCAATATATTCAGTGACAAGCAGTCATTGCCATGAAGATTTTGTAAAGTTGAGCACATTGTAATTTTTTTATCATGGCTGCTTTTGAATACTGAAGCCCCCCATCCTGTCTTCCTTTGTGCCTCCCTCTTGTGCCTCTCCATATCTCCTGGACTTCCTTAGGTAGGCTAGATGATGCCTCAGCCCCACTTACGTTTGGTAACACAAGTTTACTCACTGTTTTCCCCAGCCTCTTTAATCCTGCCCCAGATGCCTTTTTCTCACCTACTCCTCTCTGATTAGTGACAGGAGATCTTCCTTTGTTCTTAGTTGCTGTCTGCCTAGGTTTCAAAATTAAAAACTCATTAGCAGCCATGTCCTGTGCAAGAATGCTTTATTTAAATGTGTGACCATTAAAATACCCAAATCCTTAATGATATTTTTACACAGAATGCAAGAAAGCAGCCAAGCCCATTTCACAGCGAACTTCACTTCTGTACGAAAAGACCCTGATACTAAAAAGAGCTTACAAGATGTATGTAAGTAGCTTCCTCGGTCCATCACATTTCTCACACCAGTTTATATGCAATACTACTGAATATGCAATACTACTTGACTAGAAATCACTTCACAAGAAACTCTGCATCTAAGCAGAAGGTAAGGAAAGGAGGGCTTTTGGTTTGACCAGTCTATAATCTGCAGAAGTTGTACAATAAGTTTATTATAGGAATTAAATATTTTATTATGATATCATATAATTTCCAAATAATTTCTTCTGACCCTGTAGTATGCTATTTTCTGGGAAAAAAAAAATACTGTTAAGGATACTTAAAGAGGTTTTACATTGAGGACTGTCAATTTTTATCAGACCTGCCTTAAAAGGATTGTCATTCTGTTGATAGGTCTTGAGGTCTGACATATTTTCAGCTTGTTGAAAGTATTTATGGTGGGAAATGGCATTGCAGTGTTTAGATAATGCTTCAGTCCTGAAGCATACTTTGGAAGCTAAGTGACTGTGACAGGAAAAAGTGCTGGCAAATAGTTGTTTTGTATGTTTTTTGTCACTGCTCAAATCACACACAAATCCAAGTGCTTTATGATTTTAAAGCAGAATTTTTAAAAGTCTGCATATGCTTTTAAAATTCCATATTTCAGCTGAAACTCAAACTATTAAAACAGTATAAAAGAATCTGTGCTGGAGAGATTTCCAGCCAGGTTGAAACACAACCAGTACTGGAATTTTCATTTGAAAAATCTGATCTTGCAAAACTGCTTTGTGTATTTCCGGGCCATTAAAGTCTGGACAATCTAAGATAAGCAACTATACTCTATGTATTTCTTGCAGCTAAATCCAATTTGCAGAGACTCCCTCATACAACAGAGAAATCTCCCTTGTTAAGAGGCGTGCACAGACTTGGTGTTTTCAGTGTTTGGTCATCATTCTTGAGTATTACACAATTCACAAAGATGCTCTCCCACAATCTTAAGTGCCCCAAAGGTGTACTTTAATTTTCAGTTTGGAGCAGTTTCTGACTCTTGTACAGGATGATGGCTTGTACTAAGTGGTTTATCCGTTCATATAAATTCATGAATATACACAAATGTTTGTAACATTGGAGCCAAAAATATTGAGTGTATTAGTATACTGTATTTCCTGCATCTTGATTAAAATTACGTTTTTAATATCTAGGACACATGGCTGATTTAGCTTAAACTGATATTTAAATCAGGTTACATTGAAAAGGCTGTTATTTTGGGGTTGTTCGTAATATGTATATGTATATATAAAAAAAAAACAACCCACAACCCACAAAGTTGTTTAAAAGGACCTCATCTGTTTTCAAATCATAAGTTTTTTTCCAATTAAGAGTTTACCTGTTTTGTTTGTTGTTTGGATGGAGGAGTTATGTTGTTCTTACCAGTATCTGTACATGAACTTAAGAGCAATAAATTAAGAAGTTTTTGTAGGAACCACAGAACAAATCCAGCTTTATTCATTTCAGAAATTTCAGAATTTCTGGAACTATATTCAGAAGTATAAAACTGGCTTATTTTTCCTGAATTTGAGTATCTTCCTGCCAAATTGTAAGGGAAAGAATTCTACCAGAAAGTACAGATGTGTCCATTTTTCAAGGGCAATGGGGAGCTGCAGACCTATAATCACATCAGGGTGTGAGTGCAGGTTATCAGTGAGGAAATGACTTTTTTTTTTCTCAGTGACTAACTTTCACAAGAGATGTCCAGGTTTTTTTCCATTTTTAGTAAAAGCAGCTGAAAGGCAATGTTGTGATAATTATTTCTGATCTGCTGTTTTGTTAAAAGAGAGACAAGTGCTTTGCTGCGTAGTGGTCATGGATCTCACAATCTGGGAGATGGGAACCCTTCAGGAACAGAATGTGCTGCGCTGCACCAGCTGCTTGTTTATGGGATTGTCGGGAGTGGCAGGAGGAGGGCTCTTCTCTTAGTGTGTTGGTGGGGGTTCAGTAGGCCTGGAAACCCTCAGCCCAAACAGATCGGTACAGTGATAGTGTAATGAGGCAGACAAGCATGTGCACATGCAGTGGTTTTGCCCACGGTTGCAATATATCCTTGACTCTTTTTCACAAAAGCATCAGTAGTCGGGGTGGTGGTTCAGCATTTGCACAGGGGTGAACAGACACTGAGTTGTCATGGCTGTTCATGGCAAGTCCAGTATACAAAATATTTTCAGTGTATTTCATGACTAAAATGCAGCTTGGTTTTGTTTTGTTTTTTTTTTTTTTCTTTGGGTTTTGAGGGGGTGGTTTGGGGTTTTTTAGTTTTTTTTGTTTGGGGGGTGTGTGTTTGTTTGGATTTTGGTTTTTTTGGGTTTTGGGTTTTTTATCAAGGTTTTTCTTTCACCTCCTCCCATTACAATGTGTTGAAGTTTCTTGGAAAGGGTAGCAGTGTGGAGGTATGGCTAGCAAACCTGAGCAAAATTGGTTTAATTTGTTAACTTTTCCAATCTCCTTTGGTCTCTCAGTACAGAAACTTTATCATTTCACAATTATGGAACATATTTGCCCATCTTTCAGGTTTTGAATGGGAACATTCAGAGTATCTTCTGAATGAACACCGTGACTTGGAAATGTCCTGGTTTTAGGGACATGAGTGCTTCTGCAGGTATGCTAGTTTTTTTGTCTGCCAGCAGTCATAACAGCAAATCAAACAGATTTAAACCTGATTCTTCTCTTGCTTTGAAATCAGAGGTCGTTCCCCTGAAATGTGTGAAGAGCTGCATAAATGCAAAACAAGTCGTTTTGACACTACCGCTTTGGTTATTGGCTGCTTAGAGGATCCCTATGAAACCTAACCTGGCGGGGCAGGGTCCCATGCTGAGCAACTTTACTGTGTTTGCTTGAATCTTTCTGAAGTTCATAGTCATAGGAACAAGGAAAAATTGCTGCTTTCTTACATCTATGTAAATTAAGGACTGGAGGAATTAATAGGGTCTCTGCTGTGTCAGCTGCTAATTTTTACAAAATAAATCAGAACTTAAAGACTTTGATTCCAACTCTAAATTTGATTAAGATTAACCAGTGGGTTCAAAAGGAGTGTAGGAGTGGGAGCCCAGACAGACCAGCATCATAGTCCATAAGTATCATTTCTTTTGGAGAGAAGACTAGAAATAATGTGTGATTGGGAGTCTCCTGTTTGGGGAAAAAAAGTTAAAACATGATTGAGCTCTTTTATGAATAGGAAAGAACTGATGTTGAAAGAGCAGAGGGTAAGCACTGCCAATGGATCTGGGACCATTTGCTGGAACACAGGAGAATTTAGGGATTCATTGTTGCAAGAAGTAAGAGATTGGTCCATGGGGATGATTTTTGAGCCCTAAGTGCATCCTACAGGGATGCCTTTTTCTCACTTCTTGCAACGAAGGAATATAGAGAATCCTGATTTCATCTTCACTGGCTTGTTGTAAATTAAATCATCCTTCTACAGGGAATTCATGCCATAAGTTCACCCTGCTTGAAATAAATTTGTGTTCTTAGGAAATAAAGCATGGTAGTTTAATTCTTGTTCCCTTAGTGAGTAATCAGACACGGTCTTCAGGGCTGAAGCAAAGGCATGTGAGCAAGCTGGGTTGCCTCTTAGCCAGTAATTTTGCAAGGGTTAGCATTAAGTGATAGACATGGGTTCAGAAGCATGCTGGTGAACATAGGAGACCCTGCAAATAATGACATAATTTAGTCCAACAGAGATTAAATATTTATTTTGCATTCTTCTCTTTAAAAGAAGAAAAATCAGCATGAAAAAAAATCTCATTTTGAATGATGGATGTCATAGTCCTCAAGAGAGTAACCACTTAAGGTTAGCCAGAAAAAAATTATTATTTCCTCCTAAGGATTAGATTCTTGAGATACTATCAATGTGTGCAAGAAGATTATATCACTGTCCTCTGGGAATAACCATTTCAATCTTTTTCTGCTCCATTCTGTAAAATGCTCTGTGAGAATGAACCAATTCCCTGAATTAAATCTCATTTTCTCTGGCCTTTTCCCTGCTGAAGAACCGTATAAACACAGAAAAGAATTAAACAGATTAGAGGAAAACAAGTTATATTTTTTTTATTAAAAAAATAAAATAAATCCATGACTTGCTGTTTACATGGCACTCAGTAAGAAATCTCATTTCTTATCAGCCAATTTCACAGAATCACAGAATCATCTAGGTTGGAAAAGACCTTGAAGATCACCTAGTCCAACCCTTAACCTAACACTGACCATTCTCAACTACACCACAGAATCACAGCATCACAGAATCATTCAGGTTGGAAAAGACCCTTGGGATCATCGAATCCAACCATCAGCCCTACTCTACAAAGTTCTCCCCTACACTACATCCCCCAACATCTCATCTAAACGACCCTTAAACACATCCAGGGATGGTGACTCCACCACCTCCCTGAGCAGCCTATTCCATTGTCTGACCACTCTTTCTGTGAAAAATTTTTTTTTCCTTTCTGCTTATCCTTCACCATATCCTTAAGCACTATGTCAACCGTAAAAAAAAAAAAAAAAAATGAAACAAGTTAATTTATAATAAGTGAAATGATGTTTATATTTTGTAGTGCAAATAAGGTTAAAAAAATGCTGTCAGGCTTTGCCACTGGCACCCATGAGATGAGCAGTTAGCCTTGCATTGACAAACATTAGTAGTATGCACACTTGTCATGCTTAATGCTGGTATTTAATTGCATCACTACACTGGTCTATATGAGTTTAAGGCTATTCTGCATGTGTTGTTTCACTATGTTTGTTTGTGAAGAGACCTCAATGAGTGTCTTTGTTCCTTTGTGTCGCATTTCTCATAGGCTCGTCTGAGGCTTCTGCATCTGGGATGTTTATTCCATGGAGCCTGGACAGCGACGCTCATTTTTAGAGGCACCGTACGTCAGGTTTCCATATGCACGGCAGATGGTTTGAAGACAGGAGGCAGCTTTATGTTTCTATACCTTGAATGAGACGCTTGGCAATAGGCTGCTGAGTAGTTTGGCAGTTCCACAGCATTAAAAGGAAACAGAAAACCCTGCTGGCACAGAGCACAGGTTACACCCCACTTCTGCTGGGTTCATATGTGTAATAATGCAGTAGTTCATTAGAGAAGGGCGGGTGGGAGCCTTCAATCCTGCAGCTTCTTGTGCAGGGGTGGTTCACTGTGCTTGCTGTTCTGTCTTAATACCTGTTGGAACAGTTTATCAAAAGAGAAGGTGGTTTGGTTTTTTTTCCCAAAAGATACGCAACAGTTCAGACAGGTTTGCTGAGTGGTTCCTGTCATGTAGGTGACAGGGAAGTCTATTTAACTGTTAAAAATGCATGGTCAGGATTTGACTCTTAATGAAGTAACCATTGTATGTTACAGTGAACAGTCATCGCAATTAGCCATAACTGGTCATTTCGTGGAGATGCAAATACTATACATTTTCATGTATGCACCACCCTGGTCTGCATCACAAGAATGATCAGAAGTCTGCAGCCTGCTTTAAACTACCCATAAACTTCAGTCCCTGCAAATATTTTAAATATGCTAAGACATTTAATGGATATCATGTGGTATCTGAGGCTGTCATTACTTGAGTTAAAGTTGGGAATCTTCTTCAGAGGTCGCTGAAATTGTTGGGAAGCCCAGGGCCTTGACTGGCAGTGACCCCTGTAGTTCTACCTGCAGTAATAGCCAGTGATAGAGATTTGTGGCCTTGTTAAATTTGTTTGAAACACCAGACTCTTTTCCTGGTAGTACAGTGTGCATATCATGGAAATCACCCATCGTGTTTGGCAATTGGAAGAGAAAAAAACAGAAAAATTATTTGGCTTGTAATGTTAGTTATCCTACCTCTGCATATTTTGGTGGGTGTAGGGTGGGATGTAGCAGTAATGTCAGGGGTCAAGTTCACACTGGAAGGTGCTAGGCTACAGAGCTGTAAATCTGCCAAGTTTTATAAGCATCAGCCTGAATTTTAAGGTGCCTTCAGACATGAGAGATTAATACTACAGCCTTCAAAAATGCAAATCAAGAACTGCACATTCTTTTGGAGTTAGTGAGCATCCCCAGACACAATTTTGCTTGGGATGAACTTACTGGACTATTTCCCCTGTTGATACCAGGGATGTTAGTGATGCTAAGGACATTGTCTCTAAAGACCATGTGCATCAAGGCTTTTTGAGTAAATGTAGCTGTGATACTGTAAAATCTGCGTAGAAGCATCATACTGTAGGTTGCTTTATTTTAAATGGCTTAATGTTAATGTGTCCTTGTAAATTAACAGGATCTAGCATATATGTAAAAGATGTTGTTTCTTTCCCCATAGTGTCTTTATTATTTCGTGCTATCGATAGATTTATAATAATACCATGGGAAAGCTTTCTTAGAAATGAAACTTTCAACATTTTGTTCTGCAGCATAGTTTGATCAACATCATCTTCTAGACATCCAAATATATATTTCATATGCTGATTACACCCCTTGGTTGGAATCCTCATTTTAGAAAGAAAAGCTATCCAAAAGCTATTGAAAGGAAATGTGAAGTGGTCTGGAATGGTAGTTCTTTCATACATCTATCCATTGGGATCACTCTTCCATCCAATTGATTTATGCCTTGTAGGAGGGCATCATTAGCAAAGCTGTGAGATTTCACCTTGGTTAACTGGTAAGAAGGAAATGCTGCTGGGTTTTCTTGGGTGTGTGCTGGAGCAGTGTTGATTAGAGTTACTCGTACTAGGAATAGTAAAAGAAATGAGAAAGCCTAGTGAAGGCAAAAGAAATCATGATCAGCTATTGCTTTCTACCAGTCAGTCTCATTAACCTGCCCACAGACACCACCCTTATGTCAGTTGCCAATGAGTTTTGCATCAGAACTAGACTGCAGTACTAGATGAGATGTGTTGTTTTGAGAAGAAGCAGACAGATCTGAAAATTCAGAGAAGAACTTCCAGTAGCTCAATTAGATTCCCAAAAGATGAAAATATGGATCCTTTAAGTCATACATCTGAAAGTTGCAATTCTTTGGTTAAAAGCCAGACTGCTTGAAGTCAGAAATAAAGACGTTAGAGCATTGGTTTCATTGGAGGATTTAGGACTTCATGAGGCTCTCCATAATCAACTTGAAACTAGTAGCACTATCATAGTGTAGTATTCATTTTCTGCATTGTTGGCACAAAATATCACTTTATAAAGAGCAGATGCTATTGCTATTAAGATGCACATTTTCAAAATGTTTAGCATTCAGTATGTTCCTACAGTTATAGTCAGATAATGGTTCTTTTTTCTTTTTTTTTTTTTTTCTTCTTAAAGTCTGAAAGAACTGGCCTTTAACCAAACTTCACAGCAAGAATGTTTCTGTACTTGATGAAGAGAGGAGTAAGTCAGGCTCTTTGTCTACTCTTATTTGTACGGTTGGAAGTATTATTGGAATATGATAGTAAGTTGTTACTGTTGATGTCTGAATGTAGGGAGAGCATGGATGTGGTAGGGCTGATTCTGAGCTGTATGTCATGGGCATAACAGCTGTCCCAGGACTATAGAGAATATCTGTCCTTTTTTCTCTTTCATTTTTAAAGCTCCATGGTAGGCATGAAAAGGTAACTGTTATTTCCATGGGTTTGAATATTTTTATTTTACTGAAAGAATGGTTGCATGACTTCTTGCTGTATGAAGAAAAAAAGAGAGGTATAAAAATAACAGATATGAGTCAATATGCTATGCCGGTCTTTCCACTCCACTGTTCTGGCAGCCTTGTCTTGCTGTCACGGTGCTGATAATGGAAATGGTATTCCAATGTCATTACTAGAGTATATGCTTGACCTAGACTATGCTAAATATTATTAAAGAAGCTATGCCAATTTACAGTACTGAAAGATAAGAAAGTTAAACTCATGCACATGGTAAATTCAAATAGAAAACTAATCAGGCCCTCCCTAGACCTCTAGAAATGGTATAGGTGCTGTCAGAGGGGCATCTCTAGGGAAAGGAAAATGGTTATCCTCATTAGGAAATGATGGTCCAAAATTGTGAGAGAGAGAAATTATCTAATCATTGTTTCTTCACTGATACACCCCCAGCAAAGTTGTTTATGTCTGTGTGTATGTGTATGCATGTTGAAATAGAAAACTCTTCTGTAGTACTCTGGTTTTTGGTAATATGACTGTTTTGTCATTCCTGATATTACTGCATAGATTCAGCAAGTCACAAAACCTGACTAAAGAATGTGTGGCAAATTTTACCTGATCTTTAATCAAACTTATAGATACTCCACAAGAAAGTGCATTTGTGTTGCCCTGGACATTCAGACTCCTCCACGGAAAATGTAATTCTAAAGCTTATGGCAGATTTTAAGCTATTTTTATTTTTATTACAGATATTGTATAAAGCTATAATTTAGGAATCGACTCTAGATTAAATTTATATGAATCTATTCAGTGAGAAATCACACTGAAAATTGCTGGTGAACAAGATTTCTAACAACTCCTGGTTTTGACAGGCTTGGAAGCATAACAGGAATAGCCTTTCTGGTTTCCTAAACTCCTTCAGACTTGAAAAGAGCTTTTTGTGATTTTGGTTTGGCTTTTCAGGCTAGTAAGAACTCCAGTTCTTAATTTATTTGAAATTTGTGTATATCCTCAGAGTTGGTTGTGTTCTAGAGAGCTTGGAGGATTTATATTCAAGTGAGTCTTCTTTTATCCTTTCAGTCCATACAGGAATAATACTAACTTCAATGTTTCTGTAGCAGTCTCATAAAGGTCCCCTTGAGCTTGGTGACAGTCTCTATTTATAAGATAGGTAAATGAGGTGCACAGATTTAATGACCTGCCCAAGGTCACACAGCTAGCCATTAGTGAGGACAGTCTTTCTTGACACCCTGCCCCACTGCAGCAGCCACAAGACGAAGCATATTGTTGATTGGAGTCTTTATATATAAAAATTATTTGGAATTTGCGTTATTTCTAGAGCTATAATGTACCAGATATTCTATGAATCAGTGGGTACCAGATTATCGTGAGACAGAGCTCTGTTGTCATTGTAGCAACACTACTGGATGTTTTTGCCCAGGAGGAACATGTGGATGAAAAACACATTTAGAAATGTGTGTCTTATGTGCAACTTCAGTATTGTACCATGGATGCTGATTATAATTTTTGATGTACACACTAATTTGTACACACATTTTGAGACTACGTCTGTCCATTTCTGCAACAGCTAAGGAGGGAAGAACCAGGGAGCTTCCTAGAAGTTACGGAGAAAGCATGCTGCAGAGGCTGGGGAGCTCCAGGGAAATTCCAGATGCTCTCCATCCTCCCCTTCCCCACTTTTCTGTCTCTGTCTTGAAAGTTCTCTTTTCTCTGGCAGCCACGTGAAGCATGATATGTTCTTCCCAGCACGCAAGATGGGAAGCCAGGCACAGCTGGCTGGCACAGAAAGTGGTGTAGGAAGTCTTTTCTGGTTTGTTTCTTGTCTTGGCAGTGTAAGTCATTATGTGTTGGTAACTGATGTTGTAGAGGCTTAGAACAGGCCATGTGCATGTGGGGGTAAGTGTGAGCAGAGGCCAGGGCACAGTATTAGTACAGAGAAGAAGGAAGAGCCTATCTAAAAATGTTAGAATAGCTGGTCTATAGAAGCTGTCTGTTCTGGCCCAGGGCAAGAGGATAAGCCTGTAAGTCTAAGAAAAGTAGGCATTGCTTCCTTAGGAAAGTTTGCTTAACTAATATACTTAATTTGCTAGTGATTATCTTTAAATTAGAGTTACAGTCCTTTGCCTGATTGCTTCAAGATGTATTTTTTTTTTCTGCAAGGACTCTCAAATCTCAGGAGAATCCCTTTAAACATCTGTTCTGGCTTCACTAGAGATGGTGATGTGTGACTGCTGTGATACTGTATTTAGAGATGGGTGCTGGGTTAACCATGATTCCTGTGTCCACCTGGTGCCATCTTTTTAATGTGAGCAGTTAAATGCATCCTATAAGCGAAATAAATGCATCCATTCAACATTCCAAAATGGGATTCAGGGCTTGTTTTCCCAGCAAATTTTATAATTCATTGAAGTCTCAATTTGAAAAGCTTAGAACACACATGTGAGTATTGAACTTTTTAAAATGGTCACATTCAGGGCGCAAACATAGCCTTTAAGACAAAGCATATTCAATATATTTTTTTAATGTTAGATACCCTCATACGTTAAAAAAGATCAAATCAAAGCGCACAGTGCCAGTCTAGCCTAGTTTACAACAGCAAATCCAAAATGCTGTTTGAAATAATTACTGGTGGTTCACATGGTTGTAACTAAGAATGGGAATTTGGTAGATATTTTCACAATTCACATCTTGGAATCCAGAGAAATAGCTAACAGTAAAATACTAACCAGAAGATTTCACAAATTCTGTGTTATTCAGTCTCAGCAGCTAAAAATTGCAAGTAATGTTCTCATCTGTGCAAATGCAGTAGTCTGTTTTATTATTGTACTATGCTTAAAGTTCTTTAATACTTCCAATCAAAGCTTGTTTAGCTTGCAGATGTCTAAAAAATTGAAAGAAATAGAAATAAAATTAAAAAGCTGCTCTTATAAATGTGTTTTAGGATGTTTAAGTCAAAACACTTTATTTTTGGCAAATCCATTACTTAGGGACCTTGTTACCCATTCCATTACTGATCTGTCATGAGCCAGGATAACCCAACTCATTACTGTGAAGGCTGTATTATCTCCATGTTTTCCTGCCTGAGCTGAAGACATTTTAAAATAACAATATTAAAAACATTTCAGAAAATTTGTGATTTGTTTCAAAAACAGCTTTTTAAGTTAGAAGCTACCATTAGTCATACCCTGTGCCACTGCTAAGATTTGAATTTTTAAAAAAAAAAACCCAAACAGATTCCATCAGAAAGATTTACATTGGCTTACTCCAAAACTCTGTGGATTTATAAAGAGATTTCACCTGTGTGTGAAATAAGAATAACTTCTATCCAATGTAATTCAATCCATAGTGTTTCAGGAGAATTAAATTAGCCTAAGGAAATCAGGTCAAGGATGATGTGCAGCATTATGCTACTGTCACCACAGTTGGTTCATTTTTGTTAAAGCCTGTTTCACCCATTCAGTCACCAAAGTTGCCTTGCTGGAGCACTGCAGAAACAGCAAGATCCATTTACCCCATCTCTGCTTAATCCATCGTGGGGCTGTGGCCATAATGCTGTTTGGGGTGACAGTGGGATGTTTGTGTTTTGTTTAGTTGGAAAAAAAAAAAAATCTGTCTGCTTAAAACCCTGCTATTTTGGTGCTTAGAACAATTTAGTTTATTTCTGAAAATGTAAAACTCATATTTGTAAGAGATATTTTTTTGTACTACTTTAAACATACAGACTTTTAAGGGTCTACTGTTACCTTAGTTTATGTTGTAACATATAACTTCTGTTACATAGAATCTTGGGAAATACTCATGGATTACGTTCATGGTTTGGTGCAAGTGCAATGAATTATATGCATCTAGTGAAAATTATTTTAACTGCCTCATGAAGGATAAAATTCCAAAATACTCAGTACTGATCTAATACTAGTCCATTAAAATTGCCAGCCTGTTTGCCACATGTTTGAGTGATAGTTCTTGTTGTAAAATTATGTGACCTTCTGTATTACTTGTTCCTTACATCTTTTGCAAGAAGGTTCTGACCACTGTATTTTAAGTGCATGATCTTGCTGATGTGTAAAACACCAGTCCAGGTTATTTAGCGGACTGAGCTCCTCTTGGAATTTAGAGGAGAAATAATCTTCTGAGAGTTGGATATAGCAGCTCATCTCTGGGCAGGCAGGTTTGGGTCTCAGACCTCTTTAGTTCTGCCCAAAGCATTTGTTTGGAGCTAATCCTATGGATCTATAGCTTGATCTAAATATCTGTTCTTTTTTACTTACCTGGTTGGTCTCAGTAGAAAGGAAAAAACGAGCTCTTGTTTCTCCTGTTGCATTGGGTTTGTTTACAAAGGACCTGCTAGATGTCCAGCATGTGGGCATTTCAGTGGAGACAGTGGGCTTTCCAGAAACCTCCTTGCTCTGTACCTCCCACTGGATGTCATTCCAGTATTTACCTGGGACTGAGCACTCCTGAATATCTAGCTGAGGAGTCTTTTCTATATGGCTGGTGAGACCAGCACAGGATAATGTTTTTTCTTCCTTTGCATTTTGGATGCATTTTGAATACAAGCTTTATCAAAAGCTACATTTTGAAGCGACTCTTCCTTTCTGCTTTCCAGATTGCCCCTTCTCTGCCCTTTCCTCTTTCTCAGGTTAGTTTGAATACTTTTCAAGAACTGGCCCAGATGGCCTTCCTAGGGAATGGATGACAAGATAGTCTAATTATTTATGTTTCTGTTCCTTCCATTCCTTAACTTTATGTGCCTGGTGGCAAGAATTAAGAGGAATAAGTAAACATAGATGTTTCTTTATGAAAATGTGTTGGTGAAGGGCTTCTGCCATGGATTTCAGGTCTGGACCTGAATCAAACTGAACTTCTCCCTAGTTTGGTGATCATTAAATTGGACTTGGAATCATGAGAAAATACACTGAAAAACTGTGTCTGAATTCTCCCAAAGAAGAGGTGCAATTCAAGCAATACATGTAAATAGAGACTACCATATATTCACATTTGATAGTCACTTTTCTGCTTTGCTGGAGGAATGGGTGCAGCTCCCAGGCTTAAATGGAAGTACACTGTTTATGCCAGATTATGTCTGCTAATGCCAGTGGTCAATTTCTAGTATAAAGAAAGAAGAATAATACTCCATCATTATTTCATTGTTGCTGCAGGTAGACATCAGGCTAAGTGACAAAATCTTTCACTGAGATAACAAGTAAGGGTGAGTAGGGATAGCAGATTGCATTGCTGCGTTCTGAGGGGTCCAAAAGACTAACCTGGTGTCTAGTCCAGGCCCAGCTGTTCTAACCTAGGGGTGTAAGGGAGCCTGCCTGATCCCACAGTGCTGAAAGTAAGCCCTCCCTATAGATTCCGCAGAGCCACAATGGCATCCTTGAGACACATGTTCCTGCAGGGATGGTGACAAAGGACTTCTTCAGCTAGCGGCTGTCTTCTGATGAAGAGGCTCCACTTAGAAATGAGTTTGGGAAAGGAGAAAATTCTTAACTACTGGCTGAATCCTTTGTGCAGGAAAGCTAGGTTTATAGTTGAAAGGACTGAGTTTATATTCAGACCCTCTCAATAAGACATTAAATGCACAAGAGGAGCTGTGACATATGGGCCATGTTCCACATTTTCAGAGCATATTTCAGAAATAATTGTGCTGACAAAATTTTATAAAGAGCAGCTCCAGACTCTCTTCTTTTTGGCAACAGTTGGTTCTGGCTGCTGTCTAGCAGATGAACGTGTTTTTCTGGTTTTATTATTTTGGGTTTGGCTCACATGCTTACTGTACAGATGATCGGAGCTGGGGGGAGGTGGGAATTACCTACATTCATTAACCAGGCTTGAAATACTTGCAACAGGCAATAGTTTTTTATCATTTTGCCCTGAGTGCCTGGAGAGTCAGGAGGGGGAATAGCAATAGGACTAGATAAGGAGAGGTGGGAGCAAAGCCTGGAATAGGATCCAGGCTGTGGTGTTGTTTGCAGCCAATATAGATGGCTGTCCCAGATCCAGAGGGCTGAGGTCTAGTCTGTGGAGAATTCCAGCGTGGTTTAGTCTAGACTAAACATTTTTGGATGCACTGTGTCTATCAGTCTTGCTCAGATTCCTCTGCCAGCGCCTAATTGGAGCTGATGATCACCTCCCCATGAGAATTGTGAATTCCATTTGGAAGGTGCTTTTTTTAATTTTCCTTTTTTTAAAAGCATTTTACAGGTTTTGGCAGGAGGATTGGCTCTAAAATTACAAAAATACTTTCAGCATAGATTCAGGTATAAATGTTAATATTCTCCAGATTCCTCTATTTAAAAATTATGCCAATTACAAACAAACAAAAATCCACCCCTCTTTGCAATTTGGTTAACCAAATTTACTTTCTATTCCTTTCTTTTCAGACTTAAAAAACTTTTTCCTTCAGGCCTTGTAATATGGAATGCATTCTTTCATTCTTGTTTTGATAGGCATTAGTTATATGTTTCTCCCACAAAATTTGCATGTCATGGCAGAGCAATATGGGTGGGATTTCCAGACCACTTGCCCTCGGCCTAATGCTTCTCTCATTTAAGTCAGTGGAATCAGTGTTAGTCTGACTGTGGGTGTGTTTGAAATCTCATTTCTGCTCAGCTTGTGTGTGTTTGTTCACTTCTTATAATAATACACTTTACATGGACAGACCATGAATGCTTTTTACTTCATGCTGAGTTTTTAGCATATGTTACTTGACAGTGTGAACAAAAGGAAGGTGATATATAGTGTAATATAATGAATTTTAGGAATTACTGCAGATTTTCTTTCAAATTTTATGAGGAGAGTCGAAGCATCATCTTTTCACCCCATCTTCAACCTTGTCAGAAAAGGTATAGGAAGAAACTTTAAGGGCAGATATTTTAACAGTTGCCAATCAAACAAAGGTTTTTTTGGAGAGGAGATATCAAAAGGCAATCATTATTAAAATTAAGGGGGGTTTTATGAGTTCTTTTGTGCATGTTTACATAATGCTAATTCAGAAACAATGAGATTTTTTTAAAAGCTGTGAAGTTTTAAATAATGCCATTTTAATCAATGTACATTTCCAAATTCTTTTTAAATCAAAACCAGATCCAGAAGTAGCAGTGAGGGAGCTGCAGAACTTGTGAAACATGAAAAACAGAAACTTTGCAAAGCAGACAAATTGAATGAAGATCTTCAGGCTGCTGCCTCAAGAGATGGTATTTATAAGCATAAGGTAGCCTTCCTCTGATTGGGATGAGATGAAAAATTGCTGTGTGATTAGATGTTTGTGTGACACTAGTATTAATGCTAAAATGAAATCACTTGCCTTTAGTAAAAGAATTGGTGATTAAGTGTGATATGGTATTTGGAACTTCAGTAGCCCTTGCATCTGATGAAATCCTGCATTGCTATTTTAAGTCCAAATAGTTTTCTTTGAGACGACCAATTGGACTTCTCAATATACGGGTATCTCTGGTTGCAAAAATCCACCTGAAGCTGGTAAAAATGTAAGGGCTTGGAGTTAAAAAATCTATCACCATTGCATACATTACTTGAAGAATCAGAAAATTATTGTCTTCCCTTTGTGTGGTGAAGTTCATTTCAGTCCTATTTCTGAAAGTCATAGCTCAGCTGTCTGGCTGAACTGGAAGAAATGCAGACTCCAGGGAAAGTTCTCCTCACTTACTCATGGTTTCATAATTCCTATGGTAAAGCCTATTTTGTCTTGAGTCGGTTAGTTCTGGTTCCCACTGTGTTACAGCTGTCATGCAGCTTTATACTTGACTCGTCTGTCCTGACAGGAGTACAGGCTCCCTGAGGGCACCACAGCAAGTCTCCTTCCCACAGGCGCAGGCATTCTCCCTGAGAGCACTGTGAGGTAGCAAGGAGCACATGAGGTAGCACTGGCAAGGAGTTTGTCATCAGTCTGATCAGCTTTGCCAGTAAGAACTTTGTTTCTTTGTTTGTTTGGCTGCTTTTGTTCAGATTCCTGCTCCTCTGCTGTAGGATCTACAGACCAATCCTCTAATCCTGCCAGGCAGTTTCCGAGGAAGATGCTCACCGCTTTTGAGGAAATTTCATGATATGCTTTGTATTAATTGCGAACAAGCTTTCAGGAGCAGTTGTAGCAAGACTTAAAATCACAAGGAGTTAAAACTCCCAATGCCCTGTATTCCTCTTGGAGCCTCTAGAAATCTTGAAATCTTCTGAGCTTATTTCAGATCTCCTGTAGGGAGAGATTTCTACAAGAGTCTTTAGAGCAGTCCAGCTCTTGCAAAGAAGTCTTCTGGAGGGTAATATTCTGCTTACTCCTGTCTTGTCTGTGCGCTCTCCTTTCTTGGAAAGACTTCTGAGAAAGTGGCAGCTGACCGACTCTGACAGAATCAGCCATCTTCCAGTTCTGTAACCATCAGCTAGTTGTTTTTTTGTAAATTATTTGAGGAGGGGTGGATGAGGACTTGTGAGCAGTGCGGTGTTCTTTGAGATAACTACTAGATTTTTTTGAGGAGTCTTCAGCAATGCTGACTATATGATGCTGTCGAAAAGGCTGCGGGATCAAAGAATTTTTTCAACAAGCTGAGCTAATTGCTTTCACTGAGTCCACAGACAGTTGTGTCACTGTTGGTCTGTTTCCTGTAAGGTTTTTTAAGTGCTGAGTTTCATGAAACTTAAACTTGTCCACCCTATTTGTTTAGCTTCTTTGCTGAGCCTCCAACAAGGAATTTGAAATTGTAATGCTAAGTGTATTTACAATGCTTAACAACTTTTCTTCTTTCCCCTGGGTCTTCATATAGCAATCTGACTCCTTGATGTTCCTTCTGTACATGAAGAAAATTGTTGAATATAAGTACACACAAATGGGAAGTGATATACAATGATTTTTTGAAAACAAACACTAATTTCAGTTTCTAGACTGTCATCTGTCAGTCCAGACAGCAGTTCCTCTTGAGTCAACATGTCTCAGCCTTGTGGTCTTTTGACTCGCTTTTTGTGGATAGATTTCAAATGCCTGCGCTGAACATGGAAGTCCTAGTACACAGTTGAGATGTGCTTGCAAGACTGTTTCAGTCACTTCATTTCCCTTCCTCTGCCTCTAGATTTTCTGCTGTCCCTTCTGTGTCCGACCAACGTCAACTTTGTAAGTCAGCAGGTCAGCAGAAAAATGATGATGTTTAGTGTTGTTCAATGGAGGCCTTCAGTGCAAGGCTGTGGAAAGTGCCTTTATATGGTCAGGCCTTTATTGCTGTTCAGGAAAGGGATTACACGGTGGCCCCACAGATGATTGCAACTATCTTTCTCTAGAGTTAGGGCGACACAGAAGTTTTTCATAGCATAAACTTCAGCTGTTTACTTTTGTGAAGGAGAGTACCTGGCTTTTCATCCAATGCCAGATGAAAGTCAAGGTAAGAGGCTACTTTTGTAATTGAACTTTTTTGTTTAAGAGTCCAAGGCTGATCTTTAAATAGAGCATTTGCACTCACTTGTAAGAGCTTATGCCAGTTGTGTGCCCTCTAATTACATCAGCCCAGAAACTGTTAGGAACAACACCAGATATTACAGGAGCTGCCAAGAGTGATTTCTTTCAAGCATCGATGCATAATCTCAGCCTGTGCTGAAGTCAAGATGTATTTTAGCAGTAGTTCTTTCACTCTCTGCTATGGTGTTAGTTCAGTCATGTCCTTTTAACAAGCAAAGTGGAAAATGCTGGAGGAATGCCACATTAAAATACATAATGCCAGTGTGAAAAATACTGTCTTCTTACACTATTTTAAAAATGAGGATATAAAAGACCTAAAAAAAACCCCAGCCCAATAATTTCTTCTCAAGTAGTAGAAACAATGACCCAAATAATCAAATAATATATATTAACACCACTCCATTAAAGTCAATGAATTTGTCTTGATTTAGACCAGCTGAGTGTCTTAACAGATGTACCAATTACTACTGTATTTACTATTGTACTGTTTTATGGAGAGAGGGCTGTCAAAAATGCAGTGATATTAAACTTCTTACTGATCTTCACTCATATGCATAATTCTAGTTCATCAAGTAATCATAGTGATACCATTAATCATAGTGCATCAAATTAAATAGAATATATTTAATATAATAATAATATATAATAAATCTTAATTTAAAGACGATATTTTTTTGTGAACTGTGCTGGTGAAAAAACACATTTCTTATACTAAGGCAAGCTGTATGTGGGAGATGTGCAAAGTATTTTTTCTTAAATAAACCTGGGATAAAAAAAAGAAGCAATAAAATCTAGAAGAGGCCTCGTCACATGGTTTGAATTTACCTGGCCCATAGCCAGTAACCGTAGATTTGATTTGTATGCCAGCAGGTCACTGGAGACCATTGTAGTAAAATGCACTCAACTTTTTTAAAGGGCAGCATATACAGATAGTGTGTGATCAGTTACAACTTTTAATAGAATTACCCTACAAACATTGGCAATAAAACTGCTGCATGCATGAATGTGTCCTGTTTTGTTGTTTCTTCTAATGTTTTTTCTTGATTTTTACTGTACTTAAACGCATTGCCTACTCTTAATTCTTCCAAAATGGAAAAAAGGAGACATTTTATATCATCATTATAAAAACTGAAATACATTACAACAGAATTAGTCCATTTATTAGAAGAAGGTTTTAAGGAATCAATAAATATAATTATTTTAACTAATTCCACAAAGGAAAAAGATCAACATGCTGGAGACTTTATTGGCTCATACTTTTAACTGACTTCATTGCATTTTGCATTGGTGGAGTATACAGCTAATTTTAATAGAAAACACACAAATAGATATTTTTGTTGGAGAAAATTTTGTAATTGGTTAAAACAGACAAAAACAGATTTCCCAAACCAAAGATGAAATTCAATACATTTTCTTTGCTTATAATAGACAGACGCTTTAAACGTATAACAGACGGTTTATGAGCAATACTCTTGCTGTGAAGTGGTGGGGCAGGCGGTGAGAGGACTGAAGGAATGAAGTCAAAAGAAGAATTGCCAGGTGTAGGAAAGAGATGGAGAAACTGTAAAGGGTTGTGTTTTTATTGTTTTTTCTTTTACAAAACAACTGCTAAGTAGTTTATTGACTTAAATATTCTGAAAAGCCAGAGTGAGACAGTTTGTGGGTATATCCTCACCTCAGTCCACAGACTAGGATTTAAGTACAAAGCTGTGCTTAGCAAACTGAAATTATACTACTATGCCTCTGAGATACTAATGTTGAAAAATTGTGTGAGTTACAATATATGGACCAGGTTTTATTTTTTGTAGGCAAAAATATAAGGAATTGAACCAGACGGAATCAGAGAGCAAAACCTTCCACTGCGGGATTTCAGGATGCCATTCTCACTGGTGGAAAGCAAAGACTGTGTGGAGAGGGAAGGTGATAGTTCTCTGAGGTCTGCAACCTCTCAATACCTGTACTGGTGGATGGGTTCAGACACAGACGGGAGAGAGCAGTCATGGGTATGCCGTTTGTGCAGTTCGGCCCCTCGTTCCAGAGGTCCAGCCAGGAGCCCTGGGGCTCTTGGCTGAGTGTCTTGGGGTTCTGATCAAGTTGGATGCTGCAGTTGACAGTGACCGGTTTGGGTCAGCTGTAGCTTTGTATTTTCTGTTTCCTGCCTTGGATTTCCTTTACCTTCTCTGTTACAGCATTTCTGTGCATTATAATAGTTTTATTTGCACAAGCACTGAATTAATCTTTAATTTTACTTGGATGGTTTCCCCTTTTACACATGTTCCCTTTTACCTTGCTATCCCAGAAATTGGTTTTGTTCATTGAAGCAGTGGTGCAAGAATGTCGGCTGTTGTCCCTCTTAAGCCAGAGGCTTTATGTATCCAGAAGCCAATGTTCCCTTATTTTGTTTTTCATAATGTGCTTTAACATGTTGCCAACATGTACATCATTTCCATCTGCTGACACTTCCCTACTGCATGTTTCAATTTAGATAATGTGGAAGAAGACAAGGCAAGCAGACACCACTGAAAGCCCTGCTATCTGTGCAAAATGATCACGCTCACTCTGAGCTGTCTAAATGTGAAGGTGTTTCTGCCTGGCTTCAAAGTCACCCAAATACCATGCTTTTGGAAGACTGATTTCCAGTTCAGACAGGGTATTACGTTTCACTTAAGAGGACAACTAGAGGGACAGAGACTGGGAGGGGAATAGTCTAATGGGAGAAGATGGCAAAAGAGATTAGAAGCGGAGAAGAGACAAAAATGACCAAGCCTAGGAAAAAATAGATGAGAGTGCAAAGGGAAGAAGAGAGTAGGAGCTGACAGAGGAAGGACAAGGATAATCAGAGGCTGCAAGAAAGAAACAGGAAGGGAGAAGCATGGATGGGGAAATAGTAACTTTACAATAGTAAAAATTCTAGAAATGGTGCTTATATGTGATCACTTATATTATGGTACTTCTCTCTTTATTATCACAGTCTCCTGAGTTAAACCCTCCCTCCTTTCTGTGGATAGGTTGGTTGGGTTTTTTTTGACAGGCAGTATGCTGAAGACTTCCAAATCTAACAAGCCTGATCTTTTACCTCAGAATAAGTCAGAGAGAGTAATCTCTTTTTTTAAAAAAATGCTTAGCACATTAGTTGTTTATTGGTATTTCTTATTTTGTCTGTGTCTTTAGCATTAGGAGCCTTGAGAGTTTTGCCCTGGCTTTTTGTAGGAGCAGGATTAAACCTGGTAAAGAAAGCAGTGGTATAAAAAAAGAGTAATAGGCAGGCATTAGCCTCTTGGGAAGAATTCCAGTAAGGAGGGCTACATTTCAGTGTATCATAAAGCCTTCATTTAAATTGGAAAGTTCTAATTTTAAACTGCTGAAACTGATGAAGATCTTGGACCTATCTCAGCTGATCAGCTCCCCAAGGGCTCCTTTTCATCCTTCATGGCTGTGACTTCATTAAATTGTTTGATTCTGAAGGGAAACCTTAGAAAAACACCTTTGTAGATATATTTATAGATAGATAGCATAATATTTTTCCAGAAACCAATTGATGATAATTAACAGACAACAGCAGCAGCAGTATTGTTCATTTTTACAGAGCAATAACTCATTTCAGGAGCAGACAAAATTTAAGGCTGCTGATAGGATTATCACAGAGGAAAAACGGAGGTGTCAGTTCTGTTATGCCTATCGGACTGGGAGTGAAATTCTTTAGTACTAATAGCAATAAGGACAGTGTCATTAATGTATTACTAGACAAATAATATTTTCCTATCTCCTCGCCCAGCTCTGTCCCTGGCTGTGTTTTGATGCGTAGACCACCCAGGCTCTGAGATGATTACTGCAGCTGAAGTCTAAGTTCAGTTCCAGAGCATGGCCAAGAGGAGTAAGAGTGACAGAATCAGTTACAAAATCAGAAAACCTCAATGAAACCTGAAGAGGCTACTACTGTTTTGTATTCCTGGGATGCAGCCAGGAGGACAGGATTCAAATACTGAGGGGGAGCGGGTGAAGGGGAGTATAAACCTAGAGTTCACCTGCCTAGTCTGGAAGGGATAAATACTAGATGGGATGCAAATGATGGTGTATAAAGTGATCAATGCTTACTTTTTCATTCTTTCATCCTTTTGTAGCTGATGAGAACAAAGACATACCTGTTACAGTAAAAGGGCAATGGGCTTTGAACAGATGCTGACTAAACATCTGTGGGATGTTTAGGAGCTGACTTAAGCATCATATAATAAAAGGAAACGCTGAGGTTAGGTTTTCTAATGGGCTACATATTTTGATGATTACTAACCATGTCTGTAACATTGTGATGTGGAGGACAGTTCAATCTCAGCTTTAGGGAATGCCTAAGTGACTTCTGCGGTGTGTGGGTTGAAGGATAGTTGCCGCCTTTGTCTGGAGTATACAGTGCTCAATTTTACCAGCAGCCAACATTAGTAGAGGACTAGGAAAATAAGTTATGTGACTCAGCTTGGCAAATTCTGAGTTTGTGTTAATCAAGGTTATACAACTTGTTTAATATAAGTGATTTTGTGCTATTAGTGGGATGGGAGTTATGGGTGGGATATGTGATATTTGCATACAGCTGCTGTAGGAGAGGCACAGAGATACATTACTTTTGGACAGAAAGCCCTTTGCGTATTATGTTGCAGAATATTTACGTCATGCGTGGGACACATGACATGTTCATCTTCATCCCTTTTCCATCCTCAGGCTTCACCCCATTCCTGCAAAGGGAGACTGCTGTTGGCATCATCCTGGGCTCTGTGCAGAAGGAGTCGTCTTGCGTCCTTCCCCAACAGAAGACCATTTTCTGGTTTGTGCCTTTCTTGTGGGAAGAACAAATTCTGTGGGACTGTCACTGCCTCGCTTTGTTCGGACTTGATGGGGGGGTTGGGACTTTTCTTTTAGGTTAATAACGTAAGAGAAGAAATCATTGCTGGCCACACAAATGAGAGAAAATCAATGACTGTGTCTTGTGTAAAGGAAAGAGGCAGGAGCAGCAAAGCTGCCTCAGCAGCTCTGCCCCATGTTAGTCCATAGTGCAGTGTTGTATTGATTGTGCTACCTCTGTCCTGTGAGTGGCTGGGGCTGTCTTACTTTGGTTTCTGGTAATAGGAATACTAATTTATCAATGTGTGTGTAGTAAAACTGACCTTAGTGGGGGTAGAGGAGGTCAGTCGTCTTGAAAAAAATCCAGAATTTATTAATTTTACTGGATTGAGGCCATCAGATTCAAGTATCAGTGTGTGTCAGAAAACAGGAGTGCTGTTGTGGGGAAAAAGGGAATGGGAATTGCTCAAAGTGTTGTTCTCTTGAATTTTTATGAGCAGCATCTGATCTAGTTTTGCAGAGCTAATGCAAGGATTTCTGAAGTAATCATCCCAATGAGGGTGGGTGGGACTCCAAAACATAGTGTGCAGTGGGAGCTGACTGGAATCCATTCTTTGATGTAAAATCAAAATTGACAGAAATGTCTGTCTCTTATCTGAGTCGCCTAGTACATTAACATACAGATCTGAGTGTTTGTATGTGATTGCAGGTGAACTTGTAGAAGAGTTACTTTCAGTTAGTTAGAGTCATCAAAAAACATGAATGCTGTAATCCTTTACAGAAATAGCAACACCATTGCCACCTCCTTTTGCTGCTGTATCAGAGCCTCAAATTCTATTGTGATTTCTTGCAATCAGGCATATACAACCCTTTTATTCCTAAAAGTTCAGAGCTGCTTAGTTAGTGGAAATTGTGACAGTATTGTGAGTTTTTTTGAGTGACGTCCAGTTTGAATGGCATGAATTTTTCATTAAATGTTCCATTCACTCTGGATTAAGTTGCAGCTAAACACAATATAATATATCCCTAAGAGCAAACAAGCCTGTTCCAGTTTAATGAGAATGAAGAAAGTCCACTATTGCCATTTATAGTCCAATCTTTCAGTAGTCTAATATTGCCATAAGCAGACCCTGAGAAAAGTAACCCATATTTCAGAGTCTTCAGCTATCATGGTACAGGAGCACCTAAGCTGGTTCTGCTTTCTCTTAATTTATTTTAGTTTGGAGTTGCTGAGACAATGTCTGTGTTTTAGTGGAATCTCAATGATGTCAAATGTTGAAGACTTAAGAAATTCCTGCCCAAGAATCATAGATAGTGCTGTAGGGGCTGTTCAGACATTTTGAATATACTCACTTTTAATATTTTCAGTAGGAGTACTTTGGAAAATACCAGCTGTCTTAATTTTTATTTTTCTTTGGACATTTTCTTTTCATCTTCACATTTAGATTCTTACCTTCTAAGTAAATATCTCTACCTTTTTCATATTTTACTCCATTTGATATTTCTGTTCTCCTTGCTATTCTCTACTCTGATACTCCCTTCCTAGGAAAGTATGAAAATTCAGGTGTTAATACGAATGATTTTTAGCATTATAGTTTCAGCTCTTAAACTTGCAGCTTTCCCTTGCTTTCCTCTAGTTGATGAAATCTTCTGTGTGGACCAGTTGCATTGATTTTCTGTGTGATCACAGGGTAAGCAGTTATTTAACATAAGAACAGTGGAATTTGGCTTAAATTTTTTCATTAACCTAGCCATAACTGAACTGGACAAGGTGTTGAGCAACTGACTCTAGTTGACCCTGCTCTGAGTAGGACTAGAGATCTCCAGAGGTTCCTTCCAGCCTTATTTATGTTGTGATTTTGTGGTGATCTACTTTTGCACCCAGCAGTCAGTGAGAAGGTGGAATAAGTGAAGCTTTTCAACCTACTAAGATACTTCCCTCTTCTGAAAACTGATATTAAAAACCAGACTTCTCTGCTGTGGACCTCCGTAGAAGTCAGTATCTGATGCAAACTTTTTTCTTTCAAATACATCCCTCCTTAGCCAAGTCTTTCAAGATTTATTGTCAGTCAAATGCTCGGTCAAATTCTTCCCTGAATGGTTTTGGTCAATATACATTCTTAATATAGCCAGAGTAAAATCCACAGTTGTATCATTTCAGCACAGTTCCCCATCATTCTAGTAGAAACATCCAGCTGAAACAGATGACACTTTGACAGGATGTAAAAGAAATCTTCATTAGGACAATACTTACCCTTCTTCTTTTGAAGTTATTCTCTTTGTATTACAGGTTTTTCAGCTTGTTGTTTTTACAAATGCTCGTTTTTTCCTAAAGATTAGTAAGATTTCTGAATGGTGTGTTTATTTAAAATATTTTAAGATGTAATACAGACAGATCCAACTTGAGCCTCATTAAAAGAACTTAGCCAAAAACGGAAAGCCTTCAGAGGCCTATTATGGTGAATGATAGTAATTAGAAGCATGAATTCTGTCTAAGAGCTCAAACTGCTTCAGTTGATCTGGAATTTTTCCCAAAACCTGCACAAATTTAAGGACCAGTGTCTGTCCAGATAAAACACACTATCTTGGCTAAACAATCAACACTGTTAGCAAGTACTCTGGTTTCAGGTTCCACAGAGCGCACAGCACCTCTGTCAACAGTAGAAGCAGCACTATTGGGTTGGTCCGACACTGCTTAGGCTTCTGTAGATACATTGGTCATAAGCACGGATTTGTAGTTGTTGTGAATATGCCAGTGTCTTTCACTGTTGGAACTGCTCTTACAGAAGTGTCCTATGGAGCCAACAGCTCTCAAGACCCCACTGTTGTTGATCCTCTATGCATGCAGGACAAGAACCCCCCGCGTGGCTCCCACGAGCCTCCTAACCAGAACAGATTGCAGTGGAAGGACTGCAGTGCTGTCTCCACTAGCTGTATATTCAGAATAACATTTAAACGAAATGCTTAGGTAAGAGCAGAAACTGTCTTGGCTTTGCTGAGCATATGTATGATGTTTTAGTTATGTACGTCTGAAGTGGTGACTTGAATTCTCATTATCATTGCTTACAGAAAAAACCTGCTTAGCTTTCCAAGGATGAAACAGCGTTCACGGGGTCCCCTCCTATAAAGACAAATCTTTTGTGAGATGTTCTTTTGGGTGACTGCTTTTTAAGAACAAATAGGCTGAGGAATTCTCCAGGAGAATGTAACATTGCTTTTAGAAGAAAGTTAATTAGCTATTCAAAGGAATAAAGAGAAGCCAAATTAGATGTGTTAAATGCTTGTCATATAATGATTATGTATTAGTCTTCACAGTAATCCCAATCTGTTTTCGAAGGGAGAAACTGTTCTGTGAGAGTACACAGCAGTTCATAACCTACAAACAAATGGCTGGTTAGATTGGCAGTGATCAGAAAATGTTTCTGCTTAATCTGATTCATTCAAGAGGACAGAGTAAAGAGAAGAATTTCGTTTTATGCTTGGATGGTAAGAGATGAATTTCATCTTTGTGCATGGATGGAAGCAAACTCAGCTTTGTGTCATGGGCCTGAGTAGGCGCATGTGGTTTTCTGGCATGTTCAGTTAGATTTTCTGAAGAACTTGTGCCTTCGTTTTCAAGGACTCAGCAGCTACCAGTGGGACCAGAGTTTTGAAGGCACTGTGAGCAAAGCAGCTTCCACTGGGACAGTTCAGCTTGGCTTTTCTGACTTCTCCCAGAGGTATGGCCCTCACTGTGTTACTAAATTCCTCCAGCTGTAAGATGCTATTATCAAATATGTGAAACATTTCATATTTCTTCAGTAAATCAACCTCCATGGACACATATTCTCAGATACCTTTGAACTCGTTACTCCTTCTGAAAAAACCCCACTTTTCTTCCTGTAATAATTTTATCAGGTGAGCAGTGGGAATTTAAAATCATATCTTAGTCTCTGCTGTGAACCATTCAGGATGATGAAAAGCATAGAAATGAAGGTCCAAAGCAATCTGTATTGTCATTTTGAATGTAGTCTCCCCACTGTTCCTGGCACAAACTTTTAGGTGGATGTTCCCAGAGAAAATAGTTGCTTTCTGTAAACTATCTATATATCGTCTGCTTTAATTACAAAAGCATCAAGTGGCATTTCCTTCCCCATAAAATTCCCTAGCCTTATACTGTCAGATATGGCAAGAAGTTATAGAATTGTAAATCAAACCAGTCCCTTTGTTCATAATACTAAAAAATGCAATTTTCAAATACTCTCTGCTATTGCTTCCCCCTCAAAATTAGAAGGTATTGTTACAAGATGATATGTAAACTTTATCTCCCGTTCTTTCTCAGTTTTTTGGACACCGATAAGCAGTTTGAAACAGTGGTGTATTACTGGTATTGCACGGTGCTCATTTGGAGTTGGAATGGCCTGGAATGGTGCCCTGGAACCGATTTCTGATGTACCGGAACCGTGTCCCTGGCCACCTGTATTAGTCTTTTGGCACCTCCTTCCTTGCAAAATTAGCTAGGTTTTGCTTCTCTGTTTTATGATGTTTTGCATACTGCATACGTTGATGACATCCATCTGTTGATTTACTGTGATTCTGAGACCAATAAAGAGCTGAATATGAAAGCTAGAAAGGTAACTAATCCTTTTGAAACCAGGCACCAACTTGCAAAGTCAAGTGACTTTCCATGTAGGATTGTTGGATAGAGCAATTTTTCAATTCAAAATTTAACATGGAAGGCACATTCTTATTTTCTAAATAAGGAAGATATCTTGTGCTTCTTGGTAACTCTGATTTGCTTGTTCTGTGCAGAATATCATTGCTTCTTGCTGCTGTTTTGTGTTTTCTCCTAGGTAGCAATTTGCAAAAGTGCTTATCTTAAAACTCAACTTATTTTCACCTCAGAGTTGCTGGAGTCTTCAGGGGGACATCTAACTGTTCATAAGGTATAAGTGAATGCAGATTTTCTCTTGAATGCCACAGATTCACATCTGTTTATGCCAGCTGAGGATATTTGGATACTCAGTCCTTCCTGAAGAAAACAGTATCTATAGAGTTGGAAGTATTACATTCGGAATACCCTCCCAGTTTGTTTCGTAGAAAGAGCTGATGTTTAAATGTAAAGATTTAGCTTGTACTCTGTTAGCAGCAGACAAGTACACAAAGCCCAAAGGATTGCTCCTATTGATCATGTGTGTCAACCTGAAATGTTGTCTTTTGGCCAACTGGAAAACAAACTCAAACTTTTTAAACATCCAAATAATCAGTTTCTTGCAGTGGTAACTGTAACAAATATTAGGCCCTTATCAGCCAGTGCTCTCCTCTTGTCAAAGCTGATTGCACAATGGGTGCTAATTAGTAAGTGGTATTTAAATGTTTCCCCCTCTATCTTCAGATCCATTGGTGTCAGCAGGGAAGGGGGGAAGGGAAAAGGGAAAACTGTTGGTACAGAGTTCAGAGAGAAGTATTTTGAGAATTAGCTTGAAGTCAATGTGTCTGCTGACTTAGAACAAAGTCTGTGTTTAGTATCAGTAGATATTTATATGCACAAAATCAAATAACTGAGTGCTTAAATCCATTGCAAAGTGGACTCAACCAACCTGTCAAGGAGGTTGGAGTACTGAGAGTATATATTTTTTGGTGGAACTAGAAGAGTTCTGGTTCCAGCATGGACAGATGAATTCCTTTTACTGTGGAAGGTTTAATCTGTATCATTGCATCCCACTATGGTTTATTTGTTTGTGAGATTCTGCATGTTTTATTCTTGTACTCTGCAAATGTTAATGATTTGGGTTTCACTTTGACTTGATGTAGTAATAAAAATGGCAACTATGTAAAGCTTTTTGTGTGTTAGCCAGATGTTATTTGTCTAAATCTAGGATCAGATAGGAGGCCCTTTTTGAAGGACACTCCATTAGTTACGTTTCTTTCACTGTATGATTTTTACTAATAAACAATATTATTTCTGCACAGTAGCTATGTTATAGTAAATTTATTTATTTTTTTCCTCTGGGACTAACTTTTCCATACATTTGTCTGTATCTCTGGTAACATAGTGGCAGACTTGATTTTTAAATACTTGGGTGCACTGTTTTTAAAGGATATAGTATGTATATCTATTGTGACTGAAAGAGCACATCATGGAGCTGTGTAATGGCTGTTAGGACTTACCTGCATGAGCAGACACCTGATTTCAGTGCTGAATTGTGACACTTGCAACATCAATAGTAAAGCAGGAAATAGAAGACTGTAAGAGAGGAGAACCACTGCAGATTTTCTGAACTGTCAATCAACTACATGTCAAGAATAGTTTCAATGTTTATTTTTTGTGTAGGTGGTTTAGACACTGCCTTGGGAAAAGGGGTACAGCTACAGATGATCTCTGTAGCTTTTTTTAACCTTATCTTCTGTCCATTCTAGGGTAATTGAGACAGTTGCACGCGTGTTTTTGCAGCCTGAACACTCACCTTTTTCATTGCTGGATTCTGCCTCTCTCCCAGATGACTTGATTCCGGGAATGAACCAGTCAGAGCCTGGAACCTGAAACTCAAACTGAATAAAAAGGTGGGCACAACCTCTTCATACCAATGGAATAACTGTCCTGAATTTAATGGGGTTAAAGTGATGTGAAATTGCGTTCATGAGATCACAATGCAGTTTTAAACATTTCAAGTTGAGTGTATTTTAAGTGACTATCTCAAAGTCTTTAAGCAAGAGCCTTTTTACTGTGCAATTTCTTGACATAATTTTGACATGTTAAGACTAGCTAGAAAAACATGTTTGTTGCACCTATATATTTGTTAAACCATAATGAGTTAATGGGATTTCTTCAATTGTATTTCATACTGGAAATGCTTTCCTAAAAAATGGTGTCTCTTGAAGGGATTGAATCAAGTGATCTACAGAAATACGGGAAGGAACAAAGGTGCCAATAAATGTAATAATGTCTTTGGATCACTTACGTTTGAATGTAGCGTGCTGCCAAGTAGGTTAAATACCATCACCTTTCAATGAAAAAGCTGCTCGAAGCTGATAATTGTAATGCCTTTGAGAAAGCAAAGTCCATTCATTATAAATACTTTATGAACTATGAATCTCTATCTCATGCAAAACTATATTAGATTAAATCTCTTTCCAATTTGTATTGTTCAAATAATTATATGTAGCTGGGGTCAGAGTTTGGATAATGCATTCCCAGCCCTTGGGTTTATTAACTGGCTCCAGGACGAGACCACAATGTCAAACAGCCCAAAGAGGTTTCATATTTACTCTCTGTTTTGTCTATTTTCAGCTGTGCTGCTCCTTCCTGCTGCAGTCTAATCAATGTAGCCATTTGATAAGTGCTTCTCCATTATATGACTTGCCTTATTTGCTGAAGCTTTGCTTTCCAGACAGAAACATCCACTTAAAATGCAGTCTTCATTTAAGACTACATTCTTCAGAACGAACCATTTCCCAGTTCCAAGTAGTAAACCACAGTTATAACAGTAACAGAAAGATGGTGTACACAGCAAGGATCAAATCTGAGAGTAACATCTGGGTTTGTTAGTATGAAGAGTCAAAGTATGCTGAAGTGTTGCTTTTAGAGCAGAATTTTCTCTGCATTTGGCATTTTGGTCACCCTGTGTACATGCTTCATCCCATTAACTGTAATGGGACATCCAGGGTAGTACAGTAACAAAGCTGAAGTATGTTGAGGGATTAAAAAGGACCTTTTCAAATGCAGTAATGTCCATATCATAACCAGCATCCTGGAGAAGCCCAGCACAGTTGCCTTGTTGTAAAGTCAGGCATGCTGCATGAAATGCTGGATAGTTTCAGTGTTGTCTATGTGAGTCTGCATTTCATTTGAAGACCACCTCCTCAAACAAGTATCTTTTTATTCCTCTGAAGTATGTGGAAGTTTGAAATTAATTTCTTCAAGTCATTTCAGTTGGGAAGAGAAGCTGTTTCCCTCTCCAGAGCTTTACAGTGATGGGCCCCCACATCATTGTTCCTTTTGTTGTTGTTGACAGGTTGGAGCTCTCCTTCCAGAAGGAACCAGAATGTGTCAGTGGTTCCTTCACTGTGAGTTTCTGTGGGCATTAAATCACTTACGATATTGGTGCAACCTTTTAAGGGTCATTTTCCTTTAGATAATGTGATGCTGCATAAATTTGAAATGTTAGCCAGTGCTTCTTTTACTGTTGATACCCTCAGTTCTTCCTGAGACCTGCATTGTCAGTCCATTGTTAGTAGTCACAGAGAATGAGCTGCCCTTATGTTTCTGGAAGCGTAACTTGAACTGGATGTAATTTGCTTTCATTCAGCAGCCTGTGTACATGAACTTCCAATGACTATTCTCTTCTAAAAAAAAAAAAAAAAAAAAGAATTAAAAAACATCAAGTGTTGGTTTTCCCTACTGACAAGGCACCTTTCTGGATGAACAGGAATTGGAAAACCAGACAGACCTGGCACAAGATTTGGGCTGCTATGCAAACTGCCTGGCACTTGAAGACATAAATTCTGTGCACCTCTAATGCCATTTTCTTTCTTTTCATGTATTTTACCTATAAATTTTACAGGATTGTCTCTTGTCATGTGTTTACGTACAGTAACTTGCACAACAGAGGCATCGTCTTGGCTAGCAGCTCTAGCCACAGTGCTAATGAAGATGAATAATCATGTATTACTTTCCTCAAATGTGGTTAAATGTCAGTTCATATATCTTTGAGATGTTAAAGTAGTTTTCTGATGAACATGAGTTAATTTCCTCTCTTCTGCTATATGTGTTGGAGCTTTTATGTGTTTGGGAGTCGTCATCTTTATGCATTTACCAAAACATGATAAAAGATAGACGTTGTTTGAGAATTTTCATATAGATCTGGTTCACCATTGTATTCCCCCTGTCCCCATGGAGATGCTACCATCAGTTGCAATATAGTCATATAAAACTGCTATGTAGTACTGAATACAGCCTTTACATCTGGAAACATGCATGTTTCCTCTTCCTGGAAAACAGAATTCACAGCTTACATTGCTGAGTGGTGTTTTTTACAGATGTTTTCGCTGTTGAACAACTTATTTCTTTTCTCTGTAGCTTGAGGAAAGGACATAAAATAAGTCAAAAGCATTGCATAAGTCAAGCCCTGCGGAAGTGCTGCCAAGCAGTGAGTCCCACAGTGATGGGAATGGCTTCTGTTGTGGTGAATCACAAAGAAATAGCTCTGCCGGTGTGATGCTGGAATGGGCTGCAGCAGGAAAGGCATCACAGGAGGGAACAGGTCAGCAGGTAAGCATCAAAATGTCTCATGAATCTGTCCAGACACTATGTGGTTTTCCTGCCTGTGGTGCACAGGAGCACTTCAGCCGGTCATCGCTGGAACACTTTGGCTGCTGAACAAAGTCGGGAAGAAGGTGAGAGTGAGGAACAGAGAGAGACGGAGTTATTGATTTGGGACTGAAGCAGTAAAAAGGGAGCTAGGCATCTGATTTCAAGTGTCTTTGCCTCGTTCACAGAAATAAGTAATCTAAGGTACAAGATTTTTAACACACTTGGCAATTTTTCATGCAGAATTATGATGAGATATTTCTTACTCCTCTCTTGGCTTCTTCCAGATTTAAACAACTGTCCCCAGCTTGACCAAATTACTTGCAGCCACCACTGCTGCTGTATTTGGCACTGCCCGCTTGTTACATCCCATCTATGGCTATGTACGCCCTGATAATTGAGTGCCTTTATGGCCACAGTTTGCATAAGCAGCTGTATCACCTCCCCATTTGAAATTAGGTACTTTAAATGATCTTTAGTCTAGTGAGAAGTAAAGAATGGTTAGCTCCTTTGGATAATAAAGTTAGGCTCTGATTTTTAGAATTTTTTTTTTTTTTAAAGACAGTACTAGCCCAGTATCTTTCTGTGTTAATTTTGGTGGGAAATTGTAAGGTACGTAGCACTAGCAAACCAATCTTGTTATTGATGTCTACTCTGTACATAGACTTTCAGTTTGCATAACAGTTGTCCCCATAAATTTGTATGCATCCCTTCATAAGCTTGATTTAAGCCAGAAAACCCTAGTCTTGTGTTAGATCTTCCTGAAGGATGCCTGCCTTGAGTCAGTGTAAGGGTTTTGCTGTGACAGCAGTGTGAACCAGGAATATTTATCTTCAAAATGCAGCCTTACCAGGACACCCTCATTCAACTGCCACAACCATTAGCTACTTTTCAAAAAACGGTGTTTTCAACTCAGGATTTTCCTAAGTCACACTCTTGGCACCAAATATATTGTGGTAAGTTTTGTTTCATAGATTGGACTGCACCCAACGTTGTGATTATACCTAGAGTATCTGACACATTCTATTTTAAAGTGCAGAGCATATTGTAGTGCATATATGAGAAGAAACAGCAAGCCAACTTTGCTCTTAAGTGATGAAAACTAATTTCCTGGAAAGGTAGCTGTAAATTTTCTCAGAACTTTAGGCAGAGGAATATTAAAATGTGTCACTTCTGGACATGCAGGCTTATATTTGCATTTTTTGTTTCAACTCCTTCTTGCTAGATTATAACCCTAAATTAGGATTTAATTCTAAGGAAGAATTCTAACTAGTATTGAAACTGAAAAAAAAAAAAAATACAACTCCTTTTTAAAAATGATCTGATTAATTTGGAGCCCCAGTTTTATTAGGAAATCCCTAGGATAGGTTTTAAAATCAGTAAGACTTCGTGGGTTTTTTTATATATTTTTGCTCCTAGGATGATTCCTAGAAAAAAATGCAAACAGAGTTGTTAATAGTACTCATCTTGCTTTCCTTTGTCTAGAAAGCTGATGAAGGATTGCCTTTTTTCTTTCAGTGCAGACAGATCAGTCCCCAAACACTTACACAAGGGCACAGCAAAGCCATTCAGCATTTTCCCAGATCCAGTCCCCTCCGGCCTTCTTCCTGCTGCATATTTCCTACACCCACCTCAGGGAAGCGCAGGGCAGTTGAAAATTGTGTCTTTCACTCTCCACTCTTGTAGTAATCATAAAACTGGGTCAGGAGCTGAATTTGGTAATGAACAGTGAACAGCTTAATGACAGGATATTAAAAAATGGAGGAAAAATATTTAAAAGCCTGTGATCTGAGAAAAATTGAGAACCAATAGAGATTTACTAAGTCTTGAATGAATGTCAGGTACTTGAAGTTACAGGTAGCTTGCCAGACTTGAAGAAGCAAACATCTTTAACCTGCCATTGAAGGACAGATAGACATAAAAGCTATTGCTTTTACACATATTGGTCTCGTTCCTGTGCTGAAATCTTGAGCTTCCAGTCTAGAACCATCACTCACCCAAATTCTCAATGCAACAGCATATATCTTACTTCATAACCTTGTGGATCCTGGTTTTGGCAGTATTGTTTGCAGGTCTAGCTCTGTTCTTCCAGATCTTGCAAGTGTCAGCTGCTAGACACAGATGTGGACTTCCATTTATTTTGTTTGATCTCAAAGCCAACATTATATCTTTAAGGCAGCATCTTTTAAAAAGGTTAACAGTTAAATTATTCCTTTTTCTCACTTCCTGCTTTTACACATTGAATTCAAATGTTTTGTACACCAACTAGGTTAGGCCTTCTTCCACAAAGCGTTCAAGAAGCTAAAAAATAAAGAGCACTTATATGGGATTATATATATTTCAGGTTCTTCATGTGCTTAAGTTTTTTACTGTGACACGGGACTTAATAGATTCCCAAGGAAAACCTTTGACAAGTATTTTAAGGGTAATCTGTTTTATCTACATCACAGTGAGTACTTCTAGCATTTAATGCAGAATTATTATTCAAGGTGTACCTGTGTAGTCAAAACTGAACCTTTGTAGTTTTCATTGTGCATGTGATGACATTGCTTCAATAAAATATAAGTACTTAGCTTAAATTGTATCACAGAAGTGTTAAGCATGTCTCCCAAGGTTATCAAAAGTGACTTTGGATTTTAGATGCCTATTTTGAAGCACAGTCTATAGTAAAGAGCTTGGTTTTACACTTTCTAGTGTCCCAAACTGTAGTTATGAATATTCATGTGACTTTATCACTCCGGAAAGGAGGCCTTCCTTCTGGGCACCTGGATGCTTTCCATTAGTGAACACCTTATCAGGTCATGGTCTGAACCTCAGATCCGGTTCTTCAAGCTAGTGCTCTGAAGAGTGGAGTTAAATTCCTGATATTGTGGGAGGCTCCAAAACAATGCCAGCTCTGCAGTTCAGTCATGTAGTTACAGTGTGAATTATGGAAAAGTCCAGAAAAATCTGCTGCTCTGTCCTGTGTGGGCAGTGTATGCTTATGGCTTCACCCTAAAAATCTCAGACTCTCCACCTGTGTAGCCAGCAAGTTTTAAGTTGTCCACCAGACATGATCACTTTAAAAAGATCAAGTCTGTTTGGCAAGGCCATCTCCTACCAAGGACTGGGGTAAAAATGCTGCTTTCTGACTGCCAGGATTTCAAGGTTTTAGCTCAGTCTTTTTTTACAAAGCTAACCTTCACTGCTGTCTAATAAAATGAAATAAGAGTGAAAAGTTCAAATATTAGACTTTCCTGTGGAGCTGGTTTCATGGTAGACTGACAGCCAACATCAACAGTATGATAGTAAGGAGTTCATGTTTCTGTCTAGTCTGTGGTGGCCTGCTGAGATGGCATATGCCTGGAGTGAATAAAAATCCTAATGGGAAAACCTAACTTGTAGCTCATATAGACCTCTAGTTCAATGGCTGAAGGGGTGTTTTCTTTTCTTCTTCAGTATCTCCAAGTAGGTATCATTTCTATGTCTGTATGGGGGAAGAATGGGAAAGCACATTATGGCTCAAAAAAAATGTATTTTAATTTGTTAAATAGCTACAGAAACCTCAGTCTTGGATCCTAAATTCAGTTCTTGGTCAGATTCAGGCTCTTACCCTAAAATCCATAGTTGGTTGGGAGAACTGAGAACAAAAGTTCATGCATGCAGTACATGTGAGGGAGCATCTTTTGTTGTTGTTAAGGTTATGGATAGGTTGTGCATGTGTCTGTTGAGGCAATAAAAAAATTATTTTATCTCTTAAAAGGTGTAGATTTCTCTCATGGAAAAGCAAGCATATTGGACACATTGGAGCTGACAAAATTGAATGTGGCTTGTCTTTGCTATCTGGAGGAGTAACTCAAATCAAGATTTCAGAATAGAGGAGAAAAACAGGAAGAAATCTTTGTAGCAGTATTCAATTAGCAAGCTTCCACTGAGCGTTTTAATCTGTTTGTTGTTGTTGGGGGGGTTTTAAAGTGAAATCAACTACATGTTCAATTTGTCTGCTATAAGTAGTATGTATTCTTCCAGGAAAGAAAGTGTCAGGACAAACCCTTCTGAAGATCAATGAGAAAGTGCAAGTTTGCCAACTTCTTTAAGCATTTGACTCCAGTGCTTGAATTGTGTATGCTACTGTCTTTTTCATAAGCAAGATTTGGCCTCATTGCATGTGCTGTGGGAATGCAAAAAGACTGCAAAACCATGCACATAGTGCATGAAAATAATTGTGCTTGTCTTTTATCAACAGAACCTAAACAGATTTTGTGAAAATGACAGTCAAAGGGAGAACCTTGTCCTTTCTTTTTCTTAGGTGCTAAATACAGAAGAAATGTGAAGGAATACAAATTCATGGGCATCATTTTGTGGCATATGAGAGGCAGATTTGTAGAGTTGTTCCCATTCATCACTCCCCTAGCAGGGATGGGCTAACCTAAGTGGACAGTGATTTCTCTCACCTATTATTCAGCTACACAGATGAAACACAACTGTTTAAGAGAAAAGCAGACAGATACTTCACTAGGCAGCAGACACTCCTCTTTTTCAGCTCATTCTGAAGCTTTTCTCCTAAGTAACTAAAAAATAAGAACATTAGATTTCTTTAGAAGTGATCAGTAATTCACCTATTTTCTTGATAATTTTGAAGAAAAAGGAGACTGCTGATTATAATTCTTGCAAGGAAGATAAATCAGTTATACTTAGAAAACCAAGATCATGATTTTCTAAACTCCCATTATAAACTACACTGTACAGTTAGGGCACACAGTGAGGGTGGGATGTAATGAGTAAATACTAAAGTCTGTTTAAAATCGGCAGTGTGCTCCTGAACCCCATCAGAGGCTTTCTAAAATCTGCATCTGGATCTACCACAAGCGATTTCATTTCCTTAAAGAAGATGGTTCTTTTGCTCAGAGAAGAGGTTATGACTAAATGTGTAAGTAAAAATGAAAAAGATTTATGTATAAATAAAAAATAGGGCTGCAGTAAGCTTTTGGTGTAGTGTTACCTTGAAGCATACTCCTTATCAGTGAGATGCAGCCATATGATGAAAGATAAGCACGTGAATCGCAACTGCAGGAAAATTTGGCTCACCAGTTGTGCTGTCTGTGAATTAATTATTAAATGTGTAGTTCTGTGAGCACCACAAGCCTAGTTTTCTAACAGAGTTGTGTCTCACTGATGACTGATTTTGGAGGCTAAGAAGACAATGTCTGAAACGAAGCTTTTTCAGTGTGTATGGCATTTTTAGGACTTTTTTCCCTGTGAGGGCGATGTTGCAGCTTTTCTTTTAGGGCACTTGGACAGACGTCTGCTTTGCCTTGCCACCTATATTGTAAAATTTGCAAGAACCTGGTTATCTTGGAGACCTCCATCCATTTGTCAAATTCTGTTAAAATTGGACAGCAAGACCAAAACTTATTAAGGAAGCACATATGTATGTATACACAGTGATAAAAGAAGTCTTGTTTCTGTAGTAAATTAGAAAAAAAAAATTGTATTTTTCAATCATTTAGCTTCCATTTAATCAGTTTTCAAGAGGTCTTAGTAGCCTATATGTTGATTTCTAATAACTGGTGGCAGTTGTGAAGATGAAGAACTTCAAAATGTAGCTCATAGTGACATGTCTTCACTACCTTTGTTCTTAGACAAAAACGTATGCTGTCAAATCTGTTAAGTGAAGAGAGTAAGACCTAAAATCTTTTTCCACTAGCTTTAGACAGAAGGAAACAAATTGCTTGTCTCACTGGTGAGTTCTTACAGTGCAGCAATCTTGGATCCACTCCAGTTGAACACTTTGCTCCCTGCCTCAGCCCACCCCCCAAAAAGGACAGTCGGGCACAACAAGCTCTTGCTTCTAATCCCTCATGTAATAAATGTCTCAATTCTATCACGACTTTGTCCTTCTCCTTCACTCCCCATACATTCTCTTCAGCCTTCAAACATGAGCAGGCCTGCTGTGCTATCCCTCTTGGAGTCTCCCTTCCTCCTTACAGTGCAGGGTTTTCTAGTTTTTCATGAAGTGCTGAAGCCCCTGCCCGCTGCTGTGCTATATTTGCACTGGAGTTCCGTAGGAGTTTTAGATGTCTGAGTGACCTCTGCTAGCTAGCTTGAAGCTTCTTCTGCATGATGTGAGCCTGCCCTAATAACTCCTGTTAAAAAGAGGAAAAAAGTATCTAGAAAACCATTTTGTGTGTCTGTGCCTTTGTCCAAGTTTAATGCCCATACAGAAGTCCACATGAATGTGAAATACAGTGGAAAAGAGGACTGGGAAAAGGAATGAAGAATTAATGTTGGCAATGGTGTATGGAAAGAGATTAATAGGAATGCAGTAACAGCCACCCTTAATGTGAGACAGAGACCTCTCCATTCAAAATAATGAACAGAAGTGAGCTTCCCCCTTACAAGCCATTGAGGGCAAAAATTGTTAACTTAGACAAATTCTGGAGCTCTGAGGCTTCAGTACATATGTTTTGAAGTTTTCCAGTCACTGGGAGATATTGGAAAAATATTTTCCTAGATATTAATATTGTCCTTGTTGTAAAATATATTCCTAGACCAAGTATTTATTTTAGAGGACTCTAGCAAGTCTGTATTTTTATTAAAAAGCCAAACAAACAAAGATCTTTTTTCTATTGGTGGCAGATGGTAGGCAAAACATGAAACTGCAAGAATAGGAGAGGCCCAGGCTCTGCTATAATAGTTTCAGAAAAATAGACCCTGGGTTGTATTCTAACTGGCAGAAAAGCTACTTACTTTAAAAAGAGATTCTTTTAAATAGGAAGTGGAAGGTTGCTCATCTCATCAGTAATCCCAAGGTGGCCAAGGGTCCTTTCATAAGGAGCTGCACAGATCAGCAGAAGGTTTTCCAGGTGTGTTAGCTTGGGCTCTGTCTAACTGTCTATGGAGAAGTCTTCTTTCTTACCATACTTCTTTTCACGTAGTGCCTCTTTTCCTTTTGTTTCTTCTTGCTGCAACAACATCCTTTGTTAATCTTTCTTCTGGGGTGCTGAAGACCTATTATCCCTTTGATATAATGAGCATTTCATGAGATCAGATACTTGCCTGGCAGCAATCTGTTGTTTTCTAAGGGACTACGCTAGTGTATGCTGACTGAGGATCTGTCCTTCTTCTATATCATTGTATAAAAAATGTGAGTGCTTTGGTATAGGTAGAGTGGAATCCAAATACTACACTGATATTTGGAAAAGTAATCTGAAATAGAGCAGTATGTAACTGATGAGTTGCTGACTCATGCGGGTGGGCAGTTACAGTTATCACTGGCCAGCTGGATGCAAACAAAAGTGCAGATGGATAACATCAGTGAAAGCTTAGATGAAAAAAATGCAAGGATGCTGGGCTGGGACAAGAGAAGGACTGTGAATGATATTATAGCACAAATAAAAATGAGAATAAAGCATCACTGCGCTGTCAGCACTTAAAAGCAATCAAGAGAGCTAAGTCAGAGTCCAGGGAAGTTAATAGCCTCCGGTTGCATGCTCTGGTCTCGGACGGGGCCCACCAAGTGGACTCAGTTTTGCTTCCAATGACTAGGTATAAAGGCAGTTCTTATCCTTCAGCTATTTTAGAGGCTATTTTGGGCAAAAGGACAAATATTTTTTTGGACAAATGTAATTGTTAGTCCAGAATATTTCAGGATATTTTTAATGCTGGTTTCTTTTTTTTACTGTAGCTGCTTGAAAGGATAGTGTTTCTGTACACTGTCACAGGGGTTTTTTTTATGTTCACCACTTATCTTGATGCCAAACCATTACTTTGATTCTTTGGGGTTTGGACTGGCAGCCGAGTAATTTGCTGCAGCTGAATAGAGTAACTATGTGAAATGCAGGTGGAGACTGAACATGTCAAAGCAAGCAGTACAGTCAAATCCTCAGTGCTCTCTTCTGAACCATTCAGGTATGTTTGCCTACTGGAAGGTTTGAGCAGAGAGAGTTAAAAATCAGTACTCTTAAGAAGTGGGGCGTGGGGTGCTTTGCCAGGAGGATTGAAGGTAGAATCTAATTTTACATGGAGGCTCCCAGACTTGAGGTATACCAAAGTGTTTTATACAGTAATGTGTTAAATATAGAAAGGTGACTTGGTAGGCAAAACAGAGAAACTCCTACATCTCTTCACACGTATAACATTGGACAGTAAATGAAGGGCTTCAGTAGTAGCAGGGCTGTGATTCCCGACCTCTAGTAGCTCCCGCTGGGGTGATTTTAAGGAGTTACTGTTTATTGCTTTCCAGTCTGCCCCTTATCAGAGGAGGACTGCTCACTTCTGGCAAAGGTGACTGAGGAAGGTAACATTTCAATCATCTGCACATGCCTTGCCAGTGCTTGTGAGTTAGAGCCAGAGGTTCTGACTGTAGGAGCTGGGTGGTATGTAAGAACAGAAACATTAAGAAAAGACATCAGCTCCCTTTGGAGGTAAGCAGCTGTAATGCCGGCCAAGTCAGGTTATTCAAAAGCTGTGTTTTTGGTTTGTTATGGGATTAGTTCCAGTCTGTGTCTCATTAATCAGCTTGCATTGCTGCATCCTGGGTAAAACAGCCAAAATATGAAGAGGCAGAGTTGGTAAAAAAGAGACTGTTTAGCCTAAAGAGAAGGCTCTGGGGGGATCAATGGATATATATCTGAAGTGAGGGTGGAAAGACGATGGAGCCAGGCTTTTTTCGGTGGTGCCCAGTGGCAGGACCAGTGGCAACAGGCACAAACTGAAACACAGGAGGTTCCCTCTGAACATCAGGAAATGCTTTTTTCACTGTGAGGGTGACCAAGCACTGGAACGGGTTGCTCAGAGAGTTTATGGAGTCTCCCACCTTGGAGATACTCAAAAGCTGTCTGGGCATGGCTCTGGGCAACTGGCAGTTGGCAGTTGGTGGCCCTGCTTGAGCAGAGGGGTTGGACAAGATGACCTCTACTAGCCATTCAGTGATTCTTCTGATGGCCACATTTTGTTAAACAGATAAACCTGTTAGCAAGGAGGCTGTAACATCTTTCTTGTATTTGGTTGAAATTAGGGACAGTAAGCAGTAACTGGGTGTACTGCTTATCATTTTTGCAAAGCTGATGTACTTTCTTTTCTTATCATCCTAAGGATTGGTGCTCTCCCCCAGCTCCAGGCAGGTACTGTCAATGTTGTACAAGCCTATTGAAACAGATCAGCCACTCAAGAGAAAAGAAACATCTGCCTTGAGATGCATATGAGGATTTCCTTGACCTCATTTTCTGACCCCTTAAACTACTACTACTTCTGCTTTCTCAGATGTCCAAAGTGCAAAGCCACCACTTGTTGCAGGTATTTAATTACATAAGAGAAGGAAAGACTTTGGGGAAGGACACTCATTCAATCTATGCCATTCTTTTTCCTACCAAGGTAAAATTAACAATCCTGTTGAAACTTACTACTATGATTCAAAAGATGTGAGAAATAATTGCTAATTCACAAAGTATGCTCCTCATTATACACTTTGTTCCTGTAAGAAAACAAAGACAAAACAAATTAAATAAAGAAATGCAATAAGAGAGTGTACTCTGAACTGGGCCAGAAGTGGGCTAATGGCTTCACTTGCCCCAGTACTTGCTATGGCCATTGAGGACCTTGCTGGTATGTGGGAGAGAACAAAGAAGGGAAGAAAGCCTATGCTTTCCTTCCAGGCTTATGCAAAACAACTTAAAGCTTGAAGCAGAGCCAAAGAAATGGCAGGTTATGATTTGGCCAGCATTGAGTGAGGGATACTGACCTATGTCTGAGGTCGGTCATAGTGGTCACCCAGTATTCAGGTGAGCAGTTGTGCGCAAATTTGTCTGCTGGTTTTGTACTCCTCATGTATGTGGAACTCACAATTTCATTATCTGTTATTCAGCCAGTTTTCAAGACCAATATTTGGGCAATATGCTCAAGAACCAGCATCAGGTAACTATAGAAATGTTGCTGCTTGTGTTTTCAGTGATCAGCTGAGCAAATAGTGTCTTTTGCATGGGCATATGCCAAATTTGCATGTACACCTGTTTTTGACACTAGCAAAAGTTGTATTTGTATATAGGATAGACAGTCACAGATTCAATTTGACATACAAAGATTGGCTGAGGAGTCTGTGTGTGCAATCGCAAGCTCGTCTGCATGTAAGAGGTTTTTTGAATGTTTGTCTCTTCATATCTTTACAGAATTTGGTTTATGTAAAGAGAAATGTTATCCTGCACCACTTGTTGGTAGTAACTAGAACTATACAAAATACAATTAAACCGCTGACTGTATATGCTTCATTCAGATTTCATTATGGTCTCAACTTAGGAAAGCTTTTCTATAATCTTGATCTAATACTTGAAAACCTTTTAAATGACCTGAGCTGACAAGTGGTTTTACTGTTTAAATCATATGAAATAATAGCTTTACATAGTTGTAAAAAAAACCAGATCAAATGCTGCACTTTTTATCATATTTGTCTCTAAGGTGTTAGATTTAGTAAAACCTGAGATTCAAATCAAACTGGGAACATGCCAAACCATGTGGATCACCACCAAAAGTCATCTGTGTGACTTGTACGCTGGTCAGCAGACTATCTCCCTGAACTGCTCTAAGAAGAAATTCCTTGTCTGTCTAGAAGGGAATGCCTATGCTGTGGTAACAGAATTGACTGCAAGGTATTGCAAAGGTTCATGAGCTAGTTTTAAATTGGTTAACTGTGATGCTGTGAGCAGCCTAGGCACTGCAGTCTGAACCTCAGCTGACACTAATTTATCTAGTCTTTATGTGGCTGCAGCTGGACTTCTCGATAAAACTGAGTTAACATGAAGCTAACCTGGATGCAGTGCTGCATTGCATTCATTTCTGTGCATCGAAAAAAGGAGGCATGTTCCTGGTTGAGGAAGAGTACTTGGGATGCTTAGAAACAATAATTTGCCATTTACAAAAGAGAAGGAGTTAATGTACTGCAAAAGATAAAAGAGGAGTTACCAGAACATGCTGCTGCTAGCCCAGAGGGTTTGAGAAGCACGCTAAAAAATCCTGAGAGTGACCAAAAAGTACTGAGATTTCCTGTCATATTTTAGTGTTCTATGTGTTGGCTTTTTAGGCTTTCCACCTATAAGGTTTAAATACTTAAGTTGTAACATGTGAGCCTAAAGTTCAGAAGGCCTTTTGAATTCCATTAAGGAAAATTAAAAGTCTATGCCTGTATTTCTTCGAGGGTGATTAGAAACACCATGTCCTATGAGACTTGCCAATACTGAGGATGACTGAAAGGCACTTTATTTGCTATTTGGTACACATCAAGGAAATTTTACAGTAACTGCTCCCTTCATATTTCCAGTGAAGATATCTGCTCTGATGCAGAATGAAAAGGATGCATCAGGTAGCAGTGCTCTGTCATTCTGAAGTGGTGACTCCTCTTGCTTTTCCTGGCTGAGTGAGTATCTAACCTCGCCTTCTGCCAGATGAAGTGAAACATTTAGCTGTCTGTTGCTTTCCCTGTCATGTACCTGGCAGTCTGTAACTCCTTGCTCTTTTCTTCCATTACCTCTTTTTTTGCAATGCCTCTGCTTGGCTAATCTTGAACCTGCTCCAGCAGCTGGAGCTGGACAATCTCATTCAGCAAAGTTTGCTCTAACGCTATTACGTTGGAAGAATAAGAGTGAAGGGCTCAGCTGTTTGACTGGCGTCTCTTAATTGGTGGTTTGTGTAAGTAATGAGTGAAAAGGATCAGCCGATGTCCTGGCGCTGGTAGAATTGACCATTTTCCATGCCCAGCTAAAACAGCTGGGCAAACATTGAAACATGATTTCTAATTTTTGTTATATTTTTGTGCCAGTGACTGTGTATAGGTCTGTAATTTGCATCTCTTTTGTAAGCCTGCCCCTTTGCCCACCCCCGCCATGTTTATGAATTAGTTTTACTTCTATTTGAATGAATGGAAACACAGCAAAGATAAAAACTATTCCACGAAATGAAGGAAACTGTTGAGAGACCTTAAGCATTTGTTAGTTCACTGCGGCAGCATTTGTTCTGTTTTGAATGTGGAATCGTCGAGCTGTAAGCTGGCAATTTTACTCTGCCTAGTGTATTGAATTCTCTCTTTCTCCTGTGCTGAATTCAAAGTACTAGTTGAGTGTAGAATGAAACCTGTGAAAAGGTTGTGGTATCAAGTGTCTCTTCCGACAGAGCAGCAAGGGAACAAATAGCAAATTAATAGAATAGGAAAAGGATCATGTTTCAAGCTACAGGGCACTCTAGAAGAATCATTAGATGAGTTTACCTAAGGCATTTTATATTGAGTAGTGATTAGCTAATCCCTTTTCTTCCTTTGAGATTTTAAATATGTATTTTTCTGTAGGATGCAGTTCTTTGCTAATAAGAATCCAAGTTTACAAATTCAATTATTTGGATATTTTAATAAAGGACATTGCACTATTGCTCAGGATCTGACAAGGGAAAGCTAGGTGAATGATGATGGCAGTGAGTGAAACGAATGGATGGTAGCAGTTACTGATATTTTAATTTTTTCTTGAATTTCCTTAGATGGTGAACTTGCCCATTTGAGGCTGAATGCTACACTTGAGTTTTGGACCTATGAAACTCCTCCTGTAACTTGTCCTGAAGACAAAACCTGCTCCACTGAATGGGAGGCTGAGGGGAAGCCGAAGACAGACACTGGGAAAGCTAAGATATCAAATTAAAGTTGGAAACTGTAAGGTAAGGAATATGTTTTAATCATACTTGCTTCATTATTCCTGAAAGTCCATTAAAAAAAGCAGAATGCTGAGGCCCCAACAACCTCATGGTTGCTCATGTTCATCCAAAACTTCTGAATTCATTGGTTCAACTGAGCTGAGTCTGATAAATCAACACAGGTATCAGAGTTCCTACGAATGACACATGGTGTGTGACTTCGCACATTACTGCACACAACTTGAGACTTGAGAAAGAGCCTTTTTATATTTCCAAAGGAAAAGCTGCAGTCAGTGCTCACAAGCAAGCATGTGATAGGAACCTGCGGGAAATCAGGCTTGATTAGTTCCAGTGCTTGGGCAATCGCATTTCTTCCCATTCTTCTCTCCTGCTTTTCTCAGGCTCCCTCAGCAAAGTGGAGAAATAAGAACATTGGAAGACAACAAACTTCTGAGACTAGAGCTACATTTAAAAATGAGGCATCTTGTTTCTAGTTAGTGTAGTAGCTCTGAATTTAAACTGAACTGAAATGAAACTGCTAGGAAGAAATGCAGATAAAGCCTAGTAAGTTATAAGCCTACTGTACAAGCCTTTGGCAGCAGGTTTAGAAATTGAAAAATGTACCGTGATTTCATTTGTGAAATGTTTAAGATCTGAATGGGGTTTTGTGGAGAAATGTTTATGGAGGTAAGGATCCAGCAAGACTTTTGTTCCTAATGGGTATGTATTTGCTTTTCATCACCCAGTATTCCCTTGAAGAGTAAGTATCTGAGACATTATAATAACTTCCTGCTGTCTGAGTTCTGTTTGTGAAATAAAGATGGAAAGAGGAGAGATTAATATCCCTTAATTATGCTGATCTTGATACTGTGATATCCTTTTAGAAATTATATTGGACATAAGTAAACCTGACTGTTTTCTTAGTCTTCAGATGCTTTGCCATTTTTAATTTTAAAAACAATTAAGTGTTGTATGTTGCTGGGACAGACAATGCTGTAGGGTACTTCCTCTAATCAGAGGCCTATACAACCAAGCATTCCAGTCTGGATCAAGGCGTGCAAACCAAATAAATTGAGTAAATAACTATATTTTTGAAGTATTTTTCCATATAGTTACCATACAAAAGTGAAAGTGCTATGCTTTAAAATCCCAGAAAGAGAGGGGGAAACCCCCAACTTGCATAAATCTGCATAGAGCACTTCTCTTATTTGAAAAGGATGCCTCAGGATGTGTGTGTACTACTTAACTACAGACAGAGAGCTGGTTTGATAGTGAAGCTGGACTGGAGTTCCTAGCTCCTGTTTTTTATTAGATATTCGTTTTCCCCTTGAGCTGTGCTGGAAAACCTGCTGGTAGTCCGCACTTCCAAACTGGTGACAGGATTCATCCCAGCTGAATGTAATCTTTACAGAAAAAAGGAGAAGTTACAAGAAGGGAGTACTTTCTCCCTCCAGGTGACTCTGAGCTGAATATCTACCTGGTATGAATATAGTTCACTGCTATTGCAGTGAGGAGTTTTAGTAGAGGCTAACTTTTCACCTTTGAAATTCAGTGTTCAGCTTTTAAAATTTATTTTAACTATTCCTGCTTGTAATAGTGTTTCATGCATGTCCATTGTGTGTTATGTCATAAACACTGATGGGCTTGACTAACAGACAGAAAAGAAACAATAAGCAATGAAGAGAGTCTCTCTTTATACGTATTCTCCCATATATTTTCATGTGTGTATATATATATATATGCATACCTGTGTGTAACTGCACTATTAACTTGAGGTGAATTTTCAGATATTATCCTGCAATTTGCTCCAAACAGACTGGAATGTAAATGAAATCAACCCTGAACAGTCCTAAAAGAATACCCTGTTTAGTGTTTTAATACTTTTTAAAATGCAGATAAGAACATTCAGCCATCCCATGCTGTCCTGGGGATTTCTGGGCAGGCATGAGATGGAGAAAATATTGGTGTTGCAGCCCTTATGCCTAGAAGCTGAGCAGAAATATTGGCTTCTAAGTTAGGCAGTATGCTTTGCACAAGAGCTACAGACTCCCTCTACCTGTGTCTGAGCACGTGCTCCCACCAGAGGGTGTCATGCTGGGGGCTTCTGAGATGCTGTAGCAAAGGTTTGTAGCAAAGGCTGTTTGGAAATCACTACTCTCTTTCCCACTGTTCAGCCTTTCCTCAGTCTGGCAGCTGGGAAAGAATTCTCAATAGAGACTTGCTCTGTTTTTAAATCTTCCTTGGTTATTGGCCACTTGCAGAGGCAAGTACTGGGTTGGACGGATGTTTGGTCTGATGTGTGTGGCTGTTCTTATGTTGCCATAGTCTTACCTGCCATTTTCTGTGTCTGATTGCATGTTGAATGATACTGCCATCACCTTGTCAGTGACTAGGATTTTGTGTTTCTTTTTCATGACATCTCTCAAGAGACATGAGGTTCAGAAAAAGAAATTTTGCAGGGAGCTCTGCTTTTCCTAGGAACCCAGAGCAGATCTCACTTTCCTTTGAGCTGGGTATTTGCTAGGAACTCCTGGAGTGAAAAAATATTCATTGGATAGAGGTTTTACAGGAGAAGGCCAATGGTGGTTTATCTTCAAAAAGCTGCTTCCCCATCTTATTTGAGTGTTTCCTTGGTTTAAATGCTAGTAAGAACAGCAGAAGTTCTTGCTTTGCTTAAATCTGGTCAGTCCTTGCTTGTGACACACTTAATCTCTCCTTGGTCCTTGTTGGATTTACTCTCTCCTCTACTCCACATAAATTCATCAGAAACAGATTGCTGTGGTAGTTTTCCCTCTTAAACGGTATACAAGTTATTGTTCCCTCTTGCAAAATCCTTCTCTTCCTTTTCCCAGAAACAGTGAACAACTATGTTGAATGGATTTCTCTACAAGGTTACTTTACAGGTCAGGAGGTTAGCTTACTTTTGTCTTTTTACTTCAGCTGTTTCAGAAGAAATCCTCTGTGTGTTCTCCTGAATTGTAAAGGCTGGTCAGAATGAGAAGCCTAAGTCATCCATTAATCCACAGGCAAAGTACTATTCAAGCAGCTGCAGTGAAAGCTCTTGCATGCTGCCCTGGAAATAACCCCAGCCTTGACATGGTAAGATGACCCTAGGTAAGGTCAGTAGCTCAGTTCACATTTTCATTTAAGCTTGCGGTTTTTAAACAGTATTTGGAGTTGTCCCTTGTGGTTATGTTGATCTCTTAAAGCAGATTGATCCTCTCAGAGAGAGAGAGTGGAGAAGTGGAGTCCAGAGAGGCAGAGGTTTATCTGCTAAATGTTGCTACTCTCTCATCTCAACTTATTGTTGTTTTGGCTTAAATATTTAGTGACCATGACCCCATGTGAGAGCAGCAAGTGGTATCGGGATTTTAGCTTAAGCTGCTTTGCAGAGACAAAGCACCTGTTTAATTCCTTCTGGAAATGGAAGTGTCCCAGCAAATTCAAGTCAAAGTGGTAATACTTGCCTGCTTGTATACTTTCCCATGAAGTGTGTGAATTTGAATGATCTGTGTACGCAGTGTAAGAGATTGAAGCTCATGGTGGGGATTTTCAGGAGGACTTAAGAAAGCTGGGTTTCTCTGTCCTGATGGCCTGAACACTTAACTGAGTATGGCACTTAAATGAGCCTTAGGTCAAACCTCTTTCAACTTTGAAAATCCTGCCTGTGCTAGCCTTCCATGTGCATTGGGGTCAGTGTGCAGTGTGGAATATGTACCAGAGTTTGGTGGGTCTGTGAATAAAACTGTCTATTTAGATAAAATACAACTGATAGTGCTAGAGTTAGACTGTGATTTCACCATCTGGTACAAGTAAGGACTAGTACAATATGTAAGCTGGCACGAGAGCAACAATGATGCAGAAATCCACAAGAAGCAATTTCTTTCCCTATTACAAGCCCATTTATACTTGGGGTGGGGGAGAAATCCCAAAGCTCAACAAACAGTATAGCCAGTACTTCTGGCTTAAGGCTGATATTACTCCAAAAAGACCATTAAGGTTTCTGGAGATGGTAGATATGAGCACTCATTCCATACCTAAATAATGATGGTACCAAAAAGAAAGAGTTTCAAAAAGAGCTGTCCCCACCCCCAGTTGAAAAGTAATGCTCTAGCTTCACTGAACTTAAGCAGTCTTATTCAAGTGTCTATAGTAACATCATCCAGGAAGTTCCAGCACTGTTATAGCCTGTGTGTGAGGCTTTCTAAATAAAAATTATCTATTTCCAAATTAGTCACATATGCTCCATACTGAAAATAGAGGCTTAATAATGTCTTCTGTCAATTATAAGAGTTAAGAAGGAAGTGATTACATAGGTGCATATACACAATACATGCATATCCTAAAATAATATTACCATTTCAACTTTCTGGTTGCATCTATGTATAGTTATTGAAGTTTCTCATATGCCATCAATATTTTCATAAGTACTTTTATCAGGTGTTTCAAATTTATGCCTAGATAGGTCTGCTAGGAGTGGTCACATGTGGTAGCAGCTCTGGAAACTTCCTTTTTGTTTTGGTTTTGATCCAGGTGGTGTTCTCTTGTGTGAACCCTATGGAATGGATCAATATCCATAAGATTTACTGAAAGCACTACTTACTGTAGTTCTAGTGTGTTTATTTGTGACAGATAACTTTCCTGCTTTCATCCAGAATTGGGGTTTCTGGAAATAACCGTGCTTGGCCTGGTCCTGCTGTTGCATCCAGTGACAGCTCCTTTATGTTGCACGCTCTTTAACGCAGCATCTCAGTTCAGCTTTTTACTCTTGATGTTGACTTCAGTTTGCATGATGGCGCACAGATGTACTTTACCTATGATATTGGACTGAAGGAAATTTTAATTCCTTATTATCTTAATTATTCCTTCTGGAGAATCCTTGTTCAAATATATGTAACAGCTAGGAATGGTTTGCACCTGACCTTGGAGAGATGGATGGCATATATATCTGCAGCAGCACAACTCCCACGTATTGCACACAAGGAAGAAGCAGGTGGTTCTTTAATGGAGAGTAACCTAAAGCATTTAAAGCACCTGATGAGAAAGCTGACTTTGTCCTCAGCATAGATTTATAGACTTGCACGCTGGTCTGGGTGTCAGCTATGGCGACATGGCCGCCATGCAGGGAGCAAGCCGATGTCTCGTGTTCTCGGCCTCCCAAGCTGCACACAGCTCTGCATTCGCTCCAGGGGAGGCGATTGCATGCTGAGTCTGCATGGAGGCTAAGGGTGGGGGCTTTTCCTTCCTTACATTAGAGTTACCCGTCCTAACTGTGGGGGAACTTAATAGAAGAGAGTTAAAGCTGACTTGGAGCTTAAATTATTCTAATTTTCTTTCAACTTGGGAGAGAACAACCACAATGACAGTACACAGGGATCACTGTTAGATGGTCTAAATTCCTAATAAGGCCCAGGGGTTTTTTGGCTGGTTTTATGTCTTTCAGCTCAAGAATATAATGGAAATAAGGCTATGTGTACTTGAGGTTGAGCGTCCACTTAGTACTTTGCTGGGTTTCAGCTGTAATGCAAAATGCATTTAATGCAAAGATAGCAGCATAAACTCTTTGCCTCTTTTCTTTATAGCCACTGAAATGATATCATGCAAAGCTGATGTGTAGGGGCTGAGATGTAGCCTGCGACTTCACATGGTCCTGGTTAACATGCCCTTTGAGCCATTGGCAGTTTACAGGAACAGTGGTGTCTCTTGGGTTCCAACTGTGGTCATTATTTAAATGCTTACAAAAGGGACTACTGGCAACCATCCTCAAGTTGTTGTTTTTATTCTTGTGACATGGAATGACCTTTTGTAATAGAATCATGGAAATGGAAGTAACACAAACTACTGACATGACTGGAAGTATTTTTTGAGATAATCAGATAACATCATAACCCTTCGGAGTAGGCAGCTTCAAACTGGAACTGAATCAGACAATCTCACTGGCTTGCTTAAGGAACAGGATATTATTGATTTTTACATTACATCTTTCATTTCTGTGGTGCAGCTTTTGTCTTTTCTGGTTTTAGGGAGCCAAGCCAGGATAGCTGATTTCCATTATGGTGGAGAGGTAAGGGAATGCTGAAGTATTCAACCTCCCTCTCTCCTTATGGAAATGTGTTTTTGTGTGTGAATCAATGACAGAAAAGGAATTGCAGTACTGAAATAATATTGACTTCCTCTCTCTGCAGTCATCCCCCTCCTCCAAAAATTCTGTCAGAATGTGACTAAACCCAAAGCACTTGCTAATAAATTACAAAGGAAAAGCATCAAGCCAATGAAGCCAATGGGAGGTGTACATGTAATAGGGTAAGACGCTGATCTGGTTCATGCTATATTCTGTCTAATCTTACAGCCTTATGGGATTACTCATTAATCAAGCTGCTTCATGGAGGGAAAGGCCTTTATGAGGAGGCTTTACAGTATCTTTGTTGTCAATCAAGAGCTTGTCTAGGCTGCCACAGGTTAAATGTACGTAGCATGTGCTTTGGAGTAGGGTGATTCAAGGTAGACATTACGCTGGTGTGCACAAATGATAAAAAAAAAAAAAAAAGCTGCAGAAAATGAGAAGCTGCAGCCAGTCAGCTGGCAGTGTGGAATGTGAATATCTGTCGTCTTCACTGAGAACAAGTCTTTTGGTGATTGGTAGTAGCTAGGGGAGGGTCAGCCATGAATTCAGCATGGTTGTTTCAGCTGGCCACAAACTTCTTCAAAGAAATAGATATTTGAAGGGTTTGTCTGTAATTCTCCTGACCAGAAGGGGACTTTAAATTATGTGGTGTATCTCTGTTCTGTGACAGGGTTGGCCATACACTAAAAACCCAACACTTCCCAGTGTAATTTCCCCCTGGAGTAAGCTAACATGGATGGCACTGCTTTTCACAGAAGATTTCTTAGAGAGGACTTCAGACCTTCTGAGATCTTCCTCTTCTGTCCCTTTAACAAGTTTAACTTTGCCTGCTAATATACTGAGAATTCATTCCCTGTTCTTTTCAGTAACTGTTTTATGTGCTGTTTTTGTAAAATGTGACTGATCACCTTTGCTTAAGAATTCTAGTGTTCTAGCATATTCAGGGATGTCTTGCTGGACAGTGCTTGGTTACAGAAGTCATAAATGTTTGTGCCTAAACGGTTATCTTAGGACATTAGCAGCACTGCAACATTTGTCATACTTTCATTACTTATGCCCTTCATTGGTTATGAAGTCCTGGGAATTAAATGTTACTGAAATCCAGTTCCTCGGGTCTGGTTGGCTGCCCTAACAGAAAGGTTTACTTTGACAATTCCAGAAAGTCAAACATGCTGTCACACTTCAGCTTATAATAAACACTACAGAAAGAACAGCTATTCTGTGGTCGTAATAGTTGTAGCATCTCTCCCATTTTGCATAACTAGGAGGAGATTTCCATTTCAAAGAGACCACTGGGCAGCATTTTCTGCATTACTTAAGTTCTTGGATTGAGTGCTTCCCAGTTAAAGGTACTGTTCTGCCCAGTCAATGGAATATAAAAGGGGAAATGGGAAGTAAAAAAATCCCTGGCAATTATAATCCCTGTTTAAGACCTCTGAGTGCAGATTCCCAGAAGTCAATAATTGATCTTCCTCTTATCAGTGAAAAAATTATTGAGAGTGTGTGAGCATCCAGCAAGTGCTCAGCCTCCCCTGTTATCTATAGGTATATATCATCTATCTGTCTGGATATACAAGGAGATTGCACAGCTCCCTGCTGTCCAGAAGGGCATACGTATAAAAGTATAAATCAGGAATTTTTACAACCAGAAATAGGCTAGCAAAAATAAGCTTGGATAGCACACAATTCCCATACCTCCAGAGTACAGGTATAATTCAAGTAAGTCTATCCCTCACGTAGAGGCAATTCTCTAGAATTGTAAGGCAGAGCACATGCATATCATGCGCTGGCCATGCAGGATGAGAAAGATGTTTTCCATCTTGATTTTCTTCGGAGGCCTTAAGGTAAGCACAAGCATTTAAACGGCCCTTGGATGCTGTCAGAATCTGTACTGAGTGTTAGGGTCGCTGCCTCGGCAGTTCCAGGAACCTCTTGCAACACAAGAAGCGCTGATTTCTGTATCAGTACTGCAGGCCATTAAAAGCTTGGTCTTACTGGACCTTATTTTTAGAATGATTTATGAGTATTTGTTTATTCATTTCTTGTGAGAATTTGAGGTGGGTTTAATTGCATTTTATTTGGCACACATAATTTCAAAATTAACCACCTTAAAATAGGAACAATTTTATGGAATGTATCTATTATACAAAATTGTCACAAGCACTGCCTCTTTCCATTACTTTTCATTTTTCATAACATATTTTACAACTGTAATTTTCATGTCTCACATTTTTCTCTCCAGTTTCCTATGTTCTGTGGTTAAATCTTGACCATAAATCTTACGCTGCTTTGTTAAAAATAATAGGTCTACTATGTTGTTTCATTTAACAATCTGCTAGATTAATAGTGTCTTTAAAACAATTAAATATGGTTGTGTGGTTTAATATTCCCCGTTTTAATGCACCATGAAGGAGAAAATATAGCCATTTTCATTTTATAGAGTGCTTGCATTTCATGTGCTGTCTGGCAGTTCTTGTCTGACACCTTGGTACTGAAAACCGTTTCTTACAGTGCTGTGGTAAACACACAAGAACAGTAATACCAAAAAAAAAAGCTTCTTGCGCAGTTTTGGAAATCGAAGGACAGAAGTTATTGGGCGGTAAATAAGGCTGAAATTTTAAACGTGGTATCTCAGGAAAAAAGGCTTTTGCAACTTTGGAATGCATGACCCAAGTTGCCATATAGTGGAGCTCAAGGAGGTAGTCTTTTGGATTGTAATGGCAATATTCATCCACCCGCATGACAGTAGTGGCACGGTCTGGAGCCGGTTGTGGCATCTTCATTACCCATGATGCTGACAAATTGCCCAGGGAGCAAAAGAGACGCTTCAGCTGTGGCTGAGGCTCTGCTGCGGCAGAGTAGTTGTGCAACTAACCGCACCAGCGTGCAGGAAGGGATGGGTTTCCATTTAAGAACATATAATTTGGTTCTTGTGAATCCAGGCTTTTGGGGTTTGGGTGGTTTGGGTTTGGTTTTTTTTTTTTTGCATTAGTATGACTACAGCCCTTCAACTGAAGGGTCTTTTTGCATGGCCTTTTTATTGTGTGCGCTCACAATGCCAGCTACAATGGGGCTCCGGTCCATGAATGGGACCTCAGGCATTACTGAAATGCAAATAGTAACGAATTTTAAAAATGAGGCGCAGGCGTTCTTTTCAGGCATATCCGGTGCTAAGAAACTGATTTATATTGCCTTAGGTTTAACGATCACACTGTAGGCCTCCTGCATCTCTAATTACTTGGAAAAAAACTTATTTCTACTTTTCATTAAGCTAATGGTTGCCAGGCTGAAAACCTGGCCAGGTCATGTACACATACTCTGGTTTCACGGGAACAAGATCTGGGTCTCTGGTCTCCCTGCCTCACCGAGGATCCGCCCCTTTGCTTATATGTAGATCAGAGCATGCTTCATTGAGGAGGAGAACCTGACGCCCAATGTATCAATCATTAAAGGAAATTAGGCTTTGACACCAAAGCCAAATTTCAGCAGAGCTGGTATCTGGAAGTAAATAACAAACTGCAGTTTTAATGGTAAAGATTAAAAGGAAAAAAAAAAAAAAGGCCCAAGCATTGTGTAAGGGATGTGTTCTTCAGTTTGTGGAGGTGACAAAGAAAGTAAATAACTATCTTATCTGCACTGTCCTGTACCTTTTTGTGAACCAGCTGCATTATCCCTTCTTAAAGAAAGATGTCCTCCATGGCCCACTGCTACAGCAGTTCCTATGAAAATAAGCAACCATCTGCACGATGCTTGGAAAATATTTTTAGTTTTCTAACTAAAAACAGGCGTTCAAAGTGGATATCTGTTTCATCTTAAATAGGCAGCTTGTTTTACCCCTGGCTAATTTTTAGTGATATGTCTGTTTTGGAAAGAACAGAATCAATGCTTTCCAAACTGGCCACTATTAAGAAAGGTCATCAAATGCAGACCAGCAAAGAACACAGTAGATCAGAAAGTCTGTAAATTCTAATGATTCCTAAATATCCGGAAATGTCACTGAAAAACTGAATATTAAACTATCTGTGCATACACGAACAGTAAAGACTGTGATTTGTCTAGACTATAGATATTATTCCTAGATAGTTAAGTTTACTAGGGCTTGTCTTGAAAAAAATTTAATATATGAAAGCTTGTATTAAATAGCATTGCAGAAACTCCTGTTCAGTTAATTTCTCTTGGTTCCACAGAGAGAATATTCTTCTTTAAAGTTTCTCAGTTTGAATTCTTGTTCCAATTAACACTTGCATTGAAATTGTTTTGTGTTGCAGGCACTTCTGTGGTGAGAGAATGTGAGATTTCATAGAGACCATGTTCCAGAGCCTTTATAATCAGGTAATGCTACACTTGACTCTCAGAATTAAGTACTTACTTCCATAAGTATTATTCTTGCTATGCAAATACTGCTGCAGTCCTCACACTACAGAATCTGGCCCTGTGCAAAACCTTTTAGACTTCAGTGCCTCTTTGCTTCAGGGCCTAACCTCAGGTTCATAAAATATTTGTAGCTGTCACTCTAGTGCACCAACAGAAACTGCACCGATGCAGAAAGCCTATGTGATATAGTGTTAGCAATAATAACTTTAGAATTGCAAATACTTAACAGATCTTTAACAGATACACATATATATATGTACATGCATATGTAAATACCTGTATATATATCAGACTTGAAATACACACAAGAAAATGTATGATTTCTTTTATAATAGTATGTCCAAACTTGGCTGTTAGAGATGAGAAATGTCTTTAATTGAACTTTCAAATACTGCCTTGATTTACATTTGTTACAGTTAAGGTACTCAGTCTTGTTTCTTATTAGAAATAGCTAATGAAGCATCTAACTTTACCACCTTTTTTCTGTTCTCTTACAATTCTGTCAAACCTTGGTTTTTTTCTCTCAAAGACCACCAAACAGAGTATGTGCCCTGGCCTCCAGGTCTGTCTTTTGTATATCTTTGTTTCTTTGACATTTAGGAACTACTTTAGCTATTTGGGAAAACTTCAACAAACTATGATGCAACACACACAACTTTATTGAAAGAATGTTTTTAAGATCACAGAAACAGCATTACAAAATGCCAGAAGTTTTGTTCCCTGTGTCTGTTCTGTCTTGGCTTTCTGTACTTAAGAGATTCCCTTCGAAGTTTTGGTCAGCTGTGGTCCATGCAGCACCTGGATGATTGGGAGACATCAGCATGGCTTTTTCTGCAAGTTCCTGTGAGATGTGGTGCGAACGGCTTAAACCAGCTCCTTCTGTGTATTGCACATGGCGGGGAGCCTGACTTTGTACATTTGTAAAACTGTGAAATCCGAAAGAGCATGGCTTGGAACTTAGATAAAATGGAAGAAAATGAGATGAAATCATGAATTGCACCCATAATTAGCCTGCACAAAGCACCAGAGATTGTGCTGATCCATCATTTCACTGCAGAAAATGGGTGGTATGCAAAGCACTCAGGTATGTTCTATTATGGAAGAACCCATAAGGAAATCAACATTGTTGTTTTCAGTATTTGAATAATGTGCAATAAATAAGGTCTGAGGTCACATAATGAACATCAGTGAGGGAAATAAAACATGGAATAGCTGCACATGAAGTGAATGGTACCCGTTTTGTGCACTGGATGAGGGAGAAGTGGTGTGTTATCAAGTAGTGCCAGTCAGTGCCTTAATTAATGTGGAGATGAAAGAAAGGTTAGGCTGGCATCCGGAGTTTGGTGATTCTGAATCGACAGTTCTGTCTCTGCGGCTTTGCAAGCTTACTGTCCTTAACTTGCCTTATAATGTATAATTATGTAGCTAGCAATTTACAGAACCATAGTCTTTCTGATTCTGGTCCTTGCAAAAAGTGGCTCTTGTGCAGCGTGCAGCTGGCTGCTGTTACAGCATGTTGAGTGTCACAGGCTGCTTAGTGTATTTTATGTACAGAAATGATCTTGTAATAACAGATACATATTCAGGCATTGTCACTTTCTCAGAAAAATTCCTTTTATTTTTTTTGCTTTGTGAGGGAACATAATGCAGCTCAGGACCTGTGTTCTCTGAAGCCGCAGGGCTGCTCCACAGACTGGTATGGTTTAAATATTCAAGATACCTCCTGAAAATCAAGGCTGGAGGTCTCCTCCTCTTAAATGTTGAAATGAGGCAACTTGGGTTTAGTAGAACCAGTATTTTCTTTTTCATGTAGATGGTTTCTGGCAGGCGGTTCAACTTCAATTATTATTATAGTTAGGCTTTCACACATTTATTCTGAAAACCTTTTGAGCAGCAAAGATTCTTTAATTTGTGCTAGATGGAAGCCAATAGAAACTTATTGTGGTTGGTCATGACATACTACGAGTGGTAATACAAAAGGTACAACAGAACGGTGTGATTTTGAATTGGGATCCAGATGTTCCCATCTCTCGTAACACTAGATAATCCTGACCCTGACAAAATTCAGCCCTCACTTTGAATACTGCTAAAGTGCGAGGATGTAGGAGTGTTTTCTCTCTGGCTCTTAAAAAGTATTTGTAAAGCTTTTTGTTTCCCCCTTGGGGATACCCAGGATGGTATCCATTACCAGCTTGCTATTGCATAGCCTCAACTGCATAACATCTTCTAGGCAAATATAAGGGACCAAGAACGTACAGAGCGTGTTCTTGAAGATTTTTTCTGCCTGGGGAAGGCCCTGCGTGAGTGGATTTTGGTTTCTGTCCAGGCCAGGCAGCTTTGCCTCTTGTGCAGCGGAGATCCAGTGCTGTGCTGAGCTCCTGGCCGGAGGGGAAGAGAAGTTGCTTTGCAACTGGCCTCGGGTCCGGTGGGAGTCTCAGGGGCTCCATAGCTTTGGTGGCGCTGCCTTGGGTCGGTAGGAAGTACGGACACTCGGGGATGTCGTCATCTTCTCAAGAGTCACCACCGCCACGGTGCGAAGCATCCCTGTCGAGGTCGCTGATGGCTGGCAGGATGAACAGGCGGGAAAAGTTTTTTCTTTTTCTGTGGATTTCAGACACATGGAGGAAAAGACGGGGAGGGGGGGAGCCCAGCGTGGCTAGTGAGGAGCTTGGTGACAGGTCGGTGGATGAAGTTATTTCTCTCTCTCTCTCTGTGGGAAGTCATGAAGTTTCCATGTTTAAGCCCTCGCTGCCGAGACGGGGGTGTCGGGCGGCCCTGGTGGGCGGGGGGGGGGGGGGGAGTCAGGCAGCCTTGGGGAGGGGATCACGCAACCCTGGGTGGGAGGTCAGGCAGCCCGGGGGAGTGGGGGGGTCAGGCGGCTCGGGGCGGTCAGTCCGGCCGGGCCGGGCCGTGCCGTGCCGGGGGTGGCGGCCCCTGACGTCGGTGTGCCGGGCCGGGCCGAAGGCGGGGCCGGGCCCGGGGGCCGGTGCGGCTTTATTAGCGCCGCAGGTCGCGGTGCGCGGCGCAGGCAGCAGCAGGAGGCGGCGCGGTGACTCGCCGCCCCACCGCCGCCCGCGCCCAGCCGGCCCCGGGGCTAGCGGGGTGCAGCCCGCGCTCCCCAGGCACGGCCCCGGGGGGGAGGAACCCGCCGCCGGAGGGGCAGGGAGAAGGCGCACGGCGGGAGGAGCGCGGCCGGCGCCGGGAGCGAGCGGTGTGGCTGGGCGGCGGTGTCCCCGTGATGGTGCTCCTGCCCCTGTGGGTAGTGGCAGCCGCGCTCCTGGGGCTCCGCGCCGCGGCCGGCCGGCAGGTGAGTGGCGACGGGGCCGGGGAGGGGGCCGGACCCCTCCCGCCCTTCCCCTCCGCTCCTGCCTGCCCCTGCCCTGCCCTGTCCTGCCCGCGGCCCCCGGAGCCGCCGCGGGCTCCCGGCCGGGGCCAGCCAGGCCGTCCGGGGGGCGAGCGATCCGGGGGTACCGCGCCGGTGGCCCCCGGACCGCGGTGCTGCTCGGGGGTCCTTGCTGTCACCCCTTCCCGCCCCCCCCCCCCCCCCCCCGGGGAGAGCCCTCGACACCCGTCCTGCGCGGGCTCGCCGCCTGCCCGGGCGTTCCGGCCTCGCTTTGGCCACCGGACGAACTTTTTGGCACGGTGTCACGATGTGTGGAGGGGGTCCTTCAGAATCGGGGTTTCGTAGCAGCTCTGCTGATGAGACGGAACTTCCACGGACTCTGTTAGTATCTTGGTGGGAACAGCTGTTTATTCAGTTAAGGAGAAATGCCAGCCCTGGAAACCAAAAGCAGAAATGTAGAAAACGGTGCAACACACACCAAGTAATTTTTCAGCCTTCTAGAAGCACTTTGCTGTCACACGTTGCATAGTAATTACGCTAACAACTTTGTGCATGTGTTTCTTTTCTCTTCCGCAGGCTGGCAAAGAACAACAGATCCGAATAGGTAAGTCTTTTTAACTATTATTGCTGCTATCAAAATGGAAATAAAAGAAGTAAGCTCACCAAACTAGTTTGTTTTCTGGAAAAATGATCTGTATGCAGGCAAGCATTCCCTTGTGTACCCCCACACCATTACCACCCAGGAGCATTTGTAGTTTCACAGTGATGTGGCATGACTTGAATTTGCATGCCTTCTCATTATGCGGTTTTGCATCCTGATACGTCTGTGCTTCCCTTCTTAAATAAAAACCGACAAAAGTTAAAAATTGCAGCGTGCTTAAACTAGCTCTCTGAATATCACAGCAGATCAGCTCTGGGTCAGACACTCTGTCTTCATTTCTGTGTTTCTGAATCAAGGAGGAAATGCCTACTGTTTGGCTAGGGCAGACCATGTCTTCATACCATTTCTCGTCCATATTGGAAGCATGCAACCTTTCCTTTTAGCTGGAAGAAATGTGCCTAATGCCAAGGCCTCTTCATATTCTGTTGATAGCATGGGGTGCATGCTGCATGCTGAACAATAAACGTTATAATACACGTAAGAAAGTGCAGTGCGGCAAGGTCGTTGTCTGTGATCAATGAGGGTACTGAAGTGAAAGGTGTTTGTTAGCACCCACAGGGTGCTTTATATTTAAAACTTAAGCCTCTCTGACTCTTTCCTAAGACAGGAAGCCTCGTATAATTAGGAGCATGCGCACACAGTTTAGCTTCAGAAGATCTGTGTTTGCTTAAACCAGCAGATAATGTAGTGCTCTATGGGATGGAAGAGGATGTAGAAAGATGCAGAAGCTGGCGTTTTCTCTCCCAGGTCATTAGTGCAAGGGTATGCCATCTTACACGCTCCTCAGCTTGCCCAGTTGTGAAATGAGCCTTTCCACAATTTGCTGTTGAGTGCTGGTGTCCGCGCTCTGGAGTGTGCTCTGGAGAAGCTTTTCAACGAGAGGAGCGGTAGCAATGGGAATGGACCCCAGGCAATTCTATTTCCAGTTGCCATTAGACCTCCAATTCTGAGGTTTTGGTTCAGGTTTTGATCTGAGATACTGTTCAGAAAAGGAATTTCAAGTATTTCTCTAAATTTTGGAGGTCTTGTCTCAATTTCAGTTCTGGAACTGCATTCTTCCCAGCTCAGGTTGATTTCCACTGTGATCAGTGAATAATGGGAATTGAGACAGTTAGGTAGGTTTAAATCTAACTGGCAAACAGACTTTTTTTCCAGTGGTATGCTGATCCTGTGTTTTATTTCTATTCGTTTCCATGAGAAATGGATTGTATTTGAATTTCAGAAACCAGAAGCTGTACAGGAATGTGTTCTTTTAAATTATACAGTACATCAGACAAAATTCCTTAATCTGGAAAATAACTTTTTTTCCTTTAACTTCTTCCTTTCTTTCACGGTCCCAGCACTGCTGTAGTCAGGAACACTTGAGGCATACAGGAACCGTGGGACATGGCATGGTGGAGGGTGACTCGGGCCCCCTGTGCCAAGCCCCCCGTGCCAGGCCTGTGTGATCGGTGTGGGACAGGCTCTCACCTGGTTTTGGGGGCACCTTGGGAGCTTCAGCAGCTGATGGCATCTCACCCTCCTCTCCCCAGGAAGGGGCATTGTGATGGGTTTTGGTTCAGACTAGCAGTACCAATGAGAGTGATGGCTTACCAAGACCAGACTGTCAGCAAGTACCTCTGACTTTCAGGAATTGAGGGTGTTTTGCTGAGCAGAAATCTGTGTTTTCAAAGCACAAATAGCTAGTTAACACTTAGGGTCATTGGCATTTGTCCTATGCTTTGTGATTTTTAAACTGTTAATGTTTCAAGAAATGTTTGATCCTGTAAATTCTGATTCAAAAAGTACGGCTTACTCAGTTTAGGGTTTTAATGACGGCAGTAAAACCTGCATTAGGATTGCCTCCAAATGGGTTGTCCTACTTTTAAGTCATATTAAGTGTCACTTTGCATCGGTGTTGTATATTTTGATTTGGCCCAGGGCTGGCTGCTGTCAGCAGCTAATCTTTTCTCATAGTCTGGAAAGTCACTTAGGACAAATTAAAACATATAAAATGTTATTTTTTTAAAATATTGGTACGGAATATATTCTAGAGATAGAGAGTTACCCAAGCTTAATTAACTGCATTAACATGTAATGTACTGCAAATGCCTGAAACTGTCAGGAGGAAACTGTACTGTTGTCACTAGTGAAATAGCAACACTGAAGGTGCCAGCACTCGGGCTGCTGCTACGTTTTGCTTTTCCTGCCTCAGCCTCCCACACAGCAGAGCTCCATTGTGGCTCAGTGCGACTTCTGGAAGAAAACTGGAATGTCTAACCTGCAAAGCAGCAGTGCCAGGCTGCCCCTGGCTTTTATACATCCAACTTGCAGTGCTTAGCACTGAAGCTTACTGCATAGCCTCCTCCCTATTCAGGTGCAAAGCTGTGTGGGAATTCTCAAGAAATCCCACCTCCCTCTTCTGTCTTGTCTTTCTCTCTGGGCATTTCTGCCACCTAAAGGCAGCCAAATACAGAGTGAATGGTACTTCTCAAGTGAGCCAGATTGTTGAAAGAGAGGGACCAAAACTGCTTCTTAGTTTCTGGAAACCAGCAATGAAGGCAGAAAACAGTGATGACAGAACCCCTGCTAGGGTTGTCCCTTTGTCACTGCACCATCTTTTCTTGTTATTAAGCAGCACTTTGCTGAGTGACTGGAACAGCTCTGTGCTCATCGCCATTGTGGTCACCTGAGGGATGGAAGGGTAGTCTCTCAGAACATGGAACACTCTTTGTATTGAAATACCATCCTCTTAATTCCTACAGCAGCAGGTAATTTTTTTTTCCAGTACTTCCACTGCAAAGCTGGATGTCTGATTGTATCATAGCTTGTGAATTCCCTTCAGAAGATGCAGGCACAGTGATGCTCTGGAGGTGTTCCGTTAGATCCAGTCCTTTGGCTGAGGTAGCTGAGCTTCCTGACCCTCAAGTGCATTCAGATACATCCCTCAGGAGAGGCAAGGGAGCTCTAGAAGCTGATGGTAGCTCACTGGTCATCCCATCAGGTCAGGGTGGGACAGTCTGGGACTTGGCCCGCATGGATGGGATGTTATCAGGAGTTCCCGCACATTTGTTGCCTTGCTCAATACCCAGCACCATCTTTGCCAAAACAGTTGTGCTTTTGGTATAATATTAATAGGTTTCCACATTGCTATTCCTATTGAAATATTTGCTAGCAATATAAAGAGGCAGGTGTGTACTACACATAGTAATTAATCTACATCTCATTGCCATGGCTCAGAAAATGTTTGGGCAAAAATGATGCTGCCAACCCTTTGACTCGGTGGACGTAATTTCACAGGTCACGGTAGCAGGTGAAGGAGCTCCTGTGATCAAAAAATTAATTTGGTCACAAAAGTTGGTCCTCTGGCTGCAACACAGAAGGCTGGAAAAAGGAGGGCCCTGTTATCAAAATTTGTTTACATGCAAAGTGAGTAAAAATGTTATCAGAATAATGAACACTAAATGAGGTTTAAATACTTTTTAAAAGGAAAAAAAAAAAGTAATGTCTTCAAACTTGGGTAGCTTGTTTTAGACATAGAAATAATTTGTCTGAACTTTCAGAAATTCCTCCTTTTCCACTGCTTCCACTGATTTCAATTTAGACTGTGCTTTTGAAATCTCTTTTCTTGAGTGGATGTTTATGCATTTGGAATTCTGCTGTGGACAACCACATGAACAACTTTGATCAATGTATTTCTCAGAATCTTATACTTGGAAAAATAACGCTTTTCCAAACGCAGGTGATGATAAAAAAGAAAAAGAAGTTTCGAACTTTTGAACCTCCATTGTCCACGGTTGCTGTACAGTGCACAGGCAACTACTGTGAACCAGTGGCGTTAATTCTTCAGTTTCATGTGTATTTGAGGGGAAAAAAGTTTGGACAGCCCTCTTCCAGAGACATTCTCCAGCTAATTGTGTTTTGGCACACAATGAAAGAATGTGATGTTCTGTCTTAAGTGCTTCCTTTCAACTTAAACATTGTGCAACTGGAGCAGCAGTTTAAAGCCAGATTTAAAAAATGAAGAAAATTTGACGTTAAGTGCTTTTTCTGTTGCTCTGTGTTTCTTCTCTGATCATTGCTGTAAGCTTTGAATTAGTAGAACAGATCAACTCTGAAATTTTAGCATAGGAAAGGGAACACCTACAGCTGGAATAGCATTTCCTAAGACCATACAGTCTATGGAAAAAGGGTAATATAAGTCAGTGGAGGAGTTTAGATGTCTTCAGCGTTCAGTCATGTCACATTTAATTTTAATTGCCTTTGAACAAAAGGCATTTCCTCTTCTAGCTCAGCATTTGGAGACTCTGGAAAAGGCTTTTGCTGACTCAAAAACTTGACAGTTCTTATTTTCCATCCTTTGTTCCTACCTTCTTGTGGCTAGCTGGCTGTTCTTGTTATTAGCAAAATAACTTTTTTTTTGCCCCCACAAGTAGAAATTTGGGAATACTGCTGCAAGATGTGCAACGCAATTTGTCAGTTGTGCGGTGAACACAGAATTTGATCACCAGACTGTGGTCTCTGGCACTGAACATCCTGCTTCTAAAAAAAAAAAAAAAAAGCCACGAAGAATCTCGACGAGGTAGAAGGAGGAATGTCAGTCTGTGAATGAAATCTCATCACTGAAGCGTGGGGAATGTGAGGATCTAGATTTTTACTTTGACCCAGTTAGGATATACAACCCAGCAGCTCTGTCTCCTCTTTGTGGCCTAGTATCTAATTAATAAAAATGAGTTTAGAGTTTTAATTTGGTCCCTTCTCTAATGAGAGAGATGAGCAATCCTCAGTCAGAATTCCCAGTGTTTTAGATGGGACTTATCCTAAGGATAATGTTCTAATTAGGATACCTGTTTTAGAACCTGATCTTGTAGGTGCATGGCAAAATAGGTTGAGTTGGCTACTGCGGAAAAACACACTGTGGCTGCTAGCTGTAGGACGTGGAGTACGTTTTCAGAACAGCGGACTTGAAGATGATAAGGAACTTTTCACTTGCCTGGGATATAGTATTGGTGTATTGTGTAAAGATATTTATAGTGCAAGAATTTAAATGTCTATGTATGCCCTACTAGTACCATAATTTTTTTTTTCTGTCAAATCCCTCAGTAACTGGCATAAAAGAAAATTGGAGAAAAAACAGTTATATGAAGCTGTTAGGAACATTTTCCTACTAAAGTTATTCGTTGAATGCCTGAGTCTCTTAAAAAAGCAGCCACTGCTATGAGGAGAGAGGAACTAGCTACTGAGCTTTTTCCTCTATTAATTCTCAGTTCAAGTGTGATTCACACTGGGAGTGGGTAAAATTTAGCTCATTTAATTAAGTATATTTATTTGAGGAATTCTCAGTGGCACTTAGTGGTAGCATCTGAGCTATCCAATTGTGGAGTTTTTTTAAATGAAAAGTATCAGTAATATCACTCTAATACTGCTTTAGCCAGTTCTCTTGGGAAGAGAAGAGCTAGGGAATAATTATTTCCATGCTAACTGAGTGTCCTTTTAACTCTCACGTAGTCTAATCACAGGCAATAAGACTTAGGCTTTGGTCCAGATCTTAGCAGCAGTTTGGCCTGCAGCTTGACCTGGCCCAAGAATGTGTCTCCTTCTCCTTTTACAGGATGAAAACTGGACACTGAATATCATGATTACTTCCAGATTACAAAGGTCTCGCAGACGAGATAAACTCCATTGATGGAGTTGTTTTACAATGATGTGAGATTACTTTAAGGCAACGGGAAACACGTGTGTGTGTGTCCTGATGCAGGGCTGCAGATGTCGTAACAGGAGAAGACCCTTCTCTGAGCAAAAGAGAAGATTCTTTTCCTTTTCTCATCAGTGCCTAAGAATAGCAGAGAGTGGAGAGGGAAAAAAAAAATTCTCTTAGGCTGATAATGCTATTTTCAGGATATGGGTAAGGGACTACACAGAAAGAAGCTTTTTTGAGGGTGGGAGCATATTGTATTCTCTTAGGCAAATTGGAAGGTTTCCTGTCAGCTAATGCTGCTAATTAGGCAGGAATCCTGAGCTGACTGCTGGGAACCACAAAAAAATGATAGGCAAATGGGGCTTTCATTGCTGTCACCTTTTTTCTCCCGCAGCTTTGCTTTCTTGGCCAAGGCCTCTGCTAAAGCAGGTTAGCCTTGGGAAAACTTCTGCTAGTGATTGGTTGCCCACAGCCTTGTCTGGCCACTCTGTTCAGGTATCCGTGGATGCTTTGGCACTGATTAGAGGTGACTTCTTGAATCTCCTTGAATCAGGATTGTGCCGTGGAGCTTCTGAGGTATTACTTGAGGAGTTCTTTAGTGCCATCAACAGACTGCAGTTTTGCTGGTTCTATAGGTTCTATGCGTTGCCGTGAAGTGCAGGATTTAGGTACAACTTTGTAAAGTTCTCTGTTTTGTTTTTTTATAATTAGCTCATCTGTTCATTTTGAACTCTGTTGCTCAAGTTATGCAAAGAGGAAGGGCAATAGCAAGTTGCTGGGTAAGGGGATTTGCTAAAGGAGATCTGTAGGGGGAAAAGTTACTGTTTGTACCACTGCTGACATAGATTAATTTATCAGTGGTATGTGATATCCACTGGATTCTTTTCCCTATTCCAATTTTCTGCGGAAATATGTATGCAAATTGCAGTTGTAACCAAGCACGGCACTTCATTTTCAAAATCTTAATGGAGGTCTTGACACAGGAGCAAGCAATTCTGTTTAAGGTGTATGAAGGAGTTGAATGGCATTTCTTACAAGAGAATTCAAAAGGGTCACTGCCTCTTCTGTGGCTATTAAGCAAACCTAAACCCCAGGAAACTCCTCAGATAAATGTAAATGAATATTTCAGGGTTTTCTCTGTAAGTTTTATGAAAATAGAGTCATGAAAGACCTGCTTCTTGAAAATTTTGGCATGTGGAGGGTATTTTGCATGCGCTTAATGTGTATCCCAGCATCTGTGATGTGTGTTTACTTGAGATGCGTAACTGGGCACAGCTTCTTGTGTTTGTCCACCTTGGCATGATCCATGTGCTGTCTCTGAAGCTGAAATGGCCTTCCTCTCACATTACCCTTGGTTTGTCGTACCTTGCTTAACGTGATGATGTGTCAGACGCTTTTCTGCTTCTTTCTTACACACCCTCTCAGAGCCTGTTTAAAAGTAGTACAAAGCTTTTTTATAATAACAATAGTGTTAAGCGTATTAAAGGCCTTGCTGTAGGGTACCCAAGTGAAGATTTATAAGCCCAAGTGTTCCAACTAGAGAGAGTAGTGACGCGTACCTTACGTTTGCCTACATTAGATTGGTGTGCTTATATCCAGACTAGCTATCTAGTAGATAATTTAATGCACATTAGTGTGGTAAGTGGCACCGTCCCCTCTCCTTTTAAAAACCACACAGGTTTTTATCATTCTTCAGCTGAACTTGTCAATGGAGTGATTTAGGGTAGCTCTAACAGGAATCCTAAATTGGGAATTTTGGAAGAGGGAGATGCGAGGCGGCGAGGTCCTACACAGATGACGGTGCAGTAGTGGTGGTGTGTTGTGTGGTCAGTGAGCTGGAGCTCTCAGAATGAGTGTAACCCTTAACAGGCAAGGCAATGGCCTGTTGCGTCCTTGCACTCACCGTTTGTCCCAGTGACGTGCATTTCTGTCACTGCACATCTGTTCTAAAGTCTTCAACCTCATTCCATGCTCTTGTTGTAATTTTAGTTTGGTTTTGGGTATTTCTCTTGGCAGAATCACGAAAAAGCAGACCGAGACCGTATGGGTTAGTGATTCCAATTAGTACCAATGCAGATGGAAGCTATATCTCCAATATCCTCTCTGCAAGTCACCAAAGAAGATCAACGCGGGAGGTATCCCAAAGCCCCAAACAGCTGTATTTTAATGTCACTGCATTTGGAAGGGAATTCCATCTCCGGCTGAAACCCAACACGCGTTTAGTGGCTCCCGAGGCCATAGTGGAGTGGTACGAAGACTCTGTGGAAACTGGAAACGATGCTGGTAACACGAATCGGACTAGAACTGCTACAGAGCAATTATGGAAAAGAGAACCTCTGTGGACCAACTGCGCGTATGTGGGAGACATAACTGACATCCCTGGAGCTTCTGTCGCTATTAGCAATTGTGATGGTCTGGTAAGGCTACTTTAATGGCATTAATGTCCAATATTTTACTACTTTGTACACAACTGTTGTTGCTTTTTAACTACACATGGCTAACGATGTCATTTAAAGAACTTACGTTTCTTAGATCCCTTAGAAAATGCCTCAGTACATATTGATGTATACAGTCCTACTGCTTTATTCTGGGATAATTTCTCTGAGTGTGATGAGCAAAGTCCTTAATGTCACTGGTGTGAGAGAGGGAAATCAAACCTACATTTTGCTGGTTTTCCTTTTTGCTTTCATGAGGTGTCACAAATGGGAAAATTAATAACAAAGTCATTTTAAGACTTAAAAGATGACCTTTTGGTGAGTGAATGTAGAATTTGGCATCCAAATCATCACTGTGTACTTCTCGGGTAGTACAAAATCACAGCCTTCCCTGTAGTCCAAGAATAGCAACGGATTTAAGTTTTAAAGGGTTTATTTATAAAATAAGCATGGTTTTTGTTTTCTTACATGCAGTTTTGTTTCATCAGAAGGTATCGTATGAGAATTGAGTGGTTCACATCTATAAACGGTTCATTCTCAAAACTGCTGGCCTGATTGCTGCGTTGGTTGAAAACACGTGGTATTTCGTTGTGGCTTCAGCAGATGCAATGACTGGCTTGGTACACAAATCCCATATTGAAAGACTGGGCGTATATTGAGCACACATACCATTCGTTAATTCAGTCATGCGGTAAAGAAAGCTAACAATACTTACCTTGTACTCTTTAAGTAGCAGGAGCAGTGGTGGAACACGACTGCAACATCCAGCAAGATTAATGTAGTGGTTACTCTACTGCTATTCATGAGAGGAATAATATGAACAAGTCTGCAACAAGTATCCCTTCTTGGAAATAGTTTTTCTTCTTCCTGTCACATGCCACATGTTAATGATTTGATTCCATTTTGTGATAAACTCTTGACTAGCAAAACGCCCCACCCCGCAGTGTGCCTCTGTCACTGCAGGAGTAATTGCATAAATGTCTCAAACTCCCGGCTGGGAGCTTCAGGCTACTCACAACCAAACCTCCTTGACTTTCCTTACTTAAAGAAAGGGATTACTGGTGGTTACATCTGATGTGATCAACTAACATCAGTTTGGTGTGTATTGTTTGGGTTTTGAGTTTTTTTAGGAGAATCTGTTGGCAGTGTGCAGTGTTTACAAAGGCCGTGTGGAGATCTGCCTGGATAGATACAGCTTCCGATGTAGTTCTTACAGTGAAGGAGACCCTCGAACTGAGAGCTGTATTTTAGCAGTAATCCTGAATAAAGTTCTTGTGTTGAGACAGCACGTTAAGACAATAAATTGGATTAAATAGATTAAGGAGTACAGCAGCTTCAGCAGAGATCGCCATGTGGCTGACAAGCTGCTTGTGTTGTGTTTTCAGTTAATTGAAATGAAATAGTTGCTGTCTTTACAACCCTCCATGGGTATAAGATGACAGCAGATTCTGAAGGGGTCTTAAGTAAAGAATAGGAGATTTCTCGGTTGTGTGGCTTATTGCCACTCTTTTCCCACAGCACCCAGGAGAAGTCCTTCATGTGCTTTCCATGGTTTTAGGGACTGGACTAGGAGAACATGTGCTTTCTGTTTGAGGAGGAGAGTGGGTAAATGCTCCTGAGTCACTGTTCTCTTTGTTCATCTCAACCCAAGCTGTCTCATGCAGTCTTTGAGGGGCTTTGAGAACAGCTCACATGCTGAAAACCATCTTTTTGAGCACTTCTGTGTGCTTACTTCACCTTGCTGTTATAACAGTCTTTTGGAGCTTTAAGCAAGTGAGTGGGAAATAAGTCAATAATCCTGAAGATTGATGGGATTTCAGATTTATTTTTTATTTTCCTCCCACCAGCTCCAAGGTTAGCAGAAGTAACTTAAAGTTAGCAATTCTGGCCTCTCTGTTGCTGTACTATGCATCTCTCAACCAAGCTAGAATATTTGATCCTCAGTGTATCCTAAAGATGTGAAGAGTAAGATAATACGGCTTAACAGAAACTGGAACAAGAGTGAGAAATTCTAGGGCCATGTGTCTGTTGGGAAGATTTATTTTTGACTTCAAAGGAATTTAGACACACTCTCCGGTGTAGCCAGCTAGGTTGCTACCTTTTGGAAGCAAGTAAAGGGAATCGCTGTGTTAGCAATTCATGCAATGTATAGCTTATAAAAGAAGTTTGATATCGTAAGTAACAGAAAAAGAACACGTGGCTTGCCACAAGGTAGCGAAACACCTTGCAGATTTTATTTTGTGCATAAGGAGATTTTTCATCATGACTCATAAGACACCTATTGATAGTGGGGCAAAATTGTGTATTGTGCTAACATGTACTTCATAGACATTGCTGCATTTTATGTTGTTTAGTGTTTGCTCTCAGCACTAGGTGAGTGGTTTTGAAGAACATAAGCGTGCTAAATTTTGATCGCTTGATTGTGAATATATGGACTAATTGGCATTTGCACTAGTAAAGCAAGATTTTGCTCATGGTCTCTTCCTGAATCTAAACTTATATTTAAAAACCAAAATACCTGAACACTTTTGTTTTGAAATAGTTTGCATATCTACTTTTGCAGTAAAAGTCATCTGCATGCCATTAGTTTTGCAAATTCCTTTCTTCACATGTGCTTAGTATCCCTTGAAAGTAACCCTATTTATTTAAAAAAATCGCATGCATGTGCATGCACTTGTCATAGCAAAAGAACACTTAATTAGTCATGTAGAAGCTGACCGTTGTTTTTATGACTGTGTTTTGGAAAGCTGGTGCTTCTGCAGGTTTCTATTGTATATTTCTGCTGTTGTTTTGGTCAAAATGGCAATATTTATTGTCACAATATTTATAGAGTTTGTCAAATGCTTGCAGCAAAACTTGTAGCATCAGTCATCAAGCAGAATCATCCTTCCATGGTTCAGATAGACATAGAGGAGTCCTACCTTGTCTCGCTTCAGGAGGACTGTGCAGTTTGTAGTGCCTCGCAGAATTTGGCCTTCTGGTAATTGATCTCTGGTACCTACTACAGTTACTGCTGCTTTTGTCTGCTCCCTGTGTTCATGTTACTAAAGCTTGCTCTGCAGTCACAGTCTTCTGAAGTTCAGATGGTGCTGTTGTAATGCAGAAGGGTTGACCCAGCATTGGGAAGAACAGTGATGAAAAACCTGGTACTTTTTCTGGACATTTATCCTAGTGTCATGCGGACATTCATCAGCTGAAAGTAACAGCATCCTTGGGCTCTGTGGGCTTCTGCAATTCTATGATCTCTTACCAGGGAAGGGTTAAGGAGAAAAGCTCTTAATAACTATGATCTGCAGATGGTAAAATTGTAGTTGCACAGGCAGCAGCCTAGATTTAAGTCCACTGATTGATCCCTTGCCTTTTCTTTATTTGGCTTGGATTTGTAAATGTTCAGAGACAGAATGTGTTGTAACAATGGACAGCCGTACAATTGTGCGGGCATGGTGAGACCAGGCAGAAGGCTCCACTTACACAGACAGTGCTTGAGGGGTACATGTGCTCCACTCACATATGCGTAGTCCTTAAATTCTTGTGTTCCTGTGTCTCGTTCAGCCTCCATCCTGCTTTTCCTTCCTTTTAGTGCTTGTACAGTAACATCTTGCCTCTGTACTCTTCTGCTGTCCTATCTTATTAGACTCAGACTTACTAGGGGGGAGTAAGTATTATTAAAGATTATGGCAAGCCTTCCTGCATGAGTGGCCCAGCCCCTTCCCTGTTTACATCTGAGTAGTGTCTTCCTTTTTGTCCTCCTTATAAAGATCAGATATTCAAACAGTCATGAAGAAGTTAATATAACATATCTGATTTAGCATGTCAGGTTGTGTTAGTGGTGCTTCTCTTCTGTATGACTGTGGGAATACATTTTGTGTGTCTCTGCACTAAATGAAATGTTTAATCTAATGTAGATTCCTAAGCAAGGCAGTTAATCTACTCCCAGGTGAGCACATGCTGGACATCCACTATACCACTCGTGTGGTTGGCTTCCTGTTCTAAGATGCCAAGATGCTACAGGAGGTTTAGTGGCTTAACTATTCAAAAGTGACTAAAGTTTATCTGACGTTGTAATTCGTTGCTAAGAAAATACTGGTATGCATCTAGAGGAGCATATGGTTTAGAAAAGTGGGAAAATAACTGCAAGACATTCAAGGAAGTGGAACTAAGTTCAAGGCAGATTTGGCAAGCGGCACTTCTCAGAGGTTGCTTATGCCTGGTGCAATGCTCTATCTGCTGTGGAAGATGCAGAAAATGACCAGCCTCAAAAAAAATTACACGTTTCAGATTGTAGATAAACAGAACACAGCAAACTTAGCATTTAGAAATATCAAAGTTTTAAATTAGTCTCTACCTTTTGTTGTAGAGAAAATTACTCCAGTTTCTCAATTAGCTTTCTTGCTTTTGTAACAAAACCCAGACAGGTGTTGGTATGCGATTCCTTTAGACTGTATTTATGCGTTGAACTACGTTTTTATAGACGTGTGCCTCCTTGTTTAGGTTGTGAACTGGTTTATATTCACATATATGCAATGTCAAGCGTGAATGTTGTCTTCCATTTCTTACAGAACATTAACCTTACTTGTTTTAAATGGAAGGGCCAGACACAGTATGGTGAATCTTTAACTTGAGATACCAAGTAAAATGTGGCTTGTTTTGTTTATTGGAAAACCATGGCCTTCAAGTCCAGGGCTGCATACACTCATTTGAAAGTACAACTGTTTGCAAATGAAAGATCGTCAGTAGTCTTCCTGCCTTTTAGTGTTCAGCTGTCAAACCAGGGAAATCCTTGAAGACAGACCAACTGTCAAGAATTAAAAACCCAAACCTGCTCAGATCTATCATTTGTGATGGATTATTCCTCGCTTGCTTATTGTCATCCCTTTTTCCTAAGGATATCAAGACATGAAGAAACTTGTGTGTGTCTTTACCATCAGTATTTTCACACAAGTTAATGTGCAGCTGTTGATATTTTGGGAGTTTTAACATATCCTCAGAGTTTGGTTTTGATTATCTGACATGACAATCCACTCACACAGGCCTCTTGAAAGTAGTAAGACTTCGTGTCCTAATGTCAGCCTTTGTGAAAGGAAGCTGATGAGAGATTCCTACCCTTGGTGGTTTTGGCATTCTTTTCATTAATAATTATAGTTATTTGATGTGTCTGAGCAGAAGGGTGTACAGAGATGTGCACAGTTACTTTCCTTTGGCAGATAAGTTTGAAATACAGGCTGAAGTATCTCAGACTAATGATATTTGTACAAAGCCTTGGTTCAGGAAAAGCCTTAAAAATATGTTTTAAGTTCAGGCATGGGGTTAAGTGCATATCAGGATCTAAGCAGTTTCAGGCTGTTCTGATTTGTTTCAAATGCTTTTTTTATTACCATTGTTTCATCAAGACTGAAGTATTAAGGCTTATTTCTTGTTTGTGTGTTGATACGAATGTATTGTTTCAACATGATTTCCCCCAAGCTGGCAAGGTGATGTTACTAAATGGAGAAACAGCTTTCTAGGAGATGGTGATACTTTATCTCAGTGTACTAGGATAGCATTTTGGACACGAACACTTGAACTGCTGCTGAGCGTCTGGTGATAGCACATGGGAAACTCTTGACGAGGTTAATTCCAGTGTCCTAAAGAAGAATATTATTAGGGACCCACGTGTCGAGCAGGGCTGCTGTGGTCATCGGAGCATCTCGGCTTCTTGGTGCGATAGCAGTGAGCATGTAGAGGGGTGCAGCTGTGGCAGGAGTCGGAGTGGGTGCTCTCAGGAGGACCAGGTTGTGCATCGAGGTTCGAAATTGGGCTGTCTCCTGGTCCCTGGAGGTCTCTCCCTGTCCACATGCTGCTCTGCATGGATGGCAGCAGTGTCTTAGGCTGATTTAACATCCTTATATTTGTGCTACCTTGCCCCGTTGCATGCTTCCCACAGTAATTACATCCTTGCAGTGAACTCCCTTAACCTGCCATGCCTGTTCTTACCACGTGTGTTTTGCTGTACTTGGCAGCCCTGCAGACTTATTAACTGGGCTTGATAGGTTGCAGCTGCCTCTTTGGATAGACAGGCCCCATCTGGTAACCTCAGCCCATCCTCCCTATTTGACTGAACAGCCTTTGGTCACTGTTGGGCTGGGCTTGGACTTCATCACTGTCACCTCTCCAGTATGTAGCACTTCCTAGAGGCTGATACAGACCTTTCAGAGGTAGTAATCCATTATAAAGAGGATTTCTCAAAGTTCAGAAGCTGCAGAAACTTGGAAAAATGCAATGCCATGGTGTTTCTGCATAAAACACTGAGGGAAGGAGTACTGAGAAGGGAGGTGATGGTGATTGAAGTAAAATGTCAAATTAGTGTAAAATAATATAATATAGAAGTTCTTTATATGTCTAGTTTGCTTTTCCTTGAACTTGTCACTCAAAACAAGCAGGTACTTCATCTTCTACTTTGTGTAGTCAGAGTTTATGCAGATGATTGCTCAAGCTCCATTTATTTCTTCTTGTTTGTTTTTATAAGTTTTTCTAATGGGGCCAGATTTGGACTAGTGATAGATTTGCCTCACTTAGCTCTTGCATCTCCTCCTCTCCTCCTGCCTTGCATTTCTCCCATTCTTGCTTAGAACAAATTGCCCTTTCCCATGTAAAACCTCCCTTTTCTTCCAAAGCTCGCATCAAAACTCAATTTTGTGAAGTTTTCTCTGTCACAGTAAAATGCCAAAGAATTTGTGTCTGCAAGTCAGATACCATAGGTAGATGTGTGAATCATTGAGGGAGCATTTGCAAGAGATGAGGTGAGCACGGAGAAGATGAGGCCTTCCAAGTCCCAGCTCAGCTCTTGCTCCTCTCTGCCTCCTGCCCTGTTCCTCAGGGAACCTCAGCCCATGACCAAAGTAAGATTAAAGCCAACCAAAAAGAAAGCTCTTTTTTAGAGGTGCAGAGCAAAACTATCTCTGCTTCAGCAGACAGTTTTAGAAAGCAATTGTTCATACCAACTTCTGGCTGCCTGTTCAAGGATGATGAATGGGGGAAACCTCGATGCTTTGTACTTAGTGTACAAAGTAGGAAGTAGTGAAAAGGGTTATGCTCAAAGTTTCCACTTGGTTGTATGCTTTATGTTCTCAAGGCTGACTGAACTGCTAAGTCCTCCTCTGAAATTATAATTTTCCTATGGGCTGCAGCTCCCTCTCCCTTTGTTCCAAGAATTGCGTGGTCATAGGAAAAACTGAATAGATATACAGTAGTACTGCTATGGACTTAATGTAGACCAAAGTGGGCCAAAATATAAGGAGCCACACAAATATCTTCCGTAGCACGGAAATATGTGATCAGTTTGGGTAATAGGTTTTCCAAATGGAAAAAGATGTCATGTATTTTTAAAATGGAGCACAGAAGCAAAAGGCCTCACGGTCTCACTGACCTGAAGAAATCCTTCCTGCAAGAGCTGCTCTCCTCCTGTCTGGAGAGAGATGGATGTAGCCCTGTCCACTGCTGCTTCCCCCTGCAGAAGGTGCTGAGAAGAGTCCTGGGTAAGGAAAAACTGAGAGTGTGGCCTGATCTGGTTAAATAAATAAAATAGATGACATATGTCGCGCATCCCCACACAATGGTTCCTGTCAGTTGGACTGATGATAGAACAGAGACCAGCTCCTGCCATGGCAAAGAGTGAGGGGACTGCTGGGGAACATCAGCAGAGGGGTTACAGATCTCTTGGGCCTTGGACTATGAATCAGGACCAAGAAAATCCCTTCCAAGAAAAGGAATTGTGGACAAATCTGAGGAGTTTTTCTTCTTCTGTCCTTCCCCAAGCATGATTTCTCAGGGGGAGAAGGAAAGAGCAAGCACTGGGACTGTAAGCAGACTTCATTGAGGTATTTGAAGTCTACCTTTGAAGTAACTCAGTTTTCCCTCTCATTGCTTTGATTACAGTAATTCCTTGCTTAAAACTGGGGCTTGGGATTCCTGACAAAACACTGGGCTGCTGGAGCCTACATGGTTCCCCCAGGGCCCCAGCCAGGGTTTACGTGCAGCACTGCTGTCATACGGACACTGAAATTAGTCGAGGTTTCTGTACACAACACTGCAGAATTTTTTTAAAGTTTTTTTTTCACAGGGCTCAACAGTCTCCTGTATAAGCTGTCCAAAGATTAAATGCTTTAAGTTCCTTCTTCATTTATGCCGTGGTGCAAGTGATGCTTGATCAGAAAAAAAGGAGGGGAAAAAACCCTTGTTCACTTTATAACAGCCAACTTAAAAAAAGATGTCTGTTTTAATAGTGTTTGTGTATATTTTGGATTGCGAAATGAGGTTTTTTGTACTTAACAGCACATCCATTTGAAGATTAATGTATTTATGAATTTTTCCACATTATTAGCCAGGTAAAATATGTCCTAACACATCACTTAATGCTGTGTGCATTTGGTGTCAGAGTAGTCCATTTAGCAGCACAAACAAATCCAAGATAACACAGATTTAAACTGTGCATAAACCTACTAGATAATAGTTTTGTATGTATCTGTCTTAAATCTAGAAGATTGTCCCAGCCTGGTTTTATTAAGATCACGGCCTCTGTTATGAAGATCCTGGGATTGGTTGCATTTTGCACAGTTCAAGGCAAGCATTACATTGCCACAAACGCATTTCCTGGACCTCCGTCTCAGGAGAGAGCTTCACATCCCTTGCTTTATCAGAAAAGAAGGTATTTAAGTACAAACCTACTGAGCAATTTTTCCTGGTACTCTAATTGCCCTTGAATCCCTTCCCCACTCAGTTCTCCTGCCCTATTCCAGTAAAGCCGTAGTGTTTGGTCACTTCCACATTCCCTGCTTGGGTGTTTGAGGATGACCATGTGGGCACATGCGTGTCTGTGTGCATGTATGAATGTTTTAGAGGGAGAGACACCTTTTGCTCTTCAAGGGTAGTGTAGCAGTTAAACTTGAAAATAGCTTTTATTAGTTCTTTAGTTTATTTTAAAATATTTTTTCATGTGGCATATTTTAAGGAAAGGAAGTCTGTGTGAAGTAGCATATTTTAAGTCCACCCGTCCCCGTCTGGAGGTGTTGTGTCTTAAAAAGCAGAATGACTGCGTTCTTATCATCTTTCTTTGCTTACTCTTCATTTTGCTGATGAAGTAGCTTACAGAGGTGAGAAAGTGGTTAAGCTATGAAAGGGATGCTTGTTTATGGCTATGAATATGTGAAAATAAACATCCCTCGTGTGGATTTGGACAGGTTTGAATATATATTCCAACAGTGTGTCCCTACAGAACAGTTGTGGTTTTACAGCCCTTCTTGAGCTAATCTTAATGGAAAATAAATTTTGCTAAGCTGCTCCTTTGCCCCTGTGTGTAGAGTACACCTATACTAGCATTTCTGTGGTGTGAGTGCTCTGCAGAGGAGGGAAAAAAAAAAAACCATTGCCCTATTTCTGTATAATCCAACAAAAACATAATCCCTTCATTTCACCCTTAGAATACCACTGAGTGCTCTTGAGTCCAGATTTTTCCAGACTGTGCAGAGCTCAGGAGGAGCAGGAGTAGGTGCCGAACACTTGACAGTCCCTGTCGCAGGCAGCGATGGGTGTAATGGAGTTGGCATTACTAGTGTTAACTTTGGTGTCACATCAGTATCTGATTCAAAAACTCCTTGATACTGAGTGTCTTCATCCTGTCCCTTGCTTTTCTTAAATAACCTGTTCCATGAATAGCAACACAGTGAAATTCAGTACTCATTTCATCAGCGTTTATTCCGTAAGTGTCACTTCTGCTGGCATTTGTGATAGGTAGCATGTGGCTGAAAAATGAGGTTGATCTGACACTTGAGCTGCTTCCACTTACTAGAAGAAGTTCCATTAGGCTTTCAGGGTTTAGCAATGACTTTCTGTAGCATCCCAAACAACCTTTTAGCCTCCTCAGGAGTAATTTACAGTCACTCCATGGCAAAAGCAATGATGGAAGGGTTTTGTAGGATGTGTCCTTTGTTAGTCTTCCCTTGCTGACACCATACCACCTTCTGCTTTTCAAGATGTAGAGCAGGATTTAGAGGAACATGTGGCCCTGCCGTGGGGAGGCAGCAGGCCAGTGACCCATCTGCAGCAGGAGGCTTTGGCTGCTAAAGCCTGCTGCTGTTGTCCAGGGCACTGCCGTTTGGATCTATCCTCCAGGTTTTAGCTCTTGGGTGGATCAGAAGCAAGTCAGAGCGTGACTTCACTTTTATCTCTTTTGCTGCACTTTTTAATGGGATTGCTCTTGCCTCTCTTTGGCTTAGGATATCAGAGCAGGCGTTTCAGACCAGCAGACAGACTCATCCATTCCTGTTAACGAGAAGTGTTTTGATGAGGCCTCAAATGAAGGTCCCTTAGGCTTCCAGAAAGAAGAAATGCTCTGCCAGAGCAGAAGCAGCCTTGCTAGCCTGACTCAGGTTCTGCCACAGTCCCCTTAAATCGTTGTTATAACGCGGTTGTAGAAGCCTTAGGAGACCGTAGTCCAAGCTGATATCCTCCCTCAGTAGGTTCCTTTTCATCTGCTGCCCTACTTTGCTTGCAGAAACTAGATAACTAGAAAACCAAGATGATCATGGCTTACATGCAGTTGACAGTGGAGCCAAGGAGTGTGATAGGGAAGGGAACTGTGTGTGCACATTCGTACACACCACAGCACAAGTGTCTTGCAGTACCTTCCTGGAAATAGTCCTGTGTCACAAATACCTTTCAGTCAGTACCCCTGCATGGAGAGGTTCCATCATCCGCATGGGCAGCCTTGTGTAGGCTCTGGGTTTTGGGCACTGCTTGCCTACCCGTGGCATTTTCATTCCACAGTAGTAAATTAATTCCTTGCTGCAACAGACCAGTTTGGGAGCAGTCATCCACAAATGACAGAAATGACTGACAAGATACCTTTTTGGCAGTTTTGATGATAAAGTCTAATAGATATCTGAAATAGGTCAAAATGATATTTTGGCCTCTGGATTTCATGTCACTATGTAATTCTGGTCCCTTGGAGCATTTGGCCTCCGAATTATTTTCCCTGACCCAGAACTTCATTTGGAGACCTCAGAGCCAAGGTTGTCTAAGGTTTGTCCTGTTCTTCTGATGGCTTTGGACTGAAGAAGTGAGCTCCTGAAGTGAAATACCCTTGGAAATACCCTACATGGTTGGCATGCTGCCTCCAAACTCTCCTGTTTTCTCTGCCCTCTCTGGAGCTTATTTCTTCAGTCCAGGACAAAACTCAGAATGTAGATGGAGTGGAAACTGCAAATTTCTCATGGGACATGTATAGAAATGACACATATAGTCAGCTGTTGCTTTCCTTCATCTCCAGCTCCCTCTGAAAGATCACCTGGGCAGTGGGGCTCTGGCTGGAGTGATTTTAGGGGGGGTCATTACTGCCCTTTTTTTCTTGGCAGGCTGAAAGGATATTTCCCTCTTGGGAGTCCCTTCTGCAGATGGATCCTCATAGAATGAATTAAGGTTGGAATGAGTAAGGGAATGGTTTCCAGCAGACTGCTCTTAACGTTACCAGCACTGTCAGGTTTTGAGGTGTTGTTGGGCTTCTGCCCAGTCAACAAACTGTCCCTCCTGCGTCTGTGTCTTTGGCAAGAATGTGTTGTTTTATCCATAAGCAGCTGCATCAAATACATCTTTTTCTGGGGAAGGATCTTACTATTTGAATACCTTCCCAAAGTGGTACTGAAGGGTTCTGTTTCAGGTAGGATTATTTCCATCCTTGTACTGCACGAGGAGTTGGGTGGTACACCAGCAATCCAGTAGATGAACAGTAGCAGTAAGAAAATAAGAGATTAGAGACTAAGACTGCTTGTGAAACAGCTGTTGGGGCCTGGGGAAAAAAATAAGGGAAACAGACATGAAAAATATTTGTGAATGCATAAGGCTTCCTTCATTGCATTAAATCAGTTCCCTTACTTTACGTACAACTGTGCTTGCTACCTTTCATTTGTCCTGTAAGATTTTTGAAAAGTCCACATAAATTGTAATTAATGTCTGTTAAAATGTTCTGAGTGAATTGCTGAGCCCCTGCTCTGCTGTGTCCAATCTTAATAAGAATTGAAAGCCCTCAGCACCTGCTGGCACCTCAGAGGGGGATAACCTTATTTCGTCAAGCATGACTCTATTTAGCAAATGCTTAGAGCCTAGGAGAGCACATGCCTTTTTCATGTCTTAGAGGATCAGCCAGTCACAACTGTTATGAAGCTTTGGGGACCAGCAATCCCTTTATAGGTAAACACAGAGATGAGATTTTCTTGGTTGGTAGCAGAGAGCCCAACTTGTGGGAAAAGGCTCCTTCCAAATCTGTGCAAGATCGGATTTTTTTCTCACCTGACTGGTAAGCTGTGATGGCTGCTGACAAGAGCAGTAAGCCTTTCTTCTGCCCGAGTGGACAACTTTTATGGATAAAGGCTTTGTGCTGCAAACCAGGCTCTTGGCCTCCAGGGATCTCAGGAGCAGGGGGAAACACTCCTTCCCTTGTGTCTTTGGAAAGGGGTGGGTTTTTTCTCTGCTGTGTCCAGGGGGAAGGCACAATTTTAGTGTCTTGGTAGTTCCCTATTAAGTATTTCTGTAGGTGTTGGAGAAAGTCCATTTCCAGAGATCTTGCGGTCTTCTCCCTTGAACTACATCCATTCAAAAAAGTGGAGGTGGTTTAGCTTTTTTGGAACAGCTCAGAGGAAGCATTTGTAGGTGCTTTTTGGTAACTGAAAGTAAAGTTTTGATATTTGTCTTAAAACAAGGTCACTGTTCTCTGTTCAGAGAGAGTGACAGCAGGCTATTAAATAATTGAAGGCAAGGATGACAGTAGAATCAATCCCATCTGCTTTGACAGTCCTGCGAAATTCCTCATCCTTTAATTAAGGAGAGATAAAATGACCGGCACCAAAACTGTTTGCTGCTGTGTCTTCTAGGCACTGCTTCACTAGTATTGATTTTTTCCTAGGCTTTCTGCATGCTTTTTGCTGTAGCAGCAACATGTCTTGCTTGAAAGTGCATGTTTGAAAAAGTGAAAGTTAACACTGTTTTATGATACAACAGAAAGCAGGTTGGAAACTAGAAAAACAGCTTTAAGTAGAATTCACAGAAAGGCATAACTGTTCAGCTGGCTTTGAATAACATTTCATCAGATTATAGAAAATTGAAATGCCAGAATGACCGTCGGCATAACAAACTGACCAACCTTTTGGCCTGAACAAAGAGTCCATCAGAAGCAAATGGCTGAATGAGGTGATGCAGCTTTTACCTCAGCAACTGGGTTTTCAGAAGCCTTAATGCCAGATGGATGGGGAACGTGCTGCTCGTGTGCTGGGGAGCCAGGAGGCACAAGGTCAAGGAGGAGGCTGCTGGCCTCAAGTGGTATACTGGGGGGTTGGAAGGAGAGAGGAAATGAAGTCCATTCAGGCTGGCATCTGAGTGACCTGAAGTGATGAAATCCAAGTTGGCTATGAACTTCAGAAGAGGAAGACTTCACTGTGGGGGCTTCCTGGGAGCTCTCTGGAATGTCCAGTGGGAATAGCCCAAAACACTTAAGAACTTAAGAACTACCCCAGGTTTGCCAAACTGTGAATGTGCTACATAGCCACAAGTGGAAAATATGATGCAAAGAAGTTTAACTAACACTGTTACTAGTCTCTTTTTTTCTGTTTTTCTAGATTGGAGAGAATATTCGAAGGTTAAGACACTTCACAGTATCTTGTGAGTTAGGTGGAGGTGAGAAGAACAGACAGTTCGAATTTTAAGCTGCACTGGTTATGCTAATGCTGAATATAGAGGTGTTTTAATCAGGTCATCTTCTCTAGAAAGGGATTTAGGAACAGGATTTGTGGAAGTCTGTGTGAAAAATCTCCAACTGTTCATAAAACTAAAATGCCTCAGCTTTGATTGCCACAACTTCTAGACTTTATAGTTTTTTTCTGATTTTGCAAAATTTTTCTTTACGACACAGCATGGGTTTATGTGTAATTCATACCTTTTAAGCAGTATATTCAGGGGCTTGAACTGCTATTTACAGGTCAGTATAACTCTCCCCAGTTCGCTCAATCTCATAAGAGCAGAAACAGTCCCTGGTAGTACAGCAGCCTGAAGGGTGCTGTGAAGCTGAAAATCAGTGATTTGCATGTTGCCCCCATTTGCAGCTTCCTTGCTCTAGCTACTGCTGCTTTCATGTTATCTTCGATTTAATGTGTGAAGTCCTACTCTAGAGTCGAGAAGGAGGGTGTCTAGTACTCCTTCCCTGTTTGGTGTGTAGAAGGTAAGCCCACACTTGCAGAGGTGGAGAGCTGTCGGTGAGTGTGTCTGAGCTCGGTTAAGTGGTACTGTCTGTAGTGTAGGTGGTTAAAAAATCGTCTGAAGCAAATCACTGGTGACTGGGTGCTGCTCTGGATATCTGTTTTGTAGCTGTGATTGAATCACACCTTTTAGTCTTGGCTACATATTTTCACAAAACAGCGCTTTTAAGGCAGTTTGACAAATAATTTCCTTTCTGGAGTTTTGCTTTTTGTTACCAATATGCTGCTTAATTTTTTTTTTTTTATTCCTGGAGGCTCACAGCTAACAGTTTATAAAATAGCCCAAGCTTATTAAAATTACTAAGTACAACCCTTTTTTATAGTTTTAGTAATAAGAAACAGATTGTATAACTTCTGTGGACCCTTGATAACACACATAGTGCACATGAATTGGGCTCTCATTCACATTCTGCCTTCACATATCACATGTGGTAAAGTATGTGTCTCAGTAAAAGAAAGTAAATAGATACTGAAATAGCCAATGTTCTCAAAACTTAATCCTTGTAACCTCTCTCAAAGTTCTTATTGACAGTAGAGTTTGTACTGAATTTGAAACTGCATTTTGTAGGGTAGAGATACAGAAGCCATATTCAGTAATGCCTTTTTTGATATTTCTTGTTTATTCAGTGCTGTACTTACTTGTATCTGGAATTTGACCTCAGAGCCGCATGGTCTGAGGTTTGCAAAAGGGACAAGAAACAAGACTGGACAGAAAATAACACGCAGAGTTATTGAGAAAAAAGGGAAAAGCAGAAGGCAGACAAGATAGTTTTCCCTGTTGTAGGAACATATTATCTGCATACCAGTTCTTAGCTTTTTCGGAGGGTTGCACTGCAACTCTAATCACTGCTCTCTAGTTCAGGCTCATGGAAATAAAAGTAAGTCAATTTGACCTCCTGACCTCATGTTTCATCATGAGTTTCTGGAAATGATGGATAAAGCTGCAGCACTGTTGCTCCTGTTAATAGGGTGAAATATTTGCTTTCACTTTGATTTTAAACTGATGCTTAGTTTTCATAAACTATCTCTGTGACTTGGCTGATAGCTTTAATAAATTACTTCATCTTTTTTAAAAGCAGCAACCATGCAACAGTAAATTAACTTTCTAACCTCATACAAATCACACTGTCATTTGGCTTTCTTGTTTTATACCTTACTAAATCACTAATGTGTAAAACTGCTTTTCCTTTGAGAGATTTTACCACAGGGTTTCTTTGCACAAAGATGTAGAACCAATTTAAAATAATGAGTTAGATGTAAATATTACTAGCTTTGCCAGTTCAATGCTTTGAAATGGTGCTTCTTAGCTTTTGATCAACAGAATATTTTCATTCTGAGTAAAATACATCAGTTTTCTGTTTCTTCTGACTTGTATCTGAGGGTATGACTGTTTTTCACCCTTCGTTTTGACTGAGTTTTCTATTAGGCCTTTTAAGTAGGAACATCTTTGTTATCTACATTGGTAGCTTGACCATAGTGTTAAGTCCTGTGTAGCAAAGGACCTGTGAGTGCAGCCCTTCTAACTCTGGTGAAAGGCCAAGCGCTTTGCAGAACTGATTTATGTGCTTTTTTCAACATAAATTAGTAAACCCTCTAAGTTGATACTGTGGAAATGGACTTTATTAAGATTAAGCCAAGCTGTCCAGTGTCTTAATTGTTTCTCAGGAGCATGTGATTTGATAGTTTAGAGCTGTATAATTAGCCATCTATACAGTTTGTGAAAATGACTTATAGAAGTAGCTCCATGGGGAGAGAAACTACAGGCAACTGTGGAGGGAGCAGCCCACAGGGAAGTCCCCATACAAGCCTGCTTGCCTCTCCATTCAGTGAAGATGATGCAAAAAATAAGGAATTCCTGCTTTATAAATCCAGCAGAGAAGAGTCAGGAGGAGTCTAAAAGGTCACCTGAAGTAAACTTCTGCTGGCATTTCTGATGGGTACCTCCCTGTTTCGTAATGGCTGTATGCTGGGACTTAAGGTACCCATTGCCCTGTAGAATTGGTAGAGTTGCTGTCAACGTTGGAGCCCTTCAGATGGGCCTGTCTTCCACAGTGCTGAATGCTGTGTGGTGCAGAGCACATTATGTTAACTGGGGCAGTGGCAGCCTGGGACCCGGTCAGCCAGGTCATGAAGGCTGCGTGGGCAGAGCACATTGCTTAATGCAGTAGTTGGTGTTACTTCATATCTGAACATTTGTAATTCATGATAATTCTGTGGTGTCATTCATGACTGCTGTGTACAGGCAGCAGATAAATAAATGTGACTTTTGTGCGCTGCAGTAGACATGGTGCTGCTGATCTCAAGTGTCCCCTTTCCCATCCTCCAGATCATGAGATGTTCATATTTTGGGATTATTTTATTTGCTTTTCAGCACTTGATTTGAAGTTCTTATTTTTCCTTCTTTGAAGGCTATCAAATGTCCTTGCTTTTTGTTTTCCTTTCCACTTTCTAGAGGAAGATATGACTCTCATGTAATCTCATGACTCCAGCAGTTGTGAAAACACCAGGTTTACTGCAAGAACTGGCAACCCTGTGCATATAAAATTTGCCTGTGGCAAAGGGCCTTGAGTGCCCCTTACCATGAACCCACTTCAGGCTCCTTTCACGGAAGCAAGTTTTGCAATTGCCCAGACCGTTTCACCATAAAATAGTTACTAGCGTAGGGCTTCTGTAATTGCCACAAAAACAAAACTTGTACTCAGTAAATATTTCTCCAGAGATACGCTGGGCTTGGGGAGATACTTGACTGCACTGAGCATGTTCCATGCATACTTTTAAGTTTTTAATAACTGATATTTTAAAACCACAGTTCCTTCTTTAAGGACAAAGCATTTTGCATGCCAATTTTGCACGGCAGTTTGCCGTTAAAATGAATCTGTGTAGGTTTTCCAAGAACAAAAAATAGAGACACATTTTTCCACATAAAATCAAAGTTTGTTTTTTCTTTTTGCTTCCATATAACTCTTAAGGGGTTCCATTGATTTTTTTTCTTAGACTTTCTGAAAGGGGAAAAAAGAAACCAAACATTTGGATTAAAACCAAGCATGAGAAATTTCAGCATAAAGGAATTTTCTTATGTATGTTTATAGAGGAGGCTAAAAAGCTTACTTTCAGTCCTGTGCAATGACCCATTAATATGTTGCCATTTTCTTTTCTTCTGTTGCAAATTCAACAGAATATTGGTTAGTTCGGTGACTCTTCTAAATGTCTTTTGCTCCTTAAAACGGTGCATCAATTAATGTATTGAGAGGGCTTCAATTCCTCGGAGGAGCAAGCAGAAATTGTGGGAAGGGGTTCTGCTCTCACATGGGATATAAGATTAACAAGGAGTAGTTTTAATTTGAAGTATGGTACGTTTTAAATGTGGTTGCAGATTTCTGTGGGATCATCACTCCATTTTTATTATCCTGTTTATTGTGGGCCATGCGTTTCCCAAAGAGACTCTTGCCACCAGTCAAGGAGTCCTTGGTTGCAGGAGGCTATAGAGTTTGGTGGGATGTCTGTCTGGATTCAAGCCTACCATTTCTGCTATGGTTTAGCTTCATCACTGATTAAGACCTCATTTTTGAAAACAGACATGAAAGACACTGAGAATTCCAATGCAAATTCGTAGTTTAAATCTCTATTCTCTCTTTTAATTTATTTCGTTTTTTACTCTATTAATGGACCATGATCCATTCCTTTATTCTTAATTCTTACTTTTCTAGTCCATTGCATAATGGTCAGTTGTGTGTGGCTTCTGACTAGATTACTTTTCACACCACATGTTAAATTAGATTAGTAATCTCATAACAATGTTTTTATATTCAGATTACATTGAGCATGCTTAGACGTGTTTAAAATTAAGAACATGTTTGTATTTAAAATTAGTTTATTAGCCACAGGAAGGACTCTCCTTAGTTAAGGAAATGAGTGTATTGTTTCTGGTCAGCTTGATATTCGGTATTTTAGTATGAGTGTATCTTAGCTTCTTATTCCTAAATTGCATCCGTAGTTTGGGAGAGGATATTAAACATTCCAATGTTTTCATCCTGTTTCTGAATCTTCATCCTGGTATTCAGTCAAACAAATAATATTGTTCTTTGTAGCCGCAGAAGTGTTTTTTGTTTTAAAAATCTGATATTAGATGACTAGTCACAAACTTATGCTGTGCGAATAATTCAGCTGGCTGTGAAACCTGAGCAGTGTGTACTGTTTGAATATTTCATTTGATTCAAAATTGGGTTTAATGTCTCTAAATAAATACTATCTCACTCTTAGCACTTATCTAATCAGAAGAATCTTAACACTGCTCTATGCCGTCTGTGTTTAATAGCCTTCAAGAACTGAGACTCAAATGATTCAGGAGCTCTTGCTTTAATTCTGAAGTGCGTTGCCAGGAGTTCTGCAACAGATGAAACATGTGATACGACATGGATTTTATATCACGTTGATCTTCCAAAGAGAAAAAATGAGCTGTTGAATTCCTGCTTGCTATACCAGAAATAGCTCAAAGGGTGCTGGTGCTGAAGGAGCCGGCAAACACGGATGTTTTGCCTCAAAGCTGTGGTCTCTGCCCGAAGCCCTGGAAGGCTCGGAGGGTCCATGGGGGCCGGAGGCCCATCCATGGGGAAGAAGGAGTTTCATCGGCAAACCTCCCCGCTCCCTCTGTAGGCACCCAGCAACTGTATCAATAACATCTGTTTCTCAAAATGTGCAGAGCGCTGCCATATTACTTTTTTCCAGCATTCTTCTAATGTGTAGTATTTTTTTATACGCCAAGTATGTCGAGGCCATAAATACTTTAACATGCAGAAGATGTGCAGCGAGAGAAGTATGTTCTTTTGGACAGCTTTTCCCCTTCCCTGCCAGCTCCCCGAGACGGACCTCGGCAGGGGCCTGGATCCCCTTACGTGCTGGAGGAGCAGGCTCTGCCAGAGGTGCAGGTGGCAATCTCCAAGTGACATGCCACCCACCCGGCATGCCTGTGGACAGCCGCTGCCATCACAGGGACTACAAACCCTGCTTGGTTCGTGGTGCCATCTCCTGGATTCATAAATTCCTCCTGAGACGGCTCTGTTAAGTGTGTACCTTGGTCTGCTTGTAACTTCATGTGGTGGCAATGTATTTAGATTGGTATCGTCAAGGTGCTGATATGTCACGCTTACAGATGCACAAGCAGATGCATGAGGGAAGGGCCTATTGGATCAGCATCAAAGAGTGAGGCCATGTACCCATGCTGCAGGCTTTTAAGTCCCTCCAGCTGTTTGTCTGTATGGTCCTAGGTCTTTGCTTTTCCGTTTAATTTTCTGTCACCTACTCAACCCATGGAATACTGTCCATGCTGGCTACCATTGCCCAGGTTTCACAGCAGCAAGGAACAACAGTCGTGGCAGCATCAGGGACAGCCCAGGAGCTGCCCTCCGTCTCCACGTTCTGTCCCACAGACAGAGCAGTTTGTTCTCTTTTTCGCTTAGCTGCAGCTCTGATAGCAGCTTGCAGCAACACGCACTCTGGGCAGAGTGATGGCCTCTACCTTTCTCTTTGGCTGGACTCTTCTCTTTACATTTTTAGTGAGGCTAAGAAAAAATTAGTAATTTTGCATAGTTGCTTGGATTTTGAAATTAATGCCATTTATGGTCACTTTGGTAAGCTTTCTATATTGCTACCAAATCATTTCCAATTATATTACGTAATTTTTATATTGTCTGCAGCCACTTCTATCAGATCAGTACTGCATATTGTACACAACGTTGTGATAAAATAATACAGATCAATGAGTCTAATTTACTTGGAAGTGTCATAAATAGAAAAAAATGTGTGATACTTAATTGCTTTCACTTTATTTTGATTAATCATTATATATGCTGACCTATGCAATTTGGGCAAGCAATAACTACAGAAAATAGAGTAAATGGGAAAAGAGAAAAAAGTGGATAATCATTACAGATATCTCGGTAGAATTGCAAGCAGAAGGGAATCTCTTCCCTGGTTTGTCAGATGTGTTTTGTATATGAGTAATGGGACTCATCTGTACGTATGAAGTTACTTGACTCCATCTATCCACAGAAGTCTCGCAGAATTGAGATTTATGACATGTGCTGTGAGGGTATTATGTGGGTGGCTGAGCACTAAGATTGTGGATACAGACTACAAAATTATGCTTTGGGAAGCTAGAAAAGTAAGCTGTCTATCTACAAAATCTTTTATCTAACAGGAAAATGTATCTGTGCTGTCAGAAAGGTATCTATAGACATTCTGTCACAAATTTTAATCCCAGTAGATGATGGACATGCTATAGTATGAGAGCAATACATGCATATCTGTGCTAGCTTAATAACTGAAGCCACAGGACTATGCAGATGTGCTTCTATTTGCCAGTTCACTTCAGTGATAGGCTGTACGCTGATATTCCTTTTTTATTACTGTCATTGTTTTGTTCATATGATATATTCTTTGCTAAAATTTGATTTCTCTTTAATGTGGGTGTCACGTTGGCTGCATAGGAATACACAGCTATTCCAGCAAGGGGATGGCTTGCTCCGCTGCATTTATTGAACAGATGTGATACTTGATGTGCATGCTTTACACAGTGCATATGATCAGGTAAATTGCCCCAGGAAAAAGGGGTGTCAAGGGATGGGCTGCTGGTACTGCGACACCTAATGCAACTTGTTCTTGGTCCCCACTGTTGTGGGGAACTGGTCAGCCTTCCCCCCACATCTGGTGGCGCGAGTCTGTGGCACGATGGGGCAGACAGAAAGGCCCCTTGCAAAAAGGCTGCAGCTAGCCGTCAGCACTGGATCTACCAGAATAATTTGTCAAAATCCCAGCCCAATTCATGCTTTCTTGCAGGAGTTGACAGTCATGCCTGATAAAAAGGAACAAAAGCCAGGGAAGTGAGTGAATTCACCAGCCAGGTGAATTATCCTGCCAGGTTATGCACATAGCCCTGATGTATGTGAGTTGTGTCTTATTTTATTTATTTATCTCCTTAAGTCTCTCAAAGTTGATGCTCTCTGGCCTGTCTCTGCGGTGTGGTGCATGGATCCCTGTCCATGGAGCAAGGGGTACATGCAGGGTGCTGCCTTGCTCCAGCTCAGAGTCAGCTTGCCTGCCTGACCCCGGAGATAGGGTGCCTCTTTGCAGCAGAGGCTGAAAAAAGTCACCGTCCACATACTGCAAGGTGACAGCCTGCGTTCGTAACGCTGAGTGAGTGAATGTCATGCAAGGCATTTTGTTGTGTGCCTCTACTGAAATAGAGGGATGCGTACTTGGCACATGAAGAAATTCTGGATAATAACACTCAGTTGATAGTTACGAACTGCAGAGGGGCATCGTGGGGCAAACTCTACAACTTCAGTTTCTAGAATATTTTTGAAGAAGCAGCCTTGGAGAATCAGTTGATTCTTGACAAAATATGGATCCCATGTGGCATGAGAAATAATATCCGTCCAGTGAATTGAAGGTATAACCCTGGAGCTACACATTGTAGGAAACTTAGAATTGATTCCCACCAACCAAAGCTCTGTTTTGGTGGAGGCAGGCAAAGGGAAATGTGCTGTAGGCAAAGCATGCTTCTTTGCTTTTATTTTTCTTCCAATAAATCAACCAGTGTTCAGTGCGACTCCAAAAAGTTTTCGTCTCTGGATTAAAAAAGCGAGCAGCAGGTAGCTGTGACGCAGGTTTTGCACAGTCATTGAACTGAACACACCTTAAACTAACAGAGAGGGTGAAAGGTAGTAGTGTTTTTGCGCTGAATCTGTGTTTTTAGACGAGGCAGCACCTTCTTTATAAAAGCATGTTTATATCGACTCCTTAAGAAGTTTAGACTGGAGGGCTGTCTCCAGAAACTGCCCCCCTCCCCTTTTGCCAAGTCCCATATGTTTGTCTTGGCAGGATGCAGTGTCTGCTTGGCTGGTGCTAGGATATTAAATTGAGGGAACACAGAGCTCTTGATGCTTTTCAATAGGGCTTCTATTTAGTTAGCGGCAGGATAGAGCTGTCAGCCACCTGTGATTGTCCAACAGGGAAAAAGGGAGAAGTAAGAGGGGTGGGAGGAGAGCCCTGGAAACATTTTCCAATTTCATCAATAGAATGGTCAGAAGGAAGCATTTTCTGGGAGGTAACAGCTTTGTGTTGGTTTGACTGTTGAGTCCTTTTGCTGCGCTTCTGGCTCGGTTGGCATTCGTGGTAGGTGAAATAAAAGGTGATGCTAGCTGAAACTATGTGGGTCAGCACAAGCAACTTATTTTAACTTATCACAAGTGGAGAATCTTTTAAGAGATTTTATTATGAGCTGAACAAGCGATTTGTGGCCCAAAGTGAGAATAGATTTACGTATAGAATAGATCCAAGGCCAGGTTGGACGGGGCTTTGAGCAACCTGGTCTGGTGGAAGGTGTCCCTACCTATGGCAGGGGGGGTTGGAACTAGATGATCTTTAAGGTCCCTTCCAACCCAAACCATTCTATGATTCTATGGTATCCCAATTCTGACACTTATGGATGCTGTACGAATTTCTGCATTTTAAGGCATGTGTGGTGATGGATTAATTTAGTTACTGTGTGGGAAACCAGAGTGTTGGGAGCCTGTCTTGGGTACTCCTAGAAAATGCTGGTGGAAGTTGTAAACTAGACTTGGCGTATGCAGTGTCCCTCTTTGTTATATAGTACCTCTGTGGGTCTCCATGAGAGAGAATGGTACTCAGTCTCTCTCAGTCAAAGAAAGCCCTCTTGTGTCCCCACCACATACTTCGAAGAATGGAAGAAAAAAAAAAGATTTGGAGAAATCTCCAGGAGGAGGGGAGTAATGCATTTGCATTTTTGCGAGCTTGGACAATATGTCACTGTTCGTCTTGATTCTTTCTCTGACTTGCTGCTGCCAGTATCCTACTTCTCTTCCTTTTATTCAGAAAGAATGTCTAAGGACTCTGTGGCCTACACTGTTCCAGTTGGAGAAATGTCTTGGTTTGGGAGCAGATGACAGTTATACCAGGTGAGGCTGGAGGGCTAATACATAGCCTGGACTGACAGGTAGCCTGAGAGGCCCTGTCTTTTGTCACATGAAAGAAGAGTTTCCTTCTATAAGGACAGACATTGAGATGGTGGAGGAACATCTAAGTGGGCTTGTTTCCTCTTTGAACACAAGCTGCAATCCTTTATGGCTGTCATATGCACTCACAGAACAGTGAAGTATTTAATTTCACAGGTGTATTTGGGCGCTACTCTCCTGAAGTTGGGTGGTTACAGTCCCTTTGCTCACACACAGATGACAATTGATCTGAAGAGTCATGGGCTCTAGAAGTCTTACTGTACTTCGTGCAGACAAAACTTGTCATTGTGTTTGCCCATGTTGGTTGCAGTCATTGGATTTAGATCTTGCTCTTCTGAGCAAGCGGATGCATCCTCCTGAGCATAGTCTCTCTCCTAAAACAGGGGTGGCTGTCTTGGGCAGGCAGTTTTCCCTTTTCCCACTGAACTCTTAGCTGTCCTTGGACTGGAAGGTAACTGGCTCTTTGCCACATGCCTGCTTCCACATGTGCTCTGGTGAGAGCTCTTATCTTCTTCTTATTTCTACTTCCTTCCTAGGTAGAGTGAACATAGCCCGTTTTTATTACTCCTTATTTGCACCTGTACACTACTGAAGGGTCCCAAGTTGGAACTTTCTTCTAGAGGGAAGGTGATTTTTGCATCCTTGGATTCTTGTGCTTATGCTGTTTTTTTTTCTTTACATAGCTTGCCCATTTCTTACCAAGGACTATTATTGCAGCCTGACTTCATGCAGACAATCTCCTACTGCTAGGCAGACTCCGGCCTGCTTATTAATCTGCTTCTTATGTTATTGACAACTTACTCCATTTAGAGATGAATATAGAACCTTGAACGTGATGATAAATTTCAATTTTTTAAGCTTTTAATCTCCCCTATTTCAAATCTTCATAGTAAAGACACAGTACGTGGTATTTCCAAATTACTCTGTATTACAGAAGGGCGTGCGTATCCTAAGCCAGATAAAAGGTGCCTGCAATACAAATGAAGATTCTCATGTAGCGGGATGCAGTGAAGCCCTGTTGATCACGTATCCCTTGCGGTGCAGTGTAATCAATTTAGGTTGGATGACTGACTTTTTTTTAGATTGTCAAGTTTTATGCCTTGGGTACAGATTAAAGCAGGTCTGTTGTGTATTCTGCCGGAGCAATTACCATTTTGTGAGACGCCTATATATATAATGGTTAGCTGCAGGAAAGATAGATCATATAGGTAAACATTTCATTTTTGGAAACTGTGAAGGACCTGAACTCCTTGTTCATTGTATTCAGCGTAGCGCAAAGATTCTGTGTCTTCATAAAAGCAACGGAAAGCAGGCAAATAAGGCTTTTAATCTTGGAGCATGAACTTTTACAGAGGAATACAAAGCTAGTGAGCCCAACATGTCATGTATCTGTGTGCTCAGTACTGTCAGAAGAAAGCAACATTTGATGTTTATCCTCTGAAGACCCATGGGTGAGCACTGTGAGACAGGGGTTGCCAGGCCGCTCTCCAGAGCTGATGCCAGCCTACTGGGCCTGGTCTATCTGATTCAGTGCGGTGGTGTTTGTCCTCGGTTTGTAAAAGACAAGGATTAAATATGTAATCCCGATTAACTGCCAGAAAACTATTTACATATCGCTCCTAGTTTCTAGCTGGGAGGGGAGAAAGGACAAAATAGAAAAATAAACAAAAAAGTCAGAGTTTTAAAGTCTGGAACAAGTCTGGTGACAAATGAGTTGGTTAGAAAAGCTTGAACAGAGCATAGAGAGCAGGTGTGGTGCAAGAAACAGTTTATCTTTGCGAGGGATGGTCTGGAATGTGATCTCATTTCTTTTTCACCTAAGTAAAAAAGGAAGATATTAAAAAAAAACCATCCAACCACGAGAGGGAGAAACCTGATGCGAGCAGCCTACAAAACCAGCTTGGCAACAGAACTGCTCTTAGTCTTTACACTTTGCTCCCATGCATGCTGCATCAGTCTGTGCTACCATGTCACAATTTGCAAATATTTCAATATTGTATTTCTGATTTGCTTAAAGCAGCCTTGCATGTTCAGTTCTCTCACTGTTCAAAGCTAGTTTAGGAGGAATAGCTGCTAATTAATGTCTCAGTTCCCCAGAGTATCATGTCAATGTTTTAAAAACTATTTCTGTGTAATACAAGGGCACTAAGGGCAATTTAAAAACTTAATTGATATTATTACCTCTTCTGTGGTAGATATTATTATGTCTTATGAAATTGCAGCATTTTCAAAATACAGATACTAGCTGAAATAGATTATTGTGAAGATAAGTGGATGCTTAGATGAAAATAATAGCAAAGCGACAAAAACATTGGAATGAAAGCATTTTTCACTGAAAATAATTATTATCTTGTGCACTCACTCACTGCCTTTAAGTCAATGGAGAATAATTTGACCTGTTAGTATTTAGCTATAATTCAATGTCATTTTATTTAAATGTATACATTTTTAGTGGTATGGAAATGGGCAGCAGAGAAACTCTTGTGGATGAAATCATGTAGAGCTCACAGAGGTGATGGTTTTGGTGTCACCCTCACTGGTGGGGCAAAGAGGAATCTGAATGCCTGGCTGTGGTTTCAACTAGTTGCTCATTTACAAATAACATCAGGGAAATGCATCGTGAACCCTTACAGGCCAACCTGAAAAATGGAGGACTTCTCCCACTGGTATCCTTTAAGATTCCCTGTGCTTCACCACCAGCGTTGACCCGTTCTGATTGAAACCTAAACCGGTCTCAGTTTCCTGCTGAGGCAGGTCCTAGGTTGGAGGCCAGAAAAGTGCCTGGGGGAAGACTCACCACACCGTATCTTGCTTTCACGGCTCTTTCCCTTGGAGCCTGCATTGGCCACTGCTGTATGACAGAAAAGTCTGTGAGTTGGTGCTTGGTTGTCCCAGAACCTGACTCCTTTAGCATCAAACCAGTATGCTCTGATGGTGTTAGAGGATCCCACGGTTGCTGGTACTATAGCACACATGCTTGGATCTACTCTAAACATGGACTCCTTGAATCATTTTGGTCACATCTGCTTAGTTGTTCGGTGTTCTAGCATTGTATACAGATACGGATGCATGTAATACTTGGTTTCAATTGACAGTGTGCCTGTAGTATATTTGGTGTATAGCAGTACCTACTGATGGATCAGGTATCCCACCACACTGGATGCTGTGCAGACCCAGGTCATGAAGACAGCTTCTGCTGTGAAGAGCGGCCGGAGCTCAATGAGGAACAGGAGGGAGCAGAGACAGACAGGATGGCAGGCAGGAAGAGTAAGATGTGATTGAGGAGTACAGCTAACAAGAGTCAGAGCACTTTAGAAACCGAACTTTTGTCAAGCTTTTTTCATAGGCATTTTTCAGAGTATTTTTCAGAGGGAGTTGCATGAGAAGAAGCAGCTTTGGTGTTTGGGGGCACCACATCCAGTCTGTTGGAGGGCACTAAGAAGGAAAGAAAACCAGAATTTGGGATAGAGGTGGGCAGTGGAGACTAGCATCAAAAAGCGAGAGCATTTACTGACCTCGCTGCATTGAACATGAGATGATAGTTAGGATGGGAATATTCTGTTGTAGGTTTAATTTGTAAAAGAAATGCACTGTAGACAACCAAAAGCATTTCCCACTGTCCAGTAACACTTGGTGGCAAGTATTAGCAGCACTTGACTTGATAATGGCCAATAGTGTGACTCTGCTGCCTTGCTAAACAAACTCTTTCACTTTCCGACATTTGAGGGTGGGCGTTTCAAAATGCACCTGAGAATTAAATGGCTTGCCCTTATTGCAAACCACTAGAAGTGGAGCATTTAACTTCCTAAAATACTTTTGAAAATTCCACCCATAATGTGTACTCTAATATTGAAGTTAAATGTATCCATTCTTAATGGTCACACCACAGTTCCCTGTTGTGCTCTCTGAATGAATGGTTCTCTCCTCTCTTGCAGCTAATACTCTATGCATATTTATATGGAATCAAGTTCCTCCTTAAATGCTGTTGATTTTGGCTCAGGAGCTGATTCCTTACTTTAACCTGCCCTTGTAGGTTATTTTCTCAAGGCTTTATATTGTTTGAAATTGCCTTATTATTGTCTGCATCTTTTGGGGAAAAAAAAAAAAAGGGGCATTTTTTTCAGGTTTTGCTTTGTCCTTGAACTGTCCAGTAAAGAATACATCGTTTGCTGTCCTCTGGGAATTCCTCCTAGGTGGGCTGCCTGTGCCAGACTGGATTTGGCCTTGCTCCCAGTTACCTTTTATTATGAACTCAAGCAGAACTTGCTCCTGCATCAGTTTAATTCAGCAGAAGGGTTTTCCCTCAGTTCGCTATGCACCATTGCTTCTGGATTGAGGAGGACGAAAAGATCTGCAGGGATGAAATGCATTAATGGTCGTGAGTCATTTAAAGACAACTATAGATGTTACGCAGCAAAGGGGGTCCACGCAAGGTGCTAAACAGACCTTCTGCAGGTTTCCCCTGTGACACTCCTCAGGGAGGGGGGTTTGCTGCCCTTTTAAACATGGGAAAAGTGCATCTGTAGGAAAGGTGAGGAGTTAATCCACTTCCCCCAAGTCTCGGGCAAGATTGAAATGGTTGCCGAGAACAGGCATGTTTATTTCCAGCCCCTGTGCCACAAAGGCTTCTTTTTGCTTTTGGTAGCTTTGTTGTGTCCCTTTTTCACATTTTAAGAATAATAAGGACAGTTCTAGATCAACTTCACAGAAGCACAGATTTCAAACTGCATCCTTCAGTTGATGGAAATTTTGAACATTGTTAATTTGTAAGAAAAAGTAGTAAAATTAATAGCATTCCAAGATTTCAGACTATGCTTTCCTGTATTGCTTTATAAATGTGCTTTTGTGGAAAAAAAATTTTCCACTACATACTTCTTTCTTGAAAATCCACCACAGTTTTTTCTCCAAGTGAGCCTTTAAAAATGTTCTCTAAACACCTGCTTGCTTTTCTCTCTGGCTGGTGGAGAAGAAGCTGGGTTGACAGTAGAGTTTACAGTGAACATTCACCTGAAAATGCAATACTTTCTTATGCCCCTCTTTCTCCATTCATTTGGAAAATTTCAAGCTCTTTTTATTGATGAAATCTGGGGGGTGGAAGTCGAAATGAAAAGCAAGCTGAATTCTGCCTTCATGCTTGCCAGTAGGCTGTTAAAATAGACCAAAACTGTCCCTGTTGATTCTAAATCTCGTTGTCCAATAAAAGGAAAAAATAAATCAGTGTTTATAAAAATTTGTCTGCTGTCATTTACAACATGCTTTGTAAGATAATGCCACTATAGCAATTTTAACTGTTATGTATTGAAGTGTCAGGCAGAGCGTGTTAGTATTTGTACTGTTTACTGTAGTGGTGAAGCAAAGCAAGGGTATCTCAAAAGCTCATGCAAATTAATTATTCAAAATCATGTGAAATGTATTCAGCGTCCACACAGGTGATACCAAATCATACCTGCAAATGAAGCAAAGAGTAAAACAAGGCTAAAAGGTGTGTGAGGGATGAGGAACAAAGTAAGTGAGAAATGATACTGAATAAAACCCGATTGTGTTCTTGTTAGTATAACCAATGTGCACTCTTTCTCTTTTTTTTTTTTAAATCCGTGTTTTTCCTTCATCAGCCCTTTAGGTTTGGCCTTTTGACTAGAAAGCCACAGTTGCCTGGTCTCCACTGTAATTCTTCCTTTCTCTTGGGACTGCGGGGAACACTGTTCTTCCAAAAAGTCCATCGCTGCATGTGGTAAATGGTCTGTGCATGCGGCCTTCAGCCCATGCGAGCTGTTTGACAGTGTGTATTTTTAATTAACTCTGTATTTTAAATAACTCTGCTGTGCACGGGAGGTTGCGAGTCATACTGGAGGTCAGGTCATTGCTCTCACACTGGATCTGTGGGAGATGTTTCTCTCTAGGAAGCCCATGTTGGTGACAACTGGTTGGAAATCCAGCCCTTTAGCTACATTTTCAAATTTTGCAGAGAAATTGTCACGTTTGTTCATGATTATGGGCGCATATCCCCTCAACACAGTTCAAATCCACTGAAATTGGTGAAGTTAGGCACTACCATGAAGAGGAACAAACAGTAGAGATGCACCTTATGTCTCTGTAAATAATCATCCATAGAAGGTGTTTTAAAAGAAAAAAAAGGTGGGTATGAGGTACAATCTGGTTGATGTGGGATCCAGCTTGGAAAACTATTCTCAAAAATATAATTGTGCCTCTTTTTTTGTAGATTTAACACAGACAAGAAAAAGCATACACATTGAAGCTGGAAAGCAAAGCAAAGTTTCGCTTTTGCACAGAGCACTGCTTTGGGTAGAACTACCTTCAACTGACAGGCAACAGCTGCATAGAAAATGGGTTATTTACAAAAAAAAATTATGCCAAGACAAGGTCTACACCAGTAGCATAGCAACTGTAGGTATGAAACTTAGTTTTGCTCAGAAAAATGGCAAGCAAATAAGCCATTAAGATGCAAAGGGAATTTGTTAATTCCCAGTCTAATTATGTATACTAGCCACATGAAAAACTGACTTGTGATGCTAACCTGAGTTATTTCAACCAAAGTTTCATGTATTACTGCTACTTACATAATGAAAACAAAGGAAGAATGTAGTATTTAGATTTATGTAGTTTAGCCAATATTTGAAGAAATTCATTAACTGAAAATTTGAGTGTAGATGTAAGAAAACATACAGAGCATGGAAAGCTTGCGGTGAAGTACTGTGTGTGACATTTTGAGTATTTTTATTACAACGTTAATTTTTATACTCTGTCGTATGCCTTCACAATTCTGTCTAGTTGTATTTGACAAATTATGTAAGCTTGGACTATGATAATCTTTAGTTGTTGCAAAAAAAACCCCAAAAAGCAGATCTGTGTAGCATTGCCATAACTAAGTTTGATGGCATTCAAAGCTGGAGTTTGGGATTGCAGCTGTACCTCCTCCAGCGGGGCTGGGGAGGCCCTGGAGCAGTTTGCAGAACTGTCAGAATTGTCTCCTTTGGGGGGTTTCGGGGGTTTTTTTTTTGGTTCATACTTTGTATGTGTCTACGGTTGTGGTCAAAGCCATAACTGTAATTCCTACCTTACCTGTAGTGAAATCTTCAGTTACAGCATTACAGTCACTGAGCCTTCGTAGGGGTTTCTTTGGTTTATGGAAAAAAATGATGCACCGCTCAGCTGAGAGTGAGCAAGTGGCAGCTGTAACTGCAGGTATATCCTGCCCTATCATATACGTGTACAAGTCCTGAGCTCACCCATGGAACTGATGCTGGTGGGATGAGAACAGGATGTTTCGCATGCCTTGGTTTTTAGCTGAGCAGAACTTGTGCCTCCACTCCAGAGCAAAAAGTTGGCCAGAGTTTCACTGCGGGTTGGCTGCGGAGCATTTGCTTGGACATGCTGGCCAGGGTGGCCGGTCCCAGAGCCTCAGCAGAGGCTGTGCGGGACAGGGGTCTGGCTCGCTCTGTCCAACATCTTCATTTTTATAAAAGGAAGGTCATAAGGGTAATGCTTGTTAGTAGTTGCTCTGCTACATTTTATACAAATGTTAGTGTTTTGTATGCTAACGTCTTTGATAATAACTTGCAGATGCTTCAAAATACATATTCTATTGGTATTTTCCAGTAATTTCAAATATTCTGTATCCATTTTCCCCCTACATGATGTTCTTGCTTTCACTGGCTGTGCTGGAAGAAGTTTAGTCTTGCTGCCCTTAGATATAAGCAGGGTGACTGTTTCCTTGAGCATATTGCCAGATTTTCTTCACTCTTTACTGTGATTTATACTTGAGTGCTAGCAAAGAAATTTTTCTTCCTGAGCATGAGTCTATCTTTCCTTAAACCGGACTTAATGCAGGTGCAACTTCTCCAGTGAGTTTTAACTGTGGTAATCACCAGGATAAATCTGCCTTGTCTGCAGAGCTGTCCCGCAGCTTTTACAGGCAGAAGACGTAAAGAGAAAGGGATTTGAAGAATCATCAGTAGCGACATAGTTACAGGATGGGGCAGTATGTGTTTGTTTAAGTAGGAAACCATATGGCTTCTGCTGATTTTAATGAAGTAAAATGAAGGGCCTGAGTCGTAAGGAGTTCAGAATATATATGTATGGGTTAAGGATTAACAGAACATTGCAGTACACAGTGCTCAGTGTGCTATGCTTAGATTATAAAATAGCTATGCATAACATCAAATGGCCAACTCCTGTATGACTTTAGTCTTAGTTGTGTTTTTGAAGGGATAATGTATCTCATACATATACACGATCTTCTCTGAATGCCTTTGAACAGTGGCCTCAGCCAGATGAACATCCCCAGACTGCAGAGGGGTATCGCCTTTGGCAAGAAGTCCATGCAGAGGAAACCCAGTGGTAATTTGAGTCTTACTGAATGTTTTATGCTTCACCCCTCTTGATAATTGTTTTTAAAGCATCAGGCTAGGCCTTTAGGCTCTCAAATGACATATCGGCATGTTTTCTCTCTTCCTCACCAGGCTGGAATGATAAGAACTGATAAGGATGAATACTTCATTGAGCCTTTGGAAAGAGGAAAGCAAATGGAAGAGGAAAAGGGAAGAATCCACATGGTGTACAGGCGATCGGCTGTAGTGCAACATCCCACCGACACGCTCCCTGATGTCCATACAGAAGGTATAGTACTCCTGTGTTGGTTGTTTACAAATTTATCCCAGGTAACTCTAGCCTATGGTAGCTTTTGGAAGAGGCAGTTTTGACTGGGCTGTTTGAAAAGAAAGCACTTGAACATTTTGCTGAAATACAGCATCAGGGTCACACAGGCAGTTTCTCTGCCCAGAGCAGCACACTTGTGCTTTCATCTAGGAGAACAGAACTCAGTCATGAAGTGTTCTCATCAAGAAATGTGGCAATATGTTTGTTTTTTTCCTTCCTTAAACCAAGGGCAAATTTTGTACTGCTTTAAGTTGGAAACAAGTATGAGCTCTACCTAAGTTGGTAAGATATTGTGGGACATGAGATCCTAATAGAAATATTCATATGACTTTAATATTCTAAGTTGTTATTAAGGCTCTCCTGTCCATACAATTTCTGTTTAAAGTTTGGGTCCTGTTCCTTTCTGAGTAATAGCTAAATTGTGCCAATGATTGATACTGTTTTCCTCCTTCTACTGGTTGCAATTAATGCAGTTTGAAGGCACTTGTCTTGATTGGATATATTTTGACATATCCAACAATCCCCTTCCGTCGTGAAGATAATGTGGTTGGTCCATCTGAGAATAATTATAGTGTAGTCTGATCCATTTGCCTGTATGTTTCCCCCTGGCTTTTAATATACAAATCCTTACAAGCCAATGCATTGCATAGTGAATGCTGAAGTTTTTGACACTATGGGCTGAGAATGAAAGAGCAACTCCATTCCCCTTCAGTGCTCTGCTTCTTTTTCAACATCTCTCAGCCTCTCAAATTCCTATTTGTACTTTGTGTTCACATGTTCTTGGAACTTAAAGGGGTTTGAGGAGAACAAGAACAACTACATACAACACACAGAGCTAGAATTAGATACAGTTATTAAACAGAGAGGAGTCAAGCAGTCCCTCATTGCCAATCCTCATGAGCTTAGATTTTTTAGAGTTTTTTTTCTGGAAAAGCAGGTAGGAATTTGAAAGCCATTTTGAAAAAAAATCCTTTCAGGCTTTTATTAGTGTTTCAGAAGATTAAGTCCATGCTGCCTATTGCGATATGGCATGGCAGTATTGCAGCAGGCTTGGGGACCAGCAGCAGTCTGAACTGTGCAGGCTCATCAACCTGACTTTTCTTTGAGACCTCTGCTGCCAAAGGTACCTTGCTTTTGGTACCCCAACAAGGTCATTCAAGGTCATTCGTGCATCTCTGTTGTGTGATTGACTAAACAGTGCTAAATAACCCTTTGTGGTAGTGGCAGTGGACTCAGCACGATGTTTCTGCGTTGAACCCACTTGGTCAGTGAGGCTGGCAGACTCAGACCACTGTTTGAGACAGTGCGTACTTGGCGATGGACCTTCTGGGTCTCCTCCAGCGAATTCAGCATCTCTTTCCTCGACAAATTTCATGTTCTCACAGACTTTACTTGTACGTGTTTTGAAGCCATGGAAGCCTTTGCAAATTTCAGGTAGCTACGACATGGGGAAGGTCAGCAGGAGTGTGCAATAGCTGACGGGAGTTATTCAGGAATTTCTAAATTGCAATTCATAATATATGAAGATTAGTGAGATGATAAACATCTAAATGATGAGTCCTACCTCAGATTCTTTGAATGTTGTTTGGGATTTTGTCAGTTCTTTGAGGGTCTTAATGTCTTCAGCGTCTCCCCATCTTCTTTTGTTTGTTCAGAGGGAGTGCTGCAGAACAGCAGCTATCTTTTCATAACTTATAGCCATCTTTTTAGTTAGTATCAGAGCCATTTGTCTGTAGCTGATTTCTTGTTCATCAAGAAGTTCCAACTGAAAAGGCTTGTTTCTTGTAGATTGATTTGTTCCATCCTTTGCAGAGGGGATCTGTTTCTATGATGCTGTGCGTTGTTATTTTAGCATTTGTCTGGAAAAGATCTATGCAGTATGTAATACAGGTCATCTTGGCAAGTGGAACCAAGAACCAGAAAGATGGCTATGAATACCTTGAGGGCGTTTAGTGAGAAAGGAGCAACATGAAAGGAACAAGAACTTGATCAAACATAGACAGACTAAGGGAACTTGCTGCATCCCATGTAACTCTGAGAAAGGTACAGCTTTTTATTTCAAATGGAAGTGGAGGGTATGAGAGAAGAGAGGTGCTTGTGTCTGCCACTGGATTACAAGGCTTACCAGTCTTGTCCTGAAACAGCTGAAGGTAGTGTCATGTTCCTGGGAGTGCTCTGAAGCCCAGCTGGTCTCTAGAGAGCTAGGCTGGGTCACCAACCTGTTCTACCCCTAGCAAAAATTAACAAATTTTTGGCTGTGGTACAGTACAGAAGTCTGTGTCCATTGTATGCACTGGTAGGTGTTTCATTGATGTATCACACACATATAAATATGAAAGTTGTCTATATTTCAACTTGTGATGCAAAATCTGCTGATTAAGGAGCTCAAACCAGGCTCTGACACTTTATCGTGCTTTCTGTGACAAGTATTTTAGCATTTATTATCTATAGGGTTTCTCCTCCCTCCCCCATCTTTCATAATTTGAAATGCACATTAAAGGAAAACTATTCACCTCCTTTGTACCACTGTGCTTATAACTAACTTGTTGATATGTTTTTGATTTAAAGTTCCTAGAGCAGTAGCCACAGATTTGTAGATAACTCATGTGTGTAACCATGCCTAGCTGAAGGTGCCTGGTAATGCCAAGGTACAGTCCAGTCCTGTAGAACCTGCAGCTTATCATGGTAGAAAAAGGGGGATGTTTTATACTGCCTAGACTGCTGCCATATTTTAACCAAGCTCTACTCCTGTAAGACACAGACCATTCCATCCCAAAAGTTTATATTCTTGGGTAAAACCTTACCTAACGTGAAAGAATTGCCACTACAAAATAGAAAACACTGTATGGGCTTTTTGACTTCCATATTTCTGTATTCTGGCACTGTCTTGGTTTTGCTAATCAATTAGGTCATTTGCTAATCTGTAAGGTCATTTATGACAACAGACGAATGGTGTTTGCATGTTCGTATCCGTGCCTGTTGAGCTAAAACAAGTGTGCAAGTCTTATTAAAGTTTGTCTTTACAGAAGACTTTTAACCTTCTTTCTAATGGACATTATACACAGAAAAATTCCTCTTGTTTATTGCCTTGCTGAACAGTTCAATGTACTAGACAAACTGCTTTTTTATACAGGTCATTTTCAGTTTAAAAGTGGCCAGAGAACCTCTCAACAGCCCACATATAAGAGCATTGGCTGATCCTGGCACAGGTAACAGTATGGTGTGCCTGCACTTCTGTGAGAATGTTGTAGATGTTTGTAGTGTTGGTATCTTGAACTTTCTCCTAAGAGGGTTTCTTAAGTGTGTTAGATGAGTTTTCTTCTAGAGGTGAGCTTCCATTGGTCTTTAATTATCAGACGTGTCTAAAGGTCTCTGCTTACCAGTGTGTTGTGGAAACTAGAAGGCTTTCCGATCTTCCCTGTTTTTCAAAGATAAAAGTTAGATGGAGGCTGGCTAATTTTCCCTCCTGATTACTTTTCAGCGGGAGTGATTTCTTTGCTTTTAGCCACCTTTCATCATCGTTGACTAGGCCAAGTTACTGACTACTTCCAGTTGGGTAAAGCCTGATCTTTATTGTACTATTTTCCTTACTATATAAAGCAGATTGTAGTCTTGTCTGCACTGTTGATTGGTAGCTCCACCTTGTCTCAGATTAGGCAAAGCCAAGGAGTAAGTTGTATTGTGTTTATCCTTATGCCTTCAAGATGACAGATGACTCAAAGGACTAGAGATTAAGATAAAAATGTACTTAAAATTGTTGTTGTCAGTGACGTTGTTATAAAAACTGGGAAGCAGTGTGTAAAAGCCTTCCTCCATAATTAAACAGGACATACTGCGTTGTACTCTCTCTACAAGAAGTCAGTTTTCTAAGATACTATTGTTGTGAAAGCTTCCAACTCCAGCTATATGGAAGAAGCTTTCAGTCTGACAGGACATCTGGTATTCCTGAAGGATTTTAGAACATTTAGGAATTTGTTGGACATTTTTCAGACAATCAAACGGAATGAGCATAGGAGTTCTAAGTCAAAAAAATACCATCTTAAAAGCAGGGTTTTAGCAATGATCACAATGTGGAGCATTTATTGGTTCCTGTTCTCATAGAAATAAGCACACATATATGATCTATCTACTTCTCTTTGTTTTTCTTTATTGCAGTTATTTGTGATGAAGTGGCAGAGAGCTTTCTTAGAAAGGTTGGAACTAGAAATCTGCATTTCTGGAGAAGGTATTAGGATGCTTGAGCTACTGGGTAGTGTGGGTTTAGCCTTTGCACTTTTGCAGAAACATAAGCCTACCCCTGAAGCAGCACCCTGTGCTGATTCCTATTTATGGTATCCATGGCTATCCATAGCCTCTTTAGGGAATGATGGCATATGGCATGCACTACCCTGGTGTTTTCATCATTTGCTTTGTGTTGAGATTGGTTTCCTTAGAAGTGCATTACATGAAAACTCAAGAAATCAGCTGGGAAATCCTGCCTCACTCATTTGAGGAATGCTGTAGGATGACAAACCTGTTAACATTTGTGGATAGGCCTTGGTTTTCCTTCCCTCTGCATGTCTGTGCTAGGAGGAGTGCTGGGGAGCTTCTGCATTTTCACACACTGAAATGCTTACATAGCCTTTTTTTTTTTAAGTAGGGGTTTCTTGGGTTGTTTTTTCTTTTTTTTACCTCTTCCATTAAACATAGGGAAGAGCACCTCAAAACACTTAGCAGAAAATGGGAAGAAATGTGATTATTTCAGAAAGAAAAGTGAAGTGATAAGATAGCATATGCTTCCCCCCTCCATTTTTTTTTGTAATTTTTCTTTAAAATTTCATCATCTCTCAAGTTAAGGAGCTAGAAAAATATACCAGAGGCTGAGCCTTTAAAGAGATGGTACAGATATCCTCTGAACTGGTGGGCGTTTGTTGTTCTTTGTGTGCGCAACCGATTTAGACTTCTTGAAGGAACCCTTTGTTAATTATTGCCTTTTTATACCTCACTCTTTTCAGTCATTCTGGTGTGAATATGATCTCTTGCATATAAATGGCTCTGAATATTTGGTGGTTGTTTTATGCATATAAAATGCCTGTGCTCTCACTCTGTGATACCAGGGAAATGTGGGTAATTTTCCATATGTTGACAGACTGGTGGCAGAAGTGGTTATTTGTATTTCATGGGTAATCCATGTGCTAATCCAAAGGATCTTGTTTTACTGTATTTCTGGGAACCTGATCTTTTTTCTGCCAATGTGAGGTCATGCAGGGACCTGAAAGAAGTAGTAGGTCCTGACCATTTAATGTTAAAATCATTTAAAAAAACCAACTACCTCATTGCTATCAGCGGTCTCCATTGTCCTGGGTAAGCCTGGTTTAAATGCTGAGCCTGGGTTAGTTCTTCAGAACAGAGGAAGCTCTTCCTCTTCTGCAGGATGGTAGCCAAGGCCTCCCATGGGAAGTCTCATCTATTGAAAACCACTTACATGTAGTAGGATATGACACTGCATCAACAAATGTCAAGTGGATTTCTCCCCTGGGAACAGAAAAGACTCTTGATTATTCTTCCTTGTGAAGAACTGGGTCAGACAGGAGTCACAGAGAAAACCATGTGAAAACTGGTCAGCTCATAATGTTTAATGAAATCATGACCTCATACCACATTTTCAAAATACATGTACTGTCCTAATTTTTGTCTGAATTTGAGAAGATGATTGAAAATTTATATCCGTGCTTGGAAGTGAGGTGGAATCAAGCATCATGACCCTGGTAGGAGAACATGAATGAACAGGTACGTGCTTACAGCAAGTGACAGTGAGTTGAGACAGACTGCTCAGACTACAGAGGACCTTCTCACCAGGCTTGGTAGGAATGCAGAGAAACAGGTGGCACTCAGAATTTCATAGAAATTCCCAGCTAATGCAGCGTGCTTTCGTTTGACTTGTGCTGGAGGAGAAACACAACCCAGAAATGCATGTATTGACATTGGGGACTTAGCAGCCCAGCAATCCTAATGAATCTTTTCAGCTTTAGAAAAGGTGATAAATGCACAGAGGGAGGAGGAGGTATTATTTCCACAGCCAATAGCCTCTGACCATCCATTAATCCAGCAGTATGAAAAGGGGGGAACTCCTAGTTTGAGCTATGATGGGTCGCCGTGTTTAACCTACCAAATGATTATTGTTAAACTGAAATGAGTGAGCTGCTCAGAGAATAACCCTGTTCTGAAGTGTTACTACTTTAGCATCATCCATGTCTGGTACTGTACCATGAAGGCAATTTATGCAAGGCTCTACACTGTTCCTGAAAATATTTTAAATAGTTGCTGTACTGTAGAAGCCATATGAAAAGCTCTGTGACTTGGCATCCCCTGTTAATGCTTGTGGGGCAAGAGTTTGCAGGATGCCACCAAGCACATGCTCTGCTATAGCATTTGCCTGCTCTATAGGGTCACCCATCTGAATGGGGAGCAGAAAAGGCTCTGCTTGCAGTGTGAGTGGCAATGCTCAGGGAGAAGGCTGTGCTGGGTCAGGAAAAGGGAGTAGTATAGCTCCTTAGACTTTTTTTTTTTTTTAAGACACTGGACATTTGTTTTTAAACATCTGTGATGAGTATCTGGTTAGGTACAGTCTGGGAATCCTATCACAGAGCAGGACGATCTCTAGAGTTCTTCATGGGTGTAAATATGCACGGTTGTCTCCTAACGGCTTTTCCATATCAGATTGCCCTGGGATGACATTTTGTAAGCTTGACTTCCCCAGTAATTTAACTCTTGGTCCTAAAGACACTGAACATCTGTGCTTCTCATTTTAGTTGAGTACTACAGGTACTCGCGATCAGTGTTCACATCATGAGTGTTATTCCCAAATACCATCTGTTAAAGAAAAAAATGCTTATTTTTAAGGGCAAGAAGAAACAAAGATCAAAAGACTCCATATTGAGGATGAAGGGTCTGGGGGACAGAGAGCAAACGAGCTATGCATACAAAGCTGAAAAAACTAGAATAATGTATGAGGCTGTGATGTTAAAACATCATTTAAATAAATCTTTAAGTTTTTATCACCAAAGTAGCTTTTCACTTAGGAAAGGAAAGCAATGCTCTCTGGACAAGTCTGAGTTGGAAGGTTTTGAAAGTATAATGATGATATCATTCTGTCTGGACAGGATGAAAAGAATCTGTTCTCCTTTGTTAATAAGCTGACAAACATCACCAAGATGTGTGATCATTAACCTTATTCCTTGAAAGCAGTCAAGAAACAATAGAAACAGGCAAAGAACTGTAGCGTTTAGAATCAGATTTGCACCCAGGAGGCCTTCTTTGCAAGTCGTACTGAATCAGGCTCAGGAGTATGGTAAAATAAAACCCAAATTATATTTCTCAGAAATGTAAAAGCCTGATCCAAGTCCACTGGGGTCTTTGAGAAGACTCAGATTTACGTCAGTGGGCTGATGAGGCACATTTTGGATCATATTCTACTTGAGCTGATCACAGAGAGTTTGATTTATCTTTCCTCCTGTTCATTCATTTATTATTTTTTCCATGCACTTTCTTTTCATATAGTATAATGACGACAACCAACCTTAAGCTTGGAGGTTACACAGCATGTTAATGTACTCAAAGTTATCCTGTTTTATCTTCCTCTTCCCATCATAGTATTTTTTTTAAATGACAACCTACTCACCCAGAGAGCACTTGAAATTAAAGTATTTTTGTAATTACTTCCTAACAGTGGGAAACAAGGAATAAGAGCCTTTATCTCCCAGCTTCCTTTCAGAATTTTCATTTTCCCTAAAGAACCAAAGTGCTTGTGTGGCTGATGGGGTTGCCATGGCACTGGCTTCAAGTGTCTTTGTCCCAGGTGGGAAACATGTAGGAGGAAGAAATGATTTGGGAATTGCTCCTGGTTGCCTGGGAATGAAACCCTGGAATAGAAGGTAGAAGAATGGGAAGACTATTGCCTGCTTTGGAGACCTCCCTCAGCACTTCCCCAGGCACATTAGTGTTTCTTAGAGACGTCGTCATACCAGAAGGTGTCTGAACTCTTTCCCAGCAGAATTTCTCATGACCTGTGTTCTGGTGAAGGATATTTTAGGTGCTGCACAGCACAACACATAAGTTTGTGCATCAGTAATAACAGGAAGGCTGGAACTGATTTCTGCGGAGACTTAGTACACCACATTTTGTAACATGCTCTATTACACTATAGGGATTCTTGTGTAAATTGTATTGGTGGTGATAACCTGTGTATGTGCTCATCTAAAGACATCCTGCCTGTTTATCCAGAACTGCTAGAGCTTTTGCTTTTAAATCAGCCTTCTTCTATAAAATTGACATTCAGTAGGATTCATTGAAGTTCTTGATTGAATACTGAATTGTGGGGTTAGGCTTTTTTTCATTTTTTTCAGGTAATAGTTTGCTTAATCAAAGGAAAGGTAGTCAATAAAGTACTTTGCAAACAGGAACAGCATGGCATGGTACAAAGGAAAATGAGTATTGGTGGTGGATGTATTTACAATACATGGGGAAAAAAGACAAGGGATCTAAGGAGGAGGAGAAGTGGGAGGAAAAATAATGAGAAAACCATCAAGCACTTCTAGAAATGGAAGTAGATGAGTAATACCTTTGAGCGCCACGGAATTAGAGCTCTCTCCAAGGGTTTGAGTATGTGTTTGCACCACAGATGGAAGTGTTCTCTTAGCCTGGTTAGGCATAACCTGAACTAGATTTAACCTTCCTTGCTTGAATATCAGTATCAGTCAGTACAACTGTGGAATCAACTGAGATTTCCACAAAACATAACCAAGAAGCTATGTGTAGTATTGGGTTCTACAGAGCCACTCTTGCTTTGGTCTCAACCCAGAATGCCCCATGGTGAATGTGGCCCGGGATGCATGTCCTCTGTGTGTCCTGGTACTGAGGGCTGGCCCACAATTAGGTTTCAGATCTGCTTGCATTGCCCTCAAGAGTTCACAGCTGGGCTTGGCCCACTTGTCTTCAGGTGCAGTTTGGGATTCATCTTGTACTTGGAAAGTGTGTTTGTTTTAGTATTTCCTGTCTGTCCTCTCTTTTTTAATGGTATGTGTCACCAGAGGCATACAAGGAGACTGGACAGTTGGGTATGAAGTTGGCTTAGTGAGGTGTTTTTCCTCCCAGTTCAAGTCAACTCAATGTTGTGTATTTCCAGTAATGTGCTGGGTGGTGCAATTTAGCAATTAGTTGTCAGAGCTCAGTGATGAATGCTAGTGTCTTCCTGTGTGCAGTTCCATACATCCAGCTTCAAAAAATAAAACCAATCCAATTCTTCCCTTAGATAAACATCCAAAATTTTGACATGAGTGGAGAAGAATTAAGGTGCTTGTCTGTAGACTGTGAATTATATACTGTCTTCTGGGACATCTCTCAGTTCCCTTTGTGCACCTATCTGTTTGGCCTCTATGGCTCAACGTTTCACAGAATCAAACACGGTAACTCAGCAGTTGTGTTTTCAATATTTCCAAGGATGGAGATTCCACAACCTTTCTGGGCCCCCGTTCCAGTGTTTGATTACACTCATTATGATTTTTTTCCCCCCCTCCTATCTAATTGGAATTTCCCTTGTTCCGACTAATGTCCATTACCTCTCATCCAGTAAAAACATTTTGAACAGTAATGATCACTGTGTCCAGATATTCAGTAGGCAATGAGATAGCTGGGTGTTTCCTGGCAGATTCACTATGCAGACTTGACTTTTCACAATTGATTTAGTAATAGCTCTACATTAAAGGTTGAGTTAATACATGAAAAGCATTTGCATGAATCGTAACTGGGCATGTTAGACAACAGGGCTGAAAAGTGCAGGTAGTCAACAAGTGGAGAACATAATCTGCTGTTATCAAACAAGGAGGTCTGTGGCAAAGCTAGGAATAGAACACGTTTGCTGCAAATACTCATCCCTCATCTTAAAAAGAGTTGTAAGAGTTACAGTAAGATGTATTGAAATTATATTCAAGGTGCATCTAAGAAATTATATTCATGAAGTGCACTGCTTTAGACCTGCTGCACTGCTTGGCAGTGAGGCCATGATAATGAAGCTGAGATTCAGAGTGATGTGCCCTTGGGGAAAGAGGCCCTTCATGGTAGCCAGATAATTGTAAAAATTAAACATAAGATCCATGGTCTCTGTTGTACAGGCTTTATCCTGTTTGCTCTGAAATGTGTATAAGTAAAAGAAAACCCAGCCTTCATAGCTGAGGAAAAGCTTGTAAAATCTCTTTAAGACAGAAAGAGACTTGAGTAGGAACGGATCAAAAAGTGCTAGAAAGTGACTTAGGCACTCTGTGTATGTCAGGGAGGTTGTGCTTACCTCCCGATGATGGGAGTAGGGACATCCATCTGTTTAAGTCATCTTCAATTCTTGGCAATAACAAAGGAAAATTATTCTTAAATAAAACCAAGGATAAAGGCTTGATTCCAACTGCAGGCACCCAAAGCCAGGGTAGTAAAACACACAGAAATCTGTATGAAGGGAAAATTGAAAAAATGGAGAAAGATCAGTACATGCAACTTGCAGCCATTCCAAGGCTTACAGTTTCCCAGTAAAAACTCCTTATGCCCCCAAATTACGTAGGAAGAAGAAACCTTTCAATGAACAGTGGTGATAACAGACAGCAGAGATTTTTTTTAATATTCCGTAAGCAGCTGTTCCCATGTGAAGGGAGCCTGTTCTGTTTACAGATTATGTTCTTAAAGTCCTAAGAGGTGAAGAGATGCCAAGGTGAGGACCACCCTCTGTGCCCTTTCAACACGTGTCCAGCAGAACAGACAGTTCTGATGTCATGTCAGAGAAGAGCATCACACGGGACTCGCCATTGCCTCCAATGGATAAGGAGATGTTAAACCCTGCACATGGTGCTTTGTCTGTAATAGTAAACACTAGCCAGCACTTGGTGTCTTCTCCCTAGCACAACAGTCACCAGAGCTTTTGGTTTTGTGCTGTGTGGCAGCTCTGAGTAGCTAACTAACTGGAGATGATGCTTTTTGGAGCAGCGTGATTCCCAGAATGAGATTCATAGTGTCAGCTAAACATATAGTGAAAGAATAAGCAGCTCTTGCAGAGATTTCCTCTCTGCTGCCGGTTTCATTCCCATTGTTTGAGGTGGGAAGTGAGTAGAAGCTTTTAAGGGAAGAATAATGTTAATGTAGGTAAATAGTAACTGTCGGAAGTGCTGGACAGCATTGTAGAACTGAGCTCCCTAGCTCAGATGAGAAATAACTCATTTCTGCTACTGAGTGCAGGAAGAACGATAATGTGAGACAGTTAAAAATGCTTTGAAGTTGGCTGGGTAAGGTAGAGATGAGAGCTGTGGGACCAGGATGGTGGTATCCAGGGGCAATGCCTCCTGTGAGATCCGACCAGCCATCTGCCCTCTCCAAGCCCCGCTTGCCGTCATACCAAGGATGTACCAGGAGAGTCCCTGTCAGAGAAAATGCACTGATGGGAAACAGAAGAGATGCCTTATCAAGATGAATTTATGTGAGTTAGAGGTCAGGAACATGAGGAAATTAATCCTCCCACAGCTTTCAGGGGCTGATGCTTGTTTATGTGTTTTACATGCACATCATACAAATTTAATACTGAAATGTGATACTGTGAAAGCACCAAGAGACTCTCTTTCAGTGAAAGATCCTTTTTTAATCAGTCTACATTCTCCAGTTGACTTTTTTAACCATCCTTTGATGGGAAAATGAATTAAAATGTAACAGTGTGTGTCATAATATAAAATGGTGGTTTTCATACCATATGACTGTTGCTGGATTTTCTTTCCCTGAATTTTGTGCTGTTTTGGCTTTCTTCCCCGTTGTGAGATACCTGGTTTTAATGGATTTGTTGCTCAGTATATTTTTAGAAGGATTTGAGAAATGCAGAAATAGGTAAGAATACAAACTAAGGGGAAACTAGGCACCTTAATTCAGTTTGTATCTTGAAAAATTTATGGATACAGTGTAGTCATCCAGGGTTGATGATTGAGAAGAAGGAAAACTGATCTTGTGTCCTTCAAATGAGCAATGCGGATGCTTGCAGAGACTCCTTTTTTGGTGGCACATTTCCTTGTGCATGTTGCACCAAGATGTCTCCTAGAGTTCACCCCATGCTTCTGTTTGTCCCTCTAAAGCGCTGTGTAGATGGTAAGAAAGAGTAAACTTGTTCATCTTAGGTGGGATGACAGACTGTTGGGCCACTGAAGCTGATCAGACTGTGTTTGGAAGTGGCTAACGCGAGAACATCATCAGTGCAGTTAATTTTGCTCCCAGCAGACCATGTTTCTTCAGATCCATCTCTGGGTTACAGAAGTGCATAAATCCTTCCAAAATGCAATAGTAAAACACTGCAGAGTAACAGCATGACCCAGCTGTTGTTTGCTATGAAAACAGTGGGGGGTTTTTTGCCAGAACGCCTTGCCTAATAATTCTTTCGAGTATTCTAATAACATGGGATAAGATCATCAAGATAGTTAGGATTCTGGAGGTTATTAAAAGACACGCAAGTCTGAGTCTGCAGTTTGAGTTGGAAAAGGGTGAATTGCTATCTAAGGGAAGTTGGCTTCTGCCATAGTGACAGGGAGAGACTGACCTGTGGGAAATCTGGGTTAGACTGTCAAATACTGTGTGGTTTGGGAAGAAAACCCAGTGAAGAGCTTTAGTGGCTTGTACCTTTAGGAGTAGCCAAAGAAAGCTTTTTGTTTGTGTGCCTTCCTTTTCAGTATGACTGGCAGGGCCTTTTTTTAAACATTCCCTGGGAAAGTGTGAGGACATGTCTGGAGGAGAGATAACAGTTAACGACTCAGGTGCCTCTCTGGTGTGTCCCTTGGAGTCTTCACACTCCACCCAGATAACAAGCAGGCTGCTCCATTGGGAAAGCTGGAGAGAGGCATGCGTGCCAGAAAGCAGGCTTATCCCAGACTGGGATGGAGTAGCTAAGTGATTTGTAAGACAAACGAAGGTAGAGTTGACAGACAGTTTTCTGTCCTTGCCTTTCTTCTCCGCCTTTCTGTAAGTCAGGGAAAAACAACTGCATGAGGCTCAGCTGGTGTTGCCATTCAGAGGCCTTTCTCATGCTCAATTATTTGCTTATGCTAGGCTCACGACGTACATCAGTAGGTAAAATCTCTCCTTTCTTTTGTTAATGGCAAGGGACTCTGTCCATGAGGTGGCGAGAAACAGTAAGATTTTCTTCCTTCTCCCATATTTCTGCATGGGCTACCTAACTGCGGACCTAGTCACCTGGAGAAGGGTGGATTCATGCACTCACATCCTTGGTGGAGGACATGGAGAATGGGCTCAGGGGCTTAGATAGCTGGACCAGAATGAGGGACGGGTATTGTGCTGCTGGTCCAGCTTAATATCAGCCCTGATCTGAGAGCAGGGGGAGGTGTAAGGGCTTAGATGTGCTTCTCTGATGCACCATTGTCTCAGGTCGATGCTGGGATAGACACATTGCCAGAAAGATCTTGGTCAGATCTTAAAAATGACTTTATCCAAACCAGACTTTCTGTATACCTTTGCATGCTCTTCCCACCCTCCCTGCTTCTTTTACAAGAAACTTTATAGAAAACATGCTGCGTATTAAAGCCTGGTTATCTGAGGGAGAGGTGATGTACCAGCTCACACACTTAAAACAGCTCTGCACACCCACTGGTGAATTCAAGAGCCTATGTCTGCTGTGTTTCTTCACTGTAATGCCCAGGCAGCTGTTCCGGTGTTGTTGTTTCTACCTGGGAACTGGTCAGCTATTGGTAAACAAGAATGGGTTCTGGCCCTTTAAGTAACTTTTTATTTGCTGCAGGAACAGTACAGAATTGGAGATTTTTTCCTGAATAAAGCTTTGGGGTTGTTTGCTGCTTTTGTCCCAACAGACAGAAGAAGATATTCTGCTCGTGTCTTTGTAAAGGCTGCCAGAGACTGTGAATCATGGAGCAGATAAGCTAAAAAGGGTTACCACTTGCTGCAGCCCTGTGTTAATGAAATTGTCTTACAGAATTAAATGCAGTGGTCCAAATTAGTGTCATCTGCATATTAAAAAGCATGTTGGAGACATCAGTACAATCTGATCGCTTGTGGCCCTGATGGTAGGAGACAACATTAGGAAGTGTTCTCATTCCAGGAGAAATTGCACTTGTGCTTTTCTCTCCTCAACAACAAATCTGTTAGCAATATTAAGGCAACAGGTAGTAGTAACTCTGTTAATTATTTACAAAAGTCAAAGAGTGGTGTGACAGTGACAGGTTTGCAGCTATTTCCTACCCTGGATCATCTCATTCATCCTTTGGGCCAGAAGTTTTCAGTCTCTGCCAAATATCACAGTCCTTCCTGGCTTCTGAAAGAGTTTTATTTTAGTAAAAAAAAAATTGCCAAGAATGGCTGGCCCCGAGGAGGCCGTGGTTTTGGGGTGGCATGCCCCTTAAAAGGAAAAAAAAACCAAAACAACCAACAAACCTTTCTGGCAGCAGAAAAGCCTGCCTTTCTGTCTCTCTAGTACTCCTTTAGATAGCTGAATAGAGTCTGATCCTTCAGTATTTTTTCATAGCAGTAACAGGTAACGAGATTCCTCACTGCAGGGATAGATCTGTTTGCCCTGCTCCCTAGAGCAGTCATCTCCTAACTACTTCTACAGCTTAGCGACAGGGTGCCTGGGACATTCACTGTAGTGTTTTAATGTCCGAGAAGTTACCCCGGAAAGCTCGTCAGGAATAAGGCAAGAGGCAGGCCCAGAGAAGCCAGTTTACAGGACAAGCTTGAATAAATGACATAGTCACAACTTAATTAAAATGTTTTTGAAATGTAAGTTGTTAAGAAATGGTTTTGACCAAAAGAAAGGGAAAGATTTTTGTATTGTTGGAAAAAATTGTGAAGGTAACAATTTAATTTTATTAAGAGCTTGAGAATCTGTAGTTTTCACAACCAAAAGCAGTTGAAAACACAACACGTTTTTTTCAAAAATTTCTTTCAAATCACATCTGCATTATCTTTCTTATAATATAGAATGCATTTAGTGCTTGATGCTTTTTGTCTTCGCTGATTTATTTTTCACTTAGGTCTTGGACTTCCTAACTGAGTCCAGCTAGAAATTAGTGTCTTTTGCTTCTACCATTTCTGGATGCAGGTTTTCATCTGACTTTTTTTGAGCATCGGTAATCTGATGATAAAGATTCTTTGCGGGTTTTTTTCAGTTGCTTAGGGCAGAAAGGAAGGCCTTTAGCATTTTTTGTCTGCAAGATCAGTTCTTCAGGAAGCAATCCTGGAGAAAAACTGGAGCTTTTTATTTCCAAAGCTAAGTGTACAAACAGTGGTATGCGTACCACAGACTACTCGCAAGTGGTATATGCCAGTGGGCCGAGCCGCAGTGCACACTGTTTGCTGTTCCCCAGCTCTGGCTGGGGCAGAGCTGGGTGCTGCTGCCTCTGCCAGCAACACCTGAGCAAACAGGGCTGGGCAGCACCTGCCCAGGAGGATGAGAAAGCTCTGAAAAATCCCCTTATGCCTTCCATGGAACAGCTGTCAGGTTAAGTAAAACCGCATTCTGATCTTCCAAGTTTTCTCACAACCTTGAGTGAATATCTAAAGCTTAACTTAAAAATCACATTGTTGAACATTTCTGGATGCAGTAAGTTCAAGATACTTGCTCCTTTGCACCCTTGTACTTTTGGGAGTCAAATGTCATTCACTTGATTTTCTCCAGATTGTATAAAAGTCTCTGTTGCTCAACACTCACACATGACCCCTCTTGTGTGGAAGCAGTGTTGTTACTCAGTTGCTCTGAATTCCAAGTGTCAGATACAGCATGCCTGTTAATTTTCCTAATGCTGTTTCATTCTCACACTTTGTTTTTTCCTGATAGGTTACCTGTTTTAGGCTTCTTTTACTATTCACCAAAGCTCCGTTTGCCATATTTCTGAAAAATTCAGCTAGTACTTCTAGACTGAGAGTAATTCAAATTATATCTGTTGCATTAATTTGATCTGTGGCAACAGCTGTTTTGAAAATCCCTGAAAAATATCTTACGATGAAAGGGTAATTTGTTATGCTCAGCGTTTTATGAGTAAAACATAATTAACATAATCACAGATTATATAACTAATAACATCATAGATTTTGTTGATTTTCAGTGAAAGCCCTGGATTTCTTTTTTAGATCTGTGATAGCAACAGAAATCCAGTTCACAAAATAATTTATGACCTAGGGTTTTTTCAGAATGCTCAGTTTTAACCAACACTCGGTATCTAGGAACCATGTAATTAATTTTGATAACTATTGTAAATAGTTTGTCCTTAGTACTCCTTGAAACTGCACTGCCATATAACTGGGTTCTGCTCAGGTTCTTCCACAGCCAACTAAATGGTTTTTTTAATCACTAATTACAAGTGAATTTGCAAACAGATGCATTTGAGTCTGTGCTTTGGTATTTTAGTAGTATTTCTCAATTTGCTTTCACAGGGTTGATTCTTGATTTATTTCAAGTCCTTTTTCTTAATCAGTTTGCAGTTCTCCCTGCCAAGAATAAGTAACAATATATTTTCATTACTTCCCACACTTCAAAGCTTCCAAGTTTCTGATGCCCAGAACGTTTACTATTAGAAGAAAAACAAAGTCTTCCTTTAGTTAGCAGTTGCTCTTTAATAGGGAACACAAGGTGAGGTAAATCAGTTAAAACAATCTGGTAATTGACCAGCGTTCAGTTCACATAATGCCATGCAATGTTTTGGTGGCTGATCATATGCTAACTTAATTGGACAAAGGCTGACAAAGTTCTGACCTCTGCAGATCTGCTTCGTTTGCTTTTTTGTCAAACATGCTTTTTATTTTTGCTGGCGAGACAGGCTCATCATTCATATTTATTTTTTTACATCTGAAGTTTGTCAAGCTGCTTGGAAAAATATGACAATGAAAGACATCTGGGCATCCCATCCACTTTCTATTTGGAAACATCTGCATCGTTATTAGGAACTTCTTACTAGCACTGCATTGAGCAGATGCATTCTCTTCCCATCTTCTGGCTGATTTACGATTGCTGGTAGTGAAAGAAATTTGACAGGCACTAAAACCTAAATAGGTGTTTCTTGACCGGGCTTTTTAATAGCTCATATTTAGGACACCTTAATGTTTGTTCCTGTGTAAAGAATAAACTTGTGGCATTTGTTGGGGGAAGTGATGGAGAAAAGCCAGCAGTGTCTCCTTCAGGTTATTCGTTGTCTGTATCTGTAGGATTTAAAAAGCTAAGCACTTGTATTCTTGAATCTTTGCCACGCAGGTTGATTCACAGCTGTTCCTCAGATGTAATGTTCCTTGTAAACCCAGAGTCCTCTATCTCAAGCTGCCCCTTCTCCATTTTTAAAGCCAAAAGAAATCTGCATTAATTAAAAAAAAAAAAAAATCCGTAATTGTTCTTTCCTTGCTTAATATGGGAGAGCTGCTGAGTTGTAGTGGCTACAACTAGACATTATTTGGTGAAGCTTGGCTTTAACTGTGATACAGGCTGTATACACTGAATCATTTAGAGGAACAAAAAATTGTCTGTACTGAATTCTAGTAAAGAGCTATTTGGGTCAGTAACCTGTCTCTGACACTGGCCAGGAGCTGACACAAGGCATTTGGAGAAAGCCCTCCTGCCTCCAGCACATCCTCCCAGCCCTCGGCAGTGTTTGACTTGCCCGGGTGCCCATTTCACCCACGGTCTCTCACACCTCCACGTGTTTGATGCTTTCAGAACTCCTCCTGTAGCAATGGCCTACACAATGCAGTTAGGTACTGTGGAGGACTTCTGTTCCTTTTAACCCTGTTACCTGGACATTTTATTTGCTTCACCCTGTCTCCTATGTTAGGAGAATATTCTTCAGCGTTTCTTTGGTTTTTTGGGTTTTGTACTGATCTTGCTTATCCCTCTTCACTGTCTCTTTTCCAGCCCAGAGGGAAATACTTTATTCATCACTCACAGTCTATAAGCAGTTCCTTATTTGTAGCCATCCCTGCCACCATCTCTGGAGCCTTCCATCCCTGTCCTCCGGGTGCAGGCAGTGTGGCTGGCTGCATGCAGTGCACAGGGTGTAGACACGTTGTGGGTTTGTGCAGGGGTATGATGTTTACTTCTGTGCCCCCTGTAACTGTTGGTGCCTTTGTGGCTTGTCAGTTGAACAGAGTTGTTATTAGACATTGCATTTAATTTAGTATTCCTTTTTGCAATCTATGTACAAGTTCTTCATTTACTTTTAGGTGTCACTGCTTTAATAATCAGAAACTTTATTACCTTCATGTGCATTACCTTCTCCAGATAACTGGTGAATATCTGGAGCAGGCCAGCTTCCAGCACAGATTTCTATGGTTCTTTAAGAAGAGTGGCTGTTACATGGAAGGGAGATTGCAGTACACACCACCTGGCTCACATTTTATACACAGTGCCTTGCAAAGAACCATAATTCTTCTTACTGGGGAGGATGAACAAACTGTTGTAACCTTTATGGTGAGCAGAATTTTGTTCAGAGAGCGGATTCCTTTCCAACACTGACTGATGAAAGGCAGATCTCAGGCAGGTGAATGGAAACCCACGCCTTTTGGTGGGACTGCCCTTAGAGGAGACTTGAGCTAAGTATTTCAGGTTATATATTAAAAGATACTTACCTGGTGGTAAAATCATTCTTTGAATTGTTCTGACCGAACTCAAATTCAGAAGAGAGTAACTTGGTTGGTTTGTGAGCTCTTAGCTGTCACATATTTTCATTCATAATGTCCGGACCTTTCATACATTATTTAGCATATTTTAAAATACACTTATTCTTCTTGCTGAGGAGCAGGATTCACACTGGATATGTATTAATGACATGAGTGGTGTGTTCTAACTCATAAGACATGGAGTACATGAGTGTGACTTTAAAGCATTTGAAATGATGGAAGGGAAGTGAGGGTAGCATTATAATGGTGAATAGAAATCCTCGTGAGGGTATGTAGCATCAAGAGATAGACTATCTCAAATCAATTATGGGCTTAAATATACCACGAGTGCTGAACTACCAACTGGAAGAATTAGGTGGTTTGGAGATAAAATGGGTGTAAAATAAAGTTTATTTGTTGTTTTTTCCCAAGCAGCTGCTTGTGTCATTTCAGCTGTGCCAAAAAAAGACCCTTTATTTCCATTTCATTTGCTATTTGATAAATATATATCACAGTAATCTTGATGTCACTGACTAGAGGAACAAATGTCCATATGCTAGAGCATATTGCGCTGATGAGCACTGAGCTGAGCAGAGTGTGTTGTACTGATCAGTAAAAGCCTTTCCTTCAGACTGGGACACTGCACACCATCACTGTGAGCAGGTAAGAAGCCCAGTTGCCAGTGGCATTCCTGGACTGGGACAAACCCATGCACCAGTAAGGACAGCACCAGCTGTATACGAAGCAGCTTCACAGAAAAAGGCTTGAGGAATGCTTACAACAGCCACCAGGCTCAGAATTACAGCAGAAACAAATTGAAGCCTGTGGATAGTTTGTAAAAATAAATTTCTGAACTATTATTCCTTACTCTGTGGTGTTAGGAATGTCTGTACCATCTATGGAAGAATGTACTGTATTCTCCTTTGTTCTTGAAAGCTCTTTTTGGACCTTTCTTTTGGTCATGGAGAAATGAAAGTGTCACGTTCTTAAGGCTGAAGATAGATTGCTGTGGCGAAGGTTCACCCAGACGGTTCCTTGCTGTTTGGATGAAGTTTTCAAATCTCTGCTGCTTGATGTGAGCTTTTGCCTCAGAGAAATGACATATTGTTTTGTAGAATTATTTCATTGCTTGAAGGCTAATCCTGAATTTGTTGGATGTACTAACAATGTTTGGTTTGGGATTTTCCCCAAAGAGGAAGGAAAGATCAATAAGCAATTACATTCAAAATTAAGTTCGTTCTGAAGGCTCACAGATGAGAATTTAAAAATGGAATTCTATTTCTATTTGAGTGTAGAGTGCTTCTACGTTACTTGGTGTTTACTGTGGTGTCATAGAACACCTTTTATGACAGCAGTGTTGTCAGCAAATCTTTCTTTACCAGAAGTCTGCTGCATGGTCCAAGTTCTGTCTCTAAAGCATTCACTGGGTCTGCCTTTAACTTAAAACAAGTAATGTTGAATATGAAACAAAACAAAATCATAATGTTTACATCATGCTTACAAAACGATGATGTTGAAATTCTTGTGTATTTTTTGTTTCTTGTTCAAATGCTCTGTCAGGTAGCATGCAATTATATTTTTCCCGCTTTCTCCACTTTTAACCATTTCTTCCATATCGCAGTTTGAACAGACTGTGTTCTGACTTCAGAAACAGCATGGAATGACTTTGAAAGCACATTTATCACAGAATCACAGAGTCATTCAGGTTGGAAAAGACCCTTGGGATCATCGAGTCCAACCATCAGCCTCTACAAAGGTCTCCCCTACACCATATCCCCCAACATCTCATCTAAACGGCCCTTAAACACATCCAGGGATGGTGACTCCACCACCTCCCTGGGCAGCCTATTCCACTGTCTGACCACTCTTTCTGTGAAAAATGTTTTCCTAATGTCCTGTCTGAACCTCCCATGTTGGAGTTTAAAGCCATTCCCTCTTGTTCTATCACTAATTACCTGTGAGAGGAGACCAGCACCAACCTCTCCACAATGTCCTTTCAGGTAGTTGTAGAGAGTGATGAGGTCTCCCCTCAGCCTTCTCTTCCTCAGGCTAAACAGTCCCAGCTCCTTTAATCGCTCCTCATAGGATTTGTTCTCCAGGCCCTTCACCAGCTTCGTTGCCCTCCTCTGCACTCGCTCCAGCACCTCGATATCTCTCTTGTATTGAGGTGCCCAAAACTGGACACAGTACTCAGGGTGTGGCCTCACCTGTGCGGAGTACAGGGGGACTATCACCTCCCTACTTCTGCTGGTCACACTATTTCTAATACAAGCCAGGATGCCGTTGGCTTTCTTGGCCACCTGGGCACACTGCTGGCTCATGTTCAGCTGCTTGTCAGTTAGAACCCCCAGATCCTTTTCTTCCAGACAGCTCCAGCCACACCTCCCCAGGCCTGTAGCTTGGGGCAATGGGGTTGTTGTGGCCCGAGTTCAGGACCTGGCACTTGTCCTTGTTGAAGCTCATCCCGTTAACGTTGGCCCACGGATCCAATCTATCCAAGTCTATCTGTAGAGCCTCTCTATCCTCATGCAGATTGACACTCCTGCTTAACTTGGTGTCATCTGCGAGGGTTAGGGTTAGGGTTTATGTGGCACTGAAATAAATTTTTTTAACTATTTAATAAACACAAGCATTTCGAATTACTTGATAAAAACATACCTCGATCTGACTCACACTGTAAGTCCTAAAAGCGATTAATATTACAGGCTAGCAAACATCCCTAGTAGAGCTTTGCTACTCTTTGTCCCTGTGCCTTGTGGGCATCACACAGTTGCAGTGATGTTCCTGAGTCAGTAGCAAGTCTCAGCAGCTTGCAGCTCTCATACTCTCCTTGCCTTGAGTCCTGAGGGTCCCCTTTAGGCACAAGGTGCCCTATAGAGAACAAGGGCTTGTCCACATGCACATGGGTGTTCAGAAGAGTACTCACACCGTAGATCAGAAGACTATGAGATATTACTAATTTGGCGTAAATAACAGGGACCTTTGGAACCTCAAGTTTGTTCTGTCAGCATTTAACAAATTTACTGTAGCATCCCACTTTAGTCACCGTTGATAATGTTAGCCTATTAGCAGCTTATCAACAATTAGAATGGAGCGGCTGGTACATTTGTGTACTCTGGGACTTGAGTACCTGGGTGCTTGCTCATGTCCAGGTGAAATGAGAGAGAGCAGGAGAAGTAAGATTTTGCTGAGTGACTTTAGAGGCAAAAATGAAAACCACCTGCCAGGTGACAGAGAGGTCTTCTAAACAGCACTGATATTTTTGACACGTTATCCTTGAGCCAAAAGAATTTGTCTCTTCCTCAGGAGGTGGGTATTTGCTTTCCTTTCCTTTTTCTATGCAAGGTAAGCAAACAGTTTCCTGACCTGTTTTAAACTGCTGCAAAGGTAAAAGACACGATTCTGGCTCGAATGCCACAGAAACTGAGGCATCAGCTGGCTTTCCACAGCAGGAAAAGCCAAATTCCAAGAAGGAAAGCCTGCTGCTTTGCTGAGCAGGGAATTCCGTCAGGTCCTTTTCCGTGGAAGAGTAGAGTTGAACAAGAGCCTCCATGAAACCTTTTAATTACTTGGGCCATAATAAGTTGCACCTAGCGCCTTTTGTGAAGATTTATTTGGGGTGAATATAATAGTTACAGCTTAAGGGGGATTTTCAAAGACAATGCAAGTTGTTACCCCAACTGGAAGTGGATAAACTGATACCCAAGGTTAGGAAGAGACTGCTCCACAGTCAGTGGCAGAGCTTAAAACCATATCTACACTTCCCAAGTCCCATGTAGATACTGTGTCTGACTAATGGCTACGCTGAATTTCAACTGGCATAATTGAGAGCTGACCTCCACATTGTTTCTTTCAGTTCAGAAATATCATGATGGTTTTGCTCTAGTTGTTTTATTGAAGCTTTTTGTTGTCTTATTTAAACCCAAGACCTCATTTGTGCAGATCAGCATGTTTTGTTGGTGCACTCCCTTCCTCTTTTTATGTGGTGTTAGAGGAGAATGGGTTCATACATATTTTTGCCATTATCTTGGACAATATCGTGGTACATGTGCTGTTTGGAAATAGCTTGAGTTTGGAGATGTTTGTTGGTCTTGGAATGCTGACTTACAGTGCATTTATGGAAAAAAAGCAGGAACTCAAGTTCAACAACATTCAGTGATAGTTTATAGTTGGAGCTTTTCCTTTATATTTATGCCAGTGGAATTTTGAAAAATGGCTGAAATTCCATGTGGCAAGAAAGAAAGGTTTATTATCTGTGACTAACGCTTTGATGCATTTTTAAAAAATTGGTATTATTTGCTGTCATGCCACTTCTACACTTTTGCTGTATTGGTTGCTTCAGTTGCCTCATCATTTTAAACAGCTTTTCTTCTAGTTTTGATTGTTACTTTTATGTTACTCACTCTGTCATCTTCCTTTGGGGATCTGGCCAGTGCAACCACACTATCAAATCTGAATCTGTAGTAGGGGTAAGCTAGCCTTTGTGCTAGTTAGTAATTGAATCCAAGCTGAAGTCTGCATTTTTGGATGACAGTATTGAAATTATATGAAGTCTTTCAAAAACAAAGAGCAGAAATACCATATGGACCTGTTCAGGTTATTGTCTGCCTTGCTCATTCAAGGTAGGTATTTTTCAAGATCAAGTAGTCCCATTTTTTAAAGTAACTTTTAAGTCAGAAAAGAAAAATGGTTTCCTGTAACTCAGAATCTCAATTTACTTTTAGATCTAGCAGTACTCCTCTTTCCAAATACCAGCTGCCTTTATTTTGTATGGTTTGACAGTCCTTTGCTTGTATCTGTGTTGATGTGCAACACTCTGAAAATGTAGTTTTGCCATTTATCAGTATTATCTGGAATTTAATTGAGGATAAAAATCGGGTGATCCTTCCCACAAAAATTCCCAAAAGAGAATATACCTGTACTCAAATTAAAAAGCTTTTCTCCTTCTGTGGGTCTCTAAGCCCTTGTGAAAAAGTAACTGTGTGACAGCACTGTCAAAATGTACTAGGGGAGACAAAACTGCTTTTTCTTCTTCTGTTTTATCTCTGTTAGGGATGCCGCTAGGCAGTTCATGCTCCTGTTGATGGAAGTGACAGTAGATACTTGTTACACAGGGTAAGATCCTTGTTTTTGCAGTGGTCTCTCTGCCTCACAAAGGCAAAAGGGCAGCTCAGCACAGGGGAGTCCCCAGCTTGCAACTGAAAGAGAAATGGTACTTGGCTACAGCATGATGCTGCATACAGCAGTTTTGGACACAGGAAACATTTCATCAGGAGAAGAAAGATGTTAGTGCTGCTACAGGCATTCGGAGTAGTGCAACTCCTGTAACTGCAGCAAGTAATGGACTTGTTCTGCAAATGCAGCGGGGTCTGTGTCCCGGGCTGCTCGGAGTTTGGGAGGGCAGCATGGCATCCCTCTGGAAGGAGAGGGATGAAATAACCAGCTCTTGGATTTGATAAATCAAGTCGCTATATTCACTTACGAGTGGAAAGAGGCTGTCTTTGTTGTGCTGCTGAATGGGAGAGGAGCTGCAGAGCGAAATGGCTGGTGGTAAGGGTCCAACATCTGCAGCTGTAGTGTTGTTGCATGGACAAAATTCCTGATGCTCAGGCTTCTTTTAGCCTGTGCACAGCTCAATGCTGTGCATATGCGTGTGCTTTGTTATGTTATCTTCTGGGAGCTAGTTAGTACTTAACCAGCAGTGAATTTCAGCTTCCAGCATCTCCTAATCAATCTATATGACAAGATCCCTCTACAAGTCCTTCAGCTAGTTTTACATGCTGCTTCTTTGCTAATCACAGAATGCATCAGGACTGTATCTGCTGTGTTGTTAACCATGTCCACTGACATAACTTTGTCAAACAAACTATCAAGATACTCGGCTGTGCAAAAAGCAGTTATCCTCTATTCACCGTATGTTTTCTTCTAACACTCGTTTCAGCCTCATTTCTTTTGGTGCCTTGGACTGTCTTTCTAGCTGCTATTCATACAGTATTCCTGTGCTCCTGAAACATAAATAGTATTTGACAAAGCATTTTTTCTGTGTAATTTTGTTTGAAATTCATTAAATTTGCTGATTAGCATTAGCTTAAGAGGTCCCTCTATGTGTCTGAAACTGTGAAGGGGCAGAGTAACAAATTTGGCTATAAAGTGCTGTCTAATCTGGACCTCTAGTTTCAAAAAGTCAGAAATAATCCTTGTGAGTTTTATCTCGGTATTATTTGGACGTCCTAACCATCCTTATTCAGTATAGGATTGTTACCAGGCTGTCTGATAAAGTGAAACCTGCTCTATACTCAGGTCCAGAGATCACTTATGTACACTTTAAAACAGTTCTTGTCATATTCTGGCCACCTTTCTCCCCCTTCTTCACCCTTGCCTGCCCCACCACAGTGTGCACACCAGGACTGTTTCCCCTCTACCATTTGATCTGCCTTTTGAGGAGGACTGTCTCTTTTTGTCATATTTATAGTCAGACCCATTGTATATTCCATGGAAAATTCTTCCTAAATCTTCTCCCCTCTCAGGTTATTCTTTTTTTTATTATTATTATTTTTTTGCCGTCTCTGTTAGCTTTCCACCAGACTGGAGGGCTCATTAAAGCAGTACTGTACAGGAAATCGAGAGAGGCGCAAGAATGGGACCCTGCTCGCCAAATAGGGAAAGTTGGCAATTCTTCGCTAACAGGGAAATTCCTTGGCTTCAAGGAACGGCTTCATCGAGAGAGTGCGCTATTGAAGAGGCATACAGGGCACGAAATGCTGCTTGAAATGCCGTGCCACAAATAAATGGCATTTTGGTTATTCACACGTTATGGTGAGGTTCTATCAATAATGTTCAAATATCGTATTCAAATTAATCTGAAATGAAATTTACGGTTTTATCTGAGTGGTCTTGAAATCAAACTGTGAGTGTCGGGGGGGAGATCAGTTCTGGGCATCAAGAAGTTAACAGCGTGCATAGTAATCTCCTACAGAAGGTGTTTCCAGCTGACTGCACCTCCGATCTCAGACAGCACAGACAGAGCAGAAATGAACCTCTGAAAAAACTCCCTTTCCTTAGTTACTGCTTATTCAGGTAAACGTAAATGGCACCATCTTTCAAGCCAGAAAGAGATGGAGGTCAGAATGGGAGAATTTATGATGCTGTGCTATTTTGGACGGGATCGGGATGGGGAGAAGGAAAGGGGAATGATCAAAATATCCTGTGTGGAAACACTGTGAGTTATATTCATAACACATCTGTGCGAGGTGCAGTCAAGGTTGGCTCACTAATAGGAATTTGGTGAGATGGAAGGGGGAAAAAAAGTGCTTCTCTGTATAAGAGTCTATATGAAAAAAAGGAAAGTATCAAACGGTAATGAATCCATAATGAAATAACTTCTGTTGCAGTTACTGAGGGCACAGTGTTTTGGGCATTGCAGAAGACTTTTTTCCCCTCCCTGAAAGGAAACAGGAAAGCTAATATGGGATTCTCTTCTGTTTCTAAACCAGTTTTGTGGTATGACAGTCAAAATTAAAACTTGTAAGATGCATATTTGCTGTTTATTTCACTGAAAATTCTGTGACGTCAGTATTTATGTAATGTCAAACTGTATGGTTTTTGTAAGTATGTCACACTTGGGTCATATTCTAAATCACTATAGCCAGGGCTGTGGGTAGGAGAGGTTTTGTTTCATAAGGAATTGTGAGAGTTGGGAATTGGCTTTAAATTCAGTACTGCTCCCTTCCCCTTTTATCCCTTCCAGTTTTAAAATTGTCTCTTAGAGAAAATGTATGACTAGGAGACAGGAGAGGCTTTGACTGACTTGCTGTGATTTCACATACAGTAGTACAGTAGTGTGCATGTGTGACATTGAATAATATTTTGTAATGAGGAATCAGAACTTGTCAACCCAGAACAGCTATCTGGAATATATTTGTAATCCCCCACTTCAACTATTATTTTCAAAAAAAAAAAAAATTATTCTATCTTCATTATTCCAGCCAGCTTTTGTGTACGAGTTAGTTGAACAACGGAAGTATTTCAGCTTGAGATAGGCTTGATGGCCAAATGAAACATGCTCAAAACTTCAATTTCATACACCTTAATACCTAAATATTATAAGCTAACATATCTATCTAAACATAATTTATATATGTGTGCGTATATATACATTAGATGGTGCTCTGCAAGAAAGACGACTTTGTGTGTATGTAGTTTCCTTCTTACAGTGTAATACTGATGTGCAGTGTTTACTAGAGGATGAGATGTTGATAGTTTGGATGTTGAAATGCATCACTCAGTATCTTAGATAATCCGTGATAATCTTGACCAAAACACATCAAGTCTTCGCATTGAAGTCACCAGGCTTTAGATTAGATCCACAATCTTACAGGTTTGCCCAAAGCAGAGTTTGCTGGGGACTTCTCAGGTAGAAATTGCCACACTGCAGATGAAGCATCCGAGGAACCATTGTTCAGCTGCCGGGAAAACTTTGCCAAGATCATCCTTGGTTGCCATCCATTGGGGTAGAGGCACCGAGCTCCCAGCTCTGCGTCCTTCAGCAGCCTGTCATGCATGCAGACTTTTATCGAAGTCCTGGCTCCCGACGCTGCCCAGCAGTTGGTCGCTTGCAGTGGAGGAAGCCTGCCTTGGGTTTGGGTCAGTACTGCTGCAGGTGCATGGGCTCATCCGACAGGCCACTCTCCAAAAAACAGTTGTTGGGCTTTGTCATGTCAGAAGGTTGGAATCCACTTAGTGACAACTGAACAATTAAGGACAATTATGCTTTCAACTACATTAACGAGTAACTCAGTAGTAAGACATTGGAAGGAAATGAGCCGTTGTCTAACACCCTCGTAATTTGTGACTCATGGCATCATTGGAAGGGTGTTTGAACTTCTCTTTGTTTTGGTAATATGGACTGCATAAATATTTTCCCACATTTTTTTCCAGTTTTACACACTTCGTTATTCCTTTTATGTGGCTGTAAATTCCATTCTTCTGTCTCCTTTAAATGTTTATCTCTGCATAAGCCATCTAACAGCTGAGTCTGCCCATTATGTTCACCGCCTTGGCTTTAGTCTGCACTGGTGGTCACATGAGGAAAGCACACCTGGAGTCATGAAGCGAGTGCTCTTCCCTGAAACCTCCTCTGGAAAAATACTCTTTGGGATGGGGTTGCGACTGGTAAAGCAGAAGCACATCAAGCTTCAGGAGGTGAAGTTCACTCACAAGGCAGGAAGCGCTCATCTCTGGCCTGGAGTTTCCCAGCAAAGTTACTGCGCACCAAACACCGTCTCAAAATTATTTATAGAATTAATTGAAAAGCACGGAAGAAGCTTGTTTAATGAAACTGTTTAATGCACTTCCCATGTCATCATTTTATAGCTTCTGCCAAGTGGATGTTATGTCTTGTCTTTTCTGTCTTTTTAATGAATTTCACGACTTAGTATAATAAGCAGTTTTTATCTGTAGCAGTAATGCTCCAACATTTTAACTCTGTCAGAGAGGAGAGCTCTGCAGTTGAATACTTCACTATATATTGCTCTTAAAATGCCTGTTTTTCATTGGCGATGACTTGAGTGAAGCACTTGAAAACACAGTTTGAAGTGTTTACCTGTGGACATGAAGACAACACCGATTGGTAGATGAGTTCTGTTTTAAAATTTGGACTTGAGAAGGCATTAGCCAAGCTGCAGTGCTTGCTTATGCTACCCTTTCCATATTGACATACTTTACAAGAACATCTTTTTCAGTGTTTAGGTTAACTATTTTCTCTTTTCAGCTCTACCAGCTCAGCTGAATGATTTTCTCTTTTGTATGTTCCCTTAGAAATGAAGCTGAATTCTTTTCATTAAATTCACTAACACAAAAAATAAGCCTAAATCTCAAGTGTGATGGAAGTGAAAAATTATTGGCCAAACACAATATTTTTTCCTAATCTAAATGGGGATATGATTGCTCCTGCAGCTGCTGGATAGCTATTGTAGGCTGTTCTTACGGATATCACATAATTTATCTCATTCACTTCTGTAAGGACTGTTTTGTTAAAATGCCAACACTAAATAGCTCTTCTGAAACAAAATCTGGTGTTTAATAATATGCAGGGATGCTCATTTATGGTGACCAACGCCTTACATACATGACCTAATCTACCAAAGCTATTCCTTTGCAGACACATCAGCCTTCCTGGATGAAAGGAAGACAAGTGTCATGCCTGTGCAACCACGTCAGTGACAGCTGATACCTGGAAATACTGAAAAAAAACAAACCCAGCCCTTTGTCTGTTGTAACCACATCAGAAGAGAGACTGAAGATGTTGAAGAATAATTTTGCCTTTTATACCTGTAAAGAGGTTCATTCATTTTGGAAGGGAAACAGGCTCAGCTATTCCTTCTGTTACGCCTCTTCTGTGAACAGACGTGAATTTATGAGAGCTGGAAAGAGATTGTTTCAGCCCTGATGAATTTGGAAATCTTCTTTCATTTCTTTATGTGCAGAGCTTCTAGCTTTGACATCTTGACTGAGCTGCATCTCTTCCCTCCTCCACTTCTCATTTGTCCTTTTAGACTTCAGATGTTTTATTGTATCAGGCCAAATGTCCGCTCCAGCCGGTGTCCTCCAGCTGTATCGTCCAGATTTCCAAGCTTCGTCTTTACAGTTAGCAACACATCAGAGGAAGGCTGCTCAGGCAGTAGAGAGTACCAAACTCTCAGCATTAACTGGTCATCAGTGCTAGTTTGGGGTGTTACTGGGTTTTCCAGTGTGGTGCCATCAAAATGTTCTCGTACTTCAGCATTTTTAAAGTAGCAGGTTACTGTGCCCCACCTCTTCACAACTGACATTTTTTCCTTGGATTTTACGATGTGTTTTCAGTGTTGGTAATTACATTAATGGAAAAGCTTAGCCGCACCAGCTTCAGCTTTTCACAGCTCTCCTCTCCAGCTGGACAGCAGAGTTGGCTCGGGGTGTGTTAGTAACACACAGCCCTTCAGCCTGGAGCTCCTCAGTGAGGGAGCCATCCCTTCTGCTTCTCCATAGGCAAAAGAGCACAAAAGCCATCCTGGAAAAGGACAAAGGCTTTTCCCTGAGCCGACGGGAGTGCTTACCCCTTGCATGGATCAGACTGACAGGCCTCCATGACAGGGGTTTTCTGTCATTTGTGGTGCTGGTCCACAGCACAAATTTTAAGATACATATTTTTAGGTGAACCATTAAATTGCATGTTGGTGGTATATAGAAATCCTTCCTCGGTAGTTACCAATCTCCACACCTTTCATCAACAAGAGCTAGGGAGAGTCATTTGTCTATTTACTACTGTTCTGCTTTTAGCAAGGCATGCCTCCCTGCTCTGAATAATCTCCTATCAAATGGAGCTGTGTTCTGTCTTGATGTCTTGCTGTTCTGTCTGGACAGTGTAGCAGGCTTTGCAGACTTTCAGAGGCTTAAGACAGATAAAGCGATGATTAGAGTGTAATTGTTGTTGACAGTAGACAGTGAGCTGCTCGGTAAAGATAATGGCTGTGGCTGGGAGTACAGATGAGCACAGGCCATGCCACGCTCCTGTTACACCTTTATGGTGGCAAGAACAGGTTCCACATGTTCAGAAACAAATTCCTTTCACAGCATTTAAAATTAAGGAACTGTATATAAATGCATCTCTGCTTTCATCTAAGTGAAGTGAACAACCAACATAGTAGTTAGGTGTCCAACCAAACAGAAGATGGAAGAGCCACTTTGATGAAAGAAAATTATACATAAGGAAAAATTATGAAGAAAGTCTATTCCAAGTGGAATTTTCTTAGGCTTTTATGGTAAAGAAACTGTTCTTTTGCAGATTTTTGCTTTTCCTGTTTCCCATGCCACCTGCAGTTTATCTACTTATAAATACAGTTTCCTGGTTTTATTACTTGGTAGGAAAATCGTCTCTTGTTGTTGGCTTCTATCACACTAGAGGTTTAGAGTTTCCACCACCAGTCAGTACCTTGAGACCAGTGGGAGGTCTCGGGTAGCAGTGGTGGTCAATCCCAACACTGCTACCCGTCCTCTTTGCATGGATGTGTTCTCACATTGGCTTAGAAAGTTTACCAGAAAGTTCAACATTTCAGAGTTGAAATAAAACAGGATAAATGTCATTTTGACTAACAGAGGTAGCATCAGACAATCGGCAGCCAGCTGTCACTGCTTTGAGGAGAATGCAATCCATCGAGAAAGGCCTCTTGCATCCTGAGCTGTCCAGATCGTGGAGGGAAATTGTAAACTAGCTTTACAGACAGTAACTCTAAGCATCCTTGACAACAGCATTCCTTATAACAAATTAACTAACAAAGCTAAATACTGAGAAATATTCATTTGAATGGATCTGAGGAACTCTTTTCCTCTGTTGGGGAGAGGGCAGCTAAAAATCTAGACACAGAGATGTCTATAAACAAGGGATGACCAGCCACGAAGATACTGGCTAATCGCTGATGCTGTTGAATGCCACACTGTAGAAACTAATTTACTTTTTCTGTCACAGAAGAAGAGCAGCTGGTGAACTGGAGGTTAGCAGAACCTTTCTTCTCTAATGAGAAATGTGTTTGAAGAGCATCATTTGTGGCACGCTTCTGTCCAGGAGTGGGAAAGCAGATGATGTGGTCAATTTAAATTGTTAAATGATACTAGCGATATTTCTGGAGCTAGAAGATACAAGCTTTTGATGTAAGTTCTGTGGTGTCAAATGTGTTTATATATGCAGGGACTTGTAAAGTGTGACTGGATTTCTCTTTCTTTGAGCTCTCTTTTCTGCTGCAGTTATTCCTGTTTTTACTGATAGCTTGTGGGGACTGTTCCTCTGCTGTCCACCTCCCCCACCCCCATGCTTTGACATTTGAGTGTTGGGGGTTTTTTTAACCTTACTTTAAAGATGAGTGGTGGCCAGAAGCCAGCTGTGTGGTGGATGTGCTTCTGCTTCTAGTGACATATAAATTTCTAGGTTGGCTTATGGATGCGTGCTGCTAACATACCTGGTATCAAGGTGTGAGATGAGGAAATAATCTTCCTCTAAGGCACGTGATAGGTATGACTTTTAGTCCTATCTGAAGCTCTCTGCAACGAGCTCTCCATTCCCTGGTGCCCAGTGGTGCGTGCACATGATGTTTCGTGGGACTGTTCTGAATGGGAGTCCATCTCATGGTGACCTGAGGCTGCAGAGGACTGAGCTCCTGCCAACCTCTCCAGCCCTCTTTTCCAGGTAGGAAGCTTTGCTCTTTCTGTGGTTTTGAACAGCTGACAGAAGCTGGCTCAGATGCCTAGCAGTAAGGAATCCAAAGCAGGACTGAAATAATTTTGAAACCTTGTTATAACAGCTTAGTTAATGAGCACTGGGGGGCTACATCTCTGTTAAAGCAATTTCCTAGAGCATTGAAAGTTCGTAATAGTGGTCTGCTACTGAAAATACCTGTTTAAAGAGTTTAGGCCCTGGCACTCTTCTAAAGCCTTTAGGGATCTCAGAGAAGCTGCCCACAGCTGCAGACAACTCAAGCATCCCGCATCTCTTCTTCCAGCAAGTTCCGAGTCAGCAAATAAATTATGAATGCAACCCTATGTTGTTAAAATGTGGTGGACTTTAAAGGCACCCCCTTTCTGAATTTCCCTGTCCTTTTATAATGCATTATTCAAATTATGAATCCAAGGACTCTTTAAGTGTGCTTCTTTGTGAAAGAAAATGATTTTCAGACTGATTTAATGACACATGAAGCCATGAGTACTTCTAGGGTTGCTAATGCAGAGCTCTTTGATGTTCCTGGGAGAGTGACTTTGGAAGTCATTCACTCCGTGCTCATCCTAGCTGGAAACTTTGTAAGTAAGGGGCTGGCTAGTCTGAGCTGTAAAAACCAAGAGAGTCCTCACATACCCAAACATGTGTTTCATTCTAGTAGACCAGGTATCCAGGTATGCATTTCAGCACTGGACCAGTCTGGAAATTGTTGCTGACTTTTTCTCATCTGCAAACTGAATACCAGAGCCTCTAAAGATGCTTTTTCCATACTTTTAGACATTGATACATCTGATGATTTTGCAAAATGTGGCTTTTTTCCTTGATATTTTTAATCTTTTATTACAGCTGTGTTTAAAGGGCTCACTTCATGACTGATTTTAGCATTATGTATAAATGCACAGTTCTGGTCTTGGACTTTTTTGGACTGTATGGGTAGTACATGAAGCTGTGATGTTTGTCTGCAATTATGACATGAGCAGTCATGCTAATACACTGACATTTAATTGAAGAACTTAGTGTTGTGTAAAGCAAAAAAGGAATGGGTTTGCTTGCTTTATATATATCTGTGACGTGCAAACTTCTGCTACGTATTCTGTATTTGTATGTAACCACCAGCATAAGGTATCAGTCAGGTCTCTTAAAGAGCCAGACCCAAATGCTCAAATCTTCTTCATGTATACAAATAAATTATGGCCCTTACCCGACAGAATTAAAGTGCAAAAACTTCAATTTATTACTGACCAGGGGCATAAATGCAACTCACTCCACTAATCTGGAGAAAAAAGAGAAAAAGGTATAGTTGTCACTTGTCAGTTTATTAGCAGTATCCCAGCTCATGGTAACAAGCCTCAGACTGTGCAAAGATCATTTCTCTCTGTGGCCCCCTCTTGCCCATCTCCACTTTCAGCTCTTGTTCTCAGGTCATTCGTGCAAAGCAAATATGCCAGCTCCCAGCTCTGCTAGGTGATTACCAGCAGCCTGCCTGCCACAGCCCAGTATGCACTGGATGTCTAGCCAAGGCCATACTTTAGCAGCAAAGTATATTGAGAAAACCCACATATATATTTCACTACCTCACTCTCTGATGAAGGAAACAAAAATGAACTGTTTCCTCTCCTACAAGTACTTGCTGCGGGATTTGTTGATGGATAAATCTCTTCTTTAGTCAGAACTTCCTTTTTGAAAGCAGGAGTTGGTTGCTAAACTGTTAAGCAGCGGAGTTACTTTTCTGGAAGGTGGCTGGAAGGATCCTGCTTTCACTTCGGGGAGACTGAGACTCTTTCTCTACAAGCAGTCTGTTCTGTGGCTGCGGAGTTTCTGTGTGTTCAGTTACTTGTGGTACAGTAGCAATGCAACTAACACGTATAATTCATGTTATCTAATTATTTAAAAAATGCATCTAAAACTTCTAAGTGGGAACTTGCCAATTGCTACCCCTGTCTTTGCTGCTGTGGCCATGGGTGACTTCTGGCCTCAGTTCCTCACTTGGAGGTTTCTGCTCCTGACAGTGGAGTTTTTCCCATGTTGGTCTTGTGTCCACTCTGTTATTGATACAGGTCGTCAAGCAGACTGTTTCTCATTCTTCTTTCTTACTGGTCTGCTGGTAGTGATATGCTGTGATCATAACTAAGGTTTTGTTAGCTTTTTTTGTATATATAGCATAACTCCTTATGGTAATACTGTACAAAGGGAAGCTACAGCTAAAACAAGGCACATGTTAATCGTCAGACTTCTGGCTGACTTGGCTGTTATGGCTAGGCAAGCCAGGCAGTAGTCACCTGTCCATGCGCAATGCCTTGTTACAGATAAAACCAGGCTAAAAATAAGGTCAAGAGCAGATGAGCCAGGGCAAGGCTAGACGAGTCCTGAAGCCTCTGTTAAGCTAATGCAGAGCTGTGATCTGATATCAGTGGTGGGAAGGCAAGGTGTTAAAGTGTTCCTTAGACCATGGGGCCATACAGAAGGCAAGCTGTGCATTGTTACTCTCTGTTACTTTTCCTCTTTGCTACAGTAGTGGATGTGGAGAGCATCCTTGCTGTGCCCTTAAGCATCTGATTGTCAAAGTAGAAGCCAATAGTCCTTCAGCAAAGAATGGCAGCATGTTCAAAACAAGCTCAGTTTGATCCTGAGACTTATTCATCATCTTTTTGACAGTCATCCACTAAACCTGGAGTATCTGAGATGACCTGTGTTTTAAATCTCACCGCACCTGTGGCACTTTCTGCAAATCTGTCCAAGAACCTGACAAGTGCGTTGTGTGAGTCCTTGCAGTATTTCTCACACCAGAGCGGTGACAGCTGGTTTTACTTAAAGCTCTAAAACATATCGAAGGAGTTTCCAGCATGCATAAATACCAAACCAGTTTATATCATGTCAGGACTATGGAAGGAAGGTTGTTAGAGAAATGATCTCATAGGTGTAGATCTGGCGCATGCCGTGGGCCTCATTCTTTTCTAAAAACAACTCAAGTCTTTTAAAGTTGGCATGCCTCAGACATACACCTCCTGCTTGCTTTATATTAACCAGACTCACTCTGGCTCTGGAAGTTAAAGGCTATAGGTTTATTCAGTAACTTTGATATCCAGTTACTTTAGTAGCACGGTGCCTGCTAACACCCCTCACCCAGCTATGTTTTCTAGCTGCTGCTTATCTCAGTATGATTGTATGTGTTAGAACCTCACAGCGACAGCTCCGCTTCCAGCAACATTTCTCACATGCTTTCTAAGACCTAGAGCATGGCAAGTCCACAGACGAATCTCCAAGTGCTTTCACCATGAATCAACTGAATGTGGAGCTGTTGCAGTGGGAACTAAGTGTCCTGCTTGTCTGTCAAGTGTAAGTTTGCACCAGCAAGCTCCTGTTCTCCGGTAGTGAGAGCTCAGGAACTGGATGAAGTTCCTCTTTTACTTTTTGTGTGACCAGTTTCTGGTCATGGGATGGAAGAAGAACAGTTAATAGTTGACCCAAATTCAGACATATTTAATTATAGTTTCCTTAATTGCATTTAAGTTCTGGCTCTGTTTTGTGTATGTTTGCTGCCAGATAAGGATAACCTACAGTTTTAGAAAACCCTCATGCCAGGTATGGAAGTGATGACAATAAAATTATGGGGTAAAATTCCAGCCATTTCCATTGGAAAAGTTTATCCTGAGTTGGCTCTAAACTTACTCAAATATATACAGAGTTATGCCTTTGGTGGTTCTACGTGGCTTTCTACATGTGTGACTGGCGTCGATCCATCATGTAAATGAGCGCTAGGAACTGTTTTCACTGATGACGCGTGGAAGGGAAGAATCCTTCCCGTTACATCAGAGCAAAGCTGACTCTGCAGAGCCAACAAGGAATACAGAGCAGGAAATCTTCAATCCTTCCCAGAATTATTCTGCAGCTGAAATTGCTAAGGTACCAGAGAAGCAAATATTTTATGGAAGCAGTCAGCACTTCAAAATACTTTATTTTCTCTTTCAAGTCTAACAGCAAAGTAAGATTTGTGTTTGTGGCCCATTGAGTTCATGCATTTAATCAGAGATTCAGACCTTCCTTTAATCCCTGTTTGTTTGTAATTGTACCAGTCACTGTCACTCTAAGGGTCCCACTGCAGAGAATATAAACAGAGCTAATGCTCTAAGCTGTAATTTACTTAATCATCTCAGGAGCCTGGAAGATATCCAGACTGCATATGAAGTCACAAGAAATTTTTTTCTCTCTCTTTTCTTAATTCCTCAGTGTGGTTAAGATACAGTGAAAGTGAACTTGTGTCTGAACCTAATTGCTACTATTTTTATTTCACAGACTATTTCATCAGACCAGAGTCAGCATTACCTTGCAGTCCTGCTGTAGGCTGGGAGGTCCTACTTCCATTTTGGTGGTGTTTCTTCCTCCTAGGCTTCCCTTCCACTCTTTGCTGCATTACCACAGCTCTAACAGCAAGCCACACTCATCATATGACTGTCTTTGGTCACATTTGGTGCTTCCTCCTTAGCCCATCTCTAACACCAGTCAAGCACCCTTTAAATAATCCATCCCAACTTGGAAGGAGTCTTACAGACCATTGATGGAGAACAGAAACAGTGAGGGGATGGTGGGAGGCTGTTCTCAAAAATATCTTCATTCCATCTCTGATGTCATATCCTCCCTCTCAAGGGAGACCTTCAAAAAAAGATGAGCCTGAAAAAAAAAGTTCATAATCTTACTATGTAAAAAAACTCATGCACTCAATGGGATACTGGTTCATGGCATACAACACACAGCAGAAGGAACACCTGGTGCCTGTTCATGTCTTTAATTTTGCTTTCCCATGCCTTCATTTCTTGGCATCTCCTGGGCAACTTTTATTCATCTCGAGTTTTTCTTCTTAATGCTTTAAGTCCTAAATATCTTCAATTAATATTTTAAATTTTATTTAGTGTGTAAAGTGATGCCTGTGTTTGTTTAGGTTTTCAGTATTTTCAGACTACTTCTGTGTTTGTGCTGTGTGACAAGTTGCTTTTTTGGCCTTTCTGAAGCCCCTTTGGCTACCCTCAAGTGAAGAGTACCTTCTGTAAACGTATTTACACTACCCCTTAGTTCATGTAGGTTTTGAAATGCAAATAAGTTCATATTCTTTTTAAAGTAGATGTATTTTTTAAAGCTCAAAATTAAATACATTCTCTATTTAACCTAAAACTGTCCACAAAGTACAATGCATGTTGAAGTGATGGAAGCACTTCCTCCTCTTTAAAATTCTGTCCCTGTTATGGTGCAGGTTTGGGTAGGTAAGGATTTGTCCTGTCTACTCCTCTGTGTGATAGCTAGCAGCCACATAACTGCTTTCAGAAGCAGCCCCGGGAAGAGGAGAGTGTTTTGACGGCTGCTGGTCTGGGCTGCACAGCAAGCTGGGGCTGTACCAGTGAGAAACATTATCCACGACATTTCATTTAAATGAGAACCCAAGGGAAAAAAAGTAGGAACAAATACAGGACTGCTTGCTCAAACACTATTCCTGGTGTCATTTGCTTCAGCAGGAGCTGTATGGTTGTCTCTTGAGTTTTTATTTCACTTTTGAATTTAATCTGATTTCATTCAAAAAGTAGCCCAAAAAGCATGGAGAAATTACACATCTAAAGATCCAGGACTGTATTCACCGTAGGGTTGCAGTTCTCACATGGGAGGCATGGCTTTTAAAGTGGTTTTCTCTGCCTGGTTATGCCAGTGAAAGAACTTGGGCCTTGTGAATGTAGGGTTCTGGTTTTTGTATGAAATCTGATTTTTGTGTGCAGATCTCCATGTTTATCACAATGCAAACAACATTGCTATGGAAAGTTACATGTAGAACATTTCAAACCATTTATTTTTTCTAATAGAAAAGGTTTGCATCTTGGTGGTCCCAGTTTTCTCCACTATCCACTCACTACTATACATGTCAGGGCCTCTGTCATTCATGCTCATGAAGAAAAAGCCCAGTGTTTTTCTAATATTTCTCAATCTGTCCCTTTTCCACCCACATTTGACATGATGCTGAGAGCAGCTCCCTAAAGCAGGAAACACTGAAATCTCACCCATGTTCCCTCTTAGCCATGAGGATCCTGGCAATCACTAATGCTTCACGTCCATTTCAGCAGGGCTATCAAAAGCAAGCTAAATACCCACTAAATTATACTAAATAATTGTTTTTTATTAATGCTCAAGTGATTGTTCTGCCTCCCTTGAGGGAAATGTTAAATCTGATTCTTTCCTCCATGTAACTGCACTATGTTTTTGCAGAAGAACAACTGGCTTGCTTTGTGGTATCAAAATTTCATAGATAATATGTATTTATTGTGAAATACCTTAGAGACATACCCTGTAGGGTGCACACTGGCTCCTGGAAGCACTTAACAGATTGGGCCTTTAACATACAGTGAAACATATAGTGAAACCAGGTATTTTTATGGCCACCTCACTTGGTTAGGTTTGATTCAGATACAAACTCTCCCTTTTGCTTAGCCCCCAAAAACAAGCAAGAAGTTTTGACAACAGTTAAGTAAGAGTAATAACAAACTTGTGTACACATTCCATCAAAGACAATAATAGTATTAAGGAACCAAATCTCAAGAGTCAAGACTGCAAGTCCTGGTGTAGGTGTTTTGTGTGAGAAGGGGGGATTCAGGGCAGTGACACTTGAGTATAGATTCTTTTCATGACACAAAAGCTGTTGTGGGACTGTTAGAAAGTCATTCTGATACTTCTGGAGTAAAAGGCAATTTCATACAATTCTTCAAGAATTGACCTACATGATTCTTCTTTTCTTCCCTGGGTTTTCCAAAGGCACACTTCAAAATAAGCCTTAGTAGGCAAAAAAATCAGGGGCTTTCACAGATTTGTTGAAGTGCACGTACTGACCTTTGTTATAATTACACAACCTGTTATGTTTTTTGGCACAGAAGCTGACAGGTATTCTTGTGGTCCTGCTGAAGTGTGTGGGAGCCAGCTGCCAAAACATCTGTCCATCCACTCCTGGTAGCTTCTTGTTCCACATCTAAAGGGCCAGATCTTCAGAAGTCATCAACATCTTGAATTGTTCTTTAAAGGTAGTTAGTCAAGAACAAACAAAACAGTCAACAAAGCATATTGTGGAACTGTTAAAAATCCACTGTAACACTTGAAATGCTTCTTTATCTGTCTGAGTTCCATGGGTGCATTTACATGGCAGATGAGTCTTTGTATAAGGAGGTTGCTGAGGACCTTTGACAATCTGATCTGCATTAAGCATATATAAAATCTGGAGCAAATCTCAGTCTTTGGCTTTAATAGGCTTGAAGCTACAGGATAACTTTTTCACGATGGCTTTTTTGTGTCTTGAGGACAGTCATGTTTATGAGACCCCCTGGGAAGAGTGAGACAAGTAATGTATGAGTATGGTAATCATATTAGATACAGGGATTACAGAGAAGACGTCTCAGAAACATTCAACAAGACAACAAGAAGCAACTGTCACAACTTGGAACAGGGGGAATGAGTAGATACTAGGAAAAAATGGTTCACAGGGAAGGTGGTTCCCTGAACTGGGGCCCAGAGAGGTGCTGGGACATCCATCCATCGAGAGTTTCAAAGTGACCAGAATAGGTCTCTGGCAGCCTGCTGTAACCTTGAATTTGGCCCTGCTTTGAGTGGCCTCCAAGAGCCCTTCCAACCCGAGTACTTCTGCCAGTGAATCTCAGAGCAAGGTGGGGAAAGGTTATTTTCAGCTAGTTCCTTTGGTTACCAAGCTCTGTTTCTGCCCTTACTCAGTCTTTTCGACCTGTTGGTCAAAGATGCTGATGGCCTTCCCTCAGAGTCAGGTGGAAGCTGTAAGTGGCTGACTTCTCTGGAAAGGGTCTGAGATGTCATCACCAAGGCTGGCCCTTGACAGTCAGGAGTCGCAGGGTCTGACCAGACAACCTGCTAAATACTGAAATCAGCCTGATACACCAGTTATCTGTACACAGTTTATTCCACATGTGTTTTCTGTGGAGAATTCTGTATCACAAAGAAAAATATCCTCAAAAGCAGAATTTCTTGGAGTACCTTCACTGTTCACTTCACAAAATTGCTTCAGTTTTTAAATCTTGTGCTTGGTGAACCTGAGCAAGGGTGTTAAACATTATCTTCAGGGTATAATACAGCTGCTGGTATCATCAGCTGCCTTTCTTAAGTGAGCCATCCTTTTCTCCACACCTTTCTTGCATTTGACCATGAGAGGAGCTTACAGCTCATTTTTTGTGTCCAGTAGTTTCTCTTGTCACTGTCCTGGATGCAGATGCACAGAAGTTCAACAAAATAAAATAAACAGACGAAGCTCTATAGCAGCCTTAAAGATCTAAGCATTAAGACTGGGAAAAAGGTCAGAGAAAAACTTGGTGAGAATGCCTGTCTCCACCCTGGTAACACAGGTTTTGAGAACTGAAGAAAACACAGAGCTTCAAGAAACTATAACTAGGAGAGAAAGCAATCATGGAAACTCCTATTCATCCAGTGGTTAACAAGTAGAAAAATGTGCAATGGCTACTTAATGCAACTTTAGAAGTGACATTATGAGCTGGCCTAGTTTCCTTTCTTTGAAAACAGCATAATGGAATTTTTTAGTTGCTACAGAATACAGCTGTCCTTGGGGACATTTTATACATTAACACACTCGTTAAGAAGGGATATACATTGATCCCAATTTGTTCCAAACTGATTTTTCATTATTTTCATTTTGAATTAGTGAAGTTGTGGAGCCTCCCTAGATACTGTTGCCAGCTGCATTTCCAGGAAAAGGCTAAATTAGGCAGATGGATGCTTGCTTCTCCTAAATTTTTTCAGTGGGTCATAATCTTTTGCCAAAAAGAAACTCTAGCTTATGGCTGCCTTGGTGACATCATCCTGCCCCCAGGGACTCTGAATGTGTGGCCGGCACACCTGTTGTGCAGTGGTGGGTCCATGCCAGGACCAGCCACAGCTCTCCCAGCCAATGATCAGCTCATGCATCCCGGCTCCCCCGCTGGCCTTGTGGGCAGTTTTACCGGAACACCCCAACATAGCGTTGTCCGTCTCCAGCACCACTGCCGGGTCTTCATCAGGCACAGAAGAGCCTCACTTGCATGCTTGCAACCCCCCAATCTCTTCTTTCTGCTTTCGCTCACGTGCTTGCCACAGCCCAGAAAGCCAACCGTGTCCTGGGCTGCATCAACAGGTGTGGCCAGCAGGTCGAGTGAGGGGATTCTCCCCGTCTACTCCACTCTCCTGCGACCCCACCTGCAGTCCTGTGTCCAGCTCTGGGGTCCCCAACAGAAGAAGGACACGGACCTGCTTGAGCGTGTCCAGAGGAGGCCACTAAGATGATCAGGGGGCTGGAGCCTCTCCCTTGTAAGGCCAGGCTAAAAGAGTTATGGTTGTTCAGCCTGGACAAGAGAAGGCTCCAGGGAGACCTTATAGCGGCCTTCCAGTACTTAAAGGGGGCCTGCAGGAAAGATGGAGAGGGGCTCCTTATCAGGGAGTGTAGGGATAGGACAAGGGGTAGCGGTTTTAAACTGAAAGAGGGTAGATTTAGATAGAGGGAAGATATAGATATAAGGGTGGTGAGGCGCTGGAACAGGTTGTCCAGGGAACCTGTGGCTGCCCCCTCCCTGGAAGTGTTCAAGGCCAGGTTGGACGGGACTTTGAGAAACCTGGTCTAGTGGAAGGTGTCCCTGCCTATGGCAGGGGGGTTGGAGCTAGGTGATCTTTAAGGTCCCTTCCAACCCAAACCATTCTATGATTCTATGCTTCCTTTCTCTCCATGGTTCTGATCTCTGTTGATCAGTTTTCAGGATTATACTTAGGATCCTTCCTGAAATGCAGTTCTTCCTTCTCCATTTGTTCTTCTTCTCAGGAAACAGTACAACACAATTCCTTTTAAGAACATTGCTATTAATACTGGACACTAAACCTATGTGTAAACAAGGTAGATCACCATAAGTCAAGACAGCCCTGCCCACTGAATCTGTTGCTTTCCAGATCTACAGATTCAGGAGTGTGACTGCAGGTGTACGGTGAGCCAGACTTCTCTCCAGAGAGCGGTCAGCGTTTGGGAGTGGAGCATGAGTCACATCTTGCTGTTTTGAGACATTTTCCTTTTTGTGCACTAATGAATTTGAACCGCTTGTCTGCTAGCTCAAACATCTGTTGAGTGCCTCCAAAAGAAACGCAGGAAAAGGCATAAATCTTGAGGCCACAAGTGCAGTAGTAGCAGCTGTGGTATCAATTCAGCAGACTCTTGTCTGTGAGTCTGGTGTCCTGGAGAGGCATCATCTTGTTCTTTGGTGCATGGTGTGACTTGGAGTGAGTACCTTGACAAGGGCAGGTTTGTAGTTACCCTGCACTCACCTCCGCCTTGTACTTACCACTGTGAATCTCGGAGCCTGTGTATTGATATATTTGCTGAGTTTTCTTTGACATAAGGGAAGCAGTCAGGGACTAAGGAGGCACCGGGCTGTAGCCATCTGATTCTGAAGATGACCCCATTCCTGCTGCTGCAGAGCAATCCCTGCCTTCCCTCACCTGCCACCACTAGCTGAGGTCTCCAAGGGTCTCCAGTGCCAGCTCAAAGGGAGTGAAGTGTCAATATCTCGCGCTTCGTTCGGTTACACCGAGTGAAATGTGGCTAAAGAAAAGATGCAACATCTAGAGATACCCTGTTACTCCTTAAGCACGTATGAGGAACATATATACATAGTTAGGTATAAGGAATGCTGCTGCTATTCATGGCATTGTATCACAGAATTCAGCCCATGTATTTTGCCATATAAAATAAGACTGTAAGAATCTTCCATGTGAGAAATTCTTCGGGCTTTCTTTAGGTACTCAGAGGTTTGACTGATGACAGTGTTGATCAGATTAGACTTGGACAGATCACAGCTTTATTTAATAGTAGGGAAAGAGCTATAGTTTCATTCTTTTATACACTCCAGGAAAGATACATGTTGTAACCCAGAATAGTTTTTTTTAACACAGGAAAGCATTTAGGAGGGGTACAGTTATGCCCATTTTTTGACATAGGTGTTTGTGTTAGAAGTTCAGTGTTTCTGAAAAAGGATTTAGAAGGGAGGCAGACTTTATTGGTCTGCAAAGGGGTTATGGCTTTTAGAATACGCACGTCTGGGTTCACAGAGAGGCTCTGTAGATATATTTGTGCTTGACAGAAGCTTGCAGTCTGATTCCAGCAGCATGGTTCCAAGTCTCTAGAGGTGGCACAAGGCGAGCTTTAGCAGCCGCAGTTTTCAACAAAATATGATGACAAAGCATGTGGGGGAGATTTCCTTCTTGTCTGTCTCTGCTCCATTTCCACTACTTCATTTGCTACAAGCACAAAACTCCTCCTGCCTTTTCTTGGCAGAGGAATCTGAGCTGGACTGGACGAAGATGTCATCCTTTGCTCTCCTCATTTTTGCTAGATGATGCATAGTAGACAGGCTCTGATGTGTGCTGTGAAAAAAGAAAAAAAAATAACACACCTGCACATGAGCATACAATGCTGTATGTTTTGGTTTCCTACCCAAATGTTTGCATAACCATTTCACTTGGTGAAAGAGCATGGATTAATCTTTTTCTGACAGATAAGGATCCTGATGTAGAAGATGCAGGTGACTAGCAAAATAAAAAAGGAAGAGATAATGAACCAGCTAATTCCAGAATAAGATTATGAAGGATTAGTCTGTCTAGCACAAATCCACAAACAGACAGACTAGTTTCCTCTCTGCGTAACAGAGAATATTGCCATTCAGTGACAGCCGTCTCTATTTACTGTGTTAGACAATGTACTCAAAGCTGCCGGGTAGGCTTTGTAGATTAACTTGCAAAGAACCTTTGTCTTCAGATGATTAACTTAAATAATTCACTTCAGTAAGCATTGCTGTGATCTCTTCCCACTCAGAAGGGGGTCATTTCTGCAACTTTTGCTTGTGTCTGAATTACTTGCTCTGTGCTCTAGAGAAGAGTTTTATAAGGAAAGATTGATTTCTCCATTACCTGGTGACCAGCTTCAACATGCAGGTAAAGGGGTGTTCCCAAAGGCACTTCTGCAGCATTCAACTTGCAGATCTGCAGGACTACCTACATGTAAATTGCTCATCTCAACGCTGAAACCACCCCTGCATTTAAATATTTGCGGATGATATGCTCAGCTTCAAGCACCACAGGTTTTTCTAAGCCCTGTATTAACATGCAAAGATTATGATGCATTTTTTTTAATTTGCTTTATAGTCCATTACACACAAAGCCTGTAATCATTCACAAGGGAAGTCACAGCACGTGCATTTCTTAACCGTTGCCTAATGATCTCTAGAGACTTAGCTGTGTTTTGTGTCCTGAGTTTCAGTAGTGTGTGGCACTACCAATAGATAACACACATTTACTGGTGCTGCACATGTCTGTCTGTCTGTCTGTCCCTGAAAGTCAGCAGGCATGTGCAGATGTGTTTGAGTGCACAGTTAGGACTGAAAGAAACAATTTGCATATCTTTTGATTTTGGCAAAAGGGAGGGTCAAAAGGCAAAATGGTTGCGTTGGTTATTTGTTGCAATACAGACAGTCTGTGAAGGCTTGCCGAGCACAGTCCGACAGTCTGACCTGTGCATTAACAAAGATTTTATGCAAGAAGCATTCAGACTGAACTCTGCCCTTCTGAGTACCTGTAAGTACCTAATGATTGAATTGAATGGGGAATGCTGATGTCTTAACTGGCTGTAGCACTCATACCACAGTAAAGAGCTCTCCACTAAGATTTTTCCATAATATCTCCTCCTGCTGCAGCATTCAAACATTTTTGAAAGAATGCTGAATTGTAGGGGTTGTGGTGTTCTGAAAAGCTCACCCTTCCAAAGCCGAGAAGCTCTCAGCACAGAAAGGAGACAGAAGATGGTTTTCACTACAACTTCACAGTAAACACAGGGGTTGGCTTTAATAATTAGTCTCATTTAGAGCAATGTGATGCATAGACCAGATACAAACTTGGACAGCCTTCTGTAGAGTGGATTAGATAAAATATCTAATGTGTTTGTCTCTGTGTCTCCCTGCCTGGGAGGTTTTGAATTACATGTGTGTATTCTGTATTTATAAGAGTAATAATGCCATCTCCTCAACAGAATGCATCTGAGGACGCTTTATCTGCTGCTCAGAAAGGATGTCTGCTGATCCCCCTTCCCTGTGCCTCTGCCACAGCCAGTGAACACGGAACAAACTTTATAGAACTAGCCAAAGTTAATGATGATCAATTAGGTTAAATAACTTCAGGTTGATTGAGGTATTTGGAAGGGACTTGGATGCTGTGGAAAGATTCACTGACTCTGTGAGCTCTTCTGAAATTTCCAACAGTGCCCTAGTACTTAGCTGAATCATGAGCAATGGCATGAAGAAAGGGCATCTTCTGACTTTGCACTGCTGCTCTCACATGTCACACATCATCCCTTTGCCCTTACATTCTCTTAAGTGCTTGTCAATGGATGCAGATTGAATCATTTGCAAACAGAGCTAGCCTTAGTACTTACACCCTGGGTTTGATTCTGATTGTTTGACTCTGAAGTCACTTAAGTGCTGGATTATAGAAAATGGACAAGCAAGAGAATAGGTAATGTAATAGACTTGTATTACCCTGTATTTTTTGGACAGGACATAGCGATGTACAGTGGGTACATTTAGGGAGAGGATCCCACTGCTTTACTTCCCAGTAAGGTATGGGGGAAGGCAACACACAGAATGAGCTTGCAAAGTAATTACTAGCTGATAAGTAGCTCAAATCAGCCTTAAAGTCGACAGTTGTTTTCCGATGTTTAGCATTTCTGTTAGGGAGTAACGCACTTAAGTAGTGCCAAGAAGAACAGATAAAAAATTAAAAACCAGTCAGCACCAGGAGAATGGCAGCTAGAGTGGGTACTATTTAATATCCTCAGAAGTCCTGGTGCCAGGCTGAGTGAAATGGTTGGGTTTTCACCACTGAGACCAGTCAGGAGGAGGTTTGGGGTTTCTGTGGAAAGCAGTATGCAAGTTGCATTTCAGGAAGTGGGAGGCTCAATGTTTGAAAATGTTTCCAGTACTACTTTTTCTTTTTTTTTCAAATCTTGGCCAAAAATGGTCATTACATTTCTTCCTAGAGTGAAGTTATTTTTTTCTTACTTCATTGGGATTGCACACTTGAAAAATATTCTGTGGGTGCATGTGTGGAAAATATTGGCATACTCAGAATGGCCTCTGTGTGCAGAAGATGGTTACATATTAGAGAGGGGTGGGAAAAAAGGAATCCTTTCTGACTTGCTCTTCATGCTCACATGCACACTAAAAAGAGATTCTCCTCCTCGTTGGAACCACAAAACCGCCTATTTAAGAAGGGAAGTGACGGCCAAACCAAAGGTGCTGCACCGTGCAGATAGTTGGTTCTTTCTGGAGTGATCTCAAGCTGTTCCATTCATGCCGTGGGTGCAGCAATATGGTGACATTACGGGTGTGTTTCCGTTGGACACTGTGCTCGGCAGCTTTGCCAGCTGCAGCAGTTTTTAGAATTGGAGCTTGTCTATGAATTTCCCACTTGTGTGCCATCACAGGGTTCGCATTCTTGAGAGCAAGAGGACTTGCGGTTGAATTGTAAAGCTGTTTGCAGACCTGGTCTCTCACCCACAGTGGCAGGCTAAGCTTCTGAAAACAACTGGGGACAACCTCGCCATTTGATGTCGGGTTTGGGCAGAGTTATTTATGTGTTGCTGTGAACCACTGTGATACTTAGGAGGGAGAGGCATCCCAGCTAATTCAGCCAGTAGTTGAATCTGCTCAAGATGAATTACAGTGTGGCCATCCAGCACATTTTGCAACGTTGGCCCTGGTCCTGCTGTCCTTCCACCAGCAAAATTTACATCCAGTTTACTGCGAGTCATGCCTGTGAAGGGCCAGTTTGTGTACTCGTAACCTTGGCTTTCATCAGCTGCAGTGTAGAGAAGAAGGGCTTCAAAGCTGTACCATCATTTGGGGAAATGCCCCGTTACAGTACAAGTCAACGCAGGTGGAAGGCGGGACTGTGCCCTCCTTTCTGTCCATTGGACGCTGGTTGCTTTTGCTGGGTTCATAGAACGGGAGGATCCTTGTGTGTTTAAGGGCTGTACCATCTCTTCATTCTACATGGAAGAATGGGAAATGGGGATGCTCACTGCCTGTTGTAGAGACACAGACAGAAGAACAGCCCAGTTCCTAGTGAGGACTGCAGTACATAGCTGGTGGTTTACACTGTGAGATGTTCCAAACGGGCCTCTTCACTGTTGTTCATTGCTTAGAGCCTGTTGGTGTGCTGGCTTAGATTTAGGAAGAACTAAGTAGCCTACAGCTGTGACTTTTTTCCTGTCAAAAATCTATGGTGATGTTTTGCTTTACTGTCAGAAGTGGAAGAAATAGCTTTTGAGTCATTGCAGATGTAGGCTATTGAATGCATCCCCTTAAAAGCCAATTCAGAATGGTTCATCTGAACTCTGCCCCTTGACCCGTGTCTTCGAGGGACCCTTCTAGTATTCTGTGATATTCACAGGAGGGGATATGCCAACAGCTACTTTTTAAACAAAGAATTACAAGAATAATAAGTCAGTCAGAAGTTCTAGCTTAGCTGTTCCAGTGATGGAGTATGAGGGGGAAACCCACAACACTGCTATTTGAGATCTTTTCAACATGAATTGGGGCTGACTGCATTATTTTTGAGCACTAAAGCCACAAATGTTGTACAGCATCCCCAGTGAATGCTGAGGCATCTCATGTCTCTGGTACTCCATAACAAATGCCTGATGTGGTGCAAAAAAAGGCAGGGGGAAATTCTGGGTTGGAAAGTGAAGTATTTGGCCAAGTATTTTATGCTTGAACTAAGAACCATGTGATTATAGAACCATATGGTTGAATTAATTTTTTGATTTGGTATCTGGTGATTACCCCCATGCCACTAGAATAATCTTTTCAGTCTCCCGAGTTTATTTTATCCAAAGAAGTGGTGACTCTACAGGTGAGGGTGATGTGCAGGAGGATGTTTCTGAAATGGAATTGGAGTAGATGTTGATGTCTTACTCCTTCTTGTAGAGTCTCTTCTTGGCGGCCTTGGAGAGCTGAGTTCCCTGTATGGTGGCGTCGAGCAGCAACTGAATGAAACCCTGAGGCGACGCAGGCATGCCGGAGATGATGACTACAACATCGAGGTGCTGCTAGGTGTGGATGACTCTGTCGTCCGATTCCATGGCAAAGAACATGTTCAAAACTACCTCCTCACCCTCATGAACATAGTGAGTATCTTCCATCGTGCTGCACTGTATCTAGGAGACCATGCTTGATAGAAATATAAATATGATCATTTTGTCTGCTGTTGGCGATGGTTCTCTTTTCAAGATGTTCCTTTAATTGATCTTTTTTGCAATAGTTTTCTAGGGCACATTCTAGGGTAATTCCAAGAATTTGGAAATAGTTGAAAAACAGTGGGGAAAAAATGTAAACTTGATACACTTCTGCCGCAACACAGTTCTGAAGGAAACCTGGTTAAAGAATAAACATGCAGATCAAAACAGTGTTTTAAACACCCAACGGCGCTTTGAAAGAAAGCAAACCTTCTACTAATGTCTGTTTCTTATCTCGTGTGGCAATATCCATATTTATATAGAAACTGCAAAGGAACAGAGACTCATAGAACTGCTTTATCGTAGTGTATCTTACAGGGTTAGCAAGTATTTTTTGTCCTCATAGACATTTCTGGCTGTAAAATCAGTGGCAAGATACTATGTTTAAAGATACGGTCTTGAACCACACGGTCAGATTCTGTGGAAATGCACATTACAGAAGAACACAGTTCATATTGTACCAGCACTGACTGCCAGAATTGCTCAACCTTAAATGTTTTCTGTTTTCTCTATGTTAGAAGAAATCTAAAACCAATACATTAAAGGAATACAAAGGAGATGTATAATCCCTTGTAATGTGTGGCCTTTTCTTAATGCATGTATGTGTCAGACCCATACAGATACATCTTAGAAGCTTTGGGGATCATAAGGTTTTCCAGGAAAAAAACCCAATATCCTAAGGACAGATTATAAGAAAATAGGCTTACAATTAATAATGATTTGATGAATGTAGAAATTATTTTTGTACTTTTTATACTCACCTTTTTATTTCTGGAATAATTTTTAAATGATTGCTTAGGCTTACAAATCATCTTTGTAGTATTTCTTTATTCTGCATCACATCAGCCACCATCATTCCTGACTGAGAGAAATCAGTCCTTTCCCTGTTGCAAAGTACCAGAAACACCTTCTCACCCTCATCCCCAACCCTCCATTCCAGCTCTCCTTAGCACATAGCATTCCACTTCAGGAGAGACAGCCAGTGTGAATAACACATACAGTGAATTTGGCCTTCGCTCCTTGTTTTATGGTTAGTTCATATGCTTGTGCTCATCATTTTTTCTTAGACATTTTCTGTACTCTTAATGCCTTCTCTTGGTCCAAACTCTGTACCATTTTGACTGCAGTGGCAAGCATAAAAAGATTCATTGAGGCTCACTCTTTCACTTAGTTCATTTAAACCCAAATTATGTGAGGAGTGACTGAAAATTGCTGGGGTGACAGGAGCAATCCTCTGGCACCTAAGCCAGCCAGTGGAAAATCTGCTCCCAATGGGTGGATGGAAGAGGTGAGATCGATGATGCCGTGAAGGGGTGGGAAAGCAGGTAGCAAGACTCAGCGTTATATACAGGACTTCTTGGGACAATGCCTTTGTGTTAGACCTCATGTTGACCTCTGAAATGACAGAAACGCTGCATTCAAAATGGTTGAGGCATTACTTCTTTCCCATGCCTTCTGCCTTTGGCCTGAACTTTGATCCACATGGCTTGTATCATAACACATCCTGTTTTATACAGCTTCCATGTACTGCTCACTGTGCAGTGGCTTCATCCCACCCCTGGCTGACACCTGAGGCTGGAAACGCCAGCTCTTGTGGTTCAGACTGAAAATGAGTTGCCATATCTGGAGAAGGTCTCTTTGCAAGCTCCTCAGTCAGATAAATAAGCTATTCCTTCATAAGGAACTGTGCTGCCAGCAACACAAATCCTACATGTCTGAAAAACTACACTGCTTAGGTACAGAGGAGACCCCTCAAATATTGAGGGGCCAGGACAGCAGTGTACCCACAGGTATGGTCTCATTGTCATAAGACCCCATTACCTTTTAGATGTTTAAAGCCAGGTCCTTTTTAAAAAAAAAAAAAAAAACAACTCAGCACTGCACAACTTTTGCCTGTCACAATCTCATTTCAGTTTTCCAAGTGCACAAACATGCTGAGCAGCTTTGAAAATCAGCCCCACCTGTTCTAGCTCCCAAAAATTTAATTTATAGAATTTGAGAGATAAAAAAAAAACCCTCTACGTGAATTTAAACCAACTGATATCTTTTCCAGCATAACTCTGTGTAGAATTATAACAACTCTGTATAGAATTATACTGTGCTATAAATCTAGAATAAGAAACCCCAGACATACACACACATTGTAACTGAAAAACAGAATTTAGTCTGCTAGGTTTACAATCTGGAGCTTTGTTCAGTCTTACGCCTTTCCTACTGTTTCTGTAATTGTGAGCTTATATATTTTAGGTCACTGTGGTATTTCAGCATGCCAGGGGAGCTGCTCTCTAACAATAAGTGAACGGATACTGTAGAATCTCGGTTTGATGAAAAGGGGCTGTTGAGTAATGTCTGTGCATTCAGTTTGGGAGCCCAAGGCATAACTTCCTCCCCTCCTCTGACACGCACAGAGGAAGTGTTAGGAAGCTGGGTGTGAAGATCTTTGGGGAGGAACAAGCCACTGAACCGGGGCTGTTCTGGGGATCATCTCTGAGACATGGCTGAACCAACAGCAAGGCTTTCATGGCCGTGCATGTACACCTAGTAACTGCGTATCTTTGTTGTTAGTAGATCTTTTCTAGGCTTGAGGGAATCAGAAAGCACATGAGCAAATCTTTGCTTGTTCCTAGAAGACCAGCAGCTGCGAGGACTGCAGCATCTGCAGTCCAGTCCACTGCTGACACCAGCAGACACAGCTCTGCACAGCTGAATTTGCCTGACAGACATAAACCTGACTTTAGGTTCAGGTTTAGATTTGGACCTAGAGGTGTGAAGGTCCAAGAACCAAACCTTGCATATCTAAACTTGTATCTTTTACTCTCCCTAAAAACGGGAGGCTCTAGATGAGAAGGAGTTTGTGGTGGATGTTAGGAGCATTCACAAGGATTTTGGCAAGGCTGATGGTAACTTGCTAAGACTCGCCTTCCCATGCAGGGAAGTTAAAGGCCACATGTAATGCAGCATATACAAGACAGCTCCAGAGTAGCTTCAAAAGAGCAAATATATACAGGCATCATATGCAACACTATTTTGCCCAAGTGCAAAAAAGCAGTATTAAATCATATTCATTCAACCCTGTGCCAAGCCTGGTTATACTGGTGCCGTGCTGTGCTGGCACAGCTGTATGGCTGTCTGTGCCAGAACCGAGCACTGCACGGCCTTGCCATGCCATTGGGAGCTCCAGGGCTGATGGTGTAGTTTCAGCTAAAGAAATGCCCGAGATGTTTCCCTATACTTAACATTGGTACATACACATGGCTTGAGAAACAGGCTGGAAAACCCAGCACCAGCGATGCATCTGAAACAGCTGTTAAGGGTCAGTGCTGGAAGTCAGAAGCCCAGATGGGCACATCTAGTCCAAAGCAATCAAATCTTGTGTGGTCTCTAGCTTTTAGATGAAGCTTTACCATTGCTTCACAGCACAAACTGCCAAATTCATTGACAGCCTGCCTTCCAGAAGGGTTAAAATCACCCGTGGGAGACAATGTCATTCCTCTGGGGTTGTTAGGGTAGCTCAGTGGCCTGTCCATTTTTCTTTACCAGGAGCATATAAGGAGTTGCAGCCTCTGCCTCCTGAACCCTGCCATACTTAGCACCATTCCTAATCCCCTGTGGAGCATCCCTCGGAGAACCTGCAGAAATACAGCAGGAAAGCAAGTAGAGCGAAAACTGGCAGAGGAGTGGGAAACGGGCTGCAAGTAGGACTGAAAAAGCCTACCCCACTTTCCTCTCCCTGTTTGTTACCTCACCACAGTTATGCTCCGTGGCAGCCCTTCAGTGACTCCCTGTCTGTTGGAAGCTGGGTGCTGTCTCTGTGACATGGTGGCGTGCTATGCTGGTGTTAAGGTCGCTTCTTTTAAGAGGAGAATCAGTTTTCACCACTGTGTGTTTAATCTTTGATGGGAATGTGGCACTGTCAGTACATCTGGTGCTTTGCAGCTAGCTCTTCTTTTGTGTTATGTTGTCTCTCATAACCTGGCTTTCCTCTCCTCTGTGCTACCAAGGTGAAACCTCTAACAAAAAGAGAGGATCTTGAAGGCACTGCATTCAGTTTAGAGGAATTTCATTTTTCAGCTAACAAAAAACAAAACAGTGAAACATTCATACTGATCACTTTCAGCAAGAGGTAGCTAGTATACTTTCTTAAGTGGATACTTAGAAAAAGCTGGATATTTTCAGCACTGTGGTGTTAGATCTGAAGTTAAAGGTCTCCTGCATTAGGCAACTGATACTTGTTACTCCTTTACTTAAGACAAAGCTTCTCTGCAATAAAGTAACTGAGATCAGAGAGATATGCACGGAGGGCATCAGGATGTACTGAGGGATTCTAAGCAGGTTTGGACTTGGCAGTATTTATATCTTTCAAATTGCAAGTTGCTTTTTGACCTCTTTTGGTGATCACTGTCCACTCAGTATTGCAGTTTTGTGGGTATCACTTTCTTTCTAAATAACAATTTCAGTTTGTTGTCCACATGCTGAAATCAATGAGACCTTTATGATTAGCTTACATAACAGCAGACAGTGCCAGATATGTGTAGAAATTCTGCCACGGTCTCCATGCACACACACTACCTGCAGTTCTTTATCTCTCCATCACTTGCTCTCGTTTTTTCATTCACTCTGCCTCTGCCTAGAAGTGCAGAGCAGGGCCTAAACACATTATTGAGTTGAGAGATCTCTTGACTTTTTCGCATCTCTAACCCAATCACTTGCCTGATAGTTGCTTCCTCAGATAAAGGAGAAAGGTCGGATCAGTGCTTATTCTTCTTTGTGCAGTTCTACAAGGAAATGAGAGTTAATGCTGGTGACTGACTACAGCATGCATAATCTGCAGGTAATCTGCAGCATTTCACTGTTCCTGCTAGCAGTGCTTCAGAAATGCCAGGTTCCGCTGAGCAGTGACTTGTGGCTGTGCTAAGCTGCACGGGTAGTTTGTATTGCTGAAGAATGTGAAATAGGAATTAATGTAGTTTGGCAATCATGGAAGCAAGTTAACTTTTGAATCCAGAAAGTTGGAGATAAAAAGTTATTATTCGTGTGAGGAACAAAATATTCTTGATACAGTACTTGCAGGAAATAATTTTCTTTTTACCACATACCTCATGAAATGTCAGCAATAAATCTTCATTAGATTATGTCAGAATATTGTCTTTTCAGTTTTAAAAACATTTAACTTTGTAAACAGCAGAGCTGATACACTGTCCCAAAACTCTTCCATCTTTTCTTAAACATCAGCGGCTCCATCTTCTGGGAGTGGATGTCAATACAGAGCCTGTGCAAGCTGAAACACTGCTTCCCTGGGAATCTGTTGGTCAGCTGCAGTGAAGATGGTTACCTCTTTTAGGAGGAATGCTTTTGTAACAATCTAGTCATTCCTGTCAAGATTTTAACAATGGTAGTCTTTTTTTATATGACTTTCTAAACAAGATGCAGGTAAAACAGGAAATTAGAAGAAAACATGATGCAAAATAAATGCAGGGAGAGATGATGGATATAGAAGAAGAGTATGGAGTTTTTAAAAATTCTCTTAATGACAAAGTTGCCAGAAGAGCCCAAGTTGAGCACTGTTCCTGCCAGTGCTTTTACTTGGTGACTTTCCCAGAGACTGGTCTGTGTTGTGAAGCCTGGACACCTACAGAAGACCTTGCAGCAGGCAGCCCAAGTCTTGCAGCTGGCTTGGCTAGTCTGTGGCTTGGGTGTTGAGCTGGACGAGGAGGCACCTTGTGTCCTCTCGCTTGTCCTCTCTCCCAGCCCAGCTTTCTGTGGCAAGCAGGCATGCTCAAGTGGCACAGGTCAGAAGAAAATCTCTGCTTTATTTCCTCACATTTCAACATCTCATGTTGAGCACTGAGGGATGTTCTTTATGGGCAAATAGCCTGTTCTGTAGGTGGTGAATTTTTCTTACGAGTTTGGGAGTCACTGTCCGTGCCACTCATCCAGCTGTTGGGTTACACTGTGGAGCTGAATTGCGGGGCTTCAAGAATGTCCCAGGCCCTCTCTCTTCGTCACAGAGGCTGTGACAGCTGTTTCTCCTTCAAAGCCATCCTTTCTTCACAGCCCTGACATTTGATATTTGGTTTTGTCAGGCTTATAACTTACCTTGTTGTCTGTCAAGATTGCTAGTTAGGGAGCTGTCTCTATAGCATACAGTCATCACACACTCACTTCTCCCATGTATGAGTTTATGTCAATTTTAATCTCATGTTGCCCTCAGTCTGTGGTAAAGACTAACAGCATGCGAAGGTGTCACCCAGAAGAGCACAACTCACTCCTTGCCATTTATTCTGGTGATTTATACCCACGTATGGTCAGTTGACCAGTAGTTGACAATTTTATTCAAAGCTGTTTCATTTCCAGTGATGTGAACAGTAAAGCAGCTGATGGCATTAATCATTAAATTCTGAATTACTCAACATTCCTTCACTGTAGAATACTAGTTAAGAATCTGCACTTTCCCCTGTGCAAGTCAGACACAGAAATGTTAAGTAGTTTCATCAAGGCAGAAACAGAAGGTCTGAGGCTATATGGCCGCCAAAACGCAAGGAGAGTCAAATGAAGTATTTGGTGTAAGCCAAGAGGAACTTGCTTTGAGTGAGCAGAGGCAGGGAAATGTCATCAAAGAAACTTCTGTAACCTTCCCAGTCAGTTCAATTACTCTTAAATCATTTCTGTTGACATATCTTGGTAATTTTAAAAAGTGATCAGAGACGCCATAGATTCTAAGAGAAGGAAATGAAGAGCTGGTAATCAAGGTAATACTGTTCTTGTATAGGGCTTTTCATCAAAAAATATCAAAGGAGGTCACTACAGGCAGGACCTGAAACACAGAACAGGAAACCAAACGCAGTCTTGGTCAGCCAGTAGTAAAACCAGGAACAAGGGCAGAGTCCAGGTTTCCCATGGCTTCTGGAGCTTCGACCCAACAGCAGCCATCCCTCCTGTGATCATGACTGTGGTCATGGGGGAGGCTTTGCTGGGCAAATGGTTTACCTCCTGCTAGGTCATTTGGGACCTCAGCCCTTGGCAGGGCTGCCGATTGCCTTGGCTTAGCCTGCAGCTGCTACCTGGGCACCACAGAGGTAGGGTCGATGGGCACTGGTGGGCCACCCTGCCAGAGGATTGTACAGTACTTGTGCAAAACCAGCCGTGCAGCTGCAGCTCACTGTCTGAATTTGAAAGGCCAGCTACTGAGAGCTCATACTGCAAGAGATGCTCATAGGACCGATCCGTGGGGATGTACAGCTGACTGTGGTTCAAGAGGCAGCAATTTCTGTGCCAGGTGAGGATCCAGCCACTTTGCATTTGGGGAGGAGGTCTGGCTATAGGCTGCCTTCAATTCCTCATTGTTGTCTTATGAGTACACCAGTGTGGGAATGTGGGTTCACCCCTGACATTCGTGGTGTGTAAGCACGAGTGTGTTTCCACAGAAGCGCTGAAGTCCCTTGATTAGCAGGTATCTCCCCTTTCCAGTACTCCTCACTGCGGTCTGACAGTTTATTTGCCAGGTTCATTTATTTTGTCTGAACAATTTTTTATGCATTCAGTAAGCAGATACTTCCCCACTTTGTCTGTGGAGTCTCACAGTTGTCAGCACTCTCCCTGGGACAGTGATGACTGACTTCTTGTGCATAGTACTGTTGAATTCAGTGTAACCCCTTTTTACTCTTGAATACTGTGATAGGGGCTGCATGGCCAGTTGGTCATCTGTGATATGTTTCACAAGTTCAGATCAGGCAAATCAAGCTTCCTGGGATGTGACTTATTTATGTGTTTTGTACCAGTATCTTGGAATGTAATTTCTTTTGCTATTATAACTGCAGTGTAAATGCAGCTACAGCAGTCTGAAAGTGCTGCAGTCTGCACTGGTGTTTGCAGCACTTTTTTTTAGATTTGTGTCCTTCTGGTGAGGTTACAGGTTTCCAAAATTTCCTGTGTTTCAGTCACAATAGTATATACAAACTTGCTCCTCATGGGAATCCTGTAGTGGAGCCCTCCAAAGCAATCCACAGACAATGGTGTAAAAAATTGTGTCGAGGAGAAATCTTGAAGAAGACTTGAATCTTTAGGTCAATTCCAGGATCCTTTTTGTTTCTAGGAAAGCCACTCCTGGGAAGCTTGTTGTTTCATGGCACAAGGGAAATTGTGAACATTTTTTCTGACACAAACCTTTGAGGGACCAATGCTATTGCATTCATGGGGAGGAAATACGAGATGAATAATTGAACTTTGGAATAATTGCTTCAGAAGACAGGCAGTCTGAGTTATGTGCTCATTCCTTGTAAAACTGTCCTGCTGACTGTCTGTTCTCAGCTGGTCCTCAAAGGGATTGCGTTTTTAAAAACCATGGGCTAAAATCATTGTGCCAGGTCCCACAGTCTGGACAACTCGGAATGACCTTTTTCCCTGCAGGGAAGGGGAAAGTTCTGTTTAGCCTGACTATAAAAAAAAAACCTCTAAATCCTGCTCAAATATACCAGCCTCTGAACAGTGGTATTTATTTTTCACCAATTACCCATAATATTTATTTTGTTTTTAGGGAGATGAGTAACTTCATTGATGATCTGCAGCTGTTTTAGCCCCCTAATTTATACTCTGGTGGCAGGACATTTCTCACCTTCCCAGACACAAGGAGGGTCTTCAAGAGGAAAATTTTTGACCCATCTGCATAATTCTGCTTTTTTAATTTCAGTTCCACAAATACTCTTTTTAGTACAAAAGTAACCACATAATTCTAATTTATCTCTAAAAAGTAGGGCAGCAGTATTAGTTGCTTCTAAAAAAAAAATAATTTTTCAAAACAAAAACCACCATGAAATATTTCAGTTGTTCAGTGAGAAGTGGAGCCGCAGTTTTATCTCTGGATTTCTGTCTTGTGTCTGAGCTCTCTAATGGGACTTAAGCATCCCTTGTGCTGGGAGTGTTCCCTGAGCTCCTGTATGTATGTGTGATAAAAGGATATGCAGTGTTTCCTTCCTTGTGAGCAGTAATAAGGCTGTTATTTCTAATCACCTGCTTCTTTTCACAAAAGTTCTGGATACTTAATTTCTTTGAGGTCTTTATTGTTTTGCAAGCATTGCTGGAAAGTGGTTAACAGGGCCAAAATTTCTTGGGGCATTAGAACTAACAGAGGGAGCGATTATCTAATCTTTATTTCCTTTGGAAATGGGACTAAAAACACTTGTATCAAAGTTCTGCCTTGAAATGATATGTAGAGATCTCATAGGAGACCTCTGCAGACCTAATTTGGTGCAAAGCCATGGACTGTTTTATGAGGACTCGTTCTGGGCTTTGAAGTTTGCTCTTCCCTGTATGTTTTCTGCAGTCCTTGAGGACTAGAGTTTCGAGGTCTCAGGGGGTTGTCTTACGATGGGTGTTTTCTCAGGCCAGCAGTTGTTTTCAATGTAGTAAGTCTTTCCAGATCACATAAACGTTACATGCTTCCATGCAGCTGGTGGATTTTTTTAATGGAATGCGTTGACTTGTAGGAATCAAGTATATTTGGAGATACCATTGCCCTGTAAAGTATACTACAGCATTTATGTCTCTGGCAATGATGTTGACTTTAGAACTTTCAGATGAAAATTTCCAAAGCAATTCTCGGATTTGGAAACACTTTGCCCATTAATTTTAAGACTGATTTAGAATCAAGAGTACTATTCACATCTTTAAAGCTAAACACATGCCTACATGTGTGCAGAAATGGAGCCTCATTGTTCATGTCATTGTCTAAATATTCTGCCTTCCCAGCCTAAAGCTGCAGAATGCAAAAATGGCTTTAAGTCAAATGCTCAAGTGTTTTCCAAGGACAAACCTATGCTGAAGTTAACGGTACATTTCCTTGAGTTAGAGCTACTGGCAGCAGAATCTTTTAGAAAATGAACAAAAATATGCTCACTCACTCTCCCCACTAAAATACTTTTCCCATGTGTTTAAACCAATCAAAGTGAGCCAAATAGTTGATGAAGCAAATAGGAACAGAATTCGGAATTCATCCACAGTTAGAGTGGCCAGATGTCATAGAGTGGTGGCCACGTGGATGGATGGTGATGGGTCTGTCTGTTGTTAAAGCAAACTCTATCTCCTTTAAATCCTTCAGTGAACTTGAACACACTGCTATAACCTTGCTTTCAGGAACAGCCTCATTTCCCTCATTATGTTTATCAAATGAGTGAAATTAAGCATTCAGATAAGTATTTGCAGGGTTTGAAGTCTTTTTTTTTCCCCAATCCCCTTTTTTATTGGCCTTGATCCAAAGGCTGTTAAACTTGAGAGGAGTCTTGATGTGTGCTTCAGAAAGTTCTGTGTGAGGGAGTATGTGGTGATGGGAAGTGTAGTCTACGTTTCTCCCTGCATGGAAATGATTTGAGGCTTGAATCCTTTTCTGAGTAGACTGTAGTGATATAAGCACTTGAAATAACATATACATGGCCTTGAAGTCCCCTTTTTAGTTTTTCCTTTTTTTTTTCTCAGGTGAATGAAATTTACCACGATGAATCTCTCGGTGTTCACATAAATGTTGTGCTGGTCCGAATGATCATGTTGGGCTATGCAAAGGTAAGCAAGCCTCTGAATCAGTTCTCTGCTTTTGTCTTCTTTGTAATTATAGTTAATCGCATGAAGGGATATGAAAACAGAAGTCTGCTGAAGAGCTAGTTCCAGAGAACTCCTTTTTTTTAGTATGTGCTAAATGTGCTTGTGCCCTCATTGCTGAGGCTGACCACAAGTGTCCCTTTTGTGACACAGGTTCAGGACTGTCTCTGCTTGCTCAGGCTTGCAGACTGAATTACTGCCCTTGTGAGTCCTTCAGCAATTAAATCAATTTAGTGGAAGCAGTCATCTTGGTTGACCAACACAGCTTGCTGGCACACCCCCCCTCCAAGCAGTCTGCTAGTGCAACTATCCCGTTTTCTTGTTTTGTATACAACCCTGTTACTGGGGCACAGCACACTCCTCCACTTTGTACTCTGGGCAGTACTTGTAACAGTACATTGATTTTGCTGATAAAATACACTTAGAGAGTTTTGAAACAAATGCTTGTTAAATTGTTAAGGATAAGAGGAAAGCAGTAATGCTGTTTAGGGTTTGATAAAGATCGTATCTGTTCAGTTTAACTCAGACATTGAATTTGGGCAAGTCAAAAGACCCATTTGATGTTTGTCTTGTAACTAAATTTACTGAGGTTGTAGGCATACGCTGTAGCAAAAAGTCTCACAGAACCAAATGTTTAAGCTGTGTTCATCAGTACACATTCATTGACACTACAGTGTTTTGCACCAGTTGAGGCATTGTCCCATATGTTTATATTATTCACTTCCTCCGCACAGGCTGTGTGTGTCACTACATGCTCATTCATCTCAACTGAATCACTTTGTCGCCTGGCATTCCAGAATGTAAGCAAGTTACAGCAAAAGAAATAAAAATGTCCTTATTCAATCCTAACATCAAGTTCTGTGTTCCTTTTGCATGTTACAGGCAGTTATTTTCATAGATGATGTGAACACTCATGAAACGGTCTTCAAAAAAACCCCTAAAGATGTACTATCACACATGCATGGTCACTATTAACATACACATTTTCTTTTCTCATAGGAAAGAAGACCGTCATGACTTAAGAGTGATAGGCTATTAGGAAGAGAGAAACGGGGATCTGGTTGATACCCCAAGAAAATCAGAACTTGTCTGAATTTCCTACCTTTAGGAGCTTCTGGGTCTAATCTGTTGCTCTTTCAGTCCATTAGCTTGATTGAAAGGGGGAATCCCTCGAGAAGCTTGGAGAACGTGTGCCGCTGGGCGTATCAGCAGCAGAAGTCGGACCCCAATCACTCTGAGCACCACGATCATGCCATCTTCTTAACCAGGCAAGATTTTGGGCCTGCTGGTATGCAAGGTAATGCAGCTGACCTGGAGCAAAGCTATCCGGACTTGGTGTTTCTTGGCTAGCATCCACCAGAAAAGAGGAAAATTTGAAAATTGCATTGTTATGTGACCCTGAGACAATAAGCAACGTAGGCTTTTATTCAGCAAATACTTAAGGAAGTGTTCAGTTTTAAAGATGTACTGAAATCTGGTCCTGTTGGGGAAGGCATGTACACTCATCATCATTTTCGGTTCCTTATTCTGGCTTTAGCAAAGGCTCACATGGACAGCCTGAGCATGTACGCATGACTCTGTTGTGGAGAGAAAGTAGTGCCTCCCATTAATTTTACATGCTTTTTAAAAAGCAAGTAGTCCTTGCCATTTATATCTAACTGTAGCAGATTTTCTTACTTGACAGGTGTAAGTAAATATCTATTTACTTTCTTCAAACACCAGGTGTTTGTGTGTGCAGGAATCATTAGGAACGCTCAATGCACTTTGCATTCAATTTTTATTTTACTGCATTGTTCACTGTAGTTTTCTTTTTATAGATAGCATACCACCTACTTTGATACCTGCATTAATCTTTATGACTTAAAGAAGTAATGATAATGGGCAGTAAATTTACAAAGTATGATTTATGTTAGTGCAGATAAAGAAGAGTCTGGGTGAGACCATGTTTTGGCTGTCTAGCTGGAGATGTCTAGAGATTTGTGTTCAGTACCTCCATGCTCCCTTCACCTTTCAGGGAGAGATAAGGATCTAAATTCTCCTTCAGCTCTGGGCTGGCATGCCTGGAGTGAAACTGGTTAGGTTGGGATGTTAGGTAGACTTCCGTGTCTTCAGAAAGATTTTAGCTTTTACTGAGGAAAAGGCATGCAGTATCCGCCAGGCTGTATGTAGATGAAGGTATTAATATGAACACATGCAAGAAATCCTAACCCATAGCTCTACGTTCTAATTGAACAGGAATCTTGTGCATTTTTGGTGATAAAAGTGTAAGTGCCTGAAGTAACACAGATGTCTGTGAAATTGATCCAAGCACGTCAGAGCCATTTACTCTGTTTGACAGCAATTGCAGACAGAGAAAAAATTTACAATCAAAAGAAAATAATCCTAGGTTCTTCGCAAGTGGTAAATTTATTGGGGGGTCTTGTTTAAAATAAATGTAATGAGCAAAAGAATCAGACATGACTTCTCTCACTAGGATATGCTCCTGTTACTGGCATGTGTCACCCGGTCCGAAGCTGTACTCTCAACCATGAGGATGGGTTTTCATCGGCTTTTGTCGTTGCTCATGAAACTGGTCACGTGTAAGTCTAACTTTTATAATTAGATTACCAGCAAAATATGGTGCTGCATCTCCTCCTTGCTTCAAGTGGTTTAATTTTAATGGTTATATGAAAGCTATCCTAATTTTATTTCCATCCCCCTGGAATGCATCAGTGGTTTAAGCAGTGAAGAGATAGGTGGGGGAAGAAAGGAAGGGGAAGAGAGACAGGAAACTTGTTTCCTCTAGGGTGGGGAAGAGGTCAGTAAGAAACCTGGAAGGCCCAGGCAGTGGAGGCAGTAGTTTGTCAAGCATCCTTGACTTCTGTCTTCTCATTGACTGAAAGTGCAGATTTGTTAGATTTGGCACCTCTTCAAGAGTGATAAAATATTAGGTTGGGAGTAACTGATTAAGCAGAGATCTCTGTTAGCTGTCTGGATTAATTATGTCAGGCACTGGGGATCTGATTTTTGTCTTCCTTAAGTAGTGCAGGCCACTTGTTCAGCCACTGGGAGGAATTCAGCCCCACTGGAGATGACTGGGACACTTGCATTTTAAGCTGTACAAGGTGCATGCTTTGAGACGTAACGTGCTACCATGTTGTCTCTTTTGAGATACATGATAACTAGCTCTGTGTTTAAATAGGTGCTTTTGATAAATGAATATACAAACATGAGCAATCAGTGTCTGAATGAACTGCTCCCTAATGGGCAGAATTGTTGTTTTCCTTTATCTGAAGCGTAAGAAGTCATCATCATCTAGTTAGTTCATTCCAGGTATTACAAATAAACGAAATATAGATGAAAGAGTATCCAGAGAGTCCCTAATGGTTTGTCATCAAAGAAGATCAGTTTGAAATGCAGGTGGTATCTGTAGAATGCAAAGAACAATTTCACTTTGCATGCTTACGTGTGCATGAGAAGCTGTTTTCTTTACAGTTGTTTTACCAGTTGAAGAGCAGAAACTGCCTGGGCTCTGATGCCAATTCTGTGTTACAGGCTGGGGATGGAGCACGATGGGCAAGGGAACAGATGTGGGGACGAGACAGCGATGGGGAGTGTTATGGCTCCCTTGGTGCAGGCTGCCTTTCATCGTTACCACTGGTCCAGATGCAGCGGCCAAGAACTCAAAAGATACATACAGTAAGGGCCTGTCAGCACTCGGCGGCCGTTGTTTTACTAAAGAAAAGAGAAATCTTTGTAGTTCCTGGGTGTGGGGCCAGTGTGCTGCCGTCTGCTAGGCAGCAAAGAGGAGAGGAGAGGAGAGGCATTCCCAGCTTGAAGACCAGGCACAAGTGTTGTAAATGAGACCTTTGACTGTGTAAGCCAAAACCTGTGGAAGCCCTTTTTGTAAATACAGCGGTACTGAGGAGTGGGGTCTTCTGGGGTGGCCTGCCCTCTGCTCCCCAAAGGGACTCAGCCTTCAGAGGCTTCCAGAGGGATGCTCCATGCTTCAGTACAGTCCCCATGCCTCTGGTGGAGCAGTTTTCTGATCACCATTTTCGCCATTCTCTCTTCTGTTCTTTTTTTCTGTTCAAATCTATATTAGAAAAGCTATAAACCAGGACCAACACTTCCTTACTAAGGGCTGTACTTAGAGCCACATTGCCTCCTCTGGGGGATGGTAGCAGGAGCCTCTCTGGCAGACTTTATGTCAGGTAGCTGGTGTTTTCCCTAGGTTTTTTATTTCACTAGGATTTATGCTGTGAAACTGGCAGGATGAAGCCCTAAACTCAGAAAAGTTGTGGAAGGAGAAGGTGGCATGCATGTGCATGTCTGAATTAGGGAGAAAAGGAGAACAGATCTCTACTCTGCTGGTTCTAGTCTCCCTCCATGTATGTACCTCTTCATCCAATTCTTACCCAGGCTTCCTCTTCCATTGCAAATAGCTGGTTTTGCCAGTCAAAACTGAGTGAAAACTTCATGAATTGACCCACATCTCTTACAGAAGGAACCCTATTTGTAACATAAAGCATAAAATAGTAATTGATTGAGACCTTAGAGCTTAAAGTGAAATATCCCAGTACAGGAGGAACAGCTCACCAGTATCTCTATTTTAAGACATCAGAGTTAAATAGGAATGAGAAAAAAGCAAGCCATATTCTTGCCCTTTGCATAGGCAGGGCTTCATCCTTGTCAATACAGTGGATATCAGGTCAGAAAACCTGTTCTCAGACTACTGTCCTGTTTCGAAATGCCATAAAGTCAGCAGACAGGCCCCCTGTGACTACGGTGGGCTTTGTGTTAGGCCTGGTATTAAGACCAGGTCAAAGCACATTGAGATGTTGCCCTTTGGCACTGAGAGTGGAGAAGTGTTTGTTTTCTACCTCTGGTGACAGGAAAGTAAAGTGCAAATTTCACTAGGCCAGAGCAGGGAGGGGCTGGAGATGCCTCTACACAGTCTCCAGCAAATGCAGGGATTTTGCTGTAGGATCTTCCCACCCAATGCTCAGTCATATTGCAGTGGGCAATATTCCTACAGAAGGGACTGTCTGTGCTTTGGAGAGCAACAACTATGTAAACAGAACAGAAAACAGGTTGGAGAAAAGGAGTATTGCCTTACTAAGAATAAGTACTTTGATCTTGATCAAAACCAAAAATTAATACATCTTCTCTTGATTTTTTTTTTTCTGTGTATCTGTCCACAGCTCTTATGACTGTCTTCTTGATGACCCTTTCGAACATGATTGGCCCAAGCTTCCTGAACTGCCAGGCATCAATTATTCCATGGACGAACAGTGCCGCTTTGATTTTGGCGTTGGCTATAAAATGTGCACAGCGGTATGTCCAAAGCAGTCATTGTGAAGACAAACGTTCATTCAGCAAGTTGGTGTCTGGTCTTATTAAAGAGCTGCAATATACACCTCTTCTCATAATTGAAGAACAGTTAAACAGATCTGTAAAGAGGAGCGAGAAAGATTTACGGGTGAAACACAGTCATCTGGGTCGTTTGGTTTGATGGTCAAGTGGATGGCAGCGTGGTCCACATCACACAGACTTGTGGTAGTGATCCCAAGGAAGAAGGGAGAAAAATGTCCTTTTCCTCCCACTTCTGGGTGTCTCCTCCTTTCCTCTTCTCACCAGCTCAGGGCTAGAGAATGCAGGGAATAAGCACTGCCCCTTTCTTTCTGAAGATACTGTACTTATTGGTAGCCGTGTGTGTGAGATGAATTGACTGGGTGGGTTGAATCCTTATCTGAAAAGTATTAATAAATTTCATCTCATAAATGTTCTGCATTTCAGTTCCGAACCTTTGACCCATGCAAGCAGTTGTGGTGTAGCCATCCAGATAACCCATATTTCTGTAAGACTAAAAAAGGGCCTCCACTTGATGGGACAGAATGTGCCCCTGGAAAAGTGAGTATTGTGTTTTTGCTATGTTTGTACTGAAAAAAAAAAAAAACCCACCACCAAACAGTTGCATTCATTTGGGCTGAAGGGCAGAGAGGAAACCAGGGAATTGCCCGGCATCCCCTGGGTGGAGCTAGAGGAAGGGAAAAGAGGGAGCTGTGCTTTCCCACTGTGATATTCCGTGAACCGTACAAGGTTTGCTGTAGCACGAAGTAAATTTTGTACATAGAAACCCCAGTTGAGCTGTAACCCATCCTCAGCCTCTTCTGTGACCTTTTTGTTATGTTTTTTTGGATTCTTGTCTCATCTGCAAAGTGTGCATAAAGTGTCTTTAGAAATCCATGGTAACAGATAATGCTGTTACTGTAGGACAGCTGCTTAGTGCTTGTGGTCCAGACATCCTGTGGCTAAATGCGTAGGCTTAGGATTAGCTCTTTATTTTTCCCTTTTAATATCCCCATTAGTGGGTGTCCTGCTGCTAATTCATTGTTAATTATAAAAGTATACTTAAATAAATGTTTGTTTAGCAAATTCCATGTATTTTGAGATACAGGAGAGCCTCTTACACCATCTGAGTATGCCCTGGCCAGCAGCAAAACAACACCCTGCCCAGCGACTAGCCCTCTGTTCCAGCCTATTTGCATAAGTGTGATATTTCACCAGTATGAGGAAAAAAAAGAAAAAAAATAATAATCCCCAGCAAAAACTTTATTCTGCTAATATTCAGAACATAACAATTCCTTCAAAAATGTGGTAGCGACTAAGATGCAGATGAAAGAAATACTTATTTAAATTAAGTGAAGGGGAGGGTAGAACGTGTTGAGCTTCATATGTCTGCCCATGGAAGGGTTCAGGTTCAGGTTTGGCAGGGCTGCCTGCTCATTCATGGAGCAGACTGCCTTCAGGGAGGGGGATCAAGTACTCTTGGGCCGGGAGTACGTAGACCCTCACCCCCTTTGCACCCAGGAAAGTTCTCTGAGATGTCCCTTCTCAGCCCATGAGCTCACTTCTGCGTACTTTTAATTTTACTGCAATTATACATTTGGTTTGGGTTTTGTTTCTGTTCTCATTTGTTTTCCTTGCCCGATTTCTCTCAGTGGTGCTATAAAGGTCACTGCATGTGGAAGAATGCTAACCAGCTGAAGCAGGATGGCAACTGGGGACCCTGGACCAAATTCGGCTCCTGCTCACGAACGTGTGGAACTGGAGTTCGCTTTCGGACACGCCAGTGCAACAATCCAATGTAGGTCTTCTGGCTAGATGGTAGTTCCAGTCAACTGGGAATTGTTACAGGTGTCGGTTTAAATGGCATTTACGTCTTGGATGGAATCTGCCAAAATACACATTCTGTTCAAGCCCCTTGAAATTATGGCTTTTTGCAGGGAGCCAGGATCATTTTTGGAGAATCCAAGAATTTCCAGAGGAAAGACTTTCGAAAACCATCCAAAGGATTTAGCTGATGTGTAAGAGAGTGAAGAGTGAGCTCAGCCAGCTGCAGGATAAATTTAGATAACCTCTAATTGTAAATGAACTATTGGCAGCATGTATGTGCACATGTATTACTTCTGCATTTCAGCATATGCCTTGGGGATGCATGGGCAAGCACGGAGGTTATACTGCGAGTGTGTATCTCTGTGCAGAGGAACTGCTCTGTTTCCATTTCTGTCACTTCACATGCCTTTTTTGAAAAATTGTCTATTAAAAGAGTGTGAAATTTCACCTAAGACAGAAGCAAAGTCCCCAGAGCTAACGTCCAGAGGGTTTTAGAATCTCTTGAATGTTTTCTCTTCACAGGCCCGTTAATGGAGGTGAAGACTGTGCTGGTGTCAATTTTGAGTTTCAACTTTGCAATACTGAGGAGTGTCCGAAGCACTTTGAGGACTTCAGAGCGCAGCAATGTCAGCAGCGCAACTCCCACTTTGAGTATCAGGACAGCAAGCACCACTGGCTGCCGTATGAGCACCCTGACTGTACGTCCTGTTATTTGCCTTTATGACAAGTCAATCCTGGAATCTCCTAGAGCTTGGAGGGAGGGGGTCTTGTTCACCAGCCATGCAGAGACCAGAAGTAATCAGTGTGTAGGCAAGACTGAAAAGCAGGAAAAAAGGATGGCCCCAGAAGGAAAGAACCGATGCCATGCGAGACAGTTGTCATTTCCCCAACCCTAGGCCAGCTAGCTTCCCCAGACTTTCATCCTCTTCTTGGTGAGAACAAGATGTATCAAGAGGCTTGAGGCTCTCAGCTCCTGCTGGAATAGTTGGTGGGTGCTCGTAGCATTTAATGCACTGCACTGTCAAGCTCTGGCTCTCTATTGTTGGGGCAAAGTGTGGAAGCCTGCTGGTTGGGTTGGGAAAAACTCTTCCTGCCTTCTCTCCCATACAGCTGCTCGTTTGCCCAAGTGCAAAGGGTCCATGTTTGATCACAGCTGCTGAAAGTATTAACAGTGTTTTTCTAATGGCACCGCTTGAGAAGTCCTTCTTCGTATTTTCCCACTCTTTTATAGATCCATCCACCTTGGCCTGATTCTGTCAGTCTTCACTACTAATTAATCTAGCCCAGTAATTATCTTGAGTGACAAGGACAGCCTCAAGCCCAAAGACAGATTCCTAGTTTACTGAAAGATGTTGCAGAGCTGCTGACATTTCTTCCCCAGGTATTCCCTGAGATACCCTTTACACAGCTGGCTAAGGAGTTAGATTCAGACATTAACCAGGAAATATGTGTTTGTCTGGTATTTTCAAAAAAGGATAAAGAATGTTAGAGATCCAAATCCTCTGTGCCTTTCACCTGGCTTTAGCACCATCTTCTCAGGGACTCATTTTTCTGCTGTCATTTTTCTGCATCCCTGTGATTTTGTAAACTCAGCCCTGTTCCCAGTAGGATTGGAGCAAAAGCTGCTGTCAGAATAGTCAAGAAACCAGTCCTAGGAGCCTCTTTAGAAGGGAACAATTTCTGTGAGAATATCACAAAGTGATAGACCCATAATTCACAGAAAAGCAAATTAGTTGCTTTTTTTCCCCCACAGCTGTCTGTTAAAGGTCCTTTCTATCTCTATTGTATTCTCTTTACTCCTTTAGTGGGATATTTTTCTGAAGCACATCTGAATTGTTGTTCATGTGTGCAGTTACTTCTCTTTCCTACACAGCTAATAAGAGATGTCACCTGTACTGCCAGTCCAAAGAAACTGGAGACGTTGCTTATATGAAGCAGCTGGCACACGATGGGACTCGCTGTTCCTATAAAGATCCCTACAGCATTTGTGTTCGTGGAGAATGCGTGGTGAGTGATGGCTTCCCAAGGTCACCCTTGAGTTTCAGCTGTGCTGTGTTACGGAGCAACTCTGGTTAGACTCAATCAGAACGACTCAGTCAAAGGTGCCGAGACAGGCTTTGCAGATGTTTCTGAATTAAATATTTGCAGCATCACATTCCTCGTAATTCCTTGAGATTTAAGTTAAATTAGACCAACAGCACAGACCTGTTCCACGGAAACACTCCACATCTCTTAGTTTCCTTTGCCTTTTTTGCACTTAGTTTCGTGACTGAATAGAATTGTGTCCGTTTTTCTCTCTTGCCCACCCTTCTTAGTCTTGAAGTACAGTGAATATAAAGCAAGAATCACTTCCTGTTTTTCACATGAAAACCATTATCCAGCACCAGATTTGCAAGTAATTTGTGTTTAAATAAAACAGGTCAGTGTTGGGTGCTAATTTCCTCTGTGCATTAATTTTGCAATGGCTTCCCACCATAACTAAAACTGACAACCAATGACAGAGCCTTCTCTTTTTTTTCTTCTTTTGCTCTTCCTTCTGCAGAAAGTGGGTTGTGACAAGGAAATTGGCTCCAATAAGGTTGAAGATAAGTGTGGTGTCTGTGGCGGGGATAACTCTCATTGCCGAACTGTGAAGGGAACCTTTACCCGGACTCCCAAAAAGCTTGGTAGGAATAGCATTTTCGTGCCTCTGGGTATAGTTTCTGTTGTCTCTGGTGTTTCTGTCATATTTACTGCTTTTGCAGACCAGGCAGAAATCCAACCTACTTTAAGGTAGCAAAACACAGGTTGTAAGCTGATGTGCAGAAACAGTTTACTCTCTGATAAAGAGATGGGCATCTTGAAAAGTATACTATTTCCGTCCTTTGAAGGACCTGTTAGAAGAAAGCTTGATCAGTCAAGTGTATCAAGAAATACCATGAAGAGCGTGTTTAGTTCTTGGTAAATGCTGAAGCCCAGCCAGGCAATGTTTTGATAAGTGGGGATACACTGAGTTCTGTTAAACAAAAACAAACTGTTCTTCTCACAGTGAAATGTGGAAGAAATCGAGATAGTTTGCCTGACACCAAGTGTAGCATGCCTCTATCTGTAGGAGTACTAAAGGAAACATTTTTTTTCTCCCATTAAAGATTAAGCTTTTCACAAGTTTGACTTCTCAAGCTCCTCAAAACTTAGGAGTTTTAAGTGGAAGTCTGAATTTCTATGCATATGAAATGAGCATATGGATCCTCATGTCAAATTTTTTTTTATGATGCTTTCTCACAAATTATAGCCCTTTAGTCAAATAAACAAATTAAAAATAAATTCAGCTGAATTCTGAACCAAATATATAAATGTTTTGGCAGGAATCCTGATTTCTCATACCCCTTAAGTGGTGTGACTGAGATCCAGTGGAACATATGATTGCATTCTGCTCACTCAGAACTAAGAATGACCAGGTTAAAATTTTCAGACTACAGTCTGGGGTATTTTGCAACACATTCCATATCAATAATAATTCAAGATCTCATTGGACTTTTTCAGAAATTTATATTTAGTCAGTTATTTGTTAAGCCAAGGCAATATTATCCTGTACATTTTGCTCTGACTATTTTGTATTTTAAGGCTTTCCTCTATTGCTTTTCTTTTTCAGTCTGGGAAAGCTACTCAGGGAAGTATATCTCCTGTATGACTGGGAGCAGTTATTTCAGGAATATCTGTCTGATAGAACTAGGTGTTTTAAGACAAAGCGGAGAAAGGCTAAGGGACAGATAATGTGGATATCTGCATCAACAGTTTAGAGGCTGGTAATCGCTGACATGAAGCAATCTTTACTGCAGCATTAGTATTTAAATTTGGACAGTGAGCAGACAAACTAAACTTGGAAAAGATAAGTTCATGTGTGACTGGAAATAAAATACATTAAATATTTTGCTGAAAATATTTACTCATTATTACAAACCAATCAGGAAAAGTTTAGTGATTGTAATTATCAAATTACAGTAGAGAGCCTTTCTGAAAGGAATGGTTCCCTGGAGTCTGATGGATTGGACACGGATTAATGCAAGAATCGTTCAAACTTTAGGAGTAATGGATTTAAGACTGTAACTTGAGCCTTATAGATAAGCCTGTATATTTCTGGAGCTGGCAACTGCTGCGCTTTTCTTACCAAAAAAAAAAAAAAGTAATCAGCAGAAATAAGTGCTCAGCCTTCTAAGAGCATTTATGATTTTGTCACTAAGAAAATGATTGGAATTTTGGGGGCTGAGAGGATATTCATGTCAAACTTTGGATCCAGTCCAATAAGCACTTTCTCTAATGAGTCTGGTTCCTGTTCTCTGTACCAGTGGTTTGCAGCTTGTAGCTCGCAGCCCACGTACTGTCTAAGCTTGTGGTTTGGCTTACTCCCTGGGAGATTAACAGGACAAACGAGAGGCCAGCAGAGGCTAAAATATGCTACTGGCTCCACCACGTTGTGGCTCAGCATCTCTGCCTATGGGCCACTGAGAGCCACTGCCTGTCTGACAGGGTGTCGGCATGCAACTGAGTGTTTGCACAGTATTTTTGGTGTCTGGGAAGCATGACAGTGAAAAGTGGCAGGCAGTCCTAGGAGATAGGTCAGGGAAGACTGCTGTTAATCAGCCACTTATCTGCAAACTTTCATGAAAGTGATAGAAGTGTTTATGAAATGTTTATTGTTTTACCGTGAGTTTGGCAATCTAGTCATTAAAAAGACTAATTGACCTCTTCCAACAGGAAAACATTTAAGCAAGAGGTGCCAAAAAGAATTCGAGTTTCTGGAAAATGAAATCTGCAAGTATCCAACTTAAAATCACCTACCTGAATTATCACTGGTCTGACTTTCATTGACTACTAACACTTGCTAGATGTGTCTAATTCTACTTTAAATGCATTTGAACACATAACGTAATTTATACTTCACACTTGTAAAGACCATCTGGCTGACAAACGTAGTCAATGAATAACAAGACTTGGCTCCCATAGCACTAATTACAGATGCTCTATTTAAGGGAAGACAAGAGGAGCGTTTACATTGCCCAAAGGAGCTCGCAATATTTCCCTTTCTGAAACAAAGGAGTCTAAAAATACACTGGGTAAGTGTCAAGTGCTTGTAGAAAGAGAGGCATCCATGGCAACTCGAGAGTTCTTGCTGCAGTTCTGATCTCCATTCAGACATCGAAAGATAACGCCAAATCAGGCAAAAGCTTTATGTTTCATATGCTCAAGAGATGATCAATGAAAAGATTGACAAACGCTGTTTGCGCAGTCACTCATCAGCCAAGACTATGATTTTACATATTCCTACCTCTTCTTTTTCTTCACTTAGATTTTCCAAGGAGCTGTAGTACGTCAGCTACATGACAAACTACCAAAGTATTTGTTAGTCCCGAAGTCCCTGGGACAAAACAGAATTAGTTAAATGTTACGTCTTGTGTTCGCAATGCACAAATAAAAAAACTCCTGTCGCATCTGCACTACTTCTGTAGCAGGGCTGGATTACTCGGGAAGATTGCATAGCAGAGTACAAAACAGAGAGAAACTCAGCTCTTTAAAAAGGAATCTACAGTGATTTATCAGAATTAAATCTCCAGTTGTTAAAGAGAAAATAATAGCAATATGAAAATACCATGCACTAAGCATGCTTACGATGCTCTTGATTAAAACTGGATATAGAAGTGCCTGTTGACAGGTCCCTAGGAGGGATTTTAGTCTTCCTAATGACAATATTTACTTAATGTTACACTAATTACCTGTGGTTTGGGCTGATAAATAATTGAAATCTAAAATAAGAATCATTTTCTTTGGGAACAGGTTTTTCTTTTTAGCTGTAGAGAGTTGAATTCAGCCCTTTCACTTAAGCAGTAGCAATTTGATGCATTTTACATTCACAGTTGTAAATAGTTTGGGTTAACTTCCATACAGACAAGCCTTTTCTGATGCGTAGAGACAATACACTCTGTACTACACCCACCTTCCTGTAGTCTTTGATGTCTTGGAAGTATGCAGACACACTTAAGACATAAACATCTAACATGACAATAAGTAAACTTGAATCTAACAGCTGGGCTGATGAGTAATTTGGAAAAAATAATCAGAAAGACTTGTGTTTCCCCCCCCCCCCCCCCCCCCCCCCCCCCCGGGTATTCTAAGGAACATAGGAAACATATTTTTGCCTGAATTGTTAATTGATATGGCCTATAGCAGTGTGTAGCTAGACAGGTGAGAAATAGATTTGTAACTCATTTGTTTTCTCTCCCTGAAAGAGAAGAAACACAAGGCAATCCTGTCAAATACGTTACAAAACTATTTGCTCCGTTTCTTTCTGGCACTGCTTCTCAGTTGATGATGGATGCCCTCTTCTGCAAGTAGAAGCTGGGTCATGTAGTGTGCTCCTAACCATGGCTATTACTTTTTCTTTCCATCTCTGCTTTCTCCATTGACTACTACACATGCCAAAGGGTACCTTAAGATGTTTGATATCCCTCCTGGTGCTCGACATGTGTTTATCCAAGAAGACGAGGCTTCTCCTCACTTTCTTGGTAAGTGTTTCTCTCCTCAGGTTTGGCTTTGAGGCATGATGAGAAGCACGGGGCAGTCATGCAAAAGAACCTGAGAAATGAGATAACCAAATTAAAGTGTTTTGGGTAAATATGTGCATTCAAAATTGCATGTTAGGGACAAAGTCCTAGAGCGTAAACTCAGCAAACAAGTATTTACTTCTCATTTGAACTCTTCAGAATATTAACCTGATCCCAATTTGCATGTTTACTAACAAAAGGCTGTCATCGCTCACATGTAAATGGGCACTGCCAGGGTAAAAACTATGTATTCTATTATGTGAACAAACTCAGTATCTTTAATTATTCTTATTTGCTGCAGATTGTAAACAACAGCTATTTTAATGGAAAGAAGATTGGGCAACTTGTGATATATTTGCAGTCTGTTTCATTTCAGATTTTTCTTACGTAGGACAGTTCATACTGTTGTCAATCAGTTTGTATCTTACTGCTTACTATTTTCTAACATTTAGGGGATTTTTAGCTCACGGGAGGAGGGGTGAGAGCTTCTGTGGGTTTTAACAGCCTTGTAATCAGCTCCTCATGTGCTAGGGCAGTGTCTGAGTTGCAAACCCTTCAGGCGGAGTTAGATTAGTTACTAAAAAGAAGTAGGAATAAAAAAGAAGAAAAAAAAAAAATTGTTTCAACTATGATAATGTCAAAGGGGGAAACTTGGCTTTTGAGGTCCAAGAGCTTCATTTTGGACCAAGTATAGCCTGATGGTAACTTTCAGAGAAGCATAGCTTTGCATTGACAGCAAGTGGCTTCATGAAGCTACTCACTAGGTACTGCAGAGCTCCTGCATTTGGATTACTGTAATCACAGAAACCTGTAAGATTTCTGCATAATTTTTTTTATCATGTTTTATAGTGCATTGGAAAAAGTTGGACAAAAGAAAAAAAAAGAGAGTCTATCTTTCAGATTTCTAATGTATTGGCTTCTAATTGGAGCATAGTGATAATAATCCCCACACGATGTGACTTTTAAGGTGTGGTGCAGGAACACAAAACCAAGTGGTTTCTCAGGGGTTCAAATGCCTCAGCTCTTTGCTTACTGACTTTAGCATCTGGTACATACATATGTGTGCAAAAGAAACTAAAATGTGATGAAAAAGTTGTCATTTTCATAGTCTGAGGAAAATATAGCACTTACTAGTATGTTGGCTTTTCTTGCAAAAGGCCTTCTATAATATCTCCTGTCAAGTTTGACATAAGCTGCCATGATTGTTGGTGATATGATGGGAGGCACGACTGGCACTGTTTTCAATCCTTTTAGCAATTAAGAACCAGGCTACAGGACACTATATTCTGAATGGGAAAGGGGAGGAGGCCAGATCCCGATCTTTCATCGACCTGGGCGTGGAGTGGGAGTACAACATAGAGGATGACATAGAAACTCTACACACTGCTGGGCCCTTGCACGATGCAGTGGTGGTGCTGGTAGGTTGCATGTCAAGCAGTGGGAATATGATGAGTTTGTCTTTCATTAAAGGTGCATGGCCAGCACGGAGCTTGTTCTGAGATAAAACACCGTGGTGTAACACCTTTCTGAAATACATGTGCGGATGAGACAGCTGATAGCCTGAAGCCCTTTTCTCATTAGCTGTAACCGGCTCTTGGAAACTGCTGCCTCTTCATGAAGTGGTAATATGTCAGTCAGAAGCCCAATATTGCATTGTCAGACATCAGTGGGACACTTTCAGTGGACCAAAAAAGGGCATTGCATGTGAAACCATATCTGAAACCAGCCCTACTCTTTAGCCAAGTAAATGATGTGACCACACCATCCTTTCGTCCTAGATGATGGTGTCCTACTTGGCCAGCTAAGAATGCTAGCCTAGAAATGTATCTCATTTTAAATGGCTCTGCGTTGATCTTACTATTGTTAGTTCTAACTGTGAAGACAAAAACCATTTTTTTTTCCCCAGTGAGTTAACTAGCAGTTTCCGTGTTTCCCCTAAGAGCCAGGCCTTGGTTTCTTTACTTTGCAAAGGAATAAATAATAGCTCTGGTTTTGTACCACTGTTTATGTTTGATTATTAATAGATCATTCCTCGGGAGAATGACACAAGATCTAGCCTGACTTACAAATACATCATTCATGAGGATTCAGTACCAACTATCAACAGCAACAACGTCCTACAGGAAGAAATAGATACTTTTGAGTGGGCTTTAAAGAGTTGGTCGCATTGCTCCAAACCCTGTGGTGGAGGTAAACAGACCTTCTAGTAATGAATGACAAATTACCAAAATTGGAAAAGTAAAAGGTGGGGGAAGTGAATGCTTTAGAAATCTTGGCCTTCCTTTTTTTAAAAGCAGTTTGTTATTTTGGGTGCCCAAGCTTAAAATACCTGAAGTGCTTGATTATTCAAAAGTGTTGCACTTCCAGCCTAGAAAGAAAAAGTCCTTTTTAGGTGCTAAATTCACTACCCAAAGCCACTTTGGAAGTACAGACTCAGACATTGATGCTACTGAGTGTTCATTTTACTTACAGTATGTACGTTGCTCTCATGCAAAGAATGGGGAATGCAGATGTCAAAATTACTTTAACTCTTAACAGACAAGCAGGTGATGTGTTCCAGTAGCAAAAACACTAAAATGAGACTTGGGTTCATTCCCAGGTTAGCCAGTGACTTGCTGCTTGATGTTAAGGAGGTAGTTTCTCCCCTCTCTGTGCCATGATTTGTTTGTAATGCAGAGGTTAGACTAAGGGGTCATAACTGTCCCTTCTGGCCTTAAAAACCTGTCACAGTGTCATGTTATAAATAGCATCCATAGAGCACTGTGCAGCAATCTCGTGGCTGACAACAAATTCTGAGCATCTTTACTTTATATCTGTCATGTAAAACCATTTAATAGGCCATGAAACTTAGATTTAAACCAAAAATTCTAACAAGGATCTGTTTTTCCTGAAATATTTTCCAGGGTTTCAGTACACCAAATACGGGTGCCGCAGGAAAAGTGATAACAAAATGGTTCATCGCAGCTTCTGTGAAGCCAGCAAAAAGCCAAAGCCCATTCGTAGAATGTGCAATCTTCAAGAATGCACACAGCCTCTGTAAGTATGTCTCGTAAAGAGATATAAATGATTGCTCCTTGTGGTAGATGCAGAAGTTAACCCGAGCCAAATTTGGTAGGGTGCTGACAGCTTTCCAGACTGGAGTTCCTGTGTTATGGATGGTTTTTTCTACCTATGTAAGAATGGTTACTGATCTTATTGAGTGGTTGCATCACAAAAATACTGTATGCTAAGGGCTGCCTGACCTGGCAGCAGTATGGATAATAGTTGTGATGGTATTGTATTCTTTTTACTTCCCAGCTGGGCAGCAGATGAGTGGGAATACTGCACGAAAACCTGTGGGAATTCGGGCTACCAGATCCGCACTGTGCGTTGCATTCAGCCCCTTCACGACGGCGCAAACCGCTCTGTCCACTTCAAGTACTGCAGCGGAGATCGCCCCGAGAGCCGCAGGCCCTGCAACCGCCTGCCGTGCCCCGCGCAGTGGAAAGCTGCTCCCTGGTCCGAGGTAGGCAAGCACCCGTCGTGAGAGAGGGACCTGCCTTTGCTAACATCTCATGCCTCCCAAGTCAGATCTGCACCTGGGCTGAAAGCTCCCGGCTGCACTGGACAGTTCTCCAAAACAAAGGAAAATAAAATATCAGATACATAATCCTGCAAAACCAATGTTGAAATTGTGCTTGTTTTTCTCCAAGTTTCCAACTTCTCATTTCCCCGCTTCTGAGGATAGCAGATCATTTTTTACCAACTTGGACTGTTGTGGAATCACAGAGTTTCTGGAAGTGACAATACTGTTATAATGACCTAGGAACAAACAGCTGAACCCTACAGCTAACTCAGTGAACAGTTTTCTCTGCCCTTTGTATTCTCTTTGTCAAGATCAAGTATTGGCTACAGGAAGAATAAGTAGCAAAATTCATAGTATGCTTTAATAATAAATTTACCATTACAGAAAGCAAGAATCAAGGGAAAAACCCTCCTCTGCATATTCCTCCATAACATCAGTCTTCACTAGAGTCTGCTTTCAAAGCAAATTGCTGGAATGTATAGCCTGACCTGAGAGCCAACCTTGGGCTATTTTAGACACATTAATTTTTGCACATTGCTGTGAAAGCTGAATGTCCTGAATTGTCTTGTGTCTGTTTCATAGTGCTCTGTGACCTGCGGGGAGGGAACGGAGACCCGGCAGATCATGTGCCGTGCTGGTGACCGGTGCGATGGAGAAAAGCCAGAAACAGTGAGGGTTTGTAAACTCGCTCCCTGTAACGGTAAGAGAACATCTTAAAATGGCTGCAGTCGATGAGGGTAGCAATTCCTGTCTCAGCGCAGCCTGTCTAGATAACACAGTGCTGGGTAGAGATGTTGAACGCAGATTTCATCCTTGAGTGAACTCCGCTGAAAAATAAAGGCTTATATTTAGGTCTAAATAAAAGCTAAACTTTCTGTGAAGTTTCTGTGTTAATGTGTATGAGTTTCTAAGACAAGGCAGAGCCTGTGCTTACAAACAGGTAGTATGTACACCAAGCTTGTACTGTGCCATATTTTAAAGATACTACACTGTCAGGTGACAAACAGACAACACTGTTCATCTCTTGATGCTGGAAAATACACCGTTCCTTGAAGATTCACCTGCTTTTTTCCAGGTAAAGGCGCCCTGTTGTTTAGTCCAGCACATTATTGATATTGTAGCTCCAGGTGCTCAGTGCTTCTTGCACACCAGGGTCTCTCTTGTAAACATACTGAAATAGGGGTTGAAATGTGTTAGGCCTAAGTTGCATTTGCAAAAATTTGTGCTGGAGGTGAAGGTCAATCCAAAGTAAACCCTGCTCGACCTCTAAATCCCAGGATAAGTTTTACAAGCCTGCCAATTGAGGAAATGAAAAAAGTACATATATAAAAATGGGATCACAGACCATTAATAAGGTTCATGGGAATTTCATTACGTTGTTCTCATAAAGTTTTTTGAACAGATTTTTAAGCTTTTTATGACAAGCCTTTCTTCCTTTGGGCCCATGACTCTCTGAGATTTGGGGTTTATTTGTTTTTTAAATCCCTCTTGGTAGTCCTAACACTCCAATCAATAGCTGGTAGAAAAAATAGAGTAAGAGTTCTTAGAAGGTGCAGTGTGTTTTCCCACAGAGTGAATCTAACTGCTTCCCACAAGTCTGATAAAGGTGTCTGCTTTTGCTCTTAGTTGTCTTCTGCCAAGGAAAGAAGTCAGAGCAGAAAACAGTTCTGTGAGCCATGAAGAGTTACAAACCACTGTTCCCACTAGGTGGGAGCAAATCACTATCTGTGACTCTATAAACAAGTACAAGAATTTAAAATCCTGTTTTTCACTGGTGATAAAAATATTACCAAAACTGAAAGAAAGAAGGGCTCCATCTTTGCAAAACTCTTCAAATAGTTTTGATCTTGTGCTTTAAGCATCTGCTTAAAGAATCTGTACTTTAAGCATCAGTTGGGATTTTCTTGAAGAGTCAGTGTTAAATTTCTATCTTTCCAAATTTAGCAGCACACATTTTTTCTCCATGTGAGAGGACTATGTCTCTCTTACCGTAAGTAATACTCAGAGCCAAGTGCCACTGACCTGTAATACCTAGGATCCACTTATGTGGGATATAAGCAATAAATGGCCTTGTACAGGCCCTTTACAAATTGCAGTTGAATCATGTTGGTTTTTAGGGTTTGGGATTTTTTATATGCACCCCATCTCGCATGCCCCAGTGAATGGAGGATTTCTGTGGTCCCATGTAGGGGGTGCCAAACGGGGTTCTGAGACCCTAGGTACGTTTCCTAAAGAGAGAGGACACTGCAACACATCACAACAACTATCAAAAAAACCGTGAACTAACGGCCACTGATATATATATAATCTATATATCTATATATATATATCTGGCCTTGGTGCAACAAACCTCTAGCATGACCTGAGCTTTATGAAAACGGTTTTCTGATGTGGTTTCTACCGCATTCTACATTTTGGGGAAGTACAGCTAAAATATCAATAGTGTTCTGTAATGTTTATGTAGATAAACTGTATGCATGGGCATGCATGGCATTCCTTTACTTTTAAATCTGTACCGCCTTGGTTACTATTTTGATTTTCAAGGCTTTAGACTTAGCAAAACATTAATCTGTATCAGGTGGTTTTGATAAATGATTTACTACCTACATGCAAGATTGCTGAGAGTTTAATCTTAGTGGAGTTGTCATGAACATTTGCTGCAGTTGATGTGATTTCTTCTGTGCTGTGTGGCATATTAGCATTTCTCTTGCATTTCATGAAAAAACATATGTCTGCATGTAGGAGAAGAGCCACCAGCTCTTCCACCACGTGCCTCAGTGGAGCTGAGTGTCATAGTGTGGAGAAATGAGAACACCTCCCATAGATATTTCACTTAAACTTCATACATTTCTGTGATTAGAAAGAAACAGGAGCCAAGATTTTATTCTGCAGGTCCCTAGCAATAATCTGAGCAGGAGTCATGTTTCTGTGCCTGTGCCAGATTAGAAGAATGGATTTTGTGGTACTTAGACAAATAGATGAGCTCCATGTAAGAACAGATGCTAGAAAAGTCTTTATAGGAGCTATCCCTGATTTGCAACACAAGATACAGAATGAAGAAGAAAGCACTGTTGTTTTAAGTTTTAGTTCCTAAATACCAACTTTCAGTGAGATTTCTCAAGGTACTTAAAGTTACAGTGATGCCTTCTGTAAGAGCTGTGTCAATTCTAAAATCTAATGGGAAATTTTTTTAGTTGATTTAAATTATATTCTAGTAGCTCCAGCTTCTAAAGATTCCCTAGGGAGCCGATACACTTTCTTGTGTCTTCTACTCTTAGTTACCGTGAAGCAAGTAACAAATTGTGAGGAGAATTTTTACCATGAACATCAGCAGAAGGATACAAGCACTTACATACTGAATAGGAAATGGTTGACTAGGTTGTGCAGAATTAATCTAAAAAAAATTTTTAAAGGGATTATGTGAGTATACAGCTCCAAGATTGTACTTAACCAACCTACTGAAAGTAGGTAGGTACAAAACCAAATCTTTGCACTATCCCTTGAGTCACAAAATTTAAACCATCACAAACCTGTATCACAAAAATCAGCCGTGAGAGAAAAGTACAAAATAAGATGCATTGTCACTATGGAAAGACAAAAATAATTGTTTGGTACTTTCTTTTTTGTTTTGTCACTTTAGGTGATACTCTCTGCTTTGACTTATATACTGACATAAATCACAGTCATCTTGCTAATAACTGCCATAATTTTCCAGATCAGGTGCTTTGATTTACACAGAAGCATTAAGATTGTTCTATATATGATGCAAAGATTTGTGTTTCAATATTAGCTTTTCTAATTTAGGTGAATTATAAATATAGCCCTTGAATGCTAAATTCCTGCTGAAAATAGCCGTACAGTGCCTTCATGGAGTACGTATATTCCCATGCAAAGCTGCAGATTTAATGCTAAGTTTGTCAAGAACCAACAAACATCTATCCAAGGAAGCACATTGGGATTAGGAGAAAGGAAAATTTTTATATTACATGCCGCAGTCATATAATTTGCTATTTATAAACAACATCCCACAGCCCCACTGATGTACGTGTGTGTAATTTTACTGAGTTCCGTGGAATTAAGCTGATTTACATTGATTGAGAGGTTGGGCTACAGTTAATGTTTTAAAATAGGAAAACTTGGTTGCCTAACATACTGTTGACATGTGGTGAGGCAGCATCTGTACACAGGTGAAAAAATATCAGAGTACAGAAAGCTAATTTAATTGCAGAGCCTAATAAGTGGTGTTACATGCCATCTGTTACTTATTAAAATGTTGGATACATAATTGCTAACTATGAATGGAGGACTAGGCATGGAACAGATCTTCTCAATAGCTGCGGTTAACTTTTGACATTTCACATTATAATTTTGCATACTTCTATTTTAAGTAAAATTCATCAATACCATTTCAAGCCAGCTGTGATATCTTAGGAAAATTCTGCTAAGGGCAACTTTTTGCTGGTCTCTCCCCAAAGTGTTTGAATAGTTACTGGATGCACCGAGCTACTCATTTGTCCCCGTTGCTCATTTTGTGTCCTGTGAAGTGTTATGTGTTTGTAGGTTCCTGGTCTGATTCTGGGGTGCTGCCAGGGCATTAGCACCTGATTTAGGAGGCTGAGGGGAGACACAGACGCCACGTGTTTCTCAAAAGTTGACCTTAAAATACCAAGATGCTCTTCTGAATTGTGTTGACCCTTCTGCAAGGCTGGACGAGGTGACCTTCTGAAGGCACCCTTCCTGCATTACTCTGTTGGGTGTTCATGCTGCCAAGGCACATGATATGCCAAACTACACAGATAAGTAACGGTATAAATGAGCAGTAGGATGAGTTAGACACAGTGAGGAGAATAAAAAGGAAGTATTAAATCTCCTCATTTTAAAATCTGTAAATAGTGGAGCTCATTTCAAATGCCCAGAGCCAACTTCCCATCTTCTTCTGTGCCTTGACACAGCTCTACTCAGATGCTAGCTAAGAATTAAATAATATTATATAATAACCTTATAGTGACCTTCCAGTACTTAAAGGGGGCCTACAGGAAAGATGGGGAGGGACTCTTTATCGGGGGTGTAGGAATAGGACAAGGGGTAATGGTTTTAAACTGAAAGAGGGAAGATTTAGATTAGACATAGGGAAGAAATTCTTTATAGTGAGGGTGTCAAGACACTGGCATAGGTTGCCCAGAAAGGTTGTGGCTGCCCCCTCCCTGGAAGTGTTCAAGGCTAGACTAGATGGGGCTTTGAGCAACCTGGTCTAGTGGAAGGTGTCCCTGCCCATGGCAGAGGGATTGAAACTAGATGATCTTCAAGGTCCCTTCCAACCCAAACCATTCTGATTCTATGAATTTGAGTTTTTCTGTGAAATGAGAGTGAAGTTTTAAGTTAAAGTCACATTCCCGTACAGAATACTAAACTACCCAGGGAACTTGTGCCTTGATATAGCCAGTACAACGGACTGCAAGATTAAGAACAGAAATTCTCAACAGTGCCACCTACTCATGAGTGTTACAGACTCTCAGCGTTTGCCCCAGTCCTGGTAGCAGTAAAACTTAGGACTTCACCTTTGAGCTCATGTGACAGTCTGAAGGAGCCCGAGTGCTGATGTGCTCTTAGCTCAGTATCAAAGCCTTATTTTCTTCTGGCGTTGCTGCTTTCCTCTCTACCAATGTTGTCCAGCATGACCACTGCATCTCTACTTGTGGACCATCCATAAATGCTCAAAGAAACATTGACATTTTGGGGATCTGTGCTAGATCTTTGACCTCTTTAAGATCTTTTCCCTGACTGAAGAGGATGCCACACACTTAACTTCAAGGCATCTTATGTCTGACCTATCTGTTAAAAGCTTTGCGTCAGTTCTCCAGGTCACTGAAAAACTCAGACTTCATCCAAACAAAGCTTTATCCAACTATAACATTTTATTTTAAGACATCATATAAAAGGCATCTTTGAGAGATATTGCTTGGACTTTAATTTCTTTAAGGGAAGATTTCATTGTTTTTAATGCTGTTGACGGATAATGTCCTCAGGCTAGAAGTGAAGGTGATTTGGAGTGGGTAGAACTACATCTGGCCTGGTATGTGGGAGCTCTACTGGATTAGTACTGGGAATTGTCTCCACAAATATAACATGCCTTTCCACAACTCTTCGCTTCTGATGTGCACAGATGCTGACATTTTCAAAGTGACTGCTGATTTCATTGGTTCCAAACTAGGGTTATTTTTTAGGGTGGTGGTGAGTTCTGTCAAGGGATGCATCATCTTAGGTTGTCTATTCAGAGTAGCCCATTGTTTATGAAACACGGGCAAAATTTCATCCATGCCCATCTAAACGCTGTCCAGGCATTTCAGTGCTCTTCACTAGGTTAACAATCAACATTTATGTTTGTCTTGCAGATGAGCCCTGTATGGGAGACAAATCTATCTTCTGTCAAATGGAAGTGCTTGCGCGTTACTGTTCCATCCCTGGCTACAACAAGCTGTGCTGTGAGTCCTGCAGCAAGCGCAGCAGCACCCTCCCACCACCGTTCCTCACCGAAGCTGCTGAAACCGAAGAGGAGGTGATGTTGGATCAGAGTGATCTGCCCAGGGCTTTGATGGTGCCAACACCTGTAGTGCCCCGCTACGCACAGTTCCTGCCTGGCAGAAGTTCACTGGGCAGGCTTCCTTTTGCTGAAGAGGATGCAGGTACGCATGTCTCCCCATCCAACAACAAGCCCCAAGGTGCTGAATTCCCGCAATGGAGAGTTCCTCAGGCAAGGAAGACTTCTAGGCTGTTTGCTTTCCTACACCAGTCACCTGCCAACAGCAGCAGCCTCAGTCCTCGTAATGCCCTTGCATTGGCAGGAGCCATTCCTGTGGTGCCAGCTAACACCACCACAGCGGGTGCTCCTTCTCCATTGAGAACCTCAAGGAAGAGCGAGAAGCACGTCGAGAAGAGATGGCCTTTGAGGTCCTCCACTGTGGAAAGATGAACGTGAATGCCTTGTGGAGGATAGCCATTGAAAGAGGTTTTGTTTGGCACTTTGGGTTTAATTTCCTTACTTCTGGACACTATGGTGCATGCTGCTTTCCACAAGCAGGACACTGCAGGTCATCAACTCATTTTCCTTGTAAATACAAAGAACAAGAAGTGCTGGTTCACTTTCTAGTTGCTCCCGTCCTCCTCCCACACTGCGTTACCTGGCTAGCTTGAACGCAATGGAGGAAAGCACCAAAGAATATTCCTAACAGTGAGCAGAAGTTGCTGAGGGCATCAGTCAAGCTCTAGTACAGAAAAGTGGCCCTGATCTCAGCACTCACCTCATTATTTTTGGTTTTAAACACTCACATGTAGAAAATGCCCCACTACAAGAGGTACCAAACGTTTACACTATACAAAATACTTTTGCAGTGGAACAACTGAATCCGTAAGACTTGTTTTGCTAATTTATCTATATAAACATATTGTATAAGCAGATTTGTCGCTGTTGTGTAAATACTGTATATTGCAGAAAATCAGTATTATTTTTAAGAGTTTTGTGCTGTCAGACAACTGTTTACCTATGTTGCATTCTGGACAATTGCTAGGTGCCTGCCATTGAATACTGCCTTATTTACATTCCAAAAGTTGATTTTTAAAGCAGCATTATCATAAAAGGAGGAGGTCCATTTTCATATGAATTACATCTACTGACACTAGGAAAGGGATTTTTTTTGAGTATCAACAATGTGATGCTTTCTTTTGAAATAGGGGAAAAAAAAGCGTAAACCAAAAGGTACGAGTCTACTTAGAGCCACCCGCCCATTAAAAGTAGGTTTAGAAACTTTAGTGTAATTCCAGGCACAGGTTGAAAAAATGACGTTACGTGCCTGTGAAATGAACACCGACACCTGCGGCCTGCACTGAGCAGGCACTGCTGCAGTTTCGGGGTAGCAGTGCCATCCCTCAGGTCTCCTTTTGTGAAGAGGTCAGGCCAGGGTAGGAAACCATGTATATACTGTAAGTACTGTAATATTCACAAGTTCAAAATGAGTTCTGTTTTCCAGGTGATCTGTTTGTTATTTCTGAAGCTGAAAAAGCATCACGGAGGTAGAATAGGCGCTAACAAGAAATAGCTGTGGCAAGACTTAAAATAGATTTTTTTTTCCTACTGGAAGCATTGATTTAAAGGTGAGAGAGATATTTATTTTTCAGCATGTTCACCTCAAAATCTCCACAACCACAATGCATCTGACTGCAATAATGTACTAGTAATTTATGTCAATAACCATCTTGTTCACAGTCCACGCAATCGCACTCTCTCCTGTGTGTTGCTGTAAAGTACTTGTATATAGGATTGAGAACTAAAGATATTTATTAAAAGTTGATTTCTTGATAGTATTTTATGTACTAAATATTTACACTAAGGGCAGTTGACTATTCTTTTTGCCAAGATAAAATAGAGAGATGTAATTAGATACCTGTACATGCTATGTCATATGGATAGAACAGAAATTTAAGCTAACTAAACTACTGTAGAGAAATTGTTGATCTTATTCTTTAAAAAAAAAAAGTCTTATGACATCTTTAATTTCTAAATAGGTTATTAAAGTTTCACGTGCAATTTTTGCTTCCCTGTAAAAAGTTCTTGTGATCGACCCATTTAAAAGAACAGTGAATATGTACCTCTAAAATGCTATAAAGTACATTAGAACCCCAAAGATTCAATTCTAGAAACACCTGTAGTGATTATGCAGAATCACTAGGAAGAAATAAGGATGAAAATTGTTGTCAGAAGTAAATGTAAAATGTAAAGCAAATGAGAATGTAGGTAGGTTAATCCTGTTCGAGGAAGTCTAGGATCACGCTATGCAAGACTCACCCTGCATCGTGATGTCTGTGATCTAATCCACTAAAGTATTGACTCGACACCTCTAAAGAATTGCTGCTACCTTTCTGCAAGGCTTTTGAAGGTCCAAGAAATTAGTATTAAACAGATTGTACAGACAATCCCTGAGCCTCAAACAGACAAATAGGGTGTGTTTGTTTCTTTAAAATTCCCCAAAAGTCAAATTCCCTTTCCTTTCTCTTTATCTTTTACATATGTGGGTGTAGATAATCCTTGTACCTTTTCGATTTCTTTTCTACCAAGCTAATTTCTCTTTCTATAAAGTGTCCACTACTGATACTGTTTGTTGTATTGGGGAGCACGTAACAATAAAATCTTTAACATAACAAGTCTTTCTCTGGTTTGATTCACATGGGAGGGTCTGTTTTTTTCAGTTTTAAGTTTCATCTTTTGCAAAATGAAGGGCCATATACATCCCTTTACATGACCTTTACTGTCTTGGAAAAAAGTTCATTTGAATTAAATATTTAACTTGATTTTTAAAAACAGAGGTCCTTCTTTTACCATTGGAGAGTGTGGTTTGCAGAGAAATTGTGGGAAAGGAAGGAGTGCATTTCCAGTGATCCAAAGATGTCCTGGGACACGTGTGAGTGACCAGGTAGCAGCTCCAACCCTCTTGTCAAGAACATGTTAACGTTTTGGGCTTTGCTTTTCGAGAAAGGGCATCAAAGGGATTCTGTGCCAGTTGGAAGAGGAGGCAGCTGCTCTCCTCTCCTTTACCTAGGAATGTTTTCTGAGTTGATGAGAAGATTTCAGGTCTGAACCAGACATTAAAAAAAAAAAAAAAAAAAAAACAAACACTTCACCCACATTATTTTAGTACAGGTGCATGTTTTAAAAATAGTCTGCCCTTCTGGTCCATCTAAACTTACTAAGTTTTGAGACCATCCACTCTAAAATGCATCCTTTGAATTAATTGCCATGTTTCTCATTGCCAAGGACAGGCTTGCATCTGTAGCTGGTATTTACCCAACATCACAACTTCCCTGTAGTCACAGGATGGTGTGACACGGGGGCAAGCAGGGATACGTGATGGGCACATGTACTTGCGGGCAGGCACACAGACCCGTCGAGTCACTCTAAGGCTTGAAGAAGGAAAGCCAGCTTGTGTCACAGTGCCCATGCTCCAGTTTCCCTGCCTGAGGTAGGTCCTTCTGGTATATTGCTCCAGAAAGCTAATGACATTTTTTCTGCAGTTCTGGTTGCCTGTTTTCAAGAACAGTGGATCCGGACCGGAACTTCTAGAGAAACGCTAATCTAGTAAGAAAACAGGGAGGTCTTCATCTCAGAGGTGAAGTCTAGAGAAACTTTGGGTATTTAACTGAGTCTAAAGAAACTTGGGGTTTTTAACACAGCAGAAGAGAGGTTGAGAGGGAGATCTAATTGTTGTGTATACACACATAGCAAGTATGAAGAAGGCAGGAAATGGATGCCAGTGTTTATGACCTAGCAAGTATAGACACAGCAAGGAGTGACCTATAGGGAATAAATTCTTTACTGTGAGGGTGGTGAGACACTGGCACAGGTTGCCCAGAGAAGCTGTGGCTGCCCCCTCCCTGGAAGTGTTCAAGGCCAGGTTGGACGGGTCTTTGAGCAACCTGGTCTAGTGGAAGGTGTCCGTGCCCAAGGCAGGGGGGTTGAACTAGGTGATCTTTAAGGTCCTTTCCAACCCAAACCCTTCTATGACCATTCTATGGCCTAAGTCATGCATGTCCCTCCAGTAAGGATTTTATGGTTGGAAGCCCCACCTGATGGCCTGCAGCCTGACTGAGGAGAGATTTCCTCACAGCTCTGCTGAGGCCGAGAGGCCACTGAGAGGTAAAGTCACCTCTGGTACCTCCTGGGGACAGGAGGGCCTTCTGCTGTGCCTCGCAGTGCTGCTGGTAAACGAAGTGTTCACAGACCTGCAAGAGCAGCACAGCTTTATCCAGGCAACAGCCTTTGCCTCAGCTACAGATACCTGTGGTGGGGCGTAGCTCCTGGTGTGGTGGTTTGCACCAGAATTTGCTGTAGTATTTTGGTATTTGGTCTATAATTATTGATGTTTAATGCTAAATGATGTCATAAAAATGCTAAATGACTTTTTTTTAAAAAAAATCAAAGCAAAACAGAACATTAATACTAAAAGGCCAAATTTCCAACCCACTGCATTGACAAGAGAAGTTTGTATCACTCAGTTTGGCTTCAGGTCTCAGCTAAACCTCTGTTTTACTGCATTCTGCTAAGAATTACATTCTCAAAGTATGTTCTTGACAGTCTTAAGCTGAGCAAGTAAATACAAAGTAAGTGTCTAGTTGAACTAAAATTCCTGTAGAGAGCACTAATACTAACATTTCATAAGGAAGAGTCTCTAAAAAATTCTAAGATAAGCACCATTTGAGAGTGCTAAAAAGCTCTATTAAAGTTCACTATGCAAGCTGTTAGGGTAAATGGCTTGCAATTGGCAATAACAACAGTTGTAAATTGCACTGATTTTCCACTTCTGGAATGGCTCACAGAATTGACAGTACCTGGGTGGTACTCTATTTTAAGGGGAAACTGCAACTTCAACTGTTCTTGCAACTTCAACATGTGGCCAGATGAGAGCTTGTTAAAATACTGTTTCAAAAATTCTGCAAGACCAGCAGGTAGTTTTTCATGTGACAAAATTCAGGTGTTAACTCTTTACAAAAGTATTAGAGAGAGGTATCTTTGATTGTAATCGAGGCAGAGATTCCAGCAGCTTTAATCAGTATCTTAGGAAGATGCCGACCATTTATATTCAAAATGGAAGAAGTCCTCTTCCTTTTCAGCGGGATGGCAGCGGGTGGGAGAGCAGTCTTGGGTTTTCAGAACTGGGAAATCAGAGGTATGTGAAAGATCCTGTGCAGGAAGACAATGCTTTAGAAGGATCAATCAGCAAAATCACATCTTCATTCAGACAAATAAATCACCATCTGCGAACCCACAGAAATATCTGCTCTTACTTATTTATTGTGTTTCAGGCTCTGAGCATTAGGTCTTTTCTGGAATGATTTAGTTTTAGAACCAGGTGACTACTGACATGGAAGAGAAATCCCCGTCCCTATTTGTGGAGCATGTTCTTTTCTTTTGCATAGATGAAGATGATTTCCAAGCTGCTCTGAGAGAGATTTCTCTCCTTTTAGTTACGGCAATTTGTCACACTAAATAACATTTTCTAAAAAAAAAAAAACAAAAAGGGCGGGGAGGGGGGACTTGCATTTTATTTTTTATGCCATTTTTTTCAGCCCACACAGATACTGTACATTTCATTAAGAGACACATGGATTACTTAGTCCCTGGGGGGTGCTTCTCAGGATTGTTTCCTTTGGAGTCAAGCCGAAAAACGCTCACCAGGGATGCTCACAGCACTTGGAGTTCAGCACAGTTTCAAAAGGATTTGGCTGGCCCCACACTGAGCAAGCTCCAAATGTGGTGGAATGGATGACTAGAGGAGTCACAGATGCTGCAGACCCCAACTCCTGGGACAGCAGTGGGGGTGTGACGCCTGCGAGACTACCGAAGGAGATGCAAAGCCTTTTCGTTTTGTCACTTGGTGTGAATTTTACAAGGTTTTGTGGAATTTCTTTGGAGTACAATGCACAATATTTTAGCCTGTTACTTTTACCCTTGTTCCATGTTGTAAGGAAAATGCAAATCCCCTTTGAAATCTGACAGGTGATCAATCCAAACGTACACACGTGTACAAGAACAGTGGTTTACTCTGTAGGGAAGAGTCATAGCTACTCCTTTCCCTCCTTTTAGGATGGCTGCTTTGCATTGAACATTACGATTGCATGGGTATTCATGAAATCAAAATTATAATAGTACATTTAAATAAATAGATTTCATGTGCTTCATGGTACGTAGGTCCTGGACCCAAATACCAAGACTTCTACACTATGATCACCCTCAAAAGGGTGCAAGAAGATCTCTTAGATTCTAGTACCAATCCCAAATTACTTAACCATCTCTGCAGAACCCAACGCAAGTAATACACAGACTTTCCTATGCTCAGTTTGTCCAAAACCATTGCCCCCGCTGCTGAAAGGGATGAGGGAGCATGCTGCTTTCCATGCCAGAGCTGGTCTATGAGTCAAGACTCCTCACACAGAAACTCAAACACATTTTACTGACAGCATTAAAGAAAAAAATTAAAAACCTAAAGTAGGAACTGAAAGTTGTCCTCCTTTTATTTCCTAGGAAAAACTAGTGCACGGGGACAGGCACACTGGAACAGACTGACCATGTGGCCCAGCATCTTTTTGGCTGTAGTCAATAAGGGACACTTAAAGAAGACTGAATGAGCAAGGGACGCATAGAATGGCCATCTATTCCCTGATAGCTTTCTCCCTCCATGTGTGGTGTATTCACAACTCGTTACGAAATTCTGGTTAGAATTACCAAATCTGAAAGTGCTGGACCAGATTCTCTTTCCCCAGTGGTTTTACATCAGCTCAGGTGGCTCAAGTTATTTCAGTCCCACCTGAGGAGGTTTATGCTTCTGAGGAAAAGCAATTGCTTTCAACGTGTCTTTCTCTGGCAACTTGTTACATTTAACATGCTTCCAGGTTCCCATGACTTGGGAAAGAGGTACTACTATAAATCACTGACAACAGCATAGGAAATCTGTTTAAAACTGAAGAGTGCATTCTGAGCCTAAGTAAATGCATTTTGAAAGTCCTAAGTGGCTGGCTTACTCTCCCGCACCATTTGCTGTGGACTAGAATCACTCAGATGTTTCCAAAGTGTCCCGATGCACTTAACATGGGGAATGAGCCATTAGTGAAGAAGGGCTAAAAGCAAAGTTATTCAAAGTAAAATCCCTTATGAGAAACACACAGGCAGCTCACCCAGACCTCTGCAGTCAAATGCAAATCCAAATCTTTCTCTCACCTGGAATAAGAAATAAGCATGGAAGGCCAAAAGCATCTTCACAGGAGCCTCGGCCTTTGTTCTTTAGATGCTGGAAAAATAAAAGTGTACAGCTATGTCTGTCTTGATCTCTTCCTGTAACCTTCCTCCAACTCTGAGCGCTTGGAAGTTTCCTCCTGAATATAAGTCTGACACCAATGCGGTGGCTGTTCTTGATTTGGGGAGACCTGGAAGGATGTAAAGGTGTGAAAACTGGTCCTTTCAGGATCCTGAATACAGAATGAGGGTGAAGACTGGCCTTCCTGCCACCTCATTCCCTCTCTGCACTTTGACACTTCCTTCTGATAAGCAACTAGATCCTAGTTGCATGTTTGCCACGAAGCAGTGGGCAGTGGCGATGGGGGTTAGAGACAAACTCATGCGCCAGGTTGGGACAGCCTGCCACCAGACTAGCAGGACTGGCAGCCCCTTGCCTGGAGATGCCCTCATCCTCTATGCCTTGGGCTTCTGCCATGCTCCAAAGAGCATCTACATGCATCCATGCCCTCGTACTGCCCCACACAGCAGCTGGCAAGCTGGATGCAGAAGATCATAGAATCACAGAATACCAGATTGGAAGGGACCTCAAGAATCAACTGGCTCAACCTTTCTGGCAAAAGCACGGTCTAGACAAGATGGCCCAGCACCCTGTCCAGCTGAATCTTAGAAGTGTACAATGTTGGGGAATCCACCGCTTCCCCGGGGAGATTATTCCAACAGTTGATTGTTCCCATTGTAAAGAATTTTCCTCTTGTGTCCAGTTGGAATCTCCCCAGGAGTAACTTGTACCCTTTACCCCTCATCTTTACCGTGTGAGTCCTTGTAAAAAGGGAGTCTCCATTTCATTTGTACCCACCCTTTAGATACTGGAGCATGGTGATAATATCTCCCCTAAGCCTTCTCTTCTCAAGGCTGAAAAAACCCAGTTCTCTCAGCCTTTCCTCACACAGCAGGCTGCCCAGTCCCTTGATCATCTTTGTGGCCCTTCTCTGGACCCTCTCTAGCCTGTCCACGGCTTTTTTGTACAGTAAGAATTTGTACAGTACATGCCTTAGAATACAACAAATATTCCTTCCTCTCCAAGACATTCACAAAGCAGGCCAGCCCATCACTGCCATCTCTCCAAATTCCTATTTAATCTCTCCCCACCATGCACTTCATCATGTGGAGCAGAACAGAGAGGCACCAGGAGGTTGTGTTTTCCCAACCTGTTTACTCTGATGGGAGTACCACAGACTGAGTATCTGCTGACAGTCCAAAGGGAGCCATGCCTGCCCTTTCCTGGAAACAGGAGTTCATAGTGGGTGTGAAATTCGATGGGGCATTGACAAAGCTGGAACGCAGGAGAGGAACGGAGGGGATGAAGGATGTGCTTCTCCTTCATACCAGTTCTGTGACCTCTGGAGAGAAGCAATCAAGAGCACTCCCACCACACAGTAACACATTTGAACTTCATCTTGAAAGAGTAGAGAAAATCTCTTGTTCTTGTGCATCAGCTTGCTGAAATGGTGTACAGGAACCACGCTGGTAACCAAGTAATGGATTGCCATCAATCCAGTGAGGATTTCTGTGTGATACAGATTAGTATGTTCCCCTCTACACAATAAAGTTATTCCTATCTTGAGCGCAACAAGATGTCCTGGAGCACCCGGGGTCAGGGCATTGTAGGACACAACCTCTGTAGTCTGCAACTACTCTGTGATTACAACGTGTTTATTCCTCTTTGCTACCTATATGAAGTACCAATACCTTTATGTTCCATAGTACTCTAGAAGCAGAAATAATAGTGTCTTGGGAAATAGATCTTGCCTGCTGATGCGGCATTCTCTTTTTTATGCATGAAGGGCATGACACATGTAGGTGAAAACAAGTAATTAGAGAATCATCATGTAATTGGAACACTCTATGCTACTGGAAGAAATCTCCCTTTCATATTGTGGTGGTTTAGCCCCTGCCGGGGTCTGAGACCACGCAGCCGCTGCCCCTCCCCCACAAAGGGAGTGAAATACAAAGCTCCAAGACTGAAATAAGGAAAGGTTTAATACAACAGAGCAATAGCAACACAACAAGCAACAGCAATAACAATAACAGTAATAGTGATAGCAATGAACAGAGCAAAATAGCTACCAAATACAGCAGTGGGAAGCACGATGTACAAAACCATGAGTGCACCGCGCTCCCGCGCCAGGAAAATGTGACCTGCCAGGATGTGACATCTGCATGGTATCTGAATAACCCGGCTAGAGCTCCCCCCCACTGCTGGGGAAACTTAACCCTATCCTGGTTAAACCAGGACACATATTAAACAATAAAATGCAATCACTCTGCACTATGTGCATATTTGCTCACAAACATGTTCATTTCCACAAAAATATTTATAGATATTGCTTGTAAACAATCCACTAATATTTACTTTTACAAAGCACTCAAAACGAGCCTGGCCTGAAATATTGCTGATGCTGTGAAGACACTGAGTAAAGCAACTCAGCGTGTCTTTCTTTGGATAAATGGTTTAAAGAAGAACCAGCACCACCCTTACTGAGTGCGATCACTCCTGAATGTGTAAAACAACATATCCAGCCTGCCCAAAAGCATTTGATGAACATTCAAGTAACAATGTAGATGATACTCTGTCAGTCTCTCAAACAATATGGTCTCTGCATGTTAACCTGGGGAAAATAAAAAGTAAAAAATTCAAGGTTAGATATTCAAGTTTAGCTTTGAAAATTCATTTTGAAGTTATCCACCCCCTGAGATGAGCCCTGTATTTGTCTACTTGGAGTGACCAAACACCTCTGCATTTGTCTTTGGCTTGAGGTTTGCTAGGGCAGCTGAGAGAACTGTACTGGAGAAGCAGGAGCTATTTTCAGCTGACAATCCGAGGAGCTGAGGTGCCTGATTCCACCTTGTCTTTGTAACCAGAGCTCCCTGCCCCGCTGCAGCCCTGATGCAGCCCAGCACTGCCTGTACCCTCCACCACAGGGGATGTGCATCTGGCGGGTGTTTTAGTGCTCCGCTGTTGAAATGTGCTGAAGCCACGTTCAGGGCAGATGCATGGGCTGGGTTTGGGGGGAGCCAAATACAGTTCTGCTGTGTCCAGCCCTGTTGTGGGAGAGGACAGCATCGCTCCCCTTGAGTTTTGCAGGCTCAGGGGAGTGCCAGGAGATCCCTTCACAGGGCAGCGCTGACATCGGAGTGGTTTCACGGCACAGACGTTGCCAGATCAAAAGCAGCACCGTGGAGTTTGCAGCAGTGTGAAGGTTTCACCCACTCTACTGTGGGGCCCGACAGGCTCTTGCTGCCAAACCGGCCCCCACAGCAGGCACACAGGGGACATCGGCGGCAGCTCTGCAGAGAGTCCTCAGCCCTCGGGTGCCCATGGCTCTGTCACTGTCCCGCCTTAAGTTTCCCTCTTCCCTTTGTAGGGTGTTGCCATCAGAAAATAAACCACTGGAGCTGTTCAAAGGCCTCTGCCCTGCTCGGGCTGTAAAACCCAGGGGTGTGGGGCTGTTCACACAGCTCCCAGCTCAGTCACTGGGGCTGAGGCTGGCTCCCGAAAGCCAGTGACCTGGCAAAATCCGCCTGCCTGTGTGTAGGAGTCTGGGCCGCGCTGGGAGAAAGTTAGTGCAGACAGAAGAATGCAAGGACGAAGACAAGGCCAGCAAAATAAGGCTGGCAAAAACACACAAGACAGCAGATAAGTGAGAAACACCTGTGGTCAGCAAAAGCACACAAGTCTGAGCAAAACAGGGTATGAGATAAGGGAGTTTTGGCAAGTTTTGGGCTTTACGTGCTAATTGCAATTAACCAATGCAAATGCTTGTAGAGGCGCGTGAACAGCGCGTGTAGATGACCCGTAGCCTATTAGAAGATAGATGAGTGCGTGTACGGAACTTAGTAGAGTATAAATGTAACCAGAAAAGGAATAGAAAAAAACTAGAACAATAACTATAATAAAAAGATGGACGACCTGATCATCACATTGGTGTTGCGTCGTTTCTGTTCCCGCACGGAGAAATAAGGACCCTGGCTAACGGTGACTCCGACACCTGTGGACACCCCCAGCCTGCCAATAATTGCTGAGAGTCCTGGTCCTGCCTCACTGGGGTGCTCGCTGGTGGCTGGCAGCCTTGGGCTGCAAGTTGTGGGGCAAGGGACTGCACCGGAGCCAGGGGCGAGGGGCCTGGGCTGCTCTGAGCCCCAGGGGGCTCCTCGACTCCCCCCAGCCCATCTCCATAGGGAAACAGCACCAAAGTTCCGCCTTGGCCAGGGGTATCCCAATGGTCCTTTTGTGTCAGACAGCCCCCCCCAGCTGCTCAGCAGCACTGGAGGAATTACTGAATTTTTGCCAAACATAAAAACTGCCTTTCAGGTTAGCCCCTGTATTTCACCCCATAGCCACATAACCTGCCCTGCTGCTGGTGAATCGCCTGTTGCTTCTTTTTTTTGGTTTTGATTCCAAGGCAGTCAGAGCCCTCCCCCAAACCTGCCCCCTTCCCAGAGCAGCCCCAGCCCCAGCACCCACAGGGCTCACACTGGGGAGCCCCCAGCACCTGGCCCCAGAGCCCCAAGGCTTCTCACTCTGATGAGGGGGTCCCTCAGCAACCCCCCTGCTCTGGGCCAGGGGTCTGCCAGGGGGGCTAGGGGCCAATTATTGCCATGAGTTGGTCTGCTGCCACTTGCATCTTTTGTTTGTTTGTTTGTTTGTTTCAGGCATGGTTGAGTTGGGGGGTTTTTTTGGTGTGAGGTGTTTTTTTTTTTTTAGGCAGGGGCTTTGTGGGGTCAGTTTTACTGCTTCACTGTTTTGGGGTTTTTTTCCCCCAGCTGTCCAGGGGGAGGGCAGATGGGTACACTGCTCATTTCACTCCTCTTGCACCTCTACTATCTATGTTTGTGCTTTTTTATTTCATTCTTTCTCCTTTTTCACTTTTTTCTTTTTTACCTTTTCCTCTTTTTTCTTTTTCTATTTATTTTTTCTAGGTTTTTACATTTTAATTTTTTCCTGTTTTTTCTTTTCCTTCTTTTTAAATCTGTTTTTTCCTGTTTTTTTTTTCCTTTTTTCCCCATCATTTTTTCCTTCTTTCTTTTCATTTTTTTTCTTTTTTTTTTTTTCTGTTTTGCTCCCAGCCTCTCCCAGAAGCTGGGGCAGCCCCACAGGTGTGGGCACTCCCTGGCCAATGGGAAAGGACCCACACCTGAGAGGGAAGAAGGGGATGTGATGGTGGGTGTGGGTGCTTTTGGGCAGTGGGGATGCAGGGAGGAGGCTGGGTGTTGTTTAGCCCCCCAGGGTGTAGAGAAGCTGTGGTGGGTTTGGGTTTTGCTGCTGCCCTCAGCACTGGCAGCTCCAGACAATGGGTGCGGACAGAGCCTGCGGCCATCCCCAGAGCAGCAACTCCCCGTGACAGCTTTGAGGGTCCCCATGCTGGCCATGGGGAGCTCCCCTTACCCCACTGTGGGGCTGGAGCTGCCAGCTCGGCTGTGCTGCTGGCAGGCGGCCCTGGAGAGGAGCTGTGAGGAGGCCAGCCACACGGAGGAGAGCAGCCCTGGTCCGTGGGTTTATGCCCTGGCATCACTGTGAGCATCCCCGGGGCTGACTGGGCTTGTGCCGCACTGTGGGGTCTCGTCCCGGGGCACCACTGAGCCCCAGGGCTGCACGTTGATGCTGTGGGACCAGCCTTGGGGCGAGCTAATTACCTCGCTGTTGGCGTTTGCCATGGAAAGCGTCCTGTCATGCCAGCCAACATGATGTGAGGGCAGCCATTTGCCCAGCGGGGAGAAAATGTGGCGAGGTGCTCACTACTCAGGATGGAAGGCCCTGCTCCAGGGAGCGCTTGGGAGCACCAGCCCTGACCTCCAGCCCTGGGATGCTCCTTTGGCACGTTGCACTCCAGCTGCTGATGCAACCACATAGGATTTTCCTCCAGAACCCCTGGTATCGTGCCAAGGAGATGCAGGACCAGGGACACACGGGGACCAGCTAGGCTGCTGTCACTCGCTTTGTCAGGATCCCCCTGGCAAAGGGCCTGGGGTGGCTGCACAGAGCCAGGGGTCCCTTCTGCTGCTGTAGAGACCTCTGGGGACGTTCATAGCACAGGAGAGTTTATTGTCCCTCCTCTGCGCTCTCCAACACACTCGTGCTTTGCTGGCACTGTGAGCCTGGGCACCCCCAGCCCAAAGCAGGGTAAAGCTTTGTCTTTAGGGGTGATGGGGCTTTCCCTGTGTGGATGGGGAGCACAGACCTGCAGCCAGCACTCAAAAATTAGGCATCTGGTGAGTAGCTGCCTAAATTCTTCATTAATTACAGCAGTAGCCTCTCAGGGCTGATTTCTAGGCTCTCCCCAGCTGTAGGTGGCTCTCCTGAGCTGCCCAGGACTCAGCCCAGGTGCTGGGGGTGGGCTGGGCTTTGGGGAGGGGCCCTTCTGCTCCCCAGCACTGCTGCAGCCCCTGGGAGAGTGACAGCCCCATTGCTCCTGAGCACGGTAAGGAGTCAGGCGTGAGCTTGGGGGGCTGCCCTGTGCCCCTGCGGCAGGACACAGGGTGCCACTGCCCTTCACCAGCCCAACTTCTGCCTTGCTGGGGACTGCTGTGCCTTGGTGATGTGCTTCTCTGAGTGATTTAAAAAAAAAAAAATACATTAAAGCTAGCTTGTTAAGTAGTGTGAGGGAATTGGCAAAAGCCAAACCTAGGCAAGCAGCCAGAGTGGAGTTAGCATTGCACGAAGGCTACGGAAGTTTATGTGTGTGTTTGTAGATGTGTGTAGATGTGGGATGGTGTGATGGGAAGTAAGGTGCGGAGTTTGCTTAACCCTGCTCAGGGAAGATGGAGCACATCTGTGTCTCTTTGCTGAGAGGAGTGCTGCTTCAGGCTTGAAATGCAGAAAGGGCTCTATTCATTAGCTATATAAACTCAGGCCATATGAAACACCCCACCAAGCCAAACCAAGAGCCCCTCAGCTCGCTGCCGGCCTCTGATCGAGCTGTGGGTGACTCGGGGCTGGGGGCTGTTGCCAGCTGGGAGGTGGGTATGGGGTGGGTTGGGCACGACAGCGTCTGCCTCCCAAACCTCGACCGTCTCTCCAGGAAACCAGTTGATTTCTCTTCTCTTATTGCTGGCAAAAGAACAAAGCCAACTGGACTGATCCAGTGGCTTAGCTGGGACAGGTTGGCGTAGGGAAAACGGCGCTGTGTGGCAACTGGAAATGAAGAGCCGCTGGCCGTGTCTGTGCCCGTGGCTGGCATCATCTGGAGATGGGGCTGCTGGGTTGTATTTCACTTGGTACCAATGCCGGTGACCCAGCATGCTGTGTGGATCGAGTTTGTACCTGGTTTTGCTGCTTTGGGCTCTCTGTAATAATAATGTTGTATGGAATAAAGCTTGTGCCGCATTCCTGGAGCTGGTGCTGCCTCTGATGGATGGAGAGCAGCTTCTCCCAGGAAGCAGTGGGATGGGTTTCCCTGCCCACAGAGCTGCCTGGGGCAGCAGCACCAGCCTCCCAGGAGGGCTGCAGCAGCTGCATTGAGTGACGGTGAATAATGTCATTGCTAAAATAATTCAGATAAATGCATCCAAAGGCAATCAAGAGTCACTCCCACTTTGTTTGCCTGCCGGCGATTGCATGTGGGTTTTCCATGGAAAGCCCAGAGGTGTGTGTGCCCCTGTTTGGGAAATCAAGCTGGATGGGGGGGAGGTTTATGGCACAAAGGGCTAAAGGGCAGCAAAAGCCCCCTGTGATCTCCCTGCCCAGCCTGGCATGGGGTACAACCTGGGGCTTTCTTTCCTCTGTCCTTTTCCATGTTACGCCCTCATCTCCAACCTCTCCCTCAGCCCGTCTGGGCTGGTGTCAATCTCCCCCTCGCCCGCCCGGCACCCATGGGTGGGGATCAGCCCGGTTGCTCCTGACCCCGGGAAATGCCTCCCCACCCTCAGCAGGGATATGGAGCTGTGGGCCACGATGGAGCAGGGAGAAACAGGAGCGACTTCTGCTCCCGGAGAGGGTTTTGAGGCAGCGCCTGCAGTGCTGCCACCCCGTTATGGGCTGGGCTTTGGGACGTTTTGTTGCTCTCCCTTCTGGGAAAGGATTGCTTCTGGTAGCTGGGATTCTGACACTGACACACTCAGATGGATTTAAAAAATAATTGAACAGTGATAAAGAACAACAGGGAAGAGGCAGACATGTCCCCCTTGCAGGGGGCTGCTTAAATCGTGCCCCTCGGTGCGTGTCGCTGCCAGAAGCAGCAAAGCAGCCGGCAGAGGGGCAGTCGGGGGGAGCTGGTCACCATTTCCCAGTTCCAGTGGATGCCACTGCCTTTGCAACTGGTTGGCTCCCACAAACAGCAACTCTGAAGCTGGTGCCAGCAGAGACCCCTCCTGACCAGAGCATCGCTCTGATTTCGGGGTGCTGCTGTTCACTTGCCTGGGTGCTGTGGGGGCAGTGGGAGGGCAGAGCCGGCAGGGCAATGGGCAGCCTCCCAGCTCCCAGGGGGGTGTCCCGGCAGAGAAACCCCCAAAGCCCCTTCCAGGCATGTTCCTCATAAAAGTAAATAGCTGGGGGTGTATCGTCCCACTCAGGGGCTTTGCTCAAGGTCCAAACCTTTCTCTCCCCACGCTCAAGTTCCCCTTTCCCCCTCCCCAGTGGCTGCACTGGTGGGATTTATCTCACCAGGCTCAGGCTGAAACAAGGTGAAGCGGTTTCTCCCAGCAAGCTGGTTTAGGCTGAGCCTATGGAAAATCCCATGGCCATGCAGCACAGCTAAACTGCGCTCAGCCCCGACTCCCGGTGCTGCTGGGAGTGCTCTGTGCCACGACAGCATCCTCCCTGATCCCCGGAGCATCTCCTCCTCCTCTGGTTTCCAGACTTTCAGCCTCCTTTAGGCAGCCATTTCAACCTCCATTGTAAAGCAGCAGGTAGCAGCCTCTGCTGAGTCTTTCGGAGCCAGAGGTGACACATGTGATGTGTGTTCAAAGCTGCGTCATCATACTGCTCACCTGTAATGGCAGCTTTTCTATAGCTCCAACATGCAACACAGGCATTAATCTATAGGTGTTTTGTGCAGGGTAGAATTTCTCCTTGACGCAGGTAGAGATGAGAGCTGTTTTGTGGCTCCTGCAGTGAAAAGAGCATCCGAATTGAACGGCGCCTGCTTTGCCACGCGCGCCTGTAAAACCGGGCAATGCCCCCGGCAGACAGCAGTGATGCTCGCGCCAGCTCAGCCTCATTTCTTCAAGGGTGACGCACAGAAAAGCGGCGTCATTCTTGCTGCTGTGTCCCCAGGTGTCAGTCCCTGCTGATGGGGAGATGGAGAGATGAGCAACAGGGTTGTGCCTGCACAGCTGTTTGGCCAGACACCCCCGTGCCCTGCGCTGTAGGGCGGGAGGGGACGGGCAGAAGGCAGGCTGGGCTTTGCAGCAGGCGATGCAGGGCTTATGCATGGCAAAACACTTGGCTTTGGTCCTGGCCCTGCCCATGAGATGAGGCTCTGGCTGGACCGTGGGCAGGAGCATCCCCGAGGTGCCTGTGAGATGAGGCTCTGGCTGCAGGAGGCTCCGGAAGGTCCAGCTCTGTGCCTTGCACCTCTGTAACGCGTTGGCCTCTGTTGCCGTGTGGATCTGGCCTCCAGCTCGGCTGGCCACAGGGTCGGGGTCTCCCCCAGGCTGAGGGAGAAGAACAGACCCAGAGTATTTACCCACATCCTTGCTGCCTTCGGTGTTGCTTTTCCGACGGAAACCTGGAATAATTGCTGTTTTCTGCATACACCTGCATTTCCAAATGGGCAGGAGCTGTAACCTGCCTGGCTGATGGCTGAGCTGAACCAGCAGCAACCCCCAGCCAGAGCTGCAGCTGAGCACTTCCCAGCTTGGTTTTTTCCAGTCCATTCCAAGATTTTGTGCTTATGGGCATCTGCTCAAGGGACACAGACTCCCCTCCTGGCTGAGCTCTTGTCATGTGGGTTTTTGCAGTGCCAGTGCCAGGCTGGGGCATCCCTTGCTCTTGGTGCCACCAGCCCTGGCTTTGCTCGGCCTGTCATTGCCCAGCAAGGGACAGTGGCTCCCCGAGGCCCCAGGACAGGAGCCCGCAGCACAGGGCCACAAGAGCCCCACGGCCCTCACTGCCGGGTGCTGGCTGCCATGAGATTTGGTCACATTCAGCCTGTGGCCCGAGTTGGTGGGGGCTCACCTCATCGGGAGGAGATCTCCCAAAAAAGGGAGGCAGAGTCTTTGCTAAAGCTGGAAGCAGCCATCGAGTTGCAAAGAGAGCAGGGAGTTGAAGAGAAAGCAATTAATTATACTTGAAATTGGTGCAGAGGAGAAGCCTCTCCTAAGTGCTACAGCTGAGTTTAAATGAGAACAACTGAGTAGCCCTGATTGAAACCAATGTAAAAACCAGTTTTGGGGGTTTTTTGGACTTGGCACGTCCCCACTGACCCCCCCTGCTTTATGTGTTTTGCCTGAAGAGCAAGGAAAGAGAAGTGGAAATGAGAGTGGGGACGGTGACTCAAGCCGCTGATGTGCTGGATAAAGGAAAGCATCACAACTATTGTATTGTATTGGATGGTATTCTATTCTATTCTATTCTATTCTATTCTATTCTATTCTATTCTATTCTATTCTATTCTATTCTATTCTATTCTATTCTATTCTATTTCTATTCTATTCTATTTCTATTTCTATTCTATTCTATTCTATTCTATTCTATTCCAGACCTGAGCTGTCAGTGTCAAGAATGACGCCATAAATGTGATTTAGAGTCTCAGTACTGTCCCTTATACATGATTAGATGTGGAGAAAGCTGTTTGAGAAAATCAGCACCTCAACCCAAAGCCCATGTGCGTTGTGGTGTCATGAATAAGCTGCTTATTTTTCCCCCCCCTCAGGTGCTGCTGACCCTGTACCACAGGAGCAGCTTTGGGCTCAGACAGAAGCCGTGCCGGGCGCCAGGCTGGGCTCAGGGTTGCTGTGGGGGGTGCAGAGCAGAGCGTGAGCCCCGGGCTGCCTGGGTCAGTGTGGGCAAGGGGCTGGTGAGCCGGGGCTGTGGGTCGTGTTGGGTCTGTGGGCACTGGCCAGGGGATGGTTTGGGGCTCCAAGACTGGCCCACAGGGGCTGGGGCTCAGTGGAGCCAGGGCTGGGCCTGGGAGGAGGGATCCAGCCCCAGATGGGTGCTGTGGTGCCAAGAGCAAGCCTTGAGGCCTTGAGACAGAGCCCAGGTCCTGTGTGGTGGAGCTTGAAACCAGGCTCACTGAGCCAGTTCTGGTGTACAGAGCCCAAGTCCTGCGTTTGGCAGACTCAGACCTGGGCTCAGTGGCTGGTTTGGGACTCATAAACAGTGAATCCCGTGGGGTCTGGGGCTCAGGCACAGAGTTGAGGCAGTTAGTTACACATGCTCAGGTCTTGGAAACAGAGACTAAGTCCTGCGTGTTTGGGGCTTGAAACCAGGCTCATTTGGTCAGTTTAAGGCTCAGAAACAGAGCCTAAAGCAGTCCTGCGTTTTGCAGACTCAGAACTGTGCTTAGTGGCTGGTCTGGGGATTAGGCACACAGAGTTGAGACAGTTACACATGTTCAAGTCTGGAAACAGACTAAGTGCTGCATTTTGGGGGCTTGAAACCAGGCTCATTTGGCCACATTTAGAGTTTAAAAACAGGGATTGAATCCTGCATTTTGCAGATGCAGAACTGGGCTCATAGTGAGTGAATCCCATGGGGTTTGGGCTCAGGCACATGGACTTGACCCCATTTCACATGCTGAGGTCTTGGAAAGAAAGACTAAAAGTTTTGTTTTGCAGCACAAAACCAGAAACTGAAAGTCCTGTTTTTGCGGGGCTTGAAACTAGGCTCATTTGGCCAGGTTTAGAGTTTAAGAAGAGAAAGTAAGTCTAGGGCTCAAGCACACAGGAGTTGAGACAGTTACACATGTTCAAGTCTGGAAACAGAGACTAAGTGCTGTGTTTTGGGGACTCAAAACAAAGCTCCTTTGCCCAGATTTAGGGCTCAGAAACAGAGTCTAAGTCATGTGTGTTGAGGGTCTTGAAAGCAGGGTCACCAAGCAAGACTAAATGTTGCATTTGGGCGGCTTGAAACAGAGACCAAGTCCTGGGTGTTTGGGCTCAGAGACTAAGTCCTGTGTTTTGGGGTTCAAAACAAGGCTCCTGTGGCCAATGTAGAACTAAGAAAGAGCTTAAGTGCTGTGTTTTGGCGCTTGAAACTAGGTTTATAGGCCAGTTTAAGCCTCAGAAACAGACACCAAGTCATATGCTTGGGACCTTGAAGCAGAGCCCACACCCGACGTGCTCAGGCACAGAGAGGGCTTCCCGGGCTGTTTCGCTGGGTCCCGGGGCGAGGCTGGGCTGCCACCCCCCACCCCGCCGGCCATCGCCGCCTTCACCCTGCGCCTGCTCGGAGGCGCCGCCGTTATTCCGTGGCCGCGGCACCGGCAGAGCCCCGGCTCCCCCCACCGCCGCCGCCAAGGCGAGGCCGTGCCCGGAGCCCCAGCGGGGCAGCCCCCGCCCGGGCAGGCAGCAGCCGCGGGCAGGAGCGGGCAGCGCGGGACTTGGGTCCCGGGACCCGGCCCCGGAGCGCGGCTCCTCCTGCCTGCGGCACCGGGACAGAGGCAGCGAGGCCGGACTCGGGAACCGCGCGTGAGGCCGGTCCCGGTCCCGGCGCTGCCGCATTTCTCCGGGCCGGGCCCCACTCACCCGGGGAGGCGCGGACACCACCCAGTCCGCTCCCAGCAGCGCCGAGAGGCCCCCACGCCCGCGAGGGCGGGCACCGACCCAACCCCCAGCCCCCGCCTCACCGCCCCGGGGCTCTGCATGACCCCAGCAGAGGCCCCCAGGCTGCACACAACGCTGCAGCCCCGCGTACCGGCAACATCAGCCGCCGCCGCAGCCGGTGCTGGCGTCCTTCTGGCGGCAGAAGAGGCGGTGCGTGCGCGGGGCGGGGCGCGAAGGGGCGTGTCCCCAGTGCGCGTGCGCGGGGCGGGGCCTGGCACAGGTGTGAGGGGCGTGTCCCAATGCGCGTGCGCGGGGCGGGGCCCGAGACAGGTGCGGCGAGTGGGCGCGTCCCCAGCGCGCGTGCGCGGGGCGGGCCCGACCTCATTTGAGTCCCCGCGGCCGCGTCTGAGCCCTCAGTGGGTTCCTGCCCGTGGCGGCGGCGTCCGCTCCGGGCTTCCCCCGGTGGGGCCAGGTGAGACGAGGGGAGCCCGGGCCGGGAGCACGGGGCCGGCAGGCGGGGCCGGGGCCGCGACACCGGAGCGGAGGCCCGAGGGCAGCTGCCGGTTGCCGGCCGCGCTGCCGGCGGCTCCACGGAGGAGCCGGCGGGTCTCGGGGCGCCGGGGAATAAAGCCCGGAGGGCCGGAGCCCGGCGCCGCCCGGCCTCAGCAGAGCCGCTCGCGGTCACCCGGGGCCGGGCCCGCCCCGCGGGTCCCCCCGGCCCGTTCCCAAGCACCGCCCGCCCCCGCCGGGGCTCCCGGGCCCGTCCCGCCGCCACACGTGGGTCTGGGGGGGGTCGGGGATCAGCCGCGGGGTATTGGGGACTCGAACCCTTGGGCCAGTTCGGGGTGACAGCAGCAGAGACTGAGCGGGGGCTGCTGGAAGAGGTGGCCGCCGGCTCGGGCCTGTCCTGGGGCTCGGAGCAGGCCCAGGGGGGTGGTTTGGGGCTCAGGGCTGGGCCCAGTCGTGGGTTTTCCCAGAGCAGGAGCTGGGCTGGGGAGATGGGAACGAGCTCAGGGGGCTCCAGAGGGAGGGTAACGCCTGGGTTTGGGGTGGGGGGCAGGAAGGGGCGTGGGCAGGGTGCATAGGCCCCCACCGGAGGTGGGGGTCGGGTCACATTGGTCCCCAAAGCCAGGGAGGCTGGCATGCACCAGGCAGAATTAAATGTCTGAGATAGTCTCTGGGGCAAAAGGCACTTTTCACACCATCTTTGTGTGTCCAACTCTTTATTCAAGGGGTGTACAAGCACCAGAATAGTCATTGAACAATAAACACAAACTAATTAGTCAACATGTGTACAGTCATGACAGTGATTGATTTACGACCTTGCCAAAAGCCAAGGTTGTTTTAACAAGCACAAGCTGTCATGGCTGGAGATGGAAACCAGCTGGGGCCACAACCAAACTGGAACTGAAGACAAGCTGGAGACTCAATTGCACTGGAGATGAAAACGAGCTGCAGCCAGACCTGAAAAAAACAGGTAGAGAAACAATGACCTGAAGCTACAAACAAACTGGAGCTGTTCACAGGCTGGACCAGAAACAACCAACCTGTGAATGAGCTGGAGCTGTCCAGGAGCCCAAAACAAGAAACCAGCCAAACAAATGGGGCCCAAACAACCAACCTGAAGCCGTGCTGTGCTGGAGCTGTGCAGTCCCTGCAGCATCTCCAGGCAGGTGCAGGCAGCCTGGCTTCTTCCTGGGGCTCCTCTGTCTGTCCGTCCATCCATCCCTGAGCAGGGGGATGTTGGACAATCAGCTCCTGGCAGCGCAGCCCGGCCCAAAGAGCCCCCAGAGCTGCTGCACTGCAAACCCTGCTATTTCTTGGGCACTGGCAGCTCTGCCCGACCCCTCAGAAGCAGCAACCCAGTACTGCACACCTAAGATGGGAGGGGAGGGTGAAACGGGGACAGGACACCAGAAACGTCCCACTTCTCCTCGGAAGAGCGGGCAAGAGCCAGGATCTGGCTAAAAACCCACCTGCCCTGCGCAGCAGCAGCGGCTGCACAGACCAACCACAGCAGCCCCAGACTGGGAACAGGGCTGGCACCACACCAGTGCCAGCAGGGTCTGGGCCAAACCCCAACAGTGCCCGCTCCCAACGCCCCTCACAGCCATGGTCCCGCAAAACATGCGGCCTTCCTGCCATGGGCCCCATGGGGAGCTCTGCCAGGGGATGGCACCCCCCTTCCCCATCCCTCAGCCAGCCCTGGGAGCTGAGCATCCCGGTCCCACCACTCGGCCACCGCCCAGGGACACTCACCCCACCAGGCACATGCACCTCGCCTGGTGCCAGGATGAGCCTTCCCCACACATTGTTGGCACAGGCACGGCCACGCAGCATCGCCGGGGCCACCAACACCTCCCAAGGGACCGGCAGCACCAGGACAGCTGCTGCTCCCTGTGCCTGGCCAGGCCAGCTTTGCCCTCTCACTGATGGGGCTGCAGGAGACACTGCGGGTCCCTGGAGAGGCCTCTGCTCGCACTGCAGCACGTTTTTAGCTGAAAAAGAAGTTTTTAGGTAAAACCACAGCTTCAAACAGAGCTCAGAGCCGCCCCAAGGCCCTGCCACGGGATCGACCTAATGCTGCCAGCTCCAGTCCTTGGGCATCTGCCTGTGCAGATGATGCCGGGCAGGGCTGAAGGGCTGAGACCCAGTGGAAACCAGTCCCCGCTGGTCTGAGCTCTCCCCAGCTCTGGCAGAGCCAGTGCCAGGCTGGAGGGGCCTGTCCTGCCGGCAGTTGCTCCGAGAAAGAGCTGTGGAGAAGAAACCAGCCGGTGCCTGCAGCAGGAGGAGGGAACCCAGCGGCAGGAGGGGGCACCCCAGGAGATCCCCAGCGCTGCAGAGTCCCCTTCTCCCCCAGCACACACGGCTGGCAGCCAGGCCCAGGAGCCGCCGGCATCCTAGAGCAGGGATTGATCCCATGGGGAAATGGGGAGCTGCCAGGGACCCCCAGCCCCACAGGCCGAGCTGCAGCCACTGCCCCCCCGAGAGAGGATTCCAGAGGGCTGGTGCTGAAACCCACCAGGAAAGTCACTGGGCCCCAGCCAGGCACTGGGAGGGGTTCAAACCACATCAGAGGGGCTGGGATACCAGCATTACCTCTTGGCATCCCTTATCCTTCAGGGACAGCTCTCAGCTTCCACGAAGCCAAGTCCTTATGTCCAGGGCCGGGTTGTCCTTTAGGTTGTTTTCTTCAGTGTGAACACTGCCTGCACCTCCAGTGAACTCCACCACCCCATCACGTTGCGGTGCAGAACGGGAACTAGTACAGAGCAGCAAAGTTAATAAGTTTTCATATGATAAAACCCAACTGATGCCATCACTAGGGAAGGGTGTTTTCTTAACACCCCCTGGGCAGGGGGCACGGGCAGCACACGCCACTGCCAGAGCCGCCCCCATGGCTGCCCCCAAGGCCGCTCCAAGCGAGTCCTGCAGGGAGATGTCAGCCCCTGGGACTTTGGCCCAGGGACCTGTGGTAGCCCCAGGCCCCCAGGAGCTCCACTCCCCTCTCCCATGCCCCGAGGAAAGTCACCGCAGCAGCCACCAAAGTCCCCACTTACCAGTAGTGGGAGCAGCCATGGCGTCAGCCAGTTCCCCTGAGCCACAGCTGCCCCGACGCTGGTGGCCCTGTGAGCGAGAAGCCCTCGTGCCCAGCACACAACAGAGTCCCACAGAGCTGCCAGAGCACAGGCAGCATGGCGATGGCAGCCAGGAGACAGCACGGCCAACAGCCAGCGCTGCGCCTGGCCACGGTCACTCATGGGCTCCTGGCAGAAACCCAGCAGCTGAGAGAATGCAGGGCCAGGCAGATGGACGGGAAGGGCTCAGAGAAGGACATGGGACAATAAAACACTCTGTTTTCAGGGGGAAGAAAGAAAAGCATGGTAAAAAATCAATGCACAAATACAACAACTGCTGCACCAAGTCAAAACTTTAACCTTTAAGATTAAGTTTTAACTTCACATCTTAACCTTAACCCGTGCCTAGCAACCACACACAGGGGACTGGTAAACTGCTGTTCAAACACATCAGCTAATAAACTGCATTAAAAAAAAGGAAATAAAAATGCACATAACGACACCCTGAAACTCACCAGAACTCCTGCAGAAAGGCTGTTCTCATTTGGGTGACCTGAAGAACCACTGCAGCAGTTCTGGTCCCAGCCCCACTGCCCCCAGCAGCTCAGGGGACCTGACCCCCTCCAGCCCTGCCCAGAACCAGCTGCAGCTCTTGGGGTTTTGAAGGAAGAAACAAAAACTCTTCTTCCAAGTAACTGCCAACACCTGAAGCTGAGAACCAGAAGAAACTGCAGACAAACCCAGGCAGCAGAAGGCAGGTGGAGCCAATACAGGTGCCTCCAGCTCCTCCTGCCTCCTGTTACTCACAGTGATCAGGGTAGTAACAAGCATCTTGTCTCGGTTTCCCCTCTTTGGAGAACCCCAGGAAATTCAGGCAGTCCACCAGCCATCCAGTCTGGGGGTTTGGATGCCAAGACCATGCCCTGGTGTCCAGGGAACGCCCCGCCGGTGCAGCCCAAACCATCCTGGCCTGGCCGGGGCTGGAAATGGGTGCAGCCCAGAGCAGTCGAGGTCAAACGTCTCACTCTGGGATCGTGGCAAATCCAGCAGTACCGCCATTACACGGGGACCAGAAAACCTGCACCAAAAATGCATTAACTCACCAAGGGAAACCTCAGACAGGGCATTACTGCAGAGCCTGCACCCACCCGCATCCGCCAGCCCCCGAGAGTCCCCCCGCCATGGCAGCACCCACAGCCATGGCCCACACCTCAAAGCCCCCATCCCTGATCCCGCACGGGGGGGACACCCGTGTCCGGGCCCATGGCCCCAGCAGGGACGTGCAACTGCAGCGGCTCCCTGCGAGGCGGCATCTGCGCACGGAGGCCCTGTACCCCCGGGCTGAGCCCCACGGGGCTGCTCCGGGACGGAGCTGCCCCCCCACAGCCCGGCGGGCCCCACCGCCCCCAGCCCCGAGCCTCACTGCCCCCACATCCCAGCCAGGCCCTGACACACGCATGCCCCAACCAGGGGGCAACCAACCACCCCCCACCCCGGACACCCCCTCATGCCCCACCTAGGCCCAGACACCACCCCTAAGCCTCGGCCGGGCCCAACGACCCCCCAGCCCTGCTTGGGCCCCGTCACAGCTCACTGTGGCCGGGCCCAGGGTTCGCGAGGGGCACGGCGGGGCCCTCAGTCATCCGGAAACGGTGCTTGGGTGCGGTAGGGCTCCCCCCTGCAGTCAGAGGACACTCCAACAGTAACCGGGACACCCCTCCCCGCCCAGCTCCCCTGTACCTGCTCCCGTCGCAGCCTCCCGTGCCGCTGGGCCCCTCCTGCTGTGCCCCGCGGTGAGGCCCCCTGGCGGCGGCGGCGGGTACTGCAGCAGCTCCCGCGCCTCACGGGACTTCTTAAAGCCTCGGGGGGGCCGCCCCGCCCCTGCCGCAAGGGGGGGAAGGAGGCGGGGACTGGATCCCTTTGTCCAATCAACGCTGCGAACGTCACAAGGGAACCGCCAATCGTGACCCAGGGCGGGAGTACATAATGGTCGTTGTCGCATGAAGGTTAGTTCAGATGATTTTTGTAATTTTTTTAAGATTTTTGTTTGTTTGTTTGTTTGTTTCATTTAATATAGTAATAGTATTTTATATTTTTTAAAATACATTGATTATAGATACATTAAAATGAGTAACATATGAAGTAGCAGGTACTGGGTGACCCCAGGTGCACTTGTAGTAGGGCTGAGGGGGTATTTGCTTTCTGAGTTTGTTTACTAGTAAGGTGTTATTTTTTTGCCCTGAAGGTTGTTAGCATGATATGAACTAAGGCTTATTTTACTTTTTTCTTACTTAAGTTTTTGCTTTTTTGGGACTTTGTTAAGGCCTTTTTCTTACTATGTTTCAATTTCTAGTCTTAGTTGGACATGGAAGTTATTTTGTGTGAGAATATTAAAAGTTCTGGTGTTATGTGTGGCTATAGTTTTTCTTTTGGTAAGGTAGTGTGCTGACTGTAGTTGTTGTGGGGGGGAAGTAACTGTTAAGAGCAGGACTCCCTGTAATAAGGAACTGGAGGGTTTTTTTGGCAGGTAGTAGGAGCCAGAGAGGTTATCTTGCTCTAATTTCACTAACCATTTATTTCCATTCATCTGTACTAATAACTTCATAAATTCAAGGTGTCTTACCCTTAGTAATGATGATAATAACTGAGCTATTCTTTAAGTTTGGTAGTACAACTGGGAAGAGAATTTGTGTATTGAGTTCAAGCTGATTTAAACACAAAAACTAAAAATGTTTGGAAACATAGTATTTTTAAAAATGCTTTATAAGTATGTAGATAAACTTGTCTTCATTCAAATAAAGTGTCTATCACCATACTGATGAACTCTCTTTGAAACTGCTCTGATTGCAGAGTAATTCCAAATCACTCTGTTAAACCATCATCTTGTCCTAATTGTGTAGGGCATGTTTAATTGCCTGGTGCAGACTGACCTATGAGATGTAATGCTAAGCTTAAATGCTGTGGGGTGCTGTTTAGGGAATAAGCTTTTCTTTTAGGAAGATACTGTGCTGAGCTTTCTCAGTGGGGCGCTCTAACCCTTGTTGCAGTTACTCATATGGCAGTATCGCCTGTATGACTGGGTTAGCTTGCTCAGTGCTGACAGGGATTAACTGGCAAGGGCTGTGTTGTGCTTTGTAGAGGCTCTGTGAGAGACGTAGTGCAGCTTGTGAGCTCTATGTTTTTTACAAGTGGTCATGGTCTCCACAAGCTTCAGTAAAGTGGTTTTTTGCCCCCTGTCTGGTGCTGCTGTGCTTCAGTTATGAGACTAGTTCTTAGTCCTGCTCTCAGCTTCTCTGCTCTGAGGCTTCTCTTCTGTTGTATCTGGCCCACAGAATGTTTTTTTGGGCAGAGACAGGGTGTTTAAGGCCTGTAGATGAAATCCTGGATTTAATTTCAAACGATAAAATGTGCTTAGCCTGTAAAAATGCTATTATACTTGGTAGTTGCCTTTCTATACTGGTTTGCACATATAGCTGCTATTTTTTGTTATTTAAGTTAGTAACTGGAATGTGAGCTGTACATAATTGCTAGAATTGGATTGGCTGTGTCAAGGTAGGATGAGTTGTGGCTCTCTTGTTCAGCTTTGAGCTGTCTTTAAGCAGGAGCAGCCCTGGCTTGACACCAAGTTCAAGTACCCACTCAGTTGTTTCATCATGGACTTCTGTGAAATGTCTTTAGCAGAAGGTGCTGTGAGGCATGAAGAACTGCCTTTTGAGGATTCTTCTCCTCTTTGTCTCAAAACATAGTGAAAAACTCCTCTCTTAAAGGAGTCCTTTAAGAGGGCACTTGATAGCTTTTTGTTGAGTGATGTGATGTAGCAGTCTTTGTCCTGCTGCTGATTCATGCCCTAGGTATCACCACAGGAGGCAGAAAAGCTTAGGAGTGTGCTGGAGACCTGAGGGCACTAGTAGGTGTCTTGTCCAGTCTCACCTGGTACCTTGACCCACTTGTTCTGCTCATTGGCCCAGGAGTTCCAATTAAGCTTTGGTTTAAATGACTGCCCAAAGCTTGTCTGAGTCAGCTGGCTGGCAATGAGGATAAGGTGCAGTTATGTACCTTATCTCTAACAGGTACATGTAAATACAGACGCACAATGACATGCAGTAAAACATGCAGGTATTGGGTGCAACACTTGCAGCTGGTTTTCTCTTGTCTGAGCTGTGTTAAAGTCTCTATATATCATGTGCTATGCAGAGCTTGTTCCTTGCTTTCTGAGGTTGATGGTTGAATTCCTGTTTGTCAACAGTGTGGGACCAGATGCTGATGAAGAGTGTTGGGTTAGAATTACTGGTTTCATCAATGAACTCTACAAAGCTCATAGCAGAGCTTCTTATCGTTGTCCAGATCCACATCAGATGACTCACTTAGGAACACATGTTTTGTTTTGAACTTTTGTCTAATACCTAGATAATTCAGGTAACACTAATTAGAGTCAGTTTTCAGATGCAGTACAGTTTTTCTTACACAAAGACTAACTGATCTTCTTGAGATATTAAACAGATGAACTGTAACTTTTGGGTTAATATTAAGTATTACCAGATGATTATCACTTGAAGTTATGAAGAAATGAAGTTATTCCTCAAGAAGTGAAAACTAAGTCCTAAAACATAGTAAGCTATTCTGCAGAAAATGGTAGGCCTTGGTCTGACTCTAACCCTAAATACTCAGGGTGTTCAACAGATGTAGTATTAGTGCTGCCTGTCAGAAGTGGAGATGGACAAAAATAAAAAGCTGTGGTGAAGCTGCCTGGAGGCATTTCAGAGCAGATGCTTCCTGTCTGTCTTCCAGTGGACTGCTTAAACACTTGTAAAAATGTTCTGTAGGATACTTGTCTTGTGTGGTGCTCTTCAAACAAATTGTGGCTGAGAGTGTGAGTACATCATTCACTTGCTAAGCAGTGTAGCTGAAAAATAAACCAAAAGACCAAGAGCTGCTACTCCTTTTTTTTGTCAGTTAAGTTTTGTCTTGTGTATAGCTGTCAGTGATGCTTTTGGATCTGAGTCACCCGTATACATTTTTGCTTTATTTCACTCTTTTGTCCTTTGTGTTTCACTGTGGAGCTGAGCTGTGAATGCTGTGCAATATGAGCAACCAGATTTTCAGGAAAGCTGATGATGTATGTAGAATTGTGATGTACATGGTGCTATTCTTCCAAGGGTGATGAGAGAGCTTAATTTCCTAGGCCTGTCCAAATAACACCACTTGTTTACCGCACAGTCATCTAAAACAAATTGATAATTTCTCTTCATGAGAAATGCACTCAAGCTTATCTTAAATTAGGAATGTGGATCTTGTTTGATTTTGTTTGGAACAGGAGTTCAGAAGGTCTGCTTCCTTTAAAGGAGCTATCACTGGTCTTGCATATGTGCTCATGGAGGACATATATTTTTGAGGTTTTAGACTTCTTTTAACAAATGGAAATTAAAAAATCAAACACTTGCAGTTAAAGATGTCTGATCATCATAATGCTATTGATTTTTTTTTTTTGTTAAAGCAGCTGTCCTTTTTAAGTCTTACCTATTTGCAGGTGGTAAAAATCAACTTGGTGATTTGCTTCTGCTAACAGCAGTGAAAGGAACAGCATTTTTTCTGATGGAAATCCTTGAAATAGAAGTCAGTATATTAAAAAAATGAGAGGATGCTAAAGATGGTCGAGTGATGAGAATGGATAGTCCATAGTGAATATTTTCTGGAGTATCTCAGTGTTCCTGAGCTAATGCTGTCCTGTTACCAAGTAACTTCATTCTGATTTAAAATGTTTTAAATGTCTTGATAGTATGAATTAGAAACTAACAGACCAACATGTGTTAAGTTTTACATTACTAAGTGACTGCTTTGTAAGTGTGTAGCTTCTGAAATGCGCAAATATTTAAGGTTACCACAGAAAACCTGCTTGGGAATAGTTCTATGACAGGAGTGTAATAAAATTGACATCTTGGTTGGTAGCTTAAAAGATTTTTCCTTGAAGCTCTCAAGATTACAATGAAATAGTGCTCAAGTACCACTTGAAAACCACTTAGCAAGATAATTGGTATAATTTTGTTTTTTTCCATGCTATCTGCATTCTCTCAATTATGTACTTAAGTACTAAGGCTAATGCCAATATAATGTCTGTGTACTAGAGCTTTCTGTGCTTGTCTGTGTAGCTAGGTCATTAACTAGATGTCTCGTGAAACAATCTGAGTGACATGAGTTCAGGTGGTGGCTGCAGATGCTACAAGTCACAAAATGGGACTAGGGGTTCCCAGATCAGGTCTAACACCCCTTCTTCCTGACCTACCAGAAATGATAGCTGTTCTGGAAAGAACAAAAAGGTGTGGGGAAGGGGGGGTGGCAGCAGTCAAAAACCGGACTGAAGACCATTTCTCAGTGGTTTAGGTAACCTGTGTTTTAAGTACCTTTAACTGCAGTGTGTTCAACACCTTTTCCTTTAGGTTTTTATGCACTTAGAAATATATTCCAGGATCTACTGGTTAATTGTACCAGCTAGTGACCTTTTTGCTGACCTAAATGTAGTTTTAAATCCTAATACCACAGGGCTTGCAGTAGCCTACAGTAATAGAGTAAGGCATTATGTTTTATCCCTTTCAGGGATGGCATCTGCCCATGAGGGCCAGGTCAGCTGGAAACAGTACTTGCTGACAGCTGATTTTCCTCTCTTAGAAGGAGGAATTAAAAAACACTTTGCTTTACTGTGCAAGATTGACTGAGGGTGTTAATTGCAATAGAGAACATCTATGAAGCTGATGTTGCTTGGGGAGGTGCTGTTCAGTTTGCAGATAAAATCACAGCCTGATTTCTCCTGGGCTTGGTAAGTGTTTGCAGGAGTAATTCAGTCTGGGTATACCACATGCTCAACGCTTAATCTCCTGAAGACCCAGGGCCAGCAAGTCCCTGAACCTTGAAGAGAAGAAATGAGTTGAGGTAGAAGGGGAAAGATGAGGCAACACATCATTACTGCCTAAATCTCTTTTTCTACCACTAGCTGCCACTGTGAGGGGAAGAGACTTTGCACCCCTGCTGAGATGAGCTGACAAACTGCACAAGCTGTTTTTCAAGTGGACAGTGAACCTAAGTCTACTGGTCACTTCTTTGACAGCATTACTATTTGTTCAGTTGCCGTCACCAACTTGACCACTAGATGTCTGCACTGAGCAGAAATGTAATGCAGCTTGAGCTAGATGCTTCCAAAAACGGAAGCAGAGACAAATGACTCGGAGGGGAAATGCAAAGACCGTGGTGGGAAGGACTTTCTTCCAGGCCTGGACACCCTTGAGATGGGGTGATTTTTAAGTGGTTCTTGCCAATCTCTTGTTTCACAGTCCAGGACTAAGTCCTTATTACCTGAACTGGATGCTGAAGTGAGGAGGTCTTGCTGTTTGGAGAGTGGCAGATATTCCTCCTGTTTGGGATGTCCTTGGTGTAGGACCTGGTGGGCAGACAAATTTGATACTGGCATTATGGATTTATGGCTATTTACCTATAAGGTCATAGTTTTGTTAACTGCTTCTCACAACTTGTACTGTAGATGCAATTCCAGTGATAACTTATAGATGACTTGTGGTGTTCCTAAAATTAGCGTTTCTTCCTGCAACGACAGTTCACTGGTGGATGCAGTGTTTAAAATGTGTTCTGTGGCAAGCAATTTCTCAGCTCTGTAACCTCCACAAGGCAGAGCCTTCAACTGGGCTATCCATGACTGTGCTTAAGTGATATTGCTGGTCTGCCTGGCATTGTCCTCTTACACAACGCATCTCGTGGTCTGACCTCTTTTTCAGAAGCAAATTATTAACAGTGACAGGCTTGGAATCCTCTTCATGTTGTACAGACAACCCTCACTGACAGGATTATTTTTAATTTCCTGGTTGACACTTGCAAAATACTGGAAGGCCCTTAGTTGCATAGGTAACAGAATATTTAATGGAAAAGCAAAGGCCAGGCGTGTTCTGGCTTCAGAAAGATAATAGTAATCCTTTTCGTTATATGGTATGCTGAGCTTGCACAATAGGCCATAGTGCTCAGGTTGTTACATTGCTTTTTCTGAAAGGATAGTGAAATAGTCTAACTTGTATAGAAAAGTAAAAATTGGATGCAAAGGCTTGGGGCAGTTTGTAAGATTCTACTTGCCAAAAGGAGCATGGCAAGTGTAGCATCAGAATATTCCAAGTGTGAGAAGAAAAATGAACCAGTTCTTATGAAAAAAGCAACCTTAGTTCAGTGGAGCAAAGGCTATTCGTGGGGGCAGAGGGTTGGTTGCTTCAGCTGTTCTAGATGTTTTAATTCATCCTTTCTGAGGCACCAGTGCAGTGAAGTCTTCAGCATTAGTACTTGCTGAATGACACTTTGATACACAGCTGCACAACAGATGCAACTACAGTTATGTTTGGTTGAGATTAAATGTTGCAGGCCTTAACATGAATAATTAATCTTTTCTCCTGACAATGAGAGGCATGGGAAGAAGCAAAGGTGATGTAACAAGGGCAATAGTAGAAAAAAATTTGTTAACTTGTGAACTTGTTGGCCAGAAAGTACAGCCATTCCTGTAGCAGAAGGCCTAGTGTGAGTTGTACAGTTGTGCCAACAGAGCAGGTACAGTTGAATTCAGGCTTATTGCCTGTGCTTGCTGTCTGGTTGAGTCAAGCTGGCTGAAGTCCTGGAGCTACACAGATCTTCTGCTGTGGTGCTATGCCTGCTATTTCAACTCTTCCTCTTGGTGCCAAATGAGCGTGACTCCTGGACTGGGTCAGCTTGTGACAGTGCCAGTTTCCATGTGTTTTTACCAGGTGTTTGGAAGAGGAAGGGATGGGTTAAAAAATTCAGCACAGGGTGGTATCTTCCCCAGAGAGTTTAAGTTTTGGGCTGTTTACATGCTTGGTGCTCTTTCTGCCTCAGTAGAGACCAGTGAAATAGGTGTGTGTGTAATTCAATGTTTTGAGGGAGCACAGCTGCTAGCTTAAGTATGCTTTCAACACATACCCTGACTCTGCCTGGTATTGGATCTACTAATACACTGCCATTACTAACTAGTGCTGAAAAGCTTTCCATTCCTCTCTGCTTGTTAAATTCCAAGTATTGCATCCAGCATATAACTAAGCATGTCTCCTGCCCTCTACATTTATAAAGTAATGATGACTGTGGGGCTTTATGTGCAGAATATCAATGTTTAGAAAAGCTGGCTACCAAGAAATCCTGCATGATTTTGTTTTAACCCTTCACTTAGCCACATGGTATAAATGTGAAGTTGTAATCTGTGTTCATGAGCTGTACTTGGAAGGCTTTGCTCGTGCAATTGTAGTGTAGTTCAATAACTGAATTTGAATATGCCTTTTTGAGGAAAATAAATAGGCTTTGGCTTCAGAGGAATAATTTGATATTAACCAATGACTTCAAAAACATCAGAAAACCATAAATTCCTGGTCCTTTTAACACTTGCAATGCCAAAATGTCAGCGTCCCTACAAGAACATAAGGGACTATTGCCTTTTTTTAGCCTACTAGTGTCTAGTTAAAATTATTCTATATTGCTTTAATCTTAGCACTTCTACCCTGAATCAGAGTCCATACTCTATGTAAGCCTGCATTTCAAGGCTGATGCAGAGTGATTTTATAGAACGTTGTCCTCACACTTCCAATCTGCTCCTCAGTGGTGATGAGACTGCTGTGGTGTTGTCAGCATGCGGATGGCTCAGAAGTGACTACTGCAGTGGAGAAGGTTGGTTCATTCCTGCCTGGCTGTGTATTCTTCACTGGGTACTTTGTGGTCCTCCTTCTGAGGCCTTATGGGACTCTGCAGAGTCCCTTAGCATCTCACAGGTCTGTAAGTGTACCCTGGCTTCAACTTCCAGTTAAATACACTTGAGTTCAAGAAGTAGTTTGCTCTTCATGTCTGCAAGTATGATCTGACTGCTGGTCACTGCTACCTCCACCTTGTCTGTGAACACTATGCCTTTGGGAGGGGAGAAATGAATCTTGAATAATTTAGTTGGTTGGCACAGTCACTGAGTTGTTTTCATGCTTAGCTTCTGAGAGCTAGTTGAGTTCTGTAGTCTGAAATGAAACAGTGGAAGGAGGCTGACCTTTTGGTGGCCAGAAGGTTTTCCATTCATTTTGAAGCACTTGCCCTTCATGTTCTTCTCTGGAACCTGTATGGATGAACAGTAAACTTAGCTGTGCAGTGGGGTGGTTTGTTCTGCTCTTTTTCTGAAGGAATTACCAAGGATCTAACTTCTCTCCCCTAAACTTAAGAGAAGCAGCCTTGCTTACATGAGTTATGTTTAAAATATTAACAAATGTAATTTTTAACACCTCAAACATAGAAGTCCTGTTGTAAATTGCAAGTGTCATTGAAGTAATCCCTATTTATGTTGTGGGTATTTCCACAGATCAGACCTAAGTTGTATTGAACGTTTAATGGTTTAGAATGATTTCTGTTTCTTTAGATGGTGGTTACAGTTAGCACAAAGTCAGCTTTGCTAGAACACTTTTGAAGATGAAAAAAATACTGAAATGAGCTTGGCAGAAAAGAGTCTGTGGAACAAAACTAAAACTCATGTAAGCAGAAATAGAAAGAACTTGCTGCTGGACCCTGGCATCCTTGTCTTTTAAGACAGGTTTTGTAATGAACTCAAAGGGTAGTTTTCCTGTCTCTGGTGAATGGCACATACATACTACCTGAAGAAAATGTGGAGAGAGCAGCAGGCAGGAAAACAGTTTTTTTAGATCTACCCTTTGATTCCAATTCCCCCTGGCGGGTCTGTGCTACTTGAAGTACAAAGAAAATAAATCTTGGACTACCTGTTTGTTCACTTGTCACTTAGCTTGAAAGAGACATACTTGGCATGAAATTCCAGGAAAGCTCCAGTTGCTGCAGTGGCAAGAGTGAGAAGCAGCTGAAGCTGTTTATGGCACTTATGTTTACAACCTTAACCTCAGTTGTTTGTACTCCAAATAATAATACATCACACTTGCATCTTCTAGGTCCTTGCTTAAGGTTTTCTGTAGTTCAAATCTATCTGGAGTATCTGTTGCAGGACACATTTTCCTATTGTATAGACTTGTTGGAAAGTTCCCTTGCTAGAATAATTGTGGTGAAAGAATAAAAATGAAGAAAATAGCCTTGACTAGGATGCAAGTATGCCTATGCCAAGCAGAGTAGTTGCTTCTTGGTGTTTGTTCTCCAGAGGGCTGGTTCTGTCTAGAGGGCTCTTTGCTGCTGTGGATGGCCTGTTTTTCACTGTTCAGCCTGGCTGGTAGCCAGATGGGCATGTGTTGGGTTTGCTAAAAGGTTGAGTAAAGAGTCTTCATTGATGGGCTTGGAGCAGAGGGACCACCCTCTGATGGTAGTGATGCAAGACTTGGTGTTTAACTCCATGATAACTGAGTAAGAGGTGGAAGATCCCACTCCTGCTGATAAACTGTCTGAATTCACTTGCTGGCTGAGCAGGACTTCTTGTTGCAGACTTCATTAGCCCTGACGCATGAATCCTTTCCAGTCAGCAAGGCCTTGTTCCCAAACATCGTCCCCTGTCTCTGTAACCTGATAACATTTTACTCTTCCAAGCCCCAGATGCTATTTCTATAGTCCTGTGCTCAACTCTTGCAATTGCCTAGTGTGGATATCTTTGTGTTGCAGCTCAATAAAGTCAATTCCAGTGTTCACAGTGTGTGATTTTTTTTTTTTTGTATGTAATAAAACTGCTTCCCTACTGTGTCAATTGCTCTAAACTATTCCCTGAATATACTTTGCTTTCAGTTACTTTGCTTTGGTCAAAAATGAGATTAAATGGTAACTCTTCCTACTTACTGCAGAATAAGTGTATCTACATCAGATACCCGTTATATAACAGGCTGTTTACTGTAATCTTGATTCTAATTACTAAAATGGGTAGAGCATAGTGTTTGTCTAGTTTATCTAAAGGGCTAAGGCACAGGATGAGGAATTTTTAAGTGTATAACTAGTTCTATACCACACTAATGCCCACTGTGAGAAGAAAAATAGAAGGACTGTTTCACATGACCAGCCAGCAGCTTGGCAAATGACCCTGTATTTGAAACATTTCACAAGGAAGAGATTAAAATGATTAGTTATGTTTTTATAAACAAGTGAAAATTAAAGGATGATTAAATGTTATTTTTTGCTGTGTAGTAGTATCTATGTGTGGAGAGAAACTGTGCTGCAGCAAACTGCAGTACTGCACCACCACAGCAGCCATCAGCAGAGTTGGGTTAGGACATGCTCACCTGTCTCAAGTGCTGTCTGGGAGGCTGGGACTTGGACTGTTCCTTAAGCACTAAGGAAGAACATGTAAGGATGGAAATGTGCAGCTTGCCAGCTGCCACCTTGGCCCACAGTTGTTACTTTTGGTGCTGCTTTTTAATTGGTACATTTAAGGCTTAATTCTGTAACATCAAGGCACATAATTCTCTTTTGGTCCATGTCCTCACTGAACTCTGAAACTGTTCACAGAATTAAAGGTGTTTACAAGCCAGTGTGTTCACAGCTTATACCTTCATTTCTGTGCTGTTTAACTGATTCTGGGGATAGGGGTGTGGGGTGGTTTTTCTCTTTTTTTTTTTTTCTTTAAAAGAATGGTGTGGTAGCTGCTAAGGTTCTCCACTAAAAGTCTCAGGCTCATATTTTATTAGATGCAACCCACATAAGATGGGAAACAGATCATGAGCCAAAAGGGTAACAGCAAGGTAGATACAGTGCCTTAGTGCATTATGCATAACGTTAGGAGAGGTATGAGGGGAGAGTTGGAGAATGTTATTGAATCGGTATTGTTTTTTCCAGACTGCTCTATGTTGGCATAAGAAGAAAGCAAAAATGTACTACTTGTCCACTTTCATTAGTTATGTGAACTTTGAGAACATGCAATGCTGAATGTATCTAGTGCATGATCACTGTCCTTAATTAATCATTTTTGCATTTGTACGTAGGCCTTAGTACCATCCTTTTTTGAGAGAAGCAAAGAACTGCTTCAGTATAATAGCTAATTTGATCACCATCCGGTGATGAATCAATTAGATGAGGGGAAAAGTGCAAAAAGAGCATACAACTGTAGAGAAGTCTCTAGGAAATAAGTGGAAATAACTATGTTTGCATGCATTTCCCTTTAGTTATCCTTCCTGTTATCAGCTCGGCTGGAGAGACATGCGTAGCCTCTGGTTATCATCTGAAAGTTATGTTATTAAATTTTCCAAAATTTAAGCACTCATTTTTTTTAACAGGAAAGGTCATTTTAATTTTACATTTTAACCATTCTTTATAGGTGCTGTCCAGGATTAGCATCCAAGTGGTTACACAGTATTTACACTAGAGGAAGCTGAGCCTTATCTGCACACGTCGGATGTATTTGACACAGCAGATGTGGACTGGCAAGGCATGAACATATTTCTGTTTTCTGAAATGTCTTGAAATGTTTTTTTGTCATATTTTTGAGGTATTTCTCATCATGATTTCTCTGTATAATCTATGTTGGTGGATTCTAACATGGATTTTTTTGTGTTTTTTTTTTCTCAGCCTTGCGATCTTGAATGGTTCAGACAGAAAAGGTTCAGACACCAAAGTCTGGGATGTTTATTAAATTGAGTTGATTGTAAAGAGAGGTGTTGTCATCAGTTTCACTGAGAAAGTGCTTTTGTTCCCTTGCTGGCATATGATGTGGAAACTCCCTGACTGAACAATCTCTGCAGAAGGATGGGAAAATGCTTTGACTGTGATTCTAGTAGCACAGCTATGTGACCAACCACACAGCTTTCAAATATGGGTGTTTTAAAGGACTTGAAAGCATTTGCAGGAAGTTTTTGTCATCTCTTGTCAGAGGGATAACTTTTAACTCATGTTTTGCTCATTGATTTTGTCTTCCTTTGTTTCTGACAGCTTAGGTTATTGCCGCGTGCTGCCCAGGCACCTCACCTGGTGGGTGCGCTTGTTCCTCTTTGTTGCTGGCTCAGTTCTCATTAAGCTTTTCTTGTGGTGCAGCATACTAGATATCTTACTTTGTCCAAACTGAAATGGTGAAGGAATGGATAACTAACAAGGTGGGGTATATAATGAAAATAGTTCTGTTAAAATTAGGCTAAAAATACAATAAGAAAATTTAGCATAATTTTATGCCTGAAGGAGGTATGCATAAATATGTTGAAATAGGTCACTTTTGTATTTTATTTGGCTGTCATTTCTATTTTTTTATGGAAAAAAACTCCTATAGTGAGAAATCAGAACAAAAGTGTGAAAACCAGGATCTTTTGACTTCCACAGTGTACTTAATTTTATTTTTCTTTTTCCCCTCTCTTTCCAGACAGGAAAAATCAGTGAAGTCAACATAGCTATGCCAAATACTTTGGTGTTTGATCAAACCCAACATCCTCCATGCCCTGACTGCCTGTGCTGAAATGGCATCTAGTTCTAACGATGGTATAGGTTAACTTAGAGGGAAGCTTTTACTGGGTACATGTCTATTTTCCTTTTTTGCTTGGGATTAACTCAATATGAAGATGACATTTTAAAGACTGCAGTCTGGTCCTACATGTGTTTTCTGAAAAATGGTTGAAATTAAGAGTCATATGACCAAGTTAATTTTGGGTTAATAGAGGCTGGTCATTTATGGATGAAGGATTCAATAGCAACAGAATTTGCATTATAGCTTGCCTGACTGTATCACGTCTGTCCAGAGGATGACTCTGGGTGGGAAGCTTTCAAGAGCAAAATACTTTTAGAGCTTTTGTGTGTATTTTACATGAGATAAAACTTAAATTTAATTAACATTACATGGATTTATCTGCCCAACACGTTAAGAAGCAGTCTTTGTTCTTACTATCAATAAATAGTACTTGTTTGTGAAACATCAGGAATATGCTTCCTCTTTATGTACACTTAGCATGTGCCTACTTTAACAGCATTCCATATATCTGTACCTATCTATAATGGAACTTTACCTACTGGGGCAATGTAGGAACTTTAGCTAATTGCTTTTCTGCCTTTTCAGTTCTGCAGACCCCTTTTGGCCTGAGACACAGTCTGCTCTGCACCAGTCTTGCAGGATGACTCATTCTTTTTGGTTTCTTGGTGGATGCTTAAGTCAAATTCAGCAACACAGGTCACTAGTCATGAGATGGTGAAGGGTCTTGCTGAAATTAGTGGTAGCATCACACTACCTTTCTCCCCAGTGGTGATAATTATGTTCTGTGATACCTTCTTCGATCAGGTCAAGAGTCTACAGCTCGTGTACAACCTTCCTGGCTCAGAAGATACTCCCTTTTCATGCTCTGTCATACTCAGAACTTCCAGCATTTCCCTGACATGTCCATTGCTGACAGGTATACTTAGAAGTTGCTCACTGAACCTACTCTGTCTGTCCTCCAGCCAAACCTTTCTGAGGGGCAGACCAGGCTGGCTGAACCTGCAGATATCCCCTGCTGCTGGCAAGGCGGGCATTAGTTTTGAGGCAAGTGCTGATCACTGAGCAGCAATGAAGGGTGAGGGCTGAGATTAGGGTTACAGTCAGATGGAAATGAATCTTGCAAAGCCTCCAGGAGTAGACTATAGGCCTGGTCAGACAGGGATAACTGCCTTCTGTTTAGCTGTGCTAAGAGGTATAGGTTGCTAATTATTTGTGAAAGAAAGTCTAAGAATTGGTTTGAAGGTTTAGGACAGCACGAACCCAAGTTCTCTGTTTATTTTCAGATTTTACAAGGGTGATAGCGAATGGAAGAATAGTTGACAGCCTCTAAGTTGGGCTTGGTGCAAGCAGTGGTCATGGGAAAACAGATTTAGTTAAGGTTTGGGAAGAGAAGCAGGACAGAAGAATACTATTGTTAGACCACTGAAAAGGAGTGATAGTGCTGGATGAAGTGATTGACTTGTGCTCATTTTAACACAGACTTACAGGTTTTTGGGATCTCATCAATACTCAAGTTAGCCTTGTGTTTAGCAGCTGTGTTCAGGGATGCAAGGTCTGAGGGATTATATTTACTTCTGTGTGTCCATGACCCCAGAAATAAGGAAAATTTGGTGCTAGAACTGTGTCATATCAAGTTGCATTTTCCTTTGAAGATAGAGGTCTTGGGACAGTTGTCAAGATTTCTATGAGTTTTTTGATGAGCAATCAAGTTAACAGGGAACTCTTCATTCCAGGTGCTGATTGGAACAATTGCCTTAGGTTAGCTTAGTTTGTGTCTGTGAGAAGTTGGATTTGGGCTGGAGAGAGGTTGTTTGAGAACAAAGGATGGAGTAAATCTGCTCCCTGACTTTGCAATGCCTCTGGGAGAAGAATAGCGCTGGTCATCTCAAGCAACTGGCTTGTAACTCCGTAGCATTCACTTCACCAATTACAGTTGGTATTAAATGTAAAACTGGTGTTGCAATTTCATTCTTGAATGGCGGGTACTCAGGATGTCTGCAACTGCCTCGGCTTCTGACGTATGTATGGTGAAGATGAGAGTTATTTGAAGGAGAGCCTGGCTGCAATTAGTTTCGTTGCACACATGGATCTGAGCGCATTAGAGCTAGGGGTATTTTAGGATTAATTTTTTGTTGTTAACTATAGAGTTGTGTTTTATCAGATCTACTTTGATCAATTACTTATCACTGAGTCTGTAAGTATGTGAAGACGTTGGCTATGCAGCAGCATTGCAGTGACGCACTGGAGGGACTGACACTCCAAGTGTGTTTCAGAAGCTTTACAGCTTAGTTTTCTCTTAATTTTTAATTTTCCTGGTGAAGCTTCTTTCCTGACAGGGTCACAAGCACAGGTAAATGAGAACCATTATCCCTTAACACTTTCAGTGCTAGGGAAGTAGGCTGCCTCTAGAGAGGCAACAAACACAGTTTTGTTACCCAGCTGTCTGGTGTAGGTGCTTCCCTGATGAATGACTTAGTAGGGGCTCTACTGAGAACCTGCTGTTGTCAGGTGAGGCCCATCCTCCTGATGAACCAGCTTCTCTGCTTTTCCTGTCTGTTGGCTTTGGCGCAGTTGAACTGTGTGCAGCTCCTGCCCAGAGCTCCAGTGTGAGGAGGTGTGCAGGAGCCAAACCACTTGCTTTAGCAGCAGCCACCTGAACTGAACCACTTCTGCAAAGGAGTCAAGTGGGGGTCTCCTGCATTGAAGGCTGGGAGCCCAGGGAATAGTAACAAAGCCCTGAACAGCCAACTATGGAATATCTCATGTGCTCAGTTGTAGGTATAAGCAAGAACTGCGAAAGACAAAAACAAAGCTTGTAAAGGTCTGACAATAAACAATGTATAAAGTCAAGATGAGAAATAAAAAAATGAATTTGTGCAATAAGGGCTGAGTAGCATGAAAGGGGAGTATTTATAAAGCTATATAAATATTTTGTCCAAATTTTCTGTGGAGCAGTGATGTTGGCAGTTGGATTTGGTCTAGGTTTGTCAGTATCAGCGTGCCCCCCCCCCCCCCCCCCCCCCCCCCCGAAACCTAAACGGATGTGTCAAATATTTCAACAGCGAACAAAGTCATCAATTTTTTTAAAAAGAGGAAATTGCTAGTAATTGCCTTCCAATAATCACTCAAGGCATATGTGAGTAGCTCAGTGCTAGCACAGTTCTCTGATAAAGTTTGAGAGACATAGGTATTAATAACAACTCTATTGTCACTTGATTGCAAAGATTCAGTCCTATAGTTTGAGGCTTGTGAGGAAAGGACGGACAGAAGCTGACTGAGGAAGAAAGAAAATGAATGAACTGAAACTGTGAGAGGAGATGTGCAGCTAGGGCTCTAATAAGACACAAAATAGCAAATCTAGCTCATTAAAATTGTCAATTACCTCCTGCCAGCCTCTTGGAACTGCTGTTCTATTTGTAATATTGCCACCTGCTTCCTTTCAGCAGGAAAAAAAATTGTCTCTTAGTATCTTTTAGAGGTTGTGAAGGAAAGGAAGAATTTTTCACTAGTTGGCCACTTCTCCACTTCCCGTGATTTTGTGACCCTCATACTCACACACCAAAGCATTTGTAAACGACGCGGGGAGCTTTAGTTATGTCTAGTTTCATGGCGGTAGTCCAGTAGTCCTGTTAATTCAATATAGCCAGTGGTGCTCTTGAGCACCTGAGGGTTTGTTAATTCTTCTGAAATTGTTAAGTCTGAAGCAGAAACCTGGTGAAATGTCTTGTGAATTATTTGAACAAAGCTTATTTCTTCCTTTTCTCCTGCTTGAGTTTGAGATGAGTATTTGTTCACAGGCTCCAGTGCAATTTCTGCTCCCCTTGCACTTAGAAAAATAGCAATAGGACACTGACTGTGTGGGAAAGATAGCTGGTTTAGTGCCTTTCACTTTTGCATTCACCAAGACAGTAACAGCTCCAAAGCTCAGAAGGCTGTAAAATTTAGGAATGTATTGTCAAAAATGTAATATGTTAAATCTGTATATTTCCTGGGGCAACAAATATGTCCTGGCTCTCTTATACACAACATGGTAACACTACCTATTAGAGAACTACTGTTATTCTCATATTCAACATCTCTATTTTTTCTTTTTTCAGGTAAGCCAACTAATTGCCGTGGAAGAACTGCAGTTATTCATTGTTCAGTCTTTTAATTATGTTGTATGATTTACTGTCAAGATTCTTTTGTTAATATGTTCTTGTTTTCTTTTTAAGCTGTCTTTGGCATATGTCTCTGGTAGCATGGTAAGAAATCTGTTTCTGGCCAAAAACTCTCACAATAGCTGCTGCTTCTTGATTTGTTGCACTTAATTGAAGTAACATTAAAATAGTGGGGAAGGAAAAATTAAATTAACCTGAATGTTGATGTGAAATGCTTTATTAATTGTTTCAACTTATTTTGAAGTCTTACAAAAGAACAGTTGAAACACTATTGCAAGCATGCTTTGTTTAACCATATAAAAAATACCCACCAACATTCAAACATTTTAGGACTAGAAAGGGAGCAGTGTGTCTTGAAAGGCTGCAAGATTCTCAGGACTAAGATGAAGGCATGCTGTGACGTAGAAGACTGACATGTTTCATGGTATTGATTCATCACAGTTCTGTGGTCCCTGTTAAAGCCAAACTCAGAAGCTGGGAAAAAGTGAACTAGAGCTGATGCAGGGATAGAGATCTAGAGGAAGGGCTGATCTTGTGTTAGCTACTAACATATTGTAGAACTGTGAATTAGAGGCTCTGTGGCAAGCTAAAAACTAGAGTTCAGGGTTGGTTTGTGGGGGCAATGGATGATTATTGCTTATTACTGAAAATATCATGCCTTAGGTGGGTAGGATGAGATCTGGTGCTGTGCACAGCTAATGGATATGGTCAGAGTACAGATAAAGAGGCCTAAAGAGCACAGTTATTTCTTTATATATCAATTATGGCAGCAAAAGGAAGATACACCTCTGGTAATGATAAGAGTTATTGCAAGCTTTGCAGAAAGCAAGGATTAGAGTTAGAATATGGTAAGGAAAGAAAAGATGAGCTCTAACTACACAGCCTTTTAAAGACCTGACAGATGCTAACAGAGTAAGTTTTAGAATGAGTGAATGATTATTGCTGTGGATGAAGATTTGGGAATGACGGTCTCTTCTTTGCTACATCTTCGCAAACTTCAGGACTCTGATGAAGAATTTGTTCTTAGCAATGACTCTCATTAATGATGGGAAAAATTTTCATATTGGGGTTTGGTGTATTTGTGCTCACCTACACTGCTGAGGAGGCCAAGGGAAAGTGGGATTGTGAGGTTTGTTTCCAAGGTCTGTAACCCTTCAATAAAGACTAGTCCCCACAAAGATCTCCGGCTCAAAGCAAAATCTGATCTCTCCCTGTATCTCCAGACTCTACAGAAAGCTTGACCTAGGGCTAGATTTTGTCAAACCAACAAGTGAAGATCTCTATTTACTGGTGCATCATGTAATGCCTGTAGTGCTAGGGGGACTCTGGGCTGTGCCAAAGTCCCGTCTGCTCTGCCATCATTGGATCTTGTTTTAGAATTGGAGTTAGAGACTGAGAGTCCTAGAACACGGGAGCCCTCTCTTGCGGTACCTGATGCAAAGTCTGTGTTACCGTAAATTCGGTTGCAAAAGAACCCTTTAAGACTTAGTTTGAAGTTTTAGAAGGCAGGCATTCTTTATTACAGGGCCACATGCACAGGGGATCGCTCTGCCCAATGTGCATGATGCAAGTTGCAACATGCAGAGTTTATATTGCACAAAGATTTACACATGCATTAGATTTCCCAGAATAGTTACACATATTCATTCTTTTTCCTGGAACTAATTGCAATATACACATCCTAATTACACACGCACTTTGAGTCTCTTAGGGTCTTTCCTGGTGGTCTTTGGTGGTCTTCAGGGGTGTCCTTTAGTTGACCTCTCCTCTGGAGCATGTGCTTTGTGGGCTAATCTAAACACTTATTTTTCTTCTATACAGTTGGCTTGTTTTGGCTGGTTCTGACTGCAGGGTTCTCTGAGCCCAGTGTCTGCTTGTTCTGAAGGTTTGATACATGTTAAGCAAACACGGACCAATCATATCAGTGTGACCTCAAAAGGTGTAACAGAACATTTCTTTCTACTTGTTGCTCAAGGCATCATCTGTGTCACTAAAATGAGTGCCTATTTTTGTGATGTTATGTAATTCATGTCAAACTGCAGGGTATATGTCTATTGCTAAATGTGGTAGAAATTTAGATTTAGGATTAGAATTTGGGGCTTGGAAATTTGGGGCTGTTCACTACAAAATCTTGCAAAGCCTTAAGAACTGGAGTAATGACTGCTCTCAGCAAAGGTTATTTGTTAATATTATGTCAGATTTTCCTGCAGCTATGGGCAGGAAAGACAAGGCTTTGGGTTAGGAATTCTGAAAGCAAGGACTGTGTGACTTATTTATTTATAAGTGTGTATGTAAGTCTTCCAGGATTGGGACAAGGACTCTTGCAGTTACTGAGCTTGACTCTTGAGTTACTGGAGTTGTTGCAATTTTGAGCAGTCTTGTTATTTTAAAGGTATGATTATGGAAGGTTTTCAAGGATATTTCAAGCTCTCCATTTGTAGCTGGATCTCGCTCAAATTGCAGCAATCAGGTGAGGGCTCTTACTAGTAAGGCCTATTGCCTTCTGCTCAGCCTAGCTGTGGCTGTAACTGTCACATACTGTGGCTGGCGTTATGGAAAGCAGGGACTGTGCAGTTACTACTTTTTGCAAAACTGAGATGAAAGCTTGTAAAAGTAGAACAAAATTATTATTGTGTTTCTTGATGAGTACATGTTAGTCCTTGTGATGGATGTGCAACAAGGTTGTTGGTGGGGTCTGCTGTTCCTAAAGGAGAACATTTGTCCTGTAGTCATAGAGCTTTCCAAGCTATGGACTCCCTTTTCTTCTAGCTTTGCTGTGGGTATTTGGGCACGGTTCTTATTTGGATTAAATTCTAGGATCACACTTGGGGTCAGAACTAGGCTTTATGATAAGAGGGACTGAGGAGCTGCATTCTTAAGTTTTGCATGTTCTGTGTGATTTAAATGAAGTAGCAGCCACAGAGGCTGATGGATTCTGATAATTTTTTTTTTCCAGTTATAACTGGCATATTGCTAATACAGAGTTTCACTTTAGAGATATGTTCTGGTTTTGGGCTATACATGCTGAAGTGCTTTGGTTGCTGCAGTCCGTAAAGCCTACAGAGAAAGGATAGCGCTTACCAAAGTGGCCTTTACTGCCTTCTGATTAATTTGGTGTAATGCCTTGGACCATCTTTAAGATCAGAATTAGGGCTGGAATTATGGTAAGGGATTGGTATGTTGGGTTTTTCCTCTTTCTGGATTGGGATGGAACTGAGTGGTTTCTGGTGAGCTGCGTGCAGACTGGCCAGGTTTTAAGTCCAGGATTAGTTTAAGGGATAGGTCTAGGTTTTACTTGAGCAGGAATTGAGGTACCATGTTTAGACACATGAGGACTACCTAATGCTGGTACTAGAAGAAATATGTGGCACTTGTGGGTTTTGTGCTTATATATATGTAAAGGTTTGTGTTGATGGAAATTACTGTGCTGTGTTTAAGATTGATTCAGGCTAAGGGTCAATGTTTAGGTTTAAGCTTTGGGTCCACACGCTGATTTGAAACAGTATTAGGATAAATGCTATTAACCAAATAATTGCTTTGTAAATTAGGAAATCATGAATCAGGAAATAAACATTTTCAACATCAGGAGCCAAGGTCAGACACTGCTTCTCGTTTGACTTAGCATGTAGTAAATGTGTAGTTCATAGACTAGACTCCAACTAACATGTGATAGCACACTGGCACAGAGGGGTCGGCTCCTTGCCCTGCAAGGTTTCAGCAAGGTTCCCTTGGTTTGGATTGCAGTGGTGCAAGGGCATTGCGTGGTATGCCTTACCAGTCAGGCTGTTATTTACATGCTTTCCAAACTTTAGGTTTTATAAAGGTATGTTTCCTCCCTCTCTCTTTTTGTTTTCCATCTTATGCTGTTGAGACTAAGAATGGGAATTTGTTTCATCTGCTGGATGAGTTTGGGGGCTGTTTTTTAATGGAGAAGCTGAGTCAAAGATGAACAGCTGCATTTTGTTGCATCCTGAGATTTTATGTCTCACCTTGAGATTTCCTCCCGGTATATAGCTCTTGTGGAGGATGATGTCTGCATCTAAGTGAACAGAACAGAGACCCAGGGCTTGCTGGTGTGTTTGTTTTGTGTTTTGCCATCTGTAGGCAATTTGGTCTGGAAAAAATTGCAACAAGTACTGCTGAAAAACAAAGAAGTTAAAAACAGCTATCAAAAGAAATAATGCTATTTTTAGAGGAAAATCAAACCAGTCTGAAACAAAGAAAATTCTTTCCCCTGTATGGAAATCTTTAACATGATACATCCACGTGAGAGGCCAGTTTCAGGTTGGTCTGTGTTAAGGAGGACTGGGAAGGACTGGCTGCCAGGTAAAAAAATCTCTGCTACAGAGCAAGGGATTTGGGCAACTTTCTCAGCACTCAAATCCTCTTCCAAATGCAGTTTCAAATTACATTGTCCAGCCCCAGCACCCACAAGTTTTTTGGGCTTTATGGAAGATGCAAGGGTCAGGCAATGCAATCAGACTTTAGCTTCTAGCAAGTGACAGCTTTGCAGGGAAGTTGTACTTCTTAATTGTGAGCTGGGGTCACTGACGGGCAGAACAAAATGCCCTAGAAAGAGTCTGTGTCTTTTCTAATCTATAATTCCTCCATCGGAAAAGCTCCTAGTAAAATTCTACAGGGGATGAAGAGAACAAATCTCTTCTTTTCCCTTGCTAGGAAGATTTAAAGGACAAATCGTAAAGTTTCCCTTGCCAATAAATTGGAGACTTTGGGATTTACTGTTGTCCCGTTTAGCATCCATGTGCGGCAGTTTGCTTTAAAGAAGCCTTTGAAACTCTAAAAAAGATGTGGAAATAACAATGCTTTATTATTAGCAAAAGAAAATTGGAAGTTGGCATATTCCTTAAGTACCATGAGATTTGCTTTTAACTCTCATCAGCTTAATGGGGTTTAAACAATATGGGGGAAAGAACTAGACTTGGGGGTTGGCACTAGATGATCCTTAAGGTCTTTTCCAACCCAAACTGTTCTATGATTCTAAAGATGGCAGAGGAGATCTTGTTATGTCCAGTTACACATGTGAAGAAAGCAAATCCCAGTTGTCCTATGCTTGATAAACAGGGAAAGGGAAACATGCTTAGAATGTACATTTTCACTCTCCCAGTAGAGGCACCATTGGAGGATTTAATGTGATTTAACTGGGTCAGTCATTGACTGCACTGGCCTGCAACCAGCCCTTTATTTTCCTAATGATAGTTACATCAGGCATCTGGGCAGTGTGGCAAGATACGCTCCAGCCCTGCTGTAGGTGTGTGTGTCTTCTCCCTAGCTCAGACTGACAAACAAGCCCTTTCCTGTTGAACTATGTAATTCTAGGCTTGCCTGTTATGCTTGCGGTTTCAGAAGCGGAGACCTTTGTCCAGGGCAAAGGGGTCAGAGCAGAACTATCTGATATACTGCACCTCTGTCTGCCGCTGAGCCAGCTCTGGTGTGAGCAATGACACAGCCAGGGCTTCTCTTTCTGCATCTGAAGGTCCGGATATCTTAGGCACATATTTAAGGGATGCTCTTCAGTGCATCGGCTGACACAGTAAAGTTAAGTGAAACACACTGGGAAATCCAGATGCTGACATCTCTTCATGTTCCATTAGAGAAACCTCTGCAGATGTGACTAGTAAGGAAGTGGTGAATGTGGAGAGATAGCTCCTGTCGTGACAGAGCGCAAGGCACACACTAGTATTGGTAAATGTGGTTAAGACATCTATGTATCGCATAGCTTTGGTCAGTGCAAGGCAGCTGTAGGAGTCTGGGCCACGCTGGGAGAAAGTTAGTGCAGACAGAAGAATGCAAGGACGAAGACAAGGCCAGCAAAATAAGGCTGGCAAAAACACACAAGACAGCAGATAAGTGAGAAACACCTGTGGTCAGCAAAAGCACACAAGTCTGAGCAAAACAGGGTATGAGATAAGGGAGTTTTGGCAAGTTTTGGGCTTTACGTGCTAATTGCAATTAACCAATGCAAATGCTTGTAGAGGTGCATGAACAGCGCGTGTAGATGACCTGTAGCCTATTAGAAGATAGATGAGTGCGTGTACGGAACTTAGTAGAGTATAAATGTAACCAGAAAAGGAATAGAAGAGAACAATAATATATAATAAAAAGATGGACGACCTGATCATCACATTGGTGTTGCGTCGTTTCTGTTCCCGCACGGAGAAATAAGGACCCCAGCTAATGGTGACTCCGACAGGCAGCAGTGTGCATTTTTATGTCACAAGGAAAATACTGTTTTGCAGTTGATGCGGCTAGTAATGATGAGTGAAGATGCTTTGAATCACTATGTTTTTCCCTTACAACTTTTCAATTGTAATTGTGCAAGTAGAGAAGAAGAAAATATTTGTGGTCTGAAAGCTGCCAGGTTCCTCTTGGCTATCGTGTTGGAAGTCAAATGTCTGCTCTATGGGAATGAGTGCAGTAGATGGTATGACAATTACTGTGTCAGCTGAGGTTACCAAAAACCAGCTGATGATCTGCTTTTCAAGAGCTAACACTTTTTCTCAGGGCATCTTTCAGGATAGCACTTTGAAGACTTAGTGCAATTACTTTCATGAAACCACTTATGTTTCTTAATGTGTGTGTGTATGCCTGTAAGCACAAGAACCTAATGCTGCCTATGTTAAAAATAAATGCCAGTAGAGAATGTCTTAACAGAAAAAAGATGTTAAAAATCTGAGTGAGAGAGAGCAAGCTATGGAGAGAAAAAGCCTAAATGATATGAAGGCAGCCGTGCAAAACTTGGCGTTTGCTCATTTTGGGTAAAAGGGTGTTCTGAAGCTAGGGATGCCTTGTTCTTATGGAAAGCAGAAGCTGATCAGGATGAAAAAACAGACCTGTTCTTGCTGTGGTCTTTGTCTGATGTTGGGCAAGTCTTGCTAATTTTGTAGATATTTGGTGGCAACACGTTTGTTATTTGCTAGGTGTCTGAGTGACTATTCTGGGGTCTGATTGATGGCTGTGAAGAGCAGTCACAGCTAAAAGTCAGTGGATACACTTTAAGCTGCTAAAAGAATAATAAAGAGTCCTCTAAAGAAAAAAGAGCACAGGTGCTTCACTCTGGATGCTTCAACTAGTGTGCATATGTAAAACTGCTATCGCTGTGCTTTGGCTCCTAAGCTACGAAATACTTCTGTGAGCATGAAATGATTAATGCTTGTGGACCAGTTGGATGGTGTGGTGCTCACACTGTCAGAAAGCTGGCAGAAAAATGGATGCATCCATATTCAAAGCAGAATTTTAATGGTGGGCAGAAAAGTTGATCGCATGTACTGCAAAAAGGCCAATCAGAAAAAAATGAATAATTAGATATTAATGGAGAATTATTCAGTGCAGCAAAAATGATAGAGAAAATAAGTTTGATTTGTGTCAGTAGGCAGGGTTATGACATGTATAGCTAAAGGGAGACTGTGTGGAGTTATTAGGGGTTGTCTGTGCCCTTGTCACCTCCCTGACTTTTCTGACTTAGTGTCCTTCCAACAAAACAGGGAAGAGCAGTCTGTGCCGTGAGTGCCGGTTAGGTGGGAGCAACTGAAAGCTTTTGGCTGAAGTGCAGGATAATAAATGTGGTTAGGTGCACCCTGTAACAGTCTTGGCTACAAATTGTGATGCATCTTCTTTTTAATCCCAGACCTGCTCATAAATTCTAGGTGTATTTCCTTTCCCTTTGCCTTTCACCCTGGTTTTGGCTGAAGAGACTTTATGTGCATGAGTCCATGTGTCAGGAGGTAGAAGGCTTTGCCATAGTCAGGTGCGTGGGCCTATTTTCTTCTCCTTCTTTCTGAACGCATCCAGGAAGCAGTCCTTTCGCTGCAGGACAATCCCTCTGTTCGTTGGCAGAATAAGCCAAAGCCCATCCCTGATATCTAAGTAAGCCCGAGGCTTAAACAGAAACTCTTACCACCATTATTCGGGAGGACAGGGAAGCCCAACTTCCATAACCTCAAATGGGGTGGAAGAGCAGCCCTGAGTGTAGGTCAGCACTCTTGAAAGGACCATGATGCCATACAGTGAACCCTGCAACCCATGGTCTGTTTGGAGGGTAGTAGAATGTTTCCATTTTCTTTGGAAGGAAAATTGATGACTTAAGCATTGAAATCTTGAAGGCAGTCTTTAGATGAGTTCAAGGTAAACTCTTCCTAGAAACTTTGTCAGGAGTTGAAAAAATGCCACAATAACTAGTTCTGGAGTTCGTTGCTACTGTGAAACTTGGGGACAAGTCCTTCTTCAGCCCCCCTTCTTAGCGTTCCTTCGGCCACTATTGCCCAGAGTGAGATTTATGGACTCAGTAATTTCCTGTTGGAAGCAGAGTGTCATTAAGGTTTCTTTTGAATAAAGCTAGCTCTCATCAAGTTGTCTGAAATTCATGCCCACTAATGTGTTTTTTTTTTCTTAAACTGTTACCTTAAGGTCTAATGTAGAGTGTCATTAAGAGAATACAACATCATATCTGTCAGTTTGAAAAATACATTACATGCAGATCGCCTTTCTTTTAAATGCTTGATGTCAAAGTAGAAAATAATTAGCATCTCGCAAACATCTGAACCTTTGGGCTATTGAGCACAAAGAAGCGCAAAAGCATTAGAAGGCGTTTGAAGCCAATAAGAATGTCATTATTCAAAGTATAGGCTTTCTTCAGGGAGTCTTACTGAGGAGATAAATATTTACATCATTTGTAAGGAAAGTCGGAAAAAAGTGTACAGAATATATATTTGATTAGCAGAGTACGAAAGTAGGCATGTTAAAACTGTGCTGATTTATGTGCGTGCTTATTCTTTGCAAATGAATTTTTCTGAAATATTTGGGAAGACACTATGGAAGAGATCAGTCTTGCTGCTCAGCCCTGGCTGTCATTACAGGAACACCTGCAGCTCAGCTACTCTGCAATGCCCTGGCTGAGTCACAGAAACCACTTCCCAGGCTGTGGGAGGGTAATTACATTTCCAGCCGAGGCAAAAACTCCAACTGAGATCAGTGGTGTCTTTGCATATTCTCACATTTGAGAGGAATTGTGTAGGCACTGCATGTTTGTCAACTTGAAAACAGCCCCTGTTTGGAGGACCCCGCAGTTCAAATAAACGAAATGGGACAATCTTGTGAATTGCTGTCCCAGGCTCACACAGGCAAGCCTGGAAGGCTGGGAGTTGAAGCAAGCTGTCTTAGCTTGCCTGTCCATCACTGTCCACCTTGTGATGATCAGGGGATTGTCACCTATGAGCGTGTCTCACATGCTATGAATTTCAGTGGAAACAGGACTGAGACAAGTCAAGCTTTTCACAGCTGTCAGATTGGGGAAATATTCAGCTTTTTTTCAGACCAAATGAGCTTGAAATCTGTTCCCTAGATGATAAAGGCCCTAAACTCAAAATCGCATTGCTGATGTCAAAGCATGTCAGCTCTGGCTAAACCTCTCCCTTGGGCTGGGAGAAGGTTCTGGATTTTGTGCATGGAGTCAGACTGAGCTGCCTTTGTGCACAGAAGTGCAATATGTTGAGTCCTATCTCATGTGCTGTGTGCCTGTGTGGTACCAGACTCCTCTGTGATACTGCCAGGCTACAGTCGAACAGCCTGAGTCAGGCAAAGACATTTTTAAATGAGCACCCGTAGAGTTTGGCAGGGACCGCAGAGGTGACAAATACTACTTTGGACCTTTTTCCCCTGAAACAGTCTTTCTGCTCTCCTGTCGCTTCTCCTTTTTCCTGTCCTTCTGAGAAAGGTTTGTCATGGAAGTCGGGTGTTGTGTAGCTTTTGTTCTTGCTCTGGTGTGGATGTCAGTGTGTCCACATTCAGCACTTGAGTACTCCATCAGTAAAACTGAGATGGTGATTATTTCTGCCTTTTCAAAGTGTGATTCTAAACAACTTTTGAGATTTCAAATGCACCTTGCAGTAAAGATAAGTATTTAAAGAGCACAGCATTGACTTGTAGCCTGCGGTCTCTGGAGGTTTGTGAGATCCTTGCTTTGTGATCACATGCTTTGTGAAAGGTAACTTGTCAGTAGGTTCAGTCTGATGTTATGAGATAGAGACCTCCACCAAGAAATTTTAAAGTGTTTAGACTTACTCATGGATGAACCATCTTTGAATTCAATCATTACATATCTTGTGTTCATTTGTATGTATGAGGATTACTCTTTCTCATATTTCTGTCTTTAGTAATGTCTGCTACAGAATAATTGTTGTATTAATAAGGTTTTGGTGATTGCTCACAGGTTATAGTGGAAATTTTGCCCAATGAGAATCACAGGATTTTACAGACAAAGAAAGAATAAAAGATGAGTCAGAGAGGAAGAGAGCTATGCACAAAGCCAGGAACAGATGGAGTCAGATGGGTTCCGAACCCTCAAGGTTTCTGCCCATGGGACAGGGTGTTTAGGCTCCCCTTGGACTGCATAAGCCAAAGTGCTTTGCCAAGTGCGTGTGTGTCTCTTTGCCTTTGGGAAGACAATAAAGGAGCTGTCTACAGCCAGGTCCCATACCTGAGCATGGAATGACCCTTTCAGCCCCATACTCTGTGTCTGGTAGTGGCTAGTTCCACTTGCTGGAGCGGAGAGCCTGTAAACCTTACTGCAGTAAAACATAGGCAACCTTCCCACAACAGCATGATCTTCTGTCTTCACAGAATGCTGGGAAGGTTAAACATGCAAAGTCAACTTGTGTGATGAAATGCTTAGCAGAGCTGGCTCTGCTCCTTGCTAAGGCGATTGCTATGCTGTGGATTAGACTGCTCATTTCGGAATGGTGTCTGTGCAACAGTATTGCTCGGTGCCATCAGTATTGTAATAGTTTGAATATCAAGTACCAGGAGTTCCAGTGGGGCTAGATTGCCAAAGTAAGCACTGAGTAAAAAGCAATGCATGGTTTAATAATGTTTTCTGTATGTCTTTAGAAATGGAAAGTCCAGACGGGAATTAGTGCATGAGCTGTTAGCTGGGTAGGGGGCTTGCTCAGATGTGTTAGTTATGTCCCTGACTTGGCTCACAATTTCAGCATTCAGGACCAATTCTCACTGACTCCCATGAAGAACCGAGTATAGCTCTTGAGGTGAGGAATGTGACCCTTAGCTGCAAAACAATCTTTGTGAAAAATTATATGCCATTTATTCAGTATTTTAGAAGGAGTATTAACTGTTCAGGAGCTGTTACATTCACACTGGTATTGTAGTGTGCAGTTCTGAATAACAGCATTGGTTTGGTTTTCTACTTTGCACTGTTAACGTGCTCAGCATGTTTCTTGTTAATGAATTTTCTTTTTTTTTTTCTTTCTTCTTAGCTGTATTTAGATTCTTATTTGCCCACCATCTGCATGACAGGTTTGTTAACCACCCACAGGCTGCTGATAGGCATTGGCTCCTTTATTATCGTGTCTTGAAAGGGCTCTGTGGGCTTGTGGGGCTTGTTAGATTATGTGTTTTTCTCTTTGTTAGGAAATGGTCTTGGGTACCTTTTGCTATGTGCAGCGAGCTGTGTCAGCTGATAAAATTAGTGTAAAGAGGAGGCTGTGCCATGAGCCTATAGACTGCTGCAGGGCATACTGAACAGTGTGGAAAAAGCAGAGGAAAAATTGCAGATGGTGAGGAGAGGAGGGTTGAACTTCTCCTGATGTGTAGCTCCAGCAGTGGCAGGATGGGATGGGCAAGTCTCAGGGCTGTGTTCACATGGGCATTGGCGAAGTGGCTCTCGCAGATGCAAAAGACTTCTTGCATCCAGGAGGACACGGCCTCATTCCTAGCAGGAGTTTGTGTGGCGCAATGAAGCGTGGGGGCATGCTTGCTTTTACTGGTGAGGAGCAAGGTGCATGGCATAGTCTTCCACAGTCCCTTTGCACTCCTGGTGTGTCATGGTACCCAGTTGCTTGCCTGTCATATCGGGATGTCACAGCAACCTCTAGAAATTACATTGTTGCTAATACTGTGCTGCTTCCCAGCACTGCAATGAATACCAATTCCTGCCTGCACAGCTCATTTCCTAAGGCTCCGATTGCTTAGTACACTGGTGAAAGCTGAGTTGAGAACTAGTTTTAGAGCTTGATGGCATCTTCTTTCACCTGAGAAGAAGAATCTTGTGCTTTGCCAGTCTGTATCTCTCTGTTCCTGTCTTTCTCCTTTTTTCCAGACTGTTTGGCTGGCAACACAGTATGACATATCAGGTGCCATTGGAAACAATATACAGTTTATCCAATATACTGGTGTGTGAGAGCAGGGAAAAGGGAAGAACCATAATTTTCTCAATGTCTTAAGCTGAAAGGGTGGTATCTTTTTTTTTCTGTGTTCTTCACTTAAAAAAAAAAAAAAAGGTGCTGTGTCATATAATCCTATCTGCTTAACTTTGCCTTGTAACAGTAGCAACTATAAATGCAGAGACAACAAGTGCTGCAGCTTTTACCAGAGAAATCTCTTGGATTTGCTAATACAAGGAAGAGGTACCTGTGAGGCAGATGAAGACCTCTTCCAAAGCCTTAAGTGAGGCAATGGGGGAGGCTCAACTGTTTCTTAGAGGCTTAGCATCCGCTGCTAAGCCTGCAGAGCAACAACATGTATTGCATTTTGTGGTTTATTTTTGATTACTGTATCAAGGCACTTTGACTTGAATGCATGATTATTGATCTATTTTGAAAGTGCCAAAATACCCTGGTTGTTCTGTGGCACATGGCTGGCTCATGTCCAAGAGCTGCTTCGGTCTTCATTTCATTGAGTTTACAGAGGGCTGATAACTCCTTGCAAAATAAGGCTGGAAATGCTGGGGCAGTTCTCTTTTGCCAAGTTCTGTTGCAGCTGCTGAAGTATATATATTGAAAAAAAACCCAGGGAAAGCAATTTCCCTTCCTCCTGTGAAATAGCTGTATTGTTCATGTGGATGTGTAATAAACATGAGAAGTATAAACAATGTCATAATAAATGTAATTTTTGTTGTAGTCCTCCTGGTACTGTACAGCCAGTTGTAGGGAACAGTAAATGTACTTTCTTCAGTGGTTAGGCTACTTGTCACCTCAGGTAAAGTACTACTCTTGCTATGTGCCTTAGGTCATTGGTAGGTAAGAGCCGTGTTCTCCTTGTGGAGGGCGTCTGGGCAGCGGCTGCTGTTACAGCCTGTGTTGGGATTTTTTCTCTCTTTGCTCTGACTCAAGGCATTTGAGAGCGAGTACCACTTAACAATCTGGCTTGGTACAAATATTATGAAGTACTTTCTCTTCAGACATCTTTATGACTGTGAATATTTAGCTTTTTTTTTTCCCCTCCAAGAACTTAGCAAGGTTTTCCAGTTGAGAAGGAAGAATTAAACCTTTGGATGCAAAAGCTCATAGCCAAGGAATTGTTTTTTAAACCAGCCTTCCCAAATTACTTGAGGCTTCCAAAAGCTTCCTACAAGGCAAAGCTGCTTTTGCCATCTCTGTACTTTGTCCTTGTGGGACAAAAGGGTAAAGTAGAATGGACCATATTGATATATATCTACTTCATGATTATAGATACAGTCTGTGATTGATTTTAATTGTGCATTCCTAAACAGTTTAAATGTATAAAAAAAATAAGCTAACTGCATCCAGAAGAGAACTGTCCTCCTGTGCAATTATTATCTTTTTCCAGATAACTTGCAGCTTTGTCAGAAATGAGATGGACTTAATTTTAGGCTTCATGATAACTTTAGCAACAAGATATTCTGCTATTGAGAAACTTGTGTGAAACACAATTAATCTCTGGCAGGACTTCACCAATATCTGTAGATTTAAAGCAGGAATTAGTTGGACTCCCACTATTTTAAAGGAGGTAGGAGGTCAACAGTCCAATGATAAATTGGATTATGTGGTGAAGCACTTTAAAATATGTATACAGTTCCAGTGTCTTTGGTTTTCTTCTCTGAAAAATACTTCCATCTATGCCACTTTATTTCGTGGCATCATTGTTTCTGTGGATGTGAACAGCACAGCACAATATAGGCAGAAAGATTCCATGTATGTTATTTCTGTGGAAGAATTTAGTATGTATTTTATAGCCTAATCTTAAACAGTGCTTATCCAGTCACAAGTCCAGTGTCCTGCATTCCCTCCTGGCTCTTGAACCGGCAGAAAATACTTACTCCAAGTACAATTCTGTGTAATTGCAGAAAAGTTGGCAACACTATTCCCTAGATGTCTTGGAGCATCTTAGTATGCTGTGTCTGTGACCCTTACTGACACCATGAAGTCTGAGCAGCCTGGCCTGCCCTGGGTCTGTCTAGTGCTTTGGAAATTCAAGCAGAACAGTTGAAGTAGGTTGAAGAGTGGACAAGGAGTGAGGGAGGGGGTGCCCTGCGTGTGCAGGTGGAGGCTAGCTTGGGGATCAGGTGAGGGAGCTCTCCCATACCCATGCCAGCGGTGCTGAATTGGCTGTTCCTTGGTGTGTATCCTGCATGGGGGTCAATATGGGTCACACTGTCTTCTGGTGTTGAAGGACCCTGTGTTTTGAAACAGAATCAATGCTTGAAGGCTGTCATGATGGTTGTCCAAAATAAGACCTTTTTTTGCTGCATATATGCAAAAGCAGCAACCATCACCCTTGAAACTCCCAACTTGCCCAGTTTAAAAGTAACTTCTGAAACAATACTAACCTGTAACAAATGTTTACAACTGAAAGTCTGTCTTAGGGAACGTGGAGAACCTATTTAGTCACTGAAACATTACCTTAGCACATAGGACTTTTTTTCCGATCATTTTTTCACTGCCTTGTGAATCTAAAACACACAAACTATTTCTGAGCTGCTTTGCACCTTCAGGTGAGCTGGACCAACATGGTGTAAATATTCCCTTCTCCTTCTGGAGTTCGAGTTCAAGAAGTCAATAGGTTAATCGTCAAACTCAAATCTCATGGATCAATTGAGTGTACTGTGTACACAGTCACTTAGCTGATTGCTTGCACAGAGATTTAAAAAGTGAAGGTCATACTGTGTATTAGACATAGATTAAAGCCTTTGTCATTGCCCGTACTAAAATTAAGGTAATTACGCTACAGTTTTACAAATGCTCTCACTTATTATTAAGGTCTTCTCTACTATTCTGCTGGCAAAACTTTATAAGATGAATATAACCTTTTATTTCACAAGGAAGTAAGTGCATCAGTCTAATTTGATTAGTTGCATCCAGTACCCATTTATTCAGCTGAAGAGGGGTGATTTTCTGTTCACAAGTCTGGCAGTGGTTATTTTGAAGAGTAGCAAAACAGCCCCTGGTGTTACCCTTCCAGCCTGGAATTCTTGCTTTGTAAGCCTGACATTTAAGGCCACGGAAAATGTAAATGCTCTGTGTGCTCTGCTCGTGCTGCTTCATACTTCATGCCTGGAGACAAGCTGAGCTGCTGTCACTGCAAATGCCACCTCATCTGGGAAGTCGTGTGCTTCTTGCAGCTATTTACAGCCTGAAACACAACATACCTTTGTGCCTTCTATACTGCCTCTGAGTGTTTTCTGGAAGTGTGCTTTAAATGCATCATCTGTGTGAATATTCTTACTGTTCCACACTGGCAGGATGAAAGTTTAGGCTTGTCAGCTTAAAAGTTTGATTTGAAAAGTCACTAAAAAAGATAACTTTAAGGTTGTCAAACTGGTGCTTTCATACACCACTTGACAGTCTTTGTTTTCTCTTTGAGGTTCTCATTTGTTTGTAGTACAGATAATTTAACATTCTAAATTCAGCTTAGCAGATCACAAAGGCTATTACATGAATATTTATTCTTTACTTTCCTTTCTGATAGCTTAATCTCCAAACTGCCATGAGCAATTTCTTAATTTCTCTTTGAGAAAACCAAATTACATGGGCAATTTGAAAAGAAGACTATAATTCCATTTTGAGAAGATAGTGCTGACAGATTAGTCTGCCTGTGCAACCTAAATATTGCAATAACTGCATAGCCTACGAGAAGACTAGTCAAATATTATTAGATGAAATGAAATTAATTCATTGAAGAGGTTTTCTGATTTGCAAATCAGTCACCAAATACCAGAGTTTTGCTTCAAATCTTTTCACGGTTTTCTGATGATTGTTTGGATTACTTTGAAAGTATAAATAGCTGGCTTTTTCTAACTGGTGTTTTAAATTTTTATAGAGTGATAAGTGGGAAAATGGGGAGAAAAACCCATGACTGTTATTTGCAAATGCTTTTAAGATCAGCAGGTCAGTAACACACCCATGGACCAGGCTGGTTCAAGGCTAAATTTTCTACTTCCCAAATTCTTAATTTTTGTAATCTGCTTTTGAATTTTATCAGAATGAAAAATGTTATTTTCAGTACTTAATGAAATGAATTAATGTCAAAATATTTACTTTTCAGAAATTGGGTAGGCAAACCACTTAGAAAATCAGTTAGTCTTCCCCTAAAAAGCATCCTTCAAATCAGCATTTTTTTTAAATGAAATACCTTAACAGAACATGTACAGTAAATTTAGGCAAAAATACTGCCTAGCTCTAGGAATAGAGAATCTATTAAAGAAGAAAGCTGTGGAGTTTCTGAGTTTTAGATAATTCACCTCAGTACAAGCATATTGTCTTTTTAATTTTTCCCCATTATTCTGGCAATATCTTGCTGTGCACAAAGAAACTCTTTTCTGAGTATGACTACACTTTTTAACCTGAGACATTTCCTTTTCATATCGAGTCACAAAATTAACTACTGTCAGCAGAGCTAGTGTATTAACTTTCTACTTATACATTATGATGAGCATGTTAAACTCTTGATTTAGTTCACAGACAAAAAAATTCATTCAGAACTTCATACACTTCAGTTCTTATTCTAGACAGTAATTGCAAAGATTAGAAGAAATTTTCACATTCTGAGAAACCCTTTTGACCATGCAGTCTGTCTTCCTGTGGAATTACACAGGCTGCATAACTTATTTATCAACCCTAATGCTGTCTGATTGAGCTAGAGTGGAGTGTGGCGTGACAAGCTGTGGGGGAGCTGCCTCTCCGAAGAGGCTGAAGTAAAGCAGGACAAACACATAAGGCAGTGTGTGACGCTGGGGAGCTGGAGGCAACCAGGCCCTGGGTAAAATCACCCAGTAACTCAGCTCCGAGCTTGAGGCATTAGCTGGGCAGATGGGTCTTATTTTAAGTTCCCCATAAACTTAAGGACTTTACCTGTCGTTCTGGTGGCATATACTTGCTTATCAGTGCTAAATTCAGCAACCGAATATGATATGACCTGTGCCCACTACTCATTATTCCCATAACAAAAATCAAAAGCAAATGTTGTTCTGGATTGAATAACTTGAAATAACTTTAAAATTTTAAAAAATCCCCTTTTCCTTCAATTTTTCTTTCTTTTTTAGATAATGAAATTGCCTCTCTGGAAGCGTGCTGAGTTCTTGCTGCAATGGACTGTCAATCTGCTCAACTGTGGTTCTTAAAACTGCCATAGGATGCTAAGAATCACATTGGGTATCAATCAGATGGGTTGCAGTTAAAAAAATTAAGTCCTGGCAGAGTGTGATGACTGGCTCATTCCTATTTCTGATTGTTTCTTTCCATCTGACAGCTATTTGGCAAAAGAAAGCAGGCAAGGAAGTACTAGGCGAGGAATTTTTTCTACTTGCTCTGATAGTACTAGATCACATTTTCAAGAGACAGTATCCATAAGCATCCATATGCATGTGTTTATTCCTTTCAGCACAAATATCTGTGATAGTTGATGCATGTGGTAGTTTCACTCCCAGGTATAAAACTAGTTTAACTAGCAGTTAGAGGGCTACTGTGATTTGGGGCTGATAGTTCCAGCATCTTCCCTGCATGTAGTTATTTCTGCTTACTTTGTGACATAAAGAGGTGCAGTGGGCAGGCAATACAGAAACTGAGCTGGCTGGTTTTGGGTGCAGAGCCAACTCAACTACCTCCTCGCCACTGAAAAAGGCATAAAAAACCTCCAAGACACAATTCTATTAATATTTTTGTCCTCTTGATCACCTAGGTCCCTTAGTAGTTTTCTGGGCACTGCTGGCTAGAGGTGTGCTGAGATGCCTGTTGCACAGACCACCAGCTCCTTCTGTCTCCCTTCTTCGAGGAACGACATTTTCTTTCCTTGCCAGTGCAAATTGTTCTCACATTTCCAAGAAGCATCAAACCCATAAAGTATGAAGTAAAAGTGACTAGAAAAGCAACAGAAAATAAAAGAAATTTAGAGTAGAATCAGGACTAGGCTAAGACCTGAATACAGCTGATGGGAGTACACTTCACAGAAAGAGTGGAGTTGTTGGGTAAGAGTGTGGCCATAGAGACAATTGTGCTAAGTCAGAGAATAAACTCCTGTAATGAGGTCAGAGTCTGTGCCGGAGCCTGATGCTTTCTCCGTTGTAGCTGGTGCCTTGCCAAGTACAGCAGCCCACAACATCACTCCTCCTTCAGACAAAGAGCCTTCTCAGGTATGCTCTCCTCAAACTGGTGCTTGGCTCCTGCTCTACTTCTCTAATATGTAATTGAGCAGCATTCTTTGCAATTCAGAGAGCACTTCATCTCTCCTAAAACACATTAGTATAAATTATTTGGATCTTAAAAAAGTAAAGACTTAATAGCTGCCAGTTAGTTTTCTTCTTACTTGGAAGATTGGAAGCAATTCTTAATTAGACTGCAGAAATGTTTTTTGAAAACTTTCCCTTTTTCTGCCTTTCTGCTGATAGAGCTTTTATTTCTGTCTTTGAATTTACAGATATTCCCTTATGTCATTTCACTTGCTGCATGAATTCCTTACAGCTCCTAGCTTAAGGTTAGTATTAAGATGGACTTTCCTCTTCTGTTTGTTTAATGCATGTTATAGCAAGCCAATTATTTATAGCCAGGGTGACTTTCTTTCTGAAAATAGACTTGTGCTGTTGGATATCTAGTCCAGTGTCTGTAAGTGAGTCTCAACTATCTACTTCTTTCCTGTTTGCTTTTTGAAACAGGTGTAATAAAACCAGTGACATCTCCAGCATGTGTCTGGGCTTCAGTACATGAAGCTCATGAATGTTTTGTCATCTGCATGAAGGTCATCCAGGCTGTGAAACATTTTTCTGTAAAAGTTCTGGGTTTTTTTCCTCTCAGATGTTATTGAGAGATGTTTTCTGAGGTTGTAATTCTGTTCCTCAGTGCAGTGTATTGGTCTGTATCAGATATCAGTGAGTGCCCCCATCTGGCACTTACTGTGTCAGATTGTTGGTCCACAAATTTCCAGCCTGTTTAGCTATGAAAGAGCAGAGATTCACAAACAGGTTAAGCGCTCTCTCACACCCAGAAGTGGTGTGGGGTAGTCAGGGTAGCAAATATTATTCTATGTGTTTGGAGCAGTAAGCAGCTGAGCAAAATTCAAAGGGCTTCAAATTATTATCTGAAAACTTCCAAAATGGAAATTTTCCATTGGGAAATGTCCCCATGGCATGTCATGAGAACTGCAATGCAGGACTCTCCTTGACCTCGATTTCTTCTTGAGGCCAGGTTCCTACACGGGTGCATCTCCCACAGCGCAGAAGTTGTCTCTGCCCTTGTTGAGCCAGTGGGAATGATCACTTTTGACTGCGGATGGGGTGTAGGTAGCAGTGTCTGCAAAATGAAGTCAACTTTTACGAAGCAAATATTTTATTTACTAAAAATCTCCTTTGCTATGAAAATTTGCCTTGATGAGTATTTTCAGTCTACTCTCTCCCGATGCTGTTGACATTTCCAGCTAGCACCAATACTGTGAACCTTTACTAGGGTGAGCTGAAAGCTGACAACACTTTTTCCGTGCTCAGTTGAGACTTTGCTGAGGCCTCTTTGGCCTTTGAAATGTAATGTCTGAAGAGAGGACTAGTGTCAGTTAATGAGTTTTATTTGCAGCTAGGAGGACTCATTTTGCATCCACGCAATGTTGTTTGCATCCAGACGCACACATGAGGTCCTTTTGTAGCAGGACATCCACTTGGACATGGATGTGCACGTATGTTATTATGTTGGTAACTGACTATAATGAGTAACTGCTTGGTGTTTAGTTTTTAATAAATTATTGCAATGACAGATGACTGCAAGACAGCTAGAAATGCTCAGACAGTGCTTGTCCAGCTGAGACAGCACAGAGCTTCTTATCAGCCTTTTTCCAGGGACTTGATGTGAAGGGTTGCTAGCCAGGACAGAGCACCTGTTTGTTCTTCTGTCCCCAGATGGCATGATCAGTATGTAAATTCAACTGTTAGATTCCTCTAGCATTAAAGGACCTACATAAATACACAGATGTCCTCTCTCCCAAATGTTTTTTGGAGGTAGGATGGTAGATAGTAATCTGTCATTGGTACAGCATATAGCTGAATCTTGACAGGGGTGTTAGGAGAGCTGTCATAATATTAATCTTCATTTGATGAAAGGGGCTAAATTTTTCTAAAAGCTATTTTTCTCAGTGAAAAATACATTCTCCTTCCAACTGTACCACCCCTACCCCCTCACTCCCACAAAAAAGTATGGATTAGATTTTTCAAACTTATAGGTAACGTGTTGGTGGTAAGGGAGAAACTTAAATTTATCTTGAAGCACAGGATTTCCAATACACCAGTGTAAATTCAAACAGTCTGTACTGCAATTAGCAGTTCCATTACCTCCCTTTTACAATTTTCTCATTGCTGCTCTCACTTAAGTATTATCTGGGTACATTAAGTGACATGGCTTGTATCTGATTTTTCTCTTCACCTTCTCTGCAGGAATTACTTGACAATGCATACATTGTTGGTTCTGAAGATTTTTAATGCCTTTTTTTTTTTTTAGGTTTAGAAAGGAGTTTAAAAATCAATAAGAGCAGCTTACAAAGCCAGACTTCAGTGAAATATGTTTTTCTTTTGAAGTTAAGCAGTAAAGAAATTGATGTTGTCTAATAGTAATTTAGAGGAAAACTATTTTATTTTAATTTGGTAAACAAAAGCAAGCAATGGAAAGGGAAACAGAACACAGTGGCATCATTGCTAAGGATTCTGACACATTTATTACTGCATAATTTGCTTTACTCCCTTGATATTCTGCTGGCTTTGGATGATTTCATTATAATGAACTGGTTTTTTCACTATCCAGAAACAATGTTTACTTTCCTTGTCAGTGTTATTCTGCCAATTAGCATCCTTTTTTTTTTTTAACATCAACTTAGTTTTTTATAATGTTGCCTTTACCTTATGGCAGAAACTGTAGCTGTTTCCTTCTTATTCTCAGCAGAATGGGAGAGCAATAAGTGTCTGCGTGGAGGACCATGAATTCCTTGTTAAGGTTTTCAGATTTGCAGGGTGTTTGCTAAGTGGTTTTTGAATTATTTTAGTATTAATGCCTAAGACAGATTCTGTTTATTTTTCAAATGGGAAGGGCAATGAAATATTCAGTTTTTGGAAGATGGGAAAATTGTCCCTTATTTCCTAGCAGTATAGTAACAAGTCAGTTGTTAATATTAACAGTATGACTACAAATGACGTGTGAAAGAGGACCTCTTTCACTAGGCAACATAGAGATGACTAATAAGAAAGTCCTTGCACCCAAAAGCTTGCAATGGAAAGGCCCCAGGTAAGTAATGAATGCAGTACCTGAGAGAGAAAGCCCAGAACAGCACATTAGCATCAGTTGAGAGTGTGCAGAGGGCAGGACAAATGTTGAGAAATCCTCAGTTTGTTTCTCTCTAAAAACCAAAGAAGCATTGAGTCCTTTTTATTTGCCTTTTGGATTCTGAGCTCTTAAAAGTACACTCGCTTTGGAACTCCTTCTAGCACTGGGACAAGTGGAAAGCAGGACACTTTTTAATAAGAGTCCCAGAGACATCACATATTAAGAGATACAATATGTGGACTCAAGTCATTTTTGGTGGTCAGCAAATGCGTCCTGGTCACATGACCCCTTCAGTCGTGGGTTTGTCCACGTACATCTTTTAGTTTGAATGCCCTGCAGTATCCCTACTTGATGCCACAAGCGCCTGTGGTGTTGTAATCTATGTGCTGCAGCCCCTTCATTGTGATACCTGCTGCTGCTCTTGTTACAGGTCCTGCTCAGCTCAGAAGAAGAGCACCTGCCCTGTTGAAACTGCTCCAACTTAGAGATTCAGTTTAAGTGCTACAGAATAGAAGCTTCAGAGACATCATGTTTGCACTGGGAAGCCCTTGCTGTGCTTCAAGAGCTTTGGTAAGGAGAATCCAAGTGTATCTCAGAGTCTAAGCCAGAGTCCTAATATGATTTTTCCATGAAAGAGGGAAGTTTTCATCCTTTATCATCTCAGGTCTATATGTTGTCTCCCTCCATCCAGTAGTAGTAAGGCACAGTGTGGTTTCTAGAGCTTGCTGTTGATCTACTGTCATTAAAACACCTGTGAATGGTATGAGACTCTCTCCAGGTTGTTCCACTTTTCTGCCAGCTAACAGGCAGCTCCCCACCCCACCGGAGGGCCTGACTTAAGTTATATGGTTCTTGGCTGGATGCCACCAGGTTCAGTCTCTTGACCCAAGAGGAGCAACGCAGTTCTCTTCTTCAGAGAGGCAGAATTCAGAGACGCCTCTTAGGATAACTATAAAAGAAACCATTGGTACTAACAGCCCTAATCTGCAGATCTAAAAACTCTGCAAGGAAAAAACAAAGTACCGAGCATTTCCTGAAGAGATTACCTTTTATCAGCAATTAAAGAGCATGGGGAAAGGAATTGCCTCACCCGGTTTAGCCTCAAGTCATGAAGAAAATTGCTGAACAGTGGCAGTGAGATAAAGGCAGCAGAGGTTGTGATAAGTTTGAAAAGTCGAGGTGGAATCTTGTTTCGAGTACATATGAAAGCTGAACATTATTTTTATGGCATGGGTTTAAATAGAAAATGATGACAAGTGAGTACAAGTCCTCAGAAGAGAGCTGCTTGTGAAAGTGAGAAGAAGAAAACCTTAGGAAAGAGAAGGAGAATTCCAGACAGCTCATTTCCATAGTAAAGAGAGACAGCTTGGTCCTAGAGATCTGCAGTGATGGGACAGCAGGGTAGGTCAAAGATAGCATCTGTAGAAGAGTGTCCTGGAAGTTACTGCTGATAGCAGTATCCCCAGGGCCCTGAATGAGGTATTAGGAACAGGGTGTGTAACTATAAAATTCCAGCTTCAGACTTGGTGCAGGAGAGATTTTTGCTGATAAGTAGCAGAAAGCAGAGAGAGGAAAGCAGTTTTCTGACAACGTTGAAATGCTGCAGCAAGATGCAGGGCCTTTCTCAGTGTAGGTTTGCTTTGCTGTCCCTTCGTAGAGATATTTTAGCTTTGTAACCAGCTGTGTGTTTGCTGCAATTTGCACTTCTGTTTCTAAGCAAGTGATGCTTTCCAGGCAAGTATCCTGAGCCTAGAACTCCAGCACAGCACAGAAGGATATGGTTCAGTGAATGAACGTAGGGAGTAGTGTTTTCCACCACTTTGAGAGAGACCCTTACAGTGGATTGGAAATAATTTATCTTCTGCAAATGCCATGTCCATTCCTTAAGTCTTCCTCCTACATCTCTCCATGTAACTTGGCTGTTAGGGTAGAGCAGTGACAGTGCCACAGAGCAAACACATGTGCAGGCACATGCCAAACAAGTGGCAAAGAGTATGGTTTGCCATCTGTGGTGTCCGCTGATGCCTGGTGCTCCTGCGGTCCCTTTGACAAATGAAATGAAAGCCATTCTACCAGCAGAACTCTGCCATCAGTCTGCGTACCACTGTACCTTGTAAGCTAAAGAAAGCGGGCAGTACTGGCTTTGTGGAATCTTTGTCCATTACTGCCTGTCTTGACTGTTCGTGGAAGGTCTAGAGCATGGGATAGAATAATATTTCTATTACTGGATGAAACAGTTGGTTAGACATGAGGACTGAAGTAAAGGGACAGAAATGCAGCCTGAGCCCCTGGCCAAGCTATGGGGACAGATGTTTCCCTTCCATTTATGGAGCCAGGGTGCCAACAACTTTGGAGACATGTGTCCAAGAAGATGAAATATTCATTATTTTGTCAGTGGAAAAAAAAGCATGCCGCTGAGCACTGCAAAGGGGAGATTAGAGAATTATTTCTATGTGGCATCTGCTAGTCTGGCACAAATGGCTGAAGACTTGATTTCTTGTTAATTGAATAGCCAGAAATGATTGACAGCAGTTACCAGGTTTTTAACACCTGTAAGCATTGTCTACCAGATTAGAGTAAAAATACCTATCTGGAGGCTTTTTCTCTGTCTACAGAACTGGCAAGTGTTTTCCAGCTCTTCTAAAGGTCTGTCTTGACTATGACAGTCCCTTGACTATGACAGAGCAACAATGTGGGAGTGAGACATGGTGAGGAAACACAGGGTGCTCTTCCTCTGCTGAACTCTCTATTCCACCTCTGCTGGCCCCTGCTACAACATACCGGGAGAACAGGAGGAGTGTGTTTTTGTTGGGGAAGTGGGGTTGTGTGGCAGCTGGTGATGAAATCAAAGCTCAGAACTGTTAGCAAATACAAATTATTTCAAGGCAGTGCTGAGTAAGAGAAGGATGTGTACCATGCCACTGGATGTTTGGTGACACCCAAATTAATTCATATTTTTAGAAGGTGGTTGCTGTTACTCCAATCCCTGGAACAACCAATGATTCTGTCTGGCAGCTGTTGGAAAGCTCAGTATTTGCAAACTGAGAATGTTTATTAAACCACAGCACAGGAAGTTTTACAGTGTGGGTAAACCACATATGCTCCCTGGCTTTCAAAAATGTCTTTATTAAAATTGTGAAGAGATAGCATAGCTGTAGGAAATTTTTCTTCCTCTTTCTTCCTTTTTTTATTCACTCCTTTCATAGAAAACGTGTCTGTGGTCATCTTTGAAACGGAAGATTCTAAGAAAACTCCTTGCCCATGGTGGGGCGTATAGTTTTTATAGTTTTCAGGCAGTTCTTTCTGGTTATCAGCTAGTGCTGCAAATTCAGACTGGAGTGCTATACAGTGTATAATGCCAGAATGTATATACAGTGTTTAGTTCAGTTTAGTCCAAGCTGATGTAATAAACATATTGATTCATCCCTGGAAACTGAAGCTTACCTGATGCCAAGTCTAAAATGCACCTGTGGTGAGAAAGCAGGAGGTTAGAGAAATGCAAATACAGCTGTTACTTCCATGCCCTGTTCATCGGAGAAGTCACGTGTCGATAGCTGTGTATCTTTTCCCAATCACTTGGGACTTTTTTCTTCCTCTTGAGAGAGAGTGATTTCTATAATTAGCATTTAAAATACGGAAGGTGGTGGACCAGCATTTTTATTCTCATGGAAGCTGTTGGCTTGGATCTCCTCATCTTTGGCAAATACTGTATGACTACTTGTGTGAGGCATCAGCACCAACACACTCAGTGGGGCTGAGCACCTGCAAGCCTTGCTGTGACCCTACAGCAGTATGTGGGGGATACTGAGTACCCCCCTGCCTCAGTATCAGTTCCTTTTCTGAGGAACAGTTCACAAATAGTTTAACATCTCAGTCAAACTGGCAGCTGTATGTAAAGACAGCAGCAAAGCCACAGTAAAAAAAGATCTGAACCAAAAGGTAGGCCAGGAGGATTCTGCTATAGCCTTGCAGTATTACCATACTGTGGTTTGGGGCTCTGATGAACGGGGAACACATTAAATGAATTGTCTCCCAAAGGAATGCTGAAATAAAGAAATTTTCTGCATCAGAGGAGCCTTCCAAAGATGTGTCTGCCTGGGATTTTGAGGAAAGGTTCCATGCTATCTCTCTTACCACTACAGGCAAGTGAAAACTGCAGGAAATACAATGACCCAGAACCAATTTGCTCTTGCTGAAGAAGGCAAGAAAAGGAGGGATACTGTAACTGGTTATAGATTTGCAGGCTGCCAATCCTGCCAGTGCAGAAGTGGCATAGCAGAGCTCTTCTGGCTCTTCTGGCTTCAGTGACAGTGACACTGGACTTCTGTTCCTGTGAAGGGCAGTGGTTGTGAATTCATGCCAAGATTTTTCAAAACTGAGTTGTGGCTAGGCTGCCTCCACACTTTTGGAGCCTGCTGAGAGTCTCAAATGCCCAAGGAACAAAGCACCCAAACATTTTTATCACTTGAAGAAATCCTTGTGGGTGCACTGTCATGGACATGGAGTTCTCCAGCATGATTCATGTCGGTGAAGTTATAAAGAATTCATGACTGGACCCAGAACTTGGCAATTCCAGAGCAGTGTCTTTAGTGGGTGCAAAGAGATTTCTTCTCCATCCTGTTTGACTTGGGCAGTTTTCTAGTTATGTGGCAGGAAATCCTTCATATTTTTGGTGGAATTTAGGACTTATTCTACAGTAATATGCTGTGTCATCTGACCTGCAGAACTGAGGCTTTAGGCAGGAAGTAACTTTATTTTCTGTGAGCTAATGGATTATGAAGAATGTTAGGTTTGATCCAGTAAGTACAGTTCAGTCTTGCTTAGTTTTCCCTGGTGTGGGATCAAAACTAGTAGTAAATCTACCGACACTAGTTCTTCATTTGAATTTTGAGAAGTTGTAATAGCAAAAGAATAATTGCCCGGAGACAGGTAGACAGTGAAGGGAGAAATGGACTGCTTTTGGATCTTGGGTTCCTGAGGTTCATGGAGACTGCCTGCAATTTTATTTTTGGATGGGAATGGAAAAAGATTTTGACAAGATCTTTTTATTTTCTTTAAAAACATTTTTACTTGCTTGGACTATTGAATCCACTTGCTGTCTAGCTGACTTCGCCTCCCAGTTTGCCTGTCTCTCCTCTTCAAAGTCCTTCCTGGCTTTTTTACTTTTTCCATAATCAAATAGAGTTTTTATTTGCAGTTCCAGGACCTCTAACTGCAGCCTCTCTTGTCACAGGTCTGTGTCATTACTCCAGTTATCTCAGTGCTTCCAGCCCCACCTCTTGTGCCTCCTTCATATTGTCAAACTCTGGTTTGCTCTTTGCAAACATGAACAGCTGCCAAATGCCTTCCCTCCACAAAACCTTTTCTCTCAAACTGCTTCCTTTCTTTATCCTTAATGTCAGATAACCTGTGTTATCTTCTGCATTGTTTCCTGCTCTTTATTCTTCATTCTGCCTTCATTTTGTGGTTTATGTCCCAACAGAGGTGCGTCACTACTAACAGGAGAGCTAAAATCCATCGGTTCCAAAACCACCAGCTTCTCCTACTTGGGCAAAGGAAGGTTTGCCCCCCGTACCCACTTGGCACAGACACTAGACTCTAAGAGTGTGTATACATTCATTTAGACTGGTCTCAGCTTTCTGCCTCTTGTGATGTATCTCTGTGCACATAGGCAGAACTTTAGGGTTAGCTCAGCCTCTCCCTTTCTATACCCTCTTTTCTTAAAAAAACAAAAAAAACCCAACAGGGTTTACACTGACCTTGAAAGCTGATATTGTAATGTTTTCTGGAACTATTGCCCCTCTATGAAATAGATGTAACTTTTTATCTGTTTGGGGCTTTTTGGTTTTCGATGTTTTTTCGGTGGGGGGTGGGAGATACAGTAAGTGATCTATAGATTTTTTTCTAAGCAATCAGGTCCAGATCTGAACCATGTTTAAAGTTTAAATTGTTCCATATTTAAGTATATTCTGTCTTTTTGTACCCCCCATGCAAAGAAAAGGTAACTGTTTGCTATTTCCTCTACAACAATCTTTAAATATTGGAAGAATGCCTTATTTTGTCCTTTACCCATCTTCCATCTTCTCTCTCTTAGAAAGCACAAGTCTTTGAAGTCAAAGATTTCCATGATTAAGGACTTCCCTTACAATGATATTCTCCAAGTCTCTCCTCCCTCTTGCTGTCTTTTTGACTTCTTTTGAGTCTGTTCTCAGCTTTCTGAAGTTGCAGTGCCCAACTCAAATCGTACTGGTGCTGGAAAGAGTAGAATGGCAGTCCTGATAACATTCCCAACTGTTAATATTAACCTTTCTTTTTGCAACACCATTACTGTTACTACGTTTTCACCACTCTCCAGTTTAGCCCACCAAAATGCCCAGAACTATTTTTGCAATATTGTTATATAGAGTAATCCCATTTTGTATTTTTACATTTTGTTTGGCCATCGTCTATGCAACACTTAATCTTTGCTGATTTTGAACAATTTCTATATTTGAATGGGGATATTGTACCATCTTCTAAAGCTTTGTTGTCTAAAATAATTTTTATTCCTTGCTCTTATAAACTGTCAAATGATTTCAGGACTAAATCACATCTATAATGAAGAGGATATTTTTCATGATCAATGTAATTTGTAAAAATATTTTAGTAGATTTGACCTTGGGCAGACCTTTGTGTGATCAGAAACTGAAACATTTTCCACTGAGTATGAACAACTGATAAGTAAGTTTGGAATACAACTTTTGAGTCAATGTCCAGTGTCACTGATTTTAAAGTTACTTCCTTCATACTACTGTTCCTTAGTTCATTACAGTAAACAGAAAACACTGTAAAATGCATACTCTTCTTAATAGAGTTTATACGTAACTGTAGCTGAGGAAGGTCTGAAGCCAAGCAAGGTCAGTAAGGCCAAGTACGATATAGCACACCCACAGCATCACTCAGGCAAGGGCCGGGACCTGTGTTTAAATGTTGTTTCAGTGGGATTAGTTTGAGGTGATTCGTACTTCACAAATCCCCATTAGCTTTTTGGGAGGATGGTTTTCTGGGGTTTTGTAACCCGATGTTATGGGAACAGGCAGGTTCTTTTAAGGATCCTTGGTAGAATGAGAACAACTGACCACAGGGCTGTAGTTATAATTAGAGTTTTATTACTATATAAAGATTTTAACAAGAAATGTATCTTATCATTACACAGACCTTCTAGCAATTAGTATAGCTTTCCTATTACATAAAATTTCAGTTACCCAGACTTTTCAGTCACCTGGACCCTCTGCAGATTAGGTCAAATGCTTAATAATCAGCATGCAATAAAATAATCATAATTTAGACACTGATGTTAAAAAGTACACAAGTGACTCAATCCACAGAGGAAGAAGAATGATGGGAGGTGGTCTCATGGTACTCTAGCTGATGGTGTTCCCTATATCATACTGGGAAGTATGAAGGCCTTAGCAGTTTGTCTGCTGTTAGATCTGCTTCAAAAATCTTTTGAATAAGCTGATGTATTTATACCTCTCAGTTTGGGAGTTTAGTCTTTGCTGTCACCAAAAGTTAGTGGATACCGAAGAGGCTGCCAGACAATCAATATGTGAGTATTTTGGCTGCGGGAGACAGCAAGCTGCAGGTGATAATGGCTGCGTAATGATCTTTATCTCTTCATGTCCATTGTGTCCTGCCTGAGAACACACTTAATCTTTTTCTTTAAAAGAGAAACTGAGGCAACACAATATATTGAGGATTTTAGCCATATCATTGTCATCTATGTACTTTACTTCCCTATTTAGTAACATGTCTCAAATTCCCAACCAATCTCGATTTTTAACATGATCTTTTTCCTATTCCAGGCAGTTTCTTTTTGATGTCAATAAAGAGCTCTTGACACAACGAGTATTGGTTTCATATTATTCTTTGTCATAGGGAAAGCTTGCTTTTGAGACTCTTGTGTCTTCCAGTAACTACCAACTTCCCTATACTTCTTTAATCTTGTATTTTTCCAAAGAGGTATTCATCCAGTTCCATGCATTTGTTGAAGTTTTCTTGATCCTGAATACAGTCCAAATGTATGTTTTGTGAGAGGACTGCCACTGCAGGGATTTAGAGTACAGATGCCAGCAATTTACTATTCTACCTAAATGGCAATGCTGGCAGGGGAAGGGAGGAGCAGAAAGAAACTTAATAACCTCAGCTTCTAGAGCCTGTATGGCAGTATCAAATTTGGTGACAACAGTGTTGTATAGCTGGCTTGCTCTGCTGTATTACATCTGTAGGCAGTATAAGTGTCCAGTAAAGCACAAAAAATAGAAAAGTACTCATAATAATTAAAAAGTGCTGTCCATTTGGAAAACTCAGTCTATTTGCATTCAGAGTCTATTTTTAAAATGCTATCAGGCCCAAATGTAGATAAAGAAATATGTTTACAAATTTCAGTTAACGATTTGTTGACTTGGATTTCCATGTTATTGAGCAATAATTTGAGGTATTTGTCTAAAAGCAGAGCAGTACAAGAAGATGAATCAATGGCGTTTAGGCTAACGAGGATGCTTGATGTGTGGGAATTATGAGCATTTAGGAGTAATGTGACCAGGCAGCTTGTAAAGCATGAGACTCTGGAAACTTAGTACCTTACTTGTGGCAAAGGATGTTTGATTCTAATTCCATTTGAGAGTGGAAGGCATACGTTTCTTGTTTGTGCTTTTGCTGATAAATGATAACTGGATCTGTTGTGCTCTGAGGCATGGGTTGTACCTCATGAACACTGCTGGTCCTGAGGACAAGCAAGTGGCATTAAGTTCTCTGTACAGATCCTATAGTAAAAATAAGTGTCTAATGAATTATCAGATACTCTAGTTTTTGAATCAGTCAGTGCTGCTGAAAAAGTCATTTAGGTATGTCTTAAAAGCCTACTCGTGAACACCCTGGGCATGATTATTAGAACCCTTACTAGACATCTGGGCCTGCTCCTGCTTTTATGAAATAAATCAGTTGTTAGAGAATGTTGTGACTTTAATAGATGTAAAGGAGACACTTGGAGATGGTTAAGGCTGATAGGGTATTAGAATAATCCAAAAGTGCATCTAGTGTGAGTTGTTCTGTTCTCATGAAATGAGAGCATCTCTTGAAAACAACTCAGTTTGGTTAATCTTGGATTTATATGATTAAACTCTCAGCTACCTATTGAAAGTGCAGTGATGTCTAAATGGCTGTGTGGTTGTGAATCACACAACCAAACATGTTGACTTTTCATTAGTGCTACTGGAATCACCCTAAAAGAAAAAGCAGTATGTGAAATAATTATCTAATTGTGGCAAGGATTGTCAGGAATCCAGATGACAAGCTGTGTTCACTGATGCTGGGTTACGAATGTGCCTTTTATGTAGGACAAATGGGAAAATGTTGATAGCTGTGTGTCCAACTAGAATGTGTACTCCTAAGAAAATTGAAATACTTCATGAAATCCTGTCAGCCTATAGAATTTTCTTTTCCTTTCATCAGTGTCCCTTCAGTTTCTTCTACAAAGGCCAATTGCTACATCAGACAGTGTTTCCAGAATGAAATGTTGCTTTTTAAAATAATTTTTAAAATTTTTTTTTACATTTTGTGTTACAGATAGTTACAGATCAGTCACGGTGGGGTTTGTTTTTTGGGGTGGCATTCAGAGAATGTTCTGAAACTCAGTTTTTAAAAAGCAGAACTATTTAATTTTGAAATTGTCTTACAAACATAATTTTTGCATTAGCACAGGCCAGCATCTAGTGAAGGCAAACCATCTGATGGCTTGTACTTCAGTATTCTTGTTCTGCAGTGAAATGTGAAGTATGTCTTGAGAATCACCGGCTTGAGCCAAACACTTCAGGGCATTTTTATGTCATCTTTGCACTCATTTTGAGTAATTTTTTTTGAACGATTTGCTGAACTGGGATGAACACAAGCATGTACTTACACTTTAAAATAGTCTTGAAACATTGCTGAATCATTTGGAAGCACAAAATGATATAGGTTGGACAGGACCTCTGGAGTTCTTCTGGTCCTTGGTTTTAATCAGGAAAACGTGTCTTTGGCAAAACCTTTTTGAGCAAAAAAACCCCTACCTACCACAACAAGAGGCTGTCTCAAGTATTGTGGCAGGTGCATCCGCCCAGTGAAAACAGAGCTTCCTGGTTGTTGAAACGTGGCAGCTTTTGGCTTTGTTTTCAGTGTCTCACGGTAGTTGAGACCTTTGACCAATGGGAGCCGCTATTGACTACAGGTCAGATTCGGTCTGGGTATAAACGGAGTCCCTTGGGGGAGCCATTTTGAGTTTGTCCCCCTGGAGCTGCACGCTGCGGTCAGAGGACTCTCCCCTTGGGTTCGGGACGCCGCCCAGGGAAACTCCTCAAGGTGCCTTGGGTTGGGACACTGCCCTGAGCAGGTCCTCGAGGTTGAGAGCCCTCACTTTCCAGGTGAGTGATAGAGCATTTTGGGTTGTCCTTAAACCCTAGGTAGTGAAGTTTTGTTTACGTTTGGGGTTGTCGTTAAACCCCTAGGCTGTGAGGCTTTGTTTTACATTTTGGGTTCTCGTTAAACCCACCAAGTGAAGTTTGCGCTTGGGGTTGTTGTTAAACCCCTGGGGTGTGAGGTTTTGTTTACGTTTCGGGTTCCCGTTAAACCCCAGGAAGTGAAATTTGCGTTTGGGGTTCTTGTTAAACCTCTGGGGAGTGGGGTTTTGTAAAGTCTCTGGGGTTATTGTTAAACCCCAGAAAGTTATTCTGTCCTCCTCTTGCGGACATCTGGATCTGTAATCTACGGAGGGCTGATTGGTGGTTTTAGAAAAAAATAAATTTATTTATTTTTTTAAATTGGTGGTGTGTTGCTTATTTGGAAGCCTCCGTAACAAGTATGAGCATATTAAATATTACTCTAAAATCAATATACGGCATGCCCCCTCCAAGATGCGTAGCAGCCATGCTTCTCTTGATGTAGCCTTCCGGATTGGCTTTCCGGGCTGCAAGCACACGTTGCCAGCTAACGTCCAATTTAACAACCACCACTATCCCTGAGTTGTTCTCCGCAGGGCTGCTCTCAATGCACTCATGGCCCAGCCTGTATTTGTGCTGGGACTGCCCCGACCCATGTGCAGGACCTTGCACTTGGCCTTGTTGAACTTCATGGGGTTCACACAGGCCCACCTCTTCAGCCTGTCCAGGTCCCTCTGGATGGCATCCCTTCCCTCCAGTGTGTCAACCACACCACACTGCTTGGTGTCATCCACAAACTTGCTAAGGGTGCACTCAATCCCACTGTCCATGTCACTGATGAAGACATTAAATAGTATCAGTCCCAGTACGGATGCAGCAATAAGCTTTGGGAATCCAGGTAAGGCAAACTTTGACAGGCAAAACAGGTCTCATTTTCTCAAACTACAAGTGAAGGACAAAGGACTTGATGGAATGAAAAACAGGAAGTGTGGAACACCTGAAGCTCTGAAAATACAAGAGGATCAGGCATCCATAGTTGCTTAGATCCCTTCAAAATCTTAGCTTAGATAAAATCCATTATAAAAACCATCTGCGAAATCAGAGCTGCTCTGTCAGCTTTTCTTCCTATTACTCCCCACATGTTTTCCTTATCTTCTGGTATTAAGAAAGGACAGTTTGGGACAACACAGCCTGAAAAGTTGTCAGTTTTCCTTAGTTGTGCAAATATGTCATGATCTGAAAGGTACTTCAATTTACCTGAAGGAGGACTGCACTGGAGAATTACCTTACCTAGTATATGGCCCCTACAGACCCTCACAGGATAGGACACGGTGATGCTCTATTCCCATAGCAGATCTGTGTAGGCTGGTCCTTGCACTGTTTTGCTGATCAGGGATATCAATTAAACTCAGACACCAGAGTGAAAAGAGCAGGCGTATTTTACTAGAAATAACTAAATAATATAACAGAATAATACAGAAAACATACAGTAAGAAAAGACAGAATAGTGCACTTAAACAAATAGGAAAATACAGGGTAATGCATCAAATCATTACTACTTGAGAGAGAGAGAGAATAGTGATTAAGAAAGATACATCACCACTTGCATACGTTACCATCATCCAGATCCACAGTCGTTGGGGAGCCCCGGTTACAGCGAGGATTTGGAGAGCCTGTCCCGGCAAGTGGGAAATCCTACACTGTGTGTCCACCCATAGGTGAGGCATCCAAAGTCGCTGTGAGCGGGTCCAGCCTTATATACCTAAAAATCAGTAAGCCAGAATAGCTGGCACCTTTGTTTTAAGCGGAAATATCTGGTTTTCATCTCACGTTAGGTTCCCCCCAGAGCCTGGCCAGGGCTTAAGGGAGAAGCTAAGGGAGTTTCCCTGCTTATCTAGTTAATTTATGAGCAAAGTCACAAGGCCAGACAACTGTTTCTGTGGCCTTGTTATCTTGCTCACACATAAAGAAATATAAGGATACATTCAAGATAGACATGTTTTATGATGTTTAAGCTACGTCTTCTATGCATATTTCACTAATGACTACATACGGAGTTAGCAGTTTCAGTTCAGGGCCTGTTGCTCAGGCTTCAGTATTCCCACCTTTTACATCAGAATAGTTGGTTTGCTATAACTTAGTATAATACCTATTAGCACAATGGCTATCAGTTATAAAATGTACAGGATTCATCTATAGGTCAACTCTGGCTTGGGCTTATTGTCCAAGCCTTAGCACTTCATGCACACACCTGCATTCCTCACTGATTTCAGGAGCTTCTGTGAGATGCTTCCAAGGTTGCTGTCTCTACATGCTCAGTTCTGTCAGATTGAATGGGCCCTAAAGATGTTTTATCTCCTGCTAGTATTGAAATTGCAGTCTTTTTAGGTGACTTATACACACCCCCCCCACACACAGAATTTTCCCCCCAAAAATGTAGCACAAAAGCCATTTTTTATTCTTTATTTCTCAAATTTTCACTCCTATTTATTTCTCTAGACGCAACAATAATTAATATCACAGATCTAACAAGAGGTGCAACCCGAAAAGGGAATAAATGGAATGTGGCTGAATATGCTTACTTTTTGTCATTTGGGTAGGAACTGGCTGGCATTCAGGCAGAAGCAGTATGAGTACAACCACAAGATGACCCAGGAACCAGTGAGTTTAGTTCAAATACTCAGAACATATCTCCAACATTTCAGTTAATGAGAGCTATAGAATAAGGGATTGACAAGTTCAAGGAACAGGCTTATGCTTCACAGAAGCATCTAAAAGAGTCATATCAAGGACCCATTCCTGAACAAAGAGAAATTTATGTTAAGCCAAGAAGTGAATTTATCGGATTAGCAGAGGACTTTTTTATAAATCTCATTAGTGGGTATTTTGGTCTAGAGATAAAATTATTTCTTAATGCAACAAGGGGGACATCTTCAGCCGCACTGGCTTGGAGCTGCCTGGAGCCCCAACAGCCAAACCTCCAGAACGGGGCATGGCTCAGGGCCCTGGCAAGTATTGTGAGTCCCTCCTTTTTCCAGCTCCACAGTCTAGCTGGATGCTACAAACAGCAGTGGTGTTTTCATTGTCTGATACTGGAAGAAAATTGTAGGTACTAACAACAACTAGCCTTACATGCTGAAACATTACCATAAATGTTGTTCAAGCAACCCTGTTTCAGCTGCTCTGAGAGATTCGCAGAAGAAAATGAATGAACTTTCTCCTCTTCATCAGTGAATATCTAGAGTAATTGTATCATAGTTCTCTTTCTCTCTTACGTCACAGTAAATAGAAGGTAATCCCATTTTAATCATGTCTTTGCTCCAGCCCAGTTCAAGACCAGTGAGTCATCACTGACTGCAGGAGATTCGCCACTGATTTAAGCTGGTAATACAAAGGGCTGAATTTGGTTTCCTACTTATATCAAACATTCAGATATCATGCAGGTTGTGTATCTCCTTCAGAATAAAAACATATTGACATTTTTGCCAGAAAAGGCTTTACAGAGCATGAATTTCACAACACGATAAATAAATTCTGGTAGGCATAAATCATTTAGGTAGTTTGTAGCATGTTTCACTTAATCCCATCATTGCAGGGCTCTTCTAGATCCTCCATTATCAAATCCTGCTGGTTATTCACCCAATTTCCTTTCTTAACTGTCTTCCTCTCCGCCTTAGCATTTTGACAAGCTTGATCCTGCGGTGTTTGGTAGTTGGCAGCTGGCAAAATAGCATTGCTCTGGCCTCGCTGAGAATAGATCTCTCTCTGAACAATCTCCCTATAGCAGAGCTGAAGTTTAAAGGCCGCCTGAAAGCCTCGGCGAAAGTTTTCGTTAAAGAAACCATAGATGATGGGGTTGACACTGCTGTTGAAAAAGGCCAGCCAGTGAGCAAAGGGGTAGATATAAATGTTGATGATCTGCAACTGGATATCCGAAAGGCTGGCGTAGTCTGAGAGCATCATCAGAGTCCACAGGGGAAGCCAGGACAGGGTGAACAGCAAAGCCACAATAATGAGCATTTTGATGACTTTTTGTTTCTTCTTAGATGCGCTGTGCCGCTTCTCCTGGCTGTGTTTTCCCACCATGGGCATTGCTGTGTTGAAGAGAGCAATGCTTATCCTAGCATACATGATAATAATGAGCGACAGGGGAGCCAGGTAGATGTTGGCAAACAGAACCGTTGTATAGATCTTTCTCATTCCTGGGTTAGGCCAGTCCTCCCGGCACCAGTATACCGGGCGGGTTTCATTGCCATAGCCAAGGATCACCCTGAAATGCTTCTCTTCTTGTACCTGCAGCATGACTGCAGAAGGACACATGATGGCGACGGCCAGAATCCAGATGACTGCTATAATGGCAACTGCAGTTGAAATGGTCAGCTTCTGCTTAAATGGATAAACAATGCATCGAAACCTGTGGCAAAGACACACGAGGACATATGTGGAGAAGCCATTTAAGGCATGCTTAATCAAACAGGCAAGCATACACACATGTTTTAAATTGTATGTTTTCTTTAAAGTCTAGATGGAATCACCGCCTCATCCTGCATAAACCGGTGGAGGTGCATTTAGTTGCTCCATTTAAGAGCTGTGTTGGTAAAAACAACTTTAAAAAAACAGTCACGTTTGCTGCTAAAATTTCCTCATTTTGATCTGTCTCCATACCAGCCTGCTACTTCCGCTACTTCCTTTAACCAAAGCAGGTACTAGTGCCTCTACTATCTAGATTAATAGCTAAGGAACAAACCAGTTCTAGGCAGCCAGATGTAGCCCAGCTGTACCATCTTTAAGAGATACCCAGTGGAGGAGCAAATTGCTATGGCTGCTCTTTAGACCTGGGCACATTTTGTTTTGCCTAATCATCTTAGGAGCAAAATACATATAATTTACTGCAGTGTTGTGTGGATTAATTAATTGGCCTCAGGAGGCCAGAGGGAGATGAAAGTGACAGTTTACAGTTTCTGCATCGTCTTACCTGTCTACAGCAATAGCAACTAGAGTGAAGACAGAGGCAGAAACAGAGATTCCTTGGACCATCCCGCTCATCTTGCAAACCAGGCTCCCAAAAGGCCATCCTGGAAGGAAACAGACAATTGAAATTGCTGCCATCTCACTACAGCACTATGTTTATACGCATAAGAGGAAATTTCCACCGCAGAACTAATACATTTCTCTTGCTTTGTCAGGCCATAGTAGGTGTTAGGGAGGCAGCAGTTATGTAAACAAATGCTTTGCCAAATGCCTTGGGTGAGTTTCTGATATTTCAAAAAACAGCAAAGCAAACATTTGTGGTTTACCATCCCGTTCAAATGAGATCTCAAGACAAAAAAGAGAATTGACCACTACAGTTGATTGTTCTCAGCATTTGGCTCAGACCATCTGCCAAATTTTCTTAAACATATAACCTGGTAGTGGGAGAATCCCTTCCTAAAGATGAGGGATGTGGAAGTCAGGGAGGACAGCCCCAGTCAGAAGGTGTGTTAGAGGCTTGTATTCCTCACCTTTGACTTCCAATGACTTGAAATGCCTATAGAGCCCACTCAGAGATGCGTACCTGGCCCTCAGGGCCCCTAGGGAGGCCAGCACTCAGAAGTGCCTGTGAGTCCCCCTCGAGCTCTTTCTGCCACATGGTGCAAACCAGCCTACCTGCAATTATGTTGTCCAGGAGGGTGGTAGGCATGCAGAAGATTCCCACCAGTAAATCGCTGACAGCCAGGTTTAAGATGAAAAGGTTTGTGACTGTACGCATATGTTTTCTCCTCAGGACAATAAAGCAGACCACTCCATTGCCAACCATACAGAGCAGGAAGATCAGGAGGTAAGAGATGATGAAGACAGCTGCCACTGAAGGCTGATGAAGGTAGAAGTCCACATAGGAGACGTTGCCTTCTAAGTAGAGGTACTTGTAAGTCTCATTATAATTCAGCATGTGAGGCCAATCGAATGAAAAGTTTGAGTCCATTTTCTGACTCATGTTGTCATGTGCCTTGAAAGATATTGTTTAGAAGGTCATTTTAGTGTGCTTGAAAATGATCTGAAGAAATGTGACTAGTTTGGATATACTGTGTGCTGAAATACATGCAAAGCTCATCCCTCCATGGCTTATTTTAACAGTTCATGTTCTGAGCCTCCCCAGATAGGAAAAGCAACAAATACTATTAATTTGATTTTACAACACAGGCATACAAAAGTGACCAGTGAGACTGCTGAAGGCTTTCTTCTTTCTGCAGGCTCTATAAATTAAGTCCTTCCTTTCCCAAAGGAGAGGAAAGCCAGGGAGGATGTAAACAGGCCTATCATATTGTGTCAAGTAAACAAACCAACAACCTGAGCAGTTTGTTTTGAGAAAAAAAATAATCAGAATTCTTGAGAAATCAGTTTACTCAACAGCTGGAGTAATCTGGCATTTAGGCAACAGTGAGATTGCTGAGCCATAAAAAACAGTGATTAAATTAAAGATTTCTGAAGTGGCACAAACCTTCTGCCTGAATGTATCTAAATCCAATCCCATTTCATTGCAAAGGAAACATTTTTGTGTACAGCTGGTATTAGACCACAGTTGGTTTTACTTCCCTGCTTACAAGCTACATAGGTCTGGAGATGAGCCTGCAAACATGAAGGACTGCACTGTGTCTAAAACAGGCTGAGATACAAGATAGCTGGATTAATTTCCTAGCTCTGCTACTGAATTCCATGAGATCTTGGGGAATTCGTAATCTGTCCATGTTACATTTTTTCTGCTATAAAATGTGAGTAATACCTTTCCCATATGGTTTATTCACACTGTAAAGTAAATTCCCTCATTTTGTATTTTATTAGATTACTGTTGGCAAAAACTACAAGCTTTTTCTGAGAAATTTTTTCAAGTCTGAACTTTCTTGATACTGTATCATCTCAGTTTCAAGCTACAAGTATCTGCGCCTGCTGTGTTGTAGCAGCAATGTTTTTGCTGGTGTGTTGGCTTGAACATAAGGGACCCAACACTTTTTATTTGACTGTTTGATGGAGATAAAAGAATTAATTTAAGGCAAGTACAGAATTTGTATGCCCAAAACTTACTTCCAAATTTAACTGATTGATACTAACTTTGTAGGCCACAATCTGTTTTTCTTGTCCTGCAGAATTCTAGTTATACAAGACTGGGGCGGTGTGCTCCCCCTGCTCACAACCTGACCTGTATTTTCCATAACCTTATTCAAGTGACAACCACCAGTGATGATCCTGATGGATGCATCTGCCTGTGATGGCTGCATCTGCCTCAAAGTGGATTCGGGGGAGACAGGTAACAAGACAATAGCCAAGGGCTAATTTGAACAATGCAGCCACCTAACCACAGTGCTGATCAATGTCTGACTCAAGCTAAATTTGGAATAAACTAACCTCTGTATGTAAAAAGTCAATTATCTTACTCCATCAATAGTAGACAGCCTAGGGCCTGTTGAGCTCTCCTGCATGGCAGCGGGCTGCCCGCCAGGATCTCCCCCTGAGCAGGGACAACAGAAACGCTGCACTGAAATTCTAAATCAAATCTTAACTGTGACAAACTTCTAATGTGTATATTATACAACTCACACAGAAGTGGTATCGGTCTACTTAACACGCCAGCACTGGCATCTTGACATTTAGAGCTGACACCAGATAACTTGACTTGGAAGTGTTCAAAATTTTTTTTCCATGTTTATCTTATCTACCAGGTGGAGGTGCCTAAACAGAGGGATGGAGGTGTTCCTAACTTAAAAGAATAGCAAAATCAATTGGTAGCAGAAAGCATAAAATTAATGTATGGGTGCAGGTGCCTTTAGGACACTTACAAATTTCTTAGTATAAATGGAATTTAAATTAAGGCACAAGCATCCAAATCCTGATGAGCCTGTATGTGAGGGAAGGAAAGTGCTGGCTACACCTCTTTCCTTATGAAAGGAAGCTTGGAGAAGGCCCTTTTTTGTGCAGCTAAGGTTTCAGCTGTCTCCCCAGATACCTAATGATGAGGTGTGTGCTGGTTTTCCCATATCTGTGGTATAGGGATGGAAGGCAACATTCTTTTGTCACTCCACATAGGGCAGCCCTCTCCCCGGGAAAAGAAAATGAGTGTTAGGTACCAATGCTAAAAAGAGCAGGGTTTTTTTCTTCATTCTTCTTGCTAGGTTTTACTTAAAAGTTCTAATTTTCCTTCTGTCTCTGCCTGTTGTTCCCTGATATATTTACTCACATGTAATTCTCAGGAAAGCATTGCAGCTTCTCTGTATTTTGCTTGTCAATGAAATTCAATAACATCAAAGCTTCTGCAGTGTTTTATTTCCAGGTAGCAAATGCAGTAAAAAAATATTTATTTTGATATGCCTCAGGGTTGGAACAAGCAGAGTAGTGAAGAGAAAGTTGTGTTCTGGTGTATTCTGCCTTTTTAGAAGTCCACAGCAGTACAATGTTTGTAACGGGTCTCTATTTTTACATATTCATTAAAATGTCTGCATATTAAGGTAGGCAGACAAGAATCTGAAATGTCTCTCAAAAAAATGGCTGCTTATATGTTTTAACAAAGAAGTGTATACAAGCTAGCTGTAATAATTGTATATTCTCTTTGGCTGTCTTTATGGAGAAATATTGTTTATTTATCCTTATCTTTATTGGTTTTATTCAACATATTTTCAAAACTATTGAAAATATTTTTATTCAAATGTATTAAGTGCCAAATGCTTTAACTAGCCAGAGATCAGAGTCAGCTGCTGTGGAAAGTGTTTTAATGCCAATTTTACTATTCACTCAAGATAGTAGGCACTGATGCATTTGCCTACAAACATGCCTGAGATGAACAGGGTTGGCAGAATTCAAATATAGATATTTGACAATAGTACACTGTTCATTTAATCACAGATCTGGAGCTGTGCTTTATAAATCCCAAGAGATGCTGCATCACTGAAACCCTGTTTAAAGCTCAGCATCTCGCACCCTCCCTTCTGGCTCATGACAAGAAATAGAGTTATTGTTGCTCACTTTCCTCGTCATCCCCCAGCCAGTTTCTCAGGGCAGTAAGGACCCAGGATCTCCCTGCCCAGGGAGATGGCCATCTAGGTGAGCAACAGAGCTTACCACAGGAGCTTCCTTCACTGGGAAAGGCAGTGGGGTGCCTAGCTTGCCACGGCTGTGCTGGGTGAGGCCCAAATCTGGAACGAAGAATCTAACATGCCAGTGTTTGCTCTCTAGCTCCAAGTCACTTCTGAACCTGCCAACCGATGGTATTAATCAAGCTAGAAATGTGAGGGCTTTTCTGTTCAAGCCTTCTTTTCCTGATGGCTAGTGATGAGAGTAAGCAAGGAGTTGGGTTTAACACAGAAGAAATGAAATAGCAGGGAACGGAGCAGACAGTACCAATAATCTGACACTCATTACATGTTTAGAGCAAACAAAGTGATGGATTGAACTACCCTAGACTAATTGCTGCATTTGTATTGGCTTGTATTAGAAATAGTGTGACCAGCAGAAGTACGGAGGTGATAGTCCCCCTGTACTCTGCACTGGTGAGGCCACACCTTCAGTATTGTGTCCAGTTTTGGGCACCTCAATACAAGAGAGATATCGAGGTGCTGGAGTGAGTGCAGAGGAGGGCAACGAAGCTGGTGAAGGGCCTGGAGAACAAATCCTATGAGGAGCGATTGAAGGAGCTGGGACTGTTTAGCTTGAGGAAGAGAAGGCTGAGGGGAGACCTCATCACTCTCTACAACTACCTGAAAGGACATTGTAGAGAGGTTGGTGCTGGTCTCTTCTCACAGGTGATTAGTGACAGAACAAGGGGGAACAGCTTTAAACTCCAACTGGGGAGGTTCAGACTGGACATTAGGAAAACATTTTTCACAGAAAGAGTGGTCAGACAGTGGAATAGGCTGCCCAGGGAGGTGGTGGAGTCACCATCCCTGGATGTGTTTAAGGGTCGTTTAGATGAGATGTTGGGGGATATGGTGTAGGGGAGAACTTTGTAGAGTAGGGCTGATGGTTGGACTTGATGATCCCAAGGGTCTTTTCCAACCTGAATGATTCTGTGATTCTCTGATTTCAGGCAGTAAATGCAGCTGTGTGAGAAAATCAGAGTTCTGCTCTGTGCTGAGTAAGCACAAGACTTGTGCTCCTGGTTTTGAAAATTTTGGCAAAGAGTAGCAATACACCCAGTCCCAAGAGCTGGGAAAAAGTCAGACCCTCAGCCCCTTTTCATCCTCTAACAAAAATAAGCATGTATTTGGCTCCTTTATTTTAGCTTCTCTGAGGTTCCACCTAAGTTCATGTTCTACAGCTCTTCTCTGCAAATAGGACAGTCAGAAACATGTTTTTATTATCATTGTAAATCAACACTATTTTTCTTCTGTAATCCTTTGCTTCCCAGAGGTGGTACTTTAAGGAAGACACTCGAGCTTGTTATGCTCCTAGTCCCCATGACATTACAAAGCAGCCCTGCCTTCTGTAGTTTGGCTTTTTGAGGGGCCTGTGATGGTATGAGGGAGTTCTTTGTCATTCCATGATAGAGGAGCATTGTTGCTGCTTTGCACCTTATATACACAACCATTCACAGGCTACACAGGCTTTTGCTGGGCTTTTTACAAGTACAAGTTGTTACACAGGTAATACTAATATGAGGCTTTGGACCCTGGAGTACAAACCCTTGTGGGTCATTCCTGTGCAATGGCAGTATACTAGTGAATCACTTACAGTTCTGTTCATTGAGACAACTGAAATGATATCTTCTCATATGAAAAGCAGGAGGAATAACTTTATAATTTTTTTTTTTGCTATATAGCTTGGATTTTCTCTCTTTTTCCAACAATGTATTATAAAGCAACAGCTTTCAATCTTTTCAGTAATGAACTCTGGAATAGTTTTTATTTGTAACTGATAAACAAGAAGTTGCAAACAGCCTCAAGGCAAAACTGGAGCTGTGTCTGTCTTATGTGGTCTGATCACAGTTGCACTAATGAAATTTTGTATCATTGTGGCTGTAGCAAACAGCAAATCTGCTGTATAAATACCATAGCTTACAGGAAATGGAAAATGTACATGGATTTTTATTATATTGTAGCTGAGGTGGAAAAAGATTGGCTGGAAGAAGAAACAAAGGTAGTGCCTTGTGTTTTCACAAGGTACTTGCCAGCTAAGAGAGACAGTGATAGGTCATGTAAGAAAGGGGGGAGAAATAATGCAATGTGTAAATATTACAAAATATGCTTCCACATGGTAATTTGATAAGGGCATGGCCTCCCTACTTCATTTAATATACCAGAGGAAAATCTGCAAAGAAGCAAAGCAAGAGCCTCTGCTAGTGAAAATCTATCCAGTCCCATACACTGGGTTTTTAAACACAAGGCTCATACAGTGTTGAAATCCCAGTAACAGCACCCATATACAAATATGCAGTATAAAGTCTCACAGCATAACCAGGCCAATCTCATGCCACTGGATAGGATATGAAAAAAATCAATTTTCCATTTTTACAAAAACAGTTCAAGGCAATCACAAAGTGAACACAATTATTTGTGTTGGCCATATGGAAGAAGTCTAGTAACCACTGGAGCCAGCCAACACTGCTTCACCTTTGTGTACCACCATCTGTTTTTGTTATCTTGATTTCTGTGTGTGTGAAATCTCATTACAGAATCCTCTGACGCTTTAGAAGCTGAAACAAAGATAAGGAACCTTCAGAGGCATGGAGAAGCATGTTTTTGTGGAAAAAAAAATTAATGTGGTAAGTGCTAAAAAATGTGTTCTCCCATTGTCCTGAGCTTTATACTCAGTAATGGGTCAACTACAGAAATTTCCTGGAGACCTTGGAAAATGATAGTCTATCTGGTCTGCTGAAAAGTTAGAAAATCCTGATGGCAAAATGCAGCCACTGAGGGATGGTAAAAATAGCAGTACCTCATTCTCTAAGTGTCTTAGAAATAAGGAAGACAAATACATGGATTATCCTCTGACTCAGGGGATCAGAAAAAGCTATTGACCAAGATGAACAAATTGTTCTTGCCTAAAAAAACCTGTAGAAAGATCAACTGTGAACATTCCCAACTCAGTGAAGTGCTATTAGCAGCTATTTTTAAGAATTAAGTAGGGCATGTAAAGTAGTATTAGAGTGGGAAGTCATCACAAGTGACCTCTGCCTTAATGAAAAGTAATTTTTTTTGGAGGAAGCGAGAGGAGGGAAAGTGGTCTAAATGCCAGCCAGGCACTTTGGTTGCAGAAGACCATTTCCTATGGAAACCAACTTAAAACCAAAATGAGGTTCAACAGGGACACACTGCACAACAGTATACAGTGAGGCAGGAACAAATCAGGGGAATCACTGACTGTGTGGCCGTACTGTGGCCAAGGATCTGGGGTTTACACCAAGTTACCAGCTGAACGAGAGGCAACAGCACCATGATATACAAAAATGGCAGGCACCCTAATAGCATGTAAACAGAACAGTAGCATACAGAACACATTAAATACCTCCATGCTGTTCAGTACTCCAGGCTTATTTCATTTGCTGCATTTAGTTCTGGTTGACTTCATTCTACAGATTTGAATCAAGTGCAGGAAGTCTATAGGAAGTTACAGGAAAGATCAGAGGGCTCAGGAGTATGACCTACAGGGAAATATGGTAAGATAAGGAGTCATTTAATCTAAAAAGTTAAAATGTGGCAATATGTTCTCCCATTTTGCTGTAAATTTTAGAAATACTTTATCATAGCATCATACATTTCAATAGGTCAGACATGAAGGATGTATATCTGCAGTTCATTGCGTCAGGGCTCACCTTTGCTTTCTCTTCTAGAGAAAGAATGAGGCATTAGCAACAGCCAAACACCAACTTCCAGACTGAGCTCAAGTACATGACAAGCAGAAGTGCAGAAACTGTCACTAACAAACTGGAGCACCTGCGTTTGCCAAGATAAACACTGCAGGCAAGACAGCCTTTTTCCCCAAGTCAAGATTTCATTAGAGCATCGTTAACTGCTTGGAAATTGTTTTAAGGTATGTTTTAACTTCATTTTGCACTTAATGTCAGTTTCTCAAGTAAGCAGAAGTGTTGAGTTTGTATAATACAAGACTTGAACTGCAAAGTACAAAGTCCAAGGATATTTGAGTTAAGGTAGTAGAACTTACTCTTACAGTATTTTATTTACCTTTTCATACATCAGAATTTCCATGATATTTTATATGAAATACCACAGAGCCTCTTATTTCAAAGTAAGCACTGAATATCAGAAGGAAATGGTAGGCTTTCAGCTAGGAAAAAGGAGCTGTGAAAGAAATGCCACACTAAAAATAGTAAGTTACAATAAAAAAAATTTTCTTACTGGCATTTACTTCCATGAAGAAAACAAGTATACAATGAGAAGCAAATTTCTCATTTTAAAATGAGCAATCCCAGGGAAACATACCAATCTTGAAGTTGCACACAGAGCTCTTATGAATAGTCTTAAACCATTTATCCTCCCCTAACAGTCATTTATTTGGGTAGCCTGAGGTGGGAACAAAGAAAGTATTTTGTCAAAGTGTGGGGTTTTTTTTTTTTAAGGTCTTAAACTCTTCCTATCCTGTCTAATTATAAAGAACAATTCTATTGGTAGGATTGCTATAATAAACAAAACAAGACTTAGCTGCGGATTACTCATCCACTTGAAGCAGGAATACAAAACATTTGGCCAAAAAGCCAAATCTCAAGTGTAAGTCAGAAGATGCTAATGGCAGGTGAGGCATTCAGAGCAAGTTTCCTATGTTTCTCTAGAATATATAATTTTTTCCACTGCTTCATTCTTCTGACATTCAAATGATATTACACAGTTTTCGTGTCAAACATTGATTTTATTACTACACTAAATGAGAAAGCTGAAAATTTACCATAGCAAAACCTTGCTATAGCTAAGCATCTTCAGCCATTTGCTCTTAGTTGTCCTTAAGATGCCAATGTATGAATTTTATCCTTTCAAGTACAAACACAACTCCGACCAATCTGCCCAGAAACATTCAAAATCTGGAATATCCTGTTTGGCTAATAGTTGAATATGGGGTCCAAGTTTGTTAGTTACTTGTTTTGCCTTTTTATCCATCATGAAGCTGTACAACATACTGCACAAGGAGAACAGGGATTGATAGCATAAACAGACACAATGACAGGGTTTTTAACATGAGCTGAGCAAGTCCTTGGTTACACAGTAAGATGAAAGTTACCTAATACTTTGGTAACAAAGAAACACAGAAAATCTTTTCTGCATGCATGTTATGAAAGCAGTAACATAACATACATAAATTCTTGGAGAATTAGAGCTTAGGCTGCTTACATATTGCTTGTCATTATACTCTTTTTTTGCTTAATGCTTAGTCAACCTTTAAGCTTCTGAATTTAAAGTTTCTCTATTCAATGTGTCACAGGCAGTTTTAAATTTTAACTAGAATCTCAGCCAACTGTCCCTGAAATAAGGTTAAAGTAAGATTTCCACACACAGGTGCACTTATCCAGCCACTTTATTAAGAAGCCTGGCAAGTCATAAGATTTTAGCTCCCTTATACTTGGAAATGGCTTTGTCATCTTCACAGGAATTCCCCTAAGACCACTCACAACCCAAATCTCAAAGTTTCCCATCTATTAGTGGCCTTTTTGCAACTGGAATCTAAGAAGTCTTTTTAGCCTTAGTCCTCTTGGCCAGCAGCAGGGTGAGAAACAAGAATGGTACTACCACTAATGTCAGCAGCACAGGGGGAAATAATCATAAGGCACTCAGCTGAGTAGAGTACAAGGAAATTATACAACACATTCAGTACAGGGCTTGACCTGGTCATGATAAGAGACTTAAACCCAAGTCTTAAATTAACAGCTGCTGAGTCAGAAACCTAGCACATACATGAGAGAACATCTGTTTAGAAGTTGCACAATACCTAACTGAAAGCTCTCATAATTCTTATTGAGGCTAAATTAAGGTATTAGAACACACTTCCTGTGTTTTCTGTTACACCACCTAATGTTCTTGTCCTCTTGATGTAATATTATACTGAAAACACAAGGACTCAGATACATCTTTTTGTAAGTTACTGCAAGTTACTTGGTGCTTAGGACACATTCAAAGGTATTAGTACCTAGGGTATCTTTTTTTTGAGGGTTCATCCACACACACACCCCACTGTATAATCTAGCACTATCAAGTAGAGTACTGGGCTTGCTACTATAAAGGAATGAATGCTGTACAAGCCAGAACTGTGCAGAAAGCTCAGTGCACTCATTCCATCTTGCCTTTGCTATTCCGAAATGCATTCAGCAGAGAAGGAATGAATTTCTCATTACATTAAGTGGGTCTTTGTGGCTGAAGAGTAAAACTTCAAAGAAAAAAGCTAATATGGCAAGAGCAGCATTCTCCCTGTTCACCAGGATACGAACAGTCACTGTGTGCACCAGCATTAGCAGTGTTTTGAAAGTAGGCTAGCAAACCTGCCACATCTCTCTCCTTCTCTAATGCGGGCTGATCAAACATGTTCACTACTCCTGTGAGCCAGACACTGAGCGTGACATTCTTGGTGCTCTCTGCTACCCCCTCATATGTTGCTTGTATCTGTCTATTTTAATATATTGCTTGAATTCAGAAGGGGAAACAAGTCCCTAGTTGAAAAGCTTTCAGCAGAGTTAAACTATTTCAATTAAGTCCTCCTGAGATTCAGTCTGTAAGTGGCAGCTTCCCATCCATCATGGGAAATTGACCAGGGACCCCACTAAATATCATCTGATCTGGTCTGAGCTTTTTTCACTGGAGAGATATTCTAGTGAGCACTTAGCAGTAAGTGTTGTGGATTAGGCTATAGGAACAGTTAAATGATCACTGCCAGGCTTTTTCCAGCACTAAATTCCCCACTAATGGGAGATGAGCCTCCTAAATTGCCACCTTCCAGCACAGTACCTGATTTTTACCATCCTCAGTCATTCAATATTGACTGGATGGTAGACACAAAGCTGAATCATCTGATCTTATGTGCAAGTTAAGGCTCTGCACATGAGTCACTCCTTATCAGAGCACTCAGGTGGAGATGACAGCCATGTCATTTGGAGTATTGAAAGTGAACAGAGTAATTGGGGGAGCAGGTAGAAGGAGGAAGCAAGTATAATCATAGTTTAGGTAGAAGCTGAAAGGTGGGACAACTATGAGATAGTCACAGTGAAGAATAAAATTGGCAAGTGAACCAAGAAATTTAGGAGCCCAGTCAGGTTTCAAGCTAGTTCACTAAGTATGAAGAAACAGGCACCATCGTGATGTAGTTTATGCCCCCCTCCCCAAATGTGGGTGGGCATAGAGGATCCTGTAATCACTCAGGAGTGAATGACCAGAACTCAGCCCAAAGTTCACTGACATCAAGTCATTAGTCCAGACAGAAACATGACATGGACATGTTAGTTTTCAGTCCACTGCAAACCACCAAGAGATACAGCAAATAAATCTGCTGTGTTGTGTCCTCTGCAGTAAGCCTCTAAGGAAGCAGTTAAGTGCTTCCTCAGGCAGCATGCAAGTGTCCCTAGAGGAAGTCCCATTGTGTGACAGGGGATGATGCTCTGGGGAAGATAGGGTCCTAACTAAATTCAGCAGGTTAACCCACTTTCCCACCCATCCTTTCCCTGATGTCAACCTCTCCAACTAGCTGAAGAGCCAGCATTGCCTTACAAGCAACCCCCCAGACAGAGCTGGGAGTAGTGCAAGTAGTTCAGGTCCCAAACCAGAAAATTCACTCAGACTGTTAGGAGTGCTCCTTGGATCAAACAGACCCAACTGAAGCACAACACTTATTCTGATGCTAACACTAAAAGAATCTGACTTTAAGCCTTAATTCATGTTGGTTTATATCCAAGTTAAAATTGTATTTTAGGGTAACTCCAGAAGCTACTGTCACACAGGTACTGCTGTGTGGGCAACAAAGGGTGACAAGATTCATGCCAGCACAATAGTAACTAGAAATGCAAATGCAGGTAGATATTACTGCAACCATCCCCCCAGGCAGAGTTCAGCATTAAAACCTCAGGAGATCCGATTTACTGTCAAAAAGTTACTCTCACTATAGCAAAATGAGTACAAAACCAACATTAAGTCAAAAAAATAACTCTATACAAGCATAAATTAAGAGAGTTAAACTCAAGAAATTATGTGCTCATGACAGCTTCCTCAAGTGCCATCCTCAGCCCAGTCATCAAAACACTAACATTTCAAGCCAAACAGGATAGCATTTTTTCCTGAAACTGAGGGCTTGGACAATAGAATTTGGCAGTATTTATAACAACCTCCTGCATGGCTTTTTAAACATTATAAAAACAAAACTTGAAAAGATATATGGATTTTTTTTATTTATTATTTTACCTAGAAAATTGGTTTCCATCTAGAATTATTGAAGTGGAATGAAGAATTTATGTTGTCCTTTCAGTCTCCTTTCTCCTACCTAAGAACATGTGAGCTGCCAGCAGCCTGAACCATAACAATACCAATGCAAATAGCACATCACAAAGGTTCTTTGCACTAGATTATATCTAAGCTTATTGTGAAAAATGGGCAAGAGCCATATAATTATTTGATTTAAATCTATTTTAGCATGGAAGTGTTATTGCCCAATATGAAATAGGCATGAAAGCAAACAGAGCTCATGATCTGGAGTATATTCTTCTCCTTAGCTGGAAGACCCACCTCAATACAACACACCCAGGTTGAGAATCTCTGTTTGGTCTATATACAAGAGAACACAAGTATCTTATTTACAGAACAAGGGGGAAGTGTAATAGATCAAAACCAGATGAAGCTAACCAATAAGCATCCATTTTTGACAAAAATCACAGTAACAGATCCAAAGTTATGAGACTGACACCCTCCTTCCAGATGTTTGCTGTAATTACACACAAGTAAAGGTATGTGTGAACTACCATTGGAAAAAGAATAAGGTGTTTCCCCTGCACCAAAACACCCCAGCCTACTCCAAGTAGAAGGAAGTCTTAGAACTACAGCTACAAGCCCTGTTTGTTCTCAGCCAGGACTTGAGCTAATGCTGCTTTTGGGATGACTTACTGTCACATGCAAGTATTACCTTAAGTCTGTAAATACAGACATCATTTTGGGGAATTGTCCTGGTTTCAGGTGGGATAGAGTTAGTTTTCTTCCTAGTAGCTAGTACAGTGCTGTGTTTTGGATTTAGTGTGAGAATAATACTGATAACACACTGATGTTTTAGCTGAGGCTAAGTAGCACTTACACTAAGTCAAGGATTTTTCAGTTTCCCATGCTCTGCCAGCAAGGAGGTGCACAAGAAGCTGGGAGGGAGCACAGCCAGGACAGCTGACCCAAGCTAGTTAAAGGATATTCCATACCTCAGAATGTCATGCTCAGTATATAAACTGGGGGGCGTTGACTCGGGGGCAGATCACTGCTGAGATCAGCAGATGGTGAGCAATTACATTGTACATCACTTTCTGTTCTGGGGTTTTATTTCTCTCTATTATACTCATTACCATTATCATATTTTAGTTATTAAACTGCTCTTATCTCAACCCAGAAGTTTTATTTTTTCCCCTGATCCTCTTCCCCATCCACTAGGAACAGGGAGGAATGAGTAAGCAGCTGCATGGTGCTTAGCTGCCAGCTGGGGTTAAACCAAGATGGGAACATAGCTCAAAAATACATCTTTTCCCACCTCTATACCACTTAGTATATACTAGTTCAAACCCAGCCAGCTGCACATGTAACATGAAATTAATTGTGGGGTTTATATGGTTGGCATTTTACATCAGGGATCACTACTTAGAGCTTATTACAATTAAATAGCATTTTACCTCCTCACTCAAGTTCACTAGAAATTAAGCAGAACAGTCTGCCGTGACAAAGGGCAGAATAGGTGGACTAGCTGTGCTAAAGATTCAATACTGACTTGCTGCACTTAACCACAACCAAAGGTTCGATTTGTCCAGAGGCAACACCTTTAATCTTTAATAAATGTATAGACTAAGCAGAAAAAACTGTTAAGGTTATATCAAGGGTTTAACCTGTATAGTATCTCTCTAGGAAGAGTTACTAGTTTGTAGGAGGACTGCAGAATAGGGGAGTGAACTCTTCCTATACCTTCCTACTTGCTAACTTGTTCACTTTCACTGACTTAGCACACCAGCACCTCCATCTACAGTTACTTTAAATACTTATAGGTTTATCCACTGATTCTTTCCATGAGAGTCATTTGACTCCTTATAGTACCCTTGATTTCTCATATACTGCCACATTGACTTGATTTTTTCATTACGCACTGAGCAATTAACACCACTCAGATTTTAAACCTCACCTGGATAACAGTGATACTGACATTGATCTAATAGAGGTCACAAAGTTTACCTACTCCTATAATACTGAGATGTTACCTCTCAGTAACCTGTTGGGTTCAAGCTGTCAAGTTTGAGGTGGCTTTCAATAGTCCAAAGATAGACTATTCCTCACATAGTCCTCTATGTCCCCTTCCCTGTGTTTTTCCAAGTACACTGCAACCTGTCATGGATGAAGGGGAGAGCAGCATGCAGCACTAGTGACACAAATGAACCCAGAACTTTCAGTGGCATGGTAAGCTGTCCTGCTTCATCATCTTCTTTCCTGATCACCCCTTTTGTCACTGATTAGCATTAGGCATTATTTCACCAGGTTGCCACCACTTCAAGACCTCCATGAAAATAGCTACTTGAAGCTACCATTGCATGCACCTATTGCAAGTCAACCATGCATATGTATTTCAGCTCTAAAAAGCTTTATTCTATTTTGCACCTGCACTCTGAGGTCTCCATCACCATGAACCTGAGCTCACATGTTGAACCAAGCTCTCCCCACTCTCCTAAAGCCAATTCTGTTCAACAAGTGATAGCTCAAACTCAAGTGTGCCACAATTGTTCCCAACACCACCTGCTTCTGTATTCAAAGCAGCTTATGCTGAGAAGTGTAGTATATTTGATGGGCCACCCTAAGCTGTCTTCATCTGTTAGTTTGCTTATGTACCTTAAATAACATAACCTGTACCAGGCATATCATAACACTGCTACCAGACAGTTGCTCTAACCACCTAGGTTTATCTACTGGAAGGCAACAGCAACACAAGCACTCTAACCATATTGACTAGGGTCACCCTATGGTTAGTAGCGTTTTAGTGAAACCCTTAGCCTCAGGATTTTAGGCTTCAATTTTAGAGACTGTTGAAAACAAACAGTACAGTAACTCTTCCCTTCTAAAGAGGAAGTTAATGATTTCCTTCAAGAGAGACAATTATTTTTCTGTCAGTGCAGTACTCTTGATACCTTTCATTTACTACATCAGAAAGCTAGAATTAGTCAACAGGTTCAGGATACATAATCCTGCTACAAGGAGAGGTCAGGCCAAAATTTTCAGTAAACCTTATCCTTAGATTTTAATGCCATGTAGGAAATTACTTCAGTCTATAAAGTCATCATTATGCAATTATGTGTCACCTCTCCTGGTTTAAGGGCATTAATGCATCAGTTACTGGCATCAGCTACTACCAGACTACTAAATGCTAAACTTCCACGTAAGTAATGCAGTTCTCATCCAGTACACATGAAATCCTGCTTTCAGTTTGCAGAGTTCAGGGTGTTCAGCAGGTCCATGGCTCAAGGCACAGATGTCCTGTTGGGCATGACACTGTTACTCTTCCTACATTCTGTTTACCCTTGGGGTACCTCAGTCCCATGAGCAGTGACAGCCAGTGCAGACAGTCCCATTCTGTTTCTTCTTTCAGTGGCAATGGCTGTACCATACAGATATCCTCATCTAATGAGGAACTGCAAGTTCAGGGTCAGTTTTCTGATGCACTGTGATTCACACAGAAACTACCCATTGATATAGCTTGGTGAGGTCAGAATATAAGTCACAAGACGATTAGAGCAATACTGTAGAAGTAGTTGACCCAGCTCAATTAACTTGCAGTTTCATACCAGTCTTCTCCCCATCTTCTTGTTCCTTGTTTACAGAGCTCTGCAAGCTCATACAGCAGCAATAGCCACAGCACCCCAGGCAGTTTGCTACCCACTTGCCTCTCCACAGCCCTCTTAACAAGCCTGTAAGTACCTTTGCCTTTAGCACTTCATCACCATAAGTCAGCCCCAGTGGATTCAGCAAAAGTGTAAGTCCAGATGCCAACAAAGTAAATGAGGGTGACAGAAGCCCATCATATGAGGATTTGCAAGGATCTACATATTAGTCTGAGGTCTACACAGTTAGATTGCTTACCAAACCACATGCTACATAAATTCAACTTTTAACCTTCAAGAGTCTTAGACTTCTGTGGAAGCAAAGAAGTTCTACTGAGATGCTTATTAAGGAGATTAACATCAACACAACACAGGATTTAGGATGTGCATTAGGCATAAGGGAAAATAATCAGATTGCTGCTCTGCCTCAAGCTGCAAGGACTGGAAGTTTTCCTTTGCTAAGATATTCCTTTTGAGAAGAGCAGCAGCATCATAGGTCCATTCCTTTGGTTTGAGATGCCATGTTACAGGTACTTAATTGCAAGCCTCAAGAAGTGATTCTCCCTTGCAGAGAGTTACATTCAATTAATTACCTTTTCTCCAGCAAAATACTCATCCCACTGCATTTTATACTTTGCAGCTCCTGAGTATGGTTCAAATTTAAAGAACAAGGCACTAATCCTCTGAAGGCAGAGTTAGATAACATAAGGTACTTCAAGCTTCAGACACTTCTCTCATACTGGAGGTAGTCTGCTATTGATACAAAAGCAAAATAAGAGCATGTAAAACTTTTCTTAGTCAGTCACCAAGGAAAAAAATTACAAAATCACCCCTTTGAGAGCCATTCTGACTGAAATGAGTAGTTCACTGGATAAAAGGGGTTGTCCTTGACCTAAAATGTATCCCAAATGTATCTTTAATGGGAGTTTTCATGTTGACTCCCTTCAAAATAACATTTAAATTCAGGTTGAATTTTCCTCTGTGCACATCTGTTTGACCTGAACACAGTTACATTGCACATCTGTTTGACCTGAACACAGTTACATTGCTAGCACCAACAGAAATACAGTATGGACTATTACAGGTAGAGCCCACATAAAGCTTGCTCCAAAATACTCTACTAGGCTTTCCACACCTTCATTCACAGCTAAATTAACATAACTCTGTTTCCTAGCATATAAGTTTCCCAGAGTCAGCAGGGCAACTGTTTTAACTAGCAGCATTTGACAACTGACCCTTAAAACATTATTTCAGCTCCTTTAAATTGACAGCCATTTATAGAATCACTCAGGAAAAAGCAAAGCAAGTTACATAAATGGCTCTACTCACCCTTCTTCCACAGTAGGGCTCTTGGTGGCAACAGGCTTTTCTTGATAAAAACCTGGAGCTCTGCACAGGGATTAAGCAGCCAGCCCATTTAGATTTGCACTTTCAGTAGCAGCAACACAGATGCCTTCCCACCCCATCACACACATTGGTCCTTGCAGGGGGGGGGGGGCACAAGTGTTGTTGTGTGTCCCCCCCCAGCTTTTGAATCACAAAGCCATTTGAGTCACAGGCATCTACTGCCACTCCCTTCCCCCCCCCCCCCCCCAGCACATGAACTGGTCAGTATTACAGCCTTGCACTCCCTGGAACCAACTTAAGAAGCATTCTGGGGGGGCAGGGGGCTTGCTTACTAGAAGGCAGATGCCTGGCATCACCAGGAGCCCCATGCAGGCAGTATTATGTCCCCAGGTAAATTGAGGCACCCCTCTGCCATCTCAGAGCAGCAGATTCAGCATCCCACCTCTCACACAAAAACCTGTTGCTAACAAAGCACCTGCAGTTTTACCTCAGCTCACAGCTACAACAGAGAGGGAAGAACAGCCCAACCCAAGTTAAAAGCAGCCCCCCCACCCTACTCACAGAGGATACCCCCACTTACAGGTGCCAGAGCTCCACAGCAGCCGCTTGCTTTTTCAGTGCATTGAGGAGGAAGGCTGCAGCCCCAGGCACAGCAGAGAGGCAAGAGACCCTGCAGCTCCTGCCTGTTGCAGGGAGGAGGGAGAGGAGGAAGGAGGGACTGGAGAGAATAGCCCAAAGCCAAACTGCCAAGCCCTGGGACTAGAGGGCTGTCACCAGCAGCCACCCCTGTCCAGCAGCCACCCCTGTCCTGGGGTGGAGGGGGATGCCTGGTTTGCACATCAGGGCTGGGTTTCTCGCATATATTTCATTGTAGAGCCTCCCTCTTCTGCTCTTCAAGGCATCCCTTTGCCTTAGGAAGACTGTTATCAGGGCCAGGGACTAACAGACACCAGCCCTCTGACACCCCCCCAGCCATTACAGCTGAGGGGGAGCAGCAGTCCAGATCCTTCCCCAGTGCACTTGAGTGCTCCCCAGCACAGCATGCAACTCTCAGGTTCTTGTCCTGCATGCTGAGCTACAGCATTTAGATTGAGCCTCTCTGGTGAGGAGACAAGGGTAGCTTTTAGATCAGCAGCAGGAACCAGGGGAAAAAAGAACAGACTGTATGGCCCAGGTTAAACTAGTTGGCCTTTGTATCTGAGCTTGCAGTTTTGCCTTATCTGTTTCTGCCTCCTCAGAATCCACCTCCTGGGCAGACCTCAGAGCCAAAGCTGCTAATATTTATCCCATCATGATCACTAGGAGCTTTCTCCCTCCTTACATAGCTAGAAGGCAGAGAAAGAGAATCTCAGGAAGGCTAATGAGTGCTTGAGGCCCAACTTACATCTCAGCATCCAGCACAAAAAAAAAAAGCTGCAGGGCTCTGGCTTAAAAGGGAAAGAGTGTCCCTGCTCTTAGGGGGTTCCCCAGAGTACCTCTCCATGGGTATAGGTTACCAAAACAGCCCTTTTATCTTACTAGGCTTAATTAGGTAATAGAAATCTTGCCAGAGATCAGGAGAACAAGAAGTTATACCATAATGCTATAACCAGAGTGAGCATTTTTAGGTATAAGAAATAAAGCAAAAGTTCACACATATGTTTTTAAAGAAAACATTATCTAGCCTTATTTTATCAGTCAGTAGAAGTAAAAGAAAATCATTAAGTTACATGTTGCCACTAACTCATATAATGAAAACAGATTACAATAAAACTGGAAGTCAAAAGAACTTAAATCTAACAGCAGCAGGAAACTAGGACACCCTCCCCCTCCATAACCCTACAGTACCTAAGTAGGAGTCAAATGTAGTCCAATAACACTATCCAAATAAAAGCCAAAAATAAAGACAGCAATAGAAAGAATCAAGAATAACAAAAAAAAGAGACAACTTATAACACAGCTATTATTGAAGTGAGAAATAAGCCCCCTGGCCTGAGTTTAAATACAGAGCTGGGGCCAATGGGGAAGGGTGTGTGGATGGTGGAGGCTCCAGGTGAGGCCGTCAGGGTGATGGGGACCTGGTGGGACACTCTGAATGCCTCTACCAGCACCTGAAACCAATCAGCTCTGACATCTCCAGTGCTGGCTTTCCAGCAAGGTGGTCAGCATCCTTCAGTGTGCAGGGTGAGGCAGAAACATCATCTCAGTTTAGGATGTGTCCAAGTGTCTTCTCTGCAGTGACGCACAGTGAGGACAAGCAGTGAGAAGTGTGTGTGTGGTGTATGTGCTGGTAATTCTGTTAACTCCCATACCTTTAGATCTGACCATGTGATGAGTTCAGTCCTTTTTTTTTTTTTCTCATGATAGTAAGAAAACAATTAATGGACACAGACTATGAACTGAATGTTTACTCTTTGATTTGCTTACTGTCCTTCAAATCAATCAACAACAGTTGAAATTAGAAAGACCCATTTAAAATAATAAATGTGGGGGCAGACAGACAACGGAGAAACATTTTCAGCTTTTCCAGATGCCAGACCCATCCCAAGCACATTAAGTGCAAGTACCAGGCTGTCACGATTTGTGGCCAGCAACACGGATGGCTGTAGCAGAAGCGAGAAGGTCTCTATGGATTCTGTATATGGGAGCATCAGTCTCACACTTAGATTAGGTACGTACATTTTGTTATGCACCTCAGAATATATCATGAGGCTTGTAACACTCCCATCCGGCCTGACAAAGGAAATAATCTGGAATTTGAAACACCTCGTTCAAAAGAAGCCTTTTCTGCCAGGAAAAAATGGAAGTGTCCCTGTTCAGCTGGAAGTGCTGGTTTTGTGTGTGTATGTACACTGAGATGTGCTGCTGCCTTGGGTATGGGAGTCTGCAACCAGCAGAGCAGGATTCAGATTTGTGTCCCAGGTGAGTTGCTTGCGGATGTGATGGTGTGAATATTTGCTTTGTTTTCCTCAGAACAGCTCTCAAAGTGTTGATGCATTTTGGGGCTATCTTGTGGTCTAATTTCTTCTCCTAATTTGAAAGTCTTTTAGTTGTTAAAGGGGAAGTTGCTGCGCAGGAGATGAACTTTATTCGGGCTTGCAGTTATAGATGTGGTTTTGTTCTTGTAGGTCCTGAAGCGGACTGTGATGTTGCTGTTGTGTGGGATGTCATTATAGACGCTTACAATAGCCTCAGAGGATAATGATCCCCTCTCCTCTGTATACAGGAGCAATCATTCCCAAAATATATGCAGCTCAGGGGAAGTGCTTTTGGGTTTTTTTTCCAAATAACATGTGAGTTGCAGCCTGCCTGCTTTGTGTCTGCCACTGCACCTCTTAGAGGGGGGTACCTGTCCTCTCAAGCACAGTGTCACAGGCATGTGTGCCATTGTCGCATACTGTGAGAGGATTGGCTGAGAGGGGAGGATGGCCTTGGCAGGTAAGATAATAAAAATGGTATCAAACATCATACTGAGTGTAAGGCCATGATTTATGTTGCAGCAATGATTTCTGGCTGTTAAGTTTGAGAACTCATCAGTAAGAAAGACTGGGGAAGAAGGAAGCTCTGGGTTTATTAACTCAAGGAAAGTAAGAGCGAGTTAGTTAACTTGGTGGGATCTCAGGACAGCACGACATGAAGTATTTCTGATGGAGGTGGTGGTTTTCAAAGTTCCCCACAGTATTAGAAAGTCTTCACCTGGAATAGTCTCTATTACTCAAAGCCCACAAGTTCAGGAAAGGTTAATTTAAAACAAATTGACAGAGATGCTGCTGAAGGACTGGAAGAGGACACGCTTTGTAGGAGAGAAACTGCAAAGAACTCTTCATTGTGTAGCCTGTACAGCACATGCTGAGGCGGCATCTGGTTTTTTGTTCTTCTTGAATCTCAGAAGTACACACCAGGAAACAAAACCAATATGTTTACTACAAGAAAGTATTAAAAGGGTACCTATTGGGTATAAGCTGGCAACGACCAAGTTTAGGTAGGAAATTAGAAAGCTTTTTCACAGGAAAAACATACACAAAATGGAATACCAAATATTTCTAATATGGGATCTTTTCAGCTTGAAAGGAATGCTCCCTTGCGAATTCTGAACTCTCAGTGAAGGCAGTGAGATTCCTGGGCAGCCATCCTGACATGGGGATATTCGCTGGGTGTGAGCAAATACTCTTTGACCTGTGCAGGCAGGAAAAGAGCAAACACTGGAAAAGGTTTCCTGAATGGCATTTCAGAAACTAAAATGGCCAGCTTTTACACTTCATACTCTCCTTCCTCCTGGTGTGGCATAACTGCCCTTTCTCTCCATCTTTTATTAAATGAGAATTTAAAAGGAAAACGGTTTTAGCTACAGTAATTTTCTGTAGCCAGTGTCAATAGCTGTAACTGGATATTTACTGTGTCAGATGGGTTCCTCAGGAAGGAAAATGGTCCCAGGATGACTTTGTTGGTGGCTGGGGAGTATGGACTTCTTTAGGGGGGGAAAGAAATAAGGGAAACATTACTTCTAGAAACTGAGTGCAGAAGCTTAGGTGGGCTCAGCAGTGCAGATATATGTGTGTTTAGGTTGTAAGATGTAGTGTGACTGCAAAACAGCAGAGGACTGATGTGAGACACCTGCGACCTTCAGCATTTGGTTTTGTTAGCCAAATGTGACATTACGCTGGACAGCCTTGAAAACTGCATTTCAGCTACAGGAAGACTACATCAGAGGTGCAGGTAAGTCCTGGATGCTTCTAAGCACATTTCTAAATGCAGCATCTTAAAAAAATGGCTGGGCTTCAGTCTGAACAGACAAAGGAGGACTGCAGTTGTGAAAATCTGGCTGGAATGGGGTTTTGGCATGTATTCATTCCTGCCTTAATTTCTGACTATGAAAGATGTTTTACTGACTTGCTGTGGCTTAGAAGGGAATGACCACATACAAAGCTGAAGCTTTCTGCAATTGCAAACCTGTCTTTTGGGTTCATTTCTATGCTTAACCTCACTTGTGGCAGACTGACACCAATCTGTAGATTGTTTCTTTTATCGGCTTTCTCTTATTTGCAGGATGGACGCATCCGTCTACGAGGAATACGTATCTTGTTCTCCCTTTGTCAGTACAAAACTGACTTGTCTGTACTTATTTCCACTGCTGCACCGTTGCTTGAGGGTGAGAGTTATTCAGTTTTCATCAAAACTAACAGCAACTGGACTTCAGGTCCTCGGGCGGTCCTGAAATTATTTTCTCACAGTACCTCACTCCTGGTACAGCACTTGTTTCTCTGCAAATTCTTGCTGCCTACCCCATTGCCCCTGTAATAGATGCAGGCAGTGCAGTGTCGCTGACTGCCCTGGGATGTTAGTAATGCTCTGTGCAGTTGGACTAGTGTGTCCTCAGTCCTGCTACCCAGTAAAGGCTGCTTTGTCCTGACAGCTTGCTCCGTTTGTAGAGAAGTGGAAGCTCGGATCTCCTCTGCTCTCCACTCCCAAGTGTTTCAAAATGTCACATTTTGTCTCCTTCCTCCAGCTTGCCACTGTACATTACTCCTACTACCAGTAATGGGCATTGAAAGGGGGTACCTGGAAGCAATGTATGTGTCAGGTCTCTTTGCAACAACCTCAGAGGTCCCTCCAGCAGGTAGTGGTTGACTAAAGGCTGTCAGGTTTGAAACACCAATCCTTAGTCTGGTTTTGTGTCTGTTAACATGAAGTTAGGCTCCGTTACAAAAAGGATTTGCACGTGCCAGGTTAGTTCTACAGGATGCTGGTATCCAACGCACTTTTTAGGCTGTTTGGTGCCCTCACAGCTGGACAGGACGGAGGGGCTGGACGGTGCTCTGACGAGCCTGCGCTCTGGTTTGCTTTCTGCCTTCCCATTGAAATGCGGAGGATTAGAGAACTTTGGGGAGAGGGCCTGCTTTGTGTGCGCAGCCGCCGGGCAGGGGCAAGTCACGTCAGAGGACGCTTTAAAAAATCTGACAGAAATGGGGTCACTGACCAAAGCCGGGCCGAGGGAGCCGGCCCGGCCTGCGGCCCCGCGCCGCCGCTGCTTTCCCTCCGCTAGGCGGCGTCACCGGAGGGAGGGGACCGCTCCCGCGCCGCCTCGCTATTGGCTGTTCCACTGAAGCGCCGGCACCGCTGATTGGTCGGCGAGGGCCCGGACGACCCGCTCCCGGGGCTTCAATATGCCCCGGCGCGCAGTACCGCTCGCCGCCGCCAGGGGGCGCCGCCGCGGGCCGGACAGGACAGGACAGGACAGGACAGGACAGGACAGGACAGGACAGGACAGGACAGGACAGGACAGGGGCGGCGCGCTGCGAGGCGGCGGGCGCAGGTACCGGCCGGGCCGGGGGTCACGGCGGGCGTGGGGGGGAGTGGAGAAAGACACCCTGCCTGGAGAGGGACCGTCGGAGCCCGTCTCCGAGTGACCTGGGGGTCCCGCCGTGCCCCTAGCGGAGGCCGTGCCCGGCTGCGGTGAGGGGGGAACGGGGCCTAGGCAGGGCCGGAGGGTCATTGGGCCCGGCCACGGCTTGGGCTGGGGGGGACCCAGGCTGGGTCTGAGGGGGTGTCCGTGGTGGGGGGCGTTGGGGCTCCCCCCGAGTTGGAGCTTAGAGGGTGTCGGGGCCTGGCTGTGATATGAGGATGTGGGGCTCAGCCCGGGGGTGCAGGGTCCCCGTGCGCAGATGCCGCCTCGCAGGGAGCCGCTGCCGTTGCACGTCCCCGCGGGGGCCGCGGGCCCGGACACGGGTGTCCCCCCGTGCGGGATCAGGGATGGGGGGGTTTGGGGGCTCTCAGGGGCTGGTGGACGCGGGTGGGTGCAGGCTCTGCAGCAGTGCTGGGAGCCCTGTCTGAGGACTGCTTTAGTGAGTTAATGCATTTTTGGTGCAGGTTTTCTGGTCCCCGTGTAATGGCAGTACTGCTGGATTTGCCACGATCCCAGAGTGAGACGTTTGACCTCGACTGCTCTGGGCTGCACCCATTTCCAGCCCCGGCCAGGCCAGGATGGTTTGGGCTGCACCGGCGGGGCGTTCCCTGGACACCAGGGCATGGTCTTGGCATCCAAACCCCCAGACTGGATGGCTGGTGGACTGCCTGAATTTCCTGGGGTTCTCCAAAGAGGGGAAACCGAGACAAGATGCTTGTTACTACCCTGATCACTGTGAGTAACAGGAGGCAGGAGGAGCTGGAGGCACCTGTATTGGCTCCACCTGCCTTCTGCTGCCTGGGTTTGTCTGCAGTTTCTTCTGGTTCTCAGCTTCAGGTGTTGGCAGTTACTTGGAAGAACAGTTTTTGTTTCTTCCTTCAAAACCCCAAGAGCTGCAGCTGGTTCTGGGCAGGGCTGGAGGGGGTCAGGTCCCCTGAGCTGCTGGAGGCAGTGGGGCTGGGACCAGAACTGCTGCCGTGGTTCTTCAGGTCACCCAAATGAGAACAGCCTTTCTGCAGGAGTTCTGGTGAGTTTCAGGGTGTCGTCATGTGCATTTTTATTTCCTTTTTTTTAATGCAGTTTATTAGCTGATGTGTTTGAACAGCAGTTTACCAGTCCCCTGTGTGTGGTTGCTAGGCACGGGTTAAGGTTAAGATGTGAAGTTAAAACTTAATCTTAAAGGTTAAAGTTTTGACTTGGTGCAGCAGTTGTTGTATTTGTGCATTGATTTTTACCATGCTTTTCTTTCTTCCCCCTGAAAACAGAGTGTTTTATTGTCCCATGTCCTTCTCTGAGCCCTTCCCGTCCATCTGCCTGGCCCTGCATTCTCTCAGCTGCTGGGTTTCTGCCAGGAGCCCATGAGTGACCGTGGCCAGGCGCAGCGCTGGCTGTTGGCCGTGCTGTCTCCTGGCTGCCATCGCCATGCTGCCTGTGCTCTGGCAGCTCTGTGGGACTCTGTTGTGTGCTGGGCACGAGGGCTTCTCGCTCACAGGGCCACCAGCGTCGGGGCAGCTGTGGCTCAGTGGAACTGGCTGACGCCATGGCTGCTCCCACTACTGGTAAGTGGGGACTTTGGTGGCTGCTGCGGTGACTTTCCTCGGGGCACGGGAGAGGGGAGTGGAGCTCCTGGGGGCCTGGGGCTACCACAGGTCCCTGGGCCAAAGTCCCAGGGGCTGACATCTCCCTGCAGGACTCGCTTGGAGCGGCCTCGGGGGCAGCCATGGGGGCGGCTCTGGCAGTGGCGTGTGCTGCCCGTGCCCCCTGCCCAGGGGGTGTTAAGAAAACACCCTTCCCTAGTGATGGCATCAGTTGGGTTTTATCATATGAAAACTTATTAACTTTGCTGCTCTGTACTAGTTCCCGTTCTGCACCGCAACGTGATGGGGTGGTGGAGTTCACTGGAGGCGCAGGCAGTGTTCACACTGAAGAAAACAACCTAAAGGACAACCCGGCCCTGGACATAAGGACTTGGCTTCGTGGAAGCTGAGAGCTGTCCCTGAAGGATAAGGGATGCCAAGAGGTAATGCTGGTATCCCAGCCCCTCTGATGTGGTTTGAACCCCTCCCAGTGCCTGGCTGGGGCCCAGTGACTTTCCTGGTGGGTTTCAGCACCAGCCCTCTGGAATCCTCTCTCGGGGGGGCAGTGGCTGCAGCTCGGCCTGTGGGGCTGGGGGTCCCTGGCAGCTCCCCATTTCCCCCATGGGATCAATCCCTGCTCTAGGATGCCGGCGGCTCCTGGGCCTGGCTGCCAGCCGTGTGTGCTGGGGGAGAAGGGGACTCTGCAGCGCTGGGGATCTCCTGGGGTGCCCCCTCCTGCCGCTGGGTTCCCTCCTCCTGCTGCAGGCACCGGCTGGTTTCTTCTTCACAGCTCTTTCTCGGAGCAACTGCCGGCAGGACAGGCCCCTCCAGCCTGGCACTGGCTCTGCCAGAGCTGGGGAGAGCTCAGACCAGCGGGGACTGGTTTCCACTGGGTCTCAGCCCTTCAGCCCTGCCCGGCATCATCTGCACAGGCAGATGCCCAAGGACTGGAGCTGGCAGCATTAGGTCGATCCCGTGGCAGGGCCTTGGGGCGGCTCTGAGCTCTGTTTGAAGCTGTGGTTTTACCTAAAAACTTCTTTTTCAGCTAAAAACGTGCTGCAGTGCGAGCAGAGGCCTCTCCAGGGACCCGCAGTGTCTCCTGCAGCCCCATCAGTGAGAGGGCAAAGCTGGCCTGGCCAGGCACAGGGAGCAGCAGCTGTCCTGGTGCTGCCGGTCCCTTGGGAGGTGTTGGTGGCCCCGGCGATGCTGCGTGGCCGTGCCTGTGCCAACAATGTGTGGGGAAGGCTCATCCTGGCACCAGGCGAGGTGCATGTGCCTGGTGGGGTGAGTGTCCCTGGGCGGTGGCCGAGTGGTGGGACCGGGATGCTCAGCTCCCAGGGCTGGCTGAGGGATGGGGAAGGGGGGTGCCATCCCCTGGCAGAGCTCCCCATGGGGCCCATGGCAGGAAGGCCGCATGTTTTGCGGGACCATGGCTGTGAGGGGCGTTGGGAGCGGGCACTGTTGGGGTTTGGCCCAGACCCTGCTGGCACTGGTGTGGTGCCAGCCCTGTTCCCAGTCTGGGGCTGCTGTGGTTGGTCTGTGCAGCCGCTGCTGCTGCGCAGGGCAGGTGGGTTTTTAGCCAGATCCTGGCTCTTGCCCGCTCTTCCGAGGAGAAGTGGGACGTTTCTGGTGTCCTGTCCCCGTTTCACCCTCCCCTCCCATCTTAGGTGTGCAGTACTGGGTTGCTGCTTCTGAGGGGTCGGGCAGAGCTGCCAGTGCCCAAGAAATAGCAGGGTTTGCAGTGCAGCAGCTCTGGGGGCTCTTTGGGCCGGGCTGCGCTGCCAGGAGCTGATTGTCCAACATCCCCCTGCTCAGGGATGGATGGACGGACAGACAGAGGAGCCCCAGGAAGAAGCCAGGCTGCCTGCACCTGCCTGGAGATGCTGCAGGGACTGCACAGCTCCAGCACAGCACGGCTTCAGGTTGGTTGTTTGGGCCCCATTTGTTTGGCTGGTTTCTTGTTTTGGGCTCCTGGACAGCTCCAGCTCATTCACAGGTTGGTTGTTTCTGGTCCAGCCTGTGAACAGCTCCAGTTTGTCTGTAGCTTCAGGTCATTGTTTCTCTACCTGTTTTTTTCAGGTCTGGCTGCAGCTCGTTTTCATCTCCAGTGCAATTGGGTCTCCAGCTTGTCTTCAGTTCCAGTTTGGTTGTGGCCCCAGCTGGTTTCCATCTCCAGCCATGACAGCTTGTGCTTGTTAAAACAACCTTGGCTTTTGGCAAGGTCGTAAATCAATCACTGTCATGACTGTACACATGTTGACTAATTAGTTTGTGTTTATTGTTCAATGACTATTCTGGTGCTTGTACACCCCTTGAATAAAGAGTTGGACACACAAAGATGGTGTGAAAAGTGCCTTTTGCCCCAGACATTTAATTCTGCCTGGTGCATGCCAGCCTCCCTGGCTTTGGGGACCAATGTGACCCGACCCCCACCTCCGGTGGGGGCCTATGCACCCTGCCCACGCCCCTTCCTGCCCCCCACCCCAAACCCAGGAGTTACCCTCCCTCTGGAGCCCCCTGAGCTCGTTCCCATCTCCCCAGCCCAGCTCCTGCTCTGGGAAAACCCACGACTGGGCCCAGCCCTGAGCCCCAAACCACCCCCCTGGGCCTGCTCCGAGCCCCAGGACAGGCCCGAGCCGGCGGCCACCTCTTCCAGCAGCCCCCGCTCAGTCTCTGCTGCTGTCACCCCGAACTGGCCCAAGGGTTCGAGTCCCCAATACCCCGCGGCTGATCCCCGACCCCCCCCAGACCCACGTGTGGCGGCGGGACGGGCCCGGGAGCCCCGGCGGGGGCGGGCGGTGCTTGGGAACGGGCCGGGGGGACCCGCGGGGCGGGCCCGGCCCCGGGTGACCGCGAGCGGCTCTGCTGAGGCCGGGCGGCGCCGGGCTCCGGCCCTCCGGGCTTTATTCCCCGGCGCCCCGAGACCCGCCGGCTCCTCCGTGGAGCCGCCGGCAGCGCGGCCGGCAACCGGCAGCTGCCCTCGGGCCTCCGCTCCGGTGTCGCGGCCCCGGCCCCGCCTGCCGGCCCCGTGCTCCCGGCCCGGGCTCCCCTCGTCTCACCTGGCCCCACCGGGGGAAGCCCGGAGCGGACGCCGCCGCCACGGGCAGGAACCCACTGAGGGCTCAGACGCGGCCGCGGGGACTCAAATGAGGTCGGGCCCGCCCCGCGCACGCGCGCTGGGGACGCGCCCACTCGCCGCACCTGTCTCGGGCCCCGCCCCGCGCACGCGCATTGGGACACGCCCCTCACACCTGTGCCAGGCCCCGCCCCGCGCACGCGCACTGGGGACACGCCCCTTCGCGCCCCGCCCCGCGCACGCACCGCCTCTTCTGCCGCCAGAAGGACGCCAGCACCGGCTGCGGCGGCGGCTGATGTTGCCGGTACGCGGGGCTGCAGCGTTGTGTGCAGCCTGGGGGCCTCTGCTGGGGTCATGCAGAGCCCCGGGGCGGTGAGGCGGGGGCTGGGGGTTGGGTCGGTGCCCGCCCTCGCGGGCGTGGGGGCCTCTCGGCGCTGCTGGGAGCGGACTGGGTGGTGTCCGCGCCTCCCCGGGTGAGTGGGGCCCGGCCCGGAGAAATGCGGCAGCGCCGGGACCGGGACCGGCCTCACGCGCGGTTCCCGAGTCCGGCCTCGCTGCCTCTGTCCCGGTGCCGCAGGCAGGAGGAGCCGCGCTCCGGGGCCGGGTCCCGGGACCCAAGTCCCGCGCTGCCCGCTCCTGCCCGCGGCTGCTGCCTGCCCGGGCGGGGGCTGCCCCGCTGGGGCTCCGGGCACGGCCTCGCCTTGGCGGCGGCGGTGGGGGGAGCCGGGGCTCTGCCGGTGCCGCGGCCACGGAATAACGGCGGCGCCTCCGAGCAGGCGCAGGGTGAAGGCGGCGATGGCCGGCGGGGTGGGGGGTGGCAGCCCAGCCTCGCCCCGGGACCCAGCGAAACAGCCCGGGAAGCCCTCTCTGTGCCTGAGCACGTCGGGTGTGGGCTCTGCTTCAAGGTCCCAAGCATATGACTTGGTGTCTGTTTCTGAGGCTTAAACTGGCCTATAAACCTAGTTTCAAGCGCCAAAACACAGCACTAAGCTCTTTCTTGGTTCTCCATTGGCCACAGGAGCCTTGTTTTGAACCCCAAAACACAGGACTTAGTCTCTGAGCCCAAACACCCAGGACTTGGTCTCTGTTTCAAGCCCCCCAAATGCAACATTTAGTCTTGCTTGGTGACCCTGCTTTCAAGACCCTCAACACACATGACTTAGACTCTGTTTCTGAGCCCTAAATCTGGGCAAAGGAGCTTTGTTTTGAGTCCCCAAAACACAGCACTTAGTCTCTGTTTCCGGACTTGAACATGTGTAACTGTCTCAACTCCTGTGTGCTTGAGCCCTAGACTTACTTTCTCTTCTTAAACTCTAAACCTGGCCAAATGAGCCTAGTTTCAAGCCCCGCAAAAACAGGACTTTCAGTTTCTGGTTTTGTGCTGCAAAACAAAACTTTTAGTCTTTCTTTCCAAGACCTCAGCATGTGAAATGGGGTCAAGTCCATGTGCCTGAGCCCAAACCCCATGGGATTCACTCACTATGAGCCCAGTTCTGCACCTGCAAAATGCAGGATTCAATCCTTGTTTTTAAACTCTAAATGTGGCCAAATGAGCCTGGTTTCAAGCCCCCAAAATGCAGCACTTAGTCTGTTTCCAGACTTGAACATGTGTAACTGTCTCAACTCTGTGTGCCTAATCCCCAGACCAGCCACTAAGCACAGTTCTGAGTCTGCAAAACGCAGGACTGCTTTAGGCTCTGTTTCTGAGCCTTAAACTGACCAAATGAGCCTGGTTTCAAGCCCCAAACACGCAGGACTTAGTCTCTGTTTCCAAGACCTGAGCATGTGTAACTAACTGCCTCAACTCTGTGCCTGAGCCCCAGACCCCACGGGATTCACTGTTTATGAGTCCCAAACCAGCCACTGAGCCCAGGTCTGAGTCTGCCAAACGCAGGACTTGGGCTCTGTACACCAGAACTGGCTCAGTGAGCCTGGTTTCAAGCTCCACCACACAGGACCTGGGCTCTGTCTCAAGGCCTCAAGGCTTGCTCTTGGCACCACAGCACCTGTCTGGGGCTGGATCCCTCCTCCCAGGCCCAGCCCTGGCTCCACTGAGCCCCAGCCCCTGTGGGCCAGTCTTGGAGCCCCAAACCATCCCCTGGCCAGTGCCCACAGACCCAACACGACCCACAGCCCCGGCTCTCCAGCCCCTTGCCCACACTGACCCAGGCAGCCGGGGGCTCACGCTCTGCTCTACACCCCCCACAGCAACCCTGAGCCCAGCCTGGCGCCCGGCACGGCTTCTGTCTGAGCCCAAAGCTGCTCCTGTGGTACAGGGTCAGCAGCACCTGAGGGGGGGGAAAAATAAGCAGCTTATTCATGACACCACAACGCACATGGGCTTTGGGTTGAGGTGCTGATTTTCTCAAACAGCTTTCTCCACATCTAATCATGTATAAGGGACAGTACTGAGACTCTAAATCACATTTATGGCGTCATTCTTGACACTGACAGCTCAGGTCTGGAATAGAATAGAATAGAATAGAATAGAATACAATACAATACAATACAATACAATACAATACAATACAATACAATAGTTGTGATGCTTTCCTTTATCCAGCAACCAAATGCAGCCCAGGAAACAAAAGGAGGTTCTCATGTGCCTTGGAAAACTCAAACCATTCCAGGTTGGTCAGGAAATAAGGGTTTTTCCCTGTTAACACTAATAAACCCCACCCTTTCAGTGTAAGAAATCAGCCTTTCACACAAGCGCATCCTTCCTACCACCACAAGAGGCCAACACGGGAAGAGAGGCCACATCAGCGGCTTGAGTCACCGTCCCCACTCTCATTTCCACTTCTCTTTCCTTGCTCTTCAGGCAAAACACATAAAGCAGGGGGGGTCAGTGGGGACGTGCCAAGTCCAAAAAACCCCCAAAACTGGTTTTTACATTGGTTTCAATCAGGGCTACTCAGTTGTTCTCATTTAAACTCAGCTGTAGCACTTAGGAGAGGCTTCTCCTCTGCACCAATTTCAAGTGTAATTAATTGCTTTCTCTTCAACTCCCTGCTCTCTTTGCAACTCGATGGCTGCTTCCAGCTTTAGCAAAGACTCTGTCTCCCTTTTTTGGGAGGTCTCCTCCCGATGAGGTGAGCCCCCACCAACTCGGGCCACAGGCTGAATGTGACCAAATCTCATGGCAGCCAGCACCCGGCAGTGAGGGCCGTGGGGCTCTTGTGGCCCTGTGCTGCGGGCTCCTGTCCTGGGGCCTCGGGGAGCCACTGTCCCTTGCTGGGCAATGACAGGCCGAGCAAAGCCAGGGCTGGTGGCACCAAGAGCAAGGGATGCCCCAGCCTGGCACTGGCACTGCAAAAACCCACATGACAAGAGCTCAGCCAGGAGGGGAGTCTGTGTCCCCTGAGCAGATGCCCATAAGCACAAAATCTTGGAATGGACTGGAAAAAACCAAGCTGGGAAGTGCTCAGCTGCAGCTCTGGCTGGGGGTTGCTGCTGGTTCAGCTCAGCCATCAGCCAGGCAGGTTACAGCTCCTGCCCATTTGGAAATGCAGGTGTGTGCAGAAAACAGCAATTATTCCAGGTTTCCGTCGGAAAAGCAACACCGAAGGCAGCAAGGATGTGGGTAAATACTCTGGGTCTGTTCTTCTCCCTCAGCCTGGGGGAGACCCCGACCCTGTGGCCAGCCGGGCTGCAGCCGCCAGGAAAACGAGCGTGGAGCTGCCAAGATGAGCCTGGCCCAGCAGGCTGGAGGCCAGATCCACACGGCAACAGAGGCCAACGCGTTACAGAGGTGCAAGGCACAGAGCGGGACCTTCCGGAGCCTCCTGCAGCCAGAGCCTCATCTCACAGGCACCTCGGGGATGCTCCTGCCCACGGTCCAGCCAGAGCCTCATCTCATGGGCAGGGCCAGCACCAAAGCCAAGTGTTTTGCCATGCATAAGCCCTGCATCGCCTGCTGCAAAGCCCAGCCTGCCTTCTGCCCGTCCCCTCCCGCCCTACAGCACAGGGCACGGGGGTGTCTGGCCAAACAGCTGTGCAGGCACAACCCTGTTGCTCATCTCTCCATCTCCCCATCAGCAGGGACTGACACCTGGGGACACAGCAGCAAGAATGACGCCGCTTTTCTGTGCGTCACCCTTGAAGAAATGAGGCCGAGCTGGCGCGAGCATCACTGCTGTCTGCCGGGGGCATTGCCCGGTTTTACGGGCGCGCGTGGCAAAGCAGGCGCCGTTCAATTTGGATGCTCTTTTCACTGCAGGAGCCACAAAACAGCTCTCATCTCTACCTGCGTCAAGGAGAAATTCTACCCTGCACAAAACACCTATAGATTAATGCCTGTGTTGCATGTTGGAGCTATAGAAAAGCTGCCATTACAGGTGAGCAGTATGATGACGCAGCTTTGAACACACATCACATGTGTCACCTCTGGCTCCGAAAGACTCAGCAGAGGCTGCTACCTGCTGCTTTACAATGGAGGTTGAAATGGCTGCCTAAAGGAGGCTGAAAGTCTGGAAACCAGAGGAGGAGGAGATGCTCCGGGGATCAGGGAGGATGCTGTCGTGGCACAGAGCACTCCCAGCAGCACCGGGAGTCGGGGCTGAGCGCAGTTTAGCTGTGCTGCATGGCCATGGGATTTTCCATAGGCTCAGCCTAAACCAGCTTGCTGGGAGAAACCGCTTCACCTTGTTTCAGCCTGAGCCTGGTGAGATAAATCCCACCAGTGCAGCCACTGGGGAGGGGGAAAGGGGAACTTGAGCGTGGGGAGAGAAAGGTTTGGACCTTGAGCAAAGCCCCTGAGTGGGACGATACACCCCCAGCTATTTACTTTTATGAGGAACATGCCTGGAAGGGGCTTTGGGGGTTTCTCTGCTGGGACACCCCCCTGGGAGCTGGGAGGCTGCCCATTGCCCTGCCGGCTCTGCCCTCCCACTGCCCCCACAGCACCCAGGCAAGTGAACAGCAGCACCCCGAAATCAGAGCGATGCTCTGGTCAGGAGGGGTCTCTGCTGGCACCAGCTTCAGAGCTGCTGTTTGTGGGAGCCAACCAGTTGCAAAGGCAGTGGCATCCACTGGAACTGGGAAATGGTGACCAGCTCCCCCCGACTGCCCCTCTGCTGGCTGCTTTGCTGCTTCTGGCAGCGACACGCGCCGAGGGGCACGATTTAAGCAGCCCCCTGCAAGGGGGACACGTCTGCCTCTTCCCTGTTGTTCTTTATCACTGTTCAATTATTTTTTAAATCCATCTGAGTGTGTCAGTGTCAGAATCCCAGCTACCAGAAGCAATCCTTTCCCAGAAGGGAGAGCAACAAAACGTCCCAAAGCCCAGCCCATAACGGGGTGGCAGCACTGCAGGCGCTGCCTCAAAACCCTCTCCGGGAGCAGAAGTCGCTCCTGTTTCTCCCTGCTCCATCGTGGCCCACAGCTCCATATCCCTGCTGAGGGTGGGGAGGCATTTCCCGGGGTCAGGAGCAACCGGGCTGATCCCCACCCATGGGTGCCAGGCGGGTGAGGGGGAGATTGACACCAGCCCAGACGGGCTGAGGGAGAGGTTGGAGATGAGGGCGTAACATGGAAAAGGACAGAGGAAAGAAAGCCCCAGGTTGTACCCCATGCCAGGCTGGGCAGGGAGATCACAGGGGGCTTTTGCTGCCCTTTAGCCCTTTGTGCCATAAACCTCCCCCCCATCCAGCTTGATTTCCCAAACAGGGGCACACACACCTCTGGGCTTTCCATGGAAAACCCACATGCAATCGCCGGCAGGCAAACAAAGCGGGAGTGACTCTTGATTGCCTTTGGATGCATTTATCTGAATTATTTTAGCAATGACATTATTCACCGTCACTCAATGCAGCTGCTGCAGCCCTCCTGGGAGGCTGGTGCTGCTGCCCCAGGCAGCTCTGTGGGCAGGGAAACCCATCCCACTGCTTCCTGGGAGAAGCTGCTCTCCATCCATCAGAGGCAGCACCAGCTCCAGGAATGCGGCACAAGCTTTATTCCATACAACATTATTATTACAGAGAGCCCAAAGCAGCAAAACCAGGTACAAACTCGACCCACACAGCATGCTGGGTCACCGGCATTGGTACCAAGTGAAATACAACCCAGCAGCCCCATCTCCAGATGATGCCAGCCACGGGCACAGACACGGCCAGCGGCTCTTCATTTCCAGTTGCCACACAGCGCCGTTTTCCCTACGCCAACCTGTCCCAGCTAAGCCACTGGATCAGTCCAGTTGGCTTTGTTCTTTTGCCAGCAATAAGAGAAGAGAAATCAACTGGTTTCCTGGAGAGACGGTCGAGGTTTGGGAGGCAGACGCTGTCGTGCCCAACCCACCCCATACCCACCTCCCAGCTGGCAACAGCCCCCAGCCCCGAGTCACCCACAGCTCGATCAGAGGCCGGCAGCGAGCTGAGGGGCTCTTGGTTTGGCTTGGTGGGGTGTTTCATATGGCCTGAGTTTACATAGCTAATGAATAGAGCCCTTTCTGCATTTCAAGCCTGAAGCAGCACTCCTCTCAGCAAAGAGACACAGATGTGCTCCATCTTCCCTGAGCAGGGTTAAGCAAACTCCGCACCTTACTTCCCATCACACCATCCCACATCTACACACATCTACAAACACACACATAAACTTCCGTAGCCTTCGTGCAATGCTAACTCCACTCTGGCTGCTTGCCTAGGTTTGGCTTTTGCCAATTCCCTCACACTACTTAACAAGCTAGCTTTAATGTATTTTTTTTTTTTTTTAAATCACTCAGAGAAGCACATCACCAAGGCACAGCAGTCCCCAGCAAGGCAGAAGTTGGGCTGGTGAAGGGCAGTGGCACCCTGTGTCCTGCCGCAGGGGCACAGGGCAGCCCCCCAAGCTCACGCCTGACTCCTTACCGTGCTCAGGAGCAATGGGGCTGTCACTCTCCCAGGGGCTGCAGCAGTGCTGGGGAGCAGAAGGGCCCCTCCCCAAAGCCCAGCCCACCCCCAGCACCTGGGCTGAGTCCTGGGCAGCTCAGGAGAGCCACCCACAGCTGGGGAGAGCCTAGAAATCAGCCCTGAGAGGCTACTGCTGTAATTAATGAAGAATTTAGGCAGCTACTCACCAGATGCCTAATTTTTGAGTGCTGGCTGCAGGTCTGTGCTCCCCATCCACACAGGGAAAGCCCCATCACCCCTAAAGAAAAAGCTTTACCCTGCTTTGGGCTGGGGGTGCCCAGGCTCACAGTGCCAGCAAAGCACGAGTGTGTTGGAGAGCGCAGAGGAGGGACAATAAACTCTCCTGTGCTATGAACATCTCGAGGTCTCTGCAGCGGCGGCAGGGACCCCTGGCGCTGTGTGACTCCCCTGGACCCTTCTCTGGGTGGATCCCAATGGGGTGAGTGGTGGCAGCCCAGCCAGTCCCAGCATGTCCCTGGTCCCACAGATCCTCAGTGCAATGCCAGGGGGTCCTGTAGGAAAATCTGTCATGGCTGACTAGCAGCTGGAGTGCAACATGCCAAAAGAGCATCCCAGGGCTGGAGGCCAGGGCTGGTGCTGCCAAGTGCTTCCTGGGGCAGGGCCTTCCATCCTGAGCGGTGAGCATCTCGCCAGATTCACTGTCTGCTGGGCAAATGGCTGCCCTCACATTGTGTTGGCTGGCACGACAGGATGCTTTCCGTTGCAAACACCAAGAGCAAGGTGCTGGTCCCACAGCCCCAGCACACAGCCTTGGGCCTCAGGTGCCCCAGGGCGAGATCCTTCAGTGCAGCAGAAGCCCAGCCAGCACTGGGGATGCTCACAGTGATGTCAGGGCACAAACACACAGACCAGGGCTGGTCTTCTTGGTATGGCTGGGCTCCTCACAGCCCCTCTCAGGGGCTGCCAGCCAACAGCACAGCCAAGCTGGCAGCTCCAGCCCCACAGTGGGGCAAGGGGGGCTCCCCACAAACAGCATGGGAACCCCCAAAGCTATTACTGGGGACCTGCTGCCCCGGGGATGGCTGCAGGCTTCAGCCAGCTCCCTGGCCTGGGGCTTCAGACAGCTCAGGGCAAGGGAGGGCAGCAGCAAAACCCAAACCCACCACAGCTTCTCTACACCCTGGGGGGCTAAACAACACCCAGCCTCCTCCCTGCACCCCCACTGCCCAAATGCGCTCACACCCACTATCACATCCCCTCCAGGATGCGGGTCTTTTCCCATTTGCCCGGGAGTGCCCACAGCTGTGGGGCTGCCCCAGCTGCTGGGAGAGACCCGGAGCAAAACAGAGAGAAAAAAAAAAAGAAATAAAAAAAAAGAAAGAATTTAAAGAAAGGAAAAAAGGGGAAAAAAGGGGTGGGAAGGAAAAAAGAGAGGAATAAAAGGAATAAAAGACAAAAATAAAAAGCCGGGGAAACAGATAAAAAATAAAAAAGATAAAAAAGAGGAAAAAAGGAAAAAAAAAAACCCGGGGGGGGGGGGGGGGGGAGGAAAAACACAGAAACAATTGATTACAAAAGGGAAAAAAATAAAAAAATAAAAAAATAAAAAAGAAAAATAATAAAAAAGCACAAAATAAAGCACAAACATAAAAAGTAGAGGTGCAAAAGAAGTGAAATGAACAGCATGAAGAGCATACCCACCTGTCACCCTCATGAGCAGCTGGGGGAAAAAGAAAAGCCGGTGAAGCAGCAAAACCGATCCAGCAAAACCCTAGCCTAAAAAAACCCAACCCCCCCAAAAAACCCCCAAACCGCACAAACCAACCACTCCAGAAACAAAAGCCTCGAGTGCTGAAGCTGGGGCTGCTCTGGGGAGGGGTCAGGTTTGTCGGCCTCGAGAGGAGTGGAGACACCGGGGCCAGGCAGCTTTGCCCAGGGCACAGTGTGCACAGAGGCTGGGCATATTTGGGGTCTGGGACACAATGCAGTGGTTGGATTTCCATCCTTCCATCCCTCCAGACCTGCTTCCCTCTCTGCAATGCACTCTCCAGGCAGGTCCAGCAACAATTTTGGATGGATTTTTTCCTATTTCCAGGTTTGACTTTGGACACTAGAAGACAATCACTTGAACTTTCATTTTTCAGGGGGTAAATGGAAAGCTTAGCTTAGCTCTAAGGAGATCCCTCAGAGCTCTACAATGCTCCCAGCACCCTTGGGCTCAGCCAATGTGCTCGTAGGTCCGCCCCCCCCCCCCCCCCCCCCCCCCCCGCCCCAAGCCAGAGACCCCAACCCAGCAGCTGCAGGGGCAGGAATTTACCCTGATGCTGTACAACTTTGCTGAGGCCCTCTGTGGAGCTGAGCTTCCCAGGATAACAGACAACATTTCCCAGCGGTGTTGGACACTGCCGATCCCCCAGTGTTTAACACCCTGGCACGGAGGGGTTCATCGATGCTGCCCACACTCATGGGATGGTTTCTTGGGGAAGGAGACTCGGAGGCATGGACCAGCACCAGTGTGCTGGCACTGGTGTGCGCCAGGAGACCCAGCCTGGTGTCTCATTAATTATTATGCCTGACAAGGACTGTGGTGCAAGCAGTTTGAAAGGATCTACCTCCAAAATCCTGCCCTTGTCACTGCGCAGGGTGAGCAGGCAGGCACGATCTGAGCTGCTGCTGAGCAAGGACAAGAGGCAGGACCACCTTCCTGGAAAATATACAGCATTTCATTACATTAGGTGGGTGTTTATGTTTACGCTTGGGTATTTTCTGATGTGTTTCTTGGCCTCGCTTGGATTTTCCCCTCTCTAATTCTTCAACCTAGTCTAGTGGAAGGTGTCCCTGCCCATGGCAGAGGGGTTGGAACTAGATGATCTTTAAGGTCCCTTGCAACCCAAACCATTCTGTGATTCTATAATTAACTTCCCTTGCTGAAAACATGAGACTAGAGACAGGGGAACATCATATATGGGGCATCTTATATACATACCTGACATATGCACACCTCCTGTAATCGGGCATCATTATACACACACACCTTATAGAAGCACCCAAGGACAGGTGAGCACACCCATCCCCCTCTTACTGTGTTAAGGAGAGGCACAGTGCAGAACCCAAATCCCAGATGACGCAGGCGCAGTGGGATGATGAAGCGGGATCCCAGAGGAGCAAATTTGGGGCAGGACACAGGCAGGAGGTCGCTGCCATGCCTGAGGAAGGAGGGCTGGCTAGTTTCAGCCTAGCACACCACCAGTTTTCATAATTTTTCACATCCTGATGAGCTGTTATGCATCCCCCTAGATTGCAGTGATTTTACAAGCAATTATCTTCCATCTGGTTTAAGCCATACACAAGTTTTTGTTCAAAACAGGCTGAATAGGTGGCGACTCAACAGCAAGTTTCTGGGAAATTACAGCTTGATTCATACAGGGTAGTCACAAAAGAGACCAAATATCTGTGTTTATACCCAAATAGCCCATTACCCAGATTGCTTCCACAAGCACAGTGTAATCAAACCCACCTCTGACCTCTAATGGCCCTGAATCCTTCCGAGTATCCACAGTATGCTGCTGCTTCTGGTTTTATTATTCCCCAGATCTGAAAACATTGCCACTGTACTGAAGAGCATCTCAGCTGGCACATACACCTAGGTGGGGCTGCTCACAGGGGAAAAGCACCTTTAGTCCCAGCAAAAGCAAGAAAACTCACTTCTCCACACATCTGGAGGTGCACACAAGCCCTGGTCACCTCTGTTTTAACCCAGAGCCACCTCTAGACCACAACTATTGCAGAACTGTCCCAAGAAACAAGCTCACCACTGCAAGATTTGGAGAGTGGCCCAAGACTAGCAGCAGCCATCTCACATGCCACTTGCCCCAAAACAGCTGCAAACTCTCTGTATTCTTGCCTGGCGAAAGAGATATTTAAGATCTGGCTGCTCTAGTCACGACTGAGCTCTTAAAAAGCCCCAGGTGGCATCGGTCTGTCCGCCCACAGGAAGCCACCCAAGAGGAGCCAGTTGCTTCAGCAAACACCAGTAACCTGAGGTGGTATTTGCTATATATTTATTTTTCAGCAGTCTCGGGTCATGATGCCCGCCGTCTGCCTTCCAAAGGCTGAATAAATAAGCTGCTCTGACCTTGGTGGCTCCACGGTCCCTCTTTCCCTGAGCCTGAGCACCTTGCTGTGCCACATACAGCACCCGCCGCCCCTTCTGCTGCAGCTCTCGGGGGGCTCTGCTGCCAGCCCAAGGAGGGGAAAAAGAAGTTCATGATCTCAGAAAGCAGCAAACTTTTGGGCACCTGCATGTACAACCCCCGGCTATCGGTCATTTTGGGTGGGAGTCACCCTGACCCAGCATCTGTGCAACATGATCACAGCGGAGCAGGGAACTGCATCAGGCCACCATCTCCTCACAGAGCAGTTGTCCCCACCTAATCACTACCCTGGGACAATTTGGTCTGCTTGCACCCCAAAAGTGTGGGGTCCTTCCTCACATGGGGCTGGGAGGACCATTTATTGGCCTGACCACACACGGCTTTGCCACTTGTGGGATGCACGGGATACTTTGCCTGGCACATCTCCTCTTGTCGTTCATGTTGCGCCCATCATCCATCATGGGCAGGAGGACCCTGCCTGAGGTCCCACAGCAATGCATCCCCATTTTGCTGAGTTAATGATTAAAATCAGTCTGATTTTGGAGGCGCTGGCACCCAGGCTGTGGCAGGCAGGCCAAGGATGCTTGCCCTCTGCCCCACCAACGGGATTAATCATTCACCTGGTAATTGGCAACCCATCCATATAAAAGCCAGGATGGGTTTCCCAGTGCCATTTTTCAGCAGGAGGAGGGAAACCAGCCCCAACATGAAGGCAGCTCTCGCCCTGCTGCTGCTTTTAGCCACTACGCACGCCGAGCACAGAGGTAAGGGCATTTATCACGTGCCTGGGGCTTTGCTCTCCCCTGGGGACGAGGGGTATGAGGCTGGGGACCATCAGCTCCGGTGGTTTTCAGTGGCCTCCCCTCTCCCCAGCCCACTCCCAAATCACCCGGTAGGAATCAGAGAGAGGAAAGGGAAGGCATGGGGTGATGTTTTGACACCCGTGACATCCCTTTGGGGTGATGCTGGAGGAGCTGGGAGAGGAAGAGTCTGGGCTGGGGTTGGGGGCGGAGGGAGGAGGAGGGGACAGTGTCACAGGGCCCAGCTTCTTCCCTTTGCAAGGGAAAACAAGATTTTCTGACCCCCTTCACAAGCACCATTTCACTGTAAAACCCATCCCTCAGATGGAAACAATGCTCTGTGCCACCCCTTACTGCCTTCACAGCTCCAAAATCACCCACTTGCCAAAAAACTCCCTTGAAACTTACTTCTCCTACACCACTTTATGAAAACAAAAAGAAATGCAACAAGTTGGCACTTATAGCAGGACCAATAGCCACTGTTCCTGCAAGGAAAGGGAATTGCCTTTTACCATAGCTTCCTCTTTTTAACCTGGTGCTACCAGCCTTGCAAAAGCCCCCTCACCCTTTCTTTCCCACTGAAACAATGTGACCTTCAGTGTAACAGCACATAACCCTTCAGTTTTGGGGAGATGACCCTGCTCTGCACTGTAATATCAGTAAATAGTGGTATCAGTATTTACCCTGCCGGTACCAAAGTCTAACCAATGCCATTTGTAGCAAAAATCAATGCCATTTTTCCAGGGATGAGAGTCACTGGGGATGTCTTCATGGCTGGGTGTTCCTGATCTCTGGGTTCCTGTCTCCAGAGCTCCCAGCCTTTACACTCTCCAAAACCTGCCAGAAAAACCAACACCACGCATTTCAAACACACAGAAATATCCATTTGGTCAAGGGGTGAACACATCTAATGTTTTACCTGTAGCTGTCACAGCTACAGCGAAGGGTTTTCCCCCTGCCCTTCTTTGCAGAGCTGGAGCAGCAGCTTTTGCTGGTCTGCAGCACCGTGCCAGCATCTCTCCAGGGACTACGGCCAAGTCTGACTTGAGAAAAGAAGCAACTGCATAAAAAAATAACAATCCTCAAGGGAATAAAGCAAGAGCCCCGCAGACTTTGGACCGCATTTTGTGGTGGCGTAGCATCTCTCATTCCCATGCCGTTGCTGCTGCCACCAGGGAGGAAAGCAGAAAGTGAGAACAAAATAGAGGGCCAAGTGGGAACAGGCAGTTCCCCAAATGATCATTTTCCCTGGCAAAAAGCAAAAGACCCAAGTTATTTTCTGTAGGAGACTCAATTAAGCAGAGTCATGCTGCTTTGTTGTTTTGTTGGGGTTTTTTTCTGCAAGGAGAAAGGTTGCTGGAAATGAGCTCTATTGCCACCCAAAGAGAGGGCATCAGAGGTGGTACTGCCAGGGAAAGCAAAGCCAGCATTTTCCCAAACCCCAGCCCCAGGAGATGCAGGCTTGCCGGGTCCCAGCTCCCTGGCCACTACCCAGGCTGCACCCAAGTGAGCCAAGGCACAAATCCTGCTCTCAAATCCTTTTTCTGCACTTACAGGTAAAGCTTATGTCCGGGACAAAGTCTGCCAGGAGTTCAAGGCCCTGGGGAAGGAGAACTTCCGAACCCTGTAGGTACCTCCTGCCGTATTTGCCCTCCCAGGACACTCAGCAAGCCAAGACCACAAAAAATTAAATAAAAATAATCTTAGAAAGGAGAAGATTTATTCACTCCCTGCAAATGAGGACTCCAATGGCTTGTAACAGGAGAAAAGTTTACTTTATTGTTGAACTCCTCAAAAACAATTAGATGCCTAAATAATTAGCAATTCTAACAGAGATGGCCCACGATCCCCTGGGAAAGGGCAACCCCCAGCCTGATACCTGCTCTGGGTCTTTCCGGGCTGTTTCCCAAGGAATACGCTGCTATTTCTTGCAGCACTGCAGCTGCTCCTCTCCAGCTGACAGTGGTAAAACTTGTTTTGACAGAATGGTGCTGCAATGTGATTTTTTTTTTTTTATAAGAGAGATAAACATGCCACCAGCTCATCCTCTCCTTGCTCCCTGCTCCCAGAACCATTATCGCTAACAGCAGAAAATTCTCCAATGCCACCTTCGAGGAGATCAGTCACCTTGTTGGCGAAATTGTCTCCCTGGCTGAAACCTGCTGTGCTGAAGGTGCTGACCCCTCCTGCTATGATGCTGGGGTGAGTCCAACCGAAACTGGGTGATGGACCCCAAAACTGGGAGTGGGTGGACAGGATGGCCCCTGGCATGTAACCTCCTCTCCCTCCCACAGTCCTCAGCTCTGTCAGCCAAATCATGCGGTGAGGACTCGCCTTTCCCAGCCCACGCTGGCACAGCTGGGTGCTGTGCCCAGGAGGGGCTGGAGCAGAAGCTGTGTCTGGCCGCCTTGCAGCACCCGCCCCAGGAGCTGCCCCGCTACCTCCAGCCCTCCAACGAAGAGCTCTGCCAGGCCTTCAAAAAGGACCCCAAGGACTTTGCCGACAGGTAAGCCTGGCTGGGGATGGTGCTCAGTCTCGCCGATAATGCCTGGTTGAGCCCAGGTGTGTGCTGGTGCCAGCTGACGTCTGAGTGCTCACCAAGCAAACCTCTCTCGGTCTCACCCCACTTCCATCATGGCTGTGGGGCCACCGGTGCATCAGAGTAAAAGGTCGGGGTGTCCAGCATTTGCACAAGCCCCAGGAACAGTATTTTACCAATGTGATGAGGTGTGCCATTGCCTGTGCGAGCAGCTGGAGAAGGGCCACCAGCCTGAGCGATGGCTTGGCACAATAAGCCAGAAGCATGGGGTGGTACCTGGAGAGGGCTCCCATCCCCTAACACCCCAAAAACCCTACATCTCCTGCACCCGAGCACCCGATCACGGAGTACCAGGTGTTCTCAGCCCACCTCCGTCACAGGTTTCTCCACGAGTACGCCAGCAGCTATGGCCAGGCGCCCCTGCCCGTGCTCCTTGGCTCCACCAGGACCTTCCTCTCCATGGTCTCTACCTGCTGCATCTCCCCTGCACCCACTGCCTGCTTCCTGAAGGAGGTGAGGCCCTTTGGAGCCCTGGGCTCATCCTCATCCTCGCTCCTTGGCGAGTCGGGTGAGAACCATGCCGACAGCCCAAGGAGACGTGGCTGGGAAAGGCTTGCATTTCCCTTGGAGGACACCTCCATCTTCTTTTTGTGGCAGAAACTGGAAAGGAAAACCCTCTCCCTCCTCACCCTGATGTCAAACCGGGTTTGCTCCCGCTTCACGGAGTATGGGAAGGACAAAGTCACTTTCAGGTAAAAGGGGGAAATGGCCTTTTCTCTCCTTGAACATGGGTCAGGGTGGGAGTGTGTTCCTATTTCCAGCTGCGGATCCTGCTCTCAGGCAGCGTTCACAAAGCTAAATTTTAATTAAGATGTAAAAACAAGATGTGTTGTAGCATCCTGTGGGAATGCTCTGTGTATAGTGGAGGCACAGAGTGAGCCCCGTGGCTCCGCATTATCTCCCTCCCGCACCTTTACATGGCGAAACCCCTTCTCTGAGTTGTTAGCAGGGGAAGGGGAGCTGAGCTCCCTAAGCCCCTTGTATGCCTTGTGCCTGCCCAGCTACCTCACCTCACTTGCTCAGAAGATGCCCAGTGCTTCCTTCGAGGACCTTTTCCCCCTGGCAGAAGATGCTGCTGAGGTGTTTTCTGAGTGCTGCGACTCGGTGGCTGAGGACTGCATGCAGAAGAAGGTAGGAGAGACAGGACCCCACCCCAAAACCACATCCCAAGTCACAGCAGGGGCTTAGGGAGAGAACCCCATCACAGTGAGGGGGTCGCAGCCTCACCAGGCCTGGCAGGATACCAAACCCCACACACCCTCTGCTCCCCTCTCTGCAGCTATCGGAGCACACGGCCAAGGTCTGCAGTGCACTGACAGCCCGAGACAAAAGGTTTGCTGACTGCTGCAAGGGGACAAACCTCATGCAAAACTATTTCTGCATCTCGGCTTTGCCACCAGCACCCGCCCCCAAACTGCCAGAGGCTCAGAAGCCAATGAACAAGCAGCTGTGCAGTGAGGATGGGGCTCGCCACGCCAAGAGGTGAGCGGTACCCATGCTGGCTGAGTGTCTGACCCTTCCTGCTTCCCTTGTCTTCATTATATGCTTTGATTATTATTAGGATAACCAGGGGAGCATCCTCTCTTCTCGCAGAAGTGTCGCCCCCAGGAGCTGCACAAAGATGCGAAAAGCAGCCCCTATCCCACGCTGAGCAGCACTGGTAGTAAAAACTCATACGGTGACTCATTCTTCCTGCTCCAGGTACCTGTTTGAGCTAGCACGGAGACACACCAGCGTCCCCGACACCTTCCTTGGCAAACTATACGATGCCTGTGAAAAAGTCAGGGGGGAGTGCTGCTCTGCCAAGGACACCTCCGCCTGCCTGGACAGCAAGGTGAGGGGCAGGGATGGCTCCGGTGTCTCACCCTGCTCTTCCCACCCTGGCCCTGTGTCACCCAAAATCCCCACAGAGGCTTTTCCCAGCCTGCTCACAGACATCCTCTGCCACTCAGCGCCAGCAGATGGGAGAAGAGCTGCCCCGCTTCCTGGAAAAGGCCAACCAGCTCTGCGGACAGTACACTGAGTTAAATTTCCTCGACTTCAAGAAGAGGTAAGCCTTTGCCCCCTGCCCAAAACTGGATGCAATCAGAATTTGGCCAAAATTTTGAGGGTGCATGAATGGAGCCAGTGGTTTTGAGGCTAAATAGCAGCAAAATATGGGGAAGCATGACACATCCACTCATGCTCCCCCCCCCGAAAATGCGCACGGGAATTTAATGCCCTCGGGTCCCTGCACTGCAGGCTGCGGGAGAGTTTGACACAGATGATGCCAGAGGCTGGCCCTGAGCTGCTGGGGCAGTTGGTGGAGCAGCGAGCCGACTTCGCCTCTACCTGCTGCTCCCATAACTCACCACCCCTCTACTGCGCATCCAAGGTAAAGCTGTGGCCCCACACCACCCCGCGCCGTGCTGGCGGCCAGCCCCTGCACCCCGGGGCTGACCCTCAGCTCTTTTCCTCCCTGGTTTGCAGGTGAGCTCAATGCTGGGAGAGGCATGCAACGGGGGATCCTGCCTGCTGAGTTAGGTGCCTAGAGGTGAGCAGCTGGGGCGGGGGTCTGGCACACCAGCATCAGGGACCACTTCTCCAGCGATGCATGGATGGAAAAAGAGCATGAGGGAAGCCGGCTGGAGGACGCCCTGCAGACGTCTGCTCTTCTTTGTGCTAGGAGAGGAACGTGACACCGAGCCCATGGCTCCCTGTCGCCTGCCAGCATCACCACCAATGTATTCCTGCAGCCATAATAAAAGACTTAAAAAAGCACCCTCGCTGCTGCTGGAAAGGTTTTCTGCACCCCCAGTGCAGTGGGGAGGGCTGGGAAGGGGCATGGCCCTGGCTCTACAGGCAGGAGGAAAAGGAGGAGAGATCCCTGCTTTAGTCCTGGGAGCTAATGGTTGAAAAAATTAATCAAGAACACCGAAAACACTCATCAAGTGCTCCCAAAGATGGCGCTCTGTGGGTATTTGGATATTCAGCTAGCTGGAGGCACTAGCCCATCACCCAAGGTGGGGCCTCTGGGCACCCCTGCAGCCCAAACTTCCCTGCTCCATACCCCAAATCCTGCTCCCCTGCCCATATGAGACTCCCGCAGCCTCCCTGCCTGCCTGCCAAGCTGAGCCCAGCCCTGCCAAGCACCGGCTGAGTTTTGGGGTGCTGTGGGCGAAGCAGCCCTGGCTTGGGAGGTAGGAGGATGGCAAACCCACATGGGAAAACAACGGGAAAATCCCCTGAGCCCAAATTTGGCAATTTTACAGGAGAACAAGATCTAAATATACCAAGGAAAGCAGATAATGATACCTCAGGGCACAGAGCTCTGCTGTGCATAGATAAACCAGCAAATTAAAACAGCTTGTGCTGTGGCAATAAAACACGGATGAGCTGAAGTGATGATCAAAGGAAAACAATAAAGGAAATAAAGGGATACAAAAGGAGCAGTGGCCTTACCAGTGGGGCAGAGGGGCTCCATCCAGAAAGGAAAAACTCCACAAGAGGCAGAGAATTAATGGCCAAAATTGGGAGAAATCAATTTAAAGCTAATTAAGGCCCCAGAGTAATTACTTTGCAGACAGCCTTAGCAGTCAAGTTGCCACGCTCACCAGACCCAACCTTAAGTGAAAACAAGAAAAAAACGTTCATGTTGGTTCCTTTCTGTACTGGAGAGCATCTGTAGCCCCTGAGTCTCTGCTTGGTTTCCCCATGATGTGGAGCCATAGAGGCTGCATGGGGTGGCAAGACATTATTATTTTGGGGGGCAGAACTAGGAAGAAAGTATAACTTGCCTTTTTTTTGTGCAAGGCACGTGTCAATGGGCAAGATAAACACCCTTTCTCTGCATGGGTGTGGAACACACTCTCCAAGTGCGGTAGCACACAGGCAGTTACCACCAACCTGGGGCTGGACCTTACTGCATTGTAGCAGCTAATGCACAGACACTGAGACACCGCTTCCACCCACTCATTACCCTGTTACATTGTGCTTTATTCTCCAGAATAATTAACAGTTGTTTTTTATCCTCTTCTGTTGGAATGAGGGACCCACATCTCATTCATATACTTGGCATTGCCAGGAAATTCTCTTGCCTCTCCTGGTACATCACTCTGTACGTAGATGTGTTCCATTTCAGCTTCTTGCTGCAGGTGATACCCAAGGCAACAGATCTGGGGACCAGCCACAGTCACCACTGCACCCCTGGGCCCTGGTCAGACAGAAGGCCCTGTTCCATCCCTCCCCTAAAGCAGTTTAGTCTCTATCAGGCACAAGGTGTTAAAGACCAGCCTGAGCTTTCGCTCCATTTCAGCATCGTATTTGCATCCGTCAAATTCAAGATGCATATGGTAAGGGCTAACAATTACAGTGACCTTCTGAGTTTCCAAGAAAAATTGGAGAAATACAATTAAGCCAAGAACATCTCTGCTGTGTGCCTCTTCTAGGAAATGTGCTGATAGATATGAAAAAAAGGGAAAATGAAACAGCATTTGTTATTATCATTGCAGCTTTCGGGGTGAGAAGTGTGCACTGTGATATCCCAAGGGCATTTCCCAATGCTGAAAGACTGGGCACGATGGAGGGAGCAAGAAGCCAAGCCCAGGCTCTCTCCAGAGCAGCCTGCATCACTCACCCCTTCACACTCTGAGCACAAAACTTCTGGCAAGGGATTTGCCCTACACATTTTTAGAAGGAGGCATCACTTGCTGCTGTGGTGTTCCATCCCCTTGGCTATCAGGGGCTTAAAAAACCTGAAGCCTTGCTGGTAATCAGCAGATGAAGACAAAGGGCATAAGGATGTTCAGCTCCTTGCTATTCCCTCGCCTGCAAACGTGCCCATCCAAGCCCTGACCAGGGGGTTTCTATCTGCCTGACAGCGGCTCTGGGGCTGCTGAACCCCACCAAGCTGATGGGTATCAGGGAACACCCTAAAATGCCACAGAGGAACAGCAAAGCTGTTAAAAAAAGCAAGCCTGGGGTGTCTTCTGTGAACATGAGCAGCCTCACCAGGCACCAAACACTGGGATAGAAACATCCCACCTCTGTCTGCACGCCAGCCCGGTGGCTGGGCAGGGCATTTGGCCACCAGCTCCCCAGCCCTTGGCACAGGGCTGGCTGGCCAAAACCCACCCACGCTCACTGCATTCTGACTCCAAAAGCATGTGGGAAAACGCTGCCTACCTCAGCAGGAGGCTTTGGACAGCCACATGCCTGCTCTGCCCTCTGTATTTATTTAACGAGAGTGTTTATTAGCATTGGCATTTGGGCTCCTTTTAGCTTTAATTATGTATAGAACAACCCAGTTCTGCCCATCTTCCTCCCTACTGACTAATCAGGCAAGTGATCACACCAAGCCATTACAGAGATTGCATCCATGTCGTGGTCTGAAACCAGGACAATCCATTATCAAGGATTTTGTTTTAGCAACAGGTCACTTCTCCAAAACAGCTCTCAGGACCTTCCCCGCGCATCCATCCCTGAGCCGACAGCCCTCTCCATCCCAGCCCAGCACGAAGGACGTGTCCCCTTTGTTTTGCACCAGAAGCTGCCCACAGTCGCCTGGGGAGCTTCCAGCTTTTGGGATGGAGAAGGTATGTGTTGCACACCAGAGTGAAAATAAAATCAGAAAATGCCCCGAGTCCCTACCCTGCCTGGGGAAAACAAAACTTTTGCTGGCCGCAGCCTGCACAGCACCCTGTGAGGGTTCCTGGGAAGCACTGGCATTGCACCCCATGATGGCAAAGCCACTGTCATTGTTTACATGGAGACCTTGTGGGAGGAAAAAAATGACCCAAAACATAATCAACTGCTGTTTAAAAAAACCACAACTAAATAAACATAAACCACAACAATTATTTTTTTATTAAAACCAGTTTTCTTCTGAGAAAGCCCGGGCTGGCAGGTACAGCAGCAGGTCTGCTCTTAGCTGATGCCACCCAGGAGCATTGACCCGGCCAGCAACACACCCCCAAAGGACTCCCACCCAGGCCTCTGCCAAGCCACGCAGAAACCACTTTCCTTTTCTACTCTTCATTGCAGTGGGGCTTTTTGCCTGGTTTTGCTTTTAATTTTGTTTACTGGGCCTCCTTCCTCCTGCCCTCAGCACTGCAACAGGCATGAAGCAGATTTGCCTCATGAATTTTCATCGCTGCAGCTCTCTAACCCATTTTCAGAGATTTGGAAGAAAAAGCAAAGTCCCTGTTGTGGGTTGGTTTTTGTTTTTTTAAATACCCTTGCTGCTTAGAGCAACCCTTCCTGGCCGGTCTATCTGCTCATCAGGGTGCCCAGCAAACCCCAGGCCACCTCCTGCACCTTTCTGCCAGGCAGCTTGTGAAACCCAAAACAGAGGGTGCCATGACGTTGGAGCAGGCAGTGCAACAAGGACAGACTGAAAAATAAACCCAAACCAAATACCTCTGCCAGACAGATACCATTCCCAACCACAACCGTCTCGAGCAGTTAGTCACACTAATTGCACGGCTGGTACAGTAGTAATTAAACAGCAATACATTGCAGACACAGTGGCAGAGTGGGAGTAACATCACTAAAAGCTTCCAATCAGGGAAAGCAGGGCTGCGATGGGAAAACCGTGCCATGAATTGCTGGAGGCACTAAAAAACCAGTGGCGCTGAATAAAACAGCTCCCAACATTGACCTCCCTGGTGCTCGCAGCCCAGCCGAGCAATGCCCAGGCTCCTGAAGAGAGGAAAGCACGTAAGTGTTTATTAAATGACATGGAGCAGGGTGGGTTTCATAAAAATTGGAAAAACCTCTCCAATCTTGCCGCAGTCAGCTCACAGCATTGCCCAGCCTTTCAGGGGAACGCAGGGTGTTTTCTGCCTCCCTGCCAGGCATCTAACTTGTGGGGCAAGTGATTTGTTTGTGAAGAGCAGGTTAACCCAGCACAGAAATAAATGACTAACTTCTGTCTCTCTTTTTTTTTTTTTAAATCTCTTACTAGATCCATAAAAGCATTATGAAAAAGGTTAAAAGCATTAGTTTTATCTGCCTCCGAGACCAACAGGGCTGTTTGCTTTCCCAGTGACTCCTTTCCCCAGCCACTCAGACCAGAGTTTGCTCTTCTGGGCCAGCAGCATCCCTGCCATCAACTTCAACTACACAAAAACCCAGCAAGTAATGGGTTCATACTTCTTTTTAACTTAGTTTTTCTTTTATACTGCATACAGCACTTTCCTAAAAGGAGCAGCAAGTGTTTTCCTCTTGTCTTGACAGCCCAAACACCCACAGAGATCTGGCCAGCTGGCAGGACATGAACAGCAATTTGTGAAGGAGGGGACCAGTTTGCAGGTGATGCTCATGCCACCCAGCTCACACCCAGGGCTTCCAGCAGCTGCAAGGAATAAGTAATTTATTTCCCCAGGGGATAATCCTGGTACCTGGTGCAGAAGTAGCTGCCTAAAACATAGTAGAGTCCTAAAATACCACAAAATGCTTTCCACAATGACAAAATGGGAGAGATACTGGAAAATATATCACTTTTGGTCCCAGTTTAAGAGTGCAGAACTTGGTGCTACCTAAACCAAGCCTGCCAGGTCAGGTGCAGCAGAGCAGCAGTCAAAGAGAGAAAGCTTTGGGGACCTGCAGCTTCATCATTGCATCAACAAACCATGACCCATATTCCTTACTAAAGAGTTAGCTCAAAATACCCTTGTAAGTGTTTTAATGACCCCACCTCCTCCTGTGGCAGGGAGGGATGGGGTTTCTGGAGGAGTTGATGCTGCATTACAATTCTCTATCATCCGGATGGCCGCTCATAACGTTAGTGGAGTCAGAGAGGTGTTGATGGTTGCTGTTGTCCCAGTCCCACGCACTCACTGATCGTTATTCCTGGCCAAGGAACCGCGAGTGCAAAAAGCAAAGTTTGGTCATAATAAGTTTCAGCCCAGAAAACAGATTTCTTAGAGAAGCCCATGCCATGTAGGGCTCACCCTTACCTGTCTGCAGGTGGCAGAGACGCTGTGTGGCTCTGGGACCTCCTGGTCACCCTCCAGATCCGGCCCCCACAGCTGGTCCCTGAGGTGAGGGGCATCACCCAAAACCCAGGGTCCCGCTGGCCACCCAACATTGGGGTGCTCAAAGCTAGGGGCTCGCATGCCTGAACCACCCAGGACAGCTTTGCTGTGCTGGTTCTCAGCAAACATCTCCTCTGACTTGGTCTCCCCCTGCGTAACACAGAATGGCAAAGTACCCACCCCGGGGAGAGCTGGGAATCAAGCTCCAGTTCAGCCCAGCTGGTGAGCTATCCTTCAGTGTCCCGGGGATGCCAAACCACCCCCCCAACCCAGCTTCTCCCTAGCCAAGGGCTGGCTGTGCTGCCCAGCTGTAGCATGATTCCCTCTGGTGCTGCCCACAACCCTGCAGCTGGACTGCCAGGGCTCCCTGTGCCTGCCCCCCAGAAGTTGCACACCCAAGACATCTCTGTAACACAGTTCTCCCTTGTCCTGGGGAGCCTCTTTCTGTGGGCAAGTGTTTTGTCAGAGCAACAAAGCAGCCCCAGGAGGAAGATGGTGCCACACAAACCATCCATGGTGGTTGCACACCACTGTGATGGCTCCAGCCACATTGTGTGAGCAATATTGACCATTTTCTAAATGCTTCTGATGCAAAAATGCAGAGGCCGGTGCTTATTGAAGGGGAGACCTGCGGGAGGAGCACTTCAACACCACAGATATGCTGTAGGGCCAAGCATGCGGTGGCTCACAAGTTTCAGCATTGTGGTGTCATGCAAGGGAATTGCCCACCAGATAATGAGAAAAACCCACAGGAAAGGATGAAGAGATTCAGCCAGCCCTTGGGGCAGCCCCTGTGGCAGGCACAGCCCTGCTCTCTTGGCAGCCCCATGGTGCTGAGGCTCTTGGGGCCCCAAGTGCAGACCCTGAACACAGGTGCTGATGGGCGCTCACCCCTTTCCCACCACAGCCCACTGAAAAATTAGCCAAGGGTTTCTCTAGTGGTTTTCATAGAATCACAGAATGGTTTGGGTTGGAAGGGACCTTAAAGATCACCTAGTTCCAACCCCCTGCCATGGGCAGGGACACCTTCTACCAGACCAGGTTCCTCACAGCCCCGTCCAACCTGGCCTGGAACACTGCCAGGGAGGGGGCAGCCACAGCTTCTCTGGGCAACCTGTGCCAGTGTCTCACCACCCTTACAGTCAAGAATTTCTTCCCAATATCTAATCTAAATCTACCCTCTTTTAGTTTAGAACCGTTACCCCTCATCCTACCCCTACACCCCCTGATAAGAAGCCCCTCCCCATCTTTCCTGCAGGCCCCCTTTAAGTACTGGAAGGCCGCTATAAGGTCTCCCCAGAGCCTTCTCTTCTCCAGGCTGAACAACCCCAACTCTCTCAGCCTGTCCTCATAAGGGAGGTGCTCCAGCCCCCTGATCATCTTCATGGTCTCCTCTGGACCTGCTCGAGCAGGTCCATGTCCTTCTTCTGTTGGGGGCCTCAGAGCTGGACACAGGACTGCAGGTGGGGTCTCATGAGAGTGGAGTAGAGGGGGAGATTCCCCTCCCTCAACCGGCTGGTCACACTTCTCTTGATGCAGCCCAGGATACAGTTGGCTTTCTGGACTGTGAGCACACATTGCTGGCTCATAGTCAGTTTTCCATCCACCATTACCTCCAAGTACTTCTCTGCAGGGCTGCTCTCAATCCACTCATGGCCCACCCTGTATTTGTGCTTGCGATTGCCCTGACCCATGTGCAGGACCCTGCACTTGGCCTTGTTGAACTTCATGAAGTTCACATGGGCCCACCTCTCAAGCCAGGTCCCTCTGGATGGCATCCCTTCCCTCCAGCGTGTCGACTGCATCACACGGCTCAGTGTCATCGGCGAACTTTGCTGAGGGTTTTCATCATTTTCCAACCCTGCTCTTTGTCTTGATAGTGTTGGCCATCTTGAGCTATCACCAGAAGTTATCCTTGCACATGTATGGCAGCCAGGAAGCAGCCCTTCCCATTGCCCCTGGAACATGTGAAATGGGGGTTGGTGAGCCCCAGGGGGCCACAGTGGGCCAGACCCTCACCTATGATGGGGAAGGAGATCAATCCTATGCCTGCTCAGGGAGAAGGGCAGTGTCTCCTCAGCAGAGGCCGTTTCCATAAGGGAACTTAACCTGCACAGAATGTTTTCTATACGAGTCCCAAGTGATGCGTTTTAGCTGGCTTGACGGGGGTATTTGCTTGATGGGAGCGGGAACAGGAGATGTTCCAGCCCCACCAGCCCCATCTCCCACCACTGTCCAGGACCAAGCCCCTGGCACCACCACAGTGACCACAATCCTTGGATTTGCGGTGCGAGGGGAAACATCCCTGTTACTGGACACATATTTCACAATGTTGTCTAATCCCAGGTTGGACTCAGGGTACCATGGCATTGAACTCCTCGAGGGCCTTCTTTGCATCACAAAATGATCTTTAGTGGGGTCAGTGAAGGTGCCTACATCTCCACCAGCACCTTTTTCTGGTCATGCTCCACTTTCCTTCGCAGCCTTCTGCCAATGTGGTGCACAGTGAGGAATGGGCCAATAAAGGACCCATCAAGAAAAAAGCTGGTGTGGGGCTGGGATTTGTACCTGGCTGCTGCCTTCTGTCACTACCTGGTGTCCGTTGACTTATGCAGATGGGACTTGGGTCTCTTCACCTTTATTTATGAACAAGTTGTATTTCACTCCCCAAAAAGCTTCAATATATTATTTCAAGAGAGAGTATTTACGTCATTATAACTCACTTTTACAGTCATATATCTTAAATCCCTCTGTGATTTGTTAAGAGACTTTCCCTACAATTTTTTACGTGTATTTGCCAGAGCTTTCCGAAGCATCCTCTTCCTCCAGAGAGTCACTGAGCATCTTCCCTTGGAAATCACGATTACAAAAACACTGATACGAGGATCTCAATTCAAACAAGACTTGAGTATATAATGAGGAAAAACAAACACACAACTCTCCAATAAATGCATAAAGTTACTTTATTTTCAGTATACATTTAATTTTGAAAAATATAAATGCTAAAATATCTCATCATCTTCATCTTTTGATTCCATAAAAGTCACAATAGAAAGCTTCATAAAACTGTAAAATACTATAATGTTATAAGGAATTTCATGTTTTATATTACTGGAAAAAAAATCATTTTAATATATTGAAATGTTTTCTGCTTTTTTTCCTTTTTGTTCCACCATCTTGATCCACTTCATTTTATACTAATTTTTTATTCGTTCCTCCAAAACAAATACAGACTTACGAGAATTAAAAACAATAATAAAAGTATCTGAAAGTGCGTGTTGATTCAAAAAAATAAAAATACAAATACAAAGATGTATCGGCCACGATGACAAGTAAGTGTGAGCTACAGAGGCAGATGGCCACCACATTCCCAGGGCTGGGACAAAGCTGGCTGCGGCTGGGTGGCTGACACTGGGTCCCACCATGAGCTGGGACCTGGCTTGGTTTTGCTCTGGGAAGTTCATTTCTTGATGCCCGCCTCCGATTTCAAAGGGCTTTGGGTCAGTCTCCACACCTACTCCCAGAAGTGCTCACCCAGGCTTTTCCCATAAAATACCCAATTCTGATTGAATTCTGATTCTCTTCCCTGCCCACTGACTCCTGATGCCAGCAGAGCTCTCGGTTGCTCTCTTTGTGCTGGGTTTTATTTTTTAAAGGAAAAAACCAACAAAAGAGACACAACCTCCAATGAAGTGCTAGTGTCAGGCACCAGGAAAGGAAACATGTCCATCTCCTGTCACTGGAGTTGTGTGTTTTTCATGGAAAGCTACAGAAACCTTTGTCCCATCCCTTCAGTAATGCTACCCTCTGTACAACAGCTCCCTCGGGTTAAAAATAAAAAAAAAAAAAGAGAGAGAAAGATCTAGATCAGCAGTCAATACATTTCAAGTACATTTAACATGGTTCAAAAGTGGAAGACCTCATTCTTGTGGAGACATATCCCCTCCCCAGGTGCCAGCAGACAGGAGCCTGAGTGTGTGCGTGGGTGCAGTGCCCTGCCCGCGAAGCCTACCGGGAGCAGGGAAGCCACTTCCCTCCATTCATCTGGTTCTATCTTTCCTCCATCGTTATTGGGATTCCGACAAATAAAGGTCCAGGCAAAACACAAGCAGCTCCCGTGTACTCTGGAGGTGACGCTCGAGTCCGTTTCCCCTTTGGGAGCTATGGACTTGTGTTGACCAAGGGATGGAAACCGTTGGTTGAAGCTGGCATTGCACTTCCCAGCTTATCTGTCCTCCAGCTAGCGGGGCCTGGCAGCGGAAGGGATCACAGAGCCGCTCCTTTTCTGGCCGTTTCTGATGTTTCCTCAGCCTTTCTGAAGCGGATTTGGGCTGGGTTCCCGGACTGTTGATCTGAGAGTCAACACACATTTCATGGAAGCTGAAACCAAGATCCCTCGAGAACGAGTAGGGGAATGTACGGAGGTGTGTGTACGTGTGTGTGCGGTGCAGGCGCCTCTGCAGCTCTGCCATCCTTCTGCAGGAGATCAAGCTCAAACTATCAGGGTCTCTGTCAACTCATCCTTTAACCAAAGCACTGTAGGGAAAGTAAGGTGGTCAGCTGCTTCTACAGCATATCTGGGAAGGAAAAGAATAGCCCTATTCTGCACCTCCTGTTGCCGATATCTACGAGCGAGTAGATGCTAAAATTTGGCATATAAGGTCTCAGCACCATCATGAAATTCTGTTTACTTAACCAACACGGACTTTGGTTGCACAAGGACAAAAGCAGCAGCAATGCCTGTCCTCTGTGGCAGGGTTTTTCTCCATTGGGGAATTAGGCCCTTAAAGCTGGGCTTTTTTTTCCTTTTTTTTTTTTTTTTTTGATGAAGCTTTTAGTGTGTTATGTGTAGTCCTCACACTTCATCAAAGAAACGTCTCAGTGAAGCCCAATTTCCCAAATGCATGTTTTCATGCACACACAAGTACATATGCATACATGCTACAGAGAGAAAATCATCTCTCCCAAGGTGATATTGGCTTGCTTCGTTTAAAACCAAAAGCCTGGGCATGCTCAGGACTAGCCTGCTTCATACTGATGCATCACCATGTACAGACAGGTGAGTCTAGGACCGAGCAGTCAAGATTTAGGGTAAATCCTGTAGATGATGGTAAACAGATGTGGGACACTAGAGGATGCCAATGTTTGTAAGCCTGGCGAACATAAGTGTTGGGATGAACATCCCAGTAGGCCATCTTCAGCTGTCTTTCTACTCCATTGCACCATCATTGTGCCTGAAATGCACCTGGTGTCTTCTCACATATACACATACACACACGTGCACACACCGATGTCTCAAAAGAAATAATTCAAACAATACCGTGTCGGAAATCAATGACATGAATACAATCAGCATCTGTCCACTGATGTTGGTAGCCGGTCAGTATTTTGCCTACCAACATTACATTTAAGACTCTTCCTAGATCACAAGAAATTTAAGTTACATCCCATCTCCTTCATAGTAAAGTTAATTACTTATTAAAAAAAATAATAAAATAACATAATACTAATTAAAACAGATGCTTCAGAGTAGAAAGTGTTAATCAAACTGATCCAGCCCTATGCCATGTCCTGGAGATTGTGGTATGGTGTTGTGGTTTTGTGGTTTGTTTTGTGTTTTTTTTTTTTTTTTTGTAAAAATCACATTATATATGGTACAATACATTTTTTACAGAAAGCCTGGCATCTAGAAATAAGAGGTAGAACTACTCATAACTATATGTTTCCTGCTGCAGGAAAAATTCATTTTTCTTTACAGTAATTAAAAAAAGGTTAAAAAAATTGACAAAAAAAAGTCATAGGTTAGGCCCCCATAATTTAAACAAAATAATCTAGGAAAATAACACTCTTCAATGTACCTGACGGATTAAGTCCATTAAAGTGTTTCTTTAAAAAAAAAATTGCATAGGAAAGGGACATTTCAAAACACATGCTACAACGATGGCAATGGTTTGTCTGTGCTGGGAGTGAAGTACCTTTTCCTTTTCCTTCCTCTGTTAACTACAAGTACAGGCTTTAAGAGCAAGTTAGTATTAGCAGCACTTTCCAGCATCTTTGAGCAGTGTAAGCAAGACATCGAATTAGCCTGGAGGTCAGTTTTGTTCTGCCAGACAACAAACAGACAAACAAACAAACACTGAATCACAACTAAAGTAATGCCAGTTCCTCTGGCATCTCCCACAGGTACAATATGATATTCTTAAAACTTCCGCCCTCTGCTTGCAAATGAGAGAGGTGCGTGCATGTCGAAGCGACAGAGAAGGCAAAACAAGTCTTGGTCAGTGCAGGAAAACTGGGTGAGGAGGGATCAGAGGAGATCTGCATGGGCAAGGGTGGAGAGGCAGCATGGGGCATCTCATTTACCTATGCAGGTCGGGAGCAGAGAGCATTTTAATATTTGGCTAGTGACAAAATAAATTCCATAAAAGATTTAACAGACAGACAAATTACAAAGTAGTTTCTGTTCCCTTGCTCCTCCAGAAATAACCACTGTCTTCAGGCTCAAGTTCTATTCTAATTTGAGGCACAACTTTTACTGGAGTTCGTGGAGGGCTGTGAAGAAAAAGAAAGACAAGGTAAGTGTGGGGACAACCTCCAGGCTTCTCAGCCATTCTTAACGTGGTCTGCCGTGCTCAGGACTTCCGCTAGCACAGCTTCCCAGTGATCAGATCCTGAAAAGAAAAAATAATCTACAACTTGCAAAAGAAAACCAGTAATTTACAAACAAAACAAGAGGGGCAACTTGTGTAAACTGCAGATCCTGGGACTTAGTGGGACACCCAACAGTGTCACATCCAGAAACAGAACAAATGCTCGACTCCCAGTATTGGTTCCTTGCATCAGCTCACACAATACAGCTTTCTGGAATGGCAACATACAGATACCAAGTAAATAACCTTGGCAGACAGTGGTAATATAAAGCTGGTCTTAAGATAAGACTCATATATCACTTGAGATAATTTTAATGAGTTGATCTGCACACTGTTCATGTCAGGAGGTAAAACCACCAACTTCACTGACTGAGGACCTCCAAGTATCCAGCACTTGTGCTTCCCACCAAGTTGTGGTAACACTCATACACTGCCTTTGAAATAATCTGGTTGCAGCCATTGAGATTAACTTCACACACCCCCTAACATTGGGAAGTGTAGATATTTCTTTGACATTTCAGAGGACTACTGCTGCCTTGGTCTAGATCCGACTCCTGGCACTGGGAAGTCCAAGGTGGCCCCAAGGGGCTGAGCTTTGAGAAATTGTTACTTAACTCTTCCTTGCTGCAATTTAAAGTTATTATTTACTCTATTTTCCACCACAGACATGGGAAAATGGATTACTTCCTCTTTGCAACATCCTCTTACATGGCTGAAGGAAAGCATAACAGCAATCTTCTCTCTTTTTTTTTTTTTTAAAGGCTAAACAATCCCAATTAATTCAATTTTTCCCTCTGTAGAAGTGCTTTCTAGACTCTTCCCAGTTACTCTGCATCTTGCTTCTGGTTTAGACCCCAAACCAACCACGAGTACTGCAGCTGGGTTTCTGACCAAGGCCAGTGGAGCCCACAGGCTCTCCTCTCCCCATCCCAAGCACTCCAAGGTCATGTTGGTAGTCAACTTGGGATGCTGCAACCCTATATAGGGAATTTTCTCAAAGTGCTTTTCAAGATTTTCCTATAGGGGGACAGAAACTTTGCCTCGTTGCCTTTTGGTATATTGCAGAGCAGCTAAGATGCTTTTGAGGAATCATTATAAAATGCATTTTTTGGGTGCTTACCTTGGCATGGTGTATGACTGAAGGAAAGGAATTGTATCAGCACGACGTATGGCGTTCAAGGAATGTTGGTGATTTTTCTGCTGTCGGGAGGGAAGAAAGTCTTGTTTGTCATTGCTTGCGGCACTCATGGCTTCTCAAGCCCAGCTTCAGTTTCCCCAGTATACTCTCATCTGTTTGGCAATGCTTTTTTATTGCTGCCTGCCAGATGAGTTTCACAGCTTACAAATAAAAACACTCAATTTCTCACTCTCTCCTGCAAGATAAAAACCCTTGAACTGCCAACATGACCAAAAGACTCATTTCCCAAGACTTTCACCACCTTTAGGTCTTGACACTTACCTTTTATCTACCCCTCTTTAGTTACCCTGTGCTCCTCACCGGCGCACCCAAACGCCTTGCGAGAAAATAGGTGGCTTGCTGCCTGTAATGGCTTCCCTTTTGTGGGGAAGAGTACTCTCTGTTAATAATAATCCTGTTCTTGCTACTGCTAAAAGGAAAGCTAATGTTAGTAGCATTATTAGGAATATGCTTTGAATTGCAGAACACAGTTATATTCAAGGAGAATACCACAGTGTTGCTGGATTCTAGCTACTTTTTCTAGTCCACAGGCTTGTTCTTTTAGAATTTTTTTCTTCGCGTTGATTCTAATTAAATAATGTACAAATACGCAAACCAACTACTGCTCAGCTCATGGGTGATTTACCCTGTGTTGTCTCAAAGTGCATTCCAGCAAACAGGTTTGCAGCAGAATTAACTTTTCCTTAACTCTATCAGCCTCAAAGTTGTTGAAAACAGTACATCTGATCATTAAATCCTGTGTAACAACATTTAGGATGCAATTTGTTTTCAGCACATCAGGGTGTTTTCACAGAAAAATGAGGAGGATTTGTTTGGTTGTCCACAGCTAATTTTGCTCCTTTCCTTTTCCTTACAAGCAAAATACTGAAAATAACTAGTCAGGGAAACTTCTCTTTCTCTTTGGCTTTGTTTTATAATGCCAATCTCCAAGTGTTCCTTTATCTAAAAACCACAGAGCAATGCTTAGGATTGCCTAAGGTATCTAAATGCCACTGAATGGCAAGGGACTTAGGTACCAGTTCTTAAATTCAAATGATAGTTTAACGATCTAAAGAGCTGTAGTTTTAGGTCCTACTTCTAGAAATCACAAGTCTTGCAGCAGTACTGATTTATTACTATCATTTGTATTTCTTCCCTCCCGTCTCATGACAAAACAGCATATTTATCTCCAGATGGCACCCATTGCTCATAGCATTTTAAACAGTCAGCGCAAAGGCAGAAAAGCTAAGGTCAGTTGTTATTCCTGATTCCTCACTTAAAAGACTAGAATATGAAAATTGAAAATGACTGAAAATGAAGATCATAACAATCAATTACAGATATTAACATAAGAAACTAAAAAGAACCAGAACAGCACAAACGCAAATCACCTAAGAAGGCAAATATGTTAATAGTCAACCGATTACTGCCTTGTCAGTTTAATGGGCAACATGGATCAATGACACGCTTAATTATTCTTTTAAACACTGATTTTTGCAACTGCTTGGGACCTAAGGAAACAAACAGTAACAGGACAGCGATGCAGTTTAGACATGCTGCAAATCCAGAACACTAGGCTCAGAAGAAAAAAATAAATCAAACCATCAGCACAGTCAACACAAAACGGCAAAGGTCAGAAGAGAGAGGAGGAGAGAGTGAGTGGCCGAGAGACCTGTTAGTAGCGGGATAAAAGCACTTAAACTGGAGGCACCAGAAGGAACAACATCAATTTTGTAACGAACAAAGAAAAAAGCTCACAACACCAGAATCTGTCATTAATCAGAGGCCTGGAAATTAAAAAAGAGAAAAAAACCCAAAAGAACAAGAAAAGTACTTCTCGAGTAATAGGAAAGCTGTTGTTTGGTTTTTTTTAAATCACTCTGAAGATATATGTATTTTTGTACTGCAAGTCAGAGTCAAGCAGACATGCAAGAGGTTAATTCTACTCACTGTCGGCAGGTTTGCTATCACTTAGGAAAGGTTCCTGCTCCATGATGTCCATTGGTATTTTAATACTTGGGACTTTTTCTGAGTAGGGGCAGTCAGACTGTGAAAGAAACGTGTAAAAGGTCTTAGAATATTTTCACTGCTCTCTCTCTTATCACCTCCCACAAATTAAAATTATCCTTCATATAGTTTCTGTAGGAACGAGGAGAAGAAAAGAAAAAAAAATAAAAAAGCATCATCCAGCTTAGTTGCCTGCTTGTTTCCACCAGTTCCCCACTGCAGCCAACGTCCCTCTTCCTTCATACTATGGAAGTAAAACAGATGGAAAGAATAATCTTATGTAGCTGATATCTTCCCCTTCCCCCACCTCACCAGCTTCTTTGTCACTAGCTTATAAGAAAACATCCAATTCAGCTTGGAGTTGGCTGCAGTGTAAAACAGGTGGAAAACGCATTTGTAGGCAGAAATTGCAGGGCACTGGCTTCCGTGAAAGCTCATCATCACATTTTGTCCTGCTGTGATTTCTGTAAAACCACTTTTTTCTTTCAAATTGCTCTATGAGGACAAGGGCCAGACATGATATAGCACAGGTTCCCTAAGCTGGACTGACTCAACTCCCCTTTTTATTTAAGTCGAGTCAAACCCAGTCTCAGTTACATCTCTATTTATAGTAAAAGAGTTCATCAAATCCAGTGCCCTTGTAAGAATTCAGTACTTCCAGCCAGACAGGAGAAACAGCAAACTGGTCAAGTAGAGGCCCAAGTGCAGAGAAAAGCTGTACACGGGGCCCCCTGGAGTTTGGGTACCAGCATGATTTATACCCTACTGGCTTCAGTAATCCACCTGCTTACGCTTAGTAAAAGGTACTTGGAATGATTTTGCTTTTTTAAAATAAAAGTAACTTCTCATAATCAAGGAAGGGCTGATATTGCATAATTTGGCAAAGGAAGTAAGGTGATATTTGCCAGAAACATTAACTCATCTTTCTTCCTGGAGAGAACTAGACACCACACTGAGGATAATGCTGGGGTGGAGGGAGTGAGACCTTCAACTCAGGGCAGGAAAACATTACAGAGGTCAGAGAACGGCTCTCGCTGCATTATTATTACTATAATTTTTCAATTATTTTTTACCATAAGTGACATCCAGTGCAGTATTTCATACTCCAATAGCAAAATGTTTCCTCAGGAGTAATTTTACAAGGCTGAGGGATAAGCATAGCTCAAATAAAGATAATTCTGCAGAAAAGCACTGAGACAATGAAGTCATCCCAAAATCCCCATCCGCTTGGGGTCATGCTGTAAGCAGAGCATAAGAGCTGGGTAACCTCTCCAACATATCACCATTTCAGTACTAATAAATATATTTAAGAGGTCTGCGGAACGGCAATGCTGACGTTCAAGGTCTACATTAAACCTCACCATTTAAAATGAACAGAGAGACAGAAAGTACCTGCAGCTGGCAAAAATGCCCCAAAGGGGAAAAGAGACCATTACACAGCACTTCTGACTCTGAAACTAAATAGACGAGCCCAATATTTTTATAAAAAAAAATTTCTGGCCTTTCTCAGATCATACATTTTTTGACATAAAATCAGAGAGAAAACTAAGGCACTTGAGTTTGTTAGGCAAACACAGCAATTAGTTGCACTAATTCATACTTTGTAAAGACAAGCTGGAAGAAAAAATGGTGATATTACCAAAAATGTTTCTTTGCAGCTTCTTTTTGCTGGCCCTGATTGCTAGCAAACCCCTAGTGAGGACTTTAGGTGAGTCCTAACTAGTGCTGAGAGTGGGCTCCACTAATGCCATGTTTTGCCATACTCATTCATCTAACACCACCTGCACTAGCAACGCCCAGCAATTCTCTTTGCTGAACTCTGATCGGTGTATTGGCCGCCAAATCCCACAGGACTAACTCCGTGGGGATATATTTCTGGAAGGGAAAGGGTGAAAATAATCAAACCAATAATGCCAAGTGCTTTTCATTCAGGAAGCTGGTAAAAGCAAGTGCTGAAAAAAAAAACCCAAGAAGAGTTAAGAACCAACATTTTGCATAAATTCTCTTAGCCATTGGATCGATTACTGTACCTGAAATTCATGAAAAGCCTGAGAATAGAGGACGTGGCTTAAAACACACTGGAGATACAGGAGCCATGGCTCAGGATACAACGCTGCTGGATTCAAATCAGTCAAGAGGAGGGGATGGAGTCAAACCTTTGCTGACTATTCGCTATGTACAGTAGGGCATTTTGGTTTGCACAAAGTTATCTGCTGAAGGAAACCCTCACCCTCAGCCTCCCAGGAACTGGAGGAATGATGGGAAAGGGGAGCTTGCTGTCTGACACAAGAGCCAGTCTCCCCAGCTGGGGTTCAGCTTCATTTAACAAAGCATGGATCCAGGCTACCTCCTACAACGTTGCACCCTCACTTAAGAAATTCCTATTTTGTCTCTTGCAGTGTACATGCTCTACTTTAGACAGCATATATTCTATATAGAAAGGCCTTTACGTACTTTCTCATCAGAATAGCCTGACTTTGTTGCCTCTAACACAGATCTGCAGAAGTGTTGTATAGCTCTCACATAAAGGACTCATGTTCTAGTTTGTTCTCCACCAGGACTGAGATTGCCTTTTCTGTCCTCCCACTCTTGAGCAAGATCAGGCATTGGGATGGTCTGGGGGAACTCCTGGAGCTGCCATTTTCCTCTTGAAAACACCAGATGTATTATCTAATGCACAAGGAGGGCCGATTTGGTAGATCTACTCTGTGCAGAAAGGATGCAGACAACACCTAGCAGAAACCCTCCAAACACACAGCAAGGCACAACCACCCCACAGCACCCACTGGTTTGGTGGCAGTGGTGCCACCTTTGGGCTTTGCTGCAAGAAGCTCTCCTGGCAGACACACTGACCCAGCAGCTCCTTCTCGGGGAGGTCACTGTTACCCATTTCATGTCAACTAAGGAGGCCAGAGAGCAAGCGGACCAACTCTGGCAGACCACACCAGGCTGCAGTCCAAAACTCGGGGGCTGCAGGGCAGTGACCTGGGCAGGAGTGCTCAGGAAAGGGCCACTTGACTTTTCCTGCTGTCAGCCTCCTCACAGAGTGCAATCCCTTCTCATTTGTTTCTCCTGCTGTGTTAAAATCGGATTTTTTTCCCACTTCAGGTGATCTTACCTCTACCTGCGTCACAGGAAAACCCCTTCTTCATGAATCCTGGACAGTTACATGAGCAGAACAAGTGACGCTGTGCTTAGTACTCTTCATGTAGCCTAAAATTATTAAAGCCTAGCTCCCTTTTCACATTTTAAAAGGTAATGCTGACCAAGGCAGCCAGCTCTCCAAAGGCAGTTCACACTTACTATACAAAGTGCTATATAACCAGTGTGTTTAGCAGTTCAATATAAATTTACAGGACTTAAGTTCATGCTAGACCTGAGTAGGAGAATGTTTAAAGGCACGACGACTACATTTCTCATATGTACAGTAAAAAATAGAACAGTCTAAGGCACGTGGATCTAGTCTAGTCAGGTCACCGCACTTAGTAATGACATAAGCAGCTACATTTCATTATTTTACAGCATGCTGCAAACTGAGATAGGACCAAAGAGCATACTGCAGAAGGCCATGTATGCTTTGAAAATATTTAGGTCATAAGTATTATCAACAGAAAGCAGTCTTTCCTATAATATGGCAAGTCACATCTTTTTGTGCTTTTAAAAAGGCTAAGTAAAAAAATATCAAAAAAGAAAACAAGAATATATTCAGAAGTAACAGAGCTGCTGGCGAAAACCATTCTCCACCTAAAATGTAAAAGACAGTGACAGGGGAGAAAGGTGACAGAGGGAAAGATGAACAAGGCAAGGTGATGAAAGGCATTCTAGCAAAGGGACATCTCAGCAGGTATCTAGTGCTCTTGTGGAAAGTGTGATTTCATTCTTGGCAATGCAAGTACCACCTACCATGGGCTGGTGGCATCTGAAAAAGGGAAGCCAATGTAGAAAAGAAGTTTTGTTTGGGGCCCATTTGCTGCAGCAGCAAAAGACTGAGCCGGTTGGTTTCAAAAGAGGCTGGGAAATCCCCAGCCCCAGAGCTGGGGAGGGGCATGGGCCATCCCCCAGGATTAGGTAGCCAGAAATGAGTAATTTGAAAAGAGCAGAAAGCTCCTTACATCATCATTGTCACTGTCCATACTGCCCTTCTTCTTTTTCTTCTTCTTCTCGTCCTCTTTCTTTTTCTTGTCCTTTTCTGGAATGACGTCATCAAGAAAGCTTAAGTCATGCTGGGAGAAGAGGTAGTCCATGGCTTTTCTGACTGCCACAAGTGCCAGGATCTGAAAAGGCAGAGAGGGACTTCTCAGTCACAGCTGACCTTTAATTGGGAACACTCTGTGCATTCCTCTTCATGCTGCTTCTTAATCCCACGGACTTTAATTCTGGTTGTAAATGAACATAGAGAGAACAAGGTGAACAGCCTGGGGTATCTACATCAACTTGTAAGTCTGAACCATGACTGCTTCATGTCAGAATAAACAGGAGCAACATACAGAAAAAAGTATGTAATCACTTAATACTCCTGTAGAGACAAAGGTCGTCTTTAACATCCAACTGACAGACATCATACAAAATAATAAGCAGACAGAATATGAGTATTTTCATTTGGTTTTGGATTCAGCCTACATATGCAGGCTCACAGGAGCAGCCTGAGTAACTGTCTTTACTTTCATTCCCACCACTTCCCTAGATGTGAAGAATTAGACAAAGGCCGAACTGGCACCTCAGAGTTTGCAGAATAAAGTTTACTAGGGTTGTGGCTGCATGGAACTGGAGGAAAAGTTTCTTCTGTGCAAGACTGCAAATCAAAGGCACTGGGAAAAAAAAAAAAAGGGACATGTCTGAAATAGCTGTTTACATCAATGCTGGGTTTAATACCACTAGTACACCAACAGACCCAAAGTTCATCTTGGCTACTAAAATATATAACCCATTCCCAACAACTTAAGACTTTAAGATGAAGAGTTTGTTCTGAGCAATGATGATCAATGGCACAAACAATTCCAAGGAAAGGATCTCAAGCTTTGACTTGCGTAACTTAAGACACAATTACAGAAGTGAGAAATTACTCAGAGCTGGCAAGATGCCATGTAGACAGCCATTATTATGCCATTATGAATGAATTCTCTATTAAAAGTGCTTTACCTTCAAATAAACAGAGGTTTGGCTATTGGCTGAATCTTCACAAATTGGAAGTTTATAGTCTGTTTGTTCAGAAGTGCAAATAATTGAAGTTTTGTCATCAGATCCAGCTACATCTAAGCTGTGACCATTCCTTCACTGAGTTTGCATCATTATAACAAACTTCAGCAGACTTAGGGTTCACTCAGATTCTCTCTATTATCAGCAAAGAGTGTCCAGATCTTAGATTTAGCTTTCAACAGCAGTACAACACAGCCATGAAAATGCAATGGAATGGCATGTCAGTGGGAACTGCTTATTTTTTATGTCTTTACATATGAGCATGTGTCCCAGCAAGAACATCTGGAGGATTTTTTTAGTTGCATAACCTTTTCTCTTCTCATTTCACCAGCATCAGAGAAGAAACACCTGTCCTAGTTCTGTTTTCTGCTTTCTCTCCATCTCTCCCTTAAATAAGCTCTGTAGTTCGTAACTGCACCCACAACTGATATTTTACTGGTCCATAAACCTGAAACCAGGTGACATTGGGCCCAGATTTCTTAAATGAGTTTCATAAAGCTTTGACTTTGCAGCAGTCTGACCCATCTTCAAGCCAGAGACCAGACTCGGCAGAATCTCTGGGCATGCAGCTATGGTCCTATTGGATCCACACTCGATCCATTTGGCCCTATGGCCACCTTCCTCCCCACTGCTCCAGCTTAGCTACAGGTCAGGCATGAAGGTGGAAAAGGATCTACTCTGTGCTCCCTCATTTCAGATCCATGGTCACAGGTTTCAATGCCCGAGGCAAAGTGTCCATACAAACTCCCCTTAACACTTGGGGTTTTTTTATTTGGTGCCCAATTGTGTCTATAGCTCTAGTAATAATCTAAATGCACAGAAAGCTGTTTCGCTGTTCCCCTTCCTTGACGTAGAAATACTGTATCAGGCTGACTGCACAGTGTATATTTAAGAAACAGTTCTTTTGTGTGATGAGTATTTTACTCCTGAACATCCAAAATAAGTTTTAACATGATTCTGACATGCATTGTTAGAAAGAGAACATGCATCCTACAAACTTACATATCATCCTCCGATGTGAAACACGTGAATCAACATTACTGTCTTTTTACTCAAGTTCAAGGAAAAAGACATTCTCTTTTTTTTTTGCTCTTGATTTTAGCTAATCCTTTCTCTCCCTTTGGCACACCTCTTAGCAGTGTGCCTCATTCTTGGTTTTGTCAATTTGTGCTATTTAAAAGCAAGGGAGACATTTTCTATATGGTAATAGTGTGGACTAAGAAAGGAAAACAATGCACCTCTCATCCATTTATGCAGCTCAGGGAGAAAACACAGCAAATCTAACCTTGGCAGGTTAGATTTGACCAGGAACTGTCAAAACTAACTACACCTTTCCGGAAAAAAATTAACTTTCCAGGCTTGTTTTCCTCCAGAGGATTTACGTAAAGGCAGCCACGGCAACGCTGACCCCGTGCAGTCTTACATCAGTGCCACGAATGAAGGCAGAGGCCCAAGCTAGGGATTTGACAGGAAGAGGTTGGATTTGCCTGTTTATGGGGGGGAATGACCATGCGTGGAAGGCACAGGCTGCAAAAGGGAGGGATGTGAAGGAGACCGTCACCTACCATGACAGGGAATATGATGGCAGCCACGGTTGACTTGAGGATCCAGAGGAGGGCCAGGCACACCACCTGCAGGAAGGTGAACAGATGGACCCTGCGCAGTGGGACGTGACGCAGGTAGATAAAGTCCGGCTGGTGTTTTAGAGGCATCAAGAGAAGCTTCAGACGATCCATGAACTGGAAAGGAAAAGAAAAAGACACTTAAATGAAACCCAGGATACCAAAAGGGAGATACAAAAGCATTATTACACTATGAAGTGTGACCTTGAATCGGCTTGCTTTCCTTCCATAAAAGGAACCCAGCAGAAAAGCCAGCACAACTCCTCTCTCCTGACTGACTTGTGTTTAACGCAGGGTGGGCTAAACATGTTATCTCAGTTGTCTCAAGTGAAGGTCCTAGGTCTACACTATATTTGGCAATTAAACAGAGACACAGGAGCGAAGCATCTCTCAAAGCAAGCCCTGAGGTGCCTTTATTTTAAGAAGCAGGACTCCATGTGCTCTGGTGATCAGTGAGTAAAGCAAGGAACGAAGGTGTTGGCGGAAAATGCTCCACTGTCTTCAAAAGAATGGGCCTGATCTGCTGTGGCTGTGGACACAGGGCATTTTCTCTTGAAGGGAGCACTTCATTACCCACAAAACAGAGAAAACAAGATGAATGCCCAAACTACGGTCAGCATCATATTCTGGGTCACTTCTGCCACCCTCCCCTGCACTGCTCCTGCCAAGGAAAGACATTCAGCATTTAAAAACAATGCTTTTCTTTCCAAATAAATTGGGAGCAGAGGTCAACAGAGGTGAGGGCAGACATCATGTTACCAAAGAACAGAAAGGCACCTAACTGAGGAGTGAGGAACATGGGCAGCTTTTCCGGCAGCGTCCCTTGCCCTGTGCTGGACCGGATGGGCTTGGAGTTAAACCAAAATCGGGATTTCTCATCAACTGAAAAACATCCTTGATCAGGGGAAAACAAGCTGCCCAGTCCCCTGAGCACCTGGGCTGGGAAGCAGGGGAAATCCCCTCCAGGAGAACCAACCAGGGTGAACATTACAATCCCCTCGTTGTCCCCTACCCGAACGTGGGCTTGCTGCCCACTTCTGAGACCAGATTGATCTCACACCAGTGAATGGAAGCTGGGGCCATTTTAAAGAATACCCAAGGAAATTCTCATGGTGCTCAGAGAACAGGCAGTCTTTTCCCGTTAGAGCACAGCCAAGAGCTAAAAAGAAAGGCCACAATTAATAGGGTGCCAGAAAGCAACAAAACCACTTCCAGCTTCCTAGGGCCAATGACAGACACTGCGCTGTGCAAAAGTCTCCTTACGTAATATTTCCTCAACAACAAAGAAAAGAGGCTTGGCTTCCCCTCTCCGGCAAACAGCAATGTTCCCGCTCGTTAACACTCCAGGATAACCCTGCCACCATAAATCAGCTTCCCTTCCATCTGCACAGATGCCCCAAACCATCCTGGGAGCGAGCCTGGGGCCTCTGCAAGAATACCCTGCCCTCAGCATCGCTGAGCTGGGGTGGGGGGAAAGATGGACCCCGGGTCTTCACAAAGCACCCCCCATCACTTATGGGGCCCAGGCTTGGCTACTCTCCCACCAAGCAGTTCGCTCCCCTTTGGTCTCAATCTCAAGACAGCCAGGCTGTGACAATGTTTGTAAATGGTTGCTACCTTCCCGGGGTTTCTTGGAAGGACAAGGAGGTGGTGAAGGAGAAGGGACAGGCCGGAAAGTTGTGAAAGAAACACTGCACTGGTTAATGATTGCCATCTTCTGGAGAAGGAGACGGAGGGACTCACCTGCACGCCGTTGAGGGAAGCGACACCCATGTAGAGGAAGACGCCGTAGAGCACAGGCATGGGAATGAACTGCGGGGGGAAGAGCAGGAGAAACTGAATCAACAACCTCCCCACATACAACACACCATTAACACATGGGGGGACATCATTCCTAGCCTGTTGTCAACTCAGGTTGCACCTACGGGTAGATAATGCAGAGTAATAAAGCCAGCAATCCTTATCCTTACTGGTAAACATGTTCCAGTAAGATTCAAACTGCTTTTCACCTCTTGGTTTCTGGTGAGACTAGAAGGAGAAGATAGAGAAGAAGAAAAGGCAGCATGATCCTGTGGTATCCATGTATGGAAATCCAGCTGGAAAGGTTCTTCTCTTGAGTCCCACCCTCAGCCATGACAGTCATGCCAAATAAATCTCTGATTGCTCCATCTTTCACACACATTAATCTGTAACTATTCAAAAATACAGGACCATGAGTTACTTTCTCCACTGCCAGAAACTGTCCTTTCAAACATCAATTTCTGCTCCCTCAAGTGCTAAGTGCTGCCCATTCCTCCATCAGTAGTCTTGCCGTCGGGGACATCTTCCTTCAGAAGGGAGGAAGGCACATGGTAACAACACACACACTTCCCAGAACAAGTATCTGTCCCTCCAGCCTGAAGCACAAAGCTTTCCTCAATGGCAAAAGCCACCACGCGGCTGCCAAGAGGGGGAAGCGCTCCTCAGCCCCACAACAAAACCATGCGCAGCCAGCGTGGCCTGCCATAAATGGGAATACTTGGGCACAAACCAAAGGCAGGAGCTGTATAATAGCCTTTGTATGATTTTACCTGAACCCAAAAAGGATGGAAAGGACTCTGCCAAAGGAAAGCCATCGTGCAGTGACAGACGGCTGCCACTGAACGGCAGCCACAGCACAGTCATGGCTCTAATGCAGCCAGCACTGCTGCTGGAGGAACATTTGTCTTTCAACCTGTGCATGAAACTCGTTAAAAAGGCAAATAACGTGGCAGTTATTCAGTGTTTTATTGTATTCCCTGCCACATTATTCGTTGTTTACTGGGTCAGAAACATAGTGTCATGCACATATCCCTGGATGCCTCAATCCTGAGTGCATGCATTTCACTTGGGGCACATGAGCACCAAAGTCACCAGGTCATGTGTCATCTGAGACCAAAGCTTCCCAGCCCACGTTTTTCCCTTTCCTCCCCTGAGTCTCATTCCCTATCACCTCCTGTGAGCTTCTTGATTGCTAATTCATCCTTCTGTTGGATTTATTTGCTTCCTTGAGTGAGCTGCGTTGATATTTCACATTAAAAGCCAAATGTTTTTTCCGCAGTCTGGGTTCAATGGTCTGCTGTCACCGTGCACCATTGCGGGGAGGGACAGAGAGCCGGTGTGTGGTTCATATAGCTGTGGGTGTCCAAGGGATTCAAAGCCCTCTCTGGATCTGAGGGATTAGACCAGACAAGATAATATTGCCTCCGGCAAGTTGGGTAGGAGGCTTCCAGAGTTTAGCTTTCTAGTTCACTTACATTACTCTTTTCCTCTCCTATTTCTTTCTGTTTTTCAAAAAAAAGAAAAAAATCCAAATATTATTTCACCATTCCACAATAATTAATCCTGGAAATCATCCCTAGGTGAAACTTCAGTACATTATCCCGCAGAGTAGCAAGCAACACTTTCACTTTGGAAGACTTTCTTTTGGCAAAGTATTCACTAACTATGGGGTTGCTGGCTTAGGCACTCCAAGCAAACCTGCTGCTAGCCAACAGAATTAAAGATGTTTTTATAGGAAAGTGTCTGTCATTCTCCTAGCAGCGCCGAGGATGTTTCTGTGGAGATCTGCCATAACTGAGCAGAAACATCAGTGATGTTCAAAACCAGCACAAACCCCGCAAAACCCACAAAAACAGCGATGAGATTATTCTGTGGATTGCCTGTTTTATTGAATTTGGGATCGTTAGTGTTCAATTTGCCGCTGGCATGAGAAGACTTAAATGTTCTGCAAGGCATTTAGCAAAGCAGTTGTCTTGAGCAGGAGACCCTGCCACTGGAGTTTGTTAAAGGTCCTGAAACACTGCCAGGTACTTCTCACTGGCACGTGGGTGAGGAGCGTGCCGATTTATCCTCAGGCGTCCTCCCATGAGGATCTTCCCCATATGTGTTCTTAGGGGAAACACGGACAAATAATTAATGAATGAAGCAATAACAGGGGAAATAATAGACCCCAGTGGAATAGAGGAAGAGATCTTGCAGGGAAAGGTCACATGAGCTACCAAACAGAATTATTACAATCAGGCATTAAATTAAGGGCACGGAAAGGCCTGTTTGTGCAGAGAAGGAAACTGTTACCAAGACACAAAAATTTACTAGTTGTAAAAACAACCTTAGAAAACACGGATAGGAACACACTGACTTTGTAAAGCCAATTTCTCCAATTTAAACACAGGCAGCATCATTGCTCTCTGCCTGCCTCCTCCCCTTCAGGCTCACATCTAACTGTGCCTCACAGTCCCCATGGCTTCCAACCTCCTCATGACCAAAAACTCATTTGCATCCTCCACAAATGCTTCTCCAGACAGCCGTCTGCTTCATCGCAGACTCATGATGCATGGTGCCACTGTTTCAGTACATATGTTACTGTTTTGATGTCTTCTGCTCGTACCATCAGTCTACAGATCCATGGAGATGGACTTCTACAGCTGACATCTCCAGTTGTACAGTATGCCCACACTTGGCGCCACTTAAATGATCATCCCCAGAGCAGACAGTATCCTCCACAAGACATGGATAAGCAGGTTTTCCAGTTTCATTCTACAATCTGATGATCCACAAAGGATGCATTTCTCTGTGGCCACATGCCAATAAATTTTCAGGTCTTGGAAAATAGCTACCTACCTAGATTAAATGATATATCAGCAGCACATCTGTCCAGAACCTTGGCTAAACTCACAAGAAAAAAAATTCAGATTAAGAAATCACACTTAATTGCACTGCTTCCTCCAGAAACGCATTTTCCATACTGCTGAGCTGTGCATTGCTTCTGAGCAATAAGGGATGTGCTATTTTAGGAAGATTGAGCCTAAAGGAGTGAAAATTTGATTGTTGTGCTGGCTTTTTTTTTTAAAGCAAGGCAAGCTGCCGGAGCCTTGCACTGCTGAGTTGTGTGCCTTGGCAGCTGCACCAGGGTACAGCTCCGCTACAGCAGTGGCAATGGTCCCAAGACTTTTGACCAAAATTACCCATGGATTAAAACCATCAGCTGTAGGCTCTGCTGACTGCCACCAGTTCTGCGTTTTCTCTCTCATCAAAAACCCCTCCTCTCAGTGGGCCATGCACACAGCCTTTGAGCAAGCATCAAATGAAGATTTTCTTCAGGTATATGTGCTAAGATGTGCGCACACTCAAATAAATACAAATGTACTTTTAAAACTACATATCCATCTGTTAACCTGTGTCTTCCACACAGCAACTCCACCACATTGCCAACCGCCCTTCCATCATGTCACCAGTAGGCTCTAGAGCTTTATCCACAATATATTTTCCATAAAACACAGGTATCGCGTAAGAGTGCAAAATAAAAGGAAACTTAATTTTATGCAAACATGGAAGAAAAATCTTCAAATGAAAAAAATCACAGCCCCCAAGATCACCAGCCCTGAAGTTTATCACTATTACTATCTAGCACACTACAATGACGTTATTTTTTCCTTCCAAAAGGTTTGTACTTAAGCTTCCAGCATATTGAAAAACTGCATCAGTAATTCTCACTAATCTCCTTTCCACACTTCCATGATGAGCCTTTTTAGGAGCATAAAAATAGCCTGACAGTTGCTGTGGCCCTACTTTGACTGTGTGAGCAGAAGCAAGCAGAAAAAATGATGCCCTTACCTTTAGGATAGGAGCCATAAAGACAGACACACCGGTCAGAATGAAAACGATGACTCCAGTGACTCTCTGCTCCCTGAAACAAAATCACTGGGTGAGCAGGATGGCTTCAGCTTTCACTCTGTTTTTTCTCCCCCTCTCAGAGTACTCAAAACAAACATGAAGCCTGACAACTCATTTTTGCAGCCACATTTTCCAAGCAGACCGGTGATTACAAGCCAATGGCATCAGGCAGGTATCTTGATCCTGTCCAAGCCTCATACACCTCTTTTTTCAAACACCACATGAGTTTTTGTACTGCCTTAGCTCTGCTGTTTGTGGATCAACAGAGTACTGCTACTGAGTAAGGAGTGTGTTTACATGTTAAACATTAGAAACCGTTAACTAGCAATCCAAATCCTCTGCACGGCAGTGTTTAGAGCATGCACATAGGTAATAAATCATTAGCTCTCCATTCTTAGATTAGCAGCATATTCTGAGTCCTGGCCACAGCACTCCAGCAGTTAGATAATGGTTCAGGCTTTCATGGGGTGCTGAACACATGCCTTCATCAGCCCCCACAGCTGCTCTCTACATCCAAAAATACTTTTGCCAGTAATGTTTCAGAGTACTGAAAGTTAGGCCATTAAATTTCTATTTAGTTGCCTAAACAAGTGGCCTGATTTCCAGAAGTGCTCCTATTGAAAGCACTTCAAACCACTTAATTAAGGCAACCAAATACAGAAAAAATTGCTTGATTAAGTAGGGGTGATTACTCTAGGCATGACAGGTTTACATTTTTTACCATTATGTTTGCTAATGAATGCCTGTCTAATTTCTGTGGACAAAGAAATCTGCAGTAAATTTATCTCCTTTCTCAAAACATGGAAAACTGTGTCTGATCTGGCCAAACAAACTTTTGAGGAGTTACACGGGGATTCGTCCAAGGAATTGCCAGAGACCTGCACTGCTAAATCTCACAGCCAGGTTTGGAAATATGAAGAAAGCAGCATGAAATTCTTCATGACAACTTTGCAGCGTCCCATGGGCACCAGAGCTTGCCCTGTAAAGCTTTGTGTATTTTGGGGTTACTTCAACGTGCATGCCCAAAGCAGACCAAGAAATGGTCTAAGTTCTGGTGCAAAGTTTATTTCCTTTCCTCCCTTTGATCCCACATATTTGCACAGGATCTCCCCTGTCTACAGGCACGCACATAGTACAACAATTTTCTTCCTTTTCAAGAAAGAGTATTTGCAAAAGGGCTACACCAGCTAAGCTTCTAACTGGATATATCCTCTGTGGACAAAAAAAAAGCTGTAAGGAAGTACAAACTGATCTGAAGATTTACAGCAAATATAAGACTATTTCCCCTGAACCTCTGTATGTGTCCTGCTTGAAGCAAGACCATTTATAGTATAAACTGATCTTTGAAGACAAACAAGGCAATTAAAGTCTTTCTGGTTTGACATACCTCACTCCCAAAAACTTAGGCTGTTCTCCAGGGGCTGAAGTTTCCGTCTCCATCTTCAAGCTGTCAATATGAGCAATGGAGATCACAGTAGCAGCAACGTACCAGGGCAGACCCATAAAGGAGCATATGATCATCAGAATGGCCACCCAAAACAAATCCAGATGATATCCAGCACCTTTCTGTGAAGGAAGACAGACAACCTTCAGCTTAATTATTTTAAATACCTATGGAAGGGCCAGGGCACTGGCCTGGGGCAGAGGCACACCAAACAAGCAGCATTTCCTTCTACAGCACCTTTTTGGCCAAAAGAAATGTGTCCTACTGTGCTATTTCTTAGGACACATGGCTCCTTAAAGGATGAATTACCTGCTTCCGCACGGAAAACAGGTTAAGTGTTACAAGCTCCGAAAACAACAGCATACAGTAAGCACAGGAAAGCAGCAGACTTTCAAGCAGTCTGGCAAAAGACCAAGCACCTTGTGTACCTATATAGCGGTTGGAGGTTGAGTTGGTACAAGCCAAGTCCTGCGGCCAGGCACATAGCTCTTTACAGAGGTATTTGACACAGCAGACCATGAGTTAAAGGCAATCATAGAGCACAACCTTCACCAAAAAAATCTGGTGAGATACACATTGTATCTTGTAAACAGTATAAGCAAGCTCTCAATATATATCTCTCTGTATCTTTTAAATATATATACACACACACACTTATATATCTTGGTATTAATGGGTTTATAGTGTTCTGAAGGAGCTGCATTGTCTCTTAAAAAACAAAAATGAACCGTATTCTAAAGCACTATTTTTATAATGGTATGTTCCCATTTTTTTAATGAGTAACACATCAAAAAGAAATCCAATGCCCAGTACCACCCCAACCCCTGGCTGCCTGCAAAAAACACAACAGCCCATTTTCACAGCACGAGACAGTTATGGCAGCAAGAGAGTTTGGAGAGGGTGAGTGGATGGAAGATAGTCTACAAAGCAAGAGAGTGGCTTGCGGCGGTGTGAGCCGTGTGTCTGACCACTCTGCTACGAAGGCACAGGACACCTTTTGATGTGGTGGCAGGCCAAGATCAGTACCTGTGTGTGCAAAGTCATCTCATGCCTGTGTAAGTGACAGCTTGGATGTGCACAGAGCTTTAAACACCCAAACCACCCTATAAAAACAGCCCAAAGCCTGATTTTAGTTTTAAGCAGTTGTAAAATAACTCTCAGTGTAATGACTTAATGAAGTCTACCTGAAAGCAATCTTACAGAAATATGGTGCCTGCCAAAAGGTAACATTTGCCATTTGCTGTCTCAGAGTGAGCTCTGAACTCCTATATTTAGGATAGGAAGCAACAGTGGGATCGCACATTCGGGACTTCACAACTGGCCTGAGCCCTGCTGATTCTGCCTGGTGCTGGAGACATCTTCCTCAACGCCCAACTCTAGGCTCTCTTGGCGAAAGCAACAAGAACAGCTGATGGGCTCATACCCTATTGAAAGGAAAAAGCTGCTCTCATTCTTTACTCCTTTTGAAAGATCTCTATCTTCTATTTTTTAAATCCTGTAATGAACTAAAACAGGAAATCCATCAGTCACCAAGTGCCAAGAGAAGTGAAGAAATGGAAGAGCCACCAAAGAAAGGGATCTTCAGAAAAACACTAGACAGGTCTCTAAGGTTTGCTATTTTAAAGAAGGTTAACCATTTTTAAATCCTATTCAATTTCATTTTATTGGAAAGAACAAATGATCTGGACCCAGGAGGGAAAGCTCATCTAGAATAGTCCTCATTGTTTTCCTCATACATGCACTGCTTACCTTGGCTGGCCAGCAGCACTGGGATGGGCACTCAGTGACATCCTGCCAATACTTTAGCAAGGCATAGCAGAAAAAAAAAAAGTTCTTCTTCTGGCCTACAGCAGATTTTGGGTACAGAGGTGTTTTTTGGTGCAGAGTAGCAGGATCGGACTCGAGAACCCCCCATTTAACAAAAGCATGCGCTCACAACCATAACAAAGGAAGCAGGTAATAATTTTTTTATATTAAACAGTACTTTGCTGGAGTGTTTGTTACTGAAAAAGTACACCCAATGCTGTTAGCATAACCATGTTCAGTGCCTATAAGCTGAAGAGATGAGGGGCCTCTTCTTCATGAGAGAACAGTGAATATATTCTCAAAATGATTAAGAAGATGATGTATCTGCTTAGTTAGGTGCAGGAGACAGACCTAAAACTGAGACCATATCAAAGATTAGCCTCATCTCAAGGAAGACGTAGGCACAGTACTGAATATATCTGCCAAGATCCAGATGTCAAAAAGCGATGTTCCGGGGTTGTTTTTTTTTATACCAGCCCTGTAAGACCACCAGCCAGTACTCATCACTGCGCACACAAACTTTTCCCATTCCCTGTTACTCTGACTTTCTCCTCCAAGTCAGGCTCAGGACAGTCTTAAATCACACATCAACTGTCTAATGTCCACAGTGACCATATGAACTGAAATATCCTCCTCTTTTTCAAGTAAAGCTCCATTCACATTTCCAACAGCTCTCAATATAACTGATGAAGTAGGTATCTAAAGAATAACCAAGCATTACCCATGTTTTGAGGGAGTCTTTACTCTCATGGGTTAGACCACTTGAAATGTGTCCCATTAGCAGGAAGGGAGAGTCTTCTTTTACAGGAATTTAATATTTTTCAATAGAGCTGACCATGCAGGGAAAGGAAAAACCCTACAGGCATGAAAAACTGCATAGCGCCAGTCTGGAAAGTTTATTTTAAAAACATTACTACATCTTAGGCTGTTATATGTCAGCGGATATAAAGGTCTTCTTTAAATAACATCCAACCGTGGCTATGCCCTTGGTATGCCCCAAATCTCTTCAGCTTATTTCTTGTATTTTACAGCACTGTACAGCAACACATCTGTCATACTTGGGTTGTCTCTGGCCATACCAACCACAGGCGGGGTCCTGCCATTGCCCCCGGCATTCCAACACCTTCTTTGAGTGGCCAACAGTCACATCGACATGCCATGCCTGCTCAGGGATGGCCGCAACACAAAGAGACCTTGTTCTGTCGATGGCTGGGAACATCTGCTGGTGATTGTCTTACATTATAAACACAGTAACAGGGGCTTGTCACATCCAGAGAAACTTTGCCCATTGTGATAAGGTGAGAGAGATTCTGGCTTGGATGCAATAATGCAGTGCTATGCAAATTGAAATTAGGTCCCGGCTCAGGTTAAGGCAGAGCTCCTGAGAGAGGAGGCTCTTCCAAGCTCACAGCCTCTTCCCACACAAGCCTGAGCTCCAAAAAACGGGCACTCTCTGCAGATCTGTGCATGAGTTGGTGGACCCACTCTGGCCACCCTCGTTTTCCTTTCCATGCTGATGCATCAGATCCATAAAGTATCCCCTTATAGTCTACAGCAGAAGTGCAGGGAGAAAGCTGACCACAATCACAAAGCAACCTTCTGTCCTTAAAAACAGCAACGGATGACAGGGAATAGGCCTATGTTTTTGAGGGAGGAAGGTGGTAGGAGGAAAATGAGATGTCAGGAGTAATTTGATACAAGAGGAGAGGTTTGAGTTAGCTGTAATTGAGTCTGGGACTAGTTTCTCTAGAGGACTAGAGTCTGTGAAGTGAACAGCCATTTGAGATCACCAGCACTACCAAAACCCTGTTTTGCACACCAGCCATAAGTCAGTGAGCGATCAGAGCCTTCTGCTGGCCCAAACCATCTTCCCAAATGCCTTGTTGAAAAAAGTGCCAGGAAGAACATCTGCCAAACATGCTCACTGGAAAGGACACGTGTCCTTCCTAAGTGTTCCTGAACATCAGACCTGAGGACTTGTTTTAAAGGAATGAATGCTTCTGGTAGTATGTATAATCATGTTTGCTGGACATTGTGGACAGTATGCGCTTACCCTACACAAGCAAACATCCAGAATGACAGACATCAACTTTTCTCACCAGTTTCTGACTGTGTTTAATGTATTGATTTCTCATCTCCTACTGGAAAAGCAGAGCACACCAGATGGACAAGTAAAGCGGACAAGCAAATAACTTTATGTTTGTGGATAGATACGCACCCTCTTTCCTATTCTAACTCTTCAAATAGCAGTCTTGCAGAAGTACTAAGGCAAACAATACCTCTGCAGTCAGGACTACTAGATTCTGAAATGAACTTCATCCAGTCCTTTCCTAAGGTAGACCAGTACTACTACCATGAGTAGAGTTGCAGGGACAGCAAGGTTAAGAAGGCTGTCAGACATTGTTTACATCAGTATTCTTTACAAGACAAGCTTTGACTAGCCTATACCTACAAGTTTGTCATTCTCAAATGTTTACAGTTGGAGAGTGAAGCTCTTGCAAGGAAAGATCAAAACGTTGTAAAGGTTTTAAGAAGCTTTTGAGTTTATGTCAACATGAAAAGGGGCTTTAAACAAAAGTCCTGCCTCTCAAAGGAGGGCTGCTCTAATTTCTTCCGGCTCTAGCCACATCTTTGCCAGATAAGCAGTGGGTAGGATGCGATGAATTTAAGTCCTTTCATTCCCCTAGAAGGGAAGAGGCAGCTGGCTGGTTTTGTGAAATCTGACTATTCCTGGCATGGGACCTGTTTGCAAAGGAAAAGAGAGGAGCAATCCTAAAGCTTCTCATGTAGGAATGCTTCAGGCTGCACGATGGTGAAGCCAACCAAAATTAGCAAGTGCTTACTGAACGAGACATTGCGAGTTGCCCCTGCACAGGGTTCTTGCTTTAGGAGGAAGGCAAATGCTGTTTGTGCAATGCCCAAGATTTTCAACTGAATCAGTGGTTTTCCTGGCAAAAAACTCTATGCTAGTTAACAATATAAATATTGTTGTTTAACACCAGCAATGATGTTTCTGAGGTGACGTGTATGTTCAACACTACTACAGGCCCTCCTCCACCTCTAGCACAGCAAAAGCACCAGGCAGCTCTCTTCATGAGTGAAAGACACGAAGCACACCCACCTTGAGCTTGTGCTCCTTCCTGTTGACGATGACGGCTGTGATCTGCTGGTCCATGAAGATGAGGATAGTCACCAGCAGTGCAGGGATGGCTGCTGCCAGATACACCCACCATGGGTTCCCTCCAAAAGGTGGGATAAACCAACCTCTCTCGGGACTGGTTGGCTTTTAAGGGCAAGGAAAAGAAAGGCTGCATTAGAGCTGCAATATAGGAGTGATGACATCCTAAATACACTCGTACTTGCAGCAATATGGCTACAGGGAGACACTGGAGGTTTGTGACAGTTTCATCCTTCCCATTAACAGCAACAAAAGGTTCAGAGTATGGAGGCAGGATTTGGGAGATAAATCAGTCAACCAAATCAGCCAATGATGCTAATAAAAAGGATATCATCTGAGTAAAATGGTCCTTTCCAGATAGCGGACTACTTTCCTGTTTTGAGGTCAAGTCATTTTATACAGGGCAGATGGGTGGAAAAGGAAACCTAAAGGCCATCAAATAAGCTGACAACGACATACCTTGAATTCACTTGGCACGATTAGTTTTGGTGTGTCCACACCTACCAGGGCATCTATTCCACAGAAAATCAAAATGGACAAGATAATGGCAAAGTCACTGATGAGCTTCCGGGCCTGAAACAGAAGTTGATATCATAACAGTAGTCAGCACTATGAAACACCATCTCACCCATGCTTTAGTTTCTATGGGATACTCCAGGCTCGCGTTTGGTGGCAATACAAGCTCATAGTTTCTTCTTCCATAGAAACAAAGGTGTGCATTGTCATGTCTGGTGCCATCTGCCTAAATGTGCCTTGGTACTTTATTGCGTTATCTGAAAGCCAAACAATTAAGCCCAAATGCAAGTATGAAAACAAGCCTAAGGAAAAAGAAAATGGCTTTTGTAAGAAACTCCCACGTTAATTCTTCAAGGCAGGCTCAGTGATGTTAGGTTGAGCAGCCGTCAACAACCACTGGTATGGAGACCTAGTTCCTCTGCAGCAGTGTCTGAAGAGAGTTCAGGATCAGCTTCCAATATTAACAGATATTGAACATTTACAAATAAACCTAAAAAAATGGTGACTTTTTTAGACATAAAATATTGTCTCCTGTTTGCCTTGTGATCTCTGATTCTTCCTGTTTTTCTATGCAGGGCCAGAGACTGCTTTTTTGACACGAGTCAAATTTCTCATCGCAGGATTCCTGAGGTATGGGGCTTTAACAAAAAATACTGTGTTATGCCCAGACACCATTCTTTTAATACGGCTGATTTTGCAATGCAGATTAACAAAAAAAAAAAAAAAAGGGAAGAAATGGTATTTTACACCAGATAATGGAAACAGTCACAAACTTCCCTTTAGAAGGGAAAACCAAAACAGATGAGATGTTCTGTATGACTAGCAAAGACTGCATTGCTTTCTGTTCAAGTAATAAATCAACCTAAACAGACACAAAAACAAACTAGGCTTCTCAGCTAAATCCTCAACATGCCCTAGGAGTGCAACTCTCCTGAAGTCACTGGAGTATGACAACTTCAAGCTGCCACTGGCCAGATCCCGAAATTTAACTGGGCAGGACCCACTGTGCTTGTCTGTAACTGTGTGATCTTTTCAGAATTGTTGCTCCTTCCAAATTTCCTGGGTTCACATGGTTACAGATAAATTGAGCTGCATTCCAGCCTGGATGGAATTTGTTTCCTTTTTATTAAAAATAATAGAGGTTCAATTGTAACACAGCAGAACAGTAAACATCCATGCAGGATAAATCCCCACGTGTCAGAATGCCAAAAATGGGGTGGGGTGGAGGCAGGTCTTGGAGAGAAACATGGCTTTGGTACACACAGAAACCGCCAGCTCGCATGCGTGTCATGGTAACTTTACTTGGGGACACAAAACAAGTATATGTGCCCGAGAGATGTAAGTTGGCGGTAAGTCTGAGCAGAATCTTGTTTAAATCAATGCTGATTTCAGGTCATCCTTATTTTGCATCTGGATCCTCAGAGAAGAAAGGGAGTTTTTGCTTTAGGTCCCTACTGTAACAATGGACTGTAGTTGAGTTCAACGTTTTTGCACTGATTTCTGAGTATTTCAAACACTATCCAAGAACATCAAAGATGTGTCTCTGTTCTCCTGTTCTATACCGACAGCTTGCTTACCCACTTTTACTCAGTGACAAAGGAAAGGGCTTCTTTTGTCCTCCCCAAATACTCCCTCTGGCTATGAGCAGGGAGACTACTGACCATTAATAGTCCCTTTTGGTCATTTGATTTCTGTAGAACGGCCATACATCCTACCCTAGAGTCAGTACGTCACATTAAGCTGTGTATCTGACACTGAAAATGGCCAGCTGAAACTATATATGCCTGAAGGACTCTTCTGATTTCTTAAGGCTGATAAGCTACATCATTGCGTATCTCAGCTTGGAAGTGTTGCCTGCAGCACCTTTAAAATAACTGCCATATCCCCACGACAGATTACGGCGCATTTTGGCTCTTCTGCTGCCTTAACCATGCCCTCCAGAAACACTGAGTGACAGCTAAGCAATCCCAGACATACCTTAGTCAACCAGTTCCATGTTTTTATCTCAACCCATACAATCTGGCTTCTCTGCAAAGCATTTCTCCCTGGATGTGTGTGACCGCTATACCAAAAGGCAGGCTGATCTTTGCAGTAAAGAGTAAAGAAACACACTGCTAGGGTGAAAGGAGATACTTACAGTGGTTGGAAAATAGCGACTGGTCTTGAATTTCTTCAGGGCCATGGAGCAGGTGTAAGTGCCAAAGAAGAGGATGAAAGACATGAGGGTGATGTCAGGGACATATTCACAGTTGTTGCCCACAAGCTGTCCTCCGTATTTCAAGCACTCCTTCGTTGTCAGAGATGACCAGTCAATTGTGGTGTTGTACTGCAGAAAAAAAGAGAACGTTTCCATAAAGCTGTGCATAAGCTGCTCATGCTAGAACAGGGCATCAGGAAAAATACTGGGAGGAAAAGGGAGGCATGGTGCAGAGGCTAAAAATCCGTGTGCTTGTGTGTAAACAAAATGGATTTTAATCTGGACAGAGGATGGTATTACCTGGGAGCTGAGGACAGTCTGGGCCTCAGAAAGAAGACAGAGATCTGCTGACCTCTGCTGTGATCTGCCAGACATGCTCTGCATTTTCTCCAGTAGAAAAGCAGTGTTGGAAACCTCACACAGAAGCTCGAGTGGCCTGAGACCACCTCTACATCCACTCCCCACTGCTCGCTCACTGCAAGCAACACCAGATCCAAACCCGTTTCTCTCAGGTCAAGGCCAGCACTGTTCCCACAGCAGAAAATCTCCCTCCTTGGCCTTTCTAGAAATAAGGTTCGCCTCAGGCCCGCTGTCAGCTTCTGCACACACAGTGCCGCACTGCAGCTACCACGAAAAATTTAAAGGATTTTCAGGCACCTATAAAATTCTGTCTCTGCTCCTCCTTTTCTGCATGGAAATGGCAGTGAAGGAAACCATAGTCCCAGGAACCATGACATCAGAGAGAAAGAATGTTTTAAAATAACTCAAAATGAATAAAACCATAGAGAAGAAAGAGTATTTTACTCCAAATAGTTGTTATAGAGAACTTGTCACAAATGTGGGCACAGACTAATTCAGACCAACAAGAAATTTGCCAGAAAAAGGATGTGCTTTATGTGAAAGTGCAAGGCAGAAAATATCCTTTTGTTTATAAGTGACACTTTCAAGTAGGGAAAAAAAAACAAATCTAACTTATATTAGAAATCTTGAAAATATCTAAGGTACTTCCTGAAGGCAATAGGTTCATGGCCTCATGTTGGGTCTATTAGTATCTTGTTCATGTGTGTATGTTGAAAAATACATCACATATGTGGCCAAACTGGATGCTTACCAAGTTGTGGTCTGAAGCTGCATGTAATAAACTGCAGCTTCCTCAGCAAATGTTGTGAATCCCAAGAGCTGAACTGAGGCATGATTTTGCTGACACTGATGGCGGGGTGGGGGGGAAAACCCAACAACAAAACCCCCAGCTCTGTGTTGTTGTTTGACAAGGTGCTGCTGCATTTGCGCTCTCAGCACTGTCTCTCTCCATGGCATCAAGCAGCAGCACTTTGCCCCTCTTCAATAGAATTTCTGCAGATCTGCCCTGACTGCTAACCTCAGGATGGCAGCTGAGGGGAGAGAAACATGGCTTTCAAAGCAGGGAGATAAACTAAAAAACAAGTATTCGGGGGCATATTTTACATTTTGTGATCTTACATCTACAGAAGTAAGTACTGTAGAGTGTTCAATAGGTAAAATTACTGCTTGGAGTACCAGAGATCAGAAAGAGGGCAACTCTCTTCTCTGGGAGGCCTCCCCAGTGTGATCTTGCTTCATCCCCCTACCCAGTGCTTGGCAGGATTTGTACTGGGGCTGCTCTTCCCCTTCCCAACACCCTTATCGTGTGTCCCTAGACATCTGTTTTGCTTTGAAACTCTAAGGCATCCAAAATGAGGCCTGAAAACAGAGCTAAGCTCTGCGCCCCCGACTGGCTCCCCCAGCAGGGACCAGGGCTAAGGCAGAGTATCCTACAGGGAGACCATGGCCTCCCAGCTCTTTCCAAAATCAGGCAGAGACACAGAGTCAGGACTGACAGGAGTCCCCTCCTGCATTGCAGGAAGGGTGTTGCAAAGCAGGGTTTTTGGGGAGGAGGGCTGAGACACCAAGATAACTGTTCCAAGAAAGGACAGCCTGCAAATGTGACTTGTTGGGGTTTCATGTCTCCAGGCCTCAGCTCAGTTCTTTGCCTTCCTGTTAGGCACAAAACCCAAGAAAAGTTGTCCTTGTTAACTGAACAGAAGCGGCAATGGGCACTCTTCTCCCGACAGGTGGATGTAGATGTCCTGATGTCCTGATGGCTGGCATTGTATTGGGGCTGCTCATCCCTCCCCAAAGCATTATTTTCTGTGGCAAGCAGCTGAACAAAAAGGCCCTCATTTTCAGCCCTTCCAGAGGCAGCCAACTGAGATGCTCAGGGACCACAGTCAGCCGATGAAGTGGGACAGTGAAGAAGGGAAGGAGCGGCAAAGGGCACCCGAGGTGTAGCCTGGACCTCAGGAGACCTCACTTCTATTTCTTCACCCTGTGACTGACCACCTCAGGGACCTTGGGCAATGCTCTTGCCTTCAGGCTTGTGTCTTCTCATGTTCCTAGTGCCTGGAGACAGCATGCCCAGCTCAGAAACCATTCCCTTTCTGCTGGGCCACTTGATGCCACAAAAGAGTTGCCACCACATGAAAAGAAACACAGACAGGTAGGATCTGTATTCTTCAGCAGAAAGTTGTTATTCTGTGTCTCAACTTACTTCCCTTGCATCAAACACATGTATTTCAGTCCATCAACTCCATTTCTTTCTCCTCATTGTCCAAAGCTCACCACCAGAGTGAAATGTGGAAAAGCCAGGGTTAGCTACAGAAAAATCAAAGAATGGGATGGAAACAGAACCTTCCAAAGGAAGGGCTGGCCACAACACTCCTACCATTACAGCCCTGGACACAAGGATCTGACTAATTCCCCAGGGGAACCATTTGCATCCTGCCAACACACAGAGATCAGACTGCAAGAAGTGGCTGCTATTAGCAAGTAATTAATATTATCAAATTGTGCACACAGTATGCCGTATGCAGCACAACGAGAAATCCTCGGAGGATCAAGTGGGCACACTAAAAGGAACACTGTCACATTTTCACAGTGTCATGGGCAACAGGGGAGTGTCAGTGTAAGGATTTTCTTCACCTGATCAATTCCTGATCTACTAGCATGGCCCAGCAGAAATGCATGGCACTTGCAGACTTCAAAGACCACATAATCCCTGCCCTCGAAAAGGCACTTACCATCTCAGTAGAGGAATAGAACAGCTCATCGGCTGATGGCACAGTTGTCTTGTTAAATAACGAGCTATTAACTGCAAGAGGGAACAGAAAAAGGACTACCGTGAGCATGGTGCTGAAACAGCTAGGAAGGAAAGAAAATTTCAACTGTCAAACCATTTGTTAACTTCATCAAACTGTTTGCAATCCTTTTGCTCAAGTAAAGTGAGTCAAAAGTATTGTTTCAGAGTGACTCAAAAGCATCAATCACCAATCACTTAAAAAAACGTAAAGAAAAGGCTAAGTGAAACATAATTCAAACCTAACTGGGGTTTTTTGGAGTTCACTGAAAAAAAAATAGAAAAAACAGACAGACAATAATATAATATTTCATGGTTTTGTAGTATTTTTTCTAGCAATTTCAGGATTAAAATAAATATCCACAGAACACTCCTTATTAACTTAAAACTAATGCACAACCCCAAAGATACCCAGAAAAGCAAAACTAATCTCAGAATCCAGCACAAACACATTTTGCACTTAAAAAAACCCAAACAGATTAAAAGAGTAATTGAAATCAACAGGATGGAGATAATTTCTCTGAAAAAAGGGGCAGCATTCACTGTTACACTGAGAAATGTTTTCCTTTTGTTTTCATGGGATTAGAAATCATTTATTTGAGATTTCATTTAGAAATGCAATCTTTCCTGAAGATAGTCTTCTCAACTATGTACTCATGTTTTATTCAGGTTTTGCATGTACTTCTATGTCTGATAAGAATATTTAACTTGTATTAAACCATTGCATAGCTCACATTTGTTTGGCTGGAGAACGAGTAAGCGCATTTGTCTCTTATCGTACTGAAATCATACTATGGTCTAAATAAGTAGTAGGACATTTTTATATGCAGGCAACCTTTCCCAGGCCCTTGACAAGTAAGATCTCATGAGTTTTGCTGTGCAGATTTTGCCACGGGCAGGGATCTCTCTGGAAAGGCCAGATGGGCAGCCTGCTCCTTAACCCCAAGGGCAACACTCGAGCACGGAAACTGTGCCAAGCTGCAAGTCATGCTGCAAGGATGGAGCTGAGCCTGTAAAACGATGCAATCCTTTTCTTGAGAGGTCAAGTCTGAGAAGAGATAATGTGTCTCTCAGAGTGCTTTATGCTCTTTTTCTAGTATCTCTGATGATGTCCAAACCCTCTTGGTAGGCTTGACACATGAGGTAAAAGGCCTTTTAGTTGGAGCAGCTTGTCCCTCTGAGTAGAAACACACAAGGTGGCCAGTTCAACCGGGGTCTTCGCACTGTCACGTTGGTACCCAAAAACTGCACGGAGCAGAGAGTAACCAGTTGCAATCTTCTGGACCCCCAGTCCCCTCCACTGCAGCTGTTGAGCCCCCTTGGCCTTCAAGCACACTTCCCTGATGCTTTGCTAAACACTTGCTACATGGATGCTATTACTCCTGAAAGTGGATGGAGCGTGGGTTTGGCTGCTGATTTTGCCTTTTAACTTCTTGACCCACATTATAAAACAGTGCATGGTTGCTCAGAGACACAGGCTGGAGGTGCAAGGATCAAAGGGAAGTCTCTGCGGGACACACTAAGTAATTATTGCCAGAGCACACACAGACCCCATCGGTGATTTCAAAGGCATTATATTAAGGTCCTGCGGAAAGCGTGGTGGGGTTGGCGAGATGCTGCTCCCCGGTCTTCCAAGGCCCCTGCAAGTAGGAGTGCAGGCAGAGTCCACTGCAGAAACCAAGCAATGCAAGCCAAGGGCTGATGCAAAAACTCTGGAGCCAAATCTTAATGACACAGAGATTAAAACCAACAGTAAAAAGCCTGAACCACAATACGAGGGAAGAAGAGTCAGCTTCACCTGTGGCATGACAACAACCGATGAAGCTTTACTTGTGCTCACTTTGGAAAAAAGCAAATAAATCTGCACCCGGCTCCAGCACAACCCCTGACAGCTTATGAACCCCTGTTCACCATACCCCAACAGCCGCAGACATTATCTGCACTAGAGGAAAATCACTGGAAAGAAAGCACCTGTGACTGCATTACCCTTTGTTTCCTAGAATCAGGCATCCCCTTTTGCTAATCTGCCACATGCATTTTTATTCCATTTCCTGATGCCTGAGAGAAAGTTTGCAAGCTTTCAGGGAGAAAATGTTAGCGTAAAGGATAATTGATGTCCTAATGCTTTCATGGTATCTGCTTACAAAACCTGCTGCTGCAAGGACTTACAGTTTTGAGCTTTATTTCAGAGACACTCACTACACCGCTGGGATCATGGCTTGCTTTCAGTTAAGCTCAGATCTCCTCACTTTATCTTATGTTATGCCATCCTCCTCACTGCATTCACCCAGAGCCAAAGGAGAAAGAGCCCAGGCAGTTGCCAGGGCACAATTCCCCCTTTCCCCGAGCCCCTCTGGTCACTGACACCATGCTGAGCAGCTAGCAAATATCCCAGAAAGGCAAGGGTGATGTTCTGCCTCTACTTTGCCATCTTATATAGGGCTTTAAAAAAATGCAGGACATGGAAAATAAGGCCTCTTACATTTAGTGAGCAACATGTCACAGACTGACTCCCACTGCATGGCTATAAGCATGTACACAAAGCAAGGTGCTATCTTTAAAAACAAGCAAACTTGGAGCCCCTTTGTGAAAGTGTTTGGCTTAGACTCTGTCCTGGTTGTTGCTTGCTACTTTGCTGCTGATTTACTGTGGTGTGGTAAGAGAGAAAATCTCTGTAGCTGTGACGAGCAGCTGATGTGGAAAGCTGTTATTTAAGGAGCAGGAATTAAATCTGTGCTGTCTCCTGCTTATGGATGCTGCCTGGGTTTATGCAGAGACACCGCGACAGACACAGGCATGTATCAGCGTATTTCAGACCTGTGAGAGGCCAAACTGTCAGTGTCACGACTCACATAGTAGCAGCTATTTCACAGGCCACTTGTTCCTCTGGAAAATTCTTTGCTTCTGTGCATCAAATCCACCCTGAAAGGACACACCACCAAGCCGGGGATGAGAAAAGCCAAAGGACCCAGCTAGTAGCACTTGCTCTGCCAACACTGTAACCCCAGCACTTGCTGCTTCACACACAGAATCTTCAAATTAATTTTTGAGCTTGTCGTGGACTGAGTTTACATATGGGATCACTCTGTTAGCTGCTCCATTCCCAGACAGTTTGCTGTTTCAAATCTTCTCCCTCAGCTCTGGCCTTTGTGCCTGAGATGCCGCGGAGTCAGGCAGACCTGAGCAGGAGAGCTTGGTGTGGCTGGAGCCAAATTTTCTGAGCAGGCTGCTGTCAGCACCTCCAGTACTGTCTGGTCACTCCTCCTATTCAAGGTTTATTCAATGTTACTTTGAAAAACTAGGAAGAAACATTTGGAGATGACAATGATAAGGTCATCTTTACCCTCTGAAACAAACATCTGGCAAAGAGGCAAATCAGATGAAAAGAGAACTGTGGCAGTGAGGGTTTGTGAACTTCACCAAACCACACATGCTGATCCTCCCCTTGCTTGCTTACAAAGGTAAAGACCAGGCACAAATCTCCTCCGAAATAACACGTGGGCTTTTGCCACATGTTCCATTTCCTCTACACATTCCAGCTGTACCACCACATTTGCCCTGGGCACTGGGTCTGTCCTGTAGGCACTTAGATGGGAAGTGGAGACTTTCAATTCAGCACTGACCATTCCCCATCGTCCTAACTCCAGAAAAAGAAAACACCCTGCCATTCAAATGGAAACAGAACTAGATCAACATCCAAGTACTTGCAGAGATCCTACATTTAATAGCTAACATAAGACACAGCTCCCAGGGACACCTTTTGCACAGAGGCAGCTAGCAGCACCCAGAAGCTTTTCCTGTTTGACAGGTATGTCAAGATAACCTTAAGTTTACTTTGAGCACAAATCAAGTTTCTTACTCACTCCTCATTGTTTGAAGGATCCTAGGAGTGGTCACAGCTTCCCTAATGGTACAAGCCAGCATATTTCTGTTTGTATTTGGGTTTTGTAACCTTTTGTTCACGGTTGTGTTGCCGGATCTATATGTATGCTGGCTATACCTGCCTTGCAGCCCACGCTCTAGTGATAGGCTGAACTGTTGGATACACTTCCTCTCTAGCAAGGAACTGTCTGTGGTTTTCCACTCATACACGCAGCCAGGAGGTGGAAAACCACCCATGTTTGGGTAATACCCTGAATAAATCCAGCTTCTGCACTTGACAAAATGGCACAGTGGATACCAGTAATAACCTGAGCACCACGGCAGTGACGTGGCCACCACTTCTGCCCCTTCACAGACTTTTCAGAGGGATGCCATTCAGAATTAACAGCCACAGGGATGCAAAGAGACAAGGGTACAGAGCCAGCCTCTCCACTTGGTAATGACGCTCACATGAAGAGGCCCAGGAAGGTCGGCTAGAAAGACATACCAGTTGGCACATAGGGTGAAATTCACCCCTCAGCTTCAAAAAAAGGCTAAGACAGGATATCTGCAGACAACTGATAAAGAAGGATTAATCTACCTGTTAATTATCTGGACTGCAGCACAACAGAGAAAGAAAGCAAATGCGATCTCCTATCTGCAAACTGGAGAGCTAATTAAACATTCTCTTACCTGGATCTAATGGTTCGCAGGCACAGGAGTAATGTGTGATATAGTCCACCTTGAACTCGGAGTTGATCGGGTAATGATCTGCCAACTTGATCATCTTCTTGAAAGCATCATAAATGAAGATGAAGCTAATAAGGGAGGAAAAACCTTCTTCGGTGAAACGGGTGAAGTACTTGACCAGGAAGCTGGCATCGGTAGCGACAAGAATGAGACACTGGAAGGCTGACCAAAGGCCAATCCAGAGACGAAACTCCAGGTAGTCAAAATCATTGTCTCTACAACAAGACAGGGGTGGCAAGAAGGGAAAAATATCAGGGTTAGATAAAGCCACACAAGATCGTGACTTCCCGGTGAGAAGTGGTGAATGCATGGCCTTGGGGACCTGTGCTCATTTAGGCTCAATAAGAGCATTCCCAAGAGCTAAGCTCTCCCTTTTCAGCCAGCCAACTCCATAAATGTATGCTGTGCAGTTTAATAGCCGAGGTGGCAGAAAAGCATGCAGAAACAATCAGTCTTCTTTACGCCTCCACTAATAAATGTTACCAGTGAATTGAAGCTCTTTCTAGGCTTCCCAGTAAAAATCCTCCCTTGGCAAACATGCACAGAGCTGTAAAGGCCCAAACATCCAGCTGTCCAGACCAAGAGCAGTTCAACGCTGACAGCCTTCCACCAGCTGAAGACATAACCACAGTTTACAAATCTCCTTCCGAAAAGCAATCTCCTGCCAAGCCTCACACTCAGGAGCCTGCATTTCCATCTCTCAGGCCCTTGCACTATCTGCAGAAATCAAAGCATCAGCAGGAGAAGATCAATAAGTACAAAGCAGAAGATGACAAATCCTTGTGCCAGGACGTGGCAGGCTGTGGAGAACAATGGAGTGAAGTGCATCGTTCCTTCCCCGGAAGTTTGTTTGCCCCTTGTATGCTTCTCAAGGCTGCCATGCCCTGACAGCGCAGAGTCCAAAGGCAGGTTTTTAGGACCAAACAAATGTGAAAAGCGAACACCAGAGCAGATGAGGCCCTGCCAGGGAGGTTGCTGCTTGTTCTGGGGAATGGAGTGGGAGGCAGTGGGGCCAGCAGCCCCAGCCAGCCTGTCTTCCCTGGAAGCCAGGAACCCTGCAGCACTGAAGGACAGAAGAGGAAGGGCAGTTTCTGCGGAAAATCTGTGAGCAAAGTCTCTAACAGTGTTGGAAAGTTCTGGGGAGGAGACAGGGCTCAGTTTATGCCTTCCTTCCCCTGGCTACATCAAGTGTTGTAAGAAAAACTGAATGTCTCTCCCTGTGAGCCCACCTTTAAACAAAAAGCAGCAAAAGCCGTCTTCAAGACACCTTAGGAGTGCAGGCTACACCAGAGAACCACCCACAGCTCTAAAACATAATAGCAGAAAAGCATCTTCAAGTCCCTCTCCAAGGCACGAGGGAGATAGAGGGAGAGGGACTGCCCTGCAGCACAACCCCTCCAGGCCTGTTTGCAGCAAGAGGACAGGCATGCATCAGCACTGGCTCCTCCAGAGAACTGCACCTGCCTTGGAGAGGGCTTAGCTCCTAGTACCAGGTACCCGGCAAAACTGTGTGCCTTCAGAGCTGGCTACGGGCTGGTCCCACCATTTACTCAAGTCCGCACTGCAGACAGACTCCCTCAAACCTTGCATAGTCATCATGAAAAATGTCCTTGCATCTCCTATGTACCTGTTTCTACACACTATTTCCAGGTAGACAAGGTGGGCTGTTGCACACCTCTACCCTTTGTCAGTGCTCACATGCTGGCGGCAAACTGCAGCAATTTTGCATGGTGCACCCCAAGCACCTGCCCCTCCACCAGCAGAAATCCTGGCCAACGGTGGGGCTCAAGGGCCGTTTTCTAGGACATGCTATAATACTGCAGAGTAAAGAACAAAAGAGCACGTACAACCACCTTGAGATTGTAAAATGGGAGAAAAGGCTGCACACCAGGCAGGGTGCCAGTTAAAGGCTTCCTGCTGGGCAGTGTCATGCATTTCTGTAAGGATCCTGGGTCAGATGTCAGGTAGGCTCAGACAGGGCTGGGCATCTGCATTCAAAGCAAGCCTCTGCAATGCTTTCTCCTTATTGTAGATAAATATCTCAGGGAGGGCTGCGGCCTTCTCACACTGAGAGTCTGACCTGGAAGAGGGGTAAGGCACAAGGAAGAAACAAAGTGATGATTTAGAAAAAGAGAAGGGAAAAAAAATTAAAAATGAAAGACCTCGGTGACAGGTCTCTCAAATATCCAGAGTCAGTGCCTCATAGAGCAGGAGCTGCCATCCATCTGACCAAGTGTGGAGAAGATGGCTGGCAGAAGCCCAGGTGGCATCCCGACTGCACACCACGGAAGAACTTCAAAAGCTTTTAAGCTACTTTTTTTTTTTTACCCCTCAAAATCCTGCAAGCACTTCTGAAGCTCACAGAGCAAATGAAAAAGCACAGGACATTCCACATACACAATACAATAGGCTAAGTACTTTTGCCATGATTAATTTTCTTTCCAGGGTCTCTGGAGGGGAAACTTTCCCAACAGACCACTTTTGTGGCTGGAAGGCAGAAGGGCTGGGGTCCTGCTTTCCTGGGGAGCCCAGTGCCTCCCTTCCTGCTGCTTCCAGCTCGGAAACCCAGACTCACTTCACAGCGGGCATTGGAGAGGCTCTCCAGGGGAGCAGAGCTCACTAGCCAGGATGCAAGTTGACCCAGGGCATCCTGTAGCATCAACCCACTTTGCTGGCGAACGCTGCTCCTGCAGGCACCCAAAGTTAGATGCACAGCTGGGTACGCGAAGCTTTTTTAGATATCTCTCCATACACACACACACGCACACACGCGCGCGCGCACACACACACACACAGGGTCAAACTTTAAATGAATCAGTAGATGGGAAGTCTTTCTAATTTTGCTCCCAGCAGGGAACAGGGTGTTGTGAATATGAACAATCACAAATGCATTATTGAAAAATCACAGTACTTGATTCCAATTTCCTTTTGAGAAAGTCTCCCTTGAAAAACCCTGCCATTCTGCTCCAGCAGGTTGTTAGGACAATAGCTTTTATAACCACCACCTCCTCCTTGGGTTAAAAATAACCACCTTCTCCCTCCCAAAACCGTACAAAGTGTTTTTCCATCTCGCTTTTTTCCTTCCGCGTGCTGCACCTAGGCTTTGACCTGCCAGCCAGATGCAAACAGCTATAGCATGTCTATTCCTGATTTTATTCATTTATTCCAGTTGAAGAAATAAAAGTAAAGTGCCCCCCTCTTGCTCTGTTGCAGAGCTCACACCAGTCAGCAGCTTCCAGTTTCCCTCCCTGGGCTAGTCTAATTTTCTGTCCATTTTTCCTAGCCTCCATCTCTTCCTGCCTATGCTCCAGTGGGGGGAAGAGACAGGCTCAGAGTCCATCTCCTCTGCCCCTCTTTGGCAGGACCAACCAGACCGTGCCAAGGAAAGCGGCAGTCCCAGGGCCAGGCAGGAGGTGACCACATTGATTTCAAGGTGCAGGTTGTCTCTCCATGGCATCCTCAACTCCAAGATGCCCTTCTCCCCAGCTTGGCATGAATACAGCTCTGTCTAACAGCAGCCAGAGTGTGCTGTGAGGCCACTCGGGCTTCAAACCCAACAGTACTCATTATAAAATAACACCAACTTTGACAACGCAGCAGGAGAATCAGACCATGCCCGTTTCATCCTGCCCTGCAGTGTTTTCACAGACACGGCTCACTCTGCCACAAGTACTATCAAATGAGTTGACTAACCAAAGGAAATCATCTCACTCCAAGAGAGTCCACTGTGTATGCAGGATCACATGTAACTATACTGTCTCCCTTAGCAGAAGTTCTGTACCTCAGAATATTTCTCCAACACGTAGGGTATTCACAGGAAAGACATGATTATATGCTCTCAATTATTTCTGAGTAACTACCCACACAGATTAAATATAATGAGGAAGGAGATACAATTAAACTACCAAACATATACCATGTCTCCTGCCCTATTGCAACCTGCAGCCATGTTCAGCTTAATAATTCAATAGACCTTTTCTAAAAATAACCACCAATGGCCAAAGAGCTGTTCCACATCACAGGCGACTGCTTTTGAAAGAAAGCCCAGTAATGCCTTAACTCCAAAAGCTCTTGGTTGGGTGTACTGAAACAGAAATCTTTCGTAACTTGCAATGCTGCAAACGCTCCCTGATGGGGGAAGGGAGGGCAACAAGTGATTTGGGGCATTTTCTGTATAACCTAAAATGATTTCCTTGCAAAACACAGTCCAAAGTATCAGCAGCCCTACATGTAAAATCATCAATGAATATGCTGATTCCTTTAGGGATTCTCATTATATTTTGCCAGCACTGCAGATGTGGGAATAGTAAATGAGGACACCTAAGAAAGTGGGGTCCCTTTAGCTCTGGGTTATCAGCTATCACCACTGCATCAAGGTTAACACGGTGGGGAGGGAACAGAACCTCTTTATACCAGTTAAAAGGAAAAAAAACCCAAGAGCCTCCACCGAGGAATCCTGAGGACAGAGATCGATACCTGTTTCTAACATAGGTACTTTTGCTTTTAGAAGTAATATCACTTATTTCAAATGAGTACTGAATTAAGGAAAAATTTTTGGTAACCTTGAGACCTGAAATCACCGTGAGTTGGATTCCCTTCTTTGCTCCTACAGCAAATACACAGCAGCCAGAGAAACACATGCAGTGTCTGGAGAGGAACAGCACAGGGACTGCAACTAGTGCAAACTTCTCATCAAGGCCAGGCTTGGCCAAGACTTTCCAAGAAGCCCCAAGGAGACACGCACCCACACACAGGCAGTGCCCGGGGACATGCGTGCCTGTGGAAATCCCCGATGTGATTGCACTGCAATCTCAACAAGGAACAAAGAGATGTTTCATTTCATGCACTAAATCCCCTCCTTCCCCACCGCTAGCCATCTCATTCCCTAGCTAGTATTTCATTAGTGTGAGACATTCCTTCCCTCCTCCCTCCTCCACCCTGGTACTTACTTGCTGAAATTAAAGAGAAGCCGTTCGAAGACAAGGACTGGTCCTGTGCTGCTCAAAATCGTGAGTGGCTGACCAGCAAAAAGGCAAAATATCGCACCGGTGACTGCTGTGCCCAGAAAGCTCTCCAACACGCCCTATGGTAGACATAGGAGAGAATTGAGTTCTCCTAAATAACCCTTTCTCTTAGCACTGTTGCAAGAAAATAAGTAGTTACATCACTGACCAGTCGTGTGCTGTATACCGGTATGTCCAAGACTAAGAGAAGACCATCTCCTGCCCTCTCCTGCAGCTGCACACAAAGATGTGATCGTCCCACACAATTCATAGTTACTCAGGATAACCAGTAACCCCCCTTGTTACTTCTGAGGCCCAGAGTTGAATAACACCATATTGTACTTTATATTTGACAAGGGGAGGAGAGTGTTTTCAAAGACCACTTAAAGTATTTGAGAACTCCTTGACCATCTCCCACACCTTTGACAGTAAAGATACACATTTGCAGGGCTCTTCAAACAGGCACAGCAGAGCATGGCTAGAAGACAGCACTGACATCCTCCAGCACAACAGTCGGTGGTTTGGTTTTTTTTCCTTTCTCCAATTGAGCAGTCACTCCCCCTAGACAAATAAGATGCCTTTCTTTCAAGTAACTGGTTTAGTAAGTGAGACGCAAACCAAACAAGGCTACTTCATCCAGCAGTCATGTGTTGAGACCAAAGTTCATCAGATGTCACCAGCAACTAATAAATTCCACATTTAACGGGCTCTACAATTACCTTTGACATGTGTGGCATAACAGCTTTGCTGGAGAAGGATTAAAGAGCATGCTTGATGCTTTCTTTGATTTTCATGTCCAACTATAGCTGGATGATACCTACTTTTAAAATGTAAAATGTGGATGAAGTATCAATTGCAATAAAATGTGATTATTGACTAAGCGTGCTTCCTTCTACAAAAATGGCAGAATTCACTGGACCTTACCTACTTTGCTCTTACGGAAACTAAGCTGTTTACACCTGGCCAAGTTTTAAAGGATCAACAAGAGCATTAACACCTACTGAGTAAGACATGAAGCCACCCTCTCCAGGAATACTTACCCAAAAACTAGGGACAGATTTAAGCATAGGCTTGTGAGCTTCATTGTAGCTTTATCTGAATTAGCAGCCTCATTAATACTGCGCATGCTCAGCAACCAGCAATTAACAGCATGTGCAGATCCTTCTTTCCATCCATGACAAACTGCAGGGTTGGGCCTGCAGTTTTTCTGATTTACCAGTGGTAGTGTGAAAAATTTAAATTAAGTTTTATGGCTATCTTTCTTAGAAAGACTCAAGTTACTGTTTACACTGAGGAAAGTATATTCATACTGTCATATGTCAAACCAGTATGTTACTATGTAGAGCAGAAGATTTTTTTATATTGACTGAATTACTAGCAGAACTTTCTCTAAAGCAATCATAAACGTTTTTCTGGCTGCAAACATGATCTCAAAATACCATCAGTCAAGCACTGTTATCACTGGGTAATTAAAGTGGCAGCATAACAGCTGTGCAGAGAAGCAAAAGGTAAGGAAGGTTTAAAAGCCGCCTGTTCTGACACACATTCAGTCACTCATCAGTCTAGACAAGCTGCTGTAGAGTGGACAGAAACAACCTGGCCTTGGCAGAAGGTGACATCTTTGGTCCGTTCCGTTTCTAAGTGCTACTGGTGATGCCCACTGCTAGCAGCCCCAGCCCTTGCCAGGATCAGTGCAAGGGACATCTGCCTGCTGTGACACCCTGCAGCTTTCATACAAGGATTGCAAAGGTTTTTACAGAGGACACGGATGGGAGCCTACAAGCCTTTGCTTGCTGCCTTTGGGAGACTTGTAAGCATGAGACAATTGCTCTAGGGGCACAGAACGGCATTCGCACAGCTGATCCCCTTCGCTCCTCCCGCATTACTCATGGAGAGGGCCCTCACGGCCAGCGCATCTGGAATCTCTTTTCCCTGCATTCTTCCACGTGTCTGTAGCTAAGAATAGTGTCTTTTCTCAGAAACATAAAACTCTGAAGTGAGCTTTTAAAGAAACGTTGACCATGCCAGGCTCTCTGGGGCAGGCAGCACGGGATGGGTGATTTTTAGCGCCTGACCCAGCAGCCGTCATGTAATTGTTTACAAGAAACAAGAAGCATGAACTGTGATGCAGTAGCCCCAGAAATACTGTTTTCTATGAGGACAAAATGTCTGGGGGAAAACTAGGTGCTGCTCCTCAGCTGTAGAAGCTGGCGTAATCTTCCCTCGCATTTCTGAGTATAAAGATTCAGTGCACGCTTCCAAACTCCTTCCCGCTGCAGGAACGCACCATAGTTTGAGCAACATTTGACATGAACCTGGACTCTGATCCCACTAAGCAGCTCCCTGGAGAAACAACTTGAACAGGGTGCCTTGGGACACTTCACTCCGGCTCTGATGATACAGGGACATTGGAGCATGAAGAATGCACAATTTTGCTATTCTGTTGAAAACCTGCCGTCAAAACCCTTTCCAGGCTCCCACAGCAGCCAAAAGACCTAATGCCTTTTCAAACAAGGATGGTGAATACAGGTTTGTAGAAGGGTGATGGCAAAATAAAAGCCAGTTGTGCCCAAACTCTCCTGAGACGCAAAGGGACAAAGCATTCAGCGGGACTTGTGTGCTGGTTCCTTCTGCTGCTCTAGGAGTTTTTGTCATTAATGGATATGCTGTGTTTATATTTGCTGCAGAGCTTCCCCATTACCAAAGTGGTATTGCTGACTGCAGAGCATCAATGGTTTCCCTTTTCAACATGGAGAATAAATCACTGAGCTCAAAGCAGACTGTTCCCGCAGCTTTTGTCTTTCTAGGGACTTTTTTTCTGCAAGCAATAGGAAAACTCAGACTGGGCTTTATCTACTGCAGAAAAAACTACAGACTAACCTGTGTTTTCTCTTCCTTCTGTCTTTCCGCCCCATTGTGTCTCCCCTCCTATGCAGCTCACAGTCTTGGACATACTTTGGCAAAATGAGACTGTCACGTTTTTGGTTTTTATTGTGAGCATTAAGGAACTAAACTGTCAGTTTCAGTGGCAAAAAAATATTTTGCTACTTGTTAATAAATGTTTACGGGATACAAAGGTAAGAGAAGAGACTTTTGGACACAGTAAAGTTATTATGTGCGCTAAATTTGGAATCGGGTAACATTTCCCTTTCCTGCCCCTACTTTAAAGACTGTACCTCATAGAGACACAAAGCAGACAGACTTAGCTCTGCTACTCAGTCACAGAAGAGTGATGCTCACTGGTGGATCCTGGAGGCCTTTCCATTCTCTGCTTCCATTTGCTAATATTTCTTTTTAATGCTGTGCATCATGCATTTGTTTGCACGACTGCTACAGAGCTGAGTTTTGGAAGAGGTAAACTGTATTTCTAGAGGGGAGAGGGAAGTTTGGCACTCCACCAGCTACAGAATCTTACTCTAGCCTGTAATTTACCATAGGAAAGCATAGAGCTCCAGATAGTGCCCCCCTTTTCTATGGTTCATTTAATTAAACCTGCATAAATTAACGATTCAGTCATTGTCACTATGTGCTTAATTATTGTTAGAAGATTGAACGTGGCTGCACTGAATCTATCTAAATACAACCTCCTATATTTTCTTCCTCTTCAAAAAGCCAAAGGAACACTAAAGCGCATGGCTAGAGCATACTTCTGCTCCAGTCAAACATGAAGGACCTACAGCAGTGTTAATACAGAATTCCTTTCCTTTAGATTTCATCTAAAACTGAGTCATCCTTTGAAGCCCCTGCTTTTGCCTTCACTGCTGATCCAGCCTGTCTCTGGATATGCAATATGATCCTCAGGATCTGATCTTCTACTATTACAAAATTTGTCTTTCTAAAGAACTCACATTCTTCTCCTGTGTCACACTCTCCTGATTTACTTGCCTTCCTATGAACCTTAAGATTTTCTTTTCACCAGAGTGGCAGAAGTCCAAGGATTGTAAGAGTCATGCAGAGGCTACAGTGCTATGCTCTGATGACACGGAAAGTCTGAATCAGACTTAGTAAACTTAATTTGACGGAGATGGTACAACCGAGACACAAACACAAAAAATAGGTCAGAGGAACTTCTCTACAAAGAAGTAAGAACTTTCTCTGTCACCTGGCCATCTTTCAAACACCATTTAAGGTAACCACTTGTACAATTTTTCATAGGACAGCCATTCAACAGCAGAGAAAACAAGCCAACTTTCGGTGAAAACACAGGATATCTCTATTAATTGCATCCAGCATTCAAGCTTTGTCGGTGGCCAACCCTGCCTCTGACTGTACTTGTTGCTTCTGAAAGCTCTTGCTAACCTGCATGTTTTCCGTAGCGTCACCAAGCAGTCCTCCAAAAGTGATAGCGTTGGTCACTGTGGCCAGGTAGATGAAAAGAATGGCTGAAAGGGCTTGAATATTTAAAGCATCGTAGAAGTCACTGGCAAAGAACGGTGCTTTCCTCTTTATGTCTTTGATTAAGCCACCACAGAATCTGAAAAGACAAGCAAGAGAAGACTTGTGTAAAATGTTTTACAGTGAAAGTCACCAAGATAAGTAATCAGAAACATTGCCAGAAATGAAGTATTATCTGAAAGGAGTGAGATCATCACATTGCATAATAGCCTTACTGCAGCTGTGATGGTCCAGGGGTACCACGGAGATAATGTTGTAAAGAAAGATAGTATCTTGAACATGTGATGCAGCTGGAAAAAGACAAATTTCAGGAACACAAGCCCTGCTTCTGCTGAAACAGACCATTAAAGTTTGCAGTTCAGGAAGCTAGTCTGTTGTTTTTTTCCCCAACTATATTGGTTGATGTAATAAAATATATTAACTCTAATCTAAATCCCTGCCTGAATTTCTCCACATGGCAGACACAATGGTTGGGTGAGCCAAACAATCTGCTAAACGGAAAAATGCTTCAAACTGCTAACCAGAAAAAGAACTAGAAGTAAAAACGCAAGTAAGTGAAATCATCTTGAGAACAAGAGAGCTCCGCTTGCAGACATACTCTTTTACAATCACAGACAAGACAGTATTTAACTTATAAACTCCATGTGGCTCTGACACTGCCAGCATGAAAAATATTTCTGGTTTGCCTCTTGTTCCCTTGTATGCAGTTCACCAACATCAGGATTGTTCAAACACTCTGTAAGCAGAGAAGTACATGGTAGATAGGCACAAGCTACTTTCTGACCCAGAATCAGGACATATCGACTGCCTTGTCCACACCAATGTGTGATTTCAGACTTTTTGCCTAGAATTTAGATACTCTAGTAGAACTGAAAAAAAATACAGAGTGGGAGAGAGGGTACAACATCACCACAAAAACCTGCATATTGACCCTGAAATGCTGAGCACACTGTTTTATGGCCACCTGAACTGCATTCCCCCTCTAGTGGACTTTTATGTGGCATATAGGCAGAGTAATAAAGCAGAGAGTATGGCCTCAGGCTCTGTTACCATCTGTATTCCTATCCCATAAAAGCCTTCACCTGTGCAACTCAACTACAACAGGAATGTCTGGAAAAGGGAACATCTCTGCTTCTGGCTGAAGCACTTTCAGCAATCCAAATGGAAACTGTAGCTGCACCTGCCATGTTTACATCCCTCACAGTTTGTCTAACTTCACAGACTTTCAATAGCCAACACCTACCTGGGCTTTCTTTCATTTTTTATTACCTCATTTAAGATGCTTTGTAATTTGCAGAGGCTAGATGTTCAGAACCCTTTAGACAGTCTCAAGCTGGGCACTAAAAACCCCAGGGCATGTTCTGGGGGTCACAGCTCAACCTATACAAACAGTATGTCAGGACGGAAAGCAGAAGGAATGAAACAGTTCTGCAAGGACAACATTGCCACCTTGCTTGGATGTTACTGACCTGCCAGTTCGTTGCAGTTCTTCACAGTCCCCATGGCCCCCACCGCCGTGTCCTCCATCATGAGGCGTGTCACCGTTCATCTGTAGATTTTCTCCACCGGAGTACATGTTTTTCCTAGGCAAGAAGGAAAGCCAAACTGAGGCTCGCTGCATTGCCTGACGGCTCCACAAAACATAATCCACACACAGTTCTTCCAAACAAGCGTTACACAGCCTTTCCTGAAGCCATGTTGTACAAAGGAGATGAGAAGGCTGACCTGCTGGCAGCCAAAGTGGAATGTCAGGTGTTAGAAAGACCAAGCAGAATCCTAAAGAGTCTGGATAACCACTATGTATGTTATTATATGCTTACATCATCACCTTAAAGGTTGCAGAATTACAAGAACATCCTCCCTCCAGCTATTAAGACCTGAAAATATCTCTAGTACTTTTGAAATACAGACAGAGGCAGGTCATTCTGCAGTTGCTCGATAAACCTGGTGTACCAAAGCACCGGCTCTTCCCATCACCTTTTCAGAATTGATGCACACCATCCTTCATCACAGAGCTAAACCTGCCTATCTCCTGCTACTACCTTTTATCTGAAGAAGGAAGAGACTTGGGGGGCTCTATCCTAATGGCTGGATCCCATTCCCCAGGGGGGAGCACAATGACTTCATCCAGAAACTCATCAATGCCAGCAATCAGGTCCTGCCGGTCCTTGGCTTTATAGGCAATGTCGTGGAATACCTGCAAGGAAAAGAGAGACTCCATGTAGAAAAGGTTTGCATTTTCTGTAGCCCAGAGTGCAGAGGCAGCTACCAACTTTTATTCTACAAAATCAGCTTATTCATTCTCAAAAACCTCTCAAAAAAGTATCAGGACACTTGGCACAAGGGTGTGTGAACCTCAGGAAAGCCCTTTCCTTTGGTTGGTCATTTAAGAATAGAGATTCTTTCTTGCAGGCATATTTCTAATTTTTAACAAAACATACATTTCCAACCTTTTTTTAAATGTTACTACAGCAATTATACATTTCTTTTATCCAAAAAAAGTTTTCCTATAAATAAGGAGTTTCAATTATACTGAGAACACTTTTACAAAGCCACAAAAAAGTGTCGATCCTCTTTTCCTACATACTTCAGTCTATCAAAAAATAGGTTAGTCTTCAACTCTGTGATAGAGAAATGATGACAATATTTACTCAAAAATAGTAACAAGAAGCACAAACTAGTTTTACTGAAAGGCCTAGTATTACTGGTGAAGAACAAATGAGAGAAGAGGGAAAATGAGCATTAATGCTGAATTTTACAGAAATCTTTTGGACTACTTGGGGTGAAGGTGGATCAGCACATGTGATATACTTAGTAAGAACAGTTGGTGGTAGGAAGGATGATTCTGGGGCTATGGAAACCACACTGTTGCTCCAAGCAGTGGAATGACAGAAAACAGAAGAGCTGAGACCAGGCGAGCAGTAATTAAGGGAACTGTACGAGAGCAAAATAACATAAAGAGAAAGCAAGAAACAAACATAATGTAAATGAGCCCCAGACACACAGAGCCCAAGGGACGCTGGAAGAAAGAAGCCGTAAACGAATATTGAAAGCCTAGTCAGCTCATTGAAATGTATGATTAGTGAGTAATTGCTAGCTACTCAAGGGTAATACATAAGCACTGCCCGAATGAAGTAGTGCTCTGGGATACAGCTCAACACACGACAGTATGGCCTGGGTGTAACGATTTTTGTGGTAATTACCTGGAGCATAGTTGCAGATTATTGTGATCATGCAATGTGACACAAGGCACACACCACGACAAGATTAATGCAAAGATTAACTCACAGTCTATTTGAAAGAGTGATTGCTAGCAGGAAAATACACACGATGGACAAAAACTGCCTACAGTCATTCTTTTATAAAAACATGAAGCCAGATGAAATAATTATGTAAATTAAGGAATTAGGAGGTGACTTTTGGCTATTTCAGCTTTATGTGCATCCCACCATGTACCCATTCCAGTCAACCACGCTGGAAGAAAGGGCATCATTATTAGCTAATGAAGTGAAACCTGGGAGAACCCATTTCGCACAGGAGATGTTAAGACACCTACCTCGTCTGACATTAGAGTGGCAATGGCTCGGCCAATCTCATGGTAGGACTTTGCTTTGCCCTTCGGTCCCAGTAGAATGAAGAGAAATCTGACAAAACAAACAGATCACTCCTATTTAGGACAGCAAAATGGATCATTTATTACTTATACAATATCTAGACAGAAATTCAACTTTAAAAGCTGTGGCCTTTGTTAAGAGATCCAGAGGCTGCCAGTGCCCTCCAGCTAACCTGGGAGTAGAGGTTACACCCTGCAGCCCATCATGCGTATTCGGACAACAAAGACACTGCCCAGAGTTCTTCTCCCAAAAAGCCTTAAAAGTACCCTCAAGACCACGATGCCCAAATGCTATCACAGTCCTCCTCAGAAGTCGCTACCATCCACCAAGCTAGACTTCAGGATGAGGTGAAGGAAGGACATTCTCTCAATGCCCAGTACCTGGAAGTGAATGATGGATGACGGATGCGGCTCCAGCACAGAGCAGTTGACACTCCATGCCCTGTGCACTGCAGAAAGCCATGGTGATTTAATTAATCATATGTTACTGGCTTCTTGTAGCTATTCAATCCTTGTATAAGGTATCTGTTTTAAATGTTTCCCTAGTGCTATTCCAGTGCCATTTATGTGACAATAGCAGTGATGTAACTGCTGCTAGAGAGCCAGGAGGGGACCGAAGAAGATTTAAGGATTGCTCATTCTGGACAGTGACGCACCTGAGCACCCTCTACACAGAGGACGGACCAAGTGCGGCCAGCACAGCAGTGGACACAGAGGTAAGAGGGAAGATGCTATTAACTATTCACATTGCTCATTGTCAACTACATCACTTCCCCGAGCTATCAGATAGCACTTATTAATGCTCTGCTGGGGCTGAGATCTGTTACGGTTCAGGACCCAGAGTAGCTACTCACATGTGAAGGGAAACCGTTAAGCTAAAATAGGGCTTTAGGTATAAATAATTAAGCCCAACTTGTATGCCCTGAATTTCTGCTCCAAGTATACAACACGTATCAGACCTGTAAGCCCATCTGATGGCTTCATAGTCACAGCTTAATCCTTAAGCAGACAACTTAAGGTGTAAACCTAATCCTATTACAGGCACCATCAGCGAGGGTGACTACATCTACAAGGTATTGGGAGTTAATTTCTTACATGATCTCTTTGGGCAGCGACTACATCCAAGTCACTGCTAATGAGTTTGAAAAACACCATGATATGAAATCTTTGGAGACAGGAAATTACTGCTCTTTATCTTTCCTGCCCTTGCTTTTGTCAGTGCTAACATGCTATGAATCAGGACTTGCCTACGTGACAGTATGTTCTAATTAGATTCCTTAATGGAAAAGGCTATACATGGAAAATGGCTGCTCTGCCAATAAAACTGTCTTGCAGTTGTGCCAGACTAACAGGAATGCTGGTGAAAGGTGGCTGGGTTTTCCAACCTCTTAACAGACACTCAGAAAAAGTTTGAAGTACAGCCTCAAGGTTGGATCTTCAAACGTACCTAGATCCTCCTGGACTGTAATTAAAAAAAAAATAAATAAAAAAGATACCACTATTCAAATAATACTCAATTCAGGAAAGACCTAAGCCTTATCTTAGACACTCCCAGTTCCTAAACTAAGTTTCATATGCAAGGCCAAGGTATCAATACAGAAACGATAAAAGCCATTACCTCCTGTAGAAATACTCTAAAGTTGATTAGACAGGTGCCAAGCTGGCAGCTACTTACTCACACAGCATCTATGGCCTTGGCTGCAGAAACATAAGCTTCCTATAAATCCCTCGTTCAGATTTGTCCCAGGGAAAAAAAAGATTTGGCTCATGGTTATGGCATGAAAATACATCTGTCTTCATGCTCACCTCTTCACCTTGCCAACTGGTTTGTTAAGGAAGCCCTGTTACTTCTATTGGCCACCTCACACAATGGCCAGTATTCAGTGGCCTGTGGATTTCAATGGAGACCATCGTGCTGGTCAGACAGTGTCATTTTGAGTATTCAGCCTGAGCTGGACTCTAACTAGTGATCTTGAGATAAAAGTCTTTCTCTCCCATCAACTCATCCTTGCAATTAGCAACAAAATAAGTCACATGGCAAGAGACCAACTTCTCCATTTTACCTAATTTAGAAAAGAATGGGAACTACTGGGGCAATTTTCAGCAAACTCCCTATCAGCACGTGTTTCAAACAGAAACACTAAAAGCTGCTCAAAACAACTTTAAAGCTTCCTGAATTAAGCCTTTTTCCAATTACAGCCGTACCTTTCAATCGGTAATGGAAAATAAACACACTATAACCTTTAGTAAGTTGTCTTATCTAAAACCTTTTGCATTACTTCCAGTGTGAATTTGGGTTAGCTTCAACTTCCAGACATAAATTTCGAATGTCTCTCATAGCTAGACTGAAGAACCCTCGATAATTAAATTCATTTAAATATCCTCCCCTATCGATCCAGTCACCCGTAGCCACCTGTCAGTTAGGCTAAGCCATTTGAGGCTTTTCTCCTCTCTTTCATCACTTCGACGGCTCTTCTGTGAACTTTCTCCGATGCATCAGTGTCTTCCTCAGGGAAATCATCCAAGAGCTGACGGTTTTGTCAGTGCAAATATATAGATTAAATAACTTATGGCTACTCAGGAACATCATGTGAGCCTGCTTTCCTGAGAAAATGAAGTCAGGAGCAATGAGTCAGGGGACAGGACAAGCATGGGAAGCCTTAGGAAACCTGGTAGGATGATGGGGAGAGATGGGATTATTGCCATGGTGGGAGGAAAGGACACGGTACATACTTCTAGGAAACCAGGCTTTAGCAGTTCCAGCACTGCCAGAATAATCTGCTATATCCAGGGATTGCCCCAGACCTTTATCTACAGCATCACCCACAGAAAAGTGGGAATCAGAGCACAGTTCTTCCACCAGTGATCTCTGTGCCTTGAGAGAGAAGCTGACATGGGGGCAAGTTAAAGCACAGATGACTCTATTGGTCTGGGACATGGAAACACCCTCTTCCTTATTGTCAACCTTTGCTGTATTAACAATACATTTTCTCAAATGCTGGTGATAAAATGGGTTGAGAGGTGTGACACATCACCAGAAGTAGTCCTTCCCTTACAAGCATTGTATTAAGTATTATTTTAGCTTCCTAAATCAAAATATCATGAGGTACTAAGTCAAGTATCTTATAAGATATATTATATCCAAACAAGTACTTTCTATTTAAAAAAATCTAGAGTCCTATAAAAAAAAGGCATCAAGTTAGTAGGACAGGATCAATAAATACATCTTAATTGACATTACAGTAACACTTCCTAATCGAGTCCTTCCTAAGCCTTTCAAGTGTTTTACTTAAGGTTCACCCGGAGGTGACTAACGCATACACACCTAGGTCATGTCCTCTGCTCTCCTCCTACCTCCTGGAAATTTCCCTGTGTTTCATGAGTTATTATAAAACAACATTAAAGACAAACTGGTCCTCAACCAACTCTTTTAAAAGATGCAAATTACCCACATATATTAAAGAAAAGGGTTCATAACTTCAGAAGTTGCTGCTCAGCATTCTCCTGATTTTCCAGGGGAATGAGAGATTTTCATAACCATCTTTCGAAACAATTACATCAGCTGGCTCTTTTCCAATGCATAACAGAAGTACCTGAATGCTCTTGCATTTACTAAAACGTTCTTGAAAACAAGCAGTTTGTGACACTTTCTAAATTCTTTGTCCTGACTGATTCAGCTCAGAATTGCCTTCAGCATGTATAAGACGACCTTTTAAAGGGCCAAATATTATAAACACAAACCCATTAATGCATTTTAGTGGTTTAGACTAGACTATGTTTGCATGCATTTATTATCATTTAGTTATGAATACTTCCACCTAAGAAAGCACTCACTTCTAGTGGTGACATACTCTTCCTCTTCATCTGCCAAGATGAAGGCCAGAATAGAATTCCTCCCTGTGCACACAACACATGCTGAGTTACCAAACCCACATTTCTAATACATAACATTGCTAAGGATGCTTCAAGGCAGAGAATGTGAGGTTTCACATTGTATCACTTAGCTCAAAGTCTCTCTGAAGTAGTAACAAAATTCAATGTTCCTCTCAAATGCTCTGGGCAACAGCTTACAGACAGGGCTGACAGCCCTCACACCCAGGACACTCAGAACAGTCAAAGCACTCAAAATCCTTTGCTTCCAAGCTGATAACAAGCCAGAAACTCAGTAATTTATTACACTGTTTTACCTAAAGCACTGTTCTGTCATTTTTGCACGCTTTATCCTTCTTAAGCAGATGATGACCACCGACTATCTATGATTCACCTTTTAATCACATGGATTATGCCACCAAACCCAACATGAAAAAATTCATTCTCACAGATGAGTAATTCCAACTCAAAATGGACAAACATGTCCTGGCCAATGCATGGCAGACCCAGACAATGAACCTAGAAGATCTAAACGTGGCACCACAGCAATACTGCGCACAAGCCCAGGAACTTGGGGTTATGGACCTAACAACCTGCTAGGACCAAACACAACCCTCCTGGACCTTGGTGACACCAAAGACTGTGGGGCAGAATTTCAATCTAGTTTGCCCAAGGAGGCAACAAGGTTTTATGTGCTGTGTTTCTGAGAAATTTGGCTTAAAATCTCCATGAAATCACATGAAGAGCACACTTAGGAGGTGGGAAGTGACTACAACACGGACAGGCTCCAAAGTCAGTGGGGCACTAGTATTTTGCCATCGATTTGGGACATCCTGCAAGAAATTAGTAATGTTCGTGACTATCAAGTTCCCTTACAGGGTAAGGGTCATGGCGAAAACTGTCCCAGGACCAAGCATCACCATGGCTTCTTTGCAAGCCGACCATCAGTGCAGGAAACAAGGTCATTCCGTGTCCTGCCCCCGAAATAAAAAAAGAGGAACAGCAACTACAACAAGATTCAAGTTCAGCCTGCTCGTCCATGCCTATCTCTTAAATCTGAAACAAGAGCAGCAAATCCATAAGGGTTAAAGGCACCTATACAAAGGACTCTCAGTATGGTCCTGAAGAAAATGTTTTTATTTTTGAGAGAGAGGGGGGGCAGTCCTTCTGTTCTTGGACACCATGTGAGATGCCTGCAAGGCATCTAGCATTCCCAATAGAGATTCACACTGATGGACTCGAGGGCTGAAAGAACACCTCTTGATGTACTTTTCCAGCAGAGTCTGTGGCTTGGACCGCTGATGAGAGCAGCACAACTTGAAATTGCAGTAACAAAAGGAGTGCTTTGTCCATCTTCTATTTCACACAGGTCATCCTTCAAGTTTTGGGCAACGTACCAACATTGCAGGCTTCTCACATGGTGTCCAACATTTGAACGCATACAGACCAAGGTAGTCCTTTGATGCCAGAGCTCCTACTTCCTAGAGCAACTCCTTCTGCTGGAAAGGCTGCTAAAGGATGCAGCCCTGAAAACCACTTCAGTGTTGTAATTAATGAACAAGACACACATTTCATCCTCACATATGAAGAAGAAAAGATGCCTCTGCAATTAAAAGCTTACATTAGGAGGCAAGGGAGGAGAACCTGACTCCTGGTTCTGCCACATGCTTCTTAAGTGACCTTTGGGCAAGTTACTTCATTTCATTTGAGACCTGTAGACACAGGCAATTTCCCAGCACTACATGTTAGACTGTGCAAGTCTATACAGCTTATCTCCAAAAAAATCTTTCCCTTGCTCATTCTTCATCTTTTCTCCCCACCAACTTTACATTAATGCAGCATACCTGAACACATGATTGCACATTTCTTTTATGAAAATAAAAAGCTACATCTATTGCATTGTCCAGAGGAGAAGCAGCCATACCCAAGCCATGCCGCAAGCACAGTAGCTAAGCTTGACAAAATGAGGAGTTCATAGCACTGTGGAATTAAATTCAACACGAGAAAACCAAAGTCCTAAAAGGTTTTTTCAGTCTGCACAGTAAAAAGAAAATGCAACACAGTGAAAGGCTGGGATCTCTCTATACCCATTTCAGATCCCTGATTTTTATTACTAATGCTGTATGAAAACACCCTGCTGAGAAACTTTTCTTAGAGAGTTCATCAGATCTTGCTGGTTTAAGTAAAAATTTAAGTAAAGAAAAGTGCATGTCACCAAGGGAATAAATGGCCATGCAAAGGCCACCTCCCCTCTGTGTTAGAGACCAGCATGTCCACAGCCCTGTGCTGAAACCTGGGTGTTTCACCCCCAGCCTGCCCCACACAGAAACAACCTGCTGCTTTCAAAAGAGAGGGAGACAGAAGCAGGTCACGCTGCAGTTACTTGATAGACCTGGGTCACCATGGATGGCTGAGACTCTGTGCTGGCCAAGGAGACGCCCCATCATAGCTTGCCTGGGCCCTGATGGGATTTCCGTGATTGAATTTCACAGGATGCAGCCGTTGCAAATAGCTCTTCATTACTCACGAAAGCCATCTAATGAGCCTCCCTGCTTTGATTAGGGCTAGCATTTGGTTTGGAGGACAGCAAATGGATAATACTATTTCCTGGAAAAAGATGTTGGCATGGAAGAACATATTGTCTTGATTAATGCTATTGAGTAATGAGGTCGTTCAACAATCCTAGATGTAACTTCCTGGCTCCCACTACCAAAACAAACAATACTTAATTTTGCATCTGCTGAAAAGCATTCAGAGACGTATTTAAATAAAAGAGTAAGTGGGATTAGACTTCGAACTGAAATACTGAAGTATACAGAGCTCAGTAACGCTGAGGAATGAAGAATAACCTTTTATAAAATTAAGCCACTTTTATCTCCCCATACTCCTACCAGAACACCCAGTGTGTGCAAACAGTTGTTGACATGGTTATTGTAAGGAGCCACTTCAGGAAAATCCAAGAAATACAAACACTGCTGCATTACTAGAAGGCAATTAAACAAATACCAAAACTAGATCATCTTTTTCCTTTGTTTTGTACAGGGAAATAAGGTACAGATTGTAACAACCATATATTTTCATTCCATGGAATGGCTGTGATTCGTTACAGTATCAGTAATGCACTAGCCTTGTGCTTTTGTCATGATACTACGTCTCTTTTCACAAAATATTACTTGATACAACCTCAAACCCTCTAGGCATTAATCAAATCACAACTTTCACTCTGTATTGAAAGCCCTTGAAACCATCCACATAAAATATGTATTTGCACATTAGTGATGTGAAAGGTGCAATTCAAACTCCCAAATTAGAAGCAAAATGCAAAGTAAACCCTTTGGAAGCTGACACCAAAAACATGCCAGAGCCCAGGCGTGCAGCAGTGCCAAGGAACAAAGCACTGCCGAGACAAAAGGGGATATTGCAAACCAGCTGCAGACTGTCCCCCTGGGCCCCTCCTGTCCCTCTCACTGAAACCCTGCTGTGCTCCGTTCTTAGGGAGCTGCATTACCTTTTCATACAAACCATTTTTGCAGTTCTCACTTCATGGGGGTGTTTGTGTATACATGAAGCAAAGATACACTACTACATAATGCTCACACACAGCAGATGTTCTGGACATCTATACTGACAATTTTTCTCTACTACGTTACACAATAAACAAGATGAATTTGTATAACTAAGGGTAATATTGCTGAGAATTCAAACAGGACTTTAGCTTTGCTATTCTGCTAGATATATACACTCACTGTACAGATAGTTACACATATTCAAGCAGTGAATTCAAATATTTAAGAATATAAGATATTCATATTTGTGAGATAGATTAATTTTCAACATGAGTCAGAATTAATAAAATATTTACATGACATTTTTCTCTGAACCATTATGCATTACAAAGCAACATACAGTGTGACCACCCCAACAGAATTGTATGCCCCATTTTACCTGACTTTTTTTTTTTTTCCCCCAGCGGGGCCAGAATTGCATCCTTCATCTAATGTGAGTTTTGAAGAGGAAGAACATGTACTGTAAAAACATGCAGAGGGAATCTGAGCTATGTTCAGCGTGTGTTGGGGAAGAATCATAAGGGGCAGGAAAAAAAGGCCCAGTAGCTAAATTTCACACTGATAATGCCCTTTACTGCTAAGTTGTTAAGTTAGTGTGTTTGTGTAATGTCTGTGTGTTTTACAGCTTATATCTTACAACCAAATTCAGGACCTGACAATTATTAAGCAGCTACAGTGAGTTTTGTTACTTCAAATCAGTAATCCCGACAGTTATGCATGTCACATGATGGAAAGCAGTGGAGAATGTCTTCCTCTGGCCTGGTGTTTTTATTTTATAAGGTGGAAATGCAGTTTCCATTTCCTGTCCCCTGGCCGGGGGCTGAATTCTCTTACCGGGTAGGTACGGGGACTTCAGTCAGAGCACCCAACATGACCGCCTGCTGCAGCCGGACAAAGGCAATGAAAGGACTCTCCAGGAAGTCTACCTCCCCCACCAGCACATTGGAGGCCTCAGCATCACGGGGCAATTTCTTCATGAATTTATTCTTCAGCTGCAGCAGGGAAAGAGGAAGGAAAAGAAAATCAAGTCTTGTTACGCATGCAAACAGGAATGTGCAATCAAATTTACCCAGTTTTCATCCACATTTCCTCCTTGGTCAGCACATATCTTTGGCTGCTTCTGTTTCTGTTTACAGACCTGAGATGGTGTTATTTTGTGGAGAAAAAGGTGTGCAGCACTGAGGAAGACGAGTAGACATGGGCAGGGTTTCAGGAAGCACTGCCCCACCTCGTTGCCCGGTCATCCATACGATGGGGAAGGACAGGCACTTTTTAGAAGTGGAAGTGCAACTCCACGATCTGCAGTCGCTGCTACAGAAACGACTGGCCTGAGGAAAACTAACCCTGAACAATGGACTCCAGGAGCTGCGTACCTGCATTTCTTTTCAAGTTTCAAGAGAAAGACTAAACTTAGCACACGCTTTTAGGAGTATGTTTCCTAGCCTGTGGCTTCCCCCTTAATCTAAAATTTGCTTGAGGTGGTCCAAAGCCATTGTTCCCATTGCCTGTGCAGGCCAGCACATGAGTAGTCACTGGACAAAAGTAGTAGGCATCCTGGTTTTGAAACTACACTAATGGTCGCAATAACTGTCCAGGTGAGAGACTGGCTCATTACTGCTTCCCACCATCACTGCCTGAGCCCTCAGCCCTCCCACAGGCTGCTGCCCTCAGAGCACAGAGCAGAGCATGGCTGAAGTGGGACAGAGGAACATGTGCCATCATTAAAGACCTTCTGCCCAGGAGAAACCCCCTTCTCAATCCTTCTACGGAATGATGCTGGATGGCTACTACATCCCTCACCTCCCAAAGATCTGAAGGAAGAGAAAGCCTTGGGAAGAAGTGAAGTGAGAAGAGGCATCCATGAAGAAGAGAGAAATCAGAGAGGGTTTCCGAGGAAAATAAAAGCACCAGGCCTGGACAGAGAAGCCAAGCTGGGAGTCACGGGAAGATGAGGAAGAAGGTGGTTGTGAGCAGCACACTGGGCCTCTGCATGGGTCCTGAGCCAGGATGGGTTGGGTGACACAGTGAACCCCCTCCAGATGCTCACCGCAGGGGGTCTGTGTTAACTGTTCCCCTCCTGACGAGGCTCCAAGCACTCTGTTAGCCTCAGTACAAATACCAAGCAAGAGAAGGGTGTATGTTTCTATCTGTATCCATACCAAACCCAACTACTACTTTGAAGTACAATCATATCTACCCTCAATGAATTTCTGTAATTTGTAAACAGCAACACAGCTATGTGTGTGGAAATTGAGGGTAAGGGCATTTTTTAAAAAATGGTCAACAAGCAGGCAGGTAGCAATAATTGCCTGTCTTCATCCTTTACTCTGACAGCACACAGAAATTCTGCCCTCCAAATACCTGTAAAACCCCACCACCAAAAGGAAGCTAACATGGTTGGTAGTTACTGTGTAGCTAAAAGAACTCTCATGTTTCCACCATCAATTAAACATCTATTGCTTTATAATCAAGTTACTGCAGCCAATGTTTTACCCTGCCAACTCTGTCCTCTATTGAGTTAATATCTTTCTGTCAGAGAGAGATTTTAAGAACCTCACACTGAAGTTTAAGTAAATGAACTGCTAATGTCTGGAGTACATACATATATATCACTCTGCCTGATCTATTGAAAAATCATTGTAGCCCCATGGCAAAGAAATCCACTTCAGCAGAGCTACCTAAAACACACAGCAGCTCACACTGCAGTCTGGCTCCACAAGCTCTCAGAAGCCTCAAAGCACACACTGACTGGTGGTTTTAATATTTATGAACTAGAATACCTTAAACGCACAAGAAAAAAATAACATGTATGGTAATTTCCCAACAGAACCTTTGAAACTTTAAACTGATGCTGCCAACTGTTCACTACTTGATAACATATCCCTTGGAAGAACAAGCACATGATAAAATGCTCGGACGCACGAGTTTTAGGGACACACTCAGCAAAACCTGTCACAGAAATCTGGTGCTTGTTAATGGAGAGCTTCTCTGTAACAAGACTTTGCTGAGCCAAGGATTGTCTGTCGGGGGAAAAAACCACTTCAGTGTCTTCCCTTAATGGGTACAGGACCCACTGCTGCAGAGGTGCACCCAAGCAGGGTCAAGGCTGCTGTCAGGAGGAGAAGAAAGGTGAGATGCCCAGTGGTGGAGGAGGATGCTGCTCCTCAGCCCCCCTTTTCTAGGCAGCATGTTGAGGATTTTTCCCCCAAGCACCTCTAAGAGACACAAAATGACCCCCTCTGTCAGGCTGCTAAAGCAAGACTCATCAAAACAGCCTTTGCCACACTCACGGGAAGCTTTTCTCTCATGACCAGTCTGTCCTCTGATCTTCCTGAGAGAGTTGTGTTCAAAAGCAAAAAAAAAGAGCAAACCCTAAGAAACCTGCTGATGCTTTGAAACAGGGTTTTGGGGTTTTTCCCCCTTAACTTTTGGACTAAGATACAATGTGGTGCTATGGCATCAGCAAGGCCCCATGTGCTGCTGAGCTGTGTGTGGCACAAGGATAAAAGCATAAAGATGTCTACCTCTTTTGTTGAAGAGGTAGAGACACCTCCTGGGAAAAGGAACCAAACCAGCTGGCAGGCTTGCTCTGATCAGCTGCTTATCCCCAAAGGCTCAGGTTGCCTTTGTTAAGGATGGTGAAGGAGAACAGAAGATCAAAATCATTGCTGGAAAGGGACAGATTCTTCTGAAGTGCACCCATGTACAGAGAGATGACAGTATATGAAGAACTCACGCATTTCAGCAAATATTTTGTAGCAAAAGAAATTCAACTAGGTCACCAAAATTTCCTTCTGATCACTCTAGTAATCTGATTTTCTTACCCATCCAGATTATTCCAACATGTCCTTCCCATCATGCCTTTCTAGCCTTATTTCTCTGTACTCTCATGATCTTTGACTGCTCCTTTCTCCCAGTAACATAAGCCTGAGATGTTATCTCAGCTTTTTTAAGGTTGGGGTGCTTTTTCCAGTGTTCTTTCACTCTCTTCCTACATCTCTGCCTTCTTCAGTAACAGTGACAACAGCTATGCTAGAAACACGACAAAGGGAGCTGGTGAAGCCACCATGAGCGTACACCAGTGCAATTGCACTGCTCATCTTCAAGTTTTCTCATAATTAAGATCTAGATTTTAGTCTATTTGAAAACCAACACAACTTGATTTTTTACTTTAAAAAAATTACCTATCTCAAAGCAAAACAATGTAGTTATTTACTATATTGGATCATTTTTTAAAAAAATAAGTATTCAGTAGAATTTCCTATCAATTTTTGCTGCCTGATGAATACGAAAAGCACATGGGAATATACATATTTTTTGTCATATTTGGAGTTTAATTCTTCGTTCATGGCAAGCCCACTCTTAATTGTGGCTATAAACATGTATGCATGGCCTCTCCTGCCTCCTCCAACACCATTACACCTGAACTGCCAAGTGTTACACCCAACATAGTGTCACCTAAGGCAGCCTGTCACTGCAGAGTGGAAATAAGCTTTGTCCATTTCATCTAGAGAGCTACCCCAGTTCCTGCATCAGGACACGCATAGGACCATCTTCTGACTTGAAAAGGGAGACCATAGAGAGCAAGACATTCTGCTCCTGATGCCTTGGGTCTTTCTGAGGGCTGTCTGCTCACTGCACAATCGATGTGAAATCCTCAGTCTGGGAGCAGCACCGGAGGAGCCCACAGAAAGTGAATCCACCAGCAAGGAAAGCAGCATTGGGACTCCAGTCACAATATAAGCAGTGCTTCTAAAAACGCAGCAAAGCATCTATCTGTTGTGTTACTGAACAGTGGTGCTCAAAACTGCAGGAAAGCGAGCTTAGAAGACAACTTATAAAGCTGTATTTATTAATTTCCAGTAATCCTTCCCAGGGCATACAAATGGTATCTGAGGTGCAACTCTGTGCTTAGCACCATTAAACCAGAGTGTCAGAAGAAATCTACTGACCAGCATCATTCTCATCAGCCATGTGCAAGGCTTACTCTCATTTATATGTCTTCTCCCAAAGTGTAGCTATAGCTTCATGCTAAAAATAGTTCCTTACAGACTGAAGATTATTCTTCTCATCTCTCCACCTATGTACTGTAATGGTACCACAGCAGACATGAGCAGGCTCACAGGGCTCTGCAACATTCATCCACTAGCTGACAAAATATTAACTAAGCCCAACTATGGAGAAAAGTCATCAACTGCTTCTGATTTGATAACGGGACAACACTGCAGCAGCAGCAGCTGAGTTTTAAAAATCAGCTTCTCCTGGCTCTTTTCTGGTATCTTTCTGGCACTGGAAATCTCTTTAGCCTGGCACCGGATTGCCTTTCTGCTAGGTTATTAAATTATAGCTCAAGCAAGCCTGCTGCAGTAGCACTGCTCTTACCCCCAGCCTTCTTCATAGCACCAGCAAAGCTCCTGCGGCCTTGGCCCCATTGGTGGGGAGCACAACTGCTCCCATCTTAGATGTACCCCTCTGCCTTAGCACTCAGGCTGTGTCTTTGCAGCCAGGGAGGAATTTCCGGGCATTCTCAGATCCAAGATGGCTTTTGTTTCTAACTTCAGCTGTGGCAGAATTCATGTGAAGTCGAAGGCTTTTGAAAAATCCTGCCCTTAGTTCGTTTCCAACCCGCCACCCCCCACCCTCAATGATCTTTGGAGATACTCTGTGTTTGTCTGGCTGAGGGTGAATGGCAAGGGAGGATGTACTGCCAGAAACACCAATGGGGGGTAACACTAAACTGGGCTATGAACCCGTAACAAGCTTTGCCAGGCAACTCAAAGAAGTAGAAAAATGGAAAAAGTCTCATGAAAAGGCATGAATTATTGATTCAGCAGGAAGAAAACTGCTGAAACAATCCTACTCTTGCATGTTTCAGTCAGGATTACCACCAGAGAAAATATTAAATAAGCATCAAGGAGCTCTGTGGAGGAAGCCTGTAGAAATGCTACCAGTTCTCCTATGAATAGTGTGTTGCAGGAAACTGGAGATAAAAGATATCAGGAAGGTGGCAAATCCCCAATAAATGTTCAACTTTGCCAAACACATTAGTTGCGCGCTGACGTGTGTTGCTGAACAAGCACAATGTTGGCCCAAACCCTGGTGCCTTTCTGAACCAGAACCGACATGCAGGATCTCAAGTCAAAACACCATGACTAATTTTGTAGAGCTATCATTATAGTGATTTTTGCTCCAAATGAGTTTTACAGCACCACTCACCACTTTCTTAAATCATTTATCAGATAGATGATGGGAAGGGTGCAGTCAGCACTTACAACCCATTTTGAACTATTCCCCAAAGAAGCTTCAAAGGATTTGAGTCCTCAGCAGCACCTGAGAGCAGGGAGGGAGGCAGGGAGGGAGGCAGGGAGGGAGGGAGGGCCATGCAGCTGGAAGCACTATATTCACTTTTCCTGTACTCTGCTAAATTGAGCATTGTCCCAACCCAACCACTAATGTTATGTTAAAGGTCACAGATTTCCAATGCTATACCTGCAAAAAGGTATGGCAACCTGAAAAATCACTATGTCCCTAAATGTATTTTAACATTCTGTTACCATCAGCATCACTTAAGCTTTATCGGAAATGAAGGCAATTCCTAAGTACACACAGCTTTTATTGCATCTGCTCATTTGCTCTTGGGCACAATACTGTGCTATAGACCTGTCTGCCTTGCCCTCGCATGGATGCTGCCTCCCCTGCCAGCTCCCAACCACTGCCATTTCCAGACTGAAATGCAGATGTAAAGGAAAGGCAAGAGGCCAGGTCACAGGCCTGGGAAGCAAGAAGGAGCAACCACAGCCACCAGGGCCAAGAGAGCACCTGGGTAAGTTATGTGCCCTGGACCTCCTGGCAAGATACCAAAAAAAACAAGTCAGACTGATTTTTCCTAAATCACTCAAATATTTTGTAAAGGATGGAAAGCTTCTTCCTTTCTTTTGGGAGCATCTAGCACAACCAAGAGTATAGCTGCCCAACAACCAAGAGCAAGAGAAGATGAAAAGGAACACGTGGCTGAACAAGCGCATGGCTCCTGCCTGTGACCCCTGGCACACTCTGTGAAGTAGTTTGCAGGCTTGTCCAGGGCAAGAGAATACCCAAGGCAAGTGGAAACTCCATTAAATGAGTCATTAGCTGAAGCATCAGAATCACAAAGCTAACCAAAAACCCATGATACAGCACTAAAATTATAACTAGAAAAGCCCTTCAGCTAGTCACATTGCTGTAACGATGCTCCAGGGTTTGCAGAAGAGCCTGTAAGGAACATGCAGGCACTGATCTTTGGAAGAATCGGTTTGCCCTTACGTGTCATAGTCGTATTTGATCACCTCTAGCCTAAGGAAGAGTTACCAAACAAAAACCTCTGGCTGCATGAGCTGGAGTTCAGGTAAAACACACCACCCGTACAGGAACAGCCTCCTTTGAAATTGAGGTTACAAGCCTACGAAAGCTTGAAATCAGTTGCTCTTCGGGGACAGAGCTCTGCAGCGTGCCATGGGGCAGCAATCACTACCTTGGCTTTTGCACAGGACACCACAGTGCACCAAGCACAATCATCAATGCCTGTTGGCTTTGGCTACTCACCTGATTAGCATTGCTTGGATTTAAATGCCAGATGCATGGGGAGAGCAGTCCCGACTAATTGAGATGGGGGACAGCTAGCCCATTCGTATGCCATCTTACATCTATTTTACACAAGCTTTTGCTTTTGTCCTAAGTGAAAGGAGGGATGGGACAAAAGAAAACCTATCAATGAAGTGTGAGGCCATAACCTGTCTGAGCTTTTTTGCTATGGGTAGAGTAGCTGCCTTAATGGGATATCACCACTGTCCTCGCTTGATAGTATCTGCCGAGTCTGCAGCAGGGAAGCCCCCACATGCAAAACGAAAAATAAAACAAAAATGTTATTCAGGGCTAATGCCATTACATAGATAGCAAATAATCCCCATCTCATCTTTATAATACTAATAAAACAAAATCAGAAAGAAAGGGCCATGCACTGACTTCACCTAAGGAAGCTATAAACAGATACTAACTTTATAAGCCGCCTTCCTCCAGCCATGCAGGGTCTGAAGTGCAAACCTGAATTCCCCTTCCCATTAGCAGCATTTAGTTGCTATTGTCAGTGGAACTGAGCGACCAAAGCAAACACCACTGGCATGAGAAACAGAGAATGCTATCTATTTGGCAAATATCAAAAATATAGTTTCCAGGCTTTTGCTTAAAAGCCCGGGAAGACAGCTTTTGGCAGTTCCACTCTGGGAAAGCAAAGCTACCAGGGCTATCCTATCCTGTGGGGAAAACGTTCCACCCTTCCTCTTCTTTTTTATGCCCTTCATCATTTTACAAGTCTTGCTCCTCCTCCCCAAGCCACACTTCTGCAGGCTGAAGACCCCTAGATTATATTTAGCATCTCCAACAGAGAGTCCATTCCAACCAGCTCTTTTTCACTCTACCAAATACCATTTCTAAGTTCACTATAGTCAACAACCTCCAGCATTGCACTATTAAAACCAGCCAGTGCTTGATGTGGGGATGACAAGGAGGGGAGCAAGCCACATGAAGGTTAGGGTAGGATTTAGCTGCAGGTTCCAGCTCCTGCTTAGCTCACCATGCAGCAAAACTCAAATCCACTAAATACAGCTCTTTCCCCCTCAAAGTATGGCAAAACCTGAGCACTCAGAATAAACACTGATCACACAGATCACAAGCCTAACTGCATAAGCGGTGCTTTGTGTAACTAAAAGAAGGCTTAACGGTCCCTGATCACAGGGAAAAAGGGATCCAGTTCCTCAAATTCCTGTTATATCAAAGCCAAGTGCAGGACAGGGGATCTTCCTGCCTGGGAGGCAGCACCAGGCTGCCCGAGAGCATGAACAAAGGCTGGGGGAAGAGGCCATTTAAAAATTCACTCTACCTTCTGTTTACTCTGCATAGGGGTATGTGGACTCACCTCCTCACAGCATCATATTTCATCATGGTGTTCCACACTTGAGCACAGATGTATAGAGCTTTTGTACTTAAGAAAAGTTAATTCCCCCAGGAATTTGAATCTGACTCTGTCTCTGTTTTTCTGTATCCGTTCACATATACGTTTAAGATTACCTTCCCATAAACTATCCCATGAACGCTCACCTCAAGTGATACCTTCAATGCTCTGTGTTTTGTCTATGCCATTACCCAGGAATGCTTTAGAGGTGCGCTGCTGATACACTGCAGGGAGAAACAATGCAAGCAAAACTGCTCTCTGCATCAAGAAAAAAGGCCAAAGTAAACAAAATTCCAGTTAACTGAACTTCCTAGAGACTCTTCCTTTCCTTCAGAAAGGTGGCAGTGATCTGTAGTGGAAGACAGTCATTTTCATTTGAGCTCCATGGAGTGAAAGTAGGTCATCCAGGCTGACAGACCTGAAAATGAGGAATGTCCGCTTGTGACTCTGGAGATAAGGAGACGTTCAAACAGGAAAAGCAGTGAAACATTCCCACCATTAGCCACTGGACTTCATTCCAAACAGGGGGGTCCCATCAGCGCCCTCCCCATCCATTGGTCCCCCCAGGAAAGGCAGGAGGGTTTCTGTTAACAAGGCCAATGTCTTTTTTTAACTTTAGAGCTGGCTTTGGCACAGATTCCCTGTTGATATGGAAACACCAGTTTGAATAAACAGTGCACACACCACAACAAATAAGAAGGGTTTTGTGCCTCTTTCTGACTGACGATATTCATTCAGAGCCGGTTTTTGTCCCATACAGAAGCCCTTCAACAGTGGAGATAATGCCAGGTCAGTAAACTCTCCTTATATCAACATATATTAATTTTCTATATACTATTGCATCAGCTCAGTAATAACAGGTCCCTGATAAAACAGATTTTCTTTAAATGTCCCTTGTATTTTACATCTTGAGCATTAAAGGAGTCCTAGTCATTCAGCCATTCGGAGTTGCCAAGGACATTTTAGCGGAGCATGACCAAAGGATTTCTCACGGGAAGAAGGACAGAAGCAGGAACTTCCCCAGCTTCCTATGGTCCACTTGCACTACAGCAACAAAGGGGCTGATAAAGGCTGTACTTGACTCTTCTCAATCACTTTCATTCACAGATAAAGCTGAAAAATCAATCTAAAATATTTTCAAATTATTAAGACTACACGAATCAAGATCTAATTTAACAATCCCAGTTCTAACACCATAAATGACAAACTGTCCCCTGGGCATTGCAAAGAGGATTAAAACCTCATCCTCCAAAAGGCTGCTTGAACAGAGACGGGATGTGACTGCAGGCTCAGTGCTGTTTGAGATGTCTTGCGTGGGATAGGCAGAGTGAAACTCCAAGGTACATTGTCAAAGGAGAGCTCAGCCCAAACACAGCTTAAGCAATACTAAGTAGAAGCAACGTCACTAATATTTCCACAGATTAATCATGTGGGGACACTTTTATAAACATTCACCTGAAGTACCTGTGACTCAGATACTGCAACTACAATCCAGAGTGTGGCAGTGTAGTTTGAAATGGGCTAGAAAGCTGAAAACCGCACAGAAAATCGTATCTTGATGTGCACTAAAAATAAGAGAAAATGGAAAAGTAACACTAGCAAAACACCCAGGCAGCACCAGGCAAGCAGCCATTGTTATCTGTACCAGCAGAGGAATGGATGCAGAGCCAGGAGATCAGAAGCACAAAGCTAACCTTCCAGATGTAGGCATAATCCACACACGGAAGTTTTGACAGTGTAGCCATATCAGTTGGCTGTGTGGAAAAAACCCCTAATCTCTTGGTGTACACAGCTCATACCAGCAAAAGGATCACTCCTCATCAGCACGTCACCCAATTAGGTGGTTCCAGTTGGTACAGGCTGTAAGTCTGCCCTGCGGACCTGCCAGCACAGCATAATTGCACTGGCAATTCCTTTCACCTGCAGATAAGCGTTTAAGAAAAAGAAAAGCAGACAGGAGCATGGGATACCACCAGCAAAGAGTGAAGTTTGGGATGACCCTGTGCAGGCCTTCACCTAACCCCAGCAGACTGAACTGCTGCTGCTGACCAGCCCTTTACCCCCACACCGCTGTTCTGGGCACCCTTCTTGACAAAAGCCTACTTGCAAGCTGGCAGGAGTCCAGACAAGCAATCCAAACTAGGAAGTGGCTGAGAGACAGAAATATATCAGAAAAGCTTATCTGCATTAAATATATAGGAGTTGTATATGTCCCTGCCCATGGCAGGGGAGTTGGAACTACATGATCTTTAAGGTCCCTTCCAACCCAAACATTTTATGATTCTGTGTATAACTTGGCTAAGATGCACCTAAACCAGCAGAAGTGTTAGATCTTTTCTAACTCTATCTGGTTGAACAATCTACATGTACATATACACATACATCCCTCTCATCTTCTTCAGGTTTGTTGGACAGCCCACCAGAAGCACCTGATTTTTCTAGACCTATCTCTGCTGTGGACCAGATTAGGTAAACCATAAGTTGGTCTTTTTTGACAGCTCAAGAAACCTTCATTAGGTCTTTCAGTTTGGTGTTATTCAATACGGTATTAGAGAAAAACCTGAGCAAACAGCTCAGCCTTCAAGAGCTGGAGGAATTCTCCTGCCATGAGAAGTCCTGGTCTCTCAGACACTTCTCTGGTACCACTGATGCATCTGGCAAAAAAGATCTCAGAGCCCTGGAGAGAGTAGGAAGCCTGGATGCTGATCTATTAATTGGAAAACAGAAAAGAAAAATAAATTCTCCAAAAGTGCCACTGCCTCTGCTTCTCTATCTTGCTTCAAATGACCAGTACATTAATTGCAGCCAACACCTCATAAAGTAAGACAAATGAAGGCAAATCACTTCTCCGCACTGCTACCTCAGAAGCGCTATTCTGCCAACACAAATACAATGGAAGGGAACGCACCTCCTCTTCCCCAATTATCCTTATAAAGTGCCAAAATGTCAAACAAGCCCAAAGCAAAAACATGATAAACAGCAAAACCAAAACTTCGTGGCCTTTATTGAAGCTATTTATTATCAGGGTGGTTTGAGTCAAGGCCCTGGCACCTTTTGCAAGACCCTCACAGGATGCTGAACCAGTCTCTTTTGCAATCTCAGTGTAATACAGGACAATGACTCAAGCTGTCATTCTCACGGCAGAGGAGCTGGTTCATGCAAATTACCTGATTTCAATATTCATAAATAATACACTCTTAACCACACATAGCTGTTGGGGTGCTCAGCACTGCTGACAGATATGAGAGAAGCAGGAGGAACAAATCAAAAGCCTTTTGTTTAAGCTTCGGGGCAAGCTTCCCACACCGGCTGGAGGCAGAAAGGGAAGGCTTCCTTTGGAGCTCCCCTTTTTGTTTTTCAGTTGTTACACCTCTTGCAAGACAGAATGTTTATTGAGCGTGGCAGTGAAAATGGAAATAAAAGCTTTCTTTCCCCTCCTCACTTCTTCCCCTGCAAACCTTCACCTCTTGTAGACGTCATTAAATATCCTGTTATGGCTTTTTATGAGCTCAGCTGGGAACCTGACGAGCAAAATAACACTTTGGTGATCATCAGCAGATCCCAGTGCCCCGAAATAACAACATAAGAGTAAATCAAGGTTGAAGGTCTCTCAGAGAAAATACATATGCTCAATCTGCAAGCAATTCTGGCTCACTGCTGCCTGCAGATGCTTTCTACAATTTGTTCTATGCTGATGAACACTGTGCCGACAGCACAGCCACTTCGGCAAAGCTTTAGTGTCCACACACTGTGTTGCCACTGACTGTAAGAGACTCAGCACTACCAAAATCAACAATAAACTGCCATTCCATTAATTTCCCTTTCCACAGACCACCAGTTGTGACAACCAGCCTACCAAGAGTCCCCGCTATATGTGGTTGGGGTAGGGGAGCACTGTGTTTTGTCTGTCGCAGGCACATGAGATGCAAATCAATATTATTGATGCAACTTTTGTGATGAGTAATCTGCAGTTAAAGATTTTCTGAAAACTCTGCATTTTGGTAATTGGCCCTTCCTCTTGTTTCAGCTTTACAATCATTTGCTTTCCATAAATTAAAGGGGAAAAAGAAGAAGATGACATTTTTAATTTAGCAGACATCCCGACCTTACAAGTAACCCAGGACTTTATCACTTTCAGATTTCTGCATCATTTTATGGTTTCACACAGTCTTATTCTGATGGCAAAATTTATTTCATCCAGTCTCAAACATCAGGAAGAGAATGACACAAAGCCAATGAACATGTTCTAACTCTACCATTTTCCATGAAGCAACCTCTCCTTTGCTAAAGCTGCTAATCTAACTGCTTATCACACATCCATAAACACTTTATGGCAGAGGGGAAAGAGAGAATAAAGAAACAGACATTTAAGTTATGCAAGATTTGTTTGGGGTTTTTTAGCAAATAGCAGTACACTGAAATTGCTTTCAGAGGAGAACAGTAAAAATTAGTGCAATGATCTTAATATTATCAAAGAACAAACCAACCACATAAGTCCTAAATACTGCAGCAGGTTGGCTGCAGCACTGGGTTGGTACCTCCAGCCCGAGCTCCAAGCTGCCAGCCCTTGTGCTGCCATCCCATCAGGCAGGGCTGGGAGGAGATCACAGAAGTGTTTGGGTTGGAAGGAACCTTAAAGATCACCTAGTTCCAATTCCCCTGCCATGGGCAGGGACACGTTCCACTACACCAGGCTGCTCAAAGCCCCATCCAACCTGGCCTGGAACACTTCCAGGGAGGAGGCATCTACCACTTCTCTGGGCAACCTGTGCCAGTGTCTCACCACCCTTACAGTCAAGAATTTCTTCCCCATATCTAATCTAAATCTACCCTCTTTTAGTTTAAAACCCTCATTCTATCCCTACACCCCCAATAAAGAGTCCCTCCCCATTTTTCCTGCAGGCCCCCTTTAAGTACTGGAAGGCCGCTATAAGGTCTCCCCAGAGCCTTCTCTTCTCCAGGCTGAACAACCCCAACTCTCTCAGCCTGTCCTCATAAGGGAGGTGCTCCAGCCCCCATTCATCTTCGTGGCCTCCTCTAGACCTGCCCAATCAGGTTCATGTCCTCCTTCTGTTGGGGGCCTCAGAGCTGGACACAGGACTGCAGGTGGGGTCTCATGAGAGTGGAGTAGAGGGGGAGAATCCCCTCCCTTGACCTGCTGCCACACTTCTCTTGATGCAGCCCAGGACATGGTTGGCTTTCTGGGCTGCGAGCACACATTGCTGGCTCACAGTCACTTTTCCATCCACCAATACCCTCAAGTCCTTCTCCGCAGGGCTGCTCTCAATGCACTCATGGCCCAGCCTGTATTTGTGCTGGAATTGCCTCGACCCACATTCAGGACCTTGCACCTGAGCTTGTTGAACTTCATGAGGTTTGCACAATCCCACCTCTCAAGCCTATCAAGGTCCTTCTGGATGGCATCCCTTCCCTCCAGCGTGTTGACCACACCACACAGCTTGGTGCAGCCAGGAAACATGCTGAGGGTGCGTTCAATCCCACTGTCCATGTCGCCGACAAAGATGTTAAACAGATCCAGACAAAAGTTATATATAAAATATAAATATTAAAAATATATTTTAAAAACAATATGCTGTCATAAAATTACTAGTGCCAGGGCCGGGCATATGTAGAGAGCAAGGCCAATGAGAACCTTCTGGAAAACTCCCATCCATGAGTACAGCCTGTGTGTCTCTGCTCCTTCCTTGCCTTTTAGCCAGCGAGTCTCTTACCCTTTTCCTCTAGCTGATGGCTCTGTGCCCTGACAGTGAGGGGAATGGGCAGCATTTCTTTGGTTGGTTCTTTGGAAAGTGACAGAGTGTCCTCTGTCCTCTCCTGAATCCAGCCTTTTTCAAGAGGGATCCTAAGTTCATTTTCTCTGTGAAAGAGCTTAATAGTTACTCGGTAAGAAGATTAACTCTAAAAAGTGTATTAAGAAGGCAAAGAGTATGAGAAAAACAAAGCAGAAGCAAGATCAAAGTAAATCCAAAGTCAGCATAAAACCATCCCTTCTGTAAGGATAGAGGAACCAACCTCACAGCACTTAATACAGGTAAATCTGAGTGCTATCTATGATTTTAATAAAACTGTATCTCTTGTTATTATCACTGGCTGTACTCGTGTCAGTGTGTCTTGGGATCCTGCAAATATTGTCCCTTATCCTCAGTGCTGTCAGTCCTTCAACTCAGCTTTGCAATCTGTGAGAAAGCCACTGAGCTGAACGGGACATCTAACCAGGCTCACCATCTGTGTAGCGAAGCAAAGCCCAGCTCCTCGTTATACAGAGGTTTCAGTCAGGGGAAAGTTGAGAGTTCTTGTCTTCTCTCACTCCTCTTGCTTCCTTACTGTTCCTCTGTCCCTGGAGGAGGTCAATCCAACTGTGACCACCTCCATCATGCATTTGCCTTTGAACACTGGCATCTTTCCCAATTTCTCTGCAGGGCAGGAGAAAAGAGGCCCTTGCAAATCCTGGGGAGGGCATTCTCCAGGAAGATTCTCTGACAGATCTTCAGCAAAACCGTAAGCATGCCCAGTGCTCCCTAGTACACTCCCCTGTCGTGCCCTCAGCCAGATCCCAAGCAATATGAACACCTCTCCGCCCTGCTGGGACAGAAGCACCCACCTCACCCAGGTGCTGCCACGGCACAGATGTATGAAAGCATAAATGCATCTGTCCTAGCTTAAGCCTGTTTCAGAGCTGTCTATGTTAGCAGGGCTTCTTCTGCAGGTAGTGAGGCAACCAGCCCCCCTGAAACCTGAATTGACTCTGCAATTGCAGCTCTCTGCAGGGACCGAAAAATAAACTCAGGAGACCAGGCTCAACAACAGGCACCTCAAAGAAGTGCCTATGTTTGGAGGGATCAATCTGGGCTTTTGCCTTTGTAGTTGAGGTCCCAGCTGCTTACTGCCTCCTTAACTGAATTATCTAAAAAACCAACCACAACCCAAGCTTGACCTCGCTCAAGCACTGCTGCCACTGACAGGCCAGCTCCACAAGGAGAGAGAAGTGGCCAAGTGTATTAGGTAACACACCAACACATGCCACTCTTCTGCAAAGAGCTTCCTCTGCCTAGAACATCCTCTTCTGACCTTCTCCAGGCTTGTTTTGATGCCTCTACCCTCAGAGGCCATCCCTGGAAACCACCAGTTGTTGTGAACATGGAATTGAATGAAAAAATTCAGTACTCACTAGTGGTCAGGCAAATGCAGTATGCCAAGAGATCTCCTCCTCGTTTGGCTCCATGGAGAATGATACCAAATGAAGAATTATCAGTGTCATACAATGGGAGACACCAGTTTTCAACTTGGACCTTATAACATCCAGGGGAAGGGAGCAGGGAAGCCACAGATGGATGCTCAGGACCTGCCTCTTTTTCCAAAAGTATGCAAGGGAACTGTTGCTTAGCAGAGACAGAGCATCTCAGGATGGAGAAAGTTAAATATCACTGGAGTTGGAGGCTGGTAGTTGGGTAAGACGACTTTCCCAGGTAGGTTGAAAGTACTGGAAGGTATGGCTGCTTCAAAATGTTACAGCTGCTTCCAGCTAGATGAGTGTGCAGGAGAAGAGCTGTCCTCAGGTACAGTCCTGTGTCCCTCTTCATGTTGTCATGTGGGTGACAATCACAAAACCTGCCCTGCCAAGCTAAAAAAGGGAGGGCTTGAAGCCATACTGCAACTATAAAGCACTGGCCACCAGCACTGTTCCATGAAGAGAAAGAGATAGAGACAGAAAGAAAAAGAAGGGTAAAATCTTCTGATGAGTACATTTCAGAGTTTGAAGAGAGAGCATCCTGAACCCCTAATTTTACTTAGGTGTCTTTCTGCTCAGTAAGAACCTACTGAAACACAGATTAAAGTAGTATTCTGGCTATAATATTGCTACACTGTTAATTCCAGCATTCCAATTAGCATTAAAGGTTGCAGGGCTGGAAATTAAGGATGTAGCTAGGCAGGAAAGTTACTGAAGGTAAACAGAAGTTTGTTCAAAGCCTTTCTTTCTTTAAAACACAGGCACACAATACTCTCCTTTATCTTTGCAAAAATAGTGATCGATGAAAAAGCTTAGGACCCAGTCCTGCTTCAAGCAACTGTTATAAATTGACTTCAACCTGTCGCAGTTCTTATACACACACAAATAAATAAAAATTGGAATAGCCTGTTCCTCCAGCAGACTTGTACCCCACTATATGGCCTCATTAACTGTCAAGCTTCCAGACGGGATACCAAAATAATGAAAGCCAGTCACTCTGCCGTCAAAGCAAGAAAATCTGTTCTCTTTCCAGCTCCTGCTGTCGTAACATGATGGATTATTCCCTGGTCTAAGTTCTGCTCCAGAAAGTTGCCAGCCATCACCGCAATTTCACAAACTTTATCAAGACTGGAGCTTCAGTCAATCAGTAACGAAAATTAAGATCTAAGGTGATTTCTCAGGCCAGCTTCGAAAGGCATACAGTACAAGGGTTCCATTGTGCAAAGTTCATCAGCAGGACACAGGCTAATTAACTAAGCCGCTTTTTGGAACTACTTAGTTTTCAAGCAATGGTTTTCACTACAAACAGTCAGGCATTATCTACATTGAAAGCTAAAAACTTTGGAGCGCGCTTCCAAACTGGACTGATTAACGGATTTCACTATTAGTACTACCAAAACATCAATTTTTACACACAATTCTACACAAAAAGTCTATTATCTGTATGTGTCCAGAGACATTTCAGCAGGAGGGGCAACTGAGACTATTTGTACTACTGAGATCTACGAAGCCTGCTGCAACATTCAGACCCAGTTTTCTGCTAGCCTATCTACAAGACCCCAATTATAAGTCATTAAAAATATAAAACATAGCAGTCTTCCCAATGAAAAAAAGCTATTTTACAATCCTACTTTCTCCCCAGGTGTGGCTGCATATATGAAAGGGAACAGTTATTTTGCAGAACCAACCAACCAATATAAATCTATGCTACAACTCTGAATGACACTGAAGTCAAGGCAAAACACATTGCTCCCCTTCTTTTTCCATGAAAGTATATTTATTTTTTGAATATTTAAGTACTCTGAACTCACTTTTCTACAGTGGTTCTGTTGCTGTGTCCCTTTAAGGCAGAGCTGCACTTACAGAAGATTGCAACCAGCCATCACTTGAAGGACTAGAGTCATTCTCAGTTGGCCAGCATTACTGCATTACCCAAATAATTTTCCAAAGTAACTCTCATTTGCATTCAGAATAACCATGGGACTAGAGAACGCTGAAAGACATGAAAAAAAAAAAAAGATTCTCCGAAAGAAACAGTCATGCTTTGGAGAATAACCCACTTTTTCAACCAAGACAAAGGTTTTTTGAAATTTGCACAGAGACCTTATTCAGACAACAGTTTTCTAAGAGTTGAAATAAACTCACTCTTACCCCTCAGACTCTTCAACTCTCAAAAAGGATGAGAACACACACAAAGACAGTCCATATGAGATACCACAAACATTACCCTTGTCTAAGAAAACGGTCATATTCGTGGAGATTTGGTGCTAAAGGCCAATTTTAACTTTGTTATTCATCTCCATTTTGGAGTTGTTCTTTCATGATTACCTGCTAGCACTGCTGCCTTTCTGAAGCGTTGCAGTTGCACAGGGTGAGGTAGCATCTTCTATTCCACCAGTTGCCACAACCGGGACATATTCCCCTCAATGCTCCTGATCTACCCCATGGCCCTCATGAACACATGCCCTGGAGTGCTGCAGGACCTTATCTCCTGCACAGACCTTTGCTGTAACCCCTGAAGACCCTCTTCTCAGCAGGAAGAGGTTCCAAAACACATCAATATCTGGGTATTTTCCCTCCTTTCTCATGGGTATCAGCAAGATGCCACATACGTGGTGTCACTTGGTTCAGGCCTTGAAAGAGTTTACCGTGCTGTTTTCAAGGGCTGGTGCTTAAAAAGTGGAGAATCCAGTCATAGGACTTGGAAATACTCTACTCACCTTGTTCACCCTCCTCTTCTGCTTCAGTTTTACAGTACCAAGTCTCTTTCCCCAACATACAGCTCCATACACATCACCAAGTGAAGTCTGAATCTGAAGCTTACCTGATCTTTCTCAGGCTTGTCAGAGATGTCATTCAGACTGGTGGAAGTCAGGTTTCTGTGAGTCATGGCTGGGCTGCCTGTAAGAACAATGTCAACACCAATTAAAGCACCGGTTTTGATCCAGTCAGCAGAACACAGAGGCTCAGGCTACAGCAACACCTTTCCTTGCACAGTGGAAGTTGATGTGGGGAATTTAAGACCCTGACAGGCTGCATTCTGTGACTTTACATGGCACGTGGGATATTAAGATGCTAATGCTTCTTCATCTCTGACCCTCAGCATTCTCATGGCTCTTAGGACAGCAAAAGAGTCTAAGGACTTTCCATAATTCCTGCCTGTGGGAGAAAAAGCAAGCAAAGCAGCAACAAGCTGCTGACACTGATGCTGCTGGGTCACCCAGGACCCAGTCACAAACCCAGCCCTCAACAGAGCTGGGACCCTCATGGTCACTCCGACCTGCAGACCCCTCGCCTTAGCTCTCCTACATAGGTGGCATCTGCCCTACGCTCCTCAGTATCCCAGGCTTTGGTACACAGCTCACACAGCGAGGGAGGTTGGCAGTCTTAGTCCTTCGAAATGGCCAATAATAAAAATCTACCTTTCTTCAAGTAAGCTCATGAACAACTCATGAACTCAACTAAGCTCATGAACCTTAAGCATTTTAACTGATTAAAACAACTTGCGCACCACATTGATAGGCTGAAAGTCACCAACTCCTAACACCAGATACCCAAGAGAGATGAAGTAAACCCCCTGGGAAAACAAGCTGAAGCAGTTCACCTTCATTTATTTTTCAAAGACTGACTGCTTGTCTGTAAACCTGATATGCTGGCATTTGAGCACTGCAAAACAGCTAGTAAGGGGGTGCTTGCTCCCTTATGGACTACTTACCCTACTTACTCTCGTGTTCTCAGAGACTAGCAAAACAGATGGAAATAGTTCTCAAGAACTTGGAAAAAAGCCCCATGATTTCAGAATTCAGTTCTACAATCTCACTAAAAGCATTTGTAGTTAAAACTGAAGAAACCCAGAAATAATCATAATTGTGAAAGAAGAAAAATCTTTTTTTAAAAAAAAGACTTCTGGGATGGATAGACTTTCATAAACCACGGAGGTCTGTATGCATTTTTTTTAATTATTCTGAAATTTTCTCATCCCTTATCACCCACGCTCACAGGAACCAGATGCACCGCCACAGGAGCTGCTATCACAGAGTTTCTGACCATGAACATAAGTGGAAAGACAGAAAACACTCAAAAAGAAATGGCACTGAGGCATTTCCCAACTTAGGCTATGTTTCAAGACAGTATTGATTAACCTTATGCTTCGATATTCATACCAAAATGAAAGTCCCAGTGCAAACAAGCTCCATAATAAATCAGCATACCAAGAAAAAAAAAAAAATTTAAAATGGAGTGGGAAGAAAAAGATCTGGACTCCCAGAGCTGGGTTTTCTTTACAACACAGTCAACGTATATGGAGATAGACTTAAAGCTTTCTTTCTTATGAGCCACTTGGAATGACAATATACCTGCTGTGTGTTACTGCCACGTCCAGGAACGTCAGCAAAAGCCAAGCACAATTACATATATTAGATATTATACAAGGGGGATCCCCCAGCTTTTCCTCTTCCTGCTGTTACTGTGAGCCAGATTTAAGACCCCACCTATCTCTACAAAGTTTTTACAAATATGTTTATTCATAGAGCGAGAAATGCCACTTGGAAGACTGGATTAAACTAATATATTAGTAACCATTCTCCTAAATAATTATTAGCGAGCCAGACTTAGAAATGTCTACAAATCTTGATTGAACTTTTCATACGAATCTGTAGGTAGGAGATAAACACATAAACAAAACAGGAAAAAAGTGATGAACTCGCTCACATATGTTGTGTCTGTTACATGGTGTAGACATTACTTCGTTCGTAACACCTTCTGTGATATGAATATTTAATAAATAGTTTGATTTGATAAAAAGCAAAGCTGGACAAAAAAGACCAAAATAAACCCAAGTTATTGTAATCCTGAAGCCCATTACTGAAACCCAAAGGTCCCTTTTCTTGTATGGTGCAATTAATTCTCTTTTAAATGTTGCACAGACCTGCAAATTCTGGGAAATAGTTGATGAGTGTATAGTGTACCCATAAATTACAATGAAAGATTAACGTTCGATGCAGAGATACACATGGCTGCTTTGCAAACCTGAGCCAATGATACCAAATAAAGAATCGTGGAAGCACTTTCTTTAAAATGTGAAGCTTGTTCAACACTGATAATTGGTGTCATGAAGCTCAGTGAGTCAAAGCAAAATTTCTATGAGTTTCTATCACTTGTGTGCTACCAAGTGAGATAAATTAAACAAGAAAGCCTTTAGCAGAGTTAAACAGATCTGGAGAAGTTCAAAGAGCTGCAGAGATGGGAATACTGGTGGGCTGCTCTCAGAGCTGGGTATCCCACGCTGCCCACCGCCATTCCATGGGTTTGGAAGAGCTGCTGTTCTGCTGTGGAAGGTGAGATCTCTGAGTTCTGGCATGGCTAATGACTCCACTGAGAAGGACCTAAGGATGGCTTCCAAAAAGCTCTGAGCAAGGGTAGAAAATACTAATGATTTTAATGCTGTTTCAGTGCATTTTATTCAGAAGAGCTGCACTGTGGCTGTAGAGAAAGGCATCTGGCTGAAGGTATCCCTTCATTTTCTGCAGACTGCTTTGGTGGTTTTATAAATTTCTAGGTCCAGTTCTGGAGTAAACAGACTAAAATCAGGGCCCACAGCTTTCACAGCTGATATTTTTCCAGATTACAACATTTGTTAGCGTTGGTTATTAGGTGTCCAAGGCTGAATTTTTCTTAGGAGATAATTACACTTCTTTCTAAGGGAAGCAGCTAATGACTTTATCACCTCTTGCTAGCAGCCTATTTCTCCCAACATAATCAACACAACCACATCAAACTCACAGCAGCTCTTCTCAAGGCATCCCATATTTATTCCAGACCTGGACAGACCCACGTGCCAAAACACTTGTCTGCCTTTTCCAGTTTTACCCCTTGATTTAATGAATACCACACTTCCCTACAAACATGACCTTGGCTATACTCTAAAACCATCACAGCTACAGCAGCACCACCACTACAAGACTGAACACGGACAAGCACATGAAGCCTAGAAGTGAGGGACATCAGACAAAACCCTGTACAACAAGAAGCACAAACTTCCAGGCAGAGGGCTCTGAGAAAACTCCTTTTGTCACAGTTAAGAGTGCTTTGGATGAGGAATGTCCCCTCCCGCCCATAAACCCCTTGCTGGCAATTCAGCGCTGCTCTGTATTTTCTCTAAAGAAACTGCTTGTGTGATAGCACTACTACTTCACTCAGTGGCACAGCTCCTACCAGGAAAGAGGAGATGAGCCCAAGAAGAAAGTAAGCCTGCACCTGCACTCGTTTCTGAGAGTTATCCCCACAAACAGCTGTAAGCACGTTAGCCATAGCTCCAACTTCTTGGCACAACACACAGACCTTATTCACTCTCTTTTTCCATCATCAGACTGGCCTTGCATTAAGCGATCTGAGCACCAAAACTTTACAACACACTCTTTGTTCTTTGGAGGTAAAAAGCATCTCACAACCCCAATTTAAATAGGGCTCTCACAGGCTAAAATGATTCGTATCTCCATCTCCTTGCAAGAAATTTTACACTTCATGCTGACAGGCAAAACCTCCTGAGCATGTAATATGACTATTCTCCCCTAAAGTTTGGTGTCTGTGCGTATCATCTTTTGAAGATGCCTTACAAGGTCCTCAAGTTCAGACTAGTCCCACTCAGTACTGACTTTGACTACCTCTAAAACACAGACTGGAAACCACCAGCTTTGCTGACCTAAGGAACTTGACAGTATCCCAGCCTGCATTTATAAGTTTTCCCCAAATCCCTTACCTTGACTGCCAAGCAAAGTCACTAACAGAAAAACGCTGCTAGAAATGCAAGACACAACATGTGCAGTGTTGGCTCAAAAGCCATTTGGCTTTGTGGACACTGTGGCCTAAATCTGTACAGCCTAAATCCCTTCTGACTCAGGTTCCTAATGGTTGTGCACCTCTGAAGACCCAAATCCAGGAAGGACATGTCCAATACTAATTTTTTTATGTTTGTATAACAAGCCTGCTCCTAAGAGCAACTCTCTGCAGCAGACTCACCCGTGACACAAGGTAATCTCAGTCTCTGCAGTAAACCTAGCAATACTGCTTCTGAGAAAGACATAAGAGAGGGGAAAAAAAACCAACCTCGAAAACTTGGGGATCCTTAGGTGAGCAGCTTCTTTGAATTGAGAAGAAATATGGGAGCAGAAGGAAGCAATAAGCCTCTCAGCCTACAGGCTCTCGGACCCCTGAACAAACCAGCCGAGTAAAAAGTTTCTGCTGCTGAGACCTCAACCAAAGACTTCAGCACACAATGTTCACCCTTAAATGCAGTTTGCTAACTAAAGATAATTTCCTGATTCAGGCCTAATTTACATTACTGTCTCTCTGGCAAAGGCAATGTGAGCCTCTCCTTGGCTGCGCTCAGTCAAGTGCAACAAGTAAGGCAGGCAGTCCAAACCCCTCCATGTTATTATCTCATTCTACTAATAGGCTCAATAGCCATCTTTCACGAGGAATATCCTGCAATCCAGATTTCTGTAGATTTCTATGGCCTATAAAGAATGTCTCTGTGCCATCAGTGCAATAAGCTGTGCCTTCCTAGGGGAACAGCATGCTCCTCTGTGATCAGCAAGGCTCCTGGTCAGTAATGTTTTACAGAATCACAGAATCAACTAGGTTGGAAAGGACCTTGAAGATCATCTAGTCCAACCATTAACCTAACACTGCCAGTTCCCATCTACACCATATCTCTCAGCACTATATCGACCCTACTCTTAAACACCTCCAGGGATGGGGACTCCACCACCTCCCTGGGCAATCCATTCCACTGCCTAATAACCCGTTCTGTAAAGAAATACTTCCTGACATCTAGTCTAAAAGGATAATCAGAGAGAAGCAGGGCCTGAGAGAAGTTCAGCTCATCACTGAGAGAGAAAGTTGGTGGGGCCTGCTAGCTGTGTGACAAAGGGAGCCTATTTTTCTATTTAATTTATATGGAAATTAAAATATTTAAGCTCATTGCATTTATAATACTGCACTGGTGGCAAAATCCACGAAGCCCTTTTAACAGTTAAAGGATACTTCAACAGATGGAAAGAAATGTTACTAGATGGCTTAGGAGGGAGACCACTGCCTGAAGGGGAGTGCAGGCTGACCTACCTGTTTTATCCCAGACGAAGGAAAAAGCAAACCAGAGTGAAATAGAGCAGCGGGAGGGGATAGTGGGGGTAACATGGACAGCCAGAGCAGCAGCCATTCCACAAGGAACACATTTGCAGTCTTCCCACTGTTAAGGCAGCAGAAAGCATTAGGAGACGGGCTGGTGCGAGTTACCCGTTCCTCTTCCTCTAATGTCCCCCAACCCACCCACCCCTGCCCCTGCCCAGGACTTACTGAGCCATCCCACGCTGGGGCTGCGCTGCACTCGGATTTCATCATCCAGCGTGCGAGTTGCTAGACATGGCACGGAGCTCTCGAGTGGGCTGCGTGCTTGTACGGTGCAAGCAGGAGACAATAGCAGCAGCAAAGAGGAGGGAGAGAGCAAAGTTGAAAAGTCAAAGAAAAAAAAAAAGGCAAGAAAGAAATGCTCAAGCAATTGCACAAGCAAGCCAGGTAGGAGACAGAGTGTTTGAACAGTCGCAGTTACACACAAGTGCACCTTTCTGCATAGTTTGGTGCTCAAAGTGGTAAGCCCCCTCATTTGGAGCACAACATCTCCTCCGTAGCTCCACCTTTCAATGTTCAGTCAGCAGGTCTGGAGCCAGTTTGCCATCCCTGCTGTCTAAAATTCAGATATCTTAGAAGTGGGTTTCAAGCAACTGAGTAAGGCAGCCACAGTGCTGGCAGTGCTGAGCAGGCCCAAGCTGCAGTGTGGTCAGTAAGAACAGCAGACACACAGCGCTTTCAAAAAAAAAAAAAAAAAAAAAATCAAGTCATGTCCCTGTAGAAGCCAACTTTGAGCATCCTGACCATGTATGCACTCAGGCACACCAATTCGGGCTTGGAAATGCATACCTTAAGTCTGCAGTGCTTCAAATAATGCAAACAGCTGAATACATTGATGGGGTTTTTCCAAGCATTCCTTGAAAAATATCTCATTTCTGACTTAAACTTCTCTCCTCCTGTGCTGGTATTATTCAGCTGACGCCATCATTCAACTCTCTAAAAGGACTGAGGATGCAGTTTGTATGAAAAACATTTAATTGAATAAAGCTGAAATCTAACGTAGAATAAAAACTTTCAGAGGAGAAAAGTTTCCATCTGTTGCTAGCTAGCCTTCTCTCAATGCATCAGCTGATGTGTTGCAGGCAGCCTAACAGTTATTTTAACTCAACGGTTTCCAAACTACACCGTCAGCCCAGCAAAAATAAATAATGTTCATGAGGTGTTTGGGCAGCACAGACACCATCTGCATGGTGATGGGTAGCATGCCATTATTTACGGTGGTTAAACACTCACGCTTAAACACATCACAGTTTTCTACAGCCTCTGCCAGCTTGGTTTTAGTATGATTGGACCACTTCAACACTTCGCCGAAGGCTCTCACAGGCATTAAATTATATAAATGCTGGCAGGCAGGAAGCTTTTAAACAAAAATGTCAAAAATGCATAGCAAATGTACCACCAAAGCACTGCTAAACAGTGGTTAGACAGTCCTCAGGCACCTGCATAAGGAACGGTGACCGCGGTTCTCATTTTATACAGCCGCAAACCCACGGCAGACCTGCGTTACAACCCAACGGCAAGGACTGCTGGAGAGCTGCTAGCATATATATACGTTATTAATTGCAGGGCTTCACGTCAAGTGCTGTACCCTGTGCCAGGAAAGGACACAAAGAGCTCTTAGAAAGCCAGTCAACAAAACAAGACACAAAAAAAAAAAAATCTGTCAAAAAAACCCTGCAGGAGTTCAATTGAAATGTAAAATCAAAACGTCCTTGTTGAACCCTTCTTACAGCTCAACCTTCCACCAATAAAAGAAACAAAAAGGGCGGTGTCTTTGTAAGGTAACTTTGAGTAATTAGTTGATATATCTTTGTCTGCTCAGCTTTTTCATAATCATCTTCTTCCTGCTGAATGGACAGCAAAGGAGTGCTCTGATTTATCCTCCTCCACCCCATGTCACACAAGAAACTACCAACTTTTGCCCAATTTCTTTCCCAAGAGCAAAAGGATTTCTGAGAAAACATCCTCCACAAGCATGATGCAAATATTAATCTTCATGATGCAGCAATGAATAAAAGGCATGCAGTGCACACCTCTGCCGCTCAAAAGTTCCATGTTTCAGTCAATCTGATTGCTACTGAGTCTTAACTTCAAAACGAGCAGTGAAATGAAAGAAGGAGGTCGAGCAAAAATACACTCATTTTCACCGGCAAAGTCTTAGCAACTTCTGCTTATTTACCTTTTTCCTGCTTTATGCATAAAGAATATCTTAAGACACATGCAGAAGTATTAATTATGATTAAACATAAAACCACAACGGGAGTTTATACAAGCTTATCATGAAGTTAAGAAAATTTTAGAGCCCCTAAGACTTAGTTATTCAAGCACTCTGAAATCAGTGAGATATGGCACCTCACTATCTTTGAGAACCATGGCCCAGGGGATATTCCCAGATTTCAGATCTAACAAATACTCTTGAAGAAATCTGTCATTATTTAATTTGGGTTTTAAGACTAAGGAAAATCATGGGCAGAATCCATGCTAATGACATTATGCTGAAGTATTTCCTAAATAAGTGTTTCTGAAAGTAATTTAACATAATTAGGTACCTATCAAAATCAATTCAATCCAAATCAATTGTGATTGTCCAGTAAAAGTTGCATATTTTTTAACATAACCTACAGCAGAGTCTGGTTCAGCTTCAGTAGCGATTGCTTCATTAATAACCCTTAATGAACACACAATAACTGTGTCCATTAAACAAGCAGGGTGCTTTGTAATTTACATCAGTGTATTTTACGGGTAATCTAGAGATGAGGAGTTCCCCCTCCTAACAGCAACAGTAAACGTCAGTTGAGCAGAAAGCCAAGCTGCTTCTGAAATAGACCAGCCTGTAAACCTCTTGTGCAGAGGTGAGAAGCAAGCAATGCACAGAGGGGCTGCTGTTCACAGGCACCTGGCGGCAGCACGAATACTGGATGAAAGCTGGACTGATGCTGAAATGAAAGGTAGACACTGAAAGGAAATACCTACCTGGAAAGAAACTCTAGGGAAATTCATGAATGCTTGGGGCTGATGGCATTTGCATTATTGCAATTAGCCATGTTGAGAGACAGCTGCACTCCTGTTAGCCTCATTAAATTTTTATCTGTCTAAAGGACAAATTCTGCCATTAGAAGCACATGAGAAGCACTCATTGAATTCCAGGGAGTGTGGTATAACTTGATCAAATACGTTCTGGAGTTACTTTTTCATTAAAGTGTAAATAATAAATAACGGTAACAACTATTCATGAAGTATTTCCCTTTGTATGTAAGTCTTTCTCTCTCCTTAAGTCTCAAAGCCTTGAAGTGTCACAGAACATAATGCATTATATATTCTCGTAACACATAAACATCCCAGGTGGGAAAACAGAGGCAAAACAACATGAAAGGAGTAGCTGAAGGTCAGCCAGCAGGCTACACAGAGCCAGGAAAGAATTTCTTGAGAATCAGTCCAACTGAGACAGGAGCTGCACAGCCCTTTTGAACAAGAAACAGAAATGAATGAAAAACAAAATCACCTAGGATTTGAGTAAAGGATGCCTTTAGCCATGAAAAATAAGCAGGGGCTGGAGAGAGAACTTAGATGACCGCCCTTTGTCAGCATCATCCTTCCCAGGATAAGCAGGCTATTATTTTCTCTTTAACCAGCCCTGAAAATCAAGCTCCGTACAGCGAAGAGACCAGGCTTACTGTCCAAGGTATAGTTAAATAAACCACAGAGCATGATTTACCTTCAAACCCCTTAAGTAAGTTCTAATTTTTCTTTAACACCCTGAGGTTTTGATGGCTCCTCAGGGAATGACTTCAACTGCAGAAAGGAACAATTTGACATTCATCAGCTGCTGAAAAAAGAGGATGTTGTTACAAGCATTCAGAGCAGGAAAAATAGATGCAATACAGAGGCAGAAGGTGGATGTATGCTGTAAACAGAGCCTGTTTTATCTCCTTTGCTTAAGATTCTTGTTGTGTCCGAAGGAGGCACTAATCACAGCAATGCCACACAGTCAGTCCTACATTTCTACGCCTTAGGAACTCACTGAGACAGGTACCTGGAATAAAACACTAAACTTTAAGACTTGTTCAACAGTAAGATAAGAAAAAAGCATATCATTGCCCAAACACAGAGGCACTCCCAACAGTCAGGAGTTTGTCTGCTCATCTCCCACGCGACAGGAGAGCGGTTAGGTCTGACAGTGGCATCACAAGCGTACTGTGGGCCAGCCTGGAAACATCCCTCCAAGCTAGCATAACCCTCGGTGTCACAGTGCCTACCTGCAGGAGAGGGGTTTGGGGCTGGAGTCAAGCATTGAGGACATCCCCTACACCTCACACAAGACAACTGAAGCAAGCACCTGAGCGACACATGCTAAAGACACATCTGTCTTATGTTTTGCCTCCCATACAGCACGGCTACAGTCCAGGATTCTTCTCCTCCAAGCAAACCTGTTCATCTTTTCAAAGGTCCAGAAAGAGGAGTAGTCAGGGAGGTGGTAACTGATAGACACCACCGCAAACAACATTTATGCATTCTACCTGCAACAGACGTTTCCTTCTTTTAACAGAAAGCAGATGCCTGCCGTACAAACAGTGGGGAGGACACAATGGAAAGCCCCAGGGCATGTGCTGGAAAGAACATAATTTCTTAATCCCAACTGAAAACAAACACGAATAACTTGCTGGGTGCCCAGTCCTGACATGACTAAGGCATCCTCTGGGGATCTGAAGTGCCTGGCTGATTTAAGGGCAAAACACTGAGGCACCTATAGATTTTATGCCTCAGGTTAATGGGAAATGAGCAGGGGGGGCTTGAGGAGCAACAGTTTAGCCAGAGCTCCTGAACAACACCTCTCTTGGGTCTGGCCCTCCACAGGCACCCAAGGATATTTCCCAATTAGCAAGGTGTCTGCTCAAGGCTTGTGGGAATTTGCAGGCCAAGAGCAAAGCTTGGTGATGCCCAGAACCACCTTTCTCCTCACTGCAGTGTGCTCTGGAAGAGGCTCCCCCTCTCTTGAGCATGCATCAACCACCTCGTCTGACCAAGCTGAGCTCCTTCCCCAGAACTGGAATTTCTCCACAGCACAGTCCCTCTCTCTTCGTTCCATTGGACTTCTACAAGGATAGTCACTGAAAAGTTGCATGCCCAGGATATTCCCTTGATTCCTGTTATTATGTCTTTGTGTTGTTCACTTAATCACTGCATTATCAAGGCACTCGTACATGACAAGATGCACCATCAAGAGCAATAAATATTTTTCACATGCACATACACACCTGTTGCAAAAGCAAAGGATGATAAAAAGTAGGAAATATTAACTAAGTATGATAATAGGTTAGAAAGAAATGTTAGGGTGAGTTTTAGAAGCAGAACACAGAAAGCTAAGAGGCCTTAAATGTAGCAAGAAAAAAATAATTTCTTCACTTGTTTTCATTTCTGGGTTTTTTAAAATGGCAATTTTTAGACAAATCTCCAGACTGCAACAGAAAACAGTTGACAGAACTCCAAGACATGATAATTGGCTTAAAACTCCTCTTTTTTGATTACCACTAGTAAGACGACTGCGAATCTCAATGTATGGCTAAGTACAGAGTTGTTGCCAAGGCCTCTACAGCTGTCTGCATCCATGCACACACACACATTATTTATAGACACCACTATAAACATGGCACTATCTATTACACCATTTTTAGAGAGAAAGAGAGACGTATTCACAACAATACACCACAAAACAAACTTAGAATAATAAAGCAAGATGGAAATCAGCTTTACCCACACTGGACAAGAATTGTATGGCAATAAAATGCAAGCTAGATGCTACGATCACATAATTTTTGATTAAGAGTGCCAACGACACCATCCATTACAGAAATCGAATACACATGAAAGCCTTGTCGCTGCCCAAACATTTCAGATGATCAGCCTTTGAGGTTCAGGCATGGTTGGAGTTTTTTTGTAAATCTCTCTTTCCTGTCATTGTTCCTACATCACCTCCTACAAGCCAGATGCAAGAGCATCCCTCTGCCCTTCCCTGTGCCTCTGGCACCCTGCTGCCTGCCTGCTGCCTCCCCTCCTCTCCCACTCAGTCCAGTGAAGATATGGTTAGAGCGATGTGCCACGGCCAAAGCAGCCTTCAGAGCCCACCACTGACGTGTTATCAGCATGGGTCTCACTATGCTAATCATGGGTTAGAAAAGCATTGTCAAGGCAACGCAGTTAGTTTTTGGCGGCCAAGTTTGGTGGGTTGCTTTAAATGGGAAGGCTATAGCCAGTTAGCCTCTGCATTACCATTATCGGGGTTGGTAAACATCCTACTTGCACTGGAGACGGTCTTTCCAATGTCAGCCAGAGAGCGCAGGTTGGATTTCTTGGTCTGGTGTCGGTGCTTCCTGAGCAGCGTGTAGGTGACTTTGTCCTTCAGTTCCGATTTCAAAAGCCCCGTCTCTATCTGATTGTCAACGATCATTTCTGTCACACGCAAAGAAAGGGGTGAGAGAGAGGAGAGGACAGTTAATCACAAAGCACAAAACTCAGCTGCATCAAGGGAGAGCAGGGGGAGGAGAGATGGATCATTTTCACCCTACTTTTTTGAAGGCTTTCCTTTCCATCTCAAAACCACCACCAGATTTCACCATTTTATTTTTAATGAGAATCTCTTTTAGACATTTATTTTGAAACGCAACATACGCATTTCCATCCAGTAAAACCCATCAATCATGGACACATACCTACTGCACCAAGACTCCCTTCTGTTGTTTTCATACACGCCACTTGAGCCTATTTTAAATCAACTGTACCCAGGACAAGATGGTCCTTAGTTCAGAAAGGGAATCTGCTCTGACCCTGTACTTTTGTGAAGAAGCTACAACTACAATGCAAGTTCCAGTATGCTCTCAAAAGCAACATGGTAAAATGTCTGTCAGATTCAATGGGGCCTGAGTTCACCTTGTAGGCCCCCAATAAAACCTAATTTAATGACAGGAAAAAGTCCTGGTGATGAGTAACTAATTAAATCACTCTCAGAACTGAAGTAAAATGACAGCAACTACAAAAGGCAGAACTTGCTCCAATGGTCACAGGATGTAATATGTGGCTTTGCCTTTAACTGAATCACCAGGAAAAAAGGCTCCCATCCCACTGCAAAGACTGCTCACTTTCCATCAATTCTCTCCTTTCTGCTCCCCTAGCCCAGAGGAGAAAGAAAAGAGAGGTAGCTAGATTTATTAAGAATCTCTATTGTGCATTAAATCTCACATTAAGTTGTTCCCTTGATTACTTCAGTTAACATGCTGTCCCCCAAGGGAAAGTGGCAGCTCTTATTTGTCTACCGGTAACTTTTATTTGTGCTAATAATAAAAGTTATGGGAAAGGGGAGGCAGAACATGCATCACATTTGCTAACTCAGTGAGTCAGAAAGTCATCCTCTATATGCTGCCCAAGAATTAATGCCTCTTCAAATCACTAGGGAAAAAAACCTAGTTCTTCCACCCAAACTCAGAAAAGGATGATTATATGCATGTAGGTACAGTTACACAAAATGTTTGGCAAAAGGTTTATTTTTGTAAAGTGCCATTTTTCTGTAAGCTTTTGTTGTTCGTATTTTTTGTTAGTGGTTTTTGGAATACTTCCTTCAGAACAACACATCTTTCCTCATCAGGTTTATCCTTCTCCATTTGGCAAGTATTTCTTCCCTTCCATGTTTCTGATAGAACACAAATCAACAAAGAGAGCTCTGAGTGTTTCTTTGCTGTGTGCCACTACGAGACACCAACCAAGTGATCATGATTAGTTCTGAAAACCAAGTCTGCAGGCTTCCTGGACATCCCTACCTACCTGATTAAGGATCTGGACCAGCAAAAATACCCCTCTTTGAGTGGTGTTACAGCAACAGCAGCCATGGATTTGTAATTTAACCTCCCAGGAATTAGATTTAACTTTGGTGTTGAAGAAGGATATTGAAGGTGACATCTTGACATGACTTCAAAAAGAAATTTAATGTTTGAGGGTAAGTTTTGGACCACTGACATCAGCTGCCATCTTCTGAAGCACGTTCAGCTTCAGCACAAAACTTCAGAGGTTTTTGGTGGTTTGTTTTTTTTTAAAGTTTGCGAAACTGTGCATTTGGATATACAGACACAAAAATAAGGGAAGAAAAACACCACCACAAGCACCTACAAAAATAAGGTCAAAACTTTGCAGATAACATCAGAGACAGCTTTTGGTATTCCAAGTCTTACAAACTAGTGCAACACCTGATATCTGATAATTTCATGACAGAACAATTTTGAGCCTGCTTCCTGAGATTGTAATTCAAAGCACTGAGTTTAGGGGGGGGGGGTATTTTATTTTGCTCTTCCTACACCTCTTCACACAAAGGCTTCTAAACTCAGGGCTTTGGTTAAATGTACCTCCACTGGATGGCTCGCTTTTAAAATTTATTTTCATATGTCTTCTCACACATCATCGGGAACATCGTATAGCTCTCAGCAATGTCACTAAGTGTCATCCCAGGCCACGGCTATTTTGACTGCAAAAAAATTGCCATCCCATTCAGCAGAGTGAAGCATCAGCTGGTACTGCGGCTGCTCTTCACTCACCTTTGCTGGAGGGGAGCCCCCCATCTTAAGCAGAGACCCACTGCCCTTCAGTGGCCCACCTTGGTACCTCATCCAAAAGCTGCCTATATTTTGACCACACGGGCCGACATTCCGCACAACGTGATGCTTGCTGGGTATCTCTGGCCTGTTACATGTCATGTTTCTGGTAGTGAACAGAAATTGTCAGCATATGCTATTCCTTTCACCCACACATAGCTATACCTTAGGGTATAACTTAGGGTATGTCCTTCAGGATACAAATGGTTCTAGATAATCAGTAAAAAACAGTTTAAGGTAAGCACTAATTATTACTGAAGTCAATTCTTTTACTTTTCTTCCTAAACTGAGAAGAATTCTTTTCATTTATCTGTTATCCTTCACCATATACTTTCTAGATTTCCCTGTTATTTGTTGGAGGATTATCTCTTTTATTTTCTGGTTTTATTGAAAAAGCAGTGCTTTTTCATTAAAACCATCAGTGAAACCATCATCAGGGTTAATAAAAATTTGGAGGGAAATGTTGAAGGGAAGAGCCAAGGCAGCTTTACTTACCCACCACCTGCGGGAGAGAAGAGGCCTCCATATCCAGCATTATTGAGCCTTTCTCTATACACATTCTCAATTCAAACAAGCTGTGCAGGGACAAGGTGGCCACGTGAGGTTTGCTCCATCGCTCCCCACCTTGTTCTACCTTCTCCTCGAACTTGATCCACCTACGAGAGGCCAGAGCAATGACAGCATGTTAAAGCTGTTCGCTCCTTGCAGACACACATCTCTGGAAGAAGTGAGACAGCTGAACCATCATGGCATACCGACAAGTTCAAGCACACGCATTTTCCCACACGCCTCCGAAGGCCACAAACCCATGATCAAGTTGCAAAGGCTTAATGAATTGGTATGTGTCAGCTGAGTGGTGATAATGCTCTGTCTTCTTGTAAACTATTGCAAATGTGAGGTAAAACATGTTATCTTTAATAGCTTGCACCAAGACTTAAACTAACACTGTTTAGCTGATGTTTGCTCCAGGCCAAGAGTTCTGTTGGCAGCTTCAGTGACTCAGCTGAGACCCAGTGATCATTCCCTCCCCAGTCTGCACACCCAGTCCCTAAGCTGACACCTCATCAAATCAACCACAACAACTCGCCCACCACTTCCCCAGAGCCACCAGAGAGAAAGTCAGATAAGTACATTCACACTTAAATCATCTCAGGTGAGAAAGGCTGAGCACCACAGCTCCACAAAAAGGATGGTGGGGGGGAGAAAATCAGCATTTCTGGAAATAAGGTGACTTGTATTTGAGTATTCAAATCCAGACAATAAAATCTGAAAGCTTTGATCACTGCCAAAACTCAGCAGCACCAAATAATACTGCCCCATACCCACAGGCTGGCATGAGGTAAACAGTGGAGGAGAGGAGCTCATCCCAACCAAATCTGATAAGTTCTTAGCAGAACAAGTGAGCCACCTACATGAAAAGACATAAATTAAGGGGCTCCTTCTTTCCCTCTGCTCTCCAGCCATTGTTTAATGATTTAACAAAGTAGGTCTCATAAAAACCAGAAAGTTCATCTCTAGTTGAAGATTAGAGCAAAGGTTAAATCGTGTTCTGCGCAAAATAACTCTTTATGCCCCTAAAAAAGCAGGCAAGCAGGTTTCCTCTCCCCAAGGCCAGGCTGCAGCCCACCTCCAGCCCCAAGCTTGACCCTGCCCTTGGCTGGGTTGCCCCCAGGCAGGGATCTGCAGGGGTGGGCAGCCTGGGACAGAGACAACAGCTCTTCAGGAGGAGATTCCACCCAGCTCGTCCCTTCCCCATGCCATGAAAAGGAAAAAAAATGCCGCTGGGCCTTTTTCCTTTATTGCAGCACCCAGCAATGGCTTTGGTATAAGGTGGAAGCACAGGAAAAGGAAGATGTTTTAACAGCATCTAATCACAAAGCAGAAGTGCTTTGTAATCCTGTCTTGAGATACTATTTTAATATATGTAGAAAATGAAAATTCCAGTGACTAATATAAGGGGATTATTAAGACAAAAAACACACACATAAAAGTAAGGAAGCTCATAATTTGGTTCAAAGGAATATTAGTAACACCAAATGAAATTATATTTAATCCTGAAAAATGTATTACTTGAGGATTAATCAATTATGCTTTTCAATTGCAATAATCTCTTTTTGAGACTTTTTTTTTAAAAGGCTGTTTTTTAACTTAAGCTAAGAGACTGAATTTGATCTCGAATTCATAAGGTTCTATTTAGTTCACAGAATCTGGGTATTTCCTCAGACACCTAAGGGGTTTGGGCAGCTGCAACCCCATGAATTTCAAAGGCTCTATATTGTGTGCGACTGAGATGCAGTTTACCCTGCAACAGCACAAAGGCTGCAAATTACAAAGCGTTTGTCTTTTCAGTGAAAGCGTATTATTCACAACTATCAATATTTGCTTTCCATTTACTTTTCTCACTATAACCCACCATACAAAACCAATAAAACAAACAGTAACTTGCAAACCTGTTTGACCTATCCCCTGCTCTATTTTGCATGGTCCCCAGGATAACCCTTTTCCTAGGGTTAGGAATTCATTGACAGTCACAAGCCTTCCAAGCACCCTGAAACAGCTTTAGACACTTGGTTCCCAAGTCCACTCTGAAGCTCTGGTGTACACCATCTCCTATGCAATCCAATGCTTTCCATATGTTTAACCAATGCCTTGTTCTTTATCAGCTTTAAAAAAAAAAAAATCTGCTTCTGCAGAACAGCTCACTCACAATTAGAAAGCTGCATGGGCAGCTGCTAAGCACGGGGGAAAAGTGCTGGACTTTCAGGGTGGAGGAGAGCAGAGAGGGCAAAAGAAACAGCCACAGGGTTAATGCTTCCTATCATGTAAATATAGAGCTGTACAGCTTTCAACAGAGTTTCCCAAGTTCTGAAAGCCATTCTGTCTGCAGCCTAGCAGCAAGTACTGTTTCAGGGCAAAAGATCATCTCCATTGTTATTTAAGAAAACATTCAAATTACCTTCCTCCTATCTATCCCACTCTGTTCTTGACATCTACATATTCTTACTGTCTGCAATCTGTACTGTGCTTGCAACAGCTAGTAAACATTCCCATGACCACATGAGAGAAGCAGCAAGGTATGACATAAAACACCCATGTTTTGTTATGCCACTTGGGCCCTGGAAACTACACTGACAGCTCCAGCAAGGCTCTCCTGGCACTGGGGACTTCTGAATTCAGGTACTGATCAGCATCGTTGGCTCCAAAGGGCTGAGACTTGCAAGAAAAATCTGCCACCAGCACCCTTGGTTGTCACCAGAATAACACCCTGCACTTCAAATGTGTCTCTGGGAGCCAACGGTATAGTTGGTGTATGCATACTGTGAAGACAGCTGGTATCTAGGCTAACCAAGATGCAGGAGCCATCTTATTTTTTATTTTTAGAGCTTCAAAAGGGATTGCTTAAAAGGTGTGTTAATATTATAATGTGTAAAAGGGTGAAGGACATAAATGTATTGCCTGACAGAGCTTATGTAATAAAAAAACACCGTAATAGAAGAATAAAAAAACCTATCCACCATCCCACAACCCTTTCACTCATTTTCTCTGTAATCTCATGATCTACCATCTCCCTGCCTTGTAGAATGACAATCCCCACACTATGGTGGACACATCTTAGTACCCAAATGTACTGTACTGAGCCTCAAAATAGACTGCTGGCCTCCAGCTGCTTCAGGTCTTTTCCTTTTCGTTTGCTCTGCATCTGGTAACTACCACTGAAACTCAAACATTCACATGTTAGTGCAAGAACTTGTCCATCCACACCAGGTAAATCGATTATGAGCACCAACAAAATGAACAAGGAGCAGCCAGTGACCCAAATCTTCAGGTTACCTTTTAACAGCAATAAATCTTCCCTTTTACTGCTCTATTTCTAATGCACTTACAGGGCTTTGTTGTGAAACCCGGTGTACACTAAGGATGTTTTTCCAAAATGGCCCTTTATTGTGAACCATGGTCCAACACTGTGATGTGCCTACAGGCAACAGGACTGTGCAAAGGAATATGACATCTTATGCCCTGGTCACAGGCTGATCTTACCCACTGTCAGAAATGTCACCATGTGCAGGGCGACAGCTATAGCCTATTTATACTGGGGTTGCAACGCAGACGCTTGAAATCACATCAATCAAGAATCAGGATGGGCAACTAAAGGTCCTCTTCTGGAAACGTCTTTTAATCAGTAGCTTTAAGGTTCTTGCTCGAAATTTTTTGTGACTTGGTAGCAGTTATTATTCTATTGACAGAACAGCTCTGGAAGGGACAGTATCATTTGCTAAACTTTTTAAATACAAACACTATTTCCTGACAGTTTCCGTGCTCTTTCAAGTCTTAGACCAAAGGGCTGGAGTGAGCTGCATATCTGGCAGCTCCTCTGCCTGCTGAAGCACCACGCTAGCCAGCTCTAGCTGGCATGTCCTGCAGTAGGAGCTGCTCCGTAGCTTACAGCAGGTTTTGCTGTGCAAGATGAAGTCATTTCAGGAAGATACTGAAAAATCCTGAACAATTGTACACTATGCAACATCATTATCAACAAAATAGCATGCAAGTTGGGACGTTGGGCCAAGTTTAGGAACTACACAGTGCCTCAAAAGGGTGCTTAAAGTATGTAATGCATATGTGTATCTTTAAAGAGAGAGAATCACATATACAGCTCTATCTAGCCCTTCTATCAGAGATGTGTGAAAACACATAAAACCCGAAATCATTTGCCAGAGCAGGAGAAAACCTCCCTTTTCCTCTAGAGCCACCTGACAGTACGAAAGAGTGCAGGCATGTCCCACTGTAAGGTCCTTAGAATGTCAGAGCAGAGGGCTCTGACAAATGTCCCTCAAGAAATAGCAGTGCTTTGTGACCTGTCATGCAGGACACAGGGCATCTTTCTTCTGACGACTGACATTTGTGGACTTAAGGAAAACAGAGCTTCCCAATATTCGTACTATAAAGGACAGACCAAAGAGACTGCTTGATAAGAAATACCACACTAAGGTCTGAATTGTGAAAAAGCTTTAACAAATTCTCATTAAAACTTCTTCCCAAAGACCTATGCATGGACAGAGGAAAGCATAATTTGCTGTAAAAAGTAGAGGTGGGCGGTACAGATGACAAAATGCAAGTACTCAACTAATGATAAGAGGGAAGAAAAGCAATAAAGGGAGAAAAGGATGACCAACAAATAAGAAGTCAAAGAGTAAAAGGTGAAAAGTCTTTAAATAGGTCCTCCAAGTGACTGAGAAGTAAAAATAAAGAAAGATAAGGGGGTAAAGGGGTAGGTGGTGGAGCGGTTCATTAAATCGCAGGTAAAGAAAGTTAAGGTAACCAAACAACACGAGCTATGAACACAGTAGGTGCTCTTAAGACTGGAAGGTGGGGAAAGAGCTTAGCCCAACCACAATAAAGGAAAAGGTAAAGCCCCAAGTTAAGCGAGGGGGATTGGGATAGGGAAGGTAGAGCCCCAGACTGCTCTCCAGCTGGGCGAACACCTCTTTCTAGTGGGACATTTCAGGCCTTCACAGCAACCAGACTGCAATTAGGGGTTTACCTTTCAAGGCAAACCCAATAAAAATATTTTTACTGTATAAAAATATCAAAACTTTTTAAGGCTAGAGGCTTAACAGCAGCCTTTAGATCACAAATCCAATCCAATGGCTCTTTCAGTAGTGTTCAGAAATAAACTATATGTAACTTGTGTCAACCAGATCAAAAAAACATTCCACTCTTTTGGCATTTTTTTTGACCATGATTTTGGCATGTTTTTTTGACCAAACCAACAGCAGCAGCAAAGTAACACGCTGAGAACCTAAAAAAGAAACTCAAAGTGGGCAACCCCGTCCAGCATTTAACACAAACCTTGAATAATTTTCTCAGAAGAAAAAACCTTTAGATTTTTTTGCCTATTTAAAAGTAATGTCATCAGCAACTTGCTAGCAGAGGGACACAGCCAAAATTTCCCAGCTCGTGGTGTGCTGTGGGGTCAGGCTCAAATCTACTTTTGGGCAAGTGAACTGAAGTAGTTTTGACACACCTGCAGAAGCTTTGCTCAAGCACCAATTTCTGACAACTCTGGCCAAGACACTGTCATTCTTTGCAAAGCCCTGGTAAGCCCATATGTCTGCTGGCTCTCCATAGGCAAACTATTCAAATAGATCTGGCACTCTATTTTTTTCTAGTTTTTGTTTTAAAGGAATATTGAAACAAATCCTCAAATTCTCTCATTTATCAAAGAAAGATAATTTGAACTATACAGGCTCCATTCTGTGGATTGCCCAAGTGATCCTGTAGCATGGATATTACTCCAACTGAATGTTAAAAAGGAATTCCCCATGGGGTCCTGTGCAGCTGCCCTTCCCTTTCGGGATAAAGGAAAACCAACCCACCTTGCAGTCTCCTTCCATTCCATCTCTTGTCCATCGACGGCCAGAAGTTCATCCAGCTCCGTGAAGAGCTGTGGGGGCGCCGGGCTATCATCTTCCTCTCCGAGGATGAAGCGGATACGTTCAGCAGCGGGGGAGACTGCGGAGGTGAAAATACTGCGGTTAACAGCCTGAGAGATGACCAGGGACGTGTGGCTCCTCTCCTTCCCCTTCTCCCCAAAACCATTCAGTTGCTTCTCCAGGCTGCCTTTTCCATTTGACATCCTAGTCGCTGCAGACAGAGGGGCGTGAGTGAGGGTACCGTCTATCTCCCTCTCTCCCCTTCCTTGCCTCTCACTTCTTAAAAGTTCAAGCTGGGAGTAAAGTTCAGGAAAACTTGCCTCTTCCTACAGTCCTTAACTATGTTACAGCAATTTGCAGCCCTTGTAAAAAAAAGCGCTATCAAGCTCAAAACCAATACGCTCTATGGTGCGTGCCTAAGGACCTTTCGTACTCTGATCAGCTGAGATCCTTCGTACCCTTTTTTATATGACGTAAAACCAGTTTCAGCCAAACTATTTTGGGGCTTGCTGTGACAGCATCCCATAGCTGGCTTTCCCCTCCCTGCCAAAAAGGCTCAGGCTCCCATTGGGCTGCCAGGCAGGCTGTAACCTCCCCAGACCTACTGCTGGAAAACACAGGAATATTTAACAGAAAGGTTGTCTCATCTATACATGAAGAATGCAACCCAACGCATTTAGTCAGGCACCAATGCACTGAAAAAAAACAACTGTTCCCATTGGGAAAAGACTGCCCATTTAGGCAAAAGAAATGTTCAACACATGCTCTCTTGATAGCACAAGCAAAGTTAATTTGCATTATTAGCTCAAGAAAAATTAGCAGAAATCCCTTCCTGCAACACACACAATTCAATATTAAAAACCAAGAACGTCACTATCCATATCCCAAGACCTAAGGGCATCTCCCAAAGGCAACTGGAGGTCATGCCACAAGAGCCACCTTGCTGGAGGACTTCTTGGGGTCTGCAGTTTTTTTCTGATCATATCACCTTAAAACGAAGTTACGATCATGTGAAATTTTAAGACAGACATCCTTTCTGCTGAATGTTTATTAGCATTAGAGTTAAACAGCAGACTATGAACTTTGAACGGTTCTGCTAAAAACTCCTTTCTTTTCAAAAGATCAGCTGTCTGTCTGTTGCAAAATAATTAATTACACCAAGTGTCCAATCACCATTGATTTTTCCAGGGTAAACAAAGTCTCAATTTGTAATGTGAAAAAAGGAACCAGTAAGAAACATGCCCTCTTCTCCTTTTTTTTTTTTTTTAAAGACACATTCATAGCTTTCTTCTTAAATTACTCAGCAAAGGTTGATGCAAATTAATTTCTTCATCAGTTAAGACGATGATGCTTTCATAATACAAAACAGATTTTTTTTCTACTGAAAGTATACTTGCAGTCATAAATGCCCTTGCAATTCCCTGGGCATCCAAGTACATTGCCTCACACTGGCTCTGCATCTTAGGTAGGAGAGAATAACACCACACAGAGCCACACATCTGGAAACCCCTGCAGCACTCAGGCCAGGATGGTATCAGGAGTATAGATTGTCAGGCACCTGGCACCTATCAGTCTTTTGGCTTTATATGTTTACAGTGGAGCAACATGTCCCTTCTTTAACAACCCAACCCAGCACCACAGAAGGCAACCTCTGAAGAGGTCTTTAGGGCACTGCATGTCCTGCTAAATGGGCTGGAAAGTGATTTCCTTCTCTCACTTAATCAGGAGCAAGGACATTTACACACTTCTCCTTTCTCCTGTCAGTCCTCAGCAGCATTGCCTTTCATCACAGAAACACAATCCCATTAAGAAAATCTATAAAAGCCCTGACCATCCCTTAGTAGCTAGCATAACAGTCCAGCCTCTTGACCTGCCGGCTACATGTATCAATCTGTGTTTTCCAACACTATCATCATGTCTGTGTAGCACAGCCCTCACCAATCCCCAACAGAAATAATCAACTGCATAGCATAACTCCTTTCCCAAGCTCATCATTTCAATGGTATGATTTCATCATCACAGTTAACCACGACTATCTCTGAACACGTGCTACAAGCCTTTCAACACAGACCAACTGGTCTTGTGCCTCTGCCACTACATCATGTAAGCCACACGCGGCCCATCATTCAGTAAAACTCCCAGACTGGCTACACAAAGATTTTCGCATTTTCCATCAGTCCGTCCTTTGAGAAAATCCATCACTCACCAGAAGAACAAAAGCTTTCCTTCGATACGCTCCCAACAGGAGAGAAAAATATTGCTGAATTTATAGACATTTAGTTATAGAAAAATACACATTAACCCTCTTAGTAATTAGCACTTTTCTATAACCACTAGCTCCTACAGAACTTAACTTTCTTCTCAAATATATTTCTCAGAATCTGTGAGGTGCATAATGAGTATTTGATTATTTGACTTGGATGTACCAATTGCACTTTGCAGAACAGTTCCAAAATATTTCTGCAAACACGTAACCTTATGCATGAAAATTGTCCTTGCAATTATAAAAGCAATTTGGATCTAAAACACATTTAAAACAAACATTAGTATAAATAATTAAGATTAACCTATTCTAAAAACTCAATTATGCATAACACTTGAGCACATCTTTAGACAGCCACTGGTGCCAGGAGCTTGTGCTGAAACCAATGCATCCGAGCATCAGGAGGCAAGGTACAATTTCTCACCCATGCTTCAGGGCAGAGATCTCTCACTAGGCATACACAGGGAAAAATACCTATTCAAACAGAAGCCAAAGATTCAGCTAAGGCTGTTAAATACAAAGAATTCAAAGATGATGCCTGGCCAAAAGAATACAAAACAGCTTACTGCATGAGCCCGCAGACTTCCATGATCTGCTTTCTCATCTTCCCTCAACTGGTTTGAATTTAGCTGAAGAACATCACCATCAAGGGGTTGCCGCTCTCCAGCCATTCAGTGGTCTCACAGCGGTGGAAAGGGCCTGGGGAATTTAAGTTGGATGACTACAGCTCATAGTTGATGGTGTCCGAACTCTGCTGTCATCCTCCAGAAGAAGAGCAAGACCTGCTGTCAGGGTACCCATAACATGCCTGTTCTATCACCTTTCCCCTTGATCTGCACTAATGACTCTCAGTATACTTTTATATTCTGAACAGAATCTAAATCTCACAGTTAGAAAAGCAATAAAAGAAATTTACATCCTACCACTTCAAAAGCAACATGCAGCACAGCAAGCGGTTGGTGCATGGAACAGCCTGTAAGAAAAGTGAATGCAGAGCTTCTAGAGCTGCTGAAGGCATCAGATGCAGCCGACGGTAAAATTACCTCTTTTCAGTCATTTCGAAGTGGTTTTATTACACAGAAGTTACCCTGATACTCGATCCCGTAACACAGTAATTCCACAACCACCCACACCATTTTGCTCACTGATCTGGATCATGAGAGGAGTTACAGAAATGCTCCCACCAAACCTGGACATGTGTCATATGTCACCCCTTCTTTCTTTTCTTCTTTCATTATTGTAATTTCCCATTAGCTGCATTTAGCACAGATGATAAGGTTCAAAATCCAATTAAGGAATTTGCTGGGTCACAGGTCTCCTATAGCTTGCTTTACCACATGTTCTTTATTGCAATTTTGTAGATTAATGGGCCGTTTATGGGTTGTTTATGTGCTCTCTTTAGCAAGGAGAACATATTTTCATCTTAATCTCTGGAGTGAACACCATGTGCTCAGCACGGGGCGGACAGCCGAGTATCAGCCTTAAAAACCGGAGAGCAATTAACCTGAGGGGTGAACTCTGCAGACCTCCCCCTGCCCGACCTTTGAGCACCAACCCTGCCAGCCTGCCCCAGCCTTGACCATCACCTTCGCTTATACCTAATCTGTCCAGTTTAGGAGCTGCTGGAACCAGCACCACTACAACAGGATCAGCTGCCACTGCTGCTAAGTCTTTTTTAATATTATTTTCCTTGCTGTCTCATTCAAGAAACAACCTGATGATCAACAGAAATATGTAGCAGATAAAATGCTAATTCACGGATTTAGATGGCTAGGATTATATTTTTCCTCTGAACAGAAGAAGAATTAAGGTATTAATTGCAGATGGTAAAATACTCCAACACAACACTTAAACAGAGGTATTGCCATCCATAAGTGACACCTCTTACCTCCCCTTTTTCCCCTTTCCTGTTCAGTCACAAGTGGGCCATGAGGCTGCTTAGAAAATACATCACTTGCAGAAGAGAATGAACACATCAGCAGTTTCTCCTAGCTCAGTTCAGGCCAATTATGAGTACAATTTATACCCTCGGGTTCCCAAAGGCAAAATCCATCTCCATCAACAGCGAGGGAGCTCAGAAATCGAGAGAGACACATTCTAGCACAGCAACCTCAGATCAGCTGCAGCGGTACATCGCAGCCCCATGCCAGCCCCACTCCGGCAACCAACAACTCCAGCGGGGAGCCCTCCCTCGCTGCCTGGCAGGATGGGATGGGATGGGATGGGATGGGATGGGATGGGATGGGATGGGATGAGATGGGATGGGATGGGATGGGATAGCAGGCGCGGTGCCTGTGGTGCTCCCTGCCACATGTGCAATGCTGGGGGGCTTTGTGGTATCGACAAGTATCCTAAAGTCACCTCCTGCTTCAGGGCCAAGTTACAAACACCTGGGTTGTGGTGGGTGGGAGACGGTTACAGCCTGGCTCTCCAGGTGTACGATGCTGCCTTGGGATGGGGGACACAGGACACTCATTTGTGTTGATGTACAAGTAAAACAGCCAACATGGTTTTCCTCCTGTTTTTTCAGCTTGCTGTTACCAGTGACACTTTTAAATACCCTTGGGACCTGCACCTCAGTCAACTGCTTCCTCCATTCAAGACCAAACAGACCATCTAACATGAAGTTCTCTGTTACTTTGAAGTACATCAGCAGCTACAAAAATCCCCAAAAGACCTAGTGTAAATCCTTCCTCAAAGCCTGTGGTAACATTATCAAGGAAGGCTATTTGTCAAACATGCTTTCCAAATACGCTTATTAAAATAGGACATGATTATACTCCCATAATTTTGGGACTTGCTCTCACTCAGCCAAAACTCAGTTCAAATCCATATGAAGTCAGAGCAAGCCAGTTAAGTGAAACAGCTGTGCAGACACTTTTATCAGATTTAAAGTAGTTTTCTTTCTAGTTTAGCTGACTTCACTTCCAAAATTAATCCATTAACCAAAACAATTTTAATTGTGTGTTAACATCGATACAAGATCTTATGCAGTTTAATCATTTCCCTTATGATTTATACCTTTGATCAACTGCCATTCATTTTCCTGACCGTTCTTGCATAGACAAGCCCCTGGGTTTGAGTGTTTTTAGATGCAATTCAAGGCACTATTTGTGGGTAAGTTTCTACTAAGGATAACTGATGACAAAACCCCACAGTCCAGTCAGCATTATCAATGAGAGCAGCACGCTAGGCAGTTTTACTACTCTAATTCCCCTTAGAGCAACAAACCTTTCTCTGCCTAGGCTTCATGCCTTGTAGGTCACAGTGAAACACAAGCACAGAGCTCTGCAGACTACAGACAGTGCAAAACCACTCCTAAGGACAGGAGACTAGAAAAAAAAAAATTGCAACTCACTTCAATTTTGATTCTCCCTTTGTACAACTTCCATCTGCAGGACAGACTGTGGACACTTACTATCTCCCCTCTCTCCCCTTTCACAACAGGGATGTCATCAGAAGCAGCAGTAACCTGGACCGGTGCTGATTACACGTCACTGATAAGATCAGAATTCACGCTCTTAATTTCAAATTTGATTCTTGTTCTGCATCTACCTGGCTTGATTAATATAATCAAGAGCTAGTTCAGTTACTCAGTTTGTCAAAAATTACAGAGGAAAGCTTCTGAGTCCAGACCAGCATAAGATTTGACAGTGAGAATGTGAGAGGAGACTTAAGAGCACCATCTAAATGGCTTTCATGGCTCACTGTTTTAACAGCTTACGGAGTCACACCTAAAATCAGGAGTCACTAAGAATCATCGTCTTGGACACTGTCACTGGTTCATGTATGGCATGTGACACACCGAGCCAAGGTCACAGGGTAAGGCAAAAGACACTCAGTTCACTAGCAATACTGTTCAGCATTTGTGGAGCACTGCTCCCATGGGAGCACAGTGCATAGACTCTCCGTGCTATTCTTGCTGTTCTTTCACAGGTAAGAACTGTTATTGCCATTATGGAAGAGATAACAGTCCAATTAGGTAATACCAATTTCTGCAGAACAGCCCAGGTGAGAACTGATTTCCTGATTCCCCAAGTGCTCTACCAAGTGAGAGCATCCTTGAGCGCCATCTAAGAAGTCAACTGCACCAATATTTACACGACACCTGCTTCACAGAAACACTCGCACCTGAAAACATTGCTCAGTGACTGCACATCGGCCCTTTCCCAGGGTCTTGCACAACAGGGTCTTGATCAACTCTCCAGCTAATCACTCTAAGCAAATGTGAGAATTTTTTTTTCCTTATTTTGTTTCTTTTCTTACAGAGAAAAACGATTACTTTCTGACCCTGCGCTCGGTGCCGGCTGGTTGTAAGGCAGCTTAGCCTTGCCCACAGGCTGAACTTGGCAGCCTGCAAAGAACACTCACCACGCCACCCAGATCCCATCCTGTGCCATTTCTTTCACGACTATAGGGTGCAAAAGTGGAGAATGCAATTGAAGCTGCTTGATCCATCTTGAAGCAAATATCCTCCATTCCTCGATCGTGACCCCATCCAGCACATAATGAACAGCACTGACAGCCTCTTGAATAATCCATTTTTTGCTGGACTATTGTACTGCATGATTGTACATGTTCTGCTGTAAGCTCCTCTGCAGCATGTGGCATATATTAAGTCTTTGATCTGCCAAAAATCTTCACTATTAGACAAATGCTTACTAATAACATATTCTCTCAAGTGCCAGAAGAATGGCAGCTTTTACATAACTATTTGCAGAGCATTCTCAGCTCCCTTTGTTTTCAGTGCTGTGGAGATCATGTACCAAACTTTTGTCTATAGATTTTTTATTGAGACATTCCTTGTAGATACAGGGACAGAAAAAAGACCCTTCTCTCAAAAATGTCTTAAACCAACTCATCTGTAGTAGCTCATGTGGACAAGGTGTGCAATGTGGACAATCAGTCTGGCAACCTTTTAAACAAAACCAGCATCATCTAATGAAAAACTTGGTCAGCCTTAACATAAAAGGCACTGCCTACAACAGAAGAAAGACTGCTAATTCCAACCACAGCTGTGATAAAGACACCATTGCATGCTAAACCTCAAGACTAATTATTAACTTTTCCAAACAGTGATCCACTCAAGAGAAGACTGTCAATAACTGTCTTCAAAAACTGTCTGGTTTTTTTTGGCTGCAGACAATAACAATAATATCTATATAACAGGTCTGGAGCAGAGGCAGCTACATATTCCAAATGAAATGCATTATTGATAGCCTCCCACAGATACACGATTAGCAAGTTGAGCCAGACTGAATATTTAATATATTAACAATGCAAGTCTCTGCCTGCTCAAATCAATGCAAGGCTCCACTGATTTCAAGGGTGCAGAATTGGGTGCATGTGGACCACACAGTTCTCTGTGGGTATGCCGTATCTAGATGCTAATCAGCACTGACTAGCTTCCAAACTGCTAGAAAAACAGGAAATTTCTCTTTATCACTTTTTAAAAATTTTCTAGATTTACTGAGTGCCATTTTTAATTACATCAAAGGCAGTGATGCCTCTGAGACTTATTTTTACTAAACAACTAGCCCATGCTTCTGTACCACAGCCTGTGCCCTGTAACAAACCATACTGTCTGTAAGCCCTGGCATGACAAACTACATAACAAGCAATTCATTACAAAATATGGATAACAGCGGTATTTTTTGAATAGTCCTGGAGGTCAGCCATCTTACTTCAAGTGGTGTGAAACTGCTATAGCAGCACATTTTTAAGGAGCTATTACTAAGCAGTTGCCAAAAAACTTTAATAAAGAAAAAGCAGCACCTAGAGAAAGTCTGGCTTTTTTCTGAGCTTTGTAACACTTCCCACTGTCACACAGATACGGGATGCTGTCTGGCACAACTCCCTTGGACTTGAATAACAGTCAAGTCTCCAGTTAAACCATTTAGCAGCACGGTGGCTGCCATACATAACAAAGTTCAAAAATTGCTCCCTAATTCTCAGCATTTTTCTTTTTCTTTGGCTTTTCTCTGTTCTCCTTTTTAAAGCAGTATGGCTTTCACAGTCTTTTGCAGAGACATGTGCTGGGCTCCTATTCTAGTATCTTAAACATCTTAATCACATTAGTGATCATGCACAACTCCCCCTGTACTTCCACCGGCATCAACAGCACAATGTGGGCACAAAGCAACTGCTCAACATAAGCTAGCACAAGAGAAAATTCCTATTCCTCTGGTGAGCAAAAGAAGATACCATTTTCTTTTCCAACCCGGTAATGCAGCTCCCTCAAAGATAATTTTAAAGCTTTTTTGATGAGATGCAGTCCCTGCAGCCGTTTCCTTGCCTCAGCTACAAGCCCTCCTGCCAAACTATTAACTCAGTTTACCACTGATTATTTACCTGTGCCTCCTTTTTTAGGTAATGGTGAGAGTACAGTGACATTTTTAAGGACACAGCTATAACAACTCTGGGCTCTTTTTCTGAGTTTAAGCTTCCACACAGCGACAAGAAGAAACTTCCCTTCCCTCTCTGTGCTTTAAAACCAGCCCTCTGGCTGCAATAGACAATTTTCTGCCTATTAAGCTCTTCTCACAAGCAGGGTTTCATCATTGTCTATTTGTCCCATTCAATCAATCTCCACATCAGCTCTGACCACTTCAGCACTTCTAGAAGCTTTCTTCAGCGAGGGCTTGACAGAAGACGACCAACCCGCAGAGGAAGGAAGCCAAGCACAAGCGTGCAAGGATTTTCTTTTTTTATTCCTGCAGCTTCAGTGCGTGCCGAGCCCTTTGTCCCATGTGCTTTTCAGCCAGTGTCTCCGGCTGAAATGGAGCCCATCTCTTGTTGCCAGGCACTATTTCAAGGAGTACTGAATGTCTCTGGCATCCAATGCTTTTTGCTTTCAACTCTTTTCATTCTGTCCCCTCTGCTTTAAATGTTGCCAAGTACCTCGTCCACTTCAGGCACGGACAGAAAAAGTGCGTTATTATTCCTTACAATCGTCGCAGGAGACCAGCTGGTATATGAGAGCAAAATACATGCACTGAGAGGGTTCTACAAGTTGTTATTTCCTCATGATCACCTGCCCGGCTTTCAACACCACACAGGAGAGAGATGCCACAGCCCCTCATCAGCCACGAGGCTCAAAAGTACAAATTACTGCTGGGGGAGAGTTAAATAAATTAGGGCTGTTTTTTCCATTGCCTTGCATGCAGGACCACTATTTACGAAAATGGGTATGGATGGCTGGGTCCCATCTGAGCAGTTTTGTTTGGCTCACGTGTAAGTGGCAGGATTAATTGTCAGGGGTCAGGGATCGAAGCTGGGTCCCACAAACCTGGCAGAATAAATAACATGAAAAGCCCCTATCAAGGTGAATTTCATTTTCAAGGCTGACAAATACTTCCTCAGCATCCATAACATGACCTTCTTTTCATCCAAGAGTAAAATTATCAAAGGCAGTGTTCGTTACCAGGCATTGTTTTGAACAGCAATAAATACAGCTGTCCTGCTTGGGTTGAATAAAGTACAGCAAAGGGGCACCATAGTGGTCGACAGAAGGAAAATGAAGATATAAAAAAAGATGAAAAGGCATCTGTTACTGATATAACTAGAACTGGTCCTCATCAGAGCTGGTGTTGGATGTGGAAGGCATTCCCTTTCTCCATGTGATGGAGATGATGCATATGCGTTGGCTGGTCTGACAAATGCGCATCTCCACATTTTAAGCATTAATGTGTGAATTTGGTAGCCTAAATCCCCTTGGAGCTTAGGAGGCCACCTCACCTTGAGGAGGAGTAAGGTGCCAACCTCCTTTGAGATGTTTTGAAAAAGCTCAGCTTTTCTTATTTTCCATCACCTTCTGAAAAGCTTCATTCAGTGACAAACCACCCTTTTGGCTCTTAAAGGTTAGCAGCCACTTATCTAAAAAGCTGCAAAGCCAGGGTGAGAATTCAGATAATTCTTTCATTGACTTGGAGAGCAGCAGGATTTGGCCTGACAGAGAGGCTAAAAACCCAGTTAGTTTCATGTTTGGATGTTGGTTTTCTCATACTTGCCTGCTGCAGCAGAGCAAGTTCAACCAAGTAGATCCACCTCTTCAGACCCGCACTTTGGGTGACAAAAGCCTGTCCTCAGCACTTCCCTCACTTGGAATCCCCGGACATGTCATGATCATCCTGATGAAATTGTCACCATCTGTTAGCAGTGTAGCAAAGCAAAGCTTCTGGTGGATAAATCACTTTTCTGAGGGCATTTTCTTTTATTCTCAGAGTCAAAATGACTTGGAAAAGGGCTCTTGCAATGGTATTTCAGTAGCAGAAAGACCCTATTGAGATACAGGCACAATAACCAGTTTCGTTACTGCCTTTAAAAATTAACCACCATTAACTTCAGGCTCTGAGTGGCTCCAGGCTGCCAGCAGCACACTCCTTCCAACTGGCTTCCCAGAAAAACTCCTGATTCAACTTGTTCTCAAAAGCCTGGTGACATTTCTGCAGCTCTTGCTCTTCACCGGTTTCCCCTTGCAACAGAAAGCAGAGTTCAAGCTTCTGATTCCTTTTTACTCAATTTCACAGACTCACCCCCCACCTCCTACACAAGCACTAAACCTCCACAGAACATGATTGTGCTGGAAAAAAACAGGTTTGTTGCTTCATAAAGCTCTGCACAAAGGTCTGCGCCTTCAGTTGTGCCCCACTACCCTGAAGCAGAACCCACACAGTTTGCAGAACCTGCAAACTCATCCCTCCATATAAGACAAACTCAGTTGTTGGATATCCCTCACACAGTGAACTTGGAAGGTTGCACAGCTGGATTAACTGCTGACAAGAGGTGAACATAAGTCCGTATTTTGAGCCATTTTATATAAACTCCCAAATCTCTCATCAGTGAGAGGAAGGGATGTAAGCCGTCAGGGTATTATACAGCAGGCATTTCAGCAAATGCCAACAGCAAAAACAAACACTGGAGGAAGGAAAATGAGATAAAAGAAGTTTGTAAAAAAACCAAAAATTTAAAAAAATCAAGAGAAGGCCAATGAAATATTCATGAAAAGCGATGTCAGGCTAGCAATGCATAGCCTTCCCTGGCTGCAAGTCAACTGGCCAAATTTTGTGGTTGACCTTGGCGTCTACAGCAGAGGAAAGAGCTATTCTCATCAGACTCCAAAGTACAAGAAGGAAAATTGACTCTGGCAAGGCAATAGCTTCAGTGGATTTGCTAAGAACTCACCTATACTGGAAGGTAGTTTTAGTGCTTTAAGCAAATTTCTGTAATTCAATCCATCAAATATAAGTATAAAATATTTACACTTTTGGGAAAGGAATACAACTGGGACCTATACTAGTAAAATTGTGTGAAATAAAAATAATAGACCATTATCCAATGTATTTATACAGTAAAACTAAGCATAGGCCAGCTTTTAGTAAGTGACTGTATTGTAATTAAGATCAATATACTCACAAAAAGGATATAACTAAAACTGAAGAAGGAAGAAAGCTATGTCAAACCAATCTAACTTTTTTTTCACTGAAAAATGAGAAATTTCGTATCTGGAGACTACTTATGGAATACAAAGTGAGCCACACAGAGATACACTTTTACCAAAACAACAGAGAGGCACAAAAGCAGTAAAGAAGCACAAGTATACAGAATAAAGAGGCAAAGCCCCACCTCACTGTACCATTTAGAAACATATCAGTCCAACACAAGTCTAGGTCAAAGCAAAACTAGCAAACATGAAACATAAGGAAGATTTAACCAAAAAACGGAGAATAAGTACACAAGGTGTACAAGGAAAATGAATTATTTAAGAACATTAGCAGCAGGAACTTGAGAACCAGTGGGTGAACTGGACCACCTAAGAGCAAGACAGCCAATTAAGAGGATTAAAGATTTTGCAGAAAAGCAAACCAGCTTCTTCGTGTGAAACTTCACCACAGAGGTGGGTGGAAAGACACTTAACCTTTTTCAAAGGCTAACACGTGAGGCAGCTCAGACATGAAGGTGTCTACAGAAAGAGGAATGAAAGATAGAGATGAACTCAACACCCGTAAGTGGCCAAGACCCCTCACTCTCACACCTCATAAGACCCTGTCCAGCCCCGAGGTTTTAGCAAGGTCTGGAATATTTCGCACAGCCTGAAACTGAAGAAAACAATAATCAATCCATCCAAATCACCACGAATTGGTACCCAACTAATTTAACACACCAAATGGGATACCACCTACCACAGCAGAAAGAAACAAATTATTTTATCTGATTTCCACTTCTTTCTAGACTCCAGGTACTGCCCTTTGCAGGTTTTCTACCACCTTTCAACCACATTGTGGTTTCAAAAAGTACACAAGGTTAGCATGCCTTTATTTTTCTTCCACTACTAAAAACACAGTGAATCTAATCTGCCACAGCCTGTTTGGACTTACAGAGACTGGGGTTGCTGTAGTTAAAAACAAAACCATTAGCAGAGCTCTCGGAACCAAAGCACTACTTAAGCAGATTTTTTTTCTTTATTTCTTTTAAGCTCCTAAATGCAACTTTAGCAATTATTGGTTTATGTAATTGCCTAACATTTAATGTTTACAGCAACATTTTACAACTAATTTACATGTCGTTCACTAAATGCTTTAGGGTTAATTGGTCTTTTGTTGTGCATTAAGTAGCTTGTTAATTATTAGACAGTTGGAAGGTAAAAACAAGTAGGAGGTCAGTTTGAGGATGGCTTGGACTTGAACAGAATGGCCACTTGTAATTAGCAAAATGCACGGGGTTGATTTTTGCATAATCATTGACCTTCCTAACGGTCAACCCCATGTTAGCCCCAAAGTAGGCAAGCCATGAGTGAATGGTGTATTTCACAGGATCACGTCATTTCCTTTTACCTATGAGAAGGAGGATACAACAGGACTCATTTGCTGACTTCACTGCTTACAGCATGTGCACGAGGTAAAGATGAAACCGTAGGAGGAGAGAGTAGATGCAATTCCTTGTTCTTGGCAGGAAGAACATAACAGGGAAGATCAACATTTTTAAACACACTTCAGACAAAATGAGTGGAACAGGAATGCAAGGAGGATCCAGAGAGATGTCTCCCTGGGCCATCCCTAGATGACCAAAATCAAGCACCCACACTTCCCAGTTTCTTGATTAGAGCATGCCCAGGCCACATCTCCATACCATACTGTGGCAAGAATAATTTTGTACCACCTGTGCTAAAAGGGAGCCCCCAGGACATTTAAGTATTCTCTGCTCTGAGCACTGTCAGCCCAGGTGCATCCAAAGAGATCAGAATGGTTCGAGAGGAAAAAAAAAAAAATTAAAAAAATCACTGTACCTCCTTGTGGCTCTATTTCACCTGCGCTTCTAACAAAAGCGTGATTTGGACACGATATCGTAACTTAGAAACCAACATTAATAACTTAATTACCAAGCTGGCCCATGCTTTGAGCAGAGGTTTGGACCAGATGACCGCCATATGTGCCTTCCAACCTAATTTATTTTATTCTGTTGGAGAACTCCAAATCTAGCTGATCTCCACTCCAGTTATCACATCTGCTGCCCAACCCTGAGTGCTTTGCCAGGTTTTCAGAACAACTTTTAGTAACGAAGAGAGACTGGAAACCCCATGCTGGTTTTAATGATGTGCTTGGTATCATGGTCTGGAAGTTGATATCAGAAACTGAAGTAACAAAAAGCCAACTTCATATATTAGAAGTATTTAAAAAAAAAAATGCATCCAACTGGAAATATTTATGTGCTGTCTTTTCCATGCAAAGCGTTTCCGTGGCTTCTTCTCACCAAATGCCCCAACTCCAACTTCTTTGGCTTTTAGGAAGATGGAGCTACTACTACCCACATGTCCTGTAGCAGCCCAAAAGGTTTTATTCAGGAATCCACACCTGAATTATTCTGGATGCTGCACAGACATACTGAAGTAGCTAAAAGAAGACACCAGAAGCAATTAAACCAAACCAACTGGAAGCTTGGTTTTAACATGCATTAGAGAAGTCACCTAAGTTTCTTGCATGGACACTCTCATTCAGAATTGAAGTGACCTTTATCAGATACAACTTGACTGGAGTTACTACAGACTTAACGCCATGAAAAGATTTTTTTTTTTTCAGGACCCTCTATGCTAACTAACCCTTTGGAAACACCAAGGGCTCCCCCAGCACAACTCAACTAACTCCATGTGCTGTCCCACAGGACAACCAGAGGAAAACGGCAAAACTACTCCAAAACAACACTCCTTCAGGGAATTGACCTTGACCAACTCAACATGGTGTCAAACTCTACCTGTACTTCTTAAAATCCCTCCTCAAGCACAAAAAAGTGGCGTCATCTGCAAAAGCAATGAGCACCCAGCAGCACAGTTGGCCTTAAGCAGTGTTCAGGACTTCAAAAAAAAGAAAAGAAGAAAAAAAAAGAAAGATAACAAATCAGCCAGATACTAGTAATAAACTTTTAAACAACTTGGGATGGAAAGGACAAACCAGAAATGAACAGTATTTTCCAAAACATATTCCATCAAAACAGCATTTCCTCAAATGTAAATCGCTTTACAAGTACTGATCTCCTTAGTGTCGTTAAATGCTATCTTTATCTCTTTTTAACTGGTCACACTGCATTTTAAATTGTTTTTTGAAATTATAGTAGAAGTATATAAACATGATGTGTTGAAACACTGAACTGTTAAAATACGGGAATTAAATTTAAAAACTCTGTGGTTTTACTGTTGCTCAAATATCATTACCCAGAAATAAGGAATGTACTTGTTTTTTTAAAAGAAATACTTGATTATTAGGAAAGTCTTAGTGTGTGGCAAGTTTCTGCAAATGATTAATTACTATAACTCAGCAAGGGGTGCTGCTGTTTTCCCTCTGACCCCAGGAACATGCACACGCTCTGGGTGGGTTTAAGGATAGCAATACAGAAATGTCACCCTTCCTGAGCTTTAACACTTTTTTCTTCCCAGCTCTTCAGCCACTCATTCCCCCTTCCCCACTGGGATCAGCCATCTCTGCTCAGACCACTCTGTTTTGCAGATTCAGCTTAGTGCATGGCCACAAAACCAGTTAGATGGCCACGACGACGAGGACAGGCACTGCTGTAGGGAAGGTAGAAAGAAGTTGAGGCACGATGGGAGCTTTGTAAAGGAGACATGACCCCAAGAGAAACATGAAGTCAAAGTCACAAACCACCCAGCAAAAGTGTGCCGTGCAGTTGAGTGACCTTGGGCTGCACTGTTGAAAGTTCACAGCCCAGCAGCTGGGCAGGGCTCAGTTAATACTGATATTCAAAGGACCTTGTCCCGGTGCCAAGCACGCAGTCCGTATGACAAGGGTCGCTTTGTCCTGCAGCCCCCTCCACCTCCCAGCACATGGGAAACTTCAGAAATTCCCTTGCCGAGAAGAACAACTAAGCTGAGTAACTTGGAATTACAGGCTTTCAAGGTTAGTTTGCTGCTGGAGCCAAGACATATTTCCAGTGCTTCTCAGGACTGAAAACAACCTTCTACTTTAAATGACCCGCCTTTTATCTTTAATAAGGGATTAGGAGTTATTTTTCCAGCTAATACCTTAAAATCCAGATAATCATAAAAGCAATCAGTAATACCCAATATATGTTAATTACTCATTTTCTTCTCATCTCTCATTGGCGTGCTGTCAATCATGTACATTAATTTGTCTATAATAAGGCCGCAAATCAAAATCAACAAAAAGCTTCAGGTCCTCTGAGGAGTCACAGGTTTAGACTTGGAGGATTAACAACAGATTATATCCGCAACGACAGTGAAGAAAACAACATTATGGCCAAAGACATGCTGAACTATCCAACCAGCCATTTACCTACGCCCGGACTTGCGATCTCCTGGCACACTAACTTCCCACGGGAGCCTAACAAAGCACAAGGCTGCTGTAGGATAAGCTAACGAGGCACGGGACGCTAGATGGCAATAAGCGGAGTCAAAGTCATGCTTGCTGAGTTATTCCCAGTGAAATGTGACCCTAAAATAATTTGACGTTTTCCATAATAGGCTACACTGGCCTTTCCAAAGGGAATCTATAGGAATTGCTTTACATTCAATATCAGATGTGGCAGAGGGAAAAGCTAAAGATGCTGGAATAACGATGATAAACAGCACATTGCGCAGACAGGTAATACCTACGACTGCAAACAATCTGAATGGATAGGATGTCATTAAAAGACCATGTCCAGCTCCCTACACCCTCTTGAGGACATGGAAATGCAAGCACCCAGCAATTTTCTTCTATCCAGGGAAAACACTGGACCAACACTGCTGTCTCAGCTCAGGAAGGTCAGTCCAGCAAGTAATGGTGGAGAGCATGAAGCAAAGAAGACATTTCTGCAAGAGCAGGGGAGGGATGTCCCCCAGAAGACTGAGTTCCAGATAAAACTCTCATGTCACAGCCTGGTCTGGAAGTAATTCCCCCCATCAATAGCAAAGTACCACACAACTGCATTCAGCGCAGGTCCCTAGGCTTGTTTCTCAAGTACAGAGCCACTGATGAGCGGTTTAAGTTAGTGATGCAATTGATTTTTACAAAAATGGTGTTGCTCATAAGACAAGAGCTCTCCAAAAAATGCTTTATATGCTTTTCCGCTGATGTCCTTAGCATATAGGATACACTACATTCGTGTAAATGGAGTGATCCCACAAATAAGGGCAATTCTTTGGCAGTACGCAAAAGTAAGTTCGGTTCAAGCAACAAAACCACCCAGGCTGGACAAAGCTGAACCATTTGGCAGCACCCATCAACAGAAAAGAAGAGTCCATCAGACCTCATGCTGCCCCTGCCCAGAGCAACAGCTCCACAGTCAGCAAATGGTCATGTTGCATGATGATCCCAGAGACCTGCAGGACTGCCTGCATGCCCAAAAGCTTGTCTTTTTTCCACATTTCAAAGAGTCAAAGCCAAGTGCTTGAAAATCCCCCCTTTTGCTAAAAATTATATTGTTCCCCTTGAAAAAATTATGTTAGAGATACTAAAACTTGATCTTTTAAATCAATCAAGAAATAGTACAACTAGCCTATCCCTCCACGCCTTTCTTTGTACAAAGCAGTTTCTAAATTGTAAATACACTTTGTGACAAAGCAGACACCCAGAAATTAGACATCTGCACATCTGAATTCAACCTCAGGAATAAAATGTAAGACTGAAGGGAAAATACACATTTCACAGAAACTTCTCTATAACACGAAATTAAGAGGCTAAGATCTTGGTGGAAAAAAAAATTAAAAATCTAACACAGCACAGATACCGTAACAAGGAACAGCTTTCTCTGCTCACAACAATAGCACCTCTGTCATAAATCACTAGCCAAACCCTTCTCTTCCAGATTTTCACCTGCAGACCACGGAATTAGAGATGAGCCTAGATTGGAAGAAACTTCTGGAAATCATCTGCTCCAAACTGGTGTTGAAAGCAGCGCTTTCGATTAGGTACCCAGGGCCCCATCAAACTGAATCTTGAACATTTCCAGAAAAGGAAATTGCACCACTTCTCCCTCCAATATTTGCTCTCACAGTGAAGAATATTCTTCTCATACCCAGAGAGAATTTCCCATGGAGCAGCTTGTGCTCGTTTCTTCCGGTCCCATCACTGCGCAACCTTCCGAGATACATCATCGAGACAACGGGCCTCACATGTAGCTCTCCTAAGAGCACCACAACTGCATGGACACAGCCAATTCAGGCTAAATTTCAGGACTGCCCTTTTCTGTCCAGCCTAAACCTAATTCCACTTTATTGCTTGATTCATTACCTTCTTCTTCGTATGCCAGCAGCATGCACAAAGATCACAATGCCGTGATTATCCTAAATCCAGTGCAAGTTCTAGATAATCCCTGCTCCTTATGATCAGGCTGGGGGCAGGAAACATTGAGGCGAGTCCCTAATGTGGATTAGGACTTCGGATGCAGGCTGAATTGCTCCCAGGCAAGATCAAAAGACTTGAGAACCTTCAGCTATGAAATTCAAAGGCCTTCCTACTGCACATGGTCAAGCAGGCTTTCACAAAGCTTAGACTTTTTGGGTAATTTGGACAAATTTTCACCTGGGCAATGACTGGCAGACATGGCCAACTGTTTTCTAGTGTCTGACGTAAAACACAGGTGGAATCTAGTTTCCAGAGACCAGAATCACTAGAAAATTTTTTTTGTTAGGTTCTCTGAAACATTTTCTAGAATTTTAAATAGAAATTTATCCCTGCTTTCCTTCTTCCTCCTCTTCCCCAGAAGAAATGGTAGCTCAAGGTAGACATCTAAATGAAAAATTCAAGTCCTAATGATTACATTTTGGCAAAGACACAAGCAAGGACCTTAAATTCTCCATTTTAACTGTCTACATACTATCGTTTAAGAAAAGAGCTAAGAAACTGTTTTAGTGTTATGTTTAATGTATAGGTGACTAAGATGTGAGTAATCTACCACCCAAATGCTTCAATATTCAGATTGTCTTTGCTATGACTTTATGGTTCTGTTGAGTTTATCTTCACTGGCCCTACAAGTATCTGAGTCCCATGTTTCCCTGTTCATGGAAGAGTACTGCCCTAGCAATTCATAGTTCGCTGGATGTCATGAGTTTGGAGAATTTCCTGGATCTATCAGAATCTGATTTGGGCGGCAAGGAAAAAAATGCAGTGGCAAGTACGGATGTACCCACTTCTAATTACATATAGCATTTACGTTCTGCCCTTGGTGCAGTAATTTCTTCAATTGCCTGAGTCATGAATAGCTTAAAACTGGCTGCTTTCATTCAGCTTGCTTTACAATTCTAACACCATCCATCACATAACTTGTGGGGAAGGCAACAGCAAACCATGTCCTTCAGACATTTTTTTCATAGTGCCCTGAGAGCTATACTACGAAAATTGAAGCACTCTGTGAACTTATGACAAAATGTTTGGAAAAGTCATCAGTAATGGCTTGAAAAGTCAACAAAGATGAAATTGCCAGCATCCACTTTTTCTACCCTACAGCAGCAATAAAGCCTTATCAGAAATAAATGCTTAAAAATATTTGCTTAAAAACCTTTGACAACCTTTCCATTGGACTTTTTTGGCATTACAGCATCCCTAGGAGTGTGAGACACTTAGCCAATGACTCATACCCCAGTTACAGTACTGACGGCATTGCACTACCAACCTTCATGGGAAACAAGTTCTGATGTGCTGGGCTTAGGCTTCATGTGCCTGACTAATATCAGCAAGTCCCCAGACCAGGAGCTTAATAAAATACTGAGAAGTAGCAACTACACACCAAGTGCACATGTAAGCTCTGTGCTACCCAGAAATGAGTTTAATTAGCTTGTACATCAAAACTGAACTCTCTCCATCATATTCATGGATCTTTTCACATCAATGCATCTTTCAGTTTCAAGACTACAGTATTTGAAATCCCAGCTCTCTTGCAAACACGCACATCCCATGGAGTTGATTTCCTGATACCTCAAAACATCTCTCCCCATTATCTCCAGAGTCAGCACTGATGTAACACCAGGAATCATCTGGCTCCCAGCTCTATTAATAGAGACTCTGCCTGCAGACAGTGACGGTGGCCAGGGCAGCACCCTGGGTCACGAAACACGCTGCGTGTTTCCTTTCTCTGGAGCATGACGTGCGGACGCTTGCTCCTGCCTGGCCAGCACAAGTGACTGCAGCATCCCGGGAGCCTGCACAAGATGTCAGCACTTGCTGCTTTTCAAGTGAGAATAACTAAGTCACATCAGCTGTCTCTTGCAGGAAAAGTACAGAGACTTGGCCCTTTGCTGCAGTAATTATACTCCTGATATATATATACACGCACAGATGAAAGGAAGGAAAACCAGCTCTTGTTTGCAAATGCAGGTGACTATCCCTCATACAAAACACAATTATGCTGTCAGTTCCTTCAACCCCTAGTCACAGCCTTCACCGCAGCTGTGGTTTTGTACAGATGACAACTCCACACATTCGTTTTAACTTGCCTCAACAGAACTTGCTTTTAAAACATATCTAATTTGCATATAGGCTAATTTTGAAGCTTCAAATGATCTCAATCTTACCAATTCATCTTACACTTTAGCATAGTTATCTTCCCTTAGCTCTTGCCCATAGCTGCTAATACATTAGCTACCTGCACAATGACCAGACAGTTCCTATTTTCTTCACGTCCCTACTCACAACATTCACCATTTCTTTCTCATTTCCGTGGAGCTGACAGAGCATTTGCTAACTGCAGCAGTGCAAATTCTACAGTGCAAGTCTCAGCACATTAAAAAAAAAAATGCAAAAAACAAGTAAGTTTTTCAAGTATCTTTAATCACGGCTACTTAACGCATATAGTAAAATCAACCAGAGGGCTGAAAAAAAGGGAGATGCTGGCAAAGCTCTGGAGAAGGCCAGTCTGTTCTTTCATAGATTTCTGATTAACACACAATTTTGGACGGAACAGGACAACGGGAGAGGTTAACCAGCCAAGATCACCCAGAGGGTTAGTGACAGAGCGCCAAAAATGCAACTTGGCTCGCCTGACTCCACTGCAGCGTTCTCCCCATTAGATTATATTGCCTATTACAGAGCCATGGTACGCTGACCCTCTTCTCTTGCCTGAAATACAGTTTAGCACAGGGCCCATAATGAATTCATCTCCTATTGCATTAAGGATGAGCAGAAGTGTAATGCAGAGGGAGAAGGAGAAGAAGTTGCAACTTTTTAAATCTTTTTTTTTGCTTGTTTGTCAATGTCCTAGAGATTGTTAGTAAGAAAGCAACTCATTATTTATCTATTTGTGTCCTTTTCTTGGAAGTTAACTATATTTTTAAGTGGAGCATACTATTTTAGGGACAGGTATGAAAAACAGAAGCGGTTTTCACAGCATTGAAAAGCTTGCTGGACTTCTGACCCTTCTCTCTTGTTTCAAAGGACTTTAGGAAATGCCTGAAGAATGACAACAGTCTTCATCCAGGATCTCCTGAAGACATGCAAGGCAGGTTATTCCTTTTAATATTACATTTGGCAACGTGGTAGGCAAGAAGAAACGCACCTCGAAAGTGATAAAGGTAGTGGGCCCTCACAACAAGAACTCAACTCCAGCAAGCTGGAGAATTATTTTCTTCTTGCGTGGATCATCTCCTTTTAAACACTTTCTTAATAAACTCATTTAAAAACTAACAAATGAAACTAAGACCCAAACTGTACTGTAATCTACCAAGAACATGACAACTAATAAGAACACTGAATAAAGAGCAGAAAGTACATGTTTGATTCCAAAGACTAGGGCAAATCAAATTGCTTAATCCAAGTGAGAATCAGTAACTAATCATCTCATCTGAGACTATGCAAATGTGCTAAACTAGTTTTTGACAGCGGTATCTTCTATAGTGCAGAAATAATACTACTGTCAGTTTATTAAATTATTCAACTCATTACAGTAATTAAATGGGAGGTGACAAAACAGGAGAGCTTGTTTATTTCTTCTGAATTCTGAGCTAAAAAGAAGGGGCAAGAAGATGACATCCAAGGAGAACGGGGAACTCCACTAGCTCTTTAGCTCAGATAATACTTCCCTTGATTCCTAAAGTGATTTCAACAGGAGTAAAAAAGCCAAACACCAAAACCCTCAAGTAGTTGCACCAATACAAATAAAGGCAGCCTTCACCTATATTTTAAACTGAATTTCAGTTTCTATCCACATAGAATTTGACACAGATGATATAAAAAGGTAGTCCTCTCAATCTCCAGCCAGATACCAGCATGAACACTTGAACTTGGACATCTACAGGTAGCATAGCAAGCCAAAGCCAGGTTAAGCAACAGAGTTGAGCGAGGAATTCGTCTGAGCAGCCAGAAGGTATCTGCTTCAGGGTCTGCTGAATCACTCCCCAAGACTTGACTGTGCAAGTTAACTACATCTCCAGTGACCATAATGGCAATTTATAAATGCCTCTACTGTATGCTGACACCCACACAGAGGTGCCTAAATTTAGGTGTTTGTGTTCTGCCTCTAGTAAATAAAAAATGCATTGGTTGCTAATTTCTAATGCACAAAAATTAGATGCTGAATACCTGTAGATTACATTATCAAATTAAAACGAGTATTTATAAGTGTGACTTGGCTACCAAAATGGAATGATATATTCATTGTGAAAGAAATATTAACAGCAAATCAATCATTGAGAATCAACTTCCCTTTACGAAGTCATGAAAATTATATAGCCAGATTAAAATCCATTATTTAAATTAAAGTTTCCTACTTGCTGATTCAAATCACTGGTGACACCAAATTTTTTTTTTGTAATTTTTATTTTTTAAGGCAAACCAGGCTCCCTGATGAACAGTCTCATACATTACTTCAGCTACCGACTTAAATTCTCCAGAGTGAGATGCACATTTTCATGGCTCTGAGAATAAAGCAACATTACCCCAACCAACAAGGGAAGGAGCAGTCTGCGAGCAAGAGACAGCAGTGAAGCTGCAGAGTGGAAATGCATTCACTGAGAATCTGCAATACTCATGCCAAGACACACATGGATCCATCTCAGCCTTTTCAGATTGCAGAATTTTAACAGTTTTATTTGGGTATGCAAATACACACACACAGAGAAGGGATAATTTTTTTTTAAAAAAAAAAAAAAAAAGCTTGGCTTAAAGCCTACTGAACTTTTAAAAAGAGACTGGAAAATTATGTTAAGAAATACCCAGTTGATTTTCAGGGAAATTAAATTCCCCACCTCCCCCTATCCCCCAGTTCAAAGAATTTGCTTAAAGCTATATGTAAAACTAAGCCGCTGCAGAGAGAGGAATCTCTTCATTTCCCCAGTCCTCTACAACAAAGTGCTGGGCAAACCTTGCCAGGGATACAGCTAAGAGCAACACCAATATGCGTGACTGAAACCCCCTTTTCAGGAGCCACCGTACTTGCTATGTCACTTAAGCTGATGAAGTTTGGAAGAAGGGAAAATGAACTTGTTTGGGGGTTTCATTTATTTCAGAGTGAGCAAAGAACAGCAGTTTGGTGTCACAAACAAACTGATAGACCCTTGCTACAGCAGATACTGAAAAAGAAGCATAGGCTATTAACTTGAAAATCATCTCCTGCGATGGGCCGCACTCATCTGTACAGAGGAAATGTTACCAAGTCTTCATTGCCTTCTGTTTTTAAAAGAAGAGTTCAAAGAATTTTGAAACCTTGACTGATGCAGTAGCATATGTGAAGTCAAACTGAGGACAGCACATGTGCTCATATATCAACATCAATCTGTTTTCTTTCCTGGAGTTTTTAGTAAATGGATTTCATGCAGCAGCGAACTCAGAAAAATAATAAAACAAAATAAAATAAAATAAATCTGCCAGCGATCTGCTGTGCATTAACTCCTGTACTTATACTACACCAGCACCTCTTCCACCCATGGGCTGCAGTATGAACACTGTGCAGTTCTCAATATCCCAACCTTAATGAACATCCTAAGGACAACTCGATCACATGGAAAAGTAACTTCAGAAGAAACAGGCAGGGACTGTTTGCTACACATTTCCATCAGGTGCATTCAAGAAAAGAACACGTAGAAAAAAAAGTCAGAAGCTGTTTTCCAGGTGTTTCTCAACTCTGTGGCAGTCAAGAAGCCACAGAGAAGTGGACAACTCTTTCAGATACCTGTTCCCTCAAACACAACCCAGGTTCTTCTGCGTGACTTTGAGATGAAGTCAAATGTCTGCCAATAACATCACGTCAAAGATGGAAACGGTTCAATTCACTGCAGGTTCACAGACAAAGGAAGACCTGGCCTAGATAAAAAAAAAAAAAGCTTTTCTTTAAAACACATTTGTTTTTTATCCCCCAAAGAGACAGGAAATTGTGAGCAATAAACCTCAAGGATTTCTTTTCTAAGATTACTGCATTTGAAAGCTGTCCTCAACTAGAGATTCCCATTTTAAGCACATGCTTTGCATAACTGAAAGAAAATACGTGACCTTGATAGGAAGCAAAATATTTCTTGCAAAACATTTACTCTTGCTCTTGCTATGTAAAATCTGTTCTTCCTAAATGAAGGACACCAAACCCACATTACTCGAAAAAAACGTCACACCAGATTTAATCGGAGGAGGATGTTTTTACAACAAGTTAAGCACTGACCTTATGTTTCTGAAACCGTGGGCTTCCAAGAACTGAGCATCTTCTCTTCTGCACCAAGTGCTATCTTGGCTGTGTGGGCTTTCAACAGGCACTCCCCTTCCAGTGTCATTACAGAAAAAGGCACCAGTGCAGTTCAACTTGGACAAGCTCCATCCAGCTCTCCACGTCTCAGAAAAGGACAGTTCAATATCACCAGTCAATGTGCAAGGGACCCTCTGGCTCACCATGTCAGCCATGGCTCAAGGACCTCTGCAACGTCACCAGATACCCCTGGTACTGTCCTACCTCATCCCAGTCAGTTTAAGAATGAAGCTGTCATTTACTGCAAGAGCAACACACCTACAGCAACATCAAGTTGGGCTCAAAACTAACTTAGCTAGAGCTAAAGGCTTCAATGGCCCAACACAGAAAACCCACATGAAGCTGCTGTGGTAGGAGTCAGAAAACTGATCTTGCCTCCAGCCTGTGCCTAAGAACACAGTTGGTACACTCTAGGAAATATCTTTCCCTTTTTTTCCTGCAATGAATATTTTCTCCCACTACAAGGGATTGCAGAGATATTAAAAAAAAACACCACCACCACAGCAAAAGAAAAAAGGAGGGAAAAAAATAAAGCCCAGAATTGCACTCTGCAAATGACTGCCTAACAGCAGAAAGCAGATCAATCAAATAACATACATATGTCGGAGCAGCATGAAAATGAATTGGAAGCATGCTGCCTGGAAAGTGTATACATAAAGATGATTAATTTCTGTGTGCCTACAGCTAAGTCCACATGCAGGTCTTGGAAAACCTGGGACCACTCTGTGTGCCAGGTGAATCAGAGCTCCCCCCACAAGTCATCATAAATGTGGTCTGGTCTTCAGAGAAGTTACAAAACAGGACTTGCCATTCCAATTTCCTTGCTTTTCATGGCATAGATACGCTCTGGGTTTAAATGTTTTTTTTAAGAAATAACACACTTCTCAGTGCAAAACCTGAAGCAGGCAGATAACCCTCTTAGATAAGCACGTAAACAAGTAGGCATGTTGGCTTACTTCTGGGATATTTCCCAAGTTCAGAAACACTAGTGTTAGGATTTTGTCTCCAAGATACCACTTGTCAAACAAACTGTTGCTCACTCTCTCTTAAAACACCATTATCTCCCTTGTCAGCAGGCTGGACTTTGGAGACCCCCAGAGAATTGCTGTCTCCTCTCTGTTCCTCCCACAGACTAACCCATGAGAGACAAGAAGTCCCTCTTGAGACCCTCAGTAGGTGCACTACTCCACTTCTTCCCCTGAGGCACATGCTGACGTCCACAGCAGATGGATCACCTGCAGAATCCATGTTTATGATGGAAAGAAAGGCAGGAGCTATTAGCACCCCTTCTTGCACAAATCTCTCAGGAGGATGTCCTTCCACACATATCACCACTTCTACATCGGGGGCATCTGACAGCACACCAGATACCACCTAACGCTGTCCGACACCCACAGAAAGGTCTCAAGCTATCTTAAAACTTGTACCCAGGGCCTCTCCTTTTACAACCTGAAGCTACAGTGGTAGTTGTGTCTAAATGATCAACCCCTGCCAGAAATGAGTCATTGACAGCAGCGGCTCCTACACATGCCATGTCCAAATGAAAGCTGACCAGGCAAAAACCTTCTGTTTGTCCATTTCTTACAAGCACCAAGTTAAAATGCTTGCAAAAAAGCACAGCGTCACCACCACTTCCAAACACTTCAGACAAGTACAGGCAGCAAGTGAAACTGCTTGCAATAAATACCATAAGCCTGACCCACACAGACCCACAGTCAAAAAAAGACGTAAAATTACAGAAGATAATCAAAGGCGAGGCCTGTGGCTACACATGCTGTGATCTCAGACTTAAACAGTCACCATTTTAAACGCACAAAACAGTTCATAAATGTTATTCTCACCAAAAAGGACTTTAAAAAAAAAAAATTGATTGCCGTGAAAACCACAAGGAGCTTTAAACGCTTCTAAAAAGCTGCCATTGCTAGTAAGTATTTCACAAGTAGGAAAACTTAAGCCATTAAAATGCAACATCTGTTAATGCTAGTGAAAAGCAAAAACATACTGATTTTTGTACCAGCAAAAGAGAAAAGTGATGACAATAAGTGTAAGTCTTGAGTGAAGTCATTGAGCAGGTGACTTGATTTCTGCAGTCGCTCAGACTCTTGCCATTGACTTCACTGGGAACAGGGTAACCCCAACGCTCAGGGCTTCCAAAGCTCTCCCCTTGAGACTTTGTTTCCAGATGAAACCTCAAAGCAAATCAAAATACTTATTTCCAAAATGTGCCGAATACCGGCATTCTTCAGCCAAAAAGGAAATCAACTTACTAAGTCTCCAGATTTCAGACTAACCCAAGAGTAAATACTGTACTTCTCCATTTAAAGAAAACAGGTGAAAAGAAATACAAATGCCTTTTCTGGTCAGTCTCAGTCTCACAATCCAAAAGCTGTTGTAAAATAATTACCAAGGGTTCAAAAATAAAGAGCCAATATAAGCACGTATCAGTAGAGTGTTTACAAATTTGTTAGGTGAAGTACTACACAGCATTCCTGCAATCTATAAACACACAATCCCTCTTCTCTCCCAGAAAGCAATCTTGTCTGTAACTCATTACATGTGCATATTAATATTACCTCATCTTTTGATAGTGCTCTCTATCTTCAAAGCCCTTCAATTCGACTAAAGCAGCCACATTCCCTTTTGACAACAGGAATGAACAGGTTCTTCCCCAAAGCATTATACCTTCCATTTCTCTGCCCTGCTCCCTTCTGTGCCAAATTCCTTGGCAAAAATGGCTATAAACATGGAAACCTTCATCAATAGGGTTTCAGCCATTAAAAGTATGCAATAACTGCTGCGGAATGATGAAGCAAATACCCTAGTATTTTTCCATTTTTAAACAAGTACACAATTATGTTAACAAATGACAAAACTATGAGATTAGTCACAGGACAGTATTGAAGAGAGTCAAGTCACAAACCTTGTATTAGCTGTAGATGTAAAGAAGTCGAACTAATTATTCTCCCAACCCCAAAATAACATTCAACTGCACTTAAGGATATCTACGGTCTTCCAAAGCATTCAGAATTAGCCACGGAGAGAGAACTAAGTCACCTAAAGGAAGGTCTGCTTCTGGTGCAGAATGGCAGTTTTGGAATATCTAAGAAATGGATTCACCTGACTATTTTTTACTGAAAACAATCTATATCCTCTTCTCCAGAAGGGCAAAGAAAAACCCCTTAGTTTGTTAATAGGTATTATATCCACTTTCAGAAAACGAAGGGAAAGAAAACACATCCACAGCTTCCCAAACACTGCCAAGTTTCAGTTATGAGCCTACAGCTCCAACTGTTGTGAAATATGGGACGGCCTGAAAGTCAACACTTTCCACGGACGGTACCAGCTGCAAGCTGTTAACGGTGTTCATGTCCTCCACGGGACTTGGCTTCTCAGTAGGGAATTAACGAGGATACAGTCTGCTAAAATCTGTTTTGCTCTAGTGACTGAAGGAGGACATTATGCAAAAGTTGGATAACACGATCTTCTTCATTAGCAAACCTTACCCAGTTGTTGTCTTTATCAGCTTCTTAATATTTAACCCTCCAATAATTAAGATGCACCTTTCACTCCATAAGCATGAAAAACGCTTTATATTCTGCAGGCGTAGGTTTCAGACTAAAATCAACGTGTTACCACTTTCACATGAAAAAAAGAATGTATTTTGAGATTGGAAATGAAAACTAAATGCAAATGAAATGTTTGCTGGAGCAGTGTGAAGACAGCTGTCTGAGGCAGTGCTAGCCAAAAGGGTTAGCAGGGTGGCCAGTGACCACCACCACCAGCTTTTGCTGGACATTTTCCACGTAAGACAGAGTCAACGCAGGACGTCCCAGCAACAGATGGGCAGAAGCACGGCTCGCCTGGGCCTCAGGGATAAGGTCAGCAACTGCATCACCTCTCCCGACAGGAACTCAGAGCCTCTCATCACCCTAACAACTTCATCCAACTTGAGAAAGATCCCAGCCCACAGCACCCATCAGGCACTAGGTTTCCCTTTTTCACAAGAACAGGGAAAAACTAGAACACCTAGCATTCAATTTAGTGACAGCTTACCTGGTATTAACACAAGTAAAAATAATAGGGAAAATAAGAATGTTCCTCGTAAGTAATGCTCTTTTACATTACTTCACTTACAAAGGGACACCAGGGCAAGCTATATAGAGCACGCTGGCAACTTTCCAGTGAAGAGATAGCCCTGCTCATCCTCCCAGGATCAGTTTACAGTAAACTCCGGTGAGGGCGGGAAAGGTCTCCGCAGAGCCGCGCTTCTGGAGACCCGCACAACTCCAGGATCGTCTGGGGTGGTGGGCAAGAGGCAGGGTACTGACAGTCAAACTCTAGTCCTGTTTGTGCTCCGTTTCTCCCACTTGTGACAAAGGAAATTCTTCTTTGGTTCTAAAACCCTGTAGTCATTAGAAAGTGAGTTAAAGAAAAGGTGAAAGGACAGTGAGAACCTCTACCAGAAACAGTCATCTGGCAAAGCCGTGCTGCTTGCATTACTCCAGCACAACAGGGCAGCCAAAAGCACTCCCTGAAATTTAGCCCGCTGCTAGGTTTCCCCATGTAGACAGAGCAGTTCAGCAAACTATATTGGCAATCTGCACAGCACTTCAACAGATGCTTAGCTTTATATATGGATTTAAATCTTCTTGAAAACAGCCAGGCTAAATATATGCGTTAGGTTAAATTTCTTCCTTGGTCCTGTCCTGAATCACAGCTTTCTTTCTGCCTGCGCTGTTCCTATAGGTGCTAACAGAAGATGCACTGGCAGCCTGTCCCTGGACCACTGCAGTCCCTCCAATCGTTATGGCAAAGCATGACCAAACCCTCAGAGAAGACGATGCTGGGATGTTAGCCCTCTTTCCATAATAGAAGGTCCAGCAGTCAAAAAAATGCTCACATTTAACCCAGATGTGGTCTTGTCTGCAGTTGGAAGCTTCTTATTTATTGCCAAAGCATTAAAGGAACCCACAAGATGGAGAGCAATCTCATTTTGAAGGCAAACAATTAATTTAAAAATACTGCTTGTTTTACATATGCATGCATACATATTTTAAGTAGACCAGCTAAAAGAATTTTAAGTAGACCAGGTAAAAGAAATCTTCCCTTTTCACCACTGAATAAAAGTCACACTGACACAGAAGGAATGAAAACCAGATTCAGATTAGTAAAAAGACTACAGTACCGTTTATTTGTATCGAACCCAAAGCATGCTGTTCATCCCCTAGATCTTTGGCAGTTACCCTTTTACCTCCTCCTCATAGCCCTATTATAAAGCTAGCCATGCATAACACACATCACTTGTGGGAATATGCAAAGAAGTTGCAAAGCCCTTGCAGCCAGGACAAAGGGAAAAATCAGTGAAATGGGACAGTTCAGTGATTACTCTAAATTAGGAGTTTAGAGCATGAGCTGGATATCTGAACTATAGAGCTGACAAAATTTAACTCTAAAAAAAACACATGAATAATTTAAATCAGCATATTCTGTGGTTACACAGATATTTTTTTTGCCTCCAATTAGCAAATGTGATTCTACAAGCCGTAACAGTCATTTATCTGAAACAGTCCATCCCCAAATAATCCCCGTATCTTGAAGCAGACATGAAACAACTGTTCTGGATGGCACTACTTTTCTACCACTAGGAATGCGGAGTATGTTTCAGCCCAGCTTTAATGCAAAGCCTAGACTAATCCCCGCAGAGAGCTTTAGCTAGACTTTGCCAAAGGAACAATTGTTGCCATTAAATAAGTTTATACTGTTTGGTGGTGAGCATTTGCTTTCTGCAGAGTGAGCTCTTATTCCCACGATGAAATGCATGCCGGAATGAAGTCACTTGACTACATTTCTTTTTTTCTATAGACTCATCCTTCTGAAGTTTCCCATCCTAGGCAATTTACATAGAAACAGGCTGGAACAAGAAAACCATGATATACAAAGTAGGCAGAACAAGTCCCAGACAGATAAAGGGAAACCCAAATAAGAACAAGTCCAACAAAACGGGGTCAGACATGTTCTCTAGGAATACCCAAAGCGCAAGGAAGAGTCAGTACCCAGCTGAAGTTTCAAGTCAGCACTCTGCCTGCAAGCAAGGAGCAGGAAGCAGACTTCCTCTTCTCTTCAGCATCTGGAGCCTGACAGATTTGCAAGATGCCCCAGAAAGCTTTTAGAGGTCCAAGGACCAAACGGCCAAAGTCACACATTGAAATCCTCCCTCATCCATGAAACCCTTTCCTAGCCTCAAAGTTTCCATTGCCTTCATGAACTCGAAACCATGCAGTTTGGTGCAACTTCAATGAGCACATCTCCTCATCAGGAGGAGACCTTACTCCATTGATGTAACTGCCCCCCCACCCCAGACAGCTCCCGAAACTTTGTAGATCTATCATTTGCTATCTCCCAAGTTTATTTTTACCACGCAGCAGTGATAAGCCAGTCTCACCATCACCCACAGACCACAGAAACCATGAAGTGTTTGACTGTGAAATACAACGGCTCCCACAGGACACAGTTACCACCCTCATACTGAGACACTACCTGTAACCTTGCACACCACATTCAGCCCTTGTAGTGTGAATTAAGGTGCAATGTCACTGCAAGGACATGTGCTACCGTACTGCCCATCCAAAGCTCTTCAAGCTCATCTTTATTTCAGAGAGGGAATTCACAGAGGCTCATCACTCTCCACTTCTGTACAGTTCGTGGAGAGAGACTCACTCATTTGGACTGCAGGCCACAGCAAAACCTTAATTTAGCTTCGCCCAGTCTGTGTGACACCTATCTCTGCCCAGATTTGGTGTACGACACTTGGTAAGTGTCTTGTTAACTAAATCTTCTGTTTTCAATACAGCTTTTCTGACCTCTCTTCACAAAAAGCCAAGCACACAAAGTTTCACTGCCTACAGCAAACCCTTCCCAACTATTCTTTCCTGTGAGTGGCGGTATTTAGTGTGTGTCCTTTTTTCCTGACTGGTGATACACATCATAAGAGCTACTTATCCACTTTAAAGACAGAAATAAAAATACGCCCCCACACCCCACAATGCTATCAGTGCTCTACAACCAAGGACCACATTGTCATCGCAGCACTGTAAAATTTTGTAATGATTTCCTGTATCGTGTACATAAAGTCAATCTATTATCTGTATCATCTATCCCTGCTGTCAGACCATATTTCCCAGCTCCCACAAGGCCAAGCACTCCGAGATATACTTCTGTCATGATGGGTGGCTTTCTAAGGCTGAATATCCAGCTGACTCATGGAGGAGCCTGGCTCTTCCCTTTTGCGTGCAAACAGGTTTCGACACCCATGCTTTCTGCTTTGTTTTGACCTTCCAGCATCCTTCCACTCGCCACTGCTTTTAAATCAGGAAAATTTTTTGGCTCCAAGGAAGCAAAAGCACAGATTTAATACTTGCAGACTTCTGCTGCTGATCCCAGGTTCCCCTAGCAAAAGTACAAAATAAGGACGCACACTTCACCTAGCAAAAAAAAACTCCCACGTAGCTTCAACACAGAGGAGCCAAGTTATTAATCAGAGCCTGAAATCCAAGCCTAGTAAGTCACATCGTTATGAAACTGCTCTTGGAGCATGAACACAACAGAGAGTAACTGCCGGAGGTCTCCACAGATCAGGATGCTGAAAATACCCCTCCTTTCATGCACAGCCGTGCAATTCACAGGGTATTACATACCCACAGCTCAGAGCTAAATCAGACACCCCTCCTCAGTTGGATGAACTCAGTTCCCATTACTATATTTAAATATCAAGGTCTCCAGTTGGAAGCAAGACTTGAACACAAGCCCAATCCCACATTCAGGTTGAGACTAGTCCATTCATATGTTTCTTTACAAACAGAAGGAAAGGCTCTGCTGATTTATGCATACTTTTATTTCCATTTAACTGCTGAGGTCTACACTACTCTTCCAGTGAGTATACAAACCGTAAGACAAATGCACCAAAAGGGATCTGCCTTTTTATAGACATAAATATGGCAATACAAGTACAAACACATCTATAAAGAATCGCTTACGTTTCAGTTAACATCTGCTTTCCTCTTCAGCTTTCAGATGACCAAGCTCTTCCCTGCACATAATTTTGATGTACTTAATATCATTATTTTCAAGTTCACTTAGTGGGTAAGAAATCAGCAAATAAATCCACCAGAGACTCTCCCCTGCTTGAACAGATGTTGGATCAGGATTCAAAGCTGAGCAGAATAGCCCACAGCTCTCAAAGCTTTTGTTTCAGATACCATACAGATTTATTTTAATGAATACACCATTTTCCTGGGAAATGGCTGACACTAACACAGAAGAAAGGAAATCATCTGCAATGATTAATGTACCAGGGCTGAGGCCCTTTCCACCCTATCTTGTTTATTCTTCAGGTTTATGACATTGACATTTCAGTGCTGTTCAATTTCCATTTCCTTTGGTGGTTCTTTGGCTTCCAGACCTTCAGATCACAGGTGAAATAGTCCATTTTGGCTTACCAGAAAGTCAAAAGCAATAAAAGAGTCAGAAGAGATAAAAGAAAGGCAGTTCTTGCCTCTCGATAAGTTGTTGTTTCTTCAAGGCATGAACACATTCGTAACACAGCATCTGCTCCAACACAACAGAAACTTCAAAGCAAGTTCACCATCCCTAAAATAACCCTAGCAGAAAGAGAAACGCAGGAGTGGGTCCTTGGACAAGACCCACAGCTGCAGAAGACTCAGCCTGAATAGAAGTCTTTCCTCAAAAGCATTTGTAAGGGTATAATGATGGTTGTTTTTCATGAATGACAACAGAAATGTATTTATTTTAAGGTTCATGCTTATGCAAGCTAAAGCTCCAGCAAAGCACACACTGGAGAGATATCCTGCAGGGAGGCAGAAAGACCTCTGTAATCAGCAGGGTATTCTGTATACGATTGATTTACTTTTTCTTTTTATTAACACTCCCATTTTGTCATACCAAACTACTGGCATCTGAGTAGGTTTTTGGCCTCAAGATCTCTGGTTCACCCTCCACACATTTCTTAATCATGTAATTCCCTAACAGCTCCCTTGTGCAATCAAAATTATCCGCACTCTCTTTGTGCCAGTCCAATCTGGAGGAGGAGATAAATGGGGGGGTGCCAAGAGAAGAAGGGGAAGGACCCAGAAATGACTGGTATTAGGGAGAAGGGAGCAGCATTGCAGTTCTACAGACATCCCTACACCGCTTATCATGATTTCACTAAAATGTCTACTGATCCTACTCATTAGATCAGCAGCATCTGCTGCCATCCAGAGAGCAGCCATCTGTGCACTCATTTCCCAAACACACAACCCCAACTGGAGGAGGTTAGTAGGTCACAGGCATAATTCTCTGCACCTCCTTGGATGAGAGGAGTTGGCTCCATGCCATAGGAAGCACTTGGAGAGCCCCTCTTTTACCTCTTTTTACCCATCCCTACCCTCTAACGCTTCCCTGCCAGCTGGCCTCTGCTGCAACCAACATTTCAGTCCCTCCAAAAGCAGCTAAACTGCCTTCTTCCTAGTGCAGAAGCAAGAAGCCATAGGCAAATCTACAACAGCTCTGCTGATGGATAAGCACGTTTCAGAGTGTGGAAAGAAAAATTTTTAAAAAGGACACCAGCTTCAAGAATAACTAGGCTAAGGATCAACATTTTAAATGATCCCAACAGGAAGAGTTCAACGCAATTCGCATGAGCCAACAGAAAACAACAAAATAGGGCTTAAAGAAGGAACTCCAGATGTTGGTTATGTTTACAAGGATCTTGCACAGAGCCTACATCAAGGCTTCCTAAAAATGAAGCAACGGTTTTCAGTTGTCACAGGGAACAAGATGTTTCCAGCCTGCAGCTCTATTTCCCACATTCCCTGTAGTGACAGACCCCGAGTCTGCCTCATGCCTCCCTCCATCTCAACTTCAGTATGTACAGTCATTGGACCCCTTTGTTTGTCCTTCTGTAAGTCTCTCTGAAATCAGGCTAAGGGGAGAACTTACAACTTGCCTGATCAACTCATACTCGAGCCAGTCAATTCTCTCTCTGGGGTGAGAATGACTGAACAGTGGCAGAAGAGGACATTCAATATACAACATTTCCACCAAGTTAGTAAGGATCTCGATCGCTACATTTCCTCTCATTGTTAGTACAGTATTTGCCATCCAACAGCATTCAACTCCAAACGGCATCCATGCTACACACCCCTACAAAAAAAATATACAGAAGCGATGCAACACCACTGCTGACCAGTTTGACTGTTAATCAGTAAAACTGAGCCTCATTTGAACAAAGCCATGCTTTCTAGCAAAACATGAGTCACAAAACCCACTGTATGAAACGTCATGCATGAAACATAAGGGGAATGTTGAAATAGCTCAGTGGACAGGACCAGTGTATCTGCTTTGAAGCGCTTCAAACTCCTGTTCACATATACACAGAGAGAAACCCAGAGCTTTGGGATGGCTTGTTCCCACACTGTCCAACAGATTTGTATGGAGTTTAATCCAAAAAGGGCAGCTTTACAGTACCAACCATCACCTACACAATTCAGCCCTTCTCAGCTACAGAAATATCTTTGGCTTAAAATCAAAATGCTTCTAAATGAGATTTTTTTTTTCCCACATGGTAAATTCCTTAGACTTTTCTGTCCCTTAGCAGTTTCACGTGAATGCAGAGAACAGAATTAGGCAAAGAATTAAGGTGGCTTAGGTAATTATAGTGGCACATGCTATCAGTTCAAGACAAGATTAGCACAGCGAGCTTCCAGTTAAATGAGGTCTTCCCCTGTACTGGAATTGGCCTCTTTTCTTGCTTTGCCTATCTAAAACATGAACAGTGCACCATGCCAAAGTGGCAACACATACCCCATAAAAACTTCCCAGAGACACTTTTCCTGATACTTAAGAACTGAAGAAGTTTCAAGACAAAGTTGAAGAACCACTTTAAATCCACAAAGACACCTATGCATCCTGTGGCTTTAAAACCAACGTAACGTTTATATTGAATTATTTTCCTCTACATCTGGCATGACTAATTGTGTCACCTTTGGCCAAGGGAGATTTCTAATAAAAACTGCCTGGTAAAGAACAAAACAGCAAAGGCCGTTCTTAATCAAGAATGGCTTACTTATAAAGCTGCAAACAAACATGCAGTTAATCAAGGCAGAAGTGACCAGTAAATGAAAATGCTTTGTATCACTCATACCTGCCACAAAACAAAGGTATTTTGAGACTGATTCATCACTTCATTTTGTAGGTCATTTTCTCTCTTCTGCCCAGACCATGTTTATCAAATGCACAATGATCAATTCTTATTACTTTATCCCAAACTTTGCAACAATTAATTCAATATTAACCAGATAGGTGTTATGATTTTAACTCCCCTCTCAAGGGGAAGTTAACGCTATAGACGAATCTTAACTTTCACTTAACCAAAAAATGTTTGTATCAGTTCTTCAAATTGTAGAGAAAACTTGGAAGTATGGCAGGAGTGTGACAGTGATAGGGTGTCAAAACCAGAAGGCCAGCTGAAACAACACTTCTTCTGTATTTGTACTTCAGATTAAAATTAATTTTGTTATTTCAGGGTCATGGATTTTGACCACTTGAAGTTGACAATAACGTAAGTGGAACTGCTCAACAGCTCTACCATCTATATTGGTGTTATTACCATGGCAATTTGTGCGTTTTGTTTTTTAACAATGAAAACAGTGGAGGCAGGTTTTAAAAAATACCTGAAGAGATATGACACTGTGCCTTTAAATGCACCGCCCCTAGAAATAATCCTCATCACAAGCACATTATCATTTCTCCAGAGAGGAAAACGATCACATTCATTCCTCCCTTCTTCCACTGCAGTGACTGCTCCTTTCAGACACATCCAGAAATTTCTGAAAGCAGAGCTCATATCTGAACAATTTTATCCCGGCCTCTGAATGGGTGGAAAATTCTCTCCTGTATATTCACGTTACTCCAGGCCCAGGCATTTGCAGTGGCTTCACATGGGCACATTACAGTGCTGACTTTTTAAAACTTTTTTTCAAATTGGAATCGCTTTTCAGCGCCAGTCTGGCTGCATCACAACCAAAGGAACACTGAAATCCTAGAAATACAAGATGCTTTCTAAATCCTACATGACACACCCCTAAGTCACTTCAATAAGCCTTCATAAGCCAGCAAACTCTCCCGAAGTACCTACCAGCCTCGATGCAGGTAAAGGCGACTAACACAAACCCTGAATGACGCTGCTGCTATCTGAAACACACTATCCAAGCAAGAAATAAGTAAAGCTCAAGTATGGAATTTCAGTCTACAATGCTAATTTCTTTTGAGGAATCATGCACAATCGCAAAGATAAGGTTGGTTTTGTTTGTGTGGCTAAACAGTCATGCCTTTCCTAAGGACACTTTTGTGGCACTTTAGAAGCTGGGGAATGCATGGAAAAAAACTTCAAGGAAATGTTGCTGGAAAGAAAAAAGTTACCGATATTGGGGAAAGGAGAAAAATGATGGAAGCAAGGTGAGGTGTTCTGCCAGGGAAACAACACAGTGCACAGACTCTTGGGCCCGCAGCAGCCTGCACAGTGCCCTCAGCACCTCAACTGCCTGCAGTGTTCGGGACAAGAGTAAGCCCAAGAGATGGAGCTTTTATCCGCTTGTCCTCGGACCCTGGTACCAAGTGGAAACCTCATAGGGAGAGCTTCAGATGTCACAGCAGAGGAAGAGAGAAGGTAAAATTCAGGGAGCAGAGTTTGGAGCTTCCCTTCGGCAGGGGCTTTCTCAAAGCAAAGGACTTGCCAGAGCAAGATGCAAAACTGTGTCTCTGAAGAGTGCCAACCAGAGAGGATAATGTGGGAAATGCTGTTACATTAGGATGAGATTTACTTTCACTCACACGAAATCCTTGACATAACTGTCCCTTTGAAGACTTCCAACACCAGGCTATTGGGACTTGCCAAAGGCACACAGGGCAGCTGGTGGCAGGGCAAAGCTCAGGTGCTGTGTGCCACATCCAAACAGGTAGGCACACACTGACTTCCAATGGGTACTCAACAGATACCTAAATTTCACCAGACCTAACACGCACATAACCTATGCTTCTTTTCCCCAACCCTTACTCTCAAAAAACAACTTCAGAAATGACCCTAAAGGGAAAAATGACAACTATCATACCTTTCTGGACAGGAAAAGAACTAATTCTCTGCTCCAGAGGCACTCAGTATTTGACTTAACAACCAGCACCGCCAGGAAAGATCGCTTTCTGTAATTCTGCATGGGAGTCTCAGTACACACCTACTGAAGGAGGAACAGTTTAGCTCTACCTTTTATCACATCTACCCAAAATCTGGACTTTGCAAGGGAATTAAAAAAAAAAAACCCAAACCAAAAGACTTAGCTCATTTCCCAGCCTTCACAAGCAAGGAATGAAACCTTGGCAAAGATATGAGAGTTTTGCTCCATGTCTTAAAGAGATAGTAAAAACACACTTCAATAATTATTTTAGAAAACATATTGAAAGAGGGAAAGGAGAAAAGGTAATGGGGGGGGGGGGGGGGGTGCAGGCAAGAGCAGGGGAGCATACCTGGCAGTGATAAAAGACACACTGTTTGCTTACTCAGAAACAGTGAACAAAAACCAGCTGCCTGCTTCTCTCATCCTCCCGAGAGCAAGTCGCCCACTTGCCTGGATCAGCTCTCCGGACTGCCAGCCTTCAGCTGCACAGCAAAGGCAAAGCAAGAGCACCAGTCAGGTGAGCACCCTTCTGTGCTGTAAGCCCAATTGCAGACATGCATTTACCTAAGGTGGATGTCACATGTAAGGGAAGTGCAAAGTGTTTTAAATAAACCTTAGTGTTCATAAGAAGCCCTTATGTGATCAGCCTATGCACAAGTTAAAGAAAAAACAACACTTCGGTCAAGAGGTGTTGCAAAGAAAGCATTTTTTTTTTAATTAGCTGTCTGAGAAAAACCCTGTACTCTTGCCAAGAAGAAAAAGAAAGCCTTTGCCTTGGGTGACAGCTCACATCTAGACCCAACCTCCTATCACCATGTGTCTTCATCCTATCGAAGTGCTTCAGTGGGAGCTGTGAGTCTTTGCAGTTAGAACGGAGCCACAGGAACAACAGAAATACCATCCAGACTATCTCCCACCGACAAGGGTTGGAGTCATTAATGGGTGAAAGGAAGTTGGGTTTAGCTGCTGCTTGAAGTACCTCGCTCCTACACATGTCTCTTCTCTGTCACTCCCACACCTACAAGAAGCCCTCCCTAACTGCCAGTCAACTGCGTCTTCAAGTAACCTCTCCTCACACATCCTCTCCCCAACTTCCCTCTGGATTTTTTGAGGTCACAGTCTCTTCCCTGAACCCTCCCATAAAACCAAAAATATCAGTCTTGAAACCTAACACAACTCCAGGTTTGTGTCCCCTGCAGTGAAAGGCAAGAGAGCTTCCTGACCCCACAAAATGAGGCAACCTGCAGGGATGAAAGGTGTCCTGCCTTAGAGGAGCCTGACCCACTAGAAGAAGGTCCCTAACCAAACATTCAGGGCCAGGACAGAGTCAGCTTTACCCCAGGTAGTCAGATGTCCAGCCCAGGTAATTAGCGGTCTCTCCCTGCATTATGCAATCTCTCCTCAGCAGGGCAAGAGCCGAGGCGAGGGCTGTGTCAGCAGGCAGGGCTGACCTCCTCACCCGCACCCTTCCCACAGCCTGCCTGCCCCTCAGCACCTTCCCATGCCCTTTCCCAGTTACTCAGCCAGCTGCACCCCAGCAGACTCTTTGATGGGCCCCCAGCTATGCAGAGGGCATGTCTGCAATCGAAGCAGTAATTATTTCTCGGTTTACCTCTGCAGTTGCGCTACATGTGACCTAAATATGCTACTTGCGGCATTAGAGATCGGAGGGGCAGAAAAAGGCATGCTTCAACTGACTCCACCACCTTGGACCAATCCACTAGCCTGCCGTGCACTTCTTGAAGACCAGAATAACAAAGATTCCCTTACGTTTATGGGAAAGTCTCCCTGACCATCTTCCCTGTGTAAAGTATTAATATAAAAAAATTAAGCTATTTGGCCACCCTGCCTGGTATTTTTCAAAGGCTCTCAACACTGGTCTGCCGTTGCTCTTACTGTAGTGAGCTGAAGGTAAAAGCTTTTGGAAAATCCCACCCCGTGTCTTGAAGAGCCAGGAATGAAATTGAATTGCCAAAAAATCCAACAACACTAATAGAAAGAGGAGTCTTGGCACACCCCTGACTGTGCTGCATCTGCTCTGCTAAGTAGGTACATTTATTTCAATCCTGTAGCTGTCTCTTGCTATTTATAGCTGCTAGCTTAATGAACTTTCAGGGTAGACACCAAGCCTGAGCCTTACTAAATTGATGTCTAAATATCCTTGTCAAATTAATTCAATCTCATTATGGATGGACTGTTCCACAGTTGGACTGGCAACTTCCACTCCTCACTGGAATCGACCAGGACATTCTCCACAACACAGGCTCTTTCCCTGCAAGTCAGGCACTCTGAGTTCGGAAGCAATACCAGAAATTACTTCATAGTAAACCAGACCGCACATCAAGAGGTAAGAAGACCGTTTAAGAACGGTCACACACATTTTTAAGAGACATACCATTAAATAGCCACCTCACACTCAACTTTAAGAGAAACGGGAGAAATTCTGTAAAGTGTCCCAAACACAGGCATTTTGACAAGCAGTCTCTCGGTCAGGCAGCAGGACTGTGTACCTACAGATCAGGCATGCTGTATTCTCCTCAAACTGCTGTATTGCTTCAGTAACCCTGCATGAAACTCATTTCCCATTTTGTGTAGAAGTGCTCCTGAAGAAGAGGCAATTTTGTGCTGGAGAGCTGCAAAGCTTGCTCTTTATAAGGAGAAAGCCTGGAAAACCCTTGCTGAATGCATTGCAGATGTCAAACAGATTGCATTTAAAACTAGAAAAGAGATGGTTTCCACACCGGTGGGCTCAAATTGCTTATTCCATGAGTGGTTTCAAATAGACCCTTGTCTCCATTTTGGAGGCAGTGCCAGCAACAGAGCCTTCTTCTGTCTATTCCTCAGCTCCTGCCAGGTGCTCCCTGGACATGAAGGCTCGCTCTGTCCTCACAGGAGACTCTGTCTCCATGTGTGTTTCACAGCACAGCCCTCAGCACTTTTTACCCCTTGCATTCACCAGAGACAGACTTGCCTACTTCGGTGCCCCATTTAAGACAGTAGACGTGAAACATTATTTCAGGCCTCATGTAAGAAAACTGTTCACAAGCACTGATATCGAGCAAAGGGGCAGACGTGCAGCAAAATACGATGGTTCTCAAGAAATGCGAAGCATGAGGTGAACAGACCGTAACTTAGCCACTGGTGGGATAGTTAGTGATCTAGAAACACCTGCATGCATGCCCAGGTCTCACAGATTTCAGCAGGAATTATGGATGTGATGAAGCACTTTAGAGACTTACGAGCACAAAGGAATCAATGGGCATTTCAGCCCCACAGGTGGGCTTTCTTTTCTGATAAAGGTCAAGTTGCTGAGGAGAGAACACAGCAAAAAAGCAGAGGAGCTTGGCCTCTGGGGATACCTGGCTAGCACCAGAGGTATTGCACTCAACAGACAGATGTTAGAAAACTATTTATACACACACACCCCGCACCACTCTCTTATCTAGGCTCTTAGACCCATCAAAAGACCTGAAGAACCTGAAAGGAGCAAACCCCATATTTGTTATGCAAGAAGCAAACCATAATGTAAAGGAAACTAAGGATAGTAATGCCATCAACTTCAGGGTGCCCCACATCAACCAGAAGCAACAAAGTGTTGTACTTGGATTAAAAATGAAAAAGCCTCCACTTAAACAAATCAACGTAGTGAATTCATGCTACATGATTGCTCACCACAACATATTTTATATTGCTAGGCACCTTGATAAACCAAGCACTGACTAACCAGTTTAAAAAAAAAAAAAAGGGTGCCAACTGATGTTGCAGGATCTGCCAGGTTCGGACAATCTATTGGAGATAATTACAGTTCTCTCTCCACATCAAACATCCTCCCAAACACTAAATGCAGGTGTTCAGTAGCAGGGTTGTAGCATGCATGCCCAAAATTGACAGCAAGCTTCAAGCAAGGAGGACTCAAGCAACTCTCTAGAGTCCCAGCTTGCCTTGCTCCAGATTACACAGAGCTTTGGAAAGAAGGCTGCATTTTAAATTAGAATTGTTAAAAGGTGCATATTAACCCGTAGTGAGGCATGATGCTTGGCAATCATTACAGAGGGACACAGTGGTTGCCTACATACCGAATCTGATCCATCCAGACCCAACCTCACCTTCACTGGGAGAGATGCACTCCATCCAGGATGACAGCACAAGCCTCAAACAGTACCTTAATGAAATGACTATGCTGCAAACATTTTCTCTTTCAGCAAAATGCTCCTCCTAACCCACATCTGAGGGCTCAAGAAAGTGTTTTTTACTAAAACCTTCAAGAGCTACTGTTGGTGGGTGGAAGAAGAATTTCTCTGAGCAAACTGCAAACCTTTACAAACCTTTGATGGGATGACATATCATCCCTTCCCTCTCTCTTGCTATATGGGTCCTCTAGAAACCACTCCAACAGACAGATCCAGATTTTCAACCTCTTCTCCCCATTTCTGGTTTTGTGTCCTATAAACAGGATCATAGTTACACCCTTCAACTAGTAAAGAAAACCTTCAGTAAGCTTAGCCCACATGTGACCATATGCAGAAAAGTTGCAACTAACAGTGTAAGATGAAAGATGGCCTCAGCTCACAACCGCTTATTCCTCCTTTAAGGTTTTCCAAAACTTAGATTCTGCAGTTATATTTATCCACCTGTCAACATTTTGACTCTGGCCAAAAATCAGGTTTTACTTTCTTCATGGATGCAGATGCTAAGAAAATTCTATTACAACATGCAGTTTATTAGTTTCATGGGCCCCTCATTATTGCTTGTTGCTTTTGGGTCCCCGTGCTTTGCTGAATCCCCTACCAAAGCAAAGTATCACAGTCATTTCTGAAGCCCAGCACCGCATGGGGCAAAGTGCCCTGAATGCCCATATCCAGTAAACTATGAACACTGAATTTCCTTTCCTCCTACTCCATTTTTCTCAAGCATTATGCTCAGTTTAGACCAATCTTTCACTCTGGCAACAACAATTTTTCAGACCCGCAAGCAGTTTTAACAAAAACAGTCAGTAAATCATACAGTATTGCAGCAAGGCACTGCACCTCACAACCTGTGGGATAAAACCTTTATATGTGGCCAATAGCAATAGCGTATCATTACAGGAAAAATCTAATCTTAGAGCCCTTCAGCAAAGGAACTCCCAAAGACTCCCTTTTGGTCTTTAAAGACATTTACATGTACAAATACATGTTCATATGCATGTAAAGTACTATACTTAGGGTGACGATGAAGACATCCCATGTTTACAGCTAAAGAGTAATGTCAGCAGGCAGCTCACTGTCCCACCAAAGCCAGTTCCTTCTTTATCCTATTTCCACATAACACTGTTAAAAATGAAAGTGGAAAGAGGCAAAAAGTCAAGCAGCCTACAAGACTTTGTGATTCAGAGGAGAAAGATCTCAAGAACCTGAGATGCTGCAATCCACTTGAATGAAGGTTCACATCCTCCTCAAACCTGCAGGCTGCATTAGCAGTTCTGCAAAATATTACAGACCAGAGGAGCGAGCATCACTTCACATCAACGCGGGACATAGAAGTGCCATGCCTACACCTTTGCAACCCTACTTCTTAAACTGAAAAAAATGAAAAATTAAAAAGCAAGTGATGCCTCTTGTTAAATTCCTGAAAACAAGGTGTGAGGATGTTTATTGCCAGCTAGTTTTAAAAATCACTCCAAAAAACAGAGAATTTTCAATCTTTTGTTACCTATGTTACTAGCACCATTTTTGTGATTATTTTGTGTAAAATGCCGTAGAGCTTGAACTGAGGTGTAACATTGCAAGTCATTACTTTACAGCTTACAATACTAGCCCTTGACTACCCATGAAATTCCCCAAGATATTTTGGAAAGGGACAGGTATTTTATATTTTGGGCTTCTTGCTCTTCATTTGCTTGGAATCACCTTTGCCTATAAAAGGACTTCTACCCCAGCCACTGAATTCAGAGTCATGAATACACACAGACAGTTTTTTTACCTTCCAGAAACCATAGGCCATGCACAGATCAATTGAATGAAGACGAGAATTTCTGTTCTGTCAAAGAATCATACATATCTCTACTTCTGTTTCTTCTGACATGGTAACTGCTCATATCAGCTCAAGTCTGTACCCCATATTCCAAGCGCTTCTGTTCTACATGTGCTACAGAAATAGATTTGTATCTTTGTTAAGGGACACAGAGCTGAGCCAGGCCAAGGACAACCCAGGCAAAGCACAGGCATCTCTACGGAGCACCTCCTACTGCTAGGTACATAAACACCGTGTCTACACGCTGACTGCTACGACAGAGCTTACCAAGAGATGTAATTTTACTGGGTTTGAGCCAGGGAGGTGAGCCAAATTAACCTGGAGGGCAACCAGACAGCGAGAAGAAACCCCTTCCTAGATCAAGCAGAGTTGCATTTCCTCATGGGAAAATCTCCGTGTGTCTGTAGTAAAGAACGAGGAAGAGGGAAATGGGTTCAGATCGCAGCCTGTCTCAGAGAAGAAACTTATATCTGCCTTCCTTGTTCCTCCCTTGTCTCGTCCCTTGCAAGTAACAGCAAACTGTACCATCCACTTCATTCTGAGATAAGCAATCAGTCGACCTGAGGAGGCAGAATGAGGCTTGACACCTCTACCCGTGCCAGCTGCCAAGCCGCCTTTCCACCACCAACCCCCTTCTCTGTCCAGCTGAGTCTTTCCTTCACCCCACTAAGAGCATTGACCTTCATTAACCAGAGACTAACTGAATATGCCCAATACTCTAGCGGGTCAACACTCCAGCCATTAGCACTACAAAAATGACTAAAGCTTCACTCTGAAAACCCTGTTTTACCCATCACCTCTCAATATGCTATCCTTCCCCTTCTGCAGTGTTCTGACAGCATAAATCTTCATCTGTTTTCCAACTTTTATGTGTGTTTTAGGCAGATAAGAAGAGGATATTTAAAGTCCACTTACTAGTAATGTAATAGCATTTTATTTTTTACCTGAAATATACTTGTATGCCAGCATGTATGTATGGATGGTACAGAATAACCACTGCTAAAAAATGTTTCCTTCTAACTGGTCCTAAGTGGAAACCAGGGCCAGGCTGGTTAAAGGAGGTGCTTTTAGCAATAAGGTGCTGGTACGCTTCAGCTGGAACATGGATTTGTAATAGTCTGCGGTTTAAGGAAGCCACATTTCAGCTAGCACCAGTGTCAGCAGTCCTGCCTGAGAACAAGGGCGTGAACTCCAATTTTCTCTCGGTGCGCAGAGACAGCCCCTGCAGGCCTGGAAGATACTGAAAGGGCTCTGCAGAGGGAACATCACCTTCAGGCCGCCTCCTCAGTGTATCAGAGAGTATCCCTGTCTGGATTTTTGAAGGAGGCATCTTTCTCAAGCAATAATTTGCTTAGGATAAAACATATCTGTATGTGTTCAATTTCCTTAACTCTCTCCAGATGGGAGAGCTGAAGGTTGTTTATAAACTACCAGAGTTTGGCTTGTTTGACTGAACTGGACACAGCTTTTAAAAAAAGGATTGACTTTTCCAGACTGCACCAATTCCCAAATACAGAAGCACAGCTAGACCGGTTTTGAACTGGAACAAAACATTTATAGGGAAGGTTTGCATTTCTGGACCTGTTTACTCTCTTGCCTGTATCCACAGACATGTTTCATCAGGTTCATTTGTTGTGGGACAAGCAGCTTGACCCAGTGAGTCAAATCCAGATTTGGTCAAAATCTGATTGCACAGTTTTCATCAAAGAAGCTGAGAAATCATCTTCAGGTAAGATATCTAGGTTTAGGCTTCATGGTCCTTAGGGACGGATCAAGAAATAGAAGCGATGTATCATATCAAAGCTGGCTTAAGCTTTCTACTCAGTAAAAACAAAGCTCTCAGTATACGGAGACAATCAAGTAGTTTCCTAAACTTTTAGGAACTATTTTAACAACTATATTATTAAAGATTTTGCAAATCAAACTTCATATTCTTGTCCTTGCATTTAAAGGTGAAATAAACTACCAGTTACATACAACCTGAACTGACAGTGTCTAATACTTGGCCACCAAGTTAATAATTGCAAAAATCAACAAAGAGAAGGAGCTATATAAATTCTGGATTTTATACACTGAGATGCACTGTACTTTTCCTTAAGATGTTTGGGCTTTCTTCATGTAAAATTGGATTTTGTTTGTTTTAAAACATAGTTAACAAAACAGAATATAGGAATCCAAAAATCTTCCAATTCTAAGGAAAAGATTGAAACATCCTCCAGTTCAGTCCCTTCATCTCAGCAATAAACAGCACTTTCATGTTATTATCTTATTAAACTTGCATACACCTATCACCTTCTCTGCAGCCTTTCTGAAGGCAGTGTCCTACATGCTATATTCACAACCCAGCATTCATCGAGCCTTAGTCTCTGACGGGTACCTGAAGCATGCATGAATCCGATCCTGTTTTTTAATGGCGAGCAGAGTCCCTGGTTACAGCCAGCCATCATGCAAAGCAGTGTTATGCAAAGGTCATTAACACAGCTGTCCCAGCAGTCCTTAATCCTGGGAACTGCAACACCCTCGCTCTTCTATTCTTGGGTGCCTTCACGAGAAAGGCGCTGAGCTGCGTAAGATGGCACAGCGGGTTCAGGATTTCCTCTTTCCTTGGTGTCCAGCGCTTCTTTTTTAACTTCTCTTTCGATGACATGGAAACACTGTGTACCCCATAAGCATATCCAGCAAGCCCCTGCAGAGCTGGTCTAGCTCTGGCAGATGCAGTCCCTTTGTAATCAGCCATCCCTGTAAAATGACCTCAAGCATGTTAGACTAACGCTCACTCTCTAGTTGTCTCCACGCTCTGCATTTCATTTCTTGCTCAGTTGTTGTTATCTCCCCATCCCACCCCTTCAAAGAAGAAAAGCAAAATCCAAAACTCTCTCCTTCCTGGCCACGATGCAGCCACTGGCCAACTGGCACCCCTACTCTGTAGCGAATGGCTTCATTCTGTCCCACTCTACTAAACCACACAGCCCTGACAGATATTTCAGCTTCTGATGTCACATACTCTCTACTGACAGCTGTCTCAAATATATGTAATATATTTCGTTTCTCCCAACTCCATTAAAACTGCTGTTCAAAATTTCCCAATTCTTTGTTTCTAATATTCTTATTCTTTTGAAATTGAATTTGAGCCACATACCCCTCATCCATTTACTATTAACAGATGAAGATTAAAAAAAATCAGGGTTACAACTCAGATTTCTTGCCATGATTGCCAGTAACGAATATCAGACTAAGTAAGCTTTGCCTGAAAAGAACTGGTCTTCTCTTGGACACACTCGCCGTGACTGAGAGTGGGGTACACGGCACACATAAGCCATTCAGACCCTCAAAAAGCCTTCATCAGAGTTCCAGTAAGAGCCATCTAAAGCTGGAACAGTCTGAATATCCAGCAGCTGTCTCAGATGGACAACCACCTAAGAGACAGCAAATGAAATGGAAATAAAGAGCCATTTATAAATGATGGAGAATGTCAAAAGCAGAACTAGAGAATAAGTCAGCAAGCAAAAATAGTGTAGGAAACAAATAATTCAGGTCAACTATGAAGACAAGAGTTTCAGAAGGGAAAAAAACCTGGGGATATGAGGCAACATGTAATTCAATGTTTGGAAATTTAAGACAGTAATCTGAACTACTCCTATCCTTTACAGTGTTCTAAATTAACTGTGCCAGCTCGTAAAAAGATCTGGCCACCAGCGCAAAACAGCAAGTCCCTGCAAGAACCTGGTAAAGTATCTGGATACATGAGACGATGAACAATACAGAAAAAGTTACAAACGATGTAGTATTAATGCTACTTCATGGGACACCTGGAATATTGTGTGGTATTTAAGTGATCCCACTCCAAAAATACATAGTGCAAAGAGGTCAGGGTGGAAAAGACTACGGGAAAATTCTCAGTTAGAGAAAGATGAAAAGACTGCACGTTCTTACATGCAGATGAAGAGTAGACAAGAACATACTAACCTGTAGAAACAACAGAGGAAAAAATACCATTAACTCTTTTTCTCAAAGGACACAAAAAGGAAACAATGATGAACAAAACATAAGGCAGAAAATCAAAACCTGATGGAAGAAATAGGTTTTCAACCATGGGCACAATTAGCCTGTGGAAACGATTCCCCTAGGTTATTGATACATCCAGAAGCCAAAAAAGGAATTTCTAGAGATCTGGTCACCTGCACACCAAAGGAGAACAGAGATGTAAATATAAAAATTAAACTTAAAATATCTAGAGTTCTTGAAGACAAGTAATTATGTCTTTCAGTGTAAAATCAACTCCTGGTTTCTGAGCGTTGACCAGTTGGGACAACTAGGGAACTATAGCTATGAAGAGCAAACGGACGTTGTGACTTGCCTTCCTTTCTGTTGCTGCTCTCTGAAGTATCTGCACCACCGAGAATAACAGGCCCTGGGCTACAGACATGACTGATCTGATCCCATGTTACTCTCTTTATATGCAGCAACTATCCAGCAACAGAATTTCAAAATGAAAAATTCACAAATTTCTTCCATCAAAGATCAGGTTGTATGACCCCTGCTTGCCCCTCCCTCTCTGTCTCATGCACAGGAAGCATTTTCCCACTTACAAATAAGTTCTTTAATGAAACTCCAACCATTTGGAATTAGCCTCAATAATCTGAGCTACATCATATCCATATAACATAGAGCTGTTCTCCTATATTCAAACCTTGTTAGCATGTTCCCACTTCAGCAGGCTGTCACCATCTCTCTCCCACTTCTATTTAAGCAGCCATCCCCCACATTTCAGAACAAACTTGTGACCAAGAGAGAAGACAGCAAGAGGGGTGGGTCTTTCTGACAGTCTCCTACAATGTTACTGAAGAGCTGCATAGTGATGACACTAGATAAAGATCTCTCTCCTCTGGTTAACAATTTCAGTATGAATGGAGGTATAGGGCATCCAAAACAGACCCTTATCTGCCTATCAAAATTCAGATATTCAACCCCTACAAATACTCAAACATACAATAATACTGCATTTTATTCTTCTTTCTGTTTGCAGAACTTAAAACTGTTTAATTACTAAAGGGAAAAGACTTATTAGAACCACAAGTCATTGATACAATGAAGCCAAATCCCAAGTGGGTATGTTTCTCTCAGTCTCTAGCAGTGGTCTTGGTGCTTCTCACCAACCTGTTCCTATGAGGCTGTTTCTAGCTGAACCACAGGGTGCTTGCATTCTAGAGAGGGTTCACATCCTGAGAGCCAGGGCAGAAGCTGCAACAGATCTGCCCAGGCATCTACTCAGTCTTTGCATTTCCTTGCTATCTCTTTACACACAGTGTCAAATTGCTTTTTAAAATTTGGCCTGTTCCTGGCTGGCATTAGCTCAGGAGCAAACTCAGGTGTTATAGAGGGATGAAATGTCTGCTCCTGCCTGTGCCTTTTCCAAGCCACAGCAACCATTTGACAGCAAGTGATTAAGACTACTCCAACCCTGCAACATGAGATGGCTGTTTTCGTGGATCCAGTTTCCTCCTCCATGATCAGATCGGGAGCAGATCACTAGACAACAGACCACTGTAGCGAGCGACAACTGAAACCAGTACTTACTGAGTGGTTTAAGGATGCTGCTGCTTGTCTCATCAGCGTTTTCTACGTCTGATTTGTCGGAGTAGTTCTCAGAGATTTTCTCCTTTTCTTTCTTTTCTTTGTGCCCAGGTCTTCTTCTATGACGCCTCCTTCTCCTATAGCTCTTCGGCACGTGGACCCCAATGTAAATAGTGTGATGACCTAAGGAACACAAGAACAGCAAATATTAACTTCGACTGCACGTACTTTGTGCATTGCTGGCCAGTACAGTTCATGCTGCATTTCAGTCAAATCGGCAAGTGAAGCATCTTTCTTCACTGGCCTAACATTAATGAGTAGCATTTTTCTTGTCTCCAAATGTGAGCTAGGACCTCTTTAGCTACCATTTAGAAAAGTATTTTTTTCTACAATCATTTCTGAGAGTGCATGCCAGTGCAGACTCTGATAATTATTCTGTACTTGTGACTCATTTGAAAATAAAAATTAAAACCACAGAAGGCCATCATACTCATTTTGCAATATTGAACACAGTGCTCTCCAAAAACATTCTACGTTATTTTTTCCATTTGTTTTACCAAATATGCTGGCTGGACTTAACACCTACCTTGGGCAAGCTGATTCAGCTTAATGGAAGAGTTTAGAGCAACAAAATTTACATCACTTGACTATGCAGCCCATTGTATAACAAGTGTCAAAATATCATTAGGGTATTATTATAACACAGCAGATAAGGAAGGACTAACATAAGTTACTGTAAACTTCTAAGTACCTGACACTTTCCAAAACACAAATGAAGTAATAAGAGTGTCAAATTTCATATGCTGACTGTAAACACAAAGTATGCCTTTTCCCTTTCATATAGACTTTCATTTCAAACTAAAGCACTTAAACTACATTTGCCAATTCTTATGTCTTCTTGATGAGTTTGATAAAAATGTTTTATTTTCAGGGCTTTCTGCACTTCTACCAGCTTGGGATAAGTATCCTTCCTTGTGCTTATAGAAAGCATTTACATGTCTTTTTCTGTGCCCAAATAATTCAGATATCTTACTACAAGCTTTAAAAACAGCTCCTTCAGATTTAACTCTTGATAAATGACAGCTATATTCTATGCTTTTGACCAAATTTGGTTTTCCCATTCGCGTCTCAGCATAGCCAAGCAGACAGTTTCAGATAAACACACATGCCCTATTACTGACTGAAGTACATTTATCTGAATGAATGAGCCACAAATGCACGTAAGAACAAATGTATTCATCTGTAGGCACAGCCATTTGCTTCTGCTCACAGCGGAGCATTCCTGCAGAACTGTTACCTCCACAGAGTCACTGTCTCTGTCACCTCCCATCCATCTATTCTTAGTATCTGCTTACACCTTGCATGAATGCATGGCTATTAAAACCCCGTGAGAGCATACCAGATGACATATTCAAGAGAAGGCAGAGGCTACGCTTTTGGAGAGCTGTGCTCCATCATGAAGCACTGTCCCAGCCCAAGTTGTGTGGTGGGTGCCTCCCCAGAGAGAGGGGAGACCCTCCCGAACTGCAGCCTTCAGACCCCAGCCTCCATGACTGCTGTGGCTTTGAGATAAGAGATCCCTCAGTCCTGACTCCAGCACCTACAGGTATCTGTCACAGAAGACATTCAGCCAAAAGACTCTCTTGAAACACAGTCCACATCATGAAATCACATCACTCCTGAAACCACAGAAACTTCTGTCAAATGAGTGGGCACCCAACAAGATGATGGCAATGGCATCTGAAACCAGACGAGACATGTTTCTGTGTTACCAGACACATATCTCTGCAATACCTCTCTGTTCAGCTCAGAGCTGCGTCCACCTCTCCCTTTTACAGCAGCCATACTCCCATTTGCTCAGGAACAAGAATTAAGTCAAGCAAGTAACAAAAGTCAGGCTTCACTTGATAAAACACTCATGCACTTGAGAAAGCTAGAGAGAAAACTCGCCCTTGCCACCAACCCATCTCCACCGATTTCCCCTTGTTACAGAGTACGAATTGCTCTTTCCTTTCACCTGCAAGCTGCACCTATTCTTACTCTTTGGTTTTTAGCAGCATTACAAGGTTCCAGCTGAACCACCTATTCAACAAGGCATGGGAAGCTGCTCTGGAAATGTCAGCACAACAGTAAAGCCGGAGTCTGCAGCCACCAGTTAACTTCACTGCTAAACATGCACCTCTAATCCCTCATGATGATAAATTCAATCTTTTGACACTGAACCACCAAAAATTTAGGCACAAAATACCCTACTGCCATAACAAACTGACTTTTCAATGAAAAACAACCCTGCATTTGCCATTTCAAATTCCATACACTCTTGAGGCCAGCTGTGAAGTCTGGAGAGTCCTTCACCTTTTTTGCATGTGAATTTTCATACTGAAAGCAACCAAGATCTTTTAAAAAGCTGCTTGACCAGAGTGGCCCCCCTTGATAGCAACTTTAAAATAGCTAGCTGAGTTCCCCGAGGGCTTTGCAAATAATGGAATGATGAGCTGTATGCAAGGATGGGGCCAGAAGCTTATGAAAATAGCTCATGCCCTATGTATAATACACTGTCCCTCATTACCCATCTACATACGTGCTCTACAGCCCAGCAAGACTACTGGCATATACAGATCTCCAGGAGTAGCTCCTTTGAAAAGCAGTCATGGAGGACAAATTAGAAATTTTAAATGCATGCTGTTGTTGAGTTACTTAAGTATAAAAAAGCATCTGAAAAAGGCTTCTTAAATACTACATTCTGAATTCTCAAAGGCCAATAAAATAGAAAAAAAATTTCTCCAATACAATTACTTGAAAAAATATGTTCATCCCCAGACTGGCACTAAGTGTATTACATTTTGGCTCCAAAGTAATTTGTTATGTGGAAATTGTAGTAGAAAGCAGAGGCTTACAAAGCAATTCCCTTCTCACTCACAGATGATGATGGTGCGACAGGGCCTGTGATGGTCCTGAAATGGATCACATCATCATTCTGGTGGCTAGAGTGCTACAGCAAGCTCAAGTTTATGTACTGGTGGTAACTATGTACATTCAAGACCACACTAAATAAATAAATAAAACAGATATACAATGATATGTATTGTCCATGATATCAAGATAGAAACTAACAGCTATGAAGAGTTAGTGAAAATCTCTCTGAGTGAAGTACAGTTACTTTTTAGGCAGTATTATCTAGGCTGAGGTATTAGAAGTTCTGCTGCTGCCGGGCACCAAAAGCCGTACAACTGCCGGGTACAGTATCAGACACTAATAACTTGCCATCTCAGGGAGCACGAAAAAAAAAGAAACAGAAATCCAGGGTTGAGCAAGGTCCAAAATCAGGCAGCACACCAGTGACAGAAGAAAAGGGACCCACATCTGCTGCCTGTAGCCCAGCATGCCAGCACCGCAATCTTGGAGAGGGGGGCTCACACCACAGAGGGAATGGGCAGAGCCACAACACCAAAGTCAGGGACATCTGCAGCGAGACCTTACAGATCAACACCTGAAGCCAGGATTTAGCTCTAGGATGTCGAAAGGAAACCAGGAAAGCTATTGCAGCCACTGGAGACATCAGCTTTAACACAGCAGATGGCATAAACCCTGCATAGGGACAGAGAAGGGGAAATCTTATCTGAGCACAAGCAGGAGCTGTAGGGCAGGGGTGGCCCTAAGACAGTGGTAGCTGTTCCCAATGAATTCTGGCAGCCAAGACCGCACCCAAAAGCCAGATGCAAAAGGATGGAGCGATTCCAGTATCTCTATTAAAACAATGTCCTCCTTTGAATCACCTCAATTCTGTGGTCAGCTTGATAATAGAAACACATCATAGTAAGCCTGTAGTCTTAATACTTTAATATGCTGCCAACAGAACTGGACAATCTCTGTAATCTTTTGACCACGTGGGCACTGTACAGATTTTGGTAATATGAAACTAAGTTGTATATACGCAGGCAAACATCTGCATTACTTAGCTGCTTTTCCCTATTCTGCAAAGGAGAGACTTAATGTTGCTTTTTGCCTTCCCCTCCCCAAGTCTGTTCAGGGAGGCCAAGCAAGACATTTTTCTTTTCTGCGTACTTGAAGTGCTTGGCATCTGTTTATATTGTTGCAAATGCTGAGATAAACTTTTAGGCTCCCTTCCCAAAGCGCCTGGAAGGAAACAATTGACACATACTCTCAATGCACCGGGTTTCTGAGACATTTCCTACTCACCAGGGTAACAGAGCCTTTCCCATGAGAACCACTGACTACAAATGGTAATGCCTGATAAATTTAACGTGGCACACATGCACCGTGCTATTATCCTATGGCTTGGTGGAGGACGGGAAGCACAGAGCCAAGTGCTAAACTCCTCCTGGCAATCCAGGTCCCACTCAGCCGTAACTTTCGCTTGCACACCTGACATGGACCAATTGCCAGTTTCCTCCTGCGGCCCCTACAGCATTCACAGCCTTTTCTGGGGGCTGCTCCCATAGCCCTCTCCCAGGAAGATGATTAGCCTCTGTGTGCACCTCATTAATTTTTAAAGCTGTTTTGGTTGACCAGAGGCATTTATTTCACAAGACTAAAACCCATCGGTAAGATGCACAGCAAGACCTGCAGGTCAATGGGGCACCTTTTCTCTTCTAAGTGACAGTGGTGGGTAGTGGCTCCCTTGAACTTTCACCTGCTGTGGCTAAAACTTTTGAAGTTAGTTTCTTGTGCCTGAGGAGAAACTTTACTGTGCACCAAATTCAGAGCAAAATCGTTTCATCTGATTATTAATAGAGCAAGAAGTAGTCATCATCAGAGAGGTATTTTTCCCCTGGAAAAATTTTGGTTGAAACCACATCTTTTGCTTTATTAAGAGCTATTAAAGAATAGCAGCTCATGATTCAGAGTCCAGATTTAGAGTTTGGGCACAGGAGACTCCCTGAGTCAGTTTTACCAGTGAAAACCCACTCATGTATTATCAAATTTAAGTTCTGTAAAACACAGCATTCCCTCGCTGCCTGCAAGAGTATCTGTTCATCTCTTGTCTCCATCCTGGCCAAGCATGGTCTTGTTGACGTCCTGGGAATGAAACTATCCGAATCCCAAGCTGTGCACGCCACACAAGCTCAGCGTGCTGGCCCCAGCAGCGCTCAGACAGCATGTGTGAAAGCAAACAGCTCCAGACACCCTGCCTCAACCAGCCAGGCCCCCAAGCACACCACCTCAGTGCAATGCCACACTATGTCTTTTCTGAGTTATTCCATTTAAGGAAATATGGGGGTTAAAGAAATGTAAACATAGGAAATAAAAAAAGTGTACTGAAAAATAAAAACAGTAAGTAATCTGCAGGCTTGAAGTTGTCTGACCTGGTAAAGATTCAGTCACCCCTTAGTTCCTTGTGTGTGTTTATGTAGCCAAATCTGTGTGTTAGCACAGCCTGATCACCTACTATAGACACAGTCCAGGTCTCCTTTCAGGGCCTCACTCCCCAGCACCTGCTGAGGTTTACAGAAAGCTTCACAAGGGTTTTGCAGTAGGAAAAGCCAGGACCTGCATCAAACACACCAGGTTCCTATACCTATATACCCATAATTCTGTCTAGGTGCTTTTGCAGCCCGTGTGGCACAAAGCTGGAAGCAAACCTGCACTGTATGTCAGTGAGGATCCTTTTCTGTCAAAGAAAGAAAGGATGGCAGTTGTCTAGAGACCGAAAGGCAGGATGTACATGCAATGCCTGCACCGAGCAGCTGTCTGGTCCACTGCTAAGCGAGGGGGACAGCAGCTGTGAAAGAACCAGGACAAGCCGAGGAGCTGGTTAAACATGATGAAGAGACCTGGGGATCTGCCTGCATGAGACATGTGCTGGGAGCCAGGGAATTACTCACTCTCTGTGCAACCATGTCAGTCCCAAATTGGATGTCCCAAAGTCTGTGACGCACAAGCCATCTATACTGTTCAAAACACGTGGATATATTCATACTACAGGCAGCAAATCACAAAAAAAATCGAGAGAGAGAGAAATGCACAGTTCAAGTGTTGTCTCCCAAACTAGTTCTGGACCCATATTTGCCTTCAAGAGCATTATCACTTCCTACCATGCCCTTGGTAAGAAACGAGTTCATCCCAGAAGAATCATACAGAAGAGACCTGATGTGTGAGGCACCTACGGAGAGTTGCAGAGTTCAGATTTCTCACAAAGTTTCCCAGAATCACCACCCTAAAACAGACTTTCCACAAAGCCTTTTGTATTGTGTATTTCAACACATACATGTAATAGATTATCAGTGGCCATAGTAGTAATTCACATGTAGGGTACTAGCAGAAAACCTGTGTTACAGGGAATGCAAACCAAAATTACAGCCTTAGCGTGACAGAAGAAAAAAAAAAAAAAAGGCAAATCAGCAGACATGATTAGATTATCCAAGGGTGGTGACACCTTTTGTGCCTGAGATCTCTGCATTCATCTGGACACTGAGCTGAATCTAGAGCTTTCTGTAACCCTAGTGCATGACCAAGTGCAGGCTTTAAGCCTGACACTACCTAAGACTGAAATTATTTTTTCATTCCACATACCTACAGCCAAATGAACAAGCAGAAAGAGATCACTATATGATCCTCTCCATTTTTAAGCACTAACTCTTTTAAGAAAATGGTGACAGTGCAATGGCTTTTGCTTAGCAAAAACAAAACTTGGTCATTTGCAGAAAGAAGCCGAAAGTCACAGGATCAAAGGATAAAGTCTGTCTGGTGCCTAATATCTAAGAAGGAATCCCTTCCACATGATCAGGGTTGTTGAGACTTAGAGCCTGGTCAGACTAGCCCATAAAGAATCTCAGACTGGCACCTTAGAAGAAAACAAGATCAAAACATTAAAAATTTATAAAGCAGTGAAAATGAGCTGAGAATTAGCAGTTTTCATGGGTCCCTTGTTTTCCCTTTCAAGGCTCCTTTCCAAAGAACCGGGAGAGTCATGTTAAACCCCATCAAGCTTGAACAGGCTCTTGTGGTTACAATGGACATGTCTACACAGCCAACCTCTTGTCCACAAGCTCTGGCCACTTGCGCCTCCTGCACTGGGCAGCCACCTGTACTCAGGTTCTCGAAGAAGACAGGGACAGATATTTCAGGCCACGCAAATGAAGGGCTTTGCTCAGGATGCCCCAGCCATTTAACTTTGGGGCATGGCTGACTTATAAGACAACACACGCAGGTAAAGCTGTGCCCTTCTCTGCCCGTTTCCACAGCCTAGCTATAGGTCTCATACCCGGATGGAAGTGAAACACAGCATAACCCCAGGGCAGGAAAGCTTTACTTAATGATGTGGCTTCCTATGGCTTTCACTTCTACCACTAACGAGCCGCTAACTTCATGAAAACTTGCTCCTTAACCATGTCTGACATTCGGGAATCTGCACCTACCACTGCTCCAAAGTCACAGGGGATGCAGCCCCGCTACATGCTTCATCAGCAGAAGACGGTACAGCACACTTTGTGGCCAAGAAGGTGACAGCGTACTGTCAAGCACACAGCCAGACATGGCACTAGCCAACGCACCGCTGGGATTGCGGCCAGGCTAGCGCAGCTTTTGGCAGCTGCTTTTCAAAATCGGGGTGGCGGCAGAAGGGTACTTCTCGTTTTGTTTGAGAATCAAAGGAAATAAATGACATAAAAAGCTGATGGCCCAGAATGACAAATAAATCACCGGGATGGTCCATTTTACAGGGGAGATACTAAAAGTAGCACTAAGCAAGTCCAAAACTAAGCCCTGCTTAGTTTCAAATCAGCTCAAGAAATAAGAACAAAAGGTCACGCCATCATGTGTCAAGTGCCCTTAACCCTACCTGATTTTAAAGGGGTTGCAGGTGCTGGTGCTAGCAGAGGAGCAAGGTGCAGGCCCCTCCATCCCGACCAACTCCACCAGCCAGGACATGACTGTGGCTCTGCACACCCAGGTGTGCACAACACCCCACTTCAGAGAACTGTTCACACCAGAGAAACAGAAATGACTCTCTCAGTCCCTCCTACACAGTCATCATACTTCACCTAAAAAGTTCCCAGGACCGATCTGGAAGAGCATTAATTTCCAACACAGATGGAAACACAGGGCACAAAACCAACAGGCAAACAGGTCTATTTTCAATGATACACCAGGAAGATGCAAATTCGGGTTAGGGGAAGAGACATGGAAATTCACAAGAGCTGTTGGTGAACATGGCTGGTTCATGCATTAGAAACAAGGAACATGATGATTTCCCCTAGCACTATGTAAGACCTAAGTACTATTCCCATTAATGCACATGAACACAGATACTGAAACTCAAAAGAGAACAAAACCAAACCATAACCAACGCTCTTGATGGACTGACCAGGCATACTCCCAGGCTCACCACTCCATTCCCACAGGGTTTTCAGAACATCCTGATATTCAAGTGACCGATTTTTCAAGTGAATAAAAACTTATAGATGATGTAAACAGCAGAAGAATTCATTGAGCATTTCATTGAAATCTGGGTGAAATCTAAACAAGTTTACATAGCAGTTGGAGATAAATCAGATCCAAATCCCTCCTGTTCCCCACATCAAAATAGCCCCATCAAGCAGCAGGGCCACAGAAAAGATGCGTTTCCCTCCAAAGAGAGGGCAGCCCGCACAACTGGAACAGGCTCAGCTCTTTTGTGTCACAGTGACAATTTTATTAGTACAGAAACATGCATGTATGTCGTACAGTAGTGACATGGTGGCACAAAATTACCTCTCTGCAAGAGGTTCCCATGAAGGGAACCCAAGGTCTTTTGAGGGACTGAGCGCAGACTGCCACAGGACCAGCAATAACAGGTGGATGCCTAGAGTTGGACAAAGGATGCCGGGTAAGAGACTGGATGGAAGAAGCAGAAGAAATCATGTCTGTATGGAAAAGACTGGAAAAAAGTGGCACAAGTTTGTAACCAGGGAGCTGAAAAAAACAGATCAGGAAGGCCCTCAGGCATAAGGGCCTTTAAAACAACAGTAGTATGCAATAAACTAATTTTTATATGATATGTGGCAGCTGGCCAAAGAAAAGGGTCAGTGTGAACCCATCAGGTGATGGGACCAAATACTTGTAAGAGGACAACCATAAGGTTGAGTAGGGGGTTCACAACCTAATAAAAGCCATCAGGAGAACAGCCTGCAATGAGAGATGCAGTAAAGGGCAAAAGAGAACACAGAGGCTCCAAGAGAGACAAAACCTAAGCTACTATGCAACTGACAGATGAAATAGGAAGGGACAAGATTAGAAACACCAGGGCCCTCTTCAATTCTGCCAACTCTGACAAAAGAGCCCCAAATTCATAGCTAAGATGAAGGTATTCAAGAGAGGTCCCAGCATCAGCAATGAAGATGCACTGAAGATTACTTAATTGAGCAGGGGACTTGTCCAAAGGTCATTTTACATATTTGTATTACTGCAGTCCTTTACTAAAATCAGTACAAGGGGCAGGGAACTTAGCTGTATAGGGGAAGACCGCACACAAATCAGAGATTTTTTTTTTTCTTTTATACCATCAGGCTTCTAGAATTTCAGTATCTTCAAAAGGTCAGTTTAATCTTTATGTAAAGTGACCTCTGTAGTCTTTAAAAGGTTCCCACGTAATACTACTATAGTTAGCCAGAATGAAAGTCTGCCTAGCCATCTGTCTAAAGCTTGCACTTCTCCATTTCAAACGGATGCTTGCTACCCATCAGTGACCCAGACTTGAACTGCCCGATTCCTAACAGGATTCAGAGGCCACTCCAGCAAAGCATGTTTAAAAGGTGAGTTAGCACTGTGCCCTGAAGAACTGGATGGCTCTAACAGATGGAGGTCACATAAAGTCAAGTCAAGAGTATCTAAACAGGAGAAGAAAATGAAAAAATGAAATGAGATCTTCTTTTGACTTCTTGAAGATCCTACAAACCCTGTTTGTTTCAAAGTAGCAGACCAAGTCAATCACCAAAAACTACACTAGGAATTGCTAAGAAAGGATGGATCAGAATGTGAAACCCAGAAGAGACACGTTGATGACAGCTACAAGGTACTACTCCATGACAAGAAAATATAAGGAAGTTGGCAATGAATTAACAGGTGGACATTGTTTAGACAGAACAATAAACATGTGTTTGGAGTATTCTCACTGAGCTGTATATAACCCATTGTGAGACTCTTACCCACAACTCCATAAGCTGCTTTTCTTTCTCTCTTCTTTGGAGTTATGAGAGGTTACAGAAGCCACCAAAACCTGTTCTGCTGTGATATGATCTAATCTGGCCAGTACTGCTTGGATTCCATTAAAAGAAAAGGAAGACTTTAAAAACAAATGGCTCCGGGCAACAGGGCAGAGGAGGGGAGCCGTTCTAGACTGTCCACTCCCAAAATGCCCCAAATGACCACCCAAAATAAGCCATCTTGGCTTAAAACCTTGGCCTCATTTTCCGTATTTCCATCTCATTAATTACAAAGACTGATTAAATGAATACCAAGATGTACTTGGCAATGTCAAGCTCATAGATGCAGGTTTTAGACAACCCTCCAAATACGAGTAAGAGCCATGGTATAATGACTAAGGCATCCAAGTGCTGCCCCCATTTCAGAGAAAGAACCTCAAAACCGCTTTCTAGGTACCAGAGGTTGGCTGCTGCTTTACCACTTGCGCACAAGCAACAAAAAGGCATGCCGCTTAAATCTGCACTCCAAACTCTGAAGCAAACACTATGGTCCTTTTAGAGCCTGAACTCCTAATCACCACCAATGACTGCATGGAGTAGCACGTTGTCCAAAGCCTGAAGAACAAACAGCAAAGGCTGGGCACAGGTTAGCAATAAAAACAAGACAGTAACTGCAACGTGCCAGGCAGAGATCTACCTAAACCATCAGTCTGTGTCTTTGGGTTTGCAAAGTGCCAGGCAGCTCACAGCAAGTCCTCATAACTGCCTGACTCTGCAGTACCGCACCACAAGATAGAAAAACAGCCCCGCTGCAAGCAAACCTTGATTCCAAGGCTGCAGTTATAATGAAACATATAGAGGCCACAGTGTGTTTTATGACGGGCAGACTGTAGCCAGAGCTGGGGTTGCTAGAAGGCAGGGCACAGCCAAGGAATGCCAACAACATGGCGCTCACTGGCAGGAACCCCATTCACACAAAGGCCTCACCTGACACCTCTCCAGCAGCACAACACTTCCTTCAAGGAAGTGCCTGAGTTTCCTATGTCCCTTCTCAGCCTCTTTTTACTGCTAAGGAAGTTCTCCCAGCATCACGCAACCAGATTAGGAACATCACCCAAAGGGACAGGCCTTCACAAAGGCTGAGACAATGATTGAACTAGCATACAGACTGCACTTATCCCAGCAAGATACAGAAACAGCCCTAGCAGCAGTTTCCAGATTAACCCCAGCTCCGCTAGTTCTGGGTGCACAGATGAAAGAAGGAAGGACACTCCAGAGTTCCCTAGCTACATGAAGGCTGTGACTGTTTGAGGTGGCCGAGCTTGAAGGAACCTGGCCCTGACCTGGGGTCAGGTATCTTCCACTTTCTGCCTGAGTATCTTTCCCTGTTTGCCAAGTGGGTTCTGTCATTTACCTTCACTATTCTTGATTTATGGCATGGAATAGATGTAGAGTCGTTATCACGAGCACACTGAGAAAACAGAGGCCCATGCCCTTGGTCTGGACCTGCTGTGCACTGCCCAAGTGCCTGCTCTCTCTTGTTAGGGATCAGCAGCTTCAGGATGGCCCAAGTCACACTCAGAGCAGTTGCTCCCATCAAAGGCTGGAAAGTACCATTTGAGGGCCACCCTTCTAATTAGCACGGCCCTCAGCAAAATTAGTTTCACCACCAGGTCAGAGGGCTACTGATTATTTCTAAACCAATCAGAGATGGAAAAAAGCCAGTCACTGTCAGAATGGTATGGAAACACCTTCCTTCACTGCCATGTACCTCACACTTATAGCATGTGTCAGTGCAAACCTTATCATCGCTTAAAAGAAAACACAACCTTTCCTTCGCAATGGGCAAACCACATCACATATTGACTCAGCTGTTCTTACATTTTCTCGACTTCTCCTGCGTACACAGTCAACTTATCACTACCTTATGTAAAGTCAGCTTATCATCATCCGAACTTAGAAAAATTGCAGTTTTTCTCACAGAGTTTGGAGTAGGCGGACATCAACACCTTCTCACACAACCCCAGCAACTTTAAAGCTAATCCTGACAACAGCTGAAAGACATCTGCAATGACGAGAACCATATCCCATGCAGTGATGGGGGACATAGACGCCTGCAGGAAATTGCCAATAGTAAGCACACTCATAGATTTACTAGCATCAAGCTAACAAGTGACTGAAAAGTGGTATTATCTTAATGACAAAAATTTCTGAACAACTTCATGAGTGATTCATGTTTCACAGACCTCACAGCATTTGTACTATTGATTTAATTAGTACACACAAAAACCACTCCCAACTTTTCCATAGGGATTTACCATATTATCAAAAGTCTGCAGTGAAGTCATAGCACTAGACCTTTTCATTTGTGACAAACCAGTTAACAGCACATTTCAGTATCCTGAAAAGTGTCATGGAGAATTAAAGCTGGAGAGAAGCTCATCTGAAATCTTTCATCCAGATACTTCAAAGTTGAGAAGATCCAAACCACCCGTCTCGTTTTTACTAGCTGTGTGGGGCAGCGTTTAGGTCCCAGTCTGTGCCTGCCATTCCCAAGTTGTGCCAGCTGCTGTACAGAAAGAGAGCAAAAAGGCAGTGCCTGAGTCCTCATCGTTTTGCTTTTGCACAAGCAAAGCCTGACTCAGTTTTACAAAACAAAATACAGCCTACTCTGCCTCTGTAGATAAATTAAAGGTACCAAAGAATATTAATGAAGTACATTCTGTGTTGAGATTTTATCTTACTATTTTTTAAAATCATATTTATTTCAGAAGCAATTGAAAACTCTAACTGATGTGAAACAGGTTTTCTGGTTATTCCTGTAAATGGAGAAGGTCTGCCTACAGTCAGTGATCAAAAACTGAGGGTGGGGATGACAGAAGAAAACAAAAACAAAGTTTTCTTCTCCCTTCTTTTCTTCTACCTTCTGCCTGCTGTTAATAAGAGTAAAGATTTTTCACAGTTATCTTTACCCTTTCAACCTCTCTCCTCATTGATCCAACCATCAAGTAATAATCTTAGGCTTATGGCATCACACAGCTTTCTACCAGCAAAGTGCAATGACACAACAGGGTCAAGAAGAGAAAGCAAGGAGGAGGAAGGTGTGGGGAGCAGTCAGCTAAAATTGAAAAAGTAGTTATGGCAAGTCATTACAAAATCTTTGGTTTAGACTCTCTATATAGTAAAAGCCATACTGATAACAGGATCCAAGAAAAAGTTTCTACTATAACAGCATTTTTTCCTGCATCCACTCCTGCAACAGTGGTATCTAAGAGATACTCTCAGACCTTTACTTTGCAAACCATTCGAAACACAGGACAAAACACCTGACACAAGTGCTGGTCCCCGTCTCCTAAAAGGCAGCCAGAGTGGTCCTCAAGCCTTCCAGCAAGATTTGTCAGACTTGAAATCAAGCATCCTCCACCCCACCGTGAAGTCAGGGCAGCAGTGAGCCTGGGGGAAGTTACGCTTCAAGAGCCAAGAATACCTTATCTCAAAGGATAAGGTGGAGCTTTACTTTTCCCCTCTTGCAAAATTGGCTATTAAGTAATCTGTTTATGTCACACATACCAGCACTCCTAACAGTGGCATTACAGCAATATGTCATTACCTTCAAGGAAAGGAACGTGCAGTGCTCTGAATGAATGGGAATGGTTTTCTCGCACAGGAGGTTCAGCTTAGGGCAGTGCCTCTTCCTGATTTCCCCAAGAAAGTCTACATTTTTGCATTGGCTTTCCTTCCACAATCTGAACCAGACCCAGGCAGATCCCTTGTCTCGCCAAGTCACATTTGTGGGCACTTATGTGCAATATCAGTGATGGCCAGCAAAGCAGGTCTTCATAACTACCACATACTGAATATAATCAATTGAGTCCTCTCACTGATAAAGACAGTATGGGGTGAGCTGGAATGGAGTAATTTTTGAATGTCAACAGCTGATATCACCAATAAAATAGCAACACATTCCAGCATAGGACCAGACTGAGGTGCCATCTTAGAGAAGCATTAAACAATCTCTGGAACCAGACCAAAGAGACACAGTTTTGTCAGGTATGTATGATTTCTATTAACATTACATTTACTGAGCAAGGGCATGACTGACAAGCTGAAAATGCCTCAACATCCTGACCAATCAAAAATGCCCATTCTTCCCCCTCCTTAAAAAGCGAAGACCTTCCCTCTCCCCCACACTGCTACGTAATCAAGTTAGTGACATGGTAATTCAGAGTTGCTATCTCCATCTCACAGACATAATGTGAGGTCACCAGGTACCAATAAAATGACACCATGGTCCTTCTCTCTTCTTGCAAAGAACATGCAAAATAGGGATGCTCAAAATGACAACTAAAATTCTGTCTTCATCTGTTTGAAATCAAACCGATTCACAAGCAACAAAAGCAGCCTGCTTTCTAAGCACGTCATGTTTTGCAGTAGTGTTTTCCCATTCTCTCCTGCAGCTGGGGAATCCCCAAGTTCCACTGCCCTAACACCATACTGTCAGCTCTCTTTCATAAAGGTTACAATTCACCTTTCCCTAGCAGAGAGAAAAGAAAACGATCTCTCCTCTGCTCAGTTTTTTTTCCCTACAAGTTTAGTAAAACTAAGAGTAGCTTTGAAGAGCCTTCCTAAGAAATCTGGATCAATATTGACTACTAGGTGCAAAAAATTATTGAGAGATGAATGGAAAGAAGAGGCAAAAGAGTGGTAAACAACTTTATATGTATGTTGTTTCCTCATGAAAGTAGGCTAAAAATAAAAACGATCAGAAAAATAAAATACACCTGAAGGTAACAATTCCACTTGCTGTTACCTTATTCTACAGAGGGTGAACTACTGTAAGCCTTTTAGAAAAGCAAGTTATAACCATACCATGAAAGTAGCTGAAGTGGTTCAGAGCTAACACCTTCAGGTCTCTAGACCTCTCCTCCTTGTAACCACTCCCCTTGCAGTGCAGAAATCTAGCAGACTTAGAAGCATCCGCACCACGTGTCAGCCGAAGGTCTTCGACCTGATGTTTTAGCCTTTCCACTGGATCTTAAACTGAGAGAGGGCAGATTTAGATTGGATATAAGGAAGAAATTATTTACTGTGAGGGTGGCAAGACACTGGAACAGGTTGCCCAGAGAAGCTGTAGATGCTCCCTCCCTGGAATTGTTCCAGGCCAGCTTGGACGGAGCTTTGAGCAACCTGGTCTAGCAGAAGATGTCCCTGCCCATGGCAGAGGGGGTGGACAGTCTTTAAAAGGTCTCTTCGAACCCAAACCATTCTGTGAGTCTACAAATCATTCCATACATGCAGACTATGACTGTACACGGGGTGCATGTGTGTGCATGAGATACACACATACATTAAATGTACTTATATACAGGGTGCATATCTGGGTAGAGAGTTAGATGTAGCTGATGACATGCTTAGAATCATAGAATCATTTAGGTTGGAAATCTTCCCCTCTAAAGCAAGTAAGATCTCTTCAAAGTGTCAAAGCCTTTAAAGATTACTTGCACTGTGGTAATGCCCCAAATTTGCCAGGTACTATGAATTCAAGGCTGTCCCACTCCAGAAGAGTGGAGTGGCCGAGCAGCAACTCACCAACTGCATCATATGTGCGCCATGACACTGACAGATGTTACGGTGTCAGCACTGGCCCCACCACAGATGGCAGATCCTTTTGTGATTTAGTGAGGTCATTCACAGGAGCCTGGTGAGAATCAGGGAGCTGCCTTTAGCACAAACAAGGGAATTAGCCGGTTACACAGCTCCAAGTCTCTCCAGAGGCTCAGACAAGCAGCTACACTTCTCAAGAGGCCTGTCGTGTGCAATTAGAAATAGTTGTTTCACCTCTTCTCCTTATCCCAGTGAGATGCACTGCAACTGGTCTGTTAGCCAACTAAACCAAATGAGGATATCTGCATTGAAACAAGGAGATAAACACACCATATCTACAAATATTACTTAAAGATTAACCTTTTTCCCAGCACCTGAAGATAATTAAAAGAACACTCCCACACTGCTCTTCACAAACAACAATTTGCTTTATATTCTCAGAGCATCACACATGGGCAATACACACCACAACAGCATGTGGCAACATTTAAGACAGTAAAATCTAAGAAATGTTCTCCCTCTCTCCCCTCTCAAATGTTTCTGCTGGCCCAAAGTATCAATTATTCTACAAGCAAAAGGCTAACACAAAACCCCTGTCATTCTGACCCTGCAGACAGAAAATGGTCTAATTAAACCCAACACGATGATTTACAGCTCCTGAGCACAGACTACTTCATACAAGAGAGGAAGAAAACACAGACTTTTTCATGGAAATGACTGGTTTAACTTGCTGGAAGTGTTCTAATTTATCTTTTTGGAGATTATTTTTTCATACTGCTTGATCCTTTACGGTCCATTACCAGTGACAATGACATGGCTGTAACTCTACACCTTTCAAAACATTTTAAACTAAAAAGCCACAGGCATTTGTTTGCAAACAAAGAAATTAGAATAAAATTATATACCTAAGTCAAGAGGGGAAGGATAGGACTGTGAGGTAAAATGCTTAACTCCTTTCCCTTCTAGGTAAAGTACGTACTCTATCGTCCTTTCCTCCTTCTCCCCTACTAGTTCATCAAGCACAAAGTCAACCGATCCTCATAAAATGAGAAAACGATAATTTGCTGCAAATAATTCATTCCTATCAGCTTAATAATTTGCCACCAACAAGCTTAAACTGAACTCCTTTAAATTCCTTTTACCTTTGGGATTTCACAACATTTTTAGCTAGAGAGAATATAAAAACACTTTCAAAGAAGTCTACTCTTTTCCTAAAAAATGAGGAAACTGCTCTGTTAAAAAGTTCCTCTTTAAGGTAAAAACCTTCTCTTTATGCCTCTTAAGCTAAAAGGATAACCCAGTCAAACATCCACTTGCTGCCTTATGTCCATCCCTGACACTGAGTAAAATTGCTGGTTTTTCCAGTTTGTTTCTCCATCTGCAACACCCACCACCATATTCCAGCGCTTCCAAGTGCAGTGATGATACGCAAGTGTTGCCAAAACTATATTCATAGAGGAAAGGAAAACAAAATAGCCCTGATTTCACAGCCACTATGCAAGACACAGCCAACATGACTTTGTGGGAAGTGGAAATGTGTGCAGCACCGTATGACAACATTCACTCCTGAACTGAAAAAGACGGTTTCTTTAAAAGCTCAGTTCCACCCCGATCAAGCTTACTGGTGTTTCAGTCAAGTTTAGGATTAATTACTCGGCAAAACAAAGGTGCCTTTTTTCTCTGCTATCTGACTGTGCCGATCTTACATACAAATACAATTTGTGAAGGCACCCTTTCTCCCCAGCCGTCCAAGGTCTCTTACCTTCCACTTCTTCTTCATCACATACATGTTTAAGGAAGGAAGCCCCTCTATCCAGTACTGCCTCGTCCTCCATCCTATAGTAATAGAAAAGAAAAAAGGAATGCTCAGACTTCTCCTGGAGCGAGCGATTTGAACCAGCCCAGGTCCTGGGCAGGTTAACTTGCAAGCTGTTGTTCATGTTCCTGTGGGCTCTCCTGTTTTTCTTCCAGTGCCTGATGTTCCTTCATAGCACTCCTTTCAAATGGCGTTTGGTTTAAGCTGGCCTCACATCGCTCGAATTCTAACCTTGAGAGGACATCAGTGGTGACAGGTGGGAGAAAGGTAATCTTGGCTAGAAGTCTTTGGGGTTTTTTCCTGTTTCTTCTTTCCCCCCCCCCCGCCCTCCTCCTTTTTCCTTTTTTCTAAAAAGGACATATAGACACAAAGGCAATTTTGGGACTATCTATGCAATAGCCAAGAGTTTGTTGAATTCCAGTTTCCTGTTAAAGTTCTTCTAAAGGAGCTTGGCTGCAGAACCACGTACAGGAGCAAGCACTCATACTACACACAGACATACACACGCGTCTGAATACACACTGGGAGACCAGCCTTACGCCAGCCTCTTAATGCCAGCAAAGCACACTTGTCTGTAGGGAGGCAAGCTTTGTGTCACATGGTGGCCTTACAGAAATCTGACATATGAGGATTATCCAGAGACCAAGCTACACTAAGTCAGACCATCACAGCAGTCATTTATGTGTGTCACCCATTCATTCATCCATTTGGGGATGGGTTTTAGCAGTTGCCTTCTTTCCCTTCCCCTTTTCTCTCCATCTCTTATCTGCTTCTCTGTATAGGAGAGACTCCTAACTCTATGCCTCCACCAGGAAGGTCTTCCTGCAGTGCTGCCCAGAACTCATGCTGCTGTATTTCACCCACAAAATAAGACCACACGCTTTCCAAGGGTTCACCTGCAAATTCATTTTTGACAAGCAAATATAAAAATGATCAAATCACAGAGAAAAAAAAATCTAGCTATATTAAATAACATCCTTTCGTATTGCTTAGAGGCTAAGCACACATTTGCTGCTCAGTGCTGGACAGTCACTGTGGAAGCTTTCTATCTTAATACAACGGGAGACCGAGCTGGTACCTGTTTTCCTACCAATGGCAAGAAACAGGCATATGTGGGTAACAATCAAAAAACAATACCTTCTCCTTATATTCCTTAGATGGAATAAGGACAAACTCAGTACAGAAAGAAACAAAGCCTTCAAAACCTTCTTCACACCCATATTACTTCCACTTGTGATCCCGCAAGATCCTCCAAGTGCAGCAGCAGCAAACACTTCATAGAGTTTTTAAGGGCACATTCAAATTCAGAAGAGTATAAAAACCGAACAGATAAGTACCAAGAAATCAGAATGTCTCAGAACATCTACCTTGCATGTCAACGGCTACCTGAACAACAACAACAACAAAAAAAAACAAAGAAAAAACCCCCACCACAGCCACAAAAGAAAGTACCAGAGCCCTCATTTTCTGAAAGCAGTAGCACAGCAGCCATTCTCCCACCTTTGCCAAGTGTTCCTCCACCTCAAGCACCTCTACCAACATGCCATTGGCCTCATCCTTGGCTTAGTCTGCAGCTCAGCTCCCTTGAATGAGTCTCATATATGTCACAGGTAAAAAAGAACAAAGCAAAATAGGCCAGATTCAAAACCACTAACTAAGCAGATGGAAATACACTGCTTTTTTTCTTTTGGATTACTGGATGGCAGCAACTAATACAGCACCATACATGAAACAAACATGAGTATCAGCTCCTAAGTTTAGGTCCAGTTCTGACATTTGAAAAAAGGTCCACCTCCCCTTCACAGAGGCTGTTTCTGCCCACGCTGTCTGCCAGAGACGCAGAAGCCAGCGTATTTGAAGAACAAATTTCCCTGACTTAAGAAAGGTACCATTTCACAAGCAGCTGCTACCCTGCGCAAAGGGGTAGGACATGCTTCTTGCCAACAAAACACACAAAGCCAGCACTCAGGCACGCACATGAAAGCTCCAGTTCTTCATTAAATTATTTACAACTATTTATGCATCTTTTCTAAGGCAATAAAAGCTAACATATTTCATGGATGCTCTTGCCTTTTTGCAATGGTTGTGAAGATGCACCCAAGTTTATTTTTTAAATTTTTTTTTCTGTCAAAGCAGCACAGTAGCTACTTGCTATAAACACAACTGAAAACATCTGGAACAGATGGGATGGGATTTGCAGCCCAAACACAAACCGCACAGGCTTTATTACTCCGTAAAGTCTGTTCTTACACTTTCACCCACAGCGTGCCCTGGCATTTGCCTCCATTCCCTGAGTACCGACACGTTCAGGCCTCTCAGCATGTGTGTGTTTGTGCAACCACACCTGCGCATCGTCCCACAGTCCCTGCTCAAACACCAGTTCCCAAGGCCTATTTCTCCATGCCATCTTCTGCAGCATCAGTCTGGGCACGCAGCAGCTGAGAAGCAACAGTCTCATAGCGGGGAGGAAGAGGGAGAAGAAGAAGGTAAAATAAAGGGAGCAATTTTCACTGCCTGCAAAGAATACAGGGCTGAAAAAACACAGGGTGCCATCTGCCTAGCAGAATGCCTGCTCAAACTCCCCACCGCTCAGTGCGTCCTCCCAGCATCACCCTGCCTGCTGCTGAGCACCTACGGCAGCACCTCATCGCAGGCAGCAGGAGCAGACCCCACACTTTCCCCTATCCTCCCAGTAATGGCACCCTTCCTCCCTTGAATCAGTCTATCACATTTAACAGCTGCGCTTCCTAGCTGCAGAGGGTTGGAAAACTGCTTACGACACATTACAAGCCTCATGCTTCCCCCGAAACAGGCGCAGAGCAGATCCGAAAGAGCTGGGGGGTTTAAAGGGCCAGGAATAGAGCTTGGGCACGGCGCCCCGTCTCTAATCCGCAGGAGTTTAGTGATTAGACTCCCAAGCGCCACCTCCCTTGACTTGGTCTTTTCTGCCCTTCTCGGATTACTGCAGGATTTCTTCAGGCCAAAATCTAGCAAGAAAGCATCCTTTATGAATTTGCACAGGGGAAATATTTCAGCCCCCTGGGATTTTTCAAGTAATATGAAATGGGAGTTGCAGAAACTAAAAAAAAAATAAATCACATGAAACAACAAGAAAATCTTCACTTGGGTCTTCAGGAGAAAACTGTCAGAGTCCTATTAGTGAAGCACTGCAGCAAGAAAAGGTATTTTCACCATCCCATGGAGGAGACACACACACTGGATGGAAGAAAGGGTGGAAATTTTTTTAGGGCCTCTGAACAGAAACGTGCCTTAGTTTAAGCCTGGTTTACCAGCTCCTTGCAGAAGGTAAAAAGCATGGGACATTCAGACACTTTTTATCCAGATCCACAACCTCATTACTGCTACTGCAAGGTTTTGGAAACAAACCTAAAACTTAATTCAAAAAAATTGGGTTTCTGTTTTCAGGGTCTAGGTCTGAGCAAGTCATGTACTCTGACAGAATATACTCAAGTAAAAAAATATGAGCTGCTTGAGTAATTGGCCTCTCCGGGTAGATAATTAGATCGGTACCAAACATTTTTAGAAATGACATTATGTGTCAACAGAATTTTAACAGGAGTCACACACAGCCTACCCAACACAGCATGCAACTCAAACCTAGATTTGCAGACCATTTGCAGATAGAGCTCACAGAAATATTCTGCCAGACCACTCAGAAAGAACAAGACCAATTTAGTACTAACAGGGATCCCAGATTTCATAATGGAGAGAAAAGTCAGTATAAAATGGGCAAAGGTGAAGGAAATCAAATAGCACAAAGTAGAAAAGAAGATGAAAAGACTATTCTCCAGTGAACAGAGCACACCCTGAAAAATGAGGAAGTCCATTTGCTTCTCTGCTCTGGGTCACTTTCGAGGTAAGAGCGTTTGTGAGCATTCAGTGTTAGCACAGCAAACCTGATTTGTGTTCTGAAGGAAAGTGCTGTGGCTGAAAACCAAATTATTTGTGATACACTAAAAAAAACCCAAAATATTACTTAAAACTCCTTGTCTCCTTCCCCTTGACTACACTTATCTGACAGTCTCTGTTTTGCTTATCATATTATAAATTCTTCCTGCAGGTCTCCTTGTTATATCACCGAACACTTGCAACACATCTTCAAAGCAGTCTAAAGCAGCAAGTAAACTCAGCTTAACTGTTCCCTGTCCTAATGGAGGCAAAACCCAGTGCCAAGCCCTGCCTCCTGCCTGGCCAGAGTGCTGGGAGATGGCATGCTGCCACCACCCGGCCTGGGCAAGAGACACCGCTGGGGCCTTCCTGCTGACAGTCATCAACACCAGCACTTTTTATAACTTCGTAATTGATGACAGAAGAGGGAAACTAGTGTTCGGCGTAAATAAAGCATAAGGGCTGATGTGGCGACACGAGCTGCTGCATGGAGATGCAACTCAGTCGAGTGAATAGAGGCATAACATAGCTGGGGAGCAAGAAACAAGAGTTATGACTTGCTGATAAGCTTTTACAATTCTGCCCATTTCAAATGTCTTTTGCAATCAGGAAAAAACTCCAGCAAACTCTGCACTGAAGAAAAAAAAAAACCAAACCAAAACACAGAGCAGCTCTATAACTGAAATGGGTAGCACAATGCAGAGCCCATGTGAAAGTCACATTTAAAGAGCAACCCTTTTGCAATAAGCCAGGGCATGGAGCATGTCAACGGCTTCAGGGAGGAGAGAGGATTACGAACATTGGGTCACAGAGCAGCAACGCCAACAGCAGGGCTCCAAAAGGGATCGGGTCAAACCTGGTGACGGAAACGTGGCTGCCCAGCCCCACAGCACAACAGCTCCTGCTTTACAATCCCGACAGGCTGGTGTGTAGAAGCTGTCTACATTCATGGGAAAGGCAAGTGAAATAAGGTCTTCCCAAGCATGCAGAATCAACCACCCTTGTATGCTTCCCAGAGTCTGGCACCATTTACTTGTCAAGAGTTTTTGTCTAGTGGGCACCTTCCACTAGACCAGGTTGCTCAAAGTCCTGTCCAACCTGGTCTTGAATGCTTCCAGGGAGGGGGCAAGAGTTTTTACTCAGAAAACTGCTGTCCATAAAGTGGAGTGGGAACACAATAGATGGGGATGCTGGGAGGAAAAAAAAAAAAGATAAAGAAAAAAACAAGTAAGTAGCTGCTAAGCTATTTGGCAGGTCTCACAACACTGCAAGGGTTACACCTGAATCCACACATATGCCATTCCCCCTCACCATTTACCTCCCAAACACTAAATGGGGAAAACCATCCAGCACAGAAGTCATTTTTCCTCTTGGAGGCTGGAATGTAGTTTTCATAGAATCCTAGAATGGTTTGAGTGGGAAGGGACCTTAAAGACCATCCAGTTCCAAACCCCCTGCCATCAGCAGGGACATCTTCCACTCAACCATGTTGCTCAAAGCCCTGTCCAACCTGGCCTTGAACCCTTCCTGGGAGGGGGCATCCACAGCTTCTCTGGGCAGCTGACAACTTCTTTTCAGCTGAGGAGACTATAGCTCCCAGCAGAATAGACTGCATCTGACAGCATGATCTGTTTGGAGGCTCCAGTGCCTGCTACACAAAGGACTCCCGTACCTCTGTAATTCCTTCCTGTGCTGCTAGGAACAAACTCAGAGTGACCCATGTGCACATACCCATCGGCTGCATTTTTGCTGCTGGTAATCACAACCAGAGCTCACAAAAAGAAACACGATGTGGCTTGCAAGGAACAGCTGCAGGTACAACAACAGCTCCACTCCGCACTGTTCCCCTCAAGGTGTAAGGGGCCTGCTCGTGACAACCAAGCTGGCATTCAGAGTCCTTCGCAGGACTGAGACGTGTCCTCCACCACCAATGCTACTTGTGACAGGCAACATTATTCAACAGCAGATGGAACAATGCAACCATTAGCTTCACCTGGAGGCTCACATAGATAGGATGCATGAGGCCTGGACCAGAGTAGAGAGAAGAGCCACCAAAGGCTTCCCCGTCAGTGACAAATGATGCCTTCACCAAGCCACCCAAGTTAGATGCCAAGTGTGTGTGTATATGTGCATGTATCCCAAAGATAACAAGTCAATAAGCTAAACAGGCTTCTGTCAACAGGCTGCAGAGGGACAGAGATAACATCATTTTTTTCTCTGCAACCTGTGAAGCATTCAGATATTGTGATGATAGTGGCCAAGTGAACAGGAAACTAGAAGGAGACCTGGTCCCAGTTGATGTTCTCACAGCCCATACGCAAATTCTTAAATAAACAGATCTAATATGACCGATTCCTTTGTGCTAGATGTGTTTTGGTTTTCTCACATACTTGCATATGGGCTCTATCACACAGGAAAATGAGCTTCTAACTATACTCTGCACGATCTGGTTTAGAACACATTGCCAAATTTATCTTGGAAGCATTTTCCCCTGTCAGCTCTAAAACAGCATTTATTTACATGCTTTCTCAGCAAAAGGTTGTACTAACCAGGAGCAGAGGACAGAAGCCTTTGCTTTCTGCAGAAAGAACTTGCGCTATAATATTTTTAAAACCAAACAAACCCAGCTTCTTTTAAAATAACACTTGATAATCAACAGGGAACTAATACCCAAGATGACTGCTTTGCACAATGCAATTGAGTAGAGGAAATGCACAAAGACTCATCTCAGCTCTTTACTGTCCTGCAGACTTCTTGTCTGAATGGAGAACAGCATCTCGTCTCTCCAGAGCAATGCCAATCATCTCCTGTACAGAACTGTGAGACAACTACTAATGCTACAAGACTAAAATCTGTAAATGCAAGCAAGGTGCTAAAGCACCCTTTTTTCAGACAATGCAGGACACGTAGGAAAAGGCTGGAACATATACAACCTCAAAGGAGTGTTGACTGTTCATCTGTTTTGGGCCCTCCTTTTCCTTTTTGCAGTACCAACTCCTGTTTTCTAGTTCAAATGAACTGCCAGCATGTGTTGGACCACAACGCATGCGACATGGTTTGCTGATTAGTTGCACATGCTGTAGTGAAACAAGAAGGCAGCAAAAAGTAAGAAAGCTTTGTAAGTTTAGCATCTTACTACCAACTTACAAGCAACTGCACGTTCTGGATTGCTCTTCTTTTCAAAGGGCATGTGAAAACTCAAAGGTTCGCTGTTGCTTGCTCATGTCCCTCAAGCACGACAGCAACGTGTCTTTCACTACCTGACACTGAAGCACACTTCTTAAATGGGCTTTGGAGAAAAGATGAGCAAAGCACAGGGTAAGGGTGCCCCTCAACAGTCCACATAAATCATAAATTGAGGTTACGCTTCCCGTCTGCCCCTCTTTCGAGGTCCTTTCATGGAAGTCCATCTAGATCAGAGTTGTGACAAATGACACGCGCAGGAAACAGGCCACTGGCTCGACCCGGTGCACTTCTGCACAGCATGCAAAAGACAGGCCAGATGAGCACAGTTCCTGCGTCACCGGCTTAGCTTTGTAAAGCAGGACACATCCTGCACCCATCAGTTTGCTAACACACTCTGCTTACAGCTACAAGACTGCTTTTCAGATTTCATGCTATTTTGTCTTTTTTTTTAAGCCACCCTCACGCTCAGTATGTTCTTGAGAATAAGTCATTTAAATAGACACATTCTCTCAGTGCTTCTTTGTCCCTCAGAAACCTTATTTCTGAGAGGCTGTCTCCCCATCAGCATTTCAGATGGTGTTTTCTGTAGGCAGCCATTTGCCTTTACACTGCCTCCCATTCATTCCATTCAAATATAGTCAACTACTACTGTGGTCTTGTCATCAGGTTACGAAGACCTAGGAGGAACCACAAACTAACGCAGCTGGGTGCCTCCAGTCAATCAGGCAGCATCAAGCAGAATACAAACTTCAATATAGGCTACTTTCTTGAAATGTCTCATTTACATGATTTCAGTCACAAAAATGTAGCCCATTCGTTCAGTAACACTGTGCCATGCTATTTAAACTACTAAAAGTGGTTTAATATTAATGAGACATTTTTGAAAACTAGGGGGAGTGTGGGCAGAGGGACTTTTATTGGTTTGGGTTTTTAATAAATTCCCAATTAAGACCTCTCATTACGTGAAACATTTTCCTCTACAGAGGTGTTCTCAGGGATGGAAATTAAGTCCCATTATAGGATTTAAATACAAGTCTCAGTTCTTGACCCAATCTTGTTTTCAAAAACTCTTACTGACTGGATCATCAAGAACACTAAAGTTTTATCTCAGCTCACAGGTGAAGCCTACGAGAGCACCTTCCTGAAACCAAGGTAAGAATTACTTGAATTTATTTTGACAAAGTTACATCATTCAGATTGCAATTTATATCTCTGACAACTTCAGGAGAACTCTTCAACTTGGATATGTTCCAGAACTGAAATAACTACTAGGAAAAATAATTAGGAGTGAATGAAATTGAAGCTTTCTTCTGCACAAACAAGAAAGTAACATTATCAAAACACAGGGAATTACAAGGGGGCATATCGGCACTAGACCCTAGGGTAGGTGTAGCAGTTGAAGCCATTGTTTTATTATGTTTAGATTGCTTACCATAAAATGACACAACCCTATAAAACCTGATTAAGTCAGCTGCCTGTTTGTTTTCATTTCCTTCTCTTAACGAAAATCATGGAGCTATAAGCGGAGACATACCAGCAAGGAGAAGTCTACATCTCATTCAAGCTTAATTTGAAAATTGTAGCATCTCAGTTAAAGTCCTCTCTCCAGCAGGACGAGGTGAACCTCTACAGCTGAGCATCTGATTCCTGACATCTTTCACATACATCTCCTATATTTAATGTAGCTAGAGCCAGGAGAGGGTATAGAGACAGTCTGAAAGGAATTCAAGATTGCACTTATGTAGGAGCTTTATGAGATGAGCAAATCAACGGGAAGAAGTGATTTTGGACTGCAAATATTATGAATATATCTGTTTGAAGCTAACATAAACCAGACATTTTTCTAGCTTAATTTTCTGCAAAGCATGAAATATAAATCACAAAAAAGTTTTCTCTAGAGGCAGAATGGTGTCAGGTTTTAAACCCACAAGCAACAGTGGATTTTTCCTAAAAATTATTATTTTAAGACAGCCTGTGGGATCTGAATATTTTTTTTGCCATTTATTACCATGACAATGTCATGTCCTGCAATATTTTTGTTACAGTTTTATGCCTTATAGGCAACTTATTTGACCACGTTTTACACATCCAATTGGCTCTCCCTCCAATTTTTTTTCAGCTTTGCATACTAATGGCAAAAAGAACAGAGTTCAATTTTGACATGAAAACATTCCTGAAATATCCCCCACCTGCTTCAAAACATGTGCTTAGAAAAAAAAACAGTTAGCAAATTCTTAGGAGTAGTTCAAATATGGGAAAGTGGCGAGAGGAGAGCGCATTTCAGGAGCGGACTAAACAAGAAGGCTGACATGGAAAGATGACTTCAAGCCATACAGCATATGTTTGCCCCACTTAAAGAAAATTAGGCAGTGTACAACAGATTTATAATTTAGCGCATGACTTGAGGCTCAATAAACCTTAGATGAAACTGTTCCACAGGGCTGATTTATGAGAGCATTTTCATGTGCTCTTCAACTAAACCCATGTCTATTTAAAAACAATCCTGTTTCATAAAGTAGTTGCTCTTTGTTCAAGCCTCATGTAAGAGCTCTTTTCACGAAATCTGTGCCTAAGTGTATTGTGTCACAAGACTAGGTATCACAGACTAACAACTGCTTGCAGTATTACAAGCATGTATTTTACATCAGCTCAGCACACAACTTCAAAATGGGTGCAAGGCTTTAAAAAGTACATAATAGACAGGGGATCTGTAGACATCTATATTTAAACGTATACAGATATATAAAGCTAGACAAAAACTGCAACTGTGGGAAATCTTTCCAGCAACTGCTGAATATTGCCTACAGAGTCTCAAAAAGCAAGGTATGAGTAGCTTGGACCTGAGAGCATTTCCTACCTATAGACAAGGATGTTAAAGTGGGCGTCTCAGCCTTGCCAGACTGCCTTTTAAAATAAAAAGGTTATCTGAAATGGGAGTTCTCTATTTAAGTCCATTTCCCACTCGGCTAAAGACCAGGCATTGTGTACAATGCGGGGTGGGGCAGCACACCCAGTAGCACCATTAACCCAGATCTGGTTTTCTCCAGGGAAAACAATCCAGCACTCTCAGTCCCAGCTTCTCAGCAAGCAGCTCCTGCACTCATCCTCCCACGTGACTGTTTCGGGGGAAAGTCTCTTCTTCGCAGCAATAACCCCCAGCACACAAAATCCTCCCATTAACACAAAATGTGTGAGAGCAGCTTATATCTTTATTACAGTTTAGAACTTCTCCATTCCTTCAGGCTTCCTACTTTCAAATGCACAGCTTCTAGAGCTGCACGTTTCCCTCCCCATCACCTTCCCAAGCATCTCTGAGATGCTGAAGTCATTCTAAAAGCATCACAACACTCCAGACCACCGACATTAAGATGGGGCCTGAGCCAGGCCAGGCCCCAGCCAAGCATGCAGCACAGAACGTATGCCGGCTCTATCCTTTCTGCTGGGAGGAGGACAGACAATACCTGACCCAGCACAGAGCTCAACTGGCAGAGACAGAAAGCCTGGTTGTATAAAACATTTTGGACATATGTGAAGCAGCCAAGGGAGCTAATGCACTTTCAGCACTTCACAGAGTGCAGTCACAGCATTTCTGATCCAATTCTCGGCATTCTGAAGTGATAAGCGGTTTCACGATATGCTGGTTTCAAAAACATAATCCAGCATAAAGGATATTTTTAACAGGGACGATTTCAGTAATCTGCTTCAACACTCAACCTCACGCACAGCCCATGTGGCACAACTGAGCAGCACAGAACAGCATTAAACTAGCAGGACCTTCCTGAAGTGTGTTTATCACCAAAACCCTCACGCAGCTACGATGTGTGCTGTCCAGCTATAGACTGAGGCCTGGAGAAAGTCCATGACAGAAAACCATGAGTATGTCAAGGGTTTTATTTGATTTCTAAATAGTAGAGGCCTTGGGGAGACTGGGGGAGAGAGAAAAAAAGGAAAAAAAGTAATAAAAATCAATCTCTGCAAACTTTACCTGGTTACTAGATGAAAGTCCCAGTAAGATGAAGTAATTACTACAAATTAGACAAGTTACTCAAAATTAAGAAGGGATGTGATACCATTTGAGATCACATCAAAAGGAGTGTGATCAGAGCACGCAGCTGTAAAGCTAAAACAAAAGAGGCAAAGTCACCCAATCCAAATGTCAGCATACACACATAATCCCAGCAGAGAAAAGACAACTTTTCCAAAAGTATCGGACAAGCAAGAAAACCAGTGGGCTTTCAGAGATTCAAGGGCTCCAAGCTAACTTCATCCTCACTTGAGTGACAACTGCTTGTCCTGAAGACTTTATAGAGACTGTTCTCAGGAGAGATGAGACAAAATCTCTTCTCAGGAAGGACACGGGCACCACTCCCAGTGCATGCATAAAATGCTAATTTAATAATAGTCAATCAAAAATAATGCAGACCTGATAACTAGAAATGCAAACAGCCAATTTTCAACTAAACACCCTTTCTGCTGCACTGATAGGGGAAACCCACCAAACCCAACAACAAATAAAAACTAAAACACAAAAATACAAACCAGTGCAAGTTTACTGAAGATGAAGAAACAACATTTCCAGAGAGAAGAGAGGGAAAAAAAATGCAAAACCAAGTTATTTTAAAGCTATGTGAGAATAAACTGAAATAAAGCAGAACTTCATCACTTCCGCCAATTTAAGCTCCAGTCAGAACAACAGAAGACAGTCACAGGCCCCAGCACCATGAAACCAGGGAGCAGTTCTCTCTCTCAAGAGCGCGAAGTGCTTAGCAAAATACCTATTATACCAGCACAAGCCCCAGAAGCCAAAGGATGCAGGTTCCTTACGAATGACACCCACAACGATCATTCAGCAAAAATGTGACTGCAAGTGATGATTCCTTTCTGCACTGTCACAGCAGACTCGCAATCCTGTTCAAGGAGAGCAGTCTGCGGTGCCTTCTAAGGGCTATGATCAGGCTGTTGGGACAACACCACGTATGTTTGATCCCTGGCTGTCATTAACCAGACTTATAGCCACATGCAGGGAAACTTTTCTGCTACTCAAAATTTCATGTCGTGATATCAGAGGGGCAGGTTTGTATATGGTTTTGCCAATATTATCAGACAAAGGAAACAGCTGTCATGGAGTACCAACGGCCATTGGGATCAAAGATAGTCCGGGGGAACCTCACTTCCATGTCTACTAGCCACACAAGAGAGTTCATCTACACATTCCCTCTCTTGACAGCACCTGAGAAGAAAGCACATGGAGATTTTGTACACTTCTCAGTAAAACTCCCTGGGGTGGGCAATAGCGAGCAGGTCATCAGGGTGCGGAGCAAAGCACTACCTTCGGACGCCCCTTGCTCTTCCACGTATTCAGCTGATAGAGTGATGAGAGTAATGCACTGCAGTGACCTACCTACCACCTTGACTTCGAAGCGTGATGCCAGTGAAGAGCAGACCAAGCCCGTGATCTTTAAACTCGGACCTGCAGACTAGCAATTAGCCATTAGTAAGAGTTTGGCCCAGACCAGGCAGGGGCACATGATTGCGTTTTTGCTGCATTAGTCAGCGAACAAAGTGATACGGGCTCTTTAGCCACCAGGACACCAACTTAAACAGGAGGAACATGACACAGCATAAAAGCAGAGTGGTATAAGCAGACAACACATGATCCTGCATAAAGTCGATCCATTTAGAAATGTTAAACTCACTTTACCAGCAAAATGAGTTTGCTACTGGATTGGCATTTTGCTTCATGGGAGAGTCATGTTCTTAATTTGGTTCTAAGTGCCCTAAAGCTGGATTTACTGTATCCTCCAACCACAGCCAAGAACGCATAACTGAACTGCTGAGCAGGCAACTCCCAAGTTTTAACAAGACTGTCCTCTAGATGACATCCATTTAAGGGCAGCCCAAAATAGACTTACTCATATCAGCCTAAAACAAGACTGAGAACAAAACAATAACCCAAGAGCTGAGAAGTAGTTTCTTGCCAGAAAGTGTTCATAGCTACTTCTTATGAACTCCTTTCTATTGACCCATTGCCATGGAAGAACAACTTGTGGGCAAAAAACTGGTAGGAGCAGAGTGATGCTGATAAACAGTGCTGTTGCAGCAGGTGCTGGGTCCTCCAAAGTACCCTAAAAACTAGTGTAATGACTAAAGAGCTTCTCCAGAAGACCAAGCAGATTTCTGGATGAGAAAATAGGACTTTAGCATAGGTATTTCTTTTGGACAATGTCTGGAAAACCTCATCCACTCTAGGAATGGACTTTGAAAAAAATCTTTCTTCTGGATAGAGACTGTCTAAAAAATTAAGACCAATTTACCAAAGGAAGGTTACTCATGTTACTCAGACTCCTATAGCACTTTTACAGCCACTCAAGCAAGTTTGTCACCAGAATGAGTTCCTCTCCCTGTATCAGTAGCTGGCTCCTTCTGACTCCAATAACATGAGCATCAGTCCATAAACATGAACTTCCCTGACGTCCCTAAATCGTTCTCTTTGGAAAGGAGAGATTTCCCAGGTTCCTGTATCAGTGAGGGTTTCAAGCCATGGCATTTTAACACAAACAAGATCTATAAAAAAATATTTTATAGTTCCTTCATTCTCTTTCTTCTTCTTCCTGGTCTGTAAAATAAGAGTTCCTGCTTCTGCTTTATGAACTATAAACTCAAAAGCACCTCCAAGAGCCACAGTTAATGTTAACACACTACACATGATATACAGCCTACAACAAAACAATGTGTGGGTTGCACATGAGCATGAGAATTAGTGTGTGGTGCCCATGGCAGTCAAGTTAGGAAAGTAATGGGCCAGGAACTGCGCGCTAAGGTCTGATACACAAGCACATTGGACCAGGCTTATTTACTCATGTTAATCACCCACTGCTGCTTTCATCCTCTTTTTCATGTGCATCTGCCTAAAAAACTGGAGGCAGCCATTCTTTGGGAAGTAACCTCAGAAAAATAACTTTCTATAATAGGCTCGCAACAGGTATTTTGCTTTGTTAATATATATTCATAAAAGCACAACAGGATAAAGCAACTTTTAACACTCCTTTTTAGGCTGTCAGGGCCAAGGAAACGTTTTACTGACCTACTGATTTTTAAAAAAATAATAATAATAAATAAAAGACGAAATTAAGTTCTGCAGTTTAGCCTATCAGGTGTGGCCACAAAGCAAGCCAACATGTCTGGTGATGGAGAGAGCAATGCAAGGCAACACATGTGGTCAGCACCCATTGAGCATAAACTTGCTCAACTGAGTCACCACCTGGCCTCTCCATAGCTGTTCCTATTCATCCTCAACAGACATCCTTCCAACCAGTATTCCTGGGTACTGTACTTACACAACTTGGTGCCTGCAAATTTCACCAGTCACCTTTAACTAGAAATCTCCGTTCCGGAAGAGGGTACAACGGTGGCCAACTCCAGCTAATTTTCAACAGGAGTTTGGATATGAAGCTGCCTTTTGTCCTTTTGGTGATAAGGGCCTCATTAAGCAAAAGAGATAAAAGGTACTCCTGCCGAGTCACACACATCTTAACCATCAGCTGCAGGCACTTTCTTAAATACAGGCTATTACTGAACCCAGCTTGTAAATCTTCATGTAATCATACATTTCTTGGAGACACCTGTTAACAACGACCAGCTTTATGCCCAGCACCTAACTGCAGATGGCTGTTTAAAGGTAAAAGGAAAATAGTCAACGGCAATATTAAATCCCAGTTATCTGCACCCATTATCTTGCATTTTTTATTGCTAAGTGGAATGACTGGTCTGGGAACAGAGCCAGAAAAGTTGAGCTGATACCACAGTTCAAGACTTCACAGACATTAATGAGAATTTCAAATTAAGGGTCATACCCAGAAGCATACTGACCTCTTCATGAAAAACACTAGGTACCTTCACTCAGTTACATGTCAAGCCTCCCCAGGAAAATACTCAGCTGTCTGTAATCCAAGGCATTATTGTACCAGGTATAATTAACACAATGGTGTCTTATCCATCATTTGGAATTAAAAAGGCAGAAACAGGTTCAATAAACATGGCTTCATTTATAGAAGAGTAATTACAGAACCTTTTAGAATTCACAGAAATCTCTATGCACTCCCTCATTTCTCCACTGCTGAAGGCTCAGAGGACATTCAGGTTACTTGCCGGGAGATATATTTTGAGCACAATGAGCTTAAGTTGGTTTTGCAATGCTTTTTAATAAATTAAGTTGTATACCTAATGTTCAGTGAACTGCACTGGCTCTGGGCTCTTCTAGCTTGATCTTTAATTCGAGTAATTATTTTAAAAGCAGAAGACATGATCTCCCTTTATTCAGCGTCTGGAGAGGTTTCTGACACTGTAAGATACAGTCGGGGCTTCCACAGAGTTGTTTTGTGTATTCCATTTCAACAAAAATTATACATTGCATTTTTGGCAAAGGGAAGAGGTGGGTGATCCAAACTTATGAAATGTGGAGGTTTTTCTTTTGCAGCAATTCCTGCTGTTTCACTGTTTTATTCACAGGTCCAGAGCGTCCATCCCATGTTATAGTATGATGATCACAGTTACATGCCCACTCCATTAATTTATACTGTAAATAGGAATAAGCCATGAAACTGAGCAGTCAGAGCATCATGGTTGCAGTTCAGTGCCCACAATAGTCAAGGAAGGGTGCCTGGGCTTGCCTACATTGTCAGTGAAGCACGGGCCCAAGCCTACGCTCAAGCCCAGACTTGCTCACATTCTTTCCATGCTAGCAGGCTCCCAGGCTTAGCTTCAGAGCACTGCTAAGGTGGAAAATTCACGGCCCACCACAAAGCCCAGCAGACCCAACTTTTCCTTCTCGCCACTGGACGCTAGCAAGATCCCACATTCATGCTAGTACTCTCCAGTGCAGCAGCAGGAATCGCAAGGCCGTCTCAGCAGGCGCACAGGCGCGCCCTGGGCAAACCACAAGGCTTTGAGCCAGGGGAGCTCTGAGCCACCGGGCTTCACACACTAGAGCCTCCTGGCAGAACCGTGCTTCAAGCACAATAGCCACATGGCCAGGGACAAGACAGCTTCAGGTAGTACAGATCCCTGCAGCAGCCCACTCAGACTATTGCTCTCAGTCACGTGACCAAGTGACACGAGTCATCTACTGAACTTCATCGGGTACTCAGCCTTCATTTTGCATTCAAGGCTTAGCTAAATTTTCTTCAGTTGGTTCTTAGATGTTCATCCACGTACACACTATTTAAGACAGCACTCTATCTTTTTGAATGGTTCTATTTTCAGTTTAAATGTTTCACAAAACTTTATTTTAGTTCTTTTTATAGTTACACAAGCTATCTACATTAACCAGAGCAAAGCATCAGGCAGATTAATGCCCTAATCGAAGGAAGCCTTTTTCAAATTCAAAACATAAAAAAGACACATACTCATCTTTTCGTCTACTAAGCTAACCCAAAACACTTCTTTTGTCTGACATGAGAGATCATATTCAGGACTCTGATTTACCCCAATAAGGTGTCAAAATCCAATTCCCTAGGCATGGTTAAGTGTAACATACACCATTCGCTGAAGGCCACGGAAGGCATTCTCTAAGCTTGGTTGACATGGAAGGCAAACGCTGGGGAAGACACACTGCCTTTCCTTCTAAAACCCAACTGCGGCTTTTCAATATATAAACTGATCGTTTACCATTTAAAAAAAAAAAGGTAGAAAACGTCGAATACTATTTTATCCTGAGTGAGAAGTATATACATAGTTCTGGGAAAATCTCTGCATATATCACATTCCCGCAAGAGTACTTTTTGCTCTTAAGCGAGAATAATCTTTTCTTTCCAAGCACATTTTGGCGATGTATGTGTCAGTAATACACTGGAGACAAACTCACTCTGAAATGGAAAGCATTTAAAGTTAACACTCTGCTAACAACAGCTGTCTATTCAAGATGTTTTTTCAACAAAACTAGTGATGTCATCTGACAGGGCTACAGGTGAACTGTGAGTGAAAACACAACCTAGGCAGTTGGACTAGATGATTGTTATAGGTCCCTTCCAACTAAAATATTCTTTCCTAAATAAATATTTTATTCTACAACTTTTCTCTAACAGCACCCTTCAAGTCCCTATCAAAGATGCACTGAAGACTTTGCACTGGTCTTCAATTGATTTCCAACCCCACCCTGCAGGCAGCTTACCGCTGCAATCTAGACTTTGTTCCTACAGCCCTCCAGCCCCGCTCCATCAGTTCTCTCCAGTCACTGTACTATCTCACCATGCGTTTCTCCTGTTTGTACCGTACTCACACAGGACTCAGCCCAGCACAGCGCTTCGGCATGGCCTTAAAGGTCAATCGGTTGAATTGCTTCAAGGCCAGAAGTCACCTGCGCTCAAGTGCTTTGCAGGATTAAGGCAACAGCCCCACAAAAGCGAACATCCCATGAACTGTAAGAAAGGTACCAGAATAGGAGCCCACCATACCGTCAGCAGCAATGTAACCCATGCTGTTGCACTCCGACAGCACAGCTCTGGATTTCCAAGCTTTCCCTATGCACCAATACAGATGCTCACTGCACTGAAACCCCATTCACCTCAGTGCCTTTTTGAGCTTACCTATCATCAGGATTACAAAGGCATCTGGCACTGCTTCCGTTGAACGTCACATTCATACTTTGCCCGGGACAATGCTCCTCAAACTCAGTTGTTACTCACAAACCCCAGCCTAATAGATCATGAGATGTTAAACAATTTATGTGGAACTACGCCCAGGGCACTACACACTGTATTGTTGTGCCATTAAGGCTTTGGAACGAAGCTTCTTTGGGGACAGAAGAGAACAAAGTACCCATCTATTTTTTCATTGCCATTATTGTTTCTGCCTAGAAAGACACAGGCTGGTCTGCTGAACAGGGCTACTGTTCTTTAACTGTGCTGTTTGTCCGCTGAATGCAGGAGCTGTCAGACGTGGAAGTGGTATCAGTCTACTCAAATACAGTAAGAATTGGGGCAAAATCCCCTTCATGATCACCAAATTTGCCAACTATGAGACCTAAGCAAAATTTGCGTGCACAGTTCCCATATACAAGATGTACACTTTCATTCAATTCCAGTGCAACAAAGTAGGCTTAAAATGCTCAAATGCTACTTTTCCTTGAGCGACCAAGCAACTCTTTCCCAACCTCATTCTAAGCACAGAGTCTTCTCATATTTAGCAACCTTGATGAAAGATCTTTACGCTTATGTATAAGGGTTGACAATGTGTCTGAAGCGTTAAATAGTCACGGGTACAATGAAAGCAGTTAACTTTTGCAACCTTCTGTTCAAGGTTAAGAGTTGACATTAGAGACTCAGTAAGCCTTCAAGAGGCGATGAAAATTAAGTAAAAACTTTAAAAAAAACTTAAGGTGAAAATAATCTTCAAGTTGCACACACCATTGAAAAAGATAGGCAAGTTCTGTTTCTGCACCTACTACACAAAATAGACAAAACATGAACATTTTAGTAAAGATGATCACTTGACACTCAAGACTCCAGTTGTCATCTCTGACTTAAGATTACACATCCATATAGTCATCAAAATGAAAAAGTTCGCATGTTTTGCTCAGAAAACAGCAGCACAAAAAGATAAAATATATCACAGAAGTCAATTTTAAGTGAAAAAAGTGAAAAATTTCTTGCACCTGCAAACCCACTAGGATTTCTTGCATAATACCAGCTCATTGTGATAACTTGTAAAAGAAAGCAGAATTAAATCTCCACTGGGGAACAATCACATAAAATTTTAGCCTGTTTCATTAATTCCACAGATTAGCAGCAGTCACCTTTCACAGGTTAAAAAAAAAGGTACCATTCCCACCATGGCCCCCCATAATTCTGAGTGCAGTTTTGCACCCACAGTTATTTGTGTCCATAGCTGGGCAGATCACGGAAATATCCAAGTTCCAGATCTAGCGGGAGAAACACTCAGATGAAAAAACAAAAGTTCAAAACCACCCTCAAAAAAAAATATAGCAAAGAAATCTGTAGGCAATGGAAATGAAAATAATAACCAAGTAATCTGAAAAAGCAGTCCCTGAAATATGTCTAAAAAGGAGCAACACAGACAAACCTGCTCCAATTTATAAAGAAACGCAATTTGTTTCAGTCTCTGGCCGGATCCAAGCTTTTCTCCTTGAAGAAACCCAGACAAAATATTCATACAGACCATACCTTGCAGGAGTAGTTTGTTTACAAGTTTGTTCATCAAGCCAACATTTTATATTTCAGAATATTTTTAAATATTTTCATTTATTATGGTAACATTAGAATTGAATGAAGCAATTTTTATAATTAGCATTAATAACAGAATAAAGTGATTTTAGTAATCCTCCGTCTTAAAAGAAGCCATTCAAATGATTCCCACCACCACCAAGTCCAATTTTTCAAGACTCACCCTGAGATGTGAGAGGTATGGATCAGTACTTATGGAAGGACAATTAAGGCTTATTTCAAGTCAGACTTAATACAAACCATTTAGCAAGCACATGTTATATAGTAGCAAAATAGAAATATGACTCTGTTGCCCTGTAAATGTAGTTATATAATAAAGCTAGGATTCAAAATGCTGTGACTTGGAAGATTCCCCCTCCCAAAGGATTTCCTTAGGAGTAGTAAGTACATAGATTAGCCATATTCTCTCTCTCTTCACACACAGGTGTATATATATAAATAATTCACACACATTAAAAAAAAAAAAAATCCCCCTTCAGTCTTTGTTTTACTTTGCAGCAGAATTAGCTCTGCTAACAGCACACATTTCTGGAATTCAGATGCTGAAAGTTCATTTGAGCCACAAATTGAAAGGATTCCGATTTTGGTGAAGCCAAATCATCTCTTCTGACTTTTCTGATGAGAAAATCTGTTAAAAATAGCGCCATTTGCGATTTCCTCCAATGTGCTCAGAAGGATCAGTCATACACAAACAGTATGGATCACGGTCCCCTATTGCATGCTATGAGTCCTGCTCTCCTTTTGCTTACACGGCTGTAAATTTGGACAGAAATACACAATTCCAAAACAAACAGAACTGGATGCCAAGAACTGAGATGTAGGTTTCTCTGATTTTCTGCTTTTTCTCCCATGAAACTCATGCAAATTCTCCCCACTGACAGTCCTTGTGGCAACTTCAAAAGTTCCTTATGTGAAAAACTAGTAATTGCAGGAGAGTAATTCAAAGACATTTCTATCTCTTCAGTTAATGCAATTAGGCAATTGAAAAACAAATGATACAGTGGGGCTTCCCAGCTCAGGAGGTCACTGTGCAGACACTCAGTTTAGCAAAACCCAACCCAATGGGTAGCTTGCATCCTCCTAGACCCCGGAAGGCTTGTGCACAGTCCTGTACTCAATGCTTTTATTTCATAGGAGTTATTTTCATCAGAACTAACATCACGCACTAATTTTCAAGGCTTAACAGTTAACTCCCCATCATAGTATCTTTGAGCTCCATCTCCATGCAAGCTTTTACTGGACAACTACAGCCACTCCTTGAAGCCACTATTCGATATTGAGTCATCAAGGTCTAGAGAGACGATGGTAGAGATCTACTGGAGAGCAAGCACTCCAACAGGTTTAACCAAGTATTTTAAAAGTTCTGTAGCTTTTTACTTATGCCACACACTGTTTTATCACCCAATTATGGGTGCCCTAATTGTCTTCAGCACTGTCCAACACCAATAAAAAGCATTCCTGCCACAAACTGCATACAACTCTGAGCAAACTCAGTAGAAACAAGATGCTACGGTAACTCAAAAGTTCAAGGACAGGGGGGCAGAAGCATTGCTTTGAATGGTTGTAGGACTTCACCGCAACCTTGATAATTTTATTGCTGTGTTGTCAAGCCACACAGTGAAACGTAGTTAAGAAAAAGACCTCTGCCTCTCCATTCAAGTTCTGTTATTTAGAGGGAGCACAAAAGAGAAGCTTTCCTTCCACCAGAAGCAGCACAATAACACAGAGACACACTCCTTTATCAGTATTAACCGTAAACTGCTATTACTGGATTTTCAAAGAGCACTCCCTTTTGAGCCTTCTAAATGGATTTGAAGCCGGAAGCAGCTAATTGACTTTGAACGAGAAAACCTGATAGTAGTTATCACAACCCTTTTAATTTCCTCAAAGCAAGAGTTCAAATTCTATATCTAATGCACAAAGAAAATACGTGAAAGGCAGGTCACTGGAGCCTGACAAGGATGCTATCTCACTGAGGCAGTGAAGTCATTTTTACCAGCACCGCAGAGGAAACGACCCAATGCCACAGCACCAGAGTTAGCATGCTGTTAACACCGTTTTTAACAAGGTATCCTTAAACCCAGCCTAAAGTCCTCTGGTGCTCCCAATCCATAAGAAGGAATTCCAGCGCAAACCAGTAAAAGCTATGCTGTTTTTGATAGGGACACATATAACAATGTAATAGCATAAAATTATAAAAAAACTAAATTAAAAAAATAAAAATCAGAAGACTAGCAAATCCACACTAACAGACCAGCACATAGGCACACAGGAGCATTACTTTCTGTACCCACAGGAATAAGCGTTTTCATGCATACACCTTCCCAAAGCAGCTATTTCATCCAGTATATATTTGCTCAATCAAGGCAACACCTTGCCTTTGCAATTCCTTCTCTCCATCAGGACAGCATCTCCAACTCTAAGAACTGCTACCTGAAAACAGCTGTTTGCAGACTTAAGCAGAAAAATAAATAGAAGTATTCTCTTTACTTTCTCACACAGTAATTTCCATTCACAACCTTGCCCAGAACACCTTCCAGCTTGTTATTTATTATGGATCTTCAAGCTGGTGGTGCAGTTAAAAAATCTTTCAGACAGAAACACAAACAGCTTCTCCAGCACTGCTAGAAGTACACTTGTGTACGGGAGCAAGGCATCCTCTCCAATAAGTAGATGGATCAGAGAACAAGGAGTTGCAGATTTTCCTTTCTCATGGCAATGTTCTTCTTTGAACTGCACTTTGTGCACAAATTGAATCTTTTCTTATCAAGGTAAGACATCAGTGACCGAACCATTTGCCCTGCACCCACAGCAGGACTGTGAAAGCGCATTTTGAAAGCTCCTCTACAGAACTCCTTTTAAAAATCTACCATGAGGAATACCACAGTACAACACCGGTACATGAGGATGTTTTCTGACTGCAGAGAAGTTTCAAGATTTAAAATTGTAATGTGGAAGTTTAAAGGAAAAATCTTGACAGTTATGAGCTACAGAAAAACCTGCTGGACCTCGCAGGGAGCTGAATGGCTGCGTACAGGGTGTTAACTCACTAGGAATGCCCTGTGCACACAAATGAAAACTTCATCCCTCCTCATCCCAGCTGAAAAAAAGAAAAAAAGCCAAAGTATAATTCCTTCTCACCCCACTCTCAACTCTGGACAGCAGCAACACACCACACTGCCAGTTCCTCTCAGGCTATTGGTCATTCCCCTACAGTTGCCAGCCCCTTGAAATCTTGGAAGTGCAGCTTAGAGTAGCCTCTTCCTTAAAGTCCAGCCCCTGCTTTTACAAATGTGAAATTTCACACCCTGCAGGAGTGAAGGATAAGTTACAAGCAAATCCTTCCCATGGTATTTTATTTGAAACTTAAAAGTCTGGGTTTTACTTCACATTTGCATCGGGGGGGGGGGGGGGGGGGGGGGGCGGGGAATCACAGAAAAAGCATCACTGCAGACTGTACTAACATGCACCCTTCAGATCATACTGACACTCACAGGCAGGTGAAGTTACTGGGAACTGAAGACACTGGCTGAAATAAAGCCTTGCAAAACTGAACTCTACGATCTTCTGACATGACGGAAGTCACTAGGAAAGGTCTTTAAGCACATGCTTCAGCACTGAATGGCAGGCAAGAGAAGGAAGGACACAGACTGTGACAAATCAGTTCACATACATGCAAGCATGTGAAGAAGCACACACACAAACAACTCCATTTAATTAATCATTCTGCATGTGATTGGAAACTATTACAACAAAATTAAGTGAAATAGTTGTTGGGGTTTGGGAGCCTTAAGTGTTAGGGGTTTTTTTTGGTTGGGGGGGTGGGGGGTGTCTCTGTATCTTGCTCTTAATGCACAATTTCCTTTTGATTATCAACCAAAAAAAGAACCATCCATATTCCCGAAGACTATCACATTAGCAGTTAGTTAAGTAGCAAATTCTATTCCCACACACAATATGCAACTCTGCAGATTTTGTTAAATCCAGCCAGCCAAGTTTCTTCCTTTTTTTTTTTTTTTAATGGAAAATACGTACATTTCAGGAATAACCAAAACAGTAAACCCACTAAGTAGCCAGCAGCCTAAGCACAAAGTCACATTTAGTCGTACAGTAAATTGTACCTCCCTGAAACGAAAGAGAGCAAGTATCCATCACAGTATGGTTTGGGTCACAAGATTTAAGATCATCTAGCTGCAACTCTCCTGCCATGGGCAGGGACACCTTGCACTAAACCAGGTTGCTCAAAGCCCCGTCCAACCTGGCCTGGAACACTGCCAGGGAGGGGGCAGCCACAGCTTCTCTGGGCAACCTGTGCCAGTGTCTCACCACCCTTACAGTCAAGAATTTCTTCCCAATATCTAATCTAAATCTACCCTCTTTTAGTTTAGAACCGTTACCCCTCATCCTACCCCTACACCCCCTGATAAGAAGCCCCTCCCCATCTTTCCTGCAGGCCCCCTTTAAGTACTGGAAGGCCGCTATAAGGTCTCCCCAGAGCCTTCTCTTGTCCAGGCTGAACAACCCCAACTCTCTCAGCCTGTCCTCATAAGGGAGGTGCTCCAGCCCCCAATCATCTTTGTGGTCTCCTCTGGATTCACTCGAGCAGGTCGTGGAGCAGTTCTGTGACGGAGCTGTTGCTGTTTGGATGCGCCCTAGGACCCAACCTTGCTGTTATTCATGAACTTGAGTTTACTTGCAGGCACAGCTCTGTGGGAGGATTGAACAGAGCCACGCTCTCCTCGGAGCACAGAGCCTGGCTCTTTTTCCCACATCGTGCAATACCAGGAAGCTCTATGCACCAGCTCCTCCTGAATGCAAATATGAAAAGGATGCACTCCTAACAAAGGGGAAATCCTATAATGTTAAAAAAAAAAACCAAAACAACAACAAAAAACCCAAAGGTATGTGAACAAAAGGATGATTAAATCCTCAATTCCATGTTTGCTCTCGAGCAGAGCAGCTCTGGACTGCAGTGGTTAGCAGGAAGCTCACTGAAGGGAAAACAAGCAGCAAGGAGCTTGTCTCAGCGAAGAAAATATCCCCATACAGCCACAGACTAGGTGGAACACTGAAAACTTGAGAGGAAATGGGATTTCCTTGAACCAGCTACTGCTGACAACTTACTGAGGTGAAGATAACTTGAAAGCATAACAAAAAGTTTTAAAACACCGGGAAAAAGTTACCACCAACTAAGAAGGGCTGGACAAAAGCACCTCTAGAGACAAACCCCCGGGGAGCGGGAATCTCCGCGGCTGCGAGAGCTGTGGGTACTTCCACCTCCGCGGGCCCACGCCACGGCGGACCGCGACTCTCCCCTCAGCCGGGCGGCGACAAGGCTCCGGGGGCCGCCGGTTCCCGCACGCCCAGCCCCGGCCGGGCTGCCCGCCGGGAGGGCCGGGAAGCAGCCGGAGGCACCGGCTCAGCGGGAGAGAGGGAGGCGGGCGGCCGGGCAGGTGCACCCAGCCCCCGCCGAGCCCCCCGTGCCCCCCCTCCCCCGGCCCCGCGGCCGCGCTCACCTCCGGGGCTCGGGCTTGCGGCGCTCCTCCAGCTTGGCGGCGGGCGGGGGCCTCAGCGGGCTGAGGGCGAGGGCGGCGGCGGGGCGGCTTCAGCAGGCGGTGCGGGGCATGGCCGCCCGTCTCTACCTGTCCGTCGGTCTGCCGGCGCACACGCACCCGCCTCGCTACCCGCTGTCGGCCCGGGCTGAGGGAGCCGGCGGGCCCGGGGAGCGGAGCGCCGGCGGCGGCGGGGCCGAGCGGCGAGGCGGAGCGGCTGTGCTGGCGGCGCCCGCCCCGGCCCCGCATTTAAAGCCAGCCGCAGGCTCGGACGTCCCCTCGCCCGCTCCCATCCCGTCCCATCCCAGCCCCCGCTCCCCTCCCCGGTCGCTCGGCCGCCGCTCGGCGTCACGGGGCCCCGCGGCGGGGGAGGCCGGAGGAGGAGTCTTGAGGGGACCGGGGCTGCCGGCGCTGAGCGCTCGCCCGCCTTCCCCGCCCCGAGCCCCCGCCGGGGCAGGTGCTCCCTGGGGCGGCCGCGGGGCGAAGCGGCGAGCTGGCCCCGCTGGAACCTCACACGCCCCCCCGCTCCCTGCCCGCACAATGCTCCCCGAAAGCCGCCTCACGTCACTTTTTCCGTCAGTTCTGCACTTGGCGGCTGGCTTTTTATAGCTACCCCTCCAACCGCCGCTTGCCAAGGGCCCGGGCCCCGGCCCCCCGCTGCCCAGGAGGGACCAAGCTGCCACCCCACAGATCCCGGTGGTGGAGGCTGTAGCCTGTGACAAAGGGATGTCACAGCGGGGAAAGAGGAGCAGGTCCCCCGAACATCAGTCCGTCAGGTCGTTATAACCTTGCAAGGAAATAATTTCTTACACGGTGCTCCTCTCTTCCAGCGTGACAAGGCTCACCTAGCACCAGCCACTCTTTGCTGCCCACAGCTGTAGTCTTTGTCCCCCCTCCTCTCTCAACACACACACACACTTCTATTGACACTAATTACCCTTCAAAAAGTTTGTTCCAGGCTGGTGGTGGAAGAGAGTACTAACGCCAGCATCCCAAATCTTGTTCAGTAAGCTGCGGCTCTTGTGCTCAGCTTTCCTGTCCAGGCCAAGGTGACGAGATCCGTAAAATATTTTTAAACAACAGAGCTCTGCAAATGGCTCACAAGTAACATGGCAGAACAGCAATCCATCAGCGGAAAGGACATGGACGCTCAGGGGAACAAAGGAGACTATTGTAGTTCTGCAGAGGAAAAACTCCACTTCTTCGGCAGAGTTTAGGGTTACCACACAGCAACTGCCTCTTCGGCTACTCCTCAGCTACCAAGCTCCACTTCTGCCACCCGTCCAAATTCTGTATTAGGGAATAATACGCAAATCCAATGGACAGGCAAAAAAGCAGCAGCAGCAGCAACCACAGCACTTGCAGACTGGAGTGAGAGCACTGCAGAAGCCATCACCCTGCTGAATTCTCCCCCTCCCTTCTGCTGCTGTCACCTTTGCGCTTTCCCCAGCCCTGGAAAACAGGTAATTGTCTTTAAGCCACTGTCCTCTCACACGCTTTTTCATGTTTTCCTGAAAGATGTCAGAGCTATGGTCTGCACATGAATCGGTCCGGACTTGGACTCCTCTGCTCCCTTTAATAAATCAAATTCCTTAAGTACCTGTCCTTAAACAATCAATGAGTTTCCAATGGGTCACGGACTTTCATCACTTAGAGCTGTATTTCATTTGAACTAACAACAGTCCCTGTATTAACAAAAGCAAAGCACTAAATCAATTGAGAAGCTTTGTATACTCAAGTCCTAACCCAAATAACTCTACATCTTCCCCTTTTCCAAAGGCATAGGCAGTGGCTCAGAATCAAGGACTGCTCTCTTCATGCTTCAACTCCCTAATGATATTCCAGTTAGTTCGTACCTTCAGCTTCATTTCTATTTATAAATGAACTGGGAAGATCCTGAAGAAAAGACACAAGAGCTGCTTCAGAAGATTGCTGTTGCTTCTTGCCACTTAGACAACTAATGGGGGTTTTAGGATCGCCCCAAGTGTTTATATCCCTCAGTGAAAGCAGCACTTGGATGGTCCTCAGCAGCTGGCTCTTAGCTCGCTATTTTAGTAACAAATCTACATAACTCCCATACCAATTCCATTTCCTCACAATTCATTGTAACTTAAAATACTGTCATCTTAAACCTTCTGCATTTAATTTTCTGGCTAAAAAATGTTTTGACATTAGGATGCATGCTTTTAAATCAGCCTTTAAATATACCATCACTACATTTAATGTTCTAAAACCCTACCAAAAACATTTCCAGGAGTCCTTAAATCAAGAGCCAAGGCAGTTATCTCAGCCAAGTTTGAAAACAAGTATGCTCTACGTACAGAGAAACACCCAGGTAAAATGACCTAATAATCCTGTCTGTCATTGTGATTGACAAAATAAGAAACCATCAGCTAGAGCTGACTTGTCCAATGTACTGTATATACGTACCTTTTGGCATCACTTATACACTTTGGCCCGCTTATTCCCCCTTAAAAATTAGCCAATCGTTCCCAATATTTTTTCTGTTTGATTTAATAAACGGAGATAAGCTCATCACTCAGGACTAAAGCCCGCTAACTTTCCATTCACAGAACAGGCAATGAAGAAACAGTTTTGTCTGGGAAGTCTTTGGCTGTCTGTTTAAACCTGCCTTTCAAGTTCGCTGGCTTCAGCCCTGCGCACAAAGACTTTGTGAAGAAAAGGTGTGCCCACAGCCTTTGCTAAGCCAACCTCCCACTCATGACCAAGGCAATAAAAGCCTGCCTCAACAACAGCAGAGGACAAGATACCACGTTCAACTACATGTCCACCGATATACAGAGATTATTTTTCTGCCTTCTCGTCCAGGGCACAATTTTCCTGTGAGGTCGCACAAGGTATCATTGTCAATGGCAGTGTTTGCCATGTATATGGATAATAAGAACAGCCTAAATTATGATGGTAAAGATTAGAGAATACAGAAACGCATATGCTCAGTGGAATTGGTAGGGTTAAACTTTCCCCGTGGACAGGTTATTCCATAAATATATCTTGCAGCATTTCTGGTAGATTCCTCAGAAGCCGCTCATGCTGACCACAGCATTGTCAGTCAGAGACGATGCTGAACTAGATGGAAACTGGCAGCTCCTGCATTTCCAGGGTTTTGTGCAGACTACAGAGTGATAAAATATTTGCATTGGATTAAGTCAGGAGTAATTCCATCTAAGCCAGGGAGTTTCAGAGGATAAAACTATTTCAATAGAAAAAAGTAGGTGCAGAGAGACCACAGTTGTACTTGTCTGAGAGGCTTTTTGTGTCTTTTCCTTTGTTGACAAATGGTCAGTGCCAAGTCATCATTTACAAAAGCAGGCTCAACCCTGAACACACTTGTGCATGCAAGTAATCCTCTTTACATCAACAAAATCAATCACGCATATTTTCAGGACTCAATCCTTGATCATGGCTATTCCTAAAGACATTGAGGTTTCAGGGGGTTTTTGTTTTGTTTTAAAAGGATACAGGTATGCAGCTCATTGTAGCTGTTGAACTCAAAGGAACAAATTCCTGCATTACATTCCGTAGTATTACAGCTGAATTAGTCCAATAGCACTGATTTCTAAGGGCAACCACGAAAAACAATTCTGTAGCTCTTGTATTTGTATTCCCTACTTGTGTTCCAGTCACCAAGAATTGGGACTTGTCTGTCCTTTCCATCCACTTCCCAGGAAATTTAGACAAACATCTCAGCAAGCATTACCTGATAGCTGGTTATTAAAGGTCTAATGTAAGTAAACCTATTGGCTTTTCAAACTTGATTAGCAGGTTCTGCATTTTCTAATAGACCTGCCTCAGTTAGCTGTGAAAACAACATTCAATGGGGAGCTGACTTCTCAGACTCCATAAGAGTTCTAATTCAGCCCCCCGACTGAGTGTCTGCCCGCTCACTGTGAAACCACATGCAGGGCCCAAAGAAGCAAATTGCCAAATTCCCGCTGACTTCCCCTCCACTGGCTCGCACTTTCATCTTTCGAAGGAGGCAGAAGCAGGAGGTGCTGAAAAACATTCAGCTGAGGTAAGACAGGCTCAAGGTGTTGGTTTGTTTTTTTGCAATGTGCACTTAATGTGCTTATCATTAATAATACATCACGTCTGCTTGAGGGCAATGAGCAATCCTGGATCACTCCGATAGCCATATAGGCCACAACAGTCTCCTGATTCGCGTCAAAAGGAGAAGAGGGCTACGGGGATTTCATTGTCTGGGTCAGTTGTTTCTTGTACCTTCCAATACTCCTGATAACTTCTGATAGCACAGCCCATTGCCCTCAAAAGCTTTTTCAGGAGATCTCTAGTTAAGGGTGGAAGGTTAAACACTTGGAGATCAGAATATATGAAAATAAGTGTTGCATTCTACTTAACTGGGAAGCAGCACAAGTTTGTGCTTTGCACAGATCTGTAAGCAAGCCCTGCTAGTCTCTTACCGACTACTACTTCCAGGATGGCATTTTCTAAAATGCCTGGTTTCCTTGCAAAAGCATCCCTTATCTTTCCAGCAACTCCTCCACGCCTGAAACCACCATGCCTATCACATAGAGGGCTGCGAGGAGCCCCTGAGCTGCTGGGGGCCAGGAGAGCAGCAGTACCGGGCAGGGAGCCTGCCCGAGGCTGCAGCGCTGCTCGGGGGCCCTCTGCTGGAAACCTGCCCCCCCCCACAACCCCTGCACCCCCAGATCAGCAACCCCGCTTCCCCCCAAGAGAGCAGGGCCAGAGCAAACCCGAGCTCCAGCCCCCTGCCCCCACCCCGAGAGAGGTGAGCGGCTGGTGTCCCCTTTGCAAGCAAGCTGGGCTTTCTGCGGCAGGGCTCGGGCAACAGCCAAGAAAGCTGATTTCATACGCTTGAAGTTGTGTCCATGCTGGAGGGCCTGAAGCCAAACCAGTCTTTGGTCAAAGAGCCAAACACACAGGGCTTTGTTAAAATAAAGAAAGTGTGTTTGTTTATACACCCACAAAAACCACCAGAGCATAGAATGCCGAAACACACACTTCCGCCACCTACAACTGTTGGGATACTGAAACAACAAATACTCACCCCCTCTAGAATGAGGAAAGGTGGAGAGCGCTAAAGAACAGAGTAGCCCAGCCAACCGCAGCACTTCCATGCTTTCAAACACATTGCCTCTCCTCTGCTTCAGAGCCACCTCATGCAGAAAGCAGGTCAGAAGGGATTTTTTCACATCTCAGGACAGAAGAGAAATCATTGGGCTAAAGTCACCCCTCTTTTAGCACAAGGTTAATTGTATCTGCATGAAAATGGGGTACAGAACTGGAAGCACTTCTCTGCTGTGTGATAGATATGGGTGGACTGCTAATGAAAGGGGCGGTATTTACGTCGGGAGGATTTATTCTTTTCCCAGTTTCTCCCCCAGCTGTTATTTAGATGAGTTTCTTTCTCTTCCTCGTTCCTCAGCTATTGGCATCCTGGGCCAAAAAGATGAAAGCTCAGAGGCATGGGCCAACATGCCCTCCAGTCTCTTTGTAGAGCACCTGTACTGTGATCCATACTGATTCTTCTGAGCACCAAATCCTTACAAAGTATTAACTATCGTCTTTACCAAAATCCTTTTCACTGTGCACCAGCTCAGGAAAGCTTCTAATATTTTATTGCTGACTGGAAGGACATGGAGGAATCTCACCCACTCTTAGTGTCAGGTCAAGTCCACCAACATGACTAGCACAGACAAAACTTAGAATTTACTGTCAAAAATCAGGAGCCCCCTCAACAAGCCTTCTTACCCTCTGGTTGAAGACACCTTCCAAGAAGCAGATGGTGGTAGGCATTAGGGTTGAGGCAACATATATCAGGAAAGCAAACTGCCTGCTTCTCTGAAATTGAACCCTTGACTCTCCTTCACTGATAGCATCTGGTCTTGAGCACTGAATATCCTGCAGGAGGGTAGCTTGAATGGCAGGTCACTGTGATCTTCTTAATCCAAGACTACATCTTTTCCTGATGCCAAAAAACCCCAGCTGCATACATAACTGTGCCCACATGTCAACCCCCCAAAAGGTGGAACACGGTAAGGTGATTCTGAAACACAGCTTTCCATCCAATGCAATTGTTCACAAGAGATAGAGGATATCTCTAGGCTTAGCTAAGGGTCTCAAGTCTAACAGCTTTCTAGCTGGTAACCTCCAAGATCAGATACTAGAGTCTTCTTCAAAAGGTGTCCTATATCTGACAGCCTCCATCAAGATGAAATGTTCTGCGGACACCTCCACAGGGTCTTGCAGATGCCAAATGGCAGCAGCAGGAAATCTGAAATACAGCATGCCACAGTAAAAAGCAATTTCCTTGTGAAATCCCTCCTGCTGGGGAATGCTCTCTTCGCAAGCGAAACACATCCAGAACTACACCACGGGATCTGAAAGGCTTTGCTTATGGCTGAATCTGATGAAACGGAACAAAACTTTTTTGATGGTATAAGCCACAAACTGAATATTTATAGGAAAAGCCTTTAATAAATACATTTGTCATCTCAACAACCATGAAGTCAAGATATGGGTGGTTCCCTCTTGTTCTAAAGGCAGCATCAGTAACACAGGTACTGTATTGATACATTACCAACTTCTCTACCTAATCCAACCATATATACACCTGAGCATCCTTCTTGGGTGATGTCCTGTGATAGGTATTTGAAAAAAGCTGTAAAACTATCACAACAGGAAATTACATTGTAAAGTCCACAGAGATCTATATTGCTTAGCTCCAGACAATTAATCATTAATTGATTTCCAATACTGTTTTGGTTATTGTTCTTGGAACACTGTTTTTCCCTTACTTAGCCAATTTAAACAACAGATATTAATCTAGATGTTATTTCTTCTTCTTCTCCTCAGCTCATCTCAGCTCTTTGACTTCAACCATTTTTCTATTGTAATAATACAGACTCTTTATTCCCAGAGAACAGCGTTTCCATTGATTAGCTTTTAAAGTATTCTCTATTCCCCCCCCCCCCCCCCCCCGGGGGGGGCCCTCTTTTGATGTGGAGAGATAGGCTACACAGGAGCAACTGGTACTTGCAATAAAGTTAAACTAAGTTGATCATATTTTCCCTTCTGTCATTTAATTTCTAAACTCTAGGTCATTTTTGTGCAGAACACAATTTTTAATGCTATATACCAAAGGTTGGTTTGGTAGTTTAATTTTATTTTTTTTTCCCCTCTGAGAAGGGCTTCAGTTTATTATCCTATTGTCTATTCTGGTCCTCAGAAAAGTTTGCTTTTCTTTTCAAATAATTAAACAGCACCATGATCATTCACTATTTTGGATTTTCACATCTCTTGCTCCTTTTTTATATAAACATATCCTAAACAAAACATTTAAAAACAAATATTTGCAGGTCATACTTAGCCAGAAATTTGAAAGCTTTGAGGACATAATGATTTTTAAATCATGTTTGGTAATTCTGACAGAAACAGACTATTTTACATCAAACAACAATTCCTTGGGAGCACATGTAACTCCAAAAGGTCTTTGCCACTTTATAACTGACTGAAGAGCAAAAACATCCTAGGAAAAAAAAAAGAAAGGGAGAGTGAAAGTGAAACTGGATGTGTTGTCCAAGCCAAAATAAGGAGGGGGAAAAAAAAAAGAAATAATCCTGCATAAAATGCGTTTGCTCTTTTTCGCTCGGAGATTACGCACAATCACAACTGTTATTAGCAAAGGGTTTGCCCTGTCCGTCTTGGACAAAGGCTGTGCTCCAGGAGCCGTGACACCTTTGCTACTGTCACAGACAGCAGTCCTACAAAAAGGTTCAGGTGCTAGGGGACTATTTTTGCAATGGAAGGATCCTGACAAAAAAACCCACCACCAACAGCTACCTCCTCTCATTACAACATTTCATGAGGGAGTGGCACCGCTGTTGGAGACCTTCTCCCATCATAATGCAGTTTTAAGAAACACAGGAACAAGGAAAGGGAAAGCAGAGCACAACAACGCTGCCTGCGAGATGACTGCTCAAAAGCCATGAGGCTAGAAGGCAAAAAGCATCACAGAGTTGGCTGCTCTTTCAGTGCTCTCCCCAGCCCAGCAGCCTTCTGCTGCAGCAGCTTCTGCAAGCTCAGGCAGATGAGGAGTATCCCGCAGCGTGTAGCCCCAGATCTTAGGGATTCATCACAAAGGAAGGGAGAAGCAACCTGAGCTGAAATCACCCAAAGGCAATGCACTCCAGCTGAAGACCTTTGGATAGATACTTCTAGGTATGAAAACCTTCTCTGGCCAATCCTGTCCAGTATTCTGACCGTTGTTCCCAGTATTCAGCAATAGCTGAGCCATGTGCTTTATGTAAGGCAACACCAGCGAGTTCAGAGGAACTGCACCGAGGAGAAATCTACCCACAAGACCTGTTGCTGAAACCACCTATTTAAATACCTCTTGCGGTTACCTCCAGCAGCAGTCCCTAAAGAAGGCTGCAGCGAACAGCCCACATCAGAGCAAACCCCTATCTGCTCTCCATGGGAAGGAGGCAATTTGTTGAGCAGAGGTTCAAGGGCAAGGACTGCCTGATGCTCTGCAAGCAACGGTCAGGGCAGGCAGTAGAGTCTTGTTGTGAAGCACCTCAGAAGCACTTATCTGCAAGAACAACTTAGGGGACCTGGCTGCCACGTGAAAGAGAGAGATGAAGTATGCGATTGGCCTCAGCTTCTACAGACTTCCAGTAAGCAAAATAAATTCAAGGCATATCAGCTTAAGATTAATAGAAATTAAGGCACTGTATGAAATAAAAATGTGCAGAAACAATATCTTTTGCCTTAAAAACTAATAAACTCAGGCCTCACCTCAATATTTATGTAGCAACAGGAGATGACTGTCTTGAGACAACACTGTTCTGTGTGCTTTACGGGACTCGGGGCATGACAGAGTATTGACAGATATGAAGGGTCAGCATGTTCTGGTGGAGCATTTTAAGAAAATAGTAATGCTGTCAAAGGGCAAGCTTTCATTTTATGCTTACATAACACTAGAATAAAATATTTCCTTTGGAGAATCTCGCATATCATTTTACTAGTACAAACATACAAGGAATATCTCCATCTCTGAGAGCCTTGAAATTTTCGCCTGCATTTCGCCCCCACACTCACAGTCCCATCTCAAAGCTCCTGCCTTTCCCCACCAAGGGACCTACCAGGTCTTCCTCTGAGACTAGAGCATTTTCTTACAAAGTTATCATCTGCAGTAGAGCAGCAAAGAGTTGCTTTCCAAGGCATGATTTTGTCAGCATTTTCAGCCTTGCTTTTGGTGGGAAAATGCAGCCCAGGACACTAATATCCTTTGTTTCTCTACTGCAGCGGAGACAGCATAATATATGGCCGAGCACAGGTAGTATATTCCTAGGCCTATTTGCAACTATTCCAGGTGCCACCTATGTCCTAGAACTAGCATTAGCTCAACCCTTTTTCCCCCTGAAATCTATTAACACAATGAATATGACAGTGAGATCCCAGAAGGGTGAGGGTCCCAATGTGGTTCCAAGTGTACAAATGCAGAAACAAATTCTCCACCTGGAGCATCCGCTTCTGGGACACCCTCCCTGACACAATCCAATGGACCAACCAGCTCACAGACAGCCCAGTGGAAGCCAAAGCTGGAGTAAAACATACAGAAATGAGAGCAAAGACACCAGGTTGTGAGCTGATCACTGGGTTCAGTTAGGAAGGTGGGGGAATGGCCCTTGTGTGCAAAGGGGGCCCCAAACACACACCATGAAGAAATTTCTGACTAACCTCTCCTGTCAGTGCACAGCTGCTTCTTGTTGCCCCTCAATGAGTATTTTACAAGTCCCTGCACCAAAGGAACAGGGACTATCTGTTGGGCCAGGCCAGGGCAGCCTCCTGATCCACAATGGCATCAGAGGCAGCAAGGACACTGATGCAGCAGCAGCAGTCGGGGAGGCTGTATTTCCATCACTCAGGACAAGGTCTTCTGGGATTTTCCTTCTACCTACCTGTCTTATTTTGTGAGGTTAACTTGCAACTTCCTTCTCACATCAAGACTTCTTGCTGAGTTGACAGGGAGATTCCAAGGGATATTAATTGTTGTTTGAAATCACTTCAAAGGACCTTTTCCCCCCTCTTGTATTAATAGCCAGAATGAGGAAATTGGTTTGGATTTCATACTTACATCTGCTCCCCAAGTCTTTGCACATTTCAAAAACCCATCTTAAACCAAACCTGTTTCTATTAAAAGACTTCTACTCCACACAAGCACTCGCACCAATTCCTTTCCACTTCCACACATATCTATAGCCCCACGTTCCAACTGGCAGCCAGAGGTGCCAGAAATAACCACAAGAAAGGCTGCCATGAAATCTCCAGCCAAGTTCTGAAAATCTAGGCACTTTACACAAGCACCTATGCTTAGAGTACTTCATCTGAAGTCAACCTGAACTCGGTCTTAGAAGATTTGCATATCATGGATCAAATATCAAAAAATGTAAATTCAATTACTGGGGTTTTTTTCATAAAAACATACAGGGTAACAGTTGTTCTACAATCCTGTTAGTGCATACTTCTGACAGTCGGCTGATGTTCCTGCCCCACTGGCACTAGCTAATGGCTGGGTTTCATTCTTAAGTGGTTCCCCCCCTCCCTTCAAAGTCTATGCTACAGTGATTTTGGAAACTGGGTCAAAATGCAATTACTACATTCCCATGCTTTGGGGTGGGGAAAGAAAATAAAAGGAGGAAGAAAGGTAAGAAGAAGTACTGTTGGCTGTAAGCCAGCGTTCTGCTTCTCGCCTTCTCACCTGCGCTGCAGCCCCGAGCGCTCCCACAGCAAGTTGTTGTTTCGCAGCAAGGGCATCTGGAAAGAGCGAGCTTTGTCCTAATGCTGGGTTTCTTGGCCAGACCCAGCCCCCGCCACCCTCACATCTATGCCGGAGGGTGGGAGCAAGCTCAATATGCAGCTGGTGACAGGGGAAAGACCCAGAGAGTGGGGCAGCAGTTCCTGCAGAGGACAAGCTAGGTTTTCTCAGCAAGCAGCAAGCTGTAGGAGCAGCTCAGATCTGCAGAGCTCTTTCCCAGCTTGCCATCCCCATCTTTTCCTTTCCTGTGGCATAAGCAATATATTGCAGTACTTCAGTTCCCCCACTCCACCAAGTGTTTGCTGGTCTCAAATGATTAGTGTGCCTTCTTGAATAGAGAACTAACCATCAGCTGCTTCCTACGTGACCTTGCTACTCACTGACTTGAATTTTGCAAAGTCATGCACCTTCCTGTACTAGCAAATTATGTTACTTTTGCAGAGATGTCAACAGACTCTCTGCGTTTTTTCTCTCACCCATCGGTTTGCACAAACCAACTATTCATTTACTTATTACAAGAAAACAGCTTTACTAGAAGCATCTGCTTTTGGTGTCATCATCTACTAATTCGGCTGACAAAACGCAAACTCTGCTTTCATGTGTAAACATTTTCCACAGGAGAAGGAAAATATTTGCTGTGTGTTTAGACATGCCCTTATTATTGTCACACTTATAATACAATCTATCATACCTTATCAAATTGCATATCTTCAGCATGCAGATGGTTTGTGACGACATGTTTAGGAGGCTTTCAAATATGGAAAAGGGAATGACTCAAAGACTTATTTATTCCACATCTTCCTAACTAGGTCTGTCTGAGAAACACAGAGCCCATTATACATGTCCCCGTCCTCCTCCGCCTCTCATTGTTTCTTGCACACACAGTTATCATAAACCCCTTCCCTCTGCTGCTCCACTCCTCGGCTTTGTTTTCCACAGTTCTCAGAATATCAGTTCCAATTCTGCAGCATTTGCTGGCTCTGCTCCAAATTAATAATTGCAGGTTAGAGTTGGGTAGTTACGGCTGCAGATTAAGGCCTAAACACATTCAACAGTTTCCGAGAGATACAGACAGACATACAACCTTTCTTTCCCTAACACTGAACACAGTTTATCTTGCTGTCACAACGTTCCAAGGAGATGTTATGCCACTTATCTTAACGATTTAAACAGATCAAAAAGTTGGCTCAGCAAGAGCATTTGCCACTGACAACAAACCACAAGCCTGATGTTATCAAAGAAGTGTAATATGCTAGCACAGGCTAGACAGATCATACACAGGATAAAAAAATGAATTTTCATGAAATCTTTCTGTAATCATCCACATAGCATCAATTAAGCGAGCAATAACACAAGGCAAATTGGATAGGTTTCCACTGGATATTTGTATTCTTTCAAATGTGTTGCAAGGCAGAGGATTTCACACCCACTTGAGAAAACCCAAGAGTTTGCTTTCAGAGGACTTTCCTGCTCCTAAGACTGTCTAGAAAGCTCTCCTGCATTACTGTAACAGAACCTGGTGCAAAAAACCTTGCACCAGAGAAGAGTCTTATACCGGTTATGTCCTGTATCAACAGGAAAAACTCCATGAAATACCAAGTCTGCCACAAAGGGAAAAGGAAGTGTTGGGATTTCAGACTGGGAGTCACTGCATCCCTCCTGAATAATTCTGCTTCTTGGTGTCCAGTCTCAAACAAGGCTGCCCAGACCTACCTCCAGTCCGTCCACAGATCCAGCTGCTCCATTGGGTTCCTTTAGCAGGAGGAGAAACGGTGGTTCGCAGCAGCTCACCTTCGACATTTGCTCCAGCTCAAAGAGAGAGGCAGAGCCCAGCAAACATTGTCCAAGCTTGGAGGAACACTTTTTAACTTCAGGTCTGTTATGACATTTATTGTGGCCCCCTTCTTCCCTCCCCTCTGCCCCCCCAGGGAAAGGGATCAAAATAGTTCCCCCCTGTGACATTTTGCTTCATTTGACCAATCGACTGTGGGAGCGTCTCTGTTAAAGCCCTTGCTAGCCAAGCAAGAGCAGCAATACCAGCCACCATTGGGGTGAGCACAAAAGCAGGGGCAACACTGGGAAAATCTAACCTTTCTGCTGCCAGCAAAGGGGGCATGGGGTCCAGAACAAATAGGAATATCCCACTATTACAATTTGCTTTGCATATGCCTTCAGTGTAAGCTGAGCCCTTCCCCTAGTGACACTGTAACTAATACGTGTCAGCTATCTGTCTGTGGTCCAAACTGCCCATCTTGGGGCTGACTGGAACTACTCTGGCCTTCTCTCCTGCCTCCGGCAGGCTTTCTTCAAGCACCTGACCCATCACCCCACTCACCTCATTTAATCCCTTCCCTCATCTATTTCTCAACACGGTCCCTCAACAAGCCAACTACACTTGCTTTTATCTAAGCCCTTACCCATACTCCTGCTGTGGGACCCCATCACCTTACAGCAGCATGCACACGTACATGTGAGGACATACAAAATCATCATCAGCTTTAGGCTGCCAAGAAGCATAAGCAATAACAAGTTTCGCCATGCTGAGAAGGGAGAGCTGCATCCAGCTCCAGATGAAGACCAGATCACACCTGCCACCAAAAAAGAAAGAAGGTAACAAAGCAGAGCTGGGATGGAGAGATGGGAGAGTTGGGCTTGCCAGTCCCCTTGCTAAAGGGGGAAGAAGTGGCTTGGAGGTCAGAAACAGCCATCCCATCCACCTGGCCCATCCCTCCATGGTAGAGTGCAGCAGCCAGGCTGTCACCTCAGGGTGTTAGCACAGGCAAATTGAACAGCAGAGCTGTTACAGATTTGTCACCCCCCAGCTGTCTGCTGCGCTAGGTAGCTTCATGTCTAAAATGTTTGCATGTACATTTCCATGCTAGGAGAAAAGCAGAAAGTCTTCACAACCAAGGGGCACTCAACAGAGTGTACACCTTACTTCCAGTTCTACCTAAATCCGTCACATACCTTACTTAGCAGTTACTTCTCCTGGTAGACAAACAAACAGAGCACATATTCAAGGCAAGTGTATAAGATAAAATACAAAACTCCAAAGCTGTTCCCAGGGAAATCCCTTCTCCCCTTCATCTTGGACACTGCAAGTCTTCTGGCAAGTATTTAATTTCCAGCATGAATCAGCTCAGATCATGTATGGCTAAAGTACTTTTTTTTTTTTTTTTTTTTTTTAAAGTTGTTGAAGCAAGCGTAGCTGTGGTAACAACAGCTTTCATTATAGCATTTGGATATTATTGCACAGAACTTGCCAGCATCCTGCTTTGACTGAGACCCTGCTGTGCTGTACAAAGGCAGACTCAGAGACAGCCTCTGCTCTAAAATGTTTAGTATCTAAGTGGACCAGGCACACGGAAGAGGTGCCATCATGTGTGATTTACAGACGGAGGTAAAGAGGAATGGACTAATTCATCTGCCATCTGCAGCACAGAGGGAACAAAACCAGCTTTAGCCATACTACAGCACCTTACCCATTTTCTTCTCACCCCAAAGTAACCTCCAGGCAATGGAAACTCATTATTAACCTCCAGTTAAGCCTCAGAAGAGTTTTTACTTTCATAATTAAACAACACTTACTTTTTCTTGCTACCTTTTTGCTAGGACTTTTGGGAAAACAAGTTTTAAAACTTTTTAAAACGTTTTTGATTTAAAGAATGGTAATAAGTGATAGAAATAACATTCAGACCAGCACGTTAACTGTGCAGTGCAGAAAACTTTGCCTGTTTTTTGCCCCCAGAAGTTAACCAAGGAATAGTTTCTACATGAAGAGAAAAATTCAACAGGTCTGAACGCTCCAATACAAAGCTTTTGATTTACAAAGCTACCCAATATGCAGCTCCCCTAAGCAGTGGTGGAATCAAAAAAGAAGACGGCTTTTGTGCTTGCAGCTGCAAGTGTCTTTCAGGCAGTACCTGACACAGAGAAGCCTTCCTTCTCAACCTCACAAGGTGACCCTATCTATCTCCAAGCCTATCATCTTCTGACTGCTTTCTCTCTCCATTACACTGGTACTTTTGCTGGTTTTCTTGTTTGCAGACAGTCCCAATCCTTCCGTTGCCTCATTTCTGCAGTTTGTTAGGCCAGTCGCCATATGTGTTCTCTGAGCCGTTCCAGCTCCCCTTCAAGCCTAGATGTGCAGCTGTAGCGCCCCTGAAATATTTCTCATCTCCCACAGCCTACTTACTTGAAGTTTAACAGGGTCCTTATCTGTATCTCAGGTCTAATGCAGCTCTTAACGCACATCCCCTTCCTTCAAGAAGGTTTCTCCCAACCCCATTGCTACACCTTCCCACTTGAAGCTCTCCAAGTACACTGCCAAACTTGTCACCATAAAAGTAAGGAAGAATAGAAGTGTCAGTGCCAAAAACCAGCAAGCCTGGTTTTGGTAAGCACTGCAGGAGAACAAGAACTCCACAGCCACACAGTCCAAAGCACCAGACTGCACAAGCTCACCATACCAATGCAAGACTTCCAGCATTTTATGGAACAATGTTTATGACTGACTAGATATCATCTAGTCTGCCACAGCCAGCTCAGTTACCATGTGCTCTAAGTATTTGGTTTATGAAACAGAAGCATGGCTGTGTTTTCATACCTGGTCCAAATGAAGTCGGTACTGCCAAATTATCTGATAATATACAAGTCTGATACACCTGAACTCATAACCACAGCCTGATAACTAGCCTGTCATGTTATTCTGTTTTGGTTTTTCTTTGGTAAGCTGGAATGGCACCCTTACATTAACTTGTACTTAGGAACAAAGCCAAAACAATAGTGCTACCAGTCCAAGAACACCTAGTGAAGGATTGAATTGTGCTCGATTCAAACGTACAAGAAAAAAGAAAAAGAATGAAAAAACATAGAAGAAGAACACAGCAGAGTATTCAGCAGTTATCTCTCCTTTAAGACATAACAGTTTGTAAGGATTTTGGTACACTGGAAGGAACTTACTGTTGATGTCACTAAAACTCTGTTTGGAAGGAGTAATATTCCAAATTCAGTGTGCAGCCATCACAGAACCCAAGAGAATTTGAAATTCTTCAACTCCATGGAAATTAATACCACATAGGGGAGGGTGCTTTAAAACAAACAAAGCTATTTTTAACTGCCTATTAAAATGTACGTTTCTGGCTTCTACAGCTAGCAGTTTTCAGACAAGTAACAGGGCATACTAAAGCACACTGTGGCACTGAACACTTGAGATGTGCCTTTAAAGATAAATTGCAGAGGAAGATACAAAGGTTAAGTGAAAGCTAATTCCTTCTCTTGAGAGCCTGCTTCACAGCACAGGACATACAAAACCTGCCCCTGCTGAGGCAGGGCATACACCAAGTGCCAGGAAATAGGTGTAAAGCTGTGGCAGGAATACACTCCAGAGGAGGCAGTTGATCATGGAAAGATGTGTTTGAAAGCCAAGGTAAAACTGCTTACATAGCAGTTCACTTGCTCTGCCTTAGGTAAATTCAAGACACTGCTACCAGTTTCTCTTTCTTACGTAGTGACAAGAAGAGAAGCAGTACCAGGCACTGCTTTTCAGGGATGCACAAGTAGGCTCCCTCAAACTCAGCTGCCTGTGTTGAGCATCAGCAGATGCCAAGAAAAGTGGACTGCAGCCTCTCTCTTCGCTACTCCCTTTGAGATTTGCTTCTTTCTGCTCCTTTCAACATCAGCAGCCCATCGCTTCCCACCCTTCAGAGTTGCCAAAAAAATGGAGGTGGGAGCAGGTCATTCCCACCAAGAGGCCTGCCTGGTCTCTCAGACCAAGCAATGCTAGCCTCTAGTCCATGCTCCGTGCCCAGTTCTGTGCTCCTTTCTCCAAGGCCCTCTTTGGGAAGAGGGGAGGTTCACACCACCCCATCTTGCCAAGCCACAGGGATCACAGGCTGGAGTCAGATCGCTGCTCAGGCCAGCCCCATCCCAGTCTACTAGCTTTCACCACATGTCAGTATTGCCCTCTAAATCCCTACTGAAAACATGAGGAAGCAGAACATTCTCTTGGAAAAGACCCAGTTCAGTCCCAAGCATATTTGTTTAAAGATGTTTCAAAAAGGGGAAAAAAAAAAAAAAAACCTCTATTTCATCTGTTGTAATTGTTGAGGTAGCACTGCGAATCTATTTAAAATGCTCTATTATACCCATATGTCATAAAATTACTAGTTTACATATACCCTGTCTACAAGTCTGAAGACTTGAACCATGCACTTGCTGAACATATTTTATTCATCTCATTTTTGGTCAGTATTAAGGGAATTATTGTCAAGAGCTCTAAAGAGGACCTGTCACCATTCCTGCTGGATCAGAGACAGGTAATTTAAAATTACTTCAAAGGATGCAGAGTTAGGTTATAAGCAATGACTCAGAGGCCCCCACTGAGTCCCACCATAGCAGTGAAAAAGATATGAAGAAAGCAATCGGGAGGAGAGAAAGCAGGGATATAAGGCCCCAAAATTAATACTGGTGAGGAAAGCAGAGGAAAATGGTATTCAAAGAATCAGACAGAAGAACATCTACAGTGTAAGTCATAGGTTCTGCTTGCTGAATGAAGATACTTGTCCCAGCCCTTCAGAAACAACAAAATCCCCTATCAGCTATAGGGCTTGCTCTAGTTCCCATTAGGGTCAGGCATCTGCAGCCTGTATTTATAGAAATGCTGCATCCTCACCGCACCGGCTCTTATATAATATTGCACGCATTGCTTCCCTTTGCTTCCATTATCTCCGATTACATGCAGGCAGTGCAACGTGATGCACTGAGGAAAATGACACTTTGCCCAGCTAGCATGCTACCAATGCTGCCAACGAGTCCTCACAAATCCTGCGCTGCGATGACAAGCTGCTCACACGAGTGGTGTGTTGCAGGGGGTGGCAGAGGCACTGTTGGGGACTGAAAGCACAGGCAATTTATTCCTGAGGGTGACACTACCCTGCTAAATGGCCTGAGCAGAGGCATTTTGTTGCACATGGCCTCAGTTTCCCTGACTGTCCCAGTTGAACTCATAGTCCTGTTGTGGCTTTGGTGGGAGAATCCCTGCCTTGAGGAGTTTACGGACAAATTAAGTCTCAAGAGGGAAATGACAGGAAAGGGAACAAAGACAAGAAAGCATCATATATAAGGAGTTCGACTGTTCCAAAAAGATCACCCCCTTTTTCTTCAGGCAGTACTCTGTCCACACCACCAAGCATCCAAGAAAATCCTTTTACCACCTGAAAGCACTTATTAATTTTTATTGCTCTTCTGGGATTTTTTTTGTCTTTTGCTGTTCACTCTTCTGACACATTGCGAACCATGGACTACAGTGTGGTTTAACAACAGATCATCCAGTTATATACTTACAAAAATATTTTTTTTAAGCACTTTCTTTGTGATAGAGAGGATCACAGACAAAAAAGACACAGGATACTACAACACATAATGTCCAAAACCTGCCTCTTGCAGGATAACACCACTCACTCCTGTTGGTAATATTACAGGAGGCAGGTAACAACACACTGTTTAAGCAGGTAATTTTGTGAGGCCTTTTTATATAACAGTTACCTAAGACCTATTTCATATCAGGACACAGCATGACAGCTTGAAATGGTTCACATTCCTGTGTGACCAGAAATTTCATCAGAAATTCCTACTTTGTTAGCTACTTTGCCAAGTTCCCAAATATCAGCAGAACACTTGAATGTCTATGTATTTCCACACGTCTTTGTGCCTGGCTTTGCAGGAGGGTGTTACGGTTTGAGTACCATGTCTACACGCTCTCTGCTGCACAGACAGGTGGCATTTTGTGATTTGGTTGTAAAGCAGCACCAAACTCACAGACCATGTGCATCATTCACTTGAACCAAAGAGAAATCATCCACATTCAGACTAAATCATCACAATACACCCAAACCCTATTTAAATGCCTATCAATCGGTATCTCTAGTTCAGCAGACCTTTGCTACCAAATATGGGGGAAAAAAAAAACCCAAAACACAAAACTCAAGATCTGTGTTACTAAGCTAGCAGTACCTTTCCATCAGTGTCGTCCATCTTCTTCTGTCTTCCCTCAACCACCACCAACTTGATAGCTGCTTTAACTGCACATCATTCCCTTCTCACAGCTGCTAAGCACATAAGTGGGATGAAAAGGAAGCCCAGATGCTTCTAGTTTCCTGCAAGAAATTCCCCCTTTCCAGTTCTAACAGCCTTACTGCAAAATTAGGAGCAAAAAGAGCCTATTGGACTACCCAGGGGAGCTGGTAAAAAGCATTTGTTAAGAGGGCCTGAGCGCTGGAAATGGAGGGGGGGGGGGGGGGGGGAAGGAGAATGCAGTCATGAAAATAATCTGCAAGGGATGACTTTCATTTTCAAGCCGATGTATAAGAACTACATCATCAAAGCTGCAGGTCTCCCTGCTTTTTCCCATCTCAGGGATTTTGGCCATTCAGTCCACTTTGACAGAGAATGGATGAAAACCTTCAAGCTGTTCAGACTGCAGAGATCTCTTGCATTTATGTTCTCCCCTTTATTCAGCATGGCACATATGTGATTATGCAGGAAGAGCTAGACAAAAATGGTACCTCCTGGGCTGTAAATTATTAGCCAGTCTCCTGTCTTCTGTGTATCCTGTCCATATCAAATTCCTGTGGTGCGCTACACCCAAGTATTATTTTTTTTCTATCTTTATTTTCCCTTCCAGCCACACATACAAAGTTTCACCACATCTTTGCTGGTATCATATTTTTTCATATCATAGAATCACAGAATGGTTTGGGTTGGAAAAAAATCTTCAAGATCATCTAGTTCCAACCCCCCTGCCATGGGCAGGGACACCTTCCACTAGACCAGGTTGCTCAAAGCTCTGTCCAGCCTGGCCTTGAACACTTCCAGGGAGGGGGCAGACACAGCTTCTCTGGGCAACCTGTGCCAGTGTCTCACCACCATCACAGGAAAGAATTTCTTCCCAGTATCTAATCTAAATCTACCCTCTTTCCCTTTAAAGCCATTACCCCCCGTCCTTTCCCTACACGCCCTGATAAGGAGTCCCTCCCCATCTTTCCTGTAGCCCCCTTTCAGTACTGGAAGACCGCTATAAGGTCTCCCCAGAGCCTTCTCTTCTCCAGGCTGAACAACCCCAACTCTCTCAGCCTGTCCTCATAAGGGAGGTGCTTCAGCCCCCGATCATCTTTGTGGTCTCCTCTGGACCCGCTTGAGCAGGTCCGTGTCCTTCTGTTCGGGGCCCCAGAGCTGGACACAGGACTGCAGGTGGGGTCTCACGAGAGCAGAGTAGAGGGGGAGAATCCCCTCCCTTGACCTGCTGGCCACACTCCTCTTGATGCAGTCCAGGATACAGCTGGCTTTCTGGGTTGTGAGCGCACATTGCTGGCTCATAGTCACTTTTCCATCCACCAATACCCTCAAGTCCTTCTCCACAGGGCTGCTCTCAATGCACTCATGGCCCAGCCTGTATTTGTGCTTGGGATTGCCTCAATCCACATGCAGGACCTTGCACTTGGCCTTGTGGAACTTCAGGAGGTTTGCCCAGGCCCACCTCTCCAGCCTGTCCAGGTCCCTCTGAATGTCATCCCTTCCCTCCAGCGTGTCGACCACAGCACACAGCTTGGTGTCACTGGCAAACTTGATGAGGGTGCACTCAATCCCACTGTCCATGTTTCCAACAAAGATGTTAAACAGTGCTGGTCCCAACACCGACCCCTGAGGAACACCACTCGTCACCATTTTCCACTTGGACATCAAGCCATTGACCACAACTCTCTGAATGCAAACATCCAGCCAATTCCTTACCCACTGTGTGGTCCATCCATCAAATCCATGTCTCTCCAATTTAGAGACAAGATGTCATGTAGGACAGTGTCAAAGAGCTTTGCACAAGTCCAGGTAGATGATGTCCGTTACTCTTCCCTTATCCACCAACACTATAAGCCTGTCATAGCAGACTACCAGTTTTGTCAGGCACAATTTGCCCTTAGTGAAGCTGTGTTGGCTGTCACCAATCACCTCCTTATTTTCCATGTGCCCTAGCATATTTTCCAGGAGGATCTGCTCCATGATTTTGACAGGCACAGAGGTGAGACTGACTGGCCTCTAGTTCCCCAGGTCTTCCTTCTTTACCTTTTTAAAAATGGGGGTTATGTTTCCCCCTTTCCAGTCAGCAGGAACTTCCCCGGACTGCCACGGCTTCTCAAATATGATGGATAGTGGCTTAGCCCCTTATCCAGCAGTTCTCTTAGGACCTGCGGATGCATCTCATCAGGTCCCATGAATTTGTGCACCTTCAGGTTCCTCAGGTGGTCTTGAACCTGATCTTCTCCTACAGTGGGCAGTTCTCCATTCTCCCAGTCCCCACCTTTGCCTTCTGCATCTTTGGCAGTGTGGCTGGAGCAACTGCTGGTGAAGACTGAGGCAAAAAGGTCATTGAGTACCTCAGCCTTCTCGATATCCTGGGTAACCAAGTCTCCTGTTTCTTTCCGGAGTGGGCCCACATTTTCCCTGCTTTTCCTTTTATCACCAACATACCTATAGAACCTTTTCTTGTTGCCCCTGATGTCCCTGGCCAGACTTAATTCTATCATGGCTTTGGCCTTCCTAACCTGATCCCTGGCAGCTTGGACAACTCTGTAGTCCTCCCAGGCTACCTGTCATTTCTTCCACCCTCTATCCTTAAAATTTATTGCAGGAGTTGCTGCAGGACCTAATTAAAAGCAATTATAATTATCTCTGTAGTATTTCTTCCCACACATCAGCATGAATAATCAACTAAAGACACCAAAACTCAAAAGGAATTTATCTGTGATGCAAAGACATAAAAAAGGCTGCTTCCTCTCTGAGCTGACACCCAGTTGTCACATTTTAGAATTGTCACCAGAACACTATAAAATGTTATGTGCCACAAACGTCACTGGCTGAAGTAGCCCAGCTTCAGAAAACAGGTTTCATTTTTCTGAAGCCAAGGAACTTGACCACTGCTACTTCCAGTTCTGCTGTGCATTATTAAAAGGTCACCACAAGCAAGAGCTCTAAAATGGTCTCTGCAGTTCTTTTTAACAGGATCTTTCTCGTCCTTCTTGTATTGAAAAGCAGTGAAGTTTATCTCAGTTTAGTAAGCATTATCTCCAAGTCTGAGTTGGCACCCAGTGAAATAAGTGGGGGAATTCATTTCTCCTGAAATCACTTGAAATTCTTTGCTAACTCAGACAAGCATCAGGTTGAAAACCCTGCCAAAGCCTTTTCTTACTAATCGACCAAAGCCTTTAGATTACTCCCTCCTACTTGAGTTTGAGTGGCCAGACATTTTCAGCGGTGATTTAGCAGCTTGCTGGAAAATCCTCCCTCTTCTGCCAACCTGCCAGAGTCTCCGTTTGTTGACCCTGAGAACACAGTACAGAGGCTAAGCTATTTACCAAAGCACTTTCCCCGGTGTGGGATAGAGTAAGGTGCGTCTAGAAGAAGAATAAGAGTAGGCAGTTAAGCAACAAGGGAGCACTGCTGCAGGCATGAGTGGTTTATCTTCTGTTTGATCTCTTCTGCTAAGGGAAGACAAGAATGGACATAATAAATCTGCATAAATGCATGAAAGAAACAAACAACTGTCAGGAGTCTGGGGTGATTTGGGAAGTGAAGACAACTGTTGTTACCTGGCTGCTCTGACACAGTGAAAAACTCACATTATAAAAAGCAGTCATTACAAAGAGAGGGGTCCTCTTTTTAAGATGAAGAAGCATCTAACTAAACAACAAGATGGAATGAAGTAAGAAAAGTTATTCAAAATAAAAAAAACCCCTCCTATAAATATTTTGGTGGGAATATTTCCTGATTAAATACTCCAGACTCCTTAGTGTGGGAAGAAGAAATCCTTTCAAGATACCATGGTGTCAAAAAAAAAAGTACCACGTGTGGAGATTCCTATGAGAACTTTGGCCAGTGTTTTAACTAGGATGTCTATTCCTTGCTGCCTACATGGCTTTAATGCTAAGTCATCCTCTCTTTTCCTCCATCATCAAGGTTCTTCATCTACCTCCATTTTGCTCCCTAGCACATGGCATTTCTGAGACTGTTCTTCAGCCTCAGATCTTTGCCCCTCCCCAGATCCCTACCAATGCCACAATTATTTTATCCCTTACCTATATACATTACTTGATCTCTTTGATGAGTTATGCAATGTTTATTCACCATTTGATCTTCTCTGATTGTATCATAGCAACAGACAACAGTTTATAGTGAATATTGTGCGAGCACTCCAACAGAACACGTCTTTGAGCCCTGCTGGTTTCTTGGGTAATGTTATGCTCTTTGGAACAATAACGCTAGTCAACACATTATCTTAATTTTATGCTAAAATTAGAACAGTTGAACATTATTTATTTCAAGTCCGCTGGTTTTCTTGAATACCAGGAAGCAGCAAAAATGTGTCACATGCACTGCAACCCATAGAATTTCATCTGTGACATTCATGCAATACTGTTTGCAAATCTGCGCAGTTGGAACAGAAAACATGGCAACCACATGAAGTAAAATCTACATGTGCTCACCACATTCCTTTATCCAAATACATTTGTAAAGGAGAGACCTAAAACCTTTAGATTGAGGTTCAGAAGAGCTTCTCCAAGTCATAAAGAAAACCATGTTCCAACAAAGACACCTTAAGTACTACAGAAAAACATAACTAATCTTTCCTGTCCCTAGATCGAACTCACTCAGTCACTTGATCATACTCCAGTGTTCTCCAACAGGAGGACTGCAACTGTCCCGTGAGCTCTCAACAGTGAACCCATACATCTTAGAGGTTAATAGTTCTGCAGGCTGAGATAACTTCTCCCACATGTTGTAAAGTCACCTTAACCTAATGAAATGTTTTGAAGTGGAAAACAAATCTGGACAGCTCTTTGAAAGGATCCTCTTTCATCCCCATCATCCTTCTGCATGTTCATTTCCCACCTTATGCTATCAACCAACTTACAAGAAAAGTCGGTTTTAGTTAGGTCTGAGGGAGAATCTCTCTCAAAACTTCAAGCAAAAACAGGAAGCAAGATTTATAATGTTGCAGCCCTGTTCCCCTCTGAATTGCTCTTAACACTCTTAGTGTCATTAGCCAGCATCATAAACCATGAGTCAGTCTACCCCTCGGGTAGCTCAATTTCTCCGAAAGCAGTTTTGATCAGCAATGAAACACGGCTCTCTTACTGCTGCCGAAGGTGCCGTGTTAGGAAATAGCACTAAACACAGCTCCCATGGACTTAAGGAAAAGATATTTCATATGTCTTTTCCTATGTACAATAGCATAACGCTGGAGTCACAACCCTATACAGAGGATTGCACTGCAGCTATACAAATTCCTCCAGTTAAGACCCCAACTGCTGCATTTTTCATAGCTGCTGACTGAGCTTTAGCCTGTCTCCCAGAATAGGCTGCATTCTAGCAGCAAGCAGAACAATTCTGACATATCTTACCAAATCAGTCAGGCAGGTATAATGCTTAAATAATGTTTAGCATCCACATTTATTTCATGACCAAGGATTCCTGGAAGTGTTACAACAGCCTGTCTTTGGCTTTATATGGAGATGTGCCTAAAACTACAAAAGTATCCAGACTTTGCAGTTTTCTAACCTTTGCTGGTGAAGTCCCATCAACTGCTAAGCAGCACATTCCCTCTTCCTTGGCAACTGAACCACGTTCTTCATAATTCTTGCAAGAGTCCCTGCTTACAGGAGCAGTCCCAGTATCTCTCCTGCAGCTTCTAGGAGAGATCATGAGCTCTGGCTTCTTAATGCAGTGTTCTTCTCCCGTATTCTGTAAGGGCCCGCTTATGTTTGACCTCTTTTTACTGACTTCTCTTCTGCCTACCTTGGGCAGGCATGATCTGGAAGGAAAACCTGATTATTCTTTTCAGGGTTTAACCTTTTCCTGTGTGCCTTCATCTGGTCAGATCTGTGTACTCCATCATGTACTACAGAAACCCACTGTCATCCACCACATCTTGTCTCCAGTGGTATTCTGTTCTGCTTGTCTGTCCTGCTCTTCTGACCTTAAACTCCTCCCTAAGAATACACCACTGGCTCTTGTTGACAGATTGTTCCTATTTAACCACTCATCACACCATAACAGTCATTGTGCATGCAGCACCAGAAAAGGAAATTTAACAATGAACAAGAAGTGATATGCAGCATCTGATACAGTCTCTTGTCAGGAAACAGCAAATCCCTCCCATTCCATTACTTTCCCAATTAATAATCAGTGGTGACTTAATGAAGCAGACAAAGAAGAAAACAGGTTTTCAACCCAGAAAGATTGTAACTTAACATCTGCAGGCAAAGCAGCAATTACACTATGGACCTACTATAAAAAGGGACAGTGGATGTGTTATCTGCACAGAAAGACCCGGCTGCAGTTACAGACCAGTGCCTGACTCACACAAGGTGCCATACAGATAACCTGCAGAGTACCAGTCACTGACCTGTAATAGCATTTATCACCTCGGCATGATACAGCCGAGGGTGTAGCTACAGGGACCAAAAATGTATTATAATCACGTGATTATAACATATTTTACAACATCATAACCAACAACTGGCAAATATCCATCCATACCCTCAGCTAATTTGCAGCTACCCTTCCGCTAAGGAGAAATTAACTTTATTAGCAGGAAAGAGTTTTATTGCACTCAAACATTCTGTCCCATGTTGTCTGAGCCCACTGAGGACAGAGGTAACAAGACGTACTGTATTGTATATTTTTGGCTGCACAAACAGTTGAATCAAAAATCAAAATGTCAAAACAAGAACAACCCAAGTAATCTGAAGCCAGCTTTCTAAACTTAAGACCTTTTCCAATTTACACATCATTAGTAATTTTCTTATTTCCAGGGGGAGAAGAAGAGGTTTTGTAACAACAGGTTGTGCTAGTATATTCAGATTTCCTGCTGTTACTTAATTTTACTTGCTTAAATAGGTCACTGACTTCTATATATATTGTCTATATTTCAAATCAAAGTGTAGTGTTCTCAATTAATTTTCAAATTAGCTGCTAATACTTTAAAACAGAAGGGCCCAAATATACACAATACCCAGGCACAGATACATACGTACCCATTTAGTTTTCCACACACTTTGTTCACAGTGTAAGGCTGTCAATGAGATTTTTGATTTCTTTTGTTTTCTTCAGTATGGATTAGCACGCAAAGCAAAAACCATACTTCTGTCCATTTTAGAAATAGTTTGATAGATTTTTATGTCCATTGCATCATCATGATATTTTATAATATATGATATTCTCCCAAAATTGTGTTGTACATCATCAATATTTACAATTTAATTCCTTGTAAGGGAACAAAATGCCCTCTAAAGCAATACATCCAAAAACATACTGGACCTCAGATTTGGTCACCTCCCAAGAAAAATAACCTCTCTAAATGATACTGAGGGCAGAAAGGGAAGTAACAGAAACTCTGAGCTTAGTCTCAATTTACCCTGCTCCCCCCACACAGAAGCACAGTGGGGAAGGGGGCAGGAATGTCCCACTAGGATCAGGGTAAAACTGTTCATTTTGGCAAGAGTATAATCTTAGATCAGAAATATCCCATTCCCCTTCCATCTTTCTGACTAAGATCTCACGCCATCAGCACACAAAAGGGGAAGGAAAGGTACTAAGTGTTTAGATACATTAACTGCATTTTATGGGAGAAGCCATTGACTTTCAGACCATGTAAATAAATACCTGAAGAAGTTACAGAAGAGAAAGGACCAAAACCAGGCTCTCTGACGCATTCTAGAAATAAACATGACTGTTCCATCTCTGTTATCGGACGTACCTGATCTGAGTCTCAGCATGGTCCACTTTTCTAAGCAACATCATGTCTCAGGATGACAGAGCTCTCATAACCTTTATTGTTATTACTGTTATCAAGGACATCACAAAATGGTGTTCCTTGGAAGGTCAATTTGGCTTTGTTTTTCTACTGGAGCAGGGATTCAGTTTTTCCTTTTAATTACTCATTGTTGTAAGGATCAGCCCTTTTAAAGTGCTCCATGTTATGACTTTACACAGAAATAGATGCTGACTCACCGGAAGAAGACAAAAGATGAAGAATCCAAAACCACCACCATTAGTACTACTAACTAAGCTTGCACCATCACAGTCCACAGATGTGGAATCCTAAGCCCTGGAAATACTTGTTTTTAATATGTTAGTAACCCCTTGCTTTCCACTTAGTCCTTCAAACCAATAAACACACGGAAACAAGATGAATTTTCTTCTCCACTGCAAACAGGTAAAAAACTCAGGGATAGAAATACAGTTCCAGTGCTAAGGATATGTTGGCTGCATCGTCTCTCCCATTAGAAGACTCCACTCTAAACTCCCAAAACAACTCTTAAGAGAGACATTTTCCAAGCAAGCAAGCAATTGCACATCTGCTCAAAAGGTCTTTTAGATACCCATTTTTCTACACTGCGAGAATAAACCCCAACTATGTTCTAAACCTTCAGCATGTTAAAATGAGACTCACCAGGAATGCATCACTTCTTGATAAACCATGCTCCATTTGAAACCTCTGTTCAAGGACCTACCCTCCGCTCAGCAAAGTCACCTCAGAGAGAAGGAAAGAGTACTTCCAACATGACTCTGGGACTTTAAAACATGTCACCAGAGGAACAGAGACAGCTCTGCTCCAGATTGTCTATCTGATGATGGGTGTCTCGCCTCCCAGTTAGTCCCAGTGGGAGAAGGCTGTCCAAATCAACTGGCCGGGGGGCTGCCCCCAGCCCCCGCCGCTGCCCTTCAGCACCACGGCCAGCGGCGGAGGCCGGTGCCCCGGCCAGGTCCAACCCAAGGAATGGAGGCCCCACGCGGGGCACAGGGAAGCTGGGCTGGGCTTGGAGCCGAGGCGTGGGCAGAGCTAAGGTTCTTTTGGTCTCAGACAGTTGAAGTGCATCTCTGTGAAGCGTGTGCTAAGAAATCAAACGTTAGAGGGAATGCCAAGATGGTTTGCATTGTCTTAAAACCTCATTTCCATTTTCCATAAGTAACTGAGTTTCCCAGATTTGTTTTAAGCTGTTTTCCTAGATCTGCTTTAAGTTATTTTCATCTTAACAGTGCTAAAAGGTGTGGTTAAAGGTTGAATTGGATGTAATAGGCCTTAAATATTTATGGGCTTTGTATTTATTACAGATCCTAGGCCTCCTATACATATGTGTCAGCATCTCCATTTAATGATAAACATTATCAACATTCAGACATTAAGAGTTTATATGTACCTCAAGTTAATAAATCAAAATTATCATAACAAGCTATAGGTTTCTTTCTGGTTCAATAGGGGTTTAGAATATTATGCAAGAAAGGCAAATTTCATATTGCTAAGCTGGGGAGTTTATCTACTAAAATAGAGTCTCTAAATACTGCATTAAAAAGAGGTCATTCTTAAATGCAGCTGGACATAAATTAAACACCGCAATTACCAGGAAATTCTAACAGTTTGGTGAGAATACTCTGCATCACGCTTACATAAATAGACTTAAGCTTGTATTTAAATGCCAGTCTGATTCTCAAAAACAGGCAGTTATGATGTCTTCATCATGTAAGCAAATTCAAAGTTAACTCTAGGCTGAGTTAGAAAGCAAAATTCACCACTAGCATTGAAACTCACTTTCACCACTGTATTTTTATATTGTCTACATTTTGGGCTGTAATTTCATATTAGAAAACACTGGCTTGCTGAAAAGCAAGCTTCAGCATCATACTTTGTCCTTCCTAAGCCCATCCTGCTGATCATTCCCTGGAGAGTGCTCTCACGCTTTCTCTTCACTATTCTTCACTGTTCTAGCAAGCAAAGAGGAATTTGGGCAGAAGAGTTTTTCTGCATGCAGCTTGCACTGCAGAAATGCCCGCATTAACCTTCCCAGAGATCATCACATGCACCTAGGCACAGCAGAGTTAGAATTCCCAGCTATGTTACTTCTATTCATGCTTTGCCCAAGTGCTTACTAATCTGGGAGAGCAAGGCTAGCACTGGCAGAAGTAGAGGAATGCCTGTTCTGGGTAGCCACCAGGTCTGTAGACACCTGCCTGGCAGCAATCCCCATCCTGCATGGCTGGCATCACACCCCTTTCCCTACGTGGGATTAGCATGTCATTTGTCTGTGCATCAGCTCTTCCCACCCAGTGTCTCCGGGCAGCTGTCAGTGGCTCTTCCCACCCACGAGGCAGATTGCTCTGCTGCTGGGATGACTATCTAATGATAGCACTCACAGTTGGCAAGCTGTCGGAATCCCACAACAGAACTATAATAAGCACAGGGCATGACTAAACCTGAAGCGCTGTCTACTTTTCCAGTGGCATCATGCCATAACCCATATGTGATCAAGAATTTTTAAAAAATGTGACCCACATCCTCTTTCAATTCCTTACCCCTCTACCAGCAGCATCTCGTAACCCACACAGCTCCCTCTGGCCAGCAACCCAAGTGGCTTTGAGAGGCCATATTGCACAGCACAGATACCCTCCCTGTCGGGACAGTGAGACAGAAACGTGTGGCCCACAACCAGCATATCATGATGCACTCTGGCTGAGAAAGGGAAGGAACAGGCAAGGAAAGCAGGTTTACTTTCTCACTGTTATCTTTCATGCACTAACTAAACGTGAGACAACTTGAAATTCTGTCACTGGGAGCTACAGTGAGCTCATTGCTATATAGTCGATCCCGCCCTAATGTGAAATCAGCACTTCTGCTTGGCTGAGCAGAACCTTTATTATCCCACTGCCACTCTGAACACACTGTATTTCAAACTTGTTCCCACAGCAACTTTAAGACACTCTCTCTTGTAGTTTGACATGCTGACTTTATTTTCAAGGTCACCAAAGGCATAGTGACAAGAACACATGTAGCCAAATCTCCTCATTTGAGAATGGAGAAAACAAAACTAGTTGACAAGTAACAAAACAATACTGCTCGTACCACTAAGCACTGCTCTCCTGTAGAGAAATAAGCCATGTTTTGTCCAAACAACAGCAAGCAGGCAAAATAGCTGGCAGCACATTCTAAAAAGCATAAACAGAGTGACACCTTGTACCATCTAATCATTTACTTTCAGCTATATTATCCACCCTCCGGCTATCACTATCTCCTAATAACTTTCCTAAATCTTTGCACAGACATGAACAAGGAAAACTTCAAGTAGTCAGTCAGGAATTTTTAACGAGGAATGCCAGGACTGTGAGCTGAAAAGGCAGAGTTAGCTCTTCCCTGAATGCCAGGGGGCCAAACAGCCGCATGTGACATCCTCAACAGCTTTTGCTGAGAAAACAAAGCGCTGGAAGCATAACTGCATCTGAAGCGCTCCATCTCAGGCAATGAGCTAGCCCCAGATTCCTGCAGTAAACACTTAACCATCCATCTTCTCAGCCTTCACAAACACTCTTTGGATTCAAGTAGTTTGCAAATAGTTAGCCCAACTGATGGACAAAAAAAAAAAAAGAGAGGCAGAAAGCCAGTCCTTAAATCAATGCATTCTGCAACGATTTTACAATCCAGAGGTCACAAGAGTCAGTATCCTAAAACTGCACAAAGCGGTGATGAAACATGCACATGCATGTACATAGGCATATATACACAGATACAGACTCTTTTTATGAGAACAGCATCAAAACAGAGGAAGAAATTGTTTCTTTCTGAAGTCACACACAGTTTATTAAAACCGGATTTTGGACGCAGTCCAATTCTAATTGCTTCCTCTGAAAGAACTTCATGTCTTGAACACATACAGTATCTCATAAACACTATTTCACTTTTCCTTTTAACTCCTAACCAGTCAGGCAACTAGTAACGGCCCTATTTTAAACACATGGTAAAAGGCAGATAAAATGACATAAAATAGCCTGTTTGAGTTCAAGGTAGCCCAAAGGTCAAGTCAAACAATACACTTAATCTGCTCCTTTTTTTTTTTTTTTTTAAACATCAATAGGTTTTGAAGAAGTGTCTTCCCCTTCTTCACTTTTAGAAAGATAAAGACAGACCCTTTGAGCCATCTCAGATTGTGCGCCTGAAAGCAAAAGTACTCAAAAACACTGATTATATTAAAAAACCCCTCTTGACCAACATCTTTATCACAACACCAGAGCAAACTAATTTCTTAAAACTTTCTGCTAAAAAGCACTTTCCTTCAGGACACAGCTTCAAACCATCACCTAGAGCCAAAGATAATCACATGGCTTTCTTACTTTGAACCCTCACTCCGTGCAGTCCCTGATCCTAACAGTGCCTCAGCAGATCTGAGGCTCAAACTCTGCAATTCTGTTCCTCCAGGCCAACACCTAGCATAAAGTTGGACCATGAAGCTCTTCACAGAGCACAGCATCAAGTTTCTCTGAAATGCTACTGTTTTGACCTCAGTAACTACATAAGCTGTACATACATGAAGTTTTTCTTCTGGAATTATTACTCCTTACTTCTGGAAAAGTCTGTGTGTAGATCCCTACTATGGTGCATGGATACACTCACTTGTGTTCTAAAGATAAACTGTCTTCTAAAACAACTTCTGACTTCCCCCTTCTTTTTAACTCTTCATTGCACTTTTGATTTTTCAGGTGAGCAGCTTATTTGAAACAAAAATTTACAACTTAGTGATAGATCAAAGACATTGGTTTAGACCAAATCCTTACCTACTACCTTTCAGACTTGGGGTTTTTATCCAGATTGGTGGTGGTGCTTACTTGTTTCCTCATCATTCTATAGCTTTGTCAATCTTGATTCCCAGACCCTTACCTTTTTAAAAGGCTCATTTTCTAGTGGAATTCCTTAGCAGTACAGGTCATGCCTCTTAAGTAATGTTTTCATGCAGGCCAACCACAAGACAACAGCACCATCCAGCGGCCTCTTCTTCAGCCAATGCTTTCAATAGCTATGAGTTCATTCAGAGTACCTCTCCAAGGGGTAGGCACCTTGTGAGGCTTTCTCGGAAATACTAAGGTACTTCAAGTCCCTCAGTTTCAATCATGCAGGTGGAACTTCATTTCCAAATGGGATAATCCCCAACAACACAGATAACCACAAATGATTGTAACAAGAGACAAGGAGTCTCTTGTTTTCAGACAGCATTGAGATTGCTTTCCACACACATCCTTTGCATATTCTCCTGTGGCTGAGACCTTCAAACCATTACTTAATACAGGTCATTCTAACAAAAAGTTTCTATATCTAAGAGCTGATATGCTTCCTCAGCCATCTCCAAAAAAGAGTTTTGAAGAGACAATCGCGTATGAGTCTGACAGTGGTGTTTCATGCTCTTTGAGAAAAAGTAGCAGGAATAATCAGGCAACGTAGTCAAATGTTTGTGAGCCACCTGCAATTGGTAGTGGGGCTGCATATCCATGTGACTCGTTATTAAATATTGGATAAACAAAAAGTTTTGGGAAAAAAACCTATCATTTAAGTGAAGCTATGCGTTAATAGTTTATATAAAAAAACCAAATCATGCAACATCAGGCATCTCGTCATACTGTATGATTCCACAGCTGCAAGTTTGATAGAATCCAGCACTGACTAAGAATCTAAGCCCGTGTCAAAATGTACATTCGTAACAACTAGGAACTAAGTTAAGAAAAGAAGGAAATTGGACAGCTTCCAACAGCTTTGAGGTGTCAACCGCTCCCTTCATCACTGAAGACCACTGGTCTGAAAACTGTTGGTTATCAAGGGAGCTTCCACATTGGTTAACAGCTAAAGGGCATGTCAAATGTGGAATTTTCCAATCTGCTGGTCCCAGAGTGCTTCAGACCACAGAAGATCTTAACCACTCTCATCTCAAGACAGAGAAACACGCTAATTTTCAGGTGACGCTCCTGATGTCTGTGATATAAACTGTTCCTTTTTTACTGTGGGACAGTGTTATCCTTTGAGATAAGTCTTGTTTGGGCATCCATTCAATTGCTTGGTAGCTGGGACCAAAAATCTAAGGAGTCTGTATCCAAGATCTTGTCATTCATCAGCTATTTGGAGCACACCTAGCATTACAGCACGTTAGCTGTTACCTGAAACCATAGTAGGAAGGGGCATTTTCAACAGCAGCATGACTTTTGGAGCTATCACTGTTTTTACCTTACTACATGGTCTCAGGAGACCACCTATGCTTAAGCAGAACCAGTCTGTTTCTGAGACCTTTCTGTTCCAAAGCTTGGACTTCATCAGCAGGACATCTCCTTTCTCCAAGGGGCAAGTTTCATTTGAGGTCATCCAGTCCTCTCCCTAGTGAACCCACACATTGTTTTCTGTGAAACAGTAATTCCAGCTTGCTTAAGCTGCTCTACTTTCTATAGTTTACCTAGGACAAAGGGTTATCTCTCTGATCTTTTCGTGGGTGATGTAACAACATGTTGAAGGAAGATCACTGTTAGACTAAATTCCTCCCAGGTACCTTATAATTAAAGGCAACAGTCACAGGGCTGTAGCAATAAAAGAAGAGAGGTTAGCTTTAGTTAGTTGAGCCAAAAAACGATTTAAAAAAAAAAACAAAAACAAATGGCAGTTGTATAAAAAGCAGGAATAAACACTGTAAACCCTTGTTACAGAAAGAATTGGCATGATCTCATCTCAAAAGGGATTTAGGTGCTTAATTGCCTCTGCAACCAATTCAAACACTCAAAATTCCTGAGTCTGTGAAGGTAAGTGCAGATTTAATAATAAAATGTTCTTTTACGTACAAGAAAAACTGTTTTAAAAGGCAACTGTAATTAAATGCTGACAGGTGTCTAAGCTAAAAACCTTTTGTAACAGTAGCATGGACACAGTCTCCCACTGTTAACACTACATTTTACACTCGGCAGGGATCAGTTTTCCCTTTCTCCTGTACCATTACTCAGGCATAGAACAACCCGAGAGTCTTATCCCACTTTCCTTTAGGTTCACAGGACCGCAGAGGTTCTTCCCACAAGATATTTTCCCACCAGTCTACAACCCAGGGTACGCTTGCTCAGCCACAGTCAAATCCCAAACGCACAGAAGGATGTCTGTTTACCTTGACACTAGAGAACCAGTTTATGTTTTTCCTTTGTTCCTGTCATACAACGCAAGCTGGAAGTGCCCAAGCAAACTATTAAGTCATCTGTATAGCTGAAACATACAATGGTTGTGGATTGTTCAGAAAGAAATGACCACAGCCATCGCTGTGGACTTCCTCTGTTACCTTTGATGCATTTCTGCTTGCTCTTTGTACTTCTGGAATAAGTCACTTTTCAGCTTTACAGAAGCATACGCTGGAAGATTGCAAGAGTCTCAGATACTGCCAGCCACATCAGGAGCTGTACAGGTGCCTATGACAAATAAAAGAGATTATTTATCTTGTGCCCAGAGGCCTCTGAAAGGGCTTGGAGCCAAACTGCAGTAAGAAAAGGACTGTTAGTTGCCAGGTGAAGCAGTCAGCAGCCTGAGCCAGGCTTCATCTTAGAACTCTTCTCAATTATCTGTGCACTCCCTAGGGCTCTGCTGAAGGTGGATTCCCATAGGACACCAGACCAGCTTACTATCACAGAGCAACAAGAGGTTTTTTTTCTCTCTGTGGCCAAGACAAACAACTGTGGGACTTGATGAAGGCAGTTAAATCATCTCTGTATCACAAGCACTGGGCTTCTGCTCCTACCTGTCCTTGCTTATACAACAAATGCCAGACACCTCCTTTCTTAACAAGTAGGAAAGGGAGGAAGAAATCTCAAGGAGATAGATGAAATCAGGTGGTTTGTGCTGTTATAATTTCAAGAGTGCCCAGGGAGAACAAGGCTATTTTGGCCATCAGATTAGCCAGTCTATTCCTAAACCACACTCCCTGGAGATAGGAGGAAGTAAAAGCAAAAGAGAAGTCCTAAGGCCGCAGTAGCCAATTGGAACAACAAAAACCTACCACAACACACACATGCACACAGCTAAAACTGTTTAACTTGCAGCCAAATCTGGGAAAACCAGAAGCTGAGCACCAAGGACAATTCTCAGAAGGATCCGTATGTCAGTAGGGGAATGATTTTCAGGAGTTAGCCTCCTTCCACCCAGAGCACACTCTGACAGCCCTTCTGCACACTGTCCAGCTCTCCAAGGTTATGGAGAGGAAGAGCATTGTGTCACCCATCTCTAGCATCCTCACCAATCAAGATTTGGCTGTAAGGTCCAGTTTGCTGAGTTTCTCGAATGCTTGCTTAAGGAGTGACCACCAACCAAAACCAAGAGCTATCTTCCGGTTTGGCAGCTACTGCTGGGCTTCCCAATCTCACTGCCTTACTCAAGCTCCCTCTCCTAAAGCCGAGCTTCCTTACTCCTGCCTGCTATGCACAACACCAGGGCAGGCTGCCTGGCAAGCTCCAGGTACCTTGCCTTCTCTCCTGTTTCCTGTTCTACAAGTGAAGCCTTATAGCAGGGAGAAAAAGGGGGATGTGACAATTTAACCATTATTGCAGAGTGCGCTCTTTAAACCAAAAAGATAGCAACATATCACCGTAGCTCACCAGAGAATAAGAATGGAAAGTATATGGCAGCACTACCGTGGAAACTAGCAGCAAACAGTCTGGCATCAAAAAATCCATGAGATTTACATCTTAGGCTAGAACTGACCGAACAGGAACATGCAGATCTAGCCTCCTTGGCTTGGAGCAACGCAGCTCCAGAGCTTGATAATCTATTCACATAGCAAGTGAATGAAGACATGCGTAGCCCAAACAGGACTGCAGAGCAGTTGCAAAGGGCCCAGAGCACAACTGACACCCTCCACAGTTGGCGCTGTTGATGTTCATGCAATACACTGAGCACTTTTGAGGCTTTTAACTCAGGGGGCCTGGTGTAAACAGCTTAGCTTGCTTTCCATTTTTCCTTTTCACCTTGGGATACCTCAAACTCAGTTTGGTAAACCACAAAGCTCTGAACAACCTCAGAATGACTCTTCATGTCAGTCATCTCCTGTTGCAATGGCCTGGGTATACAGCCATGCTTTTAGTACTATGCTGGCTACCCTAATTACCTCCATTCCAAATCTATAAGGTGAAACTGTCTCTGCGTAACAGCTTTCTTCTCTCACCAGAATGCCGGTAGAGCAGAGGGGTATACCTGACTCTCAGGCCATCTGTGCATGTGTCCATGGCATTGTAGGAAAGTCAGGGCAGCCTGCTGCCTCAACAGGAGAGGCACAGGGAGCAGACATGTACAATGACCCACTGGTTCTCAGTCATCTGGGACGAACGGGAGTTGGCCAGACTTTTATACAGAAAACGTTCAGAGAGTCTTTCTACATCAGAAAACCAAAACCCAGACCCCATGTACTAAGAGATTACAGGAAAGGCAACCATGAGACAGCAAAAACTAAAACCATAATTAGCTGTTATGATTACTGAGTAGTAACTATGTTGTGTGTGGTTACAGAGAAATAATCCATGTTTGGAATCACAAACTCTGGTTAGATGCTGCAGGCACATTTTTTCATAAACACTACAATGCTCCTTCTAAAGCCCATGCAGAATGTAGCAAAATCTGTCAGGGGCTTAACAGACACCGGTGGGCAGGAAGCATTTCCGAAAGCTCAGGCAACTTCACCTTATGTGCTCACGCAGAAGCTATGATCCTCTGCAAATCTAAGCATCACTGAGAAAACACACTGACAGTTTACACAGAGGGGTGTCAAGCAAGTTAGGTGACATCCCTTGATTGCAAAGGGGCACAGGATTAAGCCCAATGACTCACAATCCTCGAGTAAGAGTCAAGAATGATCCTGGACTGTGTTAGGTTAGATGGAGTCAGAGACAGAAATGAAATGAAGCATGTTAACAGAGGCTGCATTTTTCTTCTAAGTCAGATAAGAAAAGTGCTGAAGGGCTCTCAGCAGGGAAAGAATACAGTTGGCTTCTAAAAAGTTGTGAAATCTTTGCCTATTTCCAACCAGCTGCTGCAGTGATGGGAAAGGATGAGCAATTGTTCCTGGACTGGGAGAAAAAAAAAAATCAGCTTTCCCAAATCATTATGGAAAATAAACCCAACAGAAAGTCATATAAAAACCATGAGCTGCCCAACAAACCTCAAATGACATGGTAAACTTGATGAGAATCTAGTGGAAGAAGAAAGCCCTTTTTGCTACTTTCTAGCTGATGCCCAAACATCTAGTAAGAGTTCAATGGGAGTTACCCAAGTCATGATTACACCATTTTATCTGTGGCAAGTAAAACGAAGAAAAAAAACTTTTGTGAGGAAGGGCTCAGTAAATCTCTTGGTAGAGTTCCCCATTGAGACCACCAAATATAACCCCTGCAATCCCAGAAGGTCAAAGTCCACTAAGATGTCAAGCAAAGCCAACAAGTCACAGAAAGCAAAGAAAATGCTGAACAATTCAGGAGGATGGAGGTGCAGGAAAAGATTACAAAGGCTACAGGGTACCTCCGTAACATAAAAAAGACAAGGAAAAATTGAACTTGTCAACAGATACAATTCTGCATAAAAACTAAATTCTGTGCTACAAGTGTATGAGAAACTAGTTGGAGCAACGCAGCTCCAGAGCTTGATAGCAAGTGAATGAAGACATGCGTAACCCAACCAGGAGTGCAGGGCAGCTGTAAAGGGCCCGGAGCACAACTGACACCCTCCACAGCCAATCTATGACCAGGCCAAAATACTACTAGTGACCTTTTCGATGGAGCCTGTTCTATCAAAAGAAATCCACAGTTCAACAAAGCTACTTTTAAGTTCTTAAACAGCCTTTTAATGACTCTCTACTGCCTCTGAACTTGTTCTTTCACAGCTACTCAAAAGACATGTATCTAACTCACACAGTGTTCAGCTTTAAACAAACAGACAGATGAACACCGATAAAAAATTTAATTAGAATATTGATGCAAATCACTGGAGATGAGGGTTGTGCAACATGTCAGGGGCAACGAGCACACTGCTGTGGTAAACAATTTGTAACAGTAGTTAGGACAAGAGAAGAAATCAGAAGTGGGGCTGGGGTGGAGATTTTTACTATCCTCTAGAAAGACTCCCCACCCTACATGAATTATAATAAAATCCATTAATTACAAGGCAGTCATAACTCCCTTTTCCTTTTCTTAAGTAACATCTAAACATGCCAAACTCCTTACCGACAGTAGGAAAGCAAAGAGCTCTATGGTGAAATAGATCTCTAAATACTATAGCAATGCATATTTCAGAAACAAAGGCAGTTTTTCTCCACATTTTTTATAACTGCGGTATATTTTTCATCTTAGTATCTCAACAATACTGTCTTTATATTCCTCAAGTAATTTTTTTCAAAAGCAGCAAGTCAGTCCAATTCTGCCTCTCCTGATGTCACTTCCACTGGAGCAGAATCTGCTTGGGGAGGGCGGAAATCAACTTTCTCACAAAACACAAGTTTAGACACATGCTGACTTCAAGAAGCTGTGCTGTATGTTAAACATCTCATTTCTCCATCTCCCATTGGTGACTTTTAAAAACTGAATGCACTTATTCTCAAACCCAGCAAATTAAAATACCAGGAAGGAATAAAAAAAAAAGAAAAACCACACAACTCCTATCCAAAGCACAAGTACTTCAAATGGTACAAGCGTCAGAGCAAACCACCACTCTAAACCATTTCATTAAACATTTACAGAGCACTCATCTGCATATCTCAATCTCAAACAGAAGTTTGGAGTCAGATGTGCTTAGCTGGATTAGCGATCACTTTCTCTCTCACTCCACCAAATTAAAGACATGAAACAGAGATGAGAGGCTCAAAACACTGGCAAGTTTGGGACCAGAAATGACTCTTTGAAAGTCCTTTCTGAGCATGTTCTCCTAATTGGGAAATGCTATTAAAAAAACCAAAAAATCCACACACTAACTTGATAGGTTCCTCTCTGACAATATGCTACATGCCAGGAAAAAAAAAAAAAAAACAAAAACAAACAAAAAAACCAAAAACCAAAACCAACCTCATTCTCTTACAACATGTGCTTAACTAGGACCTAGTTCAAATAAATAGCTTTGCCCAGAGCTTTACACTGAGGCCATGACTATGCTGTGAGTTGTCAATACAGCTGTACCTTGCTTTATGCCAGCAAAGGGTTTGTAGGGTGAGTATAGCCTTTCCTGGTGAAAGTGTACTCTTGCTACAAGACCTTACTCCAGTCTTCCCAGGCAAAACCTGCACTGACAGATCTTTTTAACCAAGAGAATCCTACCAGCAGAAAGCACAAGGCAAAATAACATGCCGCCGTTGTAATGACCACCTTCATTCTTTAACCTATGTTTATTTGGCAGAGAAAAATATTGGTAGATCCTCTTCAAAGCTTTTATGCACTATCAGGGGTGTAAACACCTGACCCTACTATCACCACTGGAGCATCTAGCCCCTTTAAAACTGCTACCTCCTACTCACATTACCTGCTAGTGACAGCATCATCCTATCATCTCCAGCATCTAGATATGGACCTGATATGGGAGAGCATGACCAACTTCATTGTCACTGAAGGCTTACAGCAAGTCTCCTTAGCCCCATCAGCTGTCATCTACAAGGAGCAAAACACAGAATACTTCCCTTGGCAAGTAGTCCAGGGCATACAGATCTTCTACTCAGGCAGAGACAGAAGCAAGGGTATTAAAACCCCTCAAGGGACTTAGCCTTACATTTTCTTTCTCCCATTGTTGCTCCCTCAATTGCCTAGCAGGCAGGAGCCAGAACAGAGGTTTTGCTGTGTCACTGGCAAGGCAAGAACTCAGCACCAGCTGCTCTCTGAATGCTGAAACTTTGGCAATTGCTCAAGGTAACAGAGGTTAGTGGCATAGATCATTCTAGGTGTAGCAGTACCAGGATTACCTTAAACTGCACTCCGTCCCTGTTTCCTTCTGTGAGGTACAGGATGTAACAAGAAAGCTGGAAAGGAATTTTACAAGGGCACATACTGATAGGATGAGGGGTAATGTCTTTAAACAGAAAGAGGGTAGATTTCGATGAGATGTAAGGAAGAAGTTTTTCACTGTGAGGGTGGTGAGACACTGGCACAGGTTGCCCAGAGAAGCTGTGGCTGCCCCCTCCCTGGCAGTGTTCCAGGCCAGGTTGGACGGGGCTTTGAGCAACCTGGTCTGGTGGAAGGTGTCCCTGCCCATGGCAGGGGGGTTGGAACTAGATGATCCTTAAGGTCCCTTCCAACCCAAACCATTGTATGATTCTATGAGAATTTGATATATTGTAAGAACTCTTCAAGCATGTCTTTAAGTGGCACTTTCCACTTAGTTGTAGAGTTGTCTTCTACAGAAAAGCAGGTCAATTTTTATCCTTCTCTTCTTTAGCAACAACAAAAAAACCACACTGCTGTACAGACCTTTCAGCATTGTACTTCCAAACCTGGAAGTAAAATTCCATCAATTAATTTCCTTCTAACTTCTCTAAACCTACTTCGTCTAAGTCTCTGCTCGACTCATTCTCTTGGCGTGTTACGTGACATGTTCTGCTTTATTCAGGTCATTGCTCACTCCCACCCCTCGCTCAGTCATTTCAATAAGGAACACAGTATAGTCCAAAGCAATAGTTCAAGTCCAAAACAGATTTTGTTCTCATCTCCGATGTCCAAGGTCATGCAGGAAATGGACAATCCACTCCACACTCTGTCTCAACTTAGACCCCCTTTTCAGAGAGGTTTAAGTACTATTTGTCATGTACTGTCACATTAGCAGACGGCAGTCTTAGTAACTCCTCAATTTAGGTTTCAAAAAAACCTGATGCAGGTTTCAAAACCATTTTGCAAGCCTTCTCTCAGGAAGCTTACATTGGTTCCATAAAAGCATGTCACACCTGTAAAAGTGGTCTAAATCAGCACTAAGAACAGCTAGTCCCCAAGTTCCCAATCTGCCAGCTAACACAGGCCTCTCAAAAAAGCTAAGAACCTTCATTCTGGCCACTGAAGGACAAAAAAAATACCATGTTGTGGATGCGATTCTCCTCTCTCATCACTTGTGCAAAGCAGAAGCAAGTTGGTTAAATGCTGCTGTTTGGTGAAAAGAATTTCCACATCGCACACTGTTGCTGAAGCAGAAACAGTGTTTGTTTTACTGCTGACAGCATAACCCCGCTAGCCCCAACCGGTGTGTGCAAGTCACTCGAGTCTTATTTCCTAAGACTCTTGGTGGATTTTGCATGCTACAGAGATCTTAACGGATTCCATTTAGCAATAGCCTACTTCAAAGCTAGCCTACAAATACCTCAATCTCACCCTGGATTACAGCATAGCTATTTCCTGTAAAGACAGAAAGCCTCTCCATCTCTATTTATGATCTGTTTCTTGGTTTGATTTCTGTGAAACAATTTTGAAATGAAGTTTTAATAATGAACATAAGCCTAAGATTTAGTCCAGGGCATCTCATCCTCTCTCATATCCTGCCAGACGAATAAAACTGTAAAAGTCATATCAGTTAGAAGAGAATCAGCTCTACCATATGAGTATCTTCCTTTCCAACATCTGTCTGTTTCTCCATCTTGTGGGATCGAACAGGAGCACTTTTAGCAGGATTGTCCCCAGACTATTTGTCAGTCTCTGCAACATCAGTAAACAACTTGTCTCTCTAGGTCTACAGATCTTTAAATAGAAATCAATACACCAAATATCTGGCCTCACACAATTAAGGCTGTACCTTAGAGTACATGGGATTTGCTCAATACCATGGAGATAGTCTAGATTTACAGTGCATCAGGACAAAATCGGATTAATCACAAAATATTCTAAACCTAGCATTTTTCTTATGTTAGCTTATTTAACTTCAGCCTGAGCCAGACTCATTCTCTGATTTATCCTTAGCGATAGCCAATACTGCAGACTAAAGGCTTTATTTGCCTCTCCCCTGCACTCAGCTTTCTCTCACTCCAGTCTTCTTGTTAAATAGTTACCAGCCTTTCTATTACCCACCTTGCTTCTGCTGCACCAAAACTCTTCAACCACAAGTTATTCTTCAATGTATACATTCTCCACCTTCCCCTTTTTTGTGAGGGGGCAGATATTATCATCAACCACGTCTTGGCAGCAAATATCTCCTGGTCACTAGTTTCCTTAAGTAAGGGTTGACAGCACCTGACGGTTGTTATCTGAACCCCCTGCTTCCAGGGCTGACTACACGGCCTTTGCAAGCAGTTTCTCATCTTCCAGAGGTCTGAAATTTGCAGTCTGTCTCCACTGCTGCAGACAAAAGTTCGCAGAAATCATATTGGTAGAACTTTTAAGTGCAGTCCCCTTTTTCCATATCATTTGACAACTCCCATGCAAGTACTTCCACTTTTTACATTTCCCAGATGTCTATTTTTTGCAGTATCAAGCATCATTTACAGATACCACATCCTGGCTCCTGCTAGCGTTATATCTTATTCAGGTAAAAAGGTACACTCTACTCATTCATTATCTGTTTACAACTTACTTTTAATTTCAGATATATCTACACATTAATTATGTCCAGGCTCATAATGAACTTCCTTTCCCTTAATGTCTCCCTCAACTCCCTCTCTTTAAACAACAACTAAGAACTTCCTTCTAGCTCCTTCCATCCTCCCCAACCATTCATATAGCAGTTAAAAGGTTAAAAATACAGAACAAATCTTAAGGCACTCCTTGCTATCAGCAGTACAGGTGCTACCCATGAGTCACATTCAGAAAAGCAACCCATCCGAGACCATATACTGTCAGCAACAGTCACTAGAACCAGGAACTTGCAAATACTAACTCTTTTGTTATTATTTCAGACTAAAGCTACTTTTACAAACAGCCCACAGTCCCCTTAAAAAAAAAATCACAACTAAACAATGAAAAAAAACCTAAACCCAAACTATATAGAGTCATAACAGCCATTGTTCAACAATACTGGGATCTTGCAACTGTTAACATAGGTCAGAGGCAGCACTGAAAAACAGAGGTGGAAGTTACACCGGGGGACACACCAGCTCCCCAACTGTGTTCATGAAGCAGTCTGCAGGGCTGATGCCCAGAATCTAAAGCACAGTATTTTCATTTGTGTGCACACGCCGAGGAAGCTACACTGCAGCTGAGGTCTTCTGGTAAATAAGGAAGGCTGACTGCATTTTATAGAGTCCTAACGCATTATACAGTGTATGATACACAAAAACCACTGGCAACTCATCAAGTTAACGGGATTCACAACAACGGACTTCGAGAAACACAGCAGAATGGCAGGATGTTAGGAAAAACCTTGCTAGTAACATTAGCTGCTAGGCTTCCTCGCCTAGAAATCCATACACCAAGTTGGCCACAGGAGACAAAAATCAAAGAAATAATGCCTTTTCTATCTCAGATAAAAGGAGGGGGAAAAAAAAGAAAAAAAGACAGACACTTTGCATGGAGTAATGAGTGAAAAAAAAAATCAATTTACTTGTCTTGTTCAATGAACACAATGCTCCCTTAAAGAGAGACTATAAAGACTTTTAGTAAAACATACCAACAAACAAAAAAACCCAAAACTAACACCCTGAAATCAAAAAGAAGTGGAAATCAGTACTTACATTAATTAAGAGGCTGAGAACTGTAGTATCTACATCTAATTTCAAGACCTTAAGTATCTGCTAGTGAAAGACAAGATCATTCAATGGACATACACTATTCCAGCCAGCAGGAAACGTTGTAGGACAGATCTAACCCCCTGCAGAAATGTCTTCCAAGATGTAAAGCAATGACAGCTATCCAAGATGAGGATCAGTATGGTAACAGCCAGTAGTTTAGCCTAAGTATACAGGCTCAGGCCACAGGAGCTCAGGAGGTAAAGTGACAGACAGAGCAGTGCAGGTATCACCATCCAATGTATATGCTGTTTTAAATCAATGAAATGCAAAGAGTTCAGTCCATGGGTAGCAGTGGGACCGATGTCAAAAGAGAATCAGTTTATATTCCAGTGCTAGAGACAAGCAGAGTAGAACAGGCAAACAAAAAACCCTCAAAGACAGGGCAACAAATGCAGAGACAGAGAAAATTCCTGACAAAAAGTGACTAAAAGGAGGGTTCTGCAGAGGGACTCCAACAGATCCAGAGATCTTTAGTCCATGCTCCACAGCAAGCAGACAGAGAATTGCTACATTTTCAGCAATGCTTTCTGACCTACTGCCAGTATGTTTCCAGCTGGATTGTAAAGGCAGTCCCAGAAGCAATGCTAACAGCAGTATTTAAAGCCAAAAGTGCAACCAGATGCTGGAGATGTCCTCATCTGAGAGCAACAGGCAAGAGCAGACTTTCAATAAAACATAGAACTAAGATGCATTATCACTTTGAGTGTATCATGGGTGAACAACCTTGGGAGAAAAGGAAATTTTCAGAGAGACTTAGTGACTCATCTCTGGCATGGACAAATTCTATCAGCCTTACTGAATGCATAGACTAACTGTAAGTCATTAACAGGTATAATGAAAAGCCATTACTTACACGAGCCAAATAGCAACAAACGTGATCAGGATTCTAGCTGTGTCACACAAGTTTAAGTGTGCAATATAGCCATAAGATTTGGCAGACACAATTAGAAATAATTCCTAGAGTGTAGCATGCCACAGCCTCTGAGCATCAAAGATCAGTCCTGCCCATACTACAATACTGAACAGGATGGGAAGCTACAAGCAGCGGAACAATCACCCACTAGACCACAAGCGTCATGCTGCCCTCTGAGGAAGAGGCTCGTCTTGTGCACAAGCCTTGATTATGTTCAAAGGGGACAGAGAGTAAATCTCCGCAGGTAAGAGCCGAAACCAAGAAATCAATAGGTACTTCACAGCTAGATGTCTAAGAATAGTAGGGGTACATATTAGCTAGAAGAACCTGATTGTAAGTGCACGCACAATAGCACAAAGCACACTGAAAATAGAGACTGCCCAAGAAAAGGAGAGCTCCCAGCCTCAAGGAATCTCAGTTAACTCTCCAAGACCTAAAATGGCTCAATTCCACAAAATGGAGCTATATTCTTTTGCCACGACACACAGCAAGCCTACCACATTCAGAATGTTTAAAGCATGCTCCAGCAAGAACTGCAGTTAAAGCAGGCCATAAAAGCTACAGCATCCTAACAAGCTATCGTCAGACTGTGGCCACAGCACACTGCAACAGAAACCCCACTTGTACAAGCTTTTCAACTGACACGATGCCTATCCTTTAAACAATAATAAAGCAGAGACAGCAAAGAAACTGTTGACAAGGACAAGCACACAGAAAATAAATACCTACCCAACTATGCTGGATCATTGCAATAAACCCTCATGAAACAAGTGGCATTGCAGATCAGGAACGGATTCCTAAAAAGTAAAGTCCTGCTTTCTGTGACAGCAGATCTTCTTCTGAAGTGCAGCACAGAGAGGACACAGGCAGCTGATCCAGACCAGCAACAAAACAGTCAATGACCTGAGGCCACTGTACACAGCTGAGAGCGTCAGGGTAAAGGCCATGAGCTAGCCCCACAGACAGGACAAAGCCAAAGGTGCAGTGGAAACTTCTCAGAGCGCAACAGCTATTGTTTTAAGGAATTAGTGGAGGCAAATCTAAATGTAATTAGGAAAAAAAGAGCACAGTGTTAGCATACATCCACAGACAGTGCTGAAGCCAGAGCCCCAGCAATCAGGTGGACTAACACAAGATAATTGCTCAGAAAAGAGGACTAAAAAACCTCTGATAGTGAAATCAAACAGAGGCAGAAGCCACACCCTCAAGTAGGCTGCATACTAGTGAAATTTTGGCTTTAAAATGTCTGTTACAACTTGTACAAGATCATGTTTTTAGTAGTTATTAAAAGACAAATCACAACAACCTAGAAGGAAATTGGAGAGAAAAGCACAGAAAGCAGGACAGAAAAGTCTGGAGAAAGCACCGGAACGTACTCTGGATGAACTGCAGTGGCAACATCTTTGTAAATAACTCTCAAGAACCAACCGACTTTTTCTAAATTGGTCAGTACTATTAGCCAGCAAACACACACAGTGCAAACTGAACTACCTTGACATTCTGGAGATACATATTTGTAATGTACACCCTGCCTAAGACATTGGGAAGAGCAGCCAGCAAAAATCCAAGAAATGGGCAACAGCCTACATTCTAATTTAGCATGCCCTATATTCTTATTTACGCTATCGTATTATTTATAGCCATGGATTGAAACCTAAACCTAAGAACAAGAAGTAACCTACACACAACAGTTTAGACTTTTAGGCTCTGTGCATTACACTGATTTTACACCCATGCTGAATACTAGCCTAAAGTAAAATAAATCACTGTACCACTTACTCTCAATATGGAGTCCACACTTCTTGTCACTACTGGATTTCAATCAGAATTTCAGAGGAGCCATACCCAGTTCAGGCTTATATTTGGCACATAAAGTATTGTGCGTGACTTCAGTTAGAATTCATAATTGCTTTATCTTCCCAGCACACTGCCAGCATTAGTACTGCTCACTATCTGCATTCAGGCCTGATAGCTCAGCACTAGAAGACCGTTATCGCTCAGACACATCTGGATTAGTGTTATCCACTTGCTAATATTCACTCACAGAACAGAAACAGCTGGTGGCTGCACGAAAGACCTTCTGGTATCAAAATTTGCTCCCATTTGCTCAGCCTTTTCTAGTCTTCCACTTAATCCAGTGGGGGCTTGCTTTATTCCCCTCCTTCCAGATCAAGATTTATCTTTCAGTAGAGTATTTATTGATCAGTTTAATGTTTTTGCTCTGGCAAAGCGAGGAAGTGACCTTTTCCTTCTTTACCTTTTCCAAAGCCACTCACTGTTAAAACAGATGCTCTTTTCGCAGCCAGCTCAGGGAGAGAGAACTGAGGACACAAGGACCTCCCGTGGCAGGCTCTGCACATAGCTTCACCATTGCCCCTACCTACAGGGACTGCAGTACAGGTTTTAACATCAATTTTTATTTCAAGATTAAATTGGTAGTAAGTTTCCTTTCCTCTCAAATGATGACAGTTTTTGGTAGCCATGTTTTTCAGTGAACAAACTTCAACACAACTGATGTTGCACTGATGGCTTTTAATATCTTTTAAACCAAATAAATAATTTCTATCAGCCATGAATCTGAGCCAGTGACTCCTTTTTTCATGAGGACATCAAAACATCCCAGTCAAAAATCTAAAACCAGGGCTGCCTTCATTCTCAATTATTTAACAGAGCACTTCAGGCCTACAAAACAGCACATCAGAAGGCTGGGAGGATTAGTTAATATTGAAGACGTCGGGAGATATCAATATTTTAAAGATGAAAAGACTGAGGCAAAGAGCAATTTATTCACAGTCACACAGCAAGTCTAAATGGGAGCTGGGAAAACAGCCTTGGAGTCCCTACACCTAGATACGCTGAAACCTCTCAGCAATAGCAACTGCACACTCTTTTTTCCCAAAATATAACTTAATCATTACTACATACATACTTCCCTGGCCTATGTTTAACAGTTTAAAGTGAATTTCTCCTGTGTCGTTTTTATTTCACAAATAGATTCCTGGAGTCTTTAATTACTGGAAAAAGAACAGAATAATCTCAATACATCACATTTTACATACAATTCCATTATTATGAAGTCTGCTTAAATAAAAAGAAAATAGAAACAAGTACCTGGCAGAAAATTATAGAAAATCAAGTTCTACCTACAAAATCTATTGCTGTTCTAAGACGCATTTATATTAAAAGAACTCAAAATCCATGATACAGAAAACAACTACAAGGACTGAAAATAAAATAAGGCAATATTATGTCCTTTGCTCCCACATGTACTTGCATAGCAATTAAAACACTACCAATCAGTATTTTAATCTGTATCCTAACTGGAAAAAACTTAACAAAACCCACATACCGATTTCGTTCCCCAACTGTGATGACACTTGAACAAAACAAGCAAGCACTTCTAGCCAGTTCCATCAAAGCCTCTCTGACCCAAGGGAAGAGAGCACTCAAAGACTGAAAAAACCTCATCACCAAACAGTAGGTAGTTCAGAAACGTTCCATATCTCTAATAGGCAAAAAACCAACACAACAATCCCATTTTGTGGTAGCCTGGGAATAGATTTAGGCAAAGAAAAGAATACTGACAAATTTGAAAGTCTGAGGTACTGTTAGAGCTGCGAGGTTTAAGCGGACGCACAGGCAGAACAGTCTAAGGACATCTCTGCTTCTGTTTATGCTGCATCTGTCCTACGTACAAATAACTGCAGCTTCATGTACTTCAGCCCAGCTACTTCCAAAGCCCTGAGAATCGTGGGGGCAGGTGCTGGGGGGGGGTGTGTGTGTGTTTTGGGTTTGTTGTGGTTTTTCTCCACAGCAATTAAAAACGTTCTAATGACTGGTCGTGACTTAGCTCCTTCAAACTCAAACTTGGCAGTCAAGAGATTTTGTAAAGCTTTCTGGAATGGGATGCAGATAACCTGCCACAGAATTTGTGTGTGCTCTGTGATGGGTTTAAAAAGAAGTCTTTATTAGAACTCAGACTTGTTTACTCCTTGCAACGAGCACTGTCATTTCAATTCCTGTAATTAAATCCACAATTTTGACAGCTGAAACTGTAGGAATAATTGCACTGTTAATCAAAATAAGTTGTTACTGTTCAGACTGTTGCCAAGAATGTTTTAAAGGCTTCTACTATGTGTTTCAAGCAAATCTGAACGTTCCACCTCACTTCACTTCTGGAACAAAGATCTTAAAATCTTTCCTTTTACTAGGCAGTCTTGAAGTCCAAAATATTTTCTACGATACTATTACTACCTTCCACTATAAGATAAATATTATGCAAAACACTTCTACTGATCAGTAAGTTATACGAATGATACATTTTATATAATCCTGTGTCTCTATCCCATAAACTCATTTCCCACACATGAAAAAAGTCTGAAGCCAGTCACAGTGTTTCAGAAATCCTGGAGAACAGAGAATACATCATCTTAAATTTATCTATTGTACTAGTATTACATACCAGCAATCTACAACATTAGTTCTTTTACAAGACAAGGAAGCCAACACTATTAAGCACTGAAAAAGTCTTTCCAACCACTTTTATTTTTCAGTCAATGGTTAGAGAATGCCAGCACAATTCCAACCACATAGGAAGAAATTTCATCTCAAATTAGCGGGTATTACAGGCATCACAGTGGACAATAAAATGCTTTACGATAAAACTTTGCATTCAAAAGCTGACTGTGCAATCATTCAGAAAGGTTTAAAGCAGAACAAAGAAGCTCATAAAACACAGTACTTGAGATGTGTACCCTGTATAGTTTGTATTTTCTGCACCTGAAACAAAAGTGGCTCAGTTAATAAAACAAGATGCACTAGAACAGCAGCTACTCCACAAAGGTCTCCCCTTCTTACTACAAGATGATGAGAAAGGACAGCCTACTTCAAGTATTGCAGTACCTTGCGTAAGCTCCCAGAAGGCCCAGTTAAATGGAGAAGCTGGAACAAAAGCAGGAAGCCACCTCTGACATCCAAAATGTGATTAAGGAAAGGTTTAGAAACACGTCATTTACAGATGGAGGCCATTTGCAAAATTTTCTCCTTCCTTTTACCATACCCATCAAGCTAACATACTCCTCTACAGGAAAAGAGCACTTACCAACAATCAACAGCTCTGTTTCATTAAAAACGTAAAAAAAAATTGGAAAAAAACCCCCACCAACCATGCTAGAGAATGGAAAGCCTCTTAATATCCTAGTTTGCAGTGCACAAGGAAAACAGATCTAAAAACTGATTTGGCATCTACAGAATTTCAGCCATATTTGGATTTGTTTAAATTCGGTGTATTCTGTGAAGAACTTCATCTATCAAAATGGTCAGGCGACATTTTTTTTATACCTTACAATATAAAAGTCCAAGCTATACTAAAATTCCCTCACCAGCAAAAACTGTTTTTACTTTTTTCTTCCTCAGAATGAGACATTGATTACAAATCAATTCCACTAAAAAAAACACTCAAGAGAGATGAAAAAACACTACCTTCTTGAAAAGTTGAAATAGCTATTGGGCACAAAATAAATTAAAAAATACAGTAAAATACTCCAGTAGAACTTATTGGTCTGATTAGAAACAGGTGCAGTATTTGGGAACTCTGAGAATTCTAGTATCTTCAGAATTTGTGTGTGTTATTTAACATAATACTGAACAGACCTACTGATTTATTTAATCATTTCCCTTTCACAGTTTGTTTGTTCCTCACAATTACATCAACAGGATTGAGTCCTGCCTCTCCAGAGGCCTTCCATAAAAGCAGAAGCTGTATTTCAAACTTTGATCACACAGATGTTTGGACAGTCTGACTCTGCCTGCGCTTCAAAGAGGATTATAAGGTGCTCAAAAATTCTTTGACCTGCAAAAAGAAACAAATATTGTCAATGAAACTAAGTATTTATCAACAGAAACATACAGCAACTACATTTACCTCTCCATTGCTTTATGCTTTATTGCAACCTACAGAAACAGGAACTGGGAAAAATAATCTTAGGCTTGGCTATGCCATTTCTTGTCCATCAAGAACTTTTTCAGCCATGGTAACCTGTAATTTAGGAGGCACAGAGAGACATGCATTGGAATGATGCTCATTCCTCCCGTGGTCCTAAACCACGGCCCTACATCACAAATGAATTATCTTAAAAGCAGGTCTAAGCTAAATACGGGGAAGATAATGACCACCTTGAAAGATCTGTCATTTGGAAAACACCAAGTCACACCCACTACCAGAACACCATTCATATTAATGTCAATGAACAACCCAATGCATCTAATTAGTATGTTCCTTGGAATTTGAGGTTGGCAAATAAATAATAAAACAATACCTAGCAAAACCAAAGTACTTGAAAAAAATCTGATACTGTAGAACAATGCCATAAATAGTTCAGCTACTGTTGAACTTGATTTCCGATATTTCAAGAGTGGCAAAAATGGCTACAGCTACCAAAAAATTACTAGTTCTGGCCCGTAGAACTCCGAGTCACTTAAGACAACATCTTGAATTCTGGTCACTACCAAAGGCTGAAGGAAGACAATGTGCTGAGAACATGCTTCTTGCCACAGTACTTATGCATTTTTGGTGTGTTCCCTCCACTCCACCTCACCAAAACAAAAAGAATAATTACTCCCTCCCATAAAGCGTAGGGATAAGAAGAGGTGGCAGCAAGGGCCTGGCCACCTTTTTAAAAATATAACCCCCCAGAAGATACAAGACCCAAGGAACACAGAGCCTAGGCAAACAACTCTCTCTGTTTCAAGAGCATCCTGGCGACTATGCTGTGATATAGCCTGAACTGGCAGCATTTTCCTCTCTATCCACTCAAGCTAGCCTACTGCACAGAAAGGAATTGACAATTCACTAGAGAACATGGCGTTATTCTTTTGGCAGAGGCTCTCAAACACAGAGAGCATCTGCAAACGTTTTGTCCAAATTCTTGATGTGAAATGGAAACAGACCTTGGATTGCATTCTCTAACTGTGACCCTTCCCTTCCTAGTTCAGGGCTCAAGGAGGTAGAGAAGGGAACACATAACTGTGCCAATACCCTCACCTGAAAGGTATCACAAGAAAGCCACCCTCCACTTTAGAAAGCAGCAACAGTAATAGTGCATGATGAACCTTACCACAGTTTACACACTAGGCATAGCTTCAGGACAGGTCTCAAAGCGAGCATCACAACAGAGGTGAGAAGGAAGCATACAGGTTTTAGGTGCCCACTGGACGTAAATGTACACTAAAGGCCAACGCACCCAGCCTCATGAAGAGTGTAGTAGTTCTGGGACTCCACTTTGGAAATGCCAAAAAATAGCTCCAATACGGGCTTTTAGGCTGTTCCCAGATAACCTGACAGATACACAGGAGTAACTCCTCTGAAATCCCTACTCAGGTGCCTGAGCTCGGCCTTATCTCACATTGCAGATGGGAAGCATATTCACTCCACAGCTGCAATGTCCGGTCATTCCATCAATTAACAAGCTTTAAAAGAGCAAATACCATGAAGGCTGGTTTTAATCAGGTGAACAGTTCTACTTCTCAGTGGATAAACTGAGATCAAAGGACAAAGCTGCTTTTCTCACGAGGTAAACAATTTATTTCCAAAGAGCGGAAAAATGTGCACTTACCATTGCTAAGGTCTGTAACTCATTGCAACCACTCAAATAAAAGTCAGCTGAATCCCATCAAGATTCAAATACCAAACACCTGAGCAGTTAAAATGCTGATGGTTTGGCCTAGCTTTAAAATATTATTACACCTTTTTGTGCTAAGGATTATATCTTCTTAATGCAAACAGAAACCTCTGCTTGAATTCTTATATCAAATAGACATTTTTTCCACGCCTTCCAATAAAACTAAAACATACTTTTGATTTATATTCTGTGTTACTTCCTAAACAAAGTAGAAAGCTACATTTGAAAAGTATTCCCTGAAGTTTCAGACCACTGCTTTTGAGATGGATTTTGAATAACACTAATAAATACAAGTGAAGGGAAAAACTTAAATGATAGTGCCAATTCAATAAACAAGACTAAAAGTAAGGAGTATTGCAGCAGGCTGTAAGACTGTTTGTTGTATGAACGTAACTCCATGACTTAAATATTTTAGAACAACGATTATACAGTGAAGTATATTTTTACAGCAATTTTTAGAGCAAAGGATCCCTATTTGCATTAGCTATACTGCCCTTTGTTGTGACACGCTAACCAGAGAAGAGGATAGACCATGCTCTCTTTTGTTCAGTTAGAAATATCTGCAAAACCTAAAATAGTCTGCCATTGGCTCACTGCTTTGGATCAAAATTAGGCTGCAGGTTCAGTAAAATCATCCTTCAATTTTCCATTGTAATTGTTATGTACTGTATTTTCACAGTACCTGGCACCAAAGTTCTTTTACTGACTAGCACTGGAGGTTAGACATTTTCACACCTAATAAAAGGAAGACTTTACCCCTGACAGCCAACTCCGACCTGTGTAGCCTTCTTCCTCTCTCTCTCAACAGCTACCCTCATCCTCTTCCACCCCCATTCACAGTTCTTAGCACCATGTTAGATCCTGGACAATGTTAGAAGCAGGACATGGCAAGTAACAGGTCTTTCAAACATTTGAGGGTTATTTAAATTAGAAATTATATTTGCAAACAAAGCTAATAGTGAAAGTCTGCTCAAATAAGCCTGAATATTTCCTCCTCTTTTTTTTTTTTTTTTAATTTATGGAAAATTTGTGTAGGAAATAAAATGAAGAACCACAAGTTCTAAGTCTTGTCTGACTTCAAAGAATGCTACACTTTAAGATGCAAGAAGTATGCTGAAGTCATTCTGATACGCTGGCAATTAACCTAAATCATCAGTTTGCTCTGCTTCTGAAAATTTACCTTTTCAGTCATGTGATCATATCTGTCCTTTTTGCCTTTGAAGTCTTCATTAACATCTAACGTTAAAATAGGTATTCCCTGTAGATATTCAAAATCCGTTCTGTATTGGGATAAAAACAAAGGAAACATTACTAGCTGAAAAAAAGTACATATCATTCAAGTCCCTGTCAGCATTTTCATTGTTAAGAATACCATGAAAAAAACTGCATATCTAAATTACAGTCATGAATTCTGAAAATAAAGGAGCCTGAATTTGCAGTGTGGTTCCTAGGATATATTACTGATTCTTGAACATTCTGTTTCACCAGAACCTAATGTTAAATTCAACTGTGTATTAAAATTAGCTCAGCTGAATCCTCTGCTGTTCAGAGCTCTATGTGAAGAGAACACAAGGCACATTGCATGTCCTAGCAAAAATTAACATGCTGTAAAGCCAGTACTACTAAGGAAGAATAGATACAAATATTCCTTGAGTTTAACTTTACATATCACAGGAAAAGCTGAAGTTTCACTGGTGGAAAAAGCACTATGGAACATCCTTACAGAGATTTACCCATCTTTAAGTAACCATTAAACAAGCCCTACCGCAGTGTCCTGTGCTGAAGCCAACTTTCGTGTTTGTAGTGAAGCTTCTCCAGATATTCAATGGGAATTTCTTGCTCTTCATCTCTTCCACGCAAGTAAATCCTATTTAAACATTTCTGAAGGCAAAAGATATTGAAAAAAAGAGAATTGGTTGTTTTTGCAGACCTATAGAGAAAATCTAGTTTGCTTTAGTGTTTTTTGCCAACCCTTCCTACTGTGCTCAATATGCCACTCTTTGCCAAAGGTGAATATTCAATTTGCTATCTTACAAGTGCAGAAACACTATGCCATGTTCAACTGACAGAGCCCGTGGACTACACACAAAATCAAAGGAGTCAAGGGATCACACCATTTCTCCACCACAAGGAAAGGTCTCAACTAAGCTCTTTATTAAAAGAAAGGGTACCAGTGTATTGCATGAAAAGAGCACAGAAATACCCATTTGACATTATAGACAAGCATTTCAAAATCTCATCATGTATTTCTGGCTCTTAGGAACCTAGTAAATAATTTGTTCCTGTCCTGAACACATCCAAAGCTTCAAAAACAAACCAATCAAAACTGTTTAAAACTGTTGTACTTTGTAATTTAAATATATGTTCTTGACCTAAAGAGTTAAAAGAAAAGCCCTCCATGGTGAGCCTAGTAAAAAAGGCTTCAGAGAAACTCTAGCATGTTACAATATGCAGTTGTTTACAAGAGTAACAAAGTTGAAAGCATGAAAGCTGGAAGCAGGGAAGTATGGAAGTGACCTGTAAGTTAATTACGGCAATTAGAGCTTTTCTAAATTCTTATGTTTTTCTCTTGTTGATGTTTCATACTCAAATGATATATTCATTATGTTGTTCTCTCCTTTTAAAAAATATCAGATGCCCCAAGATCAAAGCATTGTCATAAAGCCTCACTCACAGTAGGTGCATTCATCTGGCTTAGCTCCATCGCTCCAGGTGCAAGGGCTTCACACACCCACCCCCCAAATCAGCTGTGACATTAACTATAAATTGTTGTAAGTATCACAGCAATGGTCCTATAACTATTTTGTACTTTCCCTTTTTTTTGTTTTTAGTTCCACCATTTTTTTCTGGTTTGTTCTTGTCATATATTCTGTTTTTGTAGTTAGAAAATCATTATCATCACATTTTATTTAAAAATAAACAGGCTACATTTGAAAGAACATTCTTTCTTTAAGTATTTCCAGACTGTATTAGTCATAACTCAAGTATTATAGTCTTCAGGGGAATACTACAATCTGAACTGAACTCTAATTCTTAGGACTCTTACAGTGAGAGGTAAGGGTAGCTCAAGACTTTGAGAAGAGTACATTTCAAGGAGAGTTTCTCAACTGTTTCCTTGTCCAAGACATTCAAAGCAATCCCTAAAACAAAGATAGGGTGATATGTAATGTGACCTTACTGGAGTTGAATGCAAGCATATTATTCTTTTATCATTAAAAAGGTCTAGAATCACCTACATTTTTTACGTTTAGTTAAGCCCTACATTTACACCTACTTACATGTAGTTAATCCTACAGTTTTTTATGAAAAAAAAATACTATGGAAGCATAGACAAAGATCAAATTTTACAGGCGAGGCATAGAACATGTACTCTCATCCTCTGTGCATTCATAAATTTTTATTCCCCACCTCAGGAGTCGCTCTGAGATAAATGATCCCATCCAGTGCCAGGCTTTGACCAAACTGCTTATTCATCCAGTCATGCCAGTCTTGGTAAATAGTCCATTCCGTTTCATTCATGCAATCAGACTCATATAAATTAGCTGCAAAGATATATCTGTGAACACAAAAGAGTTACATAAACAAAGATTAGCCTGAACACAGTCATTACTTTGTTTGCATGAAGTACTGCACAGTAACTAGAAAAGAAGCTGAGCATAGCAGTTCTGTAACTTCTTTGATGTGTGCTTGGACTGGAAATAAACAGCTAGTATCCCCATCCTGTAACTACATCCACTACCATTGCCCATAGCAGTGTCCACAAAAGCAGTAACATTTGAAGCTCAGGTATCTGTTCAGGAATAATCTAGAGACCACCACTGGTTTGTACACTGTGGTCATTTATTTACAATACGTTAGAACACAGTGAACGCCTAAGGACTGTATGATGGGATTTAGTTATTAAATCTAACCTTCCGAATTCAGAAACAGAGAGCAATATGAAATAACCAGGCCTGTCTTAAGAAGAGTAAAAGAAAACAAGACTAAATGACAAAGAAAAAAATTGCCCTTGACTCTTCTTGATGCTTACTCCCCTCTTTTCTTTGAAGGGAAACATGCATGCACAAATCATAAAAAAACTACCCACATACCTAATCAAGGTTATGCAACAAAACTATAAACGCTCAAACTAGTAATTTTACTTCACTGTCAACACCAATGAAAGAGATAACAAACCACTTGAGGTTATTGTGATTCACCAGTATCAAAATTGCAACGAAAGGAGGTACAAAACTCAGGCACGCTCTGCTTTTTATTTATTTCTGCATTTTACTTAGGAGAATTTTGATCTCCATTCTAAGGAGCTCAGTCCAACATACCTGTCACTGTAGACAGATCGCTCAAAGAAGACGACAGGATTCTCTGCCTCTCTGAGCTTGTCATCAAGGGATCTGAGCTGAGCCCGGATCCTGCTGAGACATGCGTATGTCTGGAAAGTGAAAGACCACCTCTCTGGTTTGTCATACATCATCCGAAGCACATTTCCGCCACTCTTCTGTGACTCAGTCAGCTCCTGGTTTTAAACAAATACAGTGACCCTTGAAGTTGAAAGGTGGATGATTAAGGGAAAACAGAATCACTCTACTACATTAAAGCTGTTCAGACTTTATTTCAGGTTTACAATTGCATCATTTACCTCTCAACCCTATTTGTAAGACAAGGCATAAATGCCAGTAATGTTATTTCTCCTTTGGCACTGAGCTGAATAAGTAGCTCTCTGCAACCTACAATGCCAAAATGCTCAAGTACCAAAACACTTCGATCACCATTTACAAGCTTTAATACAAGAACTTCATCCTATCAGTACAAGAAGTCAACAACATTGTAGAAAAATCCATGCTCCTGTTACTCTGTCAAGTATGAGTTTAAAGTTGAGCTTGTTTTGTTTTGCCATCTGTTAATTACAGTTCATATGGTAACAGCTCCTGATGCAGCATCTTATGCTCATCTTACCTGGGAGGCTCAGAACAGACTCCAGGCCAAAGGTCTCCCTCGGCCTGCAAGCATAGCTCAAACACCATGAGACAGCCACTAAAGCTCATGGAAACTGAAAGCTGTGTGCCTCACTAACTAAAAAACACCCTACCAAAGATGGCTGCTTCTGTCTGAATCCGTTTGCTACACCAACACCAAAACCAAATATTGACATATTTTCAAAAATCTAGAGGTAGAAGTCATTGCCTAGGTGATAGCAATTAAGATTCTGGAATTCCAGATTTCATCCTCATCTCTAATTCCTTGCAACCATACCTACATGCCCAGCACCACGCTCTGACACCGTGGCCAACTGGCACACAAGCAGTACCCACAGCACTGTACTTTCTAAGCCTCCAAAAGGCGGTAGCTACATGCAGTGCACTTCCAGCAGTCCCCAGGCTACCCTAGTGCTCAAACTGTGCCTGGGAACTGCCTGGAAGAGCCCTAGCTGGCATGGGGTAGAAGTCTGCTAGGGACAGGGGACACAGCCTGGTCCCACTATCCAGGATATGCCCCGCTACTCTGTAGTCAAGTAGAGAAGATGCGGCTACAGTGACCTTTCACAAGTCAGAAGACCCTTATTTATCAGTTTCACCAGTAAGAAACAGAAGATAGAACTATCCTCTGGAAAAGATTCCAATATCCTTGAAAAACAGTATACGAAAAAGGGCAGCACTAAGCTATCTGAAGTGTTTCAGGTGCAGCTTTCTTAAGATCTAACAATTACAAAAGCAGTAATACACACCTCTCTCTGTGAACACACACACACATAAAAAAACTTCCCAATTTTACTTTTTTTTCCTGGTACCGTGGGACAATGAAAGTACCAGCTTTATTAAAAATGGAAAAGTGAACCTCTACTTTTTGATATTAAACTACATTAAAAAGCAATAATCAAGATCCTGAATGCTGATAACTTTCCTCAGAAAAGGGAAGGAAAAGGGTAAAAAATAGGCAAAGGCCTATTGTTTAGGCTGTACAATATTCTTACTAGAAACAAAACTGGTATGCAGCACTGTGCTGCGTCATAGCAGCTGCTGCTCTTACTGCAGGAATTAGCCAACAGAAGGGACAAAGTTACAAGCTATTGACAATGCACACAAGACTAAGAGATACCTACAGACACATGACAAACAGATTAACACACAGAGTACAGGCTTGTCTTTAGAAACCTTTTTTTGAAGTGTTTTCTGACTAATTTTAGAGGTCATATATAACTTCATATTTCTGCAAACCAGCCAAAACAAAAGGAGAAAAGAGCAAATTATTAAGCCCAACTTCAGGGATGATTATGATGGATTTGAAATTTTACGTTAAGCTTACTCGACCTGAGTGGGATGGCATTAACTTTCTCCCCACAGTGACGTATTTTGTGTTTGTGGATGAAACAGCATTAACACCACTGTTTTGGCTATTGCTGGACAGCACTTGCACAGCATCAAGGCTTTCTGCCTTTCCCTGTCTGCCCCCCAGCAAGGGGGCTGGGGTGGGTAAGAAGCTGGGAGGGATGCGGGCAGGACAGCTGACCCCAACTGCCCAAAGGAATATTCCACACTGCAGAACGTCATGCTCAGCAATTCAGCTCAGGTTCTGGAAGAAGGAGGGGAGGTCTTTGTCTTCTAGAGTAGCTGTTGCTCAGAGACTGGCTGGGCATTGGTCTCCTTCTAGGAGGAGGTAAGCAATTGCCTTTGCATCACCCCTTTCTTATCCTCTTCCCTTTGCTTATTAAACTGTTTATATCAACCCATAAATTGTCTTGCTTTTTTTCTTCCTCTTTTTCTCCGCTCTGCTGTGGGGAGGTGAGCTGGTGTTTGTGTGGGTCTTTACCTGCTGGCTAGGGTCAACCCACCACACTAAATTTTAAAAAAATCTTTAACCTGAAGTTCAAGTCTATTAAACTCATTTGTTAGCTCAGTTCTTAACAGAAAGGACTTTAGTCTGGTTTTGTATTTGGATTTACTTTGGTATCATGAAGAAAGAAAGAAAAAAAAGAGCTGTCTAACTCTGAAAAAAATGTAGCTCAGGAAGTCAGAAGCAACACATTATAAGTTTACATATTTATTTAACCAAAACATGTTGGTTTTTTTGCCAGATCTGAAAAAGAAAAACCCTCTACAGTTCATCAAAGCCTGTCTACACAGCAATGACTTTGGCCACTAGGTAACAGCTGGTTTGCCAACAGAATTACAGGTAGCTGACAGAAAAAACAACACGATAAACAATTGAGCAGTAGTTCATCATTTCCTAGACATTTTAGAGGACACCTTCCAGGACAACCCTCTGCTCTCACCTGGTTAATTCACAGTTGCTACAAGTAACTTCTGTCTAACTTTTTTCCATCCCTTTCTTTTATACGTAAAATAGAAAAACATTTGACTTGTTTTTTGTTCTTTTTTTTTGTTGTTGTTGGTTGTTTGTTGGGTTTTGGTTGCTTTTTTTTTTAAAAAAAGTTTTATCTTCATTTCTTTTACCATACCTCACAATCCTCTTCAGACTTTTGCTGAACATTGCACCATCTAGCTACAGGCTCAGGAACAACTTCCCATTCCTCATCAGCTTGTTTGAGAATATTCACAAATGTTGATTTCCCTGCAGCTGTAGAAAAAGCATTCAGGAAGAGTGGCAGTCAAAAAACACTGATAGTGTCATTACTTAACTACTATACAACTCTGTTTTGAAGTCCCATAAATGAGTCTCCCACACGCATGTACTTGTTCATGACAAACATGAATTAGAGACCTATCATGTACCACATATCATCAATTAATTAAGCAATAGGGTTTTTCTTTTTTATTTTGTACCACACAGCACCAATAGCTAATTTAGCAAAAATCACAAGTCTCAGCCCAGAGTAGTTATCTAAGTTCTAGGAAGTTACCTTTGCAATTAGAACACTAAATCCTTATTTTTTAGAGATACTTAGTGGTCCACTCTCAGGCATGAAGTTGCAGTCTTCCTAAGCTATTTTAGGAACAACAACAAAAAAGCAAGCAACTCTGAAAAATGGGAAGGAAAAGTGCTGGTTTCTCAAATGAAGATACAAAGTACTTCATACAGCAATCATTAATCTGAAAATTGAAAAAAAAAGTTCAAGAAATTTTAAACAGAAATACCTAAACCTAAGAAAAGCCAATCAGTTGGTTATCAACCACCAAAGTATGTACCAGTAAACAAACTGACACCCTGGCAATTCCTATCCTCGATTTTTTGCCTCTTGCAAAAAAAAAAAAAAAAAGTAAGAGTATCTCATTATGAACAGCCCACAACTTTTCCTGCTCTTTATAACAGTTAAACAGGCTTCTCTTGTTAATTAGCATGGGTATTAAACATTACAAGTTTGACCTGACAGTCTGCACTTACACAGGTGTTTTACACTACAATCAGGAAAGGCATGGGAGAAAACTTATCCAAGACTTCAACGCATCTTTCAAAAGGTGAATAAATTAAAAAATGGAACAGAAAGTTACACACACACACACACACACACACCCAAATCTCGTCATTTTTATGGCATTAATTCCTACGGTGGCAGCATAAAGTTTTGGAAGTTATTAATTGGGTGTCTCTAACCCCCGCCGAAGCCCCCAAGCCCCGCTAGAGGCCAGGCCGCCCCTCCTGCCCCCCTCAGCCTCCCCCCGGCCCGGCGACCGGCGGCGACTCACCGATGTTGCCCTCGACAGCGATCTTTTTGATCCTGCCCTCCAGCCGCCCGCGCTTGGGCGGAGTCGCCATGGCGGTCAAGAGGCCGGCGGAGCGGGGAGGCCGCCGCTGCCCGCGCAATGGAGATAACGGCGATAACGGCCGCTGCGCTCGCGCCCGGCCCGCACCCGCGTTCGAATTTGGCGCGCGGCGGGCGTGACAGCGCGGGCCCTGACGTCACGATACGGGTGGCGGCGAGGGCGGAAAGGGAAAGGCAAGGCCCGGCCGCGGGAAGCCAGCGCGGAGGGCGCGCGGCGGGCAGGCGGCAGGGCGGGCGGTCGAGCTCGGTGCTGCGGATTCAGGCAGAGCTGCGGCAGGAGAGCGCATCGATGGGCGGGCGCCACCCCTGCCACGAGTTGCTCGGTCCTCGGTCCGGCGCCTAGTCCCGGGCGAAGGGAGGGAGGGAGGGAGGGAGGGAGGGAGGGAAGCAGGCTCGCCTTCCCCGCCTCCTGGGCAGCGCTCCCCCACGGCCACAGGCAGAGTATCCTTATACAGGGAAACGCAGGGCTACTCGCCTGCCCTCAGAGAAGGTCAAAGGCCACATCGCGGTGACCAAAAGGCCCTCACAAGCAACCATTTCCCTCAGAAAAACTTCCAGAAATATCTTACAGGCAGGTTGGTGCCACTAGTTTAGCGGGTTATTGCTGAAAACCCCAGAACGTCCTGCCAGCCACCAAACCCATATTTGACAATGTGTTTCCCAGAGTACCATCACAGTGTTCAAACGTTTTGGTTCTTGAGTGACCAAGTTAAACAGGGAAAAAAATCCTCAAATCTATGCAACAGGCACAGGCAGCAAGGCAGACAACCAGCACATGCTCTCATGCAAAACTGCGTATGATGGCTGCAGGCTGTGAACGCACTCTGAGACAAGACTCCCTTTGCACTACCCCTCAACCACGAGATTTGTGGGGACTAAATTAACAGCAAGATTTTTAAATCGCTTTTTCAACTTGATGGCACAAACTGCTTCCCTGCTGCACACAAGAGGTGACTTACCACAGGACAGGGTGCTTTGGAGTTACGGGGGTGAGTGGAGAAGGCAGTTGGATGCAGATGGGAGGGTAGGAAACCTGGAGTTCTGTGGCTGTCAGGGTCACAGGAAGCTTTTATAAGGAAAAACAGGAGTATTAAAAAAAAAAAAAAATAAGGCACCTGTGCTGCCGAGCTCAGCCAAAAGCAGAGTCTGTATTTCATGTGAAGCTGGTAGTCTGAGAGCATGGAGTGCTACAGCTGCAGCAGGACACCCTACTCCTGAGCAAAGCTTTCAAAGCCACCCTGGGATTGGCGCCAAGATGCCATTAATGCAATATTAAACTTATCGCAAATCCCCCACCAAGCTCCATCCATACTATGTAAATTCAGGTCATGAAACAAGGAAATTAAAAGGGTATCAGGTTGTTTTATTGCTATTGTGTCTGCCTGCAATACAAATATTCACAAATTCAGACAAGGCAATTACAAAAATCTAATTTGTATGTGTAATGTTTGTATGTGTACAATATACAGAAAAAAATCTACAAGTAGAAGATAATTTAGAACAAATTCAAGAAGGAAATAAAGACAATCATGGTCAAACATAGCTATTTATTTTCTCTTATAAACAGCCTTCAGTTTCTTATTGAAAAAAACCTAGAATTTAAATATTTTGTCCCATCACATACAACAGTCTGTATACATTATTTACAACTCTCAAATAAACATGTTGCAGATTATCAGACATTCAACTTTTTTTTTAATTAAAAGCTGTTCTCATTTAAAACTATCAGTGACTACAAACTGAAGCGATATTGGCACAGTTAGCTTACAGTAAGGGTTCTCATCTTCCATTTTCTATTTTACACTGCATTTTCTCCCATATATTTTAGAATTCTAAAGGAGGAGGAAAGGTTAGTGTTGCTTTCATAATAATTTGTTTTCCTTCAAAAATAGCCTTTTATTGAAACCTCCTTCACTTTTATTGCATTCTTCTCTCTCTTCCATCGCACATCAAGGTATGTGCTTCTAGGTACTAAGCAACACAACCACAGCACCCCAAAGTAGTAAAACAGCCATGAAAATAAGTGTACCCTCCGTGACATGTCTCTGAAAAATGTCAGAAGTTGCAAATGTACAAAAATAATGAGTATAGTTTAGTGGCTATAAAAATTAATTTCCCCTAAAAATACAATACTCTATGAACAATTTAGGTAATTGGTTCTTCAAACAAAACCAGAATTTGATATTTACCTAGACTGCAATCTTAACCTGGCAAGAAGAAATTGTAAGAAAAGCAGGAAAATAAAAAGGTTTTACATTTAAAATAATCAATGTTAGTCTCATCTTAAAAGAGAAGATATCCAGGAAAAGACAACAGGCATCCATAAAATTGCTAGTGGTTTTAGTAGTGCAGTTTGGAAAAAAGACAACTGATATCAGAGGTGAGGGAAACAAGATTCAGTGTAACAGAAAATCTTTTAGTGAAATAAAAGCAAGGAATCTGTGTTCGTGCTGCAGCTTTTTTAATAGTCCAACTAAAAGGGGGCAGTTTATATACAGTAATACAGCACTCCGGCAGGTAGGAAGTGGGGAGAGGGTAGAAAGAAAAAAAAAAAAAACCCACAACTATTCAAAAAGGATGTGTTTATAGTAAAATTGTGTCTGGTGATTCAAGGAGGGGAGCAGCGAGAAACAGAAAGGAACTATCTGAAAGGTAAGTAAAGTCCATAGCAGCAAATAGGTATCCTTACCTGTTAAATGAGTGTCAGGGAGACTGGGAGAGTGTTCAGTTCCTAAATACTGAATAAGGACAGTACTCCTCTATATCTTAAAGTAAAAGCAAAAGTTCAAAGCTCTACATTGCATAGTAAGCAGTAAAAGAAACTTGATACTTGCAGGCAGGCCACCTGCCCCTTGAAACCTGTTTTCTCCATCTACCATTCAGCTACCTGCAACAGCAGAATGTGGCATTTTTCTTTTGCATGATTAGCCTGTATCCCTGACCTGAATTTGAGCGACTTGAAAAATTACTTCTGCAAACATAATGTATCCACACCATCTAAACAGCGTCAACATTGGCAATGGTGGCTGATCTTGATGAACTTAGCAGAGTTTGCCCCATCCCGTCTCGAGGTAGATGACCTCCTGAAGTGACCACCCAAATCACTGACATGGTCAAATACGCTGGTAGCTGAAAAACACCACAAACCTTAGAATTTAAGGACTCTTTTACACTGGAAGGCCTCAGGCAGCACTGGCAGCCCAGCCTGGTTCACACCCACCAGCATCTTCCACTCCCAATGACAACAAAATTGGAAGTTTTTGTCTCCAAGCACCTATGACACATAACAGAGTCCATCTCTAAGTGAGCCTAGAGCAGCACGGGGTTTGTTCAGGGTTCGTTTCTCTGGGGTTTATTTGGGGGGGTGAGGGGGTGTCCTCCCCCTTCCCCGCAACAAATGCACTATTTTATAAACACATTCACTTGATCCAGATTCCGTTTGTACAACATGGCAACTTTTGTTTAGCATATCAATGTGCCCTTACTTTAAGAGTGTAAACACACATCAATTTCTGGTCCCACATCTTTTTGAAGCAAAAAACAATTAAAAGCTGCAAATATAAACAGCATAGGGATACTAAATCCCAAACACTGCATACATATCTTTAATGTTGTTATTTTCAAGTGTTGTATAATTAAACAATGTGTTCATACAGCTGTCAGGCAAATCATGATCTCCAAGCTTTTATTACATGCCTAGAAACTATTCTGTAAAAGTGTTTTCTACTGCCACATACTAAATACAAAAAATACACTATCCCACAAGACTAATTTTTTTTTTTTTTTTTACATAATACATTCTAATTCTGATTGGCTGAACTGCAGCAGATGCCTCTGAATTTCTAGAATTGGCTATTTAAATAAAAACCAAACACCACCACCACCACCATTCCAGAGCAGAAGTATGCCAAGAATGAAAACTACTGCACTGGTATCACTCCAAGCAAATCCTCATTTCTAAATATTTTTCTTTTGTGTTTCTTTCTGGTACATGATACCAAACCAATGAGACAGCTTTAAATCTAATGGAGGATGTCTCCTATTTAGCAGCTTGGAGCAGGCTTCTGCAATTCTCACTCTCATGTCTTGCTGCAACTTGCTAACACAAGGTCCAGCACTGGTTAAAAGGCTCCTCTCCAGTAAGCATTACCAGCACAGTGAACATGCACACACAACCTCTTGAGCAACACCAACTCAAGTCAGCAAAGCAGTTTTCATTGAAAAGTTTACAGGATTTTTAATATAAAACTGCATCTGCAGCACTCTTCACACCTCTGTAGCTGAAAATTTTTAGTCATTAAACACTCCTTAGAAGCACACATAAAAGGCTGTGTGTGTTGAGATCATGTTCTTAAATGCAGCTTCCTGAGTGACTGAAGTCTGGTCAAAATCGTGCCATTCAAATCTGGGAGTTAAGCTGTTTTTGCATAGTCAGGTGGACACCAACTGCTCCCGTAACTCTGAAAAGATGATCGTCTTCTGCGTTATTCATCCTGACCTAAGAGATCCCTCCAACCCTGCACCCAAAGCTAGCACTGCCATCCTACTGCTCCCACACCAGGTTTACACAGTCGAGTCCACATCAGATGTCAGGTATGCTACTCAGTTAAAAACAGTCCTGCAGCTGCAAAGACATCGGGAATGATGCACACAGTCCATAGAAATACTGCATTCCCAGCTACCTTGTCAAACATACCATACAGCACATAAAAACAATAGTGCATACCAAAGGAACACTTTTTCTCCAACTGTTCAACAGGATGGTACTTTCCCAGTCCAACACATGGGATGTTCTGCCCCGGGAGCTCCTTCTTTCTTATCAGCCCAGTATTCAACTCCAGATGGCAGCATTTAGGTGCTACAGCACTGACTGACACTTCCACTGGCCAACAGAATTGCATGGGGAAATCCAATGTTTGCCAGATCAGATATGTCCTATGAACAGAAGGACTGACAAAAGCATTGGGGTGAATACGGCAGTCACAGGCAACTTGCCAATGAAAAGGAAATTGTGCTCATGCTTCTTGTTTTGTTTTGCCTCTCATCTTCTTAAGCCTTGTACATGTTTTCCCAACCCCCAACTCCCTGAAGAGGTAACAAGACATAGAGTAACTCCCCTCTTTTCCTCCCACATGTGTGTACGCACACAGGAGAGACAAGATCCTTACTGACTGAGAAGGGAGAAGATCTTACTCCACCTTTTTTAAAACAGGAGTTTGTTAAAACATTTAACGGAAAGCGCTCTCTGCATCGTCAGCCTGACTGTGTGGACTGTGGAAACTCCAATCCAATCCCAACACTCAATGTTAAGAAAACCACAACACAGAAGTCCTTTCCTTTGACATCCACAGATTAACAAAACTTGGTCATTCTCTATGACATAAAGCTGAAACATAGGGATCACCGAAAATTTCACCTGTTCTTTGAGCAGATTATAACGGGCAATGACACTGATCTGCAAAGGAGCCAAAGACATTCTACGTTCTCTTGAACGGCAATGAAGCTTTGAATGACACCAAGGACTGTGTTCATTACAAATGCTAAACTGTGGGTGTTTTGCAAGCAGCCTCTCTATCTAATATTAGTGTAGCCAAACCTAAATTCAGTATGAACACCACTGCATGACCATTCTTCACAACACTCCATGTTTCCATTTCTAAATAAACAGCAGTGAAACAAGTAGACAATGCCAGTTTCTAGCTCAGTACTAGGTTTTCTCAATTGTTCTCAAGTCTGTTGGGGGGTCAGGGGGAGGAGCAAAAATAAAAAAAAAAGGAGAGACAGAAGAGGTAATGAAACATTAAATTGCTTCTCCAGGAAGCAGTTTAAGCAGACTACAAAACTTAACTCCATTGAAGATAACACAGTTCTTAAAATAACTTTCAGAGGCTTCTGAAATACTAGAATCACTACTTCCAAGATAAAATTATGTGTCCCAAAAGAGTACGTGTTTATTACTCTGCTTAGATGTTTAGTAGCTGGTTAGAATACTGGCCACTTACATATTTTGCAGGCTGCTGCCCAGTATTTTCCACTTTACTCAGCATTTTCAGTCAAGCAAAGACACACAAAACTTAAGCTCAACTTTTCTGTCACATGCTAACCTTGGCTTCACCTGTAAATTTTAGCGGCTCAAGAGTCAGTCTAGTGTACACCAGTCAGTTAAGGTCGTCATACTATTCAGGCCTAAAAATGGTGTTTTTGCAGAGTCACAATCTAGCGAAGCCTGGTAACGTTAACCACCTCGTATACCATATTTGGCAACTAGTGATATCATGGGATAGCACATTGCAGAACCTAATATAGATTTTTCTGAATCCAAAACACAATGGCTTTGACAAGATCCATAAATGAACAAGCGAGCTTGTCATACAGGCTTCGGCAATGGGAAACCTGACTGATACAGCTGCAGAAGAAATTTCTAAGTCGTTGTCTGTGGATCACCCCAGAGGTTAACTTCTCACAGGAGATTCTCATTTCTGGTTTGAGAAAACAGAAGGCTAGAGAGGCAAAGACACTAGCCCAGGTGACAGAAGGCCACATTTTGATTAGGTTCTCTCAGAAACAGAAGATGCACTTACCAAATTACAAACGACTAAAAATTTACCATTATGTTCCTATCACTTTTCCTAACTGCTGTAGTTCCTTGGAGATGGGCTGCAATTTTGAATGGGAGAGAACACCATCATGTTAATGTAAATCCAAAGTGGTCCATGAAATCATATTCACACTTTCCTCCCACAGAAAACACTGGCCGCCAGAGCTCCACAGAGCCAGGCTCATAACTTACAAACATCATTTCACTAGTTATTTTTCAAGTCAGATTTTTCTTAGTATTACCCCACTGCATTTTTTTTATATTGAACATTTTCCTTAACTGTATTTGTGCAAACTAACCCTTCATTTGGCAAATGCTAGGAAACGTAACAGAAGTGACTGACCCAAGTTGGTGCTTCCCTGTTAAAAAAATAAAACTATGAGAAGCCAAAACCAATGTCAACAGACATGAAACTACTTGCTAAGCACACATTCTTTATAATTTTGACACCACCTTCATCGTTTCGCTTTAGCGACTAGAACTTCATCATCACTTTTCTTTATAAGAAATATCTAGGTTTGAAAAATTCTATATTAATCTCTATAAAAATAAGACAAATATTTGTATTAAAAGCTGGAGATCATTGATTTCAGTAAGTTATGGCTTTTTTTTAGTGTAAGCATATATATATTTTTCTAAAACAAGTATCAGTAAGTGTCCTGGGTGTTAGTTCATATTTTCTGTTTCCAGCAATGTTCAGTATTGTATGTGCTTTGCACCTCAGAAGTGAGTCTGCCAAGGCACTTAGAGAATGTAAGCAAGTCTTTTAGGGACTTCATGAGAATGGGCTACCACTGACACAATAGAAGAACCCATCCACCAGCAGAGTCAATCCCCCAACCAAGCATGTTTCCTTTATAAACACTCAGCACCTGCTAAAATTCCACAATGAGTAACAATAATCAAAAAAAAAAGCTATTTACCACGTGTCACTAACAGATAAAAGACTTCCCCTAATAAAAGCACAGAAAGTAGATCTTGGCTGTCATTAGTAACAGCACAGGTGTTTTGTTTTTTTTAAAAAAAACGAATGAACAAAAAAACAAATACCACACGCTTGCTTAAAGAAACAAGTGACTTCAAGATATCCTCTTCTTTTTATCTGTCCTTAGAGGTGAGTTTTTCAATCAGTTCTTGAAGTGGTGCAAGTTCTCTTCTATCAATAAGGTTGAATTCCTGTAAAAAGGATGAAGAGAAAGACATACATATAGTGTTACATGTGCAGTTCAGCTGAGAAGTCTTATTCAGATACAAGTTATTTGGTAGCAGGCTCTTGCGAGACCAGGCTTGGCCACTACAGCGTTTTCTGCTTATCTGCTGTTAGCTGAATAGCAGTGTTTCACTGCCTAAAGTTTTTTCCCCACACTTAAAGGAAGGACATGCAAGAAGATACTCTTTTTTTTAAAAGGGGAGGGAGGGAATGTAGCTTTGAAGCAAGCACACTCTTTTCAGTCCAGCTTCAGATACCATCCTCCTGTCCTCCTCTTTCTTTTGTTAGGAATTACTGTTCTAAATTATTTGGTAGGGAACACTTTTTGGTATTCAATTTTGTAGCAAACAAACACTTCACTGAAAACTTTTCCATTCCTTGAATGCTTAGCAGTAAATATACATAAAAATGGAGTAAGACACTATATCTTAGTTAGGGTCCTGGAGGTTTTGACTCTCCTACAAACACACCAACTGTTAAGAAACTGAAGGGGCATTACTTCGACACATGACTTTTTCCAGACTATAACTGTAACCATAATGCTCCTGCCCCACTTACCTGAACAAAAAATATAAAGTGCTTGAAAGAAGTGTTAAGGTGTGCCTCTTCCTGTAGTTGAATCACTGGATCAAAGTGCTGGTGATAAATGTGAGCATAAACTCTGAAGAGACGCTTTAAAATTGTCTTTGCCACTGACATGAAGTTCTTTGGGAATGGTACACCTAGAAATAAGGAAACAGATAACTTATTTTTAAATGCCCATGCCACGTTCACGTAGTTTGAAAGCCACAACGCTATCTATGCCCAATCCTATCTCTTGCACAAGAAGGGCTGTTCTGTTTCACACAGCAATTCCATCTGTAAATCACATAATGTACTTAGGCTGAAGCACAACAACAAGCTCATGGAAAGACCAGAGGGGAAGTTTCCCTCCCTTCAGCAGACCAGTGGCTCATGAACATTTTCCATCTGACTACATTCTATGCTGAACCTTTCTAGCTTCAGCTTCCAGCTACTAAGTCTTGTTATGCCTCAGTACAGTTCCCTGAAGAACCTCCTCTGACTGAGAATCTTCCTCCTTTCTGCTGGGATTCAGTTACCCAAGCACAGGTATCTAATTCGCTTATAGATGCCCTCTCGGTACCTGCCTGCCCTCCGACTGGAGGCAGAAAAGGCGAAGTCTCCTGCAGGCTTGGAGTCTCACCAGTGGCTCTGTGGATGTGTCTGATATACCACAAGGGACACCAAATACCTTTGTGTAGGTAACTGTAGGTAACCTTTGGTATCAGCCATGGAGTTTTACACTTCTCTTGGCTAAACTGAAATCAGAAATAGGCTCCCTTCCACCTGTCTCGTGCCCAGCAAAAAGACTCATGCTTCCGTCCTGCTCATCACCATCCCTTAGCCGGAGGCTACTGCTTTCTTCACTGACTGCTGCAGTACTCTGAAACATTCTCCCTTCAGTCATTTCAGTGAAAGTGACCCAAGACACATAAAATCAGTTTCAAAAGCAGACCTTTGTCAGTGCACAAGTTTTATTTAAATTCGTTAGGAAACAGCAACCAGCTACTGGGAGCAATAATCTCTTTAGTTGACACATCCGCAGGCTAAAAAAAGATATGTATCAGCCATCTAAAAAGATTAAACCTGTCTAGCTTCTCATCATATAGCAGTTTTACCCGTCAGCTTCATTCATTTGCAGTCTTTCCAATTGCTGAAGTCCTGTCTGAAGGCCAGAGGCCCAAGCTGGTTGCTGTAGGCCAATCATGGTCTCACTAATGCTTTAAAACCCTAGCAATAAAATTTGCATACTCCTACTTAAGCTTGCCCTGCTTACATGTACATTATATTTCCTTCACTGTCTGCTGCATGGCATGGGAAGTTCATATTTAGTTGCTTATATATGGTGGCCTTTAAGTCTCTTTCTAAATCGCTACCTTTCAAAAATACATCCTAATAAAAAAGTCTTCAGCAAAGTATATGCTGCAGTTAAAGAAAGATCAAGTCCTGATGTAGTCTTCTGAACACAATTTTAATGGTAACTGTAACTCTTTAATATCATTCCCACTAGCAGTGAACTCCTACCCCAGCTCTGAACTCTACTCTGAAACACTAAAACAAATGCCATAGTAGTCAAAGAAACCATGTTCACATCTACTGAGCAGGGGAGATTTAGCTTTTTGTCACTTCTTCCCAAACTAATCACCCTTCTCTGGTTATCTGCTTAACTGTAAGTAAAAACAAATGCCACTTGATTCTGACAGGTGGCCCTGTTTCTTTGAAGAGGCTTATTGAAAATGTGTCAAATGCTTCAGAAACTATTCACATAATAAAAGCAATTAAACAGATCTCCCTTCCTTATTTCACCACGGATCATAAGCCTATGAGTAGTGGTGTACTGGAAAACTGCCAGTTTGGAGCTTTAGAACAAGCAGTCCTTCGTGCCTCTAGAAGCAGGATTTTCTTCTTGTTATCATTTCCAAACTGATGGCTGTTCATTATTTTCCTCCTGCTTTTCTGAAAGAAACCTCTTAAAAATATACATCTTTCATCTTCACTTGAAAAGAAAAAAAATCATTAACTTAAGATCAAAGACGCAATTCAGCTTCTTTGGAGGTAAGACCCAGGAGAAGCTCCTCACAAGCACCAGACATGTTTCTTGCATCAGTAAGCCGCCAGTTTGTACCAATAAAGGTTTTGAGACCCTCTGCCTTATTTCTAAGGAAACAGTCCATTATGCAAAATTAAAAAAACTTCAGATTTGATCAACACAGTCAATTATTAAATAGAAACAGTACTTCCTGCATTCAGAATTGTGATAGATGTTTATCAGGAGTATTAACACATGTATCAGAGTTCATGTACTACCACAAAAATTTTATCTTAAGAGACAGAAGTGCTTTTATATATATAATGTAACCTTTTAAAGTTGCCCTACTCCTCAGTCATTTAGGAGACCTTTTAATGCTATAAGACTTGAATATTCCTGTACAACTGTAATCCAGATACATTGTTCAATTTTACTTATTTACTTTACCTATTTTAGAAGGAAATAGCGTTTCATCATCCAGCTGATCCTGGACCCAAGTCATCAGGTAATCAATGTACTTTGGTGCAGAGCACTTAATTGGTTTCTTTATGTTTGTCCCATCTGCCCAGTGGTACTCATATCTGGGTTGGGACGACAACAACAAGACATTTCTTAACACAAGTGAATCATTCATATAAAGACCTGGAAGGTTGCTTTTCTTGCACCGCTTCCCGTACTCCCAAACCCTCCCACAGCCCTTCCTTGAAACTAAGGTCCAAATGCTCCCCAGTCATCTGCAGCTGCTCTGTGCCCTGTCTCCCCACTGCAATCCTGCTTTAGCTGGACTCCCTTCTGCAGTCTGTGAAGGCCTTCAAAAACTTCGTCCTTTATAGCACAACTCATTCATCCTCAGTTGCAATGCCACTGCCAAAACGCACATGGCAGCCTGCAGTCAGATCTGCATCCCTGTACATCAAAAGGTGCTGTATGAATAGGTTTACAAACCCTGAAAGGCCAATGGGTACTTATTCTTTTTTAAAGCTTTTTTTTTTTTATCCACTCCAAAAGAAAATTACAGCCTGTTGAAGTGAAACATTAAAAAGTTACATGAGATTCTCACACAAGTAAAAGCTAAGCTCCAGGACTCAAATCAGTGAAGGCACCTGACTGATTTCTCGTGTGAAATTTCACACAATCAGCCTTAGTAATGGGCTTCTCTTCTCCTCCACTGGCAAACAGGAACTGCAAAGCCAGTGGCAGTGGTCAACATCTGCAGCAGCTGCCAGCCAGACATATTAGACCCCTAAAATTTATGGAATTCTTATAGATTTTGCATAACTGAAGACCAAACTACATTTGCTCTTGCCAAAGAACCCAAATAATGATTGTGTAAGAGAAATGGAATAGATTCAGAGGTAGGTTAATGCCAAGGAATACTATTACAAAACCAAAAGATGATATAACATGCCTTTCAGCTAACAGTTGGAAGAAAGCTTCTAGACTAAATACTCCTCCTTAGAAAAGGTTCATAGCTGAAGGTCTAGTGATACCATGCAGCACACCAAGAATCAGAAAAATCTCAGTTCCCAGTTATACCACTGACCCACTTGATAGTTGCAGGCTTTTTAGCTTAATTTTTCCATCTGTAGATAAGCTGGTATCACACCTTCACAAACCACTGACATGACTATGGAACAGGAGAACGTGTGCTCTTTTTAAGCCTCTTCCATTCAGAGCACCAGTAATGTTGACAACTTTTATGTATCACATTTACTGAGTAGATTCCAGTATCATTCATTTTACAATTACCATTTTAACTTCAGGAATTTAAAAAGCCATGGAAAAAGCATCCATTTATATGCACAACCAGATAGAAATAAGTCCTCATGAAATTAGAATGGAACAGGTATTTTCACTGCCTTGGGGAATGCAGTTGACCAAAGTCCTGACACAGAAGATGACTAATTTTGGGAACATATAGTATAAAAAAAAACCCCAACACATTTAGCATTGCGAGCCTGACAATACCAGCTTTCAAGTGAACCACAGTGTTTCTTTCTACATCTTGCTGAGTACAAATGCATGTATCTTAATATTCCTTGCCAGTCCATAACATCTGAGCAGTTTCTCTCATCAGCACAGAGCCGTGCTCTCTTTTAGATCTGAACACAGCACAATCCCTCACGTCAGGTTTAAATCAGCCAGCCTTGCTCAGCCAGCACTGCTGAGAATGGCTATCCGTGGGGTGAGTCTGCTGCCAAGCCAGAAACCAACAGGACTGCTGAGCTCTGCAGCTCTGAAATCCTCCCAGAGAAACAAATGAACAATGATTCAGACTAGCTGCAACACTCCTCCTCTAAAAACCTAAAATTTAAAAAAACTAAACAAAACATATAAGGAGAGTGATGTCAGCTCCACCATGCTTTTACAGGAAACATAGCCACTTCACCCGCAAGTTTTATCTCAGTTCTTTTTAAAAGAATAGATGTTATTAATGGTTAATATTTCTTCTTGTCATGGAGGATAGCGTGCTCCATTTGGTTGTTACTTCTTAGCAGAGTAGTAGCATACCACAATGTTTGGGCTACAACCCCCACTGTTTATAAACCCTTCCTTGCTATCTCCAATTAGTATTGTGCAGACACTGGAGATGGTCTTCTATTTTAAAGACCATACACATAATTTTATGCAAAGCTTAACGGTATCTGATAAATCTGGCTTCTAATTTTGTTAAACAAATTCAGTTTTGTCAGAACAGTAACTGGGAGAACATTTTCATAATAAACATATTTTACAAGCGATTATGAGCGTGCTCCTCACAGTGGTATAAAAAAATCCCATTTTTATAACAGCAACAAATCTGAGGACCTGAAAGCATTTTAAAATTGTATCTCAAAACACATACAAAAAATCCATACACACTGAATGGACCACAACGTGTCTGGATGTCTGAAAAATCAGTATTCGTCACCACCCAGTATTACCCTAATACTGAGATTTAAGTGGTATTAACGTAGGACAAATACTAAGACTTAACAGAGGTGCCAGGTTCAGACTGGAGACAGAGCAAGGCAACAAACTATATGACATGCTAAAAATCTCATCCAAATAACATCTGTAAGAAGCCCCCCTCCCCCCCAACACTATGGGTTAATTCTGTATTTTTTAGAGGAAGGAATGCCATAGAATGACCCTTTAAGTAACACAGCTCTTAAGAAACAGCAGATATGTCCTGACAAAAATAAAGTCATATAGAGAATCCAAAAGTATTCCTGCAAACCTCCCATGCTCCACGCAGTGGGCACAATGTTCACGGTTGTTCCTAGGCTGTCAAAAGGCTTGGGTTTCGCAAGGGAGGGGAAAATGAACTCTTCCTACAAGATTAAATACATCACCGAAAACAAATCAAGAATCCTAGCCTAACTTCTTAAAAAAAAAAAAATATCAAACACACACAAAGAATTCCCACGTACTAGAATCATTTGAAGTTCTGCAGGAAATGAAGGGTTAAAATCACATTTCTAGCTCAAGCTCTGCTGATAGAAACAAATTAACCTTACTGTGACAGACAGTTTCTCTACAGAAAATACATTTTCAGAAATCTCTGCAGTTTAGTAGAGGTTTTTAAGGGCACCATGTGAAGGACAGAGCAACAAATACATAGCTCACTTCAGCAAGTGCAGGGGAAAAACTAAGAATCCCTAATGACTCTGGTAGAATTCTCTCGTACTAATAAACACAAGTTATTTGCTATCTATAAACAGAAACCCAACTAAGCTTCTCACACTAGAAAATATCCCTAAGTATAAACAATCATAGCACCAGATCCTCTACTGCACAATTACATGTTCATGGCCCAAAAAACCCACAACAAACCAAAAACCATCTTGGCTAAAATTAAAGCTGTTACCTTGTCCAACAGCAATAAAATACAGGGGCTCAGTAATGCCTCTGAAAAAATTCCTAGACATGTATTTGCACCTATCATCTCTAAATGTCAGCAAAACTGTATTACAAGACTGCTGAAAAATACTTATTCTGTTTTGTCCCTCAGTCATCAAGCAACACAGGTGCAGAAGGGAGTGTCACAAAAAGGCAAAAGGATTGCTACTGCTAAGAGACACAGGGTATTTCAAGGACCTGATTACATCATTTATTCATTTTTTTCCTGCAGACGCAATGGGCAGAAGGCAGCATGCAAACACATTCAATTACACCATATTACAGCCATGTAGGATTTACAGGAGCCATCCATTTTCAGGTGCCCAGCTATTCTGATTTGAACATAGGAAGACAGAAGCACTATGGACACACAAACCTCAGAAAAATAGAAGGATCTCATTGCCACTAAGAGTGAACTTAGTGCACTAACAAATGCCTAGATACAGATTTTAGAGCCCCAGTTCAGACACACAGCTTTGAAAAATGCAGTAGCCATGTCCCTCCTTTGTGCTCTTACTGAAGACTTACAACCTGCGCGGAAAATACAGAAAATTCCCCTCACCCAATGCTGGTTAATAAACATATTACTTCTATACAGGTTCTTAACTTATTATCATGCCTGTTGCAGTGACGGTGATACTGCAACTGATGTAAGAACAGCAAGGAGTGATAACCAACTGTTTGGGTAAGAAATGGTTGGTCTTTGCTGAAGTGAAAAGAATGGAACGTTACCGTGAGTAATCGTATGTTTTGGAACAAATTAAACCAATGCTTCTTTCAAATTGTTAGACAATGAGCTGTACGGCAGGAGGAGGAGGAGATCTGTTCTTGATCTTCACGTCAATCCTAACTAACTCACTGTACTAACACCCTGCTAAAAGCAAAGTCAGCAATCCTTCTAACAAAGACAAGTCCAGAAGAAATTAAATCTATCCCACAGCACACAAAAATTTACCTGCCTCAGCTAAGCTCTTCTGTTAAGATAGCTACCAAAAAGAACCAGTGGGCTGGAGAAGTAACCATACAGCCCCAAGCATTTGCTTCAAGGGAGCCCTTTAGAGAAGGTAACCCACCCTATATCAAAAATAAAACACAGAAAACACATGAAGTGAGGTGACCTGTTTCCAAGGGTATTTTTTTTTCCCCTTGTAAAGGGTTTTTAAAGACAAAAACACACCAGTACCAGGCAGTGGATACAGGAAACACCACACTTCTGCTCTGGTTACCCTCTCACCTAAGACATCTGGTTTAATTTTTCCATAGACTGCTACAAGTTCATCAGTTGTGCTATGAAAATTCAGAGTGAACCACAATGAGTTCTAAACAGCTACCTATGTATGCACCAGCACCTTACAACCCTTTTTTAATACATCGACCATAAACACTTTTCCAGTGAGAATGCAAAAAGCAAATTTTAGAGCCATAGAGTGCTTGCTGCTTTGGTTTCTCCAGCTACTCAGGCTACAGCTGCCTAACTTGTTTCAACCAACCTTATGTAAGTTGTTTCAGCTAACTCATACTCTTTGGTCTGAAATAGATGAGGATGCAATACTGGTGGTAGGTCAGCCATGGATGTGAGCAGACAGCAACCTTCAGCCTAGAAGCACTAACGAGCACCTAAGACTCAATGCCTCTTGAACTAATATAGCTTGAGCCAGAAGAGAACAGGAAACAGAGATAAGAAACAGAAAAAAAAAAAAATCTGTAAATATCAGTGCTTTCATGCTGACAGGTTTTCCAGCAGTACCTCCCTGAAAAAAATTTTGCAGGCCACTTTTTAAGAGAAAGCAAGCCACACTCACTCAAACTAAAAAACACTGTATATGAACCACTGGTGGTCACCACCAGCCTCACAAATCACCCGTTCCTGAGCCTGCCTGGCCTCAGCCCCTCATGTGCACAAAACTTCTGATCCTTTCACAATACCTATCCCTGACTGAGCACAGGTAGGGGCTGCAGGGTTTGGGGAATGCTCTAGAAATCCTAGGGACAAGATGACCTAATTAAAATCTGGGTAGAATGCATCTTCTGGTCTCTAGCATCTCTTTCCTACCCTGTTTCGTAAGTATTTAGTATGACATGTATTTCTGTCGATAGTTATTGGTCTCTCTGGAGAGAAATAAATTGTTTAGTCTGGCAACCAGACAGCTACTCTTTTAATAATTAACCTCCATCCCCAAATAACTGCTTCTCAGCAGACAAACAATAAAGCAAAGAAATATTTTCATGCCCTTATTTAATAAATAGGAGTCCATTCTGCACACCAAGGCACAAAGCAGACAATGGGCTACGTTATTGCACAAGCTTATCCCCAAGTTCTTTTGCATAATGGTAAACTTCTATTCCTTTTGTATTTTCACCCCTCCCTGCTTTGCAGCAGCAGGTCTGCCTGTCCACACTGGTTTTGGCATTCATTTTTAGTTTAAGAATGTAGTGCCAAAGCTTTTCTTAGTCTGTCTGGCTGCTTTCGCCTTGCCGAGTTCCTGTCCTCTTCGCCTTGCCCTCCCAGCAGCATCCTTTTGCATATCCTCAGCTCTCCATCACACTGGCTGGCAATTACTGGCTTCATACAATAACAACAAATGTCATTATAAAGGAGAAGGAAGTGGAAGAGAGGAATGTTTTTCTTTATTGTTTATTTAAGATTTTACAGTAATTTAAAAGGAAGCAGTGCTCTCCCTTGCCACTCATTTAGAAATGCAGGTATTTTCCTCTTTGGAAAACACTGAGCAGCTGGAGAGCAAGAAAAAACACAGAAGTGGGATGTCTGTTCAAAAGCATAAGCAAGAATCAAAGTAGTGAAACTTAACTGAGGGACAGGGTAAGGGACTCTTATCCAGACTACTAAAAACTGTAGCCAAGTTTATATCTACAATACCTACTTAAATGCCTAGAAGAAAGATTCTAGTATGCCCTATTTGAATGCTTGTATATAAAAAATTCAATCTTAATTTAAGAAGCTGTCATTAACACTTCACAAAAATAGTTTTGATCATCAGTTTACTTCCCAGGCTAAAGAAAAAGGAGAAAAAAAACCCAAATAAATAAACAAACAAAAAACCACACCAAAAACACACCTTTCCTTTCCTTTCCCCACTCCCTTAACAAAGGTTCAAGTTTTTCTTCCCTCCACAGGTAACAAGAAAAGACATCCTTTCCACCCACAGAAATTACCTTATCTTTGGCACTCAACTGAGCTAGTCTCAAGTTTTCAAATGCAAAATCATCTCAAAAATTGCACATTTAACAGTGGGTAAAAAATAATCTTACTTTGGGCCAGCAGACATCACAGGGCAGCTCTCCTCTGTGCAGAAGTCCGTAATGGTTCCATAAAGCATATTGATCTGGTTGAAGAAGTCAACAGCTGTAAAGCATACAAACCATCAGTTAACACTCTGCAGTGTAACCAAAACACAAGCTTCCTAACCTTAACTGTAAAGTGCGCACTGCTGAAGAGGGATCTGGAATTTTTTTTGTGAAAAAACTTCATTGTTATTGCTTTCTAAGATGTTTTATAAAGGACACGCGCAATGCAACCACCAACTTTCGAGAACAGGCTCTGGCAATAACTATTTAATTGTTCACTGCAGCAAAATCTTCATTTGAAAGAAGAAAAGGGAATGAGAAAGCAGAGTTGTTTCCCTTCCTAAAAGTTTGGTGCATTTTATTAGAATCCCAAATTCTACTGGCAAGTCTGGAATAAAACAAAGATTTGCAGTGTAAACTTTCCAACTAGAGAGAGCTGTTACTCATTAGGTGACACAGACTTCCCTCAGGCTTGGTTTTCCAGAAGACTATCTTTTCAAACAACATTTCACAGCATCACAGAACGGTTTGGGTTGGAAGGGACCATTTAACATCACCTAGTTCCAACCCCCCTGCCATGGGCAGGGACACCTTCCACTAGACCAGGTTGCTCAAAGCCCCGTCCAACCTGGCCTGGAACACTGCCAGGGAGGGGGCAGCCACAGCTTCTCTGGGAAACCATCACACTTCACCACCCTCACAGTGAAGAATTTCTTCCTTATATCTAATCTAAATCTGTCCTCTTTTAGTTATGTTATGGTCAAATACTAAGTGTATGGGAGCTGGGTACAGAAATGACATAGGAGTAGTTACAGTGCAAAGCAACCTGTGCTCCTTATATTATCAATTAACTACCACAATCAGTATTTAGTCCACAATGTTTCCTCATTATCCTTGCAATTTTGTTCTGGGGGGTTATTGCTTAAGTTTTATTACATGTTCTCTTAGTCAAAACTTTTTTTTAATGGTCCACAGCTGAATTACTGAAATAAAAGACCAAAGGTTAGCATATCTAAGTATTCCCATAGTTATTACTACTTTAAATAGGAGCTTGATTACTTAGAACACTTTGAAAGCAAGGCCCTTGTGCAATAACCTAACAGCAGGTACTGTTCTTAGGAACTGTGGTCACCATAATCAGTTTATAAAATCCACTTTATCTTCCCTCAATGAATGCCCCCACCTTGCATCTGTTGGGGAGCACGGCACATTACCAAGGTATCAATACATAAGCTTATCTTTTAAAAATGTCTTTTGGACAATGGATGTCGTGAGTAAAAGTTGAAAGGTGACCAATATTAAGCACTAGGAAATAAAATTTTAAGTAGACTGGGTTAAATTCTTATGACTAAGTGCATGATGTGGTTCCACAATAACAGTTTTACTACACATTCCTGTTTCCCTTATCCTGCAACAGTTAATTCAAATTCTGCTTCTGGATGAACACAAGCAACACAAGCATACAGGAACTAAAGAATTGCGGGACTAGCTTTGGTGTCCTTATTCATTCATTTTTATGCATGGATGAAATTCAGCAATCATATAAAAATCCAAATCAAGTGTGGTAGCGTTCAACTCCTATTTGGAGTTCAACTCCCTCTGTCTAACCACAGTGCTTTGGAAATTTAACTAACCAACAGACCCTTACCCTGAAAGGAACCATATATAACACATAAGTAGATTTAATGCCCCAATGCCCAGTCCAGGCCACACCACTTCTACTGCTAAGAGCAGTGGACCTGCCACCTCTGACAACGGGAGCCTTTACAGCTAGAAACTTCATTTATGAATCATGTCTGCAGAATTAGTCCTCAGGATGAGAAACAGTGTGCTGTCTGTCTAGGCTCAGCATCGCTTAAAACTTGTTTTACTTCGGTGCTACCTGCTTTACACCTGCAATTCAATGTGCCAGTGACAAACTGTGTCTTTACTGAAACAGATTTCATGAATACTCAAATAAAACCCCATATCAGCAGTAGTGCCAGTCTAATCATGTCATCAAATCGCCACGTGTTATTCAATTTAGTGTTCAGGTGACAAAGCAAGCTCTTAATTCTGAACCAACAGTGAAAGGTTTTCCTGTGACCAGTCTCTGCAGTAGTTACACAGACATGTTCATCTTAACTTTAAAAAATGAGTTTAGAAAACAGTTACCAGCTGTAACACTGAATGGTCTCATACAACCCATCAGCAGGACACTGTGGAATTAACACCAACAATACACTCCTCGCAATCCAGTGTTGTGCCAAAGAGAAGCCAGCATATTTCTTGGTAACCTACCCAAACTTCTGTTCCTTGCTTAACTCTATTACAGAGATATAGTCTTGCTGTAATGAGATGGAGATTGGCCTCCTAAATGTAAGCACTAGCAGATACCACATACTGTGAAAGTAACTGATAGCTGAAAGGGAGGGTTAAATACTGCAGCTCCCGTCACCGATTTTTCCAGAGAATAAACATCAGAGATTACATGAATATGATAGCAGCAAGTTACAGCTACTGTTCAGCAGATACAGGAGTTACCACTGTGTTATGCAACTTCCCAAGTATCAAAAAAGGGAACCAAATAAAAATCTGTACGGCATGCACCTAGCACAGTTCATCTCTAGCAACAAGAGCTTCTCCCCCGCCTGCCCCCAGCAAAAGCTAAAAAGCAAAAAAATAACACTGGGAAAGTTTGATAAAAAAAAATTAGAGAGGACAAGGAGGACTCCTAAAGCTTGTTTTGACAGGGGGAGGAGGCAGTTAACACCGAAGGCAGCAAGAAGCAGTTATATACAGTCCTTGTTTCTTAAGTGTACACAAGAACTGTTAATTAAGTTTCCATTCCCTGCTCCCAGTAGAAACCACAGCCCAATGTTTGCTTCAAGGCAAGCATGTTCAAAAAACCCACACAGACTTCGACAAGATGACTGATTATTGTGAATCCCACTGGCAAGTCTCAAAAGGCCGTGAGACACACCACCCATCCACCAAAGCGTGTCACAAACAACAAAAATGCAAGAACCTCCTTTCCAACATGTGTAAAGCTGTACAGTGTCTCTGCATATTTTCATTTCCTCTTTTTATTCATTGTTCTTAAGCTTCAAGACCTCAGATTATTTTTTCCAAGTGCTTTTTCTACTTGAAGAAGTGCACACTGTCTGATCTTCTATTACAAAGATAGGGGCTTCTGAAATTAATTCTTAAGTATTTTCAAGTCAAGGAGATTTCAAATGAAACTCAGAACAAACTGATGATACACTTCTCTTTATTTTGAAAACATATTTGAAAAAACTCTACATGAACATCAACTCATTACCATGAGACATCAGCAAGGCTAAGAGTTAAGCAAGAAGTAGAAGAGCAGAGCACATTTGTTCCTGTGCTCTCACTACTGTGAAGGGCAAAACCAATGACAGTTAAGTCACACATTTTATTTCCTTATTACATGTCTCAATCAACAGAAGGGGCTCACAGCTACAATTAACTGCTACTAGGTGTGGTAGAGGGATGCTGTAAATGAAGGGAGCATGTAATCAGTTAATCACTTCTACACAAAAAAAAAATTAAAAAAAACAAACATTAAAATCCCACTTTGCTGCAGGAGGCATGAAAGAGAGGCATTTCATTACAGAATGCAGCTGTTGCCAAAAGGCAGCTCCCACTCTTCTGTCAAGTGCTTTGCTGCCTTTTGCCACCCAGTTAAGTCATTTGGGAAGGGAAAAACACCACTGCCACACATTAAAGAAGAGACACAGAGTGGAGGAACCACTAAAAGGGAAGGATGCCAGCAATATATGAAGCATCTTTAGTAATGCTTACTCATGAAAAATGGGCTGGCTCTTTTTTTTCTAGACAGTTTTGCAACACAGTGTGAATAAACTTTGAAATAGAATGGTGTCAGCAATTTCAACATTCCCTGGAAGCAGTGGAAAGCCATATACCAGAGCATTGTGTGGGTAATTAAGAACCGGAAGGTTGAAGTCAGTATGAGAGTTTCACTTCCCAAACATGTCAAAGGGCAAGAAGAAATAGACAGAACCACATAAACAATTAGAAGACATTTATCTTGACCGTAATTTATACTGCACTGCAGTGCACAATCAATACTGTACAATCACAGAAGCACACCAAGCCAAAGACACAAATGAGGAGGAAATACCCAGACACGGCACAGAGTTTGTGGCAGCCAAAGCTCTGCACGGGCTATGGAGCATGATAGGACTTGGGTTAATCCATTCTTTAAGAACAGAAGGCATGCAGCAGGGAGAGGAAGGAGGAGGAAACATGGTCAAGCAATCAGAAAACACTAACTTGGGCATCGTTGTTTGGCCTGACCTAGCATGAAAGCAGAGAGTTAGGACAAACAGCTTTAGAGGAAGTAAAAATAGTGACATCAGAGACTTACCAGAGCAAAGGCTCACAACTTGGTAGAAACAAAAGGAAGAAACTAACTTTAGGAAAACTGCAAGGATTGAGCTCTGGGTTTGTTACAGGAAAAAAGGAAAGCCAAGCCATACATGTGACTGTAGACTTTAGCATCTTTTAGTCCTGGCCCTCACACTTAACTAGATTAGGATTTTATGCTTAGCATGTAGAGGCTTGACTATACACCACTGGGTGACAACCCTAGCTGAGAAAGAACTGGATTAAATGTATTAAGATGGCACTGACAGGCTACTTTCTAAAAACAGCAGTGACATTTCTACTTCAGCACTTGTTTGTGATCAAGTGCTCAGACTTTAACCGCTAAGAATAAGAATTATTTTGTTAACAGGAACATATTTTTGGCACAAGGAAATTAAAGAGCTTTTGTCTTGGTGAGACGCTCTGTATCTGTCAGCTCTAAATGATACAACACTCACCTCTCCCAACCGCAGCAGAGTATTGCACACAGGATGCAATAGCCTACCCCCAATAGAAAGGAGCACACAGTTGTCCTCCCACGAGTGTCAGCCCACATTCAACACCCCCCATACAAAAAAAAAAGGTTAGCCATCTTACTGTTAACTGCAACCCATTCATTTAAGTCTTCACCCTCTGGAAGCATAACAGCCATCCGGAGATTACCACTTCCAAGCGTGGCTTCAGCATGTTTTAGCAGCTCATACTGGTGAGACCCCTCTGGAATATTCTTCTTTGGTTTGAAGGTTTTGGAAGAGCGACTACCACTGCGAAAGGGAAAGGAGATCCTTAGAGAACTTGTGGAAAGGGAAGGGAAAAAGAAAGGAGCAGACAAGTCACACATAAACACAGGATTAACATTAAGTATTTTCCCCACTCTCTTATTTTCATGTCGAAAAAGGATATTTAACAGAAACTGGGATGCAAAGGTAACAGGTTCTTTGACTTGTTGTTTTAAGCAATTAAATGATTCTCTGCTACCCTGCCTTCTCATCTGCTCACCCTACTGTTAAGTCAGCTGTACAACTGGGAATATTCAGACTCCTTTCTCTCTCTCAAACCGGATCATGGGCAAGATGAGACTGAAAAATACTTCCTCCCCCAGAATTTGGACAGCCACATATCAAGGACAGCAGCGCCGTCAAACAGAAACTTTCTTTACTCTGAACAGTCATAAGGCTTGTCACAGCAATTAAAGATACTATTTAACAGAAAAACCCATGTTCTTTTTCTACACCCGCCTTAGAGACATGAAAAGTCATCACACCTGCACAAGTGTAATAACAAGGTAGGGACACAGCCTGTTCAGATCCCTGTCTTTTCAAATCAGGTATGATGTGTTAAGTAGTTAGTATTAATTCCTCAAAACCAAGCTGCTGTTGGTTAGGAAAGTGTACTTTCTGCAGGCCCAGCTAATTCAGAATATTGTCTTAGATGGCAACATACAATAACCTTTCAAGTATCTGGTACTGTTTAGGAACTTAGTTTTTAAAATACAGCTGCTCAAAAATGCACAAAGACTTTAGCTGAAGACTGATACAATTCCACATTTTCCACAAACTTTCTATGTCATTTTCCTCTGGTTTCACAGCATATAGACCTTTCAGTCCACCACTCAGGCAAGAAGTAAGGATGACAACTTTTACAACTTTCATATAAATAATCTTTTTACCTATAATTTTGTTTGAAAAATATGGAGTGACTTAGAAAGAAGTTTAGACATATGAATTTTAAATGATGGCAGTGAGCCTGGATGGCACATTAACCCCTAACATATCAGAAACATGACATGTAAAATTAAATATTTGCAGAAAAGTGTCAAGTGACCCAGCATTTGTGAATGCTTTAGTGTATGAGCTGAAAAGATATTTCTGTCAGAAAACTGAGCTCTGAATTCCAGTGAAAGAAAGTGGAAAGATGTGAAACCCAGACAACAGAGTTTTCATTACAAACATTATCCAGTTCTCATTTCTTTATATAAAATACTTCACCAATTTTTCACCATCTCTAGAGGACTGCACAGAAATTTTTGTTATTGGGGTGTAAGGGTTCTCCCTAGCTCACTAAATGTTTAAACTGCATGTTTGAACACACAAAAGATGTAGCTTATCTTTGGGGCAATATTAGTGTAGCTACACTGTCACACAGAAGCACTCTAAGAAACTTAATTCTGCATCTCATGTTCCCCACCATGCCACCCTACAGCCATCAACAGCAAAATAACAAAGATCACTCATTTCTACAATCCTGAACACCAACAACTCTAGCAAAGTCTCAATATGCGCCAAAGAACACAACAAAAATCATTCTTTCCACAGTGACTGAGAGGCGATAGAGAACATGTCATTTGACAAGCATATAACAAAACTGCCTGACAGTTCATTAAGTCTCATTTTAGACCTGAACAAGAGCAATGGAAGAAGAAAACACACTGAAACTGGAGAAAAATAATGCATTCCCCAAATTCTTCTTGCCAGGTAGTATCATCTTTGCAGGTGCATCTTTGGGTATTGAACAGATCCCACAAGTCCAGCTGGTTAGAGATTTACATGGTCTCAGTCCTACTCTGACTCTCCCTTGCTACAAAGGAGCAGCAGCATCCTCCCCCTCCCGTAGGCCTCCAGAGCAATCCTGTTTTCTAATGCTCATAAAGAAGCACCTCCTGTTTTCTAACGCTCATAAAGAAGCACCTGACTGGACTAACAGGGATCGTGGGATGATACAGTTGAACAGGCCAAGTACATTCACACAGACACCCGAACAATACTAATGCAGTCAGCTACTAAATGCAACTAAGAGTCAGAAGTAGGAAGAGGAAACCTATGGCTCCCATATATTGTGTTACAGGACACTTCCCACATGCACACAGTCATCTGCATTTCACCCTAAGCAAAGATATGAGATTCAAATCTTAAATAATTGCCTCGCAGTGGGAGTGAGAAGCTTTTGTGGCTCAGGGAGTTCCCTTCACCTCCCACCCCTGCAGCCACCTGCATCTGTTGCCAGGCCAGATTCAAACCAACTCTGAAGAAAAAGCAACTGAAAAAAACCCAACAAACAAAAAAACAAATACTGACTACTTTTAACTGACTACTTAAGAGACCCAAGTTTTTCTCTTCAGGAATATATCCACTTTATAGCCACTATGCCAACACATGGGGTAAAAATACAACTGAAAACATCAGGCATTTGCTTTGGTGTATGGCTGCACAGACAGGGCTGACTCAAGATAACATTCACCACAACTGAAGAGCAAGAGAGACTGGTATCATTACCTTTCCACACGTGTCAGTGTAAGCAGGAGAAAAACAGCACATGCTAAACACAAGCACAGCACTTCCTAACTCGCTCACAAGATTTTGTTCTCGCTCCATCATAACTAGACAATGAGGGAAACCAGCTCCTAAGACTTCAGTGGAAAGCAAACCAAAGGTTTCCACAGACTTACCACCACTCCAAAGCTCAGATCACTCATTCATCATAAATGAGAAAGGAAAATAAGAGATTCCTTCCCACTCCCCTGCTGCTTACATGGAATGCCCAATTCTTAAAGTCCTTCTTTCACCATGTTTCAAAACCTAATGTACATCAGCTTCTGTTTTGCAATACTGTCATTTTCATATGATGAAGACTGAAAAAACTTAACTGCTGTAACTGGTCTGGTGCAGCTGCCCAAGGCAAGATCTACAAGCTCATTATCGAGACTACTACAGGGTGCATGGAGCTCCCAGAGCATGATGAGGAAAGCTCTACCCAGACAGAGGGAACACCTACTAAGATGATTCAGATCGCGAAGGGCAGAACACTTCTGCTTCAGCAGAAAACGTTTGTTTGGGAGAAGATGGTATAGAAACATACGAAGCAGTTAACTGGAAAAAGGTTATGAAATTACTAAACCAAGAAACTGTTTGCATTTTAGCAAAAAGGGTAAGCCAACAGAAGGGATGAGTGTTCGAGAACAAGGCACAAAGAAAGCATGGTGAAGGAACTCCCTAAATAAAAGAGTTTATTTTGAGAAAACTCCGGGGAGGAATTCACACTGTATCTACCCCAGATAACAAACCAAGTCACTGCAGATCTGCTGAATACCCAACAGAGATCGTCTGTGGTCAAGGAAACAGAGAATGTATAACACATGGGAAAATTAGGTATTACTTTCTCCCTGCTATCCCCTTCCCAGAAACAGGGGGTTTCTTTCCATAAGCTGGCAAAAGCTCTAACAAGAGGATACGCAATGATTTGGTCTCATTAACTATTCTATTGCTTCCACTACCTTTCTGATTACTACTTCTCAAATTCAGCACAGCCATTCTAAGACAGCAGGAAATGGTCTCACACGAAAGGCAGGCAGGCATCCAAAAGGAAAAGTAATTAGGATAAATGCAGACTGCTAGTCATTGTGTGCTATGGAAATATCTGCAATTTTGGCAATAAGTTATCAGAATTCCATGCATTTATGCAGTTCACCATATGTGAAGCCAATTAACTGTGTGCACAGTCATATACTCCCTGATACAAACAAAAGTTCAGGGACTCAACAACCTGATACAGCTTCTCTAAGCCAAAACCCTTAAAGGACACATTTGCTCTTGGGAAGTCTAGCTGTAAATGTTGCTGCAAACATTATTCCAACTACCTTAGCAATTCAGAAGCTCTCCTATTATTTAACCAAAAAACACTGTCATTTATTTATGCCTCAGCACCATCTGTTAACTACCCTTTCAAATGGTTACCTAAGTAATCCTGCTTCTTCCCTAAACCCTGACCACAGCAGCATCTTATTCCTGCTATCCTATGATTCCCAACACTGAGTGAAGGCATCTTAAAAAACCAAAACAAATAGATAATAATTTTTTTCCTATTATGTCCATCAGTTACATGTGACAGATACAGAAAGTCTTCTTGTTCCAGGTCTATTTCCTCAACTCCTTGAACATTCAGGGAAAAAATGTAACTTTAAATAGAATTCTGTCTGGTGGCCAGCAATACACACAATAATAGATGTCTCAATCAAGTATGACATTTTATTTTCACCTACATTCCCTTACAGAATGAACTATATCTGTGAGCCATTTCTCCTGAGATTCTAAAGTGCTCTGGGCTAGTAGGCAGCACCTGCCTTTCCCTGTTAAGTCTCTGAACCCTCCTTTAAAACATTACATTAATGCAGAAGTGAAAGGGGACAGACGAACCCTCAGAAATGCCACACTGAAGATCCCACTTTCTTTGGACATAAAAAGGTCATGAAACAGGGAACACATTACATCATCCCCACTATTTGTCACAACCAATTTCTAGTCTTCCAAAAAGAACTGCCTTCTCAAAAAATTCTTGCAATTCCAAGGACGTTTTGCTCCCTTCACTCCCACATTCAACATTTTGAGCAAATTACGCCCTTCTATTTTTATAGGTAAGTACAGCTACAGCAGTGCCAGATGCAGTTCAACCTAGCACTAAATCAGGAAATGTGTTTAAAGCAATTGACTCACGGAGCCGGGATGAGTCTGAAAGCCTGGCTAGGAACCCACACCTCTGAGCCACAAGCAGCGCTTCCCACTGTCAGAAGCCCACACGCTGCTTGGCCTCACAAAGACGTCACTACTTGCTTGTAAGCAAGAACACAAAATTTCCTCCAAAGCTGTAATTTTATCTAGTCATCTGCTGACAGGGAGGGTTTTTAATGATGCGGATTCTGCAGGCTGGTCTGTCTTAGGTTAGCAACACGATGTTTCCAGAAGGAAAATTTTCAGGCGTCCTGCTTACACCACACTTACCAAGCTGCCTCAACAGCCCACTTCAGCTTCAAATGCAGCACTGGCAGATCTTTCACAACCAAACCAGTTAAATATGCAGCCTAAACTCTTGATACACTTGTTAACTGCAGGAAAGGAGACACTTAAACCTTTGCACTCCTAAGAGAAGCACTTTGGCTGGCCTGGCTTAGACCTCCTCACACCCAACTATTTGTGCACTGAAGTCTTTCTATCTATTTCTATAAAGATGGCTGCATATCCAGCAAAACGAATTAAACTAGAAAAGTTTAGGCTCCTCATGCATAAAATCTAAGACTTCACAGCTTGTTCTTACCACAGAACTAACCTCAAGCTCTTACCTACTGTTGTGTCTAACACAGGTCAAACTGACAAGCAAAAAGCCTTGCCCTGAATCTAGCATGCTTCACAAGCACACAGACGGCTGCAGATCGAAGCCTAAATGCTGCCTCTACCGAAGCTGCCAACCTAACCATTTTGCAGCAGCACCTCAACCTAAACCAATGAAATACTGACAGTGTTCCAAGTCTTCCTCAAATTCCTTGAGTGGACAAAATCACACAGAGTTATCCCATAATTCACTAACAATTCATTACAGCATCTTAAAGTAATGCAGCACTTATTAAGTATGCAATTACTATGTCATTGGCAAAATAAAACAGGAGACACCACCCTTGAGAAGATATTAGCATCTGAAAATCTATTTTTTCCCCTGCATACCTACTTGCATATCACATGCCAAAATGACGTTTCACAAAAAATTAAGATTTTATTGTAAAATATCACAAGCATTCAACTTCCAAGGAAAGTACAGAGAGCACTGCTCCTCCAGTGTGTCTCAGGCTACCTATAGGCTCAAGAACACAGTGCTGCAATTACCATAAATCATTTCATAAAGGGCTCCGCAGTGGGCTGTTTTATCAAACACTGGAAAGAACAGAAACTTGCCCTGGGGAAAAATAAATAGAAAATGCTGCAGTGGCACCAGTTTCAGCCTGCCACCTATATTCTTCTAACTGGTATATAATGCTGAGGCTGTGGGATATCATCTTTCTTTCCTTGGGGGAATGTGCAAGTAACTAACTTCTGCAAGTACAGCTATAGCACTTAGTGTCTCCCAAAAGCATTCACCACCATGGTTCAACTGAAATAAGCCCTTCAAAATATTTGGAAGTGCTCAAGTGATTCTGAAAAAGCCGAACTCAAGACAGCACACAGAACATTTACCTGGGGCATGGAAACTTTCCATAGTTCACCTCCGGCTTTTTCATCTTCAAAGGCCTTTGCAAGCATTAATTAATCCTCACAAAGTATCTTTGAAGTAGGCATCATTAGCGTCTTGTTAGACACAGGGAAACTGAGGCAGCGACTCACTGCCAAAGGCCAACGAGTAAATTTATCAGAGAAGTCCCCAAGTTTTAGTTCTGTACCTCTGTGTCTGCCTTTTCGTGCTATGCCTCTTTTTAAAGCCCGATACAGAGAAACACTGTAAGGTGAGAACCAAATTCCAGAAAAGCAAACATTTCAAGCCCTCAAACAATAACATGGGGCTTCAAATGATAACATCCTGCTCAGAACAGACACATCAAAGCATGATCATGTCAGTTTCCAATAGCCAAACACATCAACATAGAAATTAAAATAAAAGCTCAAGCTACTTTTTGGAAATCAAATCAATAGTTGCAGCATTTAAAATGCATTTTCCTTGTGACAATCACAGCATCAGAAGGACAGCAGGTAAAATTAAGTTGTACGTGTTCAAAATCTGCACTGACAAGATTTAACTTAAGCATTTCTATTTATAAAACTGAGTAGTCACAACATTTCTGTTCTGAAAAGAAACGGTGCGCGGGCCAGGCATTACTTTTTTTAGCTCTTACAATACCAAAAAGTCAATTATTTTCCAGCCAAATTCCCACTCATTAAAATAACCCTGTCTCAGTTCACTTGAATTTGGAGGCAACAAATCCAATTTAAGAATTCAGAAAGCAAGCATTCCACAACCTTGTGTCCCTTTGACGTACCACCACGCAGCAGGTCTCAAGACAAATTAATTACCAAATTATGAGAGAGAAAGATGGCCAAGGAAGCTTCAATCCCATACTCAGAGGTTACAGGTGCAATGGGCCAGAGAAAAAGCACTTCTGCCAGGCTCTGGGGCAGGATGAGAAACCTCAGAGCTCAGTTATTCAAGAGGTATAGACAATTTTGGAAATGCTGTTCTACTCCCCAGTATTACTACCCAACAAAGATGGCTATGAGAATCCTTAAACAGAGCGTGCTAATGGTCTGAAATGAAACATGGTGCTATCAGTCCAGCCAACTGGAATTCAGAAGACTCAAGTGCTCCAGGACAGTACAGTACTGGGTTACAACTCAACATTAAGAGGTATTTGAAGTCGTTCAACACAGTCTGAGAGTTAAAAGCCAGCACCCACATGGGTAAGTCGAGACTCTAAGTGCACAAGCTGATAGCTCTCACCCTGAAAAATGTCCCTCTGTAAATTCTTCAGATACAGTCGCTGTATTATTCTGAATGCTAATAAAAGCAACACGCTTCTAAAGAGCAATCCCATCTAACAAAAATAACTTTCACAAACATTAAGCTGCAAAAAATATGATTCTCTTCACATGGAGGGAAACACAGACTTTGCCAAGATCACTGAGCAAATCAAAGCAGTCTGTCTGGGAAAGAGTTAAGAGCTGCCAACTTCTTACACAACACAGCTGCTCTCCCAAAAGGTAAGGCAGTGGTTACAAAGCAATTCCAGGCCCAGGGGTTTTGTTTGCTTTGTTTCTTCGGGGTTTTTTTAAGGAAGAATCAGTTGCATTGACTTGAGAAACTTCCATAGACACATAGTTACTCCTGTAGAAAATGAATACATGTTATTTATTGTTTATACTCTACTGTAGGAAACGGTAACTGAAAATACTTGGATCAATGGCACACAGCTGAAGTTTCCCAGTGTAGCTAGTAGGAGATATAAGAATAACCTAAATTATCCACTACACCTAAAGTCAGTCACTGAAATTAGAAATACCAAAGTTAAAAATGGTGAAAGTAAGGGTGCCTAAGAAATGACTCTTCCCAAAGCTAACACTGCACTTGGTAACCGAGAAGCCTCCACTTTATTAGGAACAGCTTTGTGTGATTAACTCACCTATCACCTATCACCTGCCCAAGCCACAGCCAGTTGCCAAGGCTACAACAGACAGGTGCCACACTTTATGACCCAAGGAGTCGGCGCCAAGTTACTTCTTTCCAGATTTCAGCCTGCTGCTTCTGCAGCACTATCATTAGGAACACTGTGTGGAGCACCTTCAGGAATCAATACTTGATTCTGCCAAAGTAACAATTAGGCTTCCAGGCAACATCTCTGTGCAAACCCATCCTCACCATATTCCCACAGTGGCTCCTGCTTTCTCCAAAACAGGATTGCCTCCTATGCCAAGATGTCCTTTCAGATGCCTGACCCCCTGTTGCAAGGAAGGGAGCTGCACACAGCAGCCACTTCCCTGCAGATCTCTGCAGTGGTTTTTGTTGGGTTTCTTTTTCCCAAAAGGCCCAGATCCTTGAGCTTAGCAACTTAACAAAAAACTCAGTTTTAAAAATAAATAAGTAATTCCCAACATAACAGATACAAAACACAACTTTCCACAAAAGACAGGGAGGGGATCATTTCAGGAAAGGAAGGATGCCTTAGTTTCAAACACCATTTTTTAAAGTACTGACCACCACACATAAACAAAACCCCAACCAGCAAACATGAATCAAAAAGTTCTCTCATCTAAAAAAAAAAAAAAGTATCACAAAGCAGGGGAATTTAAAACAATGTCCTTATCTTTCAGCAAGTGGAAACGACAACGATGGCAATATAACACAGGTTATTCCTACAAGAAAAGCTTATTCAGATGTCTGGAAAGGGAATAAATACAGACCCAGACAAAACCCCAAATCCCACTTTTTTCTTTTCAGTGAAACACTGTTATCCATCTTTCCTCATCCCACCCTTTTTCTCTGCTACACCATGGAGGAAGTTCAATTTTCTGTAGGCTTTTCAACCTGAACATGCTTCTCAAGGGGTATAGTGACCGTGAAATAATGCCTCCTTCTACAAAAGTACTGACAAAGTACTTTTACGAGACTTAATTCTCTACCCATCCAGGCAGGGACTAAAATCTGGTTTTCCAAGTTCCACACTGGATGGTATGAGAGAAGACAGATGAAAAACGTCATAGTCTCATCAATAGCTCTTAAAAAATCCAGGTATCACTATACACAAGACCCTACATGTTAAAAGAGCAGAAGTTTATCAGATGATTCACATCCAGTAAGGGGAAAGTTATTTAACGTAGCCTTAAGGAATGGGTTTGCTTTTGCTTGTCCCAATCATCAACCACCCAGTGTTGAAAGCTGTCATAACACGTACATATCCACATTCTTAAAATACATTTTTTTTCTTCCATACATACACATTTTAGAGTCAATGAAATCAAGCAAACGCAGGATTCATCCAGCAGAAGTCAGATGCTCTTACATGTACCAGAACACAGCTGAAGACAAACTTTTTGCTGGCTGAGCTATGACTAGGGGACAGGTGACTAGCTCTTGGAAACCGCCATTAACTCTTCCTGACACGTGCCCTCACTTGCCTTGCAGCAGCACACTTGGTGCCAAATCCACAAAGATGTTAGGTGGTCACAGACCGTTTTCTAGCCGAGCCAGGCACCTACGCTTCTCCATGCCTGTCCGCCTCCGTTTTCCCGTCTGCAAGCTCAGAATGTGCTTGTAAACAAGAGGGAGGTGTTGTGCTACAACGCTCATGTCTACTACAGCCCCACCCATGTAGGTGGCAATGGTGTTCCTTCTGTTTACCCAGTTGGATGCAATCCTTCTCCCAAGTAATCACAATTCCTAATGGAAGGGACAAGCAAGCATCCAGAACACCATCCTGTAATCAGGAAATCATCATCAGTTTGCTATGCTCACACACAAAATAAATTCCCTTGTTTCATTTACAATATATTAATACTTTCATCTCCTGGAAAATCCTCAAAATAAACAAAGCAAGTCACAGTTGCCCTCACTGGATACTACCAGAGCTCTGCCTGTACAGTCAAAAACACAATTAAACTAATTCCCAGAGCAGCCAACAGTTGCGGAAGTGACTCAACTTCTCAAGCATTGTCCTCTGTAGGACTAACAGCAGTGCTGGGCAACGCAAGGAGGAGGACAGGCCAGCGACACAAAAAAAGAAGTATTCAAGAGTATCCATCAGAGAAACACTCAGATGGAAAAAGAAATATGCATTCAGCCACGCATGCCCTATTGACTTGCAGAGCCAAGCAGGCAGTCACGCAGACAGCAGAGGAACTGCAACGTATCTCTGGTATAAAATCTGCAGCCTTCCAAAAGGCTCACTCGGCATGTTTTATCAATGTCACTCCACAGCTACTCCCAAGTTTCTTCACAGACTTTTTCAAGAGCTTTAAGACCACCAAACATCACTTGAAACAAGCTGTCACTCCAATTTGCAAGAAAGAGGCTTTTAGCAGAGACCCAAGTATCTACACATCTTCTCCTCTGACATCCATTTGAAATCCTGTTACATCAGAGGAATAAAGATTATCCAGCAAGTTTTGCTGCAGGCTCCCAGGTATCCACTGACTACACTAAGGCAAATGCAACGCTGCCTGCACTCACAAAATTTTGGTCTTATTACAAACAGATTTTTAAGAAAGATGAGGACTGGTCTTGGCTATTTTGTTGGGTTCTTTCTATCAGATGCAGGTTCCTTGACTATTTTAATATTGACATTTAGCATGTACACACACACACACATATCATGGACCTGTGGGGCATAATCAAAACCAGATTTGTTTCTGAAGATATCCTAATATTCATTGTACTACTTCTTTAAAAGAGAAGGTTACTAGCAGCTTCGAAGAAGGTATACACAAAGTACTCCTTCCTCTCCAACTGCTTTGTTTTTTCCTACAGACCACTGAGATGGAGCTCAGCATCTTTACCATTTCAGTCACTAATTAAGCTCTCTGCAAACTAAATACTATTTTTTCACTAATGTTCCCCTCTTTTCTCAGGAAACACTTCTGTCAATTAGCATTAGCTCACTTAAAAGGGAGGGCACAGCATGAATTCAAAGAGAAGTTAGAACTTCACCCAGTTATGCTTCAAAGTTTAGTATCCACAAAGGTTCAAACCCCAGTTTACTGCATGAATGTACCTAATAAATCATTCAGGAGACATGACTACACTTCTGTTGCAAAATCTACCCTTTCCCATATATAAAAATTGGCACTAAAAAGCCATTTGAACACTTATTTCTGCTGTACACGAGTGTATGGCACATTTCCCTTTGAAGAGAGAGGACTCAATCAAGCTGTAAATAGGCGACTACCCAAAGGTTGCCAAAAAGGATGCAGTACATACCCTGCAGCAAGGACTGCTGTAGGAAAACTCAAGCCACAGGGAAAGCAAGTCTGCCCAGTGGCAAGCAAATTCAGAAACAAAGTCAAATGCCTGTGATAGAAGACTATGTAACATTTGTTAACAAAAGTATACCAACGCTCTCCATACCCATCGAAACCTGCAGGAAGACTCAACCCTGTGAAGTCTGCCATCCAAACCCTCTCAAACGGTCTCCCTCTTATTTGTTATATGCATAATGAAGATACAGACCCAAGAGCAGGAAGAATATTCACATATTTTTGAGAAATTCTTAAAATCTCACTCAGATGCCTCCAAGAAAAATGTTCTGAAGGAAAACAATTACACAGAGGGAAAACGCTTGGTAACACATGTGGGAGTGAGGATGACACAGCACATGTTATGCAGACGCATGGAAACATGAAAAGCAGTACTAGACAACTCAAATGTCATGCAGAACATAAGGGAATGGAACAGCATTTTTTGTTTCTTTTTAAGAGGGAAGCAGTAACATTCAAGTTCTGGCCTGGCGGTCAAAGTGAATACCAACAAGAGAGTGAAACACATCAACCACAGAGTATGAGAATCCACAGACGATCAGAAATCAAAACTAGAAAGTACCATTACAGATGCAACTAAGCAAACTGCAAAAGAAATATAAGGAAATATATAAAGCTACAAGTCTGGGCTATTTCTTTCAGTAACACATGTGATTGTGTTTGAAGAAAAGATACTGGAAACCATAATAAAGAAGGTTTACTAAAACCATTTAAGTAGGCATGAAGGAGTTCAAGATCTTTCAACAAGCAACTGGAAATACCAAAAAGTGGCCTGGAGAGCTCCAGCTTGTCTTGAGCAGCCTTGCGCTGCCAGTCCCACAAAGCACCATCCGGCTTGGGGGGCAGGAGGAAAGGCGGGACACATGCCAAATAAATAAAGCAGGTGATTAACAGTATTTGCCTACCTATGATTTCTTTACTGTAGTACCTTTTCAATTTGATAAAACAAGGAGAAAAGTGTCCTGTACAAAAGGTATATGCTACCTTCCATAGCAAACTGTTCCTCCTGCTACAGAGTTTTCCTTATATTCAGTTAAATTCTCTTTATGTCTTTACATTACCAATGCCCTCTGCATCCTAAACCATATCTGCTGGTAATAGTCACACCCTTTAAATACATTTAAGAAAGCAGGAAGCAGAGCTTTTCAGAAAGCGATCTACAAGCCGTCAAGGATGATAAATTCCAGCAATAAAAGCTTGGCTCTAGTATCAAATTAGATCCTTACTTATATACCAAATATAGTGCTTGGAGAACATGCCTCAGAACATGGATGGTTTCCCAAAATGCTGATCAGTGCTTTTGAAAACCAATGCTTTATGAATGACTAAAGCAAATCTAGTCATACAACCTAAGAAATCACAGCAGGGCATTTAAAAAAAAAAAAAAAAAAAAAAGACTAACCAATTTAAAACAGTCTTCAATCCTTTTAAACACAATAAAAAGAACAATCTGTTAATGTGTTTAAGAAAAAGGCAAAGTTAAAAAAGGAGAAACTTAACTAAATTTTAATGGGGGAGGAGTCACATTAGCACTTTACAAAAGGCAGTCTTTTATTGCAACCCCCTCGCAACACAGGCTGACGATATGAACATAGCAAATGAGAAATACTTGGCAACCTCCCAATAGAAAACCTCAAAGCATATATGTAAGATTATACTTACACTGATTAATAGGTAAAATGGGGTCTGAATTCAGGAAATAACAGATCACTGGAGGCAAGAAGTAACACAGAGAACAACAGGAAGAAGAAACGGACAGGAGGCAGTAATGAATAATCTAGCAGCTTTCCAAAAATACACTGCATTATCTCATCACCAAGTATTTCTTACACATCCCCCATATTTAATACCATCTTGTATGTGCTGCGTGTAATGATCTTCAGTAAAATTTGCTTGTATCTTGCAAAGGATCATATCAGGAAAATCCACCTGTCTGAAGCATCTGAGAGGGAACAATAGCTCCTACATACACCAGAGAACATTTCTTCTGAATTTAAGCTTGTGCATTTGACAGTTGAGTCCATAGTCAGTTTAACTGTTCTATGGTGAATGTTAATAATCAGATTTTTCCTCTTTTCCACTCACACTGCAGTAAGAAATTTTAAGAAGAGTTGTCAACCACAATAATAGGACATTAGAGACACTTGATTTTTTGTAAAAGTTACACTTCAGCATTAGGAAAAACAGTATTTTGTTGCCACAAAGTATGACAAGTAAAAGACATAGTAATCCATTCCTGGATCTAGAACACTCAGCAAGTCCGTAAAACAATTACTCCATTCAAGCAAAACCAGGACTGTGGTATTGAAGTTGGTAACAAGACAATTAAAATGCCAGCTCACAAAACAAAATATGGGTTATTTTAATAAGGTCAACATAGCAAACCCACTCAATAATTATTTGAGTTGAAATTATTTCTGTATCAAAAACAAGGTGTCTTAATTTTTAGCAAAAGAGGAATTTACCAAAGCTGACTTAAGCTCATTTATTCTCTTTGTCATAAAAAAAAAAAAAAATTAGACTTGTGATAAAGACAACAAATCCAGGAATTACGAGTTCTTCTCTGCAAGATGTTCTTCTTCACTAAGGAAGGGATTAAGATTTTGTATGTCAGAAGTGCTTGTATCTCTAGGACACAAGCAATTAACTCTGGAGGTAAACTACCAAGTTTAAAGATGAAGTGCAACCACAGACAACCAAAAAACCCCGCGTATGTGAAAAAGCAGCAAACTGCAAATAAAATTCAGCTGAAATACGGGTAGGATCACAGGAGGTATGTAAGAATGACAAAAGGAACAGATCCCTGCCAAGGAACAGCTGTGCACTGGAGAGGGAAGAGAAGAGAGGGTGAACAAGACAGAAGTGTTTTCACAAAAAAAAACAAAAAAACCAAAAAAAACACAAAAAAAAAAAACCAAAACAGAAGGAAAGTTGGGACAAGAAGCTAAGGCCACAGTTGGATTTCAAGATGAATGGGAAAAGACAGAACAAAGGAAGAAAGACCATTTACATTTGGTAAGTTACATTAGAGTGACCAAAGTGAATGTTTTGAACTGCGAGGCCTAAATGGACCAAAAAGCTGTACCTTATCCTTAGCCTTCTCCTGAAAATGCAGAAAATGCAGAAGAGTGAATGAATTTAATTCCAAGTACTGCTTTTAAAAGTTTCAAAATGTATTTGCAATGAAAAAGTTACTGTTACCTTCATGAATTCACAGTGGGAACTGCCTTTTTATTAATACAAAATTATTATCTCATATGCATGAATTTACTATCTCAGTAAATTTACTGTCTCATGAATTTACTGACTCAGGCTACATATTCAAAATGGGAAGCAAAGACTTGAATTAAACAGAACATGTTTAATGCACAACGCTTTTTTACCACAGTGCACAAAACTGGATATCGGGTCCTGGAAGGCATACACCTACTAAGCTAAGAAGTAAGAAGTAATTTCAAACTTCTTACCAAAGAACCAATTTAAGCTGCCTCTCTAGACAACCAATCCCCAGCTCTTGCTCCCTTCTTTCAAATCCCTTCCCCAAAATATTGACCCAGGCAGCAGTGCCCTGAGAAGGCATCTAACAGATACACCTGCAGACTAACTGCCACACTGTCTCTGGGAAATTATTTGAAAAATTAGAAAATGAGCTTTGCGGTTACTTCATCATGATCTGCTTTCAACTGATCCAGAAAAGCTGCACACACATGGTTTTAGATAACCTAGTCAGAATGTACCGTATCTCTGGAGGGAAATTTATAGCACCCTGCTCAATTTTAAAATTCAGTCTATTTCCTTCCAAAAGACATAAATGCAACAGATGTCTTCCTCTGGAAGAGAGTCCCCTGAAAACTTAAAGAAAAATAATTTTTTTGCCCTTAGTTGTGTCGTAGAGAGTCCAAAAAGGACTTTTCCAGTTTCTCCTCCCAAATGTTTTCAGCATCATTCACTCATGTTGACTTTCCTATGGCACAGCATGGTCCTTCACACCCATACAAATATGTCCATCACAACCTCCCTTCAGTAACGTTCATGTATCACGCAGGAGGTGAAGTTACAATACTGACAGACAAGATTACACTAGTGCTACAGAAGTGCTATGGAAGTGAAACAGAAGCAAATGCCATGTTCAAAATGGCAACACACACAGATGACAAAGCAAAGCAGTGAATCCTGATAATCCCACATCATGAAATTTACAGGTTAGAAAAAAATTTAAATTTTTTTCAAGTCTGTGAAAAGCAATTAACTTATATTCAGTTATAGCTGAAGACAGATTTTACAGCATTTGAATATATATCCCGCGATCTCTCTGTGTACTTAAAAAAAAAAAAAAAGGACAAAACCCAAACAGCAAGTTCATTGTAGCTCAACTCTTAGTTTACAAATGCTAAAAGCATCACAAAGCATATCCTGTGGTTTAGGTTGATTTGTGGGTCAAAGGCTTATTGATAGCTTTGGCAACAATATCTTTCTCACTGCTTACTATGGAAGACTTAGAAGTAGCATAATTAAATGCAGCTATTTACTTCTCTAAGAAAAACAAGCAGCTTCATTCTGTCAGCCATGGGCACGAAAAGGTCTTACCACACTTGCAAATCTGAAGTCACCCCTCAGTGGACAAATGCTTCTAATATTGTATCCTTTTCCAAACAAGATTAAAAGACTATGTATCTCTCAGAACACCCAAGCTCAAGATGTAACTGTGACCCCTGGGCTGTCCTTACCATGGCTGTCTGTTGCCATGAAGAGGTCCTAAATCCAAAGACTTTACAGAAAATTATCAAAAGCTTTTGGCACCTTCTCAAGACTAAAAACCAAGCCACTCTACACTTGCACAAATCCTCCCCTGAAAATGATCCTTGTTCCACCACTATTGTCGGCTGAGAAATGTAAATAACTAATTGCATAGGTTCACTTACATTGCAAACACAAAGAGAGAAGGACAAACAAGGAAAAACAATTGTGGCATAAAAGCAAACAATTAGGAAGCAATTAAGACCAGACATCACTGCAATATAGTTAACACAACTTTCACACTGAACAATGCCTTTCTTCATTTTTTTTTTCCATTCCAAACCAAGCTTCCATACTGAGAAGGAAGCATCTAAGAACATTTAAAAGTGCCAATCGCTCACTTAATCAATTACATGTTCCTCAAAACATAATATTAGCAACGAAATTTTTTTTTTTTTTTTTTTCCCCAAATGCAATCCCAAGCTCAGACATATCACAGCCTGAACTGGCCCGCACAGCCCTGTCACTCTGAAGCAGGCTCATTTTTTTCCTGACCTAAAAGCCAGGCGGCAGTCTAAACTCAGCTTTGCAGACCCCTACCTCCAACCTCACCGAAAAGGCAGCAGCACTCATGCACTGCTGGCTACAACTCACTTCCTTTTCACAGTACACAAATTTGATCAGCTACTTTTTGAAAGTGTATGCTCGCTTATCACAACAAGCAGATATTTATTTCATCAAACTCATCAAGAAAGAACAAAGTCACCCAACAGCAGAATGGCAAAAACTCAACTACCTCAACTACTCAACTACTACAGGGAGTAACACACACACAAAGCCAAATGAAGTTTGAAGGACAGGGCTGGCAACACAGCTAAGCTTACTTGATTGCCAGTTTGCACAGCAAAAAGGAAGAAGCCTCCTCCCTGTCTTTTGCCATGTCCAGACACTCCTGCTGCTTCCATTATTCCGACATCATTCCTCATGTCACTACACAATGACATCAAGTAACTAAATTAACAAAAAACTAATCCCACCAAAAAGGAATTAATAGTTTTCTGCTGGTTTAGCTGCTTTAACCAGCTCATTAGAAGGATGAGAAGTGCCTCAGTGAGCACTATCAGCAAACAGCACCCTAACAAACTGGTTTGGGGTCTTTGGGGAAGAGAAATCAGGAGGGAAAGAGAGTGACAAGTGACTTTAAAAGGCCTTTTTCAAGAGAGTTAGAGAATTGTAAAATGAATTGTACCACAGGCAGCACAAGGGGCAACATGAACACCTCTGTAAGTTTTTCATTGCCATGGTTTCTGGAAGCTTTCTGTTCCTTGGTGCTCCCTTCCTTGAAATTGAGACCAGCTGCCAGCCAAGGGGCAAATCTTTTGACAGCAAGCATTTCCAAAGAGGAATGAAACACAGTTAACACTACAAATGAAGTGACATGCTTCAATGTTGAACACAAACTTCAGGTAAAAGCATGTATTTCTACAGCCAATAATTCAATGAATCACAGAACCATTTAGGTTGCAAAAGACCCTCAAGATCATTGAATCCAACCATTAACCTAACACTACCGATGAAAGCTATAAAGCAGCTAAAAGAAAAAAAAAAAGAGGAAAAAAAAAGCTTTACTTTCTGTGAAGTTCATTGTCAGACCTGATTCCATGTAAGCTCTAAGGAATCCTTTTGCTTTCCTCAAAACACAAAATAAGTGTTACCAAGACTTAAAAAAAAGAATTCTGTAAGAAGTTGCCAATAACTTTGCAGTTCTTTCTCTGATTTACTCATAGGGAAACTCCAGAGACTTTTCATTCTGAGTATTCTTCCAAAAAAAAAGAAACCAAATGCATCACTAATGGTAGTGGTTAAACAATACATTTTGCAGTAAGGTAACACATTCATGTGTCAAGAGCACCTACCCTGATCTCTGCTCCGGGAACACAGCCTGCACAGATGTATTACGCTAATCAAGCCAAAACTGAAGAAAGCTAGTACATTAAAATACAGGGAGAAAAACATCTGAATGTTTGACAAGCATGTATTTCCCATTTCTAACAGTTTGTAAATGCCTACACGTTGATTTTCAATGACTGAAATTCCAGTTTAAAGTGCCTACCAGTCTTCTGTGGGAGTCCTTGATAAAGTGGAGATAAATACCACCTCTCCAACTTTTAACTACAGAAGGAGCACTCACAAAGCACTCAGTTGCTCTCTAGCTAGAGTAAGCTGAAAAACACTGCCCACTTTAGAAACAGCTTTCAATTGCTAAGTGGCAGCAACTCAGCATCTAAGAAAGCTGAGGAAGAGGAAACAACAAAATAGCCATGACGTTCTTCAAGAGCAGGAGCAGACAGGGAAACCAGAAAGGCCACAATGCTTGTCAATCTGGAAACAAACACACCAGCTCTGATTTTGGTATTACTCTGCAAGCGATGTAAGGAAAAACAGAAGTAATGTCCCACTGCACCTTCTGCACATACACAGACACACAAACTACAATTTTAATAAAATTTAAAAAAAAAATTAACCCACGTGCATCATCAGAAGCAACTGCTAGGCTCCACCGTTCTGTATAACAAGACAGAGAAGGAAGAGCACATCTTTCCCCCACCTTTGTTTACAAGCTAATTTTGCATCAATTCATAAACGTGTGTACCCCAAAAAACAGCTCCTCATCCTCACCCTTACTTGCTGTTTCCATCAGCTCTTCATCTTTCTAAGTCTTATCAGTTACCACTACTTACATGAATCTCATTTTAAAAAAACTAGACACTGGAATTTTCTGAGAGGGATTTACTGATACATAGATGGTTTTTTTTTAAGAAAAGCCAATTTCACAACTTCAATAATAAAAGTGAGTCTTTTCCTTTTAAAAATAAATGGTTTTCATTTAGCTTCTTTTTTATGTAAGTTTTGCCAGCGTAGGATAACACAAGCATGTTACCATATGGCACGCCTACCAGAACTATCTTTAATTTTTTTCCTTGGAGATGTAAGCTGAAGTACCTGCAACTATGCTGTAATTTCCTTTTAGAGAGAACTTATCGAGCTGAATTTTTTTGGAATTGAAGATATTTTCTAGTCCAATTCCCATCTTTAAATTTTTTTAAAGATTCAGGATAACCCGTTCAACCATTGAAGAGGTTTATAAAGTCTTTTCAGAAAGGAAGAAACAGATCAGAAAGAGAAAATAGTGGCGCTGAAAATAACAATTGCTGTCAAAACTGAGTTGTATTAATTCAGTGACTTGTCTCACAAGACAGTCTTTTTATAATGTTACCCATAACGAGAGAAGACAATGGTTTCCCTTGATTTTTTTCCCCCCCCACCACGTAGCTTTATATGTCACTGGCCCTAGCAACAGCGAAGAATAGCAATGGATCTGTCAGTGGACAAGGACTGTGCAACGGGCCCGTGAGGGGGGCCCCAAGCACCCTGTGTTATCCAAGCACAATCGCCCTGTTATTTGACAACAAGCAAGTCTGCAATCAGAACACGGCTTTCCATACCTACTAGAGTGTCAAACTGACAAACTACAGCCAAGTTACCGGCAATAAACCTGCGTGACCGGTTCACTGCAAGTTAGAAAATGTTTCTAGTCTAAGTGCACAAGGACTGTCTTCAGCTGCCGCATCTTTATTCCGAGTTCAAAATTGTGAGACAGTTCACAAAAAGACAACAGTATCACTGACGCAGAGAAAAGAGCACAAACAAACAAATAACCTTGCTACCTCCATACCAAGGAAACTCTAGATGAAAAAAGGGGTGGAAAAGTACTACAAAAAGCTATGTAAAAACACCAAGAAAGTGTGTGGGGTTTACAGCTCAAAGTACAATACAAGTTTGTACTACTAAATCTGTAGAACTGTAAAGATACCCAGCCACTGTCTTTGAATAACTCTATGAAGTTAACATGAAATTCAAGTTTGACAAAAGGTAATGCTAACTTTCTGGATACTTAAAAAAAAAAAACAAAACAAAACAAAACAAACACAAAAACCTAACTATTTGTCAGTAACATAAAGTTTCCCTGGTCTCCCTGAGGCCTATCAGGTATATTTTAAAATTACTTTTTAAAAACCCATTTCTAGACCACAGATGAGCAAATTAGGTGCCATCTATAACACTCTGCCAACAACAGCTGAGACAGCTTTGCCAACATTTCTAGGTTTGCCATGCAAGAACTTCAGTTCCCATTTCTGTATTTCATCCAGCAAGACCACTTGAAACAATGGAGGTGGGGGTAAAGGTTTGCTTTCCTAGGTTTCAGAAGGGTCTGGAAAAAGAAACAAGCATCTCATTATTGCTAGTGGCAGAGGGTGGAGGGGTTTCATGCTTTTCCATTACCAAATGCCACGGAGAGGGAGGCTTTCTAATTTGCAAACCAGACTCCCAGGACACCAGAGTCCTCGAAACCCTGTCCCTCCTTCTTCACTGCAGCAGCTGAGAATTATGAAGGAGGGGGACAGCTGGGCTTCTCATTAGTAGCACCGTGCCTGAATCCACAGACAGTCATCTGTACTCATCTCCCTTTGCAGCTTCCACCCTGCAGCTGATAGGTGTCTTTCAAAATCTCTCTTGGGGTAAGGCAGCACAAGGCCTTTGGTATGGCAAAGTTAAAAGATAAACGCAATGGAGAGATTTAGAAGGAAGCCAGCGTCCGTGTTATTTGTCTCCATGAGAACACAACTTATTAGAACACTCCAGTTCCCAAGATAAAGTATCTTCTCTGAAAGCAAGCTACATATACATCTGTTGGTTATCAATATAAGCCTTTAACAACTGTCAGATATTATGGCAACGGTCCCACTAACCGCTCGCACGTAACTCCGAATGTGCACGTAACTGAACGTGCAGAACAGTCAGCGGGGCAAAGGCCTTAATGGAGCTTTGCTCTGCAAGGGTGCCTTTTTCAGCTGCTTGAATTTCCCTTCTTTCCCTAGAGCACATCTTCACTTTAATTAATAGGTCACTGAACCGGTTTATGTTAATTGTCAGAAGTACCTCGTCTTTGTTCCCAAGGGGAGGGACCAAAGTTCATTCAGTAGTTGTCAACGAAGCAAAATTGCAAAATGTAAGGTTTTGCACACACCTAAATTGCCACCAATTCCTTAGGGAGCTTTTTTATGCCGCAGTAAACAATTGCCTTCTCATTAGCAGCGTGCATCCTGCCAGCGATCCCTCGCTCGCACCAGATCCCCGCCAGTCAGCTGCGCAACCATTACCTGAACCTGGAATTAACTTTTAAACGCTGCTGCTCACCAAAGCTGCGTCAACGCGATCCAGTTTTAACTTCTCTACCGCAGATAACGCCGCGGGCAGAAACTTCTGCTCATACCGGCCTCGTTATGAATAAAAAAAACATAAAAATAAAAAGAAAGGGAAACTCCACGAGATCAGTATTTTCCCCCCCCGAAGGCTGCTCTCGCTCGATACCCCTCTCACAGCACCCACCGGGAAAGTCTCCCTCGAGCCCCCGTTAAAAGCCTCGCGTGGATTCATTCGCCCCGCGTGGCTTCTGTTTAAATTCGTGCCCCTTGGGCCGGGAAGGCAGGTCGAACCCCCCCTCCCAGGGCGAACCGCCGCCCTCCAAACGCCCTCGCGGCGCGGCGGCCGGCCCCGAGCAGCCGTTTACTCCCCGCTCCCGCGGCTAAAGAGGGGGGGGGGGGCGGTCGCTAGAGCCGTTACCGCGGCCCCCCGGGGGACCGGGGCACAAAGGAAGAGAGCGGGCAGGGCGCCGCTCCGCTGCCGGAGCGGGACGGAGAGAAGAGGAGAGGTGCGGAAGGGGACGCCATGCCGGCGGGGAGCGGCCACCCCGCTCCCTCAGGGCGGCGGGCTGCCCTGCCCGGCGGGGCGGGACGGGGCAGAGGAGGAGGAAGAGAGCCTTCTTCCTTCTCAGGCAGGAGAGACGGCCGGGGCAGGGGTAGCGACCTCCTCCCCCCACGCCGCCGTGACCCCTCCGCGATTACTCACAACAAGAAGCTCATGGCGATGGCGGCGGAGCGGGACCGGCGGCTGCCTGGGGCTCGGCTCGGCGCGGCTCGGCTGGGCTCGGCGCTGCTCGGCTCCCAATGGCAGCAGCGGCGGCGCAGGGCGGGCGTGTGCGGGGAGAGCGCCGCGGGGCGGGGACACGGCCCGCCGCCTCCCGCCGCCGCCACCACCCGCGGCCCGCCCGGCCGCCATCGCCCCCGGCAGTCCCCGCGGGCCGCGCCGCCCCTCGGCGGACCTCCCCTCACGGCCGGCGGTCGCCTGGCCCGGGACACAGCTCTTACCCCTCGGATGTCCCCGGGTGCCCCGCTCAAGACCCTGTGACCTCTCCCCTCAGACACCCTCGTCTTCCCTTGAGTCGGGCGTCCCACCCCTCCCTCCAAAACCCCCCATCTCGTCAGGCATCCATCCCGGGACACCCGCTCTCCAGCGGCCTCTGCCCCAGGGGCACCACAGGGCTCCCTAGAAGCACTTCCCTCAGCCCAGGGTGATCCAAAGGGAACAGCGAGCGGGGCACGGCCTCCTGCCAACCACTGTCCTGGGGTAAACCCCTGCACCAGGCCGCAGTGTCCCAGATGCCAACAGGCAATCCTTTCTGGGGCACGGGCAGAACATAAAACCTCCAACAACCTTCAGGTAGTCCTGGCAGCAAAATCCCCCTGGTTACCTACCAAATGTCGCAGGGGAATCATGAGAAGTGCCTGAGCAACAGTGCGGCCTGCCAGTATTCACCCTTCTTCTACCCCAAACTGCCTCCTGTGGAGCAAGCCTGCAGGGTACAGGAACAAAACGGTTTGCTTTGCTTTAGCATGTCACGCCAGGGACTCAAAACACATTACAATATCGTTATTTATGCCATCCAGGCTTCCTTAGGTGGTCTGTCCTCATTCTGCCAGTGTATGACAAAGAAGTTCAAGTACCTAATGCACAGATAACCACCACAATCATAAAAAGAATAGGGAGATCTTGACTGATTTCTGCCCTCCTCACTCAACAGTCTGCCCCTTTTTCAAATAAATATGTCAAAATGGCTTTAATATTTTAACAAATGTTTGATTTGTGAGCAATTTTTAACTCGGCTGGCTAGGGCGAGCAGTCAGCTAAGAAAGGACACACCTCAGAAGTTAAGATATTGGCAGCTGCAAACTACTGAGGTAAAAAAAAAAAATCCAGTCTTTCTTATCCCTTGGCAGGTCCTTCACCTGACGTCTGCCCTGAATCACCTCACCTTGTGTGAGCATGGTTAAAAACTGCATGTCCTCCCATTTGTAGAAATACAGTGTACGGCATAGCCAGAGTATCATTTCAGTGTAAGTTTTCAAATAAGCAGTCTCACATCTTTCCTGGCAACAATTATCACACAGCACGCTCTTCCCAGGAAGAGGCAGTTCCATGAAGCGCAATCTGAGGGTGCGCAGCGCATGGAAAAAGACGTCCACCAGCTCATTCAACACCAGGTGAAAGCTGCAGGCTGTGGTTTTGGGGTCTGGGGACACTGCTCTGGGAATCCCTACCTCCCATTCCCAAACCAGGAACAATCCTCTTAATTTTTGGGTTTGTCTCAGTCAGTTTATATGTTCCAGGGGAAACAAAGATAGACCGCAGCATCCAGAATGCTTCAAAATTAATTATATTCATATCAAACAAGGACTACACATTCCTCTGTAGACTTAGCCACATCCAAGCGCCACCTCTTTATGACTTAAACTAGAATCCCAGAGTGTAATTTCATGAGAAAATCTGCCGCCGTTTAGGTCAATAAGAAGCCAGTGGGATTTCGGAGAAGAGACAAGACAGGCAGCAGGACCACCAGAGATTCCTTCCTGCCCTGAGGAAATTCTGCCAGCCCTGGCAACCCCACAAAGCCCACGCTGATGCAGGTAGGCCAGAGGAAAACCCGATGACTCAGACTTGTTATCAGGCAAATTCAGTACATCAAAACATGCTACAATCCCGCACAGCATTAAGTTTCTGTACGGCACACAAGGGGTTTCGGCTATAGTGCCTGATGTGGCAAAACTGACAGTTGTCTGCTTCTCTCATGTTTTTAAATGCTGAAACTGCATTTTCTACTCTTGTGGCTCTGTCCTTCAGACCAAGTCAGAATGCCAGGTCAGTGCATTTCTAAGTAAATGAAAATTACACTACTGTTTTTAGGACACTTCTAAAATCAAGTGTTTTACTGGGCAGCAAAGGCATAATTAAAAAACATTTCATGACATTTGCAGTTTTCCTTTTGTCTCTATTAGTAAAAGCAGGCATGAAATGGGTCTCGGGGCACTTTTCAACAGATGCTGTCAGACTAAGTTGGCCACGTAAATCAAACTCAAAAAAATATTGCTGATCTTTCTGCCACATTCATGTTGAGACATGAATAACCTCCATTCTCAGTTCCCACCCATATGCTTCCTTCTACCCACAGAATGCTTTATTTTAGTGGCAAGTTAAAATTAAATGTCTGTTACTGCAGCAGTCAGTAGGAAATACTTGTCCTGGGCAGCTGTCAGGAGAAATGGTTACGTCATGTGTACATTTTATGTCTCACTTAATATTGGTCTGTTTGGGATGGCTAAGGGTCACATGAAGTGCTCGCTTCAGACGCTGCCCGATACAAGGGACTGGCGACACGCTGCAGTCTTACATAAAGAGTCGAACCGCTCCATTGCTCCAGGAAAGGCACAGTGAATGCACCCGTGGCCTCACGTCTGTCATTTTGGTTTACCCATTATACTGTAGAGCTTTAAGAATTACTCCGAAAGGGCCCTCGAGCTGACAAAGTGCTTTGGTCCTGAACTGTAGTTTCCAGCTTTTGCAGCACAGCTCGGTAAATGCGGAACATTCCAGCTGAAAACAGTTCAAAAATTAAGATCACGAAACTGAATATGTATGTTATTGGAAATACAAAATAGTAAACAATATTTTGTTTTGAAATGTAAATAATACAGTATGTAAATACTAAGCTCTGTAAACATTCTCCCCACATTCTAGATTCAACTGATAGCATCCATCAATTTTTGAATTGGGTACTTGTTTGTGCATTAAGGCAAGGGATTTGATTTGTGAACAAGTGAAACATTTAAGTATAAATATCAGATTGAACCTGCGGTATGTACTTGTAATTATTCCCTACAAAAAATGCAATGCATGAAGAAATTACAGGAACTATGAAGTTGTTATACTGTGGTCCTGAGAGTCACCATAATTCTGGAGCTGGGATGGTACAGCTCAGAAGCCTTGTTATTGCGGGACTGTAGAACGATCAAGACATTCGGCCCCCTGTTGCCTTCACCACTGTTAAGGTGCTCAGATAGGTGTCATTCCTGCTGCAATGTTCATACACTTTAGTAATAATGTCTCAGAAACAAATGATTTGTGTAGGACCTGCTCCACAAATCTCAACAGTGTTTACGGTGTGGACACCATCTGCAGGGGGGTTCATGCTACTTACATATCTCCACGTGAACTATGCTCTCTGTTTTCCAAAGTTGGTGGGCTTGCTCAGGCTGAGCACATTCTCTCTTACTGAATGCTGAGATAGTTGCAGATGAATGATTGGGTAACAGGCTCCTCTTTCATAGAAAATGGTGGAAGCCCCACTGCTCAAGTAACTTAAAGCTAAATTAATAATTTTGGAAAATACCACAAGATCAATTCTTCTTGATGAGATTACACAGTGATAAGTAATGTTTCACAATATAAGCATTTGTTTTATTATCAACTCAGAAGATTTTTCTTTTTCCTTTGATCAAACTAAAGAATAGTTGATACTAATTATTCTTAACAATAACCTGTTTAACATTAGGTATTGAAAAAGGCATCTTCCAAGGTAGATAAACCAAACTTCTTGGTCAACAGCAGTATGGAGGGGCACGTCCCAAGTTTTTTTATTTTTACTTACAGTAACAGATTTCCTCTCATAAGTAGACTTCATTCAACACCAGTTCTGTCGGGTGAACAAATGCAAATTCTATTGTCCTACGGTAAATCTTTTTTTTTTTTTTCCTGACGGTAGGCGAAGAGGCTTTCATCCCTCACTTTCGCTAATGAAGCTCCGAGAAGTCTGGAAAACTTCAGTGCCAACAAAATGGTGCCCTCTAAAGGTAATTCGCACACACTGACAAGCTACAAGACCGCAGTGGGATATTTTTTATTGTACTTGGGAAGGAAATATATTGAAGGAAAAATGGGTGAAAGACGTGCATCTCTTAAAAGAGACTCTTCCTTGCACCCTGCTTGGTTCACAAGAGAGGAACGCACATAACATTCCCTTGGTATCTGCTTATTCAATTAAAGCATGAAGGCCAATCTAGATAAAGATAAGTCTTCAAGATGAATTCCTATAGTTATCTTAATTTTTTGCTTGCTTATTTAAAGAAGGCTTTGAAGAGAAACCTGACATGTAGACTATGAGAAACTGGAATGTGAACCACTTGAGCACTAGGGTCAACATTCCTTTGAAAATGTGTATAATATGTGATTTACCTTGAAAATTCAAGAGAGTTGAGAGTGCTATTGTCAACAGACTGTGCTATTATCAACGTAATAGTCTGCCATATGTAAGTTTGTTACAAGAAATAATTTATAAAAGCAAAAGCCAACAACAAGATGACATAAAATAGCTCATTAACATTTTCAAAACGGTGATAAAAAACATTCAAGGCTTCTGAGAAATCAATGGGTTGGCAGTACTACAAGCTGACAGACTTCTACTGAAAAAACCCAAGATCGTATTTTGAATGATAGTTTGCAATGGCTTGAGATTGCAACTCTTACTTGGCGATCCCAAGGCTAGAAGTACAGGATGCTGGACAAAAGAGGAAAATCTTTCCTGTAGTGGCTGCCGTCTCCCTGCTGCTGGGGTCCATGCCAGGGTGGCCTGGCACATCCTCCTTCTGAACAACCACTCAGATACCTGCCTAAATACCCCAGATCTGAGCCTCCACAGTCTCCCTTGGCTTCCTCCGCTGTTGGGTTGGTCTTTTTTTGGCTTGTTTTTTCTCCTGCTCACTTTGCTTCATCCTAAAAATTGTTCTGGGTACAGCTTCTAAGCGCACACGTGGGGAAGGCGGTGCCAGCTTTTTCCCCCTTATCCCTCTTAGGTGCAGCAGTAACAGCAGGACTGGTTTTCCAGATCATCTGAAAGGCGTATATTCCCTGCAAACAGGTTCAGCCAGCAGTGCCTCTAATACGTAAGATGGTCTAGCTAGGACAGCAGCCAGGGGGGGAAATATCAGCTCTCATAAAGTCTGCAGGGAAAGGGCGTAAAAGGGTTGTCATGCTCAAGTGTGATTTAAAACTTTACACTGCAACTATAGCATGGGTTTTCTTTTCCTTCCCGTTTTGATTAAAAAAAAATATGAAAATGTCAGAGGTGATAGAAACTCCAAATGAGCATAAGCCAGCAATAACTTGCCGTGAATCCCCGAACCACGCTTCTCTGTTCAACTGTGTCGGATAAGAAGCATCTCACTTCCGAGCCCTTTCTTGCAGAGCCTGGTCGCGCTCCGCCCGGCACAACAGGCCACCCCCAACCCCAGTGCCCCCCGCCTCGCTGGGGACACCGTTCCGCCTCTCCATTCCCGCCTGGAGCTCTCCCAGCCGGGAAACGGCAGCCGCGGCCCGGACAGAGGGGTGAGTAGCGGCCACCTCCACGGAGGACGCGAGGCCCCCGGCATCAGCAGCCCCCGACCCCCTCACTCACCCCAAGAGCCCCTCAGCCCGCCGGGCAGCTGAGCGGGACGCGAACACCCTCCTTCTCCCGCCCGCCGCCTCCTGGGAAGGGGAGGCGGAGCCCGCCAGCCCCCACCCGTCGCCCATGGCCGCCGCCGTCGCCGCAGCGCGTCGCGGCCTGGCCGCCCTGCTGCTCGGCCACCGCCCGCCGCTGCCGCCCTGGCTGCGCCCGCCGCCCGCCCGCAGCCTCCTCAGCGCCGCCGCCACCCTCGGGCCGGGGCTGGGCGCGCCGCGGGCTGCCGCTGTGCTCTGCGCTGCCGGCCGCAGCTACAGCCAGGTAGGGGCCCGCGCGGACGGGGCCTAAAATGGCGGCAGCGGCGCGGTCGGGGGCGGGAGGCGGAGGGGTCCCTGCCGGGCCGCTGCCCGGGATGGGGCCGTTGGGCGGGAGGACGAGCCCCGGGGCCCTGCGCCCTCCTCCCGCAGCCGCGGGGAGACGGCCTGCGCCATGTGCAGCGCCTGGCCTGGCCTTGCTCCTCCCCGTGCTTTCCCTCCCCACGCTGCGCCAGGCCCCCAGAGCATGCGCCTGCCTTAAGAGTTGAACGGAGCTGGGCACCGCTGCGGAACGCTGCGCCTTTCCACCTCTTAATTTGGGGTCTTTTTGGTTCTTTTTTGGTGGCAGGTTACAGATGCACCCTCCGCGGAAGGTCGCCTCTCAGAGCAAGAACCAGAGTCACCCAAGGCAGAAAGTGACAATGTCTTTCTCATCAGGGCGGAAGGATTCCCCTTCTCGTGCACCGAGGAAGATGTGCTTACCTTTTTTGATAGTATGGGAGTTAATTTTCCTGCGTAACTGTTCAGTGTGGTGTTACTGAACCCAACAGTTCATCATTAGTTAACAGAAAGAAAACAGAAAAATTGTTAGCCGGAGAAAGATGAGTTTTTCATATTGGTGCCAAATTATTCATGATTTACACATGTAAAACAAATAATCAACTTCCAAAATGCTGGACAATGACTAGAAACTCATCCTTGCAGCATTTTATATTTAATTGAGGAAGTCTTTCCCTTTTTAGTCCATGTTTCCACAGTAAAGGCAATCCAACTGAAGTGATTCCTTTAAAGACCATTATGGTTGGCTTTTTCCCAAACTCCCCTCTTTTAAACAAACTCGAGTGGTTTTTGCTTACTAGTTTAAACTTCAGTGCTGCTTTCTGATCCTAATTAATAGGCTTGTACATACCTTTGCAGGGCTGATCCCTTCATACTGTAATATTATGATGCATCCTTCCAGAGTAGACTAGACAGTCAGAGGCAAGTTTTTAAATGGTTTAATAATCTGCAGAAATAAATTAAGTCAATTGGAAGTCCTAGAGGAAAAGAACAGAGCAGGCAGAGTATAGCTATAGAGACTGAACTATTATAGCATTTGTTTTTGATGTCAGATAAATCAAAAACAATTACGCTTACCAACAATATGACAGTATAATCCAGTTATACAGCTGTGGAAGCTAATGGATCAGATTCTTATCTGTAATAAACGTGTGTTAGAGTTAAGGTTAGAAGCGGGAGTTTCCTACCCTTTGTTTCAAGACAGTACTTTGCCTCACTGAGGGCGATAGCTCTATACAGAATATTCAGTTTTGATCTGCAATCAAAAGACCCCCATGTTTGATGCAGTTGCGTATGTTTCTGTATCGTGTTCCTTGATTTCTAGGCTGTAGAATTCGAAACGGTGAGAACGGCGTACACTTCCTCTTAAACAGGGATGGGAGACGCAGAGGGGATGCCTTGATCGAGCTGGAGACGAAAGCGGATGTCCAGAGAGCCTTGGAAAAGCACCTGAGGTATATGGGCCCACGCTATGTGAAAGGTGGGTTTGCAATGGCAGAAGTTACATTGGAAGAAAACTTGATCAAGTGAATAAGAACTGCTTGAAGAATAAAACGGGCTGGTGTGAGGGAGGGCAGCGTGGAGAGATGCAGGATGTGGAACAGAGAGCAAATTAGCCAGCATGGCACCACTAAGTCAGAACTTCCAGGGCTGGACAGGAAGAGCAAAGCAGCTTGTGCAGTGAGGGGCACCATGCAGGACAATCGAGTATGGCATGGGGGAAGAAACATTATGGAGTTTTGTCAGGGGGAAAAAGCTTCCTTAGAAGAATGCCTGCAGAGAACCTCCTTCCGAGTACCATGAGGGAAAACATGTATTGTGCCTCTGTCCCTTGCAGTTTTTGAAGTACATGATAGCGACGTAGAGGGCTTACTACAAAATCTGCGGGATGAGTCACACGCCATAAATGATGGAGTTGTACTACTGAGAGGCCTTCCCTTCAGCTCCACTGAGGAGGATATTGCAGATTTTTTCCCAGGTAATTCAGCATAGTCTGTGCTCTTCGTTTACAAGGCATTTACTTCTCCAAGTTGATGCTTAGGTAGGCTGTTGTTCCTCTAAGTGAGAAAAGCAAAAGCAGATGCAGCCTTGAACGCCTTAAACAGTATAAGGAGTTGCTGTTCCCCTGCAGCTTGAATTAACTAAAGTTCTCTGAACAAGCTTTTAGCTGGAAGAAAACAGAGGAGCCTACATCCTGTTCCCTGCAGTCGGGATGGCTACCAGTGCATAATTTGGCAAAGTTAAGAGAGGCAAAAAAGCCTGTATGATAGTTACAGTACAGGTGAATGCAGCATGGGTGTTCACAGCTGTATAATCATGACATCACCTATGCCACTTAAAACTATTAACAGCAATTTATTTTTTTTTTTTAGTTACTGGCTTGTTCATGGTTGTGTAAGCTCACTGCACCAGTTCTCAGCGGAGCAAGTACTGCACAGTGCCTGCGCACATGCTCACGTGCTCAAGCAATGCAGGTGGTTGCTGCCTGCCTTCACTAGGAAAGGAGCCTTTCTAGGTTTTGCAAAATAAATTGACATTTCCTTAGGTAAAGCTTAAGTTATAGGCTAAACCAAACCCACTTCTTCCCCTCCAGGCATGCATGCAGAGTCCTAAAGCTTATCGTAATCACCGTCATACCAAAAGCAGAGGCTGCTGGTAGTAAATTTTTCAATTGATAACCAGTTGTTCAAGATGTTTGAAGGCATCTAGTAGCAGAGTTATCACAGTGAGATGACTAGGGCAGCATTGTGGAGCAAGTGTTTCCATTTCTTAGGAGCTTGAGGAGACCCTTTGAGAAAGAAACAAGGTGCAAAGAGGTATGCAAAAGCACTCTTGAAAAAAAAGAAATAAAAATGTAGTAGCCCAGCATAGTGTGCCCTCTGTATCATGTCAGATATAGTTGTTTACTGGATGACAGGCTCCCCAAGCAGCTATTATACAGCACAAAAATTGAAGTTCAGTGAATTTGTCCTGGGTTTTAAAGAGATGGAGGAAAATTACCTTAATAGGAGAAAATTTCAAGAACATTTGTGCTCTGGACCTCCTTGTTGACTAGAACTTGGATTCACTTGTTATTTTCATAGTTACTTGAATCCTGGAGTCTGTTCGTTATTGGCATTAAGCCTTCTGTGAAAACTGACTTAAAGCAAGTAAGTTGGAGTTTAAAAAAAAGTTTAAAAAAAAAGGTACGTAGGCCAGCATGAACAGTTTTTTCAGAACTATTTAACTGTATGGTTAGCTTGTCAAAAACCAAGAGAGTAAGGAAAAAGATGTCTCTCTGAGCTATAGCACAAGTTCCTGACAATGTACATGCCTTTTTCTGCCCACTGCTCTATAGGTTTGAAAATAACTGACATAGCTTTTGTTTACCGGGGAGAAAGAAGAACAGGAGAAGCTTTCGTGCAGTTTGCAGCTCCCGAAATGGCAGCTAAAGCCCTGTTACGACACAGGGAATACATGGGAAGTAGGTAGGTACTTCACTGGGGTTCATGAGGGTAGAAGAACACTTACGCCTTGCTTCTTACCAGGTGAAACAGCTAATCTTAGGCTATTCCATACTCACGTTATTACTAAGGAAGCTTCTGCCCTTATTACCTTTAAAACCTAGAACTCAGACTTTAGATTCAAATTTCAGTAGAAGTCATACCTAAATCTTTCTCACAGTGTGGTCAGACTGTTACTTTGTGGCTTAAAACATACCTTTTTTAATAGCACCCTCTGAAATACTCTGTGTAACCCAAGTGTTGCCTCCTCTGGTGATGTTTTCTTTAGAACCTTGACAAAATTGGAGAAAGAAAGATGAAGCCTTTTGCAGGTTTCTGTGTGCTGCAGAGGCACCTTCAGCGCTTGTAGGCTGGGGGAATTTGGGGTCTCAGAAAAATGAATTCTGTTTATTCCTGAAGGTAGTCTCATCCCAACAAAAGAGTGGTGATAGCATTCAGAGGAGGGCACACTAGATAGGCACCGTCTGCCCAGTCACAAGTGCACAGGGATCCTGTGCCTGCTACAGACATTTGCCCCTGCCAAATTTCCAGCAGGGTCCCTGAGGCTTTCCGCAATTCTAGCAACCCTCACCATTCTCTTGAGGCCAGTACCAAGCACAGTCTGTCTCCACTGGGAGAGTACATTGTACAAAGCAGTTTACTACTCACCTCAGGCTTGAATCCATTCCTGACAGTGACTGCTGGCCAGCACCGTACAGTCGTCAACCTCTTTGGTGACCACGTCCACCTGTGCTGTTCTCCTTCCTCAGGAATCCACATTCAACTGTTTTCTTCCAGAGCAATAAACCCTATGCCACGCACTTAAAAGAGGCCTCTCTTTTTCTCAAGCAGAAGCATATACCCCTGTTTCTCAGAATCATAAAATAATTTAATTTAGAAAAGACCTTTTAAGATCAAGTCCAACCATTAACCTATACACTGTCAAGTCCACCACCAAGCCATGTCCCTAAGCACCACATCTGCATGTCTTTTAAATACCTTCAGAACTGCCCTCAGGAAAAATAATAAAATTGCTTTTACCCTGTTGAGTTTTCTGATTTTGCTTTAATAAGCTGCTGAGTTCTCTTTCTGAACACCAGATAACAAAAGCTCTCTCCAGACTTTTACTGCTTTTACACACCTACTTCCTTTCTTCTGTTCCCTTATTTTCTGTTCCACTCTGCATTTCCTTGTGGTTGTCCCTCCCTGCCCAATACAGCTGCTCTGTAGGTGTGCCCAATGATTGAATTAACACATTTCCCTACCCTCAAGTAAAGATTAATTAATTTTGTGTGCCCTTAATTTTTTCTTTGTCATAATCAAACGAGCTGATCTGATTCTCCCACTCAAGTTCATACACTTCTGTTTCTCTGTGATTACCCAAGAAATGGAATGGTTTCCAAAACTGTATCAGTTTGCTCTTGTTCATTCTTCCTGGGCTATGGATTTTATCCAGAAATGGCCTTCAGCTGTGCACAGGACTGCGTGTGGGTTCAGGGGGGCTGAGCTTTAAGCTGTCAGCCTGTACGTGGGGTTAACTTCTCTTACTCTGGCCGCTCTCTTCAGACAGGAGGAAAGCTGCCTCACGTGGCTGTCCATATGCTACTTTTCATCACGTTATTCCGTCAGTGCTATGGAAATGGCCTAATTTAACACTGCTGGTTAAATTTCTGTGAGGCCCAGCTGGTACTAATCTGAAAGATTAGCACAGGCAGCTCTGAGTTAAGGGGTTCTGGGGTGGGTAGCTAGAAACATAAGGCATTATCATTTTATGTTTTGAACCTCCAAGTAGAGTTTGTTTTATTTTTCTTTCTGTGGTGTAAGGAGGATCTTGGTGGAGCCCCTTAATGTTGCATTACTTATTGGTGTATTACACCCACGACTTTCACACACTCCCACTCACATTTTATCTCATCTATTCCATAGCCATATGTAAAAAAGGCTCCAGTGAAGTATTTAATATGACCCTGTGCATCTTCTGTGTCTGCCTGTTTCAGTAATCTGTTTTGGGGTTGGGCATTTGTTTTTTTTTTAATTTGGGGTTGTAAAAATCGGAAAGTGCAATTTGCAGAGGTGCAGTGAGAGGAAAACAGCCTCACATACAAAGCTGCTCAGAAGGATGCATACTACTGAAAGAAATAGAAAACATTTTTCAGAGGAAGTAAACCTGTATTTCTGCAACAAAACAGAGTTCTGGCTTGTAAGTGTTTGGTATTACTTTTACAAGAAGTTTGTATAAGGCTGTAAACTAAAGAGTTTGTCCAGACCAGACTAGTAATCTGTCTCACAGTAGGTGGCTTTATACAGGAGAGTGGCTGTCACTGCAAGTGGAAGGGGCTTTCATAAACATAAGTGTGCAATTCAAATGAATTAATTCTTCAGGACCGTTGCTTGCCACGCCCTCGCTCTCACACCCGGCACATGAGCAGAGCTGAGGCAGGAGAACATCCTGAAGGTTCTTTTTCAACATCTTGAGTTCTTTGTGGAGGTGCAAGACATGCCATGTAATTTTCTCCTTTGACTTCTAGATACATAGAAGTGTACGTAAGTAGAAAGCATCACATGCAGAGGCATGTGCCTTATGCCAAGCAGACTACGATCTACTCCAGAGTGAGAAAAGAATATGAAACAGTTTCTGAAGAAAGAGGATTGAGCTACATGGAAGATTCCCATGGCAAAAGAGAAACCAGTGAGTCCCACCCTGTCGTGTGTGTTTGGGGGCCCTTTGTTTTACCCCGATGATCTGCTGTGAACATGACCCCCCCCACCCCCCGCCCCGTTTCTACAGCTTTCATGTGAGGGAGGTGAGAATTGCAAGCATTAATGTTTTTTTTCCTCCATTCCACAGAATTGTGCAGGGAAGGGACAGAAAGCTCTGGGCACATTTTAGAATCTGGGAACTTCTCACCACCGCTGCACTTTGTCCACATGAGGGGTTTTCCTACCCAGGCTACTGCCCAAGACATAATAAATGTGAGTAACAATAAAACTATGAATTGAATTTGGTTGTCATTACCAATGCAAACCCTTGATTATTACAGATGAAGTCACTTCAGATTTTTAATTTATCCATGTCTGTGTTAGTCCTCAGTGCTGTGTAGCTTCAGGCTGAATGCATTTGGAAACCTGAGCTTGCTGAGGGTTACAGGCTCCCCAGGGTAGCCGTGGCCTCACAGGCACAGCAATGATATGCTCGCCTCCATAAATAAGAATGGATTAAAGCTTGCTGGGCTGTCTTCATACCCCTCCCTTTGGCTCGAGTAGCCATTTATAATCTTGGCTAGATTTCAGAGTACCTGACCGTACGAAAATGAGTTTCAGAATCTTTTTAATACTCTTTCTACTTCATTTTACTAGTATACAGCATCACAGAGCGAGCGTACCTGCACTTAACGACTTGGACATGTACAGAGCACATGTGCTGTGTGAGGATTTTTGTTCTGTCAAGAATGACTGCCAGGAGCTTGCAGAGGGTGGGGGGCTGCACAGTGTGGGAGAGGTGGCTTGGGTGTGCCCCAGGTTCACCCAGACAAGAAAGGCAGCCTTTTGCTACTCACAGGCTCAGCCTCCCCCACAGCTGGACAGGCTTTATGAGGAAAAACATCAAGTTTCTAGGTAATAGGTTGTGTTACTGTTGTTTCTTTCTCACTAAACTCTGGTTTTTCTCCTTTTGAGTTTTTTGCTCCGCTGAAGCCCACAAGGATCATGGTAGAATACAACTCCCATGGAGATGCAACAGGAGCAGCAGAGGTGCATTTCAAGAGCCATGAGGACGCAGTCGCTGCAATGGCCAAGGAGGGCTCACAGCTGCGTAAGTAAAGAGGAAGGGATCTTACAACCCCATGACTCAGACCCTCGGGGAGTTTGGCACAGCTTGTCAAGCTGCTGCTAACACCCTGTGCAGAAGGATCATCTTAAATGTAGATTTCCAAATTACCCTATTATGCAACATTGGCTTTGTGAGGGAGGAAAAAAAAAGAAAATGACACACAAGTCACTGAACACAGCCTGCCTCTCTGAAATTGTTCCCCAGAGTGCAGTGCCGTTGAATTATTCCTGAATGAACATCCAGAGGCAAAAGAAAACTGCTAGTGACAGTGGCACGGTCTCAGGTTTGGTAAGTGCATCCTCCTTTGCTGTTGTTCCTGTACTATTTTTTAGCAACGTGTGCCTCAGGCTTACTATTTCTGATACTTTGGATTTCAGCTCCCTTAAAGGATCAAATTTAGAGTGGCTGAAGGGGGTCATCACCGCTCATCTCAGGTCAGGCAGTGAGCCTGGCCTCTCTGGCCTGCAGATCCAGATCCCCACAGAGTGAAAGTCCTGTGGGGAAGGGGCAGCAGCTCCTTCCTGAGGCTACAGCTGGAGCTGGCAGAGGTTATTGTGCTGCCCAGGCATCTGCCCTGTCGCAGCTGAGGCCTAGACTGTGCTGGAGAGCTTTTTCTGTTTTCCTCCTCCCTTTAAAACTCTGTTAATGTGATTGATGAAAGGTTCTGAAGGGGTTGTATTCACTGGCATGGAAGAGGAAACGGGGCTAAACATTTTCCCCAGATGCGTATTAACAGTAATTGGTCTTTTGGCTGGGACAATATTACTTAGAATTACAGACAATGGAGTTTGATAAAGTAACATTCTTCAGATGATTTTTTTTCTTTTTTAATCCATCCACTCAAACGCAGGCCCAGAGCCTACCTAAATGTGGGAGTCAGCTGCAAGGTAGTCAGTGTGTTTTCAGTGCAAACAGGCTGTCATGTTTTTCACAATGTTAACCTCAGGGGAGGAGTGTCCTGTAGTGGGACAGTTTTTGCCTTTTTTTATGGCACAGAAACTGTGTCTCCTTGCCCTTTACAAGAGACAAACTGCAGGCTGGGGTGGAGTGAGCACGGGGGAGGGGCCCCTCCTGCAGAGACCTGCATGGCATGCTGTGGCAGTTCTTGCTGCTGAAACAGCATCAGGCCACACTCCTCACTGAAAACCAAAGGACAGCCCTCCCTGCAAAAAAATTAAAACCCTGCAAAAGAAGGGTTTCCTAGGTCTACAGGAGTGAGGCATAATGTATAAGGAAAGAAGTTCCCTGGGACCTTTGTGGAAGGCCCTGGCCACCTTGTAACGCTTCCACCAATGCCCTTCTGAAAATGGGGGGTGATTGGTCGCTGCTCCCCCAGGTGCTGGCCCCCACAGCTGAGACAGGGAGGGCCCACCCGCCCCTCTCCATCCCAGCAGCCGCCCTGCAGCTCTGGGTTCCCAATCTAGGGCAGGGATAAACTCCTGGGGCGAGTTCAAGATGTGCACTCAGCAGTGACCAACGTGGCCCACAGCCTCCCTACTGCCGGGGCACAGTGGCAGCCCTGACTTCCAGGCCCCTGTGCTGGGACCAGTGGAATTAAACACACACACACACCCCCCCCACACCCCTCCCTCCATGTGTGCTACAGCCCCACCCAAAAAGTCTCACCTGTTGGAGCTGTTTGCGTCATCTTACCTTTTTTGGTGAGATCTTTTAGTATTGCCAAATGCTACTATTCTATTATTGGAGACAAAAATTCAGAATAAAACGCAGCAGTGCATTTGAAACAAGGAAAGCAATAAGCTTGCGGTGAGGTAGTGATTGATCTTTTTCCTCTTCCTTTCTTTTTAGGCCAAAGTGAACACATTCCGTGGATATGAGTGTAAAGATCGAGTACAAGTGGCGCTGCTCAATAACAAGGATAAACTGTATAAAATCTATTTGAGCGTTGTGTAAAAGCATGTAATAAATTGTGTTGACATACTGTGGAAAGATTGTCTGTTACAAAAGCAGCAGCAGCTGTACCAGAGGAATGGGAAATGCTGCAGGATGGAGCACTTCTAGTCTCCTGCTGCGTGAGATGTACAAAGCATTAATAAACCACCAGTATTTGCAATGAACAAACCCAGAGCGATGTGAGCAGGCCCTGTGTGGTACTGCCAGTACCTCCTCCCTTCCACCGCCCCTCTCTCCATCTGCGTAAGGAGCCATCAACCCTTACCCATTCTGAAATACTTACACATGTAGCCAGAGCAGAATGAGACGGAAAGACAGCTCAGGACACAGGATACAGATGATCCAAGTTTTTATTATTGTGTGGAACAAAATTAACAACAACAAAAAAAAAATAGCCATCCGCTCCCCCCACTCCAACCACGCAGGTGAGCGTTACAAGCAGTACCTGAGCAAAGGCGCCTTGAGCACTGCGGCACCGCACAGCGTAACACCCAGCCCTCGCAGGCAGAGAGGCCCTGGAGTCTGAGGCAGCAGGAAGGAGGCAAGTGCTGACACCGTGAGCTGGCAGCAAGCGCAGTGTCGCGCTGACCTTTCTCAATTTCCATTTCGGCTGCCAGAGCTCTGTTCGGAAGGGTTTCAGCCGCCTCCCTGCTCCCTCGTGGGGAGCCGTGTGACTTCAGAGGACCTGCCCCAGAGCTGTCCTGCTTTTCACAGCCTTTGCTTCGAGCAAGCTGAGCGGCAGCCGCTCCTGCCAGGACAGTCAAAAGCCAGGTACAGGTCACAACTAAGCTGTTGCATCAGAGCTGCAAAATGCTGGACATACCAGCATGGAAATAATTTACACTAAGGGCCTGGTTTCCAGTTTAATCCTTTAACATGGAAATTGCTGGGCCTTGCTTTCTCCTTGGGGGATGAGCCCTGCTAGATTTGGATGCAGGAATTTGAAATTTCATCGGTGTGTACAGTATGTACACAACACCACTAACGTTAAATTCAGCATCTCATCCCTTCAGAGCAGCGTGCCCACGCTTGAGTTCTAGGCTTTTCGTATGTCAACGCTGTTCACAACTACTAATCTACTTTAAGGGATAGCAGCAAGGAAATGGATCTGGTAACTGAGGGGAAAAAAAGAGCAGAAAAAGAAAAACTATTTAAAGTTGCCCCTGCTGTGATAGTGCTCTGGCTCTGAGGGACACTAAGAGGAGCTGGAGAACTTTGGTGGCTGAACATGCCAAGGCCTAGAGGGAACTAGGAGAGAGTTAATTCCTGGTACAAACTAGCACCAAGCACCTAAGTAACCTCGGCTCTGACATGCTTTTAATGTGCTTCCCGGCAGTCTAATGAATAGAAAATCCCCTCTGAGGAATTAAACCACTAACCCCTAATAAACTCTGTACAAAACCAAACGCATTTGTCACATATAAATACATCAGTTTTTCTACGGACTACCAAACATTCTGTGGTCTTTAAGACTGAAGTAGGCTTCCAGTATAAACCAGAGCAAACACTACTGTGACATGCTATGCGCTTCAGGAGGAGGCCACCACCGCTTTTTGGAGTAACAGAAAATTCCATGAGGTAACAGCAACAAGAATTAACGTAGCATGAACTTTAAAGTGTGAAACCCTTTTAAACTGTGTTTCAAATCAGAACTTCTAGTAGGTGAAAAGCATACTGGTTTCATCTCACCTTCATTTTCATATAACAAAAAGTGAAATGCAAGGCTTATTACGATGACTTTATGTGCACAAGGGGGAGAGGTGGATTGAAGTGGCCCTAAACCTCCTGCATCATGATGAGGGTTTGGTATCGGAATGCTTGAGGGTCCAGTTCCTCCAGTCACCACATCAAGGCAGGAAGTGCAGTTACACCCGTAGCTTTGGCCCCCGCCGTGTAGTCACGAAGTCACAGTGAGGGTCTCCGAGAGGAAGGTCAGATGCCTTAAGGCACTTGCGTGCCAGATCAGTGCAGGCCGTCAGTTCACGCCTCAAAACCACCTACAGCCCCCCACCCCAGCCCCTAAAATACAGAAGGAGAACTTTCACAGCTTGGTTTGAGTCTTCCGTACTGCTTTGCATAGCAAGCCCGTGGCCTGAGGGCTGAGCCAAAGAAACGAAGCTAGAAAAAGCATTTATTGGCATCTTACATAGACTCCTCCCACCCAGCACTGATGCAGCGTGGTCAAACCAGATTGTCAAAGGCAACCGGGAAAGGGGAAACGGTATTTCAAGTGCAGCCAGACACGAGGATTAAAAATGCTCCCGTTCTGCTTTCAGCGAGCCTTTGCTTCACGCTTTCGCGCCACACACATGGGGATGAGAACGCTCCCGACTTGCAGGCGCAGACACCCAGTGCACGCACACAGAGCTCTTTTTTTGGGCAGGGGCTCTCTATTCTCACTGTGCCCCAAGGCTGCTCGGGCACACCTCGGCATACTTCATGTGCCATTCCCAAAGCAGTTCTCCCCAGCACAAGCTCAGCTCTGAGAACAGGCAGATTTTCATACAGGGAAGACTCAGACTGTTGGTTTAGCCACAAGAGACTGTAAACACCATGAAGCTGCTTTCCCCCTGACCTCCAAGGAACACAGGCAAGTGTCTTCTCTTCACATTCCCCCCGAACAACTCCAGAAACCATCATCAGCTACAACCATTTGTTTTGTCACCTCTCCCTGACACCTGTCCCCTACAAAGGACTGGTTGAATACTGCTGGATGAGCCGCTTGTGACAGGGGTTGCAGACGCGCTCAGGGTTAATACTAGACGGGAGGGGCAGCTCATTCACTGAACAGGCTTCACAGAAGATGCCACCACAGTTCTTGCAGATGTTCTGGAATGCAGGAAGAGGACAGAGAAATTACGGAAATGCTCAAGACACAAGCAACACAAACTTACGGTTTCTCTCATTAACATTCTGTCAACCCAAATCCTCTGCTGGCCTAGACAAAGATGCTCCGAAACTCCACTCTTGTCCCCTCTGAAGACCCCATTTGCTCCTGTGCTCAGGACCAGTTAATAGCAAAGTTTCTTAGGTCAAAGGAGAGTAGGTGAGGTCTTGCAGCAAAGCAGGTAAGAGTTACCAATAATGAACCATTCGAGTTTTAACTGACTCAGTCTACTAGAGCATTTTGTCACAGGAGGTGCACATCTGTATTTTACAGCCATATAAATACACTGGAACAACAAGCCTTGCCTGAGATGAGTATTGAAATGTGCACATGCATTTGGAAATGTGTCAAAGTCAGACATAAAGCTGTGGCATTTGCTTTGAACTCATCGTGTGTTTTCTCAAGATAAATACAGGGGCACGGGAAAGACTAGAAGTCCTACACAGAGTTCCCACATGTCTAACAGGAGAGGTTCATGGGGTGACATAGGGAGGCAATCGGGCCCCCCCTCACTGCCGGTTCTAAGCATCATGGCACCGTGGCGTCGGGGAGGAGAGGGCTGGCTTCTGAGCACACCCAGGCACGCCGCCTTCATGGGTGCTGCGGAGCAGCCTGGCTTGGGAGCTGCTCTTCACTCTGGCAAAACCACTAACTGTGCCAGGCAGAGCTGCAAACGCAGCCACAGCTGGGAGCCCCTGCCCCGAAGAGCAGCAGCTCCCCACCCATCACTCAGCCAGACTCTCCACATGAGCCTGAAAGCCTCCTGGTCAGGTAACCTCGCTGTACTCCCCAGTTCCCCCTCAGAACTTCCCAAGACCGATATGGAACCGAGTACTGGTTCACCTTCACCAGGCACGGAGGTCAGAGCCCTGCAGGCCTTGTGCTGGGGAGTCAGCTGCCTCCCCCCTGCTCCCGTCTGGCCACAGCTTCACAACAACCTTTCAGTTCAGGCCTTGGCAGATCAACTGGGGGAAGACAACGTCACCTTCCAGCTCACACTGCTAAGTACTTGCACCAGCGTGACCAGGACACCTGCTGCACTGACAGCAGTTTTATCACCACTTTGACTAGTTTCCTTGCAAACTGCTCCTCAGCAGCAATGGAGGAAAGTATCTGGATGAAGGCAGCACTCCTTGTAATCCTTCTAGATTCTGACTATAAAGCAGTGAGGAAAGCAAGAGGGGCTTGGCCACAAAGAAGAACAAAAATAAGGGAAAAAGGCAAGGTGGCTTAAGTGGAGAAATAACAAACAAGCGTTAACACCACCTATTCTCACTTCGGATTGATCCCAGGAAAAAAACACTTAGCTAAAAAGGGAAGAAGCTGCTAAGGGGAAGGAAAAACAAACCACTGAACACTGAGCAGAGTGGGGAACCCTCAAGCAACCACTGTTTACAAGTTTACTTTAAGGGTAAAGTGGACTTCAGAAAAGCCCTCATTTCTTTGTTCCAAGTCACCAGGAGGAAATCTGTGCTATTTGAAAATGAGAATCAGAGGAAACGCACATTCACTAGATGATGGAGGTGACAATATAAGTCCTTGGAGTTACCTTTTTTTTGCTTCGGCTGCTTTCTTCCTGGCAGAGCTGGCAGATCTCAGAGTTTCCAGGTCCCGACAGTTGTTCCTAATCCCCAAGAAAAAACCAAGACATTCTGCTTTACACATTTCTTTACATGGCACCCGTATTAGAGCTCTGTGGCTGAGCCGCACCTTTCAAGAGGGAGGAAGATTTCACGTGCGTGTATTTTTAACCTTTCTCTATTCACAGCACACGTGCAGCCACAGAGGACCACCATGCATGTGCAGGATGATCCACAGTTGCCCTGCCTACACCACAGGGCAGACGGGGAAGCACAGCATGGCCGTGTGAACCAGGGACCACACAGCTCAATTTTCAGGCTGAGATCAAGGCTGCTGGCCCAGCAATGAGGTGGGAACTAAATCTCTTTCTCACTGTGAGAAAGAGCTGACAGATGCAGAAATTCCCAGTAGACAGGACACAACATGAGTGTTGCAGCATCCCATTGACAGTTCAGGGTCTAGCTGTGCTTTGCCAAGTACCCAGGGGGAGAAAGAAAGGATTCTGGTCAATTTGATATACATGAAAAAAAAAAAAAAAAAAACAAACAACAAACCAACTGACCAAAACACCCCTTCCCTCTAGCCTACAGAGCAACCAGCAAAACCTTGTCCCAGATCAAGGAGGTTAAACACCACCGTTTTCACAAACATTGAACTATATTATGCTTTCATTGATCTTTTCAGACACACCGACCCAGGAAAGGCATGGGGCAAAGGAATAATAAAAGGAGTTAGTATTAGTTTAAAAACCAACATGGTTGTGCTGAGGCTGTGAAATGAACTCACATAGGTGCAACACTGTCAGCTAAAAGCCTTTCTAATGAGATAAGCAGTGCTTTTTCCACTAGGCAATGATTGCTGCCATGGACTCTACAGACAAATCCTCACCAAGGCAAAACCCCAAGGACAAAATTCAGGGTATTTGAGCAGGGAAGATGCTGCAGCGACCCAGGAGCTCCCTCAATACCCTTACCCTTCAGTATTTCAATGCAAGAAGAAGAATCACCAACCTGCTCCTCCTGTGTGCCGCTTGGTAACCTGCAAGAGAACACCACCATCACTTGGAGCCAGGGCTTCAGTCACTGCATCATTTCAGAAAAACGTTTGGACTATCAGAGAATTCCCTCATCCTGTTTTTAAAATCCTACCCATACAGATTTTTGGTTTTGTTTCTTCAAAATCACGCTGCCAGGACTCCTCACATGAGAGACGACCCCTTCATAAGTTTTGTCAAACAGTGAAGCAAAGAGGCAGTATGTGACTGGGGTTGTTCAGGCATACAGCATGCCTGGCTAAATAGGAACAGCAGGGGAAATACTTGTAAAATGCCTTCAGAAGTGCAGAGGAAAGGGAGCGTGAATATAGAAAAGACTGTTTAGATGGTACAAGCACAGTTTAAAACTAGCTCTGAACTTACTACTGTGAAATGTTTGGTCCCCTACAACTTCTGCGAAGAGGCAGCGATAATGCATTTTGAGGCCTTGCAGATAAATCGGCAGCCTGACACTCACAGTGCTTAAACGCTCAAGGTGAAACGGGGGTAAAAAGCATCAAAGGCCTGGAAGGTTTTTAATATCTGGGAAAGCAGATTTGAATTGAGCTTATGCTATTTTTAAGACAATACTTTTCTCATTAACTTTATATTGGCATTCAGAGCACTGAGTTTTTTCACTGACAGATTCAGAGTACTTCAAATAGGCTGTTACTATCTCTGAGCAAAGTCCTCATTACAGAGATGTTCCCTGTGGCTTTTAAAACATCTTTTCACATTTAAAATCAAATCTGAAACTTAGCTTTCAAATGATTAATCAAGTCCTACAACAAGAATCCTCCTCTGTAACATTCAGCTTAGAAACATGTTACCTGAACTACATTTTTATACAACCATTTTCTTGAAATGTTATTTCAAGTTCTCTTTCTCCAACAGCTCCTATTCTTGTCCAGAAGCCACTGTTTATTAGTTTCAAATGCCCTTGATCCACCAGCCCTCCTTCCTTCCCTCACCAATCAAGGTACCTTCTTTGGACACAAGTACCAAAGGTCCATGTCTCTGCAGCATTTGGCTTACAAAGCTTCATTGATTAAGAAAAATTAATAAACAGCAGATTTATATATAAACAAGTTCAAAGGTAAATGGGAGAGAGACAGAGCTTTTCAGATCCAGAAACACTGATGGCAAGCAGTAGAACCTCCTTCCCTTTGAGAGCTACGAAAAAGCAGCAAAGAGACCTCAACAAAGGGCATGACGTTGAAAAGCTTTCTTAGACAGGGAAGTTGCACTATTCCAAACTTCCCATCAACAAAGAAATTAGAGAAGGGGAAGCAGGACTTAGAAAAAGAGAAGGTAAAAATGAGATTTCTTTTCTCCATACTTGTGTGGCAGGACACTGTTCTCCTCTCTTGTTGGCTGTTTCAGTTTAGCATTTTCTTCCTGGATTTTGAGCTTCCCATCCTGCCAAAAGGAGACATTTACCCATCAGTTGAACTATATGACAACTCCAGTTTCACCCCTGCCACACTGCCAAGGGAGACTTTACATTTCTATTTCGGGAATACTGATCTGCCCCTCCTTGGCACAGGTGTATTTGGACACGTGAAAGCCTACAAACACCAATCCACCCTAGGAGCAGCTCTATATGCTTTCCTTTTGCTGTCAACAAAAAGTTGACTTCACATTTTAGAGACAGACTCTTAAACATGTCCCATGACCTCCTTTTACTAGAAGGTACAAGAAACTTCAGAGTTATCATTTTTTAACAGCAGAGGTTGAATAGGCAGACAGCCTGAATAGGCTTTTTAAAGACTGATCAGTGAGACAAATCCTCTCAGCCAGGAAAGGAAACAAATCCTTCCCTCCTCCCCAGCTAAGACCTGGGTCATAGCCCTGGCCAGGTATGTATGTATGTAACACCACACCAAAACACGACTGGCAAAAACCAGCCTCCCGCCTGCGCAGCCAGTGCTGGCAGAACCACCCACGCACTCATTGCTCTTGAGTTGTGACCTTCAATTTCTGCAAATGCAAATTTCCACTGGATCAAGCACCACGTACAAGTTTTGTGGCAAAAGACAAGTCCACTCTGAAACCGCTTTTTTGCGCATTGGCCCATTTGTTCCTAGTGGGAGCACCCACTCGTGCCACAGTGCTCACCTACGGAGTAAAAGAGGATAACTCCACGCAGTAACCGGGTCTCAAACCCAGTGACAGGCACACAGCCAAGCAGCAGAAAAAAGCAGCTATTCTGCCTTCCAGGGAGCTAACCAACTTTTGCTTTAAAGATCAGACTACCCAGTTTTGGGTATGGGGGTTTCTTGTTTTCATTTTTCCTGGCCAACTGCATCGCACTTAGTTTCTGATTCCTTCTACTGAGTTATGGCTGTTCTGCTACAACAAACATGACTTTTTGATACATGACTCATGATACGTAAATAACATCACTGAAATGATGTGTATAATGTTGGTTAAAAAACCAAAAAACTGAGTCGTTCAAGCAGCCCAGGGGAGGCCAGTGAAGGCAACTCTCAAGTGCAGCAGCACACATGAGAACTGCTAAAACAACCTCTATTCACAGTTCTCATAGTCACAAGTTTTGTTCTCCAAAACAACTGTTTTACTGCCAATTCCCAGCAAGAGAGTCTGTTTCGTTTTACAGAAAAAGCTGCAGAGCAGATTTTCACTTTCAAAGGCAAATTTACTGCTAAAAAGGGAGTCTCACTTGGGGACTGAGTTTTACTCTCAAGATGAACACTGCGTTTTGCTTTAAAAACACACTGACTTCACTAATGCACAGCACAAAAGAACACAAAGTGATTTGTGATACCCTGAAGAGATAATTTTGTCTTCCAAGTGTTACTATTTACCTCGTTCAGGAGAATTTCAATTATTGTGATGCAAAAAATAAAGACAAGCAAGTTTGCTCTTCATAAGATGGAACATGTACAGCACCTCTCCTGCTGTATTACAGTTGCTTTTATTAAACTAGTGAAGGAAAACCACAATCACTGTCAAGATTTTGTCAGGTGCCCAGCTTGGAACAGGAAACCAGTGTTCTGCGATGAAGCGTAATGCTTGCAATATTTTTGAGAGGCTCAATTCAATAAACTACCCATTTAGTGTGTGTAAAAAATGTTCCAAAGCTCATTTTGTTGTGGCACACTAACAATACATATTTATTGCCTAATAAAGCTCAGGAAAAACAAATGAGCAAAACGAGACTATGATTCAAACACAAGCCAAGAATAAAAGTCATATTACCTGTCTTAGCCAATTCTTTGCACCTTTTTTGTTCTCTTGGCTGCGTTGGTGACTGTGTGACCATCTGTCTCTTTCCCGCTTCAGTTCCAGTTCAAGGTGGCTCCTAGAGTATCAAGGTGGAATTGTGAACAAAAGCTTTGGTTTTGTAACACTTGACATTGAGAGCTAATGAGCTGTTTAACCCTCTCTTTACACTAAAGCAACTGGACCCCAGCTCAAGAGCTGAAAACTGCCTCTTTGAATAAAAAGTTGTCTTGCAGTGTGTTAAGCCATAATACGTCAGGATGGAAAAATCTAGAAGTTCTTAATCTATTTCTAGCATGATTTTGCAGGAAGTAAACCTGTTGACTACATCTGAAAGTCCTCAAAAAATAGTTATTTATTCATCTATTGCAGAACTGTTGATCAGTGCCCTGTTCAAAAAGACATTCTTCAGCACGTCAACTGCTACAGGACAGGCTCTGAAACCAAAGCCAACATCCGCGACCATTTCCTCAAGCTGTTCGCCCAGGATGGGGGGGCTGTTCCTCCCTGAGAGCTGTGGCAATTCTTCTTACACCTCACCTCAAAGTGGGGCTTGGTCCTCGTGGAGCAACCGAGGGCTGGGGCTGAGGGCTCGTCGCTGGGAGTACTCTGCAGCCTGCTCTGCTGCTGACCTTGGCTGAGCAACAGCACATGAGCAGGTCAGTGCAGGAGCTTGAATAGGAGAGGCGAGCCCAGTGGGCTGAAAACAGGACACATACGCTGTTCTACGGACCTCAGGCAACTCCCTGGCCTAGCCTCACCCATCATGAAGGGAAGACACATGCTCCTTCAAGACTGCTAAGCAGCTGGGCTGCTGATCTGCACTGGTTCTGCAGCCAGTGTCAGTCCCACGCAGCACGTGCTGCGGTCCATTGGGCCGGAGGGAACAGAGACATGGCTGAGCACAGCACATTCATATTCAGGAGGAAGACTAATCAGTGGGTCAAGGACAGATGAACAAGCACATCTGAGGTCCCTAACGCAGCCTGAAGCAGGCTGAAGAGAAGCACGGCTCTAAACTGAGCTGTGGATCGCAGAGCCTTTACTCTGGGCGCCCAGAAAGCTCAGTGCCTCCATGCCTGCAGCCTGCCTGCACGCAACAGCCTCAAAGCCCTTGGAGCACATGGACCATCAGGGACTGAAGCACTAGAAACGCCATTTTCTGTAATCATTACAAGGAAAATACGGTAGCTGCCGTAGGGAACGACCCCTGCTCCAAAATTAAAGTATCTACTGGTAAAAGTAGTGGGAAGACTTGTACCATAAAACATTCAGAATCCTCATTGCTATTAAACCCAACATTATCCATTATTACCCTTGTTAGTCTCCACGCTGCTCCAACAGCTTTTTACAATAACTCATTATGACTACAGCCTCATTAATTATGTAGCCTAACTGAAGTGAGTAAAGCTGGTGGAGACTTAGAGCCAGAAATTAATACTTGCCCATGTTGACATTTAAAAACAAACCAACCAAGGGAATCCTTGTTTACAACTTGATTTAAAACCAACACCACCACAAACACAAAAAGTCCCATTTCCTCTTAAAGGAATATAATTCAAGCAAGACTACCCACAACCCACTGCGGCACCCTCCAACACTCACTGCTTTAGAAACTCAATTAAATTAAGCAGTACAGCCTCCCAGTAAAGGAGGCTCAATCATTTTCATACTGTCATCTTGATTTAGCTTGAGTGAGGAAGGAATCAGAGCAAGTCCAATTGATGCAAAAATAGACCAATTTGCAAATGTCCTCTGCCAGTAGCTACACTGTGACTCAGTGTAAGGTGCATATACAGAGAAGATGCATTCTCCCTTTATACCTGAGAACACTGCTAAGCCCACCCATGTACACCCAGAACCTCGCATGAATTTCTGACAAAAGCCATTTGCTGGTTTTCTGGGAAGCCTCTAACTTTTTGAAAAAGGAAACAAAAAGCTGTGCCAGGAAGGGACAAAAAGGAAAAAAAAAAAAAAATCACCCAGCAATGCTTCCACACAATTCATTCCAGTAACCTTGCAACAAAGAAGTGTCATGGCTACAGAAGAGATGCTCTTCTATTTTAAGATAAGAGGATTTCTCTGTTTTCCTGATATTGGTAAACCGATGACACTGCAGGGGAAAATATGATAACTTTCTCAAAGTTCTCTACATTTGGCTTCCAACTTTTTGGTCGCCTCCCAGCAAAAATGAGACCAGTTTCAACTGGAAAAAAGAATAAATTCCCAGCACTGTTTGTCAGACTGACAATCACAATTGCTTCCCTTGCTCCAGACTCTTCAGTGTTAGCTCTAGGCAAAGACTTAGCTACTACATCCCTGACAATGAGCAGCAAATTGCTTTTAGTGTTAGCTTTGGATTCCAAATTATGCTATTACACTGGAAAGTCTGATGCAACACTTGACTTCGGAGAGGTCTGTGTTGCCCATCAGAGACCCAACTGCGCTTTGAAGCGCACATCCAGCTAACTCTCATTCCCTAGAGCAGGCTAACCTGCAACTTTAACTCAGCACAGACTGGGGATCTACCCAGCGTCCCAAACAGGTTTTGCAGCTTGTGGGGATCCCCGTCCTCCTGCATCTCTAGCACTGCCTGTTTTCAAACGAGATGGTTATTGGTAGATGCCCAACAAATCAAACCACAGTGCAGAAAGCCCCCATGGACATTTCCACGTTCAGAAAAATATCCTGACATTTCATTTCCACTCAGGAGATATTCTGGAACCTGCTTCTGATATTCCACTGCCACATAAGATTTGTGCTTTTGCTGGTGGTTTCTGCTGAATACATAGTTCTTTTGCATTTTCTTCCAACCTAATTTTTCAAGTTGTAGCTTTAAAGACACACATGTTAAAAGATTCGCTGTCTCACAGATCATTGCACCTCCTCAGAATTAATGACTGCCTGGCATCTAACACGCCACTTGTCCCTCTCTCCCTCCAACCCCTACTTCCTTTTGCGATGGCCCTGCCTGCTTTCTACTAGACACAGTAAGAACAGCCCAGAAAATAGATTAGAAAAGGATCTCTTCACCGCTGCCTGGAGAGCTCTTCCACTTCTAGCTGGAGGCTGTTGATTTTGTCCCCAAACTCCTGCTTGAAGAGACGGTTGTCCTGCTGGGCCAACTGACGGTCCTTCTCTGCCTGTCGCAATCTGGATTTGAGCCACATGAACTTGTGATAAAAAACAAAAGCCATGGTGGGGAGGAAGACCGAGTTTAACCAACAAATAAAAACCCAGTGAAAAGGTAAAGCCAAAAAAAGGGATGGTAAAAACAATGGAAAGGAGGAAAAATTTTTAAAGAAAAGCAAAATGTAGGTGAACCAGGCAGAAGCTCTGATTTTCAATAGTTTTTATTCTATTACTACAGTTTACAGCCATTAGATGAAAAACATAAAACATCACTTTTATCCAGATTCAAAGCAAACCTCAAGTACACAGAATTTTAAGTCAAATTTGATTTTAATGTACGTTACATTTCAGCTTTACACATGTAACTGGAACTTGCAACATAGGTTAGCTACTCTATTGAGAATTAGTGCATTTTCCTGGTCTCTTCCACAGACTCACACACTGGCTCAAGCACCCAGGCATTAGTACACCAAAGCATTTCCACTTTGGGCCTGACATCAGAAATGGCCAGATCCTTAATTCTGTCTTATTTTAGTGTTACTGCGACAGCAAACAAAACCAGCCCAACCCCGTTTCTACAGAAGAAATCTGGGGAGGGGCAGGGGAGTTAACTGTTCTAACTAGCTATTTGGATACCCTGATGAAAGCTTCCACCTTTTTATTATTATTTTTCTCCAGGTAGTTAAAAGGAGTTTCTAGTAGGAGGCTACTGAAGGTTAAGTTATACTTTCAAGCATGCGACTTGGGCATCGGCGTAAAGATTTAAAAAGGGTCTCCAAGTCTGCTTGTGTGCGGGAGTTAACTAACCAAGCTAAGCACTGGTACACGCTTGCGTACAGGAGGACTAGGCTGAGCCTCACAGATTTTTAAATGTACCTAGTGAGAATCAATAGGTATTCTCTCCCCAGTTGCGTTTCGGTCACATTTGCCACCCACTGCCCCAGGGAGCACTATCCCACAGGACAAAGGGAGAACTGGCACCAAAGAATTTTTACAGGCATCTCACCAGAGCAAAAAACCCCTTATTCAACACAGAAAATGCCCAAATGTGATCTTCTTGAAAGAAAAAAAGGAACATTTAGAACCTAAAGCCTGTGACAGGCCAGCATGGTGAACTTCTGCAGCCACAGGGAAGAGGATATTAGTTTATAATAGTCCAAGCTGCAGTTACTCAAAGTTTTGTGCTGCGGTGTTAAATGGGCAATTATATTTCCTATTGAGAGCTGTTTCCAAGCTTTAGCTGTTCTTTCATCAGCAAATTCCATTTGTATCGAGCAACAGAAACTCAGAAGCAAATGAAAGAAGTGTAATAGTAAAAGGCAGCTCTTCCTTTTAAACCACTAACTACTCAGACAAGGAATGGTCAAGTACCAAATTACCATTTCCACTCCCTACCACTGCACATTTTGTTCCTTTCTTTTTTTTTCTTTTTTTTTTTTTTTTTAATTTTTTGTTTCTTTTAAACACTAGAGTATAAAGATCAATAATGTTTTTGTAAAACTTGTAACTTCCCTTTCTAGGAAGAGGAGAGACCTACCAAAACAACTCTCCTCAGCTTCCTTCGGTCAGGAAGGACCACCGATGTATGTCTAAAGGGATTCATGGCAGAGGTAGAAGGCAATGCAAAGATAAGGAGGTTTCCACTGAACTTACCACTCTATCATGTTACTCTAAGACACCTAGCTACTAATTCTGAACACATGAAGTTTAAAGGAATAAGGATAAGTCCCCACCCTCCCACCAAGTCACTAAGGCAAAATCGTTGCAAGCAGTCTCGGTTACAAGAGGGCTGGTCTTCACGGTGATGAGCTATTGAGTCGCACCCATTTTGTCTTGGACTTGGGGCTGAACCCACAGAACAGAAGTGAATGGGTAACAGCTTTGGGGTACGCACACAACTACTTTCAACAACTTCCAGGGATGCATTTTTTTCATCTACTTCACAAAAAGGGTAACACAGAAAACTAGTTGACTTTCCAGAGCTGGCCAATCTGATGTTGGCTTGACCAATGCACCTAGTATCCATAAATGCTGAAGACTTGTGCTGCTGTATACGGTATGCATCACCGGGATGTACAGAGCCACATATCTTCCATTCCTTATGCTTTTCTGGTGTGTTTATTGGTCAACTCATTGGTACTTTAACACAGTTTAAATGGCAAAGTTAGGGATTTTTATACCCGACTCTACATCTCTGAAGAAAAACTCACTGATTTTAAAAATTCAGCAAATTCCCAATCAACTTTAGGTGACAATTAACATTTTAGCAGTTGCTTTTAGCAATTCTCAAGTTCTCCCCTCATAAATGAGTTCTGATGTCAGAGCTGTGAGGTGACCAGACATAAAAATGTCTAATGATGCTTCTGGATCAGTTTGTTTGCTGCACTATTTAAGGTTTTTGCCTGTTTCACCAAATCCTTTTCACTGTATAAGTAAGTCAGAATGAGGAGGATGAGAAAATGAAAAAATAACAACAGCAAGAGAAAAAGAGCAGGCCAATTAGCTGAGCAGATATCATAAAACATTTTAAAATACAAATTTCCTACAAACAAAATGACCTTTTTTATAAAAAAATCATTCACAATATAAACCCTAAAATGAGAGATTTCAATTAGTGCAATGCTCTACTCATTAAATAAGTCCCAGGCAATACGTGACCTTGAGAGCTATGCTCTCCCCTGATTTTCTTGGAGCTAGTGTGACAGGGCGATTTGAAGAGACTGAAGCTGTGACCCGCTGGCCAAACCACTGCAAAGCCTAGCTTCAAGAACAAGACAAAAGGGAAAAAAGAGCACTGCTCCTTCTAAAATCAATCTGACTTTGATGCCGAGGCCCTCCTAATTTCATGAGGGTTAGTGACATCAGAGCCACATGGTCATTAGGATGGAACTTGTCCCAGTCCAAATGGGTATTATACCCATGGGCTATCTTTACCAACTTCGAGCGACAGCCAGGCTCCCCTCTCATCCTCCTCTATTTACTTTCACATAAGAATATTTTTCAAGCTCACCTCCCTCAAAGTACCAGAGAGATCTAGAGTAACCAAGCACCTCTATACCTAGCCTCTGCTGCACTGTAATACTGTCATTAACAGTCAAGCACTTCTCTAGGTTCATATTTACATTTTTTATCAGTGCTATCAGAGTAATTGCCTTGTAATGACTGGATAGCATATACAAGTGCAGCTGACACAGATAAATACAGCTGCTATGGTAATTAGTGGTTTAGTAGTATATTCTTTCTAATGGAAGCCCTCCTGAGCATGCAAAACATTTCTCCTAACAGCATCTCACAAAATTATAGCACTTGCTCTGTTGAGCAGTGACTAAGCAGAGCACTCGGACTCTCGCCTGGTCCATTCAGGGTCAGTGGGACACTACCCCTAGAATACACACATGATTTTATAATTGTAAAAGTTCCATTTTTTACCTTTGTTCAAGCTGTTTGATGGTGGCAGCCATCTGATTTGTTTTTTCTTCCAAACGACTGTTTAATTCACTCTTCTGTTTCACTCCCATGTCTGAACTCTGGAAAAAATAGCATCATGGGTTTTTTTAATAGCAGTAAAACCAAAATAAGCCATGATAAATCATGTGGCACATGAAACGAAAGGGGCAGAAGCCAAAGAGGCAGGAAAAGGTGCTCAAAAAGCAAATGCCAGGTCAATATTGCAAGGACAAACATCTTGCCATAACGATGTAGGCTACATCTGGACCCCACAAAAGGGCAATACCATAATCACTGAAGCTTTCTGTGTAATGCATATTAATGCAGTACCTGCTAATATCATTTGACTGTTTTGCGCAGAAGCAACTCTTTCCTGTTCTAAAGTTTATTTTAGAATTTCTTTGTGTTGCTCTTTGTCTTAAGAGTCTGCTTCTATCTTCACACAGTAATGCATGTAATTACACCACACACCTTCAAATACCAGATTGTACTGGGACAGAAGCTACCATGGCTCAGTTTTTATACCACAAAAACGTAGAAGATGCTTTCCCCACTCACATGCACACATTTCTGGATCATCATGAGTCTTTCTTCAGAAGAAACTGCATTTTCCTTTAACCTCCACCACATTCAACTGTTCATGTACTACAGCTTTCTTGCAGCAAGGCAGAAGTATGCTATACACCCTGTAACCCTCCCACACCTAGCACCTTTTAGATAGATAGCAGGGAAAAAAGAACAAGAGCCATCACTTTTATCTGGAATTCACTGCATTTGATTTAATTATTTCCCTACCTGCAGCTTGAAGGACAGTTCATGCTTTAGGGCCCTGAGATCATCCAGTTGCTGTCTGAGCGCCACCAGCGCATCTTGCTTCTCGCAAACATCTTTCTCCAGCATCTTCATGGCTAGCTCCATCTCCTGTCGCATCCCAATCTGCACCTCCAGCTCTTTCTCCACATCCTGGAACATACGGATCGGTCACCATTACCAGCCAGCTTTCCGTGAGATAACCACCCTTAACTGGTGTTCCTGCCAATGCAGTCACTACCTAGAAGCATGCTGCACTGGCCACAGCATCACAGTTACAGATCTGACCAATCAAAGACAATTAAGGACAACAAATCCACACTTTCAGTCCAATATTAAAACATTAATTTAAACAACATTACTAGCAAAGAGTCAAAAAGTACTATATAGGCCCATCTTTCTGATGGAGGGGACTAGTGAAAAGCTGGCAGATGTTATTTCCTAAAAACCTTCGGCTCAGGCATTTTTCTCCCCAGCAGCTGAACCCATGATATAGAATAGCAATTCAGATAGTGGTAATATCCTTACCCAGCAAGGGGGATATGCAAACCTAGAAATGCAAGCAAACTGCTCATTTTGAGAAACAGACCTCAAACTGATCAACAGAGCCAGAAAATTAACGCTTCAGACAACGCTGTCTTGGATCAGGCTGAAGCAGGCTGGCAAGAATGAAAAAAATGCCCTGGCCAAACATTTTCAAAAGTGATTGTCTGACATGGGAGTTACTACATCAGAAGCCATTTGTAGGGAGCTCTAAGCTCACACAGTCCTTACCAGCCGCAGCTGAGTCTCCTCCTTTAACTGTTTCCGTGCCTCAGTCAGTGCATGTCCATCAGCAGTTCTGTCTTTAGTGACCTAAGTTAGTGAAGACACCCAATTAACTTGTCATTATATACTACTAGCCCTCACATTTGCTGATTATTTGCTTTTCCCAGCACTTCAAAAAGAAATTCTGCCACTATCAAAACTCAGAGCTCCATTCAGTTAACGCAGCATGCAGCTTCCATGTGAAATGACTCCATTTTCCTGTTTCCCTAAGTGCTCAGTGCACTTCAATGGATATGAATTAAAAGGACAGATTGTTTTCAGAACTTTTACAATATACTAAGTAGGGTTATAAAACCTCAGAAAAAGATCTTGTGGGTTTTAGAACTAAACCCAGATTCTGCAGTTACTAGCACTTTCAATAAGTCAACAAAGAAAAGATTACAGATCCTGCCCCTTGATTTCCAAAAAGGGTAGCCTTTCAGGCCAAAAAACCAGAACTCCTACGTCCAAATTTTTCTGCCACCCCCTCAGAAAATCATCCTTCCTCCTGTCCCTTTTGACACCTCCACTCAGCAAGCCAGGAACATGCTGTGTTAGCTCTCGGCTCTGTGCATGTTCACAGTTTAATCAGCTGCGGTCAGGCAGTATTTACTGTGGCCAGGGTCCATCTGCTACCCTCTGCGGAGGAACCCACCTGGAGTCACTCTTCTCTATTCCAGTTTTTGTGCGAGATACATAAGGAAATAAAGCTTCTTCCAAACACTGATTCCTTGGTTTAATTTGGGCTGGGACTGTCCAAAAGGTTCAGTAATCATTCACACACACCCACCAACCTTACGATTGGACTCTAAGATGTAAGAGCTTTCTTCTTTAACCCGTTCCATCTCTTCTTGCAGTGTAATAATCCTGTTGTTCGCAACCGCGAGCTGTGAACAAAACAGAACAGTAACATGTCAAAACCATATTTGACCATTTTTTTTTCCTCTCTAGACACATTTTCTGTACTCTTTTTTTTACAAAGTGAGAAAAAAAATACTTGGAGTGGCAAAAGACAACTCGGCCTCTACCATTGAGAAAAACCATCTGAAATAGCATCAGTTAGTGCCAGTGTGATGGATTTCCAATATCAGCTGAAACAGACTTTCCAACCTATTTTGGTTCCTGTCTTCCAATAAAGTTATTGACTTATTCAGGTCTCTACCTGCTAGACCCAGTGTAACATGTGGTTAGCGCAACAACAGAAATCCTCACTCTGTTCCCCCTCCCTTACCAAAGATAACAAAATGGGAAAATGTGAGCATGTGACAGCTAAGTTTTGTTGAATTCTAGCAACTGAAATACATTACCAGAGAGGAAATACTTGTGTGGCTTTGCTAAAGCTTCAGTAGTTTGGGTACACTGCTAGGTAGAGCATCTGAGATGTAAGATGCTCAAACATTTGGGCAGAAGCAGCATGATGAGAGCCTCATCAGAGGAAGAAGGTTTGGCTGGAAACGGAGGGTCAGTAGCACACACTGCTCTTACAAGACAGGAAGTGAAGACAGCACCACAGACTAACAGACCTTTCAGTGTGTGGTTAAAGGCCAAAATAACTTCAGAAAACTTTTTCTGGCTTTGTAAATCATAACTGACGTAAGCCTTGCACACAAGAAAATCTCAGTGACATTCCAAGAGATCAGCAATGTTATTAAGTGACAAACCCCAGTAGAAATTACCCTTATAAAAGTGTGAGTCTTTGGTACAGCTCAAGCCAAATACACAAATTGATGTGACACGTGACGTGGTTCATGAACTACACCCTGCAAATAGCGCTGGCTGGCACAGTGTGTTCCAGTGCCATGTAAATTCTTACTCTGAACAGCATGCAGACTTCACTAAGATACAAGCAAGTACATTATTGGAAATCAAAAATTATTTCAGTCAACATTGCAACTAATCTCATGGGTACCATGTCTAATGGGCACAGCACTCGCACTCTGCAGATAATAAACCAAAAGCCACTTATTATAGTAGCACTGAGAAACGCAGCATCTACTGCAGATCACCTTTTTAAAATGAAAAAAATATTTTAATTGTAAAAACACTTCTTACGCCTTAATTGCAAGAGTGGATACACTAAGTTTCCACTACTAAAGCTTCTCATCATTTGGAATACATCCATTAGAGTAAATGTTCAATAACCAGACACACAGACCTCCTTTAATGAGGGTGAACAAACAAAAAAAGAATTTGTATTTCATATTTGTACTGCAAGAGCACTGAGCCTTCGCAATCTAAATCATTCTACTAAGTGACATGTGGACAGAGATACTGTAAAACCATTAGGATGAGACCTACTATCATCCATTTGTCAGGGAACTGACCCCAAAAGATTTTATTACATTTATGCCACGACTAATGAACTGCAAGAACAATTTTAAAATACAGGCTATACTTATGACTCTTATACCAACCATTTTTTATGCTCAGACTGAACAATGTTTTATCTATAACGATAATTTTTCCTTTTTTTTTTTTTTTTTCCAAGTTGTGGCAGGCTAGAGAAAAAGTTATTGAAACATTTCGATTCCTATCTCTACATTGTATTAAACTTCTGCACCTGTCAAAATAAACAGACATTTTAAAATCTCTTTGTCGTGTCTGGACATATAACGTACATCAGTTGTATGGCATTTGAAATCACACCCACCATACAATTTATTCTAAAGCATGTTTCAAAAATCAGAAAGTACTCAAAGACTTCAGAGGGATAGAGTGTGTTCAGCAGCTTTTGGTTTTTAACATAAACATTCAGCTGTTTTTCCACCTCATGCTTAGTTAGTAGCAACAGCCAGTGTAATTCCTTCGCAGGTCAGTTATTCCAATTCCATCACTAAACACTCATCATTATGTACAGCAGAAATCTGAAGATAACTCCTCCCTTACCTTTTTAATCCTCAATTCCAAAAGGCCAAAACATCAAATGATTTTCTATTATTACACTTACCTCCTCAGTCAGTTTAGTGTTGGATTTTTCTAAGGCATCCACCTTGGCCTGTAGATTGTTTACTGTAGCACTGTTGAAGAGAAAAAAACCCTACAGTAATTGTCTCTTTTTTTAAAATCCTGTTTTCTGTTTTCTTCTACTATATAACAAAGAATAAATAAAACATGTCTCACCTTAAATGTCTATTGAGTTCTTCTACATAGTTCTTCTGGTCCAAAATAGCAGTTATCTGACCATCTCTGGGAAAAAAAATAAAATCATTCAGCTCAAGCATTTGGATTCAAAGAACTAAGAGACACCACTAAAGGACTAAGAAGAAACATGGCAATACAGCCCACATATCAGCATAGCACCAATACCCTAGGTCTCAGTCTATGTGACATATATCAAATAGCAAAGCCGAGTTACAGTCTATGCCTTTATAATCAGTCACTGTCCCCTGACTTCTCAGAAGCTGCTACATTCACCTGGATGACATTCAGGCATTTTGTGATACACAAACCAGAATGATTAAGGCAGACAACATTTCAAAGAGTACAGCAGTACAGTATTTCAAAGAAAGAAAAATGGGTTTGCACTACATTTATACTGGGCAAGAGTCATCTCACCAAAATCTGTTCAAGGAAAACTGTTAACAAATGCACATTTTGCATTCACTTTGAGCAGGAAATCTTAACTAAAGATGTTCTAAAAATGAAACTATAGATAAAATAAATGCAATCAAAACACCTGATCTTGAGGGATAATCATTAAATATATACCTGAACTCAACCTAGCAGGACATCCTTAGAAGGAAGAAGTACTCTTGAATAACCTCAGAAAACTAAAACACCTGATGCATATGCCAGTGTGTCCACACTGTATTTTTCAACAACTTGCTCTGAATGTTGCACAGCTTCATTTGTGTATGCTGGCACAAGTTCTTTAGGGTATTATTGCAGTTATGATCCTTTCCAATTGGAGAATTTTGTTGGTTTGTTTTTTTTTTTTTTTTAAGGATGTTATCGTGTCAAGAATCAACTACTATTCTGCTAGCCATACAACTGGTGAAAGCTACTAAGCTTTTAAAGAACTGCAGACCTAATACAGCAGAGGGTCACTTTTAAAATATTTTTATCTTCAATTGCCAGTTAAAGAAGAACACACAGAGTTTCTGGGAGACTTGCCATTTCCCCTGCTCCCTCCCAGTATTTCCAGTATCATATTTATATATTATGGTTTATAACAGAAGAGCAATTCAGTCTAAGTAGTTTTTTTAATTAAAAACATAACAGCTTGCAGGGCAACCCAGAATACTTGAATACAAGTTACCAAGAGATAAGATGCAGGAGAATTGTGTGTGTACCTACCCTTCACTGCCTTTCGTGCTGTTCCCATCTTTCAAATACATTGAGAAATCAATAACTCCAACCTAGAAAAGAAAAATTTGCATCTTACATTAAACACTTTTTCTAAGAGCAAACACTGTCTGTAGTTGTGAAAGTTTAGAACATCAGTACCTGTTGTATTACAGCAAGGATTCGTTACCAGTAATCTATCCAAAATTAATGAAAACAGGGCGTATTTCAAGCAAAAATATACTAGGATAATCACTGACTTGGCAAGCAAGTCTTAGGACATAAGGACAAACATTGCCATCACCATATCTGTATATACACTGCTTATGCAAGCTGGAACATAAGTGCATGCAGGCTCATATTCTTTTGTTTAACAGCTACACTGATCTCATCACACAGCGTGAGTGAATTAACAGTTCTGTCCATTTCTCCCCTCATTTTGGCTAAGTCCTTCCCGGTTTTTGCCTCCTTTCTCATTTACTCCACTTCACTCCACAGTGACCTGCATGCAGACCATAGCAAAGCATAACAGCAAAGAGAAAACCAAAATCCCGAGTCTCTGATCTCAGCGCCACCAGCTAACTGAAGACTACAATCACAGTAACAAACTTGCATTAGTCTTCTATTACATATAGTAACAAACTCGTATCTTGGTTGTTGGAAGTCCTCTACAACTGAAAACTCCTCCAATTTAAATGAGCAGAAAAAAACATTAACTGAATACCCAGTACCTGTGAGTCCAGGTCTTCTCCTTTCATGCAGAAGTTTGCATCGATGACATTCAAACCTACTAGGAGGCCAGCAATGATTGCACCTTCTTCTTCCATCATCAGTGCATTAGGCTCATAAAATTCACTGTAGGATGCATGGCCAGAGAAGACAAGTGTTGCATCTTTAAAAGTCAACTCAGATGCTGTCAACTAGCATGGGATCCCCGCTATTTCATACAACGATATAATGCAAGCTCAGCCTTAACAAAAACCCAGCAAGTGGCACATAGTCCACACAGAAATGTACTCCTACGTACTATCGGTGTACTCCTGCTCTGACTAAACAAATCTCTCTTAGCATAGTAAGTCTTTAGTTGAGGCAAAGACCCAGTAAGTAGGAGACCTGGTCCCTCACTGTTGAAAGGTGGTGGACAGTAAGCACGATTCTTGAGTAATGGTACAGCACACTGAAGATTTAAGACTGGGGCTTAATATCAGAGTTTAAGTACCATACTTCTACTACTCTATTACACACTGCTATTAACACAAGGCACCACTACATTCTCCAGTGGACAATATCAAATTTTCGTTTCTAACCCCAAGTCGGCTGTGGATTTACATGGAGAGCCAACAAAAACCTACTTGTTTGACTAAAGAAACACAAACATATTTATTAAATCCTACTGCTTTACACAGACATAGTAGTTCAAATCCATGGACTTTCAATTAAACTACAAAATGATTGCTGTTTTATGAGTGGGATGAAGAGATACAGAGGAGCGAAATAACTTGTTCCAAGTTAGATAGTAATCAAGTGACAAGGTCAGAAATAAATCAAGGGCCAAGATTTTGCAGACAGAGAATGCTGTATCCCCTCTGTACGTATATTTCACACAAATCATCTCTTCACAACCAAAATTTGTGTTTATTCTAATGGATAATCGAGACAAAGTGGAGAAATAACAGCTTCTGAATTAAGAAAGAACACCAAGCATTTTTAATCCCTTAGAGGTAGCTCTGCATTTCACAAATATTAGCCTTTCTCAAAAAAAGTATAGGCATACTTTACCATTTGGGTGTCAAAGACCACAAAGATCTTACAACAGAGCAGAAGTGAACCTAACCTAATCTAAGAGCAAGCTCAGTGCTCACCTGAGAAGATCTTTTCTGTTAATCAAGGCTTTCATGTATTCGGAAAGTTTCTTCTGCATTAGAGCCAGGCGAAGCCAAGCTCTTCCTCTACCCACAGGTGTCCTACAAAGGTCAGAAACAAAACAGTTACAGACATACTGCAGTGCACATTCATGAACAGCTCTAATAATCCCATTCTACCTGAAGTTTCTGCATCTCAGAGCTGGCACTGATGAAAACAGGGAAATACAAGGTATTTAAGTGCAAATAGTTACAGACAAGTTTATGTAAGCAACCACTGCTTCTCTCATAACTAATTATGTATTTGTTGTTGTACTATAAATACTTCCCTGACTTTACCCCTGCTGGATGCTACTACATAGACAGAGATCAGCTGCTCCAACACATCACCTTCTAATTCAAAGTCAGTTTTGCATAAGGCAAGTCAGAATAACATGTGTATACTTCAGTTCAGCACAGATGCCCAAGCACCACTCCTTCAGATAGGTGTTAAGCTGGGTGAGAAACCACAAAGACATGTGAAAACACAGATTCAGTACTGTTCTCTTCAACTATTTTGCTCATTAACACACTCACAGGATGCAACAGGTTATAGTCACAGTCCTTCCCCCTCTGTTTCTCCTGGCAATCTGAAGGACGCAGCTTTAAAACTATGATAACTGATACGCTGCATCACAACTCTGGCTCATCTACCCTGGCATGCTGGCCAGAAGCCAGTACCAGATGCTCCAAAGGAAGGTGTAAAACCCCCGCGCTGAGCAATATTTTGATTACAAGGACATTCCTCTTCCATCTCCAGCAGTCAGTTAGCTGTCTTATACCAAACAGCACGTGGGGCACTTTATTTTCTAACCTTAACTGGTATAAGCAGCAACAGCCCATGGAAGTCATCTTCATTACTCCCCATTCTTGACCTAATACATAACATGACATTTCCCAAGAGTTAGTATGAATGCAGGGTTTAGAAACTTATTCTAAAACTGTTCTTTATTTCAATTTATTTGATGTTTCAAATGTTCTTTTACAACAGGAAAAGGTAACAGGAGCTCTGGCACAACACTGTTGGCACTCCACGCAGGTCCTGTAAGCTGTTCCAGGAGTCCTGCACAGATCTCCAGGAAAAGCGCTTGTCCATATGTACATTGCTAAATACTAACCCGAAAGAAACTGTTACTGAACCTATTCATCTCTTCCTTCAGCAAAGAAGATCTAATCCTTAGTCCTGCTGCTCATACAAAAGCTTCCTTACATCTTTTTTCTACTCCCCAGGCAGAAAGCCTCTTACAGTTTCTTTTTAGCATGGAATAAGCACACATGAATGTGATGTCTGAAATGACTATGGAATTTCTAAAAACAATATAGGCTTGAAGGTTTTTTTTCCTCCCCTCTTTAATGTAAGCTAGTATCTTCACCAGCTTGGCGACTAAGCTTCCCTTTTACACAAACTTTACAAGTTTACCTGAATTTATTTAGAAGAAAAATTACCTCTATCAGCCTCAAAACTATTTAACCTGCCATGACCTTCCTTCCAATTCCCTTCCTCTTCAGTGTGACTTCAGAAATAGAGTCAGTAAAGGCCGTTCCCATTCCTGAGACACATCGTCACGCTTGCTAGTAATAAATGCACTATTGTCCATAAGACCCCATGCACTTTAACACTGACAGAATATATCCTGTCCTCTCCTTCTGCAGATCCTTGATTAAGAATTAGAGAGCAATGACCCATTTTTATCAGCAGAAGGTGGCTGATGAGTTCCTGAAGGTTATGTTTCCTCTTCCTTCTCTTCTTCTGGACCCTTCTTAAAATAAGAACATATTATGTACTTGTGCAGTAAAAGACTGTACTTACTTCAGCCCTGGAAGATCCTTAACACTTGCTGTAATCTCTGCAGCCTCAGGAACAAGTTTTTCTACTAGTTCTAGAGGTCCCCAAAATGACTTATTTTGCCCAAGAAAAGTCTTTTTGGCTAGAAAAGAAAAAGATATAAAATGAGCCTATTAGGCCAGTGCTGACTAAACACATTCTCAAACATGGTTAGAAGTGCATGAATAGTAGACAAAAACTGCCAGAAAGATTCTCCTGGGACTGCTGTCAGGGGAGTACAAAAGATGACTTCTTATGCCTGAGTGGGGCAACTACTGGTATCATTCAAACAAGGCAACAGGAGCTCAAGACAGATGCTAGAAAATATTCCATACATCTCCCAGTACTCCAAAACAACAACATCCATTGATAACCATCACCTTAGATTCACTGCTAGAGGTCAAGATTTCTACTAGGATGCTGTCACTGTCCCAAAGTTACACTTGATGTGTGCACGGTAATTTTCTCTCACTGACCATCACCTTACAAGGAAAAGGACCACACCACTTTGAACCCACTCCTTCTCCATAGCTGCTAAGGGCTTCTCTGTGCATCTTCTCCTCTTTCAGAAAAGCTTTTTAGTGACCCCTACATACTAAAGCTGAAAATTCATTTTCTTCTTCCATAGTTCTTACTGCTACTTCACAACAGCGGTGAGAAGACTGAGAACTCTATCTTCAAACTTATGACCAGCAGTAGGGACACTGGCAAATCTCTAGCACAACATTACTGTACCCAGCACAGGAACCACTTCTTCCACACGTAATGCTGAACACAACTACTAAAGAAGGATATATGTATGGGCGCTGAGAGGGCATTTAATATCCTCTGCTTTTCATCTCAAGCTACTATCACGCAAGGGCAGCACATCAAGAAAAGTAGTCTGGTACTTGGCAATTTTAGTTGTGACTCTATTATACAGTTAAATATATGCTCCTGCTTGCTACTTTAGAAAGCAGCTTACAAGACATTAGCTGCACAAAGGCAAAGTTCTCAGTTTTGACAGAACTATTGAGAAAGGACCTCTGTGTTGCAGTTCCTCTTCCAGCAAGAGGACTGTTGCATCCCTAACGCATGAGGAAGCGCAGAAAAAAAAAAAAGGGAGTCATGAGTTGCTGAGGAGCTAATTTTACCACTGATCACTTAATTATACTTGAGTCATCTGAAAAGCTGTTTTAAAAATGGCAAGCACCTGCAACAACTGTGAACTTTTCACCTGCAGTGTTGTAACTTCAGCAGATTTTTTTCCCTCCCATGGACTGTCAAGTCAACAGTGATCCCAGCAGTGACCCCACTCAGCCTCTCTTTAGCCTACCGTAGATTACAAAACTAGATTTTTTAAAACAAGATCACTCTTTCTCGCACCTACACTACGACAAACAGCCCAGGCAGACTCCTCTCAAGAAAGGTTACCTTTCAAGCCATGTTTAAGGCAATGTTCCATCACAACAAAGAACTGCTGAAGAGGTGCATAGTCGGAGTCCAGCGTCCTGCCCAGATTAAGTGCCGATTCAATCAACCCCTTGATACTCAGTTTTGCCATGTTCATCAGGTTCATGCGTTCATTAGCCATGAGATAATTAGGATCTGTAAAAAAAAAAAAGGAAGAAAAGTGCTCTTGAGTAACAAAAGCTATTTTTAATACAGTAAGATATCCTATCTCCCTCTCTTTTTGTTCCTCAGCTTTGAAGACATTTTTAGGGGCACTGACAGTTTCATGTGAGGCACCATCTTTAGTCATTTTGTTGAGAAAAATCAAAATTAACTAGCGTTTTAATGGTCAAAGCCACAATGACATAGGAATAGATGATATATCACATTAAGGATGCCTCAGCACTTCAAATAAGTACAAAAGCTTTACATTTTCAAGAAAGAGAGGTTTGAAGACAGCTGTTAATGTTGTGCTTTGCATCTTGACAATGCGTTACTGAACGTTATAACCATCGCTTGTTCCAACTGAAATCCCCAGCTACATCCAGCAACTACCAACTGGTAAGAACTCCCCACTTGTGATTTGTTCTTCCATCTAAAGATAACCATGACTCTGCTCACACTTAATCCAGCAATGCATGTGTCTATTCAGTCTTGCATCTTTCCTTCTCATGATTTTTTTTTCAACTTGGATGTAACATGTAGCCAATTCCCACCTATCCCTCTTCATTTTATCAACACTACTGGTTTTTTTACCACTGACAAGAAGCAGCTGATCTTCATGGCTCCTCTGACAGCTCGCTCTAAGTCCCAATATGCACAGATCTGCCAAGACTATATTCTTCTTCTACCATATTACAAATATTTAGACCTTTAAACTTGTTTGTTGCAGGAAACACACACAGACATCTATTTTCCAATCTAGACCCTGCCTGCAAAGCAGAGCCAGTTTCATCCCTGTAAAGCACATTTATTCTAGGGCTGCTGTAAACAGCCATGGACCCTTGAACCAATTCACCACCTTCGCAAGTGAATTTACTATCCTTGCAGCAGAAACATGACCAGAGAACATTTAAGACTACATATCTAAGCACAGGGTACACATTTTATCTGCTATACTAACAAAGTATGCTTGCAGTCAGCAAACAAGTAAAACAAATAAATACTGGAGACTGATAACCTTCAATTAGAACAAAAGGAGATATATTTCTACTTAAAATGCAGGGCAGCATGTAGCTAGGTTTGATGACAGAAGCCATAAAAATATCTAGAAATCTAATCAGTGGAAGAACAGCTGTTCCTGCCAGCTCTGTGAAGTACCACCACTCAGACCCACCCAGCGATGCTCACCACCGTTGGGTTGTTGTCAAATTCTTTTCACCTGTTGGGATGCTCCATCTCTTCAACATACAGACACCTGAGATGATAGATCTTACGTCCCTCCTAAAAACATTTCTCATGGTGAGGGAGGGAAAGTTGTAACCCTCATCCTCAGTGGATCCAGTCCCTAAGTGAAGTCTTGCAGAAGTCTGGGTTTGTATTCAGCAAGTTTGCCACCAAGTAAACATCAAATCTCTACTAGGCAGGCAGACTTCAGCTGTCTAGATTGTTAACAGTTCTCATCCTCTTGCCAATACAACTGTGAAGAACGATTTCTTGCAGTTTGAAATGCAACAACTTAGAAGAGGCCAAGGGGTATATTCTTCTGAGACTACTGCAGTCTCCTATAGGACTTGTCCTGATGATGCAAGTCATCACCCTGATTCATCATGATACTGATACTGACAAGTCCGGCTGCTCAAATACAAACTCCTTTTCATCTCAAATATACTGCCACTGCAATGAGGCATCTTGTTAGCACCCACCACCCAAAAGAGAGCAAGGAACAAAACTTCAGAGGACCATAGAATCATGAAAAATCACATCGTTCCCACCCCCAATCTTCAGTATCTCCTGTAGGCTGAAAAGCGCTGTGGGCCCAGCAGCCTGTAGCCAATAGGAGCAACATTGGATTTTGGGAACCTATGACTGAATCCAAAACAGGCAAGAAGAGCAACTGTTACTGTGTGACTGAGACTCCAGACAGAAGGAGACACTGAAAGGCACCTCAGGGTTGGGCGACGAAAAGCAACTACTGATGTGGAGACACAAACATCCTAAATCAAAGAACCTGAGAAATTATGAAAGGAAGTCAAAAGAGAGCATTTGTGAAACCTGGGAACAAAGGCAGATTTGCTCAATCTGTCTCTGAAGCACACCACAGTCAGGTTCCCATGGCTCCAAGGCTAGCAAGCACACAGGCTGGTAAGGTCTTGTTATTGCTGCTTAGTTTTGGGTGGCCTGTCTTGCCAAAGGACACGCAGCTTTTATTGGGGATGCTGCTGATGACCCAAAGAAATATTCAGACCTAGCACTGTGGCAACAGTGCTAACAATACTCAAGTACACATCATTAAAGCTGAGAGCTGTGAAAAAATCCACAGGATAGGACAAGTGATGCATGAGGGCAGCTGTCACCATTCCAACCTGATACCACAGCTGCATCTGTTTCATCCCTTTTCTTCTCCAGGATGAAGCAGTACCAGAAGTCTCCTCTAAATTTCACTGGACCCATCCTGGCAGGTACGCACTGAGCAGCTCAAGGAGGGAAGGTGTCTGATGGAGAGGGGGAGGGTACAGACAGCACTAAGCAATGCCAGCTGGAGTTGCCATCAGTTGACAGCCACAAGCCTAGCTGCGCTCCAGGCCACATCTGCTGTCATGGACAAACGTCTTCTTGTTCAGAGAAGTGGCAAACAAGTCCAGTTGTTCCTGCGTCTCCACCCAATCTTCTACTGCTGAGGGACAAAATGATCAAAAACCCCCAGAGAGTTTTGTTTTACTAACTGTACACTCTTCAAGCCCTGATTCTCTTGGGTCACATCTTATAAAAAGGCTGAGATTAGGCATTCACCATTTATTTTCATAGTTTAGAAAACTTCAAAGTACTCATTTAGGAATGCAATTCTCATAGCAGCACTGCACTGTAGAAAGATTTTATTTAGTGGGTGACTTTTATTGCCTTTGAAGAACTACTATTTTAAGATGATGATTTAGCATGTACATTGAGCAGATTACCTATTCTATGATTTGCAATCCATTTTATGATTTGCAGCGTAGCTAACAGTCACCATTACTAGGAATGCAGACTCAGGAAAAAAAAGTCAGACGCAGTATTACACACGATTGCAAAAACTAATTTTTGTACATGCAATTTAAAAAAGTTCCGCATATTTTCTTCTGTGTACTTCTGCATAAAACTAATGAACACTACCTATGACAGCATCCATCACAGTTGCCCTTTAAGAGTATATGACCATAACTACAGCGTTTGCTTCTATTGCAGACAACTACTGTCACAAAACTGTGCTCTGGTACCATGATTCAAAATCCGCTCAGAACAAGGTTATCCAGTAAAAAACCACCAACCCACTCCCTCAATACTCTGGTAGCACCCCTCCATCCACTGTACATCCATGCTTCTAACCAAGACAGATAAACCAGCAGAAATCACTAGTATGTTAGAATTATCCGAGGCAATTTTTATACGTATCCTCAAAAGAGTATCGTGATGTGGCAAAAGAAACAAATACTTTTTTTTTTTTTTAATTTAAATACATTGTGAAGTCTGGATTGAATATGATTATTTGCTTGGCCAGGCTTGGAAGAAAAACTCTGATGTATACACACACTGCATACTGGTCTCAGTGGTGAGATCAGACCCTTTAGCAAAGCTTAGTGTTTGCCTCCTGAACATATCTAAAAGTTTCAAGACTTGACCAAAACCTTGTTAATAATCACAGCTTCTTTTTCTTCCTCCCTATGGAGGGGAACAGAAAGATACATGAAGATACAGAGACCTCCCCTTCTCTCTAATCAAGGTGTTTCCTCAGTGGCCAAGGCTCCACAGCAGCTTGCCCCAAGCAGCAAAGCACTGCCACAGTACAGAGCAGTCCTGCACCCATGGCCCAGACAGCTCGTTGAGGCCGTCGGTAGCCATGCAGGTGTCCAAAGGAACTCTGCTTAGGTGGCAAATCAATTGCTACTGCAAAATTAAAGAAACCATACAAGACAACTGCATCGAAAATGTTACTGTGACTATGGTTATTAGCTAATCTGAATTATGGTAGAGTCCAAGGACACTGCTTGGACTTAGGGTCCTTGTCCATTACATACTCACATGAAGCCATACACACTTCTGAAGATTACTGAGAGCTGCTGCCTCACACAGACCTATACTGAAGTCAAGGGTATGCTTTTTCAGGCAAGGCGCATGGTTTTCCATGAGTCTGAAAGGGCTGTGACTGCTGTCTGTCAACTGGGGTCAATATGACCCTAATTAAAAAAAAAAAAAAACAAACACAAGCAAATAAGAACAACAGAGGGGTGTCTGAAACATGTTCAAGACAACTAGACTCTTTCAACACTTAAGACCTAATGAACAATTGAGCTGGTGAAATTACTTAGGGAAAAAAGAAAAAGCAGGGCTGTGCTTTCATTTAAGACTAGAATATGCAATCACAGTCTAAAAAACTGAAAAAAGTTTTCATCACATTAACTAATTAAAGGTTTCTGCTTCACTAGTCTGTTGTGAACCATGGCGCTCTGTATATGCAGCCTAGCTAAGATTCTCATCTTGCAAATATGAAAGTGGATAAAATCCCAACGATTATTCCAAAAATTACATCCTAAGTAATTTATACCATTGTTATATGTGCTGCAACACATACACCTTTAAAATTGAGTCTAAAAAAGCAGGGTAAGCAAGCAAAAATGACTTTTGTACAGTAAGACTATCTGGCTGGCTTTTAGTCAACCCAGACATGTTCTGCTTTGACAAGTGTGACCCTGATGTGCAACTGAGATTCTCAGTTTGAGTCAGTATCTTCTTGGAGCTTTTTCTTCCTGCCTCTAACTGCAAAAATTCTACCTGTGTTTTATTATACATGCCGTGTCATAAACCTTAAAAAATAAAATTTTGGCCCTTAAACTTTGCCTTTCAATGCGGTTTGGACTTCAACTGAAGTAATCTTAAATTCTCAAGAGATGTTGCTATCTAAATATATTAGCTTCTACAGATTAGATGTGTTTTCTAACCAGTAACCTTCCACATGGGATATAAGTGGTCTAAATTAAACTGGACTTGCATCCCACTAGAATGACAGGGTAGAATAATCAGCTCATCTGACCGTTCCCTTAAAATACTGAACTCCCAGGTTTCTGAAGAGCCACAATCATTCATACACTAACAGCATGAAAAGCAAACGGTTCCTGAGAAGCTTCCATGAAGACGTTTTCAAAAGCATCCAAGAATCTCAGGAACCCTGTAATTTGTTTAAAAGGTAAAATATGTACCTAGGAACCTAAAATTCAAGGAAAAAGTCAATGCAATACTGGACCTCAACGGGTTAAGCTGCAACTGTGGTCTAATTACATCTCACCTGGTGACAATAAATTTTATCACTCCTCATACTGAATAACCCCAAAAGAATTAAGAAAAAACTAAAATAAAGGTAGAACTTCGACAAATGCAGGGAGTCATGAAACACTATAGATGTGGACAAATCTGCTCAAAGTAGTGCCAACTAATTAGTATTTCAGCAAAGTTCTCAATGTCCTGAATCCATCTTAGATCAAGAATACAAACTTTAAGCAATCTGAAATTTAGAAAGGCTGCCTCTGTGTATGGAAGAGAATGGCATCTGGCAAACAGCTCATACTGTATTCAGATTAACTAAGATACGTTAATGGTGAAACACTTCTTTCAAAACAAACCAGCCAGCTATCTACAGTGCGTAGAGTTTGTTAAGCAAATCCACATTAGGAAAGACATTAGTTCCAGCAGCTTAGATTATACATGTGTTCATGATTTCATAATTTCAAATAAATGTGGAAAGCACATCCCTAGATAAATTAAGGACTTTCATCATTTAAACTGGAGTTCCACATCATTCTGTATTTTTCAAGCTGCTTCTGTTTCCTGACATTCCCTTACATTCAAATGCCTCATGTGCCTTCCAGCAAGCCCCTGACTACCATCTCAAGGGCGATACACGTCTTGCATGGCATGCCAATACTCTTTTAAAGGTAAGCAGCGATGAAAATAAAAAGGACATGACTATTCACAAGTGAAAAGCAGAAGCATGTCTGTTTCTACAGAAACACATTTTAATCTACTAAATTTTTGCTTCTGTATTCAATATTCAATCTGTCTACTCTGAAGGACTGTGGATAAACCAGAAAGCAGCTGGACTAATGCCACCTTACAAAAATGAAACTGCATTTCCTAAGAGAAGAAACATTTTCACAGAGTTTAAAAGGGTGCTTTGTTTGTTCTTGCTATTACATCCTTCATGTTGACTTTTGAGGGGGAAAGCACACTCCACGTCAAGCATCCATCAGTCTCTGATCGATCACCAAGGAGGACAGTTTCCCTGCAGACACCAGGCATGTAAGAGTTTCAAAAAAAAACAGAACAGGGTGGTGGTCATGGGAAACAAAGATACAAGCGCAAACAGACAAGACATGCATTTCAAGTGTATCCCACCCCCACAAAATAAATGCAAAAAATCTGTATGTTTTACAGAAAAAAAAAAATCTCAAACCCTTTTTTTTCCTTAAAGATTGCCTTGGATATGCCCTCGGCCAGAGCTGCTGGGGAAGCAGAATTAACTGTTGTGAGGAGAAAGAACATCTCCCACGGCTGGCGAGAAGCCTGCCATGTTTACGAGGCCACCAGGCAGAAGCCCAGGCATGTAACCAAGCACAACAGTTAAGAAAGGCACCATCCATGAAAGATGACCATCAAGAGATCAGTGTAGTTAATGCAGCGAAACTAATTTTTGTGCACAACACCCCCTCTTTACAAAGATTTATACTATCTGGGTTTCCAAATATAAATAAAAATATATTTTGCTATGTCATGGCTGACTTTGCTTTTTTCTTCTGCCAGAAACATGCTTCAAACTATTCGCTCTGGAAGTCTTTTCCTAAGTGAGTCCCAAACCTAGCTGCATTACTTTGCCATCCTTAACTATCAGTTATTATTCTAGTAATAATCACAACTACATATTTTAAGACAGATGGCGTTGCTTGTACTTTACCCTCTATTTATAACCCTGAGTCCATAACATAAACATCCTTCACTTAATTTTACCATTTTGCTTTACCAAGTTTCATGTTTAAATTGCTTATCTGTGCTATAAAGAAACAAATGCAGCTTTTGGTTAACATCCTACCAGGGAGAATTGGACCAAACTGGAATAAAACACTGGTAAGAAAGCAGCCACCATGGGATCTGCAATTCACAATGCCTTTGAAAACTCTCGATGCATAAATTGGCAAAAAAAAGCCAAAATGCATCTGCTGACCTTACTCCTTTGGAATTATCAGTATGAGAATAACACGATTTACGCTCATAAATCTTCTAGGTGTCAAGAACCCTAGCTTTAGCTTCTAATTTGAGATTGCCATTTTAAAAGATTTTGGTCTGTATAGATAAATACCCCTTAACCATCCTTCTACATTGAAATCTATATTCTTCCTAACAATGAGCACTTAAACTTCTCAGCCACAAAAGGCAAATTCCTTTCTTATTTCCTTGTCTCCAAAAGGTATATTAGCCTTTTGTGCTGCAAACACGTTCATCCCAAGCAGGAACAGTTGTATTTAGTCATCAAATTACCAATTCACTTGAGTGCATGCTGAATTGGGGATTCAATTATTTCACACTTGCACCATTTCTAAGAATGAAGTAAGAAGCACTATAAATTCTCGTGTAGTACTTCACAACTTTTTATCAAAATTTGCAATACAAGCTTTAGAGTCAGTTTTGCAAAGTCTCAAGTTGATAAATAGAAATACTTCAGAAAATCTGAAACTTTGCAGTGATTTCTGAAATTATTTTTTTAGTTTAGTTTCCATATATTGCTGCAACCTTTCAAGTTGTGTTTATGTCAGGCTCAGAAAACTAATTGCCTCAGCATTTAAGTAAACTAGCCCCTTGCTGATTCACTTTTTCTACCTCCACTTGAAGCCAAAATACTCCAAAATTTTTGAAACATTTTTTTAATCAACATCGTATGCACATATTTTCAAAACAGAGATCAGTAAGAATTTAGAAACCAAAACTGATCACATGGAACCCATGGAGGGGCTGACAAAATTTAGAAGAAAAGCTTTCACGATATCCATTTTAAATGTAAATTAATACAATTGCAAGAGCAATACATACACTTGAGTGATCAAAGACATTTTCTTTAACACGCTAACAGAAACCAAACATCCGCACAGAGTGCAACTAGTACAGCATGTTCTGGCTGCCAACCTGGTTCAACCAGACAAACACGTTCAGAAAGCCACAGCTATTAGCACTGGAAAGGAAAACTGTATTTTGCACTCAGGCTCAAAATAGTAAGGCAAAAGCCAATCATTAGCGAAAATAATAGCTGAAAGATGTTGGTGTGGCACGCACCTTCAGTATCATCACGCAATTGCTCCACCACATCTGTCAAATCCTCCCAAGAGTCTTTGCAAACAGCAAAAAGAAAGGAAAAGAAAGAAAATGTCATGCAAGCCATGATCTAAAGGAAAGATTCAAAATCAAGGTATAAGAAAAGGATAACTGAAAGGGAGATTTGCATAATACAAAACAATTCATAGTGGCAAGAGATTTGCAAGTCAAAAGGGTTTATTAGTCTGCACAAAGCAATACAGCAAAGCATTTTTTTCCTTGAGAGTCAAATTAAGGTAGGCTTCAGTAAAGCTTTAGAAGCTTTGTTTCTTTTTGCATTAAGACAAGCAACATTTTTGTAAGGCACATCCTAAAAAGAAAAGCAAGAAAAGCATTATTTTGTTTGTAAGATCAAAGCACTCAACTTTTGATATTTATGCAACGTCAGCATTTGCTTCACTTTCCTCCTACCCAGCCCCAGAAGGAACCCCCCAACAGGGAAATAGAGCCACACATGAAAAGCAAGCACATTTCAGGAAAAGGACATACTGAGGACATTTTAAATAAGGTTAAACAGAGCTTTAACTCTGTTACGACCGTCACTCCAAATGAAAAATCTTGCAGAGGTGATTCAGCTGAGCCTGGACGCAGGTCACAGGTTTTATGCTGTCATTCTAATGATGATTCACTAAGGCCTCGACCAAGCAAACACCTCTATCTCCTTGGCAGGAGCCTGCAGATGGCTGACAGGCATGGGGAGGAGGTAGGTATCCTGGGAGAGGAGCAGGCAGGACAAGGAAAACTTGTTTCAGCATGCCCACTAATTCCCTGGTTTCAAACCCAGAAAACAAAGCCAGACGAAGCCCCAGCAGGTCTGAACCCCGCAGGATATTCAGCTCCCTACTTACATGCCCGGTCTCCCCAGCACTAATTTGCAATCGGTTGAACGTCCAAAGCACAAGAAAGGTTCTATTCCCCTTTACAGGCCAACTGTGCCAAAGTCCTGAGCAAAGTACACACACTACTAGGACCTCCTCCCTCCCACGAAAAGCTATCGCCAGCCTCCTCCTGCTGTAGGAGCCAGCATTGGCTAGCAAACAGCATATTCACAGTCACTGCATTTAAAGAGAAAAAAAAAAAAATAAAAAATATCAGTACAACTAACCATTCAACTGATCCCCAAAAGCTGCCTATGATGAAATACCACTGACCAGCAGTCTTCTCATCCTTTGAAACTGTTTTATTCACATAGCTGATTTTTAGTGGTCAGTTTTCTTCATAAACCAGTTCACTTCTTCCCCTACGGCTGAGCATTACTGCAATACTGCGAACAGCAGAAAATCACCACTCCTTGGGTGCTGCCTATGTACCCAGGTTGAAGTGATTAACTGCCTTCAATTCAGCAGGGATTTCTCCTCTCCTTGTCAGGGGTGAAGAGAGGGGGGGGGAACAATGAGCACAGTCAGGTTCACCTACCTCTGCTTGCTAGAAGCAACAGGGAGTTTCACTTGAAAAAATCCCTGCTATTGGAAGAACAAAGCACTGGTGATGCTCCCCCCGCCACCAGTTTCCCCCATATGCTACACTTAGGGCTTTTGGTCTCTTATTGCAGGTGTTAACAGCTTTCTGTAGGTTCAGGAGACTTTGTAGCTCACAGTGTAGTGGTGGACTGACACATCTCTGAGACTTTCCTGTACCCTACTGCACTCTTACCTTGGAGCGCTACAAATCAGACTTTGTGACTCATGGGGTACTTTCAACCCTTTCCCTCTTCTTTTTTTAGGACTTAAAATGCAGATATTAGCATGATTGAGAAATTCAGTATTTGTAGAAAATGCTTTGCATAACAACACTACATAAACATGCTAATATGGCTAGTATTTTCTAGCTGTATTTCTAGCATTTCTGAAAATGAATCAGAGGAGCACCTAGGGGCACATGCAGTTATTTATTTAATAGCAGTTTCCATCACACACGAAGATCAGAACCAGATTCTGACCATCCCAGAAGCCCTACCTGCACACTGAGATTGAAGCCAGATGTCATCACAGAATGGTCTTTTATCTAATACTGAGGGTTTGGGGTTTTTCCTTAATCTAAAGTGTAAACAGTGAAGAACATCTCATAACCAAAAAAAGATTTACGATTAGCTTGGTAATGGGAACAGAGAAAATTCCCAGGCTTCACTTGATCTTTCTCACTTTGATTTTGTCACTTCAAACTCCTTTCTACATGCACCATGTAGCCTCCAATTATTTAAGCTCTCTACTCCTCTAAGTCTCTTTCCTTGCTCAGCTCCATATCCAAAAACCACCCAAAACCTCCAACCTACTATTACTGGACCTGCTGTTACAACAGGTAGTGAGGCTTATACACAGAAGAACAGGCTTTGCTTTCTCATCACTTCAATTTTTTAATTTTTTTTTTTTAAATCAACATAGGAAATCACTTAACCATATTAGGTCAGCACAGTCCAAGCAGTCTAGCACACCCCACCCCCCCCACACACGCAACACCTGGGCTACGTTTCACAGAAAGCTGCAGGAAACCTGCTGGCTCTACCTAGACAATTGCAACCTACTTCACAGTAAAGGATTAAGGCATTTATTTTTTTTAACCCTTAGCAAATGATTAATGTAAAGCTTACAAACCAATGTCCAGAGGAGTCGCAGATATTTTCTTCTATTATATCCCTACAGTCAGTAATCCTATCCTCTTTCTAGCAAGAAATGGTTGCAAGAATTGCATGAATTTATGTTGGCACAAATGCACTATAGGATTTGTACAGATTTAGAGGCAAAAGCACATATTTAATTTGCACTTTCATATTTTCATTCATTTCTTCGTGCCTCTAACTGTGGCTTGCATACATTTAATTTCTTTTACATTGTACAGTTTTCCTCACTTGTCTGGAATTCCCACCGAACAGTGGGGAAAAAACCCTTAACATACACACACAAAAATAAATAAATAAACAAATAAATAAATAAATCACAAAGACCTGCAACTTGATAGTTTCCTTATCATGGTATGTCTAAACCAAACTTAATACTTTTGATTATTATGGAAAACTATTAAAGTCTGCAACTGATGTGTACCACATTTAGAAAACAGGACGACCGAGACTTTTAAGTCTTCATAAACCGATTACCTCATTCCAACTAGATTCCCAGGAAGATTAGTATTATGGAATTGAATATCCCATTGGAATAAATACACAAGCAAGTTCTTTACAATGGAACTGGAGTACTTATTATCACTTCTATATTAATCACTAAAATCCCACCTGTTATTTTAACAATAAAGTTTTTCAGTTACTCTCTGCTTCGCTGACACAGCAGCAGTGCTCTCAACTGGTGTGACTATCAGAGACAGGCCAGCAGCAGCACAGGATGCAGTCTGGGCTGATTTACCCAGTTCAGCACTGGGGCAAGAAACCCCTTACAGCCCGAGCAGAGTGACTTCAGCTGCCCTGGTGCAGTGCAAGTTTAGACACTCTTACTAGCAACCACAAAGACTTTTAAATCCAATGTCAAATAAAGCTTACAAAGACATTTTATCCTTGCTAACAAAAAAAGATATCCACAACAAAACTATCTTAATGAGCAAGGATACTAATGTATATGTATAATTATATATACTAATGTGTATATAATGCACCTTCTCCGTGTTACGACTTTAAGAATGCTTACAAAGAGGTGGTGATTAATGAATAGTGAATGATTACATACAGTAAGAAAACAAACAAAAACTTTCCCTCCTAACTTTACCTTCCTGAATTTGCTCAAATCTTAATTTCTCATTTAGTATTTCTCACACACATATGCAATACCTAACAGTTACATTGAAATTTGGAACAACTCGTGCAGGAATAAGGGATATTGCCAGCGGATACACTTTCCCATGCAAATAAACGCTTTTAAAAATATACCCTGGGAGAAAGTAGTGCTGTTAAAGAGTGCTTTTTTTTTTTTTTTAAAAAAAAAAAAGATTGAAGTTATTAGCCTAAAATAGGGTTGGGAGTTGGAGCCTTTATGGGAGTAGAAACCTTTATGAATATTCCCAAGTACCACTGTACCTCTCCAACTCCCATCCAGCTGGACGCTACAATACAACGCTCCTACACCTCCTGGCAGCCCCCAACATGGTTGTGAAAAAGTTCAAGTCCAAAGGCAACACTGCTAAGCAGTGAGTTGCCACACCACTATACAGTGCTGAGAAAATGAGCCCCGTGCAAAAGGAAAAGTCAAGATTGTGGCTTCTCGCACTGTGGGCAGGACAGGGATAAAAACAGCATCTGATTCATGTTATGGGTTTTTTGAACAGGTGTCTCCTGAGCAGAAACCAGCAAGCAGAATATGCAGAAGTATCCTTGTGATATTTTAAATAAATCTAAACAAGCACTGAAAATGTGCCCTTTAATAATTGCTGAGCTGTTCCCATAGCCCGGAGCTGCACAAACCCCTAAATATGCCCTTCAAACTGCTGATACAGAATGCATTCATTAAGAAATAATGTGCTATGAACATTATCACCTCAAACACAGCATCTTAGCCTATACTGGGATACCACCTACAAGCAGACTCCCACGATTTGCAGTAAGCCTGGCAGCAGAACTGCAAGTTCCCCAACACACAGAGCTCCCTAGGCCATCAATTTTCTGTCCACGTCCCCTTTACTTTTATTAGTAAATACCTTGTGAGCGCAATTAGGTGGACAGAACACTCCGAACTTCTTATATACGGATGGCATTTTTTCACATGTAAAGAAAGACACTCAGAACAAAGCAATGAATCCACACATCCTTTTTATAGTTTCCTAGCACAATATAAGAATCATATTCCTCCAAAGACAGACTAAATAGGTCAGGATCTGGTTGGTTTTGGCTGATTTTTGGTTTCGGGTTGATTTATTTTTTTCAGTACAGAAGTTCTTAGCAAATGCACAAGGAGAAGCTGAGAAGTCAGGAAAATAACCAAACACACACCATCACCACCACCACCCCCCCCCCCCCAGCACCAATTTTGGGAAGTGAAAACTGAGGCTGATATAGAAAGCACTCAGCAATGGTGAAATGTCAGTTATGCTGCTTTGGCTGCTATGAAAGGCTTGGCACAAATCTATTCAAGAGTTATAAACTAACAAAACTGCAACAAGACCAGGGTCCCCGTGTTCTGTTTACCAATAAGGAAAGGGGTTATTTTTCAAGCTTGCCCATTACAGCAGTCGAGGTAAATACTAAACACATCAGCAGCTGAATGCCAATACCAGGATAGACAACTATTCAGTCAACGTGCTTGTGTTAAATCTCCTCTGGTCCTGCATGGTGCTTTGCCATGATTGAAGAAAGTTCTGAGGAAAGAAGAAAAAACAACTGACACAGTTAAAATAAGACCTACAAAAGTGGAGAATGATAAAGTGAAGTGAATCAAACCAACCTGCAAACAAAAATGCCAAGCAACAAGGGCAGCTTTCTCCTGATGCCCCTTTTTTTTTACTCAACATCTTGCTTTTATTTAAATCCTAATATTCAAAGCACTCCAGAAACTCTTTTTTTCCTCCAGAAAGGAAAAACAAGACCACTCCACCGTGCCTCGTTACCATGCCTGAGTCAGAATGCCAGGGGTTACAGCAGCATTTCTCACACTCACTCAAAGAACTCTAAAGTTTAACTATAAGTGAAATTCTACAGCAACCATCAGTATAACCATAACTGATAGTTTCCCTGTCAGTTATGCTCATTATGCCCTAAAGGAGAAAAAAATACTGTCCATGTTCTAGAGAGGGATGCTAATGGAAGAAATGTTGACATGTGCTCTTCAGAAAGTTAATTATAGGATTATTTGTCTGATTTTAACCTTTAATCTGCTGCTCTAACCACTTGCTGTTCTTTTTTGGGCCAAAGCATCCCACAGCATAAGGGAAAGTTGGAGGAGCTTACTGAGAAATACTGAATATGCATGACAAATTGCATTCACGTGATTTGTTTTTTTTCCATTAAGTCTAGCACAGTCTCATTCATTGTATGGACAAATATTACTTTTATCATGAAACGGAAACCTATAGTCACATTATTATATTTATTTAAATTGCATTACCTCATATTTGTTGCTTTAGTAATGCTAAATAATATGTTTAATAAGAAATAATTTAAGCAGCCAAGAAAGAAAATTAAGTAGATGCTGTTAATATCATTAGGTACGTAATGAATTTTTTCAGATTAGATTTGCAAATCAGGTGGATCATTAAGTGTTGACAAAGGGACCAGCAAAGAGCATTTCAGCATCATGTTCCAACACCTCGCAATCCAAAACTTGAGGAAGCGACCAGACAGCCTGCAGCCTAGAATGTCAGAACAATCTATTCAGAGCTTACACAATACCTTAAGAAAAAACATTTTTTAAAACCCACTACATAAAAATCCCATCTCTAAATATACATAGGTATAGAGAGAGAGCCTTGCAGAAAGAAGAAAAAATAAGTCCATTCATTTCACCCTGCAACTTCTGCCTGGGAAAGCTGTTTTCAAAACAGGAAGGCTGGAGTAATGGATACCAAGAACGCTTATCACACACATTCTCCCGTGCAAGTAGTGCTGCACCGACACGTGCCTGGCCGCAGGTGCCAGCTGTGCTTCCAGAGCAGGAGCACAGCAAGGAGAACAGCGTGCTTTGGGGCTGCTGCTGCCGCCGCCTCGGGGAGCCCCTGCTCTCCTCCCACCTACAGCTGTGTAGCGCTGACACCTCTGACCTTGCTGCTATCTTCTCCCTGCAGATAATAGTTCATTTTATCCATTTCCTCTGACCACCCCGCACACATCAACTCAAACCCCGCACTGCTACCCCGCACCTACCTTCTTTGTTCTGTTACCAACATCCAGCTGCCCAGAACTGGTTTACCTCACATTACAGCACCAACAGCTTGTGCTTTCATTATACATCATGACAATTGACTTGCAATATTTTTAGTGTAAAACTGTTAGGAGATGGGGTTTTTTTTCCAAGGCCGCTGTCATCTCTCTTGTTTTAACACATGCTACTCCTCATGTGGCAGCATCAAGGTCACAGACTGACATGACCATTTTTCCTATTCCATGGACATTCTGATGTAAGTTAAAGCTTGCACAGTGCCAAAAGAAATAGCAATCACAAATTAGCAACAAATGGGGAGGAGATTAAAAAAGATGGGAAAAAAAACAGTACAGAGGACTTCGGAATTCCAAGCCCCCTCCGCATTAAATGTATGGGATAAGTAAATACATCACATACATTAATGGTGTAACCCCACCCTAAATTTCATCCCTCTCACCACACGATTACCATCTGGCATTTCTGTGTGTTGCAACTGTGTGGAGTTACATGGAATGTTTCTCCACAACCAGCCTCTTTCCAGAGGGAAATACATGAGTAACTTCTATAGGAAATTGCTCATTTGTTTTTGGCCCTTGACAGTTTGCACAAAGAAAATTTAAAAAAAAAAAACAACTTTTTTTTCCCCCTCCATCTTTCACTTCCCATCTCAGTTGACACCTAAGAGGTTTCTCTGCAACACTTTTGATTCATTATCTCTGGAGGAAATAAACCCGTGCCATATTTCCCAGATCTGACTTCATTTTGACTGAACAAGCTCAGAAGAGCAAAGAAAATAACTCTCAACTGTAATTTCTTAATTACAGCTTTGAAAATATTTACATAAGTTTAATATTTAAAACATAAACCAAATCAGATTAGCCCTGATGAAGGTCTCACCCTAGCCTTACAGGGCACTTGCTCACTCTCCTTTTCTCTGAATTGCTTCAGATCAACTGGAGGGCTGGCACATTGCACTAATCGTCCTGAGGAGCTTTTTAAAACTTAATCTTCCCTCACCTTTACTTCAGGGTCAAGTGTCCATCTTCTCTTGGTCATTTCCCTTTCTTCATGGCTCATGATGGGATTCAATGTAAATACAGTAAGCTGGATATCTCCTCTGTCCCAGGGGAGATGGCCATCTTTATTACGTTACTTTTCAGTACGTGCTGTCTGAATTACATGACCTAACTGCTATTCAAAAGATTTATCATCATTAACGCACTGCAATTCATTTATCTTGCATATTATGGATTTCACATTTGTTCTATTAAATATGGTCTCCAGCTCCTTCAAACTTTTGACCTGTTTAGGGGTTTCTGCCACCACACATATTTTAAGAGATAATTCTCCAATAAGAGAGTAATCTCACGCAGTTTCTGTCAACACATGAAAGGTCCCTGCTCCTCTCAGTACCGTGTTTACAGCAGATTTAGTTTCTAACAGGAAAGCCACAATCCATGGAGCAATTTCACCTCTCCCAACAGCTTGCTTTTCCTATTCCACACTACTAGAGAAAACCTAAACCAAAATATCAGTTACCAGGGTTTCTTCCTCAGTGTGCTGTGTTCTCTGCAGACCAATATGGCTTTATACCAGGACAGCAGTCCCCCCAGTAGCACAGCACAGCAGGCAAGCCCTCGTGTCACACTGTTCCCTCATAACTGAATTGCTCTGTAGCTCCCCCACCAAAAATAAGGAGATTCTTGTCCCCTACATGCAAACTTAAGTGCCAAGGTGGCTGCCAATTTGCAAAACAAAAATGTAACTAAGAAGGTCATGCTGCTTCCTTAAATCATTTTGAAGTATGCAAAGAAATATGGAAAAATACTTGAACAGAAAATGTAGGAAAAAAGTAGAATCTGAAGGATGATTCAATAAACAGTGCAGTAGATTAATGAGCAAGAGGTATTTGAGCATTGAGAAGAGAATTTGCTTTTTCTGAAGAGCTGTACAACTTCTACTCCAGGCATTTTACACAAGCATGCATCTGAAACTAAAACTTTGAGATTACTAGTCAAAAAAGAAGGCAAAAAAAATCTGACCTTAGCTAACAAAAATTATACTATGGAAAATATAATTTCATCTTCACATGTTATAAACATGCCACTCCAATTCCCCATTTTAGTGCAAATAGAACAGGATTTAAAAAAAAAAAAAAAAGATTCTGTAATTCTTGACAGTTACAAGTAAATTCAGATCATGCAGTTATCACGCGTATTCCTTCTGTTCTCAATTACAAGCTGATCCCATGAGGATTAACATTTCCATTGCTCTTACATGAAGCTCCTCATGATTATTCAAAGTAGAAATTTAACATCCCATAAAACTGTGCAAGGCCATTTTGCATTTCATAACTTCTCCCAAAAGCTGACATTGATGTTCAATCCCATCTACACATGCACTCTTGAATGTGCAACAGAAACACGATCAACATGTTTTTCACACCTCAGTCCCTAAAGATGCCTCAATGGTCATTATACATATTGCAAACAAACAAGAGCTTAATAGCCACTAGTGTCACATTTCATTTTGTGATGCCCGCACAGCAAAGTTCTGATTACCTAATTAAGAACCACTGTTTGTTTAAAAAAAAAGATAATATTTTTTAAAAAGATAATATTCTTTTAAAAAGATAATATTCTTATAATAACTTTAAAAAGATAATATTCTTTTTCTAAGCCAAGCAGATTTACAGTATATAGCAAAATCAGCTTATTTTCATACACACAGAACTGTTCCAGACAGTTGAAAAAGGAAATTGCTTTTATTGTTAAATTGTTCATCCATGTTACGTGTTATACTGAATACACACAGTTGCAAGAAACTCAGTAACTATACTAATACACTTACCCTTCCCTGGCATGCTACTTTTAAATAGAACAAAATTTTTCAGTTTTGCTCAGAGTACACTCAGAAACTCCAACTCTGTGGCAGGAATGAAATTACTCCAGATTTACACTGTTTCATCTCAGATCAGAATCTGTTTCCCAAAGTATATTGCTTTTGGCTTAAGTAGCAACAGAATTAGGCTTGGTTTTACTAGAAAACATCACCGCCACAGAAGGATGCCTATTGTTTTTAAACGTCAGTGAGTTAAGACTGTGATTACCACTGTGTTCTTATATTACTAGCTCCCTCCCTGTCCCTCCAGCTCCTATCACAAAATTGGCCTCAAGTGGGATTATTCCAGGGAAGGCTACGGCAAACAGACTCCCTAGGAAAGGGCTGACAGCAGGTCTGGCCTCAGAAATAATAAGCACCAGCTGTAGTTTCCGCCTCTCTGCTTGGGGAGCCCTTGGAGCACAATCAGAAAGCAAAGTACAGCAATCTGCCTCTAGCTCCCCCAACATCCCAATTCTAAGACCTGACACCATTAAAACTCTTCTTCTGATGCCTCCCTCTCACTGGAATTAAAACACAGTGATCCAGTGAGGGATATCCAACCAAAGCAGATAAGAACCCCTTACTTTAGCCGTCTCCTGTACGTTTAAACTGTCGTTCCTCAGTCATCTGCTTTAAAAAAAAAAAAAACACCAACAAAAGAGAAATAATAAGACTAATCATTATTAACAAACTACTTCCATTGGAAAGGGAAAAAAAACCAACGTACTGCAGTTCCTTGTTTAGCGCAATTCAGTTTTCTCAGGTATTTTACTTTTTTTGCCCTACCTTTGGAATAGCTACAAGAAAAAAAAAAAATCTTTGAAAACAGCAAAGCGGAAACTCACACCATAGCCAATTGTATGAAGAAAACCTTGAAGGTGTAAGGCCTGTAAGATAACTCAGCTGAAAAAGCTGGGGACCCAGAAGAGAAGGAGAAGCTAGGGACCACTAGACTCCCATATAATTTAACAACTGAGTGATCATCATAAGGTGTTACACAAGAACAGCGCAGCAGAACTGTATAGCAGTCAAACTTCTTGAGACTAAACTCTTGCTTTCCCATTGCGTTTTAAACCTTTCCCATCCTGCATGCTGTTCCGTTCTTGACCCTTTCTCTTCTCACTTCCTTGCTGCCCAGAACTGCTCTCTTCCTCTTCTCGCTATGACCCCCTGGGCTGGCTGGCAGTCCTGGGATGCGAGGAGGGGTGCAGACACCTACGATGCAAGGCCCAGAGCACAGTTTCTGTTCATCCTCAGCACGATGGTGCATGGTGAGGAGGAAGGCGGCGGTAGGATGGCTGCTTGCAGGCTGGGGGCATAGCAGATCACAGAGTGAAGAGAAGCCAGAGGCAAAAAACTCCTGGAAAGCAGCAAGAGCTGAAGGACAGCAACTCGAGGCTTCAAATCCTTATTTCAGCAAGCTGCTAGATTTGCTACTGCAATATATTATTTCAGCAAGCTGCTAGATTTGCTACTGCAATATATTATTTCAGCAAGCTGCTAGATTTGCTACTGCAATATATTATTTTTTACATGTCTTGATTTGTGTAAGGAAAAAAATGCAACCTTTTGTTATGCCTTTGGCAGAACTCTAGAGCCTTTTTTTTTTTCCTTCTTCTTCATAATCCCTACCTTTCTACATGAGTTTTATGGAGACACTGCAAGACACGCCAGCCTCAGCTCCTAGGTCTCCTGCTTTTCCTCTCAGACAAGCACTTGGTGTCTGCAAGCCCCATCATCCTGTCCCCTCAACCCGTGCACACACCGAGGACACAGCAGCAGCGCTGATGCAGTACCACCAGTTCCAACACTAGGGATAAAGCTGTGTCAGCTTTTCTATTATGAACACTTTTTCCTGACCTTATATCTCTGCTAAAAATATGACTGGGGTCCAAACCACCCTCCCAAAACTGCCAGTCTTTCTGCCTCTCAACAAGCAACCTTAATTTATGAATGTATAAACATCTCCATAAAGGTCATTACAATACAGTTCCCTCTTCTTTACTCATTTTTGACATATGAATTAAATAATATGGCAATGAAATGAGAAAATACTTTTCTCTAACCCTTTCTAGTACTTGCAAGAGAGTGGCTGTAATTACAGCTTTAAAATCAATTATTTCTCTAGTTTTGGGGAAGGTTCTGTCTAGTATTAGTGTTTGAATTGTTTACATAGGCAGGCAAGAGTGCAGTCTGTACCCTGTAAAGACATATATTCACCATATTTCAGAAAGGCAACCCAGAAAAGCTCTATTACAGACACAGGAGTCATCCAAGCCTACCTTCCCCATGAGTTTGCTCAGAGCAAGAAGGCTAACAGAGAGGAGACACATACAAAAATAAGGACTAAAGAACTGACTCACAGTGCAACTGAAAGGTGTTCCAGGCTATATGCTATGAGAAGAGTCCTACATTGCTTGGGAGGTCATTTACCAACTACAACATGCCAAGTCAAGAGTAGTTACTATTTGTGAGAGAAAGAGAGAGAGAGAATATATAATAATCAATCCACCTACACTAGAACGTCCTGTAAAAAAACCCAAAACCCAGAGTCCAAAAACATACGAGTAAGACCAAGCAAGGTCTGAATAAGCCTGTGCCATATACAAGGACGTGGGAATTGGAAGTCAGCTGAATTACTGCACCCTTGGCTCACCCTGTACTCGCTACTCTGGTTCTGCTTTCCTGAGCCTACAGCACCTCTTGAAACCCTGGGGCATGCTTCAGAGGGAGCATTAGTCTCTGCTTTTGAAACCTGTCTAGTATCCCACTGTGGGACTAAGTATTTGGCAAGCAAATCCAAACCCAAGGGCTGCTACCACTGAAAGCTGCTGTCAAATGGAAATTAAATTATCGCCTGAGAATTAATTTTAAAGCTCAAATCCTCACCACAATTTAAGTTGCCTCATCCAGCAAGACAACAATATAGCAAGGCATTACTGACTTGACAAGCCAGCATCAAACGGGTCAAGCGAGACTACTTGGTGGAGTCGCACTTCAGCAGTCACTGTAAAAAGGTCAGGCGTGAAAAGATGGAGCCCTGTCACTGTAAGACTGAAAGATGCTCAGCACCCAGCAAGGGGCATTCGGAACCTGGCAATGTTGGTGACCATGGGAGCACTGGCTACTGTGCAAAATTCCTGCAGAAATTCATCCTATCTCCTTCCCCACTTTCTTTACCGGTAGAGCAAATCGTGGATGTCCTTTTGTGTTTTTGTACTCACAGAGCTTTCTATCCTCATCTTACATGACCTGGTATTAAACTGTTTTCACCATCAACTCAGATCACAAATCCTTTTTCAAGAAGAAAGCCAGATGTATTACACCTCCACTTTTCAGGCTTCCAAAGCATTATAAACATCAGCACACTCAACAGAAGTGAGCTGGAAGACTTGTGATGGTGTTATCACTCGACAATAGGCATAACTGCGTAATCACTTGGGGCTTTCCAAAAACTACCCACTGACCATATGCAGACACACGTCTGTGTTTTGCCAGTATGCTCCGTTTGTAAAAGCTGACAGCTAACTAACAGAGCTATAAGCCCTGTTTTAAGAGTAAAATCATGATAAATGTATTGCTGAGCACACATCATGGTTACCTTCCTTCCTGATACACACAAACCTGATCTTTCCAGGTTTGGAATAAAAATAATAACAATTAAGCACAAATCTGTCTCTCTTAAAGGGGTGGATTACAAAAGTCGCAACAAATTCTAAGGGCAATCTGAAGCACCAGTTTGGCTTTCTAGTATGTCAAAGGGTGTCCCGGTTCTCCAGGCAGTACAAGATCATCTCGTCCTGGAGACACCCCCTCCCAACTCCTGCAGCGGCTGTAACAATGGGATGGCTGCAGGGATCCCGAGGCAGGGAACCGGACCGTACCTTCATGGGTAGGCTCTGGGTCGGGTGTCAGCGAGATGTCATCCAGCTCACGCAAGCAGAGCCATTCTCCATCCATCGACACTCGGAATTTGCAAAGATAGATGGTCTCCATGGCAGCCTGAGTGATCTTGTCTGTGGTGGGGGTTGGCATGTCGCTTTGAGGCGTCAGAGCAGACATGATGACTCAGCTGGTACAACAACAACGGGGGGGAAAAAAATAAGAACTAGAAAGAAAAGCTTGCTGAAGAAGAAAATAAGAAATACCTTGCTATTAAAGAACAGATATGCTCAGGATCGCAGAGACTGCTCTGGCCTTTTCATATATAAAGCAAGGTAAAAACGCTGCTCCTTCACCCTTGTCTCTTCCTCCCTCCTTTCCACCAACTGTCGTCGTCTTCAGCTATGCTAGAGGCTATTGATCCTAAACAACCACAGAAAACCTGGCTTCTGCATCAAAAGACAGGAGGGAAAAAAAAAGGTAAAAAAAATATAAAAAGGAAAAAAAAGCAGAAGAAGGAAAAAGAATGGCTTCCCCTGATGATTACCCAAGCAAAAACAAAGGAAGACTGTAGAGACAGATATCCAGGTTTGCTGAAATCAAACTGCTGGTCCCTTTCTTCCCAGATAAGCCAGGACAGCGAGTGCTGATAGGATTGGTTGTGCGCAGTAAGCAGGGTGTTGACCAAAATGGCTGACTAATGAACTGAACTGAAAATTCAGGCTCATGTGATCAGCCGCTCCGAGCGTAGGGCAAGCAATTCCCAGGATGCTTCCTCGATGCTGCTGATGCAGGGACAGCAATTAGGCTCTCGTCATCCACAGCACCTTCTCATCAGGCTATACTAGTCAATTTGTGAGCAAGCATAACGCACCACGCAGATTTCTCATCGGTCGCCCCCATACTACAAAGGAGCGCAGTCTAGCAGCGCGAGGAATACAAAGCCCCATTTGTATTCCTTTCACATGCCTGGATGTCGCTACAGGAATTAAATAAGTACCTTTGTTTTCAGAGTAGGTGTGCAAGTCACAGTTTATGTTTTATTCGCTGTGCAACCTTCTCAAAGGGTACCTTGTAGCTAAAACTTCCCACATACAAAAAAAATGTTAGGATGGATTTATCCTCTTGGGGAAACAATGAGGAAAAAAAAATCTGGCTCTAAGCACGTCTGTGATCAAGGATTAAGCTCTTTTAGGCAGGCACATGCATATGAAAGAACAATGAGGGAGAACACCACAAATACATATAGCTACATGACCGAATCTTACACTTTAAAAACCTCATCTGAAAATTGGTACTGCTCAGGTGAGGCCGATGATGAAGTATTACCTCTCAGCAGGCAGAGAAAGGCTTTCAATCTCTCAAGAATAAGATGACAGCACTGCGTTGCCCTGTCCCTTCCCAGCCAGATGTATCTCCTCTGTGTCCCCAACCCACACAGCCCCACCTCTAAGGAACAAGAGGTCCCAGGCCAACAGACGCCCTTCTTATTCCCGAGGTCACTATTTAACCAGGGCATGGGACACAGTAGCACCACCCGCTTCAGCTACGGTACCAGGCAACAATAAATTAGCTTGTTGTTCTTTATTCCTGTGTGGCTCCAGTATATTTGTGGAGAGCAGATGCGTAGCACCCATCTGAAATGGATGCCTAGTCCCTCGCCATGTAAATTCGGAGAAAGCTGACTGTTCTCCAGAACAGTATATTGATAGCAACATATGAATGATTAATGCATGGGACCTTCGTTATTCTCCATCTTTCTTCTTCCTTAAAGAAATACTCAAAAGGATGTGTATCTATTTCTTAGGGATGTGAAATACAAAAACGCATCACTTGATACAGAAGTCAGCATGCCAATGCATATAGCCTTTTGAAAAAAAAAAAAGTATATTACATAAAAACCTCATAAAACTGGAAAAAAGGGTTAAGAGCTGTTATTCCTAACAGGCAAGAGGAAGCAGTTGCTTTCGGTGCAAACTTCCTGCTTGGTGCATAACATTTTGACTCAGCAACTCTTTCCCCCCATTAGACTAAAACAAACAAAGAGCCATGCAGCATATTATTACAGTGATGCAAAGGAGAATTATTTCACGAACAACAACAGTTACTATTGTTCCTTCTCCCTAAGAGAGAATGGGGTTTATAAAGCGTGCTGACAGCATTTTAACTCATATGATATTTATACATCCTTTCATCAATGACAACCTCTAGTTTTAGTATTCACATTCCACCAGTCTTAAAATCAGTGAAAATCACCATATACAAACAGCTTCAGCAGAACAGTTCACTCTTGCTAACCTTTTGAAAGGGTCTAAACGAACAGCAAATAACCAAAATAAACCCTTTAGAATCAACAAAGTACTAGAAGCTATTGTGCAAGCTATTATCCCACATATCTAATTATCAGACAGTTTAATTTTTTTTGTTTTGAAACAATTAGGAATATAAACAGCATTAGGTGTAATCCAGCAGTTCCCGTTTCACAACACCGGTCTCCAACTGAATTCAGCACTGGCAAGTGACCCACATACCAGGATCACAGTGGAAGTCTGTTAAAAAATTAAGTAACTGTTCAACTTCAATTGGTTTTCTTTTACGCCATTTGCTGCTTCTTAACATGAAGAAATAAAAGAAGCCAGTCTGCCCCTTCCAGTTCAGTTGTATTTCAGGCTCCTTTATGCCATGTTCCTGCTGCAAATACTCGATAGGGATTTTTTAAGTATTTGAAAAATGTTTCCCAGCCTTGATTAATTTCAGTTTACTAGTATGTGTTGCCCAAAACAAGGCTTTGGACACAATATGGCACCTAACAGATTTCAAACAATTACCCCCTTAAAAGAAACTGAGCTACTTCACCTCTGTAAAACAGTACCTTTTACTCATCTAAGAAACAAAAATGATACAAAGTGTACATATGCTTAGAAACTCTGATGAGTAGTATTTATTTTTTTTAAAACAATGACAGAATTTCTTTTTCAAGCTGATTTGTTTTTTTCTTGCAGAGTTTTGATATGAGTATTTGAAGTCATAAGAACTCTTCAACTGTCCAGAGGAGGCTGTAATCTCCAGGTTCCAGTACATGGCTGAATTTACACCAACAGTATAAAAACAGAGAACCTGCCCTCCCAATACAGCTTTCAGGGTAAGCTAAGGCAAGTAGCAAAACCATAACAAAAGCAGGTAATGTCTAAATGTACTATGGGAACATAAAAGCTCTATTCAGAGAAGGAAAACAAAAAATCAAAACAAACCCAAAAAACCCCAAACAGGAATTATCCTATTACTTACTGACCTGCGAGCCTTTTATCGCCACCTGGAAAACACAAAACCAACCTTCCCCTATCCCTATCCTGTGCCTCAAAATTATAAAGCAACAAAGCATCTTATAAAGAAACAAAAGAAAGCTATCAAATATTGGTATTTTCATAAAGGCTTTGATAAAACTACCATGCAACTCAAGGTCAACTAATAAAGCTCCATCAGGGTTCAATGTCAATAGACAAAAAAAACCCAAGGTGTAAATGAAGAGGAGGTTATTAACGAAGAACCACTTTCTCAATCTGAAACCAGTCAGACAGCCTTGACCCGTCTTACAAAACCCTCATATTAGCCACACTTTGGCAAAAGTGGATAGAGGCTTTGGCGAGATTACAAAACAAGGCAGATTCCTGAAAAAAGAGTTTTAAGATGAAAGAATTAGAAATTGACTATGTTGGAATGTTAAGACTAACAACCTGAAAGCAAAGCACTCCATCAGCCCTTAGTATTTGCAAACTTAGCTGCACTGGAAAGTATTTTTAGCTTCAAACGCTTAAGAAATTAGAACAATCTAAGCAACAAAACCCGAACAAATTCCCAAACAACCTTTTCGACTCTAGGGGGCACCTTTGGATGTACTTTTACTTCCAGTGCCAGCAAGCCAGGCCTGCGAGCAAGCCGAGTTTCAATCACTAGGAGAAAACTTTCCCTGATCACTGTGTAGAGCTTGCAAAGTAGCCGTACAGCAAAACGGCAAAGTTGGCAGATGAGATTATTGCTTCAGATGACTGCGCTGCTTCTGGTTATTTAAAAATCACAGGAGAACACAGAAGCATTAAAAAAAAAAAAAAAGCCACCAATACTCTACAAATGGGAACCACTGCTGAAGGAAACTGTCCAAGTAACAGCTCAGTTGCACCGCTGAGTTCTAAAACAGCTGCTCAGGATGTCTGAGAGAGACTGCAATACCAGAGGTAACTCCATGCAAACAGGATAAAAATTACGAAGAAACACAAGCCTTTATATTGCAGTCTAAGACAAGTATGAATCATGAGCAGGTTCCTGCAAGTTTCTGTAAAGCCTATAACCTGTTTGTGGCTGCTTTATCAGATTAAGCAGCCTGACAGTCTGGTCCAGTAAGGCAGCTCCCATGCTGCTAAGTGACACAATCTGATCTTCCTATTTTCTGCCCATGCTTTTGCTCGACAGGTGAAAAACTCTTACTAGCAAACCTATGAACGTGCCTTTTGCTCTTGCGCCCTCTCTTTCTTTCACTTTGGCGTCAACTCCACATCAACATGCTGTCCAACTACCCCTTAGTCCTCTCAGTAGCTGTACCAGTCGCGACAACTAGAAAAACAGCATCAGGGCTACGCCTGGTTCAAGAGCCAACGGAGTGGCTATTCCACAAAACACATGCTCACACTCCTCCAATAGCCTCTCTCCAGGCAATCTCTTAGGGGGAATGTAATTTGAAAAGATTAAATTAGTAACAAAACATTTACATTGCAAACTCTGACTCTTCTGCCAGCACAGATACGTACATTCCCCTCAGATAACAGTGGCACTTCGAACCCTGCATGCTAAAAACATGAGTGGGCAAAAGAAAGTTTAACCCGAAAAACAGCGGCACAATTGCTTAATTCCTGGAGAAAGTGACAAACTGGTTTTTTGTCTACCTACTGTGAAATACAGAGATGTTATTTAAGGATTCAAGTAACTCCCACAATTGAGGGTACAATTAAAAAAAGGGAAGGAAAAGTCTACTTGAAGTATCATGATACCTGGTAGGCTTTCAGTGGGAGCAAGGAATGGTTTTGGAGGTTTTTTGTTTCTTTGGGGGGTTTTTTTGTGTTTTGTTTTTTGTTAAAGACAGCATAATCAACTTGCTTTTACTGTATTTAAAAAGTATTCTAAGGTTTTACTGCAGCTCAGCATGTTTAAGTAAATCTTGTTGTTCCTTCTGTCTGCCTAGAACCATCTGTATCACAAAAGCAGGTGCTGCTGGCATGAAAAGCTTTTGCAGTCTCCCTCCCTTAGCAGCTTTTGCCTTCACCTGATCTTTGGAATCATCTCATCTCTGTTGCCTTGTAAATAAGAAAACTTGGATAAGATGGAGAAGGATTAGTTGGAGGGGGAAAAATATGCCCGAGACAAAATCTGTAGAGAAAATAAAGTTGTAAAAGAGACACATTCTTATGATTTCTTTGTTACCACATATTCTTCATTTACATTCATCGCTGGGCTTCAGGTCACCAGCTTACACCACTGCCCTGGTAACACAAGCGTCGTGCCTCCACCTGGCTGCGAATAACCCTTGGGGTGACTTCTACAGGTGGAAGCAACAGTCACATGCAGAATCCCATCAAGTCACCAGTCTCCAGGAAAACCCTAACACAGAGCTATGAAGGCTGTCATCAGTTCACAAACACCAAATGTATTTTTCCAGATTTTCAAATATAAAATTAAACAGCTGTAGAGTACCCTTCAATCCTGTGGAGAGACCTCAAGAGAGAGAATGGTTTAATGATTGTGTCATAACAGGAAGAAAAAAAAAGTTTAAATAAACTTCAAAAATATTCTCAAATATTGACTTTCCAGTATATTGGTCACTACCTCCACTGTAACATGTAAATGTCAATACAGAGTAATTATTTTCGTTATTTTTGTTACTACTCATGGAAATGACAGCCTTCAGGCACTGAAGGGAGGAACTTGTGATCCAGCAGGAAACACCCCTCACTTAAATTGGTTCTTTCAGTTTACAACTACACAGAGAGGGTTTTGTATTCATAGAGTATAGCACTTTTTTTTTAAATACACACACAAGATGCAAAAATAGCCTTCTTCACATTTCTCAGTTTATCTTAACTCTAAAAATAACTCGGGCAGCAAAGAATCAAGGGAAGCAGACATGAACAATCACTTGAGGTACTACTGCGGAACAAGGACAAGCAGATCAAGAATTGTCCATGCTGAGCTGTTATGTGCTATGGCAACCTGAATTCATGCTACTTGAGGAAACGGAGCCCCACAGGCTACTGATGGGTCTCCCCAGCAACACCAACACAGACATGACAATCTTTATAACCTGGACCATGATTAACACCACTGCACCTCAATGCTGCACAGAGTAACTGTCATTGAGAGGGAGATGCAAGAAGTGATGACACCTGCAAGGCCACATACTCTACAGATAGCCAGGATTAAGTTCAGCATTTAAGCACACAACATCGTTTCTGCTCCAGAGTGAAGTTCTATCCACTGCTTCAACGACAAGCCCAAAGCAGTAAGTGAACAAGACTTTGCAGCAGAATCCCCTGCTCCTGCTGCTCGGCAATGAACAAGTGAAAGCTGCTTTTACAGACATGAGAACTGCAAAAAAAAAAAAAAAAAAACACAACAAAAAAACCAAAGGATGATGAAAAAAAATGATTTGCAGGCAGAGTTTGCCCCAGGAGAAACAGAGCCCAATACCCCATGCAAATAGATTATGGTACACATTCCCTTCAGACACTGCTCTCACTGCATCAGTCACTCAATTACTGAGCAGGCTTTGACATACAATATTGCACAGGCAGCTATCACCTCTGAGACCAAAAAAGTACAAGGGGACTTTTATATACATTTTATAAGGCTTTTTCACAAAGCTTACATGAGCAGCCACTGCAGAGTAAGGCTAACAGAAAGGATAAAGCATTGCTCAACCAGTGAGTTTTTACACTAACTCCTCCTGAATAACCATGCTCATCTCAATGCCTCAGTTTCACCACATCTACACAGAAAGAAGCCACCTCACAATGAAGTGTGAACAGTAGAAGCATGATGGATAAGATTAAATATTTTTCTTAAAGGCTTCTTAACTATAATTCAGTCCCTTGCACACACATCACAGGACTACAGTGGGTAAAGATTTCCTGATTAGGGGGGGAAAAAAAAAAAGTAAAAATTAAGGTTTTGACTAGAAGCTTTCAGTTTAAAGGACATCTCACTGGGGAGGGAGTTTTGGACTGTGGACAAAAGTTGGCAGGCAGAGACAGTCCTTCATAGGGCTCAAAGTTAGGTCATTTCACCTGCTCTTGGCATTACAGAAATGGACTTGTTACCTCACTGGTTATAGCTTTGCTGAATAATGGCTTAAATAAAATACATTAGCTCCAAAAGAAAGAAAAAAAAGAAAAAAAAAAAGATACCCACCCCAAAATAATCAGCTAATGTGTGAATGAATGCTCACCTGGGATGCAGGCAGGAGACAAACCAAAGGCAAAAAGCTCAGTCACCCACAGCCTGGCCCAAGCCCAGAAGACGAAGCTACTGGCTATTTTCAAGATGGATGGATGGAAACGGGAAGAACACTTCTATATAAATCCATATGCATAGGTTTGCTTTTAAGACACACACAATAACTACTTCACAGTACTCCAGCTTACCCAGATACACCTCAAGAACATTACAAAGAATCTCACGAAGCACAAAACTACTTGCCACCCAACACGCCCCACGCGAGAGCGCAGCAACGCGCTCCAGCCTCGTCACGCATCCAGCGTGCAATGCCCTCGCCTTAAGTTTGTTCTCTCCGCCAGTGCTGGTGGGAAGCCGGAGCGGGTGTTTCCCACCCCCTAACCACATCCCAAGCCACGAGCTGCTTGTTCTATTTCAAAGGGTGGCACCAGTTCTTCCCAAAGGGTCCACAAAGGAGAGGGGTCTCTGCAGCGCGGGTTTTGCGGAGCCCGTGGGCCGGCATTGCTTCTGTGGCCCTTCCTGTGCTGTCAGGGGGGCAGCCCGGCCACCGCGACGCCCCCACAGGCCCCCCTCCACCGAAGCCCTGTCTGCTCAGAGACAGTTTTGGGGTGGGCACCACATTTTCAGGAGCCCGGGGCGTACGGTGGTGACTGCTGCCAACTCCTCCCTGCCGAGAGCCGCTCACCCACAAGCTGCCCTCAAAGCCTTAAGAGCACCGCTCGATCACCCTCAGGCGGGAGCCCGGAGCCGCCCCGCCCCGCCTCACAACGGCGGCCCTCAGCCCTGCCATGACACCTCACGGCGCCCACACGGCCCCGCCACACCCCGGGCGGCTGAGGGGCGCGAAGGGAGGCCCCAGCCGCTGCCCCCTCAGCCCCGGCCGCACGAGGCGGCTCCCCCCCCGCTTCGAGGGAGGCTCCCGGCCCGGGGAGGAGCCCCGCAGCTACTCACGGGTGCCGGCGCCGCCGGCTCCGTCCGGCCCCGGGTAGCTCAGCACCAGCACGGGCAGGGCGGCCCCGCCGCGGGGCGCCGGGGGTCTCCACACGCCGGGCGGCGCGGCGGCGCCTCCATGGCCGGGGTAGAGGAGGAAGAAAGGCGGCGAGGCAGGAGCCGCCTCGTCCTCCTCCTCCTCTTCTGCCGCCGCCGCCGCCGCCTGCTCCTCCTCCCCGGGCTCGGCCCGCCGCTCCATAGCGGGGGGCAGCTCCGCGCCGGCCCCGTCCCGGGAACTTTCCGCTAGCGGCGGCAGAAGCGGCGCCCGCTCCGCCTCCGCCATCGCCGCCCCGGGCCGCCGGGCCCCGCCCCGGCCGGGAAGCAGGGCCGCGGCCGCCCTCCGCCCGCCCCCGCTGCAGGACGGGGCGGGGAGGCCGGCGCTTCGCTCCCCCGCGGCGCCCCGTTTCCCTCCGCAGCCCCCCGGCCCGGTGCCCTACCTGCCGCCGGCCCGCGGGGCCCTTCCAGCAGCGGTGGCTGGTGGCGGCGGGGAGGCTCGCCCGGCCCGGCCCTGCTCGGCTCCCGGGAGTAGCTGTCTCCCCTCGGCCCGGGCTGGGCCAGCGGGCCACTGCTCGCCGCCCAGGTTGCCTGGAGGATGGCTCACCGAATGCTGACAAAAAACGGATAACCGAACTCCGATTCGTGCGGGGGCTCCGGGCGGCATGGAGAGGAGGACCATGCTTCCACCCTTCCTCTGAGAGGGTTTGGGTTTTTTTCCAGCCTCATACCCTTAACCCTCTTTTTCACCGCTGCCACTTCATCCTTCTTGCACTTTAAGAAAAACTGAACAAAGCCGACCTAGTCTTCTAGCATAAGCTTCCCAACCCTGATACAAAGACCATGGGACTGCTGGCTGTGGAGAAGCAGTTGTCAGTGAGACACTATCCCCTCACCTGTATTTCATGGACTACTTTTACACCAAGCCAGAAGGAAGGAAGCCACATCCCTGGTCATGTGGAGTCGCCTTGGCAGGAGCAGAGCCTGCATGAGGAAACACACATTTCAATCTTAAGAAACCACCTTCATACAGCAATGAAAAAGTCGGACTCCCACGTGCTTTAACCTACCCATGATGCGAAGCAGTTACACCATCTCCTGCCTCCCCCTCACTTTCCCCAGGGTGAGATCTCATGGACAGCAGCATTTTCAGATCCTTTGACAAGAGGCAACAATACAAGGTCCAGAGATACTCCTTACTATTAAAGCTACCAAATAGGCCATACCAATGGGAACTTCACTTAGGAGACTGTCTTTCTGCAGACAGTAATAAAGACTTCTCCTTAAGGCAGGACAATTAATGTGGACTGGAGTATTGTCAAAGGGCAGGGAGAAAGAACATAAATACGCCAGTTTTTCAAGAACATCCTGCGTTCAATGCACTTAGGTTAAGCTGAAACATGTTGCTTCTTTCTTTTTAAATCTCCCATAAAAATTGCAAAAGCAAAGCTGCAAAGGCAACTGATTTCTGCAGACTGCTTTTTCCAGCGCTGCCCCAAGTCATGCAACATGTTGCAACAATTTAACAGATGCTTTAATCCATTTTACAAATCTCAAAGCTAAATGTTTGAATTTCTATTTGCCAGTGCTAGCAAGAGTAAAACAATGTCCAGACTGTTGCTGATTGAACATTATGGAAGACTAGGAAAGCCTTGACAAAATTTAAGGCAGCAGCAGATGTATTTCCATGTGAGTTATTAATAATTTTTTCCTTACCCTGTATAAATAGAAATTGCAGGTCGTCATGCAGAAAACATTGTCCACCTCTCTGCCACTGTACTTTTTCTGCCCAAGCTTCCAGAGGCAAGCCAGACTTACTCTGGATGCTTATCACCCACCAAGTTCTCCAGGGGTAGAAAGACAACAGCTGCTCATACCTCTCCTCAGAGCTTTCTACACACTGCCTATGTGCTTTTTAAATATGAATCATTTACGTGCAAGTGCACACTGGACGGACTACGTCTTGAATCACTGTGCTCCAAGTGAGTGGATGGCAAGGACCCTGCGGCGGGTGTCTCCGTGGCTATGAGGGGTGATGCAGGTGAGGCAGTGTAAATCCTAACCTGCATCGGGGGCTGCTGAGGCAGCCCCCACCACCAGTCCTTTCTGAGCAGGGCAGCCAGTGCTTGCGAAGCAGGAGCCTGGCAAGGATGAGAGCCATCCCATATTGCTTGGCAGTGTCAGCACCTTCTCCAGAAACACTACTGGGAAAAGGAAAAAAAGCAGCATTAACCAGGACCTCGCTCCACATCTTATTTTCCTGACGATCATCTGTGGTCTTTACCCTATTTCACGTGTCCATTTTCACAACCTATTTACCATCAGGGATTTCCCTTCAGCACAAAACATCCCTCTAAGAAGTATTTCTTAGAGCAATGTTACAGCATCCCCCCTCCCATGGTATTAATAATCACGGCCTTCCCATGATCACTCATACATCAAACTATACAGGAATGAACTATTTATGGCTTTGTCCAATCTCCGAACTAACCAACTGAACATAATGTCGTGTTTAATCTTCATTAAAAGGGGTTGGCGCAGCGGTCCAGGGAGACGTGCCGTGCCATCTGCTGGCTGCCTGTGCTGGGTGTGCCGATATGCTGCGTTCCCTCTTGCCTTGGGCCTGCATCCCAGTGTTTCCAGGGAGTGCATCCTTAACAGCGCATTAATTTATTACTTCCCTTATTTATTACTCAGATGGAAGTTGCCAGAATTTTGCTTGTGGGCTGCCTAAAGCTTTTCAAGGGAACATGAAGCCATCTCGGATACTTACAGCTTGCCTGCAGATCTACAAAAGATCATCAGCCCTTCATTTTTGCACAAAGTGTGAAACGTGCATGAGCAGGTGCTGCGGAAATGAGATCAGTTAGTATCTCTGATGGGATTATTTTCTGCATAACATGATGCCTGTTATACAACACCATTCCTCCACAGAAAAATCACCTAAGCTGCTTTTTTTTTCCAGCATGTTACTGTTTGCCAACCTCTTCGCAAAGCCTCAGGAGCGTTGCTCAGCGTTATCAGTGGCAGCCTCCACCATGATCCCAGTGCAGAATTAATAAAAGATGTAGTTTTGGGAAGAGCTCTAGTCCCCTCTTTGGTGAGGCTGGGACCCACTAAAAGCCATGCATTTCTCACTCGGAAGAGCAAGTGGCCAACACCGTTGATTCTGCTCACAGTAAGGGAGGATGAGTAAGCACAGGTGAAGGACACCTTTATCCCCACACATCTCCCCTGAGGCCATCAGGTTACAGAGAGCATTCCTCAAATGACAGAACAAGCCTCAATTTTGCCTTGGTGACCCAGGCAATTTCATGGAGGGGATCAATTCTCAATGCTTTGTAGTCTGTTTCTGTGGAGCAATTTTTCTTTTTTTTTTATTATCCAGCCTCCAACTGCTGTTTGGCCTATAAGCAGCAGGGGGCAAACAAATGCAGGGCCATTAAAGGCAGTGGAACTTGTCATTTCACTATTTTGATCCATACATCTACCATACCAGAAATCGCCATGCATAGCTCCACATCCCATGGATCCAGGACATGTAAGGACTACAGAAAGTCTTCTTACTTCTATTCCCGTCTGTCCAGCTTAAGTCCATCGGTTTTCTACCCCTCCCTTTAACAACAAGCTTTGAAAATTCACAAAATATTCTCCAGTCAGCAACAAACAGCATGTTCCTGGCAGAAACAGGCCTAGGGTATAAAGGTTTACATCAAAACCTACGGAAGAACATTCCACTTGCAGAAAATGAGCAGAGCTTCATGTCTGAATTACAGCATCTAGCCTGTCAGAGGTTCAAGAACATACGCTCATATTTTGGCTTCCCCCAAGACTATCACACACAAAACCACCCCAAAACAAAACAAAAAAACCCTAAAACAAACCATCTAGATACACTAGTGCTTTCAGAACATGAAATAGCATTTATTGACAAGACAATTATTCCCTTTAAGTGATTTCACATGGGAAACATGGTAGTATCTTTCAGATGCTACTGGTGGGGCTCTGAAACCTGACCCAGACACAAGTGCAGGTGTTACCTGAGACAACATTTGTTAAACTTTTAAGAAAAATTAATCTGTCATTCCTCCTTTACAGCTTGAGCTGGAACTGGCCGCTCACAGCCAGCTCCCAGCAAGAACTTCAGCATGGGGTTAAATGCATTTTCCCACCAGAAGGCATGGAAGTAATCAAAACATTTGCAAAGTTTACCTTCAAACTGAAGACAATGTTACATCTTACACGTTTGTCCAGTATCAATGCTACATTAGACCTACAACAGCAGACAACAGTTAACATATTTATCATAGATGAAGTTAATGTATTTGTCACAGATAAATAGCTACGAAATCCAGAAAAGTCCTTGCTTTGCTTCTGAATTCAGGAGGGGAAATGGTATCTCAGACCACATGGGGTTTAAGTAATAGCTTTCTGCTTGATTACAAAATTTAAGAGATTTAAGAGCACCTAGAAGTAGTTAGTTCTTAAATGTATGAGCACAAGGAGTTAATCAGAAGAATTAGAGAAAATACCATAACCACATATACCTCTTTCTGCAGCTCAACACAGAAAAAGGATGGATCCGAACAAGACCGCAAAAAGGAGAAGGCAGTGGCAGCTGCACAAACCCCATTCTCAACCCAGCCTTGGGAGGTCCCCCCATCCCATCCCATCCCATCCCATCCCATCCCATCCCATCCCATCCCATCCCATCCCATCCCTTGCAGCCTCACAAAGCCAGTACTTAACAGTATGGAAAGACAGCATTGCAATAGAATAAAACACCTTAACACAAAGGCCGGGTGAGGAAAGGGCCCTGTGCTCCTTTTAGAGGTGGCACCTTCTGAAAAGCATCCTCTGAAAAAAAAAAAAAAACAATACCATCCCACCCCCGGTTTTCTTAAAGAAAAAACCCACAATATCCTTTATAAAATTTTTATTGGATTCTTTAGTGCTACTTGCAACTCTCAGAAACAGAGAAAAGTAATTATCATTGAAGCTTTCTGCTCTTCTTAACTCCCGCACGAATGCCAGACAGTTCCCCGGCATATCTGTGCAATTCCCTCCGAACTTCACGGACCTGGCCTTTGCGGCGAATCTTGGCTCGCCGAAACTTCTCCCGATGCTTGACCCTGGGGTTGCGATCGATCTTCTTCCTTCTGGGGGTGAGGCCTTTGTTCTTGATCATCTGATAGGTCACACCTCTCTTTTTATTTGTATCCTCTCCTTCCAACATCGCTTCCTCTTCAAGCATGTCTTCGTCTTCAGTTCTCTTCCTCTTGAGTTTCAGCTTCTCCTCCATCATCTTATAGTATTTTAGCGCAGCCTCTTCATCCAGGTCTGACTCATCTGACAGTTCACCAGCAGTAGCCAGGCCATTAGCAAGCACAGGAGCACGTTTTGATTTGTTTTTCTTAACATCCAGTGGGAGGAACACTGCAAACTTCTTCTCCTTACGTAATTTATCTTCCTTCTTATCATAGTAGTTTTTCAAAAGCATACGAACTTGAGAGGATAACTTTTGGTCTATAACTGCTAGGTCATTGATTATATTTCTGTAAGCAACCAGTCGTTCGATAACGGGGTGACTATGAACCGGCATCCTCTTTGACTTCAACACCAAATAGAAACTGATATTGGCACAGTAATTCAAGTAGAGATGATACTTGATCTGCAAATAGCGACTGCCCTTCCCTTGTGGGATAGTGCCGTTTTTGACCATTTGCAGCAGCGGGTGGAGTTCATCCTTGAGCTCCATCAGCTTGACTTCAAAGTCCTCAATCAGCTGCAGGAGCTCCGGGGACTCCTGCTTCAGTAGCTTTAGTTGCTCCTTCTTGGAAAGGGCCTGCAAATCCTTGTCAATCTTCTGCCCTTTGCTATCAAGGGTTTTCTGCTGCTCAGCCAGATAGCCCTGGATCACATCCAGCCCGTAATCATCTTCCCCTAAATCCTGCACCAACCGCTTCTGGATGACTTGAGCCTCCTGCTCCTCTTCCTCCTCCTCAGCATCAACGTCTTGCTGGCTACGCTTGCCCTTGGCCTGGGCATCGCTCCCATAGTCCGTGTCATAGTAGAGCTGCTTGCGTTGGCCCCAGGAGAGCTCGTGGGGAAGCTTGGTGTCCTGATGGCGTTCCTCCAAGTCGCTTTCCATGGAGAGGTCACCATCATCATCTTCAACCTCATTTCCCCCCTCCTCTTCATCTCCTCCATCCTCCTCGTCCTCCTCACCTTCTCCATCCTCCTCACTTCCTCCATCCTCCTCCTCACCTCCATCCTCTTCTGCACTGTGGTCGATGTAAAGATCCTGCCCCTGTACACCCTCCTCCTCCTCACCCTCCTCCTCCTCTTCTTCCTCACCATGTTCATCCTCCTCGGGCAGCTGCAGCCCCAACACTTCCTCCTCCTCCTCCTCCTCGCTGTCCCCGGCCTCCTCCCCGCTCTCCAGGGCCGCCATCACCGCCTGGAACTGCGCCTCATGGAAGTCCTCCACCTCGTCCGCCAGGCCCTCAGGGCCCGCCTGGCCGCCGGGTGCCACCTCCCTGCCATCCTCCTCCTCCTCGGCGGGCTCGGGCGGCGGCCGCAGGACGGTGCCGCGCCGGGTCCTCATGGCTCCGCTCCGGCCTTTCCGCCGCGCTTCCGCTTCCGGCCCTGCGCCCCTTCCGCTTCCGCTCCCCCCCCCCCCCATCCGGGGAAGAGCGGCGGGGAGGTCACCGCCGGGTGGGCAGCTGGGCCCTCCCCGCCCGCCGGGGCAAACGGCGCCGGAGACGCCGCGGGGGGATGTGTGGTGTGTGTGCTGCGCACCCTGCACACGCTTGGAAAATGCCCCCCCAAAGACACCTTTGGATATAGCTGCAAGTTCGGGTTTGATCCCTGTCGGTCAAGCTTCTAATTGATAGGTTAAATCACTCCAGCTCGGGAGCATAATTGAGTTTGCTACTACTATGAGGTTATTATGCAGACCTATAAAGAGCTGCCTGATGTGGGCAGCCGCTAAGCAAGGTGTGGGGGGGTGGTTCAGTCGTGGCAGGTATATGCAATGAATGCCACGTGGAAAGAAGAGCACCTTTCTTCCTCCTCGTGGGTTTTTCTTCATCTAAAAGCACAGATGCATCCAACTGCTGTCTCTATAGTAACCTTACGACGAGGAAAAAAAAAAGAAAAGAAAGATAGCACACCTGACGTGTCCCATTGTTCACCAAAACTTCCCATTGCTTGGTTCCCTACAATCAGATCAAACTTTCAGAGAAGTATTTGAAAAACTCGCTCGACCCATCTGAGGTACACACAGTAACCCTCCTGAGTCCTTCCCTTCACCCAATTGCATCTTTACAGGGATACAGGTGTCTCCCAGCAGGAACCAGGCCCATTCCAAGAGGCTGTGGATCAACCCTCAGCTCCTCCGTGCTCCTTGGATCAGTCCTTCTACACCAACAGACATGCCCAGGGCATTAATAAAAGAGCAGTTCTGATTTTCAGCAGGTGGGAACTCTTCATCAGGAGAGTTTTTAAGACAAGCTATTCATTCATGTTTGCATTCTCCTCCTATATTTTTGCTTGTTTGTGTCAGTTGCCTGCCACAGAGCACCCAGCCCAGCCTCCCACCTTGCCGAAAGGAAAATCACATTAATGCTGAGCTGCATAGAAGTGGTCTGTTTTTAAGAAATGCAGACAGCCATGACACAGGAGCAGAGGGAGGCACAGTAATTAGTTTAGTCTGAGCTCAGAAACCCAGAGCCTGATAAATTAAGCAGCCACATGTCCCAGCAAGAGGAGCTCTGCGTAGAAAAGTGCAGGTGCTTTTTTCTCACCGCAGAACAGGTGCAGTTTTATTTATAAATACTTCTGTCCACCTTCTTGTGGAAAAAGGCACGTCAAGCAAATACTGAAGTTAACTGAAACAGAGGGGGTGTGCACAACTTTACTCACTTTTTGGTGATTCATTTGGATTCTGGTAGATCTGATGGCAGGCAAGTCTCACTTATGAGCCTTTTTTCTGACATGCTCAGCTTCTCCACAGTCACCTCTAGGTCAAAATTTTCCATATATCTTGCACCAAACATATGTTTTGCTTCAGACTAAGACACTTTTTCGAAATCTATCCATAACAATTTTCAGATATCACCTCCACTGGATAGAGGCCTGTATAAGAAAGAGCAACAAGAGTAACTTGGTTTTGGTGAGACATGGCATTCATTTAATTTGTTAGCCACACATTGGTGGAAATTCTGACTTTATACAAGTTGGCCACTAAAATACAGTCATCTCTGCCGACCAGGCTTTGTAATCTTGCTGCTTAATCCTACCATTTTGTGTGTGAAGTCCATCCAGAGAAGTCTGCAGCCAATTTCTGCATGGTTAAAATTCCAGATAACTTTTACAAGTGTGACTTACAGAAACCTAGGCCTTCAATGTGTCCCTGACCCTGACAGTTTCCACCTAACTACCCCAACAATGTAGTGCCCTCATTTTTTTACAGTCTGCCCTTTCAAAATTCAGAGTTTTAACAAAAGACCGACTTCCACTTGGACTCATGGATTTAAATGAATTGACATGCTGTCTCTCAATCCAAGGTTAATCTCTAAGAGCAGAAAAGAAACAGCATCTACAGACATTTGAAACTCCTCCAGGACTTGCTGGAAATGTCATCCACTTCTCGTGAAGTTGGAGATGACCTCCAGTGTGAGTTAGTTCATGCAGTTATCAGGAACTGCTCAAGGCAAATCACACTGGTTTGCTTTAAGCATCAGTGGAATCACCACTACCAATATGATAATCAGTGACTGCTGCAGGTCTGTTTTAATCCACCATTTTCTTTGCTTCTGAGTGAGAAACAAGGAGAACAGAAAGCTGTAGGACAGACTGCTAGTGGATGGTGTGTTTTCTGGAGATACCCTGTGCCCTGGTACGGCTGTCCTCCACTCCTCACCCAGCGTAGCAAGGACACACAAAGACACAACTAATTTGCCTCACTTCATCCAGGCACCTGCCCAGCTTCCTACCTGGAAGATCCTAGTTCAGCATGTCCAGGGCCAACTGGAGGCACAGGACAAGTGAAAGAAGACTGAGACTACACGGCTGGTTCCCATTTCTTTTCAAATTCTCAATTATTCCTCCGCTAGACTCTGCCTCACAATGAGGTCTGGAGTCTAGTTCCCCACTCAGCCCAGAATTTAATCCTGGGGTGATGGTTTGCCAGCCCCTTGCCAAACTGCCACAGTTCTTTAATGCCTGCTTCCCCAGGTAACGTTCTGATAATTCAAAATGTCACACAGTAAAAAGGGGATAGTCCATAAAAGTAACAGTCTATAAAACAAATTGTCCTATAAAGAGCCTGCAATCAAGATAGAAATCTTCAGAGACATGCAGGTGGCTGAAGGAGACTAAAAATAGCTTTCACGCCACCATATACAGACCAAAGGGACTGTATGCAGACATGTAGATTTAGCAACTGAAATTGAGATATGCTGAGCACCAGCAGTGAGGGAAAACCACCGAAATCAACAGAATCACACAGAATAAAATTCTGCTCAGTCTCTCCCTTTGGGTTTGAAAATACTCGTGGATGCCTTTGCTTGGATTTTACCAGTACCATGTTTTTATCAGTGCAGTTTGGCAAAACAGACCAGAACCAGCCTCTTTTGTATGTGTTTTATGCTGTTGCCTGCATCCCCCCTTCTTGTCTATGTCTAAAAAAAGCTCCTATTTTTTTACAAAAAAGGTGACTGAAACAAATAGTGCTTTAGATAGACACTCCTACCATCCTGTGGTTAGCCTGGCTTATTTTCAACCTTCTGCAAAAGATGGGGCACAGGGAACATCTTGCTGCTGCTTCAGAAGAGACCCCCATGTAAAATTCTGTTGGCAATACTTTCTGGGCAGGGGGAAAGGAAAAAAACCCCAACGTTGCCCTCTTAAAGATGGAGCCCTAGTGAGAAAACAAGGTTTGTAAAGAAGAATTATGGCATAACCTGATGCCCTGCTTAGGAGCTGGGCTTGCACCAGTCATTCCTCACCACTTTCCAGGGGAAACCTTGCGTGTGAGTGCTGCTGATGCAATACAAAAGCTCATTGCATCATGCAACTGCCAGATGTTTGTGCTAGGAGAAAAAGCTCAGGAGATAGATTCTGGGGTCTTTGAACAGCTCTAGGGTTAGGGACCCAGCCAGCAAAGGCTAAAGAAAGGGAAGACAGCCTGTACGGTGACAGGCTGCCCTTCCAGGATCTGGGACGCCTGGCAGCATTGCCTAATGACTTCAGCCTCTTAAGAGCCTGGCAAGAGCAGCCTACCCCAGGTGAGCCAAGGGTGGCCCAGCCTGTGTGAAAAACCTCTACCTGGTTACAGGGCTGCTGCTCTGCTGCATAAGGAAAAGCTGGAGAACACATGGAGATTTACCATGTGCTGCTGATGTCAGTTGAGAGAAACGTACACTGCAGGTAGCAGAAATTCAGGAAACACTGATGCAATAACCCTAGCTAAGAACGGGCCTGCCAGCATCATAATTTGCCTCCCCTTTTGTCCCTTGATGTAGGGAATTGGAGGGCCTTGCTAAGATTTGGCTTCCCTTAAAAGGTGGCCTTTTCTTGCAAGATACATATATAAGCTACAGAGACAGCGCTGGTGATTGCAAGTTACATTGCAATGTTTGTTTTTAGAGTTACACAAGTGATCTCAAACCTGGGACAAAAGTATCCCAGGTCCTCTCTCTGGTACTCCCCTCCTTCAGGAAAAGTCTGCTCACCTGATACCTCAGAGAGTTTGCCTGGGACCTGACTCAGAACCTTTTATAAACCACAAATCCCCCAGAGTCCCTTTTCCATTCCAGAGGAAAGAAACTCCTTGATGCAGTAGGCAGAGCTGGAGAAAGAGTTCAGCTTTGCCACAGACCTACTGTTGCATTACCTTTTTTACCCCTCCCCTCTCTCATCTTGTCTGCTTTGTCTGCAAACTCTCTGGGGGCAGGTTGAGCCCTTAATATAGGTTTGCACAGAACCTGGTGCAAACAGGATTCTCATCTTGAAGCCTTAAGTGGTTTTGTAATATGAGTCAAGTGATATTTAAGTCTGGTTTCTCAAAACTAGGAGCCAGAGCTGTGGCCCCTTGGCTCTCTGGACACTTTCTTACCTTACACTCCTCATCCCCAGGTGGGAGAGTGCCACTGGCCCCGATGGCAAGATGTCCCCTAAGGACCAGGGTGGTTTTGCACTCCCTTGCACTCAGCAGCTTCCTTGCTTGTTGGTGATGAACAGAGTAAAAATGCACAGTAATAGTGCAACCCCCTGCCCCCCTTCCCCTCTGAAAGCCAGAGGTCTCTGTGCATTAAACATGCCTGGTTTCAGTCCCCAGCCACATTTTCCACACTGTCAGTGCTAGCTGGCTGGGCTGTTTATTTTAGGAAACGTAGCGGTATCATTTGCACACGCCCTTATAGGCAGACACAGGCTCTCCACTCGTGTTCTTCAAAAGAAGGGAAGGCAGGATGAAGAGCTCTTTGTTGCTGTGCGTGGCCTTGGCCGTCTCCTTGGCGTTCGTCCTTGTGACAGGTAGGTGAGAAATGGAAGGCGTGGAAAACTGTACTTCAGATATCCATGACGGGCTTTGTGTAATTGGCCATTAATTCCTCGAACGGTCAAAAATCAAACCTCAAAGCCTGCTCCAGCAGTCATGCTTCAGTGGTGCTTGGACACCTCAGTGTCTGTCTGCACCAGAGAGCTGTGTGTTGTTAAGTGCTGCCTTGAGGCTAAAAAAGTGATGACTAGCTGCAAATTTAAGACTTTATGATTAGCCATTTTTGATTGGGTTTCTGAAACAACAAACCGCAGACATGCATGCTTGCTTTTCTGCAGTGCTAGGAAGCTTGCAAGACTCTTGCCTGCTAGATTTAAAGACTTCTAAATCTTCCTGGTAATCCTGTCATATGGCTACAGCCAGCTTATTTCTGATTAAGCTGTAGTTTTTTGTGTAACTCCGTTGAATTTCTTGGAGAGCCCTGATTTAGACTGCGATCAGACTGTGATCCCAGCACACTCCTCAGTGTGGTTCACAGGTAATAGATACTGACTCTGCTAATGCCAGATCTCTATACAACAGTCTAAAGTCATCCTCATCCACATGGTGGATCTGGTTCACAGGATTAAATCAGTGCTCCAACCAACAGCATGGACAAATGTTGAGCAATACTGTGTCAGTTCAACACAGCCCAGTCTGTTTTTCCTCATTCATATGCATGGCTTAAGATATATATATACACACACATAAGCACCTTAAAGGAGAAGTCAAATTAGAGTTACATGCAGCTACAGTAGTGTTGTTTGTACTACTTATGTTGAATTGAACGTATTTTTGGGCTAACTGGGTTTCTTCCTACTTTAATAAAGTAGCTGCTTGGACCCACAGCAGAGTTTAAACTAGTATTATTGGAATGTCTTTGCTTCTTCACTATGCTGCAGCTGAATTCTGTTGGACTTCACAACATATTACAGGACAACCCAGTATTGGAAGAGGAGAAATTTTGTCAAAAAATATCTGCCTGAGGGAGGGAGAAAGGGAACACCATATTGCACTAAATCATGCACCAGAAAATCCAACATGCAGACGTTTAGAACAGCATTGGGAAATTTTGTATTTAACTACCTTCTCCCCAAAGGGACTTCACTGAGTGATACATGGAAGTATTACTGAAAACTATCTTTTCTGGAGCTTTGTAATTTTACTTAAAAAAAGATATATGGAGTACCTGTAACTTTTATGGTAACTGAAATCAAGAGTATTACACAAGGAATTAAATCAGGACAATATTTTTAGAGTACAGTAAAAAAACCCCTGAATACTCATAAAAGAGTATGTTAATATAATTTTAGAAGATGAAATAAAGCCTGTTCCCAAAGATTTTGGGACAACTCCCAAAGCCTATAGGATCTGACTTGAATATTGGCTTTGGATTAAAGGTTTCCAAAGAATTGCACACAACTGTACATAGAATACAGTGACAGACATGAGAGGAAGGTCTATTGGAAAGACAAGAAGCTAGAGACTTTCTGTAAGACCAAAGAAAGGCCAAGGCTCAAGGAGGTAGAAGCTAAAAAGGCTTTTGTAATAAGCTTCTGCTTCAGAGGGAAACGTTCATGTTGAGTGATGAGTTGGCAGAGAGGAAGCATGCAGAGCAACAGAGATTGGAATAAAGGGTACAAAGAGACAAGCACCCTTAAACTCCATATAATGACCATCTCTGTGTGTCAGATATGATTATGTATTTCTACCATGGCAGGGCATGCTGCGGTCAGAAGTATGACTGGACTTACACTCTATGTGCACATTTTGCAGTGGTATTTGTACAGCTGGTCAGCTGCACTGGATGCTATACAGAGAAATGCTAAAAGCCAGCCCTTGCTCTAAAGGGCTCAATGAGCACATGCTATAGTGGGACATGCTGTAGAGGGATAAAGAAAACCATGAGAGCAATAGAAAGGGCAACATCTCCTACATGTCTGTAGTGGCTTGCTTTACTGCCCAAAGCAAGGCAGCAAAGTAAATTCCTTCCTGATCGAGAAACTCCACAGTGAATCTTCTTCAGAAGGTACTCTGCTACTAATTGTCACAGAAAGAGCATTTGTAGCCAACAAGTGAATTGTAGGGTCACTCTGAGGCATCATTTACACAGTTTTGATGCCTTTTTCCACAGTTAGGGGGCCTGCAAGGGTCTCAGAAAATAACCCAGTGGAATGGAAGCAGATGAGACCAGCATATTGTAGGGGCAAGAAGGAAGCTCTAAGAAGCCCTAGGTAGAAAACCTGGAATGCTGTTTGCATTACATTGTATGGACTAGATACCTAGGGGTTCTGCCAATCAGTACTGCAGAGGACCTGTGCCCGTTTGGTCTTGCTGACAGCTTCATGGGACAGTTAAGTTGCTGTCAATAGCGACCAACAATCAGAAAACTTACAGTCCAGCTTGGAGTCCATGTGCTGCTCTTGGATCCCAGCTTTGCTGTTGCTCCCACAGGCTTTGAACACTATCCTTTTCACCCTATAGCAACAGGGTCTGTTGCTCATAAAACCCAGCATGGTTTGGACATGGAGATTAACAAAAAAACCAGACATGAGCTGATGCAATGTGTGTGTCTGCTTCCTTACTGATCCATACTTTGATAATTCAAAGAAATTCAGCTATTAGGACCAAAGCTTTTAAGTCAGAGTGACTCTGAAATCCTCTACAGATGTGATGAACACGGACATTTTCAGCCCATTTCTTCTTTCTCTCCATGGTTAAACCAAAGGACAACCTAGAGTAGGTGAGTCCCCAGAACTGAGGTCTGTCTGAGACCAATATAAACTATCCCCATCTTACAAAAATCACTGGGTTTGGTATTTCTAAGCAGGCTGAAGGTGCTGTAGGAAGAGTGATGCTGCAGAGTGACAGCTGTGAATTGATTTTAGCAGCATTTACAAATACAGAGGGATGTAAAAACAACCACTTAAGGAGGGTATGGCTGTGTGTGCATATAAAAGCAAGGCTGGCTTGTTATGGGTGGAGAGACAAAAGGCTCTGAGTTGAGGAAAACCAAGTAACAAAGAACAAGATATTTCAAATCCACCTACTTGCACAGCAAGAAGACATTGCATGCCACCAGGAACAAAAAGGGATGTTTTACCCTGTTTTGACTGAGCTTCATGTTGAATAGTGTGCTAAAAGTGCAGGAGACATACCCAAGCTGGTTATTCTCTATTTGAGGAAGAAAATCAGGATTGGAATTTTCCCTGCAAACCACAAGCATCCTAAGGACCACTTGCCTGTCGCTGCCAGGTCAGCGGGCTGCCTTCTTGCTGCGTCCTGTAGTGCTTTTTGGCATCTGTTCCCTCAGGGACCTGAAGGACAACACACCACCCAAGGAAAACTGGCACATCTGCCACATTGGCAAGGTCAGAGACATTTATTTAGAGGCCAGATCCAAAGTAGGGTTTGGACTGCTAGAATAGTCCTGGTACGTGATAGAGGAACTGGGTAACCTCCTCTGTTAGGCTTGAAAGGGAACTTTCTTCCCATTTCATGAGAAGCCCCTGCATGCTTGCCTCTCACCAGCCACACAGTGTCCAGGTTCATTGTTTTCTCCTTCCCCATCCCATCACCTCCACATACAGAAGCATACTGTAGCCTGAGCAGGGAAGACAGCTGAAGTCATCTTTGCGGAGAGGCTCATTTGTAGCTTTTCCAACCTGGACCTTAATCAATCCAGATGCCATAATGGTGCATTTCTGGCATTCTCATCACTTGGTTTCCTGCTAGAGCAGATTTCACAGTTTTTCTTCTTGACCTGGGATTGCATATGCTGTGCTTGCAGGTTATCCACAGGACTCTGAGGACAACGAGTACGTGCTGGTCAATAACAAGTGTCAGTGCGTAACAGTGACCTCAAAGTTTGTCCCCTCCAAAGAAAATCCTGATGAAGAAATCCTGGAGAGAAACATACGCATCCTGTAAGTGGCAGACAACTATTACACTGAGTTCCCTTTTCTTTGCATTGTTTCCCATGTCCTGGGATTGATGAATTGAACTGTTTTTCCCATGGGCTGCTTTCTATGGTATCCTGGAATATTTCCTTTTGCTTAATGTTTTTCTAGCTCACATATCTGGTGTTTGTCCCTTCAGATACAAAAAGCATCTCCATGTTTTAAGTGGTCCAGTAGTAACTTTACAAAATAGGCTGGGAAGGTAGAGTGTAACAATTCTGCAGTTGAACTAATCTGAAACTAAATTGGGCCCATGACACTGTATTTACTTACCGATCTGACAGCAAGCCTGCTATTTTATAGGCTGGGAAAACTAGTTAATGCCCAAACTACCAGAAAAGGTTAATCCTATGAGGCAGATCTCAGTTCAAGAGTAGGATTTTGTCCTCTTTATTCAGACAAACCTTACAGAAGTGTATGTGTCGCTTGGAAACATGGACCAAGTTCAGGCTTAGAGCTGCAGGAGTTCTGGCAGAGCTCACAACAGGAAAAACACTAATTAAACATCTCTATGTCCTGCAAGTCTCAGGCATCTGCCAGCTCAGAGTTTAAAAGAAAAAAAATCAGCACTGTCACCTTGAAAGTGGCACCTTCAAAAATTGCTGCAGTTCCCTCAGGGAGAGTTGTTGCCTTTGAAGGCACAGAAGGGCAAAGATCTGCCATTCCTGGGCTTTTTGCTATGGAGAAGGGTCCAAATGGAAATAACCAGAAGAACAAGATGAGCGTTGAGAATTTTTCACAGCAGAGTAGCCCCCTGTTTAATAAGCAGTTTTCATGATAGCTATTCTCCTCCTTCCTTTGCAGAGTCCCCCTCAAGGCTCGAGAGAACATCTCTGACCCCTTGTCCCCACTCAGAACCACTTTTGTCTACCGCATGACTGAACTGTAAGTAATTTTATTTACTAAGTTCATTTCCTAAAACTTAACCTCTTCTGTAATATTGCCCACACCAGCACAAAAACATGCTTCAAGGTGAGTAGACAAGGTGAGGCAGGGTCACAGAGGAAAGTTTTCCCCACGGAGCCTAGCTTTCATACTCTGTTGCAAGCCAAGAAATTATCTCCATGATTAATTCACATAAAAAGGTCTCACATCTACAGGGAATGTTTCATTCTGACCCCTGTTCATCTCAAATGTCTTAAATATCAACCCATTGCCTGTTTAACCCTTCCTTTTAGGGACCAGTCTTGCCAATAGCAGTTTGACAACACTAAAAGCATCTGGCCGGGAGTTCCTATGTAAAACCTAGAAAGACCACAGTACTCTCCTAGCTACATCTGCAGATCAACAAGGAAGAGTTGAGTTTCACCAGGGGCATCTTTTCATCACAACTCTTAACACTTGTTCTATTCTCCATCTCTTCCAGCTGCAAGAAATGTGATCCCATAGAAATTGAGCTGGGTGGTGAGATATACCAGGCCCAGCAGAGCACCTCCTGCAATGAACATGAAACCTGCTATACCTACAACAGGGACAAGTGCTACACCACAACCTTCCCATTCTACTACCATGGGGAGTTGAAAGAGGTTCCAGCAGCTCTGACGCCGACATCCTGCTACGCCGATTAGCTCAATCCACTGTGGTACTAATGCCTTCTTGCACTCAGTGTTCCTATCAAAAATACATGTAGAGCACCATAGTACCTGGACAACAGTGTCCAAAATATCAGTTCCCAGAGTAATGCCAACTTGCCTCTTCATATTTTTAATATCAGAATAATGCCATCTCCCAAGAGCAGCTACTGGTTGTCATACACTCTCTTCTTATATCCCCAGCACATATCTGCAATGCCATTATTATACAGCTCAGACATTATCACCATGTAGACCAGGTCCTCAGCAGATGTAAATCACTAATTCCCTTGAAGTCAAAGGAACTACACTGATTTAACAACACTGGGGAATCTGTCTTTTTGACAGTCTTCCATCAGTCTTTGTCTGAGCAAGGCTGCCACAGACATCAGCAGGAATGTCTGTGCACTTCCCTCCCTGAGCAATCTAAAGCAAGCATCCACACAACTGTTATACAAGACTCTTTGATTACATGAGCAGAATTTGTGCCATTATTAGAAGTACAATCATATTTGAGAGAAAAGATGAGGGATGAGACTGAGAATTTAGATTTCAAAGTTACATTACAATTGGGCATTCTAGACCCTTGTAGCACTTTGACAACTGCAAGCTTCTAGTTTTCACGTACATTTAGAGAAGATAAAAATGCTGCTACCCTGAAGTGTTTTGCAAAGTTGCCAGGTCCTCAGCTGTGCCAGGAGCAGTAAACTCTTCCAGGACATGTTAAGTATTTCACTTTCCATGCTTATTTACTGATATTGTTGCCTTCTTCCACTCCTGCTCCCAGTTCAATTGATGAAAAAAATCTTGTTGGCTCAAACTTCTTTTCTTGTTCCTCATTTTGCATTTCAAGCTTCAAGAAATTCTATGAAGGTGACTCAATTGCTAGAGCAGGACCCTAGTTAGGGATTCATTCCTTCTTTCGCACCAGCAGTCTTTTTATTCATCCAGCAAACCCTCACCAAATAAAGGAAATTATTCTGTATTGCACCTTACATTTAAATGCGTTACACTCAGTATTGCCCATAGAAACATCATGTATATGAGCGCATAAGGTGCCCAGCATTACATTTGGGATGGCTGATGTTTCTCACTGTTGTCAGAAGTTGATTGTAAAGCCTTAGGTTGTTCTGAAAAGTCCTTATCTGGCTTCACACATAATTGGAATAATAAAACAGCAAAAACCTTATTCCCGTAATTGTAGCTTTGTTAGTGAAACATTAAATAAACATTTTTCTGCAGCAGACTGTGTGTTATATTCCAGTTCAAGAACAACTCATAAGAAAAAGCTAAGTCTATAATCATAGCATTTCCTCCTTCACAATGAAGTAAGAAGCTCTCCCTAAATAACTGCTTATAATTGCTGACAGGCAAAGCTTCCTGAAATACTGGGATAGAAATATTATGATGCACTTAAAGAAACTAGGACAGATTGAGGCTGAACTGGTTTATGATTTTTAGGATCAGCTCTGCATCACTGAACTGCTTCAAGGCCCTGTGAGTCAGTGCAGGATTGGAGTTTAAAAATCCAAACATCACCTAAATCACTCTTGAAATTGCAATCTGCAGATCACACTTTTACCTCACCACTGAAAAGAGTGCCTTTAAGACAGCTATGTTGGGAGCTAGTCATTCATAGGCAAGCTGTCTGTCCTAAAGAAAAAACAGTCTTGTGGGGGCCAAATTTTGAATAACAAGAGAGTAAAGAGGACTGAGACATAAATTATTCTAATGTTACATCAGAGTTACAGAAAATGAACTCAGGAAAATATCAATTTTTTTCCCTCTTTCATGCAAAAAGACAGCCAATTCAAAGAAATGCAAAATGCCAAGGGAGGCAGAGACTCCTGCCACATACTGACATGGCTATAAGTATTTCAGTGGTCAGGTACTAAGCTCACTGAAATCTGTCTCAGACATTTTCATCTTCAAAGTCCTGGTGTTCACCAGCCTAGGAGTGCTGTGATGTTAGAAGTTTGTAGGTCATGGTGAGGCTGCATTTTATCTCCCAACAAAGCTCTTCAGGTTACAGCCACAGGAATTTGTCAGTCCTTTGGGCTTCTACACTGGAACCATGTACCTAAACATGAAGTTTCCACACTTGTTTGTACATCCTGTTGTAGACACAATGGAAGATTGACAGGAACAGGACTGGAAATCACCCTGCAGCACATCTGTGAAGTCCAGCAATGCCAGCACAACAGACTACTCATGAAAGCCATTCAGGGAAAAGGAGATCAAAGCACTCTGTCTTCCCAGCAGCTGTGAACAAGTACTTGCTTAGATGATCTTGGGCAGAGCAAACAGCTACTGGGAAACAAGAAAAAAAGTGTTCAGCAAACTCCCCATGTATTATTCAGCTTTATAATAAAGCAGGATTCATTCCCCCCATCTTTTCCAAGAGGGAAAATCCTACACTGACAGCCCTGCCCACCCCTTGGTACTGAATTGTGTTAGCCAGGTTTTGAATAACTCAAAGCAACAAAGAAAGTTAAATCAGGCCCTGAATCCTTACCTGAAAGACCAGGAGAGTACAATAGGAGCAAGTGAGGTCTGCTTATCCCTGAGAGCATACTGGGGAGGGTCTGGGACCTTCTAGCAAGGTGAAGAGGTACTGATGGATGAGAGGAATTCCCCTTGCTGGGGGTTGTCTTGGATATGCCAACAAACCCATGTCCCACTTTGAAAGATCATGTTTCTCAGATTGTGCAGCCACTACTTCAAAGTGGGATTTTTTGGTGAGCCCTGATGTTGGGGGTAAGAATGCCTCCCTTGGTGTGAACTCCTGTTTCATTCTCTAAATGACTGTGGTGGGACAAGGCTTCCCACTTGGGCTTGCAATACTTCCCTACAAGCTACATCTTTTTCTTCACAGGTCAGGTTTGTTCTTTAGCTGCATTTAATGTTTCTTGAACAGTTCATCTTAGAAATGTGTTCCTGCAAGTGTGAGATTAAAGGAATTTAGCTTAAATGCACTAAGATGAACTATTCAATTTTAAACTATTTTAAATCCTCACAGACTACTTCTAGACTTAATTCTTCCCAGGTCTGTCCTCCTTGCCTAAATACTGTTCTGTTGCTTATGCAATGTTGAGTTAGAGGGATTTCTTGCTAGTTTTTTTAGAAGTCCTTTTTAAACCATGGAAATTTATCCTCATAATCCTGTTTCCAGTTTAACAAAAAAGTTTAATTAACAGCAGAAACTACAGCACAAAGCCAAGCAAAACAAATCCTTGAGCTCAAAGACATTGTTTTACCGTAGGGAATTCAGGAAAGAAAGCAGCTTATGACCATAACCAACCAGTCAAAGCTGCAGTTTAACTCACATAGCCAAAAGGCTGTGAGACAGCCCAGTTCCTGTGCTGTGAAGGCTTCAGCCATCTTTATTAAGACTTTTTGGTGTAGTAATATATAACAGGCTATGATTTTTAGTGGCCTCACTATATTAAGTCTGATTTTGTCAACACAACATTTGTCTATGGTGGGATCTTTCTGCAGAAGGGTACTACTCTGTACACTCTCAGGTAGGTTTAATTTTTTCAGTATGTATAGAGATTGCAACCAGTTATGCCTTAGAGAATTCAGAGAGCACTTAGTTATATGCTGTAAACCAGTAAGCACAATGTGGATACTTAAAAAACATTAAATTGTTTGCAGACCAGGATCTTTGACTAAGCCGGCCTGTTACCGCACAAGATGTCATCGATGCCTTCTACACAAGCCCAAGCACTGCTAAGCTAGCCAAGTGGTTTGTGCCTGGAATTTGGTAGTCCAGATCCAACCTTCAAACTATCTGGCCATTTCAGAAGTAACTCAAAACTATCTTTAAGTTTATTCTAATGTAAGAATATTCTTTTAGGAGCAGCTCAGCTACTAGCTTCTATTCATTTTAAGAGAGTTTAGAAATCTGTATTAATTCATGGTCATGAAAGAACCTTCTCTTATTTTGTCATATCTCTTTAGACACTTTCTCGCAAGCTTTGGATGTCTCCTCTAGAGCTCTACTATCATTTCCCCCCGCCAGCATTTTCAGAAGGAACTGAAACAAAAGATTAAACATAAGCATGATTAACAGCCTCAAATGACGCTTAGAGAGCGACTGAAGAAAAAATGCAAAATATGTAAAGAGGAAGGGTCAAAAGTCCAGTGCACATATTGCTCAGCTGCAGCTGTTGCTTATGATATGAGATCAAACTCAGTGAAGTCCCATCTTGGGCATCTGGAGGTTGAAATCTGTTTTGCACCTGTAGTTAAGATGTAGCACTGGCTTCTGCACATGCTAATGGCATGTAAGAATGTCAGCCACACGAGCTGCAAAGCTATACAAGTCCTGAGTGTACATCAAAATACCTGTTCACTTGCTCCCAGGATGGCACTTTGTACAGGTCCTTCATGCTAAGCCTGAACAGGGGGATGCCAGCACTGCTTTCAAGACCGCTTGTGCAACTGAGCCACAACTGCATTCTGAAGCCCCATCTGCAATTACACCAGTTCCTCCCCTCCAAAAGCTCCAACACATAGAAGAGAGAAGAACTAGAGGTCCCTGATCTAGGCCCAGGACCTTGGGACAGCACAGTAATAGCCACAAGCACATCACCATGGGGACACAGGCAACACCCTCAGCAGATTCTCACCCAAGGCTTTCTATAGCCCTTTCTTTTCAGGAATTCCTTAAAGGCCTGTGTGCTGTGAAGCTGCGTGACTTCCATGTCCTGAATTAATTTCCACTGTAGATTGAAGTAAAACAGTCAAATTTCATTTTTATGTAAAGGTTCCACTTGCCTAAAGAAACCATGCAGTGTATATCTGTCCAGCTCTCATGAAAACTTATCAACCAATAAATATGTTACCTGCTAACAGCTCTAACTAGCTCAGATTCCATTTTTTCTTTTCAAAGAAATGAGGTTGTTTTGTGAACGTGAAGTCATTTTTAACAGATTATAACCTATGATCCTGTGATCTGATGGCCTGTGCTACACAGAGTTATTTCCCCCAACATCTTTGGTAAGGAAGACAGGACAAGTTTTTTTTCATTATCTGAGTAAGCACACCTACTCTCAATCTGCACTCTATTCCCAGGAGGAGCTGGACAAAATGAGGTGGATTATCATTCAACTGTAAACTTGGCCTTTATTTTTAGGCAGCATTAACAAAACCAAAACCTTTGCCTTTGTGTTCTTCTGAGCTCAGCTGTTGCCAGGCAAATCCCTCCTGCAAAACTCCTCCTTAGTCTTACCGGCAACGTTTCTTCATAAACAGGAGTGACTCTTGTCATTCAGCTCACCAGTCCGTTGCCTGTGGCATGATTTTAGTCACCTTCAACTCCTCGGTTTTATATTTGGAAGGACTGCCCTCTAGAGCATGAACAACATCTTCCCGTTTTACTGTGTAGTAAGCATGATGATGGAGTAGTTTTTTTATAAAGAGGAAAGTAAACCTACATCTAAGTAAACCCAGCAGTTGAAGAAGAACCTGCCTGCTCTTCGAACTCCTCCTAATAACACCTTGTACCACAGCTGAATCCAGCACCTCTGTCAAGATAGTTATTGCAGGAAAATAAAACCAGGATAAAAACATAAAACGTTGAGGTGCCAATTGCATGTGAATGAATTTTATCCACATATGATACAAAAAGCATTAAAGGAACTACATTTACAACAGTTACTTCAGCTAAATCTTGATTTGTGCTTATATGCCTCCTAGAGCTATTGTGCCCATATAGGTGCCATGAAGCCACAGTCTAATCCAAGTGAATGAGCCTGTTTGAACCATCTCAGCTGGGAAAACATGGTGTGTTCCACATCTATGTAGCTGTCAGGCACAATACAGTGCCCAGAGACATTCCCATCAGAAAATAATCTCTCTTAGCTATGTCACAAAAGAATGACATCACTTTTTTTACATTCACTGTACCTTTTCAGACAGGTTCTTTGCATTCCTGAGGCTACTGATTGTTGCCTCTGGAGCTTTTAATGGTTCATCCACTTTCTGTTTTCTCCACATTTTGGGATCAAGATACCATGCTCCATATCTGATCTTCTCCCATTTTTTTGGGGAAGGAATCTGAAAAAAAACCACTGTAGCTGTGTTCTTTCATTGTGTTGGCATTTGTCTCTCATGCCATAGGCAGTAGAGACACTGCTGCAGAATCTGAACACCATCTCTGAAGGGTCTACCAGGGATGATCTTGTACCCTACATCTATACAATATAAAGGTGATGGCTGATGAGAATGTCTGACTAGCAATTTTTCCCCATTTTTCTCCACAAAGGCAAACAGTATTAAAAGCTATTTCTGGGAATCAGTACCCTCAAGTCATCTGACTTTTTTTTTTTTTAAACTGTTTTTTGTGAGAACCTGGAAAGGAAGTCTGAGCTTCATACTTTGGGTGTCAGAGGCTGAATAAATGTTTTTTCTATTTCAAAACTGAGTTTGTGAACATGGAAAAAACCTAGCTACAGGGTTGGAGAAATGCAAACTTGCATTTAAGCCAGAACTGGCCCAACTTCAACCCCTTACCTAAAACCCTTCAGCAAATATTTTCTCTAAAACCCTCCTTCAGTTTTGACCTGAACCATATATGGCCTTTGATTACGTATTCAATTATTAAAAGAAAATACAGCAAGAAAAGCAGGTAATGGGAAAGGCAGTGACTGGAAAGTCACTGCCCTATACTTCACCTTCTTTGAGTTGTTGACAGCCCCCACCAGTCTCCCTGCTCTCCTACATCAGTGCCACAGATACTCTTGGGACTGAGGACTTCTTGAAGCTCCAACTGTAGCATCTCACAAATCACATGTTGAGATGGGTAGACATGTCCTTCACCTAATCCAAAGCTCACACAGTATTCAACCATATTGTGTTTATTTCACTGGCTTTGGGTATAGGCAAAAACACTGAGAATCTCTACAGTTTGACCAGCAAAAAGACTGTATGGTTGAGCCCTAAATAATACTTCTAGGTGTCATTCCCCTATCTTACTGCTCTGCTGCGTGTAAAAAGTAGCCATTATTGAACATTTCCTTTTTCAACTGCACTGCAGATCCTTAAGATACAATTATAGAGACCTATCAAGTGTTCCCTGGGAAAAACAGGCTCCTTTTTAATCTCCAGTGGGCACTCCCTTCCCAAATCATACAAAACAGACTTCTGCAAATGTAAACATGGGCTGTTTTACCTTAACCTGGCAGGGCAGGCTCCTTAGGTGATAAGAACTCCTGACAGCTAACTGGGGAGGTGAGATCTCCTGGCTCTTTGACAGCTCTGCTTCCACACTGTTGAATTTGACAGCACGGAAGGATGAAGGGACAGTGGCCTCCCTTTCACAGCTGGTGTTGAGCAAGCTCATGAGGGCATCTTCATCAATATTGCAGTTGCCTCCTCCCTGGAACAACCACCCCAGGACAGTCTCAGAGTGGGGAAGAAAGCAACATCTCATTACTACTATTTTCTTCCATTCACATCTCCCTGCACATTCCCCCCCCCCCCCCCCATCTATAGGACTATTAAACTCAGCATCAGGCATCAGTTTCATCTGATCTACAAGTATGCTTGTCTTAGCATCATCACAGTGATGAGGCAAGGACGAAGTCAGTTTGGAACCAACACATGAATCAGTGTATTAATTTCAGATAAAAGGGGACTGTTCCAAGGTGAGGCAGTTAAATAGTAATTTGGACATGAATGGCTTCCCTGGAAAAAAACCCCAACATTTTCTGAAGCAAACTTACATAACAGTATTTTTGTATAATGATACTTACTCCTTGCTTTACATTTTAGTGGGCTGAGCCTTATTAGTCACAACAGGACATCAGAGCTGAGTCAAAAAAGTAATCTTGATTTTGACTTGGGCTCTCAGATTCAAACATCCAGAGCCACATTTTTACTTATGTCCAAAGACATTTTGCCTCAATTAAGTAAGTAGGTTTCTAGAATCAAAGGGGGCAGGTGGTGGCAGTTCTGGTTTACTTACCAAAGACATAACCCAGTCACAAAAATGCTTAGTTACTTGCTTTATGCATTCATCCAGAGGAACAAAGGCAGTCAGCGTGCCTTCCTTTTCTCTTGCTGCTACCTTCTTGGAAAGCCGTGTACATGGGTTTTTGCCTTGAGACTCCTTGCCACTGCAGATATTAATGCAATACAATCTGAAACACCCTTTGATTGACTGCAGTGATAGCTGTCACCACACAGTCAGTATTAGACAACAGCCTAAAGCTGCATCCTGTGTTTGCATATATGCCTTTGGATCACTGGTGGTGCAGTTCACCACCAGACACAGCATGATTTTTGCAAGGAATAGCTTTAGCAATTTGATCCATTTGTGAAGACCACCTTCACAAACAGAAGAAAGGGCTGCAGCTGCTATATCAAACAGCACAGCCCCAAGGTTTGGATGCAAGGCTTGAAATAACCTGCCACCTTCAAAATAGAAAACCCTAAAACATTGAAGTTCAGAGCCGTATGTGCCCATCACTATGCCCTTCTGTCATTATTAGAAGTGCTGAGGGAAGAATAAAGTGACACCATTTATTTTGCCTTAGCTAATTCAGCCTGTAAAACTAACCACCAGTGCAGCTTTCTCCTTATGTTTTTGTATCACTCAGAACTAATCCTGACTGGTCTCTGAAAAGGTAGTAGGATATCAATTAATTTATCACTATCATTGAGGAAGGCAAAGGAACCTATCTTTTAATGCAAACTACTCCCACGACAGATTGAGGTAAATTTTAATTAAGTTCTTAAATTCCTTTTCCCACTCATCTCACACAGAAGGGGGCATTCAGAGCCATTTGTGTTGCTGTCTCCATCTTGTCCTGTACTCACTGTAGTCGTGTCTTGGAAGCTGTTACTTTGCTTTGTGTGTCCTGCATATGATCCAGCACCTCCTGAAAGGGTTGGTTCTCCTGTTCATAGTCATTGTAGCCAGCCTTGCTCTTCAAAAGCATTTCAGGATTCAGGACACCACCAACTTCTCTCAAGAGCTGCAAGCCAAGCAAAGACAGCCTGTGTTCAAAAATAATCCCATTGGAGGAAGCCTGCTTGGGAGCTGTGTGAAGGACTGCCCAACATGCAAGTCTCCTCCGGTCTACTGGCAATTACAGCAGTTCATGGTGCAGAAGCCTCAATTTATAGACCTTTTTCAAAAATCTCTAAAGTATTCACTGCAGCTCAGGCTGCTTGCTAGATCTGTGAATCATGCTGAAATTCTCGTCTCTGCCATCTTCAACGTCAATCTGCTGTACCCCATGCGAAGTTTTCCTTCTGCTGCTATTAAGTTTCCTTCCTTACAGTACAATCCCTTGTTTCATGATCCCATTGCCCCAGTAACAGCAACCTGGAATCGGGGAGAGCTCTGCTGTTGTCTGCTCTCACAGACCAGAGACCCAATTCCCTTTTCTGAATTCTAAGACTTCTCCCAATGAACCCATCCATCATCATATTGCATCCAAGCCTTAGTTGAGTATATCCCCTCAGACAAGGTTAAACAATACTAAGGACCTTCACCCAGGGGTCCCCATCTTCTGTGGCATGAAGCCTGTCCCTTCCAAATGTCTCCCATCTCTCCCCTGTTCCTTTTAAGACTTACTAGATTCAAAAAGCTTAATTTTGCCACTGTATTTGGTCACTGTCCTCCATCTGTAACATCCAAACAAGCACATTCCAGAAGATCCCAGCTGCACAACAGACAAGAACATGCTAGGTTTTGCTTGCACAAAGCAGAGAAAGTTGAAGAACTGGAGACTGGGAAAAGAGCGATGATTCTGGAAACAGACTGAGAAATAAAGGTAATGACATATACTCTGCTATCCTGGGCATATTCCTAATTTAGCAGTTCTGATTAGATTTGCTTCCTGCTCTATGTCTGTTTGTATCAAGGCCTGTCGATAGTTTAGCAGATAATACATTTTCTGTAATAAGTTGATAGCAGGCACTAGATTCCTCAATTAGACCATTTGTAATACTGTTCCACAATTAACTTGCTGACAATTTGGACATACTGTCTAAATCTAAGTTATCTTTCATATTTTTTCTTGGGTTTACTTTGGAAAGAAACACAAGTTGCTGTGGGTTTTTTTCAGTTGACAATAGTAGCTGCATGTTAGGTTAGTTTCCTGTTCCAACTCTCCAGAGAAACAGTGTTTAACCAGGATTATAAAATCATTACCTTTGGGGAGATACTTTTTTCCAAGTGTGGGTAGAGCACAAAGGGATGCTGGTTCAGACAGCCCTCTATCTGTGCAACGTAATCCCTCCTGGCTTGCTGCAGCAGGCTGAGCTTGGAAAGACAGACCTGTGTTTTGGCACACTTCCTTTTCTTCCATGGAACTGTAGGTGAAGATTTCAGCATGCTCTTTTGAAGGGTAATTGAGACAGGGCACTTTCTGCCATACACAATCATGTTATCAGATGAAGGAGGAAAGCCATCCCTGAAGTCATCTAGACCTTTTTTCAGGAATATCCAGCGCTGACCATTAAGTGAGTCCGAGAACCTCAGTCTGCTTTCTCGAAAGTCCTTACAAGACATTTTCTCCCTTCTGTAAGTAAATTATATTAAGTAGAGCTTAAAGGCTGTATTCTAATGAAAGAGACTGGGGTACATTTAGAGTGCAAATGGATATTCAACTCCAAGCATGTTTACCCACACTGGACAGCACTTTGCTGCTACTCAGCTTTTGAGAAAAGTTTATAAAACACTGACTTAAACTGTATGAAGAACATGCAAAAACCAGCATTTCCAGTTCACAAGAAATCCTGGAATTTCAAAAATTTGTATTTAAGTAAAAAATTGGTAACATTATAGAGCTTCTGTTTCAAGACATATTGATTTTATACGTATGTGTATTGCTTCAATGACAAAAATATTTTAAAGCTGTATGTTCAAGACAGCCAGCATTCCTCACAAATGATTCATTTCAGTTGACCACAACTTTTCCAGCTATCAGCCACTCTGCATTTCATTTGTGGCCTACCTAATTAGTTTAATGATTCAAGCAAATTAGCTTTGTCAGTTTCAGAGAATGATTTACCAGTTGGTAGCTGAACCAACCATTTTCCAGAGCTTGCAGAAACAGTGTCCAACCTGCTGTTTCCAAGGTGGTTCAGGTTGTTGCAGGGGACACTGGTAGGATGGAGGGTGGCTATGGCAACCTGGAGCAGGCAAACTGGAATAAGAGACCCTCTGACTGTTTTCTGGAAAGGTCAGAGGCTGAGTTAACTCCCAGGTAGTAGCAATTTGTATCTCCAAACACTATCTGAGGAACTCTACAAGCACAGTGGCAGAGTGATTTAGTTACAAAACTCATTTAACTCCCCTTTGATCTGTAGGGATTAAATACAGGACAAGAAAGTAGTGATTTACTACTTACTGTCTTCACCAGAACAACACTGTCTATGCTATGGGAAGGTAAAGACTCTGCTACAAAGCTAATGGCAAAACACAAGACAGGCATCACTAAACCCCAGCCATCCTGCATTTTGCACATACAAGGTATTGATGGAGAAATGCATGTGTTGACCCTACATTATTTTTACTATTTCATGTTAAATATACTCTCACCCTTGTTTGCTCTGTTTCAATTATCCTTTGGATGCTAGCAGGGCATTTCTTTTTTCTGTAAAATCGTTCAGCAGCTGGGAAGTCTGCCTATTTTCAGCAAATATTGACATGCTGCTACAAAGCCATGCACAAGCTAGTTTAGATTCCTCTCTAGCAATACAAAGCCAGATCCAGAGATTTTCAGCTACACAGCACAGGTGGGTAGTTCACAGATGCTCCAGGTCCAAGTTCTAAGCAGAGCCTCAAAATCCTGCTGCCGAAAATGCCACCAGTCACCTCTGCAGGAGCAGCCAGGCCTAGGAAGAACAGTGCACACATGGCTATTGCACTCTCTTTGCCTTTTCATCTGTGCTTATTTATGTCAAAGCAGCACCGCCCCAGACACTGTGGATACATCTGGTCAAGGCTTTAGCTCTTTACAGACAAACATGAGCTAACACTCAGTCCTAATGACCACTACAGCCCTGACAATATCTTGGTCTTTGATGTATCTCCTGGGGCATACAAAGGTTCTGCATACACAGCACAAGTTCCTGGGTGCCCAGGTGAACTCTATGGCTCCTTATCTGCAAGACTTAAATCCCCATTCTTCTCATTTTTTAAATGATTTTACAGTCACAAATACTTTTTACTTAGCAGACTTCCACTTCTTAATATCCCCTCCAAAGCTTCTAGCAGCTGTCTGACTTGAGACACAGAGACCAAACAAACTCAAACAGTGTTCTGTTGCTTCAGCTCAGCCTGCTCACATTCTGATTTGCTATTACTCACTCTTAACTTGCTCCCACATCCACAGAACTGGCTTCTTCCACCTAGATTTCATGGTTGTAGCTGTACGTGGTATTATCAGGTCAGACTGCTTACCATGTTTGTGTAGTTAGTTTTTTTTTTAGCTCTATTGGCTTAAATGATCAAGTGGCAACTGACCGCTATTTTAATTGCTACTTTCAGTGCCTTAGCAACATAGTCCTTGCTTGCTGAAGCATAACAAAAATGAATAACCTACAAACTTTGCTTTAGAGATGATCAATGTACTTGTAATATCAAATACTGCAATATCAGTACTTGCAATATTGCACATTTTATACAGAGTTACTCAGGAATTGATTAATCCAGAAACAAAATATTTTCTAAGAAGGTATTATTAAGAACTATAAGTACGTACCTGATATTTTACAGCTGATGGGGAAAAATAACATCTTATTCCACATTAACTGATGTATAGAAAATTACCTCCATGACACTGCAAGAAAATTTCCAGGAAATATGTAAAATCTGCAAGAAAACCTGCAGCAGCTAACACTTCAGCAAGTGTTGCTCCAGACAGTGAAGACACTAGCTTTAAATCCCTACTGGCATAATACACTAGGCATGTTTGCAGTTGGTTGTTGTGGAAACCAGATTCACAACTCACTATCTGTCTAGAGCAAACGCTTTTTTCACACAGAAACATGCAGAGAACTCCTGGGGACCACAGAGAAAAATACTGGAATTAAAGCAGAATTTTATTTTGCTACAACATATCTTTATCTTTTCAACACCAGCACTTATTTATGACTGAAGAACCAAAGTCTTTGCTGCTGCTGAAAGATGTTGCAACACACTGTTCAATGTGCCTTTACTAAGTGTTCTTTAACATTACTCTCAAAGAAAAATAGAAGCAAACTCCCTTCTTCTGTTGGGGGCCCCAGAGCTGGACACAGGACTGCAGGTGGGGTCTCATGAGAGTGGAGTAGAGGAGGAGAATCCCCTCCCTCGACCTGCTGGCCACAATTCTCTTGATGCAACCCAGGACATGGTTGGCTTTCTGGGCTGCGAGCACACATTGCTGGCTCATAGTCACTTTTCCATCCACCAATACCCTCAAGTCCTTCTCCACAGGGCTGCTTTCAATGCACTCATGGCCCAGCCTGTATTTGTGCTTGGGATTGCCTCAACCCATGTGCAGGACCTTGCACTTGGCCTTGTTGAACTTCATGGGGTTCACACAGGCCCACCTCTCCAGCCTGTCCAGGTGCCTCTGAATGTCATCCCTTCCCTCCAGCATGTTGACCGCACCACACAGCTTGGTGTGCTTTTCTTCTTTTTCCATTTGTTGCAGTCCAGTACAAAAGTGCTTTTCCCAAATCCACCTAAGGGCTCACAGGCGCTGCTCCTTGCAAAAGGAACCATAGAGCTTCAGTGCTTGTTTAAAGCAAAAGCACCAGAACAAGCATTTATTGAATGATTATGGTAACCTGGTAAGGTAAAAAGATTCTAGGTCTGGGCAAAACAGAACCAATAGCCGCTCATCTCCAAGTTTCCAACCTATAATCACATGAAATTTTACTCTATTCATGAACACTGAAACCACATATACTGCTTAATGCATTAGAGAACTTAGTAAGAAGTAATTTACAGAAAAACATCTTGGTGCCCTAACAGAGATCTAGGTGACATCTTTCCTTCTTTGCTTTTATTTCTAATAGAATCTAATTTTCTGATTTACAACAAAAACAGAGAACACGAAAACTGAAGCATTTTATTTTGGTTTTTAGAGACCCTTAACCCATATATGAACTATACACAAAAACAAGAACGTCAAAAAATTAATGCAGAAAAAGTTTTTATAGTAAACTCTTAAAATACTCTTTTCCATACTTAAAAAAGTTGAAAAAGAAGAAGAAAGAAAACACAAGCTTGTTCTCTATAATCCCAACAACAGCTACAGTCATGTTTAGGAGCTTTGTATAAAAAGAAAGTAGTTTTTAAAAAGTAGTTCTTTGCCTTGTATTAAATATAAATCATAAAACACTTTAGCTCATCCTCAAAAAGAAAAACTAAATCTTAATAAATACACATATAGCTCAAAAAACAATACAAAATGGAGTAGAGTTTAACTTTTTACCTTCTAATACTAGTAAGTAGTTCTTTTAACAGAAATCCATACCTACAATGTTAATTAAGTAATCCTACTCACAATAAATATATATGTTCCATACCATGCTCTCCAAAAAACCCACAAAATACAACTTGCATATTTTTACTTCTAAAAAACAATTAATCTCACTGACTCCCCCCTCCCCCAACAAGAAGAAATAGATTGTTTCCCCTGTGAATTTAAGCATTCCTGACTTGATTAGCTCATGGAAATCAGACCAATGAGTGTGCAGGAGGGAAAGGGCTTAGGATATAAATGCTCACACTGGGTTTTTTGCTATGTAGATGTTTGGGATTTTCTGGGGTTTTTTTTAAAGTAATCAAGAAAATAGTAGGAAAATTTTTGGTTTTACTTTAAGATGAGCAAACATAAATTTGTGGGTTTTTTTTTTTCTTCACTGTAAGTCAAGACAAGTATATGTCATTAATGTTTTCTATTATTGTAGATTAACTGAAATGAAATATTAAGTCTTATAACAATTGAACTTTTCTGTTTATAAAACCAAAAAAGATTCTTCTAAAGGATGTAGAGTTATTTTTTTCATTGTATGTATTATAAAATGTGCTCTGTTTTATGTTAACTGCTGAAGAATACATGTTCCTTAATATGAAAAGCAGTTGATCTGTGAATAGTAACTTTTCAAACAAACTGCTTCACAGATATCGTAAGTCCATGTATTCTCAACTAAAATATTATTGGTTTCTCCTTTTATTTTTTTCTAGCTCAACATAGGAACTATTGCCTTTGTAAAAATAAAAGCTATGATGCTGTTTCTATAGAGGTATTAAAAAAAATAATAGTTTATCTTCTGAAAGTTTTAAAAAAATCTGAAGACAGTTTCCTGTATAGTTGCTTTTAAGATCACTGCTCCTCTACTGAAAGTGTTTTATTTTAGTAAATCAATGACTCTATTGTATGTTACAGTGGTTTAGTATTAAGTTAGTTTGTTTTTCTGCTTGTTAGTTTAAAAACCAGCTCTGTAGTTCTAGTTTCTTATCACAAAAACTTAATCCATGATGAGATAGGAATTCAGGGTGCTGAGATGAGGTTTTATCGTCAAAAGTGCAAGATTGAGTGAGTTAATTGGTCTGTTCATTTAAATGCTATACTGAAGTCTTCAATAGAGCAAAGGTGCCTGAAAGCAGAAGCTAGGTATGTCAAGATACTAGTAAAGAAGTTAATAAATGCTAAGATGAGTATATGAAATATTAAAGTATCTTTCTGGATACCAGGAAGTTTGCTTTTGTCCTAGTGAGTTAGTAACAACCCACACACAAGTTCTGCTGTTACCTTTGTAGTTGTTTCAGACTCAAACTGAGGCAAAAATGAATTTACTGGCAGGTGTGTAGGCATGTAAGGGATGATCTATTCTTTATGCTCTAATTGGCATAATTGAGGTACAGCATAATCTACTGTCCTGGCTTAGACTATCCCTTTTGAAATCAGCTGTAGCAAAGTATTTGTGAAGAAGAGCAGATGCCAGAAACCAGATTTATTTCCCTTATTCTCTAGAGGATTAAGCTCATTAATCCTCAAGTTCTGGATATTGCCAGAGAGGGACCTCTGCATGTGGCAGCAATAGGCAATCCTGTAAAGGAAAGTATGGAAAGTATTCATGGAGGGCTTGCTGGCAACTTGATAGTTAAGCTCCTACTGGCTGCTACCACTAGCAGCATTCAGCTCTTCAGGCTTAGGCTATGCTCTAGCAAGTGTCTGTACTCGATGTAAGTGAAAATGTGTGAATTCCCTTCTAAATGGACATTGAAAAGAAGGGATTAAATTTCTATTATGTATTTTTTTTGCACCAGGACTTTGAGTGAGTCACCAGAAGAGATGTTAGACTACCATTACAGGTGTACGGTGTCCCTGCCAGTAGCAGTGAGCATACATTTCCCCACCAGCTCTGCACAGCTTCCTGACCAAACTCTGAGACTGTACTACATTTCTAGTACTAAGACTCTCCTGGTACCTCTAACATCAGTGGTGCCTAACAGCTGGAGTGTGCCTTGGCAGGCACTGCACATGGATGTGCTTCCCAGACAGAAACCCAATAGTTTTAAGGGTTTCAGGAAAGCCAGAACTAACCTAAACCAGTAGCTTCAGGCTGTCACTGGCAACCTCTTAGCACATATGTGCTTAGGTGGTTATAGCTGGCTGTGATCTTCCTGCCATCATAATGAAAAGCATTTTAGTGAAGAAAATCTTGGCTTACTTTAAATGAAAAGTAATATTAATTATTTTGGACCCCTAACAATGCCATATTTAACCCTTAATTTTAATTTGATACTCCATATCTGGCTGTATATAAGACTAATCATTGGATAGAAGTTATTTAGTAATAATTAGTAATAAAATACACTATATAAAATAATGTCTAACTTTGTTCTACAGTGTAAATAAGCAGTTACCTAAAGGAAATAAAATAAGTTATGCAATTTAAGAGCTAAGCTTTCTATTGCCTTGTGTTAAAGGTAAACTAATAAAAGACACTGAACTAGAAATCTTTTTTGACCTTGTTGAGGCTTCATATTAAATGCTGACCATATTTGAGATGTATTGTGAAATAATTTCCCTGAAAAGAGGAGGGGGGGGAGTATTTCTTCAAAGGAGTTTTAGATATTGTCCTCCCTTACCCTGCATCACAAGGGCCTGAGGAAAATAACCTGAATCTGTCAATGAAACAGTGAACAGCTGAGGAGGGAGGAAGAGTTGCAAGTGTGAGCTATTAGCATCCAATGCCTGAGTCCCTCTGCACAGCTCTGCTCTCTACCTGAATAGGCCATGTAAATCAGTCCCTTCCTAAGCAGTATGGAAAGTGAAACTTAAGCATGGTGGTTTGGTATTTTTAAAATTGTTTTGGTTTAGGTATTTTTGTTTGTTTTTTATGATAAGTGAGCAGTTTCATTGAAAAGGGAATCCATGAGATCAGGTGTCAACTAGGTCTGTGAAGACCCTACTCTGTTTGGCTGGCAGTACATTACCCCAGATGAGTAAGTATGGAATAGGGAGAAAAGCTTGGAGTATAAATATATGCTGGGAAATATTGCCATAGTTTTTTTCCTGGCTTTGGGAGGATACTACAGGAAGCCTTTTATTATGGGCATCATAAATAAAATATTTGCTCTTGTGTTCGGCTCCATGCTTGTGATTTTTCACTGTAATTCAAGGTAAGAGAAGAGAATTTAGTGTAGTTGTAGCACTGATCAAGGCTGATTTGTATTTGCTTATGATGCTGTACAGAGCTGTTAAAGTTTGGTTGAAGAAAGACCCATAAATTAAGAATTAACACATCACTACTGGGTCTAAAGCTGTGGTTTCATGTAACAATTCCTAGGGCAAGAAATCAGGTTAAGGAGGTCCTCACTTCCTTACCCCCATTTCTGGGCTGTTACTAGTTGCTCACTGCACCTCCTCCCTGTGGGAATAAAGAATTGGTGGTTAGCAAAAATGTAAACTGACCTTTAGGTTAGAAGAATGATTGTAGATAAATGAGTCAACATTAAGGAACACTGTTGCCAGTGTGAGAAGCAGCAGGTTGAAACACCACCTGCCAAGTGCCTGATGAGTGTGTGAGCAGTAAACAGACAAAATCTGAAGGTCAGTAGAAATAAAACTATGTAAACATTTTGTAATAAATTGGGAGCTTGCATACAGTGTGGCAGCATTTGCTCTTGGCAATGCTCCCCCTTCAACAAACTTGAGTTTGTCATTATTCAGCATGTTGCTCCAATGCCGGCTGGTCTGAGACCAGCAAGTGGTGCACCGTGTGAGCTGTACAGGAAATTGAAGAAGACAGCGGAGTGCTTGTATGCCAAGGAGGAACATGATGTCTGGACTACAGTATTCATACATCTGGTAAGCACCAGACAGCAGCGCCCAGCTGTGGGAAGCTGCTGGTATATGGCTCTCCTTTTTCTCTTAAATCATCTGGTAAATACTAGACAGCTGCACCTGGCTGTGAGAAGCTGCCAGCATAAGGGGTTGTCTTTCTCTTTTTTCCTCTTTCTCTTAAATCATGGGGTCAGGGCTTTCTAAGGAACAAAAGCTATATATGTAAACTTTAAAGCAGCTATTGAAGGCTGCCCAATGTTCAGTAACAGACAATCAACTGCATGAGTTATTGGGCTGTATCTTGAGGTATTGTATGTGGTTCTCAGCAGACAGAAGTTTTGATTTAGCATTATGGTGGTAGGTCAGACAGGAGTTTAAGACTAAAAAAGAGCTGGAGTTTGTAGTTTCTACCTCTGTCTTGTTTACACAGTGATTGATCTACATGGCTTTACAACCGCTGGTGGGAGACATAGTAGAACCTGTCGGTACCCCATCCCAACAGGAGAAAGAAGTAACTCCCAGTGCTCCCCCAAGAGAAACAAGCTGGGTGGAAAGGGTAAAGATAAAGAATTAGAATCTCAACCCTCAGATTTTCCATCTCCCCCACCTGAGGCATTCCTGGTAGAGATTCAGGGAAAAGGGTCTAGGCTAGGAACATGTTTTAGGGAGGCACTAAATAATGGGGACCCTGTGGTGTTTCCAGTAATCTTAAGACTCAACCAGCACCTGCAACATAAGTCCCTGCCATACCCAGTTTTTAAAGAACTTCAGAAAAGCATCAGTGAGAAGGGGCTTCAAAGACCATTTATAACAGGTATATTGGAAGCAATCTCCCATGGGTATCAATTGGTCCCATGAGAGTGGCTAGCACTTATAAAAACGGTATTAATGCTGGCACAGTATTCCATCTGGAAAACCGAGTATGCAGATCTCTGTACTCCGCAAGCCATGGAAAATTTCACTGACAGTACACCGATAGGCTATGACACGCTGGTGGGCGAAGGGCAGTACATGGACCCCCGTGTTTAAGCCCAGCAAGATCAGCGCTTCTGTACCCAGGCCTCCCGAGCTGCTGTAAGAGCATGGAAAAAAGTACCTGATGGGGAACACAGAATGGGTTCCTTTGCAACCATCCGACAAGGATCTCAAGAGTCATATTGGCAATTTGTAGATCGTTTACAGGCGGTGATCTCTCAACAGGTACATAACCCTGAGGCAGCCGAAGTCCTAATATTACAACTGGCAGTGCTAATATTGACTGTCAAGCGGTGCTTGCACCACTCCGGGGGAAAAAACCAGGAGCTTGGCGAGTATCTGAAAGCTTGTCAGCATGTAGGTACCCAGAGCTACAAGGCGCAGCTCCTGGCCGCAGCCTTACCGGTAGTGCAAGGACGACATCAAGCGGCACCCAGGGGAACTTGCTTCTCATGTGGAAAGCCTGGGCATTTTAAAAAAGATTGTAAACAAGGAAAGGAACAAAACCCACTACCTTCTAGACCTTGTTCCAGGTGTGGGAAAGGATTTCACTGGGCTAAGCAATGTCGGTCAAAATTTGATAAGAATGGCATATCTCTGTCAAGAAACGGGAGGAGGGGCGTGAGACCCGGTGCCCTGACAAATGCCTGGGCCTCTGGGAACAATTCCCAAGCAGTCCATAGCCTGGCAGAAGGGTTCACCAGCTCTCCGCAGCAACCGCCGGCAGAGCAGGGTTGGACCTGCTCATTACCACAGAATTGATCCTTAAAGAGCCAGATGTAACATATCTGGCTTCAACCTGAGTCTATGGGCCATTACCTTCAGGAATAGTAGGTTTAGTTTTGGGCTGATCCAGCATGTCCATGCAAGGACTGAGAGTAATTCCCAGGGTAATTGATGCAGACTGTCAGGGTGAGATAAAAGTAATGTTGCAGATATCAGGGTTTCATGTACTCTCCCCAGGAACAAAAACAGCTCAGCTTGTGATATTGCTGTATTGGGTGCCCCAGGCAGCGTCAGCTCAAAGGAGTAGCACTGAATTGGGTAGTACAGAAATTAAAGACATTCTATGGGCCACTGCAGTTCAGACAAATAAACCCATTGTGACAATAAAAATTCAGGGCAGAACTTTTGAAGGTCTTATAGACACAGGAACAGATGTTTCTATTATCACACAATGTGACTGGCCATCAGATTGGGAACAGCAGAATGTCCCACTATTGGTTACTGGCATAGGTGGCACATCTGCCCCACAACCAAGTAAGAGTGTCTTGCCTAGTGAGGGTCCAGATGGACAGAAAGGATGGATACAGCCATATATAATGGATTGTCCCTTGAATCTATGGGGGGCAGATTTGTTGGAACAGTGGAATGTAACCATTGAGACCCAGCCTTTTGGCAAGGGGCCACAATCATGATCCCCTGCCTACAACTGACTTGGAAAGTACAAAAGGTGGTGTGGGTTGATCAGTGGTCCCTAAAAGGGGAGAAATTACAACATGCCCAATGCTTAGTTCAAGAACAGCTAGAAGCAGGACACATTGAACCCTCTAGTAGCCCATGGAATACACCTATTTTTGTAATACTGAAAAAAGGGATGAAAGCGGCAGTGTTTATAGAAGATGCTGACACTATGATGCTGCATCTTTTGTCTGTCACCATGAGCAATAAACTGATTAAGGCTGCCCCACTGACATATGTAATCATGAGTCTCTTGATTAATGAGATGGGAAATCCCCTTTGTAATGTGATAGAAAAAATACAGCAGCTGGATGACCTTGGAGAGCGGGGCCCCTGAGGGAGTACAGGGAATCAAGATACTCAAGACAGCCCTAAAGGCAGTGAAAACAGCATTTCTCATAAGGAAATGTGTTTCAACTGATGAGCTGTGGCAAATATATACACAGATAGGGCTGATTAAACCTAGCAAGAGAGTGCAGAGTTCTAAAACTAAGGATCCAGAGACAACTCAGCCTATGGTGCCCCTTCTCAAACCTCAACGGGACCCTCCATCTGCTCACGGAGGGCCCCCGTGAGTGGATCAATCGTTCCAGGGGTGAGAGAGGATTGGGCACCGTTTTCTGACTTGTACCCTTTGCAGGAGGCAAGGGAGGTGAATCAATATTATGATCAGCACAAATGAATTAATGGCCAAGCTCCAGGGCAGTCAATGTGGAAGGATTGATGACCCCCTGTGGAGCTTAAAATTATTTTTGTTTTTTGGAACAATTGGTCCCTCCAAACCATAAATGCCTTAATTGACACTGGAGTGGTGGTCTCCTTAATATATGGGAAACCCAGGAAATTTAAAGGACAACCTGTAATTATCACAGGTTTGGAAGGAAACCAAATTGAAACTGTACAAACACAAATAGAAATGAAAATAGGAAACCTCCCAAAACGATTGTATTCAGCCATGATTGTCCCCATTCATGAATATATAATAGGTGTAGACATTCTAAAAGGACTAACTTTAAATCTTTCTGATGGTCAGTATCAATTTGGAGTTAAACCTTGTATTAGTGCCAGACCTGTTATGGTTGGTAGAGTAAAAATGCTTCCTGCACAGATTCCAGCTGCAACTAAGTTAGTCACGATGAAGCAATATAGAATTCTGGGAGGACATGAAGAGGTATCACAGACAATTAAAGATTTATTAGATGTAGGAGTTTTAAAGCCAACCACCACAGCTTGGAACAATCAAATATGGCCTGTCAAGAAAAGTGATGGATCCTGGAGAATGATGGTGGATTTTAGAGATGGAAGGTGGCATACTTGTGCATGTTATCAAGAGGGTTCCACACAGAGAACTGAATTATGATCAGCCATCCTAGCCCTGCAAATGTTTCTGAAGCAGGAAATAAATATGGCCACTGACTCAGCGTACGTAGTTAAGGTCGTACAGCGACTCGAGATGGCATTAGTAAAAGAAATTGATGATAGGAAACTGTTGTCTATATTTTTAGCATTGCAATCATTGATTGACAAGCATCAGCACCCTCTGTTTATCACCATTTTTGATCACACGTTGATTTGCCTGGACTGCTGACAGAAGGGAATGCCCGGGCAGATGTGGTTGTAGCAGGCACGCTAGCCTTTCAAAAAGCTCGGGCTTCTCATGATTTTTTTCCACCAAAATGCACGGAGCCTGCAGAAGACATTTGACCTGACTATATCACAGGCTTTGGATATCATGTGAGCTTGGCTGGACTGCTGGAAGCCAATTAAATTTGGCAAACAGATGTAACGCATATACCATCGCTTGGTCGCTTACGGTGGGTTCACGTAATGGTTGATACATTTTCTGGGATGATACATGCCACTGCAGCCTCTGGGGAAAAGGCCATACACATATGGAGTCATTGGTTGAGCTGTTTTGCAAACATGGGGGTGCCAAAAGAAATTAAAACCAGTAATGATCCCGGCTACACAGCTCAAAATAGACAGCTGTTTTTGCAGCAATAGGAGATTTGGCATAAGACAGGTGTTCTACGTAACCCCATGGGACAGGTAATAGTCAAATGTGCACATGCTACACTAAAATCCCTGATTTTAAAACAAAGGAGGGGGAATTCTCTGGATACACCACATAATCAGCTAGCAAAGGCTTTATATACTCTTAATTTTTTAAACAGAAATCGTTTTGCCCTGACAGCAGTGGAACATCATTTTAGCACAACGATGGACTCTATAGCTAATCTGCAGGTCTTGTATAAGGATCCCAAAGGAGACCCAACCTGGGGTGGGGTGGGGGTGGGGGTATGCTTGTGTTTTGTTCCCCACAGGTTCTCAGTGGATACCGGCAAGACAAGTCAAGACATATCATGAGCTGGAAGGATCAACCCTTCAACTGATACCCCAGATCTCTCAACTGATGAAGTGGTAATTGGCACACAGGCTATGTTCCCCTAGGAACCTGGTGACTGCAGCTATCACTTGGGGAAGTCTAAAACAACTACAACAGAAAGCAGAGGACATGATGGCATGGGTAGGAGCAATGCCAACACCGGAAAATACCTTTCTTGCTTAGTTGGCCCTTATTTCAACCAACTCGGCAGTAAGTATAAGTTTGTTATTTTTGTTTTTGCCGGGAGCAGCTGGTCATGTATATTGGGCACACATTATTGAACCACCATTTTTTGCCCTGGTAAGTTGGTGGGATCCCGATGTACCAGTAGCCAGTAACGACACACAGTGGACTGGAGGGGCTTGGCTTCCTCCTCGAGACACAGAGAATCAGTCATATCGATTGAATGTTGCCAATATAACATTGTATGCTGATGTCCCCCCTGTGTGTATGTCAACAGAAGGAGGGGGTGCATGTGTACCACTGCAGCCACAACAGCACCTGTATTTTAGAAAAATTAAGGGTCATGGTAACTTCACAATCATACAAACGGTGGGGACTGTAGAACGCGGAAGTATAACTGTTAACCCACCGCAGAATTTCCCCGTCTGCCATAGCAGAGAGTTTAGCGAAGATGCGATTAGGCCCCAATAGGCCCCCCGTCATTTGAGTATAGGACATATTTTAAATGTTAGTATGCATGATGTTGCAATTGAGGATTGGCGGCCTTGAGGACTTTTTGGTAGCAATGGCGGTCATGTTGACATAAATGGGGTATCACACAACAAGATTTAGTGGACAGCTGGGGGACTGTCAGGACCCTTATTGCGAGCCAGGTGGAGCGACCACTATAGCCCTTGGCATGACACGCTGTGGAGGTTGGGATTACCCTTTATCAAGCAGTCTCACTGGCATGAGAACTATACGGTGAACCAAACAAGTTTTAGCATTAGTAATAGTAGCTGAATTTATTGTGAGGTCACTGTCTGTACAACTCATTCTTATATTTTGTTGGCTGGAAAAGAGGCATGAATAAGCAATAGTAGTGGCTGATATCAGATCACCATTACAGATCCTCATTTAGTTGTCTATCTGTGGCCAATGTATCTAGCTATGATCTTACAATAATTTTTCCTTTAAGATGTAGATCTGAATTATGGCTACCAGTCAATCTTGGGAGGGTGACTCTGGATTGTCTCAATTAAACAAGCTGTTGAGACAACAAGTTATGGCAAAATGACAAAAGCGATTCATTCGATGGCTGATAGCCTTTAGTATCTCAGCTATTATAATTGTGGCCACAGCAGCGGTAGCCTCCATGGCCCTTCTACATTCCGTTCAAACAGCCCATACAGTGGCACAGGTTATGAATAATGTTACCAAAGGATTGATGATGCAACCAGTACTGACCAGCGAATACTTACTCCATTAGAGGCATTGGAGACTGCTCTGACTTGAATCGAGGATAAGCAGAAGGCACTGTCTGTGCATTTGTTGTTGCATTGCAATTGGGAACACAGGAGCAATCTCTGTGTTACCCCACTAAAATATAATGACATGGGTAATGGCACAACACAGGAGCTGGTTAAGATGCATCTACAAGGAGCCTTTTCTAGCTATCTGCAACAACAAGTTACTGAACTACATAATTTGTTACAGCATGAATTGGTTGAGATTCAGAAATTAACACACGGTAACATCATGAGATAGGCAAAAGTTTATCCTGGCTCAACCCTAGGCATTGGTTTGCAGGTCTGAACCTACAGATGTGGGTTTTGGCAGGCCTAGGATGTTTGATTTGTTTTACAGGGTTTGCCATCCTGCGATGCATATAACACCTCCTGTCCACAGTGCGGAAGGCTGAACTGTGACTGATTGCAATGATTGCCATGGAAATGAAGCTACAAAACAAAGAAGGGGGAGATGTGGGAATAAAGAATTGGTGGTTAGCAAAAATGTAAACTGACCTTTAGGTTAGAAGAATGATTGTAGATAAATGAGGCAACATTACAGAACACTGTGTTGCGAGCGTGAGAAGCAGCAGGTTGGAACACCAGCTGCCGAGCCTGTGATGAGCGTGTGAGCAGCAAACAGACAAAATCTGAAGGTCAGTAGAAGCGGAAATAAAACTATGTAAACATTTTGTAATAAATTGGGAGCTTGCATACAGTGTGTCAGCATTTGCTCTTGGCAATGCTCCCCCTTCAACAAACTTGAGTGGGTTTGTCATGATTCAGCACGTTGCCCCAGTCCCGGCTGCCCCAAGACTGGCACTCCCCCTACATATAACTTGATCACTTTGCCAGTCTGTGAGTGTAAGTGGAAGCAATTGTTTCTGTAAGAAGATACAGGAATACAGAGCTGATGGTAGGGTGAGATTTTTTTTAAAAAAATATTTTATCTGACAAAGGAGGTATAATTTTAAACCATAACTTATGTTTAAATAAAATACTAGATTTGTCATGTTATTTCCAGCATGCATCTAGGCACTTGGTGAAAAGGCAGGGCACCTACCTCATCAGTCATGAATATGGAACAAGGTCCAACTTGTTACAGAGTTGGAGCCCCAAGGCTGCATATCAAATCACTGATATGCCGAATATGACCTGCCAGTACTTAGCACAGGACTTATTTTCTTTGTTCATTTCAGTGCAACAATGAAGTGAACAGCATAGAAAAGATGCATTTGAACACCAATTCTAGGCAAATAAAAGCCTTACTGAAGGCTTTCTTTATAAACAGGTAAGGTTTTTCTAAGTTCTTTTCTTACTAGTGAAAGGTCTCAAACAAATGAATTTCTGACAACTATTAAGACTCAACTGTGATGTATGAAAGCTTTGCTTGTGTTTTGCTTTGTTTGTTTCAAAGCTTTGCTTGAGTTTTGCTTCTTTTGTTTCTCAAGGACTCCTGACTCCTCAACTGTTTCTCTAGGCCTCTTTGTTTAGGTAAGATTAAAGTGCTTGTTAGGCTCCCTACGTAAATCACTGATAGCAGACTCAAGGCCTTCAATGGACACTTGGGCAACTCCTAGAATGGGAAAACTAAGATAAGGGGGACTCAAACAAAGGGACACAGAGACCCTATTATAGGGAGGATGATTTTGCTGATTTAGGAAGAAGGCACCTCGACTTTACTTCACAGCGCATGCTCTGGAAAGAAGGTCAACTAGCAAACACCGTGAAGAAGACTACTTACTTCTTCCCTTGACCACCGAAGACCCTCACTCTATTTTTACCAAGCATGCTTGGACTATGTAAATGAATTCTGGGAACTCATTATCATAAGACACCCCTTTCCAGGAAATCTAATGAATATGTATGACTTGTGTGTATGTAAACTGCTGTCCTTTACTAATTCATGGAAGCCCTTATGGTGGAGAATCCCCAGGGCAAACCCGCGCTGCTAATAAAGAATACCTGCTTAACAGTAAAAACTTTTCTGTTGAGACAATTTCTTTGTTTCCCTAGTCTTGCACTCACCTGCAAAGTTCATCTTTGTGTCCTGAAGATCTACCCAGGCTCACAAAAGTCCTGGGTACTCCAGCTGGAAATCATAGTATGAGCACAAACTTACGCAGGCCGCGGACATATCCAGGGCCCTGGATGCTGCACTGGGTGCAGTGGATAGACCGTGCTTCATGGTCCTCGTGCACGCTGCTCGTGGCTCCATAAGTCAAAACACTGCATTGTTTTAAAGTGCTGGAGTGGGGAACCAGCGCTGATGGTGTTCTTTGCCTTGCATGCTCAGGTCTGGGCAGCTTGTCTATAACATGTGGTTGTGGCACCTGTCACGAGAAACCTGAGTGGTAAGGGCCAGGTCCAATTCCTCGGCAGTGTTGCCACACTGCTGGCAGCACTTAGAGTTTAAAAAATTACTTTTTTCTACTGAATTACAATATATGATGCAGCCAGGGTGAGGGCAGGGTCACCATACAGGAGTGACATGATGCAAGTGAGGGGGAGAAATCAATTGGAAAATGGCAGACGAGTAAGCTATGTTCACTAAACGGTTGAACTCTGACAGAGTTGCCCAAAGCCTTTGGCAGTAAGAAGGAAAAGATGCCAACTAGAGACTGCTTTTCTGGCTTCTTTCCCTGTGTGACGGACGTGCTTGTCGCAGAAGTTTGTCCCTCGGCGGCGCCGGGCGGGGCGGGGCGGGCCAAGATGGCGGCGCTGGGCGGGGCGGGGCAGGCTAAGATGGCGGCGCCCATCTGGTAGCTCGCGTGTTCCTGGAGGAGGTGGCGGTCGGTCGCTGGTGTGGGCGCGGCGGTGTTGGGTTCGGTTCGGAGTCGTCATGTCGGGCCGCCAAGGAAACAAGCTGCCCAGCAACCTGCCCCAGCTGCAGAACCTCATTAAGCGGGACCCAACCTCCTACACCGAAGAGGTACGGAGCCGGGGGGCCCGCAGCGGGAGGCAGCAGGGGACCGTACCGGGGTGCGGGTGGGGTGGCCGGGGGGCGGTTGGGGCAGCTGAGGGCACCTTGGGGCAGCTGCGCGAGGGGGGGGGGGGGGCAGGCGTTGTCGGTGCCGCTCAGCAGCCGCCCTGTGTGTGTTCAGTTCCTCCAGCAGTACCACCACTACCAGTCCCATGTGGAGATTTTCACCTTCCAACCGGACAAGCCCAGTAAGGAGCTGGCTGAACTGGTGATGTTCCTGGCACAGGTAAGCCGCTGCCCTTCTGACGGGTGCCTTGGGCGCTGGCCTTGAGCCCTTCGCCAGCCGCAGAGTCTTTGCCCTGAGCACAGTGGCCATGGCAGATTGTGTTTCACCTTCTTTTGCTGTTAGAGCCTTGACGGAGTTGCTGTCGAGTTGCTCATTGACTACGATTTCTGCAGCAGTTTGGTCTGTTTCCAGAAACACAAGGGGATGGGTGTTTTTGAGCATTGGTATAATTTTTTTAAAGGATTTTTTAAATTGCACTGTACCGCTTACATCTGGATATTGACTTACTTTTGTATATATTATATTATTATAAAATGTTTATAATTTTATTGCTTGCTTACCATATCTCACACCTTCCTGGGGTGATGAGGTAAGCCAAGGTTTCCACTAGAGAGTTCAGCTGGGTCTGTCTCTAACCAGGTTGCCCACTGCTACCCAGAACACATGGCCAGCTTTCCCCAGCAGCTGAAGGAGCTGCTCTCCTACCACCACACGGTCCTGGATGCTGACCTGCGCATGGTAAGACCTACACCAAAAGGTGTTTTGGGCAGACCACGTCCTGTGGTTAAAATGTGCCATTTACATGTGAGATTAGAGTTCAGTTTGCTTTTTTAATAATGATGGAAACTGGAGAGTATTATGGAATTTTGGTTCTGATTCCTTGTTTCTCTTACAGACATTCTGCAAGGCTTTGATCTTGTTGAGAAACAAGAATCTAATAAATCCAACAAGTTTGCTGGAGCTCTTCTTTCAATTGCTGCGGTGTCATGATAAGCTCCTACGAAAAGTAAGTTATGCTTACAAGAACCAGTCTTGATTTTCTGTGGGGTTTGACCAACTTGTCAGAAATAATGAAGCGCTGGCAGGCAGCTGTTCTCCTTTCCTTGATAACAAAATAAGAAAGTTTAAAGTAGCTCTGCTTTTTCAGCGATTGACAGTGCTAGAGGCAAGACTTGCTCTGTATGTTTGATTAGTAATGAAGCATGCTGCTGTAAACATATTTACCATGCTGTGGTAGGCTGTAGGCCTGTCCTGCATGGAACTGAGCAGCTCGAATGTATCTGCAGGTGAAAACCATAAACACATCGTTGTTGGAGCACGCCTTACAGAATTCTCTGTGAAAACTTCTGAGTAAAACAACTAAAACCAAACCAGCTGCTAGTTACAGCTGTACTTCATGTTTTCTGCTGTAAAAGTGGAAATCTTTGCTTTCTGCTACTAGGATTACTAAATAGGCCATCGGGACATGCCTGAATGAAGCAGGAGTGGGATTTTTTTAAGCAATACTTGATGCTATTAATTTTCCTGCTGTACTGTAAATTAAGCACGCTTTTCAAATACATGAAAATAAAGCATATGTGAGACTTTACAGGATAACTTCTCTTTTAAGTTACAGTTGGAAAAACAACAAGAAAATAATATTCTTAGTGGTGATCAGTTTGGTCTCTCATTTTAGTACTTAGAGGCTTTAGGGGAATACTAACGTGTCGCATTGTTCTCTGTATAACTTGCATAGCTTACTCGCTGTTATCTCTCCATTCACAGACTTTGTATACTCACATCGTGTCGGACATCAAGAACGTCAATGCTAAACACAAAAACAATAAAGTGAACACAGTAAGTATTTTAGCTTTCAGATATACTTCAATTTAACCTCTTGATACTGTGAAAGACTTTTTTCTAATAAGACATGTTTCCAAACTTTTTTCTTAGACACTGCAGAACTTCATGTACACTATGTTGAGAGATAGCAATCCCACTGCTGCCAAGATATCACTGGATGTGATGATTGAACTTTACAGGAGGAATATTTGGTAGGTCTGGCAGGCTCGTATTGATTGCCCATTTATCGTGGGGCAGCCATCCTGACATCACTTGTGGCCTGTAGTGCAAAATATAATGCAGAGGGCAGAGATTTAAATATATTTATCTTATTTGTGTTCCAGTGGGGCTATGTTTTTGTGGAAGGGAATTTAGCTGGGAAGAAATACTGTCTTGTGTGAAGTCTCAGAGTTATTTAGGTTGAATGTTTGATGTTTTAGTTGAAGGTGGTATGTAAGTAATGTGTATTGCATTCAAAACCAAAACTGTGTGCAGCTCACTTTTTTGAGCCTTTACATAAAAGCTGCTAGTATTAGCATATACAGCTTGTGCTGTACAGTGGAAAGAGGAATTTTGGTGTTTTCTCCTTTTTTTAAATCTGTAAGTTCATTCTAGATGACTGATCTAAGGGGTGCTTTAAGTCTTGGGGGGGTTTTGTGAAGCTATAGTATAGCTCCTGTTTTTAGCAGATAGCAGCTTGAAAAATTGTTGCCTAGATAAGCATTGAAAGGAGTAAAAGCACACTGAGTACTGTCAGTTGCTGTCTTGTACCTAATATGTTGGTGAATCTTTATGCTGTGTTACAAAGTGCTAGAGCAGGTGTTACCCAGTGGTAAATTGCACGAGAAGATGGTAGTATCTTCACTACCTCTTGCTTTTTTAACTGTAAAAACAGGGGAAAGACTTGTAATCCCTTCAGTTTGTAACTCCTTTGCTCTTCTTGGTTCTTGAACAGAAATGAACTGTACAAATGCAGCCAAGTGATACTGCTGGTGGGCAGTGTGCCTGCTGCTTCTTAGGTATCTGCAAAATACATTAGTGGCAGAGCACTAATGGGGCAGTTCTTGCATTTCTTACTCAGGAGAAGTTCTCGGTGATGTCTACATGAGTTAAGCTGGAGTGTGAATGGCAACATTGCTCTTTCAATGTATTGCAGAGAAACCACACCTGGCAGACAGGATGTGTATTTGGGTGTAAAGAGTTTTCATGTGTAGCATTCAAGGAAATACTGTCTATTCCATGGCAAAAATAAAAAACTCACAACAGCTTTGTTAAGAATTTTTAGTGTGTGTAGTAGTGGGTTGAGAACTATTTCCCTAAAAAACAGGTTCTGCTGAAAAAAATTAGTGTTGCTAAAAGGAAAAGACTTTTGCAGTTTTAAAAAATAGGTTTCTAAGTATGTGAGACTTAGTATAAAATCAAATCAATTTCTGTAGCTTTATATCTTATAAACTCTTATTTTTTAGAGCGTACATTATCTCTAAACTCTCCAGCTGCTTTTCTAATACTCATTAGAATTGAGAGTGGATTTTTTTTTTTTTTTTTTAAGCAAGCAGAGGTTTGGTGGTTGTGTTTTACCAGTGGAAGAAAGTGGTAATCTGTCTTCCATTACTGGAGCTTATTCTTTGTATCCCTTTAGTCACAGTGTGAACTAGATGGAATGTAAGTGTGTCTGTTTATTTAGATGAAGCTACTGCTATATTGGAAGAATAAAAGAAAATGACAGGAACTTAACTTCTTTGCAAATCTACTTGGAGCATTGAGAGATTTGATTCTAATGAAGTTTCATTCTTGTTAGGAGTCACATTTCATGAGACTTAATTTTCTGAGAATAACTTGAAATTGCCAAACTTTAGAAGGTGGTGTTTTGTTTTATTCCAGGAATGATGCCAAAACAGTAAATGTCATCACAACTGCCTGCTTTTCGAAAGTGACAAAGGTGAGGACATAAATCACTTGATGAAACTGCGTGTAACCTAGGCTTCCTTTTACATGTGGATGCAGCTTATTATTTTGTAATTGTTAACAAGCTTCACTGATGACTTGTCTTTTGCATGTTTTATTTTCAAAATACCACTTGTGTTGTGGGAGGAGGCAGCATTTGATTCTTAAGTACAGAGCAGTGGAATTGGAAGCTTATGTTACAGCAAGTGAAGGCTGGTGTGGGGAGGGTAGGTGTACTTTCCACTGTCACTCAGAAGAGACTGTCAGAATATCATCTCCTTAGCAGCACCATAAGGCTTTCATTTGTTAACTGTGAAGAGAGCAGCTATCCTGCCTGGGGCTTGAGTAAATCTTAGGCCTTCTGTCACGTGTCAGTTCTGCAGTGCTGGAGGTTGAAAAACTTGTGCTATGGTTTGAGATTGGGCATTCATAGCGTAAGAACTTAAAGCTGTTCCATTCAATAAGAACCAGCCAACCAAAACTAACAAAAAAAACCCACCAATAAACCCCTGTAAACTAATAAAAGTTTGGAGTTCTGAGCACTGTCTTGGGTATCAGCTGTGCAGGTTGAAATTGCTTTGCAGAATGATAGGAAGAGAATTTGCATCTTTAAGCTTGTTCCAGGCATTGTGGAAGCCCAGGTGCTTTTTGACTCTGTGTGCCTCTGACTGTTTGGGATGGGCAGCAAAAATAGGCTATGTCTGTAAAACACTTTATGGCTTTCAGTCCATGATTTGTTCTGCTTTCTGTTCCTATCTATGCCTGTAAAAAATTGGGATAGTCTTCGCATAACCTCAGATGTGGGTGTAGGGCTGTTGGAAATACTGTTGTCAGTTTGTCCTGTCCAACATAAACTTACTTTGTTTTTTAGGTACTAGTTGCTAGTTTGAAGTTCTTTCTTGGGAGAGATGAAGATGAGAAACAAGACAGTGACTCAGAATCTGAGGTGGGTGTTGTGATTAAATCTTCTCTTCTCTGTTCTTCAAGGTCTAATACATCTGTCATTCCGGTGAGCTTGGCTCTGCCAATCTGTCTGAGTCTGTGTTACTTAGTTTTCCCTCTTCTTTCCTCCAGATGTTTGTTTTTTCCCAAATGTTCAGTGTTTTTGACGGTTGGCCCCAACTGAGACAGCAGGATGCCTTTGCTGTCTGTCTAAAGACTAATGCCAACAGTTCCTTTGCTTTCCTCCCCCTGTGAAGAAACCAACTCACTTCAAAGACCTAAGCAGGGGTTGGTCAGTCTGATTTGTGAAGACATGAATTGCTAGATGTATAATGTAGAGTTGTGGGAAGAGGCTTTCACCTGGTGTATTGGAAGTTGGTTTAATTTTTTAGCTGTCTGATTTGTCTTCAGTTTTCTCTTTTGTGCTCCACTTTGCATTTATGTACAAATGAACATAATTAAGCTACCTTGAGAAGGCTGATAACCTAACAGGATTTCAGTCTAGAACCTCCTAATACAGAGTATCATTATTTATCTGTGACTGAACAATATTTTCTAATTAACCACCTGTAAAAACTACTGTGGTGATGTGCTGTAAAGTGTTAGTAGACTCTCTTGTGTGCACGTGTGTAGCTAGTTTTATGGAACTGGGATTTTAAATGCTAGTATTGCTGTATGATGAAGTTTAGGAGGAAGGAGAGTTTTCAAATAAAGTACATGATCCTGAAACATATTGATACTTTTTGTTTCTCTGATTCCCATTTCAAGTCTGATGTCACCTGAGTCTTGTTATTCTTGCACTTTTTTCTCAAGGACGATGTTCCCACAGCCCGAGATCTGATGGTGCGGTACGCAACCAACAAGAAAACCACCAAACGCAAGAAGAAACTGGAAAAAGCGATGAAGGTTCTCAAGGTGAGGAGAGTGGCATTTGACTTGCCAGGATTTTAGTTTAATCCTTCAAGTGCAGAAATCTTGTTGCCTCTCCTGGTTTAGCTACCTTTTGTCATCTCTTCTATGTGAAGGTCCTGAAGTGTTGTAGCATCCACTGGCCAGGCATATGCTGTGTTTGCCTGGAAGAGAGCTGTTTTGAAACAGTCTAAGTTGTGGATTAGTTCTGCTCTGGGTACCCTTTGTGTGGTCCCCTACTTTAAAGCATGTGCTGTCTTGAGAAGTTAACTTTTTAATGCAGCTCCTGTTGCCTCTTAGGTCAGGTATCAGAAAACCTTGTGCAGTTGAAAAGAGTAATAGTTGTTAAAATTAAACTGCCTCTTTTTGAAGAGAAGAATGGTAAATAGCTGCTTTTAATAGCAGCCTGAAACTGAAGCACATGCAGCTTTTTTATGGAAAGAAAAAAATGTCTCACTCATTTTGTGCCTTGCAGAAGCAGAAGAAGAAGAATAAGCCAGAGGTGTTCAATTTTTCTGCTATTCACTTGATTCATGATCCCCAAGGTAAGCACACATCGCATTTTGTCTTTTTTCAAGTTACGTGTTAATCCGGGATGCTGAAGCTTAGACACAACTCTGCAAGCAGAATGAGTGACAAGTAGATACAAATGTGACAATGTGATACTTGCAGTGTGCTTTATCCTGGAGTTTCATAGCACTTCAAAAAAGTGAGATCAGTCCTGTTGTGCTTGTCATAGTGGAATACTTGTAGATAGTCAGACAAGGAAGGAGCAATATCATCTGCTTCAGGTTGCTACAGATCAGGATGTAGCTCTCCTTCTTGCACATGAGGGCCATGCTTTGGTGAACAGGGAGTGGTTTATCTAATATGGTTTCTTTGGCTTGCCCCTTCGAAAATGTATTTCTAATACTAGTCTGTTTTTTTTTTTTTTCTGTTTGTCAGTATAACTCAACTTGGTATTAGTTTGATCTAGTGAACCTCTGGGGATTTTGTTTTTCAGATGAACCCAAAATATATGTAAAAAAACCTAGCTTTAAGTACTGACCCTGTACTGCTTATGTTGTGGAACTTCTGCTGGTTTTCCTCTCTGCTGAACCTGTGCACAGCTTTAGACCTAGGAATGTGAGAATTAAAATAACCCACTGGGGGAAGTGCTCTGGTCACCTTTAATTTCTTCGGTGCAAGGGCACTGGGGCTTAAAAAAACCCAAACCAAACTAACTGCCTTTGTTAATGTAATCCCATCTGAGTTCTGCATTGTGCTGTTGATGTCTACCACAAATCTATTGCTGCTTCTTCTAGACTTTGCAGAAAAACTGCTGAAGCAGCTGGAAAACTGTAAGGAACGATTTGAAGTGAAGATGATGCTCATGGACCTAATATCTAGACTAGTTGGAATACACGAGGTACATACTCTGATAATTTTATAATGGTCTGATCGTAGCCAGCCTGGTTTGGGAGATGACATGCTCTGGCCTTGTGTCTCTGGAAAAATGAGGTTTAATTTTTCTAGATGTTGAAAAGTGCGTATGTGTGGTGAAGTAGTTGCTGGTGTGCCTCGCGGATGGTGCAGTGGTCTGGACTTGTGTGGTACTTAGTGAGCTCTGCTAGAGAAGGCTGTTGGTCTAGAATAGCTGAGCTGTCTTCTAACAAATAGAGGAGAACATGTTTTTTTCAAGACCTGTGTGCTCCTGGGAAGTCCTTTAAAGGAGAAGGGCTTTTCAAAGGAGTCCAGCAATTGCTCATGAACAGCGCACGCTGAGGTACAGCCAAAGTGTGATGAAAATTACTTGAATTTCTTTCTGTTTTTGGAGAGAAGATTGTGTCCCCAAGGCAAAGGTCAGTGGCACATCGTAGGATTGCACAGCAGAGTGCCCTAATTTGAATTCTGGATTTCACAGAGTTTCAGATTGAGCTTTGTATTTCCTTTGTCCAAGTCATTTCCTGATCTCCACGTATATCAAACTCAAGACAGGACAATGTGTCAAGCAATAAAATCCAAGGCATTTGGAGAGCACACTGTGTAGAATAATAGATTGCTTTACAGCGTATCAGCCTATGAAGGTGATCTCAAGTTAAAAGACAAGAAGCTAATCTGTTACTTCTTTCCTGCAGCTTTTTCTTTTTAATTTCTACCCCTTCGTTCAGCGATTCCTACAGCCCCATCAGAGAGGTAAGTAGCTGCTAGTAGATAACACTGCTGGTCTGTCATGTCACATGTACAGTCAGTTCTTAAAAGTGCTGCTGTAAAAGAATAAGTAGCAGTAATTTTAGTAGGAAGTAGGATTAGTCCAGAGAGTGTGGACGAAGGGGGTAAAAGGCCCTGACTGCCAGAAGTGCAAAGCGCTTTGGATGTTTATGGAAGCTGTGTCCACTCAGTGCTCCTTACCTGAGCATTTGAGAAACTCCAGCGATGGAATAAAATTAATCTACAGAGTCACTAGTTCCTTGCAAATCCTGACTGGTTGAGCACAGCAGGACTGCCTTTTGCTGCTTTGCCTTTTACTGGTGTTTCACTGTAGTTGCAGAGCATTTCTTATCATCTTAGCTGGTTATTAAGGGCCTGCACTGCTGCTGGGGTGGAGACCAGATAAGTTCCTGATGCCTCATGGGAGAGAAGAAAATAGTTGTCCCAAATACATTCAGACCAAAATGACTTTGAGACTTAGACTGAGCAACTTGTGTTAGCTGTTCTGGTGGATGCGTTTACTGGCCAGAGTGAACCGCAGCAATGTATTTGGCATCTTCTTCCCACTTTTCTTATCTTCCAGAAGTGACAAAGATTCTTCTGTTTGCTGCACAGGCTTCACACCAGCTAGTACCACCTGAGGTCAGTACTCCACCTATATTCGGTGATGTTAAAAATGAACAGCGGGCCAGCATGGAAATAAAACTGAGCGCATTTGTCAGGAGGGGGAAAAGGGAATCTGGTCACACCCTTTGTCTTTAAAAGCTTATGGTAACTTTGGCTACTTTTACAAGTTCCAAGGGATTGTTTTTTGTAAAGGGGGGAAAAGACCAAACCCATGTCTGATGTCTTCATATCTGCAAGAGAATTTGTGTCTAGAGAATATTTGCAGGCTATAGTGCAAGTCTTGAGCTCTATCTTTCTATGAAAAGGGCTCTGTTAATAATGTGTAATAATTTTCACAATTTTATTAAATATGCGTTAAATTGAACCTTTTTTCTTATTTTCAGATTATCCAGTCAGTGTTAATGACCATTGCCAACAACTTTGTCACTGACAAGAATTCTGGGGAGGTCATGACTGTAGGGTGGGTACAGAATCTTACAAAATCTGTAAAACTCTCTCTGAATGTGAAAAAATACTTTTCTTTTTTAAACGACCTGCAACTTATTCCTGTTACTCATAGTATGCTTTCAAGAACCTGCTTGAATAAAAACAAGTTAGGACAGTACCTCAACATAAACTTTCCTTATTTTTGTTGGCAGTGTTTTAAATTCCCCAGAATGATGGGTTTCTGTGCTTAGTGCTGTGACTTAACTTTTCTAGATTTCATGATGGTGTGTGGGTTTTTTTGCTGTCTTGTTTGGTCTTGTATTTTTCTTCCTTCCTGGATATTGTTATTTCTACTTTGAGGGCAGACCTCTTGTCTGTGAATTAATATATTTGTATATACTCAGTGAGTGGCTAGCATCATAGTTCAGGACTCTTGATGTTTTGTGGATGAAATTTCACTACTGGCAACAAATTTAAATGTTGCTGTTAGTGAAATTGTAATGTACTTTCTTTGACTAGTCGTGAGAGGTATTTGTGAAAGTTCTGATGTAAGTGGAGTAGGGAATGATCAGTAAATGTAGGAGAGGAGTTTCTAGACTTTTTCTTTAATTTTTTTTTTTTTTCCTTGGCTTGGTGACTGTTTGACTGCTTTTCCTGTATGCCTGGACCCAGACTTCAGTTGCAGAATCCTGAGGCCTAGGATCAGACAAAATAATAGCTGGAGAGTAGAGTATGGGCTAAAGATGGAGGGGTTTGGAGAACCCTTGTGCGTGGAGAGGTCCTTGTGATGTTCTCCTCTCTTGCACTAAATGTTGTGTAAATTCTGTATGAGGTTCTTCAAGTTCCAGGTAATTAATTCTATTATTGGGCCAGGGGGAGTCTCTCCCAACTGTGGTGTTCAAAAAATAATTAACTTCCAATTTTTTAGAATCAATGCAATAAAAGAAATCACTGCGAGGTGTCCATTAGCCATGACTGAAGATCTGCTTCAAGACCTAGTTCAGTACAAGACTCATAAAAATAAAAGTAAGTGTATTACATGGATATGACTTTTAAATCTTTTTTTTGTCCTCTATTGTTATAGCCTTCATAATAATGATGTCTTAATTGGTTTTGTGTGGGCTGAGAGGTATAATTTTCACTATCTGTTGCATTTCTCTGTATTTTGAGTACATAGGAGACAAAACAATCAAGGGTTGTTATGGCAGGGGAAATTGTTGACAAAACTGAAGAAGGGAAAGTGCTTGCTAATAAAGATTTAGCCCTAAGGAAGAGCTGGGTCCTGCATTGGAGCTGTAACTTCAGAAGAACCATGAGCAGGCTGTAAATACTGATTGTCTGAGTGGGCTTTCAGTTTGCTCAGTATTCTGCTTTTCTGGACTTATTCCAACTCCTTTTTTTTTTTTTTTTTTGGTAGATGTGATGATGTCTGCAAGAACTCTGATACACCTTTTCCGTTCTCTGAATCCAGAGATGCTGCAGAAGAAATTCAGGGTAAGTGTTGGTTTATGTGCATTGCATTCACAGTAAATGTAGGCTCATGTGTTCAAAAATAATAACTGGTCTTATAGCCTCTTGAGAATGAGGTGCAATCATGCTTGTGTTCTTCCCCTGCTTGCTCCCTTGCTGCCTTTTGATGTGGTGTGCTCTTATTTAAAGATTTCTTTAGTTCCAATTTACCAAACTCATTGACAGGAGCATTGTGCTAGAGGAGCTTGACTATCTTCCTAGAGTTTGTTCAACTTTTTTAGTAATTCAAGATCTTTTCTTATTTCATCAGGCAGCATTTATCTTTTTCACCCACAAATCTTTATCTTTTCCTCTCACACAAATTTCTTCATGGACTTGTGGGTATTCAAATAGCAGACTGCTTAACATGTATTTTCTTAACTTATAGGGTAAGCCTACTGAGGCCTCATTGGAAGCCAGGATTCATGAATATGGAGAACTGGATGCCAAAGATTATATTCCAGGAGCAGAAGTACTGGATATTGAGAGTCAAAAGGAAAAGGGAGGAACCCAAGAGGAAGGTTGGCCTTTTTTTTTCTTTACCACTTCTATTTTGAGCATCACTGTCACTAAGATTTTTATTTGGATATAAAACTTTGTGTGTTTCATTTGCTGGTAAGCATGTCCATGGGCATAAATGGTAATACAAGGCAGTGAGAGCTTGCAATCCAGTCTTAAATAATTTCAAACTCAAGCAGTTAAGCTGACTCTGTATTAACAGCTCTGTGCACTTCTTCCCCGAGCAGATGGATGGGAAAGCGCTAGTCTGAGTGGGGAAGATGATAATGAAGATGGAGAATGGATTGATGTGCATCACTCCTCAGATGAGGAGCAACAAGAAATAGTGAGTTCTAAGTGTCTTCTACCCCAAATACAAATGAGTCTTGTTAATAGCAGACCAGATTCTCTTGTTCTGTACTTTGACATGACTGCTCATAAATAACTATACAGGGCTGCAAAGTACCTTGACCGAGATCAGCGAGGTTGAAGTACTATTTAGCACCTGTGCTGAAGTATGCTTGTTGTTAGGGTGAGGGGGGGAGATGGGGAATTCTGTCCCAGTGCTAAATTCCTTCAAAGTTGTGATATTTACTCGAGTGCTTTTATTCACTCTGAAATAAGGAGTGGATGTACTTTGTTATTCTAATGCTATGTGCTGGATATAAGACTATGAAGAATCCTAACAACTGGCTGCAGGATTTCACAACAATATTGCCCCTGCATAGGTATTTGAGAGGCAAGCTGGATTGTGATTCTTTTGTACTTCTTTCAAAAGGCAGAGAAGGTGAAAAGTATGCCCATAGAGGAACGAAAAGCCAAAGCCGTAGCAGTCAGTACAAGCAGGCTGCTAACTCAAGAAGAATTCCACAAAATACGTCTTGCCCAGCTTTCCAAAGAACTTAATTCTGCACCCGGCAAAGCTGCAAAGAGGAAAAATATTGAAATAGATGATGAAGAGGAGGAGAGCAGGTAGGATATGGACTACTGATGAGTGCTTTCTTTTCCTTATAATGTGATGATAAAGCTTTTAATTGCAGCAGGGCACAGAGCTCTGCTGTTGGTCAGTACCCCCTGGTGACAGGTGGCAAACAGCCTGGAACAGATCCTGGCCTGGGGGCTTTGTTTATATCTGGGAGAAGAGACAAGGGGGGCTGATGGGAACTATGAGACTGTTTTGCTTGTTCAGACCAATAGGGATCTGGGGGTGTTTTGCAGCAGTAGTTGCATGGTTATTATCTCCAGAGTTTCTTAAACTTTGTGGATGAAGCAGGACTTTAAAAGCAGTAATGAGAGACTTGTAAGGGTTGTCCTAAGCATGAGGATTAGCCTGAGAGAACAAGAAGTGCCTGTGTGAAAGCTTATAGAAAGGCAGTTGGCATAAGAAATGGGTGAGAGACAAAGGGTCAAGAGGGCATCTTGGGTTTTTTGCCAGATGAAGTTTTGTGTATGATGGCCTTTTGTTGGATTTTGGTGTGTGTAGGGGAGAGTTGCTTTCACTCAGAGATATTGAACATCTGCATAAGAAGCCTAAATCAGACAAGGAGACCAGACTGGCAACTGCAATGGTGAGGAACTGGGCTATTTCATATCCTCTTTCTTTCTAGATTTGGGTTTATGTTTTTGTCTCCTACAGAAGGAGGAGGTGGTGGGGTTGCATCTGTAAGACAGGTACCCAGCTGCCATCTGAGTTTTGAGAAATGTTTTGGTTTTGAGAAATGTATTTTTGGTGTTGCATCTTGACTGTAACAAACAGCCTCTTGCTGGTTACAGGTGACAGTGAAAATGCGGACACACCCAGTTTTCACTGTGACTTAAGAAACAGAGCCAGCATGGAAGAATGCATGTAACATACACAGAAAGTCACAGTGAAACAGCATTTATTGTCACTGCCATAGAACCTGTCACCTTAGCAGCTGTTGTTAACTGTAGGGAAAGGAAAATGACCCCCTGTTATTACATTACGTTGTCTATTATAGGCTGGAAAAACAGACAGAAAAGAATTTGTGAAAAAGAAAACAAGAATTAACCCATTTGCCAGCTCTTCCAACAAAGAAAAGAAAAAGCACAAGAACTTCATGATGATGAGATATAGCCATAGTGTCCGGACGAAAAATAAGCGGTCTTTCAGGGAGAAACAGGTAATATTTAATGTTGAAAATAGATGGGACAGTCCGAGCAGTAAACTTACAATGTGGGTGAAGTGCTGTGTATCCTGTTCCCTAAGTCGTTGTTGTTTCCTTTGATGGTTTAATTGCTGGAAAGGACTGTGGGCTAGGTGGCTTCCCTTGAATCCTGCCCCAGAGGAGGTATATCAGAGATTGTGGTGGTGAAGAATGCTTTTGTCAGCCTTTTCTCTTTAATATGCATTGAGGGCCAAGCCATGTTGCAAAGTTATGTGTAGGTTAGAAGGCAATGATAATGTGGTTTGTTTTCCTTTATATAAATTAAAGCAGATCGTATTAGAACCCTGACTATAATCCTATGATAGAAGAAATGTTTCCCTGATGTGGAGGACTTGTTTTTCAGGACAAGCTTTTAGTGTGTTTCTTCACTCTATATTCCTTCTTTGACCTTTCTCCTGTTACCATCATATTATGGACTTGTCTGTCCTGGCCTTGAGGCATCTAATAGTTTGTCATGTACTCAAAGAACAGACATAAATGCTATTTATTACCTATTTGAAACAGCTTAGAAAAAATATATCACTTCAGTTTAGCCTGCCACTATAGTTTCACAATATGCTGCTCTTAGTGGTGAAGCCCCTGCCCACTTCTGCTTCCTCAGCTATAAGCTTGGTCACAGCCCTTGTGAGAGGGTATACGAGCTACAAACATGTATTTGGCAGTCCTGTTACTGTGTGTTCCTGCAGGCGTCTGCGCCAAGGGTAGCTGAAGGGATATCTAGAAGGCAAGGCAGAAAGAAACTTCAGGGGATGACCTTCCCGCTGAAGGTGTTGGGCAGGGCGCCCACGTAGCTCCCCCAGATGACTGGGGTTAGGTGAGCTGGCAAGAGTGGGGTGTGGAGAGGGAGCTCCCCTGCTCCTGCGATGCACCTCAGCTGGGGAGAGCCTGAACTGTGTGTGGTAGCTGTTGCCAGAACACTGGTGTAGGTGTATTGATTTGCCCTGCTGTGTTTCACCTTGGCGCAGGGTAAGTCTGTGCTAACAACAAAAATCTGCCTTAAAATCCTTTTATCTAACCTGGCAGATGGTCAGTTGAGGGTTTTACAGGGTGTTATAAAATTGAACTCCTTTGAACACGTTCCAAGAAAACTTCTAGAATAATCCAATTATGCAGGGGTCTTGTTTCTGTGTGGTGTTAATTTCTGTGTTTTCTTGCTAGGTTCTGTCTTGTGCTAGAGTGCATTCAGATGCTTCTTTTACAAACTCTCCTTTGTGAGTTGTTTCCAGGATCGTATTGTTAGAATTATGCGTAGTTGTCTCCAATATGTTGCCTTAAAAGCAGCAAGACCGAAGCCGTTTATAGACTCAAGTGTTTCTGTTAAACAGGAAGACTTGGACTAGTATCTTCTGTAGCCTTTTTATTTGCTATCATTCTGCCTCACCTCAAATAAGGCTGACTACATTAACCCAGCTCTCAAAACACACAAAAAATTGCAAATCAACAATCCAGGCACTTTTAGGAAACTGCTGTTTACAATGATTCTTACACTTGGCTCACTTTCTAAAAAGCCATCTTGAATGGTTTCAGTCCTTACTCCTGATTAATGTTTTGAGTTTAAATGTAACAGCTAAATAGTGAAAGAGGAATTTTTTCATACTTTTTTTCATGAAAGTTAGGCCACAGCATCAGTTCTGTTGACAGTAATTTGAAAATAATTGTTAAAAGTAGGTTGGAGTACTGTAGTTGTAGGATACTGCATTCTGCTGCCCTCTTTGTAGATTAAAATGGACTGTTGTCTATAGTCCAGAGCTAGATCCCCTTACCAACTAAAACATGTCTGAAATACACACTAAAATCTCTTTAGAGTGATATAGCACTTGTAAAAAATTCTAGCATCCCTCCTTCCCCCCCTTGAAAAGAAGCTTTGTAATACTCTCTCAAAAAATGCCATTTAATCCTATTTACCTCTCAGCTGGACTGAAGTTTTTTTTGATCTCTTCTAATTCTATATGAGTCAGTGGAAGAACAGATCATGTCACTCTAATCTTTTTCATTGTATAGGATTTGCTAATGGTGTACTGAAACTTTTTTTTTTTTAAGCCCAACTCTTTAATTGTACTATCGAGTTTAGCTAAATAACTACACTGGCAGAAACCCTGTGGTTGTTAGTGTTCGCCAGTTTTGGCTCCCAGTTTTATCTGATAAGCTATTAGTGTTTCTCGCTGAGGTTGAAGAAACTGAAGAGGGTTGTTGATGTAGTAGTGATGTTGTCTCCTTACTTAATATTCTCCTTACCTGAATATTCCACTCTTGTTTCATATTTAGCTGGCTCTTCGAGATGCACTTCTGAAAAAGAGAAAACGGCTGCTGAAATAACAAAACATGAATGGAGAGGAGTACTTAATCACCCTTGAAGACATAGCCCTAGAAATCCTTATTTCCACCTCTCCACCACCCCAAAGGAAAGAAGGGACTGAAATGCCTTACGGATTTATCTCTGTTGGGTTCAGAATTACAAATTGAATGTGTCCAAGCTGTTGGATATAGTATCTATAGGACAGATGGAAAAGGCCTTAATCCTTGCACAACTTCGATTTTTTTTTTTTTTTTTTAAAGCAGTCTAAGGAAGCAATTACCTTTTTTTTGAATATAGCTTACTTACAGTTGGTTTTGTATGTGTAAGTATTAAAACATCAACCTTATTGTAAAAATATTTTACTTGAAGTAATTCATGACTAGGTAGCTGGAAAGAAAAAGAATATTCTGTCTCAGTCTATAAAGTATGTGTATACCATGTATGTCCCTGTATTATGGATGTGATTTTACAGACTAAGCCATTTTCTAAGCAGTTGGTTTTTACCTGTTTAATAATAATAAAACCAAATCCTTGTAATACAGGTAAGTTCAAGTGAACAGTTAAGGGGAAGAACAGTTCCATTATGTTTTATGAGGAGAATAATAAAATTAGTATATGGGAGATGGTTTTCATGTTGCCATTTAAATAGAAAGGTAGCATCACATGCAGGAGAACAAATCTTATTTTCCCATATTGGTGCATCTTGTGGTGGGACTTGCTGGTGTCTGATTTTTGAAGTATACATGAGAATAACATGGATCTTTTATGTCAAAGGTTAAACTCTTGCTTCAGCCTTGACCTCTGCTGGGACCTAAACTAATGGGTTCTTTGTACCTTCCCCAGCCACCTCTTCTAATGGAAACTTGAGGGAGTTACTTATACTACCTTTTGAAAAATTCTGTTTGAAATAGATTTTGGTGTGGGGCAGAAGCAGGTGCCACAGGCATAACATAATGGAGAAGGGTTTGGTGGGGTGGCCTTTTTTCTTCTTAGGAAATTAGGTTAATGTTTATATCCCACATTGGGATTCATTCAACTTAGATATGTTGAATACACAATTTTATTCACTTTCATATTATGTCTTGTTCATGTATTGTTTGTTGTTAAATGTTGCTTCATGAAGCAAAAAAAAGCTTATAGAGGCTTGAGGGTGAAAGAGAGGAAAAAAGCAGAAACTTTCTCCAACTTCGATTGTTACATTCAAATTCAGTGCTCCTGCTGAGGGAAACACGGGGGTTGCTACTTGGGCATGATTGCAGTGAGCTGGCACCGTGGAGGATGTGGAGCTGGGAGGGTGCGTGGATGCAGAGGAGCTGTGGTGGCATGGAGGCACAGTGGGGGTCAGGGGCTGAAGAGAGCACACTAATGGGAGGATGTGGGCTGTACGGTACACGCTGTGTTAAACCCTTCTTTCCCCCCTTTTTTCCTTTTCCAACTGAGCCCAGTTTCTCTTCATGTGCATGTATCCAAAAACTCATGACTTCTGAGGCTGAAAGGGAGAGGCAAATTTTTTTTGTTGTCTTAAAGACAAGTGCCTAGTCTCCTCTTTTCCCTCTTGTTCACAGTGTGACCCAGTTGCCAAGTGTGTGGCTGTCTCCTCTCCCCTACTATTAAAAATGTGGACGGCCTTGTCTAAACGGTTTGACGAACAGAAGCACAGAGGAAATGAAACAAAGATGTTAACCCCTTTTCTGTATTTCCACCCCTCTGTCCCTTACCTCCTCCCCTAGTCGCAGTGGCACCGACCGGGTGAGGGCTGGGCCTGTGGGGGGGGCTCAGCGGCTGTCACCGTGGGAGGGCGGCCGGGAGGGGATGGACGCGGCTCTCCTTGAGGGGCCGCGACGCCCTTCGCCGGGGGCAGGGTGGCGGGCGGCCGTTACGCCTCAGGGCGGGCAGTCCCCGCCCGCAGCGCCCTGGGCTGCCGCCATGTCCCGGCCCTTCGCTGTGGGCCGGCCCTGCCCGGCGCGGGTGGCTGCGGGGAGGGCTGGGGCCGGTCTGCCCGGCGGCCGCCGCGTCCGGCGGCATGGCGCGAGGGTCCCGCCTGTGGGCGCTGCTGGTGCTGCTGTGCGGGGCGGTAGCGGCGGCCCCGGCTCCCCCCGCGGCGGCCCCGCTGCTGTGTAACGTGAGCCTGGACAGCCCCCCCGAGGAGCGGTGGCTGCCGGTGCTGCGGCACTTCGATCCCGCCTTCCTGCGCGCCGCCGTCGCACGGGTCATCGAGTGAGTGTGGGGCGGCGGGGGGGGGGGCTGGCAGCCCCGTCCCCAGGAGCGGCGGGGGTGCAGGGAGCAGCGCCGGCCCCTCAGGCTCCCGGGGGAGCGGCGTGAGGGGCAGCCCCGGTCCCGCCGCTCCTGCCGCAGCCGTGCCGGCAGCGGGACGGCGCCAGGGCCCCCGGGCCCCCTTCTCCCTCCCCCGCCCCAGCACCGTGGAGCCCTTGTAGTCCCCCCGCCAGACCCGCTGCTGCGGGGCCTGAACGGAGAGGGCCAAGTGCTGCTGCGGGACTGCTGAACTTGCCCGAACTCAAAAATCAAGGGGTTTGTTTGAGCAGGTAACCCAGTACTGTTGCGTTACGTGTAGGCTTAGGAACCTGTCAGAGGACGGACTGGGGAGATCCTTGGTAGGAATAAACAAATCTCCCCAGTAGGAAGCCTGCGCTGGATGTTTTGCTCGGGTTGTGCAGGCTCGTCTGGGTCCGTGGAGAAGCCGATGAGAGTGGGTGAGGGACGGGATGCGGGGATGGCAGATCCAGCGTGGGAGAGACTGCAGCACCAACCGGGACAGGCTGCCTCCTTGGGTGTCTCGTTGCTAAGTGTAAATTGCAAACATTTTTGTCCCTTTTTCAGCTAATGCCTTCAGTATATTTTGCAGTGAAAGCGTACCGAAATGGGTCCACGAAGTTATTCGGCCAATAGCAGCAGAATTGGAGTTATTTATGCCGCAACCCTTCGCGGGGGAAATTCTGGGACTGTGCAAAGCACTGGGAGTAAGTCTTGGAGATGGAGTCCTGCTTAACTTTGCCTACGAATCTACCGCGTAAGTGTCTGGTACTTACAGAATCCAGTTCAGTGTGTGGGACCACACAAAAAGGCGGGTGAAGACAAGTGGCAGATGATTTGCACTGTTCATTCTTGTACTGTTGAATACATTTAGCTGGAGGGTTTCATTCTTATTAGGCTGTTTGTGTCCTGAATTGAAAGAGAAACACAGAGCAGTATTTTTATATGTTAATGAAGGTAATGTGCAGCTGTAATGTTTTTGTGTATGTATATCTCTATAATAGTGCAAAAATAATTTCTGCTAATAAGGAAGGACCATCCATTCAAAGTATTTGCATTCATTTATCTTCAAAGATCATGTCATGTACTCTTATTTAAACTGTTGTATTTCCCTAAAAAGGAAACTAGCAGAATTAGTTGCAATCTAATTATTTTAACCATTCATCTGAGATGAAGTTGCTTCCAAACCATTTTCTGGATGAACCTTCATAGTAGTTGTAAAATGTAATTTTTTGATTTGCACAACGGAAAATGGATGTAGCATCTTTATGGCAGCAAACAAAACCTCAGTGGAAAAAATACTTAGTTTCATTGCCTTTTTTTTGCCCTAGAAGTATGTACAGGAGAATAATAAACACTTGATGTTATCTGTGAGGATCATAAAAATATTTCTCCATATAGGCTGTAATAACAACCAGGTGCATACAGCCACTTGTATGCATTTTGATTATTATTTTTCTTAATGTGGGGTATTAAGTTAAAGAGATCTTTTCTTTTAAAGTAAGGATTAATACTGAATAAGATAGTCATTAAATGCTAGCCTTCTTAGTGTTTCACAGAGGACACTTATCATTCTGAGACCTGGTAAGGGCCATAAAATTTTAAGTTTCTGAACTCGTAATGATACTCAAGAAAAAATGTTAACCAGGAACAAACTACTTGTCTGCAAAATTTTTTACCTTTACAGTTTTGAAAGACAGTGCTATGCATCACTGGAATGACAAGCTCATAACTCCAGAGAAAACAAATTTTTAATTTCCTGCTAATTCAATATACTTCATTTAAAAAGCCTGTTTTAACGGAACTGAAACTGTTATTAAAAAAGGCATTTCAGCCTGCTTCCTGTTCTAGAGAAAAGATGAGACTATTATTGAAATGACTGACACCTCAACAATAACTGATGGGTTTTTTCAGTTTGAAAGGACTCTGATTGAACTTTTTATCTAGTTGTGATTAGAAATATTTCACTTTGGACCCCATTTATAATCTGTAATTGTCTAAATGAAATCCATAAAGTTTTATACTGATACTTTGTGGACATTTTAAATGTCAGCTATTCATCTCCATTTAGAAAAGAAGTAAAATGAAGTAATGAAATTTTTCTCAAGTGGAAATGCTCCTTCCTACATGTTCTGTAACATCTGATCTGAATTGGACAGTAGTGTGGCTTTTGACTTTCTGAGCCAGGTGGGACTTGATAAGTATTGTAGAGTTTTGTGTGTTAGACTCTGTGGGAAAGAATTTCCCCTTATTGGTATCGTGCATAAGTTATAAGATGTTGTAGTGTTGTGTGGTTATGTAGAGCTTCAGCCAAACAATTCTGTCCCTGTTTTTTTCCAGCGTGAAATTAAAACCTGTAAGAAGTTTCATCAAAAAGTATAGGATGAGACTACTCCCTCGAGTTGGGAAGCATTAAGTGTTTATGATGTAAACTCCTGTTTGTATGCTTACATGTGCTTACAATACTTTGCAGAAGATAAACTCAGTAACTCCTTCTGAAACATTGAGCTAGTTCAACTATAATGTTGGAAGTGTTGTCATAGCTTTTTCTTAAATCGTTCTTTCTCCTTTTTGTTTTGGAAGGTTCTGTACTAGTATTGTTGCTCAGGATGACAAAGGAAACATTTACCATGGTCGGAACCTGGATTACGATTTTGTCGATATATTAAGCAAGATTACAATTGATGTGCGGTTTATAAAGAGTGGGCAGGTACGATCTGTGGTTGACATGGCTGGGTGGTATTCCATGAAGGAACAGGCTATGGTCGTACAGCTGCGTAGGCAGTGGGATTTCATGTAGGAGTGTGGTTTCCATCCCAGATTTACTGGATTATTTGAGCACCCCAGTCACTCTCTAGGAGTGTGGGATGAATGCTGGTTTTGCTTTCTGGACATTCAGTTTGTGGTTATAAACTGGAACAAATAGAAAAGCATAATCTAGTATCTCAAGATCATGATTTGGAAGGAGATGTTGAAAGAAGGAAGTGTCAAGATACTAAAAAAGAAAAGAGAGAATATAGAAAAGAGATCAGTTTTAGCAGGGACTGATTCTATAGCTTTTTTCCTAAGGCCTGTTACTTTTCGTGACCAATGTGTGTGTTTGAGATGAAAAATTCCAAAAATGAACTAGTTGCTAGTGCAGTCTTCATTAGTGTGATTTTTTTTTTCCAATATTCATTAGTCTGTTTTGCAAATGGTGAACTTTGTTTGTTTCTTGCTTAGCTACTCACTAACTTGAACAAAACTTTTGTAGCAGTCATGTAACACATGAAATGTTGTGTATTTTTATAATAATTTTTAGAAATATAAATATAAATAAATAGAATAGGTATATAAATACAAGAATATTTAGAAATATAAATTTTATAGATTTTTTTAATAAAAGTAAATTTTTATAATTTACTTTGCAAGTTCTACTGTACTTCAAGGCAAAGTGTTTTATAGCAGCTTCTGTATGAAAGTCACAGAAAAAAGTATAGGATGCTGCTTCAGAATGTTGCCTATGTTTTAAGTAGTGTTCTGTTTCAGAATGCTAAAACACTGTATGTTTCCTGGTTTCAGATAGCATATCAAGGCACCACATTTCTTGGTTACGTAGGCTTATGGACTGGACAAAGTCCACGCAAGTTCACAATCTCTGGTGATGAACGAGGTAAAATAATAAATCTGTCTTCCACACTTGATGTTATGTACACTATTTTAGTTGATTGTTGCCTCCTCTGACCCTTCTCTCCTAGTCCCCTCCAGGGAAAAAAAGGATTAAAGTTGCCAGGGAGGAGCTGAAATTGAATGACTTCTCTGGCCCTCAGGGAGTGAAAGCACAGATGCTGCCAGTTTTTGACTGCTGCATAGGAGAGAGGTATTTGTTTGTCAGCACAGTGTCATCTGAGCTTGAAAAGTGTCAGAGGAGACAGAGAACGTTGGGGAAAGCCATACAAGACAAATGAATGTGGTCTGTTCAAGAGACAATTGGAGATGGCAGAGTAGGGGCTGAGAGGAAAAGATGTGCTCCTGTACAGCAAATAAACGGCTACTTTCTGTATAGCAAATAAATGGCTGCTTTCCTAGTTCCCTGTCCCTTCCTCTGTATTCTGTATTTCTCTGTCCCTGTAAGGCAGCTTTAAAGAGAGGATGGGAGGAGAACTGTAACACTGAGAGATCTAGGGGAAAGGTAGCAGGGCTTGAGAGAATGCATGGAGGTACTGGAAAGGCAGCTGAGCAAAGATCCAGTAGTAGAGGAAAGTTGAGATATGTCACTACTGAGAACTAAAACTGGCCAACAGAAGGGCTTGTAACAGTCAGGAAGGGTCACTGCCTTCTCCATCAGCACTTCAGTTTCACAGATGTTGATGTCCAACAGGGCTTGGGTTGGCCTCTTCCATCCCTTCTGCCTTTTTTTTTTTATTTTTTTTTCATTTCCCCCTTCTCTCTCTTCTTTTTCCCTCCCCCGCTTCTCTCTCTTCTTTTTCCCTCCTCCCCTTCTCTCTCTTCTTTTTCCCTCCCCCCCTTCTCTCTCTTCTTTTTTCTCCCCTTCTCTCTTTTCTAGCAGCAGACATTTTTTTGCTGTTATTAGCTCTTTGTTAGAACTGGAGCCAATGTAGTCTGAGTTAGAACCAACATCTAAAATAAACGTTCATTTTTCGCTTAGGCTTGTGGTAAGCATTTTTTCTTTTTAATCTTTTAATTAGACAATCTTCTGTTTTCAGAATTTTTTTAGATGTTATTCAAACACTATCCACTGTATACATTATATACATATTCATTATCTCTGAGCAGGGATTCGGCTATGGAGCACATCCACCTTTTGATTTCTGTTTCCTTTGTTAATACTGCCTTGTTGCATTTCCTTGGTTCTTTTCATAGTTTACACTCCTCTATTTTTTGAAGAGCCTGCTTCTGATGCTAGTGTAGTTATTTAGTCCTTTCAAAACTGGAGCATCCTGGGCTGATACTGAGAGATGCAAACAGCTTTTAGTTCATGCTAACATCAGCTTGGAAATAGTCTTATAGTGTATAGAGTATGCAAAAGGCTTGATTTAGAAAATCTTGGAGACCAAAGTCCTGTGTCTGTGGAAAGGCACGATTTGGGGACAAAAGCAGTGCCACCCTGTTCTCCCTGCTGTTTCTCAGCAGTGTGCTTCAACCCTCAGTGTAAGGATCATCTAAGACAACAGTGAGGTAGTTTAGCTGGTGCACAAACCCATTCTGTTCTGATTCTGATAGAGGAATCAAGTGCTGAAAACTTCTGTGTGTGATGGGCCCCTCTTGTCCATCAGGAGCTGATGTGCTGTCATCCACCTGTGTGCCTTGACTTCAGTCACTTTTTAACTCCAGACAACAGTAACTCACTCAGCACATGCTGTGCTCCTCCTGTAAGTCAGCTGTTGCTGACTGCCTGCTGCTTTATCTGTCACTCTACAACTGAATTCAAAATTTAGGGAAAGGAGCATGGGAACTACAGCTGGAAAGGGGGATGACTTCAAAATTAGGGTGAAGGTCTATCAGGTGACAAGCATATCGTTTCTGCTGGCTTTTTCTGGTTTTGGCATATGAATAATTATAAACTTGACCTTCTGTTTTTCTTAGTTCTCCTAATTTTCTCCAGTAATACAGAAACACTATCACTACCTCTTTTTTTATCTGCTTCATGATTTCTGTGTAATTCTTCCTGTTGTTACAATATTTCAGTAAGATGAATAATGAGGTGATTAATGCTAATATTTGAGCTAACAGTTGTAGACTGTTACATCGTATGAGTAGACCTGCAGTCCTTTTGGAAATATGTGTTACAAAGTGCTAGTCCCTGTTACAGTGGCCTTTGACTCTTCATTGCTTAATATTCAGCTGTGAATAAAAACGGTTTAAAAACTGAATATCTAGCAACTTATCAATACTGAAAGGAATGTGATAGGTTTTGATTGAAATTACTAGCACTGGCAAGTTCTGAGAGACACTGTATATTCTCTGTACAGTGCTGAACACTGTCTTTATTGTCCACTGTACCTCAGATTCCCTGCCTTTTTTATGGCACCCTTTTATGGCACTGGTCACAGGAATATTGTACCTTTTGGAAGACACCAAAAAGCTAAGATAATGATCACTCCTGTTACTACAGGTCTGAGATCCTTTCTGGAAGGCAGCGGTGCTAATCCAGCTGCTGTGGTTGAATTTCAGTTGTGATTATGTTGTTTGTTTATATTTCACCTGTAGTTTCACCTGGATGTTATGTTCTTTCTTAGCCCTTCCCCTGGAATGTTGACATTTTATGCTGATAGGTAGCTGCCCTGTTTCACTGGGGGTTTAGGTTTCTGTGGTACTTCAATATCCAACTGCAATGATACAGAGAGCTGAGCATTTGAAAGACAGATACTGTAAAATGAGGGCTTGCCAGGGTATGTTAGCCTGGGCAGCACATCCTGCATATTTTACGTATAGATATCAGTAAAGTAATACAGCAGAAAAGGAGCACTATCAGCATTCACTGTTCTAAACAGTGTTGATAAGCTCAAGAGGGTACAGAGGCTCCGTCTGCTTTCAGGTGCTGTGTGCTTTGTCAGTTTGGTATAAGCTGCCTAAATTTGATGTTTTTATGGTAGTGGTATAGTTAGAGAATGAAAGAATTTACTGTACCACTCTTGTAATGTAGTAGAGGGAAAGATTGCAGAGATAGAGATGGGAGATGGAGAAGAAAGGAAGGCAGGAGGATAGATTTCACAGAGCGTACATAACATGCATATATAATTTCTTTTCTTTTTTTTTTTTCTTCAGCAGGTGGTAGATGGTGGGAAAATGCAATAGCTGCTTTTTTGAATCGGAATTACCCTGTCAGCTGGCTTGTCCGAGATGTAAGTGCACTGAGTTATTTTCTCATATTTCACAGTCATGTCATTTGTACTTACAAACTCCTAGTAAATTGGATGTTCCAACTTTTAGTTTCACAGAAAATTCAATAAATTGATAAGTAAATGCATTTCATAAGAGGAGATAGGTATTGTCTCTCTTGTACACATCACTGATGATTTGGAGACAATTACCGTCCTTCAGGGGCGCAATCTCTAATCAATGGCAGAAGCTGTGCAAAGGCTTCTGTCCTAGGGACTATTTCAGCTAGCTGTGATTTGTAATTTAACAAATTGAGGCAGCTGCAATCTTAGATGGTTAGTATCTGACCCAGTGGTTATTTTACACTACGTTTGATACGTTACCATATTAAAAATGGAGAGCTCACTGGTGAGTGGAAGGAGTTAGACTGGTATTTTGTATAGCACATTGTAGGAATACTGTGTTAGGGTACTACTAAAATAAAACAGGTCTGCTGCTTCTCAGATTCTTGAAATACAGTAAACATGAATTATATGGTTCGTAGGTAAACTCCCTCCAGAACTGGAATGTCTGCTGGACTTTGTTGTTCATATTTTTTGAGTTTGAGATGTGACTTGAGGCTGTGACTCGAAACTGCTAGCTGCAGCGTTGCTGTCGGAAATAATTAATTGTTTTCCAGGATCTTCCCCATCTTTCTGAACAATTCTGTTTGATGGCATGTTCTCCATATTTGTTTTTAGTTCCTGCACAGCATTCATTTTTAAAAATGTACTTCAGTAGGTTGTGGCCCTACACCTGAAAATAATAGCTTCACTGGCTGCGGTGACTGTCAGTTTATGCTAAGTTAGTCACCTGGTTATGGCAGGAGAAGCAATGCCTCTGCCTTATCATTGTTATCTAAATCCTCTTAAATCATTGGCAAAACCAAGACTTGGAGTAGGTTTTTCCCCCCTTTCATCCACTTTCACCTATCCCATTGTTCACATGGATAGACTTTGCTGAGGATTGAATTTGCACAGTACGGACATGCCTCTGTCTTTTGATTTCTCGGCTTTTTTCGCTTTTCACCATATACGTATGTGTGTGTATATTTACTGTTTTCTTTGAATATTTTCAAAGCTGGGTTTAATGAGTCCTTTTACTAGTCATATGCATTTCATGTTCATATGCTAGTCAGTTTGGAAAACTATTTCCAGAGAAATATTTTCAAGTAGCGCTTTAGAGTCAATTGCCATTTTAAAAAAAGCTGGAACTTCTTTCTGAGATGTCCCAGTGCTTGTTTTTGTGCTTGGCTGCGCTCTGTGATCTTTGTTTCACTGTGATCTCCTTTTTGCATTTAGACCCTGAGCAGAGCAGAGGACTTTCAGTCAGCTGTTCTCAGACTAGCTGGCATTCCCATCATTGCTGAAGTTTACTATATTGTAGGAGGTGTATCGCCCAAAGAAGGCATGGTCATAACAAGGAATAGAAGAGGGCCAGCAGATCTCTGGCCTCTCGATCCTTTAGGTGGAGCGTAAGTAGAAAAAATGGTTTATTTTGTTTTTTCATATTCTCTCCTGAGTGATAGGTAGGGTTAGTGACGCAACTTTCTAAGAGATCCAGGGCATCTCTTACTAATGCTTACAGCTGGACAGGGAAAGCTTGAAAGCCTCTGAAAGGAACTCCAGTTTCTTCTCTTTGAGAAGGAATCACACTGCTTTGTCAGGTTGGGGCAGTCCAGAGGGTCGGGGGTGGAAAAAGCATCTGTATGTGTTGATTTTTTTTTTTTTTTTTTTTTCCTTTTAAGCCAGATTCCAAAGGAGCCAAGACTTGAGGGCTTTTCTTGTCTGTCTGCCAAGTCTTGCACCAGTAAATTCAGCAATTCCCAACTTAATTTTTGCCCAATGAGGAGAAGGGTTGAAGGCTCAAAAATAACTGTTCCTATCAATTTTGTGAAATCAGCAGCTTAATATATGAAGGAGATCCTAAATAGTTGTCCTTCAGTCAAAAACAGCACTTAATGGTTACAGTCAGCCAGTAAATATTGGCTTGGCCTGTTGGCTCTGTGTACTCCAAACTGAATGCAGCAGGCTGCATCGTACGCATACCCATAATCTTTGCTCTAATCATCTCTTTGGAGGTCTGATCCTGCATTTATTGTAGTCAGTAGTAGTTTTGTCACTGAACCAACAGGAGTTCAGAGATCACTCTGTTTTCATTTGTGTTCAGTAGTTTATGGTAAAGGCTGCTATGTATATCGACATGGGGTCCCTTGGACTTGCAAGAGACACAGGAAAGAGGCTTTTGAGGGAGGTTTTTTGTCCTTTTGGCAATACAGAGATACTGATTCTTGGCCTGTATTAATTACCTACTGATTTGCCTTTTTGCTTTTATGTCTCTGTGTTGTGTCATAGGTGGTTTCGTGTGGAGACAAACTATGACCACTGGACTACCCCTCCTCCTTTTGATGATCGAAGGTAAATTTAGTTTGGAGCTTTGTGGTGAGGTAACTATTTTATTTTGAAAAATCTTAGAGACTTGTGTCTTTTATTCTCTGAGCAGGTGTTAGCTCATTGACTGGGCAGTTTGTTCAGTTTCTGAATGCCACTCAAAAGGGAACAGATAAAATAAGGAGCGATATTCACATATGCCAGAGGACAGTCTGTGTGGCATTGGATGGCATAAAAGATGAGAAATTGCAAGGATAAGGCATGCACCAAGAATTTCTTTATAAAGCAAAGTTTAGTAACAGTTAAAGGCTTTAGATTCACAGTGAAAAAGTATTTGATGGCACTAGGAAGGTGCTCGCAGACATCATACAATCTTTAGGCTGTGTAGTGTGCAAAAAGCTGTTGTCAGATTCCCTGTTGGTCTGTTATTCAGTGGTGGAGTAATAGAATAGCTTCAGCAATGTGAGACTAGATTCAGTCATGCAGAACTCTGGATTATTTTAGGCCAAAGCAAGCATTTCCATGTAAAGGCATTCAGTGAGAAACTTCTCACATTGGTGCTTTATAGCCCTCAGAACACTAAAGTGTGTTTAATGTTACTGCCTTGTTTTCCTGCAGAACTGCAGCTATCAAAGCTCTCAATGCTACTGGACAGCAGAACATCAATTTTGATACTCTCTTTAAGGTATTTAAATTCTGCATTGTGACTTGGACTTAAAGTTCTTTTTCAAAGCAGAAGTGCAGTTGCGTTTTTGTCAGGGATTTGCAAGCTGTGCAAGGAAGACATGGTGAAAAAGTTGACCTGCACAACCATCTCTGGAGAGTTTAAGACTGATAAGTTTGTTTGTTAAAATGTTTCTGAACTCCCTTGCATAGGCATTTTGCCAGACCAAGTGGAAAGTGCAAGAGGTGAATCCCATCATCCTCATCTTTGTGCAGTTCCTTATTTCAAGCACAATTATAAATACTACAGCAGGTAGATAAAGTGTTGGACATGAGTGATATTTACAAGTTAGTTCTGAGAACTTAAGTGTTGTGTATTTCAGAGGGCTTTTTAAAAATACTTTTGTAAAATGTTCTGATGTTTAAAAAAAAAAAACAAAACAGCAAGAGAAATCCTTGACTTTGCATTATTTCTTTTCATAACTTCATCCTACTGCTGTTTCTAAATAGGCTTTTAACTCCCTCTTCATTTACCAAAATGACAACTCTTCAAACTTTCTGTACAGGTGTTGTCAGTGAAGCCAGTCTTAAACAAGTAAGTATTAGATTCAGGGGTGTTAATGAGTGCCTCCTGCCATGCCTCGGGCCACTTAAAAGTTAATTGAAAACTTCCTTAGGATCTTCCTGTGCCTCTGTCTTGAGGATCTTGCGGTTTCCCAGTTTAGATTACTGCTTGTGCACATGGCACTCTGTTTTCACTTCCACAGCACTCTTCCTCTTTGGTCTGCCACTCTAGCCAAGAAACTACACTTTGTCAGGCTCAGTCTGGTAATGGGAAGTTCCATTGTAGTAGTGAAACAAATGACTGCTTAGAGGAGCGGCTGGACTTTCTGCCAAATCATTTGTGCCTTTTACTTTTGGAACCTTTGGGTTTGTGTTAACACTGAAAATGGCTTTCTCTGGAGTTTCTGATGTAGCTCTGCTTGATGTGTAAAAAGGAAAAAAGTAGTAAATGGGGACATAGCCTTTAGGTACCATTTACTGGATTTTTAAGAGAGATTTATTTCAGTATACCATTATTGTTCTGCATTGTTCCACAAATTGCACCTTTACAGGTTATCCTGTTTTGTTTTACTTTCAAATGGAGCTCAGTATATTCTCTGGATCAGTCATTTGTATTAGAAGGTTAATACCAGGACTTCCTCTCCTCTGTCTTAAAAATGTGAGGAAATATGGGAATGAGAAGATGATATCTGTCACTGCTAAGATCAGCAATACTAATTTTTCAATACAGTGATCAAATGGATGTTGAAGTACAGTTCCTTTGCTGTACTAAGTGGGGGAAAAAATACTAAGAATTTGTGCCAGCAGCCTTCATTTTTATCAGTCTCTTTCCCACTTTTTCTAACCCTTCTGTACCTAAGCGGAACGTTTGTTTCCACTAAAATTTGTTCTGCTGCTTTGCTAGTTCTATAAATTAATCTTGCTTTTGGAATGTCACTCACTCACTCTTTTCCTCTTTCCCTGCCAGTAACACAGTGTACACCACAGTAATGAGTGCTGCACTTCCAGATAAGTACCAGACATGGATCAGAACTGTGAAGTGAAGAGGTGTAAGTAGCATGCTGGTAGTCCTAGATACTTGTACTTAAATAAAAATTTCAGCTGAAGAGTCATTGAGGGACAAAGCACTGCTGTGGCAGTCGAGTGACCTAGTCTGAATTCCTGATTCTCCCCTTGGTTTGCTTATCAACCTTGGGTAAATACCTTCCCTTGTTGTTTTAGAGATAAAGTATTGCCTTTCTTTGCAAAACTCTTGGAGGTTATTTTAGGAAAAGTGCTTTATCAGAGAGGAAGGGGTGGGTGGTGTTGTGACCTAAAGGTAGAGGTTCCCTCTGTGAGCATTTTAGCTATTACTTCTATCATTCCCCACTACACTTGCATGTCTCCAAATGTTGACTATGAGAGGAAGCCTGGCCAGAGTGAACTGAATCCCAGCGGGAGGGGTTGCTGCACTTAGCACCAAGAAAGATCAAGCTTAATTTGGAACAGCCACTCACAGGCGACTGAACATTAGCATCCTTTGCAGGTTTTGTCCCGTGAACTTGCAGAAAAAGTCAAAGTGCTTGAACTCACAAGGTGCCTCAAGTGGTAGCTTTAATGTGTTCAGGGAAAGATGTTATGTTTATTTCTATTCAAGAAACTCTGGTTGTATGGTCTTGCAAGGAGCACCAGAAGCTGCATTCCACTTTGAATAGTTTTTTAAACTCTTATGATACTATGTTTGTAGCAGTTACATTGGACATTTGATGTTAGCAAGAGTAGTTCCTTTTGTTTAGAGATTTTGAAGAGTTTGTTTCTTTCTTAGCTCTGTACAAACCTGTGCTCTCTTATTTATCTATCGTTTTATTTCAACAGACAAAATGAGTGGAAGGCTGCTTTCCAAGACTGGCATGTGCTTTTAAAATCACGAACACAAGCCCTACGGTTGTTTTGGCTTATTAACTATGTGAACCATTCAGGAAATAACGACTTGTTAATTCTTTGAAGTGTTGCAGATGATACTGTTAAATTAACTGTAATGCAAGTTTGATTGATTTTATTGTAATTACATTGATGTTCTAGCAGATGTTGATAGCTAAAAATGACTTTTACTGTTTTTGGAAAGAATTGTGCAACTTGAATGTACTCATGTGCTGACTAATAAAAAAAAAAATCATATATTTTGCATGGCCTGTAGGTCTGAATATAATTAAATAAAAATATGCAGCTGATTGCTTGATTTATGAAGACCTGTGCTGTTATTCCTAATGTCATCATGCTTTTCCCTGATCGTGAGGGGCTTGTGATCATGAGCCTAACCAGGGTCAGATGTTGTGCCCAGAGAGAAGTGGTCTGGGGTAGCAGGCAGACCAGAGCTCTGCAGAACCCTGTTGTAATGGCAGAACGGGGTCACCTCAGATGCTGGTACTGTTTAAGCCTTTGTTGAACTGGCATCCTGTCCTGAGATGCTCTGTGGGACCTTCCGCAACACAGAAATTATTGTCTCAGTGCAGAGGCATGTGAGTTTCCATAGTGTGAATTCCACTGCAGGCAGTCTCTCTCCCCTTGAGCTGTGGTTCTCTGGTGCAGAGACTCTTCAGCTGTTTTTAGTAGGCTTGTGACAGGTGATTGAGAGTATAGAATAAATAGTTCAGTTGAAAGGGACCTACAATGCTCTCCTAATCCAGCTGCCTGACCACTTCAGGACTGACCAAAAGTTGCAGCAAGTTGCTAAGGGCATTGTGCAAATGCCTCTTAAACACTGCCCAGGCTCCGGGCATCAACCACCTCTCCTGGAAGCCTGTTCCAGGGTTTGACCACTGCATGCATAGGCTATGGTGCTTTATTCATCAGAAATCGGGCTGTTTTAGGAGATGTGATAATACAGGCTTTTTTCCCCCAATAAATAGGAGAAGCTTGTGATGGGACAGCAGTGAGGTTAGAAAAGGGATGGTTTTATATATATGAAAGTTGCCTTCAACAGAAAGTTTACAACTAAGTTCTATAGTGCAGAGGATTTTGTTTATTTGTTTGTCGGGTTGTGCTGTGACTGCATATTGAATTCAGGCACTTCTTGGGAGTACTCCAGAAATACAGAAGGATTGAAAGAGTCAAGACCAGGGGATACCTTCACATAAAGCTTCGAGGTCCCATTCTTCACTGGACAAAATTCCTGCTACTGCCAGTGAGAATTTTATGTGAGAGAAGAAGGTGTGATCAGAGCGTTAGGTCAGAGCACCACTTCCAGCTACGTGCAGTGCCTGCAGTATTTGTGCACTGGTTATGCAAACTGTTCCTGAGAGAGCCTTCTGGAGATGTTGGCTCTTTATCTCCTTGTGCTGAGTCTCGCTGAGTGTCATAACCTGCTTACTTGCATCCTCTACCTCTGCCTGGATAAATGTGCTGCAAGCTTTGCTTTGACCCGGTTTGTACAATAATGTTAGCAGTTGTATGCCAGAACGATAAATTTGAAAAATGGAGAGTTCCTGGAGGGAGATGTAAATAACAGTGGTCACGGTATCTTTGAGATTTCAGAATGACATTGCTTTAATTCACAGAGCGGATGCTGACTCCTGATCTCAGCAGGTTTTCTTTATGTAACAGCTGCCCACAAGTAAAGACAAAAGCATCTTTACAGGTGTAACTTTGCATAGTCTTCTTGACCTCAGCAGTGTTAGGCTGATTATATTTTGGCAGGGGTGTGCCTAGATTCTCAGAGGTATCTAAATTTAATCAAATGTGTTTGTTTCAATATGTACAAACAGATCTGGAGTGTATAAATATTTAGTATCCGTGAATATTCAGGAAACAATTGTCTGCTCCTGTTGTGTTTGTGTCTCATCGGCTGTTCAGAATTTGCTCAGGCCCAGCCACAGAGCAGATTATGGAAATGTGGGTGTTTTGGGGATTTGAAGAAGTCTAATTTATTTTGCTTTTTTCTTTTACATTATTTTCTTAACTGTTTATAAAAGAACAGACATCCTGATTGCTGACAAAGCCTTTATGCCAACTTGAATACTTTTTTGCTAACCAAAAGGATATATAACTTTCTGGTCTTAGTTTAATGACAAGCTAAAAATATAAACACTAAGAAGGTGGTAAATGATGCGTCTTACAAACTAGATGATTTAACCTGTGAAATGCCTTGAGCTGCTTTTGCGTAAGAATTGAAATTGATAAAAATGCAGAGGAACGAGGATTGTTAATACTTTAAATAAAACCATCGTAACAATGTTGGAAACATTAAAATGTAGCACTGATTGGTTTTGGATGGCTTGGGTGTTTTGTGTGATCTTGTTTGTTTTTTAAAAAAAGGATTATTTGTAGTTACTTGAATTGCTTGCTGAAGCATCCTTCTGTTGGAGATTTCGTCTGCTTTGTGTGCCCACTTTTTAGAGACTGGGAAGTAAAACAGTTTTTCTGCTTTCTCAAGCTTGGTCAGATTCATGACTTAGAATTGTTAAGTAATTAAATAGAACTAATACATTATCCTTGCTTCTTCCATCCTTTCGTTTCTGTAGTGCTGATTCCCTAGCTACAAAACCGAGAAGATTTTTCAGCCCAACATAGGGAATGGGTGAAACCTTTAATTCTTTTTCCTCCAGAAATCTGCATTTAGCAAAAGGCAACTTGAAAGTGTAAGAGCTGACTCTTAAAATGAGAGAGTCCAACATACTGTATTTCTCGTTCATAATCCTCTTCAGTAATCCTAATCCATTTCAGATCTGTAGCCTTTCTTAAGCATCACATGGGAGAGGATTCTTAAGGCTGCTCAAAACAACTGTGCAGTAAATAAATCGAAGGGTCTGCACTTGTTGCAGAACAGCACACACACTCTATACTGCAGGTGCTGAAAGACATGGCACTTTCTGTTGTGTGCCCAAGGGAACAGCTTACTTGATTATTTAGATTCTGAGGCGGAATTTCTGAATGTGTAATCAAATCACTTCAGAGATTATTGATCACTTTGGTACTGAATAGAAACAAAAATTTAAAAAGTGGAGAGCTTTTGTTGTGTTTATCTTAATAAATCCGTAAGTTAGAAATTGGTGGCAAGGTAAGTTACATTTTTCTTTTTATTTCTCTGTAATAATGATTTGTGTTCAGAAGTAGTTACTCAGCACCCATAGTTCGAGGTGAAACATCCTTTCAGAAACATCTGAAATTCTCCTTTTTGGCACTGCAATAACTGGTGCAGGTGCAGAGGTTGATGCATGTGTAAAATAAAAAGCTTCACCACCTTGTTTCCAGCTATGAGACTTGCCAAGTCTGATGTACATGTGGGATATACATCGGTATTTAGGAGGGCATGGCAGGATCATCACTTTCCCTAGTGCTAGCTAGCATTTTTATTCTTTGGTGAAGTACTTGATTTTTTTCTAATTAATCTGTAGCTCTTAAACTGTTGCTGTTTTTCCTTCTAGCAGAACTTAAAATTTCAGTTTTCCTCTGACATCTCTCTCAGTTTTTTTCCTAGTAAACTTTCAGTAAGCCTGGTGTATCCTCTCATTGCCTTCCATATTCTGCTCATTTCTTCCTTCTGTTGTTCAAATGTCTATAAAATTGTCAAGTTAGTGGGGATTCAGTTGTGCATGTGATAGGTGAAGTGTGTCATCTTTCCTAGGATCCCTGTTGTTTTGGAGTTAGTTTCATGTTCGCTTTGGTGTTTCTTGCAGAAATCCTTTGATTCAAGTGGGTGGAGCACCAAATTTGCACAGATCTGTAATGTGGACAAACTCAGTGATGTGATTGAGTGTGTAGGATTTGATTCAAAATGCTGTCACTTGCTTTGGTTTTGAAAGAATTTATATTTATGATAAGCCAGGAAAGTTACCTAGGCTTTTGTTGTTTTGGGGTAATTGACACAAATGGACTTGTGCAAGTTTTCCTTTAATAAGTTTTATGTGGTATTGCAGGGTAGCATTAACTGAATCATCAGCTTGTACTTTAAGCATTGCCAAAACAAGTATACTATCCTTTGGCTTGGGAGGTATATGTGGAGTGTGGCTGTTTCTCCTGCCTTTAGAACACTAACTCGGGTGAACAGGGAAGGTGCATCTTTCTACATGTCTGTGGTCTTCTACTGAGGCACTGAACTTTGTTGATCTGTTAGTTGTCTATGTCCACGTGTGGCTCTTAAGTCCATGCTTTTTCTTGGTGGTGGTTTAGTTTGGCCCTGGTGTAGGTCCGTGCAGCAAGTTTTATCACCTTGCTTTACTTAGCGTGCATGTTTGCTAGCAGATGCTCCTTGCAGTGGCGCGTACTGGGGGAGAGCCTCAGGTGAATGTATTGCAGCTTCTCAGAAGGCATGAGGAAAACCTGTTTCAGAGGTCTTCTAGCTGCACCAGAGAAAATGTAAACATCTCTGCAGGAGGGGCATGGAAGGTAAGAGCAAGATGAGAAAGGAGTTGTCAGCAGCTGGCTGTTTCTAGCGGCATCATTTTGTCTCACCTGGTTGTTTAATACAGCCTCTATTTAAGGTGATACCACGGTTCATCATCCATCAAGTCTTCCAGGCTGTGTCTTTATGAGCCTCTGTTCCTTCTTCTCAGGTACAGGATTTTAGGAAGGGGAGGGGTGCATATCACTGTTGGGTGGATGAGGAAGGATCAGGGGCACTGAGCAGTTGGACTGGCTCTATTTCTTCCTCGCTCCTCCCACCCCTGAAATAGGTTTGATTCCATTGGAGTCTCTGGCTTACTGCTGTGCACACCTTTCCTCAGGCTGCGGCCCTCAGAAAAATCTGAGTAACAAAGTTAAAAAGTTCGCAGCTCCGGGAACTGCTTGGGAAAGACCTGTTGACAAGACTGTTCACGATAAGATAAATAGGTAGGTGCTGTTGCCTGTACTTGCTCTCTGCACATGCTCCTAGGGCACACTAATACTAGACCATCCCTTGGAATGGATGGCCAAAATTTAGTTTGAAGTAGGGCTGTTCAAATAACACATGCTTGTTTGTTTTGCAGGGAAGGAGGGAAATAAGGAAAAGTTTTATTCTGTGTCTCTGAAGGTGTTCTCAAATCCAAGGTCACATTTTATCAGAACAGATAGGCAGTACCCCTGAATGCAGCCTAAGCAAGCAAAGTACTTAACTCTGTACTTAAGTGCTTGCTTCGAATTTGTCCTCCACTTCTTAAAAGTGATCTGGAAGTGTTCTAGTTCCTGAAAAAGGACTTTTTTTTCCTCATGTTTGCATTTTTAAGGGTATCTTTAAAGTCACTCACCTCTTCCAAAAACCTGAAGAATCTGTTTTCCTTTCAAGCTGGTACTGTCAGGTTCCTGAGCAGCACTGAAGGTACAGCTAGGCATGCAGGCTATGCTGACCTCCAGGGTGGAGGAACAGCTGTCTACACTAACCATGTTTCAGGGTAGCTGGTGTCGTTTCATCATGATACCATTTCATCTGAAAGGAACCTGCCTCACACTGTTTTGGACTGCTCTGCCAAGTTATACCAGAATGCAGTCAGTGGGGATGATTGTTTCTAAAGCAAGCTCCTGATACAGAGCAAATCATTTGCATCATTGCTTCTCTGGATAGCTGACACTTGCTGAAATCTTCAGATCTATGTCTTTGAAGAGACATCTTCGTTTGGATAGCCAGATGGGAGTTACAAGTCTACACTCAGAAATTCTGAGCTTGAAAATTTTATTTTTTTCCTGAAACGGGATTTGCCTTGTACAGGAGGTTACAAATAAGAGCCTTAAATGCTGGGGATTCTGATTTTTGTGTGCAATTGTCCATTTGAGTAGTAAATAATCTGAAAAGGTGTCAGAATACGTGCATTATTTAAGCACAAAGGCCATAAAGCACTGGATGTAGTTGGGCATAATTCAGAGTGATTTCAGGTCATTTTTGACACTGATATGAAATAATGTTGTTAGAATAAAACTAGAGTGACTGATATTTTGTTGAGAGCATTGCTACGTATCCTCCTGTTGTATCACCCAGTTACTGTGAAGATGCCATTGTGCAATTCGGCATCCTGGGCAAGGTAGAGCATTTCAACATTTCATCTGCCTTAGAAACGTTCCATGCTGAAATGTTGCTTAGCATGGCTCATCTTCCTGAGCAAACACTGCACACATGCATCTTATACAACACTGGACCTGTTCCTTGAATTAGTGTTTGTGCAGATCTGTAGCTATTTTGAGAGGAAAGATGTGGGTTAGGTGGAAAGAGATTGAAAAAGGCAAAAGGATTGCGGGAAGTGGGAAAAGGAGAAAGACTTTTCCCTCTGCTGGGGACAAATGCCTCTGTAGTCACACTGTCCTGACCCTTCAAAATCCTTTGAGCTGTGGTCTCCTGCTAGCACCAGGCTTAACATTTTACAGGTGTTTATTTCCTTCCCTCCCTTTCTCAGCTTTCTCCTCCCCCAGTTCCTGGTTAGAATAAAAATCTGTGTAATTCTTATGTGATACAGCCTGGGACTGCTTTGGTAGTAGTACATGATTGGATTTTTCTTCCAAAGAAAACATGTCTGACTGTGAACAAATGTTCTGATTGTCCTCAAAGTCAGAGATTTCAGTATTTGACCTAATCTTGAAACAGGATCCGTTTGCTCTGACCAAAGCTTTCCCCAGCAGTGAGGTTAGAAAAGTCTGGCTGTCCTGTCCTTTTATACTGGCCAGGATCTGAGCAAGTGATGGTATAATATGCTCCCACACTCAAGCAGATCCACGAGGTGAAGGAAAGTAGTGTTTAACAAAGCTGATTATTTTCTTATGATAGCTAATTGTTATTTTAGACTTATCTCCCTTCTAGCTGTGGTACTGCAAATAGATTTTACCATCTGTGTGTTCATCCCTCATAATAAGAGTTATCCTTCACAGATGGCTATATGCATATACTGGTTGTTAATGAATCACTTTAATGACTTTTATGGTTCCTGAACTTTTTTTTTCTATACAGTGTACGAATGCCACCCACATGCAGTTATGTGTAGTATTTTAGCACCTTTATCCATGTACTTCAGCTGCGCATGAGGAAAGGGGCAAGGTAGCATGAGGATTCGGAGGTGTAGTCTGCTCTCAGAGCTCAATCAAGATTATTTTATTGTAGCATCTGAAATGAAGGTTCAGGTCTAAGACTGCTGTATTGCTAAGAGTTTAGGAGCCTAAAATTAGGCATATGAAGCATTGTGAGAGTACATGAATTCCTGATTTATACATCTACTGTACAATTGCAACAGCTAGATAGGCAATCTGTTATTTTAATACAATTAGGAAAGGTGCTGAAATGATTCCTAATTATATAGCTGACTTGAAATTTGAAGCAGCAAGACAGAAACCCTTACCTCAGATTGTCTAGAAGACAACAAAGTAGCTTGAAAAACCTGGTAGTGGAAGGCGTACTTGGGCAAAAGACAGGCCGTCTGCTCATTTATTTTAATAAGTGTTAATATATTTGATTATAGATTCTTGGCACTGTGGGACATGTTGCAGCTGTTTTGCTTCTGAGCAAATGGTCCTCCCTGCATCTCCTTCATGGTTTTGGTGATACTGGGCCAGTCTGCAACATTCTAGAAGCACTGGTTGGAGAACATGGGATCTGCCAGTTCTGTAAATCCCACCAACTACAAGTATTCCCTGCAGAAGTCTGAAAATGGTGAGTGATTCTTTGAAAAGTAATCTTTTCCTGCCTGCTCCTGCACATGCTGTTGGGAGGTTGCAGGGGATGTGTTTCTTTTCTGAGATACCTGGTTTTCGTGATAGTATTGAGGCGAGATTATGTCTTCGGGTATCCTTTGACAATGTGTCCCAGCTGTCAGGCAGAAGACCAACGGGCTTGAAAAAACAACAGCTATTTAGACCAGGATTAGATTAAAATCAATCACAACCTGACGACAAATGAAACAGCAAGAAGCAATTCTGTTATAATCCAATGGATTAATCAATTGCTGTCTTATGTGTGTGTTATCATGTGCTGACAGCGAGATAGATGGTATCACCCTGCTGCTTCTGGTGGGCTCTGTTTTTAAAGACTGTGTTCGTGGTGAAGGACTGATAAAGCAGAAACATTAGCATAGCCAAAATAAATCTGGTTCTAAAGAAGGTAAGGTGGTGTGGCTAAGAAAAGCTGAAAAGCAAAAAGTGTGCTTTTTTCCTAATTACATCAGAGCAATTCTCTTAATCTCTGCTAATTACCTAGACTTGTTTATGGCTCTTGAAGCTGTAATGATTTATTGTTATGAAACCCTCTGTATGACAGTATCAGTCTTCTGGGTGTATGCTTAGGTCTGCTGTGGGACAAAGGGAACTTATGAGTGAGACTTTACACATAAGGAAGTGTAAAAAAAAGTAAACAGATTACTTGCTTTGCTGTTTGAATCATGCAGTCATCAGCATTGGCAGAACAGCTGTATGGTGCAAACTGTTTGCAAGTGCTTTGAAAAGAAAAACAGTGATTGCATTTAGAAATTAAGAAAGCGGGGATACAGTTGTGACTCAGTCTTTTTTGTCTGTAATTTTTCTTCTAACTCCACCTTTTACTTAAGTAAGTTAGACTTGTCTATTGCCTATGGCACCAGAGAACCACGGACTTTTCCAACAAGTTCAGGGCTATGTTATGATAATGGTCTATAGCAAAGTATAACATAAAGCTAGTTACTTATTTGAAGCTCTGCATTAGATCTGATACCTCATCAACCGTTTCCCATGGCAGTAAAACCTCTCTGAATTTCTTGCATCTGGTTCTCAAAATCCTTCAGATCTGGTGATCTGCAAGATGTGGAGCTGCTTAGGATTTTCCACCCAAGTATAATGTGCCAGGTGTTGTCCTGTACCCCTTGTACAAGGCCCAGAGGCTGTTCCTGATGGAAAGTGTAGCCAGCAGAGCTCTGTGAAACTGGCCCTGCACTTGAGTGAAGGGGATGGGGAACCTGAGAGAGGGTGCAGACTCCCTCCTGTAAACTGATGTATGAACTATACTGCTAACATGAACAGGCATAGTTCAGTTTGAGTGCTGCCACTTTGGCATGATTTCATTAGCTTATACTATGATGTATGATTCAGTTTGCTGCTTGGATCCTCATAAAATGTTGGTAAATTTCTTTCTCTTCCTTTTTTATTGTTTTTTTCTAAACTAGTACAAACACTGCCAGATGAAACTCACCCAGGTAAGCTGGTAAATTAGAATACCTGGCTTTTTCAGGTGCAGAGTCAGTCTCTGTAAAACCAGCATAAAAAAACAATGGCTTGCCCATCTGGATCTTAAAACGCTGTGCGTGGTGGTATATCTGCTCACCGTGCGCTTGATAACGAGTCTTTCATAGATTTTATTTTTCATGTTTTAAAGGATCTAGTTTTAATCAGTGTATGTGGAATCATAACTATGAATTTCTGCTTGGGATTCAGTTGAAATACACCTGACTCTTACCGCAGTAATTGGACATTTATCCACTGTTAGGGAAATGCAAGATATTTAGAAATTGTTTATATTAGAGAGTGATTGTGACTGTGATTCTGGTTACATGCCAGCCAAATTACTGTACAGGGAATAAGGCAGCTAGTGTTGGGTCTGTTATAAAGGAGGCTTGAAGAGGTAGCATCAGGAGCACCAAACTGCAGGAAAAAAAGTCAGCCTTTTTTATTTTTTCATAGCCCAGCACATCAGTAAGTATCTTCTCAACAAGATATAAGGCTCAGGCAAAGAATAGGTAAGTTATTCTTGAATTAAGGCTAGCCAAGTCTTACCTTCTTGCCCACGACTTCACCATGACTCAGTTCTCCAGCTGCACAACAGGAATAGCTCTTCCCTTTTTGTGCTCTGCACAGCGCTGTAAGAGTAACATAATTTAGAAGGATTATTATTTTCAATACATAAGCCATCAGGATATCTTATTTAGGTAAAGGTCAGTGTTTACTGCTGAAGTACATGGAGGGTGGTTTATGTTCTATAATTAATGCAAGCTAATTGAATTAATGTGATCTCTTTGTCTCTTGCCAGCACTTAGCAGCCTTTGGGTAGGGGTGGGGGATTTCCTTCTTTTCAATAAAGTTTTTCCACCCCAAACCTCCCATTGCTCTCCCTGCTTTGGTGAACATGCAGTGCCCTCTCACAAAAGAGATGCCAAGGGAATACAAGCATCTGCAGCAGGGCTAGCTCTGCAACTCTGTCATCTCCATTTGATTTTGGGGCCAGCCTGTAGATAGAGCAGTCATCCCTCTCTCAGCTAAAAGTGACACAGAGAGGCATTGTTAGAAAATGTTTTAAATGTTGGGCTCTAGGGAATGAGCAGGGCTGCAGGAATGAACAGGAAGGGACACAGAGCGTAATCAAAAGAGAGATGCCAATTAGCAGAGCTGGTTGGCAAGGTGCTGTAAAGTAACCAGGAGGTCCAGATGGGGTCAAGACCAGCTAAGGAGGATGGAAGAGTTTCTTAAAGTACATAAAGTTCTGTGGCACAACTTGAAAAAGGAAATGGGAAACTGCACCAGTGTACTTCACTTTAAATATGCACACACCCCATCTGAAATATTCTTTTAATGAAAAACACTGAAATTGGGGAAATGCAGAGGAATGATTATGTTTTAAAGACTAGGGCAAATAGCCATCATTTGGAGGGGAGAGCCTGGTGCCTGTGCTGGCTGCAGATTGAACCACAACCCTGGAAATTCCTGGCATTTCGTTCCTTTTGTGTCATTAAGTGGCAAAAGATCTGTCTCCCTCTTTTCACTGTGGGTGTTAATTTTGTCTTTATTTTATTCCAAGGTAATGCTATGTTAACATTTATTGTAGAATAGATCCCTCCTGAAGTTTGTCCAGAACTGCAAAAGCTGAGGTATTTGACTTAAAGGAAGGCAGACAGTCCCCATATTTTTAAGTATCTGGAAGGGGACTTTGTGTCTTATTTTCTCCCCAATGCTTTCTGTGGCCTCAGTCAAATCTCTGGTTTCCTGAAGCCCCAGTACCTAGACTGTAAGATGGACATGAAAAATGATCAAGGTAGATAGGAAGGGAGGATGTTGTCTATTAACACTGAAGAATGTGTTTGGATCTTTAAGCCCTAATAAACTGTTGTTAATGCTGGTGCTGAGGAGCCAGCAGCGATGGTAAGAATTGCTTCAGAGGTCTCTGGTCAGGCAGGGTCAGATCAACCTCTTGCAATATGGTGAAAAGAAGCAGGTGTTTTGTTATGCTTAATATTTGGGCATCGGAACACTTTTCCTGAAAACTTGGTCCTGAAAAAGAAAGGTGCCTCTTCAATTTCCAATGTCAGGAAAGGAGTGATAGCAGGGTACCTCAGCTGCAGCCACTGCAGTTCAGGAGGTTGGCTCTGTTTTTGTCCTTAGCTTTCAAGGCAGCCGTCTTGATCCAACAGTGGTATCGGCGTTACGTTGCTCGGCTGGAAATGCGCCGACGTTGCACCTGGAGAATCTTTCAATCCATTGAATATGCTTGCGAGCAGGATCAGATCAAGGTAAGGTGCCAAGGAAAAGAGTATGTAGGAAAATACATAGGAGGGTGGTTTCTGTGCCACAAACTCACATGTTTTTGGCTACTGGCTGGTTTCCTGCCCCTTTTTAGCCTATTATTTCCTGCCTGCTTATGTCTGATGAAAACCCAAGTAATAAGTCTTGAAAGAAAGTCCTAAGGACCATTTAACATTGTTTTTCCTGAGTCTGAACACAATAGGTAAGCCTACTTGGTTTGTTATAATTTAGCTTTGATTAGTATACTCTCATATGGTTGTCTTGATATCAGGCAAGAAGAGGGAGGGCTTATAGCTGTACTTCTGTCTGTACGGCTGAAGGTAAAGCTACTTTTTTGACTTCATCACAAGGTATTCAAAACTAGAATTGGTATAGTATGATTTGTTGTACATACCAGAGAACATGAGAAGGGCATAGATAATGCTTCCAGAAAGAAGATCATGTTAAGTTGCCACTCTCCAGAATTTCATTCCAGGGTGAATGATGATGGGCTCGCTCTCTTCTTGCAGCTTCACAACTTCTTCAGTTACCTCATGGACCACTTCACGCCGAGCAGCAGTAAAGAGAGTAAGTTTCTATGCGTTGTTTGTAGGTGTGGCACCAGCAGCTCAGAAGGTTGCATCCTGTATTGAATCGCTGCCCAGTGCTGGCCCTTCAGGAGGGCAAAAGGGGGCCAAGAGAGTCTAAAAAGCGATGGCATCAGGAATTTGGATAGGGAGTGAATTGTCTGGAGACTGTCAAAGCTGTACAAGGGTGGGGCAATTCCTCCTCCTTAGGAGCTGGAAACGGGAATAAAAGCTCAGTATGTTTTCTAAGAGCAGTATTAGAAAGCTGCCTTTTTTCAGTGATCCCTGGTAACCGGCTTTGCAGAGTCCATTTCTGAAGTGAGAGCATCTACCTTGAGGGTATCTATTTTATAGTCTCTCAATTTTAACTGGGGCGGGGGGGGGGGGGGGGGGAAGTGCTGTGGGACCCAGTAGAGTATCTTCCTGAATCTGCAGAGAGCATTATATGTTATTTCTTAGTGCTGGGAACTTGCTAATGAGCTTAGCTCTGAAATCTGATAGTAGTAAGTGAAAATTAACTATTTACATTGCTGACCATAACCTGCTGAAGTCCTTGCTCCTTCCTTTCAAACTGCCACCCTTTTTCTCAAAACCACCCCACGTATTTTACAGCAAAGCTCTGTTGAGGAAGACTTTTTTTCAGTGTCCGTATAAAACAGGACAATAATGTCCTGCTCCTTGAGTTGGGCTCTGAGATGTTACAGCAATAAAAAGTGTATTTCTACAATTTTTGTGCCACACTGAGAATGTAGGTGCAAGCTTAGAAAAAACAGTGGGATGTAGAAGACAGTTCCTTATTATACAGTTTGCTTTTGCATGTCATTGAAAATAAGATTTCAATTAGTCATGGCAACCACTGTCCATCTGGCTCTACCAGAGTTTTGCAGAAACTACCGTAGCTGCCAACACTGCCTGACACACAGCCTGACATACTGCCAACACTGCCTGACACACAGAACACAGGCAGCCTTTTCCCCACTACAAATTCTGTAGCGGTGTCGAACTAGGAGCTAGGCTCCACTGCTGTCATTGCTCATGAGCTCTAGCCAAACCAAACAGTTTCCCTTCAGCAAATTACTAGAATGGTGTATTGTGCCAACTTAACTTTTTCTTGTGTCTTTCTCTTTTTAAAACAAACCAATCAAACGGACCAATCTGCCATCCAGGGGATTTTATCAGTCGCATGTTCATAAGTGGGGAAAGCTTCAAAGAGGCAGAGCTGGAAAAATACTGTGACTATGAATCCATGGAGGTGCCAGACTCCTACACTGGACCCCGTCTCTCTTTCCCACTCCTTCCTGACCATGCGACTGCCTTGCTGGAAGCTTTTAAACAGAAACAAGTAAGGATCCCAAAAGGAACCATGCTTTCCCCTTCTCTGCGCAGGGGTGTAGGACAGATAAAACTGAAAACTCTTCATGTGTGCCAATATTAATCTGAATTTCATTTTAAAAGGAAAAAAACCCACAGCAGTTCATGTTGCAACAAAAAATGACAGAATGTTTCAATTCCTCAATTTCTAAAAACATCTAGGATGGCCCAGATGGAAACAGCTGATTAAAATCATGGTTTGTGCCACACCACTTTGACTCATATTTAAAATGTAAAATGTGAGTTTTTTGATGAGGGAGTCCAGTTCCAGTTCAGCAGCATTAACAAGACAAGTCCTTGTACAATTGCAGTGTTCTGCTGCCATCCCTCAGTCAAGGTGCTGAACTGCAAAATAGACTAAAACATCCTTCTCCAAACAAAACGACTTCTAAAACAAAGGTCTCTAGTGTCTTGACTAATATTAAATGCCTACATCCTGGCTTTGAGTGAACATATTTCTGTAGGACACATCGCAGCTCAGGGGCCTGGCTTAACATGGAGAAGGCTAAGAAAGATCTAGAGGAGCAGCTTTTAACCTGTGATACTGGGCTGGAATTTCTGCTGCTCTAGGAGGTGGTGTTGCCTTGCAGATACAGCCTTGGCCACGGGGTGCTAGGGCTTTGGGGTTCTCTTGCCAGCCCTGCCAGTGCCGAGGCTGGGCTGCTTTGGGTGAGTCTCTTCTGTCCTGGTGTTTCCCAGTATTTGTAAGCCTGTAGGTCAGCACCGAGTGTCATCCTAGTGAGGGTTTCTGCCACCCAGAATATTGTGGTGGGTCCTTGGGGCCTTTGTGGACAGAGCTGCATTGCTGCTCAGAAGTCATGGATTTCCTGCTCTAATCCCTTCGCTTTCTCCTAGTAGCAGCTCCACGCTCGCTATGTCTTAAACCTTCTGCACGAGACCAGGAAGCACCTCAAGCAGTTGCCAAACATCAGTCATGTCTCCACCTGCTACAGCGAGGAGGTCACTGTGTGTGGTACGTCTGGGTGGGAGGACACTGCACAGTCTCTGGGGCAGAACACTCATGTGGAAGGGGTGGGTGGGAGAGATATAAAATGGTACCGTAAGCATAATGCTCTCCACTGTAGTGAATGTGCAACACAAATGCAGTCTGTAAGCAAAATGCATGTTGCATTGAGAGGCAACTGGAGCTAAAATATCTGGGTTTATGCTATGATGCTGTATGTGAGCTGCTGCGAAGACTAACGTGGAGACTGGAGGGAGCGTATCTGCATCATGGCCCTATTTCTGCTTGGTCTGCAATGGGATGGGGGTGCTGAGGGAAGGTCTTTGCATTCTGTCAAGTAAATTTGAAAGAGATGAAACTTTTCACCATTATTTTCCTACTCTAGCTCTAATGTTTAAACTTTGAGATATTTCGGAAAAATATGTACTTAGTACAGAATTCTGAGTGCCGTCAGCTTCTAGAAAACAAACCTCTCTCTCCAATATCACGTTAAATGAGAAATTATTTTGATTATTGTTTTGTATGCAAAACTTTCTCCCATGTAATGATCAAAGTCAAACAGTTTCTTGTGCCATGTTGTGTCATCATAAGAGATAAATGAACAAAGCTTCTGAATCAGTCTTCAGAAGTTGGTGTAGGCTTTTTGCTGTCCTTCTCAGGTTTCAGCTCAAGCCTTTACATCATGTCCTTTTCCTTCAGGCACATTACCTCAGTGTAAGTAAACACCTACCTTGAACTTCCCAAAATATTAATTTATAGAGGAGATACTTCATATGGAGTTATTTATTGGTGTCTTTTTAAGCTAAAGGTAAACATACTGTGCCTTGTCTTTCTGTGCCTGTTAGGAGACTTGCACGGCCAGCTGGATGACTTGTTCTTCATATTTTATAAGGTAAGCACCGTATTTGGCGATGGAGGTTGGCCAGGCATTGTGAGAGGTATTGCATGGGTCATGCTGAGAAGTGTTTGCAAAATTGGGCACTTCATGTGCGATTCTCCAGGTTAACTGGATCGATTTTAAATGGCTTCACAAAGCAGCAGCTTATTCCCCTGCTGACTCTGAAATCTGATATACATGTACATTTGGGAAGTGCCAGTGGACATTTTTGTAAGTGCTGATACCAACGGCAACCCTTCCTAACTGCCAGCTTTCACTTTTCAGTGCATTTGCCACTGGGAGCCCACAGGATAAAAATAGAGTCATGATCTATTGTATAGGGTGATCTGGGACAGGAGTAAGAGAATGTGCAGCTGGGGTGGGGGGAGGTATATGGAGGTCATGGGGAAGCCTCTCTTGTAACATCTGCCGGTTCCTTGCTTTTACAGAATGGCCTTCCTTCCCCTTCCAAGTCCTATGTGTTCAATGGGGACTTCGTAGACAGAGGCAAACAGTCCCTTGAGATCCTCATCGTCCTCTTTACCTTCCTCTTGATCTATCCAAAAGAGGTTCATCTCAACCGCGGGAATCATGAGGACCACATGGTCAACTTACGGTACGGGCTCTGTGTGGGGCTGATGGCAATGTCAAGGGTGTTGCTGCGAAATCCCACTGAACTTCCTTTCTCCTGTTCCTTTAGCTACGGTTTTGCTAAGGAAGTAATGCAGAAATACAAGGTAGGTGTACATTTGTGTCTCCTTTACCCTGTGAGATGTGGACTTTGAAGCCTGATGCTTCATCTTTTCCTTTCTGACCTGCCCTCCTAGGTGCATGGGAAGAAAATCTTGAAGATGATTCAGAATGTGTTCTGCTGGCTCCCCCTGGCCACCCTGATTGATCAGAAAGTCCTCATTATACATGGGGGCATCTCTGACACCACTGACCTGGACATGCTTCAGAAAATTCAAAGGAGCAAAGTAGGTTTTATTTCCTAGATACTGCAAGACAACAGTGTTGCTGATTTGTGGTGAGAAGCTTATGTCTACATATCAACTTGGCTGTTGACATGACAAATATATAGGATGATCTTCCTAGACAAACTGTGTTTGGAGTGGGTCCTTTGGTTTAATAGTGTGTGTGCAGGAGGTGTGAAGAGATGTTGGCTTCTGGAACATGTAAGGATTGTAGCCAGGGAAGTGGTGGGTAAAGGCATGGGTAGATGGGCTGGTGCTGACTGTAAAAGCAGTGATGATAAGACTTTGTCCCAGAGTTCCTTAGCCTGTTTTTCCCCCTAGATTTTCAGAAGGATTTTTGAGGTCATTTAACCTGTCTCTGCCTCACTTTCTAACTGAGAAATACTACTTCCCTTCTCCAAATGTAATGACAAGCACTTGCATTAGTCATGAGCCCTTCCCTCATTCTGCCACCTACTTCCCATTGCAGATTAAATCCATGTATTCTACCTTTTGTGAAATGTCCGAACAGCATAAAGTCAATGGAGAAGAGATAGATCTGTAGTCAGGATGGATGTGGGGTCCCAGCTGTAAACCAAGAATGGCACATCTGAGAAGATGTCACTAGTATTCTCCCCCAGTTAATCAGCATTTGATGGCAGCAAAGAGAATTGAGGCTCAGAGGCTTGGGTTGCTTGAGTCTGTCAGTGGAAGATGTTAGAGCTGGAGATGTAGGTTTCCAAGTAATGTGACCAGTTCTCTTTTCTCTCTTATCATTTATTTCTGTCTTTCAGTTTATTTCTGTATTAAGAGGGAAGAAAAGAAAGGAGTCGAATAAAGGTGTGGAAATACAGGAAATAAACGGGGAGAGCAAAGTAGAGGCTGAGTCATCAGAGAGCGAGTCAGACCTCAGTTTATCCCCGCAGCCCCGGCCGGCTCCCAGCATAACCAACAGGCTGGAGTTTTCCAAGTGGCTCCGGCAGACGGTGCAGGAGCAAATCGAGTGGTGCCGCCAGCTGGTGGACAGCGAGTCGGAGCCGGAGGAGCCCACCTATTCCAGCGTGGTCTCCTTGACCGAACTGGATGCTCAGTGCTGGACTCACCAGGAAGAGTGGAAGCAGGTGAGCAGTCAAAGTGGGGCCCTGAGCTCAGTGGGCTGTGGGTGCCTCCTGCAGGTTTGTTCTGTTACAAGGAATCTCAGTACAAAATATGTGTGTCAGTGCACAGACCTCTGCAGAGATTTTTGCTGCTTCGTATAGTGGAGTTAAGGAGCAACTCAGTGTTGAAGTGGCAGCAGGCAGGCTATGGGGTTTGTGCAATTTTGTACCTGTAGCACAGAGCAATTTTGTGCTCTGTACCCCGAGACAGCCTGGTGTTGATCATTCAGCAGTAAGTGGGGAGGAGGGGCTGTACTGAGCACATGTGATCTCTGCTGCTTGGGGACGTTTAGTTAGGTACCTGTGCTACCTCCAGCCCATCCTGTGGCATGGTCCCCTAGCAACTGAAGAGCTGCGCACAAATCACGTAGAACGTAAGCTGTGTGCAAGACTGGCGCTAACTGCCATTCTGCTGGAGCCTTTCTCCTACCCTTGCAAGTCAGCATCTTCACTGGGCTTTTAGCTTTCTGTGCTTGAGGCTCTGTCCCAGCATTTGCCTCTAGCACAGCACCCATCCATTGTTGTATAAATAAAACTGCTGCTCAGCCACAGAGTGGGGCAACAGGTTTTCTTGATTCACTGCAGGGGAGAGAAATAATAGACAAGACTGATTGTATAGTCCAGTGGTTATATTGCTTACTGTGTATGTGAGGTATCTGAAGCCAGCTTTGTAGGTAATGAATAAGCATGTCATTTGCTGATGAGCGAGTCGTGATCTTGGGTACTAAGAGCAGACTGAATTTGTGATTTTAGCTGGGCTGCACTGTGAGTAGATTGCTAGGTGGGTCAGAGCCTGGGAACCTGGTTTCCTGTTTATGTTAGACCAGTCTGTCTGTAAGCCCCTTCTGTGTGCTCCAGAACCACCGTTACTTACTTCACATTACATATGACATCCCAGCATTGCACACCTTACCAGCATAAAGCTATATATTGAGGTCAGGGTTAAAGAGATTAAACTTTAATCCAAATAGTTGTTACTGAGTCAGCACTTACTTACATTTCTGAAGGCTGCGGAATGTCCTGGCTAGAGAGCAAAGAAGTTTAATACTAAGCTGGCTCATGGCCTCAGGATCTGCTGGATGTTCTTGCCCTGGGACCTGTGTTTCAGGATGGAGGAGGACAGGAAAGGCTCTTTGAAATCTCAGAGGCAGCAAAGGGAAACCTTGTATCAGGCCTGATTTATGGACACCCCTCTTCCTCCAGGCACTTTGGGTGTGCCTGTAGCTCCAGGCCAACACTACTGTCACCTCTGGGGTGGACCAGGTCTGTGACAGTCCTGTGGAGCAGTATGGTGGTTCAGCTGCGATGCAGGAAACTTCTCCGTTCCCCTGCACTATGGTAATAGCAGCAGTCCAGGAAGGGATTCAGAGAGCTCCATTTGCTTAGTAAACTTTGATGGGTGGTATCTGCTGGGTACACTTTATTCAGTGAACTTTTTTAATCCATTCAGATTTTAGACATTCTCTGGAGTGACCCCATGCCTCAAGAGGGCTGCAGAGTAAATACAGTGCGAGGTGGTGGCTGCTACTTTGGGCCTGATGTGACAGACAAGATCCTTGAAAAGTACAACTTGCAGTTCCTCATCCGCTCCCATGAGTGCAAGCACGAGGGCTACGAGTTCTGTCACAACCGCAAGGTCAGTGAGGGGTACGGCATGAAGGATACTTGGGTCTCCATCCGCCCAGGGAGGGGTTTCTGTGGTGGCTTGTCTCAGCTCCCCATTTCTTCCAGTGGGGCTTTGTTAAGTATGTACAAAATTGTTGAACAGCCTTACTGCGAGTTACTGAAGTGTGTTCCCAGCTGAGGTCTTAGGTCAGGACAGTCTGGAGCCACCTACTCTGTTGGGGTCATCTGTTGTGCAGGCAAAGCACATCCTTGTGTGTGGTAGCTGAGGAAAGCCCTGAATCCCTTTGTGCCTTCATGCCTGCTTAATGCAGCTGTTTCTGAAGATGACGTGCAAAAGGGCGTTACTAACCTGCTGCAGAAGCCTTTTGCTCTCAGAAGGGTTCAGGGTCACTTCAGTGACTTCAACAGGGCACTTTTGATGCCACTCACTGCAGTGGAGAGTGGAAGTTTGTCGGGAGAGTACAGTGAAATCACAGAAGCCCTGCGTGTGGCCAGATCCACATGAGATCGAGGAACTCACACCTGTAAGGCTTCCAGGCCAGCTGCCACCTTGCTCTTCCACATAAAACATGGGTGCTTTCCCAGTCTGTTGACTCCATATGGGAATGGTTGTGTTGTTTTCACTGATGTATGAACACAGGCTGTATGTACTGACTGTAAATGCCTCTCTCTTTTTTGGGTTAGGTGCTGACCATATTTTCAGCCTCAAACTACTATGAGATTGGCAGCAACAGAGGAGCCTATGTGAAGCTGGGACCAGACCTCGTCCCCCATTTTGTGCAGTACCAAGCAAGCAAGACAGCCCACACTCTCACTATGACCCAAAGGCAAGGCTTTCCGATTGCTCTGTATTCACCAAGTCAAAATTCCAAATAGGAAAAATTTGGAAGCTTTGAGAAAGTTTGACTCTGGAGCTGAACTTTCATGGCTTGATTTACTAAATAATAGTGCTAGAGGATTCAAGCTTTGTGCAGAAATTACTGAGGGATGCTCAGGGGTTGAGGAGGAAGCGTTACAAGATCAGAAGGGGACTCCTTTTTTACAGACTGCTGATTTTCCAGCTTCTCCTTTCAATGTCAAATTTTAACTGTTGACCCTTTCTGCTTTGCTACTTCACAAATTGATGCAGAGATTCACTGCATCAACTGCGGGGACCTGTGCTCCAGGCATGCAGTGCCTTGTCATGTGCACCGAGATGCAGCTGCAGCTGTGCAGAGCAGTTGTGTGAGGGTCTGGACAATCCATGGACAGGCCAGAGTATTGGGAAGGTGCAGCTTCTCTTGCGCTTCGTGGCAAGTCCTTAATGTGCTTCTCTCTTTTCTGCATCCTCCAGAATCAGCAGAGTAGAGGAGTCAGCCTTTCGAGCCTTGCGGGAAAAGCTCTTTGCTCACACCTCAGCCCTCATCAGTGCGTTCAAGGCCTACGATAAGGACAACACAGGTAAATCTGAGCCAAGGGACACTCAGGTTAATTCCCTGGTAGGACAGGATTGAAGTGGCTAAGTGTGTGGCTGGTTGGGAGACTCCTCACTGGTAGTTGCCAGCGACTGTCCCAGGGAGAGGCTGTGTCAGACCTTGCCAGAGCACTGGTCCTGTTTGCTGTTACTCTGTGACTCCATTGGGAACCTGTTAATGCCTCAGAGTGGCATTAGAATGGGTGGGTGTCAGAGAAGCAAGAGGTGATTAGCCTAATGTGTAGCCATTTAGGCTTGGTACTAGGAGAACCCTTTGGAAGAGGAGTATCAATGAAGCATTGGAAGACAACCTGGACCACGTTTGTCGTGTTGCTTGGGAAGGGCTGGGTGGTCTCCAGAGCCCTGTTATCCCTGGAGTCTAAAAATCACTGGGAAGAGGAAAGCGAAGGATGTCCTCCACAGCAGCTGCCTCTGTCAGAGCCTTAAGGAAGGAGCCGAGAGTTGATAACTCTCTGGCTGACAGGAGTGCTTTGCTGGTGCAGTGACCAAGACCTGTTGCTGAGATCTGTCCATGTGTGGTCTGGGGAAGAAAAGGGACACAGTGGTTGGCAGAACTGCTGTCTTGTGGTAGAACTGCTTTCTTGCTTTCTTCCCTGGTAGCAAAATTGTTCACCAAAGTCCAGTTCAGCTGTTACAGCAGCTGCTAAACTAGAGGCTTTTCCAAGAGGCTTTTCCATGTTCCTGGGTCACTGAGGAAGTACTAGTGCAGTTGCGTAGGCCACAATCTGCAGGGTGACCCTGGCTGCAGGTCACAAATTTATAATGAAATATCCAAAGTTAGTGTCTTCCCGTTGTTCAGATGTTTGCAGCCCTATGGCCCTGATTCGCTGCAATGATCAAAAGCTGGCTGGGGAGAGCAGCAAGTGCGCTTGTGCCTGCAGTGGCTGATGTCTGTACAGCCACGTAGGGCTTTTCCCTCTACCAAAGCCCTCAAGTGTGCCATGGAGAAGTAATGCCATGCTGACAGCACCATGGTAGACTGGGTATGCACATACCCTAGGCTTTTTACTTTGCCTTCATGTGCTTTCAGCTGCCTGTCTCTCAGAGGTCTCCATGGCTCTCCCTTTTCCTTACAGGAAAGATTTCACTGAGCAGCTGGGCGATGGCAGTGGAATCAGTCTTGCACCTGGGATTGCCCTGGCGTATGCTGAGACCGCAGCTGGTGCGCAGCACAGTGGATGGCATGCTGGAATACAAGTCCTGGCTCGACGACTTGGCCATGGAGCAGCGAAGCCAAGAGGTAGGGACTCACCCCCTTCCATCAAAGCATGATGCAGAGCAGCTCACCAGATCCCCCACATGTGGAACTGAGTATGGTATGAGAGTGGATGGTTCCTGTGTAATCCAAAATCATGCTGAAGTCAATGGAAAAGCTTGCATGAATTCACATAGCCCAGAGGCATTCAGTCCACTGTAGAAATAGATGACGCACATGAAATCAAAACCTAGAGGTAGTTTTGGATGCAGGCTGTTGAATACAAAAACTATATTCCATTCTCAAAGTCAGAGTTCCTTAATTACACCCAGAAAAAACAACTCTGCAAGGGTTAAAAAACGTAGCCTAAGTCACTGTCTTCTCTGTTAGCCCAGAAAAGCTCTGTTTGGAAGCAACAGGTTGCTGATGTGCTATAAGGCAGAGCTGCAGAGGGTCCAGTCATCACAAACCTGTTTCACAGGGCACACAGGATGCAAAGTGCATTGCTGGCAAACTCTGGAGAGCAGCAAACATTTTCATTTATGGGAAGGTCTGCAGTAACTGCTTAGAGAAAGCAGAGAGCTGTCAGAAGGGTAGAAGGAGTGTGATCATGTTGTCTTTCAGCACATCCAGTCGAGCTTGCTGGAAGTCATTTATCGAAACAGATCCAACTTGGAGACCATATTCAGGATCATAGACAAAGATCATTCAGGTAAGGTGGTGTGCTGTTGGTCATGGCATTGTATTCCATTCTACTTCTGGGCTCCCTTTAGTGTGTACAAAGGCATTTTTATTTAATGGGTCACAGCTTCGGTTCTTCTCCCTCAAGAGCTTCTGAAGTGTCATTGCACAGTTCCACAAACATGGCACATTTTGAAGGGTTGTGTGCAGTCCAGGTAGAGAATTTAGTAATTGTTTTAGAGTTCAGCAGAACAAAAACTGTGACGAGAGCAATGACAGTAATGCAGTGTACTTGGGATCTTGAGTGTTACCTGCTTTCAAGCAGTTATCTCTGCCAAATTACTTTGGGAAAGAGAAAATACAATAGTCTTTGCCTTCTTTTTGTTCTCCCAGATTGTATTGTGTCTCTTTACTGCTTTAAGTTGTATTTTAGCCAGCATTTTCCCTGCTAGGAAATTTAGTTGCAGCATATGAATTGTAGATTATGAGCGATTTCTCTCCTTCCTTTAGGGTATGCAGGCAGAAAGGGTGGGATGAGAGATCAGACCTGAGCAGGGGTCCCTCCTTGCATGCTGAGCGGGGACTGACTAACAGCAGTGCCCATGGTGACCTGAGGCTGCTGTGCCTTCCCTCTCCACAGGTCTCATCTCATTTGAGGAATTCCGCCAAACCTGGAAGCTGTTCAGCACCCACATGAACATTGAACTCACAGATGACGGCATTGACGACTTAGTTCGCAGCATTGATTTCAATAAGGATGGAAACATCGACTTCAACGAGTTCCTAGAAGCCTTCCGCCTTGTCAAACAGTCACAGTAGTGGGAACCTGGTGAGGGTTGCCACATCCAATGCCTTGACTGTCTGCGAAGCCAGGGGGACCGCTTCCTCCCTCACCGCAGAGCGTGCCTGCAGATGCGAAGCAGGGAAAGGGAAGGCAGGTACCTGTAGCACTTACTGGTTGAAAACAGTGACCGCCGTAGCCAACAGCTGTGATCCGTTTGGGGAAGGTAACAGGTAAAATAGATAAGCTGCACTTCAATTCTGGCCATTTTTAAAAAGGAGCTGTTTTAAGTAGAAATTCCTGCTCAAAGGGAAGATGCAACTTAGTTTATCTTGTCAATGCATGTGATGAAATGTTACAGGTCTATTCAAGTGTAGTAAAATGGAAGTAAAGGTGTTTCTTGTAGGCAGTGTTTTAACCTAGTAGCAACTGCTAGAGCAGATCTTTCCTTTTAATAAAGTTTTTCCTAGATTACTGGTTCTGGGCTGTTCATGCCTTCTCTAGTTTGTCTACTCAGTTAGCAGCAGTGCTTTCAGAGCTAATACCCATTTCTCCTCTGTTGTTCCTTTGCTGTGGTAAGTTTGATGCTACCAAGTATGTGCAGGGGGGCAACACTTCAAAAAAAACAATCTCAAACATGTGAAACTGTCCTAGGGGGGGGCTTTTTTAAGATATCTATTGAGACCGGTTCTTTTTCAAAGGCCCAGGTAGTAGATCAAGTAGTCCCCTGCATGTTCAAGATATTTTCAAAGCATGGTACAATTGCAACTTAAAAAAATCTCGAATATGCAGCATAGGCACTCGAGCAGGGACGCGATGGTAGAAGACTTCACTTAGACTGCTATCATGGCCCTTGAAAAAGAGAATTCTAGCCTTATTCCAATTCTTAGAAGAGCCTCTGCTAGAGCCTGTATTGCACATTAGTGGAACCATGCTTCCAAAAAGAAACTAATCCTTTTCCCCCTTTAATTAGAGTTCTACATACACTTTTTTCAACTGTAATGGAACTGTGCTTGCAAAACTACTCTCTCAACTACACAATACAGGCTCAAGCATACTGAGGCAGCATTTCTATTTTTTTATCTCTCAAATTTAATGAATGGATTTTTTTTTTTGCGGCTAATGAACAAAATGTTTCTGTCTCTCCTGTGTTTGAGTTGTTTCTGCTGTATAAACTCCTACTGCAGAGAATAATGTATTTTTGTTTCAGTTATTTTCAGTGTTTTTTGTAATGAGAAGAAAAAGGCAACTTGGGGAAAAAAACAAAAGCTGTCTCTCCCCTGCATGTAGTAGCCACCTGCTCTGCAGGATCTGGTACCAGGTAGCATCTAAGGGAGGTGACCTTGTATTTTAGTTTGGGGGCTGAGGCTGCCAAGCAGCTCTGTGGCATCAGGTTGGACAGCCTGTTACCTGCAGCGCCTGGAGGAGAGCGAAGTGCAGGAGCCTGGAGTCAGTAGCAGTTTCACTGCTTTGCTGATGTAGCTGAGAAAGAGCCAACACCACGCACAAGTTATTACAAAGTCAGACTGAATTTATTACTCTCTGGCAATTAAAAAAAAGGCAGAAGACAACGTCTAAACATTCTGTTGTTATTTAAGGGGCAGCAAAGTTTTGTTTAATTCACATACGTAAAGTGACAAAAACATAACCTTCAGATCCTCACAGTCCAACGGAAGGACAGAAACTGGAAACATCAACTTCCTGGAACTTGCCCCAGTAAACTACAGGTATTGCAGAGACTGACATAGTTACAGCAACATACATATCTGTAATAGTTTACATTAGCTGTTTATATAATGATGTTACTTCATTGCTTTGACAATATCATGGAAGCGGGCTAAGCTTTCCACAAACCAAATCACAAGTGGAACAATTCCCTCGGCACTGCATTTCCAGGACAATGCCATCGTAAAAAAAGAAAAAAAAAAAAGAAAAAATGTACAATAGTACATATAGTTTTATAGTAAACCAGTATCTGAACAGATTCAGTTTTCCTTCTTTTATTAAAGCATATACAGCTTTATAAAATATAAACCTTCCAAAGGTCAAGTTCAAAAGCTTAGAAGAGGCTTTGATAATTGTAAAGATAACAGCCAAAATACCATTGCTCCAAGATACAGGTTTTATTTTACCTCAACAGTTTTAGCCTTGGAAGGTGAACCATGAATTCGAGTAACGTGTTCTGTGTAAGCCCAGCAGCATCCACCATGTCAACTGAAGACTCCTCCTCTGATGGGAATGCTCTCGTTCAGCCCATGTTCTATAAGTTTGATGTCCTCCAAGTCATCCTTTATAATGCTAATTAGGTGACTCAGGCCTTCCTGCTGCTGCTTCAGATGCTGCAGATGATAGTTTAAAAACCAGCATGATCGTAGTTCAACTTCACAGATTTTAAGTAATAGTTCTCAAAGGTGCCATGGCTGGCAGCATTGGCACACTGAAAAGCCTGGTGTAAATTCTCTGGAAGAAGGAAAACCAGCATTTTCTGCACTAATAGCCCAACTGCGTAGAGTGGTTTTGTACAACACCATGATGCACTATGCCTTCCTCAAACTATTGCAAAACCATGACATTCTAGATACATCTCCCAAGGTAGTGCGTAGCTGGCCTAAATTATGAAGTTCAAAGAGTTTCTCAGGATTCTACCCCATAATACTTACTTGCTTGATTTCCCGTAAGAGATCTGCATCTATGTAGTAGCGCTCTTCAGCCCGCACTGCTCCAAAGTGGTTTTGCATCCTGATTTGGGACATGAGCTCATTCAGTCTGCCCTGGGAAGAGAAACAGGCTTAAATCAAACACAACTCCTTCACATCTGTCAGAGCTCCAGCATGTACGACTCCTTGAGTCACCAGGGCAGGAAGCATTGCCACTCATTCCAGTTTTAAATTTTTTTTTGGAAGACACTGCAAAGGGCAAGCAACTCCAATACTTCCAAGAACTCAACAACACTTAAATACCTATCAGTCACACAGCAAAGAGCATGATGCTACAACCTAGTAACACTGCTGGACTTCTCTTCTGAAAGCTTTCCACAACATATATACACGGTTTGGAAAACTTACATTCTTTTGTGAGGAAAAAACAGAGTTGTTAGCAAAATTCTATTAACTACTCACCTTGAACTGAGTAGGTGCGTTAAGTTCACACTGAATTGTATCTAGTTGTACACGAAGCTGCTCTTCATCTGCTTGAATGGCATAACCGCTTTTCCTTTGGATCTCCTGCTTTATTAACACCTACAAAAGAAGCCTTTGAGGTTCATTAGAGAACACTTTGCCCATCTCTTTCCCTACTAGCCCATCCACATGTCTCTCTGCCTTTCCTCCAGCATGTCTCACATCAGATTTGTTCTGTCATTTAGTCTGTTGCTCCAAGACCTCAGGGCAGTCCCACAACTTCTGAGTAAGTGAGAGAGAAGGTTCCCAAAGTAGTAAGACATGCAGTGCACCTGAAGCTTCCCCTGACAGCTCTACCTGTTACTGAAATCAGTATCATTTAGATGAAGTCAGAATTTCATTTTTAATATCGGCCATGCACAAGATTGCACAGGTCATCCTGCCCCCTCTCGATTTGCCTTCTGGCACTAGACTGTGTCAGAACAAGTTAGTTACTTAAGACTATCCATGTTACCTGTAATGTTCTGTGAGAAAGCGCCATCAGTTTCCTTTTGTACTGTGCAATTTTTGCCATAGTTGTTGTTTGGTTTTTCTGCAGCTCACTGATATCTTCTGATATTATCTGCAGAGGAGATGGAGTCAGTTGGAAGTCTTAAGTTTCTGGTAACAGAACACATTAGTCCCGATTTGAAATCTGGAGTTTCAGAACAATACTCAGTCCAGCAACTTAAGAGTCCTCGCCAGAAATGCCTTCAGAAAGCTTTTTGCTAGACCTCTACTGTTCTGGTTTCTATTTATTTTCATATGCAACTGGCATTTTCAGAAGGCATCAGAAAACTAGGTGCCCAAATTAGAACCCATGCCAGTGCAACTTAATTCAGCTGGTTTGAATTAGCCTATAACAACATAGCAAGCTTGAACCTGGAAAAAACCAAAGCCAAAATGCACTGCTCAGTTTTTGGCCAAAAAATATAATTAAGGAATTTATTAAGAAACAGTGATAAAGAGTCACAGCCCCATGCATAGGGTTCGAGTTTCAGTTTTCAACATGCAGGAGGCTCATTTAATAGCACATCCATTGTCAACAGCAAGCAGTCATGATAAAGGTGAGACACCTTACATCTAATCGAGTTTGATGCTGTTTGGTCATTTGGTCTTGGACCTTTAATCTTCTCAACAGTTCCTTGAAACCCACCATTGGCACAGGAATAAGCCTACAAGAACAGAAATATTTCTTACAACACATTTTTATATTAGACACATGGTATGGATTAATAATTACGAATATAATCTAATATAAAGTTACATATAATCTTGGCCTATCCTAAATTAAGGTAATATATAAACATATCTTGTTTTGCTAAGTTCTGGAGTTCTCACTATTCCTGACAACCTGTTCCTTTTTCATAAAGAAATCAGCCTAAGTTATGTGTAACCACTGGAGTGTACAAGGGTACATCACTTTCAGCTGCAGGAATAATGAGAAAAACACATACTGGTTGCAAACAAATAAGTCACAAAAACTAGTCCATAAAATGGAGGACAACACAACTCAAAGTAAAGCAAGTAAGGCTCGCTCTTTATCCTCACAACCCTTAAGTGCTTAAATGGGTAAAGGGATTAAACGGGCATTTCTAGTAATCCTCACTGCTTCAAATGAGATCAGCACTTGACAAAGTTATTTTGTAGTAAGTTTCTTACAAGTTACCTGAAGAGTACTACACAATATTATATATTTCTCCCCTTTCCAAGTCTTTTTGTAATACTTGGACAGACTATGAGACTTACTTGTCAGGATCAGGATTATCAACTTTGGCTTGTTCCCATATAATAGGATCAACACCTTAAAAAAAAAACCAACCAAACAAGTTTTAGTATGGATAGATCTGAATAGATATCACATGTTACAGATGTTCAGCAGGAAAAATGTGAGGAAATACACAAACACTATGAACTATGCTAACCTGAATGACTGTTATACAAATTCTGGTTAATTAAACAAGGGTAGTTCTTAAAAGTCTTGGTCCTGGACTGTGGCAGTAAATTCAGTCCAAAAGGCTGTCGAGCACTTCTACTGGTTGGAAAGCATGGGAAAGGAACAACACATAGGTGATCAAACTGGACAATCCATACTTCAAGGGGAGAAATTCCTACTGTTTCCACTGTGCTACACTTGCGTCATCAATCCTCATCAAGTTGCTTCTTGTATTAAAAACAAATATTTAAAAAATCAGTAATTAAGTGATCAAAGTACCAAACCAGTTAGCAAAATAATCCCAGTAGAAATTATCATGGTTCCTAACAGGATTTGCGTAAGGATTTTATCTGTTGACAGAACAGTTGCTTGTTCTGTCATGAACTGCTTCATCAGGTAATTACATAAAACAAAAGCAGTCTAATTGTATGTGTACATCAACATCACGATGCAAGTTACTGCATTCTCCAAACCTCACTGCAAATCAGATCAGTGTATTAAATGCACATACCGAGGCATGCTAGGAAAAAAAAAACCAAAACAAAACTACAACACTGACAGGGAAGCAGCTGATTTTCTGGCCATAGAGAGACATGCCAAAAAACTCCCAACATGCTGGTAATTTAACAATTTCACGCCAGCTTAAAGAAGAGACAAGTACAGTCAGCTACCATAACATTCTTCACTGCACAACACTCCAGGTCATTCCTCATAAAACCTATTGTCTTCACATCAAAACTCATCTCTCAGGGTATGACCACTTCTCCAGGGCTCAGCACTAACATCTCTTCTTGCACATCACATCTTGCTGCTTGATTAGCCTACAAACTCAGCTTCCTTCTCAAGGACTAACGAGCTGTGCCCACCCATCATTACACAGGCCTTATGACACACCTCCAATATTAAAGAAAGCCAACCTGCTTGTGCACAGAGCAATTACTTCTCCCCAGTGCTGCAGCAGTTGGAAAACACTGCTGTTTGCCTCTGATTTTTTTTGTGATACAGGTACCATAGCCTTTGCTGTGTTTTTAAATGCTATGGTCTTACTGAACATGCTGCATGCTGTCTGCTAGAAACTACAGGCTGCTTTCCCTGACCCACTGCAGGGAGTACACTGCAAGTACTACATGGGATGCTGTACAGACATAGAGAATAAGCTACAATTAGCTGCTGAAATGGCATGAACGGCACTTAACTGCTCTAAAACAAAGCTGTATACATACTGTCTGTGGCCACATATACAGGCTAAGCAACCCCTCTGAAAACTAGGAAGTAAATACAGGACATGATTATTCTGATATGTAACTTTTTTTAATTGGACAAGTTCAAGTCATTTATGATGGCTAAATCCTATAGTATGGTGCTGCGTGTGTATTACTGATAAATAACGGTCTTGGTAGACTACACGGCACTTCAGTGGGAAAACCAGCTGTAATTAAAACCACTACTTCAGTATGTCAGAGCACCTTAGAAACTCTTGTAGTTTGAAAAGGTGTTTTCCAGCAGGCCAACACCTGCATTTTTCCCAGAGACCCGAAAAAGTCCCAGCAGAGGCCCAACCATGCCCCTGCAGAGCCCCAGACCCCATACCGGCAGGAGGGTTCTGCAGGAGCTGTTTGACTTGTGCCGGGGAAAGCTCTGTTCTGGCCATGGAGAGGCTGACCCCCAGCTGCTGCAGGGATGATTTTATGTTGGCTTGTTCAAAGTGGGCGTAGAGAGTCGTTGCAGGAACTCTCCTCGAAGTGCCATTGGGCGAGCGCTCAACAACGTAAATGATCACTTCTGTCCTGAGCAAGGCAAAACACGTACTGTCAGAACAAGGTCAGCAGCGTATAGAAACTAACACAGCAAAGAACAACCCTAAATCTAAGTTACCCCTTCTCCCAGCTGACTGCTAACTTCCTTTAGCTAAGCGAGATATAAAGTACCAGTAAATGCAGGGTTTAACGCAGCAAGGCACAATGAAAAAAGCTGTAAGTACCCTACAAAATTACATTCTTCCCCCCAAAGCACCAACCCTTTATACCATGCAATACCAGATAAAAAGGCAAAACTGCATAAAGTTCACATACTGGTCATCTGGCATCGTTTTAACACCTTCTACGTTGACAGTGAGAGTCTGGTTTCCTCCTAGAATTTTATGTAGTGATTCTACAAGCTGCTGCTGCTGGCTTCGAATATCTATTTCTTTTCTGTTAAAGACCAAGACCACGAGGCCATCTTCATCTTTGTTGTTGGGCATTAAACTGTAACCCACAGCCTGCAAATGAACAAAAACTGCAGATACATCACTTAGCAAAAGCATACCTATGTGGCATGGAGGGGAGGGGCTAAACCCTTCAATTTTTAGAGCAACTGGTTCAAAATTTAAGTTACAACATATTCAGAGATGCAGAAACATAAAATGAATCCCCCTTTAAAATGTTCTCTCACAAGGCCACCAGTAGAGTAGCTTTTGAAACAGCTCAGATTTTTACAAAAAGTTCCTAAATATCCATTCCCCGTCTTAAAAACCTATGGCTTGGGAGATGCCAACTCAGCAGGGTATTTATGCTACTTCAGAGCTGATCTCCATCAGGAACATTTTACAAATTTACACTTTTTCTAAGTTGCAAAAGGTACCAGAAGACCAGACTTCAATACAGAAAAATTACTAGAGTTCCAGAAGAGCTTTACAACGTTGCATTTCCAGATGTCTGAATGAAAACCAGTTACTCACATAACTTTACTGAAAGAGAAGCCAACCATCAATCTCTATGGATTTCTTAGCATTTTCCTACTGTAGATCCAGATAGTTGCCTGGCAGTACAAGTCAAAACATGGACACAGAATATTTCTACTAGATAAGACATACATCAAGTAAGGTTCTCACAAAAGAATCTGGGATAGCCTGTTTTCCTTGTGTTAGCAAGTGTCATGGGGTTTTTTTTGTAAAACTGCTTATAAAGTTTAGTGTTATCTTTATCCTTGCTGTGATCAAGCTGTAGTAAGGTTAGATGTTTAATTCAATGTTGTAATCTAATTCAGGAACACTTGCTGCCATCTGTGCTAAGTAACAGTGTGATTTCCCCATTTCAAAAAAACCCCTGTCAGCTCCAGTGTAAACTCCACATGACTTGTAAGAAAGATCTAAACTGTTAACTCGTTAGAAGCAAAAGCAGAGCGGGTAGTTTTCATCTCATTTTGCCTATGAACTGTTGCACCCATGTATCACTGGTGACATGTTGGACAGTGTGTGCTTTTTAAGGCCCTGACACTGCATGCGGGTGGGTGACTTGTGCCTTTCCCCTTCTGCAAGTTCAACTGAAGAGTGAAATGAGTTGGGGATGTGCCCAAGAGCCTGGTCTTTGTCAGCAGAGGGTAATTGCCTGCAATGGTGAGCCTTGCAAAATCAGCCCTCTTCAGCTGGGCCGTCCTGTCATGGAGCACAACAGTGACAGCTAAGGAAGAATTTGGTTTTAAGAACATGCCTTTCACAGTTGTGAAAGAGGCTCACACTGTGGGAAAAGACTTTCCAGTACATGGAAGACTAAATCTCATTATGTGCAAAGTACTACTAAGACCACACATAGATGACTCCTCTGGTATTTCTGTTTTAAATAAATCAATCAATAAATCTTTCACGATTTCTTTATGTAATTAAGTATTTTCAAACTGTAACAGATTTTTTACCTCGTTGTGGTCCTTCAAATGTATCACGTACCTTAGAAGCACACTTTTCTTGGTTAAGAGCTGCATGCTTCTCATTTGTTCTAGAGCTGGAATTGTGTACGAGTGGATTCCTTGAACACTTGTGAAACTCTCCAGGTAATGCTTCATTCTTACCAGATGCCTGATGTTTACAGAGGCAATAAACCAAACTAGCTTATGACGCTTTACTCTGATACCTGTGCTACCAACTTCACTATTTTTCTTAGGCATCCACCATTGCCAGCATACATTGAACTTTTCAGTATTTCACTTAAGGTACGTGAATTCGTAATGGCCTTGGTAATACTCAAGTCACAGGGACTAAAGTAAACCTAGTATGTGGCCCTGTCTAACTTGAAAGGAAAACTCCTTTTGGTAAATGAAACTCTAATATAACCGCTTTTGCATCACATATCTTACACTTCGCAATTTTTCAAAGTCCAGAAAACTCTAAAGCTGTTTCAGGCAACAACTTACAAGAAAGCCTTCAGATGCATTATCAACAAAATGTTCAAGGTACCACCTAAGAAGGTAATGTAACAGAAGCCAAGTATTTGTTATGCGGGCACTCAGTTGCTGCAAAGATTTTATAAAAGTGTCACGATGTGCATAATCAAAACTAGTCTTAATTAGATATTAACCTACATTCAGGTTAGAAAGTTTGCGCTTCAAAGAATCAGCTTGGGAAAGGAGGGTATCACCATGCCTGACCCAAATCCACTTTCAAGTCCAAAGCTTAGCAATAAAGTCAGCAAGCACGAGATTTGCGGAGGATGAAGAGCTACATATCCTTTGTTGACATGAGAAGCAAGATCTGGAACTGCTGACGGTATAATACAAGGAATGGAGTCAGCTTTAGCACTAGCAAGGATAAAAGAAGAAGAAAGCTGAAGGCTGGTGTATTTAAAATGGTACACACGGGCCAGGTTCATAGAGGGTTTTTCTAATGTTGGCAAAGCAATGAAGAAAGACCCTGAAGTTCTTATTCTAGATGTTAACAGGTTCTTTCAGATGCAAAGGTTATTTAAAACAGTTTCTCTAATATTGTACCATAAACAAATACACATTAAAATTAATTTCCAGATATCTGCTCCAACGACACACACACTAATCTGAATGCTATCATATGAAAATGTTAAGTTTCACGATCCACATCTGCACTCATTATCTAGTACCTCAACAACACCCAGATTTTCAGCATCTATATAGATTTTTAAACCTTTTAATTAGCATGCATCAGAACTGTGTACATTACCTGGAAAATACTGTTTCAGAATACTCTTAACAGTAACAAAATCTGATTTAACACTCATGAGACACTCAAGACACTCAGCAAGGAGAGTAACTGCTTCAGAGCTGTTTGTGGGCAGCTGAACAATTCCATACCTTAAACCTGCAAAAGGGGTTCTCCTGTGTGAACTCCACTGGAGCGATGTTATTGTTGAAATAACCTTTGCCTGTTCCCCAGAAGGCCTGAAGCTGGTTCCATTTTGCCAAAATAGCATCTCTCTCATCTCCTAAGAGTGTCGGAGCTGAGAGGGCACTGGCTGTATTGATGAGCTGGTTCGACTGGGCAGGTGTCTGAGCAGGCTGGCTGAACAAACCACTTCCTAATGCTGTGTTGGACGAAGAAAAACAAATTAACAAATTAAGAAAAACAAATTAACAAATTAAGAAAAACAAATTAACAAATTAAGAAAAACAAATTAACAAATTAAGAAAAACAAATTAACAAATTAAGAAAAACAAATTAACAAATTAAGAAAGTAACCAATCAAGACAGACTCGCTTGCAAACACAGACCATCTGTGTATCATTGGTACCACATCTTTTCACATTCTGAGAAATAAATGCACAGACTAAATAGATCAGTATCGGGTAATGTTTTTTTTAAAGTGTCTTTTTACACTCAATCCTCATCAGCAACAGAAGTTCCCGAATGCTGAATTAGAAGAAAAAGATTTTTTCTTTTTTCTTTAAATGAGATGTCTATATTCACCCATGACATCAGATTTAGACATTGAAAGTGCCAGATGAAGGGCAGATTTGTTGTTATAAATTCAGTGGACTCAAGGGGCTGCAGCTGGTCATTATCCAACTCACATTTAAACTAAATTCAACCCTGGTTTTCTCCCCTTTCTCGTAATGCCCTGACTGGCAACATCAACTCTGTAACTTTCTATCACTGCCAAACCAAAGGGGTGAATATTATTGTCAGAAACTCAGGGATGAAGTTCAGAAACTTGCTTGAGCTCTACTTCAAGAACATGGCAAGGGCTGCAAGTGTAGGCATTTCAAAAGCCAAATTTCTTAGAAGTCTCCATCAATCAGGAGAGAAGTGTAACAGCCTCCTTTTATGATATCCTTCTGTCCCAATACTCGTGCACCTGTTGCAGTCCTATGCTTTCATTGCTAAGGAAGGGGTAAACCAAGAGAAGGCCATACTTACTGCTCTGTTGCTGCTGGGTACCGAAGCCTCCAAAGCCTAGCCCAGTTCCCAACCCACTACCCAAGCCAGTTCCTGTTCCTGTGCCAAAACTAGTACCAAATCCAAAGCCTTTGTTCTGGGTAGCACCAAAGAGTCCTGGGGAAATAAGAGAAGAACTATTGAGAAAAAGAGGAGATTAGTACCTGTGCAATCCAAAACATTATTGTGAAGGGCTGATGTGCTATGGTTCGTTCTAAAGCAAATACTTCCAGACTTGTACTGTCTTACCGCTGGTGCCTGTATTGGTGGGAGCAGAAAAACTAAACGCTGGTCCCGCAGTGGTGGTAGTTGTCCCAAATCCTCCAAACGCACCTAACAAACAAAGTTCACAAGTAAGGCAGACAGCACGTTGTGAGCAGCAGCTGTGCACAGCATGACAAGAAACTGCACGCTTCAAGGGGTGTTATGAGAACAGATGCTGACAGATGGATGTATTATGTTACAAGCATGTAGTTCACATTGATCATGGGCATCGAGTTCACTGTCTGAGGAAATGGGGGAGAAAACATGAACCAAAAAGCCAATACATCTATGGTGTGTCAAGAATGCAAATAAAAAGCAGCAGTTAACTAACACCTTGTTCCTCTACCAGCAGGATGTGCTTTCCTTAGTGACAGGCACAACTAATAATAGTATTTCTTAGCTTCACTCTCAGGAAAACTTCCAGTCAATGTTGTTACTAAGTGTTTAATAAATGATCTGATGTTTTGTGAGGTTTTTAAACATTCCTAACCTCTTCAGAGCAAAACCAGAAACAAATCAAGTAAAGCCTGAGGCTAGGGTGCACACAATCGCAGTACAATTTCTTTCTACACACAGGTAAAGTTCTACAAGGTGGGGGTTTTTTTTAAACCTAGTTTCCCTATCATCCCCATTAAATCTCATTTTGAGGTTCAACCATTATCAGAGGAAGATGGATGCAAAAGCAATCAGCTTTCCACAGATTTTCAGGAAAACCTGTCACTGGCTAGTGGGGGGGGGGGGGGGGGGGGGGCAGGGGGGAAGACCTGAGTAAGGGCCTGAGCTCCACTGTGCCAGAGGAAGCCCCAAGAAACCCATCTTCGCCTTTGCCCTCTTAGAAGAGGTGCCCTGACACAGGCTGGCTGTGCTGAGACAGGTGCTACCGGACCCAAGAGCCTTCCAGCACATGAGCGCTGGATGCTGCCACACCATCTCTTTGCTACCACTGGCCCAAGGTGCAGCCTGTGAACTTCTGACTAGCTCTGGAGAATCCAGTTCTCTCCGTTTCAAGCTATTTTTACATGCATTCAAATGAAGAAAGACAGTCTGCTACAAAGGATTTGTCAAAAAGATGCTGCCACTGCTAACTCATGCGTCAACAGAAAAAAAAAAAGTGTTTAGACCTACTACACTTACCGTCCCCTTGTATACACACCAAATAAAAGCTTAAATCAAAGTTGACATGCAATCGCATTTTATTTTCATTCAGCAAACTTATTAATGCGAGTGGATAAAAGAAGCTGTTCCCTGTAACATTCGAGTTTCAGTCCTACCCGTGAGTGAGAAGCCCTTGTGGGAGTACCATCAGATGACACAATTTTTAGGTAGTTTTGAACTCACAGCAATTTAGTTATCCTTTCTTGAAAAAGGATTTAAGAGTGCCAACTGCTAAACAAAATTAAGTATTCAAGTTCTCTTTTGGAGTAGTTCAAATTCAGCTAAAGAAATACAGTCCAATAGCATTCGTACCAAATAAAACCAAAACCAGATCCCTTGAGTGCACAACACAGGTAAGAGTATACTAACACAGGGAGCAACAATACTGTGGAATGAACATAATTCCTATACGAGCAGCGGCAACGAGACCCCACGGGCTAATTCTACACGACTAAAAGCATTAGAAATCCATACAGTTTAGAATTTTCATATGAAATGGAAAAGATTTAACTTGAAATTAGATCAGCTGATGGCTCAGAGCTGATGGATCTACATGGGGCCATGAATGGTTTTCTTAATCAATACCCAGCACACACATCACGCAGAAGCCCCTCGCAGAAGTATCTCTTAAGGGGAGCCCGGGATGCATGCTATTTCAGGGTGCAGAATGGCATTTAGGAAAGAGAAGTCACAGCGAGGGCTGTTCATTTTGTGCTGATCGTATAAAATTTGTTTCTCTGCAGAAACTATTGAGGTGTAGTGCATTCATGACAGCCAACGGCAGGCCAATGAGGAAACACAGGGGAAGATGGAAAACATGACTGCAGTAGTCCAAGAATCTCATGTCAGGAAACGTGGCATTGGGGACGAGCTCTGCAATTGTTCACGATTGCCTGGATCTGAATGCAGAATCAACATTACCATTTTGCTTGGTAATTGAGGCTCAATTTTAGACTGGGTCAGACTGGTAGGTTACCACAATTCATTTCCATTTCAGAGACTTGAGTATTTGGTAATTGGTTATTTTTCCTCAACAGCTGTTTCTTTAGAATTTAATAGGCAAAAAACCCTGCAAGCCTATGGCTCTCAAACCCATTCTACTTTCAGAGCTTTTATTGCCAGTCTTCACTGGATATGAACATTAGTAGTAAACACAGATTCTCTGCTAGGAATGTAATTCTTGGACCCCTGCTATTAACATTTATTACAGGACAAGTATTTATGCATTAACTACCTGCACTTGCCAGACTGTTACCAAAATTGAATGGTGGAGTTGAGGTAGTAGAAACACCGAAATTCCCAATATTAAAATTCACTGCAGGATTAGCAGTTAATCCGAAACCCCCAAAATTAAACCCACTGGCAGTGGAGTTTGTAGTTTCAAGCCCACCAAATCCTGACAAGTGGGAAGCAGAAAAAGAGCAAGGTAACATTAGTTCTAAGTAAAAGGTAGGTTCAGGAAAGAAAAGCTGAAATATTTTTCCATCACCACAGACAAGACAGGCATAGTTAAAAACAAGAGTAAGATATTAACTGGCATTAAACATTATTTATTGAACACAAGGAGGACAGTTGAAAACTTTCTCTTTAACCTACTCTCCCTACATCACTGCTGTAAGCATGTTATTCTTCAACAATACTGCATATAAAGCAGCTAACATTCTTCCCATCTTATTTCAAAGCTATACATGAAGACATCCATGTGATTCAACATTCCCGTTAAGAGTCATTTTTAACCGCCTAAGATTGCTTGATATAGCCGCATCTGTGCTACTGTAACTCATAGTAGCATAATTATTTCATAAGCTATCAGGAAGGCAAGAATAAACCAACTTTGTGCTAATACCATACCCACATATGAGCAACGATAGCAGAATAACCACAAAATACAACTCTAGCAGCTGAGGCACCATGTGTGCCTTAAATACACCAGAGCAGACTTATTCAAGTTATAGTCACAAAATCTGTCCACTCCAGCACTTGCTGGTGACTTACCTCGTGCATCCAGGTTTTTCAGCACTAAGAAAAATGCTAACGCAGGAGCTCCCCAATTCCCTCCACAGGAGTAGCTGAGAACAGGTTCATGCTAGACAGACAATGGGAAGTCCTGGGCTGTGATCCCAGAATTCCCTCTAATATTGGTCTGCAAGCACAATAAGCCTTATAACAGTTGTACAAGCAGTACAAGATTATGTTTTACTTTAAGATAGGGCCAGAAAGTCTGTATCTAAAACAGCCAGAGCCAGAGTGAAAGCCCATACAGTATAGCCAAGGCTAACTGCACTGAAGATGAACCCTGTCCAAAGGACTTATTCAGTGTCTACTCTAAGAGCCAACAAAGATTTATTTTACTAAGCGAGACTGAAGAAGGTTCTGGCTTACATTTCACCAAGACTGACAGTCAACTGACAGCTGCCAAGCAGTAAGAGGGGAAAAGTCTTTATTCCAAGTTAAGCACTGTCTTTTACACTGCTCAAAAATTCACTTCCAAGAGTGTTTCGTCCAAACAGGAACACTACTGCAATCAAAAGTGATGACCCGAGTGACCTGGCAGCTTTAACCAGGCACCAGCACATCACAAGCACCCTAAGAGCAACTCACACTTCTTTTAGCAGGATCAAGCCCTGGACGCCTCCCAATACGGACCCGCCACCACTGAACAGGAGGAAGGAAAAAACCGAACAAAACCCGGCCGGTACGGTGGGGACAGCGTTTGACCGAAGGCGGGCGGGACAAAACACCGGAGGAGTCTCGCATCTCACCGGTTCCGCCGGGAAGAGGCGAGAGGAGACGGCCGCACCCGGCCCTGCCAAAGCCCGGCCGAAGACAGCTCCGCACGGCCATCCCCACCGCGTTACAGACTCAACAGGGACTAGCGGGGAGCGGGCGCCCCGCCACCGCTGAGGGGCTGCGGAGCGCACGAAGGGGTGAGCACACGCGCCCCGCGCCCGCTGAGGAGCCACGCTTCTCATTGGTGGGGGGGGCACGCACGCCCCGCGACTGCTGAAGGGCCACGTTTCTCATTGGTGGGGGGGCACGCGCGCCCCGCGACCGCTGAGGGCCCGTGCTTCTCATTGGTGGGGGGGCACGCGCGCCCCGCGACCGCTGAGGGCCCGCGCTTCTCATTGGTGGGGGGAACGCGCGCCTCGCCACCGTTGGGGCTCGACTACCCGCCGGGCGCGTGGCGGGGAGAGAAAAAGACTCCTTCCCCTCCCTCCCCCCGCCCGGCTCCGTGACCCTCCGCGCTCACCGGTCGGGTTGGCGGCACCGGCGCCCGCCGTCGCCCCGAAATTGAAGGCCATGAGCTGTTCGTTGGTGGGGCCGCGGGAGGAGCGTGCGGCCCCAGCGGGTCCGACCAGAAACAAACCGACGCCGCTTCCGGCCGCTGCCACTAAAGGCTTCCGGGTGGCGCGGCCTCCCGCCGCCGGGCGAGCGTCACCTGGTGACGCAACCGACCAGCGCCCCGGGCTGTACCACTACGCGCGGGGGGGTGCGGGGCACAACCACAGAGGGACGCCCAGCCGCCACTTCCCACCCACGGGGGACAGTTAAATAAAGAGAATTTCTTCTCCTCCCTCTATCAGGAGAAGAAAATGTCCTGTTTATGGTTTAATAGGGATTTAAGAAAATATCCTGGGGAAAAATATTCTCAGGAACAGGTCGCAGAACGGAGGTATTTCAGCGATTTAGTAAGGCCAATAAAAGCGCAGCTTACAGTGTTGTGTGGTGTTAGAGAAACATTATCAGCAGCGGTGCTTCAGACAGCCCGAAAGCTTCAGGGACAGCACGGGGCTGCAGGGCGGAGCCCGAGGGAGGGGTAAGGGGGCACAGCACCCCCGGCGCCGGGCGCCCGCCCTCAGGAGAGCGGTGCAGCTCCTGGAACCCGAGGCACGATGGAGACTCGCCAGCCCCCGGCAGAACTCGGGGTACGTGGACTCGAGAGAGAGATCTGCACGGCTGGGCCGTGGTGATTACAGCACCCCCGCAGCCTGGGCTCTCTGCACACCTGCAGCGCCCCTGGCTGCCACAGACCCCTTTCTTACTGGGGATCTGCCTTGCAGGGGAATCGGTTTCCCCTCTCCCCTTCTGACTCCATTACCTTGGGGTCAGGTTTGCCCTCCGGTGGGACGTGGCGGGCAGCTAGGAAAGAAAATCCACGAGCCTTTCCCTAGATGACAGGTTCTTCCCAGCAATGGGCCAGGGAAGGACACGAATAGCACAACAGCCCTGAGGTGGCTGTAACTCCAGCAACGTCTCTGGCATCCAGAACACGGCAAGAAGAGCAGCGTCTGGGTTAAAGCAGGGCCAAGAAAGTTCCCAAAGTGTTTTCACGGAGTGTTTTTTCAGCCTGGCTGCGCAGAAAGCAACTTTTTGGGGGGGCACAGAGAAGAGGTGACAGTTTTAGCCCACAATGTCAAATGGAGTGGTTGCTCCAGAACAGCTTCTTTGTAGGAAGTTGCGATGAGTGTCTTGTTCCCGTACGCTTGCACTTCTCAAGGCAACAGGCAGATGACTGTCCTACCGGCATCCTGATCCTCGGCCGAGGTTTAAGGTGCCAGCTCTGGCCACCTGCTGTGGCAAACACGGAAGAGGCAAAGCTGCAACTGCAATACTGTGAGGACCCTGGGCTGTGCCAGGTGCTTTTAGCTAATACAGGTAATAAAGAATTGCACAGTCACCATGAAAATCCTGGTTGGAACAGGCTCCAGATGAACAAAACAGCTGAACAAGTCACCAGCTAGAAAAAAAAACAAAACAAAACAAAAAACAAACCAAAACAATGCAAAAACCAATGCCTCTATTTAGAAGACAATAATACATTTTTAAAATATGTTTACCTATCTAGACCTCATGGAAATACTTAACAATGAGAATATTCTTTTAATTGGGGAAAAATACTTTTGTGATTTTTAAAACATGTTTCCACTTGACAAGTAAAAAAAGTGTTATGACTTCTCAAGGCCCAACGCATACCTTAATATGGAGGTGTGCTTTTATCCTAAACAGCAAATGTAACTGCCAAGTCTGCATTCACATTAAACCACACAGCTGGTAACTGACACACATACCAGAGAAAAAAACACCATTTTTGTACCCTCCACCATCAAGAACAATGTTGTGTTGTGTTTTTTAAGTTGAAGGGAAAAAACCCAAAACCTTAAGGATAAATGCATCGCTAACATGCAATGGGATTCTGTGCAGAGTTAGAACAGTTAAGAGGTCTGTACGGAGAAGCATTTCAAATCATTGGCTTCTTTTTACCTGGTAACTACAGATGCTCAATCAAGTTTCACTCCATGTTTTGGATTAGTTGTACAAATCAGTTTCGTGAAAGGACCAATGACATTAATAATAAACAGTCAGTGCATACTGGTAATAAGTAGCGCGCAACACTTTACAGAAAAGACAATACTGGGCCTTCAGCAAAATTGTCCGTTGTTCCTGGGCGATACAGGAGCCTGCTCTGTTTCTAGAAGGGTACTTCGCAGCCCACACTCCTAAGACCATTTGCAAATTTTACCCGTGTCATTTCTGTAATGAGCCAGGCCATTTTATTTTCGCTGATATAGTGGTTATGATCGTCTATGGCTGTCAGTGCAGGTACAAAGAGAGTGCGGGGTTGAAAAAAGCAGGATCTCAAGCAGTTTTAAAATGTAGTTTTAAGGTTGTAACTTAGCTGGTAAGAAAAGTCTCCTCCCTTGATGACATTGCAGATTTTTTTCCATCTCTATACCATAAAAAGTTATATTTGACATGATCGTTTCTCCACAGTGGACAACTCTGGGTAGTGGTAGTTGGTATTAGGTCAGCTCTAGTAGTTTATTCTCCAGGCTCACATGTTAAAGAAAATCTACTAAGATGTCCTGATGAGTGGGGATCTTTCATCTTCAGTACTCTGAAAGAAAAAAACCACAACACAGCAAAGTTAAACGTGGCACATTAGAGAGCTTCCATGGTGGGGAAGCTGGATTGCTGAGACTCCAGAAAGGAAAGGAAAAAGCTCTTGGCTCCTACTTCTAAGTACAATTTCCTGTAAAAGAACTAGCACTGTACTAAAAAAGCGCCAGGGGGTGGATGGCAGCTTGGGCAGGGACCTCTGGCTCACTGTGGCACCGTACAGATGGTGGCAGGCCATAACCAACCCTCTCACAATGAGATCTATAACTAGATGAATTACCTTTGATTGCAGGAAAAGCAACACAAGCAATGTAGAGAAAACATAGAATTTAGGTGTCCCTTTGTAATTTTAATCCCTGGGCAGGGTTCGGGAACATCCAAGAGAGCTGGTATGAAGCTATACATGTAGGGTGGGGCAGGAACACCTGGGACAGGGGCCTCAGGCAATGGAACAGTTTTGACTCTCTAGCTGAGCCTGCCATAACACAGGCAGACTCAAAAGCTCAAAGGAGCTTTTTTTTATGAGTCTATTAAAACTACTGTACCAGGCTCTCTTGCAAAGGAACCTGAAGTACAGTCCTGAGAGTATCTGCTTGTGAAACATTTCCTGGGTACGCAGAGAGAAAATCAAGGATGAAACCAAAAGGCTGCACACCTCACCGCCAAACTGCTGCCACGTCCATCACAGCCCTTGTCCCACTGGAGATGTGATGGGAGTGGAAGCCCCTGACCCAGATGGGTACCACTAAGACAACGCATATGCACAGTGTGGCTGGGTGCTCTGGAGGTAGGAGGGATGGTGCTTTTTCACACTGTTGTAAGATAGTATTTAGGAAGCACCATACAAGCAAAACCACACTAAGACCACAGCAACTAGAAGGAGAAAACAGCCTACTACAGTACCCAGTCTATTTCACTAACCAAAGGATCCATCATTTTGTCTCATCTGAACCCAACTGCCTTGCCTATTAGGGTGAAATTCTGGCATCAGCTTTCAATGTGACTAGCAACCTTAATGCCAGCATGTCATTTTGTGACAGAACTTTTCATAAATAGACGTACAAACTAGTACTGTCCGGATAAAACCTCCTGCATGCTGTTGTCTGTAAAATTAATCTGTTCTTTGGTCATAAATTTGCATCAGGATTCTGAAAAATAACCAACTGGCACAGCACAATTGTTTCTACTGAGAACACTTTCAGATTGTCGCTGACTAAATCTGTCCATCAAATATGGTGGACTTTTGCATCTTGTCCTTCAGGGTCCTCTAGACAGGCTGATTTTTTTTTTTAACTATTGTTGGCAAGGGAATTAGGCACAGATGATACGATCTGCCTTACCATGTTTCTTATATTAGTTCCATTCCTTTGCTTTGGTGCATTTATTCTGAGTCTATTAAAACTTCCCTTCCCTAGAAAGGTCATTTTAAACAAAAACAACATATAAAAATGTTTGTATGCAGAAAGACACTGAACAGGTAAAATCAACCAAAAGAAAATCAAATACAGGCAGATGTACAGTAAGCAAGGTCAAATTCAAATGCTACTTACCTCTTCACTTATTCCCCGGGACCTGCACACGAGCACAATAAACACAATCCCGAAAACAATTCCTAGAGCCATGATTACAAAGGGGATTCCAGTTACAACACTGGCTTCCAGCAGGACATGCTTGAGTTTGTTGGCAGATACTTCATCAATCAGAACACTCTGGAGCATAGAGAGATGAAGAGGGAAAAAAAGATTTATTTTTGTTCTTCCTTTATATTACACCACTTTATTTTTGTGAAGGGTAGGGAAACAACACTCCCACAGCTCTCCACCTCTGCTTCATTGCTTCTTGATATACTTTCCCTCTAAGAATTCTTAGCTCTCCTTGCATGGCCAGAGGATCATCTAGTCTGCATTTCAAAAGAAAGTAGTGATTTTTAACTCTCAGTTTAGGCATGGTATAATGGTGGACATCATTGAAACTAGTCCCCTCGAGTTCTCCCTGAATCCAATTAATTTAGTGATCCAACTACAGCACAGGAATATTCACAAAAAGTGACTCAAAACCAGATGTGATCTTGTGAACTCCCACCTCCTCATCTGAGCAACCCTTTTCCTCATGGCTGATACCTTTCAAATTAAAAAAACTGTCTGAGAGTGTTTTGCAGGGCTGAACTTCATACTGTGGTCAACAAGCAGCAGAAGGCTGTTAGTTAAGAAACAGCAACAGCTTCCTACCTATTACTGTATAAAACAACAAGAAAACCAGCATTTTCTTTTCTGGTTAACTCAAAGACAGTATTTTTGCAAGCATAAACATACCTCAATGCTGCAAAGGAATAACAAAAATAATTACCTCATTTATATACATCACTGGGAAAATCAGTGTTCGGATGTTGCCTGTTTCACTGTGTAAAAAAAACAACAATAAAAAATTATGGTTTTGCAACTTTTCAACTTGAGGATTCTGAAGACAGATTATAATAGAACAATGAATGAGGAAACCATCCCTAAGAAACATCTGGGCTGCTCCTTTTCATTGTCAATTTTCACCTCCCTACTGGAGTAGAACAACCTCAATCTCCAAGATAGATAATAAATTCTGTTTTGGGAGCAATGACATATTTTGGGACTTAGTGAGGAGAGAAAGAGGGGGAACCATAAGAGGCTCATTAATAACCCACTGAATGACAGATTTGTGCCAGTCAGCAGGAATGTTAAGCTAAGTTGATGTTGAAGGTTACTCATATTTGTAAAACACAGAAGCTATTGTTCAAGCAACATGAGCACAGCAGCAAAAAAACCCCAACATTTGGCACACATGAAATAACAGCATACGCCTAAATTGTGTTAATGTAACAGCTCCTGGGCACTAAAAAGCAGGATGGTGCTAATTGTGAAGAAACATCACTGACACTCCCAAGAGGATGAGGATGATAAATACTTCTTTTTTAGTTATATAACAAAGCTGTGCCAATAAACATCAGCTGAGAAGCTAAGTAGGAAGAATAGCTACCACACAGCATTGGTGACAAGTAAATCAACACTTCAGAAAGACACAAGGTGAAGGGAATGGTATTTCTGCACAACTGAGCTGCAGTTTGGGGACATGCCCCTCAAACTGGAACACCCAGAAAACCAGGTAGAGTCCGTCCGCAACAAAGAAGAAATGGGGCATTTTACTCACACGTTACCTGGGATTGTACACTGTTCCCATTTGTGGGGTTGTACTGAATGCCAAAGTTGCTGTACAAAGATTTCGTCATATCAATGCAGTCACAGGCAAGGTATTTCCCTCCAGATGACCAAATGAGCCCTCCCTCCTGAGTTTTAGCTAGGGCTTGCCTGCTATCTGAGACATACCACTTGGTCTGCTTTTTGTGCTCGTTGGGGAAAGGCATGGGCAGCCCTGTCTGGGGTCATGCCTTCTCCTTTGGTTTTCATGTGATCACTGCTGAGAAATGATGGTAACTGCAGTATTTTTCTCTCCTAAAAGCTGTGAAGAGTAGGATGGCATGTCCTCACTGCAGTGAGCAGCCACTCTCTGAGTGCTAGCTGCACTCCACTGTGGTGGACCCTCTCTCTGAGCAAACAAACCAGTGTGATATGACTGATGCCACCACAAGCATCACATGGAAACTGTCCACAACATCTCACTTCTCTTGAATACTGCCTTTATGCTGCAGATGGAACTGCAAAATCTACTTGATCTGTGAGAAGAGAGGATACTGCCACCTGTAACAGATTTGACTGGATTTCTCTCTCTCTTTTACTTGATCTCTCCAACAAATATTCCATCTGAACACTGCAGACAAACTCATTTTGAATATCAAATCAGATCTGAGATATCAACCTGGCAGCAGAGAACACTTACAAAAATTCAGGTAATTTTCTGACGTGAACATTGATCTGCATCCGCTTGGCTGCTTTCAGGACAAGTCCTGTCAGCTGGGGAATAAAAGAAATCAGTGTCAAAAAAAACCCCCAAAACACCCCAAAAAACAGTAGACATGAAATAATAGGAACTGGGAGGATACAACCTAATATTTACCCTGGTGTGGACTTGAAAGGCAAGACAATACCCACTTAGGGTTATTATTTATTTCCCTTCACCAAGATACACTTGTAATTCATATACCTACATTCCAGTCTGCCTCTTAAGGAGATGTGAAGAAGCTGCAACAGAGGTAAGGGTGCCATCATGCTGTGCTGTGCTGTGCAAAATTACAGTTCAACTACAGAGGATCCCCTTTCCTTCCAGATCCAGCTGTGGTTTTGGAAAAGGCTACTACCTACAGCTCCTTGCAGAGTCTCTGCAACACTACTCAGAAACCAGAACAATCTCAGCCACAGACAAACCTTTCTTTCTAAAGGGTGAAAACCAGCTACTGACCACTGTCAATGAGAGTGTACGGCCACAGAGATAATGAGTGTGAAACACTTCTCACAGTAATGCCACCACTACAGTATGAGTTGCAGTTGGCTTCACAGGAATATTTTCTGCATTCAAGCAGCAAAATTTAGTCTGAAGAGTGGGTGGGAGGGGGGGGGGTGCAGAGCTCATTTTATGCTAGTACAAAAAAACTGGGTAAGTAGGAGCAGGGTAAGAGGAAGAACCTGGCACCAAACCAGATACCAAGCAGCATCTGCACTAGACCTTAAGAGAGGAACTATGCAATTTCCTCTGCTTTAGCTACAGATAACAGCTTGATGAGTCAGAGTACTCCGTTTCTGTAAACTAGGCAGGTCATGATTTTGCTCCTTCCCTCAACCTACATTCCTATGCGTAGATGTAGACATCAGTGTTGTACTGGTTTTAGCTGGGATAGAATTAATTTTCTTCACAGTAGCTGGTATTGGGCTGTGTTTTGGAACTGCGATGAAAACAGTGTTGGTAACACACGATGTTTTAGTTATTGCTGAACAGTGCTTACACAGCCTTAAGGCCTTTTCTGTTTCTCACATTGCCCTGCCAGTGAGTAGGCTGGAGGTGGGCAGGAAGCTGGGAGGGGACACAGACAGGATTGCTGACCCAAACCGGCCAAAGGGATGTCTCATACCATATGACATCATGCTCAGTGATGAAGAGCTGGGGGAAAGTTTGCCAGAGTTGCTGATGCTCGAGGACTGGCTGGTAGTGACCAACTGGGATTTTTTTGCATCAAATTGTTTTTCTTGGGTTTGTTTCTCTTTGTTTCTTCCCCGCCCCCCCCCCCCCCCCCCCCCCACTTCCTAAAGCATTTTTATCTCAGCCCGAGTTTTTTTGCTTTTACCCTTCTGATTACCTCCCCCATCCTGCTTGGGGGGGAGCGAGTGAATGGCTGTGTGGTGCTTAGCTGCCTACCAGGGTTAAACCACAAGTGTAAAACCACGGACCATCATCTGCAAGCTCCCTTTATTTGTGACATTTCACAGTGGGAATACCAATAACTCTGTAAACTTCCATGAAAGACAGCATCACCACACTTCTGCATCTCTCCTCTCATGACTCCATGCTATCTAAATTGAGTCCAACATCCACTGAATCTTGACTGATTTGCTCTTTTGGTCCACATACCTAGCTTAACTTGGGGAAAACATAGTCAAGATAATATTCAAATGATTAGGATGGCAGGGTGAACAGGAAAAGTAGCCTCATCTGATCCTAACAAATGTTTTAACTCCTTCATCTCATCATTACCAGTCTGATGGCAGGTCTAATTGCACAGGCGCAATGGCAAAAGTATTTTAATTCTTGCTGTCCAACAAAGTTTGCTCTATACAAGCAAATACAAACAGATCAGTTCCACATAAACTAGTACAGCTTCCCTGAGGTCAATGGGACTATGTCGATACACACCATCCAAGAAGGTGACCTCAGCCCATGTGCTTGGATTCACCTACATAACCCTTTAAAAAGACTGCACTTACAGGATTGATGTCCAGAAACGTCTCATGATATTCCTTTTTCGGGTGCATGCCCTCTATGTCCTCTATAAACTTTTGATCTGCTTGGTAAAAATGTGGGGCTGATAGAAATATTGGAGCACCTGAAATGTGAAAACATAGAAAGTCATCACCCAAAAAAGGCAGAGCAAGATTCAAGGAAGTCTTTGAGGACCTCAAAACTCTTCCCACTGTGTCATTTACAGTGAAAAGAGAAGTCCATTCTGGAGCTACAGAAGCAACACTCTTGACTCCCTGTCATCAGAACAAGCCAAACTTTCCCTTGTGCAGCATCAGCATGGCTTCACATCTCAAGCTTGCACGCTGGTCTTTTGCACTGTTTTCATTCAACTACTCAGTTGTGACAGCTACCTGGATAACAGCAGAGGATAAATGCCCAGGATGTTCAGTATGGATCCTGGTACTTCCTTCTGATTTCTTGATTTAAATCATTGCTGGAGCAGACAGCATCACACAGGAACATCCCTTCAGATCACTACTGCAATTTTATAACCAACCGATCACTTGTTGGTGACCGATTTCACTGAGTGCAGTCACATCCACAGGCCTCACCAAACTGTCCTCATATATTTCAGACAGAAAGGAGAAATATGTTCCCCACTGATGTTCCTCCCGTCTGCATCCACCGCCTGGTAACATACCTTGCTTGCAGATGCTGACGTTGAGGACACCAGTGCCAGGGCAGTTTCCCGGTGGCACACAGAATCCAGCATTGTCCGGGTTAACCGTCGTGTTGGCAAACACCATAGCAGAGGGCACAAAGCGGTAGGTTGGGATGCCTGCAACAGCTCCTGAGCTGTCGTACACCATGTAGAAAGATCTGCAAGGAAGTAAAACCAGACCCAGATTTGTTAGTCTTGAGAACACACTGACACCTGTTGCAGAGGCCAGCGCTCTTTGCTGATGCCTGTGTATCTACTTAAGTTTGCAGTAAGCTACAGGCTTGGTTTAAGCCCATTCCAATGATCTTCTGTACTGAATTTAATAGGCTTTCGATCAGAAAATACACATCTTGTCATTCTGCTGCTACACAAAATAGAGGATGCTGCGCCAGCTGTGCTGCTCCAGGGATACTGATGCCTGCCTTCAGCAGTTCAGGGCCTCACTCTGGTCCCCATGTTGCTATTGCGTGTTGCGTGAGAGAGTGCTGGTACACGCTACTGAGAGGGGCAAGGAAAGGAACACAGTCGTGGAAGACAGAGGAATTAGGCAAGTCCTGAATTTAGTGCAACACTCATCTGTATTGACTTAAATAGAGAATTTCAGATTCAGTTTTGTTCTTCACAGACAGGGAAGTGGGCAAGGGAGGAGACAAGGTGGAACACAAAGAAGGAAACATCAAGATTGTCTTCATCTTGTTGCATTTCAGACAGCATTATGTCAATTCATGAACCTCTGAAGAGGGCAATCCAGGTTCTCTCAAAAAGCAGGGCACAGAGGAATATTTTGGAGGAAAGAAGCTTCAGGCAAGGTTCATATAAATCCTTCCATTCCCCGCATTACTAGCCTTGCAAGGCAATCCAGTCTGTCTTTCCAGGCATCTTCCAAATTCTCACTTTATTTTGAAATAGCACACCCTTAACTTGATGCAGATTGGGGTTTTTTTTGGTGTAACTCTCTCATCCTTCATACCATGAATAAATGCGGAATGCTCACACTGTTAAATAAAATCACAGGAGGAAAAACACCAGCCTAACACGAAACCTCAAGAGGAATGGACATAAGTGCTCTGCTTTAAAGTCTGTGTGACATTTTCTTCTTACCTGCAGAAATCAGAAGAAAAGATATAAATGTTCTCATCTTTGCTAATCAGCGGGTGAAAGGATGTCCCATCCGTTCCATTGATCATGTTACACGTCTCTGTTGTCCACCAGCTCAATGACCTGAAGAAAATGAAGTAAAGAGAGTAAGGATTAAGAGATCTCTGAGTGGTGGTCACGCGATGCCAGCTCATGCTCTAAGCAAACGAGAATCAGACCTGTACAGTTCTAAGTCCCCTTGCCTCAGCTCTGCTAAGAAAAAAAGGGATTAAAATGGGTTTTAATTGCATCTATAGTCTCTTTAAAGAAATTGGCGCCAGGCAAGCAAGAATATGTCTGCTAGAGTTCCTCCCGTACATGTAATTGCTGGCAGATGTTTTGTTTAATGGGAGAGGGGTGCTTTAGGTAGTTCATCTTTGGCTGCTTTGTAACACACGCTGAAGAAGTATTAGATGCCCAGGCGCAAGATGTCCCAGCCTTGGCTCTGGGTACAGAGCAGCAAGGAAGGGTGGTGTCTGGGAACACCGGCGGTGTGGATGCAGGAACACTGTCCCCACAGGTGGCTGGGATGGGTGTCCTAGAGGAGGGAGTGGAGAGAGGGTCACCTCTGCCATGGGACAGCCAGGGGTTCAGAGGGGAGTATTCAAAGCACTCTGCTCTCTAAGGGCTGGGGCTGTCTTCCTTTCATAGTTATATGACACAAACCAAAACACTGGGGGCCTGGTCTGAAGCTACAGCTGCTAAGAGCTACCACCACCCTCAGAATAAAAGGACCTTTTTTTTTTTTGTAAATAATGCTTACGTTCATCCAAAATGTGAGAACGGGCAGATTTTGACAGAGGCTACACCCCACTGAAAAACTTACTCTTTTCCTTTCCATTCCACAATCCTTGTGAAGTTAAGGTAGTTCGTTTCCCCACTTAGGAAAACATATTCTCCATCATCAGTTCCATTCATCTGCAAAGAGATACATGAGTTTTTCATCACTCCACTCATTCTGTAACACCTGGCTGGTAACTACAATGGGGTGGCAGGAGTTTAAGCTGTCATCACTTCAAATCCACCCTACAAGTGACAGACTCCCGCTGAGGTAAGTGCAATTCATTAAAGTTCACCTTGAATATAAATGAGGTGGAAGTGACTGGGCTAGATTCCTACACCTTCCAAGTGAAGGAAATGTAACATCAGATTAGCCTTTTTTTCCTTTGAAATTTGCCACCGAAAAAACAGCCCTTAGCAAAAAAATAAACCCACAGAAAATAACCTGAGCACTGCAGATTATCTCCAAGAAACAAGGAGTCCCTGCAGTCCAAAATGACGTGCAACCAGAAACACTGTGGAAGTCAATAATGGCTGCAGCACAGAAAAAACATGCAATTTCAATCAATTACTAAGGAAATTGGTCAGGAAATTTTTCTACTGATTTGCACAACTGGCCCCACAAAGCCCATGTTATTCAAGCAAGCACAGGTAAGAGTGGAATGGTTGACACCCATCTTTGGAGAGTTTACCCGTACATGATAAAGGGAAGTCAGGTAAAACACTCACAGCTATGCTACCGGCCATTGCCTAGGCACAGCCAAACTGAAGAGGGAACATTCTTCTGCTACCCCTGCAGCGTACCTCCTGGCCTCAGTCCAAGCACATCCTCCTCGACTGGATGGCAATGACAGTCCAAACTCTGTAGCAATGACATCACTCCCCCTCGAAAGCATCAGAAAGTCTTGTGTACCAGTTACCTTATTAAACAAACCAAATACTGGATCAATCTCAGGATGCAAAAGATGAATGGTTGACAGGAGCCTGTCTTTGTAGCCCCACAGTAATTCATGAACGGTGTGAACTGTAAACAGGGATTCTTGGTACAGAAGCAGCAGCACCTCTGTAGCAAACTGAAGAGGGGTTGACCTGGTCCACTCCATTGCAGTCTGCCAGGGGATTGGAATAAGGGAGCAATGCTCAGATTTATTGTAGAATAAATAATACCAGCTGCATACAAACACAGAGACATTTCAGCACTGCACATGTTTCAACTGTATTTTCAGTCACATTATTTGCACTCGTGGCAAGTAATGTGCTGGCTAACAGGTTCTTCAGCTTTTCTCCCACAGGGATGTGCTCTTGCAGATTCCCGTTCAGCGTGGCACTGGCACACAACCAGCTCAGTTCCATGCCATGGACTGAGAATGGATTTTAAGTGAAATGTCCAAAACTGCTTTCTAAACAGCCTGAATTTCACAAGTATATTACAGCTGGAGATGTGCTTTGAATTTCACCCTTAGGAAGTTATGGTTTACATTTTTAAAAGATAGCCATTTCTCCAAAATGCACACAATACCAAAATTTATTTCCTTTCTAGCTGACAAGTGATTTTACAACATGTCTTTAAAAAAGCAAAAACAAAAGAAGGGAATATTCCTTGGGCAAACCAATCTGTAGTTCTTCTAGTACTGCCTGTTACAGTACATCACAGTCAAAACTCTGAACAAGAGATAATATTTACCACCACTCACACAATGCCTGGGAGGAATTGTAAATACAGTGACTGTATTGTTTGCAGATTTTAGTAAGCTGAGTCCTATCTACTACTATATACAGTGCATTTATGTATTCATTCATAAAATCAGACAAGATATTTTTGGAAATGCTGCGGAAAACCAGAAATGAACGTACCCTGTAACTGAAGTCAATTAAACTAGTACAGAGAGTAAAGGCTTAGTTACACAACCAACAAGTATTTTAGAACAGTCTAATTTCCTTTGGAAGGTATGACAGCTTTAGATCTGCTTGTTCTCCTATCATTCCTGTACGAGACCAAAAACTTTCACCTAACACAGTTTGGGGGTTCATGTTTTAACTTTAATTTTATTCTGAGAGCACCTTTTCATTCAGCTGTATCTGAAACTCCTCTGCTGTAATTTTTTTTTTTCAACTTGAGATGCAGACTTGGAGGCATTTTTTGCAATTTTGACAAAAACAGCCCCAAGCATTCCAAACTTTCTCATTCAAAAGTCACAGTTCCTCCAATGCATTTGATGTCTCTAATGCCCTAGCTTTACCTACTCATGGAAACCCAACATGCCTGATTCCTGCTCATCTCTGAAGTGCCCGCCAGTTCTCAGCGCAAGAGCGAGGCACGAACACTAAAGAAGTGTACGACGAGTGAGGAACATAATAAAAAAAACCCCACAACAGTCCAAACCAAAACTGAATGCGGTATTTGCCCCGGACATAAGCTGCCTCTCTCGTTCTTCAATCATGTTTATCTACCACAAAGGGAGAGACAGTATGAAGCAGCAAGCTGCTAGTTATAAAGTGCTGGGATAATTTCCAAGCAGAAATGAAAGAGAACTCACCACTGCAGGAATATTAACTGTTCTAATCAGGTCCACTTCAGGGTCTCCAACTGACTTCTGAGGTTCAAACACATACGTCTTTGGATTCAGAGCAGATACTTTGGTACCATTATCCAAAAACTGAACGTGCACTCTTGGCCTGTATTCTCTGAAAAACAAGAGAGTTTGTTCTCTAATCAAGTTAAACAAGTTTAAAAAAAAGTTTTAAAAAAAGGAGGGGGGGCCTCCCCCCTGGGGCATATATATACACATAACATTAATTGCAATTAACCTATGGCTATTCTACTGCTTTAAGCACATAAAGGGTGGGATTTTCAGTTCATTAGGGGTGGATTCACTTTTGCTACTGCTGCTGTCAGCAACAGAACTCACCTTTAAGTCAGTGTAAACCGAATCAGACCTCAGAGGGTGCTTCCAAAAATGCCACCCCACATGTTAATTGCATTCTGTATTTTTGCCTCATTTTAAAAAACCTCCAAGGAAAGAGAACAATTTCAGGCAGTACAGAAGGATTTAGAGGCACTATATATGGAACTGCACTTGAAGTACAATTTGAAAATGAAACTTTTGCCTCTTTGCTGCAGGCAAAATTCACTCCCAGACAGAACAAGATGTAGGCTTCATGTAAATCTCATTAATCTGACCTAAGAACCTACCAGAATCTTTCTGCTGCCTTCAAAGTACTTTGCACTAGGACTGCTGCGCTTACATGTGACATGACTACACAACAAGCCTCATTTTAGCTCCTCTCCTTCAATTCTCTGGTAGGAATCCTGGACATGACAGAAATTCAACTGAATTTTTGCCATGAACTACTTGTCACCTGGCACGTTGCTTCTGATGCTGCCTAAGCACTCAGACAAGCAGCATACAACTCAGGATTGCTGACAAAAAGGTGCAATTGGCAAGCAACACCAAACGCTACCTGATGGCCTGATGAGGAAGTCAGATCTTAATTACCCTGAAATGCATGTCATAAATATAATTCAGTCCATTGCCACTACCATTTTACAAACAAGAAGCATAAAATTCTGCAAAACTGGCTGGCTCAGGCTTAAAATGAACTATACATGTGTCTGCAGCAAACTTGAAAATCGAAACAGCAGGTTGTCTGCTCATGGCATGATCCTTTTGGCGTTCATGTGAAGTGAAATGCCCTGTATTTCTTAAGACTACATTTACTCAAGAATTGGTTGACTTTGACATTGCTCTGCAAGACCCTGTGCTATCCTAGATCCTATCCTGGCTGCACTAGATACATTAATGCAGCTTCATGACAGGCTGTATTACTCTGGTACAGTCTTTCAAATTTAAAGCAAACTGGAAAGGCCTGTGAAACTGTTCTTGTTAGAAACGAACCATTTCCCATCGTCCTTACACAAACAGCGTATCTACCACTCTTCAGCATCCCTACCACCTAGGAACATTCTGGTCTAGCAACAATTTCAGCTTGATTTGGCAAGAGCCTCTTGTACAGGGATCTACTTTATACCCTAGGGCTTGAACTGAGGGGACAGAAACAGACAGTTGTGAAGTGCCTTCCCTAAAATAGGCCAGAGTTAACCTGAGAAGCCTCTCCAACTCTAAAAGGGCCAGAGAGAAAAGTAATACTCCCTAATTAGGGATACAAGTAGGAGGATCTCAGATGGTAAAGACAAAAAGCTGCAAATGTGTGCAAGACCAGACAATATTCAAGTGTTCTTTGGGACTCAGCAGGCTTAGGCAGATAAGCAGTTTGCACTTTAACATTAATTATTTTACATGCTGCAAATTCAACTTTCATGATTTAAAAACAATAGCACTACTACATTTTTGTTACAGAATCTACCTCTGCACTAACTTGATTTACAATGTGTGTTGGTCAAAACTATGAATTGCAGGAAGAATATGCAGGAAGAGACTATTTAGCTGTCCCACCTCCTCTGTTACTCATTAGATTTTTTGCCTCTGCTTGTCTGGGCCAGTTCACCTCCAGCCTTTTTACCCCCAATACCCTGATTTATAAAAACACTGAACCATGCACTTCATGTTAGGGCATTTTAGGTGTTCTGCCACTTGCTAAACCTAAATGGGTCTTTCATGCTTTGCTACACGGGGCCTGTGAGACAAACTTGGTATTTATTCTCTGGCTCGAGCATGCAGTATGTCTGCAACATCCGTCCTTTCTCTCTCTCCTCCCACACGCCTCCTCTCTTCCCCCACCCACCGCTGACAGTCTGGTACAGTCGGCAGTGACAGCTAGGCAAGGATTAAAAAATCTGGAAAAGAGCACTCCACTTTTTCACTTCCCTCTTTCTTCTATCAGACAGAGCACAGCACAACTGAATCCTGTTCAGACATGTCAAAATCAGGCTAACCAAACAAGCCAGAAGCAACTGAAACATGGCAGGGCCGGAACACGCAGCCTCCCTCCCTTGCACCGCAATAAACAATTCAGGGAGAGCCTGCATGGCCTGACCCGCCGTGCGCGCTGCATTGCAGGGGAAGGCTCTCCCAGCAAGACACAAACCAGCAGCTCAGGCTGGGCCTCCCCTCAGGCACAGACCAACCCAGCCAGCTACACATCACCAGCCCTGTCCATCCCACTGAACTCTTTCATGGATAAGGTGCAGCTTCACAAACTGGGCTGTGCGTGACAGCCAGAAGACACTCAGAGCTAAGAAAAGGGAAAACAAGAAGTTAGCAAAGGGGACTGAGCACCAGAGTGCAGAAGAGCATGGGCCTATGTGGTTTCACGTAGCTGCATTACACCTAGAGCTGGCCCTACTTATCTTCCCAACAGAGAGCACTGCTGACTAATTATCAGCGCTATACTACAGAGACCTGAAGAAAAGCTTGGGAACTTGAAAGCTTATGTAACTTTTCTCCAGCTCTACTGCTTTATCTAATACAAGGTATTTTGCCAAAGTACCACATGTAGTTTGCCAAGGCTAAACAGACACAATACTGAAATAGAGGAGACAATAGAAAAGATTGATGGCAGAGGGTGAAGCAAAGCTGAGGTGTGGGAGGAAAGAAACAGAAAGGCAAGACATACTGCAGTGACCAAGGCTGCCACAAAGGCTCTCCCTTTTATTCTATAGTATTTTTTTTAAATACTAACAACCAGATTCTGATCATTTTGCAGCTTAGGTAAAGACAACTCCCTCTGGCACTGAGCCAGTGCCCGGTCTGAATGAGCATGTGTGACCAGAAGGGAGACTGACAATGAGAAATCAACCTTTTTACTGAAGTTCTCATACCTCTGTGACTTCAAAGACCATAATGCTTCCTGCCACAGGACTGCTCTTAGTTTACACTGCTGCATGCAGCAGAGCAGAATAAAGCTCTAAAGGAAAACTCATTTGTAATGTGACTTTAAAAACTCTCCACATGCAGCAGACTCAGACTGTTCAGTGTGCAGCCATACCACACAATGAGAGTTCAACAGGCTGGATAAGCTCCAACACTGCACGCAGCCTTAGTAACTCTGGCTGTCTGTAAAAATGGTAGGTATGCCTGAATCTAAGTAGATTTTATAGTGAGGGGGGACTGAGGAAGATCCCTGTAGCTATCACTCTCTAACTGGTTTTCTGGCCACAATTTTACTGATGTGAATTGGGCAACTTCAGCTAGGAACTGATTTTTGAGTGAACACATGAATCACACTTTTATGCAACACTCCCCTTTCCAGACTCTCAAACATCACCCAACTGTTTTTTCTCTCCTAAACCAGTAGGCCAGGATGCAAACAACTTCCTCGGTTTTCAGGAACAGCAGCACACAAGCAAAATCTTGCCCAAAATCTGACAGAAGTCACTGGCTTAATCTGAAACTGACTGCAGGTTCTCCAAGTGTCAGTCCAGTTGTACGGCCTGGGTGGTGTATGACCGTGCTCCCTTGAATAAACTTTTACTCACACAATAACAGCTAGGTTTTCTCCTAGAATGGGATCCCAAGTGTTCTGGATCCCGCTTTTTGGCTTCTTCACACACAACAGGTTTAGTGAAATGTGAAAATAGTGAAATGGTCCTACCGGTAGGTGTATGGCCCTATTTCCTCTACAAGAGGAGTATCGCCTTGAAGCACTTCTAAAGGATTTGTCACATTAAAAAAGTAGAACTGCATGTAGACTGGTGGAGGAGGATCTTCCCAGGCTTCAAAGGTTTCCGTGCCATTTTTCAATACTGTTCCCTGAAACGATAGAAAGATAGATTCGCTGTTAACAATAGACACTGTATGATATTTATAGGAAAAGAGGAATTCTATGCCCTTGGAACAAGCACAGGCAATAGGATTCAAGACCCCAATTCTACCAATGCTTATAGATATGTTTTACTTTGAAGCATCTCACTAAATATCAACAAGATCAGACACATGCTACAAAGGCTCACAGGCTAGGGGCATATGTTTCTTGGGTTTATTGTTCCATGTCTTCCCACAAACACTTCTGCCTGACATTTTTCAGAATGAAGACTTACCAGGTATTACACAGCGATCCTGTTGCATTTACTGTATCAGCAAAAACCTAACCTGATGTAAGATACCATGAAACATGCCAACATTACAGATAAAAGTAGAACTTGACAATGGGAGGCCAAGAAGACCTAAGAGACCTCTTAGGAGGAACAAGGCCGGAAAAGAAGCTTAGATTACTTGTGTTTAAGATTTCTTTCCCTAAGAATGTCAGATTCCACTACAGCTGTGAGATTCTGTCTCCAAAGCAATTAGACTTTGTTTTTCAGTGGCCTGTGAGGAAAACCTGCAAGGGACAGATATTGCTGTCATGTAGGCATACTAGGATTCATGCCTTTCCAAGGTCTCTGAATAGAGCAAAGATTCTTTGCCCTCTGTCTTTAATTACATTCCTACACCAATGAGAGTGCATGCATCTCCAGACCCAGGGACTGTCTATTCTGTAACCAATAAAATGTGGACCTACAAAAGAAAAGCTATAAATCATTATTTTATGACAGAAGCACTTAACTAATGAATCAGTAATTCCTTTACCTACCAACATATACATGTTATAAGGCAAGTCACAACTGTACCTGTGTGTAGCTCCATTAGAAACATGTAATAAAGGTCTTAAGTCTTCATTTTATTACCATTTCATTTTAGATAAAATTCACCCCAATTATAAAAGCACCAACACCACCAAAATCAAGGCTTTTTGTATAGCTATAACACTGGTACCGCTACTGTGGTAGTAAAGAGAAATTTGGCTTGCAGACTGGAATTTTCAGGAATACGCACAAAGAAAACTGTATCTTTGAAAATTGTATCACCTGTTAGGCGGAAGAAGGGCGGGGGGGAATAATTTGCAATTAAATGGGTCTCATCAACACTTGCTCTTTTTATTCTTCTGAGAAAACAAGCCAAATATTGTGAGTGCAAGCTCAAAAGCAGGGCAGACTGGACTGCTGCCATTTCTTGGTTACTGTTCATGGGGTCTTAACTTTATCAGCCACAGTTGCCTCAGGAGTCATTCTTGGCCTTCCCACTTAAGGAACTGTTTTGTCTTCATGTAGATTTTAATTTTGAATGATTAGATAAAGAGAAGAGTGTTTCAAAGAAAAAATTATTGGCAGGAGCTTGGAATGGCAGCAGTATTGCTGAATGGCAATGAAAGCCAACCCAGCTGGTAGCACTTCGCAGTTGCAGACTGCTTTCCTCTGAGAATTTCAAACCACGTATTCTGTGCACACCACAAAAAAAGAATGTATTTTAGACATGCTTCAGGAGGTTTGAGCATTTCTTTGGAATCACCAGCACCTCATATGTACCATTTCCTACATAGCCCAATGCTTTTGACCCTGTTTTCTTGTGAACTATGCCAAGGAGGCTCATCCCCGTATTCAGAGAGAGCCCTCCTGAAGCTGGTTTGTAGGATCAGGAACAGAAAATCTCCCCAAATCAGGCATACTGTTTTCATGATGCCACCATAAAGGGCTGGAAGCGAGACAGCAATGTATTTAAGATACCTGCAGATAACCGTGATAGCTTACCTCCACAGCCAAAAATGACATTACAAAGTCAATTATTTCAGAGGTGCTGGTGTAGTGAACTACTGATGTCTGCTCCTTTCCTAGGTTGTATAAAGCTCACATCTCTCGTGTGCATGAAACACAGTGAGTTTAAGCCTGACACTATTGTCTGTCTTGACCTTAACCATCCATATTTAGGAATTTGAACTGTTCCCTAACAACTACTAAGCATATTCAGGACACCTATCTGTTGCTCAAATGCCTCTCATATGAGGCAACTAAAATGAGAGATTATTAATCATTCTAAATGTGCAATGTTTAAAAAAACTAAGTGCACCCTGGTCATATTCAGTCCAGTTTTAGGCTCCAGTCTATCCTTTATGACAGAGGGATCACATTTACAATGTGCAGGGAGGCCATGTCCCCTGTCCCTTTCCTGAGCTAGACTGAAAAACAAGAAGCTCCCCAGCTCGATGTAGCATTGCTAAATGTAACATAGGTTTCTACCACGCTCTCTCTATATACACATATGCATCAGATTACATGCACAGAGCATTAATAAGAAAGAAATGAAGGAGCTTTCCTCTGGCAGGTTGATTTAAATACAGGCTCTTGAGATTCTGAAATTGTAAGTGATCCCCTGGGAGACGGGCTACAGAGCAAAAGGGTAGTGAAACAAAGTAATCTGGTGATTTATTTCCTGGATCTGCATGACACTGTTTGGATCTCCCACAGAAATGATGTGCCTATTTATAGCTCTGTACAGTGACAGCTCCAGATGTATTCCCAGACAGACTCACAAACTTCTGAGCTGGATTCTGACAGACTCCCACGAAATTCTCAAATAATAAAATATGGTAAGCTCTCTTCTCCTATTTTTGATTAAATGTTAAGAGGGATATTTGGGTCTATCACATGAAATTACACAGCCTAGACCCGATAGAAAAACATGAGCACATATTTTTGAGCAAAACATACATCCATGTCCCTCAGCTACGGCATTCAACTTTAGCTCTGCTGACTTTCCTCCACACCACAGCAGGATCTGATGTTACACAACTGGGATTGCTTGTTTTTTTGTCAGAGCTTGTGTTCACTACTAGGTTGGGCAGGCTGCAAGATATTAGATCCCAGGACTGCTCTTTAATCTAAAGTATGTAGTTACATATGTAGTTATTGCTGCTGTACTGCGTAAGGCCTGAGAATCAGACCCTTTCCCTTGCTATATTTACATTCAAGAAGAAGAGACACAAAGTATTCAGAAACCTCAAGCCAGACACTAGGCCGGCAGCAGTAGCCTAGAGAGGCCTCAGACTCAGAGATCCTGTCTCAGAGATACAAGGGTGTACCTCCTGCAAGATCACAACCTAAAACCAGCGGACGATATGATCTCCCGTCTTCTCGCAGAAGCACAGCAGGGGTTCTTCTGTCCAAATGGAGTCCACACTCATTTCAAGTGTACCAAAGCATCCTTCCTACTGATTTAATTTATCATGCCAGTCAGCGATTTGCAGCTATCTCATTCACTGGTGTTTCCTTGTCTTGACCATGCTTCACACAGAGGAAATCAAAAGCAAGCTTCCCCTCCCAAATGTAACTGTTACTGGTAGTGATGGTGGGGGTGGGAAATGGTACTGAACATTTTTTGAACCTACACAGAAAATGAAATTCACTTTTTTTCCCTGGAACTGCAAAATGTTCTAATTCCAAGACATATTTTTATGCGTTCATCTATGACAGAATTTAATTGCAACTTTTTAAGACAAGTGATAGGGTGAGCTTTCAGACCAACGTGAAAAGACTTCTCTAAGCTTGCACCTTGGGAATGGTCTGCTCAAAAGGAGCATCTCAACTGATTCTTCCTCTAAGCCTCTGCACTAAACTGTGCTGAGAGCTCTAGTGTTTCACATTAAACAACAACAGCAAAAAAAGATCAACACATAAAATCCATCAAGGGACAATATATCTTCCCTGGTTTTTTGGGTCCTAAACACTCCAGACAATCCAGCTCTAGAGATGGCTGGCAACAAAAGTCCAGTAAAATTTTGAGGGGTTAGAAGACTAAGCATTTTCTAAAATTATTGGTGTAAGGTATGGGGCATAAAGAAAACACTTGAGGTAAAGGACCGATTGCCCAAGTTTGGAATTAGGTGGATAGATCAAAGGTTGTTATATTCATAAACTGCACACTTATGGCAATAAAATACGTAACTATATAACCAACATATAGCATAAGGCAATCACTGCTAGCAGCTATGAAAGCCCTTCTCCTGTGGGCAGCTAATTTATTCTTGTTCATTACAAGTTTTTTGCCTTTATTCGATGGAGTTTCATGTGCTAGCTCTTGACAACAAACGGATATTGGACAAGGGAGATATCTGATCTGGCATGGCACTCTAATTCACAAAAAGCCAGTAAAACTGGCAAATAAGACAGAGAATAAGTTGACAAGATTTGAATGCCTTCTGGGAAAGGTGTTCCCACTGTCCTTGTCACTACACATCTGTCTGCTGATTTTCAAGGGGATGTTAAGTTTGACACCAGGCTGGATTCCCCACTCTTCCCACACCCCCACTGTACCCAAGAACAGACTTCCCTTTCCCTGCCTCTGGCTGGAAAGGACGCAGCACACAATGCCCCTGCTGAAAGCCCACCCTTCCTCAGTGGTTCACAGGTCCTGGGTTTGGACATGCAGGTGCTTCAGCGGCTCCGAAGTACAGTCTTCTGTTCCAGCTGTAGTTGAGACTGCAAAGACAGCTCTTCACTGCAAGTCAGCTCTGTTTCAGGACTGTTGGAAAGCCCTCAAAAGAACATGAACTACCTGTCATAAGGGCAACCTCTTGTCCCTTCTGCAACTCCTCCAATGACAGAGAGGTTGAGGAGGCTAAGAAGGGCCAGAGCGCTGAGATGACATTTCATGTCCAATGCCCTGGACTGCAGAGCAATCAGAGAGCTGGAAAAGCTCAAGTCTGGCCACATTTCAAAGGCAAATCGAGATTTGTCTATTTGCACAAGATTTTCTAAGCTGCATACGTGGTTACACAAGAGACAGCAACTTTCTAGACTACACACAAATGAAAAAAAAACTCACATGGGATAAAGCACGTGTGGAAAGCAGCCAAATCAGCAGAATGACTGGGAGCACACTGCTTTGAGGCTGAAAGCTGTACTTCTGCAGTTTGTGTGTGTGGCTCCTGGAGAAGGCCAGGATGGAGTCAGTGGCTAGCGCATGGAGCAGGACACTTGATTCTGTGCAATCTAGATGTGCGCTAGCACGAGCGGTAAGCAGGAAAAGACTGAGTTCTGGAAACTTTATCCTGCATTACTGAAAGCCCTGCTGAGCAAATACCAACTTACTCTTATATAATCAACCATTAAGGGTAAGGAGCATGTAGCTAAGAGATAATACGCATAAGGAGGATCACGCCTAATTCCTGACAGTTCTACACTCTCCCGCCAAACCATTTTATTTACCCCACTGCTCTTTTGATAATAAACTAGAACTTCTGCTGTGATGCAGATGACAGACTTCTTTCCAAAGAGACCTAAGATCTGGGAGATGGAATTAGTTGCACATGCCTATGCAAAGCTGTACTGATTTGCCTTGGTTTGCATACAGCTTTGCATACATTAACACTCACATCACTTCACACCTGGCTTTCAGACTGCTTAGAAAAGGTATGGGCTGGCAATGAAATGACTTCAGGATAAACCATCCATCACCCATGCTACGCTCCAGCACAGCAGAGGCACATACCTGAGAACAAACACTGTAGGAGTAGCTGTACGAGCAGTTTCTGAAGAGCAGCTGACACACTGGCAGGCTGCATGACAGCTTACCCTATGGTAGCCTTTTTTTTTTTTGGCTATCCCCTGAAGTTTACAGGCGCACTTCAAAGTGCCACAACTTGCTTTAAGCTGACTGCCAACCTAAAATTGCAGTTGCTAAACCAAAGTGATTTAAGACACTACAGCTTCTATGTTAGGATATGCTCCCTGTCAATACCCCAAAGAAAAGAATAGTACTTTGGTTAGGACATCACAGGGGATCAGCAGACTTCAGTCACCAGTTAGACAATAACACTAGTCTGTTCATTTGCTAGCACTCTTGGTTTCTGTCAGAACAACTGAGAGGATGATATTCCTCAGACTAGGTAGACAAATAATTGTTCATTTACATGCTTCACAGGTATTTTAGGGGAGTTACTAACACAGTTGACCCATCTCACTGGACCGCCAGATAATGCAAAGAGCCAGTATGAGGAACAAAAGCTTAGGCAGACCATGAACACTGAAGGGCTCTGCATTCAGAACAATGCCAGGATGGGTGTCCCCGAGGTGTGCTACAAGCAGCCTTTAATATCAGGGTGAAATGCCTCGCTGTCATCACCCAGCCTGGGAAACTACCACGTGTTTCAGCCCACAGCACCTCTGGCTGTGCTCCAGAGGCAGCAGTACATGGAGCAGCAGAACAAGCTACTGTATGAAAGCTTCAAGAAAGCTATGATAGGAATGGCAAAACAAAAGGGGTGTTTTAGGTGTCTCCTGCTCACCTCATGTGCTGCTGCTCTGGAGAGGGCTTCTCACTACAGCTGCTGCCCGCCAGCCAGTGAAGCTGCCTCAAGAGAACTGATTTTTACTCAGTTTTAACCCAGCCCAGGCCCAGTGCCGCCAGAGCTCCATCCCGAGCCCCAGTCTAGCCGGGTGGTGCAGGGCAGGGGGGGTTCACTGCCCAGGGATGCTCCTGTCCCCACCCAACCACAGCTGGTGCAAGGAGGGAGCCAGACAACGTCCCCCGCCAGCCCCCTCCCTCCGCCCCAGGGTTATTCGGAGAGGGAATAAACGGGTCAGGAGGGATCGGGCCGTGCTCTCACCTGCTTCACCTGCAGGTCCACCACTGTCTGGAAGACGTGTGCTACCAGCAAGGAGATGCTGGCGATGAGCAGCGTCATGGCCAAGACCCCCACGGTGACGAGGCACAGCGACTTCATGGCTGCTGCCGAGGAGAGACCCAGTCGTTGCCACAGCCGCCGCCAGGCTGCGGGCCGGGCGCAGGGGGCGGGCGGCCGCCTCGCTCCGCCTGCGACGGGCCGGGAGGAGCCGCCGCCGCCGCCGCCGCCGCCCGGGCGGGTCCCGGAGCTGGGGAGCAGCGGCCGGGGCGAAGGGAGGGACTACGCTTCTCCCAGTGGGGAGGAGGGTCTGTGAGCCAGGCCCTTGTTCAGTCCGCAAGGTTGGTGGCCGTACCCCGCTCTACCAGGAAAGGGGAAAACGTAGTCGAAAATATTTCAGTTTTGTTCCTGATTGCGAGGCGAACTCCCACTGGCACGGCCGAAGTCTTCCTGTCTGCTGGGGGGGGTCTGCTAGTGCGCGTCTCTCGATGATGCAGCAGGCATCTTTAAAAGGTTTTCCTGGAAAACAAGCAGAAAACCATCTATTCCTCAGCAAGATGATTAGGGAGAATCTTGTAGGGAACACGAACGGCCTCTAGACTGAATTAAGGTTCCCAAGAATCAGATTCTACCATAATTCAATACAGTTCAGCTTCCACCATCACAGTTAAGCCACTCCTAAGAAATAAACGGATGTACCCATTTCTCCTTCAAAAGACAGTGGGTACTATTGCTCCTGCTCCCCACCGGTAACAGCCTCCTGGTGCACTGCTAGCAGGAGGGAAAAGATCCCTGCAACAGCTTTCCCAGCAACCAGCGATGTGCCAATTGCTTTCCATCACGGCCTTCATATTGCACAAAAGGAAGGAAAGCTCCCGTCCCATAAACGTAATCGAGCTGCCAGCAGCACTAGCATTTGAAAAGCCATGAGTCAGTTCCCTCTCGCCCTCCCAAAGCCTGAGGCTGGCAGCTTGCCACCATCGGCCTCATCCAAATCATGCCTTCCCCAGAAGAGAGCAAGTAGACCATCAGGTGGATTTCCTGATAAGATGGACCAGAGCATTTTCCTTTATAAATACTACTTCCTGTAATTGTAATTGCAGTAACAGTGTTATGTTACTATATGCATTTAAATTTTGCTTATGAAATGTTATGAGGTCACATCTCGCAGTCGTTTGGAAAACTAGAATTTTTGTGGTTCCACCCATGCAGCCAAAAAAAAAAAAAAAAAATGTTCTTGCAGCTTGTTTTCATTTAGATTCCCACTCTGAAGTGGTGTTCTTAGCTCAGTTTCATCATCATCTCTCCAAAAAGCAACAGAGTAAATAATTAGAATCCGGTTTTGAAGGCTGATTTAAGTACAGCAATACAATTCTGCCCCTGGAAAAAACTTTCCATGGGAGTTCTCTCTCTGAAACCATAAACCTTCCCTTACACCATAAAATATTGACCTTTGGTGGGGACCTGCTATAGTGACAGTTTTTACAAGCAGATGCCTCCTCTTGCAGCACATTAAACATATTTTCCATGGCTGCTGAAGCAGTGGAACGGAGACCTCTTTCTCATCTCACCTAAAGTAGTTTAACTGCTCTGTGACTTCTTCTTTTTAGTGGAGATATCCTGATGCATTAACTCCAATGTAAGTAAGAAGCCGGCCAGGTCTGTTGGCTCTAAATCAAAGATAAACACAGAAGAACAAGAATAGAAGCAATTCTCTAGTTATGCAGTATCTAAATATCTAGTATCATAACTACTTTTCACAGCCATTAAGCATTTTTTATTAATGATGTTAAAGAACATGCTGTTTTATCTGAGCACTGAAAGCCTGGCAAATCAAAAGAAAGGCAGGATTATTTTAAGGGATTACAGCAATCTGAGATATTTTAAATGGGAGATACAATTTTTTTTTTTTTCAAAGGCTAAATTTGGTTTGCTACCACAATGGATAAAGGATTCTTGCAGCCCACGGGACCACTGAAATTCCTTTAGCTGAACCCTGGCATGAATATTTATAGATCAAGCAATGATTTCTTCAGAATTTTGGATTTGCTTCATTCAGTGTTTTGGCTTGTTTTCTCATAAAAATCTACCCATGTGATGCACAGAAACACATCATTTCTCCCTACAGATTTTCTAGATTCTCAGTTGAATGATTTTCTTTGTTGGCAAGTTACTGTACCTTTGGAAATCAAGAAAGTGCATACTAGCAATGATATATTTAAAACATTTCTGTGAAGAGTGACTCCACCTCTGAAGTGCAGCATGGGAATGCAGTGGGTGCACTGCTGGCTCAAGGCACAATACTGTGCCATAATTACTTATCCCTGAAACAAGCAGAGGCACATCTTCCCATTGCAAAATCACACTGATACTACAAGGGGAAAAGGCCCACATTCAGGGAAGCATGGAAATGTGCTTCCCAAAGAAGTCTTCACGTCCTCATTCTTTTTCCTTTCTTGCCTCCTTGCATTAATCTTCCCTCTCCCCACTCCTTTCACTTTTTTACTATTTAATTTGCCATTCCCAAGAATCTCTGCAACTTAAAATGACAGTATTTCCAGAAGTTCATAACAGTTACTCTGCTCATGTGCTACACCACTGTCTTATCTCCGTTGTAAACTCTTGGGGCAGTTTTTCTTCTTTTTCTGTTATTTTACAGAACCCATCACAACTGGGATCCCAGATGTGGTGGATGCCTTGCAGTAACACCATAAATACAGTGAAAATAATAGGCAAATCCTACTCTGTAAAACATACCAGGTGCCAGCTCCCATGCTGGGGCCTCACTGACAGTCACTTAGCGAAAAAACAAAAGGTAAATGGATACCTGGGACAGATTGTCCCTTCCCTGTCCAGTGTGATTCCTTGTGCTTGATGGCAGACACAACAGGTCTGCATACACAATGTCTGTGGGGGAGAAGCACATCGAAATTGATGCATGTTGCCAGCAGGATCCCTTTGGAAATGTAAAGTTGCAAGGGGTGTGGAGGGCAGGTAGATCAGAGAACACTGAGTTGTTGGGGTCTGGAGAACACACCAAGCAAGCAGTCATGGAGTCTGCCACAGAAATCTGCTCTCTCTTGTTCTGCCCCCATCACCCCCATATACTGCTGGGCTTCCCTAGAGTTTGCAGTGTCTCATGATGAAATGGGCAAGCTTCATGCTCCCAGGGGAATAGTTCAGGGCCTCTCCTGATGATTTCCATGTGGTAAAATGATTTGAGAACCTTTTTTAAAAACTAAACCATGGACGACATAGTCCTGTCCTGTGCACTAGGAAAATCTTTAAGAAATATAAAAAGTCATTACTTACTGAAGTTGGCAACGTGGCTTCTTCAATTTATGTAATGCCAGTTACTCCTTGGGATATATGTAAGGAAGGAAAAGGCTTGTCAAGGAAGGAATTAGGAAATGATATAGCACAGTATCAGCCAAATCAGAACAGATCCCAGAAATCCTTAAGCCTGCTCCTGTGATTTAGCAACTATTAGACCTTTCTTTAGTGAACATTTTATGTTGGCCACAATAGAGGCGTGGAAACAGCAGATAGGAGGGGTAGGATATTTCTTGTTGTCTCTTTGTGTGCATCCATGTCACTTCAGGGATCTCTTGTCTTTGCCACCCAAGATAGGAATCTTGCTTGTCCTTGCTTCAGACTTTGGTGCTACAAGCATCTGTCACTGTTGATAGACCTGTTCATACCAGGTCTAACTGGATCCAAATCTTGCGTTGCTTCCTTTAGGAGCTGTGACCTGAAGGCACACAGAGATGTGAAACAGCCTTTCCAGAACGAAGTGTAGTTTCATCCCAACTGAGAATGCAATTGTAACTAGGAAAGTATTTTACTTAATAAATACTCTACCAGTTTCTGTATTATCTACAATTTTAGTAGACTTGTCCATTCATCTTCTTCTGCTGCCACGATGTTTGCAGTCTGCTTTCATCTATGTATCTGTGGTGCTCTGTTTACTTCCATCTCCATCACCATGTTTCTGAATCACCTGTATTTTCCTCTGGAATATACAGCAGAAGAAATTCAGAGGTAAATATTACAGGGACTGACATCTTCTAGTTATCAAGAATGGTGCTTTATGAAGGTGGGGCATCTCTCTCTTTTGCATCCTGTCAGGAATTTAACCCCTGGCTGCCATTTAACTCAGCCCAGCTCAACAACAGAACAGAAAACATACTACAGGTAGCTTGCAGGACCTTAACATTTCAAGTTTCCTGGTATCTCACCACAGAGTTCCTTTGATGGCTGGATGTTTCACAGCATGGGCCAAGGAGGACGGCACAAAAAGCTCTACATGCACTATGCTCCCTGTCTTAGAGGAGCAGTTCTTGGGGAACACCCAAGTACATCAGTAATAAACAAGGAAATGGTTTTCAGAGACTTTGCTCTTCCGCCTTTCATGCACAGCTAATACACATACTTGTCATCAATGAATTTACACATACTATGTATGTTTCTAGTACTGTATGCATAATTAATAAAATAATAATGTAATTACAAGATACTGATTTTAGCTGAGAGTTGAGAAATTTCTGAAAGGTTTGTAAGTGGGTAGTGATCAACTTTCACTGTACTCAGGCTTTAATTTATTCTTCCCACACAGTACAAATGAACTGCTGGCAAGAAAGTAGTTCACTATAGGGCAGAGCTACCCTGCAATTACTAGGTTCAACAGCGACCTGGGAAAGGTCTGTGAACAAAGTTGCTGCTTGTGTAACAGCAGCCTTTGCTCCTGGTTTAGCTGCATAGGGAGATGCACACGAAGTAAGTGCATTGGTCAGGCCAGGCTGAGATTTGCATTTAGAACACTGTTTGACATCTAGATTTGGGATAATTACTTTTTAGGAGACAAGAGATATGTCTACAGGACTTGGTTTTGCTTCTGAGGAGATTAATGCTTTTAGCTGTTATGAGAACAGCAGCAAATAAGTTCTTCCTTCGGAAATTTGGTCCTGCTTGACTCTCATGTTTTTAACACACTCCACAGTCTTCATGAATTGTAAGTCACACATACACACACATACCTCTACATGCATGTCATAACTGTGATATAGATCATGTAGTACATTTTAAAATTACACATACACATTCATATTCCTCATAATCTGAGCTATACCAAAATTAGCAAGTGCAGTAACTCACACCCATCAGCTGCTTCTGGTTTGGTTTGCTGCTTCCCTGACTCATCAGCCGCTTCTGCATATAGACCCTCATGACTCAGAGGTGGCAAACTGTGCCACCTATGTAGGAGGACAGAGCATTGCTTCAGGCCACCTTTTCCTTACTGTTCTTTTCACCCAGATTTCTCTCCTCAGCCAAATTTCTCTCCTCACTCAGCTCCACTCCCTTCCAAACTTCACCTTGAACCTAATCAGCCCCTATCCTCTTCTCCCCACCGCATCAACCATTGACCCACACTATGTCCTCTTTACTCGTCTGCACATCTCGTTTTCACTGCTGCCACAGAGAAATGCTAGAGCCTTCACTGCTTCACTGCTGAGCTAGGGCACTCTCAAGCTGAATGTGGCCAAGGAACCACGTTAGGGGATGGGGGCTGGAGGAAATATATTGTGGGGTGGGAATGCCACTAGTGGCTGTGTAAGACAGGCTGTGACTTGCACTAAGCTATGAAACAGAGATCTTCCTAGCAAAGGAAGAAGAGGAAGCTGCAGAGCATGCGCCAGGATGTATGAGAGACTCTGGCAAGCAGCAGTGTCTGGATAACCTAAACAGCTTAACAAGTTTGCTGAGGACCTGGCTTGCAGTGCCAAGCCCATCTACAGTAAATCTCCTACTGTCAGAGTTTTACTACCTTAAATCAAGTTATAGCTGCTAGACCACATGTTCCTCTAATGCAGATTGCAACAGTCAAGAACACTATCTTTTCAAGTGTTTGATCTTATACTCTTGTGCATTAAGTCCTACTCTCCACCTGGTTTCTTCCCTGAGGACACCTCAGGTCATGGGAGGAGCCATTATGGGTTAGATAGCTAGAGCCCAGGGAGACTGACATGAACTTCTCCAAACCCTCAGTTTTCTATACAGTCCTGAAGGAGCTCCAGGACCAACCAGGTTTGCTTGTTTTGTTGCTGATGAGCGCTGCAAACAGCCCTGCACTACTGGGAACACCCTCTGCATGCCAAGGGACAAGCACAAGTGCATGAGCGCCCAGGGAAGAACCAAGAGCTCAGCTAAGATGTGCCCATGCTGTTCACAGCAGTAGAGCAAAGGAGAATGTGGCTGTGCTGACACAGGAAGAGGCTAGCCATAATTCAGCTCAGCTTTCTTATCTGCAACAGCAGCGAAGGCATTGTGCCACCTGGCAGTGCTCCTGGCAGACCTGGCGAGCATGGGGACAAGTAAGAGGAGCGTGTGGGGCACGTGTCCCAAGGACAGGGCAGAGAAAACAGAGAGTCTGGGGATGAGTTACACGACCAAGATCCTCTCTTGGCCCTGCAGCACGGACAGCCAGGGCCTTGTGGAGTGGAGCTGTCAGGATGAGTGCAGCTCTGTGGTGAGTGGGAGCAAGAGACCCAGGGAGGTCTGGTGAAGACCTCATACTCCTTTGTTCATCTGCCTCTGCATCTGGCATGTTCACTCTTCCCTTCTGAAGCTCCAGCTGGAGTAGACCCACACCCATCAGAGTTAGCAGAGTTTGGACCTGAGGTTTTCCCTCTTAAATGTGTTAATGGGAAAACAGGCAAAACAAGCAAATCACTTTTCCCAGGCCCTGACTTGTAACCTAGTCCCTTGCCTGGCTTCTGAATGTCAGCATCTAGCACAGCTCCTTTCTCACACCCTGGGCCTTTGGAGCCTGAGTGGTTCTGCGTGTTTGATCGTCAGCTTTGACACCAACCAGTAACTCCCCTGCCACGTGCTGGTTTCACAGATGGCGAAGAGTGGAGGTAAACTGTCACAGCACAGGCCAGATGTGGTGAGCCTTTTATTCCTGCTTTCTTAATACAAGCAAAGTCTTAAAACACACTTCTTTATAAAGCCAATATTTCCTGCACTAACTAGCGGATTTTGGTTTCAGGTACATGGAAAAGCTGTCATCAAGATGCTTGCCAGCAGGCAGCACCCAACAGGGGTTCTCGGATACACTTAATGGACAGCACTGGTGGTTCTTAAAAAGTGGTCTGGATGATTTCAGAAATGGCTTCCCTCCTCCCTAGGCTAACATCATCATTCTTAGCCCAAAGGGGCTTCCCTTCATCCTGCTACAGAGTAGATCCCACCTGGCTCGACAAAAGGCATGGGAAACATCTGCTAAACCCAGCTGCAAGCTCAGGTCAAAGCAGGAAGCCAGGAAGGATTTCACGAAGGAGATGGACCACGTCCTAAGCCACCACCCTCAGTTATTTCACTCTCATTTGAAAGACAGCATCTTTCCAGAGGTAAAGTTAATATAGTTGTTGCTATTCTTCCTTGAAGTGAGCATCCATCCAGCACCTGAAATGCAAAACCAGTTCAGGATTGTGTTCCCTCTTGCCTTATAAACCCCCTGCCCCTCATTATTACTTACAAACAGGAAGCCAACAAAGCCTGAATCATCATAAAAATAGATCTCTGATCTTATTATAGGGAAAGCTATAAGGAGCTGGCAGGTTTCTGAGACACCTTGCTAACATGGTCAGATTAGTCACACAGGTCAGTTACTGAGCCAGCCCCACACTTTCCCATCAATATAAGACAGGGGATAGCAGAGGCTTTACCCTCCAGCCTTGAAAACATCTCGTGATAACCCTGAACATGCCAGAAATAGTAAAGAATCCCTCATTCAAACAGAATAAATGGTGATCATATACTTTTTCCTATATTATGACACATATGCCTCCTAAAAAAGTGAGGATTACAGCCTACAACTGTCAGTAGGACTTCAGAGCCTAGATCCCAAGCAGTGGATGAAAACTCTGGTCCCTGACCCAAGCCCTCTGATTTAACAGGAGCTTTGTACACAGCGAGTGCCAAAGTGCAGAGCAAATCACAAGTCGATTTATTCTATAGTGCTGCCAAGTGCATCTGTTTACTTCAGCATTTGCTGGTGTGAAGGGAGAGGACAGAGAGAGACCCATTATGTTTATTTGCCTCATTTTGGATTCAGCCTGACTGAGCACAGTTTCAACAATCCATACCTAGTTTTAAGTGAACTGTACTACAGAGGGCACATTTAAAATTAGCAAACCAATGGCACATGTTTCCCTGACCTGTGAGTCATATTCCACATGAATGCCACTCCGACATTACAAAGGTGAAGGATGCTCTGCTGGAATATGATAGGACAGATTCTGGGGAAGCATATTTGAAATGTGTTGTTGCTACATCTGTGCTCAGTGCTCCACATCATTCTTTTGAAGTCAAAGACAAACTTTCTGAGGGACCAGGTGACTCAGTAATTTTGAAAAACCCACTGCAATCCTCTAGGAGTCTCATTTTTTTGCTTTTGTTAGCCTATGCTCAACTTCTTAGTGATCTGAAAAAATTCAAGAGCAGATTCAGGAGCTTAAAACGTATGCTGCTGCATTAAAACCTAGATGCACACTACCTCTATGTATTATTTTATTGAGGAAAAGTGGAGGTCTTGCATAGTAAGCAGGGGAATTTTACAGTCTCCGCTAACTGCAGTTGACTGTATCTGCATTTAAGCAAGGCTGCAGATCTACAGTGTCTGCTTTGTTTTGAGCCTGTTTTATGTCACAGGCTGATATCCTCCCTTGTTCCTGAAGTAAACATAGGTACTGAAGGCTGCAATTAGATGATTTTGCTAGCCTGCAGTACATTATTATTTACTCAGGCGATCAACTAACTCTAATTAAAATTCTGAAATGTAAGTATCTTTTAGCAGACAGTATCAGTGGAATGAGAGCAGCATAGCTGAGCTCTCTGGAGTCTTACCACACACAAATCCTGCAGTCTCAGTCCTTAAGTGTACCAAACTTACTGGCACTGATGAGGAAAAGGACCAAAAAGGCTCACATTGGGAGTCTTTTCCTCACTCCCAATGTCTATTGCACTTAAATGAACACTTCGTAGGCCCAGAAGTAAGGCTGTAATGAGTCATTCTTACACCATAGCCCTACTCCCAGCTAGCCAGTGGCAGCCGTTACTAAACGAATGCTTTATATATCAGCCTTGATACAAATAGCTCGTGTCTACCAGCTTATACAATGAGACTGTGTGTGTGACAGCCCTTGGCTCTTGTCCCAGGGCAGGGCAACACTAGCTAAACACGTGATAGGCACTGGCTTCCCTGGAAATGTGCCAGATGGCAGAGGTCTGAAGTGACCAGTGCAAGAGAAGGATGGAGGAAGCAATGTTCAAAGAGCCCAGACCCGGGGGGTTAAAGAAACAAGGGGGCTTCTAGGGGCCTAATCCTGGTAGGAAGCCTATGGCATCTCTTTCCTTCAGAACAAACTGTTCCCTTCAGCGGATGTAGTCCATCTCACAGCCCCACCTGAGGAGGTACAGAGACATGCTGCAGAAGGTCAGTGGCTCAGAATCACTGCCCCTCAGTCTGCCTGCTGAATGCAGAGCTTTGGCACCACGATGTGATGGTTAATGGTTGGACTAGATGATCTTCAAGGTCCCTTCCAACCTAGATGATTCTGTGATTTTGTGATGAGCACCTGCGCTTAGCAGGATTTTATTCTAGTACAGTAAACAAAGTTCACCAACTGTTTGGATGGGCAGGTCGCCAGCCTCCCTCTAGGAGTACGACTGTTCACAGCTGTTGAAGGCAATGCTACGTTTAATTATTTGCACCATTTTTTCAACACAAAAGTGGCACTGAGAAAAAACCACTGAGGAGGGGAAGGGGAGGGTGAATGCTGCCTGCGAACCTACTGCACTGCCTGTCCACCTCCACCTTCCACAGGAAGGCAAACAATCCAGCACACCTGGGCCCATGCATCTTGCAGATTCTAACTCATCTGTCCCCATTCCTTATCAGACCCTTGGCACCAGCCCCAGAGCAATGTTGCACTTTGTGGTGCCTGCCAGCCTCAATTTTGACTATTTAATATCTTGTGGCCAAAAGCAGTGCTGGTCCGTAGGATGGGAACCATTAAGCCAGACCTTCACCGCAGTCTGCAATACCTTGTATAGGTTAGATGCATCCCTTGCCACTGCAGCCAGGGCAAAGCAGGGAATACTTTGGGGAAGAAAAAAAAAATCACATCTCTCATTGGTTCTAGCATGTGACCTGGGTCTTAGGATGGAGTCACAGCATCAAGTGCTGGCTTGTTAAGCACAAATTACTGGCTCATATCTTGCCTTTTCCTCTAGCATGACTGGGTGGGAAAGGACTTTATGCTTTCTCCTGTCATCAGACCAAAGCAGCGCATGACTAAGTGACCAATGGCATCCTCCTTCAAACATTTAACTCAGGAAAGAGGAACTTGCGGGAACAGTTTCAGAACAGGGCACACAGATTTGATGTCAGCAAAAGTGTATTTCGAAGCACATGAAAGATTCCTGTTGCTGCCTTATTTATATCCCAAAAAGCTTCATTTCACAGTAAATAAACAGAACAGGTAGGCTCACAGAATACATATGGGATGTTCCAGCTGAAAAAAGACATTTGCCTGTAAAGCTTGCCGACATGAGTAAAATGCTCTAAGAAGGAGTGTAAAAAGATACCACACTCTACACCAGCTCCCTGCTGAGTGTCCTCTCAGAAGCTGTTCTTCCCCAGGAGCTAAAAACACATTTCTGGTATTTTGTCAGAATCAACTGTTTTCTATCATCTCCAGCTTAGAAGATTATACCTGTCAGCTACAAACATAGATATTCTTTTTATTTTATCACAAAAGTCAAGCTTGTATTTGTTTTCTCAGTGCTCTTCAGACTTTGGACTTTGATAAATTTCTGTGTCAAAAGTTGTTTGAAAAGAAATATTTGGATGTCTTTTATGCTGCATTTTTCTATGGGCCTGACTACATAAAGAATCTACATGGAAGTCAAAGCATAATGTCTTTAGGATGTTAGACAACCATGAGAGTCTATCAATCAGCATGTTTGCTGGAACCTTTTATTTATTATTCAGTTTCTAAGAGCTCCTGGGTACCACAACTTCAGTAAACCCCGAGATGAGCTTGAGACACTTAACATTCACAGAATTTAGCCAAATATTTTATACTATGTTTTATGCTTTAGGGTATCTGCTGCTCCCCATCACTGGCAAAATAACATGACAGAATAATGTCTTACTATTGTTTCAGTCTGTTCCTGTACGGTATACTTACCCTTCCACTCTGCTACATGCAGAACTTCCACGGAAGAATAAAGGCATTTGTTTGGGCATATCTCATTATGTCTCTAAAGAGCACAGAGATTAAAATACTGTGCACAGGGAAATACTTAATTGAGCAAGATCTGTAGATCTGCAACTTTAATCCTTTTCTACGGGGCTCCAAGAGGAGAATTTCACTGGTTCAATGTTTCTTTTTCTCTGCCTTGCAGTGTCTTGTATTTTCTCCCTCCTCCTTCAAATCCTTAGAAGGGATTTGATTCTAACCTAGGAAGGAGTAGAAAGCATGAGGAACCCATCATGAAATGGCGTATGAAATGCAACTGTAGCAGCTAGGGAAACAGAGAATGGAGAACAAAATAGTAAGCATGACTTGCAAAGAGAGTGACTAATAAACTGAAAAAGCTAGCAAATAATGGCTTGTGGGAAACAAACCTACGAGGAAAAGGGATTTAGGGAAAGTGGTCATTCCTTGATATTACTAGCACAGTACACAAGTTCAGAGAAAGCACAGGAAATGCAATAAGAGACTGGCCTGGGCAAGCAATAAGCCCTACCTCAAACCCAAGAAGGAATTCCAAGACAGATTACTATGGGTAAGTAGGAAAGAATGGCATTAGACCTGTTAGATGTTTTGAGTCAGCTAAGTGAGGATGAAATACATTATAATATGGAAAATAGTAGAACAAACTCAGAATCACAAGCTGTTTCCTTGAAAATTCATGGAAAACCAGTGTACTGCCAAAGAATCCATTCAATCTGCAGATGACACCCGGTTAGAAAACACTACAAAGGTGTTGAAGGGCTTCAAATAGATTCAAAATGATCCTGATATGTTGGACAAAATCTGGAAAATAAAGGAGTGCAAAACCAGGGCCGAATGACTTCTCCCAAGCAGAACTTCTCAGCTGTGCAAATACTGAGTGAGGAACAGCTAGCTAGGCAGGAGTTCAGCAAGGGGGGATTTTGGCAGATTGTAAATGTCAGCAACGTCCTGGTTGTGCAAAACAAGGAAGCGTCCTATCATGAGAACAAAGATGAACAAGAGATAACCCTCTGCTCTTCTCAGCCTGGGTAAAAGACAACCTCTGGGGTGACGTCTGTGACCCGGTTTGGTTACTGTTCTTTAAGAAGGATGTAAACAAATTCAAAAGAAAATGGGGAGAGCTACAGGAATGATTATACACGTGTGACCAACATGCCAAGATGGAGCAAACTGAGTTTCTAATACAGATAAGAGCTAACAGAGAATGTGCATAAGAAGCTCCAACTAAGTACAAGGGTGATAAAAAGAAACTGGAAGTACTTTGCTTCCCATGTTACTTTGGGACAGGGTAAGTGAGCTCAGGGGGAGCGGACAGCTTTAGGTTAAAAACTGGCAATGATTTTCTAACAGAAAGGACAGTTAAATAATGAAATACATCATCCTGAAGGCTCTGGTTTATCCCTCTTTCAAGATCAGCTTATGTAATCATTGGAGGTTGATGTTATCTTATGGCAGAAGGGTAAAACAGACCAGCACTTCTTGATTGTTAAAATAAAAAGTTTTTTTGAAGAGAATCCATGGATGCTTTTGTATTTTACCATTATTTTGGTGGCTACAAAGAGCAAAGTCCTTAAGATATAGCTAAGCTTTACTATCTTACAGTACTTTGATTTTGCTGTTAGAATTACGAACATACGCATTTGTAACTGTCAGTAGTTGGGAACCTGTGCCTGCAGACAGGCAGAAACATATTTGCCATCCATTTGCATGTTGAAGCGGGGGAGGTTAAAAATAAATACATTCATGGACGACCTCCAGGCCACCAGCAGCCTGCAGACACCAGTCCTAAACTGGACTCCTAAGGTCCCTTTCAGCCTTTGGACACAAGGAAAGGCTCTGGTGGTGCCTGGCTTTCCTTCACCATGACTGTAAGCATTATAGACAATACAATTTTTCCCTCCTCTTCACTGGCTGCCTTCCAGACTTTAATGGCTGATAATGTAAAGTAGGTCTGGATCTGGGGTATGCTCATTACTAACCACTCTGAAGGCCAGTTGTGAGGACAGCACTCCCACCAGTTCTCATCTGCCTGCTTCTCTGCTCTCCTTACATTCTTCTGCAACTTCTTGGTCAGCAATCTAGGACAGAAGGTATGGGAAACATTGCTCTTCAAAAGCTAATAGCAACTGAGAGAAACCATCTCTTCACTGTCTGGAAATGAAGGGCTTTTACTGTCAGACATACTCCGCATGTGCCACCTGCTGCCTACTGTGAAATGTTGCACAGAGAAGAGCATCCAGTGTTCATAGCTGAGATACTCGCAATTAATATGGGAAAAGGATGGTACAGAAAGACAGTCAGGGTTACAGTTTCTTCCCACAGTGTGATACAGGTCCAAAGTATATGAATACTTTGTCCTTCCCATTTTTCTACCTAGTTGGTTGGGTGGGGCCCCAATGCAGAAAGTGTCAAGCAACTGCCACAAAAACCTCCATGGCAGCAGAGTCTTGCATTTTAAATTTTAAACTGGCTTCTAGGGAAAGCTACTTTAGACTAAGATTTGTGAGCTATGGTTAAGATATCTATGAGATGATGTTATTCCTTTTCCCATCTCCTTTTAGCTCTGCTGTTGGGCTCATCTTCTCACTGGGGACAGGAAGAAGAGATGAACAAAATACCTTACTTCTGTACTTCCTTCCACAGCTCCATCTGTGCTTCTCCCTTCTCACTATATCCCCTCCTTGCCTTCCTTCACTCTTCTGTGCCTCCTCTTCTACTACAGAGGTATATTCCCAAGCGAATCTGACCATTTCCAGTTAAACTGTCTACTCCTTTGGCTGCAAAGAAAAAACAACTCACTAGCAAATGGCTAGGTTAGAAAACTTCACAAGAGTAGTGGACTGGACATAAGTCTTCTGTCTAGTATTCCTCACACTAAAAGCACTAACAGTGCTGAACATGATTATACCTTACGGCTACTGCAAGGGGTAACTACCAAAGCACAATTATGCAGCACCAGTATTTGGTATCTGCTCTATCAATAGGAAATATGATTAAGAGAGTTACTACACAGTATTCTATATTTATTAGGAATCAAGCCAGCCCAAAGTTGTTGAGAGCAGATATGACGCCTAGTAGTACACTGACCTAAAACATGGAAAAGGCAAAATGTGGGTGAACCTTTAGTGGATCCAAAAGAAAAAGGCAATGGTCTTTGCAGTTTTACACCACTCCTTATTAAGGAGGTACCGTAAGCACTGTGTACCACTTACACTGAGCCCCCCAGAGTTAATGACTACAGGGCATGTATGTTATGGGAACATGCCTGTGCACCACTTGCAGCAAGAATAAGAGGCATAATGTCTCTTACTATTCATCTAGCTGGTGACAATGACTGCTTAGTTTTTCACTCTGTGACAGTGAGAATCCACAGTGTAAGGCCTGGCAATGAGCAAACACCGACAGCTCTTATTATCAGAAAGTTGCTACCTGCTTCCAACCTCACCTGTGACCTGTTCTCCTTTACCTCCTCAACAGAGCTTCGTAAAAGCACCACTGAGTTTTTTTACACATGCTGTCCTTATGCTCAGGAAATGCATAGGACAGCATAAGGACTCTCTGCAAATCTCCATAAAGCTTCCCCTGACAAACTCTCATTCTTGAGTTGTCTGTGGAACTTCCAGATAGTACAACCACAGTGAATAACAGGGCTCCTTAATTTGTATTTTCTTCATCCTTATTCATATTTCCATTTTGTTCTATTATAAAAGTAAAACTGGAAGAAGCACTGTACACACACAAGGCCTGTTGAAGAGAAGTACTCTCCAACATCCTTTATACAGCAACTGTGGATACCACGGGCCAGGCTCAAACACACTCCCTAAATAGCCCCCTCCTGCCACCCTCAGAGCCAGAATAGTGGGATAGATGCACCACGCGTCTGATGCAGCAAGGCATTTCTCACTTGCTCTTAAATTACAGCTGAGATTCCCTGTCACCACACTAGATGGCACAGTTTACAGAATAAAATTCAGAAAGTTCATCTGAGACACTGCACATGGGCCAGGACTTCCTAATAACAGCTATGGCCCTAGAGTTGCTTACAGAATTGTGATAGTACCTGCCCTACTGTTTTGGTTTTAAAATGTGAAAAGGTGGCAGGTTTGAGGCTTCTGATCTTAGGCCAGTCAGCTGGCTGGTAATTCTGCAAAGTCACATGTAGCTTTTCAAAATATGGTCCAGCAACTGCTACCACATTTACTGAATAAACAATGGTGCAATGAAGGCTCAGCGTTCACAGAGCACTAATGTCCAAACTAATGCCACATCACAAATGAGTGCATGAACAAACTAAAATCCTGAATTAATTAGAAACAGAATTGTGTCCCTGAGACTTTGAGAAACTGTCTCCTTGACCCTTTATTGTACTGTCGCTTTGTTTGGTTCCAATTAAAGTTTTAAAAAAATACAAGATACATTTTTGAGCACTTTGGAATCTGCTTTGGAAATTCTCTTAGGAGGCAGAGGTCTCCATGTTTTATGGCATGTGAGCATTTCAAGAATTCCTAGAGAGGAAAGGCTACCAAAACCCAGGGGTAAGTTACCCCTGCAACTATCTGTGTGTTTGCTTCAGAACAGGAGCCTCAGTCCTCAGCACCCTGTGAGCTCTTGGGCCGTGACTCTTCTCACTTCTCTTCTGTCCAGCATCTCTGCTTCTAACACTCGATAAGTGATCAGTGACTCAGGAATTTCAGCCTCAGTATTCACCAAGAACCTTGTTTTAAAAAAAGGAAATAGAAAATAAATTATAGACTTCCTAAGAAGAGTTCCAAAGCACAAATTCATTGCTACCTGGACAGGGTATCATTGTTAACAGCCATGATTGAACCACTTAAAACTAGTTATATCTAGCACAAATCCACATTGCCTCTGAAAGGGAAAGGTCTGCCTTTCCTTTGGACACCCATTATTGTTTTCTCCCCTCTGTTGGCACAAGTATTTGTGTGGATTAAAAGAAACATTTTTTAAATTTTTTCTGTATTAATTTTCAGCTGGATCAATTACCTAATCTGACCCACTTCAATGGTCACATGAAAGCAAAGGCCTGCACAAAACCGGCAGTGAAGACAGGGGAGCCAAAGGGTCAGGCAACTCTTCTTTGCAACAGTGTGGATTTATGCTGGACTAAAGTGTAATCCTACCAGGAGGTTTGCAAATTATGAAGCCTTTTCAAGTCCTGTCACCCACTGCAGCTGCTGCAGACAAGTAATCATTGATAAAGCTGCACCCCTTGCTCACAAAAACCTCCCTCACCTCTGAACTGTGGCCATTCCACAGCAGATTACAAGGATGGCCCTGGTCTAGGAGACCGCAGCACTCAAAGTGCATTTGCATCAGTGGATGCTGATGGCACCTGGAAGCGACTGGGCAAAAATTGCATGTGCTCTCTGGGGAATAAGTAGGACTTTCATGGGAATCTGGGATCTGGGTTCTAGAACTGTCCTTTCCTGCCTTGCTGTGTGGCAAGCTTGTCTCTGATGGCACCTGGGTCCTCTGTGACTCCCTCTTTTTGTAATCATTCAAATGCATTTCTAGTGACAACAATTACTCTCTGAGAACTCAAAGCAATCTGGGTGTTTTGCTTTAGTTTCTTCTGCAGATACTGGGTGAAAAAGTCTGAAAACTGAAGAGACTTGTATGAGCATGAAAGATGAATAGAACCAAAAGAGACCTTTGCTCTATTCTTGCTCGTTAAAGCAGTACCCTGTCTTTCATCATGTGCATTTTTGTGTCTTCAAGATAAACCGTTCCTTAACGGTTTTTGTAAGAGTCACTTCTAAACTGTGTTAGTTTGGTGTCTCTTCCTTCCTAAGCTGTTTTATCAAATATATTTAAGAAAAGAAATACTGGGGTTAGCAGCTCCAAACACTACCTCTTCATCTGTGCTGAGGGTGCTCTGTTAGTGTAACAGTACAATAATTAATGATTTTTGTCTGCTCTGTTTCAGGTAGATGACTAGGAATTTTAAATTGCAGTACACAATGCTACCTAAAAGAACAGTAGTATGCAGGTGCCCTACCTGATAATCCCAGCTGAGCAAGGTGGTGTACAAATACAGAGCATGGGACTATCTGTTTTGAAGGCTAGAAAAGAGGAATATAAGTAAACTGTGAGAATACCACCTACTACACAAAGAGTTTCAGTAGTTAGTACAACTCATTACAGTCAAGTGTCTGTTTTAAGTGGCAAGGCTAAGCTGCACCTTGAAGCACCAACAGTGGTAAAAGAGGGTGCACCCAAAACCATATTCACTGAGAAAGTGCCCAAGCAGGTCCTAGCTTCTCAGCTCTTTTCTTTCACTGTATTATTGAGCAGAAGATCTGAGCAGTGCATGTTTAGCACATGCCAGAACGCATCCCACACATCAAAGTACCAAAATAGATATTTTTGCTTAAGCACAAGCTCAGCACTTTGTTGGAGGAGGGCTTCAGAGAAGGTGTCTTGGCTACCGTGGTGAGCGAAGAAAGGAAAAATATTTAGATCATGAATTCTGTGTATTTGCACAGGCCACCATGTTCCGTATCAGCCAGAGAACTTCACCACGAAGACTGCACACTTGTGCTTCTATAAATTCGAATGACATTTACTGTCCTGTTAAGCTGAGGTAGCACTGCTCTAAATGACACTGAAAGATTAAGAAGTTCACACACTGGAAATAGACTTATTGGGACATCCACTTAGCCATTCTCTTTTCTAATGAGACAGCGGATAAAATCTCGTCAGTGGGCTTTAGAAATCAAGTAATGACAATATCTTCGTTCAGATAAAGAGAATGGATTTTAAAAAGGCAGCAGTCAAAACTGAATGGAACTGCCTCCCCTAACTCCTTCTCTGGTGTTAATCTTTGGTGTTAATAGTCTACACTGATATACATTTTTACAGTTTGTCACTCCAGAATTATCAATGAAAATACAAAGTTATAAGTTGCATTTACTACATTTCTTGGGTTCCTAGTAAGCTTTATCTGTATAACCTTTTAATTTTGAAATAAATTTGACATCATGACTTCAAGTGGGAAACTGGGTAGTAAAATGAAGGTAAGTTAAAATAAATGTCAAATATCTTCTGCACTAATGGACTCTGAAGTCCTGGTAGTCCAAAAAAGCTTCCTGAGCATAATATGGAAGACAGGAGAGCAGGACAATGTTAAGAAATCCAACTGTAGTCATCAGAGTATGATGCAGAAGTTACAAATTTAGTAGTGAATTCATCTCACTTCTCAGGGATACCAGAGAAAGCCTGGATTTTCATCAATACGAACATTAAAAGTACAAGCAAACCAGTCACCCTCAGCGCACCCCCATTAGAGCATATAAATCTAGGGCCACCAGTGCTGCTAGAATTAAGTTTCACAACATTCTGCAGTTACTATAGCTCCAATGCTTGCTTTTATGCAAAAATAGGAAACTCAAGCATTCGGTCCTCAACTTTTGCGTGTCACCTCCCTTCATTTTTCCATTATCTGTGGTTTACAACACTCGCAGCACGACAAAATGAGGAAAGAGAAGGAAAAGAGGGATGGCAGACAAGGGAGGAGGGGAGGAAGAGAGGAGAAAGTGAGCCTTTCAACTTTTTCTCACCTCACTTCTGACTTTTTTATTCCAACCTGCCCTATCCCAGCCTTCAGCCGCCCGCGCCCGCCCTGGGGGCGGCCCGACGGCCCCGCCAGGCGCGAGGGGAGCCGATCCCGCCCCGCGGCCGAGCTCCTCCCCGGGGCCGGGGCCCGGCTTAAAGCGGCGCCGGGGGGTGGGGGGTGGTGGTGGCCCTGCTGCCAGCGCCCGGTGATGGCCCGCGACCGCGGCCCGCCCGTCCTGCGGCAGCCCGCCGCCGCGCCGCACCTTCCGCCCCCCCTCTCCCCCGCCGCCGCTGCCGCCGCCGCCGCCCTCCCAGCCGAGGGCTGGGGCTGGGGCTGGGGCTGGGGCTGCCTGGGAGCGGGACTGTGGCCGGCGCTGGTGGTGGGGCTGCTGGCCGCCCTTCTCGCCTGGCTCTGGTACGGCGGCGGTGACGGGCGAGGCGAGGAGGGCGGCGGAGCGGCGGCCCGGCTGCCGGGCGGCGGCGAGGGGCCCCGGCGGGCCAGAGGCCAGGTGGCGGCCACAGGTACCGGCCGGGGGGCTGGTGGCGGGGGGAGCCGATGCTCGGAGTGTCTCAGTCTGCCCAAGGGTGCCGGCGAGGACGGGGGTTTGCGGCCGCTAAGCTTAAGAGCGTTGCTTAAGCCATTCTTGTTTTAAATGTCGTTTTTAGAGGATGTTCTGGCGAGCGGGGAGCAAGCGCTGCTGGAGGCCAAGGCTGGTGCCCTGCCCGGCCCTCGGAAGCCAGGAGAGGGTCTGGCGGCTGTACCGAGGAAAGAGCTTAACCACGTTCCAAGTGGTGGAGTTTCAGGCGAACCTCTGGAGGTGGAGCAGCTGCTCCCGAAGCAGGGTGCCACCGGCTCCAGGGAGCGTCCAGCCCATGCACACAGCGGCCAGGCAGGCGAAGCGAGACCCCAGATGGGACAGGCAAGTGATGGATGGTGTGCGATGAACGTGGCAGGAGCCTCTGATGATGTCTGTAAGGACAGAAGTGAGGAGCAGACGGGTCAGCTGGCTGAGGGTAGGGACTTGGACCAGGAAGAGTGGGAAGTGGTTTCTGAGCACCTGGCCTGGGGGGATGCTGGCAAGAATGGCAGCGTGGAAGACTCCGACAGCAAGGAATGGGAACACGGAGACTGCCCTGATGGGGACCTGAAAGCAAAGAGAGTTGTGGCCGTGCCCCCCATGTTTCAGAATATCCATGTGACTTTCCGTGTGCACTACATCACGCACTCTGACGCTCAGCTGATTGGTGTTACTGGTGACCATGAGTGTCTCGGCCAGTGGCACAGCTACGTTCCCCTCAAGTGTGACAAGGATGGCTTCTGGTCTGAATCCATTAGTCTGCCAGTAGACACCAAAGTAGAGTGGAAATTTATCTTGGTGGAGAATGGGAAGGTCAGACGTTGGGAAGAATGCAGTAACAGGACCCTAGTGACTGAACATGAAGATCAAATTGTTCATCAGTGGTGGGGATATCATTAATGGGATTTTGGAAGCTGCTTAGCTAATGGCAAGCCTGCTTAGATTAATCACAGAGCCCCTAAACTCTACCCCTTCTTCAGTAGGAGACCTTCTCAAGTGCAGAGCTCTGTGAATCCTGTATCAAACCTGGTTAAACTGCCTGAGCAGCAGATCTCTGCCATGCCCATCAGGAAATCATTTGGCAACCTGCAAAATCAACCTCAAATGCATTCTGAAGACGTGTGGGGTAGGCTGTGAAGGCGTGAGTAGCGTTCTGAGCAGCTGCCTGTCCAGGTGAATCTGGACCCTGGGTTTGAGTTCGTGTTGCTTTGAGTGGGGCTGTGGGATGCATCTTTGTACTGACTGCTTAGGGCTTTTGAAGCATACTAGGAAGTGTGGTTACCAACACTGTAATAGGGACTTCAGTGTTTTAACTTATGTCATGTATTGAATAAAGAATAAACACTTCCAGACTGACAGTCTGTTACAAGTTGACCAGTGAACTGATTCATTTTAATAACTTTGGTAGAAGTGACCTGAAATCTTAGTGCTAAAGAATTCCTGACAAGTGGCTGACAGTCTGGAGTAAAAAAGGTTTAACCTCAAAGTACTTTATTCTCTACTCCCTACTCTCCAGGAAGCACCTCAGCTCAAGTGGGAGCTTGGCAGATAAGTCCCTTATAGTCAGATCATCCTGCTGAGAGGAGAGCAAAGGTCAGAAAGGACTGTCTGGGCTTAATGAATTACTTTGTCAGGGTGGCAGCAGGCTTTAAAAAAACCTGGACTGCTGTGATGGCTAGGGAATAGGATTCTTTTTGAAATAGACTTAGGTGGCATATGCTGCCTACCTAGGAACAATACCACAGTATTGTTAGCAACTACTTAGCTTAAACTTGTACGTTTTTTTTTCAGTACTAGGCTTTTCAACACAAATTTATTTGAAGTTGTGGCCTTATAGTAAGCCGGGTAAAGTAGAATACTTCTAGCTTTAACCAGTTGATATTCTTTATATGACAGAAGCAGGAAGCTGCTCTGCTTACCTGCTTTTTGTATTTTTGTTTACAAATACATGATGCCACTTGAGCAAGCTCTTTGTTCCATGGGGAACCTAGCTCTAGCTTGCAAATATCACTTCCCTATGGTCTGAAGAGCATAGTTCTGTAGGAGCTCTGGAAGGGCATAAATTAGCACTTTGGTTTGGAACATTTACTTCAGTATCACATTGCTAATCTAATTGCCTCTAATTCTTTCCTGCTTTGCATGGTGGAGCAGTCTGAATATGTGAAATAGAATGGATTTGGGTGATAGACTGGCAGATGAGCTTCAGAGGCTTACCTCCTGCATCTAATGGTTAATGGACATCCCGTTGGGGGGACAATACTAGAGATGCTGTGAAGAACAAGTGTCTGAAATGTTACTGGGACTTCAGTACCAGCTGTTTCATGAAACAAATCCATTGGGAGTGGGCTGGGCTGCCTGCTCATGCAGGCATAGCCACAAAATAGCTACAGAAAATCTTGGGGGGTGTTGAGGGGGGAGGGTGAAGAGGGAGAGAGACTAAGGCAAATGAACAACTGCATTGGCAAGTTGGAGTTTTCATGTTCTCATGTAAAACAAGCCCCTCCTGGCTGTTGCTACATGATAGAGGAACTTGTTCTGTAGGTCAGTTACTTCTGCAGATACTAGCTTTGCTCTCTGGTTGTCTCGAGCAACCTGCAGATCCAGGTGAATAAATTTAATTTCCTTCAAGAAACCTTCATTTCCTTTTATAGAAGAGAACAAGGTAGGAAATGTTAGTGGAAGCTGAACCTGTCAACCAACCGGCTGTAAGCTTGTTGGTAACTGCTTGTTCAAGATGAAAAGTACCCCTGTAACTACTGCATGAGAAGTACTGCAGGTCTGGAAGGAATGTAGTATCATTTCTGGAAACTGACTCAAAAGGGAGAGGATGGAGCTGACAATTCAGCCGGTGGTTCATGCTGCTTCAGTGGTCTTAAACACATGCACATATGCACACACTAGTCCTCAACTCTCTCAACAGGAAACTAATATGGGACTTAAGGTACTTACTACATGAACTTAAAAGGAAAATAGAGCATAGTTAGCATGCCCTGGGTTGAAAAATAAATATTAACATGAGGGTCATTTCATTTTAGGGGCTATAGCTACACTGTAACAAATATTTCTACTGTTTAGTTATGCTTACTGTGTATAAAGAGAAAGCTCTTAAATCCTGTCCATGTGCCCACCACTGAGTACACAAACGTTTGTGTGGGTTTCATCGGTAATTTAGGGCTTTAACTGAATAGGTAAAACTGTGCTGGAACTAATGGCTTGGTACCTTAATTGCATTTTTTGCACTTAGCTCTTCTAACTATAAATTTAAGTGAACAATATCCCTAATATACAGAGGGACAGTTGAAAAAGAAGTTGATCTTGAAAAACCACTGAAGTCAAAGCAAAACATGTTATTTCAAGCTGTCTACAGTTCTTTTTCCCATTAATGCAAGCTCTTCAAATAGTGAGATATTGTCAACTTAAAAAGCAGTTGTCCAACAGCCACTGCTATTTGAGTGTATTTATACAGACATTGGAGGCTTGTCTGAGAAGATTAACTGTGGTATCAGATTAAGATATTCTCTAGAAAGCCACTTAACCTACACTAGAATAGATTCTCTAATGCAATGATGAACATGTTTCAAACAGACTAACGCTGAGAAGTCTCTCAGATTGAGAACAATTTTCTTTTTAATTAAACACCCTGTACTTTGATCCCACAGACAATGCATATAGTCCTCATGATTGCATCATCTTGCTGACTGATCAAGCAAGGTTTCTACAACGACCTTCACTGCACTTTTGCTGTAACCTCTAAATTATTATGCCATTCACATCGCTGCCTGCACAGCAGGGCCTGTGCTATGTAAATTAAATGTTATTTGAATGGTGAAAGAACTCTGGATTTTTGTATTATTGGAGGAGCCGATTAGTATTTTCCCCAAGTTTACAGAGGTGATTTCTCATTATCGAACAATCTATTCACTCAAGCGTGAAGGTAGATTTAAACAAAGTTGCCTTGCTGCATAAAAACGATTATGCTAGAATGGGCTGGTATCTGTCTAATACAATGTCCTGTCTGTGAAACTAGTGAAGCTACATGAGAGAAACAAGTTCTTGTTGACATTCCTACGTGGTTCTAACAGCCTTTCAGCCAGTGGCTCAGGATATCTAAAAGCAAATAATAATCTGTGCAAATAATAAACTGTCTCGCTCACAGCTTGGCAAAGCCAGAAAGACTGCAACCAAAGATCTACCTTTTAAGTTCACCTGCTCATACTGCTGACAACAAACTTCTGACAAATTAGATAATTTGATTACTTTCAGGTGAACTGCAATCTACTCCTACTTGTGAAGCAGTTTGGTGTACAAATGCTAGATGCTGCACTTGGATAGCAAGCTGAGCAGACAGCCTAAAGCTGGGATGGGTACTGAGCATAAGCCAGTTTCAAGTCACATGCAGAAGCTTGAATTGAAACTTGTTTGCTTCCTATTCACTTTGCAGGTGCCTTTGCAAAAACCATGCCCATCCCACATTCTCTCTGGGAGTTAAACTTACTGTTTGGAGTCTCTCCACATGATCCACTCAAAAATATTAGACTGGTATTAGGTTTTCTCTCGTATGGGCTTGGCTGCCATCTGTGGTGTCCTGATGTGGTCAAGATTTGCCTAACAGTCCTCCGACATCCACCTGTATGCCATGGAATAACAAAGGGCTGTTTGTGCTGCCAAGTCCAGGATATATATAGCTGCTTGAGGGCCCACGAGTCTATGACCCTTTCGCCTCCCCAGGCCAATTCTTTGCCTTCTGCTGGTGGCAGGGAGGAAGCCCAGACCTGTTCCCAACTCTGCTGGATTCCAGCACAAGGATGTTAAGCTGCCTTTTGGCTTGGCAGATCTCCCTTCTCTCTGGCTATTTGTACCTCTCCACCTGCTCCCTTCTGTTCTCACAGGGCTGCAGTCTTTTGAAACTCTTTTTAGCTTGGCTCCTTGAACACAACTAAGAGTGCACTTTTCATTAACCTTTTCCAACCTGCTGGGCTATGGGGTGAAGACATGCTCTCACTCTCTACACCTCACCCTTTTCTTACAAAAATTGTGGGAGATCTATCAAATATGTAAAACAAGTCCAAACTGTGATAAACAAGCCATCTAAAATGATCCTTTCACTTTTCAGCACAACCAATTCCTAGCAAAGGGGAGATGCCTTTAACATTTTGGCTAAGCTTGCAACACTGTTGCAAAAAATGACAGAATCAGTGGAAAAAATTATTAGGAAATACAGAAAATTACCTGAATTAAATCAAAACACTGTTGACAATAACTGAGGACATCTTAGGAACAACTCACTGATCTCTTCTTCCCACACAAGATGACCTCAAACAAAAAAAACCTCAGAGATTGGATCTACTCTGAATATGGTTCTGTAGCTTTAAAGTCAACAAAACCAAGCTTGTATTTGCATGGCTTGTGCTCATGAAGCTACTTTTGATGAGCTGTAGCTACAAATCATTTGGTTTGGGCAAAATCACTGGGTAAGCTCCTTGAATTCAAGCATGGCATTCTGCGCTGCCACAAATCCAAGGCCATAATTGCTTTTCAGAAAGCAGATAATGGGGAAAAACACTAATGCTGGTGAAGCTGCTTCACTGGCACCTCCTGCTGGCCCTGGGGATGCTCTACTTTGCTGTGCTTGGGTACCCATTTATTGCAGAGGGACATCTTGCCCCTTGTTTTGTTAGTACCATTTATACCAAGGACTCCCCTGCTACCAGGCCAGCAGCTTCCGTGACCAACTTCTCAGACAGCCTTGCTAGACTCTGAAGGCACAGCACTATTACTCTGCTCTTCACCAACAGTCCCCAGACAAAAATCAAATGGCAAATTCTGGAAAGTACTCAATTTGGGATGAGTACAAAGTTCTTCCTCCCCTGTACTTTCTTCAACAGCTATCTTGTTCCCTGAGATATTGTCAAACACTAATGAGGCTTTAAACATCAATCTGATACTTTAGTGATCCTGTTCATCTTATTACTTCGTAATTGTTTTTAGCATTGGATAGTCTTTTAAGTGCAGTAAATCATTTGCCCACTGGTTCAAAATCCTCAGATGTCAGAAGACATAGGAGGTTTTAAAATAAATTCAAGTATGCCAGGTGTGCTCAACAAGCCTTCCTGTTTATTACTAAATCTTACACTAGGAATGACCTTTGAAAATATTATTCTTAGGCAGTCATATTAAGGGAAGGTTGTCTGTATTGGTGACTCAGCTGAAGAGCATTTTGGAGACCAACTGAAAATAATATGCCCAGCTATTTTAGCAAACTTGTTAATATGGGTGGTGGAGCCTGGTATTTAAGTCATACTAGACTGTTACAAGAAAAAAAGTCAGTATAGATTCAAAATGCATTTTTTTCTGCCTAAACTTCACCTATTTTACATTTTACAGAGGGACATGGATTGAAGAAGGGCAAAAAAGTACCAAACTAGGAACATACCCTCAGCTGTAAGTCAAAATATGAGTCCTATGATTATAAAGCTAATCCCAAGGCAGACTGGACTCTGTATTATGAGTCAAGCCAAATATCCCAACAAGCAGTGAAAATTACGTAAAAAATACCACTTGATGAGTCCATTCTGCTTAAAGGAATCATGGTATAGGATTAGATCTGTGCAGTCTTGAACAGTAGGTATGTGGTTCAACACATTATCTCAACATTAACAGGAGCCACGGGCAGGTGGCTTTTCTTGGAAATACTTGGCAGTTCTGGGACATCCAGATGAATCGGAATTTACTGAAGTAATAACATGAAGTAGGGAGGGAGGGGAAACCAGTTTATTTTAGAATGAAAAAAAAAACCGCCCAACAAACCATTTCAAAACTAATTTTCTAAAAACCAGGACCTGAAATGGTGTGCAAGATCCAGAACACATGGAAGAGATACTGGCACTTAAAGCAGTCAGCAGTGCCCTGTGGCCAGTGACCCCCACAACACACAGCTACTGAAAATACATGCCAGAGAGAGAGTCTGTATTTAGATGTATTACTCCTCTGTATTTCCCACTCATTTAAAGGTAAAAACTCTAAAGAGTGTCATGGTTCCATGCAAGAATTACAAAACTGAACTTTTATTGTTAGTTTTTAAAAATATAATGTATTTTAAACACAATGTACATACGTGAAAGTAATCACTAAAGTATACAGCGTCTTCCCTTTGATAGCTTTTTCTCCTTTTCCTTTGCTTTCCCTGTCTTCATGTCCTGAGTCCTGTTCACTGATGATATGGCTGAAAATAGCAGCAAGAACAGATTATCTGAACACCACCTTATGCTAAAATGATCGAGGCCTCAGGTGCAGACACCTGAACCTTTGTAATATCCTCCCACACATTACACTGTACTTATCAAGCCCTTATAAATGCAACTTTAGTTTGCAATTCTTTATATGCAGGGCATTAACAGAAAAGATAAACCCAGTTATAAATAGGCATCACCTCATCTGCTTTGTGAACCCAAAGCACCAAACGCTGGAGTAGTGGCAAAAAGCTATTGATTTCAGAATCTCTCTTATGGGATGGTGTGAAATTAATACCTTTGGTCCAACACTCATGAAAACAGGTTTACTTAGTGTGTACGTAAAAGGCTTCCCCATCCCCCCTTTTATATGGTAATTCTCGATAAATTACAGATATGAATATATGTTTTTATGTAGATACAGAAAACAGGCAAACTGAAGATGTTAATGGATGTCAAAGAATAAAAATGAGAACATTTACCTTATACTTTAAATAATTTGATTAGTTTCACCTAAATCAGGTCACTTGTATGTCCCTGTGTGCACTGCATGATGTGGGGAAATAATAAGTTCCCAAATCTATGCAGCGAGACTTAAAGGGGAAAAGGGGAAGCAACTGGACTGTACAATGAGAAAAAGTGCAAAGAAATTCCATCTCACTTGGCATCCTGCCATCACAAGAGTTCATGAACTTTTAATCAGTGACTTCAATGGGAGCAAGAAGAGAACCTGAAAAGTTCTCCATCGTCACTGTGGTCATCTCAGATTTTTTAAAAAGTTGAGAAGGAAAGGATATACTTCTAGGGCCACTGCTGGGAAACTACATTTTTCGAGTATAGTGCTCTCAGAGTATCTTTCAGAGTCACCAGCTTGTTAAAAATTTTATTTAATTGGACATGACAGCACATGAGGGCACCCCTGACCAGCTGCCATGTTTGAAATGTTAAGGATCTTGAAGCTTATTAGAGTTAAGGGGCTAAGCAACAGTGCATTGTGGAGTTAATCTAATTACTCTCCTAGGAGCAGGATAATGTAGAAGTGGGTACTGCTAGTAAAACAGGCACATCTAAACTGACCTCATGCAAAAACACAGGTAGTGCTTTGGCAGGTAACAAGAACTGTTTCTGGAAAGTGTGGGTATTTTAAATAAAATAGAAATATTTTCAGTAAATCCTGGCACCTTGTTTTTTTATCTGTAATGATTCCATCAGGTTTTGCAGGCTTTCCATCTTGTTCTGTAGCCTCCTAGGTGTAGTCTCACTAGTTTCCATGAGCTGAGAAGCTAGTGAGAAAATTATTCATCAATATGTTACCACACATTAAAAAAAAAATAAAGGTCATTATAAATTATTTAAACATTCCATCAAAAGTAAAGTTCTTAGAAAATAAAATTTCAAACAATAAAACTTCCAGTAGCAAGGAAAATGAGTAAGAACAAGGTTATTAACAGAAATTTATACTCAGTGGTATTTCTGTTTAAATGAAAATACAACCACATTTCTGTTTTGCCTATAAATTTCCTCATTTGGGGAATGGAGAAAAAGTGCTTTATGTTACTAAAGTAGTATTTATGCCCACAACTTCTAAGTCCCTTTTTGCCAGTAAAACTGCAAGGGTTGTACAACGGAAAGCAGTAGTGTCAGTTGCATTTTATGGATGGAAAACAAAGGTACAGAAAGATGGAACTTACTAAAGCCAGGAATAAAACCAGAAATTCCAAGTCTTTGAAGATCCAGACCAGTGCAGAATTCAATAGGCATTGTGCCTGTCTGACTGAACGCTGACATGGTCACACCAGTACCTTATGAATAACCACAGTTTCCCACCCTGGAGCCTCTTCTGACGAGAACTTGGACTGTTTCACTTTTGCTACAGTCATCAATTCTCAAATAAAAAGAGGCAAAAAAAAAAATTACAAGGACCCAGTGATGGAGGTAACTGGCTGACCAGATAAACAAGACAAAACAAAAAAAAACAGAACAAAAAATGAGTGATGCCACTTTGAACTGAGCAACCATTGGCAATTGACTGAAGATTACAGTTGTGACCTGCTAGATCTCCTGTGGTCTACATGGAAAGGATTTGGGGTTTATGTCCCATTGCAGAGATAGCGACGCCACAAAGTCTGCGTGTTTCCTAAAACAGATGCAATCCAGAACTAAGGCTCATTGCGGGGAACGTTGAATTGTTCTACAGGTACAGAAATTTGCACGTATTCACTCACATAGCCAATTCAGTGCTTTGATGGGGAGATGCCATGTACATTTGTGCTCTGCTTCTGAACAGACATTTCTTAGTTCTTAAATGTGCATTAAAAATACAGATTAGCTAACAAATACGCACTTCATCTTTGCACAGCCAGACAGCTGGGGGAAGCAAAGGTCAATGAGCAACAGTGTTAATGTTCTAGTCAGGATGAGTGCTCAGCCCAGCTGGTTTAGATACCACTCTGCATAAAGACGAGATCCTGATATTTCTAAAATGCAAAAGATAAAGGTCTGAGGAGAAGACTGCGTTAATAAAATAACAACACAATACAGACATGCTAAAGTTAGGTTGAAACTACAAAAAAAATCCCACCTGAGAAGCAGGCAACATTATTCCTTTTGAGCTCCTTGGAGCTATGGTCTGATTTCTGCCTGTACCAGAACTAGCTTAGAGCTAGGTGTGCAGCATCTCCATTACACTCCTACCTGCAGTGCTTATGTGCACATTAAGAGAAATGCTATTTTCAGACCTTGCAAAAGAGAGAAATGTGGTGTTTAAAAATGGTATTCAGTAAGTATTATTTGAAAATTTAGTTGGTTACCTGTTTTTCCTATTGCATCTACTCATTTTGGGATCTGTCTGTCACTTAAATGTAATAAAGCAGTCCTGACAGCCTGGCTCACTGGCAGTAATTAACAGACTACCTTGAAAATGTTCATCAACATCACACATATTTTGTGACGCAGGAAAGCTTATTTTTATCACTTAAGAGCTACAGACACAGCTTTACATCAATATTTCCAGTAAACCCCAGAACTTTTCTAAACATGATATAGGAACCACAACAACTATTACAAATATTGATAAGAGGCAACTGGGTTGCCTGTTACTGCAGATATTGATGTTAAGCATCCCTACAGTCTATTTACCTGAATAAAGCAATTTACCAGTTCTTAAATTTAGCAGTGTACGGAATTTATCTTCTCTTCTCTTTGTATAATACATTAATTAGCTGCTACATTTTACTCACAATTAATTTATCACAGAAAAAAACCTTCTACTTGAACAGAACTGTGACAGGGCAAAGGCAGTCTGATGTAAGCAAGAACAGGTTGCTTTTTGCTAAGTGGGCCAGAACCACTACATCAGTGCTTTGAAATGAACCATCATTAATTATGTTTCAATAAGTTTGCATACTGTAATTGCACTTGCTGGAACCACAAGTGGAAGACCAATCCCATGTCAGCCCTGTACATTTGAGAATCACTAGTGTTTACGTTCAGTAACGTGAATTGATTCCGTAAGCAACGTCTTACAAAGGTACATAAAAAATAAATGCAGTATGAAGTACAGGTACCACAGTCATTAACTGTAAAAGACTCTATCAGTGAATGATAGTTGGCACTCCACTGGTTTCTACAGAATTGCTGAATGGCTGAATTTAACCTACAGTTTGTAACTCTCTTATTCTAGTTTGTAACTCTCTGGCTGTACTGGCTGGAAAGAAACCCAGCCAAGCTCTTTGTATCAGTAAATGGAAGCAGACTTACTTATCTGGGGGCCCGTGGCTGCACCCTCTGGAGAGCCAACCTTCCTTGTGGACGGTCTGTGCTCTGGTGAGGCGCTGGGGCCAGCTGCAAGGTCATCGGGTGGAGCAGTTAATAGCAAGTGTACTGGAGACCTTTCTCTGTATCGCTCCTCCTGAGACACCTTCTTGGGGGAGGATACAGAACAAGTTGCTGCTGAGAAGATGGATGCACATCCTAGGAGATATCCAAGCAAAGAGCAGTGAGCACACACCTGAAGAGAAACTCCCATACTAGCTCTGATGTTATCTAACAGTTACAGGGTTGGATTCCCTTCACTGTACGCTTCCATCCTTTCCATTCCTTATTAGTAGCCAAGGTGGCAGGAGACGATAGCCTCTTTGCAAAACGTGATTGTTTCTGTTAAAAGTGATTGTCATGTGAAGAACGGCCAGCAAACCTGCCTAGGAAAAAGTAGGGCCTGCTTTTTGCTACTGGCTACTCGCTTCATGTTTCCTTCCAAAACAGCCTGATGGGGGTAACATAGCTGCTAACAAGCTGAGAGTCCCCGTACATTACTGCTGGGCTGACTTGGATCTCATTACTTGGGTATAAGAAGCAGAAAAAAACCAATGTTGCTTACACAGGTCTGCCAGTTCACTCCTTTCCAATAACTGATTGATACGTTTTGAATTCCTGACAGAAAGAGAGTCATAAGGAAAAGAGACAAAATATGCACAGAAATATGCAATCAACAGAGTATGTAAACTATTTTCATGTGTATGGCACACAGCGTGTGTGTAAAAACCAAAAAAAAGGTTGCATGCAACTAATGAGGGGAAGCTTTACTACAATTCTTCTCTTTTTCTTCCCACAGTCTGTTTCCTTACTCCTAACACCCCTCCTGGGACATCTTGAAAATAATTCGGGGGTTTTCTACTACTTCTCAAGTCTACTATGTAAAAAACACTACTTGCAGCTATTTTGGAAACCAGGAAAAATCCCTGGCTGTTGCAGTAGGTTTGCTAGAAGGCTGACAGTAACTACCCAGGAAATTTTCTTTAATACTCAGAAATACAGAAAGAGGACCCATAGTAATTACTCCTCAGGACAAACAGAGGAGTTCTAGCCTACCTCTGAAGCACAGTGGCTTAAATACTAATAGAGAACAATTAAATATATCAGCATCTGCAGTCAATTTTCACAGAAAATTCACAGAATGAATAATCTATGGACAAGAAAACAGGAGTCAGTTAAGACTAGTATCTTCAAACCCTGATGGTCAAAGTCATAGCCTTATATTTCTGTATAGGTTACTAAATTCATTTCACCACACTTTAAAAGGGACTGATCACCCAGTACTTGGGAGGAAATCAATGGAATTTGCAATGACCTGATGCCTCTCAAATGCACATCCATATTTAGATACCTGAACACAGAATTCAAGAGCCTAAATTTAGGCCCCCAAAATTTGACAGTGTTATCCATGCTAATTACACAAGACTATTGCTCCTCATGAATAACTGCCATGGAAGATATCCATTTTAGGTGTGCTGGTATCAGCCTCCATGGAGGTGGTTTGCAACAAGATACAGATTTTTCCAGTAAGTGCAACAGAGACTTTGTAATAGCACCTGCAAAGAGGTATTTGAGTAAATGACCTAAGAAAATATACTGTATTTGGACTGTATTTTTTGTAATATTCTGTAATGTTCCAGTTTGACATCGATATGGCACATTCATCCTCAAATGTAGCCAGTGAAAACTTACCAAGGGATGTAAAGGGCAGGATAATGTCTTGGGACTGAAGATCTGCAGTATGTAAGCATGAAGGATCCCTGCAAGCAAAACGATGGCAAAAATTGCATTCTGGAAGTATTATGCTAAGTTTTGGTGATGCTAACTAGCCTCCACAGTGAGAATGTGAAGCTCTATATGTAATCTCCAGATCTTATACATGTAAATGTAAATAAGTAAAATGCAAACAATGTAAATAAGTTCCAGAGCTCTTTCTTAGGGGGATGAAAGCAACATCACAGCTTTGTTTTGTAAATCCCAGGAAGCTTTTAGCATTATGAATAAAAGAATACAAACATGCTCAGGACTGATGCTGTATTAAAAAAGCCTTAGAAAGTGAACCTCAAATGAGTACTTTAAGAAGCAGGTTACTCAGCTAAGTGAAAGCACTTCTCACGGTCCGAAAGTACCCTTTTCCACAATGCTTTCAGTAGCAGAGTCTCTAGCTGCAGTCTCCCTACATGGAAAAACATATCACTATCAAAATCACAGCAAAAGCCGTGCCAGTAGGATTGCTATATTTCACGTTTGTAGAAGATAAGCTTGTTTTTCAACCAGAGTGCAATGGCAGCCACATTCTAATAGTGAAGAAAAGGCATCATAAAATTGTTATACGAGTTCACTAAAATAAGTCTATTAGAGTTGGAGCAAATTTAGACTACTGATTTCATGGATATCTTTGGGAAATAAGGACTAGATTCATTATGAATACTGGGTAGTCATAAAGATGGAAAAAAAGACAATAAACTTCTGCTTTGGACAAATAACACCATTGCAATCTTCCTTCTGGTTACTCACACAACAGTGCCTCTATTTAGCTTCTTCAGATGAGCTTCCAGTTATTAGATGCTTTTTAGCCTATATTTCACCGAATAGCATCAGATGGCTACCATAACATAAATTCTTGCCTTTTCCAGGTTTGGACCTATGTCTTTTCTCAGACACTGTAAATTCTTAGAGCGCAGTGGTATTTGATGAGAGAATGGAGATGGATCACTGATTAATTTTTAAAAAACAGCTAGACACATTTTAAGTATGAGCATTGAGAGACACTTGGAAGTGTTCCAGAGAAGTAAAATCTCGCTGAATTTAATGTTGACCTTTTGTAGAAATGCTCCATTCCTACCGGCAGCTCTGCTATTCCATCTGTATCTACACAAACCCCCCTACTAAGCATGCTTGAAGCATTCAAAGTGCTATCTTTCTTTATCATACAAAACTTTCTTGCTCTATTGTCAGGCTTTTTGTGACAACCTCAGCTTTGGAAGAGACAAAAAAAAAAAATCAAGTTAAGATTTTATAGCAAATGGCACTTGCCATTTGGCATCTTATATTCTGATATGGTAACTTTGGATACAGCACAACTTTTAACTAAGGCACTAGGAACAAAAGAAAAAAATAATAATTGAGCTTCATCTCAGAGACAATCAACAAAATCTTAGCTCTGCTGAAGCTACAGAGAAACATCTTTTTCCAGCTTTCCATATACCACTTGTGTATCTTTTGGTAAAGGTCCTCTATTAATTAATAAAGTATCTATTTAAAAGGAAATTAATTAACTTCTATGGACTTCAGCTATGTCCTGTGGACGTCATTACCATCTTTTTCTTTACAGAAAATGCCAAGGTGACAAATGCCTTTTGGTAATCCTTCTCACTTGTTTAAATATTGTTACTGTCACTTGCTGAACTACTTCTCACTTGTTTAATTACTCACTTGTTTTTCAACTGTGCTGCATAGAAACAGGAGCTTTGGAGATTAAGGACACAAGCCTGGACAATGAATCTTACACATCACTACTTCATTGAGCTATCTCAGGATTTTGATCTACAAGGAGCTTCTAGTCTTTACTAGAACATAAACCACTATTTCCTTCCCAACTGTTAAATCCATTTTGTACAACAACTCTTTTTATTTCTCAAAATATTGTCTGTATTGTCCTACTGTATTCGCTCAATCAACATCTGTATCTGTGTTGTCTGTGACCTTTTCAGAAAGGTGATTCCTCACCTCTTGCAAGGATCTGATCGTAGGCCGAAGGCAGCAGTGTATCCTCTACTTGCACCATCTCTGTGTAGAAAGATGTAGAAAGACAACATCAGGACTAGCACTACCAACAGCACCGAGATAGTCATGTACAGACAGACGGCTTTGTATACTGAGAGATGATTAGGTGCAGGATTCTCCCATCCTCATTTCAGCTCTGCAAGAGAACACTGTTTCAAGGGAGAAAAATTCTCAGAAAATCCAAATGGTCTGAACCATAAAAGCTTGCAACCATATGTAGAAAAGAACAGTTTCTCCCACTGCCACCATAAACAGAGAACATAGGCAATAATTATATAGTACAGGCTGGGAAAGGACACTGTTGATTGTCATGCTCTATCTATGTCAGGACTCCATCTATGATAGGCAAAGTCAAGGCAGGAAGAGGTTGTACATTTACCACTTAAAAAATCAGACAGACCGACCAACTTCTGTGCATGAATCCTTTTTCTGGTTGTGAAATAGAAGCTTCTATATTTAAGCTGTCAAAAACATTCAAGTTGGTAACAGGCAGATCTTTTGTTCAGTAAAAATACCTGGGAAAAGCAGAGAAAGCCAGAATACACAGGCTATTGGGACTGACGTGATTTTGTTCTACCAGAATGTACTATGGGAGAAATGTCATGGTTTAAATAAATTTGGTCTAATCAAAGTCCATTAATTATATTTTCCTTTATGAAGTATCCTTATGTTCTGGATTAGAAACATCAGAATTTGTGCTGTATTGATTTTTCAACTTCACGTACCACTGTCATTATCATTTGCTGGGTAAAAAAATAATTGCCTGCTTCAACAATGAGAGAAGGGATATTTACATAAAGCAGAAAAAGAAGAAAGGAGTTCTAAATGAAAATAAAAGCAGAAACAGCAAAAAGCAAAGAATAAAGGCAAATGGTGTAGTCACCTTCTATTTCCCTAACACGTAAAGCATCTAAGGAACCTGGCAAACAGCAGCAGCTTTGGAAGCTTTCAGATTATCTCAAGCTTGCTTGTAAACCCAACTTTCTTGCAAAAAGGCATCCTATACTGCTCCTGAAGCACACGAATAGCCAGATCCTAGTTTTAGAAGGCAATACAAGCACACAGCACACAACAGAAAATAACAGTATATTACTCTTACACTGTATTCCTCATGGTTGCTAAAGGTGATTTCCTCCCACCATTGTCATCTTTGCCAAGACCCACAGAAGGAATGTCACAGTCTGAGCTTGTTAATTCTTGAGGAATCCTCTTTAGACCCTGCAATGGTTTTTCCTTCAAAATGCCTGGCTTGGAAGGCATCTGAAATAAAATAATTCAGTTACAGAGTATTATAAAGGCACTCTCTTTTTCAATTCTTACCTATACTCATCCAAAGTTGAATGTTTTCCCCCCTCTGCTCTTGTCTTACCAGTTAGAAACAGGGTGGATTTTTTGTAATTTTAGTTAAGAAGTGTCGGAAGCTAGATCATGATAACTTGAAGAATGTCAAAATACCCTCTGAATATGATCGCACTCTTATCTGGAAAGCTATCTGACAGAAATGTGTAAAGCAACTAAATATGACTTAAGGAAAATACAACTAACATCTGTGTTTTGAATAAATGTTGTAAAAAGGTTACAACTACGGTTTCAAGGTCAAAAACATTAAAATAAGCCTTTAATTATGAAAACTTCATCCCCCCCAATACAACCATTACCTTTTTCAGTTCTCAGAACCAATAATCTTTGCTTATGTGACAACTCCATTTTCTCCTTTTTAACCTGTGATCCCAGGTATTACTGTACAGAACACAAACACAGCTCTGAAGACAGAAATACTAGTATATCAGGGTGTTTTCTAGGCACTCATTTCTGTAACAGCTGAGCTGTCTGCAAATATGCACCACTTTATTGTCATAGCCACACTCTGCCATGAAGTGCAATATTATTCTCATTTTACTGATCAGGACTTGAGGCAAAGGCCTGGTTCAAAGAATCCTTTCTTTCTGTGAAGAACTGGATTTTTCAGACTACTCAGCACTTCACATGTTCAAAGCATCTCTTGCACTGACTTATGCTTCATCTGTGGATGGAACTGGCTAGAAACATTTTGCTAACATGTTTTCATTGAAAAAAAAAAAAAGTCATTTCCAATGGGAACATACTAGTGTCAGCAGAGTTTATATAGAGAACAAATCCTCAGCTTCATAATGGGTCAATGTGATACTGCATCAGACCAAATCCTTCTTTCCCACATTCCAGCTAAGAAACCAGTCTATCGACCAGGTTAGGTCTCTGTCTCAAGTGTTGGAGATGCTTCATTTTGTACAATAACTAATCATGCAGGAACAAAGAAGATTCAAGCAGACCTTGAATCAAGTTCTCCTACAACCTGTTAGGTCCTCACCATGGTACTACATTAAAAATCGGTCCTTTTTCTTTCCTTATCCTCAAAAGTATAAATAAACTCAAAGATAAAAGAATGGGAGTGCCTGATGCTGCAAGGATTTCACAGAACTATCCTTTGTTCCTTGATGTAAATGTTTGTCACAACATCAGAAAGAAAAACAGAAAACATTACTGAAAAATATCTTCACTAACTCATAATATCCTGCAGATTTTGAGGTAAAAATTAATGAAAAAACCTCTACCAATTTCTGTGGGAGACACATCAGGTCCCTTTTGGAGAATTATACAAAATCTGTGTAGAAAATACCAAAAGATTGGTTTTTTGCATGAGAGATTTGAGTTGATGTTTTCTGTAATGAAAAATTAGAACAACACTAGCATCTAATTTAAATCTAAATGTAGATGTACAAAAACAAAAGGAAGGAAGGACAATGATGTGTCTTTTAGGATAAAATTCATCAAAATTAGTGAAGACCAGCTTGGAAAAAGATTTAAGTATTGAAAGTTACTACAGCTCAATCAGATGTTGAAATTTATCAGGAACTACGTACAAGTCTATTTTCACTGCCAAATGTAAGTGATTTACAGCAAGTAAAGTGCTAGCAAAAAAAAAAAAAGTGAAAACGGTACCTTCAGTACCTTCAATTTTAATAGTTTATAAATGTTATTGGTGATAGAGGTAAGAGAAACTCCTATTACAATCTATAGAATTTTTTATTGTCCAGTTGTTTTTTACATGTACTTCGCAAACAGAAAAAAAAGAAAATCTGAAAGGCCATAACATACAAGAAGTTACAGAAAATGATTTCATCTTTGGTGTTAAGAATTCACTCTTGGACACTCCTACCAGATGCTCTCTCATTTAGAAATTCCACGTTATTTTTACTCTTTGGAACATCCCCATTTCCTGTGCAGTCTCCCATTTTGAGGCAGGTACTCACATGAGGGACACAGCTGGCCAAGTTCAGGGAAGGTGGCACAATAGCAGAGTGCAGGTGGGAGAGAGGCACTAAGTGCCGGAGCTTTCCTGAAGCAGAAGCTGATGAGTAGCCTGGGCCCTGCAGCTCCTGCAAAAAAACATTAGCCAAGCAGAATAAGGAAGTATAGCTATGCAGAATTAATGGACATCTCTGTAACAGGGCATCTCTTTTAGTCAAATCTTTTATAATATGCAGCACTCAATTCTCAAAACACTTCCTAGTATTTATTAGATGTGCTCAGACATAACCTTTTTAAGTGACTGAACCGGGTGCAAGAGCAGCACTTTCATTTATTTTCTGAATTTTAACGTATGTTCTGGAACCATTCAGGTGGAGGACATCTCAAGGTCACCACAAAATCAAGCTGTCCCACAGTTCTTGTACCTTTTTTTTCCCCACTTGGGTGAGAATTTCTTTTGTTGGAATACGAGATTCCCCACCTTTGCTGTTGTTCACATGAAGTACTTTTTGTATTGCTTATGTAGATTTGTATTTTGAATATAACATTTCATGTTTTACTCAAAACTAGCAACTGGGGCAGGTCAGTAAAATGAATGATAATTTATGACAAAATTATTTTTTCAAGTATACCGTTCATTTATAACAGTAGTTTCATTACAGCCTTAATAGTCTATGGTTATAAATAAGGCAAAGGTAAATAATATTCTCTGTTAAACTCATTAGTAAAGATAGAGGATGGACTAAATCTACTGAGCAATAAAAACTCCGGGCTCTGTAACAGAGATACCGACTTTACATTACTGCCTGATTTTCCCTAAACCCTTTCTTTCACTAATGCTATATAGCTTGACAGATGTCAATTACATGTCTTCCTTTTTCTGTCCCAGATGCTTCATGACTCTATTTCCTTTCCCCTTGCTAACATCTCTCTTTGCTTCTTAATTTTTTTTTTTTTTTTTTTTTTTGTGCTGCCTAACTAATTAGCATAATCAAATTTAACTCAGAGTCCTGGTTTCCAGCCTGGATGTAGCTTGAAGGTTGCTGGTTTTATTTCAGGCCTAAAGAAGGACATGGGTGTCCAAAAGCTTGTTAGTACTTTCTATCTCTAACAGTTACACTAGTAAAAGGCATCCCCACAGACCCTGTCTCTCTAATTCATTTTTCATAGTAAAGCCACGCACATTTCTAGCTTTTATTTGCCTAAGGCCACAAGAAAATGCTGAAGTGTCACTGAAATCAAAGCTTAGCAGCTGAAGCATATGGTCCAGTATTCCTGTAGTTGTTTAATTTTTTTCTTGTCCTTACTGTAAAAAAGCACTTCAATGTAACCAAAATTATGGACATGACTTGTGCAGCAATGAGGTAGCCCATGTAAAAAAAGGTTTCAGAATGCAAACTTTTTAGAGTACTTGGCAGTAAATGGGGTTACACCTAAAGTGAGGACACAAAGTAAATGCATCTAACTTTACACCCATGTTTCTCTGTAACGTACTTACTTTTACATCTAAAGTATGCTGCAGTCTGACACGCATAGCTTCTTGTTCCTGACACTGGATTATGCACTGACATTCTGCAAATTGCATGGATGCCTGTAAGAGAGGATAGAAGGGGTATAAATTAATTTTGTTAACTTTCTGTGGATTACACTTTTTCCTGTTTTCTTTCTGATAAAGAAACAACAAGGTACACATACAGATGCTGTATTTCTCTATTGCTATTAGTGTAGAAATGCTGCAATATGACCAGATGCCTTTCTTGATAGGCTTACAAAAGCAACTGACCAGTTACATGACCCTAGTAGCCATAATACGCACACCATAATATCACAGAAGGGAGCTAATACTGTCAGGGATGGTCCTAGACCTACTGAACACCTCTGGGATTAGAACATTCAACTGTGCTAATGAGGTAAAACTATACTCAATGTTTTAAAATGGATGGCTGATAACTTTGTTGATCTGTCTTTGTTAAGTTGTTATATACTCATTCTTTTAAAAGTTTACTCTGAAAAGGTGTGAGAAGATCTATTAATGTAGCTATTTTTCATTGAGTGCTTGTCAGGATAGCAAAAAGAAGGAAACTCTAGTCTAAAGCACAAAAAGAGAGAGAGACACCTTTATGAACTAGGCTGCTTTTATCACTAGCAGAGTTCCCTCTTTGGTTTTAAAATAAAACCTGACTCTTTCTGTGCTTCTTTATGACTGCCACTAAGGCATGGGCAGGGTCCCTGAGGTGCTGTGGCTGTATCATTACAAGCAGCAGCTTTTTGAACATTTAATTTTGAATCATTAATGACAAGCAAGATGGTCAATTACACTTCATGATGTTTAGACAATGGATGCTTTGCAACGGTATATACTAGCATCCAGTCAAATGACCCATTACAACCTTTACTAATTTCTAAGAATTGTTACTCTGTGTACCATATGTGCTAGCTTTCAGTTAGCACCTGCCTCCACTGTGTCTCAGCTTCTCTGCCAGTTGGTTAGTACTGTGCACAATGATATTTACATCAAAGAAAGTTAAATTTCCAGTGTCAAGCATTTACAGTAAGAAATGACACACTTGGGAGGAGGCATCACAATTACTTCTATTATTTTTTTAAAGTAATAAAGCAATTTGACAACGACACCTTACATGGAAATCTACATCCTGAAAAGCTAGAATTCTGAGCAGCTGAAAAGGACTCTTCCTTCTGGAAGAGCAGCAGCTTACCTGTAGGGCACCTGGGATTTATGTGCAAGTGAGATCAAAATGTAGAACCTAGCCTTAAGTCATGTATGTCAGCAACAGAAACCTCAACTAAGAAAGGCAAATGAAACAACATGATGTTCTTAAAAATTTCCCTCACCCTGAGGGACCCACAGCTGGCTGACTAGGGCCCCAGAAAGGGCTGAGCGTGGACAAGTGTGTGGACTCAGTGTGTGCCAACACTCAGTTCCATTGGAGTCCCTGTTATATTGAATAATAGTCTTTCTCACCAGAGAAAGGAGCAGTGCCAAGAGCCAGTGGAAGGTCTGGAAGGTCAATCTACTGTCAGGAAAATCAATCTGCTTTAAATTCCCTGCAGTTTGTATTTCCCTGAGCTAGTAAGGAGTAAATCAAGAATTCTCTTAATGAAAATCGAAGCTTTTTACCATTAAAAAACCCAGAAAACAGTCTTAACTATAGCTATCTCTTCAGGTAAGTATCTCAGAGTACATGTGAATAGGATACACTAAATACAACCTAGATAAGAGGTCACACATCTTCTCTTCCCAAGTGACTGCAGAGGAAAGCACCCAGAAGTTTCACTGAACTGAAAGCTACCTTAAATTACCTTATCAAGGGCAGTCTCCATCTTAGATATTTTTTCTTTCAGACGTTTGTCTTGTGATCTCAGGATCTCCAGTTCCCCAGCAATCTTGGTATTTTCTGCTGTAATATAGCTCAAGTCTTGACTTAGTTTATTATTTTCTTCTTTGAGGTAATGCTTCTCCTGAATTTAAGATGAGGACAACAAAGTACAAGTCAAAAACTTGTTACTACCTACATTACACATACTGGTTTTCTGCAGTTATTTTTTTTCTTTGAAAGATCTGAATTAACCCTTTCAGAAGCTTAGCTATTGCATCCTTCAGAAAGATGAGGTTTTGCAGCAAGAAGATAGGTATTATAAAGAAAAGTACAATTGGACAGGTCCTGATGAAATAACATCTTAGATTTTAGATCCATTTTGAAACTGGAATTTTAAGCTTCCAGATCCACAGGATCCAAAGCCAATAAAGGAGGAGGACAGGTTATAGTGATCATTCAGTAAACTCCAGCTATTGGTAACTGAGTAATTTCTTTGTCACAGAAAATGCTAGAAAGACCTCAATATGCTAGACAGACTCTGACACACAGAGTTTACAACCACAGCTGCAAAGAACCACCTCAGAAAACAAAGAGGGGAAGCAATGTGGGCCAAATTCAGAAGCATACAGAATGCATTAGTTGACATTTTTAAAAAGAGCTGGTATGCAAGAGCCGGTATGTAAGAGCCTGATTCTCATTGAAACTAGTACTGTTCTTTCATGGAGAACAAACATAAACTAAAACCTGTCTTTACATAGAGGCTAATTTATGTGGTGGAGATATTCTCTGATATATGCTAGTAGGAGGACAGGGAGGGTGCCCATTACATCAAGTAAAATTCTTTTTCATCCTTCCTGGGCCAATTGTGCTTTTGGCCATGCATTCCTCCAAAGAAAAATTTCTCTGAATACAGTTAAATACTTTTACAGGGAGCTCTTGTGACCTTAGCTGCATTTGTCATTGCCTCTTCCAAGAATTTAATCTTGCTCTGTAATGTGTCTATCTGTTCTCTCTTGGCTGTGATCTGCTTCTGCATTCCCACTGCAACTTTCATGGCTGTAAAAGACAAGGTTAATTCGCAATTAACAACATTGATTATGCATTCTGAGTTCTGATAGAAGACTCTGGAAGTCAGTTATCAGCAATATGTTAGAATATGTAAGTTGAACCAGGATTCCATAGTCACTTATGTGTGCAAACCACCCACTAGAATCAGCTGGAGATTTGTCCAAGGTAGTGGCACCAGACCCATCATACACAGAAGACAAGAAGACAGCATTCCCTGGAAATATGCATAAAGATCACCCGAGAAAACTCAAAAGTTTTACAGTATGTAGTAAATGGTAAAATGAAAATGTTGTCATCTGCAATACTGTTTATTTCACAAAGTATCTGGAATATAGCACCTATTGAGGGATCAATACTTACAAAATCCCCTTGTTAAAAAGACAAATGTGTGATTTTTGAGAAATGCAATCTATAACAACCATTACCATCAGATTCCTCCATATTCTTTAGAGCAGTCCTGGTCTGCTCCAGTTCAGCTTGGGCAGATTTCAACTGCATTTTCAGTCTGTTTGCAGTATTTTCCATCTCCTTGACTTTATTCTGGTAATCCCTCTTCAAATCTTCAAATCCCTCTGGTAAATAAAGTAAGTAAAGATTGAAATTATAGTGTCAAAAAATTATCATTCTTCTAGACTAAAATTACTGATCTGTCACTTACCCTCTTTAAAGGAATATTAGATATGCAGATAGCTAAGATATAAGGCAAGTAACATCCACTGCTAACAAATGCACAACTAGTAGTTCATTGTCCTGCATGTCAGCAAAAGCTGTTTCACCCAAAACAAATGTGTTCTTTGGTCATTCGCCAAAGCAAGAGTTCAAGAGAGTGATATAAATCCCCATTGCTGAGTTCCTGTTGCTAGAACAAACTACATATCATGAAAGTTAAGGGCATTAGTGAGAGACAGCATTTTGCCCTGGCAATTTTTCTCTCCAGCCACGCTTATAACCACTTAGGTCTGAGCTGATGTAATTTGTCAAGCATTCCACTGCAACTCCACTTCTTAGCTCTGTTTCTTATCTCTCTCTTCAACCCCTTTTACGTCACCCATACCACTGCAAGCCAGCTCTGTGCTCAGACTCTATCAATGGCTTGGCCCTAATTCCTCTGTGTTTTTTCACTCCGATAAGCCTTTCCTAAAGTTCATTCACCCTGACAGTACTATACAAACCTAAGGCAGACCTTTCATGTAAAATCACAGTATCTGTTTAATTCTTACAAAATTTAATGAGTTTAGAAGTATAGCCAAGTTGTGAAGAAATAATGTTACCCATGGGTATTTTCTAAGAGTACAGGGGTCTGTAGAGAGCAAAGCATGTGAAGAGTATCATCTGGCTGCAGTGCAGATTTAACAGAGGAACTCCCTGAATTCTGGTAGTTGTCTTGGGTCCAGCCCCTAATTTTTTAAAATATTACCTTTATCAGCTTCCCCACACAACAGTTGTGAAATTAGAACATAAACTTTTAAATAACGTTGTAGCAAAACTACACCAAAACAGAAACAAAGTTCCACTGTAATTTGACCATAGATGGTTAATGGGATATACTAGTGCTCTTAATTAACACTCAAGAAAAAGTGGCCAAGTTTCTATTCTGTGATTTACTAGATCTGCTTCTTTGATCTCCAGAGTGAAGCGGCTTAAGTATTTTTGCTCCGGATAGTGAGAGACTGCCATAAAGACTGCATTCCCATCATTCTGTGTCAGAATCCCAAACCATGACATAGCTCTCTGAAGCAATCTGACCATCCCATGCTGGCAGGGAACCTTCTTGTGTATCAGCAGCCATATTTGGATTCAGCAAGCAAGCTGCTCTTCTATTTTTAACATTAGCCCAATTTAGCAGCTCTCGGAGCTGAGCTAAGTTGAGGATTCCTACCTGCAAGGCCAGCTAGCTCACTCTGACTGGCTTGGAGTTCATTCATTAGCTTGTCTTTTTCCAGTTTCATATCATTAAGTGCATGGAGCCTCTCAGTGCATGTGTTAACCAGTTTAACCTTTTCCAGTTCCAGCTCACTCAGTCTGGCCTCCATTTCATGTATTCTGGCTTCTTTCTCATCCTTTGCAATCTACTTACATAAAAACCAATAGTAACTATGTGTAATATACATAATTATATAAAATAACCACAAAACTGTGCAGTCATCATCATCACTTTAAATCTCAATTGTCAGAGAACAGTTTGGGGCAAGAAAGAAACAGAGTCAAACAGACAAATTACTTTTGTGAAAATTGCTAATCCAGGCAAAAAGGTTACAGCAGAATCTGACCTGATGGCTTTACAGCATGTTTAACCTTACCAACCATACAACACGAAAATTATTTCCATCCTCTTGTAGCAGTACCTCCATATTCAGTCCTAATGCTCAACTGAAGAGGATGAAATTTCCTATCTGGAGTGATTTTTTTCTGAAGATGCTGACCTGCATAAGACTACCATATCCTGTAATTCTTGTCTGAGAAATACACAGTTATAAACAGTGTCCTAAGTTAGGAATTCTGAGTGCTCACTGTCTGTTATTTCCCAGTAACACATTGTATTTCTGGTTCTGTTACTGGTGTGGACAACTGTATCACCCAGGACAGCACGTTATATTCCAGCTTTCATAAGCCTTTTGGCAACAGCTTTTCACTGGTGAATTACTCATTTTTGGCGGTAATGTGGTAATATCATTCTTCTCTGCCCACTAACTCTTTTAGTGCTGTTAGGCTTCAAGGTGCAATGTCTGACCTGCTTTAAAACCACAGTATTAGCCCATTAAGATACAGACTTAAAACCAGAAAGCATTTGCTATCTTACAGGGACATATATACAGTATCATTTGCACACCTTAAGTTCTTCTACTTTGAGTTTCCAGTCACTTATTTCCTTTATAAGCTGAGATTTCTCAACTTCCATTGCTCCAGCAGTTCGATTGTGCTGACCCACAATCTGGGTCATGTTATCAATTTGTTTTTGGAAGATCTCAACAATTCTTTCCTTCTCTAACACCTGCAGTTTCAGCGTTTCACATGTTGACTGCACACTGTGTAAACGGTCCTCTTCATTCTTTAGATCCTGGAGCTCCTGCATCCTATGGCCAAGTTGCAAATGTAGTTTCTTGATTTCCTTATTGGTAACCTCAAGGGTTCTCTCTTTCTCCTGCAGACAGGCTGTCAGATTTGACACTGTCTTCTCAGCAGTCTCCACATTGATCTGTTTGGCTGTAAGATCTTCTTTAACTTTACAGAGTGTTTCCTTGGTTGACTCCAGTTGGACAGTCAAAGAGGAGATTCTTCTAATGCTTTCATTTTTTTCTTTAATTGCAGCCATCTGAATAACAGCAATATAAGGATCAACCAAGAGAAAAGTTTATTTCTACCTTTAGAATTTCCTGTCACATTTCTGGTTTACTATAGTTCATCTTAAACACCTGAGTTTTACAGAAAAATTAGGTCAGTATGGTCTGGTCTACAATGACTGTGTGATTCTTCTGGTTTTCTTTCCCCTTTATCCATTTTAATAAATGAAGTGTTGTTTAGAATATTGGGTTTTTAACCATAGAAAATGAAAAAATGTTAAAATGATGTAAAAAAAATGAATAAACCAGAAATGTTAGTATAAAACTTAGGCTAAAGAAATTTAAGTGTTAAAACTTGACTGACTGCACTGTAAAATGGGAAAAGAAGTACGTACATGAATAATTTATTTCCGAATTTATTCCTGCAGGCAGCAATGTGCACCATTTAAAGCACAAAGTACTGTGATTTGGCAACTGCTACTAGTACAAAATAGAAACCGAAGAAAATAATGAACTTCCTGGTGGGAGGATTTTAAACGAAAAAGACTGGATTGCGAAAATGTAGAATGTGTGAGGTAGCACAAGTCTGTGGTTTGGTGGGAAAAAAAGGAATTAACTTGATCGTTATTCATAATGCAAAGTGGGTTACCTAATTACAGCTCATTTTTGAGGGGCTGAGGGCTTGAAGAAAGGGGAATGTACAAGTCAGTGTCTAGGAATCTACTCTGTCAGAAGTAATTCTTTCTGACATAGCACTGCATTCAGCTTAGGGCTATAAACACAAACTTCATTAAGCACTACATAAAGTAAAGCATTATGAAGGCCTTTAATTTACTACTTATTCTTACAGAAGCACTCACTACTGAAAATACTATCCTCAATAATTTGTTTGTTACATCTGGCAGCATCAAACTTTCTGGAAATTTACAAAATGTTGTTTTGGAGGTTTACAGACAAAATCAAACACACTATCAGCAGAACATTCATCTTCTCCCAGGGTTTGTATGTCAAAAATCAAAATTAAAAATTATGCTTCTATTTCCTCAACAGTCAATGAAATGAAGGCTGGACAGGTCAGATAATAGAAAAAAAAATGCAAATTCTGATTGTCATGTATCTGCATCTTTGGAAGGAAAAGTTTGGCACATGAGCTCCAGAGGCCTCCCCACCATGATAACCAGAGTTACAGTATTGCTCTCCGAAGTACAGCCCCCAGTCAGTGCACTTTCTAACCTGCACACTCTCACACTGTGTTGCTCACCAACCTGGCGCTCCATTTGTCTGTGACATTCAGTCCTCATTTCCTTCACTGTGTTCTCCATGAGCTGCAATTGCATGTTTTTGTTGTCTAGTTCTCTCCTTAGATGGTCAATGGTGATGCCGTTGTCTGTGTTCCGATCCCAAAACCTCTTGTTCTGCTCTTTTTCTAGACTTAGTTCTATCTCTTTTTTACGAAGTTCAGTCTACAAGAAATTAAAGTCATCTCCCTCCCTGAATCACATTTAGGATTTTTTTGTTCTTTCTCTTAACATTAGCAACATTCAATTACACGATTCCATACCTGAATAGGGACTCCTGCATGGATTTACACTTAGCAGAAGACAGGAATATTGGCTAAACCAGTCTGACACCTCCTACATGTTTTCTTCCAACAAAGCAGTAACTTTCAACTTTGTATATTAGTGCTATAATTATTTTGAAGCATGTAACACCTCAACACTGAAGTCTTTCATGTCATTTATATCTAGCTCAAAATCAGTATAAGCTACAAAATGAAAAAAGATAATATTGTGTCAACATAAAATGAAAAACAATGAAGCACTACATTACATGCCAAGGAAGGCTGCTCTTAATAAATACCCATCTTTATCACTAGCAAGAATTGTTCACTGCTTGCTTCATTTCATGCAGTAATCTGCCACGTTTTCCAGAGCTTAAATCTTCTCTCCCTCAGACATAATCCCAACAGTACATAATTAAAATTATAAATGATAATTTAGAATTTAAATACTATTAAAAATACTGATATACACATTTTAGAGCTACTAATTTCAAAAATATGAATTTAAAATGTGCCCAAACTGAATTATCAATAGGCTTTTCTGCTAATGATCACTTTTGCTACTGTTAACTATCAGCATATTGTTAAAGGTGAAGTAGAGAACTAAGTAGGAAGCTCAGAGTGTTGCAGAATGAAAACATGAGCTGAAGACACACAAACAAAAGGAATCCTAAAATTAGATTCCTAACCTTCAATTATGCAATGATTATTCTGACTTCAGTCTTCTCTATAGTTACGTACAATCTAGGAAAAGATTTACACTAACATATTCTTATATGGAATGAAATAATTTCAACACCTCCTTCAGAAGCACTGTGACACTAACTGGGCAAACAAACCTAATGAAACCGCACAAACTAATACCCCAAAATTCAGTAATTAAGGAATAATCTTATGTAAGAAGAAAAGCAAGGCTAATTATAGTACATGAAGCCACTGTGATGAAACCAACCCTATGTGGGAAAATTTTTTTATACTGTATGTTCAATTTGTGAATATTCTCAATTAGTTACAAAGGAATGTTTAGTACTGTTAGGAAAATCCCGGATATGTCTTTCAAAATATGTGTTAGGGACCAAGGTTCCTTAACAGAGGAATCTAAACTGTGAGGTTAAAGTGAAGGTGGTTCAGCAACTTTCATATAATTTGCATAGGATTCAAGGATTCTGAATGAATCTTAAAGTTAATCTTAATTCTATATGTCCTGCATTGCTAATGGTAAAGGCCTTTGGGAAACTTTCTTCACAGCTATTTCAAATCTCTAGTAAAAAGTAACCCTCAAACTTAATTATAAGGGGACTGCTGCACTTCCAAACAAGCAATGTGCAAATCTGAACACCAGCACTAAGGAAAAGCTTTTAGAAAGCAAGATTTTTTTCAACACTATCACTTGTTTTTACCAACAATTGATGAATCTGGCCATTCAGATTTCCAGATTCTTGGCCGTGTTGATTCTGTTCTGTCTGGGCTTCTGCTATCTCAGAATAAGCTAGGTGCAACTGCTTCTCGAGATCTTCAACCTAGAATAAAGAAAAATATTCATTAAGATTTATCTTAATGTTTTCTATTTTAAAAGTACATTGGATTTCTTCTAGTTTTCTTCTAGGTTCTACTCAAAAGAAGTCCAAATGTCATCTTTTGGCTCAGCAGAGTTATTCCCTAGGTGTATTTAGAATTATGTTGTCTTCTTTTAGTGATGAAGCTCAATTTCATTGCAGAGTTAACTGAGATTCCTGAGAATGAATTGGCTTCCATCCTGATCCACAGCTCTTCAAAAATTCCTTACCTACACCAGGAACACTGAATGGAATGGGAAAAGCGTTCAACCTCCTTCCTTGCTTGATTTGCAGTACTACTAGTTAGAAAAGCCAATATAACACAAGTATGAGTAAAACACAATTTACATGGAATTTCCATGAAATTTCCTACAGTGCTCTTCTAATAAACACTTTAGGATCTGCAATCTGTCTTTTGGCTAAGAGAATGACCAAAATCTGGGCATTTCCCTTCTACTTCCTTAAAAAGTTTTGTCAGCTTGTGACAAGAGCAATAATCCCTTCCCTTCCTCTTCTGCCCCCCACCCCCTCTTTAATGCATCCGATTAGAATGATGACATAACTCTTTTCAATTAGTAATGGACCATTTATGGAGGGCTAGCCCCAAAACCCCATGTCCTTCACCAAACAGGGGCTGGGAACATCAGGATGATACGAGAGGATGTTGTCAAGAAAAGTTCTGAAGATCTTTTTATGAAGTTTTTCTTCCCCAAAATCGGATAAAATCAGTAATCTTCTCTTTCTAGAGCTCCAATGCCTAAGCAGTAGGACATTATCAGGGCCATTTCTTCCTGTAATTGCCTGAGGTCCTTTTTGAAAGGGGTTTTTCTCATCTCATGGAGCCCTCCATCAGGAGAAATCTCAGTAAATCCTAGATTATTTCTCCCCGAAATCCTCGTTACACAACTACTCCATATTTCCACAGAAAATCTAAGCTTGAAGTACACCTTCTACAGAGCTCAATGGCAACGTACATTATCAACAGGGCTTTTGCAGACAGTGACAGAAAGAGCTGTCCTCATACAGGGCCTCTCCTATACAATTAAGTTGATTTAGGGAGAATTTGGTCCCAAGCATATATTCAGCCATATTCACTTTGTGTTTAACGATACAGTGAAGCTCTTCGGATGGACCTAGGCCTAACAGCAGGTTTGATGTACCTAAGGCACGGAGGTATATTCCTTCACTATGAATACATTAAGAAACCTACAGGCAAACATGTTTTGCTCCAAGTGGTAGTCACTTTCTCTGACAGGATGCAGGCGTATGAGATGATGGACCAGTCTACAACATTTTTTAATAAAGATATTAACATAGGCATATCCAAATAGAACACTTACGCATTTACATTTATATCCACTAAGTACCAGATTTTCTGACTGCTGAAACTGTCTGGTATCAACAACTTAGACTAGCTTTAGTTTTTACACACTCCCTTGAAAATTTTAGTTGCTAAGGTGTTTTCCTACCAGAGAAGCTGTAGAGAAATGCTTATTGTAAGAGAGACATACAGTTGTAAAGGCTTTATTTAGATTCTCTCTCACACCTTCCCAGGAATGACTCCACATAACAGCCTGAGATCAAATGATCTCAGCTATCAACTTGTCTCTCACTAAAGTCTACCTTAGCAATTCAGTGTAATATACTTCCTATTCAAAAGCAATTTTTATTGGACCAAGTGGTATAATCTTTTATAGATATACAAACCCAACATTTTCTGGAGTTGGTAGAGTGTGAAAAATAGCCTTAAACTGATTCCCAGTTTCCAATTTTACACCTGTTATGAGGTAAACATTATGAAAGGGTACATGCCTAAGGAATACACACGACAGTTATAGCTATATATGTGATATGACCTTATGCTGTGCACTGCATGATTTAAATAAAAAGAATTCAGGTAAACAGACCTAACATAAAAAGCATACTGTATACTGTACTCTTTCTTGAGGGTGAAATACAGTGATGGAGATTAATTTATAAATTCTCCATAGTTCAGTTATGATGCTGTGAGAAGTCACTTTTGGAACCGACTAGTTTGAGTTTTGGTATGTGTTAATTAATGGGATTGATAGAAGGGGAAACCTACAGAAATGATAAACCACAATGTCCTTCCTGCTTTGCTTTACAGTTCAAGTACACATACACCATGGCTCCACAGTCTTGATCTGCACATCCCCACCATTCCATTCTCAGACCTTTTTGGATCAGAGACTATCAGCTCTGCCAAACTTCACAGCACTTCTGTGACCTGAACTTTCCATTTCCAGTAGTATGTAGGAGAAGGATGCCTAAATCCTCATGACTTGTAATTTAAGCTTGATTTGGATCCATCAAGCATTTCTGCGTGGGTCAGCTCCACTAATTTTTAAAGGGAGTGGAAAGCAACTGTTTTCAGGTCATTTGCTAAGGAAAACATGAATTATCTTTCACCAAAACCAAGAAAGAATTTAAAGACAGTCATATTATTTATAAAACTGGAATCCAAAGCAGTGAAATAAGTGAAAGATGCAGCAGATGTGATATGGAAAGGGGATATAAAATGCTGCAGTTAGTGACATGGTGGAGATTCTGTGGTGGCACTGCAAGAAGTTCTCTCCATTTGTCAGCAGTAACTGCCTGCTGTACTACCTGGAAGAAAGCTGGTGTTCAGAGAGAAACGTGGTTAAAAAAACATTTGTCAAAACAAATGTTTTCTAATGGGATTAAGAAACGGTTTGAATACACAGGTGCTGGCCAGCCTCTCCTCTTTGCCTATATTATATCCTGCTGATAAGAAGTCTTTGGATTTCAATGAATGTTAAAGATTCTTAACTCACAATGGGGCATCTCTGGGCACCTGAATGCTCCTCAGACGCTGCTGTAATCAATATGTTCTCCCATCCTTGCACTTACCAAGAAAAAGTTACCACAGAAATTTTCTGGGCAGTACAACTTAAATAAGAAGCTATTTCTACTGCCTGTTTTTTGCTGAGATATTGTATAGTGGTATAGTGGAACAATGTTCTTGTCCTGCATGTGCAACTGATGTCTGTGGTGCAGAATCATTTTATGTATTTCCAGAAGGCATCATTTATAGTATGCTCTCAATACATTCAGCAAAACTTGTTTGTATTCAACAAGTTTTGCAAAGCTATTTTGTATTAGAGAAAGATAACTTGTTCTTAAAAATAATACAAACAGAGTTAAGGATAATGTAATTTATCTTATTGTCCACACATTTTTTCTGAAGCAATCTCTTACCAAAAGACTTTCCTTATGTATCCGGAACATTTCATATAACCCCATACCCAGTTGCATTGTCACTAATGCTAACACACAAATCCATACACACCTTGTCTTCATACATCCTCTTAGCTTCCCGTAATTCAGAACACAGCTGAGAAACTCTAGATTCCAGGTGACTGATTTGATGTGCATGCACTGAATTTTGGTTTCTTGTTTGTTCTCTGAGAAAAGTTTTAGGTGGAGAAATTAGAAACTGTAAGAACCATCAAATTGTGAAACATTTGTGGTTGTTTTCACTGCAATCAGTACGACCACTTAAAATTTACTGCCTTGAAGTATGATTATCATTCACAGTGGGATCACATAAAAATTACACCTTCTTACTAGTTAATTTGCTCTCTGACATCTATCTCACATAAAATTACATAAATTGTAATCTTGATACTTTTTATTCCTGATGATAACTCATTTATTCTCAAGAAAGTTCTAAGAAAGCTAAGTGTGCTTTCAAATGCACCCTAACTATTCTACAAGCAGAACTGAGAAGCATTTTGTTATCAGCTGTTCAGTCTCAACTATTTAAGTCAGGTATTAATGTATAAAGATATTTAAATCTCATCTTAAGTTTGCAACACTGCATGGCATGTCCTCATTTAACTGATATACTGAGCACTGATTTCTGAGTCATCAAGTGGCCAGTGAGAATTAGTGTCTTTATATTCTCATGCAATTGTTACCAAAGTCAACGGTACCAACATAGCTATTTATCCCAAACGAAAATTACCCTTTCTTTAAAATTACCATTCATTACTATTTGTACATGTATGCAAACAATCCAACTGTTTATTCATTCTTGGTTGTGATTCAACTGATAATGCTGCTGGAAATTAATTTTTTATCCAAATCCATAGAACATTTAGAAGGCAAAGGTGACGGTGCTATGCAGCCACAGCTCTTAGCTTACATACTCTTTTGTTCATTAACTGTACCTATGTACTCTGCAGAAACTGTTCACAACTCAGATAAGAGATACATCATTCCAAAAGCTGGTGGCAAGAACAGACCGGACAGCTCGAGCCAGTTTGAATTTCCACTGACTTTGCTGGCCTTATTCTTCTCCTCAACCGCAGCGGCCTGAGAATCTGAGTTTCCCGATTCTCACAGTCGAGAACCAGCCTGAGTCTCCCGATTCTCACAGTCTGCCTAATGCATGGCTATTCTGCCTCTCCTCTACATAGCATGGTTTCATGGGGTTTTTTTTGTTTTTCCATTTTTTCATCATTCCATAATTTATGCAAGGACTGCTTAACTCTTCAAACAAAGACACTAAGAAGCCAAAAGCATAGGGCAGAGTAGAGTATACTAGCAGCATAAGCTTTCTCTCAAATTAAGGTTACTCTTAACATTTTTTACACTATAATCAAAAAACATACTGAATGATCTCCATCTGGCTTTGGAGACTATTTGCATAGCTGTGTGCACTGTTAGCTTTATCAGTTAGTGCTGCCACCTCCTGTTCGTGCTCACTTATTAGCTGCTCAATCCCGTTTCAAAAAGAAAATACTGGTTATCATTTTAGTCTTGGCAAACTGACTTCTCCACTGAAGAGGTAATGATATTTTTCAGTAGTCAGAAAACAATTTTGATGTTCTGTTACGAATGAAATATTCTGTATCCAGTCACTGACCCTTTTATTTTGATTACTGTATAATTTATTATACCAAATTTTATTTGGTTATTGTATAATTCAGGTGGATAGCTGGAAAAATTAGGACTTCTTGAACAAGGAAGGATAAAGCTTTTAGAGAAATTAGTAAGAAAAAGCTGATGTAACCACCAAAGTGATTACTTTCAATCTTTTCTTTTAACAGTGGAATGAATCTCCCAACAAATTCTAGATGTCCACCTAAGTGACCAATCACACTTACAAAAATAAGGTGTACAGATTCTTCCAAAGTAATTTTTGATGCTGTGAATAAAACAGGGAATTGTCAGCATGGAAGGAAAAAGCAGCAGAAAGTCAAGAGCAAATAAATATCTGGAATGGAACAATTACTAAGTCCTCCAAAACATTGCTTGCTGTGCCCCTGCTACTCCCCACCCCCTATACCATCATCATCATAAAAGAATTATCTGTGGAACATGGGAAAACACATCTATTTATGTTTTATCAATAAATAAATGGAGAACAGGTACCTATTTTTATGTTGCTGAAGCAGAAGTTGTTTGTGGGTCTCTGAATCTTTCTTCAATGATTCAAGTTCTTCTTCCACCTAATGTAAACAGATGACAATGCTAACCCCTAAAGAAAACACAGTCTAAACAGTAGTTTTCAAAGTATCATTTCATTCCTTTTGCTTCTACCTTGGAACTGTGAAAATATGTACAGTAAAGGTTAAATTCCAGCAATAAATGCAATCTCAAGTTGGGGATAGTGTAAAAGGCTGGCATACCAGCACCCGCCATCTTAACTGCAAAGTAGCAATTGTACCTCTTTATGCCGTAACCATTTCCTTAGGGCAGTTTAGATGGGAGCTCATGGAGGTCTCAAAAATATTTTCTAAAAAGCAGAACACAGTGTGTTGGAAGGAAAAGTAGCACGTTCTTCACATACCAGGACAACCTTTTCTTTGAGGTATGACACCTCTGAGTCTAAATCTTGCAGGATGTCAGCGAAGGCTGTGCTCAGGTTCTGGATGTGTAGGCTAGTAATATTCTCATGCTCATATAGTTTCTTGCCTGTGCTGTCTTTGTAGTCCATTAGGATGCCACGTAGTTCCAGAAGTACTTCCTCGCGGCTGTGGACCATCTTTTTCAGATGCTCTGTTTGGCTGTCAGCCTCCCTCAGCATCTCCTCCTGCAGCTGGTTGGCAGCTTCCAGCTCTTGAATAGTATTTTTTAGCTGTATTTTTACATTCTCCTGGCTCTGGGATTCCTTTTGTCTGAATTTGGAAACCAAAAAAGTAATTTAGAAAACAGGATTCACAACATGGATTTTTATCTTGACTAATAGGTATAATACTTAAGTTGATTAACTGCTGTTTTTTACAACTACATATTAAGCCATTTTCTAAACCAAGGTGCCATAGTCTCATTGTCTTCATTCCTGAGGGCAAGTTTCTCACCTAGGAGATCTGGTGTGCCTCTCAAAGCCCATACATACACTCTCTATAATACAACTCTCTTGGTCTTCATACCTAGCATCCTGAAGCGCATCTCTTTCCAACTGCACTTCCATCAGTTTGGTCTGCAAATCAGCAATGATCAGTCTTAAATTGATTTTCTGTTGCTCATATAGCTCAGTCGTCTAAAGGAGAAAAAAAACAACTGACCAAACTGAACCAACCAAAATACTCGAATACGTAACCTAAAAAAATGAGGCTGAGAGCAGCATGGGTATAGGAATGAAGAGATTTAAAAATTTTTTTATTTTTAAATATTTCTTAGTTAACCAGCTAGTCACATTGTGCTGCAGTGGACTGACTGTGCATGGAACACCGTTACAAGGATCATGCCAACAATATTACGTCTCATTGCCTATTTCTGTCTGTCAAATGGTATGTGGGAATCATGATGGCCAAGTATAATTTACAGCAGCCAAGAGGCTGCTCAAAATAGCACTAGCAAAACTGTTCAAAGACTCAGCGATGACAAAAACAACAAAAGCTCATCTATACTTAAGAAGCTGTCTCAAATTTGCAACTCACTTCATTCAGTCTCTTCTGCACATCTCTACCTTTCCGTGAGTATTCTTCCAGAATGTTTTCTACATGTTCTTCACCAGCATCATTTACAGTTTTCTCCTCAGAATCAGTATGTATTTCATATTTGGAACAGAAGACACTATTGTGTGGACCGCTACCAGTATAAGAAGAGGCTGAGTTTTCCATCACTGTGCTGAGAATGGGAGAAGCTAAAACATTCTTATTGCTGAGAAATGGGCTAGCAGCACCTGAAAGGCAGATAAATTTAAGTGTTGAAACAAGAGTTGTTATATGAGAATAAACCATCATCTGTACAAACTGGGCATTAGTGCCTCTCAGAGACTATCTGTTGATAGTCAAACCTAGGAATCGTCTTTCCTAAGGACAACAAACCCAGCCAATTCTAGGGTTGCACACTGGGTGGGGAATGCCACAGTGTTCAGAGGAGAACGCTTCAAAACTGCTCTGCCTTTACCTTGGGCTTGTGTCAACAAGAGCTGTTCAAGATACAGGGCCTAAAGAGGATTCAAAACATGAACTTATGAGCACCTTTCTAGATCACATAATAGTCTGCAGTGTTTATAGTGATTTACTCCAAAATCTTGTTCTGAAATCTGTTTAATACTTGCCCACGGAAGGCCTACTGCCACTTGGTAAAGATTCCTCATGACTCAAAGAATGTATCGTTGATTCCACTGGGAATTTGGTGGTTTCTTCATGGAGTTTCAGAGCCTGTTTTGTTTGTCTTTCCAGAGCCTCCCTGCAGAATAGCACATAGAAACATTTGCTGAAAAGGCAGGACTGAATACAGAAGAGTATCCAACTGCAGTGTGTCACAAAAGCAACCTGAAATGAATAACTGAAAAGAGAAGTGAAACCAAAGAATTTATGCGGTGTTGTTGTGTTTTCCTGGTTTGCACTTATATTTGGCCACACAGTGCCACATCTTCACCTGCTGCAACTTCAGTGTATTCACTTGAACTATCATGTTTTGCCACTAGCAGGCATAATGTATAAAAGTCCAAACAAGTAAAATAACACTTCATCAAACAAAAAGAACTAAACTGGTTTATCTTCTGAAAAAGGATTTCCTTTTATTTCCACATTTTTTCTCCAAGCTGATCAATAAAATGCAACCTTACTGACACAAAACTGTTACTGTATGGTCAGTCAAACACACAGAAATCTGTCAAATACTTCACTGCAAGCATAACAAGAAACATCTCGTAGAACCTGTGGAATCAAAGAAGCGTTTCATTATATAAAACCTCAAGCACAGAAGACAGGAAACCTGTGCTGATTCACACCATCTTATTTTACTGGAATTGATCAGGCAACAGATCATTTGCTACATTCCTGGAGGAAAGTGTGTCTGCAAAGAAAGTAGACAGATAAGGAAAAAAAAAAGAGCAAAATTAATTTTTCTGACCAAAAGAGAAAGAAATCCGGTCTAAGTGAGAATAATAGGTAAGTTTTGGCAGTTCACCTATAAGCTGTAAATAGAAGAAAGCTAAGAGGAACCACAAAGAAAAAATAGTTGAGGGCCAAAGAGGAATCTGAAATTATGGAAAAATATTTTAAGCGGCAAGCCTACAAGTGAGGGAGGAACATGAGAGCAGCAAGGAGAGCAGCTCCTTGTTTCTTAGCGTTAGTAGTGGTGTGTTTACATAGCAGAACTGTGACATTCACAAATGACCCAATTACAACATGCACAGTTGATTTCTGCCCACGCAGCACTTTTTTTTTCACAATGCAACAAGTCTGTGCACTGCACTTGTTATGCCGCCTCTGCGTTTGTATTAACACATCCTGATAAACCTGAATTTTCATTCTATAACATTACTGATAAAAAATATTAGAGGACACAGATGCAAGCAGAGGTGCAGAGCAGGTGGAAAAACATCCTGAGGAGTCTGTTACCCTGAAAGTGGGAAGAAGAGGCATCTTCCTGTCGTCAAGGAGCAGTTGAACTTTCAGGGGCTGCTATGTGAGGGTTGGAGGCAATGTTTTCATGTAAAGGAAGCATGGGCAAGGGCAGAAGTTCTATCAACACTGTCCTGTTACTGTGGAGTATAACCTAAATGCATGAACAGGTTAAAAGAATGACTAGACAAATCCCCAGGACTAATAAATTTGACAGTTGCAACAGACATTCAGATTCAGTAAGTCTTTACATTCTAATTCCCTGGACACTGAGATACTGAGATATACTAAGCAAAACCATCACTTTTTCCTGACCTTTTTTCTATGCATCTACTACTACACACTGCTGCAATAAGCACAGTAGTGAGATGACACTTTGGTTTGATCCATCAGAGACTGAGTCAACCAGTAAATCAAAGCTTTAGAAAGAAAAATACCACCCCCATTCTTCTCAGTTGGCCATTAATTTTCAAACTCATTCATGATCCTTCTTTGGAAGAAACTTTCAAATATTAGATACACAACAGTATATAAAAATCACTAAATCCAACCACCACCTTCTAGGGGGAAAAAAAAAAATCACCCAAACCAGTAAAATCATTGAATTTCACTTGTCCAATGCTGAATGATTCTGAATCTAATAGTAGGCAGAATCCTGGACCCCTGCAAATTCATTATCAAAGGGCCGTACTATATCCTGCTATTTGTGTAGAAATCCCATTGCCAACAGGAAGAACTCATTCTACTGTGGATAAAAATTAAGCCGTTATCCTGGTACACAAATCACAATGATCAGTGTAATTCAGCCTTCACAGTAGAGTGCCTTGGGCACCATATCCTTAAATTTTGTGTTCATGTCTTTCCTGTCACTTTAGTATAACAGACTACACCTTAGGAATCTGTTAGCTTCCACTTTCAGTGAGTGTGCCGTTTACTGTAATGACAGATATCAGGTACAGGAATTTGGAATTTATCTAATAAGAAACAAAACCTGTGTAGTACCTTAATGCCTGGATATTCTCGCTCACTGTAACAGCACCTGTGAAGAAAAAAAATCTGTCTTTATATTCTAATATATTAAGAATCAATTTTATGTAATAAAAAACATCTGATTTTAATACTGCAGGAAGAATGGAAGGATATTGATGGACATAGTTTCTCGCCTTTTTAAAGTCTTATGCTTTGTTTTGTCAGGATGAACACAGATGTGGGCTTTTATAAGTGCTTGTTAGCATCACTTGTTAAGTTTTGCAACAAGAGTTAAGTGGCAAACCATATACACTACCACTTTGCTATGCTGTTTCCAGATTTTCTCTGCAAGAAACACTGATGATGAGATTTCTGTAAACAACTGCCTTGATCTCATCTACAAAGGTTGCCTATCCCAATCTGCTTGATTAAAGCCAAACGGGCTTTTTTTCTCACAAAAGTGCTTTTGGAAGTATGCCCAAAAGAAAAAACTGAAGTCTGGGGCGAGCCCAAGGTGGGCAAGTCTAGACTTGTATGTTTTGAGTTTTGAAAGCATGATTGCTATTAATATATTGCCCAGCCAAGTGGTATTTGATGGGGTTTTATTTGCATTAGTTGGATTTTCCTGGGTGTCTGGTCCTCTGGGAGACATGGGACTACACTGTAAGTCAAGAGGTAGCTGCAATAGCAGTTTCCATACCATGGATAATTTGACACCTTCAACATACCCATTTGACTGAAAAAGACCATCATGGGTGCTTCCTAAGGGCACGTAATGGAGGAAGGGGGAGCCCTTTATCCCAGCCCCCAATCCCAAATACCAGAAGTGCTTCCTTTACATGAAAACATTGCCTCCAACCCTCACATAGCAGCCCCTGAAAGTTCAACTGCTCCTTGACGACAGGACCATTTCTCTTAAATCGAGACAGACCCTATCACTCCCCCCTCTCCGCCTGCGTTTCCCCTGTGGAGGAGGGCGAGGGCAGCAGGGCCTGTAGCTGGTGGATCTCCCTGGTGGTGACAGTGGTGCAGGTCCAGCCCAGCAGTGACAAAATGTCTGCCACATGAGAACACCTGCCTTTCCATGGTGGGAAATGAGGGCGCCCCTGAGCACCCCGATCAGCCTCTCCTGCCTGTGTGGGTCTGTCCCAAAGTCCCTCTACCCTCTCTAAACCCTCCATACCTCCGTTCCAAGGGGCTTTTTACCGCATCAGGGTGTGCACCCGTTATTGGCTCCCCTGAGAGGCTGCTCCCTCACGGTGAACTATCTCACTCCTTTCTCCAGCCTCCTCCCTGGGAAGGGGCTCTGCCGCGGGCTGTGACCCGATCCTCTGGGAGCTGCCCACTTCATCTCAGCATGGCCTCAGGGAAGCTGTGACATGGAAACCAGTGGCCATGAAGCCCAGGCACCATCCCCACTCCCTTCTCACACCAGCGCTCAGCCCCTCAGCCCCAAAATGGCTGCTCACGTATGTCCCCCTTAGGCTGTGGGCACAGGAGTTAAGGTGCCCTCACGGTGGCTGGATTGTGATGGCAGGTGATTTAATTATGCCGTACTTAAGACTGGCAATAAAAATCCTCTCATACAGGTGTAGGGGAGAGCCTGGGTCATCTTCCTCGTGGCATTTGGCTAGCAAGGTAGCACATTTCAGGGGGTGACTGAAGGCAGAAATTGGGGTGAGGAGACTTCTTCCCACCAGAGAAAAGCCCAGAGGGCCAAAAGCATCTTCCCAGAAATCCAGTTCAGAAATAAAAATTAAAATATTTTTAGTTTTACACCCAACTCCTCAGAGATTAAATGTTTTTGAATTCCTAAAGGTGATTGCCTGACCTGTACTTTCAATTCTCAGTGAGGGAGTGGGTGCAGAGTGAAGAGATGATCACTTCACCAAAGAAAATTATGTGGCTGACTGTCCCATTTTGGATCTTGCTTTCAGGAGTGCCCATGCAGGTGTCAACAGGCTGACACACCACATTACAAGTTTCCAGGAACAGGCATGTGAACTGGGCCCAAAACAAAATCATCAGAGAGCTGAAGAACTTAAGTTGGAGCAAACTTAGGAGACATATGTTTATATACTTAAATACCTGACTAAAAACACATAACCATTCCTCAATGGAGAACACACCATTTTAATTTACAAGAGAAGAAAGCCAATCACCTAGTGCTAAAAGACAAACCTAAAGACAAAGGAAGAAACATGGTTTTACATGGACTACTTCAGACTGAGCTAAGAAATGTAAGAACTAGACAGCTGAAAACAGACCTCTGGTCTCCACTCACCTAGCTGCAACCACGCTCCAGAGTTGTCAGTGCACCAGCAGCAAAAAATGCAAGCAGAAGATGGAAAACAGCTTGAGACAAGAAGGATTTTCTATTGCACAACCCAGAAAAAGAGGCAGCACTGAAAAGATACGTTTTTCTTCTATCCACAGAGAAAAGAAGCAAAGGAATTTACAGGCTAAGTATGCTATTCAACATCCTGAAGCCAGATTTCAGTGCTCAGTCTCAGGTGTTAACAAAGCATGAAAACTCATCCGGCAGGCGGCCCGCACCTACCTCTGACAGACACTGGTGAGGTTTGGTTCTCTTTTATTTTGGACGGTGCAGTGAGGTTTTGCTCCTTGCTGTGGGGCTTGGAAAGGAGGGGGGCACTGATCATCTCGCATTTGCTCCTGCTTTTGCTGTGCTGCAGGCTGTACATCCAGCTCCCAAACCCCTCCTGAGCCACTGGAGCGGTTGGGAGCCATTTACCCCTTACCCTAGCCCATTTGCCCGACTCCGTAGTCTTGGGAACAAACTCCTCCTCTGGAGCTGATCATGTGCATGAGGGGGAACCAATAAACGCCTCATCCAGTGTTTGATTTCTCTGCAAAGTGGCATTCAAAGTCCGGCTTCAGCGGGAAACTTGATAGCTTTTCCCCTTGATTGGGGCCCTGGCGGGGTGCTTTCTGCAGAGCATTACCTCTCCTGGCAGCAGGTGCCTTTTTTGTCTAGTGTTTTGTGAGAGATCAGGTCTTGAGCACCCCAGCCTCTTTGCCGCTTTCCCCTACCACTCCTGAAACAGCAGTTATAACCTGGGGACAGAATAACTCTTTTAGGATGTAATTCCTGAATAACTTTTCTCCTATTTGTGGAATATCTCTGAGAAGAAAAAAAAAAATCTAAGAACCACCACGGGTTTGCCAGCAAGACGCAAATATAAACTTCTTGTGTTTAATCCATTACTCCCACAGAGAGGACTATGAGCTATGCAGGGGAGATACAGCATCAGAGGAAGGTAATGGAGTAATTTATGCCAGCAGAGGCATTCTAAAATACCTGGGCCGCACCCACCAGTTATTTCAGATTTGGTTAAATGCATTAATAATGGATTTAATTGTTAAATAATAATCTTATTTTGGGGGAGAAACACACCCACCACCAGCCCACCCCCACCCCCACCCCCCCCCCGAAGTTAATCTGTCTGAAGCTCCTGTGGTTCTTCATACGCCACATATCAAACATAAATGTCTACAGAATTTGGCCTGCTCTTTATAGGATGAGCTCAGACACAGGGCTGTGTTATCACAGCTTGCTGCATTGTCCAGCTTAACAATAAGAGCACCTGGCCATGATGCCTCGGGTGACTTTAGCTGTAATCCATCTTGCAAGGAACAATTGCAAGAAATATCTTGGCACAGAAACCTCTGATCTCAGCAGATGGGTATATCTAAAAGCTGACCAATCTTGTGCACAGCGCACTAAGATAGAGATAAATATTACACAGCTGTTCAATTAAATGAGGTCCTAGCTGCCCTGGGCATTTTGTGCTTCTCTTTTTCTGAAGTGTGTAACTGAGTCTCAACAAGGGAAACCCCTTTAGCATAATAATAGTCGATAATTCCATGTAATCATGCAATCTTTTATTAATTTAGTGTTAGAATGAGGACTTATCTTTGATGTCCCTGCTTTTGTGCATCTTGTTAATTTAGTCCATTCAGAGTGCAAAATGGCCTGTTTCTCTGAAATATATAGAAAATTAGAGACTGGTACTGCTGAAGTGGCCTCAGTGTTGTTACAGTTATAATGCTTGTATGACAACAACAACCTACACGTTGTAAGGTTTTGACTGTGATGACTCTTTTTTGATCCCTGGTTGCTGATTTGAACTCTTGTTTCAGCAGGGTGATTCTCTGTGCATTGCATCAGATAGGTGAAAATTCAGATGTAGAGAGAGCATCTGCAATTCTGAATTCAGATACCCTGAATTCACCTCCTTCAATTATGACAGCACTTGTGCATTCCTTAGAGGGATGGATCTATTCCTCACCTTGGCTTGTTGCTTTTCAGTTTGCTTTGAGTAACTGAGGGACTCAGAGCTATTTTGTGCCAGAGGCAATATTATATGGAGAGGCTTTTTTATGTTCACCAAAGAAAATTCTTTCTTTTCAGACTTCAAAGACAAGTGCCTTTTCCAACACAAAAAGGATTCATGGGTTTTGCAGCTTACTTATGTGTCTCAGCTTTGTTCTTTCCTTTCATTCTCAGATCTCAGAATTTCCCTTTCTCTATCTGATTTTTCGTATTTTACCTCAGGCCTGTCCAGAAAAGCAGGTTTATTCTGTGGCCTGGAAGGAAGATGATCTCAAATACAACCTGGAATCTGAGCAGATCTTCCCTGTGTAGGCCTAGGAATGTCTCTCTAGAAACAAATTTTGAACACTGGTAGTTGATTGCAATCCCTTTGAGGCCATACATGTGTGTTCCTTCCTGTAATTTCTTCTTTCAGATGCAAGACTGACATTTTACTGAGTGAAGTGGATTGATATGTTACAGTCAGCTCAAGCTGTTTGTAGGTAAGTATAGAAAAGCTGTATTTTCTATTTACTTGTTTCTAATTTTTTTATACAGTAAACCTTCAGGGAAATTGTAACCCCAAGAAGGAATAATTCACTTCTTAAGGGATGCTGGGCTGATTCAGGAGGATTGTGTCTTTTGACACGTATTTTGTTCCGTCCTACTGCAGATTTAGGTGAATAGCTTCAGGACCCGGGGGGAAGGAAGAAGCTGTGGCCACTGGTGCTTGAAGGCTGACTATTATTATTTAAAATTCCTGAAGCTCTTCAGCTTATACAGAGCCCTGTCTGGAAGAAAAAGAGAAGTTGTACTGTGATAAAACCAATTAGCTAGGAAAAAGAAGCACCACTTTCATTTCTCAGCCTCTCATGCTTCATGTATGACAATGAGCAAGTCACCCATTCCCTCTGTATCTGTGAAAGGTATGAAGACCCACATTTCTATCCCCTTTTGTTCACCTTGCCAATTTAAAATATAAATTCTCTCAAACAGGGCTGTTGCAAGCCTTGTCCTCCCTCAGAAGCAGTTTGCGCACAACTAGAAATACAAAAGACTGCAAAAGCAGGAGCAAATGTGAGATGATTGGTGTTCTTCTCATCCTGAACTTTTTGTCGACCTAATTGTAATGACAATTTTCTGACAAACAAAACATACTGGGTAATCAGTTACACTTCTGCTCTTCTGATGTCCAACTCTGAGACATTTTGGCATGTTACTCATCAGAAGTCCTTCAGTACAGATGAGGGCTGCTTTATTTTGTAAAGCTTCTCTTTAGAGGTAAGTTGTGAATTTGCTTCCTCTGAACTTATAGGATATAACTAAACAGCAGGTAGATTTGAACTAAGCATAGTATTTAATTCCCCAGCCAAAAAGCCAGTAACAGGTGTGTACAAAATTTAGGAGCTGAATTTCCTTTCATTGATTTCTAGGTTTACCTTTAATCTGACCTAATGACTTGCCACCTCAGGGACCCAGGTAAGATCAATAACACCACTCTGAATATTTAGTAAAGATTATGCTTCCTTTCTGAATGGGAAAAGCATAGCAAATGCCTATTAACTAAATTGTGAAATGTTTGCATTTAAATCAAGTCAACTAAAACTGTGACAACCGATACGGCCATCAGGTGGGGGCAGTATTGCTCTGATGAACTTCATTTGCAAAAGAAACTTAGAATATTTAAAGGAATTTAGGAAAAGTCAGAGCAGCCACCAGTAAGGAGGTAGTGCCTTTACTGATGATGAACATAGGGTTTGATTGTGGACTCTGAAAAACTAAATCAATGGCAATTTCTCCTGCTTTAACGGTGCAGTACTTGACAATTGAGGGAAAAGCTTCTGACATGACTCTAAATTTTTTTTTCTCTTACACTGAAACTGTGCAAAATTTTAACTCAAATATATTATTCTGTGTGGACAGCACTTTTCTGAACCCAGGTCTCTTCTATTGCACCCCAGCAGAAAGTATCTCAGTTCTGTCCTGAGAGGAACTCCTCATAGAGTAATTCCTTTCTTGCAGCAAACAGTGCTAAGATACTGGTGCTATTTGAGGTTCTTGCCAGAGGCAAGATGAGAAAAAAAGGTTTGAATTTAATACTTTGAAGTGTTATATGTAGGTGAATGATGAATATTGCTTTAATTGTATTCAGCACCGAAATCTGTTTCTAAGAAGAATCAGTTTTCAGCTAAAGCACAGCAATGCTCAAATCCATGTAGTCAATCCCACTTTCTTCATCAATAGTTGCTGTATGTTATTAAGTTATTTTGCACTGGTTTTGTTTGCATTGCGTCTGGCAGGAAGTTAAATCCCACATGTGTGTGCTGGAGTTGCTGCCATCTCTAGTGTTCCAAAAATCCTTTGGTTTCTTTGGGCATCGCCAAGAGGTTAGCGTTGTGAGGATGGCCCAGACAGTTTTCTTGATGAGAAATGTGTGAGTAACAGATATGTGAACTGGGTTGTACAAGCACCTGACAGATTTCTAACTCCTGTGTGGATTAAGAGCCTGCTGAGAAAGCAGCAAAGTATCTGGCAGCCCTTTTTGGGTGAGAGATTAAACCTTTTTCCTTAGTTGGTCATGGGTCTCTGATATATGCAAGCACCTGTATGTGACCATTTTAGAGCTGGATTAACAGTATAAAGGACTAACAAATCTGGAGGTAGTAGGGGGAGAAAATTATGTGCTTGCAATGGTGACAAATTTGATGGAGTTACTGGCAAAAATTATGTTGGATTCAGCACCTGAAATGAGTTGCAGTGCTGGAGTAGAAGAAAAACTGTACCTCAGAAATTATGTGGATAACTTAATCATCACCCACTATAGGCACCGTGAGATATATAGCTTATTGGAATTCTGGTGTCTGCAGACGTTAGGTGTAGTGACCAATGTTATGTGTTGGAAATTGATATAATCCAAAGAAGTACCTTGGCTTATTAACAGGCTGGCATGCTCTTACACAGTCTTAAGTAGTCCTGATGGCTATGGATAGGAGGATGTATGACCCCAAGAGACAGCTCCTGGAGCCTTAGCCTGTCTCTAGAAGGGCTGTGGAGGGACAGAAATGAATTGCTCTTTGTGGTGACTTGGAATGAGGTTTTTTACACTGAAACACTAGGAGTGTAAAACTACAGAAATCTGATTTGCGTCAGGCTAAAGGGTGAGTTCTGGATAAAAGCAAACCCTGAGCCTGACCAGGATGTGAAGCTAATGAAAACTCAGCCCCTGGGAAGGAAGCAGAGGGAACAAAGCTCAATATAAGCAAGGATTGAGGATCATCTACCATGAATAATAAAGGGAGGAACCTCTTCTGCATTCCTCTTCATGGCTATTGGAAATGAGAGCTGGGACACATGGGGCAAATAGAAGGCTCTGGGGAAACTGTAACCTCCTAAAAGGGATGGGAATGAGGTGGCATGAAGGGCAACAACAAATGCAAAGATTTCTGGTTTTAGAGTCACAGCTCCAAAGCTTTTACCCCCACAGTTCATTATGGGTTTGTTAACACAAGTTCTTCACAGCTTTCAAAGCCCAAAGGAGAAGTAATGCATGTCCCAGGCACTGTAAGATCATAAGTGTGGGCACCTTAGAGGCACAGGCACTACTATTTGTTTACTTAGCTATGCCAGCAGGAAAGAGAGTGGTCTGTGGGTTACCCTGTCTATCATCCTGTTCAAGGGCTGATAAAAACCAGAACGCTTTTTGAAAGCCTTCAGTGGTATATGCTGTCAGTACCTGTTAAGTGATGAGTCAAATGCCTAAGCCTACATGGATATATGCAAGAACAGATGCATGCACATCACTACATTCTACAGTAGCCATTGGCGACTGCCTACATTAATAAAAGTATCCGAAGTTCTTAGTGTTATTCCTTATTCTGTATATTGAGAAAGCATTGACCTTTTATGACAATGTGAATGGTGGAAAGAAATATGCCCAGGGAAGTTGTTAGGCTCCATGCAGAGGAAGAGCACTTTATGAGAGTAAAATTATTAGCAGTGCTCCACTGTGCTGATTTGGAAGAGGTCCATTGTATTTTCAGCAACTGGCAGTTTGGATTGTTACAATTCCTTGGCAAGTACAATAGAAAGATGGTGGTTTCCGGGGGCATAATAAAAGGGTGAGCCCCAGCTTTTGCACACTGCATTTTATAATTGCATGCTTGATGTGCACAATTGGGCAGCGCTGCCTTACTTGCCTTAATCCATCTCTCGCTCACTCTCTCACTTCCTCACTCTCCCTCACAGCAGCAGTAGCTGCTGCAGCTTTGGCAGATCATTGGGGAGAGCACAGAAAATGAAAAGAGCTCAGTTATCATCTTAACATTTTTCCCAAAGGATTAATTTCACTTGCTTCTCCAGTTTTTCTGATAGACTTTTTTGCACTTTTTAATACAATAAGTATGGAGTTATTTCACATTTTAAACCCCTCTAAATAGTTTTGGGAATGGACTTTCTCTCTCCTCCTCCTCCAGCCTTTTTTTGTTTTTTGACAAGTCAGAAAATTGTGAAGTAAGCGGACAGAGTAACTGAGAGCACGAGAGGGAGAAGACGCTTCCATTCTTTTAGTGCAGTGGGCTGAAGCAAAAAGGCCATTGTAATGGTAAATCGCATGCAGAAAGGAAGAAAAGACTGATAATCAATCACAAATGAAGCATTCGTTTGGATTTTGGCAATTTGCTGGCCAGGGACTTTTAAATCTATAAACTTTTTTTTTTTTCTTTTTTTGCCCGCATCTTTAAAAGCACAAGTTTGGTATACTGAAGACAGGAAGAGAAATCTTTACAAAGATATCGTGCCCAGAATACCTGGGAATGGGGAAATCACAGGGCTGAAACACCAGTAAAACGTTGCAATTCTGAAGGAGAAACAGCATGCTGAAATGTTGATGGGAAATGTTTTTAACCCATCACCTTGGACTCCAGCTCTGAAGAAAAATATTCTGTCTCAGACTCTTCTTGTTGCATGTGTTCAGGGATGACTTGTGGTGGGCTTCTGGGGAGTTTAATGTCCAGCTTCATTGTTCTGTGATTGCCTGAGTGGGTTTTGTATTTGACTGAGTATGTGATAGGACAAATGAGGATGTTAGATAATATTAACACCACCATATCATCTTCAGAGTCCAGCATTACCCATAAAGGAAGATATATCTACCTGGAGGCACTGCTTCAAGGAGGCGCTCCATGGGGATTCACACTGAAAGGTGGACTGGAGCACGGGGAGCCATTAATCATCTCAAAGGTATTTTTCTTATTTTAAATGAAATGTAAACAAGTTAGGAGTGGAGCCTGATTTAAAGGGCAGGAGTTGTAAAATAACACTGAAATGTTGTATTTGACACTGTATTTGGCTTGGATTTGAAAACTTGGTTGAGCACCTATTCAAGTCAGTAGGTTTGCTCAGGAGCTACGTATTGAGAAACACATGAGAGCTCTTGGCATTGTTTAACTATCGAAGTGCAGTTTTTGTCCCACAGGAAGTATCTCAGCTTGCACAAATTGGTTCTATTTATTTCAGTATTGTGAATGGGAGTGAGTAGGGGACTCTCATGAGGTGATCTTATGTCACAAAGTCATAGCATATCTGAGCATGTTCAGTTATGCATCACCACCTCTTCTGAAGAGAAAAGAAAGTAAGTGCTTTAAATCACATGATGTGATGTTGGCTAATTAGAAGTGTGTATGTGGAAACAGAATAATAAATACTTGTACCTATTTGATATGTGTATATATTACGCTACATTAGCAGTTTTCTCACCCTATGTATGCTCTACTTACTACTATCTGTTAAGTATGGTACGCCTTCAAGATTTTTATTATTTTAATTATTCATGATTGAGTATTGTCAACAGGCAACTAGTAACATAGCTCACAGGGATATTTTGAGGGGAAGAAATGGGAGAAAGAGTTCGTCATTCTCATCTGAACTGGACTATTAAATGTACATAGGTACCTCAAAATGCAGATACTTAAGACAACGGATTTTCAAAAGCATCAGATTGAATCTGTGAATATCTAAAATATGTTTGACCTATAGCCCCCAAACTGTTTTGAAAATAGGATTTAGTAATTTGAAATTTTACCTGTAGTGGTTCTTAACTATACTTCTCTTCTGTGTCATCTGTCTGGTGCATTCTGCTTGTTTACAGTGTGCATTTATACAGTCAGCTGCTAGGTTAATATATGTACTTATGTTTAATCTTACCCCCTCCTGTAAACTGGGATGTATGTGGGGAATTCAAAAGATCAGAACCAATGTCAGCTAAAAGAAAATGCTGATACTCAGAATCAGTGGTATTCAAATCCTGCAACTCACTGTCCAAACACACTCACATGAAGACTATCAGTCACTTGAATAGTTCACCTGAAACAAGTGATTTGTAGTTAGTACATCTACATGTTGAAAGCAAAAAAGGGGGACTTCCATAAGAGTTCTTTCATCATAAAGAGATTTTAGAAATGTCACATAATCATCTTTCTTCCAGGACCTTAGATATAGTTTGGCATAGCCACATAAAGCAAAACTAGCCTCACTGAAATGGTGTTATATTTTTTCATTTTATAAACATGAGGGACTAACACTTTGGGCAGGTTGTTCACTTTTGTTGGTAGTGTTCTGTATTTGTGAGGAAAAAGTTTCTTTTTGCTTTGACATTCTTCTGTGATGTAAAAAGCGCCACCCTCCTTTTTTTTTTTTTTTTTTTTTTTTTTAATTGGGGGCAGGGAGGCAGAGAGGAAGAGAGATAGCTCTGGCTGCTGAACATTAATTAATCTATGGGATTTGGTTTCCACAACAACCAGGCCCCTTAATGTCAAACATGCCTGGAGTGTGCATAGTGCCACTGGGAGCTGTATGACTTGTGCCTGCCTTCTGTGAAACAGCACTGCAAAAATGTGGTGGTTTTTTTTTTTTTTTTTTTTTTTAACTTGTAGCTACTGCTTGGTTTGTGCTATCAATGTTAGTATTTCGTTGTTTTGCTCATGCATCAGTGATACAGAGCTGGACAATGGCTTGCATGTGAAAGCTGTACTTTCTGGAATTCATGCAGCACCTAGCTGTTTCCTGGTTTCTAGTTTCAGCTGAGAAGTTCCTCTCGTGTTTGCATTCAGTATGTCCTCTTCAGAATTAATTGCGTTTTAGCCATTTAGCTAATTCAGTATTCTTCTGATTATTCTGTGAAGTAATGAGGAACTGTGGAGAAATATAAATTGAATGATGTTATATGTTAAATTCTGTACTCGCACAAGAGTACTTAGAGAATCAGAATGGTTTGGGTTGGAAGGCACCATTAAAGATCACACTACTCATGCGGGTACGCACTAGGAATGATCTAGTAATAGTTCTAGATAATATTACCTATAAATATCTGAAAATGTGGATGTCAGTTTTTCCATTTCTCATTATTCATAATTAAGATAGGAGTTTTATTTGTGTTTAGGCTACCTATTCTGTTTTGGCAAATACATTATATTTATGTCCACTTAACTGTCTGTTTGCATTGACAGAGTGGTGTTAAATGGCCTTAGTGTAAATAAAAATGTAGATTTCAGCAAATATTTAAGCTGGTACCCATGAAAGCTTGCAACATGACTTAAAACAATCAAAGTGACATTGATGTATTGTTATAGAATACTAGTCAGATAGCGAATCTGTTTGAATGCAAATTCTTTCTAGCCATCAGGAATGGATGCTCATTTGGGACCCACAAATATTGGCCCATCTCAGCTTCAGACCAAAGGCTGTGATAGAAGTTAAGAACCAAGATGAGTGAATTTACAAAAGGCCCGGATGCATGAAAACTTGTTCTTGCAGCCCTATGCAGTTCTTTGGAAAGCCAGATTTTTCCACCAATAATATGCCAAGAAATTACCTAAAAGCAATGGGGGCAACAGTTGGGAGTGTAAGTTGCAAAGACCAGACCTATATTCTCAGCTGGTAGAAAGAAGGTGCTGTTTTAGAGATCTGATTACCATGGCTTTAGTATCGCCTTCAAAATAAGAACAAGTTATCTACTGCCTTCCAGTAAAAGTCCCTTTGCTGTATAGACATATCGCTGTGCTTCTGTATAACAAGACAGGCTGATTTCTCGGTGTGTGTGTGGTTGAGTGCACAGATAGGCAAATTTACAGTTAAACACACTAGTAAACTCTTTGCTGAATCAGCCATGATGCTCAGCACATCATGCAATGAAGTCTAAATCAACTTGTCAGAAATGTTGGTTGTGCAGCTAACATGAATTTAGGTAGTTAAAACAGATGACCTTTTTATGCTAACGCTGTTCTTTTTTTCCCTGTGAAAAGACAAACCTATTCTGAAGCAGTTTCCTGACAGCTAATTCAAAGTCCTCAACACAGGTCTCTTCGTAATGTATTTTGCTGGAGGCGAGGGCATAAAAAACAAATTTATTACATCCAACACACATTTTCCCCTCTCTGCATAGGAAGCTTGTTTGACATTCCCTCTAGTCAACTTTTTTCTATCTTGTTTCTGGACTGACTACATACAACTCATTACATGAAGGCTGTAGAATCATAGTATGTTATGATTCTGGCTGTATAGGATATTTAAAAGAAGATACTGATTTTCAATTAAAAGAAATTTGGAAATGCTAACAGTGTGTCAGCAAAATGGAAACTCAGGGTGTTGACTGTCCTAGAGCAGCACTTAGCCATCTTGGGAACATAAGGAAGTTCTCTTTGTCTACTGGAGCTCCCTGTTGGGCCACAGTGCTTCAGGATTATGCATGGTATTCCTGGTCTGCCACCTAAGCACAAGCTTGTGAGGGAGCCTCAGAAACAAGCTTTGTGGAATCTTCCTAATATTAATTTTTGTTGTACCAGAAGGACAGAAATGGAAGAATGGGCAAAAAGTAGTCAGTTGCACATTCCTTTTCCACTGCACCTCAAGGGAACGGCCAAAAATCAGTACCAAAATTAGCACCAGAACGTCACTGATTAGCAAAGGGACGGTGTCCAAAAAGATGAATCATAGGCTGCATATTAACAAAATGTATTTTCCCTTTTGTATTGATTCTGAGGTATTAAACATGTTGTCAGTGAAGAGTGTAGGTGAGAGTTTGAAAGGGAGCTATAGATAGTCTTAACATTCTTCCTGGGGATGAATTTCTCATTTATTTGAGCTTAGAGAATAGCTGTCAATCAAATTCTTTATTTGGAACTATTCACAGTTCCTCCCCATGTTATCACATAGATAAATGTCTTGTGGAGGTGGAGAGAAAAAAGAGGTTGGTGACAGTAATAAGGCACCTCTGTAGAATGAGCATGTTATGCTAATTTCTTCCCAGCTGAGAGAACTTTGCAAGTTTATAGACCTCAAAGAATCTAGCCTACATCTCCAGAAAATACTCTATTCATGGTTATGAAATACTCCTTTGGCAAGAAGGTTCTCAAGCTTTTTAATACTTTCCTTTTATTAAACATCACAGTTTTCCTCTTCTCTCAGTTGGTGTTTAAAAGGTAAGTTGCTGTCATAAATGTGTCACTAATACTTCAGAAACAGTAGAAGTCAAATCCCCTGTAGTGACCTCCACGCCTCTGTTTTCAGATCTCGGTTTATATAGTTCAAGTTCTGATTTTTTATTATACCTGTTTAGTAATTTAGAACCATGTAAATGTGGCCCAGATTTGGGGACATTTGCTCACAGTGGAAATCTCATTAAACAAGTGATTTCTTCACCTGGAACTAGAAATTTCATGAGAAATGCAAATGTGATTGCAGGGGATACCAGATGTTTAATTGGAATCTGATTTCCTTTGGCCTCAAAACCACGATAATACCCAGAAGCAAACCCAGATTTCCATTTCCATATTACTTTTTTGGCTCATCCTGAGCTGTAAGGTCAATATTGTAAAAATGAAAGCCCTGACTGTTCTAGGCAATAAAGGCAAACTGCTAACAGAAGTGTTCATTCCCTCTCAAATTCCTGAAAGAATTTTTAATTTAAGGTAATTATTGTTAATCAGTTTCAACCATTTTGGAGCCAGGCGATCTATTTCTGCAGTCTGATTCTCATTGCTACACACAAACCTTTACAGAATCACATAATCACAGAATTGTCTAGGTTGGAAAAGACCTTGAAGATCATCCAGTCCAACCATTAACCTAATATTGACAGTTCCCAACTACACCATATCCCTAAACTCTATGTCGACCCTACTCTTAAACACCTCCAGGGATGGGGACTCCGCTACCCCCCTGGGCAGCCCATTCCAATGCCTAACAACCCGTTCTGTAAAGAAATGCTTCCTAATATCTAGTCTAAACCTTCCCTGGTACAACTTGAGGCCATTACCTCTTGTCCTATTGCTTATTACTTGGTTAAAGAGACTCATCCCCAGTTCTCTGCAACCTCCTTTCAGGTAGCTGTAGAGGGCAATGAGGTCTCCCCTCAGCCTCCTCTTCTCCAGACTAAACAACCCCAGTTCCCTCAGCCGCTCCTCGTACGACATGTGCTCCAGACCCTGCACCAGCTTCGTTGCCCTTCTCTGGACACGCTCGAGTAATTCAATGTCCTTTTTGTAGTGAGGGGCCCAAAACTGAACACAGGAATCGAGGTGCAGCCTAACCAGTGCCAAGTACAGGGGTAAGATCACTTCCCTGTCCCTGCTGGCCACGCTATTTCTGATACAAGTCAGGATACCATTGGCCTTCTTGGCCACCTGGGCACACTGCTGGCTCATGTTCAGCTGGCTGTCAATCAACACCCCCAGGTCCCTCTCTGACTGGCAGCTCTCCAGCCACTCCTCCCCAAGCCTGTAGAGCTGCTGGGGGTTGTTGTGACCCAAGTGCAGCACCCGGCATTTGGCCTTATTGAAACTCCTACAGTTGGCCTTAGCCCATCACTCCAGCCTGTCCAGGTCTCTCTGCAGAGCCTCCCTACCCTCGAGCAGATCAACACTCCCACCCAACTTGGTGTCATCTGCAAACTTACTGAGGGTGCACTCGATCCCCTCGTCTAGATCATCAATAAAGATGTTAAGCAGGAGTGGCCCCAAAACCAAGCCTTGGGGGACACCACTCGTGACTGGCTTTGGAACAGTTTTAGCTGTCGTAGGCCTCTGAAACATCCTTTTATTTTGAGTTCCATGTTGACGATACTAACAAAAGAGTTGTTTCTCTTGCCTAGGAATTAAACATCTAAAGCGTTCTTTCTCGGGTGGTGGCTATGTAGGAACACTTTTCACATGCTGTGCTGTAGTTCATTGGTTCCCTTAGCTCAAAAGGGTAGGCCATTTAGAGGGACCTCATGCCAGAAGCATGACACGAACTCTGAGATTTACCTCTCAGCAGGGATGTAGGAAGCAATAAAAGTTTAGTAAAGTTTAATAATAATAGGAATAGCTTGAGACAGAGCCTGAGAAGTAAGGTGTTTAAACCTTGTTAGGAGCCTGATCCAACTTCTGATGAAATGAATAGCCCTCTAGCAATCGGTGCTTACAGGAGCTACATCAGGCTGTCTTCCATGAGGCTCCCATGCCTGTGCTACTTCTTTGGTTATGATGCCTTGTTCACCTCACTTGAGTGAGCTCATAGAGCAGTTAGTGACATATAATGAAAATCGTTTCACTATTCTTGACAAAACAAACCCCAAAAGGCCATTCTGGACCCCAGCTGGCCACTTATCCCCATCTCTGCCTCTGATCAAAACACTTGGAGTCAGTGTTCTCCCCTTAGGTCAGTACCAGGGGCCCATTGCTTTCCCCACTCAAATGCCCAGAGTCCCCATAAACAAGTTAAATTATGTTGTGCACTGACAGGCAAAGTTTCTGTGCATCCATTCCCCATATCTCTGTGTGTGACAAATGGCAACTTAGAAACTGTTAACCTTTTTGTAGTGCTGCAAGCACAGAAGACAGGCAATGCTCACATGAGAGAAACATGTCTGAAGTTGACAGAGTCATGATAGACTTATTGGCCTGGGCATGAGAACATGAAACTGATCCAGAGGCATGGTGACTTGTTCTGTGATTATTTTTTTTTGTAATTATTTTTTCTTTGAAAGTTTCCACACTTGTTAATATCTGGTTAGATATGGGCTTTATTTTTCTCCTCACTGCTGAAGAATAGCTTGGGGCCTCTGTGTTGTTAATGTTTAAAAAAATATCCCTTTTCACTATTTATCCTCCAATATACTGCAAGTGGGCTGATGAGGGTTTCCATTTCAAAGCCACTGTATCCTCATGCTTCTTGCAGAGCATTTTCTGCACTGGTTATGCATTTAGGGCCACAGATGTGGATGTTGCATATAACGTGGCAGGTCCTTAGAGATGTGTTTTTTCTTGTGTAAGACCAGAAGAAGAACGGTATATAAGAATCGCGGGAGTGCTGATCTCCTACTATTTAACTACATCAGCTGACAGGGCATGAAGGGTTGGCACGTTTGTTATTCCTTCACTTCTTGTATTCACTGGGAAAAGCAGTAAATGAACAGTAAGTGGGCAGTAATTTGTCTAGGACTAAACCATAATGTAATTGCTTGTGGTTGGTCTCAGTCTAAAGGCAGGTGAAAAGGTGATCCTGTGAGCAAAAGGAAGTACAGACCTGCACTGACTGGCATCCTGTCTGGGTTGTAGTAAAAAGATCAAGGACCAAACCACCCTGGTCAACAGAAATTATTTCTTTCTGATTCCTCTCTCCCTGCCCCTCAGTACTTCTTTTAGGTTTGACACTGGAGAAAGGTGTGCTCTGTCTGCTGATGAGCTAAGGGGTTCATTGTGCAGCATCATCTGCCTGCACGTCTGACTCTTGTTGCTAGACTGTGGCAACACACCAGGCAGATGCCTGATCCCAGGCAACAAGGAAGTCTGGATGGTGCAGACCTTTGCTTTCAGACAAGCAGAAGGGAACTGATGCTGTAATTGTTTCAGCAAGCAGAGGGGCAGTTCCTCACCACTCTTCCTTGTTTCTCAGGGCTCAGATTAGGGCCTCACGAAAGACTGCTGATGCCAGCACAAGGGACAGGATCGTCTACCTTTTCTTAAAGCTAGGGAGTTGCTTGATGAAAAGGCTTCTGTTGTCAGCCCCCGCCATTAGGCTGCTGATCATTCTCTAGCACAAAAAGACTTCTGTTCACTTCCACAGCACTGAATTAGCAATTGCAGACAAACTGACTGACTTGATGTGAGCAGTGGCTTGCTGGGCATTGCTTTTCAGACTGCAGCTAGGCTGTCTAAAGGGGTAATGCCAGCTGGTCTGTGATGCATCATGATGAGCCCATCTATCGGGAATACCTTGGTTGTCCTTATTACCAAAGATCAGCACAGATGAATCCCAAGGTGCAGAGACAACTCAGTGGTGGGACTTTTATGAACATGCATGTAGAAGGAAATTACCCTTGAAAAAAGTCATACCTTTGTGCTGACAAGGGGTGGGCATGATGACTGACATGTGACTGTGTCCTGTTGACCAGTCATGCTTTAGAGTTACCTCCTTACCAGAGATCAACCCAAGCTGCAAACTTTTAGTTCAAATCCACAGAGATGGCTGGTCTGAAAGATAAGGTCTCTGCCACTGCATTGCAATCACATGAGTTATAGAGGACCACATGCAATGTAATATCCTTCAAAGTCACAAAAAGGCGTAATAGAAGAAATATTTTCTTCTCAGGTTCTTGGACAGAAAGGAATCCTGTGTGATTAAATACAACATGTAATCCTTAGGGTCAATAAAGGGAGCCTTCATAAATCGTGCCCGGCTTTAGCTTACATGAAAGAGATTAGACAAAAAAATGCCATGTATCCTTGTTCACTTGGCTGTAGCAGGTATAACCAGAGTTAAGATTTACACCGATCCTAGAATGAGAACCAGAGAATGCACTCTTTAAATCGGTGTTTGTGCAGAATAGGTGATTGCTTGTGAAAGTCTCTACTACCTTCAACCTTTCCCACACTTCTTGGGAGCCCAAGGCATAGGAAGAAAAATGTCATCGATAATAGAGCTGGAGCTGAGCTAATCTCAGCTCAAATTTCATCAGTGTTTGCCTTCAGGATCTTTTGATGAAGCTTAAAACTGTGGAGCATGAATCCAGCATGGACCTATTGTGCATGAAATACTCATGAGTTTGGGAGGGATCTTTGAAAGTGAAAATTAGATGAACTCTAATTTGCTTGCCAACAAACATTGGTGGTTAAAGGAAAAATGTCCAGAAGCCTTTAAAAATAGACTGCTAAACCACAAAATCTTTGTCACTTATTTGTGTATTTCCAAAGCCTTGAGTGGATCACCATCTGGTGGCAGCAGAGAGCATCCAAGACCAGTGTCAGAAAACCCTGAAATGAGTTGGTAGCCATCAGCCCAGGAGGCAAATCTCTCCCCCACTTAAGAGTTGAGACAGTAGACTTTGCCTTTGAGCATGAACAACAGAAACTGATGGGTGTTCTGCCATCATTCTGGAGTCTCCAGCTGCGTTTCTGATCCTGCCTAGGACACAAACCTGTCCTTATGCATAGAACAGGGCATATCCAGTTAACAATAGAAAAATACAATTCAGCATCAGGACTAACTTGTCTGCAGGAAGATTTGGCATCCTCTAGCTGCCTAGCACCCAGCCACATCAACCTCACATCTTGGATTTCTTTCTGCGAAGTCAACAGGGTGGTCTGCATTATGAATGCCTGCCAGCGTGGGTGCTGAACAGGACCAAGCCTGCTTAATGCACATCAGATGTGGAAGTCAGACCTGTGGGTAGCCTCGACTATCACACACCAGTGATGGAGCAAGGGATGCTAGATATTTGGAGGTTCTCTGAAATCTTGCTTTGGCTGGAGCAGGATATTGGTCATTGCTGTATCAGATGAATATAATCTAGGAAGTGTAGGAAGTGCACTAAATATGTTTCTCCTTTTCCTTATAATCGCATCTTACATAGGCTGTCATATGTGTGTTTGTGTCTCACCCAAAGGGTTCCTGCCTTCTTTCTAGGTCTGCTTAAAACCCTCAGCTTTGTCTCACTTACTAGATCCTTGTTTCTGAGGGAGATCTGGCCTGTATACTTCGGAGGGACTTGCCAAAACCCTAGCTCTTTAAAGAGACTCAGGTCAGAAGTTGTTAAATGCCAGGAAGCATCTTTCCCCTGCGGAAATACAATCTGTGTCTGTGTATCACACTTAGTACTCCAAGTGAAAAAACATCTTCCTGAATGTTGTAAGTTTGTTTTAAGTAAGAGGGGGCTTGTCTAGCTTCATTCACATGGCTGAGCTGGAAATAGAGTTCTGGTCTTCCCATTTTGAGCCAGACACTGCCTAAACCTGTTTCCACAACTCTTGTTACTTTGCCAAACTCAAACAAATAAATGATTCCAGGTTTCTTGGTCAGTTGAAATTAGGAAAAGGACAACAGGAATAGACAAGGCCAGCTTATCCGGGACACAGCGTGTTAACATCCTAACTGGTATTCAAGCATAATATTAATTTTTCACACTTGCATTAAAAAAATCCCACCAAAAAAAAATTCAAACCCCAGTGAAGAATGATTCCTGCTGATAAGAAAATCACTGTGCTTAAATTCATTAATAGAATAGGCTGTGGGATACATTTCAAAGCACAGGGTGAGAAATAAGCTCCCAAATCCCATTAAGAAATAACAGGATTTATGTGCATTCCTCCCATATATTAACTTTCCCCTCTGGAAACGTCTTGTGCTGAGTTGGTGCCATTTTTCAGGCAGGTGCAATGTTTTGCAGTTCCCACAGACCTCTCCAGATAATCTGCCAGTCTGAAAGCCATTCCCTATTCTCACTCAAGAATGGGGATTTTCCGATGCACGGATGAATGACGAGTTTGGCTGACGAATGTCATAGCTCCATGTTCTACTGGGATTCAGTCACACATTCTGCAACGATGCTGTAAGCAGTTTTGTCCTGTCCATATCAGCAGTTAAAATGTTTTAAACACCAGCCAACAGAGATAGAAGAGATACCAGTTTTTAATAGCCATTATCAGTAGTGGGTCATTTTCTGAACATGACTTGACATATAGAGGTACAATTTGTGATGCTGAAGTCTTCAGGGAATTGGTTTGTATTGTCAACAGGGTCAGTTTTTATTAGCACTGCTAGAGGTTTTTCACCTTTTTACTGAAGGCAAGTTTTTGAAAATATGCCAAATCCTCACATTTGACATTACTTACAAAGTTTTCATGACTTTTTCCTTTTAAAGGCATGGATAAATGTCAAATGTTAATTCACATAAAAATGGAGATAAAAATATTATGGAAATATTTGCCAAAGAAATGGCAAACATATCCATTTCAAAAAGTGGAACGAGTTTCATGGGGCAGAAGGAGGCCAGAAGGATGTCTGGGATCCCCAAAGAAGATACATGTTGTGGCAAGAGGTGTTTATTTCAGAAGAATTGAAAGAGCATACAGTCCACTACATGTTTCAGAAAATTTCCTAACACCTATAGAGAACGACTGACTTCATGATAAAGACTGTTAACTATAGTCATACCAAAGTATTTTTCTTGGTTTTCGGTTCAGCTTGTAATCAGTATTTATTTTATCTATCATGGTAGTGCCAGCAGGTCACAGTTGAAAACTACAACCCCTTTATTCTGTTTATGAGTGTAATAAAAAAAAATCTGCTTCTGGGCATTCAGAATTTATAGTTGTGATACAGTCACAAGATGAAAATGTAAAAAACCAAATACAGCAATGGGTGAAGAGTGAAGCAAGGGTGAGTCTGCAAATGCACTGGTGAATTTACTACCTCATATAATAATGATGTTGCTTGGAGTTTATGCATTACTTAATGTTGGATTTTAAGATGTTTACAATGGAACATAATCACTGGAATAATTGTGTCCTTGAAAACTTGCAGTATTTTTTTATTTATTTATTACTTGCTATTTTTTTTTATTTTTCTGTAAAAATATGCATTATTTAAATGAACAGTTCATTTAGAAAAGTGGATTGGTCTCTGATGTCAGACTTCGTGTTTTTATACATTGATTGATGACCAGTCTTGCCAGTCGACTGAGAGAGTTCCACATTTCTCAAGTGCAGTCTCATAGAAACTGGGAAATGAGCTGATGGAATTCAGACCAAAGATCTGGCTGTTTTCCAGGAGCAAAGACATGGCAAGATGCATTTCCACTTTCAAGAGAGAGGCTTGAAATGGAAAAAGAAATATGAAACATTTGGACAGAGAGGGGTGGAGTCATGGGGCGAATCTTCATTTTATCAATGATCCCACTCCCCTCCCTCCTGCCCTGCTCCATTTCATGTTTGCTTAAAAGCAGTTGCCAGCGTTTGTTGAATAGTGTCAGCACAGAAGGGATGCAGCCACTGACCTGACTATAAGGCAACAGCAAAAGGTTAGTAGAATTAGTCTTGTACTGCAGACTTGTATTAATAGTTGTATTGTGATGTTGTTGGCACAAACGCCGCAATTAAATAAGTTGTTGGCACTCTTCCCTGGGTTAAATTACTACTAGTGTTCCCCCTGCTTGCAAGTCAATGAATACAACACTTTTGGGGAGGCAAGTTCAAACATTTTTGTTCTTTTGGGATTCTGCACATTTCTGATTTCAAGCTAAGAGGTTTCTGCTGGCTTTCCAAGTAGACCTCTGCTGTTGTTCTGTCTCTGCAAACAGCCTGTGCAAACTAATGCTGGAATAACCAAGCAGGGAAGGAGGTGGGTGAGGGGGAAAGACACAACAAAAGACTGATGTAGAAACAAATGCCCTTAGAAGGGGTCCTCACTTTCTCTCATGCTTGGACCCATGGATGTTTCTTAGCACTGAGCTATTGTTGTAGAGGATTAGGTTTCCATCACAGCTTCATCAGGGGCAACTTATCCTTTTTATCAGCCCAGAAAGACAGCCACAGATGTGGGGGGAGGGGGAGGAATCCCCACCTATCCTTGCCCAAAAGTGCAAAGCAGGCACTTTTTCCAGCCCAAGGCCCTCTTCCTGCTCCTTTTAGTTGATGACAGTTGGATTTGGCCCAGGGGCCCACGCACCCCTCTGTGTTGTTCTGCAGGGGCCACTCACAGCAATACAGCTCCCCAATCCTGCTAGCCAGAAAACTTTGTCTTTCCAATTTATTAAAAATTCCTTCTACTTTGGGAAAAGGAGTCCTTGCGCTTCTTCCCAGTGCTGGCCTACCAGACAGCACTAATGTCTTCACCTATTCACTAAGGGGTAGATCTAAAAATCTCTCTTCCCTGGCATATCATAACTTTGGTTTTCTACAGTGCTTTTAGTAAAGCTAAGGAGTCAACCGCAGTCTGACTTCTCTTCATGACCTACATTAAGACTAAGATGCAGTCTAGTCCTTTGGGGTAGCAAACTGTAAACATCAGACAGAATAACTGGAAGTGCTTCAGTCTCTATTTCCCTGTGGCTGGTGTTGAAATGCAGCAAGACTTGGGGGGGACTGTGCTACTTGCCGTATGAGTTCAGAAACTTGTACATATAATGGTTTTCTAAGAAACTGGTGTTATACAGAAAAATGTCTGGGGAGATCTTTAATCTGTGCTTTCCTTAAGACTGGCTGTTATTTAATCATCCTCAGATGTTAATAATGAACTTCATTTATAGGTTTCCCTGTCTACCAATGACATGATCTTTCTGTGGCTTGTATCAGTGTTTAATGGAGATTAATAAAGAGTGAGCCACTAGCACATCAATAGTTGGAGGTTAGGAGAAAGGAGTAAGCAGAAACAAAAGTAAGTGCGGTTGAGTGACTGTGTGTCTCTACAACTTCTTGTGTATCTCATCAGCTGCTAAAACAAAAGGTTCCTCTGCTGGTTGGAGCTGAAGAGAACCAAGGCGAGCATCTATTGTTCTATATGTTTTATTATTCTTGGGCTGTGATCTTGTCAGCTCTCATTAGCTTAACAGGTTGGACTGTGTCACTCCTTGGATGGGAGACTTTGAAACGCAATGATAAATGACACAAAGTGGTTCAGTCCATAGCCCTGCTCCCTCTGAGTCAGTGCTGAATCACTGACCCATCAGAGTTTGAGGTGGAGAGAGTGTGATAGCACTGCTTTATGAGACATTCTGGCTTTGGTGATGAGATATTATAGAAGATCAATCAGTGGCATAATTTACTAGAAAAAAATGTGATCCCATGAGCCAAATTCTGTTTGGGATAAATTACATACCAACAGCACCACTATCATCTTGATTTTTTCTTGTTCTAGAGCAGCTAAGGGTTGCGGGTAGCTCGTGTGAGATGCTTTGGTAGCAGATGGCAGTGCCTGCAGTGAAAATGTATTTTTCTTTCAATCTATCTATCTATCTATCTATCTATCTATCTATCCATCTATCTGTGTGTGTGTGCACGCACAGGTGTGAGCTGAGGGTGCTTATAGTTTGTAATCCCATAAAATGCCAGGATGAAAAAAATTCGTGCTTTTGAGCTGAGCCGGAATATACACTGGAATATAGAACTGAAAGGTAATACATAACTGGATTTGGAGGGGTCCTGCACACCAATTGCATACTTTTCTCTTGCCTTATATCAATGTTTTATAGTCAGTGAGAGAGAACTAGCCATTGGCACAGAAAATGAGAGATGTGAAAGTTAGGGGGAAAGGAGTAAATATGAAAATTCAATGTTTGTATAATACACTTATGACATTTAGATGGTGACAACATACAACTGGTGCTAGTTAAGAGGTTGATCTATGCATCCAGTCATCTCAGTTTTAAGCCCTCTTTATAAATCACAGGAGGTTGTAGTCTGCCTTTGTACTTTTGGTGACCAGTTGTAGACCAAGCAGAATACTCAGTCAAATGTCTTTGGCTAGATGTTGAGTCTTCAGAACTCAAGAGCAAGTCTGCTTTTCTTTAGGATAATTTGAAAATGGTGGTAGTATCCTGCCATTTTCAATAAAAGCATTATTTTTCATTATGCCCGTGGCTGTGGCATTCACAAATGACCTAAAGGGTACAAATGTCTCCAGTGGCAATTGAATCTGAGTGCCAGTGTTGCAAGGCTCCCTACAACTGTGCGATATCATTGGCCCTCTTCAGTGGCAATATGTAGAAATCTGCAAGGCAAGTTTATTGTGCCAGAGTAGGCAGTTAAAGTATTCCCTAACAAAGTCGTTCAAGGTATGAATGAATAGATGTTCTAAAAGTTGGTAATGTGGGAGCTAGGTAAGGAAGCCAAAGTTAGAAGACAACTCTCTGCACGTGAGAGACTGTGCCTTTCCAAACTCTGCATATATCCCTGAAATCTCCCTACCCGAAAAAAAACCCAAAAAACAGGAAAGAAAAAAAAAAAGAAGATGACCGAAAGGAAAGTGTGGTTGTCTCATAGCTGCTCAACAGCCAACTCTGAGATCTTTCTGGCAAGATCAACTGAAGCTGAATTTGTCATTGTTTGGCTTGTGTCACCCAGCTGGTCGGGTCAGAGAGCTTTTCTGACCTGAGCCCGCAAGTGATGGACAGGTCTGTAGAGGGCATTATCACAACATAATCACATGAAATGAAAGGAAAACCGTGTGTGCCTTTCTTAACATCCCCCCCCCTCCAAATCTTTAGGATAATGCATCTTTTCTTATTTTACTCTGAATCTGTTAATGCTTCTATTATGTAATAAGGTTTTCAGAGCAAAATATGGCCTGGAGAGTAGTAAATAGAGCTCTTCCAAGGATCCACAAACATCTGCAAAGATTCTGTTGCACTGCTAAAGGAAGCATTCATCATGGTCAGAAATATTTCCTGCTGGGTTGTAGTGTGCTTTCTGGTTTCCTCTGTCCCTCAGGCACTAGTGGAAATTCCAACTGACAAGGAGGTGGGGTTTTTTTTTTCTGATTTAAGTTAACTAAATTGATTTTGGAATAGAACAGAGGGTCTGTAAGTTCTTAGTGGTAGTACTGCTCTTGCCAAAACCAACAGCACCCAGGAAGAAGAACGCTGGAAACCCAAAGACCCTGGTCAGGAGGAGACTAGAGGAAGAATTCTGTTGGCCTGGGGACTTTGAAATTCCTTTTATCTTTTTGTATATCTGTACATACACGTGTTGCTGGCTTGGAGGGAGTGTAAGCGGAGGTGTGCATTTGGAGCAGGCAATGTCAGGAATTTAGTTGTTCACTTGGATTTACAGGTTTGCAGTGTATTGACCACAGCATGAAAAATAATTTTTAGTACATGGAAAGCTTAAAGAACATAGAACTATGGAATATTCTTGGTTTGGTGGCCTGTATAAAGAGAGTAGTTCTTGTGGACCCTGAACCAAAATTGTAGAAAGACAAAAAGAATAGAAAAAAAAGTACGGGTTTGTGGTGAACTCAAAAGTTTTGTTCAACTCTGTAAAATAAATGCAGGTGAACTTTGAAATGAAAATAATGACCGAAAACAAAACCCAAATATTCTGCTTCAAAAATGTCAAAGTTAAAAGTTTCAACCCTTTAAAATTATTCTTTCTTCCCTGCCTTTTAGGAATCAACACCATTTACTGCATTTAACCTGCATGTGGAAGCAGCCTTGTTCTTGCCACACAGAATCACACTATAGCTAAATAATGATGCTCTGCTCTTGTCAAAATACATCTTTCAAAATAAAGCTCTGCTTGAATGTGGAGCAATTTAGACTTCATACAACCTATGAATGACATTTCTATTATCTCTGTGGCTTATTTTGACCTTTTGTCTCGTGGTGAAATAGAGCTGAAATTTGCCAGAATCCTCCTTTAAGGCCTTTTCTTAATAGTACAAGGGATATATTAAGCTCCTGGGAAAATTTAGGTAGTGGGGTAGAATTTTCATGAAGGAATGGTTGTGATAATATCCCTGGATATTATTCCTGTGCATTTCATATTTCAAATGCAGTTGTGATGCTTTGAAACACATATTTTATAGGGCTATGCAATGATATCCACCAATTGGCGCTGTTGCTCTTTTTCCTCTTGTGTATAGGAGTAATAAGGATGGATCGGAATCACCCTGTGCTGTATAGTCTGAGCTATAGCAGTTGCTGAGGCAGGAACTAGAGGAAGTGTGTCTCAGATCAGCAGTTCTCAAACATGCTCATAAATGTGTCAAGAGCTGGCAGAGTGCATCAACACATGATGGTATTCTGCTCCTCTTACAGCTCCCCGAATCTCCTCCAAGCATGGCATCAAGTGAGGCCATAATGGGTACTCTGATACCAGCTGGTGATGAGACACAGGGCCTGTGGCTAAAGGCTGTATAAAATTAATAATAGGAAAGGGAGCGGCAGTCAGGAAAAGCACTACTGGGTGACAGATGGAGACTTGGTTTTGTTATGCTGTGTTGCGAGCATTTTTCCAGTGTGAGAGGTGTCAGCAGAAGAGTCCCAAAACACAGAGTCATTCAGAACCACAGGTTACTTTCATACAAAGAGGTGGTTTTTTTTCTCTAACACTTTCATATTTCTGCTTGCAAGAAACACTGATTCATTTCATCCTTGGCTACTGACACAGTTTTACAATGTATAACAAAAAAATGTTCTATGGGCCTCGTGATACACTGCAGCCTATGGAGTAATGTGAATCAAGCAAGTGTTGGTCAGCAGGTCAGAGATGCAGGTGAATGAATCCTTTGTTACTCGTGCACTTGTGAAGTTGAGGTACCACTCACATTAAGGAGAAACTAACTTTAATATTTTTCAATTACCAGTGATTCTGAAAAAGGCAGTCTGAGCTCTTCTGCATGGCACGTTATTTGAAAGAAAAGGCATCTCCACATGAGTACTGGTCTCATGATCAGATGTTACTGATAAATAATAATATTCACAGGATAAATATTTATTAATTTACATTTGGGCTGTATATGCTGTGTGCTGCTTAGAAAAACATTCTACACTGGTAGCCATTATCCTCTATGGCTGATGTACATATCACAAGCCAAGGACTGGAAATGGCTTGTCTGATGTCAAACGGTCAGTGCCACTTTCTCTAATCCTTAGACATATTTGCAATCGAATACCTGCTGGCAGAGATCCCTGCACCAAACCTCTGTTTAGAGACTCAGCACTAAATGCAGGAGATACTAATTTTTGTCTTCTACCAAGCACCAGTGGCTTGCAATTTTCCCTTCAAGTTTACCCAGGAAAACATCTCTGTAAGTAACACTGAGCAATGACACAAATGAGTGAATGCATTTTTGGAGACTGACAATCTCTGATGGAGAGGAGTGCGATAGGTAGTGAGATGTACAGAATGATCACAGAATCACAGAATCATTCAGGTTGGAAAAGACCCTTGGGATCATCGAGTCCAACCATCAGCCCTACTCTACAAAGTTCTCCCCTACACCATATCCCCCAACATCTCAATGACCCTTAAACACATCCAGGGATGGTGACTCCACCACCTCCCTGGGCAGCCTATTCCGCTGTCTGACCACTCTGTCTGTGAAAAATTTTTTCCTAATGTCCAGTCTGAACCTCCCCTGATGGAGTTTAAAGCCATTCCCTCTTGTTCTGTCACTAATTACCTGTGAGAAGAGACCAGCACCAACCTCTCTACAATGTCCTTTCAGGTAGTTGTAGAGAGTGATGAGGTCTCCCCTCAGCCTTCTCTTCCTCAAGCTAAACAGTCCCAGGTCCCTCAATCGCTCCTCATAGGATTTGTTCTCCAGGCCCTTCACCAGCTTCGTTGCCCTCCTCTGCACTCGCTCCAGCACCTCGATATCTCTCTCATATTGAGGTGCCCAAAACTGGACACAATACTGAAGGTGTGGCCTCACCAGTGCAGAGTACAGGGGGACTATCACCTCCGTACTTCTGCTGGTCACACTATTTCTAATACAAGCCAGGATGCCGTTGGCTTTCTTGGCCACCCGGGCACACTGCTGGCTCATGTTCAGCTGCTTGTCAGTTAGAACCCCCAGATCCTTTTCTTCCAGACAGCTCCAGCCACACCTCCCCAGGCCTGTAGCAATGCATGGGGTTGTTGTGGCCCAAGTGCAGGACCTGGCACTTGGCCGTGTTAAAGCTCATCCCGTTAACATTGGCCCACCGATCCAATCTATCCATGATGTTACACATCCCAAAAGTGCATTGTCATCTAAATACAGGATTGATGTGCTTTCAGTCTTTGTGTGTGCTGGGAATTTTTGGCTGCTTGGTGAGTTGGATAGAGTTGATGTTACTGTATCGCCTCTTTTTCTGATCCAAACTGCTGAATCTAGTCAACTTTCTCTGGGATTTCTTACGCTTCTTACCAGCACAGTATCTATTGTGTGAAGTCTTAGATGAACTGCAGGTGTGGAAAAAGGAAGATTACTTACGAAAATAATTTTTCGATGTTCCCTCATCTGTTTGAAGTCAACAGAGATTTTGTTGCTGCATGGGGAAATAAAGGCCTACAGTCTTTGTACCTTAGTGTTATTGTACCTAAAGGTGGTTGCTTTTTACATTTCTGACTCCCCAGAGTGCATCTCCTGGCCACATACTGGAGCAAAGATACGTGTGTCCTGTTCTCTTTTCTTTCTATATCCTGAGAAAGGAAGATAAACATACGCTGTCTTACACCCAGCTATCTATATCTTTTGGCTGTAAACAGTGTGGCATTGTCAAGGCATACTTGGGAAAGATCAAGCAAACACAAGACTGCAAAACAACTGTGCTCTTATTCCACTTCCTTGTGTATGAAAGGCATTTTTAGAAGTCCTTGTCTATCTGATACACATCCATGAAATTATTTCTGTAGCATAGTCATCCAAGGCTCTCCTTGGCTGTCTATAAAACACTGGCCACATGTAGCACCTATCCTGTCCCTGTATTGCATTGCCAGTAAATAGTGCTGCCAAAAATCTGCAGGGAAGGTAGGGAAGAAAGATATTTCTCTTTCTGTATTATTGTTGGTAACTGGAGCTGAGTGAAAAATGAATTTTCAGGTCACTGGATGTTAAAAAGATATTTGCACTTGATCCAGATTGTTTCAATAACAGTTTTAGTTTTGACAATTCCCAGAAATAACTTCAAGTACTAAAATCAAATCAAATAATGAAATTTTAATTTAAACTGAAAAATTGAAACTTTTTGTTTTAAAAATAGTGAACTTCAGGCTGTTGTGGTTTTTTAATGAATGTCTTATCAGAATCAGCATGTGTTTGGAAAATGTTCCCACTACTAGCGTGTCACCAATTGGATTTAATCACCTAAGTCACATAGGCATTAGAGAAGTTGATGAGCAGTCTTTAAAGCAAAGTAGATGAGAGCTGGATTTGCAGGAACACTTAGTGTCCACAGAAGTTTCCCTGGTCCTTAGCTGTAATACTGAGTACTCTAAAATAAATCTGACTTTGTCACTCAAGTTCCCCATTGGCTACTGTTCTTATTGATTAATACTCAGAAGTTCTCACCCATGGTGTCTTTCCACCCAGAGGGGATACTGTGGCCCTTTGCCCATGAATACTGCAGTGGAGAGAGGCAGGGAAAAGAGTAATGTGAGGTTACTCTGCTTTGATGGCCATCATCCCCAGGTCTGGTGAGGGGACCTCCATGGGAGAACAGAAGCTCCTGCTGCCCAAGCTAAAAATCTCAGCTATAAGCAGAAGGTTGTGAAGAACTGGATAAGGCCAAGAAGGAGACACTGCATGCTCAACATTAGTGCTTAACCTTCCCCCACAGCCCCAGCTGCCCAAACCATGTTATTTTAACTATTCCAAATAACTTCTGAGATTTGTCTCTAAATCTAGGGGTAGGACTAATCCAGGGAAGAGGTAGTGTAAGGCCTTGTCAGAAGAGCAGCTTGTGAGAGTGAAGCAGCTTTTCTTAAAGCTGGTGTGTATACACCAGTCTAGTACTTCTGTGCCAGTGTAAGCTCTTGACTTTGCGCTAGATTCATGCACATAGGCTTCATGTGCACTGGTGCCATATTGCATGCATTAGAGTGACACAGACATCCCTAGCCCAAACAGGCCTGTAGCTCTCCCAAGGCTGAGACCAAAGCTTAGACAACTGTGACTTCGTCACATGTTCTGTCATCCTTTGCTCAGTTTTGTATGACCCGCACCTCAGCCACTTAGCTCGGTCTCTGACTGCACTGTGCATTTCATGTTTAGCATCTAACTACACGTTGCTGTTTTTTATCAGCCTGGTGGAGCATGGTGTGGGAGTGGGAGCTACCTGGGTGCTGGTGCTCAACATAACCCTCTAGGAGCCCACAGCAATGTCAGCTGGAAGGTCCTGAGACTTGGTGTTTCTGCTCAAACTTGTTCTGAGTTAAATGTTGAGATTGCTGTAATTCCCAGCACATGAGTTCTCACCCGCAAGGGCTGCCTAACTCCCCAGGGCTTGCCTTGGCTGAGGAGTCATGGCGTTTAACCCACTGGGCCAGCCCTAAGGTTAACTGAGGACAACTGTTGTATACAGGATGCTGGCTTGCCCCACACTGGCCTCATGCATCTCCTCCCCACGTGAAACATGGGAACAGTCAGAACGGTATTTGAGAGAGAAGGGTGGGAGCGCAAGCCAGACCTCTCTGGGCTCTGTGCGTGTGTGTGCTAATGAGGCCCAGAGGTGATGCCAGCCAGCTATCTCAAAGTGTAGTTTGCACATGAGTGCACCAGGAATGCACCAGCTATTCAACGATAATAAGTTTTTATAAGCACACGTTTCTGACCATGTCAAATTTTGTACCCATTCAGCTGCTAAAATCCATGGAATTTGACACTGGGGAAACAATCACATTTGAGAAGAGCTTGGACAAAGGGGAACTCACATTGCTTCCCAGCTAGAGCCTGAGCAGTTGATTGGCTTTTCTAACACAATATCACACATTTATTCCTTAAGCAAGATTAAAACTTTAGAAGAAGAAAGATTAGTCAGCAAGATTAGAATAGAAAACATTCTTAGAGAGTTATATTAACCATAAAGAACCATCTGCTCTCCACAACTGCAAAAGTAAAAAGAGATTTTTGTTCCACTGTTTTGGATAGTAGAGTTCTACAAACACACAAATGGAGCCTAGTCTGTTCTCAGCTCAGAAATCCCAGTATTTTCTCTAACACTACTTATGCGGGTAAAGTGAAACGTGCTTAGGGTGTGAATAAGATGAGCAAACAGCAAAGAATCATTTTCCTAGAGATCTTGTGTGTCCAAACACCCAGACAACACCAGAAGATGCTGATGTGCCCAAGGGGTGCTCACACAGAAATGAGGGGAATCTTCTCCATTAGAAAAAAATGCTGGAATCTAAATAATTCCTGCTATAGAAAATCACTGGTGAGAGAGACTCAGTAAGCATTAAGGAGGGATGATGGAAAGATGTGGGGCCTGGGAATGAAGAGAGAATAGGGATCAGGATGATGCTAAAAAAGAAGAGAAAAAGAAAGCAAAATTTCTCCCACTCAGGTGGGATGAACAGGCTTGAGCTGGTGTCAGGTTTGAGCTGGTGTAAATCATTCATTGATGTCAGGAGGTTCACCCTCAAGTATATCACCTCTTCCTACTTTTTAAGGCCATCTTGCAACTCACATTGCCTTTCAGTACTGTCCATTCCTTAGTTTAAACAGAAATGCTGCCAGGGTGAAGTCGTTCCCTGATTATGGGGATGTCATCATTGCCCTAGCAACAAGGTGTCATCCTTCTTAAAGAGAAAAAAGCTCTTAGATTGAGTCTTTTTTGGCCACATTGCCTTCCTGAATGAAGTATTGAAGTACAGGAGATGAATGCACCGAAATCGCATTTCCCACACTGCTAGTTTGATATCAGTTTACCACAATAACCACTCTCTGGAAAAATAAACATTAGCTCAGAAGAAGGCAAACTACAAAATACAAAGAGATGAAATATTAAGGAAATTGTGAGCAGTCACTTGAGCTTGTACAGAAGCACTTAACTTTCTCACCCCAAGGGCTCAAGTGAGGTGAGTGGAGTTACTGAAACTCATTAACCATGAATCCATTGTTCATTTTAAGCTTTTTCTATGGGGTGATTGATACTTCAAAAACTGCGTGGGAACTGAAGGCAGATTAGGAACAAATCATAAAAGTGAAACCAGATTACATGCCTGATCCTTTCTCCACTGTGGTTTTGTGCAGTTTAATTCCTGAGCAGTGAAGAGAGCAATATGGTTCAAGAGAAAGGGCCCTGTGGGAGGACCAAGGAGCTTCTGCTTGGAATCTGATTCCACCTCTGGTCCCCACTCATGCCATCTTTTGTCTAACTTTTGTTTTGGGGCTGGAAGAGACTGAGCAGGCTATTGAGGGTGAAATAAAATTTTCAACTTTGCCATGACAAACTTTCTGTCTTTAACAATGACTTTGTAGAGGGCCTTCAGCAGTAAGGTGTGGTTTTTCAATAACCCGTGGTTTATATAGATCCTTTTTTGTGATGCAAAATACTGCTGAACCCTCCCCAAATATTACACCACCACAGCAACCTGCTGTGGGACGGCACACAGTTTTCAGGCTAAGGATTTGGATCAGCAACATGTATATTACCAGTTCAAGACAAAAATGCAATAGGAAAATACTCATGCTTGAGCTCTACCCACTGACACATGGGAGATGCATGACAAGAGCAGTTTCAGTGGTAGCAGGTGACAAAGTAATAGCTGTAGGTGATGGGCCGTGAAACTAAAATGGATACAGAAGGCTTTCTGAAGTGTTGCACAACAAGGACTTTAAAAGTAAGACTGCCGAGTGCATCTGTGAGGGGCATGATGAACCCCCAGGATGGATATCTGCTCTTGAAATTGTCCTGTGGTAAACCTGGAAAGAGTCAGTGAAACGTCGGTAGTATTTCTTCTGCTGTGCACTGACGTAACTGAAGCAGAATTTGGTTCTAGCTGTTTAAGTATGATGGATGAGCATTATTATCTGCCTGGAGAAACTGGGAGACGACAGCAAAGTCATCCAAGGACAGCCCTTGGGAGTTGGCCAATATCCCAAATTTGTGCTATGGCATCAAAAGGCAGCATTTTTTCATCTGAGCTGCTTCTCTCCCAGCAGCAGGGGAAATAACCTCTTTACTGTCTGATACACCTTTGCTTCATGCCTCCCCTGTCTTTTCCAGATCACAACTGGACTTTAAATTAGCTGTTGGTGGGAGAAAGAGAAGTGGGAGCTGTGCCTGAGCTATGAAGAGGGGATCTGTTGTAGGATAGAGAAGCCAGACCTTGCAAAAAGATCTGTCTCAATCTGGGATGGGATTTAAATGATTTAAATGATTTAAATTTAAAAGGAGCTTGTCTGAGCTTATTTCAGCATGCTGAGACTTCTCCTTTCTCAGGTGCAGACAATGACTGAGCCCTGAATGGGCAGATAGGAACTTGAGCAAAGCGACTGAGGCTGTAAAGAGGGAAAATTATGGAGTACTGCTGTCAGCTGGGCTGGGCTGGTTCACAGCCAGTGGAAGGGCATGCTCACAGGATCATGCTGTCTGGGGAAAAATAAAAAAAAACAAAGAGGGAGGAATTGTGTGAATAAAGTAGAATTCGTTACTGTACAGAAATAAAATATGGTGGCCTTCACCTTTGAGTTCTGAAGAAATATGTATATGATGCTGAAGAGCCATGTGAGCTTTTTCTTAGATTGTGGGTCAATTTTGCCTCCTCCATCACTCCCATGAAAGCTACCTGATTCATCAAATTAATCAAATATAATACAGGTAGGAATGATTTCCAGAGGCCAGTGCTTTAGCTGGTGTAAATCAACACATTGATTCTACTGGAATGACACCAGGATCTCAGCTGAGAAACTGGCCTGTGTTTTCTTTCACCATTTCTTTCACTGGAGTGAATAATGTGTCCCTAAAGTACAAAACTAATTACTGTAGGCATATTGCTCCCTCACAAAGGAAAGACTCAGAAATTCAGGTAGGCAGTGTTAGGCATAAAGCTCAGGCACAATGTTCAGCAAAATTTTGAGGGAAAATAATCTTCCAGCTGTCTTTCAGACTAAGTCTTTTGGAAAATTCAATTGCAATAGTTGCAGTGGTGTTTTCCAGCCTTGCCCTGCTCTTTGAGGAAGGATGCCAGCAAGACCAGAATAGGTTACCCTGTTATATTTGCTCTTAGAAAGATGGCTTCTGGGATGGAAATTCAGCAGAAAGAAAGCAAGAGTAGAAGTGACACCATCTTGTAACAGAATTTCATGTACTGCTTCAGCAGTACATTCAACCTCTGACATTTCAAGAGGAGGAGACAGGAAAAAATGCAGGGAAACTTAATAAATGCATCAGGTTGTTCAGCTGAGTGAGTTCTTTTCCTACCCAAATAAAGAGCCACACAGGTTTTGTTCGGAGAGGAGTCTTTCCGGTTTGGCAAGGAGTGCTTCTCATCATCGTCCCAAGTGAGAATCTGTTGGCTAACATTTGCTTAAAGATCAGCCACTTCCATGTTTGCTTGTGAGATTGGAAGGGATCACAAAAGAATTGGATCAAGCAACAGCGTGTATATTACAGTGTTGGAAAAATGGTTCCAAAGCTGAAAGTTTCTTAGTCTGTACTATGGATGGGGTGTCTATACAATACAAAAAGCTGTTGCAATGAATGATATTACACAAGAATATTTTGTAAGATCTAGTGCTATCGAATGGGCTGAGGTCCTGGTTTGTATAATGAAATGTGGTAATTAAAGTCAATGTGCCTTTCAGCTCTTGCTGTTTCATGCACTTTTTATTCTTAATGTTGAAGGTAGAAAACAATAGGTTATATATTTCAACTCTATCTTCTTTTCTGCTGTATTGATTCTGAATGCCTAGATAATTTATAGGGACTCAGCCTCTCGCTTCTGCTTGCATCTGATTTATTCTTAACAAAGGACAATTGACCATATAAATTTCACATTTGTGTATGCTTGTGTGTTTTAAGTCATTCCTCTCAGGGTTTGTGTATATGTAGACTTGCAGGATTCTTAACAGAGTATTTGAAACCCGATGTAATAACTGCTCATGGTCTGCTTTATTAGCAGACAGTATTCCTCTATGATTCTTTCTCCTCCTTGTGAGATGAATAAGCATTGTCAAGTATCAGTGTTACTATTTATCATATCTACTGTACATCTTAGCCTGACACTTCAGACAAAAAGGTGGAATTGCCAAATGTGTCAGCCTTCTCCTGACGCCTTTAAGCGCTGGAAGGGCAGCTGGTGGAGACGTGCAGAGAGCAGATAGTCAGGGATGATGGTGAGTGTGGGGGCGAAATGACAGTTGTGGGATGTTCCTTAGCACTTCATATTTGTCATTGAGCATTTGTGAAAACACTGAGTAAATATCATCTGGGAGAAGCAGAATCTGGGCTCCACAAAAGTTGTTTGTAAATCGTGATCTCATGAAGCTCAGAGAATAACAGTGGGAGAATGAATCCAGCGGGAGCTCGTGCTTTCTCTGATGAGAGAAGGAGGTGGTTTGCTGGGTAACTGAGATCTCTGGAACTGGCAAGTTCTCTTTTGGTTATTTTTCTTATCTTTGTACCAACTTGACTGGTATTGGACTTCTTTGCTGATTACAAGCTACCAAGGATGTAAAATGCTGCTGTGATGTTTGCTGTTCTGGCATAGTCTTTGTTCTCTATGGGCATGGAAAAACCTAATCTGCTGAAAGTACTTGCAGTTTCTTTTTATGTATGAGGTTCAAACATGCCAAGAAAAGGAGCTGGGTGGTCATACACAGATACATTTCTGGCCTAAGGGAACCAGAATAACTCCAGTGCCTTCAAACTCCAGTTAACAGGGCCTGGGGAGCTCAACTCTATATGCTACATGGCTTTAGTTCCCTGAACCCAGTGAACCATCTGAATACAGTGAAACCTATGGCCAACTTCTAAACCTTCTGCTGAGTAATGGAGCTGGACAATGCAAGAACCACTAGATTTTAAAATGTGGTCTATGTTTTTGGACTGTTAAGGACAATGTTGTGTTAACTGGTTTTAATGCATTTTCCTATCACATTAGGTGATCTAGATGCATTTCTTCCTCATCAATCAGATAGTCAAATTCTGATTTTAGAAGGGTCTTCTGTTCTCATAGTACTTTAAAATCTACAAGGAATTATATATACATGTAGGATTTTGGTGCCTAGCTCCAAACTGATTTCACCTGTGTGCATTTGGGGACCTGGGACTTTATACTGCTCTGCATTGACTTCTTCTTCCTGAATGAAAGAAGCATTTCTGAAACTATGAGAATATGAGATACTACAGTATCTCAAAAGGCAGCAGACACCGAAATATATTGTGAGCATTTGGGTGAAAGCCATTGTTTTAAACAATAGTTTTTATACCTAAGCAGTAGGGTTGCAGTTTTGCCAGAGTCTTTATTTTCTATTGGGCCAGGGAAAAGCCATACTTGAAGTTGTAACAAACCTGCAGGTTATCTGACTGTATTTCAGTCTGCCTTATCAGTCGAACTGGCATTTGTCTTCCAGTTCCAGAAATGTTATTGTGATGATGATGTGTGAAATGGAAACAAGACAATTAGCGTTTCAGACATGCCAAGCTGGCACTCGAACCAACTAACTCAAAGGGAACAAATCTGACATGGAGACCATTCAGTGTAAACAGCAGCTACAAAAGAGCAGTATGCCTTTATTTTCTGATCACGGTAGGTTAACAACTGCTTGTTAGTCCCAAGGTGTTCTCTCCTTCCCCAAGTCCATTACTTTGGAAAAGAAATGGGTTTTTCCCTTATTATTCAAATTAAGAGTTTTGATCATAATTCTCAGTAGGTGATGAAGCATGTATTATGAGCTATTACAACTTTATTGGCAAGTGTCAGGGCAAAATTGTTTAGGATCTGTGAGCACAGGAATGGTTGATAAGAGCCTTTTAATTTATTAATCACTTTAGTTCACATCTGAAACTCAGCCAGCTGAAAAATAATCGGCTCTGGAGAATGGGCACGTAGAGCAGAACACGGTCAGCTCATAGCTTGGTCGTGACATCTGCATTTTACTGCTTGTGCTTTAGGAGGATATGCCAGGTTTAATGACTCCAGACAATGCTGAGAAAAGGTGCATTATATGCGGAAGTTTATTAGATTAACTGACTAGGAGACGTTTTTTGGAGAACTTCAGTGAGACACTGCCAGTTCTGATACTTTACGTTTTAAACTGCATGTTAAGTGTTTTCAGTTTAACTACAAAAACTACATCACCAGTGTTTGGATGCTGAAGCTAAAAGATGTCATTACAAACAAGGGGTAGCTTTTTATTTGTGAAGGGGCATTTATCAATGGAACAATTTCTCAAGCATCTACCACAGCAGCTTCTTAATCTTTGGAAATTTTAAACTGAAGGTGGGATTTTATTTTATTTTTATCCCCCAAAAATGTTTCAGATTGGTTTATGCAGGAGTTAATTAATCATGAACCTGTGTTGTTATGCTGAATGTTCACAATCGCGTTTTCTGGCAGCATAATCTAGAAATTTATCTCATGGGGTTTACAAAATGGACTAACTGCGGGAAAATTATAGAAGTCATTGCAGAAGTTGTTACAAGTTCACAAAACAAATGGGATAAGCCTATAACTACTTCCTTGGGGTCACAGATCTTAAAATCTTAGAAAGGCAATACTTCAAAGACATTCTCTGGACAAATTTTCAAGTGATTTGCATTCAGAAGTCATTTGTGCTTGCCAGATTTTCTGGAGTTGTTCAGCATCCACCTTACTAGTACTTCGGGGTAGGAAGGTGATTGGTTGTGACAATTCAGTGCCAAGATTCAGTGTTGAGCACTGCTGGGTACAGTTGAACTTTTTCTGACAAAACCTGTTGTAAGGTATTTGTTCATAGAAACGGAATAATATTCTTTTCTGGCTTCCTACCATCCCTCTAGCTGTCTTGGGATTGATCGTGTCAGCTCTCAGTATCTTGCAGAGAAGGGAAGGTAAGATCAGGAATCAAACTGTTAATCTGTTTGAGAGGTGAAATCAGAAACATTTTTTAAAAAACCTTATTGCACACTCACATGTAATTTATAAAACTATCAGTGCAGTGTCTAGGTGGCTGTATGTAGTGCTATGACTGTGTTAGTGCTAAGAGAGTGTTTGCTCTCAGGAGAGCATAAGGGAGCATGATTTGCTCTCAGGAGCATCTTGCTCTAGGCATAACCAAAGCATACAACAAGAGACAATCCTGATCACAGAGAATATATCACTTAACTGAAGGGATGGAAAAGAAAAGCAGACACAGGAAGCAATGCTGTTTGGTTTGTAACAGAGCTCATTTGATACCAATTCCATAGTGTTAGCCTCTAGATGATTCAGTTTCTTGCAAAAGGTATGTGTATTCAGGAGCCTGGGCTAGACAAAGTTGCTGAAGGTTTTAACAGCTGGACTGCAGTCTTGGTTTGCCAATATCTGAGACTTATTTATTTGTTTGAGGGCCAACAGAAATAGCCATGATTGCTTTTTTAGCTCTCAGAGCCTATCTGAGTTCTAGAAGAAGTCTTTGAGACTTAAATCCCCTGTAGCCCACGGAGATGGAGGAGGCAATAGATACCTCTGATAGACTGATGGACCGGATAGCCGATGCTGTGAAGCATGTAAAGTCCCACAGCCTTGTAGGAGGAGTGTGTTCATGTGGGGAGAGGAGTGCATTTGCAACCACATCCAAGAAAGCCTTTGACATGTACTGATCAGCCACATAGAGCTGTCCGTGTACCAAGGTTACCCTTGCTGCTACTTGGAGTGGAGGGAGAAGGAGAGGATTTAAAACATTTTTGTTCGTTAAAATATGACAAAAGACCTTATTCTGCCCAGGCATACAGCCCACAAAGCTGTTTAGGGACTGAAAGAATCAATTGAGGCGATCCAGCAGTAGCAGAACAAAAGATCTCGACCAGTGTAATTAGCTAAGTACTACATGCTGTTCCTTCAGCCCCCACATAGTTAATCAGTCAGGACACTGAGTGACAATGCATATTTCAGGCGTATGGCTGAGTGAAAAGCATCTCGTCCTCTGATAGGCAGGCTGAGATCATACACTGGCCAGAGTCACCTGGGCTCCTCTGAAAGCCCCATCTGGGTTGTGGTGTTTATATGCATACATTTTATCAGTAATTGAAACCAACTTCCCAATATGGATGTGCAAAATGAAGGCAGTCATGCCAAATGATGGTAATACAAGTGGCAAGTATAGAAGACCAGTTTTGCAAGAGCTCTGTAGGCAGTGGATGTCCTGTGAAGTGAGGGGTGTCTCAGTGGTTTATGCCAGCTGAGGTACTTCCTGGGGGAGAGTAATGGCAGCATGCTTAGTGCTGAAATGTAGTCACTTGAAAGGACCATTGTAAAAGGAGTGGGGAAAAGGGAAGCTTTTCCTAAAAGGTGAGTTGGAGTGAGCTACCAGGAACAGAATTGGTCCCTCAGGGTGCAGCAAAAGCACTCAAAAATGCGGACTCCTTCAATACTTAGATAGATAGCACAAAGCTGAGCGCTGTGGCACACATCGTCACATGCCTCTGTTAGGCATTCAGGTGAGCGTCGCTGTGCAGCTGCCCCAGTTATCCCGTTGCAGCAATCATGAGCTAGCGGCCGTGGAGAGCACAAGCACTGTAAGAAACTTAATTCCTTGTCCCCAGAGCTGCTAGTTAAGCAAGCCTGACTGTGGTGCAACAAGGCCTGTTAAAATACATCTCTTTGGTTTACAAATTTGGGGAGAAATTCTAGTAAGGACGAGAGGAGGGCAACTTTATTATATCTAGCTTCTGATTCACCAAGACTGAGCTTCCTGACAGAATTTCTAAGGCAAAGGAAAGATAAGCAAAAGGGCAACCTAGGAGCTAAACATTGGGCTAAGGACTGAGGAATGTCTTGGTTCAGTTTTGGGGTCAGTTGCAGGCTGCTTTATGCAGTCGGCAAATCCCTTAATCTGCCCACACTTTCACCTGTGAAATGGATAGCATAGTACTCCATCCCTATCTATGCCTTGCATGCTTTTTAATTCTGTGAAGGCATGCACAAGCATACTGTTGCAGCTGTAATTTTGGTAGGGATCTCTAGGATTCACTGTTGTGGCAACGGTAATGGTCAAGAGGCCACCACTATCACTGTGCTGTTTTCCTACATATTGAGAAACTCCGTATTTTGGCTATCCATGTGATTAAAGCATTAATTCTTGCCCCAATAAGGGCCAAAATGCAGGAGAGAATCAAACTGCTAAGCCTCTCTTAAAATCTGGGAGTCTGTCCTGTCAGCAAAAGGGAGATTCAACAAAAAGAGGGTCAGCTGGCTCTGGTCCTAATTCAGCTTGAGGAACAGATGCTGGGATTTTTACTGTAACTGTTGCTTTGTGCAGCTTTTCAAAGGGCCAGCACTGTACATTTTTAATTATTATGTTGGCAAGGGTTAGAGTGAACAGCAGCAATTCAATATTAGTGTTCACAAAAGTCTCTGCTGGGACAGCTGGAAAGTCAGACTTGCAGCCCTAAGGTTTGTTGTCCCGTTTCCCTGTGGTTTTGCTCTTCTCCTGCCAGGCCCTTTGAACATGATCTGAAGTCTCTAAAGCTCGTCCAGGCTTTTTCACATGTTCAACACAGTCTTCTTCGATACAGACTAGACAGTGTCTGTTTTTAACTTGCTAGGTTAAAGATACTCCCTGAGTCAGAGGATTTCTTTAAAAATTATCCCCTCCATGAGATAGATACCCTGCTATCAGCCTGGCAGATGTGGGTGCAGGGTCACACTGCTGCTCTCACTCTGCGCAGCACCTTGCTCTCTGAGTAGTGCTGGTGGAGGAAGGGCTGTGGTGGTGCTTGGTGTGAAGAAAGCTGGGAAAAATCTTGCCCAAGATTTAGATCATGAGTTAGGTTCTGGGGGGGGTTTATGCATAGAGTCAGTGGCACAGCTGACAGCAACCGAGTTAGTCTTGTGAATCACTGCTCACTGCTTCTTGGATTAAGCCAGGCCTGCCATGGACAGCGGTTGTTTTCTGAAGTAGTGGATCGGGCTATTATAAAGAGGAGGCTGCAAATTTCAGGGTTCAAAGTGTGGGTTTGCTTTGGGTTTGAAAGCATTGAGGAAGGGTTGCTACTGGCCATCTTTAGTCATAGCAGGGTGAAATACCCATTCCAAGCCCTCTTGCAGTGGGAGGACTTTTTCTCTGAAAAATACTTCTGTATAGGCTTCATCCAAACCCCGTTAAATGGAAAAGACATATACTGAATTTAGCAACGTTTGGTCAAGTCCCCAGAAGGATATTAGTTAAACTAATTCCAAACAGCCCGAGCAATGTCTGCCACAATATTTGTGCCTTAAGGTTTCAAGTGTACTTTTTGTTCTTTCCTCTTAGAACTTTTACGCAACCTAAAAGTTTTCTACAGCTTGTTTGATTCAAAGCTGTTGTTGCAAATTTGTTTGCCAGAAGGGACATTTTCATCATTCACATGACCTATTTTTGAATTCCACAAAGATTCCTTAAGTGAGAATGATATCCCGGAGAACTGTACAGGATGCTGTGGGTATGGCAGCTGATCCCAGAGATGCTGCAGAGCGACTTGGAGATGAAACAATTGACCATATTCATTGAAGTGGCAGGGAGACCATAGGGAAACAGAATGTAGTTACCTTCACTGGAATTTGGCCAGCGTCCCAGCTACCACTAAAGTCTCTGTTCTTACAGGAACATCCTGGGATTTTCATTAATGTATGATTCAGCTTATAAAAACATGTGCCTGCTGCCTTAGCCCCTGGAGCTAAGGCAATTAAAGAAATGCTGTTTAGCCAGTGTAACGACTGGCTTTAGCAGGCACATTCCCTTCCTTTCTATTTTTTCTGCTCCCGTCCCCTTCTTTCTCCTCCCCATTCCCAAGATGCAAGAGTAAAGTTTCCAGTGCATTGCGTAAACAGCACACGCAGTGAGCCCCTGTGCCCCGTTTCAGGTGGTGTTCTGGGCATACAGTCTTCACGTAGCTGCATGGTCACAAAAGAGTGCTCTGTAAAATCAATTGAATAGGTGTCAGAGGGGAACCACCTCTGAGAAGGCCTGATCCTGGCTGTCAGACTGACTTACCTTCTGCCAGGGAATGAGGGCCCCATGGATGCTCTTGACTGCTCCCATCATGTGTGAAGGAGGAATATGTTTTTTTGGTGCTTAAGGCTGAAGCTAAGAAAATGGAAAAGGCTGTGCAATATTCGGATATAAAGTGCTCCTTGTACCCGGTTCAACTGAGCCCATATGCATTCATACATCACCTTGTGTCTTTAATGCCAATACCTCCAGGACCCAGCACTACATGCAAGAAGAGCGGAGGCTAGCAAGTCAAATGGGCCTTCTCCTGATGCAGGAGTTAGGTCACTTTTTGTGTGCTGCTCTAGTTTAGGTATAAAACCGAAGTAAGCCTAGCAGTACTCATGGAAAACATGTCTTTGTAATCCAATTCTTTCCTGAGATCATGGGCCTTCGCTGCTGATAGGCGAACAGGTCATTTCACATTGCCCTTGTTAGTGGGAAACTCATAGTTGTTTGCCCTATCAGTTTATTTTCAATGACATTTTTGGAAACAGAAGAGCAGCAAAAAAATTTAGAGAACTGTGAGAAACCAGGAAACGGTACCAAGTGGGGGACAAGGCAGGAAGGGAATGCATGTTTTCAGTTTATATTTGAGATTCTTGTGGTGGACTTTTCCCTGGCACATATGGCAGAATAAGAATTTGAAATCCTTACTCTAGAAAGGCATTTACATGTCATACTGGTGGGTGTAAGCCCTGCATTTTAGATGCAGGGCAAGGTGCAAATGTAAGCTTCCACAAAGTTAGCAGCCACCTGGACTGAATATTGAGGTTTTTCTTCACACAGAAAACAGTTTTAAAAGACAAGCTTAAGAGCAAGAGCTCTCTGGCATGCAGGAAGGAGGAAGACAGTGGGTGCCTGGTGTTTTTACAGGTATGTTTACCTCATCCATCTTCATGGCACCTGACAGCAGCACTGGCACTGGAAACTTGGACCTGCCTCAACCTGAACTGCAGCTAAATTCATTTATGTGTCTACTGTGGCTAAAACCAATTGTATCAAAAAGTCTTTGGCTTGATAAATGAATAAGCTTGGAAATGCAGCTATTAATCCCCTTCCCTAAAAGAAGGGCTTGATAAGACAGTTCCAAGAAAGATGTGGCTACTTCAGAGGATTCAATCAGGGGGAGGTATAGGTCTTAATGAACTTCAGTGCTGCTAGTACAGCTGGGACAGGGCAAAATAGAGCAGAACCTTACTGCCTGAGCTGTTAACTTGATTTTCTGGGGCATATTCTGGAATCTGAGCTTCATGCTCAGCTCTGCTGCTGGTGATCCTGAACTAGCTAAGTTTAAAGTCACCCCTGCACATCCGTATGAGCTGCAGTGGTTTGGGAAGCTTGTGTCGACTGAGAGAACTGTTGAACTGGGGGAAAAGCTGCTGTGCTCATGAGAGGATAAAGGCTGGACCTTAGGAAAACAGACGTACTTTATAAGGACTAGGAGCTCTTCTCATGCATCGTCTGTCAGGATACCTGTAAAAGAAACACAGAGAGCAGGCACTAGCTCTTACTATTGTGAGAGTGGTTTTAGGGAGTACCTTTCCCTGTCACCCACATCTGAAGGGATTTTTTTAAGGTAGAAGAGAAGAAATGTGCTTCCTCACATACCCTCATAGTTTTTGCATTATTAGTGTCTGCATCTGCAGTGTAAGATTAACAAGAAAGATCCTGGAATGCTATGAAATGCCTTGCTAATCACTAGCTAAGCCTGTTCTTATTGTTCTACTTTCAAAACTGCTCCACCATTTTCTTGAGTTGGCAACACCCCCCACCCCCACCCCACCCTCTGCAAAGATGGAAGACATTTAGGCTGACATGTGGGCAGGGGATTCAGGAGTGAACTTGGCCTCTTGGGCACTAGTTAAAGAATTGACGTGGAGCACAAACTGAATTAATTCAGTGCTTATTAACGTGAATGTTATCCAATGTTTAGTAGCCTAAGGTGTTTTCGGGACAAGCTGATAGGGAACATGCTCTGAACCACAAGGTTAAGGGTACTATTGCAAAAATGTTAGAGAGCTGCAGAGCAAAGAGACCACAGAGATCATGACTGGTGGAGTGGGAAGGATTGAAGGATCTCAGCCAGACAGGCTGAAGAGGTCAGGACCCCTTTTCTCTCATTTTGTAATTAGACAGAGGACTGCAGCATTCCCTGGTGAATCTGACTGGGTTTTCAATATGTAAATTAAGAAATAGGGTAAATGCCACTGTTTAACGTTTTATTCTTGCTTTTCCATACCATAAAATTTATTCATGCATCTGCCTTTGAACCTTTGAGATATTTACTCTGGCTTAAGTGCAGCAACTGCTCTATTTTCACAACAGTAATAACTGAATGGCCTTTCAGATTAATTTGCTGCTCGTGCATAACTCATGTTACTGAAAACAGAACTACCCATAGGTTTGAAGGGTGAAATTCTGATTTAGGATTAAGCTGACAGGGTTTCATTCCTCTTCTCATTAACACCACACGAGCTGCTCTTTTAGCCCGTCATTAGAAAAGCATCCCTCACGGTTGAATCCCACGAGCTACAAACGAGATACTGGCGCGGAGAAAAGCAGTTGTCCCTTGAATTTCGAACTGCCGCAGGGTGGCAGCAGGGGACAAGGATAGTGACTGCAGGGTAAGGGATTTGCACAAACCGACCAAAGCTGTGTATCTCCCTCGCAGAGTTTATTGCTCCGTCTCCCTGATGCTCTCAGTAAGACCAGGGAGCCCTGCAAGACACCCACAAGGCCTGAGCAGGAACAGGCTTTTCAGTTCCCGTGCTCTTTTCCATTTGGATAGGACCCCCTTTAGGAAAACGCTCGTGCACCGCTAAGACTGCACACTTTCATGTGTGTTCATGGTGAGTAGGTTCTCAAATGCTCAGCCAGCCTGTCCTGGCACAAAGTCAGGGGATCATGTGCGTGTGCAAGCAGGTGTGTGCACAGCAGTAGGTGGATGGTGGTCAGAAGTACACAGACACTTTGATCTTTAAGATATTCGTTCTTCCTGTATGAAGTTGAAACTGATGGCTCCACTCCCTCTTGTGCTTTCGATCATTTCAGAGTATTTGATTGTCGTTCTTTACTATTTGGGGGTTACGGTAGTGTCACAGAAAAAACTGCCAGGGAATTCTTTTCATGGGTTGATTTGGGGCAAGAAGATTCTCATAGATGGTGCCATGACGTGCTCTTCACATGGACACCGGTCCTGCAGATAGCCATGCCTTTGTACGACATGCTCCCATGCTCCATCACATGGGGGACCAGAAGCAAGACATTTTGCTGCACAAATGCCCTTTTTTTAAAAATAGCTGCTGTGCTTGGATCTGTGGAGCTGACCATCTCAGCAGCAGCACTGAGGATCTCAGGAAAATAGTCTTCCTTTTGTCTCCAAGAGGCTCTTCTTTCAAGAAAGCACTAAAACACACTGGAGGTGCAGTGGGAAGAAAGGAGCAGGGAGGAAGTGTGACAAGCTGATCTGTAGGCAAGGAAAATGAATCTCCAGGGCTGTGAGCCTGGCATCTTTCATGGACACTAAATTCACTTGAGAAGACTTTTTAATAATTATAGAAGGCTGGGGGAATAAAGAAGGGGTTTGCCAAGTGTGATGTGATGACAGTGGCTTGGACTATAAAATTCCTCTTTTGTACTGGCACCGTCACTCTAAGCTGCACGCTGTTGCCATTATCTGGTCCGAGGGGAGTTCTCGCTGTGTTATTGTGGAGTGTGTGTGACCTGGCAGTGAGTCAAAAAGCATCCAGCCGCTGTGCTGTGATGAACCGGCCCAGCTACTTCTGGATAGTCCGTTAGCATTTCCTTCTCATCACCTAGGGATGCCAACAGTACTCTCTTGCCCGGAAGGACATGTCTCTTGATCTTGGGCTGTGTTTTAATTGCTGTTGGCTGCTCTAAGCTTCGATCTTCAAAGAGTACTTCAAAATTTTGGTGTCTGATTCTCATTAAAATGAGAGAGAAGTGAATACCTAAATCCCTTAGGCAGCTATTGAATGCCTGACAGGGGCTCCACCTAGTTCATCAAGCATGGCTCTGCTGCTTCGTCTGTTATTTCTCCTCTCAGATATAGACCATTTAGTGGTTATTAGTTTGTATCAGTAGGTTTGGGGAGGAAGGAGGAGCATGATGAAGAAGGGAATATAGGGCAAAAGAAAGAAAGGGAAATGGTAACACAATGAGGGAGAGAACAACCACAGCAAATAGAGGAGAATGAAAACTATGGACACAAGTGAGGGACCAGAAATACAGATGGAAGGATGTCCAAGAGCACCTCCTCTTGGATGTAGAAAAGAGAAAATTACCACGAGAGAAACTGGCTCAATTCTGGGGACATGGTAGAAATATTAAATCAGGGGAGTCTCATCTGGCATTAGTATAGTGTGACCTGGCAGTCAGAGTAGAGAGTGAAATTCCAGCACTGATGTGCAATTCTTTCTGTGACCCTGGAAAAGTTACATAAACATTGCTTCTGTTTTTATTCCTCTCTAATTTAGGAACAATACTTCCTGCTGTCTTTCCATGGTGTTGAAAGGTCAAATTAGCTAATGGGAGGAAAGTTCTTGAGGATCATTACTACTGTTGTCATTACTATTATTATTGCTATTTATAACAGGTATAATGGAAGTGTTAGTATTGGGGAAGGGAAATAAGGGGAAGAAGTGGCACACATCAAAAGCAGTAACTGGTCATGCTGGGGCCAAGGATCTGTCTCCAGGAGAGGTAAGTACTACCTGTTCCAGTAGCCAGAAAATCCCATAGTTTTAGGTTTACCTAATTTATGGAATTACCTGATTTCAGGGCAGATTTTCCTGACATTTCTGGTTTGAATTCACATGAGCAATATGCCAAGGCACAAGTTCACTGTCTAATCATGTGGTGAAAAGACCCCTCAACAACTGTACTTTGAGAGCCTGCTGGCTGTCTTCTTTTTTCTCTGAACCGATCACATCTCAGCCATATTGTTTTACATGGAAATATTTTCCAGTTACCCCAAATGACACAATCCAAAGAAAGTCTCATGGCAGTTAGTCACTCTGTCAAGCTACAACTTCTAAGGGTTATGGCAATATAGGTCATAACAGCAAGTATAGAAAAGTAATACAAAGTCTGGGAAGACATGTAAAGCATGCTGTAAAAAAGGGCACAAGGCAGTGCTATGTAACAAGGATTGAAAGGCAAGTTCCAAATGTTGTCATTTGCTTCTTATTTTCAGAACAGGCAGGAGTGAGATCAAAGAAATAGCTAGATTTCCTACTATGGCAGTTCCTGTGATGCTTGGTTTGGCTTTCCCCAGGCTTGAAAAATTGTCCTTGGAGTACGTAACAAATATAATTTTGCAGACGCATCTCCAACTGGTTTGTTTTCCTGGATGGCAAAGACAGGAGGAGGGAGGGTATGTAAGGTCATGCTGTGAGAAGAGAGTATGCAAAGCAAAAGAAACTGCTAAGAGCAAAAAAATAATAACATGTTCCTATGCCTAATCATTTGCACTCAGTGCAAAAGGTGACATTTCTTGAGGTGGGCCAGTCCTTCCACATTTTACATTTTGGTTTGTAAGTGAATGTTGGTTCATGACATCCCACAATTTGAGGGATACACTGCAACCACCAAGAAGGGCTGTTTGGAGATGGTATGGGGGGTCTGTACAGGCACCTGTGAAAAGGATTAGAGAGCAGTTGATGTAATTGACTGAAAACCCTAGGGTTTGCAGGGTTCAGGTGGTCCCTTAAGAGTACCTTACCTCAGTTTTAATAATCACAACTGTTACCACAGGCCCATCTTCAGCTTTTTCTGGGGCATGGCACTAGGTGAGAAACATTAAGCGCTAGGCTCAGTTCATCTCTGTGGGTAAAGCTGGTGCATGCTACGTTGGCTCCTGCCATGGTGATCAGAATAGAGACGGTGACAAGGGTCGTGAGTGGCACCCTGCACACCAGGAACACAATGGGAAGAGGAGTGGCTGGGGAATGGGAATGTGATCCTCAGCTGCCATGCTCTTCCAAGCTGCACTGCTGCGATGGACTCAGAGTATGTGCAGTAGCTTTGAGGCAGTGCTCTCTCATATGTTGGGTGGCCACATGTCTGATAGCCTAGACTAATGTCATAGGAACTGGGTTTTTAATTATTGAAACCTTGTGAGAAATGTGAGAAAGGACTGTGAAGTTGGGGGCAGGATGGCAAAGCAGGGTGAAAAAAAAGGAGCTCTGAATGTGGAAACCTTGGGTGTGTTTGGGGCAGAGCAGAAGACCTTTCCAGCAGACTCTTTGACAAACAGCTATTTTTAACTCTCATATTACAAAGCAAATATTAACTCTCAGACATGTGCAGTCACTGGCTTTGTATGCTCTGGAGAGGGGCGAGCTGTATCAGATACAACAGGGTAACAGGGAACGAGTTCTTGTAGCCCCTTGAGCTGATATCGCCCTGATAATCACTGCAGACCAAACAGGATCAAGTTAACGTGCTCCAGGCCCCAGTATTTGTATCACCTGGTAATATACCCTCTGTGGAATCCATGGAATGGATTGTTTGCAAAAACCAAACAGTGAACAAAGAGGTAAGGCACTCTGATTCCCATGTGCACAGGTAGGGTGTGTTCTGCAGTCAAGACTCCGCTGGGATAAAAGCGGGCCTCATGCAGGAAATGGAGAAAGAGCAGAAGAAAGTGATTCCTCAAGTTTTAACACTGCAAAAAGGCAGGCATTACTCTGTACCTGCACAGGCATTGCTTTTCTGTAGTTGCTCTGTCTGTGACTCAGGTGCACATTAGTGCTTTTTTTCCTTGCCTTGCCCAGTTGCTGTGTGCTGTGAACAACAGGAGGGAAAGGTAGGAAGAAGCATTAATGATATTTGAGATATTGGCTCCCTGGACTCCCTGACATGGAGCAGCAGACAGCTGAGTGCTGGGAGAGCCAGGAAAGAAGCCATCTCCTGTCCTCCAGCCACCTTTTTCCTGTCTCTCTAGGCTATCAGGAGAAGGCCTGTTTGCTACCACTATAAAGCATGTCAGAATGTCATTTTGCAGTTGGTTCATGGGCATGTCACAGCTGGCTTTATGCTGGTTGAAAACAAGCTGATTTTCCCCATCCTGCAGGTGCTCTCACTTCTCCTTGCCTATGGTTCGGTCCATATGTTGCAAATGTCACCATGTAGCTGAGAGCGGGCTTTGCCACTGTCTTTCTGCTTGCTGTTGTTGCAGCTTTTCCACATCTCTCTTTCCTGTCCCTCTGTCTAACCTGTCCATTTATACTCTAGGGCTTGGGGCAGGAACTGTCTGTGATAATGTGTTTGTACCATGCCTCTAAAAGAGGACCTGATACAGCTCTAGGCGTTACTGTAGAGCAAACACAGATTAGTTCTTTGTCTTGTATATGTGGAGAATATACATGGAGAGGTGGAGAAAATTTATTGTTAGTTTTGCCTCTTGTTACAGAAAAGATCCTGGAGGCTTCTTGAAGGCCTGAATCAGAGCTGTGGCATAGGTCCATCTTTCTTTGCATTAGTTGAAAGAAGACTTGATTTTCCCTGTCCCTTCCACTTTTAAATGTAAAAATCTCTGTGGGATCCTAACAGTTCTGTGCTTAAGAAGGTGGAAAATTATCTTAAAAGCTAAGCCTTCTTTCCTCCGCTGGCTTAGGAATTTAGAGTCACCAAGAGGAGTCAGACGCAAACTCATCCAAGCATGTCTTCTTATCTCTTGTAGCTGAAGCCAGCAATCTGTTTTCCATTCACTTCTCGCCACTTTTTGCTGAGGGGCTGACTGGTGAGATTAACCTTGCTCCCAGGACAGGAAACAATCACACAGGAAATGGAAAGGTGTGGAAGTGTTGGAGCCTGCAGGATAGTCCTAGGACTGACCTTGAATCCTCACCACATGTCAGTAACTTGCATCCACCCTGCCTGGATCACAGTGGCATTTCTGCGGCTGGATTGCTGCTTTGGTGCCCACAGCCACTTTGCTTTTGTGCCTGCTCTCAGTAAATTATACTGGAAAAGGTCCTTCAGGGAGCGTCTGTCTCCATTGGTGCAGGGGCACTCCAGTATGTTGCCTGCTTTCTGGGTTTCCAGATAATCCAGGTTTGGAGATTACAGAAAAGCAGTCTGGTGACTCCTTTGCTCCTGGGCTGGGTTTTCCCCTGAAATGGGCCAGCTGGGTGTGCAGCCAGGGGCTGAAAATGGCACAGGGTCACTGATGCTCCCTGCTGTCCTGACTTAGTGCGAGTGCAGGTGCGGAGAGAAGGGGTGTGGCTCAGTCATCAAGGGGTAGCAGGTTTCCATCTGGATCTGTAACACTTGGTGGGGAACAGGCAACAATTTGTTGCTGCTGGATGTAATTCATGTTGGCTTTTGGGAATATCCATGAACGGTGAGGTCCTGGTTCCCTTTGTATCAGAGGCTCTGTACCGTTTTCACTCAGGATCCTGGACAGATTCCAATTTGGGTAAAATAGAATGTGCTTGCCTGAAATAGGTTCTCTGAAAAAAACATGAGCAGTTCCTGCTCATTTCAGCTTTCAGCTCATTTCAGCTTTTTAGGCACAGACAAAATAAAGATTGCCTCAGGCAGCAGAGCAGGGGAACGGGAGAGGAGTAAAGTCACAGGGACTAGGAACGCTTTCTCCCGACATGTCTTGAAGGAAGCTCCTCTGCCCCAGTGAGGGATGGATGGCCTTTCTGAGCAGCACCTACCTTTGGCCACCTGGAAGTGAGGAAAGCAGCTTTGACAGCACAAGTGCACCCCAGCAGAGGGGAAAGGAGAGGAAAGGGGCTGGGAGCTGGCTGTGCTCCTTGGTACCCCACTTTTGTCAGGGCTAGTTTCACCATTTTATCTGAAGCCAAGTGCACCAGGTGTTGGCAAAAGATCTCAGAGAGGATACTGAGCTCATGCTGTCTGGGTCTCCTCAACCACTTGGGCAGGGTACAGCATTGGGAGAAGCTCTGTGCCACAGCCTTGACATGGAATTTTACCACCTCTGAGAATCAAGGCAGCATATTTTATCTATTCTTAGAGCATGAGCTGATGAATTCTGTGGAGGGGCAGGTGAGCTGATTTTTTCCTGACAGGTAGGAAATAAATGAATCTGCTGTCCCCAGAAATACATGCACACACACATGCTGCAAAGAACCCGTGAGCTGTCTGTGGCAGTCTGGTGTAGCCCTGAGCTCGTGACTCTTCTCTGTACGGGGTCAAATACTGCTGAGTTTCTCTCATGTGGGTCACCATGCCAAAATCAGAGCTGGTGACTGTCACTGCCAACATGGTGAGTAGATGTCCCTCTAGATTTATAGTGGTGCCTCCCTGATGTAGTATCTGGAAAATAAGCCGGTGGATGCCAGGAGTGTTAGAGTTGTGAATGGTAGGGGCTGGAGTTCTCCTTGCTAGGTGTCTTGCTTCAAGCCAAGTAAGTATATTCATTAACATGGTTCCGGTTGAGTGTGGAAGAAAATATGTTGTTTTGCCTGTGTTAAATAACAGATTTTTTTTTTTTTTAAGTGCCAGAAAGATTTCATAGCACTGCTAACCCTTCAAAACCGTGTAGTTTAACTTGTTCTTCTATTGAATAAAGTTCAGCCTCTCAAGGTGAATTCATTCTATGTGAACCTTGTATGACTACCTGGAATAAATTAGTCTCTCCACTACTGTGCTTTGTACTTGGGAGCAGAATGTTGCTGTAGAAACAATCCAGAGCACTATGAGAAAAAATACCTTCCTTGCTTCCCTGCAGAATAAAACAATAACTAATTTGAAAACACTTGGAGTAAATGTCAGTAGCTAAATTCTCTTGAGATGCATGTCTGCATCAGGGATGGGGAAATCCAGCAGAGACACAGCTCCAGGGGGAGACCTTTGACTTAACTGTTTTTTTGATTGAATTGTCTTAACTGCTGCATCACGCTGACACAGAGGTTGGCAACAATGGGGAAGAATTTCTGTCTGCTGCATGGGGAAACAGCGGCTGCCCCCAAGTAGTGACATGGCATTAAGTCTGAATGAGGGGAGCAGCATATTCTGGGGAGTCATTCAGCAGTTCTGCAACTTTGTTTTTAGATTTGAGAACCATCTCTGAACTCCACAGGGGCTTAAAAATCTTCATTTCCAACATGAAGCCTAAATCAATCAGTGAGTTTACTGAGCAAGCCAAATATGGCCCTGTGTGCACTGCTCTGTACTGGGTGCAGTACGTGACTGATCTGGTGTGGCTGTATTATGCCTAATAGTGGACAGGTAAATGAATGACCCCAGTTGTTCGAACACCCCTGGTCAGTGTTCCAGTCTGGTCGCTGAGAAGTGATTAAAAACTTGTCTGTTGAATTTGGAAATGGATGCAATCAGTTTTCCTGTGTTTTCTCTCAAACACACAGCTGGTTTAACCCTTTCTCCCAAGTTCCACCAGTGCTAATGACCTCATGAGGGATAAGGAAGAGGTGAACCCCCAATTCACTGGAAATGCATCGTTCCACTGGAAAGAATGAAAATGGTTCCAGTAAAATATCTGAAAACAAGAGCTCTAAAGCAGAGAACATTTTTCTGTAATGCTCCTCCTAGGCAAGTCACAGGCTCCTTGCAGCAGAGGAAGCTACCTCTCTCAGTTCCTTCATGGAGCAAAATTTCTTCCTCTCTCACCCTGTCGGTTCCTATAAAATCTTTTTCAGCAGCTCAGGAATTCTGGACAGCCATCTCCAGCTGTTAATTTGTGATGCTTGCCTTCCCATTATTATAATATCTGACACGAAAAGGGCAGTAGTTTGTCATTTCAATTGCTGCTGCTTCTGTCAACACCCAGCTATGCTGGCTTACTGTTTTTTCCAGAGCATCTCCGGGTGTCACTCAGCAGTTGTACTAACCTGCTGCGTGGCACAGCTCTCACTTGTGTAACTGCATACAGTGTGCATACATATTTGCTTGCTAGTTGTTTTTTTTTTGAGAAACTTCAGCAAGTAAGTTTACAGTTTAGGAATCACATGCACCATTCATAATATAAAGGACACAAAGATGGAATAATCCATCTTAAAAGCTACAGAGAATTTGTTGTTACAAAATCTCCTCAAAGAAAGGGAAGAGAAAAGAGGAATAAATAAAGAAAACTTCTTTAAAATAATCAAGAAAGGATCTCAGTTAGAGAGCATTCTCTGAACCTACAGTAACCATAGCAAACCAAACAAAAGACAGTAGTAATAAGTCTTATGTATCCTTGGTGATCTGCTTAAGCAACTTCTTGCTTTTACAGTAAGCCAAAAAAGGGAGAACAGATGGGTTCAAAGTCTGTTGCAGGATCTGTTGAATGGCAGGAAGCCTCCTCTAATGCAAGAAAATGGACTGGAGTGTTAATGCAAAGCAGGACCAGGGGTGGCCTTTGGGATTTTCAGGAAAGGGCAGTGGGCATGGAAGGCTTTACTGCGGTAAAGACAACTGAAGGAACTTGAGTTTGCGTCAGCCCAAGGAGACTATTGAGGCATTTTGAAGTGGGTGTATTTCAGGAGAGGCCAGCTTGGCAGGGAAGATCTTGTTCTCTCCTTCTGAAAGAACCTGAAAGAATGGGCTAGATATGTTTGTGGAAAACAGAAGAAAGGAAGATGTGTGTGGGAGATGCTGAAATCACAGAAGTTTGATGGGATTTCACAGGAAGTAGGAACCATCTTGTAGATGATTGCTGGAACACCCACTGGAAGGGGATACTTTCCTGCTGCATGGTGCTAATCAGCATGGACTCTCCCCAGGGTCAGAGCCTGTGAATGAGGGATTCACAGAGACAGCCCCTGGAGTGAGAGACAAGATTTGGATCATCACCACCCACTGAGAGCTCACAATAGACAGGACAGACAAAGGTAGTAACGGTTGTGTCCATTTTACAGGTGGGAAACTGAGGCATGGAAACCAAGAATCTGTATGCTATTGAGGAATGTTTTGCTGTACAGATGCTCCTGCCGATTTCAAAGAGAGGGGTTCTCCCCACGTGGCAGCTGGCTCTACTCAGAGCACCTCCAGTAAGACCAGCCATTGAATCCAGCCTCCTAAGGTTTAGCCCAGCACATGAAGGTCAAAACCAGCCTGTTTTTTAGGTATGCCTCCACCCTGTGCTTGTCAGAATCACCTCTCCTAACTCGACTTGGCAGAGCAGTTGGCTCAATCCAGCCAAAAGGAAAAAAACTTCAGTCCCTGGCTGGCTGCTGCTGGCTCCTCCTGCTCCTGCTGGATGTGCTAATCCTACACCCAGAAGGTTTGCTGGCTGCATAGTATAACCCTAAGTAAACCATAAGAGGTCTTACTGGTTATTGATTGACCTCTTATGCTAGGTCTTGTATCTGACAACAGTTACATTTTTGGCGCAAGTGACTGTTGAGGGTGATTTTGACAATTCTGTGGCTGCTCAAACTGTTCCAGGACAACTTGCACACTTAATACAACAGACTGTATCGCTGGCTCTGCCCTTGCTGACTGACAGCACTTAGAACCACTTTAGATTTAGGGAACAGTTGAAGACTTGCCTTCTTATTTCCTCTAACTTCGGACCTGGTCCACAGGGTGAGGCAGGTTGTTCAAAGAAGGTAACCGTATGCAGAAGGGGCCTGTCTGCATATTTGTCTGCTGTCGTGCACATAGCTTTGCAAGCATCTTCTACCCTTAACTGCTCAGTGTATCACAGACCCAGCAGAGGCCCATCCTTGACTTTCTTTGTTCAGCCTTGTCCAGTGAAGCAGGTGTTCATTTAAATAGGTTACATGTATGCTGAGGTTTGTTTGATTTGTTGATAGTTGTTACACTGGGTAGAGATAGAGCTTTGTGTTTATAGTGTGGCTTGTTTTGTTTGAATCATTCAGTCTTTTCCTTGAAATATCACCACTCCTTAAACACAAATTTTTTCAAAGGCATTAAGAGAGAAGAAATGAACGTGGAGCATCTGAGCCTTACTTTGGGAGACAGTGCCTTGTTTCTGGACTTTTGATGGAAACTTGGGAGTGTTTTCGCCTCTTTTGACTCTGAATGGTAGTGCCAGGTCACAGGCCTGTTGTGAATGTTCTCCTCCAGGAACTTCAAGGAATTTGCATCCAGGGAACCCCAGCTGAATAGATGACACAACTGTACCTAAGCAATAGACAGACGAGAAGGCTAACGTTATTATTAGATAACTATGTAAACAACAAAAGATCAATCCATATCTCCATTTATATTTTCTCTAGGTATGTAAGTAATATGGTTTTGATGCTGCCATCAAAAGCTTCTAATCACAAAAAGTGGGTCTTGTTTTAGGTCTTGCTCATGGATAGTTTAAGTACACGGGAGCAAAGCAGATCATTCTCAGCCTGTGGAATTACTTAGGGATGACTCTGTACTTGTGCTAGCAAGCTTCCCTTAAAGGCATTCTTTATCATGGTACTGTGAGTGACTACATGGCCTTGCATGCTGCAGTTTAAGAGTCCTTGGCATAGGCGTAAGCTGGAACACATCAGGATTTGAAGAAAGTTTTCTTTCAGAGCTGTTCATCATGTTAGCAACCTTATCAGAAGTATTGCAGGATTTAGTCTTTACTTAAAGTCTTTGATTTCACATTATTTATAAAGGTCAAATATAAAGGAATCCAAATTTACATTTTTACTAAAAAAGAGGAGAAAAGGAAATGTCTAACGCACATGGTTGCAAAGAGAATCTTAAAACAGTGATCCTGTGGAGTGAAAAAAACTAGAATATATAAATACAATTTGGATTATTAGAGTTTAAAGCACAGCTCACAATTTTGTTGATTTTTTTAAGGTCAGGGTTCATCAAGGTAGAAGTTAATACAACTACTTCTGATGAGTCTCTTGGCCTTTGAAGTAGTTGATATTTGTTACAGGAGATATTTTTTCAAGAATGCCTTTTCTCCATTATATGTGATCTAACATAACAAAACAAAAACAAACAAAAAATCCCTTCTGGTGACTATATCACAAGTTAATCTAACCCATAGTATGCCACTCTATTGTATTTCATTGAAATGATACCCACTTGTTTTCCCTTACAGCAGCAACAAAGTGGAGCAATACTGCTTTTTTAGTTTCTTATTTAGTTATGCTGGCAGCAGGGTTTAATGTTTCATCTCTCACCCTTCCTGGTAATTGTGATGCAAGGCGTTTTATATGAAGTCTCATTCCTGTGGTTTTATCCATTCTTAAGAAGAAAAGAAAAAAACTCATTCATCAGTGGAATGTCTTCCTGGTAGGATGAATGACAACGATTTTTACCTACCTTTGTAGGCAGTTCAGAGAATTTATTGGCTAATGTTTGTGGAAGTCAGATTTTAAGTTTTAGAAGGTACATGAGCTGGAATACTATTGTTCAGAAGAACAGACCGGCTTTGCCTGTGAGAAGTCACCATTCAACACACATGTGCTGAGTTACACATCTGGGTTATGGCTCAATTACACTTTGCCTGGCATGACTTGAAATAAAAGTAACTTCCAGAAGTGTGTGTGCAATTTCACTGCTCAGAAAATGGTACCCCTGCAAATAGCAGCCCTTTCCCCTGGCTGGATCAGAGTCTTAATCCAATTCAGATACATTTCTTTGTCTCAGTATAATGTCTGGGAAGGTGAAGGCCTGAAGGAAGAGATTATACTTCTAATGTGCCATGAGATGTTATACTTAAGTGTGGGTCACATGACAATTGCTAACACAGGTTACAGCTTCTGTTGAACAGGGACTGCCAGGTGCTTTGAATATCAGATTTTGTGGTGGCAAGTTTTGTAGTAAGAGCTATATCAGTTGCACTCCAAAACCAGTGGCACTCCTGAGTCTCCGGAAACTCTGGATTTGCAATGCATTAACCCATATGTAACCTTTCCCTTTGCTATACTAATATGCCTTTGTGGAGAGGTAGTGTGTTAGTGCACAAGACTGAGATTCAGAGATTCTGGGGCAAACTTTCTTGTCCTCTGCTTTGTCACTTTTTTCTTTGCAGAATTGGTGTATTTCTGCTGGCACACTGATGGAGAATCAATGTGCATGAAGGAGTACACAATGTACATGATGGACCATACAAAACAGAGGAAAGTGCCCTAGGATTCTCCTTCTAGCTTTACCACTACATGGCCTTGAGCAGGCTGCTTACTTTCTCATAAAATTAAAATAATTATCTACTTCCTTTAAATTCCTAGCTGAAAAACCCTATGGATGTGCTGCATGTCGTTAAGTGCATACACCTATGTGCATCTGCTTTGTTGCTGGCCAGTAAGCAAGAAGCTGTTGTTAATCAGCTAGATCACAAAGAGGAGCTTGAACAGAAAAGTCACATCCAAGCTCTTCTAATCCCAGCTTTGCCCTTGAGCTTGTGCCTGGGTGCTCTTATCAGGAGGCATTCCATGGCCATTTTGCTGGCATTTACTGCTTCCAAATACCAGACTTTTCAGGCTTATTTAAAACAATGCTTCTTGGCAGAATTAATTTGTCTGATGATCCCCAGCTTCCATCTATATGAAATGTAGGGGAGGCAAGCACAGACCTTTGAGGAAGCTGTCTGGCAAAGGGAGAGAATGTTTCTTAGTCAGAGAGCTGAGTTTGGGGCTGGTAGACCTAATTCCTTCAACAGAAATGCATGCTCAGCTCTGCATATGATAGCCAAATTGTGGCAGGCGTGTCTCACCATTTCTCCTCTCTTTCTCGTGCAGGTTGAAGAGGGAGGTAAAGCGGACTCCCTGCCTTCCAAGCTGCAGGCTGGTGATGAAGTGGTGAACATCAATGAAGTGGAACTGAGCAGCTCCAGGAGAGAGGCCATCTCCCTGGTTAAAGGGTCCTACAAGAAACTGAAGCTAGTCGTCCGCAGGTAGGCAAGATCCAACACTCCTTCCCTTCCTCTCTGCTGCCCTGCAGGGTGTCACAGCCATTCCTCTCACATCTCCAGCAGAAGGCCTGTGGCTTGGCCTGATCTTGGCAAAAGCCTTGTTTTAAGCACACAGGCATGAGCCTAAGGGCAAATGTTTGTTCTTTTCAGCCAGTATTTCTATCACTCCTTTGTCACTGTTATGTCCAAGCATGTGAAATACTTACCCAGATATCTTCCACTACTCCCCTGGCACATGACAATCTAGGATTCCTGTTCAGTGATTTACAAGCAGTCTCATCTTCCTTCCAAGTGCTTGGGGCTCCCTGTGAAAGAGTGGCAGTTCTGTACATAGCTCTTGCCTCATTTGCTGCATGTTATCAGTGTTGCTGTGACAGCAGAAAGATTTCCACTGGCCTCAGCAAGATTTGGAGCTGTTTCATGTTCTGCAGGTGAGTGATAGAGTGGCTGTGCTGACCAAGAGCAGTTTGACCAATATTGTACACAGGATCTGATCTAGGGGGAAGAGCAGCCACTTCACCTGCATCTTTTGAGCAACAGCCTCTGTGCTATCACCAAATGAGGGATCTCTCACATGATCTATGTTGCTGTTTCCCTGGCTGTCAAAGGCCTTGTAAACGATAATGAGCAGTGATGCTGGCATGCTGGGTTTGATGGAGTGCTGAGCGTAACTCAGCTAAACTGATCCTCTTTGGTCACATGAATAATAAATATGTTTGTCAGGGTCAGGACACAGAACTTGAATTTTGATGCACATTCTGAATAAGAGGTGGTTGGGTCTGGAATTTGGGGGGTTAATAGAGATGCTTCCTGTATGTTTTTTTACTGTGGTCATGTCCAGTTTTTTCTGTGCCAGTTAGGTGATAACTGGTATCACTTTATGGAGTGCTCTGTCCTGAATTTCCACACTTAGCCAGAAAGGAATCTGGGTCAAGATCAGCATAGCTGAGGAGATTTCATTAGCCAAACAAAAGGTGTCAGCTTGGGTTGCTAAATTGGAACAACTGACTAACATCTGAGTGAGGATGTCCGAGTAGGTCAGGCATGAACAGCTCAGACACCCTCCTGCTCTCTGGAGTATATTTTGTGCTTTTGCTGGCTATATTCTGTTGTTTACCTTGAAGTACCTTTAGGTACTGACTATGACCTTATGACAAGTTCTGAATATTCATATATAGAACTCTTAGATGGTTTGTGTAGCCATTGGGAGGATATTTGCAAAAGTAGTTATTACAATTTGGGTGTTTTCCAAAAATAAATTGTTTTTATTTAAGGCCCATGTAGACTGTAGTCCTACTGTACTGACTGAACAAAACATCTAATTCAAACTAACTTAGCGAAATTGTGAAAATAGAACTCTTTTGTCACAGTTTAATGTCATTTTGCCAAGATTAACTGGTAAAATAACTGGTTCTGTTTGGTGTAAATTGAGAGTTGTTTCTGGTGTTTGATCTGTCCACATAAGAGGTAAAAAGAAAAGGGAAGAGAAAAGGATAGACAAGCAAAGCCTGGAGTCCCACTGCAGTTGTTTTGTCCCAGAATTCTTCCTCTCCAGTTCATTTAGATATTTTCATTTGTAGCATTTTTCTGGTGGAGACTAAAACCTGCCTGTGTTGTGAATAGCCCTTTTGCAGCCTACAAACTGGAAAAAGTACATTGGGGAGATCAGTTCCTGTGTGTCTCAAACTGGACACCAGGAGTGAAGAAGCACTCTTCTCTCTGCTTGAATATGTATGCACACACACATATACATACATGCACACATGCGCATATATGTCTTCATACACAGAGAAGTGATGTACTCAAGGTCAGCAGTGTCATAGCCAGGCCAAAATTCAGCAGTTCCTTATATTTCCTTGGGAGGTGCATGAATCATGGGACATCTCTTAGAAAGCTTTGAGGCCTCTTTCTTCAAGCTAAAACAGAAAATGAGCAACTTTTTCATTTCCTTGACTGGCTTTTCTCATGCAGTAGGGAATCAGGAGAGGCAGAGCAATCCCAATGGGCATTGATCACATCATTCTCGTTACAGCTGATGAGTTATTGAAAGAGGAGGTGATCCACCTCTGAAAAAATTGACTCAGACACCAGTGTTTTATGTTCTGAAATTACACTTCACAGTGTAACGTAATATTTTCTTTCTCCATTATTTTTAAGTTCCCAAGACCTTTTCACCTTTTCTTCTCCTTTTTAATGAGTATGCAAGGGTATTTGATGTTGTCGTGGCTTGGAATGCTTTAGTGAACTTGAAGAAAATTTGGTTCGGAGCCTTTCATGGTTTCATTTCATCACCACTAGAAAGATCGAGCACGTTAACTTTAAGAGGTATTACATTCACATACTATTCCCTTGCCAAGGTACTTTAAGCCTTTCATGCACATTTAAAGCTCAGTGACAATCCATAAACTTAGAACTGAAAAACTGCAATTAAGAGCTAAGAGCCCAGCCTTCAGTTCAGGTAATTTGACACAATCCCAGCTGACCCTGCAGCACTGGCAGGAAAGTAGCAAAAGAACAAAAATGTGAGGTCCTGACTGCTTTGCGGGCAGTGGATCACAAGTTTTTCTGAATTCTCTCCATCACCAAAGGTGGTGAGACTCAGAACTCTGGCCAGCTGGTGGCAAGGTAGAAAACAAAGATTTTCTCTCCAGTGCTAGTGGGAAAGTGGATGCAAAAGGATAAAAGAAGGATCCCAGAGGAGAATGGTGAGAAAGAGGAAAGCAGCGAGGGGAGGTGAGTTTCTGCATTAAATAAAAGCTTCCAACAATACGAAATGAAATGAGGCAAGGTGCAAAAGAAACAAATTAAGGAAAGCAGCTCAGTACAGAACCTGAGGCACGTGGAACCTGCATCTCAGTTAGGGGAACGCTGCTGGACAGGCAGCATATCTGTGTGATGAAATGTGAAAAAAACCAAAAGTTTGCAAGCCAGTCTTAAGGTAAAGCTACAGCAGCAAGGTTGTGCGGATTATCTTTACCCCAGACATAATGAGTTTAGCTATTAAGACTGGTGAAGGAAGGACTAGTGTGCTTCCCACTTTGGGTTGCTTTTTGTTGTGTGGACAAGAAGATGATGTTTTGCAGTACTACATCATCTGAAAATAAATTATTTTTGAAGTGCTTGAGATACTGATTTTTATAAATTTGCCATAATGATTTAATTGAAGTGGATTATGGTTGCTTGCTGAAAATACCAGTGGTCTGAAAACTCAATGACCAGGCATTTGTGATCTGCATTTTTTGTCTGTGATTTCAGTATTCATGAGAGCTCTTGCTTAGGGAGTGACACAAACTCACACTGACATGGACTTTACCCCTTAAAAGTCATATGCAAACAATAGCAAGTCTGCTTGGTGTATGTGGTTTTGGTTCTTTCCAAAACATATTTAAGGTCAGCATGTTTTTGAAGGTTTGATTGTTTTTCAAATTAAAAACTCAGGAGCTCTCTACAGCAGTGTGATGATGACACCAGACATCACAATGGACAGAAAGCACAGGTTTTTTTATTCAGATATATTGTAGTGAGACCATCAAACAGAGGACCAACAGAATACATTTGACCCACTCCATACACTTGAGTAGTCCACATAGCATACTCGGATTGCTATTTAATCTTGTTTTTTATTTTAGGACAAAGGTAAGCTTTTAGTACCAGTGGCAGCAGAGTGGGCCTCTACTTGTGTTACTAAGCAAAAATTCATGTTACAACACCTTGCTAGGTCTGTAAACAGGCGGATGCAATGATGTGTTATTTCCCTTGGAATGTCATCTGCAAAGCTCAATATTGATGTGTCATTGTCAGTCTTCATCAGTCTGTTATTGATTAGTTTAATGGACGAAAAGCATGGAAATAGTTTCAATGAAGGGAATGTGAAGGGAAAATCAGAGAAAATTCAGTGTGAGAGGAAAGACTAAAATAGAGATGAGAAAAACTACCTATCTCACAAGGATACTTAATATTAATAAATATGAATGGTTATAAATAAGTAACCTATGCCAGAGTAGTTAGTACATGAGGACCATAGTCTGCCTTTTACTCCTGCATCCAACATCCTGTTGACATCACGGAAGAACTTGCAGTAGGAGAGACATGTACAGTTGTGAATTTATATGCTTTCTTCTTCCATGCTCATGGATTTACAGTAGGGCAGAGCCAGAGAACAACCAAATGAACCTTAGTGTTAAGTAAATACTGTGCCTGTTCCCTAAGATGATCCTTAGTTGGGAGATAACTGTGAAATGTTTTTTCATGGATGGTCTCTAGCTGCATTTCGTTTGTCTTATCCTCAGCTCAGGAGCCCTCAATGACAGTTTTCAAATGTCCAGCTTTCTCTGCTTCTTTAACAGGGCTGCTCATACCTAATTTGTTTAAAAAGCTGTTCCTAAAGTCAGTTCCTTTCTTTCTGCCCATTCCTTGCTGCCTCCCTGTATTGTTTTGTCCATTCATTTCCAGGACAATGGACTCAGACATGAATGTATTTGTTCATTCCTGTAGACCTCAGGTCTGCAACTGGTGTGCTATGAGGAAGCTTGCTGATACTTCACAATTCATTGTGCTGAAGCCAGAATAAGCCAGGGGAAGAGCTACTCTGCATGTCAGGGAATTACAAAGCCTTATTGAGTGTACCTTAGGTGTGCTTTCCAGTCCCTGCTAAGTTGAGTTACGATCTCCGATCTCACAATCCTGCTGCTACTATCTTTTGTGTGCTTGCTGCTGGCAAGGTGGATTTAGCTTGATGGTTCGTTCTAGTCCTTTTTCTGCCATCTGATTCTTAAGATGTTTAGAATGGTACAAAAATTACCTGTTTCCTCCTTCCCCACTTTTTAATACAGGGCTTTTCAGGACACTTTCCTCTGCTGCCCTAGAAGAAAGCACATTCTTTTCATTCTGATATATTTCAAACCTGAGCAATCAGGCAAAAAGCATACCACTGCTTGAGTGTTCAGTCCTGCTAGCTGGATTAAATTGCCACAAGTAAATGGATTGAGTGAGGGGACCAGCCTTTAAAATCATCACTGGGCAAAGAGACAAGATAGCACTGTGCTACAGGGAAGAACAAACAAGTATTGCTCCACTGGTGACAGACTATGGGAGTGAGCCAAGAAGCGAGGTCCTCAGAAGAGAGGTCTCCACAAATATTCCCCGTGATAGTCTTCAGTGTGTCCGTATCACTGCTGGTGACAAATGGCTCTCAGTGAGGGTATGAGCAGAACCAATTCCATCAAGGCTGAGGAATCCACAGGCTGATGCTGGGGAGATGCTTTTGCTCATGATTTGCCAATTTAGGAACAGTAGGTGTGAATCACTGTGAGAAACTGGAGAGACCAGTTTGTTGAATTTTGTAGCGGGAGACTTGCCTACTGTCCTCAGCAAACTACCTTAGATAGTTTTTGATACGCAGTTGATCTTTAACCAGCTGGAGGAGACTGAGTGCTTGAAAACTAAAGCTATAAGCCACAGAAATAAGGCTGAGTTGTTTAATTGTGAAAGACGGGTTATTTTTTCCAACTTGTTTTTTCTGTCACTTCCTCTCCAACTTCAGTATCTAAGCAGAGTTGGGTACAATTAAACAAGACCCAGGCCTTTTCAGTGGTATCAGTTTGATCTAATTGTGTTGTGCATGCTTGTATCGCTGAAGATAAGGCTCCAAATGTGGGCATTGCCTTGTCTGGTTTACAACGACCACAGTGGCCTACAGCAGTTGCCAAAAATAGACTTTTCCACAGGTCAGTAAGCAAGAATGGCTGTCAGAGCGTCACACTGTTTACATAGTTTTACATTCAACGTGTTCGTAACAGCAGCAATTAGATCACTGAGGCATGATGGCAAATGTAGCTGTTCTGCAAATATCATGCTGAAGGGAACCACAGTCACAGGGACAACAACTCTCAGACACCCTTTCTAACACAAACACTGTTTGGACTAAGGCCTCCTACAAGCCATTCCTTAGAGTTGCTGTGGCATTCACTGTTGCCTGGTGCAGGGAGGGCAGAGGTGAGAACATGAAGTCATTCTTGTTGAGACGACAGTATGTTGTGAAGTGAGCTTGCCATGGGCAGTTTGCTCCATGCTCTTGGTGGGTGTAAAGCAGCTCCATGGACTTGAATGGAGTTCAGATGAGTTACCTCAGGTCAGAATTTGGTCCTTTGATTCTTTAAACTCTTGGATCCAACATCGGTCTCGGTTAATGAATGCAAAGCTCTATTAAAATTTGCTAGTGGAACAGCAAGTAAAAATTTTATGCAGAGAATTACCAATGTTTTAGGGCTTTACTCTGTACGCACTGACATGCAGGAGTGCTGCAGAGCTCTTCTAAGGTGTTGTTTTTAGGGTTCAGGCCAGCACATAGTTTCTGCCTTGGGATGTGAGGGGCTCTGATGGTGACCCTTGCATTTTCAGAGCCAGTGAGACTGAGTGAAGTATGAATCTCAAAAGAGCTGTGGTTTACAGCAAAACTGCATGCCTCCAAAGCGCACAACATGTGTGTTCTTAGCATATATCCAATCATACAGGTACAAGCGACCATAGGAAGCCTGTTCCAGTATTATTTATGTGGTACATACTATATCAATATAGTACACATATTATATCAAAGATTAAGTACTTTCAGTTCCTATAGCATATAGTTGCCCTAACATCTTGTTGCACACTCAAGGATCAAGGCACACAAGCTTAGTGCTTCCAAGACCACCACAGTAAAAGCCACCACTCAATCTTGTTCTTCTCCAAAGCCACCCATGAGCAAATCCTCTGCTCATACAAATCAGCAGTAACTTGAATGGGGATCAGGTGTTTTGGGCTTGGGGCTAACCATCACTGTTGAGATAGATACTGCAGTTAAAATATGTGGCTGCTGCTGCTCCTGATACCTATTAACAACTTTACTAAGAGCTTTACCTGTCCCAAGAGTGTGCGTTTGCCCAGTTCTCATAGTATGTTTTATGTAGAGTGAAGGACATTTGACTGTATTATTTCTCTCTTTCTGGGGCAGCTCTGTAGTGAGGTGTAAGTAAACAAAGAGATACAAACGTAGTAAAAATCAGTATTCAAGGCAGTTGATTTTCTATATTCAGTGTTAGTGGTTGGTGGTTTGTGTCTGCCTCAAGCTTAGCAGTGCTTGCAGTTCTTTTTCATCTCAAAAAGCCTTATCTAAAAATACAAGTCAAATAAAGGAGGAGTGGGGATAGAAAACATGATCCTCATTTTCCTGTTGTGCTAAAAACTGTACAGAAAGAAGGGATTAAGCTTATCCTTGGCTATAACCGTAATCTGCATGTTCGTTTTCATGCTTCCCTACAGATTCCCTGCGTCACTTGGGTTATTCAGCTTATTCTCTTGACACATCCCTGTCCCTGGGCCTCCTTGCCTGAACGATGAGACCGGGGGGTGATGCTGGGAGAAGTATGCAGATGAAAACCTGTTGCTACGTGCCAGGGGCCATCTCACGCTTACACAGTCGCTGCACTGCAAACTGCTGGGATTGGGAGGACGTGGGATGTGTGGGTATATTTGTTCTGCTCTTATCCTCTTCTTGACATGTCTGCTTTCGGGTGCTGTCAGGGAGAAGATGCTGGGCTACATGGGTCTCTGCTCTGCCACAGCATGGCCAGTGTTATGTTTTCAGACAAATCTGGTTCTAATCAACTAATTTAAAGACCTCAGTGGCAAGATCAGGAATTAAACCCACGTCCCGAATACTTACATCTATGCCATAGCTACAGTATTGTTCTTCTTTTGTTAGCAAATTGCTATAACTAAGACTTTGAAAAAAAGTCTTCCACTCTACGTGATAAATGACCCAATCGAAGTGTCAAAGTGTGGGAGGAAGATGTCAATACAACTGACAGCTGAGGCTCAGAGCCGATTCAAGCCCATGAAAATTGGTGGAAAGATTCCCACAGACTCAAAAAGGCTTTGGCTCAGACCCTCACTGAGCAGTGATTTCCCTCATTGACCAGGAGAAAATGGGCTGTTCCTAGAGAGAGGGGAAACTGCTGGCATTTTTACAAAAAGACAAGTGCCAACACAGTTCTTTAAAGAACTCTGTGGACTAATCCTTTCCTCTTATGACACTAATGTAATTTTGTGTCGTATTTGACAACGTGCCAAAAAATTGCATCGAATAAATCCAAGTTTTGTGAATGAAATTAATTAGAATAGGCATTGGCTCCCGCCTCACTCTGTAGCAGTGCAGGAGCATGTTTCCAAAGACCTGCTATGCAGCGCAGTTATTTTTTGTTCAGTGATGAAGACTGGGGAAGCAAGAGAAAGGAAGGTTTCGTGCACATGGAAGTGTTAAGACTGACAGCTTGAGAGGCCAAAGCTGGCATTAACACTGATAGAGGGCTGGCAGGATGGTCTTGTGACTAGCACTGTTGTACATTTGGTTGTGAACTCCTCCACAGTTTTCCAGTGTGCCCTTGGTCATGTCTCCTTGTTTCTCAGCTCCCCATCTACCAGGTGTCACTGATGCTCTGTTGTGTGAGATCTTGAGACAGGGTAGAGGTCTTTTGAAGTGCATCTTTTTAACACTCTAAAAAAATGAGCCTTCAGTTGGAGCCTTACATGAGGAGACAGCTCCTCAGCTGATGCAAACGGGTGCGACCAGCCAAAGCCCATCCGGGTCCTGACCCATTGTTTGTATGGTATTTCCAAGGTCTATACAGCCTGTTCCCAGGTAAGCAAAGGCTTTAAAATTTGCTTGCGTGTTGGATCAAACTGGTAAGTCTTTAACTGTCTCAAGCATCAGTATTTTCATTAGAGGAGTTTTCTGTGCATTCATCAAAATGTTTGCAGTTCCTATCTCATTAGGAAGGGTCAACGTGAAACACAGGGCAGACAGCTAAGAGGTGAATAGAATTTAATTTTGAAATCACTGGCAACAGGCTTACTGTCTAGGATTTAATTTGCTACAGCTTGGGACTGCCAGGCTTTTAGGAAATTTCCCACAGTGAGTAGTAAATGTGAAGAAGGTCTAGATACGATTTTTAAAAAAAAGATTTAGGCTACTGATGGGAACAGTGGGAAAATGCCTTGGAAAAAAAAAAGCCAGCCACCACAATGTGTTATCCTATATGGGACGTTAAAGACTGACCCCTCACCTGAAACTGCATTAGAAACACAGCAATTTCTAGCCACTGCCACTCTGCATTAGCTGCTTCTTTCACCGAGTGCATTTGGATTAGTTTGCCTTCTTCAGGCAATAATCAAACTGGGGTTTGATTTGTCAGAAAGTGACACTGGAAAAGCTGGGAAATCTCTGCCAGCACCGTACAAAGTGCTTTTTAGGGTGTGAATCTCCTTCTTTTGGAATTTCCTGAGGATTAAGTTGGAGCTGGATCAGATCACGATAGTATGAAAGCTGGAACAAACAACCATGTGTTCTCTGACTGATCTGGCCTCGCTTCTCTATCTGTGACTGTGTCTGGGCTGACCTTTAGTCGATAGGGCAAATACCTGGACCGGTGTGAGGTTCTGGTTACCTGTACAGGTGCAAAGGACTGCAGGATGACAGCTTCACAGGACAGCTGCAGGGGAGAACTGAGAATAACTGAATTTCATCATCTTCAGTGTAAGAAGCTGTAGTTGCATGGCTTTAATTTCAAGAGCTGACTATCAAGATTGATTTATAAGGGGTTTGTTAGTTGTGTGGCATTGTTATGTGCTGTTGTATACATATCCGTAGCCAGGTTAAATGTTTATTTTGCTCAGCTACACTAGTTACCCAGGAATATACAACAATTTCACAAAAACTTTTCCGTGTTTTTCCTACTTGATACAAGGTTTCCTCTGAAAGGGAGATGGGGTCAGGAAAGTCTAATGAACACTAATGTAATCCTACTGATATAAATTGAGTTTGCCTGGATTTGTTTCAATAAAACAGATGTTAGGGTGTAGTGGTCACTGTGACTACGTTTTTTCATGAATGGACCTGTATGGGCCATGCAAATCCCTTGGTATTGTTTCTCCCTTGTGGCTGGTTAAATGGAATATCTCAGTCAAAAGAATAATGAAGGGCAGAAACTGCACAGACAGTATCAAATGGTCTTTTATATGCACGAATCTTCGTGTTTGTAGTGAAAGGCAGCCTAACTCACTCACAGAAATGCAGGTGAACAAAGAGTATTCACGTGTATGCACCTGGCCAAAACACTGGCTATACCAATAGCTCTAGAATATAGAACTTTTTTTTTTCCAATACCCCTTTCTTCAGCTTTCTGCCTACTTTGACTTTGACATTAGAAGGGAGACAGGGTCGGTCTTCAGTACTTGTATGTAAAACATTTTCATGGAGGTTATACCTGTGTAAGTAGACCATAACCTTTTTTTTCTGTTAAACAATGCCTAAGCTAATTAAAATCAGAAATATTGGTTAAAAAATACATCTTTCAGATGCTAAAAGAGCCAGTTAGCTCAGAGTTACGTCTTAGTCTTCTGTGTTTACCAGGCTTTCAAAAATTATTGCTATCGTGAGGTGAAATTGCAAGAGGTGAATGGAGGCAGTCAGTGCCGTTCTCTGTCTTGAGGAGATGGGAAATTCCTCCAGTATGCTGGTGTTTGGCCTGAGGCACTGGGTTTGGTTCCTCCTGCTGATAGATATTTTTATGTGGCATTACTCCTTATACTCGACTTCCTCATAAAAGGGAGATAGAGCTCTGTAGGGTGTTAGGAAGTTAACTGCATTGAAGGGGACGATGCATTCAGACTCTTGAGGTAAAGGAGACATTGAAGTGGAGAAAGTATGGTAAAAATTATGGGTGAGATTGTGAATAACGTGTTTTGATCTAAGAGCCTGACTGGGAAAAAAAATATTTAGGGTGAAAAAAAATATTTAGGGTGAAAAAAAATATTTAGGGTGAAAAAAGTGGATGTAAAATTGTGTGTTCTGTCTGGCCTGAAGTTAAAGATTTTGGTCCCCATAGGAAAAGCGTGTTAATTTAGTGTATGTAGCATATATTTAATGTGGGTTTTTAGCATTCTCTTGGATGTTAAGGCAGCCTGGCTGGGTAGAGGGTAACTGAACCCCCCTAGTTGCATCAGGCTGACATCCTCTGTATGAGAATGAGTCTAGTGTGTTTAGTGCCACATACTTTTCTGTGATATTTCCTTGGACTTCGTACAGAGCCATATGCCCACAGCCTTCTCCTCTGCTGGGCCTCCGGCCTGGTGCTTTGGCACAAGAGAAGAGGCAGTGGGACCCACAGAGGTGACGGCTGGCAGAAGGGAACCATTGTGGGCATCTTTTTCAACCCTAAACCTACAGTCAAATTGTTGTGCCCTGACTTGTGGGCCAGTGCGCAACAGAGACCAACGTCCCCGCTACACCTCTCCTCCACTGTGGGTTTTTATCCTCTACCCTTACTCTTAATTAATTTTTCAAATTAAATTTGAGTGGTGAATTTCAAGAGACACAGTAAATAATTCCTGGCTGGCTGAAAACACTTCTTTATTGGATATAGTTTCTTTTCTCCTCTCTCCCTCAAAAGCCCAGTGTTAATTATAAGAGGAAGCCAAACACCAAAGGCAGGGAGTCAGGGCAGAGCTGACTGGCACTTTCACTCAACAAATTTCCCCTTTCCTCACGGTCTCTGCTTCTGTCTGTCAGGCCTGCTGACGACTGCTTGGTAGGAGGGCAGTAATCTGAGCTGCCTCTGCTGAGCAAACCTCCTGCTTTTTACTGCGGGATTAGTCCTGAGGTGCCTCTGTGCACAGCACCTGTATCTGCAACTTGTTATCTAAATCGCTATGCTCCTGTTTCTCCAGTTTCTGAGGCGGTAGTGCCATTCCCTCCTCCGAGGACTGCGCTCACCAAATGGCAGGCTGCCTCTGTCTCAAGGATGGAAATACCTGAGACTTGGTCTGGTGTCTCAAAAGGTAAGCAGCCTCTCAACAGCTACAACAAAACAATCCAGGCACGGCTTTGTGCCTGTGGAGGCAGTAGGACCTTGCAGCAGGGCTTTGGAAGAGGGAGGACAGGAGTCTTAAGGACCCTGTTGGTCCTAAACATCATGAGCATCATAAACTTCAGAGCAAATGAGTGTCCAGGCAGCACCATGGGGGATTTTTCAGCTGCTCTTTTAAGCGAGCTCACAGCAAACAGGGAGCCAGGGCTGCGCTGCTGCTCAGGTTCTGTCACTGTGAAGCTGTTGAGAGGTGTAAGCGAATCTATTGGGCTTTATGCTAGAAAAGTGCCAGAAACTCTTAGGAGGGTTGAACTTCGGAGAGCCTCCAGAGTTGTACAGCATGTTTAAGGCCATCCCCTCCCTTGGTGTCGAAGGGTGCTAATAATAATGCCATGCACTTGGGAAGCTGAGTCTCATGAGCAGAGGATCTGACTCACATACACACCATGATGTCTCGGGTGCATTTTACAGTTTTATCATCTGGAGGAGTCTCTGCTTGAGTAAGAGGCACTCTTTTTGGCCTTCACCTTTTGTAAGTTGAGAGTAGTTTAAAGTGGGTGTCAAACCAGGCCAACACTTTGCGTCAATGTTTAATGCAGATGGGCTAGCCATACAGTCTGAGATATATTCTTGTTTGATTAATATGGTAACATTGCAGACAGCAGAAAGGGAATGTGAAGAGACTGATTCTTAAGAGATGGCAATCAGTACAGCGCCAGTATGGGCCTGCAGAAATTTACATTCATTGAAGACCTATCATATATTATACACACTTATACGCCCTTTTAGATTAGTGGTGAATCATAAAACTAAGTTCATTGAACTTTGGTTTTGATTATTTCCTGAGACATTAACTTCTTTAGCAAACCCATTAACTAATCTTTAAACTCATTACCTGCTTCATTGCTATTAGGTTATCTTTAACTTTAGGTTTGTTTGGTCGTTTTTTTGTGAATATGGGCCAAACTTTTAGCTGTGCGCTTTGTCTGAAATTGTTGTAACTGTGTTTTTTCTAGTGTGGTGATACAGTCTATTTAGTGAAAGTCGGCACTGCAGGTGAAAGCAAACTGAAGTGGTGCTAGTGGAATATTGAGGTCTGTGTCCCTGTCTATGTAAAATGGAGTATTTTTTGGCTGTAGATTATCTGCTTAAGCAAATCAACTTGAAACGGCCTGTTCTGAAGTCACAAATGCAGTCATGACTTGTGAATGCAGCACACTGCCTTGCCTAATACGCACTCATTATTCCAATATTTAAAGAGCAGGGAGATTTAGACAATAAAACTAGAACTGGTTACAGTAGCAAATTCCTAGTCCTTTAGATTGCCCCAAACTTCCTCCTTTTGTCTTGCCTGAGACCGCTCTTTAAAACCAAATTCAAAGAAGCATCTGGCCAGGGAAAGACCATCCATGTGCTGTCAGCTTCAGTCCTCGGAGCACCCCACTGGCTCCTCACAAGCCGGCTGTCCCATCTGAGGAACACATGTGCGTGGTGAGCATGTGTATATTCCTGCCTGCATGTGTTTGTCTGGTCCCAGTAGCACACATTTGCTTAAGTACATGCCATCAAGGGCAAAATTAGTCAGCATGTGAGCAGCCCTAGAGAGGCAGTGGAGCTGACAGAGATCCACAGCATGTAATGCAACACAGATCCCATCACCCTGAGGCATAGTCTGGTGCCTGCATGGATGGGCATGTTCCCAGGCTGCAGTGATGTGAGGAACCTCCTGTCCTTCGCTGGAGGACCCATACACGTACACCATGAGGTTGCAGGGAGCTCTGCAGAGGACAGCATCAGCTCTCCCCCAGCTTGCATCTCTCGCATGCTGTGACTCTCCTGAGGCGGACTGCAAGCTGGCAGTTTTGTGAACAAAGTGTTCAGCTATAAATTAGTGCAGACAATCATGTACAGGCAAGGGATTAGTTTGGGTCCTAATCCACTACCTGCTTGAGTGATTTGACATCTCCTGTTGTCTTCATATCAGGTTGCAGATGAGCCAGACATATTTCTTCTCTGTTGCTGGGAACAGTTTGATCAGAGTGATTAAGTGCTCTGTCACATGTAATGTGAAGAAAGGTGATGTATGTAGTATCTGAAATTTGAAGAGATGCCTGAATTAAAGAGATTTGGTGATCACCTCCTTCAAGTGAATTGAAAAAATCATCTAGGGGCGATGTTACTGTTTTCTCTGGTCTGTTATATAGTGTCTTAAATATAAGTCTTTCTGAAGCCTTCAAAGGGTTAAAGACAATACCTCATAGAAACCCAAGTGGCTGAAGAAATACCAGATATTAACATTTACTTCAGTTGCCAAAGCCTGGACATTTTTCTGCTTTTTAGAAATTATAGCCTGCAGGGACCATTTAACAATAAATCGTAGCAACTTGGCTGTTATAGGGCAACCCATGTGCCTAGGCACTTCTGGGCTGTGCCAGCATCTCCTTTGTTCAATAAAAGTAACAGCAGGAATTTGATTAAAGACTGATAGAAAAGAGAGAGAGAGAGAGGGAGAAACATAGGAAAGATTAAAGAAAGAAAGAGCCACCTGGAAACTTCATTCCTCCTTTATTTCTAAGTTAAGCTCATAAATACCAAATCTAAACCATTGTGTGTGCGAGAGGGAGGGAAAATTTCCTGCATGCCTGCACAGAAGAGACTGCACATGCAGTCACACAACCCAACTTTTAGCAAAAGTCATACTCTTTTCTCAAACTTAATGCTTGTTCCTTGTCTGCATCAGAAGAAAAGTGAAGCAGAAAATAAGTTTATCCCCTGGTGCTTTGGAAAGACAACATTTAGGAGGGTCAGGCAAGTCACAGCCATAAAGGAGAGTGGCGAAGGATTTTGGTTGAACCTGCCGACGAGCAGCGAGCACATTTTCCAGGCTGCCTCAGAGCAGCCCTGCAGCTCAGCACAATGCAAATGCCCAGCTGCACATGTCCAGCACCGCTCTTCGTGGTTAGTCTACAGCATCTGCTGCTTTGTCTCCATAGTTGTTGTAACCCCCCATCCCAAAAAAAAGAAAAAAAACCCAGTGACTCCAGCAGCCAAATGCAAATAAGCCCCAAAGAGCCCTCTTATGTGTGATCAGTAAGCAACAGGCAAATCAATTCCAATTCCTTACTGCAGAGCCAACACATCTGTTGTTTGGGTTTAGGAGACCAGAACGGTAACATTAAGTGTCAAACGTACGTGTGGGAGTGATGGTGGGTTGACTTTTCTTTAGCCTGGTTGTGCCCTGGGAGCTGGGAAAGCTTTGCTGTGCGGTCGGAAGCATGCTTTGGTTCTCAGGCAGGGTTTTGCAGGGCGCAGAGAGGAGTGCTGAGACCATGAACTCCCCAGCAATGGGGACTTAAGAGGGTTTTGCATATTTTGCAGATATCTTGCCCTACACTAGACTGGATGGAGCACCAAGCTAGAATGCTGTACCTGGAGTTCATTTCTGCTGCTTCTGGTGTCTCTCTTCTATATACCTGGACATCTCTGCTGCTTAAATCATGATTTTCCCCACCTGGTACTTCTCTTACTCCATCTTTGCATTGTTTTCCCTCTGCACACTTTCTCTCACACTTTTTAGCTGTTAATAACATCTGTTAGACAGTGCATCCTTTCTGGCAGTGACCATGGCTTTGAACAGTGCTCCCCTAAAGTGTTTTAGATGTGATGATGTCCTCTGCAGCAAAGAGGATGTCTCTGCCTCGGTCCAGCCTTCCTCACCTCAAACTGTTGTCCTGAAGGCTGCTGCCTTCTCCGTCCAGGGAGCAGGAAGATGCCCAGCCCTTATCTGGACCAGGCCCTAAGGGGCTGTTTTCTCTCTCACCCTGATTCAGACCAGTGTGTGCATGCAGAAATTGGCAGTGTCCAGGACTAAGCCTCTGGTTAACAAACTCTTTTCTCCCAGCAATTCAAACTCTCAGAAGATAAAATATTGAAATTGTATATCACAACTCAGTTGTGGGAAAATGCAGGGATGGAGAGGGATGGTGAAAGGCAGAGGAGGCAGGAGGACTGAATGTCAGCCAAGAGGACTGCTTGCATCCCGGCCCTGCAGCTTGGCGCAGGCACCTCGAGGAGAGAGGTCGGCGGGGCGTCGCGGGGTACGGGCTGCCCTGTGCCGAAGCCACAGGGCCAGAGGTATGTGGGGAATGCGAATGGTATGCTTGAGTGGACAGCTTCAGAGCGAGGCGCGGGGATGGCTCTCGCTGCCATCTGTTGTGAACCCCGCAGGCCCATAGCAACAGCGTCTCAGGAATGGGGATGCTTTTTTTTTTTTCATAAAGAAATTCTTCCTTGCCCTCTTCCCCACTTCTGCATATGCATACTCATGAATAAACGGGAACAGGGCTGGGATTCCTGCTACAGTGATGCGTGCTAAAGGAGAAAAGGGTCTTTTAGAGCTCAGCTTGTATTTGGTTTGGGGAGTTTTCCTTTCTGAGCTGTGACATTCTAGGAACGTGAGCCGGTGTGTGTAATTTATTGTTAACTGCCAAAATCTCATTTTATTCAAATCAACCGCGGATCTGTATTTGCCATGAAGTATATTCAGTAAAGTCTCCAATGGATGTGTAACCATTCAATTGTCCTTCTTGGTAAAACAGAGACCCCTTCTGCCTTCTTATTACAGGAAACAAGGTTATAATCAGTTTAAATAACCCCAGTGTATTGGTTTGTTGTAACTATCATTTTCTTCAGGCCCTGCAGCACTTCTGTTCCAGCTAAGGGGCTTTACTGCACAGTCAAGTAGTGGGACCAGATTCTCAGAGGTTATAGATAGCTCAGCATAACTGGTTTTACTGAGAGATGCAAACTTTTATGCCAGGGAAGATTTTGCCACATAAGAACTCTGTCTCCTAAAGACAACAGCATTGATACAGCATGCTGCTGGGAAGGGTTAATGCTGAAAGAACCTTTATTCAGGCAGCAGGGGTAGGAACTGTCTGTCTGTCTGAGTGAATGGTTTTACTCTTTCCTTTCCCCTGGAAATTCACTTCTGAAATGCAGACTTCTTTTCTCCCCACACCTTAACCTTTTATCCTGCTGTCAAATAACTGTGGCCTCATTCCTGCAAATGGCTCAACCTCTTGCTGTGACTCAGATTGTTTTTAAGCAAGTGTTTTAATTCCTTTAAGACAAAGAATTATAAGTTGTAATTTTACATGAGAGTTTTTTACAACAGGTTTGAGGTGAGACATTCAGAAGTTAGGGCTATTTAACTTTTCCAAACAGTATATTGATTTCTTTAGTATTTCTATGCCTAACAGCTTGCAATAAATACAGAAACTTGCAGAGAAGCCTCCACAGACAAGAGCAAGTCAGGGAACTGGCAAACTGAAACAAATCTCTGAGTTATCATACCATTTGCGAAGAGATGTCTTGCAAAAGGAGAGGGAAGGAAAAACAGCACCCCTCAGTGCTCAAGGCTGTGTTGAAGCTGGGCACGTGGCTATAGTGGCTTGATCACAGAGAGGAGGGTATAATTTCAGTGAAAGCTGATAGATACATGGGGGGGGATGAAGCTCTCCCTATTACAGGTATTTATTATCACTTGACAGCTGTCAGTTTGCAGTAGGTGATTTACCTTCCTGTCAGCTCTCTGAGAACTAGCTATATTTGCCTAAGGTTGTAGAGAAGGGTAAAAATCCTGCTTTCAAGTGCAGGTATCATTTGACCATGATAAGAAGGCAGGTAAAGCATTTCTTCTGCAAGACAGCTGTGGAGAACAGGGAAGTAAAGTCTTTCTGGTCCTACCGAGATGGGAAAAAACAAGTCATTAAAATCTGATACCTACCTGCTTTTAATGAGAGAAACGTGGTTTGAAGAAATAATCTCAGCCCTATCACCACCGAACTATTTTCGGGAGCCATTAGCCTTTCACCTCCTCATATGTTTTTTCTTTTACTTTTGATCTCATTCAGGAAAAACGGCAATGCTTCTGCAACAAGAGACTTGAGCTTTAGCTTTAATCAGAAGCTTACTCAGTCATAACCATGCTCGTACAGCCTTTCCTTTCCAGTAAATGATCTGCAGAAGAACTAAGGGAGTAAGGCATAGAAAACAATACTTGAAATCAAGCACTTGGTGTCTTTAGTCATGATTATTTCTTCAGTGAGCCAGCATGGGTATTTTTATGGGTTCTGCAGTGCTCCCTTCATCTTTAATCTCTTCTTCCTCACCAGAAACTTTTTTTCAGCAGTTGGGGACTATGGTCTGTTAGTTGCCAGCTTGAACGACAGTCATGAGGCTGTTTTAGTATTTCTGGCCTAGCTGGAAAAAGCAAAGAAGAGCAAGCTGTGAATGGATGTTGCGAGCTGCACTGAGTAGACACAAAATCCGATTCAATTTAACTATACCTTAGCATCAAGTTATACCTTTCATTTCTTTGGTTCGCTGTATTCTCTACTTGAAAGCTGCTGCAATGTAGAATAAGATCCTTCATCCAGGCATGGATGCTCTCACAATCCCCCAGCTGTAAAGAAAAGAATCAAAGTTGGGTTGTTTTAGTTCTGGACAGTGGAATCAGTAAAGGAAGGTTGTAGGTGACTGAGCGCTATTAAAGTTCAATCTCATTCTCTCTCTTCAGTGTTTATTACAGAGTTCTGTACTTTGCAGCATTCTGAAGAGCATTTTAAAATGAAACCAGGAATGCAGGCTTGATTCTTTGCTGAGACAGAGTGCTATTGCCAGTTTATGTGACATGCAATACTTGCTTTAAAGCTTCAGCTCCTGTCCCGGGAGATTTGTGAAGCTATCTGCTTTTCAAGTTTCTAGCTCTCATGATTCAAAGCTTAGAAGACAAGTCAAAATTCTACATATACTAATTGTGACATGTAGATGATTTTTAACCTGCTCATGTGATTTGGGAGGGCCTATTCATGCTTTTACACAATTGGAACATAATGCCTCAGGATAACACAAGGGGCAGAGAAATGTGCCTTGTGATATTCAAGTTTTTCCTTCCTACAAAGATCACTCGCTTTCATCACGGCTCCTGGCGCTGTGTTACCCCTGAAAATCCAGTTCATGGCATCAAGAGAACATCCATTCGTCTCACAGTTTTGCATGAGGCTGTTCCAGCAGAAATCTGTCTTTTTGCAATAGTACGGCAACATTTATCATTGCATTATAGTAACTTCTTTGGGGATGGGGGAGGAAGGAAAATGAATCGTTTTCTTTGGCATCATTTCATTACACTCTTCCACCCCGAAATGCATCAAAGTTTCAAGAGTTGAGAGGAGAAATATCTGCAGAAGAATAACTAATGAAACCCCCTGCTGAAGGGGGAGTTCTCCCTCCTTGTCAGTCTGTCTTTCTTCACACCACAAGAGGCTGGCCACAAAAGTTGTTAAATCTTGAGAAAATGTAAAGCCTCTGATCTGCTCAGCTCTAGGAACAGCTGCTGATTGGTTCAACGAAGAGGCTGTGGAAGTTGCCTGTTACTTGCATCTGACCTCCCCAGAAATGTTTCCCAACATTCATAAGGCATCATGTAATACTGGACTATCCTACTGATTCACCCAATCTGAGATCTTGCTTCAGCCAGTGACTGGTAAAGGAGGTTCAGAAAGCAGCCCCTTAAACACGTACTTGGACAAAACCCTTGTGACAGGAAATGTCATGGTGATTCCACGTGGAGTCTAGCTCCAGGGTAGGAGAACTGCTGGTCCAAACTTCCAAGTCTTTCCTAGCTGATGCAGCTGTAGATTCTGGGGACCATGACGATCACCAGCTCTGTGTTAGTCTTCCTCTAGCAGCCTGGTCCCATCCAAGAGTTCACCCACCATCTGTATTTAAATGCAGATACTGTGCCTCTAGCTTGAGATGAGAAGACAAGCTGTCTGTATCCTCTGTCTCATGTTGCCCAGGAGTCCATTTCTCTATATAAAATTTAGCTGCTGTTGTTGCTGTTCCCGCACTGCAGCAGGTTTCCAGAGTCCTTCATGTTCTTGAATCTTTTCCATCTCAGCCCCAACATGTAGCATTAGATGATCTTTGATGCTGATTTTTTTCCCTTCATTTGTTTAATTCAGTCTGGGATCTGTTTTAGTTCCAACCTAGTTTTATTTTAAAAGTTATCCATCATCAGTACGTAAGGAAAGTTTCTTTGCTAAAGACAAGTGAGTGAAAAAGAATGAGAATTATAAATGAGATAAAATACATACATGTTTATTTTAGTGCTGCTTGTCCATATTTCTTTATTTCTTTTCCTTCCTTTTATCTATGGATATCAAAAAGCAAAAAAATGCCAAGAATGTCACATCCCATTGAAGTTATACTGACAGTATATTCAGAGCAATCCGCTGCAACAGCTGTATTGCCCATATATCTTCAAGCAGAAAATTGTACATCATCTTGGACAATGCATCACATTACAGATCTACACAAGGGCCACATTGCAGTCACGGTGGGAACCATCACTCGAGTCCCCTGGTTTGTTTGTGTGCACAAGAATCATGCTTATAATATTGCTGTAACATAGCAGTTTGCATCTAATTTAAGCAATACTAGGGCTTTTGTTTGTCTTACAAGGTCTAACCTAAAGACAAAAGACGTAGTCCAGCCTGAAGTTTCTGAGACATTACCAGACATTCATGTTCACACATACACGCTCCGTCAGAGGAATTTATGGCCATTACGATGTTCTCTAATGAGTACAAAATGAGACCGTTACATATTCACTTAATTAGTTTGACAGATTTTCATTTAAATATAAAAAGACTTCTAGTCTTTAGAGAACAAAGGGAGGGCTTTGTTTCCAGTGCAGTTTTTGACTCTGCTTTGCTGGAGCAGGAGGTTGGGGGTGACAACTGAAGTGAGATGATTTAGTGTGAACAATTCTCATCTTTTGATTTCATGTTGCCATTTCTTTGCTGCTTTTCCAGTTCCCCTGGAGCACCTTGAGGAGAGCAGTGTGATATGGTCCTTTCAGTTACAGCCAGGAAAGCCCAAGTGAGAACTTGGCTTTTCCAAAGCATGATGGATGCTTTGAGATTTGGGGTGGTGGGAGGAACTCTAAGAATATTAGAGAGCTGCTGTGAGCCCTGAGTGAACTTTAGTCTCCAAACCTATTAGCTCATTCTGTCTCACTGTTGGTCTAGTTCTTTGGCCTAACTTATGTCCCATAGTATCAATGTAGGCAACTCCTGCTTTAATAAAAATTGGGAACTGGTGTTATAAGTTTGCTTGCAGTTTTATTATGCTCTTTTAACAGCTCTGTACAAAGAGTTCTACAGTACAGCACAAGTCTTGACACACAGCAGACAAGTAGTGCTGGGAGTTGATCTTTGTGGGAGCCCATTAATTTGTGCTCTTTAATTGAATATGTTTTCTCAAATGCCTGCTTTTGAAGATTAACTGTGATTCCATGTCTCATAGGATGAAGTGGAGAGAGCACCATACTCTGGTTTCTTTGTATCCCTGGAGTGAGAGGTGTATTGGTGTGGGCCCTGGCGCTCATAAACTCCTTTCTCATCTTTGTAGCTGTCCCTTGAGAGCATAAATACCAACAAAGTGAAGTTGCTGTCTTCAGCTCACAGCTGTCATTATAACATATGCTAGACTGGACTCTTCTGGAGCCTTTCCAAAAAAAACTTAATGGTAGTACAGCTATCCCTAGAGCTGCACAGTCTACCTGCTGTAAGCTTAGTGGTGTGGTCTCCAGTGTCTTGATCTGTGTGTCCAGGCATCTCCTAGGCAGAATCAGACAATGCATTGGTAAATAAATGCCATTGTCTGAAGGTGTGTTAGAGATACAAACTCTGTCACACTTGGAGTTACCCACATGCCATAGGAGCAGGAAACATTTAGAGAAAACGTGCTGCAAAACCAGTTGCCATCTATGTGGCAAAATGTTGATGTTTCAGCAGAAATCTAATTTTTAACCTGTTTTGGAAAGAGAGGTGTATTTTGTTCATGGTTATCACTAAGAAGGGGGAGAGTTTGTAGACTAACAAGTGACATGTCTTCCTTCCCTCTCTGCCTGTATTTTCTACTTAATGCTGCTGTTTTACTCCACACACATGGATCATGTGCAGCCTGGGGCAGCACAGCACTCCGAGCACTCAGCAGCAGTGGGTCTCTCCACCTATTTTTTCTGCTCTGGATTTAGCAAAGGACGTGTCTAATCCTTGCATTGTGGACTTACAGATTTCCCCTTTGTCTCTCACTTATATGCAAGCATAGTAGCATGAAAAGAAGCAGATAGCTGCCCAGACACACCCAGCTTTCTGCTTTTTATGGCGTTTTCTTAATAGGATACTCTGGCAGTCCAATTTCTTCTGGGGGGGAAAGCCCCTTTGATCATATGACTCCGCAGATTTCTGTAGGTTGAGTGAGCAGTTCTGGGTGGCAAAGCCTGCTCATGGAAACATCCGTTCAAATTTCAGAGACACGGGAGTTGCACAGTAGTGTCTTTAAGCCTCCTTCTTAGCATGATTGCACTCTGTATGATATTTTTCTGTAAGGGTCAATAGGACCGTTTGGGGTAAGGAACACAACAGGTTCTACCCTAGTAGTATGTCTCCCACAAAGGAGGTGTGTTTGGGCCAGAGAGAAAATAACATGGTGCATATGTGCAAATATGAGTGAGAGCAGCCTGAGAGAGAGAGAGCAAGCCACAAGGTAGCTCACAAAAGCTGCTGCTCTGGAAGCCTCATGTTTCCAATATGCCAAGGAAGATATGAGCAGAGGAAGTTACTCTCACAACTCCAAGGAATCATTTGAGGTTGGTGTAGGCTAAGAATAAATGGTCCCTTTTTATTGTGCCACATTTCTATATGGGGACAAACTTGTTTGTGGAATTACTTCATTAAAGAGGTGAGCCTAGTCTCAGGAAATTACACAGTTTGTGGCATGTTATGTAGCAAAAATATAAAGCGTGATCCTAGGTACCATCTCTTTGTCTGGAGGGGAGCTGAAGGAATGTGTCCTGGCTCCTCAAGCTGTCAATTTGTGTCAGATACTGCAGTGGCTGTGGATGGGAATACAATGACACTGATTAAAGATTTTTTTCACCTTAATAATTTTAACCAGCTAGAACAACATAAACTTTGCTACTGAAGCCACGCAGTGTGCGACCCCAGCTCTCCAGAGCACCAACCACACTAACACTTGTCACAGGCATCCCCTCGGTGTGCTCACCACAGATAGTGGCACCCTAAGGCATGTTCTCCATTTGCACCAAACTTCTCCTATCTTTATAGGAGAGCCCAGGTGATGAATAGCAGGTTTTGTGATACCTTGGATGTTATCATGGGGTACCTTCAGATAACAGTACCTCCTTTCCCAAGTCCCTTACTGGCTTTGTTTCTTCCCAACATAGCAACAAGTTAATCTTAAGCAACCTGGGGCCTGGCCCTAAAAATGTCTTCACTGAATTTACATAGCAGAGACCGTATAAAATACAAATAATTTTGAAGGTTAATAGTACTTTAGCAACATATGAATGACTCTTTCTAAAAAGATCAGTGTTTCTTTTAACCTAGTGTTTTGTCTCTAGTGTAATTTAACAAAGGGAGCTTCAGAGTACATAGAATTAGCTCCTTTCAGTAATGTACCTGGCAAACAGTACACCCTGGAGACTGCTTCTGTGAGTCTTATTTCACTCTTGCATTTTTTAGGATCTTTTCCCAATATCATTCTGCAGCAGCAAGTTCTATTTCTCGGATACTTGGACATCAGAGAAAAAGAGGTGTTTGGGTTTTTTTAATTTTAGCTATAGTGATTCCTCTTTGGAAAGGTTAGCAACAACTATACCAGCTTTCTCTGTACCTTCTTCCATGCCTTTTTCACATCTCTTCTATCTGCAGTCCTTTGTCCTTCAGTTTATTCATATTTTTGTATTCCATATGCTCTACTGGCATCACTTCAGCTGTCATTTTTGTTCCTAAACTGGTTGGGATATGCAACTTTTTCAGTGATTCATAAAGCAATATTTGCTTATTTTTGCTTCTATTTTTTAGAGGCTACCTGTTGGCCTGGTCATCTCTGCATGTGAGCACTAAGCAACAATTTCCAAGGACATTTCTGTACTGACTAGCAGGAATTCTTAAAAGTCAACGTGAGGTGTCCCCCAAAGACCCATGTGTGCATCCAGCATATCCAAACCAAAACTCCTTGGATTATGGTAGATTTGAATTGCTTTAGGCTTGTATTACCCACCTCAGATCTGACATTAGTACAACAGGTTAGTGCCCTTAAACCATTTGAAGTATTTCTTTGGTTCATAACATGCCATCTGTGGGGCCACTTGCTTTTGTGTAACCAGCCTATATCCTTATCAGAACTGACAAAGTTGGTTCCTGCCCAGGGGTTACATGCTGGGAGCCAGGACTAAGTGCACAGCTACTTTATTTACACATCTAAGTGCCTCTTGGATGATGCTGGTAAATTCATGGATGCTTGAGGTTCCCTGAGATGTTTTAAAAAACAGCTTTCATGCTAGAAGATCTTGTGCAAAATACATACTTCCTCAGCTGTTGTGACACTTCCCACACCTCCCTTTAACCATTTAGAGCTTGTGGCCCAGTTGTCCTTTGGTTTACTATGAATGTCCCATCCCAGGACATGCCTCCCATACATTGTGTCCAACTGAGAGTAGGAGAAGTTTTACTCACGGGTCATGTGTGCCCACACTTTGGAAATAGAGCTGTGAAATTTATAGACAGCACAAGGCATTTTGCCACTTTCATGTGTTCAAACCTCAGAAGTGCCTGATGTTTATCCTCAGCTGCTAGCATACCTGAGAAGTCCCTCTGCCTTGTCCTTCCTGGAGATTGTCAGGTTGGCTGCTAATGTCATGTAAGAACTGACCTTTTCCCCAACCAAATGCAAACACAGCACTTTTCATGTTTCATTTGGGATCCAAGCACTTTTATTCCATGTTGTTTATCTCTTTATCCCTTGCCTGGCATAGGCTTTTTAAAAATGATCTAACAAAAAGGAGTTTGGGCTTAATGATGAATTAGTGCTATTGGAATTTGAACTGCTCTTGTTTTTTCAAGTTATTCTTATCAGAGAGGCTGTGCATCTGGAAGAGGAACAGAGGCTGCTCCTTTTAGTAAAGCTGACAAAGCAGGAAATGATCAGCCAGCCCTTAACAAAATCATAACTGAACATTTACTTTGAGCCACACTGGGAGAGACCCAGACTCATAAATCAACCTATTAAGAGTTCAGACGTGAGTTTTTGGAACCTCCTAGGCATTTCTTTTTTCTGCTGCTGATAAGAAGTCTTTTGAGGGCACAAGCTTTGGGATATCATTAAGGACAAGAGCAAGTGATGTTGCTCCAGGCCTGTAATCAAGGCAGTGAGTGACCTTACCCCTCTAGAAACAAATACCAGTGACTTCAGCTCTGGATATTTATTATACATAAGCACAAACTGAAGTGAGGTACCAGTTTACCAGGAAGAAGAGGTGGTCATGTCTGCAGAAGAAGTAGAATTCCCTGAATTGTTTTAAGAAGGTACACTGAAGGAATCAGACCCTGTCAGAGCCAAATAAGTGATTTCAGAGCAAAGAAATGCATTCAATGAATGTAGCCTTTGCCCTCTCTCTTTAACAACGTGGAAGCAGATGCTGATACTTCATAAAACTGTCTCTTTTTTAAGACATCTTGATTGATACTCTGGACTAACCTTTTCCAGACCATGACTGTTTTCCAGGAATAACTAGCAGAGGTAGCAGTGTGCAGCATAAGTAGCCAGAGGGGTTGGCTGTGGTGTGTGTCCCAGGAGCTTAGCTGTGTCTGTGGTGTAGGATACAACCTCTTAGATCTCTGTGTGCTGCTGCTTCAGCTTCTTGGAGAAACATGGAGACCATGACTTTGTCCCATTTTGCTTTCTGGATTACTATCAAGGGGTGAATGGAGGTGTGAGGAAATGTCCCCCTTCTCCCAATCTCTTTGAAGAAGGTTTACAAGGACTAGGTCTGTCTGTGACCCAGCTCTCCCTAGTGCTAGTCATGTGGGTGGAAGCTCCATGCTTCCTTTTATTGCAGAGGCTGAGGATTAAGCCTAGCCCAAGTGAGTGGCTGAGGAGGACACATCTATCGTCTTTTTGCAGTTCAATTCTGCACCATGAAAGACAGGAGGCATTTTAGTGTGTCTGAAATTGAGCCCTTCAGTAAGACCTGTGTGCAGTCTTAGTACATGTGCATATCTGTTGCTCAGCAAAGAGACAGCAAGCCTTCATGTGATGTCTAGGGGCAAAGAAAATTACAAACTGTCAGCAATTAACATCATTTAAATTTGGGAGTAAGGCAGCTAGTATTATTCTTCACTATTTACCCAGATCTAATCCCCTTGGAAGCTTAAGGAAAGAATGATTAACCAATATCTACTTCTAAAAAATCAGCAGTATACCTCTTTCCCCATAGAAAACATCAAAATAAATGGCTGTAGTTATATTGTATAAAGTTTGATTACTAGGTGTACAATTTCATATTCTTGCTGGATTGCTATAATAATGGGTAACCGTTTCCTCTTGGGGCAGTTTTGTGCAACTTGGTGTTTTGCTTTGTGCAGGCATTGGCTAGAAGCAAAACGACAGTGCACAGGCAGCTTAGCAATACAAGGATATGCCACTGGGCTGGTCCTGTAGCAAATGGGGTGGAAATCTTGTGACTTTGGTGAAGTGACGTCCATTTAATAGAGTAAAATACTGGTCAGCATTCTTCCTTTTGTCTCACACTTTTCATCAGAATAACGTAGGAGCTTAGCACTCAGGGAGAGCACTAGCCTGTTGGTCTTTGTCAGGTTGTGTGAAACTGCCAAGGGAGAAGTATAAATGGTGGCTCCTCAAGAAAGAGGGCGAAGTGTAAAAAATCCCATCATTCCCCAGTCAACTTCCATTACTCTGAAAAGGGACCCACTGCTCAGAAAAGCAATTGCTTAGTACATAAACAGGCCTTTGATGATAAATGGGCCCTAGAGTAGCAGAGAAACCTATATCTTACTCAGCGAGTTGGCCAGCCTGCAAACTGGCAGTCTCTTTCTCCCCATGGAACAGGTCTTATATCAGTCTGAATTTTTTAGTGAGTGTTACTGACTCCTCTCTGTTTAGACTGAAGCACCTGCAGAGCTAAAGGGTCTCTGTGCCCTCCGCTCTCATCCTCTGTGCTTGCAGGGCTGGCTGGTAGGAGAGCAGTAGAACAGGGACCAGATCGTTGCTGCTGAGCAGCAAAGAGTTTTCTCCTTTGGAAATGTCAGGGAGAGATGAGCCCAAATATTAGAGGGCCAGGATGCCTGGGTTTCATTTCTGCCTGTGCCACATATTCACTGTGAGATGAGAGGCAAGATGTTTACTTTTGTGTATTTGCATTTCTCTGTCCAGGCAGTGTGTGTGACAGTCCTTCCTAAGGTGAGGGATGTTATGAGGCTTAATTACCATGTGCAAAGCACTTTGCAAAATACATTGCACTGCTGGAGGTATGAAATGGCAATTAAAAGGAAAAAAATAAGGTCTTTCTCTCTAATTTTCAAAGGAATGTCTTTGTAATTTGACTTGGTAGCTGTAACCGCAACCCAGGAGATTTTCCTGCTAAGTAGATGGTGAGAACTGCTTCTTACCAAAAGAAAAATATCTCCTTCTTCAGCCTCGGTCACCCAAGAATGGACATATTGAAGCTAAAAAGGGAACAGATTCTTCATCGTTCTCCCTCCCATCCAGCCTGTGGGAGCCCCCAGGTCTATTCAGCCACACATGCCCAGGAGCAGGAAGCCACCAGTTATAAGGGCAGGCAGGACGTTGCTGGTGGTGGTGAGAAGTAGTGTTCGAGCTTCATGCAGCTGGAAGGATGCCAAGATTGCAGTGCCAGGCAGGTAGTTGTGACGTCTCTCCAGTGCTTGAAAGATGGGGTTTCTGGTCACAGGGCCAGTGTATGATCTTCACCTTTCTGCTTCCCCTCCTCCCCATTGCCTAACTGGTCGTTCTGTCTTTGCGGTGGGGCTGGCGTCATGAGCACTACAAACATGGATTGTACTTTCAGTGCCCCTGAAAGTATGTGTAATAAACAGAGCACCCCAGGTACCTGTAGCTCTCCACAAGTGTTAGAATCTGTAGGATTTCACAAGTGAAGCTGACACTGTCTGTGGTCTGTTCCCTGCCATCCCCATAGGTGATGATATTGGCTGAAAGTCTTGCCTCTTAACTCAGGATCTCTGCTGAAAATTACCTTTACATTTATAATTCTGGCATTTCCCTACCCCCAAGGTTTCTGCAGTGCTTCAGCTCTTGCAGGGTTCACCAGAAATGAAGAATGCATGACAAGGCACAGGAGGTACCATAAAGCTGTTCTGCCACAGAGGAGAACCCAGGGAAACGCAGCTTTGTGCCTTCCTTTACGTATATCTTTGTTTGTTTGAAGTTGAAGATAAATCATAAGCCACAGGGCTGGAAGCTATTTTACAGCTCACAGTGTGGGAATGGGTGTGTGTGGGTGTGGGCGCATGCATTGCTTCAGAGTAAACCAAAAGTAAGCCATATTTGTTTTGCGCACTTGTTTAAGAGAACTGTGCTGGGAAAGAAATGGTGAGAAACAACAGGCAGTTTAGTTTTGCTCTGCAAATTGTCCATATGTCTTTTGGGGTATTTTTTTTGTTTTGTGGTTTATGTACATAAGTGCAGCTAGTCACTAAAAGCAGGTTGCAGGTACGACTTGTCCTTCGATGGAAGTAGTGAAGCAAGAGCCTCTTCTCCTACACATGCTGTTTAAGGAGGCAGCAATAAGTGCTGGACTGACCCTGTGAGTTGTTGTGCAGACTGAACAGAACTGAGCAGCCTGAGCAGCTAATGGATCTGTAACACTGAGTTGGAACAGCTCTTGTAAGCAGGTTTTCCCGTGATATATTTGTTACTCCCAGCCTCTGCCAAGGGTGTTTCTATGTCTTTACATCCCCTATGTGCACCTATGTGATGCAATGCCACACAATGACATTGCTACACAGCACATCCAGCCTGCGATGTGTGTGGGCCACCAGGAAACTGCCGACAGTTCTTTCCAGGGGCTTTTGCGTCACTGACAAGGACAAATACTAGAGGTAAAGACAAAAAACAAAGGGATGGACTGGGAAATGTGGAAAAGTCACAACAGATGAAGGGGCTGCAAAAATACCAGCATGTATGTCTCAGCACAGTTTCCATTGCTAAGGCCTCTTCTCCTCCTTCTGCAGGTTTACATGGGCACCCCTTCCCCTCATGACTGCAGTGGGACTAATCAGACAATAAGGATTACTCATGTGAGTAAAAGCTTGCAGGCCTGAACTGCCAAGTGTTGCCCACGCTCAAGTTTGTTCTTCCCAGCATTGACCGCACCCTGGGAGATATACAGAAGAGTATTTTCCAGGGCCCTGAACTTTTTAGCAGCAGTCGCAAAGTTACTTTGAGCTGTCTTATGACCTTCTGACCCACGACATGTTCTGGGGTGAAAGGTGCTTTTCTCCTTGTCCCAGTTTTGTCTGAGCCTCTGAAGAATGGATAGTCTGAGGAGCTAATGTGCTATCCAGATAATGGATAAAGGTCCAGCAATGTCAGTTTTACTTGGCATTAATGACTGATCCTGAATTTCTGTTTTAGCAGATGGTAGAGTGGAGCAACTCCTTTGAAATGTCCTATATCTTTGTTTTTATAAATGGCTTGGTCAACTTCATGACCTGGTTCCTATCCAGTGGATGCTTTGGATCAGGTCTAGCCCTGTAATGCTTTGTTGAAATGAGGTAGCTGAAATGAGGGGATTAAGGAGAAACATTTTTCAAATAACTGAACAATCCCCTGCATGTGAGCTGGAGGCAGTAAGGTGTGCTGGATACAGCACTGGCCTTGGAATCAAGACGCTGGCTTCTAATTATTGCCAGTTGTTATCTGCATGGTTGTATTTCATACAAGCCCTGCTTGTGGGTTAGGAACCAACAGTGCTTTCTGCCATAAAAGCAGAGCAAAAGGCAGAGTCAGGCCCTCAGGCAGCAGAAATCTCCAAGTATGCCCTGTGGTATCAGGTAGTCCTCATCAGCCCAAAGGGCGTTACAGCCATCATTGCGGCACTACAACCTTCAGGGCTGATTCAGCAGGTCACATTTATTTGTGACAGAAGTGCATTGTCTGTGAAGTTACAGGGTGGCGTTATTTGGCCCAAATACACTTATTTTATTAGTGACATTTGGTGTGAAGTTTTGGCGTTTGAAAAGCGCCGAGTAGCACAGCAGTGTGGCTGGTCTGAGAGCTGCCTAGAAAGAGACCACTGCAGTCTTGAACTGCTCAAGAGATTTGTCTTGTGAAATAGATGAGCTTTACCAAATGCTTTCCATCCTCTGTAAAATCACTCTTATTTCTCATTTGTGATAAGAAGCAAATGTGATGTCCGAATGTTTTTGTGGTGATTGCACTTTTCATGTCATTTCTAAAGAACTAATTCACAAATAAGTGAAGAGATGCCATTTTAATAACCTCATTAAGTAGGAATGCAGCTCTTTTTGAATGTATGGTATCACTTGTGCCTATTAGGTATGTGAGGTTAGTTCTCAAAGCAGCACTCAGTACCCAGAAAGTCATGTGGTTTCTTTCTTATGCATTTATGCACTGAGCTGCATTCTCTTAATCCCATCTGCATCAACAGATTGGTGTTATGGAAAAACAGTCATTTCTTTTGAGAAAGAAATCAGAAATGAGAAATTTTGCAAAGTGTGCTGTTCAGTGACAAACATCAGTAGCTACAGTTCTGTACTCATCAGAGGTGGTGTAACTGATCCTTGCAGCCTTCATCTGCTCTACAGTGATTATTCGTCTTTCCATTAGGCTCAGACATGTGAGACCCCATTTCACTCCCAGCTCTGCCACTCATCTCCGGGGTGGCACTGGATTTGTGCTTTACGTTTTCCTAAAGAAAAGACCTAAGAGCTAAGCATTATTTTTTCATAGTTAAAGCGTACGTAAGAGGATCTCACTTTAATTTCAAAGTCATTAAAATATTTTCTGTCATGAAACTTAACGGGAAGACATCTTTCATCTGACTTACCCTGGACGGGGGGGGGCTTATGAGAGTTTGTAACAAATGGCTTTTTAAAAGAATGAATAAAGGTTCGTAGTTACCATAAGCTGCCTAAGAATTCTGAAGGATCTTATCTTTTTAATGAAAATTACTCTAGTGTAAATCTTATGCCAGCTCTAAGTTCATGCTGTCACATTTCAGGTTCCTTACCCACATTTGCTCTTAGGGGCTAGTGTTCAAAGATGAGTTCACCAAGGATAAAATTTGCTTAATGAGAAGATTTTTACTTTTCAGTGTTGCTGCCATTTCAGCTTCCCTCCAGGGAAATGAAGAATACAGTATAATAGCTGCTGTGGTTGCTTGCTGGCTGAACAAAGCAATCATAGTTCATGCTGGAGATGGTACATCACTTTGTTTCTGTAAGGCAGGAATGAGTAAAGTTTATAGGAGTATTCCAGGAAAAGCATTCACTGATTACCTTTAGGAAGATTTCACTGTGATGGTGCGCAGCTGTGGTGCCCTTCCCAGTTCCTGTGCTCTGCCACTGGCTCTAGTGACTCCTCCTTCTCCTTTAAGCAGATACCCAACGTCTTGCTAGTTCCTTCTTCTGGAGAAATAGAGAGGAATGGGGTAGAGGCTGGAAAGAGAATCCTTGGGAATTGTCCCCACATCTTATGCCTGTGCCTTAAAAAAAAAAAGACAGCAATTACTTGACTGCTAGCCTGTGTGTTTTAAGGTTAAGCCAAGCAGGATTCCTGATGTCTCAGGGCCTAATCGCTAAGAGCCATACATATCGATCACCTACCTTTATCGCTTGACACATTGCTAGGACTGGAGGGTGGTGGTGATGTCTGTTCCCTAAAAGCAGGGGCAGGATTTGTTCCTGAGGTCAAGGGACCAGCTTGCTTCTTTGCCAGCTTGGAAGCACAACCTTTCCAACCAGTTTGTCAGCTCAATTGTTTAGCAACCTGCTTTGTTTATGCTATAAAACCTGGCTCCTGCATTGAATGTGGATTGCCAGAGGGCACAGGAAGAACAGAGTGAGTTGCTTTAAATCCTGTGCATAAACTACATCAGGCCTTAGAGATCTAAAGAGGAGGTTTCTCTCTAGCTGATAAATTTATTCTCAGTCACATTCCTGTGACCCTGGTGGAGGAAACAGGAGCAAAATACAGCTCATGCAATGTGGTTAGAATAGTGAGAGCTCCAGAGCAAAGACCAAAACACATTCTGCACCGTTCAGGGATTAAAGTCAGGCTGACAGACAATAAGAGCTTTAACTCCCTGCAGATCTTTCACCTGACATTGTCTTTAAATCCATTTGGGCTCTAACAGAAATGAAGGTGAATTAGAGGGAGATTTTTCTTGAAACCTGAGCTGAAGAGCCTTGAAGATGTTAATACTCACCTTGGGCTCAGACCTGCAACATGCCTTTCATGGTGAGTCCCCAGAAGTTCAGTGAGCTGCTCCAGGCCTGGAGGTCATAAGGTTTTCTTTACTCACTTTACTCACAACTACTGACATTGTTAAAGGCAAGCCAAAAATGCATGATTTACACTTCAGTCTGGCTCTGACCTGTTCCAGAGTTTGGAAATTGCTCCACTCATGATTTCATTGCCTTTGTCACTTACTGGGTATGTTTGTTGCACTGCTCAAGTAAAAGGACATGTTGCCTGCAATCAGGAAAGTGCAGGCAAATCACTTCAGAAATGCCTTTTGCATGCAGTGGTACCATGAAGGTGATCAGCAGACCTGATAGGAAGGCTCACCAACATATGTGGTTCCTGAGTGACTTAGTCCCGTGCACTGCTAAATATTCTGGTTTGATCCAGCAAAGCTTTTAAGATCATGATCAGCTTTAAGAATGTGAGTAGTTCCACTGAAATGATCTGGATTACCCCCATGCTGGTGTGGGGACAGCATGCTCAGCCTTGCAGGATCAAGCCCTTGGCTAGAGAGGCCATGTGCTGGAGGAAGGGAGAGAGGTGACTGCCACCACTCCTGTCACAGAGTAGCACTCTGGAATTTAGGGCAAAAGCACACTGGACTTTTTTGTTTAATGCCAATCTGCCTGAAGTCCTCAAACTGTGCAAGCACAGATCAACAAAGGAGGCTAAAACCTCTAACACCAGTTTCTCTTATTTGCTGACAGGAATGTCAGGCACAAAATCAAATTCTTTCTGGGTGTCAGGTAAGTCAAAGACTGCAGAGTGCCCCAGAAGGGGATTCTTGGGGATTTATGTTCCATCAGCAAGATGAGTGATAATTAAAGCCTGAATATTTCTGCTAAGCTGGGAAACAAAAAAGAACTGTCTTAATTCCTTAAATTCCTCATGCCAGGCTGTAAAATATATTCCATTCATGCCTGTGTCTTGCTGCTTGTTCTCTCTGTGTGTCTTTCTTTAGTATTCAGCCACCTGTTTGTAACCAGTGTCCTGCAGGTTCTCAGGGCGGCTTTCTTCTCTGCTCTCTCTGCCCTTGGTCTTGTTGCTTTGACACTGAGGCCTTGTTGTCTGCAAGAGACAGTACATTAGAGCTCCCTGGCTTGCCCGGCTCCCATAACTTCATTCTTGGAAAGTTTCTGAGTTTCCCGGGTGATAAAACATGAGCAACATTTGCTCTGACCTGAATCATTTCTGAAGGCATTCAGCCCTGTTTTGTTATGAAGGTTACTCAGGGTGGGTGGTGGGGCATGAGAATTCCCAGTGATGGCAATTCCTGAAAAGTGTCAGAAAGTCGCTGCCTGCACCTTTTACGCTGCAGGATTGTTTTGATTAGTTTTTTAGTGTATGCTGAAAAATACATCTGACAAGCTGGAGGGTGAGAGACACCAGCAGAACAAATCAGCACTTTACAAGAGTGGCTGTTGCTGCCTTCCCCCAGCTCTCACCAAAAGGAAAAAAATAAAAAAGGAGGAAAGGAAAAAAATCCAAGCTCCAGCTCTGTATATATAGCAGCTATCAAACTGTCACAGATCACTACTATTATAGCTTGGGTTAGAATAATATAATAGCAGAGTGTTTGCTAGACTTGTAAAAACCTCCAGTTATTCACTGGAGACCAAACTAATGAATCAAGCAGGAGAATGTTTAAAACTGTTAAAAAACCTATAAAATGGCAAAAAAACTATCCAATAAATAGCTCTGGAATGTTGTGGCTTGACTGCACAGGATATTTTTTTCTTTGCTCTGCATTATTTATCCCCTTAAATTAATACTGTATGCATGATGGGTGCCTCAAGGCGTTACAGAGACTTACAGAGAAAGTTCACTACCAGTTCTCAAGCAATTACTTTGGAGTCTGATTCTGTTCTCATTTATTCTGGAGTAAATGAGAAATAATTGTGTGCACCACATGTGTATTTCCCTTGATAGAGCATATGCTAGGGAATAATAAGACTTTGAATGTCGGGCCTTTGCACAGAGAGATCCAGGCCACTCCAAATACTCTCAGTCATTTTATCTACTTTTTACTCCATTTCTTGTGCAGAAGGATCTTCTGCTAGCATCAATGTGTTGGCTTCAGTGATGACATGCTGCATTTCTGCTCCCAGTCCCAGCTCACAAGACCAAGATCACTTCTAGTAGAAATGAAAAAGCTTCAGTTTTGAACTTTGGAAATATTCAGTCACAGGTCCAAACTTTTTAAAAAAACCCCAAACATTTCCTTAACAGCTTAAATAAAAGACTGGAACTGAACCAAAGCCCTAGTTTTGAAAACCCCCAGGCTTGGAGATGAGCTGTTTTCCTTGATGAGGCTCTGAGATCTTGTATTTTCACTTTTTTATTCTTGTAAACATCATTTATCTATAACCAACAGTAAATGAGTAATAACATTGGTGTGTCTGGCAGTCCAGAACCCAGCCACCAAAAGAAGACACCATGGCTGAATCTCTGGGATGGATCTAGTGAAAACTGTCCCCTCAACCCTTTTGGAAGGCGGGGGGGGCGGGGGGGGGGAAAGCAAGCACATGGAAATTTGAAGACCAAAAGCCAAATTATTTCCACTCTAGGTGACTCACTCTTCCACTCTCTTTAGAAGCCTGTGTTTCATGATGAGATGTTATGTCACATTTTTCACCACAGTTCATCTGCCTGGAGAGAAGAGGTAGGCCATCATGAGAGATGTTGCCTGACCAAACCTGGTAACTCGATAGCAATCTTCATAGGGCAGCGTGGTGTCATTTCCCAGTCCCATGACAGCAGTTGGATGACACTGGTTTTCTTCATGAAAATAATCATAATTTTCTGCTCAAAAGAAAGCATTTACTTTTTAGATTGAAACTTCATTTCCTCTTAGAAACACGTGAAAACTTTGGAACAGAATCATTTAGCAGTCAGGTCCCCATACAAATTGACTTTGCCTTTCATGAACCTTACCAGCACATTGGCAGCTCCTGCCAGCATGGCCAAAGGTCATTCTGCAGCATCTCTGACATCAGGAAACAGGAAGGTTCATAGCTAATAATATGACAAATTAACAGACAGGGTTTTAATACAACATCAGTTATGTATGAATACTTGCAGAAGGAATCATAGTCCTGCTTTAAGCAAAACTCTTGGGCATGCACTTCAGATTAACATAAGTACAAGTGCTTTCTTGTGTTGTGTCTTGGAAGTGATGAATGCCAAGTTGCCTTTATTTTTCCCCAAACTTGCTTTAAACATAAAAAAACTTGGCTGTGACAGGTAACTTGGAACCTTTTCCTACATATATTTTATCACAGTGGAAGGAAGGCAGACTGAAGAAAGCCATCAAGGAAATCTTATCAGGACTTTTACACTATGATACCAATGAACTTTTGAAGAACTTCCTTGATGTCACATTGTGAAGCTTCACATTTCATTATTAAATGTCTCCAAGATGTGAAGAGCTTGTGGAGATCAATCAGTATCACTGTTTTAAACAAGATACATCATCCAGGTTCTGCAGGAGAAAGATTTATGTGAGATCTAGTGACTAAAGAAAACTCTGGTTTTGATCTTTGGAAGTAACAAGTTGCTTGTCACTGAGATGCCCTCCTTTCAGAAATCATTTTGCCTCCAAAGAATCAGGATTTTACTGATGGAAGGAGGCAGAATGTTGGATGGGAACCTTTGTGCCCTCTCAGCAAACAGCTGATTTTCTTTCAGAAGGAAAAATACGATTTTTCATCTGGTTATGATTTGTGAGGCTGCTGAACCCAGTTTGCTGAGCAGATCCCTGTACAAAGAAAATTGGGTCTTGGTACTTTTCAGTCAGACACCTCAGACACCTGTATTCAGGAAAGCACGTAAGCCTCTCCGTCATGCCAAGCCTGTGCATGCATCTTATTATAGCGGACTTCAGACCATGCTGCAATTTAAGCATGTGCACAGAATGTAGGGACATGCTCAACAGCCAGTGCCGGCTTCAAGCACCCTCCCAAATTAGGGTTCAAAAGTAGAAGCTGGTAGTTCTTTCCATGTTCAGGGTGACAAGGTGTCGGAGAAGGTTTATAAGAAAGATCATGCTCCTGTTCTGTGCCGCATCAAAGTTAGAAATGGGACTTATCTACACAAGGATCCTGAGTGCTGGACAAGAGTAAATTACTTTGCATGTAGGATAACTGAGTGAAAAGTTGTGTTATAAGTATGTCCTTTTTTCTTTAGAAATATGGAGGTTCTCAAGTATCACAAATTGCATAATTTGAGCTTCCCTCAAAGTTGTCTGTTTATCAAGCCATGGAGTCAGTATCTTTGGTGAAATCCTCCAAGAGAAGCTGTTTCTGCAGTGAGGCCTATGTATGTGAAAACCCAGTGACCAAGATGAAAGATGTTTCTGAGGGATTTATGCCCTGCTGGAAGAAGCTGGTCGCCCAAGACCTGCTGGCTGTCAGACTGCAGGTAGTCATCTGTCCTGTATTCAGAATCCTTTTGCTTTAGGATTAAAAGTAAGGGGGTGGCTGAAAGTTCTCTAATCAATGCAGCTTTCTTTCATAGCTAGCCAGAGTTTCTGGACAATTTGTGTCTTCTGTTTGGTCAGGTAACTTGAATGCTATCAGTATTTATAATAACCCATGCTTTATCCATTAAGGAATAGAAAGGTTTCAGCTGGGTGTAAAATAAAGGTGCTTACTGATGTATTTGCCTAAGTAGGATATGCTTCTGAAGACATGTCACAGCATTTATAAGAGATCATGGTCTCTTTTTCTTATCATGAGCAGTGTCTGAATCAGAGCTTGACCATGTTTTCTGCATGCAGAATAATTCAGATTAAGAAGCTAAATGCAGCTTTTATGTTGCAATAAAAGGAAGTTTACATTGCCTTAAAATGTTCTGCCACATTCCCTGTGGTTGGAGTGCTTTTGCTTCAATCATTGTTCACTGGCTTTATTTAATTCCTTGGACTCACACAATGCATTTCCTTGTCATGTCATGTGTATCAAGATCCACACTTTATTTTCAGCATCACGGTTACCTTTGCAATTGCTTCTTGACATCATAAGGGTTTCTCTACTATAATAGAAATGATGGCTCGATGAACTTTGGAAAACAGCATGTGCTCAGAAATGCCCTGTATTAGCATCACCCCGCCCACTTACCTGAACTGAAACCAGTAGCAGAGACAGATCCTGCTTTTCCTCCCATGTTTTATGGGGCTTGCAAATTCTGACCATGGAGCAAGAATTAGAGACATTTCATTTCCCTTTCGGGAGTACCATTAACAAGGGTTTATATTCAAAATATGACATGTGAATGAATACCCCACCATTTCTGCCCTGTTGTGTCTTACTGTTTAATTACAGTGTTACACAGAGCCCCTGTGGGGTCTCACAAGTGTGTGGACAGATGATGTTAATCCAATCAAGACAAATTCTAAGGCAAAATCTTTTAATGCCCACAGTGTTTGAGGAGAGCCCATCTAGCAAGCCATTTTGTGAAGTATTAGCAAGGCCGTGGTTGGCATCCACAGTGACCTTTAATCCAGGGTGTAGCTGCTTTCATCGTTAGCAGCTTCAGAGAGGTATACGATGAGGAGGGAGGAACCATACTTGGATAATTTGACAGAGCAATTGGCTACCTGGCAGTCTAGTGACCGAATGTAATTAAAAACATTCTTGTCTCCAGCACAAGGCTTGTGAATCTGTCCTGGCTGTCTGTAATTAGAGATGTTGAGTGGATATATTGTTCTGGGAGTGAGATTATTGGTACTTTCCTTGCTTCTGGTCCTCCTGTTTTATGGTGGCATGTTCTTTGGGACAGCTGGAGGAGTTCAATATCAGAAGTGATCAGGGAAGGAACAGAGCAGGAAGCAGTGTGAGCAGGTTGAAGATCAAAGGAGAGCGCTGCCCTGCTGCTTGTGTACTCTTTAAAGAAAACATTCTGAATTTCAGCACACTGTTAATGAAGCTCAAGGTAGACTGATCTCCTGTTACTGATATAGTGAGAAGATGTAGACCCCTTGCATGGGAAGGGGAAAGTAACCATAAATTTAGCAAATACATGCTGTACCAGGACAGGCAGAGGGAAGAGCAGAGCTCATTTGGGAAATCGAGCACGTTCCCCTCAGAGCGAACTTCCCCCAGAGCAAGCACAGCGGATTACAGTAAACTGGTGGATTACAGTGAGCTCCCGTGCTGAGCCTGTAACATGCTTGCACCTTCATTTTGCTCAGCCCTGCTTCCCATCCCAGCCCTGACCTACAGGCCAAGCTTTCAATCAAAAGGGATCCTTGTCTTTTTCCTTCTTTTCCAAAACTGTGTGAATGGCTGAGCAGGACTCTTTGAAGTCAGCGGGGTCTGCAAACTGCTTGGTGCTTTTGAATCTCAGGCCATGAATTTAGGCACCTGCTTCTTTAAGATCTTTTATCTACAAATTTAGCAGTGCTTCAGCTTCCCTATCTATATGACAGGTCAAATAATTCTTGCTTTCTTCAGGGTCTGAAGTGGGGAGTGGGCCAAAAATGCCCTTATAGGAAAATCTCACTTAATGTGGATGGATACATGATGGACATAACTGAGCCACTATCTTTCAGAATATAATAAGGAATTAAATCATTTTCATAAATGTTTCATAAATGTTTTATAGTACCCTCTATGAGAAAATCAATTATTTAATTTGATAGGATGGCACAAAATATGCACAGAAAGGTCACTTTGTGCGATTCAGTAATGTGACCTTTTCTCATAAGGATTCCCTTGTCTGCCTTTCTCTGGGTTTCATTTTCTTTGTGGTTTCTCTGTCATTTAATTTGGGTTCCCTTATTAATGTCATCATACTGGTCCCTGTCTTTTTCATCTCTTTCTCTTCGCTCCGGGGCAGGGGAGAAGCAGCAGCAGAGAAGGAGGAGAGGCATCTGTGTGACAAGAGCTTTTCCCTAGTCATCAGCCCTGCATACAGGGAATCAAAGGACTTTCCCAGAACTGGTTCTCATTGCTGGAGGAGAAAAGGCGATAGCTGAAGAGGCATTATCTGAGCCAGGAAAGACCAGGCTATTACCCAACCACAGCCTTTAGTTCCCAACGTAAGGGCTGGGTTGAGAGCACCTGTAGGCGTGGTTGTGAAACTGGCAGTAAAATTTGTTTCCAATCTCTCCTCGTGAGTATTAGAGATCACACAGGGTAGCTGATCAAAACGAGAAGAGATGTGAGAACTGCTGGTATTGCCTCTGTTTCTTTTTATTATCATTTCCCAAGGAGCCATGACTTCACTGTGAATCTGAAATAGGAGCTTTTATAGTTATTTATAAGAACATTTCAGGCCCTGAAGAAAGTGTCAGTATGGGGCTGAGATAAATCATCAGTCCTTTGAGCAAGTCTGTGTGGCAGCACTGATCTGTTTGAGCTTTGACAGCTCAGGATCACTAAAAAGTGGGGACCTGCCATTAGCTTCATAGTGGATAGCAGTGCTTTTCTAAGGAGAGACAAACAAGGGGTCAGCTTCTCCCTCTTGCATCCCTTCTGCTTTTCCTTCTGCGCTTTAGTCACCCTGCTCTCCTTAACTCTTGGCTCATCAGCTCAGTGCCTGCAGCGATGGCAATTACTGCAATGTGAACATATAACAAGCTATGGCTGTCTGACTGCTGGTGAGTGGAGCTCTGTCATTATTACTGCCTGCCTGTTAAAAGGGTGAGCAAGGCTGGCTCCTTCTCTCTTCCTGCCCCTGGCCTGCCTCACCTTCCCCATCACAACCCACAGTGCTGATGGTGAAGGTACTTTACCCTCCTTGCTGAGAACAGCCTCCTGGCAGAGCTCACGATGCAGTCAAATCTGCATGCACTTAAGAAGATCCTGGCCTTTTGGACTGTATCGCGACGGTGCGTACCCCAGCTTCATGGGTTTGATGGGCTTGTGCAATTTTTAGTCGATTTGGTGTTCTACACGCCACTTGGGCCCACTGGATCTTTTGCAAAGCACTCCCTGGCAGGCCTTTTGCTGTGGCTTCCTTGTCTGTCATGAAAACTTTTGCTCCCTTTGGTGACAGTTGAAGGCAGTTCACTGCTACTTGTTTTGTCTATCTTGTTTTGTGAAGGATTGCACACTCAGAGACACGGTGAGCTGGGACTCTGAATTTTGCTGTCGCCTCTCATTCTGTTTCATGTTGTTTTCTTCTTCTTTTAAGCATGAACCTGTATAGGTCAACACAGTTGAATCTGTTATGCTGATACGACCAGCTGTGTGTAGGAAATGGCACTTGGCTGTGAAGCAGTTCCAGCCTACCCCAGGCCCACTAGCAGCAACCTGTGAATGGTGCTGTCAATGGGCTGGTTTGCTTTCTTCATTTCTCTCATGCTCAGTCCCTGCAAAGACTCTGTACGGTCTCTATATTGTTACAATGTAAGTTTCTGTTGTTGAATGTGTTGTTATAGATGATGATAATTTGATCAGAATAGCATCATATCATACTGGGAGCTTAATTGCAGGTGGGCATTGTGTCATTCAGACAAGTCCTGTGTTCACTTGGTTTGCATGTTTGCTCAGCGGTCATATGAAGTGCATAATATCTGCTCCTTTCCTGTTGGTTTGTTTATTCAGGGGCGGGGTATGAGATTCAGTAGTTGGTTGAAGTACTAGAGAGTGCAGGAGAGCTGTTTTCCAGATGCAACACTGAATTTGAAATCTTCCAGATTTGATTCTAGTTGACGTAGCACTTAGGGATATGGTGTAGTTGGGAATCTGTCAGTGCTAGGTTAACGGTTGGACTAGATGATCTTCAAGGTCCCTTCCAACCTAGATGATTCTGTGATTCTGCGATTCTGCCTTTGCACAGAGGCAGAAATGACCATGGTGGCACTGAGTACTTTTGCCCAACAGGATTTAGGACCTAACAATACCAGGTGTGGAGCAGCCTTGCAATATAGCAACAGCATACTTTATAATTTAATCCTGACCCTATAAAATTACAGGACACCTTCCTTTTCTGCAAGGGCACTCTGCCTGCCAGTGTCACCACATAGTGCAAATTGCTCTGAGGTGTTTTGTAGGGTGGACTCTCTCTTCTTGAGAGCGGATTGAGGGCACGGGCTCGTTTTCAATGGCTGCTGCTCAGCTATTAAATGGTCACTCTTTCAGAGCTCTGTTGTCACATAGTCTTGAATTACTATGTGATTCCTGAAGACATCGCTGTTCAAGTGGTTACTTCACTTGGGGTCCAAGTGTTTGGGTATTAAAATATAACTGGCTTGGCTTCTCAGAAATACTTAATATCTATGACAAACCCAAGGAAACTGTCATGAGTTGCAGCTTAGACATACTTAAATCTAGGCATTTTTATTTAGATGTCTAAGATTTTAGGTGTTTTATCCAATTCTAGATTAGCCATTCTCTACCACTTAGAGATTCAAGTGTTTCTTTTTTGTTATTTACTTTAAGTGTTAAGTGTGAATTCCTCTACTTGGCTTCTTCCAATGTAAATAAACCACAATTTCTTTTAGTGATGGAAGCTAACAAGAGTTTAATTGTATGATAGCACAGGGTGACTGACATCATGGTATCATGGCATTGGTGTTGCGATGCTGAGTGGCTCCCTGGGCAGCCATAGCAGAGGGCTTTTCCTTCTGTTAAAGCTGTTAGACCACAGGGCTGAATAACAGATCGGAAATGGCAGGGGAGATTCTGAAAGTGCTGGTGCAAAAAATCTGAAAAAATACATCAGCACAAAGTGGCAAGACCTATAACTGTTCCTTAGAGACCGATGCTAAAGAAAACAGTTTCCTTCCACTGAACTGAGCCTTGGCCTTTTTTTGCAGGCCACATCCTTGTTATTTTCTTTTGGCAGTCTTGAGCTCATGCCTCCCACCAGTGGATGAAACAGCCCAGGATGGATAGTTGCTCAGTGGCAACCATGTACTGCTGAACACCTCCATGGTGCTCAGAGCATGGGGCCAGCTCTTCCAAGGGATGCCTGGGAAGAACAGAAGGAAATTGTTTCCAGTAATGCCTTGTTGTACCACCTGGGACAGCATTGGTGCGAAGAAAGCCTCCAAGCCAGCCTTCACCAAGTAATGCTGACCTAATTAGAGCAGAAATAAACCCTTATATATACATGTTGCAAGTGAGATTTGGCACTTGCCAAATTCTCCATCCCTCAGTCTGGAGAAATAGCTGCACAAATTCTGTTCTCCGTAAATTCAGCAATAATGTGTAGCCACAAGATTTATACATGACCTGTTGACTTGCAGATAGTGACTTGATTCATACAGGGGAAGCAAAATTTTATCCAACAGTAAAAGGGGATGTAGGCACTTAAAATTTTAGTTTGGAGGTTTTGAAAGTTAAAAAAATAAAGGTTAATTTAAGTGTGCCTTTACACATATGGTAAGTGTAGTTCTCATTTCAGGAAATAATTGGTAAAAGGTCTCATATAGGAGTAATAACAGGGTAGAGCAGACAGAGTCATCGTTATGTGAAATAGCTGTGTGTCCTCAGAGTGGGCATAAACAGTAACTACTAGCAGTGCATGACACAGACTTTATCACAGGCTTGTTCCTGTTTATTACAAATAGACAACCCACAGGATTCTTGTTCTCGGGAGAGACTTAAATGAGCTCAGCCTGTTAGGAGATGGAGCAAGAAGACTTTCCAAAGGGATCTCATAGGATAACAAATAAATTCATTTCATCACCATCTTGAAAATGTCTCAGACAGTTCATTGCTGGAAAGCAGACCGGAGTAATGTGTTTCAGTGGTTCTGTGCACATCAGTGGTCGGTGGTCAGTGGCATGTCAAACCTCTTATAAGAACATACTTGGCCTACAAACCTGGTGATGATAACTTGCAGATTTGAATCCACCTTTGCTAGCTTAGAGGTTTTCACTTCCGTGGCTTGTAGCTGCGCTGCGCTCCCATTGCAAAATTATTTGCATTTGAGGTTCCCTTTTTGGTTTTATTGCTTTGCATAGTGGTTACTTGTGAAACAGCATGTGAAGGAAATGGAATTACTTCTTACCAAGACTTTGAGGGATCCATAGTGTATTTTGGCATCCAGACCTATTAAATTTGAGCAAGACTCAGGCGCTTGTCTTTCCCTATTGATTAAATAATATTCTTCCTTTCAGGAAACAAATTCCAGTTGACTTGAGCCCTTGCCACAGAGGTAGGGTCCGTGTATACATAGGACAACTGATATCACAGCTCCCACATTTTGACGGAATTAGATCTGGATCAGAAGCTTCACACTCCTGATACCTTTCAAAGCGTTTTTCTTTGTTTTCTCCCAAACCATCCAAATCTTTTGTCTCTGTTTTTGGGTGACATCATAGCAACCCTGCAGGCCTGGTGGTCAGGGTGCTGGGATCCTGCAAAAAGCTACAGAAGGGGTGGCTACCTCATCATCATGAACTCACATCAGAGTTGTACAAGCTGTATTTAATTGCAGATTACTAGGTGATAAGTGTCAGTGCTTCTTACTTGCTCTTAGATTACACACCTCTTTGTGAGTTTGGTGGAGGGTAGAAGAGAGATGGCAGCAACTCTTAGGCAGAGCAAAGCGAGAGAGCATGTTACATGTGGAACGTGACACAGTCTGTGTAATAAATATGACACTGAGCCCACAGAAGTTGTGTTGCAGTTGAGAAGATGGCTATATTGGATAGATTGAGGTTTCAGAAGTTTTCGTCGGCAGGACACAGGCAGGATTCACAGAGGGTTTGTAAGAGGCAGCTTTGCATGTGGGCAGCTCACTCTGTGACTGCCCCAAACAAGCAGCCTGCAACTTAAAACAGTTGGAGGCTGGGTACTGCGTTTAATGGGGCTCTTTGCAGACCTGTATCTTTCCTCACCTTGAAGACGTTATAAGGGCAAATGCATAAGGATGGGACATATCTTCTGTGCTCTGGTGGCTCTGCCTTCCTCTACTGGTTTCCCTGAGGTTTGTCAGTAATTCAGTGTAAATTACCCCTCACTGAAACAGCAAGAATCAACTGAAAGCTGCCTCTCATTAAATGTTAGGCTACTGACTTGCACATAGGAATACAAGCTAAAACTCCATTTGTTTCTTAAACCTTTATAAAGCCATTAAAGTAGAAGTGACCACTGACCTAGAAATACGGCAGCTGCATCTCTGGCAATCACTAAAATAGCCTTTTGGTGACCTAGTTTCTCCTAGCAGTGAGCATCATGCGGCACAAGCATGAATCCTTCCTAGCAGACTAATCAATGAATGCTTCTTGCCACTGAGGTTTTGGAGAGGTTGCAATGAAGTGGCAAAATGGGAGGAACTGTGAGGCTTATAACTGCTTGGAAAAATCTGGCTTTAGAAAGCCTCAGAGGCAAGAATCATTCAGTTGTGAGTGAAATTTTTCAAAGTGTCTGAACAGCGGCTTCAGATTTGAATGACCAAGTCCCAGTTTTCAGACTCAGCCCAAATTACACAGAACCTATTGAAATTATGAACACCAGAATTGCTGGACGTTTTGGGAAGTGTGACCTTGTATCTGTTGTTTAATCCCAGAGCTGCTGTGCAGTTTGCTCTTCCAACCACATAAACACTATAAGGGCTTTCGAAATGCAAAATCCAAATAAAAAACTACCCTGATTTTCAGACTTTGGGGCAATTTCTCAGTGTTTCCTTCCACAGAAGTGGGAGTTGCAGAAGTTATGGAGTGTGGAGTAGAGCAGAAGTTGATAGCCTACCCGCTATGCAAGCCCTGTCTGTACACGGATGTCTGATTTCCATTCTGCATCTTTGTAATGGTAGGTGTGGTAATAGCCTTCCTTTTTTACACATAGCTATTAGCCTGGCCTTATCTCTGTAGTTAACAGTATGATACGTTAGACACGCAGTTACGAAGCCCCTGAAGAAGCTGTCCAACCTAACCGGCACACACCAAGTTAGAAAGTGTTAAATGTAAGCCCTTGCGAACTCTCTCCTATAAGCTTATTTTGTTTTAATTATCTTCTTTGCTTTCCCATTTTGGTTTATGTAGAGCAACAGTGACATCCATTGGCCTATTAAGCTAATCAAAATACTGTACATACAACATGTATTTACTCAAGGTGGAGGGCTGTACTGGAGGCCTCCAGCACTACAGTTTCTCATTTAAATAGCAGCTGCTTGCTCTCCAAAACAACAGCCTCTCTCCTTCTCTAGCAACCTGTTTGCATCCTCATTTCAGATACTGACTGTTCATTCCTGCTAGGATGCTTAAAATGTACTTTTTAAGATGTAGCTTAAAGCTAGGATCCCCTTTTCATGCGAGATACCAGGACACATAGAGGCAAAGCTGCAGTTATCCTGAAAGCAGAACTGTGGCAGCTCAGAGCTGGTGCAGTGACCTTTCTGCGTGTGCCTTGCACGTGAGAGATTATAAAATGCTGAATTCTTTGAATAATTTTCAGCACTGCAGAACCAACACAGGTAGGAAAAAGTTAAAACAATTTTGCTTCAGCTTATTTGCTGGTGATAATATGTTAAATTTTTGCATCCTTTCTTGAAGACAAGAAGATTTAGAAGGGCCACAGAAGAGAGAATTGGGAGAGACGGGGACATGTGGTGGAAGAACTGACAGCCAGAGGGTTGTTAAAAAAAGCCCAGTGGATGAAAGACTCAAAGTCAGAAATAGATAGAGGATTCAGTGGCAAAAATCAAAACTAAAAAAAATATGCATCTGAGAGGGAGAGCTGGAGGATTCTAATTTCATTCCAAAAACCTGAAAACAGTTCAATTTATTTTTAGCCTTGTAAGTGAATCAGTAGATGTTTCCTGCAGACTTTTCATTGAACAGAACCAGTGTCTGTAGTAAATTTTTGACCAGCTATAGTTACAATCCCATTTCAAGGTCAAACAACCTGCTTCTGAAAGGGAGTCTCTTTGAGAAGGAGGATCAAACTCCTAAGCCTGTGGGCCCATTTTCGTTGCCCCATAGCACAGTGCAGCTATTGCAGTTTGTATCTGCAATGAGATTCAGCCTCTCCCTTGTGACTGGGACAACTGGAACTTTTACCCAGCAAGGTCAGCACAGGGTTTTTCCCTTCCAGCATCATCAGAGATAGAGGAAAAATGAAGTTATGTTGATTCGTGCCGTCTGATTTGGAGTCTAGTTCATAGCTCTTAATTAGAAAGGAAATTGTAAGTGCTGTGCATCCTTCTTTGGAGTAATCATAACTGAGGGGAGCTAGAGGTGCTCAGCATAAGGTCTTACGTTCATTTCAGCAGCTTTGGATCAGACATCATGTCCACAGCACCTGGAAGAGGGATCTTCCCTTTATTTAGATGATTATTTCCAGCAGGAGACCCCAGGAATCATTTCTAGGTCATGCTCAGTGTATTAGAGAATTTCAGACTGGACTTTGTGAATGTGTGCACAGTGAGCAGGAGGGAAACTCGTGAAGAAGCTTTGCCTCCTGTCCCTCCAAACTACAACATGCTGGAAATGATTTTTTCCAGTTTATGTGATTTTAGCCCTTAGAGTATCTTTCCTTTACCTGCACGTCTCTTGCATTGCCACTTGTATGGTCTCACAGCTTGCAAATCTTTCTGCTGGGTATTTTAGAAAACTGCTATCTTATACAGCTCAATCCAGACAGTCTGTTCTCTTTAGACACCTTATCTTCTCCCTGCCTGACTTTGGGGACTTCTCTGCCGAAATTTGCAGATGCTTTCCTTGCTTTCCCAACTCCCTCTGAAGTGCTTCCATGCCTCTCCATGGATGAATGACTGTAGCTAATGCCAGTGCACTGTTGCTATGCTTTCATGGACCGAAAGAAGAGCACATAATTTCTTTTTTCAGCTCTCTTACTCATTCTCTGGCTGATTTCTCTCTCTCACACACACAGCTGCTTTGCAGGTCAGCTACATACAGCATTTGGGTTTGCAAGGGCTGATCTTCCCGACCATTACTAAACACTGGAATTTCCCTGGGTGTTGACTTGATGCCTGTTGAGTTCTTTTTCTCATTCCTGCAGTATGTGGTTTCACAGGGAGTGGCTGTCTGTTGGCTCAAGTTTCTTTGACTATACTTTGTATACATTTTCCATGATCAAGGAGGAAGAGCAAGCGCCTGATAAAATCCTGCTGTTTGCGGATAACAACGGATAACATTGTTGTGCTAACAGACATTTGCATAAGAGATATGAAAACAGCCCCATTCATACCCTTCTGTGACGGTGCTGGGTCTTACAACTGCTTTGAAATTTGAGGTGGGTTGTTGCTCGATTGCATAAGGCAACTGGCATTGCTACAGCTTTCCACAGGCTGCAGGTGCACTGGACTTACCTGTCCTGGGTCAGCCTGCCAGCAGTGGGAGGATAAGGACAGCATTCCTGCCACTGCTGCAAAGCTCCTGGTGTCCTAGGGGAAACTACAAACTGCTTACAAGTGTCTAGTCTGCAGATTTCAGAAGATGGAAGGGAAAATATCACATTTGCACTCCAGAGCAGGCTTAGCCCTGTTCTTACCCATAAAGTAGGTATGATTTAGCAAAAAAAAAATTCCAAATGCCTTTTGGTAATGAATAAACCAAAAGGCAGTCTTCTTTCTAGAGAAAATATTGACATTTCATTGAAAAACAGAATACCCCAAAAGTGCAATTGCATGTATAGCACCATACACAGCAAAGACTGCACCAGCCAGTTTCTATACCTGTGAGGACTGCATTTATTCAGTCTTTCCGGTGAAGACAAACAGGGTTATCATTCCCGAGTGTGCTTGTAGCCTGCAATGAAAGGAAGGCTTTCTTTCCTGTGGCTAAGAGGAACAAGGGTTGATGTTCTCCTATCACATAGGGACCTTGTTCTGTCTGTTTGTCCCTAATTAATAACATCCTGTGCGGATTGCTGGTGTCACACAGTAGCTTCCAGTATTGCCCACTCAGGTACTTTATTTTGCTTGTGCTGCTACACCAGAGTGGCAAAATGCAGTAGATTTGAGGAAGCAAGGAAGCTTTAATTCAGAAAATTCTCTCTTACATGGGATTCTGCTAGGAGCTACTTTAAGACTTGCATGGGTGTCCAAGGTGGCATGATGTTGCCCATTTCTCTGCCCTGCCTGGGATACCCCGATGGTTATGGTACGGACGAGTCCCTGCTGTGGGCTTTCATGATTTGGCTGTAGCAAAGGGGAACTAGATGTTTTCTCTTTTGCTGAGCTCCCAGTGTTTCCGTGCTATCACACACTGGAGCTGTTTGCATGTTTTCAGCAAATAATGCTTTATTACTGTCTTGGTGAAAGGAGGAAGGCAAAATTTAAAAAAAAAAAAAAAAAAAAAAAAAGAGAGAACATCTTGTGAACCTGCTGTTCTCAGATCTCTCCGATAAGGACAGTTCCAAGTGCGTGAGAAGTTTCCTACTCCGAGATTTATTTACTCCTGAAAGAAAAGCCACCTTCATCTCATTATTTTATTTTCAATACAGGTTTTAATTTGGTGAGAAAATATCTTCCCCATAAAGAACCTATTCTGCCTCATTAACTCCTATAAAAAGCATCCCCCCCAAGCTTGAAATGTTAAAAGAAGCATAAATTAAGGCTAAGTTTGTTGTTTGCTGCTTTAATCAACAAACAACCTTAAAAGGGACCCACAAAAGGTTCTGTAAACTAAATTTATTAGTGAGCAGGAAAACAGGCCTTCAGCTGCGGCCTCCTCCCCTTCCCAGCCCCCTGAATTTGAAGGGGGGTGGGTTTTTTGAGTGACTGGTTTTGTTTACAGTGTCTTACTCTCTTACGCAGGTTGCTGTGGTCCCATGGATCTCTGTCAGACTTTTGTGATGCAGCTGAACTGAAGTGACTTGGGACAGAGTCTGTTAATTAGGTCTTCAAAGCCTCCTCCTTTTTTTCTTCACTGTACAAATGTCCTTTTTTCCTCTTCTTTTGCCTAAATCTGTTTGTCAGTAGCTCAGAAGGAAAGAGGAGGTTTTTCACAGCAAAAGAAAACTGCCATTCTGCTTGCCTTCCTTTGACCTCTCCAGGATGCTAGAGGAAAAGTAGATGCACATCTATTTTCTCCCCTTTTCCTCTCCTTGATATGCTTGAGAACCCTTCTTCTATTTCCTCTTTATGCTATCATCATTAGCATCATTTATGTCTTAGGGATATCTCCACTCAGAGTGGTGCTCACGGTGACTGCCATGCCAAAAACTGGGGAAGAGCTTAGGGACAGCTTTTCAGTTCAGAGGACAAGATAGTTGGATAAAAACATTAAGAATTAACTTTCCTGAGTTGGCACATGTGAATATGTAATTTCTTTCCGAATTCCCCTTGACCTAACAGTGAACTTCCTTACAAGTTTCTTGCATTCAGATTCATTTCAATCTTAAACCAATTTTTCACAGGTTTTATTTGGGAGAAGCCTCCATGAGAAAATGTAATAATAGATTTTGTTCATTGCTGCAGGGTTTGGACTTCCTTGCTTCTTCATTCTTTTCACAGCTATCTTAAGTTCAGTCTGAGATATGCAGTATAAGAGCTCCAAAAGAAATCACTTTTGTTCACTGGAAAAAATGGCCTTGACCCATTAGAGAGCGGTTTCTGATATTTATCTGAACACCTCCTCACCTTCCAGGAGTTAATTTGAATTGGAGATGAGCCAAGACGGGATTTTCTCTAAACTTCCCCCAGGTTTATGGGCTTGGATTCAAACAGTCTCTGGCTCTGAACAATTTGTGGTTCAGGTTTGCAAATCTAAAAGGCAACTGGGCACGTTTTGCAAAACCTGAACCTCCCCTGGAGTTTTGCTCTCCTCTGATTGATAGCTCTGGCTCCAGCCCCTCCTTGCTCTCGCTCTTCATGGTCTGTGGGCAGGTCAGTGTTGCAAAAAACTCCTCAAAGGAAATCATCCTTCTTCAGTGCAGCCCATGTCTTATTTCAAAAACTAATTTCCCCTGTCCATCCCACGCCTTCCCTTCCTTCACCAGCAAACGTGACACAGGTCTCGCATTTCACACCAGCTGCCTGAGCAAATGCACAAACTGGTCCAAATTTACCGTGGCCTGGCATCTGCATTGGCCAGCAAGCCAGTGACATCAATTACAGGCACAAGACAGTTTCCTTTTGGGGCATTTGACGTTGTCCCTTCATCCTTCAAATAAGATCTTTTTTCTATTTCTGTGAGCCAGCTATAGCCCATTTCTGTGTCCAGCAGCTCGTGTTGCAAGAAACAAGAGGACGGGGAGGCAGGGGAACGCAGGATGAAGGGAATGCAGGGAACTGGGGCTCACTGCTCTTCCAGTGCCATGCTGCTCCTCCAGTGCCATCGCTGGGGCCACATGGGCATGTGGCGCAGCTTTATTTAAACAGGAAGAAGGAAGTTTTCTCAGCAATCCAGTGCCGTGGGAGCGTGCTGTTCATGGAGCATGGCAGTACCTGGCCTCCAGGCGCCAGGGAGCCTGGGGCCAGGGAGGTGGAGAACAGGAGCTGGCTCCAGCACTGTTGAGCTTTGCTGCAATGCAGGGCCCAGGTGCATCAGGGTGAATACAGCCTCCTCAAAATGCACTTGGCACTCACATTCTCTGTGATACCTGGGCTTTCTTGTTTGGCCAGTTAGCCTGTATCTTTCTTTAATTTGCTGTTGGTCCTCTGACAAGTCTCTTAATACTTACTTCCCTTTGGATTTCTTGCTGTTCATTTGGAAGGGGTTTTTGTGGCTACTAGAAAAAAGAGAAAGAGAAAATCTCCCAGATGAATGTCTGAGCCCTTCGTTTCCCCACAGCACAGGTATTCCTGTCATCTCTGGTGAAATACATGGGGAACAGGAGGTATGTGGAGTTATTCATGGCATCAGAATGAAAAATGTGCTTGAGTGCTTTGCAGGTCTAGGGCAGTTGTACCCACTTACCCACTTACATGCATTGATCCTGCTAATATGCACTAGCCTCAGCTCGAGGAAACATGCTGTGTTTATTCTTCCATCTCTATTACCAAGTCCATCAGTGACATGAACTGAAGCAGGTAATAGCTTGAAAGCCTCCATGACCCTTAGAAATGCCCCTAACCTCCATTTGACAAGGTGTGCAGCTTGTGTTGTGTGGTCCGCTGACCAGAATGCTAGATTTTATTTCAAAGTGGCCACTGACAGTGAACAAATGTATGGCATGCAAAGTGGGCAGCTGTAACCTGACCCTCAAATCCTCACCACCATGGGTCAGCTCTCCCCTTACCGTCCAGAGCTCTAGTTGTGTTGGCTCCTGCAACTGGTTCCCAACAGTTATTTGCAAGAATGGTGCAAACATAGCCCTAGGGCGTCTTCATCTACTCCCAAAGGCAAACACAGCAAATGCTTGTCAAGGTGGTGTGTACACAAGCCTTTCTTAGGCTATCTCCCCCTGCTCCAGATCCAGCTGGCAGGCTCCAGGGCTGATGACAGCAGTGTATACACTAGCTGTTCGCTGTGACGTGGGAGCTAAAATGAAATTGCCTGCCTGCTTTCAATCTGAGTCCTGCCATTGCCAGGTGGGAAGGGGCAGTGAGAAGGGCACTCACTGAACATGTACACATATCTCTCTCTGCCATAGTTCGCTCAGCTTCTAATGCAACTTGCTACAGTTGGGAGAAACACATTGGAAAGCCAACTAGAGTCCAGCTCTAGTTTCTTCAGTTTTTCTTTTAAGTCAAAGGGCATACATTTTCAAAGGCAGTGAGAACACCAGCAGGATGGAGGAAAACCCACTATACCGATGGTTGTAGTTTGTTGAGGGAGACTGTATGATATCTACTCTTGTGCTTAAATAGGATTAAACTGTCATCAGAAGCAAACAGCAAGCAAGAAACCAAAATCCTGCAAAAAATGTTAAAAAAACCCCTCTGAGTCCTCCTCCTGATTCTTACTCCTTGCAGGATATATAATTTGATACTGGTGTCACAAGAGTCACCCAGTGGAGAAATCATGCTTTGTTATATATATTCTTTCATTTGTTTATATGGAAGGGCTTTTCTTTCCACAATAAGCACTGTAGGGCTCAGCATTTAGCCTGGTCCCTGCTGGAAGAAGTTATGGAGGTAGTTCAGTGGGAGTGAGAGGTGGCCCCACTCCGCATGCTGGCCTGCACACAGACTGCCCTGTGACACAGCGGCTGCTTAAGCACGTACAGGACAGCACGCCATCCAGGGCTGCTCTGACCATGCGGTGAAAAATCACTTTTCTGTTGAAGCAGGATCAGGAGAGAATTGCACAAAGGCCAAAGTGCAGTTTTCCAAGCTGGAAGATGTGAACATGGCTTTAAATGTGAGCAGCATGGGTTTAGCTGTGTAAGGCCAGTGAGGGATCCTAACTAGGACACACCACCACCACTCAGCAGGGCACTGGTCCAGTGATGGTACAGGGGGTCAGCACATTCCCCTACAGCCTGGTTGTATCCTGCAGGAGAATGGTCTGTGCATTTTAGAAAGATATTGCCGTCCAACCCAAAACTGAAATAGTGTCGCTGATGCAGGAGACACAAGGCAAGCTGTGGACACTGAGCACCTCCTAGATGTGGCTGTCCAGCAGCCAGAGCTACCAGCAGCACCTCAGCTCCCCAGCGTGGATGTTTGGCTGACCCATGCCTATTTAGTCTAGAAGACAAGCTGTGGTCATCGCTCCGGGGCGGTATGGCTGAAAGTTGGGTTGAAGCTTTCCTTTTGTCAGCAGTATGTGCTTGTTATGATCCCTCATAGTTAATTCCCACTTGGGCTAGCTGCCTGTCATCTGCCTCAGGGTGAGTACCTGTGCTATCATAAGTACATAATGCTTAAATAAATACTCAAAGGTTATGGGGAGCCTCAGGTTTATGCTACAGGTGGTAATTTTTTTGTTGTTGTTTTTATCACAGAAGGACAAATGTTCATGAGCTTTTATGATTACATCCAAAAAAGGACTTTGTTTTATTGCCTGGTAACTTCTGGGAAACTGTTTACCACTTGGTATCTCTCAGAGTTGCTGGCCAAGATGCAAAGTACACTTAAAAGAGTTTAAAATCTCAATAAAACCATCTGGAATCATTTCATGAAGCAAATTATTGCGGGTCCATCTGGCTCCTAATGGAATGATCCTGAACAGGTGACATACACTGCATATGCTGTGGGAATATACAGTGTTCCACGTAGCTTTCCAGTCAGAGGGAGAAATCACTCTTGGGAGAGGTGATAGTCATGCCTTTAACTGAATGACGTTTGCAGGCAGGAGCTCTGCTGGCAGCAGATAGTCATGCTGACTTGTGGATAAAGCAATTGGCTTTTTAGTTGGGTGGTGGGTGTGTTTGGTTCAGATCAGAAAGGGACCCTTGCCCGGAAAGGATACCACAGGGCAGGCGTCACCTGAGTAATCTTGCCTCACCATTATTACCAGGCTGTTTCTTTAATCCTGTTTCCAAAACCTGACCTTTCATGTCATAAGATGGCAATTTAGAGATGTTGAAATGATGAATCCATTTTGATGGCACATCCCCTTAGGCACATGCACGGGAGGAGTATGTTATTGTCCTCCGATGGAAATCTGACTGTGATGGCCATGCTAACTGTGTAGCATGCTCAAAGTCATCACAAACTGGGGCTACATCCAGGTGTGTGGTAACATGCCAGATTTTATAGAGACAGATATTTTTCACTAGAAAGCACAAGTGAAAAAAAAAAGGGAAATGGTACTTACTCTGCTGTGAGAGGTGCCGCTTCATGATGGGTTTCATAATTAAGACTCATAGCTAATGCTTACTGCCTTTATAACATCACCTCAGGTGTTTCTTCCACATCTCACATTCTGGTTTATCACAGGCTCTATGATTTATGCATCTTGTTGTTAAGCATTTTAGGCTGGTGGTTATGAAAGAACAGATGTCTGCATGAAAAGTAGCACTGGATGAGCATAATTTAACCTGATATAGATGTACCCGTGCAAAAGGCCCTTAAACCAGTTTTATTATTTTGGGGGAGTAGAATATTTTAGTTCAAATAAGACCGACAGGAACCATTTTAAGCTAAGACAGAATAAGTTACTTATGAACTAAAATAAAACTCTCCATGTAACCTTTTATGATAGCTTAACGGTGGGTGAATAAATGGCTTCAGGAAAGCCGGTGCCTCTTTCTTGTGAGGAGCACATTGGGGAGTGGGATCCTTTCCCACTCGAACTAAGGGCACATCCCTTTTCCTCCCTCTATAAAATATTAATTTCTCCCTCTATAAAATAGGGATACTTTTGGATGGCCTTTGGACATTCATGGATAAAAGATTCATTATGGGTCAGATACTGATGTTGTGAAGAGCAGCTTTTCCAGCATCTCCTTCAGTCACCTCTTTGGGGTCAAAAGGTATTTTCTTTCCTTCAGTGAATATGCATCATGTTCCCCCCCGGTCTTGTCTTCCTTCTGCACGGCTCTCTGGTGCTCCCAGCAGCCTGGAGAGGAGTTGGAGTTAAGGGGTGTTCAAGGCTGTAGTGTCAGGAGCTGGTGCCGTATTCGCATCCGTGTGCAAATCCAAAGAACGAGGGTGAACATGGAGCGACCTCTCGAGAGGAAGCAGCTACTGGACAAAAACCCAGGAATCCTAAAGGAGGATACAGGGCAGAAAGCGGGAGGAAGGTGTTAGGCATCAAAAGGGCAGGAAGGTGCATGGCAAGTGGCAGGGAGGAAAAGCAGAAACTGATTTCATTTCACCTGCAAAATCTGTCATCACTGGGAATGGGAAGGTGAAATCCTGCAGTCTTCAGCCAGGAAGACTTCCACAACACAAAGTCTGGCCACTTTAATTCCTAGACATAAACCAGCTCAGCTCAGTAACAGCACTGTGCTCATTTTATACCAGCCAAGAACAGGGCATTAGAAATACAATTTCCCGCTTTAAGCTTTAACTCCTTCCCCTGTGCATAACATAAATCATTCCATGGCCTGAAGAGCTTTTTTTCAGTTATTCACGGCAAATATGAGAAATGACAAGTGTTTATTTATCTTGTCTCCACTTATCATCTTCATTCATGAGACAGAACAGTTCAGCTTCGTGTAGCTTTTAAACTAATTTAATGTAGCTCATTTGCTGATTAAATGTCCTGTACGAAACAAACCTAGTAGGTGACAGCAGATGCTGTTAACGTGGCTTGCTGTGCCTGGTGACACTCGCTCTCGAGGACTGCAGGGTTGCCACAGCGCAGGATCAGCATGCCAGCCGAATCACCCCCAGTGCAGCCCAACGGCATCTGATTTATGGGACGGTGGGACTGGACTTTCACCGGGACAGGTCAGGGAGAGGATGGCGGTGCTCTGGGGGGAGCCCAGGTCTCCGGGGTCTGCGAACCACCACCGGGCGGGAGCTCATGCTGGTGGCAGAGCCCCCGAGGAGCCGTGCGGGGAGGGAGAGCTGGGGACCCAGCCAAGTTTTGCAGCGTGCGGCTGCTGATTTTGTGCCCAGCCATCGCGGCCATAAAAAGCTGGTGGCGGTTGGGTGCAGCGGCAAGATGCGGCGGGCAGAGCCGCGGGGCGCCCCTCGGCCTCGCTGCCTCGGCCCCGCACCCCGCGCTGGCCGCTGAGGGGACGCGGGCCCGCACTAAGAGCTCACAGAGGAGGCTTCAGGCTGCAGCCTGCCTGCGGCCCCCCCGTTGCGAGGCCGCTTTTCCCGCGGCAGTCCCGGGGCCGGCCGGCCTCCCCGGGGCCGGCGGGGCGGTGCTGGGGGCGGGCTGCCCGCCGCGGCACCTGCCGGGGGCGGCCGGAGGCGCTGCCGCCGGGCTCCGGCGCCCTCGCCCGGCGCGGCCGTGAGCGCGGCACCGCCACTGGCCGGGAGCTGCCGGCGCCCCGGGGCACGGTGAGTGCGGCCGCTGCCGGGGGCGAAGCCGGGGAAGAACCCGGGGCAGCGGGCTGGCGGCCGGGGTGCACGGGGAGCGGGGTACGGGCGGGGCACGGCGGCCGGGTGTGCGCGGGCAGCAGGCTGCAAGGCGGGGGGGGGCGGGGACGGCGGCAGGGGTGCGCGGGGAGCGGCCGGAGAGGGGGCTGCACGGCAGCCGGGGTGCGGGGGGGAGCCTGGGGATCTCCCGCTGCAAGGGCAGAGGCGCCGGGGACGGGCAGGGCGGGGCGGGCTAACAAAGGGTGGCGGCCCCGGAGCCCGGCTGGTACCGGCGGAGCCTCCCGGGGGAGGGCGGTTGGAGGCGGTCGCCCCCCTCCCTTTCCAGGTGGGATCTTCATGTTTGATGTTTTTGGAACATTTGGATGCTGGGAGGGAGCCCTCAGGGAGGGAAGGGGTGTAGGATCAGACCTCGCCGTGCTGTGCTTCCCCCTGTCCACATGTGAAAGCTCATGAGTCGGCGGGCTTCTCCAGGTGTGATTTAAACCCCATCGTTTTGCCCTGACTGCGTGCACACCTCTAGGACCACACCGCTGAACTGGCCCGTCTGCCCATGCTGCAGCTGGCCGCGGGCTGCGGGGTTTGAAGGGTCCCTTTACAGCACTTTCTCTCGAGGAAATTGCTGGGCATCTGAGCAGCAGGAGGTTTCTTGTTGGCGGGTGCCGCGTGGCTGTTGCATGTTTTAGTAAGTAGTGTAGTGTTCTTGGAGGTGGTTCTGCTGGCAGGCACCTTGCAATGAGATACTGGGACAGAAGCTGAGAAATTTTATCACCTGGTTGGAATGACCCACAAACTTGTTAGAACGGCTAAGAGCAGAATTATATTCAAATGGAACTTTATCAACCAGCACATTTATTTGTAAATTTGGGAGGAATATGACCCACAGACTTCATTTACCTATTTGCCTTCACTCCAGTTTTCTCCTCAGCTTCTGCCCACAAGGCCCAGAGGTCCCTTTTTCTCATTGCCTGCTATAATGCCTTTTAAAGACTGACCTCTGCTTGTTGTTTTGCTTATATCCACCTTAAATTTCCTATCCATTCAGTGCCTCCTGCCCATTAAGTAACACCGGCAGCATCTGCTGAAGCACGTGCGTTTTTCATCCCAAACCTCAGTCATGTTTTGCCCTCTTTTGCCCAGTAAGCAATGGGGTGAATCTCAGCAGCCCAGTGTATTTTCTCAGCAGTGGAGGCCTGACTCGGGTCCTGCTAGGTGCTTGCCGAGGTTTTCCTCGATTCCAGCAGGAACAGTGTTAGGGAAAAATCAATGCCGTAAAACTCCTTTTGACTAAAAGAGGTGAAGTCCAGGCCAGCCTACGCTTGGGAGAGAGAGAGGTGCTCCTGCAGGTCTGTAATACAGGGATTTAGAGGATCGAGAGCTTGTTGACCCATATTGAATGGTGCTTGGCACCTGTGGTTCTTAAATCAAAGAGGGAAGTTCAGTTTGATTGAAATAAGGATTACTGTAATTTTTATGGGAAAGTTTGGGCTGTCATTTAATAATCACAGAGGCTTTTCTTCCAGGGGTCGGCAGGCCAGAAGTTTAGGTATAAAACATTGCTAAGAAGCCAACACACTACATACACAGTTAGCACCAGCTTCTTTGGCATCGTTCTGCAGAGAGGGCTGCTACCGCAGCAGGTGGGAGTCCTGCTTCTGGGAGACAGGCAAGCTGTGATTCTGCAGCAGCCAAGAGCCTCGTCAGATGTCCCTGTGTTCAGTAGCTGGCAAACAAGCAGACCCTGGATTTTTCATGAGAAGAAAAGCAGTGTGATGTAGAGCCCTTGTCCCTCTGCATAGTGGCCTAGCTCTTGGCAACAGTGGGAGAAAAGCTGTGCTCCTTGCAGTAGGATGCAGTCGGTGTTGGGTAGCAGATGGACTCAAGAAGGGTGCTGAGGGAACAGCAGTGACAGGGAAAACATCCTTACTGCATTTGTTTAGTTAGGGTGAACCATACTTCAATGGTAAGTCCTCTGAATGAGCAATTCACCATGGTGTTTGCAGAGCATCTGGCACAGTGAGGCCTGGTCCATTCCAGGGCTTCCTCACCTTAGTGGTGGTATAAGTAAATACATAAGCAGGATATATCAAACAGGGTATTTTATAACGCCACTCTTCCCTCGCCCTGCGTGATTTCCACCGGTGTTTCTAGCTTGGCTAATATTTGTTTAGACAATGAGTTATTGTGGCCGGCACTGGGTGTTTGGTAACCATGGCTCAGTGTCTGGCCTTTGGACATCCAGGTGAAGACTGCAGTACCTCTGCTTCTGGAATGGCGTTATGGGTGTAGGAGAAGGGGTGAAGGCTGAACCCCTGTTTTGAGGGCCCCAATTCAACAACACACACTCAATTTTAAATCTGGGGTAGGCTGACTTGACCTTTAGCATGAGTTTCAGTAGGACTGATGTGATGAGTTCTTGATGCTTGCAGTGGCAAGCTAGCTGACTTTAATGGATGTGGGAGTAGAGAATGGCTTATTGTCAGCAGGATCAGGCCTGCTGTAGCCACACTATTCACAGCGTATCAGATGCTCAGGTTGCTGGGAAGGAAAGCCTGTTATCGACATGGAAATTGAATGAAGCTGATTTTTGCTAGCTGCAGACCTAGCCCCAAATCTGTGACAGGTCAGACATTTGAAATTAAGTACTAATTGCCCATTACAAATGCTTATTCATGAGTGTCCCCAAGTGGAAGCTTATTTGTGCTCTGGATTCCTGTAAGAGTGCGGTTGGGAGTCTTGAGTCTTGTCACACAAAGCCTACCTTTATATCACCAGGCATACAAGCAAGCTGCACAGTGGGGATAAAGTGTATTGCCCTGAATGAACAATACGTAGAGCTCGGCTAAACTCCTGTAAACCAAGGGAGAGACAATGACAGTGTTTCCCTAATTCTTGTACCAGTTTTAGACAGGCCCTGACTCCACTCCAAAAGTAGGATTTCACAGCCTCCCGCTGTCTCAGCCATCCTGTCTGACAGCCTCCAGGATGGCACTGTCCCTCATTTTGACAGCGGCAATCAAGCAGAGAGGGGGTCACCCTTCTCCTGTCAGTGAAGCTGTCTCTCTCCTGTGGATGCAACAGGCATGTTCACTGAGGGTCATCTGTCCTGCGGGGGGACCAAGAAGGATGCAAACTGTTGATTTGCATGCTTGTCTTCATAAGCATTTCCCTTTTCTTGGCAAGTGTTGTGTGGAAAATAGATGATTCACTCCAAAGTACCCAAAGTTGCAAGAGGATATAAATATCTAAAACTTTGTGATACCCAAGTGGAAAGAAGAGACACATAAGAAAAGACTGTGTATGTTTGAAAGCGATGATTAGGGGGATTGTTACCAAGTTTAAATTGAGTGAAAAACTTGGCTAACCGTAGTGTGATGCATGCTTGCCTGTATTTAGATGAGAGCCACTTCTCTAATCCTTTACGTTCTAGTTGCACCAGTGCTTGAATTAGTGGCACTGTCCTTTGGGTTTAAAGAAACATGAAGAATTTCAATCATCAGTTGTTCTTCACAGAAGAGGGTTGGGTGGGGTTTTTTGATGTAGTGGTAGCTGCTGTATCGGCTCAGTTCTAGTAGTAGGGAGGAAGATCAGAAGGGTAAATTTGTGCCTTTGAAAGAAATCTGATGAAAATGAAACCAGCTCACTTCACCCTGCTTAGATTTCATCATGTTGTGACTTCAGAATGCCTTTAGCATCCTGGCAACAGGGACAAAGATTTGAGAAATGTCCAAAAGTTAAAAGGACACAGTTCCTATGGATTATCAGTGTATCTGCTTTTTTTTAAAAAAATCTCATCTTTGCTATTCTTTCAGTAACTTAAACCGACATTGAAGAAAAGTATTTGGGCAGACAATAAAAATAGCCAGGCCAAGTGCTCTCCAGCAGTGACCTGATCCCGTCTCGTGTGTTACAGAGGGCACAGATTCCTTTGCAGTTACAAACAGGCTCCAGGCTGGAGACAGACTCCATTTCAGACTAATTTGAGTGAAGTACGTGATGATAACTGATGGCCAGTGCACAGTACAGTTATAGTGGGGACAGGGCCCCCTGTGCGAGATGGCTGCATCCTAATCGTGCTATGGCAGCTTAAGTTTCCCTGGATAGATGGGAGCAAATATGTGCCATGAGGCATAGCTCTAAAAACTAAGCTACAGCCCTGATGGAAGGATCAAGCCTGGAGTGTATTTGTCTTAATACTGTATTTTCCCATCTAGACAGGGAGAAGGAAACCATATTGTTACGCAGCTCACAAGTTCTTCTTAAGTGGTTTTCCCAGCAATTTGTCTGTTAAGGGTATGTATTGGTCCTGGCTGCTCCAAGCAGATTATTAGATCCCAGGTGCAGAGGACAAGGAATAGAGTAGCAAGCATTAAAGAGAAACAAAAAAATGCAGGGGTAAAAGGAGGCCTAGCAACAACATATCAACAAATGCCAAATTTTGCTTGTATCTCAAGCAAGGGGCAAATACAAATCCAAATACCTTCACTGAGGTACATCAGTCAAAAGACCTGGCACCATCACTGTGTTTCACCCATTATGAACTCCTTTTTGTGATGAGGTGCAGAGGAAAGCTGGGTCTGTGTCTGGGCTCTGGCACAGGCACCTTCAGCAGAGTCATCTGGCAGAAGTTAAGCTGGTCTGGTTCCCTTCCCTGGTTTGCCGTGCAGCTGCACGCGGTGCTGTTAGCACACTCAACAAGATGGTGTATACCACCACCCAGGGGCAGGAATGGTCTGCAAGGAGAAGGAGAAGCTGCGACATTTGAAGTGGCTCTTGCAGCCAAGGAGTTTGCCTTGTGAAATCATCGTTTTATTTGTTTGTCTTCCTGTGCAGACAACTTTTGCCTGGCAGCTCTTTTACTCCATGGTAATTTGAGTGCTTAATGCACTGCGGTCCAGACCTTAGGACGGTGCTGCTCTGCATCAGGGAAGAGAGCGGTTAAGCCAGCAAAGCCTCTCTGGGCCAGAGAGAGGTGTTAAGAGGTAGATAGAAAGAAAAAGATTTTATGGCGTCCGGTGGCTTTGCTGTGAAGGATGCCAAACCTTCAGGCTGGAAACTGTGGGCTATCACTGTGCGAAGCAAAAAAGGAGCTTAGTTTCTAAGTGGCTAATGAGTTTACTACCTTGTTTCTGTCAAGGGTTTTGCAGGGGTGATGCTGATTAATGTCATGTCCTTTCCCCAAGGCTATCCCCTTCCTCTTCCAACTCACCAGGCTCAGTCTGACACCATTTATTAGGCTACTTGTCCCTGATTTGTGAGGAATAAATATTGACACTGATGGCTGCTTAATAGGATTTGGGTTTGCCGTTCGCTCTGTGAAAGAGTTTGGCACTTCTCACTCAAATGACAATTTGTGTTTGGGCCTGGCTCCACCAAGACTTAATTTTGGAGAGTTTTTTCTTTAATGAGGATGGTCATAACATGTCCTGTGTATGAGGAGAGGCTGAGATAACGGATATGTATTGCTCCCCTTTTTCCTATTGCCAAGCAGAGCAGAGGTTTCCAGACTGTGACTACAGATCACTGCATGTCCCTAGCAAAGATGCAGCTTCCTTTGAGAAGGTGCTCGGTTCACATTGGTGAATAATAATTTACATGTGAGCTGTCTTTTGTTAACCTGTAAATGGCATCCTTCGGCTTAGCTGTGGAAGACCTCAAGTCACGCTGCCAGTTGGTGCCACAGTGGGTGGACATCTCCTCTGTGCTTTCTTAATGTGCTTGGAGCTGCTCTAAGAAAAGCAGTTCATACTGTTTCAAACAGAGTGGTTTTGGGTGAATTTTTAATATGTGTCTTAAGTGTCTTGTGAGGAAAGTCCCATTAAAAGCTGATAGGCATTTGGGCTAAGTCAGGTTTTCCAGGTTTCCCAAGAGCTGTGAAACATTCTTTATCTACAGAGTAGCGCCCTCACGTTTCTGGGCACCCAGCAGGATTTGAGACATCTTCCTGGAAATCAAAGCCATATGCTGATCTGTGGTGTAATTTCTCGTAACTGCTCCTGGAGGTGCTTTACCCCATTGGTACTGAAGGGCGATATCACTGGGGAAGACTCTGACCTCATCCAGGTGAGTGAGTGAGCTTCCCCTGGTCTCCACAGGTGCTAATCCAGCCCTGAAGTGCATGCAGTAGAACATCCCAAGTCCTAACTTCAGATCTTGCTTTGAGCCCAAGGACTGATCTGAGTCTGGACCCAGGATCGTCGGACCAAAACACAGTAGACAAGGTGGTGGGGAAGAGTTTTCCTGTTGGCAGGGCACATAGAAGAGCTCCAAGACATAGGGCTGTGTACAGGAAAGATGCTTGTAGTATCTTTTCAGCAGGAGGCAGGCAGAGGTCTATTTATGCTTCTAAATGGCCCAAAATTTCTACATTGCCCAGTCCTCTGTTTGAAAGAAAAACATTCATGACTTCTTCACTCTTAGCAGTTGTTCATGTATCAGTGATGATGTTACTAATCCCATTTCTAATGTAGGCTGTATAAGACTTCATTATGCAGGCAGAGACAAGTTAACTCTTTACTTAGCTGTGCCATGCAAAGACAGGCAGCATCCCACCAGGGGCTGAGACCCAGCTGCTGGCAACTGCGAAGATTTTTGTGGCTCTGGTGTTAGTTTCTCATCCATCTCTGTTTGGTGCTGATCATGAGACTCGAGACCACTTGTCTTTTCCACCCTTACAATGCTTCCCCAGCCCGCCGAAACTGGAATAATTGCTTTATTGTTGCTTATAGTCCTCCCTATTCTTCACCTCCCTCCTGCTTCTTTTTTTAAAATTAGCTGCTTTGTGCATGTCCCCCGGGCGTACCCCTCACTGCTTGTGGCAGGAATGTGCGGTGGGGTGGCAGGGCCGCCTTTCCTGCACCGTGGGCACTGGGCTCAGGGTGGCTGGTCCCACACTGCCCCACACTCCAGCTGGCTTCGCAGGGCAGGGGTAGGTGGCCGGCCCTTGCCTTTGTTGAAGGAGCCACAGGTGCTGGGGGCCTCTGTCACTGCTGGGAGGGAGTGGAGTCAGGAAGGCCGGTTCCTCCTTTGAGGTGGTTTGTGTGAGCACAGTGGGGATGCACTGAGGCGTAGCGCCAGGCAAGAGGGGCCACGGGTTCCTCTCTCATCATCTGGTGTGTCTTGTCATGGCTGCAGTCCTCATCCTTTCCCAAACTCCTGTCAGATAGCTCTCATCTCTGGCAGATGCTAAAAATAATTTGAGTGACAAACAGGTATTTATTTATTTTTTAGCTTAGCAGCCAGCATTTCTATATCTCGCCTTGGGCACTCTCATCGAAAGTCAGAGAATCACAAAATGTTCAGAGGGCAGAGCCTTAGCTTGGGCACGCTGTTGTAACTCAAGTGGCTTCACTTCCATGGGCTTTGCTGCCCACATTGATTTTTAGCTGCATTTATGGCTGAAACTATAAAAAAGCTGTGATATCACTGCTGCAGGGGTCGGTAACCACAGCAAACTCCCTGAACTCTTTAAAAATAAAAGTGCAAGGAGGTGATCAGCCAGATTGCAACTCTGCTGTATTCAGCACGCTTTAGTTTGCTCCATGCTTATACCATGCTCTGTGGACTCTGTATGTACCTGAAAAGCTCAAGTCTTTCTGCTGTTGCCAGGCTATTTTTGTGCCCTCCCTAGACCAGTACATTGGTTTTCCACTGGACCTGTCCAGTTAACATGGTGCAGAGGAGTTATGATGAACCAACGATAGCATTTTTTACCTCAGAGGTGGATGGACAACTGACAGGCATAGCTGGGTTCTATAGTAACTGTATTTTTCTCTTTGTTTTTCTATACAGTCCCTGAGAGCTACAAGTCTCTAACTCTGTGCAAAATGATGCTGCAGGTGCTGCAGAGATTGTTTTGTAAAGCAGCTGACCAAATCCTTATCTCCTTACTCAATCTATATTCATTTCTCACTTGAGCAGATCTTCTGCTGAAGTCCTGAAGAAGTAAATGGGTGCTGTGTTGAGTAAGAGATTCAGGAATTTGTTCAGGAAGAGGTGGGTGAGTGGGATGGAGAAACAGCTCATAAGAAGTAGCTCATATTCTGGGGATTAGGCATTGCTACACCCATGAAGGTGATTTAAACCTGTAAAATGCACCCCACCCCTCAAGTTACTGCAATTAAAATCTGGCATACCAGGAAACACTGCAAAATAATCAGATTAGAAAGCAGAGACAACTCAGCTGCAGACTTGAGTCAGTTCTTGATGCTGAATGTCCACCATGCCTGTGACAAATGTGAATACAGGGCTTTCTTCTGCCCCCTCAGAATAGTGCTCAGATTATCACTCACTCAGTACCAACCACTGAGACCAATTTTTTCAAAAAACAGCTGAACTACTGTTCTAGCACGTCAGTAGCATTCATATTCTCAGAGGAGAGCTGCTAGGGTGAAATTTCAGGATATGTTCCTTAAAGTCCAATGCATATGCAGTCCAGGAAGGGAGATCCAGCTGTGCTGGCAGAAGAGATTAGTGCCCTCACATGCTCATCAGTGCCAGAGATCTCATCCATCTGCCACTGGAGCAGTTCCTGTAAGCACTCCCTTAATCTTTAGCTTTAAACCATTTAAATTGCTGGTCTGAACTGACCTAGTTTGTTTTGCCTTTAACATATTAGGAAATGCTCACACAAACCACTGCACCAGCAGATCAAGTCTGGCCCCAGCTCGTATGTGCTGTTAGAAAAGGTTCCCAGTGAGGGCTAGTCTTGCCTTTGAGGTCTCAGGTCTGCAACCCATGGCCAGGTCCCAGATGGGACACGTCTTGCCTGACATTCAGACCCCTCCTTAGGACGGTCCTTTTGTATCTGGAAAATATCACTGTTCTGAAGGGTGAGTGTAAAAAGAGTAATTCTGTAAAAAGAGTATCTTCTGCTTATTGAGTGTCTCTCTGTGAACATAACTATTTTTTCAGCATGGAGGGTTTGTATTCTTTTCCCATCGAATCGTTTGAATTCTGTAATCCTGAAATGAAAACCAGTCCTTATTTTATATGTTTGACTTTTGCTTACTTCTTACAGTTACCTTTCTTTGTAGGAGCTGCAATTATTTTTTTTTCATTTACACTTGTCCTTTAGAGCCGGCTTGTGCTTTGTTTTGTGTTACGTAAGAAAAGTTAAATGTTGTAACTTATACAGAATGACTTTGTTGGGATACCCCAAAACCTGTAAAGGTAACACTGTTTTACCAGTGTTCTGTAGTCATGGTCCTTAAAGGGACAGATGTGTTAATGATCTTCCTGCTTGCGTGAGCTGTGTAGTACATTGTCTTCATTTCGGGCACCTCAACTAACAGATCTGAGCACTTTTGCACCTCAGGGATAGTTGATCTTAATCTTTTATGGCCAGGTCTGAAAGACTGTTCCTAGTGGCCTCCTGGTCCTGAACCAACCGTGAAGAAGGGTGGCACTGATTCCCCAAGTAAATCCCACAGCATCCTCAAAGGCCAGTGTGACTTGATGTTTCTGAAGAAACTCAAGAGATTTTCAATAATGGTCAAGACCAAGTCTATAGATACTTCTGTTAGTCCTGGGGTAGAATAGAATGAAAATGTCATTTACCTGTATTTTTACTTTTGTTTTGACACAATAAGTAGGTAGACCTGTTTTCCAAGGGGGTTAAAACTCTCTGAGAACAAGGTGCAGGAAAACATTTCACTTACAAGTAGAGTCAGGATGCAGGGCACATTGCACCCCACTTTTTGTGGTGGTACCGTTGGACAGACCATGGCAGTTGTAACCTCTCAAGTCTCACCTCCTGAGAAGGTGAGATCTCCCCTGAGCAGGCAGAATGCTGCTCAGGTTGATACTAATTTACACCAGCTGAAGATGAGAGTCCTTTACTCCCATTGAATTATATCCCAAAGTACTACTTTAGAGAATTAATCCATGATCCTGGAAAGATTTGGGTCAGAGCTGCACAGAGCACGCTTTACTCGTGTGGGAACACCAGTAGGCTGGAAGGGCTCCTTGAGCTTGGTGGGTAAAGCAAAATCATGGCCAGTGGCCAATGCACCTTGTGCACAGACAGCAGGAAAAGCCCGGCTATGCACAGAGTTGGTGCTGTGGCACTGGGTATTTTATAGGAATTACTATAGGAATTATTATTCCTGTAATAAAAGGAATGACCTTTTATTTTATACCAGTGTGTACAACCCAGGAATGGTGGGCTCCAGTGCCTGAACAGGCAGGCTCTCTGGGTGGTACTGTGGCACAAACAGTAAGCTATAATTGAGTATAACTGTAAACTTTTATTAGAAAAAGCCAGGATTTGACTAGAGATAAAAGGTAATTTCTCAGCCTTACAGGTTCTTCCTTCCAGCTAGGGTCCAGGTCTTTTTTGGCAGGACCAGGCAGGGAGCCATGCACTCTGACCGCTGGCTCAGCAGCACAAGAAAAGACTCCGGTCTTCAGGGCTGCATGCCCAGCTGCCTGCCTGCACGCTGAATTCACATGCACTGTCTGCAGGCAAACTACTCATGCAAAGCAGGGGAAGGCCCACATTTCAGAAAGCGATGATTTAGGGTGTCTTTAAAAGGGTGGCAGTCTCTGGGGTCGAGGTCTGGGTGCAGTGGAATGCTTATTGTCAAACCTGAAGACCAAAGCAAATGCTACATATTGTGAACCCAAATGCAGCTGGCACAAACCAAAAATGTGCATGTGAGTGCCTTTCTAAGTACCCAGTAATCCTCCAGGGCAAAACGAGGATTAGGTCTCTCTCACAGACAAAGAGGGAGTTCATTTTCTCAAAGATCCCTTGGCCAATACCAAATGAAGTGAGGAACCCAAATGAATGCGAATACTCCTTTCAGATCTCTGCTTGCAAACAGGTATGGCGCCGAAGCAGCTTGTTTGTGCGTTTGTGGAGTCTGTGCAAACACAGCGCAGCCAGATTGTGGGATTGAGGTCAGGTCAAATAAAACCCATCCAATCTCAGAGAAAAGGGAAAGCCAGAAAGACACTGGACAAGTAGAACTAGATGGTATTGCACAGTCAAAATGCGGTCTCCTTTCTCCAGGTTTTTTCTCAGTGGACCTGAAGGTCAGTGGTCATTGAAGCTGTTTAAGTTGGAGTTGCATAAGTGAAGAGCCCTCCTAGAAGGAAAGCTGTGAGTCTGAATTAATTACAAGTGACTTCTGAACCTCTGTGTTTCTTTGCCCTGAAATACCACGTGCTTGGCATGACCGCATAGGAGCCATTAGACTGAAAGTGATGGGTGCTTGAACGTAGATATATCCATCTAAAATTTGCCATCCCAAGACAGCTCCGTAATTTCTTAGCCCTTTAATTTGCCTTCAAGCAATGACCTGTGGATTTAGAAAAGCACAAGCTGCCTCTGCACTGTTCCTGGAAAATGTTTTCTTTTCCCTTTTGGTGATTGGCTTATGGCATGCAGATCAGCTGTAGTAATCCTGCCTTAACAGTTACCAGCATGGATGTGCCTGTGATGCATACGAAAAAATTAGTCCTGTTCCTTAGAAGCTGCAGCAGTTTTGCATTATGTGGGTTTTTTCCCTGAGCTTTACTGAACCATCTGAATCTAAGACATGGATATTATTGTTTCTACTTGCAACTTGGATCTTGCTACAGAACTCTGGGAAGAATAGCTAGTTCGGCCCCAAGATTTGTGTGCTCAGTGAGCCTCACTGAGATTTCAAAACCTGTCTTGCTCTGCCATTAAGATGAAAAAGTCCTTCCAGGGGTTTCCACAGGTGGAGCCTGTTGCATTTTGAAGTGTCCATGAAATGGCCTTGCATTCCTCATCTGCCTTATTAGACTGTGGACTTGAACCTGGCTCTTCCCCCTCTCAGGTGAGTGTCCTAAGTGGCAGGCTAGAGATTTTACTCAAGAACTGAGAGACTTTTCCCAGCAAAAGCTTTAGTCCAAACTGCATCCCCTCCAAGGAGAAGTTTCAGTTCAATTTATGAGATTTTTTCTGACTAAAAAATTGTTTTGTCCACGTATTTCCAGCTGATCCTGGCTCTTTATCAGGATCAGGGGTCCCGTGAGCACAGATTAACAAACCTGTGCGGACGTTGCTGCTACCAGCTAAGACCCACATGTGCTCTGTCCAGGAGAGGAGCTGGGCTTTTGTGCTCTGATACACAGGGCACTTCCACTTCATCCAAAGGATATTCTGTGAGCGTAACAGATATGTGGATTACAGGCTATTTCTGGACCAGGCACAGGAGGTAACAAAATAAAAAATACGTAAGCAATCCAGTCTTTTCACTTCAGGCGGAGCAGGAGGATCTGCAAAGCAGCATGCCCACTGATGGGTGCCATGTCGGTGCCCACGATGAACACGGTCTCTCTCTCCCCTTCTGCAACCCTGCCCCAGGGGAGCCCTCTCCTTAACAGCATGGAGGAGGCAGGAAGGCTTTCTGTTCGCCAAGAGATGAGGGACTGTTGTGGAGGCAGAATTTTCATTCACAAGGAGATGTAATTCCAGGTTATCAGCTGCTGAGAGCTTGCCTGTAGGCTGCAGGATGTGGATAGCCAGAGGTGAAGCTGCCGAACTCTCCTTATGTCATTTGGCTGAGCTGCGGATCTCAGGATGCCCTGTGACATTGTGTAACATGGGGTGCTATGAGGATAAAACATCAGCCCTAACTCCATCTCCCTCCCTGCAGGGTTGTCAGAGCCGAGTTCTGCTTTGTTGCTGCTGCTTATTTTTGTGTCCGTGCTGTGCGGTTGGCTGTTTCTGTAGTGAAGGAGGGTTGCCTCTAACGTTCTGATTTAAGACAAAGGGAAAAAATATCAGGAAGTGCCTACAAATCACTGTAGAACTTTGAAGAGGAGTTCCTTGCTTTAATCTCAATTTCAGAATCATCAGCGTGTGAGCAGTTATTTTTCTAGGAAAGCTTTTAATTCTGATAGTGGTTGTAAACACTCCTGTTGATCCTGAATGGTTTAAAAATCAGAATTTAAGCTCCATCCTCTCTTCTAGGAATAATACTGGGCTTAGGAGTAATGAGACATTAAAAATGACTAAACCTATTAACATTTAGGGGTTTGATCCTCTGGGACTTAGGTCTTCTATTACCGTGGCAGCAAACCTGGTGTTAGGTTAAAATAAGTAATCGTGTCTCCGAGAGGTGCAACCATTAGAAAAATACCCATTTTGGAAAATTTAAAAATAAAACTGTAATCATTTTTAAACACAGTTCCAGGTGCTGTTTATGGATGATGTCAGCCGTATCCTAGACTCATACCTGGAACTACAGACAGCTAAGCAGAAAAGCAGAGTACAGGATGGTAGTGCAGACAGAAGAAGTGTAATGCTGATGTGCTGGAAAACAAATGCTATGAGCAGATAAAACTTCAGAAGTTTGGTTTTGTACAGCTTCCCTGTATAAAATCTCTCTCCTCTGGGAATTGTAGACCAGCAGCTGAGCTCACACCGCAGCGTTTCCTCAATGAGAGCAATAATTTATGCTACTTCTATTACTCAGGGAGCTATTTTCATGAAACAAGGAGTTTAATTCATTGAGAATAATATCTCTGCAGACCCTGGCTGAAATTGATCAGCTGGTTCAGGCATAATTGTTGGGGGATCTGCTGGGCAGAGGTGCACACCCCCAATTATTGTCTAGGCTTCATTTAGGAAACCAGTCTGTACTGGAATGTGAAGATTATAAATAAGGATAAGGAAGACCAAAGAAAATGAGAAAGAAGAGCCAAGAGCCTAAAAGGTTAAGATAAATGCTATGAAACTTTTCAAGTATGCAGGTAACAGGAGGTCAGTGCAGGAGGAGATAAGGTGGCCAGAGGAGATCAGTTGTCTGTGGTCAGAAGCAGAGAATCTTCCTAAAAGAGTGCATGAGTTCTGCAGGGATTGTGGCGGCTTGGGAAGAACATGAGACATCAGATGACAGCAACAGGCAAACCAGTTGTGTAGGGGAGTTGATTAATATAAAATAAGGCCACTCATGCTTTCTTGAAGAGCTCTGAAGAGGGTGGTGAAGAATAAGGAAACATTTTGCAGATGTCTGCTTCAGAAAAGGCAGTGCTGGATGTGCAGAGAAGATGCTGCCGCATGGGTCAGGAGATGCTGCCTCTTTCTTCTGGTGGCTGATGCTCTCTGCACAAGGCAGAGGCAATGAAGCTGTGGGGCAATCAAACTTCTGAGGAGCAGGCTTTTCTTAAAAAAAGGCTTAAATCTGTACTACAGTGTTCTTTTGCTGTTGGTTGAGCAAGCATCAAGAAAAAATTCCTAACAGGCCATATTTTTAGATGAGGGAAAAGCTGAACAGTGTCTTTGTACAGCTACTCATTAACATGTGTGGTATTAAATACCAAAGGCACCACGGAAGCAGCAAGTATAAATAACAATTCATAATTAAACACAAACTTTGCAGAAAAGGAAAGATTTCAGAGGTAGCTGCCAGCTTCAGGTGGGAGGTAGAGGAGTTTTAAATAGACTGCACTAGGTTTCCTGTCTCCCACTTGCAAGCTTTAGAAACAATGTGATAACAAAAAGAACTGCAAGCCACTCCTTGCCACGGATACTTTTTAGCTATGCAATTGTGAGGCACTTCGCAACATCCCCGAAATAAAACCCAGCCCCAACCTTAAAGAGCATCTCAGCAGGCTGGGTGCTGTTGCAGAGAGCCATCAGGCTGTGCCGTCCTGGGGACAGCTCAAGCTTTAGGAAAACAGTTGCTCTAAGGAGAAGGCGTGGGTTGCGACAGTCAAGACTCAAGGTAGGCCCTCAACGTCTTTGCACTAGAGTGACTGCTTCCATGTTACAGTTGAAGAAATATCTTTATAGAGATTAGCACGCTCCTGATCGTTAGACTGGGCTGCATTAGAAAATGATTTAGAAATGTCTTAGAAAATCTTCTGGCATAAGCAGTCAGGTTGCTTGACTGAGTGTGAGGCAGGAAGCTGCAAGGGGAGGAAAGGTGCTGGGTTTATGGGTCCTGTTTGGGGGAGGTCTCTACCTCTGCAGCTGCAGCCCTGATGCTGCCCTCAGGTATTTTTCCTGCTCAGCCAGCTGTGCTCTCGCTGGAGGCACCCCTGCATGGGTATCGTCCTCTTTGGCAAAGTGCCCGGTGGTGGCTGCTGCTGAAGAGCTGCTGTGCTCCATCCCTGATGTGTGTGTGCTTCACTGGTGGAAGGATCCTCATGTCTTGTGTTCCCCACTGGGCTTGATTAATGGTCTTATTTATAGGCTGGCTAATTAGTTTTCAATGTCTTATTGAGCCCGCCGTTCCACACAGAGCTCAGTAATTATAGTTTTTTAAGAGGCTCGGGAAAAACTCCGTTGCATTTCCTTCTTACCCCTGAACAACAACCCCAGAGCCCATGCAGACACTAATTAACGTTTCTTTGTCTCTGTGAGGTAAACCTCAAAGTTATGCATGCTGGCAAGCATGGGTTTCTCACTGTGCGAGGGGGAACACCCAAGCTGCTTACCCTCCCGCTGCTTGTAGCTGCCAATTGTGAGGGTCGGATCTGTGTGGATCCATATGGGAATGCTTGGAAGTGACTTACTCACAAAGCTCTGCTCGCAGCTTAGTTTAGTCTGTGTTGTCTCTTGCTTTCTTCACATGCTTCGAAAGCTGTATTTTTTTTAAAAAAAAAAAGACCCTAAGTGCTGAAAGATCACTAGGCTGTGGTGACCGGGAAGCTGTAGGCGCTTACTGCCTTATATCAGTTTCTCAGGCTGCTGATTATTCTTTTTAATGTATTTGGCACAGGGGCAATTTCCCTGTCCTAAATATTGTTACTGGCTACTTCGGAGATAGCTGACCAGAGAGAAGACATGAGCAGCTTTACTCACTTGCAGGAGTACAGCTGTTGTGTAGCCTCTGAGAGCCAAAGTCTGCTATTTAGAAAATGAATAGGGAAGTTACAACTGAGCACTGCTGGAGGTGTGTTAGGAAAGTTCATTGCTGATCCGAGGCATCTCCTATGAACATGGCAATGATCTTCTTTTACTGTGTCAGTATCTGCTTTCAAACAGGCTGAAACAGCACTCTGAGAACTGTCTTAGAGAAATGGCCTTGACTTTGTAAGTGTCTTGGTGTTGTGATGAGGGTTATAGTGCCGCGGCAGTTGGCAGCACGTTGGGACATCCAGGTGCCTTTTCCAGAAGGGCCCAGCACCATCATTGCCCCTCCAAATCAGCAGGAGCCACAGGCATTGGCAACTCTGCATATAAGGCTGCTAGGCCAGCCTCCAGTAGCAACCCACCAGTTCTGACTTGTGCAAGGGTTACCCTGAATCAGGAAGGTATGGTCACAGCCAAGTGCCTGTTCTCCCCTTTACACTAAGGTAGTGTCACCCCAACATGGTACTGCCTGTGAAGGATCTTCAGGTAAACTCTACCTGTTCTTCATGGTCCCGTTAGCAAACTAGAGAGGTATAAGGGGTGGTAGTTCCCTGTGTGGGAAAGGAGGCCTGAGTAGGGAGGTCAGGATTTGCCCCAGAGTTAAGACAAGTGCCTCTGCTGACATCCTTTCCCCTCTAATGGGATCCTGCCACGGTGCTGTCAGTGAAACACCTCATTAGGCTTCAGCATGATATGCAGCAGCCTCGCTGCAAATTTGAGCTGTGTTTAAAACGCTCCCAGGGGCTTTGTGGGGCCCCTTGTCACAGAAATCTCTCAGGGGCAGTGTTGTGGGGGCAGAAGTGCCATTCTTTGTGGCTGGGACCATCTCTCTGGTGTTTCCATACAAAGCCTTAAACAGAGGAATTTGTCCTCTAAACACAACAGCTAGAAATATATTTTACTTAGAAAATTGTATACCCATTTGTATATAAATTGTTTATGTACAATCTTTTAAATCCTCATCTGTAGCAAGCTTTTGTCCTTTTTCTATCTTGCAGTGAAATCTCCTCTAAAAATTAGTAGTTTTTCATAGTAAACTTGGTAAGCAGAGAGAATTGAAGCAGTTAACAATATTGGCACTTCACAGAGCTGCAGTAAAGGAGGTTTTGCTCCTGGTATATAGCAAGGCTGGTACAGGAGCAGGGAGGGGGATCCTTCTAATTTGATGAGAGGCTTGACATCATCTCAGAGGAGAGGGCTGCAGAGACAAAACAGAACGGGATTTGGCACATGGAAAGAAAAGGCAACTAAGGCAAGATTTGGGGTAAAATTTGGATGAAGATAAGCAGGGCAAGCAAAAAGGCCGTTCCGGACCAGTCGCTTTCCCTAATCTAGGTGAAAGTGCTACTGCGCTTCCCTGGTATATCTCATCCGCAATGTGAGGCTTAACATTCCTGCCTGGCACGTGGGGGCTTGGAGAGGGAGCGTGGGGGAGGACCGAGCCGGACACAAAGACGGCTGGCCTCTCACCGGAATGGCATCCAAGCCATCTCAGCTATCCAAAGCCCCAGATGCCGACATGTGCGCTCAGCCTGCAGCCTGCTAAGCACACAACAAGAGGCAATTACAGCACACCTCGGGCCACGGCCTGCTGTGGGCGAGGGGGGCGCGGAGGGGGTCCTTTCAGACGCGCTTTTATTCAGCGTGGGGGTTCCTTGAGCGGGCAGAAATTTAAAATCTCTCCCGCGTTTCAGTGTTAAAAATGGAAGCAAGTGGGAATACTAGATAGTTTCAGGCTCCCCTGTGCTTGGGGGAAGGAAGGAGCTGAAGTGATGGTTGCACAATGTTTGTGTGACTTCTGCACGCATATGATGAAGCAGGGTAAATATCTGTTTGGTAATTTTGTGGAAATATCAGTAGAGAGAGGGGATAGGCTTCTCTTTCTTGCTCTCACTGTGTGGACCTTTCTCTTAGCTTTTTTCTTGTGTGTTCAGAGCATTCTCTGAGCTCTCATGAGGTGGGAAGGGCATATCCCACAGTGGAACCCCTGAACTCCACACTTAGGGAATTAGAGTCCCAACATGCAGATGCAGGATAATGGGTTTTGTGCCGTGGATGCTGCATCTGATCCCACTTCCGTGTGCCGAGAAGCAGTGCTGCGGTGTTGTGCAGCTCCTCCAAAACAGTTGTGAGGGGCACACGCAGGGATTGAGCACTGCCTAGGTATAAAGTAGAGCAAAGTATCACTTATAGCCTGCCTGGGCAATGACATAGAGAAGAAAAGGGGTATACATGGCTTTCTGTGCCATTTTCTTTGCACTTTTTAAAAACGAGACTGATACCCCTGCCTTGCCCCAGGATCTGTGTATTGCCTTCTTTCCTAAAATCCATATTAAATGTAGGATACAAGGACTGAGGGTGTTGTGTATCAATGTTTATGTGGGCTTGGTTTCTTTTGACAGGGACACACATGCAGCAAAGGGATGCACCGACCTGTCTCCCAACCCACTCAGTCCGGACTGTGTGACCACTGACTTTCAGCCCAGCAAAACCACGTGGTCGGGAGGAGTTAAGTTACGGCTGAAGACCAGGTTAGAATGCGTGTATCTGTGTTCCTATCTGCTGGGTGTGTTTTGTGGCCGCTGTTCTTGGAGAGCGGCTAGCAAACTCCACTTAACTCTTGCGGGAGTGAGGACAGCAATAATGCTGGATTGGAGCAACATAAATCCCCAGTGTCTGCAGTGTTAGGCAGAGGAAGAGGTCCAGGACAGTTTCTTAACCTCACACCCACCTTTTCCCAAGGCTTCCTTGACCCTCAGCACGGTGTCAGAGAAATGAATTCACCTTTTGGGCCTTGAGTCAAGCATCAACGTTGCTGCATGTCAGGAACATCTACATAGGTCTGGGTGTAAAATAGTTACTGCTTTGGCTGCCAGTATGCTTGAGGGTGACTCACTGAGAAGGAGTCCAGGAAGAGGTGTCCTTTCTCCTCAGAAACTTTTGTCGGTGCTGACCCAAAATACCTCCACAGAAGTGGTGTAAGCTTGCTGTGGCTCCCCAGTTTTAGGTGCCTGACTTTCTAAAATCACCTGGCTTCTTTTGAGCCTCTGAGTTTCAGTGGGAGTTTGGCATTCATGACAACCCTGCTGAGTGCTCATCTGGATTTTTTAATGATTAAATGTCTTCAGAAGTCAGTTTCCTGAATTGCTCTGGATCAGCCAGTGTTGTGGCAGAGCCCAATTTCTTTCCTTTGTCCGTGCAGTTCAGGACCAAATCCTACAGCATTTACTCAGGCAAAGCTTTTGCTGGTATCAAAAGAGCCTCTAACATCAGTCAGATGGTAATCTGGATGACCTCACAGATTTTTGTGTCTGTCTTCTGAGATCTGCACCATGAAGTCAAAGCTGTGGCTTTCATTGGCAACATTGCATTCAGGTCAGACCTTGACCTATTTGAAGTCAAGAAACTACACTGATTTCCTATAGCTGGAGGAAATGTGGCCCAGCACCTGTTGGTGAGCAGCTGAGAAGGGAATGTGACATGTTGAAGTCACGTTCTGATCTTATCAGCAAGGATGCACTTCTGAAGCAAACTCACTGACCTCAGTGGAGCTGCTCCAGCTTTTAGCCACTGCAAACATTTATGGATGTTGACCCTGCACCACCTGGGTGGCCACAAAAAAAAGAGAAAGGGCTCAGCCCTTCTGCCCGTGTTCATGTGTGTAACCTCACTAAATTTGTATTACTTTCCCCTAGATGAGGATTTGCACCTAAAATTAGATCTTTCTCGGTTTGAGCAGATTTTAGAGGCTGAAATCTCTCTTCAAGCTATTTTATCAGAGAGGGATTTATCTCTGGGGTGTGGGACTCTGCAGTTCCTGAGGTATGTGACCCACAGCAAATTTGGGAAAGGAGTTCCCATAAATCCACCACCTTCCTATAGCATTGAGTTATTCAGCATATGCCCTCTGTAAATCCCTGTCGATCTAGTAGCAGATCTTTGCAGAAGCTCTAAAGTTTAGCATTTCACTTGGATTAATTTGTCTTTGGATGCAGAGCCAATGTTTTGCTTGAATTTTCCAGCAGTGTTGGAGGCTGTGTCTGCATATCTCAGTTTAATTCGGGCTGAAGCTTTGATTACGAACAGGAAGTTGCTTTAATGTATAAGAATTTGAGTGTGGGAGGGTATTTCAGACTCTGCGGCCTTTGCTTTGGCCGTAGCAGCAGGTGCAATTCCCCTGCTTGTTTACTTTCTGCAGACTCACCCTAGGCAATGAAGGCAACAGGCTGTCAGCAGTCCTGATCGGTTTCTGAAATTTGGGGTGATGAGTGAACGTCCTTTGCCACAAGGGAAATCCAGAGCTCAGGACTGGTTTCTCAGGTGTTGCAGTTGAGCATCTATGGGAAGGAGCAGCACAGCACCAGCCTGCAGTTCACCTTCCTCAGTGTACACTTAACGATTGCTCACCAAAGCTTGCCTCATTCCTCCACTGCGCAAAATAAACAAGGCCAGGGTAGTATTGCCAGCCAGTGCAGCTCTACCCTTCGGTAGAGGGTAATCTGAGATGAGAAGGAGGGAAGAATTAGGTCTAGAAATCCAGATGTAGGGGTGTCTTTCACCAAAAAAATGTTTATTACGAAAGTGATTAAAAGTTTCCCTGAGGGAGAGGACAGGTTCGTTAGCCATTCTGTGGCCACTTATCTCACCCACTCTCTGCAGGAACAGTGGGAAGGTAAATTCTCAGCTAGGAGTAAATCATGAGTTCACCTGGCTAGCTAAAAGTTTAAACTCTCCTTGGTACCCTTTGCCTTTTCTTTTTCCTTGCAGTACCTCAGCAAGCAGTCTGTTTGTGACCAGATCCTCCACACACACACACATGAACGTGTGTATAAATGTACATACGTTCAGCGCACACACCTATAGGACCTTCTTCTTCTCTCCCGTTTATCATTTCTACATTAGCACTTGGTGTTGAGTTTATTAGCATTGCCTGTGATTTGTAGCCCTGTAACTCAGAGGAGAACCCAGCTACTGCCTGAAACAGTTGCCCTGAAAATCCCCTTGGTTACCTGCCGTGACTCATTGTCCACGTTACATTTGGATAATCAGGCTCACAGGGCAGCGTTTCTGCTGCCAGCCACCGAGTTCCTCCTAAGCAGTGAACAAGACTAGGAAAACACATTCCTTCCATTGTTTCTAAGTCTCTCCTGTTGCAAGTTGCTGTGTGTTTGATATCAGGGTGCGAAAGAATCTAAGCTATGCTTGTTTTTCTGTCTTTTTAACGAATTTACTGACTGGAGAAGAATGAGGAAAAATTATTTGAATTAAGCCCGTTGGGCTAATTTATCAATATGGATAAATCAGTGCAGCTCTGTGACTTCTGTAAAGCCATGGGCAGGGGAGGCCACTGTAGGGTCTGGCTGCTGAGATTTTCTGCCCGTGCTCTGAGAGATGATGTGAATGCCTGGAGAAGACAGGAAATCATAGGGTCCTTCTCAAAGACTGTGAGTCAGTCAGCTGTTTCTTTTCCATGTCTGTTCTTTCTTCCTGTTTTTCTAGCAAAGGGAACAGAGTAAAACTGTAGCAAGAAGATGAAAGTTGCAGAGGGTCTTTAATCCAGTGCTCACCAACTCCTCATTCTAGCCTACACATGCTCTAAGTACCAGTCAGGAGGCTGTCTTGGCTTCCACGTGTCTAAGCCGCGGTCCTGTGTGAACGGCGCAGATGGACTATCCTGGTGGCAAGTACTTTCTCAAAATAAAGATCTGAAATACTCTTTATTTTGCAATTTAAATCATACTTATCATGTTGCTTGGTAATGCTTTCCATAAAAAAGAAAGCTGTCAGAAGATCCCAGTAGGACAAAGTCCTTGAATCCAATAATCAACAAGAATGAAGCTTGTATACATCACACTAATAACCAGAGCCCCACTGTTCCTGTTCAAGCCTCTTGTCTGGTTAGTGTCAGGGAATGTCAGTTAGACCCTTTCTTTGTGTAGGGCAAAGTCCTCGATCTAAATATTGCCTGTCACACATACTCTTGGACAAAGGGAAAATGCAGCGGCAGCGCACGGCCCCGTTCCTAGCACAGCACTCTGCGGTAGGCCCGTTGGGTGATTTTACTAAGTCACTTCACCTCTTGAGGCCTTTGTTTCCTTTTCTGGAAAATTGATAAATACCCCTTTCTTGGATAAGACAGCCTGGAGGTTACTGAAGAACTGTGATAACACAGAGGTGTCACATGCAAGACCAATAATCATTAATTACAATGTTTGACTGTTCTGAGTTCAACTAAGGAGCGACCGTTGCTCACAGCTGCCATCACCTCTGAGCAATCCCAGTACTTCCTTCTGCAGGCTGGGGCAGAGAGTCTTTCTTTCAAGAAAAGCCTTCTTTGGTCTCCTGCAAACTCTGGCAAATGTTGCTGCAGTACCTGATGTTTTCATATGTCCTCAGCCATCTGCACCTTGTCCCTTACCAGAGGCAGCATGATGAACATTGCTGTGCCCTTGGTCATTCCCATCCACAAAATAATCTTACTGCACTGTTTCTCTCTGCCTACTTTTGGTGCCAAGGAGAGAAGAGGAGGAAGAGAGACAGGCTGTTTCCTTCACCTGGAGTTGAGAAGAATGGTATTACAAATCTTATGTATATCCACATACATGGTTGTCATGTCCACTTTCACACAGGGCTTTTCTCTCCAGCTGTATGGTGAGGAATTTTTCCCAAAGAGTTGACAATGGTAAGGGTAGGAAATCTGAGCAGAAGCCTCTGATTTTCTGCTTCCTCGCCCCAGAGAGCTCAGTACCTGTCTCCCAGTTCTGACGTGGCACTCAGGACTTGGTCTGATGCAACCCAGACGTCCCAAGTGATGCTCGTCAAAGGGAAAAAACGAATGGCATCTGACATGGCAACTGGAAACAACACACAGGCACAACATCTGCCTGTGCCACTGGGAAAGGGGCTGGAGAGAGAAAGGAGGCCAGACTGGTCTGGGGTAGAGCCCTGAACTCAGCCAGGGTATTTTTCTCAAGGTTTTTTCTTTTTTTTGGTTTAAGACTGAGACTGCTAAAAACTGAGAGATACTCTGAAGGGATTCCCTGGGTAGAGAGTTGTCTTCTAGAAGTTGCAGAGATTAACATATCATGGAAAAGAAGGTTGTGTCCTGATATGAGAATATTCACACATTTCACCTAAGTGTTCTGAAACAAGGGGTTTTTCAGTGTGTTTTTTACTTAAGGAAAGCTTTAATCTGAACATAAAGAGGGGTGTGGGGCACCACTCTCCCTTTCCTTCATAGGTGAGAAGACACTATTGCCCAAGATTCATGACATGAAATATCATTTCATATACTTCAGGTCTTTCTAACAAGTCCTCCTTCTTTTTTAGTCAAAACTGTGAAGGGATAGAGCTCACTCCAGATCTCTCCTGCTCCAGAATTTACCAGAAGGGCTCTGTGAGCTTAAAAAGACAGATTCAGTGAAACACACATCAAGCTGACGCCATTATGGTCCGACTTCTTTCTAATTGGCCTCGTCTGTTATGCTTATTTTTAGAACCATGACTGAACCTTAATTAAGAGCGACATTGCTTTGAGTAGATTGTGGCCTCGCTCTGTCAAAATCCTAATAGGCTTCTGAGTGCTTTAGTTTTTCCTTCATCTCCTGCTTAATAGCTAGGCATAGGGACTGTAGCAGCACGTTAGGATATCTATAGAATGTATCCTTGTTATGCTAGCTCTCCTTTTAGATGTGGCCATCTTGGACACAGGTCCGCACCGATGAAAATTCAGATTGTTGTTCATGCTTTCTGTTGATGCAGGTACACAGTCACCCTGGGAGGGTACACAGGAGTTGCTGTGATCAGGATCTCTCCATACAGAAAGAGCCTGCTGCACTGTGCAGTGGGGTGCGGCTCAGGACATACTATCTCTGCCATGTACTTTTTGTTAGTTTAGAAATATCACTAGCTTAAAATCTTAACCACTGTGAGGGTGACATGGTAAGGATGGGCAGCTGCCTTCTTGACTTTCTCTCTTGTGACTCAGATCGGAGGGGCACAAGCTTTGCACTTGTGTACAAATCTTTCTCCTCTTCTGCAGGAGGAGGCTCTCCACTGCAGGGCCTCCATCCCTTCCCACCTCCCTAGATGAACAGGCCAGGCCATGGCTGTCCCTTCCAGCTCCAGCAACCTCCCACAGAGCCACCTGGGCCACATGGCTGCTGGGAAAGGCACAACCACAGGGATTGCAGTTGTCTGCGATGGCACAGAGTGACCCTCTTGGCCTTAGGTCTCTCTGTCTTCCCATCTTTCTTGGGCACGTTAACACCAGCAGCTAGTCAAAACCATCCCTGCAGGTCATGGAGAATGTGTGCTAGTGACGACTGCTCCTGCTTGGATCCACAGGTGGATTCTACTCCTTGGGGAGAGATGCTTTTCTTGAAAGGCTTTGCTGCCTTTATCTTCAGTGTTTCTCATCTCTGCTGAGGAGGATTTTGAAGTTTGCTGGCAGGGAAAAAAATGAGCACAGGGTCAGTGCTAGAAGAAGAATTGTTCACAAATGGTCTCTATTCAGCCATCTTGGATGATGTGTTTGACAGATGTGAGGCTGATGAAAACTTAACTCCCCGCAAGCTCTGTGTGTGTGTTGCAGTAGAAATAGATCCGTTTATTGGGGCACTGATGACTCTGAGTTGTTAACTGATCAGCCACAACATCCCCTCCCTGGCTTTCACTCATTAGCTTTCTAAAAGGCTGAGTTACATCCTGTTGTTGTCTGCAAGGATAAAATTAAGTCTGTGTTTCCTAATAGAAGGTGTTTTCCTTGTGAAATCCTTCTCTTCCAGCTTCAGCAGCTTGCTTTGATACCTTCACACAATGTCTAATCTGCACAGCAAGTACATCCCATGATATGCCCTAGGATCCTGCTCAGTGAAAGACCAGGACATGGCATGTGAGGGGAGGGAACTGCTTCTTTCCTGCTTCTCATCCTAACGTAGAAACCGGTCCCATAAATTGGGTGTAACGACAGTCATCCACCTGCAGCTCTTGTTGTCATGGCAGCAGCAGTCGGTATTGCTGTATTGATGTGCTCCTCGGCCTCAGCCAAAGTGTGCTGCTGGCCACTGGTGACCTTTTCCCCCTTCTTTTTGCCCTTTTCCCCCTTCTTTTTGCCCTTTTCCCCCTTCTTTTTGCCCTTTTCCCCCTTCTTTTTGCCCTTTTCCACCTTCTTTTTGCCCTTTTCCACCTTCTTTTTGCCCTTTTCCCTTCTTTAGGAAAAGGGAAACTTTTCTAGGCAAATGTAGGAAAATTGAAAATGACAGTTTGAAGAAGCTAGGTTCTTTGCTTTGGTTAAAGATGGGCCTTTTTACACAGAAGTATCTGTGCACTCTTGGAGGATGCCGGAGTACATTTGAATTGCAGAACACTCAGGTTGTGTATGTACTCTGGCACTGGTGAGGATCAATACATAAAGAATGGAAATTAGACCAAATACATTGTTCTGTATAGTTTTATTTTGTAACCTTGGGAAAAAGATGAATGAAACTTCTGGTTATACTGTGAAGAAAGCTTCAGATGGCTGTTTGTTAGATGCTGATTCATTTGTAGAGTTAGTGCCAAGGTATCTTTATAAAAAGTTCCATTACTGTTTTGCATACAAAGCATAAAAATAATCTACAGAGATTACAGAGAAGAACATGTTCAGCTCTTCCTAATAAGAGAGAGCTACAGAGCTATTAATGGTAAAGGGCCTCGGAAACGTCAGTATGGTCCTTGCAGCCCAGACTGCATCAAGTCTTTGCCAGACTGCGTTAGAGGAGACTGCTAATGTGCCGCTCACGTTTCTGTCTGAAAATGCTGTGACCAGTATAGCAACAAGGAGCACCCAGATAACAGCAGCTGGACAAGATTAAAGACTATTCTTTTCCCTTTGGTTTTCCAGTTTACGGTGTGAATTTGGCAGTATCTGGTATGTAATCAGTGTTACAGCTGCCGGGGAGCCTATTTAGATGCCAGCATTGCATCAGGGTCCACTGTCTTCTCTGGGTATCTTCATTCCGAGGCATTTGTCGTGATGCCAACCTGACCTGGATGCCCAGGTTATCTGATCACTGGAGGTGTCCACGAGGAACCGGGAGTCTCTTTTCCAGCCTTGGCATTTACAACAGAGGGATCACTTTCTCCATTATCTGAAGTGGAGAATTTTTTTAGTAATAAGATTGTCCAGACACTTTCACAAGTACGGTACAGGTGCAGCCCTTGAGGAACTAGTATAAAGGATAAGGGGATGAGGTCATTTTGTTATTCCTGTTGTTGTTATTACTACAGTTCTGCATTTTGAAATCCTACAACCTTCTGGACCGAAGTGTCAGCGTTGCTCCTGGTTTTGTTGAAGGCAACTGATCTACACCAAGTTTATAACAGTTAAAGATCTAATGATTTATTTGTTTTCACTCAAGTCAGGAATTAGCTGCTTCATTTGCAAGTTTTATCACTCAGTTTGTCTGGGATGAATCAGGATCTGATGTTGCGGGTTTTACAAAAACATTTCTGTCCCACTTGCCAAAAAGAGTTTAATCTTGCACTGGTTTTTATTGCTTCCTGAAAGTTATGTTCTGCAGTAAAGCAAGGGTAACCAAAAGCTGTTGCAAAATTGGCAGATTAACCACATTCAGCTCCTCCTCCGTCTGTAACGGGAGATAGCTGTTCTCCTTTAGACACTGTGGTGTTCACTGTCATACTGCACTCCAGTTCCAGTCCTTTTCCCTAATTAGGCAATGATGATTATAAACTAAGCTTGAGGAAGTAGGGTGAAACAAGGTGCTCTTTTCAGGTGTTACAGAAGGCTGAATCTAGGAACTTCTTGGCATTCCCTGAACACCCACACACAGGCACTGGCAGCCTCAGCTGTGCCTTTCTTTCACAACCTCAGTGCTCCATTTCAAGGAGAGTCTTCTGGTTGATTCAGTGGAGACTGCATCAGGCCCCCTGTTCTCTGCCTTTCAGTGCACATGTGTGCACAGAGACCCACCATACTTCCATCCTGCCGCTTCCTTGGAGATCACCTGGGTGAGTCTGCAACATGAGCTGAAGATCATGTGTACTGCAGCACTTCCTCTTTTGGCTTAAGCTCAGCTAAGATTTGGTTACCCTTAATCCACGTTTTCAGGATCAGGTAGGTGTGGAAACAATGCAAGGTTATCCCGCACTGAGCTGGTAAGACATGTCTTCTGACTTAAATTCACAGCTTTGCTGTCCACGTGTTGTATTATTACGAGGATATCAACCAGAAGGGTTTAAAATACCTGTGGCTGAGAAGGTTGGCTACACAGCTTCCTTGCAGCTTTTTACTGATCAAATCAAGGGATAACAAGCTTCACTTCTGATCATTCTGTGTGCCTTCCCACGCAAAAAAATAATGCTGGGGGCTCATACTACTTGAAAGTGGAAAGAGAGTCTTTAAATCCCTGCAACAGAAAAGGCAAGAATGCAGGTTATTTTTAATAAACAGTTTTGTCAACTTCCCATCCGGCAGTGTTTATCTTCCTTGTTTCTCTGGGCAAGGAGCTTAACAAAAGAACTCTGTTTAAAACACACCTACACATGTAATGGTAAAACGATGAGCAGTTCAGCTCACCCTCTGTAAACCTCCAGTTCAGCTTTCCTTAAGACAATTCTGTCACAACAAATGGAAAAGGAAAAAAATGTCCCTTTTTCTTTCTTCTTTTAGCTGCTGATGAGAGAATGAGCTGTGAACTCTGAAGTCTGTATGGAAAAACTACTGGTGAAATGCTTCTACCTCTCACCTTCTGACAATGCTTTTCCATGTCATAGAACATCAGCCGGTGCCAATGTTAACTTGTGTTACTTACGGATTTGACCCTAGCAATCGTTTTTCACTTGGTACATTTTCCTGTATCGTTTCTTTCACAATCTTAAGCAGTACTAGGAGAGTCCTCTTGGTGTCTGGTTTACATCTGCAGAGGGCATTTTAATCTATTTACTGACTTACTCAGGACATGCTGTACTGTGAAATTTTCAGTGAGACAAAGACTTTAAAGATGCATCACAGCCTCCTCTTGCATTTATGCTTTATAGGTAGTCAAGGTTGTCCTGCAGACTGTCACATTTGGGATTTCAGTGGTACACAGTGCTGCTCCTCGTTCTCACAGGAAGAGTTAGAAACGGTGGAGATGGGTGCTAGAGGAGGGGGAGAGATCCCCCATGGAAAGCAGAGGGAGGATTAAGGACAAGCCCAAAGGCTGGGGCAAAGGAGAGTCTGTGTGGCATGTTCAGGGTACTTGATCGCTAATCCCCTGCTTTGACTTTCCATTGCATTCCATGTGCTTTAAATAAGGTTGTCAGTGTTTTTTTTCTCCTAAGAGCTGATAGAGGCCTTCCTTAGCAGTGGTGATTGAAGCAACCAAAGGCCAGCCGTGCTGTGCTGTGCCTGGGAATGCACCCAGGCTCACATGCTGCAGGGGGACAGCTGGCCGGCTGCAAGGCGCTGGGGGATGCAGAGGACGCACATTGCTGGCACTTGGTTGTCACGTCTCTTCCTGCATTTTTATCAGCACTGAGGAGAGATCAAAACAGCATTGTGCGGGCTTTCACCCCCTCATGGTATTTGATTCTTTAGATGACTTTGCCAGCCATCACTTCAAAATGAAGGGAACCTTTTGAGAAAAGCACTCCTTCAGCATCCATAAGAATCACAGGCGGCTGCCCTGCTTGGTGCATCGTGTGGGAGTCCACACGCAGCCCAGCCTGTAAACTGATCCCTGTGAATGGGCCCCCAGGTTCATCCCTGAGGGGTAAGGCTTCTGGCTGGGAGGTAGAGGGGAAGACCCCCCACATTCAGTGATAACCCGCTTGTCTGCCCATGCCTGTTGCCTTGCAAATATGGGGGGGAGCGTGTTGTGTGAATGTCAGGAATGGTGCATGATTACTGCTTGGTTCACGTGGAAAAGACAAGAACGTAGCAGTGAAACAGAAGTCAGCACAAGCAATTTTAAATGTGACTATTGGTGTTACTTCACATTCATCTTCCTTGAAAGAGCTGGCCTGTTGCTGATGTGCAAAATCCTTCTGCTTTTACCTAGGCGGAGTGAAACTCCAGGCCGACCTCATTCCTGGCATTCAACCAAACTTGCGGAGAACCAACCTGATCCCAGCATGATGCAAATATCTCAGGGTACGCTTGGCACCCCGTGGCATCAGTCCTACCACTCCAGGTAAGTACTACACAGCTGTGGTCCTGTGCTGCATAGGCAGAGATGTAAAGCAGCATTTTTTCATTTAGTTTTTCATTTAGTATCATTTGTCCAGTTTTCACGTGTGAAATGAGTGTAGAAATCAGGCTCCCAAGCCAGCATGCCTCTAAATTAGTCCTCCAGTCTTATGTCCTTCCTTGTCTCCAGTGTCATGCTGGCTTCAGGGAGGCTCTGCCTCATGCCCAAGGATGTGTCTTGATGGTACTGACTACAAGATCAGGGCAGAGGAGTGAAGGAAGGGGACAAAAGGTGTGGTGGAAAAATGTTACCAGTTGCCTCCATACAGCTGGACAAGTTTACAAACAGCCAGGGTTAGGATTAGAGTTAGGAAGGCTTTGGTTCTTGTTTGGTTACCTAAATAAAGTGCCCATGTTTTCCTCCTTGAAGTGCTCTGTGAGGTGATTAACAGCTAGGAAGTGAACTGCTTTAAAAATCTCCCTTCCCATCAAGATGGGAGCCCAGCGTAAGGACATTAATGCAACTTTCTGTGGATCTGGATGTGGGAACTGGGGTCCTGCTCTGCATCCCGTGAACTGTCCCCACGTAGAAACACAGCATTGTTGTTTCCCCAGCAAGGGGAAAGAAATCCAAAGTCAAAATTAGCGTATTAAAAAAAAAAAAGGAAGACAAGGATATAGGTAGCAGGGCAACTGTGCCTGTCAGCATAACTGAGCCACTCTCAGGAGCAGCAGACAGTAGTGCATCACCGACGATACTCCCAGGGTGAGTTCAGTGAGGGATTTCCTGGGTTTGGCAACACTTTCTGCAGGGGTCAGCTTTAGCATAACTGTATGTGCATGACTGTTCCTCTAAGTTAGTGCAATGGTTTATCAGTCCCCAAAAGACTAAACTACTAACCTTAGCGCTGTTAAAAGAAGGTGGTATGAGGTGCCTCTGGTTTTGGCCATGGACCAAGTAGTGATATAGTCCCAGCCAGTTGGGGCTGTTTCCGTGAGGCCACGTGGTATGGTGAGTAGTGGAGGAGAGCTGCCTGAGCAGGCATACCCGTCAGCTACCCTGCGTAGCCCCAAAAGGTGGGAAGCCCTGGGGCAGCTTGCAGGGGGACAAGTTTAAATTCTGCCTTTGGAGGATTTTCCCTGGAAGTGTAGAAGGGTTTGAGGAGCAGGAAACTCTCCTTAGAGCCACTGGGATTTAAACATCATTTCTTCTACAGGCGAGACTGAGCCTTGGCAGAGGGGAGGCAAAAGAAAACAGAGCATTAAAAAAGTGAGGAGATGGCTGCAGAAAAAATACATGTTTGACTCTGGCCTTCAGCACAGATCATGCTGTACCATATTCAGTTCCCACTGAGGGGCTTTGCTTCCCAGCCACAGCTCCTGGCAGAGCCTTTGGCAGCACAGCTCTGTCTCCTGGGTGCTTGAACAGGAGCACGGGGAACATCTAGTGGCCGGCTGGCCAGGGCTGTGCTAGGCATTGCCAGAGAGGTGTTTATTTGAAACTAAAATAGAGTGGTGCATTTAAATGAGTAAACCAGCTTTATCCTGAGATTTGCCATATCTCTTTCTGCCTGTCTCTGTGTTCCTCTGCATCTCTCTGCAGAGCCGCTGCTTTTTCCCCTTGTGGGCAGGCTTCCTTCTGCCTTTTCTTATCCTTAGCAGCCTTCTCCCCTCCGTCTGTCCTTTGGGCTTGTCAGTGTTAATCCAGCAGGGTGGAAGTGACCGTGGCTGGGATATGATCTGGAGCAAGCTTTAGGCTTTCCGGCAGATAGTTGTTAGGAAGGAGGTTACCAAACACACCTGCTGCCTCCTTGATTCCCAGAGCTGCTGTGCATCCCCAGCTCCCCGGCTGCACAGAGCAGGGTTGGTTTTGATATCCCACTGGAGCAAAGCGTGCAGAAATGGCGCTTGCCTTTCCCTGTGCCAGCTGAGGCTGCAACTTGCACCCTGGCAAATGCAGGCTCCTCTCCATTCCTGCCTCCAGCTCTGAGCCTTGCCCTGCCGCCCTTCGCGTGGGACAGCAGTCTTTCCTTTCCTGGTGCTTTCCTGTGGCTCTGCCAGGACAGTGCATATAGTTGCACAGGAAACTAGAGAAAGTGGTATCTAAGGAAGGGGAGCTGCGAATAGAGGGAAGAAAAGTGAAATCCTCAGGCTACGCTCCCCAATCCTCAGTGTATTTGCTTGAATCTGGGAGGAGAGATTAGCCAGGGGAAACTCCACATAGATTTGTGATATCTCCTTGTGAGGTGTAAAAAGAGCCGTGGCTGGTGCAAGGAACTCCCTTCCCACTGATAGAAAGATGTCTGAATATCCTTGTTTTTGAACACATCCTTAGCAGCCACGAGTCCTCTTTCGACACGTGTGTATCTTGGAGCAGGTGCCAAGGTGTACCTGCACCTGCTGACCTACTTGAGGAGGCGGCTGTGAACACTTCCTGGGGCACTCTCAGACTGTTTCTATTGTTGCACCCCCACTTGCCTCCACGCACAAACACATGCATCTCTTCCCTGTCTTGTCAGTTTAGTTTTCTCGCAGCAAACAAACTATCCTTGGGACAGCTGGATTTCCAGGAAGCCTGCCAGGGCATAGCCTTCATCTCCATAAAAAGAAATGAAATGGGGTTAAAAAGAAAGAGATTAGATTCCCCCCAGAATGCCTCTCATGCTCCTCTCCTCCTCCTCGGTGGCGTCGGTGCTCATTCAGCTTTCCAAGTGCTTTGGATAGGTTTGATGGGTGGGGTTGATCCTCCCTGGCTCCAGAGACGCACTGTCTTTCTGTCTGTATTTCCCTCCCACCCTTCTGTGGTAAATAAGAGCCATGTGTTGCAATGTCAAGCAGTTCCTCTTTGTGAACTGGGATGACTGCAAACAGGGGATGGAGTAAGGCCCAAATATGGGTTTTCATCTGCACTTCTCAAAACTAAACATCTTGCTTCTGAGCTCACTTATAAGTTGTTGTGCCTCTCCTCTGCTGACAGTGGGTTTTCACTCTTCTCTCACTCTTCCCCAGCTCCTCAACCAGCGATCTCTCTGGCTATGAGCATGGCTATCTGAGGAGAAGTCCTGATCAGTACAGTTCCCGGGGCAGCATGGAGAGCTTGGACCACTCCTCCCCTGGCTACCACCCTTGTCACCTGTCCCCGGCCAAATCCACCAACAGCATCGACCAGCTCTCCCACCTCCACAGCAAGAGAGACTCTGCCTACAGCTCCTTCTCCACCAACTCTAGCATCCCCGAGTATCCCGCTCCTCCGTTCAGCAAAGAGCAGTCCTGCTCCACGGACAGCATGCAGTCCCGAGGCGGCCTGCAGGAGGGGATGAGGCAAGCTGACATCAGGTACGTTAAGACAGTCTATGACGCCCAGCGAGGGATCTCCGAGGAGTATGAGGTGAAGTCCTCTGCCTTGCATCCAAGCTGCGAGGCCCGGGCCTTGCTGGATGGTCGTGGCCATGGCAGGCTCCACAGCTTCAGCCGGCACAATGCAGCTCCCTCCTGGGCGCAGCCAGGCCAGGGCTCCTTGGACAGCAAGAGCCAGCCCCCCAAGGGGCCTCCCTTGCCTCCCACTCGCAGCGACAGCTACGCAGCCATCAGGCATCACGAAAGGCCCAGCTCATGCGCTGGCATTGATCTGAACAAGCCTGGTCAAACCCAGCCGAAAGGGACCTGGCCTCCGCTTGTCAGCACCCTATCCCAGGGGCCGCTGCTGAAAACTCCATTTGGAGAAGGGCACCTGCACACCGTGGTGGAGAAGAGCCCAGAGAGCAGCCCCACCATGAAGCCCAAGCAGAGCTATTCCCAGCCAGCCCAGCCAGGGCAGCCCCTGCTGCCTACTGGTGTCTACCCAGTACCTTCCCCAGAGCCACACTACGCCCAGGTGCCCCAGCCTTCTGCAAGCAATAATGGGACGCTTTACCCGGCTCTGGCCAAAGAAAGTGGGTACTCTCCACCTCTTCCAGCCTCTTACAACAAGGCTGTAGCCAGCAGCACCCTGGGCTCTGATGAGAATGGAAACCAAAGCACTACAAACAGATCAACCATCTTCTACCAGCCCCCAGCAGCTGAGAGAAAGCATGATGCTGCAGCAAAACTTCTCCAGCAAAAAGCTCCTTGCACGACAAGCCCAGAAGTCTGCCTGACCACGTCAAGAAAGGAGGAGTTGTTACCACCTTACAAGGTAGCACACAGCAACCGAGAGACCTCGAGTACTGCACAGGCCTCCAAACACAGTTTTCAAGCTCTGCAGCCCCAGCTGAGGGATGCTAGTGAGAGGAAACCCCATTACCAGCCCAAAGAGGACTGGACAGCTGAATCCCAGGAGGACAAAAATGGCAATGCACAGAGAAACGAGAGAGATGCTGCTGCTCACCACCAGTGGGGTCACAGCAAGGCCAAGCAGTATGGCTTCTCCTCCCTGCAGAACATCCCAGAGAACTTCAGGAGGCAAAGCAGCTCCGAGCTAAAAGAGATGCAACCAGGCGAGGGTTATTCCAACACCAAACTGTCATTCTTGAACAGCAGCAGTAAAGAGGAGAAGGATCACAGGGGACAGGGGCACAAAGAGTGGAGTGATGTGGACCCACAGGCCTTTGCAAGGCAGGAGGAGGACGGCACGAGTGTGACTCCATTCCATGCTGCTGAGCCAAAGTGTGAAGAGCCTCCTTCTCCACAGCACCCAAAGACATCTGATTTTGGGAGGAGCCGGCTCAGCTCTAGCAGCACCCAAAGCCTTCCCTATGGCAAACCAGATGCTGGCAAGCCCCGCTGCTCAGTGCTGGAGAAGGTCAGCAAGTTTGAGCAGCGAGAGCAAAGCACTCACCGGCCCCAGAGTGCTGGTGTTCCCAGCTTCGGCCAGCACTACGGGCCGAGCAGGACAAGCCAGCCCTCCAGCGCACGGTGCTCTCTACACAGCCTGGAGGACATGCGGAGCAAGCTCCACGAGCCCGGCCAGCTGCCCAGTGAGCCAGGCAGGGTCTCCAGCCCCTCCATCAGGAATGGGAAGCTGGAAGAGGCTGACTGGCGCCCTGTAGAGCTGCAGATGGCAGCTTCGGTGAAGCAGGGAAGACCCAGCGAATACTACAGCCTGTGTCCTGGAAATGAGGGGCAAATAAGGATGGCTCAGCTACCAAGGAGTAAAAGCACATTCCAGCTGGGAGGTGAGCCTGAGAAGGAGATCCTCTGGAAGGATAATATTCCGGATGCCCACGGGTCACAGCTGGACACACCGTTTAACAGGGCCTACAGGAACAGCATTAAAGATGCTCAGTCCAGGGTGCTGAGGGCCACTTCCTTCCGTCGCATCAGCCCCCCGTTCGGGAGTGCACCCAAGAGGACAACCCAGAGGCCTGCCTCAGCCCACGTGGGCATGAGGAGCACAGCAGCATCTCCCCACACCCCAAAGGAGAGGCACAGTATCACGCCAACAGAAGGCAGCCTCTCCACCCTGGACTATGCCAAGACACAGCACATCTCGCGCATCGGGGGCCGAAAGCGGCTGACAGCAGAGCAGAAGAAACGGTCTTACTCAGAGCCGGAGAAGATGAACGAGGTGGGCATCTCTGATGGGGAGCCATCGCCTTTCTCCTTCCAAAAGAAAAGCATCCATTTTGTCTTCCCAGAGAATACGGTGGCTGATCGACGTAAGATCTTTGAAAGGGATGGCAAAGCTTCTTCCACAGTCAGCCTCTCCAAGCCGGAGCTCAAGCAACTCCAGCAGAATGCCCTCGCTGACTACATCGAGCGCAAAACAGGGAGACGGCCATCCTCGCAAGATGTCGGACTGCTGAGGGAGCGCTCCCACAGCTCCTACCTACAAACAGGTGGCCCAGACAGCCAGAGCCTTTCCTCTGCCTCCAGCATGAATTCTCTCCAGGACCAGAACCTTTACCGCCGGAGAGAGTCGGTAGAGCGGATATCGAGGATGGGGCGGATATCTTCTACCCTTCCTCCTGGGCTGATGGGCTGCTTTGATACGAGTGGAGATGAGAAGAAGACAGGGCACCAGGACAGCCCCATCACAAGCCGACCGAAAACAGAGAGATGCTGGGATTACAGAGCCAAAACAGAGCTCACCAAAGGCACGCAGACAGACCCTCTGGGTGTGCAGGGCCAGCCTTGCTACAGGAAGCAGGAGCAGGTCTTTGAAGCACCCTCTACCACCAGGAAATCTGGGAAATCAGTGTCTGTGGAAGACTTGCTTGATAGGTACAACAATCAGACAGTCCCCGTGCATATACGTTCCAGATCGTCTCCCACGGCGGATAAGAAACACCAGGTATGTGGAAACCAGATCATATGTGCAGGCAAGCAGGGTGCTCTGAACCAGGGAATGAGGGGGGATGTCGGAGAACAGGCTGATGTTCAGTCATGGCAGTTACTCTATTGGTTAGAGAGAGGTTAAATGCATGTTGAGATAGAGACAGTTCATTGCTTTTAAATTACCAGGATACTGTTTTGAACGTTTGCTGGTGGGGGACTGCTTCTGTTCAGCTTTCTTACTGTTGGGGCTATTTCAGGGATTTCAGAGGTGCTGGGATTTCAGTGCATATGTTGGTAGTGTGCGTGTGTTACTGCTGCTCTGGACATCCCATCTGAGGTGTCCTGTTCTTACCTGTCAGCATCACTGGCAAAGCACCTTTCTGGTGGGGTGTACCATTAAGGTGGTGATAATGCTGTTGCTGCTTTCCTGCCTTAGCCCACTTTCCTGGTGCAAAGTAGAGAAGATTAAAGGCTGCTTGAAATTGCTCTGGCTCCCACTGTGCCTGACAGTGCTGGGAAATGCTCAGTGAAGGCACTGCCAAGTAACCATTATGTTTTGCCTCCAGCCCTGGAGGGAAACATTGCAGAGAAAACTTAGTGGAGACCCTGGCCACTCTTTCCATGTCCCCTGCTTGGCAGTTGGGAACATTGCACTGATGTCACAAATGGGGAATTCAGCTGACTCCTGTGATGGTAAATAGTAGAAACAGGCTAACTTCTTAAAGAACAACTGCCCAGGCCAGCTCTTCAGCTGGCTGAAATCTTTTCAGACCTATTTAGGTAACTGCAGCTGGTCAAGCCGCACAGATTTACAGCAGTGGTGGGTCTGCTGCTCCATCCCCGTTTCCATGCCAGGCTTCATTCATCATGGGGAGAAGGAGGAAACAACCAAAACGTGCGGACAGGCTCCAGCTCCTTGCTCCAAACAGTCTGAGTGTTTGGACAGTCTCCCATATTTACAGGGCAGCTGAGATCCAGGACATTTCCTTCTACTCTTGCACTTGCTCTGGCCCAGAACAGGTTATCTAGGTGCAACAAAGTGGTATTGAGTCAAGTAATGCCAAGGAGGCTCTGGGCAGCATCTCCCAGAAACAGGCCAAACCAGGGTGCAGGGGTAGAAGCCATCCTCCCAGATTTGTTGTGCACTTCATTCTAAATGTCCTCCCTCGACAGACCTCAGATCCCACACTACGTTTTTAAATAGAATTAAAAAAGCAGCTTGTGAATATCAAGTGACCGGAATGCATTTCCATAACCACTGCTGTCTCATCCCATCATCAGTATTTTTCCACACCAGCCAGGCATCAGGCTCATCTGTGCAATTTTGTCACACTTGCTGATCATTAAGCCTTGCATTCAGTAAGAGGACAGTCCTTAAGAAAGAGTTAGGGTGAAGGCCAAGCTGCAACTCTTTCTCTGCCTCCCAGAACAGTCAGAGTGGCAACAAAAACAGGCATCCAGAAAGAGAAAATCACTAAAATGTACTTTTCAAAGACAGGTTGGACGATGAGCAACCCTAGTTCATTTTTACCCAACCCACTCTCTCGGGCAGGGAGACATACAGGGTAGTTCCTGAGATCCTTATTTCCCCCTTGTGCGCTCATTTTTAATCTTGCATACGTTCAGCAGCCAAGCCAGAGTTTCTGCCTGTTGGAAGCTGGCTTGAGGAAGACAATGAACAGCACTGCAGACCTGCTCACAGGGTCTTAGTTCAAGTGTAGAAGAGGGGAGAGCCCTTACTGCTGTTTCCCAGAGTGATTTAGCTGTATCCGCTTCTGGAATGAGGATTTAGTCCCATAGGCAGCAAAGCACTTAAATCCTAATTCAAGAAAGCATGTTTGACTTCCAGCATATACACCAATCCATAAGTGTCTGTTTGAAAGGGAAGTATATGTTTAAGTGCTCTCTTAATTAGGATTGTTTCTGATCTGTCTCCAATACAAAACCACAGCTATAAAAGCAGGGGACAAAGCCAAAGCAACAGGATGATTTTTATTTTTTTTTTCCTTTTCAGATTTTTTGTGGGAAATGTTTATTTCCAGTTTAGCAGCAGACTTCTCTGCCTCACTGTATGTTTCTAGGGTCCTTGTGTACAGTCTAATGTTCCTTTCAGGCTGCATATAAATCACATTGCAATGTCACTGTAGGAATTTGTTTAAAGATATAAAGAATTTGATAGCCATGTGGAATTACTAGCTCTCAGTCTTCAGAATGCATTCTCAGCCTTCCTTCCTCTGCTTTTTTAGTCTGTCTCAGCCTGCATATCTCAGCTCCCGGACTCTTAAATCAAGATCTGCACTTACCCTCCCTCTGCAGCAACACTGACCAAAAAACCAAATTACTGAGGGTTTGGGGAAGGGGGCACTGAAATGCTCTCTGATGGAGAGATTGTATGGGAGAAAATACTCACCTCTTCAAAAGCAGGCTTAGCATTTGCTTTCATGTCTAGTAATAGCCTGGTGTCCTGTGGTGGGAGCTCTAGGGCAGAGAGAGTCAGATTCACAAAGGTATTTCAGCTGCAAAATCTATCTGGTTTTAGATGACATAAATGCCTAAAGAGGAGGTAGTTCCTGCACTTTGGTTTTCAAAAGAACTAAGTGCCAGACTTTGTGATGTTTTTCAGCACCTCTGCCTGTGGCTGGAATTTCCAGCCTTTGTGGCATTCAGCATCTCTGTGCATTTCAGTCCTGTTTTGGCACAGATTGTTCACTGTTTAGCTTCCCCAGTTAAGGCTGCTTCAGTGCTTGCATGTAAAACAGACGTGAATGCCCAGGTCCCACTGACACCATTGAGCATGTTTTTAGAAGAGGCAAGGGCTTGCTGGGAGGTTTTTAAAAAACATTTCTCCGAATAAGTCGGCCTGTTGGTCCACAATCCATCCAGAAAAAGGCAGACAGGGCCTCTAAGCAGGAGTAGGGAGAGCAGTATGCCATGCTAGAGTTTTCCTCCCATCTGTCTATGGCACATGCTGTGCTCTCTTACTAGGAAGCATCAGTGTTTTGTTATTTGGTTTCGCTTTCTGCTCACTGCTAATACTGTCTTTGCACTCCAGGACCTGCTGAGAAGGGAAAGCAGTGAATTTGACCCCATGGTGAGAGATCCTTTCTATGTGGTCAGCGCAGGAGCCAGGTGGGTATATGTTAATGTCCCCTTTGTCACGGCAGGGTCAGCTCTTGCCATCCTGCTGCCAGCAGCAGTTGTCATGTGTTGTCTGTATAAACGGATGGATCATGACAAACTGGAGAAAACATCTACATGAACACAGTTCTGGGTGTGCTGTGCCCAGCAGAGTTAGGAGGAGTAAGTTGCTGTGAGCTTTTTTTTCACTATAGACATTAATTCACTACCAAGTCGTCCTCATGTCATGTTGGAGCATGTTTCTGCAGCAAATTTCCAGTTACATAACTTCCAAAATGTGTTTGATCTGCTGTTAGAACTCACATCCAGATGCTATCATAACTGAAGGATTCTAAAGGAAAAAATACCTTGATGTTCCACGCTGTCTGGTTTTCTCCAGTCCAGGATGCTGCCTGCCCAAAAGGAAGTGAACATTTGCGTGGACTAAAACCAGGAGATTGCATTGATCTTGCTGAATTGGGGGCTTGCGTTCAGGCTGCTTTCCTTTGTGCAGGCTGGGTATTTTGCTCAGCAACAGGGGAGAGATTTTTTTTTTTTAAAAAATAGGAAAGTGTAATCATAAAACTGAAAATATTAGGACTTATGTAACTATCCACTTAGCAGTGGATTGTTTTGAAGTTAACTAGAACTGAAGTTCATCTTGCTGTATTTACATTTAAATAATAAATAGATGTTTGCCCTAAGCTCTGAGTGCCCAAACAGCTAACTCATATTACAGTAAAAACCATCAAGAGGGACTAAAAGAATTACTCACAAAGGAGCTCTGTTTCTCACAAACTTGCAGTAAATGTCAACCCACTCTGTTGTCACAGTGGGAGTTAACACTGCTGTCTCCAAAGGTTTCACCAGGGAGCTCTGGGTCAGGGAGCAACTGCTAGAAGTAGAGGAAGGCTCCTAGTCTAGCTGGATCTTACTTCTGACTGGCTGGGCATTTTTACCCCTAAGAAGACATAAATCTTGTTTTAGAGGAACTCAATCTGCCTTCAAGCACATCTTTTTATCATTATTTAAAACACACCCATTCACTTGGATTTGGAATAACATTTTCCATTTTTTTTCCTGAGAGAACAATACAACTGTTTTAATTCATCCTGCCTCCCCATTTCTTCATTTCTTCTAGAGACAGCATTTCATCATTTTTCTCTATAACTACTTGCAGTATCCTTGTTTCCCGCCCCCCCCCCCCCCCCCCCCCGCTCCCCAACCTATTTTCCAAGTAACGGGATTGAACACCCAGGCTGAAAACAAGTTTATTGGGGCACGAAATGTAGGTTTCTCATTTTCATGCTTCACTGCACAAAGATTATTAGTATTAACTTAACAGGTTTATGATGTTTCTGCTGCATAGGCGTGCAGCGCACTCTGCAAGCACATTTCTTCTGGGAGATGTGAGGCTGCTTTCCCTTCCCGATCAGAATTGGATTTCCCAAAAGATAAAATGGAAGGATGGGAGAAGACAGGAAAAAGCCCTTGGCTCTGAGGACACAGGGTTCCACTACACAGCCTGCAAATCACTCCCTATGAGCCTCAGCTGCTGAGTGATTTTTCTTACGCTACTGCACCTGAAATGACCTAAAAGAGAATGGGCATGAGTTTTGGAAGCCAGAGGGCTCTGATGCACTGCTGAAGCCGGTAGAAGTTTTACATTTAACTTTCAGTGAGAAGGAGATCTAAATCCTCCGCAGACTGAAAGGGACAGGTAGACCAGGACCTTACGCGTGTCTCAGTGATTCACAGAAGGAGTTCCACTATTAGGATACTGTTGAATGTTCCCTGCCCGGCTGTGAGTATTTCACAGTCTGGTTCATAAGGTGTTATTGTAGCATCTTTCATCCATCGCTTAAGAGATGCAGTCTTTGTCTGTCCTGTGATTGTTAGCCCAAAATAGCTGGTTTTCTAGTCAGTCCTCTCACATCTAATCATCACCATCCTATCACTGTCTACAGAGACCCCATGCACAGGCCCTTCAGGGAAGGCAGTAGCAGGCAGTGGGAATTATGCATCTAGGTTTCTTTGGGACACAGCTGCTTAATGTGCTGGGGAGAACATGGGACCATCCCCATCACCTCTCTTGCTCAAGGAGGAAACTGTCAAATGGTGAAGTTAAGGAAACCCTGGTCACCAATCACTTGGTCCAGTCACACGTGCTCCATGACTTACGCTGCTCCCCAGGTGTCATACAATAGCTGTCTCATAAGCACTGTTGGAAACAGTTGTTGCTCCACCAGTTTTAGAATCCACAATTGCTTCCGCAGTAGGAGAGATCTTTCAATTAGAGAATTACCATCTGGCGTTTCTGACAAACACAGAGCATCTGAAAAGAATACACATTGCTACTGTCCAGGAACCACAGACAATACCAAGAGCAGTCTGTCTGGGAAGTTTACCCACCCCCAGGCAAAGGCTGCCAAATTCTATTCTCAGTTACACCAGAATAAAGCCAGAATGTCTTTGACAAAGTTGTTCTTAATTTGTACCAGTACATCTGAGAGTAAATTCGGGACCCATGTCTCAAACATCAGAGACTGGCATTGTTGTTTTATTTGAACAATACATCTCAAGAACAGAAAATATATTGGCAGTAGAGCTTTACTGTATTCTATTGTTTTATGATATGGCCTCATGTTTTAAGGCCATCATCTCTTGCATCTGCTAATGATATTATTACTGCTTATTTTGTTTTCCAGCTAAATAGCCATACAGGCAAGTAGGTTTGCCTATGTACCCTGAGCAGGATCCTCACTTCAAAGGCCAGACACTGTTTCTCAGACTCACATGAGAATGTCTTAAAAGACCTGGAAGGAATAATTTAATCTGCTGGCCTTGCAGCCTTAACATTTGTTTGCATTTGAAGTGTTTTCGCTTTGGTTTTTGTAACACCTGCCTACTTGAGTGGGGCTCTTTCTTCTAACAGGATTCCATGGTTGTAAAAGCTTTTTTTTTTCTCTGCAGTCAAAATAGTGCATTTTTTGGCCTCACTTTGTTCTCTGAAACAGTTGAATCATTTTAATGGCACCTTTCCAAAAGGATCAGATAATGTTATGGGAATTTTTGGCCCATAAAGCTGAAATTCTTAAAATTATCAGCAGTTGACAATGGAGTTTGATGATAGGTAGTGTCTAGTAGTCTATCTTACAGCAGTTGCCACTGGTCCCATCTGTAACAAACAAAATTCAAAGCAAGGGTGGAGAGCACTTAGGTTTTCCTAAAATTTTTTCTGTTAAGTTATTGCTGTGATGTTGCTACCTGTGTGCACGTATGTGTGTGATCTAGTGCACACTGAAAATGACGGGAGATGGTGAGTGGGAATGGATCTGGCTCTGTGTCCCTAACATTAGTAGACTGGATTTTAGTACCAGTTTCAAAGCACAGCTGCACTTCACCTAGATCAGCAGGCACTGACCCAGGCCTCAGATACGGTTGCGTAATTTGCTCATTAAGGAGGTGCTTTTCTGGCTCATTGATTAATTATTAATCTTATCATGGTTTGTCTCTTGGTATTAGGTCTTTCAGCAAGAAAGAAAGAAGCCACTCAGAAAAAATGGCGTTTACAAGTTATTATCCCCATCCTCACCACAGCAGCGAGGTTGTCACTGGGTCCACCACACTGACCGAGAACCACAAGCTCTCAGAACTTTCCAGACCAGATAGCAGGACTTCTGCATTTGCCCCATCCCCAACAGAGGCAAGGAGTCACTATCCTGAGCAAAAGCAAGGCTTTAAACCCTTGTTCCTTAACCTTACTCCTTCTGGATCTGGCCAGACCTCCCCTAATACACCCACCCAGACTCCCTCAGACTTCCAGAGCACAGGTGATGGCCAGGCTCTGAGACAGCACCATGCCAAACAAGATGCTGTTCCCCCTGAGGGCAACAGTAATATTCAGGCACAGTCTTTGGATGCTGTCCAGGATAGATCACCCAAGACTCCCACAGAAGAAATTATGTGGAGAAGGAAAGGCGGGCTGCTTCACAGATCACTCCCACCCAAAGCGGTGTGGGCTCATTCAGTCAAAGACAATAGCTACCCAAGGGCTACGGTGTCTCCTCCAGTGGCTGGGCCAAAGTTCTCCCAGAGGTGGCAGTCCCTGCCAACACAGAGCAGCACTTCTTCTGACCCAGAGACTCCTTCTCCCCAGGGGACAACCCATCTTCGGATCTCAGAGTCGGGCCTGCAGCTCACGCCCCCACCATTGCTGCAGGATGATGAAGACGACGAGGTTTTTGTCATGCCTTCCCAGCCCGGTGTCGTTGCTCCACCCTTCTCACCCCCACTGCCATCCCGTCCTTTTCCTGAGCTGAGCTCTTGCACTTCTGCAAACGGCACGGAGGAATTCCCACCTCCTCCCCCACCAGTGGTGCTTGAGAGGAATGGGGCAGCTGGAGACAAATCCACCAGGCTCTCGGAGGAGGCCACAATGAGGTAAGGGAGAGCTGTAATGCAGCGTCTCAGGCGTTGTAGGGCCATATACAGTAAGATATGTGGGGCTCCAGACAAATGTGACTGACCTCTGCAGCTCTGCGTGCCACGATGACCCACCCGCAGCTGCCGGCTGAGCAGGAAGCTCACATGCACACGTTATAAGGGCAGAGGGACAGACAGACAGGCTCAGTGCTGCTAGGCTCTGCTGGCTGCCAAGAGTGTTGTCAAATGGTGTGGCCAGGGCAGGGGACAAAGCAAGAAGGCAAAAAGCTTTGTGGCCCATCAGGAGATGCACTGACAGGTGCTTAGCCGACAGGGCAAGGGGCATTATGGGTGAGAAACTATCCTAGTCTCACTATCCTAATCCCTGTAGATTTCAGTGGGGCTGCTTCTTACTCGCTCCAGCATGAAGAGTTAAAATGGCTGCTGACTGCTTCTGGTTACTGGTTTTTGAGAGAGATCTATGAAAATCCATGATGGTTTTTCCAAACAGTTAGTTTCCCAGAATATATTTTAGACCTGGCACAAAATAATGCTGTTATGAAACAGTGACCATCTGCCAAGAATTGACAACACAAATATGTCACAGTCACACTTATAGTGAATTTTTCCTAAAGGATAGGACTTTGGGCTAGGGGCCCAGCTGATTTAACTCGGCACAGCTTCCCTTGCTCCCAAGGAGCTGCTCTGATTTCCATCCGGGAAGAATCTGGCCAGGGTTGTAGTAGTGGTTAGCTTTTCCAGTGTGAAAAGGACAAACGGGTATAGACTGCTCAGGATGGTACTCCCAGGTGGTGAGATGCAATGTCCCAGCCTGTGAGCAGAAAACAAAGTTTCTTGTCACTTACAAGTTCTTTCTGTGTTGGAACGACAAAACAGCAGTGTCTAGGTTGAGGAGACAGTATGCTTCTGGTGCCAGTAGCTTCATACTGTGGGCCTTTCCATGTTGAAATGAGAAGTAAGACACAAAAATAAGTGAGAGAGAAGGAAAACTTACTTGTCTTAGGCTTTCACCATGTGTTCACAATGGTCCTGTGTGATAAGTTTGTCTTCATCTCACAGAATTTTTCTGTCCATAGCAGTTTCAAAAGCTTTCCCAAAGCCCTGGCCGAGAGGGAAATAACAGGGTTGGGCACCAGTATTGGTGAAGATCAGTGGCCCCTCTTGCCACCTGCATCAAAAAGGACTAGCTCTCCATCTGCTGTGGATAAGCAGCACCAGTTACCTGCTTCTTCTGAAGGGCCTCAAAGTGCTGATAGACAGCCCATACCTCAACCTGAAGGTAACCACAGAGAGCCAGCGATCATCACCAGAGAGTCAGAAAATGACAGCCCGGACTCCAGGATACTCAGCGCAGCACCTCCAGTGAAGACAAAGAAAAAGACCCCAGAGGATATTAAGTCAGAGGCTCTAGCAAAAGAAATTGTCCATAAAGACAAGTCTCTGGCTGATATCCTGGATCCAGATTCCAAAATGAAGACAACCATGGACTTAATGGAAGGGCTTTTCCCTGGTGGAACCAGCTTGCTGAAGGAGAACAACATGAAAAGGAAGATGACGCAGAAGAAAGCTAGCAGGACAGCAGTCGAAGATGACACGTAAGCACTGCTTGTTTGGGCTGTGGGGCAGTGTTGCAGCAGAACTCGCTGCTTGCTTGCTTTGAAGGACAAGCCTGTGCTGAATTTTTCTGCATCTGTATAGGTGGGTGCTGGCAGAGAGCGAGTTCCTCAGTTGTTAGGTGTGAGGGCTGTCAGTGCATTTCTGAATGCCCTTTCTCATGAGCTCAGCTGCCTGTGTGGCCTTTGAGCTCACCTCTCTGGGCTGTGTGTGGAAAACAACACTGAGCTTGATAACAGGGCAGGAAATAAACCATCTCTGGAGATGTTATTTGATTTTGCTATCTTAACCTTTGTAATCTGAAGCAATTCAGTCCAAAGCAAAGTAACAGAAATATGAGAGTAAAATCAGGACCGAAACAGTGGTGGGCAGAAAGATAATGAGAGGCCAAATTTTGGAAGGAGGTATGGGGGCACCTACTTATTACAGGGGGGGATGCAAAGATCAGCCCAAGTCCTCCAGCTGGAGAACCATATAGAAGTAAGTTGTAATACTTCATGCCAGATCAATCTAGCCATCACTAGCTGAGCTGTGCTGGTTTACCTTCAGCAAGGATCTGATCCTGTATCTGATCCTGTTAACCAGTCACCATTTAAAGAGAGCAGCAGTGCTGTTCTGTGCAGGGGAGAGATGGGAAAGCAGCTGACATGCACCCTCTGATGGCAGGAATCGGCCATTTCATTTGCGGTTAGTAATGCTGAGAAGGTACCAAAGAGGGAGTGCTGGAAAACCGTAGATCTAGGCACGGCAAAAAGTCAGGCTCAGGCTGAACTCCTTTTTCTTCACTGTGATGTAGGAGAGAAGAAAAGGAAGCTCCTGTAACTCTGGTCACCTGTCCTGCTTATTACAGTGTCTCTGCACCCAAAGCAGAACTGCTGAATAAAATCAAGGACTTGCCAGAAGAAGTAGGTGAGGAAGAGGAGCTGCTGGACATCAATGAGAAGAAGGTAAATTCAGCACACACCACGATTTGCTGGTTACGTTCCTGAAATAATAATAAGCCCTAAAGTAAATGCATTTCTATTTAATGTCAGCTTTTGGCAGTCTCAAGTTGCGTAGGGGCTGGGTAGGTTTAGGCCACCTGCAGAGCTTCATTAGGGTGACCCAGATTGAATGAAGAGAGCTAATCTGAATACTCACTGCAAATCTGAGTACAAATCTTGCACAACCCTGAGGCAGGCCTGTATTATGCCAAATGCTGAGCATACAGGTTGTAAGAGGCTGTCCTTGTCCCACAGCAAGCAAGGAAAAGGGAAAGATGAAGTGACTTGAGCAAGGACTTCGGGCTGAGAGAGTTGGGGTTGTTCAGCCTGGAGAAGAGAAGGCTCTGGGGAGACCTCATACCGGCCTTCCAGTACTTAAAGGGGGCCTGCAGGAAAGATGGGGAGAGACTCTTTATCAGGGAGTGTAGGGATAGGATGAGGGGTAATGGTTTTAAACTGAAAGAGGGTAGATTTAGGTTAGATACCGGGAAGAAATTCTTTACTCTGAAGGTGGTGAGACACTGGCACAGGTTGCTCAGAGAAGTTGTGGCTGCCCCCTCCCTGGCAGTGTTCAAGGCCAGGTTGGACGGGGCTTTGAGGAACCTGGTCTAGTGGAAGGTGTCCCTGCCCATGGCAGGGGGGTTGGAACTAGGTGATCTTAAATGGTCCCTTCCAACCCAAACTATTCTGTAATCCTATCCTATGGTAAGGACAGCTGGGGTTAGAAACAGGAACAGAGTCCAGCTAGTGACTGCACTGAGTGCATGAGGTTTCACCCTAGGATTTTCCTCTTCAGTGAAGCCAATTTAACCATTTTACCTGCTGTCTGCACTCACTGTCTCCAAAGAAACACCGGTTACTCTTTTTTTCCCCCCACACTTTATTGTTTCACTGACGTGCTGAAAGCCATGTGCACCTCAGCAGCTCAGTTAGTACAACCTCAACGTGATGACTTAGGTGGGAGGAGAGCAGAGCAGGAGAGGAGAAAACATTTTCCTCTCTTATTGCAGCTACATTTCACTGAGGAATGGCCCCTGCAGTTCTTGCTGTAGGCTTGGGTGCTCTGTCTTCCAGGGCTTTTGCGGGGCCTTCTAATTTGCCCCTGTGGTTGTCTAACATTGGTTACCTGGTAATTACAGACATGTTGCAAAGCTGGTAAATCCCAAGGAGCCACAGGCAGGTAGTTGCCTGTCTGTGCCTCCTTTCACACACCTACTACTTTGTGTCAAAAGCAGCTGTGCCTGTCTGTAAATTTAAAACATCCTACATTGCACTGGACAGAGTAGCACAGCCCATATTCATGCTGTTTGTCCAACAGCAGAGTTTAAACATACTGAAGGATACAAATATTTGTGCAAGTCCCATATGCTGTAAATATTGTACTTAATTCTTCCTGCACTAAAATCAAGCATGGATTTAAAGAAAGGCTCCCAAACTCAGCCTCTCTGTCAAAGTGCAGAGAATTCATGTGTCTCTAGCAGAACTCCACATTTTCTCTCTGGGTCCTCATCCCCATGCCATGTGTAAAAACGCAGAGAGAAGACGTGACGCTGGGTGATGTTTGCGAGCATGCAATTTGTCCTGCAGCTCTGACTTGGAGAGCTCACCTCTCTTTTTCATATTGCCTTACTGTGTCTGTTCTCAGCTTTTATCTGCTAAGCAAAATCTGCTCCCTACCAGGATTTAATACAATGACAGCTAGAATGGGACATCCATCAGAGTGCTCTGTAACACAAATTAGGAGTACTAAGTGAGTAGATGAGCCCTATTTTGTGGAGCATTTGAGGTGCAGGTAGGACCCTGTCAAGTCTTTAGGAGCTGTCGGACCAGGCCACTGGAATGGGTTAGAGACACTCACCGTGCCTGCCATGTCTTATTTCTGTGGTCCAGCATGGATTCTGGGTAGCACATCTACACAGATAGATCATACATGTGCTGCGAAGCAAAAGCATTTGCCTAAGGCCTTTGTCTGCTGATTTTAATTATCTGGCCCAAGCCATTGGTTGTAGAGCACCCAGCTTGGAAGGTAATTGCAGCCCCTGCTGCGTCTGTAGCATTCGATCTATTCTTGGGGTGCTGTTCACTTCAAACCCGGCTGCCTGCTTATACCAACGTGAATGGTAGGGAGTGATTAAACAAGAGGAGGATGCTGCTCCAAGGAGTTGGTGGACATGCTGCAAGCATCTGACAGGCTTGCAAGTAGAGGTAAGCCTGCCATGGAGGACAAGTCCCAGGCCTCAAAGGTTACATTTGCATGGAAAAACAGAAGTAGATGGGAGTGATTAGGCCCAGACAGCAAGATCTGCCTGGCATGTTTGTTCATGGTCTGTGTGAAAGAACATTTGCATAGGCATTATCTGAGAAGGCTCTGAGAGGTCATTTGGATAAACAAGCTCATTTCCATTGTAAGTATGCAAAGGAGCTATATTGGTTGGCATCTGGGATTGCAGGAGAGTCACTGATTAATGAACACAAAGCAAGTATTTTGTTCACAGTCCCCTCTCCAGCTCCCATGCCTTCACAACAAAGGTACGGCACTCCCATAGCCTCCTGCTGTGGTTGGAGGGCAGGTCTGCACCTTGAGCAAAGCTACCAGAGCAGGGAGGAACAACTGGCAGTTCTGAGCAGCTTGGTTCTCCTGAAAACCTGTCGAGAATAATGCCAGACTTTGTGTCCAGTCCTGCTATAGAGTTTTCCCCACTGGCATTATAATAATTGAAAACAGTTCCATTCTTTTGCTCCTCAGGATTTGGTCCAGCAATCAACTGGTGAGGACCTCTGATCTTTCTTTTGAAGGTGACATTAGCATCATAGGCACAGGGAAGGGCAAGTGTTGGTTCTTGTCTCTGGGTGATACCTGTGCTACTGAGGGGAGTATTTAAGTAAAGGAGTTTTGGCTGTCCCTTATCCTGGCAGGTGGGATTTAGTAGCACTTTTGCTCTCCTCTCCCTCTGAACTACCGTGCCAACAAACAGCAGGACTTAGCAGTTATTCCAGCATAAGCCTGGTAGCTGATGTTTGTTTCAAGAGAACACTACTCGCATTTTATTCAGCCTTTGCATATATGTAGAAGCTGACAGTAGACTCTAGTGCAGCCACAAAACCATGCACTGCAGAGGATGCAGGCAGTGTACCATCTAGTGGTGTCTGGCTAAATGGTGCCATTAGCTTCCTGGCTGCCAAACCAACCTTTTAAACCCCACTCTGACAGGCTGCCCCTGCAGATAAGGGCCAATTCAGAGCAACCCCCAGCCTGATCTGGGTTTGAAGATCCTTCCTCCTTTGAAGTAGACTGCCTTCCTACTTGAAATGACCATGAGTTTTGATGGAAAGATGACCTTGAGAGAATATTTTCAGGCAACTTTGTGATTTACTTCTATTTTGCAGTGTTTGTATGCAGAGTAGATTAACGTACATGTAACGGTACCTCAGCAGTGCACAAACCAAAGAGACTGAAAATACCCAACCCTTGTATGCAGAGTTTTTCCTGCTCTCAGTGCTCTCAGTCCTAAGTAAATGGAAGCAAGAATTGCAAGCCCTAGGCCATAGACTTCTGCTTTTGCATATGCCTTTCCCCTAAATCCTAACAGAAATAAGGATCTCCAGCACACGTGCAGCACTGCTCTTTCTGGAGTAACTGAACCCTGGGGGGGCCTCCTTTTCTCCAGCAGTGAAAGAGTTGCTAGCATTTTCACAAAATGGGTGTGTGCTCTGAATGTCTTTGCCCAGTCACTAAGTAAATTTAGAACATCTTCGGTGTAAATGCTTGCTTGATGCCTCTCTGTGTGAGGCAGTGCCTGCACAGGCAGGGAGTTTGGATCATGGTTGAATTTGAGGCTTGTACCTCAACACTGAGGTGGCTGAGTAAGGAGTAGTCAGTAGTTTCAGGGTGCTATAGGAAGGGGAAATATGTAGCAATTCCTTCTTTCTTGCTAAGCCATATGTAATTAGTAAGTGTCAGCTCAGCCTCTTGTCATGCCATTTTTCTGCCAGTTGTTTTGTACAGTTCTGGGTCATAAAAACTATAACAAGAAAAGGCTGGGGCAGGGAGTGGGGAATATGCAGGAGAAGTAGCTGTAGCTCTTCTCACTCGGAGACCTGAAAGAACCTACATCTTTCAGATGTAGGTAGCTGGGTATCAGAATATGGTACACCAAATCAGATGTCTCTTCTATAAATGTTTGTTGATGGTAGAACAAATATATCTTCATGCAATCTGACTGGGTATTCATATTATCACCTGGATGTGGAATTTCAGAGTTTTCTCTGCTTCTTCTTTAATGTCTTGTCAGCTGTTGCTGACTTGATCCCGCTTCTCAGGAACTATAGCCATATCCTCTTGTCATCATCCATATGACCAGGGTGATCATGGTAATGACCGATGTGGCAATGTGTTTCCTTTCTGACAGGCTGAGCTCATCGGGAGCTTGACCCACAAACTGGAAATCCTGAAGGAAGCCAAGGAGGGCCTGCTAGCAGATATTAAGATGAATAATGCTCTTGGAGAGGAGGTGGAGCTGTTGATCAGCAAGCTATGCAAACCTAACGAGTTTGACAAGTACAAGATGTTCATTGGCGATTTGGATAAGGTGGTGAACCTCTTGCTCTCCCTCTCAGGACGCCTGGCCCGCGTAGAGAACGTTCTGAGTAGTCTGGGGGAAAATGCCAACAGCGAAGAGCGGGTATGTATCTGCACAGCCATAGGGTTTTGGCCTTTTTTAGGGTGCAGGACAGCAGCAGTCACAAGAACGTGCTTGTGTAAGCTAGGACCTCCATGGGCTCACAGGAAGGCAGGTATCTTGATGCTTATGTATAAGCAAACTCGGTTCTGTCTGTGGGAATCTTGGTCCCGGTTTATATAAACGTCTCAGATCCTGCAGCTTTGTCTCAAAACGGAATGGCCATGTTCGGGACAGCACGTCTGTGCCCTGTGGCTGGAGGAAAGGCTCTTTTGTGGTGTGAGTCATGGAATGACCCACTGCCTTTTGCCTCAGTTGAAGCTGCGTTTTAACATTCTTTGGGTAGTTGTGAGAGACAAAGCCAGGTTTACCTGGTAGTTGTTGCTTTCAAGTAAGTTTTAGTGACTGTCTTGGAGCGCTTTCTGCCCTACATTGACTAGAACATTCAAAGTCTGATTCTGTGGGATTCACATTCAATCTGTAGTGAGGAATTCATCCTCCTCCCCCAGGCTTTTGACTGTGTGTCTGGGAGCTTAGCAGCCATCCCGCCTCCACCAAAGGTGGTGTTGGGAGGAAGGAGAGGGGGGATGAGTGAGTTTGGTGCTGCTGATACTGAAGCGCTCTCTCTGATGTGTGCAGAGTTCACTGAACGAGAAGAGGAAACTGCTGGCTGGCCAGCACGAAGATGCCCGGGAACTGAAGGAAAACCTTGACCGTCGAGAACGGGTGGTCTTGGAGATCCTGGGCAACTACCTCTCTGAGGAACAGCTCCAGGATTACCAGCACTTTGTAAAGATGAAGTCCGCACTCCTCATAGAGCAACGAGAGCTAGATGACAAAATCAAACTGGGCCAGGAACAGCTCAAGTGCCTGATGGAAAGCCTCCCCACAGACTTCAAGCCCAGGGATGCAACAGCAGCAGCTGCCCTAGCTGCAGCACTTGCTACCTCCACCGGGGTCGGTGGTAAAACACCTCCAGCAGCCTCTTCCTCACTCTAACCTTTCCCAGGTAGACCTTGGATACAGTCCTCCTGCTCGAGTTTATTTAATCCAAGTACTTGGCAGATGGTTCTCTACAAAGACAATGAACGGAGACAGGTTTAAAACAAGATTTTAATGAAGGAAAAAAATAGCAATAATAAAGGTTTTATTTTCTTTTCCTTCCACATCTGCTTCCTGGGAACTTAAATCAATGTGGAGGGAAATCTTCTCCTGACAGAGATGAGGAAGAGTCTCACGAGAATTAAACACATTACCTTTAATAAAAAACATGACCTCTTCTCTTACCTCCCTTTCCTGCCTATCTGGCACCTCATTAAATAATGAAGGATCTAAAAGAATGAAGCCTTAAAAATAAAACCAACCCATTCTACTGAACATTATTGATATTTATATTTTTTAAAGAGCAAGACAGAATGTGTAAGTTTTTGTACATACTCTAATCAGTTACTTGATCCTACTTTGTTCTGTATGTAGAAAAGACATTTAATTTTGTATTTTGTGAAAACCTTAACAAAAAGAGGGAACCCCAAAGATAGTCATGCATTAGCTTGGAACATCTCTTCGTGGTTTTGTTGCTGTTGTTGTTGTTTTTTAATATAATAAAGGGCTACCAGAAGAAGCTTCAACCTTTTTCAACACATGGTAAATATACCATTAAGTGGCCTTATGATGGAGATTTTGACAAGGAAAATAGAATCTTTCGTCTTCTGGATCTTGCAATCCTCTGATTGTGGAGTTTAAACACACTTTTATGAGAACCTGCATCTCAGGAGTCCAAGTCAGCACGAAGTAATCAGCTCAGGTCTGGACTCAGGGCAGGAGCGTTGGGGGGAAGTCTATTTTGAATAATCTCACTTGTGATCTGTGTTACTGTTGCAGGCTGAATGCATTTCAGTGAGATGTGAGAGGGATCTCTAATGAAATAATTTACGTGCTTGTTTCTGTGAAGGGATTATGTACACTAGGACTTCTTTCATATAGCAATACATCTGTTGTCTGAACCCACCTCATCAGAAATTATTTTACAAGCTAGAAGAGGCATTAACTTGAAATCTGGATATTCTTTTCCTGCCCACTGAAAACATGCACGTGTAATGATAATGTTGTGCACCCTGGGTAGATAGACAAGAGTCTCCATAAAGACTCTTGGATTATTTCCTAGTCAGGGAAACCTGGAGTAACTACAGTTGCCTGACTCAACTTTACTATGTCAATTTACCAAGTGCTGGAGGATTGCTACCAGTTTGCAGTCAGCAAAGCAGATTGTGGCAGACTCTCTTTTTCTGTATGGAATGTGCTTTCCTCTCTAACGTCACTGTTTAACGAAATGGCTAGAAGCTGCATGAACAGATTACCACCGTGGCTGATGAGCCAGATTCAGGTCGCCTCTCTTCTGACCTGAAGCAGTGCTTGAAGCTTCTCCTTTCTCCAGGGTGTTGTTCATCCCATCCTATCTCGCCACCAGGACCAGAGCAGAGATTTTAGTCATGTAGTTTTTAAGTCCATTCGTTTTGAATTTCAACTCTAGCATGTGACAGAAAATGACAAAATTCATTGCTCTCAATGCTGGTTTTAAAGCCCCTTGTTTTTTTAACAGCTCACATCATAGCTCTTCTACAGGCAGCTTGGCAGACTAAAGAAAATGCCAATGCCCTTCTGTCATATCAAGCATCAATTCTCCAGTGTCCAGAAGAAAATCTACCTGATTTTGTAATGCTTTTAGAAGCAGCAAGCCAATTACCTGTGATGACAGCGAACATATCCTTTTCATTATTTTTGAACTTGAACGCTGTTCAGGCTCATACAGCATTTCATGAGAACTCCAAGCAGGGAAACTGATTTTTATGCCTTAATAGCCAAATCAAAAACAAAATTGGAGAAAAAGTATTTTGGGGTCACTCAAGAATAATTATTTGTTTGAGTGAAGTTTCAGGAAAACAGTGGGGGAAGCTGTTTAAAGCCAACCAAAACATTAATTTGTCCTAAAGAAAAATCCTACACAGTACTTCAGTTTAGTTTATTATATTTAAAAGTTGTTTTAATTTAGATTTTATTTTTGCAGCCACCCTTCCATCCTACAGTTACCAAAACAAACCAGAAAGACTTGGCAAATCTGGCAAGCCTTTGTGAACAGCCTGAGACCAGCCAGCATTGCATTTTCCATTTAGTAAGTTCTTTCCTGAAAAAGAAAGCCCGGCAGTCTACCCTCGGGTCAGGAAGAGTCTCAGGTGCAAACAGGGTCTGCCTGTTTGCTCCAGGAACCAGTACTGACTGAGGGGGAGCACCTCCAGCTGTCGCCTTCACCCTCACGGAATGCATGACTGACAGCAGTCGTCACTCTGCATGCTGGCGTTACACTGCAAGTGAAGTGTTTCCAAGTGGCACGCAGTCGGCCAGCTTTGTGGTGGTGGTATATAAGGCTTTACTAAATAGTGTATAAAACAGTTTCTTTTGTCAGGTTTCCAGCTAAAAATTTTGAGGTTAAGGATTCATGGTGGTTTACAGGAAATTCAGATGTTTGGTCCAGCAAGTTTGGGGGTTGATGATGAAAGTCCTACATGTGCTCCACTGTACACACAAACATCAGCTAATGAAGCAAGTGATAAAGTGATAGCTATTTACATTTTTATAACAGCTTAGATCTTCAGGTGAAAAATTAGTTAAAGCCCGTATTTCTGTTATAAGTGCTGGTAAGTTTATCATTAGGTAAAGTGTCTTTGCAGAAGTTTTTTCAAAAATGGGTCTCCTAACTGCAAGGTTTGCTGAGTCTCGTAGAAGTACATCTTGACATGTATTTAAAGGAAATTTAATATTGGCCAAGCCAGTAGATTTACTTCTCAGTGCCTTTGGCAAAAAGGGGAACTTCCTCATTGCTCCTTATCCCACCTTGCTTTTCTCTTGTGTTTTTAAAACTAGACTATAATGGAAACTCGTTTCCCAGTGATGACATGATTTCATGGGACAAGAATACCATGGACAAATTTTTACACTTACTGCCTAGTCCTTGTAAACTTACTGAAACAAACCTGATTTTTGGGTCTTGCTACATGAGATTTTTAGATCTGAACCTGTAGTTATGTAGCTGCAGTGGAGAAAGCCAGTAAGCTAGATAAAGCGAGCCTGATTTGCATTGCTACCCCATCCCCAAAATGCAGTGTTTGTGCATCCCAGAGCTGGGCTATTTCCCCTTGCAACTGCAGCAGGGGCTAAATGTTACAGCATGTTAAAACCAAATGATTCAAAACACATCTTGCAACAAACAGTGGTTTTCAACGGGTGGGCATTTTTGCTAAAAATGAGCCTTATTCTTAAAATTGAAACATCTACTTGGGATATTGAAATGGAATACCCTGGCTCCCACCCTGCCGTGGGGACAGCCACACTGGCTGAGTTTGCCGGCCAGCCTGTGTGGCCTCCTTCTGTAGGAGACAGTGGATGAGACTCTTCTCCAAGTCGGTTCAGAGTACCTGAGTCAAGCGCCTTCTCCAAAGCGGTCTCTGGAGAACTCTGTTGGCTGTTGAAGGATCCTGCAACAGCTACCTGGCCCATTCAGCTGGCTACAGTCGATGCCTAGCACAGGGTGAAGCACACAGTCTCTCTTCACTAGCTTGAGGAAAAATCCTAGTAAGGACAAAGCAGTTACACTCTTGACATACATTGCCAGTTCAAAGTAAAAGCTAGTTTTACAAAAGCAACAGGGTGCCTCATTGCCTGTTATGTGACATTGCGTTTGCACATTACAGTTAGAAATGTAGCATTTTTTGTGAGTCAGCATTCCTTAAATTATTATCTTGAATTTCCAGCCAGTTTCTGAGGTACCTCCCAGGAAAAAGGCAGATACAAATCATCATTCGACAGCCTCCTCCTCAGGCTGTAGCCATGGCACTAGAGAGCTGGGGTGCACTTTTCCTGGGCTTTGAAAGTAATCAAACTGCACTGCTGTCTTAGCACCCAGACCCAGCATGGGGGAACAGAAAAAGATGGAGGCATGCAGTTGCACTGTGATGCTGTCTATTGTGCAGGATATTGAAGCAGGTCTTTTAAATCTAGCTCTCAGTAAGTCCTCACATGCTTTTAGCAACATGCTGTGCCTACAGTCTGCTCTGCCATGCCATGCCACGTGATACAAGTGCTGTGAAAATGTAGTCATCCAACTTACTTACAATTTGCTTTTTTTTATCAGAGCCCTTGTGCGATTAATGGTCACAAGGAATTCACGTCAGATGCTTTCCTCAAGACTAAATCTATTAAAGAGTGTTTACATGCTAGGGTCTGTTGGTTGTAAGTTTACACACAAGATCTTTCGTGAAGGTTACCTATAAAATTGGTCAAACACAGAGCACCAAAACAGTTTATGTGTCAGGCCTCATCCATCATCTCTGCAATTTAGCTGCTGTCACGATTGTTTAGATGGTAATTAAGAGAAAAAGGCAAACTGAACTGGATAGCATTTCATACTCACTCCACACAAATCCTGAATATTAACATGAGCAGTGACTTGTCATTTGCTAAATGGGAAACAGAGCGAGCTTTTCATAGGAGAGCCCATACTTTAAATCAGTATGAGCAAACTAGGGGCCTATCTAGAGACCCAATCCCCAGGTTTCTCTGTGCCTTATTCAGCCATCCACCAAGCCAGTGTTTACATCTGGGCTTGAGTCATATAAGACTTGTTTCTTCCTTTATATCCTTTCCAGAGAAGATGTATGCTGACCGTGGCATAGCGTTATGGTTTGGCTGTGTTCCTACAGGACTGTTGCTTGTGCCTCTGCACATAAACTGTCATACACCTCTTGTGTATTACAGGGTTTTTCTAGCAATGTGTGACTAACAAGCATAATTTGTGTTGTGCAACAGAATGTTTTTATGTGGCCAGAGTTGTCTCAGTCTAGGACATGATCCTTTCCTGCCTTGGTTGGACAGACTCTGCTGTCCCTCTTCGATACAAACTGCAGAAATAGGATGAATTCAGGGTGTCAAGTAGTCCAGAGGGTGGTTGCCAGACACTTACACACATGCAGCTTATGCTGTTGCTTATGTGCACACAGTAACACAGCCTCTCCAGCTGTAGCTCTGGCTTTTGTGCAGCTTTCTGCACTTCAGTGTTAAAAGTCCTTGCAACAAATCTGCTTTCCTGTTGCAAGATGGCAGGGAGCTAGAGCCACCCAGGCTCAGCACCCTTGGCTGGGCTTGTGGCAGGTGTCAGTGCAGCTCTGCCTGGATTGAGATTAGCAAAAAGGGCTCTTTCTACTACATCATAAAGAAAACACGGTGCATATGAGCCAGACAGTTTTTTCCTCTGTGATTTCCAGCTTGAGAGCAGGTCTTTCTGCGAGGGTTGCTCTGTAAGCAGATAGCCTTCAAATGAAAAAAGAAAAGCAGAAATACTTCTTTCATTCATTGTCATTTTAGCACTAAAAGAATTTTTAGGACTGAAATGCAAAAAAAAAAAATCCACATAATTCTGCTGGGGAGAATAAGAGCTGGTGAAAGCATGACCAAATACCGAGGAAACAGTTTACTAGGGACCTGCTTTTGCACAGCTTGTTGTGCACAGGTGTTTTGCTGAGCTAAAACAAGATTGTGATAAAAAAAAAAAGTATCCAGGCAAGCTTAAAAAGGATGGCATCTGAAAATGAGAAGCTATTGCAGGAGGCTTTGGAGGAGAAAGTGGCTTTCTACAGATGTTTCTCTTGGCTCTCCAAGCTGGTTTTGTGGCGGGCACCATTTTACCTCACAAAGGGGCCAGGCAGGGCCACCCCAACTGCCTCACCATCTGTCCCTGCCACACGCTGCTGAAGGGAGCACTGTGCAGCAGGGGGGACGTGGGGACACCCCCCCAGCGCCCATCCCTCACTAAAATTTCTAAAAATTATAGCAGGGCTTGCTGCCCACTCCCCAGGTGTGTTTTTACAGCTCACACCTGTGTGATAATCAGGGCTAACGAGGGACAGCAGAGCTCAGAGGCAGCCAGCCAGGGGCCCACACACAAGGCACTGCAGGAGGATGCAAATCTCAGCCTGAAAACTGCTGAGAAAAAGTGAGTACATAAATATTTTTATACATTTTTTTCCCCTCACGTGGGAGGGCTTTGCAGCCTGTATCAGCCTGCTTGCATCTGCTGTGAAGGGTCGAGGAGGAAAAATGTCCCAGTTTGTTGGAAAGCAGGCACGTTTGGGGTTTGGTTTCCACAGGGGTGTCTTCAGAGAGACAGCCCCAACATGTGGGCATGTGACAGTGCACACATCCAGGGGATCTCAGCTTGGCATGCAGGCCCAGTGGTGTCCCCCAGTGGCATGGCTTGGCTCCTGTCCACAGACAGCTCACCGTGGTCTGTACGTGTCTGACCCCAAGGGCCTGGTATCCCACACCAACCTTGTGTTCATGCCTCCATCACACTACAGGTAAGGCAAACTGTGTAGTTAAGGTTCCCGTTGCTCTGCTCCAGAAGAGGGGGCAGTTATCAGGTAATGGCAGCTTACAGTTTGAGGCTGACTTTCTGAAAGGACATGACAGAAGTTCCCTTTGGTTTGTACATGTTGAAACTGAGGCCCACGGAGCAGGAGGTGAGGAGATGAAGGAAGAACATGACTGTTTGCACACTAAGTGCCCTTGCAAAGCTGGCTGGTGCACTTTTCATTTCATGCAACAGATGTCAGTTAATTTCTTATGTCTATTGTTTGAAAGAAATTGTCTTGCACCATTTTGCTTGTAAAGTCCAGTGGCAAGTGACCCAGCTGGCTTCCCATGCCCCACCACAACCTGGATTGCCCATCAGCTTTCCTCACACCCTCCTTCCGCACGCTGTACATACACCATGCACGGCTCCTGGGTGCAGTGTCCTGCAACTATCTTTTGAGACCGTGCTGAACAGTGTCACATCCATGCTCATGTAGCTACAGAGTCACTTGGATGGCCTATTTCTGTCAAGTGAAGTTAATGTGAACTGCTCAGGGATAACTTATTTTTTGAGAATACAAAGCTGCTGGTCTGTCTTAGCCATCACCGCTCTTTTAGGTCCTGCCTGAGATTTTAATTCCTGTTACATCTACTGTTTCCAAGCTAATCTCTTCTGCAACTGGGTATTCATTCTCCTCTTCCGAGACAGAAGGTGATAACATATATCACTTGTGTTCATAGAAGCTTGGAAAAGACCCTTAAGATCAAGTCCAACTATTAATGTAACACTATTAAGTCCACCACTAAACTATGTCCTGAAGCACCACTTCTACATGACTTTTAAATACCTCCGGGGATGGTGACTCAACCACTTTCCCAGGCAGCCTGTTTCAGTGCTTGACAACCCTGAAGAATTTTTTCCCAATATCCAGCCTAAACCTCCATGTTCTAACACAAAGCCTCACAGCTGTTTTGCAGGGTTTTCAAGGTCTAATTTTCCCTCAGCATGATGCTGTAAGGAAATAAAGCCATGCAGCTTTGATTCCTAGTGAATAGCCAGGGATAGAGGCTGAGTACAGATTAGCAAAACTTGCAGAATACAGCACATGCATCCCTCTCAACAGGGATCAGTGTTGTTTCCCCCCCTCACCTCCGTCTCAGTGTTCGGGCAACCAAGCAGCACATTCTTCCTCTAGGCTTTTGGTTCCTGTCAGGATATGTTGCTGGACTGCAAGACTGACTACACACTATGCAGAATTTAAGTTTAAAAAAAGAAAGCCCACACCCTTAGGCCATGCTGCGGTGCTTTCTGCTCCTCCCCAAAGGAAGCAGGGCTCAGGGTCCTCCCAAAGATATTAACAAGCTGAGTTCACCATGCTCTTCCAGGAGAGCATATTTGGCAGGGACAAGCCCCGCTTTTATATTCACTGTGACCCTCTGCCTGCAGCAGGGCACAACGTTCTTACTTTCCAGATTGCTCTAGCAGAAAAGAAGTCTTGCCATCACTCTAGGAGCCAGCCAGGGCAGTCTCCACTTACTCTGCCTGTTTACCACTGTCACGTAAAGGAACAGGATAATTTATAGCTCTGGGACACAGGAGAACAAAACTCAAGAGGCAGGAAGTGCTGGCAAAGGCATGCTTCCTTCCTACCCTTTCTCCTGTTTTGTGGTCTCCTGAGTGGTAACTGCCAGCATTAGAAAGCAGGATAAGCCTAATTAATTCTTGTGGAAAGTACAAGAAGGGGGGTAGCCCCCATGAAGGCACTGTTTGTACCCTGAACATAGTGGTCAGGAACACTTATGGCTAACCTACCTAGAAATCAGGACTGCCAGCTTAACAGGCTGAAATGAGATCAGCTTTACTCTTCTCAGTGCCAAGAGACACATATCTCATCTAATCAGGGCAGCCAGGAACAGAGACAGCAAAGGGACCAGCTGTAAGCTCCCCTGTGTCTCTGCAACATAAGGGCCTTGTAACTTGAAGTGCTTGTACAGTTCATCCTTTAACTTACCTTCAGTCTGGTAACATAACACAGGGATGGAATGGGAAAGAAGACAAAAGCCAAACTCTTTCCCCCAACCCCAAGTATAAATAGCCTTCAAAAAAACATCAAGACTTATTTGACAAGGCAAAGCATTAGCAAGACTTGTCTCATCCTTTGCCTAGTAAGCACATCCTATCCTGTAAATAATGCAGTATATGCAGGACAGGAATTATAAGCACCATTATCTGTGAGCCTGTCCACATCAAATGAGATAGTCCTGCAGCATGGCCAGGCTCCTGCCATGCAGGGTGCATGGCACCTCTCCTACTCCCACACAGCACAAAAGTTACAGCAACCCCTTCCCTACCCTCCCAGCAGGTGCAGAGTGGAAACTTTTGCTGAACTTCAACACTGCTGCAGAGCCCTTCAGTGTGTTCCCCAGACACACACACCTCCCCAAAGGGACGGGTGCCCCAAAAGCATCCTGCTTATTTGCACACTGAGTCCCTTGCTACCATAGCTGAGTCAGCTCTGGAGAACAAGGAGGAAGAGCCCTGTCTATCCCCAGTCACTATGTCTGTGCCCACAGGGTGACTGGCAAGACACAGCTACAACTCACGCCCTTCTGGCAGAGCAGCAAGAAGGCCTCCAGCAGAAAGAGCAGGACATCAGTAGAGCCGGAGGGTCCACCCTTCAAAGCAAATCCCCCCATCGCTCATGGGGATGCCCTGCTCTGAGGCAGCTGCTGCAGTAGAGATCTGGACAGCGTTACTGCCATGCAGCAATTGTGCTGACAAGAAGACAACAGGCTTGCAGCCTGTCAGCCTCTCCATAAAAAGCCTTCAAATGGCCAAAATAACTCTGCAGGGTGGTATTGCCCCTACCAAAGCAGCTGGCCCAACTGCTCAGCTGTTCAAAGGAGCAGCAAATGCAGCCCTGGTCTAGAACAGTCCTGCTGAGAAAGATTAGCCAACAGGAGTCAAATTCCACCACTTAAGCAGCATTTGGCTAAGGAAGACTTCACCAGCTCATTCAGTTACCAGCTCAGCTGCGCTGGGGCAGCACTGTTGTAGCTTCAGCGGACAGAGCCAGCCGCCACACATGGACAGCCTGCCCAGGCACCCAACTCTCCACAGCAGGCAGGACTTCTTTACCTGTCATCAGGTCCTCAAATGCTGCAGTAGTCCCAGCTGCAGTCTTGGGTAGGCTTGGCTAGCAGGCAGCTGGGGAATAGCAGTAGCAGACACACTCCAAGGCTTTGCACGAGCAGAGCAGAGAGGTTCTAAGTAAAAGAGGTTGTTTACTAAGCTTCTTTCTTTTTTGTCTGCCTCACTGCAACTAGTTGTGCTTGGTGCAGTCAGGGTTTAATACCTCTAGTAACCAAGTTCAGTACAGCCCTCAGGCTGCATCTGGAGCTTAGCAGCCAAGTGTTACAGATGCTGACCCAGAGGCTGCTACATGGCTTGTCACCCATACATGACATGTTGCTAAGCCACTGACTTCATGGTACACCACAATACTGGGTCTGTGACAGTGTTGAGACCTCAGTTCATGAAGCAGCACAGACAGCCTGGATCCTCTCAAGACCTCACTCCTAAGCTTCCTGTCAGGCTTCCCCTTTCAGTCCATGTGTTTTCCCCTGGCAAGTGCAGTTAGCCTGACTTGCCTGCTCTCCTCAATTACACTAGTGCCAGCCTGCAATGCACCTAACTGAGCATGTTATTGGAAAGCAAAGCTATTTGCAAGAGCACAAGCCATGCCCTGTTCCCTGTCAGCCCCCCATCTCCAGCAAGGAGATGGGAGCAGCGCTTCCCGGTCAGAGATGGCACAATGCATGCCCAACATACCTGTTTGAGCTGCCTTGGCTGGGACTAGTCCCAAGCGTTTAGAAACAGCCAGGGATTGCTCAGTGCAGCAAACAGGGTCAAGGGAGCAACTGCTGCTAAGGAGCTTTATTCACAGTAAATCATGCTTTGCCCAGTCTGTGATCTAACTGCAAGGCTGCAGTATAAGTAGGCACATAAATGGATACATACCCCTTCCCACCACCCACCCCTGTAGTGCACACAGGAGCAAGCAGATTAGAGCAGAAAACAGCAGAGGAAGCAGCCATTGCAAGTTTGGGTTTATTTCACTATGCAGGGGGGAGAAAACAAAAGAAACCAAGCTATAGCTGTTCACTGAACTTAATGGCTTTGACTTTAAAGTCACCCTCCACAGCCAGGTATTGAATTTTCTCCATGCCCAGACGATTCGGGAACTGGAACTCCAGCTCAGGCAGCTTCACTGTTGCCTCCGTTTCATTGAAGGAGATGCAAACCTGTAGAGAGCCACAAGAAGGAAGGCTAACACATCACAGCTCACAAGCCTCACTCCCCACTACCTCGAGTCTGGGTGCAGGACAGATGAGATGACTGCAAGCATCAAGGTCATTGCTCACTAGGTCAGCCTCCTCCCTGCCCAGGAGAGGCATGGAGGGGAGGAAGCTTGTTTGCTCTGCCCCAAGGTCAGCTCCCAGCTTCTGCAATGAAGGGGTGAGACAGACCCAGTCTCTATCTCACATCAGGGTTTTAATTGCTCTTGCTTGTGTAGCTTGCAAAGGAAGGCCAGAGTGGAGCACCTAACCCATGTGAGCATTGACTTGAGCAGAGCAGGTCTAGATGGTTGAGTTTAGCTGCGAGACTCTTCCCCTGTTACTTATTCCCCTTTCCATACCGGCTCCTTCTCTTCCACAGAGGTACAAGGCAGCATTAACAAGCTGTGCTCCACGCCTGGGCCTCACCTCAATCTTGTCACCATGCTGGAAAGGAAAGTCAGCTATCCTGTCCTCCTGACCCCACATGCCATCGTCCTTCGAATTGCACACGATGGTGTTGACATCCCCATGGCAGTTGAAGCGGGGGTTGAAATGCAGCATGAGGGTGCTGCTGTCCTTCCCTACATTCACAGCAAACCTGGGGAAACAGAGAGGCAGTGCAAACGAGGTTCCTCCGCAACAGCTCCAGCTACCCAGTGCTGGCAAGCTGAACACAGCAGGAGCTCAGGCTTCCCCCAGTGTCACACCAATCCATTTGCCATGTCCTCACTCACCCTTTGGCATCAGGCAGGATCTTCCCTTTGACCTTGATGCACTCACCAGGCTGGATGTCCAGCTGAGTAACAACCAGTCCCTGCAGGGCCAAACCACAGGAGTTAGTCTGTCCCAAGGCAAGCCTACCAGTGCTGTTTGGGCCAAGCTAGAGGAAGGGTGGAGTCAGGCCAGCTGCCTGTGTCAGCCATCTGCCAGGAATCCTAGTACACAGCCACCACCCCACTGGGGTATCCCATCCCACTAAGCAACATTAGCTGACAAGGAGGTGATTCAAGCCAGTGCAACACGAGTAGGGTGCAGGCACTGATTTACCAGCTGCTACAGAAAACATCTTTGCAAGCAAGCTTGCACCTTCCAGTCAGCAGTGGCCAGAGCCATTAGCCTAATATTATAACTAGTTACAAAGCTTTTCTAACACCAGGTCTCCCCCCTTCCCTAGGTGGGTCTCCAAGCAACAAGAGCCACCCAGAAAGTTTCTTGTCTTGACTTAAAGCAGCCTACACACCAAGAGAGGGGTCACTGGAGCCCACTTCTGCCTTGCAGCTTAGTAAAACAGAACAAACACCCCCCAGAAAGCTCGCACTTCAGAGAAGAGGGCTTGATCCTTTCCTCAGAGCCAGGTTATTCACTCCCCCAGCCACATACCCCCAAAAGAGCATTTAAAATCACCAGCCTCCCTCAGCTAAGAGGAAGATACTGTTTGGTGAGGTCAGGTATAATTCAAATCATGCTTTGCTGCCTGTGCTCCAGGCCCAAATGCAACTTAACCATATGCCAGATGAGGCAGGGAGACTAATTTCAAATTAGTTATATTGTTTAGTTGGGCTAGGTCTTGCCTGGCTTGTGTAGGCCCGTGCCCAGCAGCTACAGGCTGCTGTGGAGCCCAGCACTCCCCCAGGACTGACACCCAGCCCCAGCGGTACTTGTCTTCATGCCCACTCCCTGCTCTGCCCACACACAGACCGCTAAGGTCAGATTTCTCCCAGTCACTAAACTACTTATCGTCACAGCACTAATGCTGCCTTCTGGCCCTATTTCTAGTGCAGTGCTAGAGCAGAGTCTGAAAAACAGCCTCAGAGCCCAGGGGGTCTTTCAAAGAAAAGAAAGCATGGCAGAAGCAGGTTAGAGCACCCTGCCATCCTGCTTTCCTTTACTGTTGCATTAAGAGCTAGACCAGTTCTATACCCAACAGGCATTTTCCAGAAGAAAAATGCAAAGTTTAAGGAAAAAAGGTAAAAAGGATATTAAAACTGTAGAGTTGCAAATGGTCCCAAACCTTTACAATACTCAAGGATGTAAACATGTATTAGAACAGCTTCCCCACTTAGATAACATGCTAGAAAAAAAGAGGAGACGAAAAATGGCTGGGCAACCCTAACTCTTCCTCCCACAGCCATGTATCAGTCTAGCATCTTCTCTCAGCTAATCCTTTTCTCCTCCTACCTCTGGCACCAAGCCCAAACCCCACAGGCAACCGAACGCTAGTCCTGCTTGGCACACCAGCCCGACTGAAGGCGGCACTCACTTGCTCCATGCTGCAGAGCCCAGCCCCACCAGGCAGCACACCCCGAGCCCCTCTCCGCGAAGCGGCGTGACTCAGCGCTCAGCTCCCGCTGCTTAAATCACTTGGGCAGGACCATCACATGACGGAGGGGGGGCGAAGAAGGGGATCAATTGCAGCTGTTTGGGGCTGGAGCTTTCCCAGCCATTTAAAGTGGGCAGCGGGAGATCGCTATTGATATTGTTCTTTGCCGGCAGGATATGTATGATTTTAAAAGTTAATGATTGTGTCTGCGTGATCCTAGAAATCCTTACTGTAAGCTCTTCTAGCTGCTACGCAGTGTATGTTGGCTGTTATCCCGGGAGCCCGAGTGTGGCTCTGTGCCTGCAGCGAGGTGCCTGCTTTTTGTTAAGCGATCCCTGACTAAAATCAGGGTTGGAGTCGTCGTGTTAGTGCTGCAAAGTGACTGCCTCTGAGAATATGTGTGTACACATCCTCCCAGCCCATCCTCATGCCTGCAAGGAGCCTGGACTGACAGGAGCCCCTGGGTCCAAATCATCACTGCTTGCAGTTAAATGAAACCCAAGTGTCTGTTATATTCTAGGCCAGCACTTAAAAAGTGCCTGAAAGTTAAGGTTGGTTGTGTGATGCACTACTAGATGTGAGAATTCAGACTGCAGCTTTTGAAAAGTGGCATGATCGCGCTGGTTCCATTCCAGTTGCAAAAGACTCCAGTGGGAAAAGAGAAATGTTTTGTTAGCAGAGGAGGAGGCCGGGCAGGGCTGAGTCCAGCCGGCAAGGAAGGAGGCTGCTTTCCCAGCTAGCCCCTAACACCTGCTTTTCCCCTTTACTATGTGTCCCTTAAAAGCACACAGCGTGACTGCCCTGAGGGTCTTTGAGGAGCAGGGAGGTGAAAGGGGGAGAAGCTGCAGTGCTTTGTGGGTCTGTGTGACTGGATCAGCTGGGTGCTGCTTCTAGCTTTGGATTGGCTTGAGCAGGGTCCTCAGGCCTCCGTGCCTCAGTTTCCCTCATACACAAAGTGACATTAATGACATGCAGCTTCATGATCATACTTGTAAAACTTCAGTCAGAGCTACTATATAAATGCAGCGTACTACTTGTGGGTTAAGCCATGACTAGCCTGTGAGATACCTATTTGCAGATAACTTCAGGAAGGGCTGCACAGGGCAGCTTACAAAACAGTGCAGGAATTTAGCAGGAGGAAACCTGATGCCCCAAAGGAGGCTGCTGGAAGTTCCTCAGAGCATGCTTGCTGTTATAGGAACAGCATCCTGACTGCTGACACCATCCTCTGCCCCTGATATCCCCCACACCCATTTCTGAACGTTCACGTGGCATTTCAGCATCCCGTATGACTCCGGGTGAATCAAAGCTGAGCTCTGTTTGAACTAGAAAGTCACAAGCCTGAATTGAAGCCCTGTGACTGGGGTCTGTAAAAGAAGGCAAAATGCTGACTGAAAGTACTGTAGGGAAAATCCTGCACATGCTCTCGCCTCTGACTAACTCCCTGACCATCCTACACACACACAAGAGCCACGCTGAAGTCGGGAGTCAGCTGCAGGAGCAGAGCTGGTGCAGGTAGCAAACGCCACCGAGAGCAGAGCCCTCCACGGACAGTTCAGAGAAAGACCAAATAATTCCACCTTAAGTTTGCGCCAGTCTCTAGCACAATGTTAGCTGGGATCATGTGTTATCGATAGGCTTCAGGCGCCTGCTTTCTGTGCGCCTGAGTTACCGTGTGGTTATTCCCCTGTTCGCTGCCACGTGTGGTGGGTTGAGCAAATCCTGTTTAGTCAGTTGGGTTCTTGTATTTGTTTTCCATTCGGTTCTGCGAAATCCCCGGTGACTTCTCTCCTCCTTTCAGTGCTGCAGTGTTTTTGGAGAAAGAGCTGCTGGCGAGGGGAGTTGTGGTGCTGGGGCCGTGCAGTGCCATAACGTTGGCCACTCTGACTCACCTTCTGAAACACACATTTCTTGTGAGCTGCTTTTCTGGCCTGAAGTCTCCTCCTCTTACCCTTTCCTTCAGACAGGGAAATACCTTTCTAATAATGAGTGGAGGCTGCACTGTTTGTTTTCCTGGAGTGCTCTGCACTGGCAGCCTAGTTCAGCGATAAAACCTCTGGTCTTGCCCCTGATTTAAAGCACTCCTGGTCTTAAGCCCTGTGAAATCAGTAAAGTGTTTATTCTCAGACTACAATGCTGAGATGCCCAACTGCCCTCCATTTTTCCTAGGGATTAAAGCCAATGGTGGGGAGGTGGAAGAAAGAACATCTTCCGCTCTGCAGCCTCCAGTGAGAAAAAGTGGAAGAAAATTCCCCAGTGGGTTTCCTTCCCTTTCAGAGGCTTTGTAAAGGGAGACAGGCTGCAAACCAAGAGTTTTGTGGCTAAGGAAAAACGTAAAACTCACAGCAGGTAGGCGGAGGATTAGGGTGTGCTTCCAAGGCTGGGGTGGGAAGGAGAGAGGTGCTGCCCCATGCAAGCTACTCTCACACCCCAGGACCAGCAGGTGATGTTCTGAGAAGAACCCCTGGGCAGAAGAGAGAGTGCAGAGAGGAGCTCAAGTTAGCTTAGTCTGGCCTGTAGCGCAGGATTGCAGTATGTACAGGCCCAGAGAGAGTGTAGTCGGGGTGCACACAGTGTATTTGTTCCCATTTCCAGGAGTTACTGCTCTCTCACATGCTTTTGGGGACAAGTGTTGCAGCTCTGACAGAAGCAGGGAAAGAAGAGCCATCTCCTGCTCATCCAGAGGGTGACGGTCCAGAGGAATTTTCCCCTGCGGGGAAAGTTAAGGGTGCCCTCCCAGCACCTGGCCTTGCAGGCTTTCTTGAGGGCATGGTGCCCTGCCCAGCACCAGGTCCCCAGCCCAAACTCTTAACTCATCTCTTGATTTGCACAGGCTGAAGCCAGACAACTGGCCAGTCTGATTTTCTATTAACTCCCCAGAAATGCCCCAGATTTGCTTTAGAAAAAATGTAAATACCAAAAGGATGTAGCATAATGATTGTTACTCTTTTTAATCTTTTCGTAAGAGAAAATACACCCTAGCCCTTGGCAAGTCATATGCCTGGCTAATCACTCCTGTCATTAGGAATGGTTTACCCCTGTGTTTGGAAGGTCTGAGAACACACCTCTGCTGCTGGCTACCTCAAGTATATTCTCTAGCCTGTGTGACATGGAGTGCAGAGGCCAGCGCTGCTGGGCTCTTCAGTACCTGTGCCTGGCTTGTCTTGCACTGAACCCATGCTTATTGGTAGCTGTTGATTCTACATATCCTAAATTAGTCATTGCTGTAGCTGAGAAAGAGGCCCCACTTCTTGCTGCAAGAGCAAATAGTAGCTTTCTCCTCCTCTGGGGCTGGCACCTGGCCCCAGCTCCAGCAGAGCGGTGCTGTACACGTGCCTCCCTGGGAGGGCACCACTGCTTCAGCCATCGTACCAGTGGGAACACACCCTAGATCACGTAGGCTGGCCAGGGAGGGAGAAAAACTGCTCCAAGTCATTTTCACTAATGCAAGGATTGTACTCATAAAATAACGAAAAACTCCTCACCCTTTTCTGGTGTGAGGGGTTTTTTTGCGCTTTCTTTAGGGAAGGTTGGTTCTTGTCTCTAAGTTCATTCTCAGTTCATCAAGCAAAGACAGCATCTTTCTCTTGCACTGTCTTTAGGGAATATTTGTGACAATACTGTCTGGATGGGATCCTGGTCTCAGCAATAGCCCCTGGTTACTCTTGCAACCTAAACACTATGCTTTTATAGCATAATAGATATACACATTATATATACATACACACATAAGGCTGTTTTCTACCTCTCAGAATATCTTGGGGGCTTTAACTTAAGCGATCCTTCGCTACTGCTGTTGAAGTGTCTGATTATTCCTCTTTCTTCTGTAGCATGTTAGTCTCATCTGAGAAGTTTCTGCCTTTTTGCTTAAGTAGTCATAACCCCCTGAAGAGTTTTATTGCACACAGTTTCTCTGGACCCTTCTGCACCACAAATCCCTTGCATGGCTGGCTAAAACAATGCTCTCACCACCATGGTATCTTCCAGCCCTATGCTTTCGATGGGGGAAACTTCATGGTTGGTCTGGAGACCATGGGGGAATAGAGCCGGACTCCCAAGAAAAATCCTTAGCCTGCTCCTGAAAGACAAAGGATGACTCTGGAACCACAGTGCAATTTGGCAGGAGTTTGAGAGGCCCTCCCAAAGCCTGAAGGCACTGAGCCTCCCAAAGCACTGCTTCAGAAGAAAGTTTGTGCTAGGAAGAAGGGCTGAAAGTCCAGTCCTCCCTGGATGCCAGCTGGAGTTGTGTGGCCACATGTCACTACAGCATTTCTATCCCAGAGGGTTTCCTGATTTTGGCTTTCCCTACATTAAAAGGGAAGCACCTCTATTCCAGGTTAATTATAAAGTTAATTATAAAGAACTTCTTGCACTATCTCAAAGTGATGAAAGGAATTTGCTGATCCCTTCAGTGGGATTTAAAGTATGTCTCATCATTTTATTTCTCTCATTAACACTGACCCATGCTGGCAATCCCTGTGTTTCTCTCCTCTCAGTGGATTAGATTTAACTAGAGCAAATTGTTAACTACCCAGGAGAACTGGGGCTTTGTTATTTTGGACTCATTTCACTTCAGCACTTCTGCCCATACCTTCTGAGTTTGGAGACACCTCTCCTCAGAGGTCATTGCCTCATCTCAAAGGAGCTGTTTGCATTTGTTCCTCATTGGAGGTCCCCACTACTCTCAACTTACGATCTAGGTACATCTTTCCTTCCTCCTTGCAGCTCACCAGGCAGCAGGAAGATTAATCTCTCCTCCAAAGTCACCATGCTTGCAAGAAAACAGTAAAAAGCAGTGTGCTGCCCTGCTGCTGTACACTGCCCCACTGCACCTCCACCTGACAGGCCACTCTGTTCCCCATTTCTTACCATACTAGAGTGTAAGACCTATGTCCCCTGGGACACCATGCCCCCAACAGCAAGATGTTGCCCTGGAGCTGGAGGCTAGCACAGCTACTGCAGTATGAATTCACAGCAGAAACCGCAGGTTACTGACCCTTCAAGTGCACGCTTTCTAGAGCTCTGTCAACTCCAGTAGTTTTAAGTATTTATTTTTCTTAACAACATTGTTTACTTTACATCTATGACCACATTGCAAACTTCTGCAACAGGGAACAGACCCTGCAACACTTTTCACTGGGGTATCACAGTAGGATAGCAGCACTTCCCAAGCCTTATATATTCCTGCGGTCTAGCTCCAGACAGACTGGGTTTGATTTGTAATTTGTCATCAGCTGCAAGGGGACTTGGGGAGGACAGGGAACTATGCCTTTCCCTATCCTTAACCAGTAATAAAATCTGTACAGGCCTTGAAGTTGTTTACATGGTGTGCAAGAGGTGAGGAAAGCTGGAAGGGAGTGCATCTGCACTGCCCTCCTCAAGGTACTCAGGCAGTAGAGCTGGATATCAGGTCTGGACCCTATGTGAGTGGAGCAAGAGGAGAAAGATTGCCAGTAACATAGCCTGTTGTGGTTAAAAATAAAAGGAGGGGTGTCTGTGGAGAAGGGTCATCCCTGGAGCATGCCTTCTAGGTAGTTTTCATCTTGAATTATGGTGACTGCACACAGGTTGGGGTCTAGCCTTTGTTTCATTTCCTATTCGCAAATCAGCTTTCACCACTTAGTGCCAGCCATAAGCTTAAAGCTCCTGGGTTTTGCCAAGAAACCTGGAATGCTCTTCTGAAAGATTTTTCCCATTCCAGGCCAAAGGGATGGATCTGTATTGCCACAGTAGACACATTGGGAAGCATTATTTCCTCCATTATTGTCTGACACAGGAGTGGCTTCAGCAGGGCTGCATGGCAGAGGCAGCGCTGCACGGCTCAGGTGGGAATGCCTTACTTAGTCTTGCTAGTCAGAAGAAGGGAGTGCAGGAGTGTCATGGTTTAACCCCAGCCTGCAACTAAGCACCAGGCAGCTGCTAACTCATCCCCCCACAGTGGGACAGGGAAGAAAATTGGAAAAAAAGAATAAACTCATGGGTTTTACGAAGAGCTGTTTAATGTCTGAAAAAAATATAACAATAACAGTAATGAAAATGAATACAACAAAAAGAGAGAAATAACACCAAAGAAAAGTGATGCACAATGCAACTGCTCACCACCCACTGACAGATGCCCAGAGAGCCCCCAAGCAGCATTCTGCCCCTCCCAGCCAACTCTCCCCAGTTTTTATACTGAGTATGACATTCTGAGGTATGGAATATCCCTTTGGCTAGTTTGGGTCAGCTGTCCTGGCTGTGCTTCCTCCCAGCTTCTTGCACACCTCCTTGCTGGCAGAGCATGGGAAACTGAAAAATCCTTGACTTAGGGTAAGCGCTACTTAGCAACAACTAAAACATCAGTGTGTTATCAACATTATTCTCACACTAAATCCAAAACACAGCACTGTACCAGCTACTAGGAATAAAATTAACTCTATCCCAGCTGAAACCAGGACAAAAAGTTGGAGGTCCCTGGAGCAGATTTGGCACCTTCCAAGGCATCGGCAAATGCAAAAGCCATCTTTGGAAGGAGTTTTGCAACAAACTGTACCGTCATCTGCAGCAGAAGCCAGCATCACTTACCTGCTCTGCAACAGCAAGATGGCTGTGCTCAAAGGTGAAAAACTGTCTGCTCTGCCAGTGCAACTAACCACAGGCTCATTCGTGGTACAGTGACACTGCCATGACTGTGTGTCCTCAAGTTGTCATGAGAGCTGCAGGGAAGCTTGGCCATGCATGACCTGGACTGCTGATAAGAACAGCAGTAGTCAAGTCACCCTCTCCACCTTCTCCATATATCAGACATGCAGAGGGCACTGACTATGTGTTCCCACCCCCCTGCCAGCAGCTGACAGAAATCCTATCTGTTGGTCCTTTTATATTTTCTCCTTATGACTAAGGTTTGATTTTCCTTGTTTCACTCTAGTTATGCAAAACCTGCAAGGCAGAGGTGTCCTTGTACTGAAGGGACTGTAGTTTCCTGTTTTGTAGCTTTGCTCAAATCAATGAAAGAAAATACCTCACAATGACTTTGAAGAGGGTGGGACTAAGCCTTCTGCATCAGCCCTCTGTCCACAAAAGCATTCCAGCAACCTTAAACTGGACTGATTTAGAAAAGCTCTCTTCTAGCCTGACATATAGCACATACAATGTGTCAGGATGGTTTAGAAACTCAAGCCATCTGGAGTTTTTTCCCACAAAAACATGTGTGTGCCAGAATTTGTCTCCTTTGAGCCACCCACAGTGAGAAAGGATTGTATTAAAGCTGGCTCAAGTTTCTCAAATTCAATTTTAGGCAAAATAAAATAGTCAATAAGTATTTGGAAAATTTCTTGGAAAGAACAAGCTGATTAAAAATGTAACAAACTTTGAAGAAACATTAACACTGTCCATTCTGAGCCCCAAGATACTGAAGGGCCTTCAGAATTATTCTACTTGGAGTAAAGTTCCTTCCCCTTCCTGCTACCTCCTTCCTTGGTGGTCAGGTTTACCTGAAATGAGTCCTGGGTCATGAGGGCTCCCTCGCTTCAGAACAAGCTGTAGATGCAGGCAGATCATTTGATTGCCTTGCATTATTGAAAACAGGCCATTTCTCCGGTGGCTGGACAGTGACATCTCAGCTGATAGCTAAAGAAGAAAGAGCCAGATAGATATATGCACAAACACACATATTGAGAAATTAAACAAGTGGCAGATCAGTAAGTTCTGCTTGGAAGCAATAGCATCATTACAGAGCACTGTGGTCAGAGCAGAAACCCCGCTCTTAAATCCCTTGAAGGCTGTGGTGCTCTTGCTTGAAGCTCTCCGGTGGGTCCAGAAAAAGATTCTGGCCACAGCACAATGAAATGAGACAGTGCTGGGGAGCCCTGAGCACTGTGGGATGCAAGGAAACAGGAGGGCAGACAGGATTTCTCACACTGCCAAGAAGGAGGAAATTGGGCAAGTGTGACTCATGACATGGGTTGCAGCATGCCCTCCAGTCCCATGGGTGAGCACAACTGGCTACCTTAATGCAGCCGCCACTGCATTAGTGAGCAAAAGGTGGCAGGCTCCACTGAGACATACTCTAAGGCACTGCCCTCCCATGGTAAATGAGAGTCCACAGCCAGGTGTGCTCAACACCAGAGAGGAAATAGTCAGCTCTGACAGCTTGACTGCACAGAATCTCACAGACCTTTGGAAGTGCTCAAGCCCAAGGACAGGCAAGCAGCACACCTGCCAAAGGCTTTAAGACCTCAAAATCCAAGGGAAGTGCCACTACATCTGCCCTCAGCTTTGACCACAGACAGGAAGAATAGGACTTCCCAGATGCTATGTCTGTGTGCATGGACATACAGATCCACAACTGAGTGCTGCTCATCTCCAGCACAGACCATCCAGCAGCTAAAAAGCCATCCAAGATTAAATCAATAGGCAAGCACTATGGTGAACAGCAACCTTGGGTTCATTGTGAGGCAGCAATGAGAAACCAAGGAGAAGGGAGAGTTGCAAGATGTTTCACTTAAATCATCTATTCAGTATTTATAAAGTAAAGAGACAAAAAATCCAAATCAGATGCAAATAACTCCTGAACTGAAAGATCTGCATTTCCCCTGAGCATGCCAGTCAGCAGATGACTAAACCAGTTCTGTTGTTTATACAAAGAAAAAAGTGTGACTTCCCTTGACTATGCCCATCTGTGCATCTTAACCTGGAAGCAAGAGTGCCAGGCTTACAGACCTCCTATAGATGGTATTTATTAAAGCCACTTGCCTGGAAACTGCCCTGCCTTGGCAAGAGCATTTCATTGCTTCTGCCCCTCCCCCGCCCCCCCCCCCCCCCCCCCCGCCCCAACACTTAAGACACATCTAGTCAATGAGATGTACAACTTTGTACAGTGCCATGCAGTGGCTCATCTTTTTCTGGAAACAGATGTGTTTTGATATATACATACTATGTGTTATGAAACAACATTGCTCATCTCCCCTCTCCAGAAAAGCGACTTTATCTGTAGGGATTTCTGATGGGTTTTGTCAGCTTCTTGTGCTTGCTATGAACTAGTGTCTTCTACTGCTATGGTACATTCTTCACCTTTGCCTAGGGACTGTAATGACCAGGACTCAGGTGTGGAGAACAAATACAAGTTAACAGGCTTGTGGGTTATAAACCTCCAGAGGAAAAAAAAAAAAATGCTAGAACAAGATTCAGGCTTTACCTTCTTTGTCACTGATGTTATGACTCACAGAGTTGGAAACTCAGCTGATGAAGTATTTTAATACAAGAAGCTATCTAGGAAGGAAAAGAACAAGATTATTTCCTAACACAGTTGGACTGTTTTATACATGGTTTCTTTTATATAAGAGTTAATCCCCTTCCAGTGTTTGCATGGATTTGCATTTTACACTCTTCAATAACATTCAGCACATGCCTAGCCAAGGTCTTTGTACCTTTGACATGAGATGACACCACTTGGCATGAGCACAGACAGTGGGTAAGGAACATGGTCTTACTCAAACACAGGATGTAGTGCAATTTTGGGGGTCAAGTCAGGCTCAGAGCATAGGGTCCCACCTTGGTTGCCCAGCCTGCGTACATGGACGCATGTGTGGGCTGAACCAGAGATGCTGGCAGAGCCAGGCAGGGATATGAAGTAATCCACAGTGACAGGCAGGCTTTCCCTTGGGTAAAGTCACAGGGGGACTGAGGCTGCAAGAGAGGAAACCAGTGATGGTTCAGGGGAGAGACTGTTGCTGCCCCCAAGCTCTGCATAGCAGTCTACCAAAGCCCTGCAGGCTACAAGTGAGCAGCAGCATTTGCTTTTCCCTTGGGCTTTTGCTCTGGAGTCCCACTGTCTTCCCTAGCCACTAGCAGGCTTGCCAACTACCTGGCTCTGAGGACAAACCCTGCCCCCATCCTTATCAGCTCCCCATTTTGTTCTAGGGCCAGGAGAAAAAACCAACCACAGTACTAAGTGCTGGCTCCTGGTGGCCAAGGACAGGGTGCCAAAACAACGAGGCTGCTCTCAGCCCTTTAGACAAAGGCTGCAGTCCCATGCAGCCATTTACCACTGGTAGGAGAGCAGCCCTCTCCTGGTTTTGGCTGGGATAGTTATTTTATTCCTAGTATCTGGTACAGTGCTGTGTTTTGGATTTAATGTGAGAATAATGTTGTAACACACTGAGGTTTTAGTTGAGGCTAAGTAGCACTTATCCAAAGTCAAGGATTTTTCAGTTTCCCATGCTCTGCCAGTGAGGAGGTGCGCAAGAAGCTGGGAGGGAGCACGGCCAGGACAGCTGACCCAAACTAGCCAAAGGGATATTCCATACCTCAGAATGTCATGCTCAGTATATAAACTGGGGAGAGTTGGCTGGGGGGCAGATCACTGCTCAGGCATCAGTCAATGGCTGGTGAGCAACTCATTGTGAATCACTTGTCTTTTCTTTGGTTTTATTTTTCTCTTTTTTATTATATTTCTTTTAATTTTAATTATATTTTATTATTACTTTTATATTTTTAGTTACTAAACTGTTCTTACCTCAACCCACAAGTTCTATTTTTTTTTTTCAATTCCCCACCCCATCTCACTGGGGGGAGGAGTGAGCCAGCAGCTGCCTGATACTTAGTTGCCAGCTGAGGTTAAAGCACTTAAACCACAAGCCCAGATCCTTGCACTTTAGATACCATCACCAAGCAGGGCGAGAACCACTAGGGAGATAAGGAGGGCAAAGTGCTTGTTATTGGAGGGAGCACAGCTCTGCGTCCCTGTGGCAATAGCACTCCTCACTAAGACCTGAGAAGCATTTCTTTTCCTCTCTGTAAGCAAGACTTAAGAGCTTCCCATTTCCCGTAAGCAATCTCTTCTATTTACCAGTGGCATGCAACTCCCTTGCAGACTTTGGACAAGCTGTGATAACACCCGCTCTGTGCTTGGCTGTGCAAAGTTCTTTGTTCCCTGTGGAGTTATTATGGGACTCCAGGGCCAAGACACACATTAACACAAATTCTTCTAATTCCCACTTTCACTAGACAGTTCTGGGCTACATTAAAGACCATAAAACACATCTTCTGGTACCAGATTCATCAGAACATTCCTCAAGTCTAGAGCTGTGTTTCAGGAAAATGAAAAGACTTGAACCAATAACTATTTTGAGAGAGGCCCAGCAGCAAGGGGGAAGCTGCTGTGACATATCTTGAAGGATTTCAGTCGTTGCTTCCCATGGCAGCATCAGAAATGTGAACTGAGGCCAGTGCCCACAGACTAACATGCTTGTGTGGAGGAACTTGTGAATCATTCACAAGTGCTTCCTTCACAACAGAAACTATGACTACTTAAAAAATTCTTTTTAAATAGTTCTTGGCCTTTGAACACATAGAACACATCTCCCTAGGAAACACTATCACAGAGACAAAAGCATCAGAGGCCTTTATCAAACCAATCTGCCATGAGTAGTTTTGTGCTTTCCTTCAGTGCCATTAGAGCTAAGAAAACTAATAGCTTGCTTATATTTTATGAACAGACTGTACAGTGGGGAAGTCCTGATAGACATTAGGAAGTTAAGTGTCTCTACTTTGCTAAAATCTGATACAGATTTAAAGCACTATGAGCTTTAGGCTTATTTAACCTGTCTAGAAAGCAGTTGCTCTACCAGGTCAATTTAACTATTCTAATGGAAAAAGTGTAACCCATACAAGATCACCCACCTGTGTCTTTACAGAGAAGCTATTGCACTAAAGCTTGCTGTGCTTGGTTAGATACGTGACACAGTGATGCCTCAGCACCAAGACTCCCATCCATAGCACTTAGACTGCTGGGCTGCATAAGGCTGCCACACTTCTCCTAAAATCAATCAAAGCCAACTCTTAATTCACACAAGGAACTGCACCATTTTCCCCCCACATCTTAAAAGAACTTAAGGGGGTTTTTTTCTTCTTTTTTCTTTCCCTTATAATACCTTCCCTTACTTGTTTCCCTTCCAATTTTTGAAGTTTTTCTCTTCTTTTCACTTTTTTTTAAATCAACAATTAAATGCTTTGCACTAAAAGTTTCTTATATCCACAATTAACTTTTTAGAGGTTTTTCTAGAAGTACAGTAAAAAGCTGTTGGCTTTTTCTAAAAAAAAAAAAAAAACAAACCCAAAACCAAACTAGAACACAACCATATTCCTTCAAGCACAAAACAATACCCAGAAAATTACTTTTTTTTTTTTTTTTTTTTTTGCCAGCCTGTCACTCTCCAAGTTAACAAAACTAACCTCAGAAGAAAACCACTATGTGTGATAAAAACAGAGCCTTTCCCAGCCTCCTTTTAAGCAGGTCTTGCCCAGCACTGAGGCTATATAAGGGAATAGGCACTGTTATTTTCTTCAGGTGTAGAGCTTATACTTGTGATTGGGGATCTGTAGCTCAGGGAAGAAGCCAGAGAAAAGCATTCTTAGGTATCCTTGAAGTTTTTGAGGCTTGACTATTGTTCTTTACTTCAATGGCTTTTATTTTTGAAGGCATACAGTTTTATTTAATAAATGTTTTTTCATGTATGTGGAAAATAAAAGTGTTTTGATAGCTTGCTTTGATATAGTTAAATATTTTGCTGGAATATTAAAATTTTTTTCTTTTTATTAATGGTGAAGCAAGTTTTGTTTTCTTCAGTAGTCTCATGTTGGGTATGAAAAATATTAATTTAGCTAAACTGAGACTTCAACTTCTAGTGTTTTCCATCTAGTGTGACTCAGTCTCCAAAGACAATGTTTTTTTTTCCTGAAGAGCTAACAATTCTTATTTCAATGGGGAAACTTAGGCTATAGAAAACTGTACGGTTAACTGTTTTTTTTCATTTTGTAAAGTCACCCTGCTAACCTGCCATCTGATATTCCTTGCAATAAATGTAGTTATGAGAAATTCTAGCTTTAACAACATTTAGTAGCAGTTGGGGTTGTTTCATTACTTATTAAAAGTGTGAAAGACATTCTTCTTACTGTGGAGTTGTATATAAACTATTTAAGTCAAATGGCATTTGTCACAGTAGAAAAAAACCTGCATTTTGTGTGATGGACTCTTGGATGTGTTTCTCTTCTTAATTCTAAATGTTCTGTTTCTTATTGCTTCAGAAAGTACTGTGATACAAAGGATGTCCTGGCCATTAGCTTAAGTTAACGATGTTCTACTGTATTGCTCATCTGCTTTGCCCAAGAGCACTTTTTTACTTGTATGAAAGTCTCTCAGGTTATTTGAGATGGGATTGCTCTAGCATTGCTCTAGCATTTGGTCCTTGTCCAGAGGCTTGTAAAAAACCAAACCTGAAGCATGATAATTTGTTAGCAGCTTGATGCTCTCAGATTGGGAAGCTTGGTGTACATGTGGCATGGCTGTAGATGGGAAGCTCCTCTCAGATGGAAAGTTTTGATTTGCTAAGTGGAAAGAGCTTTATATCTTCAAAGAATAGCTCTGCCACAAATGGGACTCAGTTGACACACTCCCCCTTCTGTGCTGGGTTCACCCCATTCATCATAAATGATTACTAGTTTAAGCACTGATCTTGCAAACTCCTCTGGTTTAAGAAGCCATTCTATTGGGCTTAAGTGCCAAACACCCTCTAGGCAAAGGACAGTTGGTGACTAACAAAGAGATTTTGTTAATAGCTGAGCGATGGCATCAGGCTGCCAGCTCACCTGTGTAACTTCTGTTAGGAAAGGCTGTGGCATTAGTCTAATCAGAGCCACAATTTGGGAACATAATCAAGACCTTCACAGAAGCTGCATGAATCAAGATCAACATCCAGCTCTGCTGTGCTGTCCGCTTTTAGCAGTCTAATGAGTGGGTGCAAAAGCATGTGCTGCAGGAGCAGGGAGGGGGTGAGAAGAGGGGTACTGTGCTTTCAGGGTTAGCTTTACCATAACTTTGTAAGGCTTGGAGTTTGCAGGCTTGACTGTATGTGATGGGCAAAGGCTACTGCATGAAGAAAACACACCCCCTTCCTTTGAAGGATGTGGCTTTCGGAGTACAAAGCAATTGGTTTGAGCATTAAATATTATTATTATATACTCCATATAAGTGTTGGAGAGCAGAGGGGTGGACTTTATCATTAGCAGCTGTCAAGTGGGAGGTGTGTGTTTTTGAAAGCAATGAGAGGAGAGGACAGAGTCCTGCTGTGCATTAATCCATGACATATCCTGTGTTTCAGGGTGGTGCCAAATCAGATGCCTGGATTGGGTGTGAGGCAAGGAGCCAAGTCCACCTGCAATGAGGAAACAGCAGTGGGCATGGGCGTGGAAGGGGCCAGGCAGGCTGACAAGTAAATGGTAAGGAGGTCAGGAGCACTTCGAAACAGAGATGCTCAGGTTGCAGGTGTGTTCATCAAGGTGTGGATTATTCCTGGGGAACTGGACCTATGATACTTGCATCGCTCTGCCTGCCTGATGCTTCAGGATGGCAGTGTGATTCTTCCAGGCACAGCTGCTGAAAGATCTGGCCCTGCTTTCCACAGTGGGCTGGAGATGGATTTTGCCCTGTCTGTTGTTTATTTCACGAGCAGAAAAATTGGAGGATGAGGATTTCTGTGGGTTAAAAGAGTTACTCCTGCAAGCAGTGACTGACTGCTGTTCAGAAGTGTGGTGTAGGAGCTGTGCAGTATTACCAGTATTAGCAGTCCAAGAACTCCGAAGTAATCCTAGGGTGATAAACCAGAGAGAATGCATACTGGATCCAGTAGGGAAAGTGTTTTTGCAGTTTCAAACTTCCTAAGAGTTGCTTAATAATTTAAAACTTGGAGAAAGCAGCTTGTCTGTGTCACCTCAACAGGCAAGAAAACAGTGGTCACAATTATCTCACAACTTCTTGTTGGACTGCTGAACTCAATACTGCTAGGGAGAGAAAATGCTCTGAAAAAGATGACAGACAAGGTCTGCAACAGCATGAAGAACAAAAAAAGCACTACTTAGATTTGCGTCATGGAGAAAGGTCATGGAAAGTCTGTAAAATGAGAATCCCCAGGTAGCACTGTCCTCAGTCTTTGTCTTAGCAACACTGGAGACTGTAAGGGGAAAACCTTATTCTTGGAAGCTGTAGATGGCTCTGGAGCAGAAGTATGCTCCCCACTGGACAGCTTGAGTCAGCTCATAAACTTCTTTCATTTGGGGTTTCTTCCCTGAAGCTCGCTGTACACGAAGGCTCTGGTGGCATCCTTGATACCCCCTGTCAACAAGTTGCTTTTAAGAGCTTCTAGCAGAGGCTCATGGAAGGCTTTAGTGAGCCCCTTCCCAAGAGAGCCTGGTGCATAATGTGAATTGTGATGCTGGTTCTGAATGTGGTGGAAATTACTTCAGTGTTTTACTGGGCAATCCTCTTTGCATGTTGTTGCTGATCTAGACTATAACCCCTAGCTGGATATATGGGGAAGGGATGTACATAGGATTCCTCCTACTGTGGGGAAGCCTTGGGGGGTCCTCCAGCTGTCTATGCCAATGGCTCAGATGCCACATGAGAGTTTAATTTCTTATGAGTTCAAGCTTGTGTTGTCCTCTCAGAGAGGAATGGTCATTCACAGGACACTGCCTTGGTTTACTGAGCTCTTTTCCCTGTAAAAGGAGAAAACCAGCCTGGGAAAAGGGCACAACCTTTTGTGGCCACAGAATCAGGCAGAGTATTTTCCCTTCTGCAGGAAGGAGTTCCTCCCTCAAATAAACCCCAAGCAAAGCGGAGACCTCAATTACTGCTTGAGCAAGGACTTGAGGCATTCCCCAGCATGCGTGTTATGCAATGGTCAGGTTCTGCTGCCCTGATTCCCGTTCCTCCCCGAAACTGCAGGCATTTAGGCACATGCCTCAAATACATGAGCAGTCCCACCTACTGCACTGGTCTGCCCCAAAGTGTCCTGCTGCAGCAGAGCTGGCAGCCCTAGTTTCTCAAGCACTGACACCCATTGGTGCTATATATGGGGTCACCCAGCAGCAGGAGCATCAACCAGGCAGTGATGTATCCCATCTCACGTATCTTAGCTCTCTTCCTGCCTTCATAAGGGATCTATAGGAGAGCCAGATTAGGTGCAAGATGAATTTGGTGCATTTTTTGACTGTTCAGAAGCTTATTTATGCTAAATCAGAGAGCATTATAGGACCCACATAATCCAGTGAGATTCCTAAAGCCAGCTTGTTGTTTGTAAACTCTCAGAAATGACTGTACTGGACACCTCTTCCCTGCACCTGGACCCCCAGTCCCACCCACTCCCATCACAGAAAAAGCTATGAGGCAACTTAGGGTTGGGGTCTCTGGGGAAATGCAGCTCTGGTTATGAAACTGCCTGCCACCTGCAAGCTTGGGAACTGTACCACAGCACAGCTTTTCTGCCCAACACAGATTCCTGCAGCCACGCTTCCTGTCCCCAGGCGTGGGAACGGGGCTCTAGCCACAAGGTGGGTACCACTTCCCAGTCCTGCGGTGTGAGGGAAGGAGGGAACAGTATCGGTGCTGCCGGGCAGCCCGGGGCAGTCCTGGGGAGGAGCAGGGCTGCAGAGCTGCTCTGCATTCCTTTCTGCATGGACTGGTGGGCAAGGAGGGCTGAGAAATGGGGTGGGTGTGTTACACCCTCCTCTACTCAGGGCTCTCCAGCTGTCACCCTCTGCCACAGCCAGTCCCTCTCTGAGAACTCTTGCTGGAAGGCTGGACCGTGATCAGCTGCATTTTTAAAAGCGGGACTCATCCTTAATCTGCTGGGATTAAAAAGAGACGCAGTTTTAGCTGCTCCCCAGAATTTAGGTGGTGTGAGCAAGTGTTTTGCAAACCCCGGGACCAAAACCAATCTGTTGCCGTAAGCAGAAGCAAGCACTCAGCCCTGGCTGGGGCCAGGCGGTGCGCTTCACCTGGAAGTCTGAGACCCCAGACCCATGGTCCCACCAGTGCTGGTGACTGTGGCTGCACCCAGCAGTTGGTGCCTGCCCTGTGGGGTGCACAGGACTTGTGTACCAAGGGTTCAGATCTGCTTCCAGCAGAGTTGTTGCATCCTGTCACTGGTAGAAAAGCAAGAAATGGGAGGAAGGGCAGAGAGGCTCAGACAACAGTTCATTGCATTAATTTAAAAGTACATTCTTCAGTAGGTTCGATCTGTTTCACAGCTTTTTTCTGCCTGCCTGGCTTCCTCTTGAGGGATGGCCACCAAGGTCCCATCTCCACTGGCTGGGGATGCCAGGGAGCTGTCTCTCAGTCACTCTTGATGCCAGTGTGGCGGGATGCTGCCCCATGGCTGTGCTGTGGCCTGAGGCAGGCAGGCAGTGCTGCCCTGCCAGTGGACGGTGAGACCTTGCTGACAGAGGACACGCTGCAAGCCAGGGGCTGCGTGGGGAACATAATCGTGCCACGGGGTGCCTCCAGGAGCTGCCAGATCTCCCCTGAGGTGGAGCTGCCCAGGTACTCCCAGGGCCGGCGCCCACTGCTGTCCCGCACCTGTACCTGGCACCCCAGCTGCAGCACCAGCACCTTGATGACAAGCTGGTGGCCGTGGATGGCAGCCAGGTGCAGTGGAGTGTACCCACAGCCTGAGCGGGCATCCACGTCCAGGGCCAGCCCAGCCTGCTGTGCTGCTGCTGCCAGCTCCTGCAGGCCTGGCCCATCGCCGTGCTTGGCCAGCCAGTGAAGGACTGTGAAGCCTGACATGAAGTCCCGCTGCAGGGCCAGCTCTGGATCTTCCAGAAAGAGCCCCCGAACCTGAGCCCAGCACCCTGCTGACACTGCCACCAGCCAGGCGTGCTCCCGCTGCCCCAGTGGCACCAACAGCCTTCGGCTTGGGACATTCCTAGGGGAGCTCTTGGAGGACACGGTGCGGGGCTGCCGCCCACAGTCATCTGGCAGCGATGGGGGGACGCCCTGTGCCTCCAACAGAGCAAGCTGGCATCTGATGCTCCTGAAGACAGGCGGGGGTGCTGGGGCGCTGCTCTCTGGGGCTTGGGGCCCTGTGGGGCCCTGTGCTGGCAGCAAGGACTGGGATGGGGGTGGCCTGGCAGGGGGTGGCTGGGTAGGGGGCAGCGGTGGGGATTGGGATGGGGGTGGCCTGGTGGGGGGCAGCACTCCAGGACCTGACAGCAGTGGCAGGGTTTGGTTTGGGTACAGCTGCAGGACTCGAGGTTGGGTTGGTCCGTTGGGGGCCAGTACCTGGGATCCCCTTGGCAGGGATGGGGATGGCCTGGTGGGGAGCTGCTGCAGGGACCGGGACTGTGATGGGAACAGCCTGGTGGAGGGTGGCATGCCTGGGCCCGATAAAAGCGGTGAGGATGGGGAGGGGGTGGTGGGGAGCACCTGCAGGGACCGGGACAGCGGCAACCCCCCCGGGGTGGACAGCAACGGCAGCGCCCGAGATGGGGGGGACTCGGTGGGGAGCACCTTGGAGCCCGATGACAGCAGTGGGGGCTGGGACGGTCCGGTGGGGGGCCGCCCCCCTGGGCCTGCTGAGGGCGGTGGGGCCTTCAGTAGGGGCACCCCGGTGGGGGGCTGTGGCCGAGAGCGGGGCTGTGGCAGCCTGTCAGGGGGCAGCACCCCGGGGCCCGATGGCGGGGACAGGGACTGGGTTGGGGGCCGCCCTCCAGGGCGTTGTGGTGGCAAAGACCCGAACGGGGCTGAGCCCGTGGGAGGCAGCGGTGGGGACCGGCACCGGGGCGGCCGGTGGGGGGGCGGCCCGGCGGGGGTCGGCGCCCCAGGACCCGACGGCAACGCCGGGGGCCGGGAGCGCGGTGGCCCGGCGGCGTGAAGCGCCCAGGGGCCCGAGGACAGCGGCTGGGTCCGGTACGGGGGCGGCTGGGCGGGGGGCGGCGGCGGGGAGCGGGAGCCGGGCGGGCCGGCGGGGGGCGGCGCCCCGGGGCACGGCGGGGGGGCGGTGGCGGCGGCGGCAGCGCGGCGAGCCCGGCGGCACTCGCAGCAGGGTCCGCCGCGGCCCTGGGCGGCGCAGCCCCCCGCCGCGGCGGCCCTCGGGGGCTGCCCCCCGCCGGGCCGCCCCTTGGCCACCGCCTCCCCCAGGGGGCTGCGCCGCCGGTCGGGGTCGCGTCGGGGCGGCGGTTCCTTCTCTTTCTTCTGCTCGTGCTGTTCTTCCTCCGGCGGCGGCGGCGGCGGCAGCTCCTCGTCGAGGAGGTCGCGGTACCTGCGGCGGAGGACGATGTCCTTGGAGGCGCCGGGGGCGGCGGCGGGGTGGACGGTGGCCAGGGAGTTGACGAGGCTCTTGAAGTATTCGCGGCGCTCCTGCCGCTGCTGCTCCGTCAGCGCCGGGTCGCGGAGGAAGCGCTGGAAGTGGCGGAGCAGCGCCGTGTTGGGGGCTCGGCCCCCGGCCCCGCAGAGGAAGTCCAGCACGGCCTCCTGGCTCAGCTCCCGCGCCATGCTCCGGGCCAGCCGGCTCTCGGTGCTCCCTGCTGCACGTCGGTGCTCGGCGCTGCACCCAGGGCAAACCCGCCTCCTGCCGCGCCGAGCTTCTGCGCCTCCTCCTCCTCTCCTCCTCCTTCGCAGTCGGGCCGCCACCCCCCGGGTGCCTTTGCCCGGGGTGGCGGCCCGTGGGGCTGCGTGGTTGGGGTGACAGCGGTGAGAAACGGCGGCGGTGAAGGAGGGAAGCAGGGTAGAGGAGGTGGAGGAGCCTGCTAGTGCTCTTAGAAGTCCGGGGCTAATTTGCTGGCATGTGGTGAGGAGAAGGAGCGCTTTATCGGTCGTTATGTCAGGGAGACAATGGGCACAAATTGAAATGCAAGAAAATCCAACCACCACTCTGACAGTGGGGGTGGTCAAGGACTGGAGCAGGTTGCCTGGAGAGGTTGTGGTCTCCACCCTCAGGGACATTCAGAGCTGCACTGGATGCAATCCTGATCTCTGTGATGCCGCCTGAGCAGGGGCTCGACCAGGCCATCTCCAGAGGTGCCTTCCAACCTGAATCACTCTGTGATTCTGTGGCTTAGGAAAACTGGCAATAAAGATACGTGAATGGGATGTGGTTCAGGGTAGCTGATATTGCACATGTGTGGGATTGTACCCAGGTACAACAACCACACACAAATACCAAGAGTGCTAAAGTTCAGTTATATCTCCTGTCATCTCTGTATTCACCGTGTGGCTGAGGTAGGCTGGACACATGTGCTGGAGTGGGGATCTGATGTTGTTCTGTGTTGCTAATGCGATTATCACGAGTGTGTACATTACAGCTCTGAGGGATGGATAAGATCAGTGCCCCAGTGGGCAACTGTGCCCTGTATACACCAAACAAATAACAGCGCCTGCCCCAAGGAGTTTGGGGAGTGAATAGTGGGTGGAAAGTGTGGGAGAGATGGTGTGCTGCTTTTTCTGTCTTAAGGTCAAAGAACAGGGGCACGGAAGGACTGAGTTCAATTATAGGCTCACTGGCTTTAAAGAGATCTGGATCAGGCCCTAAGTCACGCTCCAGAAATCATCTCTACTGCAGGCTCCTGGGTATCCATAAATATTTTTAGCTGCCTGTCATCTAGGCAGCTGGAATATCCTCCAGCCCACTGCAAACCCAGAAGTGTATGCAACCTTCACAAACCCCAGGCAGAGATTGCAATAGATGGTGTGTACAGCTTGGTGATTTCTGTTTAGATAACACAAAACCTTAGGATAACTTTTAAGGTTCAGACCCTGCAAACACGTGTAAGAGTGGATGTGTGTGGCAGTGTTGCTCTCAGGTAAGCAAACTTATACAGGCCCGTGCTTTCAGAATGCTGACTCTGAACTGTTTGTTTCTGCCGCAGTAAATTATCTTGCCAGTTTGCAGGATACATTGCCCCGTGGAGCTGCAGGACTGCTTAACTGTAACATCTGGAGTGGTGGGAGCAGCCCTAAAAGAAACTGTAAAGTTTCTAGGTCAGAAGTTACAGTTTAGGCAATGTATCAGAAACCTCTTCCAGTGTGCCAAGATTTGGATTGCTTGGGTGGCACAGCAAGAGAAACTGTGCTACATGCTCTGCTACATCTTGCTTTTGGATTTCCCCGTGGTGTATATTGCAGGAGAGTGTGGCTACATCCCATCAGTGGTGTTCACCCGAGTAGGGTACAGGCACTGGGAAGAGGGTAAGGCTCATGTTAATAATTTATCATTTTGCACTCTCTTTTGGTACAGTTCTTCAAGACATAAATACCTTTCTCCCTCTTCTTCTGATGAGCCCTGAATTGCAGTCATAACTCTGTGTTTGATAGCAGCACACTCAGGAGAAGCGGTTGAGATTAAATGAATGGAGCATAATGATATAATTGTGATCACAAAGAAGAGAGGAGGGTAGATTGTGAAGATAAAAAATCCAAGTAAATAACAGTGGTAAATGACAACACTACTTCAGAACTGTTGGTTTGGTTTAATGGACTAAGGTGTAAGCAGGAGGCTTTCCATAATATTCTATTTTCATTTACACACTCTTGGAGATATTATCTTGCTTACTATAAGCTTAGCTTTGACTAAAAAACTAGAGGTTTTTCTACTGAGAAATGTAAACTTTTTTCTTGAAGTTAGTGAAACACACTCAAGTAACATGAAGTGACTGCTGAATTATCTGCAGGACTGAGACTGGTGCTGAATGCTGATGCTTCTGCATTGCTGAGGTTGGAAAAGCCTTCCTGAGCTTGTTCAAGTGAAATGAGTTAAACTAACGCATCTCACTTGACAGTCACTACTGGCTTACTGGGTAGCTCAGATGACAAACAGTAATACGGCAGTTGGTTGTAACCTGTTTGGTTATGGCTGTCTGTTGACTGTAGGCACATGCAGAAGTCTGCTGAAAGAGTAGCTCACATTGATTCAGAGGCAGGCCAAATGCTGGCACACGCCTCTCCGTTACAGCCTGAGCTGCAAATCACATTTTGGGATTAAGGGGGTATAATGCTGCATGCAGGCAAGGAGAAGCACAGCCCTGCTACCTGGAGTTGCTTTATTGCCTGCTTCATGCTAAGAGGTTTAAAGAGACTCTTGTTTCCCCTTATGCTCTAATGATTTACCCTGTCTGCAAATTGGTCACTTTTGGTTGTGGGTAGGAGTCTTCAGAATGGCTGAATTTACCCCAGTCTCTCCCTCTTTGGGAGTTCTGGACACAGCAGATCTCTTGATTATTTGGGTGAAATTTGTGTAAGTTGTGAGTAGTGCTAATCACAAAATGGAGGCATGATCAAGCATTACTTCAACATTTAAAAAAAATAAGCCCACCACTTAGTCTTGTAGCTTCCTATTGTTGTGCAAGAAGATGTTGCCTTTAGGGAGCTATATACCTGTGTTTGTTTTTAAACAAGAGGTAAGTTAACCCAAGTTCTGCGTCTGCATGTGTATTTTGTCATCTCATATGATCTGACAAATGAGCTGATTTGTTGCAGCTGGCACAAAAGGTAATTAAAGCATTGATGTGCCATATCTGCAAAATGATGCAAAACAGCTTTGGAGAAATGGAAACAGTTCCTGCAGGGTCTCTGCAATGAGGGACTGATAATTGTCTTTGCATGGGTACTGATTTGTTAGCAGCACTTATGAAACTTCCAGGAGCGAGGGATCTGCTTGTGTCTGTTGAACATCAGGAATGCAAGGAACTACACTAGCTGAGATGGAGAAAGATTGCAGAATATTTCTTTATCTTGATTCCCTCCCCCCCCCCCCCCCTACTTTTTCAGTGTGAACAGCCATACCCAGGAAGGTCTGTATGCATGAGTATTGTGGAGAAAACTCGGCCACAGCTCTCCCAGCTTCAGGCCAAGGAAGGACTCAGTGAATCACATCAGGGTTTTGCAAAGGCAGAAGATCTTTGCGTTAGTTAGGTTACACTGAGGCAGGAGTATCACACATGCCTCACCCACAGGTTCAACGAGGGCAACTCTTTAGATATGATCATCAGGTTTCCACTAGAGGCTGCGCTGGTCCGAGCACATTTCCCAGTACAGGCACGCTCAGCACCTCCTCACCTGGAGCCATGCACCCAGGAGGAATTTGCTACAAGAGCAAGAACACGAGTTTAATATAGCAGCCTCCCTGGAATATCAGCAGTAACGCCTAACACATTAGTGTAATAAAAGCACCGCGTCAACTATGCTTGCAAAATTGTACTGGTAGAAACCCCATTAGGGTTTTTTGGTGTGGCAGCTTTGCTAATGGTGGCTGCACTGTGCCTAGTTAAGGGCTGCTGCCGCAGGGGCGAATCCTCAGCCCCAGGTGAGGAGCAGTGCCGGGAACTGCTCCTCTGCTTCCTTCGGTTCCTGTTCAGTCTGGGGGCTGTGGGAGCAGGCATGGGTGACCACTCTCAAATACCGGCTCTCAAGTCCTTCAAAACATGATAAAAAGAGCTGCAGAAAGGAAGAACCTGCACTTTGTAGTCCTCTACAAACAGTGACGTGTTTCTTCATAGTGGTACAAAAATGGCTTTTGGAATGAAAAGGTAAAAGCTTTAGGTTGAAGGGTGTACAAGGGTAAGTGTACAGCTGAGGTCTGTTTATTTACTACCCTGGGCCATTTAGTTGTAGGAGGTGCTCTCAGCTTTTATCCTTGTGGCTTTTCTGGTTTGATTCTTGGATGTTCACATAGGGGGGTAGCTCTCATATGTCTGTAATTCACCATGTCCTTCATCTGTGGCAAATCAGGTCTCTGTCTTTCATAGGCTTTTGGGGTTTTATGCCTTGTGGAACACTGCAGGACCTGGCCCAGCAGGGCCCGCCCTTCCTTGCTGCCTTGAAGACTCACAAGGAGGTGTGGTGAGTTTAGCCCTAAGATTCCTGCCTTTGCAGGTAAAGAGGTATCATGCTGAACATGGGGATGTTAAGCATTTTGCCAGCTGTGCTTTGCTTCATCCCTGGAAATCCCTTACTGGAGTGGGAGAGCGATTGGCCACTGTGGCTGTTGTTAGGTATACCCAGTTTGTTATGAAACGGACCAGGGGTGTGTTTGGCAAGAGTGAAGAGCTCGGAGAAACAAGAGCAATGAGGTGGCTGGTTTTGCCCTCTGCCTCATTATACGAGGGCGTTAGGGGCTCCTGTTGGCAAACAGCCCCAGCTGGGGGAGCTCCTGTCTGACTCTCCGTTATAAAGCTCTCTTTGCCGAATCCCCATCCTCCTTCTTAACCAAACTGGTAGTAGGAGGACCTTGCCAGTCGCTTGCTTGGCCATCTCTTTGCAAGAGCCGCTGGAGCAGATGGGTCTCTCGGCTTTCGGCTGTCCCCCCATGGCTGCGGGGAGGGTCGCAGGGTGCCCCTTTCGGGTGAAGGGGCTGGGTACGAGGGGGCGGGCAGGGAGCAGGCCGAGCTCCCCCTCCCCAGGCCAGCGGGGCTCGCCGGGAGAGGGATTAACTGCAATTACTGCTGGGGATTGGACGCAGTCCCGGGACAGCCCCCCGCGGCTCCAGCCTCCTTTCGGGGTTCCCCGGGCGGTCGCGGGGCTGCAGCGGGCCGGGCCGGCGCCGCCCTCCCGCGCTCCCCGGGGGAGGGCCGGGGGGGTCCCGCCTCGCCGCCCGGCCCCTTTGCATTGCGCATGGGCCCTCCCCGCCGGGTGGCCATGTTGCAGTCCTAGCAGCCAGCGCAGAGGCGGCGGCGGGCCGGGGAGCGCAGCGCACTGCAACCGCGATGGCCGTGGCCGTGGGGAGACCGGCGGTGGGTGCGGGGACGGCGGGGGGCCGGGCCGGGCCGGGCCGGGCCCAGCCGTGCCGGGGGCGCGGTGCTGACGGCGAATTGCCCGAGTGCGGTGCCGGGGATGCGTGCCGGGGATCGGAGGGGGCAGCGCCCGGGGTGTAACGGGGAGGGTCACGGGGGTGCGATGCTGGAGGGGGGGGCGGGCTCGCCGCGGCGCCTCTGCCCGGGGCCGGGGCCGGGGGTGAGGACCCGCGCAAAACTTTTTCGCCCCGGTTTGGGGCTGCGGCTCTTTGTTGCAGCGGGGCCGGGCAGCTCCTGCCGGAGCCCTTCGCTTTGAGCCGCGCGGGGCGGCGGGGAGACACCAGGGGCGGTCCCCGGGCTGTCCCCGCCGGGGCTGGGGCCGCCTTTGGTGGCTTGCCGCGAGTGTTTCTGCCTCGCCGTTCCCGCGGATGGGAAAACTTGGGAGTGGGGAGGGCTGTGTCTCGTAGTGGGTGGGCAGCCGGGCGGGCGGGGAAGGGCCCGCAGCCCCTGGGGAGAGGCTTTGGGCGCTGGGCTGCGCCGGGAAACAGTCATGGAAATCCCGGCGTGAAAGTCTTCCGAGGGGCACGCGTGTTTTGCATCTTCCAGCGTGACTGTTTTGCTGGGGGTGTGGTGCCGGGAGTTTTCTACATCCATGTTGAGAAAGACAAAAGATTTCCCCTTTACAGAGAGAAAGGGAAAAACAAAAAAAAACCACACAAAAACTCAAACCCACAAAAACTAACAGATGCTGTTCCCGAAAAAAAAAAAAAAAGTTTCTCATCCAGCTTGCAGAAACGTGAATGAAACTCCACCATGACCAGGCTGAATGCACTTTTGTGCATCACTGGTCGGGGGAGGGAGAGAGACTTGACCGACTTCCCAGTAACTTTTTCAGTGCTTGGGAGTAAAACAGATGTTGCCCACAAGCAGAGGACTTGAATGTGGCTCCTTCTCATAATAAGAGAATGGTCTGTGTTCAAGATGTGACCAGGCTGAGACAGTTTCTTTTAGCATGCACTTATGGATCTGCAGGGCTGTATTGTTTCTCTGATGTGGCAAAGCAAATGTATGAAGATGGGGTTAATGGTGTTACTGGAGGTGGGGAAGTTACGCTGCTAAGCAAAATAAGAGCTGATGTTTGTCAACAGAATACCTATAAATTGTACCAACTGTTTGTAAAGCTTCTTCTGAAATGATTCCTTGATCTTAAGGTCTAAAGCATGCTTGGAAATTGAAGTTTGTCTCTCAGTGTAAGAAGATGAATTGAAGTCACTACTTCAGCTGGTTTTTAGGGCAGGCTGAAGGGTATTGCCCAGCAGAACCGCTTTGCTTTGTGTAGAGTAGCAACCTCACAACATGAATAGGCTCAGAAACGTGGCTTATTGAAAGATGCGATTGCCGTTCATTCTTGTGTATGTCTTTTGCTTTAGTTTTCTGTCATTATATTAAACTGATGCCACTACTCAGCCTCTCACATTTTTGGTTGATTGAAGTTTATGAGCAAACCCAAAAGAGCATCCACAGAGGACTTCACACCAGTTAAACTAAATTCATGTGTCTGTTGCTGCGTCCAGTCCAGTGGGACTGACTGCAGAATAAAGCATCCTTCAGGGTGAGAAGCATGTGAGTGTGGGAGAGGGAAGGATGAGGGCAGTCAGCTTCCTTGTAAGCAGCTGGTGGGCAGAGCTTTCATCCTCCAGAATCGATGGTTTTTGGAGAAAAGAGTTGTTTATCTTGGGGTGATAAGAGAAGAAAGGACAGCGGGCTGGTATTCAGTAGATGTTGGGGGCGTTTTGTCTGGTATACCTTCTTATCTAACCCTCTCTGCTACCACTTTGCATGCTGCTGTTGTGTTGCTGGGGGGATGGTAGGGAGTTTGTAGAAATAGTTAATTATATGGTAGAGCAAGACAAGGCTGATGAACATTTGCCTATCAAGCTTCCAACATCATAATCATATTTTATAAGGGCCCTGAGTGGTATGCATCTTGTTGGAGGGAGTATGGGGGTAGAATTAAAGGAATGGGGAAAGAAAAGGAATGAAACAAAAAGCGAGTCAGTTTGACTTAAAACTATGATAACATTCCTGAGTCACAACCTTCTACATCCTGGCAGGATATGACATTATGTTAATTGTAAAAGCATGCATAAAAAATAACTGCAGCGAACTGCTCTGAAGTGTCTGTGTTTAATTGTAGCTGAGCAGGGCGTGTTTTGGTAGCATGGGCGGCTTTCATTTTAAGGCCCTGATCCCACAGATGTGAAGGCACATGTGTAATGCACTGCATGTAATTTCATTTGGCTTAATAGAGACTGATCTTGGTATGTAAATGTAAAGGCATGCATAAGCGAAGTTTTGGCAGGGTTGGTGCCAGGAGCTGCCATGGGACCTCTCAGCTGATGAAAGCCATGCATATGCTTAAACATACATCAGGGTGGAAGGATGCATATGGTCATCTGGGCTCAGTGTAAGATAAGCCACTTCCAGTCTGGAAACTGTTGAGATGTGCTAGATGAGGGACCCTCCTCCTTGTCCTGGGGTAATTCCCAGCATCTTGACCTGGGCTGGATGGTTTCTTAGTAGTTCAGAGCATAGAAGAGGGCTCTGGCCTCCCAACCGTTTTCTTTATTTGTTGATCCTAAGTGTTTACAGAATCATAGCTTGGTCTGGTTAAAGGAGCAAAACTAACGTTTACTCCCGTGTATACACTAATGTATACTCCTGTCCAAGTCAAACAAAAATTGATGGAAAACGAAGCTGGAGTACAGATTTTAGATGGGAACCATAGAAAAGGTTCTCTGGGAGATTAAAATGACACAATGTATTCTTCCATCTGCTTTAAAAATACTTGATAATGAGAGACTGCCAGTTTCCATGGAGGGGAGGAAATGAAAGAGGCAAGAAGGTAGAATGGGGCCGATGGAGCTGAAGACTCTGTGCTTTGTCTTCCTCTGAGCAGCAGATCTATCGAGACCCACTGAGGTCAGCAAGAGCTGTGGGGTGGCGCCTTGGAAAGCCACATCCATGTGTGTTGGTGGGTGGAGAAGGGCAACCATGACCTCTGATTTTAGACAATGAGATGAACACTAAGAAAGGGGATACAGCTTTGTCTCTGTGTTTCTGTGCTCTTGCTAGCTGAGTGTCTGGTCGTCTTCTCTGAAGATGGTGTGACGGGGTGGGAGAAGAGCTGTTGCAGGTGTAGAGCTGAGACTGAGAGAGGTTGGGGATGAGGCAGGTTGGGGATGGACCCCAGGGCAGGGAGTGAATTATCATGCTCCAAGCAGAGGTCAGCAGTGCCCTGGCTGCTTTGCAGCTTGTCGCTTTCTGAGTTAACTGTGAGGCTGAGCTGTCCCTGCTGTCCAGTATCCTCTGGGGAGCATCATGGTGCTGTGGACTCTTCTCTCAGTGGACTTGGCAGTATTGTGGGCTTGGGTGGCACTTCTGGGGCTGCTGAGATGGCCAGGGGCATGGGTTTTGGCTTCCTTGCCTGCTTTCAGCTGTGAAGTGTGGCTTTTTGGGCCTGGCCTGACTCGGCTGCCTGTGCTAGGGAAGCAGACCTGGGCGGTGCACACAAGACTGTATTTTATTTTGTGAACTCTTCATTTCCTTTATTCACCTCAGTGCCTTGTTTGCAGTAGGAAATTCTTTCAGACAATTCTTGTTGCTCCCGTTGATGTTAACAATGGTGGGAACCTGCCTCCTCCTTGCCTTGTTTTCAGCATAGCCTCACTCATGGGGCAGGTTCTGTGTTCAGCCCACCACAAACTCAGGGCCTCTAGCTTTTCCAGTATGAGCTGACCTGGAGTCAGGATCTGATGGAGATACTTGGAAAATGCTTATTTTGTGTAGATGAGATCACAGGAAATCAATTTTAATGTCCTGAGTAGGGCCTCTGAAATAATGATGGGGATTGATTAAGTAAGCAGTGTGAATCTGAGAAGTAAAATATTTACTCAGAGCTGAGGCATGTTTTATATGTCCCCTTCCCACCCTTGCAGCCCTGGAGAGAGGTGGCTTTGCTGGCTGGCTGCCCCCTCTGGAGCGATTTGAGGGTTGTTGCTTCTTTTGTGCCTTTTGTATGCCTCTTCCTCTTGAGGTGATGCCAAGAGCATGGGCACGAGGCTGCTCGGTACCTTGTGGCTTGCTTTGCAGGAGAGATACCGAGGGGACAGTGTCTTCTCTTGGCTTGGCAAATACTTCTGCCTTGTCCAGCCTCTTTGTTGGCTTGGTTTGGCTCTAGGCTTCACTCCCATAAGCTACAGTGGCTCTTGCAGGAAAAGATACTGAAGCAGTTTCAGCTTAGAACAGTTGGGTGCAACCATGTCATTTAAAAAGAAACCAACACAAGCCCCACAGTAGTACTTCAAGCTTTTTTTAGGTGCACTATCCTAGCTGCCTTCACTTCCAGCTCTCCAGCCTACTGTAATAAATGATGTGTGATAATGGTTCAGACAAACACCATGGTGCTGTTAGCATTCAGCATTAATAGTAGTGGATAATGCTCCAGATCAGAGACAGAAAACCAAGTTCAGGGTCTTGCTGTCTTAGCTAAGAGCAGTAGTAACAAAAATTTACCCCAAATATTATTCTTTCTCCCCATAAGTACTAGTTTGCATACCGCTATGTGATGTGGTCAGTGAGATGGGAATAAGAGATGCTCTTTCCTGGCTGCTTCATTACCTCTGGATGCCTTTTCCCCTCCTCTATGCCATGGTGCCTGGTTTAGACATACATGGGCCAGGACTTGCAGGAGTCACCAGAGCTGTTTTCATGCATGGCTCGGGCAGGTATGATTAATGTGGGTGTAGGCAAGGCCCACTTGGCCTTGCATGAGGTGGTGCAGAAAGAGCTGTGAGAAGGAAGAAAAGCTCCCTGTGGTTTTCCATTAGCAATACCCAGCCTTTCTGCAAGGTTTCCCTCTCTGGCTGCACTGTCTGCTTGTCCAATATAAGTGATACCCACTGTTGGCATGAAACATAGTCCAAAGGCTATTACTGCATTTCACTAGTAGTACAATTATTTTGCTGAGCTAGGTAATTTTTACGTCTTGAGCTATCTTTGGGACCCCTTATTTAAAAATACAGACTGTGCCTGTGTTTAGAAAAGTGGCTAAGTAGCCTTAGGATCTGAGTTTGCAATTAAAGCTTTTGAAGTTGCTGAAAATATGGAGGAGCTGAATATTTTTCTTGCCGGCTTAGGCTTTTTGTTTTCATTAGTAGCATCCCACATAAGGTGATGTCAAAGAGCAGACAACTACCAGGTTTTGGGGTTTGTTTTTGTTTGTTTGTTTTTTCCATGTCAGCTCATAGCTTCTTTAGATCTTTCTATTATCTAATTGGATTTTCTGTTACCACTTCTGCATCCCAGATTTATTTTCAAATGACATCTAGCTGCTGGAAGTATGTTACTGAAGTACTGTAATTGGGGGTTATTTCTTTACCAGATCTGGTCATGAATACTTGGCACAAGCTAATAGAAAAAGACTTGTTTTAGAAACATTTTGGTTTTGCCACAGATGTTGCCCACTTTGCCAGTGGCTCCTGCGAACTGATCCCTGTGCACAGCAGTAGTTCTAATGTGAATTATTTCTGGAAATCTGCATGCATCTCATGTATTTCATTCAGAAATTATATTAACCTCTCGCACATGATGGGAGTGGAAGCGGAGAAATAGTGTTTTGAATCCTGAGAGGGATCTTTGTAAATGATTTGCAGGACTGTTTGGGTCTGTTTGTGCATCTGAAGGTGTTCTTCAAAGTCTGGGTGTTTCACCGAAGAGTTAACTGGGTGCAAAGTAAAGTACAAACGATGTCCTGTGTAAGCAAGGGACTCAACAGAATCTATTTGCCAGATGTGTTGAATGCACCAAGTGTGCAAAATGCTTTGCTTAAGCACAGAAACATGGCTTGAATTAAGTTTCTGAGAGTCTGTGGTGGCAGCCTTTGGTTTTATCTGTAAAGAAAACTGAGGTGTGAGAGGAGCAAGTTTGATAGACAGCTTGCTTGGCTTGCTCGGTGACAGCGCGAGCTTGTATTTCCCTCTTCTGCAGGGCCGCACAGTGACTGATTTGCAGCGAAGTACAGGAGCACAGACTGCAATGGAGATCGAATTGCAAGTCTGCTTTTATTCTTTCAGATAGAGGTTCCCACTTGTAGCCACAGCCAAATCTTTGCGTTTCAAAGCACACAAATCATCTCCTTTCAGCCCCCATGAAAACCCGTCTACTTCAGTCTGAGTCAGCCTAGGAGCTTTTGACAGCTTTCAGATAAATGAAGAATATCACAGTGACGGTCCTGGGTTTATTTTTCTGGGACAAAATTTGGCAGGCAACAGCCTGGCTTGGGAATAAGAAATGTGCAACCTGGAAAGGTGAAAGTATCTGGTTATCATTGACACTGGTTCTTGGCATCTCTCTGCAATAACATGGATTACCCCACATCCTCCAGATGTGTGTAAGAAATGTACAGGGTTGCCAATAAAGAGGTTGTGCATGAATGCAGTTGCATTTTCCTTTTCTTGCTTCTTCGTATGATTAAAGATTTTTCTTTTGTCTGTGTCTCCTTTTGTTTTAATTGGTAGAATTAAATTTCTTGGATATCTTCAGAATGAACTTACAAACAACATGGCTAATGATATTTCAATAGTCTTCCTTTTTGTTTTGTTCCTAGTTTGAAATGTCAAGACTAATATTTTCAGAAATTGCTGAATTAAATAACCCGAAAGAGTTCTCATTTATTCTCAGCTTTTACGGCTAAAAGATTAGGTTGTCATACTGTGAGCAGGTATATTGCTAGCTGTAAATGCTAGCAGTGATTATGAGGCTTAACGCAGCCATCTGGGACTGAACATATGCACAGTCCTCAAATCTTCATGTCGAGACCCCAAGAGGAGCAGGGATTTTGCTAGATCATCTGGTGACTTGGTCTAGCGGTAAATCATGCCACTTAACCACCACGTCTCTTGGCTGCTGCTTTTTCCTCCCCCAAATCTGTTTCATGTCCTCATTGAGCTATGGCAGGTCTCATTGTGCCTTTTCATTCTTGCTCAGTCAGAGTTCTGTGCTCTGAAATTTTTTGCCTGTGTGTAAGTGCAAGGATGCAGACACTGGGAGGGAAGAAGTCATTTTTCAAATCCTGCATCAGCAATTTTATATGTAAAGCTTCCCTCGTTGTGGCCAGGTAACCCAACTTGCCGCTGTTCTTTTTAAAAGAGGAAACAATGAATGAATGATTATGCCTTCATTAGCTTATAGAATCAGAAGATTAAGATTTTTAATTACATTTGAAAATGGTTTCATTTATTTCCTGTTTTTTGTATGTGATTTCCAATCCGAGAAAAATTCTTAATGCTTTTAAATGAATGCTTTTCTGCCACAAAGTATCTTTTATCACAGAAAATGCCAGCTCTCATTCTCTTTCATCTGTCTCATTAATGTTGAATACATGGCACTTTAACGTGGCAGCCGAAGCAAAGCAGGGAATTTCAGCTAATATCTGACAACTGTAAGCTGAGATTAAATGACATCCGAGTGCAATCTGCGCTATATGTAAGTAATTGGCATTTTCCAGGAGCATTTGACCTAATTTACGTTTTTTTCTCCCTCTGCCCCCTCAAATCTGTCTTTGGAGGTTGGTTAGTCATCAGGATTTCTGAGCCTTCAGCTCAGAAGGTACTTGGTGCCAGTCAGTCCTCTGAGCATCTGTGGGAGTGAGAGGTGCTAAGCATATTTGAGGAGCAGGTTGCTGGGGGCCTGAGGGTGGTCCCTGGGTCAGTGTCAGGGTTGATGAACAAGGGTTCCCCACAGGGACCTGCCATGAGCAGGGTCAGAGGGTGCTGCCTCTGCACCTGGAAGATGCATTTCCACTGTGCCAGACTCATTTCGGAAGTCACGAAATGAGTCCCTGGCCAGAGTCTGGAGGCAGCCCTCCTTCCTGGCTTTGAGTGAGCTGTTGTGGAGCACTTCTGTCTTTCTCGTAGGCCTGGCTCAGGGGGAGGGAGGGCATGTCTGGTGATTTCAGCACAAGTCCCTGATTCTGGTGGAGGTGGAAAGTGGCACTAGATCTGGGAGCTGCTTCGTGCTGGGGAGAACCTGCATCTAAGTCTCTGCTTTGGCCCTGGGGCAGCTTTTCAGCAAGGCAGTGGTAAACCCTTCCTAATGCTCTGAATTACAAAGAAGCTGGGCTGAAAGTTGAAAATAAACAACTTCTCGAAGATGTGCCTTACCTTCTGGGGTGCACAGTTGATGGTCACTGAACAATCAGAACAATTTGGTTTCTGATATATAATTGCCAAAAAGTGGTAGTGTCAGGGGACCTTGGGTTTTGTGTTTCGAGGTAGCTGAATATTCATCCTGCTGCAAATCACATTTGCTATCCGGCATTTGGAGTTACACAATTATTAATTACAAGAGCCACTTGGGATCAGGGCTTGTGTGGCCTGCATGCTGCAAATGTTTCAGCTCCTGATTTGCTGGGTGGTCTTGGGCAAATACTTTCATTTTGGTAAGCCTTTGTTTTCTCCATGATTAAAGCAGATGATAATTCCCTTTCTTGTTTTGTAAGGTGCAAAGCTGTGATCAACAAATTAATAGTATGGCCATAGTTACCTTTACAAACCTAGCCCTATTGCACCAAATCCAGTGAGATCTTATGGCACAGAAGCATTACCAGACTAATGCTTTTTATTAAAAGCACTTTCAAGAAAATAACTATTCAAATAGGGTAATATGCAAATTATGTTTTCAAGGAGATTTAACAAGTAATTTCAATAAAGAAAGGTTTAAAATTGAGCAGTGTGAGTAACTCCACTGACCTTGTTTCTCTGGGTTTATGTAAATGCAATTGAGGGCAATTTTCATGTAAAGCATTCCTAAGACGGGGTGAGTTTCTCTGTTGTAGGCCAGAACCACTTAAACATCAAAGCCAGAGGTGTTTTGGTTTTGTTCTTCAAACAAAACCTTTATTTGAAATTGCAGTCTGATGTGTGACTACTGTCTGTTACTGAGCACAGCTACATTTCCCCTCGGGTTTGGCCTCTCCAGGAATGGAGCTCAGAAAAGCATTTTTTCCATGGGATGTGCATTACTTGGTTTTGATATAACCTAAGGAAAGCAGTATTTTTTTATAGCCTAACCAAGCAACCTGATGATTTCTTCCAGTGGGATGAGCCAGAAAGCTAGAAGTATAAATCCAGGCAGGCTAGCTGTGGTACAGCTTTACATGAAATGAAGGGAAGTATAAAGTTCACACAAGCTAAAAAATGGTCGATGTTTCTGGCATGAAATAGGTGGCTGGTCCCTATGTAAAATACACAGTAAGGAGTTCCAAGAGAGGAACGTGCAGATGCTGTCCCCATCCACACTAACTGTGGTAAATGGGTCTTTTTCTGGACTGTGTGTGCTGAAATATCTTGGCAATGGAAGCTGTTCAGGGCAGGGGACGTGGTATTTCTGGTTTGATGCAGTGCCTTGCAGAGGAGGGTGGTGGCCCAGCATCTCGGATTCAGTGATGCTGAATAGTAGGAAGGAGGATGGAGATAGCTGGATGGGTGCCGTCATCTTGGCCTCTATACAAGTAGGAAGAGTGTGCAAGTCTGCTCTTGAGATTTATGCTCCAGTTTGCACCCTTAGGGGCTACTGAGTGGCCCAAGGAGATGAGAGTAAAAACATCATCCACCTGAGGAAGGGCTGCTGTCCTGTGTGCACTGATGCTCCTGGGGTCAACATGTGCTGGCCTGCTGCAGGACCAGGCTCTTGTGGCGTACAGAGTGGGCGCCTGAATGCTGCATGTACAAACCCAGCTCTTTCTCCTGGACAGTCATGAGAGGAAGGAAAGAAGAGCTGGGCATTAGCCTGCCTCTTTGAAGGCTTACCAAGTTTCCAGAGCAGTTATTTACTGGTCAGCGGACCCCCGCTGCTCTGAGGTATAAGCAGCCCATGCAGTGCTGCTTGTGGCTTCACACATCTACTGCTTTGAGCAATGCAGAGGTGGAGACTGCTGTGTCTCCAGCCTTTGCAGTGTTAGTAAGGAATATGCAGCAGCAGATCACTTGCTTTGGTATCTCTCATTAAACAACTCAAGCCAAGGGTAAAAACGTGTGCCACACATGGGAGTTGTGCCCCACTTTTGGGACAGGCAGGTTTGCAGCACTTGGAGTTGTAGAGCACGTCAGAGCAGGGAGCTCCTTCATGTGAACTAATCTTGCCCAGTCCTCTGCAGGAAATGCTTGCTTGGAGCAGGCTGGATTTGCCTTTGGGTAAGTTTGTCTTCCCGAATCCTTAGGTTTGGCTCCATAAAGTTGTGACAGGGTTTACCTGCTCTGTTAGGTCTTTAAAGCCTTGCTGCTGCAGAGAGATGAAGCAGAGTGCAGTGGAGCCTGCTCGCTCAGCAGCACCGCTGCTCGTCTGTCACAGTCGTTCTTGTTCCGCGGTTGACTCGTGCTCAGCTGTTATGTGGTATGTGCTGGCATAGATAGTTGGCCAAGCTAAACAGTTCAGTGCTTTGCTTACAGAGGCATACCTGATGTGCCCTGCTGTCTACCCTGGTGCTTCCAGGAAGAAAAAAAGGAATTGAGATTGAGAAAATGGGATCTAGTATGGTCAGCCTGTGACCTGAGTGGGCCCCTAGTTAATGGGGCCGTGTGCTGGCCCGGCGGTCTGCCTTTGCAAATCTCGCTGCAGGAGAGCAGCCCTTGTGAGCTGCCTCTGCACTCTCCTGCCAAGGCAGTGGGACAAGAGGTGGCTGGATCACACTCCTTTGGAGTGACCTCTCTGGGGAAAAAGAGGATGAGAAGTCTGAGTAATGTGAGTATACAAAGCTATATCATAAACTGCAGGAGATGCAAGCTAATGGCAAATCCTCTTGCTTATTATTGTTATTCAAAGAAACAGCCTTGCAAAATGTTCCATTCTTCCCTTCTAAAACTTGTCCTTGAGCTATGTATTTCAACAAAGTGGAGTGCAATGCGTATTGTCTGTACTCGTAAGGTTGCAAGACTTTGAATTCTACAGGGTATCTGTTTAGCTTGACTCTGAGAAGTCTGAGCAGCTGGACTGTTTGGATGGGTAGTACACTAGAGAATTTTTTTGTTCGCTTTTGGGGTGTATCAAGGAATAACATTGGATGTATGGGTTACAAGCAGTGGCATGGAGTGCTACAGCACAAGTCTTGACAGGAGGGCAGAAATTAAAAGTAAGTCTGGATATGACTGCTTTTGTTTTCCTTTAAAGCACGAACATGACTGGGGTGGACAGTCAAAGCAGAATGTGGTGGCCAACAGTAATTCATCTGTAGGGGTGGATACTGGCTCCAGTTTCACCTTTTAGCAGGGCTCCATTGACAGCTAATGGATGTTGCAGCAGCCTGTGTATGGAATAATTTATGTGTTTGAAAGAACACAATTCCAGAGAGCACATGGGTGAATGCCAGTGGTTTGCAAATCTCTGCCAATGATCTTGTGAGCAGCGGCCTGCTGCAGGAAAAATAACATTGGATTAGCTCAGGGTAATGTTTGGAAGTGTCATACTTAGTTCCTAAAGACTGGCCCTTCTGCAGAGCAGCACTGGGCTATAGGCAGGGTATTCTGAAGAAAGCAGAAATGTATTAAATGTGAGTATTCTTCATGCATCAAACAAGAAGTGGGAAGCAACACAGGGAGACATTTATAGCTACTGGCTTTTCCCAAGCAGCTTTTGCAATATCTCTGTCATTTGGGAAGAAAATTCCCTTGTTTCAAGCACTTGGACTGTCTGAGCCAATGCCAGGTTGCTTGATCTCACAGCTCCAAGGCAGCTTGGTACCATTACAGACCTGTTACCTGTCTGAGGAGCTTGGTGTTGGGCACCTTTTCCGCAGCTGAAGAAGTGGAAACCTTGCTTTGGCATCAAACTCAAAAGCCAATGTGAACCCAGCAGCACTCCCCTGTCTGTTTCCAGCTTTTCAGCCTCCTGTTTTTAATTAAACTGTCGCGACACTGCAGGCAGAGCAGGACCCAGATACCAGAAGCCAAAGGTCCAGCTCACAAAGGCATTTGTGAACCTTGGTATGCGGATGGGAAGCCTTTGACAGCGCTTAGGGCAGGGCCAGTGCCTGCCTCCCACTAATGGTGGTTTATTTGGTCTCTGCTCATCCAGCCGCCCTGTGGCAGGGCTGAAAACACTATTGAAGTCTGGTCTTTTCCCCTCATGTTGGTTTTAATAATAAAGTGTATCCTCACACCTGAGGAGCACCTTAGATGATAGCTACCACTTTGCAGGCCTTCAGAGTGTCTCACTTGCTTTGCAACAGTTCCTGTGCACCATTTAGCTCTGAGAATCTTTGTTGCTTTGAGAATAATTACAGAAGGCTACAAGGAGACTTGCTGTAGTTAATCTGTGTGTTACCTGGTGTCTTTGTACCTTATGCCTCCAGATGTTGTCACACCATAGAGTGGTGCTTGTGTCTGAGCAGCTGGAGCAGTTGCCTTCTGCAGGGGTATTTTGGTGGTGTTAGAGCCCAGGAATTTTGTGGTTCGTTGCCTGAGCTACTGAATGGAGGAGGCACAGCCTTTAAACAGGAGGGTGAAACTCCTGTGTCGCATTTGTTCATGGAGGTTGGGCTGTTGCATCAGATATGGCAATTTGCCAAGCAGAAACTCCTTAGAGAACCCGCAGGCGCTGGCAGGGTGTTTTCCCTGGGACAGGGCACTTGGCAGTTTTGTAGTTCAACCTGCAGTTGTCACCTGTAGGGAAAGGGCCAGTGCAGAGTGCTGCCCACCTTACCCTGGGGCTGCTGGAGCTCTGTGAGGCCGTGCCGGTGGTGCGAGCTCACCACTGAAGCAGTGATAACTTCTGCATTGCCTGTATGGGGTCAGTGACCAGCTCAAATGCAAGTTCACTGTTCTCTGGTTAAAGACCCTGTGTTCCCATAAAGCGTGTAATCTTTTAAGTAAGTGTTGGCTGTAACACACAGGGTCTTCTCTTTCTCTTGAAAGAGACTGATAACCAAACCATGTTTTTGCTGCAGGCCTTTTCCTGGCAGAGCCATGGTGCTGGGAAGCACGATGAAGTGTTTATGGCCAGCGGACCATTGCCAGTAAATGTTCCATTTCATAGGAAGAAAAATGACATTTGCAGCTACCCCCATAGTTTTGGCAAAATAGGCTGGGTCCAGAGTTGTTGTGTTCAGTGAGGAAAACTGCTCCTCCCAGCTGTGGGAATCAGGGGTGCTGCGTACTTGACTACGCTGGCAGCTGCTGCTTTCAGAAGCCTCAGATAACTTGTTCGCTGTCCTCATGGAGCTTATCACTTGGCCTGCCATGAAAGCATCTCCCCTCTCGTTTCCAGGCCAAGTGTTGTTCCTGCTGTGTGTAAGTGATTGCTTACTGCCTCTCTTGTTACAAATGTCGGTCTTTCTAGTGGACAGGTTGAAATGCCACATAGTCCTCAAATGTTCTGGAGCTTTGGCATATACCATGAGACCACTGAACGTGCAGCTCTTCTGCCAGGGACCTTGCTGGGACAGAGAGCTTTTGAAAAGATAGCTATAGGATGGCTGTTTCTGGAATGGTTGGAGTGTGGGGGGAACCAAACAGAAAACTCCCTTACAGGTGATAATAGGTGTGGGGAAAACGTCCGATGACTAGGAAGTAAGTTTCCTTGTTTTAGAGATACAAGTCTCCATACTTGGATCAGGTCAAAAAGTATAAAGCTGTGTGTTACATTTTGTAACAGATTCTAAGGGGATTTCTATCAGATGCTCAGAGTGTTACCAAATGAGAACTGTGCCTGCTAATTTACATTGCTCCTGAGTGCTGGCCAAAGGCCATCGGACCCACCTAAGCATTGGAAAATGACAAATCACTCATATAGCCCATAGGATTACGGGCCTTCATGATGAACCTGCTGCCGAGTTATGGACATGCATTTGTTTTATCAGAGGGATCTTAGAATAGTCATGGGAAACCATGCAGAGCATAGCTGAGTCTACTGGACAGTTACTCATCGTTAAATGAATTAATTTGATTAAGTGTATATGGTGGTGTTGACACATGGTCGCTTCCCCTCCTGAGTTTATAAATCAGTGGCTGCTTCCCCTCCTGAGTTTATAAATCAGTCTTCTGTGCCATTAAATATGTGACTGCAACATCTTTCAGCAGCTTGCTGCATGGGTGATACTGGACATATTCTTGGAGTACACAGCAGGAGCTGATTCTCCTTGCTGACTTGAGGGGAAATTCAAGAATAAGCCTAGGGAAGACAGAGCCATTTCCTTTCCTGCCAGTGTACCCTGGAATGGTTTTCTGAGAACAGACTTGCTGACTGTGGGACTCTTAGTACTAGAAAACATTTATGTGCTTTGTCAGGTTACTGTGCAGTATGCTTCCTGAGGTTTTAGGGAATTTTTTGCCTTTTTTGTTTGTTTGGTTTTGTTTTCCTGATGGAGCATTGGGCCCTCTAAAGTTGTTAGTAGGTTTTGGATCAAGGTCTCAGAATTATTTATAAGTGAAAATAGGATTTTATGGTTACAGGATGCATTTAATTAGTGTCTGGAATTTAGCCACTAATCTAAATTTGTTTATAGAAATGCTGTTAGTATTTTCCTTTAAGAGTTTTTGTTTTCTACATGTAGTTGTTCAAAATAATACTTAGTGCTAATAAAACTTAGCAACAGCCAAAAGAAAAATATTTTTTTCTTGCTTATTTCCTTATGCTGTGCATTTACACACTGTTCCCATTTGGGCTTTTTGGTTTGGGGTATGTATTTTGCTTTTTCTAGAGCAAAAATTAAAATGGTCCCCCAAGAAAAGCTAAGCTTATGAAAACATACCAGTTGGCTGAAGGGTCAGGGCCTGGTAGCATCTGAACCTACTTGCATGAGGGAAAGTGTGGGACCTTGAGGTTTTATTTATTTATTTTTCATTTCATGTTGTACAGTCTTGGAGAGATTTTCCCCTTCCCACCCCCGGATTTTAATGTGGTGCCTTTTCATCACTGCTGATGCATAACTGGTGTTTGTGGGAAACTGAATGTAGGATTAATCTCTTCTTTTTAAAGAACGATCTTCCTCCCCTGAAGTCTAGATGATATGCTTCTTAGTGAATATCCCCAGCAAGATTCTAACACTGCTGAGCTTGAAATATGTGCAAGCAGATTGCAGGCTGTAAAACATGAAACCGCCTGGAGCAAGCATAACCTCTAATGATAGTTGGTGTCTACCAGGTCTGGTGTGGCAATGCCATGGTTCTGCACTTCATGCCCAGAGTGCCTGAGCCTCCTGGGTGCTCTGTGGTGGCAGGGAGTGACATTTGGTCTTGACCAAGCAGCTGCGTGGGCCGTGAGAGGCTTTGCTGTCTCCTTGCTTATGCCACCCCCCCTCTCAATCCTTTAGCCAACAGTAATCAGTGTCCTTGCATTTGCCTTTGTGAGCAGGATCCTAACCACTGGTTGTCTGACCCCAGAGAGTGGGATGAAGAAAAGAGAAATGGAGTGTGACTTGGGTATATCACTTGAGCCTCTGAAGCTCTTGCTGTTAACAGGGGGACTTGGAACCTCCCTGTTAGGGAATGAATTATAAGAGAGAAGAAGCTCCAACCCCTGAAGGTATATCCCTGCATGCAGACATTGAGTTTGGTCTCAAGTGCTAGGACATCCAGCTAGATATAGATGCAGAAGCACCTTGATTGGGAGAGAAATGAGTTACTGAAGTGGCACCTGTGCCAGCCTTTGTCTCCTTTGCACACCCAGCCTGGCAGCACCAAGCTGGCTCAGCTTCCAGAGGATGGGGAAGGAAGGAAAGGGTAACTGTACAGGCTTGTACTTTATTATGAGAGATTCATGAAGGGGGGTCATGGGCAGGTTTTTCCACATGTAGGGACTTATGCCAGTTTTGCATCTGGCTTTATTTGCATTATTAGGATTAAACTAATAAATCTGCTTTAAATCCTTGATGTTGGGAAATTGCCGTTTGACAGCACTGTGTTGCTGAGGAAAGGCTTTCTCCAGGCTGGGTGTCTGATCTGCATGACAGATTACAAAGCTTGTACCACACACTCATGCTCTGTCCTTCTTTTCCTGGTGGGCTATCACCTGTGACTTAGCTTCTTATATTAAGCCCGGCATTTGCCTTTATTACAGGCTTTAGAGATTTCAGTTGTACAGTGCCTGGTATAAAATGGGTTGTTGTTGGAGAATTTGCATAGGTTTCAGTAAAAAGTTGTTCTGTTGGCTTGCATTTGTGTACAGACAATTTCATTTACAGTGTTGAGCTTAACCTCACAGCCAAGGCAGTGTCTTGTTCTCGGGATTTCCAGGGAGACTGGGGAGGTGCTAGTCTTCAAGCTGCCCTTGACCTATGCATGACTACATGGTCGCTTCACTTGTTGCTGCTTGGCAGCCTGACTGGGTGAGCACCCCTGCACATACACATATCCACTCCGAGTTGTGTCTTCCCCTCAGAGACTGAGGCAGTGTGTTTTATTTATTGTCTTCTCTCCAAATACTGCATAGTCAGTGGGCAAGGGACTGAGTCCTGTTGCAGAAGAGAGCAGTGGTTTCCTAGCTAAGTACCACCACTGAAGACACTACCCATCTGTCTGTCTTTCAGAGACATGCTGTTACATGGCGCTTTTTTAAGTGGCAGCTGGCAGGCAGTTTTCAGTTGTCCAAAATTGTGCATGTGTTTGCTTGGAGACCACAGAAATATACTGGAGACTGAAGTGGAGAACATGCAGTAGGCTCTGTTTTGAGCCTGGCTTCTTAGAAATTGTTAGTGTCTTGGTAGAAAGCCTGGTGGCAAGTATGAGCTCTGGCAAAGGAAGAGAGAAGACAGAGGAAGGGAGAAGGGTAAAAGTCACCTCCGAGCTTTAGCTGGGGCCAAAACTAGTATTAGTTCATGATACCAAACCTCTTAGTCATTGCCAGGCTTGCTTATAGCACTCAAATAAGGTGGGTGTGTAGCCACAGCAGTTTTAAAATGACAGGTTTGTGCTCAAGCATTTTGCTGAGAAGTTAAGACCTGGATTTCCCCCAACTTGGGTAGGCTTTGTTATTTCAGTTGTCTCAGTAGCTGTTCCTGCCTGATTACAGGTAAAGGCGCAAGAAAATAAAGGCAAATTGGGTGGCTGTTTCTTATTCTGAATGCCATGGAGTTATCTGCTTATCCAGATCCTGTCACCTCTGCAGCTTTTCCCTTCTAGACATCTCTCACACAGACAAAGTTGCTGCTTTTACTCAAGGTGATAAAATTGTAGCCTTCAGAAATTAAGTTCTGCGGCTGGACTAAAACATGTCTTCTGCTAAGGAGCACCTCACTACAAAGTAAGCTGCATTAAGGGAATTGCAGCTTGTTTAAAAAGAATAAGGAAAGCTGAGGTGACTACAGGAATCAAAGTTCCTGGTGTGATCTGAGCTTGGTCTGGTGGGAAAGCTTGCCCAGCCTTTCAGAGGCTGTTGGCAAGCTAAAATACAGCTAGAAGCCATGCGGGTGCTGTGTGTGCTTGGTCAGGGGGCACCTGGGGGGGCTCAGAGACTCTGCCGGGAGCATTCTGTGTGCTGGGGCTGGGCATACAGCAGGAATCGGGGGTCTGGTGCTGACCCTGCCTTCCTATTATGTATCTTAGCAAACTGAGGGTTGCAGGTGAGCCCTCTACACTCTGTACTGGCACAGACCCACTGCCTCTTGCCAGGATCCAGCCCCAGGGTAGAAGCTGTGCTCAAACAGCTTGGGAGCCTTGTGCGTCCAGTGAGCTGTGGTGTGGCCTCATTGCCTTTATAATATATTCCCAATTGCATGAGTGAAACTATTTATTTTATTCCCCAGGAATTCCTGCCTCGGTAATAGAAGTGTTTGGAAAATAGGTCCCTGCAAAAGAAACTTGTCAGACAAGCCTAATGTTAGGTGTGGATGTCTGTAATTGGAGGAAAGATCCCTCCCTGCTGGGCCAAGTTGCCAGGCTCGTCTCCTGCAGGAAAACCCCGCTTTTGTTTTAGGGTGATGGTGTCTGCCTGAGCCACCTTTGGAGGTGAGAGCACCTGGAGGGTCTGGAGGAGGGAGGAAACAGTATTGCTGTCTGTCTGCTTTGTGAATGGTGTAAAGATGTTTCGATGAAAAAGCTTCCACATTTTTAGTGCCTTCAGAGGGATTCAGCCTTGATAGCAGCCCGCTCCTTTTTATCCCTGTCTGTGGATGACCTGCAGCCAGTGAAGCATGAGGTGAGAACAGTTGGGGCTGCAGGAGTCTCTTGCTGATGCTGGTTGGCAATACCAAGATCCCCTTGAATTATTGTGCTGTGGCATGGCGCAGGGCAAGGAGGCAGCACGAGGTTTCTCTGCCTTGGCTGTAGTGTCTGCAAAACCTCATTCTGGCTGACTTGTTCCAGATGGTAGGTAGCGGGCTTAATTTGGGCTGTCTTCACTTGCTTGCTGACATGAGCTCCTCCTGAGTTAATTAGCAGATGAAGTTGATGGTACCCATGCTTTGCTGTCTGTGGTCGTGGAGGTCTGATGTATAGGGTTTGAGGAGTACAGGGAGAAAAAGTGATGTTTTCTCTACTTTGGTGCTAGCTGACGCTGCCCAGGCTGACTCCAGTGAAAGATGTGATTTCAAGGCTCTCACTTCCCTCTTGGAGACATTCGCTTGGTGGAACATCTCTGACTTTGTCGCTAGCTCCTCTGGTCCAGGCAAAAAAATAGTCCTGGGAGTTGGATTTCCTTGCTGGTCTGTTTGCACTGGAGGCTGAGGACGTGTTTTGGAGAGAACAGAAATGTTCAGCTTCAGAACGGAGTTTGGCTGTGCTGTGTAAGAGGCCTTGCTGGCCTAATGCTGTGGTGGGGACTTGCAGTTCTGTAACACCTTTTAGATTGTTTTACTTATAGTTAGTCCCGAGCAGTTAGAGTGCAAGGGAAGGCCTTCTCCCTTGTCGTTACGTGTGGATGAATATCTCAACAGTGCAGAAAATAGGTATGGGGCAGAGTGGGACTCTTCGTGTTTATGGAAGTTGGTTTGGATCTCTGGAATAAAAGGTTTATGTCTGCCACAACCCAAAAAACGGAGTTGTAAAGCTCATCCTTGGATTCCTTCTGACTAGAGAGTTAATCCTTTATTCTGGTGCTGTAAATGTTTATTTAGCACACTCTCTTATGCGTTTATGGAGTTCAAACATCTTTGAGTGTATGTTGGGCAATTGCCGGTGTACTGTCCAGGGATTCTTTATGACTTGGAGCCTCACCAGGATTGTAGTGGTCATCAGATGCCTTTGTGATCCTGCCCCTTTGCAAGTGATGGATGTGGAGAGGACTGTGGGAACATTCCTGTCTGCTGGCTGCATGTGAGAAAAATGTTTTGTCTTGCATCGCCTATTGAGTCCAGCAATGTTAAGTCTCTGTAGCAGTCTATCGGCACAGCAAAACGCGAGGGGAGTATAAAAAGCCTGGTGTAGAGTGGCCTTCTAGTCCCATCTCCTCCTAATGATATCAGTGTTATGACTGTGCTGCAGACCTAGATTAGATGTGCTTTCCTCTGGAAGAACTCTGGCCAATTAATATTTTTGGAAAGACAAAACGCAGTCTTTCAAGGCAACCACAAAAATTTGGAATCAATGAAGTGGAGGGAAGGAAGTACTTCAGATAAAATGTGGAATTGCTTCTTGAAGCTATGTCCTATTTATGAAAATTTTTATATAGGCTTTCCCTGTTAAAGGCAGGAAAACGAAGTCTCGCTGAAGGCAAGTGGGGAACATTGTTGCTGTTGAGTCAGTTGAGAGTTTAAAGTCTATGGACTAATGTTTCAAAACTGTCAGCTAAATAATTCAATAAACCTTGACCTTTTCCTCTGCACGCAGATTCAATTCAACTTAATTCCACTTTCGCTCCTGCTGAAGACAGAAAACTGCGCACTAAGGCAAACAACATTATTTGTAATCCTCTATATTCTTTGATTGCTGACCTTTTCTTATCCATGATCAATGACTTCTGTGGCGTCCTAGAAGAGCTTCATGTACCATAAGGGGCTATGCACATTCCCTTTTCCTTTTCTAAGCAGGTGTGAGGGCTATGACTTAACACTCAGAAAAGTAGACCATACAGTGAATGCGTTAAAATCTGGTTTTCCTGCTTCGTTGTTGTTGTCTGCATTACGTTGTCAGAACCATGCTCAAGTGTACACATTGCTAGTGAGAGTAAAAACACTGGACCTTGTCTAAATCTGAAATGTTTTCTCTAGCCTGTTATTTAATATCCTTAGTGTCCTATATTCATGTACATGTTGCATATGAATTTAAGAGGAGCTGGTCTGAGCCAGCTCTTTCAGTCTGGTTGATACTGGATCAACACTTCCTTAGTGGTGCTGGACCAGTAAAGTTTCCCTGATGAATTGTGGTGTTTATCTAGCACTTGTTGGGACCCTTAAAGTCCTGGTAGGGATTTTCCGAGGAGTAGATGTACCTGCTTCTTTTAGGTCCTGTAGTAACCAAGCCCAAGACAAGGTGCCAGTGCACTGACCATGGAAATTCACATAGCTAAATGATGATTCTTTTTTTAAGTCAAGACCTGTTCATACTCACTGCTGTTGTACCTGGACATTGAAGAAACCACGTATCTATGTGTATCAGTGTTGTTTTAGGATTTTGATATGAAGACAATTACTGCGATAAATCTGAACTCCTTAAGTCCAGACTCAAGAGAACTAGAGAATAAATGAGCTGAAGCTGTATGCCTTTATATACACAGCTCTGTGTGCCCTACTTGGAAATCGGGTCTGTGCCGACAACTGTAGCATGTCCATGCCATGGTGTCCCCCACCTGCCTCTGAGCAAGCCAGCAGGGCACAGTATTAATACAGATAGTGGTAGTAAGTCCCAGGGCTAATTAATTATCCAGAGCACGATGTGGGGCACCTTTCAGTCCTGGAGCTTGCTGAATGGGAGCTGACAAAATGTGCCCTTGATGTGCAGCTACAGTTTTTCAGGAAAGAAAACACAGGGTTAAGGAACTGCAAGCCAGCCCTGCTTGGCTGTGCCTGCACCACCTCGCAAGGAAAGCTGCTGCTTTTTATGTTTGGAGTGGCCCTTAATTTGATTCAGGTATTGGAACAGTGCTGCCTTGTTACAGTTTTATAAGCAAGCCCTATGGGCTGCTTTCCTTTCTAAAAATCTCTGTATTTTTGCTCTGGTCGTGTTCGCACCCCTAAGTGGACTGGAGTTGGTGGAAGCCTGGGGAAGGTTTGAGGAAAACTTGGCAATGGGATCAGCTGCTCTGTTCCCAGGTTTGTGTTAATTCTGCCTTCTTGTGCCCAGGATCAGCGTCCCAGAGAGCTCCCTGCAAACGGCCTCTGCGTTAGCGTAACCGGGAGTCTTGCCGAGTTCATATATCACACTTTCATCTGTGTCGAGTCCCATATTGTGCTGTGCCTCCAGCTAAAGGCTTTTAGCAAAGTATAAATCCACTTATTTAACGGCCTGTTATGCAGCTGTTTCAAGGCTATTTTAAGTGCATGACAGTGGAATACAGAAGGAAATGGCTGTTGTTGGTTTTTTCCTCTCTGCTGTCTTGCTGGACTATATCTGTATCTGTGGTGTGGAACTGTGTTAGCCAGAAGCACTGGAAAAAGGCAAAAGGACTGAAAAAAAAAAAAAAAGTATTTCTAATGTCCATATACTGACATGCCTTCCTGCCATCTCCCAGTTAACTTCTGCACTACTGAAATGAGTTGTTTTTCACTCTTAAGATTACATGTTCTCAAGACTAACTTAAACTCAATCTTCTCCAATACTTGACGGTGTAAACTGTCCTAATGTCACAGACTGATACACATGCCGTGTTGCCATGCAGCAGCTGGTGGTCTGCCGGGCACCCATCCCCACCAAAAACATTTTGTTCAGGACTGGTGTGAAGGATCCTCCAACTTTCTCAGCTGCGCCTGGTTGAGAGAGGATGGCTGAGGATGCTAAAAGGAATATATTTGCCTTTCCCCACATGTGGCACCTCAGAAGACAAAAGGCAGGGAAATTGCAATAAATAGCACGCCATTTTTTGAAATGGGAGGAGTGGAGCATTTCAGCCTGGGAGCCTAGCACTGAATAATATACTCCCATTTTATTTCATCAACCTCATACGAGCGGTCAGAAAAGCAGCTAGTTACATGTCATCCTCCTGTCAGGAGAGAGATTGGCCAGAGAAGCAAAGAGCATCTGGTTCTCATTGGGCTCTGCCTTTGGATGGTCTTCAATCTTGTTTGTCACATTGTCTCTTTTTCCCCCTCCCTTCCTTCTTCCTCTTTTTTTTTTTCTTTCCCCCTTCTCCCTTCAGTAAGTTTACAAGCCTTGCTGGAATGCACATATGGTCCTTATCATCCCTAAAGTCCAGCTTTTTTTTTTTTTTCTGCTGGTTAGCAGTTTGTGACATCAGGGGCTGTTAGAGGCATTAGTCACTTTTACTCCAAATAGAAAGGTCCGTGGTTTTTGGAAACCTATGAAGGAAAATGTCTTTTATGTTAGTTCTTGGCATAAATGGTACTGCTAGTGCTCTGAGCTTGTGCTGACCTTTAGCCAAACATTTTGCCTGGAACACAAATGTTCGTTCCCACTCTCTACAGCCACTTCTGAATTGTCAGATTTTGCTGACTTCCCTCTTCCCAGAAGAATGCGACTGTATCCTTTTTCTCCATCCTCCCGCTGAGTTGCTGCAGCTTGCCAATGTAAGCAATTCCCCGCGCCTCCCCGCCAGTGTGCCATGGAGGCGCGGGAACAGCAGCGGCTCTCTCGGCTGCAGGGAGTATGTCCTTGCCGCGTGGCAGGGGCTGTGACTCGCAATCACAAGCCTCTGGCAACCAGGATATTTGGCTCTAGATGTCAGGGAGATGGGCCTTGTGCTTCCCACCCCACACTGCATCCGTGCTGGGGGAGCTGGGATCAGGGCAGGGGTTTTGCTCGGGTGGATTTTCCTCTGGCAGGCATGGGCTGTGTGGGCTGCACCTGGGCAGGAGCTGGCTTGCGATGCCTGCTCACTGTCCCCGGTGTCATCCTGTGATGGATTTAGGGAGCCAGCCTTGGAGAGAGGATGTTTCTTTTCCCATCCCTTGCACATGTTATTGCCACACTGATGTAAGCGTGTCCAGCATCACCCAGTCTCTGAGGCTCTCTCCTCCCTTACTTTATTTCTCTGGCAGCCTTCTTTGGCTGGTGATTTCCCCAGATAAAATCTCATGTATCTGTCAAGCAATATTCTGTGTGAGGAGGGGTAGCACAAGACCCACACCTACCCTTCCCCATCTGCTGCTGCGGCTGCTTTGTTGGGCAAATTGCTTCCAGCCTTCCTCCCACAAAACAACCTTTTCTGCTATCCCAATTCTCTGGGATTAAAAGAAAAAACCAGCACATTTAAGGAGAGCCTTTTTGTGTTCCCTGTAACCTCCATGATTACTGAGCAAGGGAGCCAACTGCGGCATAGCACTTTGTTGACAGTATTTCTTGTTACTGGGAGTAGGGAGACCTGGCTCCTTGCTTTTGTTTCAGACATTGCTGGGGGGCTGGGGCAGGGGACTTAAGGAATGAAGCACACTCTGTGGAGAAGCTGTGTGCCCCTAAGCAGCTACTGCTGGTGCCAGCTTTTATCCAGGAAGAGCAAGATAGATTACTGAGGTCCAGCTCTTCGGGGCAATAGCTGCAGCAGTGAGTCACTCGATGGGTTGATGACAAGGCAGGAGGCATTAGCCATCCAGCTTGCCTAGCTCTCTGATGAATCTTCATGGCTTGCTTGACACACTTATTTACAGAATGAGGATATGTCTTCCAAAGGGGTCTGCTCTCCCTGTTGAGAGAGAAGGGAAACAAAAGAAAGGAGGAAAAGAAAAAAAAAATAAATAAAAGACCTCCCAGACTTCAGTAGCTTGCAGACATCTGCCCAAGTCTGCAGCCACCCAGCAGCAGAAGCATGGAGACAGGAACTCCCCCTCCTCTGCTGGTGACACTGATGGTTATCCTAGCCTAAAACAACAAGAAAGAAGTCCTTTCTTTCTCGATTAACTGATTGATTGCTATGGACTGTTTTCTTGTGCCGTGGAGACCCTAGCTGTGGCAAGGAGGGGAAAGGAGTTGTTCTTTCTTTTTGTGTTCCCCCCATACTATTATATTTGAGTTCCTCTGTCCAAGAACTAAGGGTTTAACCATCACTTAAGTCTGTATAAGTTGGGGGGTTGTGGGTGCTGTTTCAGGGAGATTAAACAGTGAGCTTGGCTCTGGTGTAGGTGCTGAGAATACTTCATGCCCTGCAGGCAGGGACTCCAGCTCTCAGGTTTAACCCAGGGAGAGAGGAGAGAGGGTACGATAGATCTGTCTCTTGCCAGCTACTCTTTGCTTCTGTGCTCACTGCTCTTTCCTGAGCCACCTTTTTGCCTGAGGAGACTAAAGTATCTCTGAGGTCCCTGGCTTTGGATGTGGTATCTAAGATTACTTCAAAAACGCGGGAACGTGCACCTAGTAACGAGGCAAAAATGTAGCTGGCCTGAGCTGCTGACAACAATGAAAGCTTTCAGAATTTCTTAAAGGTGCCTCCTAAGTCGTGTGGCCTCAAATAACTAAACACTTGCTTCATATTTGTGGTTGAGCTCAATATTTTGCATACCAGCATTTTTCCCCTCTTGAATTTGAGGCTCGTTTTTGTTTTCTTTAACTCTTTGGAGGCTGTGTGAAACTGACCCCCAGCTGCCAGGAGTAGTGGGCCAGGAGGGGCTGAAGAGGAATACTTTGCCAGCAGCCTTAAAGCAGAAGGGGCTCAGCCAGGAGCTTGCTGGGGTTGAGGGAACAGCCATCATCATAGTTAAGTCTTGAGCGAGGAGAGCAGATTGGGGCAATAAAAGCAGGTGTCCTTGTGGACCCTCTCTCCTCAGCCTTTTGGGAGTGACACTCTCTTTTTCTATCCAGGAGAACAGCAACTTTGCTTTTCCTCAGATCAGCTACCAGACACCTCCTGAAGTGTAAGGACATGGCTCTGCTTTGTGCTGTCTATGGAGAAGTGATGCACTTCTAATCGTAGGACCCACCTTTATATCCACCTCCCTCCCTTTATATCCCCTCCCCATAGGCGCACTGTTGCTGACTTCAATGAGGAAAATAAGTTTCCCCTTATTCCTGCCAGCTCTGCCAAGCCACCGTGGCTTAGGAGGAATGAGCTGATTCTCTCCTTGCACGTGCCTTGTCAGCCAAATTGTTTTATAAACCTTCACTGAATTACATCCAGGCAAACCCATGGTTTGCCACAGAGCATCCGTTACAGCATTGCTTGACCTATAAAACCTTTGCCACCAGGAGCTATGTATGAAGAAAACCAGATGTGAAGTAGACTTGACAGGGCTCTGAGATTGCAAAGCCTTTCTTGTCTTTTGCAAGGCATTTTTTTTTTTTCCCCTTAAGAGCACTAGGACATGGGGTCCTGGTAATTAATCTCTTTATAGTGATGGTATGTAGTAGATGTTGTGCCTCTGGAGACCTGTCTCTGCTTTACTTACCCCTTCCCTTCCCCTGCTAGAGTTAAAACCAGCAGCTGCGATAACAGCATCTGAAAGATTGTTGTTGACCCAAGAAATATCAACTGTGGGATGCTTTGTAGGTCACTCTGCAAAGAAAAGTAAAGTGATCAGCATCTTTCCCAATAAACAAGCATTTATTTGTTCATGTTACTCTGTAGTTTTTGTAGGGGTTAGCATACAGCTCTGGAGGTTCACAATCGCTTTCTGATCATGTGGATGGTATGTGAAGAGGGAAGGAAGGTTTGCTCTGTAATGCGGGGTTCAGTAAAGGAGACATGACTGTGTCTTAAAGAAGAGTTTAAAAATAAAGAGTTCTCTTGGGATGTCTTGAGCACTCTGAAATCTGAGAACATCCAGACACCCAAGTCTAGCACCGTATCTGGTGCAAATTGGCTGATCTTTATAGAAGTCTGCGGAGCTGCAGTTTTACCCATGCCCATCTTGTCCGTCGCTCCTGAAGCTGCAGGCAAGGAGAGGTGCTTGGCAAACAGTTGTTCTTTTAGCATGCTTGTAAATACAGCGACTTGCCTGTGTGTTAATAAGCCATCTCTTAGGACTGTGTTACTGTGAGTGACAGCTGAGGAGCTGTTTTAGTCCAGGACTGTATTTAGGTGCACTATTGGGGAAAGAGAGTTGTGCTGAACTCAAAGGGATGCTGAGCTCTGCTCATCTTCTGAGGGAAAATGAGCAATACCCTTGGGAAGAAGTCGGTGAGGCAGGGTGATGCCTTTCCACTGGTGGTGAAGTGCCTGGACAGCACTGTTGCCTTCCTCTGGAAGAAGAGCCTTGTGGCAGGAGGAATAAATCAATGCTTGTAGCATTTCTCCCCTGGCTTGTTGGGTACACACCGGGGCTCTGGGCTTGTCTCTGTGGGGCAGGAGCCTTCACCTGTGTCTGCCTTTGATCACTCTTGAGCTGGAGGCACCCAGTTCACAGTGGGATGACTCACTTGAGATCAAAACCCAGCCCACTGACTCTTCTCAGGAGCTTGTCACAGCGATTCACAGCCAGAGCAGCATGGCCATCTGACTTAGCATCCCGTTGTTTTTAAAACACTTCTGTTTTGCCAGACTCTATGTGTGAATCACTTGCCTGTTCTGCTAATTATACACTGAGCAATCATGCTTGTTGCTCTCCAGCAGAGGCTTCCTTTCCATGTGGACAAAACCTGAGCTCATGAGCTGCTCTTGAGTTTGCAGTGATTTCAGTCCCTGCCCCCTCCCCAGGCAGCCCCAGGGCTGAAGACTGTAGCACCGTTGAGCTAATAAAGCCAGAACTGCCCAGTCCAATGCAGTTGGGCTAATTGGTAAAATTGCCCATTGTGGTTTTGCTGATTGGTATCATTGGCAGACCTGTGCCTTAGCTAAAGGGGCCACAGAGCTTCATGAGGAGTCCTGCAGCTTCCAGCCTGCTGTCCAAACCTCTGCTGTCGGGAGAGCAGAGAAATGGGGCAGGTTTCTTCCCCTTGTGTCAGCATCCCTGTAGTTACTGAATGGGGAGTAAGCTATCCCCTTAAAGAGGGTGAAAGCAAGAGCAGAGGCCTGGCTGCAGTGGCAAGAGGTTATGCAGTGTGCACACCTCCCTTTAATCCTTCTTCTCAAAGAGAAGCAGCCTGCATCTCCCCCCAAAAAGTGCCAGCTCTTCAAGTCCATTTGTGTGTGCTGGAACCAACCATTATGTTGCATGATGCTTTCATTTGTGTGTGGAGGGAGATATTTAGAAATTCTAGTCCCTTTGGCTCTCCTGCCTTGTCCAAAATGCGTATCTGTGATGCTTCTGGAGAAATGCACATATTTTCTCTATCTGCCCTACTCAATGAGATGTTCTGCAGTCTGGGGAATACTGAGGGAGGTGGAGACAAGGGTTTGCATTTCATCTCTGCCCATGCCTTGGGCCTCTGAGCTTTTCATGAGTGTCTTGGTGTTTTGGGCAGATATTAGACTACACTTCTGCCTCCTGTTATGCAGCACAGCTTGTGAAAAATACTTGGCATTGAAAAGTGTAGAGATAGTTTTTGATTTTTTTCTACTGCTGATGTTTGTCACTTGCTGGGGAAAAAAAAAAGGGGAGGGAGGCAACTAAACCAAAGAAGGTATGCAGCAAAAAATAACTGACACAGATGCAAGAGATGAGTCCAACTCCTGTTCCTGCTGAGTAACTGATGATGAGGCAGTACTTGCTTTCCCAAAATGTATCAGGGAAAGAGATACTGGTGCAGTGCTGAGAGATGTTCAACACCCACCACTTTCTGTGAAGCCTGTGAGTCATGGGCACCTATTGCTTTCTGGGATCTGCTCTGAGCTACCTTCACTTAATCATAAACCCAAGCCCACTGGCATTTTAAAAATACTAATGTTACAAATATTTAGTTTAACCCATTCACATCATGCGTAAATCCCACGGTCTCCTTCCATTGCCTGGGGCTTTTCCAGGAAAATCGCAATTGCAGGTAAATGAAGTGATGGTCTCTTTCGTGTTGTTGGTTTTTTGGTGGTTTTTTTTTTGTGTTTTGTTTTTTTTTTTTTTACCTAGCCTGAGTGAAGGAGACGGCATCTCTTAATCACCTTAATCTTCTGTGATACAGTGCTGGTGAAGAGCTCTCCAGTGAATGGAGGGATGAACAGTCTGGTGTACTGGCACTAAGCCTTTAGACACGCCCAGTTCAGATGTTAAGAGAAGTCTTAGGTATCTAGTACAGGTGTCTGAGCTGTGTGTGCCAGCATGGCAAAAAGGAGCCCTTTGCCCCTTTGTGCCTTATAGTGATGGCACAGACTTAGACGTTTTTACTTTGAGATGTTGTTCTTCTCAAATAATTTTTTTTTCTGAGTGGTATTTTCATCAGTGCTTGACCCAGATGTAGCTCATTTCTTCCTGCAATGGATGGCTGGTCTGTATGTTTTGAGGAGGGAAGTGGAGATGCTCAGCAATTGTGCTGCAGAGAGTGGGAAGTTGTCCTCCAGTTTTGATTCTTATTTTAATAACCAAAGAGTGTCTTTTTCCATGTCTGGTCCAAAGCCCACTGATTTTGTGGAAAAGAATCTGGTGCTTCCAACATCTTTAAACCAGGCTGAGACTGCCCACGACTAATTTAGCTTAGCAATATGGCCTTGTGGAGTGACTGTGCTGGAAATGTTTGGGTTTGGAGAAAGGTTAGTATCCTAAGGACAACAAATTTTTGGAGAAAAACATTGTGTGAAGTAACAGCAGAGCTGCTCTAGGTCTACTGAGTTGGTGGGGGGTTTTTTGTTTCTTGTTATGTGTGCTCAGGATGTTGGCATAACTGATTTGCCAATCTGAGGAAGAGATAACTGGGCTGGCTGCTTTTTCCAAGCCTGTCTGTGAATTACTGTACAGCTGTTGTGGAAAAGTCCTAAATATAATCTTGGAGTTGTTTCAAACCTCTCTTTTTCAAGGTCTGTGCTGCCCCATTACCCTCCACAAAACAGCTTTGAGGTGTTTGATGGTATCAACTCAGGCCCCCTGGGCAGCCTAAAGGAGGAGTGTGGGTCATGAGGGGTGACTTGCACCTCTGGGTGCCTGGCCTATCTTTTTTTTTTCCTGCTGAAGAGGCAGCACGATGGGCTTTGTAGGTCACACAGGAAACACTGGGAATGGTGCCCTGCTTTCTCACCTCATGTCAGATAAGGCTATTTGTAAACCAGGGCATCCGCAGAGCAGCATGCACACGTTTTTTCCCCTTCTGGTCAAGGCCTGTAAAAGCTGGAAAGAGATTCAGCTGGCTTTAGAGACAGTGTCGCCATCTAAGCTATGTCCTGCTGTAGTCATGCTGAAGGGTTGCAGCAAAAGTGCAGGAGTATTGGTGTTTCCCTTGTTCTTCTGGGAGGGTAGAACAAGTTCAAGAGAGCTGCTCCTTCCCATTAGTGAACTGAGCCAAGAAGAGCACGAGCTCGGCTCTCTGCTAGCCTACACAGATTTCTATTAGGAATAAATTTTGGAGTTGCAACCAGGATGACATCGCAGCCTGTGTCACTCTCACGTACTGTTTGGGAGAGCTGGCTTTATTGCGTGGTTTGGGGAAGCACTTTGGGGAGTTTTGAAAGGGAAGGTTGACTTGTTTCTGCTGTAGAGCTGTACAGCGGGCATGGAGGAGGCAGAGTCAGCTGCTTCACTGATTAAACAGGAATTGATTTGCTCGCAGCTATGACCATGTTTCACTCTGTCCCTTCTAGGTGTCTGTCTATATAATCTTGGGGTAACATTAGGGATATGTGATGCTGAGGCCTCAGAAACAATGTTTGGGTGTTTCAGATTGGTACAGAATCACGGTTTATTAGTTGCAGGCATGGAGAAACAGTCTGGTGGTGTTTGTATGCCTTGGTGTTGGGGATGTTTTAGCTCCTGAGCCCCACAGCAGAGAGCTGGATAGAAGTAAAAGGAGAGCACATCTGGGAGGCAAACCTAAGACAGAAAGATCCCATGTCCCGAAACTCCTGCATCGTTCTAACAGGACTAGGCACAACCTTCTTCCTTGACAGGAGTGTTGCAACCATGTTAAATGCCTTTCTTCTTGGTCTTACAGAGCGATGACCTTAGGAACCTGTCCCTCTCCGGCCATGTGGGCTTCGACAGCCTCCCTGATCAGTTGGTCAACAAGTCAACATCACAGGGCTTCTGCTTCAACATCCTCTGTGTGGGTAAGTCATCCTGCGCTGCTGGGTGGTAAGTTCACGCCAAGGGGTGCATACATATCTACAGATTGGCACCTTCTCCCTCCTGCGAAGGGTAAGATCTGAGCCAGTGGGGACCATCGTGGCAGGGAAGTGACAGTTTCTTCCCAGAGCTGCTCCAGGGTGAAATCTAGTATCCCTCTTTTCCTTTTCTCTACTCTGTCCACTGAGTCAAAGCATGGAAATTTCTAGCTGTTTAAAATCTACCCTTTTGATCATCCTGTGATTCTGCTTTCCTCAAGGGCTGTCCATAAGGAAACTGAGCTAACTTGGGAACTAAATGTATTTTTAAAAGAACGTTAACTTAAATCTGCCTTTCTCTGGGTCGGGCGCGGAGGCTGTTTCTCAGTAAATTGCATTCCTTCCCTTCCAGGCTTTGCCAGTCTGTCTTGTTATATTCTTAGTTTCTCCAGTTGGAAGCGATGCCATTTTTAGTCTCCAAATGATGTACTTGAGAACAAAGCCTGTCACCTGTTCTCTGCTGTATTTAATCTGGGTGCTGCAAGTTGGTTTTATAGCCTGACTTACTGTGTTACTTTTCCCAAATTGTTCAGAGGGTGAAATATGGGGAGGTGACCTCCTCTCTTGGCTGTAGAGAGATACCTGTTGTCTTGGTACTCTACTGCACGATTGGAAATCCCTTGCTCAGCCCTGGGAAGCTGTGTGCCCAAACAGCTTTGACCTGTTGGTACACCTCTTCAAGAAGCCCCCAGAATGTGGTTCTGTAAATTGACAAAAATTGTGGGTTTTACTCTTAGTTTGCCAGAGCAGTCTACAAACGTCATCCGTCCATTCGTTGTTCATTTAAGCCTGCAAGAAGGGAGTGTTGTCCCTTCTAATTAGTTACATTAATTAGCTGGAAAAAACCCACAACCCTCTGACTGTGATTTTTTTTTTTTTTTCTACAGTAAGTTGAGAATTTCTGTCTGCAGTGTAGGGTGAGCCATCTGAAAAGGAATCTGGCAAACAAACCAGACTCCTCTCTGTAGCTTTGCATGTTGAAGAACGAGATAAGAGAATAGCTGTACTTCTGCACACTCAAGCTACCAACCCTCACATGATTCTTCTAGCAGCATGAAACCATTTAAAATTCAGCAGGGAACAGCCTGATTAGTAGGCGGCTCTTTGACCAAAATGGCATAAATTAATTGCCTTTTTATCTTGCAATAAATATTCCTCTCTTAGTGTGACTTGATATGTCTCCATTAACGTAGCAATTTGGTCTAACTCGTTTTCTCTTGTAAAATGTGCTGATCAACCATTTTTTGCCCCAGATTAAAATTTCACACAAATTGCTGCAGCTGTCCAAGGAGTAGAAATCTCCCCCTTTACAAAAAACCAAACAAACAACAAAGCAACTTTTGAAATTGTGTTTTGAGAAAGGACACAATTAACTTTGGCGTTGTAATTTCTAATTGTGGTGTGCATGGGTAGAACGCTGCAAAGCCCATCTAGCACAGCATGCAGCAGCACTGCATTCACATCAGGAGTTCGCTAAAATACTTAGCTTCAGAGATTAACAGTCTGTGCCATCAGTTTAGGACTGATCTTTTCATGTGGGTTGTGCTCTATGTGGGCATAGATTTTGAGCTATAATGTTGATGTATACTTTCTGTCTTCCCCCTCTTTCATTTGTTCATTCTTTTTGAAAAGCTTGCTTTATGTCCTGCAGCTTCATAGGGTAGGAATGCTGTGACAAGCATATCTCTGCTCGATTATTTTACTGGGCTGTAAGTAATCACTTACCTTCCTGAGCCTAGCATGAAAATGGTCAAAGCCAGCAAAATGAACTGTCGAGTATCACAGAGCAACAGGCAGTTGCTGAGTTAGTGGTATTTGTTTCTGTGGACACAAATACTACATGGTTTTCTGAGGTTTTGTAAGAGGGGGTGTTGCATATTTTGAGAGAGAGATTTTCATGCTAGGAGAGCTGCATACAACCCAGAAAGGTGCTTGAGGGCAATCCCAGCTGCAAGCTCTCCTCTCCCACCTGATATTTTGCATTGCTTTTCTATTATTCACCACTTCTTAAGATTTTGGGCGGTTAGGATAGGACTTCCTCACAAGCCCACCTTGCAAATGCCAGAGCTGCACATTGCTGTCCAGGAGGTCTGTCCCAAATCCCAGCATCTCTTTGGCTGGAGCAACTTCAGGATGTTACCTCAGCCCCTGCTGCTCACAGCATGGGTAGCAGTAGCAGTTTGAGAGTGTAATTGCTAACCAAACACTTTTGACTTAAAAATGGGATTTAGGCTAATGCTTTCATCCATGTTACTAATTGCACTGGGGATTAGTGAACCTGTAATAGTTTTAAAAGTTGGTATTTAAGCAGTATGCTATTTTAGATTTTTTTTAAACTTTTAATGTATTTCTCTGTCTCAAATTTTCATTTTCCAAGTTGCGCTATGGATTTTTTGTGATCCTCTTGAAAAAAGGAATGGAAACTGAGCTGGAAAAAAAAGGCATAAAAACATGTAGAGAATCAGATATCTTCTTGGGAATCAAACTCAGAGTTCAGAGAATTTACAATTTGCTTCTGTAAAGAACATTATTGAAGAACTAGGACTTAGCCTACACTATTAAAAAGATAATTAAATATTTCTCGAGTAAGAACAGCTTCTTGCTGTCCTGAATACCGATGTCACTTGCAAGATGAGGAGGTTGGGGCTCTTCATGCCATCAAGCAGGAGGGAGCCTGCATCATCGGTCAGGTCATACCAATGTGAAAACCATGGACAACAGCTGAAGGCTGCTGGAAGCAAATGCTTTTATGGGAAATGAATTATTATTTGTCTCTCTTGCATTGCCAGTATAGCAAGTCCAGTAACAGGGTTCAGTTACCAGCATTTGCTGGTTCATCATGGCAGGAGTCCCTTCCCTTTTCTGAGGAGGTGGGCTCACTCAGCAAATGTCTAAATAACTATTCTTAAAACTGTTGTGGGTGGGGGTTTTTAAAATTTTTTTAATTTGTTTTTTCTCCCCTTCTTTCCCGTTTAGTACCTTCTCTTCAGGGAGTCTCATAAGCCTCAACCTGTCCTCTCCAATTCCTTTATTTCTCATGGGAAATGTTAACAGTAATATTACTGGAAAAGACTGTGTGCCTTTCTGTATGTGTGAAATAAGCCTTTCCTTCCTTGAAATAATGAAAAATCCCTGAGGTCAGTGGTGCTAGTATCTCTGGTCATGCCCCTTTTGGCCTGTGATTGTGGTACACCTCCCTTGAAAACCCACCCCTCAAATTTCTTTTGCCATTCCCAGCACAGCAGCCTAGCTCTTCACCTGTGGGTGATGACTTTTAGCTCTGAAGGCATTTGGTGTATCATGGTGTCTATCAGGGTAGCAGATTTTGCATAGCAGGGGCTCGTTTCAGATTGTATCCCCAGCGTGTGGTGCTTTCATCAGGTATATCTGCAAGGCATCCTGCAGAGACCCAGGCAGTATGACCTGCAGAGGAAATTAGTCAGAGCCCAGCAGCAGAAACCAGAGCTGCTGTCACCTCCCAATGTCCACAAAGTCCCTGGTTCAGACCTGGGGGATGTGTAAAGATGGGGACTGTCTCAAGACATCTATTCCTGTAGGGATTGTTTTGCTTAGCCGTGTGCACGTAGTCTGATTCCGCTGCTACCCAAGTGGAATAACTCCTTAGTCTGGCGAATGTGTCTGAGAATGAGATGAGGAGAACCAATTGGACCATGCTAATGTTGCCTTTCTCTGCTTAGGTGAAACTGGCATTGGCAAGTCAACGTTGATGGACACTCTGTTCAATACCAAGTTTGAAAGTGAACCTGCGACGCACAACGAGCCTGGTGTGAGATTGAAAGCCAGGAGTTATGAGCTCCAGGAGAGTAATGTCCGTCTGAAGCTGACTATTGTCGACACGGTTGGATTTGGCGATCAAATTAACAAAGATGACAGGTAAATTTATTTCTGTCAGGAGCAGGAATCTTTACGCTGGTGTGCTCTGAGATCAGAATGGCCCAACCCTGTGTGGGGAGTAGGTTCCTCACTGTTCCTGGGGGTGTTTCCTGATCCAAGTGTGGCAGCTAGTATCACTCGCCCCAAGAGACGGGTAGAAGTGACGGGAAACTGAAGTGAAGAACAAAGAGATCAACTAGGCTACAGAACTGAAACTGTGTTTCTGCCCTCCTGTCTCTGTGCAGCTTAGTTGAAGTCTCTGCTTGAGTTTAAACATGTAAATATTTGAAATCATGAATTCAAAATGCAATTACATGCATCTTTTAGGGAGCTGGACCTCAGATCATAGTTACTGTTCACATCATCCTGCAATGTTCAAGTCGAAGTGGGTTTTACTTTAATGTTGTACCTAGGTGCTGATTTTCATGCTGTGTGCACAAAGTAGATATTCTGGGCAGCCTACGCAATCCCTTGTGTCCATCCATATGGACTTGTGCGGTAGTGTTAATACTAGTCCTTCTGTGGTCATGGCTAATGCGCTAATTAATACATTTCCTATATCTTAGAGCCATACGTTTCCTTGTTGCAGTAATCCCAGCTCCCTCTGGAGGGTTGTTTGTGCTCCTCTTCTCTGCACCTTGCCAAGTGAAGGGCATGCTGACAAAAAGCTATTAGAACACTAGGTAGATAGACAGTGAATGTAAGCTTAACATCAAAGTTGCCCTCAGGATCCGTGTTAGCATGGAGATTGAGCAGGTTCTGTTTCCTGTTTCATAAGGAAAACTCTGTAGATTTTTAAAAAAGATTTAACAATGCTTTATTTCTGTAACGCTTCCTTGCTGCTTGACTTGACATCAAAATGTAACTGTTGCCCCTGCTTTGTGGCTCCTGCTCCTAACTAATACTACAGAGCCAAAACAGCGAGGGGCACGTGCTGGCTGGAGGGTGAGCTCTGCACGTCAGACGCTGCCATATGCTCCCGGGTGAGATCAGAAGCTGCTCAGAGGAGGAGCAGGTGCTCAGAGTGGGGATGCTCTGCAGCTTGTTACTGTCGGGTCACTTTGCATTTGCTTCATTCGGCAGACAAGAAGAGACGACAGTGTTGGTGGTGAAGCCCCTCCAATTTCTCTCTCAGGCAGCTGGAGAGAGGGGCAGTCACAGGGCAGCAGAGCTTAGGGACAGCTTTTGTCCTCCTGCTGTGTGCTGACACATACGGCTGCAGTGGGTGGGATTTTCTCTGTGCTCCTGGTTTGAGTCCTCCCAGTCCTTTTTTTGCTCTGCTTTTTTACAGTGCTTTCTCTAATACAATCTCCCTATGTAAGGCCTCAGTGCTTTCTTTGCAATGTGCCTCTGAGATTTTTGGGGTCTCATGGTCAGAGACAGAACTTCCAAAAGCAAAGAAACCAGAGCAGCATTCGTGTTACAAACCCTTGATATTCATGACACCCTCTGTGCCTGCAAATTAACAAGCAGTGCGTGGTAGCACCTTACAGGTCTCTGGTGTTGTCCGCCCTCATGCAGCACTGGCTGTCTTTTGCTATAGCTCTCAGTTGGTAAATCAAGTAAGAGTCTGCTCTGCTTCACCAAGGGTTTTGAGCAACTGCTCAAACAGCTGCACTGGCATCCGAAGCAGAGGGGCCAGACCAGAGTCTTGCTGGCTGCCTGTCAGAAGGGTGTTTCTGGAAGACCTGAAAACTCCTGATGGTCTATTTTCTCCTCACAACTGCTTTTGAGGGAGGGCATTAACACTGCTGTGAATCCAGTGCTTGAGGCAGTGGCAGTGTTGGCTTGGTGCCTTGGTCTCAGTGCCCCCCTTCAAGAACTTCCTTGGGCTGGAGATCCTGAGGCTGCTCTTGGTGGAGGGAGAAACAAACTGAGAAGTTTCATTTCCAGAAGCACAATCAGTTAGATCAGGGCATGCTACACTGCACCAGCTTTTTCTTCTCCAGCAAAGTGGTCCCCTCAGAGTACACGAACAGTGCAGTTGTCTCCTGACCTTTGCTCACAGGCTTCAATTACCAAAAGGTTCCTTTTATCCCCTTGTGAATCTCCCTTCCCTCTTTTAAGATCAAAAAAAAAAGCTTTTGGATAAGCTAAGGTAGGTGGTGGTTTTGAGTTTATGTTTTCTTGTATTGGATGATTCTCAGACATTGACAGAGCAGCAGCTCAGACTTCAATTGGAGAGACTGCAAAATATATTCTTTTCAGGGTAGCAGCCTTGTGTGGTTTCCATGCACCTGAAGTCCAGGGTCTCTGCCACTTGATCTTGCTAATACATCCGTAATACTCTCCCTGTGTACCAAGTGGAAACACACGCTTGCTAAGGAGGGACTTTAGGTTGGGCAGGGAGGGTCCTAACAGCTGTGCTTGTCCCATGATGTAGAGTACCCATGAAGCTTCCTGAGTGTTGTCCCAACAGTGAATGCCCTGGTTTTCTCTGTGCCGTGTTTTCTCTCTTCAGCTACAAGCCTATAGTAGAATATATTGATGCACAGTTTGAAGCCTACTTGCAAGAAGAGCTGAAGATCAAACGATCCCTGTTCAATTACCATGACACCAGGATTCATGCCTGCCTATATTTCATTGCACCAACTGGACACTCATTGAAGTCCCTAGACTTGGTCACCATGAAGAAGCTCGACAGTAAGGTACTTGCTGCTCACGTTACGACCCTTGCGTGGCCTTACTAGTGATTTTATGATCTTGCCACAGGCTTAGATAAACCTGCTCAGAAAAACACCGTTTTTATCAGAGGGGAATTGCAGAGGTGCCATGTGAAAACTTCACCTTGGACTAGCTGCTAGAATGGGTCACTATTCACTGGTTGATATGCTGCAGAGATTTATTAAGAGTTTGGGCTCCTACCCTCTTCCAGTCCCATCTTGGGCTGGGAAATTTGGCCGCTTGCTCCCCAGCTATGCTATGAAGTTAGCAATCTGAGAGCAGGAAACTATTTATGAGGATGTGTTAGAAGACCACCATTCTTTTTGCTTTTCTGTGGGTTAACTCAGCCAAGTTCAGTGACAGGTTTGTTGACAACTGAAGGATTGGTTGGCTGTTGAAAAAGAGAGAAAAGTGTGTTTCCCTCTTTAAGTGCATAAATAGAAATGAGAAGTTGAACTCTGCTAGTTCTAGTACTCAAAGACATGATTGCCATCTCTATTTCACTTTGTCCAACAGATTAATTAGGTTCTTGTACAAATCCTGATTTGGTAAGTGTGTATGAGATGAGAGGTACATCTAAAAGATTTAGATCATCTTACTAATCAATGAAAAACAAATCAAAATGCTGCATCTGCATGCTCTGACTGCATCCCACTAGACACAAACAGTGATTTGATCTTCTATGGCAAGTGTAGTGTTATTCTAACCATGATCTGATAAACAAGAAGAATCTGAATAAATATGTTACTCGGCATGTGCTTTTTCAATCGCCCTTCTGACTAGCAAGAATGGGAACTGAATTTGGCTTAAACCATGGTGTTTTACTAGATACTTGCAAGAAGGTTTAATCTCTCTTCTTTTAGGGAAAATAATCAAACTACAAATGTAAAACCTGAGTATTTAAACTGAGCTTTCTCTGTGCTTCTTTACATCATGATTAAGCAATTTAAATCAGTCTACCTTGCACCTTTGACTCATTGGACCCTGGTTCTGCAGAAGATGAATGATGACAATGGTTCTTTATTTCCTGGAGTGACCTATCGATTGGGTTTAATGCAGTGATGGAGAAGGATCCCTGCTCTATTCAACTTAAAATAGGGTTACGGAGGTTTAGGTAAAGTGAGCTAAATGACATTCATGTTCTGCCTTTTGGCAAAGGGGGATTTAATAACTCCAGGCCATCCTCTGAGCATAATTAAGCGATGTAATGTAAGAGGATTTTCAAGTACTGTAGTTAAAATCCCTTCATATAGGTCAATATCAACATCTTCCTCCCTACAATTTCTTCTGCTGTTGGAAGGAAAATCAAGTCCTGCAAGATCAAATGATCTCTCTGTAGGGAGTAGAAAGGGAAAGAAAGCAGGACTCCTCCTCCTAATGCATTCTTGCCCTCTCCCAGCAAAGCGGGTGCTTGTGCAGTGCTTGCTGTGGATTGGGTCCATTTGGCTACACTGAGGGTCATCCTGCTGCCACTGTTGCAAACAGCCTGTCTAGGGAAGAGAGTCAGTAACTCATCTTTCACTTCTGTATTAACCCCATCGTGCGGTTCCTTTGGATGATTGTCTTAGAGCTATGCAGGGATAAATCAACCCTAGTCCTGCAGTACAGTAATGTATGGGAGCATGTGAGGGCATGCAGGTGGAGGAAGTGTGCCTGTGTTGCTGCCAGCCCCCACCCTGTGTGCAGCGTGGCTGGATATGACCATCTGCTCCCACCTCCAGTGGGGCAACCGCAGCACCACTGCCCGCCCAGGTGTGCCTGATAACAACACCCAAGCAAACACCCACAAGAGGCTATTGTCTGTGTTTCTTGCAGTAACTTCTTGGCATGGAGAAGTGCCTAGATGGTAATTTCCCCCCTGCCCTTTTTTTTTTTTTTTTTCTTGGAACAGCTTGTAATAATTTATGACAGCATTTCCTGTCCAGCCAATTCGGATGAGGAGGGCAATATGACAGGCAGGAAATAGCATTTGACTTCTTTTTAAGGCCATCGTTGCTGCTGCCTGAAAATCCTGTGTAAGGCAGCAGTGCTGTCAGTAGCAGCCCTGGGGAAGGTCTTCCGCTGTGGGGGTGGTGGCTGGTGGCATTTATGGGGCCATTGCCGCAGGTTGTGTGCTGCTCTCTGTCCTCTCCCAGTGATACAACATGTGTAGTTCTGTATGTGGAGGTGCTGTCTCTGTCTTGCAGGTGAACATCATCCCCATCATTGCCAAGGCTGACACCATTGCAAAAAATGAGTTGCACAAGTTCAAGAGTAAAATCATGAGTGAGCTGGTCAGCAACGGCGTCCAGATCTACCAGTTCCCAACGGATGAAGAGACAGTGGCTGAGATAAATGCCACAATGAGTGTATGGGCTTTTTTGGTGGGGTTTTGCTTGCCTTGGTTTGCGTGGGCCCATTGTTGATGGTAGGGCACATTGTACCATGTTTCTTCTGGCTTTAAAACTGCAGTTTAAGAGTTTAAGCACAGACAGTAGGCTGACCAGAAGGCTTTTGGAGCTGGAGATACCTGTCACATGTGGGCTGCTTGGCCTGATATACTTAATTGTCTGACAAATGATTCTTCTCTGAGCATTTTTTTATATCCTTCCTTATTGCAGTATTCCCATCTTGGGAAAGGAAGAGGATGGGAGGCAGGGCCCCAGTGGGGTCAGGGCAGAGGGCTGGGGTTTCGGTTTCCTGTCCCAAACGACCACTTGTTGCTTTGCAGGGGGTGATTCACTTTTGCCTTTGTTTCAATTTCCGATGAGAGAGGGGGTGTCATCAGTGATGTTCCAGCTCTTCGTAGGGCCAGTGGCCATCAGTGGGGAGGGCTCTGGCTTTCACCTCCTTTCCCTTTCCTCTAGCGATAGGAGTGGGATTTGAGTGCAAACAGGGTGGGGGTAGACCAAACGTTTTAGTGGGGTTTACAAAGGGAAACAACTGTTTCCCGTGGGCCTAACTTGGAGCCCAAGGGGAAGAAACTGAGCTCAGGGTTTCTGGTAGTGACATGCATCACAGCAGTGCTGACAGGGCCTTTAAGTGGCTTTAGCAGGGCACATAACACCCAAGAGGATGTCCTAACCCCAAAGCAAGTGCACTCAAAAGCAAGTGCAAGGACGAGGTTGAGTTATCCATGTTTTTACAGAGAACAGAGACATCAACATTAAGCCATTTCCTTACAACGTGAAGGTTTTTATGAGTTTCCCTGCACAACTGCTTGAAGATGGGCAATTGTCCCATCCAGCCGGATATTGAACCCTCTCCAAACCTCTGTATTGCCTCTTTTCCCTGTCTGTGTTGTGTTCTCAGCAGAGAGAAGCTGGCATAGAGAAGGACGTGGCTCTGCCAGGGTGCAGCATGTGTAGGGTGTGTTTTGGCTTCCTGTGGTGCAGCCCAGCTGCTGGGAAACTCCTTTGCCAGTTAATCACATCTCCTCTGCCACTTGGCTTCTTCCCCTCCCATCCAGTTTGTGACCACAGCTTGGCCAACATGGCACCCACTCCCAGAGCTTGTGCCCAGCCCTTTTGGATGCTGTTAAAGCAGGGAGAGCACTGTGGGGGGTGGGCTGGTGGCAGAGGCAAGCTCCCTCCTGGCAGCAGGCACGCTTCTGGGAGTAGATCCCCGATTGTCGCCACCACACCCATGGAGAGACTGGGACGTAGCACAGCTTGGTGACTCAGATGTCTTGGCCCAGGGCTGGGTCAACTCCACTCTTCCCCTTGCTCACAGCTTTGCCCTTTTTGAGAGGAAGCATTAGCAGTTATTTCTAGCAGCAGAAACCCCCTGAATTTTTAGCCTACCATCCTTGGGAGGATGTATTTTCTTTTCTTTTTTTATTGTTTGACAGTTATTTTTGCTCAGTGTTCAATTCCAGATTATAAGATGACTTCTGTGCTTAAGATAGTCACGCTTTGTAATTACATGAAAAACATGCACATCTCTTGTATTTTTAGGACTTAAGAATTTTGGACTTTAAGTCCAAGCAGGTTTCCCATCCAGCTTGTTCTGCTGCTCTTTCTAAAACACCAGATAAGTTGCAAAGACGTTTAAGCAACTTAAATCTAGCACAGCTGCCGCAGTAAACAGCTTTCTTCAGAAACAATCCTTGGCAAGGCAACAAAGGAAATCCCTAACCTCATTGTCCCTTTCCTTTTGTAGGTTCACCTTCCTTTTGCTGTAGTTGGCAGCACTGAAGAAGTGAAGATTGGCAATAAGATGGCAAAAGCCAGGCAGTACCCCTGGGGTGTTGTGCAGGGTATGTTACCAAAAGCACAAATAAGACCTTGTCATCCTGTCTCATTCTGATGAAAGATGCATTGATCTCTGAACGGTCCTTACCAAAATCTGCCTTGAGAAAGGAAGATCACAGCTCTAAGACTTCTCCATAAAATCAGGGCTCTGCAACCTAGATCTCGACACAGAGGGGGTTTGGTGGCAGGGTGATGATGTCAACCTAGCCGTTGCTTTGGGAGAGAGCAGGGTGGCATTACTAGGAGATGTTAAATAACTAGCTTGAAAAATAAAAACTTGCCGTTTTCTGTTCCTTATGCTTTTCTGCCAGCAAAAAAGCGTGAGCAACAAGGAAGGCTTGGGTAGCCAAGTGGTTCGGTTTGGACCTTGCACACAAGCCTGAAGGCAAACATGTAACTAGGGGATTTTCCAGGGAGGTCAGGAGGTGCTCTGCTCTCTCAGCCTAAAGTGGGAGCAGAATTAATTCAACCCTGATTGCTTGACATGTCCACAGTTTAGGATACCAGGACAAGACATAAAGCCTAAGTATGCAACCCCCCCATAAAGTCATCCAAAAGCTCCTTTCTGCTGGAGAGCAGAGTTTGGCTAGGGCTGTGTTTGCAACCCAGGCTGTACTGAAGCTGCCAAAGATAGGGCTGGTCCTTGATTTCTCAACCAGTGCTGAGAAGTGCAGGGTTGAGATGGTGGTGGTCTGCTTGTGGCTTCGGCTGCGTATCCAGTTGGAGAATGGCCCAGCAAGCTGCAGGGGAACATTTGCAGCGCAATTCTGCAAAACCGACTGAGTTTTTCTCAATAATACAAGCTGATCCTGAAGCAGCTTCAGACTTACTGTCTTCAGCTGCGTACACCAGAGGATAATACTGGGAATAACTCACAATTAGGAAAGAAGTTGGTATATTTGGGAAGTCTTGGACTTGACACATACCCTGCTGGGTACTTGCTGTTCCCAGGAAACTAGGACCAGATAGTCAAAGAGATTTAGTTGGGTACCAGAGAGACTTTGAAGATCTGGCCCTGAACTGCCCCCTTTGCAGAGACAGCTGCTGTGGTCTGAAGGGGAGCAGCTGGACTGCTTCGCCATGTCCCTGGAGGCATGCTGCAGAGCTGTTGGTTAGCAGCAGAGATGCCTGCTGCTTGCCACTGCCTCTTAAAGAGAATTTCCACCCCTAGTCTTCAAGCATACCCAAACCGTTTGCCTGCACTGAAGCGTGCAGCCCTCTGGCCTCAGGTCCTTTGCAGGCTGAACATCCTCCTCAGCCAGGGGCTGACCATGGCACACCAGACCCTGCTCTGAATAGAAGTTGTTATGGGAAGCTATGTTATGCTCTGTGCTGCCTCCCTTCAGTGCCAGGAGCAGGGGTTTAGGGCTCCTTCGTAAGGTTAGCTGGCATGGAAAGGGTATAGCCGGTCTTCTCATAAGCTTTCCTTTCACCACTGCTACAAACTGAGACTTTGTTGACCACTGTTGGTCACTTGGATTTACAGTGGATTTGAGTGGGAAGTGAAATCCTCTGTGCAAATGGATCATCACCTTGCTGATGCAGAAATGCACAGGAAGACAGGAGTTCTGTGACAGATGGGCAACACAGAGATCTTGCATATCCACTGAAGGGCCTTGAACTGGTGCCTGTGTGCTGGCGTGGGATAGCTTCACCCCCAGTTCAGCAAGGCATTTTGGTGCAGGCTGACTTGGAGTTCTGCATGTGTGCCTGAAGAGCTCTCAGGCTTGCTAAACCAGGGCCCGAGTCCAGGGAAAGAGGGGGAGCCTGGCTCCTGGGTTTAACGTTCTCTCTATGGATGATCTGTCTTTTTTTGCAGTTGAAAATGAAAATCACTGTGACTTTGTGAAGCTGCGGGAGATGCTGATCCGAGTGAACATGGAGGACTTGAGAGAGCAGACGCACACCCGACACTATGAGCTGTACAGGCGATGCAAACTTGAAGAGATGGGATTCAAGGACACGGATCCAGACAGCAAGCCTTTCAGGTAGGAAGGCGTAACTGAGGTCTTGTACAATCAGAGAGATTGGAGGTATTGGGGTTGCTGATGTTTGCAAGAACCAGGGAGGGAATAGGCATGGTCACTTAAAGCAGCTGAGATCTAAAGTGTGGCTGGGGAGGAAAACCTTGTGCAATGCAATCTTGCCCTCAGGGCCTAGAATTTGTACAGGAGCAGCCCAGGAAAAGCTTGGGTGGTTGAGAAAGCTGATTCTTGCCTTAAGATTTTGAAAATGCCTTCAACCCTGCAGCAGGGCTATACAGGCTTCCTGAAGCCTGCAAAATGTCACCAGGGTGCATGAAGGTGATGTGTTTTGAGGGCAGAATATGACCCATTTCAGATCAACTTGGAAAGCTTCACAGGAAGAAGCATGTGTCCATGGATCTATCTGTACCCTGTTGCTTAAGTTGTATCAGTTTTCTTTGCGCCCTTGTTTGAGCATCCCTTGCTCTGCCATGTCAAATATAAGCTGCTGGCCCTCACTCACAAGTGCGTGCTTTTCAGTCTATCTCCCACCTGTTATCTGTCAGCCAGTACTAAAAAGTGTCAAAAGGATTGATTTCCAAATGCTCCTCCTGTCACTCGGTGTGGAGGGCAGTTCATCATTGGACTCTTCAAACTGATTTTGCTGTCCATGTTTGAAACTGTCCATTGCTCTACGTGGGTGAGAGGCTGCTGTAATGCAGAGCCTTCCATGAGGATCACTACTGTTTCCTAGTTTCTTTGTGTCCTCAGCATCATGGAAGAGGACAAGTTTCTGTAAGATACAGTGAGAGAGTTGGTTGTAGTATATAATTAAGGCTTGTAGGCATGTCCTATTGGGAACAGTTAATGTCAGTTAACTGTTTACATTGTTGACTTCTCATTTTTTTAAGCTCGCAGATTTTAATTTTGCTGTTGGAAAGCTGATTTCTTTAAATATATTTTTTTCCCCTCCACCCTTGCTCTTGCTTTCCTAAAACCTGTGAACTATCCAATCTAAAGTGAAGCTTACACTCCTCTTCCTTCTGGCAGTACTGCGAGCCTTGTGGAGACTTGAGTGAATCTCTTGAATAGTGAGTTTGTTAATCACTTCAGAAATTCCTCCCAATGCTTTGCCCTTGAAGTAGGTCAGGGCTTGAGATGGTCAGGTGATACGTTAGTGCCCCCTTTCCTCCACTGCAGACTCGACTGTGTTTTGCAGCCAGCTTGCTCGACTGCAAGTCAGGGCCACGTAAAATTGCTGGGCTTGAAAAGTGCAGCTGTGTCCATGCTGAGATGAAGGTAACTCATGTGTTGAGGTATCACTGGTTACCAAAGGGAAGATCCTGAGATAAATGTTCTTGCTGACCCTCCTAGAGCTTTTCACAGCTGGTCCAAAGTGTTCTGTGAATAGGGTACTGTGGTCTGATGCTTGAGGTTTGGCTTTTTACTTAATACAGTGTTTATGCTATCCGACAGTTTTATTGGTCTGAAGCCCAAGTCATTAGCCAGGGACAACAGCTGTGTGGGAATTTGGGAGGGAGTGTTTGTTTTCTCCTTTCATTTCCTGTTTCCCATTCCTCCTCAGCTTTTCCCCAGTAAATTCACCCGCTGCCTTAGCAGCATCCCACGCTCCTCTCTGCCCCAGGGGAAGGTGGTCAGAATTAAATGTGCACCAGTGTGGGTTTACCCCCATAACACACGTGCATATTGGGAATTGGTGTGCCAATCCCTGAGACGGCAGACACGCAGCTGACTTGTGCAGATCGCTGCAGACATGGTTCATCTCTGATCCTCAACAGGGGAAAGCCAGGTGGGCTCCACAGCAGAAGGCAGAGTTGGGGGCCTTGTGTCCATGTTTCTGGAACATAGCAGTCCATGGTGAGCCAAGCAAGGTCTATGCTATGACATGGAGTTTGCATCAGTTCAGGGTTTTATTTGTGACTTGCTGAGTTTATGCAGCTGCATTTCTTTTGAGGCATAGAAACTCTGGAATCAGTCAAGCCCAGTTCTGTTACAAAGCCCAAGTGTGAAGCTTTATTGGATTTCCTTTCTGGAGAGCAATGACTTAAGATGGGCTCAGCCCTTCCCTTTGAGGAATCTGAGGAATTTCCATTGCTTCCTGTACACGAGGCCTCTTTTGACCAAGCTATAAGTAGAAAGGAAATGAAAATGTACAGAATTTCTCCATCTGGTACGTGCTAGTTCAGAACAGTTCTCTCTGGGTGCCGCCTCCTTCCAATAAACAAACAAAACCCATGATCCTAAGCTGTTTGGCTGAGGCTGATGTATGCCTGAAATGAGGAAAACAGTAGGTTTGGTTCTTTCTGTTCTTCCTTCTGAGACCAGGGATCAAAAGCATGCATTTCCCTGGGTCTGGGCCCTGGGAGCCACAGGGACCGCCGCTCTTTAGCTGGGAGCAGGGAGCCTTTTGTAAATCTCGGGGTGAGCAGGGCTAAAAACCCCAGCAAACCATTGGTGCTGTGTGGGTGCTTGTGCGAGGTGTGAAAAAGGGAGGCTGCCAATAGTTGTGAGACCCGCCTTGCTGGCAGAGCCCCCACCGCTTGTTCAAGCTGCAGGAGGTGAGGAGGGAGCACCAGTGCCCATGTAGGCATCTGCTCCATGAAATGGAGTCCTGTGTTGCATGGAGACCCTTCAGCTGTCCTGCATCTGTGGCCTGGTTTCTCTGCTGCTCTGGTTAATTTACTCAAAATACTTCTTTTAAAAGAATATTATTTGCAAGGGCATCATTCAGTGTGTGGGTGTGTGTTGGGGAATCCAGTTACTCTTGTAATCTAGGTTCGTATGTTTGTATACTTAAAAAGCAAATTCCCTTGTCGTCTTTGTCTGTGAGAAGCTGCAGACATCCCAGTTGGTTTGGACTGTTATTCCTTAAGGCTCTAAGTGGTTTTTTTCATATGCAGCCTGGAGTTGCTGGGCCAGTTTCTCTGAGAACTTTGCTTCTCTGGAAGTCAGAGTCACTTCAGTAGAGAATTAAGCTTTCTGGCTTTAGGTTAGCGGTAAATTTTTAAGCTTGAAGCTGGGATTAACATTGAACCTGGGACAATTTAACAGCAAGCCCTGCCAACCTCACTCCTGCCAACCTTTTCCTGCTTGCCCATCACCCAGCACTGTGTTTTTGGAAATGAGCTTTGCAAGAAATTGTTTGCAATACAGGATATGATTAGCAGTGTGCAGAGTTTTCTGTTTCAGTCCGTAAAGCTCTGCTGCTCCCTAGTATAGTGTGTCACTAATTGCAGATGTAATTTTTGCTCACTGAGCAGTGAACACTAATCTGCCCTCAGGGTTTTCCTAGGCGCTAGCCAGACCCTTCAGAAGGGTTTATGCCTCTAAGTTTGTGTCCACAGTCAGAGGATTAAATCCAAGACTGAATTTTAGGGAGGTTTTGATTCAAGTCTCCTGATGTGTATCTGCTGTGAGCGTTCTGATCCTTGATTCAGTTAAGAATCCAAAATACCTTTTGCCCTGTTTGCCTATGAAAAGATTTTTGTCATTTTTAGAATCAGCATTTTTGCTTCAACATGTGGAAAGCTGGTGTGGTCAGCTGGAATCGTGTGATTCCTCCAGGGTGGCCAGTGCTGTGCAAGAGCAGCTCTGGGTGTCCTGTCTGTGGAGTTTTTAGGAGGCAACTGAAGTGCCCATCAATTAGCAGTGTTAAACCCGATACTTGGGTTTATCTGTCAAGTTTTGTTCCCAAGCTCAACACCCACCCCACCCCCCAAAAAAGAAGGAAAACAAACAACAAAAAAGCCACCAAAAACTCCACCGTGTGCCAGGAAAGACAAAAGCTTGGCTTTAATGGAATTAAGATGTTGTACTAGTCCAGTGGTTTATGTGTTCCTTAGGCACATGGATGCAATGGATATCAGTGGAGTTTTCATTTAAAAAAAAGGCATTTTCAAAAAAACATCTTGGGGGAAATAGTTAACATTCCCACACTATCATTATGGCTGAAATATCCAAATCCATTTAAGGAATAAAATGAAGAGGAATTTGGCATCCAGAGTTCCTAAGAGGCTCTGAAAATCTCAGAGGTGCATGGACAACATACTTTGTGTCCCAGATCTTTGCTGCGGTATCTCAATGCTGGGGAAATAAAGGAATGCCAAGAAATAGAGGGGGGAATAAAGGAATGAAGGAATCCAGTAATGTGGTTATTTGGGGGAGGAACACTGCTGCTCGTTCGCAAAGGCTTAGCCTCCCTTGACAGCTGAAGGAGAAAGAGAGGTCTCCCAAGGTGGCTTTATCTAAATAAAGCCCCTGATCTGAATCCATTAGTGATGAGTAGTGAAAATTAGTTTTGCTCTGTGTCAGTGTCACGCTTAATGAACTACATGAAGCCAGATTTCACACTCTGATATGCCCATGTCTGTTCCACACATCTTGCGCTTCAAATGAAGAGATTCAGCACCAACAGTGGGAGAAGTGAGAAGGTGCAACTCAAGCAGCTCAAGCCATGTGAGCATCAGGGATTGCTGTAGATGCTTATGTAGTGGCTGCTTCTTTTTGAGGACAGTCCTTCTGCCTGCTAAGTGATTTACAGGATCCTGACCAGTGTGCTTGGTTTTTATCTTGGCAATTTGTCTCCCACTGCTGCCACCTAGGAAGCTAGGACCGGTTTCCGTAGAGGTGATCATGCCTCTGCTGTAGTCAGGGGCCTCTGACTATGTTTTATGACAAGACAATGTAGTAAGATCCCCAAAGGCTGGAAACTCATGACTCGGCTTGAAACGCAGCTCTGACTGTTTGTTTTTTCTGTGTTTTTAACAGTCTCCAGGAGACTTATGAAGCAAAGAGGAATGAATTCCTGGGCGAGCTCCAGAAGAAGGAGGATGAAATGAGGCAGATGTTCGTCATGCGAGTGAAGGAGAAGGAAGCAGAATTGAAGGAAGCAGAGAAAGATGTGAGTATATTGTAACTCAGAGAACTGTGTATGAGGGTTTAGGCTGGGGCTTCTCCAAGAGAGTTCTGAGAAGGTGAGCATCCAGATTTCCAACATCAAGCCTGCAAAGGTGGTTGCTGTGCATAAACAGTCGCAAGAAGCAGAAATGAACTCAGTTCCCATTCCTGCCACAGACTTGTGGTGTGAACCCATCACACAAGTCCTCTGCCACTTTTCTGTGCCTATAAAAAGGAGCAGGAGTATTCCCTGGTTTTGGGCAGCTGGAGGAGGATATATACCATGGAGCAAGTGGGAGGTGCTGCACTGTGACAGTAACAGTGGCTGTGGCTACATACCCCACAGAAATGCCAGCCTTGTTGTGCTGTAGAAGTCCTCTCTGCTCTCTCACCTCTTCAGTCCCACCCAAAGGAGAGAATAGGTTTGCTACTCAAAGTAATGTTAATTTGCAGTGGATCTTCAGCTATGGTACAGCCAGTGCTGCCACTTAGCAGTCACATTTTTCTGGAGGCTTTCAGTAAGCAGATAAGGACGTCCCAGAGGGCAGTAAGTCCCTCTCAGCATAGTTGTAGAGGGAGTGACAGAGCTTTTTGAGAGCTGCCCTACCAGCACCTTGCTCAGTGTTTGTAGGTCAGCACTGATTACTGGGGGACAGAGAAAACATACATGCCTCGCTAGGGGAGGGGGCTGTTTCTTGGGCCTCACAGAGGAGCATGTACTTTTACAGAGGTACAAAGAGCCCCAGAGACGTGTGTCACCCTGAATGACCACGTTTTCTTGCTTTGCATAAGCATGAGAGAGTCTGCTAGGTACAAAGCAATGAGGGATGGAACGTGGGGGTTTGAAGGTGTCCGGACTTGTCATGTTCTTACAGCAACTTAAACTCCCGCCATCTGTGTGTGAAGTGTGTGTTAATTGCAGGGCCTTTCTCACAAAGTCAGATGTGATTGGGGTGGGCCAATGTCTTGTTACTAATACAGTGGGGCCTCAGTGCCAGCGGAACCACTTCAGGCATCATTACCAGTAATCAGGGTGAAACATTTTTCTCTTCCTGTCCAATTCTCATTGTCTCTGTCCCGGCAGCTTCACGAAAAGTTTGACCATCTAAAGAGGACTCACCAAGAAGAGAAGAAAAAAGTGGAAGACAAAAAGAAGGAACTTGAGGAAGAGCTGAACAACTTTCAAAAGAAAAAGGCAGCAGCTCAGCTATTACAGTCACAGGCTCAGCAGGCAGGTTCTCAACAAACCAAGAAAGACAAGGACAAGAAAAAGTAAGCGGATGTCACCCACGTCCTTTGTAGGGTTTATCACAGTTTGGGAGGTTGTTTTTTCTTTTTTGCTGCATGTCTGTATTTGCTTTTCCCCATTACCAGACTGGAAACTGGGCTTTTATCAGCCTGATCAAATAAAATATTTTTTTCTAAAGGGTGGGCCAGGGACATCTAATTTTATGTTGAAGTCTGACTGGTATGGGAGAGCAATCGGATGGTGGAGGTTTGACCTGTGATCTGTCCAGCATCTTCTGGAACAGCTCTGGGATGTTCTGGACTCAGATTTATCTGCCTGAGCCAAAATTATTAAGGAGGTGTCTACCCGTCCTTTCTTTCATCCAAGACTAGTCTTCAGTTCCCGTTCCCATTCCTTAAGGTTATAGTTTTAAGTAGAAGTAGATTAGAAACTAAAACCACCATGTTTTTTTTTACATGGGGAATGCCAGTGCCAAAAGTGAGTACTTTGAAGCTTGCGTTAAAGACAAGAAGTTTTGGGTTAGTTTTTTTAAAAAAAACAAACTACTATGGTACCGTAACTGCAGGTAAATGGCATTTGTGGTTGTATTGAGTTGACATAATAAGCTAAAAAACCTGTACCTTTTAGTAAAGATAACGGCGCTGTTTTCTACTATTTTCTATTCGTATGCTAGGAGTATAATCCTATACCCTCCAGTACTCTGAGATTCCAGCAACTTAGTAGGGACCAAGTGTATCTGTGGACAGAGTCTGTCCCGTGGTCAGTATTTGGAGGCAGGATTTTCAGATGAGCTCAGTTTGGACCTGACTGCTTCCGTTGAAACTGGAGGAACATTGCTGTTGGCTTTGGCTCAGAGTTAAGTCACTGCAGAGCTCCACTGAAAACCTTGAGCTCTAGATTGACCCAAGTTGATGCAGTCTCCTTCTTGCAGCCTGTAGTTGGAGCTGGCTATGTTTAGCTTGCTATTAGTGCAAGAGACCCCCTATTTATTACATGATACTGGCTACTTCACTGTGCTTTAAAAGCCAGAACACAAGGTCCACTTAGATGTGATATGTACAGCGAAACCAGACCAACCTTGCAGAGGTGAAGTAGACTGTTTAGCACAGCAAGACAGGTTACTGTAACAGAGGCTCCTTTGAGGCCTCCTGTCATAATTCCCATTTGCTTTTTCCGTACCTAGTAAGGGGGTACTCATGCAAGTCCTGTCTGGGTCATTTGTGATAACGGCAATAGTTGATAACTGCAATCGGGAAAGCTGTAAAGATGGTAATGCAGTAAATCTCGCTGGAAAATGCTTCTTTAACCCACACACAAAAATGACAGTTCCAGGCTTCTCTTAATAGCCAATAGCGAAGGGGTGCATTCCTTAATAGACTCTGGCAGAGTAACCTACTGAATTAATGCTAAGCTGTCACTGTTGAAAGAACCAAAATGATAGTAGGGATATGGTACAGAAACTTTTATCTCCCTTGCTAACCTGTGAACTTAAGCCAGGTCTGAGCTGTCTTACAGCGTGAGCCTATGAGATTCTGTTGTATTGCATATATACTAGTATATTTTTATACTTTGGGAAGTTTGCTGACACTCACTGCATGTTCCCTGTCTCTGCTGCTGATTCGGTGCCCGTTTGTTGCTTCTGCCCCTGGCTTCCCCAGGGAAGGTGAGGAGGGCCTAGGGCTAGTTCCTCAGCTGATGTAAATTGATGTAGCTCCTATGGAGCTGTGCTGCTTTATGCTAACTGAGAACCTGGCCTTCGGCACCTGCTGTAATACAGAGTGCTTGTGTGCTGCATGCTCTGCTTGGGTAAAGAAATCATTACAGACTGATCAGTGTCATGCTGAACTGTAGAAACAGTAAGTGTCAGCAGCTAACCTCTAAGCATGCTGAAATACCCTTCTGTGACGATGCCTGTAAATAGGATAGGCTGAAACACCAGTCTCCTCTCACATGAGAATTCAGACATGGTGACCTGTTTCCAAGAAAGAATGGAAAATTTTAAAGACCCTTTTTCTTATATCTTAAATGGAGTTGATAGCTTAATATTTTTAAGAACTCTGCAGTCAGATTTTTCACCTCTTAGATGTAAGACCAGTGCAGTATATAATGGTCTGGGGAGTTTTGTAACTTTTGGTAGTCAGTGTTAGCTATTTGCTTCTGTGAAGTTGGCTGGCACATGCACAATGTTGTGGGTGTGATACATGGATGTTTCTAGCGACCATGACAAACACAGTCTCTGCTTTGCTGATGCATTCACAGAAATCCAGTCATGAGGAACATGCACGTGTTTTAGTGTGTCCTTTCAGTGTCGCTCCACACCAGGTGCTGTAACTGCTTCAATTGTTCTTTAGTGTCTGAATTACTAACGGAGGCTTTAAAGGGAAATGCGGATGCTTCTGCCTTGTAGTACACCTTGGTTTTTCTAAAGGCTTTAAGTTTCTTCTTGCACTCTAATGAAAAGCTGCAGTTTGTATAGGTAAGGCTTTCAATCTTTTCTCTGTGCTGACATGGTGGTTCTTGTGCAGTTGCCAGAGGAAATCCTTGCCATGCACGATCCTTGCAGCCTCCCCAGAAATGCTTTTTTCTCAAGGTGGGATCAGATTTCTCCAACTTGAACAACAGAGACTTTCCTCTGTGCTGTGCAAGCCGGAGGGAAGGCTCAGGGTGAAATCTGCTGCTGGCCAAACTCCTTGAGGGGGAACATGGCACTTTGGTTTCCGGACTATTCCTATAGGAACAACTTGTCTTTTTATACTTTTTTTGTAATGCATTTCTCAGATTCCTGTAGCTTATGCTTTTTTCATCTAAAATTGTTGCAGCTCTGGCCTGATGACAGAAGTGTGCTGTTTTCAGGACAGCACATCTGTGTACCTGAGACACTTGTGTGACCGTAGAGTAGACACATACTCAAGTACTTTCCTGAATGTGGGGCTGAGCATACATACCAAGCCCAAGCCATAATTTTGGGAATTTTGGGATGGGACTGTTTCAAACCTGAACAATCTGGAGATGGTTCCTGGCAATGGACTTGGCAAAGCCAAATAGGAACAGCAAATAGCCTTGTGGTGCTTGCCTGTTGTTTGGTAGATGGCCCCATGCATGCCTCAACACATGCTGTTGTGTTACTTGCTCACCCTCAACCCCCCCCAGGAGCCGGGACCATCTGTTTGGGCTCTGTTTCTGTTTATTTCAAGCTACTTCTGAAAACCAGATGAAAAACTTTTTTTCAGTTTCCTTTCTGTATAATAGTTTCCAGGCCAGTGTGTGACTGGTCTGGCCATCGTGGGCCATGCTTAGTCCCAGAGCAGTCCCTGAACTCTAACACACAGCTATATCCTGAGCTGTAACACTTATAACGGGGCCTGGCCCAACACCCTGTAAAAAGAGGGGTTTGTTGATGTCTGAAGGATCTGACTTGGGTGTGAAGGCTGAAGTGCTGGGAGACATCATGGTGCCTGGAGATGAAATACACGAGTTTGGGCAAAGGCTAAGCACACAGCCTTCTGCAGGAGCGCCTGTGTAAAGTAACCCAAACTGGACACCTTCAACCATACCCTCCAGCCACGAACACTGCAAAAAATGAAGCTTAAAGACACCAACCTCTTTGTGGTTACAGACTGTAACCTTGACTAACTTATGTGGTTGGTTGTTCAGTAGTTCTGCCCCTTCAGATTTTCTTTTTGTTTTTGCTTGTCATAGGCTGCAGTAGAGCCCAGTCTTGAGGTTTAATTTCTTTATAATTCCATAATCCATCTGCATGCCCACCCACCAGAGCGGGTTGCTGGTGTCGGCTCTCCCAGCTTTCTTTGATTTTGGTTTTCGTTTTTTTTTTTTTTTCATTTTGAGTTCAATTATTGCTAACTTTTTTGTTTTTTGTTCTTTTTTTAACTTGCAGTGCAAGCTTCACATAAAGCCTGTCAAGCCAAGGATGTTCCTGCATTCACCTGCTTTTGCAGTAATGTGTCTCTGCCATCTGTTTTCTTTTTTCTTTTTTCTTCTTTTTTTTTCATTTTTTTAACATGAATAACTATTAACTCATCTAATAACATAGTGGGAACAAGAAGGAAGAAGGATTGGGTACAGGACTGTATGCAACTGGAAGTTCAGGGGAGGGTGGAGGGGCAAGGTAACGATACCATATATTTTTCTCATCAAAACCATCAGCAGTAAATCATTCTTGGCCCCAAATTTGAACTGAGAGTCAGGGCTGAATGCCAGCACTGTGAGTGAGCATCATTGCCTGGATCAGGTCCTCAGTGCTGCTGGCCTACCCAGCTCTCAGAGGGCTGGCTGCAATAGCCCTGTGCTGAAGGGGTCCCTGGGTCTGCAGAAACCAGCCTCAGGGAATTACTGCTCTATGAGGGTCACAGCCCAGTCCCCGGCGTGGCTAAACCCTGGAGTTCAGTCCGACCCACGTTCCTTCAATAGCTAATGTGTTAGAGCAATATGAGTCCCGCTGTTGGGGGAGAGGGAGGGGGGTATGTGTGTGTAGATAACAAAAGTTTAACTGACCTTGCATGCCATTACACTTGCATGATATTTTTTATTAGTTCCCGTTTTTGTTGTCTGACTTGATCATACTAGTTGGCTTGGATTTATTGTCATGTGCTGGCATATTTTTACAGCCACCCTTCCAGTTCAGTGTAGTAGCTACCTGCTGAATGCTGCGGTGGGAGCCAAGCGGTGCTGCAGGTGCCTGGGAGAAGGACCATTTCTCATTACTGCTTTCCATGTATTACTTGCCTGACCATAACCTTTGAAACCTCACTTGAAATAGTACCTGGTTTTCACTATGCATGATCGTAGCAAGACTTAGCAGCCCTTATGGAATCACATACTTGGGCTTGAGGGGAAGGCATAGCCTTCAGCATCCTTTTAGAGCCTTCAAGAGGATTCCTGCACACACTTAATACAGACTTCAAAGCTGTGGGATCCCAAATTTCATGTCAAGGGAGAGAGGGTGCCTGGACACAGATTCCCCGTGCTCCTCCCCAGCCCTCCTGCACCAGGGACAATGTCCCATTTAGACGTCCCTTGAACGTGCAAAGGAGATTTAGCACAAGCCATGCCTCGCTCTGTGGAAATTGGTCTGTTTAATGTGTGTTTTCTATGCCATTGCTTTTCGGACAGAGTCTTTCTCTTCCTTCCTAAGAAGTGGCGAGCCATGCTTACCCTATGACTTCTGGATTTCTTTCTCTTCTGCTGATGTACAGCCAGCATTTCCACTACTCCTAGCTAGGTAGTCTTTTGTTTCTTTCTTTAAACCACTCTTAAAAATAACTCTTTCCACCTAAGTCTCACGCACTGCAGTTCTTTGCTTGTTTCCAGGATGGGATTTCTTGCCTCTCTGGGGAAGGGGGGAAAAAAAGGCAGAACTATCATCTTTTCTGAAGTGTTGGCTTGGAAAATGTGTTTACAGGTCAGCATTTGGGTTGTCTTACTTTTTAACCCTCACTGCTTAAACATGGCTTTGGGAAGAGGACATCTAAATACAATGTCTTGGACAGCCAGCAAAAATTCGTTGGAGATAAATGAGTTGCCAATAAAATAGTTGAGCCTTTCCTTTTTTTTAATTGTTGTTGGGTTTTTTGGTTTGTTTGTTGTTGGTTTTTGTTGGTTTGTTTTTTTTTTTAATCGCACCTACTGGTCTTTTTGTCCACTTAAAGAGGTTTGCTAGGGAGTTGTTTGGAAAAATGAAACTATGGTTATTGTGGCTCCTGGCAAACCCAACTTTAAAATGTTGAGTTATCAAGGAGGAAGTTTGTTTTTTGGCATGAGTTTTTTACAGTCACATCGTATGCACATCATTGAATGCTTGTGGCGGTATGCTTTGCTTCAGCTGTCTCTGTGCATGTCCTCATCTTAATTACCAGCTTTTTGTGCCAAGTAGAAAACTTAATTTTAACATTTATTTGTCCTGCTTCATTTAACAGCCCTTCAAGGGACACTTGGCAGGGGAAATCCGCTGAGTCTTAGCTATTTTTTTTTTTTTTTGACAGAAGGCTGTGGCCAAATGCATTAATGTATTTTTGGTTGGGTTTCTTTCTCCAGCAAAAAGCAAGCTGTTTTGGAGGAACTGGGAATAAACTGTAAACTTGCAAAAGTTAAAGGTACTGTTTTGTTTTTTTGCCAAAGGAGATGTTAATGACTTTTTTTCTCCTTAAACCCCTGGGCCATGTTTAGCTTGTTACTGCTGCACTTCTTTCTTTTCTTTACTTATGCCTTTTTTCACAGTAGCCCCTGATTCTGCATGGAGTAAATGATACACTCAAATCTAGTTGGATGTGCTTTCACCTTTGCATGTAAGTACAGTAGTAAGAGACTTCACCCTTTCTGCTTCTCAACTGATATGAAACTAGTTGTGTTTTTCTGGGGGGTTCTTTAAGTCCGCTTACTTACAAGTGGCACAGTTAAAACTACTTTAAAACTTCCTGCAATAATCTGGTTTTGCTGAGATGTTGAGAAGAAGCCATAGGGAACATGACATCCAGCTCCTGTTGAATGCCTAAAGCAACCCTGCACAGCTTCTCTGCACGCTTGGAGCTAGCAAGCCAGTCCTGAAGCTGTGGACAGACAGTTGCATGGGCAAAAGCCTTGCTTGAGAGGCACTGCAGCCTTTAATGTGTGTTAGACAGTGATGGTAACTAGCTGATAATGCTGCGTGTCCCTGACAAGGTGGATTTCAAACCTTAAAATAATATAAAGGAGCAGGAAAGCACACTGTAATGTGTGTTTCTGGGATGATGGGTTCCCAGGGCGTGGAACAAACCCCCAGAATGGGAAAACAAACAAAATCCAGGTCACTGAGAGGGGCTGCAATTGCTCTGCAGAGGTGAGCATACATGTGTCTGGCAGCCAGCCGAAAAAGTGGAGATGAATAAGGGTTCGCTCTCCCAAAACCTCACTGGGGTTGCACAGTTCCTTTCCAGGAGGGCAGTAAGTGGGAAGGTGCCCTCTGAGCTCATGCAAGGCGATGTGTTTAATGGCCATCTCCTGTGGCGTGTGGTGCTGCCGGGCTCCTCTGCAGCCTGAAAGCTGCAACTTGTGTCACCCCCTCTGTGTGCTTTTGACAGCTTGAAATCCCATCAAGGAGATGTGTATCTCTGTGTGTCTCTTTAAGCATGTCTTTATTTAACATGACCAGTGTTTCTCCAGGTAGCTCTCATACTGCTTCTCCTAAAAACGTCCAAGTGAGAATGGAAATGTCTTTTTGTGTGTGATCATATCAGATGTCCATCTGAATCCGGTTACCATTTGCCCTTCTAAGATGTTAGAAGAGTGCGTATTTGTTTCTTCTCCGAGGACCCTGGTTGCATTTGCAGTATATGATATCCATGATGCTCTCATCAGCGTGTGTCAGCATGGAACTGTACAAATATGAAGGGTTTTTTAATTAACAGAAAATAAAGCTGTGAACAGCCGTAGAAATATTGTATTTGTATACATTTTTAATATCCTGATTGCCTTAAACTATAGATGTAGAACTTTATTTACCTTGCTATTTGAAAATAACCCATGTTTGTAACTAAATAATTGTGTAACCTACATACAGTGTTAATGCAAATTATATGTATGCATCTGTTAGATATTGTCACTTTATTTGATGTTAAAATATTTCAGTTTTTGAATTACAAATTGAATAATAACCTTATAGCATAAGCTCAGTTATTTCTTCTATATGTTTTAGGTTACATATACAAGTAGTGCCAACACGTGAAGTAGGGAGAGGAAATATGTTTTTACCCAAATGGTTTGGTCTTCACGTGGCCTTTGTGACTTTGTTTTGCTGTTGCCATTTTGTAATGATGTGACAGAAGGGGCTGAGGAAATGTGAGGTTTCCCGACAGGTTGTGTTGTGCCTTTGAGGTGCATCTCTAGGTTTGTGCTGGTGTTTGGTCGCTTTTTGTGGTGGTTGTCAACTTGTTCTCCAAATCAGTCAGTGTCTTGAAGAGGTCCAGGCCTCACTGGTGTAGTTGGTTTGCATGACACCTCCCCAGTGCACTCTTCCCTTCATGGCTTACTTCCTTTAAAATATTGTTCCTCCTTTTTTTTTTTTTCTCTGTCACTTTTTCATTTCAATTCTGAACCTCTGTTTCTTTTCTTTTCTGTTTTTCTCTTTTTCTGTAGCTTCTTCTTTATGTAACCGTCATCTTGCCAAAGCCCCACACCCTCTCTCCCAGTGGGCAGTAGGGCACTGGAAGATCCTGCGGCTATGGGCACCCCCGCCAGGAGAAGAGCCATCTCATTCTTCCATCACGTCCGCCCTTCTCTCCTTCCCTTTTTGTTTTTCACCTGTGCGTCTGAGGGTGCGCTGTGCTGTGTGTCTCTGTGTGGGATCTGTCTGCTCCTGGCGTGTCTCCGACAGAATTGAGGCTACCAAAAATGACAGAGGTAATGGCTGGAGGAGAGAGCTTGGCCGTAATGTGAGATATTGCACTGGGTTAGGTGTTTGGGTTTTTTTTCTCCCTCTCCATTTTCTTTTCTTTTGCCATAATATGCTCATGTTGCTGATGACAAATAGAATGACAGACTGTGGATGAGGGTGAATGTGCCTAGGCAGAGGACTTCATTTCTGCCTCTAAAGATCAAGTCTGGCTGCTTTGGACACCCCGACTTCATCACAAGTATGTCCTGTGCTCCTCTAATGTGTGCTGAAGATAAGTCCTTAGACCTAGGTGACTGTTTTCGGTATGCAGTCGCATGAAGCGGAATGGCTGATGTTGCGTACTGTTGCACTGATGCAGCCTGTTCTTGACGGTCATGGCCTTATTATTTTTTGGCTGATCTGCCTCTGTATGAGCAAAGTACATATTTCTTGCACAACTGAACTGCACTGACTTGTATTTAGATTGAGGACTTTATTTTCATGAAGCCTAAATAGCAATTATTTTTTAAAAAATCCTGGATGTGGATTAGTTGTTAAACTTTCTAACTTATTTAATTTGGAAGTGAATTCAGATAAAAAGCTTGAGAAGTGCCAGAGTATTGTTTGAAGGTAAACACAAAGCTTGTAAACTTGGTGTGTAGTGACCTCTAGCTGGTTTGGGATGGATAGAAGGAGACAGCCTGATCCTCTTTGGATGTTTTTTTCATATGGGGTGATGCACTTGTTTTTTAACCAAATACTAGTGAATATTTTTTTTTTTTCATCCGTGAATCTTAGTCAAGGAATTCATCTCCTTCAACCTCCCATGGAAAAGGTACTATTAAATCATCTGGGTTTTGTCTCTTCCAATCTGTGCATGAAGTGCAAGATGCCACAGGTCTCTGCTGAAATCAGCTGTTTTTTTTTTTTCAAAGCACAATATTTCTCAGCACTTACTTCTTGGTGACAAGGGTTAGATCACTAGAAGCTCCCTGCAGCTGGTGGCTATTTTTGTAAAGTGGCAGAAAAACTGTTTATCCTTGAAACCTTTGCAACCAACTAAGTTACTTTATAGATACAATTGGAAAAATTATTAAATATTGGCCTTGTGCGAATACTGTAATGATTTACCTGATATGCAAACGGAATTTCTGACCATTGCCCAGACTGAAGGGGTATGAATATTTGCACAAATGTAGCTTAGGACAGAATCTGCATTAATACCAAAAAGGGAGTCTGCTTCTCTCTGTAGGCTTCAGTGGTCTCAGGGGATACCTGCTGGGGTCTGCTCACCACCCACCAGTGCTTACCACAAGGTAGTCCAATCTAGAATTCACATTCAGCCTTCTGAGGACAAAACAGAGTAGCTAATGCTTCACAGGTTGAGGCCTTGAGGGTATTGCTGAATTAAGCCTTGCCCGTGTTAATTCCTCTCCTTATTCTGCACAACTCCGTGGGTGCCTTGCTAACTGGGAACAGGTTGCACCACTTGCAGGAGGGAATCCTTTTTGTTCTGACAGGGCTTAGGCAGCGGTGCTCTGTGTGCACTGGGCCACCCATACCTAGCAAAAAGCAATGGGTTGAGACATGTATTTTCTGAAATCAGTCATTAAGTTTGCATCAAGGGCTGCTGCGAGATTGGGGCGTGCTGGTCCTTGAGCCACTCCTGTTCCTCATGCAGGGCGAGTATCATCTCCAGCCCAGGGTCTCTGCGCATGAAGGTGGTCACTGTTTACTGAGAAAATGTCTTGCCCATTAAAACGCCCAGTTTACGAGTGCTGTGTCTTTTTTTTCGGTGTTGGCGCCTGAGCCAGTCTGCGGCATCAGGGACCACTGCCTCAGGCCCGGGGGCCTTGCTGTGGCTCGTCCCTGCAATCCTCTCCATGGTAGCCTCCAACTTGCCAAAATACCCTGCTGGTTACTTGCCCAGAGGCCAGCCCACCCATCGGATGGCTCCTGCAGCATTATGCATGGTGAGACCTTCCCCAGCGCCCCTGTTTATGGAAGGGGGGAATCCTCTCCTTATGTTACTCTCAGTCCTTCAACTTTTTTTTTTTCCTTTCCATTTAAAAATTGTAGCATGGGTTTATCTGGTGGTAGGAGTCTAGTGTGTAAAATCCCACCACTGTGCTGTAGCTTCTCTCTTGCAATGGTCAGTCACTTGTTATTATTTAGTTCATGATCCTGCATGGGCATAGAGCTATTCTGCGGGGCTCTACCTCGTGTCAGGTCACCCATGTTGTGCTGATGACAGTGGTTTGGGACCCAGGCTCGATCATGGGTGGCTGGGCATGGTTCACTGAAGTAAGAAGAAAAAAATTAGGTGGTGGTGGGGTTGTTCTACCCCGTACCTAAAAAGAGGATAGATAGCAAGTGCTGCTAGCCCCATCATCTTAACCCTGTAGCTGTGCCCTGTGACTCTGAAATCTTGTGTGTGACTGTAGGAAGTCATGACCGCATCTGCAGATTGACAGCACTGAAGGAGTATCCTGATGGACTCCCGTTCGCCAGGTCAGCCCTGGGCTTTTCAAGCAGCTCTCAAGACCTTGACTTTTAGGGCGGTTCTGCCCTTGGCAAGTTCTGAGCTGTACCAGAGGAGGAGGTTCTTCATCAGCTGGAGGGGCTCAGGGCTAGATGACCCACCAGTAGTGCTGCTGCATCAAGGTTTGAAGAGGGGCAAACTCTTTTGTTGGTTGACTTTTAAACTCCAAATACAATTTTTTTTTTTTTAAAGCTTTATATGAAGAGAAGCAGATAGGCACAAACTAAATGCCAACACTTACATGGACTGCCTTTATTTTGCAGCTCTAGAGTGTTGCTGTGCTGGTGCCTTGAGTCCCACATGCAGCTCTGGACTTCATGTCTCCAGAAGGACGTAGTGGAGTTAGAGAAGGGCACTAATGGTAAATGGGATGGAGCAGCAGCCTGCCAGGTGAGACTGCAAAGGCTTGGAGGCCTCAGTTTGGAGAGGGAAAGGCTAAGATGAGAGGGAGGATCAGCCCCGCTGTGAGCTGGAGGTTGCAGCAGATGTCCTCTAGAGGTCCCTTCCAGCCTATATTTATTTGTGCTTCTGTGTTACAAAGTCGGCTAAGCTGTGATGACAGTGGATGCCGACCTGCTAGTTACCAAATCGTTGGGACTAGAACCAGAGGGGCACTTAGCAAGAAGGAAATCAGCTCAGAACATGGAATAAGTTTCTCACAGAGCAGGTAGTAAACTTCAGGAATTTGTTGCTTCAGGTTGTTGAGGCAGATGGTGTCAGCAGAAGGGTGTTTGGGGTTGGTTTGTTGGGGTTTTTTTAAAAAAGTTAAATTTATGGGGAACAGAGCCATAAGGGCGGGCGGGCGGAAAACCAGGATGAAACATCTGACATCCGTAATCTGGTGGTGGATACTTGAGGCAGAGGGCGGGGAACAGAACAAAAAGCACGTACAGGCACTGCAAGCGGTGTTTGCAGCCAGACACACGGGTCGGACAAGGGGCTGAGCTGAGGGAGTGTGGCACAGACTTTCCCACACCTCGGTGTGGTGCGGGGGAAGGGATGGTGACGTGCCCTTTGGCTCGCTTCCTCTGTGGTGTGCAGCTGTCAGGGGAAGAGGTGTTGGCATGGGGAGGGGAAGGCAGTGTGAAACCTGTTGTTGGACAGCCCAGAGAGGTTATTTGTCACTTGGTGTCACCAAATGTCCCTAGCAGAGCTGGGAAAGCTGTTTCATCCACAGGAGTGAGAAGGTGCCCAAGTTTAAAATCATGCTTGTGGGCTTAACCCTCCTGTCACTGCTGGAGGCTAAAAAGGAACTTTGGTTTCCCAAACCCAGGGCTAGGAACAGCTTCCAGGTTGGCTGTGCCCCATGGCAGGAGCTGGGCGGGTGCGGTGCCATGCTGCTGTTGGCCACCGTGGGCTGGGGCTGGCTCACAGCCTAGCAGAGGGGTCTGAGGGATCGACCTACCAGCTATTCAAGGAATGAGCATCTCCTCCATGTTTGGTACCTGCAGGTCTTGTGTAAGAGATAAATACTTCATGAATGGTCCCCCAGGCGAGGTAGGGTGGGTGGAGGAGGTGTATCGGTATCTCTTGAGGCAGTGTTGTGGAGAAAATTGCAGAGAGTTTACTGTTGTCACATCTTCAAAGCAAACCATTCAGAGAATAACGGCTGCGCAGCATGTAAAGGTGAGTGGGGGTTATTGCTGGAAGACATTTGAAACAAGTAGCAGTGTGCTGTGAAAACATGGCTGCCAGGCACTTGGGTGCTCCCTGGGTTTTGGAGGACTGTGCCGAGTAGTAACACATGTGGTTTTATGAACGCGATGGTTTTATCCCAGTGCTCGTGAGGGACACGAGGCAGCAGGGAAGTGAGCCTGCAATTTGAAACTGGTTTCCCTTCCAGCTGGCCATTCACCTCACCCATGTCCTCTGCTGGGCTTCACCGCTAGAGCAGGCAGACCCTGTGCTCAGTGCCTTTGGCAGGTCCGTAGCATGAAGCACTGGGCAGCTGTGGAGCTTGTGGGGAGGTCCCATGACTATGATGAGGAGTCACAGGCATCAGGGGATATCCTCTCGTGACTGCTGGGGAGCCCTGGCAGCGCCCCAGGACAGTCCTGTGCTCTGACAGCAGGAGCAGCTTACAAGTCAGCCCGCTACCGTCATAGCAAGGCCATGGGTGGGGGCTGCATTTGGTCTGCATCATTGCCTGGGTTTTTTTCTGGGGAGGAAATATAGGAAGTGGGAAATGTTTTTTCTCTCTGGCAATGCAGGTTATTTCCAAATCAGCTGGACCTTACTACGTGGGGGAGCTGATCTTGCTGGGATGTGCTTCATTTGCAAAGGCAAGCCTGTCTTTGAGCATCACCTTTCCAGCAGCAAAACACCATAAATCTGTGAGCCAGCAATGCAGACCTGTGTTCCCCGGGCTCCGCACCGACCCCAGCTGGCCTGGGACACAGGTGGCCGCAGCACCAGCAGCAGCAGGAGAGCAGCAAAGCTGAAGGCCACCGCGTAACGTTGCTGTGGTCCCCTGCAGAGGCCTGTGTGCCAGCCCTGGCCTCTGAGAGCCGGGCTGGCCAGTCCCCAAAGCGCCACTCTCCCGTGGCCAAGTGGGCACCGGGGCGGGAGGGGTAAGCTGGTGCCCTGAGTCTGGCTGCATTTGGCCTGTGGCTCACAGTGGAGCTGAGCCAGTGACGCCTGGGGCGTTGGTGGGTTCTGAAAGTTAATCCTTGTATCCTGTTGAGTCTGTACACCTGCGTGGTGCGACCAGGCTGTTGGGTGAATCAAGGTACCACAGGCACCACAGGCACAACTAAGCGTTTCCTTAGTGGATGCGTTCCACACATGGTGGTGGGTTGAAAGGGTGTGTTGAAAACTAGTGTGTTCACAGCAAAGGTAGAGAGGAAGGGGCGAGCCAAGTTCAAGTGGTGCGTTTGCAGTTGTAGAAACGGGATTTTTCCTTTTCCTTTTGGAGGACAAAAGGCAACAGGGTGCTGCTGGGCAACCCAGCCAGAGAGCTGGTCCATGAGTGTCCCAGAGCCTACGGAGGGCAGCCAGGCAGCAGCCTGTCAGCAGGACCCTGAGGAGGTAGGCTGGCCAAATGGGGGGCAGGAGTTGCCTGTATCCCGGCGAAAGATAATCAGTGTGGATTTGTGCGTAGCACTAACGAAATAAAAAGGCCATCTGCTGAAACTGGGGCTGGCGGAGCACCTGTGTGTTTGGGGCTCAGGAGCACAAAAGCTGTGGTGGAAGCAAGGGGTGGCTTTGAGTCCTGCCCCTGTAGGTATTGGCCTCGCAGGTGTGTGCCGTGTTGGGCCTGTGGCTTGGCTGGCTTTGTGCAGCACAGGGAGGTTGGGAAGGTTTCTGGGGGAATATTGCAGGAGCCAGAAGTAATGCTGTGATTATCAAGCACATTTCTGAAGGCAGTTGATGATACAGTAAATTTAACTTTGCGACTCTCACGAGCTGCTTCTCACTAGAGAGCTACACCCCTGCCCCTTTGCCGTAATGTTGCTTTTTATCTAAAGCAACGACAAACAAAAGAGGCTGCTCTCCTGGGGCGCCTGGGACTGAGACAAGCTCAGCAGCTGGCTCAGTGCAGAGCTCTCTGCCAGGGCTGGCGGGAGACGGGGACGTGGCTGGTGCGGGGGCAGCGCAGGACCTGCTCTTGCCCTGTCGCTTTTGGGGAGGAAAAAGCCGTGAGAAGGAAAACTGCTCACAGGGCAACTTGCAGCCATGGCTGCAGTGCATCTGTTAGAGAAGAACTGCTCCTGCAGCACCTAAACCTTTCTCCTTAGGCCCAGCTTCTCTCCCTTCTGTTCCAGCCAGGCCCCCGCCAGCTGCCACAAGCGAGCACCTTCCTTTCCCAGCCCCGTGCCTACTCCCCCCTTGTGCATGTCTGCAAAGGGGTTTGGGCCGTTAATCCTCACGAGTGCCTGTACGGGGGGAGGGGGAAGGCGTCCTTTAAACGGGGCAGGGGGAATCTGCCAGTGGAAGGGGCTGCTGTGGGATGGCAGCACCGTGGCACTTTGGTCCCCACCTTCTCTTCTTCCCCAGCATGTCTCACGCTGTTGGAGGCCAACTGAAATAAGCTGTAGTCCCACAAAGCTCTCTCCACGGTTTTGTACCGTGCAGGCCAGTATCGTTGGAAGAGTGACGAGAGCCCTGGCTCTCCTGTCCCGGAGTGCACACGCAGCCGCTCCCCTCGGGATCAGCGGGATCGTTCTTACGGCTGCTGGCATGCAGCAAGCACAGGCACACACAAAGGCTCCCTTCTGCGCAGAAACACGGGGGCCTGGCGTGGCTGTCAAGGGGTGTGAAAATTACCCGGCTCTCATCTTTCCCATGCTGCTGTTGTTGTATCTAGTGCTGGAAACTGGGGAGGTTATTTTTATTTAGAGCCGTTATGTTGTGCAAGTTAACTGAAAAAGATGCGCACCTTGAGGTGAAGTGAGCACCAGTATCGTGGAAACGCCGCAGCGACGGGGTGTTCTGCTAAGGGTGCACTAGGTGAAGCCCCGGGACTGCACAGCAGCCTGGCCGGACAAAACTGAGAAGCAGCAAGAGAGAAAAGGTCTGAGGCTGCCAGGAAGGGCTGGAAGGGAAGGAAGGTGCACACCCCTCTGAGAAATGCAGCCTCCGGAGGAGGTTTCCAGGACATGGGCAGGAAGAGGGCTGAAACCTGGGAAGTTTGTCCTAGTGGAGCATGCACAACAAAAAGGGCGGCACCTCAGAACACAGGAGGCAGAAGGGGCCGGCTCCTCCCGAAGCGCACGAGACCAAAGCCAGCCAGGAAGAAGGCGAGATGACAGAATTCATTTGGTAATCTGAGCTTACAAAAAGAGCAGAAATGACGTGTGTACCAACCTTCTCGTTATCAGATGTGATCTGCAGTGGAAGGGATATCAGGCAAGCAGGGATCTACAGCCGGCCTGGGCGTGGGGAACTCGGCTCTCTGGCGGGGGCGTTCAGGATATGGAGGAGGAGATGGTTACGGGACAGGCATGATGAAGCAGTGTCCAACGGCCTGGGGACAGGGGAGGGACTGAGGGGCATCAGAGCCAGGGCTAAAGCTGGACCTGTTGCAGAGGCAACAAGTTTGTTCTGCAACTGCCCTGGCACCCCAGCTGCCCAGCACCCTGAAAGCCACTTTCTCACAGCTCTGGCACAGAGCAGCTCCCATGCAGGCTCCGGGTAAAAACTGATCCTGGACTCGGGTGAAAAGCACAAAACAAAACTTGGAATCCAGGACAACTTTCTTTATTGCTACCAGAAGGCTTTCATCAGTACAATGGCTCCAAATACGATACCTTCCTCAGGGCTGTGGAGAGAGCTTACAATTGGGACAGGTCATTCTGAGAAACAGAGGTGTAACATTGAAGAGACAAGTTTTTAAAGGTTTTACTCTTGGTTAGAAGTTACGTGAACACAAAACTTTAGGGTTAGGGTCTTTTCTTTTGGTTTTGTGGCTGCTAATTACACTCCTTTCAAACCTCAGGCATACATAGCCGCCCCAGCACCTCACGGAGCAGTGCTGGTCACAGGCTAAGCTGATAAACATATGGGAAAAAAACAGACTCTGCAGAATTTAAGGTTTCCACTTGACGTCAACAGTCAAGCATTGGTGAAAATCCACACGGAGTGCAACGTTTCTTGGTGCAAACAAGAAAAAAAACCACCGTTTTTGTTCAAGTGATACAAGATCTATTAACTGCTTTCTGTGTTTGAAAACGCAAACTGTTTTAACTTGGCGAAGCCTCTGTGTAAGGTACAGAGCACAGTGGCTGGCTGCCCTAGTGTTCTTCTAGAGTACGTTCACACTGAAGTGTGGAGCAGCTTGCAAGCGTTGTTTTGTTTTGTTTTTTTTCCCTGACTAACCTTTTGTTTAAATCCAGTTTTTAAATATTATCACATTTAAACACCAAAGTGCTAACAAAACAGAAAAGGCCTTTTTCTTTCAAAAGGAAAAAGAAAGCTTCGTGAAGGTCAGGTAGTACAGAACATCATGCACAAGACTTGCTGAGAATTAAAAGAGGAGCAAGCAGAGAGAGAGCAAGGAGCAGATGGAAATCGGATCAGAGAGGTGTTAGTTGGCTGGGAAACCTGGAACAACTCGGCACAACTGATGTGAGCTCTTGGACATGGAGAATGGGTTACAATACACAGGAGCAGAAAAACAGTGGAACTGACAACACTAGAAAGAAACAATTTTTTGCTACTTTTTTTGTTTGGTTTTTGGGTCTTTTTTTAGATTTTTATACTTTTTTGTGTTTTTAAGTGCTTAAATAGTGGAACTATAATTAGCCGCACAAGAAAAAAATTCAAAAAAGGGTTGGGAATTTTTTTTTCTGTTTTTTGGCTCCCTTCAGTTCAGCCTGACAAGGTATGGCCCCTTCTCCCCCCGCTGCGGACAGAGGATGCCAGGTTCTGCGTGGTTTCTTGAGTAGCTGTGGTGGAGCAGGTGGTGCGCGCTCGCAGCTACATGACAGACACTGGCTGTAGAGGTGGACAAGGGGAAACGTTGCCCTCCTGCCTCGAGACATCAGCGCCACACACAGAGCCCATGTTTTCAAGAGCCACTACCTCTGGAGCGATGTCTTCATTGTAGAGACGCTTGATCCCGTCGTAGAAGTCGTCCACTTCCATCTCTTCCACTTTACGCTTGGCAGAGGCTTGCTTGCAACCGCTGGGAGCTGGCAGACGCTGGTAGAGCGCGGCTGTAGCTGTGACGGGCACTTCTGGCCTGCCGTTGTCCTTGGAGAAACCCGGCCCTGGGACAGAGGAGGGCTGGCATTTGAACGCTCCTCTGTTACAGGTCACCAGGGTGTGCTGGAGGGGACTGTAGACATATACAGAATTGGGCAGCAGAGAAGGCTGCAGAGTGGAAAGGTGATGTGCCACGAGCTCCCGGCAGTGGATCAGCTGCGAGCTATCCATCTGCAGGGGGAAGACAAGCAAAGGTACCGGCATTGCGGCATTGCTGCCACAGCGAGGAGAGACTGTCGGCCGGGGCAGGGCCAGCGTGCTGAACACACTGGCCACCCGCGCACCTCACTTCTCAGTGGTGTGCTGGATGCAGGAGGAAGTAAGTGATAAGAGGACCAAAAAGACCCCCAGCACAATGGCTTTTATGGTATGGACCCCCTGCCCCTTCTTACACTTCACAGGAATAGTGGGGGCAAAAATCTTTCAGATATTAAAAGGTTTCACTGCGTGTTTTTAGCAGCTTGAGAGTTTGTCAGACCACCCTGTATGCTTAGAAGGAACAGCTGAGCAGCTAACTAGGATTTTCTTCCCAGTGTGTTATTTTCTCCCTGGTGCAGAGAGAGCCCGTACACATCAGGGCCTGCAGCTCCCCGCTTTGTCATCTGCTGGCTGCAGTCAAGATCAAGGCTTGGCAGAGCTGTCCCACCCACCTGTCCCTTCAGGCTGAAGCACAGCCGTCCTCGCAAAAGCCTAACTGCAGGCAGGGACCAGCCACTGGGGACCCAAAAGCCCCAGCCGGCGTGGATCACCAGAGCACTGAGCAGGACGCAGCCTCGTGTGGCCCCCAGTACCTCCCCGCTGCGGTGCGCAGTGCCAGCACCCCCTCACCTGGGCCTTCTGGAGCAGCTCGATGACGAGAGCCAGCCAGTCGGGGAGCAGCTTCTCCAGCTCCAGGCTGACGATGGCCAGCGCCAGCATGGAGCCCTTGAACTGCAGCAGCTGGTAACAGGCCATGCAGTGCAGCAGCTGCTTGGTGAGCGCCGCCACGTGCTGCGAGGGACTCAGCTTGGGCAGGATGGTCAGTAGCTGAGGCCTGTTGGACACCGCAACTGCATGGAACTGGGAAAGGGGGAAACAAGCACGTGAGGCAGCTGGTGTCACCCGCAGGCGAAGCCAGGTCAGACCTCAAGGACGGCGTGCAACACGTCTTTGACGCACAAGGATCCTCCAGCTTAACCTTCAAGGCAATTTCCACACTGTGGAAAAAAACCAATGCATTGAACCCACCAACAGCCTGGTACGGCCTTTCTGGCGGGACCTGCCACCATCCACCTCGTCTGCCTGGGGACCAGGCTTCTTGGGGCTCTGCAAAAGGCTGTCCCCTTCCACCCTTCTCTCAACAACACAGGTCTGGCAGCTCAGGGGTCCTAGACAAAAACTCCTTGAGCAAGCTGAGGGGATGAAATTCAACAGAGAACCTCAGGATGCTTTGCTTCCCTTGGCCTCATCTGAATCTGGTTCTCTGGCCATGCCTTTCTGTAGCAAGTACTTTCTCCTTGGTTCTACTTACTGGTTTTGTGCTGCCTGGTACTTAGCTTTGAGCAAAACCACAAGCAATTAAGACTTAGGGGCAAGGTTTTCTGGAGCCATGAGTCTTAGTGTGTGGCTTAACATGCCTCAAAACAGGCCAGATGGTCAGATGGCAGGCCCATATCTTGGAAATTGCACCCAAAGTGTCGCAAGTCTCCTCTGAAATTTTCTGGCAAAGCTTTTTTTTTCAGAGACTGCTTGTACAGAAGAATTATAAACACATCCTGAGGTCTTCACTCCCCTACACGTAGGTACCTCTCGATAGGTTATTTACACCGACAAGACAGCAGAAGAATGTAAACAGCCCCTTACAATATGGAGGAAATCCAGTGGCGTTGCCATGTGAAGATCCCAGTTCAGTTTATCCAGGATAATCTTCTCCATTCTGCGAATTTCAGCTGGAGAACAACCACAAAAGCTATCCCGAGCCAACACCTTCAGTACTGGAATCCTCTGCAAAAGCCAACACAAAAAAGGAACAAGAAAACCAGTCATTATAGAAATCACGCAAAAAGCTTCATTCCTGTCCTGGCAAGCATTAGCCACCATGTGCAAGCAAAGGCAGGACTGGAAGAGTCTATACTGAGACAACGCTAAGGTAGTAAGAACAAGAGAATTACCTCATCTTCTTCAATGGTCTTTGCAGCAAGGAAGAAGCAGCTGATTGCAATACAGTTCAAGTACTTTGGACGGGCCTAGGGTAGAGAAGAGCAGAGACATCTCTGTGTGAATGTGATACAAAAATTACACATAATCCTTTCTGGTTGGACACCCTGAGCCCCAGGGTATGAGCTGCCCACGCAACGCAGTCTGGATCAGTGGGCTGACCTCTGCTTGGCGATGGCAAGCCGTGCCAAGCAATATCCATCCTCCATGACGTAAGGCAGAACAGCTATCTGCCAGCCCCATGACTGTAACTGGCACCCACCGATGTGCAGCGCTGGAGTGGGAGGAGCTCGTTTTTAGGCAGTGCAGTAGGAATAGGAAGGAGAAAATCAGAAGGGCCAGGTGGTCACCTGGCAAAAACCCACTGCCACTCCACCCACTTCAGCAGAGCTCTGCTGTTAGTGCTGCTTGGGGTCAGACACAGAACAGGAAGGAAAAGAAGGGAATTTTAAAATGCTGTCCTTGCCTAGGGAGGTATAAAACACCCATAAAAATCACCACCCGTAATTTCATGCTGCAGTTCTCAAAACTGTGGCCCAGGGATTATCCAAGGAGAGCTGGTCCCTTCTACAGTTTTGTTTTAGGCAAGGTAAGAGAAACTGTGAGGGGAAAGGGTGAATTTTCCTGCGCATCAAAAACTCCCTTTGTGGGCCTTGGTTGTGGGGGGTGAGGAGGGAAGCAGGCTGCATGGGCTGTCTGTATTTGGACAGTCCCTGTGATGGATCAGACTAAGCACGTGCTCTGAACGTGGCGCACCTGCTGGAGTTTTTGCTTAGCCATCTCTCTCAATGTGACTGACAAAGGACTGTGCTTCCAACGTAAGCATAAAAACCGCAGGATGTGTCCACCTGCGCCATAGTGGCTGGGGGAAACGCAGAGGTGCAGTTCTAGACCTTGTCACAGCCCAGTGAGCGGGCAGCTGCTGCGCCATGCCCCCACCTCCAACTTCTGTCCGCGTTAGGAGATGCTGAAAGCAAAGGTAAGTGAAAATCCTGCCCCGAATGTGAAAATCTGCTTACAACCTGAACTGCTGCCATGATTTATTCTCGCTAGGTAAATGTTAGCAGATGCAACAGAGCTGCGGGGTGGTTGAAGGGTGAGATGCTACATGTTACACCCATGCAATGAGCTGTCATGAAATCTGGAACACTGTTTCCAGAAAGCAACCAGAGAAGAACACAGGATTGTGTCCAAATGGAAAATCTTTACCTACATTCGGCCTCAGTTACTTAAAAAGGGCCATGCTATGCCTAGAGCTCTGGCTTTCTACTGCCATTTAAACTTCAACTTAAATACGTGTATAGAATCCACACCTGGGGGCAAGGGTGTGCATGCACATGTCTGCTTGGGCATCCAGAGGTCACTGAAAGCAAAGCGAATAAATTCCCTTAGGGCAAGACTGGCACTTGTGCTTGACCATGCAGGCAGGTTCAAAGAAAACTGTCAAGTTAGTGCAAAATAACGTACAGCCAAGGAGGACACCTTGTGTTCAGGGAACAGCAGGTGTCTAGAGCAGGTTCCTACCATCAGGGATGCTTATTCTCCCTGTTATTTTTAAGCATAATTGTGTCTCCTCTCTTCTTCCCAAGTGCCTTCCCCTCTAAAGACTGACCTGGAGGGCACAACTGTGTCTTTTGCCAAAGCGTGTTAAAACCCAGTCCCCCATCCTGGTGTCCTACAGGAGCTTCTCCTGGCCTTGCCAGCTCCTCGCCCATGGGCAAGTGCTGCCGAGACTGGCTCTGTTGAGGGTTAACAAGCGCTGTGCCCCGAGTCACGCGCCATGCTGCTGGCTGGGCCTCCGCAGCAGCTGGGGTAACAGCCGTGGGGGCAGCCAGTCTGAGCAACTTCACAGCGTGTTCACGGTGAAGGGAAGGGACGAGTTGTCTTAATAATAAAATCCCACACGGTAGCGCCTGGTAAAAAAAACAGGAGTTAAGCTGCACCAGAGGAATGATGGCTTTATGAGAGAGGGTAACTGGGGGAGGGAGCACAAAGCCCTGAGCTGTTTGAACAATGCTCACCCAGACAAAACACCTTTCCACATTCCTGCTCGCTGCCTGAAGCACGCTGTGGACTCCTGACTCATGTTCTCATACTTTCTTTGCAGACTCCTTGGCTGCTGCTAATTACTGAAAGAAAAACTGCACTCGAGGGCATTAGCTGTTGAGATCTTTAAATGTATTTCCCATTTCAGTAAATCAGCTGCTTTAAGATCTCCTTAAAAAAAAAAAAACTTCCATGGCTTGTAATTAAAACATTATCAATACTTTATTAATATTTAAAGAGTAGGTTAACGGATGATGTCACTTGCATTCTACTAAACTAAGTCACATTGAGATGTAAGTGTGCGGGCTGAGAATCCATTCTTCTGCTTATATCTCGTAAGCGATACTGCTTACCTAACAGTGCTGGTGGTGAGATTAGATGCACGTGCAGATGAGACTGCAGATTTGCTGAGCACAGAATGCAACTGAGCAAATATGGTAAGAGATAAGGCTACCCAAAGCCTGACTTCGCAACTCAAGGCTAGGGATTTCAGGCTGACCCACAGTTTGTTCAGTCAGCAGCACGGGTGCAAAACACAGCCCAAGCACAGCACTAACTTCTTTCCGTGGCAGACTTGCAGGGACAGAAGAGCAGCAGATCCTGGTTTCAGGCCGCCCAAATGCTGATTTTTAACTTGTTTGTTTTAAACAGTTCCTACGGCTTAACAGCCTTAAAACCAAATGGGCATATATGTTCTCCATTGTGTTCAGTGCAGCAGGAGTGGACAGGCTGTCGCTTTGGCCTGTCCCCACACTTGCTTTCCTCCCCCTCCCCTCAACATCTGTCTGACTTAAGCTGTCAGACTGGCTACAGAGCAGGTTAGTAGTGAACTACTCCCCCAGAAAGCAATCCCCTCTGGCTTCCCCCCACCCCCCACCCCTTTTTTTTTTTTTTCATTTCCCAGCACTAGGACACTTGCCAGGCCCAAACCTGTCCTCAAACATTTATGTTTCCTCCAGCTAGTTCACTGCTAGCAGGTGCTCCTGGCGGTTCTAGGTGGTACAAATGAAATTAAATGCAGTTAAAACACCAGAGAAATTAAGAGGTGAGCAGGGACTTTCCTTGACTTTGTCAGAGGTCAGTGGGTCTGAGTTTCTAACTGTGGGCTAGTAGGCATTTCCTTTAGCTTTGTGAGTCAATTTAGGTTAAGGTAGAGACTGTTCTCTCTTTATTTGAAGCATAACCTCTATGCAGCCTCTTTTTCTGTTTGCTTAAAGGAACAAGTACTCTGCTGAGGCAAATTCAACGTTCAAACCAGGTTAAGAGCGAGCAGGTAGCTGAAGAGGAAGGATGCTTCTTTTTGGTTAATATACAATTAAAATAATGAGCTGCATTACATGAAAGAAATAGGCAGAACAGAGGAAAGAGGGAAAATATTCTTGGCACGTATAAGCATGGGGTCAGTTCCCTGACAACTGCAGGTTCTTGTTAAAGCAATGGCTACTTTCACTGGGTGAAAAATGACTACAGAAAAAATCTACCTCTGAAAATTCCGGGTGGCAGTGTGTGCTGCCAGTTCCCCACCCCCAAGTTAAGCTCCTGGAGTAGTGCAGGTGCCATCCTAACCACATGTGAGAAGGAAGAGGCGTGAGAGCCAAGGGGGGAAGTAAGCATTTCCGTACAGCCACACTACTAGGACTGTACACAGAAAGAGCTGAGTACAAATTATTTCAGTTTGTGGATCTGCAAATATTTACCTTTACTGCAGCTAAAAACCTGTCCAAAAGGCTGATGGCCAGGGCGAGCGTTTCTGGATAAAGGTGGAACTGGTATTTGAGCTTGGCCAGCCACTGAATGACCTCATCCCTCTGCTTTGGAGAAATGGCTACATCCTGTTGGAGAGAAAAACAAACTATTCTTACACACAGGCTGAGCAAGTCAGAAAAGACCAAACATTTTATCTCCGCAGGAGTTACTCAGCATGGAAACAAAGCCTCCTTTGGAGAGGGGGGCCCTGAGCCAGCCTGAATCACCGCTTCATTCTTACAGTTACTTACCCCATCCCAAGAAATCTGCCTTGGAAAAGACAACTTCCCTTACAGCAACCTGAAACATCACTCAAATTTCACTGTACAGTGGGGAAAAGAGGAGGGATGTCTTGTAGTTTCTTCAGTACTGACAGGGTATGCTCCAGCTTAGTTCTAAGACTGTATTTTTTTTTAACCTCCTTAGAACCATGTAGATACAGAGAAATGCCCAGCTTGAAAAAACCAGACATGCTCTCAGAGCCAGGCGGGTGCACAGCTCCTGACAAACAGAAGAGGGGAGGGACTGAGTAGGTGTTTTGAGAGGAAAGGTTTATTTTTCCTTCAAATTATGGGCATATTTTTTAGCTCAGTATACGTTAAAAAAAGAAAATTCCAAACAGTTTACAGAAGATCTTTTAGCAGTAGTTAACTCTGAACTGTCGTAAAGCAGGTACCATTTCACAAAAAAAAGTTTGCGTTTAGGGGTTTTTTTTTAAATTTTTTTTTTCCCAAGTCACCACTGTCCATCTGAATTTCAATCACACATACAGATCAGTCACTGATCTAAAATCTTTCTCTCTGATGTTCTTCAGAAGTACTTACAGCTTTTCTAGAGCCTTTCAACTCAACCAGGTAAATGTCTGGTCTCACTTCAACGGGGATTATTCGGGTGATTAGCAAGGATGTATCCAGAACTGAGAAGTGAAACCGAACTGCTTTCTTCTGCTACGCTCGTGGTCCTTGTGCTCTTTTGGCTACTGCTGAGATGGTTTAAGAGAAAGAAACCAAATGAAATGCTGGCTGACCAGTTGCCATGGAAAAGAAAGCTAAGGGCTTGCACAAACAAACAGCACTGCTGGGCTGGGTTTAGCTGTCCTCCCGCAATAACAGGGTGGGGGGGGAAGTAGCAGAATTTTAGAAAATGAAAGTACCCAACATTGGTGCAAAATAAATTCTTCAGGCTACATCTACCACCCAAGTACCTACCGCCTGCCTTAGACAGTAATGTGCTTTGTTACAGATCTACTGCCTGTCCTGCCTTGGAGTTGGGAACATATGTGAAAGCAGAGCCTTGTAGGCAGAACTGTAATTACACCAGAACCTCCACCAGGACAGCAGCTTCACACCTTTCGGTGTTACTTGCAGTGTGACATCTTTACTCTGTGCTTAACTTCCTCACTGGTGCTGAGCTCCACCGTCCCTACCGAGTGGGACAGGAGGGGTGGGGAAGGTGGCAGGGCTTGAGCCCTGGGGTTGAATTCTGGGCTCTGTAATCGAGGGCACACAGACACATGTCCCGCCAAACTGTGGCCATGCCCTTCCCTTAAAAAAAGTACAGTAGTCAGAGTGCTGCTGGAGCAGGGATCTACTCTGAAGACTCAGGGTTGTGCCATTTCTTCCAGCTGTACTAGCTGGGCTAATAAAGCCATACTACCTCTGCCTGCAACACCTGCCTTCAGTGCTCTAACAGGTGCTCCCCCAAGGAGAACAAAGTCCTTCCTTCTTTCCTCTCCTGAAGGTGCAACAGCATCAGCAGGACTGTGTCTGATCTAGGCGGGCCTCTGGTCTCAGCTGGCACCTCTGGATGCCACTTGACTGTAGTGTGGCTTTTTAAAAACGCTAACATTTTTCAGGAGAGAAGAAAAAAATTAGTTTTCTCAATTCCAAGAAATAATGATTCTTTCTAAAATGGTTATTGCAATAAGGGTGAAATCCGAGCCCCACAAGAGGCAGGACACTCGCTGCCTGCAACACGTTGCACTCTTTCCAGAAATGCTAGTTTGATGTGTACTGAGAGTATAATGAATGCACCACACAGCAAGTTTTATTAAATGCTCCACTAAAAACATCTTTTGGACAGCAGGATAGGGATCTAGAATGTATCTGGGGAGAAAAGAGTGCCACTATGTGAAACACTGGCTGTCCTTACAGAGCATACTTCTGTAGCAAAGCCAGACCTGCTCAGCTGAACCTGAAACGGGCAGAAAAGGGAGGAGTGATAGTTAAGGTGAAGTTCCTTATTGCTTTATTGCGCGTGTTTTTCGATGGAAGGAGACAAAGCCATACAAAAGGGCTCGTAACCACAGCCAGGCTTGGAGGATATTACGGACTTAAAAGGTTTCAAACAGCTTAAAGGATTATTTTGGAAGTGCAGTATCTAGGTGAATCCAGCAGGTAAGCTCTGTGTGTACCTGCTAAAAGCCAACCTGAAACCACTCCACCAGACAAAATAAACTTGACTTTAAAAACCTGCCTCTGACTCTTAGGTCACCATCCTGGTCCTGCCGCAGCAGCTTTATGGTGAAGCCAGCAGGAAGAGGCGTGGGCCCTTGGCCAGCAAGGAGGCAGCTGCCTCATCAAGGCTGCATCAGTGGGGCAGCAGCCTCTGTCTCTCCTGCGATCCCTGCTGTGGTGCCATAGCTGCTCTGGAGGAGGGAGCGAAAACAGCATCTGTTGTGCTCCTCTCTGGGGAGGCAGGGCCGTGCCCCAGTGGCATGGAGGGATTTTCCCCATCCCCTTCCATTCCTGGCAAATCCCATTCATGCTAGATCCCAGCAGAAATGGGCCTCAGCTTCAATGGCTCCTGGCAGTGTCTGTCCTGGCTCAGTGCTGTTTTCCCTGTGCCTGCTGAAACAAAAGGTTAGGCCTTCTCCTAAAAACAGCATGGGTGGGAAAGGTAAGATTGTCTTTCCATGCTGCCTCTCAGTCTTCAGTCCTCCCAAGATCTGTCCTTACAGCTTCTCACCCTTCATGGGCAGTCTGAGGCCAAAAGGCAACATTTCAGCCTCAGGAGTTAGCTTTAAATGGCCAGGCCCTAACATAAAGACAGCAACTGCACACTCAGACCGTGGTAACAACTGTCCTTTCCATGTGAAAAAGAAACAGTGTTTAATCTAAACCACTGAAACACAACAGTGTATCTAAGCAAGTTATTAGAACAAACAAAAGCCAGCCCCCACTCAGAGCACCATGCTCCTATAACACGAAGGGACAACTGCAAAGCGAGGTCTAAGTATATGCACAGCAGAAGCAAGGCTTCACAGTGCAGTCTGGCTTCTGAAGAACTAACTGAGGAAGCAAAGGAAAGGAGGTGGATCTCCAGCTCTTCTCTGCAATAACATCAGTCCTACAAAAGGTTTGTCTACTCCACCCTCTAGCTGCAAATAACGGAGCACAAGGGCAGGGGGAGAATTCCTTCACACGGAAAAAACAGGTGAATTTAAACCTCCTTCCATCAGCACTAAGAAAGTTTGTTACGGCTCATTTTAAGAGGCGGGCAGCAGGAATGAGAACGGGTCCCACCGCACCCACGAACCCTGCTGCTACTTCCAAGCAGGGCAAGGAGCTTCCCACACAAATGTATTGGCCTTTACTCCTCTCCCTCGAAGGCATACCTATGTCATCTTAGTAACACAAGTGAGAAATGCAGCGCAGTAAAATTAATTAAGCAGTGAGGTTGCTATTCCTTAGTTACATAAAATTAAAAGCAAAAATGAGACACTACAGTGGCTGAAAGTAAAAAAAGTCCCTGTGGGCTGGAAAGCAGAAGTTCCCCTTTGGTGTGGAGGTACTTTCGCATAGACCGCATCGCCTTCTGCCACTCGCTGCCTCTGTGTGTGGCCAGCTCTTTTGTTTTGTCACCACAAATCCACCCTTGCAGAACTTAACCCCCGGGGTGGAAGAGCGCACTAGCCTAGTATGACAGCTTTAATTAGGGAAAATTAACCCAAGCCCAGCAACAGCAGATTCTGTTTTCACACAGCAGCGGGAGGTTGCTCTGAGACAGACCTAACAACCGTCCTCAGGACTGAAGGACAATCCACCTCCTCTGGCTGGAGCTTTTCCCCCCTCTATTTTTTTCAATGGGAGGCCAGATCAGAGCAAGGCCTGACCTACCGATCTGGTTGCCTGTCCCGCACCAAAGGTTAGCAGCTGTGTGTTGCCACTGGGCCCAGGCGCCTGACTGAGCCGCAGCCTGACTCCCTGCATGCTGCTGCGGGTGCCCAGGACCCCCTGCTGCTGCGGGGAGCCCATGTTACCTGCCCCCCCTCCCACACCAGCCATCGCAGACTGAGCCCACGCAGGTGCCTGAGAGCTTTTCTCTGGACTGGTGCCCGTGCGGACACTGGCAGGAGGCGCCACTTGGCTCGCCCGCAGCAGGAAGCCAGCAGGCAGCTGCATGAAGCATGAGGGATTTCAGAACTGGTTTGCTACGCAGGAAACACCCACGGAGCACAGGCAGGACCCTCGCAAAAGGGCCCGACAGAGTTTTACTGAGTGTGAAGGGACACGGTGCTGCTTCTGCTCTGCTTCAGAGTAACTTTTATGAACTGCCCTGCACACTCACAGACGTTTGCTCACAGCTATCTCTTCGTCTACCTTGTGCCTGGGACCGACAGTGACGTGTAAAAGCTCCTGCAGAGCGCAAGCTCAGCCACTCCTCCCTCTCCATCCTGCTTAGTCCTGCTTGGCACCTCCATAAAGTAACAGAAGAGGTTTCCACAGCTCTTTTCCTGTCTTCCACCTCAGGAGCACACAAACACCCCTGTCCCTCAGGAGGCCAGTGGGAGCAACAGACAGGATGGTGCCCATGAGGAGCGCTGTAAGTATCAGCTTGAAATGGGATACTTGAGGAACACAATGGGCCCACCGGATGTGCAAACCTATCGAAGCTATTCCAAACCCACGTGTGAGCAACAGACCTGTACCTTCTTTTCCAAGCGGAAGACATGATGCTAATTCCCACCTATTTCAGTGCACAACAGCGTGTGTAAACCCATCAGGTTTGTTTCAGCATGAACACAAATAAGCCACCTTGAAGGAACTACGAAGCTAACGGAATGCGTTTGGGACACAAATGGGGAAGTGGAGGGATGTCACCTTCTCTCTCTTCCTTGTATAAAGCAGGGGTACATTGCATTGACCTGCTTCCTGCTACTGATTGCTTGATTCCTTATCAAGAAATATCTTGTCTGTCACTTGCTCTTGTCGATGAACCTGCTCTCAGCAAACAGGAAGCTTCTGTGAAGGATTCCTGACAGGTATTTTAAATAACACGACACGAGGCCAGTCAACACACTGGGACCACAGGTGACTATACCGAATAATAGCAGCACCACGCTCACCGTGTCTGTTATTTTACCACACTGAAGTGAGCAACTGCAGAGGTCAGTAATTCTGCCCAAGGGAGGGAACACAGTGCCCCATACAAAACACACAGACCGGAGGCCTCCAGCATCTGCAATGGTTAATATCTTATTTGTCCGATTCCCAAATCAGTGCCCCAAACGCCATTTCTTAGGCATTCTGCCAGAAAGCTGCCTGTGAGGCCTCAGTGATGGTGAGAGGCACACAAAGCTGCTGTTGTGCTTCCCACTGACCAACAGCCGAATTGCCTTGTTACCGTCCCTGACCCGGCAACACTGCCACGGGGCCCACTGCATGCTCGCTGCCTGAGATAGGAAGGCCTGAGGCGCTAACCCAGGCTCCAGAGTGCGACCACAGTATAAATCACCTCTAACAATACCTTGAGGCTTTTGGAAAATGCAGTCTAAAAAAAATATTATCTGTGAACTCAAACATGACTCAATTTTATTGCTGCCTAATCTAGGAAAAACACCTTACCTGGTAATTTTTTTTTCTTTAATGTCTGCTGTCCCAGGCAGAGATGTTTTGCTCTTTCCCCTATTTGTGTCTGCCCAGTCCCGCTGTGGGCTCCTTGGGGAGCAAGCAGGTGACCTCTATCAGGACTGGGAGCCTTCTGAAAAGAGCAGCTGTCAACATCACAGCCAAATCCGTCCCTCCTTGGGTCTCATGATGGCTTGTTTTATGCCAGAGCGACCCCCAGCTGACACCCACTGGGTTGCTTCTCACTTGTAGCAGTTGGGAATTAGAGGTGCTCTCCTGATACCTTTCAGAAGTGGCGTTTTGCCTATGGTTTGGTGGTGCAGCAAAGAGCTCAAGCAGCACAGCCTCTGCCATCTGCACCGTAACATGCACAAACACTGGGCAGAGAGATTACTGCTCAGCACACCAGAAGAGCTGGATGCATTAACCTCAGTGTTTTACAAAACTGGTAAGTAGGTCTCTGATTCTCCCGCAGGATAAAACAGGCACCAGAAGGTTAAAAGATTGACCCAAGGTCACATGTGGTGAGACAGTGGAAAAACTGGAAATAAACTGAGGTCTCCTGATTCTTCAAGAGGTACAGAGAACAAATGAGAAGACAGAAAGAAAGGGCCAGAACAGGCAAGAAAGGAGAAATGATAGAAGTGATATTCTGTTTCTATAAAAATGTACCTTGGCTTACACACCTCTCTGCTGCAAAGTTACTTGGTAACGTGCAAAAATCAACCTCTGACCAGTCTTTACTGCTTGATTTCTCAAGCCTTAATCACATGAAAACTTCTGAATGTCATCTGCATATTGTATAACCCAAGGGGAGGGGGGGAAAAAAAAAAAGAGAAAAAATAAAAAAAGAAAAAGACCAAATACACTCAAAAGCACTAGGAGGGTTCCAGACTGAGCCCACCTATTTTTTCAGGCTGAAAAGCCCTTGTGAGATCTGGCTTTGAGATGTTGTAAATACCCAGAGCCAGTGGCCTACATTTAAAGGAGGGAAACTAAAAGAATTATGTCAGTAGGAAATGGGAGTTTTCAGACAAAAAGTAAAAACGAAACAGAAAAATCATATACATTAAATTACCAGGACCAAAGTCCCCGACAGATTCTGCATCCTGTACTAAAAATGTAGCAATTACGAGTTTCTTTCTTCCTTTCAAAGATCTCAACTCTGACACATATTTAGAAACTGAATTTGTTCCGCTTTTAAACATTAGAATCAAAAATGTCTCCTAAAGAGCCAAAACTGAAAGTTTACTCCTGAAAAATAGTTATGGTCTACCTCCAATCCGATCATTAGATTTTTGTAGACGCACTCACATTTTCTCATTTGCAAACCAGATGACTTCATTAAAACCCGTTCTGTAGTCAGTCTACCTTTGTTTGTAGCAAGGAATGGAAAGTTACACAGGTTTTGAGGTGCCAGGTCTGATACACAGAAGGATGCAGATTTCCTGACTGTCATGGGAAATAAACAACCATTTCACACAAGTGAGGTTTTAGGCTACTGCAGCTGTTTTCAGAAGGCGGTAGATGTTACGGAATATGACCATCTTCCAGATATTACAGAAAATAGGGTAATTCACACTGAACGTCCGTGACTGCAACATTGCCAAAATGAACACTGCAGAAGTGGAGGAACGTGACAGTTTGAAAAGTCGGGTGTCACAAACTGTAGGAATAGAGAGAAATACGTGACTACAGATACAGGGTTTTCAGCTGCACCGTGGCGTTGCAAGTCAGGATTTCCCCAGAGCAAGCAGACAGCTGTGTTTATGTTCTCTTTTAAATCTGACCTTCGTACATTTTACACATACGCGCACAGAGATTTCAATCCAATTTAATGATTATTTACTGCTAGAAAACATTTAATAGTATGGCATTCTAGCTGATAAAGTCAATGTCTGAACTGACACGTAGGAGAATAAAAAGGTTACAAAGACAACAGTTTTGGGGGTGGAAATTCCGGAGTAGAAATCCTAGGGGACAAGCGGAGAGGGCCAGGAAACACCCCTAAGCATGGACCTCAGCAACACTGTCAAAGCACAGGGGAGGAGCCAGGGGAAGAGATCCTTCATCATCGTAACATAATTGCACACTAAAAGAACAAGCCTGGTATTCGTCCAGGCCAGACCTGAGACTCTGCTATTGAGCACAAACTTTACGCTGGCTTTAGCCATCAGGCTGTCTCCATACTCAATCCTACTTCGACTTTTCACAGCAGGCAACAGAGCTGCCTCCCCACTTTCATACTCGGCAGACCGCCAAAAGCCCCATTAACTTCCCTGAGTATTTACCACTGAGGACAACGCTTCGCAAGGTGCTGCAAACCTCAACTGCAGTGACATTAAGACCCCCTCAAGGTCCCTGGCAGCAGGACAACTGCTCTTCACCACAGACAGCGCTGAGGTTAGTCCTTCTGCTGCAGCCGCAACTCGAAGGTAGCACAGGTGGGGAACCTCATCTTCAAAGGGTGACAACACAATCCTGCAAGGCAGGGATTGCTAGGAAGACTGTCTAATGCAGATGGTGGTTTCTGAGCCACCAAAATTGACTTCACCAAGGCAAAAACGCAAGCGCCTTGTCCCTGTGAAATCTTCACGCAAGAATCTGGTTTGGTTACACTCTCTTGAGTCCCCAACCTATCTTGTTATACTGTAATCCTATCTCCCTACATTATAATCACTAAACTCAGGAATACTGCCAGCATGGAATAACAGGCTGGTTTACCATAAACCAGGGTCTTAAATTGTACATGCCCAAAGAATGCCACAGCTACAATATACTCAACACCTCTGACAACCAGGTCACTTATTTGGAAACCTAAATGTGGATTAACAAAACTAATACTGTGCCCCTTAAAAAGGTCTTTGTTCCTTGTTGTGGTTTAACCCCACAGCAACAGCAGTTTCTTGTTCACCAGAGAGAAGAAACAAAACACCACACTGATTAGCTTTGACAACAGCTGACATACTTGTGTGAACATTTTATATGAACGCAGAACAGCAAGACTGAATCTAAGCCCATTACTGTGGTTATTTCTGCCCAACCCAGAGACAAAGTACCAGAAACTCTACAACTGTCCTCACATTTCACATTTTGTTTTAAACAAAACTTGGTGGAGTTCACAGGCATTTTTGAGTGTGCGTACTAGACAGGCGCCTCCTCCACAAGGAGCACAAACGCAATTCAGGCTGGGTAAGGCTGTGAGTGACCTGGACCAACCTCCCAGCTGGCCCTGCTGCAAAACTTGAGCAGGAGGTTGGACTACAGACCCCCTGGGGTCCCTTCCACCCTGAATTTTCCTCCAGTCCTACGAGAACATTCCTCACTGGAACAGGCCAGTGCCTGGCTCTGCTTCCCCTGACACAAGCTTGCACCCTGCTCCATAAATAGTCCTATTGCAGTCAGTGGGGTTCTTCCTGAAGTAGACAGTGCCTGACCATGGCACATCTTCATCTGGCTTCAGCTGATACAGCTACAGCCAACCATGCAGAACCAGGGAAGAATCTGGCTCAGCATGGGAAAAGGTGGCAAAGTCAGGCTTTCGCTGTGAATATGCTGTTTCAGGGGGAGGCCTGAGCTAAGCTAGCAGTGACAGTTCATGTGAGAGTGGAAAGCAACTGGCATTTCAATGCTGTTATTAGTGAACTTAGTCCAAGAAAATGAAGCTGCTTTTAAGAACTGTTGCAGAGTTGGTGCCCACTAGAAATGTGCACTAATTATCCACACAATTTGTAAAATTAATTTAATTAAGACAATATACATACATGCTTTCACAAGCAACAGCAAAGTTCTAACAGTGTATGCTGTACAGTGTGTTCTGTGGCCCTGACTGCAGGTATGTCCCTCAAATAAAAAAGTAATCACTTATTTCAGAGGCTAATTTCCCAGGTCTCAAGCAGAAAGTAACTTCTCATGCAACAGCTTCAGTTGTTCACATCAAAATACACCAGAGGATACTCTCATGCCTTTACTAAGATGAATGATGTGAAGAAGAGACATTACCTGATTGGGCTGAATTTTCGGCACATGTGCTTTCCACATTTGAGCTTCCCTAGAGATTGCCGTCTCCAGAAGGAGAGACAACCTCTGGCTCTCCAGGGGTCCTGAAAACTTCATGGTAACCCTTGGATCCACCTGCCACCCAGCTGGATACAGCTACCTGCAAAACCAAAGACAGCCTGGTGAAATACTGAGCCGTCCCTGTCCGGTAAACTGAGCAAAAGAAAACACAAAGGTGACTAAAGCTGCAAGAAAGAACAGGCTCATCTGTAACAGACAGTGATCGGGTCCTTGCCAAAGCTACGCGAGGAAACCCAAACCAGTCAGCTCAGATTCAGATGAAGCTGGGCCAAAATCGTCCACAGGTCTCCAACACCTATGTGGGCTGGAGAGTCCTGCCACTTGGAGGTTTTCTGCCTCTCTGTTAGGCTGGCAATCAGGTAAGACCTCTCCCTCTTCAGCAGCACTAGAACGTAGGGGTGTTTTGGGAAAAATACTTGAGAAGAGGGAGGAACTGTACGGCAAATATAAAGGCGGTTTCAGTAAGTTGGTTGCCCTGGCCCAAAGCTTGCTGAAGTTAAAACCAGTCTACCTGTGACTTCAAGGGAAATTAAGACTGACATTCAAATGTTTTTCAAATATCCCAACATCGGAGTCTGGTTTGTGCCAGCCTTAGCCCAGTACTCTCAGCAGCAACAGGAAGTTCTGTGCAAAACAGAGGAACGCTTGTTTGAGAATTTAAATGATTTACAAGCTGAAGCCTGACAAAAAGATCAATGTTTTCCCTCTCTGCACAGTATGGTTTGTAGCTTCTCACAGAAGCTGTGACCTGTTACATGTGCAATGCAAATGTACCAGGGAGTTCAGGAAGGTTCCTCTCAGGTCTAATCACTCTGAAAATACGTTAGACCCACAAAACTTGAGGGCACATCTCTAAGTTTAGAGATTTAGTAAATGTGTTTTAAAGGAGGAAAAAAGCGGCGAACCCAATGACAGCCTTTGCAAAGCATGAATTGACTACAGGCCCCGTAAGTGACAGAGAAAATTTCTGCAAGGCCTACTGTATTCAGAAACACCTGCTTCCACTGGCAGAAGCGATTATAAATATCATGCAATTTAAAGCAAAACACTTTGCTACACAAAAAAGAGAAAAAAGGGGGTTATGGCCCTAGTGCAGCCTCACTCAGCGGTAACAGTGTGTTAAGAAACTTGTAAATTTGAAATGAAAAACAAAGCAGAGGCAAGATTTTTAAATTTATTTTAAAGACAACAGATTCCACCACCTGCTTTCAAATGTAGAAGATGATCTGACTGAAAAGGTTATTCAAGTTGTTCTGCTACTGCCTACCATTACTCTGGCCGCAAATTTCTTGACAGTATTAAATCACTTAGGCAAAACAATTCAACCCTGAAGGGTAAATCCATGGGAAAGTTATTTAAACTTTCAATTCCTTCTGTGAGCTCTTGTGAAATCTGCAACAGGTGGATACTGGCCAAACACTAACCAGGCTATTTTATAAGGACCAGTTTGTTAACACAACAGTTTATGCTGTATTTACAGGAAATAAGGCAACATGCTGAATCAGAGAAAATAAACAAAATTCACAATAAAAACAATCAGTTTATGATAAATAATAACAGCAGCAGCTCTGAAGAAATGAAGATTCAGAGTGCTTTCACAGAATTAAGGGAAACTGTAGAAGAAATATTTTTCTTTATCAATTTACAGGAGTTTTTAATGGTTAATCACACAGAACCTGCACAAGGCATAAAACCGCACTCAAGTCCCACTTATAGCCAAGCAGGTTTTAAGTGGCAAATAAACGTCAAGCCTCTCAGTGCTGAACAGAAACCCCTTTTATATTAGATTTTTATAAAACAAATGCTTCTCCATGAACAAAGGAGAGGCTGTACTGGCTTGGCATACCCCTACACAAGGTTTCCAGCCCGTCACCGGCTGGAGGGAACACCCTGGATCCAGGATTGCTGAACAGACTCAAAATCACTTCCCATCAGCCCCCAAATGTCTGAGTATCACTGTGGGCTGAAAAATCCCTATTAAAGGTTCCTCACTTGAGGGAGACTCTGCTTGGGAAGAGGTGAAACCATGTTCCTCTAAACAGAACCGTGGCTTGAACCGCGGCTTATTGATGTACATTTCCTCATTTTTGCATTTCTTTTTTAAACCCCGAGGTGATCCTGATGACACTCCTACCACCGTAAATGCGGCTGCCTGTGAAGCTGAAGGGGAAAGAGGGATGCACATTTACAGCCTCCCCCCCTCAGCTCATTCCCTTGGGGGCTTCATTAGCATCTCATTATCCTCCCATCAGGCACTACAGGTTTCCGTGTGGGCTGGGCTGGTTCCCCAAGGCCGGATCACCCACTATTTCCAGAGCCATCAGCGCTTCCAAAGGAGGTGTAAAGCCCTGGGAAATGAGGACAGCAGCTATGAGGGCTGCACCCCCGCACTGATGGAAGAAAGCAGCCAAAATTGCAGACGCGGGTATGCGGGGGGGGGGGACAGACAGGGCTTGAGCTGGGGGACCCCACATCAGGGAGTGTAGCCTTCCCACCTTGCAACTCAGGAGCCCCAGAAAAGGCGTTTCTCCAGGCCTGTGCAGAGCAAAGGATGGGCGATTTTTTTTTTTATTTTTATTTAACTGAGCCTGCAGATTGTCAGTTGCTATGTACCAGGTAATGCTAACTGGGTAACATCCAACAGGGTATCAGCTACGGTCTCTCAAACCACACCTGGAGAAGACAGCGATTAAAGGCGTGCACGAGCGCTCGGCGTTGCACAAGGTGAAATATGTGCATGGAGAAAAACGGTGAGGTTAGGACCAGACCCAAAGCTTGGCCAAGCCAGTGGAGAGGCCAAAGCCGGGGGGACCAGTGCTGAGCACCAAGAGCTGGTAGACAGCGAGCTCCTCGCTGCATGCTTGTCAGAAATAAGCAGTAGCTATATTTAGCCTGACGATGTCTCCTAATATGAAATATTAATGGTCCTTTCTTGGTTTTGCAGGAAAGAGAGTAATTAGCCACCCCTCAAATCACTAGAGAAAACACATGAAAAGTATCAGGCCAAAGTGAGCACCCTGAGGCACCGTTTTTTCCCTGTTGTGACTGACAAACATTCCCACCCCATTTACACCACAAATGGGTTTCACAGGTCTCTGGGCCCAGAAAAGATATTTTAGTTACCCTAATCCCTTTTTAGGTTGTCCCTGTACTGCCTCAACTGGTCAGTGGCCCCAGCAGAGAGCTCAGGGGTGTCCCTGGAGCACCCTTAAATACCAATGGCCCTGCAAGGGACATTTTTAGTGAGCAGTGATGGCAACTCTTCTTGAGTTGCCAAGATGAAGAGACAGGGAAAAATAACCTTTCTGAACTAGGGAGGTAATTTAATGAGGGCTGAGGCACAATAACCTTTATAAGGAAAAAAAGAAGAGGAATGACACGCTTGAAAGTTTCCCTTGGAGCAACAGTGGTGCACAGACTTTTCCAGCACCGAGAGCGCGCCAGGCAATTTGCCAACCACCCTGAGGGCTGAAATGAGTTTGCATCTAAATTTACATAGCTCTTAATCAGATAAATGCACGCCATTTTAAAAAAAATGCCAGCATGCTCTACATGTATGCAGTGCTTCACAAAACACAAGGGAGCCACTGCAGAGAGACGATGAGAGACGGGATGGCCGGCACAGCCTCCCGAAATCCAGCACATGGAAGTCAGGTGAAGACCGGGGAGGGACCGGGCTCTCTTCTCTCTGCTCAGATCAAGATGACAAAACCTAAGCATTGCAGAAAAGCAATGTCTAGACTCCCATCAGCAGTAAAGACACTGAGCCCAAAAGGCACGGCTGGAGGAACTGCTGAAGCTGTGACAGTCACCATAAACTAACTCACCCTAGCTTTCTGCTTTTCTGTTTCCCTGATTTAAAATTAAACATTAGCTCCAGGGTGGTGGTGGGATTTTCTGTGGTCACTTCGGGAGTTTTTAAACCACTGGTCGAACAGTTCCTCAAGTTTCTTAATCTCCACTGGAGGGTCAACTGGCTGCACTGAAATCCCTTAAAGAACAGTTGAAAAGTTAGTAAAGGAGAAGTGAGCCAAGTCAACACATTGTCTTTGTTTTGACATCTCCTGTGAGCAAGGTCACAAGCTGCAGGTTGAAACTTGCTCTGAAATTAGAGAGTCAAAACGTTGGTGTGAGGTTTTCACCTGTGAGAGGCATTAAAAATCACCTGCTTATCCATTAAAAATACCCTGACTTGGTCCATAAAATTTAACTCATCTCATAAAGACCTCTCTTTTTGATCCAAGTTTATAGCTAACTTTACTTAAAGAGGGACTTTCAGTTTCCCTAGAGAAGTTTTAGGCTGCTAAGTGCTGCAGGCTACAGTTTTCCACAGCAGTTTCATGTTTGCAGTAATTGAGGCAGACAGCTACCTAGCCAGAAACACTTTTTGGTTTGGGGGGGGTGTGCATTTGTGTAGGGTGCACAATAATCGATTTTTTTTTTTTTTTAGGCTTCCTAATCACTTTCACCGACAACAAAACATCCCTCCTGCAGACAAAAGATGCCGTTACAGGAAGGTATTATCCACTGGCAGAACAAGCTCATAACACAGTTACTGCTTTTCCCCTGCCTCGCGTTGCAGTTCAGCTGTGCCAATACAACTGCACTGTAAATAAGACCACTGAAATCATTCAGGGCAGTAGTAAAAACCTCTTCTGTTTTGATTGTGGGTTGTTTTTTTAAATATAGATAATTTCATAAACAATTAACAAGATTTCTAGGACTAGAGACAGCCTAAAAACTACTTACTTTATTTTGCACATAAATCCATAGGTATTCTGGACAAGCTGGGTAATTCCAGTAGAGCTTAACCACCACACACATTTCTGCAGACCTTGTAAGTATTTTCAGCGACCAGCAGTCAAATCTGCTTCAGCTTTAGCAAGCAATAATACAATCTCAGAGATGACCTGAAAACAGACTTTTCTGGGCGGGGGAGGAAGGCAAAGCAGAAGGAAGAGAGGAAGGAGACTGAATTCCTCTGAGCTCCAGCCAGCCATCTGTGATTTCAAATGATCAAAACGTAGTTTGCACTGCTAGAAGAAATCGTCTAACTGCAAGTTGTGATTAGAAATTTCAAAGCTGTGGGCGGTGGGGGGGGAGGGGGGGGGGAAGGGAGGGGGATGGATGGATGTTAATTTTAGCATCTGGGGCTTTCTCTTAGCTTAACTCTTTCCTCACCCCATGCCAGTAAAGCAGTCTGGAAATTTATGCCAGACAGAGGTAAGTGCTTAAAGTGTTGCTTACATGTGAGAAGAAAAAAGCATCAGGCATAAACTACTTTTACAATTTTACATGATTTATGTGCCACATAACAGTTCTAAGAGGACTGTGTTTCTGTGGTTTAGAGAGTAAAATTTCCCATGAATGCCTCGCTACTGGAAATCAATGACTAGCTTTCCATCTTTTCAACTTGCCAAAGCACAACCTGATGTGATAACAGTAAGGAGAGGACCTGGTGGGTTACAATCAACTGTTTTGAGCTGGAGAAAGTAAATCATGTTGTAGCCTGGTTAGTGGAAATAGCTTGACAGACTTGTGAGACAATGTATGATCTTTTTAGTTAAATGACTGGGAAAAATATGTTTGGGAATATAGTTTCAAATTTCAACATCTAAATAAGTGAGTGTATTTGAAGCAACAAACTGACTTCTATGGAATGAATACTAATACACATTAAAATGTGTTCCCCCATAAGAAATGTGTTAGTATCAAACATAAATATGCCATATTGCACCTTTAACAAGCAGTGTATTTGACTTGTGTAAAAGCCAGCCAACAGACCCAAATTCAGAAAAAGGTAATTTTATTCAGGCTGGGAGATAAAGAGGGCCCTTGCCATTTGTCTATGACTCACCCAGGGCTAACTCCCACAACCTGCTACAAAGGCAAGTCTGTGACATATTTTGGCAGCATCGTTCAGGCAGGCTCGTGTACATCACACACTCGCCACTTCTTTTCCTCCAACCAGATTTTTCCTGGGAGTGCAAACAAAGTTGACCTCATTTTAGGGCTGGTTTTCTGAAGAATTTTTCCAAACATTTTAAAGAAACCTGGCAGTTAAAAACATGGGCCTGCAATTGCAAAAAGAGAAGGCAGAGCAATGTTTTGATGGGAGGGAAGGGAGGCGTTTTTAAGTTTGTTTTGAAACAGAGAAATCCCAGGGCCTATTTAGCAACTACGGAGGAGGAGCAGGAGCCCTCTGGAGAGGGCTGCATCAAGACCAGCAGCAGTACACTCTTCCCACAACCATCTTCTGTTTCTATTCTGTTCAAAAAGGAAAGCTCAGATGGAATTTGTCACAGCTCTTTTAGATTTGTAGAGCAGTGTTGTAGAAAACATAAACATCTTCGGTTCTTCATGGTATTCCCTAAGGGTTGCAAAAAAAATCATCAAAGAAAACGGGTAATAAATTCAGGGGGAAAAAAAATGCCTGGATGAGGGCATTTTTAAATAGGAGAGAGGGTGCCACAGAGCCACTGGTGACAGTGATGGTATAAAGCTGCTGTCTGATGGGTGTCACTCAGGGGGTTTCTGCAGGTACAACCTGAGCCGTTCTTTCTTTTTCTACTGCAGCCACCGCTTTGTAAAATCTATGCCTGCTGCCCTGCCTTTTGTCTCCTACAGCCAGGGCCCATAAACCAGACTAGTTCTAAGAAATCTCTGCCATACTTCATTCCCCAAGCCTCATGATTGACACTAGGGTTTTGCTATTTAAGGGAAGCTTAAACAGTATTTTCCAAAGTAGGGACTTCTAAAAAACAAGGTAGAAGATGAACTCCTGACTGAACTTTCAGACAATGTCACCATTCTTCCCTCCTGGCAAGACAGGCACGCTTCCAGACCCATGCCTGCCCTACCCCCTTTTCTAATGGCTCCGGTTGGAAATGCCAGAGGAGGTTTACATTTCCTTTTTGTCTCGGCAACTGCCAGGATGAGTCTGTCCAAGCAGCATTTGCCCAGAAAGGCCTTTGGTCAGCAACAGCTTAAATTTTCCACGCCACAGCTCATGAGTGATGCAAACAAGCTGTTTCAATCACAGCTCCTTTCCCTTCTGAGGCAGTATGTGGCAACATACCAAGTAAACTGTGGATAAAAGTTAAACTCAGAATCCAGCCCTAGGAGACCAGCTGCATAACGTATGCGTTTGATGCAAAGAGGAGATGAAACTCAATATACTTTAATGAGTTCTGCTTTGAGATTTTGGTTTATTTGAACCTAAAAATCAAAGGAAAAGTTATTAACTGATGGAGGGTGTTTGCTTGCATGGATTAAATTAAGCAAAAACAAAACCCTTGCAAACCAAAACCCCTCTATGCCATTTTACGAACACTTGCAAAAGAAATGCTTACATTTTATACTCTTTCAACACTGTGGGCTCACCATTGGGCTGCTGATATGCATGCAAGATGCCTCCTGAAGATGTAAACTCCTCACAACTTTTATTAAAATCATCCAAGGGACTCAGGCTAACATTTCAGCAGGAATGGGCCCCACTATCATTCAGCACACAGATCTCAATGCTCAGAAACAGCCATGCTGCCAGGTCAGGAATGTGAGTCTTTATTGTGTGCACTGGGGTATCACATCAAGGGCGGACAGCCCTCGTATGGGACAACTGGTGATCATATGCTGAAAAGATGGTGTTACCTCCTTGTTCAGAACTGAAGCATGAGACAGGTATAAAGCAGCTATAAAAGAGTGACGAAACAATACCTATTATTTTTATGCTGTTTCCAACATAAATGACAGGTAAATCCAAGAGAGCATCAGCTGAACCCTGTACCAAACTGTCTGTAGAACATCAGCAAACGCACAAGCGGAGCTCCCAGAGGCAGCCAACCAAGGTTTGCGCAGCAGTCGCTGGGTTTTGCTTTGGCACCTTTTGGACCTTTTGGGGACAAGGTCCATGATCACTGGGGTGGGGAACACCTGAGAACCCTTGGAGAAACTTGAAAGTGCTGCTGTTGCTAAGTAAGGAGAAGGTAAGGGGAGTCACAAGGTAATGGGCCTGAGAAAGCTCTGACAACTTCTAAGGAGCATGATCAGCTGCCCTTGACCTAGGGTGCAGCTGCCTGCTAATTAGGGAGGGTCAAGCACCCTTTTAGCCAATGCTTGGGTGAGGTCTATATAACAGCCAGGCCCAAAGCACCACCACTGAATGCAGAAGTTTATGTAAAAGTTTGTTGTGAAGGGGGATGGGGGACTCAGCTTGATCTGTTCCAGTGGAAACAGACTCAGATATGGTGGTGATACACTACAGGGCAGTTCCCCCAGCAGATGTTGGAGCTGCTGCCCCTGCTTGGGTAGAGGTTTTGATGCAGGTAGGGCTTTGGATGATGGGCACAGCCCTCCAAGCCCCAGGCTGCAGGGGGTGCCTAGGGCCTCTCTCTGAGGCTGGGCGAGATGGCCCTCTGTCCTACAGGAGGTATGTTGTTGTAGAGGAGCTGTGGTGCCAAGTGAAGCAGCTATAGGAGGAAGCAAGAAGGCTGCGCAGTATTAGAGAAGGTTATGGGAGACAGACAGAATCTTCTCTGGGACTCAGCAGCTTGAAGAGCCTCAGCCCCCCATCTGCAGTAGAGGAGCAGGCAGTCTCCACCCCCACCATCAAAGTAAGTGAAACTTCTAGAGAAGGGGAAGGATAGAAGTGGGTGACTTCTGGTACTAAAAGAAAAATTACTGCTGCACCAAAGGCTTATAACTACAAAATAGGTTCACCACACTTATTAAGAGGAACCAGATGTGCCTGTAAGCAAAAGATATGGGCCACCAGACTCTAAACCACACAGGATCTCTATGAAGGTGTGTTTGTAATGGGTGAGTCCTTGCTGCAGGGGACAGAGGTACCCACCTACCAACCTGACCTATCATCTAGAGAGGTTTGCTGCCTGCTGGGGGCCTGGATCTGGGATGCTGTGGAGGGACTGCCTCGGCTTATCTAACCTTCTGACGGCTACCCCAGCTGTTCTTCCATGTGGGCATCAGTGATACCATCAGGGGTAACCTGGAGAGTGTCAAGTGACTATGAAGATCTGGGGGTGGCAGTCAAAGGCTTGGGGTCCCTGGTGATGTTCTCCTCAGTGCAGGTCAATAGTTAGCTGCAGAACTGGTGCTGGTGACAGGGTTTTGGGTTCTGTGACCACAGGATCCTGCCTGTGGAGCAGCATCTGCTTGGGAGAGCAGGGATCCACCTCACCTCACTGGTGTATCTGCCAGTAGGATGGCTGACCTTGTAAGGAGGGCTTCAAACTAGATATGGTAGGGCAGGGATAGAGCTACCAAGAGCCCTGTGAGAGTGATGGACAGGGTTGATAAGCAAAGGGCCTGCTTTGATATGACAGGAAGGTATCACAAAATCAACAAAAAATGAGGCTTAAGCAGGGCCACTTCCAGCATTTGTATGTAAGCAAGGATGCACCTATGAGGTACCACTACAGAGAAATCCCCCCAGACCCCTTCTGGGAAATAAGCATGTTGGGGTGCTTCTCTGAAGTACATGTATGCTTATGAACACAGTGTGGGGAATAAACATGGTGAGAGAGACCTGTGTGCAGTTGAAAGCTTACAGTCCTGTTGGGATCACAGAGACATGGTGGGGTGGCTCCGATGACTTGCAACACTTGGGAGTGTTGCAATGGAGGGATACAGGCTCTATAGGAAAGACGTGCTGGAATACGTGGAGATTTGCCTGGGGATGGATGAGGAGCCAGCCAAGAGTTTATGGGTGAGGATTAAAGAGAAAACAGATAAGGGTGACACTGTAGTGGGTGGAAAAACAAGTGGATGAGGCCTTCCACAGAGAGCTGTAAGCAGCCTCATGTTTGCAGACCCTGGTCCTCATGGGGGACTCCAACCACGCTGACATATGCAGGAGGGATAACACAGCAGAGCATAAGCAATCCAGGAGGTTCCTGGAGTGCACTGACACCTTCCTGACCCAAGTGACAGAGAAAATGAAGGAGAGGAGTTCTGCTGGACCTCATACTCTCCTACAAGGAGGGGTTGCTTGGGGATGTGAAGGTCAAAGGCTGCCTTGGCTGCAGTGACCATGGGATAGTGGAGTTCAGGATCCCAAGGGCAAAGAGGGAAGGTCAGAAGCATGCTCACAACCCTGGACTTCAGGTGAACAGGCTTTGGACTCTTCAAATATCTGCTTAGAAGTGTCCTATGGGGCAAAGCCCTGAAGGGAAGAGGAGCTCAAAAAAGCTGCTTAGTATTCAAGGGTCACCTCCTTGAAGCTCACGGGTTCCATCCCAACAAATACCAAGTCAGGCAAAAGTGCCAGGAGGCCTGTGTGGATAAATAAGGAGCTCTTGGCAAAGTTCAAACACAAAAAGTAAGCATTACAGAGGGTAGAAGCAAGGATGGGTAACCTGGGAGGAACACAGAAACACTGAGCAGCTGGGGGTGATGTTACAAAAGCCGAAGCCTAGCTGAAATTGTACCTGGCAAGGGATGTCAAAGACAAGAGGGACTTGAATAAGTACACAGGTAACAAAAGGAAGAGCAGGGAAAACCTGGGCACACTATGAAAGTAGACAGTGAGGTGGATTGAAAACTGGCTGAATGACTGTGTCCGGTGTGTGGTGATCAGTGGCAGAAAGTCTAGCTGGAGGTGGTGACAAGTGGTGTACCCCAGGGATCAATACTGGGTCCAGTCCTGTTCAACATCTTCATTAATGATCTGGATGATGGGCCAGAGAGTACTCTCAGCAAGTTTGCAGGTGACACCAAATGAGGAGTGGCTGATATGCCAGAGGGTCATGTTGCCATCCAGAGGGACTTTGACATGCTAGAGAAATGGGGTGACAGGCACCTCATGAAGGCTAAGTGCAAAGTCCTGCACCTGGAGATAAACAACCCCAGGCACCAGTAGATGCTAGGGGGTGTCTGGCTGGAAAGCAGCTTTGCAGAAAAAGGCCCTGGGGATCCCAGTTGACACCAAGCTGACCATGAGCCAGCAGTGTGGCCTTGTGGCACAGAAAGCTAATGGTATCTGGGGTTGCATGAGGAGGAGTGTTGCCAGCAGACTGAGGGAGGTGATCCTTCCTTTACTCAGCACTGCTGAGGCCACACCCAAGTGCTGTGTCCAGTTCAGGGCTCCCCAGAACAAGACAGCCGTGGACATACTGGAGAGAGTCCAGTAAAGAACCACTAATATGATGGACTGGAGCATCTCTGCTATGAGGAAAGGCTGAGAGAGCTGGGACTGTTCAGCTTGGAAAAAGAAGATTTGGGGGTGGGGTGGATCTTGCTAATATATATAAATACTTGAAGGGAGAGTGCAAAGAAGATGGACCCAGGCTTTTTTCAGTGGTGCCCAGTGATAGGACCAGAGGCAAGGGGCACAAACTGAAACACAGGATGTTCCCTCTCAACATCAGGAACAATTCTTTACTGGGAGGGTGACAGAGCATTAGCACAGGTTGCCCAGAGAGGCTGTGGAGTCTCCATTATTGGAGATATTGAAAAGGCATCTGGACGTGCTACAGGACAAACGGTTTTAGGTGGCCCTGCTTGAGACGGGGGGTTGGACAAGATGACCTTCAGAGGTCCCTTCCAGCCTCACTTTATGATCTTAAGGGCTTTAGGCTCAAACCAGTACAGTTGTGAGGCCTCAGCTGTATGCCCAGAGCACCTCATTTGTTCTTCAGGCAGCAAATGCTGAAAGCAGAGCAGGAAGGCTATAAAAGAAAAAGGCAAACCAAACCTGGCATTATGTAATGTCTCATTGCTAGTCTCCTAAAAGCAACACATGCAGAGTATGATTCACTTCTCCCATCACCAATAGAACCTGTTATAAATCAACAGTAACTTGAAGGAAGTCACTCTGAGGAAAATCAAGCTCAGAAAGTATGAGTGAGCAGTAATTTTATAAAATAGGGCCAGAGGCTTTCAAGCTCATAAAAGCTAACTCTCTACAAGCAAGGGCCAACAGGCATTCAGAATCTAAAGCATCACGCACCACCTCTTGAGTAATATAATCCCCTGAAACCAAATAAATACAATGCCTCTATGGGCAAAAACACAGAAACAGGATTCAGCAGTAGTTCTTTTTGTCTTTCGGCAGTAGTCAGTTATTAACATAAATGAACAGCAACAAAACCAAACAAGTTTATACCCAGTTCGACACCCTCATCCAAAAAAGCATGTAACTACAATGGCTTGGTTCCTCTTCACAACAACAAAAGAGAATTTTATCTGAAAGCATAAATGCTCACCAAGGCCAATATTTTGCTTTGCAGATTCAGATTGGCTTCAGGGTAAATTATTAGTGATTACAGCTAATATCAGGATACAGTGTGAGGCACTAAAGAGAGATAATTATGAGGAAATAAGGAATTATCTGCTGTTGAAACAATAGATCAATTATGAGGTACAGCACAGTAGCTGCCGAGCAGCATTCTTAGGCTCTGAGGGTACTGTCTCCTCTCTCTCATTAAGCAAAGAGAACCCACAGTTATAATGCTTAATTATCCTCTAGGAGCTCAAGCTTGCTGACTAATTAGCCTCTTGTTGAGACAATACAGAAAAGGACCTAATTCCAATTGTCTTCAAAAATGGTATGGCACAGGCACAGTCCTGGCTCTTCCCTATGTACTCATCTCTCCTGTCCAACTGGTATGAATGTAACAGCCTTGATATCTCTAGTTCTGGACAACCGGAAAACAACAGTCCTCAGCCTGAAAGAAAATAAACCAGGGAAGGAAACTTTGGCGGGGGGGGGGGAGGAGGGGTGGTACTGATAAAGAGAGAACACTGTCTGAGACAGTATGTAATGGCAGTCAGAGTGCTGACGCTTCCACAAAGTGTGTTGTGCAAAGTCCTCCTTTGCTCCTATCAATGCAGGCACTGGCACATTTGCAGTGCTTTCATAAATGGAGACTAAGCTGCATTTGATGGTTGTGTTATTACAGCAGTTGCATCCTTAAAGGAAGCAGTTAGGAGCAGTTAAACCCTAAGATTTACAGTCAAAATTGTTAGGAAGGTAAAGGTTGAAGTTTTTGGGACCCAAGTTCTTGTCTAACTGTAGTCAAGAGCTATCCCAGCCAAGAAATAGGATCTCCTGTATACAGCAAAATACCACCAAAAAGGCACAAAAGCCTCTGGCAAATGGGTTTATCCAGCACCTCCCATCATCCTGGTGAAGAAAATGTTTGATGTCTGGGCTGATGAGCAAAATAGAGTATCTGCAGTAACACGTTACTCATGAGTGAGCTTTTAGATGAGTTTATTGCATAGCAAGTGCAAATACCCATTAAGGTTAATAAATCAGTGTTGATAATTTTTGCAGTTAGCAAACACACAGGAAGGGAAAATTTCAGACCATGTCTGCTTCATATTGAGGCGGAAGACACCTGAGATTTTCCTTCCATCTGAATGACTTCACCTTGCTTTTTTGGCATTTGAAAACAGCTGCTATTGTGCTGAATTCTCAGAGAAACTACTCTATTCTCAGCAAACCAGAATCCCCCTTGAAATCTACCTCCTCAATGGCCAGCCTGGTTTTCCTGCTGCTTCATCAGAGTGTCCTGGTGACAAGTACCTGTGTTTGTACCTTCTCTAGCCCCACTGAAAGTCATGGGAGAGAAGGAAAACAGACACAATTTGTTCCTCGGCAGGTTAGCTCGACGCCCATTTTACATCCTGCAGGAGAGGACCTTCAGATCCCACAACTGTTCCACTCAACTGGAGACATGTCTTCTCTTTTACTCACATTTTGCTCCCTGCTTGGGCAACGGAATCCTAAGGGTTATCATTTGGTGGTCAAAATACGATGTCTTCTTTTCCTGAATCCACTGGTCCTGCCCAGCCTTTTAAAAATCTATCCCTGGCAGGCTATGGAGCAGTGTGAAGTAAACTGCAGATTGTGTATCTACCCATTCTACCATCCTGTTTAGATGGACAATTTCTATCAGCATGACAGCTGCACCAAATCTTACTTCTAAGAAGTGCCATGTAAAAACACAAAGATTAAACCTGTGGATATATGTGCTCCCAAAAAGCCAGTTCAGCATCAGGTCAAGGTTAATTACCGCTTTAACCAGCGCATTGCTGCAGGTGTGCAAAGGAAAGCATCTTGCACAGGCCCTGGGGGAAGGCATGTTCCACCACATGAACACCACTCATGTTCTCATTTCTGTGGCCTGCACCAGGTACACTAAGAAGCAGCTGAGCACAGAAAAGTTGAGAAGGGAAAATGTATGAGAGTGTAATTACAGGGGAGATGCTCAAAGCTATAAAAAGCTAAACACTTAGGTCCACCTACTGATGTGAGAAGTTTATCCCAGGGCAATGACACAAGCAAAGGTAGTGGCGCTGAACAGCCTCACACTTGGACTGAAGCCTATTTAAATTGATAAATGTCTGTAAATATTACTTTTAACAAATAATCTGGAGATAGGAAAATAACACATTTTAGAAAGTAAATGTTGATTGCATCGAAGTATTAATATGACAGACAGAGCTCTGGATACTGCATGCCCTGGAAAACACAGGTCCCAACACCCGACTTGTCCGTTCCCTCGGCCAGAGTTTGTGCCAGCCCTCTAGCATGCAGGAATACAGAACACTGAGCTACAACCAGTTCCCTAAAACTACACCTGAGCTGAACTCCCCTTTACCACCTGGTTGTGCAGGAGTCCAGAAGGGAAGGCTGCACTGCCAGCCTGAACAAGCCATGCAGCTGGCCCGACTGCAGTCCTTGATAGCCCCAGGAGGGGACAAGTGGCAAAGGCCAGGGCACGGGCAGGGCCGACAATGGGGGTCTCATTGCCCTGGGGGGCCAAGGCTGCTCTCTCTGAGTAGCTCACACTCAGCAAACCTCAGGCTCTGCTGAGGTATGTCAGTGTCCTCAACTGCATCCAGAAAAGGCCGCCGAAGGCCAGACCAGAGCAGAAACACCCCACAGGAGCACTGATCTGCTCACCACTGGCTCTCATCCACACCGGCTGCAGCCCTGTGACACCCCAAACATGAAGCTGTGGGAAAGGCCGGTCTCAGCAGGCATCCCCGAGCAGGATCTTTTGTGAAGAGGGCCCCGATAGAGCAAGGCTCTTATCATGCAATGACAGAAGCAATCTCAGAGTATTTTTAAATAAGGATCCAGAGCAAACAAAGCACAGGACTCAATAATAATACAGAACAGGCACAGTAAAAGGAGCACCTAGGATCAGTTCTGTCATATCAAGCTATACACAAGCTCTAAATAGGGGTGAAGGATAATTATATGTATACCATGTGAAAGTTCAATTCCTGCTGGGGAGAAGCCAAAAGATCAGCTTTCCGCATCCCACGCCAAGGTCTGTGCAGGCACAGATGAGAGCGAGCCGTCCCCCAGTTACACGAGCCAGCCAAACTACTTCAAAAACAAAACTGAATCATTTGCAAGGTTCCAAAATCAAACCCTCAAGACAAGGAAAAGATGTTGTGATTTGCTTTTTGAGAGACAAACTCCTACCCAGCCTCACCTTGCAAAACCTGGGTTCCATATGCACCCCCCAGCAGTAGTCAGCCCCAGTCAGGGGGTAGCCCCACAGGAGGGGGGGCCACAGCCAGATCTGCCACCCCTGTGGGGAAAAGGTGAGAGATGCTCCAGAAAGGAGAGCTTCACAACAATTGTTGCTCAATTTTAAACATCTAGTTAATAAAAAAAATCTCACCCTTCTGTCTTTAAAAGGGGCTGCGCCATGTACAGGCTGTTGCAGCACACCACAGAAAGAATGTTTGAGGAGCACACAAAGGCTGATGCAGAAAGGCACTTTTAAATTCAGGCTCAAAAGGGTCTGCCTTCTAACTCCCTCATTTTTAAGAGTGGGAAATGCGGGATTGCTCCTTTTTCCCTCCTTCACAGGGTCAAAAGGGGAGGATAAGGGAACAGGTTTTCCTGTGCTCGATGGATGAGTTTCCAGGAGGATTTTTTGCAAGTCTGGTTTTCCACCACCTGCATGAAATAATTGACAGTAACTTCACTCCTTTAAGTTCACCCCTTTGGAGATAGATTTACAGAACGCAACGCCACTCTTCTTTCAAGGAAACTTCTTCCATCGCAGATGGGAGAGCAAAGAAGGAAGGGAGGAGAGCACAGCCCATCTCTGCAAACGAAGTACACGCAGACAAGAGAACAAAAAACAAATTACGTGCGCCACGAAGAGCTGCCCGGCCCAGTGCTGTGACAAGAAGTCACACCTGGGGCACAGATGTGCTGCTTAGACCCCAACCGGCCCCTGGCCCGGGGGTGGTAACGGGACACAGGAGGGGGGCCAACCGGGCACCGACGGGACAGGGGGGCAGAGGGCACGGCGCGCACCGCGCACACGCGCCGGCGTTGCACACCCACGCGCGCAGAGAAGCGCTGCACAGCGCCCGGCAGCGCTGCACACACGACACTTGGCACACGCACACAATGCACCGCTCGCAGGATGCGCGGCGGGAGCGCGCGCTTTGCACACCCCCGTGCAAGGCACGCGCGCTCCGCACACGCGCTACCTACCGGCGCTGTGCACGCACTGCATTGCACACGCGTTCACCGCTCGCCCCCCCGGCGCCTTGCACACCCGATCCCGTCGCGGGGACCCCCCCGTTCCCGCCCCGCGGCTCACCTCCCCTGCGCGGCGGCGGGGTGCCCGGCGGGGCCCGGCCATCAGCACCCCATGGCGGGGCGACGGCGGCGGGGCTCCTCCGCGGCGCTTCAGCACCGTGCGGGCCCCATGGCGGGGGCGGCGGCGGCGGCGGCGGCCGGCGGGCTCATGTCGCCATAGCCGGTGCGAGGCCGCGGCGATGGGGACGGGGAGGGGGGGGAGGGAAAGGCGGGCCGCCGCCGCCGCCGCGCGGGGAGGGGGGGGGGGGGTAAAATAAAATAAAATAAAAATTAAAAGGGGGGGGGGGGGAGCGAGAGGCAGCCCGCAGCCAGCCGCTTCCCGGGGGGAGCAGGGGAGGGAAAGAAGAAGGGCCGGCGGGGCGGCCTCCCCTCAGCCCATCCCCGCCTCCCGCGCGGCAGGGGCGGGGCGGGGCGGTGCGCGCGGCGGCCGTTGGCGTTCAGCACCGCCGCGGGGGGGACAACGCCGCGCGGGGGGCGCCGGCTGCAGTGGGAGGCGGCGGGGTTCGCTGCCGCGGAGCCACCGCTCTGTTCGGTTCCCGCCCGAACAACTGCCCGCCGCCGCCCGCGGGCACACGCTTCGCCGCTCGCTCCGGTGCGGGAGGCGGCGCGAGGAGGCTGTGAAGGGGGGGCGGGGGAACGGGACGGAGGGGACGGGACACGGGACACGGACTCTGTTCCCTCGGGCCGCCGGCGGAAGGATCGCGCGGAGGTAGTGCGGCACAGCCCGCTTGCCCGCCGTCTCTTCGCGGCGCCTGCGCGGCTGCGCGGACGGGCTGTCGCTGTTTCCGTGCCGGCGCTGAGGGCCGCCTCCGGCGGGGGGCTCGCGGCCCCGGCTTCGGGTGTGACAGAGCCGTGGGCCCCTGCCCGGCCGGTGGCCGTGGAGGGTGAGTGGGTCCCCCCCGGGGGCAGCGGAGCCGAGGCCGCCAGGCAGGGCCGTGAGGGCGGTCAGCTGTCACCGCCGCCCTTCGCACACCTTTCCCCTTCAAGCGGGGGTGTGGGTGCCCACGGCGTCTGTCTGCTCCTTCCAGCAGCCTCGGCATCAAAGGAGATTTAAGTTCGCCCCCCTCAGCGGCACTTTGGCAGCAGGCAGGTTAAAGCTTTAAAGTTTCGTTTAAAACACTCGGGGAACAATAAGCAAAGGCGTTTTATTTACAAACACATTCTTGTGCAGACGCTGAGTTCTCACTGCTTTTCTGTCCGTACCGTGCCTCCCGGCCTGTGTTTGCTGAGACAGAGCTCCCTGTCACCCTTAAAGCTGCATTATTTACTGCCGTGCAAGACGTAAACAGGAATTTACCCTTTACTTGCTTTATTTACTTACTTAGGCCTTTCCCCATCACAAAGGCCTGCAGGAAGGATTCACCGGCCTTCTCGTTTCCAGATGGCAGGCTCACTCTGGTGGTCCCACTGACATAGCGGAAGACAGATGCCCAAAGTGCCAGGGAAGCCGAGATGTTTTCTCACAACTCTATTTATTCCTTTGGTCCACTCAAGAACCAGACAACTAAACTTGTGAGTGTTCAAATTTTTTGGAACATAAGTTGGTTTTTTTTTTGAGGGGACTGGGGGTGTGTTATAATACTGTACAATAGAGACCAGGAACTGAATAAATACTTTGCCTGAAAATCCTGGCACTGTGAAGATGAGTGGCAAAACCTTGCTATACCACTAGAGGTTGAAATTAACAGATAAAAGCAAGAAGTTCAGAGCAAAGGCAACATGTTTTCTTTAAACTCCTTCCAGTATCTGTAGTTATTAGCTGTTCAGACAGCACACAAAGGAGGATTTCCTCTGGAGATAATAAGCACAGTGATATAAATCAAGCATAGAGAGAGCATGGGGTTTTTTTCTATTTATTTTCCTGACAAATGAAGTCAGAATCAGTTTGCTAAAAAATCATGTCATGAGCTTTTTTAACCCTTTCTCCAGTAATTCTCAGGCTACATTTATAAGACTGAGACAAATTTTTATTGCAGCAACCAGACTCCTCTGTGCATAGAGGATGCAACTGATCTTCGAATCAAAGCTTGCTGTGTGCTGCTCCCTTCCATTTTTCTTACTTTTTATCTTGAAATAGAATATGCCTTTCAGAACTAAGAAGGTGCAGAGAAGGGCAAGTCCCACTGGAATTTTATCTAGCTTTCCCAATTTCATTCTAATTCTTCTGGGTCTCATTGTTTAAGGATCAGTGTTTAAGAAGTCTGTGAAGCTGTTACGGTTTTCCAAAATCAGTTGGCCCACTGGTAGTTTGTGGCAGTGACCAAGGGAAGATAATTGAGCTGATGCTCCTAGCTGGGAAATTCTTGCTGGAGGTCTGACTGACACAGTCCTGAGATTGTTCCACTCCCGCAGCTATAAAATTGCATATTCTGACTGATTTGCTCTAGGGATTTCCATCAGGGCCCTTCCCAGAACATTTCGCATGTCAGCACTGGGAGCCTGAGGCAGTGCGGCACATCCTCAGACCAGCAGACTGTGGAATTGATGGTTTGGCAGGAACCTCTAGTGCTAACATACCGCAACAGAGCTCCTTTTATTCATCTTGTGCTGAATATGCCCTCAGCTGGATACATAGGATTACAGTCCTTTGTCCTCAGTAACAGTAGGAAGGGACAGTTGAGGCAGCACCCAACTGAGTTAAAAGTAGCGCAATAAACTAGTCAGCTACTGGATCGATCCTCCTTCTGAAGGAAATCCTGGAAACTGAGGAGTGAATCACCTGGCACAGGAGGGACCTCAGAGCAGGTCGTCCTAGCAGGGGGGTCAGTTGAAGGCGAGGGTCTCCTAGGACCACTTCAAGCCTCTGCAGGAGGTGGCCTAGGTCTGGGCACAACCGCCCAGGGGCCAAAATAGCAGCACAGTTGTACACACTCCAAGAAGAAAGACACAGCATGTGCCCAGAGCAGCTGAGGGTTATGGCGGGCAGGCTGCCATAAGTAAGGGGCTGCCAAGGCCAAGGGATTTAGAGAGACTGCTGAGAAAGAGATGGAGGCAACCAGCAAGAACCCTATGTGTTTGGGCCTGTAGCCCAGGGAGAAAGCAGAAGAGGCAATATTAAACCTTGAAAAAAATTAAGCTGGTGAGTGTAATGAAGCACACCTGGAGGAAGGCCACTGCACCATTACACGCAGGTGTTCCGCATGCAGGGACTTGATGCACTGTACAAAAATCTGATGCCTTGGAAAAGTATAAAGAGCCCAAGTGCCATGTCAGCCAAAGATGAAGTACACTTCGGTAGCAGGGAAAAGGCCTGTTCATCACTGTGGGGGGAAAGGAAGCGCGTCTGTTTTAAAGAGACCTGACAGGACAACTGCATTGTCACAGATTCAGTGGACTCGGTGTGAGGGTGTGCAGAGGGCTTACAGCAATATGGGTTGCTCTGGTCATACCAAAATGGAATGTGTCCCAGTCTGGCTCCCAAGACGGTGTGACAGTGTGCAAGTGTAACTACACAGGCAGACCAGTAAATATTAGACCAGTGAGAGATCTACGTTAGTGGAAACAAGAAAATCCCACACGTAAGGCATTTGTAATACCTGCCTTTCAGCTTACGCAATGCCTGGTTTTTCTACCACTGAGTGGAGGGAAAGAGGAGACGCTACAGGATTCACAGCCAAATCCCAATATGTGGAAAAGGGAAGGACATGAATCTTTGCAGCAGACATTTCTATCTGTGCTGTTTAAACACCCTTCAGAGGGAAAAACAGATGGTCTTGTGGTTTGGCTCTGTGTTCTGCTTTGGAGACCCAAGCGCTATTCACTGCATGACTTTTGACCAGCCAGTTAAACCCACAGATGCAAAGGTTAACAATAATTTTCATATCCACTCAACTTACGTGCACACAAAGTCCAGCACGGGCAAGCAGGCTTGATGAGTTCATATACGTATGCAGACAGCGACTTCAGAACAAGGATAAATTTACCCTCATGTCAGGTTGGTTGTGAGGCTAAATTAAAATATTTTGTAAAGCATTTGAATATCCTGAGGGGCTAGAGACATGCAAACTCTTAATAATAATTGCTGTTTGGATTTAGCTGGTCAAGTTCAGTGTAGTGTGGCAGAATAAGTCTAGTTATTCCTGCCATTACATGACTCCAGCCATTATATAACTTACCTGTATTTATTGCTAACCTGAGATCTTTAAAATAGTGAGAGAGTTTCAATCAGCCCAGAGAAGGCAATATTGACGCTGGTTTAGAGAACAAAACACACAAAACCTTAAAAAAAAAAAAAATGAAAAAGTCCTATTGTTCTTTTTCCAAACCGATCTCAGACATAAAATTTGGTGAGCAGCAGAGCTCTTGTCAGAAGTCACGTTCCTCACAAAAGAGGAAGGGCCCGGAGCGTCTCTGCTGCCTGCTTGTAGGCAGGTTGAGCTTGGGCCGTTGGTGGAGGAAACCCTCTCAGGGGCATCTGAGTGCTCATTGAAGCAATCAGGAGAGATATGTATGCTGATAGCACTGAAGAAATATCACACTCAGGGCTCAGAAAGACTTCTCTTGGAGGGAGCTTCTTTTTTTCAAAGACTGGAATGAAACAGACTCTCAGGAAGCAATTTTTTTAAAGTTGCAAAGAAAGCTACACTCTGTTTTCTTTGTTTAGAGGCACAGTTTGCAGAACAATATTGTGGAACAGTGGGAAAAGCAACAGAAGGAACCGAGGAGAATCCTAAAAAATAGTTTATAGTGAAATTACCTGACAAGACTTTGCCCAGCTTCCTGGGAGCAAGTGCTCATCAAATAAAAATCATCAGCACATAGGAACTCTCGGAGGAATGAAATGGGTTTGAACACTGAACTGTCTTTGACCTCTGTGAAAACTGAACTATCCAAAATCGCTAGTTATTTTTGCAAATTATAAGACTGTTCTACCTTATAAGTACATTAGCTATGCTTGTTCTTACAGGCAATAATGAATTGCCCTTTGAAAAAAAATGATCTAGTATTCCTGAAGTATGTGGCAAAGGAAAAAAAGAAGAAACTAAATGCAGTCTCCTTCATTTCTTTCAGCTTAAAATGTAGATTTCCACTGCAGCTGGACAGACAAACCCTGGCTTCAGTTTCACAAGCAGAATTCAGCTGTTCCATGCATGAAACTGAAGCTAAATTGTTGTCCTGGCGTGGAACAGGAAGAAGCATCTGGCCAGTGAGAGAGACTAGCAGCAAGCAAATCCCCTTTCCAAAGTACTCAAAGTTGGTTTACTTTTTCCAAAACAGATGAGAAAAAAAGCAACATAAATTTCCTGTCCAAATACTTGTCAGCTTTAGAAGAAAAAAGTTTAACAAAAAATAAAATAGCTTGCACGCTAAGTGTCTTGCACACTTTTAATAAAGAGAAAGAGCAACCGTGGCTGTGTGTAGCATGCACAGACAACAAATTCTGCAACTGTGCAATCTGTTCTGTCTCTTTTTAATCAACTGTCAGTTTTAGTGCTCTCCCTTATCAGAAACTATCACCTGTCATGCAGGGAGAGGCAATCTCAGGTATGTAGCCTTTCGGTTTTGATTGTAAGTCTGCAGAATCACATGTTAAAAGAAGTCTGTTGACAGTAGAAATCATCATAAGCTGAATCACAGGAGTGCTGGATCAAGTGTAACATCTCCACAGCCTCTCAGGACTTCATAGCTGCTTTCCACACTGCTTTCTGACAGTCTCTCACAACTTCTTCCTAACAGCAGAAACCTAAATAATTTACGAGGAAAACAAACCCTGCTATTTGAGCTGAAGAAGATTCCCTATCTGTTCCCACCACAGAGCTGCTTGAGACACTGAAACACACTTCTGCTTTCATCCAGAACAGTGAAATACATGCTTACATTTAGCAAATGAAGTACCTGATAGAGGTTCAGTGATTAATTCAGAGAGGAGAACTGCAAGCACTAAATGACTCTTTTTACCTGATTTATTTTTTACTAAATAAATGGCCCCATAATGTAATTTTCTCAACCTGAACAGATATTTTCTGCCGTTTGCTTTACTATTTGGGAAACATTCTCATCTATTCCATTTAATTTGGGAGTAGTAAAACCTTCAGACCGTGTCCCTCACCCTAGGGATCACACCTGTAAATCAGTCGTTCTTCCTAGAAAATACATGACTAGTCAGAAACGCGCATTGCAACATGCGAGAACACCAACAGCATAGAGGAATGTACGTCCTCCTCTACGACACTTCCAATTTTACCATTTTAGTATTGGCAGGGTGAATGATATAGTGGAACAGCTAGCTGATAGTAATATTTCATGCACGTTTCTCCTTAATTTTGTTTCATATATATGATCTGCATGCCCGAATCCAAATTACTATAGGGAAAAACATCCTTCTTACTTCAACTGTCTGTATCCAAGCCTTTTTGACCTGCCCTCCTAAAGGATAAAATGGTGCCCAATTTTTGAAAAACTCTTCGAAGAGTCATCATCTGGCCTAAAGTTTAATTCTTTTATAATTTGAAGAGATGTGTTTTCTTGAATCGCTTTCTAAACTACAATGTAATTTCTTATGACCTTTCTTAATAGTGCTAGAAGCAAAACAGTGGTAATACAGCAGTACAGGAGAATCAGAATTACCTACTTTCACAATCCAAGATCAATGAGTAAGTGGGCGTTATAAATGCAGAGGTGTTAGCTGCAATAAATAGTCATAAAATTGAAGTATAACTGAGGTTGGAAGTGACCTCTGGAGGTTTTCTAGGCCAAACTACGGCTCAGAGCAGGACTTACTTCAAAGTTAAATGAGGTTGAATAGTTTTCCACATTGCATCTAACAAAGACAATGAGTAAGTGCATGGGAACGGACATCAAGGTAAATCAAGGCAACGCCAGCTGTGTACTCTTGAGCATAGCTACTCCAAACAAGCCTTCAGCTAAAGCAACTTTATCATGGTCTTCAGGGTGGGAGAAAATATGAGTAACAGTACCTTAAAAGCTCATTCTCTCTGGCTCATTTAATACAGGTTTTCTTACATTGTTCCCTTCCAGAACATAAAAATTCTGTTTCTTTTCGCCATGTGACTACTTAAAGGCAGTTCATGCTAATTACCTGACAGTGGTTATACTTCACTATAGACATCATCATCTATAATTGGGTATTTTATGTCCTGGAGAGTTCATATCAGCACTGTAGGAGTTTATAATCTTGAAAAATGTATAGTGTATCTAATATATGGTGTATCTGTGACACTTGTATACGTGCCTTTTTAAATGGATAATCTGCTGCCCAGTAACACAATGACTTGCACTTTTCTGTGTGGGTCAGCATCACGTTCGCTGATGCTTTTTTGGATAGAAGAAAGGTTGCAGGTTTTACAAAAGTGACATACACTCCTGTTTGCTAAAAATCACCTGGCAGCCGGACTGGATACAGCAGTCCTCCCTTCCTGTCCTCGCTCTGGAATCCTTGCTGCTGGGGCCTGGCTTTTCTTCCACTGAAGGGAGAAGGGAGCTTTGCCATAGACTGCAGTGACAGCAGGAGGAGAGCAGACACAGATTAGGCAAGGTGTTGGAGGATTTTCTGCATGCTCTCTAAGTATTTAGGGAACCGTGTGATATGTGATCTTCAACACAAGGTTAGGCAGTTTGAACTCTTGAGTTAGACCCAGATATTTCCAGACAGGCAGAGCTACCTACTGACTGTACATCTGAGAAAGTACATCTGAATTATTTCTTCTGGCAACTATCAAGAGTATGTTAGTGAAATGTGCCTGGATATGGTAGTTTAAGATAGAACTATGCTGGACATGTTCCTGCAGCTGTTACTTGGAAAACATCTGTGGTACTGTGCATGGAAATTTGTACATCTCTGTTCACACTAGCACAGAGCAATTAATCTTGTGAAACAAAGTATAAATTATTATTGAGAAATATGAGAAGGACATTATGCACTAATGGATATGAAATGACTAGAGGTAGTTATCGTTTGGAAAGAATGGAAAAAAAATGGAATATTCCATTTCGGGCACAGGAAATAGAATAAGATTGGCAGACTCTGCGAGACTTCCAGAACTGCAACGGCTAGTCATTTGAGTAAGAATAACCAATCCACTAGACTGGAGGGGTGACATTTTTTATACTTACAGATGGAAAAAACCTTCCATCTGTGATAATTTGTGACAGTCTGTGTTTGTATAGTCTGATAAAGGAAAGAATATACAGGTTGACATGATTTCTTATTTACAGTTAATGGTTATCACTATGCAAAGCATAAAAGACATTGCCCTGAAGAACTCAATTTTAGCAAAAGACATACACAAAGGTAAATTCAAGAAACCCTGGGAAAGGACAATGAGATGTATTTTGTTTATAGCACATTAGATAATTAAGGGATCTTTCATCTCTTGAGGCTTTCAAATTAAGCCTGGGTCATTACAAGGTGTGCTTACTGAAATGTAACGGCCAGTTGTATTCAAGAACTCAGATAATCTATGAAAAGCAAGTGTGTAAGGAGTCTTTGGTAGCACAGCGGAGAGAGGCACAGTGAGAAATAGTGGGGGGATATCTGACCAGTGGCCAGAAATTTGTCACTGACTGCTACCGAGGTAGGGTTTCTGCTGAGAGCCGATGAGGCCTAAGTTACAATGTGTGACCCACCACGTCATCTCCCAATCTATGTATGGCCTCTGAGGTACAGAACATCAATACTTTGCTATTTTACCTATTTTCTCTCATGATACTTGCATTGCATGATTAAAAACCACAACTCAGGATGGAAGTATCTTCCTATTGTTTCATGGATGTTTTGTGCAAAGGGTCTTTCAGCCTCCTAGCGTTTAATCCAAGTTATATAAAATTGATTTGCACCATGTTAAATCTGAAAATAAATTTAAAATATCCCTTCCCAGTCCTCGTAACTGAATGTCTCCTAGCAAATCATTTTACTCAACAGCTGCCTGGTTCTACAGTCAGAAAGGTGACTGCTCTTTTTTTCTTGGTTTAACTTTTAATGACTAATTTAAATTCCATTTATGCAGAATCCCTATGATTTTGAAAATGCCTTCTGAAATTATGCACAACTACCTTTCTAAAAAAATACTTTAAAAAGCCTTAAGTACAACATTGCCTAGAATTATCTTGTCAATTAAATAAAAGAACCCACTTGAAATAAGTGACAAAAATGTACAGTGAATGAAACGTTACCTTACAGTAACAAATCGTTATTAAGAGACCTTTAAGCAAACTGCTAGTTACGTGGTCATGCTTAGACAAGCACAAGGTTATTGAAACATACAGCTTCCTTTCAGCCAATTTAACTTGCACTGAAGGCAAATTGTTGCCCTAAAAGCACTGAAGCACATTGTTCAGGCCTTTGGTGTAATTCTCTTGGCTTCTAAAAGATTACCCTTGCTGCACAATGTCAGTGGGATCAGAATTGGATCTGCATCTTCAGCTGCCATTATAAATATTGCCTGCAATGTCTTCCTGCAGAAAACTGATAGACACATCTGATAGTATTACCTTAAAAAGATAGGAAGCAATATTTCAATAGACTTGAAGATGAAATACAGATTTCTGACAATAGCTGCAATGGAAAACAATAAGACTGAGCCGGCTCACAAAGGAGCTGCAAGGGCACTAAAACAAAAGGCACCTAAACCCACCCAATGCAGAGATCATGAATAATAATTGTATTCTATTCACTGGATAAGTTACAAAATGTGTCACAGATTTGGAGCCTTTTCCGGTGCCTTCCTTTTTCTCAGCGCACAGATTGTGGAATTTGAACAAGGTGGGGCAACAGCAACCCGTGAGCAACAAAATGCAAATATTCTTGACGTGGCACCAGTGAAGTCATCCACAAGTGCCTTGCCCTTCTCACTGTCTTTACGTGAGGGTTTGCACGGGTGTGGGGGTGTAGTTCCCCCTTCCTCTTCTCATGTCAGAGCCATTTTCAAGGCCTCCAAGATGAGATTTCATGATGTTACAAAAGTACGTTGTGTTAGATACTGTGCTTGCAAGCTTGGCAGTTAGCTCCTTATCACCACTCTAGATGTTTTCAGCGCTGTGTAGAGAGAGGTCTTCATGAAAACACAGGCAGAGAATCAGGCTCGCTGAAGAATGCCATTCACTCTCCAGCCATTTCCTCATGCTCTGTCAGTATTGGGGATTGTGGGTATCTGTGGCTACCAACATACTGTACATGGGCTTGCTTAGAGCCATGAAATAATAGACAGGGGCCTGTCCACGGTGTTATTTCTGGAACAAAATCCTTTCACATCAGTGAAAATTCTCAATGAAGACTTGGAATTTCCTTAATGAATCAAGATTTTAGCACTACAAGCAATTCAATTTTTAGCTGCGTTTTACAAGTTTTATGCCAGCTACTATACAGGGAGTAAGAATATTTTCTAGGAAAGATCTGTTTTCCAATAGACTTTCTGATCTCTCTCTTCTAGTAACCTCATCTTGGGAGTCAGAAGTTAGGTTTCTCTGTTGTCAGAGGGGATTCAGAAATGCTTGCAGAGACAGTTTAATGTCAAAAGTATCTCTGATGAAACCTGAAGAAATGGGTGGGCAGGAGAACACTTCATTAAAACAGCATAAATTGGATGAAAACAGACCAAATGTTAATTGACGCAGTGAAAATGGAGGTCAGAAGTAGTCCCCTTCAGCACTTTGCATCAATATTTCATCTCCTCTAGAAGTCTGATGCTGCTCCCTTGGTGGTTAGCTGTAGTTTTGCTTTCTTTATAGTAGGAAGTTTTGCAATTTAAGTTATACAGATGCACTTCCTCTTGTCCCAGGACTTTGATGTAGCTGTGCTGGTATAGGGGTACTTACACTGATACAATGGCATAAATACAGTAGCCTTTTTTTTCAGTAAACAAAGTATGTGGTATCAGTACATGGCAGCTTTATACCAGCTTAAATGCATACCTAATTTTATGTGTACGTAAATATCTATAATATGTACAAGAATGATACATGCTTCCTCTAAATATACACTGGAGTTCTAGGTTATATATAACCAGCTCTGTGTACAACCAGGGTTCTTTGCATCTGGCCTGTCCCAGAATCGCAAGCTGCTTGGCTGAAATGCCTTGCAGTTAGCCATCTGTGGCAGACCTCGCAGCTTAATAAAGATCCCAACGAACAAACAGTGCTTCCAGGCTCACTCTCTGGATGCATCTGAAAAGCGTTTCTGGATGCCCATCAAAAAACCATGTAAACCTTGCCTTTGCAAAACAAAGCAGTACACCTAACCAGCCTAGCTGTGCTGTTACAAATTTTCTTCTGTAGGCTAACTTGTGTTTTCCTTTGTGGTGAGCTTCCCCTTGTCGTGGAAATTCCTCTCACCGACTTTGATGGATACACTTGACCCCTAGCCATACTTCAGTTTAAGCTGACTAAGGAGCAACAGGCCTCACACCCTGTAGTGAACCTGCGAGCTGGGGAGCTCCTGGCTCACATACAAGGAAGTGAAGGTGCCTCAGAAAAATATTTCAAAAGGTGGTTTCAAAGCCCCAAAATGCGAGATAACCAAAGTACAGAACAAGATACCAGACCTAAACAAAAACATCTACCTTGTTTATAGTATTGACTAGCAGCCAACTACTTCACTCTATAAATATTACCATCAGGATGGGCCCAATTTGAGCTTTTCCTGAATTGCAGCTGGACTGCACGCCAAATTACTCCCCCCTTGAGCCAGGATGCCTCTCAAGGTCTGAGATTCCATACCTGAGACTAAGAGATCCTTCCTTGCCCAAGGCGGAGAGACCCCTTACTCGCAACAGATCCTCGGTAGGTGGCTGATAGCATGCTGAATTAATGCTAATGAAACATTACTAATCCATGTAGCTACTCAGTTATAAACTTTGTATAGATAATTCCATTAGACATAAAACATTGTCTAAGTCAGACACTAAGATTGGACCTAGCCGCACCTAAGCTCCATAAGGAGTTTAGAAAACACGGGAGTCTGCTCTGAACCTTGTGACTCAAGGGCAGGGTCTTCCTTACCCTTTGTGTCTCTGGTCTCTGTGTGAATCATTCTAACTTGATTCTAACTCAGTTTTCCTTTGTATGTTTCTTCCATGCAGTAATTAATAAGATAAACTTTGCCATCAAACTTACTGAACCTTGGTAAACCCCTGTTAAACTTTGTTAAATTCCATCAAATTCATTGAACTTGGTCAAATTACTATTTTACCTCAATAATACATATTGCCATTTCTCTCTTTTGAGTGAGGTGCATTCTACTCATCCGCGACACCTACCTATTAACACTGTTAGATGCTATTTCTGCACTAGTTTTCCGTATGTTGCAGCAGCAAGACAAAAATCACAATCTCTAACAGTTTACAGTCTATCCTAAATTTATTAAGTTTCCATTGATTTGTGTTTGGGTCTTGTCGGCTCAAAATATTTCTGCTAAGTATAGCTCCCTTCTCCTGAGCAAACAAGCTGGGTTTCTTTTTTCTGCAGCCTCCCTTCCTAATTTCAACAGCTATTTTGAACTCAGGGTGTGGTCACCAAGACAGACATACATGCACTGCCATTGCTTGTCTCTAGATTTGTTCATGTTGCCAGTGAACCTTTTCCCCAACAACTTCATGTTTACATTAATCCTTGACCAGCAAGCCTTGGTCTCCTTCTGTCTTTTAGGAAGCATGTCATAAATCTGAATAAATTAATTTATTTATGAATTCTGAACTTGACCAGCTTCCATGAGCACAAGGTGAAAAGTGTGAAATTACACTCCTCTGTACTGAAGACAGGAGCTGTACCAGTGTGGACATTTACTCCTATGGCTACTAGAGGATCGAATGCCATTCTTCTTTAGGGGCTTCTGTCAGGGGAACAAATTTTAAATTCTGGCAGATTTGTGAATCATTTAATCTCCTAGACTTGTTCCCTCACAAAGGGCCTGGTGAGAGGAAGCCTATGCAAAGGCTTCAGTTTTGATAGCTTCTATCACCAGGCACTGGTCCCACTTCTAAAAGCAACAGAATCTGCAAAATATTTCTCAGATACATATATATATGTGTGTGCATATACATATGTGAGTAGCCTTTATATGTGTTTTCTAATATGTGTATTTCTGTATAAAAATAAAATGTACACACCGATGTAATTTTATTTGCTTAAAGAAGCTACTTCTACTCCCCTCAGTTAACAGAAAACACCCAACTGTCAAATCATCCCATTTAATTAAAACAGATTTTTTTTTTTTCATATGATGCCTCTTAAGGAGTTATGAAAGAATAAGCAGCTCTCAAGGGGGGAAAGGATTCTAGGGCTAATCTCATTTGAACCAGGCTCTCTTGATGTTTGATACTTTACCCATATTCTCAAATGAGCTTGAATTACATTTGAAGAAAATGCTAATTCACACATGAGCTGTTGTCTCTTCCATCATGGCAGAAAACAGAAAAAAGGATGTTGGCCAAACTAGACACATTTTTTCCCCCCAGAATTAGGTGCTAAGTCCCTAATCATTGTACAGCAGCAGTTTGGTCTTACGGGAAGAGTAGTCACAACTCTGTGACTTCTGCCGTCCGGTTTTCAGCACTGCTGCTTTCCTGGTGTGGCTGTCCTCCTACCAGTATAATGGGATAGCAGAGGGGCACTTAGATTAATTAGTGGCTGTAAAGCCTGTGGAGCTCTTTGGTTAAGTGGTTCAAAGGAAACTATTGTTCTAAGTGACCCCTATTGTTCTTACCTGGGTGTCCAATTGCCACACGGGCAGACTGCTTGTGTCTAGAGTGTTAATTACCACCTGTCCCTTAATCATGAAGGTTTGTAATCCTATTTCAGTTTGGAAATCCACATGCCACAAGGCCCAGTTAACATCTCTGATATCATCACCTGCTAGTCAATACACAGCTATTAGCCATGCATAACTATTCCCAATGAATTGCTGTGCAGACAGGCCTGGACAAGTTTTGCCAAGCCATATTGGAAGATAGTTTAGCAAGGCCAGTTAAAATAACACCTATTTAATTTGACAGTATTGGAAAGTCTTACAACAAGTAGTTTTATTTAGTTTAAAATTTGCCTTGCAGACGTTAAGGCTTCAGTATAAATCTTCACTTTTATTAGGATCACAAAAGATTTCAGATGAGTTCTCCTCCAGTTTTAATTCTATTTTTTGTTGATTTCACACCAGCCATCTGGTTCAGTGTAACTCAAGAATTCCCCTCTCAAAGGCTGTCGTCACTGTTTTGAAATAATGAGTGCTATAGCATCTGCAGCTACAGAATTTATAACTTATTTTCACTTACTGCATCTTTAGGTTCCCAAAGAATGTCAGGAAGGAATTGCTATTCTGTAAAGCACAGCATGTTACAGAATAGATAAATTGTGTTTTCTCAAAATACTGGAAACACTTCTCATTTCTTCCTGGACATACACACTTCCCTTAATCACAAATAAATGCCACTTTGAAAGAAAATTATTCCTTGCATAAATGAAAAAAAAAAAAACAAAAAAGATTTTATTTCTAGACCTTACCACAACTCCTCCTTTGCCCACAACCCTTGATTGTTCTGCCAGGTCCAGACAGCACAAGGAGCAGACTAATTTTCCCTGTTTATAATTCCAAAGCTGATGAATGCATCACTTACAGTGAGGACCCTTGGGGTTTGGTTGGGTTTTTTTCTCACTCTTACTTAGCTTTTTGCAACAGAGGAACAAAGATGGGGCAGGGATCCTTGTCTCCTAATGTAGAAAATGAACCCTTCTGCTGCAAGGCTGTTCAGCCATGCTCTTATAACAGATTCCCCCCCCTCAAATTACATGATATATGAATGATAATTTTGCAGAGTGTTCTACTAGGTTTAAATTAGTAAAGGAAAAGCAATACATGTGTTCAAGTAGATGTCGGAATTAGCATTTTTAGAATTGTCATGCTACGTGTTTACAAAGTGAACCTTTTTTGCCGTTTAGGTGTGGCTTAATACAGCAGTCAGAGGAGGAACATCCATACTCCATCTCTGTGATGGCAAAATGGGGAAGGGGGAAGTGGTGACTGCCAAGAGCATTTAGATAACAGAGACTGGAGCTCAGAGCCTCATCCTGGAAACATCACCTAGATGATGCCACAAGTCAACTCCATTAACAGCAATCAGTGTTGTTCAAACAGGAGCAGATCCACAGCTCTTACATCTGAGCCTAAAACTACTTGTATCCCTCCAATAAATCACTATGCCAGTTCATTCACCTTGCAGGGATGCTGTATTTAAGGGTGCTCAGATATATCTGACGGTACTTAGAAAAGCGCTGGTCTGTGTCAGGAATATCCCGAGGAGAAGTTGTGTGCGTTTGTGGGAATCTAAGAGCGCTTGTCATCAAAATAAACTTGAAGAAATTGTTGGCCGTCATCAGTGGCATAGCAGACAGGAACTATGCCTAGAAATAGAGATTGGCATAGCAACATTGCTGACTGTTTTGTAGAGAAGACTGCTTATTTTTCCAGACTGTGACATTTAATAAACATTTTCTGTTTGTTGAAACTGCAGAACCTCACTAGATCAAACTGAATGCTAATCTGCTCGAGTCGCCACCACAGACTTTTGTCTCCAGTATGTACACAGCACGAGTCACTGTGGTTTAATTGGTTTTGTCCTATGATATTTGTTCCTTTGTGTTTGTCCACGAAAAACAGACAGAACATGGAACACGTTGAAACAGCCCCACAAATCCTCCAGATGATGATTTATTTTGCAAGATCCTGTTTTATCTTGTCATTCGGGCTCTGTTAAGCTGCAGGCTGAGAAGCCCTTTGATGCAACCTCTGACTAGCGATGTGCTAGGGGCTCGATAGGTACCTGTGCAGCTTATATATGTATTATGAGTATACACCTTATATATTAAGGCTTATTAGCCATCTCCTACCTGAAGCATCTGACCCTGCATTCACACTCCACACAAATGGACTTTGATTATAGAGAAGCTTGGAACCGCACATCCTAAAAACACTGGGAACGCCAGACTAAAAACAGTTGACTCTTGGTTTGAAGCTTTGAGATGGAGCTTTTAAATCCAGATGGGCATCTTGAACCCTCAAGAAACAGTAGGAGAAGGGTCCCACACAGACACCCAGAGTTACACCCACGGGAGCTGAGCTACCTCAGGCCGCCCCCACTCGGGCAGCAGGTCAGCATTTATCTTTATCCTTTATTACAGCACAAGAGAACTGTGGGGACGGGAGGTGCTTCTCGGCGGCTTAACTGCCCGGCGGTGACCGACAGCCATTGCTGTGGAGCCGAGCGACTGCTGGGCCCCGGCCGTTGGCGCGCCCCGCCCCGCGCCCGGCTCAGTCACGGTTGCTAAGGCCCGGAGCTGTAGGCGGGGCAGAGGTAGAACTCATCCGGCCAATCCGGAGAGAGCCGCCTTCGGTCAGCGACCAATCGCTGCCGGTCAATAACACACCCCCGCGGGGTGGGGCAGCCGCGCTGCCGGCCAATCAGCGGCTGGGGAGCGCGGGCCAATCAGGGCGGGGGAGGGTTTGGGCGGACTTTTTAAAACAGCTCAGACACCACCGAGGCTCTGTGCTTGTGTCCCTTTAAAGGAGTGATGCGACCTATTCTTGTGTTCCTCCGCCAGTGTCTAGCATTCCCTCGGGAGAAGAGCGGTTCCGCCCCGCTTCCCGTCGAGCGCGAGTGCTGTTGGATGGGTGCGTCGTCCCCTGATCTCCGGGCCCTCTCGGGGCACCCCTAGGGTGCGCGGCTGGAAGCGGACTATTTTACTTCTCCGCGGCGCCTCACCGGCCGGGCCTAGCAGGGAGCGCTCCGCGCGGGGCCATCTGCGGGCCGCCAGAACAAAAACAAGGGGGCGGGGCCGTGCCGCCTCCATTTTGATACGGGGCTGGGGCGGCGGCGGCGGCTGAGAGCCGGGGATGGTGCCGCTGCCTCGGGCATCGCCGTGACTCGCCGGGGGAGGCGAGCGGGGCCGGCTGCGGGTGGGGGCGCAGGCGGCCCTGCCTGGATGCGGGGCCAGCGGCGGAACCGACCCGCGTCCGTGCGGTGACGGGAGCCGGGCTCGCCTCCCCCTCCCCGCCGCGGAGGAAGCGAGCGGTGAGGACCGCGGGGGGGGGGGCCGGTGCACTCTCACCACCGCCGCAGGTGAGTGTGCCGGCAGGGCCGGGCTTGCCCTCTCCTTGAGGCGTCCTGTCGGGCCCCTTTGTTCGTTTCCCCACTGCTGGCAGGGGTGGTGGTTCCCCCCCGGGCGGAGGCGGTTGAGAGGCCTCGGGCGGGGGGCGCCCGGTTCCCTTTGTCCGGCGTGAGGGAGAGCTGCCAGCTGTTGACGAGGTGTGTCTGCTGTGAAGGTAAAGGATCCGGAGGCAGGGGAGAAGATGAGCAGCGAGGCGCTGTGGCTTTTCAAGCAGCTGAATCTCCACCTGGAGCAGGAGGGGAGGTTTCAGCCCCGTGAGAAGGGGCTCAGCCTCATCGAGTGCGCTGCCGAGGTGAGGGGGGGAATCTGGGCTGGGGTAGGCGCGGAGGGAGGGAGGAGGACAGCCACCTCAGGGCAGGAAATAAGCGTTTTAGAAAAGAAACCTTCGAGCTGGAAGGGAGACGTTCGTTAACTTCGGAAAGTTAATTCTTTCTTCTGTAAACGTCAGTTTTGTTTTAATTCTGTCTTAATCTGTAGCTACTAACATAGGCTACATTATTAAAGAACTATGACCTACAGGACGAGTAACATACTTAAGCCTTTAATATTTATTGTTTAAACTTCGAGTGAACGCCGAACCAAAATAAGTGTTTTATTTTCATCTCCGGAGCTTTGTAGCACTGTGTTGTACCCACTGCAGGAAAGCTGGGATGTCAAGGAGACAATTAAGAAATGGGGAAATGACCAGCTTTTCATTAGCAAGGTCTAGGGAAATGAACCTAGAAACACTCAGTGCTTAACGGCAATAAGTAAGCATGAATATTTCCATGTTAATGACTAGAGTTCCTTACGGCGTTTAGGGCGGGCTTACGTTCCTTCTGATTTTTGTGAGGTTTTTGGAAAGGGCCTTAACGTTTAGCAGAAAAAGTCTCTGAAATCAGTCTGCTTTGTTTTGAAAGCAGAACATCTGTCACTTAAATATTGACATGCAGGCAAAGAGGAGAATAAACTGAGTTTGGTCATCTCTGTTTCTGTAAGGTCAGGAGTCATTCTGTGTATGCACTTGGTAACTGTTGTCTTAAAATAACAAGTGCCTACTTGGAAATGTGGTTGTGCTGAGTATTGCACCAGTGAGACTCGGGACCTGGCTGTAATTCATGTACCTTAGGTGTGTTTTGAGTCTCAAGTATCTAAATTATTTATTTTTAAGTAAAGCGATATAAAGTATTTAAGGAAAAAAAAGAATTGCTTCCTTTTGATCTAAGTAAAAGGTGGCTGAGGGAGTGAGTGGTTACAGTCATCACTGCTGCCACTTAGTAATTCTGAGTTTGCTTTTGCCATAGAATGAAAATACTCTCTGCCCGAGACAAAGGAATGCCAAGGTGGAAGATCTTTGGAGTCTGACGAACTTTTTTGGTTTTGCAACTGAAACGTTTGTTTTGGCTGTTAACATTCTGGACAGATTCTTGGCTCTTATGAAGGTATTTTGGGGGGAGAATACCTGCTATATAGTGTCAACTGAGGATATACAATCTTCCTGTGAACTTTCTTGTCTGACAAAAAGGGGAAGGTTGTGATCTAGGACATAAGTGCGGGTATTTACTTGTTCTATGCTAGCAACACTTCTGAAGACCTCCTTTGTAAACTTGGCATTGAGTACAGTTCTTTTTACCTCTAAAGGCAAGTAACGGCATGGTTTATTTCCTTTAATCTGTAGCCTTTACCAGGTGGACATAGAAGACTAAGAAAGGAGGAATTAGGAAGGAATAAAATTTGTTACTATTTCTAGGTACTGTATTAAAGCTTAGCTTAATGCCAGAAGTAATACTGAATGATCACTTGGATGTTTTTCTTTTGTGTTTGTGCTGCTTTATGGCAGGCAATTTGAGCATAAACCAGTTCCCATTATTAAGGTGGCAGAAAAACTAAAGTTGCATCAGTTCTCTGGTCTGACTGTCCTTGAGGTTGCACAAAATGTTATGCTGCTACATAGGAGAGAATAGCAGAGGTAAGAACAAGTTGTGGAGGGATAGGACTGCCTAGAACAGGCTCAGGCTGGATTTGTGTAGTCTTTAAATGAGGGTAAGTGAGCACTGCCGCCTGGAGAAGCGGAGTATTGCAGTTCTTACTGGAGTTTATTTGTTGTGTCGTGATGTGGAACAATTTCAGTAGAGGGTGCTCAGCTGTTGAACTTCCTCTGACTTAGCTATGGCTGATTGATACTGCTTTATTGGCTCTGTTTCACTGAAACTTAAGTGATGTAACTAGTTACGACTAGGTGAGGTGTATGAGTAGACTGATATCAGGTCAAGCTGAGATAAGCAAATCTTTGTACTGAACTGTGAATATTCAAAACAGCTCACCTAGGCTGGGTGAGCTGTTGGTGTTGCTGTATGACAAGTATGGTGTTTATGCAGGGGGAAGTATTCAAGTGCTTCCTCTTCTTTTTAGGTGAAACCGAAGCATTTGTCTTGCATTGGAGTTTGTTGTTTCCAACTGGCTGCTCGAGTAGTTGAAGAAGAATGCAATATTCCATCTGCTCATGAGATCATCCGGATCAGCCAATGTAAATGCACTGTGTCTGACCTGAAACGGATGGAGAAGATAATTTCAGAGAAGTTGCACTTTGAATTTAAAGCTACTACTGCCTTAACCTTCTTGCACTTGTACCATACTATTGTACTCTGTCATACCTCAGAAAGGTGAGTTGAGTCGCATGTTGTTGGTAGTTTGATAAGCTCTTTTTCTCTTTATTTGCCTCCTAAATGATTATGGCATGGGCTCTAGAGGAGGCAGCTTCTTAGTTTTTACTTCCTGACAAGTGAATGCTTGTTGATACATACTTTTCTCTTGGGTGTTTTACAGGAAAGAAGTATTGAATCTCGACAAATTGGAAGCACAGCTAAAAGCTTGCAACTGTCGCCTAGTCTTTTCTAAAGCAAAAGTAAGTTGAAGTAGCTTTCTTTGACTTCTGAGTAGGTTTTGATTCATGTTATGTTGAGCAGTGGGGTTTTTTTTGTCCTTCTAGCCATCTGTCTTGGCCCTGTGCCTTCTCACTCTAGAAGTTCAGACTTTGAAATCTGTTGAGCTGTTTGAGATCCTTCTGCGAGTTCAAAAGCATTCTAAGGTAAATATTTTCTGTGGACACTTTTTGCAGTTGTTGGGAGTGGTGCAGTTAATGATGTACAGTGTTACATTTAAGGGACCCCTGCTGTCAGTGTACCATCCTTACAGGTATTGTTTGGCATCAGCTGAAATAAGCAATGAAATGGGTTTTTAAGTGTCTGTGTGCAACTCTTTTAACTAACATGATTTCCTTGGTAGAATGCCAAATGCAAAAAGCTGCTGCTTAGAGAATGAGGTCAGGTAGTCATTTTGTACTGGCACATCTTGGCAGCTGCCTGGCTGGTTTGAAAAAAATAGCTTAAATGTATAAAATCAGAAGAAATGCTGACCTAATGCCGACACACAATACATGCTTTAACAAGCAGGTGATTTAACTTGTACAGTTCTAGCTGTATGTTCTAGAGAAACTTCCAACTGGTTCATAGAACTACAATAACTGCTGATCTGGTTGTTCTTTTTGCCTGAATAACTAACATGGTATTTACAGCTTTTAGCTGTGTGCTGTATCAGTTGATGGTCTAGAACAAGCTTTTCACTTCCGCAGTCAAACTGAACTAACGGAGTTTCTTGAGGGGTGGAAGCAGTTCCTTGAAGTATGAGATTATGCCATTTTAAAATGGAATAATCTTGGCTTCATTTTTCCTTTGGAAGTGATAATGAAAAATCTTAACTGCAGCTGACAGGCAAACTGTCAACTCAGACTTCAAGGTGGACATTTCTAGGAGGTGTACAGCAGTTCACCTTCAAAAGCAGTCCAACTTTGACAAAGGTATCAGTTATGACTCATATCTTGAACTGATATTTAAGTCTTTTTCCAAGAAGGTAAAATGGAGGGAGGGGTTATCTTTAGAGCCTGTGTGTAATAGACTAAGTAGGTTATTTTTTTGCTTTTCAGATAAGTGATAGTGACCTGCTTTACTGGAGGGAACTAGTCTCAAAATGCCTAGCAGATTATTCTTCTCCTGAATGTTGCAAGCCTGATCATAAAAAGCTAGTTTGGATTGTTTCAAGACGTACAGCCCAGAATCTACAAAACAGTTACTACAGTGTTCCTGAGTTGCCAACAATTCCAGAGGGTGGATGTTTCAGTGAAAGTGAGAGGTTAGTAAAACGTAGACCAGGTGGTTAATTTGTTGGGAATTCTAATTTTTCTAGAAATGTTAATGGTAATTCTGTATAACTAGACTTATTCATGACTACTCGGAAAAATGCTAGCTTTGAAAATACTGATGTACTTTTTGAACACCACAATGACAGTTCCCCATTTTTTTTCTGTTCAAGATGTATTTTAAGTCCAAGTGCTTAAAAGGGTGGAGGGAGTCATTCCTTTTTTTTAAGGCAGGAAGGCTTACAAAGCATTTAAGTCTTCTAAAGTAATTTATATTTGACATCTTGAACACTGGCTTCTTCGTAGGAGATTTTTTTTGTCATTAGAAGAAAGAATGTTATGATTTGTTATGATTTAAGCCTTAGTGCTGAGAAGTGTTTAGATCTGGGATGTTAACGCTAGGAACGGAAAAGCGTGCAGGAAAACATAGGATTGAGGAATAGTTTGCCACTGTCAAGGGTTTGTGCTTTGTTGAAATTACCTTTTGTACTGTTCCTTCTAGTGAAGACTCCTGTGAAGATATGAGCAGCGGAGAAGAAAGCCTTAGCAGTTCTCCTCCAAGTGATCTGGAAGGCACCTTCTTCTTTGAACTCAAACCTAAAACAAAGTGGCAAACTCTTAGCTGTCGGTCTTAGCATTAAATCTTGATTGTATTAGGTTGAGATTTTTTAGGCACCATGGAGTCTTTTGGCAATAATAAATGAGATGGTAATCTGTAAACTGTATTAAGGCAAGAACTGCTGTGTTCTATCAATGCTTTGAATGCCTGCCCTGGTTTTCTGTTATAATTTTAAGGAAGAAAAAAAAAATCCCATTCAGGTCCCCAGTTCAGCAAAAAAGTTCATGTATGATGTACAAGCATGAATATAGTTGTGTGCCTGGTGATCCAAAATGCTTAGCAGCTAAACACCAGCAGTGTGCCCTGGCAGCAGTGAAGGCTGACAGCAAACTGGGCTCTGTTAACAGGACTGTAGCCCATAGATTGAGGGAAGCAGGGTTTTTCTTCCCTTTCCTTGGCATTCATTCTTATGTGGTACAGTGTCCACTTTGGGGCTCAAGATGTTGATCAACTTGTGCAAGTCCAATGGGAAGCTGCCAGGCTGGCTAAGCAGTGTGGGGTACAGGACCTGTGAGGGGAGACTAAGCAAAATGAGCTTATTCAGCCTGGCAAAGTACCAAAGTACCACCAGCCTTTTGGTATGTAAGAGGAGGTTGCTGAGGAGATGACTTCAGGATCTTCACTGAGAGGCATGGTGCAAGAATGAGAGTCTTTCATTAAATTGAAATGTGAATTTCTTAGTTAATGGAAGAAGTTTGCTCGGTGGGGACAGTCAAGCATGGGAGTGGACCGAGAGGGGCTGTGCAGTCTTTGTCCTGGGAGGTTATCGGGATTCAACATGACAAAACCCTGAGCTTGGTCTGAATTCAGTGCTGAGCCTGCTTTGAGTGGGAGCTTGGACTTAGAGTCCTCTCGAGGGCACCTCCACTCTTTACTATTTTGGGATTAGATCAAATTGATTAAGTTAGTTATGTGGAATGATGCGCTTACAAAGTAGCAGGCTGAAATGATTTACTGTCAAATGGGCCAAATACTGAAACTGCTTTAACACTTCACATGTGCTCCTTTTCAACAGGGTCTTGAGTTGTGTACTCCAAGTAGATTTTTTTTTAAAGCTTGGTTTTTATAAACTTCAGGAATCCCTATTTCGCAGTAGGAGTATGCATGGCAAGAAGGAGGCTTCTAGTCAATACTAGTTTTTACTAAAGGATGGTATGAAGTGTGTGGCAGGGAGTAATTTCATATTTTCTTTGAAACATGTTTTTACACTGAAATTCACATTGTATACTTCAATGGGTTTAAAATCTTGACTGTTAACATGTCAATCCATACTATTAGCTTAGAGTTATTAACATGGTAAATCTTTAAGTCTACATTCCTTTTAATATTTAACCCTTGTAGTCTTTCAGTATATTCATGTTATTGATTAAGTCATAATCAAGACTTGTTTGCATGCTTATGTAAAGCAGTTAGTGCAGGAAAAGTTGGTATGCAGTAATATCAGGTAAATGTGATGTTGATGAAGTAGTTAATGTAATGTTTTTTCTGAACTTTTTTACTGAAGCACAAATTTGAAATACGATTGTGTTTCTCCATATTGAGAACATGGCTAGGTAGCAAGTGGACTAATTAGGTCAGAATAATGGTGTGAAGTGTGTTGGTGCCAAAGTAGAAATGAAGGAGCAAACAAGCTAAAGGCTGTTTTGTAGATGCAAGCATTGTTTAGAATGGTAAAAACAATGATGTAAGTTCATAACTGTTATGTGATTTGTTTTATAAAAATACAAAAAGTTTACAAAAATGTATATAAAAATGTAAATTAAAAAATGTACAGAAAAAAATTTAAAACAAAAAATGAGCAGGAAATACTGTATTTTTTTACATTGTATGTAACTTTTTGTAGGTATGTTGCATGTAGATAGTAATTTATTGTGTACTCTGTATAAGTACTGTACATCTGAAGACTTCCTACTTCAAGTTTCTGCGCCTGGAAGCTCCCTTCTGAAATGGAGTACTTCGGTCGCAGGTACCGAACCTACTAAGTCTTGTTTCAGTTGAGAACAAAAATAAACCAAGTGCTGTATTTGTTAACCGGTATGAGTTATGGCTGGTTACTTGAAGCTGTTGCCTGGCTTTAGGGGGGGGGGTTTTTGCTGTATTGCTTGTACGGTACTGCAGCCTGTGTTCCAGGTTCCCAGGAAGTTCTGGTAAGCAGTTTGCAAAGAGAAAAGAGACTTCTGTATGGCTTGCTGCTGGACCTTGGCTCCTTTCAGTTGTAGAAGCCCGTGTGAGGTATCTGCTTATCACCCAGCTGCAGCCAGGCTCTGTCGTGCTGGGATGAGTGTCGTGAATGGCGCGTTTGCACATCTGGCAAATGGGAGCTCCCACTAGTGGTTGAGTTAGGGGTCACCACAGGCAAAGTGTTGCTTTGCTGGATTTGTGGTTGCTGCTGTTCCCAGTCTTCTGAGTGAAACCTGGTCTCAGGATGTGTCTGTGTTTTGGCAATCCAAAACACCTACAGTAACTCAAAGGCAAACTTGAGCTTGTTTCCTTTTCATTTCATCCTGCCCATCTTGCCGAAGTATTTTCAAATGATGCCCGTGTTGCAAAAAATTGAGGAATAAGGGGCTGTAAATGGTTCTTGCTGGAATGATGTTCCCAGCCCTAGAAAGACGGAGCCAGGACCCGCCCTCAGCTACCTGCTGCAGTGGCTGTAGGCATCACAATCGACCTCATGCAACTTGTAGCTTGATACGCATCTTCCCTCTTGACCTTTCTTTCTTGTGCAAGGGATGGGAGTGAGAGAAAGCACAAAGGTGCTCCCTCTGCCAGGGCAGCCTGTCTTCCAGCTCTGGCCACTGCTGCTGCAAAGGGAAATCCTGCCTTGGGTGTTCCTACATTGGGGCGGTGTGTGTGGGCTGGGGATGGGAATGAATAGGGTGCTGTGAGGCTGGCAAGGAGTGATGTTGCTCACGGTAGGGAGCATGTGTGGGAAGAGTAGGGTCACTGCTACTGTTGAATAATCCTCTGAGTGTAATAACAATATTCAGTCTTTATGGCCTTCTTTGCTACTTTTCCTAAGTACAGGAACATGCTACAAGGCTTCTCACTTCCCACATACAACAGATGAGGGATGGACACTTGATATTACTAAGAGTTCTGCACAAAATCCCTTCTAATAACTCACGTGTACTGCTGAAAGTCAATTATATAATGTTCATCTTTGAAGTATGGTCGGTAATGTTTTAAGAGCAATGGCTTCCTTGCTGTCTGTTGTGACCACTTTGAACATGAAAGCTACTGCAGCAAAGATGTTCAGCTTCTACTTCAAAGGTGCCCGCTCGGGTCGCTTCAGTACAGCAACTACCTTTCTCAGGAGTCAGCAGATAATGCGTGTGCTGTGTAGGTGGTCTGTTACAAAGGTAGGAAGCCATAAGCAATGGCCCTGGGTTTACTAACAGCTTGTGAGATTAGTCTGCTTAATAAAGCTTGAGGTGTACCGTTCAGCCTCTTTCAAGTTCGTCCCAGCATGAAAAGAAATTTGCTTGCAAGAACGTTGTCAGGTTTACTTCTGTGGTTTGATAATTTAGGCTCAACTTTGATTTTTGCCGGGTCAGATAGCTGTGTATCCCTCAAAGGAGGTTTGCTTGGCTTTGTTCAAAGAATGGGGCTTTTGGTGGTTGGCTTGTTTTTAATAGCGGAGGTGTGCATGATTTCTAAATGCTCTTTTGGGATTCCTTGTACCACGAGGTGAGACTTTGAATGCTTACAGTTTCAAGAGTTTAAACGTGCTCATTTTCATAACTGCCTTGTCAGTAAGACTGGTTTGGGTGGGGGCTGAGAGGGAATGTTTCTGTGGGGAAGACATCCCCTGGGACAGTTCCTAGCTGTACAGTTTCTGTATGTTCCTCCCTGGGCCTTTGTGAGAGCATGTTGTCTAACCTATTTAAAGTGTAGAGCTGAAGGTTCACATCGGTGTAGATGAGCCCTGATTTCTGAGAGGATCTCAAGATGTTATCGGACTGCTCACCTGCTCTCCTGTGGCTGAGCTGAGCCGCAAGGAATCAGTAGTGGAACCACTTCTGTTCCTAGTGAATTGTCATTCTATAATTACATAATGATAATGCCCTTTTAAACAGGAAACTTGACTTCTCAGCCACTTGATTACTTAACAAGCGGCATGGAGCAATAAAGTCTTGCAGTGTAAATCAACTGGTGTGTTCAGGCTCTGGTCCTTAACAGCTCCCCATTTTTTCTGGTAGAATAAGTAATATGTTTTTGTGGGCTCTGTGCTTGACGGTAGCATGAAAGTCTGAACTATACAGTAAAGCAAACTGTTGATCTAAAAGATGGTGCTGCTCCACCATCTCATACCATTTCTTTGCTTGCTTGTAAAGGGACTGCGCTAATAGGTGAATGCCTTATTCTTGTGATATCAGTTAGCTATCAGGGCTTTGAAGCTCAGCGAAATGTGAATCAGTAGATACTGGGGCAAGACAAGAAACCAGCTTCTGCAGTTTCCAGTTCAGTGTATATTGCATAGGGCCTTTAACAAGGGAAAATGCTTGTGTTTCCATTTCTGAATAATTATTTTAAACTCACAGCTGCTGTCTTCATCTCCCAAAAAACTTGATGCGAGATGAATGACTCACAAGAGATTTTAAGGATGAACTCCAGGGACCAGCAAAATGTGCTTCGCTAACATACGTGCTTGGAGAGCAAGATCCGTTTTGCTGTGCACAAGTTAGAGGATATGTTTACCCATGAGCAGCAGTTCCACCATCTCTGGGAAGAGACTGGACAGGACGGATAGATAGGAGTGGATGTGTAAGTATAGCTGAGCAGAGCCTGTGCTGCGTGTTCTTCTCTAACTGAACTGCATACCTTCTAAACAGCAAAAGGCATGGTTTTGACTTCAGGTCTCGACTGTCAGGTTTTGAGTTCTTGCTCTGAATTCCTGTTGTGTAAAAGCTTTTCTGGAAAAGAGTCAGTATATAGATGAGATAATGTCTAACATATGTGCCGACAAAACTGCCATTACTAACCAGCTTCTTCACAAAATGGCCACTGTTTTTGCTTAAGCAGAGTGCCAAGTAGTGTAAACCGAGAATAGTTAGTGGTGGAGATAAGCACAGAAGTCATCAGTTGGGACAGCTGAGAGAAACTGCATGTAATAATAAAATGTTAGACAGCTCTAACTATGGTCTCTGTCTACTATGTGTCATGTGAGCAGATAATCAGTATTATTTATCTTTCATGTTACAACTGTGGTGTGTTACATAGCCTTACTTCATGGCTTAAGCCTGTGTCTAGTGTAATGCATAAGCCAAAAGGAGAAAGTTGCCATAACAACTGAATGAAATCAATTAGAGTAATAAGCAATTAAAATCTCATCCTTACTGTTGCATAAACATAGCATTTTGCTCATGAATTATTAGTAATCTTGCCTCTAGACCTGTATGTTCTGTTCCTGATTTGCAATCTCAACAATTTTTGAATTAATGAAGCATTTCATTCCACCTTCAAAGAGTGCTGGTGGGGTTTTTTTGGCTGCAGCAAGTATGTCTTCATCAGAGATGTGAACCCTATTAAAACAACTAAATGAAGGAAGCGTTCGTGATGGGATTTCCAGAGTGCTTGATGCTGGCTTCATTCCCACCCAGTGAAGTCAATGGGAGAACTAGCCTATGGTGAGAAATTTTGTCCTGGACCTAGAAAGGCAAATGCAACTCCTCCTGTCACACGCTTCCTCCTTGACCTTCTATTTCTGAATCTCTCGTTTCCTTTGTTCCCCCTCAGCAGAACAAAGATAGGAATAGCTCCTTGCTGTAGTTCTCAGTTGTCAGGGATAAATCAGCTGAAAAGAGACAACTGCATAGCTGTTGTGGGAAGGCGGGATGCGTACGGGCCCATGAGGAAGTAGGGCTTGTACACTTGGGTGGGAGTGGAGCTAGGCTACCTGTTTCTTCCCAGCGGGGCATTTCAGTGCTCCTATATAAAGACACGTCAAGGCAGGGATTTACACTCAAATGTAACGTTGCCTTTGCTAGCATAGCAGGACTGGTGTTACGACCAGTTGATAACATCCCCCGCCTGCCCTGGTTGCTGTGGGAGGAGGTATTCAGCATTTTCCAAGTACAGATACCTTCTGTTAGCTGGGAAGGTCCTGTGCTGTTCCTTGAAGGGTACCGTTTCTTTAACAGCCTTGTGTGTGCGCCTAGAGCTTTGCCCACTGTGCATTACAGGAGGATATGTGGACCAAGCCAAAGAGAGCTGCAGTTGTGCAAGTTAGTGGTGGAAATGCAACATCTGTTTACTTTGCAAGGGTCTGTATGCTTGTTTTTTGAGGATTTCATGTAGCTGTGGGTAAAATGTTTCAAAGGTTAAAGTTGCATTTATAATCCCAAGTCTCCAAGGAACTTTGGAAAACATGACTGTGGTCTAAATAGCTGAGCCAGGGATCTAGGAAGTCTTTTTTCACCCAGAGTTCAATTATTAACTATGTTAGGGAGCAAAAGGACTTGAGGTGATCCCTGGTTTTGGCTTGCTGTCCTGCCAGGATTACAAAAGCAAAGGCTGGTAGTCTAATGGTCTGTGCTGCAGGTGATCAGAAGCTAGGTGCAGTCTGCATGCCAACTCCTTGCTCAAGACGTTGGCACGGTCTCAGACAAACAGGAAGGGAAAGCTGTTCTGTGACAAAGAGCAAAGTAGCATGTTCCTCCCTGGCTATATCAGGAGGTCAAAGGGACATTGCAGGTCCCAGCTGATGCTCTGTGCTCCTGCAGCAGCTGTGTGCTGTCCCTCACTCAAACCACGCTGTAAGAAGCAATTTTGGTGTATTGCTCACGAGGCCAAGCCCTCCTCTTCTCGGAATGCCACTTAGCAAATTCAGCAGTGCTGTCTTACCAGAGTTACTGTCCAGTGCATCCAGAGGTCATCTGTCTGATGCCTTTTGCTCTTCTAAGCTTTTATTGTTCCATTAAATGTAATCCTGCCACCTTTATCCTGTCTGGGCAATCGGGATAAGGCACACACTCAGGGCTGTAAATGCAATGTGAGCTGCTTATATCACTTGTGAAATCAAACATAGCTCTGTTAAAGGAATTTGGTTTTGTTCTATTCCTAGGATATGTGCTTTGATCAGTTACCTCCACAGCCTACTGTTGCCACTGGAATAGCTGTTGTAGTATTCTTACAAGCCTGAGTTAGGGATTCACTCTTGCACCCCAAACTCTCTAATTCCACATAAATTGTTGGGGTGTTGTTTTCTTTGACATCAGGGAAGTGAGGATGATGACGCATACTCCTCTGATCCGTACACTGTGTGGCTCTTAATGCTTATGAAAACATGGATTTCTGTTTCAATGTAAAAAACATGTGCATCTTATCCTGCCAAGCAGAGAGGAATGCACAGTCATAGAACATGTCAAATGTTTGTTCATAGTTGAGTGCTAGACAGCTATTGTGTTTATCATTTGGATGGGAGATGCCTTTGCCCAAGATATGTTAAACGGGGGAATGTTCTGTTGAAAACAATCCCTGCTTTGAACACTTGGCATGAGGGTGGCTTCCATCTGAGGGTCTGGGTCCTGATGTTTTCTTACCTGGATGAACAGAGTGTATCTCATGGATTTGCTCAAAAGTATGCTTAGAAATTAGTACCGTTTTCTTTTCTCTGCAACTTGTTCCAAATAAGGTAGCTGTAGTATTAATATTGGGACTGTACTAAAAACATTCTTTCTTTGATTTTTACGTGCCTATTATTTGCTGTTGAGGCTGGTTTTGGGGTAACCGGCTAAGACTGAGGCATTCTATTTTTATGGGCAGCCTATGGACTATTCTTAAAGTGTGTACCATGCTTTAAATATCCAAGCAGGGTGAAATGCACTTCCACTCTTCTTCCACATGGTTTGCTTCAGGAGCTGATAAGACAAGGGTCAGTGCAGAAGAGAGCTCTTTCAGTGATGAGCGCACTGAGGCTTCCTGGTTTGCAGTGAGACAGTGCAGAAAATGGTGAATACTGGTGAGCTTCCACAAGTTTCTAATGTGAACAGACCTTTTTTTTTCCCCCTTTGGCAGCCTATAGGATTATTTTGGTTTTCTAGAGGAGAGTTTTAGAGGCAGGAGGGTTGAATTTGTCTTTCCACTCTGCAGCTATACATCTTTGCACTCATAAAAAGGAAGAGGGAAGGAGAAGGAATGCTGTGCTAAGTGTTGGACCTTGCTTACAACATCTTTGCATATATACCAGTTGTGTACTGATACAGTCACTGCTTGCAAGTTTACTAAGGCTGTGACCATGGTATTCTAGAAAAGGGCCCATCTTTTTTGCTGTCATCTATGGCTATTAAGGGTGTGTGGTTTCCTACAGACTGGAAAGGTTGGTTAAGGCATTTGACTGGCATAAAGATAATAAGAACTGGATTTCTAGCTTTGTCTTGAGTTTTCAGCATGAGTTTTGAGTAGCTGCTGTCCCACCCTGTAGAAATTTAGTGAATCAACCCATTTGCAAAATGAGTGATAATCTCTCCCTATCTTTTTTTTGTGTGCTTGGCATGTTACTGCAGTGAACCAAGTGCTGTGTACTTACTTGCTGTGTACATAGTATATCTTATTTACATTTGCATATAGCAGTCTCACCTGGTATCTTTGGATACAGCTAAATACAAAAGATAGCTATAATTAAGGGCTGTTTTGTAGGCTGTAATGATGTCTGGCTTCTTATCCTCTCATCTACTAGCTGATTTAATAAACAAGAACTTAGCTGTGGTGGTAGCTTAGCACTCGCTCTTCTCAGATCTCTGGGATGAATATGGATTAATTTCCTTCCAGGGAAATAACAGCAGCTTTAACTTCCACTGTTGTCTAATCTCTGTGATGGTACCCCTGCTTCTCTGCCTTCAAGTAACCTGGCAGCAACACTTGATGCCTGAGCACCTACAGTGAAGTGTAATCCTTCAGCTTTTCTTCTCTGGACTGATTTAGCATCAGAGCTTTTTAGTCCACAGTGCCTGGTTATGTCACTATGCATTCTCCAGTGTTACCCTCTTCCACCTTTCAGCTCCTCCAACAAGGTGGTCCTGGAGGCAAAACCTCAGTCCGAGTGGACATTCACTCTCACTGGCCCACAGCCTCCAGCCAGATTCAGCTACCACAGACATCAGGAGCTGAGGCTAGTATTGGTTTTTGTCCCCTGCTTCCTTTCTTCCCCAGGGACTATTTCAGCACTCCTAAGGCCTGAGAGAGAGCAAAATCAAAACAGCTGACTATGGGCTTAACAGGGCCAAGCCTGCTGTGCCCAGCTCAACTAGGTTTTATGATAACATGGGTGCAGCTGGCAGCTTTCACTCAGCAGGGGATTTGGCCCAGGGTATTTGCTGATAAGCTTTGATCTCCCCAGGCCATAGTTACAAAGCAGAACAAGCATTGGGTCTTAGATGTGTAGTTGAAGAAAAAGCAGGCAATTAACCTGTCTGATCAGAGAATGGTACTGTGGAAAGAGGGGACCTTGCAGTAAGCACGTATTCACAAATGTAAGTTTGGGGAAATAGATGCAGTTAAGCAGGAAGTAGGACTGGCCATTCCTGTTCAGAATGCTACTATTCAATGTCTGGGTTTAGAAAACATTTCTTTAGGATATCATCTCTCTCCTGAGTGAACCACTTTGGATCCCTCTCTTTAGCTTCTCCAAAACGAGACGATGTCTGTCAGACTGACTGCAAATGGCTCATGTGTCCTATTAGTTCCTTTAGGGTGACCTTTGGTTCCTTTAGGGTGGACCTTTACTTGCAGAGGCTGCTGGATGTGTGCAATTTTACAGATATGCCCTGCTATTAAAAGCAATCAACACATCTCTGGGCCAGAAGGAAAGAGCAGACAGTGGCTGCAGCTCCAAGAGCACCGTGTTGGAGTACCAGGAGCGGTGGGGAGGAGCATGAGCCACCAGTGTCAAGGACCTGAGCAGTGTGGAAAGCCTTTGTCTGCAATTCAGCAGTCTAGAGAAAAACCTCCGTAGCCAGCATTTCAGAGTGCCCCTGGAATGAGAAGGAAGCCTGGTAGCCTTCTCAGGAGTTTATGGAGACTGATGTTAGCATTAGAAAAGTTGGGCTGTGGCAGGAACAAGGGTAAATCTATGCTGCAATCCACAAAAAGCCGTCTGAGCTGGGTTTGCCAGATATACCCTGAGGGGGAACCAGGCTCACTTACTGCTGCTTTTTGACACTTCTTACCATCAGAGTAGCAGATTGCTGTACAGGTGGGGACAACATTCTCTCTCTCCCAACTATGTCTAAATAAGCCCAAGTGAAATTGTTAAACTTTTGCAGGGCTGGACTTTCACCAGGTGCTGAGCACTGATCTATGCCCTGCTGTCCTCACTGATGCTACTGAGGGCTTTCTTGAAGGTCCCACCTTTACATGCCTAACTCTGCCTCCACAAAAAATGCACCCCTTCAATGTGTATCTGTTGCACACAAATGCAGTTGCAAGGAGGTTGGTGAGGGGGTTTGCATTTAATACAGGATGCTCTAGAGGTCAACCTGTAACTGGCATGTAATTCTCAATAAAAGAGATTAGGATGGCTTCAGCTTTCTACAGAAAGCAGCTAAAGGCTTGCCTGTTAAATGAAGTCCTATTTACACTGTGCTGGGTATACTGATGTACATTTTAATTAGTGTTTATTTTGAAATTTTTTTTTGTACTGCCACAGTTATTGGAAAGAGACTTTGTGTAACAGAGAATTTGCTAACTCCCCTACTCTGTTTAATGGGCTTTGACCACAGTTGCCATAGAAGCCTGCCTTCTGAATGCCCCTGTGATTCATCTGTTACAAAAGGTCCACCTGAAGTCACAGGGCTGAACTCTTCTCTATATAGCTTTCAGTCCTCAGAGGGTTGAAGCCATGCTGGCTCTGGTCATAAATAATTTTCTGCTTCACTGGGGTCCAAGCTTTTATGTTATTGCTTTCTTTAGATCTTTCCAGGCCAATCTTTTAGACATTGTGGTGTGTGGAGCATTTAGATCTGTGTTGGCCATGGCTTGATGTTGCTCTGTGATCAGTTTACATCTTTTGGCATTATTTCTTGAGCTGTGAGCAGGAAATAACTCCTTTTTTAATAAGCAGTAGTAGATGACAGTGCTCTGTATCTGGTACTTATTCCTCAACTGATGTCCTGTGTGCCTGACATTACATAAAAGGCAAATAAAATGCTTTGTGAAATGTATTGCTTCTTGGAGGTGTTAGGTTGTCAGCTCCAGAGATCAAAGTCCTTTTTCAAGTAGCTAACAGCAGCACACACTTCTCTGTACTTCCTCTTGTCCGTGCTTCAAACCTGACCTCAAGAGGCTGTTTTTTGAGAAGCATGTTTATGCTATGGAAATTTACCCAGCTGAGTAAAGCCACTTTCCTGCCTGGTTGGAAAACCCCACACATCTGCATCCAAAATTTGGTCTGGTCGTTTGCAAGGCAACTAGTTCTGTATGAAAGAAGCTGCACATCCCCAGGCTTCTGCCTCTGTTCGTGTTGCGTGTGTCAGGCTCAGTCTTGTAGTGTCATCTTGGCTACGGAATAGTGAAAAGACTGGATTAGTTATTGTATCGCTCAAAGATAACCCAGGATTCACTATTTCTGGAGAAGCAGAGGTAGGTAACTACAGGGACTGCTTTTGCAACAGTTCTTGTAACACGTTCACAATAAATCTCAAGTTTGGAGCATGACCAGTCTGCGTTCTGGCTGCTGGTCCACCTCCACTGGATCCTGTAAGCACCAAACTCAGACTGGCAAATCGCCTGTCTCCTCCAACAGTAATATGAGCTGGGCTGTAATCGAGGAGCTTGCTGTTGGAGCAAAGATTGCTCTTCCAACACAGTGCATACATGTTCTATGTAACTCCTTGAAGAATACTGTTCAAGTTCCTAGCAGAGGAGATACACAGACTCTATTTGAATGTGAAACAGGAGCAGCATTTTTCCACCTGTGCTGAGAGGGTGATTTTTTGCTGGTAGCTGAACACCTCCATCTGCCACTACTTTCTGAAGGAGTTGAAGACATTCATGAGCTCTGAAACTCAGGTCTTGTACATCCTAGGGTTATGCCAGAGGGAGAACTTCAGCTGTAAAATACCTAATCAACACCTGAGTGTTGCAAATACTTGCTTGGGTAAGTTCTTATCTTCAGTAACAGGTTTTTGAAAACAAACAAGCAAGCAAAACTGTACTGCATTACTGGGGGCTGATATAAAACAAAGTCAGAATGCTCCTGAACTTGAGGAAGTCTGAAATTCACATCTGCACTTTGAGACAGGGCCAGTCTTTTAATTTCCATTTCAGAAGTGGAAATACCCTGCAGTACATTGAGCCAGGAGTAATTGGCCAGACCTAGTGTCTTAACAGAAAGTTTTGAGCAGACAGATAGAAGCAAAGATCACAAAGTATAAGATGGAGAATATCTATTTTACCATATTATCTTTAGTTGCAAGCATTTTTAGAGCTGATGTTTTGTGTGTATGTGCAGGGAGGAGGATCTAGGCTGGAGCATAATTTCCAGAGAGTGGGGGCTTAGAAGAAGCCATTTCCCATGCCCTAGAAAGGCCAGAAAAGGAATGTCAGATTCTGGACAAAAGATTCTCTCAATAAAGGACTGAAAACAAACTGTTTTGAGAAGCATTTTTAAAAAAAATTAAAGGATGAAGGGTGACTGGTGATTCATTTCCAATCTGGCGTGCAGCCAAGCCAATCCTTGAAACATGGGTCCCCCATACCATGAAGCTGTGACAGTTTGCTCCATGTAGTCATCCATTATGCTAGCATTTGGTTCCCAAAATCTTGACCTACTAACTTGCTTGAGCTGCACAAGTCCAGTTCATACGCCTGTGGAACAGCCTTGAGCCTAGTCTCCAGCTCTGTACTTTGGGCTGATCAGCTTACCTTTGTCAAGGAGGTCAGTTGTCCTGTGTTGCAATATACTCTGCTGTGTCCTAATAGCAGAGTATTAGCAAATAGTTTGTTTTTGCTTTTCTTTTACCTCAGCTGTATTTTTTTTTTTCCTATTTGCCTCCAGTACAGTATTTTTTCCTCAGCTCACTATTGCCTTCCCTGGCCTACATCAGGTAAGCTCTTACTTGAGCAACAGGCTTGTTATGGTTTACAGCAACTTCTATGGGATATGAAAACCCAGGCTGGGGGAGCAGTTCTTCCCCCATGTCTAGCCTAAGGCATGCAAATCTTTTTCATACACATTTGAAAAGATATCCAACCATGATTAGTTACTTGAACCTCCTGATAGCACTGCCATGCACTTCTGGGTAAAAAATCAGGACAATTTATGTTCCTGCCTGCAGTTTGAAACTCTCAAAATGTTCTACACTGTTAAGGGCAGCAACAATTTACTCTTGACAAATGAAGAAAAATTATGAGAAGTGAGATGGGAACAAGAACTTGGTGGGTTTTTTACCTTCCCAGAGTCAGGAAACTCTTGGAGGACAGGTTCCTATATGACCAAAAAAGCAACAGAGGATGCCTTTGCTATTTATGTGGTCACTTGATAATGGCAAAATAGCACCGCTTGCCATGGGTAAACTATCAGACTGTTTCCATGAGAAAGATTTGGACAGAAATCCAAGCTCAGGGGTAGAATTTGTAGTTTTAAGTTGATCAACACACTAAGTAGTTGCTGATTAATGTGCCCTTGCTCACCTGTGGCAGGTGATTTGCAGCAGCAGATATAAGCTGATGGGATACTGTTACTCCCTTAGTCAGAAAGATGTAAGCAAACAAGATGAACCATGTCTCACACCACCAGCGGTGCCCGTGCCCAGCCTCGTAGAGCGATTGCTGTCTTTCTTCAGGGCTGTTCATTTACAGTCTTCCAGTGAAATTGCTGCTGACAGCTGGGAAAGATCCAATCTGGTGTAACTGGGTGCCTTTCAAGCCCTTTCTTTCAAGCACACTTGATTACTCAGATGCAGTCATTTTGCAAAACCAAGCCAGTCACTTCTTTGGAGTGTATTACAAAGATAGGAGGCCTTTCTTTTCCTCCCTGATTCCCAGTTTACATCCACAACCCACCCCAACCTCTCTTGGGGTTTTATAGATGGTTTGACTCCTTCACCCATACCTACCCCCTCACCAGTTGTGTTGTGGGCTGGCCTGTCTTCATAGGAGCAGATGATGATGTGACCACAGAATGGTCTTTACAGTACATCATATTCACTTTGCACATGTGTTTCTCAGCCAGATTGACACCAGCAACATCACCTCATCTCAAAACCTGAACAAAGCGTGCAGGGTCAGTCCCTTCCAGAGGACAGGGTTCTGATGTAATCTCACACTGATACTCAGCCAAATCAGTCCTCCTGATTTTGAAATAGCATGGGTAGGTGGCAAATCTTCTGCAAGATAAGAGCTGGCCAAAGGATGCCCACAATGTCCTCTTGGTGAAGGGCAGCATGCTGAGATGCAGACGTTCCCTGTTTGCTTATGCTTCGTGCTAGACTGATAAGAGTAATAGAGCCACTTCTGCAGGGAGATAGAGAGACAAACCTGCAGGACCAGTGGTTATATAGCAAAGAAGTGCTGAGTGATGGCTGTCACAATAAAATAGCCTGTTTGGGGAGGAAAGGAAAGAGAAGTCATTCAGTCATCCTGTGTGTTTAAATTTAGAAGAGGCAGCTGCAGATTATCCCATTAAAAGGGGGCTGTGACTGCCTGTCATTTTTAAACAGTGGGGGCTAATTTGAGGGAGGGCTGGGTGTAAATGCAGAGAGGCAAGACAAAGGTTAAGGAAATGGTAGTCTTTTCTTCCATGTGTAGTTACTAGGAAATAGGGAAATATTTTCATGTAGAAAAGCTTGCTAAGGAATTGTAGGAAGACAATAGATGTTGAGAGAAATGATTTCTTAGCTGACTTCACACCAGCTCTCTAGGGACTTTGAGGGCTTGATAGAAATCAGACTCCTCTCCTAGGGTTCAGCTTCATTAGCATCAGCAGAAATGAACCGTCCACAGATGAAAACAACCTGCAAATAAGGAGAGCTGGGGCAAAAAAGAACCTATCTGACGGATAAATCATCTAGGACAGAGGTTTTTAAAGTGCAGCCTGCAGGGCACTTGAGGCTTGACAAGCCTCTACATGCAGCCTATAAGGGGATTTTTTTAAACTGAGGCATTGCATTTATCTGGGGTATTGCACTGTGGACGAATGTTACATGATCTAAGCCTAGCAGCCCACTGGTGGAGTGGGTGACTATGAATGTGACTAATCCTGCGGTAGGGCTTTCCTATCAAGAACTTCCTAAAGTTTTCTTTAGGTGTGAGTGTTATCTGTACTAAGAAAAACAAAACCTTTTGAGGCTAGGAAAGAAAATAATCTACTGGAAGTCATATGTTTTATCCTGTGGTTTCATTAGCATTTTCAGGGAATTAGGCTTCAAGAAAAAAAGGAAATAATAAGGGCAGTTTGAATTTTTTCAGTACTTAATGTCAGTCTTAATCAGTTATCTGAACTCTGTTTCTGTTTGTTACTGCATTATCGTAGGGCTGTTCTGGGTAGCCTGACACAAAGTGACTGGAATAGTGAGAAATTAGCTCTTCTGCAATGGGCATCCTGTTTACCGTGGCCAGGGAAAAACAAGCTCAGGGCTGTGTATGTGTCGAAATGCAGACAACTAGGAGAAATCTGGCTGCAGAGTCCCTTCAGCCCTTGAGGCTGTGTAAAATGGGTCACTGAAAACATGTAAGCAGAATGAAAGGAGAGAGGAGAACCTGTTAATCCTGGATTTTTTGGTTCCTTGAGCACAAATTTAATGCTAAACTACTTTCTGACTTGAGGGATTGACACGTGCTAAAAAGCTTTGCTACAAAGAGGGGAGAGAGCAGTATAACATAAATGAAAGGAAAATCCTGTGCCTCTGAAAGCATCAGTGATTTACTAAGACTTTTGGGGATTTCTGGAAATGTGTTCCCACTTCAGTACCACTTTATGAAGCAACTTATGACAAAGAAAACTCATTGTGCACTTGCAGAATTCCCGAGCCTCCTCTCCTTGCCCTTCAAAGGAAATGCCCAGCATTACCCTGCCCTTGACAGTGAGGGTACAGTGTAACTCCTTTGTCCCAGCATTTGGGATGATGTGGTGGATTCTCCAGTACAGAAAACCCACACGCTCCCCTCATGGGTCACACACTTCTGCAAACTAACCCACCGCTCAGAGCTTGTAAAATTTAAGCTTGGAAATTACTGCAGAGAGGGGATGACAGAAGCCAGTAGGGAAGTAGTTGGGGTAAAATATCATTAACTTGCTTCCATCTTCCTCTGATTAGCTTGACTCATCTTCTCCTCTTGCTGCCCATCCCCAGATAGCTGAGAAATGCACTGAAGTGAGCATCTCTCTCACTCACCTTCCCTGGCTCTCAGGTGGGAGTGCTTTACAAGGAATTAGGCAGCATACCAATCCCTAGCTGAGCCCAGGGTAGGGACCAGCTTCCTGCTCATTGTAGGAAACCTGGTGGCCATGTTTCTTAACAGAGAGGCCTTTAGGAACAGAGGGGTGAAGCACAGTCTGGCTGCAGAGATGATATGGCTCTTGCTTTGTTGCTCCTCTTACAGCTACTGACAGTGGTTAGACTTCAATATGTAAGTACAGTTTTTTCAATTGTTTTACTCATAGTTTATGCTGGTGGTTGCTATGTGACTTGAATAGGAACTTGATTGTTCATAGAAATACACCTTGACCTCATCTTTTTTCAGATGCAAGGTGAAGTCTCTATTTGACTGCACAGTGGGCAGCCTTTCTCTCAGCTTAGTGTTATCAGGCATGAGGGTAAGGCAGTATATACTGTCCTTTGAAGAACATGAGCTTGTTCGTGTCAGTATGTTTCAGAAGAAGTTGAGTTGAAATTTATCCTCTGTTAGAAATTTGTGTGCCAACACAGCAGTTTTCTAAATGGTTGAAAAAAATGGTCTTGGGAATAGTAGGAAAGAGTCTGTTTTCTCTAGTTAAATTGAAGTAAGGAACGTGCGTGTTGGGGTGAGCAGCTGTTATCCTGTCCTGAACCCATAGCAATGGCCTTTTGGGTTGCTTCTGGCTTGTTTCTTCTGGTTTGTTCTTTCTTGGGAGAGATGTGTTATTTTGTTGCCAAACCAGTCTTGTCTTACAAATGGAAGTAGAGGAATGGGGGAAGGAGCAGAGCCAGTAGACACTTGAGGAAGTCAATGGACAGACAGTACTGAAGCTTATGTAGTGTAGTCCTTGGAACTCACTATATTTGATCTCAAAAGACTTGCTGAAGTTCTGGCTCTAGGATCCCAATGAATTGTAGGGATGTCTTCACCTTCACTCTTTAAAAGCTTCCTAGAGGAAACATGACTATTTCAAGGGCTTGAAACTTCTTTTCAATAAAATAATAACCCATGAACTTGACCTGCTCCTTCGAGAAGTCCTAAACTTTCTAGAGTTGAATAGTTGCTCTCTATTCACCGAGGGCCGGTGAGTAGCATGTTATCAGTGGAGGTGTGGAACATCTTGAATACAGGAGCTGGGAAATAGATGGCAGGAGTAGAGTCAGGCTTTTAAGACTGAGGGACTCGTGCCAGCTTTTTTTTCACCTGGCACTTAAAAACCCAATGAAACCGGTGCAGTGAGCATGGGCTCCTCAGGCTTTTGAGTTAGCTTGCCTGAAAATTATGCCCCTTCTAGTAGGACACAACAGTCCAGGTTAAGAGTAGCGCAGTGTACTGCCACACCACTGCCATCAGATCACTGTCACCAGGTCTGGCCCAGGGAGCAGAAAATCAGCTGAGAGCACTGCCTGAGAAACTGGTTTCATCCTCATGGTAGCTGTGGGGAAGAGAAATGACACTGAAACTCTCTGTAGTTTTCCCAACCAGATATTGGGAGCTGGGGAGTGCAGGGACAGGAAAGGAGGGGGAAAAGCAGTGTTCAAAGCACAGAAAGGCCTTGCGATGCCAGCTTCAGAGAGCTGTGACTGCTTAAATAGAGTAGCAAGCAAGAAAAAGACTTACTGCCCTGTGACAGGATCTTCTGGCTTTTGGGGACAGGCCAGGGCTGTTTGGACTCTGAAGGAGGAAAGACAGTCTGTATTTGGAAAATCCATGTTCTGTTTTTGTTGCCCCAGGATCCTACTTGTTCCATACATCACTTTCGCATTGTGTCTTTGAACCAAGCTGTCTTTCTTGGTGAAAATGATGTCTACGGAATAGAGGTTTCAGGTTAGGACAGTGACTGTTTTTTACTTCTGTTTTAAGTACTTGTAATCTGAAGTAACTTCACAAACATGCTAATATTGCTGGTGAATGCATAATCTCTGGAAACAGTGTGATGTGTACAAAGCTGCTGACAGGTCCCAGGCTCCTTCCAGAAGGAAAAGGCAGAAGGAGATTTGGCTTTTCTTTGCTACTAATTCTAGAAGAAACTGCAACTCCTCCATGTGCTTCAAAGCACATATGAACCACAAGGATCCCATTTCCTTTTGAGTACGGCAAGGTAGCCAGACTCTTGGGAAAAGCTACCATACCTCAGTAGTGAAAAAAATCTGGGGCTCTGATGAGAAGCAGGGATTTTGCTGACAGCAAATAAATTCGCTCAGGCTCAAATAAAGACTTAAGAGGGTCTGTTGCTTTCTGTGAACTGCTGCAAGGTATTGCAGAGAAGGTGGAAATTCCCATAGTGTGTTTGCAATGTGAGGATAAGGAAGAGTTTTTTGACAGCATTGCAATGTGTTTGGGGTAAAAATTATACATGGTTGACATTTTGCTTAAACCAGTGCAAGCTGGAGGCAAATTACTGTGTAAATGTTAGTGAATTGAGCATCTCAAGTCTGTTGTTGCTGCCCTAATGGGGAAGGAGATAGGGCAAAGTTTGGATCTAAAGGGGACTGAGAAAACGCACTGAGGAAAGGGGTCCAATCCTGAAGCAGTGTGTTGAGCCAGGTAGCTGTGCCTCCACCATTTGTCAGTGACTCTGCTCAGCATCAGTACAGGGGAGGTTCAGACAGCACCAACCAGTGACTGATCTTTTTCCTTTGCCTGTTCAAGTAATGCAGTCTGGCCTGATGCTGATGACCGTGTGACTTGTATCTCTTTAAACACAGCTTTGAAGAGGTTGTGTTATTGCGTACCCAGTTACGGAGGTGTGGGGCACTTGCTGGGTGTCCTGTGATTGACTACTACTGCTTGTATTACACAGGAAAGAGTAACAAGCTTGAATCATTTCCTCCATCTTTCAAATCTTGTGTGTTGGCAAAGGGCCTCCTGATGTCTCTCAGGCTTGATTATACAGAAGCAAGCATGTGGTGGACTTCTGTCATGACCCTGAAATGCAAGCTCTTACTCTGGTTATGAGTAGCACAGAGCAACTGTACCTCAGAAAAAGGGTTTTTCTGTAGGTGTGGTAGAAATGTGGGTTCCCTGCTTGCAGGTTAGTCTGAGGCTAGGCAGAATGGTGACTAACCTTAGGATAGGCTGGGGAAGGAAAGTGTGAGTGTGCTGATATTTATGTAAACACCCTGATAGCTCAAGCAATTCAGAAAATACTTCAGGACCTCAGAAACTGAGGAAATATCACAAGGAAGTATCAGCTGGGTAGGGCAAATAGCTGTGGTGTTACCTGTGAGGAGGTGGAACTGGTGACAGCTTGGAGCATGACAGATGTGTCACTGGACTTGCACCTTCACCTTGATTTGCCCCGGTCTAAAGGAGAGGAAGGGAAGCAGGCAGGGCGTCCTGCCTGTAGGTTTATAGCTGCCTGTCTGAGAGGACATCTCAGGGGAGGCTGGCAAGAAAGCAATGCAGAGCCAGTGATGGGGACAAAACACAGCGCTCTCATCTTGGACCTGTGTGAGAGCTGGGGTAGCGACCTTGTGCATATCATAAAATATCTAGTGACAGGGGAGGCAGCATGCAGCAGTCTTTCTCTTCTTACCTGAAGCAGTAAAGGCACAATCCCAGGACTGATACAAGAAGGAGTTCTTTGAGTAGCAAAAATATTCCAATGGTATTTAGCATCACGACCTTTGTATAGAAAACAGTTTGGGTGAGGCAGGGCTCAATGTAAATCTGCTATGAATCACACTGTTGTGATGCTGTCCACTGCATTACGTGGTCTCCTGGTCCGGTCCCGTGAATTTCAGTTCTGGGCAGATAAACATCATTTGCTTTAACATGACAATTTACACAACTGGGAGGGTCCATTGCAGTTGCCTACAAATGTTGGATGAGCCTTGAAGCAGATAAGGCTTACCGTGCAATAGACTTAAAGCATTGTTTAATTCTTAGTTTGTGTTGGCTATTATTTCTGAAGTATTAAAAATCCCAGCTTCTGAAGATGTTTGGTGTGGTAATGTATCTTACCCGCTTTCCCTGCAAAATTGTGTTGATCTCCAGGAAGCAGCTGAATGCCCTCCAGCCCAGCGGCTTTCCCAGTATCACTCCCCTCCAGCTTGAATGATAACCAGTTGTACTGTCAAACAGGAAAAACCAGGCTCAAGTGAGGCTCAGACATAACCTTGAGACAGGCTGGTTGTATCAACCAGGACCCAGGACTGAATACTTCCTGGGTGGCAGTTTGCACAAACCCTGAGGAAAATGCTACCCTGGCTCCTGTATGGCCCTCCCACAGCTGTCTGGAAAGAAGTGGGTACTGTGTGTATATATTCTTCAATATTATAGGGGATTTTGTGTTTCTACTGAACTGTGTAGTTCACTCAGTTAATTGACACCTGTATCACTCAGAAGTACTGTCACAAAATCAAGAAATACTGTACAAAAGCAAATAGATTGTGATGTGCCATGATCACTAGCTGTGTCTTGCACTTTCCAACAGTTATCAAGATTTGCCCCTGTAATGGAGGACTTTGCAGTAACTTAGTAGTTTCTTGTAAGGTTCACAGGCTTAGCTAGGTGTAGGGTAGCTTCCATTCCTCAGTCTCTCCCTCCTTTATCTTTCATCTCAGTAAGTCCTACACTGCAGGCTTGCACCCGGGTTACTTTTTAGCAAATAAGCATCCAACATTGTCTTGGGGGAAGCATGTCTATGGGACGCAAAACTCCCTTGTAAGCAAAAATTCCAGGAGAAATTAGGAAAGAAGTTCAACTCAAGCTCCCCTAAACTTTGATGCCTTCATTGCTCCTCTTTGGGATTCAAGAAAATGGAGATCCCTAATGTGTGCCCTGCCAGCACTTACACACAAATGCACTGAGATCCTGTACTTAAGCGATCAAAGCAGGCAGCCTGCGCTCTGGTTCTCCAGCCGCTCTCAGCAGGAAGCCTCAGCCGTTGTAATATTGCTCTACTTTTATATGTGGCACGCTGGCTTCCTGTGACACTAACAGGTTCCAGCTGTTTCCAGGTGTGCAACTGAACAGTAAGGCTCATGTCTCAGCTTGAGACTACTTAACCTACAAGCTTTCAAGCTAGGAATATAGCCAGTATACACATACTAAAAAGGCATTGCACGTAAACTTGTATCTTCATGCTTCTAGCAAAACTTCAGATACATTAATAATAATAAGTCTTGCTAGACTTGGAAAAACAAGAGCAATACTTTCCTAGCTGACTGTCCTTTTAATGCTGGCATGCTTGTAGTCAGCAGCAGTGGGAGTCCTTCACAATACATATTCCTCAGCCATGATGGCTTTAGTTAGGATGTGTAGCTGTGTCAATATTCTTACAGGCCATAAGCACAAGAAATGTGTGTTTTGTTTAACTCGGAAATAACTCCAGTATTTTAGACTGCTTGCAAAGTCAGACAGATGTGGTGTAGCAGTTACACCCACTAAGGTTTCCAGGTGTCTTTGCAAACAAGTGTTCTACAGTCTTCCTGAAGGAAAGCCTGGGCTTTAGAGCCCAAAGCAAGGCAATGTGCAACATATGCAGCTTGTTGGACTAACAAATGGCAGCCTCTACCTGCTTCTACTTGGAGGGATGCCTTTTGTAAGATAGGATCAGACAGCCGTGTGATCCATAAGCCTGCTGTGCTCGATGTGCAGAGCAACTGTTTGTCTGGAGGATGACGCCAGCTTTTGAAGAGCAGTGCAAAAGCTTCTGACCTGCCTGTTGCCTTGGTGCCCTCCTGTCTCTGTGTTTTCAGTCACAGAAGTACTCTGCCTACACAGCTCATGCATCTTGAGTTTGCTTATCTGGACTTGCTTCCATTCTCTGTAACTGGGGGACACCTCTAAATACATTGGGGTTGCATTGTGATGGTGCAGCTGTATAGGAGTGTCCTTTCCCTTGTGCCCTCCCCAGGACAGCGCAAGCTCTCCCTGTCCCTGACTGGGCTTGGGAGGCATTTTTCCAGCTGCCTGTGGTGAGTGTGCAGCAGGCACAATGCTGTGCGATTACTCCATTTCTGGTGGTTTGCTCTTCAGTCTCCTCTTTCCACCCACAGACAGTCCTGTGCACTTTGTCCTGTTGGGAGTGCCCTGTCTCTCCAGGGTAATAGGTCGGCTGCAGGCTTTTTTCCTTTCCCACACTGTAGACTTCAGCCAGTCCTCCAGAAGTGCAGGAGAAAGAAGACTTCATGTCTACATCTCCTTCTCCTCATCTTGCAGGGTGATCGCTGATCTGTGCAGCGGTTTTCCTCCATCCTCCCTCAAAAGAAGGTCCCTTTACATTGCTGCAGGGTCTGTAGGGTCTAACCTGCATTTCTAGATTTCCAGCATGACTCTGTGCCTCTCCCCACCCAAAAACCTACCCTAAACTGTGCTTTGCTGCAGAACATCAAGACAAGCCAGTTCCACAGGTTGCTACTGCTCTTGCGTGGGAATTGAGCAAAGAGCACTAACCTGTGTGTTTTGTGAGGGGAGGAAGCACTCCTTTTATCTCATCTTTTTCCTTCTCTTTTTCTTTTTCCCTCTGTTCATTCCCACCTTGACACCCAGTCACTTGGCCCTTCTCGGCTGCATCCCATCTCCATTGCCCATTCCTTGAGGCACCCCAGTCTTTGTGCAGCACCCACCTCTGCTCAGGTCTGATGTCACCGGGCAATGCCATGGCACCGGCCAGCTCCAGTTTTATTGCACCACAGAAATTACAAACTGGGAAAAAATTTAAAGCTGGTGATTCAGAAATACTTCTGAAAACTGTGTTTCTTAAGGGGGCAGTGGAAAAAAAACCCTCCATGATGAGAGCAGGCACACGTAACGCCTACAAAGATGTTAGAATTTTTCCTGCACAGTCGGTCAGCTTTGATCTTCTGCCTACGACCTGGATACTTGGGTAGATGCAGTCTGTATGAACCTCTCCCTTCTCGCTCGATCTTTCCTTGCTCAGCTGTCATCCGCCGCGCTGGTGTCTGCCGCTCTCTAGCGGTACCGAGCCTCCCGGGGAGCCCTGCGTTACACCCGCTTTCCGCAGAACTGCTGAATGTGGACACATCTGCAGGCACTGGAAAGGGCTCAGGGAAAGTTTCCGTGTGCGTTTGTCTGGACATCCACACCTCTCCAGGCATCTGCCACCGGACCCTGCCCATAATGAGTTACTGGGCAACCTGTCTCACCTGGTACAACCATTCTCATTGTCTCTCCTCAAACCAGATTAAACATCTTCCTGTAAGAAGGGCAAAAAATATATTCTGGCTATCAGTACATGTGCTGCATAAACCTTTTAGCTACAGCAGCTGTGCCTTAAGATCAGTGCAATGGAATAAAACAGCAAATATGGATCTGAAACTAAAGGAGAAGGCTTATTTTCTGACTGTGGTGTCACTGCAAAGTGAGAACCTGGCTGGTGCTTTATTATTTTTTTTACAGGGCTTACTTCTGCCGTGGCAAGTCTGAATCTTGTGTCTACATGATGTGGGCATTTAAGCTGCCACAATTCCTCAGTCCCATACTGAGGCAGAAGGAAAGTCCCTCATTTTGTTATGCTAAGGTGATATGTTATGTGGACTTGCTATGTTGGGGAAACATCTTTCCAAGCGCCTCCCTTGTACACCACCTCCACCTTCCACACACACAAAACTGCCAGGTGAAATACCCACTTCTGTCTGCCACAGAGACCATTGATATTCAGTCAAATATCCTCAGCAAATAATGTAGAAAAGAAAATCCCTTGTCCAGGAGAGGAAAAACCCTTTCTATCCTTAATGTCCTTTTGCTCTGGCTCACTGTTTCCAGTTGCTGCAGCTTGGATGCTTGTTCTGCTGTGCTGCAGTCCCTACTGGCAATGGGGAAGGCTTTGGGGAGACCTAGTTGTCCAGGGTGAGCACAAGAAAGGGGGTTTGTTCTGTCTGGTAGCCCGTTCATCAAACAGGAGGTTGGATTGTGGCAGCTGAAGTTCAGACTCTTAAATCCCCAAGCCATCTTAGTGGCTCCTAGCTGTCTCTCAGTGGATGTATATATACATCAAGGAGAAAGGGCATGATGCTGAGATCTGAGTTACTATTTCTTGATTTATTTTGCCATTTAAAAGTAAAGTCACAACTTCAGAGGTGAAAAAGGAGAACAAGCAGCAATTCATGGGAATAAAGTGTATAAAGACAACCAAGCAGTCCTCAGAGGAAGGGAATAAAACTTGATTCAAATCAACCTGCTAGCAAATAGCAATCCTAAGTACAAAACTAAAATACAGATCTGAACCACAATGCCAAGCTCGATTTGAATGCCAATCCCATTTGTCTAATGCCAGAACAACATATAACAGATGACCTCATTTATTGGAAAATGCACTTTAATACAGGACCATAATCAGATAAATTTGGGGAGGGTCAGCTTGGGTCATGTCACAGTCCTCCTTATCTGTGCCATTTCTCTAATGTGAAGCACAAACGTTATAGCCCTTTGGCAATTTTGCTTCTTATACTGTTGTTTGAACAAGGAAAAAGAGACCCTAAAAAAAAAAAAAAAAAAAAAAAAAAAAGAAAAATTTCTGTGTTTGTCAAAGTAGTTGACAGGTGAAAGAATCCAGGTTTTCTACAGGGTATTGTTTGTAGTTTTCTTCCAAACCATGTGTGCAATTCCAGTGGGGACCAACAAGCTAAGGAGAAGAAAAGGATGTTTTCTGACAAATCCAGGGGCAGGGGAAGGTAGGAGTTTATCTTAAGTATGATCCTTAGAGTGTATTTGGCAGGAAAGAAAAAGATAAAATATTTATTGAAACAGACAAAAACAAGTTTCCCTCATATATCAATTAGTGTCAGACTTTTACTGATGTTCCCTCAATTAGGAAGCTGGCAAGATTTAATTTTTTTTTTTTCTTCAAGAAAGGGGTCTGCTCCAGTTGGGATCCTCTCTGCAAATCTGGTGCCAGTGTCTCCATGATGCCCCAGGAAGTGTCAGGGTGTGCGCTCTCCATCGCCGGCTGTGGCTCTGCACCCTCTGGCCCTGGGTGTTCCCACCCTGCACCCAGCTCAGCCCATCATGCCTTCCATAATTTTTTTTTTTTTGTCCAATCCAGCCTGCAGCAGGTGGTTTGCTGGTGTACTGGCTTGGTGCTTGCTTTGAACAAAAAAAGAACAGGTTCAAGGGACTGAATAGCAAGGTCACTTGTTTAATAAAGGTATTTCAAGATGTCTTTTTTTTTTCTTCTGGGACCTGGAAAACAACCTGAGCCAGTATCCACATAGTCAGAAGAGCTATTTCAAGCTGTGTCATGTTCAGTGCTTGCCTTTGCCTTCAGACCTTTATAAGTGTGCCTTTTGACTGGTTTGTACAGATAGTTTTATGAGATTGGAGACACACAACATGTCTAAATGCCTTGTTAAGCCTTCCAATAGGCAGCAGGGCTATAACTGTGTAAAGGATGTAACAAAACTAAAGAGTTTCATCTGTAGTGCTCAGCAGACACTGCACTTCTTTCTGCTTTCCGTCACTGAACCTCTAGATAAGCTTTTAACTCCCTATTGACCTTATTAGCATCTTTGTTTTGCAACGCCATGCGCGTTCAGCTGTAAATGCACACTTTCTCAGAAAACAGGTATGATCATGTCAGCGCCAGCCGTGCGCATGTTTCAGTCTGCAAAGGGCTGGCGTGGCTGCTGGGAAGGATGCGATTCCACAGGGCACGTCTTACACTCTGGCTGCAGTCCAGTGCAGCCGGGTGCCCCTTTGGTTTCAAAGGTCTGACCAGTTTCTCTGGCCCCTTCCAATATTTTGACTTCTCAACGCAGCTGCCTGCTTTCTTTTTCTTAGGGGTCGGAATTAGGATATATTCCTGCTAGGTGTTGGGTTTAAGTCAAGTATAGTGATTATATACCCCAAAATGCGAAGATGTTGTGTTTCCATGCAGGTTTTAAAAATCACTCTTGGATCATTTCTGTGCTGTTATGATGATCACTGACCCTTCATAGCCCTAGGTTTTCCAGTACTGTGCAAGGCACCATCTTCTTGTATACATGCACACCTGTGCTGACTCAAAGTAACACCTCAGTTCACAATGGATTGTGTCTTGCAGAACTTTAAGGCAAAGCCATGTGACAAGACATTGGGTTCTCCTTTATTTGCATGCATTTCTAAGATGGGAATGAACCTCAAAAAAAACAGAATATGCCTTATGTAATGCTCTTCATTGAGCAGCCTATAAAGCTGCTCTGCTGTAGTGGCAAAATTAGTGGTGTGGGTCTATTACCACAACCTGTGTGATTTTCCTCTACGCAGCCAGGGTGTGTGTGGTCTTGCTGCCAGGTATTTCACAACTGGTTGCTTTGCCTTTCCCCAGAAGCTAATCCAGTCCTTTGTACATCATGGGCTTTTCATACTCTGAATAGTCAAGCCTCTTCCTTCCTGTTGTAAAAATGTAGTCGTGTTCAAATGTGGGATTAACATGGCAATTGTAAAGAGGGGCAGCTGAATTGTCCTACAGGGTTGTGGCAAATAGCTGTATTGCTTCTTGTAGTACCTGTGCCATTATTTAGCTTACTAATGTCCCCCCCATATCTTCCACCACATCCACAGAACAGGGAAAACATGTGCTTCCCCTCTCCATGGGTGCCCCTCTTTACCTTTGTGCTGGTGCAGCATGCTCCTGAGTGAAGAAATAGTCTGGGGCTCACTATGATGAGGTAATTTAGGCTGAACCGATCTTAGGGTGCATTTACATTAGTGTTTGTTGGGATCACTAGGGTTGGGTGGGTGGGTTTTTTTGGATCAAACATCCCCAGCATCCCTGCTTACATGCTGTGCTCCATCCTACAGCATGGACCTCAAAGGCGTGAACTCAGTTCCCTCTGGAGAAAATAAACGGGACAACAAAGCACACCAGACGTGGGCCAGCCTCCAGTGGGTATTTGGTCTACAGGACTGGACTAGGCTGAGTCAGGAGTTAAAATGAAAAAGCCCCTGATGTGTGTGCACAGAGCCTGGATGCCCAGTCTTCAGACTGGTCAATGCTTTGCAGATGTTGTGCTGATCCAGGCTACTTGCTGATGTAGATGGGACTGTAATGGTCCTTTTGGACCTTAAGGGAATAAATCACTGTGCTGAGAGGAACATGGAAGGAGGACAAGAGCAGTGCTGAATCCTTTCTGGAGCACTGGGAAATGAACTGCAGGAGAAAAAGTTAACTGGAATACCTCTCTTCTGCAGGCTGAGATGAAGTGGGGAGCTTTCCTCCCTAGATCAGCTTCCTTGGTGTGTACCCCTGGAAAAGCAGTCTGGTTAAGTAAAAGCTGCTTTTCCCCTGTTTTCCATTTGTGCATGGCTAGCAGGGTGGGAAGCTTCAGGTTTGGGATGGAAAACCTTTCTTGCACAACAAAACCTTGAGCCAGGAGATGCTCTAGTCTGTGCTTGCAAGAGGCAGTCACCCGAGCTGCAAGAAGGTGGGGTATGAAAGGGAGGCAAGATGCACAAATAGCTTCAGGGTTGTTCTGGATCCAGCCCAAGGCTGCACCCTGTGACAGATGTGACTTTTTAGGACTTATTAGTTTTCAGGCTGTTTTTTGTAATCAACTACCGAGATAAAAGCTGAGGAAAGATCAAAGCAGATTTCATGGTTTCTACGGGTTTATGCTTCTTGGTTTCACTTTTCAGTATCTCCCTAAGCCTTTCTTCTCTCCCTCTGTGCTGCCCTTTCATCTGCCTCCCCATTTCCACCTGGCAGGTGAGAACATGCTGACCTTCCAGCCTTGAGCATGACCTGTGAGCTCGACCAGCCTTTCCTTCATCCCCCCCAAACCTGAAGTGATGTTGGATTATTTTAGCTGCAAGACAACTCCTTTCAGTATCGATTCTCTTAGCTGTGAGATTTATGTCCTTTGCAGAAGTTGGGCTTGAGTTTCTCCTTCTCTGTTGAGAGCATCTCCGGGTAGCTGCGTTGGCTCAGCAGCATGCACAAGGCTCTGATGTCCAAAGTGCTGACTCAGAGTTGCTGGGTCCAAGAGAAACGGTTGAGAAGGGGCTTTCCAGGGGGCGGGAGGGCTGCTCATCTCTCCAGAAGACATTTGTACTGCAGCAATGTGGTTCCTTCTTGGTGGAGATCTGGATTTCCCCTCTTTACCATGTGCACTTCTACTTGCTGTTAGAGAACAGTCGTTCTTGGCTTGCCTTTTCTTTTAAATATAACTACTCCTGTGGTGGCTTGTGGGCGAAATGCAGGGAAAGCATCTTCCCCAAGGAGAAGGGGTGGGGAGACACCTGGCAAAAAGAGGATAAGGAAAGGCCTCTAAACAGTAAGTGGACGTCAATGAAAATAACTGCTCTGGGTGTAAGCCCAAGTTTGGGTCTGTTCTTGATATGTTAGGGTATGAAGTGTCTTGTGGCAGAAGCGATATACTCGAGTGTGGTGTACTGCACTGGGGTTGGGACCCCAGCCAGAAACATCATCCCCCAGTAGCTGGATGTCATGTGCCGCCACCCACCTTGGAGGGGACAGTGGATGGGGCTGGCACTTGGTGGTCCCTCCCACAGCTATGTCTGGATGTGACTGAGATGTCCTAGGAGGTGGGACGCCCCCGCTCACCATGCATAATCCCATCCCCACAGCCATTTCCCACGTGTCTCATCCTTCTCTTTCTCCATAAACTTTTAATAGCTGGGTAATCTCTCACTCCTCGCAGACGCCCATGACCCTTGACAGCAGCCCCTCAGCAGTGATTAACGTTGGCAGGGTGGCAAGCATTCATCTGTGCCTGTCTGCAGCTAGGACCATCGCTCCCACTCTTGCCCCATCATATGGCTCTTCCAAAAGTAGCACATTCTGGTGCTTCAGACTGCGCTTACAGGTACTTTGCCTTGCTGCCAGCAGGCCTAGGACTTGGAGTGACATCAGAAGATGTGGCAGGCAGAAATGCTGAGTGCATGGACCAGCGAGGCTCTCAAAGGTAGCTGGGCACATCCTTCTCCCTTGACCACGTCACTTAAACAGTACTAGCTCTTTAGAGTAGATCTTGGTGTAGGCAGCTGTGCGTTGCAAGGACTAGTGCTCTGGTGGCTTCTGTTTATCTCTTCAGAGCAGGACTGTGGCTCATCTTGTGGTCCATTTAGCTGCTCATCCTGCCTTGCCAGCTTCCCATCCTCTAGGCAGCTCATCCCTGGCTGTGGTCTGTGTGTGCAATTCCCACTTGGAGAAGTGGGTCCTGTAGGCAATGGGGATTTGCAAACCCTTCAACTAGCTTCTGTCACCTTCGGGTTACTTAATCAGAGTGGACCTCATCAGGTGACACTCTTCTTTGAGGTGGGGAGCTGGACCTCATGTGTGGTTGGTGAACTTCGCAAGTACGGTGGATAAACTTTATGTTACTTGGTCAGATGGGAAATGTCAAGCTACTGCAAGCACAAGATCTGTAAATACCACTTTGAATGGGTGGAAAACAGTGGAAACAAATGTTATACATGCTGTGGCAATCAAACCCAGATAGTCTGGAAAGAGTTGACATTTGTTGGGAAACGAGTCTCTAACATAGGCATGAAGCAGAAATGTGGCACTAGACATCAGGGATGTTGGTTGTTGTAGTTGAACTTTGTGTCAAGCTAGAAAGCAAGGTGCGCTGCTTTTTTAAAGATGCACTACTGTCTTCTGACTTAACCAGTAGAAAATGGGTCAAGGCTATGTCTAACTCTACCAGAAATAATGGCTATGGGTTATTCTGCAAGCCAAATAATACGGACACAGCTTAATTACTGACTCAACTAAAATGGGAGCCACTAATATTCGGAAAAATAAAAAAAAAAAAAATACCACTTTAACCAAGCCTGCCAGCTTCTAGCTGCATTTATTGAGATGTCAAACTCTGACAAGAAGAGGAGGAGATCTCGCCATAATGCTCCTTGGGAGGTTGGTGGTAGGACTGCTGTTAAGTGTTTGCCTAAGTAAGTTACCCAAATAGGATGTAATTCAGCTCAAACAATTAAAATGTGCCTTCAGGAGGCTACTCCCTCAGGTATGGAGGGGAAATGTGCTTGTGTACCAGTATTTTTGTTGTATTTCTGGCCTTTGTGGCATTTTTGGCACATTTTTCCTCCTTGTCATGCACAGAAATGTCCAACTGTGAAAGCTTGTGTGACTCCTTCCATATCTTGGCAGGCCCCTGGGTCTGATTCCTTTTTCCAGTCACCCAGCTAGAGGTGCTACTGCTGACATAGATGCAGGAGACAGCTAAAACCTTGAACTGCCAGTTATGTGCTTGATATTCGACCTCCCACCAGCACCATGGTTTTGGCTGGATCATTGGTGCTACGGGACAAGCAGGCAATATAATCCTGCCACTCTGATTTAGCTTCTTCTCTTTAGCACCCATTGCGTAAGTCTCCTGAAGCACTGGAGCTTCCTCACCAGCATTGCAGTGTCCTCTTTCTATTCCAGGGAAAGGTGCTGGGGGTTGTGAGGGCCGCCTTCGAGTTTGCTGGAAACTTCCCATCTTGTGACGCGCAGGCTAGATCTATCTGGGGGAGTTACCAGGACCATATTTTGGTCTAGCCATTGTAATTAGACCTGTACCACTTCTTTGCTAGCCCAACACTGAAGTGCTAAAAGCAAGAGACCTTCCTCCCAGCCAGCAGAGATGTGGAGGACATCAGGTTGAAGTTGCACCAACTACACAACAAGCGCAGCGAGGCCGTATCCACAGGCCCATCTCGCTTATAATGCACTGGCTCGCAATTTATTGGCTCCCTCCTTGTCGCAGCCCAACTTCGTTTCAACTCATCATTGACTTGCTACCGTGCCCAGAGGGGTCAAGCTGTCACCATCGCACGAAGCCCCTATGCAAATCGCTAACGGTGCTCGCTTGGCAGCACCTGCAGTGTCTAGACCGGTTCCTGCGCCCACATGCAAATGCGCAGAGGGAGCAGGGGCCCACAGCCAAGCCACGGACACCACTTTCTGGTAAAGCCCTTGGCTTTCATTCCCGCTTCAGGTCTTCTGTGCCAGGCGGTACAGCACTTTCTGCTTTTCTGGTGTGCCTTTGAGGAATAACGCTGCTTCTCTGCTTCACATCAGGTTCATTTTGGATTAACTCAGATTTGAAACAAATCGAGACCTTCAGGCGAAGAAGTACGGAGGTGCCGGGGTATTTTCTCCAGCGTGCTTTTCTAGCAGCAAGTGCAAATTAGCACAGCAGTCCGGGGATTTTCTCCTGTGCTTACTTGGTGCTGTTTGCATCTCTGAGGTGGACGGGATGTCCCAGAAACTGTCCCTGCTCTGGGGTTGGGTGGCACGCTCTGACATGCTGCTGAACGTGTACTATTGCTTTCCCTTTGGCAGAAAGCACCCGGTTGCTGCTCCGCAGAGGTCCTATGGCTCAGGGTTTTCCGGGGAGGCAGGACTGTCGAATTCACATTTCTTAAAAGTTTCCCTTAATTTCTCTGACCCTGACTGAGCTTTTGTTCTTGCTCTAAGCCTTTCTCCTTCCTTCTTACCTGTTCTCTTTCAAAGCTCCCTCTTACTGTATTCCCTTTTGTTAGCCCTTAAGCAGACCAAATACTTGAGCCCTACTTTTAAAGGTGCCCATAGCAGATTTTTCACCTGCTTGCAGATATGCAGAGCAGAGGTGTAATCACACCACTCTGGTATCTCCAAAAATGAGCCAAAATTGAGATCTTGTGCCCATGCCACGTCACCAGCAAGTCTGTGCACCTTCATTCAAAGACAGTAAGTGACGGTGAGCTCTCGAGGTGGTTTGAACAACCTAATTTTGGACTGATTTCGTTAAGCTTTGGCTAATTCTGGCTCTGTCACGTTGAAATTTTGCTTCTATACCTGGTGTCTGCCACAGTAAGCACTGTCTGTTTTGCATCTGAGTACAAATAAAACTGAGTTGCGTCTGAGCTGGTAGCCACCAGCACAGGGCCTTGGAGACCCATGTGTCCTGGGGTGTCGTTCCCTTACCCTGTCAGCGTTAGTTTTTTCAGATTTGGACTAGTAATTTTTTGGAAGAAAGGAAGGCCAGTTGTATAAACAGAATGATTCTTCTTAAAATGCAACCAGGAGAAGGGACATCAGGGGAAAAAAGGGCTAAAGAAGTTCTTTTCATATGTGAATAAATGAACACAGGCTGGTTGGGAATGTGTTTTTGAGGTGTAGCAGGCAGAAGGGGATGGAGAACATCCCAGCTGGGCTGGAAGGAACCCTGGCCTGGAAACTGGGCACCATGTGAAGCAGCCAAGACATACTTTTGTACAATAAGAGAGAAGCCAAGGCTGTGCTCAGGTCCTAGGTGCCTCCACCTAGGTTTTCATGCAGTGCTGAACTACTTGGTGCTGAAATAAGTGTGGGTGCAGGTCTCCCTCAGGTTTCAGCAGGAGGCATCTTTATCTTTGAAGCAGATGATGGACCACAAACCACAGTGGTGACAATTCACTGCAGCTGGGGGTTTTTTGGGGGTAATTAAAAAAAAAAAAACCAAAACACAACAGTGAAGAAAGGAGGGGTGTGCCGAAAGTTTGCTTTCTCTCAAAACAAACCTAGTGGTTTCAACATGGCCAAGAGGATTACTTGCTGCAGACGTCTCCGACGCAGCCTCTTGTGAATCCTTATGCCCTTGCTTGTGGAGAACACCAGTCCTCACTGAAGGGCAGGAGAGCTGGCGTCTCCACAGCATTTACATCAGGGTTGGGTTTGTACCCATCCTGATCAAACATAGAAAAGGTTTTTTGGGGTTTTTTCCTCCTGCTTCACTTAGGTCAGGTAATTTTCTGCTCATTTTTGAAGCTGCCTTGTTGTTACAGACCAAGTTTTCACTTGATCCCTGGCTCATGTGTTTGAAGACACTGTGACAGGTTTTCCATCCTTATCTTTTGGAGAGGGCTCAGGCATCTAAAAGCTCCAGTTTCCCTCTGCCAAAAAGCATGAGCTGTCTTCTTTTCACATGCGGCTCACCTATCTCCTCTTTAATTTCCCATCACCATTCTATGTCTTCAAGGAAATCTTTGACCTCGCTGAACTAGCTTGAGACTTTCTAAGGCCTGATACCACTAAATTACATGGTTTTAAGCAGTTTAATGGCTGCAGAAGCACAGCAAAGCCACGCAGCAGAGCACTTCTTTCCTGCCACAGTTGTGGCCTCTGGGAGGTATTTGCATCACATTTTTGTAGACCTCTGATTTAGGTACCATGGGAAGGATGTCTGGAAGTGTTCAGGGCCAGGTTGGACGGGGCTTTGAGCAACCTGGTCTAGTGGAAGGTGTCCCTGCCCATGGCAGGGGGTTGAAACTAGATGATCTTTAAGGTGCCTTCCAACCCAAACCATTCTAGAACTCTATGAGGAAAATCTAATAAAAATAACAGAAATAAAACTCAAATCAAAATTTTGCCTGCAAAGGTACAGCTGCTGCAGAAAATACAGAAGCTGTTAGGATATTTCTCATATCTTTCAGTTGATGCTGGCCTGAATAAGTCCACAGATCAATGCATGAGGGCCAATCTTCTGAATTACTGGCATCCAGGAAGTGGTTAGTTTAAATATAGTTGCAGGCTAGATCCTCACTCTCCTTCTCCCTTTTCAGAATTACCACTCAGCATGCACAAATATTAGCTGCCCGCAATGACTGCAAGCTTTTCCTTCCTGAGAAAACACCACAATGTTTATCAATATACACATTAGTCATACATCAAAACCACCATGATTACTATCAAGATGATTAAAAAACCCTGGGATTACAGTATCTCTGTCAAGTTCTCCTTTCTTGCCATGTCCACATTTATTTTGCCTTTCCTACCCGAAGCAGAAACTTGTATCAGCTTGAGGACAGCTAGGCAAACTCACATCTTCTGGGGCAATGCGGTGGGGATTCACCAGACTACCCCAGTGTCCTGGGGGAAACCCAAATGCATTGCTTCAGAGATAGAGCCAGAGCTGGGCTTCACTATGAAAATCTGTGTCTAGGTATGAATCAAGAAGGCATGTCTGAAAGGGAACTGCTAGTTATGCTCTGTTCATCTTTTTGTAGCCATGTAGGCAATGACTGCCATGCCATCTCACTGTCTGAAATGGCAGCGCTGAGCCCGCACTTTGGGCTGTCTTTACAGAAGCATCCATGGGCCAGGCCAGGGATACTGTTGGGCAGCACTGCCTGACCAAAGGATGCCATGACAGCTGTTGCTTCCCCACAGCCCCAGGGTCAGCATGTTATTTTGTCCCGGCAATGTTGACTTCTCCTACTTGGAGGGGAGCTGCTGCCAAGGCCACCTCTGCAGAGGGTACAACTTCCTTGGTACTCACAATGAAGAGTAGGCCCTCCTATCCATCCCCTGAGGGGTGTGTGGGTTTCATCCTGGGTACAAAGTGAGTTAATGGGCACCACGACTGTCATGGAAGAAGCGTTGTGAGGACTGGCATAAAGCAACATGTCAGCACAAAGCAGCACATCCCTAGAGGAGACAACCTCAGTAAAAGCACCTGGGATTTTACGTAGGTCTAGGGGCAAACATCTGCCCCAGGCTAAAACTGAGGTGCTGTGGCCAAACTGATCACCCAGGACCCCTCTAAAGCCACCTATCTAAATCCATCCAGCCAAAACATGCTTCTGCATCTCCCACTTCCCTCCAGAGTAGACAGGAGATTGACACCTGCCCTGTAGCCACAAATCTGGGGGGCAATCTTGCTTATGAGTTATCTTGGTCTGTCCATTGCATGTCTCCCAGGGGTAGCTTCTTCCTGTACTAGTTCCTTAAGCACTGCCAGAACTGGTGTTGGTTTCCCTTGGTGTTGTGGAAGGGCCACACTTGGAGCACTGGCCGCAAGCCCCGACTCTGTCCTCTCTGCCATGCAGCTCTGGGGAAAGTTGGTTTCACTTCTCTTGGTTTTCCCCAGCTATAAAAGCAGGATCATTTTGAAGTCATCTACTTCAGAAACACTATGAAACTTTTTTTGGTGCCTCCATAGCACTTTGAGTAGGTGACCAGTCATCTCTCCCAGTAAATCGCTGCCTTCCCCACCATTTTGCAGACTTTTATTTGAAGAGATCTCTGCCATGACCCAGCAAAACCACTTAAACCAATGCTATGTTGGACTCCTAATAACTCTCTGCAAAGAAATTGAAAACTCTGAAAGTATTGAACAAAAACCAGTTTTAAAGCCATCTCCTTTTCCATAGCCATAGCAGCAAGGCTCTCATTCCCTCCATTGGACTTTAAGAATAGCTCATGGAGGTTGTCTCTGGCCTCTCTGCAACCCTGATGTACAGGAAGTTAAACTCCACACTTGTCCGTTTTTGACCTTGATCTCTTTACAAAACTTTTTTTACAAAAAACTCACTTTTTTTACAAATCTTGGTGTCTTTACAGAACTTTTGGACCTATCTCAGAAAAAAAACAAAGGTTTTAAGAGAAAGATAAGTAGCTTAAAGTTTGAGTGTAATACTTTTTTTCTTTTAGTTTACCATTTTGTCACTATATAAAATGCTGATGTGATTTGAAATCTCCAAATTACATTATCACACAACTGCATAATTTTTCTTCTGTCCTCTTCCTTCCTCCTCGCCTTGCTTTCATGTCTACGAGTCCCCTTCCCCTTTTGCTTCCTGGCTGGTGACTTTACCTTATTCAGGGCAGCCCTGTCCCACCAAAACCTGAGAGCATGGGGTGCTGCTGTGGCCATCACTTTGCAGTGGTGGCCCTTGAATATCCTGTGTGAGAGCTGAAGGTGTTGGTATTACAGGACTGACCCCTTGAGTGCCAAAATGCATTGCTTTAGTCCTTCAATGGCTCATTCTGAGACAAAACCAAAAGATGCTGTGAAATGTGTGAAGAAGGAAGCACCAGCTGATGGTCCCCCAAAATGGGCAGACATATTCATAGAATAACAGAATGGTTTGGGTTGGAAGGCACCTTAAAGATCATCTAGTTCCAACCCCCCTGCCATGGGCAGGGACAGCTTCCACTAGACCAGGTTCCTCAAAGCCCCGTCCAACCTGGCCTGGAACACTGCCAGGGAGGGGGCAGCCACAGCTGCTCTGGGCAACCTGTGCCAGTGTCTCACCACTCTCACAGTGAAGAATTTCTTCCTCATATCTCATCTAAATCTCCCCTCTTACAGTTTAAAACTGTTACCCCTGATAGAGTCCCTCCCCAACTATCCTGTTTAAGTACTGTCCCCTTTAAGTACTGGAAGGCCACTATAAGGTCTCCCTGGAGCTTTCTCTTCTCCAGGCTGAACAACCCCAGCTCTCTCAGCCTGTCCTCATAAGGGAGGTGCTCCAGCCCCCTGATCATTTTTGTGGCCTCCTCTGAACCTGCTTGAGTAGGTCCATGTCCTTCTTCTGTTGGGGGCCCCAGAGCTGGACACAGGACTGCAGGTGAGGTCTCACAAGAGTGGAGTAGCGGGGAAGAATCATCTTCCTCGACCTTCTGTGTAAGGCCTGGAGGATTCTGCCGTGCCAGAATAAAGCCTTAAAACCTTGTGGACACGTGGCTCTACAGCATTGGAAAGATGTGCATGGTCTGACCTCCCTTTCTATATGCTCCTACAGTTTCTCACTGCCAGATACACACTGACGTTGGTGTCAATAGTTTGCCTACTACCATTTGATTATACCTGCCATGAATGATGGGGAACTGGCTCACTGACTGCATAGCACACTGCACCTCTGAGCTGATAATGTAATAAAAGCTGCTTTTCCTGAAACGGTAAGCAGGCAGGACACCTCTAACTAAGCCTAGACTATTTCAGGTCTTAAGTGATGTAATGGGCTACTAAATGGGGCCAAACTGGAAGATTCCTGAAGCTACCCCTGGTGCCAGCCTGTGGCTCCTTGCACATCCCAGTGGGGATTTGATCCCTATGTCATTGAAGCGCACTCTGGACCTAACATAGACAGATGTTCACAAGGGAAACAGTGGGGCTGCAGCCCTCCTTCTTCCAGTCCCAGCACTGCAAGGGAAGAGCTCAGGTCTCACCCTCACAAATCCCTGAGTCCATCCCACCCCCCGTTGTTTTTTCTGCTGCCGTTCTCTGGCACCCATCTGTATTTCACTCCCAGGCCACTGGTATCAAGAAAGTCGGTGCTGATAAATGTGCATATCAGCACTTAGTCATGAATGTGCAGAGATGTAGAAATAGTTTGCTTTTTGCTGGTGTTACTGTACCAGTCATCTCTTACATTTCCTGGGTGTTTTACTCATACAGCAAAGTGCTAGATTTGAAGGGTCTGAGTGGAAACGTACAGCAGAGATCTTTATTATTTTTCCATGGTACAGTGCTAGGCATTTTTGCTGATGTAAGAAAGAGAAAAAATAGCGTGGGGGAATTATAGCCCTGAGAAAGAAATATGTAAATATCTGAGTGCATTAAAAAAACCCCTGTGTACCCGGGGTTTGCGCTTTGATTTTATTGTGGGCTCTTTTTGTGGTTGAGGGGTAAAGGCTAAAGGGAGGGAAGGGTGATGATTGCATAGACCCAACTAAACAGAAACAGGGTGTGGGGAAGAATATGTGGGGAATCCAGATATGCACTTGGTCCCAGTGGCTGTTTTTAATCAATAACATTGTAAATTCAGCTTCTGACCTGGCTGTGGAGAGCATCCGAGAAATTGCGTCACCTCTCTTCACGGTCCGCTGGTCAGATGTGACTGCTGAAGTTTGAATCTTGCTGCTTGTGTCAGAGCGTGACCCTCCTGAATAAATAGTGGTGTTTCTTCACCCAGTTCCTCAGACCATCTCTGGGGCTTAGCCTGCTGCGAGGATGCGAGCGCCAGCTGGGGTGGGGACAGGAGCCCCTGTGCTCCTGTGGCTGCTGCTGCTGATGGTGATGGCCCACTCAGTCCATGCAGGTGAGCTTCTGGTGTCTTTGCAGAGATACCCACAGCTGTCAGCTCCCAGCCTGCCGTGGTCCTGGCCATGGGTGGGTATCACCTGCATCCTGCACCCAAAGGGACCAAAGGAGACAGGGATGACTTCTGGCTTTTTAGCCCAGGGTTTTTCTCATAGCCAAGGAAAGAGCATGGTCGTCCTCCTTTGCTAGGACCTGGTTCAGCTTTCCGGAGCCATGTGAGATCAGGGGGCCAAGGTAGAGGCGCAGATAATACTTTCTTACTGTGGTCCCCAAAGTGTTGCAAATGAAACTGTGGAAAAGGACAATTTCTTTCGTGCTCTAAGAGATTTGGAGTTGCTGCATCTCTAAATAATGTTGTTTGTCTCTGTAAGTTGCTACCTTCTCTCTTTCTCAGCCATTCTGGAGGTAAACGGAAACCTGAACTGTAGGTGCGTAAAGACAGCTTCAGACTACATCAGTCCAAAGAGATATGAAAGCATTGAGATCAGACCTGTGGGAAGCACCTGCAGACGTACAGAGATCATGTAAGTGCTGAGGGTGGCTCATGGGGCAGAAAGCCGCTTTCCCCTAGTTTCCACGGAGCAGCGGGGCCAGTGTTGCGCTTTTTCCTTCTGCAACCACCCAGCTTCTCCACTCCCTTTCTGAAAACTAAAGCTTTTCAAAAATGCCAGCAAGCTCACTCGTGCTTAGGGGCTGAGGAGCAACGCTCCAGTGGAGGAAACGCACCCGAGCCGATCTGAAGAGGTCCCTGGGACCTAAATGAGCCTTTCCAGCAAGGGAAAGCATGATTTCTTTGTGCTGGTGCTTAGCGGGGAGCATGCTGGTGGGGGGCATTTGCAGTATGGAGGAAGTGCACCTTCGGACACCAAGGCAAGATGAGCCATAATCAATTTTTCCACTACTATGCAACACTCTAGAGAGCAAACAGCATCTTAGGTCAAGCCCTTATCTTGTTAGTCCTGTCCTGACTGAAGTGGTGCGTTAAGCAGGAGCATAAGATTTCTTTAACTGCTTGGTGCTGATGCATTTGTGAATCCACAGAGAAAATTATCTTTGAACAGTCATGTCTGGGCTTCAAGCACAGTCTCTGCTCCGTATGGAAACATGTTGCATCTTGCTTTTTCCTGACGATCCTGTGGTTCCCTGTGTGGCTAGCAGCTTTCTGCAGTCTGCTGGCACCGTAAATGAAAGCTGAGTCTTGCAGATCAGCTTTGGCTGCTTGAATCCCTGCCTTTGGAGGGGTGGGTAATGCTCATAAACTCTCCTTGCATTTCAGAATTAAATTAAAACCCTCAGGGAAGGTGTGCGTGAATCCTGAGGCCCCTTGGGTAAAGAAACTGCTGAAGCGTATTGCTAGCACGTAAGTTGCTTTGATGAAAAACCCTTTGGCTCAGCTGGCCCTGGATAGCATCCCATCACATCTGTGACCCTGGGGAGCACTTGTGGGACCGAGGGCTCTCAGGGATCTGGCCAGAGGCCAAGGGACCCACTCCCAAGGCGATGAGGGGTGAGACTTCACTGTGCAAAGCAGCATTTGATCATTCAGCATGCTGATGCTGCCATCCGTGGGTTGTGCTCTCCACAGCTTGTGCATGGTGCTGCACCTCCTGAAAGCATTTTGGGAAAAAAAAAAAAAAAAAAAAAAACTAAAAATATGGGGGACGGGCAGAATGACAGGAGAAGGGTTTGCTCGTTGTGAGTACAACAGTGTGTTGATGTTCGGCTGGGAAAGCCACTCTCCTTGATCATGCCCACGTTTGTGGTACGGTGTAGGGGCAGCCGGGAGATGTCCTCGTGACTGATGCCTGCCCTGGGGAAATGGCAGTGACTTCCTTCAGTTAGGGCAGGAGCTTCCTCCCCCAGGACCCGCTTTTCTCTGCGTTCACACATTTCTCCTCCTTCTGCTTTTCACAGGAAGAAAAAATAAGTTTCCTGCTAAGGAAGTTGACGCTCAGAGCCCCAAGATGAGCTGGCAGATGATGCACAGGCATGCAAACCTGGCCGCTCCTCACTTTGTCCTTGCTTTCCCCCCTTCCCAAAAGTTCTGAGGGTGGCTGTCTGTTGACCCCAGCCCCGTGGCAGGTTCATGGGGGTGTTTCCCCACTGCATTCAGTCCCTGAATTAGTGGGAATATGAACGCTTCATTTATTTACTTGCCCATAGACTGTGAAGCCTTTCTCTGTCAGAGACTGCTCCTGTCTCTGTTGGAACAACTTTGATTCTTTCTGTGTGAAGCACTCAGCAACAGAGTGTGTGTCTGGGGTTTTTATTACACAGCATGGCATGTCCTGTCCTGAGAGCTAAAGACAAATAAAATTCTGGGTTTTTTTCTTCTATTGTATTTTCCTTGGATCTCCTATCTTCAAAGAAACTCAGCAGAGCTGTGGTAAACCCCATCATCACAGCCTTCCTGGAGGTGAATTTACTGTCATTTGCATCCGGTGCTCTTGTCTTGATTCTCTTTCACAGATACTCTGCAGGCATTAAAATGTGTATTTGAATATACACGAGGTGAGGTATTTCTACTAAAGGTGGAGGAACGAGGGCAGGACCCAGGCGTGTGTCAGGCATGATGCCTTTTATGCCAAGGACTGAGACAAGGGTGGGGAAAGGTTTGTCCGAGGTAGTGACAGTAGTTGGGATGGATGTTCCAGCAAGGCTTCGGCAGCCCCGGCAGAGCTGGTGGGAAGCAAAGCTCCTTCCCAGCATACCCTCTTGTCTCCCTCGGTGCTGGTCTGAGGGCACAATATTGCTGCCAAGTAGCTGGGTGATACAGCCAATGCGCCCCACATCCAAACACTGGTGTCCGTGATGGGGCTGGGGTTTGCAGGGAGCTCTAAGGCTTTTGAAAACAGTAAAGGCCAATAAAGAAATATAGAGGATGGGTGCAAGGTCACTTGGCAGAGTTTTGGTATAATTTGCCATGGGGGGAAAGAGCAAAATCAAATGTCACCAAAGCTCAGACTGAGATGCACCTTGCAGGGGGGAAATGTGGTTGTAGGAGAAATGAGTAATATCTGATCATGCAGAAGAGAAAAGCACCCCAGAAAACCTTCAGGCTTGTGCGGCTGCGTGGGCTAAGAACAAGCACTGGGGGAAACAACCGATATCTTTACAACACCCGGCTTTGTAGGAAGGGGAAAACAGAGATGGTTTCAGGAAGCCTGACCCCCCGCCAAGCCCCGAGCCACTTTTTATCAGCAGTGTTGCAACCTCAGCGAGCACCGTCAGCAGGGAACGGAGACGGGCAAAAACCACCCCAACCCCCGGGGCCTCCCGCCTGCACTGCCTCACTTCTCCTATTTTCCAGTTCAAATACGGGGATGCTGTGGGGGCCGGGGATGGGGCTGGCATGGCTGCACGGGTGGTTCTGCTGCTTGGGGTGCTGCTGGCGACCTACCACCCCAGGGATGCAGGTGAGGTTCCCTGTTCCCCCCATGCACGGGGCTACAGAATGCTGGAGGGAGGGGTGAGGTTTCTGGAGGTGGCATCCTGCTGCTGTCTCCGAGGCTTAAATGCCACCAAGGCTCTTTTGCAAGTGGGTGTGGTGATCCTAGTGGGATGTGGGAAAAGATGCATTGCCTAGAAAGGGTTTGGGGGATGGTGGCGGGTTTTCGGGCGATGCATGAGCTGCAGCCATGTGCCCCTCCAGCTCTCCTGGAAGCCAATGGCAACCTGAGCTGCCGCTGTGCCAAGACTACGAGAGCCTTCATCCCCCCGCGGAAATACAGCAGCATCGAGGTCCGGCCAGTGGGGAGCAGTTGCCGGCGCCTCGAGGTGGTGTAAGTGGCTCCCAGGGTTGTATGAGTCCTTTGCTCCTCCCCATCCTCCTTGAATTACTTCAGTTTTGTGCTCTTTTTCTTTATGAGAAGCATAGGGGAGGAGGGAGAAGCAACAGTGCTGAAACCCCGCGTGTTTTCTAGGATTAAGCTAAAAAGCCTGGAGAGGGTCTGCGTGGATCCGGACACCCCTTGGGTGAAGAAACTCCTGCAGGACCTCCCTAACCTGTAAGCCCTGCTCTACTCTGAGAGAAAGGGCTCCTGGCAGGACCAGGGGCATCTGATGGGGAACAGTCTTCACACGTTTCTCCACTGTTCTGCTTTTGGCAGGAGGAAGAAAGAGGCTTCTCACTGAGGAAGCTGCTGCTGGCAGGACGGCCAGATGCACTGAGCCCAAAACTGGAGCCCCCCCATCCCACTGTCACCTTGCCCCGGTGTGGAAGGGAGCATGCTGCTGTGTGATGCCCTGAGCCCCCTTTTCCTTTGCATTTTATGCATTTAAGCCCTTGAGTCCCCACTTTCCCACCCTCCCATCCCATGGCCATGCGCTGGGTGTCCCCTTCAGGCATAACTGAACAGGTCCAATAAAGGCAGCAGCCCTCAGCTACCATCATTTGCATTGCTTCCTGCGGCATGCCAGAGGCTTGGGGGTGCTCAGGGGAGCACATCCCCGTGGGGTGGAGAGTAGAGCGGGGGTCACCGGCATTTCTTCACAAGAAACATGGGGCAAGCAGGAGGTTTTAGGAGGCAGCCACAGTGGTTTCTGCCCTTTTTGGCGGGGAGGTGGCGTGGGCCACGTGCGACGGGGGGAAGCGGCAGTAGGGAAGTTGAACCATGGGGCAGCTCCTTTCTCCCCCCAAGCGTTTCCCAGCCTACGAAATCCCCAGTGGGGCTGGCTATAAAGCAGCCCCCATGACAACTCAGGGCAGGCAGTGAGGATGCAGCTGCTGCCGGCAGCACTGGCCCTGGCCCTGATCCTGAGCAACTTGGTGCCGGGGGGTGGTGAGTGACCTTGGGGTGTCCATCCATCTCCCCTCCAAATCCCTAGGCAGAGGCATTGGGTGCCCCAAATGGGACTGAGCATGGGCTCCTCTAATCTTTCAAATTTGTCTCTTGCCTATCTTTGAGCTTGAGTTGATCTTTTAAACCTGGTGGCTAAGCTGGAGGGGGATGCCTGGGACCTGGGGGGGGGATTTGCCTGGTGTGTTTAAGCTACTTCTTTCCAAGCCCCCGGTGAAACTCAAGCACTTGGTGGGTGGGAGACAGGTTTGATTCATAAAAGGCTGGTTATGTTTTCAAACCCTGAAGCTAAGCCTCCTTCGTATACTTGAAAAGAAAGCTTTGAGATTGTGGCAGGAGGGATTAGCCTTGTGTGCGACTTGCTGCTCTCGCTGCTTGCTGCTGCAAACCCCATTAACACAAGCACATCCCTGCAAACAGCACCGTGGGCAGCAGGGAGGGGACAGGATGGTGGTACAAGGATGGCAGGGTGGGGGGTGTCCCCGTCTGCCTCTCCCATGGGAGACCGAGACCTGGGTGTGGCTGCTCTCGGGCACAGGTCTGTCGCTGGAGAGCCTGCTGACCAACATGAGGTGCAAGTGCATCAAATCGACCGCCCAGGTCATCAACTTGGGGCTGATCCTTGCCATCGACGTTACACCACCAGGTATTCACTGCAGGAGGAAGGAGATCATGTAAGTAGAAAGTCTGCACACCAATTCCTGTAAATTGTTTGTTCATCTACCAGTGCAAAAATATACAGGTGCTTGCACCCTCTCCAAAGCCCCCCAAATCTGGTGGTGACTCTTGCAAGGCACAGGCTGTTGCACGGGATGCCGCTGCCCATTTTAACAGGGGTTACCCCGGCATGGCTCATGGAGCTGAGGCCGAGGCCCAAAAAATCCCATCTATCTCCCGGCAAGAGTTGCAGGGGTGTGCTCATAACCATGCCGGGAAGCGAGGGGTGTTTTCTCTGCAGCTGGCAGTGCAGTTAGAAAAACTTTGGGGAAGAGGTGTGCGTGCGGCTGAGGGGGTCTCGTTGCCTTGCAGCCTCACCCTGAAGAAAAACAAGAAGGTGTGCGTGGCCCCTGAGGCACCCTGGATCCAGCTGCTCATCCACAAGCTGATGCAGAGGTACGCAACACCCAGCAACCAAAAACCAAGCAGTGTAACAAACACGCTGGCAGGACGATCCCCTTCTCCTGACAGCTTTATTTTCATTTCTTTCCTCCCCCAAAATCCACAGGAATGCCACCAAAAAAGAAGCGGTGGCGCGGCCACGGCGGGAAGCAGAGCGGTGGGCTGGGGGAGCAGAGCAGTGGTGCCAACCCGCCGCCCCATCTCTCCCTCTCTCTGGATACAAGAATAAATAACCAGCCATGGTTATTTATTCCTCTGCAGGGACAGCAGCGATATAACCCCTCCATGCTGAGATAGGCTGGGTTTTGTGGCACAATGCCAGCGCTTGCTCTGCTCCCAGGGTTTTGGGAGGGGGAAGGAGCCTTCCCCGCTCCTCCTACAAAAAGGCTTTCCCCTTGGGCATCCAGCGTCGTCTTCCATTTTGGGTGCCTGTGCTGCTCCTGCACATGATGGTAGTCTGTCCTGGGCGCCATCAATAAAAGGATGAATGTGTTTCCCCCACTCAGCTGTGGCAGCTCTTTCTGCATGGATTTGTGTAAAAAATGGGATTTTGGGGGTGGGGGAATTAGACTGGACCATGGCACCATGAAGCCCTCAGCCTCTTTGCCACAGGGCACTTCCTAATGCGCCACCTTCCCTCTGTCCCAAGTTTTTGTGCCTTTTTCTGACAGCTCCTGGGAGGAGTGGGTTGTGCTATGGGACACTGGCAGGAGTTGGATGGAGTCTGACCTCTGCAGCCCCACTGTGCTGGCTCCCAGTTGTGTAAGCCACAGGAGAAATGGGAGATACTGGGACATTTCCCAGGGACTGGCTGAGACTGTCTCCGTGGACCCCCATTTTCCTGGGATGGATGCACACGTCCCACAGGGACCCCGGCATGGCACAGGGATGTCCCTTGGCCACATGGACTGAGGCAATGCAGGTATGACTTGCAACCCTGCACAAAATTATCACTGTTTAAAACTTAATCTGTCTTGACCATGCTGGTAGTAGGTGTCTGAGGTCTGGGCACCTCCCCAAAAGGGTAGGAACCAGATTTGCGTCACCTACTTCACCACCCTGATGCCAAAAGCACGTTCCAGGGCAGTGGCAAGCTGTGAAACACCCGGCCAGTCCCCATGTCCCCGTCCTTCCCACCCTGTGCTTCTCAGGAACCACAGCAGGGGACAAGAGTGGTTGCCAAAGGGCTGTTTATTGCCTACAGAAGGAAATAAAAGTACACAGGTGGGAAGAAACAGCAGATATTTAGCCCTATCCATCACATGTGAGCAGTACCCCACCTCCACAGTGTGGGGGTGTGTGTTCAGATTTAAAAAAAAATTTAAAAAGTTTTAAAAGGGAAGAAAAAAAATAACAGTTCAGGGTTTTGAGGACCTCCCTTTCCTGAGCTGCCCTAAGGTTAAAGAAAAGCAGGGCTGCTTAGTTCAGCCATCATCGTCATTCTGTCCAGGCTCGGTCTGCGCAGGGGAGCCTGGGTCCTCGCTGTCCCCACTCAATGGGAATTCACTTTCTTGGTAAGTTTTTCATTGCAAAGTATAATAATGGGGGGAACTGCACCGTGGAGTGGCACTTTCTCCAAAACATGAGTTCATTCAGAGGGAGAGAAAAAAAGGATCCTTTTGTAAAAACAAAGGAGAGAAGCTTTCTTGCTATTTATTCTCGCAGAAAACATGGAATAAGCAAGTTACTCTGTTTTTTTGCTCAGGTCTCAGCTGAAGGCTGCAGTGTTGGTATTGCCTAGGATTGGTGTCAAACTTTGTAAAGCTTTTTGCCTGTGAGACCCACCCCATCCCTGTGTCAGGGCTGGGGGGGGAAGGCAGCCTCCCAGGGTCTCCCCAGGTGCTGCAGAGCTGCCCCAGGGCAGGTGAGGCAAAACCAAGGCCGGGGGCCAGCAGCAGCTCTGGCCTCTGCAAGCAGCAACCTCCCCATCCAAGAGTCCAGCGTGCTCTCGATTTAAAGCGAAGCTACCATTTCCATAAAATAAGATGTAAACCCCCCTAAAATTTTAGTGTAAGCATGCCCGGGAGTGACACTTGCAGCTTCCCCTGCTCTCCACATGCACTTCCATCTTTTGAGGGACAGGACCTTGTGGTTGCAAAGACAACACACAAGAAAGAAATCCAATTAAAAAAACCCCCGACCTCCCAAAATAACCACTGTGAAACGGGGCAGGAGGGGAAGCCTGGGCTCCCATCACCGCTGCTCCAGTTCAGCCTGTGAGTTTATGAATTAAGGGCATATTTAGCTAACATGGTGCACACAAACACTTTAATTGCTCGGAAAGCAAACACACGATGCGGTAATTAAAAATGGAAAACAAAGCCAAAGTCATGTAACATGTCACTTGTAAAGAAAGCCACCATGAATTGGGTTTTTTTGTTGTTTTTTTTTTTCTTTTCTTTTCTTTGGAACAAAGACAAATACAGACAAATGCAAGCTCGGTAAATGCCTGAATTGTAGGAACTGTTTAACAAAGAGGACAAGACCAAGTACCAGGATCACTCTAACCTTCACCACTCAAACGGTGAGCCATTTTGCAGGCCAAACACACCATACGACTGGGGATGGGGGGGAAAAAAAGAGTCATATCACTTGGCATGCTTTGCCATCAATGCTGTTTAAAACACCCTAAAGTACCAGAGCACCCGAGCATTTCTCTATCTTCACACTTATTTTCAGATATACTCCAAGAAACTGTACTCCTGAAGTCTGTCATCCTTAAACATAGTCAAACGATCAAACGTTATCGTCTCTTAATACCTTTCATAGAGTCAAATAACTTTTCTTAGGATGAAGGTGTTCTTTAACGGTGTTAATGTTGTCCGTTTTCTGATCATGCCATGTGCCTGCCTCATCCACTGTTTTTTGTCCCTGCTCTCATTTCCTGGAGGAAAAGCATATCCGTGGTCGGTGTCAGTGCAAAGAGTGGTCACAGGAGAAGATAGTGTATCATTTACAGTTGTGCCTGGATAGAGCCTTATAATCAATCTCCTTTTAAAATTGTTTTTAATCTTAAAGTGAGTTCTTGGCTGATGCTTGGCATAGAGACTTAAGACATGAACGGTTTCCACCAGGTTCTCCTGGGGTTTGTGTCGCCTTTGAACACTGAAGGGGTAGAAAGGGAGGGTACATGACTGTACTTCTGTAATCTTACAAAAAGCAGATGAGCTGCATATTACAAGATGGTTTTCCTCTGAGAGACACTCAGCTAATAGTAGCGTCTATCAGAAAAAACTGAACCTTTCTGCATTTAGGGCTCATTTCTTTTTCGGTCTCTAACAAATCAGGTCCTCTGCCCCCCTGGGTAAAATCTCTCCAAGACCAAGCACTTCATCTCCTTCTGGAAAATGCAAAATCAGGTACGCAAGATTTTTCAATGCGTGTGCTTGGTGTCAAAACCATACCAGTTCTGAAGCTGAAATGAACTTCAGCGAGTCTTCTATGCTGCTTCGTTTCCTAACAGGCAGTTTTGGTTGTGAAGATCAACCCAGAAGAACACCACACCTCAGTGGTGACCAAGCAGGACAATGACCTGCTGCTCTTTTTTATGTTGACAGCCCAATTTTAGCTGAACCATCTCCTGCTGCTGCCTAGTGTACCAGCGTGCCAGATAAGGATGTGCTTAGATCAGTCATCTCCCCATACAGCAGGGAGAGGCATCCCTCCTTAGGTTTAAATTGGGCCTTAGATCTTCATTACCATTACAAGAAAAGTATCTATGCAGCAGCTAGGAACAGAGGAATTGTAATTATGTACAAAGCTGAGGTCGCTGGGTAGAGGACAACTGCTATTTGTGATTAAACTGCCTTTTAAACCAGTACGAGGGTGCGTATCACATTTGTATGATGTTTCTAATGAAGGCTATTGATTTGGCTTGGATGGGACTAAAAGACCTCTCACTCCCCCCTGCTATGCCAAGTTTCATGCCAAAGGAAGGTTTTGATGCTAGAAGCTGCAAACGCATCATGGAAATGAAACAACTGCTGCTGTGTTGCTGAGTTTAAACCTGGTCTTCAGATAGTAAGGACCGGCAGCCACTTCTAGCGCCTGCTCCCTTCCAAGAAGGCATGAATACTGCACTCCTGGTCTAGGAATTCTTAAAGTGTTTCCCCAAACTGTATTCTAACAGAGAAACTCTGAATTTCAACAAGCCTTTTCAGCTTCTCCCTCGCCACCTGACTAAAACCAACCCCAGAGAAAAAAGTGATATGAACCTTTGAGGTCTCAAATTCTCTCATGCAATTTGGACCCGATGTCTTACAAGCTGGGTGAGGAAAGCCAGTCTCCAAAAGCCCAGAATTCAGGATTAAGTGGGAGCTGCAGATGCTCAGCACCTTTGTAAAGTGGGCCTCAGGAGCATGAACATGGATTTAGGAGTCTCTGCAGTAAAGCCAGCAAGGTGGGAGACCATTAGCCATCCGCAGTGTTACCCAAATGCTGAAGATCATGGTATGGTTTTGAAAGCTGTGTTTGTTAGGTCAGGGGCAAGTGCTTCTGAAGAGCTTCAAAGATTTTGGATTTCTAGTCTATAAAACACAGAACAGCGAGGACCTGGGACTAACAAGACCTTTTTTGAATGCTTCTGCAGACTAAACAGGAGTGGCTTCCAACAGACAAGAGAAAACTTACTGATAAAATTAAGTATTTTCTCAACGAATGTTAGAAAGGGATGACAAAAGCTTTTAACGAGGCAAATGGGAAGGAAAGCTGGTCTCAGACCCCATTGTGCCATACCTGACTTCAGCGTGTGGTACACAAATGTTCACGCTCCTTACATCGAAATAAGGAAACAAAAATATTCAGCTACATTGTACAAAATTCTCTCTTTTTTTTATATATATATACACACACACAAAACCCCATATCTAACAGATTTACCATATTGAATTTTAAAAAGTTGCTTGTAGAAGGGTGTTGGATTTTTTTTCTCTGCTTGCTTTAGGCAGTGCTGTTGCTTAGAAGTTGACACCAGGCACCATATTTCTGAAAGCAAACCAAGACAGCGAGGAGCAGTAAAGGGCTTAGAGCTTTTTTCCAGGTGTCAGCTGCGAGGGCACTGCGATGTGCTGGGAACCGAGGCTCAGTGATGGAGAGAACTGGTGGTTTCCCATCCACCTCTGCTTCGAGTTAGGGATATTTTGCTTCGTATTACTCCCTCTCCCCTAGAAAACGCTCTACCATCAGCTTCCATCTGGGTCAAAAGAAAATTAGCGTTGCCATCTGGATGATGCATATGTTTATCGAAAGGGATCTCATCCCGCGCACGAGGCTGGCGGCTGCCTGCTCCCCGCTCCCTCTCTTCCAAGAGCAGAAAATCGCTACGGAGAGCAGCGTTTCTGCTCGGCTGGGAAAAAAGCGCAATCCCCTTACTGCTCCTGCTGGGAAGGAAAAAAAAACAGAAGGAAAACAGGGAGGGAGCCAGACACATGAAAGGCAAGTAAACGTGTCCCCAGTTATGTGCATTGACAGAAACATAAACAAGATGGTTTTTTTTTTTTTAAATCCAGAGGTTTTGTGCAACATCTGTTAAAATAACTTTTTAAAAAAATCGCACAGCGTAATGGACGTTCGGAAGTGCATTTCGCAGCAGAGAAAATCCAATTAAACACCTTCCTGCAACAGAACACTTCAAACGATTAGAAACCAAAGGAAAGTTAAACTTAAGCAGTTTACAATGTTTGTCAGGGTTTTGTTTTTCACACCCATCCTCTCCCACCCCGATATTACAAAACATTGTTGTTGGTTTTTATTTTTATTAATAAACGGGCTCCTCTGCAGTTCATATACAATCATAGGTGAATTTTAAATTCCATTTTATACAAACATCTCAAAAAATATTGGGAGTGAAGTATGGTAGGAAATACTGCTCACGTTGCTAGTTAACATGCGTGTAGGAAAAGGAGGAGAAGGGTTTGTTAGTGCACACCTCCAGAGCAGAGCACCCCCCCCTCCAAAAAAGATACAGTAGCTGATTACAGAAAGGTAATGTCCACAAAATTAAGTTTTTCATGCTATTCTACTTTCCAGTACTATACTCTCAAATCGCTTCCGCAATTTATCTGCAATGGCTAGGTGGCGAATGCTGAGGTATATTAAAAAAGAGATACCTGCACCTAGAGGAAAATCCGTCTTTAGAAAGGGTTTCTTTTTGGTGCTGCACAAAGCAATTGCTGTACAGGAATTTCACCCAGCTACAAGCACTTCCAATTTATAGTCGACAATAGATGACGCCTCCATTTTTTAGGCACTTCTTTTAAAAGGGAGTTGTCGTTTCGTTGAATCGATTTTTACGTTCTGTCCCACACCACCCCCACCCCGGCCCCCAACAACAGTCAGGGAATAGTTTCTACTCTAGGTCCAATTGAATTTTTTTCCCCTATGGATAATTTCCTATGTATAAAACGACAAAGGAAATGTTTAATTGAAGAGTGGAGGAACAGCCTGACTTAGCAGTTTCGCAAGACAGAAGATGGCTCCTTAGTATTTAAAACTAATTTCACAATTTAAATTTGACTTAATTTTAAGTATACGAATGAGACATAAATATAGGCTATCAATCTGTTTAAAAATTTCATTCACATAATGGAAAATTTTTTCATTTATTAAAAATATCACATTTTGAGACTAGAAACAGTAAAGTGCATGAAAAGTTTAAAATATAAATTCAAGAAAATCTTATAGCAGCAAAAAAGCAGAATAAAGAAAAACTTAAAAACACAGACACAACCTTTTCCTATCACTGTGCCATTTTTTTTTAAAAACATTAAGCAGCCAACCAATTTTTCAGAAAATTGCATTATGTTTAATGCCTCTTGAGGCACAAGGTTTTGAACTGGCCACTAGAGCATAAAAAGGAAAAAAAAAAGGATTTCCAACACATCCAAAGAGCATTAACAGTTGGGAATGAACCAGCAGCTTTTTAATTCAACCCTGACCGACAACAGAAAAGATTATTAAAAAAGTGTGATGGCTATTTGGCAACTAGGGTCAGGAAAAATAATCCAAGGAATGACTATGGCTACTGCTTGCTCCCTCAAAGAAAAAAGCATGCCGACAGCTACTCCACGCGCCCTTTGGAGACAGAAGTAAGGTCATTTCCAGCAGCTTTTTCCTGTACCCTATGCTTAAGCAGTTAATCCCAAGTTTCCCATCTTTGCAACCGAACTTCAAAAAAGGATTTGCAACTTCTTTATTCACCCGGAACCCAAACGCTTGCAATGGCTCTGTTCAAGTGCAATTTCTTACCATTTCTAAGTCTTGCTCCCAAACTGTGCTGCTGAACAGCGTATCACCCTGGCTTGCCGAAGCAAAGAGGCAGCTCTGTTTCACAGAGGTCCTTTGGATCCCTGTGAATCTCACTCAGAAAGGGCTCAGTTCTTCAGAGCTCCGAAAAAAAAAAGCCACCATGGTGTCTGTCAAGCAAGTGATCTACACACGGCATTAAATGCTCACCTGCAAAGTCTCATGAGACGCAGTTTCGCTGGAAATTTTGTTGTAAATGAGATTATGTCAGGAGAATTTAGACCTCATATTCTATCACAGATATTAAGCCATCTTTGGTTTTCTAATATTAGTTAGATGAGGGGCAGGGCCACACTGCTAATCATTTATAGTCAGGTATTAAGTGCTTCGCTAATGTGCAAAATTTATTTCCGATGCAGAGTTTAGTCTCCATTTTGGGTTCAAACAAACAGTATTTCTAATATTCTTCCTACAAAACAAGCATTTCTATTTTTGTTTTTCTTTCTCTTAAAAGGTTGGCTCATTTCACCACGTTCTGGAAAAAAGCATTATCTCAAAATATGTTAACAAGCAAGTTTTTAATCTCATTTGTCCATTTATAAGTGCAGCTTCCTACTGAAAAGAAAAAGCTTGCCAGTTTAAAAAAAAAATATTAAATTAAAAACTTGGAAAGGGAATAATACTTTGGTTCCAGCCCTAGTGCCAAATGATACCAATATGCACCAAAATGTGCAAAATCTCATATCAAACATATAAGGAAAGGAGCTTGAAGAAGCAGCTTAAGGTTGGCCATACTTCACTCCTATATACTTTGATTTACAACTGTACAGGTCCATAACAACAGGTCCTTGCCCTCAAAGGGGCAGAGCTCCACTACCTCCTGTTAGGCAAGTGCACACCGTTGACAAGAGGCAGGAGCGGAGGATGGAGTTCTAGTTGTGTTAACAGTGAGAAGTGGTCTGAAGGGATGTGAGGGTGTGGACACCCAGTGATGTTGTTGTCAACCAGCCACTGAGGGTCCAAAGGCCCCAGGACACCAAGCACGTTCATATGAGTGTTGGAATAGAAAATGTAGTCAATCACACCCTAGGGAGAAAGAGAAACACGACAGTGAGAACAGACCTCGCTTCTGGCAACCTGAACTCGACTGGCTTCTGGCGGCAATTCACGGGAAGAGGCACAGCGCTGAAATTAGGGTAAGAAACGCGCGCGGCGTTCTGCGTTCAAAGCGCTGCATCCGTTCTCATTATGTCACTGGCCAGAGCCAGGTCGGAAGCTTAAAAATGCCAGCAAATCAAGGATTTGTGTGCGGTAGGAAAAGTGTCCAGCAAGTGTAGGAACCAGTGATGAAGCACTTACAGGAACAGAGGGAAAGACAGCCAATGGTCAGAAAATTAAGACAGCATCCTGGGGAGACCAGGTCAATGTCTGCCATTTCAGAAAAATCGCTGCTTACTTTGAAATCAAAAGTGTAATTGGTGTAAGGCATCAAGTTGTTTTCGTAGGCGCTCTTGAGTTGGAAGCCATGCGTAATTCTTCCTTCAGAAGCCCCATTTTTTCCATTGCCACTGAAGTTCATGAGACACTCGTTATAACGCAACTCCTTGAAGTCCTTGTGGTTGTCAGCTACTATGCCATTGCTTAAGTATTCCACTACACCTGTTTGCAAAGGAAAGGATTCAGGGAGTTGCTTTAAAATACAACATTCAGGGAATGTTGGCCTTGGAGTTAAAAACCAAAACATCAACAGGACACACCATGAGATTAGAGAAGAGCTTTCCATCTAAGGGCAAATCTACACAGCAGCTGTCTTGTCCATGTCTGAGCTGTACACACCTTTCTGACACGTGGCCAGGGAACTGAGGCTCTCCAGTGGTTTCAACACCATTTTTTGAGGATTACAGTAAACCCATAGTATATGTACTGTAGTACGCATGTGACGGGGTGCTAAAGAGGCAGCTTTCGTACATATACCTGGTATTACAGTGTCGAACATCATAATTACTAAGCAAACACATCTCCTTAGCAAGTTTTCATGTTCCATCACGAACTCACATCTTTCCTACTTATTATTGCTGACCAAGGCATGGGTATTTACTCAATGACTTATTTAAGATCTGTTTGTGCTTTTACATCTCTGTAGGCACAACCAAGTTTCCTGGAGCGTACAGGATCACGAAAAGCAGTCTACTCAACCGGAGGCCTTGCATTCTCCTCAGCCAGATTTCGCAAGACAGCCGTTACTAAGAAAGCTTTCATCTGTACCTACCCAGTGAAGTGCAAACTGTCCCATTGCCCTCAGAGGATTCAAAAAGAGGATTCAAACATTTTAAAAAGGTAAGTTGAAAATTAAGCCAAAACCAGTCTTACCTGAATCAGGCAATGAGTTGAGATCCGCACACAGCACCAGAGGGATAGAGTTAGGATCTGCTGTTGGGCTACCGGGCCTGCTTGAGGCTTTCTCAAGGATATTTTTCAGTTCTGAGACAAACATCATAGTCTGAATGAGTTTCACATCTGAGTATTCGGGGTCCCAGTGCATGTGGGCATTGGCCACAATAAGCAGCTGTTTGTCCACATGAAGCGATTTCATACCTGGATAAACAAATGCATTTGTATCAGCAAAAGGCTGACTGTGTGAACACGGCAGATTCACGCCTGTTAACATTCAGAGTCTAGCTACTAAGGACTCCAAGTCAGACACACCAGCAGATGGATGCACTTTTGTTGTTGGGAAAAAGGCATTACCTGAACCACTACTCCTTTCTAAATCAGCAATATTTACATAATATTACATGAGTAAATCTCTCCAATATCGGAAAGAAATAGCCAGCATAATCTGATACCACTACAACTGTTTTCCTTCTCTACTGCTCAGGTGGTCATCATTTGACCGTGCACCACTATTCAGTATTTAAGGCACAAGGGAGTTTCCTGACTCTTAGCTGCCATGGTACAGCAAATTGTTCCCTTGGGAAAAACCAAACCTGCTGAAATGAATGCAGTATGAACCTGGCTGCTGCAAAATGCTGTAGCTGCCTCTAGTATTTATCTGAAAAACAGTACTCTGAAAGATGGGGCATAAAGTCACAGGGAGCTCCTTCTACTTCTGCAGTTTAGACATTCTGCTCCTTTGAAGGGTACACTGACAACAAGCAATTGAAAAACCAGACACGCAGACAGAGCATGGTGGCAATTTTAAGTACGTTGAAGTTGTCTACTGCATCTGATCAAACTTAATGAAAATGTGACAGTCAGTCAATCAAGTGGCATGAAAAGATACCTGATAATCTCATTCTTCCACATCAGTACATTAGCACTGCCATATAATCACTGGGGGAGGATGGAAGGATTCAATCAAGGGGAAAAAAAAGAAGTTGAAAATAGAAGTTGAACATTACCGTCAACCATTGGTAAGAGCATATGCATGTAAACATACTGACCTTGGAAAAGCTTAATTTTTCAAGTAGAATTTAACAAGAGTTAAGTAAGCAGGGACAAAGTCTTGAAAGAAGAAAGCTAAATGTTGGGCATCTGGCTGCAAGTACAACCAGACCAGTAAATCATGTCATCTGTGTCCTGTCTCAGCCACCACTGGGCTATCATTTCTCAAATTAGCACAGTGAACAGCATTTGCTCATCTGCGAGCATTTGGTTACCACCACCAATGGCAATAATATTCTAGAGAGCCGTATTATCTAGGAATAACTCATGCCTTTACGCGGAACTGAATAATCAATGAGAGAACCATGGTTATACTCACTTGCTCCAAATAATTCTTTGTGCACCTCTAACACCACAGCAACTCCGATGTTGTCCTTCGTCATCACTCTGTTTAACATAGCTTCTGAACCTTCAGAGTTAGCCATTGCTACCTGGTTGAACTCCACTGTATGCTTCTGCACCAGCGTAAATCTGATTAAACAAAGAGAATAGCATTTGAACATGTGATGTACAGCTACGTGAAAAGACATAGTTTCTATCTCCACTCCAGCCTACCATGTCCAAGGACAGAGCCTGAAGGACAGGGTGAGGCATGTTTCTTTTGTCCTCTTGTTTTATAAAAGTAAAAACAGTTCTAAGAAATTCTCCCCCAGTTAGGATAGAGCTCTCAGTCTGGCAAGTGAGATACTCTCAGGGGAGACGAGACATGTGGGGTTGAGGAAATGTTTACTTGTTTCAGCATAGCACTCTGAGAGGACTATTCAGAGCAATATCACACCTCCTCAGGAGTGTTCTAGGCAAAAAATTAAGATGAGATGGTAATTAAAGGCTTGCCTTTTACTTTGGGCATATGCATTATTAAAAACCAGCTTCTTTCAAACCACTAGCTACCACCATTAGTTTTGTGAAATTGGTTTTTCATTCCTTTCCAGTCTTAGGATGCCCAAAAACGTCTTGCTTAAGGACAAACTGAAGGCTACCTATTGAAAGGTGTTTTTTTGTTTTGTGCTCTAAAAAAATGTAAAAGAAGTATTATTAGTCTCCTATTTTCACCTGTGAGAGTCACAGCATAATAATCAGTTCTCTATATACCCTTGTTAGTTTCAAGGTTTGAAAAACATCAGTTTCTTGTTTTCCCAGACTTCCTCTATTTAAAACCAGTCGAGTTGTTTTTATACATGATATGAAAGGCATATTTTTGTTTCTGGAAGCAGTGAAAACTCTGAAAGGGAGCTAAGGCTTTGCGAAACTTCCATTCTAATTACTGAAAACTGTTCTGAGGGATACTCGGAGTGGTACAACCCGTAAGCAGTTTACACAGATGAGAAGTGTGAAAGCCAGCACCTCTCTCCCTTCCCAATAGTTTGGTGCTTCTAGTGTAGCAGAACTGTTTGGATCAAGTATTCAATAATGTAATGTTTTGATTCATAGAAGCAGAGAATATTTTGTGATCCTCTGGTAGCAATACATCTTTTAATACCTGAAGATTAAGCCAGGAGTTTATAGCTCTTTAATCTTAGAGGGGTAAAACTTCTGTCAAGCAAGGCAAAAGTTTGTAGAGAAGGTAAGGTATTCGTTAGATCTGCCGAAAAATGCACACATGAAACACCTGTTTTTACTCATACTGGCTCTCCTGCAACTTCCATGTTTCTGAAAAGACACCTTTCTTCATAGTCTGAAAGGAATGGACAGACTCTGTTGCAAATAGAGCAGCAAAAGGGAAGAGAGGATCTTTCTTTTGTTTTATAGCACAGTACTTTGGTTACCACGCACCCTGAGAGAGGAAAGCTTTCAGGCCTAAATCAAGGTGTTTTTAATGTATTTTTAGAAAGTTGCTTCTGCCCCTTACTTTTCAGTTTTGAAGAATATTGCACAGCCATCCACATGCTTTTTCTCCTGCTCAGACATGATTTTGGCACGTGACTTTGGAGAAAAGAATCCATCATATCCTCGTTCTTTCAAGGCTGGCAGAAAAAGGGTGAAGTATTGCTCTGTTTCCACTTCCTGGAATTGAACACAAATACCTTAGGCTAACAAAGTCAAGTAAACCCTTCTTATCGCTGTATGGCAACTTGGGCCTGCCTTGGCTTGCAGTCAGCAGCTCTCACCAAAGTGAAAAGCTTCTCTTTGAACAGATCTTGTCACTTCCGAGATTAATGGCCTGTTGGAAACAGATTTGCATTCCTGGATATCCTGGAATCCCCCCAAAAGGGAAAGTGACAGGTGTATTTTGAACAGCAATAGATTACACCTGATATTTTTGACATCTGAATGTGGATAACATCCTAGGTTAAAACTGAGAGGCCAACAGATACCCAGCAGCAATTAATATTTAATCTGAAGAGCTCTTTTGCACAAGGGTCTCTTGCTGTTCTGTAACAGTACTTTTTCATTGTAGTAACACTTGGTCTCCAATGGGATTTCAGAGGTTGATCTCTTGAGGTTTTCAGACCAAGGTAACTACTCTCTTCTTGTGGGGGATTTTTGCTTACCAGAACTTGCTTAAAAAACGAAAGATCAATTTAAAGGCAGAAGGGTTCAACTGTTCTAAACATCAGCAATAAACTTCTAATAACACAGAAGGATACACGTACCAATGACACTTGACATTTAACTTTGACCATGAGAGGCCCCTTGTTTGCCAGTGAGAGTATTTTTGAGACTTTAACCTCTGTACCAAGCAGGAATGCACTAGGAACAGTGGCATTTGGGGATACAGCATTCTACATTCTCCCCTCCTGCAGTAAACACCACACACCCAGAAGGAGAATATTTAGGATGCTTATCTGAGGGGAGAAAGACCCAGATCTTCCAACACAAATTACCTACTAATTTAGCTAATTTTATCTCAATTACTTTGTCTGATTTCATAAAACACAAGTCAATGCGTAAACAAGGAGCTGTGCACACACCTCGTATGAGTAAGCCCCATAATTTCTTAGAAAGCAGGCAAATATGGTGTTCTCAAGAGAGCATTTCATTCTAAAGGTGGAAGTTAATGTTTTCCGTTTCTGATGAAAAATACAGTTATTTTCCAATTACCTGAAGACTAATGATATCTGCATCACAGTTGACAATTTCTTCCATGATTCCCTTTTTTCTGTACTCCCAATTGAGTGCCCAAGACGGGCAGTACCCATAGAGCTGCCGGGTGGCATATTTATCACACAACACATTGTAACACATAACTGTGAATGAAGCTGAAAGGAAAGAAAGGGAAAGGTTACCAACCTCTGAGGATTACAAATGCTGAACTTATTCAAGCCAAAATACTGAATCTTACATGGTCTATTCTGGAGGGCCTACTGAACACAAGTTAGTGGGCTTATTCCACTGAGCGTTTCATGAGCAGGAGTAAAAAAGGCCCTGCTGAGCCAACAGTTACCACGTAAGGCTAAACTCTTCCTGAAAAAAAATCAGCATTACTATCAAAATGAGAGGGTGTCATGTGCATAACGAAGCAATGCAATCTCATTTTGCAGTCAATTGTTTATTTCTTTTGGGGATGGGGGAGATCTAGGGGTTGGCAACAATTAGGAACAGTCTCTCTTTGGTAAGGAGAGGGAACGGAGCAGCCATTTCAGTGCTGGAGTCAAAACCCAGTACTTATTGCATGGAGTGCCTCAATAAAGCAACTTCAGGCTTAAGTGACCTGTACAGTTCTAAAGCAAAAGCAAAACCAAGCTGCTGAAGAAGCTGTTACTATGTCATGATACCACAGCATCAGACAGAAATGCTGCTTTAGAATGCTACAGTTTCAGGCAGTCTGATTCCAAAACATTCATACAGTTCTCCTAGCACCTGTACAACATTTCTAAATTGTATCAAGTTGTATCTGTGTCTATCAAGTCTAAGGACAAGAAAGAGGTCTGAGTGAGGGCAGGGAAGAGAAGAAGAAATTAAGTCATAAATTAGCAAGCACCTAATACATTATTTGGTCCCATTAAAAAGAAAAAAAAAAGAGAGAGAAGTCAGCCTGCAGCTCATCAGATCATTCAACTTGAAACACTATTCTTTCACACACAAACTTCTTAGCTCCCTTAGAGTTTACACCAAGACAAAAAGATAGGTAAATGCAGCATCCTAGCACCATGCCACTGGAAAAGACTGCTGATATTTGCAGGGAAAGAAGTGAGGTTTTACTGTGAGGCTACCCCACAGCTGTATTTTTTTATACTCATAGTCAAAGAAGATTTCCGCCGTTCGGTTGTTTCAATTTTATAAAAAACGATTGGCTTGTTACAGTTTTTACCATGAAATATTTCACAGCTCACCCGCCTAACGCTGTGCTTTCTAATGACTTCTGAATTCTGTTTCTTCTCTGGAAGTTTGATTTAAAAAATAAAACTAAAGTCAGTAAAACTTCACTGAGATACTGATTTATGGGGGAATTTGAAACAGAAATGCAGAACTTAATGTTGTGGCGGATTACAGGACTTTGGGCATTTTCCATTTCTTCCTATTTCTGGTTTGTTGTTCTTTAATATAAAAAAAGTGACAGATGATCTTAACTGCAACATTAGCCTGCCTAACACATGACTGAGTTAAGTTTTGAAGACCTGACATCTTCACACTTCTAAAAGAAAATGTGCAGAGGACTGGCACATTATTCTTGCTGGTTATTAAACTGATCTTCTGCAATAACAATATTAGCATTTTTCTTCTTTACACAGGCTCACGGATGCTTTTTGAGGACCATATTCAGGATGTGCAGGGGAAGAAGAGCCAGTGGATTTGGACAGCCTGAAGAAATGCTGCCTCTTGCACTTTACCAAAAGCAACAATAGAGGGCATTAAACTTCAGTACCAGGCACTCCAGTGTTCACTTGCAGATAGGGACTTCTCAAAGTCTCACTTTAGTCAGCCTGTGTGTGGACACAGCATTTGTGTACAGTTATTTTACAGTTATTATTTCTGAGAAACAATTTTTTTTTTAAAAAAGCTCTTTTGCTTGGGCATCAGTGAAATCAGGGAATCAGTTATGAAAAAGCCTGAAAGAAATGACCGGCACCCCATCCAAATTACAAAAATGGTATTTGTAGCACAACCATGTGTTAATAGTTTTAGTACAAATGAACACAAATTGCTATTTTCAATCTGATCCATGTAAAGTGGAAGACTTCTCTGAAAATAAAGTCAAAGAAAAGTGCATCATTGTGTGAACATAGGGAAAAGAACCACAGATTTACCTGAGGGCAGAATTTGGTCTCGTTCTTTTAAAGTAATCCATGGCCTTGGAGGCAGCTGCTCTGGATGAACTAAAAAAAATTTTGAACAGTGATTAATTCAGGGTTTATGTTGGTAAGTTACCATTTCTAAGTCAAAATAATGACTGAACAATGTTCTATACTGTGCTTTGCAACTCCAACTCCCCAAGTCTTTTTACACTCCAGGGGAGGCAAAAATCATTTAAATGGCTAGCTACAGCAAGAGGAAATTTCTCAGTCGTAAGATTCACAATTATTTTTGTCTCTTGCTTTCAAATCTGGAAGCACCAACAAAATACTGCTGAACCCTGTATATACTGCTGAAGAAGGAGGGTTAAATCCTGTAGTGGTTCAGACATTCTATACTCCCCTTCTCCAAGAACCTCAACCTATAGCCATCATTCCTGAAATGTTTTAACTTAGTAGACATCAAGTGGCAAAACAGGGAGCTCAGTTACAGAACCACGAAGCAGTATTTAAGTCACGTACTGGATATTCTTAATCACTTTGGTATTTCTAGATCTAAATTTGACATTCTGCTTGCATTTGGATTATAATTTCTAGTGGAAAGTATCAAAATGGCTTCAGCAAGGAAGACTTTGCACTTTATTGTTAATTGAAGGGTTTCAAACAGAACAGTGGAAACAACTGGCTGTAACATAGTAACCTGGGAAAAGCTTAAACAATACGCGTCAACCTTTTCCACTGTGTACGAGTGTGTGTTTGCGTGTATGACTGGAACCACTTGACAAAAACGCAAAAGCAGTTACAAAATACTCTCCCTTCGCTGGTTCAGATTCTTGTTTTAGCAGCAAATACTGTCAGAAATGCATGCTTTTAAACCACTTCTGTCAATCAGATTTGTAGGGCTGTCACCTGCTAGATTGTCAAGCATGTAGTTCAGTAGCTTTCGAGTTCCATCTGGATCCTGGTAGAGGCTGAGAATATCTTGTGATAAAGGATTGCCTGCCAACAGCATAAAACAACAACTGGGTGATTAGCTCCCTGACTTTCTTGAGGCCTTCCAACCAAAGAAAATCTCCCATAATGAGAACAGAAAAATTGACCCATAAGATATTTAGGTTGCTTAACTTGGAACTGTAGAATACCACAGTATCAGATACTATAGAAATAGCTAGTACACATAGACTTTCTTCCTTTGACTGACTTCAATCAATAATACGGTAGGTTAAAGGGTTTATTTATCTATCTACAGATTTGAAATAGGCTCACAAGGAAGTTTAATAGCATAAAAAAGAAAAGCATTGTTTTCCAAACTGTCTGAACATTTTTGCTACAAGCTTAGTATCTCACATAAACTGCAAGAAAATGTTGCAGTAATACACAAAGCTTCTGAGCCCAGTCCCCTCAGTAATTCAAGAGTACTCCTAGGAATATTTAACTGTAAAGAACTCACCTTTCAAACCTAGGGTTTGTAGCTGGAAGAGCCGTCCAAGTTCATAAGGCAAAACCCGTAACAGATTGTTATTTAAAAGCAATTCCCTGCGGCAAATGCAAAAACACTTTTGATGAATATTACTTCAGAAGAAAACTCTTAAAGCACTCTATGCCACTCATCTTCAAAGATGACACTTTTCACCCTGAATTTTTTGTATTATGGAAAGATATGCCAACCTTCCCATTTCAAAGCATGACCAAAATACTTTCATTAGGAAAAAAAAAGCCGCAAAACCCCAAACCATAAAATTAAATCAGGGAGAATTTAAACAGCAGGCAATCACCAAGTCTCGAAGAATGTTTCAGAGCAGAAGACTACATATCTTAAAGACATGTATCTGTAGAGATCAGAAACGAAGGGTAATGAACCCAAAAGTAATCATTAGAACTGAAGTTTTGCACCAATCTTGAATTTTTCAGAATTATTTTAAATACAAGAATGGAAAGCAAAATAAAATTCTCAGTCCCAATGCCAGAATATAGATTTTTGAAAAGTTAACCAGAATAATTTCTCTCACCTGAGAGATACCATGTTTCCTAGTTCTGCTGGTAAACTTCTGAGTTTGTTGGATGACAGATCCAGGTAAACCAGATTATGAAGCTTGGCAATATCAGGTGGAATGCGAGTAAGATTATTGTCATTGAGGTGCAGAGCAGTCAAGTGCGTCAATGACCAAAGTGACGTACTTAAGCTCCGCACTCTACCTAAAAAAGAAAAGCAAAGAACCGTCTCTTCAGTCTTGCACTCTCAAACCACCAGATACAGATTATGGAAGATGTCAGAATATGGGATTTCCAGTGTGGAAACCCTACCACTTCACTGGAATGCTCAGTGACACTCACAGAAGATCTTTTCTATGAGCAGACTTTAAATAATTATCTAATCCTTCCAGTTAAAAGGATAGAGACAGGGGTACAGTTCTAGGGAAGCTGATGTGCTACCCCAAAACTCGCATCCAATCTGATCAAGCACTGGCTGGATGGACGGTCCCAGAGAGTGGTGGTCAATGGAGCTAAATCCAGCTGGCTGCCAGTCACAAGTGGTGTTCCTCAGGGCTCGGTGTTGGGACCATTTCTGTTCAACATCTTTATTGATGATCTTGATAAGGACATAGACTGTATCATCAGTAAGTTTGCAGATGACACCAAGTTAAGCAGGAGTGTCGATCTGCATGAGAATAAGGAGGCACTACAGAGAGACTTGGATAGATTGGATCCAACGTTAACGGGATGGGCTTCAACAAGGACAAGTGCCAGGTCCTGCACTTGGGCCACAACAACCCCATGCATCGCTACAGGCTTGGGGAGGTGTGGCTGGAGCTGTCTGGAAGAGAAGGATCTGGGGGTTCTAACTGACAAGCAGCTGAACATGAGCCAGCAGTGTGCCCAAGTGGCCAAGAAAGCCAACGGCATCCTGGCTTGTATTAGAAATAGTGTGACCAGCAGAAGTACGGAGGTGATAGTCCCCCTGTACTCTGCACTGGTGAGGCCACACCTTCAGTATTGTGTCCAGTTTTGGGCACCTCAGTACAAGAGAGATATCGAGGTGCTGGAGTGAGTGCAGAGGAGGGCAACGAAGCTGGTGAAGGGCCTGGAGAACAAATCCTATGAGGAGCGATTGAAGGAGCTGGGACTGTTTAGCTTGAGGAAGAGAAGGCTGAGGGGAGACCTCATCACTCTCTACAACTACCTGAAAGGACATTGTGGAGAGGTTGGTGCTGGTCTCTTCTCACAGGTAATTAGTGATAGAACAAGAGGGAATGGCTTTAAACTGCAACAGGGGAGGTTCAGACTGGATGTTAGGAAAACATTTTTCACAGAAAGAGTGGTCAGACAGTGGAATAGGCTGCCCAGGGAGGTGGTGGAGTCACCATCCCTGGATGTGTTTAAGGGTCATTTAGATGAGATGTTGGGGGATATGGTGTAGGGGAGACCTTTGTAGAGTAGGGCTGATGGTTGGACTCGACGATCCCAAGAGTCTTTTCCAACCTGAATGATTCTGTGATTCTGTGAGTTGGGGCTTAATATGAGCCACCCAACCTCAAAGACAATCTGGTAAGGCAGTTAATCCTCCTCCCCCAACTCATAAAAACTGTTTTTCACAACAGGATCCCCTATCTGAAAGCATCTGGTGTGATTCTGAAGCATCAACAACTCTGCTGAAGCAAAATTCAAAACCAAATCAACTCACCCGAGATCTCTAATTCAGCCCAGTGTGACTTCTTCCCGTTGGCTACCTCTTCTGCTGACATGATGGTGTAAATTCTGCGAGGATCTGGAGGATCATATTTTTCCTTTGGCATCCCTGTTAGTCTGAAAGACCATCACAACTATTACCATCTGCCACTTGACAACATTTCTTCATTTCTAGCCAGCCAGGAGATTACCTTTCCCCGTGACACTCGGCAAAAACGCATGCCCTGGAGTTTATGTACAATAAATATTATGCTGACATCAGCTCAACTGCTCCCAGTGCATGGAGTTAAGCAGGTGCTCAGACCTTTGCAGAATAGGGGACTGTAATGGAAAGGAGCATTTCTTCCTACAAAGTTTGGTTTTCTGCAGTCATCTGCAATGTTACCTTGTACTGCCCTGATGCAGACTTTCTGGATTTCCTAGTTTATCCCCCAGACCAAAGCGTAACCTACGTCATCGCTGAGTTATTTGCTGTGTGCAGAACCTGCAGACAAGATGACAGCGTTTCGCTATTCACGGTGAAAGCACATGGATTGCTCCCTCCTGTAGTTTTCACAGGGAACCAACGACTAAAGAGAAGGCTGCTTTTACAGCAATTCAACACACAAAGTCTCACTTTTACACTGCACTTATACAAGACTTGAAATTGCAGTCCGAAGGGGAATTAGCTCAATTTTTCCATTAACTATCTAGTTTTTCTGTTCTGTGCTTTTTCATGCCCAGTATCAGTCAAGACCTTTTAACTCCTAATGGCCTAGGAGACATAAAACGAGCTCAGGTAAAATTCTCATTAGCTGTTCTTGTGCATACAGGGCTTCAGCCCAGTCCAAAACTTTAACATCAGATGCACTCATGTCTTAAGGGTGAGCTTGCGCACACACAAATTCAACCGATCTCGTTTTCCAGATTCTTGTCAGAAGAGAGCTCAGATGTCCCGTTCAAAAAACATACACTTTCCAGACAACATGGGGAGTTTTCCTCCACACCTCCCCAGACTATTGTGCCAAGAGAGGGGAGAGGGGTTGTTTGGTTTAAAAACGTAAGGTTAGCTGAATTTGCTGTTCAGTGGTCTTTTCCTCCCCGGACACACAAAATACACAAACCTTGATTTTATACAAATCCAAAGCAGCTGGTCTACAGGATGCACTTTTTCCCTCATATATACATCTTTACTACAGCTGGCTGCAATAGCTGTGAAGATCTTAAAATAACTATAACTTGTTTGGTTTGCTGAACTGATGAGACAGAAAACTATGAAGAATTTGAGGAAACTAGTTCAGGTTTTTTTTCAGCTACCCCAACTAAACAAAGATCACATGTGCCCTTTATGAGCTTAAAGTACTGCAGTTTTTCCCAACTGATGCAGATAGCCAAAACAGCATTCTGGCATTGCACAGCAGCAGGAGTTGTCATGGCTGTCCGCTACAAAGGGTCTCAGTTACGAGTCTGGTGCTTTCTTCTCTAACGAATGCCCAAGGAAATTCCATTCACACTGAGTTAAGGCTCCCTGTTGCAAGTGCAAGGCAGATGCGAGCCCCATATCTAATTATAGCCAACTTCTATTTACAGGTGAAGTCATATGGCAAGGAAGGCTACAGGGTAAGAGGATTCTGCACTCACGCTGCTCAGCTGCAGCAATTCAGTTTGGGGCAATGAGTGAAACAGATTACCTAAGGACACGGAATTAGACCTGAAATCCTTCGATCCTCGTTTCAGAACTCCAACCTCGGGAACAGTACTTCCCAACACAGCCAGAGTTACAGGCTATGTTTCAGGAGTGCTAAATCTCCAGTGCTTGGGTTTTGCTGGATTTATCTTCACTGTTAAATAAGTGCATGTGCAGAAGTAGGGAGCAGCCCTGGCCCCAAGAACAGATTCCTCACAGCTCCTGCTGAGAGCCACAAGAGCCCTATTTCACCTTTCTTCCCGGGCATCCTTGCCCTTAGATGCGTATGAAACTAATCCACATTCCAGCAAGTCTCGACACAGTTCTTCCTGGATTTTGCTAGACCCCTGGAACCAACCAGAAACATCCAGCAGAGCTGTGAATCACTGCCGAGACGGGGGGCCAAGACCCAAGCTTTAGGAAAGCCTGCAGCCCCTGGCAGCTGCAGAGAGCACAGTCCCAGTCCCAGTGCCTGGAAGGAGACACATTGCAACGCTACCGCACTTTGCATTAAAGCCTAATTGCCTCAAGCAGCATACTACTCTATAAATTTTATGTGCTATACACCCAAATAAAGACCACAGTCCTAGCATTTCAGACACGGCATAAACAGAGTGAGTCTGTCTGTGCCAAAAAGCAGCAAGCTAGTTTTGCAGCAAGTAAAGCTGTCACGCCACCGTCACAGGATTACCTGAGATGATCCTTTAATAGAAAATGAGATTTCACTACCTGGCAATATTTACTTCATCTGCAAGGCATACTACTGATTAGAAGGGGGAAACCTAAAAGCTGGGTGGTGAAAATCAAGCAGAATACCAACAAAGGATTGTTTATGGCTGAGTGGAGTTTTTTTGATCTTTAAGTCTTAATCATCAAACATCTGAACTGACCCAGTATGGGTCTTCATTTTACTTTTTAATCTGTCGTATCTTAAAACAATTGCTACTTCTACCATATCTGGATAGGACATCACAAACTTTGCTGTCCAATACTCAGACACCAGCATTTGGGTAAGTGCTCTCTGAAACACGCTGTGCTTACAAGATGTCTGCATTCTAGTTTTTTACAGCATAATATTATAGTAATACCAGTCTCAGGCAGATTTAAATTTCAGTTTCTGCATACTGCAACTCCTCCCTGCCCTGCATACTGCTGGCAAAAGCTTTGGCCACAGTTGCTTCCTATGGGCTTCTCAAGGTGCATTTCCAGTTAAAAAAGCAAGTGGGAAATTATTTGTATTTCAGCTCGCTGTTTCATCACAAGCCAGGCACAGATGACTAACAGCTCAGGAAGGCTCAGTCCAGCCAGGGGTCCTTGCTGTCACACGCACGTTGACTCAAAGTCTTGAAGCGACAGCAGTCTCCTCCAGCTGCTGAGCAGCCTTGCTGGAAACCAGAGCGGGACTTGCCGTTCTCACTGCCAGACCCCAGCGGCTTCGCTCCTTGCAATGGGGAAGAAATCGGACAAATATCCCAGGGCCTGGTGATAAAGTCTTTAAAACTGTGGTGGTTAGACCATCTGAGTCACCCCATAGTCACCCATACCTACCCACAGGCCAAGAGATGACCACTGACCGGGTGACACCATCAAAAAGCTTCAGGATTACAGTTTCCTCCTTGGCAGGGAACCCAATTAAATTATGTTGAAATATTGCTCGTTATGAGAAGTGCTCTGCCAATTTAAAGCAATTTGCAGCAGTCAGATGCCCTCCAATGAAATGAGCCCTGATCTGCGAGTCAAACGACACGCGCATTTTTCAGATATTAGTCACTTTAATATTATTTTGAAATAGTAGTGAGTCAAACAAGCATCAGTGTAATTTCCACAGTTACAGAAAAGGGAAAACAAACCTAAATCAAATACCCTTTTTTTTTTCTTCTGCGTAACAGCAACATTGAGCAAGACTTAAAAGCCACCACATGTATTTTTTTGAAGCAAAAATTAATCTGCCTGAGTTCTCAACTCGTATCGCTCCCATCTGCCCCTCAAGCTTGTCCTGGAACTAAACTAGTATCCAAAAATCCCAACCAATTTTTGCTTGGTCTTCAGGGAGGTACACCGATTTCTCCGAATCAGTTAACCCCAAAATTGGATGCACATTAGCACTGTTGAAAGGAAAAAAACAGGAAGACCCAGCCAGGGACACGGGAACTGAAGTAGAACTGATTTAGGTCAGCTTGAGCTGTTGCAGAGATGCACCCTGCAGGTTCAAGCAAGGCCTTTGCTAAAATTCAGCTAACACAGGTACGACATGAAGAGAATATGTGCACTCAGTTTCTTTGCTTTTCAAGTGTGACCAAAAAAAACTCTTGCTAGCTTTTCCTCTAAAGAGTTCCCTTGGAAAACTTTTGAGGCCACTAAAACTTGCTCTCCACTACAAATCTAACCAAGTAAACTTAAATAGAATGACCCTGATATTGTGTAAATTAAAGAAGACCTGAATATGAGAACACCAGTGCAGTAGTATGAAAATGTTTAAGCTCTGAACAAACTTCAAAATCTCGGGGTTCCTAACAGTGTCGTGCTTATGTGCTCTTTGGCTACAAGTCCATCTTCAAAAACCTTGCAATGACTGGGTTACTCAGCTGAAACCCTACGTATGGTCCCAGGTGAACTTAAGCAGCTCTGGCACAACTGTATATAAAAAGGGCTACAGGGAGGTTATTTGGTTTGGCAGTGTTGCAAGTAGTAGGGTTGTGGCTGCCTTTTTTGCACTCTTGTTTTTATATGCTGTTGTATCTGCTGGCTGTTGTGTAAGAGACATGCTGGCTACAATTAAAGCCAAAAAAGAGGAATAATGTAGCGGTACTAAAAGTGTGGAGAGTGTCAAAGAAGAAAGTTTTGAGCTATCAGGCTGTGCCACAGGCTTTTACTCTGAAGACTCATTTTTTGGGCAACAAACAACAGGAGCTTCTGCACACTTGGAGTTTCAGACAACCAGGTAATAACAGAAAAGAGTGCTGCTCTTCTATACTTATCTAAGACCTTCTCAAGTTAAACACATGTGGGGAATGTGACATAGGGAGGATATAGTTAGTTATATGAAATACAAACTGTTTTTTCTTAGGGAGAAGCTGAAGGCAGACCTACAGATTGCATCAATGTAACAAGAGAAAAAAGGATACTATGCTAGGGATTAAGAAATTTCTTAACTCATAGTGGGGTTTTTTTTTTGTATGGGTGGGGGAAATCAACTGCAGCTGCAAACACAGAAAATCTCTTCCATTACACAGCACATCTAAACACACCAAAGTAACTATCTCAGGGTCGCTATGAGAGACAAACTGCATCACTATCATTTTTATTAAAGTCAGATCTATTCTTCTGAAGGCAAATATCCCCCATCGAGCAGAAGGATTAATGTATGTTCAGTGGAAAGAGAAAGCCTGCTCAAAGCTGTCCTGATTATTTGGCATCTATGTTACAGGAGGACTTTGAAGCCAGATAGGTCAAAGTCCCTTAGAGCTCTGTGCTGCTGCAAAATAAAGACCAGTCCCTTCCCTAGAGAGGTTAGAAGATGCACTTCTTAAATTACTGGGACTGTAATGTGTTGTTCTGTTTAAGTTCTTTCATACCTCAATGCATAAATGGTCTGTTTCTAACGAGAAAGCAAATCGAAAAGAGCTGCAACTTCATCTCGCTTCAGCCCTATGTTCATGGATGTGTTGGCACAACTCAAAATCCTCGCCTCCAGCAGAGTGACATTCTTTGTGATTTTTTTTTTTAGTCTCTTTATATAGATGAGTCAAACTGCCAAAGCATTTTGAAAACTATCCAGCAGACAGCCCTGAATCATTTCTCCTTCCTCTGCGCTGTAACAGCTTACTGTCCATCCACTTCCATATGGTGATTCCTCCCTGGAATTAAAAAAACCTGCTGGCTGATGAGGCCAGAGCGTGAGCTTGTGCATGTATACACATAGGCACGTGTTATTTAATATTGGAAAGTTGGACCACAAGCTGGGAAACAGAGCCATTTTTATCTATGTATTTTGTAAACAGGACTAAATGGTTGCAAAGGGAGGAGAGGAGGGCTACTAATCTGTAATAAGCATGCTCTGTTTTTATATGAATGTATGACAAAAGTCTCCCCATTTCAACCTCCCAAAGGAGAAGGGCAAGTACAGCCAATACCCACAAATACAAAAACTGACTTAGAGTACTTTGTGGGGGATGAAGATCAAGCAAATAAAGTGATTGTTTAAGGGTATATTAAGGGGATTTAAAACAAAACTGCTAATACTGGGATATATATGTATGTGTTAGCTTAAGGTAAACTACTCAGTGTATCAGTATATATAGTATCTAGTGTATATATACTAGCAAGAAAATATGCATGGGGAATTTTGATAGTCTTTTGCTTGGATCTTAATTTTCTTCATTGTGCTTTCCTGCAGGAACATGTTCAACCACCTCTGCATATGCTGTCTCTACCAAGAGTTCAATGAGCACTGTGAGTCTGCCAACAAAGGTACTGCTCCTTTTCAGTTTCTTATTCTAAGTAACCTGATTGGGAATAGAGATGATCAGTGAAACAAATAAAAATGCCTCACCACGGTTCTTTATTAAAAAGAGAAAATAAGCATTTTTTTGCTGTTGTTTCCCAATACTGAGATTTCAAACAATCTTTCAGGAAAGTATAATCGAAGTACATAGATAGAGACTACTTGGACACAAGTAAGTATCCTACCAACAGGAGGATAGTTAAACAGTGAGTGGAAATAAATTGCAAGACAAAAGATGAAATTTGAAGTGAATATTAAATCTAAGGAACAACAACTAAAATTTCAAGCTTAGCACCATGGAGCTAGCAAAAAACAATGAAGTCCACAACTAAAACTGAAAAAATATTTTGTTATATAAATCAGTAAAAAGATGTCATTTTTTTTCGTATCATCCATCCAAGGAAGTTGTTTCTTTCAAGGAAGTGTTTCTCATGAGAAGGCACACTGACTGCTGTGCAGAGGGCTCCTCTACATGAACTCAGTAGGACTATTGATCTCTACTCACTAGCAATTCCTTCTTTAGCAGAAAGAGTCCAAAACCACATAGTTAAGGGAACTGTGGAAATCTAGAGCATTAAAGGTCATTTACTTCTATCTCCTTTCAAGTCTGTAGCAACAGTAACTCTGCCTCTGTACTAACCTGTAGACAGGGACTCAGCCCAGTTTGCTTTTTTAAAAATAATCTGGACTCCAAGTGGGAAAGCGACAGGACCTTACTTCTGTAATGCTGTTAAAAAATTACATTGGCTTCTACTCTTCTCATCTGCTAATGCATTTAAAAATACAGCAAGGTAATACGGGGTTTTCTTCAACCACACCAGTCATGCATCTAAAACCAAGCTTGCTTTAGTAAGATACCTTTGTTACTCTTAGGTTCAGTACTTAAATTCCTTAACTTGAAGCTTTTAAGGAGTCTTCACACATTGAAAGCTGAATGTTTTAATAAAACTGCACCTCTTCTACATGATCGAGATAAATATTAGATGTAGAAAATATTTCAACAAAATAAGCTTCAGAATTAATTTTCATAGTCCTTCCTTGTACCTATCATAAGGCAGATCTTGCAGCTGATAGCAGGCAAAATAAGCAGAAGTGCAAAGGCCCAAGTAGTGGGATCTTTGTACTGATGCTGAGAGGTGAAAAGCTGTTCCTCTAAGCTGTAACTGGTCAGGAGACATGTTTGTGCTGAGAAGCTGAAAGGGAACAGACTCTTACTGTGGTGCTGCCCCTCACTAGCAGTTTTGTCTTTGCCATAGTCAAGGGAAACTCACAGCCATTCACCAGGTTTGGAGCAAGGTTGCACAGGCAGGAGGAATCTTCATGGTGTAACTTCAGGGTCAGAAAGAGAGCACTACTGCTTGATAAACTTGATTGACAATTTGGAAAGCATTGCAGTCCTTACCAGAGTGGTGGCAACCCTGTGAGAACCTGCACACAGGATTTTGGATTTGCACTCACCCACTCCAACTAGTGAACCCAGAAGAGTGGTAAAAAGGACATGTCAACAAGAAGCACAGCAACAATATGATGGAATTTGTCCAAACCTTGCTCTAGTTTTCATTCCATGTGGTACTTAGACTAGGCTCAGCAAGAGGAGGCTATTTGTTTCACATGTTCAGTTTCACAGAAAATCCTCTCTTTGCTCATTAGTGAGCTCTTCATCGTGGGAGAGGTGCAGCAGTTCACAGGGATCTGCTAGAGGCTGTTGTACAAAGGGACTGTTTTCAGGGATTGAAAACACAGTCGCTGTTACCTTAATTACACAGCTTTCTTCCTTTCCAGTAAGGAAACTGGCACACTGGTTAGGGAACCAGCTCAGCTCATGCAGAGCTGCTTATGTGCTGTGGAGCCCCTGTAAGGCAAGCAAAACAAGACGTACGACAGGCTGCAGCGACATTCAGCAACCACATCCTGAGAGGCTTCTCACCTCCTCTGCCTGTCTTGATGTATGGCACAAGCCCGAGCAGGGAAATTCAAGGTTGGGGGTGGGAATACTGGAATACAAGAGATAACCAAGAACCTGCAGGTGATAGTAAATTCAGTGGTGGTGGTGGGATCCCAGGGGGCTTCACATTACCACTTCAACAAAGACCATAAAAGCCCAGAGAAGCACAGACAAGTCCTAGAAGTAAACCCTGGGGGGAAAAGGCAGCAAAAGCCAAGGGGAGGAGTGGGAAGGGAGGGAACAAGCTGTATTCGATTAATTCTAGAGCCAACTGGCAGTCACTTGATGGAAATAATAATTGTGCTACTGACATACAGCCACTAGTTATCTCCCCCTGTTCCCTCATCTCTTCTAAATGAAGTAGAGAGTCTTTTCTTAAATCACAGGTAACACAAGAATATCCAGGCTTCCACCCTTCCTTTTCCTCTGTCACACCCCTGCTTACAAGAACAGCTGAACTATTTACTGCATGGAAATAATATGTAGCATTATGTAGTTATTTTTAATTTCTGTACTTAGCTAACATTTCAGCCCTTACTTCTAAAGAACAGAAACTGTTCAGAAATAGTCTGTTACCTCTCGTGTATATGACAACTCTTGAATATCTGCCTTTGTCTGCAGACCCTTTTGTATTTACTGTTTTCAAAGGAGCTCTTAGGGGCTAGTTTACATGCAAACACAGGGTAGGTAGCTCCTCAAATGCAAAGCTCTGATTAACAGAAATGCATACAAGAAGTCTATTATAGGGCAAGAAAAGTTTTAACAGCTTGTAAATAAATCTGATCAGAAGCCCCCAGAGGGATGGTTTAAATAGTACGTTTATCTGCACAAGTATCCCACACTAGTTCAAAGAAATGACCCATTTGCAATGCTGCCCCATCCCCTGGAGAGTGCTGGTCTTTCAATGAGATACAAGACAGAGTGGCTTAAAGGATTAGGAACTGAAGTCACTGGCAGTCTGGGGAGGGAAGCAGCCAGTGCTGGATCAGTAGCAAGCATCAAGACAAAACGCTGTCCTGGGTTGTGAGCACAGACAAAAAGCAGCCGTGCATGGCTGCAACTTAAAGCAGGAGGTTTTCCTAGTACCAGTTTGACAGTGATAAGACCAGGGAGAGAGAAAACCCTCAACACCAAGAACTGGTTAAGCTTAAAGTGTTGTGGTGTGCGAGCATCCCTCCAAGCCTCTAGGGAAAGAGCTGTTTTATTGACAAGCCTAATCTGACACCTCAGCTCATTCAGTCACTAGCTTAGAAATGATGAAGACCCTGTTCAGGCTGCCCGGAGCCAACACCTTGTCTCATTCAACTTCTCAGGATCAATAACTGGAGAGAAGTCAGCTATCGACCTGTTTTTTGAGCAAAACTACACCAGAATTATTAATTCACGCATACCACTGCAACAACTTTGAAGCAGTCTTCTCAATGAACATTTCTTCCTTTCTTTAAAATACAATTTGAATCATCAATAACCTTTCATCCTTCAAAGAAAAGTTTGTGATAGGAGAAAACAACAAATGAGATTATTTCTGTGACTAAGATGTTAACTTGCTCTTTAAGTGGTAAACTGCCAATTCTTTAAGAAAATAAGCAAAGCCCAGCAGCACTTCAGCTACTCTCCCTCTATGATAGAAAGATAATGGCCAGCTTATCACTCACAATCTGTTCTTTGCGGCAATAATTAACAAGAGGGAAATTTGCCACCATAAAACTTACTTCAAACAGCTTTAAAGTTACAAGGCCTACCCTGGTCAACTACAGGTAAATTTGGATGAGTCAAAGCTCAAAATTTTAAAGAAAGGGGCGGGGGGGGTAAGCCAGAGAAAAAAGTACACACCAATAGTGGAAACTGTTTTGCAATCGCTGGCACAATCTATTAGCCTTTCCATATTACAGCACAATTTCAACAGGCCACAGGATGCTGCACTAGTGCTTGAAGTAGCTGGGCTTGTATGTTCAGCAGAGGAGGAAAAGAAAAGGGATCTCTCTAAAATAAAGCAGTTTATAGGCATAAACCCCTTTCTCAGTAGGGTATATTAAAACATTCTTTACTACTTTGATTAAAGAAGTGAAAAAGCTTGCCTGATAGCCTGAGAAACACATATTATTTGAACATCAGAAGATAGTTCAAGCTGCTTCTGTATCTGATTATCCAAATCTTTCCCATGTGCATTTATACCATACTTAATCTTCCAAATACTAAATTTAGTTTTAAAAGCAATGTTGACAAGTAACATTACACTCTTCTAGTTGTGTTCTACCAAGGTGGGAAATGAGAAACTACAGCAACAATAGCCCAAGACAATCTATGTGGGGACCAGGAAATCCACCTCAAACAGAAAAGTGAGATGTGGGTATCTGGAGGTTAATTCACTACGAGCATCTATGAAATCTGACTGCAACAAAACACACAAAGCTGTGATCTCCAGTGGGTCAAGATGTTACCCAGTGCAGGAGGTATCCTGCTCTCTAAACAAAAATTAGCAGAAGGCTAATTCTGTTGCCCAGAATGATCATTGTAATATTTAGTTTATTAGAGGGAAGTAGGCCACATGGAAACAAACCCTGAGGTATATGTTAGCTGGCAGGGGGCATGGCCGAGAGCTGACATGAATTGCACTTGTTCCTCTGCCAGAAGATAGGTTGAACTTGGGTGGATTCCTCTGTTCAGCCACTTGAAGGATTTGATTTAAAGTGTGTGCATTACTTAATCAGGGAATACATCTGGCAATTTTTGCTAAAGTTTTTCAAACAGGTCAGTTTCCTGTTATTTCTTAATATGCACCTGAGAAGTTAATTCAAGAGTTCCCTAATGTTTGTATTTGCAAAGGCTTCCTCGTGGTCCCCCCTCCCTCCCTGTCACACTGAGTTTTGGTCACAGTCCTTCATTGCGGATTCGGAGTTACGCAAGCCATTGGGCACCATGGGAAGAGCTGCGGCCCTGACGCTCACTTTCAAGGCACTGAGGTGCTAGAAGGTTCAAGTACTCATGACACTAAGTGCTGTATAAACCTGCAAAGAAGATAATGACCTCCGAAAGGAAGTTGAAGAAGAAAAATACAGTCCAAAGCCCTGGTCCTACCAAGTGTCACTCATTGCTGGGTAGCACGCACACCACTGCTTTACAGAAACAGAGCCTAAAGCAAGAGCATGGACACAGTGGGTACGCGGAAGAGGCAGGTACGGATTCGGGAATGCTGTAGCATTATTGACAGCTTGAGGCTTTAAAACACATAATTTTCCAAGTAGAAAATACTTCTGAGTTATACTCATCTCCCTGCATACACATCCAGAGTTGTTTTGTCCATACCTGCAGCTGCCATGAAATAGCCATCAATTTAAAACTGAGCAGTTTCACCTTTACATGCATGGGGAGTTTTGTTTGGCAGCACCTAGGGGTTACTAAAGCAGGCAGAAAAACATCTTGCAGTTCATCACAGGCCTAGTCACTGTGTAGTCTTCAAGTCAAACCATACATCAAAAAATACATCCAAGAATGAAATGGATGTGCTAAGGTCATAGCTTCACTCAGACTTTGCTGCATAAGTCTGCAAAAAGGCTATATAACCTTGTAATCAGAGACATTTCAAAGAGATTTTAGCACTGTAAAAAAACCCAAACCTCCTGTTCTATCTACAGGTCTCAAGTACTTAATATATGTGCTTCTCTCATCCACTCAAAATATTCCTAAATTATCTGATGAATTCCACTCCTTCACAATCTTTCACTCCAGACTGAGGAAGAGAAGGAAGAGGATCGTTGCACAGGTACAAAAATGGGCCTAGAGACTGAACTACTCCCAATGGTAAAATGTAATTTGACTGGAGGAAAAAATGCAAGCCAAGGGCCATCTGACAATCTGAACCCAGCTCTTCCTGGCACTTATGACTATATTCTGGTATGTGAGAAGTTGCCTGGCCCCGTTTTCCTTTTGCTTTCTTAACTTTCCAAAACAAAAAGGGATTAGAGGAAAGGCGTTCACAAGTGGAAATTTCTGCTGGGTGGATAATTCATCCTGTGCTAGCTCTCTCCCACTTCTAGGGCTAGTTATAAATTCATGTAACAGAATAAACAGAAATCAAATTTTAAGGTATAGAGGAAGCAGTTACCAGTTTTTGGGAACTACATTTAGCACTGCTTCAATTTGCCTTTTCCTGCCCAGAGCTGCAAGTTCCATGAATCTAAGAAAATGCAAAGAAGTGTTTTCTTTTACCTGCATAGCACAGTTTCTAACAACTGTTCTGCTTTTATGTCCCTTGTAAATCAGTATTAAGTTTCCTATCTCTATCAGCAGGAAGCTCTATCTTGCAGCAGCCTGTGTTGTGTGCAAGGGCTGAGCAGTGCATACTGATACTTGCTCTGACAAGAAGCGAGCAAACCAACCCTTTCCAAAAGGCCAGGAAACGCTGGCAGCTTCACAGTGCTGGTAGCAGTTCCTATCTGCGTTTCTCCCCACGGATGACTAGGTGACAACTCTAGGCTTTCCTCAGAGCATTTTAATTCTATTCCAGCTCTCAGCCTGAAGCAACGAGAAGAGCAGAGGATATTCTCCTCCTCATCTTGAGGCTGAGTCAAGACATTTACGTGAGGGAGATACACCCCTCCTTGTGCCATCGGGAAGCTTATTGACTTCACACAAGTACCTACAGAGAGCAAGTCTCAGGTGTACATTCACCTCCACTGCCAAAGAGCAAACTCCTTAGCTTACATGGAAGAGACAAATGTATCCAGAGTGCTTGAATGGGACCTTTCAATCGGAAGCTTTCAAATACCTTTTTAGGCCATGAAATCTTAGTAGTATGCACCAGGAGCAGGAACAGCTGCAGGCCACAGAGCTGAAAACTTAAAAACCTGCGGGACCTTTCCACTCTGCTGTTGACAAAACACAGGATGGTAATATCCAGCAAAGCGTACAAAGTATGTTCTCAGTTTTCCTGTGAGTATCACATGGGAAAAAACAGACAAAAATCTGCAGAAGGAAGTCTTCCTCAACATGCTTTTCTCTCTACATACTTAAAGCCAAGACAGAACCTTCTGAGAGAGCCTTTAGATTGATTTCTTAGGAAGAAAAAAAAAGCAAAACTAATTTGTGATTAGAAGGCATAAAGATGTTCAGTCAGATGGAAGCATTCCTGAAAAGCAAGGGGAAAACTACCCAATCAATTCATTCAGCTGCCCTAAAGGGTAAACAGCAAACTTGAGCACAATCTACAAATCCTGACTATTATTAACAGCTTGACCAAAAGTGGATATTTTTTGTAGTTATCTTCATAATTGTGAAATCTGGTGAACTAAAAAAATGTTTGAAAAAAAGAAGAGGGTGACACTCTGCACTATTGCTCCCAATGTGAGGTTCAGGTTCTTCACTCAGAAGAAATCAGCTAAATAAAAGGTTGTTTCAGCTGGTAGTGGACACTCAAAGAAATTAAAACAAAAGAGGCTTTCTGGGTTTCAAATTTACCCAAAAGGCATACATCTTAGCATTCACAAAACTTTGTGTAACAGCCCATAAAAACCTCCTTTTCAAAATGATCTGTCAGTAAAGCAGGTTTCTGGAGGTGTCAAAATGTCTTAAGAAGAAAACCAAAGCTATTTTTAAGTGGGGAAAGCTCCCTTTTCAGTACTGGGACCCTGTAAGGTGAAGACTATGTATCCCTTCTGTCTGTAGCTGTGAACCATGGCATGTGTATTGCTAAGCAGAAGGCAATTCCCTTTCCACCTTGTTTTTCCTGAGGAGCCCTTCCTTCTCCCTGCATGCCCCAAAACCTCCCCCTTAACACAAGGCTAAACATTCCTCTCTTCTGCAACTTGCAGAGCTGCCTCAGTCCATGAATATTTTTTTGCCTTTAAAAAGCATTTAAGATAGTTTAACTAGGTTTTTCGTTTCAGTTAAGTATGAGACTGGGGAGCTATTGACTTGCAGTAGTAGTTGTGGAAGGATTGGTGGAGGATAAAGCGCCCTTAGTCTGGAGTTTTGGTTTGCGTTCCTCTTTCCAACACAGGTCTCTGGAGACCACAGGTGGGTGCATAACGTGGGAAGGGCAAAGGCCTCCTTCAGAGGAGAGCTGTCTCAAGTAGTTTCCCAGCCATAAAAATTTCTGCTGCTCCTAGCTAAGGGCACAATAGGTTTTCCTTTAGGAAATAATCCTGATTCACAACAGCAAGGATGATGGCAGGGTGCTCTGAAGGATTAGTCAGTTTGTGTCTTTAAACAAAGATTTACCAGTACTCAAGCTGCAAATGGGGCAGGGGTAAACCCCAAACTAAAAACCCTTCTGAAGATCCATCAGGCCATGGACTCGGAAAGTATATGCCCCCTCCTGAGGGCTGTCATCTTTATTCTTAGACTTTTCGCTCAAGTGGACCTACTTGAATTGGAGCAAGGCAGCAGTGCTGCTGTTTTAATCCAGAGATTGCTATTTTTGACACTGCTGCTTTTAACCATCAGTGTCACAAGCAAGCCTCAACTTGCTTTTGGCAGCAAGGCAGTGAGGGAAAACCCCTCCTCTTCCTTTCTCCTCTGGCCCTGCCAGGGTCCTTATCCGCTCATGCGGGATCAGGAACGACACAACACCAATATGATGATCAAATCGTTCGTTTATTCTCCTATCCCGGTTACATTTATAGTACACTAAGTTCCGTACGCGTGCACATCTGTACTCCAATAGGCTGCATACTATCTACATGCGCTGTTCAGGCGCCTCTACAAGCACTTGCATTGGTTAATTGTATTTGCGTACATACAACCTGAAACTTACAAACTTCTCTACATTGTATCTTATTTTATTCAGACTTGTGTGCTTTTGCTGACCATAGTCATTCCTTCTTTTGCTGACCATAACTATCCCTTTGTTTGCTGACTTTATCTTGTCCTTGCACTGTCCTGTCTGCATTAACTTCCTTCTAATGCAGCCCAGACTCCTACAGGCCCTACTCTCACTGTTGTGCTCAAAGTGGAAGTTTTACTTTCCCCAACCTGTTTAGTTTTGACAAAAAAGGAACAAGTATTTAATTTCTCCGCTGCTAGTGTAGACTGTTCAAGCACCTTTGTTAAGAGGACTGTTGTAAATCTGTGAAATCGGCCTGCAGACAAGATACATGCAGAGATAACTTCATTTAAATTGGGCACCTACACCACAGACTTCATATCTGCAGATAAGAGTCCTAAAGGCCTTTTAATCTCATTTTATATACCTTTCTCAGAAAAAACATAAAGCTCCTTTACAGGTAAGCAGAATGTGAAAGACAATAAACCATTTTGCTAAATGCTAAGCATAAACAGCTACAATGCGTGCAATCATAAAACGCCGTTAATCATTTACATCAGGAAATGCCAAAGTAAGGGGTGAACACACACAACCTTATCTGTTCCTTCTGTACACATGCTGGTTACAAGCTTTAGTCAAATTTCTTGTGTGCATGACATGCAATGGCTAAATGGGGTTCAGTTCCCTGCCCCGGGTGCTGAATTCGTACACCTTCAAAAACCTCTGTGTTCACTGATTGCAAGTGAGTTGTAGCTAAAATTGTTTGGAGTTGCCTTGTCTTCATCTTGGAGCATTTTTATCAGTGCTGGTTTAATGTCTCCCCTTGAAAGGGATACAATTTGTTTCTTGTAGAACATCATATAATGCATTTTTGCCTGCCTTTAATCATATTTTCAATGACCACCTCCCAAAAATCCTGGAGGGAAAGCTTTCCAGTAGTGTCTGAACACTGCTAAGTTACTTCTTGATCCTCTGTAGGAAGATGTGCAAGCGAATCCCAAAGTGGTTCTTCTAAACGGGATTCCAGAGCAACTTTTCCGGAGAGATTTTCTTCCAGTGTGCTCTTAATCACAGTAATTTCAGTTTGGGGTTGTGGAGGGATTTTTTTTGTGGATTTTTTTTTTTTCTGTTAGAAGAGTTCTCTCCCAGATAACAGAAAACAAGTCACATCCAGTACCCTGCCATTACAGGTAGGCGTCATGTAACCATTCTGTGAACTTATCAAGCTTCAAACAAAGCCAGTCACCTTGTTCAGCTAAAGGCCTTACACAGTCCCCTCTGCACCCTGCTCTGAGATCTATTCCAAGGCACTCCTGAAAGAGGCACAAATGGATCCAGTAAATCCTGTGCATTTAAAGTCTTCTTGCCATCTGTGGGATACTTCAGAGTTTACTTTGTCTCCTCTGAGTTGTTTGATCTTTTGGGGTGCGGGGTTGTGGTGGGAGGTATGCATGTGAAGTTTGCTGACATGGACCTGAGATGCACAAGCCTTTTAAGATGAGGAAAGAGAGCAAGAGAATTCCAGAAACATTGTCACCAGCTAAAGATACCAGTAAAGAAATGTCCTAAGACAGTCTTTCTTTTTTTATCATTACAGGTGAGATGGAGAAGCTGTATGGACAAATCACTGAAATCCAAAGAATTAATCAAAAGGTGCAGTTACACGGTACTGTCACTGCAGAGGTAAAAATCAACACCTTTGAAGCACATGGAATACCCTGCAGCCTCCATCTCCTGTTTTGTTTGTTTATTTACTGTCAGGTTAGGGAGTGAAACTGGTTCAGCACAGGGTCCGATGCGTGGCAGGGCTGGGAGCAAAGCAGCACTTCCCCTTCTGGCACCAGCAAAGTTCAGTCAGCTCAGCTGGGATAGCTGCACCATCAAAACAGCTTGCTGCATGTTTTGACATGTACATTAACTGATAGCCTATTATAAATGGAGGAGAATGCACAGCTCTTGGATTTAGTCACAATTTCTACACAGCTTTCCAAAGCGATGGAAGACCTGACAGCTGGGCATCCTGTCCCGAGCAAGGTAAGTGCAGCATTAAAGGCAGCTTGCTCCCCTAGCCTGAGCCACCAGCGGTGCACAGGGGCCGTACACAAATGCAGAGGAGAGCTATCTGTATCTTTACAGTGCTAGCAAATCTGCTTGAGACAGGAGAAACGCTCTGTTAAACTGAAGAAAGCAAGTAACAAGCACCCAAGCCTTGATTACGGACTATCATCAAGAGAACCACAGAATTCGGAAAAAAAAATAATTACAAGAGGCTTAGTATTTAATGCTCTAAAGTAGTAAATCCATAGCAAATCTTCCTGAATCTAAATATGCCTAAGACATACTTTATTTTTTTTAAGTTTTCTCAAATGCCATCTTATGCTCCCAAACAACTAAGCTCCACTGTTACATTTGCTTTCTCAGTATTCTGCAAATCAGGTTACATCCAGTGCCTTGAGTGCCCTTTTGGCATCCCAAAAGCTCTTTCCAATAAATAGCAAGCAAACCATTTATTTGTATTTATCTCCCCTTTTAAACTCAAGTAACCTGAAAGTGTCCAACAGATTAAAGCTGATCTAAGCAGTTATTTTTTCTAGCGGTTAGAGAAAGTTTGGTCTAAAATTATGCATGTTACTGACACATAATTTTACTACTTAAAACCAGAATGCCCTCAGAAAAAAAAAAAATACACCTCCCCCATTTGTGCCTGTTGACTCTGAACAAAAAAGACAGCAGCTGCTGCAATCTACCTAAATGTAAGTTCTTCTTCTGGCTGTTTTAGATTTTAATTAAGTAAAGACTGACCCCAGTGTGGAAATAGATTAATTTTTCTCCAGTGGTGCCTTTTCGTTTACTACTAGAGTCCACACACACCTTGGGATAATTTTCTGGCTTATTTCTTATAAGACTGGTGTGAAAGCTAAATATTACAGTACTAGGCAAACTCGGTCAAAAGCCTGCCTCACTTTATGCAAAAGCAAGAATGTTAATGAGAAACAACCACAATCCACATAGAAAAAAAAAAAATCCCAGCTTATCACACAAAATGGAATTTTTATAAACACATTCGGACAGAAAGAAAGCAAGTAGCAGCCATAACTTGACTTACTTCCACGAGAGACTTCCCACTGCAAACGTGACTGAGCTCCTACAGACCGTGGATGGGAAGGGGAGAGCCACACATGGAAAATACACCCTGACCAGTCGTCCCCTCCAACCCAGGCAAATAAATGTCTGATTACACTACATCCCTGGGAGCAGCAGCACTGCTACCAGGATAGGTAAAAACACCCTTTAAAAACGAAAACAAGCTATATCAGTAAAAGTGCATTTTTGCAGATAACTGCTTCTACAGCTGGGACTTCTGCTGGCACAGCTATGTCAGTCACGGGTCACACTTCGTCACAGCGCTTGCAGACAGAGCTGTGCCAGCAGAAGTTTGCCATATAGACCTGGTGGGAAACTCAACAGCGACTGAAATCAATCTGCAAAGTTTTGTGTTTTTCATGGTGCTGCCAAACTAAGTTTTGCTAACAGTCTGATGATGGGTTGTCTTACTCCTGTACTGCTGACACATTAGGATCTTGGCTTCCAAGGACAGAAGAAACCTAAACTTAGCTCAGGAACGTGGCAATACCTGTCAGCCATTTACTTTGTACTTTATCCTTCAATTAAATACACAAACTAAATTAGAAAGAGCCCCCATAGGAAGAAAAGATAAAATGGAATAAAATTCTGCTGTACTTTAGCACTCAGAGTAGACTGCCCTCACTTCTAATAGTAAGAAAAGAACAAAACTGGAAGTGTTTAACAGGTTTTGTTTAGCAGACAGCAAAACACTGCAAAATTCCCACCCTTCAGTTAAACTGAACAGTCAAACTGTAACGGGGCTTTTGTTATCTTCAGTCATCTTTGGCGATAGCGGACAAGGGGATTTAACACCCGAGTTGACGCCCAAACTTAAGTTCTGTTCAGACGAATTGACACAATACTGCGGGCTGTGCATACGATGATGCGTATCGTTATTCCCAAGCACAGAACGGCAAGATGTCAAAAGCGTGTGCTGCCTATCTGCTCTGGAGCAAAATTACAAAATCAAGCTGTAAATAAACTCCCACCACCCTCCATCGGGGAAAAAGCAAGCCACAGGCAAGCGCTTCGGTGCCTCTGAACCTGCTTGCGTTCAATAATGAATAAAGCCGTCTGAAGCGCAGGGCTGTGGAATGGAGAAGGGCTATGTACAGGAAGTCAGGTCAGGCTGCAGTGCTTGCATGCAGCTCAAAGTAAACCTCAAATGTAAAGCCTGCCTTTATCTTTTGTGAAGTATAGTCAGCATGTGGCTGTACCTAAAGCGGGCTGTGTTTCAGAAGAGTGACATCTGGCAGTACAAATTTCACCATCGCTTCCTATTTTGATAGGAGAACGCAGAAATAAAATCATTGGCAGTGTTGTGTTTGTAAAGGCCGTGCTCCACCTTTGTCAGAGCTTTCTGGCCCTACAAACTGGGATACAGTTTCTAGGAATTCCTTGGGCTGTGTCACAGTGAAAACTTTATTGTTATAAATAATGTGCTTTTTTTTTAGGAAAAAAAAACAGGGCAAAAACATCTCAAAGGAATGGCAGAGGCTACAAATAGACACATTATCATCACTTTCGTTATCAGCCACACACAAGAAGTATAACTGTGAGCAACTTCAGGATGAGGTGTTTTTCCCTCCAGGTTAGTTTTAGGTTGCAGGGGAGCATGTTTCTGCTTGGCTGAGCAGCTGAGCATCACAGAGGGGATATCACAGGTATGAATTTAATTGTAGTAACACCCCCCCCCAGCTTAAACAAGGTCATCTAAAATTCTTATCAGCAGGCCTGCTCACTGAAGTTGTAACACCCCAAAGCAAATACTTGGCCTATTCAAAGTTTCAAAAATGGTCTGATAAAGGCTACTTGTCTAAAGATTTCAGAAGGTCAGATAAAACTTGGTGTGGCCACAAAACGGCAGAAAGCAACCGAGCCCTCCACCATATTTACCAAGAGTACTTAAGTTTAAAAAGCAAGCCCCAAACTGTTCCAAAAACTCAGTGTTTAGGTGTGTTACTTTATTTGCAAGCACCACTGCCTGAGCTTGAAGCCCAGCTTTTATTGCAGGTGACATTTCTGTCATCTTCCTCGTTCGGGACTGCTGCAGACCAACAGGAAAAAGCGGCGAGACCCGTGCCTCCCCAAAAACATCCTCGCCAACCCCACTGCCAGGTCACCCACGGCGCCAGCCGAAGGTCCCATCACGGGATGCTGGCCGGCCCGGTGGGGACTAGGGCCAACCGCTCGCGTTTGCCCCACGGCCGGGGTTCACCCCGTGGCCAGGTTCGCCCCACAGCCGGGGTTCACCTCACTGCTGCCGCCTTCAGCCGGGGCTATAGGGTGAGCCTGGTATCCCCGAAAGCAGCTCGGGGGGCGGCTGCCAACGCGGCCCAGCCTCCGGGGATCGCCCACCGCCGGGCCCGGCGCCGGGACACCCGCTCCCTCCTCACTTCGCGGCCCCTCGGGGGGGCCCTATTCCCCTCCGGGCCGCCCCTCGCCAGGAATATGCCCGCAGCCCCCCCGCGTATACACGGATCCGTGTGTCCGTGAGGGCGCGGAGCGACGGCTGCGAGGCGGCCCAGGCCGCGGCGGCGGCCCCGGGTGCTGGCCCCGGTGCTGGCGGGGCGGCGGCGGGGCCCGACATGGCGGCGCGGGCCCGCTCCCCCCCCGCAGCCCGCCCCGCCAGGCCCCGTCGGGCCGCGGCGCTCACCTGCATCCGGCGCGGCGGGGCGGCTGGGCCGGCGGCGGCAGGGCGGCGGGGCGGCGGCGGCGGGCAGCAACGACATGCAGGCGGCGGCCCGCCGGGGAGCGGTGCCGGGCCGGGGACGGAGCCGCGGGGCCGGGGCGGCCGGGGCGGCGGCGGCGGCGGCGGCGGGGAGGAGCGGGCCGGGGCTCGGGCGGTGCGGAGGGCGGAGGAGACGGAGGCGGGGGCGGGCGCGGGGAGGTGGCGGCGGGAGGCGGGCGGTGCCGGGGCCGTGGCGGGGGGGGGACCGCGGGCACACGCGGGGCCGTGTCACCGCTCACACCCTCGCACACGCCGGGCCCTGTCGCCCCCCGCAGCCGCTGTCAACATCTGCTCGGAGCGAGGGACGACGCACAACCTGCCCGGGGGGGGCACCACCGGCTCGGGGGGACACCGGCAGGTCCCCGAAACGCCCGAGGGCGGGAAGACACCCCATTTTTACCTCATGATTTTGTTGACGGTAGTCAGGAGCCCTCTCCGGAGCGGGAGTGGAGGAGGTGGTTGTCATCGGGAGGGCCTGCAGCAGGCCGGGAGAGGTGGCTCGGGTTTGGGAGAGACTTCTGGGGGCTGCTTGCCCCCCAAATTATGGAGGCAAGGCGGTGAGTAGGGGGCTGCTCACCCCCGGGGTTGGGAGAGCAGGAGAGGGAAATGGCCACCAGCAAAGCTGGGGGGCCACGGGGCAGACCTCCACATTCAGCGTGGGATTTGAGGGTGCAGATACCCCCTCTTCAGCGTTGGTCATGTTTGTTTCTCCACAGGCAGCAGCTCCTTTTCTGGGAAACTTTTTTTGGCACACAGATTTTACTTGTACGAGACCCATGTTGAAACGGGGGATGGTCTTCTGGGCAGCTGAAGCAAGGAAGCGCAGGTAAATGTCACTCCAGCATTAAAGCCCATCTTCTCAGACACACTAAAATCCTTTCAGAGGCCGTTTCCACATTCGATGAGGAGGAATGTGGGCCTACTGTGAGGGAAAGATGGATTGAAAAATAAAAGCAGCAGCCAGGGGCAGGGAGGGACGTAGGTCTTTGTGCACTGACCTGTGGGACAGCCCAGGTGGGAAAACAGTGCTGGAAAAAATAAAAGCATCAGAGGGGTGCAGGGAGGTGTTTGAGGTAGCAGCAGGCGGCTGGGGGGGGCACGGGGTGAGACAAGAGATCAGGTGCAAGAGTTTTTTATTCGAACTTGCTTTCTACTGCAGCTGCCTGGACTCATGCTGGACCAACAAAGCTCATTTATGGTCAGAGAGGGGGAAGTGTAGAAGGAGTGTCTACAATAGAGTATTTTGACAGAAAATGGGCTTCGGAGCAAGTAATTGGGAATGGGTGCACATTAACCGTGAGCCCATATTTCCTTCCCAGGGCCAAAATCCATGATACACAGCAGCAATGCGGTGTGTAGCAAGTGTGACACTCACAAGGGGATTGAGGACTCCTGGAGGAAGACCATAAAGGATGCAGGTCGCTACCTGATCACAGTCATGTGGTGAGTCTTGTATTACATCTGCTACCACTTAGGTGACATACATGCCTAATGCCCATCTGAAAAGAACCCCTTCCCCCATACCCGCTCTGCTGCTGTGTTTTAAATTCACACTTTTTCACTCCAAGCACCACCAAGGAGGTTTGGTTTTTTTCCCCCTGTCATTCTCACACCTCCATGTCTCGATCCTTTCCTGGGATACTGAACATATAGTTACACTGGACAAACAGGTATCGCTTTTGGTACAACTCATTTTACATATGCACGTACATCTGATTTTAAAATAACAATTCTAGTTAAAGAGGCTCCCTGCCATATCAGCTTGCTGGGCCTTCACAGTGCCCGTGGTCCCTGTGGAGACAAATTATGCCGTTTCTGCGGAAAGTTTGAATCGTCTTACATCACAAGAAAACAGCTAGTCGGGGATTTTACAAATATTTCCAAACAAACCAACACAGATGAGCCCGAACTCAAGAGTTTTGAGCAGGAAAGACTTGATTGAATTTAGAGAATATTCTTAGACACTGATGTATCAGGGAGGGGGAATGAAACTGCAGGAATCAGGATGTTTCTAGTCAAAAGCATGTCAATGAGGAATAAACAGACCCCCTCCAACAGACATGCATATAGCAAGAGACAGGATTATAGTTTACGGCATGTATCTGAACATCTCAGGACCCAGTCAAACACAGTCCTTTATAGGTGGATGCTGCTCCACGAGTAGGTTTGTAGACCAGGCAGATCTTTTCCCAACCCATTTACAAGGGAACAAGAGTGATGACAGCCAGAAAAATCTCTTTTTTTAATTACTTGGGACTCAGCAAACAAACGTTAAGAGTGAAACGGCCAACGTTAACACACGCAGATGTTTGTTTCAGGGGGAAGCATGCCGGTTTCTGAGGGAAGCAGCTCTGGCTGCCCGCAGGAGACGCCGCCATGTTGGGTGTCTCTCCCGTAGGCCCTGCTCGCCGCCGGAGGGGGGATCAGTTTTGTTCGCAGGACTGCGGGGACAACCGCGGGTTTGTACCGAGGCCGCCTTTCAGGCCGGTTAAGAACCGAGCTGGAGGCTTTTAATCAGGCCGCGGCAATGCGCCCCTAACCAGACACAAGCCGCGAAGGGGGACCAGCGTCCCCGAGGAACGGCGGGCCCCGGTGGCGGCGAGTGGGGGGACGGCGGCCGGGGGACGCCGCGCGGCGCTTCCGGCCACCGCCGGAACGTTTCTTCGCCGCCCAGGGGAAAGACTTTCCGCGCTGCACCGCGGCGGCTCTGCAAGATGGCGGCGCCCGCTGGCCGCTGCCTGTGGAGAGGTGAAGGGGCTTCTCTGTCTCTCTCGCCGCCGGGAAAGCGCGGGCGTTGGCTACCGGTTCTTCTCTATCTTCATCCGGCGGCTTTCCCCTTGGTGGCAGGGCAGGGGGCAACCCTGAAGGGCGGTGGGGCCTGTCCGGGCGGGGGTGGCGGGTCGTCTGGCGGGTGGCCCCCGGGGAGGTGAGGGAGACCGGGGCGCCTGTCTGAAGCGATGTTTGCTTTTCCCTCGCAGTACTGGCCCCGCGTCGCGGGTGGGTTCTCCCCGGGCTCGACCAGCGCCTCGCCGCCGCCCCTGACGTGGTGAGCGCCGCGCCGCCCGCCCGGCTCTACGCTGCGGCAGCGAAGTGAGTGCGTGTCCTCCTTCCACCCGAAGCAGTTCTCTTGGCTGTCGGGTGTCCTGGTGGTGATAGTGGGGGGAGCGTGCGGTGTGCAGTATTGCTCTTAACGGCCGAGCTGGCCTTGGTGGCATCCTGTAAGCTGCTAGCTCCTAGAGAAACAGCCTGGAGGGGGAAGATCTAAGCTGGGTTTGCAGGGATTGTTTTGTGTTACTCTTCTAATAACGAATGTAACACTTACAAGGAATGAATAACTTGGTATTTTTGATGTGTGGCTTTGGAGGGTATGGCTAGATTACAGCTTCAGGAGTACTGTTAGTATGAAAGCTGGTGAGCTTATGGAATTGGTTTCAAACAGTTCCTTTTCTTGCTTTAGGTTGCTTTTTATTGTTTAATTTGTTGTCTCTTTAATATTATGGCACAAGTGGGAGAAGTAAAAATGATCTGTGTGTACAAAACAGTGAAGTGTCCTGTACAGCAAGTGTTCTGAAGTGTTGCAGACTCTTTCACCATAGTTAATAGAGGAATGGAGTATCTAGCTATTACTTTAATTTTTTTTTCCTTGATTTAGCCTTTGAAAATAGGTAGAGTAAGGATTGGGACTGGTGTTTGTTAACTGCATACAAAATGATACAGGAAAGGGTGAAGAAATGTTTGAAAGGTGGGACCGCCATAATCCACTAGAAGAAGAAGAAAAACCCTGCAGATGTGGCTCCTTCTGATTACCAGGAAAGTGTGTGGGATTTGCTTGGTTGAGAAGCAGCTCAGGCACAATGCCTGCTACCAGCCCATGTGAAGGCAAGACCTGTAAAAGTTGGTGTGTTGAACTGTTTTTGCTTTGATACAGTAGGAGGTCATTGACTTGGTTCCATGCTGCACAAATGTGGCTGTGTTGTTTGAGGAGCTTAACTGCCTTCAGAGGTTTTGATTTCTGAATGTTTGATTTCTGTCTTGGCCATTTGAGACAAGTAGCTGGGATGAATTTAGGGATGCTGTTCATCTTTGTGTAGAACCTTCCTTGTCAACTAATTGTTACTTAGTGACACATGACAGAATCTACTTTTTTCTCTTGGAACATGGCCCAGACTTTACAGCTGATGATCTAACAATATTTTTTTGTTTGTCTTAGAACTACAAAAAGAGGTTCACAAAAGACCAAGCAGGAAGAAACAAAAAAGAAACCAGTAACCAAGAGGCGACCGCTGATGAGCAAGCCTGTGGATGATGTATACTTGACGTGGTATTATGAGCGGCCATCCTATGATGTGGAAGTAGCTGTGGGTATGCTAAAGAAATTTCAGGAACTGGATTTCACTAACCCCAAACAGTATGTCTACATTAATGTATTCCTAGATATGGCACTACAGAAGAAGGTAGGTTGGAAGTGTTTATAAATTTTGATACTTTTTTCTTTTTAACATGGGAAGGCTGTGTTTTCAGTGTAGAGCAGATGCTGCTGTTGGCCTTCTCAGCTGCCTCTGGCAGCTTCTCTGATTGTCAGAATAATGTGTGCTTTTGCAGGTGGCTTTGTGCCTTTATACATGTATAATTATTAAACATCTCTCATACTCCTGAGATGAAGATAGTGCCATCGAGGATTTTGAAAACAGGCTATCACGTGACTAAAATTCATGTCTGGACAGGACTGGTCAAACTAAGCTTTACATCTGTTTGGGCTTCCCAGTTAAAAATGTGCTACAAAAATCATGTGTGTGTTTTGTTCTGAAATGATTGTTACAGGGAGAAGTGTAAAGACAAGCTTCTTCCTGCCTCTGTCCTTCACCTTGTTTTGATTTTTGGATAATGTTCCTTGAAAGTATGCTACTGCTTGTTTGCCTACGACATGTTTGATTTAAAGGTGTTTAGCCCAGCTTAGATTTTTCCTAAAACTCCTTCTGCTTCCACCATAAGTAGAGAACAGTTAGGACACTTTAGAGTTGGTTTCGTCGCATGTGTAACTAACTATCCCTTTGGTATACCAGGAGGCCCTTAGATCTAGAAAATAAGTTCATGCTTAAAGAAATGCAGAGCTCTTGCTCATGCTTTTGGAGGCTATGTGGTATTCTTAATGCTTGGGGAGAGGCATATTCTTTGCTGGTTGTTTACCGTGGCCATTGCATCAGAAACATCATTTAGATAAGCTGCAACTACAGCACCTCAGTGTTTGTTTTTGACTTAACCCGAGCCTGGTAGCAATCCTACACTGGAGTTGCTGATCCCAGCCCCCTTCTCTTGGGCAAACTGCAGCATAATTAATTCATGTCTCTTAAATTTAGATTTGAATGTATACTGGACATAAAAAAGCAGTCAAAACTTATGCATAGTGCTTGTTTGTTATGATCTCTGTGCAAGGAAGTTGTGGGTAAGATTGCTATTTAGGGGACCATCTCCACGTGATTGTGTAACTTGCCCTTATGTCATGATTTCTTTTGTTTTTTCTTTTGTTTTTTCTTTAATATTTTTCTTTCTTTACTTATTAGAAAAAAGTGGATCCATTTGGAAGCATTGTTCTTCTTCCATATCGCTTTACAGATGAAACAAACAAGGTCTTGGTTTTCACAGAGGTGGGTAAGCCTGAATTAATTCTACATTCTACGTATCTAGCATGCTCTTGCAATACAACCAGTTCCCATGCAAGTACTATTCCTTCCATTGAGAAGACTCTGCGAATGCTTTACAGAAATCTTAAGTCTGTCTGGGATTCGTCTTGGGCAGCGTCTTAGTGTAATAACAAGCATCTTATAGGATTTCCATCCACCTTGAGAGGTTTACATATATGTAGATTATTATAGCAGTGCACTTAGGGAGTAAACATCTGCATAGATGTGACTAAGGAAGAGGTGATTAAAGATCATTTATAGCGTAAAACCCTTGCCACCTTTTTGTAATGCAGGCAGGTGGTTTAGTGTAGCAGCTGTATTCAACCCTGCTGTCTAAAGCCTCAGTAGGCAGTGCAGGTTAGATGCGAGTGTTATTCAGTAATTTCTGCTGTAACAGGATACCTTTGGGGGAGGAGGGGAAAGTAACTTCCTCTCAGAAACCCTAAACAACTTAACAGCCTTCTGACCCAAACACTTTGCTCTCCTAGGAGTTCATTAATGTGAAATGGTGTGTAGAGCAGTTACAGCATCTGTATGAGATCAGTTTCAGCCTCTGCTGCTGTTCTTTGCCAGTTAATTATTCTAACAGAATAGATCTACATATATCTGTTTGAGATTCTCCTAGAGAACTGTCAGAGATCTAGCTGACTACCCTTTGGGCTTAATTTTTATGAAATTCTCTACCTGAGCTACGAGGTGAAAATCCTTCCACAGAATGGATGGCTGACAGAAGACTCAAGTGTGCTGTATTTCACAACCTTCTCTCTTCACTCAAATTCTTGTGGGATAAGAGATCCCATGCCTTGTGAAGGTGTGTATGTGGAAAAAGGTTGAGCTACTGAAACACTTGCTAGTGCTTTTGGATGGAAGTGTGGAGCTGTTCAGCTTATTCTTGTGAAGAAAAGTTGATTCTGACTTTGAGTCATGAATATCTGCTTGTATCAAAAGCTTGTGCCAAAGTTTTTATAAAACTGATGCCTTTTACCTTTCCATATTTCAGACTGTTAAAAGTGAAACCTTGCAGAAGACGGATGACGTTAATTTCTAAACACTCTTTGAAGCCCAAGTTTAACAGGACTTTCAGAAGTTGAATAGCCTTATTTTACAGTGGTGTTCAGTAGCATGTTCTGTGCTTTTCTTTAAGCTTAAGAGTAGGATGTTGGCTCCATCCAGTGGATGGTTCGTTGTAGTTTCCAGGGAATGGAGGTAGGAGAGCAAGGGTTTTGGCAGAGCTCCTCAGCAAATGGCTTTTCTCCTTCTCCACTAGAACTTGAGTAAAGACTTGACTGTCGCTTCTTATTGGGATCTGGAGTGAAGTGGAGTTACTGCTCCTATATTAAATCACTGGCATAAGATATTTTTGGTCTTGGATTGCCTTAAACCTTTCTTTTCTTCTTAACCTGAAAATAACCTGTTCTTATACCTCATTGTCCAAGATACATCAACTATGCAGTGCTGTTGATTACAGACTAATTGGTAGTACAGATATTACTAAATTTATTTTTTTCTCTCCACAGAATGAACAAGAAGCTGAAATAGCTCGAGAGAATGGAGCTGCTGTTGTGGGAGGAGTTGAATTAATCAAATGGGTATTTTTTTTTTTTAATTATATAAATATCCTAACTTAAACAGTGACTGGGGGGCAGGAGAGAAAGAAACCTCATGTCCAGTAAACTCTAGCTTGAAGTTAACAGCCAAGATGAATACGAGAGATGGGTGCTCAGACATGCTTGTAGGTCAACTTGTGTACATCACTTACTGTATTCCTAAATATATTTAATTTTTTTATTGCAGATTTTGGAAGATGAAATCCAAGTAGACTTCTATGTAGCTGTTCCTGCAATAATCCCTAAGCTAATACCATTAAGGAACAAACTGAGACAAAAGTACCCAAGCACAAGAAGAAGTAAGAAGCAATTCTTTCTTATAAATCTCAAGTACTGAACAAGGTTGAACTCTAGAAGTGACACTGAAACATTTTTGATGAGGATGTATAATTACGTTGAGTATTAGACTGTATGTGACTGAACCACTTGTTTTGTCTTATCTAAGAGTAGTTTCAGGAATCTAGAACTGCTTTTCTCCTACAAGAGGCAAATGGGGGATTAGAATCAAGGTAAGTTTGCCTACTAGTTGCCCCTATGCTTGTTAGTCCTGATGAACCATAATAGTATTATGAAGTTACCCAGGAAAACAGAAACAACTTGACGAAGACGTTTACTGAGTTAGTTGCATTGTCAAACTGTTGTGCAATTGTTTGGATCCCAGCTTCATGACTGCTACTGCTGCTTCTGCCTGTTCATTACAACTCAACACTGGAGTTAGTTATGCTTTTCCTTAGTACAGCCTGCTCCCTTATCTGTGTGGTCTCTCCTTTTTCATAATGCTCAAGAGATTTTCTCTTCAGGTCAGGTTTTCACAGCAACAGACATCAGTCACTCAATAATTCTGTCCTCCCTTGCTGACTTACTTTTATTTTAGCTATGTCTTGGGTCTGTTTCAAATATGAAAAAAAAAAAAAAGGCTGTTTTTCAAACATAGAGCCTGTACCAACTCTGCAAAGCACTGAGTCTTGAACCATGTCTCTTTACTTCCCTGCCCCAGCTCTCTTACTGTTTTACAAGCTGCAGGCAGTGTTTTTAGACTCCTAAACATTTTGAGACAAACCTATTAACCTGTCCAAAACATTGCAACAGAGAATACTCCAGATACTTTTTTGACCAAATGAAAGCTATAGTATGCTGTTATGAACTTACTTGGTTTGTGACTTATCCAGAGCTGATTTCTCTTGGAGCCATTGAAAGATGTGTAGGAGAAGTAATGCTTGTATTTGAAGCAATTGAGTGATGGTGTAAATCTGTCAAATGAGCCCCTGCAGCTGAGATAAACAGCTGTCTTGACTTGTAGGAATGGCTGGATTGGGCCAGTGTGTTTCAGGTAGTGTGTAACCTTGCTATTACATAGTTGTAGACTTTGTCCTCAAGGAAGACTGCGGGATTGTTCTAAACCTAACTCAGTAGGATTTGGTCTGTCAAGCTGCTTTAACTGCATTAGGTAATAAAGCTTTGTTTTATGTATACATAAACAGGTTCTTAATTTGAAGGGAAATCTTTGTTACCTTTCCTACTGATTTGTTATTCAAGTTAGCTGATTAATGAGGAAGGAGGGAAGATAGAAATGATTGTATGTATGAGGATGCCATTGTCTTGTCCATGAAACTGCATTTTTGATTGCAGTTTTAACTACCTAAATTGAAAGATTAAATTCTCTGTTTACTAATATCACATGCAATAAGCACGCTAATAAGCATTACTCTGTTATCTTTTTTGCCTTTTTTTTTTTTAAATAGATTCTCTGGGCCATGATATTCCCAAAATGCTGCAACTCTTCAGAGAAGGTCTTGAGTACACAGTAGAAGACGAGCGTGTAATCAAGACAAGAATAGCAAGAGTAAGTTGTATATAGAGTTCTTAAGTTTTCTCTACTGAGCAGTACTGCAGTTAGTATTGAAAGAGGGGGGAAAAACATGTGTTTAATCTGTGTGTTCACAGGATTTTTAACCATGTTCTTTAACTGACCTGTGAAGTAAATGGAACTCTTACTCTGTTGTGTGACATCTTCAGCTGATGTGAGTGAGCACTGTATGTTGTTAATGTGTAGTTATAGAAGATGGCTCTGCTAAAACTGAGAGCGAGGCATACCTGATGCTAAGAAGTTAAGAATGCCAAGAATGGGATCTGTATTTGCCACTATATTGGCAAGGAATTGTAAAAAAATAAACAAAATAGGATGAAGAAGGTACTATTCCTAGTTATCTCCTTGTGAATTGACATCTTAAAGAGGAAAGGCTTCCCTTTTCTCCTGCCTTCCCCAGCACTCTTCTGTGAGTAAAATAAAGCTTATTTGATATTTTTTCAAAAAAAAATAAACTATGGGTTGTAAGTCCATGGTCAGTGTCCACAGGTGGGTCAAAAAGTGTTTGCTTTAACCTAATAATTAAAGACTCATTTAATTTTGATAACTTCAGTTCTGAAGCCAAAAGCAAGAACTGTTTGAATGACACGTGAAATATAAAAGTAATCTGTGCTTTGCTGTCATGTAAGAAATTGGTGTATGTAAGAGTATCCTTTCTTTTTTTAGACCCTTAATATGTTTTCTTTAATCTGTTTTTTTACTTTCTCTGCTCCAAACTGTGTTTTGTTTCCATTCTGTTTTGTCTATTTGTCATCCTGCCTGATGTTTAGTTTTTCTTTAATTGATACTGGTATAGAAAGGAAATGAACAAGATATCTAACCCCTGAAGCTTTGTCTGGTGGTGTTAGAGATAAGCAAATTTATTAATTCTGGCTAGCTGCTCTGAGTTGTGCATGTGAATTTCAAGGGCTTGCTCATCTATATGATACTCAAAACTGAGGTTCTTGGGACTATTCTACTGAAGTGTGTTATATTTTGCACTTTGATACAGGCAAAAAGTATCTTTAGCTGTTTGTAAGTAATGGACCATGTGAAATGCCTCGAATCCATAGATCAGTCCTGGTTTAGAGTATTGTGACTGTATTCCTTAATTTTTGCTTTGGGCTGCTTAAGCCTTCATCATTTTATACTGTAGATCAGCCTAAAAAAATACCTGGACATTAAACTTACTGTAAAGTTTCTTCTGGTATAGTAAAGAAGAAAAATCAGGTGAATTATTCACCTTAATAGAGGTAAATGGAAGGACTCTGTCTTGACAGTATTCAGTGCAATTGCAGTTGGTTCTGCCTAGTGTAGTGTCCTGCAGCTGTAGCTAGAATTTCTGAAGCTAAAACCATGTCCTATTACTGATGCAAGATGTTGGTTTTAGAGATTACCTTTAGGTTCTGTGTCTAGGCAGCTCAGGCTGGCAGTTTCATGGCACTTGAGAAGATTGGGTGCAGCCTGAGATGTCATTCTGTACAAATAAACAATAGGTTCTTGTGAATGAACTCTTAATCCTGGATCAGAAACAGTCTGAGAGTTTACTTGCAGACAGAGTTTGTACGTGCTAAGTTAATGTCAGCTGCACAGCAGAGGTGACTAACACTGCGCACACAGTGCGACGTGCTCTGTCACACTGTTGTGTATTGAGTTGCGTGCAGAGGGATGACTCAGTGGTTATGGCTCGTGTAAAATGTCTCCACCCTCCCTAGCTACCATCCTTTACCTGACCTAGTTTTCCTACTGTGCACAGCAACACTGGAAGGAAATCGAGTGCAGGCAAGGCTCTGGGAGGCTGAGAGCGCCTTGAGTGGTTATGCATATCTCCTCACCACTAAATCAAGAGCTTTTTAAATTTAAATCTTGTCAGTGAGAAAATAATAATTTATGAATTACACAGAAGCATGAAGATCTATTGCTGTATTCCAAACAGTAGTGTAGATGTTTCTGGGAGTCTGCCAAGCTGGCGTTTCTCAAAGAGATGTTTTCCCTTTAGTGCTGCTGTCTCATGTTGCCTGTAAGTTCAATTATGGCCAGGGGCTTGATGTAATGCTGCTGTCCCACATAAGTCAGCAGCCTCAGTGGTGTTTTCTTAGTTGTAATTGAGATGTCTTTGAAAAACCCAGAAGTTAGCAGTAGGTAAGTTTAATTAGTAGATGTGAAGTTGTGAAAATGAGAATGTAAAACGTTCTTTTAAGGCATGGAGTTTAAAGCAGAAGGGAGGCAAGTGAGGACACTCAGGATATTTCCTTCAGAATCAAGCTATCTGCAGAGGGCAGCTGAAAGTAATTTTTTTGAGGGTTTTGACATAAGTCTTAAGTCCAGTCAGAATGCTGTCAGTCACTACAAAATTTCCTTTTTCCCAAGTTGGCATTGTCTTTAAGAAAATCAGAGTCCCGGTGTGACACTAGGAAGGAGTTTTGAGTGTATCTTCTAGCTCTAAACCCGACTTTTAAAATGGGTGTAGTTAACGTTTTGTGTAGAAGCATTTGAATACAAGTTCTTGGAGTTCAGTAGAGTCAAGTGTTTTGTGTTGAAATTACAAGAAAGTCTGGTTATATTGTAATGATGCAGAGGTTGCATGTTGTTAGGGGATGCTGGTCAAATTACTGTTGGTAATTGCTTGGCAGTTTATTGTGTTCCAGAAATGTCTCACCATGGTGAAAAGGTAAAATAAGTGAAAAAGGTAAATCTCTTAATAGGCAGCACGAGGAGACAAAAGATAGCTGCTTGGAAAACAGAGCTATGAACTCATGTCTATTTTCATTATTTCAGTTATTGTTTTGCATTTGACTGAAATACATATTTTTTTTTGTAGACAGTTGGAATTCTAGATCTCGCTGTTGAGGGAGCCAAACCTGAAATTCTGGGTCTCTGTGGGTTTTCTATTCTTCTTAGTTTATCTTTCAACAGCTGTAGTAGGGAACTTGGAGTAGATTTCTCCCTGCCCACCCCACTAGCACAACTGTAAGATCAATTAAGGTGTTCTGAGAACTGATTTAGCTTTCTGGTTGAATGGTCACCAGTCAGTCCAGGTCTATTAAATACCATGAGATAAAGCCATAAAAATTCCAGTTCCATTTTTGGAGTGGATAGTTTTTAATGACTGGCTTGTCCTATAGCTCTTTAGAAAAGCTGGTACCAGAGCTCTAAGTGAAGATGCTAGAACTCCTTAATTTCCTGATTATTGCAGCCTTTATTACGGAGTTTTAAGTCCTCATGATTTCAGGTGGGAAGCTCTCAGTTGAAGAAAAGGCTGGAAGAAACATGGGTGGATCAGTGCTAATGTGTATTTGTTCTGGGAACTTCAAAAAGGGGCAGGAGGGAAGAGTAGAAAACTGGTTCAGGGAACAGAGCATGGATTGATCTGCCTTGCTATACTAGACATTATTTTAGGAGTATGTAGCATATATTCTTATTACTGCTTGCTGGAAGAACAGATCATGTGAGTGAGATGGAGGCTCAAGCTTTACACTTCTTCTAAATCTCTTGAATGGGAGCTGTTGTCTGAATTGAAAGTGCCTATTTTGTTAGATGTGCAGGCAAAAACCCCAAAAAAGGCTGTCTTTGCCCTCCTCCAGGCAGAAATGGATAGGTTAAAACAACATGGTCGTGCAGGTGAGTGTTACAGGATTCTCAGTGGACACAGGAATAGGGAAGTTGGAGTGACTTACTTGGAATTTAATCGGTATTTCATATTTCCTCTATGCAAACCATGTTTATGCGAAATGCAGTTGGAGTCATATACTTCTATCTGCTGTGGAGTTTTCCTGTTGACATAGGGGTACCATAACTGTTAAAAATAGTTTCATTTATCTTTAAATATTTATTTCATACTACTTTTATTTGATTAAATAGCTTTAAAATATTAGACACTAAAATGTTACCTGAGATGATAAAGTACAGTTCCCTTGAACAGCAAGAACAGAGGATGAGTGCCATTCATTAATAAAAGGAGGGGTTATTTCACTTTTCCTGTTTTACTTAATTTGTAGCTGCATGAAACTTTGTTGTATTTTTTTTATGGATGGATAGACTTGTCTAACTTTGGATAAGATGGTATGTCTGTTTCATTAGATGAACAGTAATATATCCAGACTGCTATCAGCAAAGTGGGTTGGGTTTTTTTGCGTGATTTGGGTGGGTTTTTTTTTTTTTTTTGGAGGACCAGTCCTGGCAAATGATGAATGTGTTTAGAGAAGGCGATAAGCAATGGAAGTGCTGTTCTTGATTAGTTTGCATTAGCATGGCTTTTGATTTTTATGTAGTATGTAGTAGGAGTCACTTCTTGGATTTGTATGATAAAGAAGTCAGTTGCAGATTGCAGACATTTGTATGTATGTTAGTCAATGCATGACAGCTTTAGGGTTTTTTTTAGCTTAGGTAGTGAAACCATTGTAAAACAGGCTATAAACTGAAGAAATTGATAGAAATTCCTATCAAGAAACCTTTCTCTATTAGCTTTATTTTCATTCCATTAATTTTCTGTTGCTCAGTCTGTCCTTTTTGATGTATAAATGATATGTACTGGATTTTACTTCCTTTTATTTAAGTCATCTTTTATTTGCTGGTTCTCAGACCATTAAGTATCTTACATAGTAATCATGCATGTCTCAAATCACACCTCTCCCCTTCACCTAGGAATAGGTTTTGTCTGTTGTGGTGTAGAAGACAAGTTAGCCTCATTTGCTGTAACATTTGCATCTGCAGGACTTTGCTGCCTCACTCTTTTTGGAGGGAAGTTGTTTGTGCTCTTGAACTTGGATGTCTGAAATGCTGGGTCCCTTTCTCTGCAGAACCTACTTTACCCCATGTGGTGTGCGCTTTCCATGCTGCTTCTACCGTGTCGAACAACTTTGCCATGTCTACTTGTGGGTTTTTCGTACTGACTAGTTTCTAGCTTAATTTTCCTGCCCTCTGATTCTTAAAGCATTGAGTTAAATAGTTGGCAATAATCTTGTTTTGTAGAGTGTTAATCATTTTGTGTTAATCATTTCTCATTTTCTACCAAGTGTTTCTGCCCTGCCGTGACTCCTATTCCATACACATGTGTTACATTCGAACTGCCTGGTAGTTAAGTCTGCAGCACAGTTTAAGTGATGTGGATGATCTCTTGATGCAATTCTCTAAATACAGTTTAGAAAAGCAGTTCTGTGGTTAAAGCTAGTGTTTTAATAGCAGGGCATCTTTTTGTTCTTCATTTGTATATGCTGTATATCCAGCAAATAGCTGAGTGACTCTTTGGTGTATTCAGCTGCAGTCTTGTAAAGATCCCCTAGAAGATTAGAAGCATCGAGACTTCATGAATCAAGGTTTAAACATGATCTGTTTTGGTGAAACTTGTGTAATGCTGAATAATAATAGGCAGTTTCCCACTGGACAGCAGAGTTAGTGGGAGGCCGTTTTTAAAGACAAATATAACATGTTTCTTTAAAAAAAAAAAAAGGCAAATAACTTCCCTGAATCTTTTTACAGTACCTTTTGCTGCTCTAGAGAGAAGTGTCCTAAACTTTAAACAGTAAGATAAGTAATAATTCATTTCTGTGTTGTAATTGTAGTATATACTGTCATTTTTAAGATACTTTGTGGTTAGGTTGTATTTATACAAAGTGGACCAGAAATTGATTTATAGTTGCTCCCTCTGTAGGTGTGATTATACTTCAGGAAGGCTCAGGACTTAAAAGATATTTTAGCATTCTCTGCAATCGATCTGAACGGAGTAGCTTGCACAGCCCTGAAGATCTGGTTCAGAGTACTTTTGTCAGTTTGAAGGTTTGAATTAAACCAAATATCTAAGTGCTGATACACAGTGACTGTGTATACACAAAGTTTTACTGTGGAATATTTATTTGGAAGCTGGAATATTTATTTGGATGTGGAAGCTATTTCAAAATATTTGGAATCCTCTGAGTATTACCTGTGGTTTTTACGGAGCTGTGAGTGTCTCAAGTAAACGATGCTGTGTGATCTCTTGGGATGTGGCATGTTGTCTGACTGAATGCAAGTCACTCTGTCCTATTTTCATGTCTTAACAAATACAGAATATTAACTAATGTCTTCATATTTTGAGACGGGTCTTGTCTCATAATGTGTTGTACTTCTAAATCCTTATAAGAAGCTGTAGCTTGTTTAGAGCAACTTGCAAATTCTGTCTCTTATGAATGCTTCTAGATTTTGTTACAGATGATGAATGCCAAGTAGCTTGCTGAAATTGTACAACTGAAGGTTCACTTAAGACCTGAACTTAGTGTAAGGTTTGGAAGCAAACACTATTTGAACCTTCATTTAAAGTATAGTTTCTAATTAGTTATTACGAATAAATTGCTTTATTTAAATGACTCTTTAAGAAGAAAGTCTTAATGGCTCAGGAGCAGGCGGTCCCCAGGTGCTGTAAGAGAAGCCAGTGACAGAGAAGACCACCCTGGCTGAACAGGGAGCTTTGGCTGCAACTCAGGGAGAAAAGGAGAGTTTACAGCTTTTGGAAGAAGGGGCTAGCCACTCACTGATTACAAAGAGGCTGTGAGGCTATGCAGGGTGGAAATCAGGAGGTCTAAAGCCCAGTTGGAAATTAATCTGGCTTCAACAATCAAGGACAACAAGAAATGTTTCTATAAGTATGTCAACAGCAAAAGAAAGACCAGGGAGAGCCTGCATCCCCTGCTAGATGCAGGAGGAAACATGGTAACAAGTGATGAAGAAAAGGCTGAGGTGCTTAATGCCTTCTTTGCCTCAGTCTTTAATAGCAAGACCAGTTGTACTGAGGGAATCCAGCCTTCTCAGTCAGAAGACAGAGACTGGGAGAACGACCCCCCCACATTCCAGGAGGAGATAGTCAGTGACCTACTGCATCACATAGACATACACAAGTCTATGGGACCAGATGGGATACACCCGAGGGTGCTGAAGGAGCTGGCTGGGGTGCTCGCCAAGCTGCTTTCCATCATTTACCAGCAGTCCTGGCTGACCGGGGAGGTCCCGACAGATTGGAAATTGGCCAATGTGACACCCATGTATAAGAAGGGTCAGGAGGATGATCCGGGCAACTACAGGCCTATCAGCTTGACTTTGGTGCCCGGGAAGCTGATGGAGCAGCTCATCCTGAGGACCATCATACAACACATGCGGGACAACCAGGTGATCAGGCCCAGTCAGCATGGGTTTATGAAAGGCAGGTCCTGCTTGACAAACCTGATCTCCTTCTACAACAGGGTGACCTGCTTATTGGATGAGGGAAAGGCTGTGGGTGTTGTCTACCTTGACTTTAGTAAGGCCTTTGACACCATTTCCCACAGCATTCTCCTGGCGAAACTGGCTGCTCGCGGCTTGGATGGGCACACGCTTTGCTGGGTAAAAAACTGGCTGGATGGCCGGGCCCTAAGAGTGGTGGTGAATGGAGTTAAATCCGGTTGGCGGCTGGTCATGAGTGGTGTCCTCCAGGGCTTGGTTTTGGGACCTCTCCTGTTTAACATCTTTATTGATGATCTGGATGAGGGGATCGAGTGCACCCTCAGTAAGTTTGCAGATGACACCAAGTTGGGTGGGAGTGTTGATCTGCTTGAGGGTAGGGAGGCTCTGCAGAGAGACCTGGACAGGCTGGAGCGACGGGCTAAGGCCAGCTGTAGGAGTTTCAATAAGGCCAAATGCCGGGTGCTGCACTTGGGCCACAACAACCCCCAGCAGCGCTACAGGCTTGGGGAGGAGTGGCTGGAGAGCTGCCAGTCAGAGAGGGACGTGGGGGTGTTGATTGACAGCCAGCTGAACATGAGCCAGCAGTGTGCCCAGGTGGCCAAGAAGGCCAATGGCATCCTGGCTTGTATCAGAAATAGCGTGGCCAGCAGGGACAGGGAAGTGATCTTACCCCTGTACTCGGCACTGGTGAGGCTGCACCTCGATTCCTGTGTTCAGTTTTGGGCCCCTCACTACAAAAAGGACATTGAATTACTTGAGTGTGTCCAGAGAAGGGCAACGAAGCTGGTGAAGGGTCTGGAGCACATGTCGTACGAGGAGCGGCTGAGGGAACTGGGGTTGTTTAGTCTGGAGAAGAAGAGGCTGAAGGGAGACCTCATCGCCCTCTACAACTACCTGAAAGGAGGTTGCAGAGAGCTGGGGATGAGTCTCTTTAACGAATTAACAAGCCAGAGGACAAGAGGTAATGGCCTCAAGTTGTACCAGGGAAAGTTTAGACTAGATATTAGGAAGCATTTCTTTCCAGAACGGGTTGTTAGGCGTTGGAATGGGCTGCCCAGGGCAGTGGTGGAGTCCCCATCCCTGGAGGTGTTTAAGAGTAGGGTCGAATTAGCGCCGAGGGATATGGTGTATTTGAGAACTGTTAATGTTGGGTTGATGGTTGAACTGGATGATCTTCAAGGTCTTTTCCAACCTAGTCAATTCTGTGATTCTGAGTATTCCTTTATTTTGAAATCAGTACAGCGTGGTGAGTCTGTCAGTGAAGAGAAATGCTCAGCATTAACAAATAGATTTTTACATCTCTTTAATTTATAAATGATTAAGCACATTGCAATCAGCATAACAATGATAAAGACAAATGTGTTCTGGTCTGTGTAACAGAGGAACTGCATTTGGATTGTAAGTCTGCCAGAACAGTGTAAGGAGAGAATAATGACCAGATCTGGGAGGAGAGTAGTCAAGTATAACAGTATTTCTATTGTGAAGTAATGCATACATTTACAGATAAGTGAGATATTAGTAAAATCTGCTTATTCTACATTGGGAAGTGGTGGAGAGGAAGAAGAGACCCCAGTGATGCCTGTGTGCTCCCCTGATACGGAGTTAATTTTGTGAGAATAAATGCTATTTTTTTTCTTAACTCCATAGCTGAAACCTCTAGAAAGTGAACTTGATTTTTCATCCAGATAACGATATGTGGATCATATGGGTGAGACCAGATAATGCATAGCAGGGCATTAGAGCAGCTGAACACTGAATCTGAGAAATGCATGTTAAGCTCTCCAGGAGCTGAGAGATAGGTCAGTCTTGACTTTGACCCACGGTTGTTCAGGTTGGCATTTCTCTTGGTCATGAGTTGTACGTTCTTGAGGAGAGTCCAGATGAGATGAATAGCTTCTTTCCCGCATCTGTGGTTTTAAGTTGATTGGTATATGAGGGAAGATGGATGTATTAATTTTTTGAGGATCATGTATCAGTCTGAAGTGAGGTGCGCTTAAGTGCTCCGTTAGATGAGGATGCTGGACAGAATGAGGAGCCATCAGTCCACAGGTTTTGTTGGAAGGTCAAAAATGCCGTGGATGGGAACCAGGATGTGTAAAAAGGGTAGGTACAAAACTGGTATATGTTCAGAGCTCAATGCTTCCATGTACTTTATGTAAAAAGTAGAAATTCCATGTAATATGTTAAAATGAGAAAGAGTAGGGGAAGAAACTTTGTACTTTTTAAATGATTCATTTGATTCTGTTAAAGTTCTTAATGCCTTGAATTTTAGATGCTTGTGTCTTTTGAGTTGAGTTGTTTTGTAGTCTTGGACAGCTACTTGAAGCTTCTTTCCTCAAATACTTTATTTTAATATGATTTTTGTGAAAACACTTGTACAGATATTGTTTTTTAAGACTTTTTACCTCTTTAAGGCTATATGTTGTTACAGAGTCGTGGAAATTTAATGTCATGAGTAGAAATATGGAGAATAATGATGAGTGTATAACTGCGTATAAAATACTTCTCTGAGGCGTTTGGATAACACTGTTAATGGGATTTGTAACTCCATAACAGGCAACGCAGAGAAACAAAATCTATCCAAATGTAGAATAAATATGTACTCAGTGCTTTCAGATTTGTTAATCTAGTCTTTAAATATCACCACGGTTAACTCTGCATTCTCCTTTTTCAGCTGGATATGCCTACGGAGCAGATAGTTGCCAATCTAAAAGCAGTTATCCATGATATCTGCACATTCAAGCCATCAACTTATGGTAAGTAGCTGTGTACTTCTAATGTGCTAGTTAAAGTTACAGCAAACAAAATTATGAAATTAGTGTTCTTTACCGTGTTGTCATTAAATGACCTTGCTGCTTTGTCTGCCTTGGAACAGGAGGAGGGAGCTGTTAGGCAACTTGGGAAATCAAGACCTATGAACTTGACAGCCTGTAAGAGCATGAATAACATCTGCTCTTACTGATGTGAACTCTAATTGCACTGCGGCACTACTTAAGTGTCTGTGTGAGGAAAGGAGTGAGGTGTTGTACAAAACTAAGTTTGCAGGCTTGATGCCTAAATAGATTAAAGCCATACAAGGAAATCCTTATGAGACATGGAGGTCTTCAGCATCTGTGTGCATTGGTTTTGCCCCGCTGATGTGACCCTGTTGTCGCTCAACGCAAAGAATCTGAACCCAGAATCCACCTGCAGTTGCCTTAGTTAAAACCTATGCTTCACTTAACATCTAGTCTGGTTAACTACCCTGTTTGAAGGTATACCACCATTTTTTTTCCTGTTACAAAGAAACTTTTAAAACTTATGCTGCTCCAAGGGAAAAGCTATTAACCTTTTTTCTTTTTTAATTCTTTAGCAAAAGGATCAGGTTACAAAGGAGTAAGAGTGTGAATTCTGCACGTTGTTCCTGTGGGTTCTGCTCACTTTTCTGAGCAAAGAACGTGGACAACTAATATGTTATCTGCTCTTTGTCATAATGAAGTAAACTTTAAACAAATGTCATCTGCTTAGCTGGAGTGGAAATGGTGATTTATGAACATAATTTTATGGAAGAATAGCCTTGTTTAAGCTAAGAAACTTTTTATATTAATATTGGCTTAATGTCTGCAAAAATAATCATCTTGCATCTCTTCCAGTGATGCTGTAATAGTAAGTAATGTACAGAGAATAGACCATGAAAAACCAAGTACACATGCCTTTTAGAAGCATTTCAGCCCAAATAAAAGATATAAGGGGTTGGTTGACTTGAAGTAAATAGAAGCAGAAAGTGGTGGTATTTTTGTCCTTAATGAGTTTATATGTGAACTACACCAACCTCATTAAGTAAGAGTAAGCTTTTCTGGACTTAGTAGCATTTCTACTGATTTTGTGGTATCAAGCTTGATTCTTGTGGTGGGTCTCTTGCTGGCTTGATTAAAAATATTTGCCATTTATGTGACGCAAACTTGATAATTAACACATCTTTACAACAATGGAGTCTAGATATGCTTGTTAACTATCAATCACTTAGACCAACTAATTACATCTGTTCTGTAGTTCCTTTCAGACTTTCCATATGTAATAGCATGTCTTTATGGAGCTATGTAGCTATCATTAAAACGGCATTCCTCTGTGTGTCAGTTGATCTGATGCAAGGCTAAAAAAAACACCAGGCAAGTGTGTTCAGAGTATAATTTAGCTCTATTGACTCTTCCATAAAGAAGTGTGACTGGTTTTGTAGTTTTTCTTGTCAAAATGTTCCCTCAGCACTTCATGGTAGGATCCTGAATCAGGAATGGTTTCTTTTGTGCCCTTAGTCATGTAGGAATATTTGGGTGATCAGCAAACTTCCCCCCGGTCTTGTGGATCAGGACCACTTCAGTTCACCTGTATTTCATTTTTTTGGAGGAGTGTGTGTGTGAAGCTTTACTTGTTTGTTCGAAGGCCCAGTGGCACCAGTGATGTCAACTGCTGGTGAGGTACTGAGGGACTAAGGTATCCATCAAGTTATTACCTTTGATGGCACCAAAGTGAACTGCGTTTTGAACCCAACCTGCCAGCGTGGATGTTAAACTCTCTGTACTGAAAGGATTTGTCTACATATCTAGTTCTGATTCCAGTCATGTGCTTGACACAGTATGGGTTAGTGCTAAGATAAATCAGCCTGGAGACGTGAAAAGTGGTAGTGACCAAATGGGTGGTTTTGTTTGTTTTCTAGGTCCTCTTGTGCAGAAGTTGGTGATTAGATCTTCAAGCAGTGAACGTTTGCTATTGAACCTTGATGGACTTCTACCTCAGGTGGAGAAAGTAGAAGAAGAAGAAGAAAAAAATGCAGAAGATGATGAAGAAAAACATGTCCAAGAGCCTGTTAGTACCTGATGTCTTTCCTTGTAGATCTGATGATCAAACTCAGGAAGCAAATGGTGTAATTCAAATTACGCTTCATGAAAAGAAAAAATAAATCTTGATTTGTGAATTTCACTTCTAAATTCTGTGTAATGAGAAACACTGTCACTAACAGGAGTCTGTTGTCAAAACCGAAGATGTCTTAAATACCTTTTGTTGGTAACTGAAAGCTCCCTAGTTTGTATGTTGTCTTTTTTTCTTTGCATGTAATAATTCTTTAAGAAAAATATTTCTGTAACTTCTGAAGTATTGCCTTGTCTGACTGCAAAGTCAGACCTGGTGTTCCTTTTGACTTGGTGGGAGTAACGTCTGCATGATGCTTGTGATATCTCACTCTGTTTTCATTTAATCTGCATACGTAGATACTGGAGGCATATACAAAGGATTACTACTCTGCTACTTTGAGTCTCTGAATGCAGGTTAGTCTTTGTGACAAACTGTAATAAGTGAGGTTTTTCAAAGGAAAAATGGGATGTATTCTGTGGGAGGAGTGGTCATGCACCTTATCTTTCAAATAATGCTATTTCATCTTTGCGTAACTGATACAACACCCCTCGGAGAATCCAATCAGTTAGTGGTTTGTTTGTACTATCCTGGAAAAAATTATGCTTTGAATGTCTTGGGATGAAACCTGAGTGAAGCTACAAAATTTAAGTGTCACTTTCTTGACTTATTTTCTATCATACAGGTTCTTGTAGATGGGCTTGAGAATAACCACTTGGGATAAGTGGATGGGTTTGGAGGAGTGGGGGCAGCTTCACAACAAGCAGCAGATCTTTTTCCATACAGGTGACTCTCAGAGGAAGACTCCTGTGCTACGCTTTCTGATGAGATTTTTTTTCTCCTTTGCCAGTGTATGCAGAAGAAGAGAAAGGCTCTGGGGTCACCTTTGGTGGTCTACTTGCTTAATTTTGTTCCTCTGACTCTTAGTAGCTATGTGTACCACTTAGATTTAGCAGAAAGTCTTGAAAATAAAAGACTCTTTAATTGAAATGGAGGTCTCTTAGCAGTAGCACAGTTTGATGTAAATGGTAGATTCCCATTAAATGAGTTGGTCTCTTGTTAGGGTTTGAGCCCTTAAACACATCAGAAGGCTCAGCTTAGTTTTGTTTTTGCAGTTACCTTTTTGTTCTTTGGGGCTGGTTGGTGTGGGTTAAACAGATTAAAACCAAAACAACCAACCCTTTTTCACAACAGCCAGTCTTCAGTGTGCTTGTAGTGTAATCTTACCATTCTGCCTCATTTAATTCAGTCTGTGGCAATTGCTGTGACTTCTTATTTTGCTTACCTTTGTTTTCCTCCAGCTTAATTCTTAAATATAAACTGGACACCAGCATAAATATCCATGCATTTTTTATCTGGCTGTTTAATAATAGGTGGTTTTTTGCTTTGCTGCAATATTTCTCTCCCAGGTTTTTCCACGTTGTTTCCAGCAGGTGGCATTCTTGTTCCCTTCTGTAGCGGTGTTAGAAGAAGAGTTTCTCAGCGGGATTTTTTTTTTTTTTTTTTTTTTTTGGCCTTTGTTGCTAAACATGTCAGTAGAACTACACCCTGAAATGTAAGATAGTTCCAAAAAGGATTGGCTATTTACAAAAGGGATGAGCTTATCCAAATCTGGAAGGGTGGTTTTTGTTTGCGGCTTTAAATCATTCCTATTACTGGAAGCGGGTCTCATTTTTCAAAGAGGTTACCCATATCTGTCTGCATAGAAATTCTTGTACTCCCATCTGAAGCATTTGGCTGCTGTCAGTCGGGATGCTTGACAGATGACTGTTAGGCCACACGGCTATATTGTTTATTATGTGGGGTGCTCTGTTTAGGGTTTGATCAGAAAATTCTCTTAGAGGTAAAGGAAGGCTTCACACTGACTTCAGTAGACTTACTAGGTAGTATGTGGAAAAAGCAATGCCAGTGCACTTGAATAGCCATCTAAACACATTTTTTACTACAGGCTGTGATCAAATGTGTAGTAGCAGAAAGATAATTCAGTCTGTTGCTTTTCAAAGTGAAGAGTTGATGTGACTGGCAAAAATATTGTCAGATGTGTTCAGTGATGTTAACTGCTCTGAACGCCCTATTTGGTCCAAATCTTACATGAGGAATTGGTAATGAGGAGGCTGGTAATGGTAGTAATTTGTAAGTATCTTTAAAATGGATAACGTCTTTTTTTTTCTTCTCCTTCTGTTCTGCAGAAGTTAAAGTTGCAGAGTAAAGCTTTTTTTAGTTTTGCAATACTGATGTCTATTAATTTCTGGTCTGGAGCACCAGGCAAGTTTCAAAAGATAGGTGAGGGTAGGTAATGAAGAAGAAACAGGGTTTTTTAAAGTGTTTCAAATTTGTGGGATTTTTTTCCCTCCACCTGTGCCTTAAGTAATTGATTGTACTACTTACTGATGGTTGTGTACTGGCAAGTCTAGTCTATGCCAACATGGAATGGAGTAGCAGCTTAATCAGTCTGCAGCAAAAAGGCTTGATTACTTAAGTTTTACCTAGATGTTTTTTTCTAATTAAAAAAAATTAGTCATGTTGCATACGCTCCTCATCTGCAATATGTCTAGCTTCATTAGCTCAAGTACATCATTTATGCTGTAACCTTTTTCTACTTGGAGTTTGTGCGAGGATGCATTCTTGCATAAACAGAAAAGATCAAGAGGACCTGGTTCTTAACTTGTGATCCATTTGAGGCGCTTGAGCAGTTGATAAACACTGAATTTTAGCAAAAGGCAGAATACTGTTTTACAGGAACGTTGTTTCACCCTGCAAATAACATTTCATGCCTGCATGTAAGCAAAGAGTGGTTTTATTACTAATGAATTACATATACAAGGAATATTATGAGATGTTATAATAGTTATGTGCTGTTTGCAACCGAAAAGGAAAAATGTGAAGGTAAGTTACCTGTTGGTATAGATATCATTTGCATGGGTTTCTTCTCTATTTTTTTTCTTGGGTTATTTCAAAGACTTCACTATCTATTATGGAAAATGGTAAAACTGTCCTGTTGAAGATGGGTGGCTTTTAAAAAAAGTGATGCTTAAGTATAAATATACAGGTGAACTTAAATCATAAGCTCTCAGACTGCTGAGTGTACTTTCAAAGAATAAAAGTGTGGAATACTAAATATTCCTGCAGAAATCTATACTTTGAAAATTTGAACACTGTGGGAATGCTGTAAATTTGAACCTCTCAAAGTCAGGTGAGTAAAAATGTAGCTCATGAACTTAGCAAATTTTCAGCTGCATTTGTTCAGGTGTAATCCTGCACATCTGAATATATGTTACTATGCTACTAACTCTGGTCTGTGTAATAGTGAAATAGTGTTATACAAGCTGTTGACTGTATTGTGATTTTTATCCTGAAATGCTTGATTGACACAGAGGAGAGATGAAAGGGAAGAAGACAACATGAGATTATTCCCCTTTAATAAGCTTAGTCCCAAAACATGCCGAGTGGGAGTTGTACATATGGTTCTTGTGCCAATATGCCTTAGAAACTGGTTTAATTATTACAGTAAATGTAACTAAAATGGCATTGCTGGCTTCTAGAAATTAGTACTAGTGTACTCATTGCAAAGCGTGGGGTTGTAAAGTTTTTGTGGTTTCTGATTAATTAGAGCAATATAAATAGATTATCTATCCTGAATGTTAAGTTCTTGTAAGTCCTCTATAATAGGAGGCACCCTTTTTACCAGAGTTTCTGTTAATGAGTGCTTAATACTTCTTTGGTAGGTGAATAGAGCACAGATCTATCAAAAGCAGAATGGCAGTAACCTAGGACCTGGTTACCCAAATGTGGTCAGTGAGAAAGGATGTGTTACAAGGCATTAACCAGTCCACACTAGCTGCTTTTGTGTCATGTTACCTGCAGTAAGTGGAAACATACTTCAACTAAGTTACTCCATAGTGAAAGGTACTCCAGGCAAACTCTTTGCACATACTTGGGTATGAGAGCACACACTCTTCGTTCTTGCAGAGCAGCTGATAAATTACTAAATGTTATCTCCTGTTAGCAAACCATACCTTGCTGTGCACGCTTGGCCCTCAGCAAGAAGGGAGAGATGTCTGGGAGGGTGGCTGAAAGGACAAGGAACATCCCATATACCACAGAATTGAAGGCGGCCGATCGGTGGGCCCTAGTTCTCTCCCAAAGGGCTTCGTGGTTTTCATTTACCCTTCATTCTCTCCTGTCTAATTTTTAGCAGCACGAGTCAAGCTATGCTGAATTTGGTCGGAAGCTTCATTTCAACCAAAAATATTTCTCAAGGAATTATCGGGTTACGGCATTTGAGGCTGCAGCCTCTGCCTCTAAGTGTGCTTTTACTGATGCTAAGAAAGCAGGAGTTGATGTGTGGGGCTTGGAATCCCCACTATCTGAGTACTGAAAGAGTTTGCTGATGCTCCTTGTGGGAAAAAGGGAGTGCTGCAATGCACTTAGTAATGCAGATGATGTATGATTACTTTCAAAATTGTCTTACAGAAACTGCTGTTAGTTTAACTAAGGAGAAGCAGGCAATGAACTCAGATTCACGGTTAGTGCATACAGAAACATTTGCCCAAACAAGGAAGAAATTACCATAGAGGCATGCATGCAGCTGTGGGGAATGAAGGGTTTGGGCTGATGCTCAGCCTAAACCTGGACTTGTATGGGAGTTAGTTGCACTGCAAAAAACTTTGAATCTGCATAGGTCAAACTGAGTTCATGGGGCTTTTGTTGTAAATTATGGCATGAAGGTCAAGTTAGAAGAACGGGACAGGGATGTTAAAAATGCCATGTTCAAAACTGATGCAGGAAAGGTCAGCCTCTCCATACCCACCGGGGGTTTTCCAGGGTGCTAGCGGTTAGCATTGGCACTAGTCCCACAGTTGTCATTTGCCTGTTCTGTAGCTGAGCATAGTCTTGGAAATGTCAAGTAAATCAGCTTTGTACACCTCCTGAATTCATCCTGTCAGGTATAGACACAGATTTTAATTTTCCCAGGGACAGAGCTGCCAAGTTCTGTGTGTCTGCCTCTGCTCTGAAAGTTAAGCTGCTCTAAGATGTTGGGCTGAGCGCTTTGTTTGAAGCATACAAAAACTGCTTGGAAAGATCTGGACTAAACACAAAGCCCATCCAGATGATGTCACTGATGAGGTCTGTTTAAAAATCTAATTGTGCCTACAAGGCGTAAGACGTTTCTAAGTGCTGAGACAGGCATTATAAATGATTACATTCGTATTCTGCAGTACCATTGGTATTATCAGCCTCCAGACTTTGGGTGAAGTTAATACTGTAGCCTAAATTCTGTCCATATGGTAGAACTTGCATTGACTTAAATAGGACAGAGGATTAAAAAAAAGCTGTTAAGACTGACTGAAAATACTGTTAGGGATAAACATTGTTATTTTACAAGTAGTCATTTTTGTCAGTACCTTGGCTTGCAGGTGACTGGAGGCTTCATCCCACAACTCCATGAAGTGGTAGTTGTGAGAGTGAATTCCTGACGCTGTACCTTGCAGGGCTGGTGTTCAGTACATGTGCAGTTTTAATGTGGGGCGGGGGGGAGTGCTGTGTCATTCAGGTGGACAAGTGGTTTGGGAGGAGAGTGGTGTCCTTACTTCCTATGAAGTGTTCTTAGAAAATAAGCTTTTTATGCCATGAGGGTAAGCAGCATGGGAATCAGTCCCTTAGGGATTTGTATTAGCATCCTACTGAGAGAAGGAGGCTTCATGGGAGACTTGATTTGGGTACACTCATTGACTTTTAAAGTTTAGTGCTGTCTTTCATCAGTGGCCTTCAATATAAACTGCTTGTTTTTAGGGTTACCTTTACCCCTAGTGGGTAGTGTTCTACCATTTAGCAAAGACAAGTGCTCATTGGTGAAGGCTTTGAGAACAAAGACCGGGCTTTCTGCTAAAACTGCCTGTGAAAAATGTGAAAGTAATCTGAAGAGTATTGAATTTCTTAAGAGTCAAATCCTGTTAAATTAAACATGACATTCTTGACGTCCAAGAGTACTTGGAAAACAAGGGGAAAAAACCCAATCTTCCCAAATTGCCAGGTACTGGGAAATGCTGGGTTAAGGTAAACTATTACTGCCCATGATGCCTATGCAATGCCATATTGTTTTGGTCGCTGGCAGAGCTGGACAGGTGTATGTCAGGGGCTGTGGCACTTGGAAGCTTTGGTGTGATCCTCAGTGGGGCAGCAGGTGTTTTCGTGAGCCCGTATGTTCTTCTAGTGGGCATCTTTATATTAGAAACCTGTGCTGATGGTATTTATTTGCAACTGGAGTTGTAACAGTCTTTGTATTGTTAAAATGGAGAAACGCTTGGGGGACTGTTCTCTCAGCCTAAAGAAGGCTTAAAACAAAACCCTGAAGCATGTTTTCAGTAAAAATACTTTGTTCTTTCCCGAAAGCCTCGTCTTGCCAGCAGGAGGAGTCCTGCGATTACATTGCTAGCATCATGGACTCTGAGTCACTTAGGAGGAAAAATGACTGGTGTGGAAATACGAGAGAAAAAGGCAAAAAATCTTTTTCTTTAAGATGCCTCTTGTACGAAGTCAGGTAAATTTCATTTCCCAGTATTAGTAAAACTGTTTATGAGAAGACAAAATTTTGAAGTGACCTGTACACAGGCTGGCTGTTATTCAAAGCTTTTACAAAAGATGGCATGCGAACAAGGTAGACAGTGACCTTATGCTAGAGGTGCCCTCTGAAAAATAAAGCTTTATTTTGGGGACCTAGCAACCGTACTTACAATGGTTCAGTAACGGGGCTTTCCCAAGCATGACTGCTTTCAACTCCCAAGGTTTGCTGGGCATGGGGAGTGGATTTTTGGGGACTGGGACAGTGAGGTCTAAGAACATCATCCTAATTGAAGCTAAGTGTACACATGTGCCATGTAGTAGACAATTTACTATTTGTGAGGTTTCTGGAAATGCCCGCTGGATTTACTACCAGTGTGCTGCCTGGTGGCCTTGGTACTTCCACTGCAATTCTGCTGGAAAGCTGTGCTGCATGAGTGCAGTCAATCATATTGCTTCCCCAGAACTGAAGACCAGGCCTAAGTGTGCTGTATAGCACATGTAAGGGCACATCTGCATTGGCTATACCAAGCTGAAATGCAGGCACCCCTGCATGAAGAGAAGTGATTTTGTGCTGGGCGCTCCATTTGCAGAAGGGTCACTTTTCTGCTTCTCAAGGGCTTTCTGACAGGACTGTGAATAGATGAGATGGCAGTGAAAGCTTGAGATGTTCATATTTCAGGAAAACTATTTTAATTTTTTTTTTCCAAATCCTTATGAGCATCCATTATGAATGGATAGTGGCTTGAAAGACATGCTTTTTTTTATGGTGTGATCTCATTGTGTTTTAAAAATGCTTATTAAGAAAATCTGTAGTACTATATGTAGTACATAGAGTCTTATTCCTTGCCTGTGAACAGAGATATTGGGAAAAGATTCAATTTCCTTTATTTTAGCAGTGATTTGTGGTCTTAGATGTTACATGAAGGGGTGAAAGGTCTACTAGGTGTAGAGCTTCTGGACTCTGAAAAGCAGATTCTTCTTCAAGTGTGTCAGAGTGGACTTCAAACTGTTATTTTCCTTTCCAAAGCCTTTGGAAAAAAGGTGTTGTAAAGGCTACCTAGCAAGTTGGAGAACTTGAAACTAAAATCAAGGACAGGCATTGTATCCCTCTGTGTGTGTGTGTGTGTGTGTTGAGCTATGGACACTTGACTATTTTAAAAGTAGATTTGAATGTTTGAGGAAGATTGACCAAGTAGAGAGAAACTCAAGTTAATAGTCTTGGAAGAGTAACTTAAAGGCATCGTGTTAAAAACACATCTGTCCTCTCCAAATACCTGTATTGGTAAATAAAGCAGTTTTGCTTACCCCTGACAAAAGAGTGGAATACAATAAGTAGTAGCCAAAGATGGCTAGGGTGTATCAGGCTTCATGCGTCATGAGCGTATTTAATCTCCTAGCCTTATCACAGCATCAGAATATTACAAAAGGAAGTTGCTTTCTCTTTGGCCAGATAAAACCCATTCTGTTCTTGATCTCATACTTGGATTAGAAAAAAAAATCTATTCTTTTTTAACTTAAAGAAATAAATTCTTCATCCTTCCGGGTAATACAATACCATCTGTAAACAACCATGAACACATTAAAGTCAAGCCAAGCTTCTAGTAATGACAGTGTCTTGACATGTTAGGGAAGGAGTGTTAAGTACTCTTCCAAAAAGCTTGTGCCACTTCATACAGCATTTATTTACTTTTCATATGAGAACTGTGAATTACTTACGGCACAGTTGCAGCCTCTGGCACATTGTTCTGTGCCAAGCAAAACATCCACCGGTAGAGATTTTCATTCAACTTTGACAGGGTTTGCTGCTTGGAATTCAACAAAGCACTGTTCTCAAAGATGAATTGTTTTTGCTATTCAATATTGATTAAGAGACTTGCATCTGGTGTGCACTTTTTAACTCCAGGGAAGGGAATAAGGTACAGTATAGTCTTGTTCATGGATTGTTTGTACCTGTAGCCATTGCTTTCTTTACCCTCAGTTTTCTCGATGGAGAAAGCCATCTAATTTTTGTTTTTTCTCCAAGAGATGCTAAAAGCTCTGGTCAGTGGAAGTGCAGCACTGATACTCTTACTCATTGAAGAAAGTCAGTTTGTTATACCACTCTGTGGACTTCAACAGATCAGCTTATTCTTAAAGAAGACACAGCAGAAATAGACCAAGATGCCCAAAAGAAATCAGCTATGGCAAAACTCTGCTCCCAGGACAGGCTGGAAATGTTAACAGTAAGAGAAGGAAGAGCTGTACAGAGGGTAGATTCTGGCCTCCTGTTTACCTCCTGTTTCCATAGAAGAACAATGACCAGTTTGACCAGAAGTTAGAAGTTCAAAGTGATTAAATGTAATTAATACATGTAAAAAGAATTTACATAACTCATTTCTGTAATCTATCAGCCTTAAAAAAAGGAGTGTGTATTTATATCAGGTAAAATTTGGAAGAATTTTTAACTGTAAGAACTGAAGTGTCAGGGATTCCGGAAGTGGGGAATTCATAGAAAAATCTGTTTCATTATTGTCTACTTGTTAGGTTTTTTCAATTGTCCCAGAAAGCAGCTGGCTTGATACAAGTATAGAACTACCTCTGAGTCCGCTGCTACCTGACAGGTTCCTATAGGAAGGTCGCGATGTTCTTTGGAAGACTTAACCCACAGATTTCTGAGTATGGACCATGTGGGCTAAATTCCAAGAAATTCAGAAGATCCTGAAAAGAGACTTTATCCAGCAGAGCTGGAATGAGACTGATCCTTTTCAGAAACATGTTTCTTCAGCTATTCTGTGTAAGTCTATGCCAGCACATGCCCAGCTTTCAATGAACATAAGTTGTGTCTGGCTCAAATCACCCAAACCAGCGATTTGCACGCCAAACTGAGCAATGGCTCCTTAACACCAGTGTGCAGAAAATTGAGCTCTGCCTGGAGATCTGATAAAAGAATGGTTAAAACTGTTTTATTCCTACAACCTCAGTGACTTTTTATGCCACTGGTTCCAAGATGCGTGGCTGCACTTGACAGCTGGGTCATTGCTTTGCAAGATGCACCCTTCAAGCTTTCAGTCTTGAAACAATCTTGTATTTCTCTAGACAGTCTGAAGCTTATTCTGTAATTTTGTTTTGATGTTAACTTGTAAACAGACTCAAAACAGAAATGCTGCTTTTGTATTGAATTAGGAGTTTAAAAAAAAAAAAAAGACTAGAAGGACAAGGCTTTACAAAACTTTGAATTTCTGAAACAGTGTGGGAGGCCTTAGTGCAAAACTTGAGAAATGTTTTCTTTTAAATGCATGTTTTCTTTTCTGGAGGGAAAAGCTCTTCATTCGTATCATGGAACGGGTAAACTTTCAAAATTATCTAAATTATGGATCTTGAGTTCTTCTGACTTCAACAGCTTCTTTGGAACAGTGTTAATATTAACATAAGTTACTTTTATGGTCATCTCAAATAATTTAAAAATTGTAACACCATCTGCCTTGACAGATAGTGGCAAAATACCTGTTTTCTCCATGTGATGGGAAATCTACTTTTCTGGTCTGGTGAGTCCAGAATGCTGTGAATTCTGACAAAGAAGTGGTTCATTTCTCCATGTGGGTACGTTGGTGAGACAGGAAGGAATTGACTTCAACCTTTGCTATTCTCTTGTGTTACTGTCTGAAATAGCTTTGTGTAGGAATGGATTCCCTCAGGGATCACATATCTTCTGTTGCTCAGCTTGGATCTTTCTTTTCTTGCCTGCTGGCTATTAACACATGTCTTAAGGAGCTGCCTTGGTTGACTTTGAGGTCTCCTGAACTTCCTTCTTAAATCCCTCAGTTTCTTACAGGGCTTCAGGGCTAGTAGCATGTAGTAGTAGGGCCCAGCAGGACACTGCATGGAGGGAAATGCATCACAGCAGGAGGGTTGGAGCTGGTCATCATAGGTAAGAGCTGGAATATAGAGTATTACTGAGGGGTGACTCGGGTACCAGAGAGACCCTGCTGAATGGGTATGGATGTAGATATGACTAGTAAAAAACACATGGGGTGTGAGGAAGCATAGCAGGTCTGACCTTCCCAAACCTGATTTCATTTAAGGCAGTTTGAGCACAGAAAAGAGCATTCTTACCAAAGGATTTGGGTGCTGGCAGTATGTTTGCTCTCCACTCCCAGAAAGCAAAACGTTGTTGCTTTATGGCTGTATAGGGTGTCAGCAATTGTGAACTGTGCAGGAGGACCTGTTGGAAGAAAGGCAGAGAAATGACAAAAGCAAGGTGGTGGCATGGGAATGATGAGCAGGTAGGTACTCCGGAGATGGGGAGAAAAGGAAGAGGGAAGGAGAATCAAGCTCAGAACAGCAGAAAGGAAGGTAGGAGAAATAGGGAGGCAGGAGGCTGCAGTTGAGCAAGGGAAACAAATTATAAAAGCATAGAGAATAGTAGCAGAAAGATGGGCAGCACCGTAAATCAGTTAAAAAATGGACAGGTAAGCAATTTGCTTTGTGGCTTCCCTCTGTATGCACATCCTCCTGCTGAAGAAAAGGGTGGAGGGAAAACGAAATAGGCTAGCATGCAGCTGAGCACAGCAATGAAGAATACATGCAAAAGGAAAAGACTAACGAAACTGACCTGCCAAATACAGTTGTGTTCCTTAATAATAGCTTGTTTGTGTCCCTTTCTATCTTATGCAGTAGGGAAGGACCTTTCTTGCTTCTTTTAATGCATTGTTAAGAATCACAATCTTGCCGAGAGTATGAGCAGGTGCTAAATTTTCGTTTCAACTGTTATGTGGAGTAGTGTCATTCAAAAATACCTTATCTTACTAGATGATGCTGTCTCTTGGAGTTTTTCTCCTGCACTGCCTGAAACACAGATGTCAGACTGTGTTTCTGCATGTCTTCAGGTGATCCAAAGCTGCTGGACCATCTCTGCAGAGGTAATCTGAAAGGAGCCATGCATTTGGGGAAGGTGGTTATATGGCAAGAAGATATTGGCAGCGTTGTCTTTGGTTGCCTTGGCTTTATAGAAGGTGAGGACAGGAAGCAACCAGAAATGTTCCACTGAGTTGCTGCTTTGTTGAACATGCACCTGGTATAAGAGTGTCTTTACATGGTAAGCATCTCTTGAACTTTACACATCTGTTAAGTTAATGAACCCTGTATGTGCCTGGCTCTTCTTACTATTTCCACCTGTTTTGTCTTGCTACTGCTCCTTTTGAGTTTGATCAAGATGTCCTGAATTTCACTTGAGTAACTAGAAGCAAATAAGGGCCTGTGTATTTATTCTTTTCATTGTTTCTACTGTATTTGAAATCAACATGGAATATTTGTTTGCTTAGTGTTTGTGTATGCAGTGGTAGTTATTATGTCTCTGTACTCCCGTTTTTATAAAAAGTACCTCCTGCTAATAGCTAATGAGTATTAACTTGGTAAAGCATTGAGAAACTCATCATGCAAATTGCTGTTTGAATCTTGGATCAGTGCCATGCTGTACACTTCACTTCTCACATTTGTTGCTGGAATTACGGTACAGTAATTAATGGCATACAACCGTGAAAAAACTTGACCTCCAACTCGGAGTTCAAGATGGTAGTGTTCATTAGAAAGTGAATCAAAATTGAACAGATCAAATTACCATGAGGAATTACTATTAAATTTAGCTGTCATAGTTGCATTTAATCAGACAGACTTTGTTTAAAGCAAGTGGGAGAAGGTGGCTGCAGCAGCCCAGCCTTGTCCGACTGACTGACTGCTACATGATAACTGAGATACTCCTATGAAGCAGGGACCTTGAAATTAGCTGAGGGGAAAAAAAAATAAAAGATTTTGTTCATAGGCTGGTAAAACTAGGATTGCTTTTCTAGTTCATTTGAGTTTTAGGCTTTTGCATGTAGCAATTTAATGGCTGTGACTTCAAAACTTGTGGCTGTTTTCTTTATCCTGTGATTTAAAGGAACCCAACTTTCATATTGCAGAAGCACTTGGAAAAGTTGGCTCCAGTATCTTCTGTTGAGTGTGCACAGCTGGAGGTGTGAAATAATTTTTAATGACTAGCTGGGAGCTCGGAAGTGCCTCAAGAAAGGAGATGTTACAATGGGAAGAGTCAAACTTGGGCTTTGTGGAATGCTTTGGTAGTTTTCCTCAGCATGTGTGCTTGATTTGTGATTGCTAATGTTTGAGTCTTCCTTTATCGAGGAAAGCTATAGAATGGGTGAAGAGCAAAGGAACTGAATTTGAGGGAAGAAATGTAAAGATTCATTCAGTGTGGACCTATCTGACAAGAAAACAGATCCTGCCCTTTTTGTATTGTTTTTTTTTTAATTCTGCAAACAAAACTGAGACCCAAACATAAGGAAAGAAAAGCTTCACAACCCCTAGAGACTCAGACTTCTCCCCTCGAGCCCATCCATTTGTGACCAGGATAAAGCCCCCGACCGCTCCCGGGCTGTGACACGCTCTGGGGGTCGATGCCTGCCCTCCTTGCCAACACAAACACGTTTGCTTTGCCTAATCGTAGGACAAACGCCCGCCGCTGCTCTTGCTGCAGCCAGGACAAGTTGCAGATCGGCCGCGGGCTGCTGCTTCACCCGGGAGCAGCCGGCGAGGAGGAGGCGGCTCGGCTCGGCTTCCCTCGCACCCACCCGCGGGGCACGGCCGGGGCTGGTACCGGCGCTCAGCGTCGCCCCCCGAGGCGGGGCCGGGCGGGGCGGAGGGCGGGCGGGTTAAGGCGCATTTTCTTGCGGGGCCGCCGCCGCTTTGTCTGCGGGGAAAGTTTTGGCGGCGGGGCGGGGGCCGAGGCGCTGCCCGGGCGGCACCTGCCGAGGGGGCGGCGGGGCCACCCCCCCTTCCTTTCCCCTTTCTCCCCGCGGCCGCCCGCCGCGTCTCTCCTTCTCTTCCCCTGCAGCCGCCGCTGGCGGCGGAGGGGCAGCGCGGCGGGGCCATGGGCGCCCCGGCCGCCGCCTGGGCGACGCTGTGCCTCCTCAGCGCGGCGCTGGCCGCCGCCGCCTCAGGTGAGTCGTCGCGCCGGGCCCCGGCCCCGTCCCGCGGGCGGTTGGTGCCCTGAGGAGAAGCTGAGCTCCCCCGCTGAGGAGAAGCCCCCTTCTGCCGGGGGTTTTAGGGGCATCTTTCCTTCCCTTCTCCCCGGCCCGGGCGGGGGTCCGCTTCCCGCCCCCCGCCATTTTGGCGGCCTCTCCACGGGCGGGGCGAGGGGGTGGGAGACTGAGGTGAAGCCATGCCCGGTCCTTCCCGCGGCTGCCCCCCGGCTCTTCCCGCTCGGCGGCGGTCGTGGAGGTTGTGGGGTGCCCGCAAGCGGCTGAGGGCTGGCGGGCGTTCAGCGCCAGGGATGGAGGAGCGTGTCCCGCTCCAGCACACGGGGCGGGGGGAGAGGCGGGAGGGTGGCTCGGTCGGGCTGGGGCTGCGGGGCTTCCCCTCATGCTCGGCACCTTTTCCTGACGGCGGGAGGGCGAGGAGGCAGCCCAGGACAGCAGTATACCGCCTGCCAAGCTGAGGGTGGGGTTAACCAGAAAGGTTTTTGTGGGTTTTAGTTGTCCAAACCCACAGAAACCACCCCAGTGCCCGCGTGTGAGGGGTGGGCTGAGCTGGATCAGCCAGCGGCAGGGCTGGGGACAGAGCCAGCCCTGAGGCTGTGCTGGTCCACTCTCCACGGGTGTTCGTGGCGGTGGTGAGGACTAAGCCGCTTGCCCACGGGACTCAGAAACGCTGTGGTGTGGGCTTGTAGCCTGCCGGCCGGGGCAGCCTGAGCAGCGGTGACAGGAGCTGTGGAGAGCAGGTAGCGGTCATCCACCTTTCCTTGTTTTAGAAGAAGGCTGAGTTCAACTTGGAATGTGTGGATGTAGCTGTAAGGGTGTTCTAGGAGTGCCTTAGCAGGCATCGAGCATTAGTTTCTTCTGTCATTAAGAAAGTGTTCTGGACAGGCTTGTAAAAAGTGCAAGGTTATGATCTTGCGATGCTGTCAGGCAGTACTTACTGATGTTTTAAGTTTGCGAGTGCGTGCTTAGGTTGTTTTCCAGCTTTTGTTTTGACGGTGTGAGTGTAGGTTGTTGGTTTCCAGAGTGGCAGACTCCCCAGATACTGCTCCCACCGTAACACTGATGCTCATTTTATATAGTTGTCTTAGTGAATAACAGTAGTTAAAAATCACTATGTGCGTGTGTGTGAGATGAGGAGCTATTAGATATGAATTTGGGATGTTAACTTGTTGGGCAGTATCGGAGAGACTTAACTCTGACAAAAAAAGCTCCCAAACCAGAAAACCTACCCTACCAACCCTCTGCATCCAAGATGCCCAACACAAAAATACCAAGGCAAAAAGTTTTGGGATTTCTTCCAGCGTGTGAAATGCAATATGATCATTTGAGGAAACCTTTTTAGGCGAGCTTTGCAAACAGCTGTTAATCACACTGCTGACTTGGAGTTGCATGTAAAGCCAGGGCATTGTAACAAAGAGCAACGTTGCTTAATGCGCATCATGCGATGTCTTGGGCTCACTCACATTTGGGAATAAAAAAATAGCTAAAAGATATTTGTACCTAAGGATTTTCAAAGTCCTGTAAAGATGGGTTATATCCTAGTATCCCCCTTGTTAACTTGCAAGGGAGTGAAATATGTCTTTGCTTTAATGGAGAGAAAAAATCAAGCTTTCTGTGTTTGCTTTCTAGTCCCACATGGGCTGGGGTGAGCCTGTGTCTACAGAGTGCAGTGGAGGGAGTAGGCTGTAGAGCTGAGAGAAATTTTTGAAAGTCAGTCTCATTCCTGCTGTTGCCTGCCTGGGCTATTTGAGGCAGTTGCTCTCTCCCCGCTGCCTTGGTCCTTACTCTGTGCTCTGGCCCCATAGGCAGGGAGCTCTTCGGCACATGACTGCTCTTTCACCATGTGTTTATAGTGCCTGGCACAAAGGGCCCTAGATGTAATTACAGCCTCTGGAAGCAAAAGTAGGAAATGCTGGGGTTTTTTTATTGTTGTTGATAGTTTTCCCATGAAAACCTTTTAAGGTTTTCAAATCTCGGTGGGGGCTCTGATACCACATTTCACATTTTAGGGTGTCAAACCGTTGTTACTTTCATTGGTACTTGTAAGAAGCTATAGCTGTTAGCTAGAGAGAAAGGGTAGCTAGCCCCTTTTTAGGTGTAAACCAGTCGAGTTGTGCTGATCTTAACTAACTGGTATTAAGTATTTTTTTTTTCCCACATGCCTTCCACCAGTATGTGACCTTGTGTTTTTCACTGAGTTTTGAGGTGCAGCTGGATGATGAACCTTGAAATTATGCTCTCTTGCCAAAAGAATGTGGGGGAGGAGAGAGATGTGGGGGGCAGGAAGATAATTGTTACTTAAATCAGTGCAGTAACATAAGTCAAGATATGGTCAAGTGTTTGTTTTTCTTTTCTGTAAACACAAATTGCTATGAAAGTTAAGTAAATAAATGAACAGGTAATTGCCAAGAGTCTTAGTTGCATTCAAATAACATGCAGCGCTTACTTGTCAAACGTGAAGTGGTTAACAGTATGGTTTGTGGGGTGGCGTGGGGGGACTGCGCAGACCTGAGAGCGAAACCCAGTGTTTCAGCATGTTCAGGCTCTGGTGCTCAGTCTGTGCATGTGATGGGTAGGGCTCGATTTGTTTACTGTCAATATGAGTAGAAAGGTATCTGCTGAATGTGAGAGAAACGTGATTGGGCTCTTGTGGCTCATCTCCTTGGCAAAGGAAAATAATTTCTGATGGTGCCTCTGCAGCCTCTTGTGGCTGAGCTGAAGACCGGCTCGAAGGAGAAGCTTTTGATTCGAAGTGGTGTAGCTCCAAGGTTTTCTCTACAAATTTGTCTAATCTGCATTTTATGGAAAACACCACTCTTCGATGAGGAAATTCTTAGTTCTCAGGGTGGTCCCTTGAGGCAGCTTTTCCTGCATTCTCTTTGCTTTTCATCTTTGAGTTTCAGGGGTTGCTTTTGATTTCACATTCTTGTCACGTTTTCAGTAGACAGATATGTGTAGTTGTTCGAGAACGACTGTTTCCCAGAAAATCAATGAAAGAACTGTCGTTCAACTTACTCATGGTTTTATTTTCTAACCTCTTATTTGATTTATTGAAGTAGAATATATAAAGTATGCTTGAATGGGTGTGTATATCTCTATCACTTGCTTGGAGAACCTTTCAGCCAGCAGTGTCAGTGGTGAGGACTAGGAAGACTGAAGCAGGAGGAGACCTGTGAGCCTGTCCTTAGGTGAAATGTGACCTGTTGCCCATGGAGGAGTGATTTAGGAGTGGGAATTCAGGTTGGCTCTTCTTGCTGTGATTGTGTGTATTCATGTGCTTATTTGTTTCTCCTGTAAATGGTAAAATGATTTATAGGAGCACAGAGAAGAGACTGCTCTTTAACATGCAATTTAAATGCCGTGTAACCTTGTATTTTTAAGGGCCCTATTTTGCCCTTGAACAGCTGTGGCTTCCTTTTATTTCGGTGAGAGCTTGGGCAGTTATTTGAAATTACAGTTCTGAGCTTAATCTTATGTGTGTATTGTGAGAATTCCCATCTTATTGGGGGCAGCCTTTGTGACGGTGGAGGGGGAGAACATATGCCCCTCACATGGGTGGCACCGAATGTCTGATTTTGACACCGGTCTGCGAGAGTGTGAGGTGATTGTGGGAATGTGTTATGATACTAGCCCTGTTCAAAAGTGGGTGATTATTGGTGGTGGTGCAGTCAGGTCCTTGTGGGGTTCATGTCTGCCCCTGTTTCACTGCTTTGCGTTCTCCTGCTTTCTTGGATTGTTGTCTGTGTCCTTGACCTCTGCCTGAGAAAGACTGGGCAACTTCTTGCAACTATAATGCTGTGATGCTTCATCAGTGGGCTGCTGAGGTGCTGCAGAGGCATGTGCTAACCCCTTCTTGAAGATCAGCTGCATTATTTTGTCAGGTCTCCCCTTTTGTCTCTGTCTTGTTTGTGCCACTCTCCAAATTTTTGAGTTCATCTTGGCCAGAGTCCCTGACACCGCAGTCTAAAGCTTAACCAGAGGTTGCCCTGCTGCACCAAAACTGCATTTGCTTTGTTGCTGGCGAGTGCATGGCTGGAGGTGGCTGCTCAGTGCTGCTCGTACTGTTGTATAGCAGGCTCACTGGAGAGTATGCTGGTGTTACTTGCTTCTAATCAGTTTGGTTTTTCTTTTTTGTCCCACAGGTGCCTGTGTCTATGAAGGCTTGTTGTTTGAGGTAGGTAAGCTTGAATGTGTTGTGCTGGGGAAGTGTTTGAGAAGGTTCTGTTGAACTTGCCTCTGGTTTCTGATTTTTGTTACCCCTGCAACTGGGATGGCTGATATGCAGCAGGTCACAGAGCTGTGAACCTTCAGCCTGCTGGAAAACAACAGCAAGATAAATATTGCCCTCGGAAATGTTAGAAATTCTCCCTGGGCCTTTGAACCCAACCACTCTCCTCCGTACAGCTCTGCCTGTTTCTAACTGGGGCTTCTTTGTCCAGCGGGTGACAATATGTGAGAGGTTTCAAGGTTCTTCGCAGCCATATGAATCACAAATGTGCAGTCCTAGGCAGGAGGCAGGATAGAGGTTATGTTTTGTAAAATGTCACTGTAATGCCAGGGTATGTTCTGGTCTGTCGTCGTGTCCCACCCCACCCCCCAAAAAAAACCCCCAAGGTATTAATGGCAACCACTTAACATCTTTTTCTCTCAGGTGACTATGGTGAGTACTGTGTACCCTGACCCTTCTTTATAAACTTGAAGTATTTTCTTTTATAGTCTTCCTCTTTGCACATACATAATCCATGAACAACTTTGTACAAGAATCACAGTTTTGAACAATTTATAAACAGTGTTTTGCACTGTAACACTTGTCTGCCTTGCTTCCATACTCTGGGCTAAAAGGAAATGGCTGAGCAACTTTACATTTCTGGAGTGTTTCTGTATCTGCCTCCAATCCCACAGCAGACTTGCTCAGGGATTTGTTATCATAGGCTGGGAGGCAGCATACAGCAGCTGTTGGGGAAAGCCTGGGGTTTTATTTCCCTTAGAGCTCTCCAGCAAAGCTGGATATGTGCTCCGCATGTGTGACATGTGACCATTGGGTATCCTGGAAATAACTGGTGGCAGGTGGTTCCTTTGGCCTTCCAACATGGACTCAGGGTCTTGGAAGTTTTTCTGCTCCATGAAGGGAATGTAAGGGAATTGCTAGAGACGAATGTTTTCAGTGGGTGGCTTGGGAGGAAGCTGAAGCAGGCTAAATGTGTTTGCTCCTCTTAATAATGCACTGTGGAGCATCAGTGTCTTAACAGCAGTTGGAAAGTTTGTCTAGATTCCAACTTCAGTGAACTGTATGGCAGGTTGCTTTCTGCTGGGCGTTGCAGCTCAGTGAGGGCAGTATCAGAGCTGAAGGGTTAGCAAGTGAGGGGTTTCATCTGTCACTGATTACTACTGGCATGTCAGTCAGATTTTTTTGCGTTTTGTATTTTCTTGGTGTTCTGGTTTTTTTGTTTTTTTTTTTTTCTCTCACTGCTGCTGTGTGTTTGAAATGCTAGTGCAGGTCGTGCCATGGCATTTGTACATAAAGACTCTGGAGTATTCTAGGTTATTCCTAGGTGCTTCCTGTTTAAAGAACTTGCTCTGTGTATCCTTGATTTTGTCTTTATCTCTGTATTTAGTAAGGTTATTGTGTGTTTATCAAAAATGTCTTCTGTAACTGTAGTGGTTTTCATTAGCTGTGCAAGAGGATTGCTCTGCAGTAAAACTCAGAGCAGACACAAAACTGATGCAGGTATAGAGCTGGCATTTATAATCAAGTAAAACTTGAACATCTGAAGCTTGTCATTCTTGGAGCAAGGACCTATCCTGTCTCTTTTTCATTGTCATGTCTGAAGATGTGCCTGCTTTGCTGTCTGAGTGGTGCTTGCTGTGGGAACAGGCCTTTGCTTGCTTTTCCATGAGTATTTCGGTATTCCTGCCGTTTTGTATATACTAATGTAAAAACTTTTGATTACTCTTTGGAATTGGATATAGATCAAAGAACAGGCTCTGTGGCTTCAGCTAGCAATCTCAATATGGGTACTAAATCCACATCGCTTCTGACTCAGATGGGGAAAATATCACATGCAGTACACCAAACCTATGGGCTAGCTGCATCTTCCTCTAGTGCTGCTTCATGAGTTTCTCTGGGTGACTTATTTCCCTGAGGAAGCAGGAACTGCACAGGCAACCATGGAACTTACAGATAAAAATGAACCTTTAATAGGACTTGTTTCCTTCTCTGGTTTGTGCCACTTCCAGCAGCAGTACTGAAGTTGGCTTGGTTAACTGTGGTAGAAGTCAAACACTAGAGGTAGTGTATGAGTGATTTCAAGGCAGTTGGTACTTGTGGGTTGGTGGCACATAGCTGTGGTGGAGCTGCAGAGCTTACATTAGCTTTGCAGAAGGCCCCTGTCTCGGAAAGGTCAGTTTTGAAGTGGAAGATGACAAGATGAGCAATCCTGCCATTGCCATTATTTCAGTTCCTGCAGTTTCCCTGGGTTCAGAATGAACATTGTATTAAAAAAATATGAAATCTGAAGACCCATATGTGAGATACTTGCTCTGTTAGTTAAACTTAGTGCTTGTAAAGGATTGATGTAGCTGTCTGACAAATGAACATTGGGAGATATTGCCTCATGTCTTTGCTGGTACTATTGTGTGTGTTGGCACTGGGGAGGAGGGTCTTTCTGAGTCATCAGTTTGGGATTCTGGAGGTGCAAGTTCAAATATCTTATCTGTTACACTGTCATCTTAATGAGCACATTTTTTTTCTACTTTTATCCCAGATCATGAGAAAAGTAAAAGCCCATTCTGCCTGTAATCTGTGTCTCTGTGTTGCTGTTTAATCTCTCTGGTAAGACTGGTGAGAGCTTTCACTGGCCTTTTTGTCAGAGCTGGTGAGTATTGTGAGGAGCCGGTGGTGTGCCCAGGATGGTGGTACAAGGTAGTTCTGCTGGCACTTGCAGTTAGCCTTGCTGGGAGCTCCATGTGGGTCACTTAATGGAAACGTTTTAGGGGTACGTATTGAGCTGGTGGGTGTGTAATCTGCTGCATGTATCTCTCACTATCTGTCTTTCTGAAACAGATATGCTTGTGCTAACATGGACAGAATCATCTATGGAATGGGACAAAAATGACTCTCCTGTGACAAGTTTGGACCCTTCCAGTTGGGTTTGTGTACCTGTTTGGTAGCATGAATGAACCCTTCTTTACTGGAGCTGAGAACAGCTTTGGTCTGTTTGTTTCCCAAACCAATACCAGCTTCCAAGGGTAGCTGGTCTTGGACTTGAGCTTTTCATGTTGCTGTTATGTTATTGACTTGTTTCTTTTAAGTCTGTAGACAAGGAGAGAGGCAAGAAGCTGGGCAGGGGAGACAAAGAGGAACAGATGGACAATTATTTCTTCAGAAGATACTGAAGCCTCTTGTGCATGTGGCAACTGCAAAAGGAGCCTTAATACCTTGACTGTAGTACCAAGAGGAGGAAGCTGATGGTAACAGGGAACAGCCCTAGATTTTATAAGTGAGTGTGATGAGTAGTACCGTTATCAGCTAAATGAAAAGGAAAGCGTGAGTGCTGTTTCAAGCTGTGGCTTGACAAAATTGGTCTACTGAGATAGCTCAGGGAAGAGATTTCATTTGGATATGTTTCTAGCAGTTTTTCCCTTAGCATTGTGCCAGAGCAGTACGTGATTGATTTACCTTGTGTGGTTGAGTTGAATGTGAGTGACAGGAGTAGATCTGAGTGACTTAGTCCATACCTGAGGTGCTCCCTACGCTGGCCTTGAGTTGGGCTGTGCTTGGAAGAGCTGGTGTGTAAGGAGAGGCCATGTCCCAGCCTGGGCACATGCCTGCTCACAACTGTTGCAGCAGAGCTGAAGGGAAGCTGAGCTGGGCTGTGCGCTGCTGTGTGCAGCAGTGTTGGAGCTCTGGCTTGAGCTCCCCTTGCTGGTTTTCTCTGCTGTCAGCTGCATTGTGGGTTAAACTGAGTTTTACAAGTCTGGGGCCCTGACATAAGAGAGCAGGGATGGAGGTGACAGCAGAATTGGCTGTGGGATTCCTCACTAGTGGTGCTGCAATGTGCTCAGAGGAGAGTAGAGAAGCAGACTAGGGGGTAATTTTGTGGTTTTAGCATTTGTATATGACTTTGGAAAGTTGCATGTAAGATAACCTGTTTGGTGAAGAAATCCCAGTGACAGGGCAAATGTGCAAGCTAAGGATGTCATCTCTATAGAGTCTGTTCCAGAGGAGGATTGTGCTTTCTGGGTGTGTTTGCTTACAAACCATTTACTTGCTGAAAAGAAAGCTTTTCTGAATGACAAAAAGGCATTGGGCCAAACACTTCGACCTCACCTGATGGCTCTCCCCTGGAGTGGCAGCATCAGAGTATGCCTGCGGCACTAATAGAGCTGTTGACAACCTCCAAGAGAAATCCATAGAAATTTCTTTGTGTTTTGTTTTAAACCATGGTTTAAAAAGAGACACTGTTTCTTTTCAGTGTCTTCTGTTGTTCAGGGGTTTTCTCAATGTTTCCTGTGGAAGTAGTTGTAGGTGAGCTGTTACTGGCTTGTTGCAGGAATGCTGTTTGCTGCAAGTCTTGCTTTATGGCATTTGGCTCTCTTGCTTGCTTCTGCTGCAAATCCAAACTCTGAAGTCACTTGAAAAATCCTTGGTGCATAAATTGAACGTTTAAGGGTAGCGAATGCAAGTGCTTCAGAGTTGCTTGGATTGTTAACGCCACAAAACTTCTGCATCTTGCTTGACTGACTTAGCTGCTGGTATATCAAGGGTCAGCTTGTGTTCATGGGTTTCCTCTGAGGAAAAACACATCTCTGTGTTTGTTTTCCAGTTGTGCAGAGGAGGTTTGTGTTCCTCCCTCCATCTTCACCTTTGAGGGAGTTTTTAGGTCCACACAGCTAGCATAGCTGCTTCCTTTACTTGGCAAAGAAGAAAATACGCATTACTTTTTTTTTTTTTTTTTTTTGCTTAGCTGGAGGGTAGTGTAGGTGGGGATGAGGAGACATTCATGCCACAGTGAAAGTAAATGTGTGTGGGAGGTAGTGATCAAGTCCATGTCTGCATCTTTCTGCCAGCTGGCTTATGCCAAGAAGGGTTTTCAGCCCTGGGAGAAGAGGAAAGGAAGCATGGGGCTGTGATTTAAGAGCGGGAGTTGGTTTAAATGGAAAGTGTGACTTAATAAATGACACTTCATGTCTGGTAGCTGCTGCAGTAAGGAAGGACAAGTCCAGCTGAGCAATCTCCAGTAAATTTTTATTTTGTCTGTGTTAAAACATAGATGTTGTCTGTTGCGACAGCTGCTGGTAATGCATGTAAAGATGAATTTCTGAACTGGCAGATTCCTTTGGAAGTTTCATGAGACACATATGGAGCTTTTTTTAACACTATAAAGCATCAAACAAGCCAAGTAGCTTTTCCTGAAAGGAAATGTTTTTAATTTTGGAGTTTGAATGAAAACTGTGAATAGAATAAAAAGCTCTAACTTAATCCACAGTAAATGGTACTGTATTTGTGCTTCTACCAAAAATTTTGCTTCTCTTTTTCCTTTTGAAACTGCCTGAAAAAGGATTCAAGTTAATTGAAATACTTAGTTAGCTTGAGCATCTTCAGAAAAGATACTTTGGGTTTAGCAATCAGTCAAAAGAGCTACATGCCTTTTCCAGAAAAGGAGTAAAAGAACTCTAGCTCTTCAGATAGTTCAGCTTTTCACCTTTTTATTTCTGATCTGCAGTCAGTCATGATAACCCAAAATAATAGTAATAATAAAAAAAAAAATCACGTTGACAGATACCTATTGTATAAACACAACTTCCATCAGCTCTATTATAAATGAGATCATCAACTTAATGTATGCATTAACTGCAATTTTTTTATAAGCACTTGCAAGGAGCTGGACTGATAGGGGAGGAACACCAGCAAAAGGTAAGGAGATAAAATGGTGGAGGCATGGAGCTGTGTTATGCTGGAGTTAGCTGCTTGCTCAGCTTCAGAGATTTTTTAATGTAATTACATTTTGGCTTATTTAGCTCATTTCAGCAGCAAGTGTAATCAGAGTGGCGAAAGAAATTGCGAGTTTCAAGTTCTGTATCTGAAGAAAGAAGTGCATGAAAATGTTGATGGTAAAAGTTCAAAGTCTGTGACAATAAAACAATTTGAAGTATCTGACATGCCTGAATATAACACATTCTTGTTCAATAAAAAAAGTATCCCTTTAAATCTTGTGATAAATGTGATAACATCTTGCAATTACACGTATACGTTTTGTTGTCAGAAATTTAAAGAAAGCCTGATTTCATGCTTTTAAAACCAGATTTCTGTTTCCATCTTGTAGCTTGTGCTGAGTCAGAGATGTAAAGGGAAATAAAATAAATAGAAAATACTTTTTTTTCCCCAAAATTTTAAATGTTCCACTCTAGATAGCTTCTATTCCAAATACATTTAGTGGCCATTTAAAATAAATATTAGCAGGTGCAGAGCACTTCTGGTTAGGGAATGTTTCAAATTAGCAATGGAAAATGAGCTTCACTTTAACTTCTAAAGAAGGATAACAAGTTACTACTGAAAAAAGAGATCAGAATTGAAGATTGCAGTTGAAGGTTTTGCTTGCTAACTTTTACAGTGGTCAAAATGTTTTTGGCTTTTTAAAAATTTTTTTTAAATAATGTGATTTAAATGCCACTATTTAGCCTGGGGATACATCCTCAGCTCCACCAGGGAACAAAGCTATAAATTTCTGTTTATAGCATGCATATAACACTTGGTAGCTATAAACTCTGGTTTACAGCATCATGAATCTCCCTTCTGTATAATGTTCAAATGAACATTTTACAGAACACTAGGATATTATCTAGTTTGCTGTGGGGGTTCCCCTTTGAGCAGCCTGCAGTCTGCACTCTTGATTTGCTCTTCTGTGGTCTCCCACATGGACATGAGTAGTAGGGAGGTAATGAGTTATTTGTGTTGGAGGCAAGAGTGAGGTCGCTTTTTCCTGCTATTGCAGGGTGGATTTATTTTGTAGATGTGAGTTGACTAATATCTTATATATGATGGTTTTTATTTATTGAATAGATACAAGTAGATGCTGTGACTCTCCCAGGACTTGAAAGATGGAAAGACTGGGGACATTTGGTTCAGTGGGGGCCTGATTCTGCAGTGCTGTTGTGCAGTCTTTTAAGCCTGTTTAGAGCATGTGCATAACACTGAATAATTGTTTTATGCGGTGTGTAGGACATAATATCCAACTTAACCTTGCTTTGTGTGGCTGATGCAAAGTGGTGGAAAACAGACCTCTCGATTTATATGAATGGTATGTAGTTAAGGTTTATTAATGTAATAATGAGATGCTTCTCATGTAGGAAATACCTTCTGCTTGTGCGTTTCAGAAAGCTGAGATCAACTGAAGATCAAAAATAAAGACAAAAGTGTTTTTTGAATAAAGCATGTGCTGCATGTGTGTTCCTTCATGTTCATTGAAAATAACAGTATTATATAGAGGAATGTGGGTAGGCTCTTTATTTCATGGTACCAGGTAAAAGAAGCTTAGATGTAAGATGAAGATTATTCTCCTGAGGATGTAGTGAATTCTTGTCTCTTAATCAGTAAATATTTTTTTTTTTTGTGGACAGAGGCACACTTTTTAATATGTAATAATTCTTCTTTTATGTGTTAGTGGTTCTCATACAGAAGACTTGTAAATGTTATTTTTTGGTCTGAGAAAATGAACTCTCATTTTATAAGGAAACACAACACTGTTAGCATAGCTGAGAGTTGATATGTTCTAGAATTATCACATTTGTTTTGTTTTGTAGCAACTTGAAACTTATTCAGAATACCAAATAACACATAGTGAAAATGTGAGAACTTATTCATGTTGTATATCTCAATATAAGGGGTTTGACATAGTACATACAATCACTACAGTTTGCATGTCAGTGGTTTTTCAGTTCCTCTAAAAAGAAGTCCTGTGGAGCTCTAAGACCCTTACACCACTGTCAGCTCTATTAAAAACTTGTGTAATGCGAAGTGCTGAGAGGATCTACTTAAACTATACCCTTAAACTATACCTAACTCTACTGTAAGCAGAAGTGAGTTACACTTTAGCTGGAGAACTCTTTGACAATTCTATAAACTGTTGTCTTTCAGGGGTTTTTCACATTTGAGGAGTGCTGTGAGGGTATTCACACATCAGAAATGAACTGTGGCTTTGCCTCTGGAAGAGTAAATGCTGCTCTTCATGCTACACCAGTGTTTCAATGAAGAAAGCAACTGACTCAAGTTGCAACTGAAGGGCTGTTCACAGCATGAAAGACACATTGATACAACACACACTTTTGTTCAACAGCTGCTGGTACATTGTCCTGTAATGGACGTGGGAGGAGATAAACACAGGGATAGGGTAGAGGGTGGCTGAGCTGGCTCTGTCTCTGGAGCCAGGCACTTTTCTCCTACATCTTGCCCCTTGTTGGTCTCACAGAAGCAGCATCTTTCAATTCCCCCTGTGCTTGGAGCTGGGCAAGAGTTCAGGTCCCCACAGGCCCTGTGTCTGGGAGTAGCAATTTGCATCTGCAGGGCACCCTCTTGGTTTCTCCAGGCACTGCTTTCTGAGAGTAGCCATGTCCCTTTTCATGAAATACCTGAGCAGTGGTGAGGCAGACTTTTCTACATCAAGCACTGTGCCTTAACATTTAACCTGATGCACCTGAAGCACGAAGCTGGTGTCTTTGCTTACCCTGAAATGATTTATCTGCCATACTTACCAGAGAGAGGTATTTCACAGCACTCTCTGCAGTGGGCTGCAAATACACTAAATTTACCGTCTGATTCCCTACTCTTCAAGTCTTCTGCACATATGTATGTGTCTGTTTTCATGGTATACTTGCTGGACAGAAATTGTTCTTTTTCCCTCTGTGTAAAGGGGATCTCATATTCTAGCAGTCCAGGGCCCAGTGAAGAAGTCATGGTCCTCCTCAGGTGTCTGTGCATGTTTAAGAACAGCCCTTGGTCTGGGTTTAAACCTGTGGGGTGCTCTTTCTAAACGTTCAAGCACGCGTGGCATTTGTGGCAAAAAGATTTTGAAACAACCCTGTTTTACTTTAGATAGCACAAAAGAAACATGGACAAATTAATAAATTAAAAGAGGCAATTCTATGGATAGTGGGGCTTTTGAGCTTTAATCAGAGACTGTGTTGCCCACAATGACTTTCTGCAGCCTGTGGGTTTTTTTCCTTGAATGTGTGAGTGTCTGCTGGCTGCAGTATTCTGCTTAAGGGGTCTTTCCTCTCTGTGCTCTGTCCTGGCTTGTGAAAGACTTGTGCTTTTATCTTCACTGTGTCATGGGAGGTGATCTGGCATCAGCCTTATTTGGAGATCAGGGTCTTTACAAGAGCTGCCCTGTTCCACATTTTCCGTTTCAGTGATCTTCCTGGATGGTAGCTGTTCATCCACGAACACTGACTTAAGTAGATGATTAACATTTAATAACACAGTTACAGGAGCTATATGCCAGAGCCTTGGCAGGAGATGTTGGATTTCTCATGGATTCGTTCACCAGGACAACAATTTACCAATTACCCAGTGTTCATAAATTTCACAAGTCATTGTGCCTCCCATCTTTCCAATGCATTTGAACAGCCTTGTTTAGCAAATAATGTCTTCTAATTTGTCATTTATTTTTCCTTTTTAAAATCCCAGCATCAAAAATTCCTTTTTCCTTTGCTAGGTCGCTTCCTCATTCCTTCCCTCTCCTCAACCCTATCAAAACCTTCGTCAGGTTTTCCATTTGCATTTTCCCTTTAGTAGTAAGGGTTGCAATCTCTAGTTAAATGGCAAGAGAAATGATAGAAATCAGGTTTTGCCAGTGGAAAAAAAACTATAATGCATTAAAAGTTGAGACCTGTGGACAGTCCAAAGTAATGTAGCTATAGAAAGGTGACAGCTTACATCACTTGCGGACCTGCCTCAAATGTAGTTTCTTGCTGGGCTGAAATCGGCAACAAATCTTTGTCATACTGGTACCTAACCTGGGCCTTGCATTGAAAACTTTCCTGTTCTTGGTTTGGGAGTGCAAGTACCAGCTTTGGAGTTGGAAGCAGTGTCCCACAGATGATGAAAATGTTGGGAAAAAGTAAAAGAGCTGACCCATAGTAGGTTATATGATAAAAGCAGAAATGGAAAATGGTATTTATCAAAGCTGTAGATTTATTATATTCTGCTAGTGCTTATGACAGCATAAGCCAACACTGTTCTTTGTGGAGCAGTGAAGCATGTCTGCAGTTTAGGTGAGAAGCAGTTTTGTTCAGTAGGGTTAGTAGGAGTAGGTTTATGTGCACATACATGTATATGAGACTTGGGCCCTTTATTTCTGAGGGGCTTTCAGTTGTGTCAGGCAGTGGCAGATCTGCATGCTACAAGTGGCAGAAGCAAGAGGGTGTTCGGGTTGGAAGTCAAAACCTGCTTTCCCAGGAGGGATTTCATTGTATCTTTCCATGTCAAACGTGACTTCAGTTTTGAACAATCAACCCTCGCTTTTCTTTCTTCTTTCTTGTGTGAGTTGTAAATGACAGCTCACTTGAGAACTGATTTTTCCTCTCTTCAGCATAATAATTCAGAGCTGCAGAAATCACCTGGGGGGGCACATTTCTGGAGACGGTCATCTTACCATTTTTATGGGCTGCTCAAAAAATCTGTAATCATATTCCAGGAACATAATGTTAATGTTCATCAGATGACTTTTAAAGGTCTTTGAGCTGATCAAGAAAGTCAATATCGTTTTAATTATCCCCAGACAACATTTTACAGAAATGGTGTTTACACTCTGAATATACGTGTACATCAGTAGCTTTAGGAGAGAGAAAATGAAGATGGAAGGCTGGAGCAATTTTTGCTTCCTATTTTGTGTTAGGAAAGAAACAAAAAGATCGTGTATTGGAAAGACATTTGAAAGTGTGCTGTCATGAAAGGCGCCCGCTGAAGGTGATGTACGCTCACTTGCTTGTAGCTGAAAGAGGGAGAGGGATGTAACCTTCAGCTTGAGTTATAACAGTAAGTCTTGTTTTCAGTCTCACTTTTCTGCTAGCACCCACGCACACTTGCCAGTCCCTGTGAGGCTGCAGTTTCTTTGCATATTTCTTTCTTGTTGGCATACGGGGTACAGGATTGTTGTGTTACTGTGACCGCAGCATATGCTGCAGTGACACGTAGGTACATCCTGCACCCAGCAGATGGTAGGGAGAGGTTTACTGCTCCCTGAAGGGAGAAATGAGTTTTTTCTGGCAGTTTCTGTGCTTTGAGAACAGATCATTTTAGCAAAAGAACTTGAGATGTTTGTTTGCTTGCTTTATTTGCCATGGCTCACTGGAGCAAGCAGTTGCCCTAATGTGTGTGATTGGGATGTTCTTTCAACTTCCTAAATACACTCATATTCTCTCTGTGTATCACTCTGTACAGCTGTGGGCAAGTCCCACTGAAGGCTGTTATGATCTTGGAACTTGGGCTGTTTTCTTCTAATGTTGGTTTTCTCCTGGAGGGGGGCTGCAAGATACTGTAAACACCAATGCAGTTTTCAGGACTTTTTTTGATACCTGATATCTCCCGTTGAAGAAACAAACTTGGTTTGCCTGTTTCATTTGATCTATTAGGTAAAACCAGAAATGATGCAAAGAGGAAAATAACCCTAACACCCTTTCTGTGGAAGAAAAGGCTGACTTCTAATGCGATAACAGTAACGTCACGTCTTCTTCTGCTGTCATCTGAGTGCTCGGTGGAGCTGAGCAGACATGTTACTTAACTTCTGTGGGCAATAGAAATTCCACTGTAACATTGCTTGCTGCAGGACACCTTAGAAGATAAACACAGGATTTCTTTGCATCATAAGAGTGCACCTTTTTCCAGCAGCTCTGGATTCTATCAGTGCTTTTAATTTCTATTGTAATACCAGTTACAGAGGTTTCTATCACAGCCATGAAAGTTTTCTTTGGGATGACACTGAGCATCTTACTGAGGAATTTTGTGCTAGGATTTTTTTGGGAGTTTGAAAAATAATTGACCCTGGATATCACTGTCAAGAACTAATAGAACATTGCTGTACACACTCGCAAAGAACTTTTGGATTGAATTTGTAAGATAAGCGAGGAAAGTGGATCCCCAACTCTTGTTGGCATTGACTGGACATTGGGCACTTTCCTCTAGTAAGGATATAGGAAAATCCTAGTCTTAATTGTTAGATAAAAGTGTTGAAACTACTAGTATGTATCAGCAAGAAACTTTCTCCCTCTATAGAGAAAAATAAAGCTAAACCAAGCTGGTTTTGTTTAGAAATGGAAAAAACCTGTTTGTTAGTACAGATTGAATTTCTTCTGCCTTTTTTATATAAACAGCTTTCTGTCTCATAGTGGTACGGTATCAGCTGACAGGAAAATTAGTAGGACAGATGAAACGACCTGGTTTAGATGGATCAGTATAACACAAAATGACACTGAATATATAAAAAATAGTTTGGATGTGATCTTTTTAACCGACTCTCAAAGTAGCGGACAAGTCTATTAAGGTTGAGCTTTGTATGTGGGTAGCTGAATAGTCACATAGGCAGCAAAAAAGGGCCTTTAGTGTTGAAAAGCAGGACTTGGTGCTCTCTGGTTCAGGGGTCAAAGCAGAACTACTTGGACTGCCAAAGCCTAGAAATGTTTGTCCTATGTCCTGTTCCTTTGGGTGTGCTTTCAGGGAGGCAGCTGGGAGAAATAGTAAAAGCTATGGAGAAGGGCTGCCAAAAAGGGAATTTGGGGAGTTCTGTCTGCTCCTGCGTGCCAGAGATGTCACTGGAGAGGCAGCTCTAGTACCAGGCTACACTAGCACATTTGCCAGCCCAGGATGTGTTCGAGACCTTGTTCTTCGTCCTCGAAACTTGGGTGAAGAAGTTGTGAAGAACTGGTGAATGTCTGATCAGCCTTTTGAAATTAAACGTTAGGCAAAATTGGACTACTGTGTCTGGACCGTGGTCCCATGTAGAGTTTCTTATCTTCCAGGTTGGTTTCAGGTGTTTCTTTTTCCCTTGTTTTTTCCTTGAATAACTTATGTCCCCATCAGAAATGTCAGTATGAAACCCTCTCACCATTGTACTTGTTGTACAGGCTTGTTAAATTAATCGGTTCAAAGTTGTCCAGGATAAATCATTCTCTGAGCCTTTTCAGTAAACATTAACTCTCCAGTTGTGGCTATTGTCACTGCTGAATTTCACAAGAAGCTGAAGATATTCGTTGGTGCTTTCAGGAAGACGTATAATGGACAAAATCCCAAATATGAAGCTCTTCCAGATGGGTGCATTGATTTTATATCACTGCTCAGATCTGTCATCCTTGAAAGCGGCTGTAAAGAGAGCCACACGATGCCTTGATGCTCTGAAGTTTATGATGCTAGGATGTCTATATTTCTGCCATGCATATTAAATATCTTCTAGTGGGAATACATACAACAGACTTCCATTGGAAGATTGCTGTAATTCTCCTAGTGCTGTGATTTATTGTTGAGCTGTATATTAAGGAGACCTGTTAGGATAAAATACTCGGTGCTTACTCGATTTTTTAATCATTATAGCTACTTCAGAATCATTCAGTAATGAATCCTCTAACTAACCCTGTGAGCTTGGCATCAGAAGTATCTTTATGTTACCAGCTGGAATACTACAGACAAGAGAGAGTCCTAGGCATTTTCAGGCACCCTTAACTGTGTTTCTGAGGATCAGTGAGGGGAGAAAAGCTCTCCCTCCTCCCCCAAATGATAAACTGAACATGATTTCTTCCTGTATTAATTTGAAGAATTTTAAGACAGATGTTACATCACTCAAAAAAATTAAGAAGTTTCATAAATTGCTGCCTTTATGTTTTATGGAGATCAAAATTAAACTTTGCAGGCTCAAAATTGGGAAATACTAATTTAAGTTTGATATGGAGGATAAATTTTCAGTGAGATCAACAGGAGCTGAAAGTTAGGGTCTTGCAGCGAGATGACAAAGATGAGAAATTTTGGGTCTTGCAGCTACATACATACCCTTTTATTTATCTCAGTTATCAAACCAGAAATCTTATTTCTAATGGGAATGTAGTATCCCTGAAAATTTTAACTTTTTAATTTCCTGGGAATTCATCTGTTGTCCTACATTAATAGATTTGGTCAAAGTCATGTGGGAATAATTACTTTTGAGTGCTTAGAAAGCATGAGACCAGTATGCTGTAAGTCACGTGTTCTTTTGTGGTTCTTGAATATTCATATTTTCAGAGGAAATACAGGGTCGGCTGTTTAGTTATGAACTTGAAAACCTATGCTGATTTAGACAGAGTTGTCATTACTGACACACTAATAGCCAGCTCGGAGTTAGGGGATGCATTAAATCCTTTTATGCATTGAGCCTGCTAGAGTGGTTTCAGGTGAAAACATGAACAAACTTGTTAGCAATTTTTTTCCCACATTTTTTGCAGTTTTATTGATTCTTCTATATAAGTAAGAAGGCTGATTTTCTTGAATATTTAAGGAGTTAGTTTACAGTTAAATTCTCAATAATACAGAGTAAAGGTAACTTGCTATGTTTTTATTCCAGTAGTTTTTTTGTTTTTGAGAATCAGAATTTTAGAAGCGTTCCATTTTGAAAACCTAGGTTTGATTTTACATTGGAGGTGCTTAAAAATTGCATCTACTCCTTTCTGTCTCAGTTTCTCTGAAACTGTGAGACCATCATGCTTATGGAAAGGGAACCTATAAATGCCTCAATCTACTGTTGTGGAGAAACGTTCCAAAACAAAAATGAATTATGTGCTTCCATTGAGCGACCTAAGGAGTAATTCTTAAGTCTCTCTTCCATGTTTTATTTAAAACAAAGGTCCCTAGAATGAAACAATAAACTTAATGAAAATCTGTTTAAAATTTAATGAAATCCTTAGGACAAAACAAAGTCTAATATGTTACTTTCAAAGACATCTGGAGACATCACATTAAATAAAATGGAACCAATTGAGATAGTTGAATATGAATTGAGCAGAATTTTTCCCAGCATTTAACTTTGCATTACCTTGGCAAATAAAGTTTGGTAGCAGACCAGAGAAAAACTGAGGTGCAGTGTTACAGGGCAAGAGAGCCTTAAATAGTCCATAATGTGCTCCCTCTGCCCATGAGGACTGTGTATGTGTATTCAGTGTGTGTGCGTCCATCATCACAAATGGACTATGTTTGCATTAGGGAAACTCAGTGCTGTCAGACTGATTTAGTGAGGAATCTTACATTACAGACTTTCTTTTGAGAATGTAAACATTATCAGGAACATCTTGGTTTTTCTACTAGAAATTACAGGCAAAGCATTGAAGGGAATAGTAAGGCATTGTGCTGGAAGCACAGTTAAATCGTGCTGTAGCTCAAGGAGCTGTGTTTTGCCTTGACAGGTTTTTAAATGGGAAGGCAATCGCACTTCCCATAAGAGGAAGAATGCAAGTGTGCTATGCTGGAGAGCTGCAGACCTTTGTCTCCTTTACGTTTATGCTGTGTTTCGTCAATGGTATGTTCCATGCTTGAATGCCGTGTCCTGGCACAGGTCTGTACCTTTTCTGGTTTAAGCAGAACGCTATCATCATAGCCCTGTTGGGCAAGTTGAAGGTGACGCTGTGGTACGTAACATCATGTGGAGGTTTCCTGTCAAAACCCTATGTTTGCAGCCATAAATGAATGTGGCCATAAGCCCTAATTATCTAACATTAATACATCTTGCAACTGCAGAAGTTTGGGCATGACTGTGGTGTAGTGTTTTGCCATGGTGTTTTTTAAAAATGCTGTAATTTTACTTCCTAAGAGGTTTTTGGATGTTTGAGTGTAATCCAGTGAGTGATCCTATGAATGTGATGGGTGATTGACAAGGTAAAATGAGGGTGAATCCGTGATGACACAGGATAGCTGAGACACATTGGCACGATTAAAAGTAGAACTGAGTTTAAAATCCTCTACCTCTGTAATGTTGGGATTTTTTTCTGTCTGGTCCATTAATACTTTGATTCTTTCAAGCAGTCTTAAGATGACATTGATCCTACTGGTTTTTTTGGAAGATGCTTTGGTTCATCAACCATCTGTCCTGCTTTGATATTGTGCAACATAGGGTTTCTCTTATTCAGCATTTCAGCAACAGTCATGGGATCCTTTCCGTGAAGGATTTGCTGGCTGTAGAAGAGTGGGGAGACCTCTGGATCTCCTCATGCTTTGGAGAGGAGTGTTCTGGAGTTACCACAGATACTTCCATCTCCTCTGACCTGCCCTTATTGCAATGCATAAACATCTTTTTGTGGGGGAAGATCTAAGCTCGCAAGATGTAAGAGTGTCAATTCTTCTTGCTTCAGGCAGAGAAGTATCTTTGAGATCAGAAGGATCTGTGAAATCCCTAGGAAGAAGCGTCATCCATGATATTTTGCATCCTCGCTGTGGGCTGTGCAGTTAAGCTGCTTTTCCTGCTATGATTAGCATCCTGTGTGTTGTCCAGTTATCCACTTGGCATGGCATTTCTGTCTAGTAATAGTTGGATGTGGGTACCTGGTGTGTCATGCTGTATGTACCTGCCCAGGCTGTCAGAAGCATTGATTTGTAATATGAAGCCCTCTCATCAGCATTTTTTTATTATTATTGTGATGTTGATTTCCCTAATAAAAATAGGAAGTATTAGTATCAAAAATAAATTGGGAACAATGCTTTCTAAGCAGAATGGTTTTGCTAGACTTCCAGTGCTTTTGGCAAGCAATGCTTTATGCTTTTGAGCATGTGGCTTTGTTCAGAATATGCAAGATGCAAGCAGCTCTGATTTAGAAAGTGGACTCGGCCTATCTGTTGTTAGGCTTGTTTCAATTTAGAAGCTTAACAATTCTTTGGCAGGGGAAGTATGGTTTATTAGACCCTTCTCTAATATTAAAATTTAGCACAAGGGACCACAGCAGTTTGTTAATATATGATCACATCCCTCCTTTTAGTTTTTCAGGTGAATATGTATTTTGTTTTGCAGGTACTAGCAAGGGGACTGATCTCATCTTCAAGGTCATATCTTTTACTCAGCATCCTGTTTACACAGATGCCTTCTTTAGGCTCTACAAATAGCTGATAAATCCACATATTCAGACTGAGGAGATGATAATTTCTCATACCGCAGCTTGAGTCAGTAACTTGCTTGTTAAAATCAGCAGTGGTGCTGTCTGTGTAAGAGCTGCAGTGGGGTGTCTATACTTAATATTTTTAGTGCATTCTGTATGATGCCAGCATGTTTTTAACCTTACTGAAGTCGTCTTGTGCTTCTGCAATTCATTGGCTTTTTAGTGTATTTATAGAAGCTATTTTTTCAAGCACTGCAGTAGAAATGATGAGAGCATCTGGTTAAATCCATCACGTCTTGTAGAACAACCTCTTAATGGTTATTCTCAGATGAAATAGAAAAAAATAACCTTGGTAATTGAGCCTTTCCCCCTTTAGATGGTTACAGCAATATTTTAAAGGCTTTAGATATTTAATATAATTAGAGTGCCATAAGTGTCACCACTGTGCTTTTCTGCAATGGAAACCACATGTTAGCTATGAGAGCAGTAAAGAGAGAGACACATTTCAGCTTACACTTAGTTCCAGGGAGCTCTGCTTATAACCTCTTGTTTTACTGTAACATAATAAAGAATGCATCTGGGAGCTTTTAATTTTTCTAAAGAAAGTTTTCTATCTGTTGTGGAGTTGTTTAGTTTCTGTGGTGTTCCAGACCAGTCCGTGCAAGCAAATTCACAAGTGGACTTAATTCAGCGCCTCAGTCCAAACGCATGACAGGATTATAGGAAAGGACACCAGGTTTGTATAGGAAGACAGTGACTTACCTGCATTTAGGTTAAATCCATCTAAGGGCCCTGTACTAAGCTGAGAGTTGGGTAAGGATTTCATTCCCTTCTGGATACATTATGTCCCTTCCCTCTCCTGGTTGATGCAGGTGCTGGTTTCACATTGCAGAACTCGCTTCTTCCCAGGGAAATCCCTGAGTTAAGTGGTGGCTGGTTTGCTGGGAATGTGGCCTTTCCCATCATCCCTGATTGGAAGTTCCCAAGTGCGCACATTGTAGGTTGGCTGTTTTTTGTGGCCGTTGGAGTGACTGATGCTGGGACTGCATCATGGACCAGAGAGAGGAGGACGTCTGAGGGAGCATTGTCCTTTCCTAATGTGGCTACACCTGCGGCAGGAAGCCTGTGGTGGGGTAGTACTCCCTTGTAAGGGTGTAACTTGTAAGGATCTGATTAGTTTAATCCCTGTAGGGATATAACTTATCTGGTGCAAGTTTGGGTGCCAAACAACTTTGTAGTGTTTTGTGCAGTGGATGCTTTCTGATATTCACCCTCCCAGCAGTATGGAAGTGGACTGTTTTTGTTGTAGTCTTACCCTGACCCTTGACTGCAAGGTGATGTGGAAGCAAGAAAGCTATGATTTGTTGACATTCATATTTGGAAACCTGCCTGAGACGGTGTTGACAGCAGCATCTGTCTGGAGTGACAGAGCGGGGTTGTGTGAGGATTGTAGGGCAGGTCAGAAAAATGATAAATAGTCGCCCTATGCTGGCATGGAGAGTTGATCTCTTTCTTAATCTTTCAGTCTCTGGAAAGTGATGCCAGAGCAATTTAGATGGTGATTGTAGACTTGCCAGTTTGCAGTGTTGCAGAGCAACTGGAGGTGAGGCCAGAGTCACTTATGGAAATCTGATCAGCGTATTTCTATTTGGGGAGCCCACATTCCTGTACCCTTCAGCTTTAGAGGAGTGGTTCCTCAGCTACTGTAAATGGCTTTAGCTGCTTTGATGTCAGAGGAGCTCGGCATTTTACCAGCTGAGCATTTAACCCTCATGCTGGCAGTCAGCCTTCAAGCCACTGAGCTTATTTAATATATGAAGCAAGGCTGCAAAATGGCAACTGGTTTACCAGTTGGTGTTTTCCAAAGAGTGTGTGAATTTACCTTTTAACTTTACTTGCAAGAGATTTACAGTAAGTCCAACCTCTACTCTTGTCTCTTGTTCTTGCCTCCTCGGCCCCACATGTGAAGTTTTGGCTTCTTTGAGCCAAACTCACATGTACATATATAAAGAAATGATTTAGCATTGGATACAACAAGAAAGTGGCTGTAGAGGAAGGTGGCTTTGGGGACTGTGTTAAAGCAGATGTGCTCATGGTGGAATTGAGATTCCCTTCACTTGGCCATCTTCAGACACCCTAATCCTCTGCAACCCCTGTTAGGAGTGGCAGTTATTCTTGTGCTTATTAACCATTTTTGTGGGCTGGTTTGAAGTGAGGGTCATAACTGTTTAGGATACTTGAGAGGTTTTGTGGTTTTTTTTCCCCAAATCAATTACAAGTACACTTGCAGGTTACAGTCTTCCTTGGAGGCTACCAGACTGATCAGTCTGTGAGATCTGCCCGAGTGTGTAGATGGTGGGAGGGATGAGAGAAGTTATTCATTAATTTGTCCCTTCTCTCTCTGTGCTGTCTGCTGTCCCTGTGCATATGAAGCTATCAGGTCTAAAGCTTGACTGGTAGGTTTGGGCCAACTCATTATTTTCTTAAACCAGTTAGTGCTGTGTTTCTTCTGTATGTCATAAAGAAGTCCCACTCTTGGGGACTTTGTTGCTTTGTTGTGCCAGCTTCCGAATACAAAAATGATTGTTTTGTGGGTTTTAATAGACTAATGAGCAAAGCATAAAGTTCATGTCCTCTGGGCTTTTGTAGGCATTGCACAGTATTCAGAGTGTCTGAAAGCTTGAGGTTAAGCCAGATGTAGCAATATCGATGCTTGTGTTAGATTAGGGGTGTTGAGGATTACGTGTAGATGGAGAGTTGTGGGCTGGACTCCCTCAACAAATGCTTTTGGTGTTACCCCTCTGCCTTTTTTAGTATCATCTCTGAGCTACTGGTGTGTGTTGAGATCTGAGTTACTCTATACTGTGCATTAACATTGGAGCTGATGGTGTGTGCTGGGCAGCGTGCTCAGGCATCCAGGGGCTGTAGTCCAGGCTGGAGTAGGGGAGCCCTTGAAGCAAAGCTGTTGGGTGGTTTGATAAGCCCTCCCTTCGCCCACTTCTGTGTCCTCGGCATAGGTACAGTCTGTGTCCTGCTGGGGTTCTTGTGACTGAATTTGACAGAAGAGGGCTGTATTTTGTGCTCTGCGCATGTTTCTGCAGTAGTTTCAGGGGGTTACTCTAATCAAACATGATTATCCTTGCCTTCCCAGGCACTTCGAGTGTTGGAAATCCATCTGTGCTTTGCCTCTGGCTTCCCTGGGAACAGCTCCCGGCTCTGCTTTGTGTTCATGTCTCTGTTTCCTGGCAAAGCAGTTGCTGTGACTGCTGAGAAGTCAAATGAGGTCTTTTATTGTGTTTATTTTTTTCTTAGCACAGTCAGTTTGGTCACTAGGAAGGTGATGACCCCCATGTGTCGGAAGGAATTGGAAAACAGTGTTTTAGGAACCCAAGGAAAACTGCATTTCTGTCTTTCCTTCCCTTCATTTCCCCTTTCTCTTAATCATAATTTTGTATAGATGTCCAGAGGATTTTCTTGATGAGCTTTTGGCCTCCTTGTGTTCCAATTGCTAGTTTATTGACTACGTTGTCCATATGGTGACCTTGAAATGAAAGCAGTGCAGCGCAACTGATGTGCTGGAGTCTTGCTATCCTTAACATAGAAGAAAAAGTAAAAATTTATCAGTGACAAGTTTTTTAATAGGAAAATTCCTGGGATCCTTCCCTTCTCCCTTTGTTTTTCTCCTAGTGTTTTCCCTGGCTTTCTAATAGAAGCATGTATATGAATAAATAAAAGTTCCTTCAGGCATCGTACTTTTTTGAACAGTACTTTTAAAGAGCTACACTTAGGGGAATCTGTTTGCAATTTTATCAGATTTTTTTACAGACTTAGGGAAGGAAAAAGCCTCTCCACCGTTACCTGTGGACTTTACACAGTCAGTGGAGGCCAGGGTTTTAGTCCTGTAGAAGAAGATCAACAAAAGGACATTGTAGTAGTACTTGTTCTGAATTCCTCTAAGAATGGTACCCGTGTTAGGAGTTCATTTGCAGTGTCGTGGGTATTCTTCTGTGTATCAATGCTGAAATGCCATCTCAGTGAGCTGATTTGCAAATGTCTTTCAAACATCCATTACATGATTGAAAAAAACACCATTTAAACTGAATTGACCGCCAACTAAAACTGTGCAATGTGGTGGTTGTTGGAAGGTGCTAGCACACCTGGGAATTCAGAAGCACCAAAGTTGATTTTCATTCCCAGAGCCCTTTGTTGCAGTGCAGAATTAATTCAGAGATAAGCCATGTCAGAGGGAAGGAGATCTAATACTCAGCTTTGGGTAAGCTTTTTGACAGGATGTCTTTTGCAAAAACTACTGCCATGTCTGGAATCCATCAGTTATCAGGGGGCCCTGAATATCCTGAAGACCAAACATGTAGGTGCTGTATCTAATCCAGCTTTTATTTGGTGGTTCTGGGGAGTATTTTGACTACAAAAAACTGTTCTGCAGCACCTCATTGGTGAAATTGCCCTCTGTGCAGAAGGTGAACCTGAGGCCTCTGTGTCACTTAGGTCCTGAATGCCATTACAGAATCACAGAATCATCTAGGTTGGAAAAGACCTTGAAGATCATCTAGTCCAACACTTAACCTAACATTGACAGTTCCTAACTACACCATATCCCTCAGCGCTAATTCGACCCTACTCTTAAACACCTCCAGGGATGGGGACTCCACCACTGCCCTGGGCAGCCCATTCCAACGCCTAACAACCCATTCTGTAAAGAAATGCTTCCTAATATCCAGTCTAAACCTTCCCTGTCTCAACTTGAGGCCATTACCTCTTATCGCTCATTACTTCGTTAAAGAGACTCATTCCCAGTTCCCTGCAACCTCCTTTCAGGTAGCTGTAGAGGGCAATGAGGTCTCCCCTCAACCTCCTCTTCTCCAGACTAAACAGCCCCAGTTCCCTCAGCCGCTCCTCGTACGACATGTGCTCCAGACCCTTCACCAGCTTCGTTGCCCTTCTCTGGACACGCTTGAGTAATTCAATGTCCTTTTTGTAGTGAGGGGCCCAAAACTGAACACAGGAATCGAGGTGCGGCCTGACCAGTGCCGAGTACAGGGGTAAGATCCCTTCCCTGTCCCTGCTGGCCACGCTATTTCTGATACAAGCCAGGATGCCATTGGCCTTCTTGGCCACCTGGGCACAATGCTGGCTCATGTTCAGCTGGCTGTCAATCAACACCCCCAGGTCCCTCTCTGACTGGCAGCTCTCCAGCCACTCCTCCCCAAGCCTGTAGCGCTGCTGGGGGTTGTTGTGGCCAAAGTGCAGCACCCGGCATTTGGCCTTATTGAAACTCCTACAGTTGGCCTTAGCCCATCGCTCCAGCCTGTCCAGGTCTCTCTGCAGAGCCTCCCTACCCTCAAGCCGATCCAACACTCCCACCCAACTTGGTGTCATCTGCAAACTTACTGAGGGTGCATTCGATCCCCTCATCCAGATCATCAATAAAGATGTTAAACAGGAGAGGCCCCAAAACCAAGCCCTGGGGGACACCACTCGTGACCAGCCGCCAACTGGATTTAACTCTTCACCACAACTCTTTGGGCTCGGCCATTCAGCCAGTTTTTTACCCAGCAAAGCGTGTGCCCATCCAAGCCACAAGCAGCCAGTTTCACCAGGAGAATGCTGTGGGAAATGGTGTCAAAGGCCTTACTAAAGTCAAGGTAGACAACATCCACAGCCTTTCCCTCATCCAATAAGCAGGTCACCCTGTTGTAGAAGGAGATCAGTTTTGTCAAGCAGGACCTGCCTTTCATAAACCCATGCTGACTGGGCCTGATCATCTGGTTGTCCCGCATGTGTTGTATGATGGTACTCAGGATGACCTGCTCCATCAGCTTCCTGGGCACCAAAGTCAAGCTGACAGGCCTGTAATTTCCCGGATCATCCTTCCGACCCTTCTTATAGATGGGCGTCACATTGGCCAATTTCCAATCTGTCGGGACCTCCCCGGTCAGCCAGGACTGCTGGTAAGTGATGGAAAGTGGCTTGGCGAGCACCCCAGCCAGCTCCTTCAGCACCCTCGGGTGTATCCCATCCGGTCCCATAGACTTGTGTGTGTCTATGTGATGCAGTAGGTCACTGACTATCTCCTCCTGGAATGCGGGGGGGTCGTTCTCCCAGTCTCTGTCTTCTGACTGAGAAGGCTGGATTCCCTCAGTACAACTAGTCTTGCTATTAAAGACTGAGGCAAAGAAGGCATTAAGCACCTCAGCCTTTTCCTCATCACTTGTTACCATGTTTCCTCCTGCATCTAGCAGGGGATGGATACTCTCCCTGGTCTTTCTTTTGCTGTTGACATACTTATAGAAACATTTCTTGTTGTCCTTGATTGTTGAAGCCAGATTAATTTCCAGCTGGGCTTTAGACCTCCTGATTTCCACCCTGCATAGCCTCACAGCCTCTTTGTAATCATTGTGAGTCGCTAGCCCCTTCTTTCAAAAGCTGTAAACTCTCCTTTTCGCCCTGAATTGCAGCCAAAGCTCTCTGTTTAGCCAGGGTGGTCTTCTCTGTCACTGGCTTCTCTTACAGCACCTGGGGACCGCCTGCTCCTGAGCCATTAAGACTTCCTTCTTAAAGAGTGCTCAGCCTTCCTGGACCCCTACACCCTTCAGGATCGTCTCCTAAGGGATCCTGTCAAGCAGGTGCCTAAACAAGACAAAGTCAGCCCTTTGGAAGTCCAGGACGTCAGTTCTGCTGCCGCCTCTCCTGACCTCTCTAAGAATAGAGAACTCTATTATTTCATGATCGCTGTGCCCTAGTCGGCCTCCAACAGCCACATCATCCACCAGTCCTTCTCTGTTCACAAAGAGGAGGTCCAGCGGGTCACTCACCAGCTGCATCAGGAAGGTGTCTCCCACACATTCCAGGAATCTCTGGGACTGGTCCCGCTCTGCTGTGTTGTATTTCCAGCAGATGTCTGGGAAGTTAAAGTCTCCCACAAGAACAAGGGCAAGCAATTGTGAGATTTCTCCTAAATACCTATAGAATATTTCATCCACCTCTCTGTCCTGGGTGGGTGGCCTATAGTAGACTCCTACTACAACATGTGCCCTGTTGGCCTTCCCCCTGATTCTAACGCAAAGACACTCCACCCTGTCTTCACTACACGTGTACTCAAAGCAATCATAACAGTCCCTAACATACAGTGCTACCCCACCGCCTCTCCTACCTTGTCTATCCCTTCTAAAGAGCTTGTAGCCATCAACTGGCGCACTCCAGTCATGGGAGACATCCCACCATGTTTCTGTAATAGCCACGACATCATGATTTTCCTGATGGCTTCAAGCTCCTCCTGTTTGTTACCCATGCTGTGTGCATTGGTATATACGCACTTCAGATGGGCTGATGTTTTGTCCCCTTCCCCTTTCAAATCTAGTTTAAAGCTCTCTCAATGAGTCCAGCTAACTCCTGCCCCAAGATCCTTTTCCCCCTCTGGGACAGGTGCATCCCATCTGATGCCAAAAGGTCTGGCGTCCTGTATACTAACCCATGACCGAAAAATCCAAAGCCTGGACGGTAACACCAGTAACATTCTGCAGATGTGAAGGGGACTGAAAGGTTTCTCGTTCTCCAGGCTCCTGGTGTGGCTCCCAACTGGGTGGGTCTGCTGTGAACAAAGGCCAGAGCACAGGGATATCCACAACAGCTGACTTGTATAGGGGCAAACACCTACCCTGAACCTTTTAAGTGTTAAAAGCAGGTATGTGCATCATGTGCCAGGTTTTTGAGAAAGGTGTGTGTACCCTTTAAAAAACAACTTGGAAGCTGATAAGTGGTTGATTATATTTTTGTGCCTTTAGGTTTACTGGAGATTTGTTTTCTGCCAGATGTTTTACTGAGTATATTTTGTGTGCACAAAATCTGAAATGTGATTGTTCGTAAATGCAGTATTTTGGGTAGTTCCTTGAAATAACACTAAAAAAACCCCAAAACAAACCCTATGGAATTTATCAGTCCAAACAAAAGAGGTTATGTATGAAAGGTTTTGTTTGTTTTCAAAATGTTTTTTATTTGAAAGTTTTTGGTTCGGTATTTAGACCAGCTTTGGTAGACATGTCAGCTTTACTGGGGCTGTAGATGAAGGTACTCCAGAAAGAAGCAAATAATTCTGCTGTCACCGTGACTCTGTCACTGACAGCCCACCCCCAGTAGCTGAGCAAAGTCCCTGCTCTTCTCCCAGCTGAACTGGCCTTCTTTCTCTCAGCTTTAGGTTATCTGTGCAGTGATCACGTGAACTGGCACTTGCTGTTTGTGCAGGGCACTTAGGCTGAGGGACATTGAGCTTGTTTGGGTCTCCCAAACTCTGTAACACACGTAAGTAAGTTATTAGTAAAAGTTGCTGAGCGCATTATTGTGAGCAGAGATGCTTAATTTTCTTATTCTCACTTAGAATGTTTTATCAGAGCTGAGGTCTTCTTGCACATTTCTTTTTATCTTAGTTTCTTCAGACCGGGAAACAAGAGTTTCCCACCTGGAGTACTGTGTTCAGCTCTGTGGCCCCCAACAGAAGAAGGACATGGACCTGCTTGAGCGGGTCCAGAGGAGGCCACAAAGATGATCAGGGGCTGGAGCACCTCCCTCATGAGGACAGGCTGAGAGAGTTGGGGTTGTTCAGCCTGGAGAAGGCTCCTGGGAGACCTTACAGCGGCCTTCCCGTACTTAAAGGGGCCTACAGGAAAGATGGGGGGGGACTCTTTATCAGGGGGTGCAGGGATAGGATGAGGGGTAATGGTTTTTGAAAGAGGGTAGATTTAGATTAGATATAAGGAAGAAATTCTTTCCTGTGAGGGTGGTGAGGCACTAGAACAGGTTGCCCAGAGAAGCTGTGGCTGCCCCCTCCCTGGCAGTGTTCCAGGTCAGGTTGGACGGGGCTTTGAGCAACATGGTCTAGTGGAAGGTGTCCCTGCCTGTGGCAGCGGGGTTGGAACTAGAAGATCTTCAAGATCCATTCCAACCCAAACCATTCTATGATTCTGTGATTTTTCCCTTCGAATCTCTTTTTTTCTCCTGTCCCTCTGTGACAGGAAAGACCAAGATACTGATCTGCCAAAGTCTTTTTTTCAGCATCTTGCAGTGGTTTCAGAGGGCAGTAATTGTCCCTTTCAAATGGGTGTAGAGGAAGACCTGCTTCTCTGTTTAGAAATGACTGTGTAAATGAAAGCAGCTTGTCTCTCAGCCTTCACGGGTCATTCACATTAAGTATTTATCCAGCATCATTTGCCAGCCCCAAGGAGAGGAAATCTAATTTGTTCAAGCAAACGAACTATGGAGAGGTTCAAAAGCTTAAGGGTTGCTCCTCATTGTTTGTCTCAACCAAATTTGTGAACTAGAAATGCAAAGCTGGATTTGCTATGGAAAGCAGTGATTTATTGTGTGGAGTCAATAAACATGTTTGCACATGACTCCTTTGGGCATGCATAATAGTTTATCTTGGGACCTTACCACAAAAGCATTCATTTCTTCTTATCTTGCACCAGAGGCCAGGGCCAGTTGCACATTTTTGTTTCTGTTGCCAAAGAACTGGCTGCAGGCAAAGATGAATTAGAAGAGAAATGTTTGGGGCGTTGAGGCATTTAGCATTTGACTTGTTTCCTACCTAGTCACGCTTCCCTTTTCTCAAAGAACAAACTCCTCCAGGTTTTTTCCTTTATTTGTTCCCCAGGGAAAGAACACACGTAAGGGACACTTTCATTTTAATTTATTGTTTAAGGAGTTCAAGTGTGCTGCTAAAGAAAAGTGTCTGTGAATGTGGTCTTGATAAATTTGTCCATAAGTTATAGGAGAGGGAAAATTTGAGAAATCCATTTTTTGTGTGCTTTCTTGTTTAAGGTGTCTTTGGATGACCTGTTTAAGAAACCAGGCTGACATAAAATTAGCATGATTTCTGATGGCCGGATTAGAATCTAGTGGCATGGTCTAAAAGAACTGTTCCCTTGCCTGAACTGTTCAGTTCATTGACCTAGGAGCCCCCCAGAGCTTAGCTGTTTAACTTGTGAGCTTTGAACATTTTGTTGGTAATGTGGCAGAGGCCTGCCTGATTAGATATTTTAGGAGGCGTGATATAATTCCTCTGTGAATATTAGGGGCTTACAGTTCAGGAGGAATGGTGTTATATTTACTGGGTATTTGGCATTGCTGTGACAGCTGTAGGAATTCTAGTCTGATTTTTCACTGTTCAGTGATACTGGCTTGGGGCAGGGGTGGATGTGGGGGGATGTACAAGGATGAAGGGGATCTGGAGGAGAGGCATGGTTCTCCATAACAAAAGACTTGGGCTCAGTCTGAATCATTTCTCAAAGGAAACATTAAGGGGTAAACTGTAGAAGGCTACAGAAGGAACAGAAATTCTTACAAATAAAACTGTTTTGTCCATAAGAAAATGGAGTAGCCAGAAAATGAAAACTAGGTAAATTCAGTTTAGGAATTAGGTAGATTTTTACTGTGAAGATAGGGAATAATTGAAAAAGTTTCCTGAGGTGTGCTATGAATTATTCTGTATCACTAGAAATCTTTAAATCATGGTTGGGTTTTTTCCCTTAAAGTTACACTATCCTTAAATTGCAGCTTTTGGATGAGAATCAGGAGTTCATTTATTCAGCGAAGTCAACTAGCACAGGCCTCCTTGTGTTAAAAAACAGGCAAGCTCCATTTCAGTATGAAATCTGTGAAAGTACAGTACTACACAGACAGTGCCGTGAAGAAGGCATCTCACCTACTTTTTAATGTCACACTGAAGGGAAGGCTGAAGTGCCATAATTTTGTCTCTTTACTTCACTGTGCATAAATTATTAGAAGGTAAACACCACACCTGTTCCAGCATTGAAGGCTGTGTCTTGTTTGCACATAACTTGCTGAAGAAGCCATGTGCAAAATATACAGAAACAGTCTGCAAACGTGGATGATCAAATAATTTGTGTGCTTCTTTATTTCTTGCTCTGGGGGAAGGGAAGGGAAAGAAAAAGGAAAGGAAAGAGGGAAAGGACTCCTTCCCGCCTGCCCTTACTGGTAACATCCAGCTCATTTACAACCTTTTCCTGTGGGTCATGTTCTCCACTGGCTGGTGTGACTGGCCAAATGAATGCAGAGACATTATGGTGGCATAAAACTGATGCAAGATCAAAATTATGGAGGTTATAAGCTTGTACCACATTAGAAACACAGCTTGCAGTAACAAGCTGTGCAGCGTTCTAGCTCCTGGGAGGATTAATTACAGATGCTAGCTGTGACAGCTAAATCAAGTACCTACAATGTTACGTAAACTTCATTAAGCAAACTCTGTAGCAGTGCTGTAATCTATGAGAAATGGGATAGGATGACAAGGGTAGAAAAGTAAAATACTCTGTAGGAAGTTTAAAAAAATCTTCAGTGTCTAAATCCGCTGAAGCAATTTCTTCTACCTCTTACGCTTTAATGGTAGAATTTTAAACCACAGGCTTTTAAACTTCTTATCTGGTAAAGCCTTGGAAGCCTGAATTAATAGCAACTTTCTGCTAATGTCTGCTGAGTTCCTCTTAGTCAGCAAGTCCTGTTTTGTCTGATATGCTAAATCCTTCCTAATATTCTGCAACCATGTGTGTTTGATCAATTCTTTCTTGTTTGTGGAAATCTGAGAGGAAAAAGCACAGAAGATCAACTTCATTGTTGCTGCTATGGTTGATTATGGTACAGGGTTTATAGGAGACTTTTATTTTAACTTTGTCTGCAAATTCATGTTTTAATCTAAAAGTTAAGCATTTCTGTATGTTGATATCATAAGCCCTATTTTCTAACTTAAAGAAAAGTCCAATAAATGCAAGTTTGCCATGTGCCAGCTGTCACCAGTAATGTGAGGGTGTCAGTCAATATTGCACCAAATTGTTAGTAATCATGTGCGGCTGCAGAAAGGGATGGTAACATTTTGCCCTGCTTCCCTCAGAGGCAGAAGCCTGAATCAGGGAAAAGTGAGTAATTCTCTGCTGATTTAGCAAGTTGAATCTGCACAGCAGAGGGTCCCATGAATGGCAGCGCTGGTGTTGGGAAGCAGGGCCTGAAGGAGGATGAGTCAGGGGAGAGAGTTCACAGTAGAGGCCACGCTGGGATTAGTTCACCTGTAACTCATAATTTCATCCTTAGCAACTCAGTTATTGCAGTAGTGAGGAAATGAAAGGCCAGTTAAATTAACTGAGCTTTTACTTTCCAGTTAAGGAGAATTAACTGAGGAAGAAATGCCAAGCTTCTACTTCGAAGTGCTTCCGCTGTTAATATGCCATGTCTTGGTGGCCAGCACAAAAAGTTTGTGTGCTTGTTTAATTTAGTTGTTTGTTTGGAACTGAAAAGCTGAGATTGTATTAGACATTTTTGTCTATATACACTCACAGCTGTGTCCCTTTGCCTGGCTGAAGAATAAAGCAGATAGGAGCTTGTCTTAAAGAAACTGCAGTGTATCTAGTACCCAAGGGAGTATTCTTTTTATTTTCTCTCAAAATAACCCTACTGTTCTCTCCATTGTCTCCCAAATCCTTATCTATGGACAGTTGCTTTAATGGTGACTTGTGTAACTCTCAAGATCAGGAGATTAAAGCTAGGCTGTGGATTTAGGAATCCTGATTGTGTTTTGATTCTTTTCTCTGCTGCTTTAGCTGTATGGTGGCTCCCCTTGACTTGTGAAAGGTCAGCTGAATACAGTATTTTTGGAGAATAACACCGAACACTTTGATGCATAAATTTAGGCTTGGGAGCTTGACTTTACTCACCTGTGTTGGAAAATGTTGACTTTTAAAAATGTAATCTTTCTTAGTAATTTGGGAGGGCTTAAAAGAGAAACCATCTCGCCAAGTGTTTCTTTTCAATGTAGGAAGCAAGTAAAAAAGTTGTACCATTTAAATAAAGGTAAATTTCAGGCAACGAAAGTATTTCAGCTTTCACACTGGCATTAAGTCAGTTGTTTTTTTTAAATGCATTTTTGTCTTTAAAGTCTTCTTTAAGGAACCCAGGACTAGAAGGCTGACCCTGTGTCCTGGTTTCGGCTGCACTAGCCTTAGGTAAATGCTCATCAGAATTGCTTCTGGTTCCCCACAGTTTAGATGCAGCTGAAGAGATATTTTGGTCTTTGGGCCTCATCAGATAACATGATATAGTCTCCTGTTAGGCAGGTCAAACACACGTTTTTAAGGGAAGTGTTGGAATTTCTATAATTTGTCATAAAATGCTGCAAAATTCATTTTTCTTTTCCTCTCAAAGCTATTCCCCTAAAGGGAATCCTCAGTCCTGCTCTCAAAACACTTTGTTGCTGGTTTTGCGTGCTTCTTTCAGTAGGAAGCACAACATAGCAACCAAATGTGGCCTGTTCCTTCCTTCCCTTGTTCTCTTCTCGGGTACAGCCCAGGAAGTCCAGTGTGTTTTGTTCCCTGTGTATGATTAAACTCAAGTTTAATCATACACAATTAGAAAGCTGGTGAGTGGAGTATCAGTGGGATCTCTGTTAGCTTGTTTTTCAGCAGGGAGGGACATGGCTTTCCTAAGACTGTAAGTTAGGCAAGCAGCCAAACAATTTGAGTACCAAAAATAATAAAATCATGCAAGTCCAAACACAGCCGAATTGCAAACTGCTTTGAATGGTCCTGAGCTTTAGCCGAAGTGAAGATGGATTTTTTTTTTTTTCAGGTTTTTATCACTTTTTTCCCCATTGCCTACTGCTGTGACACATATTACTGTCTGCAGACCCTGTTTTGGGACAGGTTTTGTTTATTCAAACTTACAGTAAGAATTTTCTGTTGGATTAGACGGGCATGTAATGCGTTTTTGCAGATCAGAAGGTAGTGCACATCTGCCCTTCCTATAAAATCACGTACCCCTGTGGTGTGTGTTCAGTTTGACATCAAGGTAGAATGGTGGTGTTCATCCTGTTTTACCAGTGATGTGCTGAGATGCTAAACCATTTGCCCAGAGCCACTTTGCAGTCTGTGACAGAGCTGAAAACCTGTCTCTTCTAACTTCTGGTCCTTTCTGCAGCCTTCACGCCTATTTCCTTGAACTTTTCCACTCAGACTTTTATGGCTGTGCCATTTCTGTGCATGCGTGCATGAAATGATAAACTGTTTTGTGGCTCTTATCCAAAAGGGATGAGGGATTTTACCTTTCTCCTGGCTCTTGTGCTGTTTTGTAGGTTTACAAAGCCTTCTATTTGTTTTTCTAGCGCATGGCACTGTGGTGTTCTGCAGAATTAGTGTGTGGTCTCTAGGCGCAACCGTAGGACACATTGCTCTTAAACAAGGCTTTTGCCTGGTGGAGATTGTCCCTTTGTAATCATTACTTCTTCTAAAGCTGACAAAATGATACATTTCTGAGGTTAACAAACAACAAAATCCTTGTTTGCAAGTGCAGGAGATATTTAATGGTTTGAACTATTGTCTCTTCCCTATAACCACTAGTTAGAACTTGACTTCAATACGCATCAAGGGTAGAGGCTGTTTTATGTGAGAAAAGTAATTTTAATTGGTCCTAAAATCACAAATTATAGGAGATTGCAAGTTTTCAGAGCAAGACTCCTGCTGCAGTAAATACTTTTTAAACTGTGACTGTCATTTCTGCATGCTCTAAGTGTTGGGTGGTTTAACCAACAGCGTTGCTTTCAAATTCTAAGTTGTTTCTACAGAGGCTATAATGATGGAAAGCTCTTTATTCCATTTATTTTTTAAAGAAATATGACTTTCTGTTCACTACAGGGACCGTATGCTGTTTGCTGAAGTTTCAGCAGAGAAATCACCCTTTGTATTGGAGCAGCATGAAACATGATTGCCCAAGAAATATGGGTCCCCAAGCAGGGCTCTGTTGGCACAAGGGATGTTAAAAATGGCTTTGCTAATTTTTTTCTGTTACAGTCTGCAGTTCACATTGTATCTTGTTGCTGCTGCCTTCTGCTCTAGGTCTAAACTGTTGGAGTGAGGCCTGCATTGACCTGAAGTGAGCAGGGGGATGGACAAGTGCTACATGGGTGCTCTCTCTGTAAAATTCAGAACGGTTCTCAAGCAGAGAGAAATTATTGTACAAACTATGGACGTGAATCAGTAGGAAAAAGATGAGAAATCTGACTTTGCACATCTTACTTACAAATTTGGGGATTATAAAATGCATCTGTTCTTGGCTGCTTTTTCCTTGAGCATACTGGCAGATACTAGAGATGTAATAGCAAAGCTGAAGTCAATTAAAACATATTTAAGGCTGTTGTGAGGAAAAGACATAGCATTTTATATGCATACAGGCAACTAACTTGCTCTTCAGACTCAGTTGAGTTATGTATAGTTTTAAGGGGTTTTTTTAGGAAACAAACGTAAAAAAACTCAGATCATGAAAGGTGAAGTGATAAAACAACAGGAAGGAAGGATCCAATTCTGACAGTTCAGAAGTCCACAAGGACAGAGAGGAAAGACTGATAGATTAGTATGTGCAAACGTTTAGTCTCCTGCATTTCTTTTTTTGTGTGCTTTATACCTAAAATGAGAAAAGGACTATAAGGATTAGGGGGAAAAATAGGAATTAAAAGCTAGTTTAGACACTGGTAGGAAGTCTGGTGGGAATGGATGGCAAATACCAGAATCTTTTTGGCAAATTTTAGTGGCTGGACTACAGGGGACCTAGACTGGAATCCTGCTTCTTGCTTGGTCTATTGCATGGCTGGATAACCCCAGTGGGATGAAGTTGTTCTGTTGCAGGGAGTGTTGATGCATGGTACGTGAGGCTTTGTGACTGACCTGCTTGCTAAATGCCATCACTGAAAGTATCAGCCCTATTCATAATTGTTGTATAGCTGATAAATGATGTTCAATGAGCCTGGAAGTGTTCAGTTTGCCTCCCGTCTGGTGTTAGCTCAGCAAATTTTGTATCCAGCATGCATTTTTTGAAACCCTGTTTGCATCTCAGCCCTGTTACATAATTTATTTTGTGACTGGCAAAATTTCTCTCTGTATCTGTGGCTGCTGGAGAAAAAGGCTGTTCACTGCAGTGGCTGAAAACATTTGAGTGTTTAGTAACTGTAACAGTTGGCAAAAGTACAATGTTTCACATCTGTCAAACTGAAATCAAAAGACATGACCTGTATTAGGCTTGTTTGGGATTCAGGACTTCACAGCACCTTATCTCCTACCTGATCTAGCAGCTAGCTGTGCATTTGGCTTTTTTTCTATTTTTAAACTTCCTGCTGCTAGGAGTTGTGAACACAGACCAAGAGATTTTTATATTAACTGTACTTGCATAAATGGACATAATGCAGACTTTTTAATGCTAATCAGAGGAATAATTGTACCTACAGTGTTATTGTATAGAATTACATTAACTTGTGCTAAATGATGCAGAGATCTAACTTGTATCATTATTCCTATTCATATTATCGTACCTCATTCATTAAGGTAAGGAATGTGGAAGTCTGCAAGATCAAGGACTTGTTCTGACCAGAGCTGATCTTGATTAGGGCTGGCCATCTTGGAGCAAGTGTCGTAACACTGGTACATGCCCATTTGTCAAGGTATTTATTTTGCATGTGAGGTCTGTGTCAAGCCCAGTAAATATTTTTCTGCAGATGTCCTGAAAAGGAACATTGCTGGAGAAACCCTAGATTTATGATCATCTATTTAACACCTTTTCCTTCTTGTTACTTGGTATTACCTGTACCATTGTGAATTGTGCTTGCTCAGGAAAGATACTTTTCAAGAAGAGCATTTTCTTGTACTGAAGTGAATTATTCACAAGAATTGCAGATTTTATTCTGTTTTTTTGTTCTCATATCATCTGCCTCATCTTAGGGGTCTTGTGGTAATAGAAAAATAGAAGATCTCATGTAGGTTTTTGCCAGTTGCTAAATATGGTGTTTTTCCTCAAAGCAGGAAATAGCTGTGTCTTGTGAAATATGAGTGGAGTATTTGTTGTACATTGAGAAGTGATTCTCTGCTTGTGAAACAGGAACAGCACAAAGTGATTTTTGGAGACTCCTCTTTGTGCAAAGCCATCATGTCTAACAAATTCTGCTTGTTGCTTGCTCTTTGTTAAGGGACTTTGTGTGTACAATGACTAATGCAATTAACAGATGACAGAATAAAATGAAGGGTGTAGGGTCAGTTTACAAATATTGGACTCTCTTCAATGGAAAGCTGAGACATAAATCATCATCAGGGTCAGACTGCAGCCTGCTCTTATTAAGAGCTGTGAATGGAATCACAGGTAAAGTTCTTCCATCCAGGCAAACATACCATAAAGGGCAGACTGCCATGCATAGCTGATTTCCGTGAGGCATCTAGGGATATCTTGCCTTATCTTTTTCAGTCATGACTTACCACATTTCCCTGTGAAAGATAACCCTGTTAGCATTAAAAGAAAACCTAGATAAAAGCATGGGATTTTCCTGATTGTGAAGTGCAAAATCTAATGTTCCTCTTTTTATCATAGAGGAAATTATTTTAGGTGACTGAAGAATAGGTCAGACTTACTGAAATCAGGATAATCCTTTTGCATCAAATAGTGCTGTCTTGCATTTTGAGACTACTCCTGGATATAGGTAAGATTCAGAAACCTTTGCCTCCTTTGTAGCTGTTACTTGGACATAAAGCAAGAAAGCATCTGAGAGAGCTTCTGTATTTCACAACCATCATCTCTAGGGATAAGCTGCATGAACTCTAGGAGACTTTGATTCATTCTGCCCATTGGACATCCTTTTTGTTTATTTGGGTCCTGCTGTAGACCTTCTTTGGCAGAGATTGCCCTGAAAGATCATCTAGGCAGTAGCAGTTGGTAATAATTGTCATCACTTTGTCATCACTCATTTTTGTTCCCCAGCTTGTTTTTTTGTTAGCAAACCCTACACGTACTTCTTGTGAGGTACCTTTTACACTGGAATTTTAAATACATATTTTTGATATGTTTCTTCTTGAGGTGTCTGTTAAATGTTTTATTTTGCTTGTGGGGTTTTTTTAATATTTTGAGTCTTTTTAGAGCAGACGGTCCTGTTGTAGTGCACTGCTGGCAACTGTGTTTCTCTCCTGGAGTTCCTTTGGATTCTCACCGGAGAAGTGAGACTCTGTGTGCATGCAGGCTCTGGACCCCAATACCCAATTCAGCTTCCATTTTTAGAAGCTGTGCTGCCAAAGTGGCAGTATAAGATGAGAATAGGCTGTTATGAGTGGGATGGTAGCTGATGCAGGCTGGAATGTGCAGGGTTAGAGTTCAGCAGAAGAGATCCCCCTTTACTTATTTTTGACTCCTCTTTGTCTGGAAAAGGAATTTGTGTGAGAGGAGAGGGTTCTGTAGCAAAAGATAGATGTTAGCAGAGGTTATACTTGACAAACAGCTGTAACCTGGATGTCTCTGAATCTATATCTGGTGTTTCCGCTTCATATTTTCCTGCAAGATATTCTTGTTTTGGGACAGTTTCTTCCACAGAATACCTGTGGGTACCATGCACAGGCAGATAGTGCATAGTACCAAAATCTCCTAGATGTGAAAGTGTCATATTCTTGCACGATGCTTTTCAAATGGATGAGTGCCAAAAAACTTTCAAATCTATAATCCTACCAGAAACAGGTCTGTAATGACCATACCTCTGACTTCAGCAATGTTCAGTGGTTCCGTCTGTTAAAAACGTCCTGTGAGTCCTTGCCAGAGGGAAGCCTGCTGTCAGACTTACAGTCTTGCCTGAATTTTTGATCACAGAAAATATACAAGGAATGCAGTGTGGTGTTGCATGTGTTATTTGTGAGCACCAGTCTTTGTTTTCCTATCTGTCTGAAAAATCCTGCTAAAGTTTGAAAGGTGAGAGGACAGCAGTGAATGCAAATCATCGTTTCATAGACACGGAGAGGAGGGTAGAGTGCGACTGGGCAGACTTTTATTTATCCATAGGGAGGCAGGTGCTGGGAAGATTCCTGCCTGAAATTTAGATCCCAGCCAGGACAAAATGCACCCCACCTCACTGCCCCTGGAAAACTGTAAAACATGGATTCTTTGGGAGGATTTCCAAAAAGTCTCTTTTCAGGGCAGTTTAGTACTTTGGATTCAGTTCTTTTTTTCTTGCTTTAAGAAGACTAAACTAGGTTTTCTGGCCTTCTGGGTAAACCTTGTCTTAATTTGCATCCCTCTTACCTGCCTTTGACTGTGGGAAGCTTCAAAATGTCTCTATTAGGGGAAACATTTAAATGAAAAGCAATTAAAACAGGGTCATTTCTGATGAGCTTTTGACATTAGTGCTTGTGCTGGGAGTGGGAACTTAAAGGAGGAGGGTACTGTTTGTGTGCTCTGTGGGGCTGAGTAACTGGAGGGGTTTGATGGATCTGGTTAACCACTGGAACACATTTTAAAGCTTTGGGCAACAGTGAAATTACTGTTGGCTCTGTCTTATTTTTTCACAGCTGTGCATGGTGGGAGGTAACAAGCCGTATCTGCTGCACACACATGGAGATGAAAGCATCCTCAGAATCCCAGAAACTGCCACTTGACTTAGGATAAAGAAGTAGCTGCAGAGCAAGCCACTTCACTGGAGGCCTGCTTTGGATAACTCCTCACCCATAGCCATGGAATTTGTCTGGAGAAGGGGAGCTGGGTTATTTTGGGGTCCTTGCAGGCAGCATAGAAAGCTGTTTTGGGGAGAAGTTGTCTATAAGTGTTCAGTAGTCTTCAGTCAGTAGCAGATGGTGTTGCAAAGAGTCTTATGGATCACATCTGCACTGTTTGACCAGCCTCAAATCAAATCGACTTGTGCCTTCAAACTGCTGAGCACTTACTCAAATGAAATTACGAGTGCCTGTCTCAGCAGTGACAAACAAGTATGATAATGAACGTTACAACTGTGGTTGATGTGATGCATTTAATTGCGAGTTCCTGCAAGTAAATGACTTTTAGATATCATGTAAAGGAATTAAATCCTAATGGCCTGACCATGTGATACGAATCCGTGTGACAATTGGATAGATGATAATGGTTCCCTCGGTCACTGGAGATGTAAACAGACACTTCACACACCATTTTCCCTTCAACTGTGCTTTAACTCTACTTGTAATTGAAGGATTAGTTGTCCTGAATTTAACCAGATATGAAGAGGGAACAAGAGAAAAAGAAGAGAGGAAGCCTGTACTTGCTCATGTGTCTGTAAAATGCTGAACACACAAAGATCAAGTAATTGAGACAAGCCAAATGTTTATACAAGGGCATTTCGAGTGCCCCCATCCTTAGCAGGACTGAAGTTCGGTTTGCCTGGAGGTTAGGATGAAATGAGTGATTGTAGACAAGAGACTTTTTTTGTTTATCTGCAGGAGAATCAAAGCAGGGCAAGGTACAGCTTTGATGCAGGGTCAAACGTGGGTTTTGTTAAGTGCGGCTTTTGTTTTTGATTCATTAGCTGGAAGTGGAGGGAGGAGAGCTTGACTGGATGAACACCAGCAGGAATAATTGTTTTGCTGGGAGAAGAAAAAAAAATCTAACAGTGGAGTAAAGGGTGCATTTCTGCTCTCTTTGTTGGACTCCAGTATTTAAGAAGTGAGGAATGATGGCTTTATTTCTAGATTGCTGTCTGCCTTTACCTGGTCCCTCTTAAAGAATTTATTGTGGAGCACCTTCTCTTGTTCCTCTTTACAGTCTTGCTCAAAGGTTTTTTCTGAACTGGCATAATGGAGATCCCCTTAGGAGGAAGATGGTTTTGCTCACTATTACAGATTATTTCCTATCTATTAGCACTTTGGTGTGTTTCAGAGTGGCACCCTGTTTGTGCTTAGGTGTACTGAACAGCCAGTGTTCTCCGTGAGTTGACAGCAAATATACCTGACTCCTAGAGACAGAGTTTGGAGATTTTGGAGAGCTCAAGCAAGTTGTGTAACAGTACGCTAGTAAATCATCGATGCCTAATACTTTTGTTTTTAAAAAATGCTAACAAGGGGCATATTGCAGCCCAAACTTCCATAGATAACTGAGTTTTGGCTGCTCCTGTCTGTTCTGATGTAAGTGCTTTGTGAGGATCAAAGATCAGTTCATCCTCTTAAGATTTCATTTGGTTTTGTCTGTTTTGCTGAAATTGTCGTTTAAGGGGACACTTATTTCCAGATGTGATTTAGACATGCGATCATGTAGGAGTAAAGCTGACACAACCATCCCATTTTATGAAGGCCACCAAACAGGAATGACCATCATTCATTACCAGCTTGCTGACACAAAAGTGGAAAGCTCTGCTTTTCTGCCAGTTTACTAAGAGGTATGGTTCCCTGCTGTCTCCTTCTTTTGAATTTGTGCAATTTGCTGTTACATTGGAGCAATGGACGAAGTATGAGTATTGTATGTGACAGGCTGCTCCTCCTAGGACTTCCATCTTGCATAAATCATTTTTCTTATGCCTCTCTATAAAATTTAAATGACATCTGGAAGGAAGGGACTTGCCAGACCCATCCATCTGAAATATTAAAGTTGTTTTACATTACGTTGACATTGCTCAAATCAGAATCTCAGCTCTTGGGATGGGATGTATGACCGGCTGAAAATTAGGGCACAGCATCCACGGGAGACATTTTGGAGAGAAAAGGTAATACTATTTTTAACCCTAAGTGTGTTTGAGCTTTAGGTTTTTCTTCCTAGTGTTACACTGGCTGCTGTGACTCTTCATTGAGAGCAATGACTACTTGCAGTCCTTGGGTTTTGGGTTGGCAAAACTGACAGGCTTGAGTCTGCCTTACATTCTGGTCCATTAAGCAAGAGTCCCTGGCTGCCAGCTTTAACAGGTAGCGTGGTAGTAGTGGTTACCTTCAGGCTACTTGCATTTTTTTCTTGTGCTATTTGAAAGACTAATTGGGTGCACCAAAATTATGAAATTATTTCAATCTAGGAACTGAGAGTTTTACCACTGTGTTATTGTTAGGTGTTAATGAAGTTGCATACAGTACTGTCCAAAATTTTTCTCCTTTGAACAGTTAGGTTTTGGAAACAAATGTTTTCATGACACAAGAAGGTTTGCTGGAATACTCACTGTGTTTTTCCTCAGGTATTTCAAATCGACACTAAAATGTTATTCCCTTTCAGAGTGTGTTTACATTCTGGGAAACCTTAAAAACTTAAAAATTAAAAGATTCAGAGACTTTGTAATCTGAAAATTTTGAAGACATTTGAATAAAGAGATGGCACCAAGATGGCAAAATCTGGATTTTCCTTTTGTCATAATGTGACTTTCCACAACTGGTAAGGTTTTGAAAAGTTACAGAGCTGACCAACAAAAAGAGTGCAGAGGCAAGTGGCAAAGGGTAGATTAATTACAGTGGCCTGAATATTAAGAATTTAATGCATGATGGCAACAAGAAATGGAAAAATAGCAGGAGAAGAAAGGAAAAATGATAGGAAAGAAGGATGTTATAGGAAGATGTGGAAAATGCTTCTCTCCCCCATATTCAAAGCATTTGAAGTAACTTCTGACATTATCAATTTTCTGAAGATACTTTGCCTTTTTCCAAACCAGTACCTTGCCAGGCATCTGAATTTCATTTCAGTTCCTTGAGCGTGTGTAGCAGGGCTTATTGGGGTCACAGTGTAAGGATTAACATTCTTAACAGGCTCTCATTTTTGGGTAGTCTGTGTGATCTTTTCTTATTCCCTACTGTGTGGTGGGAACCATGTGCTGATGATTCCTAGCAGGTGATGTAGATGGTGGAGATTATTGGAAGTGCCAGTCCCTTTTCTTTACCCTGCCCATGGCTTGGAGAGCCATCAGGAAGCCTGGGGGGTGTGTCTGCTGTCCTTCAGGTTTTCTTTCTTTTTGTTCTTGGAGCCAGATGTGTTCATTTTAGCATGGCAACATGAGTAAAATCCCATTCTATCCTGGATGACATCTTTTCATTATACTTGCAGACCCAATGTGTAAATGCAGCTGTAATAATGTATGGATGACTCTGCTACAAAAGTTATACTGGGGTAGCTAATCCTCTTCTGAGAGAGGAGACTATCTTATTTTATAAAACTCTGCTTTCACAGTGCAAATTGTGGGGTGGGGAGGGGTGGGGTGGACGCGATACGACTTGTGAGCGTAGCTCATGGGCACTTTAATCTTGGTATACTGTGTCTGCAGACATGGGAGTGGTACCCAGATTAATCATACAGGTAAGAGTAGTAAAAAAAAATCTGTGTGTTGGCTTGTTTTCAAGCCAAGTATGCTCTGAGCTAGGCTCTGGCATTCTGTATCTCTGTTCCTCTTCAGGGGATGGGAAAGCTCTGCAGATTAGTAAGATAAGAAGCAATTTTTTATCCCTCAGTAGATCCCTGTTTCCAAGCACAGTGTGTCTTGGCTGTCTTAATGTCTCAGCCTGGTGGGGGTTCGTATGGAATGGGGAATTTGGGATTTTCCTTGAGCAATCTGCTTTTGCTGGGAGAGCCCTGGCTTTCTTGAGGCTTTCATCAAGCGTCTTTCATCGGCCAAAAGAAGTGGTATTGCATGCCCGCATCTTCCCTTAGCTACATGACACGCTTTGTAGGCTTCAGAAAGACTGACGCTCCTTTGAAGGTGGGGGGAAGCTGAAGAATTTTTAGTGTGCTGTGTTGAGAAGAGTTGCTGGTTTGTTTTCTCTGTGGTTTTAGGAGTGTTTTTTCAATCTGGAGCTGCCTGGTATCTGTTTTCAGGGGGTGGATGCTAGATGACTGCATTCAGGCCTCACAGGTGCAATTCCCACTTGGTTTAGCTGCTATTTTAACATGTTTGTTCTGGAAGGTGATAATGCAACCCTTTCGCACTTGTCTGGCTCTACACTACCTCTGTTTAACATTTTAGTGCATGTGCAGGGACAGTCGTATATTCCTACAGATGTGAGCCAATCATAAAATGACACTGGTGAGTCAACACTGCCAGATATGGATGTTATAGCCTTTCACAGAATCACAGAATCATCTAGGTTGGAAAGGACCTTGAAGATCATCTAGTCCAACCATTAACCTAACTCTGACAGTTCCTAACTACACCATATCCCTCAGCGCTATGTCAACCCTACTCTTAAACACTTCCAGGGATGGGGACTCCACCACCTACCTGGGCAGCCCATTCCAACACCTAACAACCCGTTCTGTAAAGAAATGCTTCCTAATATCCAGTCTAAACCTTCCCTGGCTCAACTTGAGGCCATTCCCTCTTGTCTTATCGCTCATTACTTCATTAAAGAGACTCATCCCCAGCTCTGCAACCTCCTTTCAGGTAGTTGTAGAGGGCGATGAGGTCTCTCCTCAGTCTCCCCTCAGCCTCCTCTTCTCCAGACTAAACAACCCCAGTTCCCTCAGCCGCTCCTCGTACGACATGTGCTCCAGACCCTTCACCAGCTTCGTTGCCCTTCTCTGGACACGCTCGAGTAATTCAATGTCCTTTTTGTAGTGAGGGGCCCAAAACTGAACACAGGAATTGAGGTGCGGCCTCACCAGTGCCGAGTACAGGGGTAAGATCACTTCCCTGTCCCTGCTGGCCACGCTATTGCTGATTTCGTACCACTAATGCCAAACTGTGTTGTGTCATCACAGCTGATTCTAGACTTGTATCATATGGAGGTACAGAAATGTAAGGTAAATTCAACTCTAGGATATTACATGGTGATCTTTAGTTTTTTTGGCTAGACAGAGGAGATTGCTTGAAGTCTTTGGCAAAGGAATGATGGCAGGGACACTGCCCTGCACAAAAATGTTCTTGTTTAGGCTGTTACCTGGTAATTGGTGAGGGCTACGTTTATGATAGCTTCTTTCAGGCTTTCTCAGCTTGCATTATAAACCCATAAACCTGTACTTCAGGTTCCAGAACTTGAAAGTAAGATTAATAGCAGGATTTAAACACCTATCGGTTGGATTTAAAGTGTAATATTTACTGCAGTATGGAATAGAGCACTGAAATACTTAATGCTCCCAAGCTGCTGAAAAACAGGCTGTCTCACCGTGACTGTACATTATGGCGGTTTCTTTCTAGAGCCTTAAACAACGTTTCTCATGGTGCTGAGTTGGAAGCATTAGGCACAAGCTCAAGGCTGTGATTTGGGGTGTGCTTTCCACTGTTACTTCATTTACTCTGGGCATCTCACGAGAAGCAAAGTTTCTTGGGTTCAGATGAAAAATGGCCATCTGGAGAATGTGACTTGGAGATGAGAACAGCCCACTCTTTATGAAGATAGATAATACCACTACTGCTGTCTCCTCCTCCAACTGGACGGTGGGATGTGGTGCTGAGGGAAGATGGGAAGCATCTGACTTGTGTTGATGCAGTCCAAGAGCTGTGCCGCATCAAGGCAGTACTGAACCAGGGAGTCACGGTTGTTTCCTCGCAGGCAGGAAGGGAGTAAGTCTGTCTGTGAGCTTCACTCTGGTGACCCACATTATGTTCGTTTTTGCTTTTTAAGATAAAACTAACTAAAGTTGCAGGGAAGAACATGGCCTGTGGAGGCCAAATCAAATTGCAAATGCAGGTGTTTGGAAAATCCATCATGCTGTTGCACATAGATCTCTTGAAAGTATTGCAGTGTAGAGGGGTGAAGGAGCACTGCTGGAGAGGATATTTTGCCTTCTTGCTTGTTGGCAGTAAATTAGAGTTGCTTCTCTTGAGCTAACCCTATTGTCATTAGTACAGTGTGGATTCCACCCTGGAGTTGTATCATCTATTCCTTTCACAGTACTGTGTACTTGAACAGCGTTGCATTTGCACATGCCCTGCATTGTCTCTGCAGCGTGTCACCTGTCTTAATTACAGTCCATGGCAGATGCTTCCAGATGTCTCATGATAGTGGAGATGGTTGATTATAAGTTTCTTTCCTTCTCAAATTCTTTACATTCTCAACTGTAATTTGTTAAGCTGTCTTTACAGTGCATCTTAGTGACACTTGGAGTATGTTTTGTTTTAACATCATTCAGGCTAACAGGCTTGTAACAAGTGTCTTTGAGTTCAAATCAACACTTTTTTGTGTGTTGAGGTTTTATTTCTCCCACTCCAAATTATCAGGTGGCCACAGGAAAATATCCAGCAGAAAACCAAGTGAATTCAGTAGTCTTGCATCTCCCAGTTCAGTTTTATTTCTTTGCTGGGGGAAAAAAGGGGGGAGAAGAAGAGGAAGGAAAAATATAATAGAATGTTTTTCTAAATCCTCTACCCTTTTTTATTGCCAGGTTGTGCTTTATTTACATGCTGCTGATTTGAAAAGCATGGGAAGTAACATGTAGACAGACATGTGAAAGTGTTAGAAGCACCAAGGCCTTAGCAGTGGGAACTCCCATCACCAAGTTCTTTGGCAGAGGTGGTTGCACTGAAACAAGGCTTGTGATTGAAGTTACTGAAAGTACTTGTTAGGTCTCGTAGTTCTGGGAATGCTCCTTTGTGGTTTGCTTCAGTGAACTTAGAAATAGGTCTTCTGCAGCAAAGGATTTGACCTACTTTTTCTTTGGAGGACTTCTTCCTTATAACTGAGTTCATCCATGCAATCAGGTCATATTTGTACTTTTTGTGAGATTCCTATAGCTATAGGAAGTCTCCAGGCTGCTGATTACATCAGCTGCATTTATGCAACAGTGTGAATTGGGCAAGATGAAGGTAGGGAAATGAGAGCGGGAAATAATTTCTCAAGATTTACAACTGTGTGACTGGGGAACCTCTCCTCCCTCCCACCGTAGCTCAGACTAGCCAGGACAACAATTAAATCCAGAGTGTCTTTCAAGGCACACTTTACTCGGAGAGTACTTAAGAGCCTCTGGAAAACAATGTGTACTCAGATTACAAAGGAATAGTGCCACATTCACCCCGCCTGTATCGCTCACCGCTGGATGGAAGTCATTGCTGTAGAAAGTCTTTGAAGCTGACCATGTGCTGGGATTCCAGAAGGAGGTCAAATACTTTATGTGGCTCATGAACTACTGCAGCTAGTGCTGATCAAACTTCTTAAGGGCTATGAAATCTTGTACCTGTGGGTTTAATGCCGTCTTGGGCTACTAGACACCCATGTGGGCCTTGGTGAGAGGCAGATGTCTGCTTGCTGCAGTGTGGTTTGTACTTACCTTTGGGCGGTCTGGTGCAGTTTGCTGTCTCTAAGCTGGGCTGACCTCTGTTTTGGTTCTCTGTATTTCATTTACATTTGATGATGTTAGACGAGTAAGCCTTCTTAAAAGCTTACTGTTCCCTAGACCACATTGCACCCTTCAGCCAGCCAAGTTCGCCTGTTTGGCGAGGACAGGAGTTTTTGCCTCCTGACAGTTGCTTGACAGAGTGCCTAGGAATAGATGGTGCATGACTTGTTACAGTGTTACTGCTTGGCTGCTCTGCACTAATCAGTTAGCAGGAATGTATCAGGAAGAAAGTGGCGTAAACTTGAAAGAGAGAGAGAAAAAAATGCAAATAGTTTCTTTTTTTATAATGTATTTTGGGGTGATACATCCAGATTTCTTATTGTGAGTATCTGAGTAATGGCAAGGTAAACAAAATGCCGGGGCAGTCATCTGTGCAGCAAGCAGATAAGCCCAGTTTTATTGTGACTCTTGAAATTGTATTATCCATTTGTGCACTTGGAAAAGACAGCTGTGAAGCATCCACCCACCATAACCTTTCTTCAGCAGATTGTCACCTTTGGCAGTGTGTGCGTTTACCTGCAGGATCATATCTTTCCCCACACAGAGAAGAGGATGGGTGTGATAGCTGTTCTGCTTGGTGACCCTCTCACAGCCTATGGTTGGTTGTGGTAGAGACGCAAGGATAATGCCCTGCTCTCCTTACAGCTGTCTTCATTACGACTCTGAACTGTACTTCTGCCTGTGAGAGCTAGTGGATAGTTGAGAGAGGAGTGAGAAATGCACTCCTCATGCTGGGCTTTTCATTCCTAACCCATTCAGTAGAGAGGACAGTTCCTTAAAGAGGGTTTCTTGTGTCACTTTCTAAATCTCTTCGTGTTTTAGGGAAGCTGTGAATCATTCAGGGTATAGGTAGCAGTCAAGCATGGGATTCTTTCCAGACTTTCTTAAAACAGATGCAGATGAAGGAAAACTAAAAACCTTATCAGGATCCTGCAAGAACCTGGAGTTAAAAGTTTTGTGGAGGTGTTTTGTAAGCCCTGTAAAAACTACCTGAGCAAAATCTTGAAAAATGGGATGCCCTTCTTTGAGGGAAATAATTAAAAATAGCTGGGCTCTGTAACAGTTCATCTGTTTCATATCTTCTTTAAGAAGGGGAAAAAAAAAAGAAGAAATTTGCAAAGAAGAGTTATACTATATCACAGCGTCATTATTAAATTTGTAATGAGGCAGCAATTATTTCTAGCCAAGCGTGAAGTAGCACAACAACAATTAGCTCACACCATGTCAGTGAGCAATCTTCAGACTGGCAAATATCCATGGCAGCAGTGAGTGATGCATGAAAGCTCTCTGTTAGTCTCTTGTCTCTGGATATGTGTGGACATTGATGCCTGAGGCTTTATATACCCAAGGGATGTGCTTTGAAAAACACATTAGCAAGCATTCATTTAAGCTTATTAAGGAAACAGAATTAAAATGGTTAACAAAAGCATATTCTCAGGTGCTATTGTCAATAATATTCAGCCTATTCTTGCATGCTTGAGGTTGGAGGAAAGGTGCATTTTCTTCTTCAACCTGAACTTAAGGGATGCATATGCTTTGCCTCTGCTAAATATTTCATAGAGCAGCTTCTGTAGATTAAGACAGTACTACAGTGAAGGAATAAAGTGCTTTGATATAAAACTGTTCCTTTTTTAAACGATGAGCATCAGAGAGATTTAAGGACCACCCGGTCTGTTTTCAGGAGTCTAAGTAAGTGCTTATGGATGTGCTCTTTCTTACCCTTACTGCTCCAGTCACTATTACGGGCTTGCCATATAAATTGTTCCCAAGCTTTTACTACAGATTTATTCTGAGCAAGATGTTAAGTACTGAGAAGGAGGTGAGAGAGAAAAATTCATGTGCATGAGCTGTAGAGGTTATGGTAATCTTTGTCCCTTAGCTTGCTTCTCTTCTGGACAGTCAAAACTTGTAAAATTGTTTTTTCTATAGAAGAAAAACTGTAGTGAAGGGAGAAAATTGGAGAGATCTGCAAAGTATGGATTGAGAGCAACTCCTGACATCTCTCTGGCGTTATATTGGAAGAGCAGTTCAAAGAATCATGGCGTTACACATTCTTATGCATCAACAAAGTAAATAGACTTTAAATAGCATTACAGGGCTTTAATTTAAGTTTTTTTTTTTTGGTCATGACCTTTTATGCAGTGCTTCTGAATAATGAAAGCAAAATGAACTGTTCTAGCACGAGCCCAAAGACGTCTGCAATTTATTTGCTGTCGAATGCTGCCACTTATCAATGGATAATTTGATTTATTTGTGACTGATGGCCAATCATGCTAATTAACACAATGGTGCTTCTCCTGCTGAGACCAGCTGTGCCCTGTTGTTTTTGTTTTTCTCTTATCTGTCTCATGAAAGGCAATTTAAATGCCTTATGCAACTGTTTCTTATCCGTACCTCTCCGAAAAAATTTGGCATTGCATAGCTTACAGGTTTGTCATGAAAAAAAAAAAAAGGATACTTGGCATTGGATGTGGATGGGTTCATAACCTTAATAAAGAACAATACTGGGCTTGCCATCAGTAGCCGGTTGGACTGGAGTACAGCGGTGCTGAGTGTCCAGCTGAGATATGGAAACTGGTTCTTGTCCTGCTGAGAAATCATCATTTCAAGGTGAAAGTGCAGCAAAGTGGACATATTTCCCTGCATCACAGCAAAGTTTTCATGCTTCTTTCTAAGAATCCCTGTCACTATTGGTGACTGGTTGCTTACAGGAACAATTGCCCACAGGGGTGGAAATGCTTGGGTTTGGCTAGACTTTTTGACCATCTCTCACAACTCAGGAGACCATAGGGAGAATTAAGCCTAATCTTGTCCTCTCAATGGACTTAGAGCCAGGTAGAAATTACCAATAGTATTAGTTCTGTTTCTTGGTTCTTCAAGGATGTATTTGTCATGCCTCCTCCCCCTTTTTTGCCTTTACCATCTCCCATATTCAGCTCCATTTCTCGCTGACTTCTGAGACTGTCATGTACTGTTGTAGTGATGCTGTTGTGCACTCTGCTGCTGAATATGCCCTCCATCAGAATGAGGTATTTTGCTTTTGGTTAGTATTAACTTGGATGAAAGATCTCATTGTGGATGCTTGGCAGTGGCCTTTCTCAGGGCAAGGGACATCTTGCTGGTTAGTCAGGCTGTCATTGAGCAAGGCAGTTACTAGGTGGTGTTCACCGTTCTCTCTAGCTCCAGCTAGTTGTGTGTGCAAGGCTGTGCAGTAAAGAAAGAAAAGTTCATAAAAACTGAATAATCAATGAAGAGAAGGCAAAGAATCTAGAGAGAATTAAAAAATGCATAGAACAGTTCCCTGAGCAGGGCCTGGTCTCGTCTTACTACAGTTCAGTAGCAAAAACTCCTGTTAACTGAGATGCGTGTGGAGGCAATGAAGACAACAAAACAGACAGAGTAACCTTATAACCATGGAATTCATTCTTTCGTAGAGCAAGGCATAATTAGCTGTAATTCTCCTCAGCTTGTTTTGCGTAGGGTACACTTTTATAGAGCATGTGTGACCCAGTGAATAGTAAGGACCATGTTGCTTAACTCAGCTGCTTCTTCTCTCCTTCCTCCCATGCTGTCACTCTTGATCTGTCCTGATAATTAATCAACATCCCAGTGCGTGTCTTGGAAACAGTTTGAACTACAATTACAGGCATGTGTAATTTTTGCGTTGGGTATTGAGTGTGCTAGAGGAGGTTATTGCTTTCATTGTGGTGTACGCAGATGGAGGGATGAGGACAGGGAAGTCTTTCTTTGTGTTTTCCCTTCTTGTCCAGCAGTAATCTTGCTGGGAGTTACAATCTGAAATTACAGTGGGAGACACTGCCTGGGTGGTGGTTGGTTCTTGGGGTTTTTTTAAGTCAGCTAGGAAAGAAGGCCAGTTCTGACATATTTCAAGGTGAAATGGTTGTGTGTAATGTTTTTCTGCACACTGTCCAGACAGTCAAATGTGCTGATAATGCAGATAATGGCTGGACAGATGTAATCCCTAAATCAAACTGTAGTAAGAAAAAAATGTACTGTTGAAAGGGTTGCTCTTTTTCAGGTGTGATACCAACCTGTCACTAGGTAGTACCCACATCCACCTCAATATTTCCTTCCAACACCTTTCACTTTCCTTCTCATCACATAGTACAGGAACTTCTTTCATTGTAGGATGCTTAGACTCATAATTTGGGAAAACTGTAGTTCTCCATTTGCCAGGGCCTTGAGATCTGCTCTGCTGCTATACCTGCTGCTGCAGCCTCCTACTGATACTACCCTTCAATGCAAATATTGTTGAACCAACTGATTGAAATTCTCCTTTTCTTGACAGACATGCTGAGTGTGTTCAAGCATCTGTGCCAATCACTTTTGCAAACAAACTTTTTCCACCATCCTTTAGGATCTGGGCAGTTGTATTTAATAGATTGATGTGTGTATTCTTTACACACACTATCTGTTGCTATTGTGCATCCAGTTACCATATTTTGGTTCAACAAAGGTGAGTTCCTCAAGATAGTCCTTCCCTCTCTGGAGCAGACAAGAAGAAAAGCCTCTTTATGTTACCTGACTACAGAAAGTTTGTTATAAAATAGAGAGGAAATAAGGCAAAAGATGGATGGTATGAAGCATTTAAAAAGCAGTGTCTTTTATTACATCTTATCTATCAGAAAAGGTCACAGAGACCTCTTTCCTTAAAAGAAGCACACAAATGTGTATATCATCTTTGCCCTTTTCAGGATATTTTAAGCCTAATTTTGTTTTCGAGCCTGTAGTTTCTATGTGCCAAAGTCAATCAATTTAATAATTTGTAACAGAAGGCAACATGGAGCCTTTGTATTTGAGTAAAATACTAAGCTGTTAACATACCTTTTGCTGCCATTAATTTCAATTTGTTTGGTCATAAAATTACCACCTTGTTAAATCTTGACAGCTACCAGTCAACTAGAGGCTCTTGAAACAATACTAGAGGACATGAAGACAGCCTGCAAAATCCTTTTTTCTACAGGTCTTTCCTAATAATTTTTGCTCAGTAATGAAGTCTTTGTTCACAAAGATTAATGACTCTGCAGGACTTTTGCAGGGGTCCCCTTTCCCCTTTGAAGGAAAGAGAGAACCAGTTTATTAATCTGCTGCACAGGGAGCTGAGATTGAAGATAAGGACATAAAGGGTTGTATTTTCTGGGAGCTGTATGAGAGATTGCTGTGCTTGGATCCACGGTTACAATAGTAGGATTCGAGGCACGTAATTCCTTGCTTTGCACTTTGAAAGGATACCTCCTAAATATCCAGCTTGGAATTGGAGATACCTATATATTTCCTAAAGTGGCTTGCAGAATTGCTCTAGAGTGCATTGTTGCCTTCAAGAGTAGAAATGGGAGTTATGTTTCACCTGATACAGTACTTCCGAGGGCCTGTTGCAAATGACTTTTACTGAAGTATATTGTCTTTCTCTGCTGAATCAGCTGGCTGAGCTGCAATGATTTTCATGGCCTGATGTTTTTTTGTTAGAAATGGGATAAAAGGCTTAGCCTGTCTCGTTCAGGCTAGATACAGTTAACATTGAAGCAGTTGGCCCAACATAACCTGCATTTCAGCAGCACGACAGGATGAATTTGAAATTATGCATTCTGCTGGCAATATTGTTTCATCATTTGACATGTCTGTGCTGGGACTGCAGAGGATATTCCCTCTTCCTTTCAAAAACATTAAAAAAAGCTCAAAAGGCCAGCAGTGTTTCCTAGAGGGTATAGTCAGGCTGTGCTCTGCAGGGAATCCCTTGTAACATATGCACTGGATTATGTTGTTTTAATGGCCAGTTTCAAATATGTGATTTTTTTTTTCAGGCTGTGGTTTTGTGCGTGCTGGTTGACAGTGGTTGCCTGCAGTACTGCAGCCTTCAGTGTTTGATGTTGACTACTGAAGTCCTGGCAGCTTTCACAGGTTCAATTCTCAAACAAGCAACATCATTTTAAGGGGGTAGAACATAACCTCCTTGGTGCTCTTGGACAGGTGAAGCTGAGCTTTGCCTTAGGTATAGCTGCATGCTTTGCACATACACCAGAGCATCGCTCAGTGGAAATTGTGACTCCTGCTGCTCCAGAGATAGCCACTATATTGTAATAAATGCTGTAATTAAAGCCACAATCAAGTTTAGATTAAATAAATCCCTTACCTCCCTTCTTTTCAACAGCTGTTCAATCAAAAACTCTGGGTTTGATATCCGTTCAGAAGTTATTTTTGGGGAGGATGTTTGAAATTTGCCCGTTGGCAGGTTAGGAACTAAGTAAAGGGGAAAGAAAAGCAGCAAGAGGACCCCAAATGTTTTGCTGGATGCTAAGGAGAATTGCTGGTGTGTGCTGTTCATCAAACTTAACACATAATTTGGCATGTAAAAGATTTGCAGCATACAAAAATGGAAGAAAAAAAGCCCTTGATCATCTCCTCTGTATGCCCTTTCCAAGCTTCTTGCAACAAAGGCACATGCATGGAGGGTTTGTTCATGGCCTGATGGCATCAGCAGGGTCAGGCATGGATCAGCAGCACTGCCATTTCTTCGCTGGCTTAGTTGAGCCACCGTGACATTGGCTCATTTTTAGGTCTTAAGATCAGAGCACACAATGCCAAATGCTGGGGAAGGGTATAAGAAAGGCTGGTCCCAATGCCAGGAAATTTGCAGTCTGGACAGACACAGGATGGGAAGGGCGGTGCAAGCACGGAGAAGAGAAGCATCTTGCCTGAGAACTCAATACCATCTGCAGAAACAGTGTAGGTCTTCTAGGTTTTCCTATTTCTTTTCTTTTTTTCCTCCCCTCTTGCCCTAAGCTGCTGACCAAGGAGAATCCCTATTCTATGCAAGGATCCAGTGTGTTATTATACCATTTATTTCCCTGACCCCCGTTTTCATCCCTTTTCATAACAGCACAGTGCAGACTTCAGTTTTCCACAAGGTAGATGCTTTTTTTCACTTCATGTGTGATTAAGCACTAAAACTTTGCTGTAGGATGTCGATGCTTAAAGTTTACATAAGTTCAAGGGGAGACTGGAATTCATAGAGAAGAAAGCCATGAGAGTTATTAAATGCAGAAACATGACTTCGGATTTGGGGAGTCACTGAACTGTAAACTGCATGGAGGGTATTTTTGGAAGAAATACCATCTTCTGTATTTGTATTGTCAGCTGTCTGATTTTGGCTGTTGTCAAAAGCAAGCTCCTGGGCAAGACGGATCTTTGCTCTCACTGATTGTACTGGTGTTAAAATTGCAACCTCTTCCCTTCTAGTATTTGTTTTTACTGTTAGTTGTTCACCTTGTCCTTTTATAGATGGACTCAATGTGTGAAGAAATTTTACAAAGAAGCTGCAGGCTGCTTGGGGTGAGGTTTTCCTGCTCCTGCCACGTTGTTGGTGATTAAGAAAATGTTTTTGAAACATTTCTCAACATTCTCAACAAGTTGAGAAAAAAATGGAGCTGTGCAAAAATGACACCTTTCATTTATTAACCCCTGTAATGCTGTTTAAGAGCAGGATGTGTTGTCCATGGTTAGGTGGTCAGAGCTGCTTTCTTCCAGCGATGCTGTATGATTTTGGGTATGGGTTTTCATACCTGAGGCTTCATGGTATCAAAATGTGAAACAGCTGTGTATTGCCAGATGCCACTATTTTCTGGGACCTCTCTTGTGTTTGATTAGATAAGAGGTGCCTTATTATTAATGTTCTGAAAAGAGGAAATAACTTCTGGTCTCAGTTCAAAAGAAAAGAAAAGGAAACCAAGTTCCTGCTTGTGTTGACTGTGGGTAAAAGCTTAAAAATGGAACCAACATTGTACCCTCCAGGCCTCAGGAGAAAGCAAATCTTCTAGTTTGGGGGATGTTGTTAAAATTGTGGGGGCTTATCTCTTTTTTTTTTTTCTTTCAAAATTCTCTATTGATTTACAGAGAGATGTTGAGTACACGTTATATTTTTATTCAAGAGGGAAAGAGGGCTTGATTATATGGAAGGAAGTATAGTCTTTAGGCTCTCTCTGGTTAGCGTAATGTTTTCAGGTTGTGTGTGTTCCCAGATAATAAAACTGAGCGCAGCGCTGAGAGAGAAACTCAGAACTTTTTATCCTCCCTCCTCCTTTCTTCTCCACTTCTTCCAGTGCTGAATTTATAACTGGGTTTAAAGTTCCTGGTTTTTACAACATAACCATAAACATAATTTAAAATTACTGCTTCTGCAGAAGAGATGAAATACAAAATATGATAGCTGAAAAAGTCCTTAGTTGTTGCTTAGGTTTTGGGCATAAGTGCGGAAGTGGGGATTGTGTGTATGAGAGAGCGAGAGCAAGTGTTAGTGTGATCTTCCAAGTATCCATGATTTATTGGTGCTAGTATTAAATACATTCTTAACATACTGTCTGACATTTTCAAGCTTGTGTCACATATCTGAATAGATAAATGTAAAAGGAATTTAAAACAGAACTGGAGCAGAAAACTCTAAATTAAAAGATACAACACTGGAATAGCTCTGTTTGAATCCAACTTCTTTGGAAAAAGTGCATTTGAAATTTTGACAACCAATAGGAAGGCTTAAGCATATGGAATTTTTAAAAATCAGTTACATTAATGAGGAAAAATAAGCAGGTTGTATTTACAACCATTTTCTAAAGTCAATCTGTTGAGCTTCTGGATTTTTTTCAATAAATACATGGAACAAGTGCAGTACTAAATCTGTTTCTGGCAATGATAGCCCTCCATGCAGGGAGCAAGGAAGTAATTATTAATTTCAGTGTATTCAAGCAGTTTATCCTTTTTCCTTTAAAGCAAAGGGTTAAAAAGCATGGGAAAACCCCCTTTCTTTCAATTATAAAAACTGAGCTGAGATGTACTGGGTCTAAAAACTCAGTGTCATGCAACTGTGTTGCCTTTAATTATTGCTTTTAAATACAATATGTTCTCCTAACATTATTTTCCTTTACCCATCACAGAGGAAGTTATTTAACTGATAAAGATTACTTTAGAGACAGTACTGCTGTTAATTTTTCATTATAGCAGTCCTGATATGAATTGATTATAGAGAGGGGGCGGATTGCATAAGAGTCGGAATAGAAATGTGGTAAACTACAGTCCCTCAAGTAGTTACAGGTAGCAGTGTTTCTTCCAGTCAGGGAAAAACAAAGTGCAGTGTTTAGTATAAAGGATATATTTGACTACAGATGAATCTACTTTAACAGTGACTAACCAAAAGGCATTAACCTTTATAGAGGAACACCGCTGCAGAAAAACAATTGACCTGTTGGTCTAAATAAAGATTTCTGTATGCTGATTTGAACTGTGATTAGACATAATGATTTTTAAAAATTGGTTTAACTCATCTACCCTGTTTGCCCTGAGCATTTGATTAATTTGAGCCCTTTCCTAGTGACTGCTTTTGTGTCTGTATGAAAGATAGGATAAAGTTTACAACAGCAGCAAAGTGATTTGACAGTATCTAAGAATATCCTAGTCTTTCCATCCCTGAAATATCTTAGGACTACTGGGAAATTTTATTTGTAGAGTCTTTATTTTTACAAGGCTGGTACAACTGGTAAAAGACTTAACAGTTAGAAAATGTAAAAAAGCATCAGACTAATGAACCATGAAAACAGTACCTTGTTTTAATTTGTGTAACTGTTTAATTCCCTAGTTGGAAGATATGGAAAAATAGTTCCTGGTTCCTGAACCCATGTGATCGTGTTAATGTGTTGTTAATCAAGCTGTATGCTCTTGCCTTAACTGCTCTGTTCTCTCCTGGGAGTGTAGGGCTAAAACTGTTTCCACTGAGATGAGCTGAATTTCTGTTTGGTTTCAGAGACTGAGCCATTCCTGTGTTATTCTGCTTGTGGGCATGCCGGAATAAACCCATTAAAAGCCCATTTTCAAGGGGGGTTTTATTATATGCGAGCACATATCAGATTTGAAAACGTACTCAGCAGCGGCAACAGCTCCCTATTGCAAAAGATAAAACATAAAAGTCTAAACCCGAATGGACACTAGGAATCCTTTATGTGTCTCTGAATTACTTTCATCTCTTCATCGCTCCATTAATGGATATCCCCACGGACCATGTAGTACTCTCTCAGCTTCCCTTACATTTGGGTTTATTCTGCCAATTGCCAGGTATTGTCAACTAATTGGAGTGGAAATGATAAATGAAAGTGGCGTTATTGAGCTGCCAGGTCTCCTCACTTGGCAGCTGGTGGCTGATGCTGATAATTGTTACCAAAAGTGTAATTGCTCTGGGCTCTGCCTACGATTTCAACAAAGCAGCCTGGTATTCCTCCTCTGAGACATCCAATACCTGCCCTTCCTCAGTTGTCTCCAGCAGAGGATGACTTGTGAAGTAAATCCAACCCAGTGCTCAAGTTGGGGAGCGCTTGGGCTGGGTGCTCCGTTGGTGCATTGTCAGCCCCTCTCCCCAAAGCAAGAGTGCCACCCTCGCATGCATCTGGCAGCTTGGGGACAGAGCAGCCCTTCTGAAAGTTAATTGCATGAGTTTTACCACTTTCTCATAAAAGTAGGAAAGGTAATTAGTAGGGTACATGATAAGCAATAACAACCACCTTGTTTTCAGCATGACGGGAAAAATTTCAAGCTTGATGATTCCTGGCTAACATTAAGGCTTCAGCTTTAGACTGCTGTTTTCGCCCTGCTTAGTAATTGCAGTAGTACCACCAACCAGATGACCGGCTTTACAAGTGTGGCATGCTACAGAGGACAATTCAGCATCCAGTGACATTTTATGGATTGACTAAATATTTTCATGAAGCCATAAGAAATGGAAAGGGGATCGGGGGGAGGACACAAACCAGCTGTTGTATGCTTATTTCCACAGTCACTGCACCAGAATAGAGCATGGATTGTTATCTAGTGTGATGATATCCCACATTAAGCAGCATCTGATCAGATTACTGAGCCTTTTTATGTATTAATAGCAGACTCCCATTATCTTTGATTTGTTGTGTGGTTTTCTTGCTGAGGTAGAGGAGGAACAGGTGCATCCACATGAAGTTATGATAGCCAGTTGAAAAAGCCATGGTCAAAGGATGCAGGTCTTTCTGTGCTCCGGTTAATATGACTGTGGCATCAGCAAACCATGAGAGCCCACAGCTGCTCTGGGCTCCCACTTCCACACTGTGTCTGTTCTTTGTCTTTTTAGCTTATTTGTTGCTTCAAACCTCCTTTGCTTTTTAGTGCTGGTTGCTTTCTTGCCTTCTTCTCTTGGCCTTTTCTTAATGTGCAGCTCTTTTGCTCTCTCTCCTGCCTTTTCGTAAATCCTCATCAGTATTCTCCAAACCCAGTAATGCTTGCACTGTGCTCCTGAGACTTGGGTTTTATTTTATTTCATCTTGTGTCTGGGTGCCTGCAAGCTCTAAAGGTTTGTGAGCATATCTTGCTTTTTTGGCCTCTATTTCACAAACCAACCAAGTAATGTAGATATCTCTTCTTGCAACGTGGTGTTTTAAAATTCAGTTGAATTAAGTATCATTTCTTCTTTTGATGTAGGGAAATCCAAAGAATTAATAAATTATAATGGCACTACTTGGCGCTTAAGGAGTGCTTTCCATCTTCAAAGTGCTCTGTGCACAGTATTTCATTATTTATACTGTTAATTATATTAGTACTTGTAAGGAAAAAGCCCCTTAAATTATCGTTGATGAAAGTACACTCTTAACAGGATAAGAATTCAGCGCTTAAACTGTAACAGATAATTTGTCCACTGAGGTACAGTGCCCTGGAGATGTGAGGCAGATTTACAGCAGTTCTTTAAGTGTCTACTGAAAAGTCTTGCTTTATGTTTAAAACAGTAATACTTGGGAGCTTTAAAGTGTCTTTGTAAGTGTTGGATGAATAGTAACAAAGCCTTACAGCGCCCAGGACAGGTAGGTGGGATCCTCATGCTGCAGCTGGGTGATTAGTATCTCAGTTCCTGTCAGGAGAGTGACTTAGGAGCCTTTCTTATAATACTGGGGCTTCTGTGTCACTTCTGAACATGTTACCCTAACTTGGGTGGACCAAGATCTCACAGTTAGCTAGGGGCAAGACTGGGAAGAACATTCTTAAGCTGATGGTCCATGTTTGGTTGCCTTAGGGATAGTTATATTTGAATGAAAGAAACAAAAAGAATAATTAAAATACTAGCAGTCTGTGTTCTCCAGGTTGTAAGAGCTCTAAATATGCACCAGTAAATCTTTTTGTGCTTTTCTGTATTAGCAGCTGTCAGCTGCACATTTCCATGTAAACAGGGAACACATAAATATTAGTTTGAAATGTGATCCTAAAATATCACCCAGGGATGCCACCAAAAGGAGTTGTTGCAATAACCTCCCTGTTCTTTTACATATTTCTACCATGTGAATGAAGTACATGTGCTGCTTTTCTCTCCCATCTCAAAGGAATTAAATGGCCTTGCACTTTAAATGGCTCGTAGCCAGAGCATTGCATTTGGCTCAATTTACTGTGACTGTAACATTCAGACATTTGGTAGCATTGCAGAGAATAAAATCCCCACCTTTCTGTAGAGAAATCCGTAAACATAATTGTCGTCAGACTTTTCAAATTTGAGTTTAGGTCTGTTGCTCCATAGCCAGGAATCTTAAGCTAAATGTTGGAACAGTCACAAGAGCTGAACACTGAGGCCTATGAACTGCACGGAAGACTCTCATATACAAAAAATCAGGTGGTAGTTTCCTGACTGTTAACTAGAATCTGAATTCTTAAAAGCTCTGCAGAGATGTGTTGGTTTTGATCTGATACCTGGCAAATGGAAATCACTAACACATGCACATGCTTCTAAGCGTCTACCATGTGCATTTAGCTGATTTGAGCCCACAGGTAGGAGCCAGACTGCTTAGACTGTAATAGAAAATAGGGGAGGGAGTAGACCAAAGAGAGGGTTTTCTTTTCAGAAACTTGAGCATTTAAGTCTCAAAATGTGGTGAGCTTTGTGCTGACCTCTTCCCATGCGAGTCCTTTGGCCATTATTCCACCATGGTAATATTTATTTTTCTTTTTTTTTTATTTTTTATTTTTTTAAATAAAGAAGAGAGGCACAGGGTGACAGTTTAGAAGAACCAAGTGATGAGGCACAAAATCTGCTCTCTCCCTTTCGACTGCGTGTGCCCAGTGCTTACCCCGTGGTTGGCTTCGAAGCAGCCTCCACCTGCAGTGAGCTGCCAGTTTTAAAATGCAGACTGCTTTTCACTGTTGATACCATTCTCGCACAGATTTTTTCCCTTGCCACACACTGTTTTGGGATTCTCCTTCCAGCTGGAAACAAACAAGCAGAGGAATACATCAATAGATATATCAAATGGTTTTGTCAAACAGATTAAACATTACTTTTTGCCAGTGGAAAGATTTTAGGAGTTCTGGGTATTATCAGGGTTTTAGTAGTCTTAGGGTGGATCTGAGTATGATAAACCTTTGTTAAAGAGATCGGAATGAGTTAACTCCAATGTGTGTGTTAGATGAAGCTTGGCACACACGTAACTTAACCTGAATTTATTCTGTAACTGTACCGTAAATCTGGTGACAGAGATGAAGTCAAGATTTCTCTTCTACAGCCACAGCTGTGTGTATGTGAGAGGAGAACCAGCTGTATTACCAGAGCAGAAATTACTGTCTCTTTGTCTTGTTGATAATCTTAGCCCAAGAGGCTGTACAGTTACTGCTGTTTCTTGCTGTTACTAAAATTAGTGTTACCACCATCATTATATTTACAGAGAATCTCCCTAAATTTCTGATGCTGCTGGAATTGCCACGAGAGAAGAGCACAGTCTGATATGCATGAAGTGCTTTTGTAAAGCAGTGAAGAGTCGTAAGGATTGGTTAGCAGTATTTCTGGTTACCTCACTGTTCGTAGGTTTGCACTGTTGGTCCAGTGTCATAGAGGAAAACATTTTTTTTTTGGCAAAGAGCAGTGTTTCAGAGGGGAGGCAACCAGCCCTTTCTACTTGACAGTCGGCCCTAGATTCAGGATGGGTAAAAGAAGAGAGAGCCTCTGCCAGTGCCCTCTTTCACTCACGCGTGTGTGGTGAAACCTTGTTGGACACCTATGAATTGCCTCTCCCCATGGCTTGCACAGCCTAGCTTGTAGTACATCACATTAAGTTTGCAGAAGAGCACAGCACCCAGCAGCTTCTGCCTGAACAAGTGGCCAGATTTTTCAAGATTTTTTTGCTCTCATTAAGCAGTCTAATGGGCCTTTAAGGCATGTTTCAGTGTTTTATCATTATGCTTAACAGTTGTACTAGTTAGCTCTAAATGTGTTCTTAGTAAACTGTTAATCATCTTTTTGTATCGTAATTTGCCTAAATCCTACTTTACACTGTGAGTAAATTGACTTCTTGGAGTAAATTGCTACATCATGTAAATGAGTAGCAAAGTCTGGTCTTCTTTCAAATCAATTAAAAATGAGGCTTAACGGCTTGGATAGCTACTGTCTGTATTACAGAGGAAAATTTCCTGTACGGTATAAATTTAGCCTACTGTAGGCACAGCCGTTGTCTAATGGAAAAGAACTGTTCAGATGAAGAAGTGGTCTTCCTCTTTCCATTTTCTTTTGGTGTATTTAACTGAAGGCTGTTAAAGACAGATAATTAAATATGAACGTAGCAATTGTATCCTTCAGATTACCTCAGTATGTAGTTAGTGGTTGCTTATTTAAACTGCCAGAGAAAGGATACTTGGCATGGGTGAAGGGACACTGCAGAGGAGCTGAGTGCAGGCAAGACATTTTCATAGGAAGGGGGGTGACAGTCAGACTTGGCTGCTTCTCTGGGATGCTGCTGATGCTTGATATCAAGATGGCTGGAAGTCAATGTTCAGGAGTAAAGAGAAAGAAGGCTTTGTTTTCCAAGCATCTTCAGTAGGAGTCCCAAGTGGCTGCTCAGACCTTGGAGAAACTGGTGGGAGGGAAGGAGAAATCTGGCAAGTGTCCAGGCAACTGGATGAGGGCCTGAGCTGCCTTAAGAAAGCGTGGTAGTGGCGTGGGATCGTGACCTCAGTGTGGAGGGAATGGAAAGGGGGTCAAACAGGGGTGGTGAACTCTTGTGAATTAGCTGTGTGTGTTCCAGCTGAGTGCACTGATCGAGTGGCGGTGACAGCTGTTTCCAAATCTGTTGGGCTGTTTGCTTGGTCAGAGTCCCCTTCATGATGTTTTGGAATAAATGTGACCAGGTAGAGCTTGTTCATACCTAGCCATGCATTCAGCATTTTTGACTAAATCAGTTTAATTGCATCTTAGGTTCTTCAGACCTTTTCTTCCATCTTACAGCCTAATTTAATGAGCACAATTTACATCATATTTTGACATGAGAACTTTTTATGTCCGTGGTCCTGCAGACTGAAAATTTTGAATGTAATATTCAACAGCTCATTTGGATTCAAGCATGTCAATATTTACCTGCATTCTCCATCAGCTCATGGATGCTGTATGGTGCCACAGTTGTCTGTCCAGGAGCAGTTGAGCCTCAAAGCTAGCTCGGGTGCTTTCAGCACAAGCTGTGATCATAGCAGTAGCTGCAGTTTGGACAGTCTGAACTTCCCAAAGATGCTATAATCACCTTGAGGTTATTGGAGGTTATGTCCTATCGATTATCTTGCCACTGGAGTTGATCACTTGCTGTGCATGGCCTTGTTTTTCAACTGCGTGCTTGAAGTTATTGAATGAATAGTACGAAATTGTGCCTGATAAGCATGTGAGAGGGAAGGCTGGTCTGTTGCAGACTTTACTCTTCCAGTCTGTCCATATGGAACTATTTCAGCCATTTGCTGTTGCGTAAAATAGCACACACCTTGTGCTGTATGGGTCTAATTTAAAACTTATGTTTATTTGCAGGATAACACAATTTGGAAGCCAGATTCTTGCCAAGACTGCCGTTGCCATAGCAATATTGCCACCTGTGAACCTACTGTCTGCAAAGACCCTCAGTGTGACTTTCAGAAAGTAAGCAGTTGCCACTGTCCAAATGCCAGCTGACCTGTCCTGCATGGTGGGAGAAATGTCAGGTTGCTCTGAAGTTCCCAGCCTTGCCCTGCTTTAAACCCCTGGAATAGTTATGTCAAAATACTTGTTTGGGTCCGCCACACTGTGTTACGTGTAATGGTATGGTGGGAGCAGCTGGGGTAATTGGTCCTACAGTCCCGGTGGAAGCAAAGCTCCTCTTGTATTAAGAGGGATACAAAAAGAGGATGCAGCATGAGGCATTTCCCTGGAGGAACTGGCAGAGCTGAGCTGGTTGCTTATCTTTGTACACTGCAGTGACAGCTGTCGTATCAGCCTTCTGGGCTCAGCTGCCTCCCTCTAGCTCCCTTTGAACCCGAGGGTCTGATTCACAGCAGGGTTTGAGGGAAGCACGAGGGAGCAGTGAAATCCCATTTCGCCTCCCAGAGAGTGTGTGACTGGCCAGGGTCAGGCACAGTCTCTGTGCCCTTTCACTTCTCATTGACGCAAGCCTGTGCAAGAAGCACACAGGCAAAACCCAGCGTGTGAAGCCTTTGTCTACTTCACCACACTACAGCCAGAGGCTTGGGGCTGGAACAGCTTGCAGGCTGCCTGTGCTCCAAGGGTGGTCTGGTCCCCAAAGGAAGGCCCTGAACTGGATTCAGACCTCCCAGCATGAGCCCAGCTTCCAGTCACCCTTCATTTGAACGTGGAGCTGGGTCTCCCCCAAACATGCAGATGGATGCTTTCCACTCTGATGAACAGCAACAGAGCTGAGATTGTCTGTCTTTCAGTTTCTTCTGCCTTGTGATCGTTGTTGAGCTTTCATCGTCTCCTGTTCATCTTTCTTTGTCTGAGCCTTCATTAATGGTTACAGCTAATTGGCCATGGAATTGGTCTTGCATTAGCATCTGGATTACTGGGGTAGTACGCATGAATGACAATGAAAATTGGTGTTTTAAAGAGGCACTGCCAATATAATTATATGGCTTTATGAAGCAGGTTAAAATGTTTTGCAATATGACAGCATTAATGAGGAAATAATTTTGATTCTTACTGGTTTTCCCCATTATTATCACTAGGTATTGATTAAAGCAAGACTGAAATATTAGGAATTTTTGTGCTAAAGAGGAGAGAAATTAAAAAAGGGTGCTGTTCTGGCACACCTAATAATGAGCAGGCTAGATGTTCATTTTTAAAAATTGGGTAAATGAAAAGGTGGCAACTTTAAAGCTCATAAAGGCAAATAGATTTATAGTGTGAAACAAATCTGTGTGACTTCTTGACCTGGATGATCTTCAAGACAAAGAGTTTCAGTGTTCCATAAAGTCTGGCCATTTAAATATTGAAAAGGATCATCAAGAATCTCAGAAGAAGAAAACCCGATCATCCTTCAAGCATAAACCAACTACTGATGAACAAGGTCAGAAATCGCCATCCCCCTCCATGATTTCTTTCTTACCTGCTTATTATGATGATTTATGCTAATATTGCTGATCTTGTTTACAGCAACAAGGCATAAATAAAACCAGACAGTCTCTGCAAAAAGCATACCGAGTGGTGTTCTAAACATTTGTATGTAAAACCTGCTGCTGTGCATACTGAGTGTTTTGAGTAGGTGAAAAATCAACAAACATCATTTCTGTTGTGTAAACCAAAGCAAACCAACAACCAAGAACAGTTTCTCCACAGCAGGATCACAGTTGAACGGGGTTTAGTGGTTTAAGCTAAATGAAACATTTAATTTTGTTTCCCACCTCCTAAAAAACACAGCATTGAAGGAAATCTTGAAGTGAAACATTTTTTCTCGGTTTGAAAAATCAAAATGTTTCTTTTAGAAAACAGAGAAGGAAAACTTGTGACATTTCAAATGATTCTGGTCACTTTTATCATACAAATAAAGAGGTGAAAGGTAAGACAATTTTTTGGCATCACAGTGCCTTCATTTTTTTATTATAACAAAACAAATAATGACTTCCTTTTGAGCAGGAATCCCTTAGACATTGGCTGTACCCTTTCAAAGTGGAAAGGATGAAGCATGTCTCCTGAGAAACACCTTTTCAATGTTTTGAAGAAGGTGACCTCATGGATAACATTTTTCTACATTTCACTTCCCAAACCTGACATGTTCATGTTTTGGTTTTTTGTTTTCTCCCTCTCCAGCTACTGTGCTCGCATCAGAAAAATTGTTTGGTCCTTTTTTGTTATTAGCCGTGAGAGGAAAATACTGAGATCGGTGGTACCTCCGGTGGTGCCGGAGGGCCCTCATGTGCAGTTGCCATCAGTGACAGACACCCTTGCAAAATAAAATCCTCCCAGAGCTGATGCTGTCCTGTCTGTGGGTCTTGTGCCAGGCCTGGCGTGTTTAACATGCATCTGGAAGGAACATGAAAGCGTTGCTCTGGAGAGTCCGTGGAGACGTTTTCAGTGACGGGAGTCTGTGATCCTTCCCAGTGTTGGCTGATGTCTTTATTGCTGTGTTTTGCCCTTTGTGTGATGAGTTGCTTCCATCAGCACCATCTTTTTTGCTGCTGCTGAACAGGATGTAGCAAGTGGTCAGATTGCTAAACCCCTGGAACATGCAAAGCAAAGTGGTAGCAGCATCTCTTGACTGTGCTGTGGTTGGAAGTGGTCAGTAGTTTTCAGTTAATTTTAAAGTAATGTTATTTAAAAAAAAGCAGTGATTATTAAGCCAAAGAAGTACAGTTAATGGATGCACATTCATTCTGCCTGCCAGCTGCGCTTCTGGTGTGGTGAAATGTTAGATTGATAACCATCCTGTACATGTACAAAACTATCTATTGAGAAAATTACATCTGTACCACGTTTCTCAGAGGTCCTTCAGTGACTAATCTTGGGTTTTTGTCTTGAATAAGTGCTTTCTATTCTTTGTTCTGGTTTGAAAACTAGTTCAGCTGGGGACTTCCTAATTGTACCATTAGGGGTGTAAATTCTACTGCTGTTTTAATGATAAACTGTCAAATGCAGCAAACTGATGTGCCACCTCTCAACAAAGGGATCTGGTGTAGCACTGTTACATATTTCACTTAATACATTTCCTCTGTAAACTGAGAGCACCAGATCCAGCAAGCCTTTGCCTTCATATTAAAAGTCTCTATTTCATGTGAACTGCTTATTGGATTCTTGTATCTTTTTAGGGAGAAGTGCTCCAAATAGCCCCCAACAAGTGCTGCCCTGAGTGTGCCTCCCGAGCTGAAGGATTTTGCCAGCATGAAGGACAGATTCACAGTGTGAGTGCTCTGTCATGTTCCTTGGCAGGGACAATCCTTTCCAGTTTTTAGCCCTCTGTTTGGTTCACATCAGTGAAGGCTGCCTAGCTGACATGCAGGAGAAGGATAGTTCATTGGGCTTATATTCTGTCACTATCAGATGATGTAGTGTAACAGGAGTTTGGTCGGCAGGGCTTGCAAAACGGGAATGTGTCGCTGAGCATGTCCTGTTTGGCTTAAGGGGAGAAAGTTTCCCACTCATTCATTCACTCACTTCACTGTTTCTGTGGATGATTGAGACAATATAGTAATGTTAGGAGGGGAGCAAAACACATTGAACTTGACATTAGCTATCCTGAAAGAAGGCTTTTCTCTCAGCAGCCATCTATGCTGGTAGAGATTGATTGCTGTTGTGCGACCTGGGTTATGTATTTTGTAATCCTGAATTATTCAGGAAGCAGGTTCCAGAATGTCATTTCACCTAGAGAGGCTGAAAGGCCAAAACAGTGTCTACAGATGAGAAAAAAATAAAGATTCATGGGTAGTAGTTAATGAAGCATGTTGAACAATAGGCAAATGTAGAAAAATGGCTTAATGGTGAAGCCAAGTCCTATGTCTGGTCTCTTACAGACTGTTCTGTTTGACAAGAGGCAAGTTAGATCCAGATCTTAAGAAATATGCTGAAGTACCCAGATACATTTGAATATCTGGACCTTACACTCTGTACCTGAGATGGATGTTGTAACCCTCTGTTTCAGCCTGAGGCATGGCCAGCATGAATCTGTTACAAGCTAGACAAAGACTGGAATAGGAGGGATAGCACATCCATCCTCTTCTCATATTCCTTTGTGCCTGTGATTTGGGTGATTCTATATTATATCATACTACATTATATTTCTTCTTGTTGCTGTTGCTGCATTTTCTGTGTTGTGTTCTTGCTGCAGCTTTTGTCTTTTGACTCTCCGTAAGCCTGTTCCTTGAGATGAAAGTCAGGTGAATAAGTAGGCATCCCCACAGGGATTATAGGCATATTTGTACCTGTAGTCATATGTCACACCCTAATTCCACTGTGAGGTGTTCATTAAACAATTTTTTTGTCAGTGCAAAGTCTCATCCTGCTGGTTGGCACAGATTTCCTGAAGGAAGAAGTTTTCTCTTTTGTCAGTGAGCTACTGTAATGCTTTATGACTTTTCTTTGTTTTACAAGTATCTAGCTAGCAACACTGGCCCTAGTGGTAGCTCCACCGAAGAAAATCTGTATCCTCTATCTGGCCAGAGCTTTTTTACTCCTTGCCTAATTCAGGATTGCATGTTTTGTGAAAGTTAACACTCTATTCGTTGAGGAGCGTTGCAATACACCAGCATGTTTCTTCTTGGGACCAATTTTTCCTTACCATGCCTCTGGGTAGAGGTAGTTGTTTCTGCATTAATGAATAAGTTAATCTAATGAGATTTTACTTAATGACTGCATTAAGTATGTGGAGCGGGCGGTGTTCACCTGACTACCTTGTGGTCAGATGTGTGTTGGGCCCTTGTTAAAAATTTCTCTAAAGAAAACATGTGTCTAAATTTAGAGTTTGCCCTACAGAAACTGTAGTGGAGAGGGGGTGTGTCCAATAGCCTGGGTCTTTGGCAGTGGGTTGTTGCTGGATGCCACTCTGCAGCAGGAAGGAAAATCAGGCTGATCTCTAGGTTTGCTGCTTGACCAATATTAACTTAACTTTTGCCCCAGCAGTGCAGCCAGGAGTGAGGGCTGCGATGTGCAAAGATTGAACTGGGCCCACAGAAGAGTAAAGTTAACACTAGTGTAGGGGGGCTTAAAGGGGAGAAGATGTATTTATAGGTCTCATTGGCAGCTGCATTCATGCATGTGTTTTCTGTGCCTTTGATTGTGTTGTGCACCACAGCATGGCATGCAGTGGGCCAGCTCTGGATGTGTCTGGTGCTCCTGTGCCTACGGGAGGGTGAACTGCACCCCCACGGCCTGCCCAGCCCTCACTTGTGGACGAGGGGAGCTGCAATACACTGAGAAGGGATCCTGCTGTCCCAAATGTGTGGGCCTCGGTGGTAAGTATCACATGTGAATGGGGCACTGTCTGACTTCATTGATCTGAGCAGCAAGTCACTGGAAATCTCCTTTTAGTCACAAATCTGGAAAGCTTTTCTTGTTCAGTTCAGTTGGGAAGACACTGGCATCAAGTGTGTCTCTTAATTCTCTTTCTGTCCTCATACCATATCAACATTTTTACCGGCTTCACCCATAGGCTAAGAGGAAGTGATAAGCTTTAGCCAGTCAGCAGATGTGCCTAGTATGTCCTTTATTTGGAGATTAAAATCTGGAAAAAAAGATGCAGATCTTTCCTATGTACTGAGGGTACCTTTGACTCTTGCAGACGCAGACTGCAAGTTCCAAAAATGCCTGAGCTGTTGGATACCTTTCCTCATAGAAGTCCAGTGGGACAAGTGCATCCAGAGCTCTTAATTCACAAGTCTAAAGCCCTTGAAAACTGGTGGAATTGTTACTGTCATTATCTGCTTTGACAAACCAGAATTTTGAATTCTAAGATGCGCAAAATCTGTGTTCTAATTATGGGTGACGGAAAGGGATTAAAGGTCATTGGAAAAGAAAGTTATCCACTGTTTTCATATCTCTTAGAACCTTGCTCCTTTGATGGCCGCTTGTTCCAGGATGGTGAGGACTGGCGACTTGGTCGGTGTTCCAAATGTGTCTGCAGGGACGGCGCGATGCAGTGCTTCACAGCTTCCTGCCGGCCTGTACTGTGCAGCCAGGTCAGGACTCATCAGCCTTCTGGGGACATTACTCATGACCGTTGTCTTTCCTTTGACAAGGTCCATTTCTCATGCAGATGTACAAATTAGCAGGCAGATCTTATGTGTGACAAGTGGGTGATTTGAAAAAGGCAGTTTTGATGTGTGGAAATGATGTGGAGTGATGGTTAAGTCTCTCAGAATACGTGTGCTGTCTGTCTCTTCCCTAATATCTTCTTTCCCCATCATTTTACTCTTATCACGCCTTTGATGGCTAATTAAGTACAGATACTGTCTAAAGAAACTGCTTTTTGTTTTATACTAACAAAATTATGTAGGGTTGATCAGGAAATGTTTTTATTTCTGTGAGGGATGGAATGAAATTACAAGATTTGTAATGGGGGTTTATCTTCATAAATTTCAGTGTTTGGTTTACAGCTGAAAAGTTTGGTTTGCAGGTCTTGTTTACTTTTTTTTTTTTTACTAGAACTGTAGTAATACACTTGAAAGTAGTTAAATGTGAATGAAATTCCCCTTTTGACTTAAGGAGTTTGGAAATACAAGACAACTTCATCTGAAAGAAAAGTCACAGAGCACTATGCCTTACATGTGCTTTTGTTTAGAAATCAACAAAATCAGTAAGATAAGTTAGGCAAGCTGAAGTAGTGACTCATGGTTTAGTCCAGTTGAGAGAACTGGGACATTTCTGTCTCTGAGGTCTTTGCTGCGGATAGATGATGAGTTCTTAGCACTTATGCAGTGATCAACCCAACCAAAACACTACAAGATTTTATATAGTGTTAACACAGGTTTAGTAAAGGCAGCAAACTATACACAGTATTCCATACTTTATACAAGTGACTCAAGTTTTGAATTCTTGTTACTGTATTGGAAGTGCTTAAGGGTGTGAATGTGGTCTTTGGATTTCTTTTTGTTGGACCCATTGAACCAGTTTTCTTGGCTACCTTAGTGTATTCAGCACCCTGGTGTACTCCTTTGCAACAGCATGCCATGCTAAGGAAATGCAGGAACTGGCTCCCTGGAAATCCCTCTTTCTGACCTTGACTTTATGCTTTAGGGGCTGCCGTTTCTCAAATATTTTTTCATCTATTACCACCCTCCAATGATGAATCCAGAAGCTCCCTTGAAATGTGTGCTCTGGCTGAGCATGCTTCCTTGTAGCACTGAGAAAAACAAAAGCAGTAGTCATAAACTTTTTTCCTGTTGATGCTTATCCAGCTTTCTATCACTGGACCAGATGTTTATGCAATTAGCACTTTTTTTTTTGCTGGAAGGAAAGCCCCTGTTTCTGTGCATGCTAATTGTGTTTTGCTTTGTCCTGAGATACTCAATTAGTATTTGTTGACTTAAGTGCTGTGCATTAAAACAAATTTATGCCTGCTTTAGATTCCTCCTTTCCCACTCCAAATGGACTGATGTTACCTGCTGACTGATTGCACTAATGTTTAATCAGCTAATCATTAGGATTTAATTTGTGGAAACAGAAACAACTGTGGTGTTGCTGTGATGTATCTGAGAATAATCAGCTGAGAGCATCCAAGTTAATGCAGCAGAAAGCCAGTTCTGATGGTGTTTCAAATATTTCCTACTAGGGTGCCCAGTGGAAGTGACATTAGCAGGATGTGCAAGGATCCTGTTCTGTTCTCAATCATACCTAACGTTTTCTTGCATGTGCCTTTATCTCTGTCACTTTCTTCATTCTTCACTCCTTGTCAAAAGTAAATACATAAATTCTCTCAGTATTAAACTCTCATCTTCCATCTTTCAGATGACTGTGCCCTTTCCTTGGTGCTGAGGGAGAGGAACTTCAGAAATGCTTGTTCATGCAGGAGTGCACCTGAATGTCCCTCCACATATCCCACCAAAATCCACCAAAGAGTGCTTTTAGCTCTGCTGGGAAATCTATCATGGATAACTTTTACACAAAGTCTTCCACTCTTTCTTTGAAAGCTAGTGATTTGACCAACTAATGAGATAATAGTGCTTGGCATTTCTACACTACTTTTAGTCCGCAAGTCAGTCTTCCAGTCATCCTGATGTGACTGGAGGGAGGTGCTGGTAAACAATACTATTCCAAATCATTGGATGTACATGAAATTGTAGCAGGGGAATTACAAGACACGTTTTGGATAGATGAGGTCGAGGCATGCGGGAAGTGTTATATTGATGTGAAGTGTCAGTGCTGTGAAGAACCTATTCCAATGCGATTTAAATCAGTCCTGAAAAGGTTTAAATTAGGATAATCCAGTTTTAAGCATAATTTAACACCTGTATAGACAGTTATGCTGTATAGATTTAACTAAAATAGTGCAAATGCCTGAGAGATGGCGATCATAAATTACACATTCAAAGCCTCAAAATGTGGCAGTACCAGGAAAAAAACCTCTTCTCTCCTCCATCTCATGCTTTAGTATGCTTCTCTACGTAGATTTACATATACTTTTTTTCCTCTGTATACCTGAATATATGTACTTTATCTCACATGTGTGTGTGTGTGTCTTTATCAGCATCTATATACCTCTCTATGTATTTGGACCTCAGTTAACATCCAAAGAAACCTGGAAAAATGAGATGAAGGAAATATCTTTCTTTCTAGCTTTCTATACTGATCTCCTGCTGTGAAGACTGCCCCAAGATACTGGAGCCAAAATGAAGCCTTGAGTGACTCTGAGTTATCACACAGATATTAAGTGCCTGGAATTCCAGGCAGTGATGCTGAGCCCCATGTTAACTGTTCATTCTCTTATTTTACTTGTCTCTCCTGCTTTCTGATTAGGATGAAGTTATGGTTATGTCTCCTGGAAAATGCTGCCCAGAATGTGTCCCAAAGCCCTGCTCAGTGTCAGGAAGAGTATACCAGGTAACCTTTGATGAGCCACACCAAAAGGCAGTTGTTCACAAGTTCTGACACATCTCTCTTTCCCTTCTCCCCGACATCTGATTTTCTGCCAACACTGATAGCTTGGTACAACCATTGCTTTTTTCCCTTTCTGGAAAGCCAGAAAAGTTGAAAGAAATTAGAACTAGGTAAGAAATCACTGGCAAGCAGAAAGGAAGTTTGCAAGGTGAAGCAGATTAGGCACTTTCTTTTCACATTTTTTTGAAGAAGGAAAGCCAGAAATCATTGGTGAAGGTTAAAGTATTTACAGCTTTCATTGTATCATCTGGAAATAATTTAATGCATTATTTAATGAATCTAAGTATGTGGGATTTTCTGTTGATGATTATGTTTTGCTAATAATAGTAGTTAAGGCCTTGCCAATGTCACTGTCTTGCAATTAATCAGAAATACAGACCGCAGCATCATTTAGACCTCATACCTCTTCTTCCTGTTTGCTGATCATGTAGAGATAAACATTTTTTAACAAAAGTTTATTATTGGATACAGACATACAGAAGGAGCCATCATATTCCATAAGCAGCACAGATTTCTGGAAAGAACTTGGTTATTTATGAAAAGTGTTTAACAATTGTATACATGTTCTTTTTGAACAGCATGGTGAACAGTGGAAAAAAAATACCTGCACTGCATGTGCATGTCACAGAGGAGAAGTCAGATGTCTGAGAGAGACCTGTGACACTATTACCTGTGAGAAGGTAGTTAAAAATCATTCACCCCTGGTACTCTGGCTGCACGTATCACGGTGCCCATGCCAGCGGGTTCAGACAGTCCTGCTCAATGGTTGCTGATGTTTTGTAGGGGGAGAACAAAGTGCAGCATCCTGGGAAGTGTTGTCAGGAGTGTGTGTCTTCCAAGGGCAACTGCTTCTATGATGGCACTGTCAGGTACCACAGTGAGATGTGGAATAGTACTCGCTGTGACTTCTGCGTGTGTGATGAAGGGCAAGTCACTTGCCAGGAAGCAGAGTGTGCCGAAGTGAAGTGTGCCAAGGTAAGAAAGGTTTTCTTCTTTCAAGACGTATCTGTCAAGCTTGTCATTTTTTCCCCTCTCTTTTTCTTTTTTCTTGACTGACATCTTGAGACCGTCAAAGAACTCGCCCTTCTCTTGGGGCTTGTTTTGTGTAATTACCTTGAAAACGCTTCTCAGGAAAGCAGAGTAAACTTTGGATTTTCCATTCAAGTTTGACTGGGCTTGCATTGTGAAACAAGCCAGTGTGAATCAGTGACTAATTTAACGTGGATTCCCTCCCATGCTATTCTTTGCCGCTATAATGGAAGGTCAGATGCTCAGAGGTTTCAGTGACCACCAGCTTTTCCAGGAGCTGGGCATGGTGAGAGACATACAGGTCAGAGATAGTAAAAAGCTTAAGAAATGTTCCTTTTATCATCATTCTGTATGTTACAGTGGGCTTCAGTAAGGTAGTTGGATATGAAAGTCAGCGTTCCACTTATCTCCATTTTTTCCATGCCATTCTTGGCATGGAAGTGAAGCTGGTAAGTTCCCAGTGCTATTTACTCCAAAACTAACCCCTCCCCCACAGGTTGTTATATTTGCTCTATAGTGGATGCGCAAAATCCATTGGATAGCATTGAATGCTTCACACACAGACAGACACACACATACAATTATGTTTTGAATTGCCTTTTTGCAGTGGGATAAGACTTCTGTGTTGTTTGTCACTGTATCATCTGTTTTAATTGGTGGGCTATTATTTACTTTATACCTATTACACAGTGTCTTGAAGAGAAGGGAAGGAATTGTAGCCTTCTGAGTTTTCTCTCAGTGGCAACGCTTTTTTGGCGCCTGCCTGTGTGCTAAATTTTGAGTAGCAGCACCCTTGTGTTGTGTCTGAAGTCCAGCTAAAATTTGGACATACTGGATTCACTGGATTAGATTGTTTTAATGAATGTTCAAAAAAGTGAGAATCCACACACGGGGTCCCAAATGATGATCATGCAGAGAGGATGTATCTAGGAATAAAAGTGTATGCTTTTTCAACTGAGGTTGTGCCTTTTAAATAGCAAAAATGCATTGACCATAGGACTCAAACTTGTGTCACTGCTGTAGTACTGCTGCTGACCTTAAACTGCATGGAGAGATTTTGCTGGGTGGAAAGTCATGGTTATCATAAAATCTTGTGCACTTGCATCTGTTTCAGTCAGCTTCCTGCATGCTTATGGCTGTAAATTGGATCATTTACACTAATGATGATGGCATGCTGTCATGGCTCAGTAGGGAGAATTATTTAATATTCATGCTCATATCTTGGGTACTGACAAAGAATCCATTATTCAGAAAAGCCAGGGATATTTTAGAGAGTAATAGCTTGAGATGTTAACATGTAGGGTTCAAACCTGGGGGTTCAAAAATTATCACTTACGCAGCAATTTTTCAAACTCAGGCTCTCAAAGGTAACCACCCATGTGAAAGCTCAAGCATCTAAAAAGTGGTATTATTTGTCAGAGTGTGAACTGCTGCAATTTTTAATTGAATGAAATGTGATTGCTAGGAGGACAGAAGGAGGAAGACAGTGTCCTTTGTTGTAGACAAGAGTTATGGTCCCACTTGATAAAAGATATTTGCCCAAGGATTTATTATTCTGCATGGCTTCCCTTAAGATAAACTAGCTTCCTCAAGCCATGTTCAGTCATAGTTTACCTCAGTAGTACAAGGTATGCGTTAGTTAATTACAGTAAAATATTTACTCAAAAAGCAAATGAAATATTTTCTTTTTCCTTTGCTTTGTTCTTTTTGAGTTGCAGGTCTGTTTTTTAGGCACCTGTATCAATAAATCAGAGCTGATGTGAAGCTAGGAGCATTTGAATTCATCTCTTCATTAAAGCACTATTAATTTTCTAGTCACATCGTCCTATTTAAACTGTAATGAGGCCACAGATATGAACTGCAAATCCTAGACAGCTCGACAGAGTATAGCAGCATTACGTGAGGTTAGGGTAGGGGTTTAACTTACAATCTCTTTCAAACAAACCTGTCCAGCAACTGTCAAATGAAAGTGTCTGTGATGATTCTGACCTAATCTTCAAAAAGCCCTTTTCAGCAGGTTACTGATGAGCTAGGAATACAAGTTATGTGGCAGGCTGTGTTAGCTATGGATGTTGAAGTGGATGCACTCGACCAAAACCATTCAGACTGTCAGAGCATCAAATAATCCTGCTGGAGCACTTGCCAGCACCCCAGCTAAGTAAGCACACTTGTGGTGTTGTTCAGGGGAGGATGGGTCAGGGGTGCTAGCAGGGGATGCTGCAGCCTACCTGAGTAGGCTGGCGATGGAGTATTTATGCTAGCAGTCCTGCCAGCCCTAGAAACTACAGGATCAGTAAGAAAGAGCTTGCAGGGTGCAGTGTGACTACTGTACAGCCAGCAAGCTGCAGAATTCTTTCTGATATTTAGAAGAAATGGAGCTAGGGTGTTGAGAGTTATGGATGGTGCATGTGGATGTAGGTGTGTACATGTTTGAGAGAGGTTGCGTGAAACATTTTTTTCTCTTTTTTGCCTCCCAGTCCATCACTGCCTTTTCACGTTCTCAACCTGGAATATGATGAATCTCTTTTCAGCAAAGCCACAAGTTATCTCACGTAGCCTCTCCCTTTTCTGAGTCTTCGCAGAGCTGCGTGGTTGCATTTTTTTGGCTGGGTGAGCCATTTTCCATGGCTAGTTGTTCTCAGTTTTCCTATAGTGTGTGTTTATATATGTGGGTGGGGATGTGGGCAAGGGTGGGGAGTTTACAGTACATAGTAGTGACATGAGATCCAACCACTGCCAATGGCATTCTGAAGTAATAATTTAAGAGCAAAAATGTATAGAACCAGCAGAGAGAGATTTAGGCTGTGTGTGGTCCTTCAGTGACTAAGAACTGTACTGTTTCTCCTCTCTCACCCATTCTCAGAAATGCATGAGGGTTGTCAGATTGTGGCCTGGCTTAATTGTTCCACCTTGGTGAAACTAACAGTGACCGCTGTTATTGCCCTGTCTATGTCTAAAGTAATTCACATACAGAAATTGGTGAGTGTGTTAGTGTGGTACAGTGAAAAATACCCTGGAGTGACTGCTGGAACAGGTGCCCAGTTGGTGTAAATCAGCAAAGCTGTTTGGTAAACTTGGTGCTCAGCTGAATTTTGTGAGCCATTGGAAGAAAGCAGCAACATGCTGAAATGGAAACCGGTGTGAGCTGTGTGGTTTCATTAGGTATGTGAGCCCCTCGCAAACATTTAATGAATGGTCATGACTTCTCTGTTTGTCACAGGTAAGTAATCAGCCTGGTTGCAAGGCGAGGAGGATTATGCCCACTGATATTTGGGATGGATATTAACGCTGACATTTAATGGGCATAGATTAAACAAGTGCTTGGTGCAGATCAGCAACAAATCTAATTTAGCCATTAATTTGTAACTTTAATTTGTCTGTTTTCTGACTAGTATGTATTACCTTGCCTGTGTTTACAGTGAATGAGAATCTGGTCCAGAAAAGCTACGCAGGTCAGGAAATCAAAGCTGTTTCTTTTGAGCTCTGTCCTGGTTCCCTAGGACAGAGTCTCCATCTTCTCTAAATATTCAGCTTCTACTTGGGCACAAAAAGTTGTGACAGATTAGAGCACTTTATTCTCTTCTCCTGCTGCTAAACTTACATCTTCAAACCGAAGTTATTTAAGTGGATTCTGTAGAGTTGTACAGTTGTAACAAAGAACAGGCTTTTTCCATCTAGAATAAATAGAGCATGTGCTTTGAAATTCTCTTGGGGAAAAAAAGTTCAACATTCAAAATGAAGGTAAGCTTCTATGCATTGAAATCGTGACAGTGGTCCAGTAAAATCCTAGTGATCCACAGTAAGAATATGTCATTCCTATTCTCTGTACTTGCAGTGGATTATACTGGGGTGGGGGTTTCTCTGCAGGATTTAAGGATGAAGTAATGGTCTTATCACTGAATTTCCTGGCCTTTTCTGAGGTTTGTTCTGCAACTGCAGTATTTACTAAGCACATTTTTCAAACTGTACCTACAGAGATGAAGTAGGATAGAGAGAAGATAAGGTGAAATTAGATATTGAAGATTGCATTCCAAGGCAAGAGCTGTTCTGCCTCTGCATTCCACAGTATTTTTGGTGGTGTTGATTCCGTTTGAATTGCTTCAACCTTTCTCTTCACAGGGTGAAAAATTAATTCACTTAGATGGGAAGTGCTGTCCTGAATGTATTTCAAGTAATAGTTACTGTGTTTACAAAGAACATACCAAAGCTGTGAGTATCCTGGTACTTTGGAGCACATAATAGTGAGTTTTGCTCATGAAGATTTGGAAGAATTGGTTCTCCCTCCCCAGTTCTGAGAAGGATATTATTTGCAAGTGTGGCAGAAAAATATCCATTAGTATTGTCTGCAGATTGCTTTTACAATTTACAGAACACACTTGTTAATAATGTGTGTATCTGCTGCAGAGTTTAAGTTTGTCTTTCTTTCCTTTGTGCTGTATAATCAATCATTTCCCTTTAATATTTAATATATGTACTCCTAGGTTTCCTGCACATCTCATGGAGTTAAAGATGCCTGACTTTAATCCTATAAAGTAGAAGCTACAGAGCTAGGGCAATGTATAGCTTTCTGCCTATGTATCCCACTGATTATAATTTTTACTGCAACAGGAGTCTGTTATTTTATGAATATTTTCAAGGAACTTCCCTTCTGAAGTTAAACAGAAAGAAAACGTTAAGTATCTTGGTTTAAATATACCAGTAATGGACTTTTCATTGCTCTGACAGATGAGGACTGCAGCTATTTGCTGCTGTTTGCCAACAGATGTGAGAAATGGGAAGTTTAATACTGTTTTGGTTTTTTTAATGCTAATACTTCCCTTTCTTTCCTCAGATCTCTTTCTCTGACCCAAGTGAGGTAAAACATATTCAGGTGTCAGGTTTATTCCAGTTTGTGCTTTATCCCTTTAAGAGAGGAACTGGCACAAAAGCTTTATGGGCATTAAAATGCTTGCTGTCTCTTTTCTGCCTTCTGACTTCCTCACGTGGTGCCAGCAGAGCCTCAGCCACTAAGGGCAGCTTCGGTGGCCTTCTGAGGGATGCAGGTCCTGGGAGGGGAACACTGGATGCAAGATCCCTCCCCTCCATCGACTGGTAAAAGTAGACAGGCATCAGGTGCAATGGGTAGTTTTGAAGAAAGCCGGTGATACCTCTTCATGTCTGTAGTGTTTTCGCCAGTCCTTGGTGATGGAAAACCAGGCAATAGAAGAGAGGAGTAGAGGAAACAAAACACTGTGAAAGTTAGAAAGAGATCTATCTGTTCAGATACAGAGCAGATTCAAGCACTTGTTACCGGGCTGTGAAAAAGAAGTGGACAAGTGAGGCAGCAAAATTTGGAGACAGGAGAAAATGCTTTGAGTCAGAGAAGATGAATGGAGGTGAAGAAGTAGAAAGGACTTACTGCTAGCTGAAAACCACCCTGCTTTGGAGGGAGTTCTGAGAAGGGGTGTGTTCAGGTGTTCACGGACCAAGGACTCTTCTCAGTAGGTGCTTTAGCAGGCAGCCTTGTTCTGGAAAGACAAAGAGGGCAAGAGGGTTAATGGTACAGAGCTGCGCAGTCCCATGTCAGCAGGCCTCAGTGCTGAAACAGTCCCAGAAATGTTTAATTTACTACTAGCACTGATATAGCCTTGCAATTTACCCAGAGATTTCCAGGCACAGCAAAAACACTTTGTGCAAAGGCTCTCCTTCGCTACTGATGCTGGCCTTTCGGTGTTTCTTGTGCAGAACGGAGAGAAATGGGAAGAAGGGCCGTGCAGAGAATGTGAATGCCGGGACGCAGAGGTGACCTGCTTCCAGCGCTCCTGCCCGCCCTGCCCGCTGGGCAGCCTGGCTGTTGAGGCAAAAGGTGACTGCTGCCCGCACTGCCAGCCAGGTACAGACCCAGCATCAACCGTTTCTTACTGTCACTCATCTTGGGTGAGAGCCTGTGTGTCACAGACACCTCTGGCACAGGGATTGTTCTGACATCCCTACTGCCCTCATTTCCTCAGTACTGGTCTGATACCTGTGTTGAATTTTGACTTGTCTTCAGTTTTCAGTTGCTAATTAACTGGTTTCCATATAATTTAATTAGGGTTCCTAGAGAGGTTTAGGGCTCCGTCCAGAGGCCCCCACTGACTTCCACTGATTTAAATGATAGCTTTCTTTTGGCAAAAGAGTTTCTCCTTGGGGTTGGTGTTTTGGAAATGTTTTGTCTTTCTTTTTTCTTCAACATGAGTTTTATAAGGCAAGGGACTGCTCCTTTCTGAATCCTAACATGAGTTTTGGAGTTTATGGGCTCCTAATTATTTCTTGGGAGTGGAAAGAAGAAAGAACCTGCTTACACTGTTATGCCACAAGCTCACCTGGGGCTGAATGGCTGACAGTTAATAATTATTTGGAAAAATTAGGATAGCCTTAGCTTATATGTTAATTTTGCATATAAATTCATTTTTCTCCAGGATATTGTCATTCTCCTTGATTTACATTTCATAGTAGGCTTTAGCTGTGGTTACCTGATTTTTCATGTTGGTAGCTCTTCTTGTTGCATTCATATAACTTTGGTTTTATCAGAGTGCTCCAGTTAATGTTTTATCTCAGTAAAAAGAAAATAGCTTCACCGTTTAATTATGCTGTCATTTGCAGGAGTGCCTTGGCACATTTGCCATATTAATGTTTTAAAGCTTGTTATTTACTGCATGCTAATAAAAATGCAAAGCACTACAAATTGAAAAGTGAGGAAAATGGGTTTTGGACAGTTCAGATAAAATTGTCCTGGATTTTCAAAAGGGAAACAGCATCTGCACAGGCTTCTAAGGAGGAGACAGATTATAAAGTGCTCTCAGGACCCCTCTGTTCTCCTTCTTATCAAGAAGTGCCACTGTGTACTGGTTACCCTTGAAAATCTGGCCTCTTCATTTAGCTTCCATAATGGTAGCATTCTGGAAAAGACAGGCTTTTGAAGTCATGGTATTGGACATACAGAGCCAAACTTGCATTTTTGTGTCCTGAAAGGTAAATGGAAGTTTCCTTTACTGAAGCCTGCTGTTTTCCCTTTGTCTTTTTCTGTTTTGCATTCGAGGGGATGAGAAGCAAATGCAAAATTCTAGCCTGCAGCAGTTCAATCTGTGAGCCCACAGCATCAGTCCCTAACGCATCTGCTTCATTAAAACCAGTAAAAATTTATTGCTGCTTCTCACAGATGTGCCGGGGGAAGCAGGCAGAGAAAACCCATTCATTCTCAGCCAGTGTAAAGCATATAGCCCTAAGCATAGCTGTATTTATGTTAAAACCAGCAAATATGCCCTCTCACTGAGAACATTTGGGTTGGGAGCAGTGAGAATTTTTTTGTACCTAGAGGAAAAGTGTCTGTTGTGTACCACTCCAAGTAGACAGTTCATTGTCTGACTGGAAGGATGGGGCTGCATATACCTTTGGGAAGTTATTGGAAAGAAATGGATAGAGACAGAGCCTCCTATTCATTTCTTCTTTTCATTGCTGTGTGTTCATTGTTACCTTCTGTATGTCTTCTGTAGTTCGATTCCTGATTCTTTCCTTAGGTACATCTCCCTGGAAACTTGCAGGTTATTTAGCATAACTGAAGGAGAGTTTTCAGCATTGGGATCCTTTCTGCTGACTTTTCGGGGCAGTGTCTCTTCCAGTAAGCAAAAGTATCTCAGTAGTAAAGCAAAAGTAGTCCTTCTCTTGGCCTCTGTAGAGGGAGCAGCCATGCCATTTGACAAAGTAGCTGTGGTCAGGAAATGCTTGCTACAGTGCTGTGACATAAAGCTTTTGACTGGAGGGGGAGTGGTCTGCCACCTGTACTCTGACCTGGCATAGATGGTCTTGACTTATTGAAGGATTTGACTGAAGAAAACTCAAATTCAGGTTGTTTTTGACCATTAATTCCTGATGGCTTACAGTTTTTACTGCTGAGAAAACCATGTGGACAATGAATATCCTTTTTATCAATAGTCTAGAAAATCCGAGTCTGTGTAATAACTTTTCGCATACTAGAATACAGCAATATAATATTTACCCCTTTCATGCAATCTTGGAAAAAAAACAACTCCAAAACTAACACACCTTGAACCACCAACAGAAATAAGTAATGAATTTCACTTTGATTTTGGAGTATGCATTGTTTTGTGCCTTCCTAATTGAAAACACTGCTGATGGTTTTTACCTATGTCTTTTCTTTGTGCCAGTTGAGTGCCACCCAGACTGTCTAACCTGCTCTCAGTCCTTCGATCACTGTAATGCCTGCCGAGACACAAGGAGGCAGCTGCAGAATGGGCGCTGCGTGGAGACGTGTGAGACTGGCTTCTACCAGGAGGGGGGGATTTGCTTAGGTAATTTCTGCAAGGGGTTATACCCTGTCAGATGACTGTCTTCTCTGTGCCTTGCTGTGCTTTTGTTTGCAGGATCCCACAGGCTTATTATAAAGAGATGGCCAGGCTTTGTTTGGAAAAGCATTCAGGCACATAATGAATAGTAACCCTGGGATTAAGACTTCAGGAGGTTTCAGGTGGAAGCCCTTAAAAAAGGCAAATTCTCAAACTCTTTTGCCAAAATGAGGCAAAATCGTCTCCTTTTGTCAGAACAGAGGAATCTTGCTGTATCAAGACATTTAGGATTAATACATCTTTCTTTTCTATTCTTTCTCTTGGAAGCCTGCAATGAAACATGCTCAGCCTGTACCAGTGGATTTCAGTGCTCCTCGTGCCAGACGTCCCTGCTAATGAAGAATGGGCAATGTGTGACTTCGTGTGGGAAGGGATACTTTCAGGATCTGCTCCTCTGCACAGGTAACTCAGAGCAAAAAAGACTGCAATGCTTTGTGGTAGCAGAACAGCAGACAGAAACTCTACCCAAGCTATTAGATATACTCTCTGTTGAGGGATCTGCTGTTGACATAGGTGTTAATGTTCACCGTAGAGTAAATGAAGGAGTGAACAGAGGAACTAAGTCACACAGCGTAAAATTGATTACTGGTTAGGGAAATATTCATTAAAATTCCTCAGCGGATCAGTTCTGTTGGAATAAAACTCTCTGCTTTTGAACACTGCATTTTTTCACCCTCGTCCTCTTTCAATTCAGAATTTTCTTTTGGAAATGTGACTGTTTTTTATGGTGTTAAGGGTACAGAACAGGTTGTATGCACTAATTTTACTAAAGGTATAACACCTTGAGGCATGCCTGGCGGCCTGATCTGTGGGAGCTTTCTTTTAGTTCAGTGCAGGCTAACTGCAGCTGCTAATGCCAGACCTTTCAGGAGACAGTACTTGGAGGTGCATAGAAAATTGCTTGGAGGGATGGAGGATTGACAGAACTCAGAAAAGTGCACAGAAAATACTTCTTGGAAGACTTTTTTGCTTCATTTTGCCATTCATTTATTTCATATGGTGCATTCTTCCTGAAAGTTGATTGGACTAACTGTTCTCAGGAGACATATTTACAAAAAATTAGTAATTCTATAAAACATTGGGATGTGTCTAAACCCTCTATCTTAGCAATTGGAAGACCGAGAATAAGATTAGGAAGTTACAGTTTTCTCTCTGATGGAACTATGATAGTGCTTTTATGAGCTTTCCCTGCTCCTCTGAAATACTTGTACTTTTCCAAGACTGTAAGACAGCTGCTTTTTCATCGTGACAGTTTAATTGTTTTCTCTAAAGTTAACACTTTTCTCCTCTTGGTGTTTGCCTTTTTAGAAGGCTTCTAATTATTTCTGCAGCTCTAATTCAGCAAAGGGGTGGAGCACATGCTTAACTTCTTGAGCCTTCACTTAAATTTCTTTGGAACTAGCCCTCCTGCTTAAAATTAAATACAGGTTTAGCGCTTTTGGCAGATTTCAGGGGAAGGCACTTTAGATTGTAAGTCCAGCTTTCTTTTCTGAAGTGGTTTGCCTTGAAGACCTGACCATTTGTTTCAGGTTTTGAAAGTCTGAAAAAACCTCTGTCCTCCAGCAGTGACTATAGACTAGGGCCCCATTGTGCATGTATAAATAGAAAAGAGAGACCCAGTCCAAAAGAATTTATAGACCTAAGTATCAAATAATCTTATACTTCATTTAGTTTTATTTTACCATTTCCTTTCCACCTGCTCCTAGTGTTTTAATTGGCAGTGCCTATGTACTGCTGAAGCAGTAGGGAAAGGCTAATGTTTCATTTTATTACTGGCTTGTAGATTACTGATTGTACATTCCATCCAAATTTGCAGTCACGCATGCTTGTAGCTGAAAGTTGCTGGGAAAATTTGTTCCTATTTCCTCAAGGGAATTAAACCAATTTGCTTTAGTTCTGCCTGGCTGCATTTTCTGCATAAAGTCAAACCAGTGGAGAAAGTCTTAAATTTCAGATACAGTCCATAATTCATTGCCATTCACTCTTTCTTTGTATCCTTTTTATTTTTACAAATCTCTAATCTGATTGTCCAGATGAGCCTTAGACTGTTCAGAAATATTTTTCTCATAATGATTTTAACATCTACAATAAGCGTGTTACAAAATCACAGAAAGTATGAACTACACTGTGTTAATTGCTATAGTTCCAGTAAACTCACTCTTGAGGAATTTGCTCTGGAGATGAAAAAGACGTGTAAGACCAGGTTTCTTATTCCATCCTGTTGTCTGCATTGTAACAAACACAGTGAATTAGTCTTGCCTTTTGTTCATGTTTTATAACATCTGGTCTAATTGAATCTATTTTGAATTTTGGAATACAGTTGTTTGATCTCTGCCCTATTTTAATCTTACACCAGGGTTGTTCCCTGCCCCCATCCCTCCACCTGCTTCTGTAAAGTATTAAAACCATTAAGAGAAAATAAAGTTGAGAATAAAAGGTGATGGGTTCAGTTATGTAGCAGTGTATTTAAAGATAAAGGATCAGTTTGTATCAGGCTTAGAGCAGAGTGGTAGATAAAGTCTTCCTTGTCAGAAATAGGCTGTGGAAACAGTTAAGAAACCCCCCACCAAAGGTAAAGGAAAGCAAAAATAAAAGTTGTCTGCCTGGTAGAACAGAAGGGCTCGAAGGACTTGCAGTGTTCAGTGCTCTCACTGCATTTTTCTAACTTAATTATTTATGTTTTCAAGATTATTCAAAAGCCTAGGCAGAACTCAAGTGTTTCTGCTTTGATCTCCCAAAATGCTAATGTTGAAACATGTAACTTGACATTAACAGACCCGGCTCACTCTGTAGCAAAGCACTTGGATTTTTATTCATGACCTGTTGTTTTTCTCTGCCGTATCTGGCTGCGGGGGCTTACCTTGAGGATAAACGACTGAACATGACTAAGCTGAGCTTGCCTAGCTCACGATGAGGAGGGCAGATTAGGAGTGGCTAATGGTACCGCACAGCACTGAGCAGTCAGACCACATCTGTGCTTTCCCAAAGCCAAGCAGTGACTTCTTACTGTTCTTGCTGGGATGCCATTTGCATTAGCCCTCCTGCTGTCATCAAACCTGGGAATGTTGTACCTGCACTGATGAAGATAAGAGACAGTTTGGTGAGTGGATCTTTAATTGATTCTCTGACTTATTGTCAATCATGAAAAACAGAAACATCACTTTGCAGGACCTCTCATCTGCTAAAAGCCTGGGCTTGTGTCACTTCTATGTGACTCCTACATTACACCCCTGCAACTCCGGAGTAACAGAGCAGAGAAAACGACCCGTTGGCTCAGGAGCCACTGGAGTGCTCTTGCTTTAAGCAAGAAGCGAGACCTTGGAAGTTTTGTCTGTTTAACGTTGATTTTCTGGAAAGACATGTTGCTGCAGCTTAATGAATACCATCGTGTCAGCTAAGGCAAAGTAATTGCACACCCTATTGCAAATGGAAGGGTAACTATATTCTTTTGAACATCTTTCCTTCAGTGGCAGTGTCTGGTTAAGCTGCAGGGTCTTGCATGTAAGTTCAGTATCCACACTGAAGGGAGGAGACAATGCAAAATGGCCCCTACAAATCTAAACTGAAAATAGCCAGGAAGGGTGAAAACAGTTTCCTGGTGCTGCAGTCACTTCTGTTGATTTATTTTCACATAGTTGCTGTAGGCAAAGATGTTTTAGCTGACAGTGGCTCATCGAATGCTTCCTTTTTTCCCTGCTTTTTCAGTGGAGTTGGTGACTGGCTGTTTGGGCGAGGAGCAACTGTTGGGTCTGGCAGCAATCCAGTGCTGAAAGAGCCAAAACTTCTGCAGGCAGCGTGTGCGTGAGTGTGTATAAACACAAGGCAGGAATGGGTTGGGGCTGCTGTTCCAACTGCATGAACCCAGGTCCTACAGGCTGGGGTCCACTGCTTACGACTCCAGCTGCAGTTGTACCATCTGATAGCAAACGGAGTGGAGATATTGGCTGGGATTTAGTAGCTGCTGGACTTATGACAGAAAAGTCCTCGAGACATGTGAAAATAAATTGCCTGGTGCCTGTCACTGCAAGCACAAGAAGTGAAGGATTGTATCTGTAGGAGCATGAATCAGGCTGTGCGTGTTTGTCATCTGGAGACTGGCAGCTGATAACTCCTGGAGGTGCTTGCCACCTCGCATACAGAAACGGCTGTGTCAGAGGAGTGTGGGGAGCCTGTTCCTGGGGGGAGCTTGCATAGCAGAGTTAGTGATTGGAGCAGCACATCAGAGCTGAGTCTCTTGCTGCAAGCATTTTTTTTTTTTTGTTGGCCCACCTGAGGAAATTGTTACCGATCCTGTACTTTGAGTCGTTTGCACTGCTTCCAAATGCTACATGTAGCTGTCTTGATAAAAATCGGGTTGCAGTCTTTCTCCTTCCTTTCTTCCAAACTCCGTTATTTAGATCCCTCCCTTTCTGTCCCTTTCTGTCTCAGAGAGGCAATTTGGGCCTGGTCTCTCTCTGGTAGCTTTGAGTCCAGAGGATCTGTTTCATATCAGTTTGCCAAATTCACTGCAGCTTCTCAGAAGGTCTGATGACCTCTGGTAGGTTGTACTTCATCTTTACTTCTCTCACTGTAGCCTTTCCATAGCTGAGATACCCCAGAAGTCACCCCCCATCTAGGAAGACATGCAATTTTAACTCAACAGCTGCCTCACTGGAAGACTTGAGAGCACTGTGATACCCAGGAGTGGATTTGCAGGATCTTTGCCAAGGGCCAGTGAGAGCCAACTGAGAACTGGGAAGAGGAAGTGAAGATCTTAATCTCCTCCGGCCTGCAGACTGTGCGGGTTTATATGATTACCTGGCTTGAGTCTAGACGTTACAGGTTTCCCCAGTAGAAGTATGGCCCTGGGAGTGCTCTTAGCCCACCTTGTCTAAAACACTCATCCTTCTTGTCTCACTCCCTTTCTTGTTAACTGTGTTTAGAGTAACATTTGTGGTGAGTTTCTTTTGGCAGCAGAGAACAGGGGAGTGGGCTGGGCTGGCCTGTCTGCTGCTCTGTTAGCCCTACAGCCATATGTCTGTAGAAAGGCTTAAGAGAGCCAGAGCCAGAAGGTATTGTGTATGGTAGACTTATATCCATGAAAATGTGTGGTGCTGGTGGGAGGTGAAGACATTATTTTGACCTACACAGAGGGACGGCTTGAGGCAGCTGCTTGAGAGAAGAGTCTGAGGTGAGGATGTGCTTGGGAGCACTTGGTTTAGTGCAGGTAGCAAACAGTGTGTGGTGGGAGCCAAAGCACATTTGCCCAACTGACCTGGCTTTCATCAAAAGTGCATTTTTAATACAGCTGTATGCAAGGCTGCCTGTTTTAAAACAGAATCTGGAGGCCAGGCTGCCAGGAGAGAGGTGTCTCTTGGAGAGGAGCAACATCTCTGGAGAGGACTTGAGAACTTTGCAAATAACTGGGTATGTTCGGATGAGTCAACATATTGAGGCAGGTTAACAGTGAGGGGGTCAAGTTGTGCAGTGGGAAGTCTATAATTAGAGTATCCGAGTCCTGGTGCCCACTCTTTCAAAAAGATGTTTGAAGTTAGAGTGAGTTCAGAGAGGAGCAAAACACTCACAGCTGGAAGGTGAAGTGAGGACATTTCAGTACTTAGGAATTTACAGCATGAAATACTCTGCAGTTAACTTTCGAGTGTAGACATGCCCTGAGAACCATCGAAGCTGGAATGAGATGCAGCTTTTTAACAGCAAGGGAAATTATTGACTGGAGCAGAAAAGCGTGCACAATCTTTATCTTGGGATGGGATGTTTGGTATTTATTGTGTTGTGATTCAGCCACAATTAGATGCACTTGATAGTGATGATGGCACTTGCTGTAGGAGTCGGAGGGGATACAGGATGCCTAGTGTCCTTAAGAGACACTGGTCACATAGGAGTGTTCAGGAACTGGAAAAGCCACAACATTCTGTAGAGATCTAGAATAAGGGGGGTGGGAGGAAAGATGCAGGAAGGTGAGAAGGGGAAAAGCAAACAGCTAGTTACAAGGCAATAGAAGAAGACAAGAAAAGGGAAAATAAACAAAGGTGGAAATGTGGAGAAGGAACATCCAGAATGTCAAAGGACCATGTGCTGGGCATGAACTCAACTGTCCCATGTCTTGGCCCCCTAAACACTCCCTGTTCTAACCCCGTGCATGTCATGTCACGTCTCGTGTGTTTCAGTTCCCCCCTGTGTGAGATGGGGATGATAACACTTCCCTGCCTTGGGGATCAGTGAGATCCATTAAGACAGGGTGTTTATCTTCTGCTGTGCAGTGTGACTCATATAAGCACAAACATAGGTACTCCATCTTATTAATTAACAAACCCAAGAGCACCTGTGGCCTCAAGCAGACAGAAGAAACATAGAAACCATGCAAAACAGGCGTAAGATGGGCATAGTGGTGATCACTGGTTTGCTGTAAACTTAGGCTACCTGGATTGCAAACACTTTCACTCTCACCTGTTATTGGGGAGATGATTAATTGTCTCTCACTTAGAGGGGTTATTCTGGCGGGAAGGTGTTTGCTTTTGTCACTGTTCTGTATGTAAATGTGCTCTTAGTTATGTGGATGAGCTGCTGCTGTTTCCACTGGTTCCTGTGTTACACTGAGACTACTCACAAATGAGTTTTTCTTGGGTGCCTGCAACTTTAGATGTGTTTGCAGATCAGGGCAAATGTCAAAAAGTTCTGTTTTCTCCCACCTGCCGTGGTCTCAGAGTGCAAGCATGTACCTGCATTATTGTGAAATAATAAATTTAAGAATATCTTTGGAACATATTTGGGTGTAATCGAGAAAAAAAATCTAATAGCTAAAAGAACTGTAATTTGCACAGTTCCTGCAAGCACAGGATTTAACATGAGTCTGCATCACAAATTTTATAAACAGTAACCATACTGGGCTGAATTTCCCCTGCAGCTGAACTTGTACAGTTTCAAATAAGATGGCTTGTTCAACAGCTGTTTGGGAGGCAGAATTGATCTCTATGCAGTTAGTAGTTTAATTGTAAGACATCATCATGCTTGAGGATCACTCTGTTCTGCCTATGTGTTCCTGTACCCAGATGCCACAGAGAGGGCATGTATACTGCCTACATGCAGGAATGTGGTATACTTCAGGATTATCTGAAACATTACTGTGTCCCAACCATGATACATGGCTCACCCAGGGAAACAAGTAGCTGGTATCCCAACTCAGTGAGGGAATGTCCCTCTTCTTCTGCAATGTCAAGGAAGAGATATGCAGTGCCCGCTGTACTGGACCTGGGACCCACTGTACACCTTTCCCCTGGAATTATTCAGTCTGAGTACTTGAGGATTTCTGCCCTGCTTGACCAGATCAGCCAAAAGCCAGAAGTCAGTTCCTTCTGCGCCAGTGCAGAGTCCTGGAAGGGTAGAAGGAGTTGTTTCTAGAAATAGGCTGTCTTGGTTTTAATTTTGCAGGTTTTTGACTGCAGCTCTGCAGTCTAATTCTGTGTTTATACGTGGAGCTGGGTTAATGTCAGTAGTCACTGCAAGGATCTGATTGCAGGTCTGTTTTTCAAGTAGTGTGTGATGGGATATCTTCCTGTTTCCCTTTGTGCTTGTACAGCCCCTAGCACCAGGATGAAAGCGTTACCAACACTTCTCCTAGTCTGATTACATCTACAGAAACTGCTCTGATGTATACTGCATGTCATATGGCACGTACAAAATGAATCTGTAAATTGTGCCCCTTAGAATGACTTGGATGAAAGATACTAACATAAGAAGAGCAGTGGTTTTTTTGTTTTCTTTTCCTTTTCTGAAGCTGTGAATGCCTGTGAGTTTAAGGAACAAAACTGCAAAAAACCAAAAAGTTAATTACAGCAAACTCTTCATTTTAAAGAGATGATTGGAAGTTGATTGTTCGTTAATCCTGCACCTCTCTTTCCTGCAGCTTGTCACGAGTCCTGTTCCTCATGCTGGGGTGCTGCTGAGAACAATTGTTTGTCCTGCAAAGACACATCACATGTGCTGAAAGCAGGGCTCTGCGTGGCCAGCTGTGGACAGGGATTTTATACAAAGGATGGAATCTGCAGCGGTAAATACCTGTTTTCTTCTCCAGTTGCAAGAAGTTTGAGAAATGCTCTGCAAAAAAGGAATCAATATTTCATTTAGCTGTGCAGCAGCTGTGATTTTATTCATGTCTAAGAAGCCAGATGCACCTTCTGCATAGATATCGGATGAGGAAAGCTGCTGTTTGTTTGTAAGATTATTAATTCATTTAAGCTAATCAGATGCTGAAAGGTTTAAGCTTTTTTCCCTCACTGAACAGCTTGAAAGACTAACTGAGCTGTTTCTGAGGGCTTGACAAATGCATTTGTCTGCAGAAAGAAAAATGGCCTTTGCCAGCAGGTTTCTGTAAATTTGATTATAATTCAGCATCACAGTAACTAATACCTGCACAGCAGATGAGACTTGGGAGCTAGGAAGGTTTGCTGAGAAAAGGGGAAGAGATGGCTAGAGGGAATTAAAAGACCCAAGTCAAACAGATCATGAAGGGGAAAAAAAAAATCTCAAATAAATAAAGAATATAAAATTTGACACAACCATTCAGGTCAAGTCTGGGTTTTTGCTGGCAGCAACCTCCAGCTACTTTGAAGGATAGTCCAGCATAGTCAGAAATGATGCAGGGATTGTCTGTCTTTGTGCAGGTCTGTCTGAGGCACAGCTAGCTAGAGAGACCTTAAAACCTGGAGCATATTGACAAAATCGTTGCTATTCTGGCCACTTCCAGATTAATTTCACTTTGACCAGGTTCCCCTTCAGTTTGGTTGATGTCTATACCAGTAAATTTTACTCACTTGTGTTTTGAAGTGTGCAGGCTTGAAATCTTACATCTATAGCTGAAAATCATGTAAGCTCAAAAGGAAATTTAACTTAGTTGCAGCTTGGCCATAATTTTGATTTTTATTGCCAGTGATTTCTCAAAACTACACAGCTGTTCCTCACAATCTCCAGGATTCAGACCTTTCATCTTCTACCAAAACCATGCATTTTGATACCCAACTGGGGAGCTGTAAGCTGTTTCAGAGGGAGGCTGGCTGACTGGTGAAAAGAACCAAGAATTGGTTAAGTAAAATGCTTGGCCTTTCTGCATATACAGCAGCTGTAGTGCTACTGACTTGGGGAAGCCAGAGTTTCATAGTGCTCTTAGGCAACAGGTCAGTTAACTTCAGAACTGACTGCCTGGGAGAATATAGACCACAGGAATTGATAAGAAACATTATCATGCTTGATTTTAGATGCATGTTCACACTTAAAACTTTGACTTGAAGAAAAGGGAGTGGGGGAATTACTATCTTTTTTACCAACTTTTCCCCCATATTTTACTTCCTGAACTGTCTGATAACTGATGCTTGTTGCACAAAGGTATATAAAGATTTATGAGATGGTTTCATACATAACATTGTTCAGAATGGTGTTCCCTGTTCACAGCCTGTTGGTGAACAGGGAAAACATACTACATTGCCTGAAGGGGGTTGTGTCAGGAGTGGAGGGAGTGCTGGTGTTAGACCCATTTCAGGTATTTGTACTTACTCAGAGTCCTAGACGAGATACAGGTCAGTGAATACCCATCTGCACTCAGACGTCTACCTCCATGAAAGTCACTACTTAGGCTAGGGAGATGCGAAACGTTACTTGGGCTGGAGAGGAGTGTTTAAAGATGCCTTCCTGACTAAGAAAGGACAAGGCATGGTTTGGCCTGCTTTACTTTATCTATGTGGCCAGATTGATGGCTCTGTTGTTCTTTGCTTATTGAGCGCATTTCGTTAATGAGCTGTTGTCTTTGGCAGCTTGTGACAAGTTCTGCGAAACGTGCTATTCAGACCAACCCAGGTGTTTGACCTGCGCTTCAGATAAGTTGTTACATGATGGGAAGTGCATTTCAGAGTGCCCAGACGGGTATTTCCCAAGTGGCAATGGGAGATGCAGAGGTAAGAGGCATATTTGCATAACCTTTTCTAAGGCTCTCAAGACACCCTCCACATGTTGTCTTTTCCCTGGATGTTTATCTGTGGGGAGGGAATGTTAAGAGCACAGAAGTATGAGTAGAAACAGGAAATTTGATTTTTTGTTTTCTTTGGTTCACTTGTGATTGTTTTAAATAGACTCTTTGCCTTGCAAAGCATATTAAGACAAGCTGAGATACATATTCAAAACACTATGTGAGTGAGTGTTATTACTGTTAATAGTTATTAATACATGTGCACTTCTGCTCTCATTAGTTCACATAGCTGAATATCATGCTAACAGGGAGTTCTCATTGTTGGCTGGAGGAAGCTGAAGTCAGCAACACCACTCTCAGGGAGAAAAAATGGGATATTTCAGTTCTGTGTGCTCTGTTTCTTTATCAGCTTGTCACGATTCATGCTCCACATGTGAGGGACCTCTGGCCACTCACTGCACCTCCTGTTCCTTTCCTCTGGCATTGCGCCAGGGCCAGTGCCTGCAGGACTGTGGAGAGGCTTTTTACCAGGATCACAACGTCTGCAAGGGTAAGCCATGTACTTGGAGTAAGTTCCCCAGCTGCTGTAAACCAGTGTATCTATATTGGCTTTTGTTGGGCTGTGCTCAGAGTACCCAGCTACGATGCTGATCCTCTATCCTATGCTGAACTGGTCAATGAGTAATTCCTGTATTTGCCTGCTGATTATTTTCTATTTTGAGAAAAAGCAAATTTTCTCAAATACTTTCTGCGTTCATACCCTGAGAATTTAGTGATTTGGGGGACTTTCTTTCTCCATGCTGTTGAAATAAACACTACATTGCTTCCAAGTTTTTCTTGACATGAGTTAAGAGGTGAATGAAATTCTCTACACACCTGACTGAGGTCATTTTTGCAGCAGTGGAAAACCTGAAAATTCAGAAGATGAATTTATGCTTCCTATGAGCCCTTCAGACTGCCATTTCTTGCTGTCTCACCTAGTGAGATTGTGTTCACTGTTGCAGTTCCAGACATTAAAGGAAAATTAACTGCCTGTGGCACTGTACTGCAGTTTTTTCCCAACATTTGTTCATCAACTTTATTCAAGAAAAGAGGTGTTATTCGGGGGTGGTGGGAAAGATGTTAAAGTATTTTCCTAAAATCCCCATCCCGTTGTAGAAAATATAACACCCTCTCTGTTTACGGAACAGATTTCTCAGCTTGTGAGTTGCTGCAAAGTGTATGCTCTTTGCTAGCTCTTTGAGTATCAGATTGTCCATGGCAATACAAAACTGGAAAGAAAGATGAACAAGAGTGCCCCAACCAGTGTTTTCTTCCCTTTCTCTCTCATGTTTACGGCCAGATGCCAGGCTCTTGTGCCTTGTCCTCCTCTCTGAGAAAGCTGTCCTCAGAGCTGCAGCTCTGATTGCTCTCTTGACCTGTCCACAGGCTGCCACCCATCCTGCCACACCTGCATTGGCCCCGGGGCCTCTCATTGCCTGCAGTGCAGGGTGCCAGAGGATGTACTGCAGCCTCACCAGCCCATGGAAGGAGCTGTGCATGGCCTTTGCCTCTCTCGCTGCCAAGCCCAGTTCTACGTGGATAGCACAGGAGTCTGCAAACGTGAGTAGAGGATGGGAACAGCAGTTCAAAGCCTTCAGCTCAGGGCTGTGCTGGATTTTAGGCGCTCAGAGTAATCTTGTATGACCTTCGATTCTTACACGCTTTGAGCTCCTGTGTTTGTCTTGTGACAGTCATGAATGTTTAAACTCAGTAACTTTCAGAATGGCATATACTAGTACTTTCGAGGGAAAATATACTCTACATATAATTTGTGACTAAAGAATTCAGGTACTTTTTTTAAAACGACTGTGTTCAAGCCTGCACAGCTTAGCTTTCTTTTCATTGAAGTTGAGAATGTGATTTTTACCACTGACTTATTTTGTAGCAGGATAAATACTCTGATCTTTTCAGAATGTAAACTTTTCAGAAAAGACTGAGCTGTCTCCTTATTAGCCCTTGGAGCAGCCAAGACATCTCACAGCAGTCTTTTCTTTTGAGGAAGCTCTTCTGATATGTGCCCTGCAGCACACATGCCATCACTGTTCCTGAAATACTAAGTAGGAAGCATTTCCATGGAGGCTAGAGTTTGGAAAAGAGGCTAACTAACATGGTGTACATTGGGGATATATGTGGTTTCCTACCGCTTTGAGAGAAAACCGTTGTGGACTTCAGCGAAGAATGTTCACTGGGTGGATCAGCAAGCCGGTCTGTCTGGCTGTACAGAGCTTGGGGCAGCCAGTGTAGATATCTGTACAACCAACATATTGCAATATCTTGAAAATAATGTAGACAGAAGCAGACTGAGAGGTTAGACTGTGAACATCTTGTGCCAACACAGCCCACCCTAAGCCTAAGGAGAAATGATACTTTCAGAAATGGCAATGATTTCCCTGTATGGAAAGACCAGTCATAGGGACAGTGACTCTACAGCACTTACGTAATGGTAATAACAATAGCAACAGTGCTACTGATGGCTGTTTCTTCCTGTTGAAAAAATATTTTCTAGAAGTGGACATAATTTAAAATCCATTTATTTTTATTTTATCTCTTCATCTCAACCTGATGGAAGGAGTCTGTACAAGCTCATTTGTTTGCTTTAAGGGATCTTAAAAAAGGAAGAAGTGCCTTATTTTTGGTGAAATGATTCTTTCTTTAACAGTGACCTACACAGACTATAAGGTATCCATGGATTGGTTCCTGAAGGCTTTAGTGTAGAGCCTCCAGTCCACGCAGTGGCTGTTCCTTGGCAGGAAGTGGGTTTTCTTGACTGAGTCCAGGTTATAGTATAGAAACTGAATGAAGCAATCCCTATACCACTGCCTCAGATGGGTGGACAGACGTGTACAAACAGGCCTGAGCAGAGTTCGGTGACAGTGCTGAATTAGGTCATTGGGCAAGAATGCCGGCACAGCCCCTCATGTTTTTAGCTCTGCCGCATTAGTAATGGCATTAGAATAGTAGTTTGATTTATTGCAGGAGAGTGTGAAGATTCAGGATTTCAAACTTTGAGCTACCCCCATAAAACTCTTCTGCAAAGTTTGTAGATGCACATTTTGAAAAAGTAAACCCACAACAGATGTGTGTACCATGCTTACATTATCTGTGCAGAACAGAAACACGTTCATATGTAGGTTAAAATGCTGATTTTGAAGGTTTTAGCTGTGTGCTTGTGAATTTATCACCAAACTACAGAAATATATATCTATATATTTTTCTAATACTTGAGATTTTTCTGATGAAACTGTACAAAATCTGTCTCTGAGATGATTTGAGTCACTTGAGCCCATGTCCTGGAGACGCTGCATTTGTGATGAGGATCCCTGACTTTACTCTCTGACAGACAGCTAAGTGTACTTGCATAAATAATTTTATTTCATTTTATTTCTTCTCTCCAGCCCTGGTGTCTGTCTTGTCTTTCTAGAAACAGGAAGTCTCTTCTTTGTGTTCAATGGAGACTCATGCAGTAGAACCTATGGCCTCAAGTCACTGCTCTAATAAACACTAGGTTTTTAACTAATGAATTTATATATTTATTTATAGGGTGATAGCGAAAGATGATTTCAGAATCTGGTAAGTTTACAGAACCCCAGAGAACAGTATTACACGGTGTTGTGCATCTCGCTTTCCATTTCAGTCATGAACTGTGTGGGTGCAAAGAAAGATTAAATATGCAGCTATCTGTGGTTGCTCCTTATCTTCGAGAAGTGTGCTATACAGCCTTTATACTCCTGTCCTTTCTACCTTTCACAAGCAGAGAATCCTGTAAAGGAAATACCTTCGTGTTGTCATTGGGCAGAAAGCAAACTAGCCATACTCCAGGACAGTAACAACCAAGATAAACTAGAACTAATTTGGCTCACTCTGTCTTCTTGTTTTTCCCTTCCCTGCAGAGTGCCACTCCTCCTGTGCAGGCTGTGTGGGGAACACTTCCCAGGACTGTACGGCTTGTCTGTCTTCCCACATCCTGCTTGAAGGCAGATGCCTCTCTGGGTGCCCAGAGGGACTCTTCAGCCACAAAGATCACTGCTACTGTGAGTGCATAGTGCAGGCACCTGCAGCTTACACTGCTGAATTTCATTGCATGCACATTTTGTAAAGCCTTTCTCAATGTAATTAGAGATTCTGTCAGATTTATATGAAGCAATTTAAGTATTTTCAGGGGAGAATAGGGTAGTCCAATTTCAGGAAATGGAATCTCCTCCTAATGGGAGAGAAGCATACACATTGAATCATAAATTATAATCAGTTTTTCTCCTCTGGACTGTTTCCCTGAAGATGTTTTGCGTTTCATTTCAGTAGGTTCAGATGATGTTCTTAGCCAACACGCTGTGGCAAAAGAGGTCTTTACTGGACAGCACTGAAAAATGGTCTGCTTTTATTAGGCTAGATAAGTGTATTGTCCATATGAATTAGCTTTATTTTTAATCTATGCCTGGCTATAGGGCTGGGTTTAGAAGGAAGGATTTCTGCAGATACAGGAGAAAAGCCATTACATCTATGAATATGCCTGATTGATAGTGGGGACAGCATTATTTATTTGTGTCTCAGCCTTGCCCACCAGTCAGCAAGTGGCCTTCATTCAGCTTGTTTGATCTCATCTAAGCAATGACTATGACTACTGACCTTCTGAGTGACTGCAACAATTAAATCCTCTTTGCCACTTGCAGAAAATGGTGGCCTTTGGGGTACACCGTTCATTGTGAGCTGCTAAGTACAATTGGTGTGGAAATGCAGGCATTTGAAATCTGGTTAGTCCCTTCAAGGTCATCTGAAAGTTGTCTGCTGTTTTATAATAGATTCATTGGGTCAGGCATCCATGTATCTGTTCTGGCAGTAGGAGAAATTTACAGGTTGATTCCCTGGGAGGCCTCAAGTTTAGAGCGAGAAATCTCTAAAGTCCACTGCTCTATTTATTCAATTTATTCACCCAAGGAACAACTCTATAAATACATTTATTTGGCAGGCCATTGTAAAGATTCATCAATTTTGAGGTTGTGCGCTGCCACCTTAGAGCTGAAGTAACTGCTGAATGCTGCATTATGCAGTTTCAGGCTTATGTAAATGTCTTAGAAACAAAATTTCAGTGTCAGGAAAGTGGCATCTTTCTGTATGCTGCCAGCTTACATCTCCTGCAGCTTTTGAACAGTGAAGCTCAGTTAATATAGGTGTGTCTAGAAAATGGATTCTTCTTTTTGAACGCTGAATTTACGAGCATGATTTCTGACAAGCTGAGAAGGTGGTGGGACATGATGCGTTAAGTCTTAAACACTGGAGCCTTGTGCTGTGGCAGCTGCAAAACACCCAGCTTCCATGTGGGGAGTGAGCAATTGTATGTAGCCTGGGGGAGTCCTGAGGTGGGAGATTTTTGAAGTTGTGTGGTTTTATTCATAGAAGAGTTTTGAAAGTAGTTTTTAAGAATTTTTTACAGATCATTAGCCATAGTATTTCTATCTCCCTCAGATCTGTAGCATGGAAATCCTGAAAATATGGCATCTGTCTTTAAAGGTGGAAGGATACAAAAGCAGTCTGAGTGAAATATTTTTGGGCAATCTTAACCACTTTCTCTGTAATTTTTTGTTGAGCTATTGGCAGACAGAATAGCTAATGAGCTGGCATGGCATTCAGGTTTTGTAGGTTTCAGTTCAGGTAGGCTTCATTCAGAAATCATTCCTGGATTTTCCACTCATGAATATCAAACTCATGCCACTATGATGTTCATACATTCCCAAGATGTTTAATTTATTTCCCCTGTGCATCCCACTCTCTCTGTTATCGCACAAGCATATGCTGGAGGGAGGAATAAAAGGGCCAATTTCTTTATATTTTATATAGATCTATACCTTGATTAATGCAGAGAACAAATAATATTTTTTAAATGACAACTCATTTCTCATCTTATTTATTCAAAACAAGGATGTAAGAGCCTTCCAAACTACAGCTCTGAGGTCACTGATGTTATTAGATCATTTTATGTCCGTGTTTTGTAGGACTAAATGATTATTAAAGGGGCTGGCTTTCTGGGGAGGGGAGAGCATAAGATGAGCTATACCAAGAGCGTAACAACAAGCATTGATTTTTCTTATCCAGCCTGTCATCCATCCTGCAAGACATGCCGTGGCCCTTCTGATTTGGAGTGCTTAACCTGCCATCCCCATGCATCTCTAGCTAGTGGAAAGTGCAGGACTAGCTGCAAGGAAGAGCAGTATCTCAATCTGGTGGGATATTGTGTGGGTAAGTAAGAGGAGACAGCATGGGTCATATGGTGTGATGATCTTTCTGTGGCATTAACCAGCTACTTGAGCACACACCATGAAGAAATCAAAATCCCTGTTATGAATAATATGTCACACAGGTGAAAATACCATGAGGAAACTCTCCAGTGTGCATAGTATATAGGAAAGCCGCTTGCCACTCCTGCTATGCGTATCTTTACTAGAGCTGTGTGAAGTCAATTGCAAATTTTGTAATGCAGGTAGTAGGGAGAGGGGACAAGGCTCTCCTTTGCCAGGCTGGGTGCTGCATGGTTTGGTGTGAAGACTTGAGATCACATGTATGGACCAGTATGTCTGGGAATCATCAGAGCATTCATATACTTATTAATAGCATAATGAGCATGTTCTTAACAATAGAATGGGCTGCAGCTCTGTTCTGTTGAGTGGCGATGTGCTTGCCTTTGCCAGGCTAAGTGCTTAGCTGTGTTGCTCCAGTCTGGGCTTCACAGCATACTGCCTGTCACTGTAGAGCCAAGCCTGGGGAACCCAAAGCCAGGAAAGCTGCTTAGGTCCTGCACAGAGCTTCAGTAAAGTGAGTTAAGGAAACATTTGTGATTCAGAAGAAACAGTTTATGGGGCCCTAAAGAAAAATTTGCACAGCTACCATTGCGGTGTGCATTTTGGGGAGGAAATAGGATTTCTATATAGGCATTATACTTTGTGAGTGCTCGGTGCCTGCACTTAAGCCTATCATCAGAAGCCACTGATTGCATTTATCTGTTTAAAAAGAAAAATCGCTTTTAATTCATCACACAGACATGTATAAACATATCCTGGGAACTGCTCCAACAATTTCTGAGCTTTATCAAACCATTTTTTTTCTTTATCAAAGAAAGATACAGTGTGTGAGGCTTAATCTAGACCGAACGGTTCCAAATGAGATAAGGAATCCTATGAAAAAGGAAAAATGCATTAGACGTAATAAATATATCCATTGAGAGGCTATTGTTCTCAGTTTAATACAGATGATTCCCCTTCACAGAGACTTCTTTTTGTTTACATATATGTGTTGTTTGTTTTTTTTATGAAAGAGTTGTTGCTTTTCTCTCAACAGATTAATTTTATGAACCATTTCTTCATCTTTCTTTTAAACATTTATTGTTTTGTCTGCAGAGACAAAGAGTGGGGGGAAACAAAGTATCTGAGAAGTAGGAAAATATCTTAAAAGTATTCTACAGCTCCTTAGGTATACAAGAAATCAGCTTGGGGTATCAAGATGTGTTATACAGTCAAGTAATTACAATATGGAAATAATTCAGCATTTTAGTTTAAAGAGCTGTCTCTGCCCTGTAAAATTTCAGGGCCTACAACGATACTTGTTAATGTCCTGTCACATCATAGGTGTATGCACTTTATTTCTTCCACCTTATTTTCCCATTACTTTGCATTATGCTTCTTATGAAAAAAGGCCTGGGGAAATGTGGTCTTCCAGGTGTAAATTTAGTTGAAAAAAGCTTAGTACCATTTATCGTAAACCAGGATTTTTTCTGAAGAGGGTTTACTCTGCCGCTTGCTGTGTGCTATGTGCTTTAATTATCCCTTTTAGCCTGCTGTCACCTGTAAGTTTGGCGAATTGTCATGGAGCAATAAGTGTGCTCATCAAATCCCAGATGATTAGGTAGACATCACAGTGCCTGGCAATAATGAGGAGCAGAAACTGGAAACGATGGGCTCACTCAAGCAATGCGGAGAGCAAGCTTTGACCTCCAGACACACTACACTGACAGTGACGAATCACCTGCCACCTTGCCTGGCTTTCTGGGCTCCAAAGCAATGGCAGTCTGGTGTTGCATGCTTTCCTTGCAAACTACCAAGCTTTATTTTGAAGCCCTGTAGGTCGTGAACGTGGTCCACTGTTTGGAGACTTGTCTTCTCAAAGTAGAAACATGTTTTCAAGGCTTGGTTCACGGTGCCTGGCGTCACTGAGTGTCAATATTGAGTGTTTGGATCCGTGATCCCAAAACAGGAGAGAAGGTTTTGCAGGTGCAGCATAGTAAGAGCATAAGGAGACACCTTTTCTCCTCCCAGCTCTGAGCTTAGTCTTGCTGTGTGACTTACTTGTGTCAGTCCTGCCTTTGAGAGGCCAGTACAGATATTCCTTGTAACATGGGAACCCTTAATGTTCACGTGGTCTTGCACATAGATGCTTTGATGTTTCTTTGTCTAACAGAAATTATGAAAATCCTTGTAGAGGAACATAGTTACTTGTGTCTTTAAAAAAAAAGTGCTTTGGTCTCTGATCTGCAGTCTGAAGTGTGTTGCTCTTTGTGCCAAATTTATGTCTGATGTTTAAGGAAAGGATGTGTGTTGCCAGTTCTGCTAGAGATAAAGAGCTTCACATTCAGGTTGTTAAATTTCACTCATTCTTCTCATTCAGCATTGATTGAAATGCTGAATTTGCCCGGCAAGTTATTAATTACCAGTTAAAGACCAGCTATCCCATAAAAGAGAACATTAAAACCCCTGACACTTGCATAATATATTATTTGCATCAGAATATAACAAAGCTTTTTCATTTGCTTCCCAAAGCTGTATTTCTTTACAATTATCTTCCCATTTATCTCTAATTCCTGACCCTCTAGGCAGAACTGTGTTACGACTTACAGGGACTGCTGTGCATTATAGCCACCTGTCATACTTTATGGACCTGCAGGGGAAGATCTTTCATACAGGGTGGAGGAAACCAACTGTCGCTTGAGACACTGCCTGTTAATTAATGTTGTTATTGTACATGTTACCTGAATGAGGACTGGAACATTTGCCTTCTTAGTAGAAAAAAAGATCTTGTTTTCAGCAGTTTATCAAATAAGCTTTTCAAATGTAATCAGAAGAAAGACAAAATGGCCTCACGTTTCAAAAGATCAGTGAGTTTCCTAGCTCTGTTTTGGGTGCACTGAATTTATGCCAACCTTCTTTAAGAGTGCTCAATTAATTAATTTTTTTTTAATAGCTGACATGTATGCATGGAAATGTGTTACTGGCTTTAGCAGTCCCCCATTGAGTCTCAGGGCTTCTGTGTTTTTTTGTTTTCACAGTTTGAAAACAGTCTTTGATTTCCCTCTCCCTCTTATCCAAGACAACTTCAGCTTCAGGAAACGTTGCAGTTACCAGTGTAAAAAATAGCACCGTCACTAAAACTGTTGGTCTCCTCAGAAAACCCTGCCCTTACTCTTCTGATTTGAATAAATCATATGCCTGTCTTGAGGTTTCCTCGTTGATCTTGAGGCTTCCTCGTTGATTTTTTCCTGACTCAGTGGAAGGGCAGTTAGAAAAATGCAGAGGGACTATGCAGTGGCCAAAGCAAAGGAGTTCACAGACTGAGCTCTACCGAATGCTCAGCTAAGGCATAACAGGATGCAAAGGACTACGTCCCAGAATTAGTAGCAAGGGTAACTGGAGTGAAATGAAACTCAAAACACCCACTGATCCAGTATCCCTCAAGGTCCCCTCTTAGCTTCCAGCTGCATCTTCCTTGAAAGGGAACTCCCAGTCCTCATGTTCAGCTGCTCAGGCCCTTGCTTTCTTAGGCTGTGTGTAGTTGTGAAAATGTTCAAAGATAAGCCAGAAGAGCTCAGGAGGATGCCTGTAACAAGCCTTTCTGGCTTGCTATTAAAATTCCAGAAGGGACACTCTGACAACAAGAAATACATTCAGCTCCTTGTAAAATTAATGAGCTGTTGCCGTACTCTTAGAGAGACATTGGTATCATCACAAAGAGCTGGAGTTTTGCTGAGCAGAGCAAGAGGGAAATTGGGGGCTTAGCTCCACTTAGTCGCTGGCATGCAACCTCCTACAGAAATTAACAGCTGAGCTGTCAGAGGAGGAAAACAGAAGATCATTCCGCTACTTTGATCTGGGCTCATTTGTGCCAGGCACCATCCAGCTGGATTTCCCACCTTATGCTGCCTAGAGAAGCTCCCACCCTTTTCAGAAGAAGCAGGCAGATCACTGCAAACGTGGTTGCACTTCACCAGGAGTTCACCTCGCTTCTTTGTGTGACAGATTCCCTTTCAGGTCTTTTCAAGGAGAGGCAAAAAACCCCTTCCAACAACCAAATCAAACGAAAAATCCTGGTCAATGATAGGTGTCCTGAATCAACCATACTGATTTTCTTTCCAGATTTACTGTAAGGTGCTAGAGAATGTTTGCATGCTGACATGCCTGTAAATTGCATGGTGTTTTAAGTACTGATTTAGAGTAGTACCCTGTTATAGACCTCATACCTTACCTTATAGTACGAAACTTGCATCAGGAAATTTTTTTCTAAAGAGCTCTTAAGAGGGGAGGTGTGTTTAAACAATACAAATGGTTGATTGCTTAGCAAATGGTGGAACTGAGAGGTAGAAATGCCTCTGGTTTCCTTTATGAGCATTCACAAACACTTCAGAGATGATTTTGTCTCCCCAAACAGCCTTCTTTGTCTTGACAGGAAAGGGAACAATATGTAATACTTTCTTTATAGGAAGGGCACTATTTTCTTTGTTTTCTTTGCTTGCTAAAAGCTAAAGAGGGTGTGGAAGTAAAGTAACCCTGGAAATGGAAATCTGTATAAGTAATTATATTATACTTTGTAATGAATGTTGCTTTATAGGAAGATCAGTGAAAGGTAAGGTGGTTTGCTGTTTGGGGTTTTTTTGCATAGAGGTGAATTTTCAAGGAACAAATTAGAGCCTGCTGAAAGGGTAGTGGGAAAAAGTTTTGTTTGGACAGCAGGAGGCAAGTCAGTAGTCTCAAAAAGATGAGTAGGGAGGCATTGGGACTATGAGCAAGTTGGTGACATGCTGCTGTGAAAGAATCCCATTTGGATACTGGAAGAAGTCTAAGGGAATTAAGTAACTGTGTTGCACTGACCTGCAACAAACACGGGATGTGAAGTCTCTAAAAACTCAAACCCTGCAGGCAGTAACTTGCCTGCTAACTGAGCTGGAGTGAGGATTCACAGGGAGAAGGCAGAAGCAAGAAACAAATACGGCTGCACGGTATTATTGAGAAGCATAAAGGAAACACTCTGCTTCTGTTAGTCCTCGCTTCAAAGGGAGCCTGCTGTGAAAAATTTAAATAATCTTTTCCAAAGCAAAGCACTTCAGTTTTTCCTTTACTCTCTCACTAGTTCCCCAATATCCCTCAAATTCACCATGAGCATCAGTTCTTGTTTTTTATCTGGTGTTGTGTGCTCTTTGATCTCTAGGCTTACAAAGAAACAAGAGGGAGATGGGGATGATTTATCCTAAAAAAAATAGCTGAGAAAAAGAACTCTTTCAATACATAGGAGCAAACAAAACTGTACTACAACAGCACCTAATTTTGTAGATACTTAGCTTTTTTAATGTTAGTTTGGGAGAGTCTAGTTATTTACAGTAGATACTGGTTATTTGGACACCCTAAGTTTTCTCTGTCTCATTTTTATGCTCAGTTTATGGAACCTATTGACCATACACAGTGAGTTTGGTTACTTATTATATCTATCTAAAGCTCTCTAACAGAGACCAGTGGTTCTGGCAAGAGATTAAACTGGAGGAGTATTATTTTAACAATAAGGGGAGTAGACATATTACCACATAAACATGGAAGCATGAGAAACTAATTGGATTTCTGTTCATTTATTGAATATAAATGCATAAAACTCTTCACCCCACCTCCAGCCCTGTGCATACAAATTACATATGGTTCTCAGGACCTTGTGGATGATATCTTAGTCCTCACTCTATACGGTGAGCTGCGTGTGATCCTTTCTGGCTTCAGTGAGTCTACAGGTAGATGGCTGATCTTTCACTCTGATGTCAGCGCAGGTTTAGGATCTTTGGCTGTGAAGATTGATGGGATGATGCCTTGGGTATTGAGTTCTCCTGTGCAGTCAGAAGCTGCAGTACAATAATTCCTGTAAGCTGTAACCCATCTAAGGAGGTTTTGAGGTTTGTCGCTGAGTTTGGGAGCATGACCTCATGTGTTGCTTTTCTTTTCTTACCACTGTTCTGACAGTGATGGATTGAGAACCTACAGGGTCACTATCTTAAGTATAATGTTTCTTCTCACACACGTTTACCTCCCCTCTGGCTGTTAATTTCCCATCTGCAAGGTTGAGAGTATGGGGCAGAAACTAGATAGATTATATACTCTGTAAAGTCAGGAGGTGAAGGAGGCAGTGCTTTAAGGACCTTGAATGCAGTCAGGATTGCATTCATTTCTGAGCTGCATCTGCTTTTCCACTAGTGTTTGGTAAGAATCATCTATGTGTAATATACAGGAGAAGTCAGGCTAGTGTTAGACTCCAGTCACTATTACGTTCTTGCAGGTATGGATGCAGAATTCCCCCGGACTCTGATGTGAGCCTGTCTTCAGCTTGTAAAATTAGATTGCCTGACAATCTGTAGTAGTGCTGTCACAAGAGACAAAAGACAGAAAGTTGAACCTTCAATAGAAATCTGACAAGAGGCCAGGTACTCAAATCAAGCCTCATTATTACATTTCTTTCAAGACAGTCGTCATTTCCTTTATAATTTTCTGAATTACCATAATGAGGATTAATTTGGCTTCCAGGTTGCCTTACACTGCACTGTTGTGCATACAAAAGGCTTGTTGTAAAACCTTTTGAAGCACCTAAGTTCAGACAGAGGTCAGGAGGCACAAGCTTGTGTGCTGTTGGGGAACAAGGAATAAAGGAAAAGGTATTGAGGCACTGTCACACAACTCTAAATGCCACTCTTGGCTTGGCTTTGAGGTCTGCAGTGTCCTCTTCAGGGTACAGATGTCTCATTTGTGTGGGAAAATCTGAACAGTGAGAACTACGGGAGAAGGTCATGCAGCTGTACAGGTTGTGCTTTTCATTTTTCAGTGGTGGGAGCAGAGGGAGGTGAATGCCTACAGCTGCCAGCATAGTCTGTTAAAGATAAACCTGTAGGTAGAAGCACATAAAATCAGAGAAAGGTTTAGGAAAAGCAAAGAGCTTTGAACTGGCTTTTTACAAAGGTTTCCCAAGCTCACTTAAGGATGGGAAAGAGTATGCTTGAATGGGGCAAGAGAAATGTGAGGAATGTGGTTGCTGAGGAAAAGTGAAAATGTTATGATGCTCAGGAAGAGCACAAGATGAGAACTGGGGCAAGAGGAAAGGAACGCTCCTTGAATGCAGTAGTTTCTGGTCATCTCTTTGCAGACATCTGAAAGTGCAGTGTTTAGCACCTTATCCCAGCCCTTGTGCACCGGATAGCAGGAAGGGGCTCTGAAAACTACATCCCTAACGTCTTCCTTGAGTTCTCAGCAATGTGTTTTCCCTTGGCAGTTCTGTTCTGTCCATCTGTGATCACAGTGTCCGTTATTCCCTGCTTCCTTTAGACTGCCACCCTTTGTGCCGTCAGTGTGTGGCCAACCTGCGGGACACCGGCAGCATCTGCCTGAAGTGCCAGAATGCCCGTCACTTGCTCCTGGGGGATCACTGTGTTCCTGACTGTCCGGTGGGATACTATGCAGAGAATGGTGCCTGCAAAAGTGAGTAGTCCCTGAAGATGCCTCAAGTAGCTGCAAGGGACCACCTGGATCCTTGCAAGATGTTCCATGAAATGGTTCCTATTTAGTAGAGAAGCTTTGTCCAGCTGACAGGACACTGCACTGGGAGCTAGAGATGTCCTTCCTGGCTAATAACTCTGCCAGCTGGCTGGGAGCACTCTCTCCTTGCTCCCCATAATCTGTGTCTGCTTTCAGACTGTGAGTTCTTCGAGGCAGACAGTGCTGTACTGTCCTGAGCACGTTCTGAGGGTACTGGGACCTAGCCCACTGTTACAGTACCATTAATAACTGTAATGAGTAACAGACAGCAGTATGGTTGTGAGGAGATGAAGGTGAGTTTTTCTCTCTGGTAAATCCCATCTCTCAAAGGTGGTAGCACAGAGAATAGGATGACAGTACACTGTGTTCTGTGTAGGGTAGCTACCCTTAGATCACTCTGAGGAAGAGATGGGCTTCTTAAGCACAAGAAAGGATAACTTCAAACAGGCTCTTCACGTGCCAGTCACCAAGTCTCCAACTTGTGTGGTGCAAGTACAGTTCTGGGATGCTAACACTTGAAAATACTTTCTGTATATGTGCATCAAAGGGCCATGCAACTTCTGCTCACAGAAGGCAGAACTCTAGCTGGTAGCAGCTTCTCAGGAAGTTTGCAACCTGACATGGAACATCGTCCTAGCTAAGGTCTCTCATTGAGACTTGTCTTGCTACAGTAATGGTCCAAAAGGCAATCATTCGTATCAGCATCTAAAACAAAAAGCCAATTTCATCCAGCCTTTTAGGCTGGCATGATGGATGCAGCGCTCCAGCTGCGTGGGTGAAGCTGCACTGATAGCACATTTTATTCTCTAGCCTTCTGTGCCTTCACCTATCCCTGGATCTCCTCCAGTTTTTGTTGCTGATGTGGTTTCATATTCTGATCATTGTCTGAGCTGCTTTATATTTCTTGGACTCGTAGAAGGAAGTAGATTGTTTTTCTTCTTATGTGGCCGACAGAGACATGTTAAAGCCCAATGTGTCTTACACTGAGCAAAGGGTATTGCAGTTTATTTTAAGAGAAAGAGGTAAGCATTTATAATGTAGATGCTCCTTTTGCAGAAAGTGGCATTTCCTGATCCAGTCTTAACAATGATGGTTAATGTTTCAAAGCTTCTCTCAAGCACTCCAGGAGCTGTTTGTTTATTTACCTGTTTTTGACAAATGAAATCTTAGAGAAGTGTGAAATATACTCTGTGTCATTTAATTGGAAAGACCCCTGAGAGAGATATTTTGCCTTCCTGGAAATTTAAGCCTAGGGATAACATTTCTTCCCTTTGGTATAATAGAGGTTTCATTTAAAAGAAGTTTTGCATTATTCAGACTGTCAAATCTCATATTACATTTTGTGCTAGCTTTGAAGATCTCCAGCACAGTGTAATGCAGTTACTTCTCTGATTTCTTTGCCCGCTTTCACTCATGATTAATTTGGCCTGATAAGTGTAATGATGGCATCAATCTTTAGATAAAGACCTATCAAGAAATAAAATAGATTAATAATTTTGTGACTATGTACCCCCTTTGGAGAAGTTAATAGGATACATTGGCTTCATCCACTGTGGTATTTTAAAACTCTTCAATCAGACTAAGAAGCACAAGAAGTGGGAGACGAGGGGATGGAATGGAAATAGGGAAAGAAAACAAGAGGGGTGGCATAAAAGCATCTCTTCAAAAATGCAGGAACGAAAAAGATAGTGATGTGCTTCCTTACTTGAGGCAGTCAGTGGGATTACTGACTACGAAGAATTGCAGAAGGATCTTGTAAGACTATTTGGGCAGTAAAGCGAGAGGTGTAAGTTTGGTATTGGCAGATGTAATGATGCACACAGGGATACCCGGTTCTAACCTCACACACAGAATGATGGCATCCTTGCTGTGACCTTGAAGTAATGATCAATCAGCCTGTGAAAATGACATCCCAACGCTGAAAAAAAAACAAATCAAATGGTAGGCGCTAGTACAAAAGGAAAGAGGAATAGAAGAATTCATTCTGACACTGTCTAAAGGAGCTGTGTGCTGTGAGCACTTCTGCCCATCTCAAAAGGGAAGGGCAGCAGGGCTAAAGGTGGGGAATGAAAGGCTTCTGTACAGTGAGCAACTGATCAGACCACAGTGCTTCAACCTGAAGACCAGGAGACCTTAGGAGAGGGGAAATATGATGGAGACCTACAAAGTAATGAGTGAAATGGAGAGAGGGCGCATAGAGATTGACTGTTCTCAGTGTTGCTTTTTGCAATAGGTAGCAGCTGTGCAACTGCTGCTGAAGGGGTGGGTGTAAAACTTCAGGGAGGTGCAGAGCTGTCAGAAAAGCATTTGGTGGTTCCTGTGGGAAGATTCTAAATAGACGAAGCACGTCAGGTCAGGAAGGTCTGACCTGATAATAGTTGAGAGAAAGCATGAGAGGAAGGTATCAATACATGCTTGCCCTGTTCTTACTCTTCTCTGATAGACAGGTCTTGGCTGGATCCTGAAGGTTGAAGGGAAGAGGAATGGGTAAAAAGAGAGAGAAAGGAGAGGAGACAGCTAGTGTGCATGGCATACAGAGCACAAATAAACCCAGTTAATCCATCTTTCACAAGCTGGGTTGGTGGTGTTTCTGCTCCTGTGCGCTGTGCACCATTCTTAGACTTAGTAGGAACTTCTGGTACTCAGTATCACCATGCTTAGTCTCTGAGAGTGTTTCTGCTGAACCTTTTGAAACTTGCTCGAAGATTTACTTTTCCTTGAACAGAAACACTTGTTCTTGTTGTCCGTGCAGGGTGTCACCCCTCATGTAAAACCTGCACCGGTGCGGGTCCTTTTTCCTGCTCTTCCTGCAACACCAGCCTGGTTCTCTCCCACACCAGCATGTGTGTGCCAGTCTGTTCCCCAGGATACTACAGGGACGACAGGCAGACCTGCAAACGTGAGTGTCTCTCTCCAAGCCATCTCTCCTTTCCACAATGTATTCACCAGCGTGTCTGTTCTTGTTCCTTCGCTTACTGTTCCTCTTTCCAGGAAAAGAAAGATTTCAAGTGACTAAAATTTCAATGTGAGTTGACAGAGGTGATTCCACCTGTGAAACCTCAGTAGAAACAAGGTACAGCTTGGTAGGCACAGCCCCTGACTTGAGCTGTGGTATTTTTACCTCCTAATGATCTGATGCGATTGATCTGGTGTTAAGTCCAGTAATGTTTTATCCTAGTCCTGCTATCCCTTGTGAATCACTCAGGGCTTCTCTTAAGCTTTATTATTCTATGTTCACTCTGGCTCTGACATCAGTTGGGTTATTCCTCACAGAATTATTGGGCTTGATGTTCCAAAATGCAAAATGATATGGCCCAGAGACAAAAAATATGAAAAAACCCTGCTTGAATTGACCCACTATAATACACACAACCTAAAAATGAGTGAATGTTTAACCGGTTTCGTTGCTGTGAACCTGAACACTCAGATTTGTTAAGTCCTGCGTTACCCTGATTTAAATTATCCTGATTTATGATAAAATAACTCTGTTGCACTGCACTTGAGTATAAGTATCAGTGTCGTCCTATCTAGACACAATTTCTTTACTTATGAGGTCCTATAGGAGGAAGCTGATATGGCTGTCAACTTTACCTGCCTTTTGTTGAAATATATGGTTCTCCTGAAACTATTATTTCCATCTTATCAGCAGAAATGGAGACACCTTGCATAAGTTCAAAGAAATAGGTGGAAGACTTGTACCATTCTTCCACTGACAGAAAAAAAGACAATTTAATAATAATGAAAAAATGAATTTAATAAAAAAGGTGACTAAAAAACCAAATCATGGGATTCTTACTGTCCTGGCTAGTTTCCTACAAACTCCATGAGATATTCACTGTTCTCTCCCACAGTATGGATTCTCTTATTGCTAACTACACCAGAATATCTCCCTTCCTAATTAAAATGCCCTTTTCTTGTGAAAGCTTTCCTATTGATAGCTCCTCCCTCAGGACATCATGATAGAAGTGGAATGTTCTGAGGACTGTACCCTTCCTGAATTTGGTTCAGTAGCTCAAATGCAAATAGATTTTTGCAAGCAAATTCAACACTAATCTCCTTATTGCAATTGGCTTTTTAAGAAGTGTATGTAATCCTTGTGGCAGGAGGCTCAAGGCAGTGTGTTGGTGCATTGGATTTTTGTCATTCCAAGTGTCACTTGTGCCTTTTCAAGTGAAGTACTGCTGATAAGCCATGTAGATATAAACTGTCCCAGGTTGCTGGAAAACTACAACTTAGAGGTAATGAAAATCGTTTAAATGGAGGTTGGCCCCCACGTGGGGCTGTGTTTTCAGAGCTTTTTTCTGATTTATCGTAAGTACAGAATTGAGGTTGGGCAAACATTCTGACTCCGTATGGATTTAGCAACACTCAGGGGTAGTTGCCTGGGAATTTAGCAGTCCCTTTTGCATACACCATCATTGTACTTGCTAGCAAGGCAGTTAGTTGTTTGTATAAAGCAGACATGTGACCCTCCATGAGTTTTCTGCGTATTATTTTTGTAAAGTTTCGTCTCACCAGAATCAGAGCAAGCTTTTCAGTGCATAGGCAAAGGGCTAGGAAATGTTTTTTGGTTTTTCATAGCACATTGCTATTCAGTCTTATGCACTTCAGCACTGAGTACACTTGGCTGTTAGTGCAGCCTCCTGAGAAGTTTAGACCCTGGACATCAAAGAGGTGAGTTGAAATATTCTGAACCTTTGGACTTTGATCCTAGATTCAGTAAATACCTGAATTATTTTTTCCTGACATTATTTGCTCCCTACAACTCCAAAACTTCACACTGTGTGCAAATAAAAAGGTGGAAACATTAAGTGAAATTAAATGGTCCTTTGATCACACTAAGGTTTGCTAACTGGATTGCAGCAGTCTATTATGTCCTCCAAATTTGTGCGTTTATGAGTTAAATTTGGAATCACATGATTGCTTAAAGGTTGCTTAAAGAAAATAAGAAAAACAGAGACAAGAAAAGCATTTATTTGGGGATTTGAATTCAAGGTCAGTATTGTACCCAGGCCTGTTTGGAGGAGAGTAAGAAGCAGTATGGGGAGACAGTCTGTTCCAAATAGAAGGAGGCTTTTTGCATTTTGGAGACTGTGAAAAGGATCATAAGAAGCAAAAACTCTAAAGTCTCCACAGGTATCTCTCAAAGAGGACAAGAGGAGTAGCTGGGGCTACAGGATAATACCATTTTTACTTGTACAGTTGGCTGGTGCATCAGTAATTACAGTTATTTTCTTTGTCTTTGTCTTCCCACAGCTTGCAACAGCCAGTGCCTGAGCTGTGAATCAGCTGCTGGCTGTACGTCTTGCAGAGATCCAGCTAAGGTCCTGTTGTTTGGAGAATGCCAGTATGAGAGCTGTGCTCAGCAGTATTATCTGGATTTTTCCAGCAAGACTTGCAGAGGTGAAAAATAAATTGCTGGCTTAAAGAAAAAAGAAAAAAAAATTGCAAGTGCCTTGGCTAAGAATCCGTTACATTGCAGTGTATTTAAAGCAGTGGCCTGCTTTAAAAAGCGTGTATGGGAGGGAGTTGTTCAGCAACAAACTACTTTCAAGGTTTTTTCACTTTTTCAGCAGTCTGCTGTGACATACTTCAGCCTTTCAGTGAAATGAGATTATTGCAAATCCTTCTCTTGTAAATGATTTAGTAGGTGAGCCAGCAAACTTTTCAAGGGTCAGGTCCAGCAATTCATTTAGTCATGGGTCAGCTGAATAACAAATGAGTTTACCAGGGTAAATCTTTCTTAGAGTGCTTATAGGACCTTGTGTACTTAACTGCTTCTCTCTGTCTTATTAAATACTGCATCACTGAATGGCTGCAGAAACAACAGTTTGCAGTGATTTAAGACACATGACTTGAAAAATTTCCAGAACTCCCAAGGAAAGTGTTCCATAATGGAAATAAGTGAGAATAACATGGCTTTATTGCAGCTAACACCACTAAGACCGGGATATAATACAAATGACTTGTTGTTCAGCTTTCATTCCTAGCTGGCACACTCAGTACCTGAACCTAGCTTAACTGAGTAGCATCTGTTCCCTTAACATTGTGGTTCTTCAGAGAGATGACGTTGTCTGGTGTTTAGGGTGTTGGAATGAGGCAGGACTCTTGTCCTGGCTTTGTCTTGGACATGCAGCATGGACTGAGATAGTTCAGCTCACTTCAATGAGTCCTTGTCTTCCCCCTTCTTGCTTTTGTCCATCTGTCTGTCTCATCAGCCAAGTGTGTCTGTCGTTAATTGCTGATATGGACCCTCTAAGTGCCACCAAGAAACAAACAGTAGAGTTGACAGCCTGAGTAGTCTTTGGGCACTTGTGCATGGTTGGGACACTGCTGAAGACAGAGAGAAGATAGTACAAGGGCATATGAAGACAGATCTGAACCCAGCTGGATCCAGTGTGTTTCTGGCTAGTGGTCTTTCCAGAGGGACATTTGGACTGTGAGGGACAACAATTTCATTTGATTTTGGTCAGAGTCATTTGAAAGCATAAGACTGATGAAGCAGGGTGGATAATTGCTAATGAGCAACAAACTCGGTGTTGGCAGAAAAGGAGCATTGCTACTTGTGGGATAAAGTCAGGCTTTATGGGCAACAAAACTATGCCAGGGTTAGCAGGTCTGAGTGCCAAGCCTGCTCAAATTTGACGTAGTTAGAACATGTTAAGTCCAAGAGGGGAAAAAAATCCCCAATATCTTGAGTTGTAATAAATCATTCAGTACAAATCATGCCTTCTGGGTTTTTTTAGTATCTCTTTAACAGTTTTTACTGTGCTTTTTGCTCCTGGGGCTTATATTCCCATAGTTTGTAGACCCCAAGTGCTAAGCACTTCTATAGGGTGAGCACCCCGGAAAGAGCTGCCCTGCATTAACTTTTTTTTCTTCCAGAGTGTGACTGGAGCTGTAATGCTTGTAAAGGTCCCCAGAGGACCGACTGCCTGCAGTGTATGGAGGGTTACGTTCTCCATGAAGGAGCTTGTGTGGAACAGTGCCCTGCAGCTTTCTACAAGGAATCAGACACATGCCAGAGTGAGTTCTTCTTGAGCGTTACTTCTAGTCAGTGCTGCCAAAATGTTTCCCTGCTTGTCTCCAATTTATACACACGTCTTGCATTCAGAAGGCACACTCTAGCTTCAGATCTCTCGCTGCCCTCCAGCACACACACGCAATAGAACTGTGGTTCCTGCGGGGTATTACAGCACAGTGTAGGAAGCAGTTGAAAGCAGTGTTGAGCTGAATTCTTTACATATGACTTTTAGGGTGTGATCAACACTGCCTTCAGTGTCGCCAACCAGATGAGTGCAGCCTTTGTGAAGCCCCGTTTTTCCTCTTGGATGCTCACTGTGTTCACAAATGTGGGAAGCGATATTATACAGACCATGCACAGGGAAAGTGCACAGGTAAGCAAAGCAAGGGTGATGTGGTGGAGAGGGACCAGGGTTGCAATCTGTGTTCTGTCACTGCTTTTTCTTTCCAAGGTTGGGGTGAAGAGGAAGTGCTTGGATGCTGTGTTAAACTTGCTGTTGAGGTGATGCAGTCAACTTGAGAATTAGATAACAGGCTATATCAGCATTTAGACATGCCTAATTCGGGAGGAGTGAGATTCGATGTAGATGGCTGATGGAGTGTGTGTACACACTGTATATAAAAAAACAGGTATTAAAACCACATTTTTAGAAAGGTTTCAGTTGTATTTGTGGGTTAACAAGCAGTGTAGGACTTGAAGGTGTATTTGGAGTATTTTTTTCAAACTGGTATAAGAGTTACTTAAAACCATGTTTTTTCCATTTGGAAGATCATCTCAGATTCTCTGAGTCAATGTGAAACAGTGATCAAATGAGGAAGGAATTTCTTAACAACTCCTTTATCTCAACTCTTTGCCCCTTCTTTTTGATTATTTTTGTCAGGTAGGTAAGACACAAATAGCAGTGGTGTTTCTGTTCTGACCTCTGGGGACAGCTCTGCACACCAGTGGCTGCATTGTTTTTGCAGTGTCTCAATGGGGTTGTGCTTTCCATCCGATTCAGCTTGTCCTCCTGGATGCCTGGAGTGTGACAGTGACAGCCTGTGCCACCTCTGCGACAGCACCACGTTTCTGAAGAATAAGCTTTGTGTTGCTGCCTGTGGCCAGGGTTTTTATGGCAACATGTGGACCAGAGAGTGTGAAGAAGGTGAGTGTCTCTCATGATAAAGCAACTGAGCTGGGAGGCTTCCAGCAGATTTTAAGGCCGAAAGTAGTGTTCATTCAGTGGCATTTTTGGAATTCAGTTTTGTGCAGTTTTGTGTTGATTGTTAAAAGTTGGCAGCTATGTTTCTCCAACTTTTTTGTTTCATAAAACATTCATGTATGTGGTTTTCTAAGTGAAGTTACCTAGTTAGGTATGGAGGCACGTCTTACCAATTGCAGCATCATTTATCATCAATGTAAAACAAATGGAAAAATATCTTGGGGAAAATTCCTTACTAAATCAGCTGTAGTACTTACTTTTCTTTGATCTAAGTGAAGATTTACTAGTCCGTCTGCAGGGCAGGCCAGTGTATGTTGGCTTTGAGTTTTGTGATGGGGAACTCAAGATGCGAAGTGACTTGCCCAAGACTCTCAACATCATAGTGGGGTTTAGGATGGATTGCAGTTCATCTTGGGATGGTGGTTGTTCACCTAGGTCAGTAATGAACAGGGTGTTACAAGGGTCTGGTCTGTTGTCCAAATGATGGTAGCAACAGGCAAGATACTAACACCAGCCTGCAATTTTCCCTTCTTTCTTTTTAGCCAGCAAGCATCTTTCGAGCTTCCACGTGAACAGTACCCTCACAGTAGGAATTGGTGGGGTAAAGCCCCTAGACCTCTCCTTACTGGGTATGCATGATCTGGCTGGTGACACAGGACAGCTCTTGTTCCATATTGACAGCACTCCCTCCAACGGCAGGCTAGTGATGGTGGTGAATGGAAAAGAGGTGCAGCTGAGCAAAGGTGACCACTTCAGCTGCCAGGATGTGAAGGAGAAGAGAGTCCACTTTATGCATAGCAAAGAGAAATCCAGGTGACTGGGTTGAAACTTTTTTCAGAGCTCTTGTTTTAAAAAAAAATTGACGTATCTTGAGAACAGGCATTTCCTTGTTCCTTGGAAATGTTCTTACAGTGAAGCACATTTCTCACTGCTGTTAAATAAATTACCAATGTACTTATACTGTACCATAGTATAAATGGTGGTGCAAAACTTCCCTGTTTATGATATAAAAGGTCACTAAGATCCAGCTACCAAACCTGTTCTGCTTTGGGGTGCAGGAATCTGTCTCATCTTTAGGATACTCTGCTGTGGGTTTAAAACTGGCGTATCAGTCTGGTTTTTACAGCAATTTCTCGATACTGTCAGGAAGATGCTCAAATAATGTCACCAGTATGCTCTACGGCATAATCTATATTCAGCCGTTACTTCTTTGCCTGCAGTATGAGCTCTGTTAGTGTCCTGGGATAATTAGGGGTGATTAGTAGCTGGCAACGCTCACACTGCAAGCATGTTGCAAGAAAGCAGGTTTTTGCTGCTGCCAGGCCATAAGCCAGTCATCCTGCCAAATTTCACACTTGATTTACATCACCGTGGAATTGTTCTAAATTTCTGCCTGTATATATTAGGGCATCCATTTGATCCATTGTTTTCAATAATTGTGTTTCAATTTCATCCATTTCATCCAATTCATCCATTGTTTTCAATAACGTGTTTCTGTATCATGCTTTTTTTTTTTTGTCTGCCTGGTAGTCACAGTGAAATGTCAGGATCTTGTCTTGAGAAACATAGTTACTTTATGTTCAAGGTTATTGGGTGGCATTATTGAAAAGTAAATAGGAAGCGAAAATGCTAAAATTGGGAGCTTCTGTTCCAAAGCCAGATAAGTGACATTTTTCTTTAGCAGTGCATAGCTGACATTTAGAATCAGTACTTTATCTTGGAGATGCCATCCTGTGTGGGTAACATTAGTTAAAGGGAAATGAGGGTATATTATTTCATAGTTAAAGGTGGTTTATTACATGTTGTGACTGTTACGAATCTTCAGAAAAAAATACTATTAAAACATAATTGAAAAAACTTGAGCTAAAGCTTCTGTTGCTAAGCTAGTAATTTTTACTGAATATATAATATTTTTATCATTATTAAGTCCTGAAAGAGCACTTCATTAATTTATGTTATCCTGTATTTTGGCTTGTTGGGGACTTGTTTAGGAAAGGACACTTTTCCTTGAAGGTCAGCGATCAACAGTTCTTCTCCCATCCTGAGGTGGTCAACATTCAAGCATTTTCAACACAGGTAATGTAACAAAGCTTGGAAACAACCACAAATTTTGTACCATTGGAACCCTGGTTTCTTGCAGTGATAACAAAGGAGCTGTGCAGAACTTGAGCTGGAGTTCAGGTCAGGCAAATTAGTCTCAGCTCTCACTTAGTTGAGAGGCAGCCAAGAGTCATGTGGAAGAACTGGACTTGTGGTAAGTGACTGAAGAAGCTGGCCCATGTAATTTTGCTTATGCGTGGAATTGTAGCTGTGCAATCATAGAGCAATTATCGGTGAGGGCTAAGGAGTCCCTACTGTTTAAATTATACTTTGGATCTCCAGATGGTCTAGTTCAGTCTCTTACTGCAGGGCAATTGAATGATGATTGATCCCTATGGTAGGGAAGCTTTAACAGTCAAGAGCATTTACTTAAATTCTCTGTTCTAGGACAGTTGGGAATTAAATCAGCATGAGCTATTTAAAGTGTGTCTCTTAAACTGCTCACCACTTCTAGGCAAGTTGATGGTACTGTGAAGTGTCCACGTCTCTCATGTTATTTAAAGTCTGTAGCATGTTATCGTGGAGGGACCTCACCCAAGAGATGGTATACAGGTTTGTGACTCCTGTTCAAGGGTGGGCTCTCTAAAAGGCAAGGTATGAAGAGGTGTGTGAGATACACATTAAGGGAGAGGGCACAGCACTACAGAAAGGAAGAGTTGTTCAAGCCCAACCTAGCTGCATGTGACAAGCTCAGCCTATCAGCAGGTCATATCACCACATCCCTCTGGATAGGCTTTGATTCCCACTCCAGCTGTGGGTGTTCCTCTGATGCTGCTGGGAGGGCAGTGGATGTGCTGGAGCTGCCCAGCCCGCTTGCTGCTGATCATGCTGGCAGCAAATTCACCATGGACTCACTTTAATGGGGTCCAGGTTTCCAAGGAGGTTTTGCAGCTTGCACTGAGTGTTTTCCATAGTCGAACTGTCCAGTTGAAAGCTTGATCAGATAGCTTTGCTTGAACTGAAGTTGTTGTGGCTACTTGGCATAAACAGACTTTAAAGTGCAAATGAGAGTCTGCTACTCTTAAAGCCCATTTACATCCTCAGAGGGGCATTAAATGGCTTGATAAAACTGTAGCTGGAAATCTGGCTATCATCCTTTCTCTTTTAGTGCTGACTCCTTCCTGCCTACAAGCCTGACTCAGCATCCATCCTCACAATGAGTAATTTAAGAAATGCATTTCTTTTAATCATTGCAGTGGCAGAGGGGTTTGTATCTGAAGGTGCTGGTGCTATTCTGTGCTTCATGCTGAGTGCAGTAGGAATGAGCCAACAGCTCGAAAACATGGTGAGCTGCTGACTCGCTCACTACATACCATGCTGGAGGCCTGTGGGTGGTCTCCGTTTTAACGTGTTTAGTGTGCCTTACAGGAAACAACTCTTCCTGAGATGCATCATTTCTGTGGTTCTCTGACAATCTTGAGACTATGCACTGCTTGGCTTTTTTCCAGATTGGGATCCTAGAGAGGTGGTAGCTTCAGAGTTAGGAATTACATTTCTTTTTTAATTGTACTTTGTTGCTTTTAATCATTATATTCCATACTAGTCATTCCATAACTTTTGGAAATTAGAAGTGTTCTAGTTTGTCCTTTAGTGTAAGCCAAACTGTGGATTTTGATCCTGTTGTGTGTATATTGATTTTGGCTGGTGCTGAAATCTTTGCTCAGTCTAATCTCTTGTTTACCTCAGTAGGACATTCACCTAAGAAAGAGCTGCAGTCACTGCCCCAGAATACATAATTGAGGTTTAATAATAGGCATTTTGCCTGCCAATCCTTAATAACCCTGATAAGTTGTACACAGGTGAAATGGCAGCAGTTAGCTCTCTGATGAATGTTCCCAGGGCTTTGACTTTGTCTCTGCGGGATCACCTCCCTCCTGAGGCAAGGTATTACCAATGGCAAATGATGTTTATTGGGATCAATAGAGACTGCACGTTTAAACTTCCTTGATGATGAAGAACTAGAGAACTAATTTAAACCAGCAGAAATGTGGACTCTAGCAGATCTTTGTTCTAGGATGAGTAAGGCTGTGTGGAGTCTTTGAAAATAAATAAATAATTATGCTGACGACACCCAGTTTTGCTGTCTTTGAGATGAACTTTATCAGTTCAAGACAAGCAAAAGCACATCCTTCAGTGTTAGTTGATTGACTCATTTCTACTTAGAGGCATTAATTCAAATTTCTTCCTCTCAGTTTGGCTTACTGCTATTAGTATCCTGTGTAGGTTATTCTTTCTCCCATGGCATTCCTTGTTTCCTTTTTTCCCCCTCTCTGCAGATAACATGGACACACAGGTTGTGGGGGGTCTTATTCTCAAGCATCAGTGCTCTGAAAGATGTCTAAGGTATCAAAGCTGTAGGTTATACACAGGGAGAGTATGGTGTGTCTCCATCCCCAACCCACCCTGAACTCATTATCCACATACATAAATCGTCAACATCTCAGGTGCTTGCATTCCAGTCGGGCCTGCCAATGTACCCGTAATGTGTAGACCTTCCAAAATAGTTGGGGTCTGTGTTTCCATTTGAATTTCCATGGATTGTAATAAGGCAAAGCTGTGTCCTTTGTCTCTTATCCATGCAGACAGCAAAGCAAATAGAGGCTCTAGCTGATAACTCAATTGCTTTCTGTATAAATGTCCTAAGATTTTTTCCTTTCCTAAGCTTGCTGTGGCATGAAAATCTTCTTTTAATGTAACTAAATCAGTCTAAATTGCTAAATATTCTTAGATCTGCCCGCTGGGAGGGAAAGTGCAGAGAGTGATTCTCTGCTGCTTAGAAATAGGAGGTTTCCAGGGATGAAGTGAGCTAATTTCCTTAACCCCACATATTTCATTCCAGCCTTTGATCATGATCAAATTGCTATGGTTTAGCAAACACTTAAGAGCTGCTTTTGTGTTTCAGGCCCCATATGTGTTCAGAAATGAAGCCCTCCTTGTCCACAAAGGGGAAATTGGAACTGTAACTGAACTGTTGCTTGGTGTGAGAGACAGTGACAATCCTCAGGATGTTGTGCTGACGGTTTTAGAGCATCCACATCACGGGCGGCTGATCAAACCTCCTGGGGACTCAGCTTCCGCCGTCCACATATTCCACCTGGATGACCTTGCCAGCGGACTGCTGCGTTACGCTCACGATGGCTCTGACACGCGGGATGATGCAGTTCTTCTGCAAGTGAACGATGGGTACCACTTCCAGAACATCCTTTTCCACATTAAGATTGCTCCCAAGGTATGTGCTGTGACATAAACCGTCACAGGCAAATTAGAAGCCTGGAGAAATATCACTATGTCCCTGAGGTGTCACTAGTCCTGCATTACTGACAGGCAGTGGTCAGAGACAGGAGAAAGTAGTGGATTGATTGAGTTTTGGAGGTCACCTGAATTTTTGGTTTGCGACAGGAATGGTTCAGCTAAAATTGTGCAGCTTTGGCAATTCAAAGTCCATAGTTATTTGATGAAAATATTTTCTGGAGTTGCAGGTGAGAGTTTTGCACTGGTAAGGACAGTGAATTTAGAGTATGAGTGGATGGTGGGGAGAGAAGGCTGATGAGATAGGCAAACCAGTCACCAGGCTGATGGGCATGCAGTGGAGACACAAAAGGACTGTGCGTTAACTAAACAACTTGGTTAGTAAGGTCTATCATTGGTACTTTGGTGGTGGTGGTGGTGTCTCCCAAGATCAGGATCTCTGCTGTTCACTCAGCATTGCTCCACTGAAATCTCACTTGATGCATCTTTCTATTTGATAATTTCCCTAAGGACAGGGCACAGATACCTAAATTCAGAAATTATTAAGTATTTTAATTTTTGTTTCTTGTTTTATTGCAGTTCATAGTCTCTTCTGTATTTGGACATGAAGTGGCACTTTGTATTAAATTTTATAGAGATTACAGCATTAAAGTTAGAAACAGCAGTGCTTTTCCATTTGTTTATGAAGTAAACCCCAGCCAAACAAGGCATGAAATACATACAGTATGCATGGTGGATCCTTGAAAAAAATAAAGTTGTTGAAGTGCTTGCAAGCATTTCAGTTCTGGTATTGTGGTATTGTAATAAAGCAGAAGGAAAAAAAAAGCTGAAAATGTCCTTATCCCTTAGTTAACGTGAAAGAGTAATGAAAAATAGAGCTGTCAGAAGTCCACGGTTTGCAGTCTTTTCATGTATGGATCTGAGAATTACACAATCTTTGAGTGCTTCCACTCCATGAAAAGGAGTTAGGAGGAGATGCTATTACGCCTCTTTTGTCCTCTTCTCTGCTGTATTACATGTCTTTCACAGCAACTTGGGCATGAAAATTTTAAGTAAGGTTTACAAACGCTACATGCATCTGTGTAGTTAGCAGAAGGAGGGACTGATCCCATTTGGACCCTGCAGGTGCTCCTAAAGCTGCAGTAGTAATTAATGATATGACTCACACATCAGTCTGGGATTGAAAAAGGGATTGCTTTCGAGGCTGGTACTGAGTTTAGACTCCTGGAATAAGAGCAGCCCTGCATGTGGTTTCTTTACCCAGATCACTTACATGGCCCTAAGGAGCCTGTGTAAGGTCAGGAGGACTATAAAAATGCTTGCACACCACTCTGTGTTGTTTGTAACACTTTTTTTTTTTTTTTTTTTTTTTTTTTGCTATTGATTAAGCAGGTTCTTGTAAATGCCAGTGAGGGTGAATTGCTGAGTATAGTTTCTTTTATTAGCCGATTTTGTGCTTCCTTGTCTCTCATTATCTTTCCAAGTCTCTCTGTGCAGCACTTGGCTACAGAGAGGAATGAAGATGGTGACAGAGGTGAGAGCAGAGCAGCTTTTACTATGAGGGTGGAGCTGGCAGATACCCAGCTCCAGCCTCATCCTAATTATCGTCTTTGTGGAGTAGCCTTGGGAGCTGAAATGCAGGCAGGGTTTATTTCTGAAAAGGTGCTGTTGAGACACACATGCAAAGACACTTGGGTTTTTTCCTTTGGTTTGCATCCAGAGATTGCTGAAGAGCCTGGCAGGACCCTGGCTGGAGGTGTGGGAGTTCAAGGTGTGGTTTTTTAACCATGTTACTTACCTGAGTACTCGGAACTTGTTATAATGTGCTGCTCGATGGTTTTATATAGTAAGTCCTGGTGTGAAAGGACATTTCTAGGATTCTTGTTCAGTGGGCTCAGACAGTATAATTCTCAGGCATTAATCCATAGGAGCACTGCAGTGAAAGTGTGGAAACATAAATGAAGGACAACATAACCTTCCAAATATTATGAATTAGAAGGTTTTGTTTCTCACAACAGGTGTGCCTTGTTTTCTCCAAGGTGCTTTTTTTTAGTCCCTTCGGTTGCTAACAACCTACTTTCCCTATTTGCCCCCGTCCAAACACTTCGTTTGACCTACTGCAGTCTGAACAGCTGGCCTCTATTTTGAGAGCTCTTAATAGTGATTTGCACTGCTGTATATTTTTGTTGATGTTCTCTAACAATTACAACTTCTGTGAAGTTAATTTGAGACCTGCTGGTGCTTCATTTTTGGCAGAGCACCACCAGTGGTGTTCCAATGGGAAATAAGGAGCCCATGCCCTAGAAAATATGTTCGCAGGCTATGTACTGTAAGTCAGAGGAGGTCAGACCTACCCATGTGTGATCTGCACATTGCTAGCATGATACAGAAGCCTTTCTTTTCTGAGAGGTAGGGGTAATGCAGGAAAAAAACAGATGTTTATTTTAGGGGTGTGTTGGACCTCTAGAGGGAGATTCAGATAAGGGAGATCTCCAAGATACTTGCAAGTCACTGCATCTTGCCCTACCTGCGAACAGGTAACTGAAGCATGGACCAGGGAACATGTTAGCTTCCCCGGGCTCTCTGAAAACACTTTTCCTGTGCTGTAAATTCATTCACACAGTTTGCTAACTGTGTCCTCAGGTATCAGTAAAAAAAATCATCTAATGTGATTCTAGCTGTTTTGCTGAACACAGGGTGAGTACTCGGATCAGACAATAGCTTGTCACTAAATATATTTTTAAAAAGATTACCAAGCAAAAAGAGCTGTCTCATGAATGTGTTCTTATTAACAAGCAGGATCACAGCATCAAAGCTGAGTGGAAATGGTATTACATTAATGTGGCCAGTGAAGGAACATTCAATCATTTACTTACCCAAAAGCCAAAGGGTTCCATGTTTATAGCAAAATCGCAACCTTGTGTTTAATTAGCATTCACTTAGAAATATTTTCTTTTCAAACAGTGCATTTTGCCTGTCATTCTTTGAAGTGTGGTTAGTCTCTCTTTTCTCTCCTAATGCAATAAATCCAGGGACCTTTCTGACCTTTTTAGTTTGTTTCCTGTTCCAGAGTTATGCTTTGCTGGGCCTATCTGTGTCATGATGTGAGCAAATCAATAAGGTCAGAGGAAAGTTATCATTGGCAGGGTTCTCTTGGCTGGCACAGGGTCTAGTTTTCTTCTCCACTGTTCTTTAATAAAATAAAGCAACCATTGTGCTGGGAAACTCTTGACCTGACGCAGTCTAAGATCATGCAGCATTTAAAACTAACACTGTGCAAAGTGAGTGTAGTACAAATTAAATGGGTGAAAGTTGTGCAGCAGACATGTCAAAATGGAGATGGGAAGTCATCCTTTCATGTGATTCTTTTTCACAAACATCTTTTTAGCCGTCTCTACTGTCTCTTTTGCAGATTCAGAAGAACATAGTAATGAGTCATTTATCAGTTCTTGGGGTGACACATGATTATGTGGAGTAGTAAATGAGGAGGAAGATGATCACTTATGTGGAGCAGTCAGGATTTTGACTGATTATGCAGCTCACCGCAGCCAGTTTCAAAGTGAATCTGCAGGAAACAAGAAGAGAAGTCACATTTACAGCAACTGGGCTTATAAGACAGAACCGTGTCGTAGAAGAGGTTACGGGGGTTTTGGTGGCCTGTCCAACAGATCATGAGCTACGAAGTAATTTAGAGCCAAAAAGGAATAATATAATCCTTGAATGCCAGAGTAGGGTTTCTGAAGTATGTGAAAATGATGGTGAAACTATTACTGCATCCAGTCCTGACATCCACATTTCAAGAAGCTTGAATGAATATTGGATAAATATTCATTTGGAAAAAAAGCTGCAGGAATAATTTGAAGGTTAGAAAACCCACCAAGTAGCAAAAGACTTTGAGGGATGCTCAGGCAGACTTCAGTTTTACAAAAGTGGTTAAGAGATGGCTTGTCAGTGGCTGTATGTCCCCACGCAGAGAGAATATATTTGATCTAGAAGTCTTTCTATGAGTATATTCTAGTGTAGCAAAAAAAGTGATGTGGATTTGGTGCAGTAGTTCCTAAGTGAAATTTGTATACCTAATTTCTGAATGTTAAACTACTTCTGTTCAAGCAGAGGATGGAAAACTGTCACAGTTCATGTTTCTGCCAAAATTCATCATTAGCATTTGCACACCCTTAAGTTCAGTTTTCCCCCATCTTGTAGAAAAGCACGAGGTTGGTCTTGAACCTGGGTTTGCTCATGGAGAGGTGATAACAGTTATAGATGTGTGTAAAGATAGTGGATGTGCCACAGAGAAATACTTCTGAATGGGTAAGAAGCTGTTGTTCTGTAAGTACTCTTGAACTGTGTGTATTTTTAGAAATAAAATGAGGAGACATGAGAGAAAATGTCGATCAAATCAAACTAGTGTAGTAGACAGGGTACTTTTTTTCAGGTGTTGATAGTAGTGAATTTTCCACTGTGCCATGGAGATAAATTCTGTCAAGACATGTCAAAAGTCAAGCGGAGAGAGAATGAGGATGGTGGTAAAAAACAAAATTATGGAAGAAGACTGAGTTCGAGAAGGTTTAAGGTCAGCAAAGGGAACTTAGAAACATTGTAGGACAAGGTCAGTTCTATGGGGTGAGAACTGAGTCCGAGGGATACAGGTGAAGGATGCCCAACCATTTCTTGAAGCAGACAACCAGGGTTGAATGCATAAGAAATTCCAGAATACTCTGCTTGATCCTTTTCACTTGAAAATCTGTTTCCATCAGTGCATTGCTGACATTCAGTTAAGCCTTTTGCTGCTGTCCTCCTGCATACAGAATGACAGAAGCCCTCAGCTGGTGACAAACTCCCTGGTCTGGGTACCACAAGGAGGCATGCTGCAGATCTCCAAGACAATTCTGCACGCCAAGCTACCTGGTGCCCGTGACTACGAGATAACCTACACCATCATCAAGGACCAGCCAAGACATGGTAAATATCTTTGGAGTTCTGTTGTCAAAAAGCAGCTGTAGGGTGTTGCTTTTGACCCCACATGCCCCAAGGTGTCCATCCACTAAATAAAAGTACACGGTTCTGGTTACTTCTGGGGAAAAGGATGTTCTTCATCGACCTTTGGGAATGTGATTCTTCCATGGTATTTTGCCCACAACAAATAGCATTTGAGGGAATATTTCCTAATAATTCTATGATGAATAGGTGCTGCTAACCTCATCTTTTTCCAATTCAAATGGGCATGTGAAGTAATGAAGCACTATTGTCCTGCCTAGTAATCTGAACTTCTGCAACTGTGTTTCTCTAGTGGTAGTAAAATTTTGGTGGATTTACAGCCTTGTGAGAGCAGAATCTTACTCACTGCCAAAAGATGATATTCTACAATGAATGTCTGGTTTAAGAGGAGCATAGAATAATGTCTACCTCTAGAAACTGCTGAGCAAAAGTTTCCCTTGAAGAACTGGAGAACTCCCTAAATTCCATGACATTTGATTTAATTTCTACTAACAGAAGTGGTCACTGACTCAAACAGAAATAGGTGACATTTGCATCCATATATAATTCTTGTCTCCAGATTCCTTTTGAGAGACTCTGATCTCACCTCTTAGAGTAACAGCTTTCACAGGCAACCCTATGCGTAGGACAGCAGCTTATAGAGTATCTTCTGGACCCAGGCCAAGGAGGAGTGTGGAAGGTACTAGGATTTGTGGCTGAGATACAAACTGAGAGAAACTAGATGGAAAAGAGAAGATGTCATATATGGAGGGAAGAGAAGTGTGGACGAAAAAGAAAAATGTTATTTTCCTGCTCAGCATCACCATTTTCTTCACTAGAACCATGTCTTCGAATAATATGTTTTGCACTTCTATGAAATGATATCATTGCTTTTAGTTTGCTGAGCCAGATAAAATTAGAGGATCCCTTTAGCAGCATCAGTGCCAGTTTTTTGCCTCTTGCTGTAAGGATAGGCTGGTTTCCATAACAGCTGCTGGTACCTGATGGAAACATAGATTATGTTATTTTTGCAGTTTAGAAGAGAAGTAATTAATTTGTATTCCCCCTTTAGTTTTCTGCAGATGAGGGACTGTCTTCTCATTTTTAATAAGCATTTACATGAAAACAAGATTTTTTCCCTGAGGAGCTTGTCTCTTGCTGCCTAACCCTAACCAAAATTTATAATCCTGTATTTGTATCACCATAATTACATCTGCTGTAATTAATTGCAATAACACAAATGAGTTTGTAGCTGCAGGTGAGGAATAAGCAGTAGAAATCAATGATCTTCAAAATTTTATCTAAAATACTATTTCACAGAAAGCGGGAAAAAAAAAAAAAAAGACAGAGAAATGTAGAAAATAGGTCCTGAATCAAGGACAGCTTATCCGCCTATCTTAGTATCTAATGGGAAAGATATTCATACCTGTAGAAAATACATAATTTGATTTTTTGATAGAAAAGAAAACCACTTTAGAACTAGCTATTAGATTTCTGTAGCATGAGTGTGTGGACAAGGAAGGCTTCTTGCCCTTTATTTCAAGACTCTGAAACCAAACACAAGGGATATAATTAGGGAAGGAAGATTTCTTTCCACATGCCCTCCTTCTGCAGGGCTTGATTTGGCCCTGTACAGTTGGGCACTGGAGAGCAGTTGGTCTTTCTAAGGATCTCTTTATGCTGGACGTCATGTTTTGTCCCTAGAAGTAGAACCAGTATCTTCCCTGGCTTTCCTCCCAGCACACAGGATGCCTCAACACAGCTCCTGTTACATGGGAAAAAAACCTCACTTCTATATTGTTATACCCTAAGCTGCTCATGTGACATACATTCTTAGAGGATGAAATTTGTGAAGCCAATGAAAAGTGACACAAGCACCCAGTCTTCTTGAAATGAATGAGACCACAGTGCCTGAATCCTCTAGACAGCTCTGAAAGTTGCAGCTGTATAGTTTCCATATATTTCAATAAATTGCCTGAGTGTGCACAAGTTGTACATTCATGTGTGTAACCCATCAGCAGGTGCTTTTCTACTTTAAAAAAATATGTTTCAAATGAAATGGTAATCATAAACGATACAAGAAAACATCAGAGTTGTTCCTTCTGATCACATTAAATATTAATTTGTAAGAAGACATACCACGTGCATCTTGCTTAAAGCAGCTATATGTTCTAATTGTTTCTTCTCTTACTTTGGGAGGGATAAACAACTTGCAGACCCTAACTCCTTTGGGTATGTGATTGGCATCTTTAGAAATCACACGAAAGATTAAGGTGGTGAACTCCCATGAGCAAAAGCTTAAGATTGGGAATATAATTAGGACACTGATAAGGGAATATTAGCATAGAGTTTGATGATAAAATGAAAGTGTGATATTTCAGCTTGCTGAATTATTTTTTTTACTCCAACTGTTTGAGGATGGTTTTGGGAAATGAAGTGGGAGAGCTTATGATGGATATTTTGCATAACAGAATGATTAATGCTCTAAGGAGAGTTGAAGTGATTTATAAAATATGTGGCTTCTGAATTAGCAGCCATGAGGGATACTTTCAAAGACTAGAAGAGAAGCACAATATACAACAAACAAGTTAGTTAAAGAGCAGCTGAATTATATATAGTCAAGAATGGTAAAAATAGGGGAAATGTGTAATTTTTTCACAGATTATACGTTAACTCCAAGACAAGTAAATTGCACTGTAAAATAGAAAAATATGCCATCTATTTCAATACTATAGCTGTTTGTCAGGTTTTAATTTCATTTATGTGTGTGGTTAGGAAAAATGTTAACATCAATGAAATTGATGTCTAAGGTTTTGATACCCTTCTCTTGGTGGGTAGCACTTGGTTCTCTGAGTAATTTTATTAAAGTCTGTTGAACATCAGTAAGTGGCATCAAAATCCAATCCTTGCAGGCATCTGTGAGCAAAGCTGATAACCCGTAGGACATGCCCCCATCCTGCTCTTCTCTGTCATATCTGCAATGAAGCCAGTGATGTTTCTGTCCAGCTGAGAATCCTTTTCTAATACAAAAATCAGAAATAAGCTGGACGTTAGAGAGATAAAAGCTACATGCTCCCTGGAGTAAGAGCTACAAACCAGGGCATACAGACTTACTTTACAGCCCACGATACAGAGGTCCTTTACTATACCTGTTCAAGAGCTCTTTTTCAGCTGAAGATTTCTGTTCAGGTGAGTCAGCTTAGTGTACTTTTTGGCATAATAATTCCCCAAAAGAGCTAGTAAAGAGTTGACCTTGAAAAAATTAGTATGCTGTATTCTGATACTGTTGCAGATGAGTGTTTTAGATCACTTAAAGAATCACCATCAAAGGTATTGGCAAAAGTGATTTTAATATGATGTTGTAAAAGTGTGACTTAACAAGGTTCAATGGCAAGGTTCACCCTGTTACTTACTACATGGAAGAAACATACAAAGGAAAATCGAGTTAGGATCAATTTAGAATGATTTATACAGAGACGAAAGACACAAAAAGGTAACAGAGTCACAAGGTTCAGAGTGGACCCCCTTGCTTTCTAAACTCCTGATGGAGCTTAGGGCAACTAGGTCCAATCTTAGTCTCAGACTTGGCCAACGGTTTATGCCTAATGGAAGAGATACAAAGGGTAAGGAAAATCTCCCATTGAGTCACGAGGTTCAGAATGGATCCCCTTGCTTTCTAAACTCCGTCTCAGAGAGGAGTCTAGGTGCGGCTGGATCCAGACATAGTCCCTGACTTGGACAGTGGTTTATGTCTAATGGAATAGTTACACAGATTTCATTAGCATTAATTCAGCATGCTATCAGTCACTTACTGAGGATCTGTTGCGAATAAGGGGTCTCTCCACCTTAGGTAAGGAAGGATCTCTTAGTCTCAGGTAAGGAATCTCAAGCCTTGAGAGGTGTCCCTGCTCAAGGGGAGAGTGGCCTGGCGTGCAGTCCAGCTGCAATTCAGGGAGAGCTCAAATTGGGCTCATCCAACGATCCATCGTTGATAAAAGGTCTGTTTGCCTCGAGGAGCAACCTTGGATGGCATTCCAGCTCAAGGGGAGATCACTGCCATGCAGCCACACTGCCTAGCAGGGAGAGCTCAGAGAAGGTTCCCTTAGGCTCTCTTATTTATAGGCTAAAGTGATTGGCTCATAGTCAAATTGCATACAATGGGAAAGGTATGCACAAGACTCCTTGTACCCACAACTTTCTTTGTTCTTTGATAAACAAGTCTTGGAAAAATCACTCACTATTCGTCTGTTAATTGCATGATTGTTGATCTAAGCTCATACCTGTCGATGCTCACTGGGTCACTCTGCTCCTTTGTGGGTTTTCAAGAGCAGGTCTTGGCCCGGGTGCAGCTCAGGCCTTTACATACTTTGGAGCCTGTACCAAACTACTGCAAGTTTGGTTAAGGGCAGGTCAAGTGCATCCATCACAGATACTTAAGTTGTACCCTTGAAGGGAAGATGGATAGTCTGCTGCAATGCTTTTTAACCCTGGTTGTGTCTCACTTCTCTCTTGTCCCTTCACAGGAGCTCCAGAAAGTGAGCCATGTCCTTTGCATCTGTTTTCCTGCTCAGTTTATCAAATGGGCACATTTCAAGGGTGAAATGAGCTGGTCAGTGGGCAGAATGACATTTTAGGAGTTTAAAGTTGCAGATTCTGTTCTTTGCTTGACCGTGTATTTCTTCAGTGTTCTTGCATGAGTTACTTGATCTGCCCTTTGCCAAAAGAGGAGATAAAATTTCCCTATGTCAGTGGGATGTTGCAAGGTCCACTAGTGGTTTTTAGAAGCTCTCCTGCTATTTCTTACTCATACTAGATGGAAAAAAACTAAGACTGGGTGAACATTTGTCTTGGCTGCTCATTAGTTGGTGAAAAGGCATCTATTCCTCCTTGTTTTCTCACAAGTTGTGCCCTGGCTGTTCATCTTTGCTTTTCCCAGGTGAAGTGGTGCTTCTGATCCCGATGCCAGCAGATGGCCCAGCAGACTCGTGGCAGCTTTTGCCTGATGGAAGAGCAGCCTCACCTACAACCTCTTTTACCCAGCAGGACATCAACGAAGGCATTGTGTGGTACAGGCACTCTGGATCTGAAGTAGAGAGTGACTCCTTCCAATTCCAGGTTCTCCTCATCATATTCACGGGGCGGGTCACACAGCAGTTCTGCTGACATTTTTCTCTGAGATTACTCAGTCTGCCATTCCTTGTATCTTGTGACCCAAAGTTTTAATAGATACACATACATGAATACATGCATGCACACACCAATATGTGTGCAAATATATTTATTTTTATTTATGTACAGACTTACATGTATATAGGTACATGTTGCTTGCCTGTAGATGAATATGCATGTGCTTATGTGTCAGGGTGGATGCAACCCATCACTGTATTTGTGGACACTCTTACTCATGCACAAGAGAGCTTTTGCTACATGTTGATCCTGAGGTTTTAATCTGCGGCAGTGGAGCCAGCCAGCTACCCACAATGTTGAACCACATGCAATAGCATTAACCTCTGGATGTCAAATCACAGTCCATATTGCAGATCTGGAGAAAATTGTTTTTCAAGTAGCATCTAACATTTAAGCTATTAAACTAATAGCTGGCCTGATTTTCTGTAGAACAATACCATCGCAGGGAGGAAAGGGTTTTGTAGAAAAGCAATGATGTTGACCTAGTGCCTGCTAGCTTGTCTAAGCTTGAAAGCATTCTGAGATTAAGAGTCCCCAGAGTGAATGGGCAAACAGATCTGCACTTATAATTTCCACAGGATGAAACTAGCAGTCTTGCAACATTCCATCAGCATGACAGTGCATCCAGAGATGCGGGAGGGAAGGGATGCCATCCAGAGGGACCTTGACAGGCTGGAGAGGTGGGCCCGTGCAAACCTCATGAAGTTCAGCAAGGCCAAGTGCAAGGTCCTGCACATGGGTCAGGGTAATATCCCTTGCACAAATACAGGCTGGGCCATGAGTGGATTGAGAGCAGCCCTGACGAGAAAGACTTGGGGGTGTTGGTTGACGAGAAGCTTAACATGACCTGGCCGTGTGTGCCTGCAGCCCAGAAAGCCAACTGTATCCTGGGCTACATCAAGAGAAGTGTGGCCAACAGGTCGAGGGAAGGGATTCTCCCCTTCTACTCCACTCTTGTGAGACCCCACCTGCAGTCCTGTGTTCAGCTCTGGGGCCCCCAACATAAGAAGGACATGGACTTGCTGGAGCAGGTCCAAAGGAGGCCACAAAGATGATCAGGGGCTGGAGCACCTCCCTTATGAGGACAGGCTGAGAGAGTTGGGGTTGTTCAGCCTGGAGAAGAGAAAGCTCCAGGGAGACCTCATAGCGGCCTTCCAGTACTTAAAGAAAACTGGAAAGGGACTTTTTACAAGGGCATTTAGTGATAGAACAAGGGTTAATGGCTTTAAACTGAAAGAGGGTAGATTTGGATTAGATATTAGGAAGAAATTCTTTCCTGTGAGGGTGGTGAGACACTGGCACAGGTTGCCCAGAGAAGCTGTGGCTGCCCCCTCCCTGGAAGTGTTCAGGGCCAGGTTGGACGGGGCTTTGAGCAGCCTGGTCTAGTGGAAGGTGTCCCTGCCCAGGGTGGAGGGGTTGGAACTAGATGATCTTTAAGATCACTTCCAACTCAAACCATTCTAGGATTCTATGATTCTTGCTGTGATAGTGATCCCTTCTCCACTGGCCTTTTGCCTGTGGGGTAGGATTGTCCCTTGGGGACACCCTACTGATGTGCTTGGCTTGCTTTTGGAGAAGAAATAGGAATGGGAGATGGTTTTTTGCCTGGCAGTCCTTAGAAGAGGTAACAGAGCAAGTAACAGAGAGGGTAACTCCCACCCATCTTGTAACCTTGCTGCCTCCTTTCCACCACCGTTCTTTGAGATGAGGCTGGTCCCAGGGGACAAGGGAGAAGTGGGGAGGTAGATCCAGATAGCTTTGTGTTTGGCTGTCATAGAGATCCTCCAGCTGGGTGCCAAATCTGCATGAGGAGACCCTTAACAGAAGTCCTGTGGCCCACACTCTCCCAAGGCATCCCTGCAATCCAGACCACTGTGAAAGGACTTTCCTCTCCAAGGTGTGTTACTGCAGCTCATATCCTGGCCATCTTGATGTCCCATTTGCAGTTCAGAGAGGAAGTTTGACCCCTTGATACTGCATGGCAAATACATCGCTCTCTCATAAAACCTGTAATATTTACTCCAAGTGCAAAATGTTTTGAGTGCCTTCTAAAAATTGTTTGTTTTGCAAGCCCCAAAACCAAGCAGCCCTCCTACTTTCTGCAGTCCCTAAGCTAATAATTTAATTTTTGCTGTAGAGTACTTCTTCTTGCAAACAGACAAAAAGGTACAAATACTCCCCAGCAGATGTAATAGTAAAATAAATCCCACCTCCCCACAGATTTAACAGCTATAAAATTCCTCAGATAGGTCCTTGCTGTTTGCTTGGGAGGTTTAACAGCCTCCCATAATGCTAAACCTACATGAACACTTGCATGCAGTATTTGTTACATCTGGTTTACAAGTTAGAAGCTATTACTGTAGCACCGAAGAGGCAATTAAGGTAATTTCTAAAGTAATTAACATAAGTGATAATGAGGAATTTGTGAGCGTCAATGTTGAACAAGCTAATCTTTAGCTTAATTGCTACATTCCTCTTATAGAGTATGCATTTTGCATGAGTTAAATGTTTGTTTTTAGTATCTTGGAGCAGTAGCAATAATTGTATGGAGAGCTCTACTGAGAAAGGAAGCCACAACTGCCTGGGTCACATCAGGAGACCATAACACATCTGTCTGAGTCTTGAACCATGGATTGGGGCATCTCAGAAAGGACCAACACGTTGTTTTTGTCAGTATTCTGGCAGTTACCGTTCAGATAACAGCAACTCAGAACAGGTCCAGCAAATGGCTAAAATAATTTTATACATTTCAGTAGAGCATGCATTTTCTGAAAATTAAGCTTGTGCTGAAGTCTGTTCTTGCTCACAAAGTGCTCTGTTGAATTCAGTGCTCTATTGAATTCAAGTGCGCACTTCCATCCCTACTGAAAGATAAAGCTGTAACAGTCTAACAAAGGAGACTGTATTTCTTTGGGTGCTTGCCTTATCTCAGGATTGCTGTGAACACTTGCAGACTTATCTTTAGGGGATGGTTTTGGTCCTTCGAATTTTTACAAAGTTAATACTTGCTTTATATGTCGTTACGGCAGGTTTACTATTATGAGTTAGATACCGTTGACTTAACTTTGGTGTTATCGTGAGGTATGGAAAATTTTTATGGGTCTCTGAAATATGAGTGCAGCCTGTCTTGGAAGATGTTGGGATCACAGGCAGTCACTGCCAAGGCAGTGCCATTATTCAAAGACCAGTTATTTTCACCTTGTCAGCACAACTGATGGGTTATTTTGAGGGTGGGAGAAAGGTTTAAAAACCCATTATTTTTTCTGTTCCTGTGATGAAAAGTTCCACTAAGCTGTACAGACAATTGAAGTAAAATTCAGCAAAACTATGGCAGTGACTGGGGGAAGCAGCAATGAATAGCAGGTAGGGAAGTGACAAACAGATATCTTTCTAAATGTTAATAAAGAGGTGAACCATTTCTAGACTGTACAGGCAATAATGGAGGAACTGATTACTATTTAAAGGCCTTAGTTCCCATCAACTACCATTCATGTATGCTTTGGGTTGGTAGCCACTGGAAAGGTGTGTCTTTGCCTTCCCAGACCAGGAGAAGAGGAGAGGAAAAGTATGAAACTGGTCTAGAAGTGCAGTGGTGTGCTCTGTCAGGTATCCATTCATGTGATCTTTCCTTTCCAGGTGTCCAGCTCTGCCAGTCCACAAACCAGCTTGGAAAGCCACGTGTTCAACGTTGCTGTTCTCCCACAGACACCCAGAGCACCTCAGCTTTCCCTCGGCTCCTCTTTGCACATGGCTGTAAGTGTGAACCGACACCGCTGACTGATGGTTTCTGTATTCCCACTCTCCTTGCAGCAGTGCACAGCAACCAGAGCCTTGCTTAGAGCAGTAACCACTGAGTTTTTGTTCCTGCACTTGCTATTGTCTGTGCTGTTGTGCTCGATTCAAAGATTGAACTAAATCTGTGGAACAGACTGTATGCACCAGACAGATAACTGGAGTAGAATTTGAAAAAATAGATAGACAGGTTAGAAAGGGGTGGTGATGGGGAAACATAAAAGTTGAAAAACTCAGTATTAAAAGTGATGACTGCATAGACTGGAAGGGAGAGGGAGAGAGAAAAGAAAAAAATACGTTTAACATCTTTTTAGTGGAACTTAGCATTTTGAAAACACCTTTTCCTGAGAAGCCATTAGAAATGGCAAGAGTGAAAAACTGTGGCTAAGAGAGAGTATAATGAACGGATCTTGGCAGTAATTCCACTGTAAACTTTATTTATCAGAACTGCAGCCCACCCACATTAGAAAGTTTTCATCCATCATTCTGACATCAGGAACACAGGCTATAATTATAATGTATGTGGTAAACATTCAGACAAGCCCGTTATGCATCCATGGAACTGAATTACCTTTTCTTGCAGCATCAACTCTGGGAATGGACATTTTGATAAGAGTGGTCTCTCTAATGTAGTTATTTTCCTGACTGTGTTAATTGAAAAGATGACCTCTAAGTTTAAAGTTGGTTTTGTGAGCTCTCTGACTTTGGTGCATGCCTTCTCCATGTGTCCCCATCACATGTGTGGGTGAAGTCCAGCTTTCCCCTCTGCTTCTCCTGCTGTCTCCTTTGATTCTGTAAGGAGGGATCCTGAGCACATGAGCTAGAGGGGAGCTTCAGGGCTCTGCACCCAGGTCACCCCTTAGGATGCACAGAGTACCAGGACCAGGTCAGGGAGTTTGATTTAGATATCACCTTGGCCTCATACTTTGCTGTGGTCTGTGGGGCTTTCAGAGCAGGACCAGGATCATAATCCACTGAGCAGCAGTCCTGACCAGAGTGAGACAGGGCAGGCTGTGATGAGAAAGCAGAGATAAGGACCTGCAAGAAACATGAACAGAGCTGAGGCCAAACCTTCAGGCAGCAGCTGCCTGCAGGGAGAGGGAGAGCTGGGTCCGCTTGAACATATCATGCAGTCATCTTTGGCATTATTCATTCCTGATGATTTATTTAGAACGTGTGAGGTGCCAACAGCATGCTCAGCATTATCAAACAGAAATCCTGTGCCCTTGGGTGCTCCCTGACAGGACAAAAGCACACTGAGAGGCCCATGCAGTGCAGGAGGGCAGATGTGACAGATCTCCCGGGGCAATGGGTCCCTGGGAGGAGCCTCCTAAGGGGAGGCAAAACACTTCTAAGGCAGCACAGCCTGCCCGGTGTGGGACCAGGAAAGGCTAAAGGAAGCGGTGGGAGAGGGATTAGTGAAAAGTCCATGACACAATGGCCTTGTCAAGGTTTAAAATAGTGGTGACCTTTCACTGGCAATAATAAAACATGCTCAGACTGCTACTTGGAGCAATAGCCAGCAATGTATCTTTCTGCTGTTGACTTTTTGTTGTTGTCATTATTGACAAAATTGATGGGAGAGATGTCTGGCTGAGCCATGCAGTGCTGGATTTTATAGCTAATTACACACCACAAAATTCAATAGTGCCGTAAAATACGTTTTACTGAGGGGCGCCTTGCCACCTGCAAGCCCTGCCTTTGGGAGAGACAAATAGGCCTTGGAGGCAACTATGAAGCAACCATAACCGTAAATCTTTTCATCATAAAATTGCACTTCCTTGCATCAACATGATTGAGTTCTGTTGATCCGTCTTCAAACTCCTTCAGAATTAGATTGGCTTCTCGGCTGAAGAGCAAGCACAAAATGTTAAGTCTTCCCATATACCTCTAGCCTTGTCTTTGAGTGTCCTACTGAGAAAGGTCAGAGAAAGTTTGGTGACTCTTTAGTGTTTAAACTGGGCATACACGTATACTGTTTTTTCTTCAGTCCAGTTACCTGTTTCCTCTGTATTGGTAAAAAGAGCCTTGAGCTTCACTCTAGCTGAATGCAAACTGAAATTGGGTTTGTGAAGAAGAAAGTTTTGTAAGCATATGAAGAGGTGTTCCTCCCTTCCCTCCCTCCTCCCACTTCCCTCAGAGCAGCTGTATGAAAGGGACACCACTCTTCATATTAAGCCTACCTTTTTTATACAGAGCTATATATAGCAGTGCTGATAACACAAACTTTGTGGCTTTTGATTTCAGTTAGATGTCACATCTCAGAGGGACAGAGAAGATTTTATTTTCTGCTTCACAACAGTCATTCATAGGCTGTGGTTTCTCCTCTGATGTGTTTGGGTGAAAAACACTGGAGAGAGAAGAACTGGCAGTTTGGTGGCATTTGTGGTGTACTGAGCTGTTGTCAGGAAATCTCACCTTGCCAGTGTCCAGGCCAATGTCCAGTCTGGGACCCAAGGCCAGCAGAATGGGACACAGGTTTGACAGGATGGCCTTACAGATGTGTAAACAGCATAGTTCAGTGGGCTGCACTTGATGTAGCTGGTGGAAACCTGTTATTTGTTCCTGAACCTGATCATTTCATGTTCCAAAGAAGATTAATTAATTGCCCGTATCCTTAATTTAGCTTGTTCTCTCCATATTTTGTTCGTGATTATGAAAATGAGCTGGATGCTTTTCATACCCAGCTGAAATATGTAATTCAGTGATTTCTCATAGCTGTTAATTCTGCAGGATTAAGGTTCATGAACACATGCAGGTTAACTGCCTTTGTGCACTTAAGTCTGTTCATGCAGCACTGTAATTCCTGTAACACATTACCCACCTTTGGCTAGTGATAATCCTGTAATGGAAAGATCAGAACACTTTTAGAAAGATTTAAAAGAAAAGAGAAAGTTTTGGTTCCTCTATGGTCCATTGAAAATGGCTGAGTCATTTTCAGGATATCTTTCAAAAGCCACTCCAGTCCAGCTGCATCACACTATACCAGAAAACTATGTAGGCAATGACTTATATCTTCATCCAGGGAGTTTTTGATCAAATTAGATTTTCCTTTATTTCTTCTTAGTTGCTGTAAGTCAAAAAAGAAACTCCTTCACCTGTGAGTGTGAAGGTTGTGCATCTGCAGGGGACAGAGTGCACTAAAAACACTGCCACTTTCCTGGACAGCCTGAAAGTGGGGATAAATTCATAGTTTTATGAAGAAGGAGGTGTTTGTCTCTTTTTCATAGGTTTATAAGCCCTTCCTGATTCTCCAGAAAGGACTTAACAGAGGTGGACCTGTACAGAGCTCTCTTCTGTTGAGTATGATAGTACCTAGTTTCTGTGTTACACATTTGGTTTGGGTTACAGATGAGGTGAAAGTGAGTTTAGGTGTCCCACAAGAGTCTAGCAAATTTTACTCATTATCAAGCTTTACTGTCCTTTGTAATCTCCTCCCAAATAGTCCCTATTCTGTACAAGTTTGAGAGACTTGGTAAAGGTTCAGCCCATCCATCCCTTGTTGGTTTTAGGTCTAAGAACTAGGCCTTTAAATTCAAAGGCTCTCTTATATTTAACTAGAGCAAAGCAAATTCTCTTTCGGTGCATTTTTGGATGAATCTTCCCATGTCTCTGGCCTTGATGCTCATGGTCTAATGTGTTTATTGAGGTGCTGGAGGACCGTGTGACAGTGATTGAGCCCCATCACCTCTCCTTTGTAGACCCGGAGATTCCTAGTGAGAAAATCCTGTTCAACGTGACTGTCCCTCTCCTTCCTGGCCAAGGCAAGTGTACCTATTCAGAACATGGCAGCTTGCTGCTGAATTAATTGCCATGCTTTCTGAGAATATCTAATTTTTCCCTCAGGGTATCATTCTGTGGAGGCATCTGCTAATCTGTTCAGCCTCCTTCATTAGCTTTCAAACACCTTGTTTCTTAACCTGATTTCTTTGGCTTGTGTAGGAGTCAGCCACAGAGCTCAGACAGTTTTCCTACTATTGTCTGGAATATATTGAATGTTGTACCTGGTGGCTTTCTGCTTTCCATCTCTCTAGTGAGAGGTATTTGAAGAAATGACTGAGTGAAGAATCTCTGTTTAATTTCTCATGTCCCGAGAACCCATCCTCAATGCAGTAACGGTCATCTGACTCATTCAGGAACCACTGAAGATGTAAAAAGAAGTACCTGGGGAGAGAAGAAGAAGCTGTGGCCTTTGGTATCTTTTTTAAAAAATAAAATGGATTCCTCCTGTTAATACTGAGCTCTCTACCTCCATAGGTATAGTGGAGCATAGAGACAGGCCTCTCTCCCCAGTCAGGTATTTCACCCAAGCAGATATAAACCATGGCAAGATTGCTTATCGTCCGCCAACTGCAGCTCCTCACTTGAGAGAGATCACTGCGTTCTCCTTTGCAGGTAAGGAACTGAATGTTCTTTGTAGTGCCTTGTCAGACTGATAGAGGTAGCTGGACTGCTGGTCTTCCTCCAGTCCTGGAATGACTTCATGGTTATGTCCATACTCATGAGGGCGTGAGGCTTGAATGATGCAAAGGAAGTAGGAATCTGCCTTGGAGGAGTGTACCAGGAGTTCACCTGTCTCTTGTGACTTCAACAAGATTTTCCCCTGTGGTTTGGTATAGCAACTTTCAGTGAATTATGGGGATATGGCAGTGTTCACTGCAGCACTGAGCATTGCCAGCACTAGTACTGGATGCTGTGCTGGGCAAACTGCTCATCTGCTGTGTGGTTAGGTGCTGTTGTCCCTCCCATGCTTGAGATCTTTGATGTACTGGAGGTTTAGTCCTTGAGATTGAGACTAGAATTGGTGAATATGATCTGAATCAATTTAGCCAGGATATTAGAAGATTTCTACCATCAGAGGAGTAACAGTCTGGAGCAGGAGGTAGAGGGGCAAAATCAGGACAAGCTTCAAGCGTGTTTGACCAGTTGATGCGCAGGATCATGTGATAAAGTGACAGTACATGGTAGCCGCAGTTCTCTGCATCATCATGCACTCCAGTGACATCAAGACTAGTTTAACAGTTTGAAGGAGGGGGTAGCATGTTATGTCTCATTACTTGCAGCGAAGGCAAGGAAAGAGTGCTTTCCTGGGTGAGGAAAGACTCCAGACTCCAAAAGTTGTTTAAGTCCACATCAGTATGTGCTTTCCTGTCCCAATCACAATTACTCTGTGCTTGTGTTTGTCCCATCAGGTCTCCCAGATTCAGTGAACTTCCGATTCACAGGTATGTGAACGTTTTGCTCTTTGATGGCTAGAGCAGTTTTCATCCTTGTGCCCTCCATCTTGCCGGTTATTCCTTGGCCTTTCTCTGCTGCAAGCACACCTATGGGCACTCAGTAGGAATTTCTGGAAATGCACATGCATGAGGAATTCATCTGTGTCCCAGCAGTGTTTTATAGAAGCTAAGCTGCAGCTCACTAGAGACATCTTTTTCCAATAGTTGCCTGGAATCTGTCCTAAAAGCCTGATTCATTCCTGTTTTCCCCCAGTGTGAACAAGGATGTCAGAGTTTTACTCTGCTTTTTTTTAATATAGCATGGAAATATCTTCACAGTTAAATTGCTATTGATAAGCTGCTTGCTTGTTTAACATATCTTTCCCTTTCCATGTGCTTTCTAGCACAGGTATGCAAAGTGATCCACCACCAAGGAGAAGTCCATGTGCTGACTTATGAGCACACCTGATAGGTGTATGAATAGTATGTACACATGCACACACACAGACTTTTACAAGTTACATTTGTCTTGCTAGGAGTTGAGTTAGGGGCAAAGATAAATACTGTTGGCAGGTGTGAATTCTGTGTGTATGTCCATCAACAAAGGTGCAGATTGACAGGGTGGGAGGGGAGTCTGCAATGTGGGTTGGTGATTTTGTACAGAAAGGTGAATTTCCCAAGTGAGTCCCTGAAAACACAACCCTACACTCAGATGTCGTTCTTGTCTGTGTCTAGTGTCTGATGGAGAACACACAACGCCGGAGATGGTGTTTGTCATTCATTTGCTCTCTCCGGAGCAGCAGCCTCCAGTCTTCCAGATTACAGCTCCATTCCTGGAGGTCAGCCAGGGGGGCAAAGCCACCATTGGTGAGTTGGGTGGAAGAAATGGGATGTAGAGCTCAGCCTAAGGCATGGTGTTTATTGCCAGGAGGCCACATGGATGGAGCAGGGGAGAGTTTTAGTCTCACTCACCTCTCTGTCCATTTAGCTAAGGAGCTGTGGTTGTGCAGGTGTAGCAGCAACCACTAAGAAAACTGTGCAGTGGTGCTTCAGAAAAGTGCCTGGGGATCTGGCAGTGCTCCTTCAGCGTATGGCAGGTCTGGTCATTGGCTGAGGCAGGGGAGAGCAGGATCAGGGACCTGCTGCTCCTCTACTTTTTCCCCTCTTAGGCTGTTCTGCAGTTGCTGAACTATTGGTTAGTGGTGTGATCTGGTACGCTGGGTTGTTTAGGATAAGCCACTTGCTGCTTGTGTCAAGAGGTGCTCTGGGGTTTTTGTAGACATCCACCCGCTATATGAACATATGCACATCTCTCTCATAAGCTGAGGGTTTGCTTAGCTGTCATTTGTGAGCCATACTAGCAATAAGTTCTCAGATACAAACTTTGATGTGAGCATCATCAGAGGACTAATTATTTCCATGAAACCAGCAAGCTCTTGGGCTAGGGCAGCTCCAGAATTATTTTACTTTTCACCTACTGACTGAATTACAGTTTTCTGACTCCATTCACAAGAGCACATTGCAAAACCTGAGAGATATTCCCAGTGTAGTGTCTGAGGATGCTGAAGGCATGCTCTCTTTCCCCGGCACAGGGATCCAGTTAGCTGTGAGCGACACTGATACAGCTCCAGAGGGTCTTTTCTTTGAGCTGGTGAAACCGCCCCTTCATGGCATTGTACTCAAGTACAGCACAGGCGTGCAGGAGCGCATGAGAGCAGGTGAGTTGAGCAGAAATCTTCTTCAGCGCAGGAGAGGGGTCAGCATGTGCCTGTCCACCTAGTTGGTTTAGTTGACCAGAAGGAGGCAGATGCCTCTGGGCAGATATGGCCACATCCACAAGTGTGTGAATTTTCTGCCTGGAGTTGTGTGACTGCAGGAGAGTGTGTGTGAAAGACATTTTCCCATTTGTTGTTTAGTTCCTGGCTGAGACAGCACGTTTCCTGTACCAAGCATGTGTGGGCTAGTTGACAGTCACTCTATTGTGATAACTGTAACCAGCTGCTAATCAAAAAATATGTTTTGTCTTAAATGGTAAGTTATATCTGAAGTAATTTAGTGAAGTAGTAAAGAATTTAGTGAAGTAACATAGTGAAGATCATGTAAAACTGTTGTGATCCAGCAGTCAAAAGCTCTTGTGGCATTTTACTGTTGATTTTGGTGGCAGCAGTTTCCAGTGTGTGATCAGATGAACACTGGAAAGTAGTGCAAGCAGAAGATGTGGAGAGGGTAGCCTTATCTAGCTATGACAGGCATGAGCTTACAAAGCACCTGGGAAGAAAGGAGGATCTGGGCACTCCCTGAGAATTGTGAAGAGTCACTGTGTCTGAGAAACTGTGAAGGTTACAGCTTTTCCTCTGCCCTGCATATATACTAGCTCCTTAATAAATGTCTTCCTAGCTCACATCCCTGTAAGGATGGTATTAAATGCCAGTTTAGTGCATGATTAAGAGCTCTGCTAAATTGGGGCCTTAGGTCACTTGAATTGGCTTGATGCTCTGAACAGTCTTTCTGACTTGTGCATTTTCTTTTTGGGAAGGTGATACCTTCACCTACGAGGACGTCACTCGAAATGCTCTGCAGTACGTGCATGATGGCTCAGCAGCAGCAGAGGACAGCATGGAAATCTCTGTCACCGATGGTGTCACCACAGTGACCACAGTGCTGAGGGTGGAAGTGTCCCTGCTGGATAAAAACGGTCCGCAGCTGGCCCCAGGCTGCTTGTTGGCAATCACCGTGGCTAGTAAAAGCTCTGTGACTCTCTCTCGATTGCATCTCGCTTATATTGTAAGCTTTCATGTATTTCTAAACCAAGTGAATGCTGCCAGCCCCCTTTCCCTTATCCCCCCACAGTCCCTTCAACACACACACCTCTGCCCTCAGTGTGGATTCTTGGTAGAGAGCTCAAGTTTTGACTGTGTCCTGACTGCTGCTGCCAAAAAGGGGATAATAGACTCTTTCATGCAACAGGGTTTTAAGGCTGTCCCTGTTTGACTGTAACCGAGGTGAACTGCCATGCTAAACATGAGAACTGAGTTAATCCCAGATTTTTGTGTCAAACAGACTTGCTAATAAAGCACATGGATTTGCGAAGTGATAATCCCTTGAAAATTTCAGCCCCTTCACCCCCCTTCCAAAATTACCTGGTTCTTTTTCTAGACATATTTGAAGGGGGGAGGTTTAAGCAACCCAAGGTGCTGCACTCATTCGTAGCTTGGAATTGGTCCCAGGGGTTGTGTGTACAAGAGTTATCCTGCTCGTGAAATTCAGAAGAAAGGTGTTTCACTCGTTGCAGATGATGTAGCAACAAGTGCACTAGCAGTGGGTTTCAGATATGCGGTTATGCTTCCCTCAGGGAGGAGGGAGGAGAGATTGCAGTGCACATGTAAGGCTGGAGAGACCTAAGGAGGTGGCTGTCAGAGAGATGATTTAGGGAACTGAAGGGGGTGAGGTAGGATAAGAAGGGAGATGAATGTTTTTTCCAAGGGATCAGTCTGAATACAAGTCTAGGGTCTGTTCTGTTCTCTTCTTAAGGAGAAAGGCTGACAAGGGAGCTGTTCAGGTTTAATCTGAGTAAGAGGACAATTAGGGAAAAGAAAATTTCATTCCTGACCCATATGCTGAATATGTTGATTTCTGCTTTGGGTCTTATTTTTCAAGCAACCAACAAAAACTTTTAGAATAAAGATGACATCTGAGTTGTGATATCATAAAGATAGTTTACTTAATGTAGTTAAAAAGAGCCAAAATCAGCTTTTAGTTTAATGTGAATCTGCCTTTTGCAGCATTGCTCCACATTAACCTTTGTTTTACTAAGAACTGAACTTAGCTCTGTGTCTCTCTCTGAAGCACTGGTGGGCGATAGTTACTCCCTGTACCAGCCTTCAGCTACATTTTTGCTCACTTTATCTGGAGTCAGGAAAAGGGTATTACATAAATGGTCCAGTCCACTAGGAGTGTAAACTAATTCGGAAAAAAAATCAAGTTTATGTCTGGAAGATTGTGTTGATGTGATACAAGGACACAAAGAAAACCTCTCTGAGCTGAGAGAAAATGAAAATACTTTTTGTGGTAGATTCTGAAGATGTCAACCCAGTTGACTCTTCTCATCGATAGAGCTTCATTTAATATTCATCAGCCGTGGATCTGACCCAGCTAGCTTCATATATCTCCCTATAAAACATTTTATTCCTCCTTCCATTTTTCATGGAGGGAAACAAAAACTAATCTTGTCTTGTTTTGATTTGGTTTGTTTCTTCGTGTTTAGGACAACAATTCTCATGACTCAGAAATAAGAATCCAGTTAGTATCTCTGCCTGCATATGGCACCCTCTCACAAACATCAGGCTCTCATGATGAAGAGGTTTCCAAGGTTTATAATTTCACCATGGAAGATATCAACAGCCAGAGAATCAGGTATCAAAGAGCTATTCTCCTTTAAGACATGCCAGTTAAAAGCTTGGTGGGCTTTCCGCAGGGATCTCTGGGCTATATTGTGTTAGTACACTGTATCAAAGATATTTTTTCCTTTCTTGGTTCTTGTATCCTATGAGATGATGAATGAGAATATTTCCTGTATGCAGAATCAGGTATTGATGCATGTCTGAAATGCCAGGAGTTGGTGTAGCTTCAAATTATGGGAGCTTTTTCTGTGTCCATAATGTCATGGTGATACTTTAGGTAGGCAACACCTAAAACAGTGATTTAAAAGAACTCAGGGAATGAATGTGAAGGAAAGTTGGGAGCTGAAATACCACCTCTCTTTGAAGACATGTACATTCACCTCTAAATGCAGGGATGAGATGTATTTGCCTGACTGTTAGTGAGACTCCCTGACCCAGACTGTGTTCTGACTTTCACAGCTACTCCACCATGTTTGAGACCGGCAATCAGCCAGTTATGGATATCTTCCACTTTGTTGTTTTTGATGCTGATAACAACCGGCTTGACAGACAGATGTTCACCATCACTATCACGTCTGCACAGACAATGCCGTCACTCATTGCTTTTGCTGACCATATCACTGTAAGTGGCTACCCAGGATACTAAGAACAGTGACAAGAATGTCTTAGGTGTGAGGACTTAAATAGTTTTCTGGGACTGAGGGGAAATTACTGAAGAGACAGGGTGTTGCACATGCAGTTCTGTGAGTGCAAAGGGTTAACAAATTACTTGGAGGTCAGAGGAGGCTGACAGTATGGCTGCACCCCTGAACCTCATCTGCTTACATCTGTTCTAGTCAGCAGGTTTTCCCTAGGGTGTCCTGCTGGTATCAGTGGAACAAGTCTGGCTTATCCCTGTTTAATATTTCGTCCCTTATTTCACCAGCTTGTATGTAAAGGATGAGCAGAAGACAAGTCTGAAAACATCTGGTGCTTTGGACTGATACACAACATTTCAGACTCCTTATCAAAGCCTTTTGAAGTCATCTCCCTCCTTTCCAGCTTTGCATTCCCTCTCCCTTGCCTTCAAAAGGCTCTTCTCCACAAGAAATGCAGATCTTGCCTGCCAAGAGGTCAGCATGACTCTGCCAGTTCTCTTCTTGCCCTGATAAAGCACTCGCAGGCTCCTCCTGGGGACCAGGCAGGCTTTCTTCTTCCCACCCCACCTCACCTCCCCGCTGATTTCATGCTTAACAGATCTAAGGGAGGATGGGACAGGTCTTCAGAGACCAGGCAAGCCTCTTCCATGGAGGCAGACTGGTTCAGTAACAATTCTGGTGCTGCTTTGTGTTGTGTGCATTGGCAGTAGTTTTGTCATATGCTTTTGCTTTCCAGGTGGATGAGGGGGCCAGGGTCCCACTGCTGGCTCATCACCACTTAGCTGCTGATTATGATACTGCTGCCAAGGAAGACCTGAGGGTCACAGTTATCACTCTACCTATGTATGGCTACATTGAAAACACTAAGACAGGTAAACTGCTTGGCTATCTCTTCTTCCTCCTGGCTGATGAAAGAGAATGTAGGAATTGCCATGCTGGAGCACATTCTGATCTGTCTCACTGCAGTTCCTCAGTGCAGTGCTGGTTGGCATCAGTTGGTGATAAAGAGCTCATAAGGTCAGCATTACAAGATAAACTGTATCTGGGGAGCGTTTCCTCCTAATTCTTGTTTGTTGGAGACTGATCTATGTTGCGAGACTGGGGCATTAAGAGCCTTTTCGAGCCCGTGTGTTGTAATTTCATCATGTTTTATTTTGGCTGTCCTTGTTACACAGAACAAACTTCGCTAAATTTCTCCAAATGTCCCAGCAAGCTTTAAGGCTTTGAGAGCTCTGGCAGAGCATAGCTGGTAACATTCTCTTACCTCATTGTATTATCAAGAAAAGGTAGGATTTATACCATTTTGTCCAAAGATGTTAATCCAAGAGACTCATCTGCTTAATCCTGTGTGTGGTCCTAACAGGAGTGGCATATATCATTTTACTTAAATCATAATGTGCCTTTGTAAAATATCACTGTGGGTTGGTCAGTGCAGTGGTTTGTTACTACAGTGATTGCCTTCTGGAGAGCACAGGTTGCTAACCATTACACATCATCCCTCCAAATTGTGTCCTGTGAATGAATTCCAGTTTGTGGCATCTTGGTAATGGTAACCCTCTCTCCTTGAACAGGCAACGGCCGGGTGATTTTCTTGGGTTTGAGTCTTAGTTTTGCAAAGTGAAGCTTGATAGAGAGATTGTGTTGAGGCCAGATGGCACATAAGCCATTGTCTCATCCCTGAAGAAAGCCTTAAGTGATCCTGGGATGTGGGATTGCTTTACTATGCATAAAACTGCAGCTTCCCTGATGCCTACTGTAATGCAGCAGATGTTGCTTTCTACAGAGGTCACAAGATGTGTGAAAGCCATGTCCTAGGAGTGAACATCCTTCTGTACCATTCTTCTCCTATCCTGCTGCTTTTAGTTTTAGTTTTATCAGTGAATTGAACATCCTTTCACTAGTGATATTCTGATTTGCAGGTGAGAGTTTTGGCCCGCAGCGTGAGTCTGCTGTGACTGCCGACGCATCCTTTTCCGTTCAAGATGTCCTAGAGAACAGCATTTACTACTACCAGAGCGTCCATGAAAGCATCGAGCCAACAAGTGATGTTTTCAGCTTTTACGTGAGCGATGGCTTCAGCCAGTCTGAGGTGCAGAGCATTAACATCACAATTCAGGTATGCCTGTGCTCCCTGGCTGCCAGTGCCATCTCCTTTCTCATAGACACATGACTTCTGAAGTTCAAGCTTTGCTCACTGCTTTGTAATATGTGGGAAGGGGACTAAAGGGAGTTTCCTTCTTCCTATCCTTTTCCTTCCCCTAGTACAGGCATGTAATTCCCTTGTGATAACAGAAGAACAGTTGTACATTGCAGCATCTTCCACAGGGCTTATTTCTCAGATGTCTTCTGCCCCTTAGAAGCAGCCACGATGCTGGATAGATTTGGAGAGACTGGTGTAGCCCATTAATGGATATCGGCACCAGTACTGTCATTTGGTAGCTTGTATTTCATTCAGGTGGGCAGCGGTCTTTTCCCCTTGGCTGTTTCCCCTTTTTTGACTGTGTGCCTTTGGGACCTGTGCAGCGGCAGAACGATGAGCCCCCAAAGATGGTGCTGGAGGCTGTCAGAGTGCACGAGGGCTCAGGTGTGGTCGTTACCAACGCCTCCCTCAACCTGCAGGACTTGGACACCCAGAACACGGACCTTGTCATCATGGTTACCAAAAGTCCTGAACATGGTAAGTCCTGACAAGATGGGAGAGGGTGGGGAGAGACAGAGCATGTCTCTGTGTCTCAGTGTCTGTGAGTCTTTATATCTGTGTGTGTATATAGCCCCTGATGTGAAAGAAGAGCCTGGTGTGTTTGTATAAAGCACATTTAGTCTGTGTTTGGACCAGCAGCTGCAGAGGGATTGTGTTTCAGAACAGACCTATTCTTTGAGAGTTGTCCCTAGCTATTCGTGGGAGAGGAGAAGGGGGCACTGCATGCATTTCCCTGGGAAGTTCCCTTTTGTGTTACCCCATTCCCTATTGTGGCGTTCAGTTCCAAAGAGCTGAGCAACTAGCATCTATCTGCAGTGATAAAGCAAGGCAGGGTGTCAAGTGAAGGCTAGTGTCATGTTAAACTAATGAGGGCTGTGCCCTCTTTTTCAGATCTCATGTATGTAGCCAAATTCTTTCCAGTTTTGGCAATAAGCAGGTAACTTCCTTCAATTTTGCCAATAAGACTATGTCCACCTCTGCATCCCACTGATTGCTGGCACGGAAAGAGTCCCCAGCAGGGTTTCTTCTCCCCATAATTTTCTCCATGTATTGTTTGTCAGGTCATCTTCGCAGGAGGCAGACTGCTGCAGAGCCCCCGGAGCATGGACAGGTGCTGTCCATGGGCTCGTCCTTCACCTACCAGGACATTTTGGATGAGCTGATCGTTTATACTCAGAGTGGTGCAGCAGCACAAACAGATGAGTTTGGCTTCTCCATCACGGATGGTCTCTACATGCAGACGGGGAGGCTGGAGTTCTCCATGGAGCTGCCGAAGAAGCAGCCACCCACATTAGCTGTCAACAGGGGCCTGCAGCTCCCAGTTGGTACGGGAAGAGGGAGGAGAATGGTATTGCTTGGTATTGCTATATGGTCCAGTCTAAACCAGTTGCTTAGCTGGATTGGCTGAAGCTGATCGTGGACTTTCTTTCTCTGGTCCAGGCTCTGCAGTGCACCTCACAGATCAGCACTTGAAAGCAGCAGCTATTTATTCAGATGACACAATGATCAGATTTGTCATGAAGAGGGATCCCATCACAGGCCATCTGCAGCTGACCAAAATTGATAATCCAGTCCAGATCTCTGTTGAAGGACCTGTCAAAAGTTTTACCCAGGCTGATATAAATAAAGGTGAGAGTGCTTGATTTTAGATAATCATGGGAAGTGATATGTGGCTGTCTAAGGTAGTCCTGCGAGGAGCAGGGAGTTGGACTCAGTGACCCTTATGAGTTCCTTCCAACTTGAGATATTTTGTGATTCTATGATCTTTATGAGAGAGGGAGGGTGACTTGAAGCAGGGAAGGGAGAGGGAAAGAAGTAAGATAAGGTTGTTATGTTAGAGCAGAAACACGTATCATTAAGCAAGCATTATAAAGTCTCTCTCAGCGAGAGAAAAAGAGTAAAGAGAGAAAGTAATGAAATGCAAATCCAGGAGCTCTGTCAAGCCCCAAGTCCCTCAGCTTATAGTGCCAGCCTCGTTCCAAACTAAGAATTAAATGACGCAGCCTGTAACAAACCACCTCTTTTGTCCCCTCCCTCTCTCCAGGGCAAGTGGTGTACAGTCACAAGAAAGGGGATCCTGGCGGAAATTTTGCCTTCACCTTTGATGTGATCGATGCAGATGGCAACAAACTGACGGACCAGGTTTTTTATATTAGTGTATTAGGTAAACAATAGCGCTGAAGTTATGTTTTCTTTGCTGCAAAGCTGAGGCCTTCATAGATTCCTATCCCACATGTACTGCAAGTTAAGATTTAATTCTTGATATGCAGTTTTTGTTCGCTGTTAATTCAAAGGCCTTTGAAGTTTGGGGCATGGGGAGAGTTTGTGGATGTAAGCATTAGTTCTTTGGCTTCTGACAAACTTACTGAAAAATGTAGAAAATTTCCCCTTATTATCTTCATACTGTCTAGATTGTCTTTAAGATGTAATGTTACTGTCCCCTTGATTAATGCCAAGGTCCACAGTACCTGTTTTGGAATTACTACTCTGGGGGGTGTTTGTATCTATGTTGTCTTTTGCTTGAACACAAGTTCCTGATTTGAATAACACCAAGGAAAGGAGGGTGACTGTCTCCTAACTCAGCTTTGTATTTAACCCTTTCAGAGGACAGATTTCCCCCGTCCATAATCGCCAACAAAGGGCTGGTCTTGGATGAGAACTCAGCAAAGACAATCACAACCCTCCAGCTCTCTGCCACTGACCAGGACAGTGAGCTGACCCAGCTCCAGTACAAGCTCACCAGGCAGCCACAGCTGGGGCACCTGGAGCATGTGGCCTCCCCAGGTTAGCAGGGCGGTATTTTACTCGGTTGGGTACTCCTAGCAGCAAAGCACTAGAAGGCTTTTGAGCCCTAAAGATTTACTGCAGGAAAAATGTGCTTGGAGTCAGCAGCACAGAGTTATGTTTCCTGTTAGAAATCAAATGGTCATTAGCCCAGAGAGTTGGAGAATAGGGTGAGTAGAGGCAAGGCAGCCCGATAATCACAGGTGAGGATTTATTCAGCCTCTGGGTGAGTTTATGCCCCATGGTAACCTTGCCTGATGGACTTTGCAGATGAGTCCAGCTTGCCGCTGTGTGAATCTCCTCTTTCAGGACCTATTGCTGCATCTGCATGACAGGCCAAACCTTCAGCCTTTTCTGTGAGCACATATAGTACAACGCTGAAAAGAATCCATCCCCTAATGTCCATGGTAATAGAGCCTGCCTTGGTGAACAGACAACTCACTTCCGCTCCCCCTCTCAGCCAGTATGTCCCTTGATCCCTGAACACCAGCCTCTTTTCCCAGTTGTACTTTGAAGAGAGGAAGGGAACTAACCACAGAGTTAGTTTAAAAGGAAGCTATGTTGTGGTGTGGTGGATACACTGGATAATGAATTCTGGTAATTCGGAGAGGGGGTATTGGTCAATCCTGTGAAACTCAGAAAATAATTACTTGCAAATGTGATCTGAATTTTAGAGTTGTCTTCCATGCCCACTGACAGTATGAGTGTCCTACCCCTCTCTGATTGAATTAGTCTAAATCTATGTTATTGTATAATATGCTCTTCTGATTTAGATTATGCATCTAAGATTATGTCTTCTTAGAATTAGATTTCTCATTAACATGAGATTAAAGTGGAAATACGTGCTCTGTGTTTTCAAGGTGCAGACAGTCCCTGTACCAGCTCAGTTTTAGTGTGTGGTTTGCCTCATCTCACAGTGTAAGATGTCCTCTGGCAAACACGTTGAAAGGGTAGGAAAAACGAATGAAAGTTATAATAAGCAAATCCCCTGCTGAGAGAAAATTTTAAAATTGCAATATTTTTGTCTAAATGGCAAATTAAACAGTGAATCTTGTACTTTGGAGACCTGAAGGAGCTGGATTAAGGATTTTATTCCTCCTGTTATTTAAAATGTGATGATTCTGATTTCTGTGCTTCTTCATGTTTGTGATGGACTAAGAAAGATGTAGAGTCATACACTGTGAAAGAGTTGTTCTCATGATCTAAATGACCCAAACCTAAGCAGAGAGTGCTGGAGTGTTCAAAAGAGACCACAGACCTTTAAAGCTAATGAGCTCTGAGGGAAACCTTGGCTAATCATCCAATTCTGGCTCATTTATTTATATCAGGTCCTGGTATCTTTTGTAGTGTGGCCAATACTTGTCAGTAGCCATTTAGCATGATAAACTGCTGAAAAACTCTTTGTTAGGGTTTTTGTTGTTGTTAAGAACAGTAAAACTGTCGAACGCAGCAGTGAGACTTAAAGGCTCGAGTGCTTTTTAAAATGGTTGTCAGGTACCTTTCTGTGTCTGTGTCACACCTCATGACCTGTAAAGATGTCACTATAAGTCAGTGTTAAAAATGAGGCTTAGTCTGTTCTAAATGCAGGGGTACAAGGAGGGGAAAAGAGAGCAGAGACTTCAAAGGCATTTTCGAAAACTGCCAGGAATCCTTTTGCTTATACTCAGCAATGCCATGGTTAGATCAGTCCTGCACAGCAGTGAAAATCGAAGTGTTACCTCTACCGTTTTTCTCACAACTTTTCTCTTGCCCTCTGCCCTGAGAGGCCCATCCCCAACAGGGTGTCCTGACAGTATGAGGTGCCATTGTAAAATTGTAAGTCTGGGAAGAAGTCTATACTTCTTTTTGCAGAAGGGGTGCCACTACATTAATTTCAACATTGTTGAGCAGAGCTTTTAGGAGGCTCCACACCAGCTAAATCCCTGGCTCAGCTGAGGCTCATGGTACAGCCTGAATTGGAGCAGAACAAACCGAGACTGAGTGCTTATGGCTAGATATGTCCAGCTCCCTATATTTTGCCCTAACTCGCTCTTTCTATTGCACATTTTCCCCTATTGTTCTTTTTCTAGGGACAAGAATTAGTTCCTTCAGCCAGGCAGACTTGGCCTCTCGCAGCATCCAGTATGTCCACACCAGTGACGCTGAAAAGCATACGGATGCGTTCACCTTTTCTGTGTCTGACGGAACAAATGAGGTAAGTCCCAGCATGTCTTTTTGCCTGAGTCAGAGCAAGCTATTGATTCTGTAGGATGTGATGGGAGTCAGTTTTCCTGTTGCTGCTTGCGAATGGCAGTTACACGTAGCAAAGGAAATGAAACAAGCCACACATGGGCTTGTCGTTTCGCAATGGTGGTGGGTGCTTTTACTTCCCCTGCTGTGAGAGATCTTACATACCACAGGGAAGGGAGCAAGCCCTGTGAAGGTAAGGGGGAGCCACCTGTGATGTAGTCTCATGAGACTGGTTTACCAAGATATCAGTGTCTGGTTTTCATCTGCTTACCAGTTGCTCCTGGAGCTCAGCTTTGATCCAGTGCACTGACAACATACCCAGAAGCAGTTAGACTCTCGAGAAATTACTCCTTCCTGCTTTCTGAAAGAGAAAAATCATAGCTGCAAATAGAGGTAGAGGGATAAAGTAGAATGAGGGAGGGAAAAGTGGATGTCCATAACTATCAAGAAAGAGGGAGAATAAATTAGTGGGGAGGGATAGAAGAGGTCACGATCATGTGATCAGAGCTTAGAAGCTCATATTTACTCACTAGACAAGGCCAGAATTAAGTGACCCAAACTCTGGATCACTGTGGTCTCCTTACAGTGATACTGTTTCGATGGAGTTGCACTCTTGGTAGACTGAGTTCATCAAGAGAGGCTTTTCCTCCTGTTCCAGGTGAGCCAGACATTTGACATCACCATAAACCCTGTGGATGACTCCTTACCTGTAGTGCAAAGCCTGGGAATGACAGTTCAGGAAGGATTGAGAAAAACCATCACAGAGTTTGAGCTTAAAGCAACAGATGCTGACACAGAGGTAAGGCCAGACTTCCCTTTGCTTCCTCCTTCCACTCTTCTGCTGCACGTCTGGGCTATCAGAAAAATGGGCTTGTGTTCAAAGAGAAGGGTTATAGCGACTTTCATCTCTCCCTGTGATCATACCCTGTCTGATCACAACATCAAGCAAACATCTTGTCGGAGGCTAGTTTGTATATAAATGGATGAATGTTTTTGAGAGTGAACAAAACAAAGCTTGAGAAATGACTTCATTGAGGATATCTCTCAGACACATAAGCAATAAATCTGCACGGAAAGCATTTAGAAGTTGTGATCAGAGCTAATCCTTGCCCTGTACCACCTTCTCTCTGAACGCTGTGGGTTTGAACTGAGCTTATGCCTAGTCTTGACACTGAATTTATGCCTAGCACAGATGAAAATGACATTTCCTCTTTCTCCTCCTGGGTCTGGCTGGAGCTAAGCAGTCTCATGTTGGCTCTGCCTCACTGCACTGCAGTTTCCCTGCAGCAAGAAAGCTCCTGGCTGACTGTTACTGCCCTGAGCCAAAGATCCTGCCCTAAAGGTTATCTCTGCTTCTACCCTGACAGAAGTGACAAGGGGCACGTTGCTTAGAATAGCTGCAGAATGGGGGACTGCTCTTGTGTTCAAGGAGTTGTCACAAGGGCAGGAGCTGTCTCAGACCAGCCGAAACAACAGTTCAGTGTGATGTGTCTAGCCTAGCTCTCCCTGACTGGGGTTGTTTTGTAGATAATAGCCACCTTGGGAGAGGGATAAAGACAGGGCAGGGCTCACAGTGAATCAGTTCAGCATGTGGTGTTGCATTTCAGCCCCTGGTTGGAAACACTGTGCTAGGAAAGCTGTTTGGGCATAGAATCCCTCTCCAGGCATCTTGAGCTGGAAGGACATGCCTGTCCTGGTCCTGGGGTCATGTCATCAGCTTTGCCACTCTGTCTCCTTGGTGCAGGCAGAGTCAATTACGTTCACAGTCGTGCAGCCCCCCCGGCATGGCCTGATTGAACGCACCAGCAATGGGCAGCGTTACTACCAAGCCACCACCTTCACTATGGATGACATCTACCAGAACCGCATCAGCTACAGTCATGATGGTAGCAACTCGCTGAAGGATCGCTTCACTTTCACAGTGTCTGATGGGACCAATCCCTTCTTCATTATGGAGGACGGGGGAAAGAAGGTAAGGGGAGAAGAGGAGATGTGAGGGAGACATTCTATGGCTAATAGAAAGCTGCCTCCTCTCAGAGAAGAGGAGACTTAGCTGCTGTCGCTCCACTGAAGATAAGGGCTGAGTATTCTCAGTTCTTTGATGCCATTTGCTTCTTCCCTGGCGTACCAGCCTTTGTGTGTGCAAACTCACCCCGGGACCTTGATCCCAACAGAGCTGAAGAGAGCAAAGCTGGTGGTATGGTGGATGAGGCTCTGACTCACAAAGTAACAGCCATCTCTCCGAACTTTTGTCAGGTTGTGACAGCAGCACCGCAGCGCTTCAAAGTGGACATTCTCTCTGTGGATGATGGGACACCCAGGGTTGTCACCAACCTGGGTTTGCAGTGGCTGGAGTACATAGATGGCAAGGTAACTGCCTGCCTGGGTTCAGCTTAGATTGTTTCTCAGGCTGTTCCAGGAGAACATCCTGATCCTTTGGCATTTTTATTTTTGTGATAGAGGACAGATGTCCCTCTGGGCCCACAAAGTGTCTTGGAAAAGGCAGAGGTGTGCAGGGGTGCCTGCACTGCAGCTCCATTAGCTAAACCAGGCAATGTCGCTCCAGGGCACAAAATTGGTTCCTGGACCATCTTCTTCCCCTACATCAGCCAGAACATTAAGCCTGGCTCTTATTGACTCTTGCACAAACTGTGTGCAGTGCAGCACAGCTCCTGCCTACCTTCCTGGGCGGACACATCCTGCCTCTTGTTCCTCCTCCCCAGGGTTTATTTTCAGCTTTGCTGATGGTGGACCAGTCATGATTATGTGCTGCAGCAGCCGTGGTAGAGATACATGGCTTTCAAAGAAACGTGGTATAGGGATTTCTTGCTGTGACATGCCTTTGTTTTTCTGAAGTCCAAACAAAACCCCAGGAAACTGTCTCATGCATGTTTTTGAGAACCCAGCATTAACTGCAATTCCTGGTTCTTCCCAGGAAAAGGGGTTGGAAGACACTGTAGTAAGAAATTGTATTAAGAAGTGGCTATCTCAGCTCAAATTCCTGACTTCAGAAAAAGGATTCCTACAGCCTCAGGCAGTTCAATTCTCTCTTTTTTTCTTGGCTGTTAATGGTGTTTTCTTTTAAAGGGAAGGCAAAATGTGGTGGAACTGAGGCGCATCCGTGTGAGGTCATTTCAGAGAGGACCTAGCACAGGCTCACTGAAGCAGCGTGAACTGTCCTGAATGACTCCTTCAAGTTGAGGCTGTTTGCAAATGCTTTTTGCAAAGCCAGGCCTCACCTGAGCATCAGCGCAGTTCATGGAGCAGTGGTTTCCAGGTGAAACCAAAAGATTTGTCATAGCTTTTAGCCCCAGCTAGATAGGGCTGGGCAGCTTGTTCTGAATTTGCTTTTCTTTGAGCCACAATGTTTTTTTATTAAACAAACCAGATGTGAGGCAGAATTTGAATCCTTCCTGTGCTGTCAAACACCTTGTGGGGCATCTGTCTGTTCAGGGCCCCTCTGTGTGCTCTGTGGTGTTATATCCCCTAGCTTTTCCCTCATGGAGCACTGTCTGACAGAGGGGATGGTTGGGCTTTTGGGATGAACAGTCAATCAGACTTGCACTGCTGGATCTCTAGAGTTTTACTCCCTTGGTTTGGCTTTAATCCAGGCAACCAATCTAATCACTAAGAAGGAGTTACTGACGACAGATCCTGACACAGATGACAAACAGCTGACCTATGAGATAACAACTGGTCCCAGAAATGGTTATGTGGAGAACAAGCTGAAACCAGGGACAGCTGTGACCACCTTTACACAGGGTATGGAGTTGGGCTGTATACTGTTGCTTTTTTCCTTCAGCTGTTTCAGTTTGTCAAGATAGCTTTTGTGTGGAGAAAAAAAAAAAAAGGTGGGAGGGGGGAGAAGACAAAGGGCAAATCTCAAACGTGTGTCAAAAATAAGCATTGAACTTTGCTCTCAATTGCAGAAATCCTGTAATTTCTTACAGACATCAACACGTATGCTGTAGTACACCCAGGTTCTCCAGACTTGCTAGAGCTGGAGATTTGCCTTGGGACAGTAAAGAGGAGTTGTAGATATTGTATGTGGATCTAATCATGTTTAGCCAGCAGTGCAGAGTCAACAATGTGTGGAAAGTTCACTCTTGCAGGACTGAGGGGCACTCCATTAGGAAGGGGAGGTGAGGGAGTAACTGCTTCCTATGCCACTGTGCTGTTTCTGATTGCTGTTCCCTCAAGTCTTCCCCAGGCACACTGAGAGTAAACTTGCAGCGCAGCCTTTTTTAGCTACTGCCATTTCTGCTACTGCAGTTGGCAGAGCCTCACATCACACTGCATTAGGTCCTGTAAAAATGCAGTCAGCAGTTCTGCCTGTCCCTTCTCATCAGGCCCTGCTAGCCTTGCCTGGCCTCCCGTGTGCTCAGACAAAAAAAAAAAAAAAAAAGAAAAGGAAAAAAAAAGAGGAAGAGGCTACACTATTTTAGGTCTGAAGCTTGGCAAACATGTATTACACTGCAAAAAGTCAGGGAGCCTGAACCATCTCAGCAGTGAGAAGGAGCCCAGTTACAACATGCCAGCTTATAGAACAGAGCTGAAATATGTGCTGCCCAAGTGAATTCATATTTCTTGCATTTCATCAAAGCTACTTCAAATTTACCTTATTTTTAAGTATGAGCCATTATGGATAAAGACTATGCAAGGGAATATCCTGTCACAGTTTGTAGGCTGGCTTCTACCACAGGTAAGACCAAGGAAGTTAGAAAAACTGCTGCAGCATAAAGGGCGTGTGGAGAACCCAATCCCTGCAGCCATGCAGATGCATATCTCTGCATTGGTTGTCTGTAAAACTGCCATTCAATTTCTGAGTTAGCTCACTGGATGTCTCCTCCCTGCAGAGGATGTGAACCAGGGTCTCATTCGGTACGTGATGCATGAGGAGAAGGTTCAGGAGACCATGGATAGCTTTCAGTTCCTAGTGAAGGACAGCAAACCCAATGTGGTTGGTGGCAACATCTTCCATGTGCAGTGGTCTCTCCTCAGCTTTACATACACCAGGTAAATGGTACGGGGCTTACAGCGCTCTTCTGACAGATGGGATCTTATCTGGAGTGAGGCAGGTTGAGCTCTGTAATATGTGATTGGACCTACAACATGGAGATGAAATTCTGGGGCAGTTACCATTATTTCTGCCTGTCTTTCACCAGCACCCCATCAGGACTGGGGTCTCACAGCTGTGCAGATGTGGCATTCCTGTTGAATTAACACTGTTGATTTCTAGAGGGTGAGGGTGGCCAACAGCAGCTGGTATGGATGTGGGAACTCTTGTGTGTGTCAGTGAGGAGAAGCACCTGCTGGGTTTAACCATGGAGCAGGGTTGCTGAATAGCTGCCATCTGCCCAAGTCCCTGATTATTAGTGTCCCTCAGATTTTCCATGGAGGCGATAGTTAGCCTGCGTCTGTGGTGCTCAGTATCAGCATAAACACATAGGGTTTGCTCCCCAGCCTGTTATTTGTGTCTGCTTGATACGTTTCCAGCTACAGCGTCAGAGAAAGTGCAGGCTCGGTGAGCGTCACCGTGAGGCGGATTGGTAACCTCAACCAGTACGCGATTGTCTTGTGCCACACAGAGCAGGGAACGGCCACCTCCAGCTCTGGTTCACAGCCGGGAGAGCAGGACTACGTGGAGTACGCGGGGCAGGTAGGTTGGGGACACCAGGAAAGGGAAGGTCTGACCATTCGTGCCATCAAGCCTGGATGAAAGAACTGATAAAAACACAAAGGCAACTGTATTTCCTTTCTAAAAATTTGCAGTTTATTTGCTTTCAGAAGAGGGTCTCTTTTTTCATCAGTTTTTTATGTTGACAGACATGCTTTGCAACAGTGTTCTGACAGTATTCTGACAGACCGCAAATGTTACAGGCTTGCTTGAGTAGGAGTGTCACTCCTCATCATGCAAAGGGCTTAAAACCATGACTGAGATTAGAAGGGGTAGGGGCCTACACACTGCATTTGCTGCTGTCTTTGACCTCTGCTAGTCATTTATCCTTGGTTAAGGTCAGGGTCTGATGCCACTTGTGCACAGGGTATGTGACTCAGGCAAGGGTAAGGCAGGAAGGACAGAAAGTTTGACCCCAGTCCAAAGAGAGCAGGCCACTTGCTGCCTTCCAGGTGCAGTTTGAGGAGCGGGAGGACACCAAAGCCTGCACCATCGTCATTAATGATGACAACGTCTTTGAGAGCACAGAGAGCTTTGCCGTGGAGCTCAGCATGCCAGCCTATGCTCTGCTGGGGAACATCACCCGGGCCACGGTCACCATCACTGACACAGAGGACGAGCCCACCCTGCAGTTCGACAGGAAGACGTACCACGTCAGCGAGAGCGCTGGTTTTCTCTCTGCTCCTGTTGAAAGGAAAGGTGGGTCGAGCAGGGCAGAACAACTTGCTGTGCTCCCGCTGGGTCTCTGTGGCACAGGAGGGAGAGCGGCTCTGCAGGCACCGCTGTGGGCAAGACATTCAGAGTCTGAATCCATGCAGCAGAGAGCGTGGACAGGGAGCCCTCGAGACTGTGGCCAACAGTAAACTGGTGACAGAAGGAAGTGAAGCACCTGTGAACAGACTGTGAAACCTAAAGCTTGGATTTTAATTCTGTACTTTATAGCTAATAGAAGCGGTTTAGTGCCTGTATCCTGCAGTCTTTTATCACATGACTAGGATTACCGCAGAGCTGCTGAGGAGTCTTTGCTGTATATACCTTTGCCAGGCTCAGGTAAATGACTCTTCCCTGTTGGCAGGCAAATAACAGTGACCCCCCAAAACAAGTGGTGTTCCTTGGGGTTTGCTTGTTTATGATTTTGGGGTGATTCTTTGATTTTTTGGAAGTAGCTTTGTGGCGCAGCTGAAATGACAAGCAACAACACAGAGCAGATGGGGGTTTTTTTCTTATCTTTTCCATCTGTGCTGTAGGATTCACTAACGCAGTTAAAGCTCCTTACTTTTGGATTCATTTCTCCTCCCAGCATGAGCAGGAGTAAACCCCTGTATTTATTTGCTGCTTCTCTGTGATATAGATACTGTGTTTTATGTGGACCTTATCACTGTACTGTATATTCTTTTAATAGTCAAGTGCCACCTGTTTCCTGATCATAGTAGCCAAAGGGTGCAAATTCAGAGCGTGCCTGGAAGTCAGACCTAAGCCAGCTTTTATTCAAGTTTAGGAGCAGGGATAGTGTTCTTTTTCACTCCTCTCCCTCTTTTCCAAACGCTGGTTTATTATTTAAGTAAGTGGTGTCTCCACCAAATAAAGTAAAAGTATTTCCATAGAGTTAATGGTTTTTTTCTGTTGCATCTTAGGGGATACCAGCAGCACTGTATCTGCCCTCTGCTACACTGTCCCCAAATCAGCCAAGGGAAGCAGCCTTTATATGCTGGAATCTGGCTCCGACTTCAAGTCCCGGGGGATGGCTGATGACAGCCGCATTGTTTTTGGTCCGGGTGTCGCCATGATGACATGTGACATCATGCTGATCGATGACAGTGAATACGAAGAAGAGGAGGAGTTTGAGATCGTATTGGCCGATGCCTCAGATAATGCACGCATTGGCAGCCGGGCCTCAGCCAACGTCTTCATCAGTGGTCCCAACGATGCCTCCACAGTGTTTCTGGGGAATGCTACTTTTACCGTCAGTGAGGCTGCAGGTGAAGAGTAGCGGGGGGCTCCGCCGGCACTGCTCCACACCATGTTGGGGTGCTTGCCATGAAAGTATGCTTTCACCAGGAACAGCTATCAGAAGGGAGTGATTTATGGCACAGCAGCAGAATTGTAAAAGATTTGCAGAGGGTTTCTCTTTTTCCCTCTGCCCTGTGGGGAAGGCTGGGGGTTGTTCTCTCTGCAGTAGGCTGTGCTGGGTGCAGGAGCAGCAGTGAAGGGAGAAGGGCATGCTGAAGGGAAAGGAGTGGCTTTGTGGTGTGCGGCTGCTTTCTCATCTTGGTTCTCTCTCATGTGCAACTGGTGATGCAGGAAACATTGAGATTCCAGTCCTCCGACAGGGACCTGATCTCTCAACCCCCATCTCAGTGTGGTGTGCTACTCGGATGTCAGACCCTCCATCTGCCAGCCCGGGAATTGATTATGTCCCCAGCTCCAGAAAAATAGAGTTCAGGCCAGGCAAGACAGAAGAGGTGAGGAGCCACTTTGACCCCTGAGGAGTCTGCTTTGTCTGGTGACACTTCTCTCTTGTTTATGTGCATACTCTGTATTTGTCATCTGCCTGTTTTGAACATTCTCTCAGGGCCACTTGAGAATTGTTAATGAATCTGCTAGGCACAGACTCACATCTGATCAGCAGTCCAGCTAGAGAAGATTCAGTCAGGCCACCTCTCCCAGGATAAAGATGGCTGCCTATTCTCAGAAATTATATGCCAGATCTTTCTAGAACATTGTTTCCATTGATTAATGAATTCAGAAAAGACCTGACATAATGACTTCACATTAGACATCCAAATGTGAGTGCCGGGAAGGATGAAAGCTTTGCATCTCTAAAAGCAGAACTTGTGCTTCCCTTCTAGTTCTGCACTGTGACAATCCTGGACGATGCGCAGTACCCAGTGATAGAAGGGCTGGAGACATTTGTTGTTTATCTCAGCTCACCCCATGGAGCTGAGCTAACAAAGCCATTCCAAGCAATCGTGGCCATTAATGACATCTTCCAAGATGGTAAGTTATCCATGGCAGTTCTATCCAGTCCATCCTAGCCTCTTCCTTCACACTTCCACATAGCAGGAGGCTAGTCCCAAGTTAGGTTATTTCTAGGCTAGATTTAGCCTATTTTCCTGGGATCCTCCCATTCCATTTGGTTGCCCTGTTTCTTTCCATGCTTCACTGTCCACAAGAACTTGGAGTCTTTGAGAGTGCAGAATGAATTTTCATGCCGTGTTCCCTTACTTTCAGCCACACTTTGCCTCTTCTACTAAGAGCTCAGTCCTTGTTCTATGCTTTCTGTGAGCTAAAGTCCCCTTTACTACCTGAGACAGTCACACTGCATGTTTCCTTCCTCTTGTGTTTTAATGTATCTCGTGTTTGCTTGCCTAAGGAAAGCACACACTGTATGCTTTGTAATCTAACTTTGTAGTAGTCTGTAATCATTTCTGCCTTTGTATCTTTTGTTGAGGATGCCCTTTGCTGCAAGCTATTTGTGCTGTGTCTGTCACAGTAGGATAATACTTTGAAACACAGTATCCATGTCAGTACTGAGTCGTGATACAGTCCCTTCCTGGCACGCCTCGCAAACACCATCCTCATACCACCAACCCTGTCTTGTTCCTCAGAGCGTTGCAACAGCACCAAAATGATGGGAAAGGAACAAGTTTCATCAACTGTTGGAGTTAGGTGACGGAGAGGTGGTGAGGAGAGATGTTGTCTTTCTGAAGCGCTGCAGGGTCTGCTGATCCTGTGCTCTATAGAGGGTTGGCAGCCGTAACGGTCACTTGTTTGTTTGAAACTGAATCCTGTATTGAGGCACAGTGAAGCTGCCATTTTATTCTCTGACTGTTGGACTCCATGCAGCAGTTCTCCCAGGGTATATGTGCCTCATTTAACTCTTGTCTCTGTGTAGCTTCAATGCTGCTTGACTCTTTTTATTACCTCCTGCAGTACCAAGCATGCAGTTCACCAAGGACACGTACACAGTGAAGGAGAAGGAGGGTACTCTGCACATCCCCATCTTCCGCACCGGGGACCTGAGCTATGAGTCCTCGGTCAGGTGCTACACCCAGAGCCAGACAGCAGAGGTCATGGAGGACTTTGCAGAGAGGAAAAATGCAGAGGAGTCTCGCATCACTTTCTTGAAAGGGGAGAAGGTGAGCTGAGCCTGGCTTATATGAAGAATGAAGAACCATTGATGGGAGAGGTTCACATCTCCTCCTGGGCTCTGCATGTCAGAGGGAGCTGACAGAGGCTGTCCAAACTGATTTCATAGATGCTTAAAGTCACAAATTCTTCTGGTCCTGGAAATAGGACATGACTCTGAAAGGGTTGTTTGTTTCATGGTAAAACTGATTAAAACATGAAATGGAAATCCTCTGTGTCAGTAGGACTCAGGATTGTTGTAGCAGAGAGCTGTTGGTTTGTGGAAGTAGATGTCTTCACTGCTGTGTCTCATCATGGAACCGTGTGGTTTGTCCACACTGAAGTAGCAGCCTTAAAAATAGAAGTGTTTCTTCCAGAATTGACAGTACTCGGACGTTAAACCCTAGATAGTGAAGTATAGTGTGCCTTTTAAGTGGCTTCATCAGATTTATGAACGTTTGCTGTTTTCTCCCGCTTACTTGGCTTTAGGTGAAGAACTGCAGTGTTTATATCAGTGATGACTCTGCCTTTGAACCAGAAGAGCAGTTCCAGGTCTATCTTGGTAGCCCACTTGGAAACCATTGGAGTGGAGCTAGGATTGGGAAGATGGACATGGCAACCATAACTGTCACCAATGATGAAGATGGTAAGCGAGAACACTCAACAAGGATGTAGTTGTAGTGTAGGATGCAGTCCCAAGGTAGTCAGCACTGTCTTGTCAACAGTTTGTGGTTTAATTTAGTAGACGTGAATGCGTTCAGTCACATGGTGACCGCTCTGTGTGCAGCTCACTGATGTGTGACGGCTTTGTGCACTGGACTGCTCTTAAGGGAGGGACTGAATACCAGTGGCTTGAACCCACCATTTGTCCCATTTCCCGTTCCTCTGCAGTTGCATACAGAGTTGCTGTGCTTCCCCTGGGAGATGTTGCCTTTCCCCCACAGTGTCACAGCCTGGAGAGATCTTTGGGGAAGAAGGGGGACACCAGGTCCCTCTGCTGTGACTGCCAGTGGGGGCTGTGGCACCATCACGTGGCATGGATCTGAGGACGCGTGGTTCAGTGGGAGGCAGGGGATGGGGGAATCATTTGCCATCATCCTCTGTAGCCCAATACATGTGTTGGGTTTTGCCCCACCCCTTGCCCTAATTCACATCCAACCCTTCCAGCTGCAGTTTTGGCCCCCGCTTTAAGGAACTCCTTGCTCTGAAGATGTGTAGATAGAGTCTAAAAGGAGCTGATCTTAGGTCACCCCAGTTGCTGAATGCCCTTCACCTGTAAACAGTCAGCTGGTGTATAAACCTGAGGCTTTTTTCTTCACTGCTGTTTCTTTAGCACCCACCATTGAGTTTGAAGAAGCTGCGTACCAAGTACGGGAACCACCTGGCCCAGAAGGTGTTGCTGTTTTAAATATCAAGGTGGTCCGGAGAGGGGATCAGAACAGGACCTCAAAAGTCCGCTGTAGCACCCGTGATGGCTCAGCTCAGGCTGGAGTCGATTACTATCCCAAGAGTCGAATGCTCAAATTCAGCCCAGGTAAAGGGTCCTTGGAGGGAAGGTTAGAGGTGGTGGCATGACATTTTGTGTATATCAGAAAGGAGCATTGAGGAAATATTCAGGAGATGTGGAAGAAGCCACTTTTTGCATGAGGTTTACAACACAACACAGGTCTAACTGCTCCCAGTGAAGTGAACTGCATTAGCTGTAAGAAGGCATAACATACCCTTAGATTTTGGGGTTTAGATTTGATTTGGGGTTTGATCTTGGGCTCATCACAGTCTTCATGGGAAGAAACACCTATCCAGCTCTTCAGTGTGGTACAGGTGGGGTGTAGCGGCCAAAATAACGAGTCAGAGTGTTCTTTTTTTTTTCTGCAGGGCAGGGGCCATTTATTTTTCCAGTAGTACATACTTATGCTCTCGCCAAAGCTCTTCATAATTAGCAAATCAGCAATTAGACAGCTATCAACCTTTTCTCCTATCAGCATAAGACCACTCTAACACGGGCTGTGCAGACCAATCAACTTCTTGTTCACGGGCTGTTCATGCAGCGGTAACTTCTCACAGCTCAGTACTTTTCCACAGTTCAGTGTTGCAGCTGTCCGTTGTTTTTCCCTGCCACCTTGGCACAACTCAGCAGTTTCTTATCTTTCTCCCAAGGCCTGTTTCTCATCAAAGCCTTGCTGCTTCTCAGGGGCTGCGCAGAGCTGACAGGCCGATGTCGACTTGCCTCTCTCCCACAGCTATGCAGGGCTGACAGGCCAATGTTGACTTGCCTCTCTCCCACAGTGGGGTGCAAGAGTTTTCCCTTTTCCTTGCATTAGATATGTCCTTTCCCCTCTCCCCTTCTGGTTGCCCAATCATTCTCATTCAAACACACTGGTGTTCTGAGCTCCAGCCCTCTCTGCTCGATAAGCAAAGTGCCAAGCTGCTGCCCAAGCAAGGAGGCAATGAAAAAGAAGAGGGAATGAAAGCCTGGAGGTGGTGAGCTCTTTACTGAGCAAACTGTAAATGGAGAAAGACACTGTAAAAGGAGACAGAAAGATGGTTGAGACTTTTAATGTCATTTGAAAAATGGGAAGGCCATCCCAAATCTTGCCATGTTTTCTCTGGTGTATAACATATCACCCCTTCACAATGCTCTGCTGGGTAAGAAGGATCTGGGGTTTGGTTGATTTGGGGATTTTTCTGTTTTTTCAGTAATGTATTTTAAATATACTACACAGACCACTTACTACGTGATCTTTTTTAAAGTGTGACTCTTCTGGGGTGCAGCCTTGCACTCTGCTGTGGCTATAATTTTGTTATGCAGAAAGGCTGAACTGTAAAATGAAGGGTGGTCAAGACAGAGGAAGAAGCACTAGCATCTGGCAGGTGAGAGTAAAGTGGTCTTCAGAGGTTGTAAGGCTCAGCAGAGATCTTTCAGGATCCAGTGCAACAGCTCAGATGACATTGCTGGACCAAGAAGTTCTCACCAAACAGTTCTGCATACTGGTGTGAGAGAGAGCAGAGATGCTTGCAGCAAGGGTGGGGATCATAGATTTTTACTACAGACAGCTAATGCAAGACAGGCATTATTAATCCTCAGATGGCATCTGCCAGTAAATCTATCACCAATTGGATCAGTTGTCATAGCTGGAGTTTTATGTACAGAGTAGAATCCTGTGTGGATGGGGCTAAATTATTAGTAGCAATGAGCGGAAATAAAATTTATAATGCGTATTTTATCATAACGTTTCAGCGGTCATAGCGTAGACCAGCCATGTGGTTTTTTTATGAGAACTTCAGAGCAGTATCTGATGACGAATTAAGTTCTCTCTGTTTCTCTTGCATTTCCTCTCACAGGTGTGAACCACATCATGTTTAAGGTGGAGATCATGTCCAATGAAGACCGGGAGTGGCATGAGTCATTTTCTCTGGTGCTGGGTCCAGATGATCCAGTGGAAGCTGTTCTTGGAGATACCAGCACCGCAATAGTGACTATTTTGGATCAGGAGGCAGCAGGGAGCCTGATTCTACCAGCATCTCCCGTGGTAAGTTGCCTGTTGCAATGGACGTGATTTAGTACCCTTCAAGTACAGACTGAAAACCCCAGTGGGGTTTCTGAAATAAAACTAAGAGCTGCAATGATGTAGCAGGCTCGGAGCGTGTGGGAAGGTTTGCCTTTTCTGCTCCTCCCCTTGGCCCCAGGCAAATGCTGCCATCTTGCATCCACACAGGTCGTCGCCCTGGCTGATTACGACCGGGTGGAAGAAGTGACCAAGGACGGTGCGAAGAAATCCCCTTCCCCAGGCTATCCGCTCATCTGCGTCACTCCTTGTGACCCTCACTTCCCCAAGTACGCAGTCATGAAGGAACGCTGCAGTGAGGCTGGGATCAACCAGTCTTCCATACAGTTCAGCTGGGAAGTAGCAACCCCCACGGATGGGAATGGAGCCAGGTCACCTTTTGAAACCATCACTGACAACACACCATTCACTAGCGTCAACCATAAGGTATGTGGGTAGGTACCGGCATGGCGAAGCTGCAAGAGCACGTGGCCTAAGCCAGTGAGGGCTTGGGGCAGCTCTGCTGGTCTGTGCACATGTGGAAGTTGGTTGCGTTCCTGCAGCTGAAAAGTCACACACCTCAAAAAGTGGCTGTGCCTGAATAAGAGCTCAACACGCTGGTGTGAGCTGCGTTACCAGGGTTTGGCTGTGGGATTGTCTGATTTCCCTCTGTCCTGCTCAAGTTTCAGGAAGGGCGTAGCTCAAGCTATGAACTTCAGGCACTCGTTTTGCTGCATTGCTCCATGTGCGGCCTGAGACCTCTCTGTCCCTGGACTGTTCACATCCTGCCCAACAAACAGAATTACTGTTTTCCTCTGGGGGCTTTTCCCAGGCCTCCCAACTGTGATGTCTCAGCTCTTCTCAGGCATCCAGGTGTGTTTCTAGACCATGCCTACTCATGCATGAGTCTGAGACACTTGTAGTGGGTAGCACACACTTCAGTTACACAGAGATTAAAACCTAAAATCTCCCTGGATTTGGGAACTGGCATGAGACATTTGGGTGCTTCTTTGGGGATTACTTTTTTTCTTTTGGCTCTGGAAAATTCGGGAGTTCTTCACTGAGCCTGCTAAAAGCACCATTTCTGCTGACGTGGGAAGTAGCTGTGAGTGCTCAGATATTTCAGTAAATCCCTGGTGGCGGGAGACAGATGGAACCTGGCAGATCATAACAGCTTAGGCTCCCTCTTCCCTTCCCTTCAGTATGTGGGCAGAGTTTGGAAGCTGTAAAGCACCCAACATGCTTGAGCATCTACTGCAGCGTAGGTAACGAGGCCAATCACACCTGCATGCCCCAGTGGCCAGCAGCCACTGGCACATGGGTGCTCCTAGCTTGCGTTTGCCTGTGCCTCGCCTCCGTGCTGCCTCAAAACACCAGGACAAAGCGATTTTGCTACGCAGTCAGATGTCGCGACGCTGGTGTCTTTGACCCACGTGGATGTTTCTCCTTCCTCGTTCCCTGCAGGTGCTGGACAGCATTTACTTCAGCCGGCGGTTCCACGTGCGCTGTGTGGCCAAGGCTGTGGACAAGGCTGGCCATGTGGGCACCCCCCTGAGAAGCAATGTAGTTACCATAGGCACAGACAGTGCCATTTGTCACACTCCTGTGGTCGCAGGGACGGCCCGAGGTTTCCAGGCACAGTCATTCATTGCCACTCTGAAGTACTTGGATGTCAAGCACAAGGAGCATCCCAACAGGTAAGAGCCTGAAGGGGAGAGTGCAGTCCTTCCCCAGGGCCCCTGGGGTTACAGAGCTGGCCTGGGTCAAGAGGAGAACCTGTGTCTGAAACCACATCCCTCTGTGCAGTGTGCCCTCTTGAACAGCGTAGGGTGCTCAGGGTGCTGCTCCCATTCTCTTCCTCGCACCCTGCTCTGCTGAGGGGGTGCCCTTCCCCTCAGGAAATTGGAGTTGGTGGGACAGCTTAAGGAGCAGGTGTGTAGATGGGGAAATCTAGCTGAGACAAAATATCAGGCTGCCACTAGCGGGGTCACCCTATCTCTGGTGTGGGGTAACGCGTGAGGCTCCCACGCCTGCCAGGGCTGCTCTTTTCTGCTGTCTCATCCACTATTTGTTCCAGAATCCACATCTCAGTGCAGATCCCCCATCAGGATGGTATGCTGCCCCTCGTCTCCACCCTGCCGCTGCACAATCTGCATTTCCTTCTCTCCGAGTCTATCTACAGGCACCAGCATGTCTGCTCAAACCTGGTCACCATCAGAGACCTCAGAGGCATCTCAGGTAATCTTTAAAGCCAGCCTTTGCTTTCTGAGCTTGGTGATAGGGAGAAGCCAGTAAAGAAATGCAGAGAAGGCAGCTTTGTCTTCCTCTGGGCTCTCTTGACATTGTGTAAATAATAATTAATCTTCTTGTACTAACAGCAGTGAACAGAGTTGCCCCCTTGAAGATGAGCTGTGATGCACAGGAACGTTTAAAAGATAATGGGGTTAAGCAGCATTGCTCTGTTTGAGGAGGTTGCAGGTTCACACGGTGCTGGTGGTTTTCTGCTTTTCAAATCTGTCTTGTGATATCCATGTGGTTAGAGAGGGACCCACAGGAAGTGGATCACTGTGTCTGTGTCACTGAGGTCTCCCACATGGCAACAAGAAGCAGCAAAAGCAAATTCACTGCTGAAGTAGACGCCAGAGCCGAAGAAAGAAGGCAGTTTGTGTGTCTGACACTCAGGGTAGCGTGATCCATGCTTGTTCCATGGTGGGCAGGGGGTTGTACTTCATTCTGTTCATTTTATACTCAAGCTGTTCTGCATTTCTTAAAGTTTAACTTCAACCTGTAACTAATAGGAGGGTTTTTAGGATTCTTACCCCATTCCTATAACATTTTCCCCTGTAAAGACCTGTGTATATTCAGTTTGACCTTTAGGATAATGAAGGGAGAGGGGCCCATTAAGTCCCTAATATAATAAAAGTCACTGACATGATTTGAGAGTGAAATGGGACCTCAGTACTTGGCCTCAAGCTCTTTAAAATCTGGAGCGATCAGTTTCCTGATGTCTCTTAATCCCAGAGGCAGGCTTTCTGGATGAAGTGACCTACGACAGCATCATTCTCGGTCCTGGCTATGACCGCCCTTACCAGTTTGACCCCACAGTGAGAGAGCCAAAGACCATCCAGCTCTATAAGCACCTCAACCTGAAGAGCTGCATTTGGACTTTTGATGCTTATTACGACATGACGGAATTAATTGATGTCTGCGGAGGCTCTGTCACTGCTGACTTCCAGGTGAGCTGCCATATCCAAAACTTTTCCATGTAATCCAAATCTTTCTCAATTCTTAGGCGGAGCTCCACTTTGTGTACGTGTATATTTGCTGCTCTGCTCTGCACGACTGGAGCATTTCCCCCTTTTTTACCTAGAAAGGAATGGTGATTTGTGAAATGCACTTAATTAATTTATTTTCATTGGAGTAACATAAATTTTATTCTCTTAATCTTCAGAGCGATGGTAAAATATTTTTTTTAAATACAAGGATGTACTGGAAATACAAAACATTCTCAGCTGTGCTCTATTCTTTTACAATTTTGACTTTGTTCTTAGCCAATATAAAAGAGCAAAGAACAGAGCAGAGGGACATCAGTTCGTACTCCACAGTGGAGTGAGGTCATGGGAATTTTTAAGTCATTTCTGAATTAACTGGCTGGCAGACCAAAAGCCAAAAATGTTCTTCTAGACAATAATGGCTTTCGCTACTAGACATGTCTCACTGCCCTCTCATGGATGGGTTATACATGTACATCCCACTCAAGTGAATATCTCATCTTTGTTAGGTTCTTGTATTAAATTCCCAGTCAGAATCTTATGGCCAACATCATCTCTTTTAATTCCTGCCAGTCTGGAATACTTTGTTAACTTTCCTTTTATAGCTCAAATTATTTGCACAAATCCAGAGAAGCTACTTGAACTGAACAACTGCATAATTTAGTACGTGGAGACTGGCACCAACCAGTCTGGAATGTCTCTCTGAGGTCTCTGGGGCTTGCAGAGTACAGCTGCACTCTGCAGATAATAAATGGCGTATATATAGCCAGAGAACTGTGCTATTTCAGATACTCTTAGGGCCAGTCCTGAGCAAGCAGAATTGCTTGTTTTTAATTCACGGAATTGGAAACTGGGGGTTTTTCTGAGGTGAAGTTGTGACCGCAGCTGCTTTTGTGCCATGACACCACAGTGTGCATTAGCACTTACCCTTATTTAAAATGCAGGTTTGTCTGAAGTACCTATATGTAAAGGTAAATAAAGTTCAGACAGTCTTCTCTGACTTAATTGTAGGAGTTTTGTAGTATGTGAGGAGCACTCTGTGCTTGCATACTTTTTCCCAGCAGTTCATTATTAGTTGTCAAACGGCAGTCCAGCAATAACTTTTTGCAAATCAGCTACTTGTTTGCCAGTCTTTGGACATTATATTGCTTCAGAAATAATTCGTCCCCACGTTACGCTCCCTGTGTTTAGGACATCCATGGTCCAGAACTGAAAAGGAGTCTTCTGTTACAGGTACTCTGGCTTTTGTCCCCATCTGCAGAGCAGAATGCAAATGCGGTGTCTCCTTTGGAAGGTGCATAACCACCTTTTCTGGGTTTTACTGACAGGTACGGGACTCTGCTCAGTCCTTTTTAACAGTCCACGTCCCGCTCTACGTGTCCTATATTTACGTGACAGCACCTAGAGGTTGGGCTTCTCTTGAGCACCACACAGAGATGGAGTTCTCCTTTTTCTACGATACTGTTCTCTGGAGGACAGGTAGGTCCGAGGCATTTCAAGGGGTACAGGAGAATTGGTTTGTCCTTGGTTTTGCCTTTTTCTTAGTTTCTGCACTGCCACCACAGTTCTGAGCATGGGTAGCATTCCCTGAAGTAAAGGGCATGCAGGCTGAAGCCAGGTATGCCTGCATTTGTGTAAGCTTAGCAAGGGGGCTGGCATTTCCCCCTCAGCCTCTCTCCATTAATGGGAATGGTTGTCACTGAGCCCTAGGAAGTGCTGTAGGGAAAGAGCTCTCCCTTCATCAGTGTCTCCACAGCCAGGCTGAGGTTGCTCCCTGTGGGATATTTGGAGTGATTTCTCTGACGCTTTTCAGTGATTCTCGTGTGGGAGCTGCAGTCACGTTCCTCAGCCTCCTGGCTCTCACGGATGGATTTTTTCCCATACTATCCCCTTGTTTGTTAAAACAGCAGTGCTCCTAGCGGCGAGCCCTGAATCATTCCTGTCCTCTGCTAGTTGGTACATCCAAGACCTAACATCTGTGTGTCTATGTGTGGTTTATCCTGTGCCTCTGAGTCTTCTATTTCCAGTTTGCTAATTTTCCTTTCCCACAATATTTGGAGCCTGTGTGTGCTGGGAGCCCGTGCCTGCAGCCTTGAACAGTATGCTGCTTAAAGGGCTACAAGGAACTGACAGCACCTCACCTCAGGTTTTATTCTGTCAGTGGTGACACTAAGTATTGGAGAGGAGGGACTTGCAGAGCTTTGTTCATGGAGAGACACTCGGGAATTAAGGCCAAGATTACCCAGAAATAATTATCTACAACTTAGTATGTAAAATAAGTTACATTCACAGGCTAATCGTAGTGGGGAACTCAGTGTATTTACTTCCTTTATGCTTCAGTGAGACTTAGGCAGCACATGTGGATAATGAAGAAAAGTGTATAGCTGGCTCACTGGAGGATGATCCCAGTTAAACCATGCCTTTTTGGAGCACTCTCAAATGCTTCTGAAGCTGCGTGGGGCTGACAGAGCCCACCTCAGGACCCACTGTCCCCAGTGACTTTGTTCTTGCTGCACTGTGCAGGGATTCAGACAGACAGCGTTCTCTCAGCCCGGCTGCAGATAATCAGGATCTACATCCGCGAGGATGGCCGGCTGGTTATCGAGTTCAAGACACAGGCCAAGTTCAGAGGTAAGAGCATTAGTCCTGCTAGAGGAAGAAATCAACGTACAAATACAGATCTGTTCTGAAAACACAGGTAGCAGAACACGGCCCTCTGTGCTGAGGTGTCCAGCATCAGGGTCTCCCCCTACTCTGCCTTATCCATCACCTCCTTGTCCCCACCCCAGGGCTTTTTGTAATGGAGCACCACAGCCTGCCAGATGTCAAGTCTTTTTTAATGACTCCAGACCACTTGGGAGGGATCGAATTTGACCTGCAGCTGCTGTGGAGCGCTCAGACTTTTGACTCTCCCTACCAGCTCTGGAGGGCAACCAGCTCCTATAACAGGTGAGGGCTGCGGGTTCAGCCGCCGTCAGCAGCTTCCCACGGCACAATGTGCTTCTTAAGCAATGAACGTGCAGTAGCTAACAGCAGTGGCGGAGCGGTTTCAGATCCAGGCCTGAGAGAGCAATCCCTGTTGCCCTTTCAGCAGCCATCCCATGCTTGGAGGAGGTAGGTATATTAAGATCTAGAAATATGTGGTTCGCTTTTTAAAAAAAATTCCTTTTCATTATTAGTTCTGTCCATGCCTGTTTATTCTTACAGTCTGTGCTCCTTGCACAGAGGGTCAAATTAAACACCGCAGGCCAAATTTGTCCCTCCGGCGACTGCTGGAGTAGATGGACATTTCTGGGGCGAGGGAGAGGACCTGCTATGAACTTTGTCTTGCCTGCTTACCCTAATTAGAAAATGGTGGGTGTTAGGCAAACACATCAGCCGGGTGAAGAGCCTGGAGTCTCGTTTGGTCACTGTGGTGTCTCCTGTCTGTTCCCAGGAAGGACTACTCTGGAGAGTACACCATCTTCTTAGTCCCCTGTACTGTGCAGCCCACGCAGCCGTGGATAGAGCCTGGAGACAAGCCCCTGCCCTGTACGGCTCACGCTCCTGAGCGGTGAGGAGTCCCCGTCATCACAGCAGCAGGACAGTTTCAGCCCGCTTGGGTTGTTTGTGTGGTCCCAGCAGGCGTGTGGCACACTGCAACAGCAGCAGGAAGGGAAGAGTGGAGGGGAGGAACCTCCCTTTTGGCTCAGGAGTACCCCTGCAACTGTGACCATCCCCCCTCAGGGTGGTGAAAGATTGCTGGGCTGGGCTGGTGGTTGGGGGGCTCCAGACAGTCTGTAGCACAGCAGGGTCTGTTATTCCTGAGCACAAGCTAGGCATCTTTGCTTTCTTTAAAAAAAACAAACTTTCTTTAAAAAAAGTTGCCTTCATCTGTGTGCCTGCCTTTCCTCTGTCACATCTAGTGAGACTGTGGACTCCCGGACCAGGGGCTGTCCTGGGCTGTCCGACGTCTCAGCCAGCAGTTTTCAGCCTCGAGGCTGCAGAAGCCCATGTAGCCTTTGGTTGTCCCCAGACAGAAAGAAAATCAAACCTGTTGGGAGGCTTCAACTGGCTGTGCAGAGCCCTGCACCGTTACTGGGAAACTAGGGGGGCAACAAGTCATCTTGGGTTGAATGCCACTGTAGCACGGGCTGCTAGACTGTAAAGTGGGAGGGAAGAAAGGTGAAGCAGATTGTGTAGGTCACCGGCTTGTAACTTCAGGATGTTCCCAAACTAAATCTCTTATTTTTCCTGTCCCAATTTTAGATTTTTGATCCCAATTGCCTTCCAGCAGACAAACCGCCCGGTTCCTGTTGTCTACTCCCTAAACACGGAGTTTCAGCTCTGTAACAACGAGAAGGTGTTTCTGATGGACCCCACCAAAGCCGAAATGTCTCTGGCAGAAATGGATTACAAAGGGGCTTTTTCAAAGGGTCAGATTTATTTTCTTTTCCTTTCCTGTTCTGCTTGTACCTAATGTTTCTGTCTTCACAACTTCCATTCCTCTGAGAGAGAAGGGTAAAACCCAGATTTGGCTTTGCCTCTTTTACAGCAACAAACAGCATTTTGAGCCTGTTACAGCTCTACAATGGCATGAAAAGACAAGAATGTGCTCTGGCACGGTACTTTGTCATCTGCACACACAACTCAAAACCCTTCAAAACCCAGAGCCATGTGTAGTTTGGTGTATTTGCCTCTAACAATGGCTTTCTTGTTGAATTGGAGAATTTAACCTGGTTTTCTCCCAACCTCCTCAGGGCAAATCCTGTATGGCCGCGTGCTCTGGAACCCCGAACAAAACCTAAATGCTGCTTACAAACTGCAGCTGGAAAAAGTCTATCTGTGTACAGGCAAGGATGGCTACGTGCCTTTCTTTGACCCAACGGGCACTGTCTATAACGAGGGGCCCCAGTATGGCTGTATTCAACCCAACAAGCACCTGAAACACCGATTTCTCCTCTTGGTAAGTTTTCTGTTGTGGTCAAAACTGCGATGTTGAGTATTGTGTGAGAACACGTCCAGAGACATCTGGTCTCTCAGCCTCTTGCTGACCTAACAGACCTGGGAACTAAATGACCTTCCTACTTGTGGGGAGGGGTTGCACATACCAATATTTAGCTCATATTAGCTATTTCAGGCCGCATGTTCTCACTGGCCTGACTGTCGCAGGTGATGTGGCACTGTTATTTTTCTGTTTGACTTCCCCAGGCACCCCCAAACCCCACAACATCCTGCGGAGTCTCCAGGCAGACCCTGCCACCCTCCCTGCCCCCTGCACCTTCATGCAGCCGCAGAAAACTGGAGCCAGAATGAAGCAGGGTGCCTGTGCTAAATGCCTCCCTCATCTGGGGGGTCTGAAACGCTTGCAAAACTGTCCTCTGCTTCTGCTTTCTGTTTGGTTTTTTTTTCCCCGACTATGAACAGATTCTGACTACAAAGGGATGATAAGTGAAATGTGTATTTTTTGCAGTACTGGGCAGACAGGAGCAAACCATGAAGACAAGATCAGTTTTTCCTCAGTCTTTATCCATGAGTATTTCTTAATCTGGGGAAAAAAAAAAAAAAACAAAAAAACCACAATTTAGGAAGAAAAAGAATTGATGTACCAAATTTCCCTTGATCTCTGCTTACACTATGGCTTGGAATTGACAAAACTGCCATCATATAACGGGAGATTTATTTACCAGTTACACAGAAATTCCTCTCATATAAATCTACAATTAGCTCCCAAGATTCATTTGGCTGTTCTTACATGCTTTGGGGTTAACATGTGCCAGCGTCCTTGCTGGCAGCCCTTGTCACAGGACGGGGGTCATGTTAATGGTTTTGGCCTGCATATTTGAGCTGGCTGCCTAAACTCTTCTGATCGTCAGTTCTACAAACTTAATATTGACACAGTCAGTGCTAAAGCAGTATGAAGTCTCTACAAATCATATAGCTCATAACTATTTTCTGTGCAGTCAGCTATATGTTAAAGAAATGTCCATGCCCATGTGTAGGCGTGGAGACTGGGCATCTGGATTCGGTTTCTGCAGCAGGACACAGGTGTCATTTAGTGACCTGGCTCCTGGCTTCCCTTTGGGAAGGTGACAGCGTGCGCTCCTCTTCCTAATGCCTCTCTCATTTCCAGGACCGAAACCAACCAGAAGTGACAGATAAGTATTTCCACGATGTGCCTTTCGATGCCCACTTCGCTTCCGAACTGTCCGAGTTTCATGTGGTAAGCAGCATGCCCGGAGTCGATGGATTTACTCTCAAGGTGGATGCCCTTTACAAGGTACGTACCAAGTGATATCGGTAGCCCAAAACTCACTTCTCTACCCAGGATGTCCTAAATACTTTGTGAATTGTAGGCTCTGTGCCTGACCCTGCCTAGAGAAACCAAATCCATGCTAGGGTAGGTCTTGCAGCCTTCTGCAGTTTAACAGCAACCCTCAACCAACTTTTCCGATGGCATGGTGGGCCTCCACGCCCACCCACCATACGGTCTCCATGAAGCGAGGTGCCCTCACCCATGATCACCCATGTTTGCAGATCGTGCTGTAGTAGGCCTCTCCGTCATTTGAGAGGTGAGAGATCCAAGTCTCTGTTCGGCAGCAGAGCACCTAAGCGGTGCTGTCCCTTCCCCTGAAGGCAGCCGCAGCTCGGGGCACCCGTGGCCCTTCCCGGTTGCAGGGGCAGGCGGCCTCTGGTTGCGGCTCCAGTCTGTGCACAGAGGCAGGTGAGTATGAGGCTCGGGGGAGACGAGCAGATTGTGGCAGAAGGAGGGACACAGAGGAAGCTCTCGATCAAGGGCAGAATTTTAGATCCTGATTTCTGGGCTTTTTTGTCCTTCCCCAGAGAAGCCTGCTTTGTAACCCGGTGACCTCTGTTTGCTGAAGGGGCTTCTGGGCCTTGCTAGGATTGTACTCTAAATTAACAGTGGAGCCAGTTAAGAAGCAAACTCCAGCACAAAAAATTAAGATGAGGAATTTATTCTGGTGGTGTTTTTTTTCCCAAAGCACTCAGGAAAGAAGCTCTTTAAAACATATTATTAATATTCCTGAATTATTTACTGCAGTTGCAAATACAAGACTGAACACCTCAGTGATAAATAAAAACACACTGAGCTTTTTTGTTGATACTCGCGCAAGTCGAGCATCGGGACCAAAAATGCAACCAGCTCTACCTTTACTTAACAAAACCACTTGATCTAAAAGCCGTAGTGAAAATTTCCTGTGTGCGTGCCTTCCCTTTCTTAAAGGTGGAAGCCGGACACCAGTGGTACCTTCAAGTCATCTACGTCATCGGCCCAGAGAGCATGGCAGGGCCGCGCGTTCAGCGATCCCTCACTCACCGCTGGAAACGCAGGCGCAGGGACTCGGTCGATGGCAACGGGAGGCTGATGCTGGATGACTCCTTAATCTATGACAACGAAGGCGACCAGATCAAGAACGGCACCAACATGAAGTCGCTGATCTTGGAGAGGGAGGAAGCCACCATCGCAGCCTCCTTATCTCAAACGGGCGCTTCCCTGGGGAGCGCCTTCGCTGCCGTCACCCTGCTGCTGCTGGTGCTTTCGGGAGTTTGCCTCCTCACCAGGAAGTGTCAGAAGCTGCGGAGGAAGCGGGAAGCTGCCCGAGCCGCCCCGGAGGAGCATCCCCTGAACACCAAGGTGGAGCTGCCCAGGGGCGCTGGGAAAGCCCTGGACAGCCGGTACTGCACCGTGAGGAATGTTAATATATTGAGGGAAACGGGGGGCGTCAGCGGGGGGAAAGGCAGGAAGGTGAAGCAGGTGAACTTGGAAGTCAAAGTCCACAGCAATTTGCACGACGGAACGGAAGTTTAACAGAGCACACACTTTGGTTTGGTGAAAGTTTTTTATAAATTGTAAAAAAAAAAAAAGTTAATTCAAAAAACAAAAGCTAAGAAAAGTCATGCTGGTATTTTTATACTCTTGTGAGAAGGAGGACTGGCTCTAGCTCACCTCTGCCCCCAGCTGAGCTGCCTCACTGTCCAGCACCGCTGGAGCCAGGCAGAGTTCTCCATCCATGCCTCCACCCTGCTCTTTCCCGAGGGTGGCCTGGGGACCCCAGCACCTCCCTCAGCAGCCTGTGGCAGGGCAGCACGGGGACACTGTCCCCCCCGGCGTGGAGGGGTGGCTGTGTGTCAGCCGGGGAAGAGGAGCAAGGACCCTCCGCTCCTGGCCTGCAGGGCTTGGGGTCAGCTCCCCACCTCGCTGGGAGTAAAGTAAGAAAAGCAGCATCTTCTTGGTTAAGAAGCAAGCGGCCTTGGTTTGCTTCTTAAAATGAGGCAAAACCCTACAGCGAACCAAACTGCAGACCTGGTGCTCAGTATCTAGGGGTTGGGAGGTTCATTTTGGGGTGGTGCTGGCTGTGGGGAGTGGCAGGGACATGAATTGTCACATGGCATGTTAACTGTCCTGTCTCACCACACAGCAGAGAGTAAAACTTGAATATAAACCTGACACAGAGTGTGACCGGGGTATCCTTTCCCTGCGCCTCCCCTCCTTCAGCCCCTGTTGTTCCCCAGTGGGGTGTGGCTGGGTGGGAGCCCCCTTGGGGACTTGTCAATGGCCTTGGGGGTGACCAGGGCTCAGGGCTCTGCATCTCCTCCTGCGTGGACAATACCTGCTGTGCTGCCAGGGCAGGTTTGGGGGGTCCCTCCCACTGGGGCCAGTGTCATGCAGGGGACCTGTGACTGGGCTGAAGCCCCCTGGCCACCATCTGTCCCCTGCGTGGAGCTGGGGGAGCCCACACAGACCCCTGCCAACCTCTGAGTGTGTCGTCCTTTAATAGTGATCACCAGCATTCAAAACGACTGAATACTTAGTAATTGGTACTGACTGATTATGAAACGTAGAAAATACTGTAGATAAAATGTAGATAAACACTGAACAGGCAGTGGATCTTGAAGGCAGGGGGTGCTCATGGTTCAGGTCAGGAAAGTACCTTTTCCTCCAGCGCTTTAAAGCCTCTGTTGGTTATAGCACCCGGCTTTTGACAGGTCCTGTCACTGTTATCACCTGACTAGTAATACATTACATAAAAAGTTTTATAAATGTTATATAAAAAGTAAATAATGTATTTATAGACATTGATTAATGGGTTAAATATTGAAGGCATTTTATAACCATTGACAAGTACCAGAAATCAAAGACCATGCTTGTCTTTCAGCACTGAAAAGAGCCTGTCATGAGGCTGTAAATCATTCCCACTCCTTGAGTATGAGTATCAAAATTTAATGCTGAACACACTGGGAATATTTAGCTTACAAATATTGAAAGCGTTGCATAAACACTGAAAAAAGGTTGGAAATAGAAGATGTTGAAGCTCAGTACAGGTCTGGCATGAGCCAATTACACCCTCTGCTCCTTAACGCACTCTGGACATGCAACAGGCCATACATCATTCACTGTCATAACCTGAATACTGATATCATACTTTAATACTGAATAATTATTAATTAATTAGTTAACAAGTGTTGGCTAATAAGACAGTAACTATTCTGGGCATTATGCAAACATTGAATAGGATAGGAGTTGAAGATGATGTTGGGGATCTGAGAAGTGCCTTTACCCCCTCTCAGCTGTGCCGGCCTCGCGGACCAACGCGGTCGGGGCCCATGCAACCCGCCCGGCCCAGCCCTGCGTCGGGCCCCACGAGCAGCCGACCGTCTCCGAAGACTCGGTTTCTGTCCCGGGGCTCCGGCCTGGGAAAGTCCTGGCTCGGTCGGTGCTGCGGAGCCCCAGCCCTAGGAACCGGCTCTCGAGACCCGGCACGCCCGGGACTGAACCCCGACCCCCCCGGACCCGCGTGTGGCGGCGGAACGGGCCCGGGAGCCCCGGCTGGGGCGGGCGGTGCTTGGGAACGGGCCGGGGGGACCCGCGGGGCGGGCCCGGCCCCGGGTGACCGCGGGCGGCTGTGCCGAGGCCGGGCGGCGCCGGGCTCCGGCCCTCCGGGCTTTATTCCCTGGCGCCCCGAGACCCGCCGGCTCCTCCGCGGAGCCCGGGCTCGGACACAGGCACTCGCCCAAACAACGCGGCCCCCACAGCCTCGCGGGGCTGCGGCTCCTTCGCCGCTGCCACCCCTGCTCGGCCTCAGCCCCCAACCGCAGCTCCACTTTCCGTGGCCACCCCGACCGAGCCCCTACAGCTCCCGGGGACCGAACCCCCCCGCGCCTCACCTGGCCCCAACCGCGGGACCCGGACCGAGCCCGACCTTTACTGCCTCGGGGCCGAGGGCGACGCGACCGGCGGAAAGAAAAACGGCGGCCGAGAGGGGCCGAACCCCTGAGGGCACCGCCCCGCGCGGGCGCACTGCAGCCCCGCCGCCCGCCCGCGCGGTCCCGCCCGGCCCCGCCCCAGCCAGACTCCGCCCTCCGAGCCCGCCCCCGCAGTCACGTGCGGCGGCGGCGGCAGGGTAGCGGCGGTCCCCGAGGCTTCAAAACCCCCCTCGCGGCCGCCAGGGGGCGCCGCCGCCGGGGCGGGAAGGGCAGCGGGAGCGGGGTCGCGGCTCCCGGGCTCCCGGGGTCCCTGCCGGGCTCGGGGCCCCGGCTCCGGGCGTCCCGGGGCCGAGCTGGGGCTGCTTCCCCGCCGCGGCTGCTCCCGGTGCCGCTGCCGCGTCTCCCCGCCCGGGGCTGAGCACACACCGGCGCCTCCGGGCGCGCTCCGGGCCGGGGCCGGGGCGAGGGTGCTGCGGTGCCGGGCACCGGCTGCGGCCGCGCCGGGCCCGGGTGCCCTGTCCCCCCGGGGCGGCTCCGGTCGCGGCTCTCACGGTCCCGGCGCGGGGCGGCCGCAGCCGGCGGGCGAGAACTGGGGGTGACGCCGTCTCCCGCCTGTACCGGGCGGCCTCGGGGTCGCGGGATGTGGCCGGGCGAGGAAAACGGGAGAAACCGGGGAAAAGCGGAGCAGAACCGGGGCCGTTTCGTCCCCTCGCCCCCCACCGGTGGGCTCCGGTGCGGGCTGGGGGCACCGGCCGCTGCCCGGTAAGTGCTGCCCGAAGCTCAGGTCCGTGCCCTGCCCGCAGGCAGCTGCCGGGGCCGGGGCGGGTCCTGCCTCTGCCCGCAGGCAGCGGGTGCTGCTCCCGTCCCCTCCCGGGGCCGCAGCCCCGGCTCTCGGCGGGGGGCTCTTGCCGGGACCCGCGGGGGACCCCGAGCAGGCGCCGGCGGGCTGCGGGCCCCGGGTTTCCCGGCGACAGGAGCTGCCGTCGCCGCCTGCGCTGCCTGCTGCGGGCGAGTGGCCCGTTTCCCTCCCCTCACGGTGCGGGACCCCCCGTGGGTGCGCGGTTGGGGCCTGGTGACGTTCCCAGCGGGTTTCGGCACCGGCCCTCTGGGGTCCCCTCTCGGGGGGCAGCGGCTGCAGCTCGGCCGGTGGGGCCGGGGGTCCCCAGCAGCTCCCGAATTCGGCCGCAGGATCAGCCCCTGCTCCCGCCAGGAACGGCTGTGGGGGCTCCGCTCCCCGCGCCTCCTGCCCGGCCCCGTTCCCAAGCGGGGCTCCCGTCCCACCTCCGGACCCGCCGCCGAGGGGCCGCGGGCAGAGCCCGGCGGCTCCTGCCCCTCGCTGCCGGCCGCAGCCGTGGCGCCGCCGCGGAGGGACCTTCACACACCGGCCGCCGCCCGGGTGAGTACGGGGCTCCCCATGAGAGCAGGGTTTGCCCGCGGGGACGGGGTTTGCTGCCTCTGGGGAGCCGGCCCGGGAGGAGGCACCGTGGCCGCACAGACGAGGTCGGGGACGGCTCCTCAGACATGGGGACAGACGTTTGCACCGGGGGTCCCCGGGCATGGGGAGCTCCCCAGGCCTCCCACAGCAGCGCGTTTGGGGGCGGCTCTGGGCTCCATTTGAAACCATTGTTTCACTTAAAACCTTCTTTTTCAGCTAAAAACGTGCTGCAGTGTGAGCAGAGGCCTCTCCAGGGACCCGCAGTGTCTCCTGCAGCCCCGTCGGTGAGAGGGCAAAGCCGACCTGGCCAGGCATGGGGAGCAGCAGCCGTCCTGGTGCTGCTGGTCCCTCGGGAGGTGTCGGTGGCCTTGGCAATGCTGCGTGGCCGTACCTGTGCCAACAACGTGTGGGGAAGGCTCATCCCAGCCCCGGGGCAGCAAGCGCCGGGGGGATGTCGGCCGGGAGGACGTGCCCGGTGGGGTGAGTGTCCCGCGGCGGCGGCCGAGTGGAGCTGCACGGCGGGACCGGGGTGCTCTGCTCCCAGGGCTGTGCCGGCAGAGTGGCCGAGGGATGGGGAGGGCTCGCCGTGGGGGGAAGGAGGGTCCCGGTGCCTGTGCCCGCCGGCAAGAAGCCGATCAGAACTGCCCGTGCCCGGGAGGCAGCGGGTTTGCAGGGCAGCAGCCCCGGGGCTCTTTGGGCTGGGCCGTGCAGTGCCGCCAGGAGCTCCGACTGTCCCACGTCTCTCAGTGTGCAGATGGACGGACGGACGGACAGAGGAGCGTCAGCCAGGCCGGGAGCCACGTGGGGTGTGGAGCCCCAGGAGGAAGCCGGGCTGACTGTGCCAAGGCCAACGCTGCCGCCTGCCCCTGGTGTGGGCCCACTCCTGGCAGGGAACAGCCCTGCCTGCACCTGCCTGGAGACACTGAGGGGACCATGTGGGTCCAGGTCAGTTGTTTGGGCCCAGCTCAACTTGTGGGTCCCGTTTCCTTGGTTGGTTGGTTGTTCGGGCTCATGTTTGTTTCTGGTCCAGCTCAGTTTTTGTTAAAACAACCTTGGCTTTTGGCAAGGTCGTAAATCAATCACTGTCATAACTGTACACACATTGACTAATTAGTTTGTGTTTATTGTTCAATGACTATTGGGTGCTTGTACACCCCTTGAATAAAGAGTTGGACACACAAAGATGGTGTGAAAAGTGCCTTTCACCCCAGAGACTATCTCAGACGTTTAATTCGGCCTGGTGCATGCCAGCCTCCCTGGCTTTGGGGACCAACACGACCAGACCCCCACCTCCGGTGGGGGCCTACACACCCTGCCCACCCCCCTTCTGCTCCCACCCACCTCCCACACCCACCCCCCTTCCTGCCCCCCACCCCAAACCCAGGCGTTACCCTCCCTCTGGAGCCCCCTGAGCTTGTTCCCATCTCCCCAGCCCAGCTCCTGCTCTGGGAAAACCCACGACTGGGCCCGGCCCTGAGCCCCAAACCACCCCCCTGGGCCTGCTCCGAGCCCCAGGACAGGCCCGAGCCGGCGGCCACCTCTCCCAGCACCCCCCGCTCAGTCTCTGCTGCTGTCACCCCGAACTGGCCCAAGGGTTCGAGTCCCCAACATGCCGCGGCTGAGCCCCGACCCCCCCGGACCCGCGTGTGGCGGCAGGACGGACCCGGGAGCCCCGGCAGGGGCGGGCGGTGCTTGGGAACGGGCCGGGGGGACCCGCGGGGCGGGCCCGGCCCCGGGTGACCGCGGGCGGCTGTGCCGAGGCCGGGCGGCGCCGGGCTCCGGCCCTCCGGGCTTTATTCCCCGGCGCCCCGAGACCCGCCGGCTCCTCCACAGATCTACCGGCAGCGCGGCCGTTCTCTCCTCGTCCCCTTCCCGCGGAAATCGCTCCACCGGAGCCGCCCCCCGGGCTGGTGCAGGCCCGCTGGCCCCCAACCCCGGCCAAACCCTCCTCGGGCTCCTTCCCGCCCCGCCGTTTCAGGCCGATCGCCCCTCCTCACCTGGGGCGGGCGGACACCGCCCCTTCACTGCCCCGCAGCTCCGAGCGCACGGGGCTCCCGACCCGGCACCGCCCGCCCGCCGGGCCTGACGGAGAAGGCGCGGCGGGGAGATGGCGGCCGACGGGGGCCAAATCTCCCCGGGCCCCGCCCCGCGCAGCCGCTCTGGGGCCCCGCCCCGCCCGGGGGAGGAGGCTCGGCGGGGGCGGGCCCTGCGGGCGGGGCGGGGTTAACTGAGGGGCGTGTCCAGGAGCGGGGCGGCCCGGGGAGATTTGGGCCCAGCGCCCGCCCCCCCCCGGCAGCAGTGGGGACGCTGCGGGAGGACACCCGGTGCTCGGCCGCCGTCCGCCCCCCGCTAAGCCCGGCTCACCGGTCCCCGGCCCACCCGGGACTTCCGGGTCACCCCGAGGAGGGAGCGGGGTCCCCGAGAGCAGGGGGGGGCCGGGCACCTCCACTCCCGGGGCTCCCCGCTCTAGAGCATCCCTGTCGGGGGGGGAAGCCCGCTCAGGTCGGCGGGGGCCGGTTTCGGCCCCTTCCCACTCTCAGGCCGGCATCCCCGGAGCTCGGACAGCACCAGGTCGGAGTGGGAACGGGCCAGAGCCTCCAGGCCACCCCCAGTGTCCCTCCTCCCCGTCCCACCCTAGGTCCCGACCCCAGGGGACGTGGTCTCACGCGGACGCCCGGGGTTCAGCTTCCCTCTGCTTTTTTTTCCCCAATTTTTCTCTCCAAAAAGGAGGCTTCTGCAGACACTCAGCCCCTGCCTGTGCCTGTGTGTCTCTGTCTTTCTTTTTTTAGACACTGATAATTTCTCTGGCTTTGAAGTACAGGACAAACCTCCCACACGCTCTGAAACACACCTTAAAATCAAGTGACCAAATTTGTCATTTAAAAGGAAGAAAAATACTGACAAATGCCACTGAGAAGGTAAAGTCCCTATGACTCAAATGGAGCAATTAAGTATGAATTAACTCCAAGTGACTCCTGTAACGTGACTGAGTACATCATCTGTAGCAAGCCTGGAGGAAATCTTGTGTGCTTGAGTTAGCAATAAGCCTTGCAAATCATTACTCTTTCAAAGACTAACATAGATAGCTGAGGATATCAGTAATATCTGGGCTTTTGCTTGTACTTGAGCCCCTAGGAGTCCAATACACTCTTTAAAAACATGCTGATGCAGTTAGGAGGGCTGGGCAGGCTTTTCCTGACTGCTACGGTTCTGCCAGCCGGGATGGAGACACCCCAGCAAAGCAAAGCCTGGAGCTGCACACCCAGGCTGAGCACCAGCATCCCCTTCCTTTGACTGCTCACCTCCTCCTTAGGTTTCAGGGAGTTTTCAACCTTGGAGATACTTTGATTTCATGCAAACTTTATTTCTAGGAAAAGCAAAGAAGCCAGCAGCTCCTCAGCCAGCACCAGTGCTGTGCCCCGTCTCCTGGCCAGCTTTGCCCTCGTCCACTTCAAGCTGCCTCAAGCTTTGAGAGCTTGAAAGCCGCAGCCACGAAGAACATATAGCAACAGGGCAGCAGAGGGGATCTGGAAGCCCCTGGGATGCAGCAGGGTCAGGCCAGCAGCTCCCCCACCATCCCACAGCCAACAGCGATGCCGATGCACCCCTCCGTGAGCCTGCTGTGGAGGACAGAGCCCACCAGGGATACGCCAGGACCCACGAGTACCCCGAGCACCCAGCCGTCCTGCCCCACTCTGCTGCTCCCCGCACAGCCCTGGTGCCAGGGACGGCAGAGGAGGAGCCCAGTCACCAGCAGTCTTCCCCCAAATGGCACTGAGGGACCATGCCACCACCCTCCGTGGTTGGGCACAATAAGAGATGAGCACCACAAAGCAAAAGGCAGAGACTTGCCAGTATCTCTGTATTTATTTTCCACTCCAAAGCAAGCCACGCTGATTTTACAGACATGCTCTCCAGGCAACCACCTGCCAGTAAGGCATTTTTTAAGACATATAAAACATTTTCCCCAGCTGCAGATGCCATCCCTGGGGCTGCCTGTGCCCACCACCTCAGCGCAGTGTCACCAGCTCTTCAGCAGAAGTGGGGTGAATGGCAACGGTGTTGTCCAGGTCAGCCTTGGTGGCCCCCATTTTGATGGCCACGGCAAAGCCCTGCAGCATTTCGTCGCAGCCCAGCCCTTGCATGTGCAATCCCACCACCTTTGGGGAAAAAGCCAGAGGCCAGATGGGACCCAGCACTGGCAAAACCCAGGCTGAACACTGGGCCTGGTGCTGGGGTAGCTGGATCCCAGCCCAAGACCTGGTCTAAGCAGGTCAGAGCCAACCATGCAGGGACAAGGTGACAGCCAGCCGTGGTCACTGCCACGCCCCTGCAGTGCCCAGCTGTCCCCCCAGTCCCCTTCACGCACCTTCTCCTCCTTGCCAGTGCACACCAGCTTCATGACACACTTAACCTTCCTCTGGGTGACGGCATGGTACAAGGGGGTGAAGGATGTGCCGTAGATCTTCACGTTCTCCCTCCCGTGCATGGCCACGGCTTCATCTGCAGCAGAAGACACAGCACGTAGGTCAAGGGGATGCACTGTATACATGAGGCGTTTGTAACAGGGGAGTCAAAGCACATTTTGCAAGTGTCAGACTGCTTGTCAGAGATCAGACCGTTTCCCTGAGCATCAAACCAGCAAGTCTGAGCCACAACATCCCCAGCCTCTTCACCCCCCTGTGCCCTGTCTGTCCCCACCTTCAGTGAGGCCCACAGTGCCGATGGGCGGGTGGCTGAAGACAACGGTGGGGATGTTACAGTAGTCCAGCCGTGAGTCCTGCTTGCCCTCGAAGAGCCTGTGGGCCAGCTTTCTGCCAGCCGCGATGGCCACTGCAGGGAGGGACAGGGAGCATGAGCTGTGGCACGGTGCAGCACCGAGGGGCTGGGGAGCGGGGCACAGCAGTGGTACCTGGGGTGAGGAGGGCTCTCCCGCAGACATCCCCAACAGCATAGACTCCTGTCCTGGTGGTGTTCTGGTACTCATCCACCACCACGTGGCCCTTGGCGTCCACCTGCACGCCCTGCCGTGAGAAATAGCAGCCGCCTCGGCACGTGTCCCGGGAGGAATGGGACAATCGATGCCCACGGGGGACCTGTGCCGGTGGCCGCTGTGTTCCCAGCCAGGGGCGGGGCACGGCAGGAACACCATCTTGCAGGAGGCTCTGGAGATCCATGGGACTCCCAGAGATCTGTGGGACCCCAGAGACCCATGGGATCCCTGAAGACCTGTGGGACCCCCAGAGACCTGCAGGCATCCTCGTTCCAGCATGGAAGAGACGTGCTGCCATCTCACCACTTGGTCCAGGCATAGCTTCTCAGTGTTGGGCTTCCGCCCCACAGCCCACAGCAGGCAGTCAACGTCCCGGATCACTCCCTCCGTCGGCTTGTGGCCGGGCACCGAGGAGGTCACTGTCACATCCAGCAACCCACGAGGGGACTTGGTGACTGTCTTGACCTGTGGAAAACAACAGAAGCCGTGGGGAGAGAAGGTGCCGATGGCTTTTGCCTTGCAACAGGCGATAGCAGTCACATCACAGAACTGGGGACCAGCCCAAAATGGCCAGCTTTCCCCCAGCCCTGCCTCTCCAGGAGGGATGGGACAAGACGCAGGGCTGCTCTGCCCGCCCATACCTGTGTGTGCTTCCAGACGTCCACCCCAGTGTTCTCCAGCTCCTGGGTGCAGTTTGAGCTGATCATGGAGTCAAAGGTCCTCAGGACCTGAGCAGGGATGCACCAAACCCATCAGATGAGGGTCCACAGGCAAAGGCACTGCCTGGCAGCCCTCTCCATCAGCATTTCCCTGTGCCTGCACCTCATCCAGGCCCAGACAGGTTTGGGATGCTTCTGGTTAATGATAAAATTCTCCTCTGTTTGTTTTTCCTTTAAATTTTTTGTGTTTTTTTTCTAGTCACGACTTGAAATAAAGCTCAAGGAAAGGGGTGCGGCGACACGCACAGTTGCAGAAATGCCAGGCGTGGAGGTTGGTGCTGCCAAAACCCTCCTGGCAGCACACCTACGCTCTTCTTTTTGCCCTGTCTGCACTCCCCCAGGCCCTCCTTATGCCATCAACATTTCCACTCTCCTGAGCCTGTGCCAACTTTGGACCCTCCTTTACCAGCCCACAGGAGCTGATAACCTGGCAGACTGGGATGCAGCTGCAGGTGGGAAGCACAGCTGGTGGCACTACCTTGTCGTGGCGGATCAGCAGGGATGACTTGGATCCCAGCATGGAAAGGATCCCCGCGATTTCCACCGCGATGTAGCCGGCACCGACAATAACGCTGCGCCTGGGGAGAAGTGATGATGCCGTGTGCAGGCACACCGAGCCAGTGGCAGTGGCGGTGACTGGGGGGGTGAGCCCCGCTTTACCTGGGCAGCTCCTCCAGGTCAAAAAAGCCATCGCTAGTCATCCCCAGGCTGGCACCTGAAAAGCAGAGCACCTTTCACACCCCTCACCAGCACCCAATTCCTGCCTCCACCTCCCAAAATCTCCTTTGCTTTGCAGACCTCTCCCCAGGCACCCTTGGGAATTTTGTCAGGCTCACCAGGAATTTCGCTGTCAGGAGGGACAGCCGGGTGCCCACCCGTGGCTATAAGGATGTGAGGAGCCGTGTACTTTTTCCCGTTCACTTCGATGGTGGGATTGGGATCGGCGGTGAACTTGCCATAGCCCCGAATTATGTCAATATGAGCCTTTGGGGAGTAACAGTTATGTGATTAACATCAGGAGGAGGTGTGAGAGCCAGCTAACAGAGCCAGGGCTTCCACAGTTAGAGAAGAGGACGCCCTTTAAGGCTGGAAGAGTGGCCAAAAATCCAGCAGAGCCTGCTTCCCCGCTCTGCTCACAGGATAAACACATCCTCACCTTCTTCAAATTATTCTCATAGATCTCGTTCAGGCGCCTCACATAAGCGTCGCGCTTGTCTTTAATGGTTCTAGAACAGAGTGGGGTCTTAGTGTCACCATGAGAGAATGAGGCTACGGAGCTCAGCGAAAACCAGTTCAACCCCTTCAGTACGTGGCACCCACGCCACAAAATAACCTGGACACAAGTTACGCGGATGGCAGCAACCTTCCCCACTGACGTGAGGTTTTTGTGCCTGCCTTCCCTGTATGTGTCTTTTCCTGAGTCTCTTCCATGGCTGGTTTGCCAACCTTCCTTTCCAAAACACAGGGGGAATCCCGGTCACATAACCAGCTCAGCATCTGCCCACAGGAAGCCTCAAAGCAGGCACGGACCCCTTTGGGGTGGACAATGAGCCATGGGGCCACGGCACTGACTCACGGCTGCTCCCCACGGGACACACACACCAGGAGACGTTTGTTCCCAACCATCTCTTTCCCTACTTACCTCCAGTTGAACTTGATGCCAGGCGTTTCGAAGCCGTAGTCGGCATGATCATGGATGAACTCCGCATGGACCGCCGTGTTCCACATCACCTGCCCACACAAACCGCAAATCAGCTCAGAAAGATCGGTTTGACTTTGGGAAAAACCCTGCCACGTTTCCCAATGCCTCACCTCTGTCCGGAGCAGCCCATGGGACACAGGTCCGAGCCCTTCACAGCATCTCGCTGGCTCAATACGCTCCCAGTCCCCTGCTTCCTCCCCACACCCCACGCCAGCACCTCCTCACAATTCACAGCCCACACCACACCCAACCCACGGCTGAGGGGTGAAAGCACCCTTACCTTCTTTGGCACGCACCCAACATTGACCTGGGAGGAAATAAGAGCAAGTCTCGGTGTTAAGGCTTAGCTTTTCAAAGGTGACACTCTGGAGAGCATCCCCCCTCAGGCCAGTACTGAATCCTCGCTCTCTGCCCAGGAAAATAAAGGCAGGATTACAGGTTTCTGGCAAAAGAGGGCTGTAACTGCCTTTGGAGCCTCACAGTCTTGTGGTTTGCCTGGTTTCCTTCACTTCCTTGAAGGAGAATACAGAAGGTGAGCAGTCTTCAAATACAAGGGGTTTTTTTCCACTGATAATTTAAGAGATTTACTAGGAGGAAGGTGTTTGCCATCCCTTTCCTGCACTTCTGGTCCAAGTACGGCAACTCTTCCAGGGGAACACACTTAAAGCATAAAACTAGAGCCTGGCCCTGGCTTCTTTAAGGAACAAGTTTGGTTTTTGCTGCTTGTGACCAGCTCGCCATGCCCGCTAGCTCTGCTTTGCTGCTTTTCAGTGGTAACAGAGTTAACCCTTGTGCTGCACCGACCCGGGACGAGGCAGCGCCCCTTTATCGGCCTCAGAAGAGACAAACCCAGCACCCTCCCAGCGGAGAGGGGAATCGGACCTTCCTGCTTCCACCGAGCTCAGCGTGACAAGGCAGGTCCTTGTGCACCGCTGCGATGGCGACTCCCGCCCTCGGGCTTCCCCCACCGTAGGACCGGGGCGAGCCCGGGGTGGGAACCAGGCCCCCCCTAGCTCGTGTGTGTCGACGTCGTGCCCCCCGCCTCTCCCCGGGAGCGACCCTCCTCCCGCCGTGGGTGTCCCCGGGACTCACGCAAGTGCCGCCGAAGCGGCTCGGCTCCACCAGCGCGACGCGGGCTCCCAGCTCGGCTGCCCGCCGGGCCCCCGCCAGCCCCCCCGACCCACCGCCCAGCACCAGCAGCTCATAAGCGGCGGCCGCGGCCATGGCTGCGGGCTCGGTGCGTCCGCCCCGCCCCGCCCCGGAGCCGCCCCCTCCCTTCCCCCCGCCCTCCTCCCTCCCCCCCCCCCTCCTCCCTCCCCCCCTCCCCCCCCCCTCCTCCCTCCCCCCCTCCCCCCGCCCTCCTCCCTCCCCCCCCCCCCCCGCCCTCCTCCCTCCCCCCCCCCCCCCGCCCTCCTCCCTCCCCCCCCCCCTCCCCCCCCCCCCCCCCCCGCCCTCCTCCCTCCCCCCCCCCCCCCCCCCGCCCTCCTCCCTCCCCCCCCCCCCCCCCCGCCCTCCTCCCTCCCCCCCCCCCCCCCCCGCCCTCCTCCCTCCCCCCCCCCCCCCCCGCCCCCAGCACAGCACCACGGGTTGGGGCTGACAATGGCAAGTTTATTGGTTCAGGTACAGCGAGGAGGGTTTGCAAGCACTTCCAGGACAAATATACAGAGGGGTGAGGGAAAATAACAAAAACAAAACCAAAACAAAAGGGAAAAAAAAGGCAGGATCAACACAGATCGGGAATCGAGCTAAAAAGGGAACACTTTTTATCCGTGTTATGACAACGTACTCCCAAGCAGGAATTGCTTCCTTTCTCCAGTTAAGTCGATCGGTCTTTCAATAAAATAAAAGAGTGGTGGGGGAAGAAGTTAGTGTGCATTTCCCTCAAAAATAAACTCTAATTCATGCCAGTTAAACACGAGAACTAAAATTTTACAAAGAAGCATCAAAGGAGATGAAAGTGTTATTAGAGTTACCTTTTCCTCTCTGAACAGTCCAGAAGAAAACAATGACTACAAATATAGCAGGCAAACTGACTGTTGGACTGATGGGTATAGGATATATATAGTGTTGTAAGGAATTCAGTCTCAAGTTGTGCTAAACGCTCTTTGTCCTCTGTATGGCACATTTTGGTCCATGATGGGGATTTTAAAGTTGAGACGAACCCTGATTTCTTACAGAAACGTGTAAATATTGTTGCTCTTTAAAATGTCAGGTGTACTTCCTTCTACAAAGGTTAGGAGAGGTTTATAGGAAGTAGTCTGGGGTACGACGGGTAACATGAGGCTCTCCACGACGAGGTGCTGGGTCAAACTGGAGGCTGCAGGAAAGAAAAAGGGATCATCTTTCCCCCCTCCACAAGGTATTTCCCAGTGCCACAATAAATACTAGACTTGCTCTCCTGTTGCTATTGCTTTGCTCATCCCATCTGCTTCCACATAAAATGTCCCAGGTCCCAAAACAAGCATCCCCGTGGGCATTCAAACTCATCAGCTGCTCAAAATGCTGCTTACACAGTGACCACCAACACTTCAGCAGCCCATCGCTCCTTTCACACAAGCTCAGCTGAGTGCAAAATTCAGACTCTCTCACCCGTCTTCACAAAGCCTAGGGCTACCAAAAATGAAAATAAATATGTAAATCAATCCGTCTTTACTCTCTCCATCAAGCTTGGGCAATAGAGGGAGTAAGAAAATGCAGAAGTTCCAACTCTCCAGAGAACCAGGAAGAGGAGATAATGCAGTACCCAAGAGAAGCTTTTAAGAGCTTAACTCACTACTTATTTTTAGATGCTCTTGCAGGTAGAGCACACGACGTTAATTCCAGAGTGGTTTGAGCTGGCTTTTCACGAAAGCAGCCCTTTGGAAAGGATCAGACATTCCTCACAATACAGAACAGCTAGAAAGAGAGAACAGCCAGAGCCACGTTACTCACAAGGAATATTTTAAAGTGTCATCTAGTTCCATGATAGCAGCCTGGTTCCCACAACGATAACAGTAATTGGGCGCACTGAAAATGGTAACCACATTTCGGTCGTGGCACCAATTATAACCCTGCCAGAAAAAGAAAAAAAGTCTCTGTTAAACCTCAAACCTCAGCCCATCTGAAGTTCCTCTTAAGGCCTGAAATGATCCAAGGCATTTATGAAACTGTAGACTTCTTGTATTTCCAACTGACTATGTTTCCTTTTAAAAGAAGTACTCTTACCGCAAGAACAAGCGGTAGTTATGTAGCAAAAACAGCTTCAACCACTCTACAGAGAGATCAGCCATTTGTCACCCATGCGTTTATCCATTTTTGTGTACAAATGATGTATTGTACCACAAAGGAACCTCGAGATTTTCAGGTATGCCTTCAGCTTTCATCCACCACAAACAAGAATTTGCCTACTGGATGCAAGCGACTTCTGACACACAGTACTACTGAAGGGATCAACTTGAACTAGATTTTAAAAATACATCTGCTCCATTGACCCACCTGGCATTTTTCCAGCAAGACATACAAGAATAGCTTATCGACAGCCAAAATTATGGCTTAATCCCTGTCACATCTGACTGCCGAGTATTACAGGACAGCCTGCTTAATGCAGCAGCAGCCTAAGTAGAGCAGTCAGCATGTAAGGAGATTATTACATCCACAAATGGGGTGTGACAGGGTTCCTTTGGCAACTTACTTGGAGGAGGGGGAGGAAAGGGCATTAACACCCCCTTATTTACATCACAGGTCAACACATATCATTTTATGTTGCTGGTTGTTTTCACACAATTAAAGTCCCTCTTTGGTATTTACCTGCATAACATTTGGGTGTCAGCTCATGCAAACCCATCAGCAAAAGTCTCACAGAGGAGACAAGAATTGGCATCTATGTTTTGTTAGCCCCATCTAGCAGAGTGCTTGCCCTACCTCCATGACAAGCTGGTGAGCACGTGAGACCAGTGTGAGACCATTGGCATGGTTAAATGTTTCGGAAATATCCTGCCCAAACGTGTAGCCAGCACCACGTGGAGATATACCCCAGCCGCCACGATCATCCGGATCCGACCATAACAGATCACACATAGGACCCTTGAAAAAGATTAAGTGTTCTTCATTAGATCACTAGCAAGATTGTTATAAAAAGCCACTTTTAAAATACATTTTATTTACAGAAAAAGGACTGCCAGCATGCCCTTCTCTGCAAAAAGCACATGGGTTTATCTAACACACATAAAACCGGCTAGTTACTCACTGTATCCGTCAGCATCCTTCCCAAAGAAATTAATATGTAAACAGATGACTGAGAAAGGAGTCCATGTAACCAGAAAACCATGCCCGCCTCCTCTTCCACACACATCGCCTACCCTTTCACTTCAACTGGTCAGATAAACGAAGGCATGGAGAGCAGATCCACATTCTTACTCCTGACTCTCAGAGTATAATAAAAAAGGCCACGTGAGAAGGTATGTACATCCAAGGATACACAGTGGGTCCACTGGTGCAAGCCAAGTTGCAATAAAGAAAGGGAAACGACCCATAGGAGGCTACGAAGTGACTGTTCAGAGATTGATGTTAAGTCTTCAGCTGCCCTTCTGGCAGGGTATTAATCATTTAATTTCCTCTCCTAAACAGTCCATTGTTGGACCTGACATATTCCAAAATATCCCAGTGTACATCATCTAACAGTCATAAATGAAGCTTAGTGACTTTTCTTGTTGAGCTACGAAGGGGCAGGAAAGACACTCTTGTATTTATCTAACCCTGCTGCTGTTTCCTACCCACTGACCAGAGCTCTGCAGTAGGGAACACACTGCCTACATGTGGAGGTCCTCAGGACAGCCAGATTTCAGCACACAGATATGCAGCACAGGACCGGGAAAACCCCAGAGCAACAATATGATCATTACACCTAACTAGAGGTAGATGTCCCACCAGGTAGCCGCCCAATTCTCAGAGTAATTTACACAGCTTATTTCAGGTTTTTGGAAGGCTTGGGCAGACCTTGCTGCATTGTTCTTCCTGTCATACCAAAGAGGTTGCAGGACAAGCGGTTCATCTTAATCAGGGAACATTCAAGTCCATTTGTAAGCCCCAATCACTCCAACATAGAAGAGCCATTTGCTACCCTGGGAGCTCAGAAGACAGTTTCTTCAGTCCTGATCTCAGGCCCCCAGGAAGTGATGAACAAGGTTACACACCACAGAAGAAAGGACTGGCTGGGGAGAAAGGATGGTGACACAACATGGCTTCATGTGGTGGCTGTCTGTTCACAAGCAAGTCTCTGATGAGACTGAAGGTAGTAAACACCCTCCCTTGCCAAATACTATTTTTTGAGTCAGTGTGACAGTCAAAAAATCCCACGATTTTGGGGAAAACAGCTGTGAACACCCCATAGCTCTCCTTCTGTAGATTGCTGTAATCAAAGCATATTGACTTCTGTGTGTTTTGTCCAAATGTATGTTCATCTGCTCTAGCTTAGAAAGGCAATAATCTGCTGTGTAACCGTGTGTCTCTTTAAATGGATTACAATGTGAAATTGTATTTTCCACCAAGAGATATCTAAGTTTATGATGCATTTCCTTTCCTGTTACCTCATGTGGAACTTCCTGCAGGCGGTCCAGAGCCCTGATATGATCCAGTGTATCTATGGATGGAGAGAGGCCACCGTGGAGACAGAATATCTGTTACGGAAAAAAAAAGCAATCTGTTCAGTGCATATTGTTATGGGAAGAGTGATCTCAGAAATAGCTGTTTTTAACTCTGTTACCATTCTTTTACTATTACAGCCATCTTACCCTCACAGCAGAGAAACCAACTTTAATTCCTGCAGAAGGAAACAAAACTAAAAGGCTACACCTTGCATACAGAGATCAGAACAGCAAAGATACCATGCCTTCCATTTTAAGAATGTCCTGCCTCACAGCCACAACTCAGCTCACATCTGATGTATCACAAGGGGATCCCCACTTGTTGAGCAGTCATTTAAACTGAACCATCCATGCAATACCCTACCATTCTTTCAGCAGCAGAATCAAAAGCATTCCACACCATCAACTTGTATTAACACCTCACTAAATTTTTCCCCAAACCCACAATAAGTGCATGGGCTTTAAAAAAATCCAGATCACAAGCCAAGAGAGCTTCTTTGAGACTGTTCATCTAGAGGTCAGACAATACAGTCTGCGTAACTCTGAAATGGAGTGTTTTCCTTGTTCAAGGCTTACCTGGCCATCTACTAGAGCTGTAAGTGGAAGATAATCAAACAGATCTGTGAAATACTTCCAGACGTTGGCGTTGCCGTACTTTCGCAGACATTCGTCATAGAAGCCATACACTTGTGTAATTTGTCTGCTTTCATGATTGCCCCTCAGTATCGTAATGCGTTCTGGGTAACGCACCTATTGACAAAGAAAACTCTTCTTTAACACAAAAATTATACCATCAAAATGGAAAGAAATAGTAATAGAGTATTTCAAAGAGCAGTCAAGCATTCAGCTCTGTTATAGAATAGCACATGTCCATTAACACACTGCAATTCACATCCATCTAGCTCAAGCCAACAGCGGCATCAATGGGAGAAGCAATTCTTTCAAAACTCCTCAAAAGCACAGTTTTGCCCAAGGCTGCTGTGGAAAAGCTGTCAAACCATACCTTCAATGCTACTAGAAGAGTCACCGTTTCCACCGAGTAATAGCCTCTGTCCACGTAGTCTCCCATGAACAGGTAATTTGTGTCTGGCGATTTCCCACCAATTCTAAAGAGTTCCATAAGGTCGTGGAATTGACCGTGCACATCCCCACAGACGGTGACAGGGCAACGTACCTCTTGTACATTTGATTCTTTCGTAAGAATTTCTTTAGCCTAGCAAGAAAAATACATTTAGGACAAAAAGATAGGAAGCTCCTCCATAAGCAGGTGCAGATGTTATTCTACTGCATTTGCACTGGAAAGCTGATTTCACACCAGTAGCTCAAGCTGACCACTGGACAAACCGTTTGTTGGGTAAGCAAAGACAAAGTGCATTTTACAAATCCTTGTGCCTAAAGACAAGCAGGTTTGCTACTGTGAGGCCAGGTCATTAAGATCTTGTACTACAAGCACTGACAAACAAATTCAAAGAAGTAACTAAACAAGTTAATTCCCAGCCTCCCCTGAAATGAAGCAGTGTGAACTTCAAGACTTGCACTGGATATGACTTCCAACACCACCAGGGTTCACCCATGATTCCTGCGCTTCTTCCAAACATTTCTCAAGTGCAGACTAGATGAAGCACTATTCCAGTAAGTTTCTTCAGCATCATGGGCAGACATTATCTTCTAAAGCACAACCAACACACAGATTTTGATGGATTTCTCCATGTACGTGTTCAGTAAAGCTCAGGTCTGTTCGTCTCTGCTATGTGAACTACGCCAGCACTTGGCACTCTAATCTGACTGCCAAAGTCAAGTGCTATTCAGTTTCACAATATCTAGAAGCTTTTACCTCAAGAACCACAGCTGTCCCCTCAGTATTGCAGGCCATCCCATGTCCTGTCAGCAAGAGCTCGTGTGAAACTCATACAGAGATTAGTCAACACTCTTGTCATCTGCTGTAAGGGTAGAAATTCCTGAGGAGATAGTGCACACCACTCTGGCAACTATTATGGTTTTTTGAACAACTTTATTTGCAAAAGCACACATAAAGCTAGATATTATTCAATAGTTACACTAGTAGGAAAACTATGACCTCCTAGATTTCTGATAGAAGTCAGCTGACTTACAACGATGGACTTGCACACAGACTCCCTCCTGCCACGTTGTAGTCCAACTACTGTTTCAGCTGCTCAACGGATTGCTCTCAATCCCACACAGCCATGTGGAACCACTCACGTTGCCACCTTCACTGGCACCACAGCAGCAGGCTGGAACAACTCTTCTGCCAGCACTGACAGCTACTCCTCACTGCCTTCCTCCTCTGGGATCCCTCAGGCTTCCCCACCTCGCTGCACACCCATAAACCTCAAGTGCTCTCCCAAGACCAGGATTTCGCAGCAGTGGGTCCGTGCCATGGAAACGGCACTAAAAACAGCATGTTTGTTCTGTATCAACAAAGCCAGCTCATCGTGTGATCGCTGAGCAGAGATGATGTTAAGAAAGGCTGCACATGATGAAGCAGCTCATCAGGCAGAAATGCTGGGCAACCAGTACGGCACCAGATGAGCCAAGCCGTGTTACTCTGCCAAACAATAACCAACACGAGCGCCAGTGCCAGGGGTTGATGGGGCTGCTCCAGCTCTCCTGAGGTACTGCGCTTTCAGACTACAGTGTGGTGAGTACAAGATGACTGGAGCTGAAAGTCAGGAAAGGGAACCTTCTCTGCACACTCCCAGAACACACGGAACTAACAAATATATTTCCCTTGCAGTGGGGCAGATTTCTTCTTCTTGCTTAAGCTACTAAGGAAAACAAGTATTCCTAAGCTTCGCTTTACTAACCTGGCACACAACATCACTGTATATGCAAGAGGCACTTCTCTCACCCAGGGCACTTTTTGCTTGCCAGATTTCCAACCCTCTTCCAAGCACAACAGTTTAACAACTTCTAAAGGCAGGTCACATACAACTGGAAAAGCAAAATCAGAGGCAATTTAAACATATGGAACCACAACCAGCTTCCCTGGCTGTACCCAGCTGGCAACAAAATGACCACAGATGGAGGGATGGCATCCCTGTATTTAGTTATCTCTTCCTCTACACCCAGCAGTTCCTCTGCTAATTACAGCCATGTAACATAGCCTATCTGCATTACCGTATTATCGTTATCAAATATCACATTTGTTTTGCTACCTCCAGCTCATCAACTGATGCAGGTCAGTGCTCCAGGCACATCTGAAGCACAGAGAACACCCACAGACAGGCTCAGTCTGTACTGAACAAAAGGGATTAAAGATCACCAGTGCTGAAGAGTCACCAGCAGGCAACAATCTGGCTATTCATCACCACCTCCCTCAGCTCAGGATGATGTAGCTCCCACCTGATGCTACCAGGAAGAAGCAGCTTACCAAGGACACCCTTGGTGGGCTCCCCGAGGACGCCTGTCTTCAGATTCAAACGTTAGTTGCTTTGCCTCTTTTAGGGAAAGCACATATTCTGAAAGGATAGCTAAAATCCAAGCAGTCAAGAGCTTGGACAGCATACTGTGGCCCTTGCACAGTACGTAACCCGAGGGATGTGACCCTGAGCCTCAAAGACACATCCTGCACATGGACTCGATGACATTGGGTCTACCTTGCAGTTCTAAACTGACTGCAAACTGTTGGATGTGTTGTGTCTGAGTGCAAATAGTAGTACTCTTAATCTTGTTCAAGAATCTTTAAAAGCATCTACAGCACCTTTTGAGAGCTTCTATCCTCTGTGAGACACAAATATAAAATACAGACACAAAACCGCTGCTCAGTGTGTTCTGACTGTTGCTCAAAGCAACAAACAGGGTTCTGTTGTAAGCTGGGCTAACCTAACCACAAAAGGTGTGAGTTATTTTCTGCCTTTTTCTATCATGCATACTGCTCCCTTCCCAGATGCATAACAAGAAACACACTTATTTCAAGCCTATGGGGAAAAGATGCAGGACACTACAGATACCATACACACCTACCAGTGTCTCAATCACATCAGCACTCTCCACCTCTCCGATCTGCCCAGGAAATGCATGCACCCATCCTGAGGTAAAGCAGCACAGGCAACAGAGACGAGCTCCTTTTGCACAGTAACAGGGCAAACATACTCACATTAAATGCATCCTAGGAAGGTGGGCGAGCCCGAGCCCCGAAATTTTGGTACTAAGAGAATCTAGAAGTTTCCCCTCATGAGAAAGGAGAAGCTAGATGCTGAAGAACAGCAGCTTCTTAAGCTGCCTACCAGCTGTTACTATGTAGCCTATTTTAGCTTTTTAGTAGACAAACATATATGCACATTAATAGATTAAGTCTGTCCTTTTAACACTGCAGAGCTGGTCCAAATCAGGCTTGGGAGCTGAGCTCAGCTGGCCACAGACGTTTGCCCTCACATGACTTTCTAATGCAGAACAAGACCTTTAAAATAATTAAATCCACCCAGAAAAGCAACAACTAACCAGTGCACTCTGCTTGCATATTTCACCGTGCAGAGCTAACGCTAAAGTCAAAGACTTAAAATTTAAAAAAGCACCATTACAAAGCAAGGATAAAAACCCCTGATGCAAGTAAGCTGCCCTGCATTATCATCATTTACTTAAGAAGGCTGTTAAAAAACTATGACTTGAAGTCATATTTTAGCTACCTTTGTTTTCAGAAAACAGTGACTGACGTTATCAGCTTCTTAAGCATGTGTCCCAATTGTTTTGGATGAAACCATATCCAGGTCAGAATAAACAGAAGCAGCTTTTAGGTATTTTTATTAAATAAACCTCCATTAAGCACAATAGTTACCATGACTGTGCTCAAAATTACTTTGAAGAGTAGACTGTTTGTTGGCTGTGAGCTCACTCATCATCTCAACTCCCCTCTCTTTCCCAGTTTTAGATTCTGTAGATCACCTCTATGGACTGCTACACAAGCTTGTCTGTTGTCCAGTCCTCAATCTTCATGGAGAGAGGCTCGAGAATGCATATCCCACTAATTTACTGTGTTATCACTGCAAGAGGAAACCGAGTGTTCTCAGGGCTTGAACACAACCCATTAATGTGCTGCTCCGAAACCTGAGATGCTACGCCATCTTTGAGACTGCCGTCAGGATCACCAGGAGACTAATCCCTCCGTGAGAGACTTAACAATCAAATCCACATCAACTATTATGCTGTTCAGATTTGTCTATGACAATTGTGTAGGCTGATTCCATGGGTGAGGGGATTACGATCCAACCAGGAGGCAGATTTTCAGCATTCTGCTTTCTCTAGAGAAAGCCAAAGACCCCAAGCACCTGCTTTGCATAGAAGATCCTTTGAGAGCACGGAAACTCAACTCCTTCTGGAAGATTCATTTACTTCACGAGCTCAGTTTGACCCATAGAGGCTCTTACTTTGGGAATCAGAGAAGCTAGCCATGAAGTTTGATCAAGATTCAACTGAACTGTCGTTCCATCAGCTGTGACACACCAAACTACTATGTCAACAAGTGTGCTGAGCGTATTAAAATCTCAAGGAGCTTGACCTGAACAAGAACCAGTTTTATTATCCCCAAATGAGATGGAAGCCAGAAGGATGCAGCTGTCTTGCCCTTCAGCAACAAGGCAGCAGAGGACACCCTGGAGCCTCAAGAGTGACAGAGGGTGTCAAGGTGCACACGTGCTCCTAGAGGTACCTGTGCCAACACATCCCAGGATGAGCCTCATCACTGGAGAGACGAAATATTCCTGGACACGACTGAACATAACATTTGGAACTTTATGGTTTGAACAGCATCCAGAATGCTACTTGGCTCCATCACTCATACTAATTTCACCAATTAGTGCAAAAGAGCTTGCTAACTCATTCTCCTAAAATTATTCTTAGGTGAAATGATCTCGGAGGGCAGAAGCACCATAGGTACATGCCAGTAACAGCAATACTCCCTACAGCATCAACCGGCTCCTGGTGCTTGGTTTGAATAGTCAGTTTACAATTACCATTCAATAACTGTACAAGTCTTCATTAGCGATTAGAATCCTTCTCCTCCCACCACTTCACAACACAAAGATCTCAAGCTGCTCACAGCAACAAGACTGTAACCCTTCTTACACATCCAAAGAACAAGGATAGAAAAAAAGAAGCTACAAAGAGAGAGACGGTTATATGGATGGTTGCTTGGCTATGTTAATTTAAGAGACAGCCTTTTACTTGCCTTCTTTCATACCCCACTTTACTACCTTGATAGAAAAACCTTTTCCCTGGGATAAGTAGGATGGCTCTCAACTCCCTCACCCGCACCAGAATTCATTTGCTGACCTGACTTGAACTTTAAAACGTAAGTATTCAGAGATTTCCGTGTCCAAACATGGAAGTGCTTCCTATTAAATAAATCCTGGCCTTTTAGCCTGACTTTAACTGTCCAAAACACAGTTTACAACCTGTGCAAGTTCAAAGGCAGTTCGATACAGCCAGCACTACCTTGCTATCCATACCCAAGTTAACAATTTCAAAGCTAGCACCAGCACAGAAAGCTGCCATGGCACCTCTGATGAAGTGCAGACACAATCCAAGGCAGAACTCCGTAGATTTTTCACTGCCTATTTAACGAGAGCCAAAAAATGTTTTAACAACCTTCTGCCATAAAGAGAGTCTAAGACCATGATGTTAAGAGAAGTAGTATGAGATGCAAGACATCCGACGCACATTTTCCCAACATATTGGAACATTTTCCATGTCTACAAGCTTCAGCAGTGATCATAATTGTTTGTCCTTCTATTATCCTTTAAATGTCTGCATGATTTTAGCTAGATTTCATTTTAAAGACCAGCAGAACAGGAAACAAGTGTTCTCATGTTGTCTTGAGATGACATCTTGATTAACTGCATGAAGAATACGAGACTGATTAGCTGCCAAAATGATGTCGTAACTGGGCAGGTGAAGACAGAACGTGATTTTTACAGGTGCAAATTTCAAGCACTTTCAGAGTACAGAATAATTTGGTATACCCTCACCAACTCTAGCTATGTCCAATCTTTCCCTCATTACTGTCCATTATGCCAGCAGTTCAAAACAAGAGTGACCCACACAGGCAAGTCTGGCATTTGTTTCCTTCCCCCCCCGCCCCCCCCACCCCATTTTGTTTTAAACTTTTTTTTTTTTTTTACTACCAAACTCTTCCACAAATGTAAACCTGATGCAAGAGGTACTACTGTGCTTGGCCTCTTAAAAATTAGTGACACAAAAGGGAGTGATAAGAAGCAAGACAAGGTTGGTAAGGGTTTCTCCAAATATTATCCCAAGGAAACAAACTAAACCAGCTTTCTGGCAGGGCTGCTTCACACAAAAGCAAGCCCACACACCCAAAAGTTTTTGTAAAGCTCCTTTCCACTACCAGCTGGATGATACAACCACTCCCCAAAAATTTAAAAATAAGCCAAGTAAGAGCATTGCAAAGTATTTACTTCATACCCAAGTTGTTTCCATCAGTCACCAGCACCCTTGAAGAAAGAGGTGCTGTGATAGATGACATTTGATTCACACCATGCACCACTGGTTCAGGGCTCCTACCTGCCATCGGATGACAAAGACCCTCTTCACCTCCAGCTGCAACACCATGCGCTGAGCTGCCACTCTCTCTATTTACTGTGCGAGCCCTGACATACAGCCACAATCTGCTTGCGTTGTCCTCCAGCTTCTCAAAACACAGCAGCCACAGCTCCTTAATTAACAACGCAGCCAGAGAAGAAGGGAAATTGTTACAGAAACAGCTTGCTGGTTAGGACAGTAGTTCCAACCAGCAATGCTTGGAGCAGGGCACAGATCACGCTAATAAGTTTTTTCAGTCTTATTAGCTGGGCCTCATGCAGGAGACAGCACAGCCACAAGAAACCCTTACTCACTCTTCAAGATATACCTACTCTTCAAAGCCACTACTGCTGCTTCCTGCTGCAGCACCAGACCGCCTCACCATGCTCCCTTGGAACTGGTGAGGCTCTGGAGAAAGAGTCATGAAACAAATAGACAGCACCAGTATGGAATGAAAAAGGGAAAGGGGGAATGAAAACAGAGGCTGGGTGGGGGCTAGCTAAATGCCAGGACCCCTGGTGAAAGCATCTGCCAGGAAGCCAGAGCCTGGAGTCCTGCACAGTCTCTGCCTGTGACATTCAAACAAATGGCTCCTACCTTTCCAATGAGCACCCTGGCACACTACAAGGCTGTGGTGCAGCCCCTCTCTACTGTTAAGATCTTATCACTGCAGTAGCCTACCAAGGATCCGCTAGAAGAAAATAGCTGCATCTTCTGAAGTTGGCCTTGAGATGTTTAGTCACTGGCCAAAATGTGTTGCCGTGAACAGGCATCAAAAAACACATTCCACTTCTCAGAGAACTGAGCGAGACACAGAGGTAATAACATCATGGTGCCAAGTTCACCATCAGCAACATGATGCTAAAGGGAACACCAAACTAACTACCCTCGGTGCCTGATAATTTATCAGTTCATTCAGGCAAGGAAGCTGAGAGCTTCTCTGGACCACCTGATGCACAGCAATGGTCTCTGCTGGACACTGAGATAAGAAGCAAATAGAAAGAATAATCTTTGTTGCTACATTTGTTATCACTTGAATCCTTTAACTGTCACAGCTTGCCAAGTCCAAAGAAAATCCTAACTTAATCATAGATTGCAGTACTGAGGGAGTGTTCACACAGAGGTATTTAACTTCTCAGACAAAATCCAACACAGGTCTAAAGATCGGGTCTCCTGATGGGGAAGAAAAAAAAAAAGGGGGGGCTCTTGACAGTCTACACTAAACAAGTCCAAACAAGAATTTGCCAAAGGACTGTCCAAACCACAGGCCGAAATAGCAGATGGTGTCCTTTATCCAACCATTTCTCATTCTATTTTAGTCTCCCTCAGCAGGTTGTAAGCCTCTGTTTAGGTCGGCACTACAGCTTATCTCTTATCCCCCTCTGCTTTTCTAGATTACACATCAGATGTCAGAAGGTTGCCTCGTTGATGTAGGGTTGACTTTTTAGTACGTGGCTACTACACATTATGAGACACAAGGGAAAAGTACAATGTGAGGTCTCTGAAAGTCAGAATGCATTTCTCCCTGCACACACCACCCCTGAGCCCCCCCCGCAACTTAGACAAACCCAAAAGGTAAAAACCATACTATCAAGGGCAGTCTTGCGTGGAAAAAAAATCCTATAACCGTGGCATTTTTGACGGCAGAAATATACCGCCACTGAATACAAGTGGACTGCCAATCCAGATACCCTGCAGGCAGCACGGTGGTCTCACAGCGAGCAAAGCGAGGAGAAGCAAGCCTGTTTCCCCCCTTACGGCACCCCACGCACTCCCACTGCCATTTTTCGGTACGCTTTGCCCGCCGCTCCGCAGCAGCGGGGCCGAGGTATCGCAAGCCCCAAGCCCGAGCCAAACCACTCCGGCTTGCAGCGCTGCCGGCCGGAGAGCAACCAGGCCCCCAGGGACGAGGCGAGGCCGGGCCAGGCCCATCCCAGGGCGGGCCCCCGGGTCCCGCACTCACCTTCTCGCAGAGGCTGCGGACCTGGCTCTCGCTCAGCTGCCGGCACTCGTTCAGCTGCTCGATCCACTGGTCCAGCTCCTTGGCGAAGCCTTTCTCCTCCATGGCGCCGGCGCTCCCCGCCGGGCCGGGCCAGAGGCCGGGCAGGGCAGGGCCCCGCCGACGCTCGGGACCCGCGAGGCCCGGGCCCGCCTAACAGTGGCGGCGCAACAACCGGGACGCGCGGCCTGCTCCTGCTCCGCGTAATGGCGGCCCGCCCCCACCCCCCCCACACGCCCCCCGACACCCCGGTCCTGCGCACTTCCGGCCACACCCACCCCACGTGGCCCGCGCGCAACTTCCGCGCGCGCCAGCCACACCTCCCCGTGGCCCCGCCCCTGCCGTCAGGGTTGCTGCCTCCTGTCAGGCGACCGCCGCCGCCGCCGGCCGCGCCGCCCCGCTCCCGTGAAGAGGGCGGGCCCCATCCCGCTCGGGTGGCGGCAGGGGCCTAACGGGGAGCGGGCCGGAGCGCGGCCCGCCCCCTGTCCCCGCCTCTGGGGTTTAACGTGAGGAGGCGGGGGGAGGTCGGGTGCGCAGCCAGCTCCGGTGGGCCTTGCTTGTGGTAAAGCCCGGCTGCCGGCAGCGTGGGGGGCCGGTGTCGTTAGAGGCCTGCCGGGGACAGGCTGCGGGGGAGGCCGGAGCCAGAGATGAGTGCGGGGAAGAGGTGAACTCATCGTCAGGACGGCTACTGCCCCATCGGTCTCAGGACAGCCACTGCCCCGTTGCTGCGTACCCTTTCTGTGCTACCTGTGACTGCTTCTGTTGTCACTGGGATTTACGTGCACGCCTGTTTATGATACGCGGTGGCTCGCTGCTGCTGTTTGACAGGAGGTGGTCACTCCGTTCCACCCAAAGTGACCGAAACACCTGATGGTACAAACATACAAATCATGGAAAGTAGGTGCAACTGTCACCCTGTAAGAGGCTGGCACAAAGCATGTGCATGATTTTAAGTCCCACTGAAATCCTGAAACCACGCTGCCAGGGTGGCTGTGGTCTCCTGCACACACACCTCTTGCTCCGAGAAGGAAAACTTAACAAAACTTAACAACGGGACTGTGGCAGGCACCCCTTGCATTGAAGCAGACCTGAGATGGCTTCCACCCTTTGCTGCTCAATTCAAATTAAGGTTTTTATCCAAGGTTGGGGCTTCCAACAATCTGCTAATTTGCACAAGAGCACTCACCTGACTTTAAAGTTGTGGCAGCATTTTGGGGGAATTTTTCTTCATTTTTCCCTTCTGCTGGGGCATTTAAGGCACCAGCTCCATTGCCAGCCCCAGCGATTGCCACTGCATGACTTGGTTAAGAGCTTGCTATGAGGTGGGCTACCCAGGGAGGGCCCTGACGCTGGACACACTCTGTCCATTTTATACAAGAGCAATCGAAAATAGAGCGCAAGTACCATCACTCACCAAATGCAGCATGTTATTAATTAACATAAACAATAAAAATGAATGTATTTGCTTACAGTCTGGTACTCGATTCACCTCACGGTCAGTCCTAAATTGCGACTGACCTGCAAACATTTCTATCTACTGCAGCATACCCAGTTCTTTATTTGATCTTCTGCAAGTTTTGACTTGCTTTAGTGTCTCCTCTGTACTAGTATGTAATTGTAATGTAGAGTAATAATGGTGTACTAACTGGTTATGATGTTGCTAAGGTCTGGTGTGCTAGGTACGCTCAAGTTCCAAGTGCCTGGCCCAGGCAGTGAGGACCGGGATTTTAGGAGGTCACCAGTGGGAAACTTTTCTGGGATTTTTAGCAGAATAAGGTAAGTGAAGTCCCTATGGTGGTTTTTTTTATGTCTGATGGAAAAGCTGAGAATCGCTGAGGACCTGCGCAGGCTGTGTGGGTGTTCTTCTACTGGGAACGCCAAAGCTGGTGACAGTTTCTTTAATCCCCGATGGGTAAAGCAGCTGGACTTGTGGACCTCATCCTGACATGAAGGAGAAAATTAAAGGGTTCAAAACATCACATCCCTGAAGCAAACTTTCCAGCTAAAAATACATCTAGCAAAGTAAAAGGGAGAAATATATATATAAAAAATACGATTTTGTAGCTACTTTTAAAGAGTGTTCATCTTTTGCCATTTCAGTACCCAGAAAAGATGCCTGCCAGGAACCATTTGCATACACCTGGATGTTTTATTTGCTCATTTGTTTCCAGCAGGTTATTTTTAACCAAATTGCCCGTGTTTGTGGCACTGCAGCAGAGAACTTAAGGGCCCTGGGGTAAGGCAAAACCTCCAGCGAGGCGGTGGACAATAAATCTTGCCACCCGAGAGCTTCCCAAGGACAGCACGCACCATGTGCCTTCAAGAGCATAAGGGAGACCAATATTTGCCGTAAAAATCATCCTTCTCCAATGGCTTCTCCAAAATGACCAAATAAAGTGCATCCTGGATCTCAGGAGGTTGTGGTGCAGTGTTAAAACAAATGCTGAGCGGCTTTTATTTATGTCTTTCAATTTTTTAAAGTTTCCTCATTATTTAATACAAGGAAATAAAATCAGAAAGAATGCCGTATGTTAACATGGAAGTCTCACATCACTCCTGCTGGGAGAAATGCCATGTTCCCCGAGGTCTGCAGCAAAATCAGAGCTGTTAGCAAGCTAGTTAAGCTAGTTAGTTACATACTTGCTAATAAGTTGATTATTATCTTAAGTTTTAGATTGGAAGCAACTATTCTGTAACTACTTGCCAACCCCTTTCTATCCCAGTATATGGAGACATATGTTTACGTATCCATGTATGCATACACTTTGGTGATAAGTTTTACTGGTTCCTTACCACCATTACAATGTTTAAGAGGAAAAGCCTCACTGGAAAGCTTGAATAGATATATTTTTCTTGGCTCCTTATCAGGAACTAAAGAGGTTTCTTAGGTATCGATCCGAGATGGTGGGTCCTCTCCCCGCCATCAGCAAAGGACCAGCAAAACCTCACACCTACGGCTGTTGCAGCCTGAACCAGGATAGTCCTCGGATCAACCCAACAGACTGAGAGGAAGTGCATCTCGGCTCCCCGGCAGGGAAGAGAGGAGTTTGAGGTTGCATGCTGAGGTCCGAGACTCACCGATCCCTCCTTGGGCGCTGGGCAGGTCAGCTGTCATGGTCCCCCTTATTTTGCAGTGGTGAATTTTCCTCCAGTTCCTCAGCATTTAGTGGATGGGTAGTGAGGGGATCGAGCGCCCTTCCCTGGCACAAACTTCATGTTCTCAATGGTCTGTCTCATTCTCACAATATGAGCCACTTTCCCCACATCTTTCCTGGCAGCTGACTTAAAACATCCAAGCAATCCCATAAACTGTCTGTGGTTGTGGTCTAGCTGGCTACTGGAGATGGCCAACGCACCTGTTCTTCACAAGGTCTCTCTCAAATGATCTGTCAGTAATGAGAAGGAAGCCATTTGCTCTTGGCAGGGAAGTAACTTGGGGAGAAGTGATAAATCAAACCACAATAAGCTCCAAAATCTTTCTGCCCCTACTTTTTTTGCTATTGAATATTTTAGGAAGCAAACCGTTTCACACATCACGACTACCTCAACGTGGGTCTCAACAGCTTCAGGATTTACGGTGGCCTTTCTTCACCCAGTGCATTCTCATCAGCAACCAAAAGGGTGCCTACACCTTCCTCCTGCAAAATCTGAAAATACTTTTTCAGGGTCTCAAAATGTTCCCTACATCTCACCATTAAGCATCTGCATCTTCCTGAGATCCACAGGGTGGGCTTCTTCCAGCATTCCTCCCAGGCAGCAAATATCGGGATCTGAAATCAGAATTTTCTTGGGTGTGACTTTCATAACAGCACGACACCGGGGCTTGCCATTTCTTATCCATCCTGTTATGGGGTTTCCCAGTTTTAAGCTGACAGATCTCACTGGGTTTGGACAGGGCCTCCTGGTCGAGTTCAAAGAGAAGCCGGCTCTTTTCCTCCTCATCAGCCTTTTTTAAAGATGTCCTTCTCTCTTTCCCAAAAAGGCTTTTAGCCACCTCAAAAAAGACATGCTATGGGCCAAAGAATGACACCCTCGGGGCTGTGGATGCCAAGTCTTGGTGAAGGTTGCCTTTGCAGAAAGCATTTCTGTTAGGAGCTGCGGCAGGCGGCAGCTCTGGCCTCTGATTTTTGGGGGGCACCAGACTCCCACCTCCCTCTGTCTAGAAACAGGTAATTTGCTTGGGATGCCAGATTGGTTTTTTCTTTTTTTTGAATCATTTGCCCAGAGATCCCCCTGGGGTGACAGCCCCTGGCCCCTGGCGCTTTCCAGTGTTGAGTGAGTAGGTTTTTTACCACCTTCTCTAAAATCTAATAATTTCTGTGGTAAACCTTCTGAAAAGGCAATGCTGATGAAAGTGGAATAAAAGGCCACAAAAAAAATAGATAAATGCTGGCTCTGTAACATTAAACCACTTACTGGGTACCCTTGTTTTCTTATTTTTGTGGTTTTTTCCACTGAAACTTGGTCTTCTAGGGTGTGATACAAAACACAAGGGAACCCAAATCAGAAATAATTACTTACTGCCACCACTGCCTATGGAATGCATTGCCTGGTATTATCCACTGCTTCCCGAGGAGTCGTGTGTTCCTAACAGTACACCTGCATTTCAGAGAGGAAAAAAAATCACTCAGTGGAAAAAAAAAAATCAGCAAAGTCCTTTCTTCTGTCAGCAGCTGAGGGTGCACAAACCAGGACATATCCTCAGACTAGAGTCACCACATGGCTTCTAGTAGCCACCCTTGTATGGAGGAAATAAACCCACAAAGGAAAAAGGAGCTACTTGAATTTCCCCTTTTTTTTTTTTTTTTTTTTACTATTTGGGCCCATCCAGATTTCCCCTGATGCAACTTTTATTGCAGGGAAGTTAATCCACCCTGGAAAATAACAGCTCCTGGTGGCACTCTCCCCATCTCCATGGGTGGAGGGGTTGCCGGATGGATCTCAGATGGTCCCAGTGTGACCTGCTCTGGGTGCCCCCCAAAGGGCACCTGACCCACCGGGAGGGTGCGGGGGAGCACCAGGGTGCCCAGCGGTGCAAGGATGAGGACCTGCCTGCCCCGGCATGCACTCCCACTGTCCCTTTCCCCCTGATACCCACCCCATGTCTTATGTGCACCCTCACCCCAAGCCCCCTCCATGCACCCCAGGGCCTTACACGTGCAACCTGGGGCTCCTTGCACCCCACAGCAGGGCACCTTGGCCCACATGCCCCCAACCACCCCCCTGCCCCACATACCACCCCCCCCCCCCCCACGAGCCCCTTACACCCTACGGTAGCACACCCCATATCCCGCACCCTCACCCCATGCTGCATGGGCACCCTGGGACCCCTCACATGCCACTGTGGGGCACCTCGTTCTCCCCTGTGCTCCCTCACCCCATGTCCACATGCACCCCAGGCCCCCTGCACCCCATGACAGGGCACCACATACCCTCACCCCGTGTCCCACATGGATCTGTGTCACCCCACAACCCCCCAAACTGACACAGCATCATCTCAGGCCCCATCACCCACAAGCCCCTGTCACCCCACACCTCTTCCACAGCACCCGCCACTGAGCTGAGCCCTGGCGCTTTTGTGACAGCGGTGGCATGGTCATGGGAGAAGCAGCGCCAGCAGAGCTGCCCTGGGGAAGGGTGCAGCTACCAAAAATCAGCTGGGGAAGCAAATATGCATCATTTAGGGTGATGTGCCAATGCTCAGTGCTCCCGGGGACTGAGCAGAGCCCACCGCTCCCTGATTTGAGGCTAAAAGGCAACAAAGGAGTGTTTTGGGCTGTTTTGAGAATGGAAGGCAGACCTACCCGACGGCACCCTGCACAAAGCCAAGTTTCTTGTTACCAGCTTCTCCCCACAGGATTCATCTCTGCTCCCTCCTTCCCCTGCTGGCATCCATCACCATAGGCAGTGCCACTCGTACTGCAAGAAGCAGCAGGGAACACCTACAAAACCTTGATAAACTGGGGAAAAAAGCTAGAGAGAGGTCAAAGGGCAGGAAAGAGGCAAAGAGAGGGGGGACAGTGCCTTGAGAGGGGAATAAATCACTGAAAATGGACTCTGTGGTCATAACATATGCACAGGGGCAGTTTCTGATGGGAAGGAAGGGTGACAGCCCAAGCCCTTGCATGGACTCCCCTGAAATGTTCCTCTTAGATACAGAGACATCTTTAAGGGAATATAAAATGCCCTCTTGCAGCAGCCTGCAACATTTTTAATCCAAAAATAGCTTTTTTGAGGGAAAAAACCCTCAAAACCTGAGAGTCTTGCAACAGGTTTTGTTTGCAAGCGCACGCAAATCTGGAATATTTGCTTATTCCTTTTATTGAACCCGCTGGCTGATTTGATTATGTCCCTGGAAACGCATGTGCAAATCAGTTTTCCAGCCTTTTGAGGGCACTGCCTTCCGCCGCGACGTCTCCAGCGACTGATGCCAGCTGCACGCTAATGCAATGTGCTGTAAGATTGAACCGGTGTTAGATGCTGATGTCCACAGCTTTCGGCTGCTCGTGGCTTTCAGTGAGCTCATAGCCATAAATCCCTTCATTCTCAAATGCAAAATACTGCCTTTGGAAATGACTTACCCTCAAGAAATGCGTTAGCAACAATTTAATCTCTTAAATTAAGCGGGTTGAAGCACGGCCGTTCCTCTGTCGCACACTTACCGGATAGAAGGGTCTGATGATGAAAGACTGGAAAAAAAAAGGGCGTCAAATTGAAAAGCCCTGGGGAGATGAATGCAAGATAACCGAGAGAGAAACATTTATAGTCTGAGCCTCAGCTGAAATGATTTCCCCTCCCGGGCAGACAGATTTCCTTCTCGCCTTCATGGGAAGCACCCAAAGGAGAGCCGCCATGCAGGCACGTTGAAGGGGCAATAAATCCGATTATAAGAATCAGAGCAGACAGTTAAGACTACACAAGTAAGCAAATTTATTTTAAGACAGAACAAATATCGTGGCAAACAACAATATGCAAATTCAGTTGAGAACAGGGGTAAATATCAGACTTTGTTTTCAAATCGATATAAAATATACTCAGATTTTATTTTGTCCAAAAAGCAGCTCGCGTTGTTGAGGGGGGTTGGGAGGGGATGAGTCTGTTGATGCCATCCGAGGTGTGTGTCACCTGCAAAACCTCAGGCTCGGGAAATGGCTCCTCTGCCAGCAGAGATGAGCGATGCCAGGAGGAGATGGAGGTGCCTTTGGGAGCTCCGGCTCCCCTTGACTCCAATTTTCTGCCTCCATTCTCACAAAAAGCCAATTCTTGCCTCAAAGCAAGGGGCAGGTTCATCCCATCCGAGACCCTCGGTGCCCACCTAGCACCTATGTATGGATAGGGCAGTCACGGGGATGTCGTCTGCTTTTTACGGTCAGGCATCTTTGAAGGCACCTGCACCTCCTCTTCCTTGCTGGCTCCTGATGGATTGACCTCCTGTGGCCGAGCCCGAAAAGCCAGCGAGGGAGCAGCTCACCTCAGATGTCAGAAAAGCTGCTGTGGCATGAACGGGACAAAATCCCCTCCCGGCATGAAGGTGCTGGCGTGCTGCTTTCTAGAAAAGCCACCCCAAATAAAAGCAGACATAGAAAACATTAGATTGTCAATGATGCTTTGAAACAAATTCAAGTTTATCTTTTTTTTTTTTTTTGTGAGCGTGTGTGTGAGTGTTGACTTAATACAAACAGACAAGAAAGACGTTGTGAACTTCAAGCTCTGGATCGGCATGTCGTCAGTTAGCATCCACAGAAGCACCATCGGATACGGAAGAGTTAGCACCAGAGAGTTTGGAGGACCTAACTGATAACATGCGTCATTTGGAAAACCTGGGGACAGGTTGGGAATGGGTGGTGGGGGGACATGGTACAGTCCATTAGAAACAATACAAGGCAATTCATGAGTTTTCATACAGTACAATACAGTCACTGATCAATTAACCCTTTCAGTACAGTACATGACAAGTAACACTTTGCACCCTGTTAACACTAGGAAAGGAGGCTTTGAGCTGGAGGGAGGTGGCTGGTAGTTTAACCCTTCTGCCTTTTCATTTCAGGGTCTGCAGATTGCTTTGTCTGCTTTTTAAACATGCCTCCATCCCCCCCCAGCTCAGACAGCCCACCCCCAGCCTGGCTCCCAGGGGGGATGCGCTGGGGGACCGGGATGCCGCCAGTCCAGCCACCCACAGCCAGGTCTTCACCCAAATTGTCCTGGTTTGGTCAGGGAAATGGAGAGCCACCACCCCTCTGCCCTGCACCAGCCACCAAACTGATGAGAAAACCTCAAATTTGAGTTTCCCCCTGACCAAGTCTGGTGCCAAAACATGCAGAAAGGGTCCAGAGGTCAAGTCCAGACTGCCCCACAGCCAAACCCACTTCTTCCCTTGGGTGTAGTGAGAACAGGGTCCACTGGAAAAGTGCTAAATTACAGTACATTGGCATTTCCATATGTCAACTATTGAACAGCAAAACAGATTGTTTGAAAACAGAATCAGTATCGTACAGTAAGTTCACACTTAATTCTTCACCGTTTCTACACTTGTAACACATGCATTTTATTTCCATTAGTTGAATGCCAGTATGACCAACATCCTCCAGAACAATGATCTAACATTAAACAAAACTTCCTAAGAAAAATATTAAGCATCACATAAAGTTTCAGAAAAACCTGCTAATTAGCATCACAAGTTACTCAGATTTACATTTAGGAGTTTTCATGCCATGACTTTAAAACACCTTTTGGTTAATATCCTGGGGGGTGTGAGGAAACAAACCCAAAAAACAAACCAACCCCCCCGCCAAAAGGAACAGTTGGGAAACAATATATCTATTTATATGTATATACACACACACACATGCACGTACACGCAGATAGGTGCATGGGTGCATGCGCATTTTGAGACTGCTTCCTGCAATGCACAATTTGTTTTGATAAACTTGACTCATTTCAAGGGCATTTGCATGGGTCCAAAAAGACTTTGAAGGAAATGAACTATTGAAGTAAATTAAAAAGTCTCTCTTGGAGAAAAAAGAAAAGGTCAGTAAAACATCACTTGTGTGTCGTTACAATGCACTTCCCATGAGCTATCTGAAAACCCAAACAACTAAAAATCCCTACGAGAGCTTTTTTCCGCTAAAAGGTCCTTCCAAAGCAAGAGGTGCTGTGCTAGGCTTTGCATTCAGGCCTCATGTGTGCCATGCAGGAGAAAAAGCTTACTTTTACCTTCCTGAAGGACGAGATGCCAACTCCAAGGGGCAAAAAACTACACCTGCGGGGGAAAATAAATAAAAAAAAAAGGCCTGTTCCAATGTTTCTGTTTCTTGCGAGCTCAATTTCCAAGGACTCAAGGAGACTGGTGAGCTCGCCTGCGGCAGACTTTTTCAAAGGGTTCACCTATATCCTCGTGACAGTGAGTGGGATGTAGACTCTGAGTCACTGAGGTACTTTCTGAAGAGGCTGTCCCTTCGGCCACTATCGGTTTGGGGGGGGGTCAGATATAGCAGTGACATTGCCAGGCGCTATTTCTTTAAAGCTAGATTTGCATGGTTAATTTGGCTGGGGGGAGAAAGAAAAAGAAAAGAAAAATCTGGATTCAATTTACGTTTCCATTTTAAAATTCAATGATAGAGGATATAAGAGCATAATAATTCTTCCAGCTGCTCAAGGTTTGTGTTTATTAACCACCTTCATTTCCCACTGAATACCCAAATCCATGAAGGTCTATTGAAGAAGGAAGCTTGAATTGAACCCAAGCAAAACCAGCCACCAAAACTGGAGTTGGTCAAGAAAAATACTTCATCTGTTGCAACAAGCAAACCCAATGCACCTATTGGTTTTGTTGCTGAAGGTTATTTCCATGATGTCTGCTTGCTAGCAGTGAACGAGAAGACCTAATTCACTTCTCTCCATTCAAACTGATCATGCTGTAATTACAGGGTTTATCCATCAAACATCACCAGGGAGAAACTCCCACCAAGCACTATTGCCAGAGAAGGACTTGGATCGACTATCAGCTCATCACTGAGAATGAGCAGGAGTCCCAAGTGTGGGTACCCCAGCGTGAAGGCAACACAGCACTCTCGCGACCACCGTGATTTATTTGCTGCTGTGGAAAACCCACGATGGCCTTTAAAGAAGCAAAACACCATCAGGTGGTTGAGAGTGGACGGTTTGGGACATCAAAACCCAGATTATTCTGCATCCCAGGGATCATCATCCCATTTCAAATCCTAGAGATTTATGACTGTGTTTACAACAAACTCTACCCTACCAATTTCTTGCTGGCAAGGGAGCTTTGGTCCCCAACCATCTGTACTGAAATACCACAGGAATTTAACAGGAATAGCAATGCACATCTGAATTGCCTCCTAACACAAGACCTGATCAACTCCTAACACCGCTTTTCAAATTCAACAGCAAACCCCATGGTTATTATGCTCCATCTTCTATGCTCCATCATCTGTAAATCTTTTTACTTAAAAATACCTTTTGTAGTTTAAGCCCACAATCAATCTCAACAGCACTTTCAGTACAGGCACAATGATGGCTTTTATTGCAATGGCTTGAGCGCAGTCTTTATTGATACCAGCATCTCCGACTGGTTTTAACTTCGCCGTCCCGTGGACTTACTCTGCTAATGCAGACCAGGGTCTCATACCAAAAACAAGAGCTTCTGCCCTACGCTTCTCACTCCAGGTCTGCTTTACATCCTGCGGTCTGCTCAATTCCAAGTGTAAATTAGACAATCTTGCACCATCCCGATCCCTTTTGAGACTTCTCCTGTATCTTTGGTGTTTTTAAAAGTCATACGCTTGGGTCTCCAGATGACCTCAAAGTTTACAACAACCACGTCTGCCTGGACATCAGTGATTTAGATGTTAGTTCTGTTGTGTAAAATAAGCTTGAATGGGTTTAGTTCCCTAATTTATAAAATTGCTAACAGATATGTAATGGAATTCAGGCACCAGACAGTGGTCACATACACCTCAAAATTATCTTCTGATGGGCCCTAAGAAATTAACACTGTGCCTAAGAGGCTAAATAGACTGGGGAAAATAAACAGTTCAAAACTCAGTGCTAATAGTACTTACAAAAGTGCAGTGCTCAATATAGTCAGAAGCAAAGTGACTACTAGTACTTAAAGTGCTAGTTTCAAAGTCGGTTTGGTTCAGTGTCCGAAACACGGGTAGAACATGGGGGACAGCTAGGGGTGAAATTAAAAACAGACAGCACTGCAACTGCACATGCCACACCAAGAGTGCTTCAAATCACACCATTGCGGAGAGATGCATAATGCTACGGCTCAGCTTGTGAACACATACGAGCAAACGACTGACACCTTTTAGGTTACAATAAAGAACAGCTCCATTAACTCCATCACTACATACCCATTCAGAAAGCAAGTGGTCACAGCTTACAGAAAAAAAAAAACAAAACACCCCAAAACCAAGAGTCTCTCGGAACATTTACGAGTCTTTGCAACTATGATACTCAAAGTCTAGCAAAAGCAACCCTGGAAAGCCTGCCCAGTGTCTGCAACAAGCTTCGCCGACGCTTATCATGCACTTTATAGAGGAGTCATGCTGCAGACTACCTCCTTTTACACGCTATCTTACAGTTAGCCTATTTACCTATTTATTTGTGGTTTGCTTTTTTTTTTTTAGCTTTCTGACTATGCATTAAGCTGGCTTTTTTCTCTTAACCACCCTACCAGTCAAAGGACAATTAATGCAAGAACAAGACAACGAAGACAGTCTAGTAAACACTGACGTTCCTAACGTCCCGTCTTCATTTTCATGAAGGAAAACGCTCTGGAGAAGGACTTTGGATCAGCACGCTCCTGGAAAGAGGCTGGAAAAGGAGAATTCATTCTGATGGACATCGGGCACTTCCCCTTTCTCTCTTTAAACACACGCTTCCCACCAACTGCTCATCGCCTATTCCAGCTGCTAACATCTGCTTCTTTTGTTCTTTTGTGTTGAGCTGCAAGCCCAACCCTACCTTTATACTCATGCTGGAAAAGCAACGACTCCGCTTGCTGGAAAGAGGGTGCAGGAAATCTCCCCACTAAGGTCTGTGTTGGTCCCAGTCCTCACCCTGGGCTGGAAGCAGCTCTTTGCAAGCTGGGACATGCTCCAGCAGTGCCCTTCTGTGCCCTTGCCTTGGGAGCTCAGCACTTGTGAAAATAGGGTGTTTTCTCCCAAAATGAAAGTGCCAGATGAAAAAAGGAAAAACAGACCTTAAATTCTCACTATCTTTCAGTAGGAACCCCCCCAAGAAAAGGTCACTGAATAGCATAAGTGGCTCCCCAGGCCCCACATGCATCGCTGTCAGCTCTCCCAAGTGTTGTACAAGGCAACATCTGGCTGTCCAGCATCTGGTGTGTCTGAGACCGTTACAAATCTTTTTTATGGAGAAAGCTCTTTTTAAAACAAACAAAAATATCGACTTGCTGGAGTTGGCAGGGTATGTTGGGTATGCTTCAGGTACAGCTACAGACATTTTCCTCATCAGAGAGCAAGCACTAGGGAGATGTTTTTTCAGAAGCAGATAACACTAATACCCCAGGGGAAAAAAAGAGAGTTACAAATCCAGGTCACTTATTTCCACTACTGCCACAAAGACCTCTCTTTAAACAAGCAAAAAGCAAGGCGACTATGGATCTAGATCCACCTTTGCAGACATACAACTGTAAAGAAAGGAGCCTGGAAAAGATGTGGGAGCCTGAGAAGAGCAGTGTGAGATTGGCAGTGCCCCGCAGCGAGGAGGGCTTGTGATTTCTGCAGGCGTATGGTGGGAAAACACAACCATCTCAGTCCACAATCCAGATAAGAAAACTGCTGAAATGATACATCCAGTCTTGTTGCCAAAGCCAGAAAGGTCTGGGGAAAGTATATGAGCGTGTGTACGTAGTCACGACCCTGCCGTCCAGTGAGGAACAAGTCCATCAGCAAAGGAGAGCGAGTGCTATGGGGAAGTGTGCCAGCTTGCACACCACGGCTTTATCGTAAATGATGGTGGAGTCTTGTGGGATTAAAAGCAATTGTTCAGCATTATGCTGGGCAAAGCATCATCTTGCAGGACCATATGCAAGCCTGATCTTGAAAGACTGGCACATATCATCATTTTCTATCTGCAGGCATTGGGATAACATTTGGTTTAAGTACTGATGACCTCAGTGTTGAGACAAAACCAAACATTGTATGTACGGAAAACTTAGCAGTGTGAAAACTCCTGTACCAAAATCGCTCATTTTCCAGGTCTTTTTGTAACACGTTCTTTCCTGTCTTCCAATTGTAAGGATTTTTTGGCAGTTGATTTGGAAATGGATAATAAATCTAATGCTAGGACAATGCATCAAATTGCACAGTAATTTCCTGCACTGCTCTCACAGGGAAGTTTTCACATCATGTTGTATTTTTGCTGCTTTAGTTTGTCCCAAGGACACACCGTTGGCCACGTCTGAGACTCCTTGCAAATTTGCCTCCACCTGGACTGGCTGGCAACCCAGTTAAATTTTTAAAAAGAAAAGCTATTACAGGTTTTCTGGGAGAAAAGGTTGCATGCTAGCCCGTGACCTCACCTTCAGCCTGAGCTCTGGATTTTAAAGGCATTTGTAAAATCCTGCTTCAGCCGGAACGCTAGATTTTAATCTAAATATTCTTGGCAACTTTTCCAGTCTCCAAAAAACAACTCATTTGAAAGTTTATTAGAAGCAACGTTTTATTTTTGGAGGCAGAGGCTTTTGCTGTGTCGAAGCCTGCAGATATCTGTGCACCACAATTAAAAGCTGAATTTCAGCGGTGAATAAAGTGATTCCCAGACACAGCCTATTGCTGAGTAAAATGCAATCCCAGATTGCTCAGTATCAGAGGCGTAATGCGAACTGAAGATGCGGGGCCATTTTTAATTCTATGCTAATTATCGCAACAAAAAACAGATCCTGCAGCGGAAGACCAATTCCGGGAAGAAATAATCATCCATCTTTTGTAGTCCTAGCCGTGCTGCTCAAGAAGCAGCTTATTTACAAAATGGCAATCTCCAGAAAAAGGCTGTGTTATTGTTGCCTGAAAAAGCTATATATTCAATACGTACTGCTACTGTTCTGGGGGTGCTTTGCCTGAGAAATTCTGCTTTGAAACTAAATGCTACAAACTTCAAGTATGGGAAACTGCATCCTGTTCAACAAATACCAGCTGTAGGGCTAAGGCAATCCACCGTACCACAGAAATGATGCTTGGAGATCCCTGCTTTGAAATTCATGCTTTTGGTTTAGAGAAGGAAAATCATACGACCTTTCAATTATTTGTATGTTAAAAGATGCTTTCAATAAAAGCATCAATGATGTGTAAACCAAAATGAAATTCCAAATGGAGACTTTCTGCATTTTGTATAGTTACTTATACGTGGACAAGAAACATCTTTCCCCCCCACCCCGCACAAAAATATCCATTGTGCAGGATGACATTAAAATGCCCTTTTTTGTATGCAAGAAAGAAAAAAACAACATATAAAACCACGAACCTGCAGGGTAGTTGTGAAAGGGATGGAAAAAACCCCAAGTAGCAGGCATGCAATCTGTTTCTGTTCCCCCACGTACCATCATAGTCTCTGAAGAGGCTCTAACACAAGATTGCACTGCAAGACTATCTCATGGAGATGTGAACCGGCAATTTGGGTCACAGCCAAGCAAGACACCAAGCAAGCCTTCCCATTGCAGCAGTTTTTCCTTGACCATCAAGATACAGCCTTCACCAAAGAGCAAACATGTCCAGGGGAGCAATGTGTACGTGACAAATTTATTCATGGGGACCTTGCGACCACAGCTGCTGCTTCTACACGAGGATGCCACTACCATCAACTCGCTACTGCAGAAAGGGCTCTGCTCAGTGTTCTCTGTCTCTCCTTGCTGGGTATCCACATGCACTGCCAGACGTCGATGATGCCTGCGTCCAGCATTACAAGGCACGTTCCTGGGGGGGCAGCGGAATGACTCCAATACATTGCCCTGCTGTAATGATGGTGCCTGAAGACGGGAACATTGGACCACAGGGACCGCATGTTGAAAGCAAAACATTTTATTTCCATCGGTTAAGCTTCATAATGCACACTTATGAGTAAGATAGAGGTTATATGGAGATCACTTTGCTCACTACCAACTACAGCTTCTGGGATTAAATGCAGCAGCTGTTGAGCGGTGCATAACAGGACCAATGGAAAGAAAAAAGAGAATAACGTACAGTCGAAAAGGCGGGGGGGTAGCTTGGCAGAAAACAGTCCCCTAACTTAAAATTCAACCAGAAATCTTTTTTTTTCTGCTGTACAGAAAGCCACAGCATCCTAAACAACTGCTGACCAAGTACTGCTCTCAAAACGCACCCCTCCAACAAAACACCCATCTCAGCATCTACCACCTTGTACGGGTGCCACGGCCTGACACAACATGGGAAGATTGGAGGGGACCTCTTTCACTTGAGGGGGATGACACCTCTACAGTCAATGGATTGAGCCTAGGTGCAAAGCAGGATGCTGCAAATACAGAAGCTCCTCGCTTGTCTAATTGCAACTCCTCAGGGTACACAGGTGTTTATCGGAAATTTTGCATGGCCATGAGGGCAGAAAGGTGGATTACTGCTCGTATATAACCCAAATTCAGTGTGGTTGGCTAGCTCAGTGACAATGCTCCGCAAACGCTTGCCTGGTGTTGATTCAGATGTGTGATTTTTGGTTTGCTTTCTTTAAGTTTCCATGCCATGTTTTTGACAGTAAACGCCATTCTGAGATGGTTTCTAAGGAACATAAGTTTCTTCCAGCATGAATTATACCTTCAATCTAGGATCAAAAATATGGTTATCTTTCCTAGAGGTCAGAGGTCACAGAAAAGCTATTTTGGACCATCTACTAAAGAATCACTAACATAGTTTAACAGCACCAGCTTTTTTAGCACAAATCAGTTTACCTTGCAGCCAATCTTCTACAAGCAGCTTCAAATTACATCAAACCCTATCCAGAGGAACGCTCTGTTCTGATCTCCCCTTTCCCAATATTACAACTCTTATTTCACAGTAGTTTCTGCATTCATACAAAATTCAAAGGAGAGGGAGAAAATGCCTTCACTAGTAAAAGAGGACTCCAGCTACTGCTAAAACAAAAGTACTGATTTTTCTTCTTCTAGAAAACAAACTGCTTGGCTAGAAAGGTAGGAAGCTCTTGGAAGACTGAAAGGCTGGGGGAGGCTGGTGTTTAGGCTGAGGCAAGTGAAAAATACCCATGGCTTAGCCTCTTGCTTGTTCTCTTTTGCACAGTATCTTCAGCCTTGCTGAGAGGAAGAGGTTGGCATAGGTTTTGAACAACCACAGAGAGCACCTCTAGGGCTTATCACAACAGCTCAAGGGCTACTGTATGGAGGAGGAGGAGGATGAGCTTCACTTTGTGGAGAGCCTGATAAGGTGAGGAAATTAAGAGGACCTTTCAGTTGGTGCTTTCTCTTTCTCATCCTGTGGCACAGAGGGGCTGAAAAGGCTGCATCTCTCTGCAGGAGGGAACTTCAGAGCCTATCTCAGGAGGAGGTTTGGAGATATACAACGGGGGTGGTAGACCAGTCTACCTCAGAGAGTCACCATGCTCTCCAAAACAGCCTGCAAAGTCCAAGCTGTGGCTCAGTCTTCACTGTTACCTCTTGGCTCACGTCTCAAGAGCTTGCTTCTCTAACTTTCTGCTCCTCTTTTGGGGGACTTGCAGAAATACTTTGGGGGTGCCATCTTCTTCTTTATAGGTTAGCCTACATCTTTGCCAGGTTTGGAGTTGCAGTCCTTTCCTGTTCTTGGATCACCTCAGAAATGGTAAGAAGCCTGCTGTTGAAACCTTGTGAGGCTGCGGGTTGTCTAAAAAAGGGATAAGCACACTTAGGGAGGTTATCCCCACTTTAGAGGGTGTCTCCTATGAGCAAAAAAGAGGTGAGAGAAGCAACAGGTTAAACTGCATTTTGCTGCTGCAGGGAGAAGTGGGCATCACCTCTGCCTTACGCTCTGGATTGTGGGTTTTCTTGGGGATGCACACATATCAGCACAAAACATGCACTGCCAAATAAACTGACAGTTTTAAGCTGTTTTTCAAAGAAAAGTCTCTGTAATCTGCCTTCACCAAGATAACCCACAGTTAAAAGCTGGCAGCATCTGTGAAAATGTTCATCAGGTGACTCCAGCACCCGCCTCTTCTTTTTTTCTTCTATTTTTTTTTTAATAACATAGCTACAAGGAACTTATCACTTGTTAACTCAAAGGGTCACCCCCAACAGTGCTGAGGGATGACTGTGCTGGCATAAGCACAAAATGCAGTTACTGAGCATGGGGACCAGGATGCAGCAAGCTTATGTGCAGACTGCATGCTGGCACGTGCCAATCCCAGGACAGAAATGTCTGCACACTCTCCAAAGTGACTGCCTTACTTGAGCACCAGGCAAGTGTTAGAAGTCCCACGAGGCAGAAAAGGAAGGCTAAAATAGTTGGGCTCCTGCGGTATCCAGGATAAAGCTGATTATACCTTCCTTTTGTAGTTATACCGTGATATGCAATACGTGTGGTCCTGGTGGCTCCCTGCATCGTCACCCACTGCAGCAACTAGAGCCAGCACAGGACTGTAAGAGAGTAGACGGGAGACTTGGCAGAGGCACAGGTCTTATCTGAACACCTTCGTACCTACTTTGATGTGGGTATGCGTATCCCACATCCCTGAATTTACTAACCCACATCAAACCCTTGGGTCGATTCCCAAAGTGATGTGTAAGTGCCTTGCTGTTACACATGCATGAAAAAGTGACTCTAATTATTCTGTGACCAATTCAAATGTCCCGGGGAGGATGAAATCCTGGCAATGTTTAGCTCAGGACACATACTTCCAGACTGCAGCCTACTTCTGTGTTCAAAGAAACAAAATTAAGGTCACATGTAACAAAGGATCCAGGCACAGCCACGAGTTGTGGCGAGCCCCACCATCCATGCAATGGCTGCAGAAGCAGATGAGAGCTGCAGAACAAGATGCCTTTGGTCCCTAGAATGGTTAAGGCCAAAACATACCAAAATAGACACAGAGGAAAATGACTGCCTGTGAAAAATATAACCAGCTACGCATCTTTTTGTTCTACATTGGTTGCAGCATTTCGCAAACACATGGGGATGGAGGGAACCGAGGCACATCTCGGCTTTGCACATTTTCAGAGAGCTTCACAAGCAACAGCTTAAAAAAAGGTGGTGAACTTCTGAGGAAAAGTCTGATTTAGGGCTCTCGAGCCAGGCTGCCCATGAGACATGAACTGGACTGATAATACTCAGTGGTCAAACTGGGAAAAGGAACAGCACAGCCAGGATGAGGCCCTGCAAGCAAAGCAAGAGGAAAATGTCCCTATACATAGAGCAATATAAACATCTATAGGGGTTCCTACCTACGCTGCTTTTGTGAACTTGACATTTGCAACCAGACCGAGCAAGAAATAAGATGCCAGTTTAAAGGATATGTTCTGAGATAAGAAGTAGGAGGTTTGGTTCACCTCGTGAAACATGGTGCCTATTCTCAGCTTTATAAGTAAGTGTTTGAGCCAAAAAACTCTTTCCCTAATTTTACCAGGATGGGGGGGACTATTAAAAATGTCTAAATTAAAAAACTTCACCACTAACTACAATGATGTGCACACAACCCTGGGAAGGGTCTGACAAAACTTTTTATATCTCAGAGAGAAAGGAAAGTGATCAATCACATCAACAAGAAACATGCTACAGCTTTAATAGACTTGAAAGTAAAATAATTTTGATGATTAGGGGTTGAACAGGAGATGAACATGTTAAATTGACACCAGCTGACAAAACGCCCTTGCCAGAGAGCTTTTAGAAGCTAGAAACACATAAATGGTTTAGTCAAACAAACTTTTAAGACTGGCCCTTGGGTTTAGCTCTTCCCCTGGTATTTACTGTTGTGAATTTGCAAAAGCATCGGAGCTCAGAGAAACACAGCAGTCTGCCCCAAAATCCTTTGCAGATTGGAGGACTAACTAGTAGACACAGGTACACTAGTATAATCCTGCACCTGCCATGAAAGGTGAAGAGAGAAGAAAGGCATTCGGCATGTGTTAACTGAGTTATAGGATCTAGGATAAATACTACTGCAAAGAACTGAATCAAAGCCTTGCCCTCTGTTCTTGGCTGTCAACGGCCTCTGCTCATACCTGCTGCGAGACCTAGTTGGGAAAAAACTCTTTTAAAAGTGGCACCAGCACAATGCTACAGTTTACTGGTGTCTCAGCAAAGTGACTGTCCTCGGAGGCAGCTCAGTTCCCTTGCAAATATCTGTTCTGACCAGCACTATAAAGATCTTGGGAGTGTTCAAAAACCCAGAAGAAAAGAAAAAGCAGCTATTGTGAATGCATCCCAAAGAGAAATACATCTGTTGACTGCACACTGAGTTTCATTTAATCCAGAGTACTGCTCTGTCACCTCTCCTCTGCCTGAACCGACATGCTGTCTCTGGCCTTAGATTCCCCCTGCAAGCTTCCCAGAGGAGAGATGGTCTTTTTGCATCAGGTAGTTCCCAACCATGCAGCAGCACAGCAAACTCCTCTATGCTATGCTCAAAGAAAAAATGACAATTTGCAAAGCAGCAGTGGTCGAAGGGGAACTTCCAGACACAAAACATCTTCTGCTCAACACCAATTACCGAGGGAAGCAGTGGGAGTGATGCAAACGCCAGACCTGCCCCCCTGCGAGCCCTGTGGTTTGCTCCCATGCTGGGAAGCTGTCGGGGTCTGCTGCTGCCAGCACATGACACGCTTCAGCTCACCCTTTACAGCGTTAACGTAGAACAGCAGGGATAATTAATTTATGTTAAAAATACCAGGACTGCATTGGCACATTCAGCCTTTCCCTGAGGAAGAGGAGGGAAGAAAGACCAACTGCTGCTTGACAGATGTTAGTCATATGCTTAAATGCACTTCTGGAAGGCGCTTGGATATACGTGTCAAGCGATTATAAAGCAGTGTGAGAACCTGCATGGAACAGGAGGAACTTCTCTACAGTTATACCTACACAAAACTCTCAGATCTCCTTGCACTAAAAATGTTACTAAGGAAAATCCAATTCACTTTCAGTGTGGCTGAAGCTTCTGGGAGTTGGAAAAAAAACCTCAAAACAGGGTTCTTCAGGCAGTTAGCTGGCATGGCTGGGTGGGCACCACTTGCAGCACAGCCGGGAAGGAGATGGTGACACAACCATGTTAAGACAAGGTAGCTGAAGGGCTTTCTGAGCAGCGTAACATATAGCTCCCCACCCAGGAAACCAATAGAGGGGCTTAAAACTTTTCTGGAGGAAGGAGGGACATCCCTGTGGAAGATCGAGCCACCTGGGACTGAATGCCAACACAAAGTGTCTTGCTCACTTGGGGATAATGACCTGATGCTCTGACTCTTGTTCAAAGGAGAACGAGCTCTTCCTCTGCTAAGTGTTTTACTGCGGGAAAGACTGTGAAAAACTGAAATTCAAGTGCTGGCCACTTTTGCTTTGAGATCCAATTTGTAACTGACGAGTAACAGCAGTGCCGAACTAATGCTGCAGAAAATCAGAAAGCCCATTAGATGTTAGAGGAGGGAAAGATGGAGCATGAGCATGAATGACAAAGGTAGAGAGGAAATGGGAGAGGCAGAATGAGCAGAGAGGAGGGCCAATTTGACAAAAACATAGTTAAAGCTAGCAAAGTTCATGTAAATATTTTGGTGACTATTCACATTATTGCATGACGAAAACACACTTTGCAACAATCCTTAGAGATTTGGGAACACAAGGGAAAGCTGATATTTCCAAATAAATTGGCATAGGGAGCTTATATTGTCACTAGATACCTTCTCTACGTTTGTGTTTAAACAGGTATCTTGAAAGTGCTAGAGTTACTGCTTCTATGGTGAAGATGGAGTGTCATAATATTTAGTATTTAGGAGGATATTTAATATTTAGGAGAATGCCTGTTGATGGGGTATTTTTTCTATGTCCGATTCAGAAATAAGCAGAGGAATGGATGATAGATGGTGCTCTGCCACCCCACCACATACAGAAAAGTTTTCTATTACAAAGCTTTGTGAAAAATGTGTGCTCTGGTATTTTAATAGTCTGAATTTTCTAAAACTATTAAAGAAGTGCAAGAACTACTGTACAGACAGACAGTGAGAAAGGACTGTCCTGGTAGTGGCTCTACCAAAGAGGACCTGGGAGGACATAGAGTTACAAACTGGTCTGGAGGCAGCATGTACGCTGTTGCAAAAAACCAGCATATTGGGTGTACAAAACCTTGTCTCATTTGCAGTCATTCCACTCAAAGCTGGTAAGATTGCAAAGAAAATACCTGTCCTGATTTTGGATTCTGTAATTCTGGATTCACGAAAAAGACAAGACTCATCAGAAAGCAGCAAGAACATGACATGGGCTAAAAATTACCCTTAGTGGAAGGCTTTGTATTTGCTTAGACAAGGATGCAGAAGAGACCTGACAACAGTCTTTAATTATGTAAGAGAGCTGCAGCGAGGAAAAGAACAAACTGTTTCCATAACTCCTCTCAGGAGCATGGCCTCTAAGGCAAAAAGTGATATAATTAAATAGAAGCAAGGGGCACATGGGCTGGACAGCAGGAAAAGTATCTGAGAGTAAGCAGGGCGTACCACTGAAACAGCTTGTGGAGGGAGGCTGGGAATGTCAATCACTGGAGATTTAAAAGAACAGATTTTTCCCAGGTTGTTCAACTTGGGAAAAATATAGATGCTTTTTGCTGTGTGGACCCTGAAACATACTGTTAGAGGCACCTTCATGCTTGCAAATTTAAGTTTAGAGTCAGGTAGGTTACTCCTTTGTAACTTTCAGCAGACTACTGAGCACCAGCCTGGCTGAAAATCAGTGTGAGGAACAGGGCGGCTTTAGCTAGTCCCACCTCTGAAAGGGTGACCAACCCGTCTGATGTTCTCCATAGGTCCCTGCCAGCCCAACTGTAATACATCTTACACAGTGTCCTCTCATCCTCCTCACCCTTAGACTTTGGTCTTTCCTCCTTCTCAGAAGGGAAGTTGGAGGTGGAGTTCTTACAAGGCTTGTGAGACTCCATTCTGGACTGAAAACCCAAATCTATTGAACAACCTGGTGTTAATGAATAGTATGCCAATATAGCTTCATACAAAACAGCAGAGAAAAAAAGTTGGAAAACCAAGCAATCAAAGGTCAGGAAGTGCCAGAACTAAGGATTATCTGAGTAACCTCAGTTCTGACTGCTTCGGACACATGCACAGAGAGCTTAATTGTGCAATCTCTTACAACTTCCCCTCCTCCTCTAGCATATGGGTTTCTTTTTCATTCATCGTTCTGTATGCAATCCAAGCCTTACCTATGCATACCTTTCAAACACTGCATACGTATCTACTCAGTACACGTCACAGCAAATATATTCTTGTTTTGCTTTTGGAGATCATCAGTATTGATCACCATCAGATCATCACAAAAACTCTAACGCCAAATGAACTCATCTTTACCAGACCCCTTTGAGGTAGGGAGGTATCATTCACCCCGTTTTATCGGTGGGGAACATAGGCACAGGCAGAATAAAGCCAAAGTGATCCAGCCTCCATTATCAGGAGGCCCAGCTTGAGATACTGACAGTTTTTCCAGAGTCCTCGCAATTATTAGGGCACTTCACTCGTTCAAAGCACAGCTTTCAACAGCTGTTAACACCGACAGCTTCTGTACATCAGACCTCAGAGTACCAACGCTGGTGCCCAGGAAAACAAAGGCCATAAAAGTGGTGATCATCTGCAAAGAGTCTTGTTAAAAATGACACAAACCCCTTTGCAAAGACAGGCACAGAGTTTGTTTCTTGAAAGCCACTTTCTTTCCCTCTGATCCCCACCAGCCTTCACCAACACCTTTCTTCTGAAATGGAAAAAAGCAGCTGCCCCATCAATAACATAACCCTCCATCACGCAGCCCCGGCTAGTTCTTGGAGCAGGAGACAGTCAGAGCAGTGTGCAGAGCAAGGCTCCAGCGAAAAGCATGTGCAAGCATCCATGAATTGGGATGGCATGAGCAAACCTTACAGGCCACCAACACTTCTATGTTCCCCTAAGCTTCTGCAGATATTCCCAGGCAAGCCTCCCCACACAGTAAGAGCCAAGCCACTTGAGTCTTAAAAAGCAAGCTGCAGAAGCTGCTTGGCCCCGATGGGTTTGTCGGCAAGACTCAACGCTTGCAGAGTGTGTTACTGCCAGACAGATGTGCCGCATAGAAGAAGAAGACCCAGCCAAAGAGACCCACCCTGGTGCCCGAGAGGAGCGTTAGGATCCAGGCTCTCTGCCTCCTTCCCCAGCTCTGCAGGACTCCAGCACTTACAGTGCCACCTATTCCTCCTACCGCAGATAAAACCATCGTCATGCTCTGCGACTCCCTGGAGCACGAATCTTGTCTTTGCTTCCCTCCGCCTCCTCCTGCCTTTTCGTTCCTCTGCCTCGGTGGGAAGCGCTTATCTCTGCGCTTACTCCCCCTCTCCCTCCACACCGTGCCAACAACATGTGCTCGGAACAACGAGCAGATGGGAATACTTCTAAAAGCCTGAGGTTAACCCGTGTCTTTTATCCCACATACTCTCTGCTGTTTTGAAATGCAGATTCTATTGCACGCAATTTGTAGTATAAAGATTTAACATTAATAGTATAGTATGTTGATATTGCTTGTGAAATCTATCTCCCTGCTTGTATTGCACGTTGAACATCTCTGATACGGAAAAGAGAAAAGACAGCTAACATTTCAACGTCTCAAAAGGGAAGGACCTATTGGAAACAGGAAAAAAAATACTATTTTTAATATGTATATGCATATGTATATATTTAATATTCCTCTCTCCCTTCTCTCCATGTTAATTTGTGCATCACATACAAATTCACAGATGTTATATCATCACTGTGCTTAGTGGGGTTGGGCAGAGAGCCTTAGCTTTAGCTGTCTTCCTGCAACTGACATGAGGGCAATCTTTTCCTCCAATTAATCTCTGCATAGCAAATGATCAAGATGAAAAAACAGCTAGATGCAGACTTCTGCCTGCAGGATGGATTTTCCCCACTGCAGTTAAGAAATCCATCTGACTGGTTGCATCTCCAACCGACAACTCCAAGGCGGGAGCCATTATCCTGCCCTGTTGAATACTAGTATGTAGGATGGGTCTGAAACACCTAAAAGACAGAATATGTCTTTTTTTATTTATGGTGGCTAATCTGTACAGAGCTAGCAGTTTCCATGTGCCACTCCAAGCATCGTGAGGTAGTCTGTCAATTAGGAAGATGAGCTGGGAAACCATTAATGATGATTTGATTGGGGTGGCTGCCAGGTACCTCGAGGCTAGGCCCATACCTCTGGGATAGAGTACAAACACAAAACAGGTCCAACAAGCATGAAAAGGCCAGAAGGTCATCCAGCATACACCTTTCTAGAAGTTAATGTACCTAAGACAGCCCAGAGGCTGCAGGTTCATGTTCAGCATGGTGCCTCAGCATGTGGAAGGAACAGTCTAATTACAACCATCAGAGAAATGCCAAAACGAAGTCTACCTTCTAAAACTTCAGTTTGTGCTTTGACATTTCTGGAAAAGCAATTTTTAATCCATGTCATCTATCAAGAGTTCCTGACACTTTATTTTACCTTGATGCTTTAAAATACTGTTGCCTTTATGGAGGTACAGGTGGGGAACTGATCATGGGCGCGGCAAAATATTAGGAAGAAAAATCAATGTCAGTCCATGAAAGCTCCTGCAGATTTTGGAAAAACAGAGTGGCAAAAGATCTGGCTTCAGCTTTTTCCAAAACACCCAAGTCCAGAAGCACCTTGTCCCCTGGCTGGGGATTTTTTCCTGTTGTCATGACAGAATTCAGACATTTTTAGGCAAGATCGGATCACCCCAAAACATCCCAAAAAGCCATGACTTTGTGGCACTGACAGGCAAAGTGATAACGAACTGCAAGTGTGTAGGACGCAGAGGGCAATGGAGACCCTTCACACGAACCACAGGTTTCACTTCTACAGAGGAGAAAAAAGCCCAACGGGTGAATCTTTTTTCTCCAGATACTCAAATTTGCTTGGTTTTGCATCTACACAATGAAATTTTAATGACTCCAGATGAAAGTGAAAGGACAGAGAGGTTAACAGAAGACATCACCACACCAGTATTAATAATGTAATGATGATACAGCCATTGCCCAACAGCCAGGAAACAACTTGTGTGTATGGCATCATCCACAGGTACAAGGATGGCTTAAACCTATTGCCACCTCAAGCCACTGCCAACACGTCCATCCAAGGGGACAAGGTCCATGGTCCCAGCCTGCTGGGCATCTATGGGAATGCATCATGCTCTCCCAGGAAACCTTGGGTACGCTGGACAAGCTTTGCTCCCCAATGCAAGCGTTCACGCTGGCGGGACAATTTGTTTCAGCAAAGGCTGTGGGGCGACAGCCTCGCTTCGGTTTATGCAAGTAGATTATGGTATGTCAAGTGTAGCCTTTATTTCCACTGTTACTTGGATAAACTCTTTATTTCAAATACAACCTTTACTTGAAAAGGTAGGGGAAAGGTGAATTTTAGACATCACAACGTTAAGTAATTAAAAATAAAGGGCATTTTAATTTTGGAGGAAGCAGCATAGAAAATTAAACAGAACATATACTTTTCTTTAAGAATTATCTTATAAACTGTGTATATATATGGTATGTACAGCAAAAGTATGAACGCCATGGAACTAGAACTGCTTATTAATTAATTTTTGACCTGGTGCAAAATCTGCCCAATAAAAATACACAATAATAAACCCTTTTCTGCTATAAAAATTACTACGCTTGGATAAAAGGGCTGCAAGTCAAGTAAGCAGTAGGCTTCCTAACCACTACCAACTCCACTCCCTGTGAGTTTAGGTCACTTCAATAGGCCATAGGGGAAAAAAAGTGATGCAATCATTAGATTATGACATCTTTAGCAGAAAAAAAGTGTGCTGACATTGATTTTGGTAACTGCTTGCGCTTTTTTTGTATAAAGGACAGGTTTTTAATACTCCTACTTAGGATTTTATGAACATGGTAGTACAGGTTTGCGGAGCCAGGGGACTGTAAGATGGCATTGAAACACAGTGTGGCTGGCAGTACCTGCAGCTGCCTCTTTACAGCTCTCACCTCACCTCAACAACACCTCCAAGGAAGAGTTTTGCCTTCTTTTGACTACGTTTTCCCTTTCAGCTTTGCCAAAAACCTAAGAGATGAGAGTGCTTAAAAGCAGAAATCTTACAAGGGCCGTGACGAACAGCACGTAATCAGCTCTCGGTGAAATAATGTGTTTATCCAGACTGGTAGTAGGAGAAAACTGCCCCCTCTTTAGACCGCATACTTCAGATAAATAAGATTATTTTGCTACGAGCTACTACAGGCTACAATATACTCACATAAATATATTAATGCCTATATGTGAATATGAATTTGTATATATTGGATACAGATAAGAAACACTTACGACGACGAGTAGATTACCAATAACCGCTGCAGCTTCTTGCTGGATAAAGTCTGTCATCCAGACTTGACGCGATGAACCCGCAACAGCAGGTTTTGCCATCTCCTCCAGAGTGCCTGGAGGGTCACCCTCACCACACCAGTGCAAAACACTTCCTGACCCTTTGTTAGCACACCCCTGCCTCCGTACTTTACAGAGAAGGATGGCTCGATGGGCTGGACTCAAAACAAACCCCCCAGCTGCAAGGTAGAGGAAGCCCTCGCAGCCCCTTCCACCCGGGATAAGCTTTTTAGGGACTGCCCCAGCTTCTGCACCAGCATCGGGGAAAGCCAAGTACAAGGGAGCTGCTGGACTTGACTTTGTCGAGACTATATGTGAAAAGCTTGGGTTTAAGCCTCGACAGCAACACTGAGGGCCTGATTTGCAGAAGGGACGAGGAGCTGCAGCAACGGCAGAGCTGAGGATGCTCAGCAGCTCTGCAAATCACAACTTAAAAAAAAAAAAATCATCCCACTCTTGGTGGTTTGAGAGGATCCTCAATATAGCGCCTGTCCTCCTCTAACATAGGAGCGGAGCTGGACCAAGTAAGTACGATAGCTCTCTAACAGACACGTGCATGCAGGAGACGACTTCTTTCAGCATTAGACTATGTTACCGAAGCATCCCCTTACCAGAGCGGGAGCAGAAATGTGCTCCTAGTATTATTTACACAATATAAAGTGCATTACGATTTAATTATTGAACTGACAGACTTTCTGCCGGGACCATACAATTTTGAAACAGAGGTGAGGGCTTGAATAGGAAATTCTCTCATGAGAAAAAGAGGTTCAGACTGGTGCTCTTCACCCTGTCCTCCTAAGGATTGTTTTTGGCCGTTCTTTCTAGTGCAAATAAGCTTGTGTTTTCTCAAGTTTAAGGGACATGGCAGTTTCAGGGCATCAGGAACGAACATTTAAAACGCATTATGGATTCGGCATTCCCGAGCATCTTGATGGGCCCTTTTGCACGCAAGCAGCCCGCCTTATCGCCACTCTCAGAAGCTGAAGACGCGCTGCCAAAAATAACAAGGAACCCATTTCCAAATCTCACCATTAAAAGCCTTGCATTGCTACATTTCGAGTGAGTCTGTATTACCCTCCAGAGACAACATCTGCAAACATCGGTGCTTTCCACTGCAGTGGAAACCCGTGGCTAGTGGTTTACCCATGGGTGATAGGCTTATGAACGTGACGATCCCCATCCAGTTTTGGATACTAAGGTGCATCCCGCGTCAGGGGAGTAAATGCATTAGTGGATCCTACGGGATACCTGCGTGCCAGAACCAAGCCCAACCCGGTAGGCAGCAGACACTGAATTCCTGGGTGTTATTTACAATAAACGAATGCCATCGGAAGGCCAATTCATTAACAGAAGATAAAGGTTTTTTAAAAACAATGGGCAGCACTAAGGAAAGCCATTTTGCATCTTTTTTTCTTTTAAAACGGTGAAGAAACTATCCCTTTCCAATCACTTTGCCCGTTGCAAGTATTTTCCTCACCAACGCTACAGGAACACAGGGAAGGCATGATCACTTACAACACACGCGGTCACTCGGGCTAATTCCAACATAGGAGCTTTTACAATACCTTGAGACAAAGGTAGGCTGGGACTGGGAGATGTCAAGCTCATAGGGGAGGAATGCCACATAGAAACGGGAAGGAGAGTGTAAAAAGTTTGTACATTCATAGCTCCGGTTTGTTGGAATATAAGTTAATTTTTTACTCCAGGCACTGTGACGGGCAGCAGCAGTCAGCAATATGCTAACGTACACATCAAGGACTCATTCACTAAATTCTGGTTTCACACCAATAAAAGGATATAGTTATTTTAAAGTTGGTTTGTTTTTTTTTTTTTTTTAATTGACCTGTTAAAACCATTGGGACCAAAGCCCTAAGAGCAATGATGAACCAATATGTTTAACCTCCAGCTGATTCATCATGGTCCGCTAACTGTTTGAGTGGTGGAGCGAGAACATCTCTCCGAGAGTTGAAAAAGTACCTAAAAGAGTGATCTATGCAGAAATGGATGGGAGTTTTTGACACTAAGCCAAAAGCTTGGTTGCTGTAACCGTTATGTGTGGTTTTACCTAAAGGGGGAATCACCTAAAACAGTGAAATTAACTTTCTTACTTCTTGTCACAACCGTAACATTTTCCTAAAGGTTCTTTGGTGACTTTGGTGCAAGCTTTTATTTTTTTTCTTTTTTCTTTTTTTTTCTTAAAGTTAAAACAGATCGACTAGTTTTAGTACCCAAACTAAAGTCCAGATTATCCTCTTGGTTCCCACCCCTGCCTCCCCAACTTTTCTCGTTATGGTTTATGACGTTAACAGGTAATAGCATTTGATTGAGTGTGGCCATTCAGCGTGCAGGTGGGTCCAGACTAAGATCGATGAACGGTCTGGTTGGAGATAAATACGTTTCTCAACAGATTAAAAAAAAGAACATTTAACGGTTGCATGGCAAAATAGCTGGTTCACGTGCACACTAGGCCACTCTGTAAAAAAATGATTCAAATGATTATAAATATCTGATTAGACACAGTAATGCCTACTTAAAAAAGATCTTAAAGGCGGGCAACACGTTACTGGAAGTACTTGGAGCTCAACCAAATTCCCACTGGTTTCAGAGGGGAAGGAGCTGGTCGCCCAAGGCTAGAAAAGCCCCTTATGTTTTAAGTATTCATGTTTTAAGAAATGACAAAAAATTTTCAAAACCTTTCACCAACCTCTGAAACAGGTAATTGTACACATTTTCCCTCCAGGCAGAGAGTTTATATCACGAGATGTAAAATTTACGTTACAGAGACTTTAGCGGGACGACACTGAAACCTGGGTGGGGGGGTTCGGGGATTGAATTGCTTGATGACAGTCCCAGCTCTGACCGGGTGGGAAGAGGGTAATGGCAGGGCACAGATATTATCTCCTAACACCACCTGTAAAATCAGCATGACAGAATACCCAACGTGGTGTTAACCACGGCTTCCGAAATGCACTACAGGTTAAGTATGAGAGAGATGCCTTTTGTACACAAATCTAATGGTGCACCAAACCCCACAAAGGTCTTTCTCACAGCAGGAGAAAAACACCCAGGTGTTTTCCTCGCACAGGTAATATCACAACCACATTAATCTCATGTCTGGGAGAGAAGCTGGGAGCCTTGGTTGTGGTGGTCCCTCCACCTCCAAATCCCCGCTCCACAGCTGCCTGCTGGAACCCATAACACCCCTAATACAAAAATACCTTTGGAAATTATGGACAAATGCATTAAAAATTAAAAAAAAATCACCAGCCTCACATGGGCAGAACACATAGATGAGGAGTGGGTTATTATTCATTGCCATTAATTCAGAAGGCTTAGCACTCGAGTAGAGCTTTGCTATTCTGGGATACTTGGGTTATACGGTCAGCACAAAACTATGAAATGAATAAGAAAACTTCCATTCTTCACCAGCACGTTATAAAGGTCTGACCAGTTATCAAGGTTTTACCCACACAGAATATCGTTTCAAACGCAGTAACCAGCATATGCCAATTTTAAAACCTCTACCTCTCCTCATACACACACCAGCAATTCACATGAAGTTGATTTTTGTCGTAAATGCCCTAGAGCTATGCTGCTCAGCCTTTTGACCAAGTACAGGCAGAATTCAGTCCCGGAAAACCCATCATAAGCAGAAACTGATACATTTCAGCATAAGGTTTGGGGGGTTTTTTTTGTATCACGTTGAAGTGCAACACAAGCCTTATCTAGACTATTTAAAGGTCAGAGTGCTGGATTTTTTTTGTGCTGATACGTGTACTTCCATAGTCTTCAACACTCGAAGCAGCTGACTCATACGGACTCGGGAGGTTGGTACTTTCGTAAGACATACGGAGATGTTTTGGGCATAATTTAACATGATAACCAGACTCCTATAACATTACAGACTGGAGTTAGCAAGAACTACCAGAAAAGGACTTTACAAAAAAATGGGGCAACTTGAAATTACTATAGGTCAGTCCCTCTCACCAATTTCTATTTGTTTTGTTTTGTTTATTTTGCCAGACAGCCAGTCCAATGCACTCTATTCGAGACCCTCTTGCTCTTCACCACTGTCCCCTCTGGCATCCATTCTTTTTTCTTTATGGCTGTTGTAAATTCTCCTCATCTCTTCTTCGTACTTGATAAAATTTTCCCCAAACCGTGTCCATGCTTTGTATGGAACCGTGATGGTGTTACGGTAGGGCGGCCTCACCTCACTTACCTTCAGGAAAATGCCGTACCTGTTGGATCCCACGTCGAAGTAGAAGCGCTTGTTGTCCACTCGAAAGGAGGTCCCCTCTGGGAGCTCCGGGGGCTCGTCACCTGCCCCCCGGCGATCCTCTATGTCCCCATCGCCATATTCTTCGATCAGCTGGACCAAAGCATCCCTGAACTCAATCATCCCTTGCGCTGGAAGGACAATTGTCTGCTCCTGTCCCAAGCTGTGACCAAAATAACCCATCATGCCAGGTCCCCTACTCATGGTTTGCCTAATCCGCAAGAAGCGCCCTCGCTGATTCTCCTTCAGGTCCAGGTAATACTTTCTGTTGTCCCTCTCGATGTACTCTGTTTTGAGGACGCTGTGAGGGTGCTCTTCGGAGCCGACAGACATCGGAGGTGAAGGTGGCGGGTGCTGCTGTCGTCTCCGGGGATGCTGTTCTTTGCCATTGCTGTGCTCGTGCCGGTGACTGTGGCCGCCTTTCAGGCCCAGGTGGGCATAGTGCTCGATGAAGTCCCCCAGGCAGTCCTTCAGCTCAGCGGCCACAGACAAGGAGAGGGTCAGTTTGCTTTTCCTGATATTGTCCTGCCTGCCTCTTCCTATCCAGACCTCAGCAATCTTCAGGAAGCGGCCTCGGGAGCTCTGTTTCACATCCAGATAAAATCGCTTCTTCTGGATGTCCACCCTCTTGGAGGCCAGCTCCTGGATCTCCATGCAGCCCCCCTGGGAGGAGGCCGGGTAATGGTACTGCTGCTGGGACTGGGAATAAATGCTCCTGTGCAGGCCAGAGCCTCCCAGGTTCCTTCCTCCTCCTCCTCCTCCTCCTCCTCTCCCTCTTTCCATCTTTACCAATCAGCTGGAAATAATACATAACAGAGACACAGATGACAACATCAGCATCAGGGGCCTGCTCGGCTTCTCAGCAGCGTCTCTGTTCAGCGCTGCTCTCCCTACAAAGACGCCTGCATCTATCTCGGCTGCCACAGCACGCAGCATCGCAGCAAAAGGATCCCGGGTGCTCTTCCCCTCCCCTGAGCCAGCTTCTGTCGGCCGGCCACGTCCTCCCAGACAAGGAAGCGGCACGCTGGCCCGGTACCCTCGCTGTCTGTTCCTCCCCCCCCCGCCCCTGGCAGCCCTCCCTGCCCTGCAGACCTCCCCATGCCCCCCTGGCCCAAGCATGGCAGCCTGCCCCCCAGCCCTGTTCCTCTGGCACTGCAGACCCCTCCAGCTGCTACACTGTCCACTCCCCTGCAGTGGGGAGCCCCGGGCGGGGGGTGGATTGGGGTCCCCCCGTTGGGAGGTGATGTCTACCCCCGACGGGGATCCCGCTCCCCGCTGCAGGGTCTTCCCCCATGCCGCTGTGTTTTCCCTCCATCATCCGCCTCAGCCCTTCCTCCCCAGGGCACTGGGGGGGCATTGGAATCCTTTCCAGCACTGCCCTGCTGGCCCCCAGTGCCCCCAGTACTGCCCCTCCAGTACACCCAGAGCCTCAATACTGCCCTCCCAGTGCCCCCCATCGCTGCATCTCCTGTCCAGTATCCCCAGAGCTTCACCTCCTTCCCCCCCGATACTGCTCTCCCGCCGCCAGTACTGCCCTCCTGCCCCCGTCACTGACCCAGTATTGCTCGCCAGTGCCCCCATCACCTTATCGCCTGCCTCAGTGCCGCCGGAGATTCACCTCCTGCCCCCCAGCGCCCCAGCACTGCCCCCCAGTTCCCCAGCACTGCTCCCCAGTGACCCCCATCACTGCATCTCCTGTCCCAGTATCCCCAGAGCTTAAACTCCTTCCTCCCCAGTGCCACCAGCACTGCCCTCCTGTCACACCAGTGCCCCCATACTGACCCCCTGCCCCCCCAGTGCTCCAATATTGTCCCCCAGTGCCCCAGGATTGCCCCCCCCGTGCCCCCCCCACCGCATTTCCTGCCTCATCGCTGCCCCCCGCCACCCCTCCGGTCCCGACGCTCCCCCCAGCACTGCCGCCCCGCTCGATCACTCACCCCACAGCGCCCATCGCCGCCGCCGTTGCCCTTCAGCCGCCGCCGCCACCGCCACCGCCACCGCCGCCGCCGCCGCCGCCGCCGCCGCCGCCGCCGCCACCGCCCGCAGCCGGCGGCCCCGCCGCCCCCCCGCCGCGCAGAGCCACGGGCTGGCGCACCCCCGCCGCCCGCTCCGCCCCGCCCCGCCCCGCCCCGCCGGCCCGGCCCGGCCCCGCCCGGCCGAGGACGGCGGCGGCGGCGGCGGCGGCGGCGGCGGCGGCAGCGCGGTGGGCACCGTCGGCTCGCCGGAGGGTGCACGGCCCGCCCGGGCCCGGGACTACATTGCCCACAATGCCCCGCGGCCGCCGGGCCACCGCCCCACTGCGCATGCGCGTCACCTCGGGTAACCTCCCGCCGCCGCTACTCGGGGAGACGGCGGGAGGGAGCCGGCCGTCTCGGTGACGTATTAATTGTGCGACGCCTCGTGACGCTGAAGGTGTGAGCCGCCGGTGTTCTGGAGCTTGGTGTTCGCCGAGCCGAGGTTGTGCTGGGCCAGCCCCGGACCGGCGGTCCCTGGGGGGCGGCTGAGGGCTCCCAGCCGCCGCCTGTACCCGCCGCACGGTGGGGCCCGGGAGGAGGCCGGAGCGCCGGCGTGGGGGTGGAACGGGCGGAGGTGGACGGCGTCTCGCTGCCGGTCCCGGCCTCCTGCGGGCACCTCCCGCGCCCTTGGGATGCCGGGGCATTCCTGCCCTGCGGTACCGGGAGGCGGGGGTGAAGGCGGGGTAGCTTCCCGGGGTGAAGCTGCCCCCCGTGAGGGGGTTCCTGCTGGGGGAGTGGGCTGGGGGTGCTCACTTCTGCTCAGAGGTGAGGGGCGATGAGGCTGCCTTTTTCCCATGAAGAAGTGAGGCGTTTTGTCGCCTGTGTGAAGACTTTGCTGCGGCTCTGTGTCTGCTGCCGGTTGTCCCGAAGGGACCCGTGTTAGCTTGGAGCAGGTCTTGTCGTTGGTTGGCAGCTGCCCATGCAATGCTTAGTGCTCACGAGTTCAGGTTCTTGCTTTAACGCTGGAAAGGTGGGTGATGACCCCGTGAGCACCTCGTGTGGTGTAGTTACCAAAGGCACTCTTCAACTCTGTTTTTTGGAAAATGTGTTGCTAGAGCTGTGGGGTGGGTGCTACAGGGTGTCCTTTTATTGTTTCTCACCTCTCTGCTGCTTTCTTTTGTTTGCAGCAACTGCAGCTCCCAGGAACAGAGCGGCTTTACTTAAGCCATCTTCCTAGTGGCTATTTTGTGACCGTTTTAGTATTCAAATACTTTTTGAAGTTGTCTTTAAGGTGGTGGTTTGTTATGCTACTGCATAAGTGGACAGATAACCAAGGGAGAAATTCTGCCTAGTCTAGATAGTCAATCAAAAGGTGTTTTTGAATACTGAAGAACTGAAACAGCGCTATTTGCCTAGGATTTGTACTTCCTAGTTGGTGAGGAAGTGTAACTGAAAAGCATGTTCTTACTAAGACAGCAGTGGCCTGATTTTGTTGTTAAAGTGTATTGAGGACCTGGGGACTAGTGGGAAGAAGCAGGATAAGAAACTTCTCCTATGTGAACTGTTTTGCTCCATCTCCAGGAGGATTTCTAAATCACATTAGAAGCAGTCCAGGGAGAAGCTGGAACACTTTCTCCAGTCATCGTTTGCTTACAACTAGAAAATTCTGCTCCACTTCCCTGAAAGAAAACGCCAGTCATCAGGGCTGAAAATCTGCTGTTTTGGACAGTGTGTCTTCCTAACTTAAATCTCTTCTAACTTCTCTGTGGAATGCGTTCCCATTCCAGGGGATGCACCCTCCTTCCTGATGTCCTGGAAATAGGCTGCCTCTGCTTGGTGAGCTCATTTTGTTTGAATCCAGGGCTGGTAAATTCATAAGTAACAACAGCCAGTCTGCACCAGAAAGCGTAGCAGCATGTGCCTAATTTGGCTTTAGTGTGCCCTAGAAATTTGGCATGTTTTTTCTTATCTTGGTTGTGGGCTCACAGCCCTGAGGCCCTGTGCAGGCCTTGGGGCAATGTTTGTGAGTCTAGTAGTTCTTGGTTTTAATTTTTCTGACTGCATTTGTCAGTAAATGCAGCTGACTGCTTTTAAGATAGGTGGCTGGTTCCTATGCTGTTATCTAAAACACCAGATAAATTTGTCTAATTAATGAGGGCTGTGTTGCCTAGAGATGGCAGTAGGTATACTCGTCTGTTCTGAGTCACTGATCTCCATAAAAACTAGACTGAACTTTTTTTCCCAGAAGGACTTCAAGAGGTTTTCCTATATGTTTTTTTCTTGGTTTTCTTACTGAGATGTAAACAAGAATATAATGCCTAAAGCTTTTCCGCCGCTTAATGCGGGCAACTCTGTAAATATTGGTTCTTGTGCACAAAGCATTTTAAATTCAAGGTAGTGATCTTTCTTAACCTTCTTCTGGCCTGATGGTAACAGCTTGTACAAATTATTGACTATTCTTGGGTTTTGTTCTTTTTTTAATTGAAATGTAACAGAAATGTGCGGAAAACGAACAAAATGGATGTGCTAACTACTAGTCTGCAGAATAAATATCCACAGTGGATGCTTACACAAAACCAAGAGGGAGCTTTGGGTGATGAAAAGGTATGTCATTGCATGGGAGAATTTTAGTTGGTTGCAAGCTGCATAATTAAACAATATTGGACCACATGTTTTGAGTTAGACCTGTGCCTCTGATATTTGTGAATATTTACTGCTGTTTTGTCCTATGAACTGTAATTAAGTTTAGGTACTCTCGTGTTCTTTCTGGTTGGATTAGCTTGTTGAAGTATTTTTTTTTTTTTTAATTAAAATATCATGCATCGACCAAAGGCTGTTGCTGTTACCTCTGTAGAAATTTCTTCCAGATAATCTTGAATGTTGGTGACAAAAGCACCGAAGTAGAAGGGAGCTTTTGGTGCTTTGTTCACCCAGTATTGTGAACATTTTCATCTATGTAATTTGAGAGCTTGAGTTGTAGCCTGACAGGGGAATTTGTTCTGGTAAGGCCCTCCACCTTTCTGTGTTTGCATGTATTCAGTATTTCAGAAAGTTTTGCAACTCAGAGGTATCAGAAGAATTAATTGATCATCAAGATTATGTCAATTTCTGGTGTTCCAAAAATGTTAATGTGTCTTTGGATGGTTTTTTGAATATCTGAGCAATTTTAGTATAAAATTTCCTGCTAGAAGGGACCTCCGTCCATAACATCTGAAACTGCTTTAACAATTACAAAACTAATTAATGAGAGAAAAGCAGACAATCCAGTTCAGCAATTTTCTTTCTATAAAGTAGGAGTAAAGAATTAGTAGCATGGATTAAAAAAAAATGTCAGTTAAAACCAACATGACTTATATTTGCTGTGGTACAGCCTGTGTACTGCAGCACCCTGCCTCAACAAGCTCTTTGAGGAGGGTTTTGATTAAACTTTCACCATCAACCGGCGGAAATGTGGTGGTGTGCAAGCATAAAGTAAGCAGTATTTTTGTTTCAGAATCTCCCCCTTCCAGGCAACCTATTTCTGAAATGGTATTAAAACCTGGTTTTTGTATTGTGGCCTCTTTAGACTGACAAGATTGTTTTGTTTTTCAAGTGTGTGATACTTAACCCTATTTGCAATTACCAGCATTGTAGCTTGCTTGCATATTTTTAACCAAACTGAAGGTTTTTCAGGCAGGGTGATGTAACTTGCAGTTCAAGTAAATTTATCAGTCAATAACTTTCAGTAAATATGCTTTTGAAAAGGGGAAAAAAATGCTAACTAGTGTTACATTTCACCTTACCTTGTGTGCTTAAAACTTCAATTTGTAAACCAGTATTCATCAGCTGATGGAGGGTATTGGTCCTTTTAAATATTGCACATAGCTTTGAATCAATGGAGTTTACTTAGACCTTTGAAGTTGTTCACACATCATATCTGGCAGGGTTAAGTGAAGTAGACTGGCTGAAATGTGGGATGAAGGAAATGGGGAAACAGCTGTTTCAGTACAGCTGTATGCAGTAGAGATACATCAGAGGGTTTTAGCCTGACCAGATTTGAATGACTTGAGAAATGATTCAACAAATTACTGTCCATTTTTTAATATCTTTTCTCCTCAAATTTGAGGCATGCAAGTGTGGTACAGCATTTGAAGTTGAGAGGCTTTTGACACTCAAAAATGGATGTTTTCCCTCGCCTTGTTCTTGGAAAGCTACTGCATCTCTTTGGCGGGAAGTCTCCAACTAAATTAAATTGAGCTGAAAACTCAGCCTCCATGATTTCAGCGTTCGGAGCGTTCAGAGTTAAACAAAGAAACTGGGGCATGAACCAGAATGTTTTTATTAAGGAGGGGGTGTCACGCTATTAGTTGACAGTGACACAGGCCCTGTGTGTGGAGCGCAGTTCTGCTGCAAGGTTTCAGTAACCACCGGTGCCAGCCTTGCTGGGGTACAGCTTTGAAGTCTCATGCAGCATTTGCAGTGCTGATGTGTCTCTGTGGCTGGTAACAGCGCTTCTTCCAAATGTTGTTCGACAGAAGTCCACTGTTCAGAGGAGCGTTTTGGAAGATGGGCTGCCATTCCTAGAGTTCTGCGGCTCTGTTGTTTACAGCTACGAAGCCAGTGACTGTTCCCTTATCTCAGAAGATATCAGGTAATAGCCCTTACTCTTTTTTTTTTTTTTCTTTTTGAAAAGGACTTGGCTCTTCTCTCTGTCTCTTTCTGGCTGATTGTGCATTTGGTGTGTCCAGAGGTCAACAGTTCAGCCAGAGAAAACATCTGGTCACGTTTGCTGTCTTGTTATGCATGGCAAATGTGTTATACTGGTTGCAAGCACAAACTGAACCTATTTCTCATGATGGTGAATTATCCCTGTGAGAGAGATCCTTGGTTTGTCTACAGTGTGTGGTGGTTTAAAAACACCTCTTTGTGCTATGCAGTTAATAGTTTCCCATTTGGTCTTTTTATGGGAGATGCCATCGCTGAACCTTGCAGTCACTTTAAGCAGAAGCAGTAAAGGCTTGAATGCAAGTCCTTTGCCTTTTGCGGTATGAGTAATTCCATGAACTTCAGTGACTTCATGGGGAAGTATGAGCTGTAAGAAATCAAGCATATGTGTTAGTTCATAACTGGAGACTGTATATTGGAAGAAAAGGTAGTAAATTCATTATGCAAATAGATTATTTTTTTTACCCCTTTTTTGCATAGCACAGCTCATATTACTGGGGAAAGAAAATCTGTACAAAACTTCCGGTGCAGTGGGGTAGATAAAGAACAAACTTTCAAGGGAATATAAACTATCCCATCACCTTTTGTACCTGACTATTCCCTGAGGCTTGCTATCCTACTGCTTGCATTCAGTAAGACCTGCTAAGGTTTGAAGGGTTTCTTGTAGCTTTTGGAACCAGCAGGAATTTCACCTCCTTACGGTCTTGATTTTAAAATGTTTTTTGTGTCTTGTACGTGTGAAAGGAAACGTGCACTGGCTGAGATTCTCTTAATCATCTTTATGTAAGATGACTTAAGCCTGATATTTTAAATACTGGTAGAAGAACAGTTAAATGTGAAGAATATGCATTTCTTTTCAGGCAGAGTTTATCAGATGGGGCTGCCATTGGATTTGATATGGAATGGCCACCATCATATACTAAAGGGAAAATGGCAAAAATAGCTGTAATCCAGATATGTGTAACTGAGGAGAAATGTTACTTGTTTCATATCTCTTCAATGGCAGGTACTGTACTTTCTCCCTTCTTATTAAGGAATGAGTTGCCCTCTGTTTCTTGTGATTAAGTTTGAACTTAACCCTTGATCAATAGTTGATATTTCATACTATGTTGGATAGTAGAAATCTGTTTTTCTCCCCTTTCCCACCTCTAATAAATGCATTTCTTCTTTGAGTATTGCCTATACATATCAAGGGGATCTTAGCCTAAGTCTTGCCATGTGTGCTGACATACAGCGTTTTGCATTCTGAACAGAGCAAAAGAATCTTGAGGATTATTTTTCTCTCTGACAAAGAATATTTTAATTCAGTTTTAAAAATTTAATTCCCTGCTCATATAATGAGCTTTCTGTTTAGCACCAAAATAAACAACAGACCTAAATTTAGCAGGCTGTGTTTCTTTTTAATTTGGCTTCAATAACAAAAACCCTCAAAAATGGTGGTCGTTGTGCTGTTCATTCCTAATACCTGCATTTTGGGACACTGGTTTTCAGGAAGAATACTGGATACCTGGTGTGAAGCAGCTATGGGGAGAGAAGGGGGTGTACTCAGCAGAGTCTGAATTCATTATGGATGTGAATAAAAGCTTCCAAATAGGAATGAGGGAAGGAGGCTGCAATTTTATAACCTTTGGTTTGAATGTTAGATTGAAACTATGCCTGTGAGATGTCTCTGATTTCCCTGGGGTATGCATGCTGAGGTATAATAGCGATAATTTTAATGTTGGTGTTCAATCCTTTGTCATTTATAGCAAATGGGGTGGAAAATTTAATTGCTGGCGGCTATTCAATCTGGGAGGCAGAAAGGTACAAGTGCACAAAAGAAAAAGATTTGAGGAAAGGAAGCTAAGGGAAGAAGAGGCATAAAGAGCTGAAATGCTTTTGATTCTGAAAGTGAAGATGTTTGTATGTTGACGCTGAGTACAGTTGCATGTGGGCTACTGTGTGTTACAGCAGATGATGATGTTTCCTCCTGAATAATTTTCTAAAATTTCTGTTCTTGCCAATGGGAGATGCATTTTGAACTGAGATGTCAACCTTTTTACAGGGACCACAGCCAATTTCTGCTTATTATGCAGAATACATTTGATCTACAGAAATGCAGATGTTGGCAGAATTAGTTAGGTGCATAAGATCTAGCTTTTTTTTGTGACAAAGAAATAATGCTCCTTTCTGAAGGAGGAAGAGTGGAGAGTTCTTGGACTTTGTATGAAGGACCAAAATTACATGTAGTTATTGGGAAGATTCTTGATAATTTTCCATTTCTTCCTTTTTTTTTTTCCTTGTAGACTTCTAAGAAAATGTGGCCTGTTTCTCAGATTGTAGCCTCTGTATAGTCTTGAACTCAGATTTTTTTTTTTAGTTCGTACGGTTACTTTTCTAGAAATGAGGTGGTGGAAATGGAGCACAAGTACTCTACTGGGAAGGTCCCATCCTTGAAGGTTTTCTTGATGATATTCTTAAGTGAAAATCACTTGTTCAGTAAATCAGCTACATGTTGCAGGCTTTTATTCAGCTCGCCTATATTTATCTCCTCTGCAGACAATTCTCCATATTGTGTTATGGCTGAGGTACTTTGGCAATGTTGTACTTTGTCTCCATCTTACAGCACCAGGCTACTACAATTCTGTGAATTTTTAACAGTAGTTTTCTAATGCTTCGAATTGGACCCGCAACTTCACAGTCCACAACACAGCTGGTAGTGGCTGTAGTTGCAAAAGTGCCTGTATAATGTGTAGCCATAAAAGTGTGGAGATAGTTGTGTAAAAATAAAATCAGTGATGCAAAGTGCTTATTGAAGTATATACCTGTTACAGTAGTGAAAACATGAAATTTTTCAGAACCAAGGCAGATAAGAAGTTCTATGTGTTTGTAGGTGCTAGAATTATACTTGAGGCTAATTTAGGGTGTCCAGCTGTGGGTTCCTGAAGGTATGTATTTAAATAAGATGCTCTGAATTTTAAATGTAAACACACCGGGGAGAAAAAGGCTGCTTTTGTTCAAGTATAAAGTGTGTGTGGCTGTTCCCTTCTGTAGAAAACCAGATAATGAAAGCTGCATGCTTTTATTCAGTCCTGTAAACTTGAAAATATCTTTTGATCCAGGATTGCTGTGCCATCAGTTTGGGATAAATCAAAATATAATACTTAGCATCTGTGTATATCCTTGAATATTTTTTCTTACTTACAAGACTGACTTGTCTGGGCTTGGTGGAAGATCTGGTTGGCAAATTCTGTTTTCCAGATGCTATTGTTGGATAAGCCTGGTGTGTGTTAGCACCGAGTATGCCTCCACAGAATCGGTTTTCCTGGTGATTTCCCATGTGTACAGTTTAAACTGTTTCCCGGGAATGTGAAATAGCAAAAACTGGGAAGGAATAATGTGACAAATAGTGAAATAATGCTGCATTTGGTTTCATGAGTGCCCAATTCTGAGAATTAAAAAACATTTTTCAGTTAGAAGTTGGCGGCTTCTTACGTGATTTTAATGATCAGTAAGACAAATGAAATAAGGCTGTTGAATTTTTTTTTACTTGAATTGTTTTCAGATACAGAGTAAATTCGTGTATTTCAAGTATTTAATTCCTGTTTGTCTAGAGATGATACATTACAATCTATTGGTGTTTCCAATTGTCCCAGATTATTAACAGTCACATAAACAGAGCAACTTTGGGGGACTTTTCCTCTAAAAGCACAGGGTTTTGCCAATGGCCTTTGTGCTGGGGTTTTGTAATTTCTATTAGGCTTTCTGGCATCTTCCAGTATTTAGTTTCTCATGTTTGGGCTTAATCTATTTTAGGTTTTCCCAAGGGACTCAAAAGACTGCTTGAAGATGAAACAATTAAAAAGGTTGGCGTAGGAATTGAGGGAGATCAATGGAAGCTGATGAGTGACTTTGAAATCAAACTGAAGAGCTTTGTGGAGCTGGCTGACGTTGCTAATGAGAAAGTAAAACTTAAAACCTTTTTGTTGTGGGAGGGAATCTTGTTATTCTGCTATGCGAAAGGAGGCTTCCTTGTCTTCATAGGAGTTCAATTCTGATAGCAAACATTCTGTATTGTAACTTATTTTTAAAAATATGTTCAGAAAGAACTCTCAAAGTCTGCAGAATAAGTACTGGTTTTCAGTGAGCCAGTTCTTAATGAACATTTGTCCCCTTTCAGGTCTGTTTGCCTTTTGCATTTACAAGGTATGGCTTTTTAATTCAGCCACAGATGCATTTACTTTACTTCTTGATGATGAAAATTCCCAAATTGTGTTGTCAGAGTTCTGCTGGCGATGGTGTACTTGTTCCAGCAACGGCTGAAGCTTTTGAAATAAGGTGCAAGAAATGCTGTGGAGGCAGTGAAGGACTGATGCCTGTTTGAAGGGAGGTAGCCTTGCTACCATGGCTTGCTTAGTGCTGGAAGGAAGCATCAAGGTCTTCCCTGAAGTCTTTCATGCGGAGGTGTTTCCACATGATCTTGAGCCATAGAAATATCTCTGTTTCCATGACTGAAGTTGGTGTTGCCTCTGCTGTCATGTGGGTGCTGTTGCCAGCACCTGATGACCCACTGTTTAGAAGTGGTATTGCATTTGGCACACCCTGAATTTCAGTTTAGTTGGATTTTGGTTAGATATCACTTGATATAAGGAGATATGTGCTGTCTTATTAGGGAAGAGAGCAAAAGGTTCATTACCTTCCAAATCATCCTGCCACTCTTTTTTTGTGCCATGTCCCTTAAAGCTTTTCTGTCTTTGTATATGCAAGGCTTTTCCTTACCTGTACTCAGTCTGTCCATGCACTTCTCTTTCCTTCTGTGCATTTTTTTGTTTGTTTGGTAGGATAATAGGAACAATTGTAGTTTCCTGGTGGAGGACAGAGATTTATGCCCAGATATAATACTACTTACACCTTTTTCTGTTCTGTGCTTTATGTACCCTGCATAATTAAATCACAGTGGAGGAGATGGGAGCATGATATATCATCAGCATTTGGGGCAGTGCTCTCCATATGAGCCACCCTGAAGTTTCAGTTCCTAGTAGGTTGGAAGTTGTACAAATTAAACTGTTTTGCTTAAGCAATAGAAGGAGCTATTTCTTCTAAGGGTTAGAGTTTCCTCAGTTCACCCCCCCCCCCTTTTTTTTTAATCCCAGCATCCGACTCCAGGATAATTTGTTATGAAGATGAGCAATGTGATCTCTGATAGCAGCTTTAAAGTCTTCTGCTAAAGAGAAAACCAAAAATAAACTTAAAAGTGAAGCTTGAGAGAACAAAGAATAGGGTTACATATAATGGCACAATGCAGGGGGGAGGTCTGGGGGAACCTAAAATGAACAGTGGGTAGAGTTTTTTTTATACCGGATTTAAGAAGATGAGCTGATAATGCTGCACTACTGCTGTTAGGCTTGTCAGTTCTGCGTGTTTTGCAAGTGCTTGCAAGTTGGAATAGCAGAAGGCTGTGCCTCTGAGTCCTGAATCCATGGGGTCTGAAGGAAAGTTTCCCAAACTGGCCATTAAGACAATAGCATGTAGCAACTGTGATTGACGAATACAATTATAAAAACAATTGAAAACAGCAGTGTGGTAGGGTGGCTTCTAAAGACTTATTATGAACTGCTTCCCAGCACACTGAACGAACAGTGGTTAGCATAGTCTGTAACTGCGCTCTCTTGCTTGTGCGTGGTTTCAGACTTGCAAAAGATGACAAAAAACTTACAGGCAGAATTTAATATTCCTGTATTTGTACTAAGTAAATTCCTCGTGTTTGACATCAAGAGCCTCTAATTAGAAAGACAAATAATAGGAAAAATCCTGGAGGAGAGAAGGTTGCTGTTTAAGCCTCAGCTTTGATTTTTATCAACCCAGACACTACACTGTACAGATATTTCCTATTTTTGGTAATATGGCAATACCACCTCGCATTGTGTGAACTCATCTGGCCCTAATGCCATCTTTCCAGCTTGACAATGGAGGGTTCTCCTCTAACAATGCAGTTTCAAGGCAGGGAAGTACAACTTTTGAATGGCCATGCTACCTTTTAATGTGATGAGAGCGGAATTAGGCCAGACAAACAGTCACTGCTTTGAGAAACTAATTTGTTCTGACTAACCCAGAGTTCTTTGCTTCTAACAAGGGATTAAGTACACTTTGCCACTTCTAGGAATACATTCTGCTAGGTCTAGTTGCTTTCCCCTTTAAACAAGTCCTCTTTTTTTTTTCTTTCCCCAGCTCAAGTGTAAGGAAATATGGAGTCTGAATGGTCTGGTGAAACACCTTTTTGGCAAGCAGCTTTTGAAGGATAAATCCGTCCGCTGTAGTAACTGGGAAGAGTTTCCACTCAATGAGGACCAAAAATTGTATGCAGCCACAGATGCTTATGTACGTACAAGAATTCCACCCATATTCATAAATTCCTTCTCTCATGTGCTGTTGGCTGCTGGTTTTAATGCCTTTCTGCTACAGAACATAATGAATGTAGGAAGACTCTGAGCTCCACTGTGGATATGGAATGCTTAAAGGTGGAAGTGCCACCGAGTAGGTTTCTGTCCAATTCCTTGTCTGTCTTAAATTTTTTTAAACTTCATTGTTCATCTAGAGCTTCATAATGTCTTCTCTGTTGTTGAAGATAGTACTGCTTGTACCTGACTCTGTAATGTGTGTTGTTGGTGAGGTCACTTGAAGAGGATATTGTGGTGAACATTTCACATAGAAAATTGAATGTAGATGGGAGAAGGCAACATACCTTTCCACAGCAACCTTGAGCCTCCCATGAGTTCCTTACCTCTTAATATTTCATGGTGTTGCAAGATTTGCCTTTTTATTGAAGTCTACTCATGAAGCAGAGCTCCTGGAAGTTCTGCAATCCAGATGTGCCAAGTCTGCCTGAGGAGTATCTGTGTATTTGGACTCACTTCAAGTTGTCACCTCAGGGAAGTGAGTTTTGATGGAGCAATCAGGTGAATTTTATATCTGTATGGAGTAAACCCAGATCGTTGCAGCGTGACTATCCCGTGTAGGTGTAACATGGCTGTTGTGTATTGAAGTACAGTAATCGCTTACAGAAGTGAAGTGGGTAATTATTTTTTTCTTCCCTTTTCTGCAGGTATTAACTGTAGCTTGTTAGCACTTCTGGATGTGTTTTCTAATGGTATTTTGGTCATCTTTCTTGAGCTGCTTAAGAACCAAAACCCTTCTAAATATAATATGAGAGAGAAAATTAATAAGCAACTTTGAAGAAAGACAACCTCCAGTGGCTAATACAGCAGAACCAGTATGGATTACCAGGAAGAGTAATTTAGTTGCATATGAGTTTTTGTAGCTCTGTAGAAGTCTCTGCTTTTTCACCATTTTGAAAAGAGTGTAGTTTTCCTACACTTCTGTGAAGGGTTTCACCAATATGCTGCTGGGTACTGCCTGCTTCCTGGGAGAAAAGTGATCTTTATGGTAGCAAAACAAAATCCCCTCAGGCTTTTATTTCTGTGATAAAGCTAGATAGAGGAAGGGAAGTCAGGCAGTGGTTTCTGTTTTCTGACTCAGGCAACAATGCATATTTTCTAGTTTAGGTAAATGTTAAACTCTGGAGGGTTTAGCACCTGTTAAGACCCAAACCAATAAGGACAGGAGCTCTGTTTTTGGTGCCTGGTGCAGCTGCTGTAGCCAGCTTTTTCCAGGCAATGCCTGTTTCTTGCTATGTTCTGTTCACCTGGCCTGCCTTTTGGACTCTCACAGGAAAGCATGAGGGACTAACTTGTTTCTTTCTGCTTCCTCTTTAAGATGTTTTGATTAACATGTGTGGCCTAATTAGCACATTCCTAGCTTTAGGCTGAATTTTCCTGTTAGAACTTATTATTCATATCAAGGGAAATATTAAGCACACAGAATCTATATTAGTAGGTTCATAGCTATTCTCTTGGAGCACTACATAAAATCTGAATGAGGTGGAGCAGATGGTGAGACTTGGAGATATCTTATTTGCAGCTTACTTTATAAGGTAACCATGCTGGGATCTGTGTAAGAGTATCCACTGCAACGTGGACCCCAAGTCAGGACTTTGCCTTTTGTGGAGCATTCTGTAAAACGTAATCTGGTTGTGATGAGCAATGCAGTAAGGCAGACCATTGACGGTTGTACAGCATGGGCCAACAACTCGGAATTTGATGTTCACAATTTATTCATGCCATGGTTTGAATTAAATCTTGGTTTTTTTGTTTATTGTCTAAGATGATGTTTCTCTGCAGAGTACTGAGTACTAATTTTTTTTCCTTTCTTTTGCAGGCTGGCTTAATCATTTATCAAAAACTGAAAGATATGAACAACAGTGACCAGAAATTATTTTGTGTAAGAAGAGGTAAATTATACATTCAAGTATGAGGAATTTATTCAATGTACATATGAATATTCTATTTCCCAACAGGTTTTTTCATAGTATCTCTGTTTCAGGATTGTCTGGATTCTTGGTGATTAGAGATTGCTTCTAGAGGGAGCAGACTGTAAAGGCTCTTAGATGACCTGCATTACCATACTGTGTAACTATTTTCCATAGTAATGTAGGAATGCAGTCTTGGTATGTAGTTTGTTTCTGCTGTATACAGAAATGGTAAGAACTCCTGCTGTCATTCCAGTTTGTTTATGGAAACACTTCAGAGAGTTAATTTCAATTCTGCTGATGCAGGGACAAAAATCTAGTTTAAGAAATAAGACTACAAAAAAATACATGTTATGAAGTTATGCTTTTCTTGAGGTGTACAAATAGGACCCAAATTTTTTAGAGCAGCTTAGCATTATTTACTTGATTAGAAAAGTGATTCTAAAATCTTAGGTTTTGTTCAGTTCCATGCTTCATCAGGAAACCTAAGTATTGCATGTAGCCTATCGTTGAAAAAGAGGCAGGAGGGAAGTTTGTTTCCTTTTTGCACTGGCTGAATTTTAATTTTCTATCAAAGACAGAAGTGGCAGTACTATCCCTTTAATATGAAGTGCCATTTTTTGGCTTTGGTTTAGTCAGCCTATGTGTGTTAGCAGGTCTCTTATGGAAGCTGGAGAGTATACTGGGGAAGGATCACTTCATAATGGTCCTGTTCTGTATCCTTTTTCCATGAGCACATGTAACGCACCACTGGAAGAGATGCAGTGCTGAAGTACATGGAGGCTTGGCCTGAGTCCATGTACTTGGTTTTTAAGCACTGGAAAACACTATCTTATCAGCTGTAGATCTTGTAGAAATGCAGTTACTTGAATGGAACTTATTTATGTATAGATGTTAGACCTCAATTATTGTGAAATAACTCTGATGGCACTTCCTGTAGATGACATGATGTCAGAGGGTGTGAAAGAGTGCTTGACTTCACTAGCTGAAGAGATAAAGGACCTGGCTTCTCACATCCCTGACTCTTTTGGACAACTTGAAAATTTGCCGGACAGGTTAGTTTTTTGCCAGCCTGTCTCTACTTTACCTGTAAGATCAGTGTTCTGTTTTTGATCCCTGAGGTTCCATGCAACAGAATATATGTGTGTTAACAGCAATCTGTCACTTGTGTGTCCTTTTCCAAGAAAAGAAAGCACAGTACACTCAATGGGAAAATACTGGTTTTATACATAGGAATATAGGTTTTAACTGGTCTAATTGCAGTGGGTTTGACACTGAACTTTGCTGCATCTGTTTCTTGCTGAAATGCACAGTGAGACCTTCTTTCATAAATACTTAGGACTCTTGCATGACTAACTGCTAGAAGTCTGGACTCTTGATACAAGTGTGGGAGCAATATCACAGTGTTTTTGGAGAGTCTTTATAGATTTTCTTCAGTGTAAAGAAATTTAATTTTATTCTCACAGAAGTGGAATGCCAATAGCATATGAGTGAGCCTATGTGTGAAGTTTTGGACAAACGTTATCTGAAGAAACAGGCTACTTTACAATCCTCAGTTCTCCTTGTGGCTGAGATGTATGTAGTAACTGCCTTTATCATTTTGGTTGAGCTTTCTTGTTTTACCTTCTAGGGCTGCAGAAATAATAGCTGACATATCGGAGAATGTAAATGCCTTAAGAAGCACACTGTTTGGTTCAGGTTCCCCTTCTGTACTGGAGAGGAGCTGTGGCACAACTCCAACAAATGTTGAAGCAGAGTCAGCAAATGTTGTAGCACAAAAAGTTGAAATGCCTGAATTTGCTAAACAACTTGAAGGTGACTTCAACATCTGCTCTGATGCTACGCTAGCTGCCCTTTGTGAAGGTGATGATAATGAAGAGGCAGAGAGAGGTGACACTGTTGTGGAAGATAGAGCTGCAGCAGCCAGCTCTAAGGACAGAGCAGATGGAGATGACTTCATGTCGCTAGACATTACTGAGCAAGAACTTCAGATCTTGGAACATCAGGCTGCAGAAGAATTGGTCAACAAAACTGTGCCTGAGGTAATAAGGAAAGTCCTTGTTAATCATGGACACTCAGCAGAGGAAGTGATCTCATCCTTAATTTCCCCCAAGAATTGAAAGTTCTGTTCCTGAGAGAATATTAAGGTGGGCTGGAAGAAGGGCTCAGTCTAGAAAATATTTGTGGAGGTAGTCAAGCACTGAGCTGCTCTTCGGTTGTGGTTGGAAGGATTAGTACTGAATACAGAAGCTCCAGATAGTCTCAATAGTTTTCCTCTTTCAGTTGCTAATATGTTATCAAAGAATTTCTTGCTGTATGGGAACAAATTCTGCACTTGAACATCTCCAAGTTGGTCATGAATAAAAAGCAGATCTTTTTCTAAGGGATCTGTAAATAGCAGTCCTTCTAGTGACTGCTGAATATGAATTGATGCCTCCTAAATCAGATTATAATTTCCTTATGTTCCAAGTGTTTCACACATCTGGTGATACTACTGTTTTTGTCTCTTACTACAGGGCCTTGTCTGTTCTAATATTTCTTTCAGATTTTTTTAATGGGTACACTTCAGAGCTGAATGTTGAGCTTAGATATTTTTGGTAAGAAGTAAAAGCATACAGAGAAGTGGTTTATAGTATGTACAGGAGGTTGAAAGGTGATGAGAGAAACAGAAATAATTTTGCTGTTAACAAGAAAATCTTTTATTTTTAGGAGGCATGCTCCACAGACAACGAACAAAATATTTCCTCTGTCATTGAAAGTGATGAAGAACTGGAAATGGAGATGCTTAAAGTGAGTACTTCAGGCTTTTGGTTTTTCTTTTTTTTTGCTAATGATGATGCTCTTGGGTCACAGTGGAGTGGAGTGTAGTTGAGGGGAGGGAATATGAAGCAAGACGGTGTTGCTTACAGAAGGTGGACAGAAGACATGAATGTGTGGATACCTAAAGGATACAATTTACTAGTGTTAGACTTTGAATATCACTTGCATCCTACTGCATCTTTACTATGCCAGCTTGGACTTGATCCATCCACTTACTGAATTTGTGTAGGTTCTAATTTATAAACCGATCTGCTCCAGGTGTCATGCATCAAACCCTTGTCCAAGGGGTTGAGCCGACAGGGTTGGTTTGTGTGCCGCAGGTGCTGCTAACCTGGGCTGTAGCTCAAATTGCTTTGTAGCCATGTTTTGCAGGCCTCTTAAAGTGGTTTTACAGGTGTAACTTTTGTTTCCTGAAAAGATTTAGATGTTGAGTCTTATCTTTCTTTGTTGGCTTTTTTACTGATACACAAGAGCATGCTATATGTATTTCAACTCAAGTGACTGAGCACTTCTGCCAGAGCAGTCACAAGTGTTTGTGTGCTTCTACACATGAGAAGGTTAAGTGTGTTGCTTCTACCTCAGTAGGAAGCAAGACTCAAAGCTCTGGGAAAAGAGTTGAATTTTCATCTAGGGAAGGACCGGGTCTCTTCTGGATGGTTCTCAGTGCTGCATGTCAATACTCTATAAATACAATTTTGGTTGAAAAAGTTAACTTGAGTACAAAAGGTTTAGTTAGTGTTACTCTGTGTACCGTGTTTTGGAAACAATGAATGTAATGTGACAGTGGGATCCCATCCTTCCTGTCTCTGTTTTTTGTGACTGGCATCTTAAGTCACTTCTCAGTGAAACTTGTGCCTTCATCTAGTTGAAAGTAAAGAAACAAAAAACAACAAAAAAAACCCCCAAAACCAACCAAACAAAAAAACCCCAAACCCAACTGTTAGTTTTATTGAATAACAGATTTTAATGTCTTCAAGATTTCAAAGACTCTTTTGCAAAGAAGAAACAAAAGCTGTTGTAATGGTACCCAGGAAATGGCTCCTGGAATTTGAATGCTACTGGTAAAGTAGTTTGACCACTGTGCTTTTCTGTGCTGTGTGCCAATAGATCTAAGTGTTATGCATTAAGTAGATCAAAATTCAAGTGTCCCAATATCATATTACCTCAGACATGCATTGTATCTACCTTTTCATGTTCTGAAATAATTTTTTCTCCTGATTTCTCAGTCTTTAGAAAATGTGGATGATTCCAAAGGAGTTTTAACTGAAATAGAGTCCAGTAAATCCAGGAGAACTCCTGACACAGAATTGACCATTGCACCAGATGGTGATGAAGATGAAGGTATTGAAGAGGAAGAAGAATGTTTGGGTATGTTTTAAATCATAGTGCATGATTAAATAAGAAAAGATCCACTATCTACAGAAGGAAACGAGGAAGCACGGTGACATTTTGTGCTTGGTTTCTCAAAGCAGAAGGTTAAAGATAATCTAGGTTTTGAAAGAAGTACTTGTCTGTGTGTCAAGATGAAAATTTAAAGGTGTCCTTGGCAAAGCGTGGTTGACTTCTGCCATGATCAGTAGACATCATGTATGCTTAATGGGAGTACAGCTGATCTGGGTATGTGAAGGTCATGCGGAATTGAGGGGACTTATTCAGAACACAGCAGAGGGGAAGATGGTACCTCCACTGCATGCTTTTGTTTTGTTGTTCCACTAGTGCTGCTTTGTGGTACATTTCTTAGGAGATTCTGGCTTGGGGGTGATCTTGACCTAATGCTTTGGAGGCAAATCAAATAGGGACAAGAGGCTGAAACCTGAGGTGAAATACACCTTGGCTTGTTTGGACCCGTCACTGTGTGAAGGCTTCCTTCCCTGATTTTGTAAGTTAGACTGTGGACTTTGTCACTGAAAGTAACAGCATCAGTCAGGAGAAGACCTGCTTTCTTCTTCCAAGCAGAATGTGGGTGCTAGATAGGGATGGATGAGTTAATTGTTTCTTTGTTCAGTTCATCTCTTTAAACAATGGCCACACAGACTGTTACAGGGAATGGGGTGCTTGCCCAGCAGACAAAAACTAGGTGGAAATCTCATGCTTTCTACTGCTGAATGTTAATTATAAATTTCAGCAAAGATCTTGAATATGTTTCTTCAGTGTTCACAGCAAGATCAGGATCCCCTTGTATGTCATTTTTGGACCATGACTTTCTTAGCAACTTGCAGTGTCAGGTATTGATTAGTGTAACTTCAGTAGGGTCTTTAAAGGCATGCCTAATAAAACATCTCTAGTACCTCGTCTGAACATGTTCCAAATAATGCAGCTATGCATTACTGTACCTATTGCTTTATCTCATTAATCGGGACGTGTTCTCTTCATCTTGCAGGGTCTCTGAGGAGCCTGTTTCCTGTTTTAATCCTTTATTCTAGCCTGTAAATATCTCTAGAGCTTGGTGTCTCTCTTTTCACTGGAGTTGCCCAAATCTTAGGCCCTGCTCATCACTAACCATGAGCAGACTGTTGTTTGTCAAGACAGTGCTTTGTCTCTTTAAAATTTAATCACAGATGAGGTTTTGTCTCCTCTCTCTCACTGAAGATCCATTGCTGCCAGTGCCTACTGAAAGCCACGTCAAGTGTCTGAAGACATATTTTGGGCATTCTTCTTTTAAACCGTAAGTATATTTTCTGTTAAAATGCGTGCTCTAGGATTCATTTTCTTTCCCTTCTTTCAACTTAGTGATTTTTTTTAAGTAGTAATAAAAAAACCATCCAACAGACCTGTGCAAAATCACTAGGAAAAGAAAAGCAGCCTTCGCCACAACAAGATGTCAAAATAAATCTTGTGGATCATTAACTACAATACTGTACTCTCACAGTAGTGGAGGCGTTTCTTGACTCTTCTGATGGCATACCACCTGTGGTTGAAGCTTTATTGTATTAGGTGTAGTTCAGGTGTTTTAAACAGCAAGCAACAAACTGCACAGATACTATTCTCTGTATGATAAACTGCCTGAGTCTGGTTATACTTTGTTATGTGTCTCTAAGGAGGGACAGGGTTTTGTCTATCTAGTGTGGCATAATCTCAGTGTAGTATGTGCTTATGTACTTGAGCAGTGCTGTTACAGTTCTTAAGCTCAATGAGAATGGGGTGAAATCTTCCTGGAAGACTGGTGGTGGAATGCTTTCTGTGTGAGACACAGCCTAAGAGCAACACTTGAAGGGGAAGCTGGTTTTGCTCAGTTAAAATATTTGGTAAACTTTTGGAAATGGGAGTAGGGGGATTTTTTAATTGACTGCAGTTATGCATACTTGTGAGACCACAGAAGGATGAAAATGCTTTAGCAAAATCAAGGTCCTGTTTAGAATCTCTTGAATTGAAGGTAACTAGTTTTCACAGTGTTTGTGGATCAGTTATTAATGTATCTGAGACATGGTTTGTTTTGTGATCTTCTGTGAATGACTGCATCAATTGTTGCTTGCCTTTAGTCCTGTTAGAGATCCCCACTGTAACACTGGTGGGACTACCAGCAGCAGTTGGAGTGGTTGCTGCGTGCAAAGACAACACCCTAAGGCAGCCAGAAGGGTTTCTTTAACTAGAAGTTCAACTGAATATGCAGTTTGACAAAATTTACATGTTGTGTGGTGGCAGAAATAAAATATTCCCCTTGGTTTATTTTAAAGGGTCCAGTGGAAAGTGATCAATTCTGTTTTAGAAGACAGAAGAGATAATCTTGTTGTCATGGCAACTGGTAGGTTACCTTTACATCCTAAGAAGTAGCAAAAACTCTTTCATTTTTGGGGAGAGTAGGACTCAAACTTGGAGACTGTCCGTGTGGCTCATATGAGCAGGGTGCCGTGATTGAGACTGCGTAAGTCTGAGCTAGCTATGCTGGCTATTTGTTTTTCTGTCACAGCCTTTGTCACTGACCTTGGTGTAGAAAGGGCTATCAAATGAATGCTGACCATGTTTATCTTGCACCTTTGTTCCTCTGCTAGCAGAATAAACATACTTTTTTTTTTTTTAGGGCTCAACAAGGTGTTAGAATTGTCTTCCATAGCTGTATGTTATAGCTGCTTAGAAAGCGTGATGTTTCACTTCTGCCTTTTTTCTTTAAGGGTATGGAAAAAGCTTGTGCTACCAGTTTCCTCCTGTTTACACTGGATATACAGGAATTGTCATCTGTCCTCTTATCTCCTTGATGGAGGACCAGGTGCTGCAGCTGACGTAAGTAACACGGTAGTAACAAGCTGCTGCTGTATTGCCTGTGGAAACCCACGGATTCTGCATGTAGCATTTCTTGGTGTTTAAGGTTGCAGTTTTGTACAGCAAGCTGTTTGTGTGTTAGCTGGAAAGCATATGTTTCTTGAGGAACACATAAACCGTGTAAATAGTCTAAGATGACTGCATTTGCTGATTACATGAACTGTAGGCTGAATTAGGAAATGATCTATGGTAGTGGGTGGTTCCTGAAGGTGGATCCTCCTCAAGTATTTCTGGATTCACAGGCCCTTTTTGTGTAGACCAAACTGATGGGGGAGTTTCACAGACTGTTTCAGCTTGTGAGAGTTATTTGAAAATTTGGTAGGGCTTTCTTTGGGTCTGAGAAGTAACATCTGAACAACGTACAGCTGGCAGCTGTAGGCCAGTCAGATCAAAGTTATGGCACAGACTTTTAAGACGGACAGTGTAGTAGGTCTCCAAACACCTGGCCTTTTCACTTCTTAAAAGGTCTGACAGGGGAACTAGGGAGTGACTGAATCATTCTTACATGAGCCAGTTATAGGTGTTGTCAAGATAAATCTCTTTGATTTTAATATCTGATAATGCTTTCTCTTCATGTACTTGCTTTCTGTTATAACAGCTACTCACTTCTGATGTTTTTTCATTTAAGCTGTGGAAATCATGCTGAGTCTAGTTCATTCCCGCCTTGCCTGACTTAGAAAGAACAGGTCTTTTGTGAAAAAGGGGATATGAAGATTTTTTGAAGTAAGGAACATCAATTATGTGTGGTATTTTCTGCTGCACATCATGACTGTGTGCAGTGAATGGCTGGACAGCCGAAGCTGGTTATATAGCCAGCTCCTAGACTGAGTATTAATCAGCAGGGTGTCTATATGTATTCAGCTGCTTCTCTGGCTTTTATACGTCTTCCTCAGTGGAAAGGGTTTATTCACTACCTTCTCAGTGGGTCACTCATTCTGAAGGCTTGGGAGACTGAATTTCTACAACCTAATGCATTTCAGTAATTGTCTGTCAGTCTGGGTGCAGTTCTGCCAAGGGCTGAAGCACAGAGGAATAAGGGAGGAGAAGCTATTGAAATGAAGGGCTGTAGTAAATGCAGTAAATAGCCAAGTTAAGAGGACAGGGGTTGCAGGGTCCTGAAAGAGGTCAGATATGAAGTGGCTGAGGTGGTAAGCATAATTATTGAATTTGTCATTAAAAAGCAGCCACCTGATTGGAAATTAGCAGATGCAGCACCAGTAGCTCACAAAAGATTGAAAGGTGAGACAAAAAATCGCAAGCTAGTAAGACTTAGGTCCAAATGTGATGAACTGCATAAGATAATAGCTAAAGAAAATATACTTACCCTATTTTCTTCTTTTGGATTTTTTGTTAGTAAACTTAGCTCTTGCACAAGGAAAATGGTCTTTATTTCTCTGATTCCTTATTGCACTAATCAAGTGTGTGTGTGTTGTGAGGGACAGCTGGAAGGGAAGTGGAAGAGCATTTGGGTGACAGGAATAGCCTCTGACCACTCTTGTTTCTTCAAAAGGTTTTTCCCACAAAGATCTTTGGAAGAAAGTAGTCTCTGGCCTCGCAGCTTGAACTTCCTTTATGAAGTGCTGGCGTAGACTGAAAGCTAAGACAGAAAGCATTGAGAGTAAATCTGTTCATAACTGTGCTTTTTATTTCTGCAGAATGTCAGAGATTCCAGCTTGCTTGCTTGGTTCGGCTCAGTCAAAAAACATCAAAGAATGCATCAAAGCGTGAGTCTTAGCTAAGCTTTCTGGGACTTCAGGGTCTGATGTAGCTGTATTTTAGAGGTAGGATGTCTCCCTGATCTTTTGTTGCTGAAACTCTAGGTTCTGGCCCAGACCTGGAACCTGGCAGTCGGTGTTATTACTTGCATTCACCCAGGCTGAGTGTGTGGGAGGCGATAGCCACCCTCTTGTGTCCTCTGAGGAGATGGGGCTTGTTGACTCAGCTTTATGTTGTGCTTTATACATGATTTTACATAGGTCTTAGACCTGTATTTGTCACCAAGTCATCACAATGGTCCCTCTTGTTCTAAAGGCTAATAAATATCTGTGCTGTTTTTCCTTTTCTTGTAACGCTGCATACTGCCTTGCTTTCTTACTGTTGTGGAATGCTCTCTATAGTCTTTACTTCCTCCTGTTCCCTATCCAGAAGTCTGCACTTGTTCTCACTTTTATATCTTCTAGACTGTTGTGGTTTTGTTTCATTTGGTTGAACTGTCAGGTTTTTCCTTCTGTGACAGTATATTTTCTTGATGTTTCAGGGGTCAGTACAGAGTCATATATATGACTCCAGAGTTCTGTTCGGGGAACTTAGAGTTACTTCAGGATCTTGACCAAACTATTGGTAAGTTTGGGATAAGGTTGTAGATGAGTTGTCAGGCAGCTAAAATCGGTAATTACGTTTAAACCTTTTTTTAATGCTTGAACACTTTTCACTGATTTCTTACCACTGGTGAGCTCAGAAGCTAGTGTAGTGATTGACAATAAAAGGTGTCAGAAGATCTTGTCATTGATGAAAAAAGATCATATGTGAATAGTGTCTTTAGTGTGCTCTTGGCATGGGAATGTTAAACAGGTTACTGGGAAAAGAGGTGCTAAAACACTGATCCTTAAATCACAGAAAGTGAAATGTATATCACTAAATATTTTAGCCTTTTAAGTATTCTAAGCTCTCTGATCTTTCTCAGAATGTAACAGTGAAATTGTTTTGAAACACTGTAGTGGATCTTAAACTCTCTTTTCATGATGCAGCTGATGCATCTCTTACAGTAGGGTAAATTCAAGGCATGTTCATGCACATAATTTTTTTCTTGCTAAGGAACTGAGTTTTTAGTGCTGTAGGCAGGGAGAAGATCAGCCAGCTGAACTTCTGGAGTCCTGAGAAACTGTATGCTTGGTTTCTCTGACAATCAAGGCACTTTGAACATGCAGATTAGAATGGCATATCTGTACTCAAGTTGAGGGTGTTCTCTGATGCAAAAAATGTAAGGTTATTTGCCAGGGGCATCGTTAACCCCTCTCCCCTTGTATTTTTCTGGAGTTTCACTTATCTCTTCAGTGAAGACCTGAGACACTCAGGCTTTGTTTTACAATCCAGAAATAAAGCTAATGACATATAATCGGTATTTGTGACTATTATTAAGGAAGTCTGGGAAGCAGTGTGTGGGAAAAGGTCCTGTCAGAGGTAGCTCAAGTTTTGACCCATTGTGAGCAATGTTGGAGATTTGGAGCTGGGAGAAAGAAGCAGACATGGGTGGGTGGGGAGTCTGTAAAACCTTTTGGGCCTTTTTACAAAAGAGGCCGTTAGAAAAATGAGTTTGGGGAGTTGGTACAGCAGAACATGTTCTAGAAATAAAGATTTAAGCAGACTGCTGGTGCCTTCTCAGGAAAGCTTGAAGTTGAGCAGAATTGGGTGTTTGTGTTTAGTCACCTCCCATGTTGGTTTGTGTTAACGTGTCTGTGCTGTGGTATTGTGCCCACCAGGTATTACCCTCATAGCTGTTGATGAAGCTCACTGCATTTCCGAGTGGGGCCATGACTTCCGACATTCCTTTAGAAGTTTAGGCTCATTAAAGAAGGCTCTGCCATCGGTGAGGTTTTGATGTGTTTGATTTCCAGTATAAGACAAGGGTACTATCTCATTTTATGGTAGTCTGAAATATCAGTCTTTTGGTGTTGCTCTTCGGGTGTACTTACTGTGCTGTTTTGGAGTTTATGCAGTCCCTGTCAGTGATTGAGTTTTGTGGGTTTTTTTCCAAATGCTTAAATGGATGGTATTCTGAACGTGGGCTACCAGAAGCTTCTGAAAATTAAATTACTTGGTTGGATCCTTATGCTGTAGAAGATGATGTCCCTAAGTTTCTGGATTAATATTGAGGGACTACAATTTTTTTTTAACTGGCTGGTTGAGTGGCTTGCAAGAAGAAGGAACTCTGATTTCTAGGCACTCCTCAAGCATTTATCACATAAGCTTGAAAATTTGTGCCTGAACTTTACATGCTGCTCTTGGAAGTTTTGTCCTATGCTCTCTAAATTTAGCCAACCACATCAGAAAAATCATTGGAGATTCGTTGAAGATGTAACGAAAGCAAGCACGCAATCAGGAAAAAACCATGTTTTTCAGCAGTGTTCTGTCCCTGTCTACTCTCCTGAATAATGTAGACCAAAGCTCTAGGAAATGAAGTATTAATTATGTTTTTCAAATAAGTTAGCTGATCCAGTGATCATAAACAGATTAAGGTGCCTGTTTACATGCTATTTCAGTTTTGACTCATGATTTTTTTGGTTACATATCAGTGAGAGTTCTCAGACTTTTTCTTCTACTTTTCATTGCAGGTTCCCATTGTTGCTTTAACTGCAACTGCAAGTCCATCGATTAGAGAAGACATAGTGAATTGTCTGAACTTGAAGAATCCCCAGGTCACATGTACTAATTTTGACAGACCTAACCTGTATTTAGAAGTTGGACAACAAAGTGGAGATATCCTTAGGGATTTGAAGCAGTTCCTTACTAGAGAAGGAAGGTAAGGATTTAAGCCTGTTTTCATTGATCCCTCAGATATACTTCGATGCTTCAGTAGTGTGTACTAAGAATTTGTAGCAGTCTTAAGCTGATTTGATGAGGAGGAGCCTGGGCTTTCTCTGATACCATGCTAGTTGTGTCATGTCCCATGTTGTGCCCACCTCCCTCTCCTAGTTTAAAAAAAGGCTTTTGAGGCAAGGAGCGATGGACTCTTGCTGTTTGCGTGTTGCTAACATAAGGATCTTCAGGATCCTCAGAGGACCTGCTGAATATTTGAATAATGATCATGGTTTGAATAATGATTTGAATTTGAATAATGATCATGGTTTGGCTGGTGGGTAACTTTCCAAACAGTATTGTACAAAATGTGTGTGAATCAGTTATAAATCTGTGGTAAGATTATTTTTTTGCAAAGCTAATCTGAGCAGGAGAATTGCAGTCATTTTCTGTTAGCAGACCCAGTGGTGTACCCATTCTGGCCCTGGTCTCCTTGTTGCAAGCTACAATGTGTGCCTCTCTAGGAATATAAATTAATTTCTTATTGTTCATTTCTGCCTTGTTACATAAATGTAAACCTTTCAAAAGTGACAGCTGTAAAAGCATATTTCCTGATGACTTTAAGGAAGTTCAGAGACATTATCATGCTGCTTCTACAGAGACCAAAATCATCTGTGTTTTGCAAAGTAAACTTAAGAGCACCAAGTAATTTCCGAGTCCATTCTTCCAAAGGACAGACAATTTGTGTATGAGTGGACCAATTAATCTCTTTCAATTTCTAAATCCCCAAGCAGGTGAACTACTGGAAAAGCTATGTTGTCTTTTTCAACTAAGTTTAGTTGGACTTTTTGCAGAAGGGTGACTTCTTCTGTGACTTTACATGTTGCTATTATTTATAGCAGTTCTGTGTACAAGTTTGAAGGCCCCACTATCATCTACTGCCCTTCAAGAAAGACCACCGAACAGGTTGTGTCTGAATTGATTAAACTCAATGTGACCTGTGGTGCATACCATGCTGGTATGGGAATCAAACAAAGGAGAGACACCCATCACCAGTTCATGAGGGATGAAATTCAGGTATGTAGGAAACTAAGTCCACTTGGTCCTATTTATAATCAGAGTTTCTGTTAGAGGAAAGAATTTGAGAATATCATCATGTGTTCCCCATTTACTGTTTCCAGTTCTGGGCAAAGAAATGGCTGATCTATGCTGACAGTAATAGGATTCCTGGTTCACGTTTCAAATTCTTTTAAGTCTCTTAAAAATGCATAGCATCTGAGGAACATAGTGGTAGCTGGAACAGTATTATTGCAAGTTCTGTGAGCTGCTTTCTTCCTTCTGCAGCTAAGCAGGCAAAGAGTTATCCTGGGACTTCTTGTATTCCTCTTCACAATAGGTTTTGTGCATTATGAGAATAATTGTTTGAAAATACTCTAGTATTTGCCACAAAACATGATTGCTGTCATGTTTATAATCCTGTGCTTTTGACCTGATGAAAATCAGACTTAACAGTACTGTGGAAGTTGAGTGTGAATTTGAAGCCATTGTAATTTAGGTTGGATTTGGAGTCTGTAGCAAAAGGTTGTCACCAAGTGTGTGAGGATTAGTCCAGGCATATTCTTGATGCACGTTTCAAAACATTCAGCATGTGGCTCCTGTTTTGTAGTGTGTTGTGGCTACAGTGGCATTTGGAATGGGCATCAATAAAGCAGATGTCCGGATGATTATTCATTATGGTGCCCCTAAGGAAATGGAATCCTATTATCAAGAAATTGGAAGAGCTGGTCGTGATGGGCTTCCTGCTTCTTGTCACATCTTGTGGACTGTGACAGATTTGACTTTTAACAGGTAAATGACTGAAGACAGCTGCTTTCACATGGATAGCCAAAACATACTGAAAGAAAGAGGAGCAGGGTGGGCTTTGTTGAAAGTGTGATTTATTTTTCGTAATGGTTCCAAGTCCTTTCCTACATATACACAGTATGAAGTATGATACACTTTTTCTAGAAGATGACCAACAAGTGCACTGATGTTAATGAGTTTGTCCTTGTTCCAGTTCTGCTTACTGAAGACGCTTTGCAAGTCAGGCTGTAATAAAACTTGATCACTTGTCTTGTAAATCATCTGACCTGGTTTTAGCCCCGTCTGACCTGGTTTTAGACCCATCATCACCCCTTAAGAGTGTTGATGCTGTAGAATGACTTTTTTTCTCTCTACTATCTAAATGTCTAAATATAGAAATACTTTTCTTTCTTCTGGTGGGGGAGTTCCAGTTGTAGAGATCTCCTTTTAGCTTTGTCTGTAGCTGGTATGAAAATGAAAACCACAGAAAAGTCTGAACTCAGTCATTTGAACTTGTGTCAGCAGATTGCCAGAGTCTGTGAAACAACATACTTCCCTACTCTTTCTTTTCCAGCCAGGCAGAAACTGTCTTAGCTTAACTTTGAGCTGGAATGGCGTAGCTGCGTTAATGTGGTGCCCAACACCTGTGGTATTGGCTTGTTTTCCATGCCATGTGGCACAGTGAGGGTGGCGCAGATGGTAGCTCAGGTTTGGCTCGTGCAGCAGCTCAGAGCATGGGCAGAGTGAGTGTTCCATATACACATCAAGTACTTGCATGCTATTTTCTCAGTTGGATGCTTCCAGTGATTGCTATAAAGGATGCTAAATTAAGCAACAGGTAGATGTGTCCTGACATGCCACCTCTGAGTTTCTTGAAAGAGTGATGATATCCTAGCATGTTTTGTAATCTGGTGGTGGCATTAATGAAAACTTGCCAGAGTTTGGAAAAATAGTGTGAGAGAAATTGCCCTCTCTCAATGCCCTCTGCCTTTTCTTCCCTTCTCTGTGCCTTTTGGCATGGATTTCTGAAGATCAGTAGCCTGTGGGGTTGGAAGAAACTCCCTGTCTCCAGCCCTGTTTAGAATAATCATTATATTTAAAGGAATATGGATAAGGTGCTCTTCTGAGTATGCCCTGTGCTGTAAGAATCAAGATTGTGGAGAAACAGGCAGTTTGGGTATAGTTTTAGTAGGACATTTTTCTAGCTGTTTCTGGTGAATTTGATACAGTTGTCTGGCATATTTCATTTTTGGTGTGGGCCAGGGGAACAGTGGTCAGTATTTAAGGCTCTTAATTTATTTTTTTTCTTTTGACTGACAGACATCTTCTAAGTGAGATATGCAATGAAAAGTTCCGGTTATACAAACTGAAGATGTTGGCAAAAATAGAGAAGTACCTTGTATCAAAGAGCTGCAGGAGGAAGTGAGTACTGGAATCTAGTTAATGTTTAACATCATTTCAGTCAGCTTTGATAAGGGCCATTGCGACTTGGTTACAACTGGGCATTGTAACCAGAAGACATCTTATACTCATGTGTTCTGCAAATATGTTTTATATTAAAAAGCAGTATAAAAAAATATGGCCTTCAGCATATTTATACATACACATCAACTGTTTCCTTATTTACTTTTCAAAAAAACCTCAACTTTTTCTTTAGAGGAATTGAGGCCAAATAATTGGCTCCCCAGTGAATTAATTAATGATGATGATTTCAACTCTGTTTTCTGCATTAAATTTAATGTGTAAATTCTTGGTGTTTTATTTAATTCCCTGCATTCCCTTGGGTAGAATCATCCTGTCTCATTTTGAAGACAAACGACTCCGAAAGGTTTCCTCTGGCATCATGGGCACAGAAAAATGCTGTGATAATTGCAGATCCGGGTAAGCTTTCTTCCCCGAAGACTGATACAAGAGGTTACATTCTCTCAGGCTGACTTACAAGGCAAATTATGTAAAAGAATTTACTTTTTATGCATGTGATGTTGCAGATGTTCAGCCCGAAGTTTATCTTTGAACAACTGTCTTAAACATTCTAAATAGTTGAGCAAGCCATGAGGCAGTCTATAATCTCTAAATTAGGCTGTGGGAAAGCTTGTAAACAAAGTATGGTCACAGTTCCTAAAAGGCTTTGGAGCAACACTCTTAGACTGAAATATACTTTTGTTCATCAGTTTAATTCCTGTTAGGTAATTAATCCCAAAAGAAAACACTTACAAGTGAAGTGCGATACCATGTGTCTAAGGTTAAATTGCCCAAGTGTTAAGGGAGCTGTTCTCCTGTTACAGTGTGTGCTGACATATGTTCTTTCTAGCATTACTAATAATTTCGTAGATGCACTGAAGGGAAGGCAGGGGGTTGGTAGTCACACAGGTATGAGCAGAAACACCTTCCTCCGTTTCTTCTGCGTGCACATATAGGCTTTCCTTGAAGTTATAATAAAGGATTTCTTGTTCTTGCTGGTAGTCTGATGCTTCCTCATGTTAGCTGTGTTGTTTTCTGCTATCACTTCAGCTAAACTTACTGTATGCTCAAGGACCTTTGCCTGGCCTCTACTAGAACTAACAAAGAGAATTTGAGAGATCACAGTGTCAATCTTTGCAGTCATGTTGCTGTGCTAGTAAAGAGCCACATAGTGAATTTGTATTGTAGAACTGAAATCACTTGAAACAGATAATTGTTCTCTTACTTCTCCTCCTCAGAAGTGATTTATGCCAATAATTATCTGATGGTTTCTTCCAGTCAGTAATAAATGCATTAACAAACCCTAGAAAATTTTTAATAGGGTTGCTCTTTTCTTCTGTTCTTTTCCCTTTGTTTTTTTCAAAAAAAGACAAAAACCTCTTTGCTATGAGGTGCAATTAAAGAAATGTCTTGTATGCCTAAAACAGTCCAAATATTTAAATATTGAATTCAAAAGATTGCTGAGACAATGTTGTTCTGCCACAGCAAGTACCATGAAGAACTGCTTTTTGTTGGGTTGGGCAGCTGTCTTAACCACAAGTGATTTTGACTTGGTCTCATGTTTTCAGTCCTAGTTCTTTACACTTAAACATCTTTAATTGTTGATATTCATGTAACTTGAAGTGGTATTTTATTTAGTTATCACCTATAGACAATATTTGAATGAAGGGGAGAGGGCTTGATTTGTATGTGTGTTAAACTTGGTTTTCTTTGTGCATTTCAGAGCCACTTATCTTGCAGTCCCCAGTGACTCAGAAGGTGGTTTACAGGACTTTGGGAAGCAAGCGTATCAGCTGCTGTCTGCAGTGAGTGCCCTGGAAGAGAAGTTTGGGATTACAGTTCCCATCCTATTTCTCCGAGGGTCTGTAAGTGATAGTAAGAATCCTTGTATGTGTTATGAAAGTGGAGGGACTGTTACAGTGTCCGTCTTTATTGATATACCAATGAATACACTGATATACATACACATAAATGTGTGTAGACACACACACACACCCATATTTAGTACCTTTTTCTCAGGGAGCTGGATATCTGTAGAGAGGTAGCCTAGACATTCTGAAGCTGCTCAGCGACAGTTCCAATGCAGTGAACTAGATTGTTGTGTTTAAAGGTAACGCCCATAGAAATAGTGAACTTCCTAAGCAATTCTACTTAATTTCGTGCACATACAGCAAAGGAATAGTTTCTGCCTCCAAGCTCTTGCCATCTTAGTTCTGTTTTTCCTAACAAGGCAATGTTCAGCCATCTATGGCCCAAGAGTTCAGCTTAGAAGTAGTACCTGTTATTTGCCTTGTGTGGAGCTGTCCTGTATTTTGTGGGTTGGTTTGAGTTGGTTATTGACAATTGTGTGTTAAACACATGAATGCTAGCCCGAGTATTGGCAGAGGTTCTAAAGCCCTTGCTGTAAGGCTTGAGCTTCTGTTTTCTTTATGGTGAATTTGATGCTTTCATGGAGACAGTTAAGTGTTTTTTAATGAAGATGCATGGTTTCCATTATCCTGAAAGGAATAGCCTTTTCAGAATGAAGAATAAACACATCTTTGCTTGGTAATCGGTTAGATTTTATGTTTGAATAAAGCAAATAATGGCTTGCCTTCTAGCTTTGTATTGTTGGCTGACTTGGAGTAGTGAGATGGGAAGTAGGATACTAGAATGAATATAAATGACTTCTACATACCTTTACTTACAATACTAGGCAAGAAACTCACCAGAAATAAAACATGAGAGTAAGAACAGAATTAGTTTTTATGTTTACAACTTGGGGGAAAATAAAATCATCTGTAGTATTTCAAAAAAACTGGGTGAATGAGCTCCCTCTTTTTTCCTTTTAATAAGAAAGTTAAGTTACTGTCATACAGGTGTCTAGGGGGAAAAAATACTCTGTTACAGATTTTAACATAGTCTTGATTATTTGTTAGATGTTACTGGAAGAAGTGAAGGTGGTGCTGAACTTGCACTGTAAATACAGAATAACATTTTACTGCCTACAACAATACCCTTTTCTGAGCTGACATAACTAAAAAAGTTTCTTCATTTCATTGCATCAATGTATACTCTAGAACAAATGTCTGAAATAATCAATATCACCACAAGTTTACATGCTATATCTGTCTGAGGCTGACTGATAAGTTGCTTTAAAAGCTTGTCAATAGTTTATGGAGGTTTCATGCTCTTTTTAAGTTAATGCTATCTTTTTGCCAAGTCCAGGTGGCCTCCAACAGACTTTGGGTAGACCACAAGGGAGACCACGTTTCACTTAATATTTGAAAGCTGAGTCGGACCATAAAAGTGAACGAGGTCCTCTGGGAAACAGAATTAAAGCTGCATTGACAGAAATATTATACTAACCCTGCTATGCAAAGAAAAATATGCAACTCTTAAGGTCTTCTCTTAGCAAACAGGGGAATCTGTAGCTATTTCAGCAACTACTGTTGTTAGTGGTCTCAGTGACTGAGTGGCTTTTAGTAGTACCTTTAGCATTTAATAATTTGTATGAAGTTGAAATTGCTGGTTTGGCTTCTGTTGGTCAGACCTATGCCAAACTGATCGCCAATGTTTAGCCCAAACATGGACACACAGTTTACTGTTTTGCATCTTATTCCTTTTATAGTTATTTCCATTGTTGAGTTTGTTCTCTACGTCAAAACCATGCCCTGAAAATGTGCAGCCATTGGAGTAATTACTCCAGCATAACTGAAAACTTAGGAATGTAGTCATGCTTTAAAATAATGCCTGTTAAAAGTTTAATGAAGGCTCTCCAGAAGAGAGGACATGGAACCTGGCACTTTCTCTTTGCCTGCTGAATAGGTGACTCACTTGTGTTTGCCACCAGGACTCTGTGCCCTGGTCCCATCTGGAAGCATGCTGAGTCCCTCTTGCCTGTGGTTGGCTGCTGCAGCTTCCATTCCCTGCTGCGAAAGGTCTGAAACGAGCCCCTCTTCCTGCTGTTCCTCTCGCTGTGTGTGTACAATAGCAGCTCCTTGGCTGTCTGAAGTTCTCCAAATTGCCCCTCACTGAGATCGGTGGAGATGGTATGGAGCTCAGCAGGCCACCATGTGCCGACTGCTGTCTGTCCTGGATTTCTTTTACTTGACTTTCTCTTTTCTACATCAGCCTGTTCTATTTTCCTTTATACGGAAAACTATGTTCTTGGGGATAGATGCTCTGTGTTTGCATAGTGCCTAGTGTGAAGAGGTTATGGTAGAAGTACTAACAAGAATCTGGTAAAGCTGCCTTAACAACCAGTCATATTAATGGCAGGAGGTGAGCCTACACCCCACTGTCTCCCGTTGTCCAAGGTTATAATTGTTAGTCACACCCCTGCTTTTCTTCCCACCAGCCCTTCCCATGGGATGTCCTTATCTCACCAGCATCACACATACATATATATGTATCTGCACATACACTCTCTGGAGGATATGACTGGTGTATATACATGCACATGTGTGTATATAAAAAAAATTACTTGTTTGACCATGTAGTTTCCCCAGTGGAGAGGGATTCAGCGAGTCTACAAATTCTAGCAATACATAGAAACTTCTTTCTGTCTGAAACACTTTTACCTGCTAATGCTTGATCCCTTGTTACTTCCCTGTTTCAGAAAAGTTCTCAAATTTCAGGCTCATGCCAAGAGTTTTTATTATGAAAGGGGCTCTAGCCCCTTGCCATCCATTTGGGCCCTGAGTTCAGGGTAGGATGAGAACCCATCAGGCGAGTTAATTGGCTTTTTTAGAGTCTGAACCATTGGTAAGAGAGGAGTCATTCAGCAACTTGTTTGCTAAAACAACATAACAAACAACATTTCATGATGAAGGCCAGAGGAGGAGGGATAGAGCAGATACTTCTACTGAGCTTGCTTCTGGCTTTGTACCCCTGTCCTGGGATTTAAACAGGATTTCTCAATTTATTTTTACTTCTGTAGGCTCTTTTTAACTAAAAACAGAACGAGTAACTGCTGCTGTGTGAACTCATGTGATGTAGGATTAATGTGAACTAGTTGAATACAAACTGCACTGGATGACTTTCTCTGCTGCTGCAGGTGGCTGGGTCATTCCTGCAACCTCCTCCATATATGAAGGGAGATGTTTTAACAGTTCTGTGATCTTAAGTGTAGGTTTGTCTGGGGTCTTACCACAAAAGAAAGTCAAGATCTTGTCACAGTCTTGGGAGAAAGCACAGGAGTGGATTAGGTTAATAGAAGTGAAACTGTTCTTCAGGTGACATGAATGAGGCAATAGGCATAGTTTATGCTGTTATCACTGAGGTGTGGTTATTGTAATGGCTATTATGTGAACTTGAATAAAATACTTTGGCTTGTGACTTATAGGGAAGTTCTTCTATGGAGAAATATTCTTGAGGACATGCTCCTTGCATATCCAGGTCTTAGGTTTACTGGTTGGATTGGAAACTTTCTTCCATAAGGGCTGGAGAAGCCTGACCAATTCTTTCTATAATTTCAGAGTTCTCAACGCTTGCCAAACAGATACCGAAGACACCCTCTCTTTGGTAGTGGAAAAGACTGGCCGGAGAACTGGTGGAAATTGCTCTGCCAACAGTTGATAATGGAAGGATTCCTCAAAGAAGTCTCTGGACAGAGCAAGTTTGCAACCATATGCGCTCTTACCCAGAAGGTACTTTTTGGTGTGAAGCTACCCGTCGAAAGCTTTTTGGAGTAATCTACAGCTAAGCCATATGTTTTATTTCTTACAGGGTAGAAACTGGCTATTAAAAGCTGGATCTGCCTCAAGTCCAAGTCTTCTGTTACAGTCCAACGAAGACCTTAATCTGCAGAGACCTCGTAAAAGGTGATGATAGTATATGTGTTCTCTTGAGCACTTTTTTATTAATTTAACATCAGATCAGTTTCGAAACCTGCTTCTGGAGGTAGCTAGGTTGGACAGGAGACTTCTGCAGTTGATTTTTTCTAGCTAAAGCTTTCCCTTAGGCAGTATCATAATACCAAAAAAAATCCCTAGGTGTCATGTCTGGATAGACACCTTTACTAACTGCTGCTATGACATGTTGTCTAGTCCTCCTGGGAGTACATGGCTCACAGCTTAAATATGACAGTGCCTCATCACCAAGGTCTTCAGTGGAGCGAATTGGATGGTTGTGTAACTGGGAAGGTTAATGGGGAAATGTAGTTTGGAGAAACTATCAAAACTAGTGAGAAATTGTGTCATCAATGATTCTGGGTAGCCTGGAAGAATGTTGTGGTAATGCATCCTCATGGAGAAAAGTCATCAGCTAAAACCAAGAAATGGTAGAGGCAAATCCCTCAAGTTTTACGTTATTTCTAATGCTGATGAGTTAAACTGTGAGACTTTAAATAGAGCAGCTAACAGCTTGTTTTCCTAACTATGCACGTGACCTACTTTTTCATAAAATTTAAGCTGAGAATGAAATAGAAAAGCCTTTATTGTAATAAGAATTGATTCAACACAAATGTGTTACAGCTTTTGTCTTTGTGCATTTCTTTTTATGAAAATTGAATTCTTTAAAGTTGTGGTGAGTATGTCTGCAAAAGTGGGGTGTTTCTTCAGGTGGTCAGGTATATGCCATCAGAGTATATAGCTCCAAGAAAATAGCATGGCAAGTTTTGCTTCTAATCTTTTGCTTGTGTTTATATTTAATAAACAGTGTTGTGCTGGTCTTCACAAACACTAATTCTGACCAACCCTTTTGGAGTGAAAGATATTGAACTGGAGGTTACAGAGGCTTTGTGTGACAAGAAATAATATTAGAACAAAGCTCTTCAGTGCTGGCCTTAGGAGCCTGTTCTGGTGTTTAGATTGTCTTAGTGTTGTTAAAAAAATAAGTAAATCGGGTAATGACAAAGTACCAATTTTCTTTTGCCTTCTAATATTCTACTGTTGTGGCTCTTTCAGCTACTGTCTACAGGTCTAGAAGAAAAAAAAATTGCTTATGACAAAACAGTAAGCAACTGTTTTGCTTACTGTATGCTTAATGCAAACTGTATGCTTAATGCAAACCAGAAAGTTGATACTCCTTTTTTTCTCTAGTAACGGGATCTTTAAAATTGTTTTCCAAGTATTGTCACAAATTCCATTTTGTCACCAAAATATTTGTTGTTTCCATAAGACAAGCTTCCTTTACTTGTTAAAGTTGTAGTATTAACAGGCTTTGAGGTCCTTGGTGTTCTTTCACAAACAGTGGTGATTCTAAGAATTATAAAAAATCACTAAGAACTTTTGATTTGCCAAAGATATCCCTGTACGAAGTTCAAATCAGTTTGCTTAAAGTATTAATTTTTTAAAAGGCAGTGTCACTGTACAAATGACTCGGTCTGATTTGATTAAGATATAATTCATTTTATTACAGCAATAGACCTTTACCTGTGCTCTCAACACAGTGCTCCCCAGACATGAAAGGAACAACGCCATCGCTAGTCAAGCAGGTCTGTATAAGTACAGCTCCTCTTGCACTCTGTGGTCAATCCTTGGTGGTTAAAAAAATCTTGAAAGTGTATCATAGTGTCCCAAATGAGTATTTTGCTGCTAACAGCAACTTCAGTGGAAAGACTGGTAAATCAGCATTTGTCTGTCTTGTTCTTCTATTTTTTTATAGATGTCTCTGTATGATATGTTTTCATATGAGAGAAAAGGCAAAACTCCTCCAAGAAACAATAACATGTTTAACAGGTACAGTATTCTAAATTAAAACAGATTTACCTGACTTTGACTGTGTTAATAGGGATACTGTTTGTAGGATGATACTTAAAAGCAGCATTCTCCTATGTGAAGTGAAGGTAAAAATGTTTAATATGTTAAAGTCAAGTGCTTAAAATTTGCTGTACAGTGCATTATATTTCAAAACATTGAACTATTAAAACATTTAACAGGCTTAGCTGAATTTGACAAGTTCTGTATACTTGTAGCGTCACAGACAAAGCAAGCTTTATTACTGAAGTACAAACTTTCTCACCGAGAACTTCAAATACAATCAAGAAAAGTAGCAAATGTTGATAAAAATGGAGTAATAGCAGATTTGTATTGGACACTTTTACTGGGCCCATGGTTAGTTTTTTCCAGTCTGTCTTCGATGTGGTGGTTGAAATTGTAATGGATTTTAACTTGTGATGATTTAAAATAAGAAATAGAGACTATCTTTTTTCCAACACTTTGCAAAGATAGTTCAGGCAAACAAGTGACAAAGTTGTGACTCACTGTTAAAGCTGGAAAAAGTGAATGTATGCCTTGTGCAGGGACTGTAAGTGAGCATGTAGGTTTCTGCCTTTCTATGCTAGTCTGGAGAAGGCTGAGATTAGTTGAGGTTCCCTCAGGTCAAAAGAAATAAAACAAGCTTTTGCAAAAAGTAGACCAAGTAATTTGTTTCCCTGGCTTGTGTGGTGCTTCAGATTAAACCCACCTTGCATTTCTGAGCAGTTCGATCCCTCCTTCAGGCAAGCAGCCTGATGCTGGCAGACAGGAAAATAGGATATGTCACTTAAGCCGAACAATTGCCACTGTAGCCATGTGAAGAAAAATCATTTTAGGGACAGCTACAATCCAAACCCAGTGTTATTTCCCACTTTGCTTAGGAAAGGATGCTTGTATTCCAGCTTGTCTGTTAACAAATATTGCAGTATAATCACAGCAGTCTAATTAGGGGTAAATGTCCTGAAGTACATGAGCTCATGGACTGGTAACTGTGATGCTGCTCTCTAGGCAGGCATGCCTAGTGGTAACATGAGCCGATTCTGCTTACAGCGCAGCAGCTGTGTCCTTGTCACTGATGCTTTTGAAGTTATTAGCTCTTTTTGACTGGGATTAATGTTATCAGCCATGGGGAAAAATGTAAGGTATTTCTCGTGGGATGCTGTCAGAATTATGTCATGAATGGACAAGTGCTTGCAATAACATGCTTTTGTTAACAATATGGGAATCCAGTTGCTGATAGGGATATTGGTGGGTTGGTTTGTTTTTTCCACAAAGCTGCAATTTCATCTGTTTGAGCTTTGTACAGTAGGAAGCTATTTTTAAGTTAGAGGACCAGACACAGGAGTTCTGTTGCACTAGGGATACTGCTGATTCTGCTCCAACCAGCTCAAGTTCTGTGTGAGTGCGGTGCTAGCATGAAGTGCCAGACCACAGTCTGATGGTGCTGTCAGAGCAGGCAAAATAAGTTGGGCTGCTGCTCTCCTGCAGCCTTATGCAAAGTTCCTGAACAAATGGATCTAACACAGGGCTTGCTTCACACTTCTTTTAGTGCTGCAGAGCACTCGCCGGTGAAATCTTCTCCTTTGAAGCCCCCAGAACCTGTTGTTTCATCCCGAGAAAAAGAACTAGAGGTAAGTTTTTGGAAGAGGGATGATGTCTGTGAATTGCAATCAACCTGCAGACCATAGTCTTCCTGTATTGGAGTGGCTGGCTTGGGCAGCTTTTAATATTACAAAGATGTTTTGAACAAAATTCCTAGAAGAGGATTTAATTATGTTAAGATGGATTAATGGATTGCAGGTTTCTCATATACTAGTGGAAAGATGAGTGAAATTATAACTTATCCTCTCATTAATTATACCTACATGAGTGATCTGGAGCTGCTTCATGAGAATTTGGCGCTCTTCTTCACAGACTGCTCTCTATGGCAAGTTGCTGACTGCTAGACAGAAGGTAGCTAATGAGAAGTCAATTCCTCCAGCTGTCTTGGCAACCAATAAGATCCTGGTGGAGATGGCCCGAATAAGGTAAAGTCAGCATGCATACATGTTGTACAAACTGAGAAGGTTGCAAGCCAAGTCATAAATCCCTTGTCTGCTTTTGTTGGGAGAGTATGTCTCATTGGTAGAGGAGCAGCTCTTTTCCTCAGGAGCTTTGTTTGCTCTAATATCCTTGTAGACCACTGACTGGTCTAAGTTTTAAACAGTTACTGACATAAGACTTGCTTCTTCATTCTAGTTATTTAAAAAAACCCAAATGACAACTTTGCCTGTCTTTGTATCCAAACCTCCTGTCAGGTTGACCAGTCAGAGGAGGGAAGGTGTGTGTTTTCTACTAATCCTTACCTTTCCATCTTCTGTTCTTCGATGCATGTTCATCATTTTAAAATGCCCTTATCCTGTTAAGGGTCAGCTACAGGTCAGCAGCTGTCCCTTACCTTGCATTAGTAGCTCTGTAGTGTAAAAGAATAAGCACAATTTAGTGTTGCTCTCAACTACTGAAAGCGGGGGGGGGAAAATTCTTCCTCTTCTTTCTTACTGTGTGAGAGGGTAGGGCAGCTCAGTTGGTAATGCATCTGAAGTGCCTTCCCCAGCTACTAAAAGGCATTAGACAATACTACTTGTGGAACGTGTATGTTATTCCGTGGAAGAGTTCTGGTCTTATGTGCTCTTCGGAGGTAAAAGCAAATAAAATGTATGTGGTAAACTGATCCTCCAAAGTATTAAGCAGCAAACTTGGAAGTTTTTGCTGTGGTCAAGCTTCATGATTCAGAAGTGCCAACAGTGAACTTAATTAGTTGCAGAAATGCTGAGGGTATAGCTAATAGCACTTTCAAGTATTGAATAATAGATCTGTAGTCCAAGCATGTGTCACTCACAGACACTTGATGTTTCAAAGCATTGACATAGGACTTTTTCATAGTTTTTATTACCCATCCTAAACCAGGCCTACGAATGTTGAGAATGTGAAAAGAATTGATGGTGTATCTGAAGCAAAATCCACCATGTTGGTCCCTCTCCTGGCTGAAATTAAGGACTTCTGCCAAGTGAATGGTTTACAGGTATGATTTAATAAAGTGTCTGCTACTTTGTAAGAGCCTTAAAGACATAGTTTTGTCTGCAGCTGTCAGATTTCTCCTTCAGAGTTTGTCCTAATCACAGCTATTCAATCTAAGCATGGCAGTGAATCTTGCTAGCCTTGTGAACAACTAGGCCTCCAAAATCTGAATGTGCTACTTGGCAATGACATTGGGACCCCTGGCTGGGTGTTCCAGATTGGTATGATCCTCTTGAAAGTCCAGGACATTCTTATAAAGGTCACCTATCTGGCCAGGCTGAGTGTCTAATAGGTGCCATATTATTGAGAGCTTGCAGCTAGTTACTGATTTAGGGTGGAGGCCAAGGGTATAGTAAGTGTTCCTTCACCATGGTTTATTGACTCCATAGACTTGGAGGGTAGGGCTTTGCTTCCTCTGAGTTTCTCCTTAGGAAACTGGCAGAAGAGCTTAGGTTTCCAGCTGTTGGAATTACTCCTGTTTGGTTCTCTTTTTGCAGTTGATTTTCTTCTGTCTAAGACTCTGTAGAGTGGCTCCTCATCAGTCCCTATAGTGAGACACCACTAGGGAGGGGCCATGGAGCAGAGGATTAGAGGAACTGTGAAGCGGTTTTGCTTTGAGGATCTTAATTTCTATGTAAATCTACAGTTAAAAGGATTTATCTAGCCTGGAAACCAGGTAGAGCAGCAATAATACTTCTCTGTAATGCTTCAGAATATGCTGTGGAGTCTTCTGCTTCACAGAAAACTATCACAATCTAGGAATGGGGACCAACAGCATTCTTGATTTGGTGTTGGTTTTTAAGAAATCTGTGTTGAGCAAAATATTAAAACAAATAGAGGAGTTTCCCATACTAAGCAGCAGGCTGAATACCACAGTTTTTGTTCTGGTGGAGTAGTTTTAGCAACACCGAAGAAGTTGTGTTGACCTGGACACTGTTCTTCTGGTTTGGTTTGTGGGTTTTGTTTTTTTTTTTTTTTTTTTTTTTTGCAAGTCCCTTTGACAATCCCATGCTGCTTTTAGGATGGGGAATATGTGGGTGCCTGTCTGGATTCCCTGGGTTTTTTTGTGGAACATGGACTTGGTGTCAAAACCAACCCCTCCATAGAGATGAACGAGTCCATTTATGTTACTCTTTCAAATAACTTCGGATAATGGGAGGATGATCTATTGGTTGTCACTGGGATACAATTCTTCTAAATCCTCTTTATCTCACTTAGACTGACACATTCCCCACATCTGGAACTAAAGATCAGAAAGAAGACTCTCCCTGGAAGTGTAATAGAGTCCTCTCTCCCTCAGAGCATGTCACATATGTCCTGTTTCAAGAGAAAAATCTCTCTGTGGTAAGGTCCCTTTTTCAAAACTAACAGCAGGGATGCTTTGTCTAGAGGGAGGCAGATTTGTAGGTTCTCTTAAATCCTCTGCCCAGTGATGGGGTAGGTTTCCTTTAAAACACTGAGGCAATATCTTTCCTGGCAAATGGTAGCTCATCTAACTTATCTTTATGGACTGGTAAAAGTATGAAAAATTTGGCTTGCTTTGAGGTAGGGTATAGTGAGATAAGATCCAGCTGCCTACTAGTCACGCTGCCTGCACAGCTTGGCAGGGCATCAGGCAGAATTGTTGCTGTTACTTCATTGGCCTGTTTCAGTACAGTTGTGCAGTGTGCTTTTCTATTGCTGGTGTTAGTTCTGCCTGTTTCTGTATGTTTGTCTTTACACAGTAGTAAGAGCATATAGGAAAAACTTCCTGATCCAGTAGCCTGCTGGTAAGGACACCAAGCATGGGGCTGTATATAGGCAGATCTTTAAGGTGAATAACCATCGGGATAAATGTCACTACACTGTTCTTGGTTTAGGTAGCAAATCCCTATTCCTTTCCCTATGCCATATCAATGCGTAAGACTTGCATGTCAAGAAACAAAGCTCATGGAAAGATTCAGTGCAGAACTGAAAAGTGCTAAGTATTATTGTGGCTTTCTAGTTCAGATCTTCGAAAGCTGTGTTCCCTGTTAAGGAACAAAAGTTGAGGACAAGTTACCTGACACATGTAAGTTGAAGTGCTACAGGGCATGTGACTAAACTGGCATCAGGCCATGTGCCCTGTGAGGATGAGCCTCATGAGTTGGTGTAGTTTTATTTATTGCTTTTTAATTCTACAGTAGGAAACAGAAGCTGCTTTGAATTTTGCTTTGCCCCTCCCAAGAGTATGGGTAGACCTTGTTAGATAGTCCCTAACTTAAAAGTGTACCTAAGGACTGGTAATGGGTAACTTGATGCTTTGTATCACTAATCCTGCTGATTATATGCACAGTATGTGTATTGTCTGGGGAGAAATGGATAGAAGGTTGAAACCTGTTCTTTCAAGGAAGAAAAATAACCAGTTTGAAATCTCTCCTTGAAAAGTACAGGTTTAGGTAGATAGAATTTGAGATGTTTTTCTTCAAGGCAAATGTTTTGAGAGAAGAATTCATCTAACATGTGAAAATGAGGGGGAATTTTTTTGCCACTGTTACCCATGTTCTGCGTAGATTTAATCAAATGGGCTGCTGGAAGGTCAGGTGCATCACAGCAGCTTAGCAGGAGACATCTGAAGCTTTGACACGGAAATCTTCTGAAGTAGGAGCTGGGCTGATACTCTGAGTTAACTGAAAGGCAAGAGCATCTGTTTCCTTTGTGGTGGAAATTGCTGGGATTCAGCTGCCACAGGGTGGAAAGGGGGTGGTAGTGAGTGTTGTGCCACAAGGGATGTGAGCTATAAGCAGGCTGTAGTGAGCCTTTGAGGTGGCCGCACAGCACCCTTCCTGTATAGAACCTCTCTTCATCTGAAGTAAGTTCAAGGTGAGCTGTTGCACTTGAGTGGAGAAGTAGTAGCTTCAAGAGAAAAAGGCTCTTTACAAGCTGGAAAGAAATGAGAACTATTAAGAGTAACAAACCATTTCGGGGAGCTGCTTGGCACTGCTACGTGCCAGTATCCCTTGACTGCTTTTGGGGAATGGGAGGTTGCCAGGTTTTGAGTTTTCAGTTGTATTTCAGACACTTCTACCATCTTGGTTCCTTCTGCTTTTGTTTCCCTAGAGGACTATAAGTGAGACCAGATCTCTGCCTCTTTCGGAGGTTGGCACTCACCTGTTCCAGGCAATGAAAGCTGGCTACCCTGTCAACCTGGAGCGAGCAGGTTTGACTCCTGAAGTTAAACAGATAATTTCCGATGTTATCCGTAATCCTCCCATTGACTCGGGTGAGCATTGCAGCTTGTATCTGAAGCTTCTCATGACAGTGGCATACAGATCAAGGGAATGAAAAACTGACAGCTCAGCTGCTTGTTTAGGTAGAACCCATAGTTTCTGGAAGGCCTATGGCTGTGGCAAGGAGCGCGTAGCAATGCCAGGGTCATTGCTTTCTTCTCAAGGTTAAGTTGTAAAATAAGGCAAGGCAATCATGATTTTATTAAAGAGCAAAAGAGGGTAACCCTTTACAGATCCTTTCACTCAATTGTATGGCTGTTGAAAAGATTCAGGCGGCATTCTTAAATCTGTATTTCCTCAAGTGTTTTTGGGGGAAAAAAAGAAAAAATCTTCTTGTAAATACTGGCATCTACAGAACATATGCTGAATAAGAGTCATAGAATTTCCCCAGTGCAACTTCTCTGCAAGATATTTGTGTATGACCAGGAGGCTGAGAAGTGCAGGAAAACCACTTCCTTTTAACACTGTCATCTGGTGCCATGGGCTAGTTGAGAGGCTGAAGACAATCATGTACTGACTTGTGGTTCTGAGACTGAGTGACTTAAAGTTCAGTCTTGTCCTAGTAGTTTAATTTCTTAGGTTGGCAGAGTTCAACTTGCTAGCTTTAATTACTCTTGTCCTACTGTGGAATAACGCATCTTTTCAGCAGTAGTTACTGGCTCAACGAGACTCTCAGATAACTCTCTTGACTTTAGTGCCACACTGGAATGGAGAACTGTCATGGCACTACATTTAAGAAAGCAGAGAGGCTTTTCAGCCTGAGGAAGGGTTGATAGGACACGCAAGTTAGAGGCGGGTGATGCTGATGCTTTAGACTAAATTTGAGCGTGGTAAGTTTGTGAGCACGAATGATGTGGGGATTTATTGCGTGAGCTCATGATCTATTTTCTTAAGAGTCAAACTCATATATTGTCTTACTTTTTTAGTCTTCTCCATGCCTTGATCTATTCTGTGCTTTAATGAGGGACAACTGATGTGTTTTACAACATAAGAAAACTGAATAAGGGGCAAGAGGATTAAAAAACTAATATTGTATTTATATTTTTTTTCCAAGACACCACTGAAATACAAGCTATTAGAAAACTTGTTCCTGCAAATATCGAACTGTATCTCATCAGGATGACTATTGCATTACTGGAGAAAGAGGATAGAACTAAGTCTCGGGATGGCTCAGGTGTCAAAAGGATGTTGGTGTGGTCAGATGGGCAGCAAGAAAAAATAAGAACAAATGAAGCAAGCAAGAAAGATACCATGTGGAGTAAAACAAAGGTTAGTAAAAGAAGGTATAAAACTGTTGTTGTGAAAATAATGTTTTCTCTTTGTAGCAACAGACTAAAAGCCCTTCTAAGTTGTTGCTTAGTGTCTCAACTTCACAGTCCCCCTTTACCTCATCTTTGACTAGAACTGCCTCACTCTGAAGTGCTTCACTCTGCTCAGAGCAGAACTAGAGGGTTCCTCTTGCCAAGTACTGACACAGGAAGAGGGATGCCCTGTGCAGCCTAACTGTGATCTGTTGAACGTGTCACCCAGGTTGGTCTGTTCCCACATGGGACTGTCAGCTTATCTCTGCCATAGTAAATCCTGGACATGCAGCTCAGGAAGATCAGGCACATGATGGTCCACCACTGTAGACCGTCACAACTGCAGCTTAATAGTGGCCTTGGAGAGGAGGGATGAACACTTCCTGCTGTTGTTCTGCCCTTCGGGATGTGGATGCAAAAGGTCCCCTGTAAAATCCCAGATTGACAGTAGCTGGGGCAGCAGAGAAAAAAAACTGAAATTCCAACTTCTCCCCAGAATGAAAACCTCGAGTAAGCTGGCAAAGCATAGCCACAAAGTCCATGTTCTGCCCTTGCATCATTTCTGTGCATTGGTATCTGATCACCAACCTGATATGGGAAAAGTGATTCTCTTAGTGTGCAGAAAGCTCTAAGATAGCAGGGAAGTTGAGTGTGTGAAAAAGCCAGAGGCAATGCCTGCCAGAAATGTGTCCCGAGTCTTTCATGGGTTCCTCTGTTGCTGAACTGCTGGGCGTAGCCATGATAACAAGGAAAGTATCATGCTGTAAGTCTGACTCACTGGGGAGAAATCTCAGGAAATAAGGAGCTCTTTGTTGCTGTTTGAGAAAGGCCAAGCTAGTCTTTTGAGCCCTTGGAAAGGCGACCCTGTGCTGAGTGGCTCCTGGTGGGAATAATAAAAACAAATTCCACTCTAAATCTTTCCGCTGCCTGTGCTGGAACTTTGTCTGTTCCTTACAGGATTTGGGGTTGACTTCTTGAACTCTGGCTCAAGCCTTGCCATTTTGCCAAACTGAATGTTTCTTGCATCCCTGAGTGGTGTTTTGTTCCTACAATATCTGTGTCTGAGCCTTCTTTTTCCTGAAGTTGACCTCCTGGCAGTTCAACTGTGTGAGCTCTAATTACACTTTTTCTGCTACTGTTAGCTGCTGGAGCTAATAACAGGAATGACATGCTATTAGAAATCAAATTAATATTGTATAAATGAGTAGACTGCAATCCAAAAGCTAATCCAGATAGTCTTTATTTACTTCTCCTTCAGAAAGTATCCTGGTTCTAATAATTCCCTGTAGCAAACAGCTTTTAAATCTGCTAATGAATGTTCTTGGATTTTAACAACCTTATATTACCGCTGCTTTTACAGGGTAATTTGATCAATCCGATGTTGAAGGAAGGAGCAGAGAAAACCCATCTGCAGGTGCTGCCTTCAGCTTTGGTAAACAGATGTCTTACTGTAATAAAGCATGCAGTAGACTTGCCATTAGTGATGCTCTCAGTAAGAGGTGTGTAGTTAATCCAAAAAATGACAGCTTGGCTCTTCCAACCTATGACCAGCAGGCATTATATAGAAGTTAGAACTTAATATCTTTGTGTCTACTATGCAATTTTTAACTGACACCTTTGCTGTAAAAACGCATTTGAAAACACAGCACTTGGGAGTTGGAAGCAAGCATTTCAAGTTCTCAGAGCGAAGGGGATGGAGGAAGTAGTCTTCTCCACTACAAATTAAAATGCGCAAGTAGAAGTTCCAGTTCCCTTGTTTTTGAATGGATGTACTTCACTTGCTCTAATTTTATTGTGGTGAAATGGATAAGAAATGGCTAGTGATATCATTAAGCAGTGGTGTTGGAAGTCTGTCAGTTACAGACTCATTAATGTACAAAAAAAAACCCCACCTCCAAAGTGAAGCCTTTGTGTTGAATCTGGTTTGTGCAGACTTAAGTTTTAATGCTGTGATAGACATAACAGCTGTCTTCTTTACTGTCATATGGAAAGGATGTGCAGAGAGTAGATGACAGCCAGCCAGGTAGCAGAGCAGCAGCAGGCCGCCTGAAGCCCGTCACGCTGGCCTCCTGGAATCAGCCTGCCCTCAATCCCGATGAGGAGGAACTGTTTGCTGACTCTCAGCCAAAGGTGAGACTGCCTATAGCTCTGCCAGGAACAGAGCCCAGACCTGATGATCTGGGTGTTGATCTTTAATGAACTGGAATCCCAGCTTCTGTCTGGGTTCTTTACTGTGCCAGAAACCTTGGCCTGGATTGCCAGCCAACTTCTTCTGTTAATATCCTTGATATAGTGACAACATGCTGCTTTTATTGCCCTTGCTGTGCCCGAATATACCTCTCCACAGCATCAGCCTGCTACAGAAATTTTTTTCCCCAGTACATCTTGTCAGCCATCTAGTGGCAAATGCTTTCAACACTTTAAGAGGACAGTTGGCTCCCTTTCCTCTTTCAGGTATAGGGTTGAGTGGTATTGTCTGCTGATCACATCAAGGATTTTTGCACAGGTGTTTATATAAACACAAGTTGTATGGGCATACATACAGTGTTTTTTCTAAAGGGAGCTTGTGTGGCTCTGACCAGCATGACTTGCTGTACAGCTTGCTTCAGTTTAAAACTGGATATTGATGTAAGTGCAAAACGTGATATAGACAAATCATTATTTATCTGGTTCGTATTAGGTAGGTATAAATCCTAAATAACACAGCAGCTATCTTATTTGAAACACTAAACACATTATAACATTAGCTTTTTGATTGCTGGTGATAGCTTCAGAGAACTCCAGAACATCAATTCCAAGTCAAGCCCCTTCGTTGTGACACAGGAACAAAGCACAATCTGTGTAATGGTCTCTGCACCCTTCCTCCTTCACCCGGGCTTGGGCTGGGAGTCGTGGTGTTGTGCACACACACCTGTTGATGCAAGCACTGGAGCAGCCTCTCTCCTGACTATAGATCAGACTTCCTGATGTGTTTCCCAAGGGCAGCTTTCTGCTTCACAGTCTTGAAATGAACATCCAACAGACACTGGTCTTCAATTATTTAGAAACTGGTGGCTAAAGGATGAGGAGAAACCCATTTATCATAGAATAGAATCACAGAATGGTTTGGGTTGGAAGGGACCTTAAAGATCATCCGGTTCCAACCCCCCTGCCATGGGCAGGGACACCTTCCACTAGACCAGGTTTCTCAAAGCCCCGTTCAACCTGGCCTTGAACACTTCCAGGGAGGGGGCAGCCACAGCTTCTCTGGGCAACCTGTGCCAGTGTCTCACCACCCTCACAGGAAAGAATTTCTTCCTTATATCTAATCTAAATCTACCCTCTTTCAGTTTAAAACTGTTACCCCTCATCCATTCCCTACACCCCCTGATAAGGAGCCCCTCCCCATCTTTCCTGCAGGCCCCCTTTCAGTACTGAAAGGCCGCTATAAGGTCTCCCTGGAGCCTTCTCTTCTCCAGGCTGAACAACCCCAACTCTCTCAGCCTGTCCTCATAAGGGAGGTGCTCCAGCCCCTGATCATCTTTGTGGCCTCCTCTGGACCCGCTCAAGCAGGTCCATGTCCTTCTGTTGGGGGCCCCAGAGCTGGACACAGGACTGCAGGTGGGGTCTCACGAGAGTGGAGTAGAGGGGGAGAATCCCCTCCCTTGACCTGCTGGCCACACTTCTCTTGATGCAGCCCAGGACATGGTTGGCTTTCTGGGCTGCAGGTGCACATTGCTGGCTCATAGTTTTCCATCCACTACTACCCCCCAAGTCCTTCTCCGCAGGGCTGCTCTTAATGCACTCATGGCCCAGCCTGTATTTGTGCTGGGACTGCCTCAACCCACATGCAGGACCTTGTACTTGGCCTTGTTGAACTTCATGGGGTTCACACAGGCCCACCTCTCCAGCCTGTCCAGGTCCCTCTGGATGGCATCCCTTCCCTCCAGTGTGTCGACCGCACCACACAGCTTGGCAAACTTGCTGAAGGTGCACTCAGTCCTGCTCGCTATTATTCCCTAGGTGTAAGCTCTTGCAGTAATTTATGGCTTTGTGTTGCTATAGCATCTCTTCCAACCCCAGTGCAAGAGATGCACCTAGCAGTCATGGAGAGCACTGTGTGTTCAGACTCTCCTTGGGGGACAAAAGCCTGCAGAGCTCATGCTCCTTGTGAGGAAATGGAGGGAAGAAAAGGTGCTTTGCATGGTTGGTGACAGGCACCCACTGCTGTGTTTGTGGGTTTCAGTTCCTCTTCTCAAGTTGTAATTGGGGGAGGTGGTAGGTACTGCTGATATACTGTCAGTTTGGGGCATCCACTTTTATTCCCTGTCTGGGGCTGTATTTTTTCACAGGTCACACCAACGAGCTGCAGTTCTTTTATTTGAGGTCTGAGAGTTGGAGTTAGGCTTTTTTGGGTTTGTTTTTTAAAGGCAATTCCTGAAGGTCAGTGCAGCATTTCCAGGGTGTACCAGCATGCTTGTGTGTCAGGTCAAACGTTTCCCAGTCTTGGTTCTTCCCACTGCTCTAGTTGGATTCTTAGTCCCTCAATTACTTACACAAGGTGTTGCATTTAAGGGAGACAAAACCTTCCATTAGTAACGCAAACAGTTCATGTCTCTTGATGAGCATAATTTTGGGAAGTAGAGCTGTGTAAATTAGTCAGCCTCTACCTACTTGCCTTTTTCACATTTGTTTTATTTTTTCCAGAGCTTCCAGCCCCCTGGTAAGAGAAAGGTGCCCGAATGGTTTGGAACAGCCACCGATACAGTTCTACCTGTAACCCAGATGAAGAAAGCCAAAGCAGGGACCAGAAAAGGGATTTTTAGTTGAAAACAGGAAGGAAGATTTATTTTTCTTACCTTCCTTTTCCTTATAAAAATCTTTATGTACAGATTCCTCTTTCTGATGTCATTACTATTCCTTTCTTGTCCCTCCTATCTTCCTTGCTTAAGGGGTGAGGGACAGGGTCCTGGCAGCGCTTTTCACTGTACAACATTTGTTGTTTAAAAAATAAACCAGTCACGCCGTTTTGCAGAGGGCTTCAGTACCCGCTGGCTCCAGCCGTTAAGGGCAACAGGCCGGCGCCTCGCCATGGCAACGGCGCGCCCACTTCCGGGGCGGGGCGGCGGCGCGGGGGCTGCCGGGAAGGCGGCATGGCCCAATAGGCGGGGGGCGGCGGTGCTTGGCCTGCGCCTCGCGCTCCGGCAGGCGGGTAAGCGGGGGGCGCGCGGGGCCCTGAGGTGGGGGAGGGCAATGGCGGGCAGGGCCCAGCCCCCTCCCCGCTGTGGGACAGGCGCTGGGGAGGGCTGGGGGCGCTCTCCGGCCTTGGGAGGGAGTCGGCTTGCCCAGGCCCCTGCCCGTCCGGTGTGGGACAGGCGCTGGGGAGGGATGGGGGACGTTCTCCAGCATTGGGGGGGGGGGGGGCGGCAGCTTCCCCAGGACCCCGCCCGCCGCCGGCGGTTCGCCCTGTCCTCCTCTGCCGTGGGTGTCGGTAAACGGGGCAGTGAGGGGCGGCGGGGGCACTCTCGGGCTCGTTTCCGGGCGGGCAGTCGCCTTGCTGCCAAAGTTTCCCTTCGTGTAGGTGACTTGAAAGTTCCTCGTGAACGGCGGGTGCCTTTGAGACGGGCGTTTGGTCTCGGTGGGCGCTGAGACTGGGTGTGGAGTCCGCAGACTTCCCTAGCCGGTTTCCCACATTGATGAGGGTTTGGGGTCCGGTTCAGCAATCACATTATCTACCTACAGCTTCTTCCTTGGGGTTCAGGTTGTGTCCTGACACTTTAAATCCCCACCTAAGTCAGTTCCTTAAAGTCCATGTGCAGGAAGAGAAGGATACAAACAAGAAATAAAAAACTTCATAAACCGATATCTCTACTCCTAAATATCTTGTTGATTCTAATATTTATTCTGGCCTTTTTCCTCTTACTTCTCGTAACAGAATTATGGATCCAAGCTTATTGAGAGAGCGAGAGCTATTCAAAAAGCGTGCCCTCTCCACACCAGCAGTAGAAAAACGTCCAGCGCCATCTTCTGACTCCTCCTCTTCCAAAAAGAAGAAAGCAAAGGTAGAACAAGGTGGCTCGTCAAGCTCAAAACAAAACACAGGTTGGTGCAAGTCTCCTGTTCAACAGCTATTTGGTATTTTCTACTGTCTGCCTCTAAGCTGTGGCTTATTAGTATGAATCAATCTATCTGTGCATTTTGCTGTTGACTCTTGTCATTCTTTCTCTTAAGTTGTCATTTTTTGTTAACAATTCTCTTGCACGATGGGAAGAACCTTTTACAGGTCAGGCCTCATCCAATGACTTGTTTGTTGTTACTCGGAGGAATTGCTACTGCTAAAATTTTATATGAAGCTGAGCTTTGATCTGTGGATTTTGGTGCTTGCTGGACCCAGAGGACAAGCAGTAACAGTGGTCTCATTCTTTTGGTCTCCTCTGTCTTTTTGGCAAGAGAGCGCCTAAAAATTTTAACTGTAAGTTGTAGGCTATCCATCTATGAGATGGATTTTGTAACTTGCGTCTTGTCTGGCTAGCGTATTGTGATTAGCAGTTGTTCTTGTTTTACTTGGGAGCTGCTCTTTGTTCATGCACACCAGGGCTTCCTTAGGTTTCTGTCTGCTTCAGTCAGGAGTTTTGTCATTTCTCTGGGATGGTGATGCTGATAATGCATCTCTCAATATCAAATAAGCAGCACCAAAATAGTGGGAGCAAATGCAAAGTGCAGAGGATTTGTGTGCATGCAGCATCATGCTCTGTATTTGCTTCCACTGTGCAAGGCACATAGCTTGGGGGGGCCTTTTCAGTTTTGTGAAAGCACTGACAGTTCCCCGATGCACCCTAAATGTCAAATCAAATGTCAGGAGTTACTAAAACACAAAATACCCTGTTGTGCAAATTCATTGTATTGTATTTTGAATACCATGTGTGGCGCTCTTCTAAACTCCAAAAGAAACAATAGAGTTAAAAACAACAGAAAAGAACACCAAGGACGATGGGAGGAGTGGAGCATCTTCTGTCTGAGGAGAAGAGTAGGGAGTTTGTGTATGTATCTCCAGCTTCTCAGGGTACCAAATGAAGTTATCAGTCAGGCATTTTAAAATAAATCAAGGGAGGCCAGGTTTCCATCAGTCCCTTTGCCACACTCTCCTCTCCAAATAAAATAAAATTCTATGTGGAATATCTTAAACTGCATATCCTGAGTGAGGGAGGTTTGCTGGGAAAGAGGGATAGGGAGGCAGGAAGAGGGCAGACAGTTCAAATGAGAGTCTGATCTGGAGGACTTGAGTAGCCATGTGGCCAAGCAGCAGAGCAGATAAAGTGTAGTTTCTTTTCTGTGCGTTTGTGGTCTGGGTATTTCATTAAGTGCTTTTGCAGCTGTCAAATGATTAGCTTACGCAAATAGGAATGTGTAGCTGTGAGGAAATATGCTTTATCTTTTACGCTGCTGTCTTCGTTCCAGACAGTATCAGAAAAGTTTTGGGGTTTCTCTAACATGTTTATGCAGAATGAGTTTAGTCTCCCTTCATTTTCCCCTGGAGAGTATTTACTCACTACTGCGGAACCAGTAAGGGTGGAAGAAAAATAATGGAGAGCGAGTGGACCAACTTCTTTCCTCTTGTTCTTAGGAATTGGCTCAGAACAAGGGTTCAGGCTGGCAAGCGACTGAATGGGTTGAGCAGCCACAAGCAGCACAAGTTGCCCTGTGATGCTGCAGAGTCAAAGCCCTTTGCCTCAAAACGCGCTTTTTACTTCAATCACCGGATTGTTAGGTGCCTGTCAAGATATGCGTGTGTCAGAGATGGGTCTTGGGGAGGCGGAGTAAAAACCTGGTCTTGAAGAAATCCCTGTCCCACCCATCCCGAAGAAATGAAAATTAAGATGATCAGTCCTAGTTTTGCTGTATAGCGACCACAAAGACGATAAATAATATCACAGTGATTGTGTGTTGGCATTGATAGTTCCTGGGTGTGTAGCACCTGCAGGTTCTCCTCTTTCTGTGATTTTTATGGCTCAGAGAACCTGCCCTTCTCACTTTTCTGGGGAGGAGAGGCATTGAGATCATGCTAATCTTCAAATGACTGCATAGCTAAATGTGGCCTGTGTGTGAAGATGTATTGTAAGCTTTTCAGTGAGAATAGTTATTAGTATAGTTATTTGAAGTCATTGTTCAAACAAGTTATTTGAAAAAATTTGTTTGCTCAGTTCAGAATAGTAATTGGAAAATAAATGAAATAGATCATATCATATCTGTTTATTTCTTTTTATTAATGAATAGTAAGTTGTGGCTAAGGTCTTAGTCTTTATCTGAAGACCTTAGTCTTGATGGTCTTAGCCAACAGTAATCAAGAGCTGAACCTCCAGGAGCTGTTTCACAACTTAGTCTACATGTGGGAAAGAGTCACCCTGAGGCTCTAGGGCTGTGCAAGGGAAGATCTTTGTCTTCTGTTCCTTGTGCAGACACCCAGCTTCCTTTTTAGATCTGTGAAATAAATAGCTGGAGTGAGTCCCGAGATTTTTCGTTGTGTGTGCTTCTCAGGAAGGCATAAGGACATGAAGCCAGTGTGGTAGAGGCTAGCCTTGGTTACTTCCTGCACACTGCCTTCTTGTGTGCGTCCACGATGAGTGTTTTGTAGGAACACTGCAAGTGGCCAGCAGTCCTACTGCTGTTTGGAGCGTTTGCTTTCAGGAAAGAGGCAGGTTAGTTAATTCAGTGCGTCACGACGGCTACTCTTGCCTCTGTTGAGCAGGACACCAGTCTTTCAGGGCTTGATACTGTCAAATGCAGCAGAAGGTAGAGGCGTCTACTCAGTGTCCCTGACAGTGGGGGGCACTATCATCACTAATGTTATCTTCATCATATGTCTTGGTGTGAATGCCAAGTTGTCTTGTACCTGGGGCGTCAAATTCCATTAATTGTGCTTATAATTTGATTTTTAGCTAAAAACATCTTCATGTGGGACTGGTACTGACGTAACTTCACTGTAACAAGTGTATCTGAGATGAATGGTTGCAGCGGTAGTTGCGTTCTTTTGCCATTGCAGAAGGCAGATTGCTTCTCCGGGTGAATCACTGGACTAGCTGTGCTGGTTAGTAGTGGCCTGGGTGTCTTGTGACTCCTCACCAACCAGGGAAGAGCACGAGTCAAATTAGCAAGTCTTTCGTTGTGTCCAGATCTTCTGGAGCTTAGGCATACTGATCTGATACAGGGAGTTTATGTATTAAAAAAAAAAAAAAAAAAAAAAAAAAAAAGAGATAATTACAGATACTGGCCATAACAGAAAGGTATTTCTGACATGGATAGACTCCGAGATCAGTGTTGTAGCTTACTTGTCCGTTTGGCCATTAGGTGGGTTTTATTTCCCTAATGATAGGAATATTGTTTGGGTTTTATATAGTTAAATATCTTGTCCCACATGTAGCTTTGGTCTGGGATGTTTCTCGCTGGCTTGCTTCTCTGCGTTCAGGAGTGTGAAAGACTTACCCAGCATTACTGATGACCATGCTGTTGGACAACATTATTACAGTTGTAATTTGTAACTGTGAAACTTCTATGGTTTTAAAAACCATAGTCACAACACAGCTCCAGAAGAAAAATATTCTGGTGAGCTAGAGGTCTGAGTGTTACACGGTCTGGTCAGTTTGTGAGAAGGCTATGAGTGTGAACTCTCTGGGATGCATCGTCAGGCTGGTGAAGGAAGCTGAGATTCTCTTATGCAAAATGAAGTTACTTCTCACTGTGCATCCATCCGGCCGTCTGTAGTGCAGGGCTTATCTTGGTGTGGCCTCTTTTGTGAAGCATGTCGACACCTGAAAGCTGCATGCAGGCTGGGCAAAATCACTGTCATTGGTGTGAGAGGTCTGCAACCCATCTGCTTGTGTTGCTTGGCAAGAACTTGGTCAGCTCCAGTTCAGCTTTGAAAACTTAAGATGATATATCCAGCATGTCTGACTCCCTGTAGTGTTGTTACCATAGAGGCAGCAGCCTTGAGCAGAAAAATGTCCTTGTTTCTTCTAGAACATAGTACCACTGCAGTATGCTTTTGTGGAAATAGTCAGATATTCTTAAGGTAGTGCATTAGACACGTCTCAATACCCAGAAGTTATTAAACAGGTTGAATATGAAGGGGAGAGCAGCCCCCTGGAACTGGAGAAGGGGTCAGATTGTACCACAGAAGGTTAGAAAAGACCGTTTTAAGGATACATTTCATGTGGACTTACTTTTGTCCCACCACCCTCTCTTCTGAAAGTGAGAAACCTGTAATAAGAGCTGCCGAAGGCAAGAATTCACATAAGCCTCTCCTGTCTCATGGGATCTCTTGCCATTCAACCCTTCTATCTCGTACAGTTTTTCTCACCCCTTGTATGTCTTTCCTGTGTCTGTGTGGTTGACCTCAGTGGGAGGACACTGCTGTGTCTTTGCCCTGTGTATGATCAGATTGTTGAGCATTTTTATAAATGTTTTCTCCAGTTAAGCAACATAATTTTATGTATGTTAGGCAACATTTGTTCTTTCAGGTAGACAAAGATCTATGCTAGTAACTCAATGTAAACAACAAAAGTTCATTTAAAAACAAAAATCTTTTCTTCTCCCATAACATTGCAACAGATCATGGTTCTGCTAAGCCTTTGCCAATTATTCAAGTTCACATCCAGAGATAAAATGATAACTGTTGCTGTTATATTTAAGTCCAAAAGAAAAAAAAAAGCATGTGACTTGCTCATTTGTAAGGTACAAGAGGCTTCATTCAAGGTGTTAAACGTTCTTCAAATGCTGATGCACAGTCCTTACTACACCACCTCTGTTTCATGCTTTCTGAAGCTGTTCATCATTGCTCTAACAGGATTGGGTTCGTTCTCCAAGTCTTTCACAGTTTTGTTTTTCACACAGCAGCAACAGTCTAGCAGTTCATAGAGGAAAGCCAACACCACCAGAGAAACTACTGTAAAGATGAATATGATCAGAATAATAAAGCAGGCAGTGTTCCAGTTATCATGGAAAGGGTAAATTTTTTGCACTTGAAAGCCCAGATACTGGGAAATGGATGTAGTCTCATTCCAGTGCGTGGTGTTGAGGGTTGCCATTCTTGAAGAGTCGTCTTAGCGTGCTCACTGTCACTGATATGGGGGCTGAAACAGAAAAACAAAGCTGTTGAGGACTCTATTGATCAAGAACATGCTGTGATTTTTATCCCAAACTGTAAGAACTTAAGCTCAGACTAAGTGCTCACACCTCCTACAAGCATGGGTTGTTGCATACACGTATTTACTCACAAAAGTATCAAACTCCAAATGTACAACTTCGTGATTTGTCTGGAACATTTGTTTCAGTGATGACTGATCCATGCATGCATCATGTAGTGTAAATTACTCTGGAATGAGAGAGCTTTGCTTCTTTATTTCAAGTATATACAAAGACAAAAAGATTACAAAGATAATTTTCAAGGTATGCAGTGTTTTAAACAACCTGTGCATCGTTAGTCTTGAGGTTGGTACTTGCATGGTGTGAAAGCCCTCAGTGCTCTTTTGGCATTTTTAGAAAAACAGTACATCTGTGTACCACCCTCCCATACCTGAGTGATTAGAAGAACTTACTACATATTAATGTCATTGGAGTTTGCTTCCTTGTTTGTTGGGGTTTTTTTCCCCTATTTGGGAGAAAGAAATAAATCACTCCTTACAAAAATGTATAAATCATAATTATTTTGGAGAATGTTTCCAAAGAATGGGACTGAACTTTTGGTTCTTCTAGTACAAAATAACAATCCTGGTTCCTTAAAACCCATTATTTTACAATTGCCTATTAGCACAGACTTGTTAACCCTGCAAAATGGTTTTGACTTCAGAAGGCCAGGTTTGCTGACGTGTTCATTTCCCTGCTCTTCCACTGTTGAGTAGCAGTTTGTGCTCAAGAAATCCCAGCTGCTTCATTCCACTGCCTGAACGGCATTGAGCGCATTTGGAAATCTCAGCCCGTTTGTGGTGTCATGGTCATTAGGATGGGTAAAAAGGAAAACCCAACTCTTTCTGAGGAGTTCTGATTTCTTATTTTTAACTGCATTTTCTGCTTAACTGCTAGGAAAGGAATGTCGTTTTTGGTCCAATACTGTCTGTTTGTACCCAGCTGAAGAAAAGACTGCTTTGTGGTGTGGGGGAGAGATGAAGCAAGGAGTTGGCTGCCTTTTGCACAAATGGTGTTGCTGTCAAGACGTGCTGTTTCAGAAAGGCCATTGCTTTAAAGTGTGAAAGTAGGCTGTGCCTCAGCAATTTCTGTAGTATATCTAGAACAAAAAAGCAGTTTTGTCTGTCTCTGAATTTCTCTGTGAATTATGGATAAGTAGGCAGATGCGGTGTTTGGCAATAACATCTTTACAGTTATGTGTCTCTCTTTCCCCCGGTTTCCTTCTTTCCCTGGCTTTGCTTCCCAAAACTGAGGGAATGTACGGTACTTTTGGTATATAGTCTAATGCAGTAAAATATGTCCAAGGAGCCACACCAACTTCTGATTACTTGTCGTAGCATACTGTAGGACACCCTAATAACCTTTGAATCCTTCAGGTAATTTAAAACTGGGTGTGGGAGAAGATCGAGTCTGATCTCCATACTCCCTTGAGGAAACAGCAAGGAGCTTTTAGGTGAAACGTGGTGGCGAGTAGCACTGGCAGGCCAGCCTGTGCCCCACATGTAAGCCTGTTGGTGAGCATGTGCCGGCTAAGGGACAGCTTGCAAAATGTGCTTTTGTCTTCTGGGGTGCCCCAGACGATGTGGGATTATGGAAGGGGAAGAGAGAGACAAGATGGTAACTTTGTAGAAACCTGGAGTCTTATTTCCATGGCTCAATGAAAGATTTTTTGCTTTGAACATAAAGCAAAAAGTGAAAACCTAACTATGTTAATTACAAAATGGTCCTGGCTACCCCACATTTGGTTTAATTTCATACACTAATCAAAGCTACAGAATGAAGGGGTAACACTGATGTTTTGTTTGTTAAACTGTGCTCACAGGTAACGCTTTAATGAACCTTGCATGTCCCAGAAATAATTCTGCAATCAACCTGTTTAGACAGTGAAAACTACAAAATGCCTGAATAAATGGGAAGTGACAAAGGCAAAGTGTGATGGTATCTACTAAACCAGATTACTTAAAGCAGTCTAAGCTACTGTCATTATTTTTTGTGTCATTATTAAAAAAAAGTATATTGTGAAAACCAGGATGATGCAGCCAAACCTGCTTGCCGTTTATGTCTTATTTTTACTGTTCAAATATTATACATTTTGTTCTTTATCCTTGTGTCTTTGATGGATTTAAAGTGAAATGGAACAGCTTTGTTGTTGGGAAGATACCTGACGTTAGCACCTGATACAGACAGTTATTGGAGCAGTTGCAGTAACTTACTGTTTTGTCTGTTGAATCTGTAACTGAATCCACAAATTTGTAATTGAGTACACAAAGTATGACTGAGATGGGCAGGATTCATTAAACTGTTCTGCTTTTTTTTTTTCTTAAACAAAAGTTTACAGAGCAAATCCAAGCTAAAAATACTCCTGAGTTGAGTTGGGTCCTGGCTTTGAGAGCGTGGCTTACTTTGGTCATGGTCTAGGAAGGAAACTCAGCTGACCTGTTTTATGGAGCTAAAAGTCAGAAGGGTTTTTGAAGGGGTTGTCTGAAGACTTATTTGAAAATGGGGGGAGGGGAGGCGGGGAGAGATGAATAAAAGGATTTTTAGTCCCCTTTGAGGTGCAATTAAAACAAGCAGTATTTAAATGTGTATTTTAAATGGCAAGAGAATATCCTCGGGAAAGAAAGGACTTTTGGCTTGAACTTTTTAAACAGATTTCCAAGACCAAGGATTTTGTTGGAATCTGTTACACATAAGTTTGCCCACTCTGTAATCACCAGGCACAAAAATTAACTGTTTCTGCTGATGCAAAATTTAGTATTTTAGTCACTGCTAAAAGTGATCAAGAACTGGGGCCGATGAAGAGGCTGGGCATGTTTACATTGCATAGCCAGGACACTTTGCTGGCACAGCTCTCTGCCAAGGTGGTAGCTCTGTTCCCAAGAGCGAGAGGAGCATCTTTGGCGCTCCATGGCTCCCCAGGCAGGAGTCCCTGCTGCTCAGCTGCCAGCACAGTGCAGCAGCCGACTCCTTCCCACTCCACAGCCACCATTAGGGCAGCGGTTTGCACAGCGTAGAGAAGCTTGTCTTTACGCAGGGAGGTGGTATTTAATGCCTGTGCCAGAGGTGGTTCGTGCTTCTTGAGGACTACGATGATGATCTCCTTAGATTTGAATGAGGCAAGGCAGATAAATATCAGCTACTCGTTGCTGTAATTAGTAAAATACAAGCCTGAAGTAGCCATTGCCAAGCCTTCAGAATTAACATATCACTAGTAAGGTTAGCGTCTTTGAAAGCTGTCAAAAATGATGTGGTTTCATGCAGTTTTACCTGTTCTGTAATGGCACAATTTAAATTCATATTGTAAGCTGGTCTGATTTGAATGCAGTTCAGCTATTGTATGTATCCAAAATGCAGTGAGTTAAATATTTAATGAATTGGCTTCTGTAATATCTGTATTAGGTTTTAATTTAAAAGCATCAGCGTCTTTAGCACTGCAGAGGAGCAGCTTTATTTGAAATCATATTCATGGAGCAGAGGGAAATGACTGGCAAAAAATCATTTCAATGCAGTACTGAGGAAGTCCTGTTTAAGAAACCACTGAATAGACATCTTGGGGTAATAGCATTTACAAATCTCAGATGGATTCTAACCTGTCGGTTTGTACTGTATTGATTGCTGCCTCGGTATTTACAAGGACAATAATATGCAACGGGATTTTCTTCCTACCCTAATGTACCAAATTTCTAGAACAGGTTTCTAACGTATCCACGAACATAGGTCTTTTTTAGGCAGCTTAATTGGTACAGTTTACAGAATACCCACTTGAGAGATATATTTCTTAAATTTCAGGTTTAGCTGTCTTTGTTTTAAGGAAAATCCTTTCACTGTCATTTCTGTAAAAACATATAGAATCCAATTACAAGGAACGTGAGGCTGCAGGAAACAAGCTACCTCCCCAGTAAGCATGAAATCCATTTTGTTTACTGAATCTTAGCTTGGTGTATTAGCTTTTCTGTAAGATGGAGTGGTCATCAATTTTCCATTAGTGCACAGATGGTGAAAGTGCTTGTCTGATAGTGCAAGACAAGCTCCTCTGCCTTCAGTGCAATAAAATCCTGCTAAACCTAGAGAAAAATCATGCTGATTCTAAGAAGCTTTTTACAGGCTCATAGGTTACAGGCATATTTTCTTTCAGTAATCAAGATAAACCTAAGACAATGTTATAAAATGATGCGCACCTACCTCTTGTCTGAAAGGATGCTGAAAGAGCGCTGTTCTGGTGCCTTTTTTTAACGCAGCCTATGGCACAGCTAAGATGGAGCTTTCCTACCATTGGCCAGAGCATGATGCTGCTGACAACTTCCTTTATGCTCATTTGCATCAAGCCCTCAACCCCAGGCATAAATCATTCATAAATTTGACTCTTACTGCCTTGAATAAGAAACAAACCCCTTCCCGCTCTCGTTTTTGGGATGTTCTTTGTGCGTGGTGAGCTTGTTAGTGGAGAAGCACGTTGGGAGCGGGATGGTGGCTGTGACCCTGCTTTGCTTTGCGCTGGAAAGCAGCCGGTCAAACCATGACGTTTGAAGTGTTAATATCTGCAGATTTCCAGCTTCGCCATGTGCTTAGATTTACTTGTCATGAACTATAGCGGGCTGTAGCCAGGCAGATTAAACAAGATAATCTTCTTGATTCAGTTGACAGAAATGCATGATAAGTCATCTTAACTATTTGTTGTACCTCTGAATTTATTTTAGTCACTTTAGACCTCTTGTTACATGTATGGTTTTTTAATTTATAAAATGTCCTGCATATATATTAATTTTTAATGATAAAAGGGACCCTGTAGGGGAAAATCCCGGTAGACTGTATTTTCGGGGGGAGATGGCTTTTGTTTTTCTCTCTTTTTCCATCTTAATTTAGTAACTAGAATAAAATGTTCTTATGTAGCTGGAGTTATGATTCTTCTATGTTAATTTTAGAATTGTGCTATGTAAAGCCTCTAATACAATGTCATGTAATAGCTTCACAGTTACCAGTTGCCAAGTTTTAAATTTAACATTTATTCTTTCGGCATTATGTTTTTTACTATGCTAGCACCAGTTTTCATGAAGTCTTCCCAATAATTATCAAAATTGGATGTGTTTGAAATTTGACTACATCCAAAATTCCCACTTTGTAGTTGCCTTTTGTAGTGACTTACAGATCAGTTTAGAAGTAGGTTGAGATGCAGTGGGACAGACATGAAAAAAATTCACCTGAAGCATAGGGACTTTGGAAACTTAATTTGGAGTTTCCTGTGAAGAACTTGACAAGGATATCTAAATTTAAACACAGTGAATGTAGCAGACTTTCTCTGAGCCTGCCGCTTACTCAGTGGAGGTGATGGGTCTTTGTCGAACACCTTAGGTGCATTTTCTAGAATATGATGATCTTTTTTTTTCTTTTTATTTTTTTGCTACCGCAAACCCCTGAGCCATTCCACTCCTTATCACCACTCATCCATATGCTCCAGCTGCCCAGCAAAGACTTTGCTTAGCAGCTCTGCTCAGCACCCATTGCAACTTCTCCCTCAGTTAATGCACTAATTGTTCTTTTCTCTCCCTCCACTGATTTTTTCCACCCAGGAGCTCAGTATCTCTGAGATACCTACTGTCCTGTCAAATGTGATTAGAAATCACCAGTGGATAAAAAATTCCTGTGATGGCAAAGAGGAAATGTTCTTTTTCTGGACTAGCTGAAATTCTGAAAAGCTCTTACCATTAAGTTTGAGCAATGTTATGCTGGTAATGGGCCTGTGGCTTTTGATAGTGGTTTGTGGATATTTCTATTTAATGTGCTGTGCCAATAGCTAAAGTTAATAAAACAGTCATTAACAGCCTTGCCAGGATTTTTGAAGCAAGCTTAACACAGTGGCAAACCTCATGATACATTAAGACAGAAGCAGACTTGACAACAGAGGGGATTCTGAAATGTTGTTCCAGCGGTGCAACACACCAGGTTGAATTGTTTTGAATTTATGGGGGTTTTTTTTAATAAATTCTCTACTAGAGCTATTTTTTAAAAAGCCCAACCCAACAAGCACAGCCTTCTTTTACCTGGTGTATAACTGTTGAATATCGTTTGGGAATAAGTGAAACTTTCTGCTCCTAGCTCAGCAGCATAAAGCTATCGGTAGAGCTAGTCATTGGGCAAAAATGTAGTGCATTATTTCAGCGTGAGTTAATGTAGTGTAAATGATTATGATATGTTTAGCCACAGAATTAAACACGTACTCTTATAGTAGTAATGTTGCAGTTGCTTGCTATTTTCTTAAAGGTCAAGTCCCAGTGACTACGTTTATAGAGCTCTGCTTGGCAGTGTTCCAGAGCCATGTCTGTTGACAGGTAACTCTGCAGGTCTGAATCAACACATGTGCTAGCACAGTCCTCTGAGGGTGACCACTCCTGCAACACACATTTCTGTTCATTCTGAAAGCTTCTGGAAGTAGACTGAGAAGGAGATAGAGTGCCAACAGGTTGTTGTTGAAAGCATCGTTTCATTGTTTGTTTCCTCTTTTTGTAGATCACAGCAATGGATCATTTAACTTGAAAGCCCTTTCCGGAGGCTCCGGCTACAAGTTTGGAGTCCTTGCTAAAATAGTGAATTATATGAAGGTATGGTGTTTTGATGTAAAATTACAATGTTTTTAAATACTTTAGTTAGTTATTCTCCTGTGGTAGCTGAAAGATGCTGAATATTTCAAACTCTCAAATTCTTTTACAGCAAGAGTGAGAATTTCAAGAATCATAGAATCACAGAATGGTTTGGGTTGGAAGGGACCTTAAAGATCATCTGGTTCCAACCCCCCTGCCCTGGGCAGGGACACCTTCCACTAGACCATGTTGCTCAAAGCCCTGTCCAACCTGACCTGGAACACTGCCAGGGAGGGGGCAGCCACGACTTCTCTGGGCAACCTGCACAGTAAAGAATTTCTTCCTTATATCTAATCTAAATCTACCCTCTTTCAGTTTAAAACTGTTACCCCTCATCCATTCCCTACACCCCCTGATAAGGAGCCCCTCCCCATCTTTCCTGCAGGCCCCCTTTCAGTACTGAAAGGCCGCTATAAGGTCTCCCTGGAGCCTTCTCTTCTCCAGGCTGAACAACCCCAACTCTCTCAGCCTGTCCTCATAAGGGAGGTGCTCCAGCCCCTGATCATCTTTGTGGCCTCCTCTGGACCCGCTCAAGCAGGTCCATGTCCTTCTGTTGGGGGCCCCAGAGCTGGACACAGGACTGCAGGTGGGGTCTCAACGAGAGTGGAGTGGAGGGGGAGAATCCCCTCCCTTGACCTGCTGGCCACACTTCTCTTGATGCAGCCCAGGACATGGTTGGCTTTCTGGGCTGCAGGTGCACATCACTGGCTCATAGTTTTCCATTCACTACTACCCCCCAAGTCCTTCTCCGCAGGGCTGCTCTTAATGCACTCATGGCCCAGCCTGTATTTGTGCTTGGGATTGCCTCAACCCACATGCAGGACCTTGCGCTTGGCCTTGTTGAACTTCAGGAGGTTTGTGCAGGCCCACCTCTCCAGCCTGTCCAGGTCCCTCTGGATGGCATCCCTTCCCTCCAGCGTGTTGACCGCACCACACAGCTCGGTGTCACTGGTAAACTTGATGAAGGTGCACTCAATCCCACTGTCCATGTTTCCAACAAAGATGTTAAACAGTGCTGGTCCCAGCACTGACCCCTGAGGAACCCACTTGTCACGGTTCTCCACTTGGACATCAAGCTGTTGACCGCAAGTCTTTGAGTGCAAACATCCAGCCAATTCCTTATCCACCAAGTGGTCCATCCATCAAATCCGTGTCTCTCTAATTTAGAGCCAAGGATGTCATGCAGGACAGTGTCATATGCTTTGCACAAGTCCAAGTAGATGACATCACTTGCTCTTCCCTTATCCACCAATGCTGTAACCGCGTCATAGAAAGCCACCACATTCGTCAGGCACCGTTTGCCCTTAGTGAAGCCATGTTGGCTGTCACCAATCACTTCCTTATTTTTCATGTGCCCCACCATATTTTTCAGGAGGGTCTGCTCCATGATCTTGCCGGGCACAGAGGTGTGACTGGCTGGCCTGTAGTTCACTGGGTCTTCTTTTTTTTCCTTTTTAAAAATAGGGGTTGTGTTTCCCCTCTTCCAGTCAGCAGACACTTCACCGGCCTGCCACAACTTCTCAAATATGATGGATAGTGGCTTAGCCACTTCATCCACCAGTTACCTGAGGACCCACGGATGCATCTCATCAGGTTCCTTAGATGGTCTTAAACCTGATCTTCTCCTACAGTGGGCAGTTCCTCATTGTCCCAGTACCCGCCTTTGCCTTCTGTGTCTTGGGCAGTGTGTCTGGAGCCCTTGCCAGTGAAGATTTAGGCAAAAATGTTGTTGAGTACCTCGGCTTTCTCCATATCCCAGATAACCAAGTCTCCTGTTTCTTTCTGGAGAGGGCCCACATTTTTGCTAGTGTTCCTTTTATCACCGACATACCTATAGAAGCTTTTCTTGTTGCCCTTGATGTTCCTGACCAGATTTAATTCTGTCAGGGCTTTGGCCTTCCTAACTTGATCCCTGAGTACTTGGACAGTTTCTCTGTATTCCTCCCAGGCTACCTGCCCTTGCTTCCACCCTCTGCTTCCTTTTTATGTTGGACTTTGTCCAGGAGCTCCTTGTTCATCCATGCAGGCCTCCTGGCATTCTTACCTGACTTCTTCTTTGTTGGGATGCATTGCTCCTGAGCTCGGAGGAGGTGATCCTTGAATATTAACCAGCTTTCTGGGGCCCCTCTTCCCTCCAGGGCTTTATCCCATGCCACTCTGCCAAGCAGATCCCTGAAGAGGCCAAGGTCTGCTCTCCTGAAGTCCAGGGTAACGAGCTTGCTGTGCACCCTCCTCGCTGCCCTAAGGATCTTGAACTCCACCATTTCATGGTCACTGCAGCCAAGGCTGCCCTTGAGCTTTACACTCCCCACCAGCCCTTCCTTGTTGGTGAGAACAAGATCCAGCATAGCACCTCTCCTCATTGGCTCCTCTATCACTCAGAGAAGGAAGTTACCATCAGTATATCACAGAACCTCCTGGATGGCTTATGTGCTGCTGTGTGGCCCTCCAACAGATACAAGGATGGTTGAAGTCCGCCATGAGGACTGGGGCTTGTGAATGTGAAGCTGCTCCTATATGTGTATAGAGGGCCTTATCTGATTGGTCCTGGTTGGGTGGTCTGTAGCAGACCCCCACTATAACACCTCCTGTCCCTGCCCTCCCTTTAGTCCTGATCCATAAGTTTTCGGTTGGCTCCTCACCCATCCCCAAGCAGAGCTCCGTGCACTCCAGCTGGTCAGTGACATAGAGGGTGACCCCCCCGCCCCTCATCTCCCCTGCTTGTCCTTCCTAAAGAGCTTGTATCCTTCCATTCCAACACTCCAGTCATAGGAGCCATCCCACCACATCTCCATGATGCCAATAAGATCGTAGCCCTGCAGGTGTGTGGACGTCTCTAGTTCCTCTTGATTATTCTTATTATTATGTGTGTTTGCTTAGAGGCATTTAAGTTGGGCCCCTATGAAGCTAACTTACTGCCTGGAATTCCTTTGTGCTGCTCTTCAAGTGATCCCCTGCTGAGCTGTGATCCCTCTCCAGGCTCTAGGCATCTATTGCTGGCACTGGTGTCAAGCTGGTAGGAGTGGGATGGATTGAGGTTCCCCTCCACCAGCAAGAAACTGCTTGTTAAATTCAAAATGCTCTCACTAGACAAAACAGTCAGCATATTGTTCCATTACTGAAATCCTAATTATTCCAGGTCACTTTAAAACCAGGGTAATGGTTTTTATTTGCAGTAGATACAGGAATTGCAAGATGCTGTCAGCTTTTAGGCTTCATGAGCTATTTATCAAAATAACGTGTAATTTGGTGCTTGACAGATGACTTTGTCATCAATATCGGCTGGTAATAATTTTTTTTTCTTCATATTCTCAAAACCCCTAAATTGAAATTCATATGCTATGTGTACTGTGTCTGTCCTGGTTTTGCAAAAGTTGTTTTGTCATCACATTATACCAGTTTTAGTTACTTTATGATAATTGAGTTGTTGAATAAAGTTCAGAACTCTAATGGATCCTATTTACTTTTCCAGACTCGACATCAGCGTGGTGATACACATCCATTAACGCTAGAAGAGATTTTGGATGAAACACAGCATTTAGATATTGGACTCAAACAGAAACAATGGTTAATGAGTGAGGTAAAGAAAACATAGGTCTAGATTTTAATTAGAGATAAAGGATTATAATAAACCTGAATTATACATGTTTATTTAATTATAAGCTCTATAAATATATAATCCCCCATTTAAGAAACTGCATTGATTCACATGTCTGTCTGTCTTGTACCTCCTGCTGTTGAGGTAACTGTGAAATGAAAGCTATTCTGACATTTTTAAGGACTTGTTAGAATTGTTACACAGTGGGTATGTTTTATGTTATTAGTTATTAGTTATTGTGTATTTAGTTATTAGTTAAAAATAGTTATTTCATTACTAATTTTATATAAACAAGATGTTTTTCTTAGGGAATTTATTTTTTAAAAAATTTCAAGCAGAGAGCTCTTCCAATATCGAGGATGTTAAACTAAATAAACCAAAGGAGTATGGCACAAAATTCATAGGCTTACAATTCTTTGTTACTTACTGAAATGAAGAATTCTGATGTGAAATTTATGTCTGAAATTGTGGGGTAATAGATTTACAAATTCCACTGCTGGAGTTCATTAGTCTGACTCTAAATGCTAAGTTTCATTGTTACAGATTCACCATAACTTGCCACCACAGGCATCTTCATGCTTAATTGATCTGAATGTCTTAATGGAATTTCAAGATTAATAAATCAACAAAATCTGTATTCAGTATTTATATTTGATTGGCCTACCTGGTTTTGCTCAGATCATATTTAAAATCCTCGCAACGGGATGGTAAAGGCTGTTGAGATGTGGGGAAAAAATCTCTGCATAGTAAAACTAGGATGGTTTTAAGTAATACAGCCCGTCGCATTCTTTTGCTATACTAGTACTAATAGTCTGGGGTACGGAAACCTCCAATCCAGCAGTGTTGGTTGTGATGGAAGCTTAACTTTGCTAAAGTCGTTTTGAAAGGTAGCTCCAGGTTGTTTCCATAATGAACCAGAATATCAAGATGGAATGAAAAAGCTCCTCCCAAGAAATATGTATAAAATTATCACTGAATTGTTACTGGATGAGAAAAGGTGAACAATACCCTGCAGCACCAAAGTTAGTTACCTTCTCTGTTACAGGTGTTTTCTCCCTCCTTTCTTCTTTCTGTGTCTCTTCTCTTTCTCCTTTCAGGGTCAGGCTGGCATCTGCAGAAGAAACTAAGTAGAGTTGCCCTCTGTTACAGGTGAACATCCATTGTGATACTGGCTGCACAGCAGAACTGATTTGGAGCATATCTTAAATCGTTTCAGTTGTCCATGAACTTCTGGTCAGCCTCACTCTGAAGCTGGCATCATAAGTAAAATCCTACTGTGTAGGGAGGTCTGCTCTTCTCAATTTCTTCTATAGCTGCTGGTGCCAATTGACAGCAGTTGGGGAAGACTGACTCCTCTCTTTTATTCATCCCAGGTTAATGCCTTTCGCGTTCGTAACATCCATATGACCTGAACCTGATATGCTGAGTTGTGCGTTTGTACTTTATATTCAGCCAAAGCCCACTTTTTTGTGTTCCGTCTTCTTTTTATTTTCATTCCTTTCTCAAAAAGGAACACGTGCGGCTTTCTGCCATAAGAGGCTTCATGGACCTTCGAGCCCAAAGGCATTAAGTGAATGATGTTAAGCCTTCTTTGATGTTTTCTGCTTTATGTTGTGGCAAATTATGCCTAGGCTAGTAGATCTAGGATCCAAGGATTTAAAATCCATTTCAGACTCAAACCTCCAAACTGGCAGCTGTGATGTGTGGCTGATGTGCTCTAGCTGCTCGAAAGCACACTAGGAAAAAAGTATTAGCATGTGCTCTTTTTCAAGGTTTAAAATTTATGTCCCTACTACAGGCTCTAGTCAACAATCCGAAAATAGAAGTTGTAGATGGGAAGTATGCTTTCAAACCCAAGTACAACTTGAAAGATAAAAAGGCTCTGCTCAGACTCTTGGACAAGCATGACCAACGAGGGCTGGGAGGAATCCTTTTAGAAGATATTGAGGAAGGGCTACCCAATGCACAGAAAGCTATAAAGGTGAGTAGCACGTGTCTGTGATCCAGCGAACCCATCCCGGTTAGCTTCTCAAAGGGGACATAGAGGCTAAGGGAGAGTTTTCTCGTGAGTTGTTTCTGTTATTGTGATAACTCAAAAGCTATTTCAGAAGATAATATTGCAGCTTTTTCTGTATTTCATCCTTTATTTTCCGGTTTGGCCTGATGGCTCAGCACAGCTGTCAAAGCTCTTTCTCACAAAAGACTCTTGATCTCTCACATTCCATCTGTAGGCATTTAGTTCTGCTTTTATACCTTGATCTCAGTCCTCTGTATCTCATCTGTGATTTATTACTTGTTGTCAGTGTCCGCTTTGGATGCTTTTCATTGCCAGTTACTTTGCTGCTTCTCTAGTGCTTTTTGTAACACATGATCTGGGTCTGTTGTTCAAGCTGGAATCCTTACTGTTGGAAGTGAAGTGATTTTGAGGTGTTTTGCATTTGTTTTCAAGGCTTTAGGGGACCAGATCATCTTTGTTAATCGCCCTGATAAGAAGAAAATTCTTTTCTACAATGACAAGAGCTGTCAGTTTACTGTGGATGAAGGTAGGTGTTTGTTTATATATGTTGCTGTGATAGCTGATTTGAATTCATCTTAAGCACCTATATATATAAGCAGTCTTCAGGTATAGGAGTCTTTTAAGGTGGTAATGAAATATTAGGTATATCCAGATGTGGGGAGAATGGTTGACATCAACATGAGGCTAACAAGACTAGTGAGTGAATTCAGGGGTAACATCCTCTGTTTTATAGTAGATACACTGGACCGTGGCACCAGGAATCCAACAATTCTCTTCAAGTGTAGCAGTACAGAAGAGACTAAAAATCACTTGACTGTGAAATGGCATCTAATATTTTGCATACAAAAAACCCTAAAAGAATGGCTTCTGGGTGCAAGTTTGTTTGGTGTTTTTTTACAGTTTATTACATGTGCCTTTTATTGGTGTACACAACGAGAAGCCACAAATGGAATAGAAGGAGGAAGCAAACAGGGAAGAGATGTGAGCAAAAGTCCTGAGAAGGGGTAGTTTACAACTGGGAGGAGAGCGCAGTTGTGGGGTAGTGCCGTTGCCTAGAGCTGGAGTGGATTTGGGACTTCAAAAGTCCAGTATGTGTTTTCTGTCTAACAGGTAGTGGTAAAATCCTCTGGTGCAATGTGGCTGTTTATCCACAGAATTAATTACATAAACTGGGGTGTGTTCCAGTAATGACATTTATGCCAGCATCAGATGCCTGTAAATACAGAAAGGAGAAGGCAATCTGTGTCAAAAGATCTTATTTTAAATGACTCAACAACACTAAACACTTTCTGTCGTTAACATAATTGTTCTTGTAACATGCCACATAAAGCCATCTTACCATATCACATTATGGTTAAAAAAAAGGGAAGAGTTTTGATAGAAACTTGAACTGCTCTACTTACAGGACCATAGGACAAAGTCTAAAGCTCTTTTTTTCTTTGACTAGCTCAGAGAGACTCTTTATTTTCAATAGAATTAAGCCACTGGAAATGTGTATCATTAACTTATTTGTTATGTATCACACTTGTACTCTCAGTAATAATAGCTTTCTCCCACAGAGATAATTAAGTAGATGTGACATCTACAGCATTTAAAAATACAAAAATTGTTTCAAAATATTGAAGTGAATCTCTTCTTAAACCATAATTTCTGTCACTTCTTGGTAGTGGCAGTCAGAACTATATGTGAAATGCAAAATAATAAGCCTTTAGTCTGCATTCACTGGGGAATTTCTAACCTCCCAAATGCCTGTGGCCAAAACATTTAGAAATCAGTGCTGTTGCAGTAACTGTTAGACAAAGCTTTTAAGTTTTTAGCAGCTACTCTTTGTATTACAGTCACGATTGCTGATCATTTCTTCTTGCACAATTTTTTCCAGATAACTGCCACCCAACCATCCTAAAAGTTATCAGAGGGAGATCTCTACCTGTTGCTTAGTTTGTAATAACCCCAGGATTAACTGTGACATTTAATAAAAGAGCCCATTTTATTAAGATGTAGCAAGAGACATCCGCCAACTCTTCATCAGGTAGTCGGTATAAATCCAAGGTGTTCATATATAATACATTATGTTTTAGCACACCCAGCACTGATCTGTGTTTAAGAACAAGTAGGGCAGGCTATTGCAGTGAAAGGAGGGAAGGGGTTAAAAAAAAAACCAATCTAAAACCCCTTGAAACAAAACGTTTAAGCCGTTTGACTCAATCTCCCGATGAAGGCAGACATTTAGGCCTGCAGTGTCTGTAACGAAGGGATTGCTAGTGTGCAGTGTGTTTGTAGTTCAAGGTGGCTTTGCTTTCTTTCATCCGCAGGTGGCAGCATGTTCCTATCTGATCAAACTGTGATTTTTTTTTTTTTGTTCTGTTCCTGCTGGTTTTGGTTTTTCTTTTCATACGGATGATAATGCTTTGTTCTGAGAGGGCATAAGAATACTTTCTCTTTTGTGCATTTTGTTATCTGCCTGCATATGCCACAACTCTTAAAACATCACTGAGTGGGTTCACTTACTTACTGCACCTGGAACAGGTCTTTCTTCCAACCATGTTATCTTGTGATGAAGAAAACCTATCCTTCCTGAGCAGTTTTGCTTTACAATTCTTTCCAGAGCACCAGAAGCATGTCTCTTAGGGAGTCATTGGCAGAATTGTCTGCATACAGGATGAGTTATGACACGTTTCTGCGTTAGCAGTGCTATTTCAGCTCATTATCTCCAGCAATGTTAAAAGGAAGTTTTTAGAAGACTGCGAAATAAGCCTTGAAGTGTTGTCAGACTCTTTGATGTAGCAACTGATGACAGTTCAAAATATGTTTCTAGTTTAATGTTTATCCTTAGAAATAAGAACTCTGCACTCCTTAGCACGTGATTCTGCCGTATGACACTCTCCAGTTTCAAACATATGTTGGCTGGGAGTAATATCCTCTGAAAGTTAGGTGTCCTCTCCCATCGCTCTCTGAGCTCCATCAGTAGTCAGTAAAGAAAGAGAAACTGCCAGGGCAATTTGGAGCTTGCTGTCTAAAGTAGTGTGAGGAACTGCTTTCTGGCAGTGCCTACCTCTGCCCTTGCTGCAGTTGTTTTGATGGCTGAACAAGCTTTTGTTTCTCCCCTTTTGAAAATAAATCCCAATGTACTGCAGCAGTGATGCAGTACCTATATATCGTGATCTCAAGGGTACTGGAGAAGGTTTTCGCAGTAAGGAGCGGCTTTTGTTCTTCCTTTTATGTGATTAGCCAAGGAAGGTTCAGATTGCATGTGTTCCTTCTTGACTTCCTGACTAATTAATCTTCTGTCAGTAGTGTGTAGCTGAAAGCGTTTATAAAAGCCGGGCTAGATTTCAGGTGCTTCAGCCAAGGAAAGCACTGCTTTTTTGTGCTGGGGCTAAGCACTTTGCATGTGAACCAAGCTTTCACCCTGTGCGACTGAATGCTGAAAGGCCGGTCTGATTGCTTAACTGTTGGAGATGCTATCTTTCACATCTGAATGCAGTATAGGAAGTATTCTAATGCCTAAAAAGTTCAGATGCTTAATTATACATATTTTTAATGTTCTTCCTAAGCACCTTTGAAGAGATTTAAAGAATGGCCAAAGCCTCTTAAATTTAACAGTATAAAAATTGCTTGGGATCAGTGACTACTTATGGCTCTGGCTTTGAATTCCAAAGTGGTTCAGGGGGCAGCACAGACTTAATATACCAGAAAGAAAAGGTGCTTGATAAATCTTGTATTGTGTTCCCTGGGACTATTAGGAAGCAGAACTCCATCTTCCCCGCTACTTGGTTGTTTCTTCCCTTCTGCCCTGTTATTGTCTGTTGTCCTGTGCTCAGATTTTGGCTCAGCTCAGTGAAGATTTTTAAGCTGGTTTTAATCTCTGGCAGATTTTATTACCAGTGTGATATAGCAGTTTATCTCCAGAAGCCATCTCAACCTTTTTGCAAGAGCAGGTGAGGCAGTCAGAAGTGCAGGATGAGCTGCACTGAAGTCACCATGCAACCATTTACCCATGACTTTGTTCCCCAAACGTAAGCGTTTATAGAAAGAGAGCATGTTAGTGTAATCACTCAGGGAATGTCAGCGTAAATTGGTTTTGTGTATGAGGCACCTCGTGATGCAGTAAAGTTGAGGTAACTGTGCATCCTTACCCCTTGGGTATTTTGGAGAGAGAAGGTGTTTGCAAAATCTTTGTTAATGCTGCCCTCCGCTTTGCTGCGTGTAGGTTACTGCTGGTCAAAGCTCATTGCTTTGTCTGTGCATGCAGACATCATGATGCTGGAGACTTCAGCAAACATCTAAACTGGCCTTTCAATCAGCCCATGGTCCCACTCCCTCCTCTCATTACTTGAAAGACCAGAAGTTAGCTCTCTGGAGGAGCAAGGGAGTAGCCTGTGAGTAGTGTTGATTCTGTTCAAGCTTCTGAGTCAGAATATTTTAGTCATCAAATTGCAAGATATTGCATATAGGATTTGTTCATAGTCCAGGCAAGACACTGAGCACCAGCCTCTGGTACTGGTATTACAACTTTCTGCCTCCTTGAGGGTTCACAGCACCTGTTGCTTTGGCCAGAAAGCGTTTGGAAATTTCTCCCCAGGGGACTTTTTTCTGGGTTCTGTCTTGTCACAGCAGCCGAAGCAGTAGGAGAAATTGTCAGCTTGTCTGAATGCAGCCTGCTGTAGTCAGGTGAAGCCTTACTGTCTTGACTACTGGACAGTTTTTTTCCTTCCATAGCTATTATACGCTTGTTCTGGCTGATCTATCAAATAGTTTAGTGGCTCTGATAGAGCATCTTACCTTCACCGTGTTCTGATGGTGTAGAGATCACCTAGTGGTTGACGGGACATGAAGGAGGAAAGTTGAATGTGCTCTGTAATCATAATGGCTACATGCACTGCAGGAATGTGTGCATCTGAACTGGTTCTCCATGGCTGGCTGAAGCAGGCCAGCATGTGGTGAGCTTTCTGCTCCAACAATCCCCTTACTGCTCCTCACACCAGTACCGAACTCCCTGTGCCCTGTCCACAGAGCAAAGAAAGACATTGTGAAAAATGGATCTGCTATATTGAAACCATTGTTCCTAGAGAACATTCCTAGAGTGCTTTCCATCACTGCTCTTCAGATACATCAGCTCATCGCAGCATTTTTCCTTCCTCCTTCTCCCCACCCCAGAGACAGACCATCCCGCTGCATCCTTCTGCCTGGCCAACCATAGGTGTGGATGCTGCTCCAGAGGTGGTAGAGCACAGTAATGGAGTCGAGTCATTGTGTTCCATTTCCTCTGCCCTGGCCCCTCTCATGAACTACTGCTTTTAACAAGTGCTGACCCCCTTTTCTTGGAGCCATACATCAAAGGCCGGGGTGAGAGTATTTCAAATTCCTCAAAGAAGCTGAAGAAATCTCTTTCCATCTTGGGTCAAGGGTATGAATTTTGAGGTGCACAAATACCACAGCTACAAATGCAGAGGGTTGTTTCTTGAGAGCTGTAGTTGTTGCCAGCTTTTCCCATTGGTTCTCATATTTCAGAGAGGATGTCGCAATAATTCAGATAGCGTATTCCCAAGGTCTAAACTTTCACTAGCTGATAGGGGCATAGTCCTTGGAGACTGAATAAATCTGACAGGTTATGTGGAAATGGTTCAGTGCCAGCCAGACAGCTGCACTCTTTTTTTCAGTTTTTGCATTTAGTTCAGTGTGCGGTGTTACACCAAATCGGTTTTGTGATGAGATGATAGGTGATTCTCCTTTTCCCTTTAGATGGCACCCTAAATGCAAACAGCTAGTATGCACAGCCATCTGAAGGGTGGCAGCTCTCTATGTTTCTCCTCCTTTATCCTGTGCTTTTAGTCCTGAACCAGTCCATTAACAGCAAGTATTTCTGGGGCTGGGAGGGGGATACACTGTGTTGTTGTGACTCCCCCCTTTCCTAGGCAATGAGGTATTTTAATGCCCTACATGGAGCCTCAGCATGGGAAGAAGGTTTATTTGCAGTTGCCACAATCAAAGCAATAGCACTGAAAGCAGCCTGATTTATGAAGGAATTTTTAAATGGAGTTGCAGAATACTGTGTAGTGACTCTGGTGGGGCCAATTAGTGGATTAAATTATCTGTATGTAAAGCCCATTTTAGCTTTACCATTTTGATTCTTGGTGACTGTTACATTCGTATTTCTTGGCCAAGCTTAAAAGGTGAATGTGAAGCTGTAATGATGGTATAACCACTGCATTACAAGAAATGCAAAATGCTGTGGTTAGATATTAACTGATCTGTGCATGTTGATCCTTGAAGAGCTGACCATTTATTTTCTAGTGTTTAATTTTTCACTTCTGTTCCCCGGAAGAATGTAGACCAGTTTAACCTTAAGCACCTATCCTCAGCCAGCCTTTTTTTTTTGCTGGTGCATATTTGTCCGTATATCATGAACTGTAATAAGGAGACACATCATCTGTGTTTGTGGCAGAACATTATACATAAAAGGGACACTGTCATGTAAATGTTCAGAGTTATCAGGTCTCTCATCTCTGTCTCCTCATGTACGTGCGCCTGTTGTGCATCTTGGAGGACTAACCTGCATCTCTTAGCTCCCATGGGAGTAGTCTGTGCGAAGCCAAAGGCAGTATAGCACAACACAACCTCAAAGTGTCTCTAACCAGGATCTGTTTAATAGTCATGCCTTTATGTGTGGCCTTGTCACTTCACATGTGAGCTGCAGAAACACGTGACTTGAAATACAGTTCCTCGCGAAGTGCGATACTGCATTTGCACACCCGTTGTCTGATGCATCTTTCCAAGCGCCACAGGGTTTTGGTGTCCAGCTGAGTCTAGCTTGGGTGTTCAGGACAGGGAGGGGACATGCACAGAAAGGAAATAGCTTGAAAGAGTATGTCCTGCTCAGTCTGGAGGATGCAATAGGACCCTTAATTTGAGTGCTCATCGCTGAGAAATCTCTCTTGCATGTTCAGCTTTGATCATAACACAGCCTTCTCCATCTGCTGCAATAGGATTAGGTGAGAGATGATCTGTGATAGCAGGCACTGCAAACTATGCCGAAAGCCTGGAATCACACTCAAAATGGATGAGCCGACGGAGAATGTCTTGACTACAATGTCAATCCTTGCATTAAGTTATCTGAAAACTGCAGTCTCAATGATCCCACTGTGCTGTATAGTCTGTTTGAGAAACAAGCTGACTGCTGTCTCCACGTAACCAAAAGTGGTGTTTTGACAGGATTTAATTCTCTTCAAAAACACTGCGTTACCAAAAATGAACATTGTTGTTCTTCACTGGTGAAATTCCTTTCTTTTGTTTCCTGAAAAGGTTGGACAGCCCCTTACTGTTGGCAATGGGAAGAAAAGAAAGACCTGAGACTTAAAGCATGTAGGTTCAGCGAAAAACAAGATGCATTAGGAAGGGAATTGGTCCAAGTGCAGGAACCCAGTCTGTTATGTACAGTGCCATTTTGTTGCAGCGTGTCTAGAGGCAGTGTATCTGTGGCAGACCGTCACTGGAGTGTTTCATTGCCTGCTGCATAGGACAGCTTCTTAAGCATGCAGAAGTTGTGGTTGTTTTGACAACTGTATACTAAATTTATCTGGAAATAAAGGGAAAAATTTAGTCTTGCGTTGCTATGTGTGCCTCCTGTTTTATTTATAGTTTGTTAGCCAAACCTGCTGACAGGATATATCTAACTTACTGCCTGGGGAATGAAGGGAGGTAGGATTGTACCAGCCGCTGCCTGGAGAAGGCATTCCAGAGGCTCTGTGAAATTTTACATGAGGCAGAAAGTGTGCAGGCAGATGGCAGCTGCTCTAATTAAGACTTACTGTCTCTGTCTTTTTTCCCGCTGCTGTGGCTTTTAAGGTATCTCTCTTCTTTTTAACACCAAAGGAATTTTAGTAATTTATTATCTGTACAGCACAGTATGTATTATATTACAGTGATAAACGAGCTTAAACACACTGAAGTAAATGTCTTCAACCTTCAGTAAATTGGACTATGAGATGACAAGTCTCCCAAGGCAGTGGCAGCTGAAGATGTGGAAATGAAGTTGCCATTTATGGTTAGGTACTACCCTTCACCAGAATCTTTTGAACTGAGGCTTATAAAACACATTGACAGTCTACACAGCTATAGAAATGCTAGGCAAAAAGAGACTCCGTAGCAAATTAACATTAAAAGCACATGTTGCCTGTGGGTGCTCCTGATGCTGAGATGCTGGAGCACAGTTAGCACAGATGAGAATCGGCTTATCTTCTTCCATTGCATGTTAGGGGTGTTTTGTTGTTGTTTTGTTGGTTGGGGTTTGGGTTTTTTTAGTTGTGTGCTTTTTTGGAAGTGCCTCCTGCATTTGGAGTGGGTAAAGACTGTGCTAACTGGGTGCCTGCTGGCGGTGACCACTGCATCTGTACGGTTATGGACCGATGTGCCAGAATACTTCAGAGTTTGAAATCAAGTTTGTTTCTTTCCCTTCGTGTGGGGGCTTTTCCCAGGGTTTGTTCATTGAGATATAAAACGAGGGTTTGTTTGGTGTTTCAGAATTTCAGAAGCTGTGGAGGAGCATTCCCGTGGATTCTATGGATGAGGAGAAAATTGAAGAGTATCTGAAACGACAGGGTATTTCTTCCATGCAAGAAACTGGACCAAAGAAAATAGTAAGAGATACAAATTACAGATCTTTCTAGGAGATTTCCCCTTCCTGACCCCACAGTGTTAATCGCAAAACATGTAGGTGAGGTTATGCACAGCTGCTTTGTGTAGCTCAGGGAAGTGTGACCGATTTTAAGAAGTTGCAAAAAACAATGCTGTAGCCAGCAGTCAGTGTTTTTATAACTTGTTTGAGCCAGTGTAATCCAAGCAGCATCAAGAAGAGGGCAAATGCCAGAAATCCCTGTGAGCTCCGAAGTGGAAGCTTCTGCTTGAAAGCTGTACATTAGGAGTAGAAGAACAGTTACTCTTTTGGGGAGAAGGATTTTTTTTTCCAAACTTTTTATTTTCTGCTAGATAGTTTTGAAATCCTGATGGGAACTGCGTAATGTGCCTCTCACCACACACTCACACACTGTTCTCCAAGCTGGGTGCAATATGCTTGTGTTTTACTGGGGGTGCAAAATGGCTGCAAGCTCTCCAAAGATGCTTTCTCCCTGGCTTCAAACAATTATTATTTTTTTTAACATTTATTTGTATGTGATACACAGTGTCTTTTCTCTTCTGCACTTGGCTTCAGACTGTCCTTTCCTGAGAGCTCTTCCACTCAGGACTCATTCCTGGTTTCTGCTTGTCACTACACTAGATGCTTTAATGCCTGTCGTCATGTAGGCACTCCTCGTGGATTCCGTATATGCTAAATGTGTCTTTGAGCATATAACTGTGGATAGAATTATGGGGCACGTACCTGCTTCTGTAGCTGCATGGAAGAATTTGGAAACTTTGATTCCGAACGCCAGCTTTACTACTGTGCATGGGATACAGACTCTGCTCTGTCCCCAGCGTCATCTCCCTGCCTGGATTTGAATTGAATGCTGTTGCTTTTTGCAAAAAACAAGCAAGCACCTTCCCTGCCTGCCCACCCCTGGTTCAAGCAGGGCTATTCTTCGCAGAAGTGATGACTAGCACAGGGTCACACATCAGGTCAGATGTTGCAGCTGGAGGGCAGATCTTTTGACTATTGTTTATTTCTTCTTGTAGGCTCCTATTCAGAGGAGGAAGAAACCCGCTTCTCAGAAGAAACGTCGATTTAAGACTCACAATGACCACTTGGCTGGAGTATTAAAAGATTACTCCGATGTCGTTCCTGGCAAACAGTGACCGGTTGAATTCTGGAGTAAACGTGCATTTTTATACAGGCTTTTTGCCACTCGGGCTCAGTGTCTGCTCGCAGAAAGACTGACTGTATATAGTAATGTGATGTGTTTCCCCCATCCCAGCAACTGCCGAGATGAAACAGGTCAGTTTAAGAGCAAGTATGAACTACTAAATTTAGAGTTAATTTAATTAGCTAATGGGAAATGTGTCTTTAAGTAAGAGGTTCTCACTAGTTGTCTCTTGGCACAGAGTGATAAATGGTGCTCAGCATGTAATGCAGGAGTTCCTGTTCAGTGCTTAACTCTGCTTTTACATTGCTTAATGGGTATTTACCTGGAATTACTTACAAGGGGCTTTCTAGTACAATTGAATACAGCATTTGTTTTACCTATTTCAGGAAAACCTTTTCCTGAAATCACTGCAGGCAAGTTTCTTTCACAGTCAAATACACCCACGGTTTGTATGCTTCTTCCCTGCCATGGGACTGAGCTTTACTGAACGTCAGTGATATCTGAGGCTCAAACTCAGAAAAAACCCTCTCCTGAACTCCCAGGAGGCTGCAGGATGGCAATGCAGCTGGAGCTTCCTAATGCTAATCAGAAATTGCCCTCGGCGATTTCTTGTCACTGTAAGGGTTGCACGCGTGTTGCACAGTTCTCTGTGGACAGGAGGCAAATGAAATGGCAGTGTAATACTGAAGCAATTTTTTTTTTTTAAGTAATAAATTTACAATGCTGGTTTCCAGTGTTGCTTCCTTAAAGATTGAGAGAATCAACCTCTTTCATGCTTGTTGCGTTTTCCTTTTCAAAGAGGTAAAGGAATCTTTGCTATATTTTTATCTTCTCAGTGACCTATTGTTCTGGACTGTCATCTTTTTATTGTTCTTGGTTGGGGAGGGGGGAGGAACCACCTAAATGAAAGCTCCCTGTAGATGCCTGATGTTCTGTGCAGTACAGACTAACATGGAATGTGGCCAAATTATGTCCTCTTGATAACTTATTTTTATGTACTAAACCGGAGTCAATCAATGCTGATACTGTTTTCATGGCACTGTGGGAGAGGAGCTCTTCTCTGCTCCTCTAGGGTTAGGATCAAAGATAAAACAGGTGACTGCAGTAGCCCACCGACAGTAGATTGCATGCACGCTGTTGTCTTGCTTGATGTATCAGGGGTTGAAGCAGAGGCCATTGGATCTGGACACATAAACAGATGAAGAATAAGGCTTTGTTGCTGTCGCACCGAACAAGTTATGATTGCTTGGGGAAGCACAGGAGGAGAAATATACTTCTGGAAGTGTAGCATTTATCCTCCTGATTTTAAAGACTGCTCTTTTGAGAAACGGACAATACTTCCAGCATTGCACATGTCAGCCCTGTTTAAAGAGTTGCTAAATGCCTGTGGGAGGTTTCTTCTAATTTTTTTTATGCTTTTTAATATATATATATGTATAAAAAAGCATGCTGCTCCAGCTGGTTTTGAAACTCTTTTTCTTTCCTCTATCTTCTAGGTCAGCACAAGCAATTTCTCTTGGAGCTTTTTAGTTTTCTGTTACAGCTCTGCTTTAAAGCACCCACGGCACACTTGCAAAACTATTCACCTCTCTTCTGTCATCTTCACTCAAAAAAAAAAAGGTTCCCTTCCATCTGCTGCATTTTTGAGCAGTGATTTTTTGGGTGGTAGGGCTCAGACAAAAGCAGAGCTCTTAGTGAGCTCTGAGTTGCCTTTCATACCTTTGGGGTTTTTTATGGGGTAACTTCCCAGTCATCTTACCTAACATTACCTTTTCTCTATAAACCAAAGCTTGCAAAGCAGACCATAAGGTAGGCTACCTGCTTTGTTTCTCTGCTCAAGTAATTAAGATAATAGGGGGTTCTAAAGAAAATGCCTCCAACTACTTTCAAAGATGAAAAATATGTTAGGTCAGAAAATAGGAGAGCAGGAAAGGAAGACTGACTGCTGGCTCTGTGTGCTGTGCTGGCATTGTCAGGCTCCAGTGTTCAAAGGAACAAAACGATCCAGTTGATGTACAGTTGGAAAGACTGGATTAGATGCTTTGTCTCACTGGAGAAAGTCTTCTCTGCTGTACTAGCAGAGAGGGCATAATGAGTTTTACAGCTTGTTAGGGTACAGGCTCAAAAATAGCTGAAGGGATGCTCACATTGGCCTGTTAGAGGTGGTATGGAATATCGACAAGCAGTCATGAAGAAAACAAGTTCAGAAAATAAGCATGAGCTCCTCTCTTTTGTGTGGGTTTCAGGAGTTGGGTTTTGTTTCTCTATTGAAGATGCTCTCAGCGTTCCTTACATTTTTTTTTTCCAAGACCTCTTAAAAATCAAATGGTGCAACTTGAAAACATCTCAGACTATATCAATGGGAGTCTGTTTGTTGAAAGCATTTTAGTACTGCTCCAGTCCACTTCAGTCTCTTCACAGCGTAATGTCCAAATCGGGCTTTTCAGTGAAGTTCAGTGTAAGAGTTCACAGCTGTTAAAATCTTAAACCTAATTCCTCTTCCTCCAAGGTATTCTCATGTATTTGTGTCTGGCAGGATGTTTCTCCCAGTGGCCAAAACCATCATGCCCTCAGCTCACTTTCTTTGGCAAAATCCTTCTTCCCTCAGTCTGGCAGTGCCAAGGGCTGCTGAGAGGCATCATGCTCTCTCCTGGGGGCTGTGGGCCTATTACTCCATTTTTCTTTTCATTCCCTGGAAGCATCTGCTGCTAACCGGGAGGATAAGGGGACTCAGGCTGCCCTTGACAAAGATAGAACATAGAATAGATTTCAGTTGGAAGGGACCTACAGTGATCATTTATTCCACGGCAGGCACCTTTGTTTCATGCATCTCAGGAAGGCTCTTTGGCAAACCCATCTCAATGCGGTATTTACCTGTCCGTGCCAGGTGAGGACTTGTCGCCTCCACTCTCCTGAGGCTTCTCAGGTGATACATGTTCCCTCAGCTCCAGGATTCGGTGTGTCAGTCCTGGCGGGGCTGTCGTTTGAGCCTTTCTAATCCTCTGGGGTGATCGAGGAATGCAGGCCTGATGAGCAGTTCTTCTGATGCAGCATCCTTCTCTTCTTGCCCTGCCATATCAGCCAGGAACAGAGAGGCATCCAGCTCCCGCCCCTGGTGATGCTGATGGACGTACAGACAGGGCTCTGGGGAAAAGACAGATGCTCTTTCTCAATGATGAAAGCTCTCTGAGCTATATCTTGGCTGTCTTACATTATCCTTTTGCTTGCACGATTGCATCTTGAGCCTGTGGCTGCAAGGACAGTATCTGCCGCGGTTGCTAGAGCTATTCCCAAGAGAACACAGCTCTTTTGAGGTCTGCAAGCAGCCAGAGACATGCACTCAGTCCTCTTGGCCCCTCAGTATTACACTAGTTCATCCTGTTGGGAGGGAGGTGTGCCAATTCCACCATGATGAAACTGGAAGGAGGGAGCTGGCGGGATAAGCAGGGTCACATCGCTGATAGCTTTTCCTCTCTAACCGGGTGTTGCTGGTCTAGGATTTGCTTCTGCAAAGGTATCCTCGTAGGGCATGTCAGCAAATCTGCCCATGGGGATGGGGAGCTGCACTGGCCCTTCAGGAGGAGCTCATTAGGACTTCTTTGTGTCTGTCTATGTGAACCAGACCTTTATTTCGTCTGCTTCTCCTCACCCTCAAAATAAAAGCGCTGTTGTTTTTTGACGGTACAACTGAATAGCCCAGGGGTGTCACATCTCTAAAGACAGAGCTCTACTGGCTTCTCTCCTGAAAGTTGCTCTAACTGAAGACTTATTCCACCTCCTCCTCGGTTACGATGATCATTCTGGAAGGGGATGGAAAACAGCAGGATTTTGTATGGTTGAATGAGAAAACTGACATAAGGCGGTGTGTACCAGAGCTAATCTATAATTCATCATGATCATTCAAGGCTTTTAGAGAGCAGAGGAGAGAGAGGCAAGGGAGCCCTGACAAATGGTATAAAGACCCCGCACGTGGATGTAGCCAGCGAGGGCTGTCACTTCTGATGAGCATGGGCAGGCGGTGCGGGGCCACCAGGGAGAGCTGGGCTCCCAGTACCTGCTGCTGAGGAGGGGCTTGCATTTGCAGATGACTAGAAGCAACTCTGGTACTGACGTCTCATTATTTCCAGCTTTGTTGCTTGCTTTCAGGTCGCTGCTAATGTACCAGGTCCAAATTCCTTTGTGTGTTACTGCCTCGGGGGCCTCTGGCAGCTACTGCATCTGGGGGAGGATGTCCAGTAGAGTTGAGTGCTTACTGTTGACTGGTTAAGACTATCAAGGCTAACCACTAACAACATCAGGGAGAGGAGACCTCAGACCCCAGTCTGCTGGTACTGGCTTTCTGCTGCTGGTAAAGTCAGGGATATGGCTGGATTGTCAAGGCCTGCCACCGAGTTGTCAGCAAGACAGGGATCAGACTGAAAACAGCATTCCCAGCCACCTCAGGTAGCTGGCACTGCTACAGCCCTGCCCAGCCTGGCTCTAGAGGTGCTTGCAGAAGGCAGCGTCATGCCAGCCAAGAGCCCTGGGCCAGCATTTTGTTGTAATGCAGAAGGCCAGGTAGTTTGGAGCTCCATCTCCTCCCAGGGGAGAGAGGGGCTGCTTCTCAGGTCTGTTGTTCTGGCTCTGTAGGTGCATTCCTAACCATGTCTGTCTTGTCCTGCGCAGGCTCTCTGGACACATCCCCTTAAAGCAGGTAAGGAAGAATGGCAGTTCCCCAGAAGAGAGGGCTTGTCTGGACACAGCAGGACTCTTGGCAGGAAGGCAGCTTCTCTGTTGTGCTGGGTATTGCATAGCTGTAGCTGCTCTCTTCCCTAATGAGGTGAATGCAGCCTGTGCCACTCCAGCAAGGGCCAGCAGAACAAGGAGAGCTGTTGGCTCTCTGCTCAGCACCGGGGAGGTCACACCTGGAAACTGTGTCCAGTTTGGGCCTCCCGCTCCCATTCAAGAGGGATGCAGGGATGCTGAGGAGGGTCTGGCTGAGGCTTCTGGGCTGGTCAGAGCTGGGGACAGAGGGCTTGGGAGGAGAGTGGGGAGCTGGAACAGCTTGATGTGGTGAAGAAGTGGCTGGAGGCATATCTAATCACGGGTACAGCGATGTGAAGGGCAATTAGGAAGATGATGTGGTCAAACTTTTTGGCAGCCATGGCAAATGACATAATAGGGGCTCGTGGAAAGTTTGGCTTGGATATTAGGAAAAAAAAAGCTGGTGGGGAGGTGACTCCATCAATGGAGGTTTCAAGCATTGCCCAGACAAGACAAGACCAGGCTGCTCAGATCCGTTACTCTTGTTGCAAGAGGGAGGTTGCGTCAGAGATCCCCTGTGGCCCCTTTTACGCATGTGCTCCTGTGGGTCTGAGCCCTGGTTCCTTCAGTGCTGCCCAGCTTGATGGAAGAGCAGTTCTCCTTGCTTCTTGCTGGCTTGCTTTCTGCTGCTTCGGTTTGCAAGTGTGTGCAGTGGCCTCCGTGTTACCCAGCAGCCTAGAAAAAAGCAGCTGTGACTCTGAAAACCCATCAGCGCCTCTGTGGTTGGGACCCACGTGTTGGACTCCCAGCCTTGATGGTTGGACATGGTGCAGAGTGCAAGCACAGCAGGGGAAAAGGATGGTTAAGGCAGGAGGTTGTTCTTCCATTAAGTTAATTTTTTGACTATACCTGCACTTCTGGGCTTACATCCAAGGCCTGAAGTACTTGTGCGATTTCCTCCCGCCTCCATCAGTTACGTTATATTCTCTATTCCCTCCTGAGCTAGTTATTAATTATGGAGACTGCAGAGATGAAGTCCAGACTCTGCTAATGGTTGACTTGCCCGTGTTTTACAAGAAGCGTTTTGGGCATCTGATAATGGTATTTCTTAGCTTTGCTTTTTAAGCTCCACCATCATCTTGGTTTCTAGCCTGAGCATGGCAGTGAGGCACATAACGGTGTTTAAGTGTTGGCTGAAGCCTGGCTCTCTGGGCAGCCCGCAGTTGTAGGGCACGCATCTGCAGCATCCTGCTCATCTTCCTGGGTTGAAATGTCTCCCTGGTGCAGGCACTGCCTGGCCTGGGGATTGCTGCCTTGGCTCTGGGCTGCAGGTACGGTCCCAGGGCAAACTTCAGGCTTTTAGGTGCACTGTGCACCCTGTGTGCAGTTATCCCTGTCCTTCCCAGGGCGGTGGGACGGCCAATGCTCTAGCGGTGTGCTTTTCCCAGTGTGTACAGCATTTTCGTGCTGGCAGGGAGCACAGAGCAGCCTTGCCTTGGCAGCATTCAGGTAGTGCGGTGACCCTTGCTGGCTGACACCTCTCAATTTCCCCAAGCTTTGAGAATCGTGGAGAAAATCCATGGTGAGTGCTGCACCCTCACCCTGGCCTGGACTGTCCTCACGAAGCCATCTCTTTGCTCTTCACTGCTGGCTTCCCTCCCAGCCTCTGTCTCAGCCTCTAAAGCTGCCTGGCCAGACCCCAGTGCTATCTCATCTTTCCTCTCCCGGCCTTCTTATTGCTTCCCCCCGCCTCTCCCGAGGAGGCCCGTGGGTGCTGGGCTCGCTCCTCCTCCCCGTCCCATCCGGGCTGCGGGCACTGCCGGCCGGCCTCGGCGCCGGCTCTGTCTGCCCTTTGCTCTCCCTGCCCCAGCTGGCCCGTCTCCATTCCCGCGGCACAATCCCCTAGTCCCTGCCGCTGCTGCCCGGCTGCCTGCCCCCCCGTACAATCCTCTGGGAGATACAGCTCTCCTTCTCCTGTCTTGTTCCTGTTCCTCTGCTGCTCAGTTGTGTGTGTCTGATGTGGGGAGTTAGCACTGCGTTTTTCTGTGCAGACTCTACTGGCCTGTTCCCTGCCTTGTCTGTTGCTTTCAGCCTGCTGCCTGCTGGGATGCAGGAGTGGGCAGGAGGAAGCCGCTCGCATCCCGCATCCCCCCCTCCCCGAGTTTAGCTTTAGTGTTAGGGGGATGGGGAGAGAAAGACTTGGGAAAGTGGAAACAATGAGAGTGCGACATTTTCTCGTTTTGATTTTCCAGCTCTGCCTGTTCATACCCCCAGGGTTTACCCCTGGTATTGGATGCCAGCACTCGCCTGGGAGTCCCTGGTCCCGTTTTGCAATCTCCCAGTGTCAGCCAGCAGCTCGGGCCTTCCTGTAAGCGCCCTGGTGGTCACAGGGAAGGATTGTTCCCCTGGCCACGTGGGGAAAGGTCACTGTGGGCAAAGGGGACGCTGGGGCCGGGTGAGCGGCTTGCCTTTCCCACCCCTCGCCGATGAGGGCAATGCCAGTCAGCACGGAGCCAAAAACATCTTGGCTTATAGGGGAAATTCAAACTAAAAAAAAAAAAAATGTTTCAAGAGGTTAAATATTTTCGGCAAGGCCCCGCTTCCTTTTGCAGGGCAGATCTTGAAGCAGATGCTGTGCCCAAGCAAAGTCCCGGAGGATGCGTGCATGTTTCATCGCTTTCGTAGCTGGAGGATGTTTGTTGTTGAATCCGCTCCCGAAAGCATCTGCGTGTCTTGCTGAAGTGGTGCCTGGGACAGTGGTGTCGGCCAGTTACCGCCGCTCTGAATAGCAGTTGGGCTGAGCAATACGTTCGCGTTGCCTCGCAGCTTGTCGCTCTCTTCCCTTCCTACCCCGGGCCTGCCAACAAACCTCTCCCCTGAATGCAACTCGGAAAGAAAGAAAGCTGTGACTTGCGGAGGCTTGGGGGGGGATTAAAGTCCAACATTAAGGGCTTAACTCCCTAGCTCATCCCTGCCAGCCGGGGGTTTCAAGTGACACCACCATGCCTTTTTCTTCTGCTCTCAACAGTTTGCAGCCTGCTTTAATAATGTCCTTTGCACGCTGTTCTCTGGGCTGTGTTTGCTAAGCTGAAGCTTGCTCCTGGTACTTTGTTTTCGGAGTCTGGCCTGTTGGCTGAGGCTCCTGGGGACGCTGGTCACATTTATCAGGGCGGGGGCGGAGCGGAAGAAGGAGGAGGAATTTCTAGGTTGGGCTTACGAACAGAGTTTTTCAAAATTCTCAGCATGTTAAAAAAAAAAAAAATCTGGCCATTCGTCTCTAGGTTACATTTGCCTCTGCTGTGGCTGAGCTCATGGAAAATCGCAGCTTAGCTCCTGTGCTCAGTGCCAAGATTAGTAGGTTTAAAAACTAACCGATAACATCTTTGTAAACTTGGAGACATTTCTGTAAAGCCTGCTGATCCTTCCAGCCTGGATTTTGGAGCTTTCCTAGAGATCCAAGTGGGACGATGGTATCTGCCCTGAAAAATCGCCCCATCCCTCAGGAGTGTTGCCTGCAAATACCCAAAGGGAGGAAGGAGGCTGCTCTTCCCCAAGGCCCCGAAGGGTGTCTGTTGGGATCCTTCTCCCTGTTCCTAACCAGATACACAGCACATGACAACGCTCTGCATGTAACTTATAATAATCACTGGTTTTATTTTTAAAAAATTACAATAGAAAAGTACCTTTAAACATATTTCCAAAAGCGAGTAGACAATGTGGAAGCTTCTCTCCTCTCCACAAGGCAAAGTACAGGAAATAGTTTGCTAAAAGAGTTAGTCCGTTGCTTGGAAACGCTGGTATCATTCCTTTTAGAGCCGCTCAGAGGTTTGTCTTGGAATTGATTTCTTCTCACGTTGCCTTTATCAATCCCACTTTTTGCAGAAGACTCCAATGGGACAGTTTCCCATCGCACCATCTCACCCCCCACCCTGGCTCTGGTAGCCGAAATCTCAGCCGTCTTATTTTGGCCCACCCACAGAACAAAAGGAAGGAAGAAGAAAAAGGTTATGATGCTTAACAAGGCCATGGGCACCCTGTGTCTTCAGTGCAGCTGGGAAACTGGTTATGGCAAAGCCTGGGCAGCGGCTGAGCTGGGTCTACTCTGCAGCAGGGATGGGGTGGGAGGGAAAGGCAATGAAAGGAGAAGTTTTTGTGCCTCCTTTTGCAAGAAACGGAAATCTGTTAAGAGGTTTTGGTTTGCTTTGCTTTGCTCTTTTTCCAAATTCCTGCTGGAGCAAGGAGGAGAGACTAGTATATCAGGCGGTCTCTTTGCTGGTACGCTATCTCTGTTAAGGTTACAGTTACTACCCCAAGAGTGTTAGAAGCCTCCCTTCTTGTCTTTGCACATGGAAACATGGAAATGCTATACAGCAAGCCGCTGGACCGGCATAACCTTGACGCTAAAACCCCAGTTCAGCCCAGCACTTTGGCGTAACGGTAGGCACGTGTCTAAGCCCCTCGGCTCGCTCAGGACTCGTGCCCAACCTCTAGTAAGCTGGCGAACCGAGGGGTTTATTGGGTTTTTTTCTCATACAGCAGTTTACGTTGCCCGTAACAACTTCAAGCAGTCATGGCAGGAGGAGGAGGCAAATTGTCACCTTGCTACATGTGCGGGCTGTCTCTGCCCATCCCTGATCCGAGCCGTTGTACCATGCCGAAGCTTTGCACAGCAAGCTAGTAACATAGCCCTAAGGTAAAAAAAATCACCATAAGAAAGTTTCTGATTGTCCTGCCTGGTTGTCATTTGGTGCAACTGGGAAGAAAAGGGTAATACTGTAAGTGTCTGCAGAGGTCTTGCCGACACAGCCGGAGCACAATTCCTACAAACTCGAATCGTGCGTCTCGACATCTGCACGCACGTGAACATCATGCCTTTGACATGCAGATGGGGCGGGGGGGATAGACAGTCTTAATTACACGCATTTGAAAGTCAAACACAAAACCTGTGGTCTGACCCAGTGTAAGATTGTCCTGTTTAGGAGGTTTGGTACAAAAATACTTGCTCTCATTTTCCTTTTTTTGTAGTCTGCTTTCCTATGGTTCTGTTCGAAAAGACTTTTCAAACACTACAGCAATGCCTGTCAAACCATGCTTTCAGAAGTAACACACTCTTTCTTACAAATATACAGTGTAAAAGAGGAAAATATTATTACTAGTTATGCTTTTCGTTTTTCTTCTAGGAGAGCAGATGTGTGATAGAGGCTGTGGGAAAGTCTTGGAGGAATCCAAACTTGTGTGAGGTGTTTTTTTTTTTTTTCAAGCCTGTAACAACAGAGAGAGGTGTTAAAAAAACCAACAAAAGCAGCCGAGATCTTGGGCTGAGGCAAAGCGGAAAAGGGGCTGTGGTTAATCTCTCTGCCTTTGTGGGGAAGCTCCTGTGCCACAGCATAGGGGAGAGGGAGGGTTGTTTTGGAAATGGAAGAGAGCAGCCCGTGCCGGCACTGCGCTCCAAGGACAGTTGTTTAACCGGGAAAGGGCAAGGTGGGAAATGCTTGCGGGGAGACCCGGGGCTGTCAGCACCCCAGGGTGGGCCTGGCAGAGGAGAACGACCCCACTGGTCCCAGTTTGTTCCTCTCGCTGGCTGTAGCCCCTGGGGTTTTAACTTGAGGAGGCACCAGCTTGGGAAGCTGAGAGTTAAGTCCCGAGGTGAATTTTGCACTTAAAGAGGAATTCAGTCTCTGTTGATCCAAGGCAGGAAGCGAGGACGGCAGTGAGATGAGATTACCGGGGGTAATTCAAAGCCGAGAGAGAGGCATTCCTCGGCTGTAGAAACTCGCCCCAGATAACAGCGATAAACGCGGGAATGGCAGAGCTATGGTTTGGTCACGCCGTGCTGCAGCAGCAGCAGGGATACCACCCTGCAGGGATCAATCCCAGGGATGTGCCTGCCTTGCTGCCCCTTTCCTTGGGGACATGGCTTTGGCTTCCTCAGCCCTCTACCCCCTCCCCAAAGCAGCAAAGCCCCAGGGGCTGCATCCCCCTGGCGCAACCAGGCACCGTGTTGCAGCCTTACCAGCACACTGTGGTTTTGCGGAGAGCATGCCAACCCAGTAGCCGCCTTGGAAGACTCCGTTAATACCCACAAGACTGACTGTAGGCCACCATCACACACCTGAGACCTGCAGGAGGACACAGTAGAGAGTTAGGGATGCTGACAGGGGCAGCCAGGGGCTGAGGTCGCTGTGCTGCGGGGAGAGGTTATTTTGCAGTGGCCAGGGTTGGCGCTTCCTAATGGGGGTAGTTTGCAGCTTAACCCTGCCCTGATGGGCTTCACATGGCAAATATGGGCAGGATGCAGGCAGGAGAGCCAGGGCGGCAGCAAAACCCATGGCTGGCTGGGTTGTAGCCCTTCCCGGCTGGAGGAGCCTGGTGGGGAGCCAGGGGGTCCCCAACCCCCCATCCTTACCCATTGCAACTACCGGGGTTGCTGCAGGCAGATGGATCTGTTCCAAGGGATTCACTCATCTCCCCTTCCCAAATACGGCTCTGCTTACATTTTAGCTGAAAACATTGGCACGTTCCATATTTTGGAAGAGCCACTGGTTCCCAAATCCTCGCTGCTCCCTATTTTTATCTGCTGGGCTTAAAATAGCCAGTAAATGCTTTGCGGATCCAAGTCTTGGGTCGGCCGCAGCCTCGGCTGGTCCTCCTGCTCTCCCCGTGTGAGCGAGCCTCATGGCCACGGTGCAGGGCTGCAGGGGCCGGGCAGAGCGGTGGCACGGGAGCACGGGCAGCCGATGCCAGAGCCTCGCCACCTCCTTGGATCCTTTCTCCACAGGTGGATGTGGATGTGGCGCAGGCTTCCCAGCAGGCAGCAGCAGCATGGGGGGATGGCAGCTGGGATGGTCCGGGCAGGCTGGGATCACAGGGCAAGCGATGCTCAGCATCAACCGAGCCTCCTTCCCCTCTTCCATTTGAATCCTCTTTATTTATTCACACAAGGCTGAGTTATTCGCAGAGCATATCTTGCAAGGCTTTTTCCATCTGAAGACATCCTAGGTGTCATCAAACTGGGCACTTGATAACGCCGTGCGTCTTATTTTGGCAGCCCCACCACCCCAGGCTGCCAGGAGATTTTTCATTAAGGTTCAATGAGACGTTTGCGTTGCACTGGGAGGGGGGAGGTTGTCTTCAGCTGAGCAGCCCTGCTGCCACCTTCATTTGCAGGACCATGCCATTGCTACACTCCCGGGGGCATGCAGCCTCCGCTGCTGCAACAGCTTGAACCTGCCTTTCCATCCTGCCCCGGGATATCTGGGAAAGCTTTGGGGTGGACGGTGGCAGAGACGTCCCCTCCCTGGGGACAAGGAGGGTGCCTGGACCTATGGTGCCTGCCAGAAAGTGGCCTCACCAGTGCAGGCATAGGGTCTGGCCACCCACCCTAAGCTGCCAGAGACCCTGGGAGTTGTGGAGGGGGGAGCTCAGGGTAGGGGTGGAGGTGGCCCCCAGCCCACCATGCCAGCACAGGAGGACGGGAGCAAGGACGTGACACTCACCCGGCATTCAGCAGAACTGACGGGACTTCCAGCCCTGAGAACCAGCCTCGGAGGGAGGGAGCCAGCGCATCTGCAAAGAGAAGAGGGGCACAGGGTGAGAGGGGTGGTGGCCGCCCACCCTGGCAAGAGCAGGATGCCCCTGGGCTCCCCTTTCCTGGCCTTCCCCAGGCACAGGGCGGAGGGAGGTCAAAACGCAAACAGTACAGCCACCCCAACTCCCGTTCGGACAGTAACACTGGCAGGGGCCGAGTGCGGACCCCGGCATCGCTGCTTGCAGCAGGACCAAGTGGGGACGGCAGCACCGTGGTCCCACCACGCAGGCAGCGGGCTCATCCCCTCTTAATGCCTGCAAAGCCCGCGTGAGACGGGGAAACGTCAGGTGCCAAAACCCAGCAGCTCTCAGCGCCTGCCTGTGGGTGCTCAGTGCTCTGCTGGATAACGCCACGTCAGCCCCACTGTCCCGAGGTTCCTGGTCCCGCCACTCTCTGCAGGACCCAGCCAGGGAGGCCACCCTGCAGCGAGCAGCTCCAGTTTAGGTGGTGACACCCGTCTTCAACACGCCCCACCCAACCCGCAATGCTGGCAGCCATGCGGGGGGACGGGGATAGGCTGCGGCCCCCAGCACGGGAGCGCTGCGTGCTTTGCTGCAGTACCCCAGGGCAAGGGGGAAAGTGCCACCACCATCCTCCCCACCACACTGGCTCTATAACCACGGCAGGTAATATTTCTTCTAACACTGTCTAGCATCAGGTCTCAACCTGGGTTTTCCCGGAGGGCCCTCGGAGCCTCTTCACGCCTCCATTTCCTTTGCTGGCCATTTCCCCAGCCCCCCAAGCAGCGCAGGTGCTGCCTGTTAGCGGTTATTTGACAAGGCAAGTATGTAGCTGCAATAATATTTACCACCGCTCTTCCTATAAACAGCAGGGCCTGAAAAGCTGGAGTTTCATCCAAAGGCTGTAGCTGGTTTGTACGCCAAGCGCTTTTCCTCACCCTCCCACTCAAGCCAGTCCCTGGCTGCCTCCAGTTCCCAGTGATGGCAGCTCCAGACAACCCGGCTCAATCCCGGCGGGCCAGGGCCAAAAGCCTTTCGGATGCAGCTTATCTGGCAAATCTGTTTCCGTGTGCTCGTTTCCTCCTGCTCACGGCCAAGCCAGAGCCGGCGGTGAGGAGCGAGAACTGGGATGATGTCCGGCGTGGCTGCTGAGGAGGCAGCTGCCCGTTCCTCCCCTCATAGTGCACGTCTCTTCCTGGTATCCCTGTGATGCTGCTCTGGGAAACATCCCGAAGGCTGGCACTACAAAGAAATCCTCCGCCACCTCCATTTCCACTTCTTCTCTTCTTTTCCCCTCTCCTCTCCTGGGGCGGGTAGTTAATTTTTAACAGCCACGTGCTGCCACCAGCAGTGGCAGCCAGCAGAAAAGCGCTTGTGACAAGAGAGCGCCTCGTCAATAAAAGATGGGTCCTCCATTTGCGCTTCGCTTGCCTTCTCCTCCCATCAGAGTTGCTTTGCTTCATGCCCCGCGTCGGGCAAGCCGCATCCCAGTGATGCTCAAGGGGCGGCCAGGGGCTCGGCAGCCCCCGTGTTGCACCATGCCGGCAGCCGGACGGGTCGTTGGGTGCCAGGAGCGATGGGGATGGTCCAGCACCGGCGAGCATCCCCCATCCCTCCCTCCCCGCCTGCCACTGGCGTGGGCGAGAGTGAAGGTAGGAAGGCAGAGAGAGGTGTTTGGGGAGAGGCAGGCGCTGCCCGCTGCCAGCGCTCAGCTGGGTTTGGGTGCCATCCCTAAAATCTCAGGGAGGGGGCAGTGAGTGCCTGTTAGGCGGGCAGAGGTTAGTGGTGCGGTGAGCACCAGGGGGAAGGGGGGGTCCGGGGCGGGTGGGAGGGTGAGTGCAGTGGTGGCAGATGGGTCTGAATTACCTGGGCGTGCAGCGAAGCGGGATAGGTGAAAGCAGGAGGAGGTAGAGCAGGTGCTAACTCCGCTGGGTACAGAGGGTACGGCCCCCACACTTCAGGGCTACTGGGGTAAAGTGCAGGCACTGTGAGCTCATCTGCAAGAAAAGAAGAAGGAGAGTTAATGGCGACCGACGGGCCGCGGCCCACGCCATGCCACGCACTGCTCAACAGCACAGCTGGTCCTTCTCCCCCCAGAGCGGGTGGGAGCAGGAGCAGAGCTTCCCCCGGAGAAGTGCAGCGTGCCAGTGCCGCCGGCAAGAGCCGACCCACAAAGCCAACACAGCTCAGCCGGCCGCAAGCGATGCTGTGGGGCTGGATGCGTTGCCAGGGGAGGCTGGGTTGGGCTTGTTGTCTCTGAGAGGTTTAATTACCCCAGGGATCCAGCGTCGGCAGGCACAAGGGAGAGTGTATGGCTCATGCCTGTGTGCAGCAGCAAGGAGAGGAACCAGCATCCGCACGAGAAATGCTCTTCCAGTAGTGGAAACAAGTACGGCGCGACATTGCCAAGGTCTCCGCCGAGACCCCCAACCACGACTCAGCAACTCCCCGGCGTGGTGAAGCAGCACCACGGGATCGTCCCGCTCCTATGTGCTGTGCCGAGCTGGCTGTCACCTGCCCCTGGGTCCTCTCCAGCATGGGCAAGCCACCTTTGAGGACCCTTGGCCACCAGCTGGCAAATGCCACCACATGCTGCTGCTTCCAATTGGACCTGGTGTTCCCCATCACCACCCCCCTGCAGCATCCCTGCTCCCTCTAGCATCCCACTCTGGGGGCCTGGCATCGTTCCTTCCACCCATAATCTCTGCGCAACATTCAACTGCCTGAATAAGGTGTTTTCCTGAGGCAAATGAGGATGGGGGCAACCCCCATGCCTGCCCCCCGAAAAACCGCTGGCACTGCCGTGGTGGCAGGTCGGGGGGAACCGCGTGGGGCTCCCTCGGGAGAGCCAGAGCTGGTACTTACAGGGCTCCCGGGCGATGAACTGAGGTACAGTGGTGGGGAGAGGCGTGCTGGGGTTGGGGGTGCCCACCAACTTGCTCTTGGCCATCTTGGTGTTCGCCTTGGCAAACTCCAGCCGCAGTGTCTGGGGGATCTCGGGGTCGAAGCGGATGCCCTGCAGGAGGGAAGGAGGCACGGCGGGTGGGCAAGCACTGCCGCGTGCCAGCCCCGCAGCAAAAATAACTCCCAATTATTTATTTTTTTTTCAACTTCCAGCCTTGAAATGAGCTAATTTGCCGGGCCCCGAGGCAGCTCGCATTCCTCCGGCATCTTTAGCATCGGCACCATATTTGGCAGTCGGCATCCCGCAAGGCCGAACTCTTATCCAGAGGGATTAGTGGAGCCAAAAAAAAAGTTTTACATTGAAAATGAAGACAAGGAAAAAAAAAAAACAACAAACCAAAACCCGGGGAGGAATTGGAGAACAGGCTCCACGCGGTTCTCCCCATGACTGTTTTCAGGAGGTTAACTGCAGAGGTAGGAGGGAGCTGCTAAAGGAAAAAGCTGCTTTTTCTTTTGCAGCTTTAGTTGGGATTTTTCCCACTGAAGAAATAGGAGAGGCTGGGAAAGGCGTCTCTCGCTGATTCATATCTAAGGCTCTAATCCTGAGGGTTCAAGCCCTCCCGGATGGCCCTGGGAAAGGCAAAAGGGATACAGCCCCCCAGGAGGGAGGATGCAGATGGAGATTGGCTGGAGGGATGGGGATGCAGTGGGGCCAGCTGGTGCGGGAGACGCATGTTCCTGGGATGGAGAAATTTGGAGTATCCAGGCATGGGGAAATGAGGGGAAAAAAATCCAAAAAAAATGGAGAGGCTGGGCGCACTCACGTTCAGTGCATTCTTCGCCGCCTCTGCTTCGGAGCGGCTGTCGAAGCTGACAAAGCCCACGGGCTGCGGAGGAAGGAGAGGAGGCACCATCAATCAGACTGGCAGGGAGCAGAGGGAGGACCCCCCCGCCCCGGGGACTGGCGGTGCCGGGGGAGGGTGGGAGCATGGGGGGAGGGTGGGAGCATGGCGTGGGATGCTCAGCCTGTTTTGAGCAGCTCCTACCTGCTTGGAGGTGAGTTTGATGAGAGACCCTTCGTACCCCTGCAAGAAAAGAATAAAAAAGGATGTTTGGTGGAGATCCCTGCAATTCAGCCACCCCTTGGAGAGGGAAACCTTCTGCATCCATCACCCAGCAGCCCTACGACTGGGGGGCATCAGGTGGGCACAGGGGGAGCTTGCCAAGGCTCAGCACCAGCATGGGGACTCGTTGCTGCTAGATTTTTGTAGGGATGCTGAATGCCTGATAATGTGTTTGAAAAGAGATGAGTTCTGAGCTGCAGGTCTGGCAGGGTGAAGAGACTGGAAGGGTTTGCAGCCAACACTCTTCTGCTGCTAAATGGGGTGCAAGTCAACGTGCAATTAAAATGCCAGTGCAATCAAAGCGCCCAGTGACATTTTCCTATGGCTTACTGGGGCAAAAAGGTGCAGAAACTTGTTTCTGTGAATAAAATGCCCAAATTAGAATTTTGGGGGGAAACCAGATCCTACCAAGGTTGGTGGGGCCATGGGGATGGGGCAGGGGGTCAGCCCCATGCTTCCAGCCCCCCTTTCCTATCCCCAGTCTGGTACCTTAAAGGGCCTGAAGAGCAGGTAAAGTTCACGGGGCTTGATGTCCAGCGGCAACCCGCTGACGAAAAGCGTCCTCACCTAGAAAAGAAGAAAGGAAGTTCCTGGGGACCCTCCCTCATCCCTAACTTGGGGATACCCCACACCTCCTGCAGCCTTAGGTGGTGGCACACCAGAGGGACAATGCCAGCCCGAGGGGAACCTCATGGGCAGCTAAAAGCCTTAAGCCACACTAGGGGGACGTAGCAGTTTGGAGAGAGGCATACCCATCCTTTGGGTGACCGCAGAGCAAGCTGCTGAGACACCACGGAAAGATAACTGAGACCTGTCCTCACCGCACTGAGTGCTCTCCGGGTGGAAAAGTCTGCCAGCATCCCAGCACTTTCCCACCCCCGTCTGGCAAACAGGCTCTCTCCTGGCATCCCCAGCAGAGCCCTTACTCTGCAGACAATGCCTGTTGTCTCTGTTTAACTGCAGCAGCTCATTAAGGACCAGGAGAAGCAAACCCCAACTCTTCCTCTTGGAGGAATGGTCCTGTTTTGGAAGAGGCTGATTTTAAGCAGCCTGTCCCCGATTTATAAAAGTCACCTTTTAAGGTTTTTTTGACTCTTTTTGGGTGGATCTAATGTTTGCCGTGGTGCAGCATCCTCAAAGCTGGAGTGGCTCACAAAAACACTGCTTCCACTGACCCTGAGGGGGGATGTGGGTCTCCTTGGGGATGGGCAAACCCCACCTGGGCAAGATCTGTGCCCAGACAGTTTTGCTTTACAACCAGCTTGTAACTGGGGGAGTGATGTGGCGCAGGAGACCAACAGCTGGATCTGCTGCCCGTCCCCCTCTCCTCATCCCCAAAATGTCATCCAAACACTTTGGTGACTGATAGCCAGGGCCCCACAGGAACCTGGGGCCGATGATGGCCCCAACCAGTGCCACCTGGGCCCCCCCACCCACATACCCTGCCCATGGCCCCTGCACTGTATTTAGGCTCAGACTTTACTGCAGGAGGAGCTGCTTAGTTAGTTAGCAAGGCTGAGGCCTTGCTGGGGGTGTGTGTGTGTCCATGTGTCTGTGTCTGCGTGTCTCTGACCCTGGCTGCTGTCACCTGGCAGCTCTGCTCTCCCTGCGGCACCCAGGGATGGTGCCCATGTCAGTGGAATCTCTGCCTTACTGTCCCCATCGGCTGCGGACTTCCTTGTGAGCCAGCCCAGCTCCTGCTGCTCTCATAGCATCTTACTGGGAGGTAATCTGTGGGATTTGATAGCTGTAGCTGATTTTTTCAGGCCCCCAAATGCATTGTGAGAGCTTGTCTGGAGGGGCTAGACCAAGGTCACCCACCCCTGGTGCCAAGCTGACAGATTTGACCTGAAGGAGGGGAAAACCTTGATTATTTTTATTTATTTTATTTTTTGGCCAGGCACCCTGCCTCCCCGTGAAACAGCCAGCCCAGGCTTATTCTTCTGCTGACATTTCTTCTTTCTCTTGCAGATAAGCTATCTACCCCATCTCCCAGCCTGGGAGCAGCAAACATTCCTGCTTTGTGTAACAAAACCTCTGGCTGACCTATATCTATTAAATAACAAAAGGTACTCGAGGCGGTTTGCATATAGCCCTTGTGTCAACAGCTCCAAGTGATACCCATCGCTGCTGGCACCCATGGCTGCTGGCACCCATCGCTGGATGCATAGCGGCTGCCAGAAAACAAGCTAGCCATGAAAGTATGGCCATCCCGTGCTTGGTGCTTGACTCCTCTCAGAAAGCAAGCCCTGCTCCGGCCAGGAAAGGATGCGCAGGGCCTTGCCCAGAGGGATGCTGAGAGCTCCATGCTGGATGGGATCAGCGTGGGCATGTCCTCCCCCTTTCCTGAGCCAGGGCTGCAGTTAGGCACAGCTGCGGTAGCCTGCCCCTCTACTGGGACCATACACGGTCGGCTGGAAGCCCCCCCTCAAGGGGCCTTGGGGGACCCCTGCCAGCTCTCTGCCTATCTGAGCGGGGATCCCAAGGTGTTCAATGCTGCACAGTCTCCCAGTGGAGATGCTGCCCAAATTTCTTCTGGCAGGGCCTGGGGAGGGATTAATCCAGAGGAGCTTCACTTGCATCCATGAAATTTGACATATAGAAGGCAAATTTATCCTTTCCTAGGGAAAAGAATATTCCCCTTCAGACAGGTCTGCCTGAGCATGACTGCTATCTGGGGAATCAGATCACCAGACACATCCCAGCTCCCGGCTGGGTTTGCCTCCCAAGGAGGCTGAGCATCCTTGTGTGGTGTGTGTGTGTCCCCCCCCATCTCCATCATCCCTCGAGCCTCTGGTCCTGCCCAGCACACTGGCCTCCCGCCTCTCCTCTCCCCCGGGAGTGCCTGAAACACCAGAGGCGTCAGAGTCGGCTCCAAGGGGAACCCGCTGCCAATTTGCCTGAAATCCAAACCTCTACAAGCCCAGCTTGCTAGATCATTTAGCCCCATAGCCGTGTGGCAGAGAGATGGGAGAGATAAAAGACCCTGAAAAACCCTCCGAAATTCAGCCTCGCAAAGGAACGGCTTCTCTTCGGTAATGACTTGTTTTCTTTGAAAGTTCAAACGTGGGTCGGCCAAGTTTTAAACTGTAAAATTATACAGCGGCGAGTGAGAGAGGGAGAAGGGCTCCAAAGGATCCCCCAGCTGGTTTCCAGCCCCAAAAGGATGTTTTGGGGCCAGGAGGGAGGAAGGGAAGGAGGAGATATGAGGTCATGGGTGCTCCCTGTCTGCACCCCACAGAAGGGTGCCAGGGAGCTGGCATACCCAGCCAGAGATGTTTGAGTAGGTCCTGCATAAACAGCATCCTTCTGCTGGGCTGGGTAACAAGCAGGTGGGAGGATTAGGGCTATGTTAAAACGAGGTGGGACTGGCAGAGAAAAGGAGAGTCTTCGGGGATAATTCCCAGCAGGCTGGACGGATATCCTTTTGCCAAGGGAAAGATTTTAGGCGGAAATATTACTCCTGCCCTTAAATGGAAGAGGAGCTTCAGCCTGCAGGGAGCTGCTCCAGGCTTTCCTGTGCTGAGAGATCCCAGGGGCTCAGCCTCCATCCTCTACCAGAAACACTCCCAGGGCAAAATCCTGCCCTTGAGGGGGAAAAAAAAGCCTTATCAGATAAGTTGTCGGCCAGCAGGCAAGCATATGCTCTTCCACAGAGAAAAATGACCCCTTCTAGGAGGTGGATCAGACAAGACATATGCTCCCAAATGTCTTGCAAGACAGGGCCAGACCTACAGCTCCAGAGCAAGGATTAGCAAAGAGTGCTCGAGCATGGCAGTGGGATTCCCGCAGCCCAGAGACCCCCAGTTTAGGACAGCCCCAGCTGTTTCGTTTCAATTCTGCTGCGCAGACATTTTTCAGTTTCTTCTTGGTGGAGCATTTCTCCATCTCTCCTTCTTGTTACAATTTGGAGTGAAACCAAAGGTTTCTTCCAGGTTAGAAGTGCTGATGTTTGCTCCAGGAAGCTGCTGGCCATGGGTGCAGGACCTTGCAGGTGACCACCACATTGATTTCCTTCAGCAGAGATGACAGCTACGGGACTGCACAAGGAGCACACAAACAAAGTCCCCTTGCCACAGTCCTCCTCTGCTCCTGCTGCTGTGCCCCACAGCTCCCAGATTTGCCAGGGCCACTGGATCCCAACTCTGCCACCTTGCTCCTGGTTTGTCCCCTTCTGGCTTTTATTGTCCCCACAGAACATCTTCTCTTAGCCTCTGCTACTCTCCTCTCCCTAGGAAGCCATCTCCATCATGCTTCTGGCCTGTCCCTCTCAACTCTGCTCTTCTGTGTCCACCATCACCTTCTGCTGTCCCCAAAATACCATGTCCCGTCTGGGGCCAGTTTAAGGGGTGCTGGAGAAGGTCGGGACGGGGGGGTTTGCTGGGACGGTCAGGGCTGGGGACATGCAAGGAGAGGTGGGGACCTGGGCCAAGAGGTGACTGGGGTCTCCAGACCATGGTTCAAGGATGGCCCCAGCTTGGGGAGGTCCATGGCAGAGTGCAGGCAGCCCTCCTCCTCCTCTCCCTCACATGAAGCCACAAGCCAGGTTTGTCTCCTGAAGGTAAGCAGGAAGCAGGGAGGCATTTGCCTGCCTTGGACCCCCATCAGATGCTGGGTGCCCTGAGGGATGCCGGGTGCCCCACCGGCATGGTCACGCTCCCTTGCCCCTGTGCAAACCACCCCCAGTAAACGTTAACAGGCCGGGGGCCGGAGGGGAGAGGCAGAAGGCGTCCGGGTGATTCATTCACAAGGCATTTAATCGCCTCCTTCAGCCCCAGCTCCCCGTCCGCCACCTTTCAGCAGGGGCTCGCTTTTAATTCTCCACCAGCCGATTAGCCGCTTGACTGCCCGCCGCCGGGGAGGCACCGCCGGGCAGCCGGAGCCCAGCGGGAGCAGGAAGGCGATGGCACGGGGCTGCGATCGAGCCATAAAACAGGGCAAGCGGAGCTTCCCCCCGCCTCCCCGGCAAAGTGGGGTGCTGCCTCCCCCGCGGCGGGATTAGTCCTTGCGTAAATACTCTCTCTGCTAATGGAGCGTCCTCCTCAGCTGGGTTTAGATTCCCGGGCTGTGTGTACGCACGCCATCAACCCGCAAAACTCCCTGACATAAACAAGTCTGAGGCCGAGGGATGCTGGCTCCTCCGCCCCTGGGATGCGGGAGGACTAGGCTCAGCCTCCAGCCCTGCCACCCATAGCCATTTCTCCAAACCAGTAGCCAAACATCTGGTGGAGGACGGGAGGAGAAGAGCAGCCCTTGGGGAAGAGCGAGTCCGGAGCTGCCGGGGCTGGAACGAGGAAGCGGCGGAGGAAAAGCCAGTGAGAAGCCAAGGGAGCAGATGGGGGATTGCAACAGAGCAAAGGAGCGGCGGGCACGGGTGGGGGTCACGCACGGCTGTGTCCTGCCCGGGGCTTGTTCCCAAACCCTCCAGACCCCGCGCTTAAAGGAGGAAAGGAAGCAGGAGCTTGGGGGGATGAGACGCAAGGGTCACGGGGGCAAAGCTTATCCATTCACTGGGCACCTTCTCCCCAGAAACTGTCCCTGGGGTCGCCTCCCCACACCCCAGTCTCCTGGGATGATGGATCTGGCATGGGATGGGGACGAGGGCCACGAGCCGGGCTCTCCGGAGCCGCTCTGCTACCAAATAAGGCCTCCATCGAGCCTTTTACATGCCGTTCTCGCCCGGCTGAAGTGACGTGACCTCCTTTCCAAATTGTTCTGCCTCCCCCCTGACAGACTCCTCTGTTGGGAACCCCCCCCAGCAAACAGCTCCCCCGCACCGGGGAGGGTCCCTCCCGGTGTGGGGAGGTGAGGGGGATGAGGAGGCCACCCTGGGGTGCCAGGAGCAGGCAGCAGGACTCCTGCCAGCCTGGGGAGGAGGCAGGCGGAGCGGGGCCGAAGCCGGGACTTGTCCCACCTGGCAGCAGCCTGATTGACCTCCCCAGGATGGGTCCTGCTTCTCCCTTTTTTTGGGGGGGTACGAGGCTGGAAGGCAAGCCACGGGGAGGGGAGAGTAGGGCGCAATAGCTGGGCAACCCCCTTTCCCTGTGCTTAAGCAAACACTCAACAGCACCGGCTCTTCCAGCCAGGGCTGGCAAAAACTTGTGCGGGGAAAATACCTGCCTGGCACCAGAGGAGCCCGGTATGCAAGCACGAGCGGCCATCGCCCTCCTAACACATCCCTGGCATGGCAGGGGACCCTGGCATCTCGCAGCTGTCCCCTCCAGGAGCTCCTCACGTCCACCATCCCCCCTGGGCAGAGCTGCATCACAAGGTCAGGAGGTCCCCAAGGGCCAGCAGTGCGATGGCTGGCCCCTCGCCCCCCAGATCCAGCTGGGAGCAGGGCGAGGGTCACCCTTCGCCAGGGCAGCATGTGCCACGCCACTGCGAAAGGCAACAGGCCCCCATGGGCATCTCCCACCGCCATGCCTGTCTGAGCCACATCGCCGTATCCCCCCCAAGGACCTGGCAGCATCATCTGCCCTGCACCCGGGGACGCCGCCAGCGGAAGAATTCCCCATTATTGGCACGGTTTGGGAAAACTTTGGTAAGTTTCAGGCTGAAACCGCCTCTGGAATAAAAAAATCAAGGCAGGTGAGCGGAGCTATGGCGCATCCCAACGTTGTGGATCGAGCAGAGACCCCACCGAGAGGCCGGTAAGGACGTGCCAGAGCAGCCCAGCGGGTGAAAGGCGAGGAGGAGATACTATCTGCCTGCTCTCACCCTCCCAAAGTCCAAATTCCCATCTCAAGGTCATGGGCAAAACCAGGAACTTGGCGGCTGCAAGGGAGAAATCCCGCTCTCGTCTCCGTGGCGGGGCGTGGGGTTTGTCTCCCGTGGGGACGAGAGCGTTTCGTACATCTTTGGGGTGAGAGACGCAAAGTCTTGCTGGACGCGTGGTACCCACCGTCACTGTCACCCCCACAAGCCCCCCCGGCAGCGCCCAGCACCGGCCCCGGGCGCTGGGGGTGAGGCTGTTTTGCCCCCCCCGCCCCCCGGGGAGCTGCATGTCTTGAGTGGGGCTCCCCTGCGCCCGGAGGGCTTCCCCGGGGAGGCGGAGGAGTGTTTGCGGGGAGACCCGGGGGGATGCGGTGGCCCCGCCGGGGGGGGTGTGGGTGTCCCCGGGAGCGGGAGATGCGCTGCCCGCCGTTCGTGTGTTTCCCCCCCCGCCCCGCGAGCAGCCCCGGGTACCTGGGGTCGGGAAAACCGACGGGACCCCCCCGGCGCGGCCCCACCCCCCGCGCGGGGTGCGTGGGCACCCGCGGGGCGCAGCCCCGGGGATCGCGGGGGGGGTGGGGGGGGGTGGGGTGGGGGGAGACGCCGGAAACAAACCCCCCCGCCCCCCCGAAACCCCCGACCCCCCCCCGCTCCCGCTACCTCCTCCTCAGGCAGGCCGGTGTCGGCGGGGCCGCCCTCCCGGTCGGCGGGGAGGCTGCTCATGGTGCGTCCGGCCAGGCTCCTCGTCCCGCCGGCGGCAGCCGCGTCCGGGGCGGGCGGTGCGGAAGGCTGGCCGGCGGCGGGCAGCGGGGGGGCCGGGGCGGGGCGGCGGGGACCGGGGGAGGGACGGGGCGGGGGCCGGGGCCGGGGCCGGGGGAGGAACGGGGAGGAGGCGGCCGGAGGGAGCCGGGGGGACGAGGGAGTGATGGAGGGGCGCGGGGGTGGCGGGAGAGGGGAGGGCTGGGGACGTGGGACACGGGGTCATGGACACGGAATGTGGGAGATGAGATGTGTGATGCAGGGCGGGGGACACGAGATGGAAGGCTGGGGACATGGGGGACAGTCTAGGACACAGGGTTGGGGACACAGGACACAGTCCCAGGGACACAGGACACAGGCTGGGGACAGTGGATGCAGGGTAGGGGATGCAGGACACAAGGCTGGGAACATGGGACAGAAGGCTGGGGACATGGGACACAGTCCCAGGGACATGAGGCTGGGGAGATGGACACAGTCCTGGGGACACAGGACACAAGACTGGGGACTCCAGATACAGGACTGGGGACACAGGACAAGGCTGGGGAGATGGACACAGTCCTGGGGACACAGGGCACAAAGCTGGAGACACAGCTCAAGGCTGGGGAGATGGGACCCAGTTTTGGGGTCATAAGACACAAGTCTGGGGACGCAGGACACAGTCCCATGGACAGGGCTGCAGCAGGGCTGCGGAGCAGAGGAGGGGACAGTGTTGGGGACACAGGGCACAGGAGGGGGGACACAGGGGTGCGGCTGGCTGTGGGACAGGGAGCGGGGCACCGGAGGCTGGCTGTGGTGGGAGGGAGGTGACATTAGAGGAAGGGTCCCCGCTGTGGCGAAGTGGTGGGGGCTCATCACCCCAACCAGCCCCACCTGGGCTCTGGGCCACCCACACCCCCTCCCCACCCAGACCATAGCTGCATTTAGGCTCCCACCCCACTCCCTGCTTAGGCTGGGTTTTAGGTGAGCCTGAACTGGGCCTTGCCCCCTCCTCACTTCATTTTATATCTTGCTTTTGGGCTGACCCCAGCCCTGTCACATCCCACACAGACAGGACTGTGGTCCTGCAGGGCTGTACTCAGCTTCAGAGCAGCGTGATGGGACCCTTGGGGTGAAAAACGTTTCACCAGTGGCCGCATCCAGAGCAGATGCTGCCTGCACACACTATATGGGGACCGGAGGTGACACCGAGGACATCCTGCCCGTGGCGGAGGGCTCGTAGCAAACGGGCGTTTAAGGCCACGGCTCGCCTTTCCACGACTCAGTGGCCAAAACAGATCTACAGGCAGCTGCCCACACGGACTGAGCCCTGCCGCCGGCTCAGAGCGGAGGGTTTCCAGGCTGCCAGCAGCGGTGATTTACAGAGCAGAACCTCTCGTGCTGGGAGGGAGGTGGACAGGAGCCGGGCCAGCGGGATCTGGGGGAGCGGGAAGTGGCTGGCTGCCAGGGCAGGCAGCCCGGAGAGGGAATCTAAAGAGCAGGGACTGATCTAGTTACCCAAACGGGAGCCTCTTGCTTTTGGGGTAAATTCCCAGCAAAAGATTGCCTTATCTCTGGGCAAGGGGAGAAGTTGGAGAAGAGAGATATGTTTTCCCCCTCCGTGGGCATCTCCAGAAAAAGCTTTGGCTGGGGCTCCTGGGGTGGGCCGGAGAGGCGGCAGCAGCTGGGACAATATCCGCAGCCCTCCTTTGGGCTTGGCTTTGGGGAAGAGCTGCAGGGCTCCAGGTTGGATTCACAAAGCCAAAAAACGGCGGGTTTTTATTTTTGACATCCCTGCAGCTGAACTCGGGGAGAAAATTCGATCGGCTCTGGTGGGTGCTGCATCGCTTTTGTGCCTTGGTCTGTCCCACCTGAAACCCCTGGTCCCAAACCAAAACCCCGCGGCCTGCAGCCCAGCTGGTGTTCAGGCTTCATCTGTGGGCGGCTGCTGATCATCTCTCCTCTCTCTCTTTCCTACAGGAACTTCTGCTCCAACGTCAATTTCCTTCCGCGCTGAGACAAAACGGGCTGCGTTGTAGGAGGATAGAAGGGGAAGTTGTAAACAACATCCCTGGGGCCGGCTGGGAAGCGGGGACACAGCCGAAGCTCACCAGAACGGCTGACGCGCGGAGGAGCTTCAGTGCCGCTCTGGGAGGGGGAAGCTAAGCCAGAGGCAGCTTTTGGGGGCCAAGAGGGTGGCAGCAGCACTGGAGCATTTCCCACCCCACGACCCGCAGGGATTTGGGGGTGCGGGGGCCAGGACACCCCTTCCTCCGAGGAGCCTGGCTGTCCCCCGGCGTGGGGCCATCCCCCTCTGCCGGCAGGCTGGGGAAGGACTGGGACAGCCCCCGAGGGACAGGGACACCCGCCCCGAGGTGAGGGAAGGGGAAGGCGGCCATGTCAGCCCCTGTATGACCAGGGTGCAGCACCCTGCGGCCTCACCTCGCCCAGAAAGGACTGCGGTCCCCCCTTGGCAGAAGAGCAGGCGACATTTTATTCCCCAAAAGAAGCACGTACAGTAGAGTTAGCACAAGGAGCTCAGCTCTTGACAGGAGTGGACGTGGCCTTCATCGTCTTCTTTAGGTGATGGTAGTTTGGCAAGATCTTCATCAGGAAATCCAGCTGCAGCGTCTGGGGCTGGGAACAGAGGTAAGGGAGGTCAGGCAGCGGCCCCGCCATCACAGCAAGGGTGGCCTGCAGAGGACGGGAGGGTGACAGTGTGTCCCCCGCGTGTCACACCCACCTGCGGCCGCTCGGTCTGGACGCGGCGGAGGCAGTCAGCCCCGTAGATGACGGTGTTTTCGGGAATCACCTCGTAGGTGTTGATGTTGCAGCATGCCCCGATGATGCAGCCACTCGTCAGGATCACGTTCCTGCCAACAAATGCTGCCAGAGAGAGAGGAACCCCTGAGAGTCGTGCTGAGGGTGTGGTTAAACCCCGCAGCACCAAACACCAACACCACCAGCTGCTCAGTGCCAGGAGCCAGAGCCAGCCCAGCCCAGCTCCCACCAAGGCAGTAACACTCGTGGGTTCTGTGTGAAAATGACAGCTTTGTGACAAGCTGCGGTTTGGCCTCAGCTACAGCAAGACAACACCATGTGAGAGTCCGCTGTTCCCAGCATCTACAAGAGCAAAATCTCACAAGGGCCAAGATGATAAGCCGAGACTTACCTTTGGATTCGATGACGTTGTTATCTCCCACCTTCATTGCTTGGGAGTCTACAGGTCCTTGTTAAAGAAAACTGTAAAATGTTTTGCTTTTATTTCAAAAGGTAAACCCCGATGCTGTTTTCAAACCAACACGCTGCACCTTAAATAGCCCTGGGCTGTTTAAACCCTGAGAGAGCCCACACATGCTTCCCCTTGTACCGACCCAAAAGTACGGTGTATCAGAGGGTCTGTCTCACTGCGCAGCAAGGATACAACATCCAACTTCAAAAACATTGTTGGTGCCAATGACCATTGGTTTGGGCTCCACCTCTTCAGTTTCTGGCGTAATATTTTCTGGATACCTGCAAAGACGGAAGAATGTATTTCAAGTTTTGAGATCACAAAGATACTGTTGTCCTGTTTGGCAGCTCAATTTTGTGGGAACCACGTATGTCGCATCCAATCCAGCCAGACTGTTGGGGTTGCGAGGCTGCTTGCTCTTGCACAGGGTCTCTCACTCTCAGGACTATGATGCTTCTCTGTCAGCAGGAGAAGGATTCACAGAGAGATGACTTCTTCCCCGGCCATAGTGCCACAAGCATAGACAAAAGCACAGAAGTTCATTTTGCTGTGCCAGGAGGATTAGCGGTGTTGGCTGCCCTAAAATGAGATGCTGGGCTGGGAAACGACCCCCCTTGGAGAGCCCTGTGCGTGCCGTCCAGCTTCTTACTGACCCATTTATGATGAGGGCCTGCTCCTCGATCAGGTTGCCTTCCCCGATGACGATGGGCCCGGCTTCGGCGATGATCCTGGCCTTGGGGTGGATCACGGTCCTGGGCCCTGCCGAGAGCAACAGCCCCACGTCAACCCACGGCCGGCCCCGACGCCCACAGCAGCACCCCCGGGTGGGCGGGGGGGGTCTTACCGATGGTCACGTCCCCGCGGATCTCGCTCTCCACGCACACCACGGCCCCCGGCGCGATCTTCACGCTGCGGGAAGGGACGGGGCTCTGTGAGAGAACGGCTGGGGTGCGCGCGGCGGGGGGTGTTAGGGCGGGACCCGCCGAGGGGAGCGGGCGGAGATGCGGGGAGGGAGAAACGGCGGGAACCCCGCCGCGTCCCGGGGGGTGGGGGGGTGTGTGGGGACGACACCGGGACTCACCTCTTCTGCACCTTCTCCGCCATGACAGCGCTACCGGCGGCGGCGCCTGCGCGATGCCGGGCGGCGGGAGGGGTGCGCCTGCGCTGGGCCGAGCAGCGGGGCAAGGACTGCGGGGCTCGGGGTGGTGCACCGCGGCCTTGCGCTCTGCCCCGGCCGCAGGGGTCCCCCGTGCGCTGCCCTTCCCGCCCCCAAACCGCGACTCAAAGGCAGTCGGGGTTTGCCCGCACCGTCCTCGGCGCTGCTGGGGAGCGGGCGGGCGGGCTCTAGGATCCAGCGGCAGATGGACTGCCCCGCCCCCGCCCCTCCCTTTCGCCGCGCCCCGCCCCGCCCCCAGGGCCCGCCCCCGCCGAGCCTCCGCCCCTGGGCGGGGCGGGGCCCCAGAGCGGCTGCGCGGGGCGGGGCCCAGACAGATTTGGCCCCCGTCGGCCGCCATCTGCCCGCCGCGCCTTCTCCGTCGGGCCCGGCGGGGATGCGGCCCCGCGCCGGGGGCCCCGGGGCGGTGGACAGGCGGTGTCCGCCCGCCCCAGGTGAGGAGGGGCGATCGGCTGGAGAGGCCGGGGCAGGGTTAGGGGCCAGCGGGGCTGCTGCAGGAGGAGGCCTGGCCCCGGTGGGATGGTTGCCGCGGGGATGGGACGAGGAAGAGCGGCCGCGCTGCCGGTAGATCTGTGGAGGAGCCGGCGGGTCTGGGGGCGCCGGGGAATAAAGCCCGGAGGGCCGGAGCCCGGCGCCGCCCGGCCTCGGCACAGCCGCCCGCGGTCACCCGCGGCCGGGCCCGCCCCGCGGGTCCCCCCGGCCCGTTCCCAAGCACCGCCCGCCCCCGCCGGGGCTCCCGGGCCCGTCCCGCCGCCACACGCGGGTCCGGGGGGGTCGGGGCTCAGCCGCGACGTGTTGGGGACTCGAACCCTTGGGCCAGTTCGGGGTGACAGCAGCAGAGACTGAGCGGGGGGTGCTGGGAGAGGTGGCCGCCGGCTCGGGCCTGTCCTGGGGCTCGGAGCAGGCCCAGGGGGGTGGTTTGGGGCTCAGGGCCGGGCCCGGTCGTGGCTTTTCCCAGAGCAGGAGCTGGGCTGGGGAGATGGGAACGAGCTCAGGGGGCTCCAGAGGGAGGGTAACCCCTGGGTTTGGGGTGCAGAGGATGAGCCAAGGGGTTTCTCAGCTCAAATCCAGGCTCAGCTGGGGGCTCAGGGACCGAGTCCTGTGGTCTGTGAAAGAATTTCGCCAGACTGCGGGTATCTCCAGGCTTGCTTTATTAACACCTTAGGGTTGGGCCATCACCTCAGTGAGTGACCAATGTCCGAAGGACTCGTGCAGTTTATATACTATTTCTAAATCTATTACCTAAGTCTAAAGTCTTTGCAAGTTTCCACTCAATCTTTTAGTTCTTGATTCTCATAATTTATTAAAGTTCACTACAATCTCCTGTCTCAGCCGCATTTTTCTCTTCTGGTTCCAATCCTTGCTTCAGTTTCAGGGTCATCTTTTGGGTCATCATCATCTTCATCTCTCTTCCACTAGTTTTCATCTTGCACAATTCTGAGAAAGACTTCAGGATCTTTTATTAAAACCTTAGGTAGAGCAAGCAGTTTCTATATACTAAATTCTCTTAATCTAGCAAAACACCTGTGTTTAGTCAATTAATCATCCTTTGTTAAAACTGTCTCTATATGATTAGCTTGACTGGGTTTAAAACCAGCCTTGGGTTGGGACTATACAAGAAGCAGGCTAAGAACACTTTTCAGGCCTATTGAGCAGCATTCTGGTTGCCTTGGTACTATTACAAGATAGCTGAGTCCTGAACCCATTTCACTAGGCCTTAAAATCTATTTCAAATATATCAGAGGTTATATTTAAAATTCTTCTATGGGTCAGATGCAGGCACCTGGGCTAAAACCCATATATGTTTTCAGGGCTTAAAAAGGGAGACTAAGTCCTGCATTTCTGGGACTTGAGAACTCACTTCTCTGGCTCAAAATCAGAGCCCAAGACCTGCATTTTCAGGGGCTTGAAAACAGAGCTTAAGTCCTGCATTTGTTGGCCTTGAAAACAAGCTGAATGGGTGGGTTTGGGGGCTTGAAAATGGTGACCAAGTCCTGTGTTTTGGGGGGTCAGAAACAGTGATTGTGCTGAGTGTCTTAAGGATGTGAAACCAGGCTCATGAGGCGTGAAACCGAGACTAAGTCCTGTGTTTTCCAGACTTGGACACAGGTTTGGGGGGTGCAAAACTCTGCTCACTTGACCTGGGGAGAAGTGAGGGCAAGTCATGGGGACTGGGGGTCAGAAACAGGCACGTAGGGGTGGGGCTGAGCTGGACACCCTCCCACAGAGACTAGCCCAATGGTTTGGGGCTCAGAACCAGGCTCATCTGGCCAGTTTGGAGTTTCTGAAACAGAGACTAAGTCCTGCATGTGTGGAGTGTGAAACCAGGCTCATCTGGGCAGGTTAAGGTCTTGAAAAGAGAAACTAAGTCCTGCATTTTGGGGCTCAGAAACAGACACTAAGTTATGTGGTTGTGGGGCTTGAGACCAGGCTCATTTGGGACAGGTTTAGGGCTCAGAAACAGAGATTAAGAAAAAGTCATGTGTTTTAGTGCTTGAAAAGCAGAGCCCGAGTCCTGTGTTAAGAAGTAGGGAGGCAGCGCAGGGGTTTTTGAGGCTCAAACCAAGACTCCTTTGACTGATCGTTGTGGCTCAGAAGACAGCCCCGGTCCTGAGCTGGGAACTGGACCTATCACTGTCCCAGCCCCGGCAAGTGGAGCCCCAGCGCCAGAGCTGCCCCGGGGGTGGGCAGCGCCCCTCCGGGGAAGGCTCAGGGCCACACGGTGCCTGGGGACCCGAGAGACCCCGTCCCCTGCCCGGACCGGTCCCCGGTCGGTGCTCCCGGGCTGGGGACCCCGGCGGACCGTGCCCGGGCAGCCCCAGCGCCGCCCACGGTTTCCAGCCTTTATTCGGTGTCTGCGTGGAGCCGCCGGTGCCTCTTCCGTGACACTGACCTCGGCACCGGCAGAGCCTCGGCGGGGACCGTGCCCGGAGCTCCAGGCAGGAGCGGGCAGCGCCGGGAGGGAACGCGGGACCTCGGCCGCCGGTCCCCGCTCCCGGCCCGGGGCAGCTCCCCGCTCGGGCCCGGTCCCAGAGCGCGGCTCCTACTGCCCGCGGCACCGGGACCGGGACGGCGAGGAAAAGGCCGCGTCCAGGCCCGACCCCGGCGCTGCCGCTGCGAGGCGGGACAGAGCCCCCGGAGCCGCCCGACCGGGGAGCGGTGGAGATCGGCCGGGACTGCCCTGCTGGTTCCGCGCACACGCGAGAGCCGGTCCCGCCCAAAGTCCCAGCCCGGCCTCACCGCCTCGGGTCTCCGCAGGGCCCCAGGAGAAGCCCCCGGCACTCGCTCCCCCCGTCCCGAACAGCAGGTCCCACCCGAGCACCGGCGGCGGGGCGTCGCTCTGGCGGCGGAAGAGGAGGGGCGGGAAGGGGCGGGGCTTCGGTGTGCGTGCGCGGGGCGGTGCCGGGCACAGGTGCGCGGGGGCGTGGCCCTGGTGCGCGTGCGCGGGGCGGGGCGCGGAGGGGCGGGGCCTGGCACAGGTGCGAGGGAGCATGTCCCCATCGTGCGTGCGCGGGGCGGGGCCGGGCACAGGTGCGCGGGGCGCGGCGAGTGGGCGTGTCCCCATCGCGCGTGCGCGGGGCGGGCCCGAGCTGATTTGAGCCCCCGCGGCTGCGTCTGAGCCCTCAGTCGGTTCTTTCCCGCGGCGGCGGCGGCCGGTCCGGGCTTCCCCAGCGGGGCCAGGTGAGACGAGGGGAGCCTGGGCCGGGAGCGCGGGGCCGGCAGGAGGGGCCGGGGTCGCGGCACCGGAGCGGAGGCCTGAGGGCAGCTGCCGGTTCCCGGAGGGCCGGAGCCCGGCGCCGCCCGGCCTCGGCACAGCCGCCCGCGGTCACCCGGGGCCGGCCCGCCCCGCGGGTCCCCCCGGCCCGTTCCCAAGCACCGCCCGCCCCCGCCAGGGCTCCCGGGCCCGTCCCGCCGCCACACGCGGGTCCGGGGGGGTCGGGGCTCAGCCGCGGCATGTTGGGGACTCGAACCCTTGGGCCAGTTCGGGGTGACAGCAGCAGAGACTGAGCAGGGGGTACTGGAAGAGGTGGCCGCCGGCTCGGGCCTGTCCTGGGGCTCGGAGCAGGCCCAGGGGGGTGGTTTGGGGCTCAGGGCCGGGCCCAGTCGTGGGTTTTCCCAGAGCAGGAGCTGGGCTGGGGAGATGGGAACGAGCTCAGGGGGCTCCAGAGGGAGGGTAACTCCTGGGTTTGGGGTGGGGGGCAGGAAGGGGCGTGGGTGTGGGAGGTGGGTGGGAGCAGAAGGGGGGTGGGCAGGGTGTGTAGGCCCCCACCGGAGGTGGGGGTCTGGTCGTGTTGGTCCCCAAAGCCAGGGAGGCTGGCATGCACCAGGCCGAATTAAACGTCTGAGATAGTCTCTGGGGCGAAAGGCACTTTTCACACTATCTTTGTGTGTCCAACTCTCTATTCAAGGGGTGTACAGCACCCAATAGTCATTGAACAATAAACACAAACTAATTAGTCAACGTGTGTACAGTTATGACAGTTCATATTCATATACAAGTTATGACAGTGATTGATTTACGACCTTGCCAAAAGCCAAGGTTGTTTTAACAAGCACAAGCTGTCATGGCTGGAGCCAAAACAAGCTGGAGGTGAAGAGGAGCTGGAGGCAATCTGGAGCCAAAATGGAGTCAAAACTGAGCTGGACCAGGAACAAACAGAAGCTGCAGAGGAGCTGGAGCCGTCCATGAGCTGGGCCTGAAACCAGAGCAGAAAAACTGGTACAGAAACAAACAGGAGCCAGGGCTGAAATGAGCTGTACCTGAAAAAAATGGGCAAGAGCCTGAACCGAGCTTAAGCCACAAACTGAGCTGGACCAGAAACAAACACGAGCCCGAACAACCAACCAACCAAGGAAACGGGACCCACAAGTTGAGCTGGGCCCAAACAACTGACCTGGACCCACATGGTCCCCTCAGTGTCTCCGGGCAGGTGCAGGCAGGGCTGTTCCCTGCCAGGAGTGGGCCCACACCAGGGGCAGGCGGCAGCGTTGGCCTTGGCACAGTCAGCCCGGCTTCCTCCTGGGGCTCCACACCCCACGTGGCTCCCGGCCTGGCTGACGCTCCTCTGTCCGTCCGTCCGTCCATCTCTGCACACTGAGAGACGTGGGACAGTCGGAGCTCCTAGCGGCACTGCACGGCCCAGCCCAAAGAGCCCCGGGGCTGCTGCCCTGCAAACCCGCTGCCTCCTGGGCACGGGCAGTTCTGATCGGCTTCTTGCCCGCGGGCACAGGCACCGGGACCCTCCTTCCCCCCACGGCGAGCCCTCCCCATCCCTCGGCCACTCTGCCGGCACAGCCCTGGGAGCAGAGCACCCTGGTCCCACCGTGCAGCTCCACTCGGCCGCCGCCCCGGGACACTCACCCCACCGGGCACGTCCTCCCGGCCGACATCCCCCTGGCGCTTGCTGCCCCGGGGCCGGGATGAGCCTTCCCCACACGTTGTTGGCACAGGCACGGCCACGCAGCATCGCCGGGGCCACCAACACCTCCCAAGGGACCGGCAGCACCAGGACGGCTGCTGCTCCCCGTGCCCGGCCAGGCCAGCTTCGCCCTCTCACTGATGGGGCTGCAGGAGACACTGCGGGTCCCTGGAGAGGCCTCTGCTCACACTGCAGCACGTTTTTAGCTGAAAAAGAAGGTTTTAAGTGAAACAATGGTTTCAAATGGAGCCCAGAGCCGCCCCCAAACGCGCTGCTGTGGGAGGCCTGGGGAGCTCCCCATGCCCGGGGACCCCCGGTGCAAACGTCTGTCCCCATGTCTGAGGAGCCGTCCCCGACCTCGTCTGTGCGGCCACGGTGCCTCCTCCCGGGCCGGCTCCCCAGAGGCAGCAAACCCCGTCCCCGCGGGCAAACCCTGCTCTCATGGGGAGCCCCGTACTCACCCGGGCGGCGGCCGGTGTGTGAAGGTCCCTCCGCGGCGGCGCCACGGCTGCGGCCGGCAGCGAGGGGCAGGAGCCGCCGGGCTCTGCCCGCGGCCCCTCGGCGGCGGGTCCGGAGGTGGGACGGGAGCCCCGCTTGGGAACGGGGCCGGGCAGGAGGCGCGGGGAGCGGAGCCCCCACAGCCGTTCCTGGCGGGAGCAGGGGCTGATCCTGCGGCCGAATTCGGGAGCTGCTGGGGACCCCCGGCCCCACCGGCCGAGCTGCAGCCGCTGCCCCCCGAGAGGGGACCCCAGAGGGCCGGTGCCGAAACCCGCTGGGAACGTCACCAGGCCCCAACCGCGCACCCACGGGGGGGTCCCGCACCGTGAGGGGAGGGAAACGGGCCACTCGCCCGCAGCAGGCAGCGCAGGCGGCGACGGCAGCTCCTGTCGCCGGGAAACCCGGGGCCCGCAGCCCGCCGGCGCCTGCTCGGGGTCCCCCGCGGGTCCCGGCCAGAGCCCCCCGCCGAGAGCCGGGGCTGCGGCCCCGGGAGGGGACGGGAGCAGCACCCGCTGCCTGCGGGCAGAGGCAGGGCCCGCCCCGGCCCCGGCAGCTGCCTGCGGGCAGGGCACGGACCTGAGCTTCGGGCAGCACTTACCGGGCAGCGGCCGGTGCCCCCAGCCCGCACCGGAGCCCACCGGTGGGGGGCGAGGGGACGAAACGGCCCCGGTTCTGCTCCGCTTTTCCCCGGTTTCTCCCGTTTTCCTCGCCCGGCCACATCCCGCGACCCCGAGGCCACCCGGTACAGGTGGGAGATGGCGTCACCCCCGGTCCTCGCCCGCCGGCTGCGGCCGCCCCGCGCCGGGACCGTGAGAGCCGCGACCGGAGCCGCCCCGGGGGGACAGGGCACCCGGGCCCGGCGCGGCCGCAGCCGGTGCCCGGCACCGCAGCACCCTCGCCCCGGCCCCGGCCCGGAGCACGCCCGGAGGCGCCAGTGTCTGCTCGGCCCCGGGCGGGGAGACGCGGCGGCGGCACCGGGAGCAGCCGCGGCGGGGAAGCAGCCCCAGCTCGGTCCCGGGACGCCCGGAGCCGGGGCCCCGAGCCCGGCAGGGACCCCGGGAGCCCGGGAGCCGCGACCCCGCTCCCGCCGCCCTTCCCGCCCCGGCGGCGGCGCCCCCTGGCGGCCGCGAGGGAATTTTGAAGCCTCGGGGGCCGCCGCGCCCCTGCCCCGCACGGCGGCGCCCCCTGACGGACGCGAGGCGGGGCGGCACCCGGCGAGGGCGCAGCGCCCCCTGTCGGCCATGAGGGCGGCACCGCAGCCTCCCGGTACCGGCACCGGTGAGACCTTTCCGTGCCCCGATTTGGGGAGCTCAGCGGCACGGCTGAGCCTGATCGCCACCCCCCCACCCCGCTGGAGGGCGGCGATGGCGAGAGGGGCCCGTAAGGACCATGGCGGCATGCGGACACCTTTCCATCACCCCTTTATTCAAGCCGTTGTAAGTTTTAGCCCTCGCCCATGGAGCCAGCCGGTGCCGCCGTCCGGGACCCGCCCGCAGGTACCTGGAGCTCCTGAGGAGAGAGGGGAGGCCTTCAGCCTCAGTGGGCACCCCCAAAGTGGGGGTTTCCCAACACCTCCACCGTGTCCCGTCCCCAGCCCTGCGCACCTTCACGCGATGCCCGTCTCCAGCACATCCTCGCTTTTGGAAGGCAAATTCTTGTTTAACGTCTCCATCTCTTCTGCCTTTCTCTTCCTACGTTGCTTCCGACAGTGGCTTGAGGCAAGGGGGTAATAATTAAACAAAAAAGCAGAATGAGGCATCGCAGCGATGCTGCTCCTCCTTTCCCTCTGCTTTCACCTTGCAGAAACTCTGGATGGGACCACACATGGTTTCCAGCCCCAAAGCGGTGACCAATCCACCTCCCAGCACCCTCAGAGGTAGTGTCATACCTGGCTGGAGCAGCCCAAATTCAACCTGCCCCAAGCCGGCGGAGGTGGGCAAGATTAGCTCCCAATCTGGGGCTGCCCCTTCCCACCCCACTCCTTGCCCCGTTCCCCCCTCCACATACTGACTGCAAAGGCAGGTGCAGACAACAAGGACGATGAGGGTGACGATGGCAGCAATCAAGGAGATGATCACGATCTGGCCCCGGTCGCCTCGCAGGTAGAAGATGTCCACCCTCTCACAGCGAGCCCCTGTGTAGCCTCGTTCGCATCTGCCCCGTGGCACAGGGGAGACAGAGAGGGAGTCTGAAAAACCTGCCCCCCCTCCTCCTGCTTGCCCAGGGAGGACGGGCACAGCATCCCCACCCTGTGCTGCCACGTCCCCGCCGCCGGTGGCTTACACACAAGCTGGCGCCTTCTCGGCCACGAGGAAGCGGCATCTCCCTTTGACGCAGTAGTGCTTATACTCCTCTGGGCACCTGGAGAAGTGACCGTGCTGCCTCAGCTGCGTCACGTTCCCTGGGGGTGACAAGGACAAAGAAATTCCCCCCCTCCGGGGGTTACGGTTCTGCCCTAAAGCAAGAGCATCCTGGACCTGGTCCATCCCCACGGCAGGTCTGAGCCTGGCCAGTTGCAAAGAGCTGCCAGCATGTGAGTCCTCGGCTGTGGTGTGCTGGCCCTGACCCCTTTCCAGCTTGGTGGATGCCACATGGCTATGCTAGACAAAATACCCTGTCCTCCTCCATCCCAGCCCTCTCCCCCACACTGTCCAGCTCCTGTCCAATGTCGCCAGCTCCCCTGAGCATCCTCACGCCACTGCCTTACCCATGCAGCTCTCGGCCGTGCCACAGGCGAGCCCCTCTGTGCTGTGGCTGGCAGTGACGTTGGCATCGGCGTCCACGCAACTGAAAAACGCCAAGCCTGAAACACAGCAGAGGAGGCTCAGATGGGGAGCCCGGCCAGAGCCCCGACATCAACACCACCGCCCCACTGCAGCCACTCTCCTGGCCCTTGCTGCAGGGAGGGGACTAGCAAAGGGCTCCACAGCTGTGCCCATGGCCCCCCTTCCCTGGCAACATCAGCTTTTCCCCAGGGGCGAGGAGAAGAGAAAGCCAGTCCCCGCCTGCCTCCTCCACCCACCAGCGCCCCAGCACAGGGGGCCAGGAGACAGTGGGGCAGGCTTTGGGGGGCACAGCCCTGCCTGCAGGCAGCCAGCCACCCCTTTCCCCGGCGGGGATGCAGGGAGGGATCCCCAGGGAGGTCAGGCTCACTGCACCGTCCTTTTTGAAGAGCCTGGGTTTCAGAGCCACTGAAAAATGCACCAGTCGTGGGAGTGAGGAGACAGCAGTGCTGCGATTCAGCAGCCACCAAAGCCCAGTTGCTCCCAGTGTGCAAGTGCTAAATCCCCATTACAACACCACTTGCTGATGCCTGGCATGAACCAAGCTGGGAAAGGGGTGACCATGCTTGCCATGGCCACGGGACGAAGCTGAGGGCCGGCTCAGCTGTGGCACGTCACAGCGTCAGTAACCGGATCGCTGGCATACCAGCACTGACTCAGCATGGCCCTGCTCCCAGCCCGGCCCTCCCCAGGGATTCGCCGGCTGTGGTGGCACCCAGGGGAGCGGGGACAGGTCCTGCCTGATGGGGCAGGGTGCTGGGTGGCTCTCACGGCAGTGGCACGCTGAGGTGGGGGATGTTTCCATTCTGAGTGGGTGCACTTTGCAGCTTGGCCATGCTGAGGCCTCCTGGAGAGGGGGGGGAGTTTGGGCAGCCAAGCCCGGGCGGCCTTGTCCCCCCTGTCCCACAGCAGAGACGTTCCCAGCAAACGCGTCCCTCCCAGCTATATATAGGCACCGCCACACTGACGACGTGCTTTGGGTAACAGAGCTGCAGTGAGGCTGGGGCTGAGCCTTTGTCGGGGCTTCTCCCCCAGTGAGGATCCCCTCTCTGGCCGAAAAAGCCTGGTGGAGAGGAGATGGAGCCCAGTCTGGCCCAGGCAGCAGGGTGGGAGCTGCTCAGCAGGAGCCAGGGGATGAGCCACGGCGCAGTTGCCCCCGCCCCGGGAACCAGCTGCGGGTGGCGTGGGCATGCGGCAGCGCAGGGCGGGAGGCTGACTTCACCCCTGGTGACCGAGTTTGCAGTTCGGCACGGAAAGATCCCCACCAAGACGAGATCCCCACCCTTATTGCAACCAGATGCAGAGCTTTGGCATCCCCCGAGTTGGCAGCCCCTTGGCGAGGACCGCCCCAGTGGCACTGCCAGCTCGGGGGGGGGTGGGGTATGCCCCGTCCGACACCCAGATCTCAGCAGCCAGGAGCTGTGGGTGCAAACAACCTCATCTCTTTGATGCACAGAGTCCAGCTCTGCTATCTAAGGCTGCACCCTTTCCTGAGCAGCCAGAGATAACCCAGGAAAGCATCCCAAACACCGGGTTATTTTGCCATAACACTCCCACGCTCTCCTGGGAAAGCCCTAATTGCAGGAGAGCAACCGCCTGGGGCATTGCCTTGGTCTGATGGGCACTCCAGCCCCAAAACAGGTCGGCCACCCTTGATTTCCTCCTGCCAGCACAGGTTTGGCAGGTTTTGTCGAGTCCTGTTGCTAACCCTGCCAAAGGGCCAAACCCAAACTGCTCTTGGCAGAGGGGAAGGGTCCCCCAAAACCCTGGGGCTGGTCCTCTCTGCCAGGGGTATTGCCAAGCACAGCTGATGTTCAGTCCTACCTGTGGTTATCTCCTGCCATCCCTGAGCAGGCAGCTGCCTGCAACTTTTCCTGCTTCCCACACACTTAGGAAGTAACATGGGGACACTCATGCACTTGTTGAAAGATACTGGCTCCCCCCATATTCCCCCATCCCAGCGCTGCTAAGGATGACAAAACACAGGTATTTGGGCATCCGTGAGCAGTGTCCCATCAACAGGTGGTAAAAGCATCCCAGCCTCACTCCAGGGTCCAGCCAGGACACCCCAGCCCCACACTGGCCCCAAGGGACACACAGATTCAGAGCCAAGCTGGCACGGTCATAGGGGAACACTGGGATGGGATGGTGGGGAGTGCCAGGACAGGAACCGGGGGCACATGGGGAAGCATTGGGATGGGTGCAGGGAAGCATGGGGGGGCACGGGGACAGGACTGGGTAAACGCCAGGCTGGGCATGGGGGAAGGACTGGGATGGGATTGTGAGGGGGTCACAGGGAGTCACCGAATTGGGGCTGGAGAAACACCAGGGCGGGCACGGTGAGCACTGGGGTGGGACAGGGGCAGCATCGGGATGGAGTGGGATAGCGGGGGGATACAGGGCAGCAGCTGGATGGGACCGGGGGAGCAGCGGGATGGGACAGGGGCAGCACCGGGACCAGCCCAGGCTGGGGCAGAGAGAGGAAGGGGCCGGGACGGGGGGTGGCATCCAGCCGGGCAGGGGCAGCCCGGGACCGGGACCGGGACGGTGGCACGGCAGGGGGACCCCCGTGCCGAGCCGCGCCGCCTCGGGTGCCCCGTGCTTACCGGAGGCGAGGGCCAGGCAGAGCAGCAGGGTACCGGGACCGCCTCCCGGGGCCGGGGCCGCCGCCGCCGCCTCCATGCGCGCCGCCGCCGCCGCCTCCGCCTGCCCGGTGCCCGGCGGCTGCGGCGGGGCGGGCCGCGGCGGGACGGGGGCGGCCGCTGCCGGCACCGCCGCCCTCCTCCTCCTGCTGCTCCTCCTCCTCCTCAAGCAGCCCGGTTCGTACCCCGCCGGAGGCATCCCTTGGCAGTCCGGGGGTGCCCCCCCGCCTCCCGGCCCAGCCACCCCCTGCCACGCGTGTGTCCCCACGCGTGTGTCCCGTCCCCCCCACCCGCCTTAACCACGCCTGGCCCCGTCCTGCCCGGAGCAGCCAACGCAGGAGGCGTCGAGCCGAAGCCTCGCCCCAGCATCCCTGGGGATTCGGGGAGCGAGGGGGGACCCCCCATCCCGGTTTCTGAGGGGGGCTCCGGGCGTTCCCCTCCCCAGAGGGACGGAGGGCGTGCGGCCGGAGCTCAGCCTCACCTCCCCAGAGCTGTTTATCCCTGGCTGGCGTGTTATGGAAAAGGAGATTTATTCATAGCGAGCTGCTAATAAAACACCCTCCCAAAGCCCTTGGCAGCGAATGACGGCAGCTACAAATTATTTTGCGAGGGGCTGTGCCTTGGCACAAGCCTTCTGCACGCTGGCCTTGGTGTGGTATTTTTTTTGCCCTGGGGTGACTGAGAGGATGTTTCTGGTCCCGCAAGTGATGCCCCGAGGAGGAGGAGAGCCCCGCGGGTCCCCCAGGATGCTGGCACATCCCCTCCTGGCATCTGGGAATGCTCAGTAGGGATGCGGTGACATGAGCTGATGCTGTCCTGGCCCCAGGAAAAGCAGAAGAGCTTCGCTCGGCCAAGAGGAGTGCAGGCAGGGAGGGGTGGCAGGGCTGCTGCCTGCTCCGTGTCGTTACAGGCATGAAATAAGGGGGGGAGCAGGAAATGAAAGACTGGAAAGAACGGGTGACCTCAAACCGCAAAGCTGGCAGCTATTAATGCAAGCACTGGCAGCCACCCAGCCATGCCATTTGGCCACCAGCCAGGGGGTGAGCGAGCTCCTGTGGCCCCGTCCAGCCAAAAAACCCAGCTGCAAGCTCCAACATGACGGTACCATCAGCCCCATGGCTCACGGCCACCCCGGCTCTCAGCTGACAGCAGGGGAAGAGCCTAGCCCCGGCCCCCTGGAAGCAAGCAGGGTGTGCTAAACTGCTGAAGAAACATTGCAAAGCTCCAGTGGGGACAGAGGGGACTTGGGCAAGACCAGGGAAACTGGTGGCTGGCACATGGATGTGATGCAGGGCCACTCAAGAGGAGCCGGCTTCATCCCTGTGGGGCAGGCAAAGGCAGGGACAGGCAGCAGAAATCCTTGTCCACCAAAAGAAAATGGTCTCCCTTCTGCATCCTTCATATCTGGATATAACTAGGGGGGAAAAAACATTTAAAAGAGATTTTTAAAGAGCTGGACCCCCAAGGCAGTTGTCACCAGAGGCAATGGTTTCTGTTCTCCAGTAGGAATGGGGAAGGGCTGGCAGAAGGTACCTCCAAAAAGGGACCTCTTGCTGGCCATATGTCCTCTGCTCTCACTGTCACTGTGAGTACCACACCTTTCCTGGGGGAGGTCCAGGGACCTGTGTGACCAAGGCAGATGTCACTTCCAGATGTGGCCAGGCAGGTGTGGCCCAGCCAATGAGAGCAGGCAGAGGTGGCCAGGCAGTTGAGACCACGCAGATAAGACCAGACAGAGGTGACCAGGCAAAGGTGGCCCTGCTGAGGTGACCACGCTGAGGAGTCTAGGCAGAGGTGGCCATGCTGATGAGACCAGGCAGGGGTGACCAGCAGATGTGGCCATGCCGATGAGTCTAGGCAGAGATGGCCAGGCAGAGGTGGCCATGCAGGTGTGGCTCTGCTGAGGTGACCATGCTGATGAAGTCCAGGCAGAGGTGTCTAAGTGGAGGTAGCCATGCTGATGAGACCAGGCAGAGGTGGCCAGCAGATGGCAGCTTGAGCCCAAGGACAGTGCCCAGCAGGGCGTTCAAGGCCTCCCACAGCCCAGCCCTTGGCACCCCAGCACCCAGCTCAGGCATGGGCTTTGCACCCAGTGCCACGGTAGGGAGCAGCAGCTGTGCCCAGCCCTGTCCTCTCCTCGGAAACCTCCTGCCTGTGGAAACACACAGCACGTTCTGCAAAAAAAAGTCCAAAAAAAGATGGGAGACCAGTGGCAGGGAAATTATCACGCAGTTCCCACGGCGCCAAGTTCCTGCAGCAATAACAACATTATTTTTCCTCCTCCCAAGCGGAGGAAAGCTTCCAAGGAGAGCTGAGATGGCAATGCAGCCCAACGTATGGCAAGGCAGCCGGCATCCCTGCCGCTCCAGAAACACCAGCTGATTTGGATTTTGTGTCCTGCTGTTTTAGGCCTAGAGCCAGGATTCGTCCAGAGAAAATGTCACACAATGCAACAGAATAGATGGCTGCGTAACCCCAGTTAAAGATAGCTCGGCCACAGCCCGGGTTTGATGACATCTTTTTCTGTAGTGAGCGTGAGAAAACCCGGAGAAGATGAGTTCAACCTGAAAACATGCTGAAACCCGCAGCAAAGTGTTTTCCAAAAGGAAAGAGGTAAAAAAATAGCACTCATACCTCCTGCTGAGCCACGGGTGTCTGCTGGCTGGGTCCTCTGAGCACCGGGAGCTACATTCTGGGAGCTGTTCACGCTGTGGAAAGGCATGGCTCTGGCCTGGCTCCCCTTGATGCACCTACCCGGGGTGTTCCACTGCCACAGGCCCTGGACCCCCCAGATGTGACAGGCGATGCTCAGCAGTGAGGGCAGGCAGGGACCACCCCATCCCGCCACACAGGAGAGGGCCCCTTCCCCAGGGAAAAGGGATGCCCTGGCAAGGTGCAAACAGCATTTTTTTGCTTTAAAAGCAGAAGTTATATCCAGGCGGGAGCCAGTGTGGCCCTGAGGAAGGAGAGGGACGAGGGACGAGGGACAGTGCCACTGGGCACCCTGAGCCCCCACCGGGACAAGAGCACCCACCGCCCGGTGCATGATACCCGCTGACGATGTGCCACGCCTGGGGCTGTGTCCTGGCGCCGTGCTCAGCACCGGTGCTGGGTGCCCAGTGCCTCATCCCGGGGCAGGGCACTGGTACCACCACCCAAACCCAGTGCCCCTGCCCAGGATGGACCGCCCAGTGCCTGGTACCCTACGGCCAGTCCCTTGATACCCACTGTTGATGCCCGGTACCCAGCGCCTGGTACCCTGCATCTTAGCCCCGGTGCCCCATCCCGGAGCCCCGTCCCGGTCCCCGGTACCGGCAGGTGCCGCTGTGCGCCCGGCGCTGGGGTGGGGGAGCGGCGGCGGGGGCCGGACCGGGGCGGCGGCGGGGCCGGGCGGGCGGGCGGGCAGCGGGGCCGGGCGATGCGTCCCTCCCGCCGCGGCTGCCAGGGCCGCCGGCACCATGGGCTGCTGCTGCCGCCTCCTCTTCCTCGCCCTCCTCCTCCTCCCGGCAGGTAAGCGCCCGCCGCCGCACCGGGCTTGGGCGCGGGGGGGGGGATAACCGGGGTTTTGCGGGGTAATGTGGCTACCGGGGGAACCCCCGCTGTCGGGCTGGGAGCGATGCGATGGGGACAGGGGGGAAGGCAGCCCCCCGCCCTCCCTTGCCGGGGACAGCCCGGCTCCCTCCCGGCAGAGGCAGGATGCTCGGAGCTGGGCTCCGCAGCGCAAACCCCCCCCGCAGCGGTCTCACTCACACCCCGACACTAGTGGGGCCGGGTGAGAGGCCCCTCTTTTCCTCCACCCCTGCCCCGCAGAGGGGTCGCCAGCTGGGTCCCCCTGAAGCTGGGGCACAGGAGAACAACTCCAGGGGACCACCAGCATCTCTTTGCAGGCACCCCCCAGCCCTGCCCAGGCTGAAGCTCACCCCCCAACCCAGCATCCCCCTTCCTGCACGGTCGCTGCTTTGAAGGAGCTTTTATCGCTGGCCCCGGCCTTGAGCAGAGGCTCCTGCACACCCAGCACCCCGGGCTTTTCCCAACTGACTAAAGGCATCTCCCTCCGTCTGCCTCCCCCCAGCAATATCAACCTCCCCATTTCATAGAAACACCCAATTTGACATCTTTCCCCCACTACAACAGCCAGAGGAGACAGTTCAGTCCCTGGCCAGTGCGACAGCGAGCACTTTCAAATGACAGCATGCACAGATTAGCCCTCCGTCCAGGCTGGGTTATTAATAAACAACACGAAGAGCTGCTTGCTCAGAAATATGAAAAACACACTTGCATAACCAAGCAATGGGGACACGCACAAGGGGAAATACATTGGCCAAAGCTGTTATTATTAAATTGCTGTTGGTCCACAGCAGAGCAGTGCAAGGGGATGAGGCTGGGTGAGGTTTCGAGCTCCCTGCAAAAGCCCACAGCCAGCAGTCATGTCCCCAGAACAGCAGCTGGGGAGGCCACATCTGCAGGAGCAGCGAACCCTTATCCTCGACCATATCAGCTTGTGGGAGATGTTCCTCTGTTTAAGTGACCCCACTAGTGCAAGAGGAGGGAGAGATGCCTAAATCCTTCTCCTTGTAAAGGGCGAGTTTGCCAACAACCTTTTGTTTCTGTACTTTCCAAGCAAGTGCGTTTGGGGATGAACCTACATTTTGCTCTGCAGGGGAGCCGAGGATGCCACTCGCTTCCTTTGTGGGCTTCTGCCTGACCCCAGTTTGGCCACCACCTTGGCAAGCCACTTGAAAGCAGCAAGCCTCTGCTGGGAGTCAGCCCTCAGCTGCTTTAGGGTTGGGAGGCGGGTTTTTCCCAGCACCCAGGCCAAACCCAAAGCTGTTCCCACGACCATCCCTCTCTAAGGCACCAACACCAGTGAGGCTTGGCAGAAGAGTCAGGAAAGATTTCCCTGGAGTATGGTCCTGTGGCTCCCAGGCTGCTCCCAAACACCCCCAAAACCCTGAATCTTTTGGATGTTTTCTACAAGTTTTTGTCCCCATAGAAATAATACTTTAAAATATATATATTTATCACCCATGGGAAAACAAAAAGCATGATTTAAATATGCTTCAAGTTTATTCTTCAGGACTTAGTGATAGAAAGGACGTCACTGGGCAGGAGTAAAATAAGACTGGGCTTTGCCTGGCCACATAATGAAATAATAGCATCTCACACGAGGAAGTTTTTATCCTATTATTACTTCTTACTCTGCATGTAAATTCTAACCTGCTTTCTTGACATGATGCCTGGCCCCATACGAACACCTGGTTGCTGCGGCTTCAAGCCTGCTTTCCCCTTTAGCAATTCACCCTGGTCCCCAGCCGAGACATTTTAAATGCCTGCAAGAGGCAGCTTTCAGCTTTAAAGGCTTTGGGTGCTTCTGCAAGGAGCCTCTGGGGAGGAAAAGCTGTTTTCTGGGGGTCTTGGAGCCTGGCACCACAGGCTGCTTTGAGCTGCCACAGAGGACACCATGTTTTGAGCACTCTTGGCCCCTCTCCCCCATAGGTGAGCTGAAGGACAGGGGAGATGGGTAGTTAATTATCCCCTCTCCCAGGCCAAATGAACAAGCAACAGCTTTGGCCTCTAGTACCAGAGGATGCTCAAAAATGCCTCTGCTCAACCTCATTGCTTCCCCTTCTGGGGAAGGCCGGGATGGGGCCAATGCATGTTGAATGCTGCACCTAGAAGCTGTAATTAGCAGCTAGCCAGGAAAATTATTTAGCTGGTGTGTTGTCACTTGAGCAGAGCTGCTGTTTGCAACATGCCTGGCTGGCTTGAGAGCCATATCCAAGATATCCGCCTGGGAAAATGTATTGGTGAGGGGGCCTGAGCCCAGCCGTGTGGGCAGGCAGGTCCCTCTGCCAGCCTCACAGCTCAAAAAGCTGATAAATGGTTTCTCTTCCAACAGCCTAACATCCTAGGGAGATAAGCACAGTGTGACACACATTTGCATGTATCAAAAATGTAACATGCAATATCTAAAGTATTTTTTATTTAAATCAAGCAAAAATAATTTTAGGAAGGGCTGGTGCTGTAAACTACTGCTCTTAATGAGGGCAAAGCTCACACCAAGAGGAAAAGTTCCCACACTGCCCAGCAGCCTCATTATGCCCAGCAATCAGCTAAAGCCACCATGTGAAGTGACAGCCTGCCCACACACCCCAAGCAGGACACAGGGCCCTGCCAGCCAGGGGTTCTCCAGGAATGCAGAGGCTTTCCACCCCACGTCCTCATCAGACACCTCTGGCTGTGTGGGTTGACTGGTAGCCACAGGTTGCTTTGTCACACCCAGAAGGAGAAAAACCTCTAAAGACTCCTCTTCACTTTCTTTTCTGCTATAATTTCATTGCAACTTCAGGATCAAGTGCTTCATCAATTGAATAATTAAGCAAAACTTAGTATTGGGCTTGGGGGGAATGGGGACAGACAACATCATGTTTTCTTTGAATGGAGGGTGGTGTGGCCACCCAATTTTGCAGCTGCTGTGAAGGGTGGGTTTGTTGTGCAACCAACAGCCCTTGCTGCTGCATTTGGACATTATAGCAGATGGTTGCCTGAGGAGGACTTGGACACCCACTCCAGGCTTCCCCAGGCAAGGAAAGAGCTGGTCATAGGGACCATGCAGCATGCAGGCAACCATCTTTTATTTTAAAAGTTGGCATTATCATTGTTAGCTGGGAAGAGCAGAGATTACAGGGTGGTGAAGCTGTCTGTCTGGTTCCCCAAGAGCAACCTGTCTGCAACAGCTTTCCTCAGGGGCTGAGAAGTGTGCACGAGTGAGCCAGGCCCCCATGTTAGCTCCTTCCTCCCATGCAATAGCCTGGAGAAGAGCAGCCACTGCTCCCAAGCCAGGCCATAACCCAGCAGCCAGTGAAGACGTCACTTGGAGCCTCTCCTTGCCAGCTTGACAAAAGTCCTCAACTTGATGTGTTTGGCCACATGGATTTTGCTCTTGCCTTTTGCAAAAGGCAGGCCATGCGTCTACAAGAGGTGCTGGTACAACCCCCAATATTCAGGGAGGTAGATGCTGCTGTGTTTGCTCAGCCACAGCCCCTGGGGGGCTGCGTCCTCAAGGAGGACCGCCAAGGGACATCTCCAGGGTGTCCTGGCCAGCTGCATGTTTGGGACAGCCTCTGTCTCAAGGATGGGGCCTCTGCATGGTGAGGGACCCATGGAGACAGCACACTGATTTCCATTGCATAGCTGTTTCTCTCAGCTACAGAAAGAGTCAGGCTTCAGAGCAATTAGACCTAAACCACTTAACAACCATGCAGCAGAAGAAAACTAATCATGCAGAAAGCCAGCTCAGCTTGCCAGTAAATCAGAACAACTGCAGGTTTATTTGATCTGATGGCCTTGGCTTCTTTATGCAGTTACTGGATTGCTTGGCTTTTTACCTGTTGATGTTTCTGGCCCTTGGTTTTCTCACTTGGTTTCTTTCTCCCCTCACAACCAGTTTTATACCATCATCAGCACAACCTGGCATTGAAAAGAAAGGTGATACAGCAGAAGATGAGCAGGCAGCAAGGAAGCAGCACATCACCCAGGGGTGCTCCTGCTGTTACTAGCATTATAAACACACACATGCAGTGCTGAAGCTTTGCTACAGGCCTGGAGAGCCACCATGTTGGCTCTGGTTTACACACTGAAGCTCAACAGCAGTTAAATATATCCTCGAGAGTTACTATTTCCCAGTACCAACCCATCTGTGTGCTCCCTCTGTGATGGCATAGAAAACTTGCTGGGTCTGACACAGAGCTTAGACCCTGCAGAGTTGCTCCCAGACCACCCTAGCATCCTTATTTCTTGGGGATAACAAGGTAGTGCCCTGCAACAGTGCCCTAGAAGAGCAGAGACACAAGTTCAAAGCCCTAGACAACCACCACATCCTCTCTCTTCCTTTTTCCATATCATTACAGTGCTTAGTCAGACCCTTGTTTACTACAGATGGGGCCCTCCAACTAGAGAACAGAGAAATGAACAACACCAAAGCCCAAATTACATGGTGACAGAGAAGGTGAGGCAGCCCAGTGCTGAACATCTTGAAAAACAAGTTGAGCCCAAAGCAAAAACCAGTTTTATTTAGTTTTACCCACCACAAGGAGACCTTTTGCCATCCACAGCTAGATGCTACCAGTTTTACAGCTAAAAAGCAATAGCACAATAAAAGTTACACCTGAGCACGAACAAGGAGGAAGAGAACTGCAGAAAACCAGCACAAGGTATGGGAATCCCCAACCACAAAAACCAAAGCCAAGCCAACAAGGTCATGAACAGGAAGTCCTCAGCCTATATTTAAACATAAACTGTTTTACTGTTCTGCATCCCTTCTCCTAGTAATAAACCAAGACATGCTGCAGGCCCAGAAGAGTCAAGGTTGCTCTATCATCATTGCTTTGTGAAAACCAGCATAATATAGTATCTACAGAAGGTCAAAAAGATTGTGTGCTACCAAAGGCATCACCCAGTGAGCCATGCCAACTTACCTCGGCTTTTAGGGTCCAGATACTCCTCTGAAAAAGTTGAAAAACCCGAACCTTTGCACACATGCTTTCTCTCACTAATACCATCATTTACAATTAAATTATCTGTAGTGTTTTTTCTATACTCTTAGCAGTACTATGTAAATAGGGCACAGCTCCAGCCACCAGCTTTTGTGTCAGAGCCCCTAACTGTGCCAATAGCCCCTAATCACCCTGACAAGCCCCACCTGGGACACCCCCTCCCTCTGCCCATTGGGCTGGGACCTCCATTTAAGCTCAGCTTCGGGTACCAACTTTTTGTCTCACTTGTGTGGTGGGTGTATGTATCTATGGTGTTGGGTGTATGTATCTATGGTGTTGGGTGTATGTATCTATGGTGTTGGGTGTGTCTCAGGTCTGTGTTGTGTATAAGTTGTTTCTAATCTGCTCTTTTTTCTTTTGGGTTGATGTTGTGATGCTGTTTCTAATTGTTTCCTGTGTTGACCCCAAGCTTAATGTATCCCCTTGTCTTGAGCAGAGGATGGAGCTGTATCAGCATCCTTTTTTGTCTACTTTGGATAGGTGTTGTGGGTATATAGGGTGGATCTTACTATGGGCTTTTGCTTCATAGTTTTGTGCTTAGGTATGATCTTGGTCTTATGCTTTTATTAGTGGTTGTCTTAGAAGTAGCTGCTGAATTGATATAGAAAGTGGTGCTCAAGCTTGCTGCATGAATACATTCTGCTGAGGGTACCCAGCAGATCTCTTTGTTGCAGTGGCTTATCCTTTTGTCATATTCCCTGTTTAGAAAGGGTGGTTAGATTCCCTGTGTAAGTACAGTCAGGATAAGCTGCTGGGAGGGAAAAAAAAATAATATTAATGGTACAAAACTTTTTTTATCCCTGGAGCCTTTGCTGCCAGAGGAGCATCACCTACTGCAGCTGGGGTATGGGTGCCTTACTTAATTCAGGCTGAAAGCAGGCATGTGGTGTGTCAGTTAAGTCATGTGGACCTTTTGGTAATTACATCAGATATGATGAGTCATGAAGTGAAGCTTGTTAAAAAGCTCCATCTCTGCCTTATCAGTGGATGTTTGTTTGCTGTGGCATGGTTGCTCCATCTGATGTCATTCACTCAGGCTGGAGATGTTCTCTTGTTTGGTTTTTTTTATGCTGTGTTTCAGCTGGCAGAACAATTTAAAAGCTTGCTGCAATTGCTTCTGGAGTGCCTGAGAAAGGCATTGTTGGAGATGCTGCCAGCCTAGATCAGGCTGCTGTTTTCTAAGGAGGGCACAGGAAGAGTTCAGCTTCTGCAAGGGTGACACCTCCACCTTTATGTGGCTTGCAGAAGCTAGGAGAACAGCATGAAAAGAGGAGAGGGAGATAATCTATCAAGTGGATGGTTTATTCCTTGGGTTAGCAGGTGATGAGAGTTAATATTCTCTAGGAGCAAGATACATGAGTTATAGGGATTTTGATTTTTCTCTTCTTTGCTGTTTCCCATACTGCTAGAGAAGACAACCTAGGTAAAGGACCTTTCAAAGCTCCTGTGGGGCTGTGAAGTGTGACACTGCTGTTTTCTAGGTGGTTACCTTGAACTGGCAGTCCTCTGCCCACCTCTGCTCTGAGCTGGATTCCAGTGGGGTGGTCAACTGCCTTAAGTGAATTAGATGGGTGAATTCCTTAGGGCAGAACTATGCTTGGCATTCTTTGATAGCTAAAATCCCTCAGTCCCTCTGACAACCCCTGTCTGAGGTTTTTTTAGCTTTTGAAGTCATGTGGTTCTAAAATAAGTTTTCTAGTGCATTTTTGCCCCTTATTCCAGTGCACTGCCCTGGTTCCTGCTCACAGCTGCAGGTCCTACAGACTAGGTGTTGAAGAAAGGAAACCCCCACCTTGGCTTTTTTTTTCTTTGCAGATAGGTTGGTAGAGGACTGAGCTTGCAGACAATCTGGGTGCTCTCCTGGCCACTCATCTCCCTGGGGACAGGCAGCACCCATTTGCAGGGCAGGCTGTCCTTAAGCTGGGTGTAGTGGCATGAGGACATGTGGAACTACTGGCCAAGGGGGTCCTCAGCCACTTTTTTTGTCCCTTCATCCTAACCCAGTTCAGAAGAAGTCTGCATTGCCTCTGGGATCCTGGCTGGGCTTTTCCTGCAGTGCAAAGGGGCACAGCCTGAGCGTGAGGGGGTGATGTGCTCTGGGTGAGAGCTGGACTGCAAGTGGGCAGTTGCTGAGTCCCAGATAACCCAATGGAGGTGATGGCTTGGAGAAACAAGAGGATAGCAGAGGGCTGGCACAGGCAGGGTTTGCTAGCAGAGATTAATGCAGCACTATTGATCTGGAAACCAAAGCTTGGCTGGCAATGACCATGCAGGAGAGGGGAGGGGAAAAAAACCCCAAGGCTTAAATGAGCAGTGTGCTGCCTTTGGCCATGCTTGCTGTCCTGGGAAATGTCCCTGTGACTTGTGACCTGCTTGGCTGTGAGTGCTCAGCCAGCAGTCAAGGATTATTCCTGCATCCACTTTTGGCTCACCCTCTGCATTTATATCCCTTAGATATTATCAGAAACTTCCTGACTCATCCTGGCTAACAGTATTGCCAGCTTTTAGAGGTCCCTATAAGTTTGCCTCTGAAGTTCAAGCAGATCATGAGAACTTTGCTGACCCAATGAGCAAGCAAGCAACATGGGATACCAGGGTGGCTTTGCAGAGAGGTGGTAAGCTGCCTGTGTCCAAGGGTGGAAGCATCTACACTTACAGAGATGTGACACTTTCAAAGGGCTACCAGCCCTGCAAGGGTCCTGCTGTGCCTGATGTAACAGCAGCACGTCATGCTACAGGCTGCAGAGGCTGTCTGCTACCTGTTGGAGAAGTCAAACATCTGAAATGCCACAGTGTGCTGGAAAAAGGATTATTTTACAGCAATACACATAAATGGTGGACCCTGACCTGAAGAACACTAAGGGTCAAGGGATGCTCAGTCTGGGTTTGGCACTTCCAGCATCTTCTGCTACCACATGGCAGCTGATTTCTGGCCTGGCTTGGCCATCTCCAGTGCCTCTTAAAAAAGTTGATGAGTGCTCTGCTCAGGGCATGCATAAGCTGCAAGCTACTCCTGGCAATGTAATCTCAGGTTAGCTGGGCACCTTCAGGCAGTACTGCAGAGGTTGAGAGGTTTGCTGTTGCAATAGTACTTGCAGTGGGAAGCCTTGCATCACTGCTGATGGGGGAGGCTGACTTGATGTTGGTGTAGCTTGTGTCTGTGGGGAAATAATCTAATTATCTGAGGTCAGAACTGTGGGTGCAGGGAGGCTGGTGGAGCTGCGACAGGACATGCTGGGCCAGAGTACTTGAATTCTTCACTCAGCCTTCTAGCAACTTGTATTGCTGATATGTCTTTCCACACATGCATCTCCAAAGCAGACCCTCTGCTCTCTGGCAGTGACCATGCCTCCTCTTGCATAAGGCCCAGAATGGCTGCATGGTGTTAAATCCTTGAGAAAGACCCTGTTGCTCCATGCTCCTCATGAATCCAGCCAGAGAGTTCATGTCCCACCCTTGGCCATGAAAACCAGGGGGCTGTGTTCTCACATAGTTGTCGCTGATGGCACCTTCAGTTCTTGTGATGTGGGAGGTTGTGGACTAACAGTACCTGCCAGAAATGGCTTTTATACCTTCCTTTAAAAAAGGAGATGTGGTTTCGGCAGCCCCCTTTGTACTCTGCCACCTGCCACCAAAAGTGAGTGTGTTGGCAAGACCATATGGGGATGCTTCAACCTGGTCAAGAAAGGGCAACGGTTCAGTGTAAAAGGGAAAGGGTTCAGTGTAAAAGCAAAAAGGGAACAAATCAACCACTAGAACCTCAATATCAACATGAAGAGGCAGGTTCTTGCAGCTTGTTTCTGGACACTGAAAGTGATGTACCAAATGGTGTTGGCCCCTAGCAGATGTTGCTGCAGGTGCTTTGCAGGTCCCACCACACTGGCAAGCGACCTGCCTGTGCTGTAGGAGACCTGGCACTTGCTGCCTGTGGCACACTAGTGTGGAGAGCCATGCGAAGGGATGGAGTGGCACAGGGAGTATTTAGTTTTATGGTGTTGCAGTTCCTGAACTGAGCAAGGGAGCCACCTGCCTCTGCAGAAAGAGGGGACAGGATGAGTGGGGACCCATCAGGTCTGTTGGATGGAGCCACCACTTTGGGCAGGCTTTGTCCTGGTAAAATACTGTGGGTGAAGTCAAGCTGTGAAAACCAGTGCATTTATCTGAACTAGTGGCTTTTAAGCTCAGGATTATCACAGTAATGCAGCTCAAGTTCATATGCCATTAACTCCCAGGTATTAACCAGGAAGCCTGAGATGTAGAGGTCTTGGGATGAGGAGACATCAGAGTGCCCTGTTGACAGCAGAAGCCTTGCAGGAGCCCAGTATGCTTTGGAAAGATGTCTGTGGGACATCTTTCCTGCTGCTGTGGTTGGGCTGGGTACAGAAACCATGCATGCTGAGCCAGGTGGACTCACTTGGTAACCAGACTCCAGTTTGTCTATTTCCCCTCCCTTATCCTAAGGTCTGTCAGCCTTGTACCTCAGCAGATGGAGAGCCTGAGGAGGGTGAAGGTTCAGAGACATCTCTAAGTGCCTGTTGCTGGGAGAAGAGCACCCATGGCCTCAGTCCCACCTCCCAGACCCTCCTGCTTGGGAAGTGGGGTCTATCACAGGTGTATCTGCAGTGCCAGGAAAAAAAAGCCTTTGGGTCAAGCATGCTAGGGACTTGTGCTCCTAAATACCTTGGGATCTAGAAGTCATACCCTAGAGCTGGCTTTAAATCCCTGGCCAAGCATGTTTGCAGTTTCTAGACAGAAAATGCCTTCATGAAACATGTGCTATGTACCCAGCACTCACTGCAGTGAGCCAGAGGTCCTTAGCTGAGATGTCCCTTCTGCTGTCCTCCTCCACTGCAGGTGTACATGTTGAGTGAAACCATATTAGACACCTGCAGTCTTCTGTTTGTGCTGATGGCTAAAAACACCCTAAACATGGTTTAGTGAGTCCCTGCTCACCAGTGCTACATCCTGCCTTTTCTACACACAGGTGCTAAGTGTTTCTATCTCTCCTTCAGCACAAGGTGCTATCTGTGCCCTGGGAGCCTGTGGTTCTCCTGGGTGCTCAGCAGTGAGGGGCTTTGCTGGAGGAACCCTATGTTGCACAACCCCTGCTCCCAAATTTGAGTCCTTCCCATGCTGTTATTTCTTGGTGCAGCTTTATGTGTGATAAGAATTGCATGGTGGGCCAGCAACAGCTCTGTTCCATCTAAAACATCTCTGGTGTAGGCTGGGTCCTTTCTTGCAACCTTGGGTGTCACCTGCATGGGTGGCATTTCAGACTGACTTTGGGGCGACAGCAAATTTGGCTGTGGTGGTTGGCAACATCTCCTTGAAGGGTGGCTTGGTGATGGGGAGGAGACCCTTGTGTTCCCACCAGTGATGCCCAGCTATGTATAATCTGCAAGCTCCTGCTCACAGAGAGCTACCATAATAGTTGTCTGTGCTCTCACTGCTGTTGTTTCTCATTTAGATAAGAACCAAACCCCTGTCTCTGGAGTTGAGGTGGGAGTTTGGCTTCAGGAGTCCAACTAATTCAGCACTTTGCTGAGTGTTTTTGTCCTCCACACTCATATAATAATTAGTTCATTGAGGCTTGTTTGCACCAGAGCAAATTCTTGCTCTTCCCAGTGCTGGGCTTGGGATGATCTGGGGGTGTAAATAAATGAATGCATGGGAATAAAAATCCCTCCTGGTGTCACTTAGTGTTGGCATGGTCTTCCCTCAGCCTGACCATGCTGAGGGAGTTAGCTGCTAGCGCTGGCCCAGTGCTGAGTTTAGCCCTGGAGAGTAGAAAGAGGGGGGGGAAGCCCCAGCAGTCTGCTGGTGGGGATAGAGGAAAAAATGACTCATCTTCATGCTAAGAAATGAAAACGAATGAATGCACAAGGAAATGGGGGGAGAGGAAAAAGAGATGTCTTGTGTTATCATTCCCAGCTGTGTGGTGGTTGCTGCTGAGAAGGAGCTTGCTCCCCTGCTGCTTTGCTGGCTGCTGGGAGGAGATGCTGGGAAGATGGAGGGGGTGTTTGGGGGTGGGGAGGATCCCAACTCTGGGGGAAAAAATGGTGCTGACCCATGCCAGGACAACTGGTCTGATTTAAACATCACCTCTAGCTGTGCAGGGATATTTCCCATCTCTTTATTTTAGATGGCTCTCAGCATTTAAATTTATTTCTATAAATTTTATATAAACTTATTTCTAGCTTCATTCCCAAATCCTTTAGTCATCACCCAAACCCCAGGTTGCCCCAAGGGTTTCGCATTATCAATACCTTTTTGTCTCACTCCTAGGACTGGGCGATGACTCCAGAGCTGTGCTCTTTGCCCCCACCAGCCCTTCCTTCCCCTCAGAGGGGATCCCAGCAGCACCAGGTTCCAGGGATGCTGCTGTCCCCACACCAGATCCTGGCCAGTCCTCACTGCCTGTGTCCACAGGACCTGCTGAAGACGGGGCATCCTCCAGGCCAGCTGAGGGGGATGGCCACAATGCCACCCCTGTGGCAGCACTGTCCCCTGCTCCTGCCTCTGTCACTGTGAGCTCCATCACCGCAGCCACCACCATAGCAGACAGGCCATTCATAGCCTCCAAGCCCAGCTTGGTGTCACCAACCTTGGAGACAACCCCAGGTCTTCGGACAGCAAATACTGCCAGCTTGGCAAGAGGCACGATGGATCTGGGGGCAGCTCCCAGCCCCACGGGTATACCTACATCATCCTCCTCCTCCTCCCTCCCCACCAGTGACCTGTACTCTTCCCCTGGGATAGTCTTGTCCCCAACACCTGTCCTCATGAGCCCCGGCACCACCCAGCCACCGGCGCTGACCAAGGACATCCCTTCCCTAGGGACGCTGGTCATGGCATCAAGCCTGGCCATGCAGCCAACGTCCCCCCCAGTGACTGTGACAAGCCCCACCGCAGCTGAGGCCACGGCCACCGGCAAAACCACCCCCTCCACCGGAGTCACCATGGAAGAGGTCCCGCGCGCCTTGAGCGCAGGTGAGCCCCACCGCTCTCCATATGCATATATAAATATAATGTCAACCTCAAGGTGCTTAGATAAGAGGGGCAGACCCCCTGAATTGGGAGGGAAGAGGTGGTCAACTTTCCAAGAGCCCCATTCAGCAAAAGCTGAGCTTTCCTGAAGAAGCCTATGTCATCTGTCCCACCAGTGGAGACAAGGAGTCGTAGATACCAAACCTCAGTTGCCCAGAGCTGTGAATAAAATCCTTAGTTGCAAATTTGACTTGAAAAACTTAAGGATGAGAGGAAACAAGTGCCTGGATAGTGGGTGCAGCCTGAGTTAGGAAGACATAGGTTTTCTTTCTCCCTCCTAGAGACCTCACTAATCTGACACTAGCTTTCACCTGCCTTCTTCTGTAAGCTCAGATAGCTTAAATGTGCTTCATAAGGCCAGAAAAGGGAGGGATCTGGAGCATTTTATAGCCTTGGCTCAGCACTAAATGCTGCCTGGTGCTGGGAGAAGCAACAAGGAGCAAGTCCATAGTCCTCAAGCAAAGCCCAGCTGTGTTTTCTCCCAAATCCACCTGCCCTGCCTTTATGGGAAGGGGGTCACTGCAAAAATACAGGGGTGCCCAGCATCCTCCACAGGAGCTTTGGGAAGTGGTGAGGGCATGCCCCCTCCCACCAGAGATGGCTAGCACGGGTGTATCAGGTGTGGGGTGGGTGCTATGGGGCTGGGACTTAGGGGGCACTGAGCGCTGCCCTTTCTGATGGACCCTCTGCAGGGAGCATCGTGGCCATAACCGTGACAGTCATCGTGGTGGTGGTGCTGGTTTTCGGCGCGGCGGCGTACCTCAAGATCAGGTAAGGCTGCTTTCGGGGTGCTTTTGCTGAGGCTGGCAGCATCTCTCACTACCACAAGGGTTATGCTCAGGGGAAAAGCCTTGGGGAGATGGTGTCCCCAAGCCTGGTGGGGTGATGGGCAGCCTCTAGTCCCAGCATGGCTGCGTTTTCTACCACATCTATACCGAGAAGCAGTTTTGCTTCCTCTTTTTTTACAACAGCCTCACTCAAATGCCAGAGATACTGTTCAGCATAGTCATAACCAGTAATTATCCCTAGGGTAAGCTGCTGCCACGGGTCTTGCTGTGACTTAGACAATAAACAGCAGCACAGCCCAGCGCTGAGCATCTGTAATGAGGCTTTGCTGACAACTGAGACGAGGTCTTGTTTTAATTCCATGGCATGTCCCAGTCTGGTTCAATGGGGGTAAAAGCCTGCCTGGGCTTATTTTCTGTCCTGGTGCTTCCTGCTAAAATATCCTAAAGCTTGACCCAGTGAGGACTTGCATGCATTTTTTTTTGCCCCATGGTAAAATAACAAATAAAGCACCAAAGCAACTGGTAACACTGGGTTTGCTTTCCCCTGGCAGGCATTCCTCCTATGGCAGGCTTTTGGATGACCACGAGTATGGCTCCTGGGGCAACTACAACAACCCTCTCTATGACGACTCCTAGCACGGATGAGGAGAAAAAAAAAAAAGAAAAAAATCCTTAATTTATAAGTGCTTCTGCAGCAGAGCATCCGCTGTTGAGGAGATGCCTGGGCGCCAAGCCACTGCTGCAGGCAGGATTACGGCGGGTCCGGTGGACGACAGGCAAGCGGAGGGTGGGCACACAGCGCCCACAATAAACATGAATTTTGGCCTTTGCGTAGGAAACTCTGAGTCCAGGGGCACGATGGCTACTTGGTTTTCCAGGCAAGGGAACCTAAATTCTCCAGGGGGAAGGGATGGGGGGAGGTAAAGGGAGAGGATTGAAGTTCAGCCAGCACCATGGGATCCTTTGAAATGCTGCTGCCCCACGGCTCGGGGTGGGTGGGGGAACATGGGGGCTGCTGAGCCAGACACAGCAATGCACAGGGGTCTCCCATGCTTTCATATGCTCCTTTCTCTGAAATTACCTCCTGGCATCATCCTGCTATGAAATACTTCACCTTGCCTCCCCATGGACCACGAGCAGTTATGGGGCTGCTCCATCACTGCTCCCTTCCTTTCTGTGCAGGTGCTTCTGTGCAGAAGCAGGTCACTTAATTTTTTTTTTTCCATTTAATAGTGTTTTTTCCCCCAAACACAGCCTGTGGGAAGGTGCATTGACAACCCATGTTGCTGGGTTGAGAGGTGCCCCATTTCACACGCGTGGCTGCTTGCTCTGCAGCTTTATTTTTAATCCTTGAAAAATTTGGCTGCTAAGATACAGTGAAGCATTTTTTAATCCACAGTTTATGTGTTCAGCTACTAGCACCTGAAGCTGGGGGGTGGCTGACAGGAAGGCTGGTTTGGGGATGCTTGGCCACTTCTGCCTCCACCTAAATCCCCAGGCAGTGAAAAGCAAAGCCCTCAGCCCGTGTGGCCTTGATAAATAAATCAGTACTACATGATGCTGCAAAGGTTTGGGCATTCCAGCACATCCCCAGAGCTGGTCACCATCACCCCAGAGGTTGTAGATGGGCTGATTCCCACAGACCCTCGGCAAGATGGTGGTATGACTGAGTTTCTGGAGGGGTTTTGGGGAAAGCAGCACCCCTGTGCAGGTAGAGATGGACCAGTTTGCAGTGCTTTATGTCCATGCTTTTAATTACCAGCTGCTTTGGGGGAGGACATGAGGTTCATCAGGGTATCCTCCAAGCTACCTCTTTGCTAAAGCTGAAACCCTGAAGCAGCAGGGCATTTGCTGGTGTAGGGAGGGCAACCAAGAAGCAGCTGCCATTCCCTATGGGACGCAAACAGATGAGGCAGGAGAGCTGCCATCTCACCCGAAACGCAGGCGTTGGTTTGCTTCGGGTTAATTGGCGTCAGTGGCGCAGGCTGGGAAACAGGCTCTGCTGTTCGTCCCGGCTGCTAAACAAAGCGTCCTGGGGAACATCAAAGCTCGGGGCGTTTGCATGATTGCTTCCCGCAACAGATGCATCATCTCCTGATTTTCATCAAGCGAGTGTAATAAATGCGGCCGGCACCATAACAGCCACCTAAAAAGGTCAGGAGAAATGAGAGTATCTCCTCCAGCTCCACTTTCCAAAAAGAAATGCAATCATTAGGCATCTTCCTTTTCCTTCCCAGCCTTTTTTTAGCCTCTTCAGTGGCCCATCCTTTCACCTCCTTTTTCATATTAGCATTGGTCAGGTGGCTGAAGTCCAGCTCAACAGTGAGACTTCAGCACGGGATTTGCTGGCACTAAGCCTGCCTGCTAAGGTGTGGATACCGAGCTGTTCCTCACCCTGTTTTAGCTCAAACAGGGTAAAAATGGAAAATAAAGCAGCAAGTGGTTGCTGCCCTTTCAAACCACAGCCAGCCCAGGAAACTCAGGGTTGGGAGCACATATGAGGTGAGACTGATGGTAGGACTGCTCTGTATCCTGCTCACTCTCTTCCCTGAGACAGCATCCTGCCAACTGCTAGCTATTCCCACCAGGCTCCAGAGAGACAGGATGCATTTAGGGAGGCAGGGGAAGAGAGGGGCATGCAATGATGAGGCAGGAAACACTGTTGGCTACTCAGGATCTGAGGATGCTCAGGACAAGCAAAACTCCCTTTCACCTTTTTGGCAGCTAAGAAGCAGCAAATTAGGCCACCTTAGCTAAGAGGAACAACAAACTAAGTAAAAACACCCCCACCCTTCCTCTCTTAAAATAAATTGGATGGCGTGGTGCTGCACTCACCCTTCCCAAAGCCATGCAGAAAAGTCTCCCCCTCACCCCTGCCAGCAAGAAGTTGCCCAGCAGGCAGTGCATCTGCTTTGCTCAGCTTTAAAACCCTTCCTGAGCTACAGCTCAATATTGTCCAGCAACAGCAAAGATCAGGCAATAAAAAAAAAACACACCACCCCAAGCTATTTTAAAAAATCACTCACTTTGCTCAAATGCTGCTACTAAAATAACTGAGAGAATAAAGGGAGAGCAAAAGCCATCACCTTCACTTAAATATAATCCCCAGGGAAGTAAATTCCTTTTTTTCGAAGAAAAACAGAAAACGGGTGTCATCTTCTGTAGGACACTGTGAGTTTCTAGGAGGAAGGCTTGGCCAAGAAACTAAACCAGACCTCATCAGCGTGGGCTAATTTCACATGCAAATTCACACTTCATCTCTGCATCAGTGGTGAAAACCAGAGATGCCATCTTGTCCCCAGCACTGCTGACGTGTCGGGCCACAAGGCTGGCATATGGGGTCTGCTTTCCGGCTCAACCCTACACTTGGATGCTTAAAATGAACAAATGTCTCTTGTCTACAGCACAAGGAAGAGGCTGTATGTATTTTGGGGGATATTCCTGGGTAAAAAGAAATTCCTTGTTTCCTGCAAGAGTCTAGGACCAGAAACCATCCCCAGTGCCTTTTCTTTCCTCCTCAGCGTGATATAAGCAGCCAGGCAAAGCCTCTGCCCCACAGCACTCACCTAACAGGTAAGGTAAAAGAAGAAAGGATGGACATCCCACCTCCTGACACAGCTCAAGCCCCCCAGCCCATCACCTAAGTCTCAGGCCCGTGGAAGGGAAAGCAGACCCCCCACCGAAGTGGAGACCCTCCTTGGGGTGCCCTCTCCCCTGCAGCCACCCCTCTGCACTGCCGTAGGGATGTTAAATGGGTCACTTTGCACAGAATAAAGAGCTGGGAGTTATTTCAGCTCACCCCACGCCTCTGCAAAGCATGCTGGCCACTCCACTCAGCTCCGACAGCCCCATCACAGCCTGCCTGCCCAGAAACACATAGGCAAAAATCAGCTGCCTGCTGGATTTGGAGGCTTCAGGGGTACCAGATCAGGCCTTCTGTGCATGCAGCTCCAATATGGGGCAGAGGGAGCAGGTGCTGAGACTGCACCAAAGGGCTTTCCTGGGTGACCACACCACAGCTACACCAGACTTTATGTTTCATTTATTCATAATGCATCCACGCTGCGACGTGGATGATGTGTTTATGTCTACAGCACTGTGTGCCAGCAAGGGCCAAGGCACAAGACAGCCTAAAAATTAACAGATGCACTTGCCAAATGGAAAAAGCACTTCAGTATGGGGGGTGATGCCCTCAAAGGGAGGATGCCTGTGTTCAAAGTGATGGCTGCAAACACCCCTCTCATCTTCCTAACTCAGACCCTCCAGCTTACCCAGGAATTTCTGTCTTCCCACACTACTATGGCAGGGAAGAAGGGAAAAAATCCTAGCGGGGACACACCATAAAGACTTCCTTTTTCTCCTTCTCTTTTTTAAAAAAAGATGAGGAAAACTCTCTGCCACAAGCCTGTTTTATTTACAAAAAAATCACAACCCCCCATTTTTCCCAAAGACTTTCCACCCCCCCCCTTTGGCTCAATTTAATCTCAGAAATTTTATTTATATAGAAAAAATAGCTCACATAGCTCTGTGCAGAACATCCCATTCCCCCAGCCTTTCAGGCAGCAGCAGAGTCTGGCAGCAGCACTGCCGATGACGTGATCCCTCTCTAGGTCTCCTGCCTTGCCCTCACTGGAGAGGTGGCAAGCTGCTTTCATCATCATTTCCAGAATCCCTCTGGCCTCTCTAATTGTGCTTTTTTTTTTTTTTTTTCATTTGTGAATATGCTAATATCTCATCAACTTGTTTCCAAGTGTCATCTTTTCTGACTCTTGGTGGAATTAATGGAGTATTAATGACTTATTAAAAGAGATAGCTCTTGGTTGCAGCCTCCAGGAGCAATAATGCCCGTTAGATGAAGTAATTACTTCCCAGGTAAGAGCAGAGCACATTAAGCACCCAGCAGCTCAGACCAGAGCTGAAGGCATTACCATGTCATTGCACGGCATTCCTACAGCTCAGCCTCCAACAACAGTAACTGCCACCAAAAACCCACTGGAAAGTTTGCAACGCAAGAACCAAACGTCACTGAATTTGCTTCCATAGCCCATTTAGCACGCATTGCTGGATTGCTGTCATTTTCAGGTGCCACTCCTATTCAAAGGTCATTTCTCAAACAACAGGCAGCTCAAGGGAAGCCCTCGCCTTCAGCTCTCATGCCTCACAACTACCTTCAATAAAACCACTTGGCCTTCAGCCCATCCAGCTTGTCTTCCTGGATGCTATAGAAAGATTTGTGCATTTTTATTTTTAGCCCTTTATTTTATTTACAAGCCAAGAGCAGCCTCAGGTGCCCAGCACAAGCTAAGACCCAGCTGGGGAGGTCTTCTGCTCCCCATTGCCCCAACACACCCAGGGCAGGGTGGAGGTCTGAGCTTTGGCCAGAAAACAGCAGCTCTGCCTGGGTCAAGGGGCACAACCAAGAGCCATCAGCCTCTGGTGGGACTTCACCCTTGAGGTGAAGCAACCTCCCAAGGGCATGCTGGAGCCCATACACCATCCTGCTACCTCCACCTCTCCCAAAAGCCACTGCCACTTGCCAGCAGCTACAAACAGCCATGAGCTCCAGGTGTTTAATTTCTTATTCTATTTTGCCAACAAAGCTACTTACAAGACAACCAGAAAAAATAAGTGTTGATGGCCTAACTATTTCTCACAAGTCTTCAGGTAATCCACTATTTTGCAATTATTTCACAGGTTTAGAGAGGGGTTTTTTTCCCTAGAGCACCCAGACTTCTTCCACCTACCCTATCCATTTGCTCAGCCAGGAAGCACCTGTATTACAGGGACCTGGACTTGCAACTCCATCGGCCCTGAGGGACTCCTTTCCTCAAAATCTGTAGGAGATGAATGAGAGGAAGAAAGGGGCGGGGGGGAGACCCCAAGGTCCCTCTGAGGCTCTGCTTCAGCCTCTGCCACACAGACTGGAGCCAGATCCTTGCAAAAGACACAGGAATCGGTTCAGCTGGCAGAGAGCAACTATTTCATGACAGTGTAAAGTGACAAGTTACAAGTCCCACGTGCAAACTCTGCCCCCCCTACTCCAACTGGGACCATCAAGAAGAAAAAGCAAAGAAATCACCCCGTTTCCAGTGCAGAGGTCCCAGCACACCCCTGGGCTAAGCCAGACCTGCTTGGAACTGGACAGACAGATGCTCTGCTAGCCCTCCGAGTTATAAATAGCACAACACGACAAGCCTTTCCCTAATTGTGTTCCTTCCTGCTGGAAAGGAGTAACAGATGGTTTCTCTGCAGCCAGGCAGGGGCAAGACACCAGCCTCAGCCCCAGGGAAGCCAGGGCTCTTCTGCTGTGGGACAGGGGTTTTTAAGTGCGCACAAGCAAGGAGTCTGCACAGCCTCAGGGAAGGGTTTTCTCCCACCCAAGAGGCAGGGGCCATCAGCAGAGCATTCCCCATCTTTTCCCAAGCCCTCCCAGGGATGCAGAGCAAAACCACACACTGCTGCTCCTTCAGTAGAGCTTAGGGTTGAGTTTCACAGCCACTGCCACCAGCTGAGCATCCACCAGCTCTGGGGTGCCACCCCAGTAACCTTCCAACTCCAGCCTTTGCACCCACACACCCATCCTCAGGCATGCAGCCAGCTTGAGAGGAACTCATGGGAGGTGAAGGCTGTACAGGGGGTTTAATATGCAATATCCCTATTTCCCCCAAAATTGATGTTATTGGGCCCAAGGCCATCAGACCACATCAGCCAAAAACCACGCCAGAGTCTTTAAACCCATCCTGCCAGCCCAAAATTAGGGATACCCTTTCCCCATTGCTCCTGAGCCATTGCCTTGCACCTTCCCGCAGGGATGGAGGGCTCGGCCAAGCTCCCTGGTCCTGCATCACTTTGCTCTTTGGTTTAATGAGTCCCTCTCCCGAGTTCTGCATACTTCGGCAGGCACTGACTTTATTAATAGCTCTGCTGTCCTTGTTTGTGCCTGCGGCCCTTGCACCTGCTTCAACAGTACATTTTTCTCACAAGGTAGCAATAATCCCATCTGCTCCTGATTTTGCCCCACGCCAGTGAGCAAGGCTTGATTTTGGGTGGTAGGCAGCGTGGGAGCTCCCTGCCGTGCCCTGCAGCGTTAAGAACAGCTCTGCAACAGCTCCCTTAGCCAGTGGGCAAACCCTGGCCAAGCCACCACGCTGCCTTCATCCCAGGACCACCGCATCCCTCTGATCCAAGTATTCTTCCCGCTCTCAGCAGTGCCTGGCTGCTTGGGCACATCCAAACTCAGGCAGCCCATGGTAGGATGGAGATGGGTGGCACTGTGCCCGCCCCAGGGAAGCGCCAAGGTCAATACCATGTCTCTCCCATTGATGCCAGCCCACAGTAAGGACAGGGCAGCAAAGCTCCGTGCAACACCTGCCATCCCATATAGCAGCTCCTTGCCTATCTTCATCGACAGCAATTAATCTTTATCACCTCAGAAAGCCATTCGTTTTTCTGCTGTGCAATGCAATTTAACTCCCTTTGCCAGGGAAATAAGTGCCTGGTGCCAAGCTAAATGCACAATACAGAGGTTCAGCTGGTGGCATCAGGTTCCCCAGCTGCCCCCCTCACTTTGCAGAGGCAAGTACCAAAAGCAGGAGAGCAAAAGGTCAAAATCAACTGGATCCCACCCCCAAGATCATTTTCCTTCTCAATCCAATGCAAAAGTCTAGCTGGGAAGGGAGCTGCTCTTTCAAAGCTCAGCTCCACTAAAGGTTTTCTTTCAGCCTTCTCTTATGGTTTGAACCCAAATAGGAATATTGCCAGCTGAGATAAAATTAGCTCACCATTTAGCATCAAATCTGCTTGGTTGTGGACTTGATCAGCATGGCTTTACAATTAGCAACACAGTCAAAGGCTACTTCGCTATTGAATTTTCCAAAGCTGTCTTTCCAGCTGCACCATGATGTTACTTATTAGCTAAAGGAACTGACAGTACTTTTTTCAGGGAAAAAACAAAACTAAACCAAACCAAACCCAAAAGCCCACACCACAAACAGGAAACAATTTGCTGGTAATGAGCAGAGCACTCTGGAAAGGATAGCTGCAAGATGCACAGAAATTCAGCCTCGACCTGGGCAAGCCACAAGCCTGTGTTGTCCCGCTGTGCTCCCCACCCAGCAGCAATACCCATCGTCCATACATCTTCAGCCCTAACTGATCCACTCCTCCGTTAGCTGTCTGTATTTGTAAGACCACGACCTCTGCAGCAGCCCTGGAATAGCATATCTCTTCAAATATATATTTAATCGAGTTAATGAACAAGTTGCTGCATCTGTTTCTCATAGCAGCTGCTCACAAGGAGAATTTGCCTGCTCTGTTTTTTTTTTTTAATTAAGGCTGGATTGCTGCTTCTAGCTGCCCCTCAGCAGTATCTGCTGGCTGCAGATGTTCATGTCCCGCATGGCCCGCCATCACCAGCAGCCTTCATGCTTTCATGGCCGCAGTGGTTCTCTTGGAGGGAGAAGGCCTGCCAGAAAGAGACAAGAGGTCTATTGGACCCAGTGGGATAACAGCATCCTTGCCCAAAGGCTCTCCAGCACAGGCGTTGGGGTGGCGACGCAGCCCCCAGTTAGGGTGAGCAAGCCCAGCCCTTCCCAAGGAGGTGGTGTGGACATCACAGTCTCCACTTCTGCACCCACCAGTGCAAATCCTTAGAGACATGCAAAAGGCAAGTTACTACCCGTGTCCTCCACCTCCAGCAGCACTTCAGATGTGCTCAACATCTCACCACCTTCTGAAGGCAACAGCTACCAATGAAACTGGGCTTGAGGCCCATCTGTGCATGAAGCACAAATAGTATCTATAACAACCCTGTGTCATGCAAGACTTGCTTGCAAGGAACCCAAAAGATGTTTTACCACCTGCTTACAGAGCAACAGAAGGTGGGGGCACCTCTGCCATCAACCCAGAGCACGCATCACCTAGCCAGAGACACTGCCACACTCATCTACGGAGACAGCCTGCCCCAGTTTTGGAGCTCACGAGGACTAGACATAGCTCTCCAGCTTTCCTCTGAGCATCCAGTCACTAGTAGCTTTTTTAATAGAAAAAAGGAATTTATTGTTTGTTCCTTTCCCAGCTATGCTGTAGGTCCTCAGCACATCTCCATGTCATCTCTGCTTCTCCCGTCACCACCCAAATCCCAAGCCCTGCTACCAGCACAGCCTATGGAAACTAACTATGGTGTCTAACCCAGCATTTGCCATCAGTGAGCTTCTCAGGTGTCGACTAAGAGTGTGATCAAGGGAATTTTTTTTTTTTCCTCCTCTTTGGGAGGAGAAGGACTATAACTGCTTTAATAATACAGAAGAAACAACATTCCTCTGATTCATCTCAAAAGCATCATTTGACAACACATTTTTATCCCATTTACAGTTCTTTTAACCCTGCTTGTCCTTTTAAAGCGAGAGGGAAGTCACTTGTCAAGCAGTAACACTCAAGCAGGAAGACCACCTTAAAAACATCTAAGTGGCATCACCTGAACTTTTTTATCCTGCTTCTGGACTGCCCAAATCTCTGTGCCAAGCTACTAGCAGTCACCATGGGGCCAGAGCTGTTTGGGCAGCAGTAGCCTCTGAGCAAGACCCAGAGCAGCAGCAAAGGTGGCGATGGGGTGAGCTCCGCTGGCATCAGGCACCCAAATTCCCCTGCACACCCAGAGCTGCTGCTTTCTCCCCATTAAAAAAAACCCTCTGCGTGGCCCCGTTGCCTGAACTGGGCATCTCCCTACAGGACCACAAAGCTCTGAGATGACTGATACGAGCCCCGCTGGCCCTCAGGGCTTACCTGGGAGCAGGTCCCCAGCCAGGGAAGGTAGTGAAGTCACCAGGTGACAGCACACGTTTTGAGGGTGCTCCAAAGCAGCAGGGAGTCTTGCTGGTAGTTTCCATGGAGGAACCAAAAGCATCACCCACAAGCAGGAGGGCAGTCCTTCTTACCATCTACAGGAGCTTAAAGTCAAGCAGAGATGTCAGCACCATGGGAACACTTTGCTCCATCGGCCTGTGGCACAGGGACTCAAACCAGCCCCTTCCCCCAGCCCTACCCCCTCAGAGAGGCGCTCCCCAGGACGTCCAACCCCAAACCCCACTCACACAAGCATGGGGGAGACAACAAGGAGCCAAGCCATGCTCCTGCTGTGCTTTAACTTCCAAAAACACCACAGTCCCCCCAGCTTTCCTCATTTTAACAGCAGCCCCCAGGGGGAAACCACCACTTGGTGCGAAATGCAGCCGATAAGCCCCCTGCCCCCAACACCTCCAAAAGGCGCCTTTCCCTAGAAGCACCCCCAAAGGCAGGGCGATGCTCCAACACAACCAAGGAAGGAAACCTCACCTGCTCCTTCCCCGAACGCCCTGCTCCCCCCAGCACAGCCCTGAGGCTAGCTATGGGCTCTGGATGAGGTGACGCAGCCCACCTGGCCCCACACGTAGTTCCCCACCATGGGACTCATCCACATTGCCACGGAGAGTGGAGAAAGCCCACCTCAACCCAAAGCGCCTGCTCTGCCGTGCATGTGGCTACAGCCGACCGTGGCCCCTGGACCGAAGTTCGGAAGGGGTGGGATGGCAAGGGCAGGTTTGGGGTGGGAGAGCAGAGACATGGGCTGGGAACCTGAAGAAACTGGGTTTTGGCAGCTGCTCTACTCCTGGAACAGCTTGCTGGGATCACACAAGCCCTTCCAGTACTGGGGAGCCCAGACTGGGACCAGTTCCCCCTGCTGCCATGCCTAGGGGATGACTCCCTCCCCCCCTACCACAGAAACAAGTAAATACAGGGGCTGTGAAAACCACTATTTTTATCACAGAGACCCAGGGGTCACACATCCAGACATCTAACCCTCGTTTTTCAGCACTGAATCATAGTTTAAACTCAGCCAGGAATTTCCAGAGTACGTGCATAAAAGGAGAGCACGTCACACATAGCATAATTTGTTTTAATAAAGAAGTTATTTTACATTTATTTATAGCAGTGAGAAAAGTGCTTCAGAAAGATACTCCAGTAAAGGCAAGCTACAGTAACGCTATCATCTGAGTCCTAATACTCATACATAAAGGGGCACTGTCAAGATTAAGAAAAGCTGTTGTTTTACAGTAGAACAAGTTAAAAACAAGTAGCTGTATGGTGAAGAGTAACTGGGCTTTTTTTTTAATTTTACTTCATTATTAGAAACTATTGGTTCTCAAATTCTCAGAAACTAAGAACTTCCTTTAATATTTAGACTGCAAAACACTGTGGGCACAATATTACATGAAGGGTATGAAGGTCTGTTGTTTTTAAAAGTACTCCTCCATCCTCTGTTCTCTCCCTCCAATAGAATGAGATACCATTAAAAACCCCCAAAACCACAGAAAATTGGTCCCTGCACTACATGAGTGCCTCTATGAGCTGCTGTTACTTCAGCAAACATCTCAGGCCCAGCCTGAACTGTTTGGCCCAACATCAATTGTGACAACACAACAGTATGTGCTTCACTTCGTGTACTTAACCATCAAAACATCAAGCTACATACACAGCTAAAACCCTACGACACCTCAGCCTTTGTAAGTGAGTAATGCAAAATGAGGAATTGGGTGTAAATACGACTGCAGCTGGCAAAGGAATCAGAGTGAAAAAGACAGCAGGGCAGATGGGTGTCTGGGGGAGAAGGGCGGCCTCGCCGCTTGATTTTTAGGCCGTTCACCACGTGCAGGCAGGCAGGCAGGCCGGCCAGCCTTGTTTCGAAGTGGATTCTGTATGTGCCCATGTCCACGCATGTGTCAACAGATCAAGCCAAAGGATGCAATTTCTGCAAGCTCACCCTTCTCCAGCCACTTGCACCGATGGCTCCGAGGCCCTAGAACAAACACGTCATTTACAAGGAACAAAACATACTAGCATAAAAACTTTGCAGATGTCAGCTTTATGTAAAAAGGCTGCTCTCAAAGCTACGAATTTTCCCCTACAGCTGCAACCAGCATAGCTGTACCTCCACCTCCTGCTATGCTCACAACCTTCAGCTGCCCCAAAACATCTTCTGCTGTGTCAGCTGCTGAGCATTTCTCATTTTGCATCTCATTAGTTATTCTTCTAGGCTGTCTCTTCTCTGAGAGAGTAAATGGCTCTTCTAAAGGGTATGGTTCTCTCCAGAAACTAACCTTTGACGGGCATCACACTGCTCGATGGGGAATTTCCTGAAGGGCCTGACTGCGCTGTGCCCCAGCTACTAGGGAGGGGGGGCACAATTAGCAAAACTCCTTTGCACCAGCATTAATTATATCTTGTAACCATTTCATTGGTGCCATGATCTCTTCGGAAAAAAAATTTTACTGACAAGTGTTTCTTTTTTTTAAATAGTCTCTTCCATGGCAGTTTTTCTTGTCCAGCTGAATGCAGCAGGTATCTTGGTCACTGCTCCTCCAAAGGCAGCCGGCATCTTCCATCTTGGGCGGTATTGTACGATTCACAGTTTTTGCACTTCATGCCTAGGAGATGGAACTGCACTGTAGACCGGGCATTGCAGTCATTGCAGAGGATCTACACTCACAGAAAAGAGAGAGAGAAGGGCTTTAGCACCAGCAGGACACCCAACAATATACTACAACCACGCCTCTAGCAACCACAGGACTGCTTTGCCATCAGGGGACAGAGCAGAAAATATCTTCCTTTTGAAGACAGCTGATTTAACTTTTCCATTTGTAACTACTCAGATCGCACTGTATAATCACAGAGAATTTACTTCTAGTATGACAAGGTGACTCCCTGCATAAGTCAGAGACAGACACACTCTGGCTTCGTCTCTTGGTGTAGGAGGAAACCACCAGAGAAACCCTCAAGTGAAAACGACAGCAGACTGACAGCAGCTAGCAACATTAGCCAGTCTGCTGTGCAAGACAGACAAGTGAGCCTTCTTCTCAGAACACGCAATAAAGAGATTTTTTCCAAATATCCCGACTCCAGGAGTTGGTAGGATGGGTTGTCTAAACCTTAAGAGATGCAACTAGAACATTAACGACCAGCACTGTTTAATACAGTCTTACATGCAAACAGCAACCAGCTTCACAGTTCTGTGTTAACGCAAAGCAACAGAAAGAAAACAGAAGTAGTCTCTACATGCTAGCCCTGCACAAATCAGTAGCTGAATATTTTTGCAGAAAACCCATCATGTGTAGTCTGGAACATGAAGCTCCAAGCTGTTAAAAAACAAATGTTCCTGCTTTTTGCAATGACAGCACCTAACGCTACTGGAGAAAGTGAGATACTTCCAAAGACCAAGCCATTCCCGTGCTGTGTGATACTACAACGCTAAGAGGTTGTGGTTTTGGGGTTGGTTTCTGTTTGGAGTGCAGGTGGGGGGTGGGGTTTTTTAGTGTGTTTATAAACCCAGTCGGTGAATACTGTAAGCCAACACACAACAAACATTTCTTCATCACTCCCTAACCATTAGGTTAACTTCTGATCCAGGACAAGTTCCTAGTGCCCTCTACTGCCAGTAATGCAAAGGCACAGATCTACCAAGAACAAGACATCGGTGTCTCATCTCTTACCTCCACCATCATGTTCTGATACTCTGTGGGCATAGGAGTCTGCGCTACCTCGTCATCCAGCTGACGCCAGTACCTTGTCATATCTAAAGCCGAGTGCATGCACAAAGGACACCTGTAACCTCTGGCAGAAAGGAAAAAAAAGTCTAAATCAGAAGATGGAGTAGGGCCATGAAACAAGTCTACTCAAAAGGACAAGTTTCATATATCAGTCAAAGAGAAACACCACGAATCAAAAAGTTCTTGCACAGAACTGGAAATTAAAAGACCCCTTTCCCTTTAGGAGTTGGCTTTAAGTTACTGGTTACAGGATTGGTATCACGATCTTCACCTCTTATCTGGACTACAACAGTATTAAGAGAAGAGATGCTTAGAAATACTTACTCCTTTAGCATGTCCTCGTAACATGTTCTGAAAACACAACGAAAAGTTCAGTGAGAAGAATGCAATTACTGACTGGTAACACATTTGGACTGAACAAAGGGAAAAGGCGCACAGCTATCCCCAAACCAGAAATTAAAAAACATCCTGAGTCCAAGCAAGAAGAAAGCTTCCTAGCAAAATCACTGGGTACTGAGGCAAAAATCCAGAGATGAAGCATGTTTGACTCCATTCTAAGGTCTTTCAACTTAACACAAGGGAACAGTCTCAACACTACAACAACGACTGTGTGGTTCAAGTTTGCTGAAAAAATAGTGTGATACATCACAAAGTAAGTCTAAGATGGGACAAAAGTTGAAGGAAGATTCCATCTGTGGAGACCTATATCAAACACGGAGACAACGGGGGTAAAAGCAGGGGTCAACGGAGTAACAAAAACCTGCATCTAGAACACAAAACAGAAGCAGAAAGGGAAAATGGAAGGGAAATGTCGTAATTATTCTTCCAAAGGCACCCAGTGCTATATATCACATCACCTGAAAATCCCAATAAAGCTGGCAGGTATTTTAGTGCAACAGAGCAGTCCATTGTCTTGTGGGGGGCTGTCTAAAACTTAACTGATGTGCTGCCATCAACCTCTTAAAACCATTGTGCAACTGTTTTCTGCTCCAAGGGGAGGCTTCTCTATGGGATTCTTGAAATTTAAGTAGCAACAGAAGGAAATTCAGCATGAGAAAATTTAGAATGAACAGTATGCACGTCCCTCCACCACCGCCAAAATTTACTGTGGAAGGAAGCCAACCTTTCTAAAAAAAGTATTTCCTGATGAAACAGAGACTATCCCCTACCGTTCAAGTCCCTTAAAAAACAGCTGTAAAAAGCTGCTACAGACTAACGAGGCTTGTAGTGCCACTGAATAAACACCACACACAAGGCAACAGCTATTCCCCATTCTCAAGTATCTGCAATGCTTTACCTGTGAAGAAGGTGACCACATGGCAGAACATGAGCTCCAACACGAGATGTGTGAATATCCTGTTTCAAGGCAAGTAGCAGACAAAAGACAAGAAAGTTAAATCAAACACTGTCAAAACCACAGCCACACACAAGTCCAAGAAATGAAAAGCAGCTCACCTCCAAACATATTGGACAGTCCTGCCTGGAGACATTTTCAATACACTTCCCAAAGACAGAAAAAAAAAGGTTATTCGTCTGTATGGATACCTGCATTTTTCTAAATTCTCAAATTCCTTTAGAATGGTAAGAGAAGATGAAACATTACTGCTTGCATTTAGGTTTGAAGTTCTGAGAACTAACAGGTGGCTTAGCATATTAAAAAACAAACAGCTTCAAAACATACATAAGAAAAGGACTCCCAGAACCCCCGCACCAGGAAGCGGTCTAGCTTTTCCTATACTGCAGAAAGAACAGGGGCTCTGACTGACATGCTGTCAGATCTGCAATCAACAGCCCCTTTTGAAAGGAGAGAAGGAGACCAAGATGTTTATTTCCTATAGCTTTAACCGCGAGCAACACCAGCCCAGAAGCACTCTGTGTTGCTGTTAGGTGCACTTAAGAGAAAGAGAACCTGCCGCTCCGCCTGTCTGTACGGCCTTGGATGGAGACGAGGCACTATCAGCTTTCATTTTCAAGGATGGTTTGGCTGGTTTTTTTAAGACACGGAGTTAAGCGGTATATTCTTACCTTGTGCTTTCCTCGAAGACTCAAGCTTAGGCATAAATTGCATTTTGAACAGTGGAAAAAGTCTTCCTTTGGACCAATCCTGAAGAGAAAAGCGTCAGCCACGGCCGGTTCCCCCCATTCGGTCCCGCCCCGCCCGAGGGGGGCAGGCCGGGGCCGCGCGCCCCTCACGCACCTGCAGATGCCGCACTCGGCGCAGTGGTACTGCTTCTTGTCGCGGTCGAAGAGGTGGCAGATGCCGCAGTAATACTCGCCGAAGAGGCTGTGGCAGCCCTCGCAGCGCTGCTGGGCCTGCCGCCGCACCGGGGAAGAGAGAAGCGGGGAGACAGCCGTTCAGTGCGCGGACGGCCCCCCACGCAACATGGCGGCGCGCCCCCCCCAAAATGGCGGCGCCCTCCGACCACCCTACCGGACCCACCTTCTGCAGGAGGCGGCAGCGGGTGCACTGCACCTCGGCAACGCGGAAACGGTCCAGCCGGTGCCCCTCGGCGCCATCGTGGCACAGCCGGCAGGCGTACAGCTTCCCGCAACACGGCGCCTGAGAACGGCACGGCACACGCTCAGCGCCCGCCGTCGGCAACCCCCGCCGCCCGCCCCCCCCCGCGCCCCGCCACCGTCTCACCCGCAGCAGGCAGCCTCGCCGGTAGTGCTCGCAGCCCTCCTCCCCGCCCGCCGCCATGGCCGCCCCCGCCTCGCCCGGCCCGGTCCGCTGGCCCCGCCGCTTCCGCTTCCGCCCCGCCGCCTCCACCGGCGCCGCGTCGCCGAGCGCCGGGCTGCGCCGGGGGCTGCTGGCAGCAGCGGCGGCAGCGGGTAACAGTGCCACTACGCGCTTTCGAATTACCTCACCGCCCAACATTTCTTCCCCCCACCCCCAAAAAAAAACCTTTCTTCCCCCTTCTCCTGAAACCTTTTTCCCCTCCTCTCCCCTCAAACCTTCCCTCCCCCCCCATTCCCTAAAACTTTCCCCTCCCCAAATAACAAAACCAAAAATCACGGCTGCCTGACGCAGCACAGGAGGTTTTCCAGGAGGAGGTGTTTGCCGTTTCCGAGACAAGGACCCCCCCACCCACAGGTGCTGCAGCTGAGCATCTTGGTGCTGGTGCTGGGAGAGGGACCTGGTCCCCGCTGGGGGCTGCTCCATCCACTGGGGCCGTGGTGATTTCCCAGTAGGTCAGTTTTAGGCAAGTAGCTCGGTTCATCTGCCCACGGCTAGCTAAGTGACTGCTGTGGCCAGCTGGGAACATTTGCTATGGGTACAACGGGGCTACCCTGGAGCGGTTCATAGTTAGTGGCAAAGGAAAAGCAGGGCACTGGGAACGTAACAGTGCTATCGCCCGTAGGCCAGCCGGGCTGGGAAGGTAAAGGGCACACTGGGTGAGCACGGTTGGCTACGTGTTGTCCGGATGCTGCTGAGAGGGACATTAGGAACCTGTGCTTGTACATGGTTGCAAGAAACATGGTGTCAATGTTAAATAAAAACATTCAAAAGTCCTATTTTTTCAATACAGGTAATACCACCAATGCAAGTGAGCAGATGTAACACCAAGTCCAGGGAAGACTAAGTGCATTGTATCTTAATTTGTAAGCACACACTAGTACCAAGAAATTTGGAATCTGAATACCCTTTTATTTACAAATTTTAATGTACATGTCAAAACACAGCATAGCCACAAAGCTGTAAATACAGTGACATTCATACTGTATTCTGCCATGACACATCACTGGGAAAGGGCATACTTTGTGGAAAGACAAGTTCCAAAATTAACTCTACTGTACAGGGGTGTGAGCTGTGACAGCAGCCTTGAGCTGCTGGACAGTTGTGAGCAATGCAGGGTCACCATCGACTACAGCCAATGTGAGGGCAGTTAAGAAAAAATGGTCTCGGAACAGTCCCAAGCAATGCCATCTTTCCCCACAAGCCACTGTCAAGTTTCACACTTACACGTCCCATTCCCCCAGGGACCTGAAGGACTGATGACTTAAGTCCTTGCCACTTGCTACACGGCTCAGGATTTTAAACTGATATTCCTCCTTCATCATTAACAGCAGCCAGACGTTCACCCAGCACAGCCAGACAACAGGCCCAGTGAAACACCCGAAAGACAACTGCCCAAAGACTGGGGGATGAAAGCATGGAAGGAAAGGGAACTTAACACAAGGTCGCACGTGCTGCTGAGCGTTAGCAAGGGTTTCAGAGGAACAGTTGGAAACATTGACACATTTAAACGTGGTATTTCTTGCACAAACATTTTCTTCACTGACATTTTTGTCAAGGCAAAGGTGCTTTCCAATACAGATTAGGTAGCCCACGAAAACATGGCAAATTTGGCAGCTATCTACTCTCTTCACCATTTCTTTAAAAAGAAAACCCTCAAGAGGGCAGCAGTTAGATAAAAGAAGGCCCAACTTCCTTCAAAACCCTCCAAACCACCTTCTGCCCTTGTCACACACCAATAACCACTATTTTCCCCTGAGCAACCTCAGACGAGACCTGGCCCTAAGCCAGAAAGTCAACATTTCAGGAGCTGTTTTGGATGCAAGAAATCCAGCAGCAAGGGCAGTGCGAGCTTGTCCTTGGACTGGACCTGAGCCACCTCCCATGGCAGTCTGCTGCGCTAACAAGAGAGTAAGGGATCCTCCTCCCTCCTGCAGAGACTTTGCAGCTTTAGCACCTGGAAACTCAGGCAGATTGTTCCCACTGTTTCAGCCACCTGCATCAAGAGGAGAAAAGCAGAATGATGTTATGGACAGGCTAGCAAAACCACAGAGGTAGTCACTGATCATATGCTTCCTTTATTGTGATTCATTATCAACCTTATGCTGCTAAAGCTGTGCACTTACACCTCTGTGCTTCACAGATGAGACAACTTTAGTAAGGTTTATTTTTGCCCCACTTCTATTATCAGGATTGCTTCCCATCTCAATGGTTTTTCTTCTTTCTCCCTAGTAGCATTAAGCCATCACATCACATGAATATAAGTGAGTGACAAATCCACTCATATAGATTAAGAGCATGTGCGACATTGGTGCAGAGATTTCAGAGTCAGCAGTTGCTCCCTCTCCTCAAAAAGGAAACACCAGAGCCCAAAAGAAGAAATGAAGATGCACAGTTTGCACCTGCATGTTAACAGTACTGCCACGACCCCGCGCATGGCTATCTGTAACTAACACCGAGTCAGAGAGGAGGGAGGCTGCAGTGCCCGGTGGTCCCTGCGGCCACAAGGAGAATCCCCAGAGGGGGTGGTACGTGGTCACATCCAGGCTGGCAGCACCAGCGTACCCAGAACATTGCGTAAAGCCCATCTATGCAGGACACAAGGTTCCAATAGAGCCGATTAACATTTTGAAGCACAGCCTCTGAAGACCCTTCCAGAGCACCTTGTCTCCTTCCCTCTATATTCTTCCCAACTTTTGCTCCCTCTGGAAGGTGGGAAGCCTCAGTGAGGAAAGAGGGGTGATCGTGACAGTAAAAGCCCTCAGATAAGACTGGAGTTCTCAGTTTCAAGAGGATGAGACAAACTCCAAGACATACAGCAGACTCCCTGGAAGATGTTGAGCAGCAAGAGGTAACAATACCCCAATAGAAAAAAGCAAAACAACAAACAAAACCACACAATTTTTTATATGAGTTTTCTTTCAGACAATATTGCTTAGAGAACTCCATGTCTTTCAATGGACAAGAAACTATTAAAACCACATTTAAAAGCCTCAGCTTTAAACAATCTAGAATACTAAGATGCAAGGCTAAGTGAAGGTGCAAATAGAGTGGTGGAGTTGAAACTTAGTACTTCAGTCTTAAGGCTACAAGTCAACCACAGAGCCAGGACTTTTCCTAAGCCTCCTTCTCTCCCACTCCTCTCTTGTGCTGGGAGAGCACTGAGGTATCAACAGCTCCATTAAGTGAATTTAGATTGCATGACATAGTTACTAAAAATTTTCCCTAATGTTAAGCTTGACAAGCCCCCACAAACGCTTTTCTCCCTTCTTGCAAGAAAGTCCATTTCTGTGATACACTTGACAGTGCTGTACATATAACCCATTTTTTCCACTCCTCATGTGAAGGCAGCCAGTTTCCCCTTTCTGTTATTCTATCAGCTTGCTCAACCCCCAACTTCATGAGCTGCTTAATTTTCAGCACCTTAGCTCAGGAAAACAATTCACCTGCCACAGCAAACTTCAGTATCTGTAAAGAAAGCTGCGCGCTGCCCTCAGTAAGAAGTCTGTCATAGCTAGGTGGCCTAACCGAGAATGTGAAGTGTAAAAGGATTTTCCCACTGCACCTCCCAACCAGGTAAGTGTTCATGAAACTATCCATTTGAAAGACACCAGAAGACTGCACAGCAGAAATTAAAGCCACCAGAAGGCTACACTGCAGAAATTAAAGCCTACCCTTCACAGGCAGGTGTGATCTTCTCCATAAGGCTAGTGCTCAACTCTAGGGAAGCTGGCTTCTGATGCATCAGGCATCAAGGTCCCTGACAACTGTAAATTGGGAAAGAAAAAAGAGAGAGGGTCAATTTCCAAGTGTAGTAGAATAAATAGAACAATCAAAAGCTGCCTTCTAGGGACATATGCAATGCCAACATATAAGTTAAAACAAATCTGTTCTTTGATCAAATCAGACTTCAAAAACACTTCTCTCCCCATATAGTCTGCCGAATCTCATCTGGAAGCAAGGTAGCCAAAGTGACTGCCTGTGGAATTACTTACCTCAATATTACTGAGGAACTAATCTTTAAAGAGAGTTGCAAGTTTTCCCCTTCTCTCCCTATGCCTGGCTCCTACGCTTTTTCTCTCCCTAGTTCACCCAGCCCCTCAACATCTAACACAGCCAGAACAGGTCTCCTCAAAACATGTGTCCCTCATGGTCTCTCTTCAACTCTGGTAAATCAGGCTTACTTCCACCTTGATCCAGCCAGCTGAAACAATTCATGTTGTCTGAATCTAGTATTTAGCTAACCTCAGAGACACAAATAGAGCCCCACGTTTCATCCGTGACCTTTCTCTTTTCCCCCAGCGTAAGGCCTCAGGTCCTTTTATTTAGACAGTTAAGAAACCAAAGCAAGTTCTGCTTCTGTTAAGAGTCACACAGGAAATTTGTGGGTCATGCTGTTTAGAAAGTCCTGAACCAAACAAATACAGAGCAGCACGAAGCATTATATTGCTTTGTTACCTGCTGTGAGGCCAGACTTGGGTTATGGAGGTCAATAGCAGCAAGGGAGGGGACACGGGACTCTGAAACTGTTTTATTTTCCTTTTTTAGAAATCGGGGATGCCAAGCTGCAAAACACAACCAATGCAAGTTAAGGAAGCAAGAGCTGATTGTTTTAATGTAAGCTGCTTCATGCCACTTATTTAGTGTCCACGTTTTATTTAGAGGACATCAAAGCTCATACCTTCCATTCCTCTCAGTTCAGGGAGATGATTTAGTTCTGGCAAACGCACATCTGTTCTGGAGAATTCCCATTTGTTCCTATTTGCGTGAAGGATGTTTTTTTCATTAGTAACCTGTAATCAAGAGCATAAGCACCAGCTCGTGAAAATATAGAAAAAACAAAGCTACTTTCAAGCTTAAAAATGAATCAACACAGCAATGTTCCGCTATAGTTGGAACTTGCACAAGAGTAAAAGAAAAGACTCTGATGTGTGTGAAGGAATCCATTCTGCACAAGTGTCATTTATACAGTATAAATTATGGAACAGGCACAGCAAAAAACCCCAATCATCTAAGTGAGACTGCTTTCAGAGAGACAAAATACAACACTTGGAGAATGGCTCGAATTAGCTATCTGTAAAAAGGCAAATGTTCCTGTTGGTGTGGAAAAAGTATTGCCTAGGTAGTGAGCGCAGTGGAAAGCTTTCCATTTCACTTGTTTTCATTATCAATTTTTAATGCATTTATGACATGACTAAATAAGGCCCTGACCATGTTAAATCCAAATCCTCAATTCTGCTTCAGTAGCACAGCACAGATCGTCTACTTTTCCTGGCTAGGCAGGAGGCCATGGATATACTTCATGTCTCACAGACATCCTGTGTTGCACTGCTCCCCTCATTTAAAATTGCCTTCTGAAACAAAATATGTTTCATAAAAAAGATGACAGATCACACACCTGTAGGAAAAAAGGGGTAAAGAAAATAATATTTCTAGTTGGGAGTTATGGTGAAGGCTGCAACAGATGGGATTCTTGACAATAAAACACATACTTGAGTTCAGAATTTATTTTTGCTTTGCCAAGGGGGAAAGACAGATGACTTACCGATGTCAAGCTTACACTGTAATGGCCTGCTGGAGAATGCTTCCGTTGCTTTAGAAATGGGTTCAAGTATTTTTTACTCTTTTCATCAACCCTGTAATCAAAAATGCCCCAAACTTTGTATTAACTGGGGTAACGTGTTGAATATAAAAACAACAAATGCAAGACATCCAGAAACAGTCATTAAATGCTTAGAAAGAAGGCTCGGGGAGAATATCCTTCCTGAGCTCAGTTAACGGAGAAGCTTGGTCCAAAGGACAAATCATGAGTCAAAGAAAGGCCAGTGTCACAGCAGCTGGCAAACTGCTGCTGTTTAGCAGAGCTTTGCCCCATGCAGAAACACAGGGACCCTCTGCCTGTGTGGACACGCACAGCTGCTCAAGGTGAAGCTGGCCTTTCTGATCCATACACAATCCTCCACCCAAGAGCTGTTCCTAGCCCCATCCTGCCTTCCCACATCATCACCCTGCTTCTCTCTCGGGACATTACAGTTCCTTGACAACAGGGATGATGGATACAAGCTCTTCTAGCTCTGCTCCCATACCTGTAATTAAGGTTCCCAGGCACAGGACCCATCCCAACCATAGTGGGAGAAAAGTTCTGGTTGATGGGCGGGATAACTATGCCTGCATTCCTGGCATAGTCCAAGCTGCTGCTGGAATCTTTCAGGCTGGTTTGAGGGCTTATTTTAAATGGGTTGATTGCACTGTCGAAGAGGGAGCTCAGGCTGGAGGATCGGTCTGCTTTCTCTGCATCAGCTTTAGAGCGCTTCGCCTTTAATAGCTTTGCATCTCTGCTCTTTGGGTCAATGCTGAGATCCTGTTTGGGAAGATAAGCATCGTCTTTCTCTTACAGTCATGTTGAAAAAGTAGCTTAGAGCAGTACGTGCAGGAAAAAAAAGTCAGAAGCCTAAACCTGCATGATTCTGCAAGGATCTGGTGGAGATGGTATTGGTTTTAGTAGAAAACTTGTTTTCCATCAAATGGGAGGAGACTTGTCAGGGTTCCAGCACCCTCTGTAAATAAGTCACCTTAGAGTGGGATTGGAAATGATTAAGAACAGTCATATCCTGTGTCACTTCTGAAGATATGAAATAAGAACTGAGCTCAATGTCACCTCAAAGTCACTCTGAAGCCTATACATCTTAGTGTCTGATTGAAAGCAAAATATGTAATTTTGGAGACAGGGCTTTAGCACAGGTTAAACAGCAGCATACAACCATGTGTTTGTGATTTAACATGACTTACACTTCCCAACCGATTCTCCCTTCAGCTCCGTATTTGCCAGTAACTTCATCACAATGTAGTTTACCTGCAAGGGACTGGCCAAACAACCACCTGCAGACTGCCAAGACAAGCACTAGAGCAACCCTGTAGCAGCTGAAGAGCCAGAATCAAAGGCACAGAACTTCTACACAACAGCCAGTGGGCTGTATTGCACCAAGTGTCAGAGCTGTGGGGGCACAGGCCTAACATACTGCCCTGCATCGGGCGCCAAGGTCTTCAGTGCCGTTTAGACTCACAGTGGCCTCCAAAGGTGAGCTTCACTGGCACATCACGCTTACCTAACCTTTTTTAAAAAAATGAAATAGACAACCGTGCTTATATTTTTTCTATGAACTTAAATTGCTGCACATACTTATATAGTGATTTTAAAACATGAAAAAAAAAATACAGGTTTGAAAAACAAAGATGGACCAACCTGGACACCAAGCATTTTTCTTTCTTCTAAAATATCTTTGTCCCTTTTGCTGATTTTTGATTTTTTTGGTAGTTGATGGTCTCTGGACTCTTTCTGAATCTTTAATTTAAGCTCCTGAGCAAATCTACATTCCATATAAGGAGGAAAAAAGAAAAGAAAAAAGGCAGGCTTCCGTTAATCTCAGTGTCATGATCAATTGGTGTTCAGCCCAGGCTCCTATAGCCTTTTAAGTAATCAAACACATCATGCCTTTTTAACTAACGAGAAGCCAGCCAAATATGATGTATCCATTAAAATAAATAAAATCTTACAAGCACATGCTTTTCGCATTACATCAATAAAGGTGTTTATATCTCAGTCTGGTGCAGATGCAGACAGCGAATACAGTGTGAGACTATACTACCCAATACAGCGTGACACTGGGTGTGCACACTGACGAATTAAGGTCATGACAAGGTAACGAGACAAACATGCTGCTGCAACGTGCTCCCTTTCAACTGTTCTCCTACTTCCAGGAAGGCTGAAACCAAACAAAACCAAGGCATTCAGCAGCTGTCAGCTCTGCAAATCCAACATGCAATCTTCAAGTGCAACTGCTTAACTTCCTTCTAATATTAGCCTGCTTTGAATAAGAAGTGAACTGTTTACCTTTCAGCAAATCCATCTTTGTTAAAGAAATCACACTGCAAGAGTTCAGCACAGGATGGTCTTTTGTCTGGATCAATCTGCAAACACTTCTGTCAAATCAGACATTAGAAGGCAAATACATTAGAAATGAAAAAAAGACTATAGCATTTCTGAATGATGTCAAGAAAAAAAGCCTCAAAACTCCCCCTTCTAGGGCCTGTTATACTGAGGTGAGCCCAAGAGACACCAACAGAAAAATTTAATCTTTGCTGGCTGTTTCCATCCCAATTACTAATGCTCACAAAGACTCACTGCATAGGGAATACCTGTTATACAGAGAGATCACTCTGCTCTCTGTACATGTCCCTCGTTTTCAGTTACATTTGTTTGGCTAAGGCTTTAGAATCTGTTTTGGTCCTTAGGCATTTCAAATACAACCATGGGGTTTTAAGGTTGTTTTAGTTACCCAACATATTGGTGCTCCAGATGAATGTGTGAAAGTACAGAAAACACTCCCTGGAAGGATTCTTCAGAATCTATTTCAAAGTTGTAGGCTTCCTAACTCCCACACAGCAGACACCGCTCCAAGGGCAAAGGACACGTTTGGATGCCATCCCATCCAAGCCTACTTGCTTGCAGTGCCTCCACCAGCAGGTAGGGGGAGGGCTGGCAGAAAACACTATACCCACACAGCTCTGCTAGTGAGAAGGAAGTAAGGGGGCTGTGTATTATCTACAAAGCATCCACTTAAGTAGCAGATGAGGGGCAAAGCTTGTTGGAAGACCTTTCAAAAGATCAAGGGATGCAGTGAGGTGTACGGGGGATGCTTTCAACACACAAGCCCTCCTTCATCTTTCAAATCTCCTTGGAAGACTTAATTAGTGGGGCACAATACGCTACCAATCCTCCCTGGAGGACATGCAGTGACCATTTTCCTCTGAAGATGAGCGGCTTAGTCTCCCCTGTCACCAAGGACAGTAGCTGTTGTATCCTTGCAGTCCTCACTAAGCTACCAACCCAAGCAGTTCCTCATTGCATGGATAGTTGAGAGAAAGCTAGTTTAACAGCCCCAGCCTTCTCTGTAGGCTGTATTCAGCTCCCCAAGGTGAAGGACAAGTAAACAGAAAAACATTCATAGTGAACAATCAGTTAATTAATTACCTTGGCTAAATCTAGCACTGAAGCAGAGAGCTTGGGATATCGTTTGTCCAGAGATTCAGCCTCCTTCACTTCAGGCAACCTCATACCAGCAAAGAGGGGATTTTTATAGAATAACTCTTGGTGTCTTGGAATTAAATTACCTAGAATCATGCAAAGTAACCACATGGAAGAAACAGAACAGTCCCGTGAAACATTTGAGAGGCTGAAATACTGCTTCAGCACTACTGTAAGGGCTACAGTCCACCCCGTTCTCTTTCCACCTATGCACTGTGAATTGGTGCTGTACTCACAAGCTCCTAGCTCCCCCTGTGTAGAAAGCACTAAGAGTACAGAAATAGCACAGCACACACCACAGCCCTTCTCCCCACACCCTCCTCCCTCCGTCAAAATGTATTCGACCCCTTCATTATTAAGTAGGCACTAGGAGCCTGACAGGCTGTTCTTACCCAGGCACTTGGTGATATGGTAGAGCTGGTCAATGTCCGAATCTCCAGGGAAGAGGGGCTCTCCTGTAAGCATTTCTGTTATCAGAGCACCAACAGCCCACACATCAACAGCCCTGGAAAAAAACCCAACAAACAACACCCCAGCTCAGCACAGCTTCATTTGTGTCTTTGATCTAAAGGCTGAGCCAGGCCAGTGCACGCAGTGTGTCTTCAGCAGGTTACAAGCCCTGAGGGCAGCTTTGCCCCCCTAAACAGCAAGACCGCTGTTTTCCAAGCTTACAACTGCTCTGATGAATGGCAAGGATACAGCTCTTGAAGCAGACAAGTGCTAGCAGAAGCCTGACAGATGCAAAATCAGGTTCCAAAACCCAATGCTTTAAAAATACTAATACAACACAACACATGAGTAGAATCTTGCACTTTAGAGAGCACAAAGGTAAGCAGCTACTCTTTCTACAAGCCTCCGCTCTTCAGGTACATTTACTGAATATTAAGTTTAAGTAATACAGGGACATACATAAAGCTGCACAATTGTACTAACAGACCTGTGAATAACAGTTTAAGTTCTGACTTGGTTTTGTGGCACTGGGGATTCCCAGTAAGAAAAATCTCATTCATCCCACCTCCTCCCTCCCGAAAGGTCTGTCCAGAATTGTTTGGAGGGATTTTTCTGCCTTCCCTCCATGACTTCAGCTGCAGAGGAGTGAGGTCTATCATAGCCTCCCCCAGTACTAGCATGGCAACTGAAAAGCTCCTCTAGACAACAGACCAGGAGTGCTGAGGGCTCTCCTTGCCTTTCGAGCCAGGAAAGCCTAGCACCAGCAGTAGTTAGCTGCAGAGTGGGACAGAGAAGAGGAAAGCTTAAACCTTTACAAGTGAATAACCAGGGAATGCTGAACAGCATCCCTTTCACGTGTTTGCCAAGCGATAGTCCCCTGCCTCCCCAAAAACCAGAGCACCCCCCTCCATACGTCCCACAAGCCCACAACCCTTTTGCAGTCTCTCATGCCAGTCTTACTTGCCATACTTGCTATCTCCCACCAGCAGCTCTGGAGCTCTGTACCATCGGGTTGCCACATAGTCCGTGTAAGCTTCCCCAGAAGCTGCTAAGGTACGGGCAAATCCGAAGTCACATAGTTTTACAACTCCCGACTGGGAAACTAGTATGTTCTCTGGCTTAATGTCCCGATGTATTATCTGCACAGAGAAGAGCAAGTCAAGACAAATAAAATTCCCTGTTTCTACAAAGTAAATTGACTGGCTCACCAAAAATAGTAGCTTTCTCACATCCAGGTAGAAAATTACATTTTTGCAGGCATGGGAAACATAAGAAGTCTGTAAAAGACAGCTATGTGCACACAGTCAATGAACAAGTGCTGACTCATGTGTACAGGTGAACACAGAACCTCTAATTTTTTGCACACAGAAGCGCTTACTTTATGTATCTCTCCACATATGTTCTGCGGCTGTATTTACTATAGGTATTTCAACAGGCACAATTTATTATGCTTGAGAATCTGGCCTCGACAAGTTTAAAAGCTGTAAGTATTACAAGGGCCATGGGCATGTCCTACAAGTTAAATGTGAAGAGTTGTGGTGGTTTGACCTTGGCTAAATGCCAGGTACCCACCAAGTCGCTCTATCACTTCCCCCCCCTTCCCCTTTTTTTGTCAACAGGGCAAAGAGGAGAAAGAAAATAAGATAGGAAAAAAAACCAACAAAACCAACCCTTGTGGGTAAAACAACAGCAGTTTTAATATAAGCAAAGCGAAGCAAAGGTCCGTGCGCAGAAGCAAAAAAAAGAAAACAGATTTATTCTCTACTTCCCATTAACAGGCGATGTCGGGCCTTCTCAGGAAGCAGGGCTCCAATACGCGTAGTGGTTGCCTCGGAGGACCAAGGGTGACCCCCACCCCTTCCTCCTTTCTCCCAGCTTTATACTGAGCAGACGTCATATGGTATGGAATATCCCTTTGGTCAGTTCGGGTCAGCTGTCCTGGTTGTGTCCCCTCCCCAGATCTTGCCCACCCCGTCCCACTGTGGGGGGGGAAAATGTCGGAAAGAGCCTTGGTGCTGTGTAAGCACTACTCAGCAGTAGCCACAACACCAGTGTGCTGTCAACACCCTGCCAGCTCCCAACATAAAACACAGCACCATGAGAGCTGCTACAGGGGAAAACCAATTCTGGCTCAGCCAGACCCGGTACAAGAGTATTTTAGGAATTCATAAGATACAGTTTCCCAAACATAAAAATAAATAAATGCATGTGTTTATATATATAGTTATACAATTAGGATTAAATTGGCAAACCTGTTAGAAATCGGTTGAGAACAAAAACCTAAAAATATTGAAGAGAAAAAGCAAGCCTGCATGTTTACACAGACTCTATCACAACCAAACTTTTGAAAATGAGACTATCTCCCTCTGCAAGGTAAGTCAACTTGTAACAAGGTGCCACCAAGTATTGGATGCCCATGGACTTCTGGTCCCTTCCTTTGAAACACTCTCACAAATCAATCAGAGACAGACTACTGAATTAGCTGACATCAAGCTCTGACATTTCATACGAAATTCAGTCTGGCCCTTCTGCCCTGCCTCTTCCATTTCAGCCAAAGCTTTATTTCTCTGTCTTAACATACATCAGAAATATACGCTTCTGTATCTATTCATTCAAGATTAACTGCAGAGCTGACTTCTTGTGCATACTTACATTATGACTGTGACAAAATGCTATTCCTCTCATAATCTGGAATAAGTATTTCCGAACCCTGCTGTAGTCTAGTCCATTTGGAAACGCCTCAAGGTCATCAAGCACCGTGTGATCCACAAATTCAAACACCAGATACCACCGTTTCTTCTTTTTACACACTTCCAGCAGGTTCACGAGATTCTCATGCCTGAGTTGCTGTTATAAAACAGGAAATATTTTATGAGAGTTTGACAGCATGTAACAGGTAAACTAAGACCAGATACTTTTAACTGCAACCCAGTCGGTGCACTGCCCTGGAATGCTCTTCTTGTCATGGCACTTACATTCATTTATTCTTAAAATCAGCACACTAACATTTTAGAATAGGTTTTATTTTGCCAATTTTATTAACATTATCTGGAGGATTTCTACCACCTCATATATGGAGACACTTCTTTTTATAACCTAAAAATAAAACACTGACTAAGGACATTTCTTCTTAATGAGGATGCTCAAAATACACTGTTCTGTTGTTGGAAAAATCTCATGTGTTCTGCTTCTCACAGTGCTCTCCTCACATAAGAGGTGACACTAACTCATGCTCTGATCTTGACAACCTTTAGAGCAAGCTTATGTTCCACATGAGAGAAATGGGGAGGAAGTCAAAAAGAATTCCAGAGGAGCATGAGGTTAACATGTGAGAGACAGCAGGCATCTAACAACATCTCCCAGAAAGACTTGCCACAGCAAAAGAAAATCCAGAGGTCCCCAAGCTAGCAGGAAAGACAAAGCAGGACAGTTTGTACTAGAAAGTTCAGCATGCTGCCAAACATGTCTCTGACCAGGACAAGAACAACAACAGGGTATTTAACCATGACTGGTGAGCTGCAAAGACTCCTTGCTAGTTGCCTGGTTCTGCTTACAAACAGCTCAAGCAGCAATAAACACAGCTTGTTCCAGTGTAACATTGGGCTGTATCTGTGACTCAAACTCCTTTAGGAGAAATCCTCATCAAGGTGACCAAGTAACACTGTGCTACCCTGCCTGCTCCCTCAGGGCAGGGCACAAGGAGCAACGCTAGCTACCCCTTCCAGACATGATTCAAAGGATTGCTGAAGACAGCTCTCTGTGTTTCATTTTAAGAAAACTTTTTGCCTCCCCCAACAACCCCAAGCTGATTCATCTCTTTTCTCCCGTATTTCCAGGAAGTTTTACTCTTCTTCTCTGTCATACCTTTCTCTAGGTTCTCTTTTTAAAAATCTCTTACATCCCAATTTAAAAGAAGAACAAAAGCAGCTGCAACACCTCTCTGTTCTACCTAGCTGACAGTTCATCACCAACTACTCAGTGGATCTTAATTTTTTCTCATAAGGCCGATAGAAGACTTTTCTTTTAAGCTCCTCCCAAACCCAAAGCATTTCTGTTGGCACTGCCATCTTATACCCATTTACAATAACTAACATGTGCCAAAATACAAGCATATTGAATGGATAAAAGGAAAGTTCATCATTCTTACCTATAATAGTATTAACAATTAAACAGCTTCTATTAAACTGTGTCTAGTGGATTCAGAATGAAAATTGACCAGCCAAGGATTTGAAGATATTTTTTTTTCCAGTATTATGCAGAAGGGAAAGCTGAAGATAGTTTAGATGAAAAAATCTGCAACTTAAATGAAAAAAAAAAAAAAAAGCTGCCATATTTTCTAGTTATTTCATCATCACATTCTGACCAGTCAAGAATCCACCTCGAATTCATTACACATTTGTAACACTGGTTTATCGCACACCACTTTAACAAAACAAACCATGCTACAATGAGCAGTTATTTATTAGCTCGGAGCCTAGCAGGAAAATATCATTGGAGGCTGCCTGAAGGCAGCACCATAGCCCAGGGATTGCAACCAAGGAAGATGTAAAAGGACTGCACAGCACAGGGACTTGTAGGGGAAATGCTCTGCCAGTCCAGAGGGAGTGGCAGCCAACCTGCACCTGGGTCTGTCAAAGACCCAGATTTCTTAAAAGGTCTGAAAAGTACAGATTTTTAAAAAAGATGATCAATTAGAAAAAAGCTCTTGTCTCAAGATTAATTTCTTCCCAACACAGGAGACCTGAAGAGGTTTTGCTGGTTTCAGCCACAATGAAATTTCTGCCCAAACTCTGGAATAGGAGAAAAGAAAAAAAAGCACAACCAAACCAAACCCAAAACTACCCCTAGTTTCACGGGGAGCATGCAAGTGAAAAAACTACAAAAACACAAAATCTCTAAGAATTTATTTTCACTATGAGAGGCCACATTTATTGAGCTATATATGGAAATGTTCCCCTTGCTAAGTTCCTATTTACTCATGAAAACAAGTTAATTCCCAGTGCACCTGTGAGGTGCTACATGCTTTGACTCAGTAAGTAAGTGAGCCTGGTCAACAGATCAGGTATGATCCAGGCTCACACAGATCCGCTTTAAAAGAGTTTGAGGGAACAATGCTTGGAGCTGCTGTATGTGTCTCAAGCTCCAGCACATGCATTTCTATTAATTCTAAGGCTCTGTGGCTCTTACAGTGATGGCAGAATTCACTTTTTTTCCTTCACAGCACAGGGACTATAGTCTGGCAGACCTGCAGAGACACTCATGGCAGCCGAGAGGAGGGAGGCAGGCTTGCACATATTCCCACTCCAGAACACCCCACGTCAGAGGAAAAGCCTAGATGCATTCCCACCACAATAAGACTTTCCTTCATTTCTTCATCAGACACACCACTCGTGTCCCAACTCTTAAAACTATCATGTGTGACCACGCACAGGGACAAGCACTGTCCTGTGCATACCGCCTGCAGGACAAGGGAACAAGGGAAATGCTGCAACTACTGTTAGAGGTTATGGTGGGAAACACAGGGACTGGAGGCGGTCAAAAGAGCAAGCAGAACAAGGGACACATGTCCTGGCACGTCACCCTGAATAGCTGCCATCCTGTTCATGAAGGAACGCAGCACAAACAACTGGCAGTGAAACAGGTTAGGAACGTGCAAAAGCTTCTATAGGCAGAACAAATCCAAGAGAGGAAGCAGAAAAACTGTAGGACAAAACACTGAAAAGCACACAGACACAAAACCCCGTTTATCTAAAGTTCCTGGGTATTTTCCCAGACAGAGTATCTACAGCCCATGAAGAGAAGTACCTTTAACAAACCAAGCCACACAATGAGGCTACACCACGTAACACCACCGATAAGAAGCCAGCAGGCTGAAGTATGACTGGCCATTTAGGTGAGTATAAAGCATCCACAATCAATACCAGGCAAATCATGCACTCAAACAGCAAAGGACCTTATGCCAGCTGGCTTCAGCCTAGGGGCTAGCCATCGATTGATAAGGTTCAGGGAATTCGATACCTGTCCTCCTCCAGCCTCTCTCTGGCAGTACAAGCCTGCCAGGAAATTAAATAAATAAGCCTACCATTAATAAAATAAAATAAAGTAAAACTTTCCTAGAAGCATTCTTCCATATCAGATAACACCAGTACCCAGTCTGGTTAGGCACACTGTCACACATTCAGGTCACTATTCACCTGCAGGTTTTAGAAGTTCAGCATTTCTCCCATTTTCAGCAAATTCACAGCAGCAAGGTACTCAAATTTGGTACACAATGCAGGGGGACACAATTACCACCGAGAGGGAATGGAGACCTGTGGTTCCCTTCCTCATACCTTTCGCTGCTTAATACAGGGCACATAAACACACTAGATACTAATCAAGTCAGGTTTAGCCAGGCGAATCCAGCACAGCACCCAGCCAAAGGGAAAAGCAGCTCTGCAAGGCTACAACTCAAAGGCTAAATGAATCCACCATGGTTGCTCATGGAAATACAAACATGGCCTAATCAAGTCTCTTTTGGTTTGGACTTTGCTAGTTATACTGTGTAAATTGTGGTCAGAAGTAACTGTGTTTCCCTTTCAAAACTGACTCAACTGCTTAATTTTACACCTATCCTATAACTTCATTGGATAAACACCTGAAAGGACTATTAAGGACTCTCAAGGCGCAGTTTCCTCCCAAGAACCCATCAACTCCCTACAGGTAGATACCCACACCCATCAGATCCAAACAACTAACACCTTTGCCACAAGAAAAACTCAGACCACAGCTATGAAGATTACTACTCTGCTCGAAGGAGACATTTGCCTTCATGAAGGTATTTAAACACCTGACTAGGATTCAAAATACGAGGTGAAGAAGCACCTCGAGCAGAGCAGAGCCTGGACCCGCACACAGCTGCTCTCCCTCCCCAGGGAACACCCATGCTGAGCTGCATCGTCCCCCCTGTCCGCAGCGTGGCAGGTTGCTACAGTAGTCACTACAGGAGCTTCAAAATAAAAAGGTCACACTCTGCATCAACCACCTCGGTGCACCGGCTCACGGCAGACGTTACACTGTAACATAAACGTCTCCCAGCTGTACGAGGAGCTACGAATTTAAACAGAAAGCCATCAAAAAGCCATTGGTTTGGTCCGACTTTGCTGGAAAACGCAGGCCCGCTGCCCTCACAGCCCCTTGCTCACCTTCAGCAGTTTGATCTCCCTCACGGCGATCTTCCTCACCACCGCGTCGTCCTCGCTTTCCAGGAACTTCTTGACGGCGACGATCTGCCCGCTCTCCTTGTTTCGGCACTTGGTCACCATCCCGTAGCTACCTTCCCCCACGAGGCCCAGCACTTGGTACTTCTCCATGGCCGCAGCTTTCCCCCTGCGGGAGGCCGGGGATGGGGGGAGCTCCGCTAGGACGGGGCGGGCTGAAGGGACCGGGGCCTCACGCCCCGTCCAACAGGACCGGGCCCAACACCCCGTCACCAGGGCGACGGCCCGCCGTAAGGCGCAGCGGCCGCGCGCGCCCCACCTGTCGCAACAGCCGCGCCGCGCGCCCGGCCGTGAGGGAAGGCGGGCGGCGGGCGGGCTGCCGCAACCGGCGGTACCGGGAAGCAGCCGGTGGCTTCGCCGCAGCGGAAGAAGGAGGGTGGGCTGGGCGCCGTGAGGGAGGCAGGGCGGAGAGTGGTTCCGGGGGCGAGGCTCCTGAGGTTTGGAGTGGGTCCCGGGGGCGAGGGGCTGCGGTTTGTTATCGGTACTCGTCGGAGCCGACGAGGTTTATTCGTTTATTATTTGCCCTTGGGCCTCTCTCTGGTGTGTCTGTGCCAGCCTCCTGAGGGGGGCTGATGTCACACCTGACCCGGCAGTAACGCCACTTCTCCTGCTGGAAAATGTAACCCAGATATTTTACACTGATAAAGAAATGGTAACTTACGTGAAAGCTAAGGTACCGGTGTCAGCTATACACAATTCCTTGGCCATAAATAAATCATCAACATAGCGTATCAAAACAGATCCATTTTTTTTTTAAACACGACATCCTGCTAATTTTTTACTATAATTTTAGAAAACTAGTGGAGGATGCAGCAAAGCCCTGAGGGAGCCTTGCCTATGTTAGCTGTATCTTCCCCAAGTAAATGCAAAAAAAAGGTATTGAGAGCCTGGATAAATAAAACTACTGCATTAAGAAAAAAAAGCTGCTCCTGTATCAATTAGGGGTAATTATGTTCGTTAATTAAAAGGTTTTAAGACTGGATTCTCATTAGAAGAAGGGGAAAACTTTGTAGTCGTTCGTGACTGCACAAAAGGGAAGGATTGCACCACAGGGCTGAGTGGTCCTGTTGGGAAGCCCTTTAGTCGCACTGCGTGTTCCCCTCTGCAATGACCTGGTTGTCCCCAATAATTACAACAGTCCCCTCTTCCTCGAGGCCCGTTACTCCTAAAATGTCCTCCTCTGCTTTTGCCTCTGCATCCCTGTCTCCTCAGTCTAGGATTGCTATTCAGTATTGGGCCAAAGTATCAGGAATAGCCAGGAAACAAATTTGTGAGTTGATGGCACGAGAGACGCCCAACTCCTTCCTAACAAAGCCAGCCTAAGAGAGAGCCCAAGACATGCTGGAAATCTGTATGGCTGTAACAAGTAAAAAGGCCCTTACATGAAGTTCTTTTCTTAAAGCCATTAAGACACATAAAGAACAAATGACTAAGCAATTTATCTTGGCATGAAAATGTGCGGTGGGCAGGGTGCCAAGATAAAAAACCGTTATGAATTCATTTAATGAATATTCCACGCCGGAGCAGCTGTGCGTTGTTGCGAGGCAGCTTATGTTGCTAGGAATGTGGCAACGATAAAGGTGCAATAATTTGCTTTAAAATGGATGTATCAGTGCCCGTACTGTGCATTTTATTCTAAAAACGTGGCCGTTCCTGCACATATTATGTGCAACTTAACACCAGGTATGAAGGTAAGGTGTTTCCTTCAAGCAAAGTTGAAGCATGAGTGTGTGTTTACCGACTGAGACTTAATCCAACATACTCTTCCCATGGCACACCAGTGAAGGAGAGAGCGAGTGATGTAGCAACCCGTGACAGTGAGTCTTTTGCTCACGCTGACTTGTCTTGCTCTGGATAGTGGCGTGGCAGGATGCATGCAGGAGAAAGCAATTTTAGAGTTTTTTGGGGAAAAAAAGAGATGAAAGCAACAGGGGGGTAGGAGAGATCAGCTGTGCCTGTTCGAAGGGTTGCAAAGCTGTGTAACCCCTAACCCGTTGGGTTGCTAGGAAAATGTCACACCCCACAGCCATCATGTAAGGGCTGAGCCCCTTTGCCTTTTATGGTTTTACCAATCAATTCCTAGACATTTCTTTCCTCAGTTTGGTGGCCTATACTGCACAGTCTAGGGTACTGTAGAAGAAAAGGTCTCCGATTGCTCTGAAGAAATTTATGAGCACCTGTCAGTTGCAGTTTGACTACTGCAACATTTCTCTTTGGGAGAGAAGCAGTACATACCTTGCCAAAAAACCAGTTCCCTGAAAATTAGCATCATGAGGCATCACATATTCCAATAATACTTTCTGAAACCTTTATCATATTTCTCTTGAGTCGATGTGCGTCACCTTCTGTAATTAATTTCTGGTTCTTTTTATTTCTCCTTAACCCTCATTCTCACTTCCTATATACAATCACTGTAATGCACTTTTCAAGGCTGACCTCACATTTCCAGGGAAAAAAATCAGAGCTCAGTTGGCATTAAATTATTATATTCCTCCCACCTTCTACTGTTCACCATTATTGTAGCAAGTGCCTTCTCTGGGTCCTGGCATTTGTTCAGCACGGCTAACAGATAGCTAACTTGGCAACCAATTAACTCTTCCACCACTGAGACACCACTTTTGGCTTCATTAAATGAAAGGCAGAAACCACAACCACGCATGCATAGCAGACTTCGAAAGCTCACTCTGTCAGTGCAGATGGTTCTTCAATTTTATTTTAATCATAGCAAACAATATGGGGAACCAGCCTTTCTCGTTTATGGACAGTGTCCAGTGTCAATGGGCTCTCTGTTAACCAGAGATTCTAGCTGCCTCGCTGCCATGTGCATAATCCTGGTTTTTACCATCAGGAACTAATTTAAAGATGACAACGATTTCTTTTGGCTATGGGTTGCTTTGGGTTTGTTTTTTGAGTGACCTTTATTTTTATATATATAATGTCATAAGTTAACAAACTTATGATGATGTCGGTGCGGTGCTATAATTTAAAGCCAGAGAGATTGAAGGTGGTGAAGGACGAGTGAGATATCTTGCTAAGCCATACCCGTGCTCCAGATATGGCTGACAGCCTGGTGGTATCTGAATGGCATTGGCTGACTTCAGTCTTGATAATTTGAGAGAAACCCTTTTTTTTCTTATAATGTGATGCCGATAGCCAATAAGGGCCTTGTACTGGATTCCTCTCCTCAAAAGTATTATTACTGGTGATGCTTTTTCATATTGGCCTTTGGAACCCTGGAATATTTTTCTCCTTTTAAATGAAGGCTACTGTGAGCTCTTCTGATCTTCCATGACCACAGGAATGGATATCCCCCAGGGTAACGAGAAAGGGGTTGAGGAGTTTTAAACTCAATAGCTAGAAGATCTTTCTTTTTCTAAGAATTAAAATGGTAGCCTTACAGTGAACACAGTCCTGTATCTAAACCAATGAATAACTGGATAGTTTCATATTCTACATATCTACGGTGTAAGTTAGACATTTTCAGTGTTCTGAGTGCAACTGATATGATTTCTGTCAATGTGAATTCTGGATCCTTTGAATGTGGGGCAACGGCATTTCTTTTATACATTGTTTAGATTTTTGTGCCAAATAACATGTGGCTCTGCTGTGTGCCTTCCACATCGTGTTTGTCTTGCTGTAGCTCTCGGAAATGTTCATCTAGAGCATGTCAACACAGTGTCAGTTCCGATTTAGTTTTTCTATTTTGTTTGCCAGAAATTTTCAGACATCGAGGTATCTGCCAGAATGATCCACCGTAGTTCTTGTAGTTAAACCTCAGGAAGACAAATAACGATAGCCCCTGTTGTTTAGATACTGGGTTTTAGATGAATCACACAGTTAGTTACTTACTGTTTTTTATAATGAAGTATCCAATGACTTAGAGAAGTTAGGGATGAAGTAGTCTGGCGCTCTGAATGATCTTTTAGAGCTGATATTACAACGGTGGGTTTTGGTTTTTTTTAGTTAAGGAATTTTTGTTTGCTTACAGTGTACAAGCTGTAGTGAACATATGCCAAGACACAGAATTTCACAATATTCACTATTTCACTTCATTGCACAAAATGGAGGGGAATAAAATAAGTTTTTTTAAAAAAATCACACCTGTGGCATGCGGTAGTGATGATAGTTGATCATGAGATGTTACTGCCTCCTTTCCAAGGCAGTTTTGTGGTAAACTGCCTTATTTTTTTTACCCATCCTGTTTTCCCAGATGATAGATCCTCAGTAACCGCTTTGGTTTCACACAGCACCTTCCTACCCCCATCACCACCGCAGAAGACAACTCAATCACCTCACCTTCCTGTTAGGTTTCTTGCCTTGAGACGACGCCTGGAAGGGAAATGAATACCTTTGGCGACGGTCCTTAAAGCGAAGAGCCTTCAAAATTTCCAGGTTTAACGGGATACGGTCTTTTTTTTTTTTTTAGCAGCTTGAGGCGGTTTCAGGCGGGCCCGGACACCGCCACCTCCCCCTCAGCGCCCGGGAAGGGGCGGGGCGCTGCCGCCGGGGGCGGGGCCATCGCTCGGGGCATGCGGCGTCCGCCTCTGCGCAGCGGCCGCGGCCATGAGGCTGTGGGCGCGGAGGTTCCGCCCGGCGCCCGGCCCTTTGTTCCGTAGGGTCAGCGGCTGGCCGTCCTTCTCTCTCCCCCGCCGCCTGTGATGGCAGGGGCGGTTTGAACCCGCCCGAAGGGAGGAGGAGGAAGAAGAGGGAGGAGGAGCCGTGGCCGCCGCTGCCCAGGATGCGATGGGGAACTGCTGGGCGCAGTGGTGCTGCGGGCTCTTCTTCCGGAGGGAAGCCGGCCGGCTCCAGCGAGGCGGAGGGTAAGCAGCACCGCGGCTACCCCTTTCCCCTCCCCGGGGCGGGGAGGTGCTGGGACCGCCCGGCTCCGCCTTTCCCCCACCTTCCTCCTCCTCCTTCTCGGCGGGAGGTGAGAAGTGGCGGCGGGTCCTCGGGCCCGGAGGCGGCTGGTCCTCGGGGCGGCTGGTGCCCGTCCGCCGCCGGAGGGTTCGGCAGCGGGACATGGGTTGTCTTGGGGTGGGAGGGGGGGTGGCAAGGCTGGGGAGCTGTTGCAGTGTCCGGTGTGGGCCCAGCAGAGAGGAGAAGGGAGGGGGGGTCAGGAGGGGAGTTGAGAAGGGGGGTCAGAAGGAGAAGTGAGAAGGGAGGGGGTCAGGAGGAGAAGGGGACTGTTAGGAGGAGAAAGAGGGATCAGGAGGAGAAGAGAGGAAGAGGGGGGGTCAGGGAGAGAAGAGAGGAGGAGGAGAGGGGGTCAGGAGAAGGGGACTGTTAGGAGGAGAAAGAGGGATCAGGAGGAGAAGAGAGAAGGGAGCTGTCAGGAGAAGAGAGGAGGAGGGGGGGGGTCAGGGAGAGAAGAGAGGGGGTCAGGAGGAGAAAAGGGGAGAGCAAGGTTAGGAGAACAAGGGAGGAGAAGGGGGGGTCAGGCGGTGAGGCAGACACCTGCCACCTCATGCAGGGTCTGGCTGTGCCCAGGCTGCCCCCTTCACCCCTTCCCGCAGTAGCAGTGTGTGTAGATTGAAGAAGGGAGATAGGAAGAAAACTCGTACATACAGTGTCTACCTTGACAGCTTGAGCTGATGAAATGCCGTGGGAAGGTTGCTCGGCTTTGTGCAGTTTGGATGGTTGATGATGGTAAGACGATTCCAGGGATGGCTTAGGTTAACTGGTTGTGGGGTCTTACTCCTTAGCCCTCTTTCAGGGTTGTTTTTCCAGAAGAAGCAGCTTAGAAAGATTTTTCAGGTTAGTTGCCAAAATCTGTGCAGGTTGCTGTGATTGTGCAAAGATGGAAAACCACCATGTTTTCTGGAATATGATCTTGTGTTCTCGGAGTTGGGGCCTGAGATTCTGTTGGGATAAAGGGTGACTACTACAGAGGATCAAAAGCAGAATGATCTGAATAAACTTTCGTATATATTGTAAATGTGTAATCCGTGTTTTGTTCTGCAACAATGAGTTCATGGAAAAGCAGTATACAAATGAGAGGGATACGTTATCTATACAAGAACTTGGTTTTCTTCTATATACTTACCAGTATTTGACACTTACATGTCACTTATTTTTGTCTGATGTATTAGGATTGAAGTAGTTCTAGACAGATATGCTGAGCATTTTACGTGTTGCAAACTCACAGCATCTGACTTCACATCAGCTCTAGCAGGCAAGACTGATGTTTTGCTTGTCCTGAGGACCTTTAGGAATACTTTTCAGAGAAATGGGTGAAAGATCAGAGTAGCATGTGTGGAGGATACCTGCTTGTGTTCTTAGGATTCTCTAGCAGAGGGTATGAGAACATCTGAAATGCCTGGACAGGACAGTATCTGTTTCTTGTACTATACTCTGAGAAAAACAGGTAATACTTGAAGGGTTCTTGCTTCACATGTGGTTTTTTTTGAGTCTCCGCTCATAGGCTAATACCCCTTTTTTTTTTTTAGGGGTTAGTGACAATAAGTCTCCAGCACGTATACTTACTTACCCTTTAAATTATTGCTTTGGTTGTGGGGTCTCTTTGGTCTTTTATTTTTCCCCACGACTACTTTTAACTAATTTATGAGCATTGGATAGGAGACAGAGTCTAAAAAGGCTCAAGATTGTTTTGGCTGTAACAGCAAGTTCTAGATACATGGTTATCTTTTATCTTTCCATCTGGTCTAAATTGACTATTACCTATTTTTGGTGGTGGTTGTTGTTGTTGTTGTTTTTTCCCTTGTATTCTTTTTTTTTCTTGTATGTTTGCAATACTTTTGTTACCTTTTTGTATATTAATTGCTGTTTGCAGTGTCATCTGTTCTAGTACTTGGTTTTGGTGCATGTTTGATTCATGAAGCATCATTTGTTAGTTTCCTGCCACAAGGTCTCATAGTCTCCAATTGGTTTTCAGCAGACGGCTGCTAAAGTTACTGGCTGACTCGCAAGACTTCATCGTGTAACTACTGGCTTACTGCTTGCTTGGGTTTTAGAGTGGCAAATATGAATGTTGATACACAGAATTATGAGAAATGCCATTCTCTTAAATGCAGGGAATTAATGACATTTTTATGAGCATACTCTCAAAGAAGTTTGTTTTTCATGATGGCTTAGATACTCATATGTGCATTCCATTAGTCCAATATCAGATTGTCCTTACCAGAGAAATAAATCTGTCTGCTGTTACAATGTTGAACTGTTACATATATTTTTCAGGTGTTGCATAGCCTGTATTGAAAGTCTTAGAAAAATTAAGTAATAGTACAGAAAGCAGCCTTTTCCAACTGAACTGACTTTTGAAGCCTGAACCTGAAATATCATACATAGGCATCAGTTTATGATAAAACAATCATCAGTGCTGCCTCTTGCAGATAGCTGGCACACGCCTCGGATCATCTTAGTTTTCTGGGTGTGCTGGTACTTTACAGAACAGTATTGGATTGTTGAGCAATTTAGGTATTTTCATTCCACTGTGTGGTGGGAGGGGCAGGGAATTGTATTAAAATCTGTAAAACGCGTCTTACAAATTTTGTAGGTTTACAAGTTGGATTGCTACCAAATTCTGCAGATTTGGCTACTTCTGGAACAGCAGAATGTTGTAATGTAGTTTAAATTAATTGTGATTATTTGAATCACTCAGATTCCCCCCCTGCTGCCCAAACTGGTGCTTCATTATTCTTAGATGCTTCAAGATTTAACTATAAGAAAGAAACTGTGAATTGAATTAATTAATTACACAGTTTTTGACAAGTGTTTCAATATTCTGCAAGACTATAAATTGCCTTTGCTTGGAATTGTGCTTAAAATATTGGAGATTTATGTATGAATTCCTGCAATGACTTTAGAGTTCATGTTCAGTGTGCGTAGAGAGAAATGCAACACCAAAACCTTCTTTAGTGTAGTATAAGTTTCTGTAAAAATACAAACTTTCAGTTGGTAATTTTTATTTTTTTTTAGGGAGCGTCCTTATGCTTTGACTGAAAGTTCTGCTCAAAGTGCTACAAGCTGCAGCCATAATTAGAAAGTAGGTCATAGCTAATTTGTCACTATATTTGACCATAAGTATTCCTCTTTACTTCTAGAGGAATGTTTTAAAGAAGGGGAGGGGGAAGAGAGAAGAATAAATATAGTCTCTAGGTTATTTGTTTGGATAGTTTAGCAGGGGTTATGTAGCAAAATTGAAACAATCCTTTTTGTCACTAGTGTAGAAAAGGTAATTTTAACTCATGCCCTGGTTTTAATAGATTAAATGTTCATTTTTAGTGACTTTTTTCCACATGTAATATGTATGTCATTTTTTTTTTAAATAAAAGATGATAACATGACTTTGCATAAAAGGAGAATAAAGCGCATATGTATATGTATGGAGTGCTGAAAAGTTAGTCTCCTTAACAGCTTTAGATCTTTGAAGACTGATCTTACAGTCTCTATAGGTCCTGTGTCCCATTAGCTGAACTGTTTCCTTTAGTACCTGTCAAACCTAAATGTTTCTCAAGTCTGTTTTAGAAAATAATGAAACAGTAGAGCTTAAAGGAGAATAATAAAAGCTGTAAGCATTTTAATAGGTTACTCTTTTATTTCAGTTGAAGTTGTTATGTATGGGGGTGAAGTTGATGAGTCTTCCATCTCTGTCCCTAATGACCTCAATCTTCCCTAGTTGCTCTGGGATTTAAGGACTCAAACTTTGGCACAGAATTAGGTTTTCTGTTATCGAGTCCCTGGTTAGCAGGTAGCAGAAAGTGTAGATCTTCTTTGAAGTATCATTGCTCTTGAGCTGTTTGTAATCACATTTAGTCAGCTTGCATTGTTTTAGTTTTCTAAAGGTTCAACTGTTCAATTCTTGCCACTAATCTGACTGCAGCTCATGTGTTTGTAAAGTTGAGCACAATTTAGCGCCTAATGCTGTAAACTGGAGTTATACTTTTGTTAATGATTTCCTGTAACAGTTTTATTAAATCAGATTCTTAATGGTATTGGCTCCTGCACACCGAAATGTTACACGGAGGGATAGCAGTAAAATTAAGTGTTCATGCCACGTGACCCAATTGTACTTGTGATGTAATGCATGACTTAAAGTGGCCTTTCATGTCTGGTTTTGTAGCAATGCATCAACTGAAAACAGTTGTCTGATGGCAGCTGTGTACTGCAAGGTACCCTGCCGTATCCAAGGAAAGGTTGTGCAACAAGGAAGAAGTGGGTTGCGCAACAAGTTGCCGAGGAGACATACCCTAACCGACTTCCAAAGAAAAATGTGATGGAGATGAAAAACGATATGATTAAAATAATTCAGGCTTTGGCTGGTGTGTTGCTTTTAGCATAGTAGAAGTAGGTGTTGGTTGCAAGTACAGAACAATCTTTTGTACAAGTATAGAAATGCCTGAGGCCCTGGGTTGTTTAGTCCTGATATCACTCAGCACTTGGAACTGGAAACTCTGGTTTTTAAAGTAGTTTGATGAAATGGATGTTGTACTGAAGCACTAGTACCCATCTGAATGTTCTTTTGGATGATAGCCAAACCTCTTTCACTTGGTAAAAATGTATTTCGGTAACTTAATACTGTATTTTTATTTTATAGAGGACAGTGTTAGAATAAAGAATCAAGGAGGATACTGAGTCCCTGTGTAAAACTACAGACTGTGAATAATTTTTTGAGGCTGAAGAGTATTATCTTGACCTCTTAATAGACATTTTTCTGAGATTCAACCTTGTAGTTGAGCCAAGCTGTCAAAAGAAAATCTATTGTTTAACATTGATGTTGTACAAGATGCTATGCTAGTAAAGAGTTAAGTGCCATGATGAACAAGTGTTTTCAGAAAGTGCCTGGAACAATGTTTTTCAGGAAAAATGTATTAAATGTATTGCATAACACTTTAAATGTGTAAATGTGAAGTCCAGCATCCTGATAAGTGATTTTTTTCTTACTTGAGGGTGTTGGTCTTTTCTCCAGATCTGTAGAAGATGTTTACATGCTTTTGCCTCTCTCTGCTCTGGCAGCAATGCAGGGCACAGGTTTACAAGTAAATGTGTTTTAATAGATGAATATTTTATGTTTATTTTACACTTACTTAACATATTTCAAAAGCTATTTAAAATTATCAGGCTCGTTTTCCTAGTGCTGTGAGTTGAAGACTATTCTGTAGTGTAACTCTAGACTTATTTTTCCAGATCAAAGTATTTTAGAACATGTTCAACAGGAGAACACTTCACTATAGAGGTGAGTGCTTATATTTCTAGTGATCTAAAAAAAAAAAATGTGGAAAAAGCTGAATTCTAGCGATGCCTTTAACACTTCTTGCAGTTTATATACACTGAAGTAGTCTGGGTCATTCCAGATTAAATTGATGCTGCACTGGGTGGCAAGATGGTCATTCTTACAGCACCTCAGAAAACTAATACATCGTCTTGCTTTAATCCATCATTTGGAAGGAAGAGAAGTATCTGTTGTGATCTGATACTCAGCACCAGAGTATTCTAAGGTCTGCCTATCGCATCTTTCATCGCTTCTGTGTTGGGAGTGATTTTTCTTTTCCACTTACATAAGCACAAGATGTTTAGTTCTTGATTGCAGGATCATGAATATGATTCTACAAAAAGCTAGAATCTGATGAGGTTACTTTCTAGTTAGTTGCATTTGTAGTCCACTTTGTTTGCTACAGAGGTCCTTTCTCAGCCACTGAATATCACCCCTTTTTGCTAAGGGTAGTGTAAGGTTAATTTGTATAAATTGAGATTCTCAGAATAACCTGGCTTACTTTCTCTGAGTGTTCCTTATGGTCTAAAAGTCCTGGACCTTTCAGATTGCCTCCATTACTGAGAAGAACATTAATAACTGTAATCACTGCCTTGGCTTTCAAGAAAGGAGGCAGACGTATATGGTGGGGGAAATCTGTTGTAGCGCACAACTTCCAGTTGTGAGAGAGTGTTTCTGCAGCAGAAATATGGTAGGGAAAAGGAGGTTTTGTCCTCCTCCCAAATTATTCATATTCTGCTTACAGCAATTAGTCAGTATCCAGGTCAATAAGGAGTCTTGATGTCGGTACTGACCTCCATGTTTGATGTATTGACTACATGTAAGATTAGTATACTGAAAATAGTATGGAGAATTTCCATTTGTTTTGTTTACATGTGCTAGTTGAACTTTTGCTGGATGAGTTTGTGCAGCTTGGAATGCTTTGTGTGTTCTTGCCTGGTTTGGGCTTTTTTTGGCTTCCTATCATTAAGCATTACATTATTGACCTTTAGTTTCTTATGTGCAAAGCTGGGAGGGGGGGTGGTTGGTGCTAGTTTGTTTTTAGAATTCTGGATAGAAAGTAACTCTGTTGTCTGTAAATTAAAATAATCTTCAAATACTTTTTGATAAGCATCACAGTTGCCATGTGAGGTAGAAGTTACATACGCTATACTCCTTACATCTTCCACATGTTTAAATTGAGTGGGTGCTCTGGTGTATGTCAGAGCCGTACCATTCCTTCCACTGCTTGTATTAGAATTCTTCAGAGACACAGAATTATTAGCAATCTTATAAGCTAATGAGGTTTCATTTTTATCTGGGCCCTCACATAAGTTGTAGTGAAATAACATGAATGCTTTCTAATTTTGATTCTTTTCCTTTTAGGAGAATGTAACGTTTAAAAAAAGAAACATTGGTAGGAAGATGGGTCCTACTCTAAAAGTAGTATTCTCTCTGAAAGTAGGGGCTTTCATAAATGGTATTACAGTCCCACTGTTATCACTGGAGTAGTGTTTTTACAAAACAGATTAAATATGTAATCATATTTGCTGTATGTGTTTAGTGACTTGTTATATTGAATTGTAAAGAATGTTTACTTCTTTTTCTCTGCAGTTTGAGAACCTAGTGGAAAGTGATGAGGTAGGTACTTGGACTATAATGTGAAACTTGTTAGTACAACCCTTAAAAATGGTTCCAAGATCTGTATCTTCCTCACACTTCATGCTATGTTGTAGACTTAAATTGCAAGGGTTTTTTTACTTTGAGTTTTGCTTGCTCTGGGAATGAGTATTTAATGCTTTGGGAGAGACGAAGACCTAAGAGAAGAGAAAACTGGTTGGGGGAATATGGGAGGTAACCCTTTCAGGAAGATAGCACTATGGACATTAGGAAGGCAACAAGAAAAAAAGGGAGGGTGGAAGACTTGAAGGGGAATTTGCTGCTGGTATAACTCTTGTTTAAGACTCAGAAAATGTTTTCTGAGAACATAAATGGACCTGGGTTGCTTTACTAAGGAAAGTTTTAGGAGTGCTCTGTCTTTACAATTATGGGTAAACTGGCTGAACAATAGTTCAGAAAAATAGAAGTTGGCCCTAAAACTTCACTCTTATAAATTTAATACAGCTTGGTTATGGGTGGGACACACACCGCATTTTCAATACCCTGCCCTGTATTTAAAAACATGAGGACTAATAATTTGGTTCCTGAAATACACCACTGGAATACTTATTTTCAGTTGGAAGTACTTATTTGTTTTATGTAGTCAGCTGTTTCAGTTGATTGCATAATAAGATATTTTTTTCTTAATTCCAAATTAAAACGGGGGATTTTTTCCCCCTAACTGTAAAACAAATATATGGGAGAAACTATGATTTCATATTGGGGTTTTTTTCCATCTTAAAATTGATTGATTGATGGGATTCTCAAAAACTCAGACTTTTTTTTTTTTTTTAACAGGGGGAAAGCCCAGGAAGCAGTCACAGGTAAGAATTTGAGATTCAGGACATCTCTGTCCCTCTGCTCGCCCACTGTGACTATTAAAGTTTTCAAAGCTCCTGTCAAAACACTTTCTGTCTTTCTAGTTGTCAAATACACAGAAAGAATACATGTCAAACTCTCCTTAATGCTTAACCATGTCAAAACAGCTTAGATGATAACTCATCATGCAAAAACTATACAAGACAGTTAAAACAGTATGTTGCAGAGAGAATATTTTTGTTCCCAGGGTCTGCATTGAAAGTTACAGGGCTGTTAGTGCTACAACTCCAGTGAGTTTTTTGTGAGCATGTTAATATTTATGTAAGCAGTAGAGACTTAGAGGTCTGCTCTATAGTACATGTATGAAGAGACTAAAGTGTATGCTTTGGTTGTCTAATTGTAGACAGTTTTGTATTATTTAGGTTTGATAGTTCCCAAATGTTGTTCCCTGTCAATGGTCCCAAAAAAGTAATATAGGAAACTTTATAATTATAATAATGCTTTTGTGGTCTTGTCTGTTAGATACATAAAAGTAGGCAGCTGATGAAAGTGAAACAACTTACAATTAGGGGACCAAAGCAAGTAAGAAAAAAAGTGATGTTTACACCGCAATGATACTAACCATTCTATTCCAGTAGTTCTGTTAGGAAATCATGTTTTGAAAATACGCTTTCTATAATGCTTTGTAAGAGTAAGGAGAGGCAGTGTTGTCTTGAGTAAACTGGAACTTTGGCACTCTTGTTTCAGGAGGAGCAGGTGAAAATCACAGCTTAGTTAATTTGCATTAAAGGACCCGTCAGGAAAGACTATGGATATGTTTAAGTGCAACTTGGGGTTGTCATGCATAAATAATAGATGGAGTCTCTTTGTGTTTCTCCCATGCTTTTAGACCTCTGACTGAGGAAGAAATTGCTGACTTGAAAGACAGACATTATGACTCCATTGCTGAAAAGCAGAGAGTTGTTGATATGAAACTTCAGTCAGAGGTAAGCAGTTATGATGACTACTAGTATGGTATGGATAGCTTTTCTTTTAAAGTAGTTAAGATCAACCATGAACACAAGGAGATTCCATTCACATGAACGAAACAATTGGGTTTTGTTCATTGGTTGGTATTTTTTAGTCTATGAGATACACAAAGAGCTTGCTGCTCAACTAAGTTTGCATCAGAGATAGCTTCTTTTTAATAACCTCTTAGCTGAAAAATCAAATGAATAGGCTGGCTCTCTGAGATCTGTTAAATTTGAACTTTTTTTGTTTTTTTACAAAAGGCAAAATGGGGAGTATACTTGATTCAACTTTTCTTGTGCTCTGTTTTTTCCAGAGCTTTCTTAAGGAAAAAACCCGTAACTTGTTGTTTTGTTTTAGTGTGTTGCAGCAATTAATGGAATATGATGTGGAATACAATGTACAAAATGAGAGTGATTTTTTTTTTTTTTTAATAAAGTATCAATGAAATATGCAACTGAAAAGATTTAAGTCTTTCACTGTGCAGTTCTTAATAAAATGCAGTGTGCATTTACAGCAATTCACTAGTAAATATGTTTATTCAATAGGGTAATGTTTAGTTATCTAAATTTTTTGGGATGTTGTGGGGGGAAGCTGTTAGATTCAGTTAATGAAGAAAAATGTTTTAGCTATAGTCAATTTTATTTTATTTTTATTTTCTAGTAGCTCTTTTGTTTTATTGAACTTATGGGTTTATTCATAGGAAGATAGATAGGTTCTGCTTTTGTTAACCATTACTATTTTGTTCATATACAGTTAGCCTTACAAGAGGAGAAGTTAAGAATAGAAGAGGAGGCTTTATATGCTGCACAACGTGAAGCAGCCAGGGCAGCAAAGCAGAAAAAGCTCTTGGAGGTGAGGGGAAAAAGACCCCAATATATATCAGAGCTTCTGTTCTGTTTCTATGTATGCAGATTTTCCTAATATCCTTTACCTCTCAGGAAACGTAATGAGGAAATTGCTTTGGCTTGTAACTTCCAATAGAGAAAGACATACATGGTTTGAAAATACAGCTGACTGGAACAGCTGAAAATTATCAGAATTATTTGAAGCAGCTTATGTTGCTGAGTATAGATTTTTGAATGAGATGTATGATTTGAATCTATAATTAGCTTTACAGACTTCTTGCATTATGTAGAGTTACTGATCTTTAACGTAAACTGATCTGTGATGGTTTTCCAGTAAAAACGCCTGAAATTAAGCACACATTATGAATCATATAGACTTGTAAAATGTACTTTATATATTTGTGCACTTAACTGTTCCTTATCTCTCTGGTTTGTGTTAATGTGAAGATATGTGTTTCCAAGTCATCTGAATTTACTGTTGACCCTGCTTTGAGCAGGAGACTGGACTACATGACCTCCTGAGGTCCCTTCCAACCTGAGTTGTTCTATCATTTTGTGATTTTTATGTGTAGTAGCCAAAGTCCAGTAATGACTTAACAGTATCCTTTTAATATATCTGTGCCTACTTCCAGATGTCTGGTGTCCATGCTTTTGGAGTTTGGTCAAGCAAAACAAAAGCCACGTTATGTTTTCCTGCTTTTTTGAAAACGGATGCTGTTCTGTATCCCAATAGCATTTATTTCTGATGATTTTCATGTTGCAGTTCAAAGAGTTACATATTATCAGTGCATTTAATATTTTTGCCATCTTAGTAAGCTGTGTCTTCTCACACAAATTTCAGGTTGCCAGAAATGTGTATGTTAAAAAGAACATTTTCACTTTGGTGTTTATCTATAATGTGTATGGCTGCAGCTGTAGCATGTTCAAGGAAACAGTCCACTAGACATGTGATGTGTGTTCAATTAGAAATAAATTTTCAAAAGTTCAGATTCAGACTAGTAGAAAAAGTCTGAAATCTACAATAGGTATAGAGAACTTTAACCCTAGTGTATTGTCTATATTCAAAAGAGAATTAATTGAAAAATGTTATTTCCAGGCTGATAATGATGACTGAGTTTTCATCTAATATTGGTCTATATAAAGTCATCAAAAGTACATTGTTTTATGGCTTTAAGAGGTTTTTGTAGCAGTTCTGTGCAAGAAACACTATTTTTCTTGTCTTTCAGTATTTTTAACAGGTACCTTCTTTAGTCAGGACCTATGATAAAATGCACTCTAGAGATTTTCAGTTCCTCCTCTCTGTAAAATTAATACCACTTATCTCCTTTACAAATGATCCCCCCCAAACCCCATAAGGATTATAAGGATTTCTAAGGAAGCATTTTTGTATAGACACATCAAGCATTTAACTTTTCTAAATAAACTAGAATCCATTTCTGAATACATAACTCATCTCTTTGCTGTTTGTGGGCAGAAGTCTTCTAAATGAGAAAATAACTTTTTCACTGCAAGTATGGCATCCCTTTAAAACTAATTTGGCTTGCTGATGTTGCCCTACTAAATGTCAGGGTTTGTAACAGTGGAGAATTTTAATGTATGTGTATCCTGGAACTTACAGTGCTAGATATTTGTTTGTGACCTGGCAAATGGGTAGATACTTTAACTTGGCTGTTACGTGGGTGTATGAATCTTAAAAGTGTTGAATATGTCAGTAATTGATTTTTACAGACTTGTTAATTATGTTGGTGCCAAATCCCTGTTTCTTTCTCCCTGCCTACTTAAGTCTTCTCACCTATAACCACCGTTTTGTGATAATTCTACTTGTTCTACACTTCGCATTTCCTTACTGGTTTCAGTCTGCTTTTTCTGATACTTATTTAAATACCCGAGATGGAAAGTGTGCCAAGAGATGAAGCCATCATCGTTTTGGGAATGAAAAATGCTAGCTGATCCAATCCAGTTACCTCATAAGATTATTTACCCAGTGAAGAGCAATTTTTAGGTTAAGTTAAAGTTGACATTAAAAATTCTGGTTAATTTACCCCTGCTTTTCTTTTGCAGAGACAGATCTATTAAGGCTGAGAATAGATTTTTCAGAAAGTACAGTAGCTAGATTCATCTGCCTTGTCTGCAAAACTAGCTTGTTCATTTTTATCTTCGTCTTTGTCATAATCAGTGAACAATTACTGCTTTGTAACTGATTTACCTTTAATCCATAGCTGATGTGCCCAGTTTTTATGCTTTCATTTCTTCAAGGCAGGGAAAAGAAACTTGAGACAACTTAAAGTTGTTTAAACCCTAAAACTTAAGCAGAACCCTACTGCCGTGACATCTGTTGTTTCTCTTGTAACTACAAAATAAATGCATTGATGGCTGGTGTCTTGTATTTTTCATTCTGGTTTTGCCTAGTGATTAAAAAAATCGAATTAAAGCTTTCTACCTTAAGAGTGTAGAGGCATTAATACTTTTTGCCTCATTTATATTAATAAGAGCAGGAAACAAAGCTCTTACTAGTATAAATGAAGCACTTAGTGCTGATCCACACAACCAGAGGAGATGGCTGTATTGCTTTTAGAGGGATAAGAGGGCCTGAAGGAAATAGTTCTTTTTAAATGGTAGGGTGACTGTTCTTGTGCACAGAGCAAAACAAATCAAATATAACCCAGGTGTTAGTTGTGTGTTGAAAGTACCTGTGGCTTAAGAAGAGAAGATAATAGAGAAGAACAAATGCAATCATGAATGAGGTGGTGTTCACATGTTTCTAGATGAATTGATGGGGGATTTTTTTTGGTGCATGAAATAAGTTTAAAATGTTGAGAGCACTATTTACAAAGCTACTTTTGTTTAAGTCGAGGGATTTATGAGATTAAAAACAATACCACTTGCATGTAACAGTCCCTTCAGTATCACAAAATTTGATGTCTATTTGAATGAAAATCAGTCTTTTCCTGAGTTGTACTTAAACTGCTCCAAGGACTAGGACAATGCTCCTTCTAATGTTGCAGATAAGGGAATGCTTAGTGTATTGAGTATATTACTCTGAGTGATTCCATTCAGCTTTTTAACGATTTACTTCTTTGATAGCAACGTAGACAGCAAAGGATAACACAGAGAGCACGTGCTGTTAATAATGGAGAATATCAGAGGTAAGATAAAAAATTTTGTTAATGATAATCAAGAACCATGACTGTTTTTACTCCTGTTCCTCATTTCCCCCGCACCAAAAAAAAATCCATGTTTTTCAAACATGACATACATAGCATTTCTAAGTCAGAGCTGTTTTCATTCATTGAAGTTTTCTTCACACCGAATAGTTACTGAATGCAAACTAGCTACCATTAATCTGCAGAATTAGAGGGTAGATTGTATTCATTCTGGTTTTCGCTGTAGTTATTAGACCGATGCATACAAAATTGAACCTATTCCCAGCTACTAATATATATTTATATTAAGAAGGTGCTTATGTGTAAAATCTTGGGTGATATAAAAATATTTTTATTATTTGAACTGTGTTTAAAATACCCAATAGAAATACATGTTAATGGAATGGGGAATTGAATGGTGTGTATAGTCTGTTTCTTCACTAATATTATGAATTTAATTCTCTTCACTCCCACCTTCTGTGTTCAGTGTTGGGGGGGAAAAACCCCCACAAAATTCCACACACCTCCCCCCCCCTGAAATTTATAGTGGTATGGTATTTGAGTTTAGAAAAATCTCTGAAATCAAACACATATTTTTGATTGGAGGAGAAGGGGTATAGGAGGGATTAGGGAAGGACAGTTAGAAAAAGTGCTGTGGAAAATGAGGTTTTATGGCTTGAGTACGAACTAGCCAGATTTTAGAAACAAAGGACTGCAGTAGCAGGATTTGAATTAATTAGTTAAAAAGGAATTGAAAATTAAGGAGGCATTATCTAAAGTGACAAAGGATGAGAGAGGAAGAGTGTTTATTGACAGAAGTGAATTCATTTTTAACTCAAAATACTACTAGAAATTGAGCAGAAGCCCAGACTGGGAGAGGATGTGATGAGTAGGAATGGAAAGGCATTTTGCAGTTAATTTTATAAAGATTTTAGTTAAAGGTGTATGTGCTTTGTAGCATAGAACTGGGGGACATGTGGATTAACGTTATGTTTTATGGCATCCTTAGAGGTCTGTAGTGCTAAAACCAATATGTGCATTGTTCTTACAGCTCTGTGTCAGAGGAAGATTTTGATTCTTTCTTAAGAAATACAAAGTTCCAGTATGAAGCTTTTCGAAGTAGTAGTAAGTCTTCCTTTTCTTATGCATGTGTTTAAATGTTAAGTGACTCTGAGGAGCACAGAATGCTGTTTCTTTTTCTAGATAAACTTCATTTATTTATGTTTTGATATGCACACACATACATATATAAAAAATGTGTATACGTATATTTGTATAAGAAAATCTGATAGGAACTTGTTACCCTCTCTAATCCCTGATGCTTCAAGTGTTCAAAAACCACAGCACATGCAACTTGTGCTACAGCCATTCCAGTTCTGAAAAGCAAGTTCTATAACCAAACAAGTCCTGTGCATGGATTTTATTTTACAAAGGCTTTCCATCCATCTTTGTGGAGGCAACATCAATGCAGTGAACTTTTTCTTGTAAAACCTAACTGTGTATTAAAGGTGCGAATCTGTGTGTATAGCTTTTTTAATAATTTCTTAGCAAAATAATTAGAATCATACTAATGGTTAATTTTTTTCTAACGAAGCGCAAGAGAGGATTTGGCTGCCTATATTTAAAAATTCCGCTAACAATTTCGAGGAAAACAATTTTATAAACTTATATCCATAAGTTTTGATGACAGGATGTGATAGTCACGAAAGAAGTTGGAGGACTGATGGTAATTCTTCTGTGAAGACTTGCAAAGAAACCAAAACCAACCCTTCCGCCCCCTCCCCCTGCCCCTGCCCCCCCAACGCAAACTACAGGCAGTGTTTCCCAAGACCAGTGTATAGCTTACTAAATTCCTCTGTAGTTCTAATTAGACAGTATTGCTAAAATGTCATCTTGTAATATCTTAGTGATGCTATTAAAAAGCTACTGTATGCTCGATGAAGTGCTTTTTCAAATATTCCTGAGGTTTGAAGGACACAAAGCATAAGAAAAACTTTGTTTGAAAGTTCAGTTTTGCATATTGACCTGAAATTCAAGTATGTTTACAAAATAAATTTTTTTTATATAGGACTTTCATCTGATGCTACAGTGCTGACACCCAACACAGAGAGCAGTTGTGACTTAATGACAAAAACAAAATCAACGAGTGGAAATGATGACAGCACTTCATTAGACTTGGAGTGGGAAGATGAAGAAGGTATTTATTCTGCCATTCAGTTTCATTCTGAACTTACAAGTTAAATGCTGACTGTAAAAAAAGTTGATTGTAAATTTGTCGTTTTCAAAAGGGAAGGTGATTTAAAATTTAATTCAGATGGAATATTTTGATAAATGTGGTTATCTGTCTAGTAAATGAATTCATTTCTTTGGATCCTTCAGTAAATGTCTTTTCCTGCATTTTGTGGAACTGACTTGTAAACACACAACAAAACTAATGGTAAAGAAATGCTGCCCTCTTGTGAGCCAGTAGCAGAAGGAACAGCTTGTTCTTTGTTTTAAAATGTGGAAGCTGGTCAGGAGTCTGACTAAAGTATTTCAGGAAGCATTGTTTCTTTAAACCCTAATTTTATTGTCACTTCTTCTGGAAACTTAGGTGTGCATTCCAGGTGAATATCCAACCATCCTAATTGCTCCTGCTGTTTGTTATAGATCTTTTCTGTTCTCTTTAGGAAACCTGCAAAAGCTCTTGTCTTTTTCATAGTTAATCCAAAATTTTGGGACCTTGACTCTTGAAAAACTCACCAAAATAAGCTCGGATTTCTTTTAGCCAACGCATAGCAGGCTTTCTTTGCTTTAATAGACTGATTTTTGCAGGTAGTTAAATGTTTAGCGCTGTCAAGAATACTGAAACATCTAGTTCAGAAACCTGGTTTGAAAGACTTAACTTTCACAGATTTACCCAGAAATATCTTTTTTTTAGCTAGCATGTGCAAGAGCTATTAGCATTCTAGAGGAACTGAAGCTAGGGCAGGATCATGTATGTTGAAGCCCACTCTATTTTACGTTTCGAGTAATTAGCACCAGTGCAGAAACAGTGTTCTGGGAACTCTGTATTCTATACCATGTTGAAGAAAGGAGAAAATTGCATTCTTTGCTTTTTTACGGATTGAGTTGTCCTCCCAGTCCTAGGAGTTATCTTAATGTAATGTCTTTCTAAATAACTACTGAAAAACAGATGAGGCATACCTGCATGCAAAATTACCTTGCTCATTTGACTGGTTGAGGGTCTTGTTGCATATGGACTTGTATTATCCTTGTGGTCAGCAAATTTAATTCTGTGTACAGAATTAACTATCTGTGATGTTTGCTATTCATTGTTCTCTTATCACTGTCACGTTGATTTAGCCCTAAGCTTTCATCTGGTTTTGAGGTAACTAAATAGTTAAGTACTGAGGAGTGCCAAAAACAGCTTAAACCCAGAGGAAGAAAAAAATGCTGCATAGTTCCATTTCTGATTCCTATTAGCCTGTACTCTACAAAGGGGAATAATTTTTAGAGTTGGTCATCGTGATGGAAGTGCATCTCTTCACCCTAGTAACCTCAACTCTTGAGCAGAAGAGATGCTTGAGAACATGACTTGGTTTCATGGCTGCAAAGGAAGGAATGTGGTAATTTGAAAGAAGCACTAGTCAATATTGTAAGGACTTTGAGTAGTTTTTTAGCACATTGTTGGTAGATCTGGACCAACTTAAGTGTATTATATACCATCTCCCTGAAGGGGTTGACTGCTTGCTTGGGATAAGAGGTTTAGTTACTGTGTGTGCTGTCAAAATCTACCGTGGAGAGTGAACAACTCCAGAAAAGTGTGTGTGTGTATGGGGATTTAGTGATCTGGGATACTCATTTATGGTCTAGTTACACATTTTTACTATTAGTGGACAAAGTTGTATGGGGGCTGAACACAAAGTAGGGAAGAACTCTACTGTTCTGAAAGTGTAAAACAGATAAGAATAGTAGCAAAAGATTATATTGCTTGACTGAAAAGGTGTCAAATTAGGAGGTTCTTAGCAGGGAGTGTCTAGATCCTGAACTAGGCTTGATTGTGCACTACTGATGGTAGTGTCTAGTCATGTAATGGTAGTACTGAAATGGGATTGTGGATTCGAACTGTCTGAGCGCAGCAAATGCGTAGTTTATGCCCTGTAATGTTGTAGTTTATAAAGAGTATTATACAAAAAGACAAAGGGTGTGAGGAGAAAATTGTAAATCCTCCCCTTTTTCCTTTCCAGTGGGAGGGTTTTGACATGCCATGAGAAAGTCTATAATTACTGACAAAATGAATAGCATCTCCGTCTTTGTGCAGTTTTCTGACCAATGTTTTGCCTTACTTTGTGTGAAATTAAATAACCTTTTCAGAAAAACCGAAGACCTTTCCTAGACAAATGCACCCTAGATCTATCTAAACTTTAGCTGCTGTTTAAAATGGTTCACATGATGATGTTTCATCTGTTAGTAAGTTACTGGAGTATTACAGGCTTGCCCAGACATTTAGCTTTTCTGGAAATGGCACAGTACCAAAAGTCTTCTAATATTTACATGCCCATAATGTAGGGCAGCAGGCTGCATATATAGGAGAAATAAATGCTGCTAGTGAGTTGTTTCATTATGTTGTCTGTCTTCCTTACTCTGTAAAACAACATCACTGGCTGTGGTGTTCATTTGGGCCAAAACTGACTGCAAACTATGGATTTAATGTGAAAATCACCACCAGAAAAAATACAGGGATGCCCAGGAGTGAAATTACCAGAGTCTGGGTCTCCTAAAGGATTCTTTTTTTTTTTTCTTCTAATATTCTAACACAAATGTAAAGGTACTTCCCTCAAAACGATGTCTTTTTCTTAAAACATGTCTTTAATCATAGGCATGAACAGAATGATTCCAATGAGAGAACGCTCCAGAACAGAAGAAGATATACTCCGGGCAGCACTGAAATTTAATAGCAAGAAGACAGGAAGTAATCCAGCTTCAGCCTCTGACGATTCTAATGGATTGGAGTGGGAGAATGACTTTGTTAGTGCTGAAATGGATGATAATGGCAATTCAGAATATGCCGGATTTGTAAATCCTGTTTTAGATTTGTCTGTATCAGATGTAAGGATATCTGATTCTGATCGTCAAGACAGATAGTGAAACCGTGTGGCCCTTGTTTATGACCAAATTTTGGAAAGTGAAATAGAATGTACAAAACCAATTTGCTCTTTTATAACATGGTTCCCTTTTTTCTTATAGATAGATCAGCAAGGAATGGGAATGACTTGCTATCTGAATTAATTCAGAATTAAGTGCAATTTTATCATCTACCTTCTAAACTTTTATGAAAACTGGGATGATTCTATTGTGTATATTTCTGGATATCTGGATTTAATATAAAATTATCTGCACTAATTTAAGCATCATAGCTTGACATATCTATATTTTAACTAGCCTTTTTTTCTGGATGATGTTTCTACTGATTTTGTTTTTAAAATTCATCATTGGCCTAACATTTATCTCAGAAACAGTCTTATATAATTTATCTAATACTTGAATATAGAAAAATAATTTTAAAATGTTTTTTTTTCCAATATGTGGTTTTTGACTTGTTCTTTAGTTGTTTAGAGGGTGTGCTTAGCCAGCTGCAAAACAAATTTCACACATGGTAAATTGCATTTTTTCCTTGTCTAGCTTACAGTCTTCCTAACCTTGCATTGTCCTCTTTCCATTTACTTTATTTTTTTATTACTTTATGCTAAGCACAGTTAACCTCAATAAACATAGTATAAATCATCAGGTTAGATAAGATATTGTCATGTATAATATGCCAGACTTAGTAAGTGTTTGCTAGATAGAAAACCAACTATCAAAATTCTTTGTGCGTCAGACTGGAAATTATAACCAGTATCTAGTGGAGAGCTGGAAGGACCAAAGTCTTGATTTCCCCGCCCCCCAAACAGACCAACATCTGTTACTACATGGTCCTTAAACTCCTTTAGTGTGGAAAACTTAAAATTCAGCTTGACTGAAACAATCATTGAAAAGCAACATTCTCTGAGCAAACTGGGGGAGGGATGATTGCTCTGCTGCTGGGGTGGGAGGAACAAGAACCTAAAGACTGAATTCCTCTATCTGCTTTTTAAAAAGAAGAAAAAGTTCAAGATACAAAAGATCGTGTTTAAATGCTCTAGCTTTCCTGTGCCTCTAAACTGGATGGTTAATACTGCTGATATGGACTGAAAATCAAAGAGGTGTTCAGTTACTGGTGTAATGTATTGTGTGGTTTCCCCCGGTATTAATGTAAGTTATACTTTTTTTAAAAAGCTCACTGAAGAGAACGTGCAAACCACTTGTAGATCTCAAACTTTTCCCAAAGTTTCAGTAAAGCCATTTTATTCTACGGTTATTTTGTGTAGCTGTCTTGTTTTTCCCTGAAAAAGGGGCGTAACTTAACACAATGTGTTGCTTTTACTCCACAATGGTGAAGTAGTAAATCTGCCTCATCAGAAGAACAGAATTTGTCAGTGAAAGTTATGTCACTGTTTTAGATCCACTGAGCCTATATATAATATTAGGGTCACTACAGTGTGGTCCTCTTCATGATAACTTGAACAAAAGTACTGCACACTTGGCTTAAATATGTACAAAAGTCAACACTAATGAATAGATAAATCTTGTTGATAACATTCCATTTCTTAATTTAAATTGTAGCTATGTCATTGAAAATACTTTAATGTAATTATGTTTGCAATGCCTGTAATAAGCTTTAAAAATTTGTACACATCAAATGTATATTTTGGGTTTGGCATAAGCTACTACTGTGTAACTTCTCCTGAACATTTATTTGTATAATATATTCCTATGGAAATGAAGGCAACTTTTCTCAACATGTAAATAACATGGGTTTTTTACCTGCTGAAACTGTAACTTACCCTGCAATGGTCACTACTTTTCCTGACCAGTGAACATGAGGTTAACTTGTCCTGACCATTCTTAGAGGAAGTAAACTGGCTGATAGTCCTGCTTGTAGAATGAACAAGCACTCAGGAAAAAGGAAGCTGATGCAGCTGAAGGCTTTTACTGTGATGGGCATGTTGTGTAGCCAGGGTTAATACCATTCCGCTTTTCAGAGTTCAGTACACCACACTGAGTGACTTAAGAAATTACGGTCAATATTTGTGGAAATTTAAGAAATTGAAAGATTATATAAATAGCTCATGTGAAACAATTCAACAGTACTGTAAAATGTGTATCTGCACAACTTTAAAAGTCATTAAAATTTTCAGTCAGTCTTATGTTTGTCAATGTTTAATCTGCTGCTGGTTTTGTGGCTGCCATGTCATGTACAGTGAAAGCCTGTGTGAAGATGAATTGTTAAAACATTACCCAGAATTTACCTATGCGTCAGCTAACTAAGAAAGGTTTTAATAAATAATTAGCCGTGTCTTTAACTACTGAATTTCCATAGCATCCCTTCTTGAGACATGTTGCTTTGGAAGGGAAGCTCTAACAAGCTGCAATAACAGGACTTGAGGAACTCGGAGCGTGGAGTGTTTCTTCTATCAGCAATGAGCAGCGGTACCCTCATACTTCAAAGGTAAGATAACCTCCCTTGTGTAATGCAGGCAGCTTCCTAGTCTTCATGTCTGTCTGAGCTAGTGCACCATTTGTGTTGACTTAGCTGATTGTGCCTGTATATAGGAAATACAGCGTTTTTAATAGGAAACCATGATTTTTAATTCCAGAGGAGTGTTTTACTAAGTTGCTCATCTACAGGTTATACATATGTTTCTATGCTACAGTGTTTCTGGTGAACAAAGCATGTTCTGGTGTGCCTATACTGAACTCTTCTTCCTCAGTCAAACCAACTTCTGGTCAAATCAACACAGTGATAGGATCCTCCTAGGAGAGGATTAACTTTTTAATGTGTATTTTAGAGTTGAGTCTTACCCCAGGAAAATATAGTTGTACTGATGATTAGTATTTGGAAACTATGAAATTGCTGTGGCTTTGTTTTTCCATTCCCAAGGTTTTTTCCTGGTGCCTGGAGATGTGCTGGAGGAGTGCTTTGCTCTACATCTGTGGATATCCATAGAGCCCCTCTGTACAGAGTGAATACAAACTCTACTGAGACATGCCACTCTGAACTCTGCAGACCAGATGGAAGGTTTTTCCCAGGTAAATACTGTTTGTAGATGCTTCTGTTTATATACTGCACTTGAAAATTTGAGATTGGGGTCGTCACTTTTTCTTTAGGTAATAGTCCAGAAAGTGTAGGCAAATTAGTATGATTGGTGCCATAGGTTAATGTCCTACGTGACAGAGCTAGTGAATAGAAATTGGATAACAATACTGATTAGTGGCAGTATTAGCAACCTGTTTTTTAAGCCCAAACCAGTACAAAACAAAAACCTGCATGCCATCTGTAATAATCTAAGAGTGCTAATACAAAGAGAGCTGCTTACTGGGAACGCAAAACTAACGCTCCCTCCTCCCTCCCTCCCGAGCCAAATTAGTGAACGTAAGAAATCCCATGCATTTTATATGAGAGGCTGATCTCATGTAAAAGCTTTTATATGTAAGAGCTTGTTTCAGATTGTATTTGCATCTTGTTCTCTTTTTCTAGACAGCTTGCATTTGCACTCTGTCTAATTAAAGAGTAAGAAGACTGAGGTCAAAAGCATATAAAAGCTGAGCAGCCAACAACTACTGGAAATGTGCAACCGGTAGCACCATGCCTGGTGACACGGTGATACCTGCTCAGGTTTGTTTTGTTAAGCTGAGGGGCTGGGTGTGTGACAGAGGTGTTTGTGCCACGATGGCAGCTGAATTGCACATTTAGGCCAAAGACCATGAAAGCAAAGTAAGTACTAGAGCCTAGCTCAAAGAGTAGAAAACATGGGAACAAGGTATTTTTGGCGAGGATGAGATGAATAGAGAAATGAAATCCTAGCTAAGCCTGTGCTTGAGTTTCATTGCCTCTCTTCTGACTTTCTCTTACTTGTGGTTGTTTGCCTTAATCTCAGGTTACGTTGTGTAATTCAACTGTCCTTCCCTCAGTTAAAATTCTGGTTTTATTGTAATGATCAATGCTGAAATGCATCCTGATGTTTAGGGATGATAGGATGGGTAACTCTTATGTATGCTCTGTTCTGATTCTTTCCAGTGTGTCTTTCAAGAAAACAAATACTTGGCAAAAAAACCCAAGTGCTAATGAAAAGCTGAGCCCCTAGCAAACAAAAACTTAACTGAAACAACCTGAGAAATACTTAAATGAAAAAAAGATTGTAAGAGAGCTTGGGATGGTGGGTAGAGGTAGAAAACTTGCTGAAAGTATTTCTGTCACCTCTTATCTTGGACAAATGCCACTTTTAGACGCCCAGAATAGCGCCAGTGGAAATTTCTTACCTGGATTGTCCTGGAAATAATTTTATTCACCATAAGTGCTTTTAGACTGTAGTTGCAGAAGACAGCAAATCCTTACTAGGCAACCAAATGCTTTTATTACAAAATTTATCTGGATTTTTACATACTGTGATCACTGACACTGCATGCTTATTTACATTCACAAGCAAAAGTAGTTAACTTGCAAAAATATATTTTTTAATTAATCTTAAAAATAGAAGAAAAATCTCACTGCAAGTTATTAAAAACATTAACTTTAAAAGACTATACTGACAAACTGTTTATAAACTGCAAAATCTGGAAAGTTACAACCTAAGCTTGAAAACAGTGTTTGGAATTTCATGGCTAAAGCGAAGCACGAAGTATAATAAATGTAGTGAGACATTATGGAAGCACGAAGTATAATAAATGTAGTGAGACATTATGTCCCTACTTAGCTAACCAATGCTGGGGCTAAAACACTGTTCTGCGTGCTCTATATTAATGCCTGTTAAATATACCTTCAAGGCATGTGGTCACAGTTCTGGAATTGAATCTGCTGCAGTGGATTTGAGTGGCCCTCTATGTCTCCCACATGTTTATGTCGCAGACAGTGGTGATCAGAGAGCGTGCATGCCTTGGTGAAGACAGCGGCAGGAAACTGTTTCTGTTGAACAAAGTATGTTCTGGTATGCCTGTGCTGAAAACACCAAGTAAGAAGAATGATGTGCAGTGGTGAGGACCATCAAGAGCAGTGGACTGAGATGGCAACCTTCAATTTCGGACGTTGTGCAGGTTTCAAATGATCAAAGTCTGATCCAGCCTCCTTCTCCCCACTAGCATGACTCATTTTCATCAATCTCTATGGGGCTTTTGTCTTGGGAAGAAAACAAGGAAGAAGAAATGCCATTCTCCGGTATAGGTTGCAGTGATGGCAGGCATCTTTCCTGTAAGATTGGCACTTCAGCCAAGTGTAAGTGAGTTTCAAAATAATCCATGGACTCCCCTTCTTGAATCTCTGCTAAAATCTGGTAGTCCCCAAAACAAATTATGCACTTCCATGGCAAGTCAATTTTGTTTAAGTATCCTAGTTCTGTTTGGTCCACTATCAGTTTTGTTTTCTTGCTCATGTTCTTTATCTCAAAACAAAATTCTGAGCTGTTCAGTTTTCTGTAAAACTGCAATGAAAACTGAACCCGAGAAACACGAGTATCCATTAAGTTGTAACGGCAGACATTAGAATCGCGGCCAAACTTGGCCATTTCATCTGCCCTGACCTGTTCTCGCTTACAGAAATTCAAGCAACGAAACATCATCTTGTCTTCTTGGCAAGGATGGTAAAAGGTCATGTGGAGACATGTTACTGTTTCTTCAGTTTCAGCTTCTTCAAAAGAGGTCATGATGAAATGAGTCCTCAGAACTACAAGAAAGTAACATGAAATCACTGTAGTACCAAAAAAACTGGTTTCAGTGTGGCATTAAAATACTTAATATACTATTGTATAGCGAGTATATAACTTACAGCAAATTGGCTGACAGTAAATGTAATGAAAACACTGGAACGAAGAAGTGGAAGTTGAGCCTACTTAGTCCATGCCAACCATTGCTTCCCACCACCTTGCCAAAGGTGTGTTCAGTGACCACAGCTAAGTGACAGACTCTGTGCTGAACTCTTCCCAGCAGTCAGTCTCCCATCTGTCGCAACGGCTGCATAGCACTCCAGAAGTCTGAAAAACACCCACGACTGTAAACTGTTGCCAACTAGTTCTTCGTGAGGGTCCTGCAGGTAGATTTATCTTTGGAAGAAATATGTCACTTAGCAGTGACAGTAAGCTTTACTTTATGGACTTAGAGTATTAATTAGTACTGTCTGGGCCTGCACGCTCTGTTTTACAGTGTAGTCTAGAAGGTATCAGACAAACAACTTACAAATGTAGTCTGACTGTAGGCAGTAATATTTCAAATGTGTATAAACCACTCTTGGCTCTTTATTCAGAATTTACCTCTTGTATGAAACGAAATACAGTGTTTAAAAGTGACTGATGTGACAGTATGTAAAATGAATGCAAGAGCTGGAATATCAGCAAGACCTAAAGGAGGAATTGTCACCAACTCTAGGTATTTCCCTGTTAACTATCAGAAAAATCTCAGCTATCTGCTGCATAAGTACTTAACTAGGCACTAAAAATAACAAATAACTTCTGCTGAGTTTTGGTTTTTGGGTGGTGGTTTGTTTTTTTTTTCAGATCGCATGCAGCAGAGAGATCCTTGCTTATGAACTAAATCCTGTTCCAAAGTAACTGAGTGCATCCAAACAAAATTTATGAGCCGCTTTAGGAAACACTGTAATCTGGTCCTCTATACATGCAAGGCCAGTAGTTTCTTGGACTGATACTTAGTCTAAAGAAAGAAAAGGCTACGTAATTACTTACAGTAGGAACCAGAGAATGAGTTCAGTTACTCACCAGAGAAACATGTGAGCAGCCATTTAACTGGAATCACATAATGCAGATGTTTGTCATGTTTCTCCTTCTAGATTGCAGTAAGTTCCCAACATGTCACACACCGATCCTGAGCTTTCTCACCAGCTCTAATCAGTGAATGATGCCGAAAAGAAGCTTATAATTTAATCTGTTTTTTTATGGGTAGGTGAATCACCACTGCAGTTAAGTATTCTGGCTTGTGTTTTTTTAAGGTGAAATTATATCACTGTACATAAACACCAAACACAATGGTGGTATATCAGTGCATCACTTTGTGTGAAACCTCAGAATTGCTTCCTTCTTACACCTTTAACACCGTAACAGCAACAGTTCTGACACAGTAGTTTAGCAACCTCAGCTTGCTTACTGAAGTAGGCTATAACAGTGCTTCTGTCAAGCTTAGATGATTAGAGAAATAGAAGATTTCAAGTAGCTCTCGGAGCTCGATTCAAAACAAACTAGGAAATACCATCAGTGGATGCGCTGTCTCTTTCTGTGCTTAGTTCTGCCCTTTGCTGTCTTGCACCAGTAAAAGGATGTGAGATGCTCTATGAGGTCAGCTTTGGTTAAAGGGGAAAACCAAATCATTTCACTTGATTTGCACATCAGCCTACAGAGACAGTTTTTCTGTCTCGAGACTTTGGCTGACTTTGATAACAACTTAAGAGCATGTTCTGCTTCTGTTAGTATCTTCCTTAACTGGTTTCTGAAATGCATCAGGACTGGGCAAAACACAGGAACATCAAGAAATGTATTTTGAGAAATCTGCAGTATATACAACTGTGCATCAGATCAGTGCAAAAGGTTGGCTTTATTTGCATGTTTATGAATTCTACAAATGGCTACGTTTATTAATTAGGGAAGGGGAAGAACAGCCACTGGTAACTTCAGCAGCACCCACTGACCCTGCTCTCTATTCATGATCTGTTTGTGTGCCACCTCCCGCATCCCCAGCTCAGCTGCCCCATCCTCTGTTAAAGGTTTATTGAGGCTGGATTAAACATATTTTCATGTAAATACTGAAGGAGTTTCTATTTACTAGATTGGACAGGAGAAATATTTCAGAGAACTCCAACTGGAGAAAGAAACTTGCTTATAGTTAAATCCAGAATTCTGCAACTGTAAGGTTGCACTGCTCTTGTCTGTACCTTAATTTGAGTCAAACAAAGTGTGATCTTTCCTCTTTCCCTTCTTCTAGCATCATCTCCTTCAGTGTGCATCATTATCCCCATTTTTAGAGACAGGAGAATGACACAGAGCATTAAGATCAAGGATGCTGAACTTGAGAGCCACACGGCTCCTAGTGAAGTGTTTAACAATATATGCAAGAGCTATAACTCTCTACCTGGACCTTATTGCTCAGAGCTCTGCCAGTTTGCTTTTGCAAATCAAAACATAAGCGTTCAACCTACGTATCAAGAAAGAATAACATCTGTTTTGTGATTTAACTTTCATTTTAAAGGACCATGAACTTTGAGGCGGGGCAATGTGACATGAGTTTCAAGCACGTTCCACAAGGACAGCTCGCCTTTTTGTGTCCCCAAAATACTATGTTGTGGTCATGGGTATATCTTTCTCCCTCTGCAAGAGACTACATAGGAGGCCGGCAGACCCCATCTTGCGTTTCAAACTCCGCTCATCTCTGAGCAGGTTTGTACCGCGTGCTGCTGTACGTACGTTGCCCAGAACAGGTCAGATGTATTTCTGACAGCTCCTCGCTTGGGAGCGTGACCTCACTTTCGCTAAAAATACCATTTTTGCTGGCGATATAGGAGAATATGCCCAAAGTGTTGCCTACCTACGGACACTCCCAGAGCAGGGCTCTGTCCCACAGGCCCCCCCGCACCCAGCTGCTCGGCGAGGGCAGGAGCCCCCCAAAGCCGCCATCTCCCTCAGAACTTACTGAAGAAACCCCGCTCTCCCCTGTGCCGGTACCCCAGGGCCCGGCCTGCCCCTTTCCCCTCACCTGCCGGCGGGCGGGCGGGAGCGCCTCCGGTCGCCTTCCGTCCCGCGGGGAGCGACCTTTAGGCGCCTGCCGGAGGATCCTCGGTCCCCAGCGGCTCCTCAGCGCCCGGTACCCCGCCGGTAAGCGCCGGGCGGGGAGCGGCCACGGGTGGCGGAGTGGCCGCGGCCCGGCCCTGCCGTCAGTGGGGCGGGGGCTGGCGGTGAGGGAAGGCGGGAGCAGCGGCCGCGCTGAGGACGGGAGGTGCTGGGGCTGCCTGGGCCGGCTGCCTGAAGCTGGGTTGGTTTTCTAAAAAGTATACCCAGGTCTTCTTTTATTGTAATGAACAAACCGAAAATAAAAATTAGCCTCAGCTCTGTCTGGGGTTTTATGTGGACAACTGAAAATCTCGTGCTCGTGAGTAACTTACTCAAAGCGGTAGTCGCAGCGATGTCAGGGATGTGATCCAGAGTCTGCAGGCTTAGTTTTCAGACTATTTCAGTTTCACTCCCCCCTCCTTTGAAAAGTAAAATGCTTTAGCAAGCAGCACATAATAACAGTTGACTGATGATGTTCTTAAATTGAGTATTTTCAAATATTTGGTTATTTGCTTTAAGCAACAGTGGTTCAGCTTCATTGCACTGCCTTTGGGAAAAAACCTAATCTTTTCTTGGCTGCTGATCTAAGCTGAGCTGAAAACTTTCCATTTTACTAGAAATCCTGAGGCAGCCCTGCCATCTGGTAAGAAAAACAATGAGCAATTCTCTCTTTCAGCTGCTTCATTTTTCTTACTAAGCAAGATTACTCCCAAGCACAGAACGAGAGGCAGAGTGCAGAAAAAAACCTGTTTCATCTTGGTTTGAATCCTAGATACTCGGTGTCTACCCTCACCTGTGCTTGTACAATGTTGTGACTAGCAAGGTGTTGATACGTGCTATAGGCTTGATTGCTTTGCCACGGGTGGTGAAATACTGCATTGGTTCATAGAAACTATTTTTAATTTGTGGGTTCATTTTATTTATTCAACAAACAGGTAAATTACTCATGGGTTGATAAGTTCCTTTGTAGTTCTTGTAGAATAGCTTTTATCTGTACACAGGCTAATACGTCTGCTTCATATGGCCTTCTCCCCTTACATCAGAAAAAAAAAGGGTTCGACTTTGTTTTGCAAGAAGTCACGCTGAAAAGCAGAAAAGGAAAACAGATTCTTCCATGTTTCTCCCTTAGCAGAATGCCTTTCCTGCAGCAGGCAGGGCTGGGCATGTGTGCTCATAAAAAAGCACTTTGCTGCCTTATGGAAAAGCCAGAGTTGTGCAACCCTGCTATTTATTGCATCTTGATGGTTGTGATTCCTGTCAGCCCTTTGGTTCCGGAAACAATCCACTTCCTGGGCTGCCAGAGAACTTTTCTGGTCGGATTATTTCGATACTTGTACCTATTGAGGTATGTATGTGCCCGCCCTTTTTTTCCTAGGATGATATAATCTCATATTAACTACATATTCCGTATTAGTTTATGATTTAAATATAGCTCTGCGTGATTTCATACAGGAGAGGGCAGGAACTGGATTTACTGCTCCTCTCTTCCGTAAGTTTTGAACTGATTGAAATGCTGCCAGCTTTAGGAAAACAACTCTAGGTTTGCCCTATATGAGAAAAAAAATTCAGGGACTCGGTGCTTGTGGGTTTTTTTGGTGATCTTCCTGCGAAAATGATTACGTGGTTTACTAGAGTTCATTCTTGTATTACAGTAACTTAATTGAAATTTCTTTGGTCAAAAGCAAAACTGAAAATAAACACATAAAACTTTGTAGGGCTGAGCTGCACTGTGTGGTGAGCAATCCGCTGGGACTTGGGTCAGGGAAGCCAATGTCAACGTTAAGGTAGTAGCTCTTGCTGCTGTCCTGTTTTGTGTTGTCTGCACAACCCCTTCCTCTCCAGGTGTTGTGATTTTTCCCTAGACATGCTTTCCTTTCTGGAGCATGAATATACTGTGGCATCACTGGAGTTATCCAACAGATAATCAAGGTGATGGTAATTTTGAGCCTTCCCACACCAGACTGCAAAGCCAGTGGCACACAGCATTCTCCTGGATTACAAAGGATAAGGATATAAACAATAAAGGTGGAGCAGAAGCACACTCGCCTTTCAAGTTGCCTTCCAGCTGACTGGTTTTCAGACACCTGTATTAGTTGCCTTGCCAATCCCTAGAGAGGAGGGAAGGCCTAGGAAAAGTCATGCTCGTTACTTTAAATGGATGTTTCCTCCCTAGGTATGCCCAGTGTGGCATCTCTGTGTAATTATCGGTGGCTCATTATTGATACTAGCTGTTTGGGCTAATTAAGTATTTGTAATGCGTGGGCTGAAAGGCAGAGGTGGTTTTGGCTCGGCTGTGGGGGTGTATTGCTTTTCTAACAACTGATTTGTAAGGCTTTGGATACCTCTAGAGCCTGAATAGGCAAATCTGGAAAATAGGAAGATGCTAGGAACTGTTACGTTCCTTTCAGTCATGATTGGCTTTGAAAATCTGAGAATCAGTGAGGGTAAATATATTGCTTTCTCTTTCTGGGAGGTTCATGGTAGGTCAAAGAGTTATAGAAAGTGTATTCTGAGTTAATGAGTGGAAGGACCATTTTTGGATATCTGTGTTCCAGCTAATTCTTTCTGAATGACTCAATGTGAAATCTTCCTTTACCAGCTTCCTCCTTATGGTTTAACACACTGTAAGAAACCTTACCAGAACATCCCCAGGGTTTTTTTGAGTGCTCTGGCACATGGTGCAGATGGCACAGCTGTTAATGGTCTGGCTGGCTGGTCATGAGTTGGGAATGCTGTGATAACATTTCTCAGACACTTGGGGATCATGTCCTTTATAGTTTCGTCTCTCCTAGTGCATAAAAGCCATTCTGCAGACATTTGAGGCAAGATAGGAAAATATGAGACCAGCAGTAGTCTCGACCAGTCTGAAACTTTCTATTTCTCTCTGCTATTTAAATTATCATTATGAAAGTATCCGTATCCTGTTGGATCAACAGCAAGTCTGACCTGATTTCAGTGGTGCTGAGATTTCACCACGCTTCTGTCCTTCCCTCCTAAGGCCAGGTTTTACGTGTGGTTATCAAAGCTGCCGAGGTAGTGCCTAGGTGTGCCAGCTATGTGACAGGATGGATGCAAGTGTAAAAGGTGACTGCACTTGTGAATGTTGCATAAGTATGATTTCTGTGGTTTTCTGATGGCCCTTTTTTTGGTTACTAGCTTTCCCACTCACTGGTGCAGCTCATTAATGGTGTCATCATGTGAATAGTGAAGCAGATGCTGTGACCTAGTGAGACTTTATATCTTATATCAAACTTTACATTAGAAATACTTGCGGTGGATTTGAATGCACGGGGGTTTGGTTTTAAGGCAAATATGTAGAGGTGCCATTTTTCTGCAGGATTGGCCCCTCGCCACAGGGGGACATAAGCAATGCTTTCATGTTTCAATGTCACGCGTGTGAAAGAAGCGAAGCGCAGCCTCTGCAGTGAGGTTAGCAGAAAGTCTGCGAAGAGCGTAGTAGGTGAGCGAGTTGCCCACCCAGCCCTCTCCGTATCCCCCTGGTTTGTGCAGCCCCGCAGGCACGGCTCCCGAGGGACGTGTGCTCTGTTCGCTGACTTTCTTCCCCAGCATTAAATGCCTCCCTCTTGTCTTGCTGTGGCAGGTGCCTGCCTTGTGCGCTTGGGCGTGCTGGGTGGCAGGGGACACGCTGCCATTGTACCTCTCCTGCCCCAGGGCTTCCTCTCCTGGGGTGGCACAGGGGTGACCTGAAATCGTCCTTCACTCATTCAGGGATGAACAGAGACACAGAGGAGGAGGTTGGTGAGAGCTGATGGCTGCTTCAGAGCTATAAAATCAAGGCTGGTGAACATGTTTGCTTATGCATAGGCTATGCTGGGGTATAATAATATTCACTGTCTACAGCTGAAACACGCGTGTTGATTCAAATACCAACCTGTGCCCTCCTGCTGCTCTTCCTCCGTGCTTCATAGCCCGTTTCTTGATGCAAACCACCTTAGTGCTGTCGAGGGTACAGGGGTGGGAGCCGGTAGGTGGCAATGTGTGACCAGACATGGGGAGTCACCATTTGTTTTGGGTTTTTTGATGTTTTGTGGGCATTTTTTGTTTGGTTGGGTTTTTTGTTTGTTTGTTTTTAAGTCAGAAACTTCATTTTGATATTGCAAGAGCTGTTGTGGTATTTGTAAGTTAATGATAATAATGGTAGTGGTAACTTCCAAGAGTTCGTTTGGGAAAGGCGTAACGGAGTACACAACGACTTATAGCTAGGTTCTGCAATGAGTTATTATTACTGTGCAGGGACCAAGTGCCTCATGTTCAAAAGAAAATAAATAGGCCTTTTTCAAAGACACATGTATTCCAAAGACAAAGCAAGATATTCAGCTGGATCTGTGTGAGAGGGAGGAGAGATGCATGGGCAGGAGGTGCATTCACTGAACTTTGAGATCCCAGTGCCAAGAACAGCTCCATGAAGCAGAACGGAGGTATTCCAAAGGAAGAAGAGCGAGCACAGTTCCCTCTATGATTATTTGTTTTTTGCTCCTTCTTTACTCAAGAGAAAAAGCTTTTTCATTTCCCATCTTGATTGACCTGAATAAACTGATGAGGAAGCTCACCTTGATTACTGAAGAGAATTCTCTCTTCCAAGATGGACTTTGTTTATCCCACTCTCCAAGTTCTCATTTTCTTTACCTTTCTCCATCATGGTCTGTCCATGGTCCTCCTGAACCCCTCTGGCTTCTCCCGTTTGCTTCTGTCTTGCGTGTCTGCTATCTCAGTTTCTCTTCCATCTTCCTGCCCCTCTTGCTGTCTGTTGTTCTTCTCTCTTGCCATCCTCCTGATTGTTACTCCTACCCCCTCTGTTGCTCCCTCCACCCTTTGTTTGTTTTGGGGCCTTTCTCCCTCCCTCTGGTTTTTCTCCTTTTCGTCCATCCCACTGCCCTTATTTCTGCTTTCTCCCCAGTCTACTTTTGCTGCTGAGGACTAGACACCTGTGGAGTGACTTGCAGGACAAGTAAAACCACGCAGTCACGGGGCAGCAAGGAAGCAAACACCAGGAAGAGACTGGAAGGTGGAACAGACTGATCTGTCTGTTGGCATCACACAGCAAGACCCAGTAGTGGGTCCTCAGTGTTTCCCTTTTTATTCTGTTAAAAGGAAGGGTACCCTCTCTATAAATAACTGGTAGGGATCCAGGGCTAGAGAAAGAAAGTACAGCAGCGACACTGTGGACAGAAGTGGAGGTGTTCCTTGTGACTTAGAGCCCCTTCTTATTGACAGCTATGGCTTTGGAGGAAGGGTCATGCAGCTTGGTGGGAGAGAAGGTCCTGTAATTCCAGCTGTCATGGGACAAGAAGCTGAAAAAGAGGAGTAAGGGAGGTTCAATGCCATAGAGCAGGTGCTCGCTTCTTGCTCAAGATTAGAAGTAAATCATCTTTAAGCCCTGATACAGAAGAAGAATTGTCAGCTGTTCCCTGTTGTCTTTTTTTAAGTTGGAACAAAGACTGGAGTCTTAAGCGTGTTGGAATAACAAGTTTCTCAGAGAAGAATTTCTTAATGAATTTCAGTAGAGATGAAAATGAAAAAGTAATTTGTGCAACTTAAAAGCATGTTGGGGATGTCTGTGCACAGCTGCTGATGGTAACTGCTCGCAGGATTTCCTTGTGTCTTCTAATAATAGAAAGCTGTGGTTTTTTTGTTGGTGAGCCCTGCTAGGGTCCTCTTTGTTTACAAATAACTGTGAGTCCAGCTTTCAGTTATTTGGTGCTCATCTCCCATCTTTGTATGTGGAGGTGATTTACCAGTTGAACTTTTGTACCCCTAGTTGTACGTCACCACAGTTAGAGCTGGCATATACATCTCCCCACATACGTTATTTTGTGGAACTTCTCTCAAACTAGAAGAGAAAATACTTGGCATACAGATAAGGCTTTTCCTTCTGTAATTGCTTCTGAGAAGTAGGTGATTCATGTGTGATTTTTTTTTTTCCCCCTGCAGATGCCCTGTGAACTTCGTACGTATGACCCTTGATATCTTCATGACATCTCAGTTTTTGACCTTGTCAGATTCACAAGCTCTGTGAGACTAGACCCTATCAAGGCTTGCTTAAGAGAAGTCTGTGCTGCTGTGGGTAGCCCAGCACGCAGTGTGACACCTTGACTAGAGTTCTGTGCAATACAGGGCATGCCAGGAAGTGGAAGCTCCAGCTTTCACATCAAATCTCATGTTGAAGATCTGAACAAGAGGAGTCTTGAACTGGTGTATTACAACCATTGAGTGAGGGTTTATCAACCTTTATAATCTCACTGATCAACAGTGACCATTAAGAGACCAACAGCATTCTTTGCAAGAACTGGAACAGCAGTCTAGATTTCCTACAAAGATTACAGTAGAGGGAAGCATGTTCCCTCTAGGTCATAATCCTTGCATTTCAGTTTGATGTTCTCTGCTCTTTATTTCCTCTTCTAGAGAACTAAACTGAGGCAGCTGCACTTTCTCAAAGTGGCCAGACATCAGCAGTAATCAGAGGCATCACAATCCATAGTTCGGCTAGTGGCAAGCATTTTAAGTATGGTATTGGGAAGTGATAAGGTTCTAACAATGATAAAATCTATTTGCTGCATTAAAAAAATCTGTTTCCTCTTCCTGTGAAGCAAATCCATGGGAGTGTAAAAACCATGACAACTGATACAGAATCCAGTGAAATGGTTTGGCTGAAAGCAGAAGCTTCACAACTTCAGCATGCTTTGGAATAGCCTCCAAAACACCATCTCTGTACTTCTTTACATTTGCCACATGAGGGATGATGTGGTCTTGTCTCCTATGTATATAATAGCAATTCTAAATGTATTGGATTATCAACATTTTAGATGAGATACTATTTTGATAGCAAGGAGCTTAAACATTGCCTTCACCAGGCCCAAGATTTTACCATAGAGACTGAATCTCCTCACTCTGTCTGGTTTGACACTATTTAGATGGAGATAATTTCATGTGTGCAATGGAGACTGAACAGAACCAACCTTTCCAGCTCCCTTCAAAAGCAGTCACTGAACAGAGGAAGTTATTTTGAAGAGTTAAAGATAAGCACTAAAATAAACTGTCTTTTGCTGATACATAGCAGGATCCCTGAATATAGCGTTACTTTTTTTTTCCGCCCCTTTTGACTTTTATAGGTGCTAAGGTGTTAAAGAGTCCATATTCTGTGCTGTGTGGCAATAAAAACTCTATTCCATTATCTCAGTTTATAGTGTTTAAGGGCACCCAGCTGTGAGATGCGGCCTGCCTTGGAGGTACATGACCCTTTTTTTCTTTTTTTAAAAAAAATATGTATGATTGTGTCCCAAACTACTCTGTCTGCGATGTCTTTATGTTGTGGAGCTCACTGGCACAATACAACACTATCCCTTTTCCTCAGATGTAGGCTTGAGTGGTAGTGAATCAGTTTGGTATTGCTCTTGCTTTCTAGCTGGCATCCTAAAACTAAGTGACCAAGAAATAGACCTGAAATAAATGTGAACCTTGCTGAAATAAATGTGAGCCTTTCCACAGAAAGGGATCAAAGGGGGAATAGAGGCAGAAAGAGAAGACAGGAAGGAACCACATTTCAATAAATATTCTCACTTTGGCATCTTTTGGCTCACTCTGGGTTATACTGGCTGTTGCCCTTTCAGTGTGAGCCATTGCTGTGTTTCAGAAGCCTTGCTGGACTGTGAGAGAGAGGATTTGCCCAAGGAAGCAGGTGCCTGGTTCATCTTTACCTTTCATTGTTCTGGTAACCCTCTCTTGGAGCAGTTGCTGTCTGATATTTAGAAACAAGACACTTGTATTACTGTAGGCTCTGGTTGTAAATTGGCATTGAGAAGTGGTGAAGGCAGCCACGTATCTCTTCCCTCTTGTGCAGCCCCTTGCTTGGGACTAGGGCGGGTCTGTCCTTTACAGAAACTCTTGGTGATGAGAACAGTAGGATTTCACAGCACAGGGAGCATTGGTTTATGGCTCTGTGTATAGTCTCACAAGGGAACACTGTTCAATAGGCTTCAAAGTGATTCAGCCATGGCATAACCGTGGCTGTGGCCACATGTAATATAGCCTGTAGCTCTTTAAAGAGGATTAGCCTTAGATCAGGGACAGCATTCATTGCTGGATTTCATGTAAAGTAGAATATGCTAATGAAATGGAAATGTCTACAGCAAACATTGCATAATATTGTAAATCTCAAAATTGGGCATTGTATCTTGGTATCTCTGCTGGAAGTCAAACTTTCATATTCTGTTTGTTACTTGGAGAAAAACTGAAGCATGTAATATGACCAAAAGCTCTCTATAGTAAATTAAGATCTAGTTTGCAGTTTTACAAGCAAAGTTAAAAAGGTAATAACAAACATCTGAAGATAACTTTTCAAACACTGTTAAATACTTTAATTATAGCTCTCCAGTAGAGACAAAATCTACAACATCTTAAAATATCTTCATTTGGGTTTTCTGCAACAAGCATAGGCTTGGTTTGATCCTGCATTCTCTCCCTGTCTGCCCTTCTGTTGCTTTAAACACCATGTTTGGGCTTACAATAATTTCAGCATCGGTCCTGCAGAGACACAGTATTTCTGACATGCGTTTCTCAGCCATTTCTTCTTTTTAAGGCATTTTATGTCTATACATCAGCCTCAACTGGCAGTCCAGGAGGCTTAATTTGGCTCTTGAATTTCAGTTTTATGCCAGACTTTTGAATGCTTGAAATTTAGTGTTGTGTATATGTTAAAAAAAGCCCCTAAACTTCAAGGGGACCTGTGATTCAAAGTGTCTGACTTGAGATGTTGTGAAGGATTTAATTTCCAGAAGGTCATGAACATCTCTCAGAAAATGATTTTAGTGGGAGCACTGGGAAATCACTGGCTGCTTCTGAAAGCCTCGGTTGTGGTGTCACATGTAAAGGCACCCATTCTTACTGTATTAGTGTGCTGTATGTAGTTTATTAAACCTAGAATCATCTTTATTTTTGATGTTGTGTATTTGTAAGCTTCACAGCGAATTTGTTACTCTGATACGAAGCTGACTTGGTGCCTGGACTTGAAACCTTTGCCCATGGAAGCATTTAAACCTGCTATGGGTGCTTTCCTCCTCACACAAGTAAGCAGGCATTCATGTGAGGCATCTTACCAGCCCAGCGGTGTGTATTCGTGGCCTGGGGTTTGATGTCCATGCAAGTGCGTTCAGACAAACGCTAGATATAAAATACAGTGATAGACATTGTATACCCCAATGGGCCATTTTGCTTTTGTGTACTTACAAGTGATGACTTGAAGTGCCTCATCCCAGTCTGTTGGGGAATAAAAGTCCAAAGAAAGCCTTTGGGAAGAAGATCCTTCTGGCTCTGTTTCCAAAACGTGCGCTTTCATTACTTAATAGTTTTTTCTCTCTGGACAGCTCCATATCTTAGGATTTTGTTGTCCTGGGATTTATTTTTTTTATGGTGGTGGATAGGGTGGGGTTTTTTTTATTATTTTGTTGTTTGGAAGGGGTTTTTTTCTGTAGACGTGGAGGGTGGTGATACATATTCATGAAAGAGAAGTCTTTCCAGCCCCTGCTCACATTGACAAAGACTTAGCTGTTTCACACAGCAAGCTGACTGGAATTGTGTGGGGCCTGCCCGACCAGATTAGAGCAAACAGCAAGCTTATTCCTCCAGTCGTCAGCCCTCCCCTTCCTAACAATTTCCCCAATTGTCATTTTGACAAGGCTGTCATTAGGTGATGGCTTCTTTTAGCCATTTTCAGATAAAGATAATTTCCTTAACTTCCATTTTATTTGACAACAAGTAGTTTGGGAGAGAAAGGAAGTGCTTCAGTAGTTTATGGATTAAGGGTTTGTCACTTCAAAGGCATCTTTGATCTAAAAATATGTGCTGTACCAAATTCATTATGTCTGTCTTTTTTTTTTTTTAAGAACTTTTAAATTTATTGATCTGCCCCTCAATTATTCCCTTTTTTACATCCCCTATTAGTACATGAGATAGCAGTGGTGAGGGGAAAGTGCCCAAATGGCCTCTCTGAAAAGTCATGACCAGGGCAAAACAACAGGTGCTTTTGTTCAGCACCCAGTGTCGGGTCCATTGCAGATCTGGTTTTAGCCAGAGGTCCTGCCCGCTCCTGCCATGGCACAGAAGGGATGTGTGGCTGGTTGTAGAGCTTGGTTAAAAACTGGGAGACAGAGAACAGGTTTTGTAAGGAATGGCTTTTATTGCACATTTTGTATCTGTTTGGGTCACTCTTCTGGTATAATTGAATGACCTGAAAACATGGATCTCGGGCAGTGAGTGTTTAGCAAACTGGAGTTTGTGTAGTTTGATTACCGGTTCTGTCTCTCCAGTACCTGCTTGTGCCAGCTCTCTGCAGTGGGCAGTTGCCATGTGGTTTTGGCTTATGTGGATTTCTGTGGGTGATTGTCCCCCCCCACTTGCCATCCCCCCCACTTGCCACCCCCCCTGAGATCCTACAGCCTGACTGCTCTTACAAAAGTGCTGGCGAACGCCTTCTCTGATTGAGGGTAGCTTTGAAGTCAAGCTCTGGAGCTCCTCTTTGTTTTGTTTTTAATAGAAGTAACTTTACTGAAGCTCTGTTTTGTGCCTGTGCTGCACTAAGAAATCCCAAACCTCGTTCTAGCAAACTGTACCAGAAAAGCTCTTTTCCTGGTCTGTTTTCAGCTTAAATGCTCTTCCACAATGCATTAAGCCCAGCTTTGGAGCAGGTGCGGCAGCTGTTGAGTATGTTGCATACCTGACCCCATCCACCCGAGGAGGCACGCTCAGAGTTGGACTTGATGATCCCTATGGGTCCCTTTCAAGTTGCGATATTCTATGATTCCTAAGCACAGGTCTGCACAGGCAGGGTTTCTCTTTGGGTACTTGGTTCACACTGCTGCAGGGAGAGCGGGTTGTGGTGGAGGTTTGAATAAAGATCAAGAGTCGGGCTTCTGCAATGCCTGCCTTAGCTGTGTCAGGCACCAGGCTTCACTTTGACCCCTCCTCTGCTTTTTTGGACTGACAAAACTCTGTTCTTTGCTATAGCAGTGTAAATCCATCGTGGTAGCCCGTTAGCCTTATGCAGGCTTAGCTGAAGCTGGGATTTGTTCTGTATTAATATTAATATCTGTTCTACCTAATTACTTCAGCTTTTTCTGTAATGTTGCCTCCGTATTATACCCAGCCGGCTAACCACCTCCTTGCTGCTGGAGGCTGTTCTTGATCCCATTTCTAAACAGAAGCACTTCTGCTTCAGCTCTGGCTATGGTAGCTGTGCAGAGGCCGGCTTTTTTTTTTTTTTTTTTTTCCTTTTGCCTGCTAATTGGCTGAGACCACCAGAATTTGGAGGACACAGATGTCACTGATAGTTTGCCTAGGGAGCACATTCATGCCCATCTGTTGCAGTCTAGAAGGCTGTTCATATATCCACAAGGCCTTCATTTAATTCTTGTCAGAAAGTAATGTAAATCCAGTTTACCTCAGAGGTCACAGCCAAGATTTATGCCAATGAGCCCCCTGCAATTTACACACACTGTAGTTGTATAGGATGAAAAGAAAGCCTTTCATGTTGGTGCATATTAACAAGAAAGCTTGCCTTAGGAGAGGCTTTTTGATTGAGCTTCTTCCTTATTTTAATACAGCCAATGCCAGTTGGTATATCCAGCTTTACCAAAAGAAAACATCTAATCTTTAAGCCAGAGAAGTAAACTAAATAAATAAATAAATAAATCTGCTAGCAAATCGATTTTTTTTTTTTTATTTAAACCATCTTTTCTCTTTCATGAGGCAAAGCCTCTGTGCATTGAAAAGCAAGGTAAAGGCTCTAGGAGAACACAAGCATGTGTGCATTAAAGTAGTCAAGAAACTGAATTTGCTTTCTGTGGATGGTGATATTAACTCAATCACTGAAACCTTTGCTAAATTATCATAAGCATGTTTTCTTTTTCTGTTTTGTTTTTTTTTCCCTTAAGTTGCCAAATCTGAAAATAAAAGTTGAGCCTGTTATTTTTGACTCGTGTAATGGGAAGGACCCCAGAAGGCTTGTGCGCAAATCCACAGGAGGGAGAGCAGCTGAGGGTCCTGTACGATGTGCATGCTCCCTGTTACCTGCTGAAGGGAAAAATACCAGCCTCAATGTTCAGTCGCTCTTCTAGGGGCAATCTTCCGCAATTTTTTCAGAAAGCAAGAAGAAACAAAATATCATAATATGGAGTGAAGATGAGACCATAACTTTATCAGCTGCAGGAGGAGGTGCAGCTCTAATAGATTCAGCACTGCCTCCGTGTCATGATTTCACCCTATCCTCCTTATTTCACAAGAGACCATACCAGCTTAAAAAGGTCCTGCAAAAATTAGTGTAGCTTCATTGACCTTAGGGAAGCCACGTGTAGATAGGCCACAGTACACCACGAGCTACTGTGTGCAGTCTTCGTATTGGGCAGTTAATTACTTGATTAGAACAAGGAAACTGGATTTTACAGAGTCAGAGGGAAGGATTCCTACCCCAGCACGCATGAAGAATGCTGTCCTACTCTGTGGTGTTGGCATGACTAAAGGATATGGGAAAGCCTGTGGAATTAGACTGGAGGGAAAAGCTAGAAGTGCAAGTGGTGCAGATATTGAATTGAAAAATAACTTAGAAAAGAAATGCTCTGAAGTACTTTGGCTATTAAAATTGTTTGTAAGAGCAGGCAAAGTAGCACACAAAGATGGATCAAGGTGTGCCAACAATATTAGAAAGGGGTTTCAGAGTTGGACACCTCTGCTTCTTTAGTCCCAGTGTAGTTGGAGGGAGTTCCTTTCATTTATACAGGCTCCGCTCAGAGGGATCCTCCTCCCTTGTCTTCCTTCCTTTTCCCTACTTTGTCCGGCTGGTGGATTTTACCTTGGCAAATGCTTTCAAATGTTACAGGCATGAAAATCAGTATCATTTGCACGGTATCGTAATGACCAGAGTGGTTTGGGATTAGAAGGGAGGAGAGCAAGGCATCAAAATGAAAACAGGGCTCAGATTCTAAGTTCCAGTGTAGCACTTAAAATAATTAAAATGTTTATTTGAAAGTCAAAACAGCCCTGGTCATAAATAACTATCCATTCCTCGATTGATTGTGTTGAGTCCCAACCGAGAGCTCTGGGAATAAGGTTTATTTGCTCCCTGTTGGGATTAATCCATAAATGTAGTCTCCACATGGAACTCATCAGGTCTTTGCTTCCTCTTCATTAGTCTCCCTGGAACTGGAGGGTAGCTTGAATAACATGAAAATTAGGATAATATATTTTCAGAGAGAAAAGGTCTGGCGATCTCTAATTTGTGTTTCAGGACCATAATGCTGTGGAAAATTTCACAAATGATGTTGTCTGAGAAACCAATGCTTGTTATGCTTGCCGTATTTGAAGTTTGAATGCGGCAATTACATCTTCTTTTTCTTAAAGCCTCCAAAGCTAATTGCAGTCTTAGACTAGCTAGATTGACTCCCAGGCTTCCTTCTATCCACAGCAGAACTTAAAATTCCTTTCTCTTGACAGATCTTTTGGTCTTCTAGCCCAAGGGCTCTGAAATGTCACAGTATGGCCCATTTCTTATTAAAGAGATCATTTCACTGTAGCCCACCCAATTCCGCCCTCCCTTCCTCCCTCTTGTTCTGAACTCCAGCTCCGATTAGAGGGCAACCACAGAAATATACTTTTTCATCCACTGAGACCTTTGTAATTTTTTTCATCATATTTGATGCAAGGAGTTATTTTAATCCAGGCTCCAACCAGAAATGGTACAGATTTTTTTTTTTGTCATTTCTGTTTTAAAATTACATCAACCGTTTAAAAACACTCTGTGCCCAAAGCTGGAGTAGAGGATCTTTCCTGTTACCAAAAAATGCTTAAATCCTCAATCTGATGCAAAATTGTTTTTATTATGTGTTTTGAAAGTGGTAGCTACAGCATTGGTTAGTGCGTCCTTAGAGAACATTTTTGTCTGGGCAGTTTTGCAGCATATGAAGCTGCAGTTTTTATCACTTCAAACCTGTAGTGTCCTTAAAGTACTGTTTGTTAGGATTTAACAATACTTTAAGAGAGCTAATTAGAAAGCATTCAGAGGATTCTAATGGCCTCTAGAAGTTTTTGCTGGTTCTGCTGTTCAACTTTAGTCTCAGGTCCTGCATTTACCCCAGGTCCATAAGCTGCGTGCTTGGTTATTTTCACATCCCAGCTGTCATTCAATGCTACAGCTGTCACAAAACACAACTTACAAAGTGGCATCTGTGTAAAGGATGCTCCTATAGTTTAAAGCTCTTTGGTGCATTTTAAGCTGATTTTATGATGCGAGTCATGCCCCTAGTTATGGGTCTCAAAAGGCTATCTTCCTTCTGAGTACTAATGTACAGTTTATTGCACTTTTCTATATGGTTCCAGCACTTTGTTGTCGCTGCTGTTGTAAACCATTATTTATTAGTCTCAGTGTCCTTGCTGTTTATTCAGTTCTTTGGAAAAATGTACTTGAAGAAAAATTTCTCGCTGACATTCATCTATCACTGTTATAGATCTGGCAGTTTCCCAGTGAGTTAAATCTTTACAATCCTAGGAAGCCAAGTGCTGTACTTCGACACTAATTTAAGCTTCCCTGCTAAGCCCCATCAGTTCTTTGTGAGCCTGGCAGTCTGTGTGGCTCACAAAGCCACGGGGCCCTCCTGCTTACAGTAAAGATCCAATGTGATCTTCCAGGCTGTAGCACTGCAGCCCTCCAGCCTTTCCACGAGCTGGGTTTAAAAGACTAATTTTGGGCTCTGGACTGCAACATAGATAGATAAGTTGGAGCATGTCTGTAAGATCCCTTGGATGCTCTTAATGCCATGTTATTTTTTGTAGAGGCAAGTGTGCGAGCACTTGTTTGCTTTAGTGCACCTTCATTGAAAATTGTGTTTATGAACATATATTTACCAGGGCTGCGAGGTGGGAGTTGAACGCAAGCTTTCTCCACCGTACTTCTGCATGCTCTTGAAGCAGTCTCCTCCATTCAGTCAGACTAATGTTCACAGTGGATCTGAGATAGGTGTATATGTGTGTGGCGGTTGCTAGAGAGGACTCCCTAGAAAATGAGATTTTTTGAGAAATCAATTACACAAAGGAATGGAGTCAGGGCCAGATGGCAGGGATGCTTCATTCCAACCTGGGAGGTACTCATGGGATGGCCACACGCTCCTTCCCACAGGGCTGGGTAATCAGATAAATCAATTAGCAGATGTCAGAGCGGTTAATGCAGCAAGTAATGCTAGCATAGGTGTGTTACTGTGATTATAGTAGAGGGGGCTGCTTTTCTTTTCCCCAGTGGGTAACCAGCAACTGGATCCACTTTTCTAGACGTGGCAGGGTAGGAGGAGAGGACTCTGCTTTTCCCGAGAGTATACTTTCTGGGTGTTGTCACCAGGTTCAGATGTCTGTACTTGCTGACCTGGAGGTGCTTAGGGAGAGGGGACCTTTGTGAGCTAGGATGTGGACTAGGACCTTGTGCTGTGAGCAAATCCCGTCAGTGTGGTGGTCTCTTTTTAGAATTATCTTTGTCAGTGACAGATAGTTCAGCCCCGTCTCCTGGGTGGACTTTGGACCATGCTGTAGCTGTGTCACCAGCCCTGTCTCCTTTTGCTCCTGACAGCAACCCCTAAACAGGCCCTGTGCCTGGTCCATCCCTTTGCCATGTGGGGGGGCGATCCCAGCACCCTGTTACCAGCACCCAGCTATGCTCACCTGGCTCAAACCCTGTGGGATGGTGCCCTGCATGGAGTGGCCCTGTTTGCTCTTACTTGGAGCTTAAAAAGATGGACAACCCTTTCTGGGTTTTCCTTCTGCTTTGTTTCTTAATGTCTTGTACAAGGCTGCGGAGAGAAGCACTAGGAGAGGCTTTCAGCTGTAAATTCTGTGTTTGTGGCTTTCTTTTAACTTTGCCATGTTTAGGAGTTGTATTCTTGGACTGTGTTGATACCTGCATGTGCACCTGTTTTCTGAGAACACCTCTAAATCCTCTGCCAGGAAGGCAATTATAATCAAAAGTACTGGAGAAAAGGAAGATAGAAATATCAGCTTGGGCAGAGTTATGAAGGGGAGGGAAAACAGCAGAAATGCGGGAACTGAACCTGAGTGCAGACTTTAACCTGCTCTCGTTATAAGAACTCTGACCTGTATTGTATATTTTATTTGATTGTTTTTCCTGGTGGGTTAATTTTTTAACAGCTTTCTGAGCACAGAGTTGGTTGGCTGAGAATCGCAACCACAGCAATGAAACCTGGGTTGTTCCTCGGAGCACTTTTTCACTATATGGGCTTCTTATTCGTTCATACAGTAGACATCTCACAGACCCTGACAAACTTGACTTCACAGCACCTGAGGTTTCTAGCTGTCCATTGAGAGGCGCAACAAACAGACCTGATCTCAGATGGTATCTCTGTTCTGCTCTCTTGTATGTGACGAGGAGAAATGAGGCACAGCTTACATGACTTGACATCAACAGCAGACCTAAGAACTGAAGCTAGCTCCTCAGTCCGTCACTGTACTCTTGAGACTCCCTATATAGGGAGTTGGACTTGATGATCCTTAGGGATCTCTTCCAGCTCAAGATATTCTAGGATTCTATTCTGTGGCTAATTCTTACTAGAGGATGGCTTGTGCCCTCCAGAATGTGAAGACTACAGTCTGCTTTTGCAGCTGGTCAAATACTGTGCCAGGACCTTCTCGTGACGTGCTCTGGGGTGCAGCTGGAGTAGAAGGAAGTCCTGCCGAGGTGCTCACCGGTGTGTTTTGCACAGGAAGGATTGACGCCAGCAAAACGCCGCTGTGATCACAAAGCCGAGCCTCAGATGCTAGAAAATGTTGAGCATTTAAGTGTTAGTCTTGCCTAAGTTTTTATCCATGGCTCTGCATCTAACTGATCTTTTGCTTGTCTACCCTGCTGTCCAGTTGTGCCTATGCTCCTGCCCTTAGCCTTCCTTTTTTGGCTACTTTTTAAATTTCTTCTTTTTCTGGTGTTTGTCTGCAGAGTCATTCACAGCCCCACTGACCACCTCCTGCCTCCAGGCTCTTTGCTGATGAATCCCATCTTTTGCCCTGCTCCACCTGCCCTTCCACGACAGGCTCTCTGATCCTCTCTGCTTTCGCATGAGTGCATCTCTTTTGCCCTCTGCTTTTCAATCTGGCAGCTTGCTCTTACTTGGTGCTGTTGAGAACACAGACTATCTGCCACCAGCGCTGGGATCCAGTGATCCCAGAGTTGCAACAGAAAGGAAAAAAAAATGTCTGGAAATTTAGCTGCTAAAATGTAAGTCGTTTCTTCTAGTCAGCAGAGAAAACTGTCTGTATGTGTGTCCCTTTGCACTCCCCTTCCTCCTTCATAGCCTTACTGTTTCCCCAATTTTAGAAATGCTTTCACAGAGGTCGTTTCTGACTATATTGCTTCAAACTGTGGGAGTAGTTTTCTAAGTGAAACCATCACCAAATTGGTGGGAAAAAACAAAGTATTTCTTTCGTGCTTCAGTTTTGAAAGCTGCTCAACAGTTTTGGCAGATGCTGAGCCAGATACCTGGGATGGAAATGGTTGTTTTTTTTAATTCATCAACATTGGCAATGTCCTAAACTCCTGAAGGACTTGCAGTGGAAAAATTATGGCAGGCCAGACAGCCAGGTGAATGTACAGAGAGGCAGCCTTGGATAGAAGCAGTTCAAGCAGACACTGGCAGACCTCTACTACTAGGGACTTCCCCCAAAATTAGTGTAGGAACTGGAAAGGATTTAGCGTTGGTATCCTGCACATGATGTGCAAGTTGCAGAGCCCACGCCTGGCTGCTACCAGCTGATCTCCTCAGCCCTGAACTGTGGGTGCCCCTGGCCCAAAGGATGCTTGGCAGCACCCAGGCAATGCTGGTGCCAGCAGCGCTTCCTGAGATTGGGGACACGAGGTGGGCAGCCTGGGGAGGCAGAGGTATGGTGTCGATGTGGGAGGTGAGAAGCGGGGCTTATCAGTTTTGGAAAGGTTCCTGAGATCTGATCTGATTGTGGAGACCTGGCTGTGACAAAAACAAGCCTTGTGTGTTTGATAAGATGGTCGAAAGCCCCAGTCCTTTCTGTCTGTCACAGAGCTGGTGAAGCTGTGATCAACTGCAGCGCTTGTCCTGCAGGCCTGTGGCTTTGTGCTAGGTGAGCTCCTGCTGCATGCTGCAGCATCAGCAAAAAGTCTTTTCGTTCTGGCGGGCTCCTTCAAAGACTATTTTTGCTTCACTGCCTCAACCAAACCATGGTAGGGCACTGTGTTTTGTGGCAGAAGCCTGGCTAGCGTGAGAGGAGGTGAGAAAGCAATGTGCTCCTGTGCCCCAGGGTAAAAGAGACGGCCCCTGTGGTCTGGTAAACGCACGCAGCCTCCTCCACCAGTTCAGAGCACGCACGGCTCTGCCATTCAATCCCGGCTAACAGTGTGCGACAGCCTGAGCCTCCCAGGTGCAAAGGGCTTCGGAGCAGCCTGGCTAGTCACTTCCCTGCTTGGGATTTCACAGCTCCATTGAAGAGCCCGTCCTTTCTCCCTGGCACCTCGGAGATGTTCGCCTCACACAGTTTGTCACTGAGACCCTGCAGTAATTTCACACACTCCTCTAATAAAGTCCTCCGAGGCTGTCATGTATTTTCATGTATTTCCCCTATTATTTCTCCCTGCTTGAGCCTTTCAGATAATTGATGATACTTTAGTTAATCATTTTCCCCCTCCTTTGTTCGCCAGGTACCTCAGCCTTGAAGGGATCCTTTTCATTTAGAATCCGTGTCTTCTCTTAAGTAATTGATCACTGTGCACCCGGGGACACCCAATTCACAGCCGAGTGGGATCAGCCTTCATGAATAATCAAAATGCCGTGGCCACGCTGCTGGAGGAGTGCAAGCGAGCTCTGGACACACTCCTGTCGGCGAAGGCTGACACGGGCGAGGAAGATGAGCAAGAATATTGTCAGTGCCAAGGTGAGGTCCTCAGGAGAGGTGGCAGGACCACAGCAGAAACCGCCGGTCCTCAGCCCTGCCCTATTTTTCTTCTCCTGGCAGATGAGTGTCAAGAGATGCCTGGATTTCGAGGCCATGAATGGGATGCAGGCTACAGGCAGGCAGAGAAAGAAGTCCACTTTGTTGTAGTGAATTGCTGTCAGTTCTAATTTTAGGCTTCAGTAAACATGAGGCTGTAAGGAACAGTTTAGTTTGGGAAGAACAATGCCCAAAAGTTTGCTGATGCACATAAATTTCAGTTATTAAAAAAAAAAAGAAAGAAAGAAAAGGATGCAACTTTTGAATAAGGGCACATATTTCCTCTCCTTTCATAGGAACTGGGGGAGGGCCTTTTCTGTTTGTCAGCTTCTCCTAATATATTAAAGAGCTCATTGCCTGAATCTTTATCTTGTAAAATGTGCGTGACCTCTATAAGTGGTGTCCAAAGAAAAAAAACTTGCAGTATCCCTCTTGAAAGGAAAATCCATGCCAGCTAATGGCTGGAATAAATAACTGGGAAAGGAAGCAGTATTTAGCAAGAGCTGTAATAGAAGGGTTCTTCATTTGTTTTAATGCTGGCATTACCTGCTGGAAACCAGCATTTATTTTGGTATTGCCATGGTGCTTTGAGAATGGTTTGTAAAAAAAAAAAAAAAAAAAAAAAAAAAAAAAATCTATTATTTCTTAATTCCAGTGAAAATCCAGTTCATGTCAGTCATAAAAGGATGTAATGCACGGTTCAGTTTTCTCTAGGTTCAGACTTTCAGAGGGCTGCATAACTTCATTTCCACAGCTTATTTATCCATGAAATAAAAGCCGTGTTTGAATTTCTGAATTTGTTTGAGTTACACCTTTTCGGTACAGGGTAGGGAGGTTATGTACTCCTTTCTGCCACACAGAAAAATAACTTCAGCAAGTACAGAAGGATATAGTAAAGGATTAAGGTGAAACTTCTGGGAGGAAAAACAAAGCCATTAGCAAAAAAACCACAAAAAACCTGTTTATGTGCATCTTTTCCTTTGCGTGACACATCTGCAGTACTGTCCATTTTCCAGTTTAATGTTAATAATGTTTAGTTTTGCTTTGCATGAATGACTCAGCCATAACATTAATTTGATCTTTAAAATCCTTTGTTTGTCTCGGAGCACAGAGCCATTGAGAATATGTTTTTCTGACCATCCTTGTTCTTGCTGGGAGGTCAGCTGCCTTTTTCTGAAGCACCTAAGTCTGTTTGTGGTGGAGAGTGGCGTATAGGTTTCTGTTATGGATACTGGAAGATTTTTCTCTTCTTTTTTTTGTTTTCAACAAAGGGTACTTTGTTTCCTCATCACAAATTCTTTTAAGTTTTATTATGGCTCCTTAGAATAGGCTCTTGAACTCCTAATCAGGTAGCGCTTTTTTTCCCTCATGCTCCTCCCTCCTTTTCTCCTATTAAATACCACAAAGTATGAGAAATAATCAGTTTAGTTCCAGATAAGGTAAATCAGTGCCCTTATAATCACTTGATTAGCCATGGTCCTTCAGGTAAACTGCTTCAGGAAATGGACGATCAGAGCCTGAAGTGATGCTCAGTCTTTTCCGAGGACCGTGTTCCCATCAGCTGAAAGAAAAATACCCAGCAGCGGGGTGGTGACAACAACATTAATAACTGCTGGGGCTCTCTGCCCGGGGAAGGCAGGGCCTCGCAGGTCAGCAACTCTCAGCTTTCGGGGGGACCTTCCTGGTGGAGGGGGTTGCTTTGCCCCCTCTCCTCCCAGGGCTGCCTTTGTTCACCCCAGCTTTCTCAGACCAGGCACAGGAGGAACTGAAAGCCAGATACCTATAAATGGGGGGAAGAGGGGAGAGGAGGAGCGCATCCTCATCTCGCTTTAGTTGAGGGGGCAGAATGGGTGTTAGATGGGTATGGATTGCTTTTTTGTTTCTTTTTAGGCTAGAAATTGTTCCAAACAACTTCTGTGCCAGTTCAACCTTTGTCAATTTATGAATTTATATCGCGTGCAGTGAGAACAGCTATCGATGAGAACAGCTATCTGTGGCAAGAGTAAGCTCTCGTCCTGGAAGTTGGTTTATAGCTGAAAGCTGCAGGACTGTTCACACGAGCTCCCCAACTGATTGGTGTGGTTCTAGCGGATGTTCTTGTGATACAGCATCATTTTATTGTCATTAACATGCTAATTGTGTTTATTTCTATGTGGTGACAACTAGATGTCACAGCAAGGCTCGAAGCAGTATCCTGCTAGCTTTACACAAGTGTCCAACCCCAAAGATGACTAAAGGCTCCTAGATTGCCAAATCCTTCTGAAAATGTTAGCCTGGTTTCCATTTCTAACCAGCTCGGCAGTAGTGACTGCTGAGGATGCCTCTTTAAAAATCAAAGTTCAATGTTAAAGAATTTGGCCATATTCTTTGTTCTTTAGTGCAGTAATACCTTTATGCTTTAGAGAGAATACCAACATCCACATTATCCCACTGATTATTTTCATAGTTGCTGATTTTTTTCCTATTTCAGTGTTATTTAAGTAAGCATGAGTTTGTGTCAGAAAGACAGAAGAAGTTAGAGAAGGAGACAGTAAGGCTGTCTGTCTAAGCATCCTATTTCTCTTTCTCTAGATCCCTCCCCAAAATGTCAAAAGATAAAGCTCTCTGTCTGTCATTTTGCGTTCCTTGTGATGAGATGAGTATCCCTGTTCCTGCACTGATTTTGCAGTGAGAAGTGTGAGGGTGGGAGCACGACCTCCTCTTCCCTCCAGCTCTGCCGCTTGGCCACCTTGCCACAGTGTGGAGGGCTGACCCCCTCCAGACACCACTTCAGAAGGGCTGCACCTGAAGCTGGGATGTGTAACGGGAAGCGTATCCAGAGTTGCAGCAACAAGTGAGAAGATGCGGGTTGGAAAAAGTGGTATCTTTTTAAAGGTGACTTTTTGGAAAAAGGACCCTAAATATCTGGCTTCCCACTTTTTCCTAGGAAAAATGTGCCAGTGGATGTGCTGTAATATGAGCATGAAATAGACTTTTAATGTAGTGCATTTTCTACAGTCATCTGTAAAGGACTGATTAAAAAATATGTACTAATACATTTATTGCATTGCCTCGTGAAAGCAATGATGATCTCCGAGCAGGGTTTTTTCTGGGGATTAATGGCCAGAAGGGGGTAGATCTGCAGCTGATGATCACCATTAACCCCATCTGGTCAATAATTCTTGTTAATCCACTTTTATTGGCCAGAGAGTCCGCCCAGCCGAGTGGTTAGCACAGCACACTCGGGCTGCAGCTTCACCCTTGTTTGAAGGAAAATTAAAATATGGGCTGTAGCTGAAAGGCAAGGACAAATCCAAGCTCGGCTCTCTAGCTGTGTGCTCCTACTAGCAATTGCATCCTTAGTTGGGTCAGGTTGGAGATCCAACAGAAGCTGATGGTAAATGGGAGGTGAAAGGCCAGCCTGGGGAGGGAGCAGGGCCAAACTGAGCTCTTGCCTTGTGAGGTCTGGCACATCGCTGGAGTATCAGGGGCCAGGCATGGGAGTTGGGAGTACTTTGCCCTCATCCAAAAGGAAAATCTTCCTTTTGACTCCTTTGTGCTTGGCCTTTCCAGCTGGGAGGGAAGCTGTGGTTTGAGTAAGGATTGGAAACCCTCGAGTGAAAGGCGTGAGGACTGGGGTTTCTGTGCGGCTCCATGTGCCTGGGTAGGAGCATGCCTGGACCAAGGGCACCGTGTCCTCTTAACTTCTTTTTAACTTCTGTTGCAATCTGCAAGAGAAATACAGAAGCTCAGGCCAGATCCTCGGCCAGTGTGAATTACTTGGCTAAGCTGGCTTCCAAGAAGATGCATCAGCTTCAAAGAAGGCGCATCAGGTTCAAACAGGGTATCTCATAGCAAGGCTTCTGCTGGCATCTGCCATGCATCTGTGGGCACTGCCATGTTAATAGCAGTTCTCAGGCATGTGGCTTAAAATATTCTGCCTTGCTATAGCAGTGAGCTCTCTTATGCTGAGAGAAATTGTGTCCTGTAGTCTACGGCTACTGCTTTGAGATCAGGTTGAGTAACTCAAGCCAACAACTTATTTTTTACTGAATTATCAGTCAAATAATTCTCAAGACTGTATGCTTGTTATTCATTATATCCCTTTAGATCTTTGTCTAATTGCTTTATATGGTCCAGGTTTATCTCCCAGTTTGGATGCAGCTTTTCAAGCTGGCTCTGCCACTGTCACCAGCAAGCCCTGAGCAAGAGGGACAGGTCTTCTGCGCTGTTGGCCCCATTTGCTCTGCCAGGCGTCCTCTCCTTGCATGGGGGAACAGGTTTCCTCCTGTCTCTCTTAGAGTAGCTCTTCACACCCAGCCATCCACCAGCCAGTGTGACTTCCTGCTAAAAGCCTTTTTAATGGCTGACAGCTCCCATTTACCTGGAGGGCAGAGCAGCCAAGGGTAACGGATGATGGGCAAGCTCATTTTCCCTCCCAGTGAGGTTGGTGGCAAGAGCTAAGATCTGGTAGCAACTGGGAGAAGGTCTGAGGGGGAGGGGAGGTATGCTTTTTACAGGGTAGGTGCTCTGTCGTAAGTGTTGTGCCTGAACCCACTGCAATATCTTTACCTGCTCTTTGACCTTTTCAGCTTTGCTTCCTGAGGACTTGAAAACCCTTCTGGAAGAGGCAAAGGAAATGAAGTGGCCCTTTGTGCCGGAGAAGTGGCAATATAAACAAGACCTTGGCCCAGAAGACAAAACAAACCTGCAAGATATGATCAGCTCAAGGCTTCCTGATTTGTTGGTATGAAGTTCAACACATCTGTTGTGTAAAATGTCCCACTGAGGTGCTTGAGGGTACACAGAGCCCTGGTAGGTAGTATCACCTGTGGGTTCAGGGGCTTATTTTTCTGCATGGTGGCAGCAGCAGGTGAGGAACTGCTTGGCAAAGAGAGGTGAGTGAGTCTGCATTGGGATGGGGCTGCTCACAGAGGCCAAAGGGCCAAAGTGGAGATGTGACTTTTATTTGTTTCAGTCCTCAGACAAGAGAGGGACCCAGGAGCTACATATAGTTTCTGATTTTTTTCATTAAAGTTGCTTTAAAGCAACATGTGTGAATCACGGTTTCCTCTTCTTTGTGAGACAGCTCATCTGCATGTCATCACTGCATCTTCCAAGGGAAGGAAAGTCCTGCCCTCTGCTGCCGCTGCAACCCAGCCAAGGTTGTGAGATCAGTGGGAGCTCTGCCTCAGGGTTAGGCTTCTGCTCTGTTGGCTATGTAGTTCGCAGCAGATGGATGTGCAACACCACGAAAGGCTGCTGATTTGAGGTCTTGCTGGTACCTGCAGTTTTATGTGGTTTTTACTTTAGACCGGTGCAGAAAAGATAAAATGGATTCATATGATAAAGTTTTGAGTGTGTCCAGGCATTTGACTGCTGCTGTGCAAAATAAAACGTGCCTAGACAGTAATGATAAAGACATTGCAGAGCGGAGGGCACTGTCACTGTCTATAAGTGATCCTAGAGGTATATAGGGATTGTCCATGCACTGAGCACCTTGCAGAACAACCAGTTCCTTCACTGAAACATGCAGCGATGATTTTGACTGTATTTATGCTGTTTCTGTTCACTTTCATGCTCAGTCCACGCTAGTTTGGGCATGTGCTTTGTCCATTCCTCTGGTTTCACAGGGCAGTTCTGTTTCTGTTTCCAGTAAGGTAATGTTTACCTCTTCCCTGAAGAACAGGCATTATAATAAAACTAAAATGCTGAATGTTTACATAAAGTTTAAAAAATCCCCATGAATTTGAAAAGAATGCTGTGCCTTGTTTAATGCAGCACCGCTAGGAGGCAATGAGGATTACTCACTTTAGTAGGGCTTGCACAATTCATCACCTGCTTCTCTTTTTTCAAGAAAATTACTTGACAGGATTCTTTTGAGGACCAAAGTTGGCCAAAACCTAGGCAGGAAAGGCAAGAATTTAATGTGACTTCTCCTGCAAGTGAAGGATACTTGGCTGTGTAAGGAGCTGCAGGATCCAAATGGTGCTTGGCGATCCCATCCTGTAAGGGAATGAGTTTGAGCTTAAAGATTAGAAAGCAGCAAGAAATTTAGGTTGCTTTTTGCTTTTCTGATTTTCTCTGAGGCATGTCAGACGTGACTTGTAGCAAATAGAGGACTCCCTTTTCAATGGTAAACATAATACCTAGGCTAATAAGTATCCCTTTGGCAGGACAGACATAAAATAAAGATGAGGTTTGTGAGGGTTTGGGTTTTTTTTTCCTTAATGTGGTGCACGTCTGAAGCCAACACAGTCCCATTCCTCATGGGAAGGAGCAGTCTGGCATGAAAATCTGGGGGTTCAGGGCAAGGAGGTCTGGTCCTGCTGAAATCCCAGCTGCAAAGCTGCTCTCAACTCCAAGGTGGCCAGGAGATTTCACCTGCTTCAGAGAGATCCCTGCCCAAGTAAGCCCAGCAAGTTTTGTTTGAGAACGACGATTACTTTGAATAGCACTGAGCAATGAGAAGCCCGGAAGAGCCAACTGCGGGGCTGGGAGGTGTCAGCCCCAGCATCCCCTCGCCAGCATCCCATGTTGCAGGGAACCTGAATTTGCTGGGGGGGGGCAGGGAGCGGCTGCTTCTTGGGTATTTATTTTCTTTTTCTCTTTGGTGTGTGTGGCCTTAGACAGAAATTTATGGCAGAGGTTGACCTCCTTTACAATCCCCACGCAGCTCTCTAACTTTGGAGCGTTTGTCTGCTCTCTCCCAGGATAAACACCTGCAGTAAACTCCCTGAGAGACCTGGCTAGATGGGAGATTAATGTGGCTGTAATAGTGGAGCAGTGTTTGCAGCATTATGCCCTCTCCCCAGGTAGATGGATCTTTTCTGAGATGATACCAATTATTTATTGCTGAAACATCTGTTGATAACTGCAGCTGCCCTTGTTAAACAAAGCATATCATGGGGTCATAGACTATAGGGACCTAAAATCCTACCGCATGCTAGTTTTAGACTATTCACCGACACCCCCTGAAGTCCATTGGTTACCGTTGTCTTCAATGTTTCATCCTGCGGTTGAAAATACTTTGTAAACGTTGTGCTGCCTTTCCCCATGTGCTTTGAAGTATTATTTCATCTTCATCGGTAATTTATATTCCAGTGCCATTGTACCATGGGAAAAAGGGAAAACCTTTTTTGTTTTCCATTTAATTGTAGATAGACTGACATTTTGACCTGTATTATTAGTATTAGTCAGGAAAAGGGATTTTTTTCCCCTTCATCCATTCCTTCCCCCCCTTCTTTTTTTTTTTAAATAAAATTTCAAGGCAGAGCAAAGGCTGCTTCAGTTCTTTGAATAAAAAGCTGGGGGGGAAATGAGGCTGAAGAGAAATGATTACAGTGTGATGAGGAAAGATAAAAGTCTGAGCAACTTTTTTCTTTTTTTTTTTTTTGGCATGAGGGACAGAAGGATAATTTAATTCCCTGGAGGAAAAAAAATAAGTCTTTGTCGATTTATTGTTCAGAAAAACCTTTAAAATTTTTCATCTCTGTTTATTTTAATTTGCCATGCTTAGAATAAGCTCATAAACCGTAATTCATTACATTTAAAAAGTGCTTTGAGATCCATGAATGAAAGGCACTTCATTACCATAACACACTGGTGGTGTTACAAGCAGACAGAGCTGGCTACCAGGGCTCACCATGAGGATGTTTTACTCTGTGAGTAGACTGAAAAGCTCCATGAGACCAACACAGTAAGTAAGCGGATTAGGCTTTGCCTTCAAGGGTTTGCCTTAGTGTTGCACTTTAAAAAGTGGGATACGCGTTGCTGGTGGCTGCATGCTACTCTGACACATCAAGAAGGCAAAGCCACCTGCACCTGCAGCCTTTTAGAGTGCTCTTCTTCGACTTTGCTGTGGGATGCTCATTACTTCTGCACGCTGGCTGAAGCAGTAGGAAGGCACGGCAAAACCAGCTTGGGGGGCAGGGGGTAGCAGCAAGCCAGGCTTTCCTTGGAGCTCTCTTGCTGCAGCCTCGGTTCAATGGGAACCATGCTGCTGTTGGAGCAGGGCTCAGGGCAGATTTTGGCAATGTATGCAAACTTTTCCTTCTTTTTTTTACCCCCTCTCTGCCTGCTACATGAAATTCTGAACCTCCCTAGGGATTTTAAGGCAACAGATTTACTGTAATCCTTGAGGCAAACCAGCACTCCTGGTTTTAGGAAGCCTTTGCATCTTACAGAAGGTGGGGTGTTTTGTTTTGTTTTTTGTTTTTTTTTTTCCTGGCTGGGTATTCATCAACCAATACAAAGGCCACCCCAGTTCAACAAGCTCAAGATACTGTTTTGCACATTTTTCTAGCAGGTTCTAAGAGAGCCTCCCTGTCGCCTGCCATCAGTTAGCAAACCAAGCCCGTCCTGCAGCCCCCATCGCAGCCTGAATGCCCCTTTGGTGGGAGTCTGCACTAAGGCTTGAAGGGCAATAACCAACATCTGTATCCAAAGCAAAAACTGGGAAGCACTGGGATTTTTGTTTTTAACAAATCAAAGCAAAATCAGAATTGTAACAGCATCCTTGCTGACAAGTATAAATAAGGAGGGATTACTTTTTCTTTCTAAATACCACATGCGCTGTGGGGTTCAGACTGGGGCTGCAGACCCAAAAGGGAGGCTGCCAGGGGTTACTGTTCCTGCAGATCTTCGCTATCCCAAGGGATGGAAATAGCCTCTCGCTCGGTGACCAGCCAATAGAGGGCAACATGCCCATGTACACGTAGGCTTTGATCCCACAAACCCTGTTGTGGGTTTCACTGAAGGACAACTCTATGCACAGAAGTAATTCTCCTGTGGGATGCTTCATGGCACATTAATATTTTAATTATTTTTTGCAAGATCACAGTCTGTTTGCAAACCCACTGTAATGATGTGGGGCTTGTCTTCATTTTTATCATATGTACCAACAGTTCCTGCATCCAGGCTCAGGCGTTCAGCCATGACCAGGATCTGCTGGGACAGGTACAGCGTGAATACAAAAGGAAAAGCCCCCAAGAGTAGGGCTCCTGCACGTCCCTCTGCACCTGCTGTAGGGAGCTGTGCAGCCTGACCCTTGCTCCCTGCTGTGGATGGGGGGTTGTGGATCCTGGCACAGAATCTCATGGGACTTAATGGGAATATTGAAAAGAGGAGAAAATAAGGCCCTGAAGCCCTTGCCTGGGCCTTGGCTAATTACGTGCTGATGGATTGCCATTAGGGAAACCATTCTGAGGGACATGCCCTAACTACCCTTAGGTGTGTGTGTGGCACTTAAGAGCTGGTGGCCTTTGAAAAAGAACTAAAGAGGAGGCTGAGGATTTAGTTTTCTCCTCCTTCCAACTGTTGGTGTGGTAACAGGAGAATTAAAGCCCTAAATCGTAGCCCTGGGATCTTGGTTGTTCAGGCTGACCTTTTGCTACCTGCCTCATAAGAACTCATCTTGGGTGATCCCAGTGAAATGGAGAGTGACGTAAGTGAGAATTCAGCCTGAGAGGGAATCTGTGGCACCCCAGCCTCCCTTATGCTGCACAATCCCTGACGCTTTGTAAATGAGAAGTATCAGAGATCGGGTGCAGGCAGGAGAGCTTCAGCTGGCCAGGGTGACTGCCCTGATGCTGCCAGCGTGCAACACTGCAAAGCACTCAGTCTTCCACTGCCTGTGTGGGAAAACTACAGCAGAATGTATGTGGAGCACCAAATAATAAAAAGGGAAGTCTGATCCTGGGTACCTATAGGGCTGTCAGTTCACTTTACTCATGGGTAGTATTTCGTCTTCTCAGCTGCAGCTTCATGGAGTATTTCCTCCCCGGAAAAGGCTTTAAATATTGCATTACTAAGATTGCTGTGTTGTGTTTTCCTTCCAAATTAAACTGCTTCTCAAATGGATTGATGTTTTGAGGACAGGTTTAGGAAAGAGACTCTTGGATTTTTAGCTGATTATAGTGGTCTTGATGCCACCCTCTTGCAGGGGGGTTCTGGCACTGGCACTTAGCTATTTTTAAGTATTAAAATATCCCCTTCAACATAGTATTTTAACGTACCACAGGGAATCACCACAATAGTTTATAAATAGTCTAGAGCTTGAGCACAGCAGGACAAATCAGGGCCACAAAATGATTGTTGCACCTATCCTTGGTAATAATTAAGAACATGTACTCCTGCAGATGACTGTGGTCTCCCAAGCCCCTGATGCCCTGTCAGATACATGAGGCCCCCAGGAACTCCCCCTCGAGGAGCTTCCTCGGCACTTTAAAGGGGTCCTGCTTCTGTCCTCACCCCAAAATGCTGCTGTGCAGCACCCTGAGCCACCTGCTGCTTTCCTCCCTCTCAAGACCACTCAAGTTCATCATGCAGATTGTTCTTCCACTTTCTCCCACGGGTAGGTGCACTCTCTTCTTTACCGCTACCCAGTGCCATGAGCTGCATGCCAGCAGCAGCTTGGTCAGAGATGGTGCCTTCTCTGCCTTGTGATGATGGGATATGGGAGGCCGTTTACGCCCTGCAAGGGATGGAGCTGGTCCTGCCAGCAGGACTCTCCAGGCACTGCTCTGCTGGAGCTCTGCATCCTGCGAACAGCAACGACTCTCAGTTAGAGAGTGGAAACGGAGAGCAGCATGTGGAACGTCCCAATAGCAGTAAAATGAAATCAGGGGCCAGTTAAACTGCAAAAAAGGGGGGCTCTTGAGAAAAGCAGGACTTATTCTCCCTCTCGTACTTTCTTAGTTGGTGAGGCAAGATGTGGTTGGTTGTAAAAAACCAACCCATTCTGTGGTGTTTTGAGCTGCTAATAATGGATCTAATGCTGCTCCCATTGAATAACACCCAACTCTCCATTGCCTTCAGGATGAATAACTTGAGCTAATTAACAGTTTCAGAAGCTCAAACCATTAAATGGGATTCTCCGCTGCCCTGAGCAGAGAGGAAAGTGTCCAGGAGCTGCTTATTCCTCAGTCTGCAGCTATTTACTCTGTGACTTGACTGTCCTGTGTTTCGAGCGTATCCATCTGCACCTCATGGACATGCTTTCTTCTGCCCATCACAGAGGTGGTAGGAAGCTTAATTCCTTGTTATTTGTCAAGTGGGCTCTGATTGCCAGCTGAAAGGCAGAGACTGATAGAGAAGTCCTGTGCGGTGACAGCAGCTTTGGTCTCTTGGAAAGACAGGCTTTGCTAACAGTGTGTGGGGTAAAAGGGTGAAAGACTTCAGCCAAATCCATTGGTGTTGTGACTCTGTGTTTAATCTGACAGGGGACAAATGTAGAGGGAAAGAAAACCGGGCAATTTGTTAGGGTTCAGTGAAGTGCTAACTAGGAACAGCTCTTGGGAGAGAACTAAAGCACCTGGAAGTACATGCCACTAAAACTCCTGCCCTGTGCACAGGATTAGAAATTCTTTGTTGACTGCTCTTAGTTTTGGGGTTTTTAAGATTTTAAACCACAACTGCAGTTACAAATGAAACGAAGACTGAAGCAGTCTGAGAGGAATGGATATAAGCAAACACAGAAATCCAGAGTGTCTGCAAAACTGTGGGGACACTGCAAATGAAATGATTCCTGTCCCTGCTTTCTAACTTCTCTGCTTGCAGAGGCGTTTTTCCAAAGGGGACCCTCCCGAGCCTGCAAGCTGGGGAGAGGGGATTGCCTCCAGGATCTTCGCTTTATAAAGAGGACAGAGAGAGTGGATTAAATCAATATTTCATTTATTTGGGCTTGTAATTCCTCTTACATCAGCTGCCACATAAAGATTTTCCCCTATTTTCTTCCCCTCCTCCTCGTCCTCATTTACTATGCACCAATAATTTCCCTTTGACGCTTTCCTGCCAGTCCTAGTGCCAGATGGCCCTGGTTCTGAGCTTCTCCCCTCTCTTGGGAGCGGCCCCCATTGTCAATGCAAAGGAGGCGTCGTGGCTTTGAACCCAAAGCTGGGACCCAAACTTCAGCCCCGGCGTGAGGAGGAGCTAACCCACTAATGCAGGAAACCATGCAAACAGCACACCCTCCCACTCATCGCCATTAAGGAAAAAAACCCTTCACTAAAGGCTGTTTTGCATTTTCCCCAATGGTCCATGTATAGAAATCTGGTGCAAATTTAATTCTCTCACCACCTGATTCCACTTCCCAGCCGTGAGGTTCCCTTTGTGTCATAAACTCAATTAGACATATGCATTTCACATCATGGACACAGATGTGAAAACAAAGTGCGCACGTACCTCTCTCTCTCTCTCTCTCTCTCTCTCTCTCTCCCCCTCTCCCTCTCTCCCCCTCTCCCTCTCCCTCTCTCTCTCTGTGTAGATGCGCCGACATCGGCTTTAAAGCGATAAAGAAAGTGAGTAAATCTGTTTAGGGCGCTAGCCCGCTATGCAGAACAAAGTGTCCGGCTGCGGTGAGCGGCGACGAGTTTCTCATTGTGTTGGGGTAGGCTGTGACATCTTGGAAGTCAATAGGGTTTCCCTGGGTCTAGGCTGGGTGACAGGGAGCCGCTTCCCTGTTTCATTTCAGAGTGGCGTGGGGAGGGTCTTTGTGCATGGTTTGGGTGTGTGCCCAGCACGCCGGTGCATTAGCTGTAGGTGCTGAGGAATTTTCCAGCCACACGAGTTGGCAGGGAATGAAAGGAACGGGTATTAATTTCTCGGTGTACAGCTCAGAACAGGGGGGACATAATTGCAAAGATTGACATCGAACTATGTTTCTGTGTGCCACACAGCATGCAGCCCTGCCTTTTAAAAAAAAGTAGCTGAGTTTCTCTCCCTGGCTTGACTTTTCTACATTTTGTGTCCATTTGGGTTTGGAGAGGGACACAAGAGGTTTCGGCATTGAGCGGAGAGTTAAATTATGCAGCTGCAAGACTGCCAAGCCCTTCAGAATAGGATGCTTCGTTTAGATTTTCCACAATGCTATTGAAGTGCTTATTTTCCTCCTGAAGAGACACAAACAGATGCAAACTTCTGTAAACACTTTAGAAATGAATTCAGTGAGTTTGGCCTCTCAGCAGTGCTCAATAGCTGACAGAAAAATGTCTAATTAGTGCAAGTGGAAATAATAGGGCCACTTGGATTCCTTCCATCCTCCTCCAAGTCTACTTTTCCTAGGAACTCAAAGGCCCTTTTGTTTGGTAGGTCACCCTCTCTCAGGCTTTTGTGCTCCGATCTATTAAAGGAAGAAGGGGAGGAAAAAAAAATAGATTAGGCGATGCTCTGCGCTTAAATATATGGCCTGTTGATGAGCATTTCGAATGGCTGGTTTGCAGTGTCAGTTTACAGGTGCTTGGAGAGGGGGATTCCTCCATTGTTGGCCGGCATAAGTGAAGTTGTGCGTGCTGGGCTCCAGGAATCCTTTTCAAGTGCCATCCTCTTAGAAAATCCAACTCTGGCTCAGGAAAAAAAAGGAAATTTGTACAAATCTGCCTCACCAAAGTGCAAACAAGCTAGCAAATGCTTGCAACAGATTGGTGTTGCAAGTCATCCTTCAGGCCGTATACCATAGGCTCTTCTCCAAACAGTTTGACACGGGCTTTCTCCTGCACACCTCAGACAGTGGCTATGCTGCTTAAAATCAAGTAGGGGTCTTGCTGTCAGATTGCGGGTTTCTGAGCTAAAAGCAAAGAGAATAGAAATGAGGCTGGGGAGGAGTCCAGGAAACCTGTCTGGTGTCTAAAGCAGTTTGTGGACATTGCTGTCTCTCTGGCTCTGCCTGTGCATTTACACAGGGAAGATGAGGGAAGGAGGCTGGTGCCAAGACAGAAATGGGAGATAGCTGCTAAACTTGATGTCTTCGTGGGGATTTGGATAAAGTTTTCTTGCAGTCTCTCATCCTCTGATGATGCTGTGGGGTCTGATCCTGCCTCCCCTGTGCTGCTTTTACTCTGTCACGAGTGGAGTTACTCACTGACATGAATGAGAAGCACATCCTTTTTGTGAGGAGGCTTTGTATGGTTTCAGGTGTTTTCTGTTTTTTGCTTTCTCTTGTGATTGACCACATGACAAAGCAGTACTCAGCCGTTGCCAGCTCCCAGGTGTTTGAGCTAGGCTCAAAATCAGGAATAATATCTATGGCTCACGCAAAATAAACAGCTGGAACATTCCTGTCTTAAAAATGAAAATATTGTCAGGAATAGTCATAATTATAGGTAATAATAAATCCTATCTGATCACTGCCACAAAGACTTTTTCCATTATATAAATGCCTAGGAACATAAAGTTTATAAGGTGAGTAGAAATTTTGAGACAGCCTTTTAATTGCTAGCGAATATTTGCTTCTCGTAATGTTCAGTACTTCACTTGCTGTAAACCTGTGTAGCCACCTTACAGCAACTAACTAAGGATATCCCATCTGTTCTAAAATGGTACGTAGGCAGCACCATTAGTCAGAGGGTTACTAAAGCTGAATATTTTCTGTAGACGGTTCACTGAGCCTTTGCGAGGTGAGTTTCTCCAAGGCTGCCCCATGGCATTGGTGTTCTTTTCAGGTTTATTTGAAAGCTTCCATCATGGTCAAGGACTGCGCAACGGCAACTGCTATTGTGTTCCTGATTGACCGGTTCCTGTATTGGATTGATGCCTCCAGAAAACTTCTTCAGATTGCCAAGGCTCTGCACAGGCTGCAGCCCACCGTGCCGATCAGTCCTCAGGTGCTCATCCGCCAGGCTCGCCTCTCTGTCAACACAGGTATGACTCTGTTTTCTCAGATCAAGCCCAATTAGGAGCTACTTGACTTTGAAGAAGACAGTTTGTCCCTTGCTGGGGATGACATGCTTACAGCCCTGGTGCCATCTTTTCAAACGCACAGCCCACTCCCAGCCCCCTTGAGCCCTCCCAGCTCCTCTCAGTAGCACAAAGGGGCTGGTATAAAGGGTTTCAGAGCCAAAAGCAGGAGAGAAAATTGTGAAAGGGTGTGGAAAATACTAATTGGAGCTTTTGTTCCTTGACAAATCTTCCCTGCTGGTTTCAAACAGGGATATCTGAATTGCTATACTTCTGACCAAGGGCCTTTAAAAAGTAAATTAGAATCCCAGCATTTTCTCTGCACTGTCCCAGCTGCTTTTTTTTTTTTTTCTTCAGTGGGACCACTTGACTATGCAAAAAATGCAGCTTACAACCCCTCGAGGATAAACTGAACTTAAAAAAAAATTCCATCATTCCATCATAATGTGGGCAACACCTGAAGGATTTTTAATGTATCTTCCCACTGTCCTACTGGGGAGAAGAAAACAAAGCCAGATAAACCTACTCTGAAAAACCCAGTTGAGGAATATTTTATTTGCAGAAAAATAGCCAGTTTTTATTTGTGGCTGTGGACTTCTCATGCTCCCACTGCCGTGGTGTCTGGGTACTGGCACACTCCACTTGATGGGCTAGTTCAGCCAACACTTACACTGCTTCACTGGCTGGAGCAGCCTTCTTGAATTCAGCCAGACAATTGAGACAAAAAGCAAGGTTCAACATGAATCAAGCTGATCAAATTAGACCTTAAGACATCTCCTGCAGCCCATCAAGCCTGCCATGGGTGACTCCAGCCATGTGACAAAAGCTCTGAGCCCTATGACAGGAGTCTGAAAGGCAGAATCCCTACTTTGTGTTGCATGCTGCATCCTATATATTTTTTGGCTATATATTCTGTGTTTAAGGTGGTTCTTAAAAGCTAAGTAGAGAGTGACAGGGAGGCAGCGTAGCCTGCAGCTATGTTTTCTGTGGTGGGATGTCAAGTCAGCTGTCTTCAAGGTGCATCTGCAGAGCTTCCCCTTCTGTTGAACTCCCTAGTGAGACCAAAATGGTTTCCAAAACCCATGTTTCCTTGGGACAGAAACCAGCAGCTCTGTTGCTGAAGGAAGCAGGCTAGACTACTTTCTCCTGGAAGAGAAATAAGAGCAGGGAATTCCAACCGGTGGGGTAGCCAGCAGCTTAGTGCCCATCCCAGTCTTGTTGCCACCTCCCCTGCTCTGAATCCTGCAGCAGCCCAAAGCATGGGAAGGAATAGAGCAAGAAATGAGTGCCTGGAGGCACCTGCCCACACCATGGGGCTTGGGTTTACTCTAAAACCAACACACAGCCTTAGCTTTGCCCGTAAAGGTGAGGTATCTGTTGTTTTCTCCTTGTGGTTGGTTTAGTGGAGCTGCACTGTTGAACAGAGACAGCATTGCACAGAAATTCAATAGAAATACCAGAGCTTGACTCGAGGAAGATTTTTCTCACATTTTAAGATTAAGCACTCTTCCAGAAATGTGTGTTAAGTAAAACAGATATATGGATAATTTCCTCTTACTGTGCAACCACATACTTTAGAATGTAGTGCATGTACATTTATGACTATTGACAGCAATAAATCTGTGTGCAAGCGATACCGGGATGTATCATGTTAAATGTCATACAGCTTCTTGATGAGATTTTTTGTCTGGCTAGAAACAGTTGCCTCATCGGTGTTTTCTGCAATATTTGTTGTATATGTGAAATAGCCTGTGTCAGAGATTCCTGAGCATGAGGTGGCATCTGCAGTGCATACTTAATAGGAAAGTTTAGTCTAAGTGTAAACACACTGGCGGTGCTGGGAAGAAGAGTGCAATTTGCAGGGGCTTTCACTGATTAATATTTTTGTTCATGTCACATGAAACATTTTTGTATTCATTTTCTGTCTTTTTTTTTTTTTTAATCAGGTAAACTTTTAAAAGCTGAATATATCCTAAGCAGCCTTATTAATGACAATGGAGCAACAGGTACATATATATTTCTTTTCCAATTTCATAGTTACTATTTTGGTGGGATTTTTGATACTAATTTTAACAGTCACACAAGCTTCAAATACAGCCAGTTTGATCTCAGGAGTGGCTCCTTACATCACATTTCTCTTTTCTTCACCATTCTTTGCTAAAAATGTGGAAACTGCAACTTTGTTTTGAAATTTCCATAATTCTTCCTTCTATATCTTCACTTAGGTGGGAAAATATTCTGGATTGACAGCCTTTATACTAATTTCTCTGCCCAGAGAATTTTAAAATGTGGACTAATTTTAAGCAATTGACTGATCTAGAAAACTAAGACAACTTCCTCCCTGCCAAAAAATCCAGATTGTTAGAGTAATGCTTACCCTCCAAATTCATGCTGATCCTACAAACTAAATGAATACTTTATCTAAACCTGTAGCAGACTACAGTGCAGCTATTTAGTATCTTTTGGTGTTAAGAAAAAAAGAGAGCAAGTCCTGGTTCTTACAGCACTTTTTTCTATTGCTGGATAGATGTGCAAAACTGTAAAAATGGGACCATTCTTTAATGCATGATGATGTTTGTAGAAATTACTTTTTTTTCTTTTCCTTTCTGTCAAATGACTATACTGCTGGTCGTGTGGCTTGTTTCAGATCTGGAGGGATGTGTAGTATTTCTAATGGTAAGAATTCTTTAGTTTTGACAGACATCCATAATTATTATTTAGTTATGTTTCTGAGAGAATATATTTTAGGGTTTTATATCTGTTCTCCATTTTCTTAGCCTTCAGGGTTTTTTTAGTCAATACTTTCAGGTTTCTCTACAACCATGAAACTTAAAAAATTTAAGAAGCCTGTTCTGGGTTTTGTTGGTTTGTTTTTCATGTGAAACTGAGGTACACATACAAGAAGGGCTTTAAACAAAATACCCGCTATCACTATCACTAGTGAGGTGCATTTCATCTCCTTGGGATTATGCTTTTCTTTTAAGATTATTTTCATAATATTCAATATTAATACTTGTTTGTTTCCCACTGAAGATGTTTTGTTAACAGATGCTTCACGCTGAGAATTGCAGTGAAATGTTCACAATACTTAGGAAAGCTTGATGATTTTATTTCATATTCTATTCTTAAATCCAATATAGATTTGATAATGAAAGACTTTGTGTAACTAATCATACTGTGTTAACACGAAAACTTCTGTTTTAATCTTCATGAGATACAGGTATCTGAAAAGAAAACATGCTTTGCCAATGCCAATATAGATTTGATAACGAAAGACTTTTAACACTGTATGATTGGTTACACAAACTTCTGTTTTAATCTTCATGAGATACTGATATCTGAAAAGAAAACATGCTTTGCAAATGATATTTTGCTCTTCTGTATATACTGGTGACCACAAAGATATCCCATATTAATCCTTTTGACTGGTTTTTAGTGGAACTCTATATATTTATATACAATGACTTTTTGTCACGTCACAGGAGAGAGGTACCTTTCACATTTTAGATTGTTTTTATGCTCTATATAGCTGTCACTCAAGCTATATACTCATACAGCTGTCTACTTATATTCCTTAACGCACTGTCACTTTGTCATCTCTCTGACTCTAAGTCCTGACTCAAACCAGCTGAATTCAGTGGGGAGAATCCTGACAATTTACTGGGATTCAGGTTACCCTCAGAGGCTTAAAATGACAGCAACTTTTTTCATTCTCTACTGAGTTTTTGCACTCTTTCTGCAGGTACCTGGCGATACGCTAAGGAAAGTGATAGGACTCTCGTCCAGTCAGTCTGCTTACAGATCAGAGGACAGATTCTGCAAAAGCTTGGTAAAGCTTTTTTCTATAAACGTCTGCTCAAGGTTTTCTCTTACTTTTTATGGTACATTTGGCATATCTCAGAATTTTAGCTTGTGTAGAACACCTGCCTGGTGCCTGTAACACAGCCCCAGAGATGGGTTGTACACCCGTCTGTTTGCAGCAAGGACCTAGAGCTGTGTACCCAGCAAACACATCTTAGAAATTATATTTTATATTTTATAAATATATATATATTATTATATTTTATTACTAATCTTACCAGAAGTTGAGGAGCATTCTGAAATGTTGTTCCCTTTTTTCCTGTGCTACTCCATGTTTGCTAATGCTTTTCCCAAATTCACTGTTCCCAGAGGCAGGCAGTAGTTTATCACAGGTACATCACAGCAATTTCCTCTCTCAAGACAAGAAAATCCCTACACTTCAGCGTGATGGGCTTCTGTATTCAGGGCTTGGTACTTGAGGCCAACAACCTTAATTTTATGCTTTTGATGTGACCTTTCATCTTTCATGACTGTTGAGCTGAAATCTTTTATTAGCATAAAATGTGTGTTTATGCACAGCCAAAAGCTAAAGGAAACTAATAAATGTTCAGTGTCACCAAAGCAAAAAATGCCATGATATGGTTTTATAGTCTTTGGAGGGCTCCTGACTTAAGGAGGTGTAAAATAAACTATAGAAAGCTATCTGTAACAGTAATCTGCTTAGTGACTATTTTTTCTGATTTATTTCAGGGATGTGGTACGAGGCAGCAGAGTTGATTTGGGCTTCAGTTGTGGGATATTTCAAGCTTCCTCAACCAGATAAAAAGGTAGTGTTTCCTTCTCACTCCTTGCCAATCTAATAATCATTCCAGGTTAGCTTTTGTTTGTTTCAGAAAAGTCTTTTAGCAATAATGTTTCAATTATGCACTTCAGACAAGGTTAACATGCAGGACAAATATGCTAGCCGAAGTCTGTATTGCACATTGTTTCCGCATGCATACACAGACTTACGGACACCTTTTTTCCTGCAGGGGAATGAAGGTAACAGTTTTCATTAAGCAGAATCATCTGAAGTGAACCATCACCTAGGATGTCACAGGTGCCTCTGGCAAGGACAGACTAACCCCAGAATGCAGCCGTAGATTTTATTTTTTGATTAGGACGAAGGCTAATTTTTTTTAACTAGTAACCAAGCATCTCTATTTGCTGAGCTGCTCTACACAATCTGTTGTGGGTGATGGATTTTCCTGACACTGCAGTATTTGAGCACCTTTCAACAGCTGCCATATCTGTCTTTAACACCTTTGTGAGGCTTGGCCACACTAATCTCACTGTAGATGAAGCAACAGTCACACCATGTGTCCGTAGCTAAACAAGAATGTGAACCTAAGTCTTGCAAGTCCTAGGGTGATGCTTTAAGAAGTTTTGTAATTGTACCCCAGCATAAGATATGGCACAAAACCAGACCTTGTCACCTCTCCTCTGCCATACCTTAAAGCTTGACCTCAAGCTCAGAACATTTCTGTGGAAGCAAAGATAGGTTGTGAATTTTGTGGAAAGCATACAGATACTTCCTTGCGTTCTGAACTATTTGGCTGGGCAGACCCTTAGCTAGCGCAAATAGATCAAATCTTCCAGAGAGAGAGAGATAATTAGCAAGTTTGTAGATCTATATGTTACATGTTCATGTCTTATTTTTTAATTGGTTCTGTAGAACCAATTACAAATTACTGAAAAAAAACCCCAATTATGTCAACACCAAGAACTGTTGACTTTTGTCCAACTCTGTTTATTTGGTTTTTAAACAGTGCAATAAGCTGGAGAAGTGTGTTAAAATAGATTCTTGTTTTCTCAGGCTGTGTGATGAACATTTATTACTTCTATCATCTCTCTAGACATTCACCGCATAGTTTTTAGAAAGACTGGGATCAACTGGCCAGTTCTTAAACATAATTTTTGGCTTTCTGTAGTCTTTTCTGAAAAACAGCGGTAAAACAGATTGAGTCTTTTTTTCAGATATGATTAGCCAAGGGTTTAATGCAGCTTTTGGTGATAACATGAGACTTCACTTTCGTTGTCACAAACAGCACCTTGGGAAAATACAATGCTAAGGAAAATACAATGCTATTTAAGTTGAAACCTAGAACTAGTGGTAAGAGGGATAGCTGCCACTCATGGAAACCCATGCATATCCACCAGGCTATACTTTCTGCAAGTTGAAATTATTAAAACCCTGCCAAGATGATATCTCTGAATTTTCTAGCAGTGCTTTTCTTCAGATCTTGTTTGTTTGGTTTGGTTTCTTTCTGGTGTGTTCCACACAGAACCTACTTTATTGTGAGCAGTAAAATTCAAAATGCAAAGGAAAAACCACTATGATAATTTTCCATTTCTCTTCAGGGAATTGCTACTTCCTTGGGTATTATGGCAGACATCTTTGCCTCCATGAATGAGAAGGATTATGTACGTTTTAAAACCAGTGCTGAGATTGACCTGGTAAGACTTGGTTTGGTATTTGTGTGTGTAGATTGTTAGATGGGCTGTATGTTGTTGTCCCAAATTCACCTACACTTTGTTCTTCCTCCAGTTCCTCTCCTGTGCTGAGAGGGCTGAAGAAACTTCCATTGCTCCTGGTGGAAAAAGTTTATTAGCACTTAGATGGAAGAATGCCTTGCTTCAGGAAAAAGAAAGCATTAAGAGTATTTATAGAGCATGTATGTCTGCGTCTGTGTAATATATAGAATACTTACAGGTCAGAAAGTGACACATTGATGGCAAATCTGAGCAAAAAGGCTCCTGCAGAAACAGACCTGGCTGTTGTTGTTTAAGATATGATGTCCTGCTCTGTCAAGACTCAAAGGTCTCAGCAAGCTCAGGGAACCTACAAAGTCAAGAAACAAATCCCAAGCTGCCTTGCTTCAATCTAACAGGGTTGCTTACCAGGTAGACCCCTCTCTTTGAAAAGAAAGCCTCTGAGATGAGGTCTTCCCTCTTGTTTTTTTTTTTTCATTTCACTAGAGCCTTCTCCGAGAATTCAGTCATCGCTTATTATCAGCTGCTGAGGCCTGCAAACTAGCAGCAGCTTACAGCCAGTACACACCACTGTTTGTCCTCACAGCCGTGGTAAGTATTAGTCTTCACTCTGAAAGTGTTATTTGTGTAAGAGAAGAGTCCAGGCTATTAAATTTGCCTCAAATCTGTCTTTTAAACATTGCATCATACAGGGTATTGTGTCTGTGTTGTGGGTGTGACACTGTATGTTGCTCTGAACTCCAATCACGCTAAGCAGACAGGCAGAAAGCAGTATCTGTTGACAGAGTGAGGATGGGATTTCAAGCCCATCTGGGAATACTGCTTCTCCTATAACTACAGCTATATTTCAAAGGGAAAAGAACAAGGTTATTTCCTCCAGGAGACACAGCAGCAGGCAGTTAGAGCTGATGTTTGCTTCAAATTGTATAAAGGAAAGAAATATTTTTTCCTCCCTTTATTTATCTGACAGGTTCCGGTTTTTAATTCCTTCATTCCTCTTTCATCCCCTCCCAGAACATCCGTGGGGTGTGTTTGCTGTGCTATAGTCATTCCAAGGACTGTCCTCCAGAAAAGAGAAAGTTCTACTTGTCCGAAGCCAAAGAATCCTTTGAGATCGGCCTCCTCACCAAGAATGATAAGAGTCCCGTCACCAGCAAGCAGGAGCTCCATAGTTTTATTAAAGCTGCTTTCTGCCTCACAACTGTGCATCGATGGCTCTATGGAGAGGGTGAGAAACTCCGTGAGGTGAGTCAACTATGTAGAGAAGCCATGGAAAAACTGCATTCATACAGCACTCCATTTACAGAAGAGAAAGAGAAAGGAATGCTTGCCAAGGAGATCATGTCTCTGATCACATCCGTGAAGAAGCGCCTGCAAGTGGAAAGCTTCCCTAATTCTGATGCCAGGTCTTACGTTCCAGACAGTTATAAAGGGAAAGTGGAAAAACCTATCCTGCAAGGGGAAGCTAGCTTTGAGAAAATCCTTGCCATGCATTCTCAGCATCATCTGTCAGTGTGCGAAGTGTTTGAAAATACTTGCAGGATTCATAAAACCAATCCGGGAGAAACCCAAGTGGGAGCTTGTATCACAACCTTAAGAACAGAAACCAGAAACATAGACACTGTGTGTACTACTGAAGAAATAGTGTACCAGAGGGAAGGCACTGCGAAAAGGCTGAATTCAGCAACAGCAGGAAGTAGCTCAGAGAGACTCAGTGGCCAGAGAAATAAATGCATTGGTTCTTATGTGATGAAGATGTCCTTAGATGAAGAGATCAAGCCATTAGAAATAGAAATAAATTATGAAAACGGTGTTTCCAGCAGATGGCAAAACAGGAGTTCTACTTCAGAGAGCTCTTGGTGCAAGCTGTCAAAATCAAGTTACTCTTCCAGCTGGGAGGAACTAAACTGTAATAGCAGCAAAGGGTCTCCCAGGGAAGGGCAGCAGCAGGAAAAGGGCTCAGCGGAGGAAGAGTGTTGCACAACAGAATCTGATGAAAATGCTCAAGCTGCATACTTGCGCCCATTGCCTCTCAGAGCCTGGCCTCCTTCTCCTCGAGAGCCTGTACGTAGCTCCTGGGGATCTCCTCAGCCTCCCTTAGAGGTAGATGCACCTCTCGCTGGGAAGCTGGTAGAGAAGGCGTCTCTTTGCGGAGGGGAGCTGCAGGACGGAAGACACTGTGGAAAGAGCTCTTCAGAGAAGGAAGAAGGGGAGATGAAGAATGCGGTTCCTTCCCTCTCCACCCCTTACTCTGTTCCTACCAGGCCAGAGAAGGAGGAGGAGGAGGAGATGAATTTCTCCTCCTGGGCGGAGCTGGGCTGCAGGACCAAGGACAGCGGCAGGGAGGGCGGTGGTGGAGCCCCCTTGTCCCGGCCCCGGAGCCGGTTTGTGGGTGCCCGCCCAGAAGCAGAAACTGCGAATAGCACAGAGGATCCCTCATTGGAGGCATGTCACCCCACAAACGGGGGTGCTTCTGTACTGTCGACGAGCATCGAGCTGAAAACGGCCGGCGACTCCTCTGTGCGTGACTGGCTGTGGAAATCTGCTGTGGTGGGAAATGGATCTCACAAAGTGCCTGAAGTTGACACCCAAGCAGAAACAATAGATGACACTGAATTTGATTTCATCAGTACTGGAGACTTAATAAACAGTTATCCTACAGCCTCTGTTCCGAAGCATCAATCAACTCCCAGTGCACCAACAGCTTTGCCCTTGGGAGGAAAGACACCCGTAACCAAGCACTTTGACTATATCACTACTGAAGAAGATGAAAAAAAGTCTTGGGACATGGTGAGCAGCAAGAGACAATCCAGTTCATCTCTAAGTTCATGGTGCAAATCAGCACAGATGCCAAATAGTTCCCCTGAAGGTTCATTTCTGAACCCAAGTGGTTTTGTCTTCATGCCTGGGAGAACGAAGCAAGAAATCCTTGACGCTCGATTTCTGAATGATGATGATTACATGAAGCTTCTGGCAGGGGTGGAACATAATTGGCTTGTCCAGAGACTGATGCCTACTGGAATTTTTAAGTCTAGACAGCTTCGTAAATCATACTGTAAGTTTCCACACAGCAATGGGCATTTTCACACAGCAACAGGCTTTTTAACACAATGTTTTAGTCATCATTTATTATGACTTTTTCTTGTTGTTGTTTTATGAGGTTTTGTGTAAGAATTTTAGAAATGAAAGGACACTCCCTTGACCCATTTTCTCCTATTTCTTCTTATCCATTTGCACATCTTCGTGGATGTGCTTCATGGAAATGGGCTCCGCCTCCATGCCCGCTCAGTCCTTTCTGCTTCAGTCCCTTCATGCAAGAGGTAACTTAGGCTGGTTGAACTCCCTGTGCCAGTTCATCAAGGCCGTTCTACCCCATTACTTGAGTCTCTGGTTTTGTCGCCCATTTAGTTTCCCCATTTCATCCCTGCAAACTGTGTATTTAAGATAATGATTATTAAGTTAATCATAAATAACAGCCATACCATTAATATGTAGACACTTGATCAATTCACTAAGAAATTCAGAAGTTAGGAGCAACACCACTATAGGCTGCCTCACTGAGCTCCTTAAGTAAAACCCGCTTAGGGCTTATCCCATCTTGCATGTCTCAAGCCTGTTCAGCAGTTTTTTTGTCCTTAATGTAAAATATCCAACTCTTCACCTAGATACCTCATAGTATATATTTTGTAGCCCCGTACTTTGCTTTCAGAGAAGCTTGGATATCTCCTGGGGGCTGGTTATTTCATCTCTCAGCACAGGCTTAGAGCAGTCCTGTGGAATTCTACTGTTCATTCTACTTGTGGTGTTTTCTTTTTGTAGCTGCTCTTCTTTTAAAATACTCAAAGAAATCGGGCCTCTGGACAGGCCAAGAAACAGCTGTATTCATTGGGGACTACCTGAACGTGGCAAAGGAAGGCAAACAGAGAAGTGCATTTTGGATACACTTTCTGCACCAAGAAGAAAGCCTGGGAAGGTATTGACCAAACCAATTTCTGAAACAAAATGTTATGCTATTTCTGTGTAAATAGCATAACATAATGCTATTTCTGTGTAAATATGAATGAAAATATTATTTTTGTGTAAATGCTATTTCTGTGTAAACATGAAGGAAAACTGTCTGGTAAGATTAGTCTTATACCTGTGATTCAGCTAGTCCAGTGCCCTGTTAGACAGGAGTTTTTATCAAGTATTTTCAGAAGGCAGTACGAGTTTTTACCTGGACAACTACAGAAATCATAGTCACAGTGGGAGAAGATTGTTTCTTTAGTCTGTTTCAACCTAGTTTACATTTGGTTAGATTTTGACTGATTTTCTGTAGCAAGAATTTTTTATGGCTTTCCCAAATCTCTTGGGCATTTTGGCAGTCTTTCCCACCACTCCATGTAACTCTCTACTTTTTAATTTCTGGGAAGAAAAAGCTACTTCACTGTTGTCTTCTAACAGCCATTCTAACAGCCAGTTAGTGTTCATTTGCTCATGACAACTCTCAGGCCTGACTTCACCTTTGTGCTGGGATAATGTTGCTTCCATTTTATTTGACGTCTAGCTTTGCATTAGAGAATTAGCAATATAGCAATATACATATATATATAGCAATACTTATAAGCAGAAAGGTGTTTCAGTTGCTTTTCTTTAATTTCAGCAGCAGGTTTATGCAATGGGGATGCATCTGCTCTGAAAGCAGGATTAAAATCACCTATTTGCTTCATAAAGGCCTCTGCACCAGGAGAGCTCTGCTAACTACTAATTGCGGATTCTGCATTGTTATTAGAAGTAGCTTATGAATTATTATGGGTTAAAGCAGTATTTTAAGTACCTCTGAGTCAGGTCTCCCTTCAGAGTCAAGAAGAGTTGACTTTAAATATTCCAGTGTTACAAAACCCCCATCCTAGGATTTGATTGATCAGTACAGCATTTTATGCCTGTAACAGCTATAGAAGAAGAAACCACAACTTCAATCACTGCCATTTTAATGCATCACCAACAGCTGGCTTTGCTTCTGAACAGCCAAGCTCTGCTTTGTAGTGATGTTTCTGTATCACAAGTAGGGCTTCCCCAGTGCAGTCTGCTGCTACGCCAAACACTTCCCTTTTTGTTTAGGTATGTTGGGAAAGAATATAAGGAAGAAAAAGGACTTCTTCATCATTTCAGTGACGTGGAGCGGCAAATGACTGCCCAGTACTATGTGACGGAATTCAACAAAAGGCTGTATGAGCAGAAGATCCCTACCCAAATCTTTTATATCCCATCTGCAGTACTCCTGGTAAGAACTGCCTTTTAAGCAATACAAAGGAATTGATGGGAAGAATGTCTTAAGTCAATTCTAATTTTAAAATAGTAGCAGTTAGGCCACCTATGACCTTACCTGGTAGCTGCATTTGCTTATTTCTGGACAGAAGGCACCTACTTGCAGAGCTACAAGTTCATGGGTGCACTGGCAGAAAAGATGCCATGTGCTGTTAGAAGTCAGAAACTCACTTGTAAATGAAGCTCAGGAGTTACCCGGCCTTCTATATCATCTAAGAGTATATAAACATCTTTTTTCAGGGGTAGTTATGAAATCTGAACAGCAAAGTGACCCATGTTGAGCACCACAAAAACGTTTAACCCTCACTAGAATCCAGCAAGTGAGGTTCTTGTAGACAAGTTGATTTGCTGCAGGACAACTCTGGGGCCTTTTCTGCATGATGCTGAATTTCAGGAACACAGGACTGGAAAGGACCACCTCGTGACTCATCAGGTCCAGTGCCCTGATATCACAGGCAGCAACACTGCATAATCCCTTTTTATACCCGTTAAGCCATGTCTTAAAAGCAGCCACGTTGTGTGTTGTGTTTTAACCTTCATTGCTTCCAATAAGAAATCATTTTAGAGCTGCTTTCTTGACATCTGGAAACTTTCCACTATTTTCTAACCTAAAATTAACGAGTTTCTATTTATTGTCTTTCTCACAACTTCTTTGAGGTCTAGATCTAAGGAAGGAGCAGCAATAACATCCCCTCATAGCCTCTGTTCTCTAGGCTAAGGAAGCCAAGCTCATTTTAGTGTCACCTCAAGATACAGGTCTCTCTTCCCCTGTTCATCTGTGAAGCCCTGATCCTGCTCTACTTTGAATTCCCATTTCTTAAATATCGATGATCTGAATTGTACAGTGTTCCCCTGAGACCCCTCCACGCCTTTTGCAGAGGCAACAGGAATCCTTACTCTTGGTGAGACCTGCATTTTTTGTGGTCAGATCACACTGGCAGCTCAGTCATCCTTCACATGGCTATCACGAAAAGTTGTTTTCCTCAATAACAACCCTTTAGCATAGTATAGGACACCTTTAAACCACAGACACCTTTAAACCATGGTTCAGTTAACTTGTTGACACAACCTCACCGCTGATCCAAGGCCCAACAGCCTGCTTCTTTTCTGCTTACCCCTGACAGCACAACCAGTGTCTATCTCTCCACCTGTGTGGGCTGTTCTCAGTCATGAGAAGGAAATGCCGATGTCTTCCTTGCAGCTGAGCGTACGTGGATGAGTGAAGAAAGACTGGTGGAATTGGCAGGGCCATGACCTTCAGCGAGGCCACGGATCCATCAGCCACCTCTCAGTGAGGCCATTTCTGTCCCTCCATCCCAATGGTCCAGCCTCAGAGATGACCGAGTGGCTGAGAGGTGGCTGGGATGTGGAGTTATCTGAGAGAGCCTGGGAGGAAGGGGCAGCAAAGTCACCAGAATTACTTTCTCTCTTGAGTGGGTTGCTTCTACCCTCTTTCTTCTGCACGACGGTTGTGAGGAAAGCATGCAAAGCTGTGAGACAAATGGCCCTGCTGTGCCAGCACCCAGCCTGATCATTAGAGGCAGGAGCTGCATCTGGGTGTCCTGGCACAGAGGTTAAAGCTGACATCCAACCCCCAGCAGGAAAGTAAAGGATCTTTTCTTTATTCTTAACTTTCAATTTGGCTTGTGTTTCAAACATGGAGAGGTACTCTCTGGGGTACAGTGCTGAATTCGCTGTTTCATTATGAGTAGGTACATGATAGCATGCTATGCGTATTACTATTTCTGTTAGCCGTTCTGGCACTAGATCTGGCTCTATGCCACTCGCTAATAAGGCCTAATGAGAGTCTGGCATCAGTACTTACAAGTCTCTGAACACAGAAATTACTAAAACAACCCCCAGAACCTCCCACTGCTTATTTACACACTGAGGACGGACCAGGTGCCAGTTTAGCCAAATCTTTTCAGCTTTCTAGCTTATTCTTTATAGTCTCCTGAAAGAAGTTCCCTATTTGCTGGACAAACTAGATATTTGTAGAATTCATTGCTCGTGGAGCTTGGCCTGCCAGGCTGATTTTGTGTTGGATCTCGCTCCACCCTTTGTTCTAGTTAAATACAAGCTCCTCATCTAAACAGCCTGTGTTTTGAATCAGCAATGGGTTAACATGGAGACTCTTCCCATCCGTCTTATGATGCAAAGTTCTAGGAGGAAAAAACAAGACTTCAGTTAGAGCAGCTTTAGCATCCTTGTTTTCACATCTCTGCTTGCATGACTGTCATTAACGCTCTCTTTTCAGATACTGGAAGACAGAACTATAAAAGGATGTGTGAGCGTGGAGCCCTACATCCTTGGGGAGTTTGTGAAGCTGTCCAATAACACGAAGGTAGTGAAGAATGAGTACAAAGCCACAGAGTATGGTCTGGCCTACGGCCATTTCTCCTATGAGTTCTCCAACGGAACAGATGTTGTTGTTGATCTGCAAGGTTTGTATTACAGTGAACTTCATTTCTTGAGTGTCCTCTCATGTTACAGAATATGCTGTATAAAGGACATACTGTCTCTAAGCGATGTAAAGTGAGGGAGGTATGTGCAGGTATGTCTTTGCCTTGAGCAGTGCTCATGTTCTCCACTGCATCACAGCAAGAGCACGTAAGCTGTGTGCTCCCAAGTGTGCCACAGATTCATGCCATGGAGTGGTCTGCTGCATCCAATTAGAATAAAGCCAGTCTGCAAGGATGTGCCTTGTGGAACCATCTAAAGGAGAACCACTAAAAGAGGCAGCAGGTTTTGTCACGCTTTCTCCTTCTTAAAATTGGCAAGTCAAAAAAACCGTTCCTTATTCAGCTAATGAAGGATTGAGCTCTTGGTTAAGAGCCAACAATAAGACCTTTTGGACTCAACCTTTAGCCCACAGGTATCTTTGGAATATCCATTTCATTCAATGTTCATTATGTACCTCTTAAGGTTCTGCTTTTGCTGAAATAGGCACAAACTGGGAATCACTGAAGTGACGTTCGCAGAGTGTGGCCTGTGCCAAGCAGGCAGTCCTGAGTACAATAATACAAAGGCTGTGATGTTTGATACCAAGATGTATCCTTTCTTCCACAGGTTGGGTGACAGGTAACGGGAAAGGCCTCATCTACCTCACAGACCCCCAGATTCACTCTCTTAAAAGCAAAGATGTTTCACGCTCTAACTTTGGGAAGAAAGGAATTGATTACTTTTTTAATAATCAACACATGAAGTGCAATGAAATCTGTCGCTGCCTTTCTTTAACAAGACCCCCAGTAGAGCTGCCACTGTAGACTCACACAAGACGGTAATGCAAAGAATGACCCATAAGCTGGACAGTATTTTATCTTACACACTTTTAGGAGCATATTGTCTTTGTGAGAACAGAGCCGCTGAGACGATACTCATGTAAGTCCAGTCATGAGTTTGGCAAGTTCGGGTCTGTGCATCCAGGCTGATAATACCATGTTACCAACTTGTGTACCATCTGAACCTCATTTTGTTATAGTCATCTGTAAGAATGAATAGAAGAACAGAAGAGTAAGAAAACAGCCTCCCAAATTCAGCTAGAGGTGTACTGCAAGACTGTATAAACTTCTCATCCATTCAGACCCAGTAAGGGCAATAGGCACCATCTGATCTTTGGAAATGGAATATGAAGTAGAGATAGAAGCAGAGAGTTGTATTTCAACCATCTCTGAAATTTTCAAAAACTTGTATAAATGCTTCAGGGAACAAATGGTAATGTTTTGGCTTGCTTAAAAAATAACAGGGTTTCTTTCAGAGGTGTGTATGTCTGCGTGCATACGTGACCACACAACATCTAAACAGATGGAAATATGGTTTTAACTGTAACTGCCAAGAAAGCTCTGTTACTCTTCAAGGGAAAAATAGTGTTCTTGAATCAAGAGATGCTTCACATGAATAATTTAAGACTACTACGTTTAACAAACTCTCAGAAGGCTTTCCCAAGAGAAGAACAGTTCTCACTTAAGGACAGCATGTCTCTTCTACCTGTAATGAAACTGTGAGCACCGCGGATTTGGTGAACAATTCTATAACTAATTCCCACAGATCATCTCACTGGACATCAGTGTAGCCGCTTGTACAAAGGAGCGGTTCTGGAGGGAGACCAGCATCTAATAAGCACAAGTAAGCAGCTTCAGTGCCAGGTTTGGTTCCAGCTAGGCAGGCAAAGCACCCCTTCCCTTTGAGCCTCTGTTGTCCAGCCTCACAGAGCTGCGAGGTGGAAGGTGTTCAGGAAAGAGAGGCGCCTTTCTCAGCTGGGTCCCTGACAGAAGCGGACAGAAGGAGACTTGCAATTTGCAGCCAGTAGCAAGGACGACATATCCAATGGGTTGTGTCTCAGTGCTGGTGGAGGCACAGCCTGCAGAGAGAGCTTCCAACCTGCTTCTTTTCTGGCACATCCCAGAAAATACATTTATGAAAGTAAAACAGATGTCTGATAATATTTAAGTGATATATTTACACACTGCCTCTACCAACAGCTCACACCAAGATCCTGATCCTCCCACCCCACTCTACTCATACAACCAAAGACTAAATTTATACCTACACGATGAGGGGTTTTCTTGACCACTCTGCCCGTGCTGGGGACATGCTTTACCATCATTTTTTTACTATCCTTTACCCCTGATTTTTAACACCAGGACTGAACAGCCCATGGCAACATGTATGCTGGCCACATGCTTCAGTAGTGCCTGCCTGGGTCAGAGGCAGCTGCAGCCTTTTACTTTTTATGAAACAATCTTTTGTGGCTTTGTTTTGTTTTGTTGTTTGTTTGTTTTTAAACTAAATCTCGGGATTCATTCACGTGACCTCCTTGGACACCTACAGCAATTCACATACTGATAAGCACTCACCATCTCCAAGAGATCCAACTGCTAGAGTTACTCTGTCACAGCAAATTTCAGAAGCACGTAGAGGAAAGCAGTGCCCTCCCAATCTTCTGAATTCTAGCTGAAGAGCTGAAATTTTTTTTTTTTTCCCCCTGCACAGGCATGTTAGCTAAAAAGAGTCAAACCTGCTGGCATGGTCAGATAATATATACATGTGCTGTAAAGAAAATAGCGATAAAAAAGAGAGGATGGGAGCTCCTCACACAAAATGCTGCACCCTTTCAATACTGAATTAAGCCAACTGGAGTGTCTGGGTGAAAAAAAAAAAAAAAAAAAAAAACCAAAAAACAACCAAAGCAAAAAACTCTTGGCAACATTACCCAAAATCAGGCTATGTTGAAGGTAGAATTTTCAAATCAAATACACTGGCTAATGCATTTGACTCCTAAATAAATGCAACTGTCCATTTTACATCTACTGTGGACAGACTTTTAAGGAGTTACCTGGCCAGGATGAGTGGGCTTCAACCTTCATTTCCAAGGGATGATTAACCTGAATGAGCCTCCAGGACGATGCTTGTCTCAGCCTCTGTCAGGGGTGCATTGCAGATTTTGATTAAAAGCAGAGGGCATATCTTTGCATCTACAGGTTACAGATGATTTTCTATTCCACAGGAGAAGGAAAGTGATCTTATATTCTTCCCGCACATCTTTCCTGGTGTTGCTAGCCTAACCAGCAAGCAGAAAAGCTACTTCTGGGAAAGTTAAAGCAACAGTTAGATGTATTCCCCTTAACAGTGCCACATATGACTGGAATAACAGACAAGACTGGAGCTCACATTTGTTGCTGCCTCTCCAGACAAAAGAAACTATGGTGAGACCTAGATTTTACTCTTCCAAGACCATGCCAGCACCTCCAGAATATTTGTGTGCGCCCGCATATGCATGTGCACTTCCACGTCTATTATGGGGGTCTTCATGTGAAACATGGTAGGTAGCTTTCCCGCTCCATCAGCAGTGAAAAGCTGCCTTCATTTCAAATTCTCCTCTTCTCCTCCACAGCCCTGATGTCCCAATGCCCCCGAGCTCAAAGGCTGGGATCGTTTCTTTGGGAAGATTTTTCTGGTGAGAAAGGGAACACAGCATCAAACTTCCACAAAAAGATGGGTCCCCAACAGAGAGTTAGCTTTAACAAAACCATCCGCTTTTGTTTCTACAGCCAGCAGAGATTTTTAGGCTTTTGTTCCCGCTTTTTAGCAATGCTATTGTTTTCTAGGTGATGTTTGTGCCGAGTTGTTTGGAAAGATGCCCTATCACTGCACTGACTGATTAGAACTAGGTGTAAAGAGGGAGAAGCAAGAGAAGAAAAAAAAATTAAATCTCTTTATTATGGTGCATAAACCTTCAGTGTTGGGGAGCTGGGCAGCTGCGCAGGAAGAAAAATGCATTCAAAAATATAATGCTAGTGTGAATAATCCTTTCTCGAATGCTGCTTGCAGACTGCTTCAGCTTTGTCAGGTGAACTTGAACTGGGCCATCAGATTTGCTGCCGTTCCCACTGCACACTGTCTATCACCCCAGGGCATTCACCATCTTGACTGTTGTTAAAAGCGAGCAAACAATCCATCATTGAGCCGGGGAGTCACTCGCTCATAGAAAAGTAAAATCGGCATGTGACGGTACACTCAGCCCCAGTGTTTCGCAGATTAAAGTGATACATGAAAACTCACGTGTTACTGGGAAGATTAAGTCCGTTATCTTGTTCTGCAGCCAATAAAGGACAGCCTTGTCTTCAGCAGTAGGGAAATGCTGGCTTTAACCAAGTGACAAACGCTGTTCATACATAGCTTCGTGCTCCGGCAAAAGAGAGCGCCGAGCTCTAAAGAGGAAACAAAGCTAGTTAGCAAGATCTCTGGAATTAATAGGCGGCAGAGATGCTGTGTTAAAGCCTCTCTGCAGAGGCTTTCCCTTCTCTATAGAGACAATTAAAAGCAAAACAAAACCTCCCGGACAATCTCTGCAGAACAAAGTGTCCTAATACGCTGCCAACAGCCGGCCCTGCGATGTCTGCTCTAATAGCACACGCAGTTTTGAGACCCCTGAGAAGTAATGCCTTTTCCAGCTTATGCCTCTTGTTCAAAGAAAGGATAAAAAATCTATTTAGACATGCTCCTGAATAAATCGATCTGTGCGAAATGTTAATATTTTCATTTCTTCCTAATATTTGCATTTAGCAGCTGGTTTCTTTTGTTGGGTTGTAGCATACATTTTACTATGTCAGTCAAAGTTGTGGCTACTCACAGTTAAAAGTGAGTATCAGTTATCAGCTTTTCCAGTTCCCTGTTGAAAAAGGCATCATCATAGTTAACCCCGCAGCTTCTACTGGTCTTACTCTTCACTGGCTTGGGCACAAATTCAAAGTTGTCAGTCCTTCACAAATGCAGGCACTCATCCAGGGCTTGGATACTAGAAGTCCTGCATTAATGTGCTCTATAACCTCATAAGCCTGAAGAACTTAGATACATAAGTTGCCTGAAACACACAGAACTTAAATTATTTGTTCATATTTGTGGTATAAATAGATGATTATTGGGGGAAATAAATAGTTGACTCAGACTGATGATGAAGCATTTAATATTTTGCCTGGAAGTTTTATCCTGGAGCTACTGACCAGAAAAATTCCTGTTCTGCTATTTCCTCTGGTTTCAGAAGAAAGTCGTTGGAACCAAGCAAGGCTTAGGGAATATTTCTCTTTTTTTTTTTTTTTAAGAAATTCAGTGGCTTGTATTAAGTAACTTGCTACCAAAGGTGTTTTTTGGGCTTGATTAATCATAATGCACTCCAAAGTCCAGCATAAGAGCTCAGTATGACCATTAAGAGCCAGTCACCCTGCGGTCTCTTACAAAATGAGTGAAACTGTGTTGTGCTGGTGCAATGAAATATTATCGTTGACTGCAGGGACGTAAAGTCTGAAGAAACATCTCTTCCTCTCAGCTAAAGCAGCCAACTCGAGGACTTGAGTTTACACCCAGTGTAAGCGCTGCAGTAAGTCAGACACAAAAACATCCCGCTCTTGACAAGGTGATGACACTTTCCTGTCCTTCAGGGAAGATATTTGATCAAAGAGGTTTTTCCCACTTACCTTTCTGTGGGTATCCAGGTGAAAGGCAGAGGTCTTGTTTGCTGTGTGTCATGTACTCATGCGTAGAAGTTAGTAAATCTGGTATCAAGAAGGAACAAGTTAATGCAGCCAAAGCTTATTAACCACAGGCAGAACGATTTTCTCACTCTTGCAATACCCAACATCTCTATGAAGTGCTTTGGGGAACTTCTCTTATAAAAGCTGCAGTGTAAAAGTTAGACCCTCGGTTATTCTGACAACACAAGGCTGAGCCAGGCTTGGCTCCATCCCTCTCCCTCCGAGTCAGCAGCATCCTGGGCCACTGAGGCCAGTGGCAAGCGGGCGTGGAGTGACCCCTCCAGCTGTGAGGCAGCCCCTGCACGCGAGGCAGCACGTCCCCACCGCCATGAAGCCGGCATCAGCTGCCCTGAGAGCCCAGCTGCTGGATTTAGGCATCGGTCCTTTACCAGAATGAGCTATTCATGGCTACTGAGGGGAAAGCCTCAAGCGAGCAAGCTCAGCAAGGCAGCCTGCACTGCCAAATCTCTTCTGCGTGGCAAAACTCAGCGCTAATGCTGAACACACCAGCACCAGCCTCCTCAGTGATCTCCTTCCTGCGTATGGCTTGCTAACAGAAGTGGGATTGCTTTTTCAGGCACAGGACTGGCACCCAGCATGGGAGTTTTCCCAGCTCATCCTGTCTCCCTGCAGAGCCGTGGGGGGCTCCTGCTGATGCTGGGGGAGCCCCCAGGGGAAGGGAAACCAAACATGCACAGCTGTATCTCCAGGCATTGCATGCATGTTGGGGAAAGCATGCTATTTACAGGTGGTGTGGCGTACTGGTGTAACCGCTGCTCCCTTGAAATAACCAGAACAGGGATATTTGCAGCAAAGTGTCAACTGATAAGTGCCACTGTCACCTGCTGCCTTGGAGGGAAGTCCCTGCACCGGCACCCATGTGGGTGCCTTCTCCAGCCCTGCAGGGAAGCCAGCAGCCGGGGGATGGCCCAGCGGCAGTAGCGTGCTGCTCTCGCCCCTCTCCCGGGAATAGCACACACCACCCTCCCTCCTTTTTTCCACTTGGATGAAATCATCTCCACTGTCCCCTCTGCAGAGCGGGAGCAGATGGGGCTGTCAGCCTCCGCAGCCGCCTGCCGCTCAGGCTCCTGTGAGCCCGTGGTGCCTCCAGCTCCCCCCGCCTGCCCATGGCGACCCTCCACATAGAACTTAATCCCATTCTTTAATCAGAAAACTTGGCCAAGCTATTTTTAAGACAGAGTGTATCTGTCATCAAAAGATACCAAGTTATTCACAATTCGGTTATTGCTAGATCCTGACAAACGCTTCCACTCGAAGCTGCGTGTGCTGCAGGACCGGAGCACTCACAGCACCAAGGTGAGAGCACAGGTCCCGTAGAGGCAGGTGCAGCATCCCACGTCCCTTCCCCATCAAGGGGGTGCAAGGGCAGCATAGCCAGCACCCAGGGGTGCCCGGGCAGCCTGGCCAATGAAGGGCAGGGTAACCCTGGCTGGCAGCGGGTGCCTTTCCTCCCTCGGTAACAGCCAAGTGAAGCCCAAGCTGCCGTGCTGGCTACCGGGGCTGCCGTCCCCTCCGAGCAGGCCATCACGTTAATAGAGGTTGATTTGCAAACGGCGTCCCCCCCCCAACACCCCCCTTTGCCTGACTCCCGCTTTTCTGCTCAATGGCACAGATGCTGCTTTGTGCTGCCCAGGACCAAGCAGCTATTAGCAGCAAATCCAGCGAGGGAAATTAATGAAGGCGACTACTAATAAAAGACAGCTCAGGACAGCCATACCAACTTGCTCCGAGCAGTAATTAACTTTTTTTAAAACTCATGAAGGTAAATATGCCATCAGCTTTGGTCCAGTCACTCTTCTTTTTAATAAAAGGAGGGGGAGGGGAGGCGAGGGAAAGGGGACGGCTGTATGTCGCAGCCGCCCCAGCACCATCCTTATTCCCTCCCTGCATGCTGTTGGCCTCTGCGAAGCCCCGAGCAATCCTTCATCACAGGCAGCAGTCCGAAGAATTTTTTTCTCCAATCGATTTTTAAAGGCTTTATTTTAAATCTTGGCATTACCAGCATGCTACTTCTCTTTAATCAGAAATCTGAATTCAGTACAAGAAGTCACAGGGATGAGAAGGTTGCCTGAAGTTTGCTGTACCTGCACAAATGTTGCAGCATCATAGGTGAAGGAAAGATATAACCTGAAGTTGAACGTATCAGCTTGTCAGAGCAAAAGAGTCTGTCTTAGACTTTAAGACACAAGATTTGGAAATAAGACAACGGCCTACCCCAGGTAGAAAAAAAAAAATCCCACCAGGACTTCTATTTATGCAAGTGGGCCGCAGCACTGCGATTACTATATAAAAGACGGGCGCTTGAGATTTTTTTTTCGCCCATATGGTATGGGAATCAGGGCTGCATGGGCCAAATCCACACATAATAAAGGCAAAATGTTGTGAAGCCCAAACGCTTACAGGATTTGGTGTGTACGATTCACCTCTCGGGGGATAAATTGCAACACCACCATGTCTGTGCCCCTGCAGAGCCCCGCAAAGTCTCTGGTGTGGCTCTGTACCCTACGTGCAACCCAGGGGTTCCCAAGATCATGAATTACTGTTTCACATTCACTCGGATTCATGCCTTATCCCAAACATCACTGAGAAACTGAGGCGAAGCCACCCCTTAACACCACCGACCAGCCTGGATGTGCCGCTGGGCGCAGCTGCCAGAGCTGCTCGCTGCCGACACGGGCTCTCCCGCTAAGCTTTCTAGCCTGCCTTGAAAAACACCGGCTTAGTTTCATGTCACCGTTAGCCTTGCTCCTGGCTCACTTTTATTCCTTCACGCTGACTTTATCTGATTACTTCGGCCGAGGGAAACAGACGGCCTGTTGACATCCCCAGGGAATGCTCAAATGTCCTCCCCAGGCAGAGAGCAGCTTGCGGGACAAGCCAGGGGGGCCCAGCAAGTCACAGGGGCTTTACTGCTGCCAGGCAAAGCAACACCCTGATTTCTACTGCAAAGCGGGAGGTCCAGGGACCTGGCTGCAAAGCTGGGGGTCCAAGCGCCCCCATGGTCTAGGAGAGCTGGGATCCGGTCCTGGTCCTTTCCCTAAATCAAATTGGGAAGAGCGCTTTGCCAGGCTCCCACGGCAGCCAAGCCTCCCGGTGCTGAGGCCGTGACTGTGGGAGATTCAGAATCGCTTCTGCTGGTAACGGTGGGAGCACCGGCATCCCCTGCTGATGCGCGGCCGTTTCGGCGAGGCCGGGCTCGCTCCCAGCCCACCTGGAGGACACACGCCGTGCCTCGTCCTGTGAGAGCGTCGCAGGGAGAGCAAGCCGGGCATGAAACCAGACATCCCCCCGGCCACCTGCAGCCCCTGGGCAAGATGGCCGGCAACTCCCTCCCTGGGGGGCTCGTGGCCCCCCCGGGACCTCCCCTCGCCCCATGGCCAGAGCAGCAGCTGCTGCTCGTGCCCCCAGGGTGCCAGTCCCCCACCCCAACGTGTAGCCCGTCTGCCAGCTCCCCAAGCCCCCCAGGTGCTAAAACTCCCTCCCACGGGTGTGGAAAAAGCCCCCTTCCCCTTCTTGTTCCCCCTGCTTTGGTCGGGGCTTTGCGAGGCGGCTGTGGGCATGGGACCTGCAGATGATAAAAAGAAACCAGAGAGGGCAAGTGTGGGCAACAGGACCCGCAGAGGCTGCAATGGGAACTGAGCTGGTAGGTGATGGACTTTCCCCCAGCAGCTGCTCTCAAATATTTCTTAAACATCATAAAACAGAAAAGGTGATTTTTTTTTTTTGAGAGAGAGATCAGCTTAAAAGATCTTGGTGTATTTAACGGCATTAAATCTACTCAGGGAGAAGAGACTATGACATTCCGATCTGAGGAGTATGGGCCCAAAATTTGAGGACTAGCCCTACTATGTAAAAAGCGAGCAAATGAAACCAGTGAAAGGCTGAGTCCCCGAGGAGGAAGTAGTGAAATGCAAAAAAAAGCCCCAGCCCCTGGGGAAAGCCGGAGCCTGCGGCGAGGCTGAGAAAGTGTGCCCCGCGGACATCTCCAGCCTGAAATGATGGAAGGTAAAACTTGCTTTCTCTGCAATGGAAATGAGAGATTGGGGAGGGAGTTAAAGGAGAGAGAGGGGACAGAGGCAGAGCACTGCCAGGCTGGAGACTGTCAGCAAAATGCCCGTCCCAGGATAGAAGGTAGCAACAGAAAGATCATGTGGGATCTCGCTTTTCATCTGCAGAGGAACATATGCCGTTTCATGTACAAAAGTATGTTTTACAAATATTTTGGGGTGGGATCTTGTTATATTTCCTTAGGACTCATACATATTTTCTTAAGGCAATAAGATGCAACTGTTTAATATCCCAGATGACTGGTCCTTTCAATTAAAACAACGTTATGTGATGACTAATGCAACCAATGTTAAAAAAACAGCCAGTGTGTGCTTAATTACTTAATGTCATATACGTTTCAATAACAAAATCATTAGAGAGCACCACAGGATGCCCCGTGGCAGGTGAACCCTCACCTAGTTGTTTCCCAGCATCATGAAAAGCACTTTTTCCCATCACTTTTCCCAGCACTTCTTCACCATCAGGAATCCCAAGTGCCACTGGGACAATAAAATAATTTAATGCATAAAACTTGTGGAGTGGTGGACCCTGAACCCCAACCTGAATTAGGCTTTAGGAAATTTGTTTTTTTTAGCTAGACCCTTCAAGCTGAGCCCAAATGTCTTCAGATTTACCTAGAAAGCTACCTAAGTTGGATTTACAGTCCTCGCAGGTCTTCTACCTTCATTTTGAATCTCGGTGAGCATCCAGGGGCTCAGTAGTGAGGCGCCTGAGCCCAAAAGGCCAACTCTCTGCCTTGGCTCATAGGTGTTCACCTAGGAGGGAGGGCAAAAGCTGCCCTTCAAATCCGCCAGCCAGATGAGGGCTGTGTCGGGAACGTTCTTTTTAATTATGGCGATACGTTGCAAGATTTATGTCTGACATGAAAGCAAGCAAGTGCAAGCCCTTGGGGTGCGGCTGCTGTCACACCGGCACTAGTTGGACTTCTTGTCGCTATTCTTATGCCAAGGAGGGCTGTAAACCCCCTCGGGGGCCATAGAGCTGCCCCTCCAGCTCTGACGGTGCGGAGAAGCTTTTATGCCAAAATACAATACACAGAAGGATCATAAACACATGTTATTATGGCAAGGTGCTGCCATGGAAACCACCCCCCAGTTTTCCACTTCATCCAAAGAGGTGCTTTCCCATCCTGCAGCCCCCCGGCCCACTTCCAGGTTCACTGTAATTGTTTCTGGAGCCGCGGGCTCATTTCCCGATGCTCTGGGGAGCTGTAGCTCCAGTCGGGGCTGGGACCTCCCATCACCTCCAAAAATCAGTCTTCTGAGAGAAAAGAGGGAAATAAAAGGAAAAAGAAGAAAGAGGGAAATAAACTCTTTCAAGTTTAGAGGGAAGAAAGAGGGAGATAAACTCTTTTGCCCGCATTCAGAAGCAAAACTGGGTCGTGGGTGAATGGGTGAGGCAGCAAACTCAGCGCCCCTGGCTCACCCCTTGCCAGCGCTGCCCTGCTTCCCCCTGCCCTGCCCGGGCTTCCTTCGGGGGCATCTCTGGTCCGGCCCAGCCTCGCCTGGGGACCAGGGAAGGTTCGGCTTGCCCCAGACTCCACGGTCAGCCCCAGAAAGCCCCTCTCCCACTCCCCCGCTCCTTCCTCCAAGGCGACGCGTGCTTTTTCCCACGGTGGTTCCCGTTGCCGTAGCCCCAGCGGAACGGGGGAAGCTCCTGCTCCCAGGACGGAGGGAAATCCCTCCAGGATGACGAACGTGACAAGAAGCAGCGTCCCTCCCCGAGAACTGTCGCGGGGAGCATCCCGGTGCTGAGCCACCGGAGACATCCCTCCCGCTCCTGCGTGGCTCACCATCGAGAGGGGGGAAGCGCATCCCACCCATCCCGGCCTTTTAAAGAGCCGAAGGCACCTACTCCAGCGCCTCTCAAAAGCAGGAGAGAAACCGGGAAGGACAATGAGACCCGACCAGAAAAGACGGAGAGGGCGAGCGAGGCGCTAGCCGCCTTTTTGGCATTCCTGGAGTTTAATCATTAAAAGGGGTCGTTAAAAGAGAGCGAGAGTGAAAAACCCGCTCCCGACGGGCTGCCCCACACACTGCCAGCGGATTGAAAGGCTCCCTCTTGTTTTGTTCCTTCTGGCCCGTGGCAGATTTGGGGGGACACAGCTTCATCTTGCTGGCCACATCAAAGCAGTGATTATGCAAATGCGCCCACTTTTTTTTGAGGAATTATTTATCACACAATAACCCCCCTGCCAGGGGGGGAAACAATAGATCAGGCTAGATAGCGCTGCTCGCCCGAGGCTGCGGGGCCGGGGGGGCGAACCCCCGCACGTTTTATTGGCCTAACCTAATTTCACTAATTCTCTTTTCACACGTTTTGTTGGTTTTTTTTCCCTTCTCCCCCCCCCCGCCTCTTTCGGGGACGTTGCTCCGAGGGCCGGGTTTCACGCTCCCAGGATCCGGGGGGCAGTGGGCAGGATTCATGTGCCGCACATTTTATTTAATTAATACATTCAGGCACCTCCCCTGTTTTTTAATGATTTCCAGGTGTTTGTACCCAGAAGTCACAAAGTGCTCCCGGGCGCACGGGGGGGATGATTGAAGGGCCTGGGCGGCCTCCAGCTTCCCCATCCCCCCCCCCCCCCCCCGCCGTGGTGACATCCCTGGCCGTGTGCTGTTGGTACCCGTGCTGTGTGCTGGCCCCTGGCAGAGCCGAGGGGTGCTCTGAGCCATTGAACCCCCTGGACTTGTCTGTGACTTGGGTTCCATCCGTCCCTCAGAGAGACAGAGAAAGGAAATTCTTCATCTTTAAACCCACGTTGGGTTTGGGTTGGTTTTTTTTTTTTAACATTTATTTCCCACGGCTTTCTCTGCGAAACCCAGCAGCCTGAAGAAGCGCAATAAACAGTTTATCCATCTGTCACGCGTTTGCTGCGCAGCATCTTCGGTAGCGAGAGGCAACAGCAGATGATCAGTAAACTTCCACGAACTTAAGAGATTTATATATATACTGTGCTTAAAGCTGTTTTCCTTCACGACGTTATCAGCCACACGAGGAACCCCAGAACAGAAATGAAACGCCATGAAGAGAGGCGGAGGCTGAGCCATGTGCGATGGGGCCTGGTGGTGCCTGTTCCCTCTAGAACCACTCTGAGGCTTTACTTGGCTGGAAAAATAGATTTTTCTTGGTTTGGATCCACTTCTCTCCAAGCAGCTTTACACTGAAAGAGTGCCCCCCGCCAGCCCCACCGTGGGGCTCAGCTGACATCCCCAAGAGTTTAGTGTTAGTCTTATACTGCAGGAAAAAAAAAAAAAAAAGTTGTTTTTGTTTTTTTTTTTTTCTTTTAAGAAGCAAAAGGAAATTTTCAAAATGAAAACGTCCATGAGCTCACCGGAGGCCACATGACAGGTCCAGCCACAGCACCCGCGCTCTGCTGCAGTTCTGCCTGAAGAAGAAGCTGCTGTGCCCGGTGTGAGCGGCGTTTGCCACCGTTAAGGCCCTACGAGCGCGGGCAGCTCCCACCGAAGCCCGGTTTCACCGGAGGCGAGGACAGGCGCCAGCCCTGGAGGCCCATAACTCCCAGTAGATGGCAAATAAAGCAGAAAAAGCAGCAACCCAAAAGTTACGAAAATTAGAGATTTTTATTTATATTTTATCACAAGAACAATCCCTTTGCTCTTCAGCTGTAAATACATACTAGAATAAACTCTGTAAATTATACAAAAAAAATACATATTTTCCATGAAATCTTTCTTTATAATAAATAAATGTGAACACGTGTGTGGCTGATCGCTGTAATGTTCCGTGTCTGTTTAGGTTTTCAGTCTGTTGATTTATTTTTAATCTCCTGAAAGAAGGGGGGAGTTCCTCGTCCCCTAAAGGTCGAAATAAATAATGCATGAGGAGGTCCTCCCTCCCCATTTCCCCCCCCCCACGATTTTTTCTTTTGATAGAGAGTTCAGCCTAAATTTCCACGCTTGCATTCAGCCCTCACAAAGCCTACAAATTATACAATGACTTCTAACCTGGACCCCTAACAAAACAATTTATTTTTTTTTCCCCCCCGTTTCTCCACACACCCCACTCCCACCCTCCCACGCCTATAAATCATAAGGGACAGATGGCAAAAGGGGGAGCGGGGAGAAGGGGGGACACACACAAAAGCCCTGGTGACAGATCTGGGAAACTGGACAAAGTGCACATCGGAGAGAGCGAGAGAGAAGAAGTTTGGTTTGGCAGGTGATGTTCCCACAGCCCGCCCTGGGAAACGGGCAGATGATGCCGCCGTCACCCCCGGGGGGAAGGCCCGGGCCCGGTCGGGTCGGGTTAGAGGCAGCGGCGGGGCAGCGGCGGGGGCTGGGGGGGCGGCGGCGGCGGCGGGGCGAAGCGGCCCGGCCAGTGCTCGGCGTCCGAGGCGGAGCCGGCGGGGCTGGCGGGGGATAAAGTGCAGGCGTAGGGGGAGGCGGAGGGCGCGGGGCTGGCGGAGCCGCCGCTCCAGGAGGAAGCGGGCGAGGGGCTGCCGTCGGCCGGGCCCCCCCCCGCTCCGCCGCCGCCGCCTCCTCCTCCTCCCGCCGCCTCGGGGCCAAGCCGCGCCGCCCCGGCCAGCCGCAGGGTCTCGGTGAGGGCCCAGATGTAGTTGTGGGCGAAGCGGAGGGTCTCGATCTTGGTGAGTTTGGCGTCCTCAGGGAAGGTGGGCAGCACGTCGCGGAGGGCGTCCAGCGCCGCGTTCAGGTTGTGCATCCGGTTGCGCTCCCGGTTGTTGGCCTTCAGCCGCCGGCTCCGCTTCAGCCGCTGCGCCGTCTCCGCCGTCCGGGCTGGGCGCGGGGCCCCGCGGGACCGCCCCGGCCGCCGCTTCCCCTCGGCCCGCCGCAGCCCCCGCCCGCCCGGCGCCTCCGCGGGCCGCGCTGGTGAGGCGGCCCGCAGCTCCTCCTCCTCCTCTTCTTCCTCGTCCTCCTCCTCCTCGGCGCTGGACGGCAGCGAGGGCGAGGGGGCGGGCGAGGCCAGGCCCAGCAGCAGCAGCTCCTCCTCGCCCGGCGGCGCCAGGCCCTCCGCCTTCACCAGCATCCTCCGGGCCGGCGGGACGGGGCTGGGCGGCACCCGGCGGGACGGGGCTCGACGGCCGCGCTCCCCTCGCCTCACCGGACCGGCGGTTTAACGGTTCGGCGCTTTGACAGAGTTGGGGGGGGAATGCGGTGGGTGGGTGGGTGGGGGAAGAAAGCGCGCGGGAGGGGGTGTGGGGGGCCGCGGCGCTGGCACGCGCCCCGGGGCGGCGGCAGCGGCGGCGGAGCGGCCCGGGGCCCGGCGGCTGCGTGTCTGGCACACGACCCTCCTTAACACCCCTTATATACCCCGCGGGGAACAATCAAACCTACCCCCGGGGCCCCCGCCGCCCCGCCCGCGCCTCCCGCTTTTCTTTTCAGGGCGCCGCCGCACCCCCCCACCCCGGGGCCGGGGCCGCGCCATTGGCGCCTCGCGCTCGGCTGGAGCGTGCCGCTAATTTATTAATGAATGGGAGAGGGGCGGCGGGGGCGGGGGGGCCGCGCGCCGCCGCTGACCAATCAGGGCGCCCCGCGCGCCACGCGCGCCGCAGCCGCCGCCTTTCAGCCGCTCATTAAGAGGCGGCGGCGGCTTCGACACCCACCGCCCCCCCCCGGAGGGAGGGGGATCCCCTTCGCAGACACACACACATACCCACCCCCCTTTTTTGGGGGGAGGGGGAGTCAAGGGAAATGCCGAGATCCGCGGGAGCGCCTCTGCCCCGGGGAAGGTGGAGGGGGAACCGCCTTTTGTGGCCGCGAGCAGTGATACCGGGATGCCCCGGAGGCAGCGTGCCCGGGGATGCATAAGCCCCCCGAGGCCGGGGGCTGAAGCTCGGCCAGTCCACCGGCGCCCGGGCTGGCCTTGCCTTTTCCCCTCGTTTCCAGGAGGTTTTGCAAGGAGCAGAGCAAGCCCGGGGAGGGAAGAGCCACGTGCCTCCAACATCTGTGTTTCGGCGGTCCGGAGGGCCGCGGTCCTGGCGCACAGCCCGCCCTCCTCGCTCGGTGCTGTCAGATACAACTCTTGGACACAACAGAGGCTCAAGAAGACTTTTTAAAAAAACCCCACAACTTGTCAATCCACCGGGAAAGCCTTCCTCCCTTCCAGACCACCCTCCGGGGCAGAAAGCCCCACTGAATAGCTTAGGCCTGGCGACATGCCCCCGGGGTCAAGCAGGCTCGCTCTATGTGACAGACCCATGGGGAAGGAATGACGGTGAGGACCTACAAACCGAAACCATACCGAAAACTGTAGCACGGTGTCCTCCGTGTGCGGGAACTCTGTCACCGAGGCACGTTGGGGGAGTCGGGCTTTGAAACAGAATTTTATTTGCAACCCATGGCAACAGCCCAAAACAGATGAGAGAGCTAAAACCTCAGCGAGCGTCTCGCCGAGCACGCTGCAAACACACCCACGATTCGATCCCCAGCTCTTGCTGCCCGCGGAGTTCGCGGCCCCCGTCTCGCTCCCTGTGCGAGCGATAGTGGCCAGGTGGCTGCCCCAAACGACCTTTGGGGTTCTCCAGCGGTGGCTTTCGCAGTCTGGCTCCGTGTCCCCCTCCTCTGCCGCTCTGCAGCTGAGGGCTGCATCTGGATACACCCTCCCCTCAGATCAGTGACTACCCACTCATTACGATTTAGTTGATCTGTTAGAAAATCTCTGTGGCTCTACCAAGAGATTTTAACACTCCCCTTGCCCCCTTTTAAAAATGGGAAATCTGTAGGTCTCCTTGGCATCCCAGGAGAGTGACACAAAGGGACCTCCTTTCTTTTGCAGCACCTTAAAGTGTGGAGCAGAGTCACCTGTGACCAGGCCAGCCAGTCCCTCTGCCCCCATCCCGTTTACCGGGATTTCTGCCCTTCCATCGCCAATGTGAAAGCGACAGAGAGGTCAGGGGGAGGCAGGGAAGTGGTGGGGAAGGCATCTGGTGGGGAGTGGCAGGAGGGCCGTTGGGGTGACTTTCAGAGTTTGGCTCGATGCAGCGGTTTTCTCCGTGGGGTTGAGCACAAGGTAACTGAGGACGAGTTGGTTACCGAGTCCTCACAATCCTCCCGGCGTGGCAGGTCTGAGAGGCGCTTGTGTGGTCCGTGGCCGGCCCCAGCAGAGCGAGGGATGAGCTGCTTCACCGAGAGCTGTGGGGCTGAGAGTGGTGGGGAGAGGGGGTGGCGGGGGGCAAGGGCACGCTGCTGCTGCTGCCCACTGCCTGAACTGTCCTCCAAGGGTCAAACTGTTCAACTTCAGCCCCTTTGCCAGACTCAATCCTACTTTACGGGAACAAAAGCCCAAAGTAGGCAACGATCAAGAAATGGGAGCACAATGATTTAAGCTTATCACACAGCCCAGAAATAAAGGACACTGAGCTTGTGTGCGGGAGAGGGGGAGACCTTCAGAAAGGCTTTGTTTGCTGTAAGAAGATTGAACTCTGAGGCGACCCAATAGCCCTAAAAGTTTAGGGTCTGTGTTGCTGAGAGACCTTTGGATACAGCCCATCCACACTTCGACCTCACAAGTTGTGAGCCGGCATTAATGGCCTGCTTGCCCCAGGTGAATGGGGGTGCGACACCCCCCTGGGGAAAGGGGGGGGGACAAAGCTGCGGGGACAGGATGGCCTGACCCCTTCCAGCTCTGCCTCCCTTGTGGCTGAGGCCCCCTGTGGGTCTCCTGAGGGTTTGGGGGACCAGGACTGCGCACACCCTGAATCCTGGGGTGCCCAGCCCTGTGGCAGCACCCACAAACCCCATGAGTGGGATGGTTCTGCTCTTAAACTGGGGGTCAGAATACATCCCCACCCAGCGGGGTACCAGGATGCTCTGTGGAGGGGAGAAATCAGAGGCTGGTGTGGTGTCTCCCCTCCCCCCCCACCAGGTCCTTCCCGAACCCCCAGTGCATGCTGCAGCAAAAAGTGCTGCAGGGAGGGATGGGATGGGGACCAGACCCCCGACTCCCAAGCTGCACTAGCAAGTTTGGGGTTTATTTTGGGATCAAGACGAGGAAGGCTGCCCCCCCTCAGAGCACTGCCCCGGCATCCTTCCCTGGCCCCCACCCCCACACCCCCCCCCCCGGGCGGACGAGCCCCTTGTCGGGGGCCGATTGTTCCCGGCAGATTTGCATGGCAGGTGCAGGCCTGCGGAGCGATTTTGCTGTCCTGAGCCCTGCCTGGGCCCCCCCCAAGAGGGTTTTCCTCCCCCCCCCTTGTGAAAAAAGGCCGCCAGTGCCTTCCTTTCCCATGAAGAAGAGAAGAAGCTTGAGGATCGCGTGAACACGCTTCAGTTTTCTTATTCTTTTCTATAGATGTGGGGAAAAGAACAGCCGATTGTGTGAAAAACCCAGTGCCTGCAAAAAGGGACATTGGCCATCCAGGCGAAGGTGCGCGAGGGAGAGCACTAATCGCTGAACCAGGAGACAAATACGATTACCAGCTCCGAGCCTTGAGTCAGAAAGTCTCATAGACTTTAAGATGTTAATCCCCAACATAATCCTTCCTTTGGCGTGTAGGAATAGTGCAGCCACAAGAGTTGTTTTGTTATTTATATTGGCGTTTAATAAAACTCAGCCAGTGGTGAATGGGCTGCCCACTCTCCAATGGTAATTAATTCCCTATTTCAGTGACCCAATTGTGCTGGGATAGAGCAGTGGGACAGTCCCACTGCCCCAACCCGCCTTTGTGCAGCTACACGGCTCTCGTGCTTCAACAGCTATGGAAACTCATTCTTTTGATGTCATTCAATGAGTTTTCCTTGGGCATCTTCTAAACTTCAAGGACCCTTTTCTTTCTCAAACGCCTGAAAAGCAGGACTAGCTTGACCACCTCTGTAGAATTTAATGATTTGGTGAAAGGGCCTTTTTGGAGGTTTGTGTAAGGAAAGAGAGAAAGAAAATTTGGCAGGCTGCTATCAAACAGGGGGCTATCCAAACTTGAGCGCACCAAACTCATTCAGCTCCTAATTTATACAGGTCTTAAAAGCCACTTTTCCTTACTCAGAATACTTTGAGGCTTCTCTTAGCCGAGGCATTTCTAGAAAGGATTTGCTAGTAAGCAGATACCCTGTTTCACACACGCCACAATTTCGAACCGGGCTGTGGATGAGTACAAATGAAACAAATCATGTTTGGAGAAGGCATTTCCATCCACCAAAGGGAAAAATTACAAGATCCCTGGAATTGGTTGCGTTACCGTTAAAAAGCGTGGCCGGGGCTTTATCTTTTGGCCCTTGGGCAGAGCGGTAGCGCTGAAGTGGCCGCAGGAGGAGTGTTTGAAATGAACACGTAAAGAACATGTAGTAACCCTGCAAAGCCGCCCCAGTATGGGCAGCCTCTTCTATGTCTTTATACACACTTCCAAAAAAAAAAAAAAAAAAAAAAAACCCTTCGCAAGTCACAAACAATTCAGGATTCAACTAAGAAAACACAGAGTGAACCATATGGCCGGGGTGGCTCGAGTTGGCTGCATTTTCCCCCAGACAAAGAAGGGATTGAGAGTTGAAGGAAAGGAGAAAAAAACCAACTTTCCGGCTGATGAAGCTGTTGTCTGGAGGCAATGATCCCAAATCTCAAGGCTTTATTCCAGGCTCCGACTGAGACGTGATATGTCATATGATTAGCATCTTTCATATTTACAAGAGTAGTACGGGCTGCCAGTCTTTAGAGAAAGGCGAGAGAAAGAAGGGGCATATGCTGAAATGGATTTAGCATTTGAAAGAGAGAAAAGAGAGCGGATAAATACACTTAAACGAGGATTTAGTTTTACTCCCGTTGAGTTCTAATGGGTTGTTGATTGAGATTTTAGGGAGCTGTAACAGAGGTGTCAGCAGTAATTTAAAGGCGCTATTCAACCCTCCGCTGCTCCTTCTTTTTCCCCGCTTCGCTTCTCCGCGCCTCTCGCCACTCTCCGCGCCCTCCGGGGCGAGGAGCCGGAAAGCCGCCGGCTCCCTCCCGGTCCCAGCTCCCTCCCGATGCCGGGCTCCTGGTTCCCGGCTCCCCCCCCCGCCGGCGGGGCCACCCCCCGCCCTGACGCGGTACCTCCCGCTCCCGGCTCCCTGCGCGGGCTCCGCCGGGCCGGCGGCGCCACCTGGCGGCGGCGGAGGGAGCCGGCAGCCGCCGCCCTGCCGAGAGCCGGGCCGGGAGGCACCGTGCGACGCCAAAACCGGCAATTCTCGGGTTGTGTGTCTGTCACCGGGCAGCAGGGACACCTTCCACTAGACCAGGCTGCTCAAAGCCCCGTCCAACCTGGCCTGGAACACTGCCAGGGAGGGGGCAGCCACAGCTTCTCTGGGAAACCTGTGCCAGTGTCTCACCACCCTCACAGGAAAGAATTTCTTTCTTTAATCTAAATCTACCCTCTTTTAGTTTAAAACTGTTACCCCTCATCCTATCCCTACACCCCCTGATCAAGAGCCCCTCCCCAGCTTTCCTGTAGCCCCCTCTAAGGTCTCCCTGGAGCCTTCTCTTGTCCAGGCTGAACAACCCCAGCTCTCTCAGCCTGTCCTCATAAGGGAGGTGCTCCAGCCCCCGATCATCTTTGTGGCCTCCTCTGGACCCGCTTGAGCAGGTCTATGTCCTTCTTATGTTGGAGGCCCCAGAGCTGGACACAGCACTGCAGGTGGGGTCTCACAGGAGCAGAGGGGGAGAATCCCCTCCCTTAACCTGCTGGTCACTTCTCTTAATGCTTGGCTGACTTTCTTTTTTTATGGTCAGTCTAATAAAGTACAAGAATAAAACAACAGGCTTTGTTTTTCAAAGGCAACCTCTGCAAAAGCACATGGGCAACAGCCTGAAAAAACCATCTTAAATTGACAGCTAAGAATGCAGATAGGGTTTCAGGCAGATACTAAACAATACACTTTGCCTTTGTTTCCAAACCCAGCAGTGAGGTGGTTTAGGGTTTTTACACATCTGTTAGTCATTGTGGAGAGTAGGTATGAAATTAAGCAGAAACTGAATTTTTTTTTCCAACATAGGTACCAAAGAATTCCTTGGAAACAACTATCATCTAAGATCAAAACTATCCTCTCCCTCAGCCAAGAACCATCAAAACAGTTAGAAGAAACAATAAAGAAACTCCACCAGAGGATATGTAACTTGTCCCTCAGCAGGACTGCTCCCAGCCCGCTTCACAGCGAGACCAGAGGAGGTGTCGACATCCTTCCCAGGGACAACTGCATCACTGAATGAAACAAGCTCCTCGCTGGGCGATTTATTTCAAAGCTGCATAAAAAGAAGCTTACTTTAGTAACTTCATGCTGTTGGGATGCCTGCTCTCTGGCAGGCTCTCCCGAGGGCCTCAGTCTTCTCCAGATATTTAAGAGCGTGGTAGCATCTAGAAATTCTACGATGTCCACCTTAGCCCTCTTCTCCCCATATTTTAATTGCTGAGCCTCCCCTATACACCTGTGAGACAGCCTACAGACAAACCGTTGCCATGGTAAAGATAATGAACTTGTTTTCTTGTCAGAGTTTCTGACACAACAGCACTCTGTTTCCCAACAGAAATCATTCAGCTTTTTCTAGCTTTGAAACACAGGTGAGTGATCTTATCCTAAAACCTGTAAAAAACCCAGCTACAGGTCAATAATTCTTTTTTTTGCTGACATCCAAAAATTTAATAGACCTAGGGTACTTAATATTTCTTTGAAGAAATTATGTTTTATTTATCCTTGTAGTTGTTTTAGCCATGTTCCTTCCTAGATGTGACCGATTTATAAATATGCGACATGACAGAATTGTTCTAAGAGATGACGTTAGGTACATATCTAATCAGAAGAATAATGAAACACTAAATTAGGAACTTTATAAGCATAAAAGTATTTCAGTTATCAAGCGGATAAAGTCACTTCATTTATTTTTAGTCATACAAACACGGGGTCAAAAATGTAGTATTGCACTAAGATACAAGCAAAAACTTCCCACATTAAATAAAATATTAGATTTGCAGTCATTCTGATAGTTTTTATAGACATAGTTCATATTTTCTTCATAAAATAGGCACACATTTTACTTTTCCTTTTTCTTCTTCTGTTCCTTTTCCTTCCGTTTCTCCAAATAACACTTAAGAATGTCATTTAGTTGCTGCTCACAGTGGCTTACATGTCGTAATCCATTTTCCCATCCTAAAAGCAGCAATAAACAGGATAATTGCATTTCGCTTTACAGCATCCATCGTGTAATTAGTCTATGTTGATGTGAACATCTATTTTCCCAAGCCTATCAAATGGCTATAAGATTTCTACTTTAAAAATTGTTGTTCTTCAGAGTTCAACCACTAACGAGATGCTTCCCTTGATGTCAACTAAGTAGGTAAATAAAATAATTACTCTTTTGGTACCTATTCTTGCAGTGACCTGTTGCTTTAGAGACTGAGCACTCCCTTTGTAGTATCTGCTAAAGGTGAGGCCCTTCGCCCGCCAAAAGGGGATGTGCTGCTCCAGAATGGAGCCTCAGGGATACTGGGGAGTCAGATTCAGCCAGAGTTTATTGAATGTACTTTAGAGATTTGGACCCCATTTAATCTCTCACTTCTCTACTTCAAAGAAAAATCACCACAGAAGAATTTACGGTGAAATGCAACTAATGCTTTTGAGATACGAACTGTCCCGTTTCAAAGGGGACTAGATCAAGTGCCGAGGAAGGGAGAAACTCTGACCTCTCTTTCCAAAGCGTACATACCACAGAGAGGAAAGAGATACACAAAACTAAGGCTGTTCAGGCATTTTAAACACCTTCTAGCAAAGTTGCAAGGGGTGGAGACAGGCACCATAAGTAGTTGGGTTTTTTTTTAAGCAGGATACTCAATGGCAATAAACGTCACAGCAAGTATGTGAAAACTGTAAAAAACTATTTCCCTCTGTGGTCCACTAAACAAACACATGACAGTGACCTGTAAACAAAGCAATCGGGAATTACTTGGTAGAATTAGCTGATCTCCAATAGCACTGGGTTTTTTTCTAGCAGCAAAAAATTTATCTTCCAAAACCAACGAGGCCCTAGCAGCAGAAAGACACTATGCGTTTTTCTTTCCATTATTTAGCTACTATCCATTCAGAAATACTGCTGTATAGAACAATTCGTTTGTAACTTGTTTCTGCCTGGGTCTACTACATAAAAGCAAACTGGGAAAGGACTAGAAATGCAGCAAAGGGTTTCAACTCCCCTCACTAGTGTGCTCTCTGTGTAGCTATCTGATGTCATCACAAGAAGAAAAAGAAGTCCCATTACTGGATAACAAATACCCTTCAAGTATAAAAATAGTTTGCAGATAAAACTGCAAACATGCAACTTGCACGCTTGCAAATACTTGCATTTTCCTGTGATACACTGTATTTTATATGTAATAAATACACTGTTTTATATAGTATGCACACCATATATATTATGTTGTAGATATACATTATTAAAGTGTATTATACACAGTTTAATTAAAGATGAGCTGCATGATTTCAAAAATACAGGAAAACAAAACATTACCTTTGCAGTGATGGATTACTCTTCCCCACAGTCTGTTCCTACTTAAACAGGCCAGATTTCCAACAATTAACAAATGCCTCTTTGCTCTCGTTAGCGCAACGTTCATTCTCTTTTCCGAGTCTATGAACCCAATTTGTCTTGTTCTTACACACGACAAAACAATGATCTCCTTCTCAGCTCCTTGGAATGCATCTACAGTGGACACCTGGACAGCTTTAACTTCAAAAGCCTCCGAGTGTATGCCACTAAGCAAATTCTGAATCTGCAGACAAATGAGTACGGATGAGTTACGCTACTTCACAGTCCATCACTTGTCTTGAGCAAACACACTCAACAAGTCTGAGTCTACACAACATGCGAACTAAGAAGCTAGAGAGTGCAATGACAGTAAATCCTCAGCTCATCACAGGAACATACTACGCAATGAACCTGTGTTTGACAAAACACTGGTGCGTTCAGTGCAGCAGCCAGTGCTTTCGCTTAGTAATCACAGCAGCCCATGTCAGGCCTTGCGTGACTGGCTGAGGTACAACTCCAACCGTGCTAAGCAGGTGCCTCTGGGACCTGTTCTTGTCACACATACCAGTTTGTAACAAGCACCTAATTAATTTATCAAAGTTACGTACTGTTTAATTTGCCAATTTCATGAGTGTGCATGTGGAAGGAAAAGAAATGGAAAGATTTATTTTTTTAAAATCATATGTTTGAATTAAAATATTTTCAGTAGTTTCTGAGGAAAAAGCACATTTTTTTTTTAATAAGAAAGAGAATTATGGTGAACTCTAGTTTACTTAGCCAGCATTTGTTTCTCACTTATAGTTGACTCTTCCTAGTTGAAATAGAGCCTATGTTTATTCTGAACAAATACATTTAAGGAAACTGTTTTATTGATGATACATTATACAAACCTTACACATCTGTGATTTATAAAGAGTAATCACACCAATTGCAGATGCTTCTATTCCACTTGCAACCAGACACTGGATGAGCTTGACTGTAAAATGAACTTCTGCCATGTTATAAAAGCTGTTGTCTCTTTCAATCTGGAAATAGGGAAGAAGACTTCCAGTCAAGCACTCGCAAACAGCAGAATGCAGAAAGAAATGGAATAGAGGAAGAACTACAATATTGACTTTTTATATAAGAAATGTTTCAAAACTTACTTGCTCTACCCCATTAACACTATAAAAACATAGTGTTGGAAGCCAATCCAATAAAGGACTTCTATCTTTCTTGGAAACACCATCTATGAGATTTCCTTCGTAGAACAGCTCGTTGGCTATGGCACTAATAGCAGGGTGACATCGGTACTGTGTCCGAAGAAGTATTGTTTTATGTCCCTAAAGAATTACGACATAGAAAGCGTGACTAGGAAAATAATTAATAAATATTTTGCAATGCTAGCTAGGTCAAATAAGTGAAAATAATTCCTGCGGTAAGCTGTTTTAACCTTCATACATTCACTTCAACAAAAGTTTGAACAAATACTGTAGCCCCTGATTCTTCTACCTGGATTGAAAACTGCAATCGAAGTTGCAAAAAAGATCGAAGGCAGAATCTGTCATTGTTTTTCATATCCATTCTTGTTTTACATTTCTTATGCTTACAAATTTCCGTACACTCTGAAAATAGCACGTACAGATAAATGCACTAGAATGGAATGTGATTAAAAACCAGGCTGAAACACCGATCCTCTGACATCTAAACCAAAAGTCTTCTAGTGACTTCAGTGGACCTAAAATTTCACCCTCCATCTTTTCTGAAGATGTGGTTAGCAGTACATACCATTAAGCAAAGCCGGTCAAAGAGAGTCTGCTCCAATCCCGTTTCATGAACACTCTCAGATCCTTGAATAGTTGGCGGTAATTGCTTAGGGTCTCCAACAAGGACTAGCTTTTCACACTGAAACCTAAATAAGAACATTAAAAAGTAAGAAAAAATTCTAAAAAGGACGTCAAACTACTCCTAACAAAAGTGAGTGCTGTGTTCATATATCACAGATTGCTTTCCATCAGGCTCCCTTCTCCATCACCCTCTTTCCACAGTTAAAATAACACAGTAACTCAAAGAAGGCACGTAAGAGCAGGCCTTGATTTAAAATTACTCTTCTTGCTTTCTAAGGTGAGACCTTGGAGTTCATGTTCTTAAAAAGACGTGCAAATTTGGCAGTTATCTGAGGTTGTGTCACTGCTAACCGAAAGTTATTTCTCTGCTGAGACACAGAAGAAAGGCTGTACCTTGCAATAGGAAGGAGAGAAGCAGGTTCAGTCATCTGACTGCACTCATCCAGCATCACGACAGGAAACTTAAGAGTATTTAGACAAGGGAATGGGCAGGCAGCACAGGTCACTCCAACCACTTTTACCTTTGTTATTAGTGAGGGGAAAATGGGTAGACAAAAAGTTAAGATCTTTTAATAGTTAATCTCTGTGCAGTACATAACTGTAGCTTTGGTGGTAGAATACACCTAAATTAATTTTTAGCAGTTCTACTGCATGCTGTGTCATACTCACTGGGTCTCAAAAAATTATATTCTAACTTCCAGTAAAAGGCACTGTGTATGCACAGAGATGGATCCAAGGTTACCATTTCTTACGCTTGGGGTGCTTATACGTTAGAATCGTTCACAGATTCATCTATTTTAAGACCAGATCTGGTCTGGTACAGAGAGAATTCAGGTTACACAATCCTCCAAAACCTTCTGAGCCCCAGCAGCAAAAGTGGCAGCAATGACCACTAGGAATAAGCACAAGAAACAAAGTGCTCAGATCTACTTGGTTACAATTGCTCTACCACAAGCTGGATTTTTCGAGCCTAAGACTGAGGAGAAAAAGCAAGTAACTGGAAAGAGCAGAAATTGAGATGATTTCTCTACAGGAAGTAGTAATCTTAAAAGGTAATAATTAGATGAAATGTTACTTAGAATAGATTTAGCTCAGCCCTATCTTTTACCTTTATGACTATATAAATTTTAGTTTCAAGGTGACAGTGCAGACTAGCTGTGCTCACAAATTTTTCTCTCCCCACTTCGTAAACTAAGATTGGTAATATTAAATCAGATCGCAATAAAGTTCAGAAAGGGTTTCTGTCTCATAATAATCACTAAACAGGAACTGCAGGTTCAACTCAGAGAAGTCATACACAGGTCAGACACTAAGCTATACCTGTGGAATCAAACCTGTCCTAGTCCTAACAACATTCATTTTATTTTTCAAAACTAGGATCCTGGCAGGTGTGAGAGGGGATTCCCAGTTTCCGTTTGCTGGGCCTTGTGGATAAGACACAGCGAATCCCTACTTTCCCATCCCATCACTTTGACTGTACCTGTTGCAGCATAGTTTTATTGGTCCCCAGTTTATGTTGCTCAATACTCTTCCTTACGTACATTTTTTCAACTGGAGTTAAATCTTCTTTCATTAGAGCAAGCAGCTCTTTTAACTGCTCATTCTCATTTCCTGAGCCAGCATGTAAGCTTCAAAGAGATTTTATAACATGCATTACAATGACAGAAAACAACAGTGCTTTCAGTGTTCGGTGAACACCCAATATAGAAAAACAATCATGCTGTATACATAACAGTACTTTACAACAATGTACCCACGAATCCTGAATCCAGCTGAGATAGACTACTCTAATACCTCTTTTAAAACAGACCTTTATCCCACCAGCTCAGACCCAACCAGAGACACACATGTAGTAAATGACTTCTCCAAGTACACAGCTGATTTCAGAGTGGAGTAGAACCGAGGAGATGTTTTTCATTCTCATACCATTTTATATCCTTGGTATGCTACTGACACCAAAGAAATTTAATCTTTATTCATCTTGAACTTTATTTTGTTCTCTCAAATTGTGTTGGAAGTACTATGCAGATTTCTTAGTTTTAAGTAGTTAAAGGACAAACCCCAGAACACTATAGCAAAGATAACTTGGGTAAGTAGTACAGAATTCATGAGTTGTTACCATTAATTCTCTGAATATTAAATTTATAATTACTTCCCCCTAGTTCTTACCACTACAGCAGTACAAATCTATTTCAAGTCTGTCTGGTTTACTTTTCTCCTTGTGTAAACTCCCAAATCCGTTACCAGCATTATTTTGTTGCCCTCTACTACTTCCCATTTAAAAGCATTAGCTCTATTCAGCAACAAGTGACATTCCCAAATCAAGGTAAAATTTCTCTGCTGTGCAGGGGGGGAACCCTGAGATAGGTGTATTACAATCACATGTTGAATTACTTCAAAATAGTAATTTTACCGCATGCATACTAACATGAATCTTAGAATCGCTTCAGATCCCTCAGAGATTAAGATTCTTACCTGTAGGGAAGAATTGCTTTGGTGATTTTCCTAATACTTCCCACTCTGATAAAATCCTCAAATCCAAGATCAAGTAGACTTCAAAGAAAAAGAGATGACACATGTTACAAAAATGTAAAAAGAAATTCTGAAACATTTCAAAGTGGTTCTAAAAAGGCTAATGGACATATCAGAACACCGAAGAACACAAACTTCTGTGATTATCAGATGAAGTAACTCAGGCCACAATTTAATAAATGGAAGTAAACTACCTCATCATGATTTGTCTCAAAAACACTTAATGCCTTTATGATTCTCTTCTCATAAACAGTCTTCCATTTGTGCTTTCTCTTCCTTCCTTTATCCTTCCAAACCATGAGTTTTGTTAGCTTCATGCTGAAGCTTCCCAAGTCTGACTCTCTCTGCCTCTCCCTCTCTCCATCCTTCCTTCCCTTACCCCTGCTGCTACTTCCTAGAGATTCCTGACCAATACTACTTTCTGTCCTGATGAATTTTAATAGTAAATTTGATGAAAGCAGAGCCCAATATTAGTCTCATGTAAATCTGCGCAGCTAGCCTTACAGTCCTTTAGCACATGCATACTGTGCAAAGGAGCAAGGGTATCAAATTAAAGCCTCTGTGCTCTAAAACTTTCTAAAGAAAGAATACAATCTTTTTTAAGTGTTACACTGGAAATATCAGCAAAATTATCTTTACCATATACGTGCATTATTGTTTTTGGAACACTAGTCTGTACTAATCTCAGTAACCTACCCCAGCAGTATCCTGTCAACAGCAACGTTAGTGGAAGAAGCAATCAGAAGTTTCCACAGAGCTGGCCTTGGGCCCTCCGTAGCTTCACTGCTCTCAAAGAGCTGTACTAGGAACAAGATCACAACAGACAGCAGATAGCTCTTTCCTGCTCCAAAAACACCTGGTATTTTGGGAGAAAACACCAAAGTTACAAGTGAAAACTTTCTAGAGGGTACAGTTCTAATCAACTGTTATAACTTAAGTTTATCTTGTGAAATATTGTGCTTTGATTCCTGTAAAAACCTCACGTTTGCTTCAGCAGCTCCAGGTATCCAGGGGCCACCTGTTGCCTTACACTTTGCATTTACTGCCTGCAGTAAGTTTACAAAAACTACAGAAAGGAAGCTAAGGTATTTTTCCTAAATTTTCTGGTTGAATACATGCATTACTTGCTAAGGAGAGTCATCAGTACATTAAAATAATAGAAATGCAAGTACCTGCATGCACATCCCTCATACCGTGTCCTCATATACAGAATAAGGAATTTGAGAGATGATTATTTTGGAATGACTAATAATTTTAACTAGACTAACTAATCTTAACAAAAACTCAGGCAATTTAAGTCTGTGGTATCTGTACTAAGAGCATCATTATTGTCAGCGTATTTACTTTAACAGGTTTATGGTAACTGCTTTTCAATCCTGATTTAAAAAAAAAAGAGAAATCTTTGAGCCAAGATGTTACTAGCCTTTTTGTACATGTTGAAAAGGGATAAAACAAAGATAGAGGGAAGTATAAAGCAGCAAGGAATAATGTGTAATAGAAAAAATTTTATATGATAATTTAGCAAAGCTGATACATGACAAAGTTTTTAATACAAACAGAAATAAGCTGAAGACACTAGATAACTCTGATTTTGTGTATACATCTTGCTAGGAAAGAAATCTATACTTATGTAAAATCCTGCCAAAGGGAGAATGCAAAGTCAAGGATCAAAAGCTCTGTGCTGATAGAATGGATGTTACAATGTCAAGGTCATTATCAGAGGGGCCTCATCCAAGGAAAGAATTTTCAGGAAACACATGAAGTAGGTGAGGACAGCAGCATTACAATAGAGTTTAAAACTATATTCCATACATAGAGGCAGTTTATTCAAGCTCATCTTTTGCACTATATTTAAAATAAGTCAACATTTACCTAGACATAAGAATCTCCCTTTCTGACTGGAATTGTAAATATATGATTAAAGGAAACAAGCCTACTGTTTCATCACTGAGAGAACTTTGGGATATTTCACTAACACTGGCATTACGTATTAATTACCATTTTTGCAAAGATACAATAGCAGCAAATTTCACAAATATTTGCTATATACCACGTATGATTGTGATAGGGAAGATCTGATGTTCTTTCACTGATTTGGTATTTTCACAGGAAGTCATCATCTGAGCGATCTGAATCAGTGATGTAGCTTGATCTGGGTTCAATGAGAATGTTTGGATCATCTTTTTAGCTAGTCCCATTGCCACTTCAGTGCTGACAGGTCCATACATCATTGTGTGTTTCAGGCTGATGGCAGGTGGAATAAATTTTCTCTTGTTGACTCTATTCGTAGCATTTTCAGAATCAAAATTCCTAAGAAATATACAATGGTCAACAGTTGTGATAGAATACTGCATATGTATCATTTGTACCTCATGGTTCTGATATTCTTACTCACTTGACATTGAAATGCTGAGGCCTTATGATTAACAGCTGACATAATTAAAAGTTGCTGCACCCTGCCATACACCTGAGCTGTATGTTCCTGCCCCTTACTACTTCCTTCCCCAGGTGAAAGCTGGATCATATGAAACAGGTTTTCGGGTTTTACCATTCTTGCTGTATGTTAACGCTTTCAATCTGACTTACTCCAAGGCTGCGAGACTGACAAACTTAAGAGTGGTAGAAGAACGTAGTCAGAGGTAGCAGGGATTTGTTTCATTACTTGTTTCATACAGTGAATCATAAGCAGTCTTGGAAATATCCCTATATTGCTCTGATTCTCCAAGAAAATAGTTGATTTTTATGTTTTGTCAAGTGATTCTAAAAATTGGGAAGGAAAAACAGTTCCACTGAACCCCTGTGAAACACAGACATTAACTTAATACAGATCAGTCAGTGACTGTACTATCAGTTTAATGGTCATAATAATGCTCGATATTAATCTCTAGGTTGTAAAACATGGGCTGCAGGTAAGTTTTAAGAAAAAAAAAAACCCACCTTACAATCAAGTTAGAGTTAAGCAACCAATGTATTTTCATTTCCACATAAATGAAAATTGCATTGTCAACAGTTCATTCCTTGCACTGTTGTTCTGATTTTAGTTTTCCTCATCCACTTTTTAATAGGGCAAACTTAGTGGTACTTTTGTTGGGATATTATTTCTGTACCTATTGACATACTGTATGCTCACGGTACCGCTGAAACAGTAACTTACATTTTTAGTAGATATGGTATTAGTGGTAACGTAGATGGATTGAAGTGCTCCTCCATATTTCTTAAGGATGTAAGCTCACCACTAGCATTACAAACCAGCAAGGCATGAACAAACACTGAAAAGGCCACAGAAAAATAAAATTAGGAAAAAATGAAATTAGCCAAAATTTCAAATCAGCTAGATAAATGAATTAAAAAATGCCAGAAGAGTAACTAGCCTTTAACAGAAACCAAGTTAACCCAATTACCATGTCTGACTGACTATTATAAGATGAGGAGACACCTATTAGCCCTTCTTTTCAAGGTGCTTTATTTTGAAGTATTTGTGATTCCAACATCAGGAATCTTTGCTTAGATGAAAATCCATACTTATTTTAGAAATACTCGAGATATTTAGAAAGCTTTGGAATTTAGGAGGCGAATTTTGTAAGTAAACCATCTGTATCACAATAGCTAAGCAGAGGTTTTCTTAAAAAAGACAAGAGAGGAACATAACTCCTCCAGTGGGTCAGACTCTAGTTCCATCTAGCCTATTTCCAAAGTCTATAAAAGTGGATGCCTAGGGGAGAGTATAAGAACAGAACAAACATTCAATTATATTTTTCCAAATTCACTGCCAGTTTCCTAAGGTTCTGGGGCTCAGGGATTGCCTAAATAACAGGTTTCTAATATGTTTAGTAACCCACATGCCTCTATTTTGCTGCTGTTTATCACTGCCAACAGTGAAACATTAAAGCTGTATTTTCACACAACTTCAGATTTTAGTTTTGTAACGGTTATAGAATTATGAAATAATCTGTATTTATGATCACAAAGAGAGTTAGAACCAAAGATTTCCTAAGAAAAAATAAAATGCCATGATTCAACAGCATTAAGACTGAAAAGCTACATATTAACTCTTCCAGACCCTGACTGCTCGAGAGATCCTGTCCTGCAACTCACACTCAGGGAACAAACAAAACGAAACCTCCAACGGTGTTTCAAGCCCACGGTTTTGATAGCACGTATGCCCAGAAAGAACTTGTGTGATGTTGTATTTTTTTTTCTAGATTTTTTAGTCTTCGGAATCTAATTCCGAACAGGAGTTTAACCTAGGGTCACTGAATTGAGCTTTGCAGGAACTCTGTCCCTAATGATTACACAGAAAGCCTGAAAAGACTAGTTTGTTAACTTAAAACACTCAGTTGAACTGCTTGAGGTTAAGTGCTATGAATAAAGCCTTTCGTGATCAAGGACACAATTTTCCTATTGCATTAAAAGAAAGTAAGCAGAGGTATATTACTACTAGCTTCAGAATGACTACATAATGCATTATTTTATATTACATCTTTCTTTTACAAAAAACCCAAAATGACCCAAAACTTTAGCTCAATTCAACAGCAAAAAATAAGCAACTTTTGCAACGGTTGGCAGCTCATTCATCACTTTTCTGTGACATTTATAGCACACCTATGCTGTTCCTCTGTGCACTTAGGGCCCACTAACCTTACTGTTTCCAAAACACCAATAACAAAAATATTACAATACCTCAAACAAAAATGTTAAAACCAAAAAGAAGGATGGCTGCAACTTAGTTCAGAACAGCTTGCTAAAAGATGAAAAGGTCAGCACATCATTAAAAACTATCAGTGCTAGGTTCAGTAATATTTTCTTTTAAAAATACAATGATGAAAATAACTAAAACTAGACAGATGCGTTCTTCTTGAATTCCAAAACACTAATATTTTAGTCATTCTAGACAGTAGCAACAAAGACACAGAAAAGAACATCAGGACAGCCAAATCACAGATTTAACATATGGCTTTTTATATAAATTTTCCATAGCAAGTTGTTTGGGGTTTCCATTTGTTTGTTTTTCAAGGATAGTAACAACATATTCCCGTTACCTACACTCTGACAGTCAATGTGCATTCTGTATTACATTATTTATTTTATCCTCATTTCTTCATCACCTATTTAGAATTTCTTACCAGCTACTTTGCAGGTTTAATCGCATTAAGTACTGTGTTCAAATTACATATTCAAAGATACAAGTGAAAAAAAATACTGTGTATAAAATTGTGTATTAGATTTGAGAAATTCTGATCTCATCCTTCATTGCTGTCCAGGTTCTTCCCCCAATAGTTGTTTCCCACAATTTTTAATTATTTGGTGTAGAACTCACTATTTGATTGCCAGTTTGAGGGACAGTAGCCTTTCAGTGGTAGTAATTCTACTTCATTGTTGGAGGATGGTCCAAAGAAAGCACTACTTGCAATGAAAGTATCAAGGGGATCAAAGATCAGAGTCTTCGAAACAACCCAAATATCATCTGTCAAAAAAATACAGAGTTCTCATAAGCTTCTTCTACTGCTGTCTTTTAAAGAAAATAAAGTTGGACAAAATAGCTCAGCATTTACTATGCTGCAAATTAAACCACCGCTAACGTGTAAGTAGAGGGTATGATAAAGTCCTAAATAATTAGTTCACTTCTAGAAGAACAAATAAATACTCTGCAATTCTTCTAGTACTTACTGTCTGAAATTGATAGTAACTGTAAAATTCTCTCCTGGTGCACTTAGCAGCATTTGACTTCTGACCAAGCTGAAGTCTTCTTGATTTTAAGAGTATTTGGAACAAATCACTGAAGTATACTACAAATCCAGGTAACCACACTTTTGCCAAAGAATAACAGGTACTGAAATAAACATATATTTTCCCTTCCCTTTCAAAGTCTGTCACACCTGAAGCGACTGAAACTTACTACACTACTCCTATACCAGGTCTTGCAGAGCACAGCAAGGGAGATTTCAAAGTTAGGAGCAATAATGGTGCATATATATTTGCCTATAACAAAAGTGATGGAAAATTATCATACACAAATAAAAGTTTTGCCCATGTAGAGCTTCAAGATTTGAAGTTACAAACCCCTGATTTGTTAGAACATTTCAGTCTGTACATAAAGTGTGCACAAACACATTTGTTTCCGCCTAATTTTCTTTGTATGATTTTCAACAGCAAAGTGAACAAATTATGAAGATATGGGTATCAATTCAAAAATTATTGAAATTAAATGAACTATTGAGACTACCTGAGTCGAATCACGGAATGGCCTCCAACTTTGTGACATTTCGCTAATTTGGAAGAGATATGCAACAACTACTGAAACAGCAATTTTTACATCAAATTTTTCTTAAATATCTATTTGAATACTGGGCTGTCCTGAAACTACACAATTCACAGATTTAATACACTCCAAACCCAAGGACATAGAATTTATATTTTCTAAGGCAGCTGAACATTTACAAGAAAAGACAAATTAATGAGATACTTGGTTGCCCTTCTAGAGTGAGAATTATCAGGATTGTCAGGAGTTTAAAAATAGGATTCAGTTTTTTTCTTCAGATTAGAAATTAAAGCTTTAAAAAGGCACATGACATGGACAATTCTTCTGATGCTTGAGATTTTCTTACCTTTGCTATAGAGTGAATAATGCTCCTTTCTGCTTAATTTGAGGTATAATTTGGTTTTGGAATCACCATCAAATCTGGCAGGTGTATTCATCAAGTTCTTGAACTTACTACACCGCTTTGTCTGAATTTCAAAAGCTTTCCTGTTAAATTGTCATTTTAAGAAAAAGTATGTAAACAATTGGCACATTTTGGATTCACCGCCAAAAATAAGAAAGCTCCACAGGTTGGACCAAATTACACAGCACAGATCATGGTGGTTGTTCATCTTACATTACCAAGTTTTAAATACATTTATCTTGACACAAAATACTTCTCTCATATTTAGCCATAATCGTTTCCCCTACAGTTAGGCAGCACAGACTAGCCTTCGATACAACTTCTAACATTAAAACTAGAATCACTAACAGAATAAATCAAATTCTCTTATGAAAGATTAAACAAACAGTAATCCAAATGCAACAATCAAAGGATTTCATTAAGCAACTGATCAAATTGCTGTAAGCAATTTTGATTCTTTCTGAAAAGAGTGCCGACCTGAAATGACATTGCTGTGAATATTCTTCCTTCACTAATTTGGCTTTTACATTTCTACACAGAACTGTAGTCTCTTTAAACAGTTAGTGAAAGTGTCTGTTAAACACTACTGAAATCCAGAGCTGCTAGAATATTTATAAATCCTGCAATTCACATAGCACTTGTGAAAACTGCATAGTGTTTCAGAATACCTCACCAAAAGCTGGCATCCCTCATAGAGAGAAATCTTTTGACTTCTGAGGTATGTCCCAATACTTTTTATATCATGAAGCACTACACTAGGTCTCAATTTCATCTGTGCAGGGTTCACATCTTCTATCCACTTGAAAAATGAACACTGCTCAGCTTTTGGGGCATCACAGGTATAGAACAAACGACCCTAGGAGGAGGGGGATGGGTGGGGCAAAGAAAAAAAATGGAGAGGGAAAAAAAAAAGACAGACCATTAGCACATTAAAACAACCAAGGAAAAAAAGAAAAGTAAAGCAATGGACCAGTACTTGCTACTACAGAAATAAATCAGATAAACACCTGTGTTTTCACTGTGTTTGACTGAAAAACACAAGTGTGTTCCCAGAACTCTCAGCTTCTGAAGCCAGTGTGTGTAATCATACCTTAGAGAAATCCCACATAACCTAGAAAATTACAAATTCAGGTCTTTACCTATAAAAAGCTGTTTGTGTATGGAGAAAACTATTACATCAGCAATTCTGGAAGCTAGGGGATACTAAACTGATCTTAAGAGCCATCTCTATAACACATCACTTTAACCTGCAATTGTACATCACACAGAATTGCCCTGTTATTGTTCACACAATACAGACTATATACCAAACAAACACCCCAAACTAAACAAACAAAGAATAAACAGCACCTTGTTTTGACCTTCTTTCTTAACTGTAACAAGCTTAGCAGGATGCATGTGATTGCAGAGTGGAATGCAGCTTTCTTTGCTCTCACTTTGCCCATCTTTCAATGAAGTGTAAAACGATACATCCACTTTTGAAAGAGCATTGTGTAATCTTTGTGACAACTCAAATAGCATTATGTTTAATTGCTCTTGACATAGACAGGAGAATAAAAGAGTAATTAGCACAGCCTTAAAATGGTTACACAAGTACACAAGATTCAGACAAAATACTTTTTCATTTGAAACTTTCAATCCCAAATCTAAATCAAAATATTTAATCTGAGTCCTAAAAGACACCATGTGACCTGCAAAATTCACATATTGCACATGCAATTAATCTGTTCTAACTGCCTTACTTTCATTCAAATCACATTTAAGTATGTGACTCCAAACAGTCCAAACACTAAATAACCGTTGAAATAATAAAAAAGCTTAGGTAGGAATGTAAACACTGGTAAGCAGGCACAAGGTTACATAGTTGAACCAGAAATGCATTGCTCTTTTGGTTTGTCTTTGCAATTTTGGGTATAAACTGAATATATTTCAGTATATATATATATCCAAAACCAAACACACATAGTTGTTCCAACAGATAATGTTGATGATCTCTCTCCCTCTCATCCTGCTTTGCGAAGCTTCAGAAATACACTGTTTAAAAATGACGGCATTTTACATAGCGTTAGACATACCTGTCAGAGCAGCTTTAAAAATCTGTTTGTAGTGAACATGAGACTGAAACACAGTTGGTATGGAAATCTTTCTTTTAGGAAGATTAGCATATTTTACTTTATCCATATTAGGAAAGGACAACTCAGAAATCATTATGTCCTAAAAAACAGAAAAATAAACCATCAAAACTTGCAAAACTCTGAATGAGACAAATTTTGAAAAATGGCTGCTGTACAGATATGCCAAAACTTATGCATTTTTCTTCTCTTACTCCTTTTTTGCTTTTATATATTGTACTCTCATTAATAAGTACAACTAAATAGAAATATTTCAGGACCTCACATGCTGCAACCAGAAGTTTCAACATGAAGAATATGAATGAAGAGTCAGTCTTCTAAAAGCAAAATACAAATCTCCTTCACCACAAACGTTTGCAGACTTTTGTTAACTGTAAGTACAGGAGCATGTATTCGATAGGACTGCCAACAGGAGTAAAATTAAGTACAGCTGGAACTACAGCATAGAGCTTGGACTGCCATTTAGGATGTACCAGGAAGTTAAAATTTGCCCCTTGACAAACAGCCTGCATTTGTAATAACACAGATAATACTTTTAAAAGCTTTACAGTAAATTATGTAATTCAGGATCATGTTTTCAGCCCTAGACATGGGGAAGGAACACACAAACCCCATTTTTAACAGAATTTCTGCACAGAAATAAATCCATTGGATGAAACTCTAGCAAAAGCAGTATAAGGCATGGGAAGGAAGAATGAGACTAGAGCGCTTTGGGGAAAGCATGCGTACCACAAGCTACCCCTGTGCCTGCCACCCCAGCTAGTCCTGAGGAGCTTCTTCCATCTACCTACACTGCAGTGGGCATCATAATGATAACTCTTTTCATAAGCTTTTAAAAATCCAATATATATTGATAATGTATAAATACACACATTGTGTATACCAGTCTATAAGTGAAAAATACTAGTTATTTCCACACCTCTATTCCACATTAATATTTTACTGTACAAACAGTTTTAAAGAACTAGAAGACACAGCATACTAAGTTTGTTAGAGTTTTCCATTTTTCTTCTGATGCATTTTCATTAACTCTCAAACGTAGTAATTTGACAACTTTTAAAACTTGACTTGTGGTGGGTTTGAGGTTTTTTTCCTATTTACTCCATTTGTTTAAGACAGTCTACTGGCCACAAACAGCTGTGCTAGTTTTTTAGGTGCTTATTCAATGCCATAAATTACTTTTCCACAATTGTAACTGAAGAAATATAAAAAAAATTAAAATCAGAGACTGAGACTATGCTTTGAAGCAAGATATGGGTGTTCATTAAAATGATGCCGATTTCACAATTGCGAAAAACATGCCTTGAAAACACGTTTTTACCAATTATAGATGAAAAAACAGCCCAACAGCTTTTATTTCATCTTCCTGCCATCAACATTCAGATTAAAAATCTAAAGATGGCACTGTGTGTGCCAAGGAATTACCTTTACAAAGGATTAGTCACAGCACTTAAAAAAATACATTAGCAGCTGCTATTCTGTAGCTGAGACTCTTGTGTTACTACCTATGTAGAAACATTTCATCCAATCATACTGATAATATCTTGCAGGAAATCAGATAAATGCAGTTACTTTGTTCAGAAAAATGTGTTTCTGTCACTTATAACTGTATTTGCTTGAACAGTTACACACCTGGCCGTCTCCTATTACAGTGTGGCAGCTCAGATGACTTAACACCTTTTGTGTTGCTTCAGCCAAAGGTGTCTGACTTAAGTGCAGAGAAAGTAACTTCCTCTCTGAAATCAAATCTCCGTTGCTGGTATTTGCACAGCAATTACCAAGCATGCTCTCTGCAGTCAGCAGAGGTGCAAAGCCAGGAGCACTTTTATTCACAGCACTGCTCTCTCCTGTGTCACCCCACAGCATTCCAAGGACCTTCTCAGCACAGATGTCATCAGTCACCTCCCCATCATCGCTGTTTTGAGTTATCAAGTCACACTGAGCACTGTTTTGATATTTTAGCCACTTGCTTTGTCTATATTGTGAAGTCACATTAGGGAACACTGGTTGTACGGATTCCCTTTCTCTATCTTCCATATACTCTCCAAACACAGAGGTTTCATAATTTCTGTCCTCAGGGCTAGAAGCACTAATAGGAAATACTGCTGACTTGTTGCCTAAATGGACTGCTGAAGAGCCGAAAGATTGCTGGACCTCCTTGCTGTCAGTTGGATAAATTGTGTCAGAAATCTTCTCAGTGCCAGGAAGAGTGACAAATGGAGTTCGTGTTTTAATTGTGGGTTTGAATTTTGAGAGGTTGCATTCCTCTGGATAGCTGGATTTCTCCCATGCTGTAGGGCAAATACATCTTACAAGCAACTTGTAGCACTTACAGACAGCACATTAACTTCAGATGTAAAAAAAAAATAAGAAAGAGTTCAAAGCTTTTCCTTTTACATCCTGTCTTCTAATTGGCAAGTTCTTTGTATCATGTCTGTGCAGTACCACACTAAATTTCCACATGACATGAGTGATTTCAACTGCCATTCCTTTAATACTTAAATTCCTATATTCAGAACACATTTCTGTAGGCCTCTACTTGTATAAAAGAAAATGTTTGGTAAAAATTATTTAAACATCATTGTGTTTTGGAGGTCATTAATCTGCTATTCTTGGTAGGTCAGTGACGGCTGTCAACTGGGAAACAGCCAGCTTAACATTTGCTCCTTTTTCCAAAAACATCACCCACAGAACTGTGTAAATTAATATTAACCACTTAGATAAGTAGGCTTCTAGTACCACAAGCACCCTTTTGACTAAATTCACTATCAATAACAAATGACAGCCATTGATAGGTGTCAAATGGAAGTGGGTCAGAGGACAGCTGAATAGGGAAGAAAACCGAAAGTAAATAAATTAAAACATTAATATAAATTAGAAACTTAGCTTACAGTCTTTTTTTGTCCCCAAACTAGAAGCTGATTTTTCTTTATAAAATTAAATCACTCTACCGAAGTCTCTTTCAGGAGAATATAATTGGTAGGGGGGGAGGCATAGAATTCAAAGACAATTCAGCTGATTTGGAAAACATTGTTTAAAATTGTGCTTAAAAAAGTAACACAACCCCCTATGAAAAATGAGTGACAAACAAATCAAACTCTGTAGTTACCCAGACATATCTCACTGTATTTCAGCACCCAGGGTAACTGTCTTTTATAGTGCAACTCACTGTGCTTCAAAAATCCTCAAAGATTCTCTAGCAAAAAAATATTATAAAGTGCAATTATAAACTATAATTTCTTACTGAAAAAAAATTCTGAAAGTTCTGGTTCACTTGGCAAGATCCTGTGTATCAGGGGCTCCTGGATGTCTCCAATAGTTTCCCCACTTCCTGAAGCTGGAGAAATTGTAGAGTCTGGATCAAGTGAGGAAGTCAGTTCTACTGATGAAATCACCTACAGGTGACGAGTTAACATGTAAAGTGAATGACTAGAAAAAACCCTTGATTATAGCTCTTTTGTCACTATTCTCTCTCTCCATCATTGTCAACAATTGAAACATCTCTCAGAGTTGAGATAAAACAGTTTCAAAAAAGAAATTGCTACCATGAACACACAGGGAATAAAGCCAAAGTGATCTAGAAGAGACAGTAAGTTCACACCTTGTCAGGTTCCCATGAAGTCCTCTGGGTTTGTCTCAAATCAGAACAAGAAGGTGAGTCTGACATTGTCCATGGTGGAAATTCAGAATACACATTCAATACCAATGCTAGGAAAGACACACAAAGGACAGCAGTCATTCAGAATAATTGTTCTAAGGCCAATTGCTTCCATTCTACTTTTAGTTTCACTTACGGGACTGATCTGTTCTCGACTCTTTAATAATGTTCGACTTCTCTTGAAAATTCTCTTCTCTGATAAAGCTGATATCATCCTCATGATGACTTCTTGAGCCTGGAGACTTTACCAAAAAAAAGTATAAGTAAAAACTTGTTAGAAATTAAAATGTTTAACCTCTAAATAAATACTGTCTTTGTGTGAATCTTATTTCTATATATAATTTTTCATATCTCTAGCACAGTCTGAAAGTAAAAAATGAAAAATCAATTTTCTTCCACTACTTTAAATACTGAAATATATACTGCATTAGAAAAAAATAAATATTTTAATTAACGTTGCATGTCATGTTTCTTTGCATCCAGGAGGAACAGAATCAGAATCCAATAAAGAAAGTTTCAACTCCTGCTTTGGAACTCTCTAACAGTCATAATACCAAATTTCACATCCAGTTGAGGTGAATGTTATACTACTACCACCAGGAAACAATCACTGAAAAAGCTCTCTAACACTTTTCTCTGGAAAAAAATATCTGTTTAATATCACACATTATGACCATGTACATTTTTCAAAGGAAAACAGATCAGAGGGAAGAAAAAATGTTACATCTTGCCAATACATAGTCCTATGACAAAGGTGAGTAAAAATAATTGTCCAACTGCAAAGTTTTAAACACAAAGCACTATGTTCAGTTCTTGGTGATTTTGATATGATTGTATTCTAAAAATGAACTCTTTTATCCTACATTTACAGAATGCTTTCTTGCACTAAGGTTAGTAAGAATAACTTTGAAAAAAACATTTTACCTGTCTGAAGTCAGAAAGGTCATAATGGCTTGAAAACAGGGGTGACAAGAATCTCTCAGCTGCAAACTCCATATTATCTGGATACTGCAGCCATCCTAGCTGCAAGTGAGGAGCTCTCAACATTATCTCACTAGCTGCTGATCCCTTTACTTGGTGCCCTTGAAACGCAACAGGCTACACGATATATTGGAATTACCATTAACTGAAAATAAGTACTGTTCTGGAACTAACTACAATCAATAAAGGTACTTTTCATACACACAACCAAAATAAACTGTTGGAAACTGCAGAAGAGAAAATCTATGCTTTTCTCTTTCTTTCTCTTGCACTCCTGCAGCTCAGCAGCCATAAAGTTTTTGCACAAATCTCTGTCAACAGAAAATCCATATTCTGATGTAGTACATTTAGTTTTGGTTTTGTATTGTAAAATTTGAGTTTAAAACTCTCAGTGGAAAACTTCACACAGAAAGAAGTACTAAAAAGTGGTGAGAAGCCCATTATAAGACTGGTTAAATATTTATTAGGACTTCTTGTAATATATTGCAAATAGTAAACCATTGAATCGAAACGTAAGAAACACTATTCATTATACTTCAGTTCCATAGAAATTGTACCTTGGGTTGGCAATCAGATGTCCTAGAGTCCCTCTGGACTACTGCTATTGGTAGAGTACATGCCTCAGTTTTTTTTAATAAATTGTCCACACAGTTGGGCTGCAAATAAAAGCATCTAATTAGTCTAACAATTTAATAACCATTTAATATGAAAAGTTAAGCTAAGAAATCTCTTGTATTTATAAAGAAAAAGCATTTTAAATTACCGCCTTTTTATTTTGAAGCCAGAACAATCCACAATAGGATAAGAAACTCTGTTTGCTTTTCAAATGAGACACAAAAAAGAGAATAATTTAATCTGGTATCTTTCTTTCACTTTGGATGGATTGAAAGAAAAAGACCATTAACAGCATTAAAGAAAAAAATCAATGTGAAGCATCAGGCACAAACAGATTTGCCAGTATATTTCAATCCAAGTGCCAAAATTCCCAGGAAAGTCATGCATTCAAAAAGGTAGTGAAAGAGAAATAAAAATAGAGGGTAAAAGAAGATGGGGTAGGAAAGGAGAAGTACTAGACATACTAATGTGATACTCAACTTAATGCAAATTGTAATATTTAGTTAAGTTTCTTGTCATGCATTAGGCCTCCTGAACATTTATTGGCAATAGGGTGTGCAAGAGGACATCTTCTGTTTACTATCAGCTTCTTGGTTGATGCCTCTAAGCAATTTCTAGCTCAGCCTCTGTGGTGTCATAAACCAGGAATTTTGTTCAAGAAGCCTGGTGGAAAATGACTTTATCTCGTACAGATAGATATACATAGTCAAAAATTGGTTACCATAAGGCCAGAAGAATCTAAGTATGAACAGGAAGATGCCTGTGTACTTTCTGAGTAAGATATTTCTGTAAACTGCTTTATCGCTACAAGAGATGGAAAAGCATAATAAGTTAGTTAACAGTATTCTTTCTGCATGAAAACATCTGAATATTTACTGGGCTTGCAAACCTTACCCATGCACAGAATTGCACAGTTAGGATCTAACTAAACTAAAACAAAGACACAGACTTGGAACCCATATTGTTGCTTTAAACATTAAAAACTGCATGAGGGAACCTTTGTAACAGGTAACTCCAGAAGCATGATTTCTGAATACAAATTGTGCAGTGGGAGAGGTTAGGGTACAGAAGTCAAATAGGTACAGTGATACAGAATTCACTTTAAAATAGAAGCTGACCTAACCTTCATCTTTCACAAGGGGTTCAAATATCTCTTTAGAAGTCACTGGTTCATATAATATGCTATTATTTCCCACCGTCTTTTGTAAGCTTTCTAATGCTGTGCTATGTTGAGTCAAAGCTCTCAGAAGAGCAATATTGTTTGCCAAATCAGGAAGATCTGATGAATTGTTAGCCATTGCCGTGCATTTCAGGAAATCCATTCCTATTCCTTCACCTTTGCAGGCTTCATGAAAGGCATTTATGGTCTCTACATTTTCCAATGCAGTTTCACCTATTGCTGTTTCCTCTGGAGACGAAGGGCCTTTTCCTAAAGGATAGATAGAACTTCTGGAAATGAGAGAATCTTCCTCATGTGAAATGCCAAATACCTTTTGATGGTCTTCTGCAATATATTGGAGTGAGTCATAGCTAGGATCCAATTTTTGTGACAAAGCCAGCAAAGGACTACCTGGTTTAACGTCATCACGCTTAGTACCCCAAAAGTGTTCTAAATCAACATCTGGGGATTTCCTGCATCCAAGCTGTATAACACCTTCTTTGGTCCTTTCATTCATTGCAGAAATTATTCTGCTGGTAGAAATACATGACATACTTTCAGTTTTCTCAAACATATTGGTTTTATGGCCACATTCATTAACATTTGTGTCACCAGGTAGAAGATCAGAGTGCCTGCTTTTTATCTGTGACGTGCCATTAATGGTATGCACTGCACAGCCATCAAGATCTTTCTTACTGTTTGTGGCTGGAATACTTAACTGGCTTTCATTAATCTCTTTTACACTGCACCCATCACCCAAAAGTTCCACTTCAATTCTGGTCTGGTTTGCAGAGTCTTCTGCAATTCTCCCTGTATCTCCGACATTGTGGTCACAAAGCTGAGGTGGTATAACCCCGGTGCAGTCATTTCCATTGTCCTCTCTGTCAAATGCTGAACATTTGACTTCTTTGGTTTTACTGTGTGTCACTACTTCACAGCAAGAATGAAGCCTTAATGCAGCATTTTGTGCTACATCTTCCCCCTTTAAGCAGTCTGGAAAAAGCACTTGTGAAAGCGTGTCTCCTTCAGTGAGCTTATTCACATCTCTTTCACACAGGTCTTCATCGCCTGTATCATTAAAATCAAAAGCCTCCATTAGATTAAAGTTAACTTTCATCACCTGTTCATCTGTACCATAGTCTTTGCCATGCATACTTAATTTTTCCTTTACAATTCCATTTTTAGTCAATGTTGCATCCACAGAGAGCTCCAGGTCATGAGGCACTCTTTCTGAGTTTTGCCTTGGCTCACTTTGCAACTTCACAGATGAATTCTCCTTAAGACCATTACTCATTGAATGCTCCCTGTATCTGGAGAGATTGTTTTCAAAGGTGATTGGACGTGCTGAACATGAAATGTCACCTGAGGATGGGACAAACTGACTATCACTCATTCTACTTATGGTGGATTCAGGTAGGAAGCAACTATTTGTATTGCAGGGATCTTGTAAGTCTTGACTTAAATTACTTGCCTTTTTGTCATGTCTATGTCCTGTGTCTTCTTTATCACAAGGTTGTTCAGCTGAATTTAGAAGCATTCCAGCATTCCATTCCTTTGTATCATTTACAGTTCCCTTCATAAAAGGCAGGTGCTGAGTATTTTGTACGAGTCTTCTGGCAGGATTGCCTGAAAAAGCAGGTAGGATTGTGCTTTTTTGATTATACAAACTGTCTGGGTTTTCTGATGCCTGAAACCTGGAAGGACATTTTGTGACTTCAGATGTTGTTTGCTCTCTGCACCCTTGTGTTGGTTTAGAGTTCAGAAGAGCTATTATCTGTGCTGTGCTCCTGATGTTGTGTGACACTGCCCCGTGACCAGCTGCCTGATTACTAGATTTGGCATGCCAAGTATTTATAGAAGATTCTGGCTTCACAGTGGACTGATCACAGTTTTGCTTCTCTGTCTCCTCACATCTGTCAAGAAACGGAGCTGAAAGCAGTGAGGAGAGAGACATGTGCTCTCTATCATCATCTGTACATGAATCTTCGTGCAAGTCTGCAGATAGATTTGTTTCTGTATCCTTCTTACAAACCATAGAAAATAATGGAGAGGTAATATAGAACTTGGATGGAAAAGTACCCTGACACTGCTTAGATAAAGGCAATATTGTTGTTTTTTCTCCATCTTCCATGGTTGATATTTTCTTTTCAACTTGGCGTGGCCCTTGGAAACCCTAGGAGAGAAATTTTAAATTCATTCTATTCAGAAATCAACATCACATTTTGTAATCAAATATTGAAAATAGGGCACACTCCATAAAATTTATTCTGATCAAGTAGCACATAATTCCACAGGAGTATAGAACTAATCTCAAACCCTTGTGATTTTCACTGCAGCCTTAGCAATAGCAATCCTGCTAAATCAGATTTGTAAATTCTGGAAAAAATAGCTATGGGTAACACGTTCTGGCTTACAGTTCCAAACAACCAGGAAGACATTATCTATATATTTACCATTCATTAAAAGATGTGCCCTTTGTGTTTTAAAGTGCATGTTAACACTACACATAACTTTTGAAATTAAGACATACTGTAAACTTCCTTTTCAAACCGACAGACAGATGTCTTGGAGGCAGAGCACCAGGTTTTACACCATTTTTATCCACTGATGGAGTTTCTGCTTTCCTTGGCTGATCTTCAAAAGATTTTTCATTCACTTTTACTGCTTCAACTGTTATCAAATATCGTTCACTTTCTAAATTATCTCCAGCATTCACCTAGAAAAGAGAAAGCAGCAGTGTGTATATAATAGTGCTATATAAGAAACAGTAACAGACTTTTAAATAAACATAGTCTTCTAAACACTTGTATGTAAAGATTTCAGAAATTTACACCCAGTTTATCACAGCTGCCATATAAATATTTAGATTAAAAAATACATATACTAGAAGGCATTAGCACTTAGCTTCCAGTTATGTTTATTTAATATATCACTGTGATACATTGCTTTTACCCAAAAGGAATAAAATTCCATAAAACCTTTACATTGGTTCCAAAAAAACCAATAAGACTTATCAATAAATAGAAGCTGGTTTTGCTTTCAATTATTTGCAACGCAGCAGATTTTCATATCCTCAGTAAGAAAAAGTACTACCTTAGTTACCAAACACAAGTTTGAAATGCTTCCCAAAATCAAGCATAAAAATTAAGAAAAACTCCAAACAAAATATACCTCAGATTTTATAAAAATACTCTCCAAACATTGTCCTTTATCATCAAACAAGATAGCCTGCAATGAAAAAACAGAATTTTAAATAACTAATTTTATTTCACAGATCAGCTGATTGCCACTGACAATCCATCAGTAGCAGAGGATATTAAATCCAACAGTATTAAATTTGAGTTGTTCACCTTATTTCCACCAGTTCTAATCCTCAGAATTCCATCTTGCCACGTTTTAGATTTTTTCATTTTTTGGTGAGTGTATAATACCTGTTATAAACACACAAAATGTTGAAATAATAAGTAAGAAAATGCTTAAATAAATACTGCACCTACAGTGTATTTTAATTTATTTCTACTTCATTGTACACAGTGTTAAAAATCACTTACAGTAAATTCCTGAGAAGCCATTGGTTTGGCAAAATAGTCATCCAACAGTTTATTTCACAAATATTCACATCTTCATACAGCCTGAAAGACAAGAATCCACCAGAGTTGTGAAGGAAATGTATTGGCAAAAAAAATAGATGCCAGTTCACTTTTTTTTTTTCTCCTCCCTCAAAAGAAGAGAGCTAGATGCAAGACAACGTCAAAACAGTGGGGTATAGCTGCTGATGTGCTATATTTACATATATTAAAAATAATCTAATAGAAACACTGGTAAAAAGTGGCTTTTTTTTTTACAGATGCCAATGTATTTTCTAACTTTCAGTGGAATTAATTCATTTAAACTAATACCTGGCAACTCTGAAAACTCCAGTGATCATAGCACTATTCAGAATTAACAAATTATCCTAAACAGGTTTACTCACAGAAAAAAAAATACCATAGAAGCTATTAACAGAATTATTTTGCTGCAAATTTATTGACTCTAGACTTGGTCATGCATGCTTAATTCATGTTAATGATAACTGACTCTCAAAACCAGTTACCCATGAAGTCAAGCTCCTTTACATATTTCAAGGTAGATCACAATAACTTTTAAAATAGCCTTTGATGATGAAACCAGGAACAAATCATTATAAAAGCAACTCATCTCTAGAAGCTGTGACTTACTGCCTTATAGTATTAGATCAACACTGCGATTTGCATCCGTGTCTGGAGCGCTGCACCTGTGACCTTAATTCAATCCGTTAACAGCACTGCAATGAAAACGATCGCAAGAGACAAGTTAAGATGGGCAGCTCCTCTCATGCTTTAGGCTAACGATGAACAGTTTAAATTAAGAAGGGAGAAAGATTCACGCTGCTTCTGATGGCTGTCACCTTTTTGGCAGTCCCCGGGTGTTTAGTAAGGTGCAAAACCTTGGAAATGGACACCCTGAAAGGACACAGAATGACTCCTATAGCTATTAAAAGCCACTGGATGAATACGAACACTTACTATACCTCAGTACGGTGCACCCTGGGAACAGGGATGAAGAAGAACGCTGCCAGCACACACTCATACAAATACGCTAAATGCCCTTTCTCCACACAGCCCAGCAAGTCCTTTTTATCCCATCAACCACAAAAATTCCCTTCAGCACAGCGGCGTTTGATCCAAGCCCCCCCGGGGGCTTCGCCGAGTTCCAGCGGGCGTGCCCCGGCACGGAAACTCACCCCTCAGGGGCCCCCGCCACCACTCCCCCTCACAACTCCCACAGGGGCTGTCGACTCCGGCTGAGGGGCCGAGCAGACACCCCGGCCCTACCCACCTGTCCCGGGCGGGCACGCAGGATCATGGCGACCGCAGCACTCCCTTCCCGCGTTCGAAACTTCCCGCCGCAACCCCCCGTGACGTCACACCGCCCCGACGCGAGCGGGCGATCACGTGCACGGAGCGAGGCGCGCCCGCTGCCGAGTTGCGCATGCGCAGGCGGCGCCGCGGGGCTTTTCTCCCTGCGGGGGTCGCGCGTCGCGCCGGGACTGACGGCAACGACGACGACAGGGCTGCGGACGGCGCGGCCCGGTGTCCCTGCGGTGACGTCGCCGGGTGAGCCCCTGCGGGCGCGGCGGCAGGTCAGTGGGGCGCGGCGGGGGCAGCCGGGCGCGGTGGTGGTGGCGGCGGCGGCGGCGCAGGCAGGGGGCGCTGCAGACCCCCGGCACCACCTCCGCACCCCCCCCTCGCCCCCCCGATGTCGGGCGCATGCGCCGGGCGCGTCTCGTGCCGCCAAGTGAGGCGGCGGCTGTTGGGCTGAGGGGGTTATGTGTGCCCGGCGGTTGGTCTGGCACCTCAGGTGGATGGCGGGAGCCTTCTGGTCAGGGTAGCGTCGCTCTCGGCGTGTCGCTAGCGGATACTGCCGCTCGTCCCCCTTAATCGTGCCCTGGTCTCGCCTGCGGTGGCGCTCGGCTCCTGGGCATCCTTTCGTCCCGGTGCCCGCTCCCCCCGATGTGTGTGGTGCCTTCCTGATGCTCTCTAACCGCCCCTGTCCCTCAGCGTCTCTGTGAGGCTCTGTGGTGACTTTGCCTTCAGGTGAAGCACACAGGTTGTGGTGTTGGCTGGGGCGCCTTCACATGAGGTCCTGAGCTGACACCTCCTGTGGGAGGAAAGGGCCTCATGTCGAGGGGGGGACACAGGGAGTGTCTGACTTTGGGCTAGTATGTGCACAGACACTTTACTATTTTATGCATACAAGGTCTGTGAGCAATCGCAGTAGCAGTCCTGAAACCTGCAGTGGTTAGTACCTGTGCAACTGGCAAATGGATGGTGGTCGGCCTGCTCGGTAACTTGGCTTCAGCTAGTCGCTGCACTGGCAAAGATCAAGTCGAGGCTGGAAAAATCTATTTCATGTTGTGCTTCTCCCCTTTGTTTGCGGCTAAAGAATATGAGATTCTCACAGTTGTGTAGTGTTTCTGGGCCGGTCTGTGTGTAGCTGCTAATAGGGCGGCAGAACGTCTCGCTTTTGTAACTACCTCTACCCTACTCCCAAGTCCATATTCCTGCTGCTTCCCTTCATCAGCTCTGCTGCTCGTTGAGCTCCCTAACGCGTTGGTTTAGCCCACTTACCCAGCAGGGAAGGACCAGAAAAGAGCGACTTCTCAGGTCAGAGTTGAACTGGCTTACCAGAGGGTGAGATACTCTTGAGGGATGACTGTGTAGCAAGGAAGATGAGGGAGCTGGGCTGCCCTTTTGGTGTCAGTGAACTGTTGGTTCATATACCTGAATCCATCTAATCATAGTTTTGTGCTGAGGACCTGCATTTTATTAAAAACCCCCTTTCCGTCTCTTGTGATGACAGAGGAAAGGATAATGAAGGCAGGATTGACACAGTGGGGTCTGCCTATGTCTGGAAATGCCCATCACTGTCATGTGGAAGCAAAGCCTTTTCTGTTTGTGAGCACACCGGTTTCGTGACATCTCTTGAATGCCTTAAATGTAGGTTTATATATTGGTTTCATTGCTTAGAATGGGGAAAAAGCTGGAGGTTCTCTTTTTTAAAATTAAGAAAATTGTGCTGGTCCCCGTGTACTAACTTCGGTCCTTTCTTAGCTTGCTTTCTGTAGAGTGAAGTGACAAGGCAGGATAGGAATTTAAACTGCTGCAGCTATGCCTGTGTGTATATTAGAGTATGAATCCCTAAGGTGGATTACAGAATGCGGCATTGAAAGAAGTTTCAGGTTTGCTGAATACTTGCATTTATTTTGAAGTAAATGCCCAGAAGAGGAAGTGTTGCCACTGACTATATGGAAACATTTTCATAGTATCAAAAGTATTTTCAATGATTCTTTCTCCTCCCCCCGCCCCCTCCTTGCTCCATTTTGCTATTTAAAATGCCCAAAGCAAGCAAGCATTTGCATCAGTGCTTAATATAAAAGAATAAAGGATATTTTGTAACTGGAACCCTGTTTCTTCCAGACTCTGGATTACAGTTAGATTTGATTATGTTTTTCTAGATCTTTGTAAGAGTAGAAGTAGGGTTTAGAACTCAGCTGTGTACAGGTTAGCACCAACATGTTTAATGTTTGCCTTATAAAGTACAGATAAGTTTCTCTAGATTTGTGTGGGCCTATATTATTTTGATTTACATTATCTTTGTTCTCTTAGAGTTGCCTCCACCTGTTTAACTGTCCCTCCTTTTCCTCGTTTCAGTCTTGCACATAGAGACACTGATTTTATTTCCTTTGAGGAAAGCTAAGGGATGACAGCTGTTTTGCTTTACCAGAGTGAGGTTTTGAGCCTGCTTTTGCTTTCTTTTGATTTAAATTGTTTATCAGAATAGTGCTTGCAGCTGTGGGGCCAACAGTGTAAGAGATAGCAAGTCAACAAAAGTGCACTATCTTATACCTTGGCATTGCAGCTTTCATTGATGAGTTGAGGTTTGCAAGAGTATTGCAAGTTAAGAGAATACCAACAAAAAAAGCAAGTGCTTACTTATAAACAGTGTTTTCTTAAATCCTCAATTTTAATCTAGTGTTGTCTCAGGTATGAGTATTTTACTACTAAATGTAAGACTGTATACAGATTTTAATTACAGATTCACAGCTGACATTTGCTCTGACTGTGTATTTCTAAGCTCTTCCAAAGTAATTTTCTCAAAGCTTCATTTCTAAAGCAAGCAGCACAAAATGAGATGTGGAGGGAGAAGCCCAGAATACAGCTTGCAGCAGTTTTTCTTTTAGCTTGAATGAGAATGTCTGTCTCTTGTGGGAAGGAAGTCCCAAGGCTGAGTGACTCAAAATGCATGAAACACTTAGATGGCTTCTTAAAATAAAGCTTTGCAAGTATATAAGACACATTCATTGTCAGTGTGGTCATTTAATACTGTTTAGCCACTAAAAGTATCCCATAATGATGCTTTACCTTTAATGGTGTAACTCACTATAGCCCTCAGCTAAATAGTATATTGTTCTGCAGATTATTAATATAAATATCTTGCCGAAGGACTTGAACAGAGCTTGAACTTCTGCTTCTGTTGGGAGTTTTACCTGGCTTATCTTTTCAAGGTAACTGTTGACCTTTCACTGTCTTGAGTGGTCAGCTCACAGCAGGGAGAGAAACTGATATCCGGCTAAGGAAGCCTGATTTGCACAATAATTTGAAGACCATTTCCATTTTTGTCATCCTGTTGTAGAGGTGGGCTTCCTCTCTGATGGCTGTACTCACTTTTCCTTCTATGTTGCCTTGGCAGAGAGCTGAGAAGTCTTTCATATGGTGATTGCTACATTAATTGCTTCGGTTTTTGTGTTAATTTCATTTTCAAAAAGCTGTCTGCTTTTGGCAGTATCGCTTTGTTTGGTCATGTAAAATCAAGTACTGTGGTGACTGGCAGTTTTCAAGGAGAGCTGACTAGCTACAGCAAATTGAAATGTGAACAAAAGAGATGAATTGATGCATTAAAAAGGTTTTATATTTTTCAAGGTAAATCTGTACATTTAAGTCACTTCCCTCCAGTTATTCTGAGGTTCTGACAGAGCTTGGTTTGTCATTAAAGTCATTGACAGTTGATGAAAGACCCCTAACTAAAGAAAGAAAAAATGTCTTAAGTGTGGTACATATGTTTGCCACAGGGACTTGCAAGTAAGAATGTGTTAGAACATACTCTAAGGCGGGATTGGAAGATTTTTTATTTACTGCTCTTTGGTAGGGCCTTGGCAATTGACAGAGTGAGTGGTTTGCAACAATGACAATTATTTAAAAGAAACCTTATTATTACCAGACCTGCCGTGAATATCAACTAGGTGTCTTAAGTATATCTTTACATTGTATTTATTTATAAGGATTTATAGATGCTTCTCATTTGGAGGTCATACCATAAGTTTTTGCAACGAGCTCTTCAGCTGCTCTATGTTGTCAGTGTAACCTGTTTGCAACCACTGGATTTACGATACATGCCTGCTGAGTGTGGTCCTTTGGCCAGCCTTTTCAGAAGTCTTCTATATAATCCAGCTTTTTTTTTTTTTTTCCTGCTTTCCCTTCTGCACAAAAGGGTAATTTCTGAAGTGTATAGTACTCTGTTTTTTTTCTGTGTTCATTCTAATGGTTTGTACTGGGATATATGGGAAGTGGAAAACAAATTATTTCTGTCTTTTTTTCAAGTCTAAGAAAATGTGTTTTTTGGGAGGGAAGTTGTCTGCTTTCTAGATTTAGTTTCTGTAGGCTTTCTTTAGCAAGTATCTTGTTTTTCTGGTAACAGGGTAGTTATGTATTATTAAAACACACTTTGTGATGTGCACAAGCACTTTAAAGAATTCACTTATATATATTTTTAATAGTGCTGCTTGTCTGATAACTCGTAAAAGCATTTGAAACTGTAAATCCCATGACTGCTGCTGTTAGAAATCTAATGGGGAGGGCAGACTGTTCACAAAGCGCTCTGAATTAACACAATAGTACAAATTTTAAATGAAAAGCCTGCAGTTTGGTATCAACATGCCTCCAGTGAATCTCTGTGGCTAAAGGGCAGTTCTAAGTGCCATGAGACATGAGTTCCAGCTTAGTCTTCACTGCACAGTTATTGTGTGACCTAATTTTTTCTCATCTACTGTATGCTTTATATTTTTCTACACTAAAAATAACGAATGGCACAGTCTCACATGGGATGCATGAAGTTTTTAATGTAAGATAAACTAAGAAAATTTACTCCTTGAAATAAGAATATTTTAATTTTTCTCAAAGGTTATATTTAACTCTCAGTTGACAGAATGACAGGAATGGAGACTGAAACAGCAAGAGACAAAGCCATGGAAGAAGAAAGCACTGAACAGAAAAAGGAGAAAGAGAAAAAGAAGAGGTCAAGGGTTAAACAGGTGCTGGCAGATATAGCGAAACAAGTGGATTTCTGGTTTGGCGATGTTAATCTCCACAAAGATAGATTTCTCCGAGAACAAATAGAAAAGTCCAGAGATGGGTGTAAGTTTATATTCACTATATTTCAGTAAACAGATATGTTTAACTTTCTTCTTCACCATATTGCTGGCAACAGTTACAAGTTATTTTGAGGTTCATGTCTACTCCTGGGGGAAGACAGTACTGCTTCATGCTGCAAACCAGCGTTAGGATTAGCAGATCAGGAGGCAGAGCTTGGTACTAGTTTTTAGAAACTGTATTTAGTGTTTCTCTTTTCCTTTCCTTTACTAGCAGCTGTAAGTTAGAGGCATCTGCCAGGGTACAAATGACTGTTTGGGAGATCTGATTTTCTTTTTTTAACTTTGTATGGTTTTAAGAATAAGCATACAAATAAGGCTCATTTTGCCCTTGGAGATACAGTACTTGACTTGTAGGGTAGATACATGCAGAAATTAAAATGTTACTTGGATTTGCAGTTAGATATAGGTACTTTTTTTTTGTGTTTTCTGCACAAGTTTGGTATGTGAGAAATTGTATATTTGCCTGTAGGGCTACTGTGGGTCTTTTTCCTTTAGACAATTTTCAGCATGGTTGATTTCACTTCAGAGTAGGAAATTGAGCTTGGTTCTGAAACTATTTGACCATTTCGGAAGAAGAAACTAATTTACACAGCTGCAGTGACTAGGATGCTTTTGCTTTAAAAACCAGTACATGCACGGTATATAAAGTGTCTCGGTATAATTGTTCAATTAACTGTGTTGTGCCAGATGGACTAGGACTGTGGTATATAAAAAGAGGTGGTCCTTTTCCATCAACCCCCCAAAAAAGCAAGTTTTCACAAGTGTTTGTTTATTTTTGTTTTCTTAAGGAGTCCATATTTATTTGAAGTGTAAGTCATTAGTCCAGTTGCATTGTGTGAAAAGTCTAACCTTTTCACTGTGTGGTGTAGTCCTCAATTATATTGAACTTCAAGCCAGTTTTAAAAAAGGGCCTTCAGAGGAGTAAAATTTACCCTACATTTTGTAGAGGTATTAGAGCCTGGGTGTCTTTAACTATTTTTATTAAGACTAATACTGCATAATTTTCTGTCAAGGTTTTAGCAGCATGACTCATTGCAACTGAAGTTCAAGCAGGGGCCCTTTTGTGTTGGGAAGGCTGGGTTAAACACTTAATTGAGTGCTTGAAGGAGAAGCAGGTTTTCAATGCAAATTGTTTTTGTATTGTAAAACTACATCAGACAGGGGGTTTTCTTTCTTTTCAAATACAATAGTTATCAGTGGGGAGGTAAGAGAACAAAATTCCTTTGATTAAGGTTAGCAGAAAAGAAAATTAAATGTAGGTTTACTTGAAACTTTCATGTTGATGGTAAAAATTTTCTGTAAATCCTTGGCAGCATGGTTACATACTGCACTTATGACTTACAGATGGTTTTACAAAAATACTAGTGGAGTCTTAATTAGCTCACATAACTAATGCTTTCTGGATTACCCTGATTTCATCATTTGCACCTTTTTTTATCCCTAGATGTTGACATATCACTTCTTGTTTCTTTCAACAAAATGAAAAAATTGACTACTGATGGAAAATTGATAGCTCGAGCTGTTAAAAGTTCATCTGTTGTAGAGGTATTTAATATTTCACTCTCTTGTATTTGCTGATGCTGGAGTAATAACGATAGTGGTACTGAAGTAAGCAATCATCTCATGGAACATGCTTGTTCGTTTCTTGTTACTTTTAGTTGGATTTAGAAGGAACTAGAATCAGAAGACGTCAACCCCTGGGTGAGCAACCAAAGGATGTGGATAGTCGTACAGTCTATGTGGTAAGGTTGTACTTGTGTGTGTGCCTCTGGCAGAGTGCTTTATTTCTAACTGAGGACGCTCTTTTAAACTTTCTTGCTGTTAATTCTTTAACAGTGCAAAACCCACTGTGCATTGTCTATGACAATCTAATTACATAGTATTATTTACTGTATTAAGAACATCAAGACCAACATAAATCAGCCACAAAGTTTTACCAGAATTAGAAGGAAGATTTTCCTTGAGACCATCATGGATTTAGTACAAGAAACATTTACATAAAGTATAAAAGCTAATAGAATTTGATTGTCTTTTTTTTTTCCCCTCTCCAAAAGGAAAGGACAATGTGAGAGAGAGAAATGCATTATGGGTGTACTGAACTTGTAATGCGAAGGCCCATAGGGTGGCTCAATGTACATATTTAATTCAGTAAATATTTTTTTTTTTGTATCAGAAATGTATCTGTGCATCAATATTCTTGTTAACACAGGGAGGGACCGGGCAGGTGGCTGGCTACTGTTGCTTGTGCAGTGTAGGTAAGGGAAATAAATTAAGCTAAATTAAGCACTGGCAGTGACCATGGCAAGAAAGGGATTAGTGTGGTACAGCAATTTCTTGTACAGCTTAAATAATTTTAAATGCTGAGCAAAGAGCTGCTTCACCTTCTAGTAGGAAAAGGTGCACTTTCATTTATCCATTACTGCTCTCACTGGGCTTTTCTAGTTAGTTAATGCCATTAGAGGAGCAACACTAGTACCAAGAAATATATACAAATTGCATTAATGCAGTCGAAGCTTTAGAATAATAACTTTATCAGTTTTATCGAACAGGATCTGTCTGAGTTTGCAAGATAATCAGGGGTACTTTCTAAAGTACAGTCTGTTTACAACTGTTCCTGAAAGTGCCTCTGGTTTTATAACATGCAAACATCATTCTCTTACAGGCAGAACATACCTAAATGAGCTAGTCTTATTTTTAGGGGGCTTTTTAAAAAAAAAACTAATACATTCTAATAGCACACTATCCTTATGGCTACCTTGATACTGAAATGATTCATTAATTTAAATGAAAATGGCTTGTGCTGCTGGAAAAACACCGCATTTCAGCATGATACTTCAGGTGTGTCAAACAGTTGTTATATTGTTGAGCCACTTAAGTGATAGTATGGAAAGAGAGCTGATGGTTGAAGTGTCGCTTATTTAAAATCCTGTGCAATTTTTTAATAGATTTGAAGCCAGTGTGGAATTCCCTTTGTCTCTAAAGAAAGCTTTTCATGACTAATGTCAATTTGAGTATATACCTGCAGCTGTTAGCAGCTGAATTTCAAGCAGGCACTAAGCTTTCTGTGCTGAAGATAGATTATAATAATCATGCCCAAAATGCCAGCCCATCCAGATGAAGAGAAGCTGGAATACTCTGATCATCATGTTCATTAACAAAAGCCCAGAAAAGGTTATTAGTTTTTTTTAAGTACAATGTGCCAGTCATAGTATTTCCCTAACATGATTACAGGGACTGCTTAGAACTTCTCAAATACTCTGTATCATTTTTGTAAAAGATATTCTAAGTTTAATGAGCTACATAGTCTATACATAGCTAAATGATTTTTACTTTTAAGTTTTTCTGTAAGACCAAAATAGATAAATGGTGTGTTTTGTAAGCTACTGAATTTGTAGAGATCTTAGTATATGTAGTAACCCATTGTCTTCTCTGCCTGCTACCAAAAAGGGTGGTTTTTTTTTTTCCTTTTTAAAAGCTAGTGTATGAGGTATCTGCTCTTGGTACCACACTTACAGAAATGTAAAACCATGTTAAATGACTGGTATGTAGGACTTTGGGGGTAATAGAAATAAGCAAAGTGTGGTAAGTTTTGTTTCATTCTGGAGGATGTGAAAGAAAGATTTCTGTGTTGGATTAATACAAAGGTTACAGTTAATTCCTCCATGGTAAAGAATTGTCTCCAACAGTAGTATGTTTTCTGAATTTATGCAGGAAATCAAAGCTTCATTTCTGAACTAAGAGTTGAGACTTAAAATGTGTTTCTTTCAGGAATAGTAACTTCATTATATTTTTTTACAATCTCATTTAATTTAGAGGAAGTTTTCGTTAAATTTCTCTGAAATACTTACGGTTAATGACTTTTTTATATGCTTTAACATAAACTACACTTTGACATACGCTATTATTTTGTTCTCATCCCATAATATTTTTAAAGCTTCAAGTAACTGGCTTTTCAACTTTATACCAAACCATAATGAAACCTTTTTCTCAGGCAGGCAAGGTTCATGCAAAAATAATTTTTCTACCTGAATGTTTTCCTACAAGGAAAACCTTTTAGTGCAGTAACTTGCGATGAAAAAAATTAAGTATCGCTGACTGTCTGTTGTTGTTTAGGCATGAATTTGAGAGTAGGGTTTTAAAGTGTTCAGTTGGGTCTATTTAGAAATTGATCTGTCAGAATTTCTTTGATTGGTGAAGGTAAACGTTTAGGAACTGATACATGATGTCTGCAAGCTGCTAAAATGTGTTGCTATAATAAGGAGTTTATAGAAGTAAAAATCAGACCATTTTATCATCCAAGAAGCTGGCTGAAAATTTCTGCTACATCTGATCAAGTAGGCCATAAATGCTAACCGCTAAGCTTTAAAATGTCAGCTACCACCAGGAATTTATTAGTTTGAGTAGTGACTCTTTACTGACCTACAAGAATTCTTCCTGTGATAGCTGGATCACCAACAATAAATTTAAAAAAAAAAAAAATTCTTGTGCTTTGCACTGGATAGTTTGAGATAATGCAGAATTATGTTTGCTTAGTGGTCTTAAATTTACAAAGATATTTCATGTTGCAGAGATACAGCTGCAGGTGGGGTCTTGATATCTGTCACAGGAAGAAGATAAGCATCTAAAATATATAATGTATTTGTTACAAGTATATGAATGATTAGAGATCCATTTCCAGATCACTGTTTTTACTACCTGAATACTATGACCTCTTGACAAGAATACATACTGAAGTAAAAGAAGTTGCTCAACATTGTCACATCAAACTTAAATAATTAGAAGATGTAGTAAACCATATGATACAATGGTAATACAGTGAGAGAATTACTTTTTTTTTTTCTCTGTAGGAGCTGCTTCCCAAAAATGTCAGTCACAGTTGGATTGAGCGGGTGTTTGGGAAGTGTGGTAATGTAGTTTACATCAGTATACCCCGCTATAGAAGTACTGGCGATCCAAAGGGATTTGCTTTTGTTGAATTTGAAACTAAAGAGCAAGCAGAGAAAGCTATTGAGGTGGGTAATGGTGCCTCTGGTCTGTTAACATTCTTCCTGCTTGTCACTTTGTGATATGGATGGTGTAGTCTTTACTACTAGTTCACCTACTGTATTTTAGAGAAATTCCTAAAATATCATATGCAAACTTCACTTAGCAGGAGTTGTATTGCTGTCTCCTACCCCCAGGCCTCCAGTCAATTCCACAATTCTTTAAAAGTGTAATTTTGTTAATAACCTGGAGACTTAGAAGCATAGTGGATACTTCTTGAAATACATTGGCTGGCTGCTCTTGGCATCTTTTATGGAAATAGAGATCTCAGTGTAACAGTACAATGTCTATACAATTTCATAAGACAAGCATGGTCATACCTGAATTTCTGTATTTAAATGTGATTTGACAGTTTAAAAACATTTATGTTTCAATATCATAACGGTAGCAGGTGGATAAAGATATCACACTAATAATGTGAAATCAAGCAAGCTCTGCACTTAAAATGCGAACAACAACAAAACCCACAAAAACTACCACACCATGAAAGTACTGATAGAACAATGTATACCTCTGGAGTCATGAGGGACTACATCTTTCTTGAATGAATGTAGGACTGCTGGTTTTAAGTGGGGATGAAGATTCTTTAAAAAAGAAAATATGATTTTTAGTAATGGTTGATGGATTTTAATTATTTTTTTAAAGTTTTTGAATAATCCACCAGAAGAAGCGCCACGGAAACCTGGGATTTTCCCCAAAACAGTAAAGAATAAGCCTGTTCCTACACTGAATACAAGTAACAGCAGCGTAGTAGGTAAGCGTTATTGTTACTGGGACCAAGAAACAAACTTTTGTGCCTTAACTCCTGAAGAGAGAACTTTGAACTGCGGTCTCATCTCATGTTTCTCAAAAACTTTATAAAAATATAAATGCATGTTGCTATTTGTGGCCAATGTGGCCTTAAGAATGAAAGTGTAAAACAAAAATGCAGTAAGTTTCTGCCTTTTGGTTTTCCTGCTTGATAAAGAACTTAATTTCTTTTTTCCCTCTGTTGCCAGCTACCACCATTAGTCATTGTTAGGCTGGCAGAGCAGCTTTCAGATGTACAATAAATCATTATCTAAGCATTTAGCATTAGAAAAAGACAAATTTGACACAGTTTTAAAAATATTTAGTATTGAAGGAAAAGATACAGACTTAAGAGCAAATTATACTTAAACATTAGTACTGTTCAGATGAGTTTGTGATCATCTGACATTTCAGAGCAAACCTTGTGGTATTCTCTTTGCTGAAACTTTCTGAGAGAGAATTATGAAAACGGTGGATTTTTGCCATTCTTCCTTTTTGGAACTCTGCTATTTCAGCAGAGCAGTCTATAGTGGAATGAACTTTTTACAGCATATTTACAATTCCACTTTACATGATTCATAATTACTCGTAAAAACCTGTGTGATACTGGTGAGAAGAGAACCCTAGATTCACAGTTGAGCATGTTTCCAATAAATACAATCTATTATAATTTACAAAGCAGCATCACAGGATTATGTTACAATTTTGATCACTGAAACATTTTTCGTTGTTTCTGATGTAATGCAATTTCCCAGACTTCAGACACCTTCCCATCGTTTTCATAAGCATAATGATGAATCATGTTATATCCCTCGTTATTATCACTAATTCTTTGTTACACCAGTAACTATTAGGACAAAAAAAGAAAGAAAAAAACGTGCTTTTTAAACCGTGCTTTAAACCCACTTATTATACTTTCTACTGCTTCATACTGCATTCTGCCTATGACAACTTTGAAGCAAGTAGACAGTATTGAAAAGAGTATTTGTTTTTTCAGATCAGTTAACATTCTTTAATTTAGCAGGCAAATAGTTGTTTATTACATAAATAGATTCATTGAGCTGAGTATCTCCTTTTATTCTCAGAATACAAATTGGCAGCGATTAGTTTCTTGTCTTTGTTGTTTGGCCTGGAAGGAGGAAGGTATCCTCTTCTCAAAGACAAGTAGGGGATGACATAACAAAATGTGCATTTGTTAAGGAGAAGCAAAGAAGTCTATCTCCTTTCTTTTTAATTTGAGAGTAAATACTTCAGGAATCCTGTCACCAAGCTGCCCTTGTGACCCAGAGGTCTTTTTCACTTTGTGTGACTGAGAGTCTTATCTGTATTTTTTTTTTACTCTTCTGCCTAAAATGTCTGGGAAGAACTTTGGGACCATGTATTGCAGCTCTCCTGTAGTTAGAGATGGCAGAGACAGGAGCTTCCTTTAACATCACAGATTATCATGACATGCGGTATTGTGATTGTTTACTTAGGTCAGTTAATCTAATCTAGTTTTTAATCATTGGCAGTTTTAAATACTGTATTTTTAATACAGAAGAGAAGAAAAAGAAGAAAAAAAAGAAATCCAAAATCAAGAAAGAGAGCAATGTACAGGCAGCTGTAGAAACAAAGGAATCAAACACAAACACTACAACAGAGCAAGTACCCAAGTCAAAAAGACATAGGACTTCATCGGAGTGTTCAGAAATGGAGGGAACTGAGACTCACAGGCAGCCTTCAAAGAGAGAAAAAAGGAAATGGGACAGAACAGAAAGCTCAGAGGTACCTTGGGAAAGCAGGCCAGGGAAGAGAAAAAGAACAAACTCTGGAGATGGTGAGACATCAACTCCAAAAGTCAAGAAAACTGTTCAAAAGGATGAAGTTCATCCTGTAAAAGAGGAAACAACAGAAGTTTCGAAGGATTCCAATGGTAAAGTTTGTTGCATGTTTTTTCAGTATTTTCATGATTTGTATGCCTGAATGGAATCAAATGGCAGATTAGAGATTATAAATGGCAGGTTTAGTAATGAGGGAAAAGTCTAGATAAGGAGAAGAGCTCGAGTTAAAAGAAACTGCGTTCTTTGCAGTTTAAATAGTATTTGTAGTGGCCTAAGTTAAGTAAATAGGAATCTTAATATGCTAGAGGTAACAGCAAGTGAGTAAAGAGGGGGAGGGGGGTCGTGGTGCAAAGAAAATAGCTAGAAAGCAACAAGGAATGTAACAAGTGTAATCTGTGTAATAAAAATGCATTAGTGAACTGACTTTTGGAGGCTAATAGATTTATTACTTGGATTAAAGATTATTGAGTAAGCCTTTTCAGAAGTACTGGTAAAAGGTTCAGACACTGAACTTATGTCTTTGAAAGACTGAAAACTTAACTGCTTGGGTCAGTAGACGAAAAATGGTTGATATGGTGGAGGCATAACAAGGTCAGTTTAGGAATATGTGGTGTTCCCTGCAGTTAAATTTAAACCTGGTAATGAGTCATTCCAAGGAGATAAGCTTCAGAGAAGAACTTTCAACACTGAAGCAGGTAAATCTCATCAGAAGTAAAAACAGTTCACAAAGAAGTTAATATCAATAGAACTTCACTGAGGTAAAGTATGGATTAAACAGCCTAGGCAAATGGCGACAGTATAAGAATCTAGATAAGTAAGATTAAAATACAAAAGAAGCTGATGATCCCAGTTTCTTATATGAGATAGGGGGGAGGGGGAAAAGCAATAGATTAAAATGTGCCTTGAAATCACATTGGGGTTGACAAGAATCCATGATTAGTCTAAACTCAGGTAGTTGAGAAAGTGGACTAGAAATAGGTAGTAGGCTGATTTTTGTGAAAGGCTTTTCACAAATAATACTATACCATTTTATGGAAATATTCAATCAAGCTGTATTAACCTTAATAATCTTTAATTTAGCTGGCATTTTTCTTTTGGACTTTTTAATGTAGACATTTCTGCAGAAGATGACAAAGATAAAAAAGACACATCCCTTTCAAAATCTAAAAGGAAACATAAGAAAAAACACAAAGAAAGACACAAAATGGGTGAAGAAGTCATCCCACTCAGAGTACTCTCCAAGTAGGTTATGAAACTAATCTCTGTGACTGGTTTTATGGTACCTGGTGGATGGGGAGGTATATAGTTGCTTCATAGCCTTTTTGTAGCGTGAGAGCATTCCATTTTCCATAGTTTCACAGAGCTAATTGAAACTTCTTTTTCTCAGCAGTGCTGGGAACTAATGTGGAGTAAATAATGCGTGTGCAGGGGTGGGCTGGCACAAAACCCGCCTTCTTAAGGGGGGTGGGGTGGGGTGGGGGTGTAGAAAACTTATTTCAATCATGAACACACAAAAAAAAAAGAAAGAAAAAAAAGAATCCTGTCTACATCTTTTAGTATGTGGTACCTCTGTTTTTGCAATAAACTTTTTCAAAGTTACAAGTTTTTATGGCTTATTGCACGACTTTTATTGCTTAATAGGCTCATATACAATTATTTCAGTTTCCAACATTTGAAAGATTTTATTCAATTCATAGTAGTTAAATGTTTGTATGACTGACAGTCCATCACCATTGCTAAAGTGCAATTCCAATTTTTATACAACAGAGTTGCAGATTAGCAACAGTATTAGCCTGTAGCTGAAAAGATTCAAATACCAGTTTTCAAGTATGACTGCTGTGTAGTTATACGTAGAATAGTTTGTAACAGTAACTGCAAATCACCACTTTTACACCTGGTTCCTCAGTTAATATATGGACCAAGTCATGGCATTCCAGAAGGTTAACAAAAATTTCATGCCTCCAGCTGTTGGGGTCTTAGGAGTCACCACAACTAAAACATGGAAGCACTTACTTTTCAGGCATCCAGCAAGTACCTCCATGTTAAAGTCGAGGGGGTCCTTGCCATCTTTGATTATGTATACCGTGATGCAAAATTGTGTTTTGTTTAACACTGAGGGCACGTGTGCATTGCAAATACATCTTTTTGTTTCGGTACCCGTTGATATATTTCCTAGGAAGAGGGAAGTGTGTTGACAAAAAAAGGATTCACCATCACTAAAACATGGAAGCACTTACTATTCAGGAACAAAGCAAGTACATCCACATTTAAGTTGTGGGGATCCTTAAGTGGATAAACTTACATAGTAACAAAAAAAAGTAATAAAAAGCGTGGTATACAGAGCTCTGATAATGCAACAATAAAAAACATGCGCATATATTACTTGTGTTCCAAGAACATCAGGATCCACCGCCACTGAAACATGGAAGCACTTACTTTTTTAGGCAGCAGGTACCTCCATGTTAAAGCGAAGGGAGTCCTTAAATCAAAAATTGCTTCGCATTTTATCATACAGGCCACTGAAAAACCGTCTTGCTCAGTAACAAGTTATGCTCTTAGTTCTTGCTGGAGAAGCACGCCTTCCATCTCATTACAGCCAAAATTCTTCTTCCGGATCTAAAAAAAGCTTGAAGCCGAAGTGTAGACGAAAGAAAAATCCTGGATGGTATTTCAGTATTGCGATCAGGATTCACCTCTACTAAAACATGGAAGCACTTACTTTTTTTAAATCACAGAAAGCACCTCCATGTTAAAGTAAAAGGGGTCCACAAAAAACGGTAGTTCTCAACGACGCTTGTCGTCTTCCACTTGAAATTCTGAGACTCCTGCATCAAATACAGAGAAAGTTTTAAATTTTAGTTAACGGGGGGGGGGGGGGGGGGGGGGAAGGGGGGGGGCAGTTTTAAAAGAGCATAAGCATTGCAAATACTTGCCTGACTCATTCCCATGGTCTTCTCTTCCTTCGAGTCAAGTTAACAGCAAGTACCTCCTTGAGCTTGTATTTATACCATACCTTGCTACGGGATGGTGTTGCCTTTTTATCTCAAAGAATCATTACGTGGGTCTTTTGTTATTTTAATGTCTTTGCTCTGTTGAGAATGTATGATCCTGGGTGAGTCTGGATGCTTTTTTGAAGTATACAGTTGTCAATGTTAACAGCTAAAACCATTACCACAAGATATCCTCCTCTTTAAAAATCCTCTATCAGCTTGTTTGATAGCACAGATTAGGGTAACAATGAGTCGTTCTCACAGTGGCACTATAGGCATTGTGTTTCTGTGGAGCAAAGCTCTAGCTGTTTGCAGAAACATCTCCATGTTAAATGTATGTAAATATATAAATTGCTTCCATGTGGTGGTATTTTTTAACCAAAATGCATTTGAATAGTAAGGAATGTTCTTATCTCAGTAGGTTTTTGGTAAGTTTAACCAGTTGTTGATTTTCCATCAATGATTTTTCTAGAAAAGAAATTACGTTCTTAATATAGTAACACAGGAGTGGGTTCACTGAACTAATTCAGTGAATTCAGAGTTCACTGTCTCTGAATTAACTCTGAATTTAGTGCCTATGCTCTGTCTAGTTCCAGTAGAAAACAGTTTACCAAGCTGTTCTATACTTTTCTGAATATAGGCTGAATATAAGGCCACTCTATTTGAGTGATCTTATTAAACTTGCCTGGAATATTAAAAGCTAAAGCAAAATAATAAAAATGCAGATAGTGACAAGGCTTAATTTAAGCTAGGCGCAGGGAGAGCTTTAATGGTAAGATTGGTCTGCACTGCTCACCAAGTTTAGCTGAAGCTATTTGTAAACTGTTCTGTCTTAACACTGAGTTTATAAATGTCATTTTCTTGTTTACATCTGACATCCTATTCCTCTGTTGCTGCTTATAGGACCGAATGGATGGATTTGAAGCAAGAATATTTGGCCCTTCAAAAAGCCAGTATGGCCTCCTTAAAGAAAACAATGTCTCAAATCAAATCTGAGCCTGTCGGAGAGATGGAAACAGAATCTTGGGCACAGAAGAAGTATCAATTTGAATATAACCAATGTAATCCTTTTGTGATGTTTTTTGTCTTGTTTTCTTCATGATTCTAGTACATAAACAAGTGATTTAAGACACTGGTCCTCCAGAAACACTGCAAAATGGTTTTACTTTCTATAATGCTGGTGTTTTCTCTGAATGCCAAGTATTATTAAAAGCAAACCTCCCTAATTTAGAAAGCTTTGTGAATAAGGGATTCTTTTTTATAAGTAAAGACTAAATAAGTAATTTCAGCATATTCCAGTAACACTTCTTAAGCTTAAGGATCTTTTCAGGTTATAAAAGCCTCAGAGAGGTAAATCAAGAATCCGCTTTTTTGATGATATAACTTGGGCCTGATTTGCTCAGGCTTAACTGTACCTGCAGCGATTTACAAAACTCTTGTAAGTAAGATATTTTTAAAAATGCTTGCAATTGGATTTTATCAGCCTTATGGCACTTCTTAGCTAAATTTTTACATTTTTCATAGATAGAATTGGTCTTTTGTGCTCTGGTTCCTCTGTACTTCACTAATTTCAGTACTGACATTTCAATTCCTATCTGCTTATTTTTCACTCTAGAACTGAGGGTTCAACTATTAACTGTAATCAATGGAATATAAATTATTCTTAGAAGGAGACCCTGTAGGCTGTAAAAACTTAAGTTTAAGACTCTTGGAGCTATTTTCTTTTCTTTTAAACTCACATTGACTGTACCTTGTGAACAGTCGTGAGCCTAGATTAAAAAAAAAAAAAACAGTCTTAATCTGCAGCAGCAATATTTGATGCCTCTTGTTTCATTTCTTGTGTACATCACGTTGCTTATGACCTTTCATAGCATCTTTGGTTTGTCAAACTCATAAATGTAACATTTTTTCTTCCCCCCCCCCCCCCCCCCCAATTGACCAGCCACCAGTGAAGATTCTGCCCCTCCTGCCAAGGCTAACACAATGGGACCCCGGTTCGTGAGTGGAGTAATTGTGAAGATCATTAGCACTGAGCCCCTGCCGGGCAGGAAGCAGATCAAGGTAATGCCTTTGTAACCTCAGGGTAGCTGTTAGCCTTTCCTCTTACAGTACCCCACAAATGTTTGAATATGGAATACCATTTAAACAAGTCTTACTGACTTTTTTGTTTGGCCAGTAGCTGTGTACAGATTCTTCTCTAGTAATGGCAGATTTTACAACGGCAAAATAGGGTACAGAGGATATGGCAAAGCAAAAATTAGCCTTTAGAGTGCTTCAAGCAATGTCAAGTTTATAGTGAAAATAATGACAAAAATAAATAATGCTCTAGAGGATGAGTAGTTCTTTCCAGTTTAAAAACAGAAGTTGAAGACAAAGCAGGTGCAGTGTTCTTTATTGGTCATTGTGTCAGTCATTCTGGCACGATTCAGATCAAGAAATCTATAATAGTATATCAGGGGTTTTTACCATTAACAGGAATTTGGGGGCAAGAAAATGCTCTCAGCATGAGAAAATAATTGTCTTTTTTTCAGTGAGAAATTCACAATTACGAAAACTCCAGTTCATTGAGAGTGACAGCAGTAGATCTTGTCCAGTAATCCATTCACCCATTTCTTCTTTTTTCCCTATGGCAAGTGCTCTTTTTCTTCAATGTATGTGTTTAGGGTAACTTAAATTTCGTTTCACGTCATGATATGAAAGTTACACATGATAAGTAGAAAATTTTATTTTAAAGAAAATACCAGTTTTAACCTGCATCCTTTTGAAATGGGAATATTAAGTTTTCCAAATGAAATAGCAGGCTTTTTCCAGATACTGAGTTTTCCATGAATGTGACACAGGACATTTTCTTTCACAAATTGCACTTTTGGATGAATGACAACTGGAAAGAATTTGAACACTTTAACTCATGTTGGAATAAATATTCAGACCACTTAAGACAATGAGAGAATGGTTTAAAATGCAAGTTCTGAGATGATTTATCAAACTACCTGTATTTATAACTGAGTAGTCCATTTGACTGGCTGCTTGCAAGTCTCTGAAGTTTAGTGTGTGCATAAATCTAAGCAAGATGAGAGATGTCTTGCTGAAAACAAACTGATGAGAGGGTTTCAACTTAATCAGTCTTATCTGATTGAGTATGTTTGTAGTCAGTTGTCTGAGTGCTGGAGACACTGAGAGAATGTAGTAGTTGTCACTGTAACATTTGAGGGCCCCTGACTGTGTTAAGTTTTTGTCACAACTTAACATCTTGTGGTCAGGAGGTAAGCTTACTGTTCCCACAGTAGATGAAAACAAACTTAGTTTGGTATTTCCAGTTACTCTTTTGGTTTAGTTCTCGGGAAGTGTTTCAGGGAAAACTAATGTGTTTGTTATGAAAGTAAAGGAGGACAAAATAAGATTGGGGTGGTCTTTGCCATTATCAATCATGTCTTTGGTTCCTGTAATAAGTGATTAGGCAAAATATTTCACAAACTGTTAGCAAACAAGTAAGGCAAGGTTTTTAGAGAGACATATAATTGCAGAATACAACTGTAGTTGGAAGAAGTAATAATCTTTAGGGTTGGTTTTGGGTCAGCAGTGGAAGCTGCAATCTGTGTTTGACACTTACTGGATTTTTCTGGCCATACTAGTTGCTTTTATGAAAGGTGTAGCTCTTTGACAAAACCTTGTTTTGCCTGTCTTCCTGGACTGTTATAGCTGCCACAAAACAATGCATCTAGGGTTTTTTTCCTTAATAAACTTCCAGAATTGATCTGTGTTTCTGATTGTCTGGCAGGCTTAATTACTTCCATACACTGGAAAGGTCTTTGCAGAGTAGTTTTAATATTATTATGATGTTTTAATTTTTTACTTCACTACTCCCATATTTTGCTATAAATGCAATTCTTGGATATCAGAACATTTGCCAATTCCAGTAAACTATTTGGATCGTTGTAATTTTCCATGTAAACATGACTTTGGGTTACCAGAATTAAGAATGGAAAGTAGCTTTGGCTGGCTCTCTGATGGTCTCAACACTATTGGCACTTAATTTTTGTTTTGTTTTAAGGCTGTCCTTGGTAGTGGAGGGTTAAAAGCAGTGTGTAATTCTTGAATAGAAGCATCTTAGTTGAGCTGCCTGCTGTGAACAAAATTGCCTAGGAATGTGTGGTCTTAGTTAATTTCCCTAACAGCAGGTATTGCCAGTGAAGTACTTCATCTGAAAGAGCATGTGTGACTCTTCTCCATTCAGCTGTCAGTGCAAATTTTCAGACAGAGGTCACTTAGTAAAGATAGGAATGGTTGGTTTACTACTACTCATTTCTCAATCTGCCATGAATGAGCTTGCTTTTATATATTTCATGCATAGAATGAAGTTAGGTATTTTTCTGTTGGACCGACATACATCGTTATAGTACACAAATAATTTTTATTTTTTTTAAAAAGTCTGTACAGATACAGTACTGAAATAAATGGATAATTACTGATGCTCCATTAGTAAAATTATTCTTATGTAAAAAAAGAACATCTTCAGGAATCACTGCTTTAAATAGTTCTTGGAGGGCAGGATGACAGATAAATAAATGTTGTAGGCTCATAAATCAGAATTCAGTTCTAATCTTGTTAGGAAGATACATTAATTCAAAACTATTTGACAAGAGATTCATTGATTAAATTCAAAAATTCAGTTATTGCCTTCTACTTAGTGACTTTTTAAAATGTCAGTCACCTACAAATTGAATGGTCAAAAAGTCGCTCTTTATTTTTTTTTTTTTTAAAGTCTGGTTTATGGTCTGTGTTCTATGACAGAATGCTTTGGCAGTGCTGGCTGATGTTGCTTATGTTGACATGCTGGAGGGAGACACAGAATGTCATGTCCGTCTTAAAACTCCTGAGGACGCACAGACTGTTATGAAATCATACAAAGAAATACAGATCAAAAACAACTGGAAATTCGAAATTCTCGCTGGTAAGACTTCTTTTTTTTAATGATAATACATGAGAAGACTTAAGTATTGTGAAAAGGATGTATTGTATGGTAGTTTTATGGATATATTTAGATACCTGGGTTGGGGAAAAGTGCATTTTTTTCCCGTGAGTCTTCTCATTTTTCCTATTATAGTGTAACTGGTAAAACAGTATGTGTTTTTATGCCACTGTTCAGAGCAAAATAGTGATTTTGCTTGCCTTTATCAACTTAATTCTGTTTTTTTGAGATGTATTTATGTCACTTTTAGTGGCAATGGACTATAGAACTTAATTCACATTTCAGCTTTATGAATGTAACGTTCTAATGATGCAGAAGAATTTTAAATGAAGATTTTCTTGAAAATACTGAACTTATGTATGAAATAACAGGGCAAGGATCTAACAGCATGAATACACTTAAGAGTGGTTTTAGCACTTGCCTTCTAATTAATCTTCCTTTTTTCAGGAAGTTGAATAACTTATGCCTTTTTAAAATTGTATTTACACTAAATTTTTTACTGGTTTACTTTAGAACTTTATTCTAATGTGTGTTACTTTGTCTGAAATTGCTCTTCTAAATTTGTATCTTGTATTAGATTGGACTAGTCTTCTAAGTGTAGAGAAACCTCTTTATGAAAGTGAGGGGTAGGAGAATGGGGGAGGGGATAAGTCTCTCAAACTTTGTTCGTAAAATTTTTAAATTCTAGACATGCACTAAAAATCCCAAATGCACAAAAAACCCAGATAGAACGATCCAGATGAGATTCTCTCATCTGTGTATTTAAATATTTTACCACAGTCCTCCACAGATCCTCACATAGGGCCCAGTTCCATGCATGCAGGGATGTAAACCCTCATAAATGTCAGTTAAGGATTGCAGAAGGAAGAGCTATAATGGAAGCATCAACCTTCATAATATCAAAGTTTAATTAAAGTTTGAGACTCACTGAATGCTGCTAATGTCATTTGGAGATAGATTTGCCTCCAGAGTGTTCTGTGTTCCAGACATCCACAACCAATTTGAAATACAGCATTTTACAGCTGTGTGCTCTGTGTGTATTTGTCTCTGGTTTTGCATCCTTATATAAAAGGTTGTGGTAGTACACTGGGAGGAAGTACTGACATTGCAGACATGGTAGGATTGTTCCATTCATAGTCTTAAAAGATTTTTTTTCAAACTGGTTCATTGAAATGAGAATGGAAAGGCTTCTGAAGAACGCAAAAGTGACTCAGTAAGGATTTCAGCTTTTCTTGGGGGCATAAAGTGAATACAGAGAATAAGAGAAGAATCTTTAATGCTCCCTACTGCAGGGACTAAAGGTATCCTAGTAATATTTGACTTTTCAGGGTTTGTTTTTCACTAAATGTCTTCAGCTTTTCATCTGACAAGATAGTAAATATGTATGGTAATGTTTAGATGTTATTGTGGTTGAATGTATAAATAATGCTGTTAAAAAGTATGCAAAATAGGTTACCAGAATTATTAATTCCATAACTTTTTGGGGAATCTTTACCAAGATCATTTGGAAACTTCTTGGTAACTGAAGATTTTCCATGAGATCGTACAACATTACATAAAAAAATTCCCATCATAATAGTTGCAGCAGAAATCAGAGGAAACAGTGGCAAACTGCTTTTTATTGAAAAACAGCAGCTGAAAAAAGTTGCAAAATTATTTCCTCTTGTGTTTCCCCCCATGTTGAAGTATTCCTAACTGCTCATGAAGTCCCCAGAGTTTGCTTCTAGCAGTGGTTTTGATGAAACAAAATAATCTCAGTCATTCTTACAGTATTTTTTTTTGTTTGATAGTTGTTTAAAATTAGTCAGAGGTTGAGTACATCAGTAAATCAAAGGGCCTCCAAGAGCTATGGTGAAACTTAAGTTAAAGCTGAGCTCCTTCTGCTAATTACATGTAGAGAGTGGTGTTTGCATATTTCCTCAGTTGTTCCTGTAAAGTTTGTAAAACTCCTTGCTTGGAAAGCTTACTTAGATACCTTGGCAATCTAGCCCTAAAGCTAATAAAATGCATAGGACCTTCATTTAGGTCCTGTCCAGCTTATACAGAACAGAGACCTCGGTGGCAGTTTTCAGCTTCTTTGCACAGAAGCACTTTCTCTTTGTTCACCTCGGTGTGTTGGTCAGATGTTGCAATGCTCTGTAACTTCCCTGAGTATGAAATTTAAGACTGATGGGGAAGTACTTGATTAGGTTTCCTTCACAGGTACTTTCACATGTGTTTACCTTAGAGAAGTTTCCTCATCATCATCACAGCTGAAAACACTGCATCCACTTCTATTGAATACTTTTATTCATGTACTGAAATGTTCATTTGTTTTTCAAGGTGATCATGAACAACGTTATTGGCAGAAGATTTTAGTGGACAGACAAGCTAAACTTAACCAGCCTCGAGAAAAGAAGCGGGGTACTGAGAAGGTAATCTTCAAGTCAATTTTTTTCCTGTACAGTCATGGTTGAAAAAATGACGGTTTCTGTGTAGGTCTACATTTTTTGATACTTTAACGTTTGGCTCTGTGTTTAATCCAGTTAGATTATTTTCTACGGACTGCAGCAGGGGTTTTCAGCCACGAAGTAGAGAACGGTGGCTGTCCTGGTCCAATTGCCAAATGCAAGGCTTGTCTTTATGGTGACAATATGAGAAAGTGACTAAAGGCCTGAAGTTAGTTTGTAAACTGGATTTCCTTTAAAACCCTGTCTGGATGAGCTCAGTAAAAAGTTAAGTAGGCTTGATTTGTTCCAATATGATGAAGTCTAGTGCTTTAGTCTTAATTCTCTAGTATGATAAAGAACATTTTTTTTTTCAGAATTAATCTATTTTTTCTCACGATTTACACAATTTTTTTAGTGTACAGTTCTGTGCTATGGTGAACGCTGGTGTGTCCCTAAGGTGATCAAGGGTCTGCGCACCAGTGTGTCTGTGTCCTGATCCAGACAAATCTGAGTTCCGCTGCAAGCATCCATAGCTGAACAACTTCCAGACCAAAACTGCCTCACATCTAGTGGAATTTCCTTCCAGCCTTGACCTTGGTGCACCTGTCAAGCCATAGTGTTGAGGCATTGTTGCAATTAACTTGCAGGCTGCAGTCTCCACTTCTGCCCCAAAAGCACCTTCCAGGCACGAAGGGTTCTTGTTTAAGCCAGACAGATCCTTTACCTGACAGAGAGGAGCCAAAGGGTATTTCACATTTTATTGCTGGGCTTACTTCGCACACATTGCAGATAAGGTTTCTGAGGTGGCTTTAACCGGAATCTTTATGCTGTTGCTTGCAAAACTTCAAAATCATCTGACCTTAATTATTTGCTGGTGACTTTGGAGACTTTTTGTTTCCTAGACACTCCAGTGATGCACACGATACCAAAAGTTTCCTAGTTGTTCTGTATAGAATTGAAAATAAATGTTACATTGACCTAAAGGAACAGCAAGTATACAGGTCAAAACCTTATCTTGTACAAGACATATTTTGCATGTATTATCTCGTTTGTTTAAATGTTCTTTCAGAGATCCTGTGGAGAAATTAATCTAGTTCATTTAAACAAAGGTGTGCATAAAAAATTTCTCCAAATGACTGATTTAATTTTATTAAAAGCATAAACATGACATTGGTTCTAGCCATTATTATTATAAGCACTAAGGGATTGTGAAAACCGTACAGCTTTAGAGCCATTTACTGAGTGCTGACAGGGTTTGGTGGGGAGGTTTTTCAGTTTTTTTAAATGTACTTTTACTTTTTTAAACAAAAGATGCCAGTGGCACCTTTGACTTTAATTTGGACTGTAGGTGCCCTGCTCTCAAGTTTCTGTTCTTCATCTTTTAAGGATTGGTATTTGTTGACCAAACTGGTGTAAATTGGCCAGTAATGTACCTCATCTAGGCTTGCAAATATAAACTGTCTTCAGTTCTGCCTAACAATAGCATCAGCAAGGATGCAAACTTCTGCTCCTCCCCCTTACCCATCACCTTGCAGCACTGGGAGGTGTTAACTTCAAAGCTAAGTGAATACTATTTAAATGCTAAAGCTGTTAAGCAAAACATCAAGAAAAGAATGCCTCGCTGTACTCAATAACTCTTAACTCTTTCGTTACTTTTGGACAGTCTATATTCCAGAAATAGAGACTGATAATAAGAAAAACAGTGTTTCTTTCTCTGTTCATTAATTTTAATGTTTTGTTTGAAAATTCTTCGAAATTTCTCGTAAATTGACTTTTTTTGAAGGTCACAATAAAAGGAAGGAAAAAAGAAATACGATGTTTCATAATCATGCACAGCTGAATTTGCCATTAGTGTATCTTTCTGGTAAAGATCTATTCTATTATAGGTTTTTAAGTCCCTTACAGGATCTCTCTGAAGATAAGCATTTGCCTATTAGCTGTTTTATACTTATAATAAAGGCAGCATCTTATACTTTCTTTCAATTAGTGTTTAAATGTAAGCTTAAAAGTTATATTCATATAAGCTATATACCTGCAATGATGTCAATGTGAGTATTTATAGTAATAATGACCATAGATGTTGTTGCATGGACTGCATCATGGTACAGGCAGTACACAGTAACAGAGCACAGAGATACTTTTGAATGTAACCTCAAGCAGTCTGAGATTCCTCTCTTTTCTATGTGTTCTAAAAAGTATAGGCTTGCTCGGCTTTGCTGTGATGGGTCCTGTGGCGTGTGAGGATAGGGGTTTATGATCACTTCAGCAGAGGGTTTCTGGCTAATGCCTCCTCTCTGCAACAAAAGAAGAAAAAAAAAGTGGTAGAGTTTTTTTACTTTCTCTGGCATAGTTCGTATAATAAACTATATGTCCAAAAGAGACTAGATATCCCAAGGTTCCCCAGAACTTTTAACTAATGCCTAGCCATCCCTTGGAGTTAAAAGGGCTTTTCTCAGGCCTGGTTGTTGATTGTCATCTCTGTGCTCCCCTCTGCTGCTCCTTCCAAATCCACGTTCTCTTTCCTCTGTTGTTCAGCTGCATGATAAAACAACCTCAGTGATTTAATGATACAGATGAAAAACTTTCTTGCCAGAACTGTTTCTTTAGGGCAATGCCAGTTTATGCAGACCTAAAGCTATTCATCAGTGTGTAGCCTTAAACTCTCTAGATTGATTAAAGTCTTCTGTTCACAAAGGGAAGGCCTGAGTTCCTGCAAGCTTTCCACCTGGGGGTACTTGTCTTCTGGGTGGAGGTGCTGCTGAACCTAGTTTACACTTTGTACACCCCCTTATACAGAAGGAAAGGACGATGGGAGTGGTGGTAGAAGTGAAAGGCATTTGCTGAGGAAGTGAGAATTGGGTATTTGTGAAGGGTGGAATAATTTGCAGAATATATGGAAAAGGAGGATAGTGGGAATGCATGGGCACAGCACGCACTATTCTCTTCTGATTATGCCTGGGGCTCAGGGCTGTGTCCTTGCAAGACTGAGCAGTTCCCTGTCTGTGCGCCCCTGGGAGAGGTCACAAATAAGCCCCTTTCCCTGGTTCTCTAAAGCTGGTATCTGTGGAGGGACTGGGTACCTATTTGGAGACATGAAGAGTGGTATGCATAGAAATAGGTGCCGATACTGGATTGATTAGCTGAAAATGTGAATCCTTGATGCCTCTTGCAAATTCTGAGGTGCTGGTATAGAAACACTCACTGATACGACCTGGGCAGTTCACATCTCAGAGCTTTCCTTCCAGTGCTTATTCTCCTTCCCATATGTTGGGCTAATGAGTCACTGTATTCCTGCTTCTTTTTAGAGTTTAACTCATTTAATCCATTTTTTTCAGATACCAGAGAGTAAAAGTAATGCTTAGTTACATCTTTCAATCAATTTGATTTCTGGAGAATGGTTGAGAAAGTCACCTACCAGAACTTACGGTGTGACACGGTTGAGAACATGTTAAGGATTTCAGTCAAGTTAAATGCTGGAGGGGCGCAGGGGGACGTACCGGTAAAACTGGTAGTGTAATTATATTGCAGCACAGCAAACAGCGCATCCATGCAACAACAGTGTAAAGTGTAATTCCTTACTGCTGTCATCAGTGCAGCAGCACACCTTGCACTTCCATGCTGTGTATGAGGTGCAATGTCTGCAGGACACATCTGTGACCATAGTCATGTGGATAAATAGTACATAATTTGATTTATATGTGAAACTTGTCAAATCTCTTCAGTGCAGACTCTTTACTGAACTGCCTGGTGAGCAAGTGCCCCTTTATCTCAGCATCAGCTAATATGTTTTAGTAATCTCCATCAGATAAGTTGATGCTGATTTATGCTGGTGTGTTGCAGATGTGCCTAGGTTCACAGGAGTTTCCTGCTTTCTCAGTTCTTATTCAGAGTAGGCAGCCTGTCTTGTTCCTTGCATTTTAGGTTGGTTGGTTCGGTCGGTTGCTTTTTTTCCCCCTGATCTTATTCATGTACCAGTTACCTCATGAGCTCTTGCTTATGGTTAAGGAATCTTAGTGGGTTATTGCAGAAACACTGCTTTCACGTTCGCTTTTGGGTATTAGTATGACTTTTGTTGCAGTACTGTGGTTAAATCTGTGAATGTTCTAGTATGGATGCTTTAAAAACAAGTATGCTTTTAATGTTGTTTGTAGTGTTTTGTTTTCTGTCTGAAGATACAGTACACAGGAGTTGAAAATTAGAAGATTAGTTATTTTCCACAAGAGCATTTCTCACTGCTCTGTATTGGGAGCAGGCTAACCAGGTACCCTAGTAATGAATCTCCCCAAAATGCAACTGAAAAGAAACAAATCCCTGGTCAGATGGGGTTTTGAGTTAGGGATTCCTAGCATCAATGTTCCTCCAAGCCACCCTGTTATTTCTTGAGGTTAATTCTCAGCAGGCTTGTGATACGTGTTGTCCTGTTTTCCCAGCCTGAAGGATGGCCCCCATCTGGATTTCAGTGATTTTGTTTCTTTGCTGAGTGTAGAAAATGACACAATATTCATAAGGCATTTTTTATGTTCTAACCTTGTTTTTCTTACATCAGTAACACCGTGAATCCAATAAAAGGGTAGAGGGTTTTTTAACTTACTGTATGAGACTGTGTTTGGGGATTTTTTGTTCCCTTCAACCATACTGGGAGGAAGAAGGGATGGAATGAAAGATGCTGCACTGTCCAGAGATTGGAGAGATGCCTTACTATTTTTGATGGGTCTGAGGCAATACTGAAAGAAATTTTATCAGGACTACTTTAACTTCTTTAGCTTTTTTTTTTGTCAGCTGTACAGCTTTGAACAGCTGTTCAAAGATTTAGCTTTTTCTTATGAAGTTCGGTAAATCAGTGACTAATATTCGTGATTGTGAGATAAAACCATAACAGTATAATTTTTCTCTAATCTTTTCTACATTATTTTTCCTGTTTGCAGTTGATTGCTAAAGCTGAAAGAATGAGACTTGAAAAGACTCAACAAACAAGTAAACATATTCGCTTCACTGAAGATAACTAACCAAGACTAATTGTGATCTTGAAAGTGAACTAAGTATTTAAAAAAATCCAACTGAAAAATCCCACAGACACCACTGCTTACAGCAACTAAACTGTTTCTAAGAAGGCATCAAAGCCCGGTCTGTTTGATTCATAATTCTGCAGACTGCAAGTATGAAGATTGTTCTGAATCCCATTTTGAAATAGGCTGAATGTTTACTGCTTCTGAGCCTTTAGGTAAAGCTTTCTGGAGAAAATGTATTAAGAGATCTTGCTTTAGTTCACTTCTGGTTTTGTTGTTTTGGTTTTTGGTTTTTTTGTATGTTGAAGTTTTATACACTAGGTTATGAAATAAAATGCTTAAGAAATTTTCATTTGTGCATCTCTAATTCTTCAGTCTGCTTTATGACACTATAAATAATAAAACTGGTTAATGCTAAATAAACCTCTCTAGGTCTCTGTTTAGTCCATCAGATTGTTCAAAAATACAGTAGAATGACCATACAATCTTCCATGTATTTTTAAGTGGCTAGGACTGTCAGAAAATCTGTCATTGAGAAGTCTGGTAGAAAATTTACTTGCATGAAATGCACACTAAACTGAATTTAGACTTTTTTTTGTAGAAGAATCTTCGGGGGAAGAAATAAGAAAACCTTTGTTTGTTACATCTGTAACTAGCTCCAGAAGTAATTCTCACTTACAGATAAGTGTGTTGTTCACAAGTTAAGATGGTAACCTTAATGCACTTTAAGGTATTTCATTGTAGACTGGCAATATTTAAAAGACAAAAAAACCTAAGTAAAGTAGGAATTATATAAAAGATTGAACTTCAGTATGACTAAGTCTACTGTTAAAGCTCTCTCCATCAATGTAAAGATAAATTCACATGTTTATTTGTGAGATTGTTTTAGTGAATTTTATTTCAGGGCAAATAAGACACTAACACATTGGTTTATAAAAGTGTGAAACTTCCTTATAAATAGAAAGATGAGCAAGTTATTTTGAAACTAGAAGTACGTTCCTAAAATACCATCAGAGTCTCTTGAAGAAAGCTGTCAATGACACTAGGCATTTTTACTGCTATAGATTTTGCTGGTAAAATAGGTTAACATATTTAAATTCTATGCTATCAAATTACTGGAGCAGTGTAGGTATTTTAATGATACATATTAAAATAAAGCAAAGTTTGGTGACACTGGTATATTTTCGCTATCTAAGAAAATAATGCATTATTTCTGCTCAATTCTTGAAAGAAGTGTGGGTGTAATACCCACGGTGGCTTTGCAGTCAGGGAGAACAGAAGGGGGGGGTGGGGGGGTGGCATTTCAAGAGATCGTACCAAAGCATATTAACAGTAATCAAACTATCCAAGGTAAGAATAGCGTGGAGAAGCAGCACGGTAAGAGGGAGGAATGTTTATGGAGCACCATTTATGTGCTGCTACTGGTGATGTAGCCTAATGCAGCAGCAGTGGGAACTGTAGGCTTACAGAGTCGGTGAGCTCAGGTACCACCGGCGTGTCACTTGCCATCCTCCCCCCGCCAAGACTCGGATTAGCATCTGAGCCACCAGCACCGGCATCCCTCTCCTCGGGCGGCCAGCGAGTGAATGGAGAGGATTACTGCAAATCAATGGAGAGGGTATAGCGGTGATCAAACTCAAGATAGCAGAAATACAGAGGGGAAAAAGTGCAAGATAAGAGACAAACTTTCGGGGGTGGAGGGGAAGAGCTTGCTAATGGTTCTTGGAAATTGCGTAAGGACGATTCCTCCCAGGGGACTGCAGGGGAAAGGTGGGGAGAAGGCTAGGAACTAACCTCAATGTGTGGCCTTCAGCAGTATGCAGATTTTTAGTCCAATTGCAAGATTTTTTTAATTATTATTATTTAATCTTCCAGTCTTCTCTTATACTAGGGGCGTAAGCTATTTGATGACACAGTAGAGAGAACTGAAATAGCTAGCTATGAAAAGTATTGATCAATGAATGTCTTCTAGGCATCCTGCCTGAAAGACGGGAGATTTTTTTTTTTTTTTTCCATTTCTGTGATGTGAAGGAAAAAAAACCCAAAGCCTTCTCTGGGTAAAATGTTTAGGATTTTTCTGCTGAAATTCATTTAAGTCAAAAATTCATCCATGTTATAAATAATTCAGATCATAAATGATTCAGACTTTTTATGTTTTGTGGAGAGTGGAGCAGAATTGCAAAAGCACAGGTTTTGGATTTTTGCTCTTTTATTAATAATTCCTGACTTGAACGCATAGCAAGAGAAGTCACCTTTCTGTTCCTTTCCATATTTATATAGGTTAAGTATTTACAATTAAACATCAGTTTTCTTTTTCTCCTTTTTCCAAATTAGTGCAGAAATCTTCAGCAGGAAAGGGTGGTGTATAGTTCTTTCTGAAGACGTTAATAGTAGAATTTTTGCTCCTTGCTGCAGAAGTAATGTATGGAGAGTATGGTCTATATGCTTTTACAAAAGAAGCTTGGATTCTTAAGTATGCCAGAATGTGTATTTTTTTGTCTTTAAGTACACATGACAGTTAATATCTGCTGCTGTTAGCCCTCCCTGTCAACATATGCTGAGGAGTCCATCTGTTGCGTTTTACCATCCCAAGAGTTGCACCCCAAAAGGTACTTCATATTTGACGTTACCAATGGAGGGTGCCTTTAGCGAAGTCTGACACATTTACCTCCAGTGGTTTGGCTTGTTGCTTACAATTAAATTTTCTGCTTTACCATTTTTCTCTAGGTTCATCCACTCCTAGGAACTTCCAACAGTGACTTTTTTCCTCCCCCCTGAAATACCACATTTTATTTTAAAAATCAGGATTATACTGTGAAACTATAGGAATTTATAACTTTGAACTGCTCATATGGTTTTGCTGATTTGTCTCCCTTGACTGTTGAGTGTTCTGAAACACATAAATCTGCCTGGAGCAAAAACCAGCATCGATTCTGCTCTTCATGACCCAGCATAGGACTGAATCTGAAATTATTTTTAGTGCTTACGTTTTTACCTCTTCCGCTGGTTGCAGACTGTGCGTGACAGCAGCAGGCCTGTAACTCTGACCTCTGTGAGGCCTTTGATGCCAGTAGAACATGCATAATTTGGGTCTTCAATTAAAAAGAGAGTTCTGGTTTTTTTAAAAAAAAAAAAAGTAAAAGTAATGTTTGATGATTGTAGATCTCATCATCCATGATCTTGTCTCTCTGAAGCCTTCTTTGATTTCTCCTCTGATGCAACATTTCCAAGCTTAGAGATTGGCCTTGTGAGTACTGTTGTCTTTTAGCAAGGACTGTTGTGGTTACCTTAGTGATGCCAACTTGCTGACTGGGACCAGGGCTCTGTTGTGTTGGGCTTTGTACATATAAAGAGCTTGGAAGTAAGGGGGCATGAGGAAGGGGAGGAGGATGGGAACAGAGGTGTGCAGTGGTGAGTGTGATGGCAAGAAAGAGTCATTTTTAATGAGTGAAGGATCTCAGCGGTGCAGAAAGAGGGCAGCAGGGCCTCCTTGCTCTCAGCGCAGAGCCACTGCACACCTCTAAGGGACACTCACACTACCCGCATCTTCAGATACGTGTCCTCCCATTTTGTGACTGCCTCCCACAAGCTGTGTTTCTGCGGTAAAAGTGCTGGAAGGAAGACTGTGGTTTTCATAAAACACCCATGCTCAAGAGCAGCAGCCTGATACTCCACGATTACCAGACCTGTGGGTTTTCAGTAGCCAGCAGTGCAGTACCCCACACATGGCATGATGCTTGTACCCTGTTGCCCTTTCTGCCTGTCCCTGCAGCATAGAAAAGCTTCTTTACTTCTGATTTTGCACCTTGTGTTAATTTTTAAGTTTCTTGTTTGACTGTCCTCAATGTCACCTGGAGCAAGCAAAAAGTCTGGAAAAAAAAATTTGCACTGAATTACAGTTCCCACAGGAGACTTGAGTTATCGTGAGATGCCAGAGTGCTCTTGTCTGGGGCGTGGGTGTCTGCTGTGAGAGAACTTCCTAAATCTTTATCTGCCTCCTCTGTTGGCATGCAGTAGTCCCAAAGACTATGCCCTTCTCTTTGTTAACTTAATTCTTTCATTTTTTAACCATCTGACCAAGTCTGATTTAACATTGCCTGTTTAACCTGGTTTATCTTACACATCTAATACTGGTGTGTACATTTTGTTGCTTTTTTTTTTTCCCAAGATGTACTGTGTATCCTAGTTTAAACCAGACTTCAAGGCAGTCCTTGAAAGCTGGCAGGTAAGTAAATTATCTTTTTCTAGAGAGGGTCTAAATCAAATCAGAAAACGACCCTCTGATAAATGACAAAGGCACTTGCCTGCTCAGGTCCCCTAGAACATAGGTCAGTGTTGTAATTGCTTACTTATGGTACCATAGTGTCTAATGATCTTAGACATGATTAAATCATGGGAATAATGCTGCATAATGATGTAAAAAATAATTAGATAAGGTATGCTTGGGTGACTTTGAAATGAGCCTGAGTGGGGAAGTAATATGGTTATCTTACCTGCAAGTGATTAGGTTTCAGTGGATGGTGTTAAAGAAGTTGCTCTATACCAAAAGTGGAATATTCTTCCTAGCATTAAATGTGCTTTCTTCATGTCAGTTGTGGTGCTGTAATGGAGGAAAATGGCTTGCTAACCTGGGATGTTCAGGGAGTGAACTAGCTGTATTAGTACCAGTGGTATTATATTCCGAATGCATTTCCTTCTCTTGTAGCAGAAGTTTGGTCCTGCAAGTATTGAAGAACATTTGTTTTAAATGCAAGTGCACAGCTGTCATATTTTGGTTTTCGGCCTTTACTTTGTGTTTTGTCAGGGTGTTAAGAGAAATGTCTGGGGGAACATACTTGATTAATTTTACAAAGGGAAAAAAAATATTTCTAGCTGCTTTATGTTGTGTCATGAAGATGGGATTATCAGTCTGTCTCTTTGACAGCAACGCTGGCCTAGGAGATTGTCCTGCCTCTCACCAGGGCTGCTCGTGCCTGCCTCTGAGCCTGCAGGTCCTGCCGTGCAGCAGTCCCTGGGAGCCCGCTGTAAACCATGCGACCCCAAGGATCTGGACAAATAATGGTTAGAAATTTTAAGGTGACTTCATTGCTGAGGAAGCCATCATGTGTAAGCACGCCCTATGTGCCTGGCTGAAGTACCCACCCTGGGTGTACAGTTGCCAGGCATTGACCAGAAGTGCTGCAAACGAGTACTTGCTGCGTGGTGTAGTGCTTGGGCTTTGCAGAAAGTCACTGTGTCCAGAATCGTTGATGTTCAGATACTGGTTGAATGTGTAATCAGACCTACCCTACAGATCTTCTCATTGGTCTTCATGACTTCATGAGGTCTTCATCCTCAAAGGGTCACTCCCTAATGGAGCTGTAGGTGACAGAGAGCTACAGAGCTGGGGGGCTCTTAGACTCGTCTTCAAAGCGAGCGGTGGCTGTTACAGTGGTAGGTGAATCCTTTGAACTGGGGAGCTGCCAGTGCCGGCCAATTCTCCGGGGTCCTTGCCAACCCACAGGTTTTTGTTAGTTTACAAGCAGAGCTGGGCCAGCTTTCCTATTCATGCCTCCCTTTGCTGGAAGCGGCATTGATGGCGTACTTAGCATGCATAGCTGTTACCCCAGGCACACCGATTGCTGCAAAACCAGGAGAATAGGAAGGCAGGAGAGCATGGGAGAGCTTTGCTTGCTGTTGCTAAGGCGACTCGTTTTGAGCTAGATAAACACTCTCATCACTGCTGCGGTTTTATTGCCTTACCCCATTTTGAGTGGAACCAAACGAACACCCGAGGGTGAAAAGAAGTGGGAGAACGGTAAAGGGAAGGGACATACCAGCCCTGGCACTTGAAAGCAAAGGACGGCCCAGCCGCGTGGGCAGAGGGCCCGCAGGCGTTTCTGCAGCGGGTTTCTGTTCCCAAGCTGTGTCGCAGCGCCCTGACCCTGCACACCCCTCGGCGGTAGCTGGCTGCAAGTGACGCCGTTTCCAAATGTCTAATTACATTGTTCAATCCTAACGATTTGTGCAAAAGACCTGGAATAAAGTGAGGAGTGTGATGAGTCTGAGAAAAGCCTTCCAGTGTGGTGTGACTTTACCTTAAGGTCATTTAACGTACCCCGTTTCTCTCTCACCTTTTGCGGGGCTGGGACAGAGGTTCTGGCTCCATCACACTTAAGAGTTTTTTATTCTACTCCTTTTCTAGACCTTTAGGTACGGCTGTTCCCTGTGAAGGGCCACTACCACAAGCTGACGACTCACTAGGTCTCTTTGTGTATCTAATCCTTGCTCTGCTGGCCTGAGGAAGACCGGGGATGGGGTTGGCAGCCCCGGGGGCTGCCCGTGGAGCCGGGGGGCTGTTGCCCGGGACCGGGCTCCCGGGGACCCCGCGGAGGCTCTGGCCAGCAGAGGGCAAAGCTGCCACACGCTGCCCTGCGCGGCAGGCACAGTGCAAAGCTCAGGGCAGCTTTGCATCCGCTGTGTTTTCTTGTGCCTTACACCCTTGGCTCATCACGTAGATGAAGCTATATACGTAATTTTGAGGGGGAAAAGAAGTGCTCTGTGTTCCCAGGGAACTTGCAGTGGCCTGGTGGTGGGACGCAGGGTCCTCAGGCACCAGCCAGAAGCCCCAGCTCTCATCTGCTGCCTCTGATGGACCAAAAAGATGCTTTTCTAGTACATACAGGAGAGATTTTCATCAAGCTGGGAAAATACTTCTCCAAGGGTAGCTAAAACTACTTGCATCTGGGTTGAATACCTCCCCCTGCCTCAGCTAGCAGAGCTATCCGCAGAGAAATTTGGGTAGTTTGGCACTGAATTACTCTTCACAGTCAATAACAGACCAGATAAATGTGGAAATTTCATCAACAGAGAGATCTCTGCTAACTGGATACATCATGATATGTGGGATGCAGGTTACACACGTTCTTCCTTGTCACCAAAAGCAAAAGAGCACAACTAATATAAAAGTAGGCAGCTCCCTGACTCCTTGTCTCTGCGGAGGGAGCGTGTTCCAGTTCTCCCACCCTCTAAATAATTAATGTATGGAGCAGCGATGGTTGAATACCTTTTTGCCTTTGTGCTTTATGCAGTTTTCTCCTTTGTTTTGTTTTTCCCATCATGGCTGCTATTTCTGTTTGCTTTCTTTTCCCTCACCTGCTGCACACCGAAATGTGGTTTTGTTATGAAAAGAGGCTTTTTGTTACCTAGTGTTTTGTGTAATATTTGTTTGGTGAGTGTTTTGGGAATACAGCTGTTCCCTCAGATCTTGTCCATCATATCTGGTGCCTCAGTAGATAACTTCTGGCAAGGTTTAGCCTAGAAGACCTCTTTCACGTGCACAAATGCAAAGTGTACTTGACCTGTTGGCTCAGTTTAGTCAGACTAATAAAACCTGGTTCAGAAATGGCCTGTGCTGTCTAGTCTGAACATCACACTCACTGAAAAGAGCCTTATTCTAAAACCAAAACCCCTGAGTTTCCTCCTTTATGGCAAGTAATATATATCAGTTATTCTTGTATAAAAATCAATTCAATTTTATTGTAAGGTAACTTACAAGATGGGACTTTTCTCTCACCAATTACAAGCTAAAGTCTGTCTTCACAGTGGCTTTTACCTGGCATGGCCTTAAGAAAATGTGGTGTTTTTTCAGTGCAGACAAGTTCTGCATGGAGGTGGGCAGAGGTGAGCTCAGCCATGCTGTGTGCTTGCTTCGGGGTCATCCACTGCTGTAAAACCAATTCAGTCAACACAGGCCCATCCTTTCACCTCTTTTCCCTATCAGTGCAGAGTGTTAATGGGAGCCCGTGTTTGAGTACAGCTCCAAAAGCAAAGTTAGGTCACTGTTAATAAAAAGGCAGAAGCCAGTTCCGTCTGCCTTTTATGTTACGTTTTTCTTTGTTATTCTCCATGTTGTAGCTGTAGGCTTTCTTCTAGTGTCTTACACTATGGCAGATACAGAAACATCTATCCATTAATTTAGCGAAAGTTTCAGGCATAATTAATCTCTTTCATACAATGCTGCTTTGATATTATAAATATCTTTTTTCTTTTTTTGAATTCTGACATTTAACATTCAAAACTGAAAGCTGAATTTTGAATTCACTGAAATTCCTTGACTTGCACTGAAATATCCACTCAAAGCTTATTATTTATGCCACCACAATTCATCCTCAAGTAATTTCCCCCCATCTTCTCCCAGCAGTAGCTCTGAGGTGTTTTCTGGTCTGTGTTGGATTCACCTCTCGTGTCAGATGTGAAGAGGTAGATTAAACTCTGTGCCTAGAGCAATGGAGAGAGTATCAAACAACCGCATCTCCTGGATTTTCCACTTGACAGTGGTTTATTTTGCTCTTAGAACAGCCAGACGATTGAGATGAGTAGATGACTCAGTGTTTTATGCTTTTCACTAAGGGTTGTTGAGACAGTGACGAGGGTCTCAAACTGGCAGCTCTGGTCTGTGCCCTGATTCCACTCCCTGCCCTGCCAGTGGCTGCCCAGCTGGGCACCCAACGTCTGCATTTATGCCAGAACTGCTCTTACACCAAAAATGACAACTGTGGGAAAACCACAGTGAGTCTCCTGAAAGCTAAGCAAGAAGGAAGTAATTTCCCTTTTCCTATTGATTCACATAATGTTCTTTTTCCTTTCCTGTCCTTCTGTGCCCATTCCTTCTCTCTTTGTCACTGGTGTCCTGGATGCCAATTAAAGGTGAACCCCTTTCCTTCTAGTGCTCTCATCATCTCCTGACCACAAGTGTGTCTGAAACCCTGCTGCTCTCAGCCAGGTCTGTTGCAGCGTTCTTACACTGATGGAAAAAACAATAATACAATTTGAATTGGGAGCAAAATATTTAAAGTTATTTGGGTATTGAAACATGCAGCTGTGCAGCCTAATTGGTTTTAGACTATATATATAAAAAATTCTATAGCCATATATATCTCTCTCTCTTTGCAACTATATATAGATACAGCTACAGTGGCAGAGTGGGTCATCTGCAGCTTCCAGCAGGGAGATACACATGGAATCATTTTGCAGTTTTTAAGCCTGTTTGGCACCATCCCCCATTTCAGATGCCCTGATTACAACTCCTGTGCTGTATTTTGTCCCATTTGTTGTCAGATTATTTCATCATGGCTGGAGACATGTTGCTTGCAGCTGGGTTGGACTCTTTCCTTTAGGGAAACCTGACAACATGGCCCACTCTTTTTAACTCGTACTTTCTTCCTTTGTTGGTCAGGTACTTGCGTTTATGTTGTCTTAAATTGTCTATACTTGCCTCTTTGATGTGTGAAAGCAACAGTTTTAAGGAATGTTCAAATACATTAAAGCAGCTGATAGCTGGTAGGCATTGAATGGTGCAAGCAGAAGAAAGAGTCCCTTAGAAAACTTTCTGTGGAGTTTGTATCGGAAAGGAACGGCTGATGCTTTCACCACAGGGAGGTATGGCTGTGTAGGCTAATGCTGAGTGCAGTCACATCATATATGGAGGCAAGAACTTGGTGTTTGGATGTGAGGTGGCAATTTATGTAGGGAAATGGAGGTATTCCAGCTGCAGCTGGTGGTAGGTAAGGCTGAGAGAAGGGTAGTGTTTTCTGCAACATCAGACTGGCATCCTGTGCTGGAAAAAGCTTGTCACCCAGGAAAATCTTATTTCTCTCCACTAGCCCGATGTGAAGGCTGCTGGGTGGCAGGCAGTGTGTCCTGCTGTGTGGGCAGATGTTAATCCAGTTGTCTCGCACCAGTTCTGCTATCGGCAATCTCCGCCTTTCCGGATCGCGATGGCTGTCTCATCCGTTGCTTTGCCTCTTTGGAAAAGACATGAAACAGGCTTGGAAGGAGGCACATTGCTGTCACACTGCTTGTGGCCGAATGGAGATGGAGTCAAACAAGCTGTGTCAAAAACTAAACTGAGAAGCAGAGAGTTTACTAGGAAAAGTTGGAGTACCTGGCTTGAAACACTTTCTAAATATAATGGCTTTTGCTACTTCAGTGCAAGAGGTAGCAAAGCAGACACTGGTGCCTCTGTTGTGTACAGGTGGAGACCCAAACGCCGCAGGCAGCAGCACATACATGGTGAACCTGGCAGTGGCAGAAGCAGGAGGACCGAGGGGATTGGAGCTGCTGGCTGGCTGTGGATGGGAAGGTGGAAGCTGTTCCAGGGATGGTACCAGGAGGTCCCAACCCAGGTTAGAAGGGTTAATTTTTAAAACATTTTTTCCCCCAAGTCTCAGCACTGTCTGCTTTTAGCAATGATGGAAATTAGAAGTGACAACATACCACAGGGAGCTGTTCTCATGGGGTTTGCATCACGCCTAAAGCTGGATGTACCAGAAAACTCCTGAGAGAGAGGCTGGTCTGCCAGACCCTTGGACAACTTGGCTGACACCAGCTGGAGCTTGACTGAGCATCTCAGCTTCCTAAGTGAAAGGAGCTTTCCGGTTTTGTGGCGTTGACTTCTTTTAGCATACCAAGATGTTTTCTGAGCCAGACGTAATAGTGAGGGGCGAGCTGGTGTGACAGGCTCTGTTTTCCCCTGGCAGAGGCGGTGCAATCTCTTCCTCTCTTGCCATGATCTCCCTGGAGAAGCGTAGGGAAGGCATGACTCCCGGGGGAGTGCTGGGACAGGCTTTCCTGGTCTCAGCAGCATCCCAGCACCAAGGGATGTGAAGGAATGCCTGCAGATGAGGGTGGTGACTCGAAGCAGCCTTGCAACATGACACAGCTAGGAAAGGGCAACATATGGTGATGCAGAAAGTTAAGAGTTACACGTATAGAATAGTAATAACACCAAAAAATCCTAATAGCTAATTCCCATTGAACATATTCATAGTGGTGTTGTACTTCCCTGTTGTTTCTGATACTCTTCTAGGTCTACCCTGCAAAAGAGGCGTGAGCATCCTTAAGGAGAGAGAGAGATGACCTGGGATTCACAGCTGCAAGGTGCTGAGCACTGGGAGCTGCTGCCGGCCCCTCGCATCAGGCAGGACAGACCCTTCTGCAGGGGGCTGCACGTGCAGCCACAGGTCACGGAGAAGCTGAATAATGTTCTTGGCCTCAGCAAGCTGACTTGGTTTTGTGACTGCAGTATTTCTTGGAAACATCCCATGTCTGCTGTGGAAAAGACAAGGAGTAATTTTGTCAGAAAGTAAAGACATTATTTTTCAGTGATGTCGCTTTTCTGTAGGTACTCACAGAATAGCTTGCAGGGATCTCTTGGCCTGAATGGAAATGTCAAAAGTGTTGCTATAGCCAAATGCAAAGAGTTATTTCCCAAGTAGTATGGCTATTAAGTAATTATATGTGAGATAATATTTAAGAAGTACACTTGACAAAAATCTAGCAAGACCTAATACTCGTTTTGGTCAAAAATTGAGGTTTTTGGTCTGATTTTAAATGCAGTGATTCAAAAAGCTTTTTCATGCAGTGGAGAAGTGTCTCTTGCTGCTTTGAAGCTTACCACAGGAAGCTGATAGAGACACAGAAATATAGATGCAGCTTCTTAAGCCTATCTTCTACATGATGTCAAAATCAAACCGAGGATCCTGACATCAGGACAGGACAAGACGAAATACTAAAGCCACTGTGTGTCTTTTGATACCACAATACAAAGCCTAGCATTATGTGACACTAATCTATGCATTACCGTCGGCAGCTTGAGGCCCATCGGGTCCATCTGATGAGGTTCTGCCACCATCCCATCTGTTTTGTATTCGTCTGTCACTGAGACTTGGAGCCACTGGAGAGGAAAAAGAACTGGCAATGTCATGCAGTGGCCTTTTGACATCAATACAAGCAGTGTGGGAATTGCTAGAGGTTGTTTCCTGGTACTTATCATGGGCATCAAAATGTAATATGGGGGAAAACCCACAAGTTCTATAAATACCACATCATTTCCCACTTATGAGTAAATAAAATTGTCATTCTTCGAAATTTCTAGACCAAAAGCTACAGTTACACCACGTTTAAGCTGTTCCCTAAAAAAGGAGACAACATGTGTCAGACTTGGTATGTCAGCTTCCTGCCAGTACAATCTGAGTCCTCCTGTAGGCTCCGCTACAACCGGTAGATGAAAAAGGTATGGACTCTGTTAGCTGAAATGAGCTGGTATTGCTCCATACAGTTGTCTTAAAATAAATTAGATCAAGATTTGGCTAACAGCAGACGTTAAAAGGAAGAACAAGTAAGAGCAGCCATATACCCAGTGGGACTGAGGTTTCCTTGAGCTCAGCACCCCATCTCCAGCAGCACTGGCAGTTGGTACCCAGGGAAGAGGAAAAAAAATGGATAAACAGATGCTGAAACTTCCCTGAAATGGCCCCTGAGCCTCTGGAGTGCAAAGTGCTTTTAACTCCTACTTTATTATCCCTTTTCGTAGGCTCTTTTTCAGTCCTTGGTGACACCTGCTAAGGGGTAAATTCTCTTTCTCTGTATTTCCCACAGACTGCCCTTCTTTACATCATCACCTTGGGGATAGAAAACACAATTCTGTGCAAAATCAGTATCTGCTTGTACCAATTCCTGTTTTCTTTATCGGAGACGAGGAGGTGGAACCCTGACCCCGCTGAACTCCCTGGGCAGGTTACAGTTCAGTTCTGTGTGGCAGGGGCTGTGGCTCTGGGAGTTGAACGCAAGGCAAAGAGAAGTACTGTGGGCATTCCTCACAGGTCGTGGCACAGCTCGCTGTTTCTACCCTTTCTGCAGTGCTTTTGTTCTCGAGCAGTTTCCATGGTGCTCCTGCTTTGTCTGCAGACCTGTCTGCAAGCAGCACTCTTCTCGAACATGCCACACAAGATGATTTTATGAGGCGGTGCATCGCATTGCGTGGCTGCGCTGCAAAGCTGTAGCGCAGGCTGCTAGGCATCAGCCACCACAAATATCTCGCAGGCTGTCTCACTGGTACATCTCTAGATCGTGTGGATTGATGTTTTTTAACTGAAGAGAGCAATATAGATGATGCTACCCGAGAAAGCAGCTCAGCTTTTTGCCAGTCACATTTGGCAAATTAAAAAAAACAAGAGGAGGGCTCTTACCCAAAGGGATTGTTGCTGGCAATGTAGCATTGCTGTACAAAAAAAAAAAAAAAAAAAAAAAAGCAATTCAGGGCATAACAAGCAAGAGCAGCCATGCTGCTTGCTGCAGCACTCTGCAAATTTTATCTTCTTCTGGTGAGGGTGTGAAAGTAGATGATCTGTATATGTAACACAGCATCAGTCCCCTCCAGTAGAGACTGGCAAGGATGAGGTCAAGCTCATTCATCTGTAATCATTTCTCTGTATCATACCCAGCTGTTAATTCTCTGCTAACTGTTCTGATAACCTCAGGGTCCTCCTGTCAGGTACAAAGTCAGAAGGGCTGAGTAACCTGGCTCTTTTTTTTTTTTTTTTTTCCCCAGGAATAATATTCCTCGAGCAACCCTGAGCTTTGAAGGGTAGAGTCTGTTCAGAGGATAACGGTAAATTGCTTATGGCCCAATACTAGAAATATTTCAGCAAGAAAACTGGTCATATGAATCTTACAGGCTGTTCATCTAAAAAGAACTGGAGTGTAAAATCACTGCCCAAGTGAAAAAGCAGGCAAAAGGGCAAAGCTGTGCTAACGGGGGATTTTAACTCCCAGGCACAGCAGAGGGTTCATTAAATGGTGGAAATAAGGCTGGAGGTCTGTTAGCAGGCTGTGTACAGGAATGCAGTTTAATCTGGGACCTGGAGAGATCAATAAGAAATGGAACAATATTAGAGTTAGTATCAAAGTATAGAGAGAATATAACCGAGGACACAAGGGCAGCTTAGAAATAGAGATGTCCTAGTCACAAAAACTCAATACTTTGAGCAGAAAAGAGGTTTTCTTCATTAAGGTGAAGCTTGTACTGTGTGTTGGGATGAAAATTAATGGGTTGTAAGTCTTGGCAGAGGTTTTCAAAGATGCCTAGAAAATTATAATGCCCAATTAAATAGGAGTTGGTCATCCAAGTCCCTTAGGCGGTCCTGAAAATCACAACCACTCTGTACTGCATCTAATTTTCAGCCAGATTTTCCCCTCTGCTTCTCTCTGTGCTCCTCTTCCAGCACTCTCCCCAGCTCCTGCTGGCACAGACCTCTGGCTGAAGCCAAAGCCAAGTAGCAGGGCTTTGAATCATGGCATCTGAGTAGCCTTGGTGGGGACACGAGAGAGGATCGTCCGTCCCTGCTGAGGCTATTCAGAGCTGAATCTGTGGCAGCCATTACACACCAGCCGACTGCTGTTTTTCCACCAGACACCTCCCTCTCACTTTAGGGCCATTTTTGTACCTCTGAGGTGGAAAGATAAAGTTGGATCAGCAGTGAAAAAATGGGCTGTGCTCCAGTGAAGTTAAGAAGTGTGAGATCTATTTTTTTTTCTTGGCTGATGTGCATGTATCTCACATGCACATACCATGCACTTGACCTGTTTGGGCTACGGCTTCTAAGCTACGTATCAGGTCTGGCAGAGATGGCGGAGGTGTGTGTCCTTCAAGCTGGAGGATGCTTTGTGAAGGAGCGTTAGGCGAAGGACAGTGCGCTGAACATCCTGCAGAGGGGGGGGCACGTGGCACAGAAGATGGACTGTAGAGAGGCAAGTCCCAAGCACACGTGATCCTCTGCTGAAGCAAGGTCCCCAAAGAGCTTTAATTGACATAGATGAATGTCATCCTTTCATGCTCTCCTCAATTATTCCAAGCCAAGCAGCGCTGAATCACTACCTGCATCACTGTCAGTCCTCCTCTTCAAGCAGGGCACAGGCTGGCTGGGAAATCATGCCCAAAGCGATGTCGCCATAAGAAAGACAATAGAGGAATTGAGAAAATTGGGTCATTCTTTATATATCTGTATTGTTTCACCCTGTATGTCAGGGCCTTGTACTGGTCACCAGCAGGACACAGGCTGGTTTCCTCCTCCCCTCCTTACTGCCAGAAGGCACTAACTGGCTACCAGAGCTTGCTCTTTTTTTGCCTCTGAGACATTTGTTGCAACCACAGAAACAAAATTAGGACAGGGTGCGTTGGGGCTCTTTCGGGCTGTCCCCATGCCCAAGGTTGAACCTCTCTGGATTATTTGGGGTCAGAAGAGAGATTTTTCCACAATCAGCCAGTGCTATGGGCCATATCAGTAAAAGACCATGAGGAGCTTCTCTTCACTAGATTAACTTCCTAAGACCCCCTGGGAATTGCACTACCTCCTGAATTCTTCCCACCTGCCCCCAGCAAGTCTGGGGGATGGGCTGTACCCAAGCGCGGAGGTGAGGGAAGTCCTCCACCTGGCAAAGGTTTGGGAAAAAGGAAAGGAGAAAAAAAGTCTCATTTTGGAGTTAAGTGGTAAAATGGACTTGCAGGGAAACAGGAGGGAAAACTAGCCCTGAATGTGGGTAGGATGACTGGTACCATCTAAGACAGGAACAGTGTCACAAACGTCCCTTGGAGCCACCCTCTGCCAGCACCTCTGAATACCACAGACTTCAGCCTGAAATTTAGTCATGGCCAGAGCACTGCTGCCCTCTCGCCTGTGTTGGTTTTCCACTAATCCCCTCCACTCCACCCTTCTCATTGACTGAGTATCCAAGTCCCACCACTTACTATGAGTTATTATTGCTCCTCAGCCTTCTTTAGCCTCCGGATCCATCCAGTCTATCCATGGTCCTGGAGTTCCCGAGCTCCTCAGCTGTGGTGCCAGCCCGCAGTGGGCTGGAAATGTGCTGGTCTTTCCCAGGAATAAACCTGTTAGACGTGTGTGAGGCATTGTGGTGCCAGGCACCCTGGAGGGATCCAAGGAGGAGACATGCCCTTGCGTGACAGCGGTGACATTGGCAGGCATTGCTTCTGGAAATATTAGGAGATGGAGAGTGGTAATGGAGGAGGTGCAGGTCAGCAGGGTGAAGTCTCTTGTAGTGAACAGAAAGGTGTATCTTGCAGTTGTGTTTGGCTTGAGTTTTGTGCTCCTCTAAGTCTGAACTTTCTTTTGTACGGGTTTGTAAAAATGTCGTATGTATGTGCAACATTCCACAAATGGAAATAACAGATTTTGCCATCAAACAGCTGGTGTCTCTTGTTCAGTAAAAGACACGCCAAGTGTTACAAAAAGCTGTGGTCCTCCTTTCAAATCTGCAAGAGCGGTTTCCAGTCTGCTCAGAAACACAGAGACTCTTTCAGCCTTTGTTAAGTGGTAGGTAATGTTCAAGGGAAGATTATGGCACAGAGTCACAGCCTATGGGCTAGGTAAAAATTAAGAATGAGTGAAACAAATGTAATACGTGTGCTAGTTATGGGAGAAATACAGATGGAGTGAGTGCCAGCTCCCCAGGCTGGCTGGAAGACATACATTTATTTGTGGTTCTGACAAGATAGGGCTGTGTTCGGTGTCACTGTCTTTGCAGCCTAGCAAGATGTGATAATAACCTGAAACAAGTTTCCGTTCAAAGGGAGGTTTTCTTCTCCCTCCACCCCGGACTCCCACCGCCTGCCTGGGGCTGGCACCAGCGTGCACTCCTGCAGCAGGGCCCGGAGGTCCCTCGGGGCAGCTGGCAAACAGCCCTCTGAAAAACATCATCCTGCAGCTGGATCCAGCTGACCCAGCTGCCAAAGTGTCAGCAAGGCAGGGATGCAGGGATATGAAGCTGGAGGTGGGGCTAAAGGTATTGGCTAAATCCCAGCACAAATAAGACTAAGTAGTTTTCAACTTAAATAGCTGGTAGTAAATTTAGAATCTCCCTAATGCAATCGAAATCATGGTGGTTTTTGAATCTGATTTTAGCCAATAGCACTCGAAAGCAGGAGGGCTGCTAAGATGACACAAACTGGAGCAGGCTCTTGAGCCTGGGGTAGGGCGGGAGTCCGAGTTTTGCAGAGGAATGCTTTTGATTAACAGTTTTCCTACATCTTGTAGTAAAGAACAAGACTCTCTTTGGACAGAAACTTGAGTGAAGCAGCGAATTCCTTCTCTGCTGAAAAAGGGGATCACTTTTTTAAATACGCAGATCGCTATATAACTAGACGGGTATTTTGGTGAAGATTTGTGACATGGTGCCACACTTAAATGCATGCAAACACAAGGTTTCCTTGGCCAGGCAGGCAGGCAGGGGTGCAGGAAGCTCCCGTGGCTAAAATCTGGAGAGAAGTGGGTATAATTAACCGTTGGAACCACTTGCCTAAGGATATAATGGATTCGTTGTAACTCAACAATTTCAAATCATCTCTCTGACATGTATATTGTAGCTCCACCAGCTGTTTTGGGGTTTGCTATAGGAGTCACCGAGGGAAATTGTATTCCCAGAAATTCCTGTCTTATGCAGGAGATCAGACTCTCTGATTATAGGGTCCCTTGTGCCCTTCAAATATCTGAATGGAGGCAGCAGGGAGTAATGCTTCCCCCTTTGCGTTCCACCCAGACAAAGACCAAAAGGCATTCAGCACTCGAAAACCCCGCATGCATTTCTGTGCAAACAGACGGTGGAGGATTATGATAATTGCACCTAAAAATATCCACATTTTTCCAAAACCCTAAACCCCACTTTTGTTCTGTATTTTGAAACTTGGAGCTGGAGGGGAAGGTGTAAGAAGATGTCATAATTTAAAACAAAGCCCCTGTGGGTTCTGCCTGCTGCCTGGGGCTGCCCAGGCTGTGGCCGCTTGCCGCTGGGCTGGGCGGGGTCCGTGGGGAGAGCGTGGGTGCACGCGTGGGGGAGGCTGTGCGGGGTTAGGGTGGGTGTGGGAGGGTTGGGGGAGATGGGAAGGGTGCGAGGGATGGATGTGAGGGGGTGGGTGTGGGGGGACGGAAGGGAACGGGTGTGTGTGCGAGGGATGGATGTGTGAGGGGGTGTATGGGGGGGGCGGGGGCGCCTGCCCGTGGGGGGGGTGTGGTGGGGGGTGTGTGCGCGAGGACGAGGCGGGTCCTTCCCCCCGTGCCGCCCCCCCCCCCCGTCCCCCGGCGCCGCCCGCTCGCCGGCAGCGGCGGAGCTGTCCATGATCTCATCGGGAGCCCGGCCCCCGCATCCGCGCCCCTCCGCGCCCGCCGGCGCCCCGCCGCGCCGCACCGGCTCCCCCGCGCCCGCTCGCCCGCCCACGCACGCACACCCACCCGCGCAGGGGCCGGGCGTGCGGCCGCGCTGCAGCAGAGCCCAGGCAGCGGCCCCGCCGCCGGCCGGCCCGGGAAGGTCACCCCCGCTCCCCCCTCCCCACCCCGCCCCCCTCCCGCGGCGGCCGCCGGGGCCGGGGCCGGGGCCGGGCCGTGGGGCCCCGCCATGGTGGCGGCCGCGGGGCGCCGCCGGCCGCGGGGCTGAGGAGAGGCGGGCGCCGGCGGGAAGGAGCCGCGGGGCGAGAAGATGGCTTCCCCCGCGCCCCCCGCGCCGGGAGGCGGGCCCTCGCCCCCCGCCGGCCCGCCGCGCCTTCGCCAGGTGGGTGCGCGCCGCGGCGGCGGCGACACGCGTGTCCGCGGCCCCCCCGCCCCGCTCCCCGCGTGGGGCCGCGCCTGCGCGGGCGGCAGGTGCGGCGGCGAGGGGGGACGTGTGGCGGAGCCCGCCGGGGAGGGACCCCCCCCACCGAGGGGGGCGACGGCTCTCGCCGCGGCCCGGGGCCGGGAGCCAGCGGGGCTGCAGCGGGGGGATCCCCCCCCACGCCCCGCGGAGAGCACGAGAGCGGGGACACGGAGCCCCGGTGGGCGGGGGGGAGCGGAAATACAGGGACCCCAGCGGCCCGAAAGTACAGGGGGAGGGGTGGGGGGGTGCGTGCTTTTATGTTCTGCTTGTCAGTCAATAAAAAACCTCGCGTAAAATAACAAAAAAATCCCTCACCCACCCCGAAATTGTTGGAGGCAGCGCACCTGCGCAGGTGTGCCGGTGCAGCCACACACACAGCGGAAAGCGGGTCCACACACACACGCGCGGGTGTAACTTCACACGGTTGTGAGCAGTGGTGGTGCAGCGCGGTGCGTTTGTGCGGTGCGTTACTGCTGTAGCAGAGCGTATCGAAAGGCATGAATAAAATCTTAATTAACGTAATGCAGCAATTTTCAAGCGGCTGTTCCCGCTCTTGCTGCATGCAACGCTGTTCTGCTAGCATCTACCCCCTTGCAAGACGAGAGCTCTGGTTCGCGGCGGCTGCTGCATTGATTTACATTTGGAACGGTGAAGTTGGTCGCAGGAGTAGTTTGACGTTTGCTGCCTGGCTGGGCCGGCGCGCCGAGCTGCTGGGGGTCCTGGGGGGGTTCATGCCATGAGCGCTTCGTGTCTCCTGAAAATGGGAGAGGCACAAATGGAGGGAAACAGTGCTGCGTGTTCGATTTGCTCTTTCCTGCTAAGGCTGTAACGTTACTGTGTTAAGATTAATAAAAAAAAAGCTGTCGCAAAGGAGGATTCCCGATGAGTAATCAAATTAGCATAGTATGTATGTACTCAGACTTAAACCTAAATATACATCCCATCCTGTTCCTTTTTTTTTTTTCATTTTCACTGAGAAGCTGGCGGTACCGTTGACGAGGAAATCTCGGGGGTCTGCTGTGGGGACAGGCATCTGAAAGTTTGGAGGAGTGTCTAAACTTGTCAAGCCCCTTACACGCTAGAAGTTTGGGCTGGGGAACTTAGGCAAAAAGGCCTTTGTGTGGGTTTGCTTCTGACCCCGGCTGGAAATGCCACAAGAACAGCCGCCCCCTTCACCCCCACGTATTTTGGCACTTCCTGTTCCTTCCCTGCTGGAAACTGGAAGAAAAAAACCTGTCTGATTTTAGTAACTTAAGTTTGGTTTTAGGAGGGAGAAAAGCGAACAGGGATCTCTCCAGTTCATTGGCGATCTGTCCTAGGCGCCATCGGCAGTACCAGCAGGACAGATGAAGAGCGTCAGGGAGGGAAAAGAAGTTCCAGGTACTAAAGGAAAAGCCTGGTGATGAAGACCTCAGGCACCGGGATTCCTCCTGAAACCTGACTTCTGTTTGCATATAACTTATTCTGTGTGCTTACATTTGGAACCGGGTGGGCGGTGGGTATCCTTCCAAGCAGTGACCGAGACCCTCAGTGACAGCTCCCTTCCTGTGATGATCCTGCTTGTTTCAAACCTCCTCAGCAGCATGGGAAACATGAGGCTGCCAGTTATTGCTTTTTAACAGCAAGCAATTATCACCGTTAATAGGGCTTGATAACAAGCGGTTGCCACTAGCCTCTGAAGGAGACAAAGGGACAGGAAGCCCTACTAGACCGGCAAGCTGCTTTTGGTTTGGTAGTTTTAAATGCAGGGATAATTTGCTTTATTGAGAAAGTAACAGGGCAGCCAGGGGCAAAGCAGAGCAGCCCCTGCCCCGTACTGAAATACACCGCTGACGAAGGATCCAGCACATCCCGTGGCAAACCCAGACCTCTGCGTTGTGTGGAGGGTTCTGAATTGACTTCTCAAGGGGTTATTCATTTTACATGAGAATGAAACAGTGATGTAATAATCCTATATTAGTATGCAGAAATCACTCATGAAAAAAATTGACTACTACAGTTGTTTTGCTGTCTTCCTATGCATTTTGTCCACTCTATATTTAGAACTATTTTTAATTGCGTATAGAAAGAAATAGCTCATCAGATATATTTCTGAACTATGACTGTGGCAGAGTCTGTTATTCATTTGGATTTTTGCTGCCCTTAACAAGGTAGCATACATAGAGCTTCTTGGGTGACCTTCACAGGAATTTAAAAGTCCATGAATAAATGCGCAGTGCTACTCAAGACCAAGGTAAAGAACACAGTAATAGCTGAAGTCAAATCAATTTTTCTATAAATCACTAAAAGCCTCCCACTTTACCAAGCATCTCCTGCATCCTTAGGAGGGAAGGAGAGTAGATTTGGGGGAGTACAAAACAAAAGGGAAGGGAACGCATCTGCTTGAAACCATTGTACTGACTGTTTTGTTATCACAACGCGCTTACTACAATAGCCCTTAATGAAAACTGAAATCAGCAACATGCTGAATTGCCGCTACACAGGGGCCTCCCAGAGGTCCTTGAGGCTAGTCTGGTCTTGCAGCTTGGCAGTGAAAGTCACTGAAGAAGCCGTTTGAACTGAAACGATATTAGTGGAGTTTTTACTATTTCAGTTAATTTAAGAGCTCTTTGAATCTGTTCTTCATGTTAAATATGTATTTGGGGACACTTGCAGAACTGAGGCCATTATTTGCATCTGTTAGCTGTGAATCTGTTTTAGCAAGAACTGTATTTTACCTTAAACACCTGAGTTGTCCTGTAAGCACAACTTAAATGGTACACCTTGAGGAGTCAACTACCGCAGTCAGATACCAGTGAAATTTGTGATGTAAAGCTCAAGAAGGTACTGAACAAAAAGACAAGCTATTGTAAATGACACCATTGGAGACCATCGTGTTTGGAATAGGATGGATGTTGTTTTTCTCATTTCTCATTGGTATTTGTGAGTTATTTCCATTTTTTTTCCTTCTAGTTGTCAAGGCTGTACTTGTCAAAAGAATATTTGAGCACTTATCCTCACATTAAAAAAATACAACCATATTAATAAAATTTGCAAATCAAATACTAAGTGTCTTGCATCAGAATGCTTGATCTGTGGAAGAAACAAAACAACAAAAATAGTATTGGAGGGAAGGACCGAGATGCTGGGTGATGTTGTGACATGGACCCATGATTAAATGAAGCCTTTTCTGGCTCTCCCATTGCCTGTTTGGCAGGTGGGTCCCTCTTCCAGCCGCTGTGGAAGCTATTCCAGTATTTGAACTCCACATGTGCAGCAGGGTCTACTATGCCGGACGCCCTCCTCAGGCACCACAAGTGTATCCCCAAGGTGCATTGCCGTTTCTGATGACCCTCCACATTGTAAAATCAAGCTGGCTTCAGAGGAACAGAATCAGGTTAATGTATTAGGACCTGACTGATAGGTTAGAAGTTGTTCAAAGTAAAAAAGAAATGACTGAAGGTACAAAAGGATAGAGATCACATTAGGGTTCAGTTCTGGTCCTTTGAACAACCAAAAGATTTCAGTGGGGAATCCTGTTTAATTTGGCACTGGGATTTTATGTGAGTGAGTTTCTGTGAGCAAAATAAAGGGGACAGGGATAAACCCCTCCTCTTACTATCTGTTGTCTAAGAAATATTTTTAATCCATTGTAATTGCAAGCTGCCTAACTCATTTGGAGGAAAAACGTACAATAATAATAGAACTGTTTACAGGGCAACGTAAAATTAAGGTCATATAGTGCTTTGGACTTGAGGTGAGTATTTGTCTGGTTAAGTAGAAACAGGTCAGCAATACTAAAATTTGTGAATACTGTATCAGACAATACTAGTTTTATGATTTAGTAAAGAATCTAAAGAACACCTTTACTAGAAGAGATGGAATATCCTCTCACTAAGGTTGTTGATGCTTTCAAGGGCTGAATAGTATCTAGTGACTTTCCTGCATTCTAAAGAGAAAAGTGAAAATTAAACTGAGGTACAGGTATCCGAATATATCATACTGTGCAAGCAGTTCAGTGTACAGATAGCTTAGACATGACAACATGTCATCCATAGAAATAAAGTCGATGTTACAGCTAGGCAAGAAATAGTTTTTCAGTTTCGTGAAGGTATTAGATGCTCCAGAGTTTTGCTGCACCGCACTAGGACAAATCTTTCAGCATTTTTCATGAAGTAAAGAGAAGGATGCATAAACAGGTGTTGCCCGTCTTTCCTGGGCTGAGAGACATGCGGCTGTAAACACCTTTTCTGTCTTGTTTGGAGTAAGAGACAGGCTGGGATTCCCACATCACTGATCCTCAGACTGTTCCGGGGTCCTTGTTTGAGAACCAATGCTCCTGTAAGTGTCCCACTCTGTTATCTGCCATGGCACTTAGGTACTGCTGTCCTGCTGCACCTCTGAGCAGGCATGAATAAATACATGATCTTAATCCATTGTCTGATACGAAAAGAAAGTGTGCAGGAGTGTCTTTTACTGTGATTTAACTGATCTCAGTCAAAGTTGCTTATAATCAAGCAATGTACAGCAGTCACACAGTAGATTTTCCTGGTGGCATGACATTATTGATCCCCCTGAAATCCCTTTATTCCATATAATTCTCTTTTAGTAAAAGACCTGTCTGTAAAATGATGCCTGGAACTGGAAGTCCTCCTTTTCCTATTCAAGCTCTTTTTTTTTTTTAGAAATATGGTTGGATGTTTTTGGAAATCCAGATATGTCCAAAAGGACATAAAGGATTCTGGAATGCTGAACTCATGGCTTGGAGTGAGAACCAAAACAGGAGAGAGAACACCCACCATGGTATTCAGAAGAAGAGTGCTGGTGTGGATGTGGGAAGTTGCAGAACAGACCTCCTGTCATTCTGTTTCTCCGGAGATGTTTCTGTGGCAAAATTGTGAATCTGTGAGAGCAAGACATTCGCTTGAGTACTTAAGAGAGTGGAACATGAGACCTGCAGGTTTTACCTGATGCCTTGTTACTAGGAGAGTCAAGACCACTGGAAATAAGAAGTATGTGTATTGTGCCAAATGTGACTCTTGGATGCAATAGCAATTCATCTCTATGTTCAGATTACACATTTTTTCAGCTTGTCAGATTACATAAACTCCAACAAATGAGGTCTAATCAGTATGAGGTCTCCACCTAGGACTTGACAAAAACCTGTTACAGGGAACACTTCAGTTGGTGTGTGGGACTGCAGGAACTAGTTTTCTTCATTTTATTTTCTTTTCTCAATGAGTTTCCCCCTGTAACTCTACTGGATTTTGTCTCTTACCATTTTATGCTTTTCTTCTGTAAAGGAGGAGAAAACAAACCCTCCTAAAAACTTGTATGCCACTGCAGTGTTAGAGGTCATCTTCTCCACCATTCATACTACTGACTACTCATGTACTACTGTGTGCTTTGATGCTGCCTTTTCTAGCCCACTGCTCTTTAGCCCACTTCCCAGGCTTTTCTTACTGCAGGATGTTCTTTGTGCCCTACTAACAGTTGGTGGGACTTGAGGATATTTGAACTTTCTCTTCCATGGGTGGTTTAGACTGATGCCCCTCCCAGGCCACCCTTGTAATGGCTTTGGTTTGGACAGTATGTTGTTTGCCTTCACCTCTTTCACAGAATCACAGAATCGTCTAGGTTGGAAAAGACCTTGGAGATCATCTAGTCCAACCATTAACCTAACACTGACAGTTCCCAACTACACCATATCCCTCAGCGCTATGTCGACCCTACTCTTAAACACCTCCAGGGATGGGGACTCCACCACCTCCCTGGACAGCCCATTCCAACACCTAACAACCCGTTCTGTAAAGAAATGCTTCCTAATATCTAGTCTAAACCTTCCCTGGCGCAACTGGAGGCAATTATCTCTTGTCCTATTGCTTGTTAATTCGTTAAAGAGACTCATCCCCAGCTCTCTGCAACCTCCTTTCAGGTAGCTGTAGAGGGCGATGAGGTCTCCCCTCAGCCTCCTCTTCTCCAGACTAAACAACCCCAGTTCCCTCAGCCGCTCCTCGTACGACATGTGCTCCAGACCCTGCACCAGCTTCGTTGCCCTTCTCTGGACACGCTCAAGTAATTCAATGTCCTTTTTGTAGTGAGGGGCCCAAAACTGAACACAGGAATCGAGGTGCGGCCTCACCAGTGCCGAGTACAGGGGTAAGATCACTTCCCTGTCCCTGCTGGCCACGCTATTTCTGATACAAGCCAGGATGCCATTGGCCTTCTTGGCCACCTGGGCACACTGCTGGCTCATGTTCAGCCAGCTGTCAATCAACACCCCCAGGTCCCTCTCTGACTGGCAGCTCTCCAGCCACTCCTCCCCAAGCCTGTAGCGCTGCTGGGGGTTGTTGTGGCTGAAGTGCAGCACCTGGCATTTGGCCTTATTGAAACTCCTACAGTTGGCCTTAGCCCATCGCTCCAGCCTGTCCAGGTCTCTCTGCAGAGCCTCCCTACCCTCGAGCAGATCAACACTCCCACCCAACTTGGTGTCATCTGCAAACTTACTGAGGGTGCACTCGATCCCCTTGTCCAGATCATCAATAAAGATGTTAAACAGGAGTGACCCCAAAACCGAGCCTTTGCTGGTATGGATTCTAGTTCCATAATTTCAAAAATTAGATGTGTTTGAATTCCACATTTTCAAGGTTTCTTTGAACTTTAATTTGATTCAAGCTTATTTTTAATTTTACCTTTTGCTACTATGAAGGATTAGAAGTAATTTTCTCAAAACTAGAGTGACTTGAAAATCAGCATAGTGAAGTACTCGCTTAGGCATCACAGCACTGAGTAAAGAGAACATCTATCAAAACGAACATTTCTATTTCACTGAGCCATGTATGCCACATCAAAGGGAAAAGGGTGCTAGAAAATGTCTTCTCTCTGATTTGAAATGATGAAACATAATGCATAATGAACCTGTTGCATAATAGATGTAGGCTAATGTAGGAAAAAGTAATTACAGTTAATGTGTAAATTACTACATGTATCTAGATTACTATGCTACAGTGTTATTTCAGTTGCAAAATCAAGCACCTGGTAGTTACAAACTAATAGAATTAAGGACTGTGCAGTCTTAGTTCTCTTCCCTTCTGTGTCTGTCCTTTATACTGAATTGGGATCTGGAGAAGAAAAAGCTTAAGTGATCATATAATTAGAAACTGTATCACAATATATGATAACACACCGTAGGATAACAAACATACTTCTGCCCCACTGCCAATTTTTTTTAGGCCCACAATCAAGAAAGGGGAAATGGTAATTTTGGAAAACTTTCTTCCCAGCCAAACGTGGAGGGAATTTGCAAGCACAGATTAAAGGTACAGCTCCGGCTCCAGGTCTTTACCCCGGCAAAGTTCTATCACTTGGGGCTGGGCCCTGGCATATGGCTGGACTGCATGAAGATTATCTATTTCCTGGAGAAGAAGAGTGTATATATAAGGGAGGTGAAATCTTTTAAAATGCTCGCTCTCTGTAGCATTCAGCAAGGGAATCACAAATGATCACAGTAGGAAGAGGTATGTTGCAATGAATTGCACATACAAGGGAGCACATACAAGGGAGGATGGATGGGAAGAATAACCAAACTAATTGCTGATGCTCTGTAAAGCTGACATTTGGTGTAGAGAAAGACTAAGAGGGATATTTTCTGAAAGCAAATGCAACCTCAGCTAGAAGGTTAGTCTGCTGCTTAACAGTTTAGCTCAGTATTTCTGTTTCGGTCACCTGAATAAACAATCTTGAGGCAAGCAATAGAGATGCTGGAGGCTTTTTAAAAAGTAACAAAAATTGTCCATAATAAAAATCTGGTATATGCAAAATTACTGTCAATCCTTGGTATTCAGTCCTGTTTCCATGACATACTGTAACTGAAAAGTAGAACCTGCAAGACCGTGTGACTGTGGGTTGGTTGCATTTAGTCAAAGAAGCCCTCTGAAATCTTGAAAATTAGCAGATCCTTTTGAATGTACATGAGATTCTAAACTGAGGGAACTACAGTGAATTGTCCCGATCTATGCAGAAAAATGTCTGTGAAGATTTACCACTGTCATGAAAACCACTTTAGTTTGAGCTAGCATTTTTAGCCTGCTGTGGAGAGGAAAAATTAAAGTTTTAAAATGCATTCATGTTCCAATCGGGTCTTTTCTTGGTTTGCAGAAAAGAGTGTGGAAAAGCAAAAAAAAGGGAAAAAGTAATTGTCTGTCAGTGGGCATTAAACATGTTCCCAGACTAAGTTAATTTAGTAAATACTGTCAGGTGCCCTGATGTATACTTAATGTTGGAGTATCTAAACCAGGTGGAAAGGAAAATAGACAAAGTGTCATTCAAATATTATGACTTACTCCTGAAGTGTATAAAAACAGAAGCTGATGATTTTATAAGTATGAAAGGGACAGCACTCCTCTAGGAGGCCTTCCCCAGGTAGCCCTGGCAGCAGGCCTGCTGGGGCTGGGACACCCCCAAAAATAAACCCAGCAGGAGACTGTTTGCTGCTGAGCTGTGTTATGCTGGAAAGCAAACCCATTGAAACCCAGCCAGGCTGCTGCCAAAATGCAGACAGAAAGGGTTTCTGTGGGGAAGGTGTCCCTGGAGGATGATGGGCTCAGGGAGGCTCAGCTGTGGACAGGCAGCCCTCAGGGAGCATTAAGCCTCACTCTGCTCCACCAGAAATCAATATATTGAAAATAAAGATTATTCTTTTTCACATGTAGGCAAGCATTTACAGTTGGTGTGAGTCTTTAGGGATGTGAAGAGAGACTAGCTAGTGACCATGTAGAATGATAACTGACTGTGAGGGACATCATCCCTCCTAAAGCCCTAAGAAAAAGATTTCCTTAATCTCCTCACTCTTTTATTACCTTTCAGTTGGCCTGACCCCTCACAGCTGCCAGTAGAGCTGTGAGGATAACTGTATGACTGCCTCCTCCACTCCAGGAGCCTGCTTAACGGCTGTGGTAATTATGCCCAGCTGGTGCTAATTGTGCAGCAGGTCCATCACACAAAGGTCCTGTAACTCACCTGGTTACCTCACACAGCAGTTCTGTAGAAGGTACTAGAAACAGTAGAAAGTGTTGTCTTAGTAAGGCTGCTGCTTTTCTTTAAAAGAAAGGCTGTTCCAGGCTAGCTGCTTTGGGATGATCACGCAGGTAGTGGTTTATTTTCTTTTTACTGTAAATGCTTAAGAAACAGATGTTGAAATGAGGATTGTAACTTGTTTCTGAGTTCTGGGTCAGTATTAATCTACATTTCTGGTGCTCTGTGGTTGTTAGGGGGCTTCTTTGTATGCTTTTGAACTTATATATGTATAACTAATAAAAAAAGGTGGGAGAAGCTTGTTTTTTGGTGGTGGTTTTTTGCTTTTTTTAATTTAGGGGGGGTTTCTGTTCGTTTTGGGGGTGTGTGTTTTGTTTTGTTTGTTTGTTTGTTTTTCTTTTGGTATGTTCCCTTCTTTATAAGACTTATACATGATAGTGTTAGCAAGGGCTGACTTTTGGCTTTTAGGGTTAAGTTTTTCTCTAGGGAGCCTGCGGGAATGCTCCTTACCCCAGGGGCTGGAGGGGTATGGAACCTTCTGGGCTGTGCTGTAGCCTGCCATTTTGTGTGGTAGCTCACTATTTTGCAAGGCAGGTTGCAGTTGCTTCCTCTGATTGGGGTGAACTGAGGATGGAAATAGGAACAAATACCATAATGTGCTTTGGAAAAAGTAGCTACTACATGCATCATGTCCAGGAGGATTTGCTTCTTAACTTGGCTGTTAAATATTGAAGAAATGGTGCTTTTTACTAGTCAGTAAGTAAGAAAAAAACCCCCTGGAACCAAACAAAAAAGCCTAAAAAACCTCAACACAAACTTTGTGGGCTTTTCTGTGCTAAATACTTATTGCCTCATGTGTGTTGTGGAAAAACAACTTGTTGCTCTTGATATCTGTAGCTTTGTTGCCTCCCAAGGTTACATCTTTGTAAAGGAATAGTAATGTTTGTTGTAAAAGTCCAAAACTGTTACGATGAATGTGCTGTGTCTGTATTTAGGTTTTATTATGAAGTATTTACTGTGAGGTTTTCTTTGTACAGGATTTTAGGCTTTATATTAGGGTGACTTGCTGTGTAATGTTGCCTCAGAAATCCTGATGAAGGTGGTCTCCACAGCTGTGTGTGTCCCTGTGAGGATGTAGTGAGGGCTGACTGGAGCCGCTGGTATCTGTGCCTTGGTGAGTGCTGCTGGGGTACTTGGGCCTCTCTGAGCCATCTTCATCCAGGGAATTAGAACAGCTCCGCTTGAATGGGTCACCATATTGCGTTGTTATCATGCTACACTGTAATATACTGCTGCATGTGATGTCACTACATGGTGTGATAAGTGAAAAGGCTGATGTTATAGCAGCAGAGAAGTAACTTTGACATTTGAGCTTACCTTCAGGCTTCAATCTTGAGCTACAGTCACTGAGAATATGCCCCTTGAGTCATAAAAAACTCTGCTGGTGGTCAGATAACTTAGCTGGGCCTCTTCTCCTCCTGCTGGTCTGTGTTTGTGTCAAGATAAATCTCTTACACATTTATAAACAATAACTGGTAAATGGGTTTTAGAAGTCTCCTAGTTAACTGTCAATAAAGAACTGAGTGGGGAAACAGTTGACTAAACACAGTATGTTCTGTTCTGATGGCTGTCCTTTCCTTCTATTTTATCTCTCTTTCTTAAATGCTTTATTGGCCTTACTGGGATGGTGAGTAATCTGGGAATTTAGAAACAACTGTCATATCTAGCAGGATGTAGACTTCAAGATGTAACTGTATTCTGTACTCTTTATTTACATTTTTCAAAAAATAAAAATATTTAAGCAAAGGGGAGGTGAGCTAGAAATTGCTGCTCTGAAATTGTTACCCTTTGGAGGTTTATAAACTTGGGTGGGGAAAACTGGCTGTATTCAGAATATGTTTTTGATGTACAGAGATTTCTTAGAGCAGTGCAAGTGGGTGGCTGGCTGAAACAATCTGATAAGATTTCTGTCAGGAAGCTTTAGAGCTGGAAGCTGGGCCATATTCACAAAAAGTTTCAGGAGTAATACTGTACAGAAAATGAGTTAAGAGTGGAGTGCTGCAGATTTTCAGAACTAAGAATGCATTGAGATGAAGTTTTTCTTTCAATTTAGCAAAAATTATTTATTTTGTGACTATAACGAAATAATGTGGAGTGCTTGATGTCCTGATGTTGTTCTGATAATTGGCTGCACATGCAAACTAGTCTAGCGGTTGCTAAACTCTCAGTGGACAGACAGCAGCAGTGGTATGGCAGTTCAGCTAATGAGATTATGGCAGTAATGTCAAGAGTCATGCTTCACTCTTTCCCTGCCTCAGAACACAGGATTGCAGCTCTGAGAGCTGAAGTGTTTGCAAAAGTCACTTTGGGGAATACTGTTTAAATACATGCTTTTTGTATGGTGTCTAATAATATACTAGAATAATATTTGTATCTGTTATTCCTCTTTCTGTGCCATAACTGCTGGTATCAATTATATGCAACTGGTCTGCATTTTTAGATTTAATCAAGTTAAAGCTCTGGTGAACTTGTATGTCACATCTGAGATTCCCAACATGAAGAAAAATGGGTTGCCTTGAGCTGTGGGACTGCACAGTACTTACAGCACAATTATTTGTTGTCTCTGCTTGTACGGTTTGGGTTTTTTTGTTGTTTTGGGAGTCTAGTGTAAGTGTTTTGATTTATCTGTGGAACTTGATTTCTTCTGTAGAGTATTAAGAGTACAGTATGTAATGGGGCAGTTACTTCAGACTTCCTATATTAAAGGAATCTTTGTTTATACAACAAGGATTCATTTATCAACACCCCCTGTGGTGGTGTCCCTCAGTGTGTCCTTCAGTCCCGCCTCCCCCCACGTTTTGTAAAAGTGCTTGCCTAGTTAACTCTTTGTTTTCAGTTCTACTGGTGTATATAAAATGACAGCTACAGGAGATGAGGTTGCTGACCTGTTTCTTTCAGTGGTGTTTTGACCATTGATAACCAAGGTGTTTCCACAAATCACATGCTGTCTTTGGTATTAAAGTTGTGCTTGCTGAGAACCAGTAAGCTTTATGAAATACATCCCTTTCTTAATTTGAGCTTTATTTATAAGTTGCCTTTTTTTATTAATGTAATCTGTGTGTTTTAAGATGATGTATCTGGGGTAGGAAGAAGAGTACAGCCAAGAGGCCATTGTCCTCTTGTGGAGTTTACACATCTCCTTCTATGGAAGAGAGACTGGTTCTTCTGTGCTGAGCTGTTAGTGCTAAGGTCCGAGCTGGTAACAGCATAACTGTCATCCTGTTTGCCACTGCTTTTGATATTCATATGTCTTCAGACATCCAGTTAGTTTTGCTGAAATCTTTGCATCAGGTATTACATTCACTATTGCTTATTCTAAATGTGTCAAAGATCATGAATTAAATAAAAATGGTAGATGTATTTCACAACAGACTAAACTGGAGAAGCATTTGATCCCTCTAGTGATTACTCTGTGCAAGGCAAGTTGAACATATGCATGAATCTATTCACATGACTGTCATGAGTGGCATGACTTCATGTGGGGCGTGTGTACGAGGCACAGGTTCATGTGACGAAATGGTGTGTGACATAGTCCTGGCAATCTTGCAAAAGGTGCGAGAGTACCACGCAAGTTGTATGTCATATTAGAGAACTTTAATCTCATGGGACATTTCCAAATGTCTGATGGATGGGAATGTATTTCAAGCATTCAAACTGTCTAGATTCAAGCTAGTGTAATTGTGCTGTAAACACAGTTATCATTTATGTTGGCTTTAATGGTGTAGTACTGTTTCATGAGCTTACTTCTCAAAAGATTGAGGGTGCCCAGACTTAATCTTCTCCTACAATCTTTCTAAATGTCACAGTTCTTTTTTTCTTTAAGGAAAAAATGTAATCCTAGGTTACTTAACTACCTATATCTGCATATTCAGAAAGTAGTAAAGTGAGGGCAATTTCCATTTTACAGCTCCGAAAGTACCATTAGACATAGCATGTGCTCAAAATCTTTGGTTTAAAACAGAACAATACAAACACCTCCTCCCCCCAAATGCACCCTCCACATATGGATCTCCAGGAGGAGAAAAACTTTGCAACTATTTATGAATTAGGGTGTTTTGTATATGATCTGATTTAGTAACTGGCTGTTAGATCAAGTGACCAGAACTCTTCTGAAATATCCTTTGTATGCTATTTTAGTGTGCTACAGCTACATGAATCCTCAGAGACATTTTGGTTTATCTTTCTAAAATCTAGCTTTCCCTCCTCCTCCTGGTGTGGAATGACTGCCAATACTTGGTCATCTGTGACCTTCAGCTGTTGCTGCTCTCAGGAATGCATGTTTCGTTCCAGCGGCGGTGGATGACTGAGGCTGCGGTTCCCTCTGATGTGTGCTATGCATGTACGTGTGGGTGGCGCAGGGGCTGGCAGGGAAAGGGGCAAGACTTTGTTATGAGTAGAACCTCTCTCGTGACTGCGCAAGAGCTTTCTGGGAACTTGAACTTGCTCAGGCTGCATGCTAATATCTTGGCCTCAATTCAAGACAATATTTTAGTTCTTGCCGAGAGCAGCAGCTGGTCAGTGCACAGAAGCCAAAGCCTGTTGGTTTGCCCGGGATAGCAGACGGGAGTGTCGCATGCTGCATGTACGTCTTTTGTAGCACTAAAAACTTTAGGTTTTTTTTAAATCCAGATCACATCAATAATAATTTAGTGTTAGATTTCCTACAGATAGCTTCTTGTATCTGAACCTGCCAGTTAATGAGGCCATTTCTGAGAATTATTTCTGTAGCAGTCAGATTTGTACTGGAAATTCTCTACCTTGAATCATTGCTGGTTTCAGTGTTATATTGGTATCCATTCTCTGCTGTCTCCTGGCTAGCTGATATTTGTTTAGTGGCTGTTCCAAGCAATTTAGGATTCTTTGATATGGACAGTATTGGAATGTACCTGAAAATCAGGAAATAGGGCTGACAGCCCTCCTCCAGGTCTGAATTTTTCTAACTTTGGTCCCTTAATCAGCAGCCAGGAGCACATATGACTTTCCAGGTGACAATAATTGATGAAAAAATGCCATTGCAGTCCTATTCTTAAACACCATCCCCCCCAACCCCAAGTGAGTATGTGTCAACACAACCTTCCTCAGACTTTACTGAGAGCAAGGATGGGCTGTTCCTGAGGACTGTAATGGGCAATAGACTCTCCCTGTGCTGGGTCAAAACCTTGCATGAACAAAGTGCAATTCCAAGGCTGAAAGTTTGGAATAGCCTGTTTGAGTTAGCAGATGAAATTTTCTTGTGTATCTGTTTGCAAACAGCCATATGATTTTTGAGAAGGTTCTTGGAGCAAGAGCCCACATTCATGCTGTTAGCACTCATTGTCTCATTTGTGTTACAGGAATATTAAGCTGTTGTGTGTGTCATCACACCATTTAAGGGGAAAATTTCTATTCGGCAAACCTTTGCTTTATATTAATCACCCCAATGGATCACTTGCTGAAACAAACAAAAAACCAAAACAACAAGCTCAATTTCCAGTAATTCTTGTATGATAATGATGAAGTTCTAAGGATGCAATTGGAGAAAATTATTTGTTTAAAAAGAAGGGAGGGGGGGCAAGAACAACAGTATCTTAAGTTTCTGTGGCGCTAAAATGCAAAAGGGGGAAGCCTTATGGTTCTTGGAATGATGGTTGGGTAAGTCAGAGCAAGTAATGAACAAGAAGAGTTGGGTATAAATATTTAGAAGTAAAAGTACCTCTGCAAAGCTCCTGTTGGCTCCAATGGCTGCTAGTTCCCCTTAAGTTTGTTCAGCTCAAAGAAGGGAATCTATATTTAGTAAAGCAAATGTGTATGAAATCTTAATAAAAGTGTCTTGTCTGACATGGATGTGTTCTTAAGATTTGGTAAGTTGATGGGCAGGCACTGTAGAAAATCGATTGATACTCTTTTTATAATATGAAATTACTGACTCAGCACGGACTAAGGAGTGATAACCTCTTATCACCCAGACTAATACTGCTCCTGGCAGATAATTTATTTGTTCCTGGTCTTGGCATCTGTGTCTGAACTATGCTATTGCAGTTCCCTTGAAGTTTAGGTTAAAGACCTTAAGTTCTCAAGCTGTTTGACCTTGGTTTTAGCATCTTGCTGAGGACTCTGTAAGAGCACTGCATTTAGAGGTCTGGGGAATCCTTTGTGGGGTGGAGGGGGTCTGATGCTTACTGACAGTGTCTCTGGACACTTTGTGTTATCTGTTTATGGTAGCACACGTATCCAGCAAGGCATGAATTGACACATCCCACCAGGCAGTCCAGAGTGTTGTGTAGTGCCATATTCCCCAGTAAGTTGTTCAGGGCTTCATGGCTCAGGCAGCAGAGGCCCCCTTGCTGTCTGGGCTTGGCTCTGCAGCTTTCCAGTCTTCAGGTGACAGCCAGATGTACCAATGGGTACAAAAGCGTAAGAAGTTCTTGTCAAGGTTTGAAGTTACTGGCTGCACGTGATAAATCTCCTCTGTCTGGAATGGTATTTTAAGAAATACTAGATTGCCTGAAAGGTTACTCATAATATGGTATAGAGGTGAGGTGCAAACCCTGGTGTGTACAAGTGTGGTGAGTGGGAGTGATGGGAAGCTCTGGTTATCTGTAATGTGACCTGACAGAACCTTCACTGCAACTAAACATAGTTTGGTATTCTCTGCACCTGTCAGCCTGCTTGTTACTGTGCCAATTTCAGAGAGGTGCATCTAAACCTAGACCTTTGCCTGGAGTTAGCTTCCACATGTATGAAAGGTAGTTAGCTTGCCTTTTTAAGTTTTGCTGATGTAAAATTATTTCAACCTCTTGGAGGATCTGTCTTTTGAGGCATTTGGAAGTTGAGGAGATAGCCTACCTCTCTTCTGTTGTCTCATTGAGCTCTAATTTGACTAGAGCCTGTGGGAGCTTTTGACATTGAGCTTTACTGGTACATCACCAACATGCAGCAGTAATACAGCATTCACATCTCTTCCCAATAGCAGTTTCCCCTGAAAGTATGGGTGTATTGCATCTGCATTTTTTCTTTTTTTTTTTCCTCTTTGTCAAGGTTTTGCAAAGTTAGTGTAGAGGTTAATTTCAGTCATAGAAATCTATTGAGCAACAGAATCACAGGGTCTGTTTTGAGATTAATTAGTGTCAGAGTCATCAGAACATTCTATTATTATGATCTATCAGTGTGAAATACTGGAAATGCCATGTACTGTAAAAACAAGCTCCAGGTCATCTCTCTAGCTTCCTACAATAGTATTGCTATGACAAACCCCAGAACATAAAACAACTATCTATTCAGTCCCACTGCTATTTAACAAGGAATTGAGGTAGTTGGTCTCCTTAGTTTCAGCTACATCTTAAAATCCATTATCTGTGTTATTTCTGCAAAAGTCACAAAAATCAGCATTGTTTGAGGGCAGCAAGTTTCAGGGCTGCATAAAGATGTTGTTAATAATTTTTAGTTAAGGTCTACTTGTGGAATACACTGCCAATGATTATTTAGAATAAGAGATGTGAGCTTATGTTGCAAAACACATCTTCCTGTAAAATGAATTTATGTAAGAGGTTGAAGAGATAATAGTATACCAATACTCATTTTATCTTAAGTTTCAATTCAGCTGGATTTCAAATGGAATTTCTAAGGCTTGTACGTACAACTGGAAGAATTAATCTGTCAATGCACAGAGTGGCTCATTGTTGCAGAATTTGTAGTGTCCTTGTTTAAACAATTCCCAAGAGAAATTATTTTGTAATAATAAATGTTCTGAAGCTGGCTACTTAAAACAATGGCTCAGCTGTAGAATATACACTATTGTAAAAAAGGCTCTATCAGTCTTATTCAAAAGAACATAATGTGTTTTGTTGAAAGATATATGAAGGTTTACTTGATGCCTATTCTTTTGCTTTGCTGGTATATGTTTGTAAGGATCTAATAGGAAGTGTATGTACTGAAGACTATACTTATTGAAGAAATTGTGATGAACTGTCTAGACTTAGTTTTCTAGAAAAGTGGCTAGAGTAGCACACAATGATACACTTACCTGGAAGAAAAAAACTGGAAAATACTGGCTTAAGGTACATTCTAAAGAGACTTTTTTCATATTGTAGAAAATTGAAAGGGTTAGAGCAGGAAAAGTTAAGTACTGAAGTATTGTGAAATCAAAGACAATAAAAATTTCTTACTGTAAATTGGTGATTACTTGAAACTTTGCCTTAAACTCTCAATATCTGTAGTTGTCATAATGACTGTAGTTGTCAAAAATAATTCTGATCTAAATGCGATTGCAAAGATAAATGTGTTTTCAGAAGCGCACTTTGATCCAAGAATGAAAAATTAAATCTTCTCATTTAGAGATGACACAAATATGTATTTTTGGTCCCTGTTTGTAGGAAGATGGAATTATGTATGGCAGAAGGCTTACCATGGTAACATAGATTAAGATAGCTGAGCCATTGACTTTTTTTATGCTGAAGATCCAGTGGAAGCCATGGAATAACAAAAAATGCAATAGAAACATCACCTTTAATAAATTATGTTAATGACTATATTTAAGATATAATTAAAATAATTTTTAGGCTATTTAAGTATCAAATTTAGAATAACTTAAATATGCATGTAGAAAGCAGTATGCATTTGGAGAAATCCTCTTCTGACATGTAAGTACTGAATAATGGTTTGCACAGGGCCTTTTCTGTAGATGGAAAATCAATACAAACCTAACCGGGGATACAGTGTAGCCCTTGATTGCAATTAAACGTGTCTGAGGATTATATTCTGACAAAAGTGAAAGCAGTTTTGCATGTGGAGTATATTACTTATATTAAACCAGTCATTAGACCGAAGACTCTTTCCCCTCCACTGTGAGTCTGTAAAACTGATGCGAAAATTTTACATTGGTGACCAGAACAGTTGGAAAGGAGGAGTTGGGAAAGATGGGAACCTTCTCTCCTTTTTTTTTCTAAGCCTAAATGAAATTTTGCAGACTGCAGGTGTGGTTAATTTTTGTCTTGGTTTAGGCAGGTTGAATGTGGTAAGCTGTTTATGTGTCTGTATCACAGAGGATACAACAAATGTAACTTTTTAAAGGGCAGATCAGCATCTATATCAATTCAAAACAGACTTCTTAAAATACTTTTTTAAATTTTTTGAGATGAAGTGTCATCAGTCATGATTCCCTGCTTGATGTAAACTCATGCGTCTCCTTCTTGAAGAAGGAACATTCGGTAATCCTGTTTTACCTGACAACTGATCTGCTCAGCTGGCATCAAGCTGCTGCTCCAAAGAGAACAGTGAGCTAGGTGTCAAAACCAGCTCTGAAATGTGGTGGAGAGCAGCAGCACATCTGGTACCCCAAATGCAAGCTCCCCAGAGTTACATTGTTTAGGTTCTCTTAATTTTTAAAGCTGCAGTGATGAAAGACCAATTAGTGTTACTCTGAATACAGCAAAAAAACTTCTTAAACAACAAACCCCCCCCCATGCTTGGTGTTGCTACCAGAACCCACTATTTGACTGTGTTGCCAGACAGAAATACTGTTGAAAACTGGTTACTGGTGTATGTGAGTCAACAAGCCAAATACTTCACTTCTGATTCCAAATTTACATTATTGGGATTAGTCATGAAGAATTTGGACACCAGTAGAGATAGGAAATAGTTGTGTTTACCCAGATGCATGAACTTCACAGGAAAAGTCATATAATGCAACTAGCCAAATACTTGAATAGGGTATACATTTTGGCTGTCCTGTGTATTAATGTGTTCATGTATCAGACTGTCTTCTGTGCTTTCCTCAGGTTTTTAACTGCCCTTGGAAAAGAAGGACTGTGTTTAAATAGCTCTGTTGCATTAAGAACCCTCTAGGCACATGTGTAAGATTACCTTGTTCCTGTAGCTGGAGAGTCTCTGAAGAGATGACTCAATAGGACAAAACCCACTGTGTTCAGCTACTGAGCTGCAGAATTATTACACTTGGCCCTAAGTGCTTTTTAATTTGGTTTGTTTTGTATTTCATAGGCTTTTTTGTATATTAGGTATCCCTATGGGAAGAGAAGTCTTCGTTTACTGTAGCATTGCCAGAGCCAGCGAAGGTTGAACCTATTAAACCTGCATGAGAAGACCACTGAGATAATGAGATCTTGACATTAGTGACACGTTCTTCCTTGTTGTTTCTTTTTTAATCTTATGAGAGGTTGAATTTACAACTATTGGAGACCACATCTTGATTTTGCATCTTTCTGCAAAAACTTGTCAGGTAGTGCGCTGTCTTTTCACACTGAGCAAAATTGCTATAGCTGAGGTATGGATGTTTTCAAATATCTGCATCTTGGCTGTGCTGTTTCCTGAGCATGCCAGTTTGTATCCTTCATGCCTCTGAAGTTGCCCTGCTGTATTATCAACCATTTGCAGGTGCAGTTGTATTGGAAGTGTAGTTAACTTTCATGTGCCACTTGTGAGACAGAAGTGTAAGATTAAAAAAATTGAGCTTTTTATCGTGGTATTGTATGCATTGATGGCTAAATAACTGAGATACAGGAGTAGTTTTAAACTAGCCTTTTGTAGTTTTATAATAAAACTAAGGGAAAACTAAATAAGCAGTTTCCAAAAAGTCAGTAGCACCATTTTCATATCTATCACCCTGCTGGAGCACTGCTTATTCTACAGCTTTTGTGTCTCCCCCACAGAGGAAGAAACAAACAAAATGCTTGGCTGAATGGCCAAAAAACAAATCTGATTGTGTCAGCTCTTTGGCTTCATGTTTTGAGTTACTGTGGTTGTCTGTTTGTTCTGTTTACCACATACATTAGGACAGTGTTAGTGGTTTTTATGTAAATGCGTTCAGAGGATAAACTTTATTTAGCTGAAGATACTTACAGTAGTGATCTTGTTTTCTTGCATGTGCCTGTCTGACTGCTTTTTTTTACAGACTGGCTCTTAAATGGCTTATCAGATAAATCAAAATAATTTTTGAAAAATGCACTTGAACTGTAGGCCATGCCTCCGTACATGCTTTCCCTCTTTCAGTCAATGTGAGCAGAGAATCTGATCAGAGCATATTCCTCTTCAAATATTTGATATTGTGAAAGGTTAAAGTTTCTGAAAGGGAATTACTACCAACTAGTAAGAATTGCTGAGAAAACGGAGCATATCCTTTACTCTTGACCTTAGCCTAGTGGGAATCTACGGGAACAAGAGTCTCTAGACACGTTTACTGTGGGAAACAGTTTACTTGGAGGTTTTTCTTTATTAGACACCTAAGAATTTGTTTCAGACAGTGTTTTTCCTGTACAGGTTCTCTTAAGGCTTGAGAGATGAATTCATGTTGCAACTTGAAGTAATTCAAATAATTTGGGCAACTCCTAGAGCAGTTTTGGTGGCTGCAAACTGTATTTCTCTCATTTCCTTTTAATGCTTTAGCAGTGTAGATTGTGAGGTGCTTTCTGTTGGGGCACACCCTCATGAGTCATGCCAGGCCAAGATGGTGATGTATTCAGACACCCCACTCTGTCAAAATGGTTGTTCTTTCCAACTGATGCTAAAGTAAACCTGAACTTTGTGAGCATCAGCACAGGAAGCCCAAATGGAAAGATTAGGGATTTGGAAGATGTCAGTGTGCTTACGTTTTGCAGAAGGAATCTACTCCTGTTTGGAAAGTAGCACCTTTTGCCATGCTAGTATTGTGGTCAGGCAGGTGACTATTAAAGCATCCAAACACGCCTGCTGTCTTTTCTCTTTCTGGCACTGCCATAAGGAAGGTGGGGACTTTGCAGTGTAGAATGCATCTGATTATCAGAGACCTCCAAAATGAGACTTGGGATGGGGCAGCCTGTTCATTTGTTCACCAACATAAGATAGAAATCTAGGACTCAAAGTGCTTTGAGAACTGTTTTGGTGGTATTTGTCACGTACCTTACACAAGTTCAAACCCTATGAAAATCTTCTTTAAAATAAAAAGTAATTGGTAAACTGTTGTCTAAAATAAATGTTTTCTGGCTTCTTTTTGCACCCCCATGTGTGTTAAGAGGTTACTTACAAGCATTGGTGAAGGCTGTACTCTTTGTGGAGGAAGCCTTCTGTAAAAACTGCGTTTAACTTAGAACAGTAGCAAACAGAGGAGAAGCTAACTTTTGTACAGGGAAGTTGGGGAAGGCCCTTTTTTGTGGGAATTGAAAGAAATACAGAGGGACAGAAAGAAGAGGAAAACAAAACCGATAGAGTGGGAAAGAAGCAGGGGCAAGACAGTGGAAGGCATCAAAGAAATTGGAAATGAAAGCAGAACACTTTCTGCTTTGTCCAACAGTTCTACAAATTAGAGCCCCAAATACCTTTCTTGTACATGAAAGCACAAATATTTAAACTATGCTGTTCTTTTATAAAATAACTATGTGGAGGTGATACTTTCCTAATGAACAAATATGAGAATCAGTGGCTGATTTCATTCACAAAGATTTCCTTGATGTATTTTTCATTGGTGGAGAGCAATTGAATTGTGTTTTTATAGGTGTCACAAAGTATTTTTTTGAGATCTCTGGATGAGTTGCAGAATGAAAATATCAGAGGGAGAAATTTATTGTAATTTGCCTGCTGGTTGTTGTCTTACAGGTGGTGGTATCTAAGAAGAAGCAGGGCATGGGCTGTTTTGGCTGAGATTGTAAGATTAGCATCTCCTCAGCGCATCTGATTCCCAGGGTGGTCTTTTGACCTCAAGCAACACAGTAAATAAGAACTCTGCAATATTGTTTCTCCTCAAGTATTATTTTGGAGTAGAACTACTTAAGATCTGATTTTCTCATCTGGTCTCTGAAATCTGTAGCCTCAATACATCCTGTAGCACAGACTATGCAGATTTTGGAAAAAAAAAAGCATAGTTATTAGATTTAGTAGGAAATCTTTAAGCCTGTCCTACTATACCTCAAAATGACAAATAGAGATGGTTCAGGAGAAAGTCAGAATTGTGAGGAAGTTATGAATTGCTAGCCCTTGTTTATTTCCTTAATGTAAATAGCATGTGTTTTCAATCTTTACTGTTGCTTAATATAGATTTTTCTGGCTGGGAGTACAAAAGTAAAATAAATCAGATGTGCGAAATGTCTGCTGGTACAGAAAGCATTTTCCCAGGGATATGCACAGTTGGCTCCGTTTGACTACTTGCCCTTCCTCCCGGGTCCCTACGTTGCTGAGCTCTGAACGCATCCATGTCTTCAGCCACAGTGCTTTACCTTCGAGTTTGTGTAAATCGGCAGCAACCTTCACTCTTGGTGGTGTACTTGGTGTGCCTTTGAGGCACTTCAGTGAATTTGCTCCTACAGTGCACTGTGTGCGTTCGCACTGCTTCATTTCAGTCCCGTGAACAATTAGAGCTCAACAGTAAGTGCAATGGAGAGGGGGGAAATTTAAGATTTATTGTGGAGTCAGAGTTTCTGTTTTCCCAAAGCAGGAGCTTTCTTTTAGTGGTATTCAGCAAGTTCCCTTTCTCACAGGAACTGTGCCAGAAGATGGCATTGCTGTACGCAGAGCACTCATCTCCATTGCAACAAGTCATTAAGAGGAGTGGAAAAACTGCAGCTTCGAAGTCCAGTAGACTGAGTCAGACTGACAGGAAACGAATTCGCCTTGGTATCACACGTCAAGGACAGTTCCATTAAAATATATAATGTGCTGAGGAGGGTTTTTTATTTTTTAATTGTTGCTGTTTAACAAGAAGCTTGTGTTTAAAAGTACACATTAATCTGTAGGTTGAGGGGGTGTATCTCAATACTGAGAATTCTTTTTTTTTTTTCAAATGGAAATAGAAGGCACTACAAAATCCACCCCCACTCACACCATCTTGTGCCAGCATCTTACTCTTTGGCTTCAGGATCTGCTCATTTTCCTCAAAACACACTCTCCCAACTGTCCCTTAGGTGCAGTGGAAAAAGTATTCTCAATAAATTCTGGCAGTTTGGTTTTGCTATGGTCTGTGTGTGAGGGCAAGCAGCACTTGGCACACTCCAAAGGCTTTTGCAGTGAGTTTAATCCCAAAAGATAATAGATAGCAGCCCTTTGGGGTAGGTGAAAGCCTGAGGAAAAGTGCTCAATTAGCAGAAATGTGATTTCCCCCCCCCAACTTGGTGCTTCATAGCAAATTCTGTTATCTCAGAGTGCACTGTAGCTCTGGTTTCCACAGTCTGTAGGATAAATTGATGTGATAACAGACTGTGGCTTTTCTTGGAAAAAAATCAGAATCCAAGTTTTGCTGGATATGGTAGAGCAGATTCAGTCTGTGTGCTAGTAAGGATTACAGTGTAGCCATCTCTGGGCATGTTGATGGAAGCAACCTGCTGTGGTTCTGGCTCCCTGGGGAGTTTTTAGGTTAGTTTGGAAGCTGCTTGTTCCTTTCATGAGCTCCGGAAAATCTTTAGGCTGGTTCATGCTGATGGCTGAGCTGTAGGAACCACCTCCTTCAATTATGTCCCAAACACTAAACAGAGATGCATGGAATTTAATTAGAAAGACATAATGATGGAAATGAACAAATACTAGAGAACTTCCTTTTGCCTACACTGTAAATGAAGTTAGATTCCCTTACCAATAAGGCTTTGAGGGGGAGGCAAGGCAAACAACAGTGAAGAAAAATGGGAAGAGTGTAGAACAACTCTTTCAAGTTACCTTTTCAACCAAAACATGAGTATCTAGCATCCTTCACTTGTTAATTTGTCTATATTATGTTTCCTCATTGTCATCCGAGGAAGTTGAGGACATAAGTGCTGTGCTTTTTCTTTGCTTTTCCCATTACCTGATGAAAGTGACTTGGTGAGTTTTGGTTTGGGGTTAGTGATGGATAGGTAAGGTAGGGACAGAATTTGCACCAGGAAACAGTATTTTTTTTGAGTGGGCTAGGACCTAAATGGGTGGGTAGATGTCATCTTGATCTTTGTATAGGTGGAGGGTCCCCAGAATGAATATGGAATGGCTTGTCATATAAAACTTCTGATTGATTCTTTTAACAGCAGTTCCTCTTTAGACGGATCTCTGGGCCTGCTGTTACCATTATCTTCATGAAGTAACTGTCATGAAGAATGGAACTTAAAAAAAAAAAAACCCACAACAAAAAACCTCAAACAACCCAAAACAAAAACCCAAACCATCAAACTTGTCTTCGAAATATCAAGGCTCTGATCTACAGTAATTCAAAGCTGTTATGTAGACATGGGCTAATGTGCATTTGGCAAGTGCTTCTTGCAGTCTGTGGCTTGCACTGCCAGGAAGGTGAAAATTGTCCCTCGTCTAGTGGTTTAGGAGATAGCACTGAAAAGCTCTTCTCAGAGTTGGCTGTTGTTAGCTTATTTCTGAAGTGATTAGTGCTGGAGAGAAATATTTTGCCTTGCTTTAGTAGTCTCTTACAATGCAGAAGGCAACTCTTACTTTATAGTGAAACCCTTAAAGCATTCTCTAGCAGGAGAAAACTGTTCCTTCTTGTGCTGATTGGTGACAGGTTGTTTTGGCCACTTCTTTTTGTTAGTTATGTTGTAATACAAGAAAGACTTCAACTCCATGATGGAAAAGACATTCTAAAGTTCAGATATTGGGTGAGTGTCCTCCCCGAAACACATCTTCGGATAGTAACCTGTTTGGGTTTTTATTTGTTTTTTAAATTTGTTACTGAGCTGAGTCACAAGTTATTAGCCTCAAAAGCACAGCCTCTGACTTGAGCTCAACGGCATGTTCCGTTCTGCCCGTGGCAAGGCAACTGCAACTGAGGTAGGCTGGACTGCTCAAATGTCAGAAAATGAAGCATGGAAGAACAGCTTTAATTAGTGAAATGGCTTTCTCCCCCCCCCCCCCCCTCTCAGGAGAGAAGAGTTTCCTACTTAAGCTTCTCTGACACCCAATGCAGTTCACTAAGAAGCATTGAAACATTGATGCTTTCTCCATTCTTCTCAGAGCCCAAATGTATGTGTATACATATATATTTACTTATTTAAAAAACCCTATATGACTACACTGAACCTGCTCCAGCATTTCTTTTACACTTGGGATTTGCTCCTGTTTAATTCTGGAAATGGTTAGATTTGAAAGGGGTGCAGCATTATGCTGAACTCTTTATGTACTCAGGGCTAAAAGCATTATCGATTTCATTTGCTATGAATGAAACAACTTAGATGGATCTGGAAAACAAGAGAAGGAGGAATAGGGAAAAACAAATGAATGTTTCATGCCACATATTTCAATGCAGCAATTTCCTAGCTTTATTTCTGGCTTCCTTTGTATTATACTTGGTGCATGTTTTGTGCTGCAGGATTCAAAATACCCTACCTCATCAGGCTGCACAAAGAATGCTGCCACTTGCTTCGGTCTAGGAATGAAGTTATAGGTCACTTGAGTCACTTTATGTCAGTGGTATGGAAGCATAACACAATTTAAAGGGGGGAGGGGGGAAAAGTAGTATTCCAACATAACTATCTTGACTTTGTTTACAGTTTTAATGGGGGGAGTATTCAGAACTGTTAAAGCTTTCTCAGAATCAATTCCAGTTACCACTGACCAGAGCTAATGTATACAGCATCACAGAATAGTTTCCTTCTATTTTTGCAATTCTTCGTACTTCCTGTTCTCTTTAACCCTTGCTCCAATCTTCTGATTTTAATAGCACATCAAAGCCTGTCTTCTGTTACTTCTTGATGTGTGGATTTTCTTACTGAAATTATCAAACTTCATGTGGATGAAACAATTCAGGTTTCAAGATCCATGTGCTTGCACTACAAGATTTTGTATGCTTAATGTAGAGCTTTCTTCTTAGTTGGAAAACTGCACAGCTAGGGAAAATACCTGGTACCCTTCACTGTTAGATACTATTATTATACTGAAGGAACTCTAAAATTGTCAAAGCACCAAATTCTGTCCATTCTATGCTGAAGTGATGATATGTTAGAAGAGAGGTGTTACCTGGCATCTAAATAACGGTATTTTCTAAAACCCCTTTAGAAAAGAAATAGTGTTGCTGGCCTAGAATATTTCCTTCTGTTTTGCAGTGACTGTTACTTCACTGACCTGCTCTGTTCTCCACTGCAGCAGTGTTCTGCCAATTTACTGTGTGCACTCAAAAAAGAGACTTGCATCTGCACTTGTAATATGAAGGATCAGGTAGAGTATCAAATTTATTTGAAAAATCCTGTTGATTGCTGTATATATGGTTATGAGAACATGGCCCTCATTAAACTGGTAGGAAAACCAGCCATTTACTTAAATAAACCTGGTTAGGTCTTGGACTGAAGTTGACCTAGATCAAATTAGCTTCTGCTTTCCTGTATTAAACTTCCTCCTTAAAGTTTTTCAAGTTCATTTGGAAAAAAACCAAAATATTAGGCAGCAAGGCATGGAGGGGGAAAAAAAAGCCACTTTAATGAGACATTTATAAACTATCAAAAAGGTCACTTAAGATGAAGCTCTCTTTTAATCTTGTAGTAGTTGCCTTTACAGAAACTGAACAAGTCTCCCATACAGGCTTACTTCAGTACCACTGTGGTCTGTGCTTTTTGCAGTCAGTGCATTTTGTCACACTGTTTGAATTACCAGGTGGAGGAATACAATGTGGAGCTGTTGAAGCTGGGGTCTCTATCGTGTTGTGTTTCCGTGGTGGTGACATGCTGTTTGCTTTCTGCCAGCCCTACCCCATCCCATCATGTGCCTTTCCTTCTGTCCCTAGTACTCCTAGCCTTTCCAGGGGCTTGCCTTTGGATGCTACTTGAAGTACTGGCTTAGACTGACTTTCTTACTCTAGCTTTGCACCTCAAGCATCATGATTTTAGCAGAGCTATACTCACAGCACTGTATTAGAAGGCAGCAGTAAAGCAAACTTAGATGTCTTTTTAAACAAAACTAGCATGGTTTGTCAGCTGGCCTCCTAATTGACAGGGGGGAGAAGGGAGTGGGGGAACAAAAAGCAGCTGTATGTGTCCGTGGTGTTAATCGTCTGTCGGACGCTGGTTTTTCCTCTTCGGTATGGCTCCCCTCTCCTCCCCGAGTAAGCGCTAGCACCCCAAAAGCGGCGCTCGGCTCAGGGCGGCAGGAGCCCGACGGGTACGGGGGGGGGGGTGGTGGAGCGCCCCACTCCTCTGCCAGCCGGGGGCCGCACCGGCGCCCCGAGGAGCCCCCGCGCCCCACGGGTGTTCGTCTCACCCGGGGCAGCGGCTCTGCTCCGCACGCGGGTGGGGGGGCGACACGCTGCCGGGGCCGCCTACGCTGGTGTCACAGCGCGGGTGGGGAGGCTCACGGCGGGACAGGGGACAGGAGGGGAGCCCGGCCGCTGCCCGCCGGCAGTGAGGGGTCGGGGGGCACCCCGCTGTCTCCCCTGCCCGGTGGGTGTCCCCGGGAACGGGGGCAGGAGCGGGCGCGGTGCCGTCCTACGTGCTCGTGTTTCAGATCTGGCGTGAGGTGGCTTTGGCATACTGGGGGAGGGAGGGGAAGAGGGAGGGAGGGAAGGGAAGAGGGAGGGCTTCTCTGCTCGGCGCTGTCACCGGCAAGGAGCGGCGGGAGGCGGGCTGTCCGCGCCCGCGGCTTGCGGCAGCCTGCGATCACCCGTTCTGTGCAGGGAGGCTTTCGAAAATGCGGCGCTGAGAAAGGGAGCACCAGTGCGTAAGTTGTCCGGGGTCCCTTTGCGTCTAGAGCAGTTGTTGGCTGTCGTTTGTTGGTGTGCGTGGGTTGGCTTCCCCCCCCCCCCCCCCCCCCCGGGTATTTGTCGATGATAACCCCAGAACTTGTGCTGTGTACGCAAACCATTGAAATAAACAGCAGGGAGGGATAATCGGAACTTCTTTTTTTTCGGTAGAAACAGGAAGTCTGCTTTCTGGCAGAGTAATCGTCAGGCAGACGGGGCATCGGATAGTAAGCCCCCATTTGAATTGGTAGATGAGGGGAGATTTTTCTGTGACATCCCGGAGCAGTCTAGGGATGGTAGACGCAGGTGCTCTTGCTGCATCTTTAGAAGAAGTGCACGGAAGGGGGGCTTGCCTCAGCTGTGCCAGACTCTGCATTTCTGCAGTCCTTGGGTGAGAAGGATCATCGTGCTGGTTGGGAAGATGCCGAGTGAGATTTGTCAGTAATTCCTGTATTGTCTGTAAAGAGTTGGCCAAAAGAATTTTCCCCTCAATTTGATGGGAGGGGGTTGCTAGAGGAGACTGTCGGGGTGTTTGATTCTTCCTTTTAAATGAACGAGGGCTCGAGGGCAGCAAAATGTCCTCAGTTCCTGAGGTTTTCTTCCTTTCCTTTCTTTCTCCTCGAGGAGCCTGAATAGTAGACGAGCATGTTAAATCCCTTGCTTCCTATTGCATTTCCCTCATAATATGATCAAGCAACACTAGTTAGTGTTCATGATATTAAACAGCCAAATGTAGAGGCTGCTCATGTGAGGTGCTTTACCAAATGATTTACAGGCTTAGGGCTTCATTGGCAGTAGTGTACATATTCTGACTGCACAAGCCGAGGATGGAGCATTGAATGAGGCCCTTGGGTGTGTCAGCTGTTCAAAATACAGATTGTTTTAACCTTTGCTTTTGCTTCTAGCTTCATATCTTTTTGTACAGGGGGAAAAAAAAGGAATTGCCGGTGATGTAAACTCATCTTTCCTAATTTAGCCTCGGTTGTTTAACTCTGTTTTCCTTTGTGGTAGAGTGTTGAAGAGGGAAAACACATTCTAAGAACTGTCATGAGTGACTTTATGTGGGGTAGTGTCTGTGAAATGCTCCTGTTGCCATTTGTTTCTCTCTCCTTTTTTTTTTTTTTTTTTTCCAAAATGTGCTTGATCTTTGTGGAGGTGTTACTGGAAGCAAAGTAACATGTAGTAGCTTCTGGAAAATGTGTTTGTGAGTCTATGTTGCACTCTGCTCAGAAACCTCCACTTTTTTGGTAGCACAAGGCAGAAGAGGTGGTTAGTACAGAAGAGCAAGAAAATACATTTTAATAAGGTCTTGCCATTTTGTGTTCTATGTGACTTTGTTTTTGCTTTGTATATCAATCTTATTTCTGCATCTATGTGCTTTCAAAAGGACAGAGCCGTGCAAGGCTTGGCACCTGATGGTAATTATCACTTGAGTTTAAAGGGTAAGCCAGTACTAGTCAGGTTAACACTGACATTCTAGGGCTTGATCTCAAGGCTGCTATGATTGATAAAAAGCTTTCCATTGACCTGGATAGTTTTTTTTTTTTTGGATCGGCTTCCTAGCTGCCCATCTGGGTAATTAGTGACTCCGGATTCCAGCAGGGTGTCTTAGTAATGATTCCTGAACTTGTTTCTAGCACTTAAAAATAAAAATCATACCTTACCTTTCTCTTATTTCACTAAAAACCAGAAAAAGCAAGTATGATTTTTATTATAAACCTTGCTTATGGCTTTGTCAGATTACTTCATTGGCTTGCAGCAATCTGCTTACCTTAGCAAGCTGTGGGTAATTCAGTGGTCCGGATACAATTCTTACTTTTCAGTCTGCATGTTAAGTTACACTGATATGGTCAATAAATTATCACTTCCAATGCTGCTTGGGTGGTCTGAGTGTAATTAGACCTCTCCTAGGCCTGCTACATGTGTAATTCTAAAGAAATAAGAAAGCCTCTTGTTACTGAACGATGTTCTCTCCCACTGAGTGATTTACTCTAGTACCTGTATGGCCGTGTGGACTCTTATGGGTTTTTGGTGATTTTTTTTTTTTTTTTTCCTGTCTTGCTCTTTGGCAGCTTAAATCGAGGATGGCTTCCCTGTAATCTGTAGTCATACAGATGCAAGACTGGAATCATGTTAATCCATTTCTGAAGCAGCAGGAATGGACCCAGTTTCTAACCCTTTCTGAATCACTTTTTTTGTGAGGGTTTTGAATGTAAATCATGACAAGTCCATGACTGAAAAAGAAAAAGGTGACTGTCAGACTGTAATGCTTTAGAGGAATACATATGAGCTGAAGTTTACTAAATTTTGTCTTACTGGGTAGCCTTAGTCTCAGGCTGTAAATGGGTCTGTAAGCTCTGTATGTGGTTCTGTTTAATTGATATCACTTAGGCACAGAGCAGAAGCAGATATCTCATATAGTAAACAAAGCAGCAGATTTAAGTTAATGCTAATGTGTTTACAGTCTGAGCCAAAAGCTTTTCAGGGTTATTATAACATGCTGGGCATACAGCCTGTCTCTCTTAAGTGTCTGAAGGAGACAAAAGTTATCCATTGACTCATTGTACAAATTGGCTCATCTGAAAGTCAGATTCTGCTGTTTGTTGCCATCTGTAATTTAGTTGTATTAAGTACTGCTGAGGACGCATGGCAGTGTGGCCAGAATAATGAGATACGATTTCTGAGATCCCAGGAGCTGTCACTGTAGATCTCCTGTGTGACCTGGGGCAAGTCATTAAATGTTTCAATAAACCAAGGTTGATCATACTTCCTTCTTTTTCCCAGGATGCTGTGAAGATTAATGTGCTAAAACCATTTGAGGGGACCACGTAAATACAGTAGCAAACAAAACATTTGAAGAGTGCGTGCCCCATAAATAACTAGATAATACATGCTTTGTAAACCTATCCTACAAATGCGCTTCGTACTATAATATACTTACATGGAAGCATGCACAGCTGAAGGGGCTCAGTTTTAATTTTGGCCATCAATCCTGAATATGGATTTGGAGCAACTATGAGAAGAGCCTTTGTTCATTGTCAGTTGCAAACTAGTATTCAGAGACCATTCTAGTTAAATGTGACCCTGAGTTTTGTTGTGTCTTAACAATGACAAGATAATACAGACTCAATGACTTAAATATGAAATTCCTATGCACTGGGGATAATGGCATGGAAACTTCTCCTCCTGTGACTGCTGCTATTGTAATCTAAAATTAGGCATTTAAGTTTTGGAGGATTTATCTCCTGAAAATATTTCAGTCCCATACATTGGGAGTGCTCAACCAACTGTAAAGAGTTTGGTTATATAAACTCTGATATTCAAATTAATACATACATACAAAATTACATTTTAAGCTCCATAACCACAACCATTCCTTAGGAGAATAAACTTGACAAGATAGTGTAGATCTGTAGGACATCTGTCTGCTTAGAAGAATTGTTTCCATAGAACAATTTTATCAAGGCTGGTTAATTACACAGAACAGAAAGTTCTTAAACTTGGTGCAGCAACTTTAATTATAAGTTAGGCCTCCTAAATGGGTCATGGTGTGCAGCAATTAGTCATAGACAATTTAAAATATTTTTCTTATATGTAACATCTTTTTATAAATGGTGTTAGAGTTTTATGATCATGCAAAATACATGCCAGTCATGTAAATGTGATTCTGTCACTTTCTTCCTTTTTTCTATCCGTTGCTTTTTCAGTGTGTATTCCTACTTCTGTCACAAAGCCCAGCAATGTTGGCTGTGTGGCTGCTGCAGAGGGAAACCTCACACTTGGAGTGTTAATGTGTGCTGGGCATTTTGAGCAGGAGGTGGCATGGACGTGGTTATGTCTGTCTGTCAGACTGTTGTGCTCTTGAAGCAGGATTCCAGCGCAGGGAGTGCAGCAGTGCGTGGGGTGCTGAGCTTTCACAGCCTCCTCATCAGCACTGTGCTGGCTCTTTGGTGTCTTCCCCTCCTGACAGGCATAAGCTGTGTCTCCTTTCAGCCAAGGCTGCTGTCATCATCGTCCGAAACGAATTTACATTTTTATAGTTTCTATCTGAAAGAATATCAGTAATTTGTATCAGATATTTGGAGGTCAGTGCTCAATGTTTTCACTTAGCAAGTTGTGCCATCTTAGCTTTTCAGCAGAACACCTGTTCCACTTCCAGAGACAACCTTTTGCCTTCCCACCCCCCCCAACATCTCTTCTCCATCCCATCTTCAACCTTTGCAGTGAAACTAGAAACTGAGGCTTGTCATTTGACTGCCTTCCTGTGCTATTTCATTTGACCTTCATCTGGGCCCATAGGTTAAATTTCAGAGGCATTTATATATTTTGTTTTGGTTTAGGTTGCAGAATTCTCTTTCTTATTAAACTAGGGGTGTGAAAATGCTTTTTCTGTTGTTTCTAAAAACTTATTTCAACTTATTTTGGAATGTCTTCATCATCTCCCACTCTCTTTTTTTTTTCTTGACAAAAGCTTTCACTTTTTCTCAACTTTGCAATGTGGTTTGGAGACAAGAAGCAAATAAGGTTTTTAAAAATATCTATTTTTATATATATTTTATAAAAATACGTATGTGTACATATATATGTAAATAGAAAATTTGACTCACCATCTCTTCACTCTGAAAATTAATTTTAGAAAGTAAGGGAGAGATCTTCTTAAAACAAGCAACATCTCATTAAAAAAGGCATTTAATTTTGACCCTTTTCTACAAAATTCAGAAGTCTTGAAAACCTTGGCTATCAAGATGACTGTTTTAAATCTAAAGCCATTTTTCATGTCTTAAGAAAAGCATAGGATGATGATCCCTTAGACTTATTTTGACCTATGCTCTGCTGATTCAACACATGCCGTTAAAAATAGTTGAGCTCTATTGTGATTTTTATTTTGTGGCTCAGCACAGGTTTGAGGTTGTAGTAGTCCTATTCAAGTTCTTGAGCTTTACTGATAGTATATTTTTTTTACTTGCATAAGAAACATCATCTGCTATATGAAGTTCTGGAGAGAGAACCTAACGCTCTTTCCTCCTGGTTTTTCTGGGGAAAGGCATAGGGCAGGAGTTGGATTTTAAATGCATGCAGGTTACTTAAAATAAATCAGTTAGGTCTTACAGTTATAATCTACCTAGAGGGAAACTACAAAATTAGCTGCGAAGGAATTTTGCCTTATACAGAAAATGTAGTTTTCAGGATGTTTTTGGTGTTAAACAGGAAGCACCTATTTATAAGAGCTCTTATTGTGCTTTATTTCTTGAACAGAAAGTGGATGACTACTAGAAATAAGTATTTAGCAATTTTTAATAAGATGAATTGATTCAAGAGTTGGTTTGCAGGCAGAGAAATCAACATTATGATTTGAGCTGAAGTAAACATGGCATTATGGGCTCTTTTCATTTCTCAGTCTTTTTAAATAGTGACAATGACTTAAAATCTTAATTGCCTGCAGTTAGAGAGAGCTCTTATTTATACATCTGTGCTCTGACCTGCAGAACAGCTGGGCTGATTTCATACCACAGTTTGCTCTGTGTTTCTGATCTGATGATCATAAAGATGGAAAGGTACAGCCAATCCCACAGTAGGGAGCTCAGTCCTCTGCAGACAGCTGCTGCCTCTCGTGTATCTGTGTTGAAATTCTCCTTGCTGTGTGCATGTCCTCGCTGTTGGCTGTGGGAGCCAAGTGTGCTGAATGAAACAGCTAAGACCATGCTGCAGGGACGATGGGTGTAGGTTGTTGCATGCCTGGAAAGGAAGATGTCAGGATGTCTTCCAGAATACTCCTCAGCTTTTATAGACACACTTATTTGATTCAGAGAGATAGCAGAAATCTTTATAAATACAATTTAATGCATTAATCAAAGTGCTTCTTGCATTGGCGAGACTTGTTTCAGTAAGTCATCTTCACTGGCTCTCTCCTTTGCTCTTTCATTACCCTGAGTGCTCACTGCTCCCAGGCATTTGCACACTTGTCTGCTTCCTACAAATGACACATTAGGTTCTTTACTATACATTGTTTAGCAAGATAAAGCATTTCAACTCTTTTTTTTTTCTATAAAATGTATTTTGAACAATTGATTGAAAGGCAATAGATGGAGTGCACACGCTGATGAAACAAAATTATTATGTACTATGGAACAAATTATTGGTTTAATTTTGAAAAAGAGTTGGCTTTTTCTGGGAGGTGAGCAGTGTTCAGCTGTTAGTGTTTTGTAATATCAGGTAATGGTGTACAAGCACTTTAAAGGAAAAGGCTTCTATTTCTGATCTTTGAAATGACTCACTAATAGCGTAGAGCTGCAGCTACTGGAATTCCTATGGCATAGCGTATGCCACTGCAGGAGGTGTCTCTATTTGTCCCAAGGGATGCAAAAATATCCTGTCTCTTCTACTGTGATTTCTATACAGTTCTGTACCTTGAGGGAGTATAATGAGTGATTCCCTTTTAAACTACCCCCAAGCCTCCCTGATGTCAGGCCAGCACAAAGCGCTAAGTATCCTTTCGGTACCAGGGGCTGAGGGGTGTCCAGCAGGGAAGTGTGTGCAATGCAGGCATGACTTACAAGATCATCCTCCTGTCCCTTGCCTCTTTTTGTCATTACAAATAAATGGTCGTTGAGTAGCAAATAAAAATGTTCTTGAATGTATTTAATTTCACAAACAATCTACAGTTTGTGGGGGTGTTCTTTTCTGTTTGTTTGGTCTTTAGTGCTTTAAGTGTGTGACCTTTACTGGGGCCAAGGTCAAGTGCTAGATTCACTTAGACCTGATGCAGGGAAGCACATGTTTAAAGTGCAGCATATGCATAGGCTCACTGATTGGAGCTGGATTTTAGATTTTAAGCCCCTGATTCTTAAGAATTCCCATGTCTGATTCTTTATCACCTCTGGCTAGTTTTGCTGGGTTTTAGACAATCATTCTGTTACGTACTATTGTTAATTGCCAGTTGCTAAGAGTTGTGTATAATCTTTGGCAGTGATTCTCTGAAAAGATCTTAGTGTTATCCAAGGATTTTATCTTATGTTTTCTCTTAGGGTTTTTCCCTAATCAAAGTAGGAAAAAAACCCCACCAAAACATTTGCTATGTTGGGTCTTCTCCTCACTTAATCTGTATGAGTTTACAGAGTGATAGGTGGATCTTACACTTGCTTAATTTCTGCAAATTTTTGATCTGTTATCTGAGTGATTCCTGAATGACTAGAGATCAAATGACTACAGTCATGTTACTGAAACCACTTCCCATCAATCTTGAGTAGAACGTGTTGCATTGTCAATTAACACAACATATTATACTGGCTATAAAAAAAGAGGATAAAACAGTGAAGAGTTGATGTACACTTGAGGCCCTTGCGTCTGAAGGAAGAGGAAGGAGTGTGAAAAGGGTGGCAAAGCTTCCAGTGCATTAGATCAGTGACTGCAGTGGCCATCTGCTCTAATGGTGGTCAGAACGTTTTACACTAAATGCATTTTCTTGAAAATCTGCCATTTTCACTAGTTTTCTGTATTTGAAAGGAACTTCTTGAAATTCAGTGTGCTTAGGCCTTGATGAAAGGTGGGGAAAATCTCTCAGTCATGATTCTCTTGACATCCGTTTATTTTATGGAAGCAAAACTTGATTATGACTGTGTGTCATTAGTTGCTGTCTAAAGGGTTGTAGTATCTATCTGGTCAGTCCTCTGCTTGTCATACTTGTCCTGTGGCTGAAAACATCTTGTTTCTGTGTTCTGTACTGTGAGTCTTAATTGCTGCAGCCTAAGCAAAAGGAAGAATGGCTCCAAGTTTTTTTGGTGTGTGTTTTTTTTTTTTTTTAAATCATGTACTTAAAAGCAGCATATAGGTGTTTTCACTGTTTTCCTAGTTGGCTAAAGCTGGGGCTTTGTTTTTAAAGGGCTTGCTCACAGCAGGAGTGATGGGGAAAAATGTTTGGACAATTTGATCATAAAATCTTACAAAAAATGTGACAAATATGTTAAAACTAATTTCAAGAATTACATGCTTGTAAACTGGCTAGATCATAAGTGACTTGCATTCTTTCACTACTTATAGGATGGTAAGCAGAGAAAGTGAGTAGATGACAAACCTAGTCTGTGATAATTTTCAAGGTTTCAATACTTGGGTTTATTTTATCTTGTTTTTATTTCTTGCTGATAACTCAGCATCAACTTAAGCTTGATGGCAAAGGCAAGTGCTTAAGAGCATATTTGCTCTTACACCTTAAGTTAAACTACACTGTCTCCACTTCTTAAGAAGGAGAAATATTTATTTGTGTATATATGCATATTTATATATAAAATTTTGTGTGTATATATACGGACCTGCAAGATGCAAAGGTAGCACTTAATTTCCTTCTTGCCCATTTTTCATCTCCTGTCTGCTAACAGACTTTATGTACCTAGTTCGTGCTTTTTGTTGTCATAAAGGGAATCTTATCAGATGGATCTGGAATCACCTTTCTCTTACATGGACAGAAATTTTCATGTCTACTACTCTCGTATGACCTACTTTGTGGAAATCACTGTAGTATTGTATGTACAGTGCGCAATCTGAGATGTATCCAAATACTAATATGTATTGTGAACAGAGTTACTGAATATTTATTAAAAATTCATTTGTATTAAAAATCAGTGTTGTGGCAACTTTGCATTTTGAGTAAATGAAGAAGAAAGATTAATGTAATATGGAATGAAATAATGGTATCAATCCATCTTCTGAGAAATCCTTATGGTGGGAGTGATATGCAAGAATTAATGCGCTATCTTTTCTTTGTCACCTTGGCTTATCTTCATTCTTATTATTGCCACCTGCCTACACTGAGTGAGCATTTGACGTGGATGTTAGCATTGCTTCTAAATGCAGTGAAGCTGATCTCAGCTCGTTTATGACTAGAAGGGACTGTATATTTAAAGGTATGAATGACTTTATTTCATTAAATACTTGTTGATAAATGAGAAGTATATGCAGAATTTTAAGTCTTTGAAGTATCTGACCTCTGAAGTGTAAGTTAATATATAGGTATGCTGCAAACTGTTTGGGGCATAATAATTCAAGATGTGGTTTTGATCATAAGATAGTGGTCACTTTGGCAGAGAATACTAAAATGAAAACTCAAAAGAACTTGGAAAATATTCCCATTCAGGTCTTTGGGGAAAAGCACAAAGACCTATTTGAAAATGATTTAAAATTGTTTCTGCTGAAAACTAAAATTACTTCTGTAAAAACTGAATCTAGTAATCAGATGAAATTGCTGTCTGGGTTTGATCATTCCATGTCATTGTCTAATACTAGCAGTACCAAGTAGAAGGCAAGTGTGAAATTGTGAAAATTTTTTTGTTTTCTCTTACTTTAGTTGATATTAGTTAAAAAAAACCCCAAAATAAAACACCTGAAACACAGTATTGGATGTTGTGTTACATAATTTGCTTTTGCTGGTTGAATTACTGCTAAATTACAGGAACTTATTCAGATTTTGCAGCATAGTCTATTGTTTATCTATATCCTGGTATTTCTTGTCCATGTTAATTCTAATGGGCATGTTGGTAATGACCACTGTAGCACAACATATTCAAACTCTTTTTTTACTCATCCTTTTCATTTACTGGAAAAAAAAATCTGTTTTCTATACTTACTTCCCCCCCGTATTTGGGTGCTTGTTATTGGCTTTTTGAACCATTTTATGACTAGAAGATACGAGAATATCCTTAAATACAGGAGACTCTTTAGCCTTTCTTGAGAGCAAAGAAAATGCAAGCCATCTGTATTCTGAAATACTTAAAATATTTTAGCTACTGTTTACATATTTCCTTGCTTCAGTGAGAATTAACATAGGAATCACTGAAGTCTGGAATCTCTAAAACTTGCTGCAAAGCTTTTGCCACTGATCAACAAAGTGCTCCTAGAGAAAGCCCTGAAGGAGCTGAAGATGGTTTGACATTAAAATTTCCAAGCCAGGAAAGATGGTCATGCTTGCTTCATCAAACTGCTCAGTTCTACAGTCTCTGTAGCAATTTACTGGCTTTGAGAGAGGTTGATGTGTTCTGCTTTTAATTATGACCCCTAGACAGGTGAAATAAAAGCCTGATAATTTTAGTAGGCTGACTCAAAAGTTTTGTGAGAAGGGGCAATATTTGCAAGGCATTTTAAACATGAATACTTTAGTTTCTCAATGTGTTAAGCTGCTACTACAACTTTTAACTGTCTTTTTCAGGCAGTTTTAGGCCTTCTAGTTGACTTAGGATGTAAAACCTTCAAACATGGCTTTAAGTTCTGTGCAGTGACAATTATATTAACATGTCATATATTTAAGCCTTGTGAAATAAAATAGCTTTAATTCTTTCGATGGGAAAGTAATCACTGGTTAAATGATAACCTTATGTTTCAGAAATTGTAGACCAAAGAATTTTTTTCAACTAAAAATATTTTGGACTTCTAATAATTATTCTTTTGTTTAACATTTTTTGGAAGTGTCTGTCCTCTGTCTGGCTCTCCATATACCTGTCTGCTAAAAAATATAAATATTTAGAACCATCTATGGCAATATGCAAGATTGTTTTAAATTAAACATTCAAACAGGTGGATTTTTTCCCAGATGCAGGGCTGTTTGTATGTAAACAAACAACACTGGCTGTACCAATTGTTTTAACATCACAGAAACAACTTACACCTGCCTTACCCTACTGACTCAGTTGTTTATGCACCCAGGTTCCTTATATTGGTCTTAATGACAGCACTGCGATTACTCAGTTGCATCTTTAGCAGCTTTAAAAGACCTTTTTTCTTCAAGGGGTGTGTGCGAAAAAGATTGCTATCTGAACTGTATTCCTGAAAATCATCATGAAATATTGATCTAAAAATGTGAACAAATATTCAAAGTTGATGTGAAATTTTCATGTGTTTTTAAAGGTAAAAACAATTAAGAGGTTGTAAGGACTAAACTAATATAGTTAATAGAATGGTTGTACTTGTACCTGAAATTTGGATCAGATTTTTGGTTTAGCTTGGTGAAAAATGGGGAAAGACATGGTGACTTCTTATTAACCTCTCAATTTCTGTAAACTGGGATTAGGACACAAGTTTAAGATGTGGAAAACCCAGAGTGGCTTATCTCCTCAGATAAAATGGAAACTCCTTTTGGGCTCATGACTGAGGGGTTTTGTGTATTAACCAATGTTCACAATATCAGGACTCTGCTTTTGGTTTAAGACCTGTATTTGGGCAGAAAGCAGGGATGCCAGGGCAATTCCGTACTTTGGAGGAGGGAGGGGGGACTTTTGAACAAAACTCCTGTAAACTGTTTCCTTCCTGGTTATTGGAAGTTAGTAAACAAAGAGAAATTGTTTCCTTTAAATGAAGATTATGATGAATTGTTATTTTTCTCAAGGAATTTGAAGAAATATGCCTGAGAAGACAGATGAACAGTCATTCTTGTGTTTCTTTTGACTGGATAAAGATGAGATGTGATTATTTGGGCAGTCTTCTGTGTCAATACAGATCAGACATTTAATTTCTGAAACACTAAGGGAAGCAGCTGTACTCTAAAATCCCAGTTTTCACAGTGTTGAAAAAATATATAAAGGGAATGGAAGAATAAACATTGGGGAAATGGGGAATAAGGTTTAGAGGAATATTCTCACTTCTTAATTTTTAAAAATCCATTCTGAAATTGTCAGTTATTTTTTTTCTGCAGTGTTAATGGTAGCTTAAGAGGAGATTCATTAAGACTTATTCTGTGTGGGTACCCAAAAGGTTTTTAAAGTGTGAAATAAATGGTGCGTTTTTGGGTAGGGGGGAATGCAAAATAAAGCACTTGACACAAGTGAGTTTGGAGGCATACATGCCTGGCTCGCAAGGAAAGCACGTGGTTCTCTTGTCACAGCAGTTTGGTGCAGCAGGTGACTTAGGTGGAATTACTCCTGGTTTTCATTTCTTGCGAGAAGTAAAACGTTGCCAGCTTTATCCCTCCTTGGCTTTTTTGACCTGATACTGTTCCTCCTACCTGGCCTTCTTTGCTCCCTGGTTGGCATCTTTGTTTTCAGTCTCGCTTCACTTTGCTTTCCTCTGAGATTCCTAAGGGGCTGGTCCTGGGATGCTTGGCTACCCTTCTGAAGAGGCTTCTGAAATCCTCATGTCAAGTCTACAAAACCTGACCTGCTTGTGAATATTTAGGTTACTGAGAGAAGGAAAATAAAATGCATCTTGTGTGCTAAGGAGAGGTGGGGTTGTAGTAGTTATTACCTTCCTGATAATATTCCTGCTCTCATTGCTTCTCCCATCCCATGTTTCAATTCATGTGTGGGCCTCTAAGGTGTTTAGAAGTGAGCCCACTGTTTTTTTGGTATTGATGCCAATTTACTGATGATATAAAACATCTGGAAGAAATTCAGCTTTCAGCTTTTAGTTTTTCTCCCCTGTAGGCTGGCTGCTATTGTCATCTGGAAAAAGCTCAATTTCAGAAGCATAAAATTTCATTAATAATTTAAGAACTACATAAATTTTTATCAAGTTGAAAAAGAAAGAGGCTTACAAATGAGTATTGGTTTATACTGCAGAAGTGAAGTCTACTGTTCAAATACCAGTTTGGCCAACCAAGCTGTGAAAACTAATATCAGTGAAAATGGTGTGTTTTAATATTCTGTTATGTAAAAATGGAAGTGCTAATTTGACCAGTTACTAGTTTTCTGTACTTTAAAATGCAGATGTAATAAATTGTCTTAATATTCAAATACAACATTTTAACTTATAAAGCATCAATGCAAAACAACAAAGAAACTGTTTTAAGTCTTATGTGTAATTTTCAAGCATAAAGTTGTTGCTACAAGTGTAAAAATCAAATGGGAAATTAGATTGTTTTTCAATCTGAAGGCATTGAAATAAATTGTATTATGATCATATTAATTTGCTGAGTATCCTAAATAAATGTAGTGGTTTGTGTACTCTGCGAATTATTGTAGAATGCTGCTTAATTAAAACAGTACAACCAGGAAGATTGATGCAGGAGGGGATGCCGCTATAGATGACAAGAGAATGCTTACTGAACAGTGGTGAAAGGCTTCACCTGCTTCATCAGGCAATGAAAGACAGCAGGAGATACTGCACTGAGACATTAGTGGCAAGAGGATCAGACCCTCAGGCCTGTGCTACTGATCTTCTGACTTGCCTGCTGTGCAGCTGAAATCAGAGGGACATGTGGCACTGTACAACCAGAAGCACAGCAAGTGTTTTCCTTGGATGCAAATAAAGCATACTGTGGTTATGGCATCACACAAAAATGCAGACATCTGATTTCCAGATTTTCTAGGTTAATTTTAAAAATATCAGATTTTAGGTGGCTTTCTGGTCATTCAGGATAAATTAAATGGCAAGGCATTTCTGAAGTCGTTCTGGTGTTTCTTCTAGACTTCAATTTCTCCGGTTTGAAATCAAGAAAAACCCTATAGAAGTTGCTGAGCCTCTTACATTATAAATGTGAGCACCATTTTGGTGGGCCTGGGTTCAGAAACTGAATGGTGTGCAGGTGCAGTGAGGTTCCAGACACTTAGATGCTGTATTGAGGCTTTCTAGCAGATTTTTAAAATGCACACTTTCTGCAAGTCACTCTGGAGGAGTTGCTTTGGGTATTGTGTTCTGCCTTGGTGTACTTGAGGATGTGTCCATATGAAATTGTATGCCAGTCAAGGCAGGTATCTGCAGAAGTGAGTTAAGTCTCTAACAAAGTGCACACTCATCAGCTTCTGTAACTGTTGTACCTCCTGGATTAAGGACTAGGTTAAGTCTACATGGATGTTGGTGCCTGTAGGTTGTCAAGTCAGAAAAAGGTTGTAAATCTTATCTAACTTTAATAAATACTGTCCTGCTTACAACCTGATTCTCAGAGGTAAGCATAATCTCCTGAGTGGATCAAAATATCCCGTACCTCTTCCTGACTTAGCATAACTTGAGGACACACTGGACCTCTCCGTGCTTTGTTCCAGTGGCTCTCTAATTAGCGGGGGGAAAAAAGCAAATGGGAAATTCCTTTAGCACAGTTGGAGTGAATGTTGAAACACTTCATGCAGGGCTGAACTCCAATTCATTAATGCAGTGTAGGCAGCTTTCAATATAGTAATGCCAAAAACTGGGCGGCGTTGTGCCAAAGAACTAGCTATACCAGCACACTCTAAACAAAATCCAGGCGCCTCTTTCTCTGACCTTTGGCAGCCAGTTAATTAAACCTGGGGGAGATTTAAACTGTCACTTTAAAATAATGCAAGAGAGTATGAATTCATCAAGGTGACATTGTCAGTGTCCACTCTTTTGCTAACTGAAAACATTTGTTTCCTGTTCTGTCAGATGCAGATGTAAAACGGAATTGTCACATGAGAAGACTATCTAATCTTCACGTTAGAGAATATTCTCTAATTTGAGTGCCTTGTTTTTCAGGTTGTGTCTTGTAGTTTAATTTTAAGAGAAGCTGTGTTTCTAGTCCTTCCCCCATCCTAATTTATAACAGGTCAGAACCACAATTTGACTAAGTCATCTTAGTTGTGGGGCTCCTGCCTCTTGCACCAGCATCCTCTTAACAAGGTAGGACTTCATGATGAGACTGTTTTAGGCTGATGTAAATCAGCAAAGCTCCTAAGGTGGAGCTGTGGTTTCATATGCTGCAGGTCTCCAACTTGATTTTTGCATATATTTGTTTATTATTGCTCTTCCGGACCTAAGTTACCTCTGTAAATCTTCTGGAATGACTCTATTATCTGAAAGAATGGAAAGAGTACTTGTTTTGGTGGCTACACAAAACAATGAGGACTTCCTTTTAGTGGTGTGTTTTATGTGGTCTCTGACATATTAGCTAAAAGAGATATGACATGTTTGGTTAGGACTTCTAAGGAATTTTGAGTCCTGATAGAATACTTTGGAGGGTCATCTCTGCAGTCTGGGCACTCCCATTCATTCCGATTAATTTTGGTTTTTTGGCAGCTTTATTGTTGAATGTGGCAGCTATCAGGTGATAGTTGTTATTCTGGAAATATAAATATGTAGCAGTAGCGCACAGAAAATATACTTCTCTGTCTTGGTAACATTTGAAAGAGGGACATGGAGGTTGACTGTATGTTGTCAAAATTCCAACAACGGTTCTGTCAGCTGGTGGGAGCATCCTGCTGGTCACTTCAAGAACAGTTATCTTCTGGCTTAACTGTAATGAAAATATGCTCTTGCGTTCATTTTCTTCTCTTGAAATTCCCCCTTGTGCATTCACAAAGATACACTGCTGCTCCCTGCCCAAACTCCCAGAGAGATAAATCCAGCTTTTGTTCTACCAAATTCTTTCAGCCTGGCACTGACAACTCTAGTGGCCTCATCTGATTAAATCTACTTCACTGCCATGCAACATGACAAATGCTTTTGGTTCAAGTTGAATGGTAAAGCTTTTGCAAACAGGAAAAACAGTTGTCAGCTGTCACTGTTGTGGTACCAAACATGCATTGTGTTAGAACAAGCAGACAAAAAAGCCTATGAGGCGTACAGCAGATCAAATGGAAAACCTACTTAGGGTACATCCAGTTCTATTAAGACTTGAGTGTATTTTTATCAAGAGTTGTTTAACAACAGAGGGGAGAACATCTGTCAGCAATTCTTAATGTGGAAAAATACTGTCTTTTGCTCTCAAAGCCTAGAAATTGCAAAATTACATGATACAGTATCATTTTCAAGATCAGAGCTTTTGAAATCTTAATTTGTTTTGCATACAAATATAGCTTTTGACATATTTTTTTGGAGAAAAGAAAAATGTTGAAAAGAACTGTTTCAAGGAGCTCTGGAAAAAGTGATTTGGCTGTAGAGTGGTGGCTGTGCTTCCAAAATTAAGATAGATTGAAATGGGGTTGATACCTGGATGTTTGGCATGACCCTGGTTATTGAGTTTCTTGTGCAAAAGCACACGTGTGTTTTTAAGATAATAGACTTATCTAAGCAGACCTATTTTTATGGCTAACGCAAAATATTTATTTGCCAGTGTAACTAGTGCTTAGTCACATGTTATCACACACTTCTGAAGTTCTGCTGTGGTAGTTAGTGGTACCACTGTCAAATAAAAGGTCTCTGGGAGTCTTTCTTACTGTTCCACAGCCCTGGACAAAATCTTTCCAGTTTCTCCCATGTTCTTATTTGTTTGTCTCATCTCCCCTGCCTTGCTGAAGAAAGAAGCACAGAAAGTTTGTTACAGGATATGGGACAAATTGGGATTTTTCTGATGTGTATTTCTGTGTGTGTGTTTCCTCTACTCTATTCCTCATTTTCTTCAAATAGATTAAAAAAGGACCAAATACTAGAGTTTTGTTTTTCTTAAATGACTTGAGTAAGAACAGGTAGCTTTTTTAATTAGAGCTTGTTTTGAACTCTTTCATCTGCAATATTATAGGTCAGCCTTAATGCTATGCCAAACTTATGTTCAATCCCCAAACCAGATGAGATTCAGTTGGGCATCTTATCCTTCATGCAGGAAGTCCCATGCATGGTACAGTGCATGCTCAACATCAGTTTTTGGGGCTATGCTTCTCGGAGGTTATTCATTCAGTCATTTTTTTTAGTTAAATACAAGTAAAGTCCAAATAGATGAACTTCTGATAGAAGTTTCTGTTTTTAAAACAGAGTTGAACAGAAAATTCTTCCCTGTGTGTTTTCTACTAGACTGCAGACTCGGAGATTTCATATCTGGAAGGTGACAGGGAGCAGCACCATCCTTGAGTTATGACCATCACTCTGAATTTGGCCTTTCAAATATAGGCCCAGAAATTATCTGTGTAAATTGCTGTGCTGACCACTTTGTACAATCAGACTGTGGTTGTCAGCTGTGCCCTTTACAGGCAGACCTGCCTGCTCACTCCATTTTCCAGGCTGACTGGACACCAGCCAGTTCTGACCCACAGGCATAATGTGCAAGCTAATATAATAAGTGTAGCTGAAAGCATGGGGTAACCTAATGAAACTGGCAGGGCTTCCAGAGCGGAGCTTGTTCCTGCTGCAGATGCGTCAAAACCAGGGGAGGCAGGCAGAGCATGGCAGGCGCAGTACACCTTTAAATATGACAGCTAATAGGCAGGCTGCCTAATGGTGAAGGATAGATCATTTTTCTAGAAGGCCAAAAGTAAGAGTAAAACATGTGACCTTTGCTTGAGCAGATTGTTCCACAAAACTAAAAGATAGTTTTGATTTTTTTGTGAAACACTTTTTCTGGGGAAGATGAAGGAGGTGTGTTACTGCTGCTTACTCATCTCTTCCCTTTTGCCCCTATTCTTCCTCCTCATCTCTGTCTTAGGAAAAGATTTCTTTCTTTTTATGCTCTAGGAGGAGTACAAAATGAAAGAGGTGCTACAGGTTTTAATCTCACTTTCTTACCCCTTTTTTCCCTCTTCTCATTATTGAAGGAAAGAAGAGTTATTAGTGTCCTTTGGAGACCCCTTGTTTTTTCTAACTTGCACAATAAAAATAAGGAATTAAAAGATGCTGAACAAAAAATGACTGTGATGATGATGATTAAAAATAATAAAAATAATTGTGATCTCTGTTTCTGCCCTGTGGCACTTGCCCTTTACACCTCCCCAGACTGTAAGGAAACTTTCTTTCACTAGGATTTTCATACTGAACAAGGAAATGTTGACCTGAAGGTCATAAGTGGCTTAATCCTCAAACTGTATTGCATGGAGCCATCTTCATGGCTATATTTTTATAATATGCTAATGGCTTAGTAACTGGCAAGAGAAGTGGAATACCTATGCCTGTCAGCTAAAGAGCACTAAAAGTCCTGTTTGATCCTTAATATAGTAAGGACATAGCTTAATGACTGGCATTCCTTCCTCCTCAGCTAGAGTGCTTTGTGACCTTCCATTCAGTTTATTCTATATTACAGCTGTTCAGGAATTGATAAAGCTGCCAGCTCTGGGGGAATTGTATAACAAAATAAAATAGTGATTTTTTGCTATTGCCCCCTTTGCTTCATGAGGTGTCATCCCTCCTTGCTCCTCAGTAATCTCTTGTCATAGAGCAGGTAGTAACTTGCAAGTCTAGGAAGACTCAGTAAGAAAGATTTTTTTTTTTTCCCAAGCTACATTTATATTCTGCTTCCTTTTCAAGAAATTAGATCAGCATTTTAATTAAATAAAAGACTGCTAGCTAAAGCCTCTTGAGCATGTAGTGTAAAAAATAAGAAGGAAGCCAACCAGAAATGACTGCTGAGAGAATTTAATCTTGCAAGTAGGGGCCCCAACTGTGTGTCCTTCAGCTTAGTTTTCCAATCCATATATTGAGGTCTGAAGCTGCTTGGCACCCAGTGAATGTCACCCTGGGGCTCAGGAGTCCCTTATGATGCCATGGGCATGGTCATCAGAGGACACCTGTTCTGAGAGAGCCAGTAAGAAAATCTTCTTGGGTCACATAGCAAGAAAGCTAGTAAGGTGTCTCAAAATGTGTCAGAATACATGAATGCTATGAGCTTAATTCATTAATAATTTGGAACTGAATTAGCAGTCATTCCTGCTAAGAGTTGTTTCAAATACTCTCAACATTAATCTCTCTTTGCTCTCAGTGGAAGTCAATGGTGTGTATTTATGGTGGACAATAATCTGATTACTGGCCACTAATGAGTATCTGAAGTCTCTGACCCCACTCAAACATATGAGGAATGTCTGATTGTTCCCTCTATTCTTTATCTTTTCTGTCTCCCTTGTTCAATATTACAGGCCAAGTTCTGCACTATATATTATAGGCAAGGAAAAAACACAGTTGCACTCCCTGTTGCTGAAAAGAATCCTCTTTGTGTGAGATATGTTTTCTGACATAACTGCTCAGGTGCTGAAGCTGGCCTTTGGCCAGTTGCTGGTTCTGTCAGGGATGAAAGTCAGCACATTGCATTAGGACTTAAGCAGGAGAGGATGGCAGACACAGTTTTTCACTACTGCACATTGGTACTGCCCCATCTTCCACCTCTGGGTAGCTTTGTGGAGATCCTCGTTTGGCTTCATGTTCCAAAAGTCATTACCTTTGATGTAGTGATGAATGAGATCTCTTTTGCTGGAATGTCATTGTTGGAGAGAAAATGGCAGGCTTGGGGTTTTAATATTTCAAAGGAAAAAGATCAAATGGTCTGAGGAATAGCTGCCAGTTTTACATAGTCATCTTTCAAAACAGTGTTGTGTAATGTGGAGACCCAAAAGGTGTAGAAAACATTGAGGTATTTATGATGTTGGGTCTCAAGTCCGAACTGAAATATGTCCTAGCTGCTTTTAGACACCTTGTCTATATTTAGATTGTCATATTGACATAACTACAGTGGATTTTCCACTTCTTCCTTTTCTCTTTAATGCCCCCACACTTGATTTTTTTTTTCTTTCTAATAACTTGGTTACATCTATGATTTTGTGATTTATGCCTGAAACTTTAGCACATCTTGCATTGGGGGTGGCTGTGTGGCTCTCTAGGTATGCCTCTTTTAGTGTCAGTCTGGACTTAAGTAGGTTTAAGTTGTGTGATGAAAACCTGAATGCTCCGGATTCTTTTTTTTTTCGAGGGCATTTTTGGCCTGTGCCTGCCTTGATCGTTCTCACAGCTCTTGTTCAAATAATTATCATGGTGATGAAAGTAGTGGTTGTTTTTGACAAAATTAGGCTTTTGGTGTAGTATGAAAGTAAAGTGTCAACATGAAATCAACTTCAAGCTGTTCTTTTAACTTCTACTGACCCCATTTTTTCCTCGAACATGCAATATAGCAGGTATCATTTACAGAGTCTTTCAGAGCTTCTTCCCTCCCCATTGCAAAAGAATACCCTTTGTTTACTAACACACTGTTGATTCTTCTAAGATCTTAATATGAATTTAGAATATTTTGTTCTTCAAACAGAGGCTTACAAGTGTTTGCCTTCTGCTTTCTTTGTATGCAGACATGTGTAAAGCCATTTTTTTTTGGCCAGCATTCTTCTGATGGTGTTTTAGGATGGTTCTCAGTGAGTATGTTCTATGATATCGTGTGTTCATCCCTGTCCATTTGTTATGATGTTGAACAGTGCCACCTTGTTTCCTCACACTTTGCTGTCACTGTCCTGTTCCGGTCTAGAATCAGTCCATCTCTGGAGCAGAGATGGTCTTCTGCTGTGTATGTGTTGGGCATGATGATGTGTTGGTCCTTAAATAAATCTTCTGTTGCAATGCTCATAGAAATAGGATCAACTATAACAAGTCTTGTATCTTGCATTAGAAAAAACCGTGAACCTAAACAAACTTTGAAAGATGATGATGGTAGGGGTGAAGTGAGGATATCTTGCCCAAGGATCATCTTGAGGCATGTGAAAGAATTTGTCCTGGAGCAGGAAAAATAAGAAGCGATTCAGAATGTTTTGTCAACTCCTGAAAGAGAACTCTGGAGGTGAGATGTTTCAGAAGTACCTGGTAGCAAACATAGGATTGTCAGATACTATCCCTTCACTAATGAAAGGTTAAACTGAGGTGGAACTGCATTGTGCAACTGTACTGCTACTTAACACTAAATCTACTTGCATCAAAATAAAAGTAGTATTAAACCAGACATCTCATAATGGTTCACGTCAGTATAACACTTAGTAAATGGCTTCCGGGTTTTCCCATGAAATCTCTTTTACTCAATGTATAGGTCTCATAAAGGAAAAATTAGAATTAGTTAAGTACTGTTCTATGTGAGGAGCAGAAACTTCAAATGGGTTCTTCATATCTGTTGCAAAAAGATGGTATGGTAGGAGAATTCAGAGAGCTGCTCTGGAAAGAAAAATGTCATGAGTTGTTCTCTCTTGCTTGTTCTTTTTTATGTTGGAGGAGCAAAAATATTCTATCTCCCTTTGCCTAAAGGATTAAATAGGTTACTTTGCTATTAATGCCTAGATTACTTCAGTTAGGTGCCTTGGATCCAGATATTAGACTCTTGCACTTTAGTGCTTTTAAGAAGATGGATGTAATCACAGTAAATTAAACCAAATACAAAATACCACATTGTAGATTTATATATGTAGTTTGTACATATAAAAAGTATATTGGGTTGCCACCCCACCCTCAAGATTTAACTGGAATTTGCAAGACCATTAAGGTGCTGTTAATACAAAACTTAATCATTGTCTAAGGTAGGCAGCTGTAAGTACAAGGTGGATTTAAACTATTCAAAACGTATTTTAATATCTTTTGGTGATGGTTAGGAGGAAGAGGAAGAGAGAGGAAATTAGTATTTTGACACAGTTGCTATTTTTATAAATAGCACTGATGTCTTTAAAGAGTTTGCACAATTGGGCTCTGTAATGCTAAATCTCCAGTTAGACACAAGGATTGGTGTGTGTTTGTTTTTTTTTTTTAAACTGAAAATTTTGAGAAGAGCTTTGAACTTTAAAAGCCTGTGTCAAAGTGAAGGAGTTAATGCTGTCAGTGCTTTCAATATTGGGCATGTTGTGCAATGGACACTGACCGTATTGCATCCGTGAGCCAAGCTCTCACTGCCTTCCAAGGAACCTGCACAAAGGCAGCGTTTGTTCTCCTTCTCTGTGACCCCGGTGACTCAGTGCCCTGCCAGGGTGCTGAAACTGCTTGCTACAGAAAAAAAGAAGCTGGCTGTAGAGCTCTTGAAGAGGGGGATGCAGAGGCAGTTGGTTTGAAAGTGCTTAAGCAGAAAAATAGGTAAATTTTTAATGCATTCCTTCTAACATTTTAGGCAGTGCATAATAGAGTACAAAATAAGATTTGTATTTGATGTTTACTATACTGTAAGATTTAATTTTGAACTTTATATGTTAGAAATAGTAACCAGGTGTGGATTTTGACCACTATGAGTGGGTAAAGAACTGAGCCAATACTAAATTAAATCTCACTGGCTGTGTGTTTGTTTGGAAAATACAAAGCAAAGGTTCTGATACCTAGTGCACCCCTACTGCTATGTGTCCGATACCTATGAGAAGAGTCCCCCCCACAGGTCCACCAAGGACCATCCATTCAGTATCAGAAAGCAATATATAAGTTAAGATTGCTCTGTCTTCTGGTAGGGTGTTATTTTGTCTTTCAACTTGCTTTCTGTAATGGCTCTTTGGAATGAGTCAAATGATCCCCATTGGAGGGAGGAAAAAGTAACACCAAGTTTCTTAAAATTAGATCAAAATAAGATTTGTAAACACAATATATGTTACAGTGAGGGATAAGATTTACTAGGCTAAGAACATGTTTTTTAATCATATTCTAATTTAAAAACCAAACCACAGCCTTTGCTTCTTGTATAAGGTGCTGTAAGCAGATGCAAGAACCTGGCATGGAAGCCTAAGAACACAATTATTTGGTGGTCATGGGATGAGCTGTAGCAGTCAACAAGGAGGATCACTGTGAGGCAGTAGTACTTTACCAGCCACTGCTGACTCTTGGAATGAGTGTCTTGAAGTTAAGGTAGCTTCTTATTAATCTTATTTTGTGGACACAGATCCTGAAGGAAGGAGATCTCTCAGTGTTTCACAGAGCAGATGGCAGTATACAGATTTGGACTAACCTATTTTCATTTTAAGTTCTCTGCCAGAGTAAGAAAAATATGACTTCAGTTCGATAGCTATATTTATGTCTGTAATTGCTGGTTAATACAATTCCAGTCAGAGTGTTTAAAGGATCACTTCTAATTGTTAGACAGAGAAGAGACAGGCTTCATTCATTAGCCCTAATCCCACTTCACAAGAAGCTCAGTGTTTAAGTTCTTATACTGACTTCCTCCCTAATTCATGTTAAGTGTTGCATCTTTACCCTCCTCTAAAATTGGAGGAAGGGTGTGGCTTGGAGTCTCATTGATAAAGGCAGTATTATGACACCTGCTACTAATGTGGTCATTATCTCTTTCTCTACAGTAGAAATCATATTTCTCTTAAAAATTAATATTACAGAAGAAAAAAGCCATGCTTATTGTGTATGGCAACATTTTGGACAGTCCTATTTGTAATATGCTGGTATGGTATTGAGAAAGGAGAGGTGAGAGTGGAGAAAGACACAATCACCTCTTAATGCAAATGGTGGAGCCTAACTTGCAGATTAGTCATTTTAACATCTTTTACCAGCACTGCTAGATTTACTTCAAATGCCTAAAAAACCAGTAATGTAGTTTTTAATGGCTTGTCAATTACCCTGATGTTTTCACTGCTCTCGGATATGCTTGATACATCCTCTTTCCCCAACCCTATAAATATTTAACTATACATAGTGGAGTAGCCCTATAGAAGAAACTGAGATGCCTGTCTAAAATAATTCAGAGCCTGGTGATCAGGAAGGGTTCTTACATGGTGTGTTGGTATCATAAAGCTCAAATGCTTGTTTTACCTGATTCAGGGCAGGATCTTCAACATAGTCTCCCCAGCCTTGACCCTACAGCTTAATGTAAGTGTGAAATCTCTACTTGGCTGGTTTAGATGCAGAATGCTACACAGGACCAAAGAAATTTTTTTTCTGTGAGGAGTGGTGGTGGGACGGAAGATGCTCTTCAAGACTTTAAGTGTGCTTTAAATCTGTGGAGATATACTGCATGCTTCGGCACTGGCTGAGTTACTGAGAGGTAGTTCTTCTGCAGGGTACTGCACATAACTAATTTTTCAGGGCTTTGGTCAAGCATGTGCTTAACTGCTTTCTTGAACAAGTAGAGGTTCAAACCATGTCTATATCTTATTTAATCATGTGTTTAAGTGCACAGAATTGGGTTACTTTCACAACTCAAGTGCTTTAGCTGTTGCTGTCAACTAGAAGTAGTGACAATTGCAGAACTTGGTAATAGCTGAGGTATAAGCATCTAGGAACAGTGAGCAACACCTGCCCTCAAGCAAGCGTGCTTTCAGCTTGACCTTGGCTTGGTGTTCCCTGAAGCAAGTGGTTGAGATGCCAAGGTCTAACAGCTCCCGTCCTGTATCTGCACTAAACGATTCCTGAATCGGTACTGTCTTAGATGCCTTGGGTTGTGAAGGTGCGAAAGGAAGGACATTACATGAAAGAAATGATATGGGATTCATTATCTGCATTTGAGTCGCCTCATTTGGAGTCTGTCTGATCAGTGAAAAGTAGTTATGTGGGAAACACTGATAGAAGAGAAATGTACACCTCATTTGAGTGGAATGCTTGTGATCTGTGGCTAGAATGGGCAAAGGACAGCTGAAGTATGTGCATTCTTGATGATTACTCTTAATGCACAAGGGGCGCTTGTCTTGATTTCAGCTCTTCTGGTATAAGCCCCAGGCAGTTGAATCAGTCCAAATGGTAAAGTACAAAGATGTTTTTCGACAGAAATAAGCTTTAGCTGTGGTACTTGAAGTTTAATATGTACTTTTTGTATGAGGCCCTCCCACCTTCTAAACTGCAAAGTAGGCACTGCAAAAAAAGTCACTTAAGCTTTTGTTACCCATTCTACAGGTAACTGAGTGATATGTGGGTAATCATTGCAAACAACTGTAGGAAAACTAGCTATGAGAGCGCCTATGACAAACAGGATTAATTTGTTTTCTCACTAACATTGAGAACTATGCTGAGAACTATGCTTTAAGAAAAGGGGAAAGGGGGGAAAAAAATGAACTAAACCTAAAACCCGGCACATTTCATCAGACAGTTCTAGTCAGATGGCAATAATACATTGAGCTGTTTATTTTAAGGACAAAAGTATAGGGTAGTACATTTTAAATCCAATGAAGTACATCTTGTAGTTAAGCACAATAGCATTATAAATTCTGAAATGGGCTTATACCCTGGAGAAGTATGAATTATAGCTAGCAGTTATATTTTTCTTGAAAAAGACTAAACAGGAGCATGCATATGGACTAGAGGATCAAAATTTTCTGCTTAGAAAGAGGATGATAATATGACTTCTGCCAGGAAGAAAAAAAAGTGTTCATTCAGAGGCATCACAGAGTAGGCTGACAGGAGGTGGAAGCAGCAGAACTTGTGCAGTACATGTCTGAATTTGGCAGTAATTTAAAATTCAGTCTAAAATAAAGTTAGTTGAGTACAGGCAGAATTAATGTTGAGCCTGTACACTCTGTTCAGTGTGAGCGCATTATGTGAAAAAGTGAAATTTCTATCTGAAATTTTTCAGAAAGCTTGGGCAAGCATAATGCTGGAAAGTATAGGCTTATAATTTAGAGAAATTCGGAAGCTATTTGGTTGTTATGGATTTTACCTATGTTACTTCTAATTTTTAACTTGTGGTATTGGTTAAAAAAACATCTGAAAAGCCAGCACATGGCAAAAGTGGTGGTGTGGATGCAATATGAAATATTTTTCTTTTTCAGAATCAGCGCTTGTAAGGATATATTTTGGGTAGTTTAAGGATCATCTAATCATACCTTCTATAGGATGCATTGTAAACTTTTACTTTCAGTTTGAGTATAGGAAAGAAGTAATAAATGCAATTCAGTCATAGAAGAGTGATGGGTGATGTATGGATGGGAGAAATAAGAGTTTGAGGTTCATTTGAGTTTTGCAGATGTTGACAGCTGTGGTTGTTGCCTGGTGTCCTCCTATGGGTTATGGAGAAAAACAGGTGCTGTAACCTAGATTTGAGCAAGGATGCCTCTGCCTGCGTAGTTGTGCTGGGCAGATCTGGGCCAATTCCAGGCTGTGCAGGAGGTTTTTCCCATCTGGCTGCTCGGGTGAGAAGGAGAGGACGGGACTTCTAGGAGCCTCTGAACTCATGCCTGCCTGTTTTACAGGGCTGGTTTGGAAAGCTTTTGTTAAACAGATGCAGTGTATAATGATGTAGACAACCATGTTTCTGTGGAAGAGAACTGCGAGTCTGTTGTGCATATGCTGCTCTCGCTGCCCCTGACTGGAGGGGGTAGTTAGGTTACTGGTTTTGGGGGCTTATATGCACTGTTGCTCCAGTGTCTTCCAGATGAAACTTAAATTTAGGAGTGGCAATAGCCTTTGCTGGGATTTCACCTAACAATTGATAAAGCTATACAGCTCTTCCTCCCAGGGATATACGCTTACATGACTGCTTCAGGTTTTGATTTTCAGATACATCTTTAGTCCTTTTCCCTTAAGGAAAAAGCCTGACAGACATGATCCTCATAAAGCAAGGAAGCAAACAAAACCAAAAATAAAGAAATTCAAGCCCCCTCATACCAAACCCAGGTTTATGAGTTTGCAAACCAGCTCACCATTTTGTCTTGTTGGAAGCAGGAGCCTAGTGGGACTCCTGCTTAGCAAATAATGTGTGCTGGACAGTCTATCTGTTGTTGTTGTTGTTGTTACATATTGTTTGCTAGTGTTGCCAGGTATTTATTGTTTGGACAAGCATGAAGTACAATTTCAAGCCCTTGTGATGACTTCAAATTAATCACTGAATTACAAATTTTGGCTATTTATGGATGTTGATGTGGTTATCATTAAGCATTTGAAGTTTGGAAGGGAAAAACCTTGAATACAACCATTCATTTCGAAAATGGAGCATGGTAAAACCAAGAAAAGAGTACCAACTTCTGAAATGGTTTTGATGGCTTGGGAGGAAAAGGGAGGGACAGTAAGGAAGATAAAATTATTGACTAGAGAATGAGTGAGAAGGCAAGCGCTGTTGATAGTAAGCTTTTTTCTTCTTTCTCAGTAGTAACTAGTTTCTTGGGCAGGCAGTGGTACCTACTGTTATACACCATCGTTTAATCTCCAAAGCCATGAGAGATTAATGACATAACTGTAAAGAAACTTAGTGGTTAAAATATGGATCTTATGGAGATTGGTGAGAAAGCTGTACTTGAGTTCATAGAACTGCTCTGTCAACTAGAGTCTTATGGTTTGCTGTCTTGTGCTCTGTCTGCTCAAAGTATGTTTTCTTGTCAGTAACTGCTAAGAAGTTGCACAAACTTCTGTACTGAAGACCATGTTGGGGTACTCTTGCTGAATGTTTTATATTTCCATTACTGTAACTGCGATTGTGACTGTTTTTCCAGAGAAAATACAAAGAATATAGAAATCCAATTATTGAGGGCATCGAGTAGCTTTTCTTTAGAAATCATTTACTGGGGAGGAAAAAAGCTATAATAAGAAAAAAAATTTGTGATTGAATTACTGAGTGCTTAGCGGAAGCAAAGTGAAAACATGTAACTAATGTAACTAAACTAATATAAACAAAACCCATTACCCTAATAGTCTCACCTAATTTATAACTGCTGAAAACTTCCTGGGGAGCTATGGAGAGCAAGGTATGTATTCATGATAGATTTGAGAACATGTAAAATTAATGTATTTTTCCTTTTTTTTTTTTTAGGTAAGTAACTGAAGGGGACATGAAGAATTGACATTTAAATGGCCAGTATGTTGCAAAAGGTATTTCAATTTAGATTGAAGAGAAATGCACAAATAATTCATTTGAGTACATATTTAATGAGTATTATCTTTTTTTTTTTTAAGATTGATTAAATCTTCTTTTGTTTGCTGAATGATTGTAAGTAGTAAAAATCAGCAAGCCCGTGTTTGGTGTTCATGCTATCCTTAAGTGATATCAGCATCTAATGGGAAACTGGATACTATTCTCCTAACTTTATATCTATGTAACCCATGCCAATTGACCAAATGTCAACTAGTGTTAGTCCTTCTATTTCTCTGGTTTGCAGTGACACTATTGAGCATGCAGGTAAAGTGTTTGTGGTTCTTCACAAGCAGGTTATTTCAAGGTAATGTGTACTGCACTGTTCAATAGTGGGAAGTAACTGTGGACAGGGACTCTTTCTGAACTCCGCTTGCTGTCCCTATGTGGGCATTTAATCCTAAGGCTTCACTATCAAGTGATGTCTAGACTGGCAGGAAGTCTTCACTGTGTCCTTGCAGAAAAGAGAAAGGAACCTGGTTTTAGCTAGTTGGCTAAAATTATTTTAATTACTATAAAAGTAGTAGGAATAATAATATGGTTAATGGACTATGTAAGTATCACGCTTGGAATATTTTTCTGCTCCAGAGACTTTGCCTGAGGTCAGATGAGGTGTTGCTAATTTTGCTGTTGGTCACTGCAAAGCCTGCTTTAGATGCAGATCGTAAAGTTGGTAGATGTGTCGCATCTGATTTCCAAAAGATGATGTCACCAAGTAACTTTGAGAAAGCTAAACTGGTATCTGATCTCTAAACAGCCACTTCCTTGCCAGCCAGATGGTTATGTAGGTATGTAAGGGCTTACCGTGCATTGGGAAGTGGTATCTGTAAATATGCTGCTGACAAAATTCTTGAGCTTCTGCTGATGACACCCACACATAAGCTTCAAAGCACACCCTGCTGTGTTTTGTTTGCAATGGCTGTCCTGCTGATTATTTTTTAAATAGCTGATAATTGATTATAATTTTGTAAAATGTTTTTTGTCAAATGCGGTTGTCTGTGAAATCCATCAGAATAGTGTAGATTGGGAGAGCAATGGTTACATAGAGGAATTCCAGTTAATGCCTATTAGGAGTAGTAATACAAAGCTATTTGGAAGAATCTTCAGAAAGGCTGGTTAAAGAAAAAAAAATTCTTACAAAAATGTCAGTCATTTCTATTAGAATGGAAGTTATACTAAATAGTTTTGGCAGAAGAGCAGAAACAGGAAGATAAACCTTTTGATTAGGGAATGTGCCTGGGATATGGAAGACAGACTCAATTTCTGACCTCAGTAAGGCAGAACTGAGGTTTAACTCTGAATTTCCTACTTCTGAAAAGGTTATGGAGACTTGCTGGGTTTTTGGCTGTTCTCCTTCCCTAGGTTTTGAGCTAAAAAAATCAAAACTGTATTGGATACAAAAATCAAGTATTCTCTGACAAGATTTTTAGCCAAAAAATTCTGACTGGTTTTGCCTTTTTTATAGACTTTCCAATGTTGGCTGTATGCAACTACTTTATCAGCTTTTTCTGCTGTTCTGCTGATTTTCTTCTCTCCAGCGGGATTTTACTGACATAGAAATGTCATGGAGAAACAAAAGCTTCACCTGAAGCTGATTTAGTGAACTGGAATTTGGGAATATTTCAGCTTAAAAATCTGTCCAACTAAAACTTCAATTGCACTTGATTATTCTGATTTTAAGCAAGAAGTATTTTGGAAGATGGGATATAAATGTGTTGCAGCTAAGCAAGAAAACAAAACAAATTTTTTTCTCTCCTGAAGCTTTCTGTAGTTTTTACTATCTCGGAGCTCTATTTGAGCAGAAGCACAGACATCAATGTATAGAAGGTAGTGATGGCAGAGTTCTGCTTATTATCAGTGAATAAATGTCTTTGTGGGAACTGAAGATTCTTTTAAGTCTCCAGAGAATGCCACAATATTGTTTTAGCCTTTTAAAAAAGAAATTATTTGGCTAGCATTAAAACAAGATGCTGTTAACTGTGACTGCTTTAGATGTTTTTCTTCAATTTGAGCAGCTAAGCATTAAGAAAATCTCCAGTTGTGAATCAGAGGCAAAACTTTCAGCAACTTGAGAATGATGTGTGGAGCCCTCAGTGCAGTGTAGTCATTGCTTTCTGAAAGTGGGATTCTGAGCACCCCGGGTTATTCACTTACTCTTGATGTTTACGTTCCCCAGTGTATGGACGATGGTGTGGAGGCCTGAGTGCATGAATGATACACTGTTGCTTAAAACTGGTTTCAGGCTTTGAAAGAGCTAGGGTTCCCTCTTCAAAGTTGATCCTTTCAGCAGGCTGAAATGCATCCTACTTTAAGGGAGTAGTTCCCCTTTAGTCCATGAGATGAGCTTAGGATTCATAGTATAGTAGAGACCCAACTGCATTGAAAATACAGTAGAGTACAACTCTTGCATTACTGGGATTTTTTCTTAAGCAGTTATTTGGAAATGATAAAATCTATGTTAAAATCAGCGTTAATTACTTGCGCCCTAGTTTCATATACCAAGCAAAAATATTAGATCTGATGCAATTCTTATGGAATACCTCATGTATTTTATAAGTGTAAAATTAATACAAGTTTGCCCCATATAGATTAATGTTTCATGGCCCACATTAGGATACACTGTGGGGAAACAGATATAATGATATAAAAAGATGCAATTAGAGTGATTTGTTTCGGGCAATTTAGTTTATTACATTTGACATGTTATTGGGTCTCAAACGTAACTAGAAGCTGCTTCTTGTAAACATGTCATGTCCTGTCTGTCTTAATATCATCTGCAGCATGTTATTATTCCTTTTATTGTAACTATGTGCTTTCTATCAGAAGCCAGCAGAGACTTTGCTGCTGAGAAATACAGAATTCCTTTAATTTTTGTGGGAATAGTAATCGAATTTTATATTATGCCTTTGAAAGTTTTCAGAGATCATCTCGGTAAACCAAACATTGTTCTGAGCTGCATAATCATAATCTCAAGCAACCTGCTATATTGGATCTTGATGTATAGATGCACTTTTCTTCTTTCCCCCGTTTTTGTCTGTTACATTATATTTTTTTGTTGAGACATATGCGTAGGTTTGAACTCTCAAAGGACTTCAGATGTTATACTGAGATTGTACAGTTCATTTAGGTAAATGCCAAACAAGATGCAAAGGTCAGGGATTCTCAGAAGTAGGTCAAAATCCTCTAAGATTTCAGAGTTTCCTTGTTCTCTGGTAATTTTGCCTTGCCTTTTAGATGCAGAAGTTTCTAGCCTGTGTGATTGTAGTGGTACCAGTGGAAGTATGAACTGTGTTCACATGAATTTCCCCAGTGCTCAACTGATGTTTTATAGTGCCTGAAATGAGAGTTAGGTGTTCTCTTCTTTTTCAAGGCACTAAGGATTTAGCAATCAAACCTCTGTGTATGTGTATATATATTTTTATATCACCGAACAAAATGTGTTTATTTTTCATTGTCAGGTAACAAGGTGGCCAGTGTTGTGCTATGCAGCAGGGAAATGCTGCCATGTCTTTTACTCTTCAGGCTTTTGATAAGACACTTACTGGCTTTATGGCACATGCTCTCCCCAGCTTTCCATGGAGCCAGGCAGCAGAACAGCCATCACCTTTTTCTTTCTTTCTTGTCTCTAACAGCCATGTTTTTTTCTCACTGGTGATCCTGAATGGAGGCAATTGCTACAGTGCATGATGAAGTGCTGTGGGATGCAGTAATTTTTTTTGAAAACCGGGTCAACTGATGAGGTGTTCAACGTCCAGCTTCAGAAGAGAATCTGCCTGGAATATCTTAATGATCATCCTGATAGTTTTTCAACATTAGAGAAGGAAAAACCTCTGTGAATAGTAGCTGAATGGCAAAATCTGCCAGATCTCCTAGCTGGGATACATTTACAGTGTCTTATGATTGAGATAGGGTAAAATAATTTCTTTTTAGTCAACTCAAACCAGTTATTTTCTCCAAATGATGCAGTTACGTGTCTGATATGTCCAAACAAAGAACAGCGATACACTGGATTTCTGTTATTCAGGGGCATAAGAAACTATTTTTCAGACTTCTCTGAGTCTAATATGTTTTATTTTAGTAGCATATTTTTGGAAAAAGCAGGGATCAATAGATCTCCACTTCCTCATTAGTAAGCTTACACAGGTGTATTGGAATGCAAAGGGGCTACTATGAGATCATGAAAAAATATAAAACTGTAAAAGTGGTCAACAGGACAGCAGATCTCACTGGAGTGGCTTTCTATCTACTCTGCAGGCAATACAGAGCTCAGTGTCAAGAACTTGTGGTGTCTACTCTCTAACTTCAGAATGAAGCAAAGGCCAACATTTTGAAAATTTGATTCTGGTTGGGGGGTGGGGGGAGAAGCGTTTGTTCTAGTGAGCAGAAAAAATGAGTGAAAAAACCTATGTATTTTTCCAAACTGGTTTTGGTTTCTTTAATTGCAAATAATGTTCATAGTGCAATGCAGTGACACTGGAGAACAGGTCAATTCCTGAATAGGATTTACCTTTATTGGTTTTAACTTTTTCCAGATCCACAGCTAGGCAATAGGAGTTTCCCTGCTGAATCATTTATAAGATGCATGTAAAAGACATTATTTAGTATCTTTCCATTGAAAGTATCTCTATTGCCCCTGCCCTATTTTTTTTTCTTGTTAGGCTTCTTTTATGAATGTATCTATTCCTTTGTGAACTAGTGCACTATACATGATAGTATGAAAGTTCTACATGCTAAGCTTATTTAGCCCCTATGATTTCTATTCCACACTAATATTATAATCTCTTCATCCACTGGAAAATATGGTATTAAAATCTGAGCAGGTCAGATATAGCAGGGAAGGAAAATTCTCCATGCAGTTTGATGCTGCAATATACAGTACAGATTCGATGGGTCAGCAGTAGTGCAAAGTTCCTCTCAGTGGAAATTACTTGCTGCAGGATCCGTCCTGGATTCCTGAAGACACAGATTACAGCTGTTTGCTGTGTCTTTTTGTTTTTTGAAACATCTGGCAGATTCTGTAGCTTGACAGTACACTGTTTATGCCAATAAACTTTTAAAGAGTGATTTGGTGCTTGTAAGAATCACTGAATTATTGAGAAGTTTGGCACTTCTGTTAGATGCTAAGAATACTGAAGAATATTAGGTTAATACAACAGTAGTCAGTATTGATAACTTTGCTGGCAGCTTCAGGGATGTGAAAGTTTAAATGGGCATAATGAATAAATTACCCTCTGACTTCAGACTGTTCCTTCAAAATAAGAATGAAAGGATGTATGGTGGGTTTGCACTGCTTTCTGCCTTCTTGTATTTCTTTGTAGGTATGCAAGAGGCTCATATTTTTCATAATTAATTTAAAAATCATGATCCAGCCTGTATTATAAAATGCATGGAAAAGCATTTCTATTCTAACCAAAATGAGCATGGAGAAGTCATGGTTATTTTCTTTTGACCTTCTTGGGATCAGTGACTACAAAATGGGAGAAATTCCAGAGTCTCTATGAAGACTTAAAAGTATTTCACTCTTGCTATTGAGTTTTACGTGGAATGCTTTCAGATGCTGGGGCAATTAGGAGCTAAGCTAAATACACCTGAAGAGGGACTACTCTGTCAGAAATTGAAGCTAATGGGCTGTAAAAGCATACAGGATAATTCAAGCGCCCAGCACTAGGTTTGAAGCTAGACTGCCACCAGAAGGAGGGGGAAGCTGGACATGTTGGCCTAGGGCTGAATGATGCACTGTGAATGAGTATTAGCTGTTTCAAGATGTTGTGGAGCCACGCTTGAAAATAGCTTTCAGTTTAGTAGCTGGGAAGAAAATGGGTGTGGAAAGCATCTCTTGCTTGAAGCAGTCACTATTTAAGCAGCAGATTGTATATGGCCCTGCTGTGTGACTTGTTGTTTTCTTTTTCTGTTTCCCTGGGCATAAAAGTAGAAGGAATAAGCCACTTCAGATAGGCTAAGATCTCCCAAAGTGATTTTGCTTTATTTAAAAAAGAGCTTGAAGTATAAATCATAAGGGAGTGTCTGATATGGTCCTAAGCCTTCCCACAGCTTATTTCCCAGACATAAAGTAAAACGTCATGTATAAAGCATTGACTGCAAAGAGCAACAGGTTGGCTGCCATTTTTTTTTAATCTGTTTTAGCCTTTCTGCCAAAATCTTATTTATTTTCCTTTACTGCAAGCATGGCAGTCAAAAGGGCATTGTGTTTTCTCAGTGAGAGAATGGGTAGTTCTTATCAGCCAGACAAATTTCTTACGTTCTGTTTATAAACATATGTTGAGAAAACACTTTGTTCTCATGCAGTTTTTGCAGTTTCCTTATTGTGCCAGAAGAGATGAAAACATAGGTCTGGCTGCTTTGCAGAGCTACTTTTAAAGATACTGTCCTTGTTTTCATGTTTCAGATAATTATTGGCTGCATTTTTTTCTCCTCCCGTGCACCACCTCCACACCCTCAGTTTGCAAATCCTTTCATGTATGCCAGTGTACGTCAGGAGGTGTTGCTATTTTTTTAAAATGCTTGTAAATGGGCAGTTTTGGATGAGGATTTGTGGTAAGAGCTGAATAAGAATGGCAAACCAAACTTTCTCCAAATACTCTGACAAATTAATTGGATACCAGTAGCTTTTTGGCATTGTGTGTTTCCTTTACATTTAATCAACAGCAGAGAGCTACCTTGGCAACTGGTCCTGCAATCATATCATAATGTGTATCCAGCAGCATTACAAATGTTTATATGCCTCTGTAGCACTAAATAGATAAATTCAGTAAATCAAGCAAGGATAATACCTGGTGTCTTTTGGAAGTTGCAATTCAACTATTTTATGCTGTTCTTTTCTCCAATTGGTCTCTTCTCCAGCTTCTCTCTCCTACCTTCTAGGAGGTAATGCTACATCTTCTGCCCAGTATATTAACTCTTGTCTCAAGTGAAAGCTGGAATAATAACAATCTTAAACAGAAATGAACCATTTTGTTGCCTCTGCTTTTCTCCATCTATGTTGCAGTGCTATTTCTGGCACAGGTAGAGGTTGAAGATGGGGCCAAGATATAGAACTTGGTAAGGTTTCAAATGCTACCAAAGATTTGGGGGTGTCCAAAGCTTGTGTCTACCTTTAAGCATATTTGTATATTGCAGAAATTTCACTCTTCAGTCTTTAAGTGCCACTTAAAAATGCACATCTAATCTTCTGTTGATCTGAGTTCTTCATGTATGTTCTCGTCTCTCTGAAGATTGTTGTTTCATTGGCTGTATTTCAAGAGTCAATGCAAAACTAATTGGAATTGAGGTTTGTGTTGGTAAGTGTTAATGGTTGAAAGGTTTCCATTGACATGTTTGAAGGTGAACTAGGTCAGTCTCGTCACTCTTCTTGGTGTAACAGATAGGGTAGGTTTCTTCTTCATAAAGTATCGCTGTCACGTAGTTAATATCTGTTTTTATAAATCATTGGCTTTGCTAGACTACTTTACAATGGCATGAAAAAATGATTAGGAAAACTAGAATACCCCCAAACTTTTAATCTATTAAAAGTGAGCAAGCTGAGGTAACAAAGTATTGCCCCCAATGTATGCCTTGGCTTAGGAACGCAAAGCTTTTAATGAACTGTTATATAAGCAATCTATTTACTACCTCACAAAATCCATTCTTCAGATTTACTTGGGCAGGGGGAAGAAGGGAAAGGGCTGACATACATTGCATATATTTTCAAGTGACTGTGAATCTGCTCTGTAGTTTTTACAACCACCTGTGGCTGTAATGTCTGTGGTTCAGAGGCCTGGATTGCTGCAGAGGTGGGCGTGCAAAGGTAGAGGAAGTAATTTTTATTTCTTTTGTGTACTTGGAGCCTTTTAGCTAAAGAAGCTGATGAAAGCTGGGCTGCCTCATTGTCTGCTCTTGTTTTGCCCAGACTGTAATGCCACAGCAGTTTGTCTCATTAATTTGTAACCATGAGAACAAATTATGATCTGCTGTAACAGTAACTATATTAACTAAAAAGGTCATAAAAATGATAGGAAGTTCTGTATTTTAAATATCAAAGCTGTGTAATTAGCATTTCCCTCAAACATTTCTAATTAAAAAAATGTATGGAAGTATGTGCCTATACCTATGTGTATATATATGCATGTGAGCATGTATAGGGTGTATAAGTCTGTTAAACACCACGTTCATGGTTTGATATTAACAAACATTAATGAATCTCTACAAATTCTCAGAGGGGAGTCAGCTGGTATCAAAGTACTTGGATAAAATCCTTCACGCTAGTAGGTAATAGACACTTTCTGCTATATTTTAGCTCTTTAGCACTTAAACAGCCATTTTTCAGTTGGGAACTGGGCACTTTCTAAAGAGTCTGTTTACAGTTCGCTATAGAAGAGATTAAGCGAATGCAAATAGTGGAATTAAAAAAACACAACTAAGCAGTGCCTTTGAGTGATGCAGGTAGGTCGGTGGTTATGGAGTTGCTGAGAACCCACATCTGTGCCTTCTGACAGGAGAAATGGCTTGTGGCTGAATGTGAGGTAACGTGCAGTGGAAGAAGTTGCTGGGGTCTATATTTAGTAACTAGCCAAGGAGTTGTTTATTATTAATAATTATTCAAGCAGTTAATGATTTTTTTGAACTGAGCCATTTGTCTTCCAAAACTTTAAAATGGAGTATCAGCTGGAAAACCTGATTTCTGCCTTGTGTTAAGGATTCAACAAATACTGAAACAAAAGTTTGATGTAGGATCTTCTGTAAATAATGTTCAACATTGGACAGCTGTCTTAAAACATATCAGAAACAGAATAACAGAAACCATCCAAGGAAGGCTAGTACCATCCAGGAGAGCAGAGATGGTGTTTTCAGAGGAGGAGGAAGACATGATCTTTCCATTTAGGAAAAGGTTATCGTGAGAGTACGTGGCAGTTTTATTTATATCTCCCTGTTAGGGGGGTTAGCTGGGAGCTGCCATTTGCTCTGTACCTTCTCATAACTCTGCAAGAGTTTGTCTGAGGATTACAACCTCTAATGTGGACAAAAATTTACAAAACACTTTTCTCATTCTTTTTTTCTATTTTGTTAACTGATGATGTTAAAATCACTTTAGTGGTAGTGATAGTCTTGAAACTGTAAATACACTGTTAACTGATTGACCGCCTTATTCTTCAGACAGTCTGAAAGCACGAAATGAAATAAACTTTGGGCATTCAGATCCTAACCACATTTGTCATCCATAAAAGCTGCATTTCAAGATCAGACCCGAGGGTCTGTGTTTCTCAGTGTTTTCTCCTCAACAATAGCCACAGCCTGGTGCTTGGGAAAGAGTAAGAACAGGGCAAGCATATCTGATACTTCCCCCAAATTATCTCCCAGCCTCCAGCTGTTTGGCTCAGGGGATTTCCTGAGCTGGATATTGTCTGTGTATTCAATAATCCTCAGCAGTTTTCTCTTTCACAAACTTGTCCCTCCCTGAGCTGAGGTAAACCCCTTCCATCTTGCTAAAGAGAGGGAAATTCCTGTCACCATCTCTGTTTCAGCTGCTGGGGTGGGTGGGACATAAAAAACCTCCTGTCCTAGAATGTAGGATGTGTTCTTAAATTTAGGGAGGGGAAATAAAAGGTTTAAAAAAGAAAACAGTGATGTTAAAGAATATGGATTGTTATTGCTACAGTTGAAGTATTGTGTGGAATATGTGCATATCATCAAGAACAAAACACTAAAAAAAGAATACCATGTAACAAAGACAGAAATCTATATTCAAATGACTAGGCATTTGAGTCTTTGCAGTAGCTGACTGTTTGTCTTGTCAGTTCTTGTGCTCTCATCAGTATGGCTTTATAAAATACTAGCTTTCAAAAGGAAGCCATCAGGAAATGAATAACTTTGTAGTCACAGCTGGGTTTAAGAAGTAAAGATAAAATAGCAAGCTCTTACTGAGGCACTCCATTTTGTGTGCTGAATGATGCAGGAGTTTTGTGAAAAAGTGTCTGTTGATTCTGTAGCACAAGAAATCAATGTACTGTATTTTCTTTTTTTTGGCATCATTTGTTGTTCCCGTCTTTCATCTGAAACATTGAAAATTATTTTTTTTGGTAGGTTCCTGATTTTAAAGTAACTTTTTTAAAGCATAGAAACTTCAAAAAAATGCATCAAAATGGGGAACAGAGATTCATTCCATGGACCCAAACCGATCGCCTTTAGGTAGGTTCTTGACAAGGTAGGGCTCCTCAGCAGTATAGCACAGCTTTTTTCCATCCACACTAACAGTACACCGAGAGCACCGGGATGCTTCCACCCAGTCTGTGAGCCTGTAGCACTGGGCGGGGGGTAAGACAGGAACTGTACGCCAATTCAGGCTGTAGGGGAATATTTGGAAGCATCTGTAAGGGTATATAACTTACTCTTCTTGCTTTCTATCCTCTTCTGATACTTGCACTTCCCCCTGTGTGTTCTTACCTTCCTTCTGTTCCTCTTCAGCCCTTCACACACACGGTGGTCTGTCCTTTCCCTTGCTGTGTAGCACATGGTGAGAGTATTGAGAGACACCATCTTCCTGGGGCTCTCCTCTGCTGGAGCCCAGTGCTGTGAGAAGTGGTTGTCAGCTGTGTGCCCTGCTTGCAAGGGGCAACACAGAGCGGTCGCACAAGCACAGTTCAATAGTCAGCAGATGGGGGCAGATGTGATGCCAAATGCAAACTGAATCTTACAGAACGTTATTATTCACCCTTACAGGTCTATTTAAAGAAATGACAAAATGATAGCAAAGCGCTCATTTCGAAGTGTGTTGAACTACTGATGAAAAGCCCTATACACAGGAAAGACACTATAAACGTAAGCTGTGTTTTTAGCAGCTTATGACTTATTCAGTTTTGGATAAATTTTCATGGGGATGGCAGAAAGCTTATTCCTGACATGGCTGCTAGATTTTTAAGTCTGTGCTCCAAACCATGAATATTCTAGAGGCTTTCAGTGAAATGGTAGTAAGAATTTTCTTGAAATAATCTGTTCTGCACAAACCATTTTTTTCATATGGCTAGACTGTCAGCCTGAGAGACTCCAAGCACTTGAAAGTGTTTTAAGTTTGGTATAATAACAAGCAACTTGCCCTTATTTTATAAATTGTTAGACAACCTGCAAACATTGCTCTCTGCATTGCAGCAGTAACATCTTTTAGCAAAAGAATTTGGTATAGTTTGTCTAGTTCCTAGTCAGGAACTTTTAAGATGGTCCTTTGCTCTTCTTTAAACAATTTCTGCTTTAATTGCAAGTGGGAAAAATAATGAAAAAACTGAGAGTTTAATTGATGTACTGTCATAGCAATTTTAGAAGTAAGCAAAGCACAGTCCCTTAACCCTGCATCTGGCCACCTGGACCGCAGCATGTCCTCAATAGTAACAGCGCAAGTGCAGTAATACAACTTTTATCTATGTATGACATCTGATATTTTCTAGATCTCCTTGGCAGTGCTATAGCAGCAGTAGGAATTGCTCAAATGCTGCTGTTCATACACCCCGTGGAGTCATAATCTCATCCAGCAAAACTGGATGCTAATCTCACTAGGAAAAAAGACTTTTGTTTAAATAGTTGGGCATGTCAAGGTATTACCAATAAAATATTACTATTAAATATTGCCAAAAGACATCTGTATAGTAACAGGAATTGAGTTTGAATCATATGTGACAGTACCTTTCAAGGGTTGTAGATGCAGTAAAATACAAATCTGTGTATTTACATAAGTACCATGTTGATGTGAAAGTACCCACTCAACTAAAATGGTTTCATTCACTTGCATGCATGTATTGAGTATAAATGTTTTGACAGTTCTTCCATTACTGTTCCTATGAAACTTGTGCTATCAGTCTTTGGGATATGCTCTCAAAGATGAGCTGCTCTCTCCAAACATATATGTCAGTTTCTTGTTTTGTTATGTCACTGGTATAAAATCAGCTTGAAAATGATTATTTTCCAAGGTTTAGGGGGTGGTGTGTGGTCATTATTAAGTTTATTTTGGGGTGTGTGACAGTCTTTTCATGGCATGTAAGTCAATTTTAACTTACTGAAGAGATATGGACACAGAATTAAGAAAAACAATGTTTGAGCTATTATTTTCTTTTTAAAAGGAAATGTCTTTCATACCTTTCTTATTATTTTTCATTTTGTTTTAATTATTTTGTGCTGTTTAATCTACTTCATAGTTACCAACCACCAAGGAACAAAATGTATTTTACTCATAATTTCCCTTAAACTGGACTCCCATATTAAGGCAATTACAGTATCTAATAACTGCTGTTAATGCCCAGACTCTGTCCAATTCCATGTTTCAAGGGGAAGCAAAGTTATTTGTATGGGACTGAAGTGCAACATTTCTCTGATAAAGGCCAGTGTTCTGGAATGAAGGTTGAACAGGAACGATGGTCCCCTGCCAGTCTGTTGGGAGAGCTGGGGTCATGTAATGTTGTCACTAAGCCAGACAACAAGCCAGGGCAAGAAATAGCTTCTGAATAATTTCTTTATATGTTAACCAGTCAGGAAGCTGTAGCTGCGATAGCAGTGAAGCTAAGTTATTTAAAAACACGGATAATTAAGAGATTACTAAGTGTTGGTTGCTATGCTATGTAGTTTAACTCTTTTTTTTTTAAAGAATATCCAGTATTTAGTTAATAGTTTGTTTCCTGTTTTACATTTTTGTTGCTTCATTTTGCTAAGTAGTAATAAGTTACTAATATTTAATCAAACCAGACTGTTTTGTTCAGAAATTGTCTACTAATTTTATTATTTGCTGGTGAGGGGATCATTGTCTCATGACTTTTTTTTTTTTTAAATTCCTTAATCTCAATGGCAGAAGTGTGTGCTATCTGGAAGAGGTTTTCAGCACCATGATGAGAACATTGTCTTGAAATTGCCTATCTATTGATATGATTAATATCACATGAATAACTTGCCATAACTTCCTGATACATACTGATTTGATATTTTTTAGTTGGGACTTTAGTTCTTTATTTCATGAGGAGAAAAAAGGAAAAGACTAAAGTATGTTATAGTTCATTGCAAAATTGGAGAGCTAAATTCATTCACAAAGACTGAATGTATAGAATGATTCTAGGATAAAAAGCTGAATGTATGTGCTTTGGACCAAATTCATGGAGCCACATTGGAAGCAGCTGCTGTTAAATCAACCTCCCCCCTTATCAGAAAATTGGTATGCTAATAAATTAAGTATAATCAGTCAGAAGACTGCAATGGGGTAACAGTGACTTAAGTGTTGAGGATACTGGTGTGGAAAACAGTCTCTGAGGATGCCTTAAAGAAATGCTGTCAGATATTTGAGTGCTCTGCAGTAACAGCTTAGCTGGAAATTGTGAGGGAGACAAGCACATGGCACGGCTGCTGCCAGGGTCCCTGTGAACCAGCAGGGCTGGGTGGGGTGCTGCTGTCCTTGGGCCGCCTCCCTGAGCGCACGCGTGCGTGCCTGTGAACCGGTGTTCTGGACTTTGTGTTTGAGCAAGCTGGAACTGTAGCTGCTAAGAGATATTTCTTTAATACTGTAGCAGAGCATGTACATGTGAATACCTAACTACAGCTTTTATATATGTTCATTTTCCCTCTGGTGCTTGTTCTGCGTGGCTTATCTCATGGCATTTAAATGGTCAATTTATAAACTGCATCAATACTAAAATACTGTTTTAAAGATTACTTTCAGGTATATTAGGTAGCTAGACATAGATGCAGTTAGATATTTAGTCATTGAAATCTTAACTGAGGATCTTTTTCTCTTTGCCACTTCAATAACTTTTGATAACATATTTAAGGTAGGCTTTTTAGGAAGTTAGATTTTTTGACTATTTCCAGTTGCTTGATTTTATTGGATTTTTTTTAAACCCGATTTTTTACAATGACATGGAGAAAATGTGTCTAGCAGTGGATATGCTCCTGAGATCCTTTTCGTGGTGGATGAGCACTGACCAAAGTCAGCAAATGTATTTATAGCTTGATATTCACACAGATCTCTACCTGGCAGTGCTGGGGTGCTGCTATGCTTGCAGACCATTAGAGTTGTTGCCAGAAATGTTCACTGAGCACGTTATAATCACTGTACAGACATGAAGAAAGCCATTGTTGCTGCCCACGTGTATCAGTTTCCAGCATCAGGTGACTGATCGCAAGGATGGCAACCTGTCAGTCTCTGGCCGTGGTCACTGCCAGGTGAGCCAGGGAGTATTTCACTCACACGTTGCTTCTCAGTTCTCCCTGTTTGTTGTTTGGGTAGGAGGTTCAGCCACTGCCCCTCTTTAATCAGGCTGCTTTCACATGCCCCAGTCCTCCTCTTCAGTGATATTGGCAGGTTGGCATGTCGTAACCATGGTGTATGTGCAAAGGGGAATAAATGTGTGTAAGATATGCTGCTTGGGTTTCTGCTCCTGGTGCCTGTAACATTAGTTCTTAAACCTAAATAATTGCTAGTAAGCATGGCTCTGTGGGGTTTAATTTTGTGTGGTTTGTTGGGGAAGACTTGAGTCATTTAAAACCCTGAAGGGCTGCAGCTGGTGCTCAGCTGTGGCCAATGCGTTGGGCAGGTACTGTGAGGGCAGGGCTCTGGCCCAGGGCTGTGCTAGAAAGGCTTCTGTGTAATTACTGTGTTAAGACAAATCTGTATTTTGAGAGGTTTGAAACCAGAAAGCCTATGCAGGGCTTCAAAATAATAAAGTCAAATGTTTTGAAACTTCAACAAAACCATTTTCTGCAATGCATGAAAATTGGTGTTTAAAAAAGGCTTATCTTTGCTTGCTCTATAATATCTTGCATCTTTGAAACGTTGCACATAAGATACTGGTAAAAATTATTCGCCCCGCCCCCCGATGTTTTATCCTGTTGTATTTGTTTACGTCAGAACCGGGGGCGGGGGGGTGGGAATAATGCTAGTTGCCTTCAAATCCCTTCTAAGGCAGTGTGTGGCGACTCTGCTTGCTTCGTGTCCCTTTGGCCGAAAGAGGGAGGTCTTGCCTGCCTCTCTCCTTCCTCCCGGCCGGGGCGCGGTTCCTTCTTCTTTCCAAAGAAGAATAATAATGACAATAATAATTATTTCTGCCTTTGGTTAAAGGCTGGAAATCAGAACACGTTTCTAATGAAAAAAGGAATTAAAGATAATACGTATTTGAGAAGACTCTAAGAAATAGTATGAAGTAACAGTTTTGGGTACTGACAGGCTGATGTTCACAAACTTCAGAGGGTTTAATTTCTGTGTGGTTACCTGGTTCACAGTTAAGTATCAAACCAAAATATTTTTAATCTTGGAAAGAGTAAAATCAAGTTTTCTGTATACTTTCCCCCACTGCTTAAGAGATGACTTGGTAGAAATGAAGGTGAATGTTATTGTATAAAATGTAAAAACACTTTTCAACTCTAGCTTTCAGGTAAGTGCTCAAAATTTGGCTTTTCAGCTGGAGGTACATAGGCTCATCATAAACTTTTCTATTGATGAACTGCACAAGAAAAACCCCTGTTTTCATTATTTTTCTGATAGATGTGGGGAACCATGTAGGCAGCATGCTCGCTCTAGTGGTTAGGAAAATATAACTATGCCAGCTACCCAGGAAGAAAGGTACTCTTCTTACATTTATTTCTACCCAAGATTAATACAGCCATAAGAAATTATGCCTGAATCATGTTGTGTTTTTAGTTGGGGCTGTATGACCCATGCATATGTGTGTGTTCTGTGGTGACAGCAAGCATCTAATTATGAAAAAAATTTATAGAGATTTTGATTTGATGCTCTGTTGCCACCTTCTGCTCATCCATCCTTCCACCACACACTTGTAATGCAGTAATATGTTGCACTAGGGAACCTGCATTAGAGGTGACATTTGATTATACAGCGTTTTAAGGAAGCAGTGCCAAAAGGAAATGTCAGTTCCTCTTCTGAATTCCTGAATGCAAAGCCCTGTTTAAATAACACAAGGAAAATGAATGATAGTTTTGATCATTTTGAAAACTAAGACGTAAGCCATTTCTCTGACATGGAGTAGCTCAGTCTGACTTCGATTAGCTTAAAAGCTCACTAATCACAAACCAAAGCAGACGGTATTTGTGTATTGCATTGTGAATCACAGAATTTATGAGACTAATTTAAACCTTTGAACATTTTAATAGGGAATAGAAGCAATTGTAGGAGTAGTATTGACTGCTTAAAATGTATTGATTTTTTCCGAAGATTTCTACTTGGTCTCTGGAAAGCATGCCCCTGAATGTTTATCCTGTCAGCATTTATGACTTATTATATGGCCCAAACACTGACTTTAGCAGCTCCTGCTCCATTAGGAACTCTATTCAGGCAGAGGGAAATAGAGGATATCAGCTAGTTTGGGATGATACCAGTAAAAAAATCTGTCCTTTTTAAAATGCTGGAAATAATGGCAATTTAAATTATAGCTGAAAGGTGTATTAATCCTCTAGTAAAATTCATGATAGAGAGGGAACAGAGGAAAATTGCTGGTGTTCCTAATGGATACTTTTATCTAGGAGAATTAGATAGAAGGAGAAGCAGCCTTGAAACTTCACAGATTGAGATCTGTGAGGAAGCAGGTGTATTGTTATGTACCAGTTGCTGCTTCTCCCTTTCTTCTGTCATGTAGCTTCACTTAGAAGCTACACAGGTAGCAGTTCTTTTTGTCTGAACCTGCTCAACACCTGTGGTTTGTGAGGATAAAGAATGTGAAGTCAGAGTTGTAGGAGAAATAAATCCTGGCTAGCTAACAATAAGTATACTGTAGAGGATAGCAGGTACCTAGCTGCATTCTATTTTACCCATATTTATAAATAGTGAAAAATAGGCTCTTCGAACTTAGGCCAATGGGATACATCTTGATATAGCTTAATGACCTTGACATTAGAGGATAAAAAGAGAGATTTGCCTCATCTGTTACCCTATGGTAAAAATAGCTGTGTCTACTGAGGCCAACTGGCTGCGGAGCTCAGACACATGAGTACCTACAGTAACTCTGACTGTGGTGTGAGAAATATGCAAGCGGTCATTCATTATTTCCTGACAACATTTAGTTCAGTTTGCCTTCACCCTTTAAAAAAATTTATCTGCATTCACCTTGGTGTCATTTCACATAAAGGAGTCTCTAAGCATGAAAGCTGCTGTGCAGAGCAGGAACTGGGCTAAGCATTGCATCTAACTTGCCCTGGCTTTTTAGGTGGAGTAGGTGAGATTTTGACCATGCTTACAGTGTGAATTCTCTGCCTGCTTGAGACCACGCTTGCTTTTGCCTGGACCTACGATCTTGTGGCCCATATACTGAAAGGACTGTAATGTGAGTAATGGCAGCTACTGATCTGCAGTACCTGCCCAGGGACACGCACAGGTAGGTATTTAGTTGTCTTAATTTGCTTACCACAGGCAATGAGAAGGGCATAGGTACTGGTCTCATATGGAGTATAAATTACCTCACAGTAAGTTATTCCTCTGTTATAAAATTGATGCAAAGCAGTTTTAAATCTGTATGGTATCAATTTATTTTAATTTACTAATTTAAGTCAACCTGTTTAAAAATTGTCTATATGAGTGCTCATACACATGGTCCTGGCTTATGCTTTGCTCTAGCGAAGAGTGGACTCCAGTTCCTCTGGAAGCCAGATGAACACCCTTGGACATGTGCTTCTCGTGCATAGCTATTTCCCATAGGTGGGTTGCTTTTGCACAGCTTCATAATGCTTTTTTTTTTTTCTGAAGTGAATTTATCAAGTGGATGCACTGAGGCACAGTTTAAAGTAATGCTTATCGCTGCATATAGTTCACTGAATCTTTGCTAGGCAAAGGATCGTTTGATAGATGGGGCTTGCTGGGTGTCACTTTTAAAGACCAAATCTCTTTAAAATTCAGATAAAGCCACAAAGTATCTATTTCCCTGAAGTTGAATGTCCATGAGTAATATTATGTTGTATCTAAAAATGAGGAACATGTGCCTAGTTTTGCAGTACAGGTGGGATTTTGAGTTTTAAGAACTAAATATGCTATAAAATCAGTCTTGGGACAGATGTACTAGCTTGTGGTTAAATTGTGTGTGTACATAGATGCAGTTATTCGTAGTCTGACCCCTTGAGTGGACACAGTTCAACCCACTTGAGCCCCGCTGGTGTCCAGCTGCTCTTATTGGAAGGGTGGCATCTCAAAGAGGAAAAGGGTGGTTCAGTTTCAGTGGTTTAGAGGTGACAGATGATGGTACTTGTTACAGTTTTCCTTGATTTGGTATCTGTTCCATAGGAGCTGAAGTGATAGGATGAAGATGGTGCATAGGCTGCTGAGCATCTCAGCAATGGAATAAGAGCATCCTGGCTACATGGTACATATTTTCTTCATTTTTGTGGATTTTTCACTCTTTTTCTGTTTATTTTCATTTAAGGAAAAGATTATTTACTGAGGAGAGCATAAATAAATAATATATCAATAATAGTTGCAGTAATATAAAACAATTGCTTTGCAAAAGTTACATGATTACACATCTGATTGTTGAGAATTGACCTTTAGCTGTGTATTATTAGGAATCATTCGGGTTTATGTATTAGTTGTCTAAATATGACAGTACCATTTTTTCAGGTGTTCCTATTTTGGCTTTCATTGCTTTCCTGCTTGTGAAATTTAAGTTTGGTATTTCTTGGTTTTCAACTTTTGTTGCTTTATTTGCATCTGTGGTTCACTATACTCTGTAAATACCTGGTCTTTACTAGTAAATTTTATTTTGAAATGTTGTTCTTAACACTTAAGAATTGCAAATTGAAGTTCTTAGAAAATGTAATATAACTAGGGAATCATGAAGAGTTGTTTCAGTTTCTGACAGAATCTGGATTTTAGTCACATCATGTTTGGGTTTTTTTTTACTAATTTTATTGGTTTTTAGTGTAGTATCAGTAAACGTATTTTAAAATTTGCTCTCATTTGCAGATATTTTTCAGGACACTGTTTCAGAGTATAATGAAATCTTGACATTTAGTCAAGCTTTGACATTTTCTGTTAGACCAGATTAAACCTTCCTTCATGAAGCTGCATTTCAATAGACCAGAAAATGGCAGTCAGAGGGTCAACTTTACTTCTGATGTAACATCTTTTAGGGAACAAAACATCAGGATTGAATTTTGTCTCTATCTGGAGCTACAGGATGTGTCAAATGCTTTCAGGGACTGAGACTCAAAAATGCCCTTTACTTTGTTTTTAGTGTAAAACTAAGTTCTGAGTCAACTCAATTAAATAGAAACAATAATTTAATTATTATATGTACTTAATGTTCCCATCAAAGCTATGGAGAGAGTTCTTCAGTTTAGATAATGTTTCATTTTATTTGTGTCATTGAATTAACTCAAGAAAGGTGGCATGTCCTATTAGAAAATATCTACTGCTTGGAAAGTAACTGGGAATTGGCTCTGGGAAAATCTAAAACTGTAACAGCTCAAATCTTGGATTGACAGTTCTTGGGGTTGCAAGCCTTTCTGTTCTTGTATCCTATATATCTACACAATAGCTAATAATTTCCTTCCCAGGCTCCACAGGTTGGTTTATTTTTATTTTAAGATTAGGAGAAAGGTTTGAATTAGGAGGCCTCTGAGTTACTGCTGTTTTATAAAGGCTGAATGTTAGAAGATGTCTCCTGTTGCTGCTGCAAGTGGACAACCAATATAAAAAAAAATTCCACAAGTGTCTGAAAGGTAGTGTATCTGAGCACATGAATTTCTGTGTGTGACTAGTGATTGTTTCTCGGCCTCCATTGAAACAATCTCTATTTTTGAGCAGGTTAGCTCAAACTTTGTGTGTACAGAAGTAGCATATTAATATGAATTCAAACATAATGGCGTACTTTGGTTTCTATAGTTTCTTGGATTTGTTTTATCTTCTTGTGCGTAGCTAGCTTCTGTTTGGGTGTGAAGAAGCTTGAGTATTTTACCCCTTAAACATATGAAACATCAGACCACTGTCAGCTTCCTTTCAGTGCATCGAAGAGTCTTCCTAATCATTATCTGCTCAATGCATTGTAGTGATTTCTGTGGGCATGTTGTCTTCTATTGTGCTCCTGCAAGCGCGATGTTCATGCTGAATTGTTTAATCAAAGTTGTCAGAAAACTAGATAGGACCTCCTGGCTCTGATGGTCTGCTTGGGCAGTTCTGTAGGTCATTTCTGAGTGATTCTGGAAAACTCTCTTATGATCATCTAGGCAGAACAAACGGGGATTTCAAGTTACAGAATCTTTTTACACCGTAGAATAAAACCCCCTATAATGACATCCTATGAAGTGTTTCTGGATTAAGTTTTTGTTTAGGAAGCAAAGGAGGTAGGAGAAGCATTGATGAGCTTTTGATGCTCTGTCTCTGAGAACCTGAGTGCAAACTGATGTAAAGAAAATTTATATTTAACTTTTCTGTCTCAATGTATAGTATATCGTTTTGTATTGTATTTGCTGTACAGATAAGCTTGACTGGATTTTGCTGTCTCACTCCCATAAGGAATACAAGGAGTTAAGTGCATCTGATGAGGGTGTTTTCATTCCCTCTTTATCCCAGAGAGGCTGGATCACAGATGCATTTTTGTGCGTAGAAAATCAAAAGGTCAGAGAAGGTCACGGTCTGTTTTTGCCAAAGAAGTGCCTGTGATCTGCAAAACAAGATGGTTGCTTTTAGTGTGAACTGAAGTAAGGAGTTATGCTGTTAAGAGATGGCTGTTTAATATCCTGGTATTTTACACTGAGGAGTTGGGATCTAAAAGAGGAAACAGACATGTTGTTGGGTGACAGTTGCCAAGACTCTGGGAAGGCAACAAAGACAGACAAGCAGAAGGTTTGGCATGTTCAGGGGCTGAATTTTTCTGGAGCTCTAGATCGAGTGTCTTAATCCAGTTGTTTCTTAAATTTCCAGTGATAAAACTGCAGAAGAATGTCAAACTGCCTGCTAAGGTTAAATTCATCAGTGTTGATGTTCAAATACATTCTGCATGATAAGTCTGCTTTGAGCTCTGCATGTAGTTCTGTCTTCCCCCTGGTATTCTTCTGGGCACACTCAGCCCCAGGCAACATAGCAGCCCCAGTCACACTGCTGCTTCCTGTGCTGATTTGCACTGGGTGATGCTCTTCCACTGCAGCTTCTCATACATGTACTGGAAGATATTTTTTTTTTGTCTTTGATAACATCAGCTTTCAGTCTGGTTACCAGGAAAGAAAATGCCCCCACATCAGGGATAGCATCTTATTGCGCAAAACAGGCTGAATCTAGGCCCTCCTGAAGTGAGGGACAGAGCTTTCATGGGAGCAACACTGTATCAGTTGCAGAACTTCAACATTTGCTTGGAATTTACTTAGATTTTTTGGATAAGCCAGTACTAAAATAGAGCAAACTTTTGCCATTTGCTCAGATTTTGTTTTGGTGAGCATGGAGGTAATGTGTTCCTTCAACAGAAACTGTGGAGAATGTTCTTGCTGCTGGTAAGACGTGATGCAAGAAATCTTTAAAGGACTGCTTATGTCTGATGTAGGAAGCTCTGCCAATGGATGGGTATGAACTGCTGCTCATTCATTTCCTCATCTGTGCACTGGGTTGCTCATCAAGTCATTGCTGAGTCAGAAGGTAATGGCTGTTAATGGTTAGGCTGTGTCCTTGAACCTCCCTCTGTGGTTAACTCTTACAGAGCTACTTGCAGATGTGTGAAGGAACAGGCTTGCTTCAATACAGCCTTGTTGTCTTTTGGCAAAGCAGACTGTGCAAGTGGATGGGTACATAAGAGCTGTGTGTGACTTACAAACATGGAACTGGGAAATGAACTTAATCAAGGAAAAGACAATAACATGAGAAATGGAAGAGTGGGAGAAGGGGAAGAAGGATGGGGAAGAGTGAGAGCAAGACAGGAGAAAAAGGAAGAAAGAAGAAAAGAGTTGGGGGAAGATAGAAAAAGTCAGTCTAGGGCTTTCTATCTGAAACATAGTGAAAGATTGATGAAGGTTCATCCTGCTTACTGATGCAGTACATGAGAGGAGTTGAAGAGGAAGAGGGCGAGGTCTCTGGGCTAAATACATACCTTATCCTTAAATGAAAAACAAAGACTCTAATTCATAGAGTAATTGAAGATTTGCTGTGCTGTCTAGGTCTTCGTTTATTAGAATCTTTTTTTTTAAGCTTTATCACTAATATTTCCTTGAGTGTGGGTCAGTGCATTCCAGTTAAGCCCATGTTTTCATTGCAGTAATAAATAGTAAACTTCCCATCTAATATGCATCTTTGAGAAATGTGCACTGTGGATAATAAATGAAAGAAGGTCAATGGGAAAGTGACCACAGCACACACAGCTGCCATCAGCTATTAGAGTGCTAACCTAGTCCCTTATGTTTTAGAACAAGCACTCTTTTTCCTTCTGTGTGAGAGAAGGTTGAGAAAATGGCTCCCTGTTGTCACAGATGTGACTCCTGGATTGATTGGCAGGGTTGAAAATCATGTCATATGCTCTTCTGGGCAGTTACAGACATCCATTAGGAGGCCCTGTGTGTAATGGCGCTGAGTATGAGTTGTCTTGTTTTTTACAGTGTCCCAGTGGTCATTCCACATCTATACCTGTGAACTTGGTATATTTTCTAGAGATCTAGTTATTGTAGTTAATGACAAGTTTTAGCATCTGTTTGAAATAAGTCAGTGTTTGCTCTTGCAGAGATCTAGTGTCACTTCAGCCACATGGGTAGGATTTTTCAGTACAGTGTTTTGAGCCCTAGATGGTTTCCCATGTTGTACTGCAGCTGTCAAAAGCGATGGTAATGAGTCTGCAGCTAACTAAGGTTCTGCTGGCAGCAGGGGAAGAAAGGAACTGCATAATTTCATTGTTCTGTTTACCTGTAGAGAGCAACCTCCTCTTTGCATTGATACTAATGCCTCTGGAAGCCCTTTGTTATATTAAAACTCAGCCAGTTGAGGATACCCCTTTGAGGCTCTGGTAGATCAAATCTGAGCTTGGTATAAAGCTATACATGATTCCAGGGGTCATAATCCCAACATATCTCTCCTTTTCAATTTCTGTTCAGTTCTAGTCTTTAATTGAAAAGGAAACATTTTATCCCTAATCATATGATTGATGCTATTTCTATCCTGTCCAAACCAAGCACAGTTCTTTCTTAGCAGTCTCAGCTTTTTGAATTAAAAAATGCTTGACTTCTTATTCTAGAAAGTTAATTTTTAATGATTTTGGAGTTGTTCCTTACATTATATCTTCAATAGTGTAAGTCAGGAACATTGTTTTCTGGGAAGTTGTTGGCTTTCCTTTTCTTTTTGCAACATCACTCACATTATCACAAGGAATCTGGTGAGATGGTGGCTTTTGGTGTCCCATGGAGCCATTTCTGCAAACAATATGGGGGTCTGATCCCACTTTGTTTAGGTTAGCAGTAAAATTCCTGTGAACTTCAACAGGGCCATAGTGGGTTTGTTTTGTGTGGGTTGTGGGGTTTTAGTTTTTGTCTTTTTGTGTTTTTTAAGCTTTTTCCACTACTTTTTGTGTAATGGTAACATTCTACAAGTGTCAATATGATACCCTCACCAAGGTCTACAAATATAGGTTTCAAACACTCTTCATTTCTTATGGTGGATGGTAAATGTGACGTCATTGTACTCTTACTGCCAGGCAATTGCTATGTCAGAGTACAATGCTGTCCTAGTGAGGCTAACTTGTTCGTGGTTGTACTTAGAGAAAATGTTTAGTTGCAGTCAACCTACCTTCTAACAGTCTACTTGCCTGAAGAGTGCACTAGGAGAGGGCAGGGTTCTCCCAGCCAGCTTGATGTGGTGGCCATTGGATTTGCTGGTAGAGGCCTTTTAGGCATTAAAAATGCAGGAGCAAATCCTTCCCCCCACCCTGATAAGCTGAGATTGGCCTTTGTGGGACACCAGTCCCTTCCTTGACAGGTGGGCAGAGAAGGGGCAGCTGTAGACAGAGGTGAGAGCTGAGCCAGAGAAGTGTGACCTTCCATCATGGAGTAATTCATTCCCTGGACTGGACTTGGCCAGCACAGCTACATGCTGTCCCTCACTAAGGGTGAATGCTCCAAGAGCCAGTGTACTTGCTGCTCCAAGAGCTCACTGCTTTTACAGGACTGGTAAATAACATGCTGTATGTATGCAGTGTGAAACACCTTTGTGGTAGAAAGTGATGCCATCCAAGAACATTGAATCTTTCACTTGTTTCTTTAATTATGATTAGGCAGTATTGTCGGATTTGAAGACAAACCTTGGAGACCTCATCACCCTCTACAACTACCTGAAAGGAGGTTGCAGAGAACTGGGGATGAGTCTCTTTAACCAAGTAATAAGTGATAGAACAAGAGGTAAAGGCCTCAAGTTGTGCCAGGGAAGGTTTAGGCTGGATATTAGGAAGCATTTCTTTACAGAACGGGTTGTTAGGCGTTGGAATGGGCTGCCCAGGGAGGTGGTGGAGTCCCCATCCCTGGAGGTGTTTAAGAGTAGGGTCGACATAGCGCTGAGGGATATGGTGTAGTTGGGAACTGTCAGTGTTACGTTGATGGTTGGACTGGATGATCTTCAAGGTCTTTTCCAACCTAGACAATTCTGTGATTCTGTGAATACATTTAATTGAAGGTACTGGAGGCTTACAGAAATACAGACCATTCTATATATGTTCATTTGTAATGAAAATTCATTATTAATGAAATACTTAAATTGATAAACCACATCTTTATTTTTTTTTAAAGATTATGTTATTAGACTTTTATGAATTTCTGAGTAAACCTTGTGATCAGGAACTTGCTTTATCTTTAATAAAGTAAAATTAATCTAATAAAGATTTTCTTTCTCCCTCTCCTCCTGCCCTGGTTATTTCTTAAGTCCTTCTAGGTAAGGAAAGATTTGCTTAGTAGGGTTATTCAAGGGCAATGTAGACTTAATTTTTCTTGGTTTCTGGTTGGGAGCAGGAGATGGCTTAGTAATTTTTCAAGAGGAGCCCTGTGTATGTATAAACCTTGACCCTTTATAATGATGTAAGCCATTTAATAGAAGGATTAATTTACTATTAAGGATCCTGACACATTTTACAAGCATTATCTTGGTTTTGTTCTGTGCTGCCTGTCAGCTAGTATCTCCAGTGTAGCAGGTAAGAAAAGAAGGGTGAGGAGATGTGTGTCTATAGAATGAGGAAATTAGGCAAAAATACAAGAGCTTTACCATGTAGAATTGTTTTAATCACAACAGTAATGCCAGTCTTTTTCTCTCTGCGCACACACACAAATCTAAAATTGAAGTCTGTATTTTTTCTCCGTTACCTAAGTAACGCATTACATGACTAGGACTAACTTGCAAATTATGTATCAGCCCATCATTTTGTTTGCATCCAGAAGTGTTTCACTGGTCAGGTTTGAGATGGGCAAGATCTTTACACAACTAAGAGGAACAAACAGGGGATATCCTAAATACAGATAATGTTTTATCTCTGGATGCATGTAGAAGACCCTCTGAAGAGAAATTTTTCTCAAGGTGCTGGAATTCATTGGTCCCACTTACTGCTTTGTCAGGCTGTACATAGATCTCTGAAAACTATTTGAAGGTGTGACCATAGGAATGATTTTTTTTCCCTTAAATGATATTTTTGAAAGGCGCAAGTGTATTTCAAATATATGCAAATATTTCGGTTGGGTTCAGTATGTGTCAGGAAGAAAAACATGCTTTTTTTTTTTCCTGTGGCAGCTGAGCTGAAGTCAGTGCTGATGTTCTTGTTTACAGCATGTCATCCTAGAAATAGGCTATTGAGAAGGTTTTGTGTTTTCTTTAAAGTCCAATATTTGTAGTCTTAATTGTCATATTCTTCTGATTTTTTTAAGTCCTGAGATAATGAAATTTAATATTAACATCGGGTGTTGGGGATTACAGCCTTAATGTGCTAATGAAGTTGCATCCTGTAATTACTGCTTAGAAAATATGTAGTCACTGACCAGAAAAGTCTGATGTATCACTCATTTTAAAGAGGGGTTATTTTTGCTGTTTTTTTCTTAGTGGTGTTTTTTTTTATGAGCTTTAGATTTGTGTTCTTCAATCCCACTCAGTTTGAATGCAGGATGCCTGCTGTGGGAGGAGGTAATGGGAAGAGACAATGGCATCTGCGTTAGCTGCTAATTTTAACCTCTAGCTATCTTTTCTCTCAGGATGCACTGTGCAGACAGAAGAGCTTGTAGGCGAATAGGGAGCAAATAGTTTCCCCCAAGTAAACTAATTACGTGCCAGACAGAAATGATTCTGCCAAAATGACTGATCTTTCTTCAGAATAATTCCGGAATTTTTTTCAGCTTCCAAAATGAAGTAGGAGTCTGGTAGGTAGTAGCTCCATTCGTGTAAACTATGCCTGAATCCAAATAAGTGACAGGCCTGAGTCTTTAGTGGGTGTATGCTATGTTAGACAGTGCCAAAGCTACTTTGAACACACCTTCTGACAGGAAGCTGAAGTTCTTTGCTACTAGAGATTCCATGCGTTTTGGTACTCATTCCACATACAAAGTTCCTAAATTAAATTTATGTTTCAGGACAAGTGCGTAAAATAGGGAGTCGGTGCTAGGACTCACTGAAGTCTCTTACCTCAGTTTCCAAGTGACCTGGTTATATCAGTGATTATAGCTGAGGAAGACAATTTTAGTAACAATTTGCTTGATGAATTAGCCTTCTTTCTTGATTGCAGATTGTCTGCAAACAGATTGCAATTTTAACAAACTTGTTTGCTACTTATAATAATTTTGTGCATATTTATTTTTCTGAGATTTGCTCTTGGTAGTAAGATTTACTTAGTGATCCTGAGAGTGCTGAGAGCAAACCCTTCCCATAAAACGTGCATGATAATCAAATAGAAAATGTGGGAACACAGTTGGAGCAAAATCATACAGAAGTCAGTGGGATGTTTGCATATCATTTTTCTCATTATTTGTTCAGCTGTAACAGTGAGTGAAAACTGACACCATCTGATAGCTCTTCACTAGTCTCTGTTAAATGAGTCTGATGGGCTCCAGGGAGTTCCCAGCAGCCATATCCTCATCTCTTGGATCACCTCCACAGTTCATATTAATTGACAACCTCATTGCTGCTAGCTGCAGAGAGACCAAGCAGTGTGTGGCTCTGGAGTCTGAACAGTGTTTTCATGCAGGATTTGGTTGTTCTCAGAACTCACTGGGGAAATGCTGCTGAAACAGCGCAAAAAGGTTTATGATACCACACTTCATACTGTACCTGCTATTATGTTCCTAAAAATCTTCTGGTCTTCACAAATATTGGTATGATATCTTTCATTGTTAGCCATTCCTCCACAGGTGCTGTAGTTTTATTTTGTTACCTAGCTATTTTCTAGACAGAAACAAACCACTGTCCCTTCTGTTAGGAATGTTTGGTGTGGCTGGGGGAGGAGATAACCATGCTTAGGGTAAACTAAACACCCATGAGGGTTTCTGTCCACTAGGATAGCAGACAGCACTGGTACCAACTTCCTAGCTAGCTTTGACTTGGCAAACTTATTAAAGAAGTGAACAGGCCATTCAGTTCTTGTCTGATCTTCCTGCTAAGGTTGCTGACAAAGACTGTGTTTGTAGTCATATTTCTTATGACAGTTGCTTCTCTTGGTGTAATTAGAGATCACCAGCTTGTCACAGAATAATGACCCTGTTTTGGCATTGCTGAAGGAGCTTTGACCCAGCTATCCTCGTGTGGGTGATCCTATAGCCAGTTATCAATTTATTGAGCTATTGTGCTTCTTACTAAAAAATACTAAAAATTGTATTCACATATGATATTAGAGTTGTATCTCTCCAAAGGTACACTAGGAAACATTTTATTTTACTTCATTCATTGTTTGGGCTGCCATTATAGACAACACGAAGTGTAGGCTGGAAAGAGGCCAGGAGACCCATCTGCTAAATAAAAAGGTATCTTTCTAATTACAGTCTAGTAGGCAGAGCCTGGGGATAATGACATACCTTTTCTCCTATGAATATTTTCATGAACTTTGGCTCTCTCAGGAGATTCCCTCAGTGCTGTGCTAGATTGGGTCATTTGTGTATACACAAAAGGACAAAAGATGGGTGTATGTTCCAGTATTCCTGTAAAACTCTGTATCTTCTCACCAATTAAGTAGTAAAAGGATTCTACTCTAATTTACTGGCAAAACAGTTGCTGAAGGTCAGGGCATTTTTTGTTCTATGCAGGTGTGCATTTTAATGCTCTGCAAATTGGATCTGAGAAAGGAAGGTTTTTGCTTTGGTTGCTGTTTTAAAGGTTTCAGTAACTGTGTACAGAATCAAAAGGTGTATTAAACCATTCTTCCTGGAGTGACTACTGCTGTGTTCATCCACCTGTTTATACATTTCTGATGTGTCCAGCTTAGTAGCATCTCTTTGTCATAGCTTAGTTTTGGTTTTTAACTTCAAACAGTTTCAGTTGAGCAGTGGAGTCTTCGTGCATGTTGGAAAAGTAGTGTGAATGGAGCTATTCATTAAAAATAAATGAAAATGGGTATTGTGGTGCATATATTCAGGTTACCACGAAACAAATTTACAACAATTCATTTTTTGTTCAGGACAGCAAAAATATATGTAAAAATGCATGATTGCATGAGTGTAAAACCAAACAAAAAAACCCTCAACCAATATAACCTTGCAATCCCACCCTCTGTGACCTCTGTTTGTCGTAATTCTGACTGCGCTGATTCCCAGTGCTCATAAATATTCTACTATATTAGTGACACAAAAGAAATTCCCTTGTAACATTCACATAAAGATGAAGTTTCTTATTAATTTTGCATAAATAATCTTTCTCCTGATGATGAAAATTAAATGCAGTAACTCCTAAGCATTGTTGTTTTGATTGGCTTTGTTGGTTTCCTTCTTTGTAACAGGACTAATGGATCAGTTAACTACAATGGTTCCTTCATGTATTCCTGTATTATTAGCAGCAGTTCTCTTTTAACTACTCTGCGTTTTCACTTGCAGCTGATCACGCAGTGATCAGTTAGAACTCAATCCAAATTTTAAAAATAATAATTTTAAAAAGGGTGATAGAGCCACAGCTGTGGCAAAGCAATTTCTAATCTTAATGTGCTAATAGATCAGATCTTCTAGATATAGAATCAAAATAGCTAATCTGCCCTTGCAGCTTGTGTCCTCTTGACACTTGCTGTGTTTCACTACTCTTTTATGTTCATATCTGGTCCTGCAAGATTACTTATGAAAGTGTTTTGCCTCCTTGTGAAAGGTTTCTGCCTTTTCACTTTTCATGTGAAGAACAATTATACCATTAGAGTATGAATAAAATAGGTGATGAAAAACACATTTCAGAGACCTACCCTGAACTTTTTATCACTGTAATGTTTGATAGAATTGAAAGAATTTCCATTTCAACTCTAACTGTATAATTTTATTTTCATCTTTATTTTTCTGTGTGATATAATGCTGTCACTTTATGTTCTTTTAAGTAATGTTTGCTTTGGTATTTTATGATACTGGATTTTCTGTTCTCTTATAACTTTGTCTCATTTCATCATCATGTTGCAAATGATTGTAGAAAAGAGGAGCTGTTCAATAGGAGGAGTTTTAAACTATTTTGAGCTCTCTTGTATTTTGAGGAAGTCGCATTTATTTCAAACATTATGGTTGACTTAAAAATGATATTATATTATATGCAATTACATGTTTTCACTTGCAGAAATAATTAAAGGTGGTTTTTAAGTTATATGTAGGTGATGAATGGTGGTAAGACACATAAACCGGATAACTATCAGGAGTAATATAATTAGCAGAAGGGTTCTCGTGTGAAGACAGTTGCCTAGAGGGATTAGGGTTTTTCAGCTGGTCATATTCAATAGCCTTTACTCAAGTAAGTAATTCTAGAAGTTTTGGGATGTGTGTGGTGTTTTTTTTTTTCCCTACAAACAGTATTCCATGTTAATCAGATATGCAGCTTCAGACTCTCCACATTACAGAACTGCAACCATTTATTGTTTATAAAGAAAATGAAGGAAACTATCTGTTGTGAGTTTTGTGCTGCTTGGTTCCTTTGCCATGCTTATTGAAAAAATGTTTTCCGTCTAAAAATTTTTTTTCTACCTAAAGCATGGCAGCTCTGTCCAGTGATGGCCCTAATGAGCTGGGTCATTTTGTGTCCCTGTACCTAAGATGCCTGTTTACTGTAGCTGGAATGCCAAAATACTGCTACCCAGTTAAAGGGCTATTTGGGTGTTTGTAGTCATAACACTTGACAAGCAAGTTATTAGAGAAGAGTCCATGCTGCTGCTATGTGGTAGCATATTCTTTGGGGTATTAACGTCAGGATTGTAGATGTCCCTCTTGTACCACAGGGACCTGGGGATTTCTGCAGTTCTGGACTGCATCTAGATGAATGATTGAATGATACTTCCATCAATTGAAATGAGCAGTTATGTGCTGCTTCCTGAAATGCCTGAAAGAGGATGCCTCTTTGCTACTCATAACTGTTGTTCTTACCAGCTTTTATATCTAGCTCTTAGAATTTTTGTCACTGGCCTCTTCAGAGGTCTGCTGCAGTTTTGTGCTGCTGTTGCAGTAAGAGAATGCTTGTCCTGTAATGAAATGAGTCTCTTTTCCTGTAGACCCTCAGTGTTACTGCAAACCTATTGGGAAACCTAGTTGAAAGCCTCTCTCCTGTTAATTAGCCTTAGTTTAGACATCTGCTGAAAACAGAATAAAGTAGAAGAAATAAAAATCACATGTGTTCAAATAGGTCAGTTGCTTGTTAGTAGGAAACTAATGTTGTCTTACAGAGACTTCTTAAAAACTTACATGAAGATTTATTAGAAGTCAATCTTGCAAGCTGGTTACAATATTTTTTTTTTATGGTTGAATAATGCCTCTTTATTTTACAATTGAATTGATGATCCGTGAGACTTCAAATTGACAATGTTCATAGACTAATGCATTTAAGGAAAAAAAATACGGTGATGTTACAACTTAATGAGTTTCTTTCTTGTATTATAAATAGTCAAGTTGACAGCTGATTGTTCCAGTCCATAGAGCCTGTGACCATGGGTTAGATTAATTTTGTGGTTTACCAAGTTCAGTTTGTGGATGTGAGGAAGGTGGCGGGATTTGATTTGCACAAGTTTGTCCCCTGTGAGAGAGAGCCTTCGTCAACTAACTTCTCATCTCTGTGGGTCTGTAAAACAAATGCAGTCTTAATTTTTTTTATCTTAAGGGGCTGGGAATCTCTGAAATAGCTTGTTTGGCATTTTCCATAACTAGTACAGGAGGCCAGATGCATTGTGTAAAGCAAACCAACAACCTCATTCAGCCCCCTTGGTATTTCTAATTCAGAGGAAAATGAATTCTAGCAGTTTGTGTTTCTGAACTGCAAAAAAGTGACTTAAAGTATGAGTTACAGTGAAGATGGCATTGGGTTGAATTCCCTGTTCTAATACTTTAGCAGAGTTGTGGGGTTTTTTAATTGGTGTACACAATGAGTAAGTGTATATATTGAAATGGGAATACAAAAAATTGTAGATATGTGAGAATTTACTTAGAACATTGACTTACCCTTCCTGCTATAAAAGCCCACCTCTTGAGCTTTTCAGATGCTTAAAGAGCAAAACGGTATGATACTTCTAAATGCCCAGCATCAGTAGAAAAAATGCAGCTCTGTTAAGCAATCTGTCAGCCCTGGGAAAAATTCATCAGTAGAAAGTGCTTAGCTTTGTTCAACGTAGCTAGATTTTAATGAGATGCTTTCCACTGTACACTTAGCTGTGCCATGAGGTGACTAGAAGGAAGCAAAAACGAGGTCAGGGAGGTTTCCATTTGGAACAGTAGCACAGTCTAATAGGTGAAAATTGAGCACAGATTTGACAGCCCCGAGAAAAAAAGGTGTGTTAAAAGCAACACGGAATAGCTAGATTGAAGTATATAAATTGACTACCCCACAACATACTGGTGCTTTATGCTGAATGTTTTTTGGATTAGTGTGTGACAAAGTTTTAGTGCATGTTCCAATACTAATGTGTAAGGCAGACATAAAACTGCTTTTTGGTATATTGTCTTTACACTTTTGTTGGATAATGAAGAATTTGAGAAGAAAATGTAATAAACATGCCTTTCTATTAGTTTTCAATCTCAATGTATCACAAAGCATCTCACTACAGCACTTGAGTCAGGTTTTGCAGTTATTAAGCTCCTAACTGTCATTCATTTCAACTGTCAATACAGTATGTGCACTGGTACATATCCAATAAGCAGAAAGACAAGTCACTGAATTACAACCCAATAGTTTCTAATGATTTTGTAGCTGTGTGCATCTACTCTGAGTTATAACAATGCATCACCTTAAAACATGACATCTGATATGCAGAGCAGACTGAATATTAAGAATGCCTCTGAATAATACCAGATATCTTTGAATTCAATTTGTGGCGTATTGTTTGATTAACATGGTTCAATATTGTTAGTATTAATTAAAATGACAGAAAAAGCGTATTCTGTCACATCTGATCTCCTGATTTTTGATTTTGCAAGGCTATCTTTCAATTTGCAGAAAATCCATGTGTCAGGAGTCTTTTTACAGGAAAGAAATCATACCTTCCTTGCCTTTCTCATGGTCCTTCAGATACATTTACTGCTATTTATAGAGTGAAAGAAATAGGAGAGCCTAATGATTCTTTTTTTCACTGTGTATGTGTGTAACTGTTCCTGAAGATGGCATTATGCTTGCTTTTCTTGCAACAGATACTAGATTATGTCTGCTTGACAATGAACTTGTCACACTACTGGCTCTTTGCTGAGGTCCATTTTGAAGAGAGTCATACCATTTTCCAAATCCAATATTCTTTCTATTGCTATCTCAATCTCCTGAATCCCCTGTAAAAATACAGATAAGAGGACTCACAGACTTCTAAAGATAAGAAATTTAATTACTAATATTGTAGAAGCTAGGCCATGTTTATTTGAAAGGAATGTCTGTGTCAAAACTTGTAATGTCAGCAATTTTAAAACGTGTGGATGTTGTGTAGTATTAAGAATCTCCCTATAAATTGTAAGAAGCCATTCAAAGCACAGTTTCAATTTGCCTAGGAGAATATATAACAGACTCTGGAACAAGCTCGGTAGTGTGTCAGATAAATCACAAGATTTTATTTCACATAGCCACAGCTGGAGAAATAATCCAAAACAAATGTTTATAGTAACAGAAAGTTGGATTTAAGTATTGTTAATTACAATTAGAAGCACAAATCACTGTATACCAGTGAATGGTTCTCCAGGTTTTCAGGAGTTTGGCTCCTACTATTTCCTTTGTTTCAGAGTAATGAACAAGAGTACCTTCCAAGCTCTGTGCAAAGCTGTAACGTACCAGTTTTCTCACCCAGGAGGAAGGTAGACATTTTCTGATAGGCTTCTAGAGTTTCTTCTACCTTCAAGCTGTGGCATGTAGCTCATCTCTGTTACCAGCAGACTGCACCAGACCGGCCTCTGTTTAGAGGCACCTCATGTTTCTTTGCTTGGCCCTATGTGAGCATGATGTATGCTTGGAAAAGCTGAATTGCACAAAGTGGACTGGAGGAGAGCTGAGGAGAAAACTTGCTTTCCTGCAGGCTTGCAGGAAAAGCAAAGCATTGGAGGAGCAGGAGGGGAGGCTTGCTCCTCCTGCCAGTTAAGTTGTCCTACTTTTTGGCTTAGATCTTAATGTGCTTTTTCTTTTATGTTACCATTGATTCTGGCCATGAAAAGGAAGAGGGAGCAACTGACTGAGGAGTTGTCAGGAACTGTAGGTGCGCACAGCTGCCTTGGCCTTCAAGGGGAAGGTAGCAAAAAGATGGCACACATGTGCCCTGTAAAGGTAAATATTTTTCTGTCCATAGATACCAAAAGAAAGTACCAGGATTTGTCTCTTGAGCAGGAATTTAACTGAACATCCAGAGAGCATGAAGATGTAGACAAAAAGCACAAAGCAAACAAAGTGGGTATAAGTAAATAATAGGACTCTCTCCATGCTTTCTGTATAGAAAATCTTCCTGCTTCCAACCTCGGAGACCTGGTGGTGTGAGTTACAGAATCATCTAGGTTGGAAAGGACCTTGAAGATCATCTAGTCCAACTGTTAACCTAGCACTGACAGTTCCCAACTACACCATATCCCTAAGCGCTATGTCAACCCTACTCTTAAACACCTCCAGGGATGGGGACTCCACCACCTCCCTGGGCAGCCCATTCCAACACCTAACAACCCGTTCTGTAAAGAAATGCTTCCTAATATCCAGCCTAAACCTTCCCTGGCACAACTTGAGGCCTTTACCTCTTGTTCTATCACTTATTACTTGGTTAAAGAGACTCATCCCCAGTTCTCTGCAACCTCCTTTCAGGTAGTTGTAGAGGGTGATGAGGTCTCCCCTCAGCCTCCTCTTCTCCAGACTAATTGGCTTGGAAGACTTAGAAGACAGACTACTGGACATACTTGGCTTGAAAGAAATGTAAAACAGTTCAGAGAGGGGACCAGGATGAAAGATAATTATAAGTAGTGTTAGATAATATGTAGTGGCACTGCATAAAAATATTTTTTACTATTTGGTCTTGTTTTTTGCAATTTGAAATATTGTCAATCTACTTTTTCCTATGCTGTACCTTTTTATTTTGTGTGCTGCTATTTTATGGGTTTATTGTCACAACAAACAATTCTGTTGTTCTCATTTTATTATCTCTGCAATAACATCTCTGCAAAATTACTTGGACTTGCATGGCTCTGACAAGCCTTTGAATTTTGGCATTAACTATGCATTATTAATATTCTCAAGGCTTTTGTTGTTCTGGATTATTGTGAGCATTACCTTTCTCGCTTTACAGTGATGTTTTTCACTACTTTTTTTTCCCTTTTGAGAGTTCTTAGGGTTGTGAACCTCTTGAAATAAAGATAGAGGAAGAGAGTCCCTTTATGCTTGCAGAAAAGTTATATTACTATTTTCATATGTATATAGTTAATATATAATTCCAAAACAAAGACTCATTTCTGGGAAGCTTGAGCAAGCTAAAGGCATAACTACTCTTAGTTTACTTAATTCTCTGGGTAAAGAACTCTAAGTCCGTTCTTTTTACTGTGCATCAGGTTGACATGGAAACACACCAGGACTTTTGATATTTGGCTGTTAATACATACTGTGGAGTAGGGGCTTTCCTATGCCTATCTTTTAATGGATTTTTATAGTATTGTTATTGTGATTTAGTTCCTCTTTGCCTTGTCAGGCTTTGTTATCCATTGTGTAGTGCCCAGAATGCTTCCCTCAATCACCAGAAGGCACTGATGAACTGCTGCATTTGCCAAGTATAACCTGGAAACAGGAGGTTTGGGTCTGGACAGCTCTGTGTGAGCTGGTCACCAGCAAAGCACCACTGTTGCTTTGGTGTAGAGGTCTTTGTTTGATACGGATCCACACCATGAAGCGGTGAGAGAATTCAGCTTTTAGATGAAACACGTTTTTCAAGTACCATTTTACTGCTTTATCCATGACAAGTATATTTGACTGTAGGTGTTCATAGAAAGCCTGTCAGTCTCATTGACTGAGCCACTCTTGTGTCAGTGGCCAAAAGCAACAGCAGAATGAGATGTACTGAAATTGAGGAATAAATGGTTGGAATTTGTTATATACTCCACATCTCAGAGTCTGGTTTTAGTGTGAATAAAAATTATTAGCAGCTTGCAGTCAGCTATCTTCTTAGGGAGGAAGGAGCTATGGCAAAGCTTGTAGCATTCTGCAATGTATCCAGTTTGGACAATGCTTTAATATTTAGAAGTTGGAATAAGGAATTAATTTTGACTAGTTTCTAATTTTACCAGAGTTAATGAGCATTTCCAGTGTCAACTAAGTATTTCCTGGAATTGAACTAGGCTTGCATGGGTTTTTCCACTTCATTTACCAACTAGAACCTAGACTGTTGTTTGGTTTTTTAATGAGGCTACTTAAGTTGAAAGGTGCTGCTCAAATGAGTTACAGAATCTTTCTTGTAAACTATCAGAATCTAAAGGTAAATCAATAGCTATTGATTATGGCCTAGAGCCATAAGGCCATCGGTGGATAACAAAACTGAGAACATTAAAGATACTCTCTGTTTACAGAAGGGATCTTTATGGCACATAGTTGATCTGATGATCTCAGCTGCATGCTTCTGCTTTCTGAGCATCTTGGCTTTGGACTTCAAAGGAAATTTCAAAGTTAAATTAGATTGAGCTCATACAAGACTAGAATGGATGAAATAATCTTACTTTTATGGACACATTCCAAGTAAAAAGTTTTACATGAAGATTGTTTACTACTAGAGTAATTATTATATCCTTGACCTATTCTGTGGAGCAATGTAAATTTCAGTTATGCAGTACATAACATGCTGTCAAACTTTAATTGTCAAAGTTGTAGCTGAAAAGAGGCAAAGTACAGCTAAATCAATTTTCAGGTTATCTTCATGTAACAAAAGAAGCCATCCTCTGACAACTGACATCACTAAGGATGGGTTCAATTTGAAATGAGGGGAGTGTGTACTGGAGAATTCCTGCTTCCTTCTCCAGAGTTACTCTGTATTTCTGTGATAGCAAAACTTTGCCCTGTTTTTTTAACAGCATTTTCTTCCCTGTGTTCCCTGCAGCAACTCAGTGGAAAGAATACATAAAAAATGAAAGGAATAACATTAATGTGAATCTCTGACATCTTAAAAAACACCAGGAGTTCCCCATTAGTATGTAAATGTCACTCCAAGGGAAATGAAAATTCACTGAAGAAATCTTTTTGACCCAGAGTCGAATCTCATGTGAACCAAAACTGAATATACTATATCACACACTCAACTGTATTTTCAATGAGCCTTTTCAGTGTTTTGAGAGAAATTAGAGTGGGAAGAGGAAACTGGGGGAAGGAAAAACAGGGCACTACACACTTCCTGAATTTATTTATTTCTTTTTTTTTCTGCACAGTTACTTAAAAGAGCCATAATCTTAGGGCAGGGTGGGGACAAGATAGTGTTTTTTCCCCTGTGGCAGAACTATGATATCCTTAACCACAAATAATACCTACAAGTAAACTATTTTCACTTTTACTGATTTACTGCCTTGAGTAATTAGTGAATGGCCCTCAGAAAGTCAACTGGCTTAAACTAGTGGAGATTTGGTAGAGTCTTTGGCTCAACAGTTTCATATGGGTCCAGGAGTAAAAGAGGTTTGAAGTGCTGGGACAGGAGGTCCCAGATTCTCCTTTCTTCCTCACTGTCCTGGGGGTGCAGCAGTTGGACCTTTCCTGACCTGTATTGCTGTGTTGGTTCTGCTAGTCTCAGCCTCTGAAAATGACCCTGCAACATGCTGGTGTCTCAGCAGGATGTGCCCGTGGGGCATCAAGCTAAATGAAGCACCAATGTTAAAACAGCAAGATTCACTGGCTTTGTGACAGATTTTATTCTTTTTCTACTTAAGTTCCAAGTTGAACAGCAGGCAGTTTCCTAGACACAGTAATATGATGTTTATATGATTCATGTGACCACATGATTAGCTATATAATTTATTGTCTAAATTCCCTAAATATGGTATTGTGAACAGTGACCAATTAAAATAATCAGAACCAGCAGTCTTGTATGAAGAAACAACAAATCCATCATGAGGTTTTAGTTGCCGTTAGATTTTTAGGTCATCTGAGTTATAGCATGCTGACACTAATAATGCTACCATAGAATATTCTCATTACAAAATATTTTATAGTATAACACATGGCTTTTGCTTGCCTGGTGGGATTTTCCATATAAAGAACTAAAGGCAATCCACTTTTCCCTTTAATGCATTTTCTTAGTAGTTGGAAGGTTTAAAACAATTGCTGAAGTGCTGAGTTGTTATTTGAATGTTTATATATAGTTATAACTTAATAAGAGTGTAGCCGCTATCCTGAGAATACTGTCTACATTGTCATTTCATAACTGCTGTCTTCAGGATTAGTCTTTAAACTTTTTTGCTTTGTAAACACCTCACTACTCCACCTGGATATTCTTATCATCTGGTTGTCTTTGTTCTTCCAACAAATCTTCCCATTCTTAACTCCTTGCTTTACCCCTGCACCTGCCATGGCAGTTGATGCTTTGGTTAGTCCTTGGTCCCAGCCCGCTCTTTTCCAGCTCCTGTGCCATAGCTATGAGCCTCCCTGGTTCCCAGACCAGTGGGGCCAGGTGGCTCCTGTGGGAAGCACCTATCACTGCTGCAGACCAGAGAGGCACCATGCAGGTGCCCTGGCTGCCCTTCTGCCCTGACTCTGTGTTGTTTGGGCAGAGGTGGTTCCCTGCAAGGCGCTCTCTTCATGAACTCCAGCCCTGGTTCACCTTGCAAGCATAAAGATGGTAAAATACAGGACCTTTTAGTGTGTTCTGGTGATTTAACTAATTTCACCTCACATCTACATTATCAAGAAGCATTTAGAATAGTTCAGATAAATTATATATTTAAAATCTTGGTCTCTCTCACCTATATAGGGCATATCCCAATTGGGGTTTTATAATAATATTCCTGTATTTGTATGTTTATTTACTTTGGGTTAGAGCTCAAGGCTTAACAGTTACTAAAATACTGACATCTTGAAAAAATAAAATGCGCAGAAAAAACGTTTAAAAACCTGGGGACACCCCTATCTCTTTGCTTTAAGTCTGTGCTCTGAGAAGTATATTCTGAAAATAGTGTGTTAATCAAGCTCTGTGAGGCAGGGTTTTGGTTTGGTTATACTTTAAACTCACAAACTCCAGGCTAACATCACCATCCTGTGTTTGCTCCAAAAGGTCCAGTAAGTAGGTCATTTATTGTCTTTTTGGAAACACAGAACTTCCATAAAAGAAATCTCAGGCTTCTGTCCAGTTTAAAAATATTTTTTGAAGTTATAAGTCTATGGAGAAATTCAGATGAGCTCTATAGCTCTTATTTTATTATAGCTTAAGGTTTATTGTAGGGAATAAGACTTAAAAACCTACATCTGTTTCTTCCCTAACTAACAACAGATGGAGCTAAACTTGCACATGCATCTTCAAAGCTAAAAGCACAAAGCTATGCAGGTTTGCAGGAGCAAACTCTAAACATGCTTGCAGGATTAGGCAGTGATTTTCATGCACAAAGTGAAATTATGTATGCGCTTCATCCTCCTGCAGTTCACAATATATTCTCAGAGCAAGAATGAAAAGTATTTTTTCATGCAAGGGTAAAAGGTTGTTATGAGTTTCTGCTTGTGGCTGTCAGCTTCAGAGAGATGCAGGTAGTATGGCACTTGAGCTCTGCCAGTGAAGAAAGGGGATTTGCATCCGATTTAAAGTAATCCAGTACATAAAGGAATTGACATGGTTTTGGGGGGAAATTCACTTAGTGACCATATCTTAATCGTCTGTATTTTTTAACATTAATGCAACCAGTAGAATTTGAGACTACAAGAAAGCACCATGGAGCTGTAATCTGATCTAGTATGTAACGCAGGCTGTGGAGTGCAGTTGTGTGATGCTCACTGGGAGGCCAGTGACTTGTAATTGAACAGGCACATGTCTTTTACATCATCTTCTCAGCAGAGCATAAACATATATAGTTGGCTGTCTCTCTTGCAATGTTTCAACTGCTAGTGACCTTTGCTGTTAACATATTTCCAGCCTGAATTTTTTCCAGCAGCAATTATGTATGCTGTGCACGTATTTAATGCTAAATTGCATAAGGAGCTGGGTTTGCTGGATTCTTATTCAAAAAATTGCCAAATAACCTTTAATAGGAACAGTATGCCTCACTGTATTACACAGGAATTGCTGAAGGTTTGAGAATCTTCCCTCACTAATTTATGGAAGTTCTCCCTTTGCATGGATAAAACATGCTTCAGAAAACTTTCAGCCTGATTATGGCACCAATAAGTAGGAGACTCCTTTCAATGAAGCTCGAGGCAATGTCTGTCTTGGAAAACCTGACTTAAACCCTTGTTTGTTCAGTCAGGGGGTTCCAGAAATCAAGTTTTCTATTTTGATCACATGACAGGCAGTGCACATACTGTCTTTTAAATCCGTGAACCTTTTGGTTACAGTGACTTAAAGAATCATTGCAAAATCTTTCTTTTACCTGTAAACAACAACAAATATTATAGATTAGAATTAACGTTTTTCTTTGAGAGAAGAACATATGTGGAAATAACCATTCTAGAGTTGGTGCAAGATTTTCACAGCCAAGTAACTTGTGCCATAGATTGATTATTTTTACCATAGTCCTCCATTTAAATCGGTAAAAAATCCAATTAAAAAGAATCTGAAATGATTTGGTCACCTGCTGGCAAGTAAGTTGTGATTTTAAAACCAAACAAATCCAGCCAACCACCCTCCACACTCCAGGATACAGTTGGCTTTCTGGGCTGTGAGCGCACATTGCTGGCTCGTAGTCAGTTTTCCATCCACCAACACCCCCAAGTCCTTCTCTGCAGGCTGCCCTTAATCCACTCACTGGCCAGCCTTGTGCTTGGGATTGTCCCAACCCATGTTTTGAAACATTTGCAGATGACGGCATGTTGAAGAGAGCAGGCATAACATTGGCCTGCAGGGCTGCCATCCCAAGGGACCTAGACAAGTTGGAGGGGTGCCCTAATAGGAACCTTATGATATGCAAATCCAAAGTCGTGCTTTTGAGGTGGATTAAGCCCCTGCAGTGACAGAGGCCTGCCACTGCTAAGAGAAGTGTGGTCAGCAGGTTGAGGGAGGGGATTCTCCCCCTGTACTCCACTCTCTCGTGAGACCCCACCTGCAGTCCTGTGTCCAGCTCTGGGACCCCAGCATAAGAAGGACATGGACCTGCTCGAGCGGGTCCAGAGGAGGCCATGAAGATGACTGGGGGTCTGGAGCACCTCCCTTATGAGGACAGGCTGAGAGAGTTGGGGTTGTTCAGCCTGGAGAAGAGAAGGCTCCAGGGAGACCTTAGAGCAGCCTCCAAGTACTTATAAAGGGGGCCTGCAGGAAAGCTGGGGAGGGACTCTTGATCAGGGGGTGTAGGGATAGGATGAGAGGTAACAGTTTTAAACTGAAAGAGGGTAGATTTAGATTAGATATAAGGAAGAAATTATTTCCTGTTAGGGTAGTGAGACACTGGCACAGGATGCCCAGAGAGGTTGTGGCTGCCCCCTCCTTCCCAAGGCCAGGTTGGATGGGGCTTTGAGGAACCTGGTCTAATGGAAGGTGTCTCTGCCTGTGGCAGGGGAGTTGGAACTGGATGATCTTTAAGGCTCCTTCCAACCCAAGCAATTACATGATTCTAATTTTTTTCCTTTGTAGGTGTTTCACTTTGTTTTTTGTAATTCAGCCTTAAAAAAAGAAGGCTAAGGGGAGACTGTATTACTGCCTTTATCTACTTAATGAGGAAGAGGCAGAGCCAGACTCTTCTCAGAGGTGCATAGTGTTCAGACTAGGACAAGTGGCACTGGGCATGAGTTGCAGCACAGCAAATCCTGATTATATATAGGGAGAAAAATTTTCACCATGAACAGTGATCAAGCATTGGAAAATTCTGCTCGGAGAGGCTGTGACTTTGCCATCCTTGGAGATGTTCAGTATTTGACTGGATACTCTCCTGGGCAGCCTGGCCAAATTTGACCTGTTTTGAGTGACAGTGAGGTGAGTTCCACAAGTCCCTTTAAACCTGACTTTTTTCTACCACTCTGGTTCCTTTGACCTGGGACTGAATTCTCTTTGCTTTTTCTTAGGGCAGTGGTTTAATTTTCCTTTACCTGAACTGGTGGGATAATTAGTTTTAATGGATCTAGAATCTGGCTGGAGTTTTTTGTCAGATTTATACCAGTGAAACAAGGCTGGAGTTTCTGCCTCTGGAACAGTTGCCATGGTTCATTTATGTTTAACACTGTGTATAATTTGCATCACTTCAGGAACTTTATTTTCAAGACAGTTTATTTCTGCTGACCCCTTGCAATTTAGATATTTGCAGATGTTTTGAAGTTGCTGTACACAAGCTGCATATCAGTTGTGATGGATGAAAAAGAGAGAAATTTCCCGCTGTGGTGCTAATGATTTGTGGAATCCATCATGGTTCTTACTGGAAGGATTGTGTTAGAGCTGCATGTGTGCAGATAGCCCTAGGAGTCATACTAAAGAGCTACAAATTTGCTTGAGAAAATTCTCAGGAGCCTCATGCATGATTTCTCCTTGAGAGTTTCTATTGAATAAAAGCTTTTGTACATTACGTGCAAGTATTGTCAGGAGCGAGGGGCTACCTTCTGCTCCCCTGTGAAGTGGAGTGGCCTTGCTCTGTTGACTTCAGTGACCTGCTGAGGCAGAAAAGTCAGGGAGGCTGTAGGTAATCTTGCAGAGCATCTGCAGTGGGATGGAGTTGTGGCAGGCTGCGGGGGAGCTGGGAAAGGAGAACTGCCTGGGAGATGGAGGGCTGCATGGGCATACTGGGCAGGGAGTGGGTGCAGCTGGGAGATGGGTGCGCATGAACTGAGTGAGGAGGAATAATGACTCTGATGCTGGACAAAGATGCTGTGTTAAAAGACAGATAAAGGAATGAATAGGGCCAAAAATAGAGGGAAGAAATGGAGATTGGATGAGGCATCCCCTAATTACTGAGATCTTACTGAAAAAATACTCTATGGTGTTGTGATGCACAATATTGATGTACACAAAAGGGCAGATTTAAACTGTGTAATTGTAGCTTTCCTACTGTGTTTGAGCATATAGATGTGCAAGCATAATGTTATTTTAGCACTGTTTCTTTCAGTGTGGTATAAGTAAGCTTGTTTAATGCATCATATGCTGTTAATGGAGAGCTTTTAATGTTTTCTCACCTTGAAAAATATAGCTTTATAAGGAGATTATTGAAAGTAAGGAGGATAAATTTTATTGGATAGGTGGTGGCATCTCCAGCTTTTTTTATTTGTTAAAAACACTTTAATTTGCCATGTTTAATATGGAATCTTTTCAGCTATTCAGAAGGAAAATGACCTGAATAAATGATGTAATGGTTCCTAACATGATGGTTCTGGCTCAGCACCATCAAAGTGACATAACTGTGAAAGGTTGTCAATTGTTATTTCTTTGGTCTTAAAAAAAAAAAAAGCAATGTGTGTATAAATTGGATACCACAATATATGCAGACTTTGCTTTGATTCTAGACTGAGAATACATTAAGCCCAATGGTTAATATGATATGCTGTGTGGTATGTCCTTTTTTGTTTCTGGATTAAACTGCAAATACAATAAATTGGTAACTGACTTAAAGCACTGATATTTCTAGCATTTCCCTTTTGTTATCTGTACTTAATTTTGGAACAGAAAACACCACATGGTAGTAGTCCAGTGTATGGTCAGAACACCTGCAACCACAGAACTATGCTGGTTGTTTTTCACTGTGGGAGGAGATCTGCAACCAGGGCTTACAGGCAACTGCTGAGAAGAAATCTGTGTCAGCTGTGATTTTCCTTTTCTAGGCTAGAAAGAAAAATAATCAGCTATATTTAGCACACTTGAAAGAAACCACAAAATCTGTCCAAGTAAATACAATATAGTTGGGTGCTTTGCAACGCCATGTCTTGGATCTTCCCAGGATCCCTCTGAATAGAAATATGCAGGAAATGAGAAAGTAAAGCACTAGCTGATATTTATCAAATTGTATGTGTATTAGTGAAGTATCTGTCAGAATTCTACATAATTTCCACTTGATTAAAAAGTAACAAAGCTGAAATGTCAGGCCTAGTCTCGGTTTTACTTATGTGTATTAAGGTCAAGCTAGTATGATTCTGAAAAGCAGATGAAAGTTTCTTTTGGTATGTGTTGGTATGGGGTCAAGATCAGGCTATTTGCCAAGCTGTTCTTGTTCTCCTGCTGTGTTTCTTGCAAAAACACAAATTTCATGGTGTCAAACTAGGGGTGCTTATTATTACAACACAGAACACTTGGAGGTTTCTGTTTAGGGAGCCAGAAATTTATCAGGAGCTTTCTTGTCTAGAAACACTGAAGTACCTCGTTTAGTGACAGTCTTTTATTCCACATTCATAGTGCGAATGCACTGTGGACCCTGATCTTCTTCGAAGCTTGCAATTGCTATAGCAATAGAAAAAACTTTAACATGGCACTGAGAACATACTTTCTTGAAAACTGCTATTCTTTGGCTTTTGGAAATAGAGCCATGAAGGCCTTCTAAATTATATTTCTTTGTAGGATGGTTCTTTTATTTCTAGGTAGTATTTTCTGTTTACTTTCATCTTGCAAACTTTATATCTACCTTTGAAAAGACCTCCTTGAAGGTCTACTTTCATGTGGTTTATGCTTAGTAATGTATTATTTGATTCAGGCAGATGCATTTTTTTCTTTACAGGTCTTGTGAATGATATATTTAGCGAGTGCCTATCCAGAATAGAGCAGTTGATCCATCAGGCTTTGTGGTGCAGCTCTATGTCAGTCATGGGTACTGGGTAGCAGGTCCAAATCTGTTCTTAAGTAGTGGCCACTCTATCCATTTCACTTCCCCCTCCACCTCTACTATGAGTACTATTCTCTACTGTTCTCATTTTCATTCCCAGTTGAAGTCCATAAAGTATCACCTGAGTGAAGAGATGTGAATCACTTAGTCCTAGATTGAATCAGCATAAAAATTCAGATTTTATTTTGGGCCTGAGTACTCCTATTTTTTGTCAGTGTTGCACCAAGTGAATAGTGGAGGAACCCCAGCCGTAAGTAGCAGTGGCAGCACACAGCCTCTGACAGGAATTGAAGGCGGTTGCCAAGCACAGTATGTGTAGTTGGAGTAACATAGGTGTTGTGGCTTGCTGGTTCCTGATTTGTCTTCAGCTGGCATAGAAGCATGCTTGTTAATACAGTTGGCATAGTTCTATGGAAGAGAGACAATTGTTAAGTGTTAATAGTTAACTGCTTCATTGCTGTGTGGTATAAAACCCAAGATGATATTTTACGTGCATCATTTTGTGATTTCAGTGATGTAATTTTAGATTAACTTTATCTAATGCTACTTTAGCACAGAGGAATAATAGCTATGTGTGTAAAAATAATAAGGTGGATTTTTGTGGTCTTGGAACCTCACAGACCTTCACTGCTCTCCTGTTTGTGTCCTGAGGATTTGAAAACATTAGCTGAATAGACCCAGCGTGATTCTCTTTCTTTGAGGCTGTCAGCTAGGGCCAGGGAAGTCCTGGCAGCGAAGGTCCTGCTCATTCACCTTCACTAGTTAATTGCTCTACATGCCCTGTGTAGAGCATATAGAAAAGGGCAACACTGTGCTTCCTCTGTGGTTTGAGCTGTCCTGTGCAGCACTTCTCAGCAACTGCTATGGGGGCTAGAGAGCCCAATCTAAAGATCATCCCATTGCTCACTGAAGTGTTGCAATTTAGAGAATTAATGGTAAATGCTGGAAGACTCTCCAGCCCTTTACAAGATATAGCAGAACTGTAGGAGCAATACAGTCAAAGAGAAAGTCAGGAAAAGTTTTTGCTACATCCATATAAAGCTGGAATTGAATTTCAGGATGGTAGTAATAACTGGCCCTACTAAGAAATGTCATGTCTGTCCACGCTCTGCTGCGATTAACCAACATGCTTAATTGGTAATAAATTCCGTCTGCAATTTTGTGTGAGGATAATACACAGTGTAATTCACAATGTTCGCATAGTTCATGTAACAATCTGTTCAATGTCAATGATGTCTGTTTGAAGAGGCAATGAGATTTAGGATCCCAGCTCATGAAGGTATTTCTGGAGAAGCTCTATGCACACTTACCTTTTCCTGTGCAGTACCTATAAGCCAAGCTTTCTTTCCGTGTCCACCCATTTGCAAAACACACTTTGTACTAGTGTGTCAGATGGCATGTGTGGTATTTGCAGAGAAGACACTTCAGTTCATGAGCTCATGCTACTCTAATTGTTCTTCTGGTGGTTGCTGGGGTTTTGGAAATGAGGTTATGCAGCTTAGCTTTGGAGGAAACCAGGGAGTGCTGGGGATGGAGAGTTATGAGGGGTTGCTAAGAATATCTGATCAGCCAGGATCGCTATGGCAACAGTGTTGCCAGGATGAAAAACTTTCACTGCAATCAGTCTGAATTCATAAGTACCGTTGTCTACCTATGTCGCATCAGAAAGCGAATCTAAATTTTCTGATCCTAAGCAAATCTTTTATTAAATCCTTAAGGATCCCTATTCTCTATTTGCTAAATAGTCTGGCAGAGAGGGGAAAGAAAGCATCTGTGTCAAGTCAGAGAGAGCTTAAGGGGCCAGGTCAGAGGAAGACATTTACAGAGATAACCATATGAATAATCAGATTGCATTTATGCTGTTCATTGGTTTGACATTTGCATGATGTTTCATTTCCTAGGTGATGAGATAAAGTCAGCCTCTCTTGGTTTTGGATCAAGACTTGTTTCTAGCTGCAAAATCTTTCAGGTGCATTTTATGTTCAGTCACCTTTATAAGATTGAGAGATTTGGATTGTGATCACTGGTGGTGATTATTTAATGAAAACAAGCACACAAACTATCAGAAGTCCTGTTATTTCTACTTGAATTTTACTGTTCACATTGGTTAACTGTTTTTAATGCAATTTAATTTCACAGACAAAATACATATAAGAATGTCTAATGCTGTGTCTGCCAAAGGTTGAGTTGCTTTTTTGGGATCTAATGTTCCACTTTCTAGGCTAAAGTTAGTCACAGCTGATGTTTATTAGTGAGTGTCCTTCAGATTAAACACTTACATAACTGGCAAAGCATTTCACATTTTGCGATCAATGCATTCTTCTCTTATGTCAGTGACCACAAACTTACTGACACTTCTGCAGCTCTCATAAACACATTGACATTAAAGTGATCCTCAGATACCTTTAGTCTGAGTGGGATGAGTGGACATGCACAAATTGGAAAGTTTTTTTTGGGTCAGGTCCATCCACAGAAGTTGACTTGGCTTGTGATATACATTACGTGAATAATGGGAGATCTTATTTTAAAATAAATACATTAATTTGCATGGAGCTTTAATATTCACGTACCCCTGCATAGACCCAATCCTGTTCTTAGTTTCCAGCAGCAGCTCTGCTCTGAGCAGCATTAAAGACTACCATTGCTTTGAAAAAGCTGGGTTAAAACTTAAAATTTGCATTACCTGAAAAATTCTGACATAATATCATTTGTTGTTATCATGAATTGGCACGAAAATGCTTTAAAAACAAACTAAGCAATATAACAGATCCATTCTATTTTGATAAAAAAAGCAGATCCAAATTCCGATTTGGAGTCTTAATATAGCTATTATATGTACAAGAATATGTTATATATAATTAATATAAATTTTAAAGCTGTTAAAATTTAACATGTTCTTTGCTGATAGTATTCTATCTGAATACTGTTAATGTTTGAATTCAATTATCAACAGTTCCCAAACAAAGCTTTTGTTTCAACAGATTAGGATTTTCTAAAAAAATCCTAAACCATCCCAGAAAGCAAAACACGTTTTAATCGGAAAACGTCAAAGCAATGACTGAGTGAACTCTTCAGCCACACCTATGTATAGCACATCTCTGTTTCTGCCTCACACAAGGTAGAAATTTTCTTTTTCCTAGTAATTTCTTCTCTAGAAGTATCCTTTTCAAACAGTACATTAGGAATGGGTTGATGGGAATCTTGTGTGCAAGTCTAGACTCTAACTGCTCTGATTTCTCTTACCATTTACTGGTGCATATTCTCAAAACAGAGGATGCAGATACATCTCTGATTTGTCTTTTTTGGACACCAGTTTTCTTCCTGTAGTACTGTTTTTATCCATGGGAGGTAGCCACCTTTCCAAGAAAGGTAGATCAGTCTGATCTGTCAAGATCTGGTCAGTCGAGTCTGTATGAGACCCGTGTTCTGACCTCAACAGCAGAAAACTGTGAACAAACCAATGAATTGCACCTGATGTTGTGGTGATACCTTTCTGTGCCAGCTCTCCATTTCTGCTGCAAGTCAGCCTGTTGTCTTGTCAACCACAACAAACTGACACTTCTTTAGTCTAATGAAGTGGTTCAGGATTTATGGCAGGTAATATTGAAAGCTCTGTAGCAAATTACAGTTCAGTACATTGGAGCCTTTGGTAAGGAGTTGCTTGCAGGCAGTTTCAATGGCTGTACAGGTCAAGGCAAAGATTAACTGTAGGCTAACTGCTCACTGCAGCAAAGCCTTTTATGAAATTAGCTTATTTACAGGTGACAAATGAAAACTGTTGTCTGAGGTTGATGAGAGATTGTCATAATTTCTTCTCACGTTTCAGTACCTCAAACCATAGCTGAAAGCATGGCTTTTAGCCTGAATCTTAAGACTATTTATGTTGGTTCTCTAAAAACTCTGTGGTGTTTGAGGTATAAAGAACAGCTTTTAGTATAAAGCAAATTTTCTTAGCCTGTTGACAGGAAAAGTAGGTGAACGAATGACTTTGCCTTGACTTAGTTCTGTTGTGTACATTTAGCTTGTTTCAAGCATCCTGTGTTTCAGGAAAAAAAGCAGCATTCTTTTACTGAGGTGATATTTTTTGGTTGACGTGTATAGTTATCACTCTAGGAATTAAAGAGAGAAATAACATAGGAAGTACTTATAATAAAATGTACCTTGTCTGAAAGACAGTTGTGCATTACATGTAATGAAATTTCATGTGTCTTTGGATATTGTTTCTATTTCTGTCCTTGGGTATTTCTTTGTATAGACACATTCAACTATTGACTTAGAACAATTTACAAAAATTGGTTCAATGTAAGTGCTTTAGTCATGTTTTGTTACCAGGCAGAGAAGTAAGTATAGTATCAGAAATGATCAATAAAGAGAAATGCAAAAATTTCTGTTATTTTCTGTTGTTCTCTTCCATTGAAGTGCCTGCTGCGCTCAGTGGTTCCCAAAACTGTCCAAAACACGTTTGGCTGATTTGTAATTTTTCAGAAGTCACTGCAAGCTTCTACAATTTGGAGCAATCCTTTACACTTATCCACAGCCAGCTGAACTCCTATCCTTGTTTTTTTTTCTGTTACATGCCCCAGTCCATTAGTTAAACAGGAAGGTGAATTTAACCCTCAGAAGGAGATTGCCCAAATCCTTGTGTGTTGACGGAACAGGAGAGAAAAATGTTGCTCCAAATATTTCTAGCTTAGTAGGCCTGGCTGTAGAAATAGTAAAACAAAGGTGGAAGGGCTTGTGGGAAGAATCACGTTTAGAGCCTTCAGCTGAAAAATCACTAGCCCAGCTTATTTGTTCCATATCAAAATACATTTTTTTCCTTAATTTGGAGCTCTCCCAAAGCTGATGTGACTCACAGGGACATGTATGGAGATATTTTTGGAAAACATATACTATTTATATTGTTTAAATGTGAGGGGGGAAAAAAAGACAGGTCTGGTGTGATTATCTATTTTTCCCTTATTAATTCTGCCAACGTACCTCAGTTCCTATTCACAAATTATTCCCATCTTCACATACAAGGCACCAGTGGACACAAACTTGATGATGAAATTGGTTCTTTTGAATATGATGAAATCGTAGTGTTAAAATATTTTCTCTGCAATATATAAAGCTCATTATGGTTTTTCCTTGGAAGCCTTGGGTCTAATTAGGGGGCGGAAGAAAAAATGTATGGTGACTTTGGTGGAGAGATGCCTGGGTTCATTGTAACAGTAATACTGTAGGAGAGGGGAAGGTTTCTGCTGTGTTTTTGTTTCTTCATTAGATGAGTCATTATTAGAAGGTACCCTAACCATCAATTAATAAAGAGTGTAGATGAAACACTCCCAGGAATTCTTAGTTATCAATGATAACTCAATGACTTAGTCATTTGACCAGCCCAGTAGAAAGCTTGTTTTCACTAAAATCCTGAAACCAAAGAAGCAATGATGTAAGCCCTTCAAAGGCTAGAGAATAAAAAGGGATATTTTTTTTTTCCACCCTTTAGTGAAAAGAAGCTTTTGTTAGCAAAGGCAGAACTCAGAGTGTCCTACAGCGTCTGGTAGTGGGAACATGCCAGTCTTTCTTCTGCTGCTACCCCTCCGCCAGGGTTTGGATTTCAGTAGTTTTTACTCATGCGGCAAGGGCTTAATTTTCCTCACAGACTGCATGTGAAATTGCTGTGGATGTTAACAGGAATTGTGCATATCATCTAAGTCAAAAGGATATGTCAAGGGCCCTGATGGGTGTGTCTGTGTATCAGTGTTGTAGATGATGCCCGGTGTGGGGAGAGTGTGCAAGACTTGTTTTCGTCCTTTCGGAGCACGAGAGCCTGCTGTACACTGCCATCAGAATTGATTGTATTTAAACTTGTGCAAACAGTATCTTTTTGAATATAAAAAAAAGAAAAAAAAACAAGAACAAAAACATAGGAAGTTTTTCTAGTGTAAAGGGTATCGTTCTGAGTAGGTGTGCTTTCAAGTGCGAGAAGTGGCAGGGTAATGTTTGGTAGTAGCTATCTACAGGAAGATTTTTTGCAGAGTTTGTCAAACACAAAGCTCTGCTTCATCACACATGCTGTTCAATGTATATTCAAAGGTGGTTGTGATTTTTATCTTAAGGATTTTTATCTTAAGGATTAGAGAAGGCATACAAAGCAAGGATCCAACAATCCAGAAGTGAGGAAAAAAACTGAAAGCATTAATGAAGTTGTTATAATAATTAAGAATGGGGCTCTGTGTGCTAGGCACTGTACAAATGTAGAACAACAGGCAGTCCTCTTTCCGAAGAGTTTACTGCCTAAATGGATGATTCACACACAGGGCAACAGAAGGCCTGGAACAAACAAGCTGCAGGAGGGTTGGTAAACAGTCACAGCATGTTATTATTAAACATATATATATATATGTGTATTTGGTTCAGTTTAGCTAAAAGGGAAATTGCTAAGGGGAAACATGAGAAGGTGGAATGAGGGGAAGGGAAGAGTTTATAGAGGAAAACATAGGACAGAAAAAATTATACATAGGACAGGAGGAGTTAGACAAAAGTCAAAACACTTGAAATGACAAACCTACGGAGGAATTGTAGGAAACAACAGGGTACTACATTTCAGGAAAGAAATATCAATACAGGTTTCCATCTTCTTGAGAGAGGATTGTGCTGGCTCCTGTATCCCCACGGAAGCTCCTAGAGCTGTCTCTGTGGCCCCTTCTGCTGAACAAATCTGACTAGAGCTGCCCACTCTTCTGGAGTCCATGTTTTCAAAATTCAGGGGGCTCAGGAAAATGTGGTAGGGGAACAACAAGGGATTTTCCCTTCTAAGTCTTGGCATATTAGTGTGAACTGTAGGCACACTTAGCCGCAGCAGACCTCAACTTTTCCTCCCTGCCCTCAGTACAGCAATGCCTACTGAAAATGTACTTTCTTTCAGGAGTTTTTGTATCTGCTAAATTTCTAAATCCCTGGATCCATTCTTCCTAAAAAACTGATCTTATGATCAGCTTGACCTTTTGCAGCTGTGGGCAGGAAGACGTATGTGATTTATATTCTGAAGCTCACTATTGATTGGAGAGAACAACAAGAAGCATCTCTCAACGGAAGAAGTCCTCTTTTAATATAGAGCTGCATGTGGGAGAACTGACTTGTTAGTGTTTTCTGTGTGAATTCATTCTGGGCCTCTAATAACATCAGTAATATCTCAGTCTTTGCTGTGGTTAAACTAGTGGGTATTAAGATGAGACAGAAATATGTAATGGTAACATTCTTATCTGTATTTAAGAGTCCTTTTCCTTAAGGTGCTCTTAATGAAAGTACTTGAAGTTTCATTTTCCTCTTGTATTGAACACTAGTCCTTGACTTTGCTGGGATCATAACTTATGAAATCATATAGAACAGTATGAAAAATGCAGAGGCTGCCTTCATCTGATCCATTCAATAGACTACACTCAACCATAGGGATTGCTTAAAAAAAAGTAAATAAAAGCCTTCACCAAGGCAATATTTAGTGTTGTTATGCCCTGAAATGAACTTTATATTTAAATATGCACTTTCTAAAGTGAGCACCACTACTCCTATATTATAAGCCATATGTGAGATTATTGGTTTTTTGCCTGTTGATTTTAAAGTGCTACTGGAGTAATGCAGCAGTATGGGTTAAAATCCAAGCTGGTTTTATGTTTTGTGTTTTTTAAAAAGGAACAAGTTGAATTCTATATTAGGAAATGGTGCTTACCATTTGTTTTTTGCCATTTTCCCACCATAGCCTTTATTTTATTCAGATATGTTGTCTAGGTTTCATGCCAATGACAGCAGTGCAAACATTTGAGTGAAACTGAGAAATAAAGAGTTACAAAATTTACTTTCTGCATTTCTCAAATGCTATCAAAACACTGTCTTTCTAACATTACAAATACTGCAGGGAAGGAATAAAAACCCTATTATCGAGTGAAAAATTAATGAAAGCTTTTCTGCTGAAACAAAATCTGTGTGTTTGACAGTAACCTTTTAAAATTATCTTCTTCACATTTCAGATAAAATTCTCTACCTCTGTATGTAGAATCTAAAAGCAGCTGTCAGTATTGGCATCTCAGTAATGTTTGTCTACTTTGTTAAGAAGTGAGTATCTCATTTAACAGTCGCTGAGGTTTATTAGCTCTGTAGGTGCTTGCATGCAGTTGAAAGTCATTTTCTTGTACCAGGTTTTGATTCTCATCCCATGTAGTAAAAACCAAGAATGTGTTTGTTTGAAACAAAGAGTGAAAAACCTGTATGAGAGAAGATTCATCTCTGCTGCAGTAAGAAATTCATCCTGCAGAGAAGCTGTTTCTGACTTACTGCTAGAAACAGAACCAAGAAACCTGAACCTTCCAGTCAGTAAAAAGATGTCTGGAGTGAGCAGTGTAACTGTTGGACAAGACTGGTGCTACCTCAATGCTTTTTTTTATGCTATCACATGATTAAGGATACTTTAAATCTGTTGCATGGTGGTTTCCATGTTTTATTGACTATTGTGCTTTAAAGTGTGTTTTAGACCCTTCAAATATGAATTTGTGAAATTCATAGTAGGTTCCAAAGTATGGCAAAAAGAAATACTGCTGAGTTTTCTTTCTGTGAAAGGCTTATCACAAAGGAAATGAAAACCTATGGTTGCCACTATGTGCCTTGATTGGCAAAATAACTACAAAACAGACTGCTTCTCCTGTAGCTAACTGTTCCGAGCTGTTGTTGCACATTCCAAATTTTATGAGTATTTTTATTGGCAACAGGAAATATTTTTAAGTCTTTGCAGGATCAGACATCCATTTATTTTACATAAAATGTTTTGTTTATCTTTTCTGATTATTCTGCATGTAGAAAGTTTACATTTGTTTCCAAAATGAGAATTTGCAAGTACAGCTAGAGAGTTATAAATAACAGTTTTCCAAACTGTTATAGTAGGTCTGATGTTTAAATCAAATTGGGTTTCAAAATTGTCTTTGCTATTGTAGCTGGTTTTCCGGGAGAGAAATGCTAAAGACATCTTATATTCCTTCTGTTCTTGTTAGGAATCCTGACTTTACTGCAGAAGGAGACGAAGCACTTTCATTAATAAATCTTCATCATAAAAATGTAACAAAACATACACTAAATGTGCATTGCTTATTTCAGTGGAAGCTACTCTTTCATATTTATAATCAAAACTTACTTGCTACCTGTTGTGCCCTCCTTTAGTTGTGTTCACATATTTCAGGGTTTTTCTCACCTAATTGCATGTGTTTTTTGATCTGCAAGCAAGCATCATATTTATAACTCATGGTTTGTAGACAAAATGTATTTCTTCATAGTTTCCTAGATTCACTCTAAAATTGGGCATAACTCACTTCACTAACTTCATTTTATCAGTTATATCTAAGGGTAGAACTGTCTTTGGTTTTACTTGCTTTGTTGTTCTTCCTCTCTATTTTATCTTTGCACCAGTGGAAGATTTCATGTTGTGTTTGGACTGACACCAATATCTTCCACACTCTTGTCTCAAGGTCAAGTGTATCAAAGGTTCTTGTGGCTGCAGCAGAGCTGTCCCTGTGCCGGACTTCAGGTTCTTCAGGGGGTCTTGTTCCCTCGCAGTCTCCATGTTTAGTGACTTTCCACATTGGACTTTTTACTGTGTTATAACTCCACTGTCAAATACCACCAGAATTGCAGAAAAATGATTACTGTCCCAAAGTCATGTTTAAAGAAAAGTAGATACTACTTCACAAGATACAGATGTTTTGGGTTTTTAATTGAGCAAAATATGGAACATTTACCAAAATACTTTTGGTGAATAGTGTATATTACCCAAAATGTCATAGATCTATTTTTTTACTTGAAAGCTATTCATAAATACATTGGGTTTAGCAAATAGTTTTGAAGGAAGAGAAAAAATTTGCAATATGATGCACAAAAATAGGGAAAGGAGGTAGCCTTCTCTGTGCTTGAACTAATGTAGATTTCAGCAGAAATTTAGCTCTTGCTTCTATGGGAAAACATATGTGTTTTAGATGAAGGGTGGGTTCAGGTATGGGTTTAAACAGCAAACCAAAGTTTTGTTTGGAAGAATACTGATAGCATTTTTTCCCTGAGTCTGTTTTACTGCTGCTACTGCGGAGTGAAAGGGTTTCTACCACGCAACCAGTAATTTCTGAAAAGCTTTTCAAGCCTACTGTCTGAGAACCAACTTGGCTCTTCTCTTCCACTTCCCACAGCAGGTGTCTCAGACCACGAAGATTTTGCACTTTCCTTGTGGGGAAACTTATCCTACATCTTGTTTGCATCAGCAAGATGACCTTTGTCTTTCAGAGCTTTGTCAGATTAACATTTCTCCAGCACTGTATTTGATTTTTTTTTTTTTTTATAAAACTGAATTGAGCTCTTGGTGCACAGCAGAGGAGTCTAACTTCCCACCAGACACCATGCCTATTTTTACACAAGAAAAAGATTTCTTTTGATTGCCAAAATGATCATAGTGAGTTAGGTTTGCTACGATACATCTGTCTCAGGTATTTCTGTGGGCAGCAGTCATGCTAACACAGCTTTTGGGAAAGGCATTTATTGAGGAAGATGACGTGACAGTCATCTCCAGTTGCTGTGAGTGGCCATTCTGGACACCGTTGCCTCCCCAGAGCTGGCTGCTGAGTGCCCCACACCACCCTGCAGGCTTGGCTCCAGAGTAAATGATGCTCCGGAGACTGTCCTTGCTCTTCACTGCCAGAGTTTCCCTACTGAGAGACAGGGAGCTAAAAATAAATGCATTTGTTTCCTTGTATGCTTTGGCTTAAGGTACTATAAACAGAAAAATTATTCTAAGATCAAATGTATTTAGGCTGTTCACAGTACAACATATGAAGGAAAGACTTATTTTAAGGTAGAAGAATATATAGTGTAGCCATTTTCCTTGATTTTTTTTTTTTTTTTTTTTTGCTATTGCTAGAATGATTCATCCTGTTACTCACTGTGGGGGTGTTAATTGCCACATTGTAACAGAAGTGCCATTTCCTTAAGGTGAATCTGAGAGAGTAGGGCTGCTACATGCGGGGTACTAGCAATTTCTTTAGAGGAAGTGTCAGCTATAAAAGATGGTCTCTTCCAGTGTGTTTCAAAAATTGAGCTCTGTATTGGGAAGTATGTGTCGATGTTAAAACTGATGTTTATACTTAAGACTTGTCATTGACTTGGTTATTAAATATTATTTACTTGCAAGTTGTTATATCATGATCAAGTCCTGCTTATCCAGTGCAACCTAGAAAGCTAATGGCTACATTAAGTTAAAAGATTATAAAATAAGAAAAAATCAGTTTAGTAAGTGTCCATCATCTCTAGGAATGCATTTCTTGCATATTTGAGAATTTTAACCTAAAATGATTTATTGTTTAAAGATGACTAAATGAGGTAAAAAACTGCAGATCTCGGGTTTTTTTCATTGTTTTACACTTCATTTTGCAGGATAGGTAAGCTTACAGACTCTTGTATAAGGTTATAATTACACCACTCCAGCATGTATTTTAAGATCATCACGATACAGAAAAGCACTTAAATGTGATTAAATGCTTCACTGAATTGGAACCTCCCTAAACGTTGTACTTAGCTGAGGACAGAGCTGTAGAAGGGCCACCTGAAACTCAATTTCTTCTGTGCCATTTGCCAGCATAGCTCAGAGCAGCCTCTGGGACCTGTGGGGTCTTTTTTGTTGACCGTAGATGACCGAGGCACAGAGCGTGCTGCCTGTGTCAGTTTGCTACAACAGCAAAAATTCCAACCACAGCCTGGGTTTGAGTTCCTCTTCAGTCTAGCACTTAAGAGCAAAACTGAGGACCTACTCATATCTGTGCACCAAATGTCTTACCTGAACCTGAAGAGAACACCTTAGGAGTCGGTGGTGTGTTTTTTTTTTTTTTTTTTTTAATATTGTGGAAGTGGTTATTTTTAAAGTATTTTTTTATGAAGTACAATACCTGTGGGTGAAGAAAAGGAAGTACTTGTGACTTTTAAAATGTGTGTTTAATTTGAGTACATATTGGTACAGTTCCAAAGAGAATATTTTCTAACAAGATGGATTTTCAGTAGAAGAATGTCAGATTGACGTGCTGCAGTGTTCCTTTACAGTAAGGAAAGAATAAATTCTTTGTTAAATGTTACTCCAGTTTTTGTTGCTAAATATATAGACATGCAATTCTTCTCTGGAAGTTGAAGGAAGTGTTTTTTCACTCAAGGCAAGAAACTGTCCCAGATATTTGACTAAAACACTTCAAAATGGAACATTGTGGCAGGAAAAAATGAGGTGCAGGAAGATGCCAGTGTAGTCAGGCATAGAATGGGAAGCTTTTTGGGGGAGAGCCATCACTCAAGGTCTCAGTATTTTGAGATACAGTGATTTCATTGGTTAAGAAAGCATCAGGATTTTCTCCTGCAGACCTTGAAATTGTGGCTTGAAGGGGGGCTCATGCGATGAATGCTCAGGTGCTTTCAGTCCCATTTACCACAGGGGCTTATGCAATATTACCTTCTTGATCTTGGGCCCAGAGAAACAGGGCTGTGGGATACCTTGAAGGATTCTATCATGTAATGGTAATAACAGTCACTGAAAGTAAAATCTCATGGAGAGCAGTAAAATCCTACAAAAGATCAATTGACTTAACAGAATGTCTCCACTGCGGTGCAGAGCTCAGTACTGTAAGTGGCTGCCTTGTGTGTCTGAATCATTTCCTTTGCTCGTGGGTGGACTCAAACTGCTGTTGTGTCCTGTGTTAATAATTGTCTCTTGTGTTCACAAGATCAGTTTATAACAGGATGCGTTTAGTTATATCCCTGTGACAGTGTACTGTTTCATGGGGTTGGTATATGGAGTTGAGCAATTGGATACAGTAGCTTTGGAGACAGTTGGTAAGCTCCTAGGGTGTCAGGGGTTTGTTCTAGTAATGATTTAAAAAAAGCCAAAGGAGTTAGGGTCAGTGTTGGGATTAAGTCAGAAGAACTCATGGCTCCTTATCTTGTCTGTGATATATATATTTTCAGTTAATTAACCTTTTATTTTTCTTCTGAAATAATTCTTTCTGGCCCTTTTCTGTTTTGAACAAGTTTCTAATGATGAATTTGCTATCATAAAGTAAAAGCTATGTACCCAAGATAGGATATCACTGAAAATGGCAGTGACTGTCAAATTGGAATGTCTCAGTCTCTGAACCTGTATTATATTTGAGTCCTTACTCATTTTTTGTATATATACACTTAAAAACTACACTGAAAGGAGTTAACTGAGAGTGCAGAGTTAGAAGATGCATTTGCAACTGTTTGGCCCTGTCATGTGTGTACATCGTGATACAGTCTTCAATTACATGTGCCCATAATACTTTTCCCACCACCTCCTGCTGTATTTGGTGCACAAAACAGATGATCTGGGTTTAATGAACAGCTATTCAATAGCTTGTTTCCTTCTCATTATTCGATTGGTGGCCCTAGGCCTTATTTACAACATGTTGTTCAATCCCCCCTTTGAAGACAGAATTATTGCTCCCTTGGGGGCTCATCTATGGTGCTCATCAAAGTAATATGCAGAATGTTGAAAAACAATTATTTTTCATTACCTTCTGTTAAGAGACACAATTATTCCTATTCAAATAGATGGGATGCTGAAAGACAGAGATAAGTGATGTTCAAGTTTTGATTATGTTTGGACCCTTGGTTCAGGAAAATGAGGACTTTTGTTTTTCAGAAAGATTGTATTCCATCTCACTGATTCCAGTTATAAACTGTCCTCTTCACTTTGATTATGCCTGAGAGTTTTTAATCCTTTGAAGAAAAGAAGATTTCTCATAAGCACCCAGAAAATGAGAAACTTTCCTGTGAACAGCTTGTTTTTAAGCACCTGTCTTGTATTAAATATGAGGTCAGGGGTAGATGTAGCAGCATGACTCCCATTATCTGATAGGAAGTTCAGTTGCCCTAGCTGTGAAGCCACCATCCTGTTCCCAGTCCTACAGTGCCCTAGACTGTGTCTTCCAATTTCTTTAAAAAAATCTGCAAATCTGGTAACAGATGCCCTCACTCTGTATCTCTTGCCGATCCCATGGTGTAGCCATATAAGCCCTGACTGAGCCAGGTGGTTCTAGTGAAATAACAGATATGCAGTGATATGATTAGACTGTGTAATGCATTAATACAGGTTGAATTAAGGTTACATGAGTACTATTGCTATTTACTTTTCCTACTTCTGGAACAGTAGACAACCATCTGCTCCTTCTTAGTAATAATGGCAGTAGCTTCATGCTCAGTGGGTGAGCCGCTATGCAATTTGTCTAGAGACTTTCAAAATATTTGCTGATTGTAGATCTTGACGTTTTTCCCCCCAGTTCTGGAGGACACAAGGCTTTAGGAAGCACTGATTTTTCTGTCCATTTCCCCCTTTTCAGCCTTACAGTGTGATTTCTCTGCTCCTCCTCTGCCACTGGTGCCATTCCTAGATTCAGTCCTGCTTCTGCTCCCCTGATGTTGGCAATCCTGTTACCCTTTTTAATCCTGTTACCCTTTTTGTGCTTTTTGATCCAAAGCATGTGGATGTAAAATCTTCAATAGCTGAACTCTTTCAGATGAATGTTTCCAGTTTGTCTTGAAACAGCCAGTATAAAAACCCCTTAAATTCAAGAGGTGGAAGTTTGATTAGAGTATTATACAAGAAAATGAAAACAGTACCTAGTAAGAGAAGGTTGCATATAGCAATCATAACTATGTTATACCTGTAACAATTTCAACCTTAGAGGCTCACTTGAGTACCTGGCAAGTGAAAACATTGTTAATTTTTTTTGGTTATATTCTGAAAATATACCACCTTTCTTTTGCAGTTTTTGCATGTTAAATGATACAAGGTAAACATTTATTCTAATTTTCCTTGGTGTTATAGCTGACTTCAGATTTCATTTCTGGTAATCTTTGCTAGATGAACACAAAATCTCAACTCCTTTATTCCAAAAAACCCCATAAATTAACAGTTACCCAAAGAATAAACATTCAAGGCATAAGAGAAGAATGCTTCTAGCTAGAAAGCGTCCTTGGTAAATGTCTGGTTACTATAGCAATTGCCATGGAGCATGTGACCAGCATGATAATTGCAAGGTACTTAAGAGCCTTTTCTCTTGCATAAGTTTGATGTCTTCTAAACAGAGGTGTTACATGAGGTCACATATACTCAACTGTAACTACCAGATGGATGGGTAACTCAAACAATCAATTTGCAGCTCCCACTGGGCAGAAAATGGTGCATTCAGTTCATGGCTTTTAATGTGTTTGATCTACAGCACACTACAAGTGTGGAGAGGAATTTCTTTTCCCCAGTCTAACATTTTTCAAATCTGCATTTTGCCTATCAGTTTGTATGTGAATCTTTGCTGTGTATGTGTTTTGTGGGGCACTTCAAACTGCAGACAATCATACCTCTGCAAAACTTGGCTGACAGTTATAATGCAGATAATGCTAGAAATGTTGTATAATCCCAGCAAACAAGAGGTGTTAGTACTGAAGGACAAAGTAACTTAGTGTTTCATTAAAATAACCATTTGTTTTAAAGTTAATTCTTTCTTTAGACAATTACTTTGTCTTGTGAGTTTGGTGGCTTGACATTAATAATGCACTCTTTCTAACAAAAAAAAGCGGGTCACATTTACATACTGCATTACTGACTTTTTAATGGGTATAAATGGGTAATAGGTAGTCTCAGATTTATTCCAGCATATAGCACTGCTGATTTGACTTTGATCAGTGTTTAAAGGCTGTTAAGAATCACATTTAACAAATTTTAAATATTGATATCTCCTTGCTGCTTCTGTGGAATGACAGTTTTCTAGAGCACAGAAGCAACAAGGAGTAGAGCCAAGTGATTAAATATATATATACTTTTTTTTAAACACATATACAAGTTGTTGACAGTATCAAATTCAATTTGGAAGTGTTTACTTTTGAAAGAAGAACCTTTTCTGTAATACACACTTTCAGCATTACTGTGCATCATCAACTATGGTATATTTGACTGATAAGAGGGTATTGTTGCTTTACACCAAGAACATGCAGACAGCTATTATCTTTGTTTTGAGATTGCTACTAACAACAGATACTCATCTGGGGAAAGGAGTTACCCAAGTGTGTTGCCTCAGAAATATTTCCTGGCTTTCTGCTGTGTGGAAACGAGCAATGCCAGGTGTTTGTGCTGTGCCACTGGTAGGAGGCTCAAGGAAAGAAAGTGAGGGCCCAAAGGGCACCCCTGGTGTGGCGTGGGGAAAAAAGGGGCTGGGTTTGCTTTGCTGTCCGCGGCTGGGGTGCTGAACTCGGAAACGAGGAGTGAAACGGAGTGGAGATTTCTGATTTCTTTTATTTTTATTGGTTTGCCTTTTCCAACATGATTTATTAAAAGAATGGAAGTACACATCAGCTGTATTTCTTGGAAGATGGCTTTGTATTACTTGGCTATCTTACTGTCCTGAGAAGATTCATTACCAGGTCCATCATAGCTATGTAACGTAAATCCAGATTCAAGGAAGATCACTTTGTCGCATGTTCTAGACGCAAACGCTAACATTCCAGTGCTTCTTGAGCACAACATAACGGCTTATTTTTAATGGAAAGCTGTGATGCATTGTTGGAGGAATCTGCTTCTTAGGAGATTACAGTCAGAATTCATAGACAAAAACCACCGATCCACCTCTTTGGTCACTGTGCTTTTTTAACACTTTTTTGTGAGTTATAATTTGGGCTAGAACTCAGCTTTTCTTGTTGTAAAGGTGGTTCATCTCTTCCTCTTGCCTGGTCCCATCCTCAACTATATATAAGAAAAAAGTAAGACTGTATTCAGGATTTTGCTTGAGGTAGCAAATATCTGGAATGATAGATCCTGCTCAGGTCCCTTAGTGGAGCTGTGTGGATCCTCAGCAGGTCGGGCACCCACCTGTACTGCACCCCAGGCCTCTGTTTCAAGTCTACTTGCATTGACTGTTGCTGCATGTCCTCAGTCAAGCACAGGTAGCCAAGGGTTTGTGGCCATACAGTTGATCTGCTCGGAATCTGTTAGCAGTAGTCATTGACGAGTGGTTCAACCATCGGTCTTCCATTTTTAGTTCTTGTTCCATGCTGATGATTGGAAGCTATGTTGGAGAAAATGGAATTAAATTGATATGAATTGACCAGTTAGATCTCTTTGTTGTTTCACCCCCTCTGTCTCTGTCAAGAAATGAATCCTTTCGTACCAAGGAGCGCACACAATTGAGGAAAGAAATTTAGTTGTATCCCCTTTGCATTAATCAAAAATAATAAGAATTTTCTGTGGTCTCTGAGTCAGGTGGTTTAGATTAAAAGCCCTGCCTGCACCTGGCATAAGGCTGTTTATTATATTAGTGGGAGATATTTTTGTGTTCAAATGGTAATGGTTGACTAGGCTGGATGAAGTCAACAGTGTAACTCCCCTTGTTTTTCTTGGGGCCAGGATTTCACTCAGAATTTTTACACAGAGCAAACTATAGGGGTGAAAAATAAACATGTGCCTGTCAAGTTAAAAAGGAATAATTTGATTATATGTTGAACAGGGTAAAACTATTTTCCTTGGTTTCTTCTTTTTTTTTTTTTTCTTGCTTGCATCTTTGTTTTTATGCTACTGATTTGGTTTGTGCTGTGTTCATTGAGGAGGGAACAAATAGGGAACAGTCATATAGTGGTGTGTAAAAAAGCTCATTTGTGATCCGTTATTTAACCTCATTTCATCATCATAAAAATCATTTCAGACCTTTTGGTATAATTGAATAAATGTGTACTTTAACTCTTTCCTATTACAGTTTGATTTAACGATTTCAGTGGTAAACCATAGATGGCATTTTCATTCATCTCTGGTTCACTCCATTATTCTTTTCTTATCAGGGTGGGACAGATGGAAGCCGAGGGTTCAGCTCAAGGTAACCAGCAGAAACTCCTGTAGTGTCCATAAAATCCCAGATGATCATCTGTGGCATACTGCTGAATAGATGCAGACTACTTACTGCCCATGACAGTAAAAGTTTGGGTTTTTGGGCTTTGGGGTTTTTTTTGGTATAATGCTAAACATAGAAGCAACTAAAAAAATATAGGTGTCACCATTTTAAGAATAACAATATTTGCAATTACTCAATTGGAACACCTGAGTATTTTAATGCCTTTAACAACTACTAAAAGCGATGCACTCTTCAAACCACTGCAGGATCAAGGCTCTGTATTTGTAGCATCATGGGATAGTCGAGGTGGGGAGGGGTGCAATGCCTATCTCAGATCAGTGTTGGCTAGGGCAGGTTGGTCAGGGCTGTGTTCAGTCAAGTTTTGGGTATTTCTAAGGATTGAGAATTCATAGTCTGTCTAGGTAATCTGTTCCTTTATGTTTAAAAAGTCTTTTTCTTCTGTTTAAATGGAGTTTCTTGTATTTCAGTTTGTGCCCATTGTCTCTTCTTCTGTCACTGGGCACAACTAAGAGCTTGTCTGAGTCGTCTTACTTCTCTCCCATCAGGTATTTGTACACATTGATAAGATCCTCCTGAGCGTTCAGTTTCCAAACTGTGAAATGTGGAAGTGTTCTGACTTACTGACAATGATTTTTAAATTATTTTTTTTAAAGTATAGATAGACAGATGCAGAATATGAAGGAAGGTCAGGGTATAGAAAGAAGTCCTACTTTAACTATAAGAGAAGTTTCTCATTTTCGTTGTAATGGTGGGTTTTTAGACATCTTACATTTAATGGATCTGCTGCAGTTAAATTCAGTGGGAATAGAGCTGGCCTTGTAGGATTAAATTTTTTAATTGTGGAAGTAACCAGGAATGATATCGTAAGGAATGATTCTGGAAAAAGAGAAAGATGATTTTTCTTTTAGGAAAGCATGACTTCTGTGGTAGAAAAGGGGAAGCAAGTTGACCGCCTGACAGTGTAGGCATGCCTGATCTAGTTATAAGCCTGATAGCTTACCCAGCCAGCAATCCAACTGCAGCATCACAGAGCTCAGTGTGGGCTAGCGTCATCTGCCAACGGTTGTAAAGAGGACATTCTTCTTTGGTTTCAGTTTACATGCTTATGTGAATGCGTTTGGGAGTGAGGGTCCTAGGTCTGGAAAACACCCAAGCAAAACTCAGTAAGAAAGCCCTTCCAACTGACTGCCCTTATCAAATTAAAGGGATTCATTTAACACTGCTGCCATTACTGCTAATGTACTACAAAAAGCTTCTGGCAATGCTTGCGGAGAGGCTGGCCAGCACTTCGCTGAAGAACTTGTAGGGAGTTGCTTCACCTTTTTGGTGCATAGTTTCTTTTCAGCTCCGTAAAGTAAACTTAAGCCGGGGTGAAACCCCTTCATCAAAGCTGTATGAAGGGAGGTAATTGTATGTTGTCAACCTGAAAGGTTGCTCACTAGAATGTGATTCAGATGTCGAGTGGATTTAAGGGACTTCAGCTAAGCACCTGGACTTCAGTGTAATGAATACAGGCCTTCAAACAACATAACCGACAGGATATATCTGTGGGAAGTTTCCATGCACTAATCTGTCTGATCATCTAAACCCTCATTCATGGGAACTGCCTGATCATAAATTATTAGCCATTGATCCTGCGCTAGCTCTGTGGGTTGATAGATATCCTTTTTATAAACTGCTGAGGGGTGATCACATATGTGACTGCAGCTGTATGTTTCATTACTTCCTGTGCAGTTCCCCATATTAGAAGTTTGATTATAATTTTTCAGCTAATAAATTTTGTCTTGTGAAGGAAATGCAATCCCCATGCTGTATTTTTTTTTTTTTCCTGACAGTTTTAAATGAGGAAGAATGCCTTCAGCAGTCTTGAATATTTAGGACTTACCGGGGTGTTTGGGCACTTCTTTGAGACAGTTTGTGTGGTTATTAGACCTGAGCTTGTGTCAATTCACACCAGCTGTGAATCCCTGGTTGGCTAGGTTAAGTTGGTTAGGTTTCATGCTGGTTTTCTGGGATCGTGGGTAATGAAGAGTACTGATGTGGTGTACTAGGCAAGAGCATTTGTTTTGCTTGACTACATGTAAAACCACATTGCCAAAGGTTTTTGCCAATTGCCCAGGATTTGGGGACATGAGGTGAGAGCAGTTAAGGTTAATGAAGTCGTCGTCCTTCAGTAAATTTGTACATGTGAGTTTGTGCTGGTTTTGTAGCTCTCATCAGTAAGTATTTGAGATACTTGTCGCAATAGGCTTTTCTAGTACTTTGTGGGCTCGGTTGCCCTTTATGCTTTATTTCACAGGGAGTGGTGTGGCTGTGCAAGTCTTGTGTACTGATAGAAGAAAAGGAAAGATCAGGTGAGAAATGTGCAGCTTCATGATAGACAATTACAGGCTCGTTTCTTAACATGAGAGATCCTACTCTGTCTGCAGTCTAGCTTTCTAGCTAACCACTGCTTAATTCCCTCTATATTTTTACCCTGGCATGGACTTATGTGAGGACGGAGTACAAAGAACTGGAAAACTTAAATCATGAGATTGAAAATCCTCAAACAGTGTCTTTCTCTCATTTCTTTCTCACACCTTACAGCCTGCACTTTGCACCAGCTGCCTCCCAGGGGTATTGGCCTTCTGCTATTCATGGTGACTACTAGGGACTTCTTCCTTCCACAAGGCATCAAGCCTTCAATCATACTTCTTTTCTGGGCTGTCATGGAATTCTCCTGCAATCCTGTTACCTTTTTTTCCTGCTTGAAGATCAAATAAATGTAGAATTAAAAATGTAATAGCAAGTCCCATCTCTTCAAGGGACAGAAGGACAAGAGATGGATTTGGCTGAGATGCTGTGTTCTTCATCCCATTTACATCACTGCACTGTCACCTCTGAGTTTTCAGATCCATCATGTGTGATTTAATTTTACTCTGAACTTACGTTCAGAAATATCAGTGATTTTTTTTTTTAAATTTTGCAAGAAACATTGTTGTATGAAGAAAACACACAATACATCATCATTGCATACTTCAACAATCTGCCTTAACCTAAGTATCACTTCTTAGTGGGATTAAACAATATCAGACAAAGACAGTAAAAGGCTTAGTTCTGTATGAAAAAAGGGCTGGGGAGGGTGGGTGAATTTGTGCAAGATTTGACAAAAACGTGCAAGCGGAGATGACCTCTTTTTTCAAAAATATCATTTGTGTGCAGAGTAGGTTTGTTTGTAAATTAAAAGAATAACCACATCTCTACAGGTTTCACAAATGATTTCCATGAATGTCTGACGCTGATAACAAATGACTGTTGTATGTCTTCCCCAAAATACTTGCTGTGACTGTGATTGCAGCTCTAATTATGGCATAACAGATGCAGTGTTGTATAGCACCCGCCTTCTTCAAGATTTGTAGCTCCCTTTACTTTTACATGAGTTATTTCTCTTTTAAGTGTAGAATTTACTACTGCTAGCAGTAACAAAGAAGTCAGTCAAAGTAAGAAAAAAAAAAAAAGGATTTTCAGATTGTTACACTGCTTTCATTGTTTTTGTGCTGCAGATGTTCGTTGTGTTAGCAGTCAGTGTGTTTGTGGGAGAGCGTATTCATGCCTCATTGGGTCCTTTCCACTTTCTCCAACCTCTCCTCTGCTGACTAAGCAGTTAAAGTGACTTTTTTCTTTTGTCCCCCAGCCTTTGCTGCTCTTTGAGAAGGAGGGCAACTTACTTGGCTGTTTTGTTTAGTTGTTAGTGAAACAGTATTTTTTTTTTTGTTTTTAAGGTATTCACCAGAAGAAATAGAAGAATGCATTTGCAATTCTCACATGCATTTACATGTGAATGTTGCTGTGTTATTCTTTCACAACAAGGAGGAGGTGATTTATTTTAGTAGTACAAACTATTGTCTTATGCTGTGCCAATCATGCTGCCATTGTGTGTTGTACTACTGACAGTGAATCATCTCTTAGATGTTACAGTCACGGCCAAATACCTTGCTTCTGTGTATGGGTTTTCAGATGAGGAGTGAGTAGTGGAGGTGAGTTGGGATGTGGGATGCCCTGGACAGGGCCAGGTATTTCTCCCTGAACACTCCAGCCATGCAGTGACAAGCACTGGTAGTTTCTCAGGGCCTGTGTTTGGTAATTTCTGAGGAAGGAGGACAGAACCTGCTCTTGATGGAAATACTTTCTCTGAGCCTCTTTCCTCCACCAACCTCTTAATTTCCTGGTTCCTCTACAGAAATAAAGCAAATCACAAATCTCTGCTCAACAAGTGTCTAACACATTATACTCGCTCATTCTTTCTCGTGTGCATTTTTCAAGGACTTTCACCTTTGAGGGCTCATTCTGAGGGGGGAGAGAAGAGCTGGGGAAACACTGGCCCCGGTTGCCCAGTGGCTACCCCCTCCCTCTAGCCGCTCCAGGCCAGGTTGGACGGGGCTTTGAACCGTTTGGTCTAGTGGAAGGTGTCCCTTCCTGTGGCAGGGGGCTTGGACTTCGACGATCTTTAAGGTCCCTTCCAACCCCCACCCTTCTGTGAATCTAAGGACGCTTCTCCCTCCTCGGCAGCCCCGCGGCGGGGCAGAGCCGGGAGGCCGCTGTGCCCCGGGGGTGGCCGGGCTGCTCCCTCCCCGCCCCACCGGGCGTCCCCGGGGCTCGGCGGGACACCGGCGGCCCCCGCCCCGCCGCCGCCGCTGCCACGGCAACGCCGCTGCGCCCGCCCCCGGCGGGTACCACCCTCGGCAGGGGCTGGGCGGCTGGAGGCTTTCATGGCACGGATCGGCGCCGGCAAACCTGCTCGCTAGGATGAACGAGGAGGCAGCCCAGAAGAGCGACAGCGGGGAGAAGTGCAACGGCGGTAATCAGAGGAGGAAAAGACCCAAGAAGGTGGGGCGGGGGGCCGCGACCCGGCGGCGGCCGGCAGCGGTGCGGGCTCGGGACGCGCCTCCAGCCTCCCGCGCCGCCTGGCCTTGGCAGTGAGGGGCGGGGGGGGGGGGTAGGAGCGGGGTTTTGGGGCAGCAAGAGTATGGCGGGGCGCGGTGGGAGCGGGGCGCAGCGGCTCGGCCGATGCTCAGGTGTGCAGCCGGGGAAGGGCTTTATGGCTGTTGGCTCGGTAGCCAACCTGCTGGTACGCCACAAGCGAGGGGGATCGCTCTGTCACGACAGAGGAATTGATCGTGTTGGGGTAACTGAACTGAACGGTTAACCAGAGGGTTGTCTGGTTTTGTGGGTTGGGTGTTTTGGTGTGTGGTTTGTGGGTTTTTTTGGGGTTTTTTTTGGTTTTTTTTTTTTTTTTTTTTTTGTAAACAGCTGTCTGTTTTGTTCAGTTAGAGTTGGTTTCATTGGGCAGTGGATGCCACTCAGAGCAGGTTTCCCCGTGCTCCTCTTAAGAAAGAGGGCAGCTTGTTTTGGCAGAAGGAACATCAAACCGTTCAAATACGTGATGGTATTGACTTGTGTGCTTCTGTCCCTTTTTCTTCAAGTGATACAGATGCAGGTTTATAAACCTTTAGTTTGTTCTTCTAGAGATGTTTGTTAGATTGGATTATAAGCAATCATAGAGAGATACATTGCCAGCTTTTGTACAATCTGTGGTAATTCAGTGATGCTAGTGAAAAATAACTGGGTAAAAACGTGAATTGTCCAGCCACACCCAGTTTCCAGGGCACTTTCTCTGTGTGTGCAGTCTCTCTTTTATAAATGGTTGATTTGCAAGGTATAGTGTGCATGCTGCTTCAACCCCACTGCTTGAGGTAATTTCTTTTTAATGGCTTTAATTGTAGGAAACCATTTATTTCTGTTTGGGTTTTCTCTCTCCTCTAAGAGGAAAGATGTCCGTGGTTCTGCATAATTATGACATAAACTGGCTTACAGCTATTCTCTCTTCCCCTCCCTTTTTTAATCTTAATTGGTACAACGTGAGTTATACCTACTGAAATGTGTGGGACTTCTTGCAGGATGAGGAAGAATTTAATTCATACAAAGTATATTCACTGATTAATTCTTCAGTCCCATATTTTGCATGAAATTTGCATTTTAACCAACATTGAATATAAGTAAGACAAATCGCTACAAATGGAAATAATATATAGACCTGCAAAGAGGCACTTATTCAGGGACTATTGCAAGGGTTTTGACCTGGTGAAGAAAAGCTGGTTTGCAATAGGTGACACTTAGGCCCCATTTTATAACAGAGGGAAGATTCTGTACATATAACCATAAGGGCATGAGATTAATCCAGTCTAAGCAAGAAATTGAACAAAAACATCCTCACCCCACCCCACTGTGCTTTGAATATTGCCTGGATCTCCACACAGTGGGGGATTTTATATAGCATGTTGGCCTTATATTTAAGCACAACCAAGCAGCAGAGGGAATATCTGCTTCATCTTACCCCTGAATTTGAAAGGTTTGTTTGTGGGGGTATGTAAATCCTATGAGGAAGCAAAAATCAAATGATAAGTGCGTACCCAGCATTTTTATTTGACTGTTAGATAACCTGGGAACAATATCATATTGGGGGAGAGGTTTTAAAGATGTAAGGAATTGAAGTGGGTGTTTCCATCTTTTCTTTTTTATCCACGTATACGTGGTTTCTTGTTTTTCCATTGTTTTCTAAGTAAAGTGGCCCGGAGTCTTTCAAGGTTGAAACATGAGTATACGCCACTGCTGCCAAATGAGTGCTTAGAAAGCATCTCTTGTATTGAGTCTCCATATTCAGAGTCTTCCAACAGCTGATGCATCTTCATTTTTCAAAAACATAATAAATGTTTGGGTATCTTTTTAAAGTTATCTTTTACAATTAGAAAATATTAGTTGGGCATTTTCAACTGACAAATGTAAACCTAAAAATTGTTAATAGCTCAGTTTGAATGCAATAGATGTTGGTGCCTTAGGTCTAGTATGGCATTAGTTCTCATGAAGCTTTACCCTTAGCGACTTCACAAAGAAATCTAGCTCTAGGCTTTAATATTCCTTTTTAAATTCTAATAATATTTTTTTTAATACTAAAAATAGATATTTTTTTTTGTGAGACAGAGACACCTTGGAATAGCCAAGAGAATAAGAATTCCAGATTGAATTCCTCTGTGTTTTGTCTAGGTGGGCGCAATTTCTTTCAGAGATGAAAGTGCCATGTGAGAGAACTCCAAAATCAGATGTAGCCTGTTTTCAGGTCCTGAACTACTTTTGCTGAATGAAGCTGCATTGCGCCATCCAACATGCCCTCTATCTGTTCTGTGGAAGTTGATCCCTTTTGTGTGGATAATTAAATATTAATTGAGCCAGATGAGTTTGATCTATGTATTGGGAGACACAGAGAGAAACGCATCTTGGATACAGCATTCAGCTGGATCTTCTATATTCCAGGAGGGTGTCCTAGCTAGGAAGCAATGTAGGGCTTTCTCTAATTTTCTGCAGTACCCCAGGGGTTTTTTTTGTGCACATGCATTTTTAAAATGGAACAAGATGGGAAAAACTGAAATTTTGGTAAAAAGGAGAAAATGACTACCCACCCCAAACCAGATTTAATCCTTGTGGTGATGTTTGTGGGTTTGTGCATTCCGGTGAGTAAGCGGGCTGCCTTAATGGGTTTGTGAATCCAGCAGTAGGGTTGAGTCCAGTTTTCCTGTGGTACTTTGCCTCCACATGATAACTGGGATATAGTGCAATTTTTTTCCTGGGAAAAAATCGTGCTACATTCCTGTGTTCATTCAGTTCCAGGGTCAGAGAGCATAGGATGCATTCTACTGGAGGCAAAAGTGAACAGAATGGCCTCACGCTGTTGCTGGTGTAACTGTATGGAAATCCAGTGAGAACAGCATTTGGTGTGCATTGGTCCTCTCGTCTTAGTAGCCCATTTGTGTTGACGGAGTAGCGAATATGACTTTATAAAACATCATTTTTTTTGAGGCCACATTTCTGTATTTTGCCAGGTGTATTGTGAAGTGCCCAAGTACCAAATTCCTGTAAGTCCTTTCAAGGATGTTTTTGTCATTACAGAGTGTTTTGGATGAAAAACAACTACTATTGGTCATCATGTAGAAAATGAAGCGTATTTCTGTATCTCATACTAAAACCACAGATGGCAAAGGGGTTTCCAGAAACCAGAGGTTCTTACTTTGCTGATCATAAAGCACACACCATTGATGGATCGAGGCAAAAATAATCCATTTTCGTTCATTGTGGAATTCTAGTCTTGTTACTTTTATTGTTCATTATTTAAGAGAAATTAAAAGCCTGGAGTCAGGCTCATACTGTAAAAGACTTGGAGGAAGTTGTAATGCTGGTATAAAGGAAGATAAATGAGACTTCTTTTTCTAAGCTAAGCATCTCTTATTTTAAATGTATCTATGGAAAAAATTAAATTGGATGTATTAGGTGAGGTACTTCAGTGAAAGTTATATACTTGCTGATGGAATCGTTACAGCGTACAAGCTAATGCTTTTAATTAATTTTGGTTAGCTAAGACTATTCATTCCATGCATAAGGTAATTGAGAACCATTTTGAAATACAAGTGCAATGTTGGTCACCTATGTTCAAGAACAAGAATCCAAACATACACAAAGCATGCAGAAGGAGATTGCTAGAAGAGAAGAGAGTCTGTCTTACGTAAAAACTAGAAGAGTTTGGCTTTAGTATGTTAAAGCAAAAGGCTATCTGAGGGGAAGAGGAAATGAGGCTCTTCAGCAGCCTTCTAATAGGTTTAACCAGGTAAAGAGCCAGGAGAAACTTGATTAGTTATTAATGAGATGTGATTTCTCTAACGTATCACTGGACTGGATTCAACTGAAGGAGGTTCTGCTCACTCCCATGTTCCTGTGTTTTCACCTATGTCATTTATGGTGCTGTAATAATATTATACAACAGTTTAATTGATAGTAAATGTGGCTATTTAAATCTTCTAAAGTGTTTGTTTACCTGGTTATTTCACTCTTCTAGCTACCAACTTTAGTGGAGAATTGAATGCCATCAGAAGAGAAAATTGAGCCAGTATCCATCTCTCCCTAAAATCAGTATGGGGGCTTGTATGACAGCAGTTCCAATCTGCTGGGTGGTGTTTCCTCTAAATTGCCTTCATTTCACTCTTGCGAAGTCCCACTTAGCCTTCTGTAGTTGCTGCTATTTCCCTCGCTATCCCGTTATTACTGGTGACGGACAAATAGCTGTGGCAACACTGCTGCTTGCTGTACTGTTTGATGATCCAACTGAGATGAAACCAGAGTGTGTCTCCTCTTCTAAGAGAGATCGCATCCTCTAGTTTGAGAAGAAAGAAGGTTTTCCTTCAGGTGATACACAGTAAGCTGAACAGGCAGGAAGAGCTAATGAGGAAAACCACTTTTCTTTCATTCAGGACTAGGATATCTAAAAGGCTTTATCACAAAGCAAAAGTGGTAGTTATGAGCTAACCCAAGTCAGTGGTGTTCAATATTGTTAATTTTATTAGTAACATAGCTTCTGTAAGTCTGGAAGGTTTTCTTCTTTCAGCTGAGCCAGTTTTAGAGAACTGGAACTACCTTGCTTTCAATTGAGTTAATCCAAATCATATGAAAGTAAACAAGCAGAGAAATGGTGCTAGAATTTGCTCTGGAAAGAAGAGAATAGATGGAGAAAAAGACAAACTTATTTTTAGGTCATGGAGGTAAGAGACAGGTTTGGGAAGAGACTGTTAAGGATCAAACCAGATGTATTCCTAGATGTCTGCACTACATTTCAACGTGGTTTGCACTATTGTAAATCTGATGCAACTCCACTGATATTCTTGCATTATTGAGATCAGGTTTTGATTGTTCCCTTTGCCTTTTCTTCCTATCATAAGGCTTCTGGCACATTTTATGCCATGTATCGTAGCTACAAATGCTTTGATGTATTTTTACTTTTCTCCTTTCTTGCCTGTCTCATCTAGCTTTAGTTGCTACATGTAATGTTAACAAATGTGTATCTATCCCACTATGAGATGAAGTGCCTTACTTCTATGCCACTATTTGCCACAGAGCAACCATCGCTTTTGATGATTGCATCGGCCCAACGCCCTGTGCTACTCTCATGGCAGCCCCATGGTGGTTGACACTCTGGAGAAATTACCATTTACTGACAGCAGTGAGACAGGGAAAATAATGATGGGCAATATAGCTGAGCATCTGGACTACAGTGTTTTGTGGTGGTGGTGTTGTTTTTTTAGCATTGTAAAGCGTGTAAGACAGAGAGCGTGTGATACTGGCTGCATAGCTGAACCTGTCTTTTCTAGATCTTTTATGTTCTAGTGTAAGGATCACTTCAGGTGTTATTGTGCTCTGTTGTATTGATGGAATAAGCAATGAACAAATGGTAGAATTGACACAACTACTTATAAGGTTACATTGATTCATTGCGGGCTTTAAAGTTAATATGTATATTGCTTTTAAAGATGTTGTGGGTTTTTGGCTTTTTTTTAAATGGAATAATAGGAATCTACAAAGGGATAGAGTTATTTTAGTGTATTAGCATATTTGTGCAAGTGCTACATTTCACAGATTAAATACTGTGGAGATAACAAGGAGGAAATCATCTGGATAAGAGTGGTGAATTTTGTACAGAACCGCGTGATGTGTTGAGCCTGCATCCGCCTGCCACACGTTCTGGGCTCCTGATTTATCATTCACAGTTCTTGCTCATTTTCACCAATGTTTGGCAAACATCAATTGAGTCAGAGAGGCAAGTCCCTTTTTCCCCAGGCAGCTTCCCTTTCTCCCTGCAGGATGCCTGGGGCTGTCAAGTATCGCACATATTGTATCGCATTCGCACATCTCGCAGCCCCGTCACGCCTTCCTGCAGGCCAGCAGCGAAATGGGCTGAGCTGGGCTTTCAGGCGGCAGCTTAAAGCTGCCTGTCCTGGCTCTCTGGGGATATTGGGGTCCATGCTGGAGGCAGGCACGTGCTCCCTCTCTGCCTCCCCTCCCGCTGGTTATGCTGCAATCTGTGTGTGATGAAAGAGCGTCTGGGAGAAGGATTTTAGCAACAAGATAAGTCGGTGAGAAGGCCTGATACTTACAAATATATCTGTAGTGAGTGTTCTGTTTGGTCTTCTGCAGATTTGTTTGGTTTGGTTTTGCTTTTTTAAAAATCTTACCTATTGAGCCAGCACTGGACCACTTCTTTCTTCAGACGGTGTCCATTCAGCAAGATGTGTATGCAAGGCCTGGCTCTTCAGCTGACTCGCACAGCAGTCAGGGGGTGTATCAGCAGCCTCTCGGGTTCTCTGCCTCTCTTACCTGCCTGTCCCTATCAGAGATGGCATGTGTTGTGCAGCTCTGTGTCCCTGCCTCCGCTGGGCATGCTGTGTTGATGCTTTAGACGGCATTTCTGGCTAGGAAAGTTCTTCCACGCTACAAATTGAGACTGACATATGCAGTGCGTAGATATTTAGGCTAGACACTGGGAGCCCTAGAGCTCTGAAATGCAAGGAACAGAGGGAGGCCGAGAAAATAATAAGATGGCTAGGGGCTCTTACAGCCTCATTTACTTGCAGGAATTAATTATTTCAAAATGTTTCCTAGCTGATTAATTGGGTTGCTTTTGTCTTGGTGACAGAAATTGCTAAGCTGAATGTTTGAATTTACTATTATTATTTCTACGCTGTGTAGGAATAATCCAGTATTTCTATACTTCATTTTCAGTAGAAATTTGCTGTACTGTTTGTTATTCGTTCAGTGTGACCCTAGTCATTTTGCATTTTCTCATTTATTTCCACATGGTTTCATTGTGCTTTGGCACCAAATACAGGAGGGAAAAAAATTTTTAAAAAGTAGATGGAGATGGGCCATTTTTTAGGGCTCCCTCAGGGTAGTTTCTAAAATTGCATGAGAGGGGCAATGAATTGCTTCAGGTCACTTTTTTGTAAACAAGTCATAGTAGAGAATACATGTAATTAATTTTCAAATTAATCTTTCTCTCTTGTAAGTGTGATTTGGGAAGATAGAAATGTGGTATTACATTTTTGCCTTTTAAACAAAAAAGCAGTGAATCCTTACAGGCATTTCAAGTCAAATGTGCGGGCATTGATTAGTCTTCCCCAAACCTTGAAATAAAAATGCTCCTTGACCATGCAGCAGTTTAGGGGGAGTAAAGGTAGATGCCTACCCTTGCTATCTCACCTTTTCTGTAGCTTCTTCCCGCTCGCCTGCAGTTGGGTTACGTGCAGGTAAACAATTTGTAATCTACTTATATTTTTTTTTTTAGTTTAGCTCACACACACACACACACACGAAAATTTAGTTCATGAATGAAGTGCTCTCTGGAGAATAGGGTTGGCTCCTAAGGAAATGATAGAGTAAACGGCAGTAATTGCAGTTTGAAATTATTTTCTAGGTTAAACAGCATATAGGTTTCTGCCACAGGCTAAGTATTTCAGAAGTGATTGGTTGCTTTTATTTGTTTCATCCAGTCTTGGATGGCATGTGTTTATACTATGCTGTAGTACTGGATCTGAGCAGTGTATGGATTTAAACTGGCCCTGCAACAATGTAGCTTCATTATCAATTAAATCTGCTAATTGTTCCACTACTAGGCTTTCTTTAAGGTGGTGTTTGAAGTATGTGTTGGTTGAGGCAGTGAAGAACACTGGTGATAATTTGAAATACATAAATGAAAGTGCGAACTGATGAAGTTTATAAACAGTTTGCCCTTCTGTAGAAGATACGATTCCGAACCTTGTTTGTCTCTTAGTGTATTAATTGTGCTGCTTTCCTGTGACCAAAAGACTCTGCTAGTCCCTCTTTTTTTAACATTTTAAATATCTAATACATCTGGCAGATTTCCATATCAGAGAGCAGATGTCAATGTATAAATGTCAAGAAACACTGGCAGTTATTCATCATGCAAATCATTAGAAACCTAATCTGACTGTCCTGGTAGATACATTGCTATGATCCAATCAAAAAATGAATGAATAGGCACAAACATCAGGAGAAGCGGGCTATGGGTTGTGTATGTATGCGTTTGGATATGTGGTGTTATACTGTATCTCGGTCTGTTTGTGTGTGTTTTTTTCCAGTGCATGGCAACAGAGCACAGTGGGCCATAGTCTCTGCTAGATGTCAGCGTAGGTTTGTTACAGCTGGGGGGAGGCTCTGCCAGCTTTCATCGGCTGAGGGTCTGGTCTCTTGTTGCTGTGTACCTATGCAACAGAGCAGAGCATGGTGAATATCAGAAAACAGAAGCGCTGGAATAGGCACAGATTTTCCAATCAATCTATGATTCATGCTCATTAGCTTTGAAACACTGAAGAAAGACGCTTTATGAGCTGGCATTTCCATTTGCGCTTTAACTGCTTTACTCATGCTGGAGACAGGGTGATGACTACAGCATTCGCAAAAACAAGTGAAAGAGAAAGATGGGAAACGCGTTCTGTGCCTGCTCTAAAGGTCACTGCCCTGCCAGAGACTTACTGCTCCAGTTAGAGATCATGGCCTCCCCCTCAGCCATTAGAACTGATAGTGTGTTATTTTGTGTGAAATACAATTTAAACGGGTTAAGCGGAGAGTTGAGTCACCCGTTTCCTTTGGTGCTCTTCAGTGTTGGGAAGGAAAGGTGTAAGTATCCTCCCCTTGTACCTTGTGCTCCCTGCCTAAAAGACAAGCACAGCTTTTTGTTGTTTCATTTATTTTTAATTAACTGCTTCTAATGGTGCATAGGTGTTTTCCAGGGAAGCCCTGGCGCTTGCAGAGCTTGCAATCACTGTGATTGTGTTTGGAGGTATAAGTGTGTGGGGGGTTATGGTTAATTATATTTGAAGCTGTGTATTTGTACACGCCTCTCTCCCCCCGGTCGTCAGCATAACTGCTTTTTTCACAGCAACATCACCAACAGAAGCAGCAGGCGAGGGCTTTCAATTGTAAAACAGCTGCCATGAACTCATTATGCACTAATGTATACTGTAAAATGCAAGATTGTTCCTTTGCAGTGTGAGCTTAGGAGTGCGGCCCATTTGAAATACAGTTGACAGCAATTAGGATAGTGATGTACAACATGCCTTTCCTAGAAATCATTGTTATAAACCAGTTACTACCCCTGAGCAGAAATAATGCGGTCTGGCTCATGTTTATACAGCAGCTATATGAATGGTATCCCAATTTTTTTGGTGAATGAACAAAAAAATCCTGCTGGAAATCTTTTCTGCACAATGTACCTTTATCCAAATGGAAACCAGATACATTTAATTAAAAAAAAAATCACTAAATGAAAGGGGTAAATACAATTAAAGTCATCTTTTTAATTGGTGTAATTGATGTGATGAAGATAGGGTTACAAACCAGTTGAGTATGAATTAGAGTCAGTGAAGCTTTATGTGTTGAGTGTTGATGCTGGAGACCAGAGTTAATGGATTGTTCACGTGGGTAACTGGCGTTTGGACTGGGACCTTTGCTTATTTTCTCCCATCCTTCTTGGGAAGATTGATGTGATGATGAATTTTTTTTTTTTCTCTCCTGAAGAGAGGGAACAAATGATTAGTCTTTTGCTGAAACTTTCTGAGAAAATAGATGCAGTTCATCTCCCCAAAAGAGAAGCCCTAGTTAATACAGAGGGAAACCAAACACTTCAGACTGGGATAGTATCCAGTCTCCAAAGTCCGTAACACAGCTGTGACATTTTTAATCTCATTTAGCAATAAGTTCTGAAACTGATGGTGTTATGGGTTTGTGTTTCTCTGTTCCCAGACTGAGGCCACAGTTTGGCAAGTGGCATAAGATGGCCACCAGTTGAATTGGGTGTGGCTTGTCCTCCCTGGGAACCAGAGTAAGAAACTGGCCTGGGTTTGAGCTCCCTTATTCCTTTCTGTAGAGCAGACAGGGTGGGAAGGGTTGAAAAGGAGTAACTGGGAGGGGAGAGAAGGTGGAGCTGTTACTTGTGTGATGGTTTCAGTGCTTGACTAGATCACTAGAGAGAAAATGCTGGATCTTTTTCACTATTATGTACTTATAAAAAACCTTTGTTGGAACACTATGAAAAGCATATAATTATTTGGTGCTTTTTTCTGTCTAAAATGTGATTTGTAGAAATACAAATGAAATGAGTGTTATTTACATTACTATAATGCACATGGTTCAACCCAGTGAGATTGGGCTGCCATTCTAATAACGGTGGTATTAATGTACAGTCATTTTCTCAAATAGCATTTTTCATCATTGCAGCTAATGTGCTTTATAGAATAAAACTGGTATTACTGCCTCGTGCTGTAGTCAGATGCTTTGCAGAGGTTTGCCCAGGGCAGCCTCAGGCACAAGTGCCAGAACAAGGCTGATCCTCAGTTCTCCTGCCTCTCTTCCACTGCTAGGGATCAGCTTCAAGGGCCTTGATTCCCCACACCGCTGCCTCTTTAAAACCCTGCCTCTTCTCTTTGCTCTGTGTGCCCTGAGCTTTTCACCTGAAGACCTTCTGAGTCCAAAGTCTTTTCTCAGAGGTCACACAAAATATTCAGGAACTCATTCAGGTTGATTTTAACATTAATATCTTGAGATGTGCCCTGGAAAGCTGCATTCAGACAAAACCCACAACTCATTTTTAGAGCCTGAGTTAAAGCTTGCTGAAGTTAATGGCTTTGAGATTCAGCCCATCAGGAATGAGTTGAATATTTCCTTGTTTACCCTTGATGTTTATGGCATGTAGCTACATTAGTAGCTGAATTAGGGCTAATTTTCAATATACTTAGAGCTTGGATTGATAAAATCTGGAAAATATTTCCTTGTTACTTAGTAAAATTATCTGGATGGTTTTATTGCAATAATAATGACAACCATTAGGATATATTGATGTTTGTGGAAAACATATAATACCATCAGTCCTTTCCCAGCTTCTGCCATGAAATTCAGCAAAGGCATACCTGTAGATACATACAGATACTGATCTTACTGAAGCATGTCAATTTGCATTTAAAGTAGAAAAGCAACGTTCAGCTATGATGTACCTGTATCTCAGTAGTAAGGACTGAATAAGTCCATCACGTATTGCGTTGAGGTGGTGAAATGTATGGGTGGATTATTTATTCCAGATGGCATTAAAACGATTTCTTTTGGGGAGAATTGATTATTTTCACTGATATTTTTTTTTTTAAAGAACAATACATCAAACAGTAGCTCTCGCTTCTGATTGCCTATTGTCAGTTCTTTTGTGTTTCACTTTATGCCATTGTCAATATCCAAGGATGTATTTCCCATGCTTTAGTCCTAAGTGAAGCATACCTCTGTGTTCTGTCACATGTGGCACTGAAGCATCTTGCTCCTTTTTAAAGGCATTATTAAACTCGCAAGATATGGCAGTAGCAGAATTCTACTGAAGGTTGCCAGAGCTGGTCAATATGTAAACAATTAGTTTTTCCAGCAGTAAGGAGAGTCTGTATAAATTTGTAACAAACATTAAGATTAGCATGACATGATAACTTGAAGATTAACGTGAATGAAATATGAATGGAAACGCATGGGGATGTGGTAGTAAACAATTGGGACAATAAAATAAGGGTTCGAAGCATAGCCTCTATTGGTAATGCAGCAGAATGGAAAAACCTACTGTTTAAGTCCAGGCTAGAAGGACTGTGCTATGAAAAGTCTACTGCGAAGATTGCTTGGTCCCAGAAGACGCTGTATCCATTGACTAGAGGATAGCAAAAGAGTTTCTGCAAATCATATCTGCTGTTCCTTTTCTTGTTAGCCCATTGGGAAACAGACCTACATTTTAGACAGAAAAAGGGAAAAACAGGCAAGTAACAATGCTTTGACTTAGATTTATGGAAGCTAAAGTACGCAAGATTCTTACTACCCTGTGATGACTATTTGACATCTAAGGAGTATAAAAGACATCTCCAAAGCTTGTTCACTGTCACTGATAAAGAACAACTCCAGAGCTGGTGAGAAATCAGTAGCTGCCCTCCCTTGTCCTCTGTGCTGCAGGTGATGCTGTCCAGATTGCTCTGCACACTCACCTTGGTGAATATGAGCGTGTAAGACTGCAAGTGAATGAAATTTGTAAGAAAATGAGTATGAGTGGCAAAAAACATTTACTTAAAGTCTTTAAAATAAAATAAATATCAGGTTCCTGCTTTGTAACCCTCAGAGTTCTGTTTCACAAGCCTCCCAGTGTTACTGGAAATAAGGATGAGTTTTTGGAAAATCAGGCTGTGTGATTGTTTCCAAAATATGAACTGAGGTGCCTCTTTATTGTGCTTGAATTTGAAAATTCTGATGCTGCCTTGTTATGTCAGAGAAAGCCTCCGACCTATGAAAAGTTTAGTGTGACTGGTTTGAGGAATTTGTTTCACACCGTCAGAAGGTGACTTCAGCAAAACTGTTACGCAGTTCTGCTTTGCTGAAAGCCTTCATTAGAATTTTTTGGTGTACAGATATTGCAGTCTTCAGGATAATCTGAAATGTGGTACAGAAACATAGTGCTCCAAGGACAACAGGGAGGGCATGTTAATTGTGAGATGCCTTTGTGACGGCTTCACTTATGACAGACATGTCATTTTAAGACAGACAATGAACTTCTCTCATTACAGAAGTAATGTCAAGGGATATGGATGATGTTATTGCATGCTTGTGCTAATGGAGAATAAGACTTAGGTTTTATTGTAGCTCTGACATGTTTTCCTGTGATCGGTGTCCAGAATTTCAATCTCATGGTGGGTGTGCTTGAAAGTAGTGGGAACGGCAGTGCTGCGTGAAGGCAGTTGTTAGCATTAGATGAGTGTGGACCCGAGGAGCTCTAGAGCTGCCCTGGGGGCTGCGTTTGCAGAGTGAGGTTCTGATGCAGAACAAGACAAAGGAAATTCCACGTGTGGAAAACCCTTACAAATAGTGACAGGGTTTATCTGGGAACAGCAGTACCCAGTGTGATTGTAAGAAATGAAGAAATTTTTAGGCAAAGGAATTAGCATTTACAGTAACTTTACTTACAAATGAGTAAATTTTTAATCTGGAGAGGATGTTGCCATTTACAAATTTTGCTTGTATGCCAAAACTCACTCTACAGTCCTTGTTGTCAGAGCAGCAGCAAGAATATATGTTTCAGTGTGTTTCAGCAAACTCTGAAGACCCTAGCAGGAAATGTCAAAGTATGATCCCTTCCCTCTTTCAAATTTATTTTTAAAAGTATTATTTTATTTTTGGTCTCATGGATACAACTATAACTATAAATATTTGTTCTGTTACTGATAGTTATTGCTGAAAAAAACTTTAAAATTCCATTTAAATTAAATTTTGTCTTACAAAACATTTCAGAACAGAGGTGAAAGAAACAGACTTTCTTTACATTGATCTCATTCAGCATCTGTTAAAGTTGACATAAATCTTCAGGTTTGGCCGCAAAGTAGGTTCACATAATTGCTGAAGACCTTTGTCCACTCCAACCATGCAACGTGTCACTCCATGTAGTGTTCAGCGAATTTTTTTTCTTAGATTGTTAAATGCCTTCAATGTATCTGTCTGCTCGAATAAAGAAATATTTCTTCAGCTGCTCTAAATGAAGAAATGTTTCTGTAGCCTCTGGGAATTTACTAACTGCAGAGGTTTCACGATCGGATTGCTGGCATGTAATGTAATTTCAGTGAAATAAAATGGAGACCCGCAGAAGAAAAAATTATGGAGAGGCTCTTAGGAAAATGACTTGAAATCCAAAAAAGAACTACTCTTGAAAGAGAATTGCATTTTGTTTCTAAAAAATATGAGGTTTTTGTCAGCATCTCTCTGATCTTTAGACATAATTTTGAAAACACGATTTATTGCCCCCTTTTCTTCATCTCTTCTCTTGATATTTTTAAGGATTATGCCTAAAATCTCTGTCTCGCTTGACTCAGCTGCTAGCCAAGCATTTAGTTCAGAATTTATTCAAGCTATTGTCCTTGTGTTCGTTGCATTGTTACCACTGTGCAGGTGCTGGGCTTCCTGAGAGCAGGCATCACAGCAGGTGGTATCGGTCCGGACATGGTCAGCCTCACAGCCAGGATTAATGAGCAGCGACTTCACCACCCAGCAGCAGCTTCCTCACTCACCTTTTCAGTCTTTAGGAGAAAGAGCTTCCCTTCCCCCACCTCGTCCCCAGTCTTTTATCAATCGACCTTTATACATGTGAGATCTCTGCTAATTTTCACATATTTGATGCCATGTGTTGATGTATACATTTTTATACAGATAGTGACATTTTATGTCATTCATATAAAGCATGCTAGTTGTGAAGAGTTCAATGTTCATTCTGAGTATAAGAAACATAGATGTAACATTTAGACACTGTGCTTAATTGTTCTTTAGTGATCTTGATATGTACAGAAACAGCAGTAAAACTATTAGCAGTATGATGTGTGTCTGGAAACAGCTAAAGATTTCCTCTTAGAACAAGATGTAGGTGCTTTCCATTTTGTAGTAATTACTACAACAAGGAGGAAGTGCCAAGGAGACAGAACAGTGTGATGGCTTTTGTTACTTAAGTTTCACTGGGTCTCTAAAATCAGGGATTGATCTACTGTGAGGCTGAGCATTTGCTTTCCCACTGAGAATACTAAGTTGTAGATTGGTTTTCAAACATATTTTGGGATAAAGGCTTAATTGCCCATGTCGCTCTTAGCATGTATATCAACTGTTCATAGAAAGCAATGAGCTTCCAGCAGAAAATGAAAGAGTTCTTGGGTTTCAGGGACGTGAGCAAATATGATATTAAAAATGTATGTGTGGTTTCTCTCACCTTTCAAGGCTTCAGAGTTAACCTTTTGTGCAGGACAAATTGTAGAACTCTGACAGCTGCTAGGGCAGTGCTTCCAGCTACAAATATTTTGAAGAAATGTCTATTATCCTAAACAGCGCAGAAGGGACAGGAAAAAGCTGCAGACTGCCACAGATGAGACCACCTCTCATTCAGTGCTGTGCTGTTCACAGGGAGAGCCTATGAGTAATTTTATATCTGTAACATTTTTGCTAATTATCAGAATTTATGTTCTTTTGCAATTATATGTTTTAAAAATTTCTCATTTTGTTTTAAAAAATAAAGAAGAAATTAAAAAACGTTTTGTGTAGTAAATTTTCAGAAAACTTTAGATCTGGGAACTCAACGCTTTTGGTTTCCTTCTTGCAGTTAGTGACTGAGAGGGAGCAGGAACCATGTCTGAGCTGGACTCAGAGTTTGGAAATTCCCAGGACTCCAGACACCTGAAAGAGTAGCCTGAAGGTAGGAACCATAGGCACTTGGACTGAAGAACCACCATAGGAGATAGGAAGGAAACGAGCAAGATTTGCCATTGTTTAAATAGAAATCAATATAAATGAGACTTCTTTGATGGGGAAATTTTCAACCAGTACTATACATACAGGTAAAGCACTAAAACATCTGTGCTTTAGTCTTGACATGTTTGCTGAGTCTGGGTAGAACTCACTTGCCATCTTGGCAATACGGACTTGGCTGAAGCAGAGATGCTAGTGAGTTGCATTGGAACCGACTCTGACAGATGAGGCTGAACCATAAGACTGATGACTTCCTCAGAGTTTCGTTTTTGGAAATTATTTAATTTTGATGTTAGAAATTGCTGATGAAATCTGCAGAGCTGAGAAGGATGGAACACGGGAGGAATGAATAGTGCTTAAGAGATATTAAAGGGATGAAAGGTACGGGTACAAAATAGCAGATTATACAGTTGTGGCCTAATAAAATTTTCTGCTACAGTCTTGGATCTTGATGTTTTGCAAGTTGAAGGTGTGAAGGACCTTAACGTAATATAGGTGATTGCAGGATAAAGATGAGACACAAATTTGGTATAGCCATAAAAAGGCAATTCTATGATGATATCAAGTACAGTCTTTTCAGTAGAGATGGTGAATGTCAGTGTTGTACAAAACACTACTGACATCTTGTCTGTAATAATATGCAAAATTTGATAACCCAGACTTTATAAAGGTCATCTTAAATTGGACCAGGGCAAAAAAGGCCTTTGAGGAGGCTTGGGGAAAGGAGCATGTTTTGTAAGAGATGAAAATGTTGGCACAGACAGTAAACGGATATAAATTTTCTGTGACTAAATTTAGACCTGAAGTTACACTGTTTGTAACCATTTGAGTAATGAGCTTTTGGAGGAACTCTCTGCTAAGAGAATAGGGGCAAGTGAGTTCTCTGTTTTAGCATAGAGTTAAATAAATGCATGGCTAAGAGTGGATGATGTATTGCTTACAGTATCAGGAGGCTGGATCTGAGGACCAAAGACATCCCGTTCGTGTAAAGTCAGAAATCTTCTGGGAACAAACAGATTAGAGCAGATATCCCTGACTAGAAGACCTGTTGCTCTTTTTGTTGTGGCTGTGTGCCACTGTTGTAGGCAATAGAGTGCCTTTTTTTTTTTTTTTTTTTTTTTTACAGGTTTATCAGGAGACCTAATTCATTCGTGTCTGTTGAGTCTGGATAATATCAGAAGGAAAATGTCTTTATAGGTCAACCGCTTGAGATAACTTAATCCATGCCATAACCCAATACAGTTGAGGTTGTCTTTTTTTCTTACCTTTTCTCATCTTTTTACTTGACAGGATATACTTGCCAGTCTGTTTTGTTTTGTTTTTCTCAGTCTATCAGAAATCCTTTAGCAAGAGATTTTTTTTTTTTTTTCTTCACTCTGAGGGTCAAAGTTGCCTATACTTTTTCCCATGGGATTTTTTATGTTGAGAGATACTAGTAGCATTTTAAGTACTTTCCTACTGCACTGGTCATTTTCTATGCATGACTCCACTACACCGAGTACTGCTTCTCTTTGCAAAAAGCCGCTTCAGATGTACTTTAACAGAGTAGTTGTATTCCTGTCACAGACTTGCAAAAGCCAGTCTTCACCAGCTTAAAAAGTCACCGTAGTTGTGGAAAGTCTGTCTTTTAAAAATTTTTAAAAATTATATAGGCTCTCACTCTTTTTTATTGAGTGCTTTACTTTGGGTTTTGATATGCAGGAGAGAAGAACTGGGGTGAATAGAAAAATGAAATGAAGCTGGGTTCCTTTGGATAGCATCCCAAAACCACGTACTTGCTGCATGGCACTTGTGGCTATTGTGATGCTGGTGGCTGTTGCTTTGTTCTCCATGCCTGCCAAGGCCAGGCCAGCTCCAGAAAATCTCAGAAAAGAGGGATCATATCATCTGTATTGATCCAAGCGCATGTTTTTCTACATGCGGTATTACATTTCAAGTTGTTATTTGGACTTGCAGTATTCAGAATAATACTGCTTGCTATTTTTCAAAATCCCTTTCTGCTGCTGTTGAGAAGAGGTGCCTGTGTCTGGAGCAGATCTAGAATTTCAGCTGTTCCATAATAAGTGATATAATGTCAATAGTGCTCAATTAAGTCAGGTGGTGTTTTATTTGATAGTGTGCCAAGCAGGTCAAATAGCATTTGAATTCGTTTGGACTGGTGCTTTAAAAAAGAGGAAGGATATAAACCAGCATGATATTTTATTTCTTTTGGTATTTAATGAGTGGATGGTTTGAAATGTATCTAATTCTCTCTCTTGGGGTCACTAGGTTTCTGGATTTCTGTATTGCAGCTAGCAAGATGTTACTGTTCAGAGTAGCTTAGGCATGACTTTTCAGCTCCTTATCATCTACTCTGTATTTGCATTTGTGTATTAATTTGAAACTCTATACATATTTAATTCTCATGGTTTACGTAAGGAAAAAAAAAGTAATTCATATTTAAAAGCCCTACGAGAGTTTTCAGAAGGTTTTATATCAGCTTAGCTACATTTATTTAACTATTCCCTGGTAGCTCAGTTGGTACACATTTATATATACTGAAATGTATTGTTGAAGGTGCTGACAATATTAAGTGAGGGTAACCTGTAAATCATACCAAGATTAAAGGATATTATGTCACTGAGACTTTTCTTAAATCTCAGGCTGCAATCTTGCAGTTCCCTTTGGTAAAATGATATTTAAGTGATTTTACTATGCCATTTTAGCATGAGTAATGGTATTATAAAAGTGTATTTTGGAGAAAAATTCTATTATTTGATAATGGCTTTCATAGTGAGATATGAACATGATTATTTTGGTTATTTGCAGACAAGAAGTGGAGGGATTGACTTTGGATAGCTGTAATGAAAGTTACAAATAAGTAAGACCAAGAAATGTTGAGAAACAACAGCCTTCCTAAAATACGTGTTTAGCGGGGACAGCGGTGGTGTGTGTGGTTTTCTCCTGTAGGCTATTTGGTTTGAGAGATTTCTGCAGCTCACCTACTTCAGGATCTTGTGCCATTTAAGACCATTGTTATAAAATATGTGCCCTGTACTTCTGCATAAGTGTCCAAATTGTGTATCAAGCCTTCCAAAGGTGTCAAGAAGGAAGCAGTGTCTTCATTTCCAGGGTGGAAGAATTCAGTAACAGAGCCTGGGGTCATGGTTTAGCAAAATCTCGAGTTTTAGTCTCAGCTCGTAAACATATCAGGGGTATGCACCTACCTAAATGCTTTGCTGAAGTAGGACAGAGCCACTCCGAGCTGAGTTTGTTATAAATTAGCATGAGAACTATACAGGAAACTGGTATCACCTTTGGAAGTGGAATTCAAACCATCTCAGTTTGATCAGCCTCATTGAGTTAATCCCAAAGCTGGTTGTCTTCAAAACTGTATGCTTTGCACAGCCGAAGAGATTTCCAGAAGTCTCGTAGAGCTGAAATGATACCTACGTGTATGACTATTTTCTAAACCCTGTGACTGTCGGCAAGCAGAGAGGAACCTCTGCTTGGGATAGATGGCCTGTGAAATTTCATTGCCTCGTGTCTGGTTTTGGTAGCTGTGGTGAGCAGGGTCAGATCTATTCACAGCCTCATAGAATAGCTCATAGATTTAGGGTGAAAAAGCCCTGTCCCACACAGCATCAAGGGGTACTGCCATCAACAGCTCTCTAATGAAGCCTTGAGGTGCTTACTTTACTCTTAGAACTTGCTGTAGGAATGGTGACATATGATGACATTGCATTCAGTCTCATTTTGCATTCCCTGGACACTGCAAGGCACATTTTGTTTGCTACCCTGTGACAACTTCTGAGGCATGGGCTGTTGTAGCAGAGAGAACATATTATTTTTCTCTGAAAAAAAGATAGTTTAGGGTGATAAATACTCAATGTAAAGCTTTGTGATTACTAATTACTAGGAAGAGCAGTTAAGTAAATAAACCTCGGTCACAGTTATGAAAAATTTATCTGACCTGTGGGATGACTGTCCTTGTCAAGAAAGACTGTCACTGAACTGAATAAGAACTTAGCCTAAATAAAAAAGAGTAAAGGATCAGGTGTAAAATGTCTAAGTTTTAGCATACTGATACAAATTTGAAATCCTGTCTAAACTTTTTTGTAAAACAACAAATCACGCTCGGTGAACTGTAGACCGTTGCTATACAGAAAAGTTGGCTTCCTCCTCCAAATGTATTTTCAAATATAGTATCCTCACAAACGTAAATGGTTACAGATTTTGAGAGTATTTAATTGGAGACGCTAGAGAAATATAGGGAAAATAGACCATCTGAAAGGGAGCAGTTAAAAATATTTCTGTTGCAGAAAATAGTAAATAATTCATTAATAGAAAATAATTAGTTCTGCTAAGAACAGTTGTTGTGCAAAGGTAGACATTCAGAGCAAAATGTTCAAATTCTGTCATAATAGGGTCTCAAAACCTCAAAGTCAAGTCTCCTCTTTATGAATTGTAAGTTTCTTTTTGCTTTCCCCGTAGGTACCTTGTTGCATGTGGCTGTCATCACTGGAGTTCTATAAAAATTTGCTGGTTTGGATGAGTGGCAACCATGTGGACTCAATGCATGTGCATGCATGTATTTCATAGATGTGCGTGTGAGTGGTTTTTATCTTGAATTTTAACTTGGGAGCATAGTCAATATATTGGAATATTGCTTGCTGTAGACAAAAACATTTATTGCTGTGAACAAGGCATTGTCTTCTTTCTACATATGACAAATAAGAGCATTTAATGCAGAAGGGAAAAATGAGCAGAAAAGAGCTGCTGTGTGATCAGAACAGGCATCTGTGAGCTTTAAAATTCAAACCTTCCTTCTTGACAGTGCAGAAAAACACCAGGTGAGAAGGTGCAACTCCAAGGGAAAGGAGTATTAACTTGCCTTTCAAAGAGGTAATTAAGATGAATAGAGAACAATCATTAAGGGGAACTGGTTTGAGTGAGAGTTGGAAAAGGCTTCTGAGAAGAGCAGTGATTTCAAAGGCTGTGATCTCATAGAAGAATCATATCTGAGTATGAAGGATTTATAATTACGAACCAGAAAGGTAAACAGTCTTATTTGGGTGGTCTAAATGGCTGTCCTAGTCCCAGTACATAGAAGGCATTCAGTTCTTATACAACTTTACATAGTTCTGCCTGTGTGGCTGTTAAGATTATTTTGGCTCTTTGAGATTTATGTGGATTCTGTCGATGTTGTGTTCAGCACCTCTGAACGTTAAGTCTATGGAGCCCTAATTTTTGAAGGGGTAGGAAATAATTTGTCAAGAAGTGGAGAGGAGATTATAAGAGTGTGTGCTAGTGTAAGCTACTTCCTACTGTATTCTGCATCTGACACCTTTCTCCAGTGTACAGCATGTGAGATGCACCAAGATCCCCCGTGTGTTGGTGGCGGGATAGAAATAGGGCTGAAGAGTAAATCTGGGTGTTGCCACCTTAGTTTGTATCTTTAGGTCTCCATTTTTCCCTCCCTTAATAATATACCATTGTAATGTTAATGTTAAAAGCATAACTTTGTAGCAGAAGATTTTTGTATATATTCAGTCTTATCTACAAGTTCTTAAATCCATGCCTTGCTTTCACTGCGGCAGTGTCCGCAGAGGACACTTCCAGCTGCTCCAACTGTGGAGCACAATTACCCATAGGTCCTATGGATGTTGGATGTCAGTTCTGGTCTCAGTGCTCTTGTACAATTTAGTGCTGCTTAAAACATCCTTCACGTTATTATGAAAAGTATATGCTTTATATTTTCTCAAATATTATCTTTAAAAGGATAAAATAGTGATAGTTGGTTACTGCAGAAATGCTGCCAATTAGAATGTGAAGATAGTGATTCCTAAAAGCAAACCACCTTGTGATTTTGAGCAGTAAATATTTTAGCCAAATATTTATGGAAAATCAAATGATTTATGTTCTAGAAATTGCAATTAAGTAGCCCTTAAAAGAAGCCGTTTTCCCATGACTGTCTATGTGCAGTGTATAAATTTGAGTATCAAATCTACTGTGAATTTACAGCCTGGCAGGCAATCTAGCTTGCAAATGAATTTAATTACTGGCCACAAACTACTGTTTGCACAGATTTTATTGAACTCGGTTGGAGCTGAAGATGTTCACCTTCAGTTAAGGCAGGCGGTGGTGCCCTGGCCAGCAGGAGCTCTGACATGCCAGGGCAGAGGCGTGTGTGGGGAGAGCTTGTTTCTTTGTTGTTTCGTTTGTATTTCTTAACACGAACATTGGCAAAACATCAAATAGACCATGCTCTTGCCTACACTGGGCCATAAAGCCTTTCAATCCCTCTCCTACAGATTCTGCTGCAGCTGTTTCTTTCCTGCATCTCTGTGAGCTGCTTCATGGGAAATGCTGGATCTGTGGGGCCTACTGCCTGAGGGTAGCTGGCTGAGGCATTTTAGCTTATAAAGGAGCAACTCTGCTGCAATTTTTGCACGAACATCAATAATATCAGCTACATGGCTTACTGAGATAAATTATAAGGCATTTTAATAACATGAACAGAATTGTGTGTTTGGCAAGAAACAAATAATTTTGTGTAATTTGACTCAAGCATTATTTAAACTTAATTTTTCAGAATAGGAAGACCCACCGTATCACTAGGCTTTTTAAAACAGTAACCCATTGCAAACTAATGAACCTCTGCAGCTGACTTTGTTACACCCTCTGTGTGTCACCAAAGGAGCCAGAGCCTGTTAATGAAGTAATCATCAATTTTGGTGCTGCAGGGGAAAAGCCGCTTTAGCTGGTACCAAAAATCACCTGACAGAAAATGATAGTGTATGAAAGACACTAATCCCCATTTGCAGTCCATGTAACGCAGAACTTTTAATGTTCTGACTGGAAATAAGAAAAAGACAGAAAGGTTAAAATTCATTTCATCCTTTGTCTTATCTATGATAATTTCTGTGTTGTATGTTAATTTTCTTGAAACAAGTGTCCAAATCAAAGGCAAACTAAGATGTACACTGGAATTAGCATATCTGCAGCAGGCTTAGAATTTTCTCCTCTGATTATTTTCAGAGGAAGGCTTTTTATGTAAAACGAGGCAATGCTTTTGAAAAGACAAATGGAGTAAGAAGATACGTATGTTCTGTATTTGTGTTGGAAATATCAACTAATAAATAGATGACTGCATAAACACTACCAATTAGAGCAGAAGAATATATGAAATGTGTATCGTGGGGAAGAGTGTCAGTGTAGAGCCATATTTCTGTATCATCTTTACTGGCACAAAACCAGAAAATCTCTCCACTGAGATCAGTAGAATTATTGATTGTTGTGCGCTGGTTATAATGAAACCTTTTTGTCTAATTTTGCTCAGTTCTGATTTTTGAAGTTTAAACCAGCAGTGGAGAAGTAGCTGAGTTAGACATGTAGAAACTCTCGAGAAATCACCTGATGGACTCAGGTTTTTGGCAGTATGATGAATAGGGCAAATCTGATTCCATCCCCTCCTAACTGATGGAGCTTCCCACCTATGTTTTACCTTCCAAGCTGCTGAAGTTTCTACAAACTCATAGTCTTTACTGAGGCTATCCCCATGGTTTTTGACACTTACCCTGTTCAGCCTTGAATTTGTGCTTATGAATTACATGGGGGATCCCTGTCCAGGATTACAAAATCATATTCCAAGTAAGTGTACAGTACAACACGTGCCTTCTGAGTGTTATCTTCCATTGCTGCTGCTGAGTAATTCTAACTGTTTTGAAATATCTTCCTTCAACAGGGGCACAATTGGAAGGCTATTGTTTTTGCCCAGAAAAATCCTCTGTTGTAGGCCTTCATGTTCATTAAGAAGTCCTCAAGGTGTGCAACAGTTGCATCTCTGTTGGTTTTATCCCTTTCATTTTGTTTACTCTGCTCTGAAATGAATTTTGGGCACTAGTTCTTGAGAACAAGAACTAGTTTTTGCAAAACTTTCCTTTTGGACTATTTTTAAGCCAGCAAGTTTGTTGTAAATTGCATAGTTTTACTGAGCAGGTTAATCCACTCGATAAGTACAGTTATTTTTCCCATTCTTTATTTAACTGGTATTTTGGACTTTGGTATTACTAGCTAAACAGGACTTTCTGTAGCTAATACAGGGTTCTTACCTTTTGAATGATTTTGAGAAACTGTACAGCCCTGTATTTTTCATATGCCAAAAAAACTTTGACTTACTCTCAGAAGGTTCAGAATTTCTGTATATAAGAGCTGTGTACACAGCCAATGAAAGGTTTTTTCAATCTAGTATCTTGTCTCCAGCATTCACGAAACAGAGACTGCATAGCAGAGAATGTTTTTTTTCTATTCTATTAGGAAACAGCCTTATTTTTGTAATTTTATCTCCATCTATTCCATACTAGTTTGTTTACGAAGGTCCATTTGAAAGGCCTTATCAAAATAAAACCTCTCCCCCCAAATTGTTTTTGACATGATTTATTTGCCATGATTATTTCTTAACCAATTCATGTTGGCTGCTTTTTATGATCATTATTCCCTTTATGTCAGGGCTACTTCATTGTTACTGAAGTCCTCTGGGTAATTTTGTGAAGGGTAGCCAATTTTTCCCAAGATCCAGTCAGCAGGAAGCTATTTGCCTGTTCCAGTTCTGCTGAGCCACACAGGTGTCATTAAGCCAGCTTTACAGCTGCCTGAGAGACCAAGTGGACAATAAGATAGAGCAGGTCTTGCGGAAGTGTCAGTCACCATGTTCTTGAGATTTCAAAGGGCAAAAGTGCTTCGTAGGTAGGTCAACAGAGCCTTGTCCAAAATCCTTACAATTTGACTCTTTAATAGGGTTTTTTAGTATTTTCCCGTGTATCAAAATTTTGGCTGACTGGTCAGGAACTCTTCCTTCCCTGCTGTTATCTGAACTTAGTGTGCAAGTCTATTCTTTGTGTTCTAGTAGTCATGTTACTTAAAAATTGAGAGCGCAGTGGTTGCAGTTAATCAGTTCTTCTGTCTTGCCTGGAGGAGGTCCCTCTACAACATTTCTCTGAGCAGCAAATTGCACCCTGCTGCCAGTGACTTCGAATGGTCCTGTCTAGTTCTGTGGGTTGCCTTGCCCCGAGACGAAATACAGGTATGTAGGCACCTGAATAATATTGTAGGAAGGTGCTGTGCATAGGAACCTGAGAGCTGATGCCGATAATTTCTAAGTTCAGGCAAAATGCTGGTTCTGGGAGGTTTATTCTTAGTTCTAGGACTTTGGTACAAATTGCTGATGTGTACAGGACAGGTGACCAGACTGCCAATTTTCAAGTTCTGTTAAAGCAAAACTCAACCTTTGCTGTATTTTGTTGCTTTTGAATTGTAACTATGTTTTCCACAGCTTGGTTAGCATTCTTTTTGTCTGCTACTGGTATTTATAATATCTGAATATAAGAAAAATGTAGACAAAGGAAATAAACATCACTTACAGCTGCTGGTACTGAGCTCATCCGGTTTATCAATATAAAGAGACTTTGTCCCTAAGCCTATCGTCACTTCGTCACCAGTTTCAGACTCTTGAGATTTTTCCACATCAGTAACACTGCAGGGATATTATAGTAATTAGCCCAGTCTTTGAAATAAAACTATTCAGCCTCCTAGAACAGCTTGACCAAATTTTGGATGAGTGAAGTTACTACCTCTGGATGGAAGAAAATTACTAAGGTGGTATATCTCCGTTTGTTTCGTAAATGACCAAAGGGTCTGACAGGGGAATGAAATTGTATAGAAAGAAACTGTCCTAATTACCACATTCCTTCTACCTTAGGACCACTTCAAAGGACAAGTCCTCATCAAGGTCTAATCAGCACTATTCCTTTGACTTCCCCAACAGATCCATATCAGGTGATAACGGAGGGCTGGCCTTTCTTGAATGCCTGGTGCAGTGTAATTTTTAAAGAAACCAAAAATATGTAATGCCAGGTATAGTAACTCAGGCTGTAATGTTTAAAAAGACATTCCTCTGTTGTAGTTGCCTGAAGATGCATCTTCACCTTTACCTACTGATTTTAAAACTTACCTACTAATTTTAGAAAAGCTGCAAACTTAGTTCTTACTTAATGTGATTTTAGTGGGAAAAAGAAAGAAGATAAAGCAATTCAGTAGGCATAACTTTGATCTTACAGTGGGCTCACCCCTCAGCACATGCACTCCTATGTCTACCGCAGTCAGTGACCATGCAGTATGGGTTTTTATTTCATGTGTGATATGAGAAATTTAAACTGTATATGAAAGTATGGCAGGTTATCCACTGATGCTATTTCATCTCCTATGTGCATCCTTTCTAGAGGAGTGGTTCAGGCATCAAAGGGAAGTCTGTTGTCACATCTTGTGTTTTACAGTGTAGTTTAAAGCTGCTTGATTCTGGAAGAAAATTAAATCCTTTAATGTACATTTAGCCTTCATCTGAAACCTGGCACAGCAAGGCCTGGTTCTCAGAAGTTTACAAAGAACACAGTGGTGTTCTGCATTTCTGCCATTTTGAGATGTGATCTAGTCCAGTGTCGTGATGTGATCAGGATTTTTCAGACAAGTACTTGGGCAGCAGGGTATGGATGAAAACTTGAAGGGCTTCAAGAAGCTGTCTGTCAGTAGGTGATGTTTTCCCCCTTGGTAATGCATGCTGCTCTGGGACATTGTTCGGACAAGTGGTGAAGAGGTGAACAAAACAATTCTGGCCACTTGTTGTAATCCTGAGTTTTATGGCTCTTTTGCCAGAGCAGGAGGTGGCTGGCTGGGGGCCAAACAGTTAATCACGTTCTGTTGATCTAACACCGCCCCCCTGCATCATATAGTTTAAGCTACTTTTGCTTTTTGTTGGCTGCACTGCCACTGCCTTCTGTGTGTTCTTGCTCAAGCTATTCAAAACCATACCATGGAGTGTACCTGGGAACGTACTGTGGGGAAAATCTTCAGTTGGCAAAGAAAGGAGAAGATGCCTTTGTAGGCAGCTGTTAACCTGCAGAAATACAAACTGGAGGCCAAATGCAAAAATTTTTATTTTAAAATGATGCTAAATTAGATAGAGATCCTCAATAATGACAGTCAAGTATTTGGGATGTTATATTATGTGAAGATCTTAAGTGTGTGATAAATACAAAAAGAATAACTATATTTTGCTTCTTACATCTTGGGACGTCTTGTCATGTTTGTTGGTTTCTCTTGTACTTGGTTGGCTACATGGATTGAAAACACACAGATTTTCATTTATCCTTTGCAGACGGGGATGCCAGCAGTGCAGCACTGAGCAACTGACTCTTTCGCTGTGCTTGATATCTTAAATATCTTGGCAATTAGTAATGTAACACTGACTTTGTAAATTGTTCTCCATGAACATAATTTGGCCTAACTCCTGCATACTCAGCTTTGTTAAAATGAGCAGGAAATCTGTTCCTACCAAGCAATCTTTTGTTTGCACAGCAATATGCAAACAAACCTGCAGTTGTTTTGCCCCCATATGCATTAACTCACCAAAAAGGACTTCCCTTGCCAACACAGAAATAGAAATAGTTATATTGTGGTGGCAGGTAGTTTTGTTCCTTACTCTGGTATCTGTGTAATAGCTGTTGACTGGTTTCTCTCTTTGGCACTTGTCACACACTGGAGATGGGGAATAAGGCAGTACTGAGGCCTGTTTTGAGAAAGTGGTGTTTGCAGAAGGTGAATATGACTTGTTACCTGTGCCCTGTCTTAGTTCCTAAAGTACATCCAGACAGAGCAACAATGGTCAAGGTTTATTTCTTAATAGACTGTATACCATCATTAGCTTCTTGCAAACATTGAAAAAAAATACTATCATGACACATGCGTTTTGAATTATTTTTGAAAGTTCTTGGAGCCAAAACCATCATTGTCCACGATGCATGTTTCCTTCATGGTAATTCTGTGCAAAAGCGTGGGAACAGTGTTTAGGCTTGTTTATAGAGATACCCTGAGGCAAATCAAGGTAAAAACCAAAATAAGCGATATCAAAACAGGTAACTTAGAGCATGTTAAGCAACCTGCAGATAAATAGACTCACAGGTTGTGTGGCTGTCTATGCCCCAGTGAAGACTGCTCTGCGGAGTGCTGGCTAGTTCTGGAGATAAGTATCCAAATATAGTTTTTGCTTGGGGATTTTTTTTCTTTTTTTCCATCCCTAGGTTCCTCATTAATTTTGAGTCCTGACTGACAGTGATTGTTGTTGTTGAAAATGATGGTTTCCTCTGGAGAAATGTTTCAGTAGGGATATTTTTTGTGCTGTTTTATCACTTTTTTTTTAAATTCTTTTTTTCTCTCCCCATCTATAAGCAAGGCCAACTTTTTCAGTGGAAAATAACTATTTTTGTGATCAGTGCTAAGATACGTCATTAAGAGTGTTGTATTGACAAGCAAAGTTTTAGTAGGAAATTTTTTAGAACCACAGAAAGAAGTTTTAGATATGGAGACACTGAAAATTATCTAAAGAACTTATGTGGTTTGGTGATCCGATTCCACACACAGTGTGCAAACACCCATCCCTAAGGACTAACACTTCACTTCTCCCCAGGCACCAAAAGCCTCATAGCTCGGGTTGCCTTTCTGGCTTTGTTGGAAGTGTCACATTTGAGACAGGCTTGCAGAGCAGGATAGGAAGCCAATTATTTCAGGTTCATTTCCGAGAAGCGCTTATTTCTCTCTGTGTTCGGATATAGAGTTGTCAGTTTGTAGGGCTGCTGGTGCCTTTAACAAGCAGGAAAAACTCTCAGATTAAAAACATTAATGTGTTATAACCTTCCTCTCATAAAGTCTTGGTGCTGGGAAAACTGTGACTATTGTGTTAAGAGAAGTGACCCCAGTAAAACGTATTGTAGTTGAGTGTAAATTGAGCACTTCTAGTGTCACAGTTATTTCATATCCATTGAAAACTCCTTTTGTTTTCCACCCCTCTGGTTGCAGTCCAAGAGACCTCCCAAACACACAGCCCCCATTCAGCTGTGTCTGTGGCGACTTGCAGCTGGTGTCATGTTCTGGGTTGGTTTCTGAGAAGTACAGAGACCCTGTCCCACAGAGTTTGAGGTTTTAGCTGAAGTTCCCAATGAGGACACGTACATTTATGCAGAAGAGTTGTCAGTCTGCTAATTTATGTTCTTGCAAAATACAGATTTGCTAAGAGACCATTAATATCTTGCTTTCATATGATAATGGTAAAGATTACTTGAAAGAAACTCTTTATTTAAAAGAACAACTTTTATATAGTATTGAGAACAGTAGTAGCTCTAGAGTTACTCCACTTTTTCTGCACAGCAGCTTTTCTGCACCAATCTGTCCCAGCTCCTCCCATTCAGCTTCCCACTGCCAGCTTTCGTACACAGTATGTTTATCCTTGCAGGAGGGATAAACTGAGCAAAGCCTCCATCAAAAAGCCCAAATGAACACAATAGGTTGCTTACTGCAGTGAATTATTAGCATTTGTTATATTTATGCCACCCTTGTTATTGGGGAATTTGTATGTTTAATTTTTGCTGAATGTAATAAAAGACTTGAGCACAATTCAGAGTAAGAGTCTGTGCAAGGCCTAAAGGTATCTGACAGCAAGGGCTCTCCTTTTCCACCAGAGTAAGTTATTTGTATAGGAGTTTTTAGAGTTGTTGACTACCGAGGGAAGAGCCTCAGACCCAGTAGCAAATTTTGAAATTTTGTCCCCAGATAGGGAAATTTATTCTGAGCACCCCACAGTCTCTTCTCCACCTCCATGTGATTGATAGCTCAGTATCCTGATGCTGGCTGCTACAAAATATTCCTGTAAGTGATTTTGGTTTTTATGAATTAACCAAAATTCTATGATACCTGTTGTTACAGTTCAAAATTCATGTGGACTACTTTTATACTTAAGGACAGTATAAGAGATGTCTAGGACAATTTTTTTTTAAAGTGTTTTAAGGCTCTGGGGGATTCTTTCAGAAAGCGTAAGGTAAGAGGAATGCATGTAGCCTGAAGATTCATGCATTTAATTTTTAATTCTGTTTACTGTTCTCAAAATTGTATGTGTGTGTCTGAGAATTTTTTAAAAAAAATTATTATTGACTTAAAAACAAAATTAAAATGGCTTGCATACAGTCACAACACAGAAATGCATAGAAATCCTGGAGAAACAAAGCATTGACACTGTTGCTAGAGCCTAATTAGCTGTCACAATGCTGGGCCATGTAGTCTATTGCAGTTAGGGAAAAATTGTTGTCATGGTAAAAATGCTTAATTTAATTTAGTTTGCAAAACTGTTTTAAGTCCTGCTCTTTGTACTGAAGAATTAAGCCACGTGACACTGAGACTGAGGTCACCGAAGTGCGCATAGGTGTACTTGCATTAATGTTTAAGCTAAGTAGGCTTAGGCAATGTGTATGTGTGTTAAGAAACAATTTACCATAAACCAACTATTTTGGGCAGATTCTTGATACCAGATGAACGATATGGCCATGCACTGTCAGTACTTGACTTAGCTGCTTTGAGATTGGCTTTAATTCTCCTGTATGAGCTCCTATGTCATTAGTGACTGTGAAACAGAGCTAGCTTTTCCCCGCTTAGACTGATCTGTCTTCCATACGCTTTCCTGGTATACAGAATGATATTCACCGAGACTTTCCCACACACGTTGTTTGTCGGGTGGATTGATGCGTGATGCCTTTGCTTAAGCAGAGACATTTTGTCTGTATTTGGATAAACCCTTCTCTTCATCTGTGATGGCTCAGAAGATTTCTTCAGAGGAGTTCCTTGGTAGCAGTAACAGTTTACTATAGACCCATCTGCAGCAGTAAGTTTACATTGTTACGAGTTTTTTTACTCATGCTTGGTCCTGTGAAAGCCCTTCCAAAGGAAAATTCAGGAAGTTTTCTCCTTGGTAAAACATCAGCTTCTCATTTTTCCTTTACAAACACAATTCTTGTTCACATCAGTGAAAATTATAGGGAGATTCTCTAAAGTCTTCCAAGTCAATGGAAACCTTTCTTTGATTTAGTCGGATTTTAATTTGTAAGCATATAAAAGGGATAAGAAGTCCCTAATTATCATTTACTAATGCATTTTAAGAATCTTGTTACATCAAGCTTCTGTAGAAATACAGTTTAATAGAGCTGGTAAAGCTGCAAGAACTCATTTTCTTCTGGATTGAGTGCTGGGTCAATTAGAAGTAAGCTGCCTTATCTATTGTTGTACTTTACAATAGCTCTGTACCCCAGCCATCTTGTTCTTGAGGCTCTTTCAAGATGGTGCTCTTTGATGGATCTTCATCCATCAGGCCTTTTGCAGAATTGGGTATTTCAGTCTTCTGTTGGGTCTGTGACATGAGCGTAGCGAGCTCCCTGCCATGAACAGCCGTCTGCAGGGAATGGAACATCCTAAGCCCCGCAGGACACTCTCCAGAGGTTTCTGTGTTGCTCCACTGCTTTTTTTATTCTGGTCAGTGATTATTTAGAAGAGGCTTGTGAGAAAAACAGTATCATTTGAAAGACATGAGGACGTTGCTGTGCTTTCATGATCTTTTATGTAACAGCTAGGAAGGTACCAGTGCTAAATGATAGCTACTCTTCTGTGTAAAATGGGAGCGGTTCATTTAGCAGGTTGCCAGCATGCATTTAATTGTTAGGTGCACATAGAATAGTCCTCAAGTCTCTCTCTAAGTGTGCGTAGGTGTCTGGTGAACTATGCAGCTTATTTCATATAAATGGATAATTGATGCTCTTGTAACAGTTCCTCCCCAAATTCTTGTCCATTGTTGTCATTTATATTTGTAACACTACTGTGCTTTTATGTCTGTAGCATATCTACTGTTATCCCATGAATGCTGTTCTCTAATTCTTCCTGTCCCTGGGCTCAGCTTTGCTTACATATTCAAAAGGGAATCCTTGGATTGAGGTTTTCTATGACATCTAGTGCATTACTTGATGATACCATCTCCCACATCACCTGTTACAGTTCTGTTTGAGATGATGTGTCTAGGAAAACACACAATCAGATATTATAGTAGACCAGATGGCTAGTACCTACAGCTTTTATACTCTGTAAAAATACTACTTGAGTAGAAGCAGAAAGTCCCAGGACACACTGTCAGTGTCAATCAATGCAAGTCCTGTCAAGAAAGCTAGCAAAGAGCAAAGAAAGCCAAGATTTCATCAGTGCAACAGTCTGCCTCATGAGAGCTGCCACTGTGAGGCTTCTACTAGTCCCGCTGGCCTTGCAGGCCACTCATTGCATCATAACTCAGAATAGGACAGGAAGGTGAAAAGCATTGCGGTTATTCCCTCATTGACCATCAAATTCAAGATAGATACCTTAGGAAGGTAGTGTCATTTGAATTAATTCATATAACAGCAAAAGCTGTTTAATCTCATTTGTGATCTAAGTAACTAGTGAAGAAGTTTGCCAAAACATTCTTAAAATGCAGGTAAAAGAATAGAAAGTTATCATTATCAGAGAATGCTATCCACCTGCTGATTAAAAGCAGTAAGTTTATAAAAGATGAAAATGTATTCTGGAAAACAATGCCAAAGAAAGTTTAGTATTTTAAATATAACTAACTTACTATATCACTCATTGAATATCCAGAAGTCTCTTAACATAGAAATGACCATGTTCTTGATAAAGCAGTTTTGTGTGGGCTATGTTAGAATGAATCTAAGGATTACATGGGAAATGGTCAGGATTTGGGATGCTTGTGTGGAAATCATGGCAACAAAGTATTTATACTTTTAAATTTTATAAAGTAACATGCTTTACCTTTTGAAGCTTAACAGGTTATTCACAAATAGGGAACTGAACCTCTCTAATAATGTTTCAGGTGATCTTTTGATTTGGGGTCACACTGCTGTATTGTTTACTCTGGTTTCATACTTACAAGGTTATTTTTTTAGCTAGGAGGGTTAAAAATGACTTGAAAGCCTTGGTTCTTTCAACAAAAGATGAATTTCACAACAAATCCTCTGGCCCCAGAATGCACAGGGTGCCAATTATGATAGATGTCTTCCGGATAATAGGACTGGCTTTTTTTTTTTCTTTATTCTGGCTCTGTATCCCACTCTTCTCAAGCTGCTTTACATCTTAGTTTTGGTCTTTTTTTCTGTCTTTTCTCTAACAAGACTTTACTCTTATTGTGGTTGAATTGTATCCATTCTTGTGGCTTTGTTATCCCACATTAGTCTTGTATTACCATTGTCGTTTATGAGAATCTAAAATCTTAACTCAGGACTTGAATTTGGGCCATCATGGTTTTGGAACAGTAGCGACAACATCTGCATTTTGAGTAGTGCCTAACAAACTGCTAATCCACAAGAAATAATTATTTTTTTTTAACAATTCCTTGTAGATTGACCTTGCTTGGTGGAGCTTAATCATAAGCAGTTTTATATTCAGTTTCTGTGTATGAAATCCTTGCTATCCTCCATGTGCACAAGTGAAGCAGAATAGAGCAATTCAAAAATGTGCAATGGCTATAGAGACTATCATACCGAAAATGATTATTAATTTTATTTCACAGAGTTCATAGGGTTTTATATGGCACATGCTTAAGCAGTTATTTAGCTAGGCTATTTCAGAAAATCATTAAGGCTGCCAAGATTTTTAAGATTAAGTATTTGCCAATGTGCATTGCCGGACGAGGAGCATCTTTGTATTCTTTATTTTGTCAGCTATTTTTGTTTTCTTCATCTGCTGATCAGCGAGCCATATGATATCATATTATAGCTGACCAAATGATAACATGAACATTTTGGCTGATCCTTGGTCAGGATCCTTCGCTTCTTATTCTGGAGTACCACAGAGATCTGTTAATGCAGTGTGGTTTATTCACAGTGTTACAGTACTATTGTGCCTTGAATGCTGAATTTTAGCTAAGTTTTTTTCATATACACACATACTTTTTTCCCCTCATATATATATATATATACATGCACACACATATGTCTATGTGTGTGTATGGAGAGACAGGGAGACAGAGACAGGCTTCTGTGGGTAAAGAAACAAAATAATTCACATAATATTTAAGACAAGAGATTCCGGACTGCAAGTACATTTTAAATTGATATATATTACACAGGAAGTTTATCAGGACTTGCACGGCTTCTGTCGGGGGGGGGGGGAAATGTTCTGTGTTGTTATTCAGTGTCAATGAAACAATTTGGTTTATGATATTATAAATAGTGCAGTTATACGGAAGCTCAGACTGTTTGAGAAAGTAAGCAAAGCAAAGGGATTGAAGAAATGTAGACAGTTTATTATACTGTATGTATGCTACATTAAGTACTGTAATGTTCTGGATGGTGTTGGACAGAGAGGAAGACCCACTTTCTTCCCCCTACTTGCTGGAGAGTAGGGGAAAAAGAGGGTGGTGAGAAGTGGAGGTTTGTGCTAAAAAATTAATCTGCATGGTGGTAAGTGCATGGCACTTCAGTTTCCATTTTTATCTGTGTGCGTTAATATAATAACACATCTGCTGTCAGATAACTGTTTCTTACTTTTGTGGGCATGTTTATCTGCTGAAGTTATCAGAGTGCTTGGCAAAACTACAGGAGTGTATCGTTCTACACATTTTTACAGAATTTCAATATGTTTTGCCTTAAGGAAAATAGAAAATCAGCAGATGAGCCAGAAATACCCTGCAAGTGTCTGTTCACTCTCCAGTTCCTGGACCACAGTCCCTGCACACTGTGTTTATACTTCGTACCATGCCAGTGTTTGCTGCGAGAGGCAGATTTGCAAAATTTGTAGGAGTGTCACATATTGATTTAGCAAAGCATTTGTTATGCAGGTCCTTTCAGAAAGTCAGTTTGGAAATCCTGCAGACCTCATTCAGCTTGTCCGATGTCAATCCGGCAGCATGCGTGAGGATGCATTTTTCCCAGCTTCTGCGTTTCTGTGTGCAGAATTACAGGCTCTGTTGCTATGGAGACTGGAGCTCACTGCAATAACCATCCGTGCTAACTGGCATTAATGGTGCCGTGTAATTAGGGGCAGGGAATGGACATGGCAGCCGGAACTGAGGCCCGTCACTGATCTCTGCCTGAACCCATCTTCTGGTATCAACCGCAGCAAGTGAAGCGTGTCCTTGGCTCACCTGCTTCTGCCTTTTGTCAACACGTTTGTATGCTGCAGCTGCTCTGCAGGTCCCCAGGTGCCCTCACTGGAAATTGCGCCATGTAGCACAACATACACACACTGTGGCATGCTGCTACCAAGAAGAGGGAAGGTATTTGTATTCAAGAAGGATGGACCTAAGCAGGCTTTTTCCTGAGCTCTCTGATTTTCTGCAAAATACCAAGTGCTGCCTTGGAGGTGGATCCATCAAAAGCCTGATAGGAGGGATGGGAGAGGGACACCCTGGGTGGAATGGGGCTAGAAGCAGGGGTGGGGAAATATTACTGTGTGGCAAGGATAAGGCATTGAAGAAGAGGTAAGACGAGACTGGCTGCCAAAAGGCATAAGGAGATGTCAGTAGATGACCCCTTAGTCCAGGAGCTTGTTTGGAAGGCAGGCAACAGACTGGTGTTATGTACAGTGCTTACTGACAGGTGATTTTTGCCTGTGACTTTAGAAATACTGAGAGGCACAGAGGAGCTTCAAAAGATTTGCTTGCTGCCAAACATACAAATAAGGAGAGGCCCAAACTAGGGAGATTTCCATAGGATACATGTCCCATATCTAATGATGGGAATGTTAAATTTTCCCTCCATTTGGATCAAGAAGATCCCTTCCTATGGAGATAACTAACTGTTTACTAGGGGATATTGTCTTCGTCTCTCTGTACGTATATCGCAATCTAAAAAATTTTCATCTCTGTAATTTGACCTCACTATCTGAATATGCAGGGGTAAAGCTGTGCACAATTCCTGAAAAGTAAAAGCTTTTGCTGTTCAGATTAGTTATTCCTTTTCTGTAAGGTTTTTTTAAACTGTCTCATCAAAGGCATGTTCTGTATTTCAACGGTGCTTGCGTGCAATCTGCATATATGTACAAAGCGTAGCACTGCTAACGCTGGCTAGTGTTATAGTAGCCTGACGCTTCGTGTTTTGGGTGTGATAGTGTTACTATGCATTCAGACATTCCTAAGAGCAAAATTGAGGACAGTTATGCATAAAGATTAAGAAGCGCCAGAAATAAGGGGTGCGTGTGTTCTCAGATGCAGGTTTCTGGTGATGGAGTTGTGTGCTGTTTTTCTGTAATATCTTTGACTTATTCAGGGCACAGGCTAGACCTGAGTTACACGTGAAACAGTTTAATAATCAGGGGAGGGCAGTGTTCTTGCTTGGGCTGTGTTAGAAATCGGATATTTGTGCTGAGATGTGGGATCATGGGGAAGAGAAGAGAGCTGGCTATTTAGGAAATTGAGCACCGCCTTGAAGATGTGGGTTCTGACTTTCTTCTTCTCAGAGGTCCTGCGTGATGCTGCTCACATCAGAAAACTCGCATTTTCAAGGACTGCCAGCAGTTATGTATTCCCTGCTTTTATTCAACAGCTTGACTTGTGATTCCTTGTCTACCTGTAGAAATACTGAGTACCCCTTATAGCAGATGAAGCCCACAGAAATGTCACTTTTGAAATACAAATGGTACTTGTAATGTATATATCCTGAAAAATAAGATACAAAGAGTTTCTGGTTAGAAATTAGAGGATATATTCGGCCTTGTAAATTGAAGATTAAGTGCCTTTCATTTCACAAAGCTGTTCTTGAAAAGAAATGCATTAGTACTTATTGCAGATACGTATATATATGTAAAACAGAGAGAACCACAGAAAGGCCCAAGAGAAAATTAATAATTTCATCTTCAGAAATCAGGTTTATCATGCAGAATGAAATTCCTTCTGGTACCCATTGAGCATCAAGGAGAAAATAAGTGCTCAAAGCCCTGTTTCTTAAGTGCGTGCTGCCTGGACCTACTCACTGAAGGAGTCAAAGGTCTCATGAATATATAGTATGTGATCCTTAATTCCAGACTATCTCACAGTACATGCATATAAGGGGGTTAAATAAAGATTATGGTCATAATTAGGAATTTTTTAGGTTTTAAGTGCTTGTCTTTGCAACCTAAATGATCTTACGCTACACCCTGTTTCACGCACATTGGGCTAGAGGACCAGTGCTAAAAGTGTCAGTTTGAACATTCTCTATAAAATTTGGTAGCCTGGCTTTCAGACTTCCTGTTCTGTTAGTGCCTGAATTAGTCCAGATAGGCGGAATACCAGCAGAAGAAATTGTTTTTAACAACTCTTGTAACAACGCCCTTCACAGTAAAAAGGCACATGTGGAATTTGGATCTGCTGTCGTTCATCAGGATTTTTGTCATGCAGTTGACTCGGCACTCACTGAAAGGCTCCCAAGAAAGAACAGCAGAGAGTAACTCCAGGAGCCTTGTCAAGGAGCCTCATGACTCTCATTTTTCACAGTGAACACCCACTGTTCAGCTCCCAGAGCTTTGGGGTTATTTTCCCATTTGAGCCTGTAATGACGCAGAGATCACACAAGAAAAATTGCTGTAGACATGCCTCTTTATGCTCCTTAAAATTAATAGGATTTTGCATTGTTTCCAGTCTGATACCATTTTCTTCCACAGCCCCCTCACTCTTCTCCTAGGCTACCATCTGCATCTTCCCCCATGCGTCTCAACCTTGTTGTATTTCTATTGTGGTGCTAGGTTAAGTACATATTATGTGGTTTAAGATGTTGTAGGAGGTGAGACCGTACGTAGAATGCTGCCAAACATATTTTAGTTTCTGTTGCAGATGTTCCTGTTTTCCTAGCACAGGAACAGGTTAAAGCAGCAACAATAAATGAACGGGGGAGAAGAAACTACAGGCCAAAATACCAATAATCAGATTCCTTGTACTCTCCTGTACAAAACGACAGCTGAAGTGACTCTTCCAGCACATGTGCAGTTCGATGCATGATTAATTCAGAAATAGTCTCCTTATACATGACTACACGGCAGCAGCTAATCTAAGATCATACAAAGCAGAAGACAGCAGGAGTCTTTTCAAAGGTTACTGCAGTTTCTTCTCTATCCTCACTAGGCACTGTTTTCTCTCTGACTCTGGGAGATGATTAGGTTGTGGAAAACACCATTCTCTGAGGCACCTGTGTTGCTGGTGAAAAAGAATATATTTTGCATTTGAAAGTGGAAGCTTTGTCCTTCCTGTGTGTTAAAAGACAGCATTAAATCCCAAATGCATTTCTGCTGATGATAGGCAAGAAACACCCCATGCTGTTCTCTCTCATGTGGAAATTCTCGAGTTTTATGCTCCTCTAAATATTATGTGTAGAGTTACACTGTAGATTGCATGATGTAACCTCCTTAATGCACCAGTATTAAACCACGACACAGTGGCAAATTTAGAGAAATAAGAAAGATACCATGGTGCAAAAAGGCAGGAGGCACTCTGTTCTTTTCTGGGTGGTACAGAGGTGAAAGCAGAGTGGTTAATCTTAAATGCGATGTAAAATCATATGTGCCAAGGTCATATGGCCTATTCATGTTTGTGAGCATCTGTTACACTAAAATTAATGCTAGGTTAATTTAAGGGATGGCTGTGATGAACAGCATGTTGAGTGTGTGCCACTATTGGCGCTTGTTGCAGTGTAAAACATGTAGAAAGGAAACGCCCCTGGGGAGCCCTGGGCGGCCGCTGCCAGGAAGCTTCAGGTACCGGGTGGTGAGACCAGCACCCTCCTGCTGTCAGGAGGTCGGGGACTGCCCGCGGGATTTCCTTAGATCTGCGTGTTTAAAATACCTTGGGTGTCATCATCAAGTTATCGCCTTAGTTTTATGGCAGGAGGTACTCAGAATGGTTTGCTGTTTAGTTTTCCTGCTTGCTCCTAGGTGGGAGAAAGAGAGCGAAGAGCCTTTGCTGGGAGTGCCTGACTGCCAGGGTGATGGCTGGAGAGTGACAGGGTCGCAGCAGTTGTAGCAATTGCTGCAGGCAAGCAGAGTTGCCGTTTCACTACCCTGAACCAGACAATCTGGAAGAGACCTTCCCTAAGAAAAATCTAAAATTAGTGAACAAGTAGTTTACTTTTTATTTCAAGCAGTAAAAACCAGTTGCCCAGTAGACAACTTTTTGTTCTTCTAAACTGTATTAAGCTATTAAACTGTATTAACTATATCAAAGCCTGTTAATACAGTTCAAGCCAGACTGAAATGTCGGCATCCGGAGGCCAGGTAATCTGCCCGTTTTTCCTTAGACCATCCCAGCGTCGAGGTTTGAGGCTGGCGAGGTGTAGCTGCTGGGGACAGCCAGGGCAGGAGTGCCACCGTGTGGTGCTCAGCCGGAGCTGGCCGCTCCAGTCACCGTCACTGGCAACAGACTGTACATGGGGAAAAATAGTTTGATTTATTGCCGGTTAAAATAGATTCGGGCAGTGGGAAACGAAAAGACAAGCATTAAAGCAAACTTTTCTTCCCCCTTCCCAGGGTCAACTTCAGTCCTTCACTCCTGACTCCTGCCCTCCTGGAGCAGTGCAGGGGGGAGGGTGTGGTGTTAAAGTCAGTACGTAGTGGTTCCTTGCTGCTACTCCTTCCCTCTCTTATTTAAAAATACACGTAATGTCCTGGTAGGACTGTAAGACCATATCAAAATATAAACTTCCTTATCCTAAGACATAGACCTACTAACATGGACCTACTATTCCTATGTAAAATACAACAGTTGGTACAGCATTGCTATATATAATGCCCTTCTCTGCTGTGTTGCAATACCCCTATGCATCTCTTTCATAATAATTCTACAAAATTAGGTACATGCAGGGATGATGCAAATGATTAATCTTTCCATTTTTTAAACCCAGGTTGAGGTGTAAACTTCTAGGGTGAGGAACAGGGGGCACCTGGGATATGCCTCTGCAATTCTAGTTATGGTAAAAACTCCCACGCAAACCATTCCTCCTCACAAACCTCACTTCTTGAGGGTGTGCAAGTTCTATTTTAGCTATGGAAAGACAGAGGTCAAGCTTGCTTTTCCAGGACCCGGGACCAAAGACCACTTGGAAGCTATCATTTAGCTCAGTGTGGATCTGAGACTAGAATTTTGCTTAGCTAGTGAAGTTCATACACCCCGTGTACCTCCTTGAGATTGAGATGCTTTCTTCTGCCTGTGTGGTGCTTTTGTCTTGAGAGGAATGCAACGCGTCGAAGGTGAACTTTGAATATTGTGAGCTAGACAGAGGAACGCACAATGACTCTGAAATGCCTGAGAACAGAATTGCTCTTGTTTAAGTTCACAGTAGTGTTTCTGTCTGAACTCAGACTTTAACCTCCCTGAATTAAAAAGTATTTAGACTCTTCAGATCTGGTAGGATCTGAACCTAATAGTATTAGAGAAATATAACTCCCTACTTACTACAGCATAGGCTTTATTTGAGTGCTTGCTGTTGTTCTGAATATTGTTCACTCTTAGCCAAACACAAATCTCAGTATCAGCTGATGAGTTAAAGACTGATGTTTATTAAGAAAGCACTTTGCTATGCATCTTCTGTCCTCAAAGAAAAGAGATGACAACGAAAGGAGTGGAAGGGACCAGTAAATCCTCTTTGCTGGCTGGTTGCAATTATGGAGAGGTGAATCCCAGAGATTTTGTTGTGCTATTTAGGGTTTTGAAAAGTTTGCCAGTATTTCCTTCAGTACGGAAAAGATGATGTCTCGGGATATCTCTGCATTGTACCATGGTGGACAATACAATGACCTTCAAGCCAGCACCAATAGAGACAAGATGAGCATGTCAGCACAAGACTACAAATTAACCCAGCTAAAAGATGGAGCACAACGTGCTGATGTGCCTTTCCTGCTTTTACACCTGACCAGCATGCTCTACCATGCAGACACGTTGGCTGACTCAGTACTTTGACAGTGTGCTCCACTGCACAGTGTCAAGTGCCCATTGAAAGACTGGTGGTTAAGGCTTTACTTGAAAATTTTTTGATTCAGAGTCCCAAACGAATATATTAGTGCCTGACTAGTCTGTTCCTCCTTTTTTGGAGCTGTTCTACTTTACATAAATAATAGTGTTTTAATTGGGCCATTCATTCATTGAGGTGATAGGACACCTGGGATTTTGAATCTAGGTTTCTCACATCCCCAGTGATGTGCTAGATGTCAGCTAGTGTTTGTCTTCATTATCTCTCACTGGAAAGTTCAGCTTCTGCCTTTTCCATATAAGCCAGTTAACTGCTGCTTTGAAACTACTGTAATTGTTAGTGTCTTGGAAGAACCTGCATGTCTTGAAAGATATTCTTGGTCTGGCAGCTTTGTGAAGAGGAAGGAGGATAGCCTCTGCTCAGCACTCTCCTCACAAGCACTTCAGGAGTGCTGATGTGGCAGAGCAGAATTAAAATGCTGCCTGTAATCCAGTGATGTATGTTGTGGAGATACAAGCTTGTTTTGCTCTTTGCAAGAGTTTAAGGATGATAAATTGAGCTGTGAGGGGGAAGCCTGGGATGAAGTATGTATTTTGTCTAGACTGAGATATTTGGAGTTCTTTTTGTCCTTCTTTTTAACATGAAGTCTCTTATTTGCTGCCCTTATCTCTTTCCATTGTAGAGCACAGCTTTAACCCCTGTGAATAAATCATCTGCCCTTTTGCCACATACATGCAAACTGGTATGGCCAGCTCTAATTGAACTGGTCTGGCAGCTGAGGATCAGTTTTGCTTAGATTTTTTGCAGAAATATTTCTAGTCCATTCCAACCATGATTCACTATATCAATTTAACTATGATCGGACACATGTCTGATTTTTCAAAGAAGATTCTGTGTATGTTCTTGAGAGCATCTCATTCTACACGTTGCAAACTTCCAGGACTCCAAGCAAAAGCATCCCATTTTTGACTTTCAGAGTAAGGTCAAGGAAATAGATAAATTGCCATACTCTTTATTCATTGTTTTAAATGCTACTGTCTTGGTGAAATGTAGGGGGATCATTTGATGCACTCGACTGAGTTACAGTAACGCTTCCAATGATATCAGGCATGTCAAATTACAGCATACTTTTGCAAGGATACATTTTTTGGTAATGATCTCTGCAATGCATTCTCAAATCTCCATAACAGCAAAAGGTTGTTTGGGAAAGTGGTTCAGACAGCTCCCTTTTTGTAAGGTCTTTATTCCCAAGGCTCTCAAGAAGTCACAAAGTGTTTTTCAGAAATGATTCCTTTTAGAAAGACCCTGCTTTTAAAGTGAAGATGATGTTTAATCTAGACAGAGGGCTGTCTTTATTCTAGCTATGAATTGGGACCCATTCTTGTTAGTTGTTTGAGAAGACAAGCTCTTCATCCTTGTCTTCCACAGGGATTAATGGAAAAGTCAGGAACAAATTCATGGTAATGTATGCCTTTCTGTGTGTCAGACATGTCTTTTGATTCTGGGGAATGCTTTCTTTCACATAACTGAAGGTGTACTGTTACGGACAAGTTCTTTTACCTGGTGGGACACATTTCACAGTAAAAGAAAAAGCTGTGCATCAGATATACCTTCCTGTGTTTAGCTTGAGACATACAGTTGCATCTGCAAATTAGTGTCAAATCTAGAATATTTTTGTCTTCAGTACAAGTTCAGAATCAGACCAGCCACTTCAGTTCAATGTGAACGCTGTTCTGGCCCGGTACACTTATGTAGATCAGTGATACAATTATCCAAATCATTTCAATCTCTCCGTCTAAGGAAATAGTTTACTGAGGGCCACATTTGTGCTTCTCAAGTGCAGCACTGTGGAGGTGATCTGCAAGTTGCTTTCACAGGAAGCCAAGCTAAGCTGCTTCTTGACAGACCATTCAAACCGACTCCAGTAAACTTCCTACAGCCAGAATTGATCTCTTAAATGTCTGAATGCTGCAGAAACTCTAGCCATTAAAAATAAGTACAATTCTTAATATAAAAATGTGTAATGTAAATGTAAAAATGAAAATTACCATTCCATAGTCCTTGAAATGCCCATAAATACTAGAAGTATGTATGACAGCAGTGGTCTCACATGCTTTTTGTGTCTGTGAGGAGTTTTTCATTATATGATTTCATAAACAGGGGCCTGGAAGTTAAAAATTAAAAAATATATTGCAGTATTACTTTTAGGAAGGACAAGGAAAAAGGATAGTGTTTTGAAAGTGAGGTCTACATTATGTTTTTTAAATCATAGAAGGACGATAAGCTTACATCCTCTGATTTCTGAGGAATCTTCAGCTGACTCAATGACTGTTTCAGAATTGATACTCTTTAGAAAAGATATATTTAATAGGTTATGAAATGCTTTTAAAAAGTCACCTGGCAGGTGCTTACTGAAGAACGTAAACTATTAATCCAAAAGCAGCAGAAGCTCATGAGGCAGGGCCCTTCAGCAGCCAGTTATACCCTGGTCAGAGGCCTATGGCCTCTCATTGGGTTTGGTCTTTAAACCTTGTTTTCTGACTTTATCACATAGGGAAAATGTTTCTTCATTTCTGCTATCTCAGGGGTGTTTGGATCTTCTCAGGTGCTTTCTGTAGAAATTCCCTGGTAGTCTGTACTACCTTTGGGCCACCAAGGATTTCACAGTGTATGTGATACACTGAGCATCTTACTCTGCCTTATTCTGGTCTACCCTATCCTAACTGGTAGTGGGACAGTGGAATGGAGGCAGAATCTGTACAGTAGGACCTTTGTCTTATGGAGTTAGTCCTTTACTGCCTCTTTGTAATCAGTGTCAGGGCCTTTCATCTTGTTTTCGGCAGGATGTTACCTTAGGGGAATTTACAATTTCATTACTGAAAACCCTATCCAGCTATCTTTGGAGACTGTTTAAGAGCTCTTCAGAGAGTTACGTGGGGAAATATGACTATGGATAAAGATTACTATTGGTGTCCTGAATAGACTAAACACTTACACAAACCTGGATGCTTACTGCAACATTCATACCTGGAGCAATGGTCTATTTTAGCCATCCCAAAACTTTGTGCTTGGGCTGCTGTAATGCTGCAATAACTTGTCTTGAAATGTGAATCTGTCGCTGTCTTAGCATTACTTGACCAGGAGAGGGGGATCATTTGCCATTCATTTCCCCAGGCACTCGTGGTGGAAAATACAACACTGAATGTTTTGCACTTAGCTTGACTCCATGTTTTCAACAGAAATAAGCGTATGCCGCAGTAACTAGGTCTGGCTTTCTTGAATTTTGAAACTTTTCAGCTGTTCTAGTCCTGGGATTTTAGTCCAAATTTATTATTTTGTTTTCAAGATCTAGCATTCACCACTGATGAAAATATTTAATTAGAAATGTGAGGGTTCCTCATGGTGTCTTTGCTTCACTTGCAGTGTCTGGGCAGAGGATCTTGGAGGTGAGCAGAAGCTCAGGGTCGTTAGCTCAGAGCGTGCAGTGTGCCGTCCACACCCCTGATCGCTGGGGCCCACGTCAGATCGGAGATGGAACCGTTGGGCAGCGCTGCCAAACGCACGCAAATACCCACGTGCAGAGGGGACCAGGCCATGTCCCCAACAGCTCCCGCCTCTTTGGGTTCGCTTTCCTGATGCTTTTCTGCACGCCTCGTTGCTTCTCTCACCCTGGGCTGCGGAGGCGGCGGGCAACGCCCGGGTCCCGGCGGGCAACCCTCGGTCTCGGCGGCCGGGCGCTCTCCATGGTGCTGCCCGCCCGCCGCCCTGCTACGGCGCCCCCGCTGTCCCTCAAACGCGCGAGCCCTGCCGAAGGTGCCCGGGAAGAGCGCTGGGGGAGCACAAAGCTCTCGTCCTTGGGAGTGTCTCTGTAGTAAATCCCTCCCATCATTTTTTCAGTCCTTGCCAAATAAACGTGTGCTACCGGTACAGTTTGGCTGTAGGCTAGAGGAATTCAGTACACCATAGGCAATAATGCTATTCTATATATTGGTTTGATCAGACTTGGGACCTCTGAAATTATTTGGGTGGGGGGAGAAACTCTAAAAGTAAAGGAATATCAATCTTCTTTCTTTTGTGAGGAACAGGTGGTAAACATCGAGCTTAGAAGAAGGGTTTAATTTCTTCATGTGTTTAATATGGTTGTTAATTTGGGGAGTATCTAAAAACAGTATTTGAGAGCTCTTTGAGAATCCTTAATACAAAATTTTATCCTGTGTTTTTATAAATGAGTATCAGATAGGTCTAGTTATAAGCAGTGGGAAAATGTGCTTGAAAGGTATCTTAAATGATACACCTCTTTGCCCTAAGTATTTGATGAAGCAGTGCATTTTCTAACTCTTCTTTATGTTGTTATTAAATCAGATGAGCAGAAGAGAAAGGAAATACCATTATTTGCTTTAGAGCAGGTATACTAGACTTCTGCAGGTTGTTACTTAAGGCACAGTATTGCTGATGTATTTTAGAAATTGTGTAGTTAGAATCTTTCTTAGGACTGGTCATGTGTACTCACTTTATTTTTGGTATCCACTGTTGTGGCCTAAACATTCAGGCTTCGAGCCTGATTACAGGTGGGTAGGTGAAATCTAACCGTATCATTAGTCCCTGATGGTGTGTCAGTGATAGAAATGCCATTTTAGATAGAATATGTGTAGTAGACAGAAATATAAAGATGCATCACTTAGTCACGCTCTTCTTCTTCCACACTTTGCAAACAGAAACAAACTGTGAAAGACATTTATTTTGTGGGTCATTTTTAATTTTGGAAGGCTCATTTTGTGGGTCAGATGGCTACATATACAAGTGCATACATATACAATAACATTTTTACAAGTAGCAATCACTCAAGCTTTTGTTTTGATAGCTATGGACACATAAACTTTTAATTCAGGGTAGACAGGGCCCATTGAAATGTGAATCCATGTGACCTGGTCCAACACTGAAGTGCAGGCACACTTTTACACGTAACAGCAAGGATGCTGAAGCAGAGCTGATTACGTGCAGCATCTAGGTTGCAACTGAAAGGATTTGAAGTGGATGACATCTGGGTCATGCTGGTTTACAGGCTTCTGACACAGTGGCAACCAAATCTGTTTTCCTGTTATATGCTCTTGTTGTCCAGGCATAATTATTTTCCGTATTGTTATAATTTGTAAAGTTATTTTTATTTACGTCACCCTGAAGCACTTAGATTTGAGATACAGAATTCTGTTTCCAGATAAACAAATGTTCCTGTTAAATTGGTTATACACTGTAGTCTAGCCACACTATTGTAACAGGATAATTTTTGAATGTAATGAATTATTACATCAGATAAGTCTGTGCGGTTAGAATAAAGAGCCCTCCTTTTGACTCTTTAGACAGCTCATTGGAAAGACTCCCCTGGTTTCTGGGAAAAGAAGTAATAGGACTTTTTAATCACAAGTGGTAGGATTGATCCATCGGGGACACAAGTGAAATATATGCAAGTAGCTTCCAGCATATAACTTGCTTTCTTTGACTTTTTCTCAGATAATTACCCTTGAGCTTGAAATATGCCCCATCTCTCAGAGCTAATGTAATTCAGCAGTACCTGGCTATAATGCAAATGCTCAGGAAAAGGGTGGAAAAAAGTCTTTTGAGAACAGGGCAGATCATTATATGGGAAGGCGTTCAGGCAAAAAAGTTTAAAACACTTATTTTGATCATAAAAATCAAAAACGCTGAAGTCTTAGCCACTCCCTTCAGCCCTCTTGTCTTCCAGCTAGAGAGACTACATCTGGTCACACAGAGGTGGCAGATATCCACCTCCCAGGATTAGAGAAGGAGCATTCCCTCAGGGTGTTGGACCACTTGTCCATGGCACTAGGTGGGAGCTGGGCAGCGGGCAGGCTGAATGCAGACCCCAACAAGCTGCCCTGCCCTTGGCTGCACGTGGCCTCTCTTGCATTGTCAGCAGAGCAGAGACCAGACTGGCAAGCTGCCCCTGCATGGGCGAGTGACTGCTGCCCCTTTGCAGCAGATCCAGCAGATGTAAGTACAGTGACGAGGGAGTGCGAGGAGTGAGCCTGAGGAACACGCTGCATATTTTGGGAATCGGAGGTGGCAAATCTGCAGCACTTTCGGGATGATCCCTTGGCTCCTTCTTTGCATTACTAGCAGCTTCTGTCCCCACAAGATCAAAGCCAAACACAATAGTCAAAGACAAAAGAGGGTAGGGCAGGAAGGCCAGGACAGGAAGGAAGATGAGAAGGCACATTGCAGTGTTGAATTAAATGATTGTGGTCCTGATCCAAAGTCCATTTAAATCAATAAAATGTCTGATGTTGGCCCTTAGTGAGCTATTGGGTGAGGCCCTATTTGACTTAGTTAAAATAGAATGTGACGTCAGTATTTTCAATCAATATGAAAACTAAAATAAGTGGAGCGATATTTAGAATCAATGCAACTTAGCTGTTATCAGAAGACTGCAAAATGGGCACTCTTGCCAGAAACATCTATCTAGTTTATTTAGGATTCTGATGAAAAAAATATGCTTCTTGGTTTGCCAACTTTGACACAGCTGGAATGTCTTTACCTCATATTTGGGATATTTATTTAAATCAGAGGTATAAAAGGGCTTTTCTAAATCCTGTTCTTGGTGTTCAGAAAGTTAGTGGTGTGTGCAAAGCATTGCTTTGTCATGGCAGAGCTTGGACAGTAATCAAGGATGACTAGAAGGACTTTTATGATTTGAGAACGGCAGTTATTTTATCTTGCCTTCTTTGCTGGCCTGTAAGCTCTTGCCTGTGACAGTGGTACTTTGAATGTGTAGCTAAGCTGCAGAACTCTGCCTTAATATGAATGCTGGAAGTTCAGAAAGGTTCAGAGAGACTGAACAAGTTCATGACAAAGAGTCTGTGAGCATGTCCGTCAATCTGAAATGACCAGAAACTGGGAGAGTACTTGAAAATATACATGTTTGCTGCCTTCTACCCTTCGCTAGGTATCTGAGTCTTGGCCACTGTTGGAGACAGACTTCGGTCTCATCCCACAGTGATTAATTTTATGTTCTTAGGACCAAACATGTAACCATACTATCTCAGTTTCTTCATCTGTAATATATGAAAAATTAATTTATAAGAGTGGATGAATATTTTCAGTAACTCTTTCAAGATGAAGGTAGCTAATCAGTATCTTTCTTCTGGTATAATTATTAGTTGCATTTAAAGTTTGTCAGTGTTGAACTGAACACCTTCAAAACAGAAACCTGCTGTGCAAGGGAGGGTATGGTATTGCAAATATTACTGCGTCATCTGTAGTTAAGTTTTTAGCACTGATGGCTAAATGTGTCAGTGCTGTGAATTACACCCAGGTGGTATAACAGAAAAGAAGGGAAAGACATTAAGACTGGTCTGATTTATGTCTATTAACGTATGTGCCATAACTTGTTGCCCTTTTTCATTTCTTCTTCTGTATTGCCTCTTTCAATTAATAAAATAGATGTAATCAGGGTACAGAAAAAAGCAAGAATATAATTTTATATATCATCTTTTCTGTACTAGTTCAGTGACAGTCATTTCCAGCCTAGATCTTTCTGGAACACATTGTGTTCACATATTAAGTAACATGAGAATGAGAGACCGTAGAGCCCTTTTTTAACCTTAATATTTTTTCTTTTAGGAAAATATAAAATGAAACCTACACAATATGGATATGTGATTGCTAACTCACTTCCAGGGTTACTGTACCTTCAGAGCTAGGATAATTGCTACTGTGAGTGAGTAATAAATAAGAGTGGGGATTAAATGAGTGAGACAGGAGGCAATTTAGAAATGTAGCATATACTTCCATAGTTAGCTCTGTGCTTTTACTTTCCACAAGAATTATTTTGCCTTTTTTTTTTTTTCCTAGGAATATGTAATTCTGCAGACGTTGAAATGGCTGAATATTCTAATATGCACAATCCATCCGAATCAAAGTAGAATTAAGTACATTGTTATGCTGCTCTGGTACACCAAATATTTTTGTCCCTATCAAAAATATTCCTTCATCTCCATCCTCATCCCTCAAGAGAAAGTGTTCAGAGAAGAGTTTCCTGGCCAGAGGGACAAGGATGCCTACCTCTGACATTTACCCTGACTAGAATAACAACAGAGAGGGCAGGGTGACAGCTGTGCTTGTGGGTAGAGGTGAGCTAATTCTGCAAGTGGGTGCTCTCTGGTTTCTGTGCGTACACATCTCCAAGCCTGGTCTAACCTGTCCTGCCTTTCAGCAAGGAGGAGAAGTTGTAAGGACAGAGACAGTTATCGTATGTTTGCAAAATAACAGTAGATGTATTTGTTAGCTATTGCATGCAACTCAGGCAGTGCATCACTTGGGAGGGAACCTAATTCCCCTACAGAATTGTGATCTGCCTTGTCCAGAAAGGTCTTCCACAATGCTACACAAAAAGCTGGATTGCTCAGCTTTCATCCCTACCAAGCTATTGCCTGGGACAGCCCTTTCACACTTTTAGCTGTTTAAAACTAATTTTGATTTCCAGCCTATTTTCTGAATGTGCTAGCAGCTTAGAACTGGAAAGAACACTCTCCATTGTGGCTTTGAGGCATGAACGGCTTTTCCCACTCCATCACTGCCTCCCTTTTTTTGTAACTCTGGAAAATTATGAGAACAGCTTTGAGTCACACTTTTTTGGCATTATTTCTAGGCTTGGTTTTAACTTTGTTTTTGCACTGCCCACATGATTTATGTGGAGAGAACCTCATCTTTATGAGATGGACCTCTGTTAGTGGATATGCTTCAAGGAAGATAATCGCTTGTTTACATCCTCTCCTCTTGTACCCAATTACTGTTGCTTTTCATCCAGAAGGTTTCTATAGACAGAAAATGCTGATTTGCTCAGCAAATCATGTCTCTCTACCTGAAAGCTGGCAGTTAAAACCAAGTGCTGATCATGGCTGTGGCTAATAAAGCCCTGCAGTGCAGGAGCTTATTGTCTCAGCTGGTGGGTCAGGTTAAAACAACAAAACCTGGAGACTGTGAATTTAGGAGATCAGGTCAGAAAGTTAATGATTTATGCCAATTTGTAAACCAGGCAGATAGGAGCTGTAACCCTAATTAAGCACCCACACATCTGTGGATCTCTTGGTGAGGTTAGTCTCCGAGCCTATTCACAAATCACGCAGGGCGTTGTACAGGTTGAAGCCTTACAAGCTTTATTATGCCAAATGGGAATTCGTTGAATCTCATGAGTTACGTATTTCTACACTCAGAGGTGATGATGACAAATGCTTTTCAGAGAAAAACCACCCCTTTTCTGGTACTGTGTTCTTTTTATGTTGCTGTGCATCTGCCCACTCTCCCACTCCCCTCCTACATACCGTTTGTGGCAGCATCACTGTATATTCTGTTTTTCTTATGTAGCAACTTCACAATACGTTTTCTATGTTTAGGGGGAAATTGCTCAGTCTCCATTTTTACTGATCGGATCTTGAAAATTTCATCTTCAGACTGATGTCTGCCGAAAGATTTCTTTTTGTTAGAATCTGTATATGCAGGGCAATGACAAGCCATTTTCTATTTTTGCTAGGAAAATCTTTCTGTCTTAAAAGAGAACACATCTTTCCTGCAGGGACATTAGCTGTGTCAAGTATTAAGTGATCCATACTTTATGTTCTTCTCCCCAGATTAGATATGTTCTTTCCAAAATAATCTTTTGAAAGGTTGTTTTTGGTTTTGTTTTTATTTTTTGCCACACGGTGATGAAATATTTTTATGTCTCTTTGAGGTTAGGGGGAAAATGTTTATGGGACATAATAGTGAACTTACAGAACTGATCTGAAGTTCTTCTTTGCCAGTGATCTTCTGAAGAATATTTGCTATTTCATTTTGTCTTACTTGGCACCAGTTGTTCAATTCAAGTGTCTGATTTTTTTTCTCTTGTGTAACATGGGTTACAGAGTACATAAATTCCTTTATTAACTTTTAATTGAGTTTTCTGAAAGAATTATTTGAAACCGAGCTAATGATGAGCCTGCACGTTATCACTCATCAAAAGGTGACAAATTGTTTCATAATCATGACTCCTGCAAACCCTCCTGCGTATCAAACCCTACTGTGTGCACTACATATCAGGATGTAAGCATTTAGTGGCTTAAGGTAACCTTGAACCATGATTTAGGGAAATCGCAAGACCAGGATTTTTAAGTGTGGTGGCCTGTGATTTGGTCTTCTTTTCAAATTTCTGCCTTAAGATCCCATGAAAAGGCTGGGGACATGAAAGCTTTCCCACTGTATCAGGAAGGTAGAGTTCTAGATTACTACCTGTTCATTTCTAGTTTACAAGGGATGCTACCTGTGAGGTTCACACAATGTTAAGAAGGCAAGGCAAGCTACAGTCCTATTAAATAATCCACTTTTTTATCCCTTTGGCTGCCTCCACCTGTCTCACTTTGCTGGTGGCTGTTGCCACAGCTACTCCTTGTGTTTTAGCCATTAGTTTTGTGTTGCCTAGTTTCTCACAAATGGGAACAACTGTGAGAAAATTAGCCTGTATGTACAGAGGAGCTGGTAAAAGGATTGGCTGGCACTCTGTACCCTGCTTCTTCTGATGTCTTCTTCCACTAGAGAAATACATTTTTGACTGTATGCACAGATCGCTGTCTCAAACATGAAATAGATGCCTGTTTTTAAAGATGCCTTTATAGTGCTTTGTAGTTTCCATATACAAGTACTTTGTGAAAATTTGGTCTTCAAAATTTGTGAAATTCTCAAAGTGAAACCTTACAGTAAAAACACAAGCTATCAATAATGATTAGTTCCATAGTAATAATAAATGGTCTTGGTTGACGTAAGCTGAAAACAACCAAGTTCTGTGGGTACAAAAATAATGTGAGGTTGGGATGAGGCCTGCTCTGTGAGCTATTGTCACATGAAGAGCTCACAGGCCATCTGTTACTGATGGTGGTGGTGCTGTGTTATAGTGAATTCATGGTGCTCGGGTTTAGTGGCCATTCAGTCAAATTTAGTTGGAAGTCAAGGAATATATTGCAGAGGGAGACCTGGCCAAGAGAACAGTTTCTTTGATTTGGTGATTTTTAGTGCTGCAGTCAGTGAGCTCCCATATCTCTAGCTTCTCTGGGGTGGGTAAGCCAGGGATGGAAACATCTCTGCTGCGTTGGAGCATCGCAATCCTCCTCTCCCTCTGGACCTGCCTGGAAGAGGCCTGATCAGTGGTGTTGGAGGGAGTTGAAATGTGATCAGCTCTCTGCCAGGGACTAATGCAAAGGTTCTTTTTATCTATGTGTGTCCTACTTTGATGAATAAATTCTTGATGCTAATGGTGTAACAGTTACCCAGGGAGGTGGGAGTAGAGCTTTGATATGATGGTTTTAGCAGGGGGATAAGCAATGAAGGAATGACAGACCCATCTGTCTCTGATATAAATGCTATAAACTAATGTCCCAAACCCAAATGATATTTGGGGGGGGAATAAGGGGGGGACTAATCAACAACATGTTGTCTCTGTTGGTCCACAGCTATAATCATTCTCCATCTTCAGCACAGGGCTTAATAAGTTGTCTTAGGAAGTGTCTGAAAGCAGCATTTGGCATTGAATAATAATGAACAGCATGTTTGGTGGTATTATTTTTACCTCCGTGGAGTTGAGCTGAGCGGGGCAGGCTGAGCCCAGATTACGCTGTGTGCTTCCCCGAGCAGCATCCCCCTCCTCGCTGCGTTTGGTTCGCTGCTTAATGCAGCTCTCCTGATGCAGCCTCACGTGGCTGCATAAAGGCACAATGAGGACTTGAATATTGCAAGCCGCTTCCAGGCGGCTCTCCATGCTGCCTGCAGGTGAGCTGGCTGAGGCTGGTCTGTCTGAGCCTGGCAGCTTTTGCTCCTGGTTTCCTATCGACCGACTCAGCAGTATGGGAAGATCGTGAGGAGGAGAAGAGCAGGGAAGCATCTGCTGGGCTCCAGCACAGACGGTCGCAGCAGCAGCAAGTCAGTAAGTCAGACTGCACCATTTTCTTCTCACCCTGCATAAAGGCGATGTGAGAAGCTGAAGGGAGCTGCCCCCTCCCCCACCTGGTGGTGATGCTGAAGTGGAGCCTTCCTCCCAGTCAGAAGACGCAGCCTATCTGGAGGAATCCCGAAAGACCTTTCCAGTTTGGTGATGTGTATTTAAAGGCCGATTCTTCTTTTTTTTTTTTTTTTCCTCCCCCCCCCCCCCCGCTTTTTATTTTACTCCCCAGCTAAGTCTGAAGCTTGTCTTCCCTTGCAGTCGCAGCCAAGCTGAAGTGGTTTCAGCCTGCTAGCAGATACTTGCCGGCTGCTCCCTGGTTGCGTGTGTGTGGCTGTGAGGACTTTCGCACATTGTGTGCATGGACGTGGCTCTCATGCTTCTGAGCTATGGGTGCTGCAGAGGCTGGAGCAGAGCTGTAACCTTTTCTGGGGTGCCGGAGGAGGAACAGTGGATTACACCGTGAAGTTCTGGCTTGCAGCCAGTGCCCTTGCGGAAAAAATAAATCACCTGGATATCCGCGTGTGGTGGAAACGGCTTCCTTGGAGCTGGTGTTTTCCTCTCCAAAATGGCTCATGCAGCCGCTTCCATTAAAAAAGTTCGAGAGTCTGAACTCGAAGAGAGAGAGAGAAACCTTGAGAAGGAAAGGAAAAGGCAGCGGAAAATCTCTAGGGCAGATCGGAAACGCAAGGTATGAGGGGAAAAACAGCCCCTTTCTCCCTTCCCCCTTCCTCTCTCTGTGCAGCACTTCACAGGTGTTCATTGCCATGTGTAATGCTCTCCCCTTCATTTTCCTGACCTTCCATAGCTTATTTCCCATTTGCATCCCTTCCCATCCTTTCTGAGCCCTGCTGTGGACTTAGCCCAGCTACAGTGAGATTAAAAGTGCTACCAGTCATGGCAGTCCACAGCTGCACAGGGAGCATGCAAATAAAAATGGCCATTGGCACCCCAGTATTGCCTTCTTCCCTTCATCCCCAGAAGAGCTAGAGCTGCATGTCATTGTTCAGGAGCCAGGTGTTTCAAGCCTCCAGCTGATCTGAAGAAGTTGTCAGGGAGGGAGGTGGCTGTGTTTGTGCTTTGCAGCGTGAAGGTGTGTTTCTGTACCTCATGACAGCATTTTTCCCCCCATTTCCCCTTTTTAGTTCCAGTTCCCACATCACCAGCAATGCTAAATGCTGCATGTAAGACCTATCTTGTGGTGCTAGGCGTCTCAGCTGAGTCGTTATGCAGTTAGGTATCAGTAACTGATCCTGGGCTAGCAGCCGTGATTCAGTGTATTTACACTGCACACTGCAGGTGTATTTTTCTAGCTAGGGCCCAAAACACAAGTCTGCAATCTGCTGGGCTTTTTTGTCTGTTGCCGGTGACAATCTTTGATTCTGTTAAGGCATATCTATGTAGATGTTTCAGATTTTGGGGAGATTTCTCCTAATTTATAATTAACTGTTGTTTTCCTTCTGTGTTAGAAATGGGGAATGACATCTCCGATTGCCTTGGGGAAATAAAAAAAGAATAAAAAAATCAATAGAGGTGATTTATTTGCCAGGTCGCTCTATAGTTTCCAAGGACACAAATAATATATGATAGTGGAGAAAATATTAAAAAACCTGAAGCTTCTGTTAAGGTTAGCTTTAGGACTATATTACATTGGGAGTGCCTGTGTTAATGCCTCCTCATTGCCATTTCTTTTCTCCCATCCCCAGAATCTCTAGATTGTGGTATGCATTAACTCATTCACTGACACCATGTTTTGATTCATTCTTTATAAATTTCTTCTGGAATGGATAATACCAAAAGACATAATCTGTCCTTTTTTTTCCCCTTTTTCTGCTACATTGCATGTAAATAGAGATCTTTCTGTAAAAAGAAAAAGAACACAATCCAGCAACGTAACATTTGAATTTACAGATCCTTTTTGGCAAATCTCTAGGATTCAGAAGCCATCTGCTCCCCTGGCATACCTGGGAAATTTTGAATTCATTTTACATTCAGTCTTACGGATTTTCATATTCCGAACTGCATGATTTAAATAAAATTACCGAGGCTGTTAGGTACCTTTGAGACTTTTGGATATGATCTCCCTGGCTTTTAAAAGGCTCACTTTGCAGAGTTGGTTAAGTTGCATTAGAATTCTCTTTATCAAAACAAGAATGTAATTTCTAATGTGTGCAGTGCTTGGATGCTGGGGCAGAGCTGCTTGGGGCAGATTGTGATTACTATCCTAATCCCCTAAATGGGACACTGCAGCATAAGGTAGTTCTTGTGATTACATTTTTGATTGTGGAATTCTCTGCAAAACAGCCTTTTAAAAAGATTTATTTAATGTGTTGATGTTCTTGCTGGAGGGTCTTTTTTTCATGTTTGCCCAGCACCCATCTCAGTTACTTCATCACAGTGTTGTTTTTCCTGATTTTCACATATCCTGTTTCATCAGTGTGTTTGATTCAAATGTGTGCTCTACTACTTTAATTAAAGCTGGATAGAATTAATACTGCCCCTTCTGCTATCTCTTTTTCCAGAGTGCTGCATATTCCTGACTGCAAGTAGACAGGCTCAGGCCGCATTCATGTTAGTAAGAATGTATGGTGATGCAGGCTCCTAATCAGATTTTCAGATCTAGGAAACACCAGTAGTCTTTACTTAGAAAATATGGAGAATACCTGAATGTTGTTTGTGTTTCTTCTTTTTTAATGCTCATTGGTAGCCCCTGCTTCTGTCCCTTTCACTGCGGCTGTAGCCTGCTGTTATGTAAACAAGTGCTTGGCTGCACCCTAAACTTGCCTTCAGATGGTATGGGTGTGGGTTAGGCTGGGCGTCTTCCCTCTTGCTCCTTCTGCATGAGACATACAGCAACACAAGTATGAGTTTGTTTATGTTTGTATGTATACATGCTCATACTGTGCAGAATTCATAGTGTAGAGCAGATTAGATAGATGAATATGTATACACACGCTCATATGCACAAATAATGTGCGTTATACATAATACAATATTTGTATCTATTAATCAATTTGTGAGATATATGTATCTGTGAGATACATATTTATATATGTCACTGAACTTGCTGAAGAAAAACAAATCTTTCTACTGCGAAATGTAACTGTCTCCTAGTAGGTGCAGAGCCCTCTCAGTTTTTGTTGACTTCCTTGGAACATGGAGGCAATGAACAAATTTTATGTGCAGGCCCATGAGAGACAAAATGTAAATGAATATTTTTTGATTGCTCTCAGCACTTAAACTTTTTCTACATATGGGGAATATGGTCCCAGCTTTGTGATTTATTTAAAAGCTATATTGCATTGCAGTGACTGGATTTTCAGTACAACAGAAATCCATTTTGTTTGTGGGAAAGACAGTAAGAGGAGGAACATGCTAATGTTGGTATTGTGAAGTGTCTTTTCAAAACTTCATTTGGATATACACCGTAATACCGATACATGTTGTATGCATGAAGCACTGATTTGGCCTTGGGATGGAAACTTTGACCCTGGAACATCCCGATTATGCAAAAGAGGATAATGAAAGGCTGTGACTTTAGCTTTGCCACTCTGCCAGCATGTTGGGCATCTATTAGTACTGTCCCATGCTTCTCCTAGTTTCCAGGGATGCTGCAGGGTGTGGGATCTTTGTGGCTTTGCCTCTTGAGCATTTTGTTTAATGATGTTGTGCAGTGTGATCATCATCTGTCTTGCTAGCAGCATTACAGACCATGGCTGTAGCTTCTATGCTTGTCGGGTAGGACCAGAATGTTCTTAAATGTCATCACATCTGCTACTTGACACAGCTCTGGACAATAACAACTCCCTGGCCATTAGCAGAGCTGGGAAAAGGGCCAGCATCAGCAGCATTCTTGCTCAGATTATGGTTTTGCAGTCCTTAGACATCTGTAGTTTTTAAAAGATTAACAGAACTATTCCACACCCACAAATTGAAAAGAGGTGTTTGCACTGAAGACAAATTTCAAGACCCTTTCCTGCATTCTTTCTGAGACTGACTTGATTGATTTTTTAAAACCAGTTAACAAGAGTCAGTTCTGCTCATCTTGCATTCAGATGGGAAATTTTCATGTTTATGCATGCAATCTTTTCTTGCAATGTTGAAAGACACACACTGATCCAAATACCCACATGTAAACAAAAAAACCCCAGTGGTCTGGGTAGTTGCATGGATACCTGAATGTATCAAGAGCATTAAAAGCCAGGTACTAACACAGGAGGTGAGCAGCTTAAAATATGTAGATTTTATTGAAATTTAGGCATGACTAATTCCATTATACCTGAATTCAGGATATGTAAGGCCCGGCTCCCCTTGCCTCCCATTGTCTTTTGAGATTGCTGAATATGGCTCATCTTTTGCAGAGTGAGGAAAGGGAAACGGTATGATTATGTGATGGTCACTCACTGAGTCAGCAGCAAAGCTGGAATTACAGCCTTGGAATTCAGCTTCCTAGCTCCTGGCAGTATGTAAAACACACTTAACTTTTCCCTGTCTAAAATACTTTTCAAAGCAGACAGAACTTCCTGTCTTTGCATGTGACAAGTGTTTAAAAGATTTTAAAAATCTCACGGAAAATAAAGTCACAAATTGGAAAAGCTGTTATCAAAAATGGATTTTTCTGCCAAATAAAACTGATTTTTGAATGTACAAATATGGTGAGCTGATGCCTGCTACCCTTTTACCATCAGTGATGAGGACAGAGTTTGATCTCTTGACTCTACTAGCAGTAAGTGGGTATTTATTTAGTATTTAAATACACAGATTTTAAAAAGTTTTTTTAACTTTTATACCTTTTTTTTTAAAGGCTAGCCTCACGAGTTCAGTATCCTTTAGCATAAAATACCCCACAGCATCTGGAATATTCACACTGCTTGCCGAAAGAGATTGGGAAACAATTGCATCTCAGTGAATTTTGTTATTCACTTGACACCCTAAGCGCTGTCAAAACTCACACAGAGCTACTGCTGCTAGGCAGTATCTGCAGAAAGACAAGGGTGGAGAGAGAAATAAAGAGCTGCTGCTGTCAGCAGAATTCAGGTGTGTATGGGAAAGAGTCAGTGTTCAGTAAATGGCTTCCATCACGTAGCAAGAGAAGACAGGGACCAAGTTATCTTTGTTTTCCTTCAACAGCAGACTTTTTTTTCACATTACCATCTCCTTTTTCACAAACTGAGTATCAGAAAGAAGTCTAATGTTACAAATTTCACATAGAAAATGATGTCACATTTGTCTCAGAACCATGTGGAAAAGTCCATTTGAAATTCAAGCATACCTTTGGCAGGAGAAGTGGGCATTTTTCATCTGGTGCATGGGCTCTGCGCTGAGGCTGGTAGCCACAAAGTTCGTCCCTTTGGAAAGGGCCAAAGCTTCAGTGAGGAAGGGAGGATATCGAGGAGGTGTGGAGGTATAGTTCCTCACTCTTGGTCACTCCTACTTTGGTTTATGGATGCCAGACAGTATCTCACCTGGTGGGAACATACCGCAGGATCAGCGTAGAATTTGTACTGGGCTAAGGAAGAGAAAGAAAGTCTCTCACTGTTTAACCTCTGTATACTTGAAGCTTTCAATGTTTATTGCACCTTTAACCTACTGGTTTTTCATTAGCACTGAATATGTCTTATCCATTCAGTGTTGTGTTCGTTGCCTTGGCAAACATCCTTGTGATTCACCAGAATTTCTAGATGTTTCAAATGCCTCTTCAACCACAAAAAAAAAAATTAATCTTTTTGGTGTTTTGTGAGTGTTTGCGTAGGTGGTGCCTATTCCTGATGCCCTTCGAGCATTTACCTTCTGTATTTCAAACTTCTATTTTCATTATGTAGATATTTCTTGGCATGAAAATAATACCCCGCTGTTTGCTTTCTTGTAAAATGAAGCTTCTTTTGATGACATTGCATTTCATAATAGATTGGTATTTGCTGCTTCAGTTTCTAGGTGTCCTATCTGAGGGGTGATGTGCATGTGACTGCAACACTGCTGAAGCTTTCAAGTACTCGGCTGTGTAGGCGCTCTCACTGCGTTTAACATGCATGTCCTGTTTGGTACATATTTCTCAGCTGAGTTAGCTACTAAGATCACTGTGAGTTTAATCTAAATGAAGTAAACCAAGCGGGGCCCTAAAATGATGACTGATAAAGTTCTGTTCACTGTTCTGCAGATACAGAATGTTATCATAGTGCCAAATGTCGCTTCTTTGAGACCTTTGCACTGCTTGCCATAACTGAACTGGGAACAAATGCACACTATTATGAAATAAAGCAAGCCAGAGGCTGTAGTAAAGGTGGTGATCTCTAATTCCTTTACTTCTGATGGGAAAGGAGCAATCTCCACTACAAGTTTAAATGTGCTCACCTTTATATTGTTGTCTAACCATATCATGGTTTATATGTGGTTTTTAAATTTAATTTTGATGGTAATTTTTGAAACACAAGATTTATTTGGTCTTAATAAATCATATGTAGTCAGTATGTCAAAACACAAATCATTTGTCTAAGTGTGTTTTTGGTATCTTGGCTAATAAATATGCCTCTTCACAGCTTTAAATTGAATTAATCCACACCTGGAATACTGGAGAAAACATTGTCTCGAGAGGCAGGATTGTGGGGTAGGTTAGTAGATAGGTATCATGAAGTAAAGATAGTGGTGATAATTGCTTCTTGCGTATTTAGTGAGGAGAAGCATGCCTGGACTTGGGTCTAGGGCTCACGTAGCACATGTGTTGCACCCACTGGTACACGTCCCCTCTGGCTAATCGGCATCACGAGCACAGGAGTGGTCTGAACTTTAGATCCTCTCTTGCTCCTTGTGCAGGAGGCGTGGGGTGAATGAGGGAAATGGAGCTATATTATAATCCTTTCACAGAGGTTGTAATAGTTTTCCCTGTTATTTCCCTCACAAGCAGATGGGGCAAGCGGAATACTTGGGTGGGGGATGTCTGATTTACTGGGGCCTCCAGAGCTGCTACTTTGTTGGCAGCCTGTGCACCACTCCTTGCTGGTAGCTGGGGCTACAGTTCTCATCTAGCCATGAGAAGACAGAGTGATACAAATATGTGTATATATCTCTTTATTTCTTTTTCCCACCTTCCTTTTCCGGATGGAGATAAGCCATCGAGCTCACAGGTCCATTGAGTGAGATACTGGGCACAGGAGGAGGAAAATGTGTTGCTGGCATGCTCAATCCTTTTGCACTGTAAACCTTGCTTGATGCAATCCAATTTAATGGCATACACTTTGGATTTTATGGCTGGATTGACTCATAATGTGAGTTTCCATAAAGTTACGAAAGTGTCCACTGTGTCTAAGTTTTCATCTCTCGTTCCATCTATCTCAGTAAAAAGAACTTTTGCTGAACTTTAAAAAGAGCAACCAAGAGAGAGAAGAAATGCCAGCACCTGCCTATGGTGACTCCTACCCTGGTCTCTACAAATTTAACAAGTGTGAATCCTACTTATCAGGAACCATGAGTGATTAAAAAAATTGAGAGCGCATTTACACGTTGAAGGAAATTATCCTTGATAACCTTCTGTGGCTTTTTGTTTGGTTTTGTTTACCTTCTCATAAAATGTCCTGTTACGTCCTTTGAATTGGTGACATTTTCTGCACCACTGGAAGAATTACTACATTATGGTTGGGCAGTTTTGTGTTAAGCATTAAAAGTGTTTAAAGGGAAATTTTACAAATGGAGGTCAAGAGCTAAAAAAGTAATGTAGATGTCAGATGTTAAACTGTGAAATGTCAAGCTTTTAGGAATCTGGCTTCTGTAATTCAGTCCCTCAGGCTTTTCCATTGAACTCCTGGGGTAAGTTTGGCACCTGAAGTAATAGTGGCATATGAGCATTGAGAGATCATACTTTAATGGCGAGATTTGGAGCCATGCCCTGGTGTATATATTTGCCAACATATAGTGCATCAAGAGTGTGTAATCAGTGAGTATGTCCGTAAGCAGTATAGTAAGATTATTGCCATTCAGGCAACAGTTCTTTCTCTGAGATGGTGCCCGCTTCAGCAAAGACTCACAGCCCAACTGGAGCGTGTTTCTGAGGATCAGGAGTGCAGGGAAGCATCGTGGGCAGCATCTGCCCAGTGATAGAAATTCTCTTCAGCCTTTTTGCAAACACATACATTAGTATTGCTTCAGAACTTAAACAAATGTGTTTTTGTAAATATGTATTTCTTGGTCAAGTGTGTATTTAAATTTATTCCTGTTTAGTCAATGTAGTGAAGATGGAAAGAAACGTTCAATGTACGATTCAGGATGCTGTTTGATATTGAACTCCTGTATGATGACTTTAAAGGCGTTGTAAAACTACTTTAGTGCTAATGGCTTACAAGTGAGTTATTGTGTAAACTGGAGGTTAATGAGGTGACTGGCAGTCATCCCTTCAAATTATTATACTGAAATAAGAAAACAGAAATTTAGGAAGTGTCATACAGTGTCATGCTAAAAATATTGTGAAGACTAGAACTAAACAAAGGATAGATCTGCTATCAGTAATTAAGGGTCCTGTTGACCAATGTAACAGAAAACTCTCCCCTTTAAATAATTTTCCATACTCATTTCTAGTCAAGGTATAGAACACATTCCAAAGTAGAGACCTGAACTTGTCTTTATTTAGAAAAAGATTTCCTGATGTCAGAGTCAGTTGTCAGTTGTAGGTCTACAACATCGGTCCAGTAGCATTTTTCAGGTGTGATGAAAGACCTTTGTTCCCCATAGGATCTGTTCTTGTCCTGACAAAATAGTGTGTAAATTCCTGAAGCTACTTCTAAATTTTAAGAAATTATTTGCGTTTTTGTGAGCTTGTCATCAACTTTATCCAAACTTAATTTTTTTCTTCCTCAGAGTTTTAGCAAAATACTACACCTGATAGTAAAACAGATTTCCATACTTTATTTGCTTGACTTTCTATGCTCACAAAATATCTTTTGTATTACTTTTTGAGAATGTAGGTGTTACTTGAAGGTTTTTTTTAAAAATAATTTTTGTTTTCTGCATTTGTCCCAAGCAATTCCTTTTGATACAGTCATTGTGGCACTGCATAGTTTTGTTTGAGTGTCTGACAAGCTTCTCTTCCCTGACTGGAAGCTACTTCTTTAGGGGAAGATCCACAGTTTGCAAGAACTGCTCTTCTATACTTAACTACATCTTGATGAATGCTCCTGTTAACAACTTGCTACTAATCCTTTAGCCTTAGACAGCTAAAATCAACACTTTTTTCCCTCACCCGTCTGTGGAGTTGTCCAGGTGTAAGTAGGAGTAGATACCCACACTGTTACATGATTATATACAGTATTAGAGCATATAATATGAATTTCTGAAATCTGACAAATGTAAATAAGTGAATTTCAGATGGTTCACAGAGTTGGCACTGTACAAGGTGCTAACATGTTGGCACTGTTCAAGGGTTTTTTCTTGGTAATTCTTTATAAAAGTTCCATATATTGGAAATAGATATAGTGTTTTGCTTTTCAGGGATTGCTTCAAAGCCACTCATTCCTATACTAAGACTTTCTACATGCAGATCAATACAGATTAATTGCTAGCTGCATTTGTACAGGTGACTGAAAACAAAGGGTGCAATTAAAAAAAAGTCCATTATTACCATCTATTTGTTGATGCTAATGAAGAATTTAGCATGTTAACCTCTTCAAAATATTTATGAGCTGCTTAGGACTTTGGAAAAGAGACAGTTATCCTTTAACTGTCCTTTTGCAAAATTCCCACCATATCTGGTGGGGATTGTATTGTGACCTTTGTTCCCTTTCTGATGGAGAGAGAATAAGAAAACAGAAAGAGAAAGGGGAAGGGAAGTAACACTAGATTAAAAAAGTTATTTTGTTTGTGTGTGTACTGAAAAGCCCATTGAAACTAATTGTCTACAAAAGAGATGGTTGGATTAGGTAATGAAAAATTTGCAGTGTTTCATGTTTAGAAAATAATAATGCGATGCTGTTATGGTATGTGACCTGAGGAGTGTGTGGATTTCTTTTTCCCTGATGAATTTATTTTTGCATATTTTTGTCTTATTTTTGTACGTAAAATAAAGCTGGAGTTGAGAACTAGTGCTTACCCAAAATGGATATAGCTCTTATTTCCCCAGGCTAGTAGAAAATTATTTCAGTCTACAGAATCATAATTACAAACCTTCCTAGGCTGTTTTTGGTTTAATAATTTAAGCTTATTTTAAATTATTTACTATTCCTGGCTTATGCTATGTCAGGTTGTCTAACAAAGACACGTCACTGCTCAAAACCAGTGAAGCTGACAATGCAACAGGAGACTTGAACAGATAAAAGCTAGTTAGTGCCTCACTGCTCAGACCATGATTTAGTTGGGAGCAGCTGAACCTTTTGAGCCTTCTTACTCTCCTGCTTCATTTTTTTTAAAGGCACCAGTACAGCAGAGAGGAAAGAAATTACATGCACCATGTTGATAATACTGTCGCTACTGTAGCAATTAGAGGTAGTAGCTAAGATCTACCAAACAGCAGAACTTCAGGCCCCAGTCAGCTAATGGAGAACAGTTATGCTCAGCAAGTACTTCCTGTTTTTTGCTGATGAATGTGGTACTGGACATCAGAGCTGCCTGGGGGCAAGGAATCGTTGCTGTTGCCCATGTTTTCAAGGCTCAATTCCGCTTAGTTAAGTCAGGCGACAGTGTAAGTTATCTCTGTTTTAGCCTCTCCACAGGTTTAGTATTATCTCTTGTTAATCACTGTTGGATAGAGATTATTGAAATAACACTGTTGATCTGTCTCATTATAAAACTTACATTCTTGCACCAAATTAAAAAAACCCACAAAACTTTATGTAACAGCAGAAGAAAAAACCCAGTCATTTTCCAAATGGTGCCTATTTCTTTTTATGTTGCTTATGGAAAAAATTATGTATGGATAGATACATTTTGAAAGTATTTTGGGAGAGTGACTTGACTTTGCGGGAGGAATTCAGTAAAATTGAAAACGCCGATGTGAGCCTTAAGGCTCACATTGATATGCTGAGCTGCTGTGTGCAAAGCGCGCTTGGCTTTAATGATTATGGAATCATTTTGTGAAAATGACATTTGCTGGAGACAAAGTGAATTAGATTTTAAAAAAAACAACTTATTTTGACTGGTCAGTGGCAATAGCAACTGATGTATAGCAGCAAAATTTTTCTGAAGAAATGCATGGAGACTCCATAGCAACTAGATCAAGTCTGTGCTATATTCTAAAATACTGTTGCTGTGTTTTCTGTGAACAAGCCAGCCTTCACCCACTGACACTGCACCCACGCTGTCTGTGCTGCTCAGCCTAATTGCGTTTGGCAAATGGCAACTTCAGAGAATGACCACTGCATCAGGGTTATTTTTAGGATGACGAGAAACTCCCTGAGTCGTCTTTTATTTCTTTTTCTTGATTATCACAAGGACCACACAAACCGTGCAGCAGTGTCTGAAAGGTAGATAAACCACTCAGTCACTTCTTTGGTAATAATTTATTTACTAACTTCTCTTTCCTTAGATACGGGCACTAGCAATATGTACTTTAATAGAGCTGTTTCCCTGAAGTAGTGCATGGTATTAACTTGGTGAATGAAAAAGGTTTCCCAAACAAGTGAAATCAGAAATAATTAATAGCTGTGCACAGAGCTAGCTCTGCATTGCAGCATGAGTTCTCCCAGGCTTAAGGAAGTACGTGCTTGCCCATCTTTCCTGTATCTCTAAGAAAGCCTAGCCTTTAACCTATTTGTTTTATTATTTGATTATCTGCTCTGTGCATGTGGTGTGGCATTGCTGCTGAAAATGCAGTTACGGAAGGAGTGCAGATACGATACAGTTATTTGCAGAGGTAAGGTGCCAGTCCAACAGGCACAGGGCTGTAGGCTGCTGTGTAGCTTTGAGTTATGCTGAGGGTTTGTCCCTGCAGCATTTGTTTTTAACTGTTGGTATGGTGCTCTGATGTAAAGCTTAGCGCATGTTTGCTCTTAGCAGTGTTTAGAAACTTCATTAAAATGGAGGAACTAAAGGAAATTCTGTGAGGGCTGCTGAGAAGGAACCAAAGTATTGCTTCAGTTTATGAATATGTAGGTAGTAGGAAAGGCTAATTAACATCAGTTTTCTCTTTCTCTCAGTTTAGCCATTTTGTAAGTCGTCTGGGTGGATTTAGCAGTACATACTCCTTTATTTTGAGCAATAAACCATCATTCTTTTGTAGTTTCTATGTAGTTGGAGTAACAATCATTGGTCCAGAAGCCTGAAATACAAGAAGTGGTATTTGATCCTTTTTTAATGTAACTGGTCAAACCAGCTTTAATATGCAAGCTTAGTGTTATGAGAACAGAACACTTGAGAAGCAGCAGCTTCTTTCTGGAAAAGGTTTGAGATGGACCAGGAAAATTTAGAGACAGGGAACTGGACCAGGAAAATTTAGAGACAGGGGAACTGGGATTAAAGGTTATAAAAGAAAACTTGGTTTTATAACAGTATAATCTTAACTCATTGAAATCCCTGAAAGATTTGCTAATGATTTCAAGAGATTTAGAATTTTTTCCAGAAGATTTCAAACAGGAGATAATTCACCTCATATTCCATAACCCTCTTACTGCTTTATATTTTCAAATGTAATTTGTGAACGTTTGTTTAATTTCTGTAATATAGCTCTGTGGTAGAAAGAGAGATTACTTATGGTGGAAAATAACGTTAAGTAAATATACCTTGAGGACCAAAATGTTCTTTAGATAAGTCTTACGTTCTGTGACATGTCCTGTTCAAATCACCATGTTGTTGGCATGAGGGGAGCTTTGGTGTTCTGAAACTATTTATAAATGTAATAACTTTCTAAAGATAATGATTAAAATAATTAGAGAAGCAGAAAGATCTTGAAAATCACAAATGGAATTGGAGAGAAATTTGCGAAGACAGAGGAATAAAATGAAGGCAGTTTTTCCCAACACCAGGAACTCGAGGTGGTAATGCATTTTGAAGAATGAGTATGCTTGCTTTGGCCTTGCAAAGGAGCTTCTAACCCATCTGAACATGAATGCTCAATATTCTTTGGTTTTACTTTTGAGAGTCATTTCCAGTAGTTGAGATCCTTCCAATCAATGGTCCTTTAAGTCTGCTTAGATAACTCTATTAAGGAGTTCAGAAAGGGCTATCTGAAATATGGTTTCCTGCCTATTTTAGCTTATAGTCTGTCATTACTTCATAATAGCATATATGCAGTTTAGAGTGATGCAGTCCCTACAATGGCAAGATGCTTGTTCCAGTTGTATATGAGCTCCTGTGGTAGTTGTACTTTATACAGAGAAATAAATGTGACATACATTTTAGTTAATTTTTGTGTGTCCTGAGGTTATTTAAACTTTTTTATTTAAACTATTATAGCTTTTTAAATTGTTAAGTAGGCTCATATCTTTGAATTCCTTGAGATTATGAACACTGAAACTTGCTGGTACTTAAATCTCTTAAGGTTTTGTGGGGGTGGGAGACCTCTATTGTCAGTGAGAAATGGGATCAGAGAATGAACAAAAATCTTCACTAACTAAATAGTGCTTTAGGGCACCTGTGGCTTTGCCTAGGATATTTGTGCAAGTGTTAAAATAGATACATCTTCACTGTGCAAAGATAATGCAGCATTAGGTGGTGGTCACTGATTAAACAGGAGGAAGAGTCGTTTTGTTATGTGTAGATAGTTTTTGTTTGACATGTGGAATATTTCTATAAAAAACATCCTGCAGTGGACACTCAGAGTTAGTCTAATATGTATAAAATATTTTAATTAATTTTTAAGTAATACCTTTAGTCCTTTTTTAATGTATGTGAATATTCAAAGGAGCCGTGGAATTGCAGAAGCATCCAGCTGAGGAATATTGGAAATGCATCTGAGTCATTTCACAAAAGGAATTAAGAAATTGTGCACAAGCTTCTGTCCCAAGAGCATACTTTTAAATATGTAGGTCAGGCTGTTGTTTAGCCCTTACATGAACAGAATTTCTACTGTGTAGAGTGAAAGCTTGACTTTGCAGAGATTGGAAAAAGTTACTAAGCGTTCATCATTATGGAAGGTGAAATATGGTCCTTATACTGCAAAGCAGTTGCATAGTCCTGCAAAATTGGAGCCGTGGCCTCTTTCCTTTCAGAGCCAAGGAGAGGGAGTTTTCTGTTTACAACATTTTTATTCCAAGTATAAGCAAAAAACACACCCCAAATGCTTAAGAATTGGCTATTCAGGGGCAGACTAACATACTTTCAATTTTTAATTATTTTTACACCTTTGCTTTCTTGCATTTTCTCCTATTCTTCCACAAAGTATTCTGCATTAGAAAATTGAAGGTTTTCCTCATACTGTGCTAAAACTGGCATGTTCTTCCTTGTGATGAATACGTGAGTTCATTTTGTACTATATAGCTTTTGGAGGGAGCTTAAGAAAAAGGAGAAAAATTCTCTTGATTTAAAATATGCTTTTAGAAACAGTACATGCAATGTCACGTGTGTGTGTGGGGGAAATGAAAAAGTAAAAAGCATGTACTGGAAACATCCCACATTGACAGCAATGTTGATGGCCTCACTGCTTCCAGAAGGACTGAGGATGTCTGACCATTGATAGACGAGGCTGTGGGTTGTAGAGAAGCTGGCTGACAGAACTGCCACAGGGTTTTCTTTCTTTGGCTTTTGTCCTTGACAGTCCTTTAGTGCAAGAGGGAGTTGGAGCAGTGACTGAGAGAGGACTGCCTGGCCAGGGATAAACTGATCCTATTGCAATCCAAAGGAAAAGATCGGGTTGACTTCAGTGGGTGCTGGAGCAGACTTATAGAGAATGGATAAGAATAGCCAAATATTCATTTAATCAGACAGCTGCTTCCCATGTATGTGGTGTTGATATCCTCCCATAAATGAGTCATCTTTGCAGTAATAAAAAAAGAATTTCATTTGTCACTTTGAATGCAGTAGGACTTTTCAGAAGTCTCATATAGGATCTGAGGTCTTTCTCTTAATATTCATTTTTCCTGGAAATGTTAGCCTCTTCAAGTATTTTATTATACAAAATTAGTTTGGTTTAGAGTATCATTGTGTAATATATGTACTTTTACTTATCTGGGGTTTTTTGGCTATTGTTTAGCTGCCATATAAAATATATTTTTTCCTATTATCTTTAGTCATTCTGAACGTGAAATGCAAATTCAAGTAGGAATTGCAGTCCATCTGATGAAGACCTGGGATCTGGGGCTTTGTCAGTGGCCTCCTTCATGACCTCAGGCTCTGAGGTCTGAACCTGGCTGAAGTTTGCCTTCTGCATATGTAAAATGGAAATAATTGTACTTATTCTACTTTGTGATATAATTAATAACACTAAGGCAAATATTATGATTATGTTAGAATGTTTATTAATAGTTCTTAACTTCGATGAGACATTTTGCTTAGAAAAATACCCGCTTTACCAGAAATCCGGCAAAAAGGGACTTGTCAAAATCTGTAGAAATATTCGCATCTACTGTTTCACTTTATCAGTGTTGATATAAACAATTATACTACTGATTTATTATAGAATCATAGAATGGTTTAGGTTGGAAGGGACCTTAAAGATCATCTAGTTCCAACCCCCCTGCTATGGGCAGGGACACCTCCCACTAGACCAGGTTGCTCAAAGCCCCGTCCAACCTGGCCTTGAACGCTTCCAGGGAGGGGGCAGCCACAGCTGCTCTGGGCAATTTGTAGTCACTTATATCTCAAATATAGAACATATTTTGCTTTTGTTCTGAAAGATTATCTGGATTGAGCTCCTGAAGGTACAAGTTTCATAGGAAAGAATAAGATTAGTGCAGTATTCCACAAAATAGGGAGTTGCTTCAAGTGAGATGGAAATCTTGATTCCTTTTCTCTGTTTTGTTTTTTTTTTTTGTTTTTTTTTTTTTTTTTTAAATTTATTGTAACCTCAGGTAGCAGGGAACATTATAAAGCACAATACCAACTTATTTTTTTAGCCAATACAGTACAGGCTTGGGACCCGTTTAGCAATATTTTTTTCTGTTAAGCGCTTAAATAAACAAGTTAATAGGGATTTCCGTGCTCAGGCTGATTGTATGACGAAGTGCTACTCTCTCTAAGGAAGGGTAACAGGAGTCAGGTCCGGGTAAATTGGAATCTATTTCTGACCCTGCCTATTAACAACTGCACTTACCTAATTGGAAACATTAATTTTCCATTGCATGTAATTGAAATTTTATGTGTGTCTCCCATTTGGTCTTTTAAGATGCTGTCAGAGAGAAAAACTTGAAATGCAGTGTCGAGAGAAGGCACTGGGAGAGGGGAGTGGTTTGCGGAGGCTTGTGACCTCTCGTCATTGCGTCTGGGCCAAATTTTGGTGTTTGGCTTGAAGTCCAAATAAATGAGCTGTAATAGTGACAGAACAGGGCTGGAGAGAAGTAATGCAGGTGTGAAGGTGTTCCAAAATGGAAGATTGATGGATGCCATAAGGGACATAACTCACCGTTGCTTGATTTGAGTTATGCTGCCTGCCCTGACTCCATCCACTTTATGTTGGAGTCATGGGACTTTGTTAGGGGTGGTGGGGGAGTGGTCATTGCTAAGGGTTTCCCCAGTTCTTGGGGACACTGTAAGATATATAGGATAAGTCAATAACATAATTTATTTGATAATGATCAAATATTAGAGTTATAATGTAACACAGAATTTAAAATGCTACTAGCACTTCCCTTGCTATAATTTCATTTTGAAAAACCACAGCCTTTGTGAAACGTCATTTTGTAAGTTTTTCTATTTCTTGCTAGCAGTAAATCTCACTGATTTTTTGTATATTTGATTTTTTTGTTTCATTTTAATTGATATTAATAGAGTTTACTAGCATCTTATTTTGGTTCTGTTGTAATTATGCTTTTCCTAAAATTGCACTATTGAGTTTTGAGAGAATCCAGTTCTTGTGTGGATCCTTTCAGGAAGAAAGGGCTGCATGTTCCCCTCCAAGTTATGGCTTCCAAGCAAGCCAGATGACTATTTTTCATCAGATATTTGGATTTCTAGAGAAATTAGATGGAGAAGGGTAGTAACTCATATTTGTAATACAACTTACAAGCACATACATCGAAACCTATTACTTTTTATAGCAAGACAGTCCCTAGAGAAAGAGAAGAATTTTGCAAGTACATTAAATAGGATCATCGTAGAATATCTGTTTTATAGTGTCCTTCTATAGAGGCTGCCACCACCACTAAACAGGGGTCTGCTTACTGTATCTTTACCGTATTAAATACAATATTGACATGTGGGGTTTTGTTGCTCCATAAGGGTGCACCATCTACTAGGTGCTACTATTGAACTGTAGAGTTGTGTCAAGTTCCTCTTCTTTAGTAGTTAAGAATTTTGTGTTGGCTTTTAGCAGGGTGGCGGGTTATTTTGGTGAAAGGCGTTGGCCGAAACCACACTTACCCAAATTTGCTAATGCCTTAACTAAAAACTAGTATTTATTTGATTGTCTCTTTCTTATGTGTTTATTTCTCGTAAGAATGCGTAATTTTTCTTAAAACCTTGGGTATTTTGCCTCCTGTTTAATAGTCACAGTATGTGTACCACTAATGTTAATGCATATAACAGCATTGTGAATTATGAATGGCAACTGAAGAAAGTTTTATACCATTCTTAGGACTTCTCTGGAAATAAGCTTCTCAGTTTTGTCACTGTGCCTTCTTTGACTCTCTTTAATTTTTAGACACTACTGTTTTTAATAGTCCTGAGAGACTACAGTACACAAAAATTCGCTTTGCCTTTTGTCACTTGTTCATAATCAATCTCACTCTCACAATTTTAAATTTATACATAATTCAGAATTACCACAGAATTTCTTTGGTGAAGACTTGGTTACAGATGATATGCTTTTCAGTATGCCCTTTGGTGTTTCTTTAAACTGCATGGAGGTTGTTTGTGTTTTTTTTTTTTCCTTGGTAGCATGTCTGACTAGCTGATAAGCTATGTGAAGATGTATTCTCAATCACAAGATCTCAAAAGGTATATTCAGAACTGTGGATATGGTTGTAATAATGAAAGTTTATTCAGTTACATAGCATACTTGTTTTTCATGCTATTCTGTCCCCAGTTTGGATGATTTGTATAACTATAAGGCACAAATTGTTGTTTGTATACAGAAACCAAATTTCTTGATTGTACTCTGTTAAAACACTTTTGATCATAGAGAATTGCTTTTTGAAGATTGTCATCTTTTATTTATTATAGTGGGAGGAAAGAAAAAAATGTTAGATAGGAGTGATATAAAACCAAACTTTCAAATACTGTTTGTTGACATGCGATGGGTATACCATATAACTTTTCATTTCATGACTCACTCTTTCTTCAAAGATTGGAAAGATAAGTCCTTTTGAGTTTGCTCCAAAGAGGATGTCTTTTCATCTGCACCAGAGCCTTATCAACTTGTTAAAGCTGGAGACTTGGAGCCAGTAATGCTGGATTCTGTTTTGTTTCTTCAAGTAGCTAGTGGTGTGGTTAATTGAGTGCATATAACACAAGCTATAATATTACAGAATAAAAAAATCATGCTGTTTTATGGTTGTAGTTCAACTAAATGGAAGTCTGCTTTGCACAGCCAGGTTGTTTTCAACATCGATACAGATATATTCAGTGTGTGTGTGTGTGCATATGTACGTATATCAGCATTCATTGGCTCATATTAGCGTATGAATTGGGGCTATTAGGTATAGTTTTCTTTCAGTGGCACTAGATATACTTTTTTTTTTGATTGTAGTTTAGCCATAAAGAACAATATACTAAAACAAATAGCTTAATATTCAAGATAAAAGTATTTTCTTATGCAGATTAATAGAAACCAGATGTATTTAATGGGCCCTGAGATAATAGACAGATGCAGGATGCAAAATAAAAAAGAAACCAAGTAAATGAACTACTGTTATGTTCTTAAGAACCTATGTAATTATGTACATCGACAACTGTTCGTTATTGTGGGGGAGTAAAAGCTAGAATCAGGGGTAAAATGCTAACCAAAAATGTATCTATCTTTGAGGACTTTCTAAGAATATGCTTGGATTTTTTTTTTCTTTAATTAATTTATAGAAAAGGAAAAAAACCTTGCATATACATTACATCTGGTGCTCTTTCTTTTTTATACTTAAGCTGGTAGGTGACACTGAAGCCTGTGTTTCTGTATTCTGTTTTCAATTTCTTGGAGGATTTCTTAGCTGTTGAAGGCCTCAGTCTACTTCTTTCTGTTACCAGAATGTGTGCCCAGACAGTAGCTGCCTTTGAGACCCAAGGATACTTCTATACCCAGTACTTTCAATAGTATTTAGAAAGAATAGTTTCACTCAGGCACAACTTAAAAATGTATTTAATAATATAAATTATGCTTTTTTTTTAGCATTTTAAAAATATAATAATTTCCCTAGTTCCACAGAAGGTCTGATAAGACCATGTAACTTTCAATTACCAGCTATGACATTTTGTATATGCTAAACTATAAGTAGGTTTCATCATCCTGCCTAGGACAGAGCTCCAGGGAAGGTAAGTTAGCTACAGACTGTTTTTCTATTTGAAGTTTCAGAGAAAAAATATTTAAAACTTGTGATAAGGTAACTTTTTAAGGAAAAAAACAATCTATTTAAAAACAGCACTACTGTTTTCAGTGTAAAGTGATGTCTAATGCACGGAGATTTATCAGGACCTGCAATTCTCTGTTTCAGATATAAGATACTGTGCTATTTAATATACATGCAACGTTTCTTAAAATATTTTCACTTTCTCTTCCTTGCATGTTAGATTAGCTTACTAACCAAATACTAAATCTCAGAGCAAAGCATTTACCTTTGTCTCTGTTTCATATAGCTGTTTTGCTCCGTTTTATTATAATCGATTAACCTTGCTTCCTGTTACCAGCATTGCAGATACCACTGCTGCATAAACAAAAAATAGAAGGACAATTGACGTTTAGAGAGGAAAACATTTAGACTTCAATAAATTTTGGGCATTAGCCTGAATAAAGTTCATTTTAGTGAAAGGAAGAATTACATATTTAACATTGTTACCTTTCATTCCTTACTGAATTAATTGATTCTTTTAAAGTACAGTAAAACAAGATACACAATGAGGAAAACTCTATTCTGTATATTGTATAGATATGTATATATATGTATACGAGACAGACTCTTTCATATGTTATATATGAAATACATATTCCCCTGACAAACTGATTTTACATGAAAATATGGAAGCTTTGTCTTTGAAAGTTGTATAACATTTGTAAGAAATCAAACAGAAGCGAGAACTTGAGAAGCACATAGGAAAAGGGTCAGTGCAAGGTTTGTCCTAATGCGATGGGAGTAACCATGTGGTGCTTTCATGGGGATGGCACTGGAATGGTGCAGTGGTCTGCCGTGGGACTGTTTCTCTTTCTGTATTTCAATAACAAGGACTTAAGAGACTGGGATTTTCAGAGAGTCAGCAGTGATGTCTTGCTGATGTATTCAAAAGAGAAGATAGGATGATTATCTTAGAGGATTGAGGCCTTACTTGGATATTCCAAATTCTGAATGAGAGAGCTTCATGAAATCCTACAAGATGGCTTGAGGCAGAATTAGTATCCTGTCTGTGTTAAGGAACAAAAATTAGACCTAATGAAGGGCCAGATATTTGATTTAGATTTAGACTGAACTGTCTGAGACAAATAGGTACCAGTTAGAGCCTACTGCTTCAGAGGGATATAAACATGAAGTTCTCAAAAAAATATTTTACTTTTGTTGAAAAGAAAAGCAAACGGCTGCCTTGGGCACAAGTAGTGATGATATACTTTATAGCTGTGTTGGCTGGGTGGGGCTGAACTGTATTCTTAACCCTTTACCCTGAGATTCATGTTTTGGTGCAGCCAAAGCTTTGATGCATCACTGCTCTTAGATTACTGCTTCTAATAAGATCTCACAGCGTTAATCAAAGAGAAGTTGGGCTTGCATGACTAAATTGATCTAAATGCATCTCTGTGTTTGCCAAGTACTGAGAATGCATTTGAGGCTGTGGCTTTCCTGCATATACCATGTTTATGCTGAATAGCATAGGCATGCATTTTTTTAATTTAGTGAAGAGCTGTAATTTTATAACACAACTACTCTTCTGTATGTATATCAGCAAATACAAGTATTGCTATGGATGAAAAGTACTTCCTTCAGTCCGCAAAACAAGTGTGGCAAAGATAGAAGTCCACAAGAACAACATGGTTCTGCATTTGAGTTGAAATCGACCAGGTATTAATTTCATAATTCACAGCCATGCTTAGGTTCTGGCTGAAGAACTGCACTTGCTTACACTCCTAACCAGTATATGAAGGGTGTAGCAGGCAGTGTACTGTATGTTTGAATTTGAATTGGCCACACTTTGATTTTTCTTTTGTGTGTGTGTGTGGTTTTTTTTTTTTGTTCCATGTGTTTTATCTGTGGAATGATGGAGGCTCAGGTGGCTTGTTTGGAGGAACGTGTCTGTAAATTCACCAGGGAGCCATAAATATCTCAGAATAACAGAGATTGTGTATCTTTTTTTAGATTGTATATATTATATACTATGTTTTAAACTTTCCTATCCATGAAACAATCTTTTCCCAATTCTGTCACACCTGTGTCCCTTCAGTACTGCGGTGATTAAAAACCAGGTTATCTGTTTGCTCATACTCATAGGGATACAAAGACATATGGTACTACTTGGATTAAGAGCTCTTTGTCGCTGTCCGGAGAGGATTGTTATGCTTAATGTGTTGCATGATTCACTATCTAAAGCACAGCAAAATGATTCATCCTCTTTAAAATGGCTCAGAATATTTTTTTGCAATTGATCGGACTCAAATTATTTAAGATGAAAAGGATTTGCTGCTAGGTCCTCTGTAGTAGACAACTGTCTCTTTATAAACCCTGCTTGGGTTTCAGGAATTATTTGTTGTGACTTGTGTGACTGACATACAGTAGATAGCAGAAGAAAGAAAAGGCTGAATTTTTGGAAATAATGATTGCATCAGTGTCATTATTGTAAAACATAAAAGGGACATAAATGATATAAAGGCATAAATCATCAGAGTTTATAATCTGTATGAGCTCAAGATCTGACCCAAAATTGCTAGAAGAAAGTGAGCCATATTGTACTTGACCTTCCCATAGAAGAGTCCCCAGCAGTGAAAGACACTGCATTTAGGAAACATTTCAAAGTTCAGGAGATTTCCTAGAGATAGATAGGTCCCAGTACAGTCTCTTTTATCTCTTTTTTTTTTTTTTTTTTTTTTTTTTTAATTACTATGTTTAACTGTAAAATGTGATGGGAAATACCTCTTTGGGGAAAGATTTCACAAGAATAAATGTGGGGATTTATGTCACTAACATTATATAGGTTGTGATTTGTCTTGATACTTGGAACTCTCTCTCCATTTTCCCCTTTTGTCTTTTATTTTGCAGCACTAAATGTTTTCACTGTACCTCCTGAATTGCTATTTCAGCTACTGTGCTACATTAGCACATAACTGAAACCTCTGCTGCCAAACTAAGCTTTAATAGTAATGGCAAAAAATGATAAAGAAGCATTCTTCATAGCAGCAGAGCACTTTTGCTTTTGTTGCTGCATACCTGGGTGTGTGTGATTTTTCCCTAGTCCTGTTTCATCTTACAAGACACAAGCTTTGCCATTCCTGGACTGATGAACGATATCCCGTGAAATTAAGTCTCCATCTGGAGATTAGATTACAGCTTTGATTTCACTGCTTCTCACTTATTAGTCTCTGAGGTCTTAGTTGAGGTTTTGCAAGTAGCAACAAATCATTGGGTTTGTATTGCACTGTTTTTCTTGATGTCCAGTAGTAGGGAAGTCAAAATATTTAGCTATGACTGCATTTACTACAAGAATCTTTGGAAAAGTGAAAACAGAAACTGCTGATAGAAGAAGTACTGTAATTAGGAGAGTAAGTTCTTGTTGGTGATGACATTATAATCACTTTGAGTGCTATTATTCTTAGTGACATAATGTATGCATAGGTATGATAAAAGTGCGATGTTACCTGTGCAAAAGCATTTCTTTCAATATTATTTTGTATTTAACGTTCATCTTCTGGATGGTAAGGCTTCTTATTTTTTTAATTAGTGTTTTATGTGGTTGCAAGAAATATTGTCTATGTTTATCTTTGGGGTTTGTTTTTAATTTTTAATTTACAGGACTTTCCAACTGTTTTACATCTGTATTTCATCCTTTCACTAGGTTCAATATTTTTTGATATGGCAAACTGGAAATAAACTAGACTATAATAAGAATCACAAATATATGCTGGTGTTTGCTGGCCAAAGGAGGTGGTAGTTGTTTTGTCAGTAGTTGTCTCATGCGAATATTTAAACCAAGCCAGATACATATCTGAGAAAAATATTTATAAAATGTCTGATGCTCTTTGTAGCAGGCATTACATAACATGCTAGACCTCACTTCTGTTAAAAAAAAAAAAAAAAAAGTGGGGGTGTTCTGGTCCAATTCAAAAATGAGTATCTTTATTCAGCTGTATTTAATTTTATCCACACTTGTATCTCTTCTAAATGTCATGATTAGGAAAAATGTTTAAAAAAGTATTAAATGTAACAAAATAAGACTTCTGTAAATGTACTTAATGGCTGACTGCATGAAATTTGGAGGTACGTTTTGCTGTGCTTAATGGAAAAGATCTCTTGATGCAATTCCCAGAAGTCTCCTGAGGGCTTTGTCTGTTGTTTTGTGTACTGGCTTTGTGTTGCTGAAAAGCTCATAATCATAACTGCTGCAGGCTTAGAAAGAGTTCAAGTGGTGAAACCAGAATGTTTCCCAAAGCCATATAGCATGATTTGAAATGGGAGAATGTAGCTGATAGTAGTCTTCATGTGGTTCTGTATTTTTTGCACAGAGCCCGTTATACAGGTAATAGTCTTTACCAAGCATTTTGAGCTTGCTGGTCAGCATTTTTTTGTGTAATTCTGATCACTTTGTGTTATTTGGGGGGTACAAAAGTTGCCAGGAGAAAATTCCCCATAGGGATGGAATTCTCCTCCAAGCAATAACTAATGGAAGTGTTGTTATGAGCCACCATATCACGTAAGAATGATGCCAAAAGAAAGAGGGGCGCTCTGTGGTGAAGCAAATGGTGGTATTAGGACAATTTTCAACAAATGAACTAGGGCAGGCCCTTGGTTGCTCTAGGTAATACCACAGTTCTTTGATTTGTTCCCTATTTTCTCAGTGTCAGACAGAATTCAGTGTGTGAAAACTCAAAAGTTTATTGGCCAAGAACAAAGCAAGCTGGATGTGTGGTTAACTAGGATTTGACTTAAGAAGGCAAGGGAGTGGGAAGAATGGGGTTTCTGACAGAAGCACATTACCAGAATATTTCTCTTAGTAAAGGAAAATCCTGACACAGTTAATGCTGCCACTTTACAAAACTAACATTGGGGAAAATGTGCCAAGATGAATGAACCAGTTTGCACTTACCGCAAGTACTGTGGCAAACTTAAACACTCAAAATGAAGCACAGGGTGATTTCCCCCCCCCCCCCCCCCCCAAAAGTGGGTGGGTTGTATACATGTTTAAAGTGTGAGTGCAAGGCATAGACTGGAACAAAAAGTTGGGTTTCCGGGCTACTTAGTTCTCATGTTTCTCCCACAGTATCAACATATTGGGGGACAAGAGGGATCTTGTCTCAGCCAGCTGCTTGCTATACTAGCATCAATACTGAAGTATAGTATATGAGATACTCCTTCTTACCAGGCACTTTAAAGTGTTTCTGAAGGTTTTCTAGTTAAGGGAGTAATTAAGGTTTGGAGTTAGTGTTGCAAAAAGGTCTGTTGCGCTGCTGAGAAGTAAAGGGTATATTAAAGTGTGGGAAAACAAGTGGATTCAGTGAATGGCCTGTAGAAGGTTCTTAAAAAAAGTTCGGCTCCCCTGTGAAGAGACGCAAGATTGTGGGCTTCAGCAGTTCTGGCAGTGTAACACAGAGTGGGCTGCGAGTTTTCTATACAGAGAGGAGGAGTAAGATGCTTTGGTATGAGTTTCATGCTTGAAAACCATGCCTTTGTGTTTTGGTTTCTTCACTGCTGCCTGATGGGATGGGTTTGCAGCCCAAACAACAGCAAAAAAAAGAGCATGGGAACTTACAAAGATACTGCCGCATGTTCCTCCACAAAGGCCTTGAATCCTACATCATAAGATGTATACTTTGTTAGAATATGATGTCCTAACTAAGTTTGGCAAAATACGAACATGTTTGCTTTCTGAGTAATTTGCCCTAATGACTTTGAACCATTTTGACGAACAACAGCAATATTGTTAAAAGGCTCTGGCAGAAAGCTTATCCATTGCTCTCCATGAGATGTCTACACAGATTGTTGCTTTCTGCAAGCATTATTTCAAAGGAATGCATGCTACTTGCCACCCCTTCCCCTTGACCTGATGCCTTGTTTCACTGTGTTTTCTAGTAATTTCATTTCCCATTAGATAAATTGCTCTACCCAAGGATTTGTAGTTCCAGGTTATGTTGGAACCTTCGTTATATGAACTTTGGTCCAGTCAAGCATTTGGTGGGATTGCCTCTTGCATCCTTTTATTCTTATAACTACCTGAAGAAGTTATGGCAGTGTATATACACCTTCCTGTCATAGGGTAATGCCTTGGAAGAGTCGAAGAAAACTGACGTCAGCTAATTATAGGAAGGCTAGCCTTGCATGAAAATTCCTGAAACATCATTAGTGTCAGTTAAAGGCAGGCAGTGACTGCTTTCAGTGTTGTGGGAACCAAACATCACATGCAGTTGCAATGGTTTGGCACCGTGGTCATTCTCAGTATGGTCAGCTTGTATCTGAACCTGCCCATAGCTAAGAAGTAACATGTGTGCATATTAGATTTTATTATTATAATGTATAATTTTAACATGAGCTGAAGCCTTTACTTGTTCATTAGTCATTTTATATTTGAAATTCAGCCTGCCTGAATGCAAGATTAAACACGCCATCTCTTGTATTTGCCAGTTGCTGGCAAAAATGTTGTCTTCAGGGACATACAAGTATATAATCATATAACCAAAAGCAACAATGAATGTAAATATTTTGTGCATGCATCTATCCAGCATGTACTTACACTTATTACACATCGTGGCTCCTGAGGCTTTTCAAAGGAGATGAATGTTCCCACTCTGGAGCATTCATCAGTCAAGGAGAAATTATAGAGCCATTTTAAATCTACCTCATAGTAATTAACACAAAAGAGAACCCTATAGCAATCAATAATCCTTAAAAGGGGGCTGGGGAGAGCTTGCTCTCTCTGATCATAACTGGCACTGCTGTGAAGGGTAACTGGGTAGAAATCAATAGGATGCTATGAACAGCTGCCTGCCAATGTGTATTGCAGTATTAGCAATAGTTTGAAAGCCCAAAGAGAAAAATGTTGGCTAGATGTTACAATTGTTTTAGAATCATTCTGTTTCTGAGGAATTTTGGACTTAATTTTTCAAATACATGCCCAGCACCACTTAGAGGTTGCATATATTCTATGGAACTCTGTTACCTACAGACAGGCAGTCTGTCTCCATTACATCCCTTACCTCCAGCTGTTCCTGAAGCATTTGAAAACTGCTAATTATTTCTCAGCTAACTTTGTGGGGTTTTTGTTTTGGCTTGTTATTTTTAAATTCTGCAGCAGGCCTTCTGGGATAATGGGTGCATTTTAAAATGCAATCCTCAAAATTATTTTTATCCTACTGGGTACAATCATGCTAAGTAAATCAGAGCTAGAGGGGATGTCCTTATTCTCAGTTTCAGTGGGGTGTGTGTTTGTTTGCTTGCTTTGTTTGTTTGTTTTTAATAATTACTGTTCTAGCTAAAAAAACCCCAACCAACCAAACTCTAAACCAAAACAACAATAGAAACCCAAAACAAGATCAGATGTGACATAGACAAGAGCTAAAGTGATCTAGTATCAGAGATTGTCCTTTTTGGACACATTTCAGCTCCCCTGAAATCAAACCTGGGGGATGTATCAATTCAAAAGTAAGCTCATCACAGTTATTATCTACATGAACACGAAATACCATGTGACTTACAGGAATGAAATGGTCATGAAATCTGTACTCATACATTTTGTCTTGTTTTGTAAGTATCAAATAGATGCAACTTGAATTAATCATCTTTTTGAATTAGAAACTCAGAAGGCATTAGCAACATTCTGAAATTTAGTGCTTTATGTAAACACAGCGAGACTGAGTCGTAGGAAAAAAACCCCAAAACATTCAAAGGCATGCAACTGGGTAATTCAATAACCCTCACATGTAGAGGCATTTCACTCAGTGGGACTTTAACTTTATGTGCTAGGCAGGCTGGCTGTATGCTGGAAAGCAGTTCCCCCCCCACCCCACCCCATCGCCATTTACATGCATAGCTGGCCTGGTAGGTGTAAAAATAGACAGGCAGCGCCTGAATTGGAAATGGTCACCGACTGCTGCCCGCAGTTGCTGGGGTTTCGGGTTCTCTGTGACACAGGACAGCTCGGGGAAGGGAGCCTGGTACGAGTGGCTGCGGAGAAGAGCACAGGCGGGATCCTCCTCCTGGGTCGTTGGCTGCCCTTCGGGAGCACTGGGCACCCTCTGCAGCGTGAGGGCAATCCCACTTGCAGGAGTTAGCAGAAGAACTGATATGGGCAATGCACCGATTTGCCAGTCTTGTCATTCAGATAAGGGTTTGAGAACACAAGGGAACATACAGGATTTGGATAAAACTCCTGACTATTATGGATGCAACAGTGAAGAAAGTAAAGATCCTGAAGCCCTGGTAAGTCTTGGCTGAAGAAAACAGGAATCAAATGGAAAAATTAACGTCAGGGTTGTGCATGTTAGATTTGGAAAGGATCTCTTTGCTCAGCCCTGAATCTTACTTGATAGCTTGCAGTATGAAGAGATCAAATGTGTCCGTGTTCAAGCTTTGCTTTTGCTACCATGACTGTAATTAAAAAGCAGCTGTCACAAAGCTGTGCAGTCACTTAAAAGTGCTGTCAGCTACGAAAAGGTTTAGGTATATGGAGAGGAAACACTCTCAGTGAAACAAATCCTTCAAATGGACGGATGTAATCTATTATCCTAGTTTACACAACTGCTGTAAATGATCCTACATTGATCATTCTTAAAACTTGAACTCAGTAACTTTTTAAAGCTGTTGTCTGCCTAGTACATGATATTATTTTCTGTTTCCTGTAGAGACAGAGCCCCACAGATCTTTATGCAGGTGAGGGTTACAGTGAGTAGGACCAGGTACATGTAAGGGGGTCACATTGATGACTGCAGGGTTTGAGAGTTAGGCATGCCGTGATTGTAACAGTAATGTCAGCGTTTGCTCTGCAAACCGGAAGGAAATCATTGAGATGAATATCTGTATAATGTTTATGGCAAATGAATTGCCCTCCCCCCCCTTTTTTTTCTTTTCTTTTTTTTTTTCTTCCTCTGTTTGGGAAATTTGTTATTAAATGGTTATTTCATTCCAAATTGTCAATGAAAGGAGGTAGCGTCAAAACTTCTGGCAGAACAGGAAGATCAGAAAACCTTTAATGTCAATAGATACAAATATTATATTCTCCCATATATATTGATCTAAAATAAAATTGTTCTCAGGTCAATATTATGCTTTGTACTTGCATGAATTACTGCAATGCATTATAGGAAATGTAGTTGAGATGAGTTACAGTGTTTGTAAGGGGAGAGGAGGCTGGAGGCACTTGCAGCAGCAGCTCACAAGAAGTTCTGCTTTGTTCTGGAAAATAATTCTGATGCTGTCTTGGTTTTCTGGTAGGAAATCTTTTCGACTGAAATTTTCTGAGCAGTTTTACTGCTTATTTTACTGACAACACAGTTGGACCAGTTCTTCAGAAATGAAACTTTCTTTGAGCTAAAACATGAAATTAAAGTATTTCATTGAGCTTTCAGACAATTTTTTTTTCTCCCACCAAGCAGTTTTTGGTTGAATTAACAAATAAGCTCCAGCATTTGTGATGGGAAACATGCAGTCAGGGGGAGGGACAATGCAAGCACAGGACTTCCTGGGGTAGAGGAGGGGGGAGGACAGGCCCGCTTGCATTGCTGAATATGTGGTTTTCAACAGGCATTACAGTCTTTCCCTTAAGGTGAGTGGCCTGAAGCTGTTTGTGAATGTATGGAAGTTCCCTGAGACACAAATAAGCAAACCCTGAAATGATTTTCTCTCTCTGAATATACAGTCTCCAAGCTGCCCTTCTGCATAAGGGTCAGGTCTTTGAGGAGGCAGGAGTGAGCCAAATCGAGCAGCATGTGATCTTTGAGTTTTTTTTTTTTCCCTTTTTTCTTTTTTTTTTTTCTTTCTTTTTTCGCCTCTGGGTACTTTTCAGTCAGCCTTCAGAGCTTTTTGTAGCAGGCAAAGATCAGGCACTTTGATAATGTCTTTGATACATTTAATCATAAGATCTTGACTTTATATGGCTCTGGTAGGGACTGGCAGAGTTACTTTAGAATATCTGTCTTGATTCAGATGTTACAGTGCTTGGAGGATTACAAAGGAAAATTGCTCTATTTTCCTAGGAAGGCTTACAGTCATTATATTTATTATTATGATTCCTTACAAAAATGTTAAAAAAAAAAAAAGGTGTCTGTAAATTAGAAACGTCAGTGAAGTTTTGTCCTGAAGGGAGAAATTGTGTATTGTTTTTTTCCTAAACAGGAGTACAGTACCCAGCACCATACCTTGTTAGCTTACGGTTCCTATGCTTTTATACAGCTATAGCCGTGCTTGCTGTCTTGGTTGATGAGAGTGCCACATCATGCTGAATATGATGACTCCATGAATCTTGTACCAGATAAAAGGTTCAAAGTAACTCAGTTGGTATTCAGCCAACTCAAATGGCAAAATAGCTTTGCATAATCTAATCTTTTCTAAACTAAAACCAAATACTGTCTGCTGCTTCAGGCCTATCTTGCTGAAGAAATCGGGAATGTATTGGTTTGACTATCCTGAATTGTCTGTATGATGGCAAATAACTTTGTCAAATGGGGAGTCAAATTTTGATACTAAGTTCATATTTGAAATAACAGTAGCATAATAAAACACCTGCAACTAAACTATTTCATAATCATGAATTATGGATTAATTCCTTTTTTTCTGATGTGCTGAAACAAAGACATTTCATATGACAAAAACACTGGGCTTTGTAACATTCTTGGATATTTAATTACCTTCATATTTGCTCTTGAAAGTATATGATCCAGTCTTGCTTCATGGTGCTGGAAATATGTCTGGATCATGTTGTGTTTCAGACTACCTAGGACAGACTGCTCTCTGAGTTTCAGGACAGGATCACGCTAAACTCCTACTGCATCATTCAGAGGAGGAATTTTCTCTCCCTGCGCAAGGCAGTGGATTTGGCAACATGGACTTTTATGTTATTGTACAAGACAGTGGGAGAGTCAATATAGATTGTGATGCTGAGAAGTGGTAAGCAGTTTGCAAAACCTTGGGAAAGATCTGTGTTTGCACGGAATCATCTAGGTTGGAAAGGACCTTGAAGATCATCTAGTCCAACCGTTAACCTAGCACTGACAGTTCCCAGCTACACCATATCCCTAAGTGCTATGCTGACCCTGAAGAGGCTGCAGAGTGTAGGACTCACGGTCCAGCCAGTGCCTTTCACTCCCGTTACTGCAGCAAAAGTGAGTGAGTGCCTGGATTTGAAACCAGAAAGTTTTAAATACTTAAGTAGGCCAGAGACATGCACTACAGTCTTCTAGAACAGGGGCTTACAGACAGTGGAAAATGCTGCCAAAGAGCTATTTATTCTGTGGACACTTACGTTAAAGTGAGATAAACTGCTTTTAGGAAGTATCCCTTTTCATTATTATTACTATTACTTGATGCCATAGGGGGACCTTATGTGGCCTGCTTGAATTAAAGGTGTAGCTTTTATGCAGGTGAAGTTAGATGAAACTGGTTCCTCGCCTCTGCTACCCAGAGTTTAATTGTTTGAAATTTAGGCCCAGGAGTACAGGAGTTTTGTTTTACAGGTAGCATTCAGCTGGGAATTAAGGGGAGACAGTGAGTGTTTAATAGCATGACCAATGTACAAATGGCAAATGTCACAGCTAATTAAGAGAAGGGTTTTGTGTGGTTAGGTATGCTTCAAGTGTAACTGCCCAGTTGATTGGTGATAAATTACTGTGAAGAGAGAAAAAGAAGTTGTGCTGGGTATGATGCTATTTGCATGAATCCTTTTAAAAAAAAAAAAAAAGTCTTCTAAATGAAACCTGGTTTCCTTCCATAATGGACAAAGTTAAAAATTCTTCATTTACTGTTTCAGTATCTATTTTACCGTTCTGTACAAGCGAGGTCTTTATGATGAGTCTGCTGGCAGAACTGACATTGAACTAGAAACTGCTGCACTTCAGTAACACCCATTTTGTTTGCATCTATTTTATTTCCATCTCAAAGAAACATGAAATAATTTTTTTTTTCTGTTTATGGTACCAGTAAGTTTGAATCAATGGGCAATCAGTTAATGGTGTTTAGGTAAGTAAAGCTGTTTGATTCTTTAGCACTGATGGTATTGGCACATTTTATTAGAAAAATGTCCCTTTGATGATAAGACGAGGGATGGAAAGGAATGAAGAATTAATGAGAGTGATAGAATTATCTGTCAACAATCTGCCATAAGCTTTCCTTACAGGCTAGATTTTGTTATTCTGCTTGGAAGGGCATCCTAATTTGTTCTAGAGCTGTTCTAGCAGTATTACCTCTCTATTTAGGAACATCGTTAGTAATAAAAACTTGCCATGGAAACCATTTAAATGCCTGCCAAGTTCTGAAGTTGTTATACCTCAAAATCTCAATATATGGTATCCAGATGATCCTAAATATTTTTCTTTCCTGTAATATTATTCAATTCCTTTAGTGGTAGTCTGGGTTCCATATCAGTATTTAAAACTTCAGTAGATACGTCTGTCGTGTAGGGGAACTAAGACTGATGCTGTGGTTCTTTTGAACATATCCTGAATCCTTGTTGTTTCCAGAAATGACTAAATGATACTTCCACTCAAATTCCAGCACAGGAAAATTTCCCATTAAACAACAGGATTGTCCATTTCTATTTTTAGAGTAGTTTAAAAGTGTTAGTAAAAGACATGAAGATTTTTCTAGTTTTTAGGATTACTCAGACTACGGTAAAAGATTTCATTTTTTTTAAACCCAAATCCTTTGGGTTTTGGTTTGTTGTTTTTGTTTTGTTTTATTTTTTTCTTTCTGCTTTTTAAACAAATCCAGGCTATGTTTTCCAGGTGCTTTTGAGATTCTATTTTTTAGATTCACACTGATGAATGTAATTCAGATTTGCACACATCGTTTCCAAGCTGGGACATATACTGAAATGTTTGTTTTTGAGAACATGAATAGCTCAGTGGGACATCAGGGATTACACATGCGTGAAGGGCAGCTAGTACTGAAGTGCTGTTCTGGATTAGAACCCTATTACTGAGCTTACTTTGTATTTTAAAATCAGTATGGATTAAAATAACTTCTGTCATTTCAAATACTGTATTTGGAAGGAGCATGCAGCTGGGCAAGAGACTTTTATTCTGTTCTTTTTCATAGAAAACTATGCAGTTTTGCCTCAGTTCTCACAAATCCTTCATTGACATAGCAAACGTCAGCTGGCAGCGAGTTCAGTATGTCAAATTAATGAACGTAGTGGGAGGACTCCTACAGATGTCTATGGCAGCTAAGTATCATAATGGGTTTATAGAAGACATTTGCTTCTTGGCTCAAGTACGCGTTGATTTTACTTCAGTTTTCTCTTCCTCTTTTGCTGCTGCTGTATTTGCGAATATTGGCCCAAACTCAGGAACACAGTTAAGCGTGTATTTAAATCCATCTTTTAGCAAATAACATAAACCTGTTTAATATGAGATCATTTGGACCTAAAGATGTGGTAAAAATGAAGCATATTTTGAAGTGTTTTGCCAAATGTAGCCGTTTATTCTTCTCCTGGTTAAAACAAACCAAAACTGATTAGGCATCTGTACATTTCAGTGGAAAGAAAAGAGTGGCTGAATGGCTGGTGTCCTGCAAGCTCTGGAATTTCAAGGAGGAGTTGGCAAAAGAGTCAAAGGTGTCCAAATGTAACAACCAGCATAAAATGATAGTCATACCTTACAAATAATTGGGAAGTTTCCCATCAATATCAAAAGATAGAATAGTTGAAGCTTGGCTTTTCCATTAGTAAAAATTAGAAGGGTCCATAAACACATAATAACTTGCAGTTGTGTCTGTCTGGAGCAGTCTTGTAGCAGGGACTGGTATTCAGATAAAACTGTTAGCTAGGCATAGTTTTCTTCTCCTTATGTTCCTCAGAAATACATGTTTGTTGGGGTAGCATAACAGTAATAAGAAACTTTCTAAATATTGAATGCAGCTTTCTGAGAACAGTCTTCATAGTAAGATATGAAACTACTACAAAACTGTCATATGCAAATATTAACATTACTGGAAAAAGTCTTTCAATTCAACAGTTATTAAAAATGTTGGAATTATAATACATTTTTATTTTATAATGTGCATAAATCATAATGCATTCCTCAACCTAATTTTATTTTCTTAGCTTCTGTTTTGTAATGGCTCTTTCCATCTCTAGACATACCAATGAAATTAATTTCTCAAGGACGCTCTAAGTCTTCAATATTGTTATACACTGTGTCTCCTTTGGGTTGCAGCTTCTTTGTCTAACATAAGAAAGCCTTTACCAGTATGTATAGTAAACACAAACAACGTTAGTCTTCCCCCCTACTTTGACACTGTATAATTTTGGCTCCTACACATCCCTTACTAGGTCTAATGAGAGAATATTCATTCTGAGGAACACACAACATACTAAAGGGGTCACTTCTGAATCCAGTCCACTCTGTCATAGGTTTCTGTGTTAGGCAATCATTCTCTGTGTTTAAATATGTGCAAACTAGTTTGAAATCATGGAATGTTGTAATCCTGGGTCATATGCAGTGTATAACACAAAAGCTTTTTCTTTTCTTGTAGCTATTTCACCATCTTGTTATTACACAGTACTTTTTGCTGTAAATAGCAATAGTCTTTATGCCAAAGCGTGGGCCTATGTCCATGCTATATGCAACATTATGGTGAGGGCAACTCCACGCACGGTTTCAGCTCAATGCTGGTAAAAGTGGTGCCAACTTCTCCATCTTCTTCATGACATTCTGTGATTAATTGGCCTAAATATTCAAAGTGTTTTAAATTATTTAGGTGCATAATATGTACTTGAAAGAATGGTTTTATTTTTCTGATTTATTATCATCATCATCAACCTAGAGAGAGATAGACCCCCGAGATTCAAATAATTGTTAGATGCTATTAGCTACGTCTTGGTAGAGAATATTTAACTTGTTGGTGATCTCTCATCTCTGAAAGTTCATCTTCCTCTTCTCACTTCACAGTTCCTATGATTCAACTTCTCATTTCTTAAAAAAAGTTAGGTTATTGTAAGGTCAGTGGTATCTTTTACTGGATAAGAAGATGCTTTAGATATTATGAGAAAGAAATGTTTAGTTAAGACTTCTATTTTAGAATTGTGGGCTTTTCATTTCAACTGTTTATTAACAAATTCTGTACAACCGAAAGTACGTAACAGGGTGAATTATATCTGAAATGCCTACACATGCTTGAATGGGAAAAGCTGTGTGATAAAAATACTTCTTTGAAATTGAAATAAGAAGATTGGGCACGTTGATTATCCAGGAATTTAGATACTGAAATGCCTTTAAGATCTGTGATTTAATCTATCTTCCTCCATGTCTTCCAGTAAATTAATGGGAGGAAAACATACATGTTTATAAGCAAAGGAGGTGGCTTTGAAAGTGAAGCACTGTTGTATTTTTATTTTCTTTCACAAGATGAACGTTATTTCATTAAAGGCTTGGGAAATATTGTTTCCATTATGGCTGTTGTTATCTCATTTACCAGTGCTAGAACACCAAGCCTGTGCCATTTTAAGTGCAATATTTAGCTCATGTTCTGGCATGCATATCAGAACTGCAGGCTGAGACTCTGCTGTGGTAGTTTAAGTGGAAAAAAAAAAAAAAAGAAATCCTTTGCCTTCTTGCAGTCATAGCTGCATCTTAGGCTTGCAGTTCACAATATTGCCATTGTTCTGTTGTGATGCCCTTTGGAGATCAGCAGCACTTTCAGCTCAATAAAAAAATAATTCAGGGTACAAAAGATAAAATGTGAGCCACAGAAAACCTATCTGGCAAGTTTTACAGAAACTGTTCCATGAGAAAAAAGCATTACTTTTGAAGTCCCATCTTTTACATTTCCATGCTGGTATGGAAAAAGCCTACCATACTGGCCAAAAATACGTATGTGACAAATGAGTTGGGTAATGGTAACACCTCATCTGTGCTGCTTTTAGAGTTGTACCCAATTAAATGATGGCTGGTTTGAACAGATGGTTTCTGAAATCAGAGAAATAACCAAGCCAGTTGGGACAAAATTTAGTGGTTGTCTCAAGGGTAGGAACATAAACTGACACTCTAGAAAGCGTGGCATAATAAAAAATTAATGGACTGTGTTTACATATCTGTCATTTGCCCCTCCCTGCATCATTTAAGTACCAAATAATATCAAGAAGCCATGAAAACCTGAGTTTAGATTATGCAGCTTTTCTTCTGAGGTGAGCTGAATTCTCAAGTCCAGGCATTACCTTGAGTATATTGACATGATGAGCCACCAGTCAAGTAAGAGCTTTTTAATGAAGAATAGTTAAAAAACCATCAGCATTTTACTAATTGTAGAAACAGCTCTTGTTCAAACACTGCCTCACAAATCTGAAGTTTGTAAATGGTCTTAACACTGTCAGATAACCCTGAAGATTTCCATATTGGCAAATTCTGTCTTAATGCTGATTTTATGTACAATAATAATACAAGATTCAATTTAACATGAAAGTTTTTATAACTGCTAATGATTTGAGTTTTTTGATTTATATAAAGCATACAAGTTCATAGTAGGTTTTGCTCACCTCCTGATCAGGGCCAGCCTCTTCAGAAGTCATAGCTAAAATTTTCTTCATAAAATCAAACTAAGATATAAAACTCTTATTTGGTTATTATACATCAGTTCTGAATTCTGTTTCTGCTGTCATTCAATTAATAAACTGTATTTGAAGATGGAAATTGTTCAGTAGACTTTGTCGCTAGACTCCATTCTCCTGCAGAGATATTTGTGATTATGGACAGACTGGGGTCTTTCACCTTATTTGGAGGGGGGAAAAAACCAAAGCCAACCTGCAGGAGTAATTTTACTATAGACATGATTTCAAACAAGTATTTGGATGGTTTGGGTAACATTATTATGAAAGCTGTCTTTTGAAAACTGAAGCCTCCTACTCCCCCAATCTTGCTGTCTTAAGCATGAAGCTGCTTTTCGCCAGCAGATTTGAGTATGTGGAGAAATTCCTATGAGTTTGGTACAGCATATGATTTTACGATTTATTTTTGCACTTCTCTATAAAATGCCTTTGAGAAACAGGTGCGTGCTATGTGCAGTAAGTGATACGGTATGCTGTGAGACAGGAAAGGCAACTAGAGTGAGGACAGAGGAACCAAAATGGAAGGTTTCCAACTATTTGAATAAAATACTGATTTCCGTATATGATTTAATTACTGAGATTCCCTGAGCTATATGTTTCAACTTTAGGCAAAATTCTGGCATTGCAATTAGCAAGAAAGAAGTTGAATCCACACCCTCTCAAGTTATTTTTAAAAAAAGCATATATTCACTCGATCATTTCTTATATCTTCTTATGTAATGTCTGACAACTAGGTATTTATAAAGAACACACTTGCATTCTGCTGTGAAGGTACTTAAGGTTAGAGTGATTTTTTTTTTTTTTTTTTTTCACATTGTAGTTCATTTGTTATAGTGCTCTGAAAATACTCATTTCTGGCTGCAATTATTTATCCTCAGTTAAAAGTTAATAAAGAAAAGTTAAGTTAAAAGATAGGAGCTTTTTATACAGTTCAATAACATCAAATATTCCTCACAAATCTATAGCATGTATTAGGATTGCGTTGCAAACAGTTTTTAAATAAAATAGTTATCAAAGACTTGTAGTACTCTCGCTATATATGTATTGAAAGTTGGGTATGTTTTCTTTTTATAGTGACTGTTGTCCTTCTCTTTGATCAATATTTTGTATCTGTAGAAATGCAAGTTAATAGTCCAGAATCAATCATGATTGTAGTGAAAAGAAGAATTCGATGTGGAACAGTCAAATGTTAATGTTACTACTGTTGGTGGTTAGCATTTTTCATAGAGCAGTTTGGATCTCTCAGAGTAGTACATTAGAAAAAGCTTGTTAAGTCCACAGATTGTGAGTTTGGTGCATACTATAAAATATCAGCTGAGTATTCTTCAATCCTTTATATCTTATTCTAATAGCATGTTAATAACATTGAGTAGATTGCTCAGTGTTAGTGATCACATGTAAAAGTGATCCGTAATTCTGACTGACCTGAACTGTGGGCGGTATGTAGAGGTGCAGCTGAGACTTTGCAAATTAACATGTCAACATCGAAGTTTCCCAGAGTGCAAGCCTCTCATGTTCATATGGCTGCTGGTAGCTGCTTAAGGCATACTTTTGTAAACCTTTCTTTTCCTTATTGGTAGAGTGCTTGCTTTTCAGCATGATCTGCATACATGTGTAAAACCCCTAAAAAAAAAAAAAATCTCAGGCGTGTGTGCATAGGAAGAGATGACGTGGTAAGTATCATATGGTGCGAAGGACTCTGACTCCATGTTTTTATTTTCTTTCTTATAAAGAAAGTATTTTCAAATGACAGTTTGGTGACAGTTTTTCTTCACCAGTCGTCAAACTAGTAAAGACCAATATGCCAGCTTCTGTGCTACTGAAATGCATCATGAATTCAACTAAAAATCTACATGTAAGGAAACAAAATATTTCATGAGATTACTGAATCAATTGGAAAAGCCTACAGATCCAAAATCATGGTTTCGTAGCATGGTAAAACTATGGAAAACTGCTGCTGTTGAATACTGAGACAATTTTGTCAAAATGGATTTGAGTTCGTAATGTGCTAAAGTTAGTAAATTGCCAGGACAGTACTGCCAAAACTCTTTTTAAAGACCTGAAAAGAATGGGCAAAAGGACAAACTACTGAGGATCTACCGTAAAATTCAGGGTTGGCAAACCAGGAGAGAAAACACATGTCTGAGTACTCCTAACTTCTAGGACTTCTAAGATTTAAAATGCAGTGCTGAATCTTTTGAGTGTGTCATGGAAGTGCTCACTGGTATTTTGTATGTGAATTTATATATGAAGGAGTTGATTTGCTGCTTCATGTGTTTTATTTGCGTGTTCAACTTTGATATAAATGAGAACATCATGCAAGTCTGTGAGAAACTTCTGAAATAGGAGAGGGCAGACTATGAAGGGATGGGTACAATCATATTCATTGACTATGAGATCAGTACATGTTACAGGGAGAAAATTAATAAAAACCCAAAGATCTTGTAGGCTAGGATTTTTAAAGGCACCTAAATGAAGCATGGAGTTTCCTCATTGTGTTTCACTGGGATGTTAGCAGTTTTGTTCCTCTTCTATTCACAGTCAAGCACTGTTATTTCAGAGTGATAATATACACAGCATGAGACACTTCTGGAATGTAAGTGCCTGTACAGGGAATTAATCATGAAGAGTTAATTCATTATAACTCTTCATGTAGACAAGAAGTTTGTATATTGCATTGCGATTCAGGTATGTGTAATGGATGTAATGTGTAATTCAGGATTCAGGTGTGTGTAATGTGTCCTGAAGTGATGTGCATTGCAGTAATTTAATTTTGAGATAACGAAAGTATGAATCAAAGAAACGAGAATCTATTTTGAAAGTGTTGCTTGTATCTTCTTGGCCAGAAACAAATGGAATGTAGTTGGATGGTCTTAGCTACAATCTGAGCTTCCAGCAATAATTGAGACTTTAACATTTTTAGCCTTTCATGTTACCCTGAAAGAAAAACAAGCAATGATTGATTCATCCCTAATAAAACAGAAGTTGTAGATGTTCATTTGTTGTGTCATTCTTGCTTAACCTCTTAAAAGTATCAAAACAGATGATAGCAGTTTTGGCATGGTAAATTGTAGAAGTAAAGCATGAAAGAAAATGGGGGAAAAGAAGGTAAAATATGTGTCCTATTGAAGACAAAGATGCTTTTCCCATTAATTTCAAGTGTCTAGATTTACCCCTTGTGCTCAAATCTTTGTTCTTGGTTAATGTTTTAACCAAGACACTTGATTTTTCAAGGACATTTAAATATTAAAATAGAATTTTGTTTCTTTATGTGCACGTATGCATCACGGGAGGCAGTGCAGTGCTAATAGCTATTCTTCGATCTTAAAAGGGATCTCTCTTAAGTACCTGTCAGAATCTGCTCCTGTGTCAAGCCTCATCCAAATGCTTGCCTGACTGAAGCCTGAAGCTATAAAAGGTTCTGTCAACGTGAATTCCTGTGCTACCTTCCCGTTCACCCTGCTGTGTGTTTAGAAATATGGTCTGTTTTCTTAACAGTAAAAGATGTGGAAAATGTGCTGAAGTTTGCTGAAAGGAATTCAAAAGGAAATATTTTTGTCTTGGCATGTAGCGCAGTTGTAAGAAGAATCATTTTGATGACATCCATCTGTTGCAGATTAAAATAGGTTGGAATCGGGGACTGTGAAGTTAGTACAGCGTGATAAGTTAGGGTGACCAAAATAAATGCATTGAAATGGATTGGGTAACTGAAACAAATTGCTTTGTCGATCAATATTAGTAAGCTGAAAGTGGGAGGCTTTTAGGATATTCTCACAATGTGAAAGAATGGTTTTCACCCTATGTTTCTTGACAAGAAGGTGAAATTAGATGAGAAAACATGCTCAGTTGGAGGCATTTCAATGGAACACCAAGTATGAGTCCAATGGCATGCATGCCCTCCCGTGCCTCTCTAATCACTCCCCACAAAACAGAATTTTGCAGTTATTTATCTGCTTTTTGAAACTTGCTCCTACTCTATTTATTTATGAAAATTGTTACTATCTCTGTGCATGTTCCCAAATGCTTAGTCTGTTTAATCATTACTTCTGTTGCACAATTTTGTTTTTTCTCCTGGCATCTGCAGTTGCATTAATAGACAATTTACCTGTGTGTAGGTTCGCATGTGGGTGAACATCAAAGTATGTGCTGCTTTCAAATAGCCAGTGTAATTTCATGTCATAATCGTAGATAAAGGCAAGAGGGCTGACACATTTCATGCTCTCTTGCTTAACAGTACATCCCACAACCTAGCTGAAAAATGAAAACATGGTTTTATTTTTTTTTAACCTATAAATGCTAATGGCGCTTTAAATGCGAATGTGTGAATGCAGACAGTTTAGGAGTGAGCATGTTTACGTTATCTTGGATTTAGATACTCAGGCTTGAGTACTTCATCTGCTTTGTTCTATGGTTAGCTACGCTTGCAGTGCTGCCCGGTTTTGTGGGACTTTTTTTTTTTTTTCTTCCTTTAGCATGCCCCTCTTCTTTGTCACAGATGATAACATATATCCATAGGCCTTCTTTGCTCTTGGATATTGTTTTTTCTTCAGTGTGTACCTCTGTGTTAAGCGAGTGTGTGTGCATGAGTATACACTGTAGTCATGTAACTTTTTATGCCAAGTACAAATCCAAAGTCAATGTATGTTTTCTTAAGTAGCATAGCCAATAACAGGATAGGTCAATTATTTTCCAGGGATTTGAGCATATATATATGTATAAAATCTCAGAAAACTATAGCTAGCAACTTGATGCATTAATTTTTTTCTTGCTAATACCAATTTCTATGATTTCTGGTTTTTTTCTTTGGTTCTTGCTAAATTTTGAACTTCAGCAACCTTTTTGCTCACCTTGACAGGTCTGCAGTTGTTTTGTGCTGGTATTGCCTTGTTTAAGTATGTGTATGCTAATCAATGCAGTTATAATGCAAAGTCAGTTTTCTTCACAATTTTATTCTCCCACAGCATCAAACGTGGAAACCTTTCACTGGTGATGAAGTTGTGTTCTCTCTTAAACAGGAGCTAACTAGAGATTTTTTTTTTCCTTATTTTTTTACAGTCTGACAGCAATGCAAGCTTTCTCCGAGCTGCCAGAGCTGGCAATCTGGACAAAGTAGTGGAATACCTGAAAAGTGGAATAGACATTAACACATGTAATCAGGTAAGATATTTGAAGGACAGAAGTTTGCAAGAGTGAGTTGCAAGAAACCCCCCTCAAAAACCTGTTGTTTTCATGCTAGATTACTTCATAGAGATGTTTTGATTCACCTCAGGCTATGTTTTCAGTCTTGTTCTTCAGTGGTGTCTTTCTGCATGAAGGTGATAATGTCTATAAAATTACGCTGCTTTTAGTAAAGCTTTATGTAAGCCTTTTTGGGCTGCTCCTTCTTGCCAGTGTCCTGCAGGTATAGATAAATGTTAGTGAAGTACCTATGATCAAAACTTTAGGTCTGCTTTGGTAGTCTAACACTAATGGCCCTGCTATTCTGAAGTTCCAGTTGTAACAGAAACACTGAGCACTAAATAGAGTTGTAGTCTTCAAAATACTCAAATTATTTAAAAAAATGTTCTAGCTGAGGAAGTTGTTATGTAGTGTTCTTTGGATACGGGTAAATACTATGATAAAATATTCCTGGACGTCAAGTTGAAGGTTCTCCGTAATTCTGGTTGGTTTTTTTTGTAGTAAGCTGCAGTTTAGATGTCCTGAGGCATCTGCGTTCAGCAAAGCACACCTCACTCACTGTCTGCTTGGGTTTGTATTGCTGTGGCAGAGTGAGATTTAACTGAGGCCCCCCCGTTATTCAGTTTTCTTTCCCATACTGGGAGTCTTATTCTTTTATTTGTCTAGAGAAATGGGACTGTGCCACCACTCATATTTTTTTCTGTTAGTTATTGCTGCTTGTCTATTGTATCCATTTATTAATTGTAATGAGGCATGCCCATGTAATGGGTGTTCCTCATTTTAATGAAAGTTACGCCTTTCTCCAGAGAAGTTACATTGCAGATAGGGGTTGAGGAGCAATAGGTATTACAGCAGTTTGACAGATGAGCAGAGGATGGCAGTGAGATGACTATGATTAATAAATTCTACAGCATTACCAGCTGCCAGGTTTTGGTGTTGGGGGTTAGTGTTTTTTTTTTTCTCAAAGCTATTTTGAAGACCTTTGTTCTGGCATCTTCATAGGTGTAGGGGTTAGTTTAAAAGAAAATTCCAAATTTCTTTTTGCAAACATTTGTCTAAAAGACAGTGTGGACTAGCATCCTTGGCAGAGCCAAGGAAGAAGTTGAAAGCCATGTATGAAAAATGATATCTTTAGCTTATATGTGAAGACAGTGTTGAAAGTTTTAAAGCAAGGTGTGCTTGAATGAATAAGTGAAGCTGATAGAGACTTCAGGCAACGATTTGCAAAGATGAATGCAGTAGTGTTTGAGTGGATTTCAAAGTTAAATTGTAAAACGTTTTTCAGTTACCTAAAGAAGTTTCTTGTAAACTTTTTTTTTTTCCATATTCAGTGTGTTATGTTTAAGCCCTGTAGCATGGGGACATTTTTAGAGTCTGAGGTTTCTATCATACCTAGAGCAAGAGTTCTCTTTCAGGACATGCTCTCATGCATATGATAGTAATAGCAATAACTTGAAAAAAAGAAATTACGGGTCTAAGTTTGTAACAAACTTTTTACTGTTCTTACAGAAATTATCCTGGCCCTGTTTGCAATATGTTGATATATGTTTCTCCAAAATAAAGAAATATAGTCTCTGTTTCCAGTTTTATGCTTAGTTTTCAGGGCCTGTTGTTGTTTGGTTTGCTCATTAAATTAATGTGAATGCTGTGGGAGTGGGATACCAAAGAGAGATGATAGCAAAATAAATAGGTAAATTTGCACATTATCTGTGGATTTTATTAATGCTTTTTTATTCAGATCATTCAGTTAATATTTTAGTAAACAGATTTTAGAACTAAAATGTTATTTGCTTGTACACAATACTCTCAAAATTAGGTTTTTCAAATTTTTTTTATTTTGTGGTGAAATGTATCACCTAAGTATCACCTAATAACTTAAAGAAAGAAAAATGATGGACAGTATGTGCTTTACTGAAGAAAAGAAAAATAATTCCGTTAGGAGTCTAATCTTCCCCCTGTTATTCACATTACTTTTACATTTTGATTTAATGAAAAATACTCCCTTTTTGGCAGAGTACGTTTCAGGTATAAGACATCAGGAGCTGCTCTGTCCTTTGTGAAATGTGTAGGGATGGAATATACTAGTACTGGATAGTGGAAAACATTGAAGTAAAAAATACTATTTTAGGTTTTGTATGGAGAAAACACCTATATTGTCTTACCTCTTCTGATCACTATTCAGATTAAGATCAGAAATAATCAAGATTTTCCTTACTGTATCCTGAGACACAGTTGTGGCTACTAATGTAAATTGTGTCCAGGAGCTGAGCTGTTAGTTGCTGTGGACATACCTATTATAAATAAGTAAAATATTTAGCAAGTCTGTATTTAGCTTTGGAATTAGTAAGGAAATTATATTATGCCTCCATTAAGTTGTGACAGCTAATAAATTGCTTTTCAGGGCAGCTAGAAGGAAAAAGCCTGTTGAAACAGCATTTTTAATTTTTTCTAACAACCAAGGTGAAAGGTACACATTTTCTAAGTCAGACTGAAAGATTGAGTTGTTTCCTGCTCTGGTATGACCGTGAGTTTTAGAAGCTGTGGATTTGTTTGGTAGCAAAGAAAAACTATGAAAACATGGGTTTTCTTTGATGGCAAGAGCAATAATCCCCTGTAAAACTGTAAGTCTTAGTTTTTCTGAAAGAATTTTAACAAAGTCTTTGGGCAGTATGCTCTGGAATACCGTGCCAGCGGTGCTGATAGCAAATTCCCCCGTGTTCGGAATTTGGGTTGCAATTACTGTATCTCTGAACCCTCAGTGAAGAAATGAACGTTTTGTTTTCTTCTTTGATAATTGGAAGCCACTTGTAGAAAATTATTAGTAAATTGCTTCAGAAACCTGTATAAGGGGATCACTTTGAAGGGGCAGAAAGAGTTGTAATGAGTTTTTTCAAAGGTAATATGTATACATCTTCTTTCTTTGGCTTAATTGTGGTGTACCCTAAACCTATTATTTCAAGAAAGAGCTTTGCACTGTTTTAACCAGTCTCTTGCATTTCTGGTGCATTTTTGACTTCAGTGGATCAGTTCTAATGAAGACTTTCTTGATCTGTTGGTTGCCCAAGTGCCCAAATCTGATCTTGGCCTTTGTAAAATTTTAGAAGGAATTTTTCACAACTGTGTAGTTACTTATCTTCAGTGGGTTCTAAAACACTTCTTCATTTTGAAGTTCAAAGGAAGCAGGTGGAAGTTTAGCACCCCGTGGTGACAGTCTCCTCCTGTAGGAGCAGTTGCTGGAACTGTAGAGGTGATTGTTTCACCAAGAGTAAGATCAAATCCAATTCAAAATATGTATTCACAGTAGAAAGAGCATGGGGCAGTCTGGGCATTATAGAAATATTATATACTGCTTTATCACGCTGAACTCAATATGGTCAGCCAATTGATTTTCTTTAGCCAGCCCACACAAAGCACCTGATCCCCTGTGACCTGAGGTGCGGAAGTCTGAGGTTTCCCTTGCTATTTTTGTGAGGTCTCAGCCAGTAAGTAAACATTCAGTGGGTGGTATTTTTAGCTGACTAGCTAATTTATGTCCAAGCAGATTAGAATCTTGTAGCTCACTTGAATTAGCAATGCAATTCTGATTGCCCTCATATGGTTAGAGAGTAACCATGTTTTTTTTAACCTTGTTTCAGAAAACTGTAAACTTAAATATGTTTTTATTAGTGGTCAATCTTATCTCTAACATATGACCTCCCCTTTCAGGAAAATTATTACTGCTGTAAAAATACACTGTTAAAGTTTCACCATTGATATGACTGTAATGTGATAGAATGTTTTAGCTTGGCTCTTTTGTAAGTCTGTCATATAAATCCAATTACTTTTGCTTCGTAGCCTAGGGACCTACAGTTGCAATGCTTGTTTAAGTGACTAGTATCATCAAATTTAATAGGACTGTAACCATGACTTAAAATAAGTATGCAACTAAGTGTCTGCATCAGTCCTGAAAAATGTCTTGACATTCTAGTGAATTCAGTGGCATTTCTTTGAAGGGGGCTTGAAAGGTCAGGCTGTATGGTGTCCAACTTCCCCTAACTCTTAGCCAGATTTAATCAAAATGACCACTAACTGGACAACGGCTGTGAATTTTGAAAGTAAAATTGCTTAAGGGTTGTTTTTATACAACATTAAAATCAATAAATAATTCAGTAGAAATGTCACATAAGCTCTGTTTTGTAACTCATGCATCATTAGATTAGCTAAAATTTTAGTGCACCACCTAAACAGAAACCTCAGAGACTGTTCACCTTCATATACTGCAGCGTCAGGTTCAACTTGTTGGCAGCACAGTTTTCTCTGACTCCGAAGAGCTGTAAAGAGAAAGAGTTCCTCATAAAAGCTTGCAGGTATTCAGGGAAAGTTTGGGACCACAGGAGAAGACGCTGAACGTGCTGTCCCTGACATATGTCGACTGTGCTGTCTGTCTTGGGCAAGAGTTCTGTGAATAGCAACTCTTAGTGAAAAGTGTCATTGGTGTGGTAGCCCTGGTTATAGTCCCATATAGAATCATAGACTGGTTGAGGTTGGAAGGGACCTTAAAGATCGTCTAGTTCCAACCCCTCTTTATGGGCTGAGACAACTTCTACTAGACCAGGTTGCTCATATATCTCTGCACATAACAATTATAAGAAAAACTTCTGTGCTTTGGCTATGTTTGGGAACATAAAGAGTGTGCCTATGCTGTTAAATGACCTGCCTACCCAGTTTCACCCCTGAGTCCTGGTTCCCTAATCATTCTGGTGTAAAGCAGCTGGTTTTCTCTGACATGAGACCTGGGAGCAGTTCGGGGGATGTTTGGTGCAGGGACCACTCTCCTCACACAGCAGGGAAAGCCTGTGCTGGGGGTGCTGCTGCTCCTCCTCATAGTCCCCCAGTATACCTGAGCAAACCTTGATCCTGTAAGCCTTGTCTCAGACCGTCAGCCACATTGTGCACATCTTACTCATTGCATTGTGCTAAAAAAAAAAAAGTTAAAAGCCCTCTTCTTTTAATAGCATGTGGTACAGAATTCATGTTATTTTCAGGGACTTTCACCCAGAGAAAACAAACATGTACAGGGTGTGCCTTTGGGGTATGGTGCACCACATGGAACCAGGAGAAGGCCGCAGGCAGGAGGTAGTGTGTGGTGTGGGGTGCGCAGGCTGCGGCAGGGTGGCCTAGCGCAGACAGCATGTCAGCTGTGCTGGGTCGCGTTGCCTGGGGGCATGGAGAGACAGCCCTGACATAGGAGTCTGGGGCATGAGGGATAGATTTTCAAAGTTTCTTGGTATTCTCAAGAACTCCAGATCCTTAATTCTGTGGAAAATTAGCTACATGTTCAAGTTTAAAACTACATTTAAGTCCAAATGAATTTTATTTAAGTATGCAGCTAAGTGCTAGTCTGAAAAAGGCTGTTTTCCTGAACTGGAGCTTTATACTATGCAAATGTTATCTGTACCACCAAGAAAGCCTTCATAAAATTCCTTGCTCCTTTTCTGATACTTATATGCTGGCATTCAGACTGGAAAAATGTCAAAACTAATTAAAAATCCCACAATTGTGGCCACTATTTATTTTCAAAAAAAGAAAATGAAATAATCTAAAATCTTTTGAGACATTACCTTCCCTGCTGAAGAAATGCAACATATGATTAAAGTAGGCATGTGTCAAATGGAAGTTAGGACACAAAAGTGAGAGTAATTCTGTTGTCTGTGCCAAGGACTTTAATGATCAGCAGGGTAAGAACTGGGGCTCTCCATGAGCTGCTTATTGAAAACATATAGAAAGAGTCTAGTCTTACTGTCTAGAAGAAAGTTTCCATTAAAAGGCCTACTGTCAAGAAGAAACTTGCCAAGTTATATGGGACACAACCTGGCGAACTTCAAGTTCCCTGGTTAGGAGAGAGTAAATCTAGACTCAAGTTCTTACATTCAGATAGATACAGCAAACTTTATGTCTTTATTGTAAGCACCAATATTAACAAAAAGGATCACCCCCAGGACAGAGCACAGTTAATATGATAATTACTTGGAAACATTACAAGTCTTTTTTCCAGTGCTCATATTCTCTTGCTTGCCATGGGAGGAATATGACTAGGGTTGCTGCAGATTTATCTCCTGTGGAAAGCGCTTCCCATCTGCAGCTGGCTGGCAAAGCTCCTCTTGCACTGGGTAGGTGAAATCAGAGCCAGATGAATGCAAACATCAGAATGGATGCTGCATAATTTCTTACTGGCTTGAAGGAGATAAAGCATTCCTGGCATGTAGATCGCAACACCACCAACTTTCAGAATCTGTGGGTTGGCACTGTGTTTAAGATTAAAGCTGGACTTACAACTGCACTTATTAGGGTAAAAAAGCAGTTGACTAGTGTGCAAAACAGAAAAATCACATATTAACATGACTTAATGAAGTAATTTTACCTGACATCTGGGTTGACTTAACTCAGGAATTTTCTAGACTGTATGAAATATTTCAAGCTCTTGACAAACAGTACAAAACAAAAAATGCTAACATAACCCCTTCAGATCTATGAATAAAATTAATCTCTAATTTGGATTGTCTCAGCCTTGTTAGAAAGAACTTCTCTCTGTGCACTGGCTAATCTGTTTCCCTGAAGACTTTGATTACTCTACGGGAGTTCCCAAGTACGAAGAATGAACTGAGATGGGCATTCTACATCAGCAGCACTAGGGAGCCCAATCTCTTAGCCCTCACCATCCATTGAGCACGAAGATGCACTTCAACTTCTTGTGAACTCTGATTCTGATGTTTGAATGGGGTGTCTACGTGGTTGCGTTGCAGCTATCTAAGGGGTAAAGCTAACACACTGTGGAAAACACATTTTTAAGAGCGAGATATCTGAATGCTTTTTAAAAAATGAAGCCTTGTATATACAGGATTATTCTTCTTAGTATAATGCTATTTTTAGACTAGATCCCATCTCAGAAAACAGTACATAATATTAAGGGTAAGTTTTCCTGAACAGAGATAACACAAAAAGATGCTTTCTTCAGTTTTAGCATTTGTTTCTCAGATCCTGAATTTTCATAGAGATCTTCTTTATAGATAATCAAAGTATTTTTCCCAATGTAACTGTTTTCAAAAGCTGATGAAACTTAGCATTTCTGGATATGCTGAATGCAGGGATTAGTTACAGTTATTAATATAGTTATATAGCTAATAATTAGTTATGACTTAATTATGCTTTGTTGAATGCTACCTTCATATCAAGTTAAATTATTATGGAATTGCTTACTTTAATCTTAATTCAAGCACAATCATTTATTCTGAAAATCATAAATCATTTCTATTTCTTTATTTCTGGAGAAAGTTAGAAATGTCTGGGGACAAAATTCCCCTGTTTTAAACGCAGTATCTTAAAAAGATCTTAATTACTGATATTTTATAGGATGAAAAACTGATAGCCATTGGAAATCTGTGATTCCCTTAAAGCTATTTTCCTTATCTTACAAATGTAGTTATTTCAGGACATGGTTGCTATTTCTAGTTAGTGTAGCAGGAGAAAACAACTTGCTTCTGAATGTTGAATAGCAAAATGAACTTTAGTTTTACCATATGCATTTGTGCAGCCCATAGTTCTAGCAGAAGTTAGACCCAAAAATCTGACAAGTCGAAGGGCTCATCAGCTGTCTGCTGTGTCTTGAAACAGAATTGGTAATCCAAAAGGCAACATAAAGTAATGTTTCCCCATCTTGTCTTAGGAGGCTTGTCAGTTTTTTGTGGTGATAGAGTTGCTTTTTTGGAAGGAAGAATTTGATGGATTTTGGCATTTGTTTTGAAGAAGTCTCGTGTATTCACAAGGAATGTATGTGAAGTCTGATAGCTTGAACAGAACAGGATTCAAATATTAAGTAGTTTTGGGAAGCCTCCAGCTCCAAGGCTCTTTTAAACTTAGATCTGTTTGGCTTTTGCTCTTGTTTTGTTGGCTTCTTTATAATTTGATTGGTGTCTTTATTGCTTCAGTTACAGTGGGACAGAGCACCAGCTATTAATTACTCCCTCCTTTAGTTGAAATGGAAAGCAGCTAACAGCCCCAGTAGTGCTAACTATAGACTGGAGTAGCACTGTGGTCATAATGAGGTCGACAGTATCACATGTTGATGTCACTCAGTAGGTTAATTAATTTTCATGAATTCATAGGCTATAAAGCATCATAAAGGGAGAATTTTCATAATCTGAAATGATTTTTCTTTTTTAAACTGTTCACACTATTTTTTTGTGATATTTTTGGGAAAAACTTCAACAAACCTTCGGACTTGAAAAGGCCATGCCCATCTCTCTCATGTGCCCTTTCTCAAATCCTTCTTGAAAAGAGGTTGACCACATGCACTTTACTTCCCCAAGAGATCTATTCAGAGGAGAGAATCAACAACCTTAGACTGACATCTATTAAAGAGATGGAGAAAAGTATTTGACTTTAACAAAGGCAATGATATTACTTTTTAGTCTCAGACTCAACTGGTGAGTGCATATGCCTTGTTAACTCTGGCAAAACATGTAAAGGAGTTAGCATGGCTATGCAGAGTTAGTCACAGTAGCTTTTTAATTTTCATTGTGTTTGTACCTTATGCTTTTCTACTGGCCTGTTATCTATATAAGCCTGTGAAACAGCATCAGTGAAAAGAACTTGGTAAAAGTGCATTGCATTTCATGCTTCAAGAGAACGTCGAAACATTCAAAAAATAGATTTTTGTATTGTTTTATTTTTGTTGACTTTCATGATGTTTTCTTTATAAGTTGTTTAAATACCATTCTAACATTGTGTGGCAAAGGCAAGAATAGTTAGAAACCTAAATGTTGGTAAATATTCCTGGAAACTGTTGTATCCCAACTTCCATCAGAGTCAATGGGAGTTATAAGGGGTCAGACTCCTAGCATAAAGGAAAGAAGAGGCTTAATTTTGTTAATATATATTCTTGCTTCCTTATGTTCTTAAATATACTAAGTACCTAATGGATTAATACGTTCAAACAGAAGTAAACTCAAGGGAAGCAAGAATCATTATATTTAACAAAGGTTGTTTTCTTTAGTGCCCAGACCATTGTATACTGAAGTATCACAAGAAAATGTTCACTTGTATAAAGAATTTTTCCCCATTTCCTTCAAATGCTTTCTTTCCCTCATCTGTACATTTTTATGTTCCTTATACTTCTTGTCAAGTCTCACCAGCAGAAGGTGAGTAAGGCTTTCTAGGACTACCAGGTTATTGTCTATACCTGTCACAGCTGAGCGTAGAGGGGAGGGTGTAAAAGCTGGCACTGTGCCTGTATTGCAGCTTTGGTATGCAGTTTGTCAGCAAAGCTGCAGTAATGCTAGACAGCTGCTAGGGCTGTTTTTTGTCTTTTTAATAAGTCAATACCACTACAGAAGAAGTGATCCTGGCCTTGCCCTGGCTTGGTGGTCATGCTTCCATTCCGTGCTCTCTCCTGTGCTGACAGAAGCATATGTGCAGCCTCATACTGAACGATTGAGCGACCTGATCTGCATAAAGATGGCTGGGGATAGAAATGAGGAGAGGAGAGGACAGGAGAAACAGAAGCACTTCGGATAGCAGCACTGACTTGGCTGATTTAGAATGTTCTTTGAACTATAGGTCGATCTGCCAAGAAGTTGCCTTTCTGTGGGGCCAGTTTGCTTTGGCATACCAGGGTTAGGCAGGAATAGTATAAGCCATTATTGCTGTTGGATGTAACAATGATCTGGGTGATGTCCCAGAAGGAGTAAATGACACAGCAGGATTGACACTGAACTTGGCAGCATCTGAAGAACTTCCATTGCATGAGGATCACTCCATGAGGCAACTGAATACAAAGGCAGAAGTAGCATGGACTTCCTTGGGTGATTTTCAGACAATAGCAGTGAGACTTAGTGTCTGTCTTACAGGAAAAAAAGTGAGTGACTTTTGATTGGCTTAGGAAAGGTTGGTGCTTTCTAAGATATACAAGAAATCTGTGGGCTTTTCTGGTGTGGTGAAAATATGTAGGGTGATACTACAATAAGTGCTTTGAGCAGTAGTGGTATGTGTGCACATTTGTAGCGCTCTACGGGATACAAAATATTGACGCCTCTAGCTCAGTGGTAGAGGAGAAAAAGAACTGAGGGAATCAGGCAGGGAAATACTTGAAGAACCAAGCTTGGAAGGTTTGGTACTATATTGTTTTTTTAGAGTTAGAATTACAAATGAGCCTCTGAAGGAAAGGTATTATGGCATATGTATGCTTTGTAGGGAGGAACAGTCCGTATGCTGTGCAGTTTTGCTTAGCAGGCAAATAATTTCATACCCCCGCCCCCCCACCCTGTTTTTGGTAGGCATGGGAGAGAAAAAGGGAAGTGTCAGAAACCTTTGTTGTTCTAAAATACAAGAATCAAATTGATAGGAATGGAGGAGTTGCATTGATTAAATCTAAGCTTCTGTCACCATAAGTAGCAGGGATCAGCAATGTGGGTTGCGAAATAATTACAGCATTGGTTCTGATTATTATGGAGGAACAAAGCTTGCTTTAAGGCTTCAGTCACGCTGGCCCTCAACATTTGCAGTGCAGTGCTTGCTTCTGCTATTGCTTGCTCCAGCTTACTTTATTTAAGGAATTACGGAATTTGAATGTGGACAGTAGGAACTGTATTTAGGCTATAGTTTCTTTTTGTAACCTTTTAACTGGACCTCATGTATTCATTTTGCTTATGTTTTAATGAATAAAAAAAGTCATATGTTGCAAATAAACTTACATAATCTGTGCAACAATATTAGCTTTCAGCTGCTTAATGTGGTATCATTAGATATGTGTCTTAGAGATATGGATACAGGTATTTTAAAAGATTGCTACTGATTAAACACTGGAACAAGCCATGCTTTGCCCATCTTTGGGACATGGTAAACTAAAAAAGAAGCTTCCCCTCAACTTTTTGCATTCAGAGGCATGTGTGTGTGCATAATTTGTGTGGACCATGCAATATTGCAATATCTCTGTTGTTTGTGGGCTTCAGTTTGCTCGCAAAGGATGAAGAAGGTTAATAACATGTCAAAGCGACACATCAGCTGTGTACAACTGTAGGGAGTCAAAGTTACCATTCATACTCTCATAGAAAGTGTTGATGACTGAATCTGTGAGATCAGATATGAGAACAGGTCTTTGTTCTCAAACCGTGAGAAAAACACTCTGTGTTTCCCCACAAAATACTATTTCAAAGCTATCAACCACTGTAGGTAGTAATTATTGGTTATTTAATACTCAGCTGAGATTAAAAAACAAGGAAGATTATAGTCTTCTGAGATGTTTTCAGCCTGCAAAAAATTCACTGGCATGTGCAGTGTTCCTCATCTTGATGATTATGGTCAACCTCACCACATAATTTTGGCTAGGAATTTATCCTTGACTTAGGGCATGGCACTATTGCCACCCCTGGGCTCTGCAGCTTGGTAGTGAGAGTGTTCCTCTGCAGTAAGGAAGATCTGGTTGCTGCTGCTTTAGCCACATAATGGGATTTGAAACCACATTTCTGATTAACATTTCCTAACTACCAGGCTGCCTAAGGGTATTATTCTTCTTTTGGAAGCTTGTGCCTGTAGCCTTCCTTCAGTTCCTTTGCTTTTCTCATAGTCGCCCTTCTGAATTTGACCACAAAATCTGCCTGCGCTGCTTACATGAATGTAAAACTAAATAGTTACTTCAGAAATGCATTTGGATTGCTGTGTCTGCAGCCATTGGACCCGCTCCCGTTAAATGCCTCCCATGATGTGCTAAGTGCTTTAAAATCCTACTGGGAATTACAAGCTTGAACTGCCTCTGTGGATGGACAGATGAAAGACCAGAAAGCTGCTTATTTATTTCACAATTGAAGTGACCGTCAACTGCTTAGAGACAAGTAAAGTGATAAAAATGACACAGTGCTAAACTTGCTGCAAGTTACTCAAATACCTGAGTCTTGCTTATGACGCTTGCAATATGGAAAACAGGAGAATGCTCGAGGGCAATGGCAGTATCTGTTGCTGTCACCTGCCTGATGTACCATGAAAAATGCCATAGGATTGTGAAAAATAGGTTGGCAATTCAGTTACAATAGACTGTCATTTTATATTTTTACATTGGGTGGAACAGGCATACTAGGAAGAGGAAGATACAGTTTCCATGGCTGGGATTTATAAGACATGAAGTATCCTATTCCTATTTAATGTGAAAAGGATTTAGATGCTAACTTTCTTAGGTTGCTTTCTTTGAAAATCTTAGCTTTTATTTCATTAATTTTCTTTTCCTTTTTGAGTAAGGTTGCAAAACCTTGAAGTTTAGAGACTTGCTTATCAGAAACCAGCAGAGGTACTAAGTCATGGGTCAAAAGAAATTGCAAGCCATGTGTAATTGACAACCGTTTCCAGTCTACTTGTGCTTTTGGTTTTCTGTTTGATACCAGTTATCCCAGAAGAGAGGAGGAGAGTCCAGGGTTCAGGACAGCTACATCAGCCTGGAATAATCCTGACTGAATAGACACATCCTGTGTAAATTTGACGAAATCGTGTGATTTCTCTGTATTGATAATACCTCAGTGGGGCTAGATAAGGTTACAGTAAAGAGAAGGCAGATATGTACTCAAATTTTGAAATAATGAGCTCCATGGAGATACCCAAGGTGGTAGTCTGGAGAAATGTGAAACTGTCAGAAAGGAAGGAATCTCTTATGGATACTTGCAAAATATGGTCTGTTTTGATGTCTTTGTTGCTATGAGAAAAATGTTATTGGAAAAGTTTGTCACACAGTGCCTTGGTTTAAATAGCAAAGTCCAAAATATCTGACTAATGTAGACAGTCAGCTAAGAGATGTAATAGTATTCTAGCTACTAATCTTCTTCTTATACCAGGCTAAGGTAGGAATGTGTATCTTCAGAACTGATATTTGTAATTGATATGGCCCTTGTGCTTACAGAATGGACTCAATGCTCTGCACCTGGCGGCTAAAGAAGGCCATGTGGGACTGGTACAAGAATTATTGGAAAGAGGGTCGGCTGTGGATTCTGCCACTAAGGTAATTCATACATGTCTGTAAGTTTATTCACAAAGAGAAAACATCAAATACATGAGAGAAATTTAGAGAAAAAAAGATTAAAGTACAAAATAAGATAATAATATAAATAATTCACTGATATTTAAAATGTTATTTCTATTATGGCCTGCAAGTTTATGTTCTTTGCTGAAGCTTATTAGTAGTAAATGAAGAGGGAAGGATTATTATTTGTGCAATCTGTTTACAGGGGAAGCACTAAAAGGTTTTAGCAATGCCAGATTTTTCATTATTTCCAGTGACAGGTCCCCATTATAGAGATAATGAATATAGCTCAAAATAGTAATTTTTTCAAATCTGTGGAAAATGGTAATTGACTGTATCATATCCAGAGTCTTTTCACTCAAGGGCACAATGGAAAAAAACCCCTGTGTGATAAATTGCTTTGCTTTCGGCCTTTTCACAGGCAGCCATGTGCGTATGTCCAAAACATTCAGTCAGTATATTTATTTGTCTATGGGTGGTAAATACCTTCTGATGGACCAGATTTGTTGGCTGGAATGATGTCACATTTGACTCCTAGTGTCTAGGTTGGCTGGCTGTGCCCAGCCTTTGCATTTAGTTACCACCACTGTGTCCCCGCGGCTCTCTTATTTTTAATGATTTCTGATGCACAGGATCTCCATCAATGTTAACACTTGGTCCTCAGCTCAGAGAGCTTCTTGCTGAACTTGTGATTTCCATCACTGATGGAAAAACAGAAGTTCCCTCCTTCAAAAACGTCTTTAAGTCACCCCTCAGTGAAGCTGTTCGTAGAACCACCAGGTTCTATATAAGACTTTGGGGTTTTGTTCTGGTTTCATGAACCTTGATTCTTTAATAAAGCCATTTAAGTATTGCTCCCAGGATGAGAGATTGGCCTGGAAAAAATACAAGGCTCTTACAAAAGCAGTGGTCTACTGCACTGCCAATGTTTTGTGAGAGACTATTTTTATTGTGCAGTGCATCCCTTAACTTAAGGTTAATGCCTTTCAAAAATATGTATTTTAATTTTATGCCAATTAGAGAAGAGAAAAAATGATTTATCTTCTGTGTTTAAAAGGCTAGTGTCTGTTACTTACCAGTCACAACTTCCTTTTGGGTCTTGTACTGGGAAATCTCATTTTACATGAGATGCACAGCTTGAATTTTAGGACTTCTAGATTTCAGCTACCTTCTACAGGACATGATCTCTGGACCTGAATGAAAAAACCTGTTAGCCTGTACTAAACCTTACCAAAAAGTTTGTCCCATGCCCCAATCCCATTCCATAATTTCACTCAAAAGTTAAGTTAGGATGTTAGTGTATACCACCACTCAAGAAATCTTTATGGCTGCAGCAACTACCAGTTCTATCCCCTGTGTTGTTTATGGAATGTCATGGAACTTGTAAAGTAAAATTGTACTCAAAAAATGAATGTTACAAAGAACTGCTGGTTGAAACTATTCCTGAAGAGGGGTAATGTCTTTCATTTTTTTTCTTCCCTTCCCTATAACAGAAGGGGAATACAGCCCTGCACATTGCATCTTTAGCAGGACAAACTGAAGTTGTCAAAGTTCTGGTTAAGGAAGGAGCCAATATTAATGCACAATCTCAGGTATGATGCTCTTTTTCCTTCTTTCTTCAAAAGTTGTTCACTGAGGTTTTATAAGTTAGGTCTGAGATCTTAGTCCAAACGTCCAAGCCTGACAAATCAATCAAATTGAGGCTTACGTAGCATTCATTGGTAAGTAGAATAAAAGTAAATAACAAATTGAAGTCATTATTTACTCATTGTGTGATAAAGGAACTTGCATTGTTGTTGACTGAAATATTTTAGAAATTCCTAGTGTGCTTTAATAAATTGTTTCAGAAATTTTTCAAAGTGTAGAAATATTATATCGTATGTTTGAGTTGAATCTGGTGAGCAGTAATGAAGAAAATTTCTTGAAGACTTGATTTATATGATTGCTTTCTGTGGTTATTTGTTGGCTAAAAATTTGCGGATAACTTACTCCATGCTTCTGAACTCATTCTTTATGCGATCAGAAAGAATTTAAATCAGAAGTTTGGAATGTGCATTTGATTTGGGGAAATTCACCTTGTTCTGGCAGGCAAAGGAACTGTAAAAACAGCCCTGTTATTGCCACTGACAGGAAGCTTGTCTGATCTTCCAACACGTCCAGAGAACGTGGTGGTGTTGCAGAGACTGACCGATGGCTGGTTCTTCTGTCCCTGCTTTGGGCAAGGCTGTAGTGGCAGCTGCCTGCCTGCTGTGATTTCAGAGGTGTAACAACATGTGCTAGATTGGCACTGACCAACATACTGCAAACTAACTAGATGATGGTTTGTTTTCCAAGCTGTCCCTGTCTCCTCTGCCCAATCAAGCAGATGAACTGTTAGCACCATAGATTAATTGACCAAGTTATCCTAACACATATTTGAGATACCTATTATTTCTTTTGTTTTGGATTAGGAAGAATTTATCAAATAATAATTTGATTGATGTTTGTAAATGCTGCCTTAGCTATGAAGAACTGAACAGATGGTATAGATGAGGATTATATATGATAAAGAAACTACATCTTTCTGAAGGATCTAGTCAGCTTGTGACGTTCTCAAAGTAAATCATCGAGCTAACTAACAGTGCTCAGATTGAGTCCTAATGCATCATTCAGTGACCACAAATACCATTTTTCAGTAATGGTGTAAGCTAAGATGATGAGAAAAACAAGTCATGCTTCAGAGATAGATTAATTTCAAATTAAATTTTCCTAGCACTTACTGTCTATAGGCAAGATAATGGCCCTTAGCTTAATCTTGCTGGGATACGTGAGCGAAACAAGAAGAAAGTGATCTGATTTAACAGTGCAGCTGAGAACTGCCTTGGTTGAAGAGAGTTTTAGGAAGCACAGCTGGGCCTGTGTGAGATGTCAGTCCTCTTCTGTAGCACATTCCCTGATCATTAGAAACATAGGCAAGTTTGTAAAAGGTTCTGATTTGTCACAGTCCATCCAAAGTCAAGCTAGCTCCACATCTTGCTTGCCCAGACCTGGGAAGCTGGGACCTGGAAGGTTTTTTTGCTGTTTGATATTACAAATTTATGACAGACAGTGTAAAGTAAGTAGAGAGCAAGAGATGAACAAATAGGTTTATAAAATGAATAGGTTTGTCTGTACCTTCATTGCATTTTAAGACAGGAGAGAGAAACTGAAAAGATCTTAAAGCTGCCTGGCTCCAAGATTTTAAAAAATATTTTCTTTATTATGCTTTTTTTCCCAAAGTGACTGCTAAAGAGCTCTCTCAGGACAACTGATGGTCAATTACTCCCCATGCTGTACTTTCATTAATGATAAGAAATGTTGTAATTCCGTTGCTCAAAAATTTAGGAAGTTCCTTTTATAATGACCTAACCAGATGATTTCATACGTGTATCAGCCTTTCCATGTGTATAAGAAGATAAAGTAATGCCTTTTATTAATGTCTTTGAACATGGTAAGAAAAATAATTGGAAAAATGATACTTTCATGAAGGATCCCTCAAAAAGTCTTCATAAAGGCTTTTCCATTTGCTGGAAAAATAAATGAAACTTTCTACATTAAAAAACCCAAGTAAACAACAACCTACCAGAATCGGAAATTGTTTTCACAGGTATTATTTTATACAGTATTCTAGTTTTAAATGCATTTATTGTTAACACTGGTTGTTCTGTGTAATGTACACAGACCTGTTAACAGGCATTTGCTACTTGAATTAATTGAATGAATCCGATGGAGAACATTTTTTCCCCAGTACTGCTCACTAGTTGCTTCCAGACAGGATGAATTCAAACTGCTGTGATACATATGTCCTGGACTTGTGCCACGTTCTCTTAATTAAACAAGTTCTGTTGACTTGAACGGGAGGGTGAGTTCTTAATGCTGGGTGATCCAGCTGTGAGGTCGTTTAGGGTCTGTCTTTCTGGCCTGCTGTGCTTTTCCAGAAGAGATGGATAATAGCTGCCTCAAGCAGGAGGAGATGTTCAGAGACTCTTGCTGCTGCTGCTGATGGGGTGTTTCCAGTGGAAGGTGTCCCTTTGCAGGGATTGCTCTGTCGTACGGTTTCCTGGTCAAAGCACTGTCATGAGCACAACAGTAAACAACTGCACATGGAGAGAGAGGTGCATGACCTAGATCTATCTTCTTTTTGGTAAATGTTGAATGCACTTGGGTAACATTTATTGATAGTGTTTAGCACTTAGAATAGTATTTGTGTGTAAACATTCATGCACGTTTCCATGTAGCTAGTAATTTGAATATGAATGAACATATGTTGCCTATATGATGGGTGGAAAGGATGTATTTTTTTCAGTCAGGGCTCTGAGCAGACTCCTAAGAATTTGGTTCTAATTCTGATTTGCCAGAGGCTTCCCTTGGAAGATTAAATAAGAAAGTAATTTATTTACTCCCTGTGAATGGAAGGAGGATAATGAATGCTGCTGCCTTTCTACTCAAGATTGCATTGACATGCTGAAGAATCACATATGTCATAGAAAATAAATAAGTTAGCAAAACAAAGAGAAGAAAACCAGAAACTTTAAAATTAATGAAGAATAGACATGTGATTTAGGATAAAAGGTCAAGAAAGATTCAAGCATACCTAACTACAGCTGGCCAAAAAAGAAAAATACTAAGTTATATAGAAAAAGGAAAAGAGGATGACTGAACAGAATAGAATATGCTTGATTACTCAGATACTAAGGCTTTTTTGTCAGGAGATATGTCATTGATGAAAAGGTGGAGAGAAAAAAAATTACATCAGGAAAGAGCTTAATGGAGAAAGTCAGAAATGAACAGCAATACAAATTAAAGGTAAAATAGAATAAGAAAGTGAGAAATTATGACTGAAATGCTCAGTTTCTCTTTCTTATGTTTTCTCTCAACTCCATTTTTAAAAAATAGATGCTGTATTGTTACTTAAATCTTTTAGGAACAGTTGTTGGTATTGAGGGAATATTACATCCTCTCCTTGGTATCTCTGTTATTTCACACTTTATTTTTTTAGGCCCCTGCTAAATGCCATTTGTTGGTAGTGATTTAATGCCAGTGAAGTTACTCAGGTTGCTCAATAACTTCCTCTTTAAAGAACTTGGTATCTGTCAAGGTCATTCTCATTTCCAGTGATGACAATTTGCCATAGTGACAAAATTTATTCACTGATGATGAACTGATAGATGAAAGAGTATTCTCAGTTGCAGCTTCAATTTATTGTTTTTCCTTTCCTTTTCTTCATTAAATTGCATAGAAATACTGGCCTTTATCAAAACTTACCACCAGTGACATCTGAAACACCACACTGATTTCCCAGTTCCTTGCAACAACAAAATAACAGAATCATCTCAGAAAATGCTATTAAAAACATTGTAACCACTGAGATTACAAACCCCATCTGTGCTATCTGAGACTGTTAAGCATTCAGGGCTTTGATTTTATGGATTTTGTTTTTCTATTAGACTGCTTTGCCCTTCAGTTTCATGTTGGCCTTCAGAGCTGTTATTTTGTTCATTTTCCTCTTCTAAAGAGTCTGTTCCTTTTGAGCTAATATGTCATCAATGCTATTTTTAGAAAAGTAATTTCTATTTTGATACAAAGCCTAATTGCACAGTGATTACTAATTGGAAAACTCTACTTTCACCTGCATGCATATCATTTGAGAGCTGACATCTTCCCTGAGTATGTTTCAGGCAAACGCTGAAATGAGGGCACACCCAGAAATGGCCATAGATCTAGAAGATGCTGGTCCGTTTTTGGCATACCTCCACCTAGAATTTGACAAGTGTGCAATTGTTTGGCTCAATTAGAATTGCCTTTTTCTACAAGTATTGATGGAGAAAATATATTGATATAATGAGTATTTATAAAACCTTTGCTTGGTTCACTGCTCATAGTTCAGTGAGCAGATCTAGATATGCATCATCAAGTGAAAAATCAATTTCTGCAATTTCTTTTCTTGATTTGACCATGATATTTGGTCATGTATAGATCTGACCAAGCTGCACTCACTGATAATACAAAATGTTGTCTGGGGACTGGATGGTACAGACTCTAATGTAAAGTGGGTAACAGGTCTACTGGGTTGGTCCTGGCTATTCCTTTGAACTTTGATTACATTTCCTTGCAGAGCAGAACAAGGCCATCCCATGGAATGATGTAATCTTTTGAAATATGTATTCATTTGTGTGGGTGATCCTCTAGGTACTTCTGAATTTCAGTGGGGAATTCAGAAAAAGTCCTCGGGGGGCATTGAAATATTTCATTATGCAGAACCATGGAAGTGGAACTGGCTACTTGCCACTCTCACCACAGCCCCCTCCTCACACTTTCACTGAGCCCAGTGGCATCTTTCTTTCACAGCTGGATCACTTCTTTACCCCAAACCTATTCTTAGTTGTTGCTTGTGCATTAGAATAGTAATTCTTTTTTGTAATCTTCCTCTCAATGAGTGTCTACTTTTGCAACATATTAGGAATTCTTAAGCCAATTCTTGATCTTTTTTCCCAGGCGGAAGAAACATCACCAGATTTAGTCAATCCAGTGTTTCGCTTTGATAAATTACCATTTGTCTCTGTTGCTTTCTTATAAAGTCAGATTATATCATCTGACTCATGTATAGGCATCAGAGATGTCTGATAACTGGAATATTAGCCTGTCAAATGTCAGCTACCCTGACTGCAATAATCTTAACAATAACTGAGTCTACCTGTAGACTGTCCCCTGTGGCAATGATGCTGAGCTGTTCTGACCATGCGTACATTAACGGAATGGATCTGTCCTGACCTTCCTCCATTCCAAACAAGGTCAAAAAAAGTTAGCCTCATGCAAAGAGTTGCACATCCTAGGATGAGGTAATTTGACAAATGTCAAGTGATTGAGGTACAAAGAGCTGAAAAGTAAAAGACAAAATGAGGAAATACAGTTCATTCCTGTTCATTAACTGTAAGGGAACTATTATATCCTGGAGTCATGTAAGAAAAAAATGATTCCCCTCAATATTAAAATTTCTGCAACTGAGTTTAGAATAATAACAGTGTTCCCCTGTTAGCTGCTAAGGTTGTGCTTTGACCATTGCTTTGTTTAGGGCCCTCACAAAAGAAGGAGCTACCTTTTAATCATTGGATTATTTAAAGTGACCCAGATACAGAAAGCACGGATTAGATAAATCGGTCCTCCCCCAAGCTGATCTTGTTATTTAAAAGCCCTCCGGTTTCCTTTCCTAGATATCCTGCTCTAAGCTCATTGCAAACACGTTAGCCAAAATAATTCTGTTTAAATTTGCCCCCATTATGGTTACTGCTTCTTATTTCAACACATAGGAGATGCTGTCATGATTTCTAGAGTATTCTTACTGGGACTATTAATCAGATTGAAGCAATCCTTAGAGTAGCACAAAATTTCCAGCCTCAATATGCTTTCCCAAAAAGGAGCAATAAGAGAGCTCGTTGAATGTCCATATTCAGTGTTTGCAACAAAAGCAAAGGAAGGATTTAGATGATTCTCTGAGAAGTGATTGGTTTATCTCTCTCAAGATGGCCTAGGATTGCTCTCCCCCTGGTTTGTAAAGATAATCTTACCTTCAGAATGGAGCATATTTTTCAGAGTATTTGCTACTCCATTATGACAAAAGGTTTTAATTCCACCAACTGGGTTTTATGCTTTTATATCAGTATATTTAGACAGCCAAATTTTTAGCTGCTCTATATCAAGAGGAGTCATTTAGCTGCAGTTCATCATTGCTAATGTAATAAAGGATCAGGCCCATTATCTCTTCTCTGAAGGGGGTAAAAAAAGCAAGAAATGCCTTCTGGAAGATTATATGGATTTTGAGAGATGTAAACAAAAGTAATACATGAATAACAATGAAAGAACAGATATATTTATTCATCCTGCCTTAAACTAGTCCAAGTTTCAGCTGCCTGTCTCTTACAGTGATTATCAGTTAATGATAAACAACCCTTATTCCTGATCTTGAAGTATGATCTCAGGCAAATATGGAAGTAGAGTTGAGCGTGATGCCTGTGCATGCAAGACTGAAGCAGTACTTACAGATTGACACAGAATTACAGGATAACAGAGTGTGAACATAAGATAATGATTGTTAATATCAGCATGTTCATGTGGGACTTCCCTATTTCCCCAGATAATTCATACAGTTAAAAGGAAAAATAATCCTATGAGGATGCCCAGTTTATGGTGTCACCTGCAGAAGCAGCAGTGTGGTGATCTGGAGATATGGGACTGGTTGGCTTTCTCTCAAAAGCTGCTCTGAGGATCAGGAGCTCTTAAAGAACAAAGGAGGGTACTGAGCCAGTTTGATGTCTGTCTCTGGGGTCCCAACTGCAGCTATAAAATAACTGAACGTGTCAGGATCTCAACCAACAAAGACTGAAAACAAGCTGGAGATATTTACAATATATGTCTTAGCCTATTTTGTTAACTTACAGAATCTGTTAAAGTGCTGTGAAGGGATGAATGGTCCAGGCTGAAAGATTTTAATTTAAACAAATAGTGGTTTTTTTCAGCTAATAATGTGATACATGACCTCTAATATTTATTCTTAAAATGCATAAACTTTGGGAGCCTGCAATAAACCAATATACCAGCTGGAAGGGTAAGGGCTCACTAGGCCAACGTATGCCACATTTCACCCCAATGTAAAGATAAGAACCAGGCAGTGGAAATGTTATCCTCGTGTATGTATGAGAGTGTAGATATAACTGAGTCACAACCAAATAAATGCAAGTATTTTATTTATAACTTTAGTGCAATACTGTCTTCATTCCAGCCCTCAACCTTATACATAAATTGTTGTTTTCAGTACTGCTTTTTCTTCACCATGTTTGGAAGGCAAACCCCAAATGCTGTTTTGAACGACTGCCCAGAATTCCAATGTGAGAGACTGCCCTGGCTAAACTTTTGGGCCCTAACCCATGCCCAGTGTCAAAGTTGTTTTCTTGTGCATGACTAATCTATTCTTTTCCCTTCCCATTATTCTTCATTAGCTCAGTTTCTGTTACAGGTTCTCTCTTTGTAAAAATGACATTTTCAAGGCACAGAACATCTTGATTTCTGCCTGGCTGTGTTTCAGGCTCTGTTGTTGCTTTGCTGTTCTTGTGGAGAAAATCGTGATATTTGAAGCTGCTAAAATAGAATGTTTGTGCTCTTGAAATTTGGCATCTGAGCTAGGAAGTGTGATTTACGGTAAAATACACTTCCTAAGAGAGGGGGGTTCTTGTAACAGTGAGGCAACAGGTGTCATATACATAGTGCTATAGTTGGAGTTCTGTGTGATCTCTCATGAATGAACTTACCAAGTTCATCACAAACCCAGGCAACATCATTTATCCATAGGCTTTATAATTATTGCAGTGGTGTAAGTATAGAGTGAAAACCACTATTTATATTACTAGGGAATCAGTGAGACAGCTGAAGGGGTGGTACTATTTTCAGTGTAGGCTTCTGTGTCGTTACATTATTTAAATTTATATATTACAAATTAGTTTTATGATCTGTCATCTCAAATAAGTAAATATTCTTTCATTGTTTTGTTTGTTTAACTATTTGGCCCAATGAAGTAGAATCACTAGCCTCCCTAAATCAAGTAATTCTGGCCTTTTTTCTAAAGGTGTTTATTGCCTTTACTCTTTACAGACCGTGTGGGCCTCAGCATCTGCTGTGTGTAATGAATGTAAGGATTGTCATCTAAATGATTAGCTAACACTTGTTGGGGAATTTTACAGTAGGTCAGAATCTAGTAGCTCTCCTGTGCCCTTACAGATGTGCCACTTTACATGGAATAATTCTGTGCTCACAAATACTTACATCTAATGTGTGTGTCATCCTTTTTACTAGCACTTTCCAGCTTTGTTATAAAAGGAAATGTTACCCCAGGAAAATTAATATATACCAGTGTGCTTCTTATTTTGAAACATGGAGGAAAGAATCTGGTCAGAAAACATAAGGTGCTTTCATCGATACCAGAAATCCACGGTATTTAATTTAGCTGGTTGTTGATGTATCCAAAAGATCTTTTTACCGAATCTCTCTTTCTCCTAATGTGAATATAAGATAAAACAAAAATTCCCTCCATGAAGGTGCTGTCAGCATCAGAACAGCGTAGTTGGAGGGGCAGGAGGACAAGAGGGGAACAGGGTGCTCTTTCTTCCTCAGTCTTTCAAGGGTTGAGCCAGATGTGAAGCTGGAGCAAATTACTTCTCTGAGAAAAAGGAAAGAATCCTCAACTGAATTATGTTTCTCAAAGGTACTATCTGTCTCTTTTGCACTGGTGTTGGTTCAGAACTTGTCCTCATAGTTGAAGTAGAATCAAACTCCCTGCTAGGGTCCCAGGGAGAACATACAGATGAATATCAAACTATCTACTGAATATTGCAATGGTACATTTTACACAAATAGACTTCTTATGATAAAGCATTTAAGGATAAAATCAAGCAGTGTACGGGTGGTACATGTCACACCTCGGCAGCATTGATCTGAATGCTTGGTAGGCACTACAGGCTCACTGGAGAAAAAAGTGCAGTAGTTTTCCAGGAGTTTCAGTTGTTTCAACTTGTGAAAGCCTGCTAAAATACATCAGTTTAAATACAGTTGTTTACTAACACCCTTCCCCCCCCGCCCCCCAACCAAAACAAAGCCTGAAATGCTTTTTTAGTGTATATAGTATTATACAGTTAATATTTAGAGTTCCAGTAAACATGTTATTTCTAATTCTCTTTAGTCATAGATGTAATAAAAGGTAGTTTCCTTCTAGCCACCTTTGCATTCTCAATTTCATGTTGCTTAAGCTGTCAGTCGAGTAAGATGGGCTCTTGATTCGAATATTCACAGTCTTTCTTTGGAGTAGCCCACTTCCCCTTGACTGTATGGCAAAATGAAACTTCTTAGGCACCTTAAATTTGGTAACTTAAAATTAAATGCCGTGAATTTGCCTTTAGCATATCTTCACAAATTTGACAATTGCATATTTGCTTGAATATAAATATGCATGTAGTAGTCCAAATATTTCTGAGATTTTTTTTCTTGAAAAAGAGTGTGGATTATATGTTTGTTTTATAGAAAATGTATTTTAATGGAAAAGAAAGAGGAATGTGAATAATTGGTTACCGCTATATAAAACTTCTGGAGTTTGGCATAAGCTAACCAAAAAAAAGAAACTTTCAAAGTAGGTACCTTGATCTGTCCTTAATTCACCCTTTTAGGCAGAGAATCTGTCCTGCTAAGATACAATCCTCTTATGAAGAGTTTATTTTTAGACTGACTGAAAATAATGCTCTGAGCGGAATGCACAACAAAGTTCCCAGAATTGTGATATTGTTGATTCTATCAAGATGTGCGTTCTGAATTTAGCTTGCAGTGTTGCATTTATTCGTAACTCTCATATTTCATAGACTAAAATTAATTAATTGCTTGGATTGTTAGAGGACTTTTCACAGAATCACAGAATGGCTGAGGTTGGAAGGCACCTCTGGAGGTCATCTTGCCCACCCTCCTGCTCAAGCAGGGTCACCTAGAGCAGGCTGCCCCAAGGTCATGTCCAGATGGCTTTTGAACATCTCCAAGGATAGAGACTCCTCAATCTCTCTGGGCAACCTGTGTCAGTGCTCGATCACCCTCACAGGAAAAAAAGTGTTTTCTGCTGTTCAGAGGGACCCTCCTGTGTTTTGGTTTGTGCCCAGTGCCTCTGGTCCTTTTCTTCCCTGCATAACATTCTCCTATTCAAGAGAGAATAGGCTTTGCTGGACTGTTTATTTCCTCTCCTGTGGAGATTATTGAAGACGGAGATGAAGGGAAACAGCAAGTGAAGGCAGAGTTACCTTCTTTTAAGTGTTAAGGTGAGATGTAGATATCACTGATGTAGGCTGATCTGTGGAAAAATGGGGATAACAGGGAGTTGAATTGTATGTCACTGAATAAAGATTTAAATCAGGAACTTGCCCTTCTTGTTGAAGTTGAGCAATATTCTGAAAAGTAGAAAAAATCCTGAAACAGTTATTGAATTTAATGGCCCCCGAATGATCATGATCTTACTGTGTAAAATGATATATTAACACATAACCATAAATCAGAAGATTTTGTAGTCTGTATGAGCTGTTTCATGAGTAATCTAAGCTTGTCTCGCCCTTGTCTCATTCTTGTCTCATCCTTTGTGTCAATATCTGTTCCTTTTTGGGGCTGGCTTAAATTCGAACAAGAGCAGAAAGAGAAAGGAGGCAGGTAGAACAATTTCACAACAGCTTTTCTTAGGTTGTGTTAAGTGTGAGGTCCTGTGAAGGAAACTCTGGAGTGACCCAAAGGAAACAGAGCTTTTATATGGGCAGTGTTTTGTGTACAGAATCTTCACTGAATGTTGCTTGAGAAGCGCAGTTGCAGAATTGTAGTAAAGGTTGCAGAAAAAGCCTATCTAATTTGGTTTTAATCTGTGACCTTGAGAAAATAACTTTTTCATTTCCTTGATATGAAGCAAAACTGGGGTGAGAATGCTACCAAAGCGCCAAACCAAGAACCAAGGCAGTAAGGTGGAGAGGCGTAGGAGGCCTGGGTTGGGCAATCTGCTGATTGTGTTGACCTTCTGACTGGTAATTACACCTTGAAGAGTAAGTAGGAATGAACATTTGCTGTATGTAAACAATTACATTAGATGTCAGATATCTTGTTTTCCCTGGTAATCTCAGTGATCTTCTAATACAGTCTTAAACAGTTCCTGGAGGCCTTTAAAATAAAATAGATACGTTCATCTGGATTTACATTGTTATTTAATCACAGGATCTTCATGGACAGGCATGGGTAGGCTAGTCATGCGAATGCACTGGCTACTAATCAGAGTTTGGAAGATGTGTGCTTCTGATCATTTGGTACTGCATGCAAAGAAAAGCCTGCCATAAAATAAAGCTCAACCAAGCTATATAACTGTTTGTATGATTTTCTAAATGCTCTAATAATCCCTCTGCTTCTTCACACTGTGTTCTTCATTAGGGCTTGGGCAAAATTTAACGATACAAATTCTGAGTCATATATAGACTTGCCAATTTGCATTAATAGCTTGAAGAATCATTGAGAGCTACTCATTTTTGCAAATTAGCAAGTAAATCAGTGAATGTAGTAGGAAGAATGGAGTATGAAATATACTCTATTTTTCTAGCGTTAATTTCTCATTATAACTTTACATTATAGCAGTAAACATCATGCAGTATACATTTGTAAGGATAATGAAATCTGAGTACTCTGTCCTCACTACAAATACTCTGATGAAATCATTGTTTGAAAATGAATGTTATATATCATTACAAAATTAATTTCTATTTTTCAGATGATGCACAAAATCTAAACATACAGACATAACATAATTACACAGCCAGGCTTTCAGAAAAAGCAAAATAAAGTCTATTTCTTCTTTTCCAGGTCTCATTTCTATGCCACAGTCTTTTTACTTTATTTTTAAATATTTTTACTTTAAATCTGGACTGTGTTTATACAGTATGGGATCATAAGCTGAAGGAAAATTTATTGAATAAAGATTCCCCAGCCCTGGCCCAATAAAAACCCTCTGTATCCCATTCCACAGGCTAAAACAAAGAGGGGAGGGGTCAGTCTCCTTTGCAATATATCCATGGAGAATCATTAACCAGAATGTCATCAATTCAGTAGGAGACACTTTGGGGTGGTGAAACAAAAGTCTAGGGAAAATATATTTTCTTCAATTTGGAGACATCTGGACTCTTGAGCTTTGAAATATCTCTAGAAGCAGAACACAGAAACCAAGTATTAGCATATAGCTCTCTGAAACTAAAAGCTGAGAAACTGGGAAGGGGATTTTAGATTAAGACAAGTAAAGGAGATGAAGGAAGCATATGCTTTTGTTGTGGGCATTTCCATTTAACTGCAGGACTGGCTGAGAGAGAAACTTGCTGTACAGGCTACAGACAGACAGACACATCATAGGAACTATGCAGGCTGGGAGGAGGCCTGGAAGTCCTGGGGTCCAGTGAACAAATGAGAAGGGAGAGCTCCAGCAGGGCTAGCAGGTAATCCCACTGGGCAGAGCTCAGCTAAGGAGAGCGGTAATATTGGGAATCATAAAATAGGAGTTTTCTGGACAAGAGCTAGAAGAGTTAGGGTCAGAAACACTGTAGTTAGAAGCTCTGAAACCTATTCTTCACTGAGAAGGCAGACTTCACCCTGCCAGCAGAAGAAATTGGGCTTGACCTTGCCAGGGGGAGAAATTCAGGGGAAACTCTTTTAGTGTGTATTGTATAGGCACTTTTGCACATAGATCTTGGCATGCTGTTGCAATTTCCAAGAAAATATATACAGTAGTTTTAAACTATAAATAAAGCTTGAAGAAAAAAAAAAGGCTATGATTTTATGTGCAAGAATTTCCTTACCCCCAATTGTTGTAGTTTCAGCTACAATTCTAGCACATGAAGAGGATATAATGTGATATAACGGGCACTCTTCTGGATCTCTGTGTGGAAAAGCGTTTAGTACTTCTTGGTACTAAATGGTCACGAAGTCATATAAGTATTGTTTATGGTCTCTTAATCCAGGATTTATTGTCCTGATCCTGTTCCAGAACTAGGGACTTGAGTTGATTAAAAAAAAATTCTTCAAAGCTTTTAAGCAAATTGATTTACTCTTGCTAGAAAATTCTCATATTCCCCAATTTATATTAGTCAGTGTGATCTTTGTATTCATCCATGTAATATTCAGTGATAGAAGGATTTTATAAATGGCACGTATTACCATTTAAAAAACTGCTACATTAGACTTTAATATTAAAATAGTGATGAGGAGGGTGGAAAATTACTATTAGTTATACCTAATAGGTTGCCATTTTGTTTCTTTCTGGAGTGGGAAGGAAAACCGAAACAGTGAGCCAACTCAGTTACCTGCAGTTTTCTCTGTGCTGTTCTGTAGGAGCGCAATCGAAAAGAAACCAATCTGTTCCTAATTCCCACTGCCAGCTCAGTCCCTGTGCCTGGCAATCCCCTCCCTTCTGCACCTCCCTAATTACACACTGAACAGCATTCCTTGTTTGCCTAGTTTGTGCTTCCAGTTTGCTGCCTGGTTTTAGCAGTGATTTGGGAAGAGTGAAGCTGCCCGTCAAAATGCAGTGCAGACTCATGTTGCTGTTAAGAGGCTTTTCTTGATGTCTAACCTGAACTTTCTCTCCAGCAACCTTAGCAAACTATGTGCTTTTCTGCTTGTTTTAGTCATCATGAACATGCAGAACAAACCTTTACCCTCCTCTTCAAAGACTGTTATCTTGTTTGCCTTCAGTTTTGCCTTTCCAGACAGAATAACACCAATTACTAGTCTCTTCTCAAAGAAAAATAGCTTCCCCAGGGAGATGTATTTTTATGCCAGTGCAATGGTTGTCTTTATTACAGCAGAATGAGCTCATTGACCAATGGCCTTCTGGTAGACCGCTATGACCTTCAGGTCCTTTTCTGCAGAATTCTTCTCTAACTTGTCATTCCCTGTTTGCATAGTTTGTTTTTCTTGCAGTAGTGGAGAAACTTACATTTGTCCTTATTAAATTACATTTCCAGCTCTTTTCTTCAGGGTAACAGGAACCTGTCAAATTATGATCCTGTTTTGTGGTGTACTTGCAAACCGTCTCGTTCATGCTGTCTGTAACTGTAATAAGAGCACTCTATTTCATCCTTCAAGTCATTACTGGGAATATTGGATAATACCTGCCAAAAACAGACCCCTGTGCAAAGTCACTCAAAATACACCCCACAGTTTTGGCACTGAACTGCTGTTAACTGTTCTCTGGGTGCCATTTTTTAATTATATGTCCCGAGATAGTTGATGGAAGTGCCAGAATATTATGCAAAGCAGTATTAAAAGACTTGCTACAACATATATGACATATATCATATGACATACATAACATAAATGACATTCGTTGCCTGAGCAATCTCCTACATTTGTAAATGCAGAGTGGGATTGTAAAGACATCAATCCTACAATCAACTGTATTATCTAGTGACTGAAAAATGAGATTTCATTTCATTAGGAAATTACTGGAATGTTTCCATAGCAAGTTTGCTAGAAGGAATATTATTGGTTTCTCTGAAACAAGGCTCTTCATTATCAAAGTATTTGTATTAATTCTGACTGTGTAAATGCACAAGCTTATCATTCAAGATAAAAAACATTATAAAAAGATTAGATAAAAAAACCAAGATAAAAAAAAATTTGAATGCTTGAGGTCTGGTTTATGGCTTATGTTCTAGCTAAAAGTGTCATTCCAAGACAGAAGAATATTTGCAGAAGTATAGGTGATTGTGTCCTCTTATGTTATGTGATAATCTACAGAATATTAAATAATTTTCTAAGGCCTTTCTAACAATCTTAAAAACTCTTAGGAGAAAGTTATTAATCAGGCAGACAGCTCACTTCCACGCCTTTCTTTCATAAGGATTTTGTAGCTAATTAGTCACAATTGTTTGCATTAAAGTATTTTAATGGGAAGAAAGGACTTAAGTTTCTAATGAATTTGTCTGTAGTTTAATCAACTTCAGGAGAATTTTTAAAAATTTGTGTATGACCCAGAGCAGATTGTTTTAAGGACTCTAGGACACTTTAATGAACATTTATAGTTAAGTGATAGATGAATTTACTGTATGTCAGAAATGTAGTTGTTACTTTGCAAGGTTGAGTTCCTTTATGTTTGATTTTCAATGTTTTATGTATTGCAGAATTTTATGTAGTATGTTAAGCCTTTGTCATCTCCACACAGTTTGTCATGAGGTATGGACTTTATGGTCTCCAGGGGATGATGTCTTTGATTCAGTTAATGTAATAAACGGAAGAAACTCTTGCTTTTCTGTCAGCTTTCATAAAACTTTATTGCCAGCTTTACAGTCCCTGAGCATTATCAGCAAGGAATAGCTGTATTATTAATTAGTGTGTCCATTGCTTCCTTAAAATATGCATCAAAAGAAAATGAGTGTGAAAACCTGTAGAGTTTTGTGGGCTTACTTGGCATTAAACATTACACTATTAAAAAATACAAAGTTGTTCTATTCTACTTACATACTTAAAACATTTTGTCTAAAAAAGCAAAAATGCATTTTTTAGCTGTGTATTTATTTTGGATTCATTACTGTTGGTATATTCCACTTCCTTGTTACAGTATTTTCTTGTGTGTTCTTCCTAGAATGGCTTTACTCCTTTATATATGGCAGCTCAAGAGAACCACATTGAAGTGGTGAAATATCTCCTGGAGAATGGAGCCAACCAAAGCACAGCTACTGAGGTGAGGTATATTATTCTTTCTTTACACACGCTCTTATTTTCCTTTGCCTTTATATTCAGATAGCTTAAAATCAGAAGATTTTTGAAATGGAGTATTTTGAGAACTTTGACGCTTTCATTTCAATCAGTTGTATGTATTAATCTTACCCTTTTTTTCCTTACGTGCACAGAAGACAAGGGTGAACTGCTCTGGAAGTGGTGAAAAGTCAAGGGATGAAATCCAGCCTGATTCATTTAACAGTAAAATTTCCACTGACTGTATTTTGTGCCCATTTCTTCTATCAGCTTTCTGGAGAATTTTCTGAAAAATGAATGAGGCTTTGAAGAGAGGTCCTTAGGGCTGCAGAAGGAGGCCAAGGTGGTATTGTCAGGGGAACGAAGTGAATAGATCATAGGCTAAGTGGAGAGGTACAACATTTCATTTGAACAGATATACCTCTCCGACAAAGCCAGTGAAAACTCAAGCATCTAGGAGTGCCATCACCTGAGCAACAGGGCTATCTTTGTGCTGCTTTTTCATTTTCACTTTAAGATCTGGGCAAAGATCAGTGAGTAGATTATAGCATGTATCTCCCACTCTCAGCTGTATAAGGGATCTTCTGGGGAAGGTAGTTTGGAGGCCTGCTTTAGCTTCTTCCTCAGCCAGCTGAAAAGTGTGTGGAACATAATGTGAATACCGTAATTAGGACTATGAGGACTGTGTCCAGAAGGGTGTCTCTGTATAGTGTAAAATGGTATAAAAATAATTAGTATCAACAGTTGTTGACAATCTTCCTTTTAGATTGGGTCTTGATATTCTAGATGAGTTCAGAATATTTTCTCTATAGAGAGAAAGTGAGAAACAGGCAAGTGCATGCACAAAAGTGGTGGGTGGAGTAGGCTCTTTGTGGTGCTGGGTTCACAGGTAGAAAGGAGCTTCAGGTGGTCACTTATTCCAACCTCCTCCTGTTCCCCTAAGTGAGGACTGATGACAGCTGGACTTCCTTGACCAGCTACTGTAACTCTGATTCTGAGGCCTGTCTGTGACTTTGTGTAACCTATCAATATTCATTGTCTGTGATTAGAGTAAATTGGAACGCAAATGACTAGCAAGGATCACATCAATTTGCTCAGCAGTCAGTGTGCTGTTTTCTTCTTGGACACTTTATTTCTACTGCCAGACCACGTGGGTATAAATATGCAGAAGGATGGTATTAATTGATAGGTTCTGGATTTAACTACAGTGCTGTGAACCTGCAGTAACTTCAGTGAAAGCAGGGCAGGCACCAAAGTAAGTGAGATGAGACTCCATCTCAGGAGAAACATCTCAATAAGAACTTCCTTCTGCAAATAAGAGCATTTGAGGGCAATGGGAGAAAATCCTAGGTCATGAGGACTGTGCTCAGCCTGTTTCCTCCTCTTGCTGTTCTCTTTCTGTCAAATGTGCTTTTACTCCAAGCCAAGGGGACGAGTGAACAGGCTCTGTGCTGCAAAGTGTGTTGGCTTCGTGTTTCTTCTGTGGATATGGATGTGATGTGTTGAAGTAGTAATAGGAAAGTTCTTCTCCTGTCAGAGCTTTTGTTCATGTTTATTACTTTTCCCTAGTTTGTACAGAAACTTGCCTATACTGGATTACCTTCACAAACAGATGAATTTGAAATGATGGTGCATTTATGCTCACTCTCCTTTCCTCTAAGCCAGACTGCTAGTGTTAACAGCTGCTTTACTGTCTGTCTTTCAATGGATACTGTACATTTGATGACAGGTCCTAAAATAATGCTCTCATGGCTTGCATATATGGTGATCATGTTACATGTCAGCCTTCTGTAATATGAAACCCTGTGTGATTGCCAGGCAACATGGCAGAAACACACTCCTTGTGAAGGAGCCACGTGGAACTGTGGCTCTCCAGGAGCCCAGCCCAGCTACAGCCTGCAGTCACCTGCTTGCAGCCTTTCTCCCAGTAACTTTTACTGATCAGGTGCACTGGAAGTTCATTCATCGGTTTACAGGAACTGTCAGACTGAGATGGTTATAATTAATGTGGCCTCTGCTTGAATGCAGACATTCAGGCATCACTGGAACTCACAGTATAGTCTGATTTTTTTTTTTTAAAAAAAAAAGGCAGGGGGGAGAAAAATCAAATGCCCACCGCTCTGAACCCGAGTCTGAATCAGTTTTCTTCCATCAGAAAGGCCAGTTCTCACTTTTGTAGCTTGGCAAGTAAAGGCCATCTACCCCCCTTATCACTTAACTAGGTAAGTTTTGGTTTCAGGTCTTGCTGAGGTGATGGTTTCAGTGATTTGAGTATTACTGAAGGGTGGCCTGAGCCACTGCCTTCACACATGCCCAGAGTTAGTGTCATGAACAGAATGAAGAAACGGTACATTAAGTAAGGTGGGATGGCAGCCTGAACTGAGGATGCAACTGAAATACATTGAGAAGGACCTTCTGTTTGGCATCAAAGATTGGCTATCCTTATGTGGGGAAGTGGGGAATTGAAATGCCTTCTCTGAGCTCTGGTCAGCCTTCCTTCCTAGAAGCAATAGCAGAGGGAATGCAGAAAGAGTTGTGTCCTTTTAGAGGAGGATGGAAGATAAAGCGGTGTAAATCAAATGAACGATCTTGTCTTTGAAGCTTTGAAACTTGCACTGCCTTTGGATATATTTCGTTTCCTCTAACGCTTACATACGTAGATATACAAAATGAGAGTAAGGATGAGCTCAGTTTCACAGGGCCTCTAATCCAGGATTTGTTCTCATGTTCCCAGAGGCGAAAGGCAAATGCATTAAGCCATTTCAACACCTAATGTAGCCACAATCTCAGAATTATCTTTACAGTTCAGCTGTTTCATCAGCTGTTCACCCTTTTTTAATTCACTGTACAGAATTTAATCTCTATCACAGAAAGAAACCATAGTAGTATCGCTGTTACAATGCACCTACCCACAGTTCTACGCAAAAGGGAGTGTATGTTATTGGATTACTAAGGGGAAAAATTGCTTTGGCAATTCTTCAGATGTTTCTTTCAGCATATGTTAGCTCTTATTCCTTCCTAACTTGTCCTTTATTATTTTATCATCTTTTCATATTCCTATTCCCAATTAATTCTGTGTCATTCCTATGCCTTTTACAATGTATCTAAATCAGTTTTCTCACTTTCTGGCTATAATCAGCTCTTTAGTTGTTTCTTCCTACCTAGACATAGAAGACCTTGTTTTATTCCTTTCCCTTTTCTTTCGTTGTTAATCACCATGCCTCTGGTCACAGACTCAGTTAGAGAGCTGCTTTGTTCCTTGTGGTTCAGCCACCCTCCGATGTAGCATGTGGTTACAGCACATACGTGCTTGGGCAGCATGCAAGACTGGAGCTAGATTCAGTTTTATAGTCAGAATAAAAGATATGGGAGCAGGCAGTACTTCAGCTGAGATAGCAAGATCATGTGACACATTTTAAAGCATTGGTAATCTGGGACACTTGTAACTGAGAATGGAAACAGCAGCAAATGCATCCAAAGATATGCTTTCTTTTCGCAGAGACATGAGATACTCAGAAACAAGTTCCCTATATATTTTTCACATCTAATTTGTTCAGTGTTTGCTAATCCTTACCAAAATATTGCTAACAATATGCTTTGTGGCCCATTTTAAGATGAGAAGTAATTAAGAAACATACTGTAGAATGACCCTGTGCTTGTACTTGACTTAAAAAAAGACTACTTTGAAATGGAAGAAGTGTGCTTCTGATATGTTTGAAATCATATCTGGGTTAAAAAGTTGTGCTTCTGATGTCATTTCACTGGAGATGGTGGTGCAGAGGTAGAAAACAGCTGGTAATCTGCTTATCAAATTTCTATGTGTGAACAGCGCTGTGCAAATCACTGAAGCTGTGTGTCCTTCAGCTTACTGAGCACATCTTGTTTTCTTCTCTACCAGGACGGTTTCACTCCTCTAGCTGTTGCACTGCAACAAGGGCACAACCAGGCGGTGGCCATCCTCCTGGAAAATGACACCAAGGGGAAAGTGAGATTACCGGCTCTGCATATTGCCGCTAGAAAAGATGACACCAAATCGGCGGCGCTCTTACTGCAGAATGACCATAATGCCGATGTGCAGTCCAAGGTAACATGATGCTGCCACAGAGGTAACAGGGTAGTCACGCAGCTGAGTGCCAATGGGCAACAAACTTTACTTCCTTTGTCTTAGTGGTTAAAGGTAATTTCTTTTGTGGGGAAAGACAAGTTGCTCGACCAGTATCACCAGTAATATATCTACTTTTGCAGTGTTTAGTTACACAGTAATTACAAACAACCCATTTTTCTGCTTTTTAGTTATACCTCCCATTTCTTTGGTAACCAGCTTTCTGTCATTATTTGTAAACCAGAAGACACTGAAATGGAAGCAGAATCACTGCTTCCTTATTAAATAGGATACTGGTTTATTGCCCATGGGAACAGAGGTTGTATTTAAAGTTAATGCATGCTTGAGTGGCTTTTCCCATAATTAACAGCATAACTCATTTCAAAAAGCAACATAGTTCTTCGTTTTGTGGCCAGTCTTTAATATTGTTCCTCTTTTTCCCAAACCATGCTGCATCAGATGATGGTGAATAGGACGACTGAGGTACCGAGATCAAAAATTTTTAATTACTCTTTCTGTTACTTATAATTATTTTCTCTGCTCTGTGGCAATATTTCTTTATTATTTAGCATTAAAAGGGAAGATATGGCTCTTTTTCAATACATAGAAATTTGTAACTCAGCAAACCTATTTTATTACCCCTTTGTCTTAGAATTTCTTTTTGAAATTTGAAGTTTTGAGAATTTACATCAGTTCAAAGAAGTCTGAAGTGAGTAATGGGGCTAAGAGGATAAAGATGCGTTTCCAGCTCAGTTTCATTAATTATGAAAATGCACTCACTTGACGTAACTAAATTAAGGTGTCTGGCTCAGCCAAAATAATGGTAAAATTCATTTTCCTTCTTTAATAAATATCAGGTTCTCTGAGGTAAAAACTTGTTCAGAGTGTCTGCTTATTTTTACCATTATTCTTATTAGGATCTTTTCAATAAAGTTTTGAAAAGTGCTTAAGGGATAGCACATAATCAGAATTTACCTGCAGCAGATAATACTACATTTCTCATACGGAATCTGGAGATACAACTCTCCAAGCACTTCTACTAGAAATCATGGGTCTGATTGGTTAGAACTGTGATTTCTCCCCTGAAGATTATTGTCACATTTAGGAAAAACAATTATTTCCAAGAATGCGGTCATTATTTGAATGCCTGCTTTTAAATAATGGAGTTTCTCTGTTAGGTGAAGGAATTAATTTTGAATGCACGCACCCGTGTGAAAGTGGTTCAGGCTTGTGGTGTGCACACATGAGCAAGTTGCCTGGAGGCAGCCAACGATGTGAATGGAAAGGGTGACAGCTTCTCTCTGGCATCTGCCCATGGGCACGTTCTTCACTGTGGTCACTGTGAAAGGGTTACTTCTCCTTCACTGGCCCTTACGGTACTTCGCAGTACCTTGCATTTGTCACCAGGCAAATGTGTCCACAAGAAGGTAGTTGTTAATGCAATATGCATTCAGTCTGTAGCTTAATGTGATATTGTATTTGTGTGTGTAATATCCTCAGCAGATATTTGCCTGGTAATTTATCACAGCAAGGAGAGGATGAGTTTTAATGAGTGTTTGACTGTACATTGACCAGGATCACCTGTGGGCTGACAAGGGAGTAAATGGAATTAGGGTAAAATAGTGGGCTGATTGCAGTATCTTTTGGGAATAAAGTTGATTTCAGAGTGCAACATCTGCCTACATTTCTTTATTCCATGAGTAGTTTAAAATGATGATTTGTTCACTGAAAGAAATGAAACCTGGTTGAAAATATGGTATAGTCTAGAATCCAAAAGTATTTCTCTCTTTCTATAAGTAACAGTAAGATCTGATCAAATCAGTGTAAAGCTCTTCAGGGAAATCTCAGAAGCAAGTTCCTTTCTACTTGAATTACTTATGAGACTAAAAGCTTGCTCTGTGTTCTAGTTCCTGAAAAATTAATCTCTTTTTATGTTGTTGTCAAGCAATTCTATATCTCATAGCTGGAGTGGGTTTCACCTTCTAGTTTTCAAGAGGCGATAAGTAAATTGTATTTTTTCTGATGTACAGATGGCAAAGTTTCTTCAGATCCTTTGAGATCCAAATTGTATATAAATATAAATAGTTATGATTCTTATACTATGCTACTAAGTGGTTTCTTATGTACAAAATTCTTGGGTTACATATTGAATAACCACTGCTTTTTCAAAAAAAAAAAAAAAAGAAAAAGGAAAAGAAGGAAATATGTTGTCAATATTTGTAAGAGCAGTAAAATAAGAGTCCAACAACTTTTGTGGTCATTTATCCAGTAAACAAATGCAGCCCAAAAGACCCATGTTGCTTCCAAATTGTAATAAGGAAACTTCTTTTATTTTCTTTAAGAATGGCTAATATTATTTTTTTATGATGAAAGCTACTCTTCTTACTGACCACTGATTCAGAAGACTGAATTGTAGAATGAAAGAATAAAGCACTTTTGGTAACCTCTCATATGAGAACTGCACTCTCTGCCTGAAAAGCTATGCTATATTATAGGTGACCTGGATAAGATCGACATGATACATTTGTTTGCCAGCAGCTTTTAAAATCAAGTTCTAGTTAAGTTGATTATCTTGTATGAAACGATTTCTATAATGAGGGCTGTTTCCCTTTGTAGAGTGGCTTTACACCTTTGCACATAGCCGCGCACTATGGAAATGTCAACGTGGCAACGCTCCTGCTAAACCGAGGAGCTGCAGTTGATTTCACAGCAAGGGTACGGGTAATTTCTTTCTCTTCTTAATTGTAATGGTCTACAAAAGTGGGAGTGTTTCTTTGTGTAATTTTGAGTCATGAGGAAGTGAGGAGCAAAGTAATGCTGGAGTTCTGTTGCGTTCAAAGACATGTTTTTTGCAGCAATTCTTAAAGATTGCCTCCATGCGAGGCATCAGAGTCCTTGGGAGTTGAGTAGTGATGAGTATTCCCAGCTGAAGGAAGCAGGCTCCTTTGACTAGCTCCAGAAAGCTGATATTCTCATAATGCGTTAACTCACTTCAGCTTTTCTGTCAGTTAGACATACCCCAGAAATACACGTAGGATTTACTGGTTTATTCACTATTTACTATACTACGCTGATATTTTCACATATAAGCATATTTTGAAAAAGTAAAGTAAGGTATATTGCCATTATATAAATGAAACAATAAAAGTACTAATTAATCATGACTACTCTTCTATGGTCAACAACTGCAGAGCTACCTAATGTAGTCTCTTTGCTGTTGTACATTACACAGTTTGAAGTGCGGAATCTGGTGCCATGAAAACCTCTGGTAATCTGTACCTCAGCATAGCTACTGGATCACAAGTTTTCTGTTTAATTTTGCCAGATGTACTTTGAATTACTTTAGGCTTCTGCCTTTCAGACTGACTTCCTCCAGTTGCCAATCTGGAATAGCTGCTAATATTACTACTTTCCTCACCCAAAGTGTTTGCAAGGACTTTCAGCCTAAACAGGACCTATTCCTTTACGCTATTGGCATTACACTAAGAAGGTTTCTTTGTGCAGGAGTCGCGCATTTGTGTACTCTCTGTATGTTGCAATGATTTAAATGCATCAGTGTTTTGTGAATATTGACTCATTGGGACTCTGATATATGTTTGTTTATTTGTCTGACTCTGGGACTGTGATGTTTGCTGCTTTGGCAGATGCGCTTCTTCATTTATTAAAAAACTCCAAACAATGAATAAAGATTCTTGCTTAGAAAGGAATTACTAACTCTAGCTTATATGGTGTGTGCCTAGCTCTGATGCTCAAGTACATTTTTGTTTTTTCTCTACAATGTGATGGTCTCATTTTTTGTGATCCAAACACAAATTCACCACCATTATACACCTCCAAATCCATCATGCTCATTGTTTGTTCTTTTCATGGTGTAGAATGGAATCACCCCACTGCATGTGGCTTCCAAAAGGGGAAACACAAACATGGTGAAGCTCTTGTTGGATCGTGGAGGGCAGATCGATGCCAAAACCAGGGTGAGTCTTTCTGTTCCCTGAATATGATGTTGTTCCTTCTTGGGAATGGATTGGGATTTTTGCTTGCTTGTTTTTGTTTTGTTTTGTTTTGTTTTTTTAAGCCAGAGACTGGGAACACCAAGATTGATAGGTAGGAATTCAGCTTCAGTAATTGTGTCTTGTTCTCTGTTCTTACAGTGAGACATTAGATGTGGCTGTTATAAATGACTTTAAAAAAAAAAAAAAAAGTTCAGCTGAACACAGCTCCAAAAATGTTAAACATTGCCTCTTCACAAGTGTACTCCTTTTGAGACTTGGACCAAATTTAAATTGTGACTCCAAAAATAATTTATAAAGCAATATTTTTGTACCTTTTTTTAAAAAAAAGGATTCAGAATCCTACCTTTAGTTTTCAGATTGTAATTTGTTTTATGTAGGCTGTTTTCTATGGTATCAGACTAAAGAATGGCAGGTATTGGTGATAGTAGGAAGCAGAAATACTATTTCCTTTAGTCTCCTGTATAACCTACCTACATCATAGAAGAAAAAGCTGATGAAACCGATCTTTTTGAGGAAATAAGCCTGTTAGTAAGTCCAGCTTCATATGACACAAGAACATGCATACTGCACAGCAATGGAAAGTGCAGGGTCTGGACTCAGCTAAGCGTTTCAGTCCCCTGACTCTTAAATGTCTGTTCCATTCATAGTATGCCTCATGAAAACCGCTGTAGTGGGCTGGCAGTCATTTTTTATTGAAGAGTCAATACTGGGAACAAGTAATGTACTCTGTGCCAGCAGCCACTTACCTCTTTCCGAGACTAGCCATAGAGAATTAGATGATTCTCACTGGCTTCCTCCACCCAGTTAAATGCCACGCCAATACTGTGCTCTTTGTTTATGGGTGATTTTGCAGTTGTTCATGACAAAAGAAAAACCCCTGAATTTATATGGGCAGGGTTAATTATTTCAAATGGGATTTTGGAGTCACCTAGGAAAATGCGGTCATTTATGCGAACTGAACTGCACAGGACTTGTTCTTGAAAGCTGCTGGTTTTTGAGCACTAATCTGCAAAATTGTATCTCCAAGTAATAGAGGGTGTTTTAGAACATAGAGTTTAGAGCTGGATGTAAAAGTTTTTGTTTAATAAGGTAGAAAGGTAGAAGAAGGTAAAGGATATTGCAGTCAATTACCTTTGTGGTTGATTCAACCTCTGCAGTTACTTTGATATTAATTACATCAACCATTTTCTGCTTCATAAGCTAGGAAGACAATTGTGATTATCATGTAACTTTATATGTGATTATGATTTTGATTTCTGATTATTTACAAAATGATGTCTCTCTTGTTCTTTTTTTTCTACCGATGATGGAAAATGCTGCCTCTCATGAAGGCCTGCAGTAAATCATCCCTGGTCAAATTTTCCACAATAAGTGTCTAAAATTTCATGGTAAAGAAGCATGAAATGGTAATAATATGATGCAGTCAGGATATTCCACATACTCATAAGCACCATAGTTGTACAGAAATGGTCTATTTGGCCTGTGGAATGACAGTATTGAATTCACCTGTTTCCTGTTCAGTATTTAGATACTTGTTTTAGACAAGTTGTCACAGATGATTGTAAAGGACATCTTGGATTTTAAGAGGGGAAGGTATATTACCCTTCCCCGTTCACCCACAAAGATTGATGTGCAGTTGTGAATGAACCTGAAAGAACAGGACTTTGCCCAGTGTAGGTGGAAGGTGCTAATTTTAGTCTTCTCATTGTCTTGGCTTCTTGCCCTTTGTCAGCTGCTACATTAGCTCAAAAGCTGTCAGCACAAAGATATCGGTGAAAACCAGTAGAGGTATCCTAAAGCACACATACCCCAGTTTGCACAGGCTCAGCAGCTTCCTCTTGCTTTCATCTTCTGCCTTCTCCCTGCTCAGAGGCACATGGTGGTGATTGGCTGCATGTACTTCACAGTGGGGAAGATTCCAGAGCTTTGGTTTTGCTGTCAGTGTCTCTGTGGCGTGATCTTGTCTTCATGCCAGGTGTTTATATCGTCTCGGTGTCTTTTTCTTTCCCCTTTGCTTTGTCCGCATGCCATGTGTGCTTTGCTATGGCCGTGAGTATGTAGGGTATTGAAGAGGTAGGTTGTGTGTTGCATGCCATGCATACATGTGTTTTGTACCTTAAAGGACAGACTTCTGCCTTCTCCACCTCGGTACTAACATGCTTGCCTTTCCATACTCGCCTTTTCGCTTCTTGTGAGGAACACCTGCTTTCTTCCAGTAGGTCAGATTCACTGAAAAACAGTAGAATTAAATGTACTAGGATATTTCATCGCTGGATAGCTTGGGCTTTTATTCTTGGTCTCCATACTGCATCAAAATAAGCTCTTTGGTTAAAAAAGTATTCATTGCTTTCATTCAGTTTATTTTTAACTCGCTTTATTACATGACATCTGATGATGCATAAATTAAGATGCAGAAACTTATTTCTACAGATTTTAGATGAGCCTCGATACTTTAATTTTGCAGAGTTAATATATGAAATCTTTTTATGTTTGAAAATATCCCATTGGAGTGATCCATTAGGAGCCCTGTATTGTCTAAAAAAAATAAATTCAAATGTGCGTTCTTCAAAGGAAGTAAATTATGCATGTGTCCTACTCTTCCATAGTTAATGTTGCATGTCAGAGGAAAGCCTTGCTTACTGCAGGAATTACATATTTTTATTTTCTATATGTTTAATACCATATTTTCTGAAACTTTATGGCATTTCTCAGAATATAAGGATGTAGAATTGCTAGTAAATCTGCTTGCTACAGTTATAAATTTTAAAATATTTTACTTAAATTTTTTTGGCAAGTTATACCATTTTTCTGAACTAACTACTAAATAAGTTTTTAAAATGGGGAATTTAATTTCTCTTTTATATTTTATCTAAAGCAAAAATGTAAACTCCATTCTCAGTTTTATTAGTACTGTCTGTTATATCTATGTTTGTGCTACTTATATTTACATACAAGCCTTATCTGGAGTTTTGTTTGCTAAGTAATTAACAGGTAAAATTTCTTATGCTAAAATATTTCATATTTAAAATCTTAGTCAAACCTATATTCTCTACAAGTTTACCTGATTAAGAACTTCAGTGACATATGTTTGTTTAAAAATTTAAAATTTAGCTAAACTTATGACTTGTACAATTTATGGTGGTAGACCAGTGGAGTTTGGTTTCAGAAGGAATTGTGCAGACTGTGGCTAGGAAACTGTGCAGAAACTTGTTTTCTAAAAGATGGTGGAAAGTTCAATTTATGATTAAATCGATGTCATGTGGTCAAGAGTAACATGGCAATTACCAGTTCTCACATTGAGAGCAGGAAAGCATTTGCAGCCTTCCTGAAACATAGTCATGATTATTACAGAAACAATTATTGGAAGCATTTAAAAGCAGAGCAATTTCAGCGTGGCCAAAATATATATATATATTTCTATTAAAAAAAAAATCTGATATAATGAAATAGTAACAGTAAGGATACGTGGGATATTGAAATGTTACTATTAGAGGGGTTTAGGAGTATTCTTTATGAATGCAGTTTTTGTCATATCTTTGTTTTTATCATCTCTGTCTATAAATTGTATAGCAAAAAAAGAACAAGAATGTGAGGCTTTTTTAGTTTTTGTATGCTTTTTTGCTTTTAAAATACAGTGTTATTCACAAGCCTTTGACACCTTACTGGTTTTTCCATTTCTGTGGGACTGTGCAAACACCCTTAGAAGGCGGGGGGAGGAACACTTTCATCTGTCTCAGATGCTGAAGTTGACACACTTTTGTGTTGTTTCTATTGAATCTTGCCAACATTGAAATTAAATTTTTCTTGCTCTGGGACTTTTCTTTAGACTCCTCTTGCAGGCTCTTGTCCAAAATATTTACAGTTGAAAAAAATCCCTGGAATGAATCAGAGCATCTAGTCTTGGAATGGAAAGCTTATTGTGTGGGAAAGTAAACACGTTGTGTGCCTGGAGTGTGGCAGCTGGAGCTGGAGAAGGGGAGTAGATGTGATAATGGTGGGGAGAAAGTCTGGTATGCCATTTGGGTTGGAGAAGGGCCACAGAAAAGAAAGGAGGCTCAGCTGGAGCTGAAAGAAATGGAAGGTCAGTCACAGAGATGTATGATACCAATGGGAAAAAAAAAGGAAGCAAGCTGTGAGGGGTGGAACTCTTTTTTTTTTTTTTTTTGGGGGGGGGTGGTGGTGTCTTGAGTTTTTGTGGTGATTGTGATTCAGACACCCCTTAACACTTGTTCTGGGAACCTATTGAGATTTATTTGTAATAATGTCTCCTTTTGTATATATGCATCCTGATAAAATAGGCACGGCTCTGCTATTTCCTCATGGTAGTAGGTTTCCCACCATAAAGCCATTGTAGCAGGATCTTAACCCTGTCTTGGCACTATGCTGTGTTTACAGTGCTTTTTCCTGCAGTAAAGCTGCTGTGACATTTTCTTCTCGTCTTCACGCATGCACAGAGCACTAATAATTCATTGGCAGTTTTTGCCATTCCTAAAGCAGTGTCAGATTATAAATATCTAATCACAATGCAGATATTTGCTGTAAAAAATTTAGTGGATTCATACAATGTTTTCAAGGCAGTGGGAAGGGATGTTGTACAGATTATCTAAGCCAGCTATATAGATAGTGACTATTATTTAGACTTATTAAAGTTAATATCTCATTTCTCAAGCAAATACATGGTATATTTTTTGCTGTATTTTTAAAGTTTGTACTTTGAATGACGGACCTGGAGGAATACTTCAGAGTGTGTTTAATTAGGCCAAGATTCTGAGAGCTTAGAGCAAGACGGACACTTGCCTCATTCATTTTTAAAGAGATGAGGTTTAGTAGTAATGAAAAATGAACAAATGAAAAGGCCTTTATTTTTTTCAAGAAAAATTAGACAATTTTGCATGTCTAACATACAGAATGCTAAAATTTTATTTCCTCTATATAAAATGAGAATATGCAGCTGCAGTTGAGAAGAATTCTTTGATAATTTGGCTTTTGTTCATGTGCTATCATCAGTCTTCGTTTGAAGGAGCACTGAATGTGCACAACTGTCCTTCTTTTAAGGTGCTCCCCATATAATTTCCCATTAAGAATCTCTCATAAGCACAGCTTCCTTTTATCTCGGTCTCTCTGGTAAGCTCAAGTAAAGCATTTTAATCACTGTGAAATGACCCAATAATTTATCTTCCTGAGCCTTGCAGTTAGGAGGCATGCACAGAATTCAGAATTAATTTTGCAGGTTAAAAAATGACCAGTGATTGATTTTCAAGAAAAAAAAAGACAAAATTTTACCTTCCATTTTGCGAGCTATTTAAGAGGAAATTAGATATGATGGAATTTCATGGCTTCCATACATACAGAGAGGATTGTAGTGTCCTAGCTGTTGGTTGCATTGCAAAGCATGAGCTGGGAGAGTACCACATATGGGAACAACAGAACACCAGGTACAGGATGTCATTTGGAAGATGAAAACATTTACCTTGCTGTTATGTGCTATTTGGGATGAGGAGATAAGTATTTGTCATCTTAAAACATAAAATTGCTGGGTTTCTTGTCTCTCAGCTTGGCGGCCTTTGATTTATGGGATATCCATTATCTGTGCTTCAGTCTGTGTGTCTTCAACCCAGTGTTGTGTGTCCTATCAAATGATGTGTTTGGTATTTTGGTCAGCATGTGTTCTTCAATTTACATGGTGTACCAATTAGAAATGGAATGATTAAAAAGTACACAGGCAAACTCCTGCAATAGATTTAGAGCACTGAGGTTCATTGCAAATAGATAATGGTGCAGAAGAGGACTAATTTGGTGCCCCAGTGTGTCTCCTGATGTTGCCTAATGTCAGTCTGTCCTCATTGTATTATGTACTAATTCTTCTACTACAACAGCCTTCTCTTTGCAATTTCTCTCATCTCTGAAGAAAACATATAAGCAAAAATAGAATTTAAAGTATTAAATAGACAATAATTTAAAAATATACATGCTGTTTTCCCCAGGGCAGAAAGAGGTAAGAGAAGAGGGTTATATGGGAAGGCTGCAAAGCATATTGCTTCATTCACCTATTGGAAAGTGCACAGATAGTAAATGATGATGCATTTATAAAAGCTGTGACAAGATAGAATAGGATAGGTAGCAAATTTTTATCTCTACTTTTAGAGGGAATTATAGATGAGAACAGGGCAGAAATAATGCTTTTTAATGATTTAGTTCTTATTTTTGTTTTCGCTAGACTTTCTTGTGGAGTTGATGTGTTTCTTAGCTTGTATTTTTCTTCTTTTTTCTTCCTCTGAGGATTTGTCCCGTTTTTTTCAAGACTTCACGCAACTCTACCTTTCTTTTGCTGTTCTATTAAATAGAATAACATCAAAGTCACTATGCAGATAGGGAAAGTAAACCTTCCACATTGATTAAAATTCTAGACCACAAAAGGACAGAAACTGGAAAGAAATACCAAATAAATACCTTTCCTAGAAATAAGTTTAGCATAATTTCTCACCTTAGTAATGCTAAGGAGACTTATGTGTATGAATTCCTCTGGTAGCAGGATGAAAAGTATACCTCAGTTGTGCATATAAAGACTTGATTTAGGGGACTCTCTTTCAGTGCAGAAAAACCCCACAGATAAACTAGTTACACCCAATTGCTTTACACTGACCCAACTGCCAGGTGCCAAAGAGACTTGAATTCTGTTTGAGGGTTTGATCTTGGATCTATTGAATTTCATTGCAAAGCTTCCATGGGATTTAGTGATACCTCTGCCTCTGAGATAGTGAGCGTCAAGGTGGACCTAACCCCTTCACATGGTTCTGAAAAATCTCTGGAAACAGTAGTTAAGTAAGGGAGAAAAATTTCTCTCTGCAGACTTCAGTTCCTCACTGCAGTGGAGCTTTGTCGCACTGTTAACTCAGAAAGGTGTTCTGTGCTTTTGAAACTGAGGATGAGACAGGATCTACTTCTTGGAACTACCTTTTGTAGAGTATTACCAGGCTGTGTTTGCATAGCTAGAATGATGTTGCAATTGCAATGGCACTGTGCAGACTAGAGCTACTTTTAAATTAAAGATGTTAGTATTAGAAGTAAAAATATAGTGATATGGGCTTCCTCCAAACTCCAGCAAGGCAAACAGTGTATCTGTGTATGAAGCAGGGTCACTGACTCATGCTTAAGGCCATGTTTTTGCATTTTTGCTACTTTTTTAACCTCTAAGTTATAAATCTCAAACCAGTATGTTCATCTTTTAATCATGGGGTTACTGGATTCTTCAGAAAGCACCCTAGAATAATGTCTTCTACCTCATGTAAGATGAGCAGTGAGTATCAAAGGGAGAAGGCTTTTCTTGTGATTAAAAACTATTACCATTTCACCTTTATAAACCTGTCCCTGTTGAATGAGTATTGAGGACTTCTCCGAGTGCATGCTTGAACAATATTGAGATCTAATGAGATGAAAACTTGGGTTTCTATATTTTACACATTTTCTTTTTTCTGTTATTCAGCACTAATATTCTTTTGCAACCATTTTTCTTGCCTCATATTTCCTGTATTTTTCTGCATAAAGTCCAAACTGTAGCAGAATTACCTAGAATGCATTCTCCTATCCAAATGTTTCACTGACACATCTTTTGCTACCACTGCTGTGATTATTACTGAGTAGCCTGAGCAAGTCTTTTGATGTAGGATGGCGTTCTGCAATGGAAAAAATGTTGTGGAGTTTGGGGGTCTCACAGCAATTTTAGCAAAGAATTGTTTTCAGAAATGAAAGGTTTTGTTCTGTTTGTTTCTCTCATTCTTTTTTTCTCTGTTTTAAAACAATCTTTCTCCTGATGCCTCTATAAAAAAAACCCAAATAAATTCTAGAGTAAAATTTCTAGTATGAACATTTCTTGTTTCATCCCTGCATCAGAAGCAATCTGAAGGACAAGGGTTGATTAATGGAGCATCCTTGGCCCAGCAGACATTATCCAGGGAGAGGCAATACAGTCTCAAAGCCATGCAGAGGAGAAGAAGGGGCGGAGGCAACGCATGCTCATATTATCCTCTTTGATAAGAGATTTCAACACACAATGGGCCTCCTCTCTGAAATGGTAACGTTAGAGAGTCCTTTACTGGTGCAAGGAAGAATAGGGTTGAAACTTCATGTTGTGGAGCCAGCTTCAGTTAGGAATCAAAACCAAGGAGCTTTTTCACATGCTTGTGGGGCTGCATTCCTGCAAGGTTGTTCCTCAGAGTGCTAGGATGGACAGATGAGGATGTACTCATTTGTTTTCCCTCCTTTTACTTTAAGGATGGACTCACTCCACTCCACTGTGCTGCGAGAAGTGGACATGACCAAGTTGTGGAGCTGCTCCTGGAACGAGGTGCCCCACTGCTTGCACGGACCAAGGTGCGTGTCTTCTTAGAATATGTTAAAAGCTTTGTGTAACTTTCCACAGAATTTTCAATGTCACTGAAAGGACAAGGAAGAAGACAGGAACATTTCTGTTCTCCCAAAGGAAATGTATTAATGGGTAGAATGATCCAAAATAAAGTTTTCTTACATAATTAGGGACTATCCTTTCCAAATATATGAAACAACATCCATTTTTTTGCCCCTCTATAATATCAGACGAAACACATGATATGCAGTGCTATTGCACTTTTGTTGCTTCCTAAGACTGTAGGACACGGAGATGGGAAAGCTGGGTCAGTCACTCCTGAGAGATGATTCCTGGTATATATTTTCCGATCCTTCATATGAGCTGACTAGGGCCTGTGAATTGCAGCTTCTCTTAATTGTTTTCATGGACTATTTCAGACTTGGAAAATTATTTCAGTGTGTTGTTACTGATTTCTGAAAGGCACACATCTTAAATTAATGCATTTCCTACAAATGCTGTCCCTTTGGTCAAACTAATGAGGGAACGTTACTTACAGTATAACAGCAAACCCCACTGAGCAGCACTTCAGTAAATTTCAGAGTGCCTGACAAAGGTAGCTGGTATCGTTAGTTGGGAAACAGTGGAATAGAGTATTGCAGTCATGTGCTTGAGGTCCCCTGGAAGATCAGGAGGGAAAAACAATTTAAATATCAGTTTCAGACCATTGCACTGTTTACTGGGCCCCACTCCCTCAAACTTAGCTGAAAACAAGGGCAATTAGTGTATTCTGAGATTTTCTCTTGATAGTCTTCAGGAGGTTTTATCACTGGGTTGCAAGCATATCAAGTACATCAAGGATGTGCTCAAGCTTTGCATCCTTGATAGCACCAAGTACTCCAGGTCATCTGTTTATGCAGGAAGGATCCACGGGGATGGGGATTGTAGGGAAATGATTCCTTATAATTTCACTGATTCCGTTGGTGGGAGAAGGTGATTAGGTGAACCTCATGTGTCAACATCCTGACTTCACTAAGAGGTAGAGAGGCTCAGAAGAACAGACCCTGCCACATATATTGTGCACACTTCAGGCAGGATTCCCAGATGTTGCCATTCAAAGGCAGATATTGCCAGTCAGGAGAAAATATCAGCATTGCTGTGGCAGTGTCTGGATGTCCCCACTGTGTTTGAGGTCTAAGCAGAGCAGAACTGTCCAGTGAATAATCCCCTCATTCCAGGTGACAAATAAACAGTCAATTTGACCACACCAAGTCACCTTGTTGACCACACCTGTTCAAGTCTGTATGTTACAGTCTACCTTTAAAGACACAGTGCTTTTTAAGTACCTTATTGCATGTAAAATGAAATTAGATCTAAAAGCAACTTCCTCTTCTAACTTCCAGCTGAAACAGGTTGTTCCAAACTGGAGACAGGCAAATATGTAAATATTAAAACTATTTTTTTTTCTGAAAACAACTTGTTATAAATATTAATAGCAATGATTATCTTTCCTCTTAATTGTCTGCCTTCCATGAACTTCACTATTTACAAAAAGGTCTATTAAAGTCAGACAGGGCTATAAAACTCTTGCTTCCACTGCCCTGCAAGTTGTATGGTTTGAACAAAAGGTCCAACCATGGTGGTGGTTGAAAGTATTATTTCCCAGAAGCTCAGGGATCAGGTTTGTCAATATAATTTGTTTTTAAATTGAGCATTTAAAGAAAAAAAAATAGGTTCCTTAATAAATATGATGAAGGGTAAGTAGGTGCTTTTCCTCTAATTAACATACAGCCTATGTCTTAGTGTTATGATGAGTATCCCCAGAACTGTCTTTTAAGGTCAAGATATGTTTTATTAAATCATGAGGCAAGATCCTTAGATTCTTTTGATTAAAATCTGATTTTAGTTAATTATATCATGTTCCTCTAAATTTGCCTGTATTTGCTGGAAGGGAAGGAGTGACTATAGCTTTTTTCTGTTCTAGTCCGTAGCTGTTTCAGTGATGGGCATCCTTGTAATATATGCCACAATCTAAGTGAGAGTTACTGGAAGTTACTGTTCTGTTTTCTTTCACCACAGAATGGACTCTCTCCACTTCATATGGCAGCCCAGGGGGACCATGTGGAATGCGTCAAACACCTCCTGCAGCACAAAGCTCCCGTGGATGATGTCACACTGGATTATCTGACCGCCCTCCATGTGGCTGCACACTGTGGCCACTATCGTGTCACCAAACTTCTTCTGGACAAGAGAGCAAATCCCAATGCTCGTGCCCTGGTAAACCTGTCCCACCTGTGTCATGTAACAAGTCTATGCAGGGCAGATGAGTAGCTCTTACCAGTAAAGCTAAGTGAAAACTGTCAACAAACTCCCAACAACCTTAAACAGTTGCAGTGACAACAGGAGTTGACACACCTGCTGGTTACCAATATTGTATCTCAGATCATTAGGCCTAGTCATGGACCACGTCCTGTGTCAAGTGGCTGTAGTATCAGCTCTGGAAGCTCAACAGAGTTCTTAAAATCAGAGCCATTTCTAGCTGATGCAGAAATTTTACTGAATTAATAGTTCAGTTTTCCATACTGTGTGATATGATGCACAAATAATTTCTAAGCTTTCAACTGCCTCTGTAAGTTAATTAGCATGGAAAAAATATATATTAAAAAGTTAATATTTCTGTATTTATCACATTATGACATTCCCTTCCGTTAGGTGCCATTTTTCTTCCTTTTCAAAAAACAGTTCTTCTGATACTTAAAGGAAAACAGGTATGATTCCTTTTACTTACCGATCAGACCAGTATCCCCTAACTGAGAGAAAAACATTACATTTGGCTCTGGGAACATATAAAGCTTTCAAGAGTCTTTAATCTCTCCAAACCCAGACAAGATTTCAATTTTCTCTAATAGGAAGTGTCCCCATGAACGGTTAGCTGGATGGAAGTTAAAATACCATTATATTACACCCAGTGGGAGAAGGAAAGAGACTGTGAACACTTGAGATGCTTCTGCATGGCAAGAAGTCTGGCATTGCCTGCTGTATTCAGTGCCTCCACAGAACTTCCACTGCAGGCCACTCTGATGTCTTCTCCAGCTTCTTGCCTTCTGTATGACCAAGTTTTTCTCTGAAGGCTTCCGCTATCCCTTACTTCCTTGGAACTGACTTTTTATTGATGCAATTTTCTTCTACCCTCTTATTTTTCTTGGTCTCTCTATACCAGCAAATCCCATAACCCGTCTTGTCTCCTTTTCTTACGCTTTTCTTGTTTTGTCTTACTCAGTATCATGTTCACTTGGTTGATCTTTTTCAATGCTGTTTTCATCCTTTCTTGTTTTTCTTGCCAGTCTTTTGATTAGCTGTACTTTCCTCAGCTACCCACACATACGCATTATATATTAGCCCCCCATCTTCTTTCTTTCCTTCCATGACCAGAAATATACCTTCTGTTCCTCCCATTCCGTCCCAGAGAAACCTCTGAAATTGAAGGAGAACACCCTCAGGCCGCTGCCTCTCTGTTCTCTTCCTCCAGGCTGTTTTTTTCCCTCTCTCTTGTTTCCTCTCCCATCAGGGAATTGTTGCCTCTGGCTTGTTTTTAGTATTTAGTATATTAAATGATGCTTATAATTTCTGTTAGTGATACATTTTTTCTGCCTTCTCCTCTCCCCCATCAAACTGTTCCTCACTTAAATAGAAGTAGCAAAATTAACTCAACTCAGGCAGTAAAATTAGGTGAAAATATGGAAACTTCTGAAACAGGGAAACTCCCAATGAAATATAGAGACATGTTGTACAAGAGGTAAAATATCTAATGGTTTTGATTCCTTCTTTAGGAATTGGAGAGGCTAATGGTAATAACGATATTCAGCAGAATCCAGTGATGGAATAAATTTTACAAATAATTCATTTTCAGCTAGATTTAAAAAAAAATTGTTAATGTTTGCAAAATTATGTGGGGATACAAGCACTATATGAGCTGTTAGCTTTTTCAATTTGTATATGCTTTAAAGCACCTTCAAATCAGCTAGTAATTAACATTTCCCTTAACAGAAGCTGACTCTGGAATAATGTCACATGCCTCTTTCCATGAGCTAAGATTTCATTGATAAGTTCTGTTTACTGCTAGTTGATTGTTTAGCAATACTGATCCTTTTCATTAGAAAATATAGCAGTTTTTCAACATTATCTAAAAATGTTACCTGTGCTTTTCACTAAAATGTTCACATATGGTGAATAATGTGTTTGCTTAGCTTTAGGCACACACTTAACATGCATTAACTATAACAGTACATAAAAAAAGCCTGAAGTCAAAACATGTATTACGGTATAGGGTATGAAGACATGCTTTGATTTGGGCCCCAATCTTACTGAATGAGCATTTCCAAAGAAATGAATATGTGCTGATGGTATGCACAACATTAAAACTGTTGTCTCACAATACAAAATGCTAGGTTGCAATCTTGGTTTAAGATGTTCACTTCCCAACCCCTTCCTGTTCCTGCCCCATTTAATTTCAATCCAGATGAGGGCTGATACCTGGTTTACAATGCTTTATGACTCAGCAGAGCAGGAATAAAGGAAGGGGGCCCACAGATACTTTAAGAGTGAACACTCTGTATTGTGAAACAATCTTTTCCTAAAGAGGAAAAAATATAAAGAATATGCTTTATTCATTTCAAAAGACATTAACTGATTTCAAGGTGATAATTTCTTACATTTTCCTTGTGTTAGGCAATCTTGGGAACCACTTTAAGTTGTCCTAACATATACATGTGTGCAACCTTCGGAACTACATGCATACATGTGCACACGCATACACTTGAAAGTCAGAACAGGCATTTCTGTATTTGGTTTTTGGGGGTGGAAGTTCAGTTTCTCTCCACTGCCAGGGAACGAAGCAGCGCCACTGCTTTATTGTGCCTCAGTCTACTGGGAGATGTCTGTAATTCGTAACCTGTTGTGCTTAAGAACAATTGCTTCTGGTACTCTAACACTTGTGCTCCCAGTGTGCCAGCATGGAGCTGTGTGGAAAGTGTAGCTGCATGTTTTTAACTAACATGACTGTCTTTTGCACAGAATGGTTTTACTCCACTGCACATTGCCTGCAAGAAAAATCGCATCAAAGTCATGGAACTCCTGGTGAAATATGGGGCTTCAATCCAGGCTATAACAGAGGTAGAAAAATGTTTCATGTCCCGAAGAAACATTCCTTTTCTCTCTTCCTTTTTGCTTCTTTTTTCTCTCTCCTATCATGCCTCACTTTCACTTATGTTTTATTTAAACGAAGAAGCCCCTTCCCTATGCCCGTGCAGAGGAGTAAAACTGCTCTTGCTTTGTTTCGCAGTCGGGCCTCACACCAATACATGTGGCTGCATTTATGGGCCACTTGAACATAGTCCTCCTTCTGCTGCAGAACGGAGCTTCTCCCGATGTCACTAACATTGTGAGTATGGCTTTGACTAGAATCATCTGTGCAATACCTCCTCCGAAAAGGGTCTGGCCTACCATGTAGCTCAACCAAAGGTCACATTTTAATGATACTTTATGACTTTATTGCATTTTAGGACAAATTATTCTAGCACCTTTAGTGAAGAGAGGACAGTGGTAATTGTATATGCATTATAAACCATCTGTGGTTTCATGTATTCTTCAACAATGCTTGAGTAGGTAGTTTCCCTTAGAAACAGACAAGGCTCACCAAATACATCCAAAACTGATAACAAGCCAAGTCACAGGGAAGACTGTGTTTCCATTCTGAAGGATGAAATTTAAGTCCAAATGGCTCTAATTTCTGCTTGCGTAGCTTCACTGTCTGCCATGAAATTGTGTCATTTGTATGAGTGAAAGGGTATAAAATGCTTAAAACCTAACAATTAAACAAAAAATAAAAATGTTAAACTCAAGATGTTCATTTTAAACAGGAAATTCCAGGATCTGGTGCCTTTCGAAAGAACATGCTTAAATCTAGAAAATGTGACCTTTGGGAGGTAACACAAAATGCAGAACCTGACTTACCACAGAAATCAGTGTTTGTATACCAATAGCCTAGTTACCAAGAAGAATAACAACAAAAAAGAACATGATAGTTTTCTGAGCTGTATTTCACAGATATCTTACTGTTTGAATTTGTCAGTATAAACAAATATTCAACTTATGACTGCCTGCACTTTGAACGCAGCTTTTTGCCAGTAAATAATGTTACAGATAAATGTTCCCAACATCAAAACAACAAAAATTAAGTAATCCGGGTACACTGGACTCATCAGTTTTTCTGTTAGGAAAATTTTACATGGAACCTAGTAAAAACGTTGAGCACGGAGTTGTTTGCTTGAATCATTAGAACAGACTTTTCTTGACACAGTCTCATACTGCTTTCATACATTTTTATAGAAGTAATCTTTATATAAAAACTTTATTGATGATATGAGAGCCAACAAGAAATTCTTGTGGAAGCAATTAAAAGTATTGTGTTACCAGACATTTATGGGCAAAGTTTAACACTTTACAATTTATGCTACACAGGTGTCTTGGCTTTCACTTGGTAAGCTGAAGTTCCCTGTTGAATTGCTAACTGTTTCCAAAAGCTAAATTGCTTTGCTAATTCAAGTACAAAAGGGTCTTTATAGAAATTTAATCTTTAGAGTGTGTGAAACATAAACCTTATTCACATTTTAAACAGTTCATTCTTTGAGTAATAAAGTTTATATAGATGAAATTCTCTATTAAGATTTGTAGCTAGGGCTGTGGGATTTTATTTGTTGCCTACTTACTAATCACAACTGGTAATACAATGTTAATTTAAAAATGACAAGATACATTGACTCCTGGTGAAGAGTGTTTGCTTTGATTAGAAGTTCATAATAGTAGGCAGGCTCAGGCTGCTGCTTTTCCTACATCTAGATGAAGGACAAGAAGACATGATTCCTGATTCTGATGCAGAAGATCTTGACCGGAGTGTTCATTTTGGCAGTTTTACAGTTTAACTTGGTAGTTGTGGGGGTAAAAGCCTTACAACAGAATATACTCTAGCTTTAGAGTGAGGAGAAGGAACAATTAAGACAAAGAAGTGATCAGTCCTGCTGTGTTGTCATAACATATCAAATACAAAGCTCCTGGTTGCGGAACTGTCCCAGTTCCTAATGTACCAGGTACCAGGGACTGTTTTAGTCCACTTTAGGACAGTGCACTCACACAGTGTTGGACAGAGCAAAATTAAGCTAGTAATGCCATTATCAAGGAATACTTGCTTTCAGTGTTCCTTGACAAACCTATGCAAAATGTAAATGCTTTGAAAGTATCATCCATACTTCATGATCCTGATCTGAAATTCCACATCAGTCCACTTTCCAAAATTTCATATTCTCCTTCAAATTCTGTGGGCTACAAAAGGCTTGAAAGAAGATTCATTCTATAGCCTGCAGATAAAGCCACGCTGCTGAGCACAGATTTTACAGATTTCATATGCTGGCTCAGTTGTGCACAGCCACTGCAAGGCGTTTTAATGCTGCCAGTTCCACACAGTGTGCAGGAAGAGACCATCTGGAAAAAAAATCCCCTTCCATCTTGAGGCTTATGTGCCTCACAATCCTTAGAGAGAGACAGGCTCAATATACTCTTATCTCCTGTGCAATACACAAGCTGATGCACTGTTATGTAGAAACTGAGGAACATATGTGACCAGGGGAGTCTATACGGGAGAATTTTCTATAAACCAGGATTTTCATTCTGACCCTCTGTAGTGAGATTATATTTGTCTGGGATCACCAGGTTTGCAAACTGAAGTGTACCCAGGCCCAGCAACACGTATGCATGCACCCTTCTGAACTGCCTCTTACCGGGTCTGAAGCCAGATTCTCAGCTGGCAGCAAGGGAGGTCTCTGCACGAGTTGATGTGGGTGGAATTTACACCATCGGAGCTCTGTTTCTTCGTGAAAGTTGAGGACACTGAAACGCTTTTGCTTTTCTACAGCGTGGAGAAACTGCGTTGCACATGGCAGCACGTGCTGGGCAGGTGGAAGTAGTTCGCTGCCTCCTGAGAAATGGGGCCCTGGTTGATGCCCGAGCCAGGGTAGGTGTTCTGCTTACAATTTTTTTTGCCTTTGCTTACTCAAAAACAGCTGAAGCAGAGGATCTAGGGAGGACCAATTTCATTTTTATTTGATCAGTTGATTCAATATTAAGCACATCTAAAACCAATTCTGAAAACACTAACCTGGGCTGACCCTGACTGGCAGCTCAGCCCCGCACAGTCGTTTCCTTACTGCCCCTGCAGCAGGACTGGGGAGAGAACTGGAAGAGTGCAAAGCAAGAAAATCTCTTGGGTTGTGATAAAGACAGTTTAAGAGGTGAAGGAGAAAGAAAAAATCCCCCCAAACCAACCCCTCCTTCTCACAAGTGATGTAAAGGCAATCACTCGCTACCTCCCACAAGCAGATCGATGCCCAGCCAGTCTCAAAGCAACAGCTCGGAAAAACTCACCCCCTAGTTTTATTGCTGAACATGACGTAATATGGTATGGATTATCTCTTCGGTCAATTCGGGCCAGCTGTCCTGGCTGTGTCCCCTTCCAACCTCTTGCCCACCCCCAGCCTGTGCCCGGGGGAGGACAGAGGGATAAATGAAGAAAGCCTTAGCGCTGTGTAAGCACTGTTCAGCAATAGCTAAAATGCTGGTATGTTATCAACACTGTCTTGGTCAGAAATCTAAAACAGAGCACCACGCAGGCTGCTGTGATGAAAATTAACTCCATCCCAGCTAGACCCAGTACAGTGTGCCTGACTCAGACCAGCAATAGCTGTTCTGTCTGAGCAAGGAGGTGCACAGCCATGTCCTAACACCAAACATCAGAGGTTCTGATAGCGGTTAGTGCCAGATTTTGAAGCTAAAAGGGACTGTTTGTAGAGCAAGGTGCAGCTGTTGTAAGGCAAATTAAGAACACAAAGGGGAGCAAGTGATGCTCAGAGTGAGGTGTGCTGTCTGCCCGATAAAAGGAAAAACCAATGTTTTTCTTCAGTTCTCTATGTTCTAATAAGACATTGCTGAAGCTGATCACAAAAATTAACCCGTGAGCCCTCTGTTACTGCCTTTTTTTGTACTATTACTTCCTATAATTTTTGCAAGACAAATTCATAGATAGATCTCTTGGGATCAGCTAGATTATTGTGTTCAGGGTGGTTCTATCTGTGCTAATTATCTACTTGATTTGAGTTGTAGGAAGAACAGACTCCATTGCACATTGCTTCTCGCTTGGGTAAAACGGAGATCGTCCAGCTTCTGCTACAGCACATGGCCCACCCTGATGCTGCAACAACTAATGGGTACACTCCACTGCACATCTCTGCCAGAGAGGGACAAGTTGATGTCGCATCAGTTCTCCTGGAGGCAGGTGCCTCGCACTCTATGTCCACCAAAGTAAGACAAAATGCTTACATCTGTATTCCAGTAGCACAGGCAGTGCATGCCAGCGCACACCTGCTCCATGAGGAATGTACTTTCACACTCAGAAATTGAATTAGTTTTGGTCTTTTCTTTTGTTCTTACTTAATCAACAGTGATCCAATAGACTGAAGTAATGTATCAGAAGTTAATCAAATTTTGACATATTTTGCTGTCATCTAAAGTTGGGAGTTTGGCTCCTGCTGGAGCCAAATGCAGATCATGATAAATACACGGTCCCAGCAGGTTTAAAATGTACACAAAGTCTTTGTTTCTCTCTTTCCCATTGTGTTATGTTTTGGCCAAAATTTTCAAAAAAGAAAAGGGGATGATGATGACACTTTTTTTTTTTTTTTTTTAATGAACAGGCCTGCTTAGTCTTCAGTACCTTGTTTATTTAAATAGTAAAATAATTCTTGTATGTGCTAGCTGAAAGGAATGTTCCGAAAACATACAAGTCAGCATCTGTCCAGTGCATCTAATGCTGAATCTATTTTCAGTGGTTCTATAAATGAGGTGTCATATGACACAATAGGCCATTTTGTCTGGGGTTATAAAAGAAATAGTTTGCAGAATAATTATTGGTTTGTTAGCCAGAAATGTTTACCGATAGATTCCTAACAGAGTGATGAATACGTAAGAAAATAGATAGCTGTAGATAGAATTATGTGCCAAGATATCTTTTCCAAATTTATCACATGTGTTTAAGTGAGAATCACTTAATTCTCACTGTTATTTTAGGTTTTAAAAAAGTATCCCTGATTTACAGCTGGAGCTTAAAACGTTGTCTTCCAGGGTTTAGAAGACTAAACCAGCAATTTTCAAATTATGATCCACGGATTACTAGGAATGCTTGCTGTTCTCCTTTTATCCAGCTGTTAAATCACATTAAAATGGCTAAAAATACACTAAATACTTTCCTAATTTCCCATATTGCTTTATGGCAATTGCTTTAGTACTGCAGGAACATTCTATAAGTATGAATAGGAGAAGATGTAGTCCACTAGATAATCTCGCTACAAACCTGTGATTCATGAACTGGAAATGTTTGAGATTGCCTGACACAAACTCTTTTTGATGCGGAATTAATGGAATAAGATGATAATGATAATAAACTTTACACATCACTTATGTGTCAGGCAAATAGGTCATTCATTGTAGCTCCTGGGTATTACTGTCAGGGCAGCGGTGCAGTCTGCCACCTACTGTCCTGCATCCGTGAGTTTGTTTCCCTTATCAATGTGTTTTTTCAATTTAAAAGAACAGGCAAAGAGCATGTTAGTTTGATATAGACCTTACACCTGTGTTGTACTGACAAGTATTATTAAAACAAATAGAGAAGGACTCTTTTTATTTAAAAAGACAAGATTTTTAGTCTTGCCACAATGTATTTCCAAAAGCATTGCTGTTGAGGCAGGCATGACTTTTTTTAGTTGCAGTTCAGAGGCTGCAGCAGAACTTGGTGGCTGTATGAATACATGAGTCCAAATATATATCATTCTTCAGCAAACTCTAAAGGAGAAGTATGAAGTTTGGAGCTTTTCTCACTGAATTTAGTTGATGTTTCATTGTTACTGGCAACAATTGATATAGGAAATATTTCTAAAGCTGTTATCATGAAACTAAAAAATGCAGCTGGTTTGGAGTAGAAATTTGAACAAGTGCCTTCATTGCCCACACACAGAGTGTATGTTGCTAGTAGAGTCTGTATTAGCCTGACAGCACATACATAGGGAAGAATAATAAAAGGGAAAGTTTTTCATGCTTCTTAAAGTGCTTTCAAGAGAAGATGCTCTTTCTAGGAACAGCTGCTAATTCTGCAAGCTAGAGTATAGGTTGAAGAGTAAGCACTTAATACATAGTTCTTAAAAGTGAAATGTCAGCATGACCTTTAATGCAAATGTATGCTTTTTATCTCCTGAAATTTTTCAGAAGGGATTCACACCGTTGCATGTGGCGGCCAAATATGGGAGCCTGGAAGTGGCAAAACTCCTGCTGCAGCGTCGTGCCTCTCCTGATTCAGCTGGCAAGGTACTGACAAGAAAGAGAAAATAGTCAGCAGCATTTTAGGTCCTTCCTTAGGAAAGAACTGTGCACATGAGAGAAGGCTGCAGCTGCTTTCACATGGTGGCTTTGGCTGTGTTAGGGTGGCATTCCCCCCAGGGTGATGGTTATGGGTGCTAGTTGTGGGACTGGCGCTACCGAGTGTGTGGGTTTGGTATCCCTGGCAGGAGGGCACAGTGCGTGCAGCTCTGAGGGCAGATCTATTTCTGTGGCTCAGGAAGCACCAGTTCCATTAAGCTGTCCCAACTGTCAAAATCCGAATGGGTAAACACAGGGGCAAGGCCCAGTTTCCCCCATTGCTGTGGGAATTCCTTAGCGCAGGCTCTGGGGAGACAGCAAACCAGGCTTGCGGCCTCAAACAGCCAGGCTGCCCAGATCCACCCTCCTCCACCGCTTCTCTCCCGCTAATGGCCGGCTGCCTGCTGTGGCCTTGCCACATGCCAGTCACCTCATGCACGGCGCCGGCCACCTCACACACTAACGGCTCTGTAACGCGTCCGCCCCCCGCACTCCTAACGCCATAACCACCCTTACAGAATGGCCTCACCCCCCTCCATGTGGCGGCCCATTACGACAACGAGAAGGTGGCACTGCTGCTGCTGGAGAAGGGTGCCTCGCCCCATGCGACCGCCAAGGTGAGCTCCCGCCGCCCGCCTGAGGGACTCTTGCAGGAGGACAGCCCAGCCTCCACCTTTCCTACCTGGCTGCGGGCGTGCTGCCATGCTGAGCCTGCCTGGGAGGCATGGGGATGGCGCCAGGCAGTGTCTCGGGGCCATGTACACGCGCTGCAGTGTGGGGAATGGTCTGTTCAATATAAAGAAACAAAATAATCCTCGGGGTGTGGGCGGTCAGATGACGGAACGGGCTGTCTGGAGGGGTTGTAGGGGCCTTGGAGGTGGTGACGGTGTGACTAGGTGAGTCACTGAGCTGTGTGGAGGTCAACAGCGGGAAGTTGGCCCTGGCTGGATGACCCCCAACCTAAATTAGTGTACAGCGCTCTCAGACCTTCGTTGAAAAAGAAGAAATACATATGTGTATATATGTATATATGATTGTGTGTGTCTCAGCCCATTTTTATGTTTGTGAGCTTTAGTCATAGCTGGAAGTCACTTCAGTATTGTGTAATATTAAAAATTATGTGTATATGCTGACCACACATACAGATGATTCATTCCAGGGTTAGGAACAGTGTCATGATATCACTATGTTAGGCAAAGGCTACTAAAAGGGGAAAATAACAAGCAAATTGGTGCTGATGTCAGAATGTTCTGCCCCATGTGAGGCTGCTCTTTTATATGCTGCCAAAAAACGTGGCCTGTTAAGTGATTGTATCAGAGCTGTTGTTTCCATTGTGGTGCATGGAGAGCAGCAAAAGCTACAGTTGCAGTAGTATTGTTTGGTAAAGCTCCCTCTTAAAAAAAACACAGACCGACCAACAGAACACCTCCAGAGGGACTGTCTGCTGTAACTCAAAATTTCCCTCGACAGTGCATTACAAAGCAATTAAAGGTGGGAAGTTGTCTTATTGCCAGAAAGTACCATCAATGCTGTTCTGCTTTGCTTAAATGGTTAATTTGATCAGAAACACATTCCTCCCTATTGCTGTTTCCAGCCAGTGCCGTGACTGACACACGTATCAAAATTCCGTATGCAAACACACCTCTGCCCACACACTCCGAGCAAGCATAATGCAATGAAGAGTGTGCACCCATCACTCATTGCGGAGAATGTCACTCATCAGTCAAAAGTGAATATTTACAACATAGGTTATTTGAAATGTAGGTGTCAAACTTGGGATAATTTGAAGGTATCAGCTGAACAGTGCTGCCCACCCTAGTGAGGGCTGGCTTTGTTCTAGTTTTGATGGTGAAATTAACAGACAGGCAAAGCAACACAACAGCTGGGAAATGTGTGGCCTTGAAAATTTAATGAACTCTCATGTGTAATAATAAGGGGTAACATAAAATAATACTGTTTTATGGTGTCTGAATTCTTAGGCTTACATGGCTGTTGTGTTTATTTTATTCTCATTTTGTTTTCTGACTGGTATTAGAATGGATACACTCCTCTGCATATTGCTGCCAAGAAAAATCAGATGCAGATAGCTACCACTCTATTGAACTATGGGGCTGAGACCAACATTTTGACCAAGCAGGGAGTCACCCCACTTCATTTGGCCTCCCAAGAAGGTCACACTGACATGGTGACCTTGCTTTTGGAGAAAGGATCCAATATCCATGTGGCAACAAAGGTAACTCGCAACTGGAGACAAACTACTGTGCGTGGGAGTATCTGGTAAGATGCAAAGTGCAGTGTGGAAATGATGTCACGTTGTCAGGAATTCTCAGCTTCGCTTCCTTATATACATATTTGTGAGTCTGCAGAAGTGACAACAGGTGGGTGAGCAGTAAAAACGAGAAGAGGGTATCTAGGACTGGCAGATGGATTGACCAGTTAACTTATATCATGTAATTAATAGCTGTACTGGGTAAGGCACAGGAGGAGCTGCAGCTGTTGCCGTGACCGGAGGAAAATGATGTAACACCTGGCGCTGGTAGAGAGGTTACAGGAGGAAAGGCAGAACAAGAGAAAATTGTTTCTGAGCATTCAGGAAGGCAGGACTGCAGTATTTTTGTTGTGCTGCAACCTTGTCATCTCTCAGGTGCATATGCTCCTGAAGTTTTTACATTAGATGCAAAGAAAGAGGAATGTAAAATTCTGGAGTCTGTGGGTTCATGGGTAGATTAACAACATGTATCAGAAATCTAAGAGCTCCAGTTCAGTGCTCTTGCCAGCAAAGGTGCTTCTCCTCATATATTTACCCTTCAGCCCTCTTTCAAAGTGGAAGAAATTGGCTGTGTCTGGCAAATAACGAAACAACATTATTAGCGGAGTAGTGAGTGAGAAAAATCCTATGGAGGACCTTTCCAATTTCTTTTATTTTTTTAAAAATTATTGTACATGACAGCTTTTTCATAGAAAAAAAGTTCCTCAAAAAACCCCTGTTACTGTAGATCTTCGTTGGTCACCAGATATATCCAGGCATATATGTAAGTCTTATTTAATTCAAGTTGAAAGCCTGCAGCTTTTGTTCATACAAGACAAAATAGAAGGCTCAAGTCTCTCACTGTCTGGCATTAATGTATTACACTACCTAACCAATGAGAGACAAGATGCTCTTCATTTCTCTTAGAAAATTTGTTCCCTGCCTTGTTCACAGGGAAGCACTATGTGCGTGATCACAGGGAGTTTTTAAAGGCTGCATCCATTGCCTTGGCATCTTTGAATGGGATCTATTTCTGGAGTTATTTTCTTCATTCTGACTCGTGCCTGCAGTTGTCAAGGTTCCCTTTCCTGTCTGAGGAGTGGGAAGCACATTCACTGTGCTTCCCTAATTTATTAATGGGCTCCTCAGCTTCCCAAGTGACATTATTGTATACAATCGGAGTGTGATCATTGATGCCTGGAAGTTTTACACTGTGGTTATGGTGATGTAATTGCTTTGGAGCTGTTTGTCAGCCGGAACAGGAGAAACATCAGCTCTGCTTTGTTTAAAAAAAAATCACCCATACTTAAAGGCTATAGTTAGGATCTCTTAATCTTTTAAAGATGAGAAAGCGGGAAAGTCTAGATTTCTTCCCTCAAGTAAAATAAGTTTGATTCTTACTTTTATCTTTATTTATTTATTTTGTATATTCTACCTCCAGACTGGACTGACATCCTTACACCTTGCAGCTCAAGAGGATAAAGTGAATGTAGCTGAAATACTCACAAAACACGGTGCAAACCAAGATGCTCAGACAAAGGTAAATCATGGAGTGGCTACTGTCTTCAGTGTGCCAAAGGATGCTACCATTGTAAAAGGAATGTTCCACTGAGCTTGCAGTTTTACTTCTTTGTTCTCTTATTGTAGCTTGGTTATACACCTTTAATTGTGGCATGTCACTATGGAAACATCAAAATGGTGAATTTTCTTCTCAAGCAGGGAGCAAATGTCAATGCTAAAACAAAGGTAAAGAATTTTTCATTGGTTTTGCTCTTTATTTATGTATTTATAATACATACCATAGGTGCCTTTTCACTAGGAAACTGTAGTTGCTGCGTGGTATGTGTCAACATATGGTGATTCGTGGCTGTAGTGGAATCACTTCTCTCTGCTACATCTCATTGTGTATTGTTCACAAAAGAAAAGTCAGGTAACTATTTGGGTGTATGAAAGAAGGAGATAAGAGAATCAGTTTTACTGATATTTTTTTTTTTCTTATTTACACATGGTTTACACCAATGTAATACCGGTGTGCTGCTAAACTAGTAAGTAACAATTCAGACACTCTGAGGGTGATGCCAGGTTCTCTCCAGTCTGCTGGGGGAAGAGTGGGAGGAATTATTGCTGATCAAAGTGTGGGTGGTATGACTTTGGGAGAGGAAGCAGCTGTGATGGAGGAATGCAGTTTACTGATGACAGCTTTGGGGTTTTTTTTGAGGGGAATCCGGGAACACTGTTACTGACCATTTATACTGAAATGGACCTGACTGCCTATAACCAAAGTCTTGAATGAATTCTACTGACTTCAGCAGTTTCTTCTAGTATAAACTGGTGGGCACAACACCTGATTGTGATGCATTTTGTAGCAAGAATTGTGTATCTCCTGAGTATACACAGAGAGGTTCTGGTGACAGCAACAGTGTGTTGCATCCCAGAAACCATCGCATCACCCTTATCAGGAAGAAGGCTAACTTGGGAGCTTCAGGGATTCAGCTTAGTTAAAGCTGGCTTCAGGCAATAGCTTCAGGCTAGCTACTAGCTTCACATTGCCTGTTTTGAGATCAGCATGAAGAAGTCCATTGATATTTCTAGTGACATACTGTATCTTACAAATACTAAATCAAAATCACAGGCTTGTGGTCTGCTGGTCCCTCTGGCCAGCTCCTCTGTCCCCATCTGCAACCTATGGGATGGATTCCTTTCTCAGAGTAGCACTATTTCATCACAGTGCTCACAGCTCAATGTTGTAAGAAACAGCAAAGTAAATAAATAAAAGATGCTGGCCCATCCCTCATGAGATCACCCAAAATCAATGGGCAAAAACCAGGGTTTCCAAAAGAACAGGCAACACTACTAGAAAAACAGCTGATAAGAATTAATAAAGCAGACACTAGCAGGATCCAAATGATAGCTGCCAAGACATTCAGCTGAGGTATTTATTTGGAGATGAGCTAAAAGGACAGACATACTTGTGTCTTTAGTATTAGGTCTTACTCTAAGTCTTAAGGGGCCACTGGGCCAGATTCCAATGCCGTTTCCCCAGCTATTTAACTTATTTAGAACAATTTCATTGAAGTCAGCAAGTTTGTATGAGTATGGGCCAGTGGTTCTTCAAAATCTCAACCTAGGGACCAATAAAAATACTGGCAGTCTGTCAGCTGGTACTGTGGACTCAGTTTAAAGAGCAACTTCATCCTGGCTAGATTCAGGGTAGGCATGTTAAAGAATAAGTAACCTCTATTGCAGCTTGGTCTTTAACTAGAGAAAGCCTGCACGATGCTTTGTGTCATCTCTGTGAAAAATGATATGGCTGAACTCTGTTTTTGAAGGACTGCACTAATACTTAACTAAAGACAGTGAATTTACTTTGCACTACAACCTACAGTAAAATCCTCCTTCGATTTCTTAGTAGTCCATTCATGTATACTGTAAATATAAGAATTGTAACAGTTCTGAACTATCACTATTTAATTAGTAGTACAAAGCATTACTTGCATCTATTCGTTTGCAAAAGAGATAACTCTCAGAGCGTGTCTTTCAGAGCCTGCCCCCAGGCTTTACATATGTGTACAGTGAGATCAACTTGGTGTTTTTTTCCAGTTTATTCTCTGCTTGCTTTCAAAGCCAATTGCAAATAATTTTGTAAATTAATTGCCTGGCTGGACTTTCACAATACCATCTCAGATCAACTGGCTGAAGTACACTTTGATTATGTTTCTGTATTGTGTAACATTAGAATGATCACTGGAGGAGATATGTATACGGAGTCAAGCGTGTTTATTAATATAGACATTGTGTACATGTTTTTTAGTGTAATTAGAGCTTGGTTAAGCCTTTTGAAGGCAAAGTAAAGGTAAAATTGATTGACATTTGTAATAGGTTTATGTTGTTGGCCTTTTTAAAAGCAAATAGTCTCAAATCGCTGCTGTTAAAATTTATATATTTTTTAAATTGGCTCAAATACTTTAAAGGCAAATCTTCGGGCTTCTATAGAAAACTAAGATGTGAAAAGAAGAAAAATGTTCGCTGCCTCAGCTGTGATTCTGTGTCCTTAGCATGCCACTTTAACTTTACTGTTCCTTGTTATTCCTCCCTCTGGTTTAGGAAATGAGGAATTATCTGTCTTTCCAGAGATTGCTTATATTGTGAGATGAAGGGTGATCTGTGAATAAAAATATTATCTTCCTTTGTCTTTTCATTAATCTGGGGAAGGAGTGTTATTATTACTAAAGATTTATTATCTTTGGGTTGATTAATGGCATAATTTCTTTTTGAAATGTCTCAAAAGGAGCAGAAGGAAGCAAAGCGAAGTGTCTAATCTAATTACTGGTGGTTTTTGTTTGTTTGTTTGCTTTTATTGTAACCACTGTGGACAACAGAATGGGTATACCCCTCTTCACCAAGCTGCTCAACAAGGCCACACTCACATCATTAACGTTCTTCTCCAGCATGGGGCCAAGCCCAACGCCATCACCACTGTAAGTCTGGGAAGTGCCAGTGGGAACTTGTTTCCCTGGACAGTTCTTTTCTTTCTCAGGGCTTGAGAACAAGCCTTTGTTTTGGTGAAAGTATTCCTCATACAGCTGGTTGTCAGATGTGTAACTTCCTTTTCTTTTCCTTATCCTCTTAAGGTAGTTCAGGTCTAACTCATTGTGCACTAAGCTAAACATGAGCTGGGGAAACTGATGCCTGAGCTGCAGGGTCAGGCTGGCCACAGCTAGCTGTGCTGTGTTTTTCAGTTGCCCTCTGCATCAACGCTTCCGTCTATGAATTGATATCTTGATAAGGATTTTTCTGTAAAAATTAAGGGGAACCCAGAACATGAGCTTATTTTTTTTTTTTTTAAGATATAAACCCAAATTTCTGTCTCTCTATCCACTGGATCTGCTTCAGGTTCTTACTGAGTTCACTGATGTTAATGCCTCCTCAGAGACTGTCAATAGTCTCTGGCACAGCTCCTTCTCAGGCAGGAATGCAACTGTCCTATTTCATTTTGATGTTGTTATTAGTCACTTCTAATTGGGTAATCTTTAAAATTCAGCCAGAATGTCCAAAACTCGTGTCATTCCCCAGAGTGGATCAGGTTTCCATGTACATACATTGTGCATGCTTAAATCAGCACTGGCACCCTGTTTGGTGCTGGAATGATCACACTGAATAATCTTCTGTGAGGTTATCCAAAATACCAGTCTATGCACCAGATCATCAAGCAGGAGACGATTGTAGTCAGCTTCTGGGGCTGTAGGTACTATTGGGCATATTCAACTGAAGCTCTCTTTATTTGGTTTCAGTCCTCATGTTGGGGCTGTCATGCCCAAATCTGACCCAAATCTAAGCAGGGTCTCAAGGATGTGTCTTTACTGCACAGTTTGCATGCTTTCTCAGGTACTATATCTGTTCTTGTCCACACATAGTAACCTCTAGGTTGAGATTAAGGGAGAATTTCAACCTGAAACATTTGGCAGGGGAATATGGAAGTGGGATATGAGCAGTTAATGTGCAAGTGATGGTAACAGTCAAATTATTTATGCTGTGAAGATTCTGTCTGTTCATATTGTGCTGCTAATACACAAACTGTGTTGCTTCAGGGTTGCTGAGATAGAGTAGTACAGAGGAATTTAAATTATAGATAACCAAAGCCAATACTGAAGTAGAGAGAAGCCCTCAGGCTCATATCCTTCACACAGTGCAGTAGTGTCACAAGAGAAATAATTTCAGTGCAAAGAGCAGTACATTGGCTTTCCATGATTCCCCTGATAGGCCAGCATGTGTCCTTTGGTTTAGTGCGAAATAGAACAATTCTGTGTAGAGCTCTTGGCAAAGAATCATGAAACATGCCACTTCCTCCCTTCCCCAAGTTGAATGAGACGGAGACCATGGACTGCCAATGTTCCAAATGATGAAATGGAGATAAATAGGCCTAAATACTTACTAAATTGTCATTTTAATGTCCATTTGATGAATGGCACATCTCTATATCATGGGCATTTAAACTGCAAATAAATGTATTTAAATGGAAATTAATTCCCCACCCCCAGGCCTTTTTTGAGTTTGTTAAATCATTAGCTTTTGTGTACTTTTATGGGACAAACATTTTTGCTGTAAGGGGGAATAAAAGTGTACGTGGACAATAAAGCTGTAATCTTGTATTCTCCGAAGAGGGAATTGTAGCTGATAAAGATTTAACAGTTTCAACTGGAAGTGAAACTGTAACATTTTAAAATACTTTTTTTTTTTTTTAGAAGAGTATTTCTGATACAGAGCCATTTATACAAAATGAAACATGAACTTCTGCAGACAAGACATATTCTGTGTAGTGAAATCTGAGCACTGAAGGGTTAAACCATACAGCACTTTTTTATTTAGAATAGCAGGCAGATGTAAGTGTGTTGTGTTACCATGGTAATCAGGGCTATAGTCTTAAAGAAGTTACAAAGACGGAGTCAGATGTAATGGTAAAAAAACAGTGATTTTCCTAGGCTGCGCCTTGTTTTGGATGGAAATGCTGGCTCATGCAGTGTTGAGAGTGAGCTCATTGGTTCACATCACAATCCTCCCTCTCATTGCGCTCTCTCTCTCCCCTTCTCTTTTTTCTCTTCAGAATGGTAACACTGCCTTAGCTATTGCAAGGCGTCTGGGATATATCTCAGTGGTCGATACGCTGAAGGTTGTAACGGAGGAGATTACTACCACCACAACTGTGAGTTGCAGATGCATTAAAATGTCTCTCTTCTTTATTCAGAATGTTGTCTTGCTCTTCTTCCCTCAGACTCTCCATGTGTGTTTCCTTTTTTTATTTTCGGGTTTTAGCCCCCCCCCTTTCTGTTGGAGTTTTGCAAAAGTGCTACAATGCTTTCAGTATATCTTTTAAGCATGTGGAAGTGTGTGCAACACAACAGGCTTCACTGAGCTGGGTAACGTCTATGGGCATACAGATGGAAAACAACTATTCAAAAGCAGAGTGAAACTTTTTTTCTAGATATGGGTCTGAGCTGCAAACCCAAACTTTCCAGAAGTTTGTGCATTGTTGTTTCGATCCTGTCCTGTTTCTCTGTTTCTCTTTTCACCTCTCCTTTTCAGTCTGTCCTTACGTTTCCACACTTTTGACACCTACTAAGGCTCAACCGTTGCAGCACACCACAGTAAGCTTGTCAGCATTTGGACTGTACCAGCCATGGAGTGGTGCCAAGCTTAATGATGCTCACTAGATGGCTCTGAATTGTATCAATCATCTTTTCACTCAAATCACTTTCAGTTCAAGTAGATCCCAGTTTTCCAAAATACAAAAGAATCTTCCCTCATGTGCTCAGTCCTCTCAGTCCTCCATGCTCTTGGTAGTCTGTATTTTGATTTCAGGGTTTGTGAATAGTATGTGCTGAACATCAGCAAGGTGGTACTGTTGCTTTAATCTGGGAAAAAGTGATGTATTCTGACACTCTGGGACAGGAAGATTTTCTCTTCTTTGACTTTTACCTCCCATCTACAATTGTTTTAGCAGGTAGGAAGGGAGAATATTAGAAATAGTGCATCATTTAAGAAGTTAATTTTAATTCCCATTACTGCATTTTATCTTGAAACACTGTTGTAAGGTCATGCTCTTTTTTTTGCACACACACACCCCCTTTTTTAAATGCAAGAAGGATTAGCAGTCTAGAAAACCTATCATATCTAGATGTCATTTAGGAGCTCAGAGCCATGAAAATTCACAGATTACTTAAAAGATGCCACTACTCAGTCAGAGAGGGGATTAGAGGAAGAGGAGAGATCCAAAGTTACTTGCAAAGAAATGGGAAAATAATTTTGATTTTGTTGTGTGCTGACAGCAAGTCCCACTGATATTAACCGAGGAAGATGGAGTAAAAGTAACATGGCATAAGGTTACAAATAGAGTGAGCCATAATTTATTAATGAGCTGCAAAGATCAGACTGAGTCAGGTTTGGACAAAGAATTCCAGCATAGTTCCAGAAGTCTCTCAATAAAAACTGTATGTTTTTGTTACTTATTTTGAGTTCTCGTTTACTCATGTAGCACATCACACACGTGCATACATAAACACAAATGTATCTATCCAGAGATTTAGAAAAATAAAACCTAGGTAAAATTTTTCAAGAAACTTCAGCTCTTTCCCACAGTGTCTTTTTTAGCTTCAAATGACACCTTTGCTGTTCTCTGTGCTGTGTCCTGGCACATTTTTTCCATTTATGCCCTGATATAAGCTGTAACTTCCTTTCTGTCATACATTGCATTGCACTGTGGAGCTTTGTACCTTGTCATATGTAAGTATTAGATGCTTTGTAATAATAGGGATTACACTATGAGAAGACACCTGTGAGTTATTTACTTTGGATAAATGTTTCTTTAAACTTTAAGGGTAATGGATTTTTCTACCAGATGCTTGGGGATTAGGACTGAATCAAATACTGAATCTTACTTGCATAGTTGACCTCTAATGCTTGTAATATAAGAGAAATCTGAAATCTTGAACTGTGCCTGTGTACAAAGCACTGCTTTTAAAGGTCAGGTGGGAACCCTCGATAAACTCAGATCTTTCAGCTATGAATTTGTCGGAATCTTGTACCTTAGGGATATGTAGAATATAAACCTCTGATGGTGTTGTTCATGGTGAAGAATGTTGATTAAACATAATTTAGAACAAGTCCTCAAAAGGAGGGATAAATAACAGGCACTCACAGGCACTCCCTGCAATAAAGTTCTCCAGATGGTGAGGTTGGTGTTGCCAAACCAGAACACAGCATTTAGCACTGAAAAAAAGGTTCTGTCACCATAGCTACTTCATTCTGTAAGGTTGTAGCTGAGTGATGCATGGAGGATGTTAGACAGGCTGATGCTTTATTGATATTCAAGTCACTGGTGCTTGAGATGAGGAAAAGATTTTCAGTGCCAAAGCCTTTGGTCTAACTTTGAACAAATTTTTCTCTTACTTGCATTAGTTTTATTATTAGTGGAGCCACATGAATATAAAGCAATAGGGAGAATAAAGTGCACATATTTTTACTCACAGATGAGAGATGACTAGGAAATAAATCAGAATAGGCTAGACTTTCAAAGGTTTGCTATGCAATTAAGTTTTGGGGTGTTTATACAAACAGACATAGTCTTCCTGTGGACAAATGAATATATGAGGAGCTTTGAGGTTGTTTACAGTATACTGCAGTTGAGTAAGTAAGCACTGAAAGTATGTACAGGTTTATGTACCTGAATTAGATATCTGAATTATTCTATGCCATTCTATGAAAATCTGGTCTTACAATGAAAGTCTTAAGTACAGAAGCCTAAAGTAAAGTACATAATTGAATTCTCAGTGGCACTAAACAGTAGAGAGTTTGAGAAATATACATTGAGCAATTTTCAAAGTGGGCCATTCATGGGGCTAGATATGGATTTTAAATTTTGAGAGTATTTGACATTTCTAATATGCATATCAATAAAAAAATCTAGTATTATATTAAAAGTTCATTTAAAAACATTAATTCACAACTTCTGTTGGAAACTGGTGTAGAATTCATGATTCTTGCTGAGTTCAGTGTTCCAGCAATAGCATTACAGATTTTTTTGTTCTTCTGAAACATGCACATGCTCACACGCACACACACACTTTTGATTCTATTTTCCAAACTTTGTTTCAATTCTTAAATTATGTAATAATTTTCTCTGACTGAAGGGAAAATCAAGAAGTAAATAAAGTATCATTACTTCTCAGTAAATAAAGAATAATGTCTGAGAGCCTTAGGCGAAGACCAGATTGCTGTTATATAGAGGCCTGTAAAAACCTAATTTATGAATAAATTGATATAATGATAAATAAATGTTAGTTACTAGGGTCTGCAGATCTAAGCTAATAGAAAGACAGCATACGATGTACCTCTATACCTGTAACTTGCAGACTAGAGTATTGTAACATCCTTTGACATATGTGTTCTAAGCAAATGGATTTTGGATGTAAGCTAAGTTTGGGAACCAAGGTTTCTGAAATAAATTTTGGTCATACAGCAGACTTATGAAAACTACCTTTTGGGACTCCTAGGCAGGCCCATTCTTTCCCCTTCCTTCAGAATTTGGTCACCTCCTCCTGCCTTTGTGTTTTTTTTCCTGACTTTTCAGTTATTTTATGTGGGAAACATGAACTGGCAATAGAGAATTTGCAGTATGCTTTGTGTAGATACAATTGCAATGCCAATTACAATTACAATGCCAGTAAATTGGTACTTGCACACAGTGCTTTCCACTTCACTTGAAAAATATACAGCCCCTTCACCTGGGTTTATTTCTTTAGCCCAGTGTCAGTGATTTTTTTCTTTAAATTTACGATGTATTTGTTAACTTACCATAGTATTCTTGAAGAGATGAGGTCAACATCACCTGAATGATAGCATCCTCCCTGTTGATGGCTTTGTCACCCTACTGCTGTCTGACATTTCTGTCTGAGAAAAGCTGTGGGAATGCAGGGGGAGAAAGTCAGACATATTGGTGGAGGCATTTGATGAATATAAACTAATTTTCAACACAGAACATGTTATGAAAAGCACTGCAACAGAAATAATTAATTGTCTTGAATCATGGGTAAGAGTGAATTTAGGAGGCCTAATGGGGATTGCCATTTGAAGCAAAGGGCATTGTTCTTTCCCTGTACCTCAGGAGGGTGAATTGAAAACTGCTGTCATAGTTAAATATATTTCAAAAATATAAAGCAGACTTTGAAAACAAAGTTCCAAAGTAATTACACTGTTGGTAACTTTGTTATTTATAGAAGTGCAGTATCTTACAATAATCAGAAATGCTATCTTTGTTGGATTTTTAAAAATAAAGTAGTATAAAACAGAATCGGGAAATACCTAGTAAGTTTTGTGCAACAAAACCTGCTATTGACTTCACTGCTTGATATCAGTGAGCATTGTCCCAAAAGCATATTGCATAAGGGACTCGGGATTTGGCTGACATCAGTTATCCTTCAGATTGTATGCTCTTTCACTACTTCTGCATGTAATGTTAATTTATGCTTGATAGATACCATCAAGGATAGGGAGTGCAGTACTACCTCAATGGGAGTTTCACAAGACCCATGGCCTCCTGACATTCCTCTCCATGCCAAAGGGGCACATCTGCTCCTACATACCTCAAAGGGCGATGCATTGACTCCTCCCCAGCTCCCCAGTTCAGCTGGCTGGCTGCAGCTCTGGGTGGAGCCAGGGAAATATTTATTTTTCTCTTGTGACTAATGCTGTTCTGATCACTGCTCTTTTTTAAGTCCTTGGCATTTTGTCTCCTGTATTGTAACACACTGGAGAGTTTCCTGCAGGCAACTTCTTCACACCTTGCGCTTCCTACAATTTCTCTCATGTTCATCATTTCCTTCTCCAGTGTGTATCTTGATGGTAAAAGGATGTCCCCCTTCTTGATTCAGCACCCCTGAACATCTTCTGTTTCCTCCTGGAAGTCATTTGTGAAGATAAAATCATATTAAAAAAAAATAATCTTCCAATGTTCTCCTACTCTGTGCTCTCACACTTAAAACAGTGTCCTCCCAGTAGTCCTTGGTCCATACTTGTCTTGTATCACAATATTTTAAGCTTTTAGGCACACAAAATATATCAGAATCTTCAAATAACTTCTTTTCACCCTGATGTATACACGATTTGGGGGAATATACATGATTTCTGAAAAGGATGTCATTAATATGCAGTGTAGTCACTTTTGGGGCGGGGGGGGAGAAGAAATGTTTCAAGTGATCTGTGTAAATCCTTCACATCTTTTTTTAGTTTAAAAATTTCACATCATTCATAACTTCATTTCCAAATGCTTTACAATTTAATAATTTCCATATGCCACATACAACTTTCTGAAGCTCTTCTGTAGACATTACCTAATTCATTTTAAAATCATCTTGGAAACATTGAGCTGAATTGTTCTACATGCACCATTTATAAATAAATTTGCTGAGAGCTTTCTTTTCTTTTATTCCTCTGACCAGCTCATTATCTTTATTTTTTTTGTACTTTTCCGCCAGAATAAATGTTAACCTTATAGAGTACTGAGAATAGCAGCTTCTGGAATAAAGATGAAAAATGAATTTAGGGGAAGGAAAAACATGTTATAAAATGTCTCAGCAGGTCCCACTGCTGTTGAAAATATCCTGCTGTAAACTTCGCTGCTTCTTTTGGTGTTTAATTTGAGGATTGACGATTCTGTCTTTGCAGACTGTAACAGAGAAGCACAAGCTAAATGTACCTGAGACAATGACTGAGGTCCTGGATGTTTCAGATGAAGAAGGTGAGCAATTTTTCTAAGTTCTTATTCCATATCACTTATGTAACCTCTAATGTAGGTTCAGAATAGCTGCTTAAGTACTTTGACATCTTCATTTTGCAGTGCTTAAAATGAAGTTCTGTATAATGGCCTTTTTTATTGAGGTAGTCATTATGGCATTTGAATAAAGATGACCCAAACCAAATCCTGGACCTCTGCATCTTTTTCAGAAAATGCTTATCTGAACCAAATCAACAAATGGGAACATTTCCTAACTTCATATTTTAAAATTTAAATGTAGAGCTGTCCCAAAGCTGGGTTTGACCCTCCCACAAAGAGGAATTTGAGCAGTAGATTTTTTGGATCAGTGCCACCTCTTCTAGATACATATATCTGGGAGTTCTGTGCTAATTGGAAACATTTGTGTAGGAAGATGCATAAGGTGGAAGGTGAGGAGACTGTTCCCTTGAGGGAGCTTTTGGCACACAGGAATCACAGATACATACGGCATGACATAAAGTAACAACATGCTAATAAGTTTGGCACTTTGGTTTCAGAGTCTATTGTATGTATAGACAGGAGGCATATGTTGTACCGCTTAGCTAAGTCCCAAGAAAATTTCTGTGAACTTGTGGAGGGATTGATAAAGTACTGTAGTTTTATACATCAGAGAATAAAGGAAATAGCTTAAAAACATCACCTTCTAAAAGTTCACAGATGACTTCTTAGAAATTTTAATCCCAATGGCATCTGATAAATATAGATGCATTTGCAAGAATTTTTCTTTTTTACACTTGCCTGTTAATTAATGTTACAGTATCTTACATATGCTGTTTTATGGTTATTATTATTTCATGCAAATAATTTGTACAGTGACTAATTTCAAAAATTCCTAGGGATTTAGGAACATAGGTTTCAGGGTTGGGCTTTTTTCTTTTACAAGGAACACAAATGCACTTGTATTCTAAATAATACTGGAAGGTAATGGCATTCTTGTTCCTAAGCTGCTTGCAGTAATTTTTGAAATGGGATTTTATGCTGATAAGTGAGTTACACTATTGAGAAAATACAATGTTTAGGATTCAGATATTACTTTTTTTTTTTTTTTTTAATTCTTGCAAAGCTGCAAGTGAAAGCAAACAAGTGTGATTCAGAAGAAATTATTTTCTGCTGCATCATGATCAGTTATTTCTCTCAGGCCTGTTTTTGATACATTTTCTGGTTTTCAAACACTCAACTACTTGTGTAATTACTGTGATAAATGGCCTTTAAATTGCTTATAGCCTTATGTTCACTTTGTTGAATTTTCTCCCAATCTTTTGAACTCCCATTCAACCATCTTTAAATCTACAAAGCCTAGTATGTCTTTCTGCTTCTAGAGGATTAATACAGGCTATTCCTTTTTCTCAAATCAATTTATATGTTATACAGCCTTTAAACACTCTGATGATGAACGCTTCAGTGATGGTGAAGCATATAGTGGCACAGGTGCTATTAGCACAAGTTCATGGAGTAAGACTTACACACTTTCTCTTCTTGTTTAACTCTGATTGTTTGTTTTATTTTTTGTGTTGAAGCAACGTGAATTTGCTTAATCTGGGTGCCTAACACTGTTCCTTTTTATTATTTTTGAAGTGTGACTGGGTGTGTGTTTCCTGAAAGGTGGGAGGAAGAAGGGAAGCCAAAAATCCAGGATTTATTACCTGTATCTTGAATATGTTGGCAGAATTTACTGTGGCCATCCAGCATGACTAATGCTCTCCAGTGCTTTGAATTAACATTCTCTGTTCTCTGTTACCATCTGGTACCTACTGTCTGTCAGTAGCCAGCAGATACAACATAGGTGCTCTGACACATTGCTGCTCAAGGCTCAGTGCTGAGCACTCATTCTGGTAGTGCCTCTGTGATCCTGCCGGAGGTTGCTATGCAGGTTGGTTACAGTTAAAGAACTTCATGCCATTGTCCTTGTAAAATCTGTTTGTACAGGCAAAACATTCAGGATGTTGTGAAAATTCGGAACATGGATGGTACTTGTCACAGGACCTTAATATAGCTGGGGGCAGGAAGACTGCAAAATTTTTTTAATAAAGAGGATGAACCTTTTAGCGATGGTGTAGTCTTTATAAGAGGCTAGCAATAAGGTTTCTGTAATGCTGTGTTCTTAGCTGCTTTAAAGTGACACAGTATGTTCTGAAGTAAATTAATGTGACATGGTAAACCTGCCAGCTGCAATTATATAAAGTTGAAAACAAGAAGAGTACTTGAGCAAGTAAGTATTTCAGGTCCCATTGTGGAACTTGTTCATCACCAGTGGTAAGTATTTTGCATTTTGCCTGGAAAGCAGTTATGTTGAGTAATTATATGCTGTTACGTTAATAATGTAGTATTGATATTCCTAAAACAAATTCAAGTACAGCATTCAGTCTTAGCAATATGAAATAAAGGACCATATAATCTATCAAATAGCTCAACTTGGTATGTAAGGTCCTGCTCTGGGTAGCCTGTTTTAAAATATTTTTAATGGACTGAGAGTTCCACTAATTCTTCTTTAATTTTTATTTTTAGCAATTGTATTATTATTCAGAAATCTTTACCTTTTACTATACCTGAAAAAACCCCTTTGCTTTGAATAGAAACAGACTTAATATTTTACTTAAAATTGCATTTGATTTCTTTTTTTTTTTAATTTAAAAAATAATAGATTAGTGGCATTTAGATGATAAGTATCAGATTTAAGTACAGAAGCAAGTTTGCATTGACAGGGAAAGAAAAACACCCATGCCAATAACAGGCTAGATGAAATTGGATTCATAAGCTTTTATGCAAGATTCAAGGAAGAATTGAAAAAAAGAAAACTTCATAGGTTAGCAAAAACATGATTATAGAAAAATCCTGCTTCGTCTGCTCTAAGTCTGTTATCTGGTCCTACATGTATCAGATATTCTATGTCATCAGTAAGACTTTCCTACTTTGTGAACATCAGGGCCATAGACGTATCAGCACAGTTTTATTAAGCAGCTTATTCATGCACCACAGAAATACACACCTCCACATGTGTTTTACTATTTTCTCTGTTTGTCCTATGGTCTACCATGAAGACTATTTTAAGGATAATCATCCATTGTTATTTGCTGAGCACTATGCACAGTGCAGATGTAATACAATCACTGTTCAGAAGGTGATGGCCTGATCTTGCAAAAAAATTAAGTGCTTCTCCTTAAGGATGGGGATTACACTACAGATTCCCACAGGCCTACCTGTTAAGTGATGTGCTTCCTGAAACATGTATCCATGCCAGCAGAAGTGCTTTGTGTGAATAGAGTTGTACTAAAAAACCTCTGTATTTTTATCATTGTATCTGGCTTAGATGTTTTATTGCTACAAAGTTTAGTTCCTTTAATGTTGTTGCCACAAAAGAAGCAATTTCTACCTGAGGGATCCATACAGCAGTAAGGGGCAATTACTGCAAAGCATCTTGTGAAATGTATTTTAGTGACATCTACAGAAATAGTGAAGTTAAGCACAAGCAGATGTTTGTGGTAGGGCTGAGTCAGTGTAGACATACAGAAAAATCTAGAAAAGGAAGGAACTTTTTTATTCTCCCATATGTTATTACTGTATTGAGGAGCATGTTGCTGCTCCTCTGTACTCATTCCATGTGTTATTTTTGTGGTGAAAGAGCTGTACAACCTGCCAATGGTTTATCTTTGTGACTCCCATCTGAGATAGTACAGTGAGTATAGTGCTGTATATAGAGGATACAAGACCAACCAGTAAAACAGGTTGTCGAAGAGCTCTCATTTGTGTCTGGATGGGCCTCCTCATCTCCTGCTCTGTTTTCAGTCCAGTTAATTTTCAAAAGTTCTGGCTTCACTGACTCTAAGTTCTGGCTGCTGCAAGAAATTGTCATAGCTGTAACCACACTTTCCCACATCCTCCATTATGTCAGCACAAACATTTCACTATGTGGTGGTCCAACCCAGAGAACCGATCTATCTGAAAATTAATCTCTTTATTTGTTCTGAGAAGTTATTTTTCAGCCAGACTACTTTTGCAGGCAGAAGGGAATAGAAAGGCTGAAGTAGAAGGTGAGACACCATTGTGAGAAGCAGCATGCCCCTGAGATGGTTACCATAAAGGTCAGTTCACACTGCACAGTAATTAATGCTGACATTTCAATTGCAGAGAAGGGATAGACAGATGTCGGGCAAACAATCATGTGCAAATAGTCAATGGAGTCTCAAAAGTTAGCTGAATCCAAAGAACAAAAAGTATCTCTTTCATGAGGGATGCCTGTCTAAAAGTTGCTAGAGTCAACCCTATACCTGGTTGAGACACAAGGTGATGTTGACTTTTTTTTTAACTTTGTGTTTCTTTAAAAAAAAAGTTACAAATAATAGCATAATCTTAAAAAGAAGGTGATTAGGACATTGAATTTGCTGAAGGGTTTCTAAGAATGGAAACAGCGTCATCAGGTGTCCTTAAATAATTTATAAAATACAATATGCATTAATGCCTACGTAAGATACTTGTCCAATGTGAGTTTGTTGCATTTTTCCTCTCACAGAGTTGCTCATTTTAGTTCTAAACCTTACTCAAAATTGTGATACTGCATCATTCAAACATATACATAGTAATAGTATCTATGTAAAAGTGGAGTTTGCTATCCCCTCATTAACGTGTGTCAGTAACAGGGTGGCATATCTGTGAACTGCTGCATTGCTTAAGGACATCAAAAATGTGATGTTGGATTCCAGAAAGCAGTTCACAGCTAATCCATACCTGATCACATCAGATTTCTGATTAAAAAGAAAAAATCCTTTTTGTTATTGAAAAAAGTTGTTTTCAGTGTAGGCAATTTTTCCCAGTGTAGAGAAGTTTCAAACTGCTTAGTAAGTCTGGTTCAGACATATGCTCACAAAGGACTGAGAGGTTACTACTGTACAGATAGACACACCAGAAGGGTTCAGGAATTTATTTCTGGCGCTGTTGATGATTCCTAAATGACTCTGTGGAAGTCACTTCAATTATCTTGGTCTTCCAGTTGTAGAATGGGATAATGATAATCTGCTTTCCCTGACACATTGGGAGCTATAAAGAAAATGCCACATGTATGTGTTTACCTACCTTACCTGCCTGCAACTAACTGGCCACCTAGTTATTGTTATGAATGTTGTTATTATTAAATGATAATGTGCTCTGGTACCCAATAATATTCTCTTGTCCAAGTGTATCGCTTCATATTTGTGGTAACTGCAGTTGGCAGTTTGATAAGCATACTGAATTCCTTAGTAGTATCTGTAACAGCAGTAAACAGTGCTAAAACATGACAGTGAATTTCCTGAGTGCCTCCGCACATGGCCTTAGAGTACGCTAATACTACAGCATATGTGTGAGAAATGAGCAGTTACGTCTGGACAGAATTCATTGCTGTTCTACATGCACATAATTCCACTGAAGGCAGTGGCTTGATTAGTTGGAAGACTTAAGGAATAACTTCCTTTAATTAAACCTGGAAGTTAAAGTTGCAGTCAGTAACTGTTCTTGGTTAGACTTAAGTGAGTTGCTGTTGCTGCACGTTAAAACATTTAAATTCAGAATAACACCGCTGAATTAATTCACACTCCAAATTAAGCATCTTATAACCAGTAGTATAAAATGTAGCCAAAGATTGGTGATTTACAAAGTAAATCAAAAGCTATGTACTAAAAATTTAACTGAAACTTTCTTTAACAGAAAACTCAGAAAAAACTGACAGAGTTGATTCTTAAAACTTTATTTACCTGCACAGAAAATATGCCAATGTCTACCTCCGATTTCCTAGAATTTGTAGGTTTTAGATGCCCTGTAAGCTTTGTTATGCGAAGACTTGCTGGTACATTTTCACAAGGTCATCTAAGATGAAGGGAGATTCTTTTCTGGAAAGTTGCTTTTGTTTACATGGTATTTTTGAGATTACATATTTTTTTTTTTTTTTCCCTGAGCAAAATGAGATTTTTTTTTTTCTTCTAAGTGTCAAATGTGCAAATGCAACAGGAAATCTGAAAATTGGTTGCCTTTTGTTTCATTCATGTGTTGTCAACACAAAAGGTTCTCAATATAATGGTTAGCTGCTCAATTTTTCTTTTCTAACTTTATTGACATTGTTGCTGGGAATGTGAAAAAAAGGATTTATAACTAAGTCTTAGATTTTTTCATTGAAATCTTTCACAGTGAATATAGCTTTTTTTAAAAAATCTGGTATTGTCATTGGAAAGAAATTATTTTGTTTTTGTTGGGGTAGAGTTGCTCAAGATTGTTCACTTGTCAACATTTTAGTAATGAAAAATAGGACATTGTGGTTAGGTTGCAAAAATTTTGGCAAAAGTTTTAAAGAAACTGCTGGTTTTCATTTGCATCAGTGTTGTTGACAAAAAGTAGAAATGACCAGATTAGCAATAATAAACGATGTGAGTGACATGTGTAGGCATGACCCAAACTACAGACATACATTTGTTAGTGCACAGAAGGAATAAAGAGTGGACATGACCAGGAGACAGTACTGTATTTATTTATACATTATTTCCTAAATTGTTATTTTATGAGCAGTGTTGAGCACCGAATTATTTTCTTCAGAGATTGAAGTTATAGGGGGACCTACAATAGCTTCTTCATTGAAGTAAATCGTAATCAGCATGTTAAAAATGGGAAATGTATTTTTGATTAGTCTTATCCATCTGATCTAAATCTGTCTTTAAAGCTGCTGAATATTATTCCTACTCATGGTTGATAAAAACTGGTTGCTTTTACATTTACATTAACCTTAATTAGCTAAAGATTTTATGGCTGCTGACAGTGTTTACAGATATTTAGTAGTCAAAGTGAGCTCTCCCAGCCGGAGGAGCATGACCCATTCCATGGGCAGCAGACATCTTGGGCTGTTGTCCCCTGGAACAACATGACTGTGAAAGATGACTTGTTTGTTAGTACATAACATTTTACAAATATTTTTAAAAGTGCTACATAAAAGCAGTGCTTGCCACATGAATTTCACAAGGCAAAATTAGGAAATACTTTGTATCCTTGGGAAGAAGGAAAAGACTTTTCTCGCCCTCTTTTCACTTTAATACATGAAGAGTCTTGGTCAGCAGGTTTGTTGGGAGTCATGGATATCTGTACTAGACCAAGCTTTCCTTCCTTAGTCCACAGTGTATTTCATATCGTGAGGAAATTTCCTGTTTCATAGGAAATATTTACCTGGTTTAGGGTGAATTTTCCATGAGAAGAAAACAGTGTTCAGATGCTAAATCAGTTTTCCATCACTTTCCCCAGTATGTTCTTTCAATGTCATTTCCTGCCCAGTATTCTTTGTGGGATCTGCTTTATTGCTCCCCTTGAAAGTACACAGAGAGCTCATTCAAGTCCCAGTTTGACTATACATGGCATAGTAGCTACACCTCAGACTTTTCAGCATGCCAGTTAGTATTGATGACCTTCCAAGGCTTCTGTGGCTTGGGGAGGTAGGGATAGTTTGTTCTGGTTCAATTCTAAAAAGGCAGTGCTTTTATTCTTTGTTACCTAGATCCAATGTAACAACTTTATAAATACCATAGTAGCCACCAGTGAAATACTGGAATTCATTTTGCAGCAGGTTAATTTGCAAGAAAACAAAATCAAGGCATCTTCCTCTCCCTGCAGATCCTGGAGGATAGACATACAGGTTTGGGTTTGTTTTTTTTTTTCATTTGCTTCACCTTTTCCTTTTTTGCAAGTGCTGCATTTAGCTACCAATAGCTGACATGATGATTCATGTTAAGTCATGTATCAATTTATGAAACTCTGCATGAAACCATACATGAAACCTTGTTTTCCTGTCTGGCTAAAAATAAAGACATTTAAAGCGTTAGCCAAACTGTAATTCAGGGAAACTTCTAGTGTGTGTGGGCCATTAAATAGAGGATTGATTTTAAGGAAGTGAGGGTGTCCAAGGAAAGTGTCAGAGAAATTCTGCATTATACATTCCTTTAACGATGCTTCAGGACTTACATATTCCATAAAAAAATTGTGCTTGCCATAGCTGTCCTGTCTCCATCTGTTACTTTTAAGGAGCAGCACTTATGTGGGGAGCTGTAGACTTATCTGCATGCTGCAGAGAAAACAATAATTTTGGCAAACTCATATAAATGTATCTGGCTTTAAAAACATCTATTAAAAGCAATTTCTAGCAGTTTCTATCACAGCCCTCTTTTTTTTTAAACTTTTGCCTATATTTTCTTTATGTTTTGTGAGAAACAATTTAGGGCAATTCTCATACAGCAATTGTATTTTTGCGATTCACTTATGTAGCAGGAGAACTATAGGAATGGTAGGAACTGCCTTTGTTGAGGATTCCCTAAACAAGTTGACTCTGTAAGTGCATATCCAGAATGGTGTGGTGAAAATTTTAAAACTGCTTTCCTTGATCAAACATTTGCATAGCTCCCTGATATCAGAGGATAATTTCTGAAAAAAGCTAGTCTGTTTTAGAAACATTAATGAAACACTCTTCCTGTGAGCCAATACAGATTTGCTAAGCTGAGAATTTCATGTGGCTGAGTGCCTCAAAGCTACTGTCGTGTAAATGTTACTTTGCATTTAAAACACATTTTTGATCTCAAAGTGGTTCGTGATTGTTACTTGATTTAATCAGTTACATAGGTAGGACATACCAGTCCTTTTATAGCATTTAAGAAAAGTAAGAAGTAAAGTACAGCAATATCAGTGTGGGTCTCCAGTTTCAATGGTTTGGTAAAATCTTCTTGTGTTCAGCCAGACTGTCACTGAAGGAGCAGATACATGGTCTCAGCATGCAGCCTGTTTCTCTTAGTAGTCCGTTCAATGATTTATAATGCTTAAAACCTGTGTTTAGCATGGGAAATCATCAGCATCAAAATGAGCTTTTTGTTTTCTCTGTACTACTGGGTTAGAGTAAGGCAAATATTTACCGAGTGGCCAGTCAGATCTGCCCAGGTGCTTCCCTTCCTACTATCTTAGAAATTAGCAATTGAGATCCATTCCTATATTTGGATATTATGGGTTCATGATACACAGAAATAATATGTGGTCAGCATAAAATGTAAGAAAAAAAAACCCCAGAGGAACAGACGAGTAAGGGTCATCATACAAGTATTGCTGACTTGAGTAAAAAGTTAATTAGTTGTGGATTTTTGTGAATTGGTAGGTTGACTCTGTTTTAATGCAGCCTTTGAAAATGGTTCTGTGTGGCTTTGACAGTGACTGGCAATGGAGTTTACTTCTGCTCCCTAGTCTAGGCAAACAGAAAAAACTCCAGACAGTTGCATTTTAAAAGATCATAGGGAAGGTTTCCCATTCCTGCTGTGTCCATTTTTTCCCTGCTTAACTAACTGCACCATCACTGGCTATGTGCAGCGCCGACTGCTCCTTGTAGGCTAAGTGGCGTGCTCCCTGCTGTGTGGTTGTGTGAGGCTCCATCAGAGCCCCGTGAAGCTCTGAAGAATGATGCCAGTGCTGCTATTTTAATTCAGTTCCTGTGGCAGCAGTGTCATAAAGGATCGGGGTCTTCTGAGTCAGTGAGAACTAGCTGTTTGGTTTTTCTGGAGTGCCTCTACAGCACAAACCAGCAGGGTGGAAAAGTTCCCCAGCTAGTGCCACCAGTGTTGCACATCAGGGTGCAGAACTGCGTGGGGATGCCTGCTCAGGTCAGCTGCATGGCGCTGCTGATGGCTTAAGAGTCCCTGCTGTGAGAGAGCTTGTGTGCTCAGGTACTGCACTGAATCACTGTAGCTCTGCTGCTTCTGGACCGGTGTGTTTGCACATCTCTGCAGTCTGTATGTATGGATTTACCAGCCCAAGAATCTCTGTGCCACTCTTTGCTGCTTAAAATAGATATGCCTTTGGTTGGCTTGGATGTGACAGATTTAAAACGTTGTGTAAAAGTGTTACTAACAACCATCAATGCAGTTTTCACTTGCCCATTATACGTTTCTGTATCAGGCTTTCCTTGCCTTAAGCATAGTACTTAAATCCTAAAGTTTATTTAATTTTCCTATTCTGATTCTTAGGTTTGCTGTCTCTCTTTTTCACCTTTCCATTCAATTTTCATCCTTTCTTTCTCTCTCTTGGATCCAATCCTGAAAAGTCTTGGGTCTCCAGTTTTGCAGAAGAGGCCACTTGATTTAATAGTTTTTGCAGGTGGCCAATGTCTCATAGAAATGTTTAGAGTCTTGTTTATCAGGTTCATATCTCCTTCTTATTTTTTCCTAGTAAGAGGCCTGGAACCTACTAAACTTATGCTGTCTCTGTCATACCTTCTCCCTGCAACCTGGCCCTTGTCAGTCCCACCCTTTGTATCCATCTTCTTGCCTCAAGTGATTTCTCTCCTTTGATTTTTTTTTTTTTTTTTTTTTCCCCATCCCCCTTCTGAGGAGAAAAGAACAATCCCCAAGTGTCGCAAACCTCTATAAAAATATGCTTTTGGGGGGTCTTGCATCTTGTTTCAGGGCGTTACTTTGGTCACTGGAAACAGATTAATGGACTGTCCAGCTCATTGCAGAGTGCATTGGGACCATGATGCTTTGTGTGTTATGCTCTGGAGAAGCTACCCATCGTATTGGGAATTATTTGCACTCTGCAAAGAAAAAAATAATAGCAGAAGCCAATGCAGGGACTCAGCTATTGGCCACTTTTTGTTTAAATATAAATAGATTCCTAGGTTTGGGGATTTTATTATTTTTTTAAATATTTTTTTTTAACTTCTTGTTCCAGTGTCCTTACCAGTAAAACCCCAGTGTTTCCAGGTACATGATACTTCCTTCCAGCGCATTTTGTTTCCTTTCAAACCTGCCCTTTCAGAAGATGATGTTACTTGGAAATGCAGGACAAAACTTTTAGCGGTATTTGAGAGATGGGCAGTAGCAGTGATGAGGCCAAGGCTGAACAGGAATGCTTTAATTGGGGCACAGTGCAAGGTCACCCAGTGTTTTGAAGTGTGTTTTCCCCTGTGAAGTAAACCTCTACAAGTCTGTTGGTATCAAGAAAGGAAGGTGTTCTTTCAAGGAAATAGAAGATAAATCACTAAGTGGGTAGCTCATTGAAATCCACCTGTAAGTTCATAGATGGGCACTGCAAATCATGGAGCATCAATGTCAAGGGCTGTATTTGTCACAAACTGCTTAGTAAGTGGTAAAACTGTTACTGTCATTAATTTGATCGTGAATGTGATGGCAGATGAATCGTTTCTAGCATGATTAGAAAGGATAACTTCTTGTACTGCCATAAAACTACCATCTGGTAAGATTTGCTGTGTAAAGAAGCTCGTGGTCAGCTGAATATGTAATTTCTTCTGAGCAGAAAACGTGTCTGAGGCTGACTGAGCCTCAGGAATATAGCCATGTTGGATCTTCTAATGACAGCACAATATTACTGGCAGGATGAATGAGTGCTTATTACACAGGCTTGGAATAATTCCCTTTGCACATGTGCAATTGCCCTGCAAAGCAGGAATTTAGACACTCAGGTAACCACAATTGTATGAAATGTTATGTTGCTACACAATCATTTAGACTTAAATACATTTTTTTTTTTCCTTCCTATACTAGGAGGGGTTGGTGTGGAGTGACTTTAACTCCTAGTTCACTCACTCAAGACTAGTATGTTAGCAAGTTAACTGTGTTACCAATGGATAAATGTTCTGAAGGCATTGTGAAACATTCATGGATAGTCTTATTACTGTTTGCAGATGTTCACATCACATAAAAGAGCCAGTGTTACTTAGACCCATTATTGACAACTCTTAGATGAGAGGCCAAAGCTGAAATAAGAGTAGAGTTTGGATTTTTTTTTAAAGGATGTGGGTGTGATGAAAGCAGTGAAGATTTTGCCTTTGTTTCTATTATAGATGGAATGTCTGGCGTGATTATAAGTATCTAGTTTATTTGAAATATAACTCAAAATTCCTTTTAGTGTTTGATTAACAGCACTGCCTTAATATCTTCCAAGTTTTCACTAAGCCCTGTGCTTTATGACATTCCCAGGAAACAGGAGGCATCATCTGTCAGAAGACAGGAAACATGCAATGATTAAATGCGTTTTATTGTTTTCTGTGAAACTGTGCCCAGTTTCTCCCTCTTAATGTGGGCAGATGGAATTTCCAAGAGCTTTTGTTGTTATACTGAAAAGATTTAGGCCTAATTTTTACATATAATATTTGTATATACAAAAAAATCTTAAAACTCCCAAAGGTTACTTAGTTTTAGATGACAAATTATAAAATATTTATTTATTTATTAGCTGAGACATCAAGCTAGAAAAACTAGCTTGGTGTGTTCCATGAAAACAAATATCAAGATTTCTTCCTTTAGTAGTGAGCATCACCCCTACAGCTTGTAATATCAGTAACATTTGGGGGGTGGGGGGCAGGAAATGGTCTACCAGAAATAGCAGCAGTAACAGTAATTGATTTTTGCAATTTTGCTTTAATAAGACTTTAAATCACACAAGTGGCAACTGCCCTGATGCACAAATGAATTCTGTTTGAAACAGCATGGATACCACTTAACTAACCTTTACAATCCTTCGTATTTCTCAGCATATCGGGGTGAATTACTGCAGCTGGAATGTGTAGCCCCTGAAGACTGTTCCTGTATAACAGTTGCAGTATCCTGCTTCAGGTTCTTGACGCTTGCCTATGCAGCTTAGAAAATGAGAAAGTTTGAAGATGTTGGTGGCCTAGGGTCATGTTGTGGGGTTCCGTGGGCTACACCAAGCCTCTGGCAGGCTCTTGCAGTAGTAACTAACCGTTGGGAAAGTGACTGAAATCTTCAGGCAGAAACTGTGGAGAGAAACTGTGTTGCAAATGGGAATGAAAAGAAACCTCTACACGTTGCTTGGCAGTATAATCTGTTTTGTTAGTCTGCTGGGGAAAAGTGAACTGTGACTTCATATAGACAGAATTTCCTGGGGAACATAATTTTGGACCTAAAAAAAAAAAAATAAACCCTGTTATTCAGGGTATATGCAAAAAGGTTACTGTGACAGATAACCAATGATCATTCAGGCTTTGATTCATTATGAATTACTCTTCTGAATAACGATCATTACCATCTATGCATGTGAGCTTATTTCCAGCTTCTGGATATTGCCGTGTTTTAGAAGTAAGGATTTTCTTGCTGATCACAGAAGGATGTTGGAACATGGGTGAGACACCCTCATATGATGTGGAGTTTGGACAATGGAGAGTTTAGATTTGCAACTATCAGGCGTAAGGCCACAGAAAACACCTTTTCAGCTGAAAACACACAGCTTACAGTCAAGTAAATGATTACATTTAATCATAAATTGTCAGGCTGTGATACAGTATAGCTGTGAGCAGAGCTAAAGTGGATAAAGGAACAGAGAGACCATGCTTTAGAGAGTAGCAAAGAAATTTGCCCCTTACCAGTATGTGCGACAGCAAAAATTAGATTAAATCTAATTGATTAATCACCTTGATTTTTTTTTTTTTTTTTTTTTTAAATCTTGCTTGATGTGCCAGTTTCATTAAATACATTAATTGCTTGTGGTTTGCAGTGTTTCCTGAGTGGAAAGTGCCTTCCTGTTTTTTGTGCCATCCAGCTGTTAGATCCCCAACATGTAAATGAATTCAAACTTGTGTGTGTGCTTATATCTATCCCTTCTGTGATTGATTTAAAGGTGATGACACAATGACAGGAGATGGAGGAGAGTACCTTAGGCCAGAAGACCTCAGAGAACTAGGAGATGACTCTCTACCAAGCAGCCAGTTCTTAGATGGTATGAACTACCTAAGGTACAGCTTGGAAGGAGGACGCTCTGACAGGTATTTGCCTGGACACATATCTTTTGTTATGATAATTCTGCACACATGTTGTTATAAATGTTTGAAATCTGTTTCTCGGGGCCTTTAACTCAAGGGAGACATGAGATGCACTCAACATTTCTTTATTGGGTATGTCGGTGTGGCAGTTGCTACTTTGTAGGAGGAAGGTGTGGTCAGGAGGAATATTTCCTGACTAGTCCAGAAATTAATACATACTACTCAGAGTCTAGTGAGGAATTTGTGATTCTTATTTGGTTCTTGAGAAGGCATAGCTTGCTTTATTGTCTCTGTGGTCAAGCAAAGGAAGAAGAGTGTAGCAGTCTATGGAAAGGGCTTATGAGTCATCCCAGTCTCCTCCTGTCATGAGGCAGGGGCTGGGTGGATAGGTGGACAGGGTGTTTTAGCATTAGATGAGCTAACTTTTTAGACTAGTTTGCTGGCTATAGATACAAGGAAAGGAGCAGTGGACTTGGTCATTCTGCATTGGGTTGGCAGTGGGTATGTCGTCAGCAAGCACATTGACCCTTAGCAGGAAAGAGAATAATTTTCCCTCTACTGGCACAGTACAGTATTTGTTGTGAATAAAATAAAAAAATAGGAAAAAGAACATCTGTTCAGTCCAGAAAACTTACTGATTTGCTTATATCTAACAAGTTGAACTTAAGCCTAGATGTATTTGTGGAATAATAAGGCTTGTAGCTTCAATTTTTTTTATTTTTATTTTTATTTTAGAGAATATCACTACAGTTTACAAAAGAAACAGAACTCCCTTTTCAAGATGAGAGCCTTTACTAGTGAGCATAAGTGTAGACTCAAACTGGCAGATTAACACCCAGAAATCTAATTTAGAATAGGCTACCCAGGCATTCCTGTTTGAAGATGACCATGTCTAGAGTAAATCGGCAATATCTCCAGACTTACTGCCCTTAGAATTGGGCTTCACTAAAGGGGAAAAAAAAAAAGTTGAGATCTTGGCAACAGAAGGAATTTTTAACCTACCTCTTTTTCCAGTTGTGATTGTTATTCTGGCAACATTTCCGAAGCTCAGTGAAATCAGTAGGATCCATTCTGTTTACTTCAGTAGGCTATGAATTGCTCCTGGAACAAAAGACGTCAGGAAACAGTTTGGTTTGCCTCACAGCATGTGTAAATCCCTCATCATTCAGGTCTTATAAACTTGAAGTCTTTGTTGGTTTTTAGACAGCTCCAGTGAATCCACTGAAAACAAAGTGACTGTGTGGCTTTTTAAGTCTCAGAGGATGTTTATGAACTACATCAGAATGCTTAAAAGATCAAAACCTTTTATCACACACTTTCAATGGTAACAAGTGGGTTTTTTTAAATTTTAAGATGTTGTATAGAAATGATTGTGCAGGCAAGTATCAAGCCAGTTTCTGTTCCCATTTAGAATATTTTAGCTTTTAAATACTGTCAGTGGATTTCAGTAGATTTTCACTGGCATGTAATTGATGTGTTTTGTGTTGTATGAAAATTATTTCACATCCTGTATCAAGCATGATTATATTGAAATGAAACAAAATTATAAAGGGAGAAGGACTGAAAGAAAAAAGTACATCTTTCTAACTCCATGGTCTCATGTCACTGTCAGGTTACTAGTTGTAAAAATTCTCACAGAGACTGCTTGAATTATTTTGCTTTTGCTTTAATGTGATTTTCATTGCATTATACTGACTTTGGTTTTTCAAGAAATTCAGTAAAGCAAAATAGTATCAGCAGTCTAGACTCATGTAATCTTATGCATTAAACAAGTTGATTTAAAACATATCTTTTTCTTTTGTAACCATCTTCCCTATTTATTTTATTTCTTTCTCCCCTTCATTCTTTTCATACGCTTTCATTAGCACCATGCCCAGGTAGGTATTACATAGCATGAAAACATGTTATCTCTATCCTTTTACGGCACCTGTCCCAGTTCATCCATTTTGGAGGCCTGCTGTATGCCAGAAAGTGGTTTTGGAGAACCAAATGAACGACACTACTATTGGAGATAGTTGTAGTCTCAAATGAGTATAATACGTCATGGTGAATACTGATCCAACAGTACTCTCTGTCTAGGAAGGTCACAGTATGACATAGCCACCATCCCACAGAAACTTCCCTGATTCCTCTACAGACACTGTTAGCAAGGATCGGGGAAGTTGCAGTAGACCACAATAGGTGGTAGCTGTCCTCCTGTCATGATGCTGCTGGAAAGGTTAGCCATGTACCTCCTCTGTGTGGAGAAACAGTGGTAGAATAAAAAGTAAAGAGAATGGACCACACTAGCTGGATTCTCTCTCTGGATATTCAGAGCCAGAACTGATTTGGGCCATATCAGATGCACCAATATTTGAAAAGACTCTGTTTTATTGTAAGTCCCTTCCTTCCACCTTTCTGGTCCATTACAGGCATGAGGAAGGCTTTCAGTCTTTAAATAGAGAAACATTTCCAAGGCTTATTTATACAGTTTTCAATGATACCAGGTTGTTTTCCCAGCTTCTGAAACAACATATGCTTCCCACACCAAGAGATGCACTCAACTGGACTAGAGATTGCTAGAGCTCTGTCTAGGCTGGCAAGTGGATGTGTACTGCAACATGGTCTCGCAGTCATCCAGATTAAGAACTTGGCTAGAGTATGCTGCTCTTATTTTCTGGATACCACCTGGGCTTTATTCAGGGCTTAGAAGAGGTGGGTGATACATGCCTGTGCATTACCTAACACGGGCAAGACACACTCCTATGTTCAGGAGCTTTGTAGCATTCCTGGGTTCCACAGTCAGTCTCTGGGGCCGAGTAGGGTGCTATTGACCCCGCAGCCCCTGTGACTTAAGATTTATCAACCAGATTTGGAAAGAATTTGTATTTAGATATTAGTTTTGTCTCTGTGGTTTAGGTTTGGGGTTTTCTTTCTCAGGATTCCTGAAGACTTATTATAATAATAAACAATTAGTTCTGTTCAGTGCCACTGCACTGTTGGGTCAGCCAGTACCTTTATTTCTAAGTCTCAGAAGCACAGACCTTTTAACTACTGGTTTGCCCTACATTTAGTTGGCAGAGCACACAGAAGAGGGACAGTGTCATCTGAACACTAGTGTTGAAATTAACTGTACTAGGAAATTTAAACTTCTAATTTACTGCAGACCTCCGTCATGCCTGTGCATACCTTGCCTGTAGATAAAGTCCATACGCTCAATGTATTGGATATTTACTGGAGTTTACATACAGGTACTATATAGTGAATATGTACTGGCTACTTGTAGCGGTGGTAGTAGCAGTGCTGGATACTTGCAGGAGAATATGGACAAAATCACTACGGAGATAACCAGTCAAATTTTGTACATACTTTCTTTCATTCAGTATTAACCAACATTAGTTGAATGGCAGAACCTACAACTTGGATGGCGAACCTCTTACGAGCATTGCATGGCGCAGCGAAGCAGTTCTGAAAGTGTCAAACATTGAAATGAATAAAGGATAATGATGGGAAATGGGGTCTGCTACTGAGGCTTATTTTTCCACCAAAGAACAAATGTTCACTGAAGTATCTGTATTCTCATTATGAACAAGAAAGGTGTACTCTGCCTACCCAATTCACACTAAAATGTTTACCCAAAATACTCTTCAGTCAAGATTCACTTTCGTAATTTTTGTCTGAAATGTTATAAGCAGACAGTTAGGGTGAGCTTCTGTCCCTATTGAAGTTTTGTTGGTGGTTTTAATGGAATCAGAATTCTATTCTAGAAATGCATAGTTCCAATAATAGCAGCCTTACTTGTCTCACCTCTTCCACTTATCTGGGTGAAAGACATTTCATTACATGTAACAGAGATTATTTATTGTGGGTTTGCTTTTTTCTCAAGACTTTCTTAAGGCTGATACTTGTGTAATACCTATCTTCTCTTTCAGTTTTGTACAATCCATCTAGTGTGTTAAATAGGCCATTGGTATAAAGCAATGATTAATAGCATTGACTATTCTTCAATGTCATATATTTCTAATAAAAATAAGATAACCATTTGCTTCTAAAAAATGATCAAAAATTATTGAGTCAATGTAACTATTGTTAAAAAACTGACTGGTCTGAATCAGATGTTAAAAAATTATTTCCAACAATATCTGCATTTAAAACACTTGAATCTTGTGTCTGTAATGTACATGTGACTTCTTTTATTGCTAACTGCTGAAAATGAATTATCCCTTAAAAATCTATGTATCTAGATAAATGCCCTATTGTTCTGATCCAGTGTGTTAGTCATTCTGAGTACTACTCATGGATGCGTAAGCCACAAAAAGAAAACTGCTTCCTTCAGTTTTATGTACTATATTCCTCAAGATATAGAACATGAGTACACGTACAACGTCTGAAGGTCGTTGATCTGGTTTTAAAAATCACTATTGTAATACTGCTGCTAGTAAATATGTAAAGGACAAAACTAGTGCTATTTGGTAGCAGAAACCCCATTTACCTCAATATGTCCTACTGTGGTGTCGTATTTGTCTTTTTTTGCTTTTTGCTAGTGGATACTGTAGTTACATTCTGAGCCAGTGCTTGGAAGCAGCTTATTTACTGCCTTGCATCCCTCATTGCTACAGCAACCAGTTTTCTGCAGAGCTGTGTGTACTTACAAAGAAAACATTTGGACTGCCTCTGGCTGCCTAAAGATGCTGTTGGCATACAGAGGAAGAATTTTGTTTTACACAGGAGCTTGCGGCTGGCCACAATTTGCCTTGCTGTGTGTACCTTCCAGGGGTCAATGCCAAGCTTACTTATTTACAGTTTTAAGGTTCAGAAAGAGTAATTTCAGCTTTTCTTGAGATGTTAGCATTCTGGTTTTCCATACTGGTTTGCTTGTGTGATGTAACAGGAGAGAGAACTTCTCCAAAGAGCCTTACTTAAAAGAAATTAATGCTCTTTACTTATCATGCCACAAAGCCAAGTATAAAGTATTTGTGAGTATAAAATAAAATGTCATCTAGATTAATCTCTAGGTTCTGCATTTTGAAGCAAATAAGTCAGTCAAAAGTCTTTGTGGCCCTTAGTCAGAAAGGTAGCATAACACAGATTTGTAAAGCTCTGTTTTTCCGCCCATGACTATTATCTACTCCCCCTGGAAGCTGCATCATATTGCTAATAGCACGCTTTTTTCATTCTCCCACTCGATCTATCATGACACCTTTACAACATCATCTGTACTGCTGATATATTGCTATGGCATCCTACCAACCTACCAGCCTGCGATCCTTCAGTTCAGACAGGTCCCACACGTTGAGCCATGCCTCCTACCTGAGGGACAGTGCCATGATTGACGATACAGTTGTAATCCCCAGCCAGCAGGTAAGCAGATTCTCTTACGTTCTCTTGTCAGTTGGATAAATACGGAAATAGAAGAAGATTACAGTTTAGATTGTAGTAATGATACTGTGTCGTGTATGCTGCTTTCTTTATTTCAATATAAATCTCTCTAATTTTCATTGATATTTAGTGGCATATGATGCTGTGCAATATTAAACTCTATTACAAAATAAATGGATAAGCTGTGTGAATATACTACAAGGACTGTCTTTTATAATGTTTTTTCATTTTAAGTGATTTTTGAATGATGCTAACAGCCATTGGGCTAAATATTCAGATGATCTAATGAACTCAAGGCCATTGTTCTCAAAGATAATATCCTGAATCATGCTTGTAGTTAAAAAAAAAAAAAGATTTAGGAAATGCTACTTTGGTAAATCACAGCATTCATTTCACTTGGGACCACTAACATACGATTACTCTGAGCAAGTACAAAATGTTACAATAAGGGGTTTCTAATATCTTAATGCTATTATTACTCCTTTGTTTTCTTTTTTAAAAAAGTTCAAACGCTTTAGGTGCTACTATACAAAATACATCTTCTTATTGTTTGGTTGATTAATTGATTTTATTGTAGTAAAAAGGAGGGTTTTTTGCTTACCAAGGTAACAACTCTGGCCAAAGAAGCTGAAAGGAATTCATATCGCTTAAGCTGGGGCCCTGAAAACTTGGACAATGTGGCTCTTTCTTCCAGCCCTATTCATTCAGGGTGAGTGTATCAATTAGCATTGTACTGAAAAAAGAGAATACCTGCAGTGGCAGCAGCTTCAACTAACGCTTAACTAGGAGTTATATTTTAATTCATTGCCTCCTAGAGCTGTCAGTAAATTGTTATGATCTCTTAAGCTCTGACAGTCGAGCAAGCCTGACTACCAAGACTATTCACTGAAACCACTGCAAGTCAGTGAGCTTTCAGTCAAGTTCAAGAGGAATGAATAATCGCTACATACACACATGCAGTTGTATAAATTTTATGGAGAAATAAATACAGTGCCTTTTTAAAGTTAGTAATAATTGAGACCAAGGGCCTAATCACTCCACATGGTGAGTGCTTCCTATGGTAGTGAAGTAGTTTAGGTAAGCACCACCTCTAGTGTTTGTCATGATTACTAAGAAAAGAAACCAAGGATTTTGAATTACATGAACTGTGTACTAGACAAGAAACCTAAACATCATGTGCTTTACGCGTATTTGGCCACTATGTTCATGTATTCTCACAACTGACTCTTTGTAAGCATTTGCATTTAGGCAAGCTCATTGAAATGGAGTAAGACAGGTCAAAATGCAGGGCCAGCCAAATTCATACAAAGCTTACCCTGGTTTGCCTCAAAATCTGTGAGTGTATTTTGTTTAAGTGCTCTTACTCACTGCATTTTCAGTAATTTTATTCTTCACACTGAATTCTGCCCTTGTGTCCTGCCATCAGACTTGATGAGGCATGCGCAGATGAAGTCATAAGAAACCAATGTCACGAAGAAGCATTTCACTTCTGTGAGCTGTGTTGTATGCAGCATGGCTGAACATCACACGGAGAAAATATTTTTGTTAATCTCAAATGAGTTTGCAACAATCTTACAGTCCTTATCTTTCAAAAAATAACACTAGAGTCCCATTCGGAATGACAGGCAGTCCTGGTCTAGAAGAGGAACAATATTGTCATAACTGTGATTGCAAATTGACTGATTTGTGACATATATGAGAAATTTGTTGGTTAACTGGTAGCAGGATATTTGGCTGTGACCAGTGTTGTTTGGATTTGCATTTCTTGAGCTCTAAAACTAACAAATTAAATGAAAATACTTAATGTGTACAGTATGTATGTATTTATATGTCGATATGTAAGCTTTAAAATTGTTTTGGTCATTTATTCTAACCCTAAATAGATTACAGGCTTTTTCCAAAGGATGTATTACTTTTCACTTTCAGAAAGGTAGGTCTTTCCAGTGATTGCAGAGGATGAACTAAATACTTTCTAGAAGAGTGGCATTTATTTCTTGGATATGCAATCATTTTGTGTTTTTCTTTTAAAAAATATTAGTGATATTTAGATCTTTTTGAATGACCAGGACGCTAGTGGTAGGATAATAATATTGGATTTTAATAGGAGCAACGCTGTCTGCAGCCTTGTATGAAATAGTGACATTTAACACCACACAAATTACATTCTTCTTTTTATACATACCAGCTAACTTGCCACTAAATATTGTAATAAAGAAGCCTATAATAATGATTACTCAGCCTTTGGAAAAGACTGTACAACACTTGATTTTTATCTTGCTCTGCTTTGTCCGAGTCATTATCATAAACTGTTGGGGTGCATCTCGTTTGCATCTCTTTTTTAGGAAAATACATTGACTACTAGAGTTTCACTCGTAAGACCTTATTTTAAAAGTGAAGCAATCGGAGAAGTACTCTGTGCGTGATTGTTGCATTCACTTAGCTGCAACAACAACATTTGTCATTTATACCCCTCTTGTCACCTACACCCTCCTTCATACACAGACGCACAATATTACTAGCTTCTTACGAGCTAGCAGCACTGCTGACATTCCAGGTGCACGCATTGAAGTAGTATGTAGCTGTCATGAAAGAAAACTCTTGGTGTTTGAAAAGAAATCCTATCTAAACATTGTTAAGATAGATTGCATTGTTAAGCAGGGGTATAGCCTTGGTTTTGCCCAAGGCACTGGAAATGTATTGAACTGAGACCGTGTTTTTATAAATTAACACATCAGCAAAGTATTGGACAGTAATTTATTTGACACAGATGTTCTTAATTTTGTATTCTATGCAATCAGAAAAAAATGACACTGATCTCTCCCTGCACTACTTCAGTGGCTAACCCCAAATTATTGTTGGGTTCTTACTGATCTCCCATTGTAGGGAAGTGTTTCTGTGGATCACAGTGTAACACCCCCAAGCAAAAGGATAAATTTATAGAGAACTGTTCTCTTGGTGTGGAATTTCACAGGCATATATTTCAGCTATCGCATAACTAACCAAAACTACTTCTATGTCTGAAATTTCAGAAGGGAAAAATGTTTTAACCATCCATTTAAAATGCAAATGTAACTGTTGTTTCAATATGTTGATAATTTCATCAATAAGGGAAGAAAACAAAGAGCATTGGTCAGAGTCTTTGGCAGCCATTTTGAAACCGAGAAAATCTCTCTTAAGAGGTAGCACTCTTTTGGTGCTCACAATCTCAACATAAACACCTCCTGGTCATTTTACACAGCTAACAGTTTCTGAATAGTTTCATACATTGGCTGAAGCAAAAAGTATAAATTTCTGCATTTAAACTTCCTTTCAGCAATTCAGATTTGCTTCTCCTGATAAAACTATCTGATCATACATATTGAGGAGGGGTAAGGATCTCCAAATATTCCAGAAAGTTTGGGTGCTAAATATCCAATAAGATAGAGTTTGATCGCTTTGCTGGTAATGTTAGGGGGTATTATGTATAATTTCTTGCTGAAGCGTTATGAGAGACAGAACTAATGGCTACATAAATGCAAATGCATTTCACAATTTTAATCTCATACCTCACAATATCCTATTGTGGAAGAACACATATATTTTTCATTAAGTTGGAAGGCAAAAAGCACTGAACTGAAAGATCTCTTTTCACTTGCAGCATTTAGACATTGCTTGACAGTATCCTTATGTCTCTATCACCCACAGTAGTTAAGTGTGAATGGTAAAGATAAGGCTGACTGTAAGATTTTCAAGTATAAATTATGTGCAAAAATATGTTGTTTTCCTACCTGGGTTCTGGTGATACAGTGAAAAAAAATTTCACAATGTAGTTGTATAGATTATATTTCTAAGAGTTTTATTGACAATATGTAAAGGTGTGGTAGATAAGAAGAGAGGCAAATCTGACATATTGTCAGGAGCATGGCACTGTGAGGAAGGAGCTTTGTGTTCATGCTTTGATATTAATTTGCTTTTGTGTTCTAGAGCAAGATATGTAGCAGCTCTGCAGTTTTTCCAACTCTGACTTGCTCACACTAAAACTTCTATTTAATGAAAGATATTGATTTTTTTTATATAATTTGATGAAGTAGTCCTTATTTGACTGATAGATGATCCAAGTGTACTAGTACTTGTATTTGACAAAATTAAACAATTGGGATATTCTTGGTGAATTTACCTTTCTGGAAGTTGTTGCTTCCATCAATGAAAAAGGGAGAAGTATGAGGGAGTGGACAGCTCGAACTGTGACAAATAATGTGAATTATCATTCTTAGCTGCATGTCTGCAAAAAAGGAGGCTGGATCCTTGCTAACAAGGTAAACGAAATATATTTCAAGTGTTGTATTTTGAAGCCATAATATTGTTTTTCCTAATATGAGATTAATTTCCTGGAAATAGTTATGGAAACAGGACCTGGCAGCGACCAGCTGATAGTCATTTCTAAAATCTGAAAGTCTAAATGATTTCAAATTATACTGTAGCCTTTATGACCTTTATTCAGAAGGTTACAATAAGGAAAAACAGCAGGTGTGTTTCATTAATAGCAAATTGCTGTTCATGTCAGTGGAAGCAAGTGGCAATGGCGATATATAGTAAAAAGCGACATCAGAAAACTAACTGGGCGTGTGACATGTTACTAAAAGCCTAAACAGGTCAAACTGAAAGTGAAATTTGTCATTCTGTAGTGCAGAACAAAAGGAGGACAAGAAACATGTTGAAATGGAAGAAAGTGGAGGACAGAATGTATTGATAGGAAATGGAAGAAAAGAAAATAATGATTTATTGTGTTATCAGAAACTGGCTGGAATTACCTTAGTTACCTTACCCTGTGATATACCATGGTCCAAATTTTAGATGTGGATACCTTAACCAAGCAGCATTTCCCCTAATCTGGTTCTGAGAGATTTACTCACAATCTAATTTACATTTTAGGTATCTGACTTCCAGTTTAAGAATGTATGTAGAGAAACCAGATCACTCTAGCTTTACTGCTGTAGTAGTAGTAACCGTTTGTAACCAAGGGTGTTTTTGTAGGCTTATTTTTCCATGCTCACTCCTACCCTCTCACATGTAATGAATATGCATATATATGTATATGTTCATGTGTTTAATTTAGAAATCTGTTTCATTTTTCCAATTTTTCAGTATTTCATTTAACTCATTCTTTTTTCCCCTTTCTTTTCCTTTTTGATGTTAAATCATCTATTCTATTGCAGATGCTCTTCTCCATGTCTTGATCATGACAACAGCAGGTGAACTTCTGCATAATTTCTTTCTTTAATACATTGTACTTCTCACCCACCCTATTTATCCTCCTTCTTACCTCACTTCAGGATGCTTTAGTGTTTTGATAGTGCACGTTAGGCAAGAGCGAAAAAAATCTACTCTGACTAGCAGTAGGAGTTACACATGGTTCTATTTCTCTTCTTATACAGTAAGTGTTCACTTTCTCTCATCTACTATGTCCTCTATAAGAAAAGAATACTGCACACATAGTAAGTCCACTGCAAAAAATCTTAACAAAGCTCCTTATACATTCCGAGATTGTTTTGACCATTGATTTAACTAACAATACATTTTCTCTGTTGGTGGCATGGTTTAATATTATTAAAAGGAAGAAAAAAAAAAAAAAAAAAACAAACCACAAATAATCCACCACAAACCACTGTAGATAGGTTTAGTTTCAACTGTTACATTACAAAGTGGGCCTTTTATCTCACTTGTCTATATAAAGAAAATTGCAGAGCCACTCCTTAGGCCATATTTTCCAAATTGTGCCACCATAATGGAACTAATAGAATAAAAGCACAGACCCAGTATATTTAATTTTTCATGCCACATGCATTTTTTGTGTGACCTCTGTTAATCACTGGTTGAATCACTGGCAGATTGCATCCTGCACAGAACACCTGAAGTGGTACCTTCCCAAAGGTGATTATCTTCACTTGGCAAGCTGTTTATTGGCACAGTACCTCTTCATCTCCTTTAACATAACTGTAGAAAGGTGAAAATCTTTGTAAATATTCAGCTGTGCAAAATTATTTAATGGCTAAATAAAACCCCAAACTACGGTCCATATTTTTAGGTCATGTCACTTAGTCTCTCTGTAGTTGACTAACGCAGCAAAGAGAATGTTACCATAAGTTAGTACTGTAGTGGTTTCCTGTGTAGGATCATGTTTTTTGTCCTCCTGGAATGTCTATTTTGCCTTCTTTATGTATGGCACAGTTGCAGCCTGAGGGAAAGCACACTGAGGTAGTTGAATGACTTGCTGTTGACTTCAGCAGGAGCTGGATCAAGGACTTTTTTCTTAATTTCAGACTCTCTATCAGTTTTCCTTCTCCTGCTGAACACTTTACAATGGCTGAAGCACCCTGATTGTTTGTTTCTGCTTCGTCACACTGCGACTAACACTGAATGCTGCTATCTCCTTGTTTCCCAGTTTCTTCTGAAAATTAAGATAATGTACACAGAAAAGTTCTTAAATGCGTCTACAATGGATGTGTTCTAGTTAGAGCTTTTTATTGTTTCCTGCTACCTGATGAGAGCATGTGTGCCTGCCTAGCTAGTTTGAAAGAATACCTGACCTGAGTGTATGAAAGTGGTGGTGTTATTGATTTTGCCTATTCTGGTTTGTGTGTTCAAAGAACTATTGCCTGTTCTAGAAAGACACTTCACAATGCTAGGTTTGCATGGCTCTTCAAATGGTTCTGCAGAAAAGTGCGTTTGAGTGCCAACGTGCTTGCATTCACAGCCCCCTGAAACTGTGACTCTTCTACAAAGTTATTTACACAACAGTGATTCTTCACAAATCACACACTAAGTATCTTCTTTCACCCCCCCAGTGTTGACACATCCATTTTTTATTTTATTTGCTCATCCTTTCAAATGAGCATAGATACAGAATAAAACCAAGTTAATTCCATATGAATAAAGTCAGCAAAGGGAATAACTGAGGCTCAGATCTGAAATACAAATATTTAATGAAAATACACCACAACTTTTTGTCCTTGTAGGGTGGATAAATCCAATGCATATATATTGTCTGTGTTTTCTTCAAGTGGAGCCAATAGAAAACCCACTGCTGTTTGCTCTCCTCTCTGTAGAAGGCATGGATGGAAACAGCCTGAAAGATTTAGGGGCCTTTTGTGTATGTCCTCCACCAGAAGGATGCTGTAGCCAATGTTATTTGATAGTTACCTTTCATATGGCAAGTATTTAGTTTTTAATTGCTCTAAAATAAAAGAGAATGAAACGGCCTCTCTAATTTATGAGTAAGTATTGCTAAATTAGAGGAGAATGGATGATGCTTGATCTAACGGATAAGCTTGTTTAACAAAGCATGTAGACCCCCCTGCAGTCTATAAGTTATTCCTTGAAAAGAATTACTTTTGTTTTTTCATTTTTCTTTAAAAAATATCCTGATTTCCCCTTCATTCTCTTTAAAAGACAGAAGACAGTGATATCCCAAAACCTAATTTGTTTCATTGATTTAGCTATTACCACCTTGCTAAATCTCAGGAACACTCAGTATCGATCCAATCTGCAAGACTGTCAGGGTCCCATGTCTGTGTCATGCATCATTTCTAACTGACCCTTTAAAACTGGCAAAAAATGAAACTTTCTTAAAGGGTGTCTTAGTACTGAGAAAGATCATCTCATTGTTGGCCTAGTCACCCTTGACATACAAATTTTGACTTTGCTGCTTTAATCTGTTATCTGCTTTGATTTTGAATCATCACTTAATTGAAGTTTAAGTTCTTGCCATGGGTTGCCAAGGTAAACTGAAGTCAGTGCTAAAGGATATAGCGTATATAGTTGTTATTGGAAGGACATTTAAAACATATTCTGAAATAGACTTTTGCTGATGGAAAGTACATGTAATTTTGATGCACTGCTTGATCAATCAGTTTGCTTATTTTGGCCACCTTTGTTTTAAATGGCTCACAGGAATGTTTTCCTGCTTATCAGCTGTCCAAAGTTTTCTTCTATTTATAGTTTTCCCTTTCCTCAGTTTTATCTCATTTCTCCTAACCATAGTTAGTCCCTGTTAAGGTTTTCCTTCCCCTATTATGCCATTTTTAACCCCTTCTGAGAATTGTAGCTATGATAGCCACATGAAGTTCCTATAGGTTATTTTGGTTTTTGTTTTTTTTTTTTACATTTTAATTTTTAATAATATAATAAATTATCATAGAAGCATGTAAGGAATACTTATCAGCCTAATTTTTTTAGGATGCCTCCTTTCTTCTTCTAGTGATAACCTGTAAGAGCTTTCTGATTCCTTTAATCCTTTTTATTAACAATTTTTTCTTTTTTTTTTCCCCTCTTGACCTCTTCATAGCCATTTGTGTTACCCTTTAAAGAGCCCTCTCCTTTTCATTCTCTGTACCTGCCGCATGTAGATGGTTGGTAATGCTCCCTGCAGTTGGAACATGGAGTAAGCTCTGAGTTTCCTGCTTAGCCAAAAATCACTTTTTGCATCGTCCAGTTAGGATGAGCAGAAGGCGACCAGTGCCCTTCACAGAAGGAGGATCTTTCAAAGTTTTAAGTCAGAACAGGGAAGACCGATGCAAAGATTGAATGGGTACCCCTCAGGGATGGTAAAGCAAAGCACACTCTGCGTGCAATCAGAGAAGGACCCCTGCACCTAAGCTTTGTGATGTTAGGGTTATTCATATGCTAGTATTATATATATATTATTTTCTTTCTGACCATGGGCATTTATAATTAAAAGGTACCACTTCCCAGAGTGATGGCTTAATCTGCCAATTATTTCTTCTAGTTTTGTTTGTTCATTTGAGTACAATCTCTTCCTATCTCAGTCTTGTCACTTAACAACATGTGGTAAAAGAAACGTTAGGGAGAGGAAAAATAATGTGTGTGTGCTTGGGCAACAAAATAATTAATTTGCATTTTATATTTCCTTTATATTAGTCATACAATTTTTTCACTTTCTTAAATGCACATTTTAGAAAGCATGTTTTATGTCATGCGTTAGTTTCATATAAATTATTTGTATATTGATATACACAGTCCTTCAAAAGGGCAAAGCTTTTCCAGTCCTGGAACAGTAATATCACCATCTAGATGCCCTCTTATGTAGCAGATAGGCTGAAAAAGAGGCTTCTGTGATTCAGAAAATGTTTTGTTATGAATTATTTGCTTGACTTCATTGCATATCCATAATTATATTAAATGTGTGGATTTAAAAAAAAAGGAGTTGAAAAGAAATTGGATTAAACAGGTGGATGAAAAAATGAATGTGGCAAAAGGCTGGGAAGGAAACAGGGTGGTATGGTGAAAAAGAACGTATTTTTACATTCTGTGTCAGCTCTTCAAATCAGTGTACTATCCTTTCAGGCTTTTATGCCACGTCTCTGGAGCTAAGGAATTTTCCCCTTCGGTTTCTTTCTTTTGCAGTGTATTCATGCTAGTTCTCCAGAATTTGTTTTCTGGAAATTTTATAGTAGTATATAGCTATTTTTGTGAACTGATTCCTCCGTATTTAGAGTGATATTTAGCACTAATCTTTTTATGCTGGCCTCATACTATTCTATTTTTGCCTGAATTTGCTGTCCAGCAGTTGAAGGGTATCTGCAGCCTCTTAGGTGCTTTCAGACTCATCCAGGAGTCACAGAACCCTTCAGGACTCGCCCATTTCACCTGGAGATCTGTTTCAATAATATGGCACAAATCTATTTTTTGGTGTATACTGTGATGAATGCTCCTGTTTGCCAGATAGTGTCTTGTTATTTAGTAAATATGTTAGATCATCTTTATGATAGAAACAGCTGTTTCTACAGTGAATAATAATAACAATGTCCTACTGTTTTTATCCTGGCCATTGTTATCTTTGTGTCCACCTTCCAATGATACTTACCTTTGCCTGTTTTTCCACTCTTTGGAGCAACAGTTGGTTTCAGTGATAGCTGACGATAGACCTTGTGATAGATTCACTGACAGACCTTGCTGTGACCCAGTAAACTTAAACTGAAAGAAGGAGTTGCAACTTCAAGGCCTGAACATACACAGTTATCCTTTTGCCTCTTGAGTGCTTACTAGAGACAAATGCCACACTCAATTTTTAATTGATCTGTATGAGATCCCAGGTTTTGCAGGTGTGGGAACACAGGGCTATGACCCTGTGTTTGAGGTGAGATATGTTTGTTACAGCTGGTCAAAATCAAAGGCTACTCCTGCTTCTTCAGCTTTTGTATTGGTTCTGCACCACAAGCTAGTTATCTTAATTGGGTAGCTTGTGCTGTATGAGAAGGCGCTACTATTTCAGCACCCTGCTTATCTTTTTAGTTAGCCTGGAAGGAATTACTATATGGAGAAAGAGCACCATATTAAAAGGAACAGAACACGTTATTATGGACAAAAGCGAGATTATTTGATTTGGACCCTTACCTTTTGTGTGTGTGCATTCTTCTAGCACTTAACAGTGTTTTTGGCATTGCTGAGACACATGGAGAGATAAGCTAAGGAGGACATAAGACAGCCAGATGATCTAGCACTAATATTTCAGTGATAGACAGTGAAAGAAGGTGATCCTGTTGTAAAAGTATACAATCTTGAGTATTACATCAATAATGAAAATAATTGAGTCCTAAAAATGGTATTCATGACAGCTTACACAGTGAAAAATGTGAATGCTAACTTCATTCAGTAAGTGCACTCATTAACTTCTGGTAATTGTGGGGGTAGTGTTTCTGCTGCTCGTAGTATTAGCATCAAAATATGAAACTCTTCTTCCAGCACTCAGTGTTATTAACTATCTCTAATGCACCCATTATGATGGAGACTTGGAGTGATTCTCTGAAACATAATTCAGAACCACTTTGATAACACTACTTCATACAGTTAAAGGAAAATTGCAATGCAAGCCATAGAGCATTATTGCAACAATTGAGCATTTAGTATCTCTTAAGCTCTTCTTTCATCTGTGCTTTAAAATGTATAAAGTATGTATTTTATGAAGGAAGCTCCCATTTTTCTAAATCAATCCCCAGAGAATCAAAGCTGTAAAATGTTTTCATTTTCTTTTTTTCCCCCTTGTTAAAACCACAGAAACACCAACCTCTAAGGAATGAGATAATGGTTGTACTACCCAGACTTTTACACTAAACAAAACCTAGAGGTATATGAATGGCAGTAGAATAGGAGACTGCATGTGTGAGAAAGACTGGCATCCGTGGTGCATGGTGTGCTTCTGACTGGCGCTTGTGGCTCCTTTCCATCATCCATTTTTCTGACTTGCACGGTGTGTTGAGTGTTGTGTTTTTACAGCATGTGGAATTACTTGTAGCTGTGTGGACAATGAATGGATGCAATGTTTGTTGCACAGAACGGTCAAGGGGACAGTGGAAAAATACCTGTATTTGTTACTCATGTTATAAGGGCTTTTCTCTATTGCAGGTCCTTCAGTAGCATTTCTGCGACTCCCCATGTGATGATTCTATTTTAGTGGCTAGAAGTAGGCCTGATACCGTTCTGTCTCATCTACGCTTATTTTCACTTCCAGCAACCTGACATTCCCATCCCACATCAGGCATGATCCTAAGTCATAAACCAGTAAAAAAAAATGGAAGCAGTTCTACACCTTTCCCAAGAACGTCCCCAATCTTTGTAACAAATCTGTCAAAATCTACCTGTTGGTTATACATGGAACTATAAAAAATTCAGCATAAAAGAAATTCCATGAAACGTTTTTCTCCCTTTGAAAGAAATAAATAAGATAGTTTACCTTGTGCTAGAAGAGGGCTCCCCTGTAGATGTCATTCTGCATCTGTAAGTTTTCCACTGGGACATTGTATTGCTGTGCAAAGCAACAAAGAAAACCTAAAATCCATAAAGAAACCTTTTATACAGTGACTGTAGCTATTGTCATCTCACCGAAATCCAAAATTTGTCTTCAAACAATAACATGTTGGGTTTTTTATATAAATAGGTGCTAGCTCTATTGATGTATTACAAATTGTATCCACAAACGTCAGAATGAAATTTGATTATTTTTAATCCAAACAATTTTTTGTTAGAAATAATAGTATCTCAAATAACTAGAAAATCATATAGATAACCTAAAAAAACCCCAACAATGCCTCTAATCAGAATTGGCTTTATATTCTTGAGTCATAAGTAATTTCCTTCAATAAGATGATTTGCTTGTAAAGTATTTAAAGAGTGCCAACTTTACAATATAGATGCTTGCAGGTACAGAGTAGTGATATTTGTACTTGACTTTGTCTCTAATAGGTACGTACACATGCTCACATTTATTAGTGACTGCTGGTATTTTTAACAGCAGCAGCACCGTAAAATAAGACTTTCTGCGAAGAACTCTTAGATAGTAGTTGTCAGTTTAATTAATAAATGATCTTAGCATGATTTGGTGCTTCACATGGGAGAAAGGCTTTTTCTAATTGTACATCTTGAGAAAGAATTTTATTTACATACGTAGTTACGTATGTGGAACATAACCAAAGGAATCTTGATATGTTTTGTATCTAATTTATTTTTTTCCTGATTTTCAGCTTCCTAGTTAGTTTCATGGTGGATGCTCGTGGGGGTGCCATGAGAGGTTGCAGACATAATGGACTACGAATCATTATTCCCCCGCGGAAATGCACTGCTCCAACGCGAGTGACTTGCCGGTTGGTGAAACGCCACAGACTGGCCACCATGCCTCCTATGGTGGAAGGAGAAGGTCTGGCCAGCCGCCTGATTGAAGTTGGACCTTCTGGTGCTCAGTTTCTTGGGTAAGGGGTGCCATATGGCCTGAAGGAGAACGCTCAGGCTATTTCCGTCTGTTTGCAAGTTGCGCTGAAATGGTTCCTTTTTCAAGACTTGAACAGAAAAAGATGTTAGTAACATACGGTAGCAGACTGGTCATGTGAAATACAAATCAGCTGTTAGTTAACAATTCACAAAACATTTACGCTTTTTCCTTTGAAAAGGGATATTTTAACCACTAGTACCAAGACTAATGTGCTTCCTTGGATATAACTATTACTCAGTGTTGTGATATTATAGTGAAAAGGGATATAGGGAAAAGACCCCTCTGCAGCCAGAAAAGGCAATTCATGCTATATTTAAATGATCTGTGTATAAGGCATGAATAGCACAGCACTGATCTAAAGCCCAAATGTTCAGCCTGCTACATACACCACACAAGTTACAGCTGCTTATTTTAGAGACTGGTGTTGCGTTATCAGTAATTTGGACCATCAGGGAAGCACAGTGCCTTTGCTTTTTCTGGGGTTGAAATTGCTAAATTAAGCAATAGGACAACCCTGGAATTTTTTGGCCATTTCTTTTGTCCAATGCTGCAAACCCCATAGAAAGATCAGATTTGTGTCTGCTGCTGAACTTGTTTTAGCAATTTTCAGCTGAAAGCAGCAGTTATCCAGACTTCTTTTAAATTTGTTTTGCCAACTGTTCTCCTTATCAACTGTGGCATCCAGAAGTGGATGATTGAAGGAACCCCTTCTACTACAATAAATAGCTTCATTCAGAAATTATAAAAAAAAGTGACTCTGTAAATAGCAGTAGTTTAAATCCATTTCAAAACAAATCAGTTCCTTTAAAATCCTATTATAACAGGCAGTCATCAGAGCCACTATCTTCCTCAGTGCTTTTTCTTAAAGATTGAGTTTAGGGAGAGAAAGAAGCTGATTGGTAGTTTTTAACTGTCCACTGATTTTCTATGGAGTGTGAAAGGAGAATGTACCCCAGACATGTTTTGGCTACTTCACTGTTGCTCAAATCTGGTAAAAAAGCAAGAGCAGTTCTGCAATGCTGTGAATGTGATGCTAAGAGAAAGCCAACCATTCCTTTTGACAGACAGGATACCTCTTAATATCACACGTAACAGCAAACAAGCTGGCTACTCAGATGCTTTGTACCACTTACTCTTTTCACATCTCGGTCACTCTTATAAAGAAGCAGAAAGAAATCTAAAGAGCAGAAGAAATATTGTGCTGTCACATTCAGTCTTCCCGTTATCTTTGTCACACACAAATTGACCTTAAGTATGTCTCCCATTTTCTTTTTAATGGTTTCTCTATCTAATGAGAATGTTTCACCTGAAAGACCAGGATATAGCACAGTTTTATTCATTCTCAGATCTTCGTGCCCTTCCTGCAAGCGTTATTCTAGGTGTTGTACTGGCAGTGAAATCAGTAAATTACTGTACTGTTTGCAGAGATGCATTCTAAGGTCCAAATCCTGTTCCCATTGGATTCACTGCCAAAACTCCCATTGTCTTCCCATAAGCAAGAAAAGATCCTAAATTAATGAAACTAATTTTACTGATTTTGATCACCAAATTGTCATCGCTAGGACGGAACCTTATTCAGTGTACAGCCTAATTCCACTCTGTGGACCAGACAGTGGCACTGGCGTTCTGGCACAAAAAATACATAAAGTTTATTTATGTTCTTTCTTTCACTGCTGCTTTGGATGTACTCAGTAAACTTCATCTGCCTACGGCTCCTCCCCCACTTAATGAGGGAGAAAGCTTGGTCAGCCGAATCCTTCAGCTGGGGCCTCCTGGGACCAAATTCCTTGGGTAGGAGAGACTTGAAACAAATTGATGGATGCTGACCTCCCCATTCTTCTCCTCCTTCTGCAATATGATTTTTTTATGTCATTATGCCCATGATATTGTCCCTTTCTATCATTTGAAATTCTGTATACCTAACCCTTAGTGGACCATTTTTCAACCCTTGTGGTATGTGGTTTTGTTTTGGTGGTATGTCTGTATCTTTTTCTTCAAGTACTGTGGCCTTCATTTTTGTTTTGGCATGAAATCTTCCTAGTTATGTGCTTGATGTCTGTAGCAAAGCAACCTGGATTGGGACAAAGAAAAAAGGAATCTACTGTAAATTTTAAGATGTTTTTTGTATCAAGGACTGATTAATCAATATGTTACATGTTGGATACCACCAGTATAATAGAACACATGGCATTTACTATGTACATGGTAACCTGTGTGAGTCATCTAATTAGAGAAGTGTATATACAAATATATTTGTATTTTCTCTCTTATTTCTAAGAGTATGTATGTATATGTATATATAAATATAGATATATGTACACGTGTTGTATATGTGTGTGTATATATATATGGACACATACACTGATACATATATTGACATCTGCTTGTAAGGCAACAAGGCAAATTCTTATCTCCTATACTGAAATAGAAAGCCAGATGATCTCCTCAGACCTCCTTTATCTCTCCCAGAGTGTAAATCAGGAATAAATTCATTGGAATGTATGGAATTACAATCAAGTAAAATTGGCACAGGACACAATTGCCCACTGATTGTAATGAAATTATTCTGATTTGCACTAGTATACATGAGATCAGAATTTGTCCCAATATTCATATATGTTACAGTAGATTCTCTTTGAAATGAAGTTGCACAGATTAACCCAGACAGTAGTGACAACTAAAATGAGCAAGAGTTCTTTATGAATTTGCAAAACAATTACCAAATTTCTGGCTAAGCACTATTATCTTACTAAATATCATTCACACTGTGGAAAGAGGTGAATGCACTTTTTGATCTGTCCTTCAGCATTTACTGAGTCCCTGTAAAAATCTAATATGTGTTAGCGACCTACTAGTTTAGGATTATGCCAAAGTATTCTAGCAAAATAGGTAGAATTCCAGGTCACTTTGTAACAGACTGAGTAGAGTTGCTGTTAATCCTGTTTCTTCCTCTCTCCCATGTGCATTTAATGCGCTGTGTTGCTGTGCCAGGCCTGTGATTGTGGAGATTCCCCATTTTGCTGCTCTGCGTGGGAAAGAGAGAGAGCTGGTGATCCTGCGCAGTGAGAATGGGGACAGCTGGAAGGAGCATTTCTGTGAATACACTGAGGATGAACTGAATGAAATCTTGAATGGGATGGATGAAGGTATCCAGTGTGACTTTTTTTTTTTTTCTTCCGTCTGCTCCTGCATTACTTCTGTAACTGGGGGATAATAACTTTTTACCATTTATTCTATTTAGTGCCTCATGTTTGGTCTGCCCTAGAATTTCTGACATTACGTTCTCCAGATACTTCATTTCAGTCACTCTGGTGTAGAATCATATTCTCAGTACAGGAGCCAGGAGAAAGCACTGTGTGCTTGTGCTTACTTCCCGTGCATGGTCTGGTGAAGCAGTGGGACAAAACAAAATCTGCCATCACAAAGTTGAGAATAGATGCTGTTTTCTATGGCCCCTTTTCATAGCGTTAAATGAAAACGAAAAGCAAACATCTTTCCAAAACAAGGCAATTATCATACTAATCCTTTCCAAGCAGCTACGTGTGTGGGAGGAAATGTCAGTCATGGGTACTTTTGCTTTCTGAGAGAACAGAATGGCTTTGGTCTGTCTAGGATCTGCAGAATTTGTTATTAATTCTGATGTCTTTTTTAAAAAAAAAAGCCCCAAAAGTAAACAAGCCATCTCACACACTTCAAGCTGAAGTCATACTTTCACACTTGATTTGGAGTTTAGTTTCCTTGGTCTTACTCTGGCCCATAGTGTAAACATGTGAAGTAGAAAGGGACTTGGACCCTTTGCTTGTTTGCCTGCTGATTTTGGGGATGTTGTCAACATGTTCCGAGTTTGCTGTCTTAAGCTCCCTTCAGTTAGTTGCTCTGTCTGTTGCTTTCTTGTTTTAGCTGAACTTAAAATAAGAGGGTATGTTTCCTTTCCCCCTTTGATTTCTAGAAAAAGTACTTTTCTAAGATGCAGTTAAACTGTGAAAATCTTGAATGTGTTTTGAAGTTCACCTTATTGTTTCTACGAAATTCTTTTCTTCTGACCATCTTCTCTTTTGGCCTCAGTACTTGACACTCCAGAGGAACTTGAGAAGAAACGTATCTGCCGCATCATCACCCGAGATTTCCCTCAGTACTTTGCAGTGGTATCCCGGATCAAACAGGACAGTAACCTTATTGGACCTGAGGGAGGTGTGCTGAGCAGCACTGTTGTGCCACAAGTACAGGCAGTCTTCCCAGAAGGGGCTCTAACCAAACGAATTCGCGTTGGCCTCCAGGTACAATGAAACTTTTTTTTTTTAACTGTAAAATCACCTTCTTTGAATGGAGAACCAGCATATTCAGCTTATCGTGTTGTATGTTGTTGTCTAGAATGCTTCTAATAAAAATAATTAAAAAAAAATCCATGCACAAGTCAAAGCCAAGTTGTAAACCTTTGAGTATTCCAGTTAATTCAGGTTCCTGTCTGTTAACTGTCTGTATGATCTTGGGAAAAGCACATAATTTTGGTGATGATGATGATATTAGTGTAGGTCATAGAACAATTTCTTAAATACTGTTTATTAAAGTCATCACAGATGTACAAAGTGCTGTAATAACTAGGTCAAATGTACAGATTCTCAGCGTGAAGTAAACCAGCCTAACAGTTCACTACTGAAAGAGGGGGAAGCCTTTCCTCTGCCTCCATCCCCTCCTCTTGCTGCATGCATGCAGAGTTTACCTTGGCCAGGACACTGTGCTTGTTGAAATCCCCTGTGAATCACTGAATAGCTTACTAAAATAGCTCAGATCTTGTTCTGAAAAAAAAAAGGTGGCAAGGGAATAATTTACTACTGGTTAACTGAATTAAATTAATGCTCTAAAGGGTCTGACAAGCACCAAGAAAGGTGATAGGAAGAGGAGGAAGGTGTGGAAAAGTTGAAGAAGGGAGGTCACCCCTTCTTACTGGCAGTCAGGTCTTCTGTCTGCAGATTTTCAGGGGAAATTGTGCCATTTAGTGTAAAAACATAAGGGTTTTGTGGCCATATACAGACACAGTTCTTACTCATTAAACTGTTTTCAAGTAACTATTCTGTTACTGTCTTTTGCTTTGGAAAGGCTCAGCCTATGCACACTGAACTGACAAAGAAGATTTTAGGCAACAAGGCTACCTTCAGTCCTATAGTCACACTGGAGCCGCGGAGAAGGAAGTTCCATAAACCCATCACGATGACGATTCCTGTCCCCAAGGCCTCCAGTGATGGGATCATGAATGGTTATGGAGGCGACACACCCACTTTAAGGTTACTATGCAGCATAACAGGTAGGATGCAAATACTAGAGCTTTTTATGTGCATCTTGAAATTGTCAGTCATCGTGGGCTGAATATGTTAAACTGATTATACAGTGGAAAGCTTGGTGAAAACCTGACTGGGATGAGAGGCTGTGAAAATAAACTACTTTCCAAACAATTATTTTATAGCAGAAATAACATTTGTTATTTGGACTAACAAGAGATGTGTAATGTAATCATAAACCTTGGGTTTGGTTTTGTTTGCATTTTCCTTACAGTTGTTTTTTGAGAACCCACATACCTCTGCCTAGCAGAGTAAGTGTAGTACAGACATAACGTTGCTGTACACTTCAGAGGAAAATACTGAAGTTAAACACTTTATAGTTGCTATAACTCCAACGTGATTAGCATCTCAGTTAAGAGGCAGAAATGAGCTGCATGCATTTATTCTGTTTAGAAGTTAGCATCTTTCTTAATTTTCAAAACTATTTCAAATACCAACCCTATGTAAGATGCAGTACACACTGAGGTGTGCCGATGAGTCATTCCTGAGAACAGGTGCTTTTACAATTTCTTCATACAGAGGTGTTAGGTAGCTGCTGAAATACCAGAAACAACATCTGGTCAACAAAGTAGTATTTGCATTTCCAAGAGAGTGAAACAATATTTATTTAAATAAAGAAGAATGGTCTCCTCTATAAAGAGGAATTTGAATAAGTTTTTGGAGGGACAGTAAATCTGCAAGTATCCTCTAGAAAAGTTCAAAAGGGAAATTGGTTCCAAGAATGCTTCACCAAAAGGAGAAAGGAGGTATTTCCTAAACACTAGTATTCCTTTACAGGTAACAACTTGGTTTAACGTTTGCATAAAGACTGTGCTACATGGTCAAATGGATATCTAACAAGTCAGCTGAATACGAGAGGAGGGACAAACACATATTCTGATTTAGCCCTGATTATGCATAGTTTTTCCTTTAGTTATTCATTTGTAACTGCTGTTAGAAGTAAACAATTCTATTTCTGTTTTCTGTGAGCTCAGTGATTTTAAAGTAACTGGAAACCAACAGGACATTCTTCACCAAAAGGTGTGAGGCAGGGACATTCATTGAAGAACTTCAAAACACAGCTGCAGGGTGAAAGATTGTGCCCACGTTTTCAGCTGCATAGGCCAAATAGGAAGCTGGCAGTGTCTGTGACAAAGAGGGTTGAAACAGTTAATGGTCTGATAGGAATCTGGAAGGCTGTCTATTGTACAGCACCATACGGAGGTGCACATTTCAACTGCAGGATCTTCCAGGGAGCTTGTCAGACACAGATTGTTTCACAGGTTTTCACAGTAATGTGCAAAAGAAATTTCTTAGTTATGTACGTATCAGACCTGAGTCTTCAAATTATTTGAAAAAGAAGTAGATTATAGAAATCATAAATTGTAGGTGTCACTATTAGTAACATTATTACTGTTTCCCAAGTGTAACAGTGTAGGTTTAACAGCACTATATCTGGGCCAAATTTGCCCCACATATGTGAATAATCTAGGATGAACAAAAGTAATTTCTAATAAATTACATCTCTCACCCCAGAACTCTAGCCTCTTCTAATGTTTCTGGAGCTGTGTACAGGAGTCATCATTTGAAAATCATTTGGGCGCTTTGTTTTCTCAGGGGAAACCCATACAATCCTACTAGAATTAGTGGAATAATGTGGACCTAAGGAGAAGGCATGTCTGGGATTATTATTGATTTCATAGTGATTAAAAACTCAGAAGAATGTAAAATATTTCTTAGAAGCAAGAAAGTTGCAGACTTGCTTGGTTTTAATTTTTTTTTTAAATATCTAATTTCAGGAGGAACCACCCCTGCCCAATGGGAAGACATCACTGGAACAACACCACTGACATTTGTTAATGAATGTGTTTCCTTCACGACAAATGTGTCTGCCAGGTACCTATACAACAAAACATGAGTGTTACTTTCAAATGCATGTCTTTTTTCAACAAATATTTTCTTTAGATTATTTTAGTTTATATAGTAGGAGGAACATAGATATTCTCTGTGTGTTGTGAATCAATTGATGAGGTATCTTGGAAACCCTGAGCCTCCTGTGCCAGACAGATGATGTACAAGAGCTGTAAGCACTACAGTCCTTACCAGCTGTGGAAAGAAATTGATGTTCTTGTCATTTCTATCTTGGCCTTTAATCCTTTGCAGTCAGCATCTGCTATGATCCCAGAAATGTATTAATGACAAATAATCTGAGGGACACTTCAGTTTTCAGGTAGTTAAAAAAAAACCTGGTTTCTTTTTGAATACCCCTTCTCTCCCAGATGCAGAATATGCAAATTTCCATGGAAACAAAAATCCCTTATTTGGGTAGCTCATTATACATCTTATAAAAGGTGTTACTTCCAGAATGAGAAATCAAGCAGAAAGGCCTGTAGGTGTACCAAACTGTGGTCTAGAATCTCTTCCAACCATCTGTTCTTGTGATGAGATTCAACTGCTGCCTTTCTGAAAACAGAAATTCATATTAAAAAAAAATCATATATATATATAACGTATGTATGTATTTTAGTTTGTATACAGTCCATGATTTATATCACAGGAATGCTCAAAAATCTCCTTCTCTGTAGCAGGAGATGCAGTGCATGATGTGAAAAGTATTAAATTTAGGGTGTGTAGTCTAGCAAACAGTTACAAAAATCTTGGAAAACTTGCCTATGAAAATCAATGAATTTCCTTCAGTGCAAACATTCAGTGTCCAGAGCAGTTATTACTATTAGATTAGGTTTGATATTTAACGAAATAATTTATTCAATGTTAAAATGAGTTCAGCTCTTGCAGTCCGATCTACAGTATAACTTTAACATTAGGTGAAACGAAGTATTATTTTTCCAAACTTTCTTGGTTCAGAAATGGCTTTCTTGCTGTTAAGTTGGGTGGTTTGCTTATGCACGTTTCTTTTCAGTTCAACTAAACATTTTTCTTTAACAGCAGTGACCACAAGAGGGAGATCTTAAAGTGTGTTTTAGCCCTCATCTGCTACCTGTAGTGTTCTGTTTAAAGAGGTAAATTAAAGATTAATTTAAGAACCAGATGTGGAGACTAGATGCAAAGTTTGAGAGGTCCAAGTCCCTAAAATTGTGAGGTGCCCTGGAGGGCTACGCATGAAATCCAGCCAGAATGAGGGTGACAGTTTATGGAACTACAATCTGTATTAATAGCGGATGTTTCCTAATCCCGATGATGACATTAAAATGGATTACTATTGCTAATGTTCTGTGATATAGGTGGGGTCTCATGTAGAGATTTTAATCTGCCTCTTCTTTTTAATCTAAATGAATGTTCAGCAGGCTACTTTAACCCAAACATGATTTTAAATGCTGTTAAAGTTGGAAAATGGGATTTTTTTCATACACTTACAGTCAGAGAATTAATTTCCTTCTTTGCTGAAGTTCAAGCTAACTTGAATTTCTTTACTTGTGCCCTGGTCTAAAAGTGCATCTACCCTTGTGCCCTGCTGAGAATCAGCTGACTCCTGTTTGTTATTCACAGTAACATGTTTATGTCTAGTTAAATCATTAATGACAGAGGACAATTTTCCCATTCATAACATCAATTCTGTCCAGAATGAGCTTGGGAAAGAGATACATTTGTCTAAAATACATGTGAATTAAACTGCAGACTTTGAGGCATAGCTGTTTCCCATTTCCTGAGCTGCAGCTTTTTTAAAAATTTAGTATCTGTTTGGGCTTTTTAGCCTCTGGTGTATGACAGCAAATCATTTGAACATATGGTGATTTCTCAGAGGATATAGCCTCGACAGTTTGAGTCCAGCATAGCATAATTCTCCCACACGTGAAAAGGAAAGTATCAGTATGCGGAGTCTTTATGTACCAAACATGCCTTCTCTCTTTCAAATGTCATCAGCCTGTTTTTTAACCAGTGTGTTTGTTAAATGTTCTAAAGATAAGCACAGCATGCAATTTGCTATTATTCAACTGCAGATGAGTAAGACCAGAGAAATCACACTTGAAAGGTATGCTTTGTGGGTTATAATACCATGTAATCTACAGTAAGTAATAAGCCCCCTGTAGATTATATCAGCTTTTGAGGTGTCTTTGACCTCTCATGACTTCCGTCTCCATCCTACGGGTGTCAAACTCAAGCATGCTTTCCACCCACACAGTGAATTTTATTTAAAAGAAGTGTCATCAGCTCCACAGAGAAACTAAATGAAGTGATATCTGAGAAAGAAGGCAATATGTGTTACTCCTTGTAAAATGCTTGCTGCGGTTCTGCTGTTACATTTTGGGAGTAGAAGTAAAATTATGTTAAGTGAAAGTTGTTATCTTTGCAAAATAACAATTCAGTTGTCTTGACAAAGGTATAAGGAAATTCTGTAAATTTTTATTACTGGCCAATGTTGTCCTGGCCTGAATGGCCCAAAGAAAGGGTAAAGAACCTGTAGTTTTCAGTAAAGAGGAGGGTCATTTTTGACAGAAGAGGGCCTGTTCTGGAAGCTGAAGTTCTAGACCTGAGTTGCAACATCCATGATATGTCGCGAGTAACTGTGTATGTTTGGTAAGTTCTGAGGTGGTTTGTTCTGTTTCACGTGCACTAGCAATACTTCATAAGAGGCAGGCGTTCATTTGTAATAATTATGTTAGTGAAATCAGACAATTTATGACCTTACCCTATTATCTTAAAGTATTTCTCTGTCATGGTGCTACCTGAATGAGATAGCAGTGGCAGCTCCTGGCTTCACACCATGCAGAGGAAGTAACTTATTCCAGTAGTATTTGCCTGTTGCTTTGAACATGTTTATGTTTGACTTGTGGTACATGTGTCACTGGGAACCACTGGTGTAGAAGATTCGGCATATACACTAGAAAGATGCCGTCAGTAAAATGGCATGTTAGAAACCATGATGAAAAGTGAGTCATGGTAATCACAGCCTCTGTGAGGCAAGGGTAGTAGGAATCAGATCTGGAGACATCTGGGTCTTCAAAATATAATAGGGCTCAGATAGAAATATATGTAGTGCTGGTCTTCAGTAGGCATAACAAAAACTTATCACAAAATCAAAGTTAAAAAGTCCCTGACTAAATTCACATGAGAATAATTTCTGATTTTGCATGTGGAGTTACACAGTTGACAAAGTCATTTACATTCAGCTAAAGACCCTCAGGTTTTGATATTGTATGTAAGGAATGTACTGCTAACCTTTAAGCTAGATGGTGGAAGAAAAACAAGTCTTTTGGGCAAGGCAGCTGCTTTATATTTCACCTGTTAGAGATGGGGGTCCAAGAACAGATTGAATGATTAACAACACATCCTAAAAGCCATTTCAGCCTCCTGTTCCTTATCAATAAAAATCAGGAAACTTTCACAGCATCCCTGTCATGTCAGAAGTTTGTACACAGTTCACTAACACCCCAGTGTGGTACACTGATGTGTCTGGCACTTAACCAACAGGAAATTGTACAATGCCTAGGAAGGGAGCTAAAGAGAAAAGGATTAAATTACCCACTCTGTAATTTTAATGATTTAGTCATAACCTGGAAGAGAAATGACAGGCTCACCATATGACTAGATACAAGCAATTTTAGTAAGATTTTTGTGGGACGTTACTCTCTTCTGCATCATCAGATGCTTAGCAGCAACCGGCTGTCAAAAAGAACCTGTATTTTTCTAGATAAAAGGCACATATTGCAGAGTCACAGGTGGGCAGAAATCTGAACTGTACACTTCCAGTACACCCTTTCCTACTTAATTCTGCACAGAAATCAAATAATAACATGATAAACAAGAACAAACTCAGAAAACTTTCGGGCAGCTCTAGAAAAATGGTGAGAAGATCAATCACCATTTCAAACGTCGTCAGAAACTGTTGAAAGTGATGGAAAACAGAGGCCCCTGAGCTTATTCTAGAATAAGATATTTATTTCTTGGTAAAAGGCAGGAAACATTTGATCACATATTCTCACTATAAGGAATCAAGTCAGATGAAAACAAAATTTAGGCCATAGCCAACTTCTGAATTGAAGAAAAAACATTTATTGGATACTGTGATGAATTTCTAGAATTTCTTGATTTTGGTAAGCCATCAATAATTGTTTAAATATTATAAACATAAATGTAATATAGATATACATTTCATAAACACAAAAAGATGACAAGGTTCATATATTTAAATCTTCAGAGAAGATGTATGAGACTGCCACAGGACAAGTGAACTTCTTCAAGCCTTTAAAAGCCAGTCAGGTACCTGGAAGAAAATACTCTTCCAGCAGAGTGAGATCTTATCAGAAAGGCAAGCAATGGCCTGGAATTTGTGCAGCCAGAGACACTGTGAAGGGTTTGCATCTGATATTTAGGAGAGTAAGTTCTGGTCCAAATGCTTTCTGTGTTGATTTTGCTTCCTGCTCCTAAATGCATAGAGGGTACCATGAGCATTCTTAGGCTATTTTTCCCAAACGGTAACTGTTTTTTTTTACTTTCTTCTGACTTGTCATATACAATCAGTGTGGTTGCCAGCTAATGCTGCTAGGATCGGAGAACATATCATTTTCTTGCTTAAATCTTTCTGTGCTGATTACACAACTCTTCTTTTTGTTTTACAGATTTTGGTTGATAGACTGTAGACAGACACAAGAATCTGTTACTTTTGCTTCCCAAGTGTACAGAGAGATTATCTGTGTCCCCTACATGGCCAAATTTGTGGTGTTTGCCAAATCACATGATCCCATTGAAGCACGGTTAAGATGTTTTTGCATGACAGATGACAAGGTGGATAAAACTCTAGAACAACAAGAAAATTTTGCTGAAGTTGCGAGAAGCAGGGATGTAGAGGTACTGTACAAGAATCTTACATGCTTTTCTCCATTTTTTAATGTCTGCTCTTAAGCTAATATTTTCTGCCTTTTATCTGCCACAAGTACTGAAAAATAACAGTGCCAACAACTACTGTCATGATGCACTATTATGTATCATGGTAAGATGGAAACTTCGACTTTTGTCAGATATAAGGGAAAAGTAGCTGCCAGATATGAGTGATGAAGTCCTATTCCCAGCGGGCAGTTGCTGATCTCTCAGTCCGCAGGGCTGATGGAAGGGTTGGCTGTAGTCAGCTGACAGCATTTGGGTCTTCCTGGGCCAGCCTACCACGGTGGAAGGGAATTGTGTGCTTCACCCACACGGAAATCCAATCAGCTGGTTAGCAGAAGTTAAAAAGGAATGCCTCGTCTGACTTTAGCCATACTGTTTTTTCCTTTCTCAGGGCAACCCTTGGCAATTAAAAGAATAGGTAGCAGGAACATTAAGCTGGATTCAAGGATTTAGTAAATACGGACGTGGGCTGGTTGAGTCTGAACTCTCTGTGATGGGACTAAGACTTAGAAAACCTACAGGACAAAACTGAATTGAAAGGATTTGGTTTCCCAAGATGCTTTTTTATGGTGGACCTGTTAAACAGTTGTATTTAGAAACTGGACTGATTTTATGCCAGGAAACCAGGTAATAAAATGAAGTTGGGGGTTACCATTTAGTCCTGCAGTCTCAGGTTCTTTGTCCTCCTCTTCCCTGGTGACAGGGTCAGGATTTCTTTAATTCAGATTGAGAAGCAGAGCAGCTACTGCCAGCTAAGTATTATGAAATCTATTTGAGATTACTAGTTATGCAAGCAGGAGACCTTGCCCATGGCTTCATTAAATAAAATGCTGTAGTCTGCAAGAATTTTGCATAGCTTGGCTGGGGCTTCAGGTTCACAAGACTTAAGTCCCTCAACAGTGAGCTGAGAGGTAGCAGATAGGTGTTGTAAATGGACTTTTTCCTCACTTAGCCTAAAACTAAGTTCTATGGATGCAGGCTAGCCCTAAATTCAATCTACATACCTCATAGTCATTTCTGTGTGGTCCACAGTGATTACTTAGTTTTAATTAGCTCTGTACCAAACTGCCACGAGACACCTTGAATTTTTTAGTTACTAACTTCCTCTTAGAGGAATGCCTGAGTAAAGATGAGTTTTGAGGGGGGTGTTCATTGCTGAACTGTTATGTTCTTGAGCCTGATATTAAATGGGTGTTGTGAGAAATGAGGAGATAGAGACAAAAAGAACAGGTAAACCTCAGCTTTCAGTAACTCCATAAATGAATATCACTAACCAAAAAGGCAGTCAATAGTAGTCATGTTTTGTCGGTATCTTTGCATACCAAGAAGTTAAACTAGCAGGTTTGATTAATATTCTGCTTTACAAAATAAAAATTAAATCTGTTGTTGAACAGGCAAAAGCTTTCCTGTGTGGATTTCAGCAAACTGCCTGCTAAATGCAGTTTTTCTGGCTCTGTCAGCTTCCTCAGAAGGAATAACAAATTGAAAGTGCTTTAACTACATGCATGGCATGTTCTTCTGCTTAGTATGGTCTCTTTTCCTTGAGAATCCCACCTTTAAAAAGTTTGTCCTCTCTGTTCCTGAAGCTCTGACAGGCAGAGCAGATAGGTAAAATATGGGCTTATAAAACTGAATGACAAGGCTGAATTTCTGGTAAGTAAGAATGAGACATTAATGTATCAGCAGTTTGAAAGGAACATCTCTGAAACTGGTAAACTGAGATTTTAAATGTGTGGAGGAGCCATAACAATAGCAATCCAAAGACGTAGCAGTGCCGTCAGAGAGGCATTTACCTGAGGGCTGATTTTCAAAAGCTCTAGGCCTTTACAAAGCCAGCTGAAACAAGTAGAATCTACCAATATAAACTGTCTTTGCCTGCTGCAACAGACAATTGCAAGTAGATTAAACACATAGGTAATCTAATATGGAAAGTCTTTGCATTGGTAAAAAGGTCCTCTGCAACCCCATGATATTCCCAGACTGGCTTTTTATCCTACTAGTCAAAACAAGGACTTTTGATTTGGTTGCTGAAAAAAAATATTTCTTTGACTGTTATGATGATGCCAGGTTGGCAAAATTAGAGCAAATAAAAAAATCCAAATTAAATTAGATTGAGAATTTGCCCAGATTCATAACACTGAATACTCATTTTGTCATTTATAGTGTGACACTATTGTTATTGAATTAACAATGTGTTTCATTTGGAATTTAGTAATCTGAAATGTTTCCACAGACTTTAGGTAACTGTACATAACAAATGTAAATGCTGACAAGTTCTACCAATTTAAGAAATTGATTGAAACTACTGTAGAATTATGCTTAAGAAAAAATCCTCACCACCTTGCTGTGATTAATTGCTGCTTTGCTTCTTTTTCGTTTCCAATAGGTATTAGAAGGAAAACCCATCTACGTTGACTGCTTTGGCAATTTGGTGCCACTAACAAAGAGTGGGCAACACCATATATTCAGCTTTTTTGCCTTCAAAGAAAATAGACTTCCTCTGTTTGTTAAGGTAATGTTATAATATGAGCTATGGATTGTATTTTTATTTTTTGTCTGCTTCTGAGTTTACAGTAAACTTAGCAGACTGAAGAACAGTTCCATATTATTTTATGATAATGGATTAAATGTTGACTTGGGTAGTCAAAACAACCAGCAGTAGCTACCTCAAATTTAGTACAATTTTTCTCTAAATATAATTATCTGTGCCCATGTTCTGCTATACATGCATGTGTCCACAGCATTATTTCAGACACCAAAATTGGTGGTACTTCTAGGAATCCTGTTCTCTACCTAACAATCTAAAGAGCTGATCAAGTTTTATCTTGTTTGTTCCTCTGTATCATGGTTCAATATAGTGCAGGAAAAAATGTGGAAACTGCAAAAAACTGTCAGAAAACATTGCAGAATTGGCAGGAATCTATCAAAATATGATCATTGTACCCTGCACTTGTAAATATGCATATGGCTGTAAATACAGATATAACTGTTCTTCAACCTATCCTCCTCCTTTCAGTTGCAATGCAAAACTTCCTTGAGGGTACAGTAAGAAAAACATGGCTCCTTTTTGGATGTTTCAAGTTATGGTTTTACCACATTTTTGAGAATGAAGGAAAAAGGAAATAATTAAATTCCCAACTGTAATCTAATTTTATCCCTATAGTGTATATTACTGTACTAGTCTACTTTAAAAACCTTCCTACTCGTATAAAAATTTGTAAAACAAAGGCCAAAATAAGAAAACCTCTCTGCATCTGAGATTAATTTACGCTTTAGCCGTAGCTATAGAGCCAGTGATATAAACACCATGGTCCACAGGTCCATCTGCATCATTTGTGAGATCTGTAGGGAGCAGTAAGTCATGTAAAAAAGTGTTCTCACTGTGGCCTGAGCTAGCAGCTGAGAGGGCTGCTGCCACCAAGCCACCATCACCACCTCTGCTGGAGAGAGAGCCAGAAGGCACTGCAAACCTCTTCCCACAAACTTTTCCTTCTACTGGGACATCCTGACTACAACGGAGTACACTATTACCATTACATAAAACAGTTTTAGAGCAATGCTTTTTGAATGGATGCTTCCAAAAAGTGAGGAAAATCAACCCACTCCCTCATTGTATTAAATCTGCTGTATGCTGCTAGACAAGTTTTAAGCTCTCTCCCTCCTTTCCAGCAATATTTTCTAAGCTTGTTTTAATTTAGAACTTTATTGAAGCTGCCTTTGGTTTTGCATATTTTTCTCCATGGTGGATTTTCCAAAATATGTGTCTTTGCATCTAGTATTTTCAATCTGATAAAGTTAATACACATGTATCTAATTGTATCATTTTACTAGTTCAGAAAACTAAGAATGAGGTAATGCTTTCAGTTGTATATCTTCTGTGATATCATATGTAATCCTTCTGACATTATGTACAAAAGCTAAAATTACATCATCAGTATCTTAAGTTCTAAGTGCTTACACTTGTTTCTACTAACAAGCGTGAAAGAGATTTTTCTAAGATTCACTGAAAAAATCTTAAAGTATGACACGATGTAGTATCTTTTGTAGATAATAATGGTCACACCTATAAATACATTCCAGCAAATCTCTGCATTCGAAGACTAGGATTTATCAATACATTTGAGAAAACAGTTTGCAAGAGAAGAAATTTTAAGTGTAATCTTTCACTGGTTTCAGCCACTCAGCCAAAAGAGTATACAAATGAACAAACACAATATTTAATACTAAAATTTCGAGCCAAGAGTTATTGCTAACATCATCATAAATATGTATTCTTGCCATATGGGGTAAAATGGCTTATTACCTTTAGTCATCTAATACAAAATGAGTCTGTTATGACCATAAAGTTTGGGGATCATTTCAGTGAAAAATGGGTATTGTAAGTTATCACAGAAGCCAAATCATACTGGATATCTCTGTTCTTTTAAGACTGTGTTTAGAGTGTTAGGACTGCCTTCTGTAAATAAGTTTCTAACGTGTAAGCATGTACATTCTTGTGTCTTCTTGTGCTTTGACACACAAATACATACGTATGTACATTTACAAACAAGCCGGAAAAAAAAGAACACAGATTATTTTTGCCACATGGACTTTTTCTCCCACATCTAGCCTTCTTCTGCTAAATAGTTTTGAGTGGTACCAGTAGATCACACAGCAAATAACAGATTAAATGCCTGTATGCTCTTCTACCAGGTGCGAGATACCACTCAAGAACCCTGTGGACGATTATCATTCATGAAGGAGCCAAAATCTACAAGAGGCCTCGTTCATCAAGCCATATGTAATTTAAACATCACTTTACCTGTTTACACAAAGGTACTGTGAAATTGTACTGGTCTACAGTCATCAGTGTTCTAATATAAAGAAAATGAGGAGGGCAAAATATTGTTAAAGCTTTGTAGTTGGGTATTTTAAAGAAGAATAAATACCACCCAAGGGCTTTCAATTTCTTGGGTTTGGTACTCTTAATGCCAGTGTTCCATGTTATCGAATATTTTCTGTGGACTCAGAAGAGATGAGAGAAGGGAGACAAAAATCCAGTTTGCACTACATAGCTCCCATGGTTTCATTTGGTGTTGCACAAGACCTATGCTAATTTTATTTTGTACAGAAATTTTACCCAGATTCTGTTAAGGGGTGAGACAAATCTGGGACTCAGTGAGTACCTCTAGGTTCATTTTTTGGTTTATCAAAACTTCCCATGCTGTTTGACCATGTCTTGTGACACCTCTCAGGAGATGAAGTTACCATTCATACCGGTTTCACAAAGTGTAAGGATAATGCCTGTAGATCATATGATGTTCTTAAGGCAGGGAGTACAGAGGAGTGAAAATAATTTGTCATTTTTTTCATTTGCCATTTTGAAAGATGATGGGATTTGCAGTAGCATTTTTAGCTAACTGCCTTGTTTATCTGTGGTGATAGTGATAAAAATGTAGCAGATGAGCTCTAGAATTTGGAAAGTTTATAGCAGTGCTGCAAATATTTTCTTAGGCTATATTTTAATAATAACATTGACTTTAACACTGACTTCTCTTCCTACATTTGATCAACTCTTTCAAAAATCTGAGTATGTCGCATAGTGTAAATGATCTTTCTTCAGAATATTTTTATAACAGTTATTAATGTACCTGGGGAAGAAAATGGTCTTATATCAAGGGCAGAAAAAGGAGAGGAAAACTCTAGTATGAGTTATTTATAAATACTAACAAGATTGAGACCAGCTGAATTCTCATAAATCATGGGAGTGCTCTTGATTTCTGTTTAAGTAAGAAAGAACAGATATTAAGAAGCATTTGTTTCTTTAGAAAAGAGTCAGTTTCTTGCTATTCTGTGATAGCTCCTATTTTTTACTGTCCTTGTTGGATTAGGAGCTGCATGCCTTTTAGGAATGTATTAGTCTGTTTGCCCAAAATATTGCCTGTTGGTGGTTCATTTTTTCTCAGCATTTTTAGCATATAATACAATCTTTATTATAGCATTTTTGTATAATTTAAAAATAACATATTTCAACATATTTTAAGTTTAAATGGGTGCTGTTCTTAACTATTTTAAGTATTTATTCGTGCTAATTTATGGGTGCAAAAGCATGTATATATTTCAAGTTTTGGTACAGATAAGGATCACTAGAAGTCTAACATCCAGAAGCAACTTTTCTGTTTGTAATTTGCTTGATTCAGTAGCCTTTTGTGTGTTAAACTCACAGTTTAGTTTTGCTGCTTTTTGACATAAGAAATCAATTGCAGAAACATACTGCATTTTCTCATTTTCTGTTAAATGTTGCCAGAAGTTATTTTTTCCTACTCTCCTCTTCTAAAAAAATTGCATTTTGCCTGCTCTGTTTCCCCTTCTCTTTTTGCATGGTATTTTGGAACTGAAAGGAATCAGAATCAGATCAAGAACAAGAAGAAGAGGTAATGTTGCTTGTAACAGCATGTTATTGCTTATGCATACCACTAAAATACAACTAACAGATATACCTTGGAAGATGAAATCTGTAGTGAAACAGGCATATCAATCATTAGCTCAGTGTCTCAAAAACAAAAGGGTCTTGCACAGGCTCACTTTTGGAATTTACAGAGTTTAACTTCCCTACATTAAAGTTTTACTGATGCAGATGTAATGATTTTGGAGATATATAATAGTTTATTTTGCTTTCAAAACAGTTCCTTAATAATTTAAAAATTATTTTGCTCAAGAATAAGCCATGCAAGTGTATTTCATGAAGCTTTATTCTCTGCAGCACAAAAGAGGAAATGGTCTTGGTTTTTCTGATTCTGAGAACCATCCCTCATCCTAGAAGTAATGTAGGGTTGCTACTAGATGTGTCTGAAATATTCAGAACCAGTGGTTCATTTGCATAATATACTTCTTATTATTACCCCTAAGCATGGTCTGACTATAATTCCTCTATTTAGTGGTGGTGGGTAGTGGGGAATGGAGGCAGAGGAACAGGCCTAAATACAACAATTACCTCCATCAGCAAGTTTCCTGCTTTTTGGGGGAGTCTGCAACCAGATTGCAGTTGAATGCACTACCTGTATACCTAAAAGGGCTGCAAGTCACAAATCTTGTCCATTTATAATGTTCAAGAGACTGGATCTTACAGATTTCTGAGTTGGATTACTGAAGTCCAGTACAGAATCAGAGTTAACCCAGAAGTTACAAGTAAGTTTACTCCATGTAAAAGGTGTGGAGTTTTCATCTTTAGCATAAATTGAATTGCATCTTAATGGAGAAATGTGGCCAATTGCCCCCTACATTCCCAACTCCGTTCTGGCAGTTATAGATGTTTCTTAAGGTCTGACCCCTACATGAACGAGTAACATGAGAAAAGCATCCCCACATTTTGATAACGTTCAGCTGTTGGAAACAAGAGTGCCAGCCCTGTGAGAACAGCCTACTCCCCAAAGACGATGGACATCTTTTCCATGAACTGCAAAACAGAGTTCAGAAGTTTTGTTGTGCCCAGTGAAGCTTCCAATTATTACTGAAATATTTACCACTCCTGTTTTAGTGCTGAAATATAGGCACTGTCAAGTGAAAACAGGGCCCAAGTTTTTAAGCTAATTCCCACTATATTCATTCAGAAGGTAACATTTCCTATCAGTTGATCATTCAGTTTCATACCAAAAGCATGAAACTAAGTCTATTAGCCTCTATAATGCTGTTTATGCATTCCCAAAAGTTGTTTTTAACAAATCTATGCTCTGTGAAAGCAGTGTAAAGGATATTGAAAAATTATTTTTCCAAACGATGACTTCTTATTTTTTTATATAAGAAACTAAAGCACAAAGAGACAAGCTCATTGATGGCTAAGAACACCTTCCATTTTAAATTAATTTTTGTTTACTTTATTCATTTTTATGTTAAGAATATTAGTATGCTGACATAATTCCAGACTGATATGGAGGAAGTTAAAGTAAGGAGAATTAAAGTATCCTAGGTTACCCTGTAGGGCTGATGTGTGCATCAGAGGAATTCATACTATTATGGATCTGTAATATACACTGCTAACTGTGAAGTTTAATAATGTGAGCCTAAATGATTACACGGCATGTATGAACATGTAAGTGTTGCCAGTGATTTACCTGTATTCATTTTCAGTTTATGGAAATCAAGAATTAGTTACATCTTAACTGAGACAGTATATTGCATTTATCTTTATAAAGAATACTTTTAAGCAAGTAAAACCTTTTCAACACTCACTAAAAAACTTATCTTGGGGGCTTTAGCATACAGAGTATATCATATCAAAGTACTGCATAGCTGATTTTCATCCTCACAGTCATCCTGCCACCGCAAGTTTGTATAGGAGATTAAAAGTTCAATGCTACTTTGCATACTTTTGCATACCCAAACTTACACCCAAAAAAAAAAAATCTTTTTTTGCTTGTGTGGACACAGGATTATGCTAGTAGAACTGAAAAAAAGTCAAACTACAAGGCAACTTCAGAAATTTGCTTCTTGAATTTTCATAGTCTGAGATTGCTTTTTTTTTTTTTTTTAAATTTTTTTGGCAAGGGCTATGTTTTCTTTTGAGTAACAGTAAAATTATATGGCTTTTTCAATCTATACTCAAATACACTCTGAAAAATTAAGAAGATGGTCTCTGAGGGCTGTTACTGCTTCCATTTATGGGCATGACTATCTATTTGTGGCATCAAGTCCTAGTTCTTGCCTTAGGCAGTTGCAAGTCTGCAGTCATTTCTGCACCTGCTTTTCATCATCACAAAGTACAGAGGCAAAAATGCATCTCAGAATTAATACATACAATGAAACTATGTATAAAGCATACTAGTTGCCTTCCAGATGCCTTCAGATGACCATATTGGATGTTTTTGCTTTAGATGGGAAGAAATAAGTGAAGAACGATGCAACAACCTACCCAGTAATACAAAAGTCTGGGTCCTCTATACTACTAGTCGCATTTAAAGAAAATACGTTGCAACTCTTTGCATCTACTATTGACCATAACTATAGCAAAGTAACAATTTTTCTGTTATTAGAAACACTAAATTAAGCCACACTTTTACCATTACATTTTAAATACATTCTTGGTTCCATTTAAGTCAATCTGTGTGTCTCCATACATCCAGTGGATTTGACTCAACCTGTACTACTTCACTAGTGACTTTATATATATTGATTACATTTGAACTTTTAAATTTCCCCCTTTTTTCTCTTCCAGGTTGATATGACTTCAGAAAAAAGTAAGATTTTCTTTTTTTTTTTTTTTTTTAAATGTAATGCAGTTTGTATGAAAGATGGTTAAGAATAAAGATAAGCATGAAAGAGAGCTAAGCTTTAACTGCTATTGCTAATAACATCAATACTTTAAAAATGTAATAGCAAACACTTTAATACCAAAGCAGCTATCCAATTAAATACATTTTAACGTATAATTAACAAGTAATACAGTTTAAAACAGTTCATCTAAGCATTTACTTTCCTTTGACATCCCTAGTGATCCCGCTAATGCTATTTTGCTTGTATGAATGCTCATCCCTCCATTTTGTTTTGTCCGTTTGTTGACACGCATTGTTGCCTCATATTTGAGATAGATAACAGTATCACTTTTAATGAAGATGTAGTTAATACTCTAATATATTTCATTAAACTCATGGAATGCAACCATGCAATAAAGTGATACTGTCCAAATTAATCAGGCTGTTTAACCCTTCTCGCCCTGCACCCCTCCCCTCCTTTACTGTGGTGAAATATGACTGAAAATACGCCTGTTAAGCTTGGTACAGCATATATACCCTGTGTATGTACAGAATCAGGCTGTTATTATTATTGGAAACTGAGGGTGAATGGTTCACAATGTCAAGGATCTCTAATGAAGATGCAAACCAAACATATATTCAGTCTGAAGAGTATCTCTAATAAGAACTGTTCAAATGCAGTGATTTCTTAAATCTGTTTAGGAAAAGAATGACTTCTGCCTTGTTTCCAGTTTAAAATGCAGTGTAGTGTCTTTTTTTTTCTACATTGCATTTTGAGTGTTATTTATTCTTGATATACTAATTACATGTTTTAATTGGAAAGACAACAGCACCACGGTCCTGAAGATCAAATGGATGGTTGTTCCTCTATAACCTCCTTTGTCTAAAGCGGAAATGCTTCATCTAGAGAATAAAAGATATCAGGGTGACAAAATAGCTAATAACATGGTGGGAAAAAGTATTCACCATGATTAACAACATTCTTAGTATCAGGTTTTTGCTCTAATTCATTATTATTCACATCAGGATGACCAATTTCATCAAGGTGGAAAAGTCACACCATAGTATAGCCAGCAGAGTGGAATTTCAGTTGCCCCATGACTCACCTTGGTCATGGCAAATGGAAGGTGAATTCAACAGAACAGTAAAACATACAGGTGAAAAAGGGCTTGAATTGCTCCCCTTTGCCGTATAATTATTTACTCAATGCAGTACACACCCCCCTAAGGAAGGTGGCAGGATGCAGGTTTGGTGAGGTTGCTCAGTTTGGCTGTCAGATTCATCTCAATTTAACATAGCATAGAGCCACAATTTTTGCAAGGAGGTAATATACAAGCTGGGAACACTTCAGTGGGAGTGTGAGGGAGGCCAACCACATCATAGCCAAAAGCCTGTAACATGTCAGGGAAGAGCACCAATCTAGGATGTTAATGACTGCACTGCCTATCCTGCAATCTACTGGCTACATTTACTGACAGCTCTTGACCATTCCTGACAGTTTAGGAGTTCTCTTACTTTTCTCTAGCAGTAATTCTACCATTGCTTTTGCCCTCTGCTAACTAGCTAGGCCCCAGAGAATACCAACACCAGCTAACAGCCACGCTCTGTTTGGATAGTACTTGCATTTTATTTCCCACTGGAGTTTCTTTGCTTCGGGCTAATTAACTTGACTTTTTGGCCATTGAGGTAGTCACCCATTTAACATTTATGAAAATACATATTACAAATCCACACAATTACTAGGTAGCATTTCAGTATGCACTAGACAGTTCACATGAACAACTGCAACACCAAAGCACCCAGTTTTCAGCATCAAAATCACCCCCAGCAATCTGCTTATAATTAATGTACAGCACAAACATTTAGCAGTCATTACACACAAGAGAACAGTGTAGCAAAATGGATATTTTTAACAAAGAATACAGATAATTATGTATTGCTTAGGTTCTCCTCATTTGCATTACTACTTTGAGTTTTAGACTGGGGTGCAGAAATGTGTCAAGTTTTATGTGGTGTACTCCCTTTAAAAGAAAAATGTGCAATTATAATTTCTAAGCATTGTATTCTGTTCATAACTTGCTTCAGTCCTCCAATGTTTTATTCTGTTCAATATACATTTTCTAGTAGTCCCTCCTGAAATTAAATATTCCCAGTAGGCAGTTATGGCATCACGGGAATTACCTACATCCAGTTTACTGTATATTGGTTGCACAGATTAGACAAATATTTCACCACAGTATGTTTTACAATATTTTCATGTATCTTTAATTTATATGATTAATTTTTAAGCTATTGTTTTTTAACTGAAGCTACATACCCAGTAGCATTTGCAACACCTTTGCTTTGCATGGAAATAACTTGCCTTACATGAATTGTATGTATGTGTCTAGTGTGACTGTCTCTGATTTTTGGTTGCCATACATTACATTTTTTAAACTTTGAAATCACTTCTAAGTTGATTCACAGTTTTTTTCTTACTATCTCTCCTTTTCTTCTCTGTCTTCTTTTTCCTCAGTCAATTCATTAGTTGTCAATGAGGATGTTCCAAGGAAAGGACCATGCCTCTTAAAACAAAAGAATGTTTGTTTCATTGTTTAGGTGTGAAATCCCCTTAGATGAAATGCCGGTTTGCAGCTGATTCAGATCTCTACATATTTGATCATATTTTAGATTACTGCAGAATTACTTTTAACTTTTTATTTTGGTCATTAAGAAAAAAAAAAATGTTAACCCGATGTTATTCTGACAGTTTGCTAACACTGGCTTTCTCTTAGAGGAAATCGACTTTCAATCAGTTCTAATGCTTTCCCCCTTTTTTCTTGTTTGTTTTTATTTGAACATTGATCTGTAACATCTGAACAATCTTGAGATGCCTATCTTTGTGTAACTTCACTGTGTTCCGTTTTTAATTTTAAATTTTGTTGTTGTTGTTTTGAGTTTTTTTAGTGGTGTCCTGATTTGGTTTGTTACAGCTTTGACAATGTATGTGTGATTGTGCTATATTGATAAAGTTAAGCAAGTTATTTCCTGCCATTTTCCTTTTCAGTTTTTTTTTTGTTTGGTTTTTTGTTGGGTTTTTTTTTTTTTTTTCCCCCGTTAGCTTTGCTTTGCTCTTGTACCCTCAGATCTTGTGGATCCACCATTCCCGGCCCATTTTGTTGACCTTCCTACCACTGCAACCAAAGACTGTCATTTTCAGTCCTGATTATTTTCCAATCTCTATTTTTGATTTCCATTTTACTTTCAATGTTTTTCATTCGCATCAAAGATGACGAGACAGAATCTACAGAAACATCTATCCTGAAAAGCCATCTGGTTAATGAAGTCCCTGTACTAGCCAGTCCAGACCTGTTGTCTGAAGTTTCTGAGATGAAACAAGATTTGATCAAAATGACTGCCATCTTGACAACTGACTCTTCTGATAAATCAGGCTCCATTAAAGTGAAAGATCTTGGAAAACCCACTGAAGAAGAGCCAGGAGAGCCTTTTGAAATAGTTGAGAGAGTGAAAGAAGACTTAGAAAAAGTAAATGAAATTCTGAGAGGTGGATCCTATACCAGAGAAGAACATGTTTTGCAGAAGTCCGATTCCAAACAAGAACTTGTAGAAGAAGAATGGGTCATTGTCAGTGACGAAGAAATTGAAGAGGCCAGAAGAAATGCTCCTTTAGAAGTCACTGAACCTACCTGTGTAGAAGTCAGGGTAGACAAAGGGACAACAAAAATGGAGAAGCCAGACATGACGGGAATGGTAGATTACCTTACAGAGGATTTAAAAACATATGTTTCTCTTCATGAGGTACAGCCACCAGCCTTACAAGAAGATGTAGTAGAAGAAAGATTTGAAGCTGTAGTAATAAGCAGGGATTCTGAAAAAGAAGGACAACAATCTCCAACAACTGAAAAACTAAGTCCACAGGAGCAACACAAGCCAGCCTTAGAAATTAAAAAACCAGTTAGGACAAAATTAAGAGACAAGCAAAAGCAAAAGGAAGGCAAGATGCACAGCAGTGAGGAACGACCAGGACTAACAAAGCTCACTTCAGATGAGTCACGAGGTGAGGAACCTGGCCTAACACTGACAGCTGCTCCTGAGGCTAAAGCTGTATCCCCTGTTATAGAGGAAACTCCTATTGGCTCAATAAAAGATAAAGTTAAAGCTCTGCAGAAACGGGTGGAAGATGAACAAAAAATACGGTCAAAACTACCTGTCAGAATTCAAACAAGAGAGGGCACTGCCGAAAAGGTTTCTAAAAAACCAGCACAAGTCAAAAAACCAGTAGCACACAAAGCACAACCACCTGTTTCACCTTCTTCTAAGACAGAAAGACTTGAAGAGACCATGTCAGTTCGTGAACTGATGAAAGCCTTCCAGTCAGGTCAAGACCCGTCCAAGAATATATCTGGACTGTTTGAGCACAAATCTGTCAAACAGAAGCAACAGCTCCCTGAGAAGGAAACAACCCGGAGAAAACCAATTTCTTCACAAAGTGAAACGAGGCGAGTATCAAGCCACAAGACAGACAAACAGAAGGACAAACAAAGCACGATATTAAAAGCAGAGAAAGAGCCGCAATCGAAGAAAGGAAAAATGCAAATTTCTACTGTTGAAATTACCAAGAAAACTGTAGGTAAAGACCAGATAAAAGAGCGGAGCAGCAAAAAACCAACTGAACCTCTCCCTCCAGTATTTGATGATGAAAGTGCCAAAGATATATCAGTTGCGAAGGGCAGGACTTCTGACGACCAAGGAGATACTGACTTCCAGATCAGCCCTGACAGAAAAACCTCAACAGACTTTTCTGATGTCATTAAAGAAGAACTGGAGGACAATGACAAATATCAACAGTTCCGACACCTTTCAGTGACAGAGGAGGGAGAGCTGAACTTGGAGCAAGTACTGACCAGTCCTTTCAGTGTTGCTTTTCCCACGGAGTATGTGAAAGATGGATTCCTTCCTGCTCTTTCTCTGCAAAGTGCTGCTTTTGATGGGAGCTCAGAGAGCCTTAAACATGAAGGTGTGGCTGATTCTCCAGGTAGCCTGCTTGAAGGAACCCCTCAGATCAGCTCTGAGGAAAGTTATAAGCATGAAGGCCTGGCAGAGACTCCAGAAACAAGCCCTGAAAGCCTTTCATTCTCACCAAAGAAAGCAGATGGGCAAACTGAAGAAGCTAAAGGAGCAGCTAGAGAACACACAACAGCAGAAACATGTTCTCCGAAGGAACTCTCTCCAAAGGAAGATGCAAAAGGTATTACTGAAAGACAGCTAGATGCTGTTACTGAGACTAGTAAGTCTCATTCTGACCATGTATCAGAAGAGCTTGTACCCACAGCCTCTGAAGAGGCTGATAAACTTAAAGAAAGTAGCTCAGCTTCCATTATGGAAGATATTAGCAGGGATAAAGAATCCAGAACCACTGCACATTTAACTAAGACTTCTGAAACACATGACACAGCTTTAGAGAAAGAAAAAGATATAACCTGTGAACGCCGTGTTGTGGTTAGAAGTCCCCAGAAATTGGAACTTTCACTTGCTAGCCATGATAGTGAAAGCTTTAGCCCAGTTGCAGATGACTCTTTGGCTATAAGTCATAAAGACTCACTGGAAGCAAGCCCAGTGCTAGAAGATAACTCATCACACAAAACGCCTGATTCTTTGGAGCCCAGTCCTATGAAAGAGTCTCCCTGCCGTGATTCTCTTGAAAGTAGCCCTGTAGAGCAAACAGTGAAGGCTGGTATTTTGGGGCAGGGTCCTCTTCAGTCTGTTCTTGGCAAAGGAGAAACCTGCCCAGAGCTGGCATCGGTGCGTTCCAGGATTCTCCGTGACCCTGAGGGAAGTGCTGATGATGACAGTCTAGAGCAAACATCCCTCATGGAGAGTTCAGGGAAAAGCCCTCTTTCACCTGAAACTCCTAGTTCTGAAGAAATTAGCTATGAAATCACACCTAAAACAGCAGACTCACAGGCACTGTCAAACATACCAAAGTCGGCCACAATCCCTGAAGTCAGTGAAGAACCAGAGGATGATTCAGAAAGTGAACCAAAGAAGAGATTCACCCCTGAAGAGGAGATGTTTAAAATGGTGACCAAAATCAAAATGTTTGATGAATTAGAACAAGAAGCAAAACAGAAGAGAGATTGCAAAAAGGATTGTAAGCAAGAGGAATCTTCTGCAGTGGCTGATTCAGAAGCTACATGTGAAGGTGAAGAACCAGAGTCAACAGCGGTAGAAGAAAAAGATATACCTACGGTGGTGATGTCTGCAGCTGAATCTAGAAAAAGTTCTTCCTCTTCAGAGAGTGAGCCAGAATTGACTCAGCTAAAAAAGGAAGCTGACTCAGGGCTCTTAATGGAGCCTGTGATCCGAGTGCAGCCACCCTCACCACTACCATCCAGCATCGATTCCAGTTCTAGCCCCGACGAAGCAGGTTTTCAACCCATTGATTCAAAGCAATGCTCTATCAGGATAGGGGCAGTTAAAGCAGAACAGGAAAAGCCAACAGAAGATGACAAAGAGGAACCACTTATCCCTGGGGGCAGCTATAAGGTTTCCACAAGAGAATCAGGCACTTGTCATTCTGATGGTTGTGTATCAGCAGGAACTGATGAATCAAAATATGACAGTACAGATCACAGCGAGACAGTTAGTCCCAGTGCCCCAGTCACACAATCTGGGGGTACTCTGTGTCATTCCATTGGTGACAGTTCTCAAAAAGAAGTGCGTGTTGAGTCTCCACTAACACTACAGCCATATGATACTGCTGAAAAAGATGTCAAAGCCACTGCCTTGTTAACACAGACAGATCTCATTCCTACAGGAGCCGTGTCTGAGAAAGTAGACGATAGTTCTTGTGGACACAGTACCACCGAGTACTCTGTTCCACAAGATGGCAAACTGGCTGAAGATGATACCACTGACCATTCTGCTTTGGGAAGTGATTTGGGAAAATCAGAAACAGATTTTAAAACATCTCAAAGAGATACTCATGCTGAGGAACCCTTACCAGAGCATTCATCCCTTACCACTGAAACAGTGGCACTTGAAAGTTGTGTAGCAGATGCTGCTGAAAGTAGTGGTCCTTATATAGTAAGCCCTTATGAAAATGTGTCTTCTGAACACTTCTTTACTGACACTGAAAGTGAGGTAGGAGCTGGTAGAAGTCTGCTGTCTAGGGAAAGCTATTCTGATGAAGAAGGAAAAGATCAGACTGGTGAAGCTTTACTTAGCAGAGACACAGGTAGTGAACATCACTCTTCAGAGGAAGTATGTATGGAAATAGAGCCAAAACCAGAGGATGCATTTCAGAAGATGTCACGAGGGTCTTCAGATTCCACAAAGTTTGCTGAATCTGCCCTTGAGGATACAAGAGATGAAACAGAGAAATTGAGCAGTCAAGTTGTCATCACCAAAACGGATGTGGACTCTGACATGTGGAGTGAAATACGTGAAGATGATGAAGCTTTTGAAGCTCGGGTGAAGGAGGAGGAACAAAAGATATTTGGGTTGATGGTAGACAGGCGATCACAAGGCACAACACCTGATACAACACCAGCCAGAACACCCACCGAAGAAGGGACCCCACTTAGTGAACAAAATCCTTTCCTTTTTCAGGAAGGAAAGTTGTTTGAAATGACTAGAAGTGGAGCCATTGACATGACCAAAAGGAACTATCCAGATGAAAGCTTTCACTTCTTCCAAATGGGGCAGCAGCCTCAGGAAGACGTTTCTTTATCTGAAGAAGTGAAAGAAGCAGCAGAGGTGGAATCTTCTATGCTGAAGAGCTCACCAGATCCATTTTCACCTTCAGAATCAGAGGACTTGGATATACAAGAAAAAGATACATTGAAATGTTCACCCCCAGCATCTGAGTCTAGTGATATATCAGAAGATGTGACAGATGAAGGTGTCAGCATAGGCACCACAAAAGCAGATCTTAAATCCAGAATTCCAATTAAAATGGGTATTTCAGCTTCTTCAAAATCACCAAAGAAAGAAAGTGCTGCCTCTGAAGCTGAGCCCCTCTCCAGAATGGAGACTGACATGGTTGATAGCAGTCAGGTGCCTTGCCCTATCTCTCCTGAGTTGTCTGTAGTAGAAGATGAATTAGATTTTTCCAAAGTCACTAGATCAGTTTGTTCTGAACAGGGTGATGAGTCCCCAGACTCTTCACCAGAGGAACAGAGATCTGTGATTGAAATCCCCACTGCTCTAATGGAGAGAGTGCCTTCTTGTGAAAGCAAATCCAAAATTCCTGTAAGAACAGCTGCTGCTGCATTGCAATCCTTGCAACAATCAGAAAATGAGAGCCTTCCCGCAGACGGCTTCCTAGACAGTTTGCAGTGTGAAGGAAAAGATGACCAAGCAAAACCAAAGTCTAAAATTCCTGTCAAAGCAGCTTTCCAAAAAGCTGAACAACAATATACATACACAGACACATCTGTATGCAAGCTAGAGTCACCCAAAGCTCTTGACGTGACAAGCAAACTACCTATGAAACAAGATAACCGAAGTAAATCTGAATCTGATGCAAGTATTCCCATGGACCCAAAGACTAAACGTTCAATAAAAGCTAGGAGTTACGCTGAGGCAGAAGCAGAGACCAGGGAGAGGGAGAGAGAGATGAACCTTGAGCTAGACTCAGATGAGGCAACAGCAGCAAGACCCAAGGTATTCTCGTCACGGTTGCCAGTTAAAAGCAGAAGCACTACAGCCTCTCGCAGTGGTTTTAGTCCCACAAAAGAAAGTAAGGAACATTTTTTTGACCTTTACAAAAACTCCATAGAATTCTTTGAAGAAATTAGTGATGAAGCTTCTAAATTAGTGGAAAGACTCACGCAGTCAGAGAGAGAACAAGAATTAGTTTCAGATGATGAAAGCAGTAGTGCCCTAGAAGTTTCAGTTATTGAAAATGTGCCATCCAGTGAGACTCAGCAGTCAGTTCCTGAAGACATCTTTGACACCAGACCCATTTGGGATGAGTCTGTAGAGACTCAGATTGAACGTATCCCTGATGAAAATGTCCATGACCATGCTGAAGGTATTTGCCAACGACTGGGATTCCCTGTGCGACGCATGTCATGAATTAAACTTTTTGGTTTTTTGTTTTCTTTGGTGTGTGTGCGTGTGTGTGTATGTATGTATGTTTGTATACATGTGTAATCTGTGTGGCATTTTATTTTAAGCTTTTGGTAGTTAGTTGTGTATTTTTTCCCCCCTGTGAGCTGTGTTTGGTTTTTTGTGTTGTGTCTGTGTTTTTCTTGTCTGTGAAACAATCTCAAGATTGTAAACCATGAATGCTTATGGGAAGTGTTACCTTAATAAACCAAAACACTTCTAAAAATATCTATTGTTTTACCATTAAACTGATTGCTTAGGTCATGCACATTTTGGCTTTTGGCTTTCCCTGGCCCTATTTTTAACAATTAATTTTTACTAATAATGACATATTTGAGAATTGATTGAAACCGAGAAAAGCAAATGCATTTTCTTTTGAGTTGTTACACAAAGAAATCTGCAGAAGTTTTAAACAGTTAAATTTTTCATGTTCCTTTTTTTGACGATCTGTGTCTCAAGAAAATTCAGTGTCACCAGTAGCTTTAGTACAAGTTTTCTGGTGGTTGGTTTTCCTCTCACCTACTTGTGTACTATACTAAGTAGCCATGATGGAAATCCAATAGCTAAAATGAAACATGCATATATCATTAACCCTAAGCAATTTTCTGAATCTGAGATATTGCAATCCATGTGTGCATTCAGGGAAAATCAAAACTCAAATTCTGCCATCCCCAAATTAGCTTTGGGGATGGGAAGAACAGTCAGTCTCACTGTTATTGAAATGAATGAAGACTGGCAAATGATCATCTGATTTTTCCTTGCCTTCATTGTAAGTACTTTGTATCACTTCCTAGTTGAAAGGGTCAGACACTTAAATTTTAACAATATCTCAAATACAAACCAAAATATGAAGTGCTATAGGGACTGTTTGAACAAAACTTTCCCTACAACAGAAGGAACATAATTAGAAGCACCAGTCCAGATGAATTTTTCAACCTTGGCATTTACTAAGGAGGCATGGAAATTTATGGCTCTTGACTTAGTTGAAGTCTTCAATTTAATGTTAGAATGAAGTTTTAGAATAAAATGCTTGGCCATAATAGGACAGTAGGCACAGTAGGCACTTAGTCCTTGTTTAGATTTTCACATGAAAGCCTGATTTTCAAATGGAAAATGCAGATAGTTCTGTGCTTTTTGAAAAATCAAGCTTTTTTTTCTTAACCTGGAGATTTAGAGTCCTCACTTTAGTTACCCAGTTGTAACAGCCTCTCCACATTGAGATTACAGTAGTTAGAAAAAACCCACTTTCCCTTCTTGGGCTATATCAGCTATGAAAATGGTTTTTAACTTGTAAAAGGCAACTTGTGGCTCTCTTTGACCTTTAGATCAACAGGATGATCCGGAAAGGACAGAGGAAAGACTGGCCCACATTGCTGATCATCTTGGATTCAGCTGGACAGGTAAAATGCATGTCTACTCCAGACAGAAAGGAGGGGAGCATTCTTTCTCACTTCTTTGCTGATTCTTTCAGATGATTTCCTGATTATCTAAAGATGTTTTATAGAAATACTTCAGTACCTTACTGTCTTCTGGTTACTAAGATTCCTATAGCCTATTAGGTAAGAACTCAGATGCAGAGGTAAAGCCTTGGCACTTGCTGTGGCATCTCCAGAGGGAAAGCCCCTAGGATGAGAGAGTGATAAAGAGCTGGCATATGTTACCCTACTCTTTTTGTGCAAAACGCAACAACTCTGGCTAGAAGTTAAATGAATACATGAATAAACATCATCTCTGTTCTGGAACTCCTGAGCTGGAAGACCACTGACATCAGCTTCTTTTCTACAGAACTGTGCTGAGGAAAAAAGGATAAAAAGGGACCTCTTTGTAGCAATCATTTTAATAGTGTTGATTTAATAGATCTGAGACAATTAACTTTACTGGGTACAAGCAGAAGTAACACTGAATGAGATGCAGATGTGTGTCACTGAAAATCAGCTACAAGTGTTTACAAAGAAAAAGAGCTGTGCAGAAATCTCAATGCTATGTCAAACTGTGCAATCCAACAAAAAATTGCTACCAAAAAGGTTAAATCAGGTCTACGCTTTTTTGCATCTATGCCTAGAGCAGTACCACACTCCTGAAAATAAGCAAGGCTCTAGGAGTTAAAGAAGAGTTGTATACCAGAGAAAAAAATGTTAACTCCTTAATAACGAAAGTTGTGATCTACACTGTTTTTATAATCATCTTCAGAGTGTATGCAAAATATCACTGATACTTTTGCTTATGTTACCTTTTCCTTTCCTGTCCTCTATTTCAATCCATAGAGAAGACTGGGAGCGTATGTCACTCATCCCAACATGGATTATCTTGAAATCAGTAGGACTTGGACCTGTGCAATGTAACAGATTAGGAAACTGCTGAAAATTTTATGAAAATGAACAGACAGTTCTGAAAACAAAACTAGAAAAAAATGGATGCTCATCAAATAGACAATGTTTTTATAGCATTTTAGAGAGGGCAGGGTAATACACCTGCATAAATATTGTTGTCATATTATGGTAAAGATTGATTTTTGTTCAAACTTATTTGATTACCTAGGATTTGAATCTAATGTGTAATTTCTGTATATTTGCTGAAGTTTACCGTTGTACCAGTTTTCAAGCCGGCCTGGAAATAAGGTTATCTGGGGTTTGGGATTAAAAACATGACACCCTTCAAAATCAAGTCCATACCACTGTAGCATGACAATGGAATAGAATGTGAATCCTTCTTTGTGAAAGAAGCAGAAATCTGGAGACCAGGAATAACAGTAGGAATCTCACAAATTCTCCATGGCTTTAACTCATTTTATGACCTGTTTCAATGGTTGCATCTTATTTTAGTGATGGCAGGAAGATGCTTTTGGTTCTGGATACAATAAAGATGTTACAGATAATTAAACCATTTCCCTTTTCTGGACTGCAGTCTTGACCCTATGCTACATCAGAAAGACATCAGTTATTCTTAGTTTCACATTTTCAGGTTTTGGTTTTCAACTGTAATTAGTAGACATTTACTTTTCTTTGAATGAAACAAGTCCAGGGGAGTAGAAATATTATGCTTTAATCTAGCCCTAGAAAGTGCTATTACTTAAAATTAATTCTTTTACTAGATTTTGATCAAAGTTTCTGAAATATTCAATGTTTCAGAGGATAGAATCTGCTGAGCATGGTGCTCTGTAGCTAGAAATATTTCTATCTGTTCATGTGCTGTTTCTGCAACTGCACTCTATTTGATAGCTTGTCATTGCTAAATTTTGTCAGTGGTGGTGTGCCCTGAGAACTAGGAATGGTAGACATAAAAAATAAAAGCTCATGCAGGCCCATCATTTCTATACATAATGCATTTCTGTCTTTGCGAGAACTTACTGTTTAACAATGTCTCTAAATATGACATAAGGTACATAGAAGCAAAGAGAATTTGGTTTCAGAAAAGTTTGAAGTCTACTTTGCTGCTGACAGCCATAAAATAGATGTAAGGCAGGGAAAAAGAGACATCTTTACAGAGATAGATTTCTTTTTCAGAGCTAGCAAGAGAGCTGGATTTCACAGAAGAGCAAATTCACCAGATCCGAATTGAAAATCCTAATTCACTTCAAGACCAGAGCCATGCACTCCTCAAATACTGGCTTGAAAGGGATGGGAAACATGCAACAGGTTTGTTTCCACTTACAGTACATATAACTGTCTCAAATTTGCTAGCTTAGGTGACAGATGTGTCTTATAATCACAAAAAGAAAATTTAGATAAAATTTAGGCTATAGAAAGAATGACCATAGATGGCACTTAATTTTTTTTAAGCTTGTCTGTATAGCATAGCGTATCATAGGATTCTCAGACAAAGTAGTTTAATCTTGTTCACTTGAGGGCAAGGCAGAACATCTTATAGCAAAACAGACTGGAAAACCACTGAGGCCTCTTTTTCCTAAACTGAAAAATGTTTGGGGAAAGTAAACAAATGTGTTAAAGGAAAAAACAAAATGAGTGGTAATTTTTATAGACAGCCCTTCAGTTAATTTTAGATTTTACATAGCAATGCTTCTAAACACATCTGTATTTTATATATGATATTATATTGCTCAGTATCCTATATATGTCCTTCATATGGAAAACAGAAGGGAAGAGAGCATGTGAAATTCTTAACGCAGCTACATGGTGTTGTTCTAATGCCACAGATACAAATCTTACCCAATGTCTTACAAAAATCAACCGAATGGATATTGTTCACCTAATGGAGACCAGCGGCATAGACTCCATGCAGGTCCGCGGCACTCGCACGTACACAGAAATTGAACAAACAATAGGATTGGACCACAGTGAAGGTAAATGTCTCCTGACCCAGGCTGCCCAGGTTACCTCATTTAAGCACTCGCCTCTGTTCTGACATGTTTGACTAGGATAATCTGTTAACTCTGATGACTGAGCGCTAGAATCTCATTTTGAAAAGACAGGTAAGATGGATGAATGCAAGCATGACATCACACAGGTCACTGTGTCCCCAGGTATAAGATCCCTGCATTAGCCGATTCTTATAAAGCAAGTAAGGGAACGTTGTCAGAAACTACTGCAAATGCTTATGCCCAGCTTGATTTTTTGCTTATACAAATACTTTCACAGAAGTTAAGAAGGTTGCATTTGGATTTGACCAAGATTTGACCAAAAGGAAAACTACTCCATGCTTTGAAAAAACTTTTGGATTCAAGTATCTGGGATATTGTAATTCTGCTATGATGCAGCGGGATTTCATAAGTTTAAAAGTTCAGTAGATAAGATCAATGGTTGTAAACTAAAGAAACACCTCCAAATTATGGGAAATAAAATTCTCTTTTCTAGAAGCGATACTTTTACATCCTTAACTTAGTATTGAACTGGTAGCTTGGTAAAGTATTTGACAGCTGCAAACGTCCCATCTTTGAGAGAATGTAGGAATATAAGGTTGTTTGATATAATTAGCATTCTAACACCACAACTGATTAGTTTTAGAACATTAACCTCCATGTCCAGCTCAAATTCAGAGTTCAATAGGTTCCTAGAAAATGTGGCTAGTAAGGAAGAACAAAAGCCCAAGCTTGGGATTTGTAGCCCGTGGAACAGAAACGCATACGTTATTTTACAGTTTTTACAGAATGAGAGCCCTTGCTTTGAGATTAGGGGTTGGGGGTGGCTGGATGCATTTATGTGCCTTGAAGCACATAAATCAGCTAGTTCTTGCACCTAGTCCTGTATGAATTTCTTTGTCCATACTTGTGTAATTATTTTTTCCATAAGCAGATAAATAATGAACGGGGGGGAAAAAGATTCCTAAAACCTATCCTAATCTGCTGGAAAAAATCCTGTTGTGAATATTCTTTCATACTTTGAGGGTTTCAAGATTAATTACTCTAGGGAAACTTCTGGGTAAAATTTATTTTGCCTGTTACTGTCAAGATTCATTATTTGGCAATAGTAGTGGTAATCCAGTGTTCCTTCAGCTACTTAGAGAGGTTGTATCCTCTCCCACTCAAGATGTCTAAAAATCTCAGGTAATGTGTTCCATCCAGGGATTTTAAATGCACATGGGAATGAAAAGGACTTTCTGCATTCTAGTAAGATGTGTAATGGTATTTCTCATCTCTCTGTTTTTTTAAAGGGTTCTCTGCACTGCAAGAAGAACTGTACAGTTCAAGACATAAGCAAGAACAACATAGAATATCTAAAGACAGTGAGCCAACTGAACATCCTCCTATTGTCTCTGAGGAAGACGTGTCTGTCAGTTATTCTCCTTTCCAGGACAGTACTCCCAGGAGTGAGGCAGAAGTACCAATGGCTGAGCTCCTGAGACAAGCACCTAAGGAACAAGTAGAAGCTGAATTCTCAGGGAAACCCCAAGATGTGCCAGAAAAACCATCTGCTTCACAACATGAAAATTTGTAAGTGTCAGAAGACCAGAATGAAACCTATGTGGAGGGGATTATCTCTTCTCTGTGTAATAAGAGGATTTAACAGTTTTCTTTGAAACATATGACCTCAGTAGACTTCTCCTCCAATTGTGCGTACCAGTTCATTAGTTCCTACGGCAGGGTTTGACTCTTTAATCCATGTGGGGGAAGCCTTAAAGATTAGGAAAGTCAGTTTGTCACTGTGAACACAAAGCAATAATCTAGTCTGGTACATATGAAAGAAAAGAGAGGTAATGTAGAGGGGTTTTTCTGCAAACTGTGTATATTTTTCATATGTTAGATGGCAAGTAATGTTAAACTTAATGAAATTAAACCTAGAGGGGCATTTCTTCAACTTCAGGATGGCTTTTTCAGTTGAGGCAAACATTTTCCAACTTAATCATTACTTATAAAACACATAACCACATATTAGGAACTATATTTTTAAATGTAAATTGCAGATGGCCAAAGGAACAGACACAGGGTTTTATACAAACAAGACAGGAACAGAGATGGGGTTTTATAAAACAGGACAAAAGCACTCAAGGGAACACCACATGATAAAGTATAGATTTAGAAGACCTACACAGCAAAGCTTTGCATTCTGATTTGGGGCTGTCAGTGCGGTTAGTTTCACTTGGAAAGGAACTTGAAAAGGATCAGCTTGCTTTCTTCCCACCATCCCTAATTGTGTGCCTATGCTGGGAACTCCATGCAGGTGTTCATAGGCTGGCAGTGTATCAAGGGTCCCCTTCCAAAGAAGTGATTTTCCTGGGAGTGATTAGCTTTGATGTGGAGATGCAGCTCAGAACAGTCAAAGTGCAGCTGAGTCCAGCAAATGCTGTCTTGGGGATTCTTTTGCTCAAGATATGCTTTACACCCAGGAGAGAGTGTGGGAGACAGAAAACAGCATCAGAGGTAGAGGACTTACATTGCACACTGATAGACAAAAATACCAATGCTTCCTAATGACTGGCATGAGGAAATTAATGTTTTTGAGAAATAGAGAATATATTTGAGACAGTATTGCCAATACTAAACAAGAGTAGTGATGACAGGGGTATATCACTACGTTTCACGTCTAGCTTGAACTAGGAGGAAAATTGGGCTAGATTTAAATAGCCTATCAGGAACACATACTAAGAAGAATTATACACTAATACGTATAGCCTGGTGAATGGGGAAAAGGCTGGATCAATACCATTTAACTTGTACTACAGTGAAGTATTTTCTTACTTTAGAACACAATTGTTTCAAGTGGTGGTAAAACAAATTGTCAAAACCCAACTTGTATCAGCAAAAAACCATATTCATGTGAGTTATTCTGTTACTGTTGTTATTAGTGTTATCTACTCATGGGAATGGTTATGGAGAAGGGAATCTGCACTCTTATTGTTAAAATTTAACAATTTCCTCAGTTTAGGATAAGAAGGAAAAAAAGCAAGCATGTAGATCCTAGCTCCAAAACATCTCGGAAGTTTTAAAAATGGAAAATTTAATTTCTGCAGGCTTACAACTTTTCCAGATGTAATTCCACCAGTTTTGATATAGTTGTCTTTTTTTCTTTTTACCGATATACATGAAAAGGGAAAAGTCAACCTCAAAAGAAGATTTCAGGTGGCAAAGTGGGTAATGTTTTCACAACTAGTGCAAATCAGAAGTAACCTTTTCAAGCTAGCATGAGAGTTACAAGGTTGTAAGGTTGATAAAACTCAGACAAGAGTTAGCTTAAGATCTGAAGTCACTATTATTCACACATTTGCAACAGAAAAATACTGTGTGTACGTATGCTTTAATATACATTTTATCTTTATATACATTACATAGTAATGGATCTAATAATATGTTTAAATAACTTCTGGCACCAATTAAATCATAGCAATGTTCAACAGTGAAAATAACATTACAAACAAAATAAGATAGTCTACTAAATATGTTTGGTAAAGCTCCAGAATTCTATGTGAAAGTTGGTCTCTCCTGACATGCAGCTGTATCACTTGTAATTAAAGTAGTAGTTCCTTCACAACCATCTGCAGTAATCAAGTCTCCTTCCTCCCCCAAAAATAGGTAACACATAGATTAGTGAGGGCACAAGTGACAGCAAAGCTCACATAAATCCTCCACAAAGACCAAGTTTTGCGGAACTGGGTGCAACATTTGGACATCCATTTGGAGATTTTCTTGGGTTGGGAAGATGAGAAGGATTCCTAGCCTATAGTTACTGCTCTATAGTTACTGTCAAGGAGATTCAGTTATTTCTAGGCTTTGCTAGATGACAGACAACATAATATTTAATCAGTGCAGAATGTTCCATTTGTGGAAATTGGAAAGCACCGCATGGTAGTAACTTCCTTTGAACCTGTAATTCACAGCTTCGCAACTCCAGGAACAGAGCAGTCTACAGCATCAATAACTGGAAAAGCAGCAAGCGAAAAATCTGCACACTTCAGTGCGGCAAAGGAAGAGAGAGGAAAACCATCCCCACAGCCCCCATCACCTGCTCAGCGAGGTGACTCTCCCATCATCCAAGAGCCTGAGGACCCCCGACTCCACCAGGATGACCTCTCGCCAAGGAGAACTAGTCTAGTGATAGTGGAGTCAACTGATGAGCAGGCAGAAAAGTTTGGAAGAAGCTATGAAGAGGAATCTTTAGAAAAGGTAAGCAACAACTGTGTCTCAAAGTAATTGACACGAAAGAACAAGTTTTATGTCTCACTCATACCTTAAAATGAGAGTATTTTTAATTGGTGTAATTAATCCCCATCTGCAACTGACTCTTTTCTCTTTTCCTCTGTAGTTGTAAGGGACAGCAGTAGTAATTTGTATAGAGGTTTTCAAAGCTGAAGTAAAACCCAGATCCTAAAGTCTGGACTGTAATTCTGGTTCTGTTACCCTTACTTGTCCCTTGGTCTGTGACAGTTACATCCGTGCATGTGAGAGACAATTAGTGCAAGTAGCAGGTGCAGAAACAAACCAAAAGCTGAAAACCAGATGTAATGAAAGACAAAGTAATAACGTTAGAAGCTTGCGAAGAAAGGCAAAACTAGCCCAGAGCAGCATGAATAACAACACGAAAAACACTGTAGAGTTATTGAGGTGGAAAAGAGGTGGCAGGATGCACGTTGTAGAATACTAAGGATGTGCTGGAAGAAAAGAACTTGAGAATGGTGTTTATGTAGCATGCAGGCAGTGAAGAGAAATGGAGACAGGAGGTGGAAGAGAAGAACAAAAACTATGTGAGGTAGGTCATGGGTTGTGTAAGACAAAGGAACCTTATTGCAGTGTTTGGAGAGGGGAAGATGTCAAGAGGCAATGAAAGAAAGGAACTATATAGCTTTTAGTGGGGAATTTAAATTGGCACATAAACAGAATAAACGGCTTTCTTTGCCTGTTCTAAGTGGAAGAAAAGGAGAAGGCATAACTGGCCAGGAAATTAGTTTTATCAGTGAAGTTAGAGCAGAGAAAGCACAGTTTTACTTAAGCAGAAATTGTTTCCTGTTTTGACATTTATCTAGAAACAGGCTCTTCTTTCTTTGCTGTTCATGTTGCCAAATGTACCACCTCTAGAATGGAGTTTCAGAGCTCTGCCTCTGGGATCTCAGAAAAACGTTGGATATAAAATGTGTAGGATAAGTCAGATGTTGAAAGATTAGCTACAGTAGGACTCAATGCAGTGGGTGCTGTAGGAAAGGCTGCCCTCAAGGATAAGGTACTTTTTCCCTCCTGTTCTTTTATTAAAGTAAAACAAGAACAACCAGCACCACCAAAAAGAAACACTCCTCCTTATTTATTTTCCCCTTTATGTTTTTATACTGTTGATATTTCCCAGGTAGTTCTTTTCAGCTTCTCTTTACCTTCTGACCTCTTCATTTAAATTTTTAATTCTTCCCTGTGCAGGAGAGAGAACAACTTCAACACTTGTTACTAATTTTTGTTGATCTTTCCAGTGCCAAGGCTATTGATACGTTGTCCTCTAGTTAAAACTGTTTACTTCTAGTGTCTAGATGCTGCACTGCGTACTTCCCAGTAGGGAGGATTAAAAGGCCTTCCTGTAATTTTCTGTGTAATTACAGAAGAAACCATATGCAATATGTATGAATTCCAGAGTTGGTGTTAGTAATACCTTCTAGTCCACCTGTAACAATGTCATGCCACAAATTTCAGGCTTGTTACTGGCAACCTTAAGAGCACTAAGACCATCCTGTAGGATTGGTACCACAAAGATTCATCCTTCTTTTTTCAATATGCTAATGAACAGCTAATGATAGGCAAGTGGCCAAAGCCTCCCACCCCGCATCAGTGCTTCACAGGTTAAAGTCAGGTAAGAGGCCAAAATCCTGAAAGCAAAAATTTTCAGAAGTGAGGATGGTTTTAGATAAAAACAAGACAGAACCTGTGAGTACTGCTAGTACCACATACAACAGAGCACTGCTTCCATGCTTCCACTAGGAGTTAGCAGAGGAGTTAGGTGGGCTGGAGACCAGCTCGGACGAGGACGAGATGATCACTACCAGGGTTGTTCGTCGCCGGGTGATTATTCAGGTACTGAGTGTGGAGCGATGGCATGTGCCTGTGGTGACTAGGCCCTGGTGACACCTCTAGGCGTGCTGCAGAGACAGCTGCTTGGCTGGCATCGAGCCTGAAGCTGGATTGCTCCCAAATAATGCATGGCCATTGGAAAAGCCATTCCCATACCTTTTCTTGAAGGGAGGATTATAGTAATCTGCTAACCCAACTCTAAATTGCATTAGATGCCTCCATTAGATGGAGGAGGATGAAGACTTCTCAGCCCCATATGCAACGCAGTCAACTGACATATATTTGCCTGTCCATCGTGGCATAACTTTTCTTTGCATGCCTTCCTAAGTACTTATTTGCAGAACAAATGTTTTTTTTTCTAACATTTCTCAATTTTCTTTTTTCATTCTTTAACCAATTAACCAACTTAAAAATTGCTTATTTAAAGTGACCTAGGTGAAGGCCTTGCTTCATAAAACTTTGTTCTTTGTCGTACAGGCTGATAGTATGCCTGAAATGCCACCAGAAACAGTCACAGAAGAGCAATATACAGATGAACATGGCCACACAGTGGTAAAGAAGGTACTGTCAGTTATGCCCTTTGCTACCTTCTTACTGTCCTATAAAAGGAAGGATAAACACATCGACATACATGCCAAATTTGTGAAGGGGCATGATTTTCCAGAGTAGAGCTTGGAAGGGACCAGAATTTCTGTTCATGAGAGATTTCAAAGTTTGAAGAACTATTTTGATTTGCAAGATTATTCTGTGTTACAGTTTATAACTTAATATGACATATTTTGTTAATTTTCCCACTTAAAGCCAATGAAAATTCTGCATAGATCCACGTCTGAGAAAAAGTTCTTGTAAAAAACAAGAAGAGACCCACACCACCACAATTTTATCTAAAATCATGTTTGCTGGTATTAATGAAACTACCAGAGGGCTGGGTCTGCAAGAGTCATCTAAATCCAGACTTTACATCTTCAGAATTTCCACTCAGCTGTGCCTGATCAGGTTCCTAAATTTCTGTATATGTACATCCAGTTCAGTTTTTATGGCACAAATATAGGAAGTACTTATTTGTGTAGTGGCCTCATAAAATAAGCATTTTCAGACCATGCTTACAAAAGTGACTTCTGCACAGCATGGGAGCGGAACTTCCGTGCTCCTTGCTTTATCTGACAACTTAGTGCTTAGAGAATTGGTCTAGGACTTGGCTGAATTCTGCTTGGTGGCAAACTCCATCTTCTGTCTCCCAAGAAGACATCATAGACCCTCAGCTGGATAGCATCTCTGCAGAAGCTGCTTGAATTCAGATTAAAACAAACAACCTCAGCCAAACATTCCTGGGCATGTTGTGCAAGAGTGAGCACGACTGTATTCTTCTGGGTAGGTCTGTGCCCAGGAGGGCACTACACCCCCAACTCTGTGACTCTTAAATGTAGGTGACCCAGTCTGATTGAGCACCACAGAAAATAAGCTGTTGGACAAAGCAGGAGGTAACTGCTTAGTGTTGCCTTGTCAAAAGGGGCTGGGAAGGTATACAAAAATGTAAAGCTCCAGGTCATCCACAGAGGGAAGCATACCCATTCTCCTGAGAAATTTATGACATCTTGAACCCTGTAATTGTCTTCTGCTCCTTTTTGTTTGGCTTGCCAGTGCCTACAAAGCTGAAACACCAGATTAGTGTTTTAAGTAGATTAATTCTAGCTCACTAGTTCAGCAGTGGTTAGTACCATCGGTGTTACAATGCGATGTCCAAGTCCCTCTGTGATTCTTGTTCTAAGCATTTGTTAGCCAAGTTGCTAACCTCTTACTTTCAGAAGCCTTTCTGAAAATATCAGTCTGAAAATGTTTTCGTGCAGTTGTAAAGTATTGTTTTCTCTCTAAAATACTCCACCTCTTTTCCTAATAATAACTACTGCTTTAGAGAGTCATTCCAATACCTATATTGTGCCCACTTGTGAATTAAGTTTATGGAAGCTTTGCTGTGTGGCAGCCTAAGTAGGGCTAATGCATCAACTTGCAGCTTTACTACAGGTACTTGTGAGTATGTGTGTTAAAGACTAAAACACAGAACCATCCATGTAGGTTTTGCTGTGTAGGAAAAAATGCCCTTTGGGTAGAAAATACTACATAGAGAATAAGGAGGAATATGTTGTTGTTAATTATTTTGGGTCAAAGCTCTATTTCATCCCTTCAGGTCACTAGAAAGATCATCCGGCGATATGTTTCTCCAGATGGCACAGAAAAAGAGGAAGTCCTAATGCAAGGACCACCACAAAAACCTGTCACCGTTGAAGAAGGAGATGGCTATTCCAAAGTTGTAAAACGGGTTGTGCTGAAGAGCGGTGGTGAACAGTCAGAGGTCAGATCTACTTTCTTTGCTGCGGTACAAAGCAGCAGTACACCAACAGCATACTTTGTAATTAATCTCACTTATGCCAACAACATTCAGTTTTGAATGATACTTTTAAAAGTTCTCTTGCAGACAGAAAGGCCTCAGAATAGAGACAGGGAAAAGCCAGGGGGTAGGCAGGGAAAAAGGGCAGTTTTCTCTGAAAATAAGTCAGGATACAGATTCTGTGATTTATGACAAGTACCAAATTCATAAAGAAAGCAGCTTTGTACTAAGATGACATATAGGTAAATGGCAAATCTGTATTTGTTATTACACCTCTCACTCTAATAAGAAAATTGGTGAATGCTGTAATGAAATGATCTGATGTTCTCTAGGTTTCTACAGCTAAGCCCTTCTAAAGCTATACAATTATATTAGCTTTAACTTACTGGTGTGTTCTTTGCTTTGAAGAGGCTAAAAAAAATGTATTACTTCCATGGAAACTGTTTGTAGAACCAGGTAATTAAAAAGAAAAACAACCTCAAAAGGTGTCTTTTCCTGCCTTAGTTCACCACGTAGCCCTACAGAGATTTGCATCAGCACAACTAAGGTTGTGACAGAGGGCCAGAAGGTAGTAATAGGGCTCGCTTTCAGCAGCACTTTTGTTGAAAGCAATGTTTAACAAGCGGTCATTAGAAATGCTAAGAACATAATTGCCGTTCTCTCTTGCCAGAATCAATCATCAGAATTAATTCTCTAGGAGTAAGGTAACAAGAAAACAAAGTAATGGTTTTTAGTTAGTTGATCATACCAGAGCTACTCTTTATCATACGGAACCCATATACATGAAATTTGTATTTTGCCGAATCAAATCATGTTTGTCACTTTCCTGTGGTATTCTAATATTCTGGTCTGTTGCTCCTGTAAAAGTTCCTTACTTTTACAAGTGTGACTCATTTCTCAGAAGCATATCTTAAAATTAAGATATGGACCGATACCACTACTTTGTACTACCTGTGTGAATACATCAAGGGCTCACAGCAAGAGGTCCACTTGTTACCTGGTGTAACTCCAGTGGCCTTGGCGGGTGAGCCGGTACGGCAGCCTGTGGTGCAGTGGAGGGTGGCAATATTCCTGGCAGTTTTCACCCTGCCAGCATAAATAAAGCAGAATAAATTATCCAGGGCTGTTCCTGCTGAACTGGCATGTATCCTACAACATCACGTTCTGGAGCTGTAAAGCAGGTAATAAATGTACGCTCACTATTTTGATGCGTACGCATAGAAAGTGAGACACTTCTGATATTCTTGTTCTCTATGCCAGTGATCAGGAGAGAACGATAGAGTAACTAAAAGCTCTGTTAGTATCCATTATGTAATTCATACCTGGTGTACTTCTGCTTTCTGACCTTACAGGTGACCCTGTCTGAACCTGCTGCTTTGCCTAGTGCCTCCAAATTCCAGTCTGAACCCGTGGAAGGCCGGAAGGTCAGCAAGGTCACAAAGACCACAGTAGTGCAAGGAGAGAGAACAGAGAAATGCCTGGGGGATGCTAGCTTAGCTACTGATCTTCCGTCAGCCAAAGAGGACTTTGAAGAGGTACAAATGACTTTTAAATATAAATATTAAAACAAGTGTCACAACCTACCTGGGGACAAATTCCACTCTATTGAAAGTTTTGTGGGTGGAGCATCATACTCAACTACTGAGTGTAAACCTCTGTTGTTATACTCAGCCATGTTATAAAAGAATTAGTATATAAAGTGTGTGTGTAGGAAGCTAACATTACAGATTTAGCTATGAAACATTTGAGGGTTCTAAAAAAACCCATGGAGGCTTTAAGTAAAGTTGTTAGAAATCATGGGTGTGGTTACTGTTAAAAAAAAAGTTCATTCATATGTTACCACTCATGGAGCTAATTTTAGAAATCGGTAGAGTTCAGTCGTAATCCCTGGGTAAATTGATGTATTTGTCCTTGAAGGGAAGAAATAGCTACTAAGGTAATAAGCACCTTTCTTGTTTTTATGCTTTTTCTAATCAGTTTAGACATTTCAGTAATAGAAAAGTGATATTGATTTAATACAGCTTTTTCGATAAGGAACTGACAGCACTTCATTCTCAATCCATTTTATTGTCCCTTTGAATAACACGTGTAAAACGCATCTTAAAGATTCACGTGGATAAAAGTTGTGTGTCATTAGATGCAACACAAGTACTTGGTTTGGTTTTTTAATTTGACAAAATATAAAAGCATAGATGCAACAATATCATGGCCTGGATATTTTCTGCTGTACAATGGTATTACAGCTTGCAGGAAGACAAGAAGCACTAAGCTGTTAGACTGAGATGCCAAATTTCCTGTTACAAATATAGGTCCAGCAGCCAGATCCCTCTCTCCTGACAATAAAAAAAATAAGCAGCAAAACTTGTCACAGGGGGTTCAAAGGAATGGCTTGGGAAATAACACTTTTTTCCCAGCTTGCAGCTTCTAGCTTAGCAATTCGGGAAGCCTGTGGAAGATACCACAGACAAACCCACATCCAGCCAAAAGGAAAATAAAAATGCTGCTTTTTATTTTTTTTTTTTTTCCCCTATTTTCTGGTTTTCTATGAAGTATTAGTAACAGCAGATATTGTGTGGAAAAGCTTGCCAGGCTCCATTCCCTGCTGCTCCTGTTTCAGTACAGTCGAGGCTCAGGAGCATCGCCCATCATTTCTATGTGTGCCTGTCTCTGACCGCAGCACTGAGAACAGGCAGCTCAAGGTGGCAGTGGGAACAGCCGTACAAGAGAGAGTATTTTCTGGGACAGGAAAAAGGTTGCTGTAGCAGCCGTCATAAACAGATGCAAAAGATGAGATCTGCAAGGCCGTGAGTTGGGCTACTTCAGAGTTGGAAAGGAAGTACCAAGACATGCTTCAGTACAATTATTAGTAAAATGAAACTATCCTATACAAGAAACTGTAACTGATCTGTACATGTGAGGAATATTTGAAAGAATGCAAGTGGCAAGCAGATGCTTCTCTTGTTTGTCTATTCAACATTTTCTCAGCATTCAACTTCATTAATATAAAGCACTGAAGTATGAAGAGCATTATCTTCTGCCCTAGGTTTTTGTTTTAATTGGAAGTTTATGTTTTAATTCAAGGCGTTGAGCTATACAGGTAACCAAATGAAAGTCCAACTCCCTGCTTTAGTAGAGAAAGAAATCATGAAAGAGGATGGATCAATTGTTAAAAGGTTTGGCTTGGCATGTCAGTGAACCGCTACTAGAAAAGGATTAACAAACTCATAATAAATGGGTGGATTTAAGTGAGTGTCTGAAGTAAAACCACTGGCGGCATCTAAAGCTTTATGTGCAAAAGTACTAAAGATTCCTACTAACATTCTGTTCCAGGAAGGGATGCACGCACTGGAAAGGCCTACATTCACTTGAAAAAAGACTGGGTGACGAGGGGTGCGGTGGGTGCACCCTGGCCAGCAGCCAAGCACCACACAGCTGCTCCCTAACCCTCCTGCCCCACCTTGGAATGGGGGAGAGAATGGAACAGCAAAAGGGGGTTGAATGAAGACAGTTTAATAAGTGAAGAGGGAAGAACAACCAAACAAGCAATGCAAAGGCTCCTCCTCCCACTCACCACCTCCCACAAGCAGACTGATGCCCAGCCAGTCACTGAGCAATGGTCACCATGGAAGATATAACCCCCTGTGCCCCCCAGCTTCTTCCTTTATCCCCTGTATTTACTGCTGAGCACGATTCTATAGAGTATGGACTATCCCTTTGGCCAGTTCGGGTCAGCTGTCCTGGCTGGGTGCCCTCCCAATCTCACTGAGAAGGCCAGTGGGGCAAAAAAGAGAAAGTATCGGTGCTGTGTAAGCACTGCTCCGCAGTAGCCAAAGCACTGGTCTGTTACCAGCACTGGTTTAGACCCAAATGGAAAACAGCCCCCTGTGGAGAAAGTTAACTGCATCCTGGCTAGACCCAGTACAGAGGGGTATCACTGTCCAGCTGGTTTCATAGGAGGCACTACAAGAATAACAGTGTGATTTACAGTTCAAACAGCAGCAATCAAGGTTACTCCAAAAATATTTTTTTTCATACCAGTTGAATCTGTGATCATTTGATAATTTGAACATTATTAAAATACATGAGAGCATATATGAAGATAAATATAGATATATGCGTGTGACAGTTGAGCCTTACGAAGAATGAGGCAGGGCAGATAGATAGGAAAATATTTGGAAGAAAAAAAAGCCACTGTAGCGCAGCAAGTGTATTCATTCCTGCCACACACAGCTTGAGTCGAGGCTGCCACTGGCATCTTTTACACACCTTTTCTTTCAGACCATTTGAGTTGATGGTGGCCATTGAGGCAGTAAAGCCAACGTTAGCATTTGAAAGACCATCCCAACCAAACTGTGTCTGTAATTGTAACAAGCCTTAAAACACCCACCAGTTTCAGAGTTAGCAGGATGGTGTTGCAGGGACACGCCTTGTTGCATCTCCTTTTGGATGAAGGGTGAGCATTCTTGTCAGAGTGCTCCATCTAATGGAGGGACCTTCTGGTCATCCAGGTCAAATTAAGAAGTGTCAGCTGTCTGACAAAAATTGAGCTATTCCTGGCTGAGCACGCAGGGATTTCCAAGTGTGCTTGGCTTCCCACGGTCCTCTCTCAAGGACACGGACCAAAAATTAGGCTTCTGGGTAAGACTAAGCAAGAGACACCCAGTTGTCCTATGACAACTACATTTATTTGCCTAGTTCTGGAAGAGACTTGGTGAGAGTTAAGGTTCTGATTAGTAGAGCAAGATGGTTCCAATGAGGTAAGGGAGTAATTAACAGAATAGTTTACTACATTTGTGGTAATCTAGTGTTGTTTTACTGGCCATCAGAAGTAAGACTTGTTCAAAAGTAAGTATTCAAGAAATTAATCAGTTTACTATTGCACAGGACAACTCTGTATGTTGACATTAAAGACAGGAAATAGGAAGGTCTTTTGTGAATTTCAACATATGTTGCATGTCTGTGTGTTACAGCATGGTTTTGCTTTAAACTCTATGCTTTTTGCATTAAAACTCTATGCTTAATCAGCATATAGAGATTAATTGCTATTAGTTTACATTATGAAAGCCAATTAAAGCAGTGGTGTGTGTTGTGTATTCAGAATGCATAACAAATATCTGACCGCAGTAGCTGATTTAAACTGCCAGTTACAGTTCTTCTCATGTTATTTTAAATGAAAGAGACTTAAAACTGCAGCTGAAAAGGAGCATTTTTTAAAACCTTCAGAACTGTGGGCTTTTAAAGACAGTTTTCTCCTTTCTTTTGTTTTAGGACAACACTGAGTAAAGCCAGCACACAGAAGAGGACTGTGATGAAGGATCGGTATGGAAAACATGTTCATATAGAAGAGCTGGAAGACACACCAGAAGCACTACCCCAGGATGACCTCCAACATGACCTCCAGCAGCTTCTCAGACACTTCTGCAACGAGGGCTGGAAACAGGAGGCGAAGTGAGAAGCTGCCACCCCTCAGCACCACCATCCATCCCGTATGCAACATTCATCCTCTCTAGGTGTAGACGTTCTTACCGACATAATCACTGGAAGACACTGCCATTTCTACTTGTGCAGATGCCGTGAATTCATTTCTTCCCCCCTCCCCGTATTTGATTTTGGGTTTTTGTTATTTTTTACCCTGTAAGCTAATTTGTGACCAAAGATAGCATCCTTCATTCAGGATGATTTATCCACCGAATCGTCGTCTTTGTGCTGTACTGGGAATTTGTCAGCATCGCCACTTCTTGCTGTTCCTTTGCTTCTGCACTAGCTTCATGAAATTGCATTTGTCAAGCCAACTTTCATCTACAGGCCTCTTCAAGTGACTATGTACATGCATCATAAAAAAGGGAGTTCACATGTAAACTGTATATAGCAAGAGTATTCGAACTTACAAGACTGCAGAAAACACACTGCCTGTGACTACAATTAGCATCATGGATTACAAGGTCTATTGACACTGCTGAACAGCGATTAATAAAATAATGTTAACACAATCGACTGCAAACACAGACCGACTGAGGAGGAAGCACTGCAGAGCTACTGCATCCATAAGACTTCCAGTTTAGGGATCTACTATAGTTAAAGACTCTAAGAGTCAGGCTAAAAACCTGGAAATTCAGCTGTTCTCATGAAGTAACAGCTGACTGTGGCCATTAATACTTCTAAGACCTTCGGACAGCCACTTAATGATTTCCAGAAAAAAAAAAAAAAAATTACCCAATTAGGTAACCAACTTGCTAGCAGCTATATCTATGGCACATTTGCATACGGTATTAAAATCTTTTAGATCTGGACATGTGGCAGGGTGTATTAAACAATTATAACTACAGTAGTTTCCTGTTTTCATCACTGCTTAGCAAACCACACTGTCTTTATTGGTGGTACTTCCTGCTGGCCACTGCACTGTAGATAACGATGGGAGAAAGACTTACCCACTATACAAGGAGAGTAATTAATTCACCGTGTTTTATCAAGATTGCCTCTTATCCAATACATGCATGTGGCATTTGAAGGTCAAAACCAAACCCTCCTATAATCACGTCAGCTTGTTAGCCCTCTTAGCACTGAGCGAGCAGTTTTTATCTTCCAATCAAGTGTTTTTTAAAGAGAAAGTGCTCACAATCCTCAAAAGCCAGTTTCTGTTCATATTTTGTTATCTCTCTCTCTATATATAATATATATATTTCTAAACCAACCCTCTGAAAACCACATTAGCATGTCTGCACTTTTGTTTTCAAAAAAGGGAACATAGAGATCTGTCATTTTGGGTGTTCTATACCTTGGTATTTAATGGAGGGAGCTCTGTAGTGTTTTAGCATATGTAATACACACAAACACACTAACTAAATGTTTTTAAACAGCTGTTTGATTTTTTTAATAGTGTACTCAAAACCAGAGTAAAACAAATCCTCTCCTCTAGGACTAATACCTTTTCCAAGCTTATCTGGCCTTCTACCATTATGGGGGGTGGTTTGTTTTTTTAATGACTCACTCAGTGCTCAGAACAAGGGCACTTCCTCATTAAGGTAATGATGCCAAAAGCATGAAAACATCTTGGGAGTTCTGGCTTCTTGCAGGCAAAACAACCCGAGGTGCCATGCTAACACTTTTGGCAGGCAGGAAACAAACAAAAATTTTAAAAAGTGTTTTGGCAGCCAAACTGAATGAGACCCATGATGAAACATTTCACAACGCATCATGGCTTTCTTCGTGTCAGAGACAGCACAGGATGATCTTCAAGGATGGGGCTCTAAAGAAATGCATTTCTGTTGTGTTATTTGCGGTGCAGATGATGTTCTGTGTAACAACATAATGGTTATTCACCTCTTATTTTGATTTTTTGCTGTGTTATCAAAGAACTTGAATACTGTGAGAAGAAGTGAATTTTAAGTTGACGAATCAGCATCTTGTTCCCATGGTGATAACACTAATTGAATATATCTATGAGGGCATGTATTAGTTAAAAATTAAAAAAAATACAACACTAACAATACATAGCTGCAATGTGTACAATGGCTGATTTAACTAAATAAAAATGTACAAGTGTTAAATGTAGAAATAACGGCTCACTCTCTTTTACTGCCAATGCAGCATAAAAAGGAACAGCACCCATTTGGGTACCTTAACTGAACTATCATAATTATGATTCCACTGTGCCCAGCTCCCTAAGAGAGATGTAGAGTGTTTCTTTTTTTTTTTTTAAATTCTGCTATTCAGCACCAATTGGTGTCACTCTGTTATGTCAGATACAGGTGGGGGGGTTTTTTGAATTATTGTTAGTAGTTTTTCAAAGGGTATCTAGCCATATTTTCTAGTTCTTTTATTTGGCCTGAAATGATGGAATTTTTCTTTGAATAGGGCCCAGACTGTTTGTCACAGTCAATTACTTTTTCAGTGCCCCCTACTGGGAGTGTCTCAGCCAGAGGAAAGAGGGGAGAAGACCATAGGGTGAAATTCTGTCACATCTTACACCCTTGTAATACACAGAAAATTTTGGGAGGAGTCCATTTTGTTGCCAGTTTAAATGTATTCAGTATGAATCTGTACCAGCTTTATTGCTGCAGCTGGCACTCTGGCTGATGTAATAGGTCACTGCTGCAGCACCCCCACTCCTTGCTATTCACTTGTGCACTGCCTTCAAAGGAGTCCTTCCACCTGCAGCTCACATAGCAGAGAAACCATCAGTTTAAGCTGTTTCTGCATTTGCCAAAATTCAGGATCATTGAACCTCCCAGATTAAGGGACAAAACAGGCCCACAAGAGGCACACCTGGCCTCCCTGCTGAGCCCAGACCAGAGCACAGGAGGTTTGTGGCTTGATCCCGAGTCAGTCAGTTGTGACAGGTGTAGCAAGGACATATCAAGTCTTACACGTTTGAGGTGAGTACCTAAGTAAGTGAAAAGCTGCTGACTTTTTCCTCTCTTCCCAATGAAAGACAACTGTGTTAAGAAAACACCAACAACCCAACTCAAAACCCCACACAACCAGCCACCAGCCCCACCTTAAAAAAACACCCTTCCACCACACTACCATGACATGAGTCTGAGTACAAAGAGAAATAATTGCAGAATCCAGCATTTGCAAAACATAAAAATAAGCCTTTTTCCCCATGCAGATCTATTAAATATAAACATAGAGCAAATAAAAATGTCTTTATTTCTCCCAACCTATGCATATCAGAACAACATGGCAGTAGCGGCTGCAATACCAACACAGTATTCATGTCCTCTCTCACTCCAATTTATTTAATGAACTTCAGAATATTAAGGCCACATAAAGCATAAGCAGTACAGAGGGGGCGGCCACCTTTACGCATGGACGCCAGGGTGGGTGTCAGCATGGAATACAATTGCCAGCAGGCACCCAGGGGAGCCACACTGCCTGTTCCTCCTTCAGACACACCTGAGGTGCCTGGGGAGTGGTGGGGGAAACAGGACACATGTCAGAGGTAGGCTACCAGTGTTTTTAAAATGTTTTTAAATCCTAGCCTGACTGGTTTCAACCTCACTATCAGCATTTCCCAATACAAAGAGTATTTTGCAGACTTTGGCCAGTTCTGCTAAATAATACCTGAAAGTAAACACCTTTTATGAAGTCATTAATATTTAAGGTGTTTTTTTTTTTTTAAGCAAACATAAGTTGTTAAATCCAGGGACTAACCTTGTGCTTGTCATGGCCTGATAAATGGCAGCAACAATTCAGGTACTAACTCCCTCTTCTTTTCCACCTTGAAAACAGGAAAGGCTTTATTTCTGAGTACAAATATAAACCATCCAGAACCTACTTATAAAACTGAAGAGTTTTACAAAAATGTTTGTATTATCAAGCTTTTTTCAGTCTGACTGTAAAGCTCTGTAAGCCAGCTCAAAAATACAAGCATTATTAGCAGAACCTCCACTGTCTTCTGCCTCTATTCCCCAGCAAAACTTGAAAAACAACGGTTTGGATGTATACAGCCTATAATTTCAGGCCTTCAGCAGTGAGCAAATCAAAGAACAATGTATTTCCCCAAGGAAATAAATACAAACAGCTTCACCTGCATCATCACCCTAAAACCTTCTCAACTGTATCCCTGCTGGAACCTTGCAATTGCTGCAAGCACACTGGCACAGAAGGCAACATTTCAGAAAAGTCCAAAGCTAGAACAGTTGGCAGGTCTCAAAATATCTGGTAAAGAGGACACCAGTTGCTGCAACTTTTGTCAGTGAAGCAGCAACACCAGAAAAAGAAGCCATATCCTCAATCTTTGCCATCCTTTTTGAGTCCCCTGCACAGATTTGGTTTGTCTCCTGAGATCTGACCCTCTTGTCAGTAGCAGCAGCAGCAGCAATGGGTACAGTCCACCTCACCCATTCCTGTCAGGTCTGCCTCCTGTTCCCACTAACAAGAGGAATTAATGAATACTATCCAGGAGACTGTCCAGCACAGGTTCCTTTAGTGGGGTCTCTACAGAAAAAGGCAGTAACCCGAGCTATTTTACAACATATTTCTGACAGGGATGCTAGGAATATCACTCATTCTGCTTGCAAGCTATGGGGCTCTTAAAACCCAGGGCTGTACCCGGAGCTGAATAATCTTTAGCTGTTAAAAAAAACCCCAGACAAACAAGGATGTGCACCCACACAACAACCACCAAACAGAAAACCCACTCACACACACCACCAGCACAACCCCGGACCCATTCATTCCATTAAAGGTGACGCAACATTTCCAGGTCACTGAATGTCTAATGAGGGCACCAGCTTTTTGATTTTAGTGAGCGACCCCCTTTCCCCTTTGAATGCTTTTCGAATCAACTCCATCACTTCAGCCTTCTTTTTTTTTTTTTAAATGAATCTGACACCAGCTTTCTCTATTTATTAAATCAATACCCACATGATCATCACATGACCCCAAATACCCCTGTTGCTGAGCTCAAAGGTAAAACAGAGTGCCCCTGTCAACCTACTTCTCTGTAATTACGGGGTATGATTCTAAAAATGGCACACCATTTAAACACACAAAATTGAAGTGATTGAAGCACCAGCATCTACTAACAGCTGCAATGCGTCAGAACGCACGGTGTACTCAAAACCAGCCAATTTTGTGGTGTAACACCATGGCTTTTACTGAACTAATACAGTTGTGTAAATATAGACCTCGCGGAGAAGGCAATGGGAAAAACATTACGTTTGGTTAGGTGATGCTCAACTTCTATACAGCTGAAGGGTAGAGAACCAACCAGGACTCTTCCCCACATCAAAATAAAAACCAAAAAAGGATTTAAAGAGTGAAGAAACACACATAGAAATATCTCAATCCAATTCATTAACTTCTGTTTGTGCTTTGCTCTTCGTGTTTCAGCAGGTGGACTGACCATGGGCATTATCTCTTCCTCTTTGTCATGCTACAGTTTCAGCTTCATGTTCTTATGCCAATATGACTCCTTAGCAGGAGCTGCCAGAATAATAGGATTAAAGAGAAAAAGGTGGCTGTAAAAAGCTCTAGCAGTGCTGAAGATCAAACATTCCCCATAAGCACTTTAGAGCTTCCCTTTGCATCTTCAAGAAATAAAGATGCAGACCAGTTGGTTGAAAGGTAGTCAACAACATCCAGAAATCTCCCCACAAAACCCACATCATCCTCTTGTTTCTGAACCAGAAACAGGCAACTAAGCAGCAGAAACAAATCCTCCCCCTTGGCTTCATTATTGCAGGAGGAAACACAATTTCACACACAACACACAGAAGTGGGATATAGGTGCTGAAGGCCCCTTTCCAGCACTCTGCCTGCACCAAGTGATAAAACACAACCCTTTCACCAGGGGAGAAGCGAGGCCCCCAGCTGCCAACCAGTCCACTCCCACCTGCTCATGGCTGCGGCCATTTTATACAGGTGAGGAGGAGGAAAGCAGATCTTACTGGGAGCAGCAAGCAGGCCTTGCCAGGCAGCGTTACTCTGGGTCACGCTGTCATAGCTGTGCGTGAACATTTGTACGGCAGGACACAATGACCAGAACACTATAGCAAAATGCTTGCTCACATTACAGGGTGTGCTAAAACTATGCTGGCCCTGTGAGAGGACAACTGTACTTGACAGAAAGCAGGTGAGAGCAATGGAGACAGCTCATTGCTGTATAGCATCCTGCAATCAGATCAGGAATGATGCTTCACATAGAATCACAGAATTGTTTAGGTTGGAAAAGACCTTTAAGATCGAGTTCAACTGTAAACCCAACACTGCCAAGTCCACCACTAAACCATGTCCCTAAGCGCCACATCTATCTTCTAAATACCTCCAGGGATGGTGGCTCAATCACTTCCCTGGGCAACCTGTTCCAGTGCTTGACAACCCCTTTGTTGAAGAAATTCCTCCTAATATCCAATTTAAACATCCAGTGAATGCAGGTCCAAACCAGCATCTCCTTCTTTCTCAATACAAAACACACTCCAGATGTACTTTTTATCTTCAGTTACTCCTTTCACACAACTGAGACAGCACTTGGCCAGTAGAGTGACACTGATCTGAGGTGGCAACTGGCTTCCAGTCCATGTTTCAGACTGACAAGGAAACATTGCTGGATGGCCTAGGGACCAGTTTGGTCCTGGCACCAGACAAGATAACAAGCAGAAGGGAGAAGTTATTTTTCCTCCTCCCAGTTATTAGAAAGCCAAAAAGAAAATATCAGAATTGTTTCACTTGCTTCAACAGTAGCTGAAGTTTTGGATAGGACATGGGAAAAGGGTTATCTTGGAGACAACCAATTGACACAGGAAGGGAGGAGAAAAATGTGGGAGCGATAACCTGAGTAACGAAGAGAAAAGGAGCTGGCGTTTAGGGGAGGAATGTTCCACTACAGTATTTGTGTTGGCAAGTCCCTTTCTCATCTGTTGTGTCCAAACAGCATATTCCCCCAACAGTCAGATGAGAGACAGCCTATTCATTTTCAAGGCATATTTTAAAATACTATAGAAACAAGTGCTGTAACTGTAGAGCTCATCTAGCTTTAGTCAGCACAGTTATTTGTTGACAAGTCAGTAAAATAATTTTTCAATCATTCACACCAGGCATACATAAAGACACAGGCTGCACCCAGTCCTCCCTACTCTACAGGATGCTATTGTAACTCTGAGTTGAAGAATATCAAGGTGAAGGAAAGGAGATAGCGAGAAATACATGAATCCAAGACAGTTAAAGGACTGTTCATTGAAATAATGCAGATAAGGGGAGTCAGTCCCAGCCTTTTTCTCATTCACTAACAGTCTATGTTTTGCAATAAAACAACCCTGTGCTAATCAGCAGGTCTGAGCAATTAAGACAAACACAAAAACCCCAACTCCTCCGCCCCCAGTCAAAATCAAACACATTGAGAACATGAGGAGCATCTGGAGGAACATATCTTCTCCTTAGCCCTGCCCCAACAGGCCGCAGTTACTACAGGAGTGGGGTCTGCCCTTGGCCACAGCACAACAGGGCTCTCCTGCAGAGATTTCAACGTAATTTCCAAAGGGTAAGAGATACCAGCTTCACCTCTGCAGGCTTCTTGACACTTGTGTCCGTGTCTGTTATTACTAGCAGGGAAGGCTTTATATTACCACCTCCAGTGCTACATGTAGAAACGGGGGCAACTAAAACAAAAGCTGGCTGAACTTTTCTGAGACCAGACAGAATTAACCTCCACTCAGCTTTTGTGGAGTGGTAGCTGGCATTGCTCAAGACATTTATTAAATAGCCACTAGAGTGCAGTGTTTAATAGAAAAAAACACAACAAAACTCCCATGAATTTTTGAAGTCAAATACTCCAGTACTGGCAAGAAACTCCTCACCCCTTATTCCAAATTTTAGAACTTAAAGTACACGTGCATTCCCTTTACATACATACACACACAGACTTCTCCCCTGTGATAGCAACAGTAAAAGCCAGGCGAAACAAGGTTTCAATAAGGATATCAGAATCCCTTGGGAATATTTAAATTTATTTGCTTAAACAGCATTTACATCCCTTCATTGTTGACTTTCCATGGGTACTGAAGCAGATGGCTCATTGTCAGCACCCAAAGCACACCCTAGGGAGTATTAAAGCAAGTTTTGTACTTGCACATGCAACTATTTCCATCATTCACCTGATTCTAAGAATAAACAGCCACAGGACATAAACAGGCTGTGCAGCCAGTACTTCCACACAGACCAAAACATCATTTTTTTTTTAAAAAAAATTTCAAATACTTTCTTCCTGATCTGTAAAGCACAAAAACTGTTCTCCAATTTAATTCATTTATAGCCAGCAATTTTTTTTTTTTTTTTTCTGGTCAACCAAGATCATTTAAAAGAGAGAAAGGAGGGGAATATATATATATATATATTTGCCCTACTATTTACACCTTAAATGATTAAGCCCAGAGAAGATTTCAGTGGTAAGAGATATGATAAGGCACATATGGGGGTTTAGCCCAAGCCCACTGAATCCAACCCCACACCACTTCAGGTCTTTGTATCAAGCCAGATTTGCTGCACTTGGTGAAACCATGTTGGGGACTGGAAGTTATAGTCACTTTCTATCATCTCTGTATTCAAACCCTTTCAGTGGTTCTAAAGTTGAAATATCTGACAATTTTATCAAAACTGATACCCACATCCAGAATAACCCTGTGATCTTTTATTGCTACATTTGCCATATTTATTTCTTTGTGTGCAGATTTGCCTTCATGGAAGCTAATCTCCCTGCCTCATTTCAGTTGGTACACCAGCTCCCACAGGCAAGCAGGCTCCTGTTCACACTAGCCAGTCCTACACTGGGGGTCTGGGGGAAAGCAGTGTCTGCACCACGAAGCACACAGGTAGCCAACAATAAATGAGGAAATTGAAAATACATTTTCAGAGTCATAATACACTGCTGTAGTCTTAAGAACAGACATTCTTTATGTCAACTTTTAAAATAACACATCTGCTATGCAAGTGCTGCAAACTTCTGCATTCACACACAGGTACCAGCTCTAAGAGCATCTCTTCTCTACCCATTTTACCATGGTTCTTTACCCAGAGTGATTTTTGGTGATTGAGGTTAGATTCTTTTCATTCCAGACCTGCTCTAAATTACATCAGTATCATAGCAGCATATCATAGCAATGCATAAGCAGGTGCTAATCCAAGGTTCAGGTTTAAAAATCTGATTGCCTGCATATTATATTACCCTCTCCTCCCTACGCAGAAGCAATTACAAATTAATAAAGTCACTGAGGACCACTGATGCATTCAGGGTACAACACGGACGGTACTCGATAAACAGTTTTTCTTTTTAGCCTTGTTTCCTTAGGAAACTAGGTGGTGAATTCCATAATCCTACTTTCAACCAGGAGTTTAGAGCAAGACACAAATATTGCAAAGACACTTTCTGTTGTTGCTTTTTCTATGGCTTTCTACAATGGTAACCAAGTTCTTCACAAAGTCACACAGAATGAGAAAGAAAGGTGTGGTTAAATTTTGGGAGAGCAGGTTGTGGTGCTGAAGATGTGATATTCTTTCCCCTTTCAAACAAAAATCAACAAGGGAATTCTCAGTGGAGACAGATGATATGGTTCTCATTTTTGTTTTCCACATTTCCATCTTTGGTGGAAATAAATAATAAAAATAAAGCATTACATGATTGCATCCTTTGCTGATACAAATTCAATTGATAGACTAGACTGACTTTCATCAGCTGTTGAACTTAGACATATGGACAAGCAGAATACTCACAGTAAGGTCATTCACAGCAAGGTTCTGATGTTTCATGGTTCAACTCAGAAATTCTCCTTTTTCCTCAGATACCTCTGCTGTACATATATACATCAGATCTTGAGTATCATGAGATTATGAAATCATTTTAATAAGTATTTTTAGTTTCTTTGAGATTGGTTTGTTAGAACAAGAACAGAACAAGACAGTTAAGTAACCAAGAAGACTACAAAAAAGGTACCATGTTTTGTTCAGTTGGTATTTAAGAACTCCATTGTACAAGCCACTTGAAAATACAGCTGGGAAAGGGAAGGGATAGAAAACACATTTCTCCTTCCCTACTCCTTCTCACAGGTGAAAAGCATGTGCTTGTTACTTGATGATGATTCTGGTAGAAAAGCCCAATTAAAGTTCCAAAAAGGTTGAACTACACCTGGCATGGTGGAGTGTTTTTCTTTAAGCCTACAGCAAAGTGAAACTACTGCAAAAACACTCATTAAACCCAGAAAGCAGTTTGCACTGCCCTCCTGAATTCTTAGAGTATCCATGAGAAAAGTATTTGTCCACAAGCAATTTTCACATGAAAAATCAATTTAAAGTGCAAATCAAACATCTCTCCTCTGATAGCCTCAGTCTGTGTGTGTCTATGTGGTTTTCTCCACTGCCTACCCCCCAAACTCCAAAATTAAAGCTTAGCACCCATTTTTAATAAATATTATTCAATATTTTTTCTTGCAATCTGTGAATCATTGAACAAAGTCTGATTCTTCTCAGTTACAATGCTGACATTAGACTGAAACAATTCAAACTATGACATACTTTTTCTGCTTACTTTCCATACATAGGGAGAAGTATGATTTTTATAGCATTTAAATGATGGAAATTATGCAATATGGTTCATCTGCTTAATGCACATGAACTGATTTAAACAGAAACCTGAGCCTGCAATCATTATCAGAGAGGCTAATTTTGCATGATCCTGGAGGGAAACATTTTGTGTCTCTCCCCCAAAGACCCTGAACCACATTTGTTAAGTCCTGAACAGTAGCACTCAATTTCTGCGTCATGAATGCTTTCTGCTTCAGGACAGAGATACCAGAAAGTACCTCTCAGGTTTTAGTTCAGGCTTCAGTAACTTATTTTTCACCTACATAAAAGCATGTACGTCTTCTGCAGATTTCCATAAGGCAGGTTTTACTGTCTTCACTTCGCCAGCGTTATTTCTGGATTGCTTTCAAAAACTGAGGCCAAATTCTTCTTACAATAATTCAGCAAGAGGACAGCAGACTTCATGTCACCGGTTTGACTTAATCCCATTATCCAGCAGTGCTCTAAATCAGCATTTCAAGAATATTTGCGCAAGCAATTATTTGTTCAAAGAACAAAATCTGGACAAGTACTTCTCAATCACATCTACATCAGAGAAAGCTAGTTAAAGACATTTGGAGATGGTTTTGTTGTTACTAACGAAGCTTCCACCTCTCCGTGGTGGTATCAAAATAACAATGACTGCACCCCATAGCACAGTATCTATTACCAGTAGGGACGTGTGGTAAGCGAACATCACATAATTGGCGCACAATCTGAAATTCATTCCAATACAGTAAGTGATTTCAGCACTTATTAGTCCATGAAAAATCTGTGAGAAGTTAATCTAGCAAATTATTTTCCATAAAGAGCATGCCAAGGTTTGTCCAAGAGTCTGATAATATATGAAGAAAGATTTTTCACACTCTTTTTTTCTCCATGTAGTCTGACCAGTATGAAGAAGAGCACATGTAACATATGGGAATAATCAATAGCAGACATGGCATTTACATAATTTCTTTTAGCTTACTTCAATCAGCACCTCATAAGAATCACATAACCTAGCTGCTCTATTTATTTTGTTTTGTTAAGGTGTGGGCAATTCTGAAGATCCTGAAAAACTCAGACATTACAGTCCTGGCACATATCCAGTAGAAATCTCAATAATAATTAAAAATGCTTATAAACAGCATTTTCATAAAGAAAGAATAGGAGCAGCAGCACATTTGTTATGAAAGGGCATCTAATGCTAAGCCCTTGAAAATAAACCAGTACATTTAAGTATGGCTTGAATATACTTGAAGGTTTTCAAAAAACAAAACACATTATTTAAATAAAGCTTTGTGTATGCCAGTTGAACACCAAGTGCAGATGTTGGCTAGCACAGGAGGAAGCTCACCTGGCAAACAGGTGCCCCACTTTCTCTGTTTAAAAGACACTTTTAAAATGAAAGCCTCTTACCCACAGCACAAGAGGTAGAACAAACCAAACCACACTTGCTGGTGTATTACTTTCAGATTGCTTCCTTTGCTGTATAAGATTTAAGATTACTGCGTCCCCATAAGGGCACATAGAGCCTTTTATCTAAGTTTTTACAACAAAGTAACCTCTGCAGCAGGACCAGACCACTGCTTTCCAAGCAAGAGTCTAGATCAGTAGAGTAACAACTCTTAGCAATACATCCACAGACCTTCACCTACATCTGGCAGCCTCCACTCCTAAATCACACACTACCTACAGAAAACAAGCTATTTTCCAGTCATCAGCTACTGTATCTCCACTGTGCACAACAGGGCCCTTTCCAGCCAATACTCACCATTTGTAAACAGCTCACAGGAAAATCCGCTGAAGGCTGAAATAGATCAACTCCTGTGACAAATTCCTGAAGATTTCTTCACTTCAATACTTCCCCCTGAGAGCAGTACTAAGACAGTCTAAGAGGATCTCTAACATTTCAGCAAAGAGCCCAGCTTCAAGTACCCCTTGTGGCAGGTGCGAGGCAGTTGCCCTGATGGGGAATGAGGAACAGCTGGTCCCTCACCCGCCCCTTGCTCCTCCAGGTGTAGGCAATCGCCAGGGCCAGGGCCAGGGCCAGGGCCAGGGCCAGGCTGGACGGGGCTCCGAGCAACCACATCTGGTGGAAGGTGTCCCTGCTCACTGCAGGGGGATTGGATTAGATGACCTTTAACAGTCCCTTCCCACCCAAACCCTTCTGTGATTCTATGAAAACTTAGCTCAAGGTGCAGTTACACTTGCTCTTTCAAACAGTAAAGGAAAATACTAATAATTAAATCCCCCCACCAAATGCTCACATATAAGAAGATATTGCAGCTAATGAAGCCTGAAAACACAGCTGAGTACATGCTGGGGACAGATTTAGAGATTAGAAAGTACCATAGTCTTTACTTCTTAAAAAGCACTATATTCTGTATGAGTCATTTCTAACTGGTGCCGCAGGACATATTTACTTCATCTTTGTGTTTTGCTTTCAAGAGCTTTGGGTCATTCACTCCAATAACCCATCTCAGACAGAAAGTTTGTGTCCCTGCTGCTCCACATGTACAGTAGCAAGCACTGTGCCACACACATTTGCCAGCAAACAAGTCAGTAATCCTTAACTAGGCACCCTACCACATGCTTCCTCTGCTATGGTTTCAGGCAAATGACTAAGCCATTGACTCGGTCCTGCCAGGAGGTCATGCCAACTAAACAGCATCTGGAAAACTACCGGGCATGAGAAATTGCTGGGTGAGGCAGATAAGCAAGTGAGGAGCTGACAAAAGTTATGGACAGTGTTATGAGGGATGCCTGCCCTTCACAGGGGCCTAAGGGGGAATTAGGACCTCACAGGTAACCACAGGGGAGTACTAGGGACCTCATGGGAAGCAGATGCTTGCAAGGTAACCATATCCATTATGTCCTCTAAGGGAATAATAACAACAACAATAATACCAATACCAATTATTATACCATAATAATATTATTCTTACTGCTGCTGCTATTCCTATTATTCCCTCTAGATAATGGTATCAGAACTACCAAGTGTGGGTATGGATCTAGTAAAACTGGGACCATCCAGAAAAAAGAAATCGGGGTAGGTTATTTACTCAGGACGGAACTGAGGCGGACAAAGTGAGGTACAACAATGGCAGAAAGGACGGTCAATAAATGAGAAAAGGGATAATACAGTCATACAAATGAGGCCTGTGCTTGATCACGGCAGGTGGAGCAGGACCATGAAACAAAACCTGTGCTCGTGACCCTACTGAAAGAGTCGAACCTGCTTCTGCATCTGGGAGGACCAGAGGGCAGGGGGAAGGCAGGCAGGATGTTTTCCCTGCCCAAAATGGCAACACTCAGGTGGACGGATCACGTTATCATGTGTTAGTGCTCATTCTTGGCCAGATGGCAACTACCCACCACGTCCCACTGCTCTCACCCTTCCACTGTCACCTCTCATTGCTCTGTATTTGGGTTTGTCAAACTCAGCAGTACGTAGTTTATTTTCCACCAGAACACTGGCATTTAACACAGCTGCATGTGCTACAACCTGTGGAAAAACAGTCGTAGGTGTTTTCTGTTGTTTTGTTGGGGTTTTTTTGTTTCTTTCTTTGTTCTTGTCTGTTTAAAGTAATTAAAACCAACCACATTGCAATAACAACTGTATGGAGGTTAAATGTCAAGTTGTGTTTTCAGGCACAGCAAGATGTTATGTTCTGCTTAAAAGAAAGATTTGTTAGTTTAGCATGCCCATAAATGATACTTCTCCTCTACGCAAAGCAGAGTGCTGTATCTTAGCCACACGTAGTGATATTGCCTCTCTGTTTACACCATTGCCTGTAGCATATTATCAAAACCTTCTCGATAATCGGAAATGGTTTTAGAAAACTATTAAGTACCTGAGAAGACAAAGTCCAGATATCTGCAGCTTGGCTTTGTCTTCTCAGGTACTTAACAGTTTCCTAAAACCATTTCCGATTATCGAGAAGGTTTTGAGTGTCTCCTTAGCTGTAGACCAACGGCTATATTTAATAGTGCTTTTAATGATAGCCTTTAGCAGGCAGGCATGATTTTCCTTGCTCCCATCTCACCAAAAGCCAGACAGTCTAGAAATATGAGTCTAAACAAATGAGCTGTTAATGCCAGCTGGCTATTTCCAATTGAGTTATATCTTTTCTGTATTATATTACATTGTTGCCTAGAGGTCTTTACTTCTGCTCTTAATTTCTCTGGCCTGCTTATTTTATTATGCAAGTGTCACGGCTGAATAGCATACTGCAGCAGTTTTGTGCATTTATTCCCAACATGCTGAAAAAAAATTGACTTTGAAAATCTCTGAGCCATTTTTCTGTCTTTGCAACAGAGAGTCTGAAATACATATTTTAGAGGGGGGGCAGTTATGGGCTTGCCTGAGAATTCAAAGACACCAGAAAAGCTGTTGTAGATTCTGAACATTAAGTCACTTGAATATTGAACGGTGTCCAGGTTCTCTGGCTAGTCTCCCGGATAGATAGTAATTCAGTGTTGAAGAGGAAAGTCCTGTGCGGGGACAACACTTACAAATAAATATGTTACAGAGACAGGAAAATGACTGTTCCCGTGGGATGCATAAATACTTATGTAGGAGGAGATAGGTAAAACTGCATATGGGAATTTAGACCCAGTTTGACAGCAACAGGACCTCTAAATCCTTTACAAATTTTAAGCTCTTAGCCCAAGTCTGCAGTATCATTTTGCTATCAGACTTGAATTAATATTCAACAGAAAGTTTTGTTCAGTACAAACCACTGAATATACCCCAAATTTGTACCAGGGACTGCGTCAGAGTCAAAGTCTCTTACTGTACTAAACCCTTACATCACTCATTCCCAGCACTTCTCTAATCCCCCCTTTTCTATTAGTTACAGCACACATTTTATCTATTTGTTACGATTTCTGATACCGCTTCAACACCTGCATCCATCATTAAGAGAACTTTTCACCTGTAGGTTGCCATTTGCCAGCACACAATGTATTCATATGCATACCTTGAGGCATTAGCTTAGTAACATAAAAAAAATCCTCTTTGCAGAAGCTACTGAAATCACAAACATGGTATACTCAGATGTTAATGATCAAAATTACCTTAGGTAGTTTAGGATGAGCTTCAAAATAAAACTGCTCCCTCTTTTTATCAGAGGTAACCCATTTCTACCTGCAGTTACCACACAGTTGTTTGTTAAGCTGACCAGAGGAAGGTCACTGAAATGAGATGCTGGAACACAGCTGTCTGTAGAGATGTATGATCTCTTGGTCTTTCACAGATTCTTGAATTAGGAATAGAAATGAACAACAATGATGAAAAGAAATCTTTTACCAGTCAGTTGAAATTTTTAGGCCATGTGAGCAAGAAAAATGGTCAGACTTTCAGACCAACTTAGAGAATGAGTCTTATACTTTCACTAGAAATGCTTCTAGGTTCATTATATGTTTCTGAAAATTGTCTCCTTTTTAAAAGAGAGCTGGGGTTTTTCTGATTTACAATGCCTATAAACTGATTGTATTATTCTGGAGTTTTCCTCTACTCATCAGTATTTATGATACCTCAAACAGTTAAGTACAGTTCAAATAAGATAGGTGTTGAAGAGGATAAGAAAGCCTACACTGGCTGTACTCTTTCTATACTGTCACACGTTATTATTTGACTGCAAAGGAGATAGAAGGGGAAAATTACAGTCTAAAGAGGAAATGAACACAGTATTTTTCTCCCTCACACTTTCATTTTATCTCTCTATAACCACAGATTCATTCCCTGAAACAAAACTCTTATGAGAAGTTGCAGCTCAGCTTTAAAAAGTATTCCTATCTAGAAACTTCTCAAATGTTTTCCCGAGTTATGAATCAAAAGCATCTCATTTCTCACTCATCTGACCTAAGCTGACTCCTGAGAGGAGACAGACTGGCTGGCAGCAGCGAAGCAAAATGAATGTTTCCCATAGATACAAATACGCATTTATGTAGGTTGTGTTCAGATTCTTCATCATCATCATCATAGTTGTCACTTCTGACAACAATAAAAAGTAGGTACTCTAATAAATTGTCACAGAATTGATGAATGCTTCCTCTGAGGTTATTTCCATGTAGTGGGACAGCTGAGCACACCAGACTCTTGCCACAAAGCATAACATAAAGTATGCATTATTTTATGAAAATCAGCAGTTCTGGTCAAACCCATTTGCACATAGCTGAAATGACTTGACTGCAGCCATACAAGCTGTGCATTGAGCCCCTTCTACTTGGACAACTGAAATTGTGAATTATCTCAGAGGGACTTAGACCCCAATAAGCTCTGGATTGTAAATCTGAACTTGGTTTAGTTTACATTCATACCTTTTTTTTGAGGAGCAACAGGAATATAATAGGCCTTGATTTTTTTCATAGTTCCCACAAAGACACGCTCCCCCAAAGGAGACGGAAGTTATAAACTGAAGAGATGTATTTCACATCATGTGTACATAAATTCTACCTCCTGGAAGGAGGGTGAAAGGGTAGCAAATGGAAGGAATCAACTCCTAATAGTAAGAATATATCTAAACTATGTTATCCAGCCCACTTTTCTGAAAGATAATAGAAAATCAGCATCAAGCTCTGCAAGCAGATGCTAATGAAAAGATGAAGGATAGAAGTTTTTACTGTCCCTAACTCCTCCTTTCAATCACACTTAATTACAGACTGAGGACGCCAGTTACTTGGCTTGTCACCTCTATTGTATTAGCTTCTGGACTGCATCAAGCATTTTTAGCCAGTAGAAAGGAGCTGTCTTCTTTGTAACAATGGCCAAATAACAGAACCTCACAGCGATGACCTGGACAGCAATACAGATTTTTTGTGCTCAGAGACTTGGAGGAGGACCCAGAAAATTTGGTATTATCTCCTAGTATAGGCAGCCTAGCTATCTTGGGCTGGTCATTAAACTTCTCTTATGCCTTTGTCAGCTCTTATCTGCAAACAGAATGCTGCAATTATCAGTTTCCTTTGTCTTGCCTCTTCAGAGGAATGTTGTTTTCATGTTGGGTGAACTGATGACAAGGATGATCCTTCACTGTACGAGCTCACTGAGTATCTTCAAATTGAAGTATTTTTTTTAACTGAAAATTATCAATCTATTTGTTTCAGCAGGAACCAAGAAGGGTCCTTGAAATGGGAAGCTTGAAAAACTCAATTTAAATTATTGAAGAATTTTTAAAAAGTCACTTATTCAAAAATATGTAACAGACAACCTTTTGTTCTGCTTCAGACTCTGCCTGCGTGAGCGTGCACTGTAGCATTACATTTTAACCAAGTCACTGTAAAACTGAAACCTTGTAATTACATCTTCTCCATCAATCATCACCATCTCAAATCTCCTCCATTTATCTAACTGCCAGCTCAGAAAGATTCATCCAGCCACTAAATATCAAATCAGGTTCTTCTTGTTTTTGTAGGTTAGTATCAGTGGGAAAAAAATGCTTAACTTTGGTTTTGGGGTTTTCTGGGAGGGATTTTTGATGTTTTTTCTTTTTAACTTGATTTTTTTTAGGATGTACAAAGAAAATATACTGCTAATGCTTTACAGATGTATTGGCTTTGAACTGCTGACGGATGCAGTAAGTTGATTTTAGCTAATATAATCAACTAGTATAACCTTCCAAATTTACAGGGTATTAGCACATGCTCTGTTGAGAACAGCAGTACGTTGCTGCCACCCCCAGTTCAAGTATTGCCCTCAGAATGCTGTGATGCGGCTTTTCTCAGATTTGGGAACTACTGCTTAATTTCAGTTGCCAGGATAGATGTGAATCTTGCTTTTCAGAGCAAACTTACTTGGGACACCGCCCCTTCACTGCCAGCTTGGAAACCAGAGAGGTTCCCATGGCGAGGACTTGGAATGCGAGCAAATGCCACAAGCCATGACGTGCTACATGCCATGCAGTGAGCAAGTGTGAGGCTCTCTAAGCTCTCCTTATAATTCTGGTCATAAATCCTTCATACGCAGACTGTAATTGCTGTCATTCAGGGAATGAAACTCACCCTTGTACCTAGAAACCCCTGTCATCCATCAACATTGTGGCCTTGGGCAAATTATAAACTGCCAGTTTTTTAGCCATAAAACTAGGTAGGTGATGATCGCCTACTGTCAGTGACATAGTATTAATTAGCTAATATTTTTTAAAAGCCTCCCAATCCAACACCGGAGCACAGCAACACTACACCCAGTAATACTGCTTAACGTTCCAGCTGCTGACTGTGTCCCAGGAGCAGGTCTCACATAAAAGAGACAAAAGGTAAGTGGAAAAAAAAAAGAGAATGAAGGAAGTAGAATTTCAGATATAAGAAGCAAATGATTCAAGGAGTGGCATGTGTTGTCGCTATGTTTTTAACATGTTAAATGCCACGTGGTACTAATCTCAGGGTTTCCTTCAAGGGCGGGAGGAGGATGATAGGGTTTGAGAAGAGGAGGAAGGCAGGGCACGAGCACCAGGCAGCAGAGGGAAGAGGTGAGCATCCGAGCGGAGGGGCAGGGAGCAACAGCCATGAGTGAAAGGATCCAACAACAGAGAAGCCTCAGACTGCTTTCTCCTCTCACCACCAAAATGTTTAGATCTTTGTGTCAGCTACTCCTCCTCAGAGATGAGTAGCATGAGCTGTTAAGGCCTTTTAATGAAAACAGTATACTCCTCATCCCCCCCCCGGCTCTTCCACTCTCAAATAACCCCCCTTACATCCTTTTGGCAGACAGCATAAGACTTGTGGGATGTAAAGTAGCTCTGTCTTGTCGTGGGTGAAAACCTGGTCTTAACTGGGAAACAGTGCTTATAGAATGTGAATGCAATAAGACTTAAACACCAAGATCCCCTAACTATAGAGGAGAGAGTAAATATTCTCCCATGCTGCCTCTTAGTGTACCTCAGGGTCCTAATCTTGAGAAACTCATTACAAGAAGAGATCAGCAAAGCATCAACTGAGGACTTTTAAGCCTTTGTTATTTTATCTGTTCACATATTGAAATTATCAAATGTATACATTTATTCAAGTAAAGAGACTTGTAATGTTTCCTGCCCTCAGGTTTGCGTTAATTAACCCTCACTGCATTTTTTAGCCTTTGTGGCACCTTCAGTTAGCAGGTGCCCAGGGAAAGAGATCCTTTCTGCTCTTGACATTAGGGAGATTTTGACAATTTTTTTGAGCTGCATTGAAACACAAACTAGATCCTTCCCTACTTATTTTTCAGTGAAAAAACAGAGAAAGGTCATCTCAAATATTCACTTGTGGTTATAGCACTGACGTTGCATAACAGACTCTTACACTCAGATTCCTGGCCCGAAAAAGAGCAAAAACTGCTACTTGTGTCTTCCAGATCCCTGACAAAGTGCTCTACATCCAGGACCTGAAATCAGTCTGCTGCTGCTGTGCTTGTCTGTCTTTATCACAGAGCATTTAACTATTTATACAAAGTGGCTTGGTCCCAGCAGGAGACTGAAACGGTGTCTCCAAAAGCAGATCACAGATGATGTGCCAAGACCTATGTTTCCAGACATGTGCACACAAAAAATCACATTTGATAAAACACGATTTTCATACCAAATGAATTGTGTTGCTGAACTCCCAGATTTATTTCAAACTGCAGCGATAGCTTTGAGAGGCATTTCACTTCAGTTCTCGTGAGGGGCCAGCACAGGCCAGCCTGCCATGCTTGTACTTCGAGTGTCATAACACTTTATCAGTTAAACACTTCTATTGAAGGATGAATGGGTTGCACAATAAAATTCCTTCTTCTCCCATTTTAATTGCTTCCTCAAGTAGTTAGGGCAGAATTAAAAAAAAAATTATATATCTATTACTGCTCTTTAAAAGGGATTTCTTTGCATGAGTACTTGCTGTAACATCTTGAAATTTATTTTTTTTTTTGACTACCAGCACGCAGTTGAATTCTACCATTCTCATGAGCCACAAATGTGCAGTTTTCCAGGTCTCACTGATGATTTCAAATGCCTCAAACTGTATTCAGAAACTTCTCCAATCATGTGAAAGTGCTGTGACCTGGAGCTGCAAAGAAAGTTCCTGCAGGTGATCAACAGAAGCAGACATTAACTGGGTCCCTCTCAGATGCTGGAAACTAGTTAGTATTCCCAGGTTCTTAAAAATACATACATGGAGTATATTTAAGTCTTTAACTAAAGGGTAATTTTGTCCAACTTTCACAGAACCCTTTAGTTCTCCAGGGTCTAGAGAGACAGTCTGAAAATTACCAATACAAAGAATAACAATGAAGGCATGGAAATTGCCACATCAGAGTTAAAAGTGCACCTATCTACACCATATTCTACAGGCAGCCCCAAGGCCAACCAGAGGATCAGAAATAAAGCCTGCAAACAGAAGGCCAGGCATGCTGCCAATCCCTGTTATTGCGTGTAAAGGTGCTGTGCTGTATTCAAACTCCTGTTTAGGATAACATTTCAGTAAGATTAGACTTAGGGACTGCTGTCTGTGGGGGTTTCATAAGTTAGTATGTTTAGGCAGCTGCTAGGAGATAGAAAAGAAAGCAAAGCTGCCAATTATTCACCTAAAACAAACATTACCTGTCATTAATCTGCTCTGCAAACAATATCCAAATTAATTTAATAAATCATCTTTGTAATTTACTAAAATGTATTACTTTAAAATATTTACTTTTGATCAAAACCAAAAGAATACCCATATGTCACTATAAAAGAAAGTTAAGCTCCCTAAGCCTACCTCTGTTGATTCAGTATTGATTTAACTACTAGAAAAAGAAAGATGAACTTTTATAACTTTTGATATTATCTTTATCTTGGTTTGGTAATACAGTGGTTTGATGACTTAAAATTTTGATAATATAGTGGGATATAAGCAGGGCTTTTTACACAAACATACTGTTTTGGTTTTGTTTTGGTTTGTTTTTCCCCTTGTGAAGACTTGCTTGGAGTTCAGGTATCCACAAGAGAAACAGAATTCATCCATGAAGGTCAAGTAGCATGTTTTCCATAACTCTCTTTGCCACAATGAGCAAGGCACAGAAGTTTTGGCATGGCCCAGCCTCTAATTTACTCTCTAGTAAGTTTTTGTTCAGAAAAACAACAGGAACCACCATTATTAGTTTCAGACCTGCTGATATGAAGTGTCTTTCTTTACTCTTGTGTGCATGCAAGAACAGGAAAGAGAAATCCAGAGACTGATGTATGAAAAGGTGTTTTTCATTGGTTTTAAGTACGGAAACTGGAAAAAAAACATTTACTATGCTGAATCTAATGAGCCCTCCTGAGGAGCCAAACTATCACCCTCTTCACTTGGAACACAGTTTGGCTGACTGATTAAATATTGTTGTTTTCCTTCATGAACTGTGAATGAGTTAAGTGAGTGATGAAAAAAGAGCTGCTGATCTTTGGACTTCTCTTAATTTGGGTTGGTCACTTTTCTTTCCTCCCAGTGTGGAAGTGCTTAAATATGGGCTTGTAGCAGAATTCAGTTTCACTGGGGTGATCAGTATCTCACTTTCAAATGGAGAATGTCCCAGGTGCCTAACATTTGCTTTTGCTTGTGTATTGGGGCAAGTTGTCCTTGACAAAATGGACATCTTAGCGCTGCAGGGCTATAGGCTGAGCTTCTTATCATTACCACACAACATCCTCAGGGTATCTGGATCTCTTCTCCCCAACAGCAGCCAGTAATCTAGTGGTTTGGGCACTGCAAGAAAAAGGAAAGCTGGCTTCTGCTCTCAGGACTACTTACATGTTTTATACTCATCTTTTCTTGTTGCCATCACCCTTGAGGTAGGGTCACACCATGGCCTAAAAAACCTTACAAAACTCAGTTCAATCCAATTCACTCCAGACACAATTCAGAGTTTCTGAATTCAATTCAGAGATTCTTTGGCAATCCTGTGGCACAGGGTGTTTGAAGTAGTGGCCACCAAATTCAGAAAGTCACCATGGAAGCACACATATATATCAATCAGAGGAGAACACATGCTAAAAATGGGGCAGTAGGCACTACCACCAGCACTTGAAGTAACATCACTATGTCTACACAATATTGACATCTGATCTTTGCAGTTGCTTCGTTCTAGGATAATCCCCCCAAATAACTTGTGCAAGGGAGGCAATAGCTCTATAGTCCATGAACATCTTTCTTCACGAATGTGTTAATACACTTTTTTTTTTTTCTTCACTGTAACTTAAGCACACTTAATCCTGTCATCAGTCCTGGAGATAAACTCTTGCTTCCTGCTCTGGTACTTACCCTCTCTCCAGGGCATAGGACATGACAACAGTTTTATATGGTGTTTAAGTTGATGTCTTGCTGTAACATAAGAGGTGTGTGCTTGGGAGTAGTCTCTTCTCCATCCTTAACTAAGGGTTTGACTTCTGTTTAGTTACCAATGTTCAGCAATAACCTTGCTTATAAAATGAGCTGTCAGGCACACAAACATGGGCTTTTACCTCCGCTATTAGGCTGGTTGCTTGCTAGTATGGTCCCTTGACTATGTGTGTTACTTAATAATCTGTGATTGTCACCGCCTTAGTCCTGGGCAGCTGTCTTCTCAGAGAGCCAAGACTGAATGCCTGAGAAGGGTGGGAAAAGGAGTGGTGAAAGAGCAGAGTGGTCTCTTCCTTCCCAGCTCAGGGTTGTTTTGTTTGCCATGAACTCTCTCTCAATGCAGTGGGCTGTTTATTAATAAATGTTGCTCCCCTCTCCTCCTGTACCAGCTTGCTAGGACACTGGGAAATACCTGAGAGTGAGCAGGGAACTCTGTGATATATGCTGCTGTTTCTTCTGCCCTGACATGAGACAGCATCTTTCCAATATGGGCTGAGTTCAGGGAATAGCAGAAGTGAGTAATTATAAGACCTAGGCCCTTAGCTGTCATGAGGTGTGTCAGATTCCTGATAAATTCTACACTACAATTTAAAGTAACTTTTCAGAGAATATTCTGTGGCTATGTGGACTCAGCCCTTGTTATTCTAAGGGAAGCAACCTTGTCCCAACCACTTGCCATATTCAACTATCTAATTTTGTTAACTATTTAGAGGTCATTACGACGAAACAGGTTATATGGGCCAAATTTCCAGTTAGTTCACAAGATGGTCCAGCTCCATAGCTGGGTTCTGGCAACATCTTTAAAGAAAGAATGCGGTATTTCTGTAAATATAGAAATACTGCTCTCCTCTCTCTTCACCTTGTAAACCCTGTTTTTTATCAGCTTGTCTTTTTTGCATTCTCCTCCTCTCATACTCTGTGATTAAATGTTCTTCTCTTCCCCAAACTTACTGTCTGCAGTGCCTTTTGCCTGGTCTCAGAGTCTGAACAAGAACATGCTAGAAACAAGCAGCCTTGTGCTGCTGCTCTGCAGCATACCAGCATACTGCTGCGTTCTCCTTTGGAAGCAGATCCTGCAAATTGTTTTGCTGGGCCACGGATATCTGTGCAAGAGAAAGAGGAGAAGAGAGAAAAGACTTCTAATCTGCTATACATACGATTCCTTTCATGCAAGGCATATATAAGTCCTCAGGAAAGGTAAGTCTCCCCTCTCATGGAGATCAAAATCTCCATATACTCCTGCACAGGTGTGTCAGGCCTCTACTACAGCAGCTCTCCCTGCAGGAACCTGACATTTAGCAGTTGGACCTTGCAGCACTGAACTTTTAACCCATTTACCCACAGCTGTCTGTATTTTACCAATAATTTGTTAGGAAGAAAGAAGCTGAATCTCCCGAAGAAATTTGGATCAATTCTCCAACTAATACAGTTAATTTTTTGACTAATGGTATTTTCTTAAGATGAGTTACGTATAAAGTATGACTGTACAAATTTGAGAAGACAGAAAGAAAAGTCCTGAGAAGAATATAGTAATGGTTTTCTGTGAGCACACACAGTCCAAGGAAACGATACATTACAAAGGATTAATAGCACACTGAACAAACAGTAAAGTTTATCTTTGACACAATGAATTCCAGATTTAATATACAACTCTAGGAGACAGATGTTTAATTTTCTTAACTGTGTCCTGAGAGCCCATTTTTAGAAAATGGAATCAATCTGATTCCTCCAGGTACGTGTATAGTGTTTATTCAAGACCCAGGAAATGGACATTTTCAGCCTCTGAAATATTCTGTATTCCTTACATTAAAAAAGTGAATGCATGAAAACATTGGGTTCCTTTCTGCTCAGAACAAATAGCATCTCCTTGCGCACTCCTAAATAAAAAACATCATTACAATAAGCCACCAGGAGGCAGCATATTAAAACATTTGTGCTATAAAAGGACATAGACAACAATAAAAAAAATCCAAACCCCAACACCAAAACCCAAAACCCACTGTCCCTCTCCCAAATCTTCAACCTGATATTTAGCAAATGTGTTCTCCCCACCCTGCTCCTCGTCATTATGCTTTATACACTGATCTCTCTTCCTCTCTACACACTTGAAATCAGTAGCAATTCCACTGCTGTCAAACAGCTTACTGCAGGCACACAGTTAAAATGGAAGTCAAACTGATTTCTGGAATAGCATTTAGTGGAAAAAATGAGTAAACAAAGTAGGTAGAAGTGATATGACAAAATATAAAACCTCCCAACAGACTAAACCACTTTTGCTTCCTCTGGGGTTTACTGATACATTCCAAACCTCTGAGCTCTCCCCTAACTATTTTTCTTTTTGTTTACAAATACACAGCAAAATGCCACCCAAAAGGAAGCACTGAAGTTCTCACTCAGCCAGGAATATGCTCTTGCTCCTTCGACAGGCAGTACTCCTGGACCACTGCCACATCAACGCCGCTGCTACAGGTCTGGCTTTCAACTATGCTGCCCCTGGCACAGAACCAGAGAAATGATCCAGCTCTGCATTTCATGACCCATGAAAGCTGGAAGTTGTCTCCTCTCCTCCGCCCCCTCAGTCCTTCTTTTCTGCTGGTATAAAGGACTGTTCTCAGTTGTGGCTCAGCGTAGGATAAGAGAGCCTAAAATCACTACAGACATATATGAAAGCTTTTAAATTGGTACATTGTTTTAAATGCTAATTATTTATGGACTTTAATGCATTTTATGGTCTGCATTCTAAACACACAGTAACTGCTCTTACAGCATCTTGTGTTACAGGTTGAGCATATGAAACAAAGTACAGAATAAATGGTCTCAGATCCTCAAGAAGGGCAGTTAAGAACTGACCAAAAGACAAGTCATGAAAACAAACACTCAAATTTTCAAGCTGCAAATTCACCTCATAAGAAACTGCGTCTGTGACTCTGACTTCTTAATTCAGACAGACACTACACATTTTCCGATGAAAAGAATCACAACTGGGAAATTAAAACACAAGCACAATGTCAGCAGAAATCACAAATTTATTAATCCTTAAATATATCAATCATTTACCATTATGGCAAGAAATATGTACACTGTGTCCCATGGTAAACTGCAGTGTTCCAAAATGACAGAAGAGAAGTGTATAATTCAGTTGTGGTGGAGAGAACAAATCACAATTTCCTCACGTCTTGGTGTGGAAGACAAACTTGGTCTACAGTAATACGTCAACACCACATGCTATGTTAGAAGTATAAAAAAAACCACCCTACACCTAATTTGTTAATTTTAAATACAGTTATGCCACTTATAGCCGCTTCACCAAAAAAGAAAAAAAAAAAAAAAAGAAATTAATGAGAAAAAAAATGAGGCCATTACTTTTTTCACAGATTCCATTGGCAGGTTAATATGGCTCAACACATTTATTGTAGATGCTTATTTTAAATATATATTGTTTAAAATCATGTAGTAATTATCAGAGAAGCTTAAATCCATCTACCATACATCCACTAGTAACAACATCAAAATGTTTTAAGAACTGCTTTTGATTAGTAATCAACACAGAAAGGTGAAATGATACAAATTAGGAAGCTTTTCCATATTAAAAACTTCAGGCTGCCGAGTTGTAAATTTTTAACCGCTAAAAAGGACATCGATTGAGATATCATGCACTATACAGCGCTGCAGAAAACAGTTAGCCCTGTTGGTAACAGAACAATTACAAATGAAAAAAAAAAGAAATAACCGATCCCTGTATTTTTCTATTAAAAATGAAAGGGAATAAACCTAAATGCTTGCAAGGATGTATTTTTACAGCAACACAAGGGAAGCAATGGTAGTCCCTGTTAGAAAGTTTGTGTTCTGAACTGACACCGGGAGCTTTCCCCGTGCAGTGTACAGGCATTTGCAGCAACAGATCAAGGGCCAAAACAAGTTAGCAATGCTGCAAAGACTTGTCACCCCTGATACTGTGCACTGAGTGACGATTTTAAGAAACCAAGAGCAGATTGAGGGGGAAGACGGGGGAGAAACAAATCTCTGGTAAAGTATTAGTCTTACTAGAAAACCGGTGTATCCACAATACATTTCCAGAGAAGCAACAGCAGCAGTGTAATGTAAGTAAATTCTTCATACTAAACTTTTAAGGCCTAATATTTCTCAAGTATATTAACCACACAACTGGTCTATACTTAACCAAAATTTTATATTTTTTAAAGCCTCCTTAAAAAATTTACACTACACCCTAAAAGCGATAAAAATCTTTCTCTATTCTTCCATTTTAATCCTCAAAACCTGCCCCTCAATCATCACTTAGTTGCTTACAATTTTTAATTTTGCTCATTCACCCAACAGAAATTTTCAATTAGCATAGTAAGAAAGCAAACATAAAGACTCAAAAGAAAAAAAGAAGCTGCTGGCTCATCAGGATGTTGACAGCTAATTCTGAAATGACCAAGCCAGCAAATTATGAGATTTTTCCAGTTTACATAGACTATTAAACTAAGAAGGCTTCAGCTGGTACAAAGCCAAGATATTATCACTTCCACATTTATCAGTGATTTCGTCCATCTACATGCTGTAATAAAAATCTGTTTTACAGTAACGGAGCTGCCAGCGGAAATCCTAACCATTCCTACCAGAACCAAAGCAAAATCCTGGGACTTGGAGGAAAAGGAGGAGTCAAAAAACAGGTCTTAAAAAAAGAGGGTAAAACATACTTTTTCTTTTTTTTTTCTTTTTTTTTTTAATAAACAGGATAGTTTTTAAAGTTGTCTGTCAAAACTTGGCATAAATGGAGAAAGTGACAAATGTATTCTGTATCTACTGCTGTCCATCAAGTATTTTTTTGTCTTTTACGCCTTGTTATTCCCTATTTGCATGGAACATCACCTTCATTGAAATGTTAACAGTGTACAGATGGAATATACAGCAACATGGTGCATCACAAATGTGTTACATGAAGAACCTTCACAACTTCATGCACTCAGAAACATGCATGAAGAGAACGGGATGGCCAAGATGGTAATCAACCAGGTGCGTTGGGTACAGAAAATGCAAGAGCGGCACCGCTGATATTTTTAGCTAGGAGGAAGAAGAAAAAAAAAAAGAACAAATTGCCATTACTGAAGTAACATCACCACCAGATATCAATACATGCTCACACGTTAGCCAATACTATTAAAAAAAACCCTCAAGATCATTTAACACAGTATTGTGAAGAAAACCAAGGGAAAAAAACCCCAAACACTCAGGCAAAGCATTCCTTTATTCTTCAAATCACTTTACAGACCTTTTCCATGTTTACAACATGCCAGAGAGGCCATTAAAATAAAAAAAAGAAACTGAGGCAGGAAGCCAAAGTGACTTAACTGATTTCTTAAAGGCGGGAGGGCAGAATTCAGATGTGAATCTCTGACTTTAACTTACTTCCTCAGCATGTACATTACAGACACTGCCATGGATAGAGATTCTCATACAAAAATTGAACCAAGTAAACAAGGAAGAATCAGATGTCATTTACATGCAAGACATGCTGGAGCCGCAGGCAAAGAGAAAATCAAAGAAAAGGAACGTGTAAGCAAGTAGTTAACTAACTCAGCTTATAATATCATTTGTATTACCGTAACATCTAGGGGCCGAAGTCATGATTGGGATCCCGCTGTGCTAGGCACTGTACAAACACAGAACAAACTCTTTACTTAAGTCTTCCTGCTGTTTGATATTTAACATATGAAAGTATAAGAAGTTGTAAAGTGCGATAAGTGATGGAACATAAGGCTGGAAGCCTCAGGTCTGAATTTAGGTTTGGGAGTCAGCTTTAGGTCCAATAGCCCTTTGACTGCCCATATCATTCAGGTCCACTCTCTGTATATATGCAGACACAGTTCTGCAGAAACACGTTAGCACAGGTTCTTAAGAACATGGAATACAGAGAAAAATTTCCTACCGTCAGTCATATTACTCAGAGAGAAACAATGGACAAGACAGAAACCAAAGTGTGTGTTTTCTGACTTGTAGCAAAAAAACACAAATAAAATTTATTTATAAACTAAATATACATTGGTGCTCATGTTCTTTTCCAAATAAATTATCTGCCATAAGGAAACATTTCCATATACCTCTAGGTACCAAAGAGCTCAATTCTGTCCTTAGATTTATGCACACTCCTGAAAACAAATAAGCTACTGTGTTTGCAGCAACTGATATGACATAATCTAGGATATTGCGTTTGCAAAAGCAGATCACAGCTATAATTGCTTTTGCAAGTTTATTAGATTTGAAATTCTTCAGACATTATGTGTAAGATATTTTTTATTATGGAAGTGCCATTATTAACTACCGTGTACTGGTAAGAATTATATAAATAGCTGTAGACTGTATAAATTTCAAATACAACAAAAGAAAGGAAGGATAATCTAGAACAATATTTTAATTATATTTCTTCTGTAGTTTTCCCAAAATGGAGTTATTGCTACACTGCTGCTCTGACTGGGAAAAGTAAGGGTGAAGTTCAAGGCAGTCTAAAAAATGGTCAGAATGGGTTATAGAAGGTGAGTTCTAGCATGGTGCTACATGGGAATCTACCAGTTAAACCTGAGAAGTTGGGGATTAAAGAAAGAATATGTAAAATAACCAAAAGAAAAATGGCAATGCTTGGGCTGAAGGGGGAACTATCAACCTAGAGGAGACTCACTAGTCTTTTCCAATGACCTGAGCACAAGAAGTAGGACTGATCTCATGTAGTATACTTACACTTAGGTGGAAGGCACTATAAATACAAAGGGAAACAAGAGTATTGTGCTTGAACCACTAAATAATCTTGAGGGCTGGGTAATCCAGAAATATTACATGTAATACTACGAAGTACAAAGCTGCACGCTCAGCAAAAGTTTCTGTATATTCATCGGTTGGAAATGACAGTGAAGGATAAATATGTGGCTGTCTTAAGATGATCTGCTGATGTGATGTAGATGACAAAACTGCAAAAATCATGCCAGAACATAGCAAGTGTGGCATTCTCAACAGGGAAAAGACAGATATTGAAGTTAAATGAAGCCCTGACCACAACCGCACATGGTATTTCAGAAGAACTCAAGTTAATGAAAAGACAAACCTCAAACCAAAAAAGACAGTGAAGAGCTATTAAGGTAGCCAGGAAAATGGAGATCCTATCCAAAAAAGCCAACCAAGTTAGCATTGTTTATTTACCCTACAAAAATAGAAGGTGGGAAGTGATCTAATCAGCCTTCATGTAAAACAGCTCCTATCAGTATAGAGAACAGCGATGAAATAAGAATAATCAAGGATATATTGAATCCGACTAAAATTTAGACTGGAAAACAAAGTTTCTAACCATCAGACCAATGATATTTTAGAAGAGTAATATGAGCAAGTCCAAAAAAGCCCTCTGAATTCAAGATGCGGGTTAGGTAAGGGATTTATGTGATATCGTTGCCAGTGCTACAACATAGGGGATACATATCTACGGCTATATTGCAATCTCATAGCATCCCTCCATAAGCCTTAACCATGCTCTAAGGCTTTGAGCCACTACTCCTCCTCTGTGACCTTTTCAGCTTGGATACCCTCTTGCAATCCTGAAACCTTCTTTGTTTAACCCCATAGGCTCAGAATATCCACTGACACAGACATAACCCTGCAGTCTCAAAAAAATTACCTCTCAGCTTCTTCTTCCATCCTCAGCATTCCCAGAAATCCTTATCTTTATTAGAGAGCACGAGCTCTCTAGAGACTGATATCTCACAAGTCCTAAACACTGCCATTACTTCCGAGGGGCAAATCTCAGGTCTGTACATATGACTGCGTTCCCTTGAGATATGCAATCTGAAAGGTGAGGTGTCTAAGAATGTATGTCATAAATCACCTTTTCTCTTTAGGATTGTTTCCTCTAAATATGGTTAAATTTTAAAAAAATTGACACCCCCCCCCCCAAAAACAACCCCTTCTCAAAAACAGAGAAGAAGAAAAAAATAACAAAGGAAAAGATTAAATAATTCTCTAGTCCAATTCATGTCACACTGCTATAAACACTCTCTAGAGTGCACTGGGACAGGTGAACCTGTTTCACTTACGCTTTCTGGCTCTACATATACCCAGGTCAGACCCCTTGACAAAACACTCCTTTATGAAAACATCAAAAATCTACATAACACTGCATTTCAAGAAAATGTAACTACTCTTTCAGTATTACCTGTTTAAACATTGGCAGTGCAGCTGGAATGTGAAAAACAAAGGACAACATGGCTCCTGTTCCTATTGGTTTCACATTTTTAAATAAAATACAATAGTTATCACTAGGTAATCGAATTACTTTTTTCCTAAATTAAAAAAAAAAATCATCCCCACTGAAGTTTAACACTTCATTCTATCATGTTTTTTATCAAATATTATTTCATATGGGAGTGTAGTGTTGCAAGAAGTAAAATATGGGACATGATGAAGTTTGAAGGATGAAATCGAAGCTCTTATCATCCACGCCAGGAAATTCAGCCTCTGTCCACATTAAGACACTTCACACAAATGTAATTATATCCTACAGAGAGGACTCACACCTGAGCAAACCAAGGCCTACACCAGTGCTGTCTAATTTAGAAACACCCTAAACCCAAGCCAGAAGTCAGTGAGGTTGGGCTCTGGGGGACACAGTAGCATTAGCAAAAGCTGCAAGCAGAAGAAAAGCAAAAGACTTGAGCAGAACCTCTTGAAGAAACTGTGACTCTTCATCTTGTTATTGCAACTATGAGCATGCTGTAATTTACACTGCTGAAAATCTGGCTCAAGAAATTCAGGTTTGTGTGTGTTGAGTCACGGCATGACTCTGAGGGTATGAGAGGGCATGCAGAGATGCCTGAATGAACAAAAGAGAAAAACAGTGATTGGAGAGATCTGAGGCTTACTCACATAGATGCCATAACTATCAGACAGGGACTATTCAGCAGTTAAGGAAAGAGTGTGGGAAAAGTTAAGAATGTGATGGGTGCTTGTATGACTTAATTTACAAAGTAAATATGTAAACTGGCTCAAAATCAACTTGCAGCAAGCGTAACTAGGCCTGAGTAAGTAGAGGTGGCTGGAAATCACAACAAATATTTCTCAAACTTCAGTTTTTCAGAACAGGGATACTTTTTTCCTTGAAACCTTCTGGTCAGCTTTAAGAGCTCCACGTATCCTATTGCTTTTTATTTTTTCAGGTTTTCCTGAAATTCTATTTCAGCTTTTCCAATCCTATTTTGTGTGACTTGTATCAAGTCTTATCTACATTAAAACATTTTTCTGCTCTTCAAGCTGTCAGTTCAGTTGGATCACTGGGCATCACAGTTGAAAACAATAACAAAAAAAGCATTATTTTATAAATATTTGTACCAATACTATATGCACACTACTAAATATAATGCACATTGCGTAAATGACCACAAAAAATTACACTATCAAGAGGATGGTTTCATAGTTTTTAAGGCCAAAAGCAGCTATTAGACTATCTGGTCTGACCTACATAGTTTAAACTCGTGGTCTGAATTGTTTCTTACTTGATAGGTACTGTTGGTGACCCTGAACGGTGAAAATGAACGTTCTGCCATTTCCCATCACGACGGTGCCAGACCCGTGTTTCCTCTGACTGCATAGTCTTTGGCATCCCACTTCCATCCATGTACTGTGTGAGTCGTATATATGCAATGCAAGCAGCATCGTCACCCACAAGGTGGACATGAGGATTGAGGATAATGGTGTGGATTGGCTTATTACTTTTGGATAAAGCTAGGAAACAAACACACACACATGCAGGATAAATTAAATTTTCCCTATGTAAGCCAAAATAACTCATCATACCCCATTTTACAAAAAACCCCTCAAGCTTTGCAGATACAAAGTAATAATTATTGTTTACTGATAATCATGACTGACAGTTAGTTCAAGTACATCGTAAAAATGAGCACAGTCACAGCGTAAAGTATGTTTTCCCCTTTCCTATAAGGAAACCAATAAAATGTTAAATAGTACATATCATTTAATCCATGTGCATATATGGATTAAATAAAGTGGGGCCACCATACCTTGAGTTTCCCAATTGAGTTTTCCCAATACTTCCATTTCACAGCTGTGTCTAATATCTAATGACATTTGTACTTAATATTTTCAGTTAAAATAATGCAGCTTTTAACTCACTCTTGTGACATATTTTCTTAAGTGCTGGTATCTATAAAAACTAAAAAGCAGTGGTAATGAAATGAAACATTTTAAGGAAAATATGGAAAATGCTGTTTTGGAAATGGAAGAGAATTTAGGAATATGATAATCCCATTTTATGATCAGACATTCCTCAGAAATTACTGGATAAACTGATATCTTAATTTACAATTTTTTATTTCCTTTTGAGTCAAGTCTGCTCTAAAATGGTTACCTACTTTACATGATCCTCCAAAACTTTATGAAATCCACTCTGTGGGTAATTTTTCTTTCTTATAGCTGACAGGATTGTAATATATATATATAAAAAACATATATACTGGTTTTCATATATATATATATATATATGTACACCACCTCACCCCCACCCCCCCCACCCAATACATAAAAGACAGCTGATCAGATTCTCAGCTGTATAGACTGAGTGACTACAATGATTTCCGCAATAAATCATATACTCACTGGAAGTGCTGACTGTTAGCTGCAATCATTGTAATTACACAATTTGTGACCTTTCTTTTAAGTATACTCACAGCATGATTTTCTCTTTTCCCCCAACGGAAAAAAAAAAAAGAAAAGAGAACGACTTATCTATGGTTTGTTTGTTTTTTCTTTTATATATCTTGACTTTCTCTTTTGAAATACCTGAAACTTTCCCTTGTTACCCAAGGTGCCCTATGATGTGTGAATAAGTGCAGCAGAAACAGACAGAAAAACACATATAGCAGAATTCTGAAAAAAACCAAACCTTCCTTCCCCTGCCCAAATCAATTAACTCCCAAACCACAATGCTAATTAGACTAGAGAAACACAATCACAAGGAACAGATGAAGATTCACAGAGATGAAAAAGTAATGTTTACCATTTTCAAAGTAAAACCTGTGAAAGTCCATCCCCTCAACTAGATTTCCCAAAGCTTCAGGTTCAAAAGATGTAAGGCCTGGGTCACAGATTTTTCTGTGGAAAAGAGGAAATTCTGTAATAAACACATGCAGTTATGTAACACAACTTTGGAGAGCTTACTTTTTAAATGTTTCCTTTATTCCCATCAGCTATGTTACTTACGTGTGCCATCACACTGGAAAAGAATAGAGCTTAAATGGGGAGAAATAATGGAGTTCTGGTTTCACCTAAATTAGTAAATTTGGCATCTTGCTTTAGGGGGACTAGATTTCCTATCAAACATCTTTGACCAAATAAAAGACTGCTGAAGAAGGACCCACAAGTCAGTGGTATACAACTAAGAATTTTTAGTTGTGACTCTGAAAACTGCTTCTGTGCAATCTAAAGGATATTTTTTATGTCACATCATTATTTAAGTGAAATTACTTTTTTCTTTAACTGATAGAGTTTAGATAAGAATTTGGAAGAAGTTTCCATTTGACATTCATACAACACAGGTTTTAATGTGATCATGCCAAAGTTTACTGCTGGCAAGCCTTTAATGGGACGAGCAGTGTCGATGTAGAACTGTGAGGCTTGTGCTGCAACAGGAGAGAATCCACCCAGAGAAACACAGGAGACCTAAAGAAATGCTGAGAAAGTCTTTCCTCTACTTTTTGAATTTTTTTTTGAGGTAGGAAGAGAAGAGAAGCAGCTATGGAACTGTGTCTCTGCAGAGAAAAGCTGAGAGAGAAATTGGTCCACTTTTCCCAAGCAAATTCTTGCACAGTGCTCAGTAGAGGCTGGTGGAACCTAAATTCCATGTGGTCTTTACACAGTACAAATGGTGTCCTAGCTAATATCATTCTCTACATTCAATAAAAATTTTCTGCTAGAAGAGGCTTCTACTGTGTTCTCTGGGTTCTAAATCACAAACATGACTTTACTTTTGTACACCAAGATAGATCACTGCATATTTTCCATCAGGATTATGACCTGTCTCAGTAGAGTATTACACAGGATTTACACTAGCAGGTCCTCTGACATTGGCAAACAGGCTCATGTAAAGCCAGGGCAAAGCAGCAATGAACACGTCTTGTGTTTCTTGGGGGCATCTGAGAATGAACTTCAACAATACATAAATACAAACATATGCACTCCGTATAAATATGCACATTTACATATACAGTGTCAAATACATCAACTCCTCACTCCCTCCTAAATGAGAAAACTTACGTGTAAGCTTCAAAGTCCCCATTGTTGATAGCTTCAATCAGCTGCTCAGTAACCTTGATAATCTCCTGCTTACGAGCTAGAGAGAGATACAAATACAATTCTTAAAATGGAAGGCAAAGTGGAAGGTGACAGCTGAAAGGCTGTCAGAAGAACAACCGTAACAAAGGTATCCTCTCATTCCTCAGTTGGCGCAATGGCCATTTCTCTTCCTTTTCCATGACCAAAGGACGTGATGTTATATTGCTGCTTTACACTGTTTTGGCTTCAATGTACTCCTGTATTCATGAGGAAACTAAACACATGAAGATCAGTCCACTTTCCTATCATGCTTCTAACCATCTTTCCTTTACTGAAGGATCTGCTGCTTAAAAATCAAAACAAAAACAAAACCAAATCCCAACCCCAACTTTTAACTTCAAATTAAAGGAAACTGGTTATTGTTTTACAAGTGATGCTCTAATGTTTCATATCACACGGGGCCTTTACCTCTTAAGTGTCTAACGCTGATTGTCAGGAATCTTTGTAACACTTGGTGTTCGCTTTGGCCAAATGTGTACATTTAAGTAAAGAGAAATTTAGGCCTTAAGCCTATAATCAAGATCCTCTGGTGCAAGCTTGCAGATTACATATAACGCATCCATATCCACACAGGTCTAATTACAACACAGTGTCTTTCAGCTCTGACTTCTGTGATCGTGCCTATCTTTTGCTTGTAAAATGCTTAACACATCTATAGTACAATAAATCTCTAGTAGATCATTTGGCAATATTATGGTAAATCTGCTAACTAATAATAGTTAAGTGCTAAATAGTAACAGAAGAATAATACATCAAAAACAACAAGCAGAATATGTATTTCCAGTAAGAATATTCAAACTCAAGCAGTGCTTGCATATGCTTCAAAGGCAAAAGTATGTGAAACAGTTTCTCCTTTATCTATCAGTCAAGAAATAAGCTCACAGTTCAGTATTTGTTAATGTTGATAGGAGTTACACTAAACCAGTGCAGAGTAAACAAATTCCTGCACAGTGGTATGGTTATTACTAATACCAGTTACTCTAGAAGGTCAAAGTTTAAGAGACTTTATCAAGATGGAAAATCTGACTTCACTTTGAAAACTGACTTCCACTTTTAAAAACTTATTTTTTGAGAAACAGATGTTTCTATTTTTGCACTGTACCTTTATAATTTGGTAAAGTTCAACCTTATACCTATGAAGTTCAACCAGAGTGGCACTATTCTCAAATACAGATTTTTGTGAGTTTAATGCTAAATGGGTAAGGGAGAGAGATTTTACTGGTACTTTTGTAAGGATTTAAATTACATTCAACTCCTTATTAAGCCTCAGAAAATCAATTTGGAACACCAGCCTTGAAACAGAAAGAAATACAAGCAACCAGGCTGTAGTAGCTTTCTTGTGCGGGCAAGCAACAGTTGTAATTTTCCTGCACACTCCTACACGTGGACTGGACCATTAACACACACACACACGCAAATATGCTTGGAATGTTAAAGCCAAAGTATTGAGAGTGCTCACATTCTTCTTCAAAAAGAAAATGTTGGGGCGCATAGGCAGAATGCAAGCCTCCAATGCTGTACTGCAGGAACTGTCATCACGGTGTTAAAGAACCTTTTAATTTGTTTTATGCTCCACCATCTCTTTTAGTAAGCGCCCACCTAATATATTCAGATAAAAACCACCAAAAAGAAACCAGCAAGGAAAGAAGTGATGGAGAAAAAAGTGGATACAAAGGTCTAGCAAGGCTTTCTGTGAGTAGCTCTTGACTACTAGATAGCATGATGGGTAAGAATATTTCAAGTATGAATTGCTTTAATTTTCTACAAAGACTGTGGAAAGAACAAAGAATTTTAACAAAGAGATGTTTTGACTGCAGATCAGCAATGACTCCATTGTCATATGTTTAAACAACACAGACCAAACTGTGGACACTGTATGGGATTGTCAGCACAAGCCAAGTGGTAGGATGGTTGAGTAGGAAATAGTGGTGCAGTGTTAGAAAAGGCTGGCACAAAGAAATCCAGAATATGCAGATGTCATGCAGTGAGGAAATCACAAGTTTTGCATGCAACATCTCATATACATATAACTAAACTAAAGGATTTGCTTAAATAACCTGGTAACACATTCTAATCAGAGACTAGGAAATCACAGACTATTAAATCAGACAGTGGAAAATGAGGTAAAAATCTCTGATGAGCTGCTACATAATCATGAGATCATGTTAGTGGATAACAATGTAAGCAATGAAAATGTCTACAAAGGTATTGTAGTTTCCAAACACAAGAAACATAAAATCACGTGGACACATAATTTTACTTTCATTTGGCTAGAGACAATTGGCAATACCCCCTTTTTCATTAACATCATTCATTTCTTTTTGAAGTTTTACCATGAGAAGCCCACAGTTAACTTACATGTTATATATACTCTGACAGGGAACAGCAAAGAACAGTGAATATCTGAATATATTCACACAACATTCTGTGATCCAAGCTCAGAGGCTTATTAAGGTGTTTTGGTTTGTTTTAAATGAATGGTGTGCAACAGCTCAATTTAGTTGAATGGTAACCTGACTCACTGACATCTGTGCCTTCAATAGTAAGAGTTAAAGGAATGTGAATGACAGAAGTTTCTCTCTGCAAATCTTTGAGATTTTAGGACTTGATTTCAATCTGAGTAAGAATAGAAATTTTTGCTAAGACACATTTTAAAAATTGTTTTGGGTCAATCAAAATGTTCCATTTCAATCATACCTTTGATCGTGTACTACATTACAAGATATAATTCAACATCAACCCCAGAAGGCAGAAATTGAACCGTATTTCCAAATTGCTCTTTTTTTTCCTGTTTTTTCTTCCAAAATGAAATTGCAGTGGGACACATGTTTTCATCAAGGTTTCTGATAGAAGTCACCTAGTATTACAGAATATGGTTCCAGCAAAGTTTCTCTGGGCAATACTAACATCTAGTAGAGCTGTGTCTGCTGAGCTGTCCATGGAATACAAAACACATCCATCAGGAAGGCCATACAGGCCAGCAAAGTAAGTAAAGGAGATTAAGGCAGTATCACTGGCTCAAATCAATCACTGTCCAACTCCAGCACTAGCATCAGTTCTTCCAGTACTTGTGGAAAGACTTTGCAGTTCTCAATGTGGACTGTCAGGAATAGAAAGATGTTGCCAAAACATCTGCCTTCCAGCTCACTTCTCAATTTTTCTACAAAATTACAAGCACCATGTGAAACTGTATAGGAAAGGAACTATGCTACTCTTCCCTTTCAGCAACACACAAATAATTACACATGTGTTAGAAAATTAGATTTCTTCCTATTTAGTGATGTGATATGCAATCTCATTGGCAGAAAGTGACTTAAGAGTCAAAGACAGAGGTGGAGTATAATTTAGAAGCTGGAGTTCCAGAAATTATTTGTCCTGTGTGCAACCCCCTCATTCTCAGACTGTACTCATTTAAAAGCAAAGGCGAACATTACAAGAAAAAGATGGTCAAGAACAAGGAAGTATGAAATATTCAGTAACATCAGATATCAAAGAATAACTAAAAATCTCAGTAGTCACTGTGATTTTACACAAAACTCTTACTGATTGTTTTAGGGAATCTTTTTTACCTTAGCATTTTATTCTTTTTGCGTAGGTATGCATGTGGGTGCAGGGAGACAGAGTACAAATATAGACCAAAAGTATTTCAGCCTATAAATACATTGTCTAGGAAACAGAGGTTTAGCCTGGGAGGGAGGAAAAGAAAGGAGACAGAGAAGAACTGGAATACAACAACAGAAAATTGGAAGGAGACTGGAAAGCAATGAGAATGAAAATGCAGCCATGACTTGGCAGCCATGTGAATCAAGTCAAATACTTGCCCTTTTCCTTACTGCAAAGGAAGATATAGGGAGGGCACTGAAGATGAACTAAAGTGAAATGGATAGTGCTAGGAACAAGGTCCTGCTATTGCAGACAACATCTGACAGAAATAATTGGCACTTATTAAAGCAGTAAGAAAATTACCAAATTTTTATTATAAATTTGATGGAATCCACATAACATATGCTCTTTCAAACCTCCAATTCCTTTTCCCATCTAAATACACATTACAAACTACACAAGGACAACAAGCAAACACATTAGGGAAGAGGCATCTGGCCAGTTCCCATCCACCAGATAACTGTCACTTACAATCACCATTTTAATTTGATTTTTTTTTTAATCTGATAGTAAACTTTGCTTGTATTCAATTCTAGAAGAATTACATTGTTTAACAAACAGTGTCAATTTTATGCTATTATACTTTTTATTTGATGTGCAGTAAGAACTTCCTAAATAACGTACTTCAGGCTTTGGTTAAAGCCATCCAGAGATCTGTATGTTCTCTCACAGTGTGATGAGACAATCATACTGAATCAAAATGCAGTTTCTTTGGCATCAATGAACTACACGTATTATGGCTGCCTTATCCTCTCCCTTTAAAAATATCACATTCAGAGTGCATGGACTATATCTAGTCTTATGGCATGTAAGAGTTTGTCTGATAAATGACAAAAACACTCTAAGAGACAGGAGGCAAATGCAAAAATTGTAATGGGATTCTGATAAAACTGGTTCAGTTACTTTTTCTAAGGGGTATGGTAAGAGCCAATTGATAAATTAAAGTCTGACCCATCTATACTGTCTTAGAATATGCAATGGCTTTCTATGGCATAAAATGATGCAATCTCTGTAAGCAAAGGATTACTTAGCAGAATACATTTGGTGTTTTTAAAACAACTGAGGTGTGAGGGGAGGACCATTGCTAAAAGAAGTTAAAGGTGTTAAAAGAAATATGGCCTTTTTCTTGAAAAAACTAATAATGATAAAGACTGCAGATAGTATAGCAGAAAGCTACCATAAAATGGCAAACTTGTGTGGAAAAGATGGTAGCTGACATTCTTTGCTCAGAATATGGGTGAAGCAAATACATTAAAGAAAAGACCATGGACCTACTCTCCAAATATAACCTTTACCCCTGTAGGGTCAGTGAGTTAAGGTAGTAAGATATTAACAGTTCAAAAAGATATGACCCCTGCTTTGGCAAGTGAGCAGGTATATGACCAATACAAATGCAGTTCAAGCAAAAATACTATGAAGACAAGCTACAAAAAGACCAAATAAGAAGAAAAGAACAAACCAGAACATTTTCTAACACTGGCTAAACTTATTTCTGCAGCACTGCTGTAGTACATAGGTTAACTTAAATGAGTTATTAACCTCTAGCTATATTTCACTACCTTTTGTCCCCACTCAACTACAGGTTGGGGATATCTTTCATAATTAAAGATTATCTTTCATAATTAAAGACCACCATTAACACTAATATCTAAAGAACACAAAATGAGTAAGAACACCATTTACTTAGAAAGCATCTAACACTATAAATGCCTTAAACTTACAAGGCGCAGTCTCACAGCTAGTGAAATCAAGTATCACAGGAAAGAAAAGAAAGTACAAAACAACAGCAAAAACTGTTTTTCTAGGAGGGAACTATGGGGCTTTTCTTCCCTTCCAGTAGACTCAAGCAATATTTGTAAACTCAGTCTACAAGAATCACACAGGAGCAATAGATATTTTGCTATTTTAATTGCAGAGATAAGGTGTAGAATAAAAATGAGCTGTAGATATGTGAAAATGAAGTATTCAGAAATACACATACCAGAAACTTAAAAGTTTTGTGAAACACAAAAAAGAATTTTTGGCAGCTGATTGACCACCAAAACTGACACCAGTATTTTTGTTCTGAAAATAATAATTTGGAACACTTTATGCTTCTTTCAGATATTGGAGTATCTTTCTATTGTTATCAATATTACAGATGATTGATTATGTAATTACCATACTGGAATAGTTATCAATTACCCCCACTGATCTTACAGAAGTAGGAATACACCTTTTTAATTGTTCTTTGACATATTTCTTTTAACACAAAATAACCCTAGGAACAGTCATCATACTAGCGAAGTATAAAAACAGTATTTTTGGTCTTTCAGAAAATACCTTATCAGATAAGCGCAGTGCAGACAGCACCTGCAACAGGGCCTGTGAAATCCACAGCAAAGACAGATCACCTTCATCTTCCACATATTACCCAAATCAGGGAACTGCATACCCCTTAATACTGCTTGCTTTGAAACAGTGATGAAATCCCTGCCAAGCAGTAGAGCACCTTTCCAGAAGAGTGAGGTAGCCTCTTTACAGATTAGCACATGAACTAGAAGACAATTAAAATGATTTTGCTTCTTACTTGCTCACATGTTGTTTCTCAAGGAAAAAAAACCTTAAAACTTTTCAACTCAGTACTCTTAACTACATATCTTGGTACACATCAGACTGGGTTAATCTCACAACATTTTGGACATGCATAACTACAGACAAGTGAGTTGGTTCTCTCAACTCCCCTCCCTTAGTCAATGGAGAGAAGCAAGCACTTTCAGGGCACGATTCATCATATCCTAAAAATAGATATTCAAGACAAGTGTGACTCATCTGACCTATTTGCGTTGACTAAAGGGAGTCTAGACAACTAGCTCAAATATAGGTATCTACGTCGTGGAGGATGTCTAAATCTATGGGGAGAAATCCTACGTATTGCGCTACCATTTTAAAACAGTACAGTCCTTATCAAGGTGACATTGGTTTGCTAAAATTGAATGGCACAGTATGGGGGAACCTAGCTTCATTTTGAATCTGAACATCATCCCAATAAACAGCAATTAGATGGAAAGTATACTCTGAAATAACCAAAGTTTGAAAAGAAAGAGGAGGAGACTAGAAATTTTATCCTGTGTTGTATAATGAACTCTGGCTATGCAGATGCACCAGATGTCACAGAATCATCTAGGTTGGAAAAGACCTTGAAGATCACCTATTCCAACCCTTAACCTAACACTGACAGTTCTCAACTACACCATATCTCTAAGCACTATGTCAACCTGACTCTTAAACACCTCCAGGGATGGGGACTCCACCACCTTCCTGGGCAGCCCATCCCAACGCCTAACAACCCGTTCTGGAAAGAAATGCTTCCTAATATCTAGTCTAAACCTTCCCTGGTGCAACTTGAGGCCATTCCCTCTTGTCCTATCACTTGTTACTTGGTTAAAGAGACTCATCCCCAGCTCTCTGCAACCTCCTTTCAGGTAGTTGTAGAGGGCGATGAGGTCTCCCCTCAGCCTCCTCTTCTCCAGACTAAACAACCCCAGTTCCCTCAGCCGCTCCTCGTACGACATGTGCTCCAGACTCTGCACCAGCTTCATTGCCCTTCTTTGGACATGCTCGAGTAATTCAATGTCCTTTTTGTAGTGAGGGACCCAAAACTGAGCACAGTAATCGAGGCACGGCCTCTCAGTCATTTAACTTTACAGCATGGACTGCTATCCCAGAAGCAGAGGAATACAACAAAAGTCACAAAATGTTTTTCAAAACCATTCTCTTCACACCAATATTTGAAAATTCTCTGCTGATAATTTCTCTTACAATTTATTCCACAAATATTTCAAGAAAGTAAGTTCTGTGAAGAAAATAAAAGAAGGTGCTGCATGAATAAATGACTGATTGAATCTCAGATCTACATAAAAAATACCTGGACCCTCACATGACAAGGCATGCTCCAGTGGACTTCTCATTCAGAAAGTTTATAAAAATTTAGTTTATGTAAGATCAGAGGTTATCTCTCACCCCACTGCTTATCCTTACACTTTGATATGACCCAAGACATCTGAGTTGTCATCTTACATGTAACATCTCTTTCCTAGTGCCTGCTGATTTCAAAGATTCACTCTGATTCATCAAATTATGATATGGATGGATGGTTTGCAGAATTTTTTTTAGGCTATCAACTGTCTTTCACCCTTCCGAAAACCTGTAAGCCTACTAGTTGCCTAATGAAAAAAAATTAATTCAGTAGATATGTAGGCAAATATCTGGAAAATTATCCTGGCACTTTTCCACCCTATACTGACAAAAAACATCAAACAAAATGAATGCATCTCCTATTTAAACCTGTATCATAATGTGATGTAAGCAACTTGTCATATGTCCTACGTAGTTTATTTTTATTTATATGAAATTAATTATTTCTAAAGATGCTAGCTATCTCCTTGGAGCTACCATACAATTAGTATATTAGTACAAATAGTAATATTTACTGTGTGGCAAATGTTGGCAAATGTTTAATTTTTAATGACAAATCCACTACAATCTCAGAACAAATCTGTATCATGGTCATTGTACTTACAAGATACCGCATTATGGTTTCTCAGCGTGTTACATTAATCATGGGATCTGGCTGCTGTCTCAAGAAATGATGTTTAAAGTCTTGATAACTGAGACATTAACAAGCTTTGCTGTTGTGCACATTTTTATTTAAACTGCACTCCTACCTAATCACTCTATCAATTCAATCTTGTTGTTATCCACTAGTGTTTTACAATGGAAAATCAATAATAACCCTCAATTCTGTACCTCTTTCCTTTTAAATGAGGTGTAAAAAGCAATGAGATGTGTTAGAGATGATGATGATGATGATAATAATAACAACCCCCAAACAATCTTTCTAAGAAATATGGCATTTGCCTATTTTACTCATAGGAAAACTGTGTTACCTTTGAAAATCTGTTCCTCAATACCTTAAGTACTTAGGGCTGGAATGGAGATGTTTTATTTTCCAGGACTTACTTTAACTATGTGATGATCCTTCCTCAACTTGTCTTTTCTCAACACGCCACATTTACATCATCTTTTCCCTATGTCTGTGACAGCAGATTAAAACCTATCAAGTTTACCAGCTAAGAAACCAGTATTTTTCTTGTTTATAATTATAATGTATACCGATAATTGTAATTGCTACTTAACAACAAACAGTGAATTCAGTTTCATAGTACACAGAGCTAACACTGTAGACTATTTTGGTTCCCACCTTCTTACCACTGTGCTGTCATGAAATAGTTGTCAGCTAATCTTTGGAGCCCTTCTCATTTCCCAGACACTTTTGACATAATGAAACTGCAAGTGCCTCTGACCACCACCTCCCATCCTAAAATTTGTAGTCTGACTTCACTGTATAATTTTTTTTCTTCTAAATTCTCAAATTTGCTCTTCAAAAACACTGACTTGAATTCTCCTGTGATGTAATTTAAAAATCATAATCACTTGAGCCTATATCATTGTCACCAGCAAGCCCAGTAACTCCCATGTAGTTTTCCAAAAAAGTCTCAGCAGTATTAACTTTCACTGATTTTTAAACACTGTTCATTGCTAGTGAAAATTATTAATTACCATAGCTGTTTGTAGCAGTTATCTTTTCTCTGGTGAATGCAAGTCTGCCAAATGTACACAACTCCAACAGACTCTTTATAGTAATAGTGCAGAGACCTCTACAATCTGTATCACTATTCTAAAACAGATCATTAGAACTATCCCAACAAAACACTTCAAAAGGATGTTAGCACAAACACATCTTCTATCAGCCACACCAGCAGTTTTTATTCAAATAGCCCATCATGTTCCTAATGTCCTCTCAGCACTTAAGTTCTTTTTACTTGTACTTGAATTAATCCTATTCTTGGTAGACAATTAACTACTTCTGGTTTTCTGAATTTTCTCAGGCCATGTGACTGCTGATTCCTATTAAATGTACAGCTACAGAAAACACAGCATATCACGGCCATTTCTAAAATTCTATTACACCAGAATTGTACATTTTGAGGACAGGTGAGGTTACAGGGACTTTACAGTTTCTTTGGCAACTAAACTTAAGTTATTTAATGAAATTAAATATTCCCGTTATTGGGATGAAGTTATTTTAAAGCATCAGAATAAAAAAATACAAGCAAGTCTGGTGCATATTCAAACATTGGCTTAACTTCTGCTGTTCTGCCTAGTGTTTTCGAAAATTCTAAATTTCTGCTCTGTTGTGGTGGTTTGACCTTGGCTAAATGCCAGGTACCCACCAAGTCGCTCTATCACTTCCCCCCCCCCCCCCTTCTTTCTCAACAGGGCAAAGAGGGGAAAGAAAGTAAGACAGGAAAAAAAAACAACCCTTGTGGGTAAAACAAAAGCAGTTTTAATATAAGCAAAGCAAAGCAAAGGTCCGTGTGGAAGCAGAAGGAAAACAGGTTTATTCTCTACTTCCCATTAACAGGCGATGTCGGGCCTTCTCAGGAAGCAGGGCTCCGATACACATAGTGGTTGCCTCGGAGGACCAAGGGTGACCCCACCCCCTTCCTCCTTTCTCCCAGCTTTATACTGAGCAGACGTCATATGGTATGGAATATCCCTTTGGTCAGTTCGGGTCAGCTGTCCTGGTTGTGTCCCCTCCCAAGATCTTGCCCACCCCATCCCACTGTGGGGGGGAAATGTCGGAAAGAGCCTTGGTGCTGTGTAAGCACTACTCAGCAGTAGCCACAACACCAGTGTGCTATCAACACCCTGCCAGCTCCCAACATCAAACACAGCACCATGAGGGCTGCTATAGGGGAAAACCAATTCCGGCTCAGTCAGACCCAGTACATCTGTAAATCATTTAAACAAAACTGAGTTGGTAGGCTAACTACCAGATGTAGTAGTACCATCATGTCTCCACAAAGTAGTTTTACCAATAGTTTCATGCAATAATTTTCCTGCCTCATAGCAGATGGTTGTTTAATTTGATCATTGTTGCATTCCTTAAATTGAATTCTACCTGCACATTTTAATAGGATTTTTGAGAAGTTTGTTTTGTGAAACAAAGTGGCGAAGAAGTGTGCTTGTTTCTGAAGTCACAGAATGAACAAAATAAATATGAGATCATTCACTTCCTTAAAATGTCACTGTATGTACATACTATGCCACTTCTGCACCATGCTTTTTCATGGAAACTAAAATAATCTACTTTTTTCAAGATAGTGGTATTACCTGAGGTACCTCTGTTTCTAAATTTGGTAATAAAATTAGTAACCAACATCTATGTTTAGATGTTAACAGCGGTCTCAGCACTATTAGCTAACCAATGAAGTCGGAAATGTGAAGCTGCTGTCATTCAAATCTGAAAACGCTGGGTACATAATACATTTTCTGGGGATATATAATGTGTCTGGAATAAAAGGCTTATGACGTGTTACTGATGATTTAGCTTTGAATGTTACACAAGTCCATGTCTTTCCTATTAATTCCTCTCTTAAGGTTTTGTGCAGTTCACGCTGTCGGTATTTGTAGTTCTAGTTTGATGTATTGTCATCTATATATTGACATATACTATCCTGTTCCTCCCTTGGAATGAAGCTACTCTTTCAACATTACCTGTCAACAGTTGTGACCAGAGACAGCCCATCATCTTGGAGACTGATTCCCCTCTCACCTGCATTAGTTGCACCTACTAAAAATTCCACTCAAATTTAAAATAAGGTTCAGGTCAATTATGCACAGCTCGTGTTTCCGAGGGCCCATCTGGATCTCACCCTTACCAGTGCAAATGCCCATTCTTAGTATGAGTGTAATCACCCTAACACACACAGGATGCAGGATCAGAATCTGGCACACAGAACCTACATTCCTAGGAAGTCATTTCCCATTTCAACTCACAAGGTCTCTCCACTCTAAAGAATTTCTGAGTTAATTTATAAACAAGAAGTGCATATACCCAGGCCTTTTATAAAGGTATACAAGCTACTAACACAATGCCTTTTTCCTCCCATATTTAAACTGCTCAGACATAGTATCCTCACTCTAAAGATAGTTTTTACAGTTAATTGGTCACTAATCATCACAGATATCCTCCTAAGCAAAGCATGAAACTTTTCAGTTGTCATGAATCAGTGCTGCAGGCTAACAGCTGTCACCGCAGCTTTAAGGTTGGTTTATCAATGGTGATGCCAAAGAAAGTAACTTGATGACATACATAAACATAACAGGTAACTAATCTGGAGATCCCCTATCCAGAATCCAAGCCAGAGGTGAGAGTGAAACCTATCTCTAAGTTGAAAACTAGTGCAAAGATTACCTCTGCAAGATACAGTTTTCTGAAATACTTACCTATTTATACTGCTGTTACAACTGATGATAATATTTTTACAATTAATAAAGCCTGGCCAAGAAATACCTAAAAAAATATACTCCATACTTTTGTAAACCCTAAGAAAAGGTCATTCCTAGATCAGACAGATCACAGTATTGACCTTTTTTGTGCTACTGTCAGATGATGGGGAGGGAAGAGAAGGAGAGACAAAAGAGATCATCTGAACAGATGAGTCTCTCAACTTACACAGTACAGAGGAAGGAGTGGAGTGGGACAGCTCAGACTCAAGCGAATGAATCTCTGAGTTTGCATTTTTCGTGGACTTGCCCGCTGAATTGATGGAAAGAAACACAACATATGAACAAACAAAGATGAAGAGGTAGAGTGTGATCAGAATCCTCAGCAGGCACTGGCAGCAGGAGCGGCCGCTGGGGCACGGCAAGGGTGGTGACCAGTGAGATGAAGAAGCAATGGAAGAGGAGGAGTGGTGGGTGGAACATAACCTCTCCATGTCACCCTCCTTTGTGAGAACTGCATGAGGGTCAAGTAGATGTGAAGGAAGAAAAAGAGAAGGCCAAAAGAAAAATAATGATAATTTAATGACAAGCAACAAGAACTTAAAAAAATCTTTGAGCACACAAACAATGTTAATGACGTACTTTTGGGAGGCAGTGTGGGTGCCCAAGAACAGCTGTAAAGGTTGTAGCCATAAATGACTCTGTTCAGATGCCAGCGCAGATTTATCCCTCTTTTCCAGTACTGAGAAGGGTTTTGAAAGAGCTTTAAAAAAAGTGTTTTTAGAAATTTGAAGGTTTTTCTTCAGGAAAGATGTTCCAAACAGATTAGTTTAAATTGGTTTCTTTCTACTGTTAAATAAAAACAACAGGTATAAAATGAAATAAATTAGCAAAATATATGAAAATACATGCCTCCTGAATGGTTAATGTTTTGAAGCGATGTACCTTACAGATGTATTAAGTAGCACAGATTAGCCAGAATTTACCTAATCTGTAAGTGCCCTACAACTCAGCAATTTTTCCCATTGTGAATCATCATTCTTACTAGTGCTTTCATTAATTCATATCCAGGGGCAAAGAAATACCATGAGAAATCTAGATTTCCCGACCATGATAAATTTAACAACTCAACTTTATAAAAGTCTGTGTGCATTACTGGCCAAAAATAATTATGGTATTCTACAGCATTGCTGAAAACAACATACCAATCTCGTATCAAAGAGATGGTACCAATGAGTTCCAGTCTCATCACTAAAGGAAGGAGAAATCTCACAAGCAATCCCAGGAGAGGGCATTGCCTACAGTGCAGTTTTCAGTATGTTCTTTCTCTCCACTCCTGTCCTTATATTTAGGAGGGATTACTGTTATGCAAATAAGCCCATGATCAATGGTTAATGTCAAAAATTTATGTTAGCAAGGAACCTGAACTACAGCTTCAAGTAATTTCAAACTCAAATTCTAGAATTAGCTTACTCCTTGAATTATTAAAGCTCACTATTATTAAGTACTGTTTCTAGTAAAATAAATATGTTTGTCTTGAAAGATGTAAATGCATACATGAACAAGACAAAGCTATAGACACTAAGATTTTCAATAAACAACAAATGAAAAGTAAGCCTGATTTTACTGTCAAGTTAAAACACCTGCCTTTAAAAAGTGAAAATACCTGACATGAGAGGAGAATGCTGTATGCATTCCCTGATAGATATGAGGTAAGAATCTGTTCTTAAAGACACATTTGAGCTAGCTGATTGAAGACTTCTTTTTTTTAATTGCTAGCTTTCTTAATGAATTGTAACATCTGTAATATTTTTTACAGACATGCATATGCACACACACTCCCACAGGGCACATAACAACACAACTGTGCTGGACTCTAATCCCACACAAATTCACATGATCCACACAACTTTAAAGAGTCAAATAATAAAAAGTAAGAAAACCACTTGATGCAGAGCTGAATGTTTTAAATATGTGTGGGCTGGTAGTCTGTACAAAGGAAGGAACCTTGTACTTGTTTGTGCAATCTATGCATGGTGTTAGAATACTAGGAGGAGGAATAAAGTGCATAGATTGCACACCTTTGCAAAGAAAGGTTGTTCTCTGCAAGGTGTGGGTAACACTGCAATACTATAAAACATATGCTAATACTACTTTTCAGTTACAGAGTGGCATCCCCATTTCCCTTCTCCTTTGCAGGAAGGAGAGAACCTCTTCCCATGTTGTGCTCCATGCTGCGAAGAAAAGCAAAAAGATTTTTAAGGTCCTTTATCACCTAAGGTGGGAAACATGCATCATCCTGAGCATACGCATAAGGACCCAGACAGCCAGCAATCCCAGAGAATTCTCTCTGCTACCTCTGAAATCCATTCGTTCCTATCAGTATCTTATCTCCATCTGCAGCCAATTGCTGTTCCTGACAAGAGAACAGCTTTCTCACTCTTGTCCTAGAAAATCTACACTCAGAAGTCAAGTTTGGTGTAGGGGGAAAATATCTTTCCTAAGTGCCTTGCTAAAGCATGAAGCTTGAGTTTATAATAGATGTCAGGGTTGCAGGATTTCCTATTCCCTGAATCATTCTAGAAATTAGACCCTCAGGGTACTGTTAGCTTTAATTTATAATAAAACAATCTGAAAAGCAGCCTCCAGTGGAAAGACTCTAAGTGTGAGAGGAATACTAAAAAGTGAAAAACAAGCAAGCTTGCAAGCAATTAATAACAGGGGGATTATATTTGTTTTTTAAATAAACATAAGATGAAATCCCTATACACTGGAATAAAATGTGCACCTGGTGTCTGGTGAACAGGGTAGTGGCACCTCCATGTGTTAGGCCATGGACCTGATGCTGAAGCAGCTGCATCGGTGTATGTGGTTATCATGATCATCCCAGAGGTTAGCAGTTCAAACTGTCATTCTCAGTGGGGAGAGAGCATCCCACCTTCCCACCAAAGCAGGTGAAGAGCAATCGGACACTACTCTGCCTCCTCTTCTGCAAGTACAGTTGACATCTTTCAGCTCCTCCTTCTGCAGTCTCCAGAAAACACACAATGCAACACCCTCTCTGGAGTACGGCCTCAGCTCATCTCACTGGCTTATCCACTTTATGTCCTTTGTATCACTATTATGTAGCAAAGGGTCAGGAACCTACAAATAACAGAAAACTTCATCTGCTAAACATCTTACATCTGTCACTAAGCTACAGCAAAGAGAAGGACACAAACAGCACCTTGTCTCAGACCTGTAATTACCATAAGATTCTCTTTTCTATTTTGGGAATAAAGTACATCATGGCCATGCAATCTGCTCTTAACTGTGATACTCCAGAACCATCTAAAAGAATTAGGCAAAACATTTTCATTGTTGTTTTTCTTAGAATTGTGTTCCTGAGATATAATTCTGTGTGCTAAGCTTCAGACAGAATTTTATAAAAATCCTACTGTTATAACATGTTAAATCATCATGCAGAGGCCCTATAATTAAATTATCCATTTAATGAGGTTAGTTGCTAAACTACACATAATGGTTTAAAGGAAGTAACACAAAGTGTTATGAATAAAGGTAAATTACACTGTATTTTCCTCTGTATCAGCTGCAGATACCTGTAATTGTTCTCCAAGCCATTACTTGGCATTAACTCAAACCGCTATCACTAGGTTGTTATTTAAAGTGAGCAGGTACTGGCTGTTAACCACCCAAGGCTTTGTTCAAGTGGAGGTGAAATGATTCACCGAAACTTTGAGAACAAAGCGCCAACATCAGTGACTTCATTAGAGCTAACTGCAGCTCATATAGTACTGTAGGTCACAATTTACAGCTGCATTTCTACTAGCAGTGGATAAAAAGTCTTCTCTCCACCCAGGGAACACCAACTATGCAGAAGTAGAGAAAATCATTGCAGCACAGCAGACTGCAGATATTAGCCTGTACAGCAGCTGAGCAACTCAGCCCCTCCAAAAGCAGCGTAAGAGCAGCAACAGAAACAAGACTCTGGGCTCTGCCACAGACTTGCTTTGCTCTGCTCTCCTGTGCAAGCCTGAGCTAAGCTGCCATGACGTAAATACCCAATGAATCTCATACGTAGCATAACGTAAAATCTGCATTTTCAACACTGTGCTCCTTGGACAGCCGCTACCAGCAGACTGTGCTTTCATGCTTTACAGTATCAGTTCATTACCCTGGCAATACAGGTATTCTTATCAAACACGCATAGCACCTGTTCTACCAGTCAGAAACTAAGCACTAGATATTTTTGATATAATTCTAACTACTTTATGTTTGAATCTCTTCTAAATTCTAAAACAATTCCATGCTCTTCAGAGGACAATGAAGCTCTTTTAGTAGATTCAAGTCTGTGTTTTTGGACTACAGCTTTACTAATACATGCTTTTAACAGTGACTTAAGCGTTATGGTACTTCCAGTGTAAAGCAAACTACATATTATGATGGTTCCCTAAGAATTCTCTTTTCTTTTCCATTCTCCACATTTTATCTTTACCATCATCTCTGTCTTGTGTTTCACCTGTATGTATAACATTGTTCTTTGAGGCTGAAAAACAATCTTTTCTGTGAAGCAAAGATACACAAACCTAATACTCTTTTTTTAAACCCTTTGTTTTAAAACACAATGTTATTAAAGTATGAGTAACATCATAGTATAATATTTAGAGGGGAAAAATGGAAACAAAAATGATATCTGTGAAGTTACAGAACTAATTTTATAAAAAAAATATCAATTTTAGTTTTTTAAAGAATAAAAGAAGATTAAAGTAAGTGTATGGAGACAGTAAAAGAGAAACATGAAAAAACACTGGCATCTGAACAGAATAAAAATTAAAATGGTGATATCAAAAAAAAAAAGCAAACCCAAAACACAAATGCATGCTAAAAATACATAAACTAAGTAGGAGTTACAAAGCACTGACTTACACATTTTTAATCTACTACTATTATTACTGGAACTACTATCTTAGTTAATGAACAGTAACTTTATATTCTTCATTCCAAAACATCATGGCAAATAGTGTTTTGGGAAATGAAAAGTCAAAGGTAAGTCTGAAACACGTCAGAAGTTACACAGAAGAGCATAAAAGTAATTTCTTTTAAACAAGTATTCTCTCTTAAGACTCATTAGGAGTTTCTGTGTTTAATGACCTAATGAAATACATTCACATAACATGTTATTGCTTCTCCAAATGTTTCAAGCTTAAAATCATACCTTTCACATCCTCATCTTCAATGGTTGTATTGGAACTCTCTGTTGATTCCTGTTGAGAAGGAAATATAAGTAGAATGTATAAAACAAGCCAAGCCTTATTTGTGTGCCTTTGAAAATTACAGTTAGTTACAGATATCATGCAAAGCCTTGAAGCAGGGTGGGATGTAATTCACAAACAAATGGTCACACACTGATTAAGACATTTCCACCTGAAACTGATGTCAAACATTGCCACTGTCTACAGTAGGGAACATAAACACATTTCCTGCCGTTAATGCTTTTACTTCACAGGAATGTAAAGGAAACTTTTTTCTTTAACATCCAACTGCACAAAGTCCATCTGAAATGTTATATGAATGACCTCAGCCATGTAGGAGAGCTTGCCATTTTAAGCTTAGTGACTATATCAACTGTAAAAAATAAGTCATTCCGTGCCAGCTTTTAAATATGCAGACTTCTGCATGCTACAACTTACAACTGTTTTTCTGTTCACATGACTTATGCAATGTGTATTAAAACGAAGTCTTCCAGTGATTTTAAGGATATTGGATCAGCTTCTGTCATTCTTACTCTGTTTTTGTTATAAAATTTTTTTTGAAGGAGACAGAGAATTGATAAATATACAATCATCACTTTGACAAACTAAGGTATCTTTGTAGTAGTTCTCTCCAAACAACCTGTCATGTAGAGGAATGACTCATCTATCATACAGTTTATACTTAAGCCACCACACTGTTAAAAAGGCAAGGATACTGTATCTCAGACCTTTATGAATTACCAGAAACATGAAATATTACAGACAAATTCAACAGGGCACCATCAAATCTAATAGGTATACAGAAATTTTTAAACTTAACTTTTTTTTAATGTGTATACTTTCTTGGAAAGTAGAATCAATATAATTTTTTTTTTTAATTCATAGCTCAATAGAAAAGAGGATTAACTGGTCTATTTTTATCTGAGACAGAACATAGGACTGGTATTGTATTTATCTCTTAAAAAGATTTTGCAATGAAATAATAAAAGGTAAATTTGACAGTGCCCTTTATTTACTGTGTCCTCACAAGGCTGAGCTGAAGGAATGTTCAAAACAGTTAATGCACTACTCAGACCTTAAAAAACCAAAACATATATGCATCCATAAATAAAACTACATGAATTAATTCACACACAAACGAAACTGAACAAGTCACCATGCTTTTCCTGAACTGGCTGGCATTAGATGTTTTACTCGACACTGACATATCATGCTCTATCACTTAAAATATTAGATAAAGTACGTATAAGTAAACAAAATCCCCCCAACAAATACAAGTTGTAAACACCATGCACAAGCTCACATGGCAGATGTAGCCTGTAATACTGAAGCATCCACTCCAGTTGCCATACTACAACGATCAGTCTTTCGACAAATTTAGGAGTAACTCTCCACATTAAGTAGTTTGCTTGTTTGCTGTGACCTTTTGGGACACTGAGTATCTTAATTGCTATGATTACATAATAAAGTCAAGTAGATGTAGTCATGCCAATATTTTATCTGGGTTTTCTGATCTTTAGTGGACTTCAGCGATAAAGATTAAACTAGTGTTCAAACACAGGCTGTTTGTTGCCTATGAGTTTAAACTTGGGGAGCTGAAAAAGTAGTAACATGAAAATAAAAGCTCTATGTTTGACAGATGCAAGGTACATAAAGGAATGGGATACACAAGCACAATACAGACCATCAGTATTTTCATGCTTGAGAAATGTCTGCATGCGTTATTTTTTCACTTAGATTCAATCCTTCTCATATGAAATAACCACAAGTAGTTAAGACTAGATAAATGAAATGTCAATTCTTTATATCAACACTTTAAACAGTGAAACTTTTGTTGAAGAGTAAACTCTTTACAGGAAACCTAGGAACATGTGTTATATGTAAATGATGGTATTTCCTGGCCCTTTTCAAGTCCATGAATGAAAAAAACAAAACAAAACACATTTTAGGAATCATCTGCCAAATGCAAACATCACAATACACAAGAAAAAGAAAAGAGCATGAAAAAAATGTATAAAAATCAAAAGACCTCTTTGTGACTTGAAATGTTAAAATGTTTTTGAAACTGCCCAGTGATGTTATGGAAGAAAACCAAAGTCCTGTGCGAAAGACACATCACAACATGGTGTATAAGCATGCTGAGAAACAGCAGATGGATAAACTGAAATGACATCTTTATCTAAGGTGACAACTACACATAAAACTCATCAGTATAATCTCACCACACTCTGAGAACAGCATTCTTTGGTTTTACTTAGACTGCAGCATTTTTGGCTGAAACGAGAGAGACACCACACTCCCCGAGCCTCGCTGCACAGGGTGCTGAACTCAGCCAATTGCTACCGACTCTCCCAAGAGCTTTGGAAGCTCAGCAATCAGCAGGACACATGGAGCAGGTGAACACAGATGAAAAGAGGCTCAAGAGACACCAGGTGTAACAAATGTGGGAATGAGATTTTCCTTGATAAATTCCTGGAATGGCCCTACTTTGCTGTGGAATAGTGGATGAAATGTGTGGTGTGGAAAAGCAAGATGGAGTTGATTCTTTCCGAATACCTTATTTCCATCAGGGTTGTGGATTACTGTAGTTTGGGGCTCCTGAGCGAGAACAAAATAAAGAGAAAAATAGTTCCCATTGGTAAATACATTCTCATTAGTGTGAGGGAGTGCAAGAAGAGCCAGCTCACAAATGCTCAACACTGACAAGAGCCAAAACAAATGTTAACTATTGCCAGAGGGTGAAACTGGATGTCTCAAATACAGATTTCCTCAACAGCAAGCCAGCAAAAAAGACCATCTCACCTAATGCAGCAGCATGCAGAGACCTTATTCATGACCAATGTATACAGGGCTTTGAAGCTCTGGAGACCTGCAGAGGCTCTCTTTTGCACAAGGGCATACTAAATGCTTTGCACATTTCCCTGTCCAAGCCAGGGCAGACAGAAAAGCCAGAAATCACCTCTTCTCTTTAAGCATGTTTGCTTGTATTAGTATTAAGTGATCAAATAAAAATACAGATGAATCAATAAGGATGAAGGATGAGTTAACTACCTCTAAATACTAGCATGGTTTGGAAGATGTAGTATACTACCAATTGCTGCCCTGGCAGAGCAGCATAAAAGCGAGAGAGATCTTTGTGTCATTTTAAAGTTCAATTTCCCCAAATCCTTTTCTCATAAAAAAGGTTAAGTAATCTTTGAAATGGCAGTTAGCCAGCATACTTTCAGCATGGACTATTGTGCATGGCTATGTCTGGGAACAGACAGCCATATACTCATGCATGAAACCTGTTAAGTGGTCCTTAGAAATTACTTAGCAATATATGCTCCAGTGCCAGTTACACAAAGAAAAAATCAAGAGGAAAAATCTCTCCCGTTGTGTGTGAATTATCCACATTTTCAAAGCTATATACGCAGGCATATGGGAAACAATATCTCACAAAATTAGGTACTTAGGCACTGGCATTCATATTTGTGAGCCCTGTGATACATGTATGCCTAAGAAAGAGGAGCTACTAATAAAAGCAAGACTGCAATAGAAACATTTGTGAAGAGCACTCCAATTAGTAATCCTAACAGAGCTTATTAATGAGTAATGTCTCCTGCAGATTTCAATGTAAGAGAAGCAAGCAAAAATGTTTAGCACTAGATGCCTCTTGATCCCAGTGAAGACTTGCAAAGTCCTGCTGAGTTTTAGGAAATATGGAATGAAAATCTGAATAAGGTCTATTTTATGGTAGCCTAGCAATAATCCTGTTAGCTCTCCTTGAGAGCAATACTTATACTAAGACAAAGCAGAGAAAATAATAGCTTGCGCTTTTTTCTTTTTTTTTCTTTTTTTTTTTTTGTGCAAAAGGTTAGCATTAAAAAGATGGAAACGGTCATCAGGCAAAGAGCTAAGAGCAACATAAAGCACATTCTACTGACTTTCTGGCACAGCATGCAAAAACTTCAACTACAGTTACAAATGCTATGACTCTACCGCATCCAGCTTCCATGTAATATTTTCTATTAATAAACACGCTCTAATGGACTTCCTCACAAAAAAAAAAGAAAGTATAATTCAAACAAAAAGTTTTTCCAAAACCTGTTTTTAGAAAGCAAACAGAGTAAATGCATGAGAAAGCAAAAAAGAAGGAAGAACAAACAGAAGACAGTCAAAACTTCAAGATAGCATGAGAAGGAAGATTCCAGGTATACCAGCGCTGGGGTAGGAATATTTTCCTTGGGGCTGGTTACCACGTTCGTTTTGTTGTTTATCTGTAGGTATGCAGAAAATAGAAACAGACAGGCCTTAGAACTCACGGTAGGCACTGTATCTATATCTCTCTGTACAGAACATCTATATACAGATATAGGTATCTATATATAGATATAGATATGGAAATAAAGAATCACAGAAAGATGAACTTATGAACTTGAAAGAACACTAACAATAGATCCGATAGCTAGCTGCAACTCCTCCAAACATGCTAGCTGCAGGTTTTCAGATGCACTATACGAAGGTCTATATAAGGTATAGATGACTTCAGCTGTGACACTTAAAAGAACAGAGCGTCTTTAAGTAGTAGCTAATCACATATAAGAAGAATAAAGAATTAATATGGGTTTGAAGGAAGTTCTAAATAGCCATTGCAATTTCTTGACATGCCACAGTATTAAATAATTGCACCCAGTTGTTCTTTATTTCTAATTATGTATCACTACCATAAATAATATTTGATAATCCATAGCTCTCCAGAAATCTACAGATTTATTCTATTGGCTTCTGTGAACAGATCTGAGTAAATACAACTGATGCTAGAAAGAGACTGGTGCCCTTTTAGCTTTTTTGGTGTTATTTTAGACAAAAATAATTGACAGCTGGGAATTTTTGCAGTCTCATGAATCCTGCAGTAACTGTGTTACCAGCCTTTCAATTTTGGTACTATAACCTGGAAGTGTAAGGTTTCACACTATAGTATCTATAGCTTTACTCCACAGAACAGCACATATCTGTTTAACTTTACACGTAGATCATCATGTTAATTCTTAAGCTTAGTACAGTACTACACCTTTACAAGACTTTTAGCTTTTGCTCATACAAAATTTTAATTAAAATTTAACTGTTTAGCAATGTTTAAAGGTATCTGATTCTTTAAATCCATTTTTAAGATTCAGCTTTCATAAATACCGTGGTATGAAAAGAACAGAAATACTAAAAATAATGTACCGAGCCACTTTTTACATGCACTAAGAAGCAAGTATTGTAAAACTAGTTTGAAATATGCCATTTTTTTCTTTAACAATAATTAAGGAAAAAATATTACGTACATTTTGGTCATGTCTGATTTTAACAAGAGCAGTCCAAAGCAGCATGCAGAACTGGGTGTACAGATACATATTGTCTGGAAAGACTTTGATCCAAAAAAACAAAAGTTCTACTGAACCTTCTGGACACAGTACTTAATAACAAATGTGCAAGGCAAAGGAAAATAGTCCAAAATTTTTTTGTTAATGTTTTTTTGTAAAAATGTAATGAACTTCATTTAAAGAAACAAACTCTAGCAATCTTGAGGTCAAACTATGGTATTTTTTCTTCCAAAGCCTTTCTAAACCAATTAGAAAATGGCGATATGTTAAGTAACATGTATGAAAAGGCATAAAGAGGAAGTCCTAGAATAGTGAACCAAACTGAAACATCTGACTTCTGATTTAAACTTCCCAATGACTTTGTAATGTCAGATGAAGTGTTCAGTTTCTCAGCATGCAGGCTAACATTTAAGTTCTGTCTGTGCCAAAGGCTTTGCTAAATTTGAGCCTTCAGAAGTTAGTGCCACTGAGGAAATTCACTGAACTTCATGTCCTCAGCAGTTTTTGATGATTATTTTACTTCAGTACAGGTGTGGCAGCTGACTTGTTGATTGCAGGAGTTAAGCCTGCAGCTGAACTGAATCTTACATAGAATATGTCTAGATTATGAAAATGTCATCTGGATTTGCATTAATTAGTTACAGACTGCAAACTTCCTTATCTTAACCAATATTTAGCTGGTTTTGAAGAATATAAAGCAGCCTTGTTAGTTAATGTCAGGGAACATTATTTCAACACTAAATGTTATTTAGTAATATTTGTGATAGGGACCATTCTCCCATAGAGAATAAAAATAATTTTCTTTGATATAAAATCAAAGTTCACAGTGCTCTACCGCAGGAGGATGAGAAACAGTTTTTTAACAATGGTCTTTCTACAGAAATTGTAATTAAGAGAAAATATGAGTCATTATTGAGTTCCAAGTATTTAGTTTATGCCTCAACCTGGCCTAGTTATTGTCAAATAAATTTCATTTATCTATTCACAATTATAGCCATAAGCTGCAGGGGTGTCTGAACTCAAGACAGGGAGAGAATAAATACCTTTCTGCATAAAGTCATTCATGGGGAGACATAAGTATTAGCAAGTATTTTATAAATCAACTGACCTGCTTTGATATTTATGGGACTGTGAGATGGGCAAAACCTGAACTCCTTACTCAGGAAAAACCTTTTAAAAAAACCCATTCACTTCAGTAAATGAAAGTTCTACAGGAGGATAGTGGAATAGCGAGAACACACACAATGTTGCTTGATGGCATACTAAATCTTCCAAAACAAGAGAAAAATCATATATGAAGTTGTATAACTACAAGTTCGTATTTTTATGACAGTGTAGTCATCGAGACACTACAAATAAAAAGGCCCTAACAAAAGACAGATAGACATAAAGCAAAAACATGAGGAAAGAATTGAAGATTTCACCAGATTTCATACAGTCCTATTCAGTAGTAGCGTAATACAAAAAGTAAAGTGGTAAGCCAAACAAATGCTTGTTGTTGAATATGTAACAAAACCAGGTTAATCAAATTTCAATTCCAATTTTGCCTGAGTAAGGAGAGCAGGCTTGGGTCCATACTCCCTTGGTGAAAGTCCTATAAAAATAAACAATATCCATTACAGCTACTGCTGAAAACTGCAGGAAATATATTCAAAACTTCTTAGTAAGATATTGAGAATACAGCATTCATTAGTAAAAGCGGAAAGAGATTATGTAATTCAAAATACAGTTGGTAAAACCCTTTGAAACTTAAGAGAGAAAACAGCAATAAGCCTGTACACTTTCTCTCTCACAGAACATGTGCTTTTATTAATATATGAAGACACATGGTGTATTTTGCACATATTTTTAACAGCAAAGGGAAATGATTCCAAAAGGAGTAAAACAATTTCATATGAAAGAGTTATTCTAAAGTTGTGCTTAAGTGGTGACCTTCTATTTGTTGCGAAGAAGGAAAACTTTTATACTAATGCATCGCTTGTCAAAAGCCACTCTCTTAGGTCTGACAGTAGTGCAGGATAGACACACACAAACACTCCCAAAAACCTGGGCATGACTGTAGAATCATTATTGGCCTTTTCTCAATATATTATAAAAGTATTTTAAGGAACATAGCCTGTATCTTGGGACTTAATCTTTCACATAGCACTTCTGTAACAGGAAGTTAAAGCACACGTCACGTTTGGGATACTAGAATTATCCCCCCCTACCTTTCTGGTGACCCTCATTTGGACACTGCCACCACTCTGTCACTGAAATTCCATGCTCACACAAAGAACAGACTATTTACCTATATAACTACGTCTGCTCAGACCTGACCAGCAACTTTGTTTCTCAAGGAGAGTTGTACTTTCCAGTGAAAGGTGTGGATGATGGATATTTGCCTTCTCTCTGCTGGCAGCAGCAGCAGAAGCTGGCTGGGACATCACAGATGATCACCATGAACATCTCAAAAGTCAGATTCGAAATCATAACAAACAGGAACTGAGTAAGTCACTGTGTGGGATCACAGAGGCCAAGTGAACATAAGACTGTAGAGTAGGTCAAGGAGGAAGAAAAGTTATTGAGCCTGACTGTCAGTTGGGACATCTTATGACAAAGCCCTGAGCTGCGCAGGAAGTTAGCTGTGAAACTGTAGTATGGAAAGACTGTGAAACTGGTTTTTTTTTTTTTTAATCCTGAGCATTTAGCATGGCATCTTGGTCTGCAGTGGCTCAATTAAAACAATACTACTTCACTGTGCAACATGTTTTGTGTTACCTTTTATGATATTAATACGATTAGCTTTTAAAATATCGAGGTTTTACAAATTAATAGAAGGCTGTTTGTTATAAGATTACTATTTTGTTACTATTTTTATTTACTAAGGACAACTTCATTGGCCAATGTTACATCTACTTTTTTGTTTTCATATGTCCCCAGGTTAAAAAAACCAAAAAACTTTCTTGAAAGAACTGCAGAACAATTCACTGTGGATGGCATATAGCAACTGCAGGCTTAAAATTCACAAGGTTGTACTTTAAAGTCTTGCAGCTTCTCATGTTGTGTTAACAAAACTAAATGCAACTGTTTGATTTCTAAGTGTGAACGTTTCACAGGAGGAAAAAAATCTGTCGATAAAGATCCTCACCATCATCTGAACACTCGAACTGGACTTCCTTTTCTGAATTGACCAGTCAGAGAGAAAGGAAAAGAAGAAAATGTGACTGGTTGGATTTGAAGTATCAATGCATGGAGTACAGTATATTTCTGTTTTGGCTTTTTTTTTTTTTCTTTTAAGAAAAAGACAGCTTAAGCTGTAGGAAGGGGTGGAAAAATGCTATGGAGTATATAGTATCTCAATTACAGAAATGCCAAAAATAACTTCCCCAAATGTAAATTTACTCCTTTTGCTCCACATGACCATGCACACAGCAGACACATAAAATGTGTTGAAAACCAAGTATCAAATCCCAACAAGTGTAATTTAGGCAAAATTTTGGCAACAATTGTTTCCAATATTATAATCAAAATTGAGATATTACAAATACCATCATAGACCTGTAGGAGGAATGATATTTAAAAGGAAAAGCTGGTCAGATAGAGTATATAAAATTTATATATTCCACAATGAAATATGTTAAGGGTTTTCCACAGGAATGATAGTATAGTACTGAATATGTGCTTCTCCATGTAACTAGGATATCTACTACCTGGCAGTGAGAAGCATTGAAATCATAGTGTACTCACTTCATTTTAAGTCAGTCTTATGATTTTTTTGATAGGAAAAGTGTGCCTACGTGGGAGAACAGGAACAAATATACTATGAATCTGGTATTTCAGTATACAATGTTTTGTTAAAGTAAAAAGTTAAGATTAAATAGAAAATTAAAATTCAGGTCAAAGACATACTTCTGAGTAAATGCATGGAGCACAGAAGAATATCTTTTGAATCATATAATGAAAGCTTGAGGCATTTATTTTAGTCTTCAGGAGTCCTCTGAGAAAAGAAATAAAGTATTTTTCATTGCTGAGTGATTTATTTTTTTTCTGGCTGTTTTTCAAAGTATTTATCCAGAACATTCATTTTTGAAGCATCTCTCCTCCTGCAGGATCTGGTGACATGAGAATAGGAGCTCTAAATCATGTATGAAAGCTGCCAAAATGTTCCCTTCTTAGCAAGGTCTATTAGTCAGGATGAGCTGATTTGTTGAGATAGTAAACCCCTCAAGTTCTGCCAGATATAGCAAGTACATCTGGCAGAATACACCTCATGTGGAGCCAAGCCTACCAGTAAACTTTTGGTCTTCCATGAAATCTAATGAAAAGTCACAGGGAAAGACAGAGGCAATAGAGCTGCAGATAAACACTGATACCTAGAAAGCTAACATGCCCACCACCAAACCATTATTTATATTTATAAGCTAATTAATAACATTGAGTCATTAATCACACAATCATCCTTCATTAAAATAGCTAGAAAAGCATTTTCTCCAGTAGTTTTCTATCTTTCACTTATTAAAATGCTTGTTTTTCAAATATTTATTTTATTTCATTTTTAAGCTTCTCCTACTAACTTTAATCACTTCAAATATACAGTAAGAACTTATTAACGAATCATATAATGGAAAAAAATAACAATAATCAATTCAAAAACTGGCAGAAGTTACAGATAGGTGGTGACTAATAAAATATATTTTAAAGCATGTGTTTAACCTACCTTAACTCCATCCGGCTTTTTCAGTAAACTCTTGGCTGCTGTAAAACGAGACAAATAATTTCAGTGTCAGGTGGTTACCACTGAGGTCAACCAACTGCGCAGCAAACCCCCATTGCCTCCCAGCTGCCAATAAGTTTACAGCTTTTATTTCCTCCTTTTGTTGCTCTGAGTATAGGAAACAATATTTAAGAAACTACAAATACTTAAGATTATCATACATCTCTTTTTCCATTGATTAAAGCTGTAAGGATAACTGTACTTACACAAGGAGAGACCTCCTTGGGCACCATAGAGGAAATGGAAGCAGGGTGAGTGTAAAAGAAGCAGCTTTGGATACAATCATTTTTTTTTCAACTGCAATATATTTACAATTATTGATGGGGATAGTTTGATATGACTATGAAAAAGTACTGTTCTGATGGCAGGGACTTTGCCCAGGTGTTTCTAGAGCCCACGAGTATCTTAATGATGTTATTAATATAACAGTGACATAAAAGTAACCAATACCAAATCAGCAAGGTACCTAAAGAGCATAGTGTGGTACAATACTATCTATTCCACCTAATGAAAAGTAAACTGGGTTTTAAAAAAGCACCTCTGAGAAATGGTTCTTTGGGGATTTCCCACCATGACAGCATCAGTCACCTTGTGTGAAAGGTCAGGAAAGTTGCAAATAAGAAAGGAAGAACAATCTGCTAGCGAAGTGCTGTTTTGGAGGAGTGCTTCCTAGGAGTTAATAATAACAAATGGTAGGCTTTGCTTCAACTACTAATAAAACCTGTTATTTTCTGAATCATGTTGCACATTGATCAAATTTCTTCAAAGCGGTGGGGACTGTTGGGCAAAATTTCACTTGTCATAACGTTATCCATGTGTTAGGCTTTAAATTCCACCACTTAAAACTGGCACCAAGAACAGGGCCAAATCATTCCAAATTACTAAATTTGGAGGGCTATTGTGCAAACAAGCACATGGCAGCTCTGAACCTGAAAACATTTACAGCAGAAATACATGCTGGGTGACCTACCAAATTCAAATGAACTATTCACTAAAGCGTAAATGCTGCATGACTCACTGCCAAAGACTTGAAGAATAAATAATAAATTACAAAACAAGCCTGGTGTGTTTTGTTTTTGTTGTTGTTTATGACCCAATCTTCCTATTGGAAAGCGTATCACAACTTAGGTTGTAAGAAAGTGCTGTTCTATATACACTGTTTTGCTTAGAACTAGAAAGCCTTTTTGAAAGGGAAATGCTGCAGCTAACAATCTGGCATAATCAAAGGGAGACAGTCCTGACATGGAGCTCCCATTAATACTGGCATCCTTCTCTTTAAAATGAGCGAACAAAAAACATCTACTGGACCTTGCAAGCCTAAGGTTGCTCAAACTAGCTGAAGATATTTGAGTTATTGAGTATGTGGTTTAAACCTGAAGCTAATTTTTGTACTTGGGGCTTATTTTCTGGCTACATCTGCATTAAGTGCTCATTTAGCTCTGGTTCAGAGTACAGAAAACGTAAGATCACCTCAGAAACTGTACCAAAATAACTAATGTCTATTATTTTGTTGTTTACACTAAAAAAACTGGAAAGTGAAACCAGGTTAATGTTTATAATTTCATTAGTATATCAGCCCTCCAAATGCAGTTTATTAATTATGGACAGCAGCCAACACTACCATTAAAACTCTCACAAGGCCCATGATTTGTAACAAAAATGAACAAAAATAAATTTTCCTGTATTATGCAACAGGATCACTGCATGTATTTATTTACAGAAACATGTAAATTAATAGTGAAAATAAATTGGTTTTCATAGATTTTTGAGATAGGACATATACTGTTGCAATATATCCCAACAGGACCGGATGCAACATGGCCTTCGATTTTACACTACCACAAATATTGTGGGCACTCCATTAACTTCAGAAATTCACTTAGGGAAAGTGAAGGGGAGGAGCTATTTCTAAAACTTGAGGCCAAAAAACCCAGAAGTTCATTGCTTTTGAAGCCTGTTTTATACTGTCAGCTCTTAAAAAATATGGGAAAACATAAATTAATTCTTATAGGCTGCTGTTCATAGCAAACTAGGTTCTTTTGGTAAATTTGTGCATAAAACTTCTGAGTTCTTTAATGCTTAACAAACATTACATGTTATATGTAAACAATTAAATGAAAACCAGTAAAAAATGAGGGCACCAAAAGCAATAACTGCAAGTATTGTGTTTATGGCATTGCCAGCGTGTCCTTCAAAATGTGCCTAGTATGGATTATTATGCAGTATTTTATGTTATAGGATATATTCCATATTCAACTGCCTTTGTTAGTTTTGGCTTGGAATGTATTTTTAATAATATTTTGATGCATCTTTCTTTAAGCACAGATACTGCATATAAATCAAGTATTTAAAGAATTTGCAGTAGCAAAGCAATTAGCATATTCTAAATTAAGCCCACAATGAAAGATTTCTTGCAACTACAAGCAATAGCTATAAATAAAACCTAAGGCAGCGCTAATAGGCCAGAAAGCAGACTGAAAAGAAATGGTGTTGTGACAACATGTAGAAATTAAAGTGATTTAGGACAAACAGCAATTTTGATTTAGAAGAGAAAAAAGATGTTCCTTTCACGTGCTGAGGGTCTTACCTCACAAGAAATATACATTCCACATAAAAGGAAGAAAGAAAAAGGAAAATAAAACACTTTTATAACCACATCATTATGGACAAATGACCTTCAAAAGCATGCTTTGCAATGAAATACAATGAATAAACAACTTGAAAAAATAAATGTCATCAGTGAAAAATATGGGTCATTACGGTGTAAAACAGAGATGATAGGTGAAAAAAACCCAAAACAAAGCCAAAAAAGCCCTGTTTGCTTTTCATGCCAAAATACTATTTTAAAATTCAGCTTTTTTTGGTTCATGAAAGTTGAAATTGACCCTTACATATATATACAGTGACAGTTATGAAAAGTGATGAGAAATGATGTATTAGTTTGATATTTAATAAGAATTCATTTTTACAAGATACACAGCCTACAGCATTCCCACCTTTAAAATGAATTGGCATATACTGGCAATTCATTAAGCATTAACCCAATGTAATTTACATAAATGTTGTCTTGTGTGTTACAGGTGTATACTAAATATAGGAACTTAACTAAGACCAAAATTGTATTTCAAGTACTACGCAAATTGAACAAGTTGTTCTTGCATTCATGATTATGTAACTTATTTTGGATGATTCAGTGCTTATTATTATTCAAAACATGCCCAAAGCACTACCATGTTTTTATACGTACATTGATTTATGCTACACTCCAACAGTTACATCACAGAATAGGAGGATATGTAAAATTACTGATTTTTAAATTGGGCATTCTTTTTCACTATTAACTTGAAATCTCAAATGGTAAAATGAACAATTCAGCATAGTATCAAAATTTTGGCAATACTAGTATTGAGGACAAATCTAACTCTCCTAACAGCAAGCTTATTTTAGCTTTTGCTGTTAAAATATGTTTAGTATAAAGATCTAAATCTCTAGGGATATCACTACAAAACTATTTCATAAAGAGGAAACATCTCTTGTGATATCAAGCTAGGCATTAGAAGACAAGGAAAGAAGGACTAATTTTACTGCATTTCTTACTCCTTAGCAAAGTGATAAAGAATGAACGTGTTTTGATTTTTTTTTAAATACAGGATGCAACAGAATCCTGGAATGACATTTCAGGTACATAAAAAAAAGTAAGTTTTTAGATGTTGTTTGGTGATACTTATGCACGTGGAACTATATGCATTATTTTCAATTTTTCTCCACCAAAATAGACAGGAAAACACTGTCTGTCTTCTGACAGATAACATTAAAAAAAGTGAAGGAATTCACATGCTACCGAAAAATTAGACTGTCATCTACAGAGGATTCTATTTGGCCCAAATAGCTTAAATTCTCATTTGGTTCTGCAAGGGAAACAACTTAAGAGATACCATATTTAAGATGCTCCTGAATAACAAAGATCTTTCTGTACTAATGAATCCTAATTAGATTTTAGTCATCACAAACATCAAAACATAAAGTCTATATTAATCTGGAGCTCAATGAACATACCTGAGAAATTTCTGGTAGCCAGCATAGTTGTCAAAATGGCCCCCTGTGTACACATACATTTTCTCAAATTAGCATCACACTTGTGTTAAACTCTGAATGTGAACATGAAACAACGAAAAGGGAAACACGCATAAATTACATCAATTACTAAATTAACTCTGAAAGAATGGATTGTCTGTGCATTACTTATCATATGTGATGCCATGAGTGCATAAACTGTAATTTAATCTTAATTGCACACCTATCAGCAATCCTGATAATCTCAATTATTTACCAATTGTGAGTATGTAATGCACAAACCATGAGTACTCACAGGCATAGTAATTACGAGCAAAATACATAGCTGAATTTGAAACAGACTTTACTAATGTGCTTAGATTCTTTTTCAGGTAGGAAGAGGAGTTTGTTTGTAATATGCTAATTAGAAAAGTTCATAACTGCAAAGTTATCCTGTCTGGTCCAGAGAAAACAAAGGATAATTGAAAAGAATAACCTTAAGGACTTTTCTTCAACAAAATAATTGTAATATGTATAAATGAAGATGATTGTTATTATTTTGAATCCAACAAAACTATGCCACATTCCACTCACTTTCATGAAAAGTTTAAGATCCTCATGCTAAAAGCTGATCATCTATCAAACAGTTCATTTAAGTATAATATTCAAGAAAAAATTTGCTTAGGGATCATTTGTTTTACACATGACACACAAGCCAACATTCTTTTACCTTTCCAAAATTAACTGCTCATCCTTGCAGAAGATTTCATTCTTACCTTTAGTTTTCTTCTTGCATTGAATTTCTTCAAGCAATCTACAGTCTCTTGTCTGTGCATCATAGAGGCAACAGTAGAACGTTGCTAAGACAAGAAGAAAAGAATCATTTTAACGCAACCAGCCACGTGTCTAGCATTTGTTTTACTCTCCAACATACATATTACAATCCACACAGTCCAAAACTTAGGCCTCTAATTTCTACCCTGTCTGATTTATCCCTTTGTGCAGGTTTCTACACACCTGGGAAACTTCCAAATCAACAAAACCAAAGTCTCATTTTACTCAGCTTTTTCCATGCATAAAGTCCTCTTGAAAGAAAGAGGCACTAAGAAAAACACAAAATCTTAGAACTTGGGTTATGCAGTATAAATATAGTCAAAGTAATATACTGAATTATGATTTTGGAAAATATGTTTTAAAAAAGAAGGAAACTTTTCTTTAGCATTAGTGATATTAGGTGAGGTACAGCAGCAAGAAATATTTCAGAAAAAATTCAGCAGTACCTGCATTTTCCCTGTAACTCAACTTTATTTGCAACACAATTTTAAAGGCAAGATAATGCGGCCTACTGGAATGAATAGAGTTGGGAGCCAGCTATATGTCTCATTGTGACTTTCAAAGTATCAGCCCAGACTACCTGCAAAGTCAAAGCGTAGAACGTCCTGAGAAATCAGAAGTAGTCTTGGATCCAAGTAACAGGCAGCCTCTGCTACCTGTAAATTGACTTTTGAAAAGTCTCTTAATTTCCTGTCTTTACATTTCATACTTATTATCATAATGGTTATAGGGAAAGAAGTTGTAAAGCATTATCTAACTCTAAGTTACCCTCCTGTACACGTTTTTCTCCGAGAATTTAAAATAATGCTCTAATTTGGCAGTGAACTTCTGCACCACAAAGTCAAGGCAAAGGAGTTCATTTCTGCAAAAATCTAATCCCAGGCTGAGACCTCAATATAGGACAGTATTGACTGTGTCTGTGTAATTACAATTTTACACTCCCTTAGTTACATAGTTACATGAGTAAGGAGAGAAATTATCCTCTAAACACCTTCACTATATGCTGAAGTAAACCATAAACTGATTTGTCTGCCAAATTATCTGCTTAAATCTGTGGAAATTACTTACACAGATCCATGGATGCTTTAGTGCTTCTGATGCTGTGATACGTTTTGCTGGGTTGATGGTAAGCATTTTATTGATAAGGTCTTTTGCTTCAGGAGTCACTGTATCCCATTCTGGTGAAGGAAACTTAAAAAAAAATACATATGTGTATATTATCTGGTACAATCTTTACAAGATTTTATCTAAGGATTTTTATTAATACTATTTCTGTAACATTAATTGCTAGCACAGTTAACCAGTTTTAAGGGGAAAAATGCAGTTTGCCACAATTATGAAAGTTTGAATTAGCCAGTTTTGTAAATAATGTTTTTCTTCTTTACTACTTTGACCTTTTATTTATTTGGTTCAAATGCACAGTATTTCTATATTTACAATAACATGATGCCAACTGAAATTCATAGCATAAAATAACAATGGCAGAGTAACAAATTCCAGGCATCCGAGAGGCATGTGGTCATACAGCACTTAATACAGTCCTAGTTTCTCTTTTTACAAAGACAAAAATATTAAGTATTATTATTCAAACTCCTTGTTTGCTTTCTTTCAATGTAAACCCTATTGCTAACTGTATAGTTATTGTGTATAAATCTAACTAGTTATGAATTTAACACCTCCCTGCTGAGCAAAATATTTATACACATTCTCAAAGTGTCTGTTAAAATGCAAATGGAATGAAAAAACCCCATGTCTTAAACTGCTTTTGTGAACAGACCTTAACCTTGAGGATTTTGTGTTTTCCACTATTAAAAATATTTACTTTTAAATAACAGGAATTTGATATTATCTAGGCATGTCACAAGTGTGTACTATGTATGTACAATCAGATGCATAGTTCAGTCTCTGCGCTTCCTAATTTCTTGCCCTCTTGGCTGAAATCATAATTCCCTGCTGTCACCCTGCTTTTTACTGTATGATTACTTGTTCACTAGGAAGAAGACTTGACAGACCATAAGTTTATTTTCACTAAAAGGACATAGCATAACAACTCCCTTTTCAGTAATCAACGTCCAGGACCAGATTCAAATAAGAGCTTAAAAATACAAGGTTCTGTCTTTTCCTCTTCAACGTTCACAAATTACTTAAATCTGAGGACCAAGAGCCTTCTGTCTGTTTAATATAATATAAATGGATGATGTTACAAAATTCACAATGTCACCAAATCACCCGTTCTTACCAACAGTTGTAATGCTTTTTGTTGGAATACATATAGTCAATGAAACTATTCCCTTTAAAAAGCTCTACAACAGCTTGTATTTCCAAAAGAAGGCAATACAACAGCATCAAGGTGCATATTTAGGAAGCTTAAGACTTCTTAGAAACAATTTAAAATAACTAATTGGCTGAAGTGATAAACCACAAGGAAAAACACAGGCCCTTGGGAGTATACAGAGGTCTGAACAGGCTTGCCAGGATAACATAAGTTTGCATGATTCATAGAAGGACCAGACAATGAAAGCTTGGAGCCATATGGAAATCAGATTTAAATTAGCATAGCATGTTCCTTTCCCAATCAGGTTCATGTTACTGAAGCAACATTTGCTACATTGTGTGGCTCATAAAAATAACCAATACCAAAAAAAATTTTTTGGAAGCAATTCTAATTTCACTTTTCACTCTAGAAAACTCCTGTTTAGAGGGACAATTATAAATAATTTAATAGACAGAGTATGGTACGTACATCGTAAGCACCAGCCTTGATCTGCTGGTAAAGCCTGTGCTGGTCTTCATCCCAGAAAGGAGGATATCCCACCAGGAGAATATAAAGAATGACACCTGCAGAAAATTCACAGTAGTATTAAGTGATTTCAAGAAACAAACCCCAGAAATTCATTTTGCACCTGACAACCATGTAAAACAAATGGCTCAATAGTATTATCCCAGCTACTGAAAAATACTGCCTATTCATACTGGAGAAAACAGTAAATGTAGGGTTCAAAAGATAACCTCCTATGCAGAGTGTGGGCAATTAAGAGTATCTGACACAACATCAGATCAGGAACACTGAAAATGCCTAGCTAGCTGGAGAAATAATTTTCAATGATCATGGATGTTTTAGGAAAATGCATTTTTTATCTCTGGTTTTATCATGGCTGGTACTGGTGTCTGTAAGATTGTGTTTTAACTAATTGCATGCAAAGAAAATTTGGGCAGCTCAGTTTATATCTATCTATCTATCTATCTATGTTCAATAGGAAATTAAAAAAATCCATCTGCTAGTCTTACAGAGATGATTCACTATGACTAAAGAAAAGTGCTTTCATAAATACAACCAAATAAGTGTGGGTAGAAGTAAACTAAGGAAACCACCAATTGTTCTCAGCTAGGTAGCTGCCACTTGCCAGTACTTTAAAGTACACTGTTTCAAGAACTGGATGATAAAGTAATTGTTCTATACTCCAGTTCACAAAACATTTGGTTTCACAGTTTAAAACTGCAGTTCCAGTATATTTATCAGATCAGATTTTAGGCTGCTTGTGAACCAAAACTAGGGGCCAGCTCACAGTATGAATTATTATGTTTTCTAACTACTTAGGCATCATGCGTCTGCAGCTATTTTTTTAATACTTTGTGAAAGTGTGTTGTGTAGATGTGGCCACGAATACCATGATAACACACCTTCACAAATAATTAACAAAAAAATGAAGCCGGTAGAGTACAAAAAATCCAACGGTCTCTTCTAAAGTTAAAATTGAATTTTACAAAATACATATTATCTGATGCAGAATATCATGTATTCTGGACATCACCTCTCTCTGTCAAAATACATTATAGTGGACTGAACATCATCTTTCAGAATAATGTCTTACCACATGCCCACATATCCACAGGTTTTCCATAAGGATCTTTTCGTAACACCTCTGGAGAAAGGTATCCTGGAGTACCAGCAAAGCCTGTCAAAAGGCAAGGCAACTATTCTCAAAAGCTCTACATACTCCGTAAAAACCAAGTGATTCTCATCTTAGCCCACAAGACACAGGACATTATTTCCGAAGCCATGGACCACTAACTGCTTCATTTTGAACTTTTCTTTTTAAGGCGAATCACCTAGAAGTAACAATAATGGGAATGCTTATGCAGACTTGGCACATCCCTTTCTGCCACCACGTCTGGTAGAGTCGAGAGGACAGCAAAAAGCGGGCTGGTTACCCATCTACACTAGCACTCCAGATTCAACAGTGTTGTCAAGGATCTGGTGACAGTGCAACAAGGGAAGGTTTCCAGAAAGATTACAAGAATGCTGACGAAATTTCTTTCATGACTTCTGCATTCCTGTAAGCTGCAGCGAGACATCTAGTAGTGAGGTGCAAATACATCAGTCTCATGGTCAAGGTCAAAAAAAATTAGCAGAGTTGGGGGAGCGTGGGAAACACTATCTCAGTGATCCCCTTGGAGATACTAATTGAAAGACAGAAAATTCACACTACGCATGAGGTTTTTATTAAGCATTAGCCTAATTTAGGCTATTTTAAAAGAGCCCCAAACTATAAAAATTAAGCCTGTAAACATGGCTTGCATGGGATCTCTGGGAGTCCATCAGCTGTCAGCTGTGAAGACTGTTACCAGAGAGTACTTCCACTGACATTTATGGGGAACTAATTAACAAAACAGAGGGGCTGCTAAGCTACAGTATTGTAACTACAAGCAGCATTTCAAGAGCCCTATTCAGTCTTACAGGATTGCAGATTTCTGAGTGAACAACATGTAGGGCTAGCTTTAAGAAAAGCTTAGGTATGGAGAGATCTTTTATTTAGAAGAAAAAAAGAAAGTAAGAACACTGTACAAATTTCTTCACACAAAAGTGGAAACTCAATTCAGCCAGTGCCAGATGGTGGCAAAGTAAATGTTCAGAGATGTTTAGGATTAGCTTTCACAAGAGCACAACTGGCTATGATTTAGTATGAAGATGCCCGGCTTAGGACTCAATGTTCTTGCAGCCTTTGCTGTTCATATTTCTCACAGCTACTTCTAATACAATCTTTCCACTGCAAAACTCATTTCCGTGAAGTCATTCCACTTCTGGAAACCTCCTTATACAAAAGTTTACAAAAAGCATCTCTGAAGTAGTCTAGCCTTTAAAATTTATATGCTCTTCATTCTTTATTCATTACCAGCAGTGCTGCTTTCTCTTAGGAGAAATACAAAATGTAGGTATATATGCAGACATTTCTTAGGACACGGTAAATGATAAAAACTTAATGACCAATAATATTCTGTACCATCTCAGCTAGTATGCCTGCTCTTTCAAGCATCTTTGCCTAAAATAAATGCTTGGAAATTCCTGAAAGGTGAAAATTTGGTGACTTTCATGAAGGACCACATGTCATTTCTGAAATACCACACTGGATTCCACAAAACTTATGAAAGATGGTGATAACGTATAAAGTGTACAGCTACAGAAAAAGGAAGCCTTTACCCTGCAGCTGGCAATCATTTTAGAGTGGGAGGAGGAAATGAAGGAACCCATTCTGTATATTCTGCTGAGAACATAGCTAAAATATTTTCCTGAAAAAATAAGCTTGTTTTTTGCAGTCTCCTGATATGAGAACTATGAATTGTTAAAAGAGTACTATCATACAGGAAACACATCTTAAGCTCCTTTAAGAAGCTGAAAAATTTATGTTCTAAGTAGCTTTAAACAGAACAATGTTTCCTATCTCTTCTTGGCTGTACTGCTCTACGTTAATATTTTTGTTCATTTTAAAGGGGACGTAAAGTTGTCTCAACTTTCAAACTTACTATAATGCCATAAACATATTATGCATCACTTGAAAGTAAACTTTAAAGCAAAAACAAATACAGCACTTAGCTAACTTTATCTCTTGATGAAGACATAGAATGGGTCTAAACAGAAATAATTGGTATGGTTTTAGTACAAGTTCTGAAGTTGTTTAAAGCAGCAAACACAGAAGAGTACACAGCATGATTTCAGTGAAAAAGAAAAAACATACTGAAATTGTTAACTGTTATTTATCCAGTAATTCTATAACTGGTCAGAGGGATCCTAATAGGAGCATGTACTTCTCAGAAAACTATTGCTAACAGTAGTCATTACTTTAGCTAAAACAACTCATAAAGCTGGAAATTATCTGTGACTGTACAGTGTCGAGAAAAGACTGCATCACCTTGTACTCCTATCATTGTATGATTTAAATAAGTATCTAGAGGTCCAAGAGAAATGCTGTGCTTTGTTGAGTTCAGTGGTGCATAGGTACATGAGATGGCATGTTACTCAGCCTAAACAGCTTACAGTCTCAAAACCCTCTTATGCAAAGATTACATATATACTTAACTTCATAAATGATGATCACGTCTCGAGTCAAACCTGGATTGAAGGTTAACTATAATCCCGCAACATAAATTTAAATTAATGCAGAGAGATGCATCTTAAACACACAGCAGAAGAGATTAATGCTCTAAGATCTGGCCTATGCTTTCATCACCCCCCCTGCTAAATTTACAGCCTTCTCAGCACCACTCATCCAAGAGTTCCAAAATAAAGTGGCAGAATAAACCATGTTAGTTTAAACAGTGTAAGTTATACATCTTTGCTACCATACCTCCCTTTGACCGGAGAATAAAAATTCAAATTAGCAGTCTGGTGAGAAGATATGGCAGCAAGGGGCAAGAGCAAGTAGCTAAGAGTAAGCATAGGGCAAGTAGCCTTCTCCTCCTGCACGGCTGAATCCAAAAGACTAACTGTGTACAACATAAATTTAACGTAACTAGAAAACCAATTCAGTGAAGCTACTCAAATGACTTAAGTGATGTATATTTTAGTTCGAGTTGGAGGGCTGGACTTCATTTGAGATGCAACTAGGCCTAAATCTAGCTAGCTACCAGTGAGTTAAGTACAGTCCTTCCCCTGACTTCAGTGAGGGGCAATGAGTCACCTGCCTGGGTGAGTCAGTGGAGCCCGCCTGACACTTGCCCAGTACATTGAACACCTGCTAGAAGGGTGGGGTGTTTCAGCTAAACCCTGTAACGCTTTCTACAAACAGGCAAGGAATAGTTTTGTTTTACAGACAGTCAAACCTGGAAAGTATTCCGCCGTATCCAAACACAGAGAGCTCTAGCCAGTTTCCTGCTGAGGCATAGCCATGGTTTAAGCACAAAAGCAACCATCTCACCAGAGGACTACACCCAAAAAAAAAAAAAAGAAAAACAAATAAAAAAAACCCCCATAGTGATGCAGGGCTATAATTAGAATCAGAGCATGCCATGAGTCACTAAGTGCTGCAAAATCCAGTGGAAAGCAGAAAAATCATCTGGAAGGAAGCAAGAAAAAGTTCAGAATGCTGAACGCATCATAGTTCATGTTTTGCCTTGCTAAAGCAGTCATAAAGATGAAAGAAGACACTCAGACCATTATGGAAAGGTTCTGCAGAGGAAGTTCCAGAAAAGGCACAGAACCCACTAGTCTTACTGAATACCACAAATGATAAAAAGAGCCACATTAGACTACTTTCTTTCTATTACCTTGATGTCAGCTTATCTCTCCCTTACATACACATTCTGAAGACATTCTGTTCAGTCAGCTTTCTACCAAGTTCAGCATGGCAGTCCTCATGATGCAACAAGTCTAAACCAAGCACTTCACAAGAACCCAATGACCAAAAAATAAAGTGCAAGATTTTACCGGGAATTGCAACCTCCTCTGCACCATCTGCATCCATACAAATGTATTATCCCTGAGGTCAAGCTCATTCTGCTGATTTTTTCTTGAGATGCTTCCTGTTTACCTGATGTTTTTGTCATTATAACAAATTACTTGTGTTTTGTCTTATTTCTATTCCACTCCTTTTGTCCTGGTCTATTAGTTAACGTGCAAAAGCAATCTCCTCTGTCTTTTGTGGATTACTGAAATCCATTTATATAAAGTCTGGGATTTAAAACAACAGGCTAGCTTATAAAGCTACCAACATATGTCCAACGGTACTGCCTGTGCATCCACATGTAGTTATATCCTAGATTTTAAACACTCAATCTCTCACTGCCTGCACAAAATCCTTTATGCTTTTATTCTAAGCTTTGACAGCAAGCTCACAATCACTTTGTTAATTTTAAACTGCAATTTCTAGATGCTGTGAGAATAGGTAGCTGCTATAAATATTTTGTTTTGTATTTTTCCCTCCTGGGATTTACAATAAATTTTGTCCTGTGTTTCACACCTATTCAAAGAGGGTGGTATGCGAGATAGACACATCATGTTTGTACATGTCCTAGTATTTAAAATGACCAGTATTAAATCTTTTCCACCATTTCCCTTTGGGCATCTGTTAACTGTAACAAACAGTCTGCAAATAGCATTTTTTTTTTAATTAAAAAAAAGGAATAGTTAGTGGAACTGGAGAGGTGTGTAATATTTAACTTACTACTGCCCATTCTCTTCTCATAACCTGAAGCCCTGTACAGGACATGTCAGATACTTCCCAGGTATCAATTCTGGAGACCTAGTTTACGCTGTCAGTTGTCACCTTCTGGAGGGCAGACACTCTCCCTTTCCAGACATTTCATGAGTAGGTCTGAAGCACAGAATGCGCTCTCTTCCGGTGGTCACACACACACAGAGTTCTCTCCCACATTCCCATACATCTTTACATCTTTGTCACTTTCACCATCAAGCAAGCATACTCTTGATCCCTTTCAGATGAAGATAATGTTTTCAAAATCACCAATGTGGCTGAGAAACTCCAGTCCCAACTTCAGAAGATGCTTGTAAACTGTGGATAGACAACCCTTTCCAGACGCTTTTAAGCCCCCTTTACCTTCCTGGGTTTATGCTTTCCATGATCTACTATGTAAGTTGCTTACCTATTAATGATTGTACATATTTAATAACCAGATTATTTTGACCTCAGTGGGTCAAAGAACATTTTTATGAACAGTTTCACTTGCAGATGTGAAGGGACAGTCACTTCTAGGACAGCAATATAAAATCTGGGACAGATAACTTGTACTGTCACAGCAACATCTGGATGTGGATGACTGTCTACAGTCTCAGGTACTCAAGCACTTTTTTTTTTTTTGTTCAAGTCACATTCCAAAGTGCTTCAGAATAAAATTTTGAGGTATTTCCAGCTGACAGACAGCTGTTCAGACAAAATGTTTTGACTACTGGGCAGGTACACTCAGCAGTATTAACCTACAGTCTTACTACTTAGTCACCTGAGCACTGATTGGAAACCACCCACCTCCCTCCCAGTCTCTACACTCATATTTCCTTCCTGTAGATAACACAAGGGAAAGCAGGGGAGAAGGGGCTTGTGTGAACCTATGTCTCAGTCAAACTTTACAGGCTGACAAAAACCAGGACAAGACAGGAATCAGGAAACCGAAGTTCCAGGTTCAAAGTCAATGGCACTTAGACTACATGCAAAAGGGACATTTGTAAAGCTGTATGTACTCAAAACATGAATTTAAAAACCCTCTCCCCCTCCATCCTACCCCATACCAGTACTGCTGTGCTGGCAAAATCCCAAGTATGAACACAGTTGTGCAAACAGAAGAGACCTTTGCCAATTTATTTTCTGTTGTTTGGCAAGGTAATTTACTTTTGCTAGTGAAGAGGAGGCTATGAGGCAGAGCCACTTCTCGTCTAAGCGAGCTCTGGGATTTGGAAAAGTAGCCACAGGTTACTTTTGAAGTGTTGGGGGATTTTTGTTTGGGTTTTTTTTCTTTTTTTCCCACCCCTTATTAAAAAAATGAGATCTGCTGTCCAGCTCTATTTAATTCAGTGAGAATTACAGATAACATTCTTCCTGGAGAAAAAGGTCTAAATGTAGAGACTGAACTATGAACAAAATACCCCTTAAAGCTACATATCAAGTAGTCACACAGCTGCATGTTTCACACTAGGGTGAGAGTTGCATGTTTTGGGAGGCTTAACAGCTATGCTGAATAAATGGTGAGGAAAAAAAAAAAAAAATTTACTTACCAAACCAAGCCTGCTGTTCTCCTTGGACTTCTATAGCCAATCCAAAGTCCGCCAGTTTTACTGCTGCTCCCTTGGATTTGCTAGCTAAAAGTAAGTTCTCAGGCTTTATTCAGAGAGAGAAAAAAATTGAGATGAAAAGATAAGTAAATATATTTTAGACAGGTTTTCACTTTTTTTTTAGTTATGGTAGTCTGGAAAAGAATAAATACTTAGAGGAGTGAAAAAGATAAAATACCCATGTGTTTTCTCCACGAAACTGCAAAAATTGCACTTTCCATTCCTACTTGGAAAAAACTACCAAGCCTGTAAACAGCCTTCATGATCCCATGACAGCAACACTAAGGTAAGGACAGTGTGCAGATCTACTAGAGAAGGAGGTTGGCCAGAATGGTCGTATAGAACTGTGACACCTGTTTGCATGATAGGAAAATTCAGAGACTCCTAAAATCTCACTAGCAGAAAAAATGCTGCAGAAAAACCCCAAAAGACACGTATTCTTTGATTACTAGTCTAACTTATTCAGTTTGCAGGATTGGGCATCTATAACTGTCAAACAAAAATATGTTTTGCATGACAGCTTAACAATAACACGCATTTGTATTTAGAGGGCAGGTGTATTTACATTGCAAATCTTTCAGCAAAACCAGCATGGCCACATTTGTACTTGCAGAGAACCTATTACAAATAACAATATAAGTTTGCAAAACTTCCCACTTTGCTTTTTTTTTTAGGGTATGTTGGTCCTATCTGAAATCAAATGCTACCGTACACTCACTCCATTAAAAGTAAAGAAATTGAACATAAAAATGGTGTTCATTCTACTGTTCATAATGTATCCTTTTAACTTCATTTATCAAATACATCAAATGTAAATTTTCCAAAGATAACTTTATTAACTATTTTTAAAGAAACACTTACAAAATACTGTAGAATTCAACAGATTATTTCAGAGAACTGTGAGCTCTATAGTATTTTCTCTCCATTTCTTTATTTTCTATCTCCATTATTTTTAAAAAAGGTTTTGTTCTACGTTTATGTAACGACAAAACCTCACTTTCAAGGATATTGCTGTGACTCTTCCAGAAGCCATTTTTGCTGTGATCTATCACAAGGGAATTCACTTTATCACTTTATCCGGTCTGGCACTGGGGACCCAATCCTGCAAACTCTTAAACGCATATTTCATTTTAAACCCAACAGCAATCATATAGGGACTATTTACGTGATTACAGTTAATCCCATGCAGGTACTGAGCTTGGAAACAATTAAGTTCATAAGATTCTTTCAGCAAGGGCTATCTTTAATGTTTCTGTCAAGTATCCAGCAAAATATTCTTGAACCTAATTAAGTTCTAAACCACTGTAGTACTTCTATTAACACCACAACCAGCCCTGACAAACTCTTTAGTCTAAAGGTGTTTTTTCCCCTCTCACCAAACTGTAAAGGAACATTTTTTGAGCAACTTACAAACACCATTCTCTCACTCATCCCTTTGTTGCTATGTCATAGGAAAGACGGTATTAACCTTTCAACAGTTACTTGATTAATCTTCTATTTCTACATTTTACAAAATTCAGATTAAGGTCTCTCAGAATAAAACATAATCTTTATATTCACTTAAATTATCAGTAACCACTTCAACTACATTATATCAAACACTGACTGAACAGCTGAGGACTACTCTCTAGGTTCATCAACACTGATTTAAGCAATGTCACACTGCTTGTCATTTAACTACATCAATTTCAACATATAGTTACATAGTTCTTGAAGGTTTCCTATCAGAGTGAGAGAAGTTTACAGTAATTACTTCCTGGAATGCACTTCTTATATAAACCTCTAAAGCAATGGATGATCCTATTTGGTTGTGACCTTCAGCAAGCCAAAAGCAGTGACATGCCTCACCCTCTTGGTTCAAACACAGGCACTAACCTACCAAGCGCATACCACTTTGCAACACATGATGCCATTCAAAGTAGTAGTTTTGTGGTTTCTGCTGCTGGGTTTTTTTTGTTTGTTTGTTTGCTTTTTCCCTTGGGATTTTTTTGTAAAAATTCCATTATGTGTCTTTAGTTTGCCAATCAAAGTGCTCTGCAGAAATACCATTGTCACAGGTGAGTATGAAACAGATTTCCCAATTTACTCCTATGCCAAAGACAAGAGCCTTTTGGGCAATGTTGTGTGGCACTATGCGCTTAAACAACATGCAGCTGTCATTTCAGGATGATGAGAGGCATACTAGATAATTATCATGCATTAACTTGGAATGACTGCAATTACTTGGAAAACATTAACACCCCAGTGTGGGCCACTCAGGAGTCATACTCTGGATTCAATAGTGTCACCTTGTGTAACCGGTAGACTGGCTGCAGTCAAGCATGTAGAATTGCAGTGCTAACTACTGAAATTACTTACAAATAAATTAACGTGATTTATGCCTTACTTTTCCAAAGGTCTTTAATTCTTAGAGATCAAGTACTTAGGCCTCTGTGCATTTTTCTTTGAATATAACTAGAGCTTCCGCTTTTTGGGGGAATGCAAGAGAGTCATAGAGATTCACAAAAGCAGCAATAGTGCTGACTGCCAAGAACTGGAATCCCTATGTGGAATTGCACTTTTACCATCTGTTAAAGACAGACTGCCACTAACAGGTTAATTTTTTCTGGATCTAGGATCCACCACCATCCTGACATATACCAAGGATTACAAACAGAGCAGCAACAAGCACTCCTGCAGGTTGTAAGAGGCTGCAAAGGCTCCTCTCTGTTTGCTACTGAATTACGCTAAAAAGAAAGTTAAATAAAACGAGATGGTCCAAAATCTCGTCCTCCTGTTGCCCTCCCTACCCCAAACATGCCATCAAATTGTGATCCAGGTTATTGGAAAAAATCCATCAAGTTTTGCAGTTTAAGGATCCGTGCCAGGCCATAACCATCTTCTACAATGTCTTGCAGGTCTGATCTTGGGCCTTGGCATCTTCTTTTTGGTACAGAGAGGTCTACTCTACAGCCCTTCATTTCACTTTTGGTTGGGTTTTTTTGCCATAAAGTAGTAACTGAAGAAGGATGGTTTTCTGCTTCCTGAAGTTTTCACTTTCAGAAATGAAACTGGGCACTACAGCTTGGCAGAAACATTTTTTCTCACACTGTTTTTCCAATTCATCCTGGATTTGCCAGAGTAAGAAATCCACATATGCTTTGGAGCAGGGAACAGCTGGTTTTAATGCATTTACAAAGAAAAAGTTATTTTGTGGGAATGTATGAAAAGTAGTAGAAAGCATTCCTTATTCTGTCAGCTTGCATGGCTACAACCTTTTTTTCCAATTCCTTTTCATGCTAGATTAGTACTGCAAGGTATGGTGAGGACAGGAATCGCTGGAGCAGCTGGACAAATTTGACATCCTTTCACTTAAACTTGTCCCATGTTATCTGGCTGTCATGTAGGATTTATGGATTAGATAGACACTTGTCAGTGTCCTGTTGTACAGCTATGACACAGGAAAATCCAGAAGCACAAAATGGGTAGAGAATTTTGTGTATGTGTCTTTGAATTCCATCACGCTCTCTGAGCTTTCAGAGTGTAAACCTTTATGTTCCTATAGGACAACAATAGAGACTTTATAAATTCAGACAATGACCATAGCAGTTATTTATTTGGGAGTGAAGGATGGCAAGAAAAATGATGGCATTCTGATTCCAACGTTATTACTAATGATAACCACTAGAAAAGTCCTATCCTGGGAGGAAATTTCTGGTCCCCACAACTCATTCAGAAAGGAAAATAAAAGACAAAGAATCTGTGCCAGAAGGAGTTAGCATGTTTCGCTGCCTTAGCCCACATACCACTTTTTCTCTGCCTTTGTAAAGGATCTGGTATTTCAGACACTGCACTTTCATTTGATTTCAAAATAAACAATCTTCTTTTACTTGAGGATCTTGAAGCCCAAGTGCCCAAATTGAGTCCTCTCCCTTATCCACAAGGCTGCTTTACTACCAGGTTTGAGACAGACTTGTCTCTCTGAGCTTCCCAGTAAAAGAAAATGATCTTTACTTGTTTCTTTCCATGCCAACATGTTTTAAATGCAGAGAGCATTTCTGCAGCAGACATCTCCAGCCATTTGGATATGTACATGGTTATGAAAGAGGTAATGCTCTTCTCAACACAAAAGTTTTCTTTCTGAAGCTTCCATCCCATTGCTACCATTCATCCAGCAGGAGCTTGACTCCTCAGGAGATCATGGTGAGAACAGTGTAGAAATTCCCGCTTTCTAAAGATGTTCTGTAGCCCAGTCGTCATCAGGAGGAGAGAGAGGTCTTTGTGCCAGCAATTGCATAGTGGCTGGCCTTTTGTCACTAAAATGCACAACGTGCAAATGCTAGTGTGCTTCCGAGAAGCACTCCAAGTTATGCTGATGAGAGACGGAAAGTTCCCCCCACAACCTGCCCCAAAAGCTCTGGATGACAGAGAGGAAGATCGGGTATTCAACGAATACACCAAATGCTGTAAAAGCAACTAATGTTTTCCCTGGTACTGACCACAGGTGCTGGCTGTCTTCACAGCCCAGATCTGGACAGCTAGGTATTGGCAACCTTTAGCTGATTTTCTCCAGTGAATGCTAGCGGTTTGTTCTTGTGCACAGGTGAAGCGAAGTTAAAAAAAAAAAAAAAAAGGGGGGGGGGAAGGGGAAAAAAAAAAAAAAGAAAACTGTTTACATTTCCAGTGGTGACGGCTCTGTTCTGCTCGGGTTTGCTGCTCTCCGCTGCGGCAGGGCGGAGTGCCGCCGGGGCGGCGGCGGGCAGCGGCTCCGGCTAGGGAGGGCCGGTCGGGACAGCAGCACTCACCTTGAGGTCGCGATGGACTACGCCCATCTGATGGCAGTGGAGCACAGCCTCCAGGATCTGCTGAATGCAATGACTGCATGCAAACACCAGGGGCGCGTGTTAGTTCCAAGCGTGCACCCGCCGCCCGCAGCCAGGCGCCGGCGCCGGGAGCGGCGGCGGTGGCGGGGCCGGGGCCGGGGTCCCCGCTCCGCTCCGCCGGGGCCGGGCTCCCCGCTCCGCTCCGCGCCGCCCCGCGCCGCTCAGAGCACGACGGCCTCAGGCACCGCCGCTGCGGGACCCCGCACGGTGGCGGCGGCAAGGGGCCGGCCTCGGAGACGTGCTTCGGGTCGGCTGCAGTATTTTTTTTTTTTGTTTGGATTTTTTTTTAATGACAATTTTTAAAAGGAAAATTGTCAGAAAACCGTACGAATTTTGTCAATAATTCACTGACGAGGTCGTATTAAATATTTTGCATCCTCTCTACTTTTTCCCTCTCTCCATACCGAGAGCTCTCTTGGAGGCGTTAGAAATTGCAGTGGCCATTGAGGTAACAAAAAAACCCACTCCAAGCGAGGTGTTTTAGGTAAATTATTAACTTCTCGCAGTCCAATTTAGTCGGCAATTAGCATCACTTGCCTGAGGGTTCGTCATACTCTAATGCAGCAGTGTGCGACCGGTTGTTCTGCTACTGCAACCCGGGGTCTCAGAACAGAAGTGGCATTTAAATCTGCAAGCTGACATACATCACAGCCAAAGTTCACCTCCATGTGCGTACACAGCGATACATGGACAGCCTCAACAGAATACCAGACACGTTCGACAGCATGGGATAAATCCAGCGCCTTGGAAGGAGACAGTTTGTTTGGCAACCATTCCCCCTTTTGCCATGATGTATATTAGGCCTGTAGACTTGCAAACTGGAAAGAGGCATCATGCATTATTTGTTCGTCTAGTTGTTTTGAGGGTGAGTAGGATAGGCAAGGGAACATCGCAGACAACCCACCCTCTGCCCCTACCCAGCGGAAAAAAAAACCCCAAAACTCTTATATCCAATTGATGGGCACCAGATACTGACCTTCAGGTCTCTGTGAACTATGCCATTTAGATGACAATGATTAACACTTTCTAGAATCTGCTGTATACAATGACTGCAAAGATACAAGGGCAGAATGGAAGGGAGAACATTTTAAAGGCACATAATCACATTAAATACAAAATAAAATAAAACTTAAAAAAAAAATAAAGAACAAAAACAATTTTACACCTCCTGACAAGTCTTGATTGCACATTGAACTGGAACAAAACAATGTTGAATATAGAGATATTTCCAGCTCTAACGTATCCAAAAAACAAAACACAAAACCAAAACCAAACCAAAAAAAAGACATTTAACATGGAACATATGACACCTATGAGACAGAATCATTAGGTTGTATTTTCATTCAGCAGTATGGAAGCTTTTTCCAGTTTCCAAAACTGCTATAGGAAAAATAAAGTGGAGGCAATAAAAGAATTAGGTGATATGTTTCGGGTTTTCTAAATTTTTACAGTGAAGTTAACATTACATCAAGTGCTGAAACAAGAAAATGCTCAGAAATGAAATGATATACAGCAAACAAATGAAACAAAGTCAAAAGCTAAGGAAAAGCAAAACATTTCTCATTTTGAATCTAATGGTTTCTTAAACTACTAGAAGAATAAAGCCAAGTCAAAAAGGTGGCATGCATTTTCATTTAAAATATCGTTGAACACTAGTTTAGTTAGGAGTCACTCAGGAAATAGAAATCCACATTAAAAAGTAGACAAATGTTTTATTTTGGTGCTTTAAATAATTTAATTAGCACCTATTTTTCCATGCCCAGGTTTGCAAGTTTTGGTCAGCCTACGATGCCAAAAAGCACAACTATTGATTCATCTTTTAGACCACTGGAACTTTTTCAGACGTTTTTCACCACCACAAGAGCTTATACTTCTTTTTTTTTTTTTTTTTTTTTTTTTAAGATATCCTTGTGGCAGTAGTCAGTGACTGTAAGTACTATATAGTAGTCAAGGGCCAAGGATTTGATACTGCTCATCCAAAACATTTTGACCATGGAATTCAGAAGGAATGGCCATAAATCAGTAACTGGAGCCCAAGCCTGAAAACCCTTTCTTATGCGAGTAGTTCACAACTCACTGAACTGGACTGCTCGTCTGAGTAACGACTACTTGCGTGAGTAAGGGCTTGCAGGAGCAGACCAGTATTAACAGTCCTAGGATATGCATCTATAAAGTCCATCAACTATTTCTATAGGGATACACACACACACAAAATATATATAGATATAGATATATATATACACACACATGAATATATATATATAAATATATACAAATACAGAGATGCATGATAACTAGATAGTCACTTATTTGGTCAAGTTTTCAGTGAATATATAAAATGCATATATATATCCTATATATATATATATGCGCACAGCTCCTTCCAATATGTCATAATTCTAGAACAGAAAAAAAAATTGCAATTTTTCCTTTTAAATCACAAGTATCTTAAAAACACACAATGACACCATATGCTGGCCTTTGGCATCAATATTAGAAATTCTGCTTGAATCACAGCAGGCAAAAAATAATTCAAAAGTTTTTTTAGCATAGCTCCTCTGCTTCCACACCACCTAAATTACCCATTCTGTTTTCTCTTCTATATCTTGTTTTGCTACGTGTTGTTCCACATATAAATGCTTAAAGTAATGATGTTTATACTATTTCTACAGAAATTAGTAAGACCAATAAACAGTGGAAGCTTCCTAATATTCAGAGTAACTTCTTGACTGTTTATTATCCTACCACTGTTGTTAGGGACACTTAATGCTTTCTGGTCATCTGTCAATTAATTCCAAATGTAAAGGAATAACTGAAAGTTATATGTACTAAATATGTATCAATGGTGGTGTGTGACTATAAACACACAAAAACATGAGGATCCTTCAAAATTTACTTCGAGATAGATTTTCTGTGAAGTGAGTAGTGGTAAAACATATTTTCTTTAAAGTAATTGACCACCATGTTTAAGATTCATAATTATATGAGAATATTTACGATTTATTATTGTATGAGGGCAAACAGATTCTGAGATGGAAAAATGGCCGATACTTTATGTCAGCATGCAAATTATGATAATCGTCAACTTATTCTTCAAGTTTTTCAACAAGCACTTGCAGAAAATTGCTACAGATTTCATATTTGAGCTCAGACTATGAGATGCACAGTATAATTGCTTATTGATGAAACACAACAAAAATGTTTAAAAATGAAGGAAATTAGTACTTCTAGACCGAGAACAAAAATTATATTTAATGTAAAATTCTTTCCAGACCAACATATATTTTAAACTTTGATCAGCAAATGTAAGAATCTGTAGATGAGGTAGCTGAAATTTTATGTCCAGTTTGTAGAAGAGAAAACTGGGTAAGAATTTAATAACTTCACAAGTTTATAAAGATTTTAACAAACTAAGATCCAATTTCAGCTTCTTCAGATCAGCAGACATCAAGACTTCATATATGAGTTCTCCACCACACAGCCGTGAGCTCAAAACACCAAACCGTGCCCTTCCAAGTCTAAGAGAACTCTAGGAGAAGTCCTGGAGTCTTACTGACTGTGCTGGTGAAACTGATGCCAAACACCATGAGATATTTAAGTAACTATCCTAGAATCATTAAAGGCAACATTAGAAAAACAAGTGACTTACCTGGCATCTGCTTCACTATAATATTCTCTTGCAACTATATCTTCAAACAATTCACCTCCAGTGACTCTGTTAGGAAAAGCAAGATGGGAAAGGAGATTTCAGAAGTGAAAACATGCATCTTAAATTAACTTGACAGGGAGAAGTCAAGAGAGCGGTAACTGAAATGTTAGTACAGAAATGCAAGAGGTCTTGACCAGCAACGTGAAGGAGCTGAAGTGGAAGGTTTGTCCATCCAAATCATTACATGAATAAAAAGGATGTGGTGGAAGAGCAATCATAACTAGAAAATAAAAGCAAAGAGCAGCAGCTTATTGGGCAAGATGCCATACATCAGTTAAGGATGTCAAGAGTAAGCAGTAAAACTACAAGAATAAAAGGAACTGACCAGCAAGGAAAATTGTGGCTGAAGTTCAGAACACTTTAGGATAAATTGAGAACTGCGATGTAACACAGATGGAAGAAAGGAGAATACGATAATGCTAAAAAGGGAAAAGGGCCTTTAAGTATAGGTCAAAACACAACAGAGGTGTAGTCATGTGCCAGAATGGCTTGATTTTTGTGCTTTTGCTAGAAAGACAAAATTTCTGAGTTGGAAGGAGAGTATCAGTAGAAGCAGAGCACCTTAATCAGTTTAATGGCAGATTTTTTTCCTAGAAAATTTTCAGTTATCTTTGTCAAGAAAGTAGCAATAGTTTAGTGAAAGAGCCACTTTAAATTATTTAAGAGGCATTAATAGTATGAGAGAGGAACTGTATGATGCAGAGGACCAGTAACAGAAGCAACTGTGTATGGTTGCATACTTAGGATTTCATTGTACAACCAGTGGTTTAATAGTAGGAAGTGGTTAAAAAGAAATAAAACTGTGTTGTTATAACACAAAGATGACAGTCCAGAATGAGTCACGAGCAGGATGCTGCCACAGTCTTGGAATGCATTTGAAACAAGGTGATAGCAATGGCCTTACATACAGCAGTAAAATCCCTCCTCGTACACAGTGCTGGTCACTCACATTCAGAAAAGGGAACTGAAACAGCAATATGAGCAAAAAATTGCTACTAGGCTATCCATTACTCACTCATCATATCTTCTCAGAGAAGAAAAGTCAGTTTAGGTTGGCAAAACAAAGTTTAAGAGGGATGAAAATAAATGCTGAAGACAAAGAGCATAAACCATCCTCCCCATAGAGGAGAGATGTAAGGGACAATACTGGTACAATAATAAATAAGCATAAAATGCCTGTGAAGAAATATAGGGTTAAAATCAAAAATTTTTCTAACAATCATAAAACTGGTGTAATTAAACAGTTTTTGGTAAAGTAACTGAGACAGGTGCTCTATTTTTAAGATGAAGGTTGATGAGCTTTTAAATAAAATCGTAAAACTTGGCTGCCTGTGTCAACAAGACAGTGGACTCCAAGAAACAGGAAGACCTTTCCTGTACTATAACATCTCCCTTTTATGGAATACATTGGCATACTTCCACAGCTAAATGCAACTCTTCATATATCCAGGTGCTGTATTATATGGCTGAAAACAGATGCAAGCCTAGAAAATGCACACAGTGTGGAATACCCAAGTGCACAGCCTAACCAGGGCACCTAAACACAGCCTCAACAGACAGGATGCATGAGTTAGTCCGATTCCGGCCTTCCAAAACCTTGATCCTACTGATATGCCAACATAAATAGATCCCAGATGGGAGATCAATGTTCGTATTTCATTACTGTTTATGTGTGGAGTGAATTTTCATAGAGCACAATACATTCTCAATAAATTCCCAAATGTAAAAGCCAGTGGGCTACAAGATGCTTAAAGATTAAGATGCTTAAAAATCTATACTACAATGAATACAAACGTTATTGAATACAATTAAGTTTAATAGGATTAAAAAATTAAAAATGAGGATACTTCCAATCTTCAGAACTGTAACATTCATTTGCAAATTGCTGTACTAACAGTTTGTTCTAGATACCAGTTACTTAGTCATATCAGAGGATGGCAGAAATGGGCTACATCATCCTTTTTCTGAGTTCACACCTTACTGACTTTGGAAAGTAATCACTTTCAGGTAGCAGAATGATATTTTGTACAAAAGTCTGCAATAAAAACTGGAGGAGGTAAAATAGCCGGTTGCCTAATTTATACTCTCTTTCTTTTTCTTTTTGTCTTCTACCTTCCAGAAACTGGCTTTGGTTGCTATAACACAAAATGTTTGATTGATGCATATTTTGACAGTCTTTGATACCTCCTTTCTGCATATATATTTGTCTACCACAGTTCTGGTAAAGAGGACTAATTCGCACTTTGTGATGAATGAAAAAACAAAGCATCCTTTGATCTTATTCTTCCCTAAAACACTAATTTTTGATCCAAACCAAAAAAGAAAAGAAAAAGCTTTTGTCATCAAAGTGCATTTCAGTGGGGGAGAACACCAAGCTGATGCTTGTTCTCCTCAAGCATGGAGAAAAGAGGGGGATGTGCATTCTTATTTGCTGACACTAAACATTTGCTTGGCGTTCATATCCATTGTTAAATGATGCAAAAATAAAAACAAAAACAGAACAGGTGAATTTCACTGACAACCAAACAAGTAGTCAACAATTCCCACGCTCTGTCACTCTGAAGGATACATTAGGAATAATTCTCAGATGACAGCTAAACGGCCACAATGAAGGAAGGTAATGCAGGGAACTAAGAGAGGCCAGAACTCACCTGCATCTCCTGAGCCTCTGACTGAGAAACTTGTTACAGCTGTGTTAGTGGCCTTTGCTCATTGAGCATGCTTGAGCAATGGGCCCCTGCAGCAAAAAAGGTCAACGGCATCATGATATAGGACAGCTTGCTGGTTGAAGGAAGCAATTCTTCTCTTGCATTTGGCACTTGTGAGATTACACCTGGAGTCCCCTTTTGGGCTTCCCAATAAGTGAACAGTATTGACATAATGAACTGTGTCTAATGAAGGGCCACCAAGACAGAGTTGGAGACACATGGAGAGGCTGAGATAATTGGGTTTGGTCACCATTAAGACAGGAAGGCTCAGGGGAGATCTCATTGCTGTCCACAAATCTCTAATGGGTGGACACGCAGAGACAGCATGAAAGGCAAAAGACAAGCTGAAACACCAGAAATACCAAATTAGATATAAAGACTTTTCTTATTACAATTATTTGCTATGCATTTGTTGCTCAAAGAGGTTGTAGAATTTCCATCCTTGAAGATGTTCCAACCTTGACAAATCCCCGAGCAACCTGATTCAACTGGACCTTGTTTGAGAAGGGAGTTAGACCAGATAACCTCTAGGGATCCTTACCAACCTAAATTATTCACCGATTTTATAAATAAAGAACAGAGCAGTTATCAATAAACTTCTTTTTATACTCCATACAGTTTAATACGTGGCTACAAAGCATTCTACTCCTTATTAGATGGCATTTTGCTAGGTGGATTTTTTTTCCCCACTGTATCTTCAATTATGACACATGATGGCTACGGAAGGACCTGAGATATCTATCATGAATACAAACTACACACATAGAAGAGGTTCTTAGTCATGAGGTTCTCCTTGCCTAGAGAAGGCCATGACCCGAAACAAAAGCATGAAGTACTCGTTGGAGAATGCATGGCTCCATGCTACTGCTCCATTACCAGTAAGTAAGAGCACCGCCTTGCCTTACATGGAGACGTGTGCTGAAATCAGAACTCTTGGAGGTTTTGCTGATCAACAGAAATACTTAGGCTGATCTCTGAAATCAAGTTACAGAAGGAAATTAAACTAGAGGACTAACCTACAGTCTGACTACTGCTTCTGTTAAATGTATTTTTACTTTCCCCTAGGCTAAAAGGACAAAGAACTGATACAACGTACCATTCAGGTGGGGCGGGAATCATACACAGATTCTAGTCTGTATACTTATATATTAGAAGGCAACTACCAGCATAGTTAAATATACAAATATATCACAACATAAGTAAAGATTGTAAAGTGGAAGGTAAAAAGTTAAAAAAAACCACAAAGAACTTTGGTCCTTCAATATAAAGCTACGTGAACAGCTGTCAAGCTACTTTCTCCCCTCAAGATTAAAATGGGAAGTAAATGGATCTCAGTGGCTTTCTGATACAGAAACACTGTTGACTTCAGTGAGGTTCTATTTCATGACAGAACATTCATGGTATGGTCTCTAGTAACTTTCGGGGTACAAATTAAAAGTCACTTGTTCTCACAAATGATTATTGGTTTTTTGTAATTTTCTGAAGATCATACTAAAATGCCAACAAATAAAGCACATAGGTTTGTTTAAACAAAAGAAGTACAAGCAGCATGTAGAAATACCAGGTATGTCTTTCAGAAAAACTGCAGGGAGGGGCAAACACAAGGATTTCACGTACGAATGATGCTGTTTCTGTTTACCTCTTGGAAGAGGTACATTAAGAAGCAGTTTTTAACTGCTTCATTCAACTGACTTTCTACACCCACTAAAACAAATTACTGCATTTAGTGTTAAATGCCACATTTTTTGTTGCAAACATTGTTAACAACACATACAAAAATACTCAACATCATGTACCATATTCAACTGATTAGGAAAATTTACAAGTATAAGAAGATATAATAAAGGAACTCCCAAATTAACAAAGCTAGATAAAAAAGCCTCTGCTGGTGATCACACTGGTGTTGTTTCCTCCTAGCTTACAGTCCTTGTTTCTTAAATTGCTTTTGTAATGAAGGTGCGAGGAAGCAGTCTTGCAAAATTACAGTGGCCATATACTTTTTATATTTATCTGTGACCTTTCTACTTCTCAAAAAGAAAGGTTCAGGCATTTACTCTAGACAAACATTGTTCTGCAATTAGGCTTTTCTTTCTTTTTTTTTTTTTTGTATTTTTGTTTCTTCTACACAGTGCAGTCCCTCACTTGGGATTCAACAGCAATGCTGGGATTCTAAATGTACCAATTGTTGCATCTCATCAAGTGCATTAAAATGGGAGACACTGAAAAAAGAGAATCTCATTGACTTGCACAAGAGAGTCTTCAAGTGCTACAGCTGTTTCCATTCAGATACAGCAATTAATACTGACAGAATTGATTGGATTTGAACTCATCTAACATCATTAAAGCTGAAGACAATCTCATTCGTGCTTAGCAACTGAAATGGGCTGACAGAGAGACGCAAATCCTAACTACAGTTGCCTTAACCAATAAGGGAAGAGGAGTAAGAAACTTCATGAAGTCCATTACTAATCTTACTACACATATTTTATTAATCCGCAAATCACTTCACAGTATCTAGTTAGAGAAACATAACAGGAGCAAGTCCTTTGCTTGGGAGAATTATCACAGAAAGCTATCTTAGTTAATTTTCTAAAAGAGTAGGAGCTCTATTGGTAGGTCAGTAACATGCCTCTGTTCCTTGGCAGTGACATCAAGATGACCTTGAAAATCACTACTTTGCCTAGTCAAGTGTAAAACAACTACCATACTCTGGAACAACACCACCGTGTATATATTTCAGAGATAGGGAATCAGCAACCAAAGATAAATTTTCTCTCTCTCTCTCTCTCTCATATGTCAATACTTCAGTGCATCTATTTCGCTCACATGCAGGACTTCTTACAGGAACACCCCAATGCCGCATTTTATCAGAAAGCACATCTTTCATTGTTCAATGTCCAGTTTCCACATGGATTTTAATAGACTTCCAGCTTCCCATTTTGACACTAGAACTCTGCGCCCAAATGCACACCTGTAACGGAGGTTAATCACTTTTTTCTCCATATAAAAGCACAGCTATCATTAAGTATACAAGCAAAGCAACAGGCTTCTGTTCAGACTGCAGACATCTCTATCACATTAATTCAAAAAAGATTATTAGAAATTCAAAATAGAAAGTGACAATGACTGTTTTTTTCTATTCACAGAAAAAGCACTCTTCCTCTTCACTTTCTTATGTGGGATGCAGGCTAAAAGAAATTTCTGAAGAAACAGTCATACTGAATCCCACACAGTCTGAAAGAAATCATTAAGATAATGACATGATGGTATGCGTGGGTGGAATGACAGTGTTACACCACAGTCAGGCTCCCGTTGAATAAAAATTAAATAAATAAATAAAAGCATGTACTTAGCCTTCATATTAAAGAAGTCCATATGGTACCTTTTTCGTGGCAGCTCTTTTATGTACATTTAAACAAGCTGCTAACCCACATATTTGTAACTGCATTAAAAGATGATGTTTCACTAATAAATAGCATTACTGAGCATTACAGCAATAATTTCTCACTCTGAATGAAAAAGTGTGAACAGCCATCCGTACTAATTAGGTAAAAGTTCTTCAGAATGCAACATATTGCTTTTCCAAAGACAACTATCAGTCAGTACAGTCATTGCCTCTACCATTTAGACTTTTTTTTCCCCAAAATAATTCATTTTGACAAAACCCTCAAACCACATGATCACATAAAAGAACCCATAAAAAGCCCTCTTTCTTTGAAGAGGATGAAAATCAAAACCATGAGGACCATTCTAGATGAACGGCATACATTTGAGTCTGTTCCTGTGTGTTTCCTGAATCAGACTGAGGGGAAACAGAGGAAGATCCAGCCAGTACAAAATGCTTCCTGCACAATCTACTTTTCTGCCAAGGGAGTATCTTTGTGTTAGGTATTAATTTTTATTGCAATACAGGCTTCTATTTGCTCTGTTTCTATTGAGATACTGGTATCTACAACTTTGAAGTTATTCGAATGCCTTCTAGTTCACATTGCGATCACAGTCTCCTGAGATATGTCTGGCATTATATATTCAATTTAAGGCAGAAGTAGACTAACTGCAATTACAGTATGCCACAGTTTCTAACAGTACAGTAGTTCAACAAAAAAATAAAAATGCCACCGGTTTATAAAAGGGATATTGTCCCTAGAACTAAGAATTCTGCACACGCTTCTCAGAAATGTTCAGGATTAAGAAGATTTTTTCAATTCGACATAGAAATATTTCCTTTATACTCCTTTAAAAAAAAAAAAAAAAAAAAAAGGCGAAACAAAACCCAGTGCATGTCAACAAGTATGCATGTTGTGCCCTAGAGCCATTTCCAAGTCAACAGTCAGAGCACTTACCTGGCATATATACAAATTGAATATAAGTTCCTGTTGAGCCCAGTTAGGATTTGAGTACTGCATCCTGAATGCCTTCACTGGAGACTATTTAATATTTTTGTACTGCTAGTCTGAAATCTAGTCTTGAAGAAATCTTTAAAAAAATTAAGTCAGAAGATAGAACAGAATGTAACCTGAACATGAAAGCACATGATTGATTGTGGAAGGTCCAGGTTCTAACTCAGCTATGCTGAATGCAAGTATTTCAGTTTGGATGCTTAGAAATGAGCATATTTCTAGGGAAAATAATGTATTCTCATTCTAACCAGCAACCTCATGTTGGGCCTAAGAAAGCTGTTGGGAGTAGGGAGTGTTGTTGGTCAAAACCATAAACTACCCTGGAAAAATTTGCAATGTAAATAGATAATTTTACTTAAGTAAGTCAGTTTTGCAAGACAATTCCTAATCGTTCATCTTTGCCCATACTCAGAACCAAAAGCAGTAACTCTGCAAGCGAGAAGAAAACTTTGCCTGTCCCAGGGAATAATGAAGAACGTCAGTGTCTCTTTTTAAGTTAAGAGTCTGAGACACATAGTTCATGTTGTCACCATCCCTTCTTCCACTAAACAGCCTTACGTAGAAGAAAGAAGCTCCACATACCCACAGTCACTACATGAACAGCTCACAGTACTGAAATTCCTGAAGCAAAATGAGAAGCAGGAAACTTCCTTAACTTCCTTTCTATATTCTGGGCATTCTACATTCTGAAAAGTGTCAAAATGAAACATTCTATATATCAGTATGATATCAACAGGGAATAAAATTCTGAAAGAGTCTTTCCCTCTAGGAAACTCAGGCTTACCTTTCAATCCAGCAATGGAGATTTTCTGTAGAGAAACTATTCTTCCACATGTTTTTGTATGTTTCCTTTACAGACAACTGGCTTGCAGCAAATTACTGTTTCTGAGTCATATGTTTACTTAGCTTTGGCAGATATCACGCTACTTTTACTTACATACCTACATTTTATATTAAAATTGACTTCAACAGTAGCCCTACTTATTCAGAGTTTTTAATATGGAATTCTTACAGTGACACTTACAAATCAGTTCTTGCACATGCAAATAACCAAATATTTTACTGTTCTTCCAGCTCTATTTGTTCAATTCATTGCAACAGAACGACGCGTTTATCTTGTGAACTTGTATTTACATCTAAAAGTTTGAATACCACATCCCCAACATGCTAAACATATGCAAAACACATACTTACAAGTCAAAGACTAAGTAATGGAATCCTTCTTCTGATATGCTGTCATGAAGCCGCACTATTGAAAGGGGGAAAAAAAAAGATAAACACCAGTCATCTTTTTCATGTCTTTAATGTTTGTCTTTGATTTGGGGGGAGAAGGGAGAATTATGATTCTACTGTAGAGCTGGTATTGCATCTGTGTGTGTTCTCATCTGTATTATTCTGTTTGGCTTTTCTTTAAATTATCTACCCTTAGAATGGTCTTTTTCATAATGTGAGATAAAGAAACCAAAAGTCTGTATGTGCAGCTCATTGTACAGTTATTTTTAAAGGAGCTCTGCTCTTGCTATGCCACAGAACGCTGCAGTCACTTCCTACCACCTCCTGCACATATGGGCACGTACACACGCACTGCACATTGCCATTGCCCTTCATGCTGAATCATGACTAAACAAGTACAAAAAGCACAGTCAGACTTATCTTAATATATTGTATTAATACGATTCAACTCTCTTTTTCCTAGGCAGAACCTGCAATCAGTCTTTTAAACAGCATACACAGCAGTTCCCAGTCACTGGACTTTAATTCTCTTAAAACAGTATTCTTAATGTCATACAACTATTTTCTCAGCAGTGTTACATCTTAAATGTTGTAAACAAATCAAGATGAGGGAAAAAAATCCACAATGAATCATAGATTTCAGCAGAATAACAAACTTTAAGGGCCGTGTTAACAAATTCCATAATCAGACAATAGATGCTGATTTTGAAAGAGAAAGCATCATTACAAACTAAAAGCATTTGACTATACCAAAATAAATGGGGTCAAAAAGGGAATAAGCTATATTCCCGCTCCTATTTCTATTACATACATATTTTTTTCCCCTCTAATCTTCTTACCTGCCATCCACTTCAACCACATGAATGGTGAAGAGTTGCGAAGAGATAAATCTACTGTCAGATTGATGCCTGCCAATCTATGCTGAATTACCACAGTGGTGGCCAACACCACAGCTTGAAGACTAAAGCGAAGGGACTGGGACTACCCACCACCTGGCTGTGAGTGCTCAGCCAGACCTACAGACAGCAAGGGTGGGCAGGAAGAGAAAAGGTGCTTGGGCGCGTGACAGCTTGGCAAGGTGACTGCCTCTCATCAAATCACCATGAAGAGATTTCTGAAGAGATGTAGGTGCATGAGAGGACTTGTCAGAAGCAAAAGGATGTGATGTCTAGAAAATAGTCATTAGCTTTTCCAGTGCTTGACACAGTCGACAAGTTTACAGCATCCTAATGATTCAAACCCCAATTCATGTTTACATACACCTATATATCCATATCTAAAGTTTTCCCAGAGAATGCACTAGTCAGCTGCAGAACTTTCATTTTGAATTTTAAGTAATCGCATAGTGATAGAACTATGAATTAAGTCCTACGGTTTTTCTTAATTACTTCAAATGAAATGGCAATTTACAAAACTAATTTTCCCACAATACATGAAGCTTTGTCAGTAGTCTGATCCAAGTCATTATCACTTACAGAACCAAATAAAAAAAATGAGGGTACCTTAAAACTGCTTTGTGTTCAAAACTGAGTTGATGAAGAAAGTGTAGAAGAAAAGGATTTTCAGATTTCTCCAGATGGTAGCTTTATGTATTAATCATTTTTTATACATGACATTTAAAAAAAAAATTAAAATCAAATAAACATGACTTTTTTACTTAATAATATTTAGCCCAGGGAAACATCTTGTGTTTACACAATACTGAAGAGAAAACCAGCTCTTGGCTGACTCACTGCCCAGAGCTCGTGATGATTCAGAAAAGCCAAGTAGGTCTAAATCAGAATTTGTGGTTTTGGCTGGTTCTATATTGTAGATTTGTTTGAGTTTTTACAAAGTGCAAGCCTTGAGCATAAAAGATCAAGGTAATACATTGCTGCCAAAAAACAAACAAAAACCACCCAACCAAACAAAAAAACCAAACCAAAATCAGCTTGCTTTCTGGTTGCTGAGATTTCAATACCGCCAAATGTCTCATCTTTAAAGCAAACCAAATGTGAAATGAGACACCAAGTACTAGCCTAGAACAGTATCCTGAAATTTCTAGCTCAGAACAGAGACCCCTAAAACATCTGGCTTTTGAGAATACTACTTCATACAGTGGCATGAAAGATACTACTCATGAATGAGTGCTCAGAAATGAGATTTTGTACAGACCCTTGGGTATGTCACAGAGATGCAACGTAACCCTAAAATAGTAAATTTTGGGGTGCAGCTAGTACATACTGCATATACCTCTCCAAAAAAGTTTAAAACTTTCTAAGATTTAATACATAGCAAATTATACCTTTTGACAGAAACTGCCTGTTCTTGAAATAGATTCATAAGAACTCAAAGCATGGTTTTACTGTAAACACTTTTTAAATTCAAAGCAGCATTCCTCTCCTTGCTAACAGCATTCTATTCAAACAGGCAAAAGCCTTCATATCCGATTTCCCATATCATGTACAGATATTTAGAACTACCAAATACTTCTGGTGAGGAAGAAAAATTGGCTGCCAACTGCTTTCAAATAGCTCTCAAGCATGTAAAGCAACCCAGATTTTTGAAATGTCTTTAGTGAATTGAAACAAAGTATTAAATCCTGAAATTTAGAAGTGAAATCCGCCTTTAAAGTATTACTTTGGTATTAAAACCAGACATTCTTGGCTTGAGCTTGTGGCTACAAAAGAGTCAACAGCCTATATTCATACTCATACACTTAGTTTTCATGGTTCACTCTTCCTAATGCTCTAGCATGGATTTGCTAGCAAACAGCTGAAGTAAAGAACTGTATTCTTTAATTACCACTGTAGTTTTTAAACACAGAATGACTTTCTTACATGCATTTATGAGAAAGTCATCTCCTAGGTAAGAATGAAGTCAACATAAGCCTACAGGCATTAAGGCACAGTTTTAAAACTGTGACTCTGAAGCAACAAAGTTGCAGAACAGTAAACTGCATTTCATTGCCTTTGGTTCAAGGCAGTACAAAGCCCCTACTCTCTCTCTCTCTTTTTTTTTTTTTTTTTAAATAATTGTGTCTAACACTTGTACTGCTAGGAATATCCATGTATAACCGTGCAATAAATACTTCATATTTATACAGACTGAAATAGACACTATTACAGCTATTACATATAGGTATCAACAGCTCCATAGAGAACAGTTGCATATTCCTACTATGTCAGAGAAGATAAATACCTCACCCAACACCACACATCATGTCAAAACTAGAGCCAAGAGTACAAGTTTTATCTTGGATAGAAGCATCTGTCATATCCCTGTTAGTAAGCAGACCAGCATGGCACCATGTGAAGGGGCTTCCAGAGCTTCTTTGTTCAGTGTCACTGCAGAACCATAGCTCCCTTCTGACTAGAAAAGGATTGTGATTAGAGATGATGGACAATGTTTTCTCTCAGCCTGGTTGAGACTATTTCCTTACTAGCCAAACTCTACATGTCCATAGGGATATCTTCTTCAAGGATCACATTCGTTCTTTTCTTTCCTCCCAAATGTCTGAATCATAGACACGAGACGGGATAAATCCTTCTCTGAATCAGGATCACATGCCCCTGATTGTCTCTGAAAAGGAAAACAGGCTGAGGCAGCCAGGGAAGATCAAAACTGCCTTTTGGCAAGTGCTTATGTTGGCTTCTTCGGTCTGTTCAGATACAGTTTTATGCCAGTAAATCTGCTAGGTGAAAATCCCAAATAAGCATGGGCAAAGGAGAACAATCTGTGGTGAAAACAAGACAGCTGGACAATCTGGAGTAAAGCGTGCATGACAGCACAGAGGCAAGTCCAGCATGGCCCAGACTTTGCTACTGCATTCGGCCTGCAACTCGGCTTTTCACTGGGAAAGACAAGGCATGTCAGGATGACAATTTGAGAAGCTATTCACAAAGTTTAAGAGATGATTCACTACAAAAAGTATTAATGTATTCATTTCTAGCATATATAGTTCTTTACACACATGTATCAGGCAGGATTCAGGCACGACAAACCAAAAGGCAGCAATTACAAAGATTATTCATCCAATATAAGAACTCCCATCAGTAACCCACACTGCAATTCCTGTTTCTCCAGAGATACAAAAGGCATTCATCAGTAGAAACAGTTCCATTTATCGTTTTTGAAAACATTACAGTTAGACCTAATCATTATTAATTGGAGTTGCTTCATGAGTGTTGTCATGAACAAACACATTATATGGCAGAAAGGACACAAGAGTAATTATTTTCTTTCCTGCCTGCTATAGCACTATGGTCATTCTCCTCCAGTGGGTGACAGAGACGGCGTTTAACAACCTTTGACAACAAAGTTCTTGCTCTTCACAGAAATGACTGATAGGAATCCAGGGAGCGCACAGCTCTTTCTTTTGGAAAAACACTATAAGCCCACAAAAGATCAGGAATCTCCCCTTGGCTTCAGCACTGATTTTCATCCGAAATACTTTCCAATCACCACTCTGCAATAATCATTATAATAACTTAAGGGAGAACTCCCATTAGCTTTACTAGCTTTGTATTTAGCCATTAGTGGGGGCAAGCTCCAGTCAGATGAAAAGTAAAACGATCTCCTTTATTTGACTTTTGTGCTGAACTATAGTATTTTGCGTCTATTCTACAGAAAATAGCTTGATACAATGGCCAAGTAATCTTATTATCTCCTTTCTGAATTTCTGCCTTTAAAGAAAAAAACACAAAATACTAGTATTGCACATACTTTCAATGAAAATCAAATTCTTCCAGGTAAGAGGACAAGTCAAGCAGTAGATGAAGTCAGATAAAAATTCTTCAGGATAAAGATATCTAATCATATCCAAAATCATTCCCTAAAATATTTATTTTTGAGAAACTGCTGAAGTGATAATTTTGATAAATTTGGTATCTGAATTAGTAGACATTACAAAGACAAAATATTTGAGAAGACTGAGCTTCAAACAGAAGTTACAGTCCATGGTCAGTACAGCAGTTGCACAAATGTGCATGAAGATGTCAAACTGCTGGAGCGCTGCTTGTTAGGGAAGACTCTTTCCATGCAATCCCCTTCATTGTATTTATTAATAGAGCGTGGAAAGGGATAAGGTAGTTAATGGTAATGTAGTTAAAGACACTAATTTTCCCTTTGGTGCTAAAGATTAAGATCTATGGACTCCCAGAAGCATTAATCCCTTAAGTCTGTGAAGCTAGATGTCTCGAATTAGTGCACTGTTAGGAAGATTACAGGTCATTCATCAGTAGTACAGGTTTAAAATGGGTTTGGAAGTCACAAAAGTGTATGTAGTATTTGCTGAAATGTGCAAATTATTTCAAGTCCCTGCCTTCCTGCAAGAAGAGTGAAAAAGGGACAGATGTGCTTTCCCTCCACGTTCACTTCTAAAAGTGTATTAAAGTATTTATGAAGACCTTATGAAGATCACTCTTACTAGAAAAAAACCCACTTTAAAAAATGAACTTACTTACTTAATGGAAGGAACTTAATGGAATGACTTAAATTAATCTTGGGTTTTCTATGAATTGGTATCTACTTGCCACTAGGTATGGGATAAGCTGTTGCACTTGAAATAAAGAGGTAAAATAAAAACTGAAAAAACCTCAGTCACTGAAAAGGTGATACTGTATCTGAACCACTCAATTTTTTTATTACAGAACACTTGTCTGTAATTGAACACTTTTCTGCTCTCTTGTCTCTAACAAAGAATGCCTCATGCTCAGCAAAGTTGCTTAGCTGAGAAGTGGAAGATCTGTGGTGGTTTAGCACTGTTAGGACTCAGATCCTCCTGCAAAGTCACCTTTTGTCATCTTTCCTGTTCTACTAAACAAACCAAGGTGACAAGGGAAGGAAAATAAAGCTAATGCTAGAACTTCACCAGGAACTCACATGGATGCCAGTGCAAAAGTCCTTACAGCAGCACCAAGAACTGAGACCAAAGTCAAAATTCATCCTGTGGCTTTTACCCTAGATCCCAGGCTAAACATGCTTGGGATCCCCAGCTAAACACGATAAACACAAAACAGCATATGGGATCAGAGCTGTGGATGCAAAAGCTTGTGATCCACTTCTCAGGAGTGCTGCTGTTTGCACTGATCAGACATCTGCTTCCTTTAAAAAGGCCCATCTTCACTGCAACCTCATTCTCTATACCTCAATGCTCCACATTTTTCCATCACTGTCACTACTTCCTCTCTTTTGATGGATGGTATAAATAATCTCTGCTGAGCAACTAAACTCCTTAAATCAGTGGTGCATAACAGAGTCACGACTACAGCCTCCAGACATTAGACTCACTACAAAACAACCCTGCTTAAGTCCATGCTGTAGTTACTGCTGTGACTACAGGTCCTATTTTGTGCAGCTTAGACACTTCCTTGAAAACAACCAATCATAAATTTCAGTCAAACCTAGTGAGAAAGCTGGATAAATACTCAGGTACTCGACACTGAGTCTTTGCTGACATTAACAGACCAATGTCCAGTGTCTAAGTCAGGCAGCCAAAAGCTGATACATGACCACTGAAGAGACCATGCAGACATACCCCCTATATGGGGTGAAACAGAGTTGGCAGCTGTGTGGAGCAGAGGTCTTCCATCACCTGCCGAGCCACAAGATGAGGGAGGCCCACGTCACAAAGCATCACTTGGTTCTTGCCATGGGTGATGAGCAGTGCTCCTCAGGGTGCAGGGAAGTGTCCTTTTCACATTTCAGAAGCTCAGAGTCAGAGATTTAGGCAGCACCGCTAAAGCTGAGATTGCTCCTTATAGTTATACGTCCTCATATACAATACTATTCTTCTGAGACCATGAAAGCCTGGGATCCTCTATAATAAAGCTGCTCAGTTACAATGAAAAGAACTTTGCAAATATTAATAAGAGCCATTACCTAACAATCTCAAATATTTAGAGGCTAATCTGGTAAGATTAGTACAGTAGCAATGCTCAAGGGCAGCTGATTTCTGAAAGACATTGAACACAGAGTAATACTTTGCATATCTAAGAAAATAATCCTCCCCCATGCTGTTAAATACACAAGTGGTATACTGTAATACTTATTATCATTAAATGACTTTATGCAAGTCAGCAGTGCTGTGTAAGCTATTAACAGGTCTATATTCAGCAACAGTGAATCAAAACCATATAGCTTCCAAATTCATTCAGAAGATAAGCAACTTTTCATTACAGTGCAAATTCATGGTTATTTAGGATCAACAACTTGAGAAAAAAACCCCTATTAATCTGCATCTGTACTGGTATAATGAAAAATGATGGGAAAATAATTAGGAAATTTAATATTTGGAAAGACTGAATTTGTCCCCAAGGCACTGTAACAGTATTAACTAGTATGAACAAAATACCATATATCCTAAAAATACTCATTGAAGTGAGACTAAGTAAGTCCAGGTACTGATGTCAAAGCAGATGGCCTCAAATTACCAACTCTTTTGTCAGGATGAGACTCTTGCTTCTTTCCTGCTGGATGAAGACTGACAGTTTAAACAGGTCATCAATCCATGTTGTGGGAAATGTCAGGGAGAGTGGAAAAATAAAGAATGCTTTAGAAAAAGTATGTTTTGCGATCAGAGGTGGCTCATTGAGCTACTAAACGTCCTAAAAAACCCCAAGCAGCTTCTCAAGCCTTAACCAGTGATGTGTAAGCACAGACAGTCCCTCAGGTCTAGATTCTGCACATGCTTCAGGCACTAAGTGCTAACAAATGAAACTTAAAAGACAGAAACCAATTCAGCCTAATCATCAGAAATCTAGCTACTAAAAATAAAACATCCCAAATAAAATCAACTAATTAAAAAAAAAAAAAAGTAAAAGGTATTTGAAAATGTATCGTTCTGTATTAGTAGTCTCCAGGGAGTTGTAATAACTCTTTCTTTAACCAACAGATTTTTGTTGCTTTTCAGTGCACCATAACACAGGTGTGTGTGCATTTATGTGTGCACACATGCACAGAAGAGTACTGTGGAATCATATCCTATATCCTTGAAGTTAAAAGGAACAGCTGGAGTTACACACCTTTAATTATTCATATATATGAAAATAGCAAAATTGTATATAGTTGTTTAAAAAAGAGAACAGGATACTAAAATGTACACCTGTGTCTTTACGTCTTCGTTTAATATATAACCATGTCATTTACTAGAAATCCTGTATTTCAGGTTGAGCTAATTCCTCTTTGCAGTTAAAGCCCTGATTTTGTAAGTTTAACAAGATTTTTTACAACACAACAAAAAGCCTTACAAATGTCATCAGATTAAGCCTTATGAGAGTAGCTGCATGGATTGAAAGAAAGTCTGACACAAATTTTTGCTAAGAGCAAACTGATGTCTCAGCTGCCAGTGTTGATGCTTTAAGCACTAACATTTTTTTAACCATTTTAGCATTCATCAGAACATGTAAGAAGAGGAATAATGACAATCTACACAAGAATTTCATGGAGCATTAACTAATAAAAGAACAAGCTGTAACATAGAGATGTTATATTAATCAAAATTAACAGGTTTGGAAAACCACACAGCATAGTTTAATAGAGGGAATGTAATTTGTTTAATTTTTCTAAAAGAAAGGCCTAGTTCTCATGTTAAAGCAAGTCTTTTTTATAGACCAGCTATGACGAAATTGCCATAATGGTTGGGCAGCTCATCGATTGCCAAGATTCATTATGAAGTGATGTACAGAATTTCAGCAATTCAAGAAACTGAAGTGATGGAAAAGATTAAATGAAAAACCAAATGAAAATGCACAAAATCTAATGTCCTAATTAGACAAGCAAAAGAGTCTATTAATCCCAGCTGGAAAGATGCAGTTCTGTATCTTTTTGATAGATAATTTTGCCAAATGTAAGTGTGGTAGAAGAAAGCTTTCAGCTAGACTCTGGATGCATCACAAGAAAATAAAACCCCAGACAGAATTGCCTAATTGTCAAAATTCGGCTGTCCCTTTGCATATTTACAGTGCTGGCCAACATGGCAAACATCTATATAAATAATATGTAGGACTACATGTCTACAAAATGGGATATTAGGGGTTGTAATCATTGGGCAGGACACAGCCTCCTTTCTTGGCTTTCTTCTCTTAAAACACATTAAACACAGAAATATAAACAATTCATAAAATGACCACTCAGAGGAGTATGTTTGTTTATTTTTTAAATGCTCCCCTTTCATGAGGATGAGCCCCCAAGGTATTTAAAGGCATCAGTTTATGAAAACAAAGCCACTCTAAATATTTTAAACAAAAAGGAAAGCAGAAAATTGTAATCCTGTGGCATGACTCAAGAAGTGTAACAGAAATGTCACCTACTCCACTAGAACCTCTCATAAAGGAGTAAAGCATGCACCAAGCAGCTTTAGACAATGTTTTCAAAGCAATTAGCATTGTATTTAAGGCATCTTTAGGCCAAATTCTTTCAGTCAGTAGCAGCAATTACTATAGCTACATTTCGTAAAACTTCATTTTTAGCTTTTTTTTTTCCCCCCAATCTTAAAAGCTTATTCATTAGGTTATCAGAGTAAAGACCATCAAGTCAAACCAAAAGGGGATGAGTGTATTCAAGGTAACTTAGTAAAATTCTTCATGTGAAAGTTCATTAGAACTGTGATAGCTTATAGAAGAAAAGATAAAACATGATCTTTACTGCTATTTATGTCATATATTTATTTTTTTTAATAACTGAGCAATAATCCAATTCTTCTATGCAATTAGAATTCACTGACCACTCCTATATAACTATCCTAACAAAGCATATTTGTAATTAATCTGAACTATTGTTTTGACCAAGGGGAATACTGAAAATGTAGTATTTAGATACACAGTCATTGTTTTCTGGTCTCTCAATGCTTTAGGAGAACAAGGACCTTAAAGTTTTAAAACAGGTCATTCTGGCAGCTGGAGATAACTGCAGCATGAAGCTATTCTTCCAATGATTATCTTTCAGATCATTATACTACATCTACTTTGCAACACTATGGAAATGCAGCAGGGATAAGAACCAGCTCTATAATCTGATGTATATATTAAATGCACTGTAAATTGCCATCCTGCTGTTAGAAACTGCATGCAAATTTACCTTAATTGAATTAGTGAAGCTAGAATAAACATTATATGCCCCTCTCTCTCTGAAGGCTGACTGAAAACTTGACATTCCTGCTTACTTCTCCCCCCCAAGATGCTTAGAATTTTCCATTCTGCTAATAACACTAAAAAATATTTTTCAGTCTATAAAAATGAAAAAAAAAATCCAAACCCAAAAGACAATACTGATTTAAAATACAAATTTTCATTTTGTTGAAGGAAGTATTTTCAGATTTTTGACAAAACAGGCATTTTCTGTGTAAAGCAGATATATTATGGAGAAAAAAAATGAAATTGAAAATTTTTCTTGAACACATTTAGAAGAGTGTCCCAATCATTTTGGTGGAATATGATCAATAAACTTTGGTACAAAATATGTTTATAAACAAAATACATTTGTGAGGAATTTAATAAATGATCACATAATGTCTGTCACAAAGAGCAAGCTGGTCTTTTGCTATTTAATGGAAGGCAAACCTTAATTATTCAGGATTTCATTTCCCCCCAGCTGTGATAATAATGGCCACAGAAAGTATTCCACTTCATTGTACCAAGGCACTTAACCACTTTAAGAACCTGAGCAGAACAAAAATCTGTAACAAACATGCTCATACAAATAAACACATGTAAACATTTGCACAAGTCCTTTCCATATGGATTGCATCTGTCGGGAGAAAAAAAAAAAAAAAAGTAGTTTTGCATGCAAACTCATTTTTCCTGTTGTACTTTTATATTCTCCTGTTGTACTTTTATATTCTAGTATTCCAGTGGGTTCCACAGCTAACAGAGCCTTCGGACAACTGGAAACATCCCTCTATCACCCCCACCACCCCCTTGAAACAGTTCCACAAGGCTGTAGCTCTGCAGTGAGCCAAAGGAGATGATGATGGGGATCTTCTTTGAAAACCCCCTAAAATAACTCAGAACATAAATACAATTGCAGTTTGACCCACTACCTTAATGAAAGTGATCTCTCCTCTGATTTCTGTATAAAACAGCTCACGATGACCCGTAGATCAATAAGCCTATTAAATAATCTTCCACAGTAGCTTCTAATGTAAGTGATAATCATGAACACAGATATGTGGTTTTATATCACATGATTCATCCTAAACATAAAAAACTGCTCCGCAAATTGGCTTTTTAAAGTAAATAAGGAAGACTTATTATCCCTATGGAAACAAATCCCTGACACTCATGATCAAGGAATCCCGGCAGATTTCATTTCCAGCTGTAACAAAGAACAGGAAACATATTTCCATGAGGCTAAACTTTGGAACCTTTCCATTTCCTACAATACTTCCCAAACAAGAACATGCTTTTGGAGAGAAAACTGAAACAAATTTTACTGCTAAAACATTACTGTGCTAGGGGATAGAAAACACAAGCATGCTGGAATTGCCCCATTCAACTCCCAGTGACATCCCACTACCAACTGTGGAGTGTGAACCAGGGGAAGAAACTGGGGAAGCTGGACTCTGAGCTTCATTTCCCTCAGCCAAGAAGCTGGTCCCTGAGACCAGCACGAAGCATGCCTTTCCGGCATCAAGGAAACATTGGAGCAAATGCTCTGTAACAGATCCATCTCCAGGCATGAACTGTGTGCTTCTGACCTGAGCATTATACATGGAGGGAGAAAGGAAAACCTCGCAGGACCTGTCACCTGACATCCATGTGAAACAGTAGTACGACCACCACAGTGCACTCCGATTCACTTAATCACAATAGGTACCACCTTCTGAGGGCATCTGGAATTTAATGACTATGTATTTAGTTTGCTAACAAGACCAAACTAAATCACTTATCCTCTACTCCAGGCACTAAGACAGACTCTAGGAACTTCTGATTGCAATACTGAATATCAGAATATGGTGTTAAAATGGTGATATGAATATTTTCCCAAATTAAAACCATAAATAAAAAAAAAGCTAAGATACCAAGTCAACATTATCTCTAAATTATTTCTGGATTATGCTGTATATTATTCTAATGCACAGTAGTCCTCAGAGATCAGAAAATGCTGTATTCTGAAGTGATGGCAGCATTTGCAGGTCATGGACCTGCTCCAGCAAAAAAGTTATTACTAGAACAATAAAATCAACTTTATGGAAGAGACCCACACTGCTCCTAAAATACATACAAGCTTTCATTTCCTTAGGAAGCTGTTAACCTGCCATTTTTGAGACCAGGGAAGCATTCAGGGGAAATACCACTACATGCATCTCCACAGTCTTTCCCAGGCCTCCACAGCTACTGTCAGACACCAGACAGACTGGCTTTTAATCCAGTCCAGTGCAGCCATTCCTACATGTCTCACATGAGCAAAGGATCAAACGCAAACAGAACACTCCTACCTTTTCTGGTTTTGCAGTTGTTTGTATGTCTTTCTACATACATTTTCTTACCGCTTATGCCTACCTGGCTAAATCTTTCAGCTCTGTGGACTACTTCATTACATAGTTATATATGGCTACACTTTTTCTTTGGAGATGAGAAAGCCTGTCTAAACATTTCTATAAGATGACCTTTTCATTCACAAAATGTGAATTAAAATAACATCTTACAAGTGAACCAAGGCAAAAGGACACATTTTTTTCCCTATTATCATTGCACATTCTATATTTTGGAGAGTGAACCTATTACTTTCTTATGTTACACAGTACCACTGTAAATTTAACCTCTCCATGCTTTTGATAGCTTTTTTAATATCTATGCATGAAAATAAGGCTAAAGCCACTTTCACAGGATCAGGTCCCCAAATTCTGTGTTACCAGCTTTGAGGAAAAAGACCTAAAATGGATGCAACTGACCTGAAACATAATTATAGTCACATCTCTGTCCTTGGTGTCCTCTTTCACAAACATCAGTCTTGAATATCCTGAATGTGAGCAATAAGAACAACCCAGAGATCAGCTCCATGCACCCCACTACAGCAATGGATACCACTGCAGTTTGTGGTACATAAAAGTCAGATGTCCCCTCAGACTTGAGATTACCCATTCCTTATGCAAGAACTTCTTTATGGTAGCAACAGGGGAAATGTAGGGACTACATTTTTTCATCCATCAGTTTCCTGAGGAAACCACAATTATTGTGGAAAGAGCAATTACATAGGTTTTATTAGGACCTGATTAGTTTCTCATGACAATATATTGGTTACTAAGCAGTAAAAGCTCCCTGAACATGTGCAGTCAGGGAGCAAATAGGCTGACACTTCTTTGCTAAATGTTAAAATAAAAGTATACTGTTAATTTATCCTGTTTTAACTGAGCACTGTGCTGTGTTAGTACACAAAATGGCAATAGGCTATGGTAGGTGGAAGAGCTTACCTCCTCCGAACAAGCGGCTGGGCTAGAGCTTCCCACAGAGCCAGCAGCCCAGAAAGGGAGGCTTCTAGCTAACACTGACTAGTTCAAGATGTTTCCAAAGATTATTGACTTTGCAGAAGGATTTCTGCTGCTACTTCCCTGTCTCTTAGCAGGGCATGATTTAGCACACAACAATTACAGGTAAATATTTTCATTTGTAATTGGTATAGTTACAGCATGTTTCCTAAGGCATGGCTTTACTGCAAATGGGAACATGGTGTAGAGATATTGAAACTGACTTTAAACAAGTGGGTGTGTGCACCTCTATTAGTTTATTTGTATCAGCATGATATATTTAACCTGCTGTTCCACAACAGCAAAACCAAAAAGCAAGCCTAGGCATCTTTATACTATGCCACACGTTACAGTGAAGATGCAAAGTAGCATGTTTCTTACACTCACTACAAATCTGAAAAAGCAGACTGAAAAGTCTCAAGGAAAAAAAATTAAGGGTACATAAGTGGACTTTTATTTCTAGCTATCTGTATGATGCTGCGGACATCCATACAGCATCAAACACAGTTGCCATAACCTAGATAACCAAATGCTTCTACAATTAATCAAGACAACATATAAACAGTAGAAGCTCTCAGTAACTTAACAGAGTGTAAGACAGATTCAAAATACTATACCAAGACAGGGTGTTTCCATAATAATCCTACTCCATCTCTATCCACTGGGTTGGGCTCAAAACCATCTGTATTATTTTCTAAGAGAATGTGGCTTCCCCCTCTATCAATTAACTATCACAGTAAGTCATGCTACCACAACTGAAGACAACTATAAATTACTGTCATTTTCCTAACATGCAAGTTTACAAGTGAATGATGATCCCAAATGATTGAAAGGGTTTGTTTTACAAAAAGCAGGGAATGCATATTAACTTAATAGATGACAAACTTGAGGCTTATGATGAGAAACTGCCATTGTCTTTTAATCACAGTCTCACAATACATGGAAATTAGAGAGTTTGTCCTGTCCCATGGGGCCATTTGTAAGATTGTAATTAGCTCAGTGAAAACCCACATAAACTTGGATGGAAGAGAAGCTGCAACAGAGAGCTGGAAGCCAGTCTGGATTCACAAAACCAGACTACTAGTTGCAATTGAAGCATCTCTCTAAATATTCCTCTTATTTAGCACATCCAGTAACTCCCAAAATATATATCCTACAGAAGATAGCTGCAAGCCATCCAGCTGCAGTTATGACTTTAGATCATCAACCAATTATTTCCCAGCAAGACTGCACAGTCAAATTCAACATAATCCTAGCAATAACACTATCAATACTAGACCAAGTATAAATTGATGAAATACAATTAAATAACTCTCAAAGTCACCTGGTAAATAAATGCTCAGCAAATTAATTAAAAAGCACTACTTGGATGATACAATTGCTGATACATGAGTGCTGTTCACTGCTGTGAAGCATAAGAGCAGAAGCTCTGGATTTGATTACAATAAAATATCAGAACATCTTCAATATGCATATATGAGGAGCAGAGTGCCATGCTTGGCCCAGTGTGGCTGTAATGAGAAGTTGGATGTATTTAAAGGAGACAGACATCTAGAGGACAAGCTAAAATTAGAAGCACATACCCATGGGCAGTCCATGAGAATACTAACACTCTGGTGAAGCCACTAAAAAAAGAACTTCCAAATTTGGAAGGTGACTGGGAGGAGAGAGGTATCATTAAACCCCTATCAACTGGAAAAAGGTCCTGGATCAGCAGTTTTGTGCGAGTAAATCTTCAGTGCAGAAATCTGCAAAAAACCCAGACTGAACTGAGCAATTACAAGGTATTTATCCATTGCCAGTCATGGAGGTTAGTGGTTTTTGCAGTGTAAAAGCATTTGTTCTGTGCTAGGTTGCAGCATGTGAGAAGCCGAGAGACCAGTCAGCCCAGCTAGCATCTTTTGGCATGCCATGGCTTTGACAGATACTTCCAAGAGCAGAGCAACACAACAGCCTCCCATCAATTTAAAGGCAAACATTTGAAGGAGTGAGGAAAATCCTAAAGGACACCTGAAACAGTATCTACAAAACGGGGAATGGTTAGGGGGACAGCTGTCAACTGGAACTGTTCAATTCTGTCCCCTCACCCTCAAGCACAAGGGGAAGATTAGCCAGACTGGCACTGGCCATTGGCACACCACTGCTACGCAGGGGGATGGTAAAGGGTAACACCCCACCAGAGCTACAGACATGCTAGGCTAAGCAGTCCTGAGTCCTAATGTGGCCAGACCTGTGGCTATTTAAAAATATATTTAACCAAAAAAAAAAAAAAATTTGCTGTGGTAAATAGTTTACAAGAGAATCCTCTTCAAAAACACAGATGTAGAAAAGAAGCTCTTCAAATTCTAGAAGTTTTTGGTGATTTTTGTGAGATGTCCTGGCCTACGGTCTCTAGCAGGCAGTTGCAGTCATCACTGAAATCACCACAGTTACCACAATCTGAGCAAGGAAAGAAACTACTGTGGTTTTTCCTCTCTCGTGACTTCTCCAGAACACGATACAGGGATAATTTGTACTGTCACTACCCATAAGGTGCATTTGCATAGACAGACACATAGATGGACACACCCTAGGTCTACGTTGCTAAATACAGAAGAGCCATGGACTGATGTTCAGTCAGCCTCCTGGTGTCACAGCACTACACAGTTTCACTCTGCTTTGTTCATTATCTTCTATGTGAAATTTTGCATTTTTAGTAAGTAACCAGATTTTCCATGCTCTGTTCTGAATATATAATATCCAATATATTACAACATCTCTTACTGAATGGGGATTCCATTGGTAGAAATGCAAAGATGCATATGAAATGCAAAAAGCAAGAGGAAAAGGGATTTCCGCATGTGGCATGCCATAGACAAGTTCAGCCTACAAAACATACTTCCAAACGCACACCTTACAACCAATTAAAAATTGCATTCCAAAAAGTCAGGCCCTGTTTACAGTTTTTAGTCAAATTACACTTTCATTAAGAATTTATGTCACAATATTTAGACAGGAAAGCAGATGTATTTTTAAGAAAAGAATAAACATTCTAACAGGGATACAGCTGTATTCAATGCACTTTTCCTTCCAGTACCCTGTTTGCTGATCAGCAGGAAATATTTTAGAGAATGAAACATTGTGAACATCTTGCTCCTTGCCCTAAACTATTTTCTTCTGCAGCATCTTGCCCAGGAAAGCATCCTAAGATCAGACTAATGCCATGCTCAGATCTAAAATTATGAGCATGAAAACAGACCATACCCTGACTTACATCATATCTTGTGCCTCTGAAGTAACCTCTGACATTAACTTTTTATTTTGGCCCAGCCTAAGTACTTATTAGGACAGCTTAATTTGTTGCTAGCTATCATTTCTCTCGGGTGCTCTCCCGCAGACAGCCACCACCATGCTTAGGGGTCTACATGAGGTGACACATGAGGAGGGGCTGGGTCAGCCGTAAGATGGGAAGGCTGGAATGCATCTCACTCCTGCCATTAGCTACCAGTGGGGAGACTGTCAAGATGGCAAAGACAGTCTTCTCCAGAGTGCAAACAGCAAGACAAGAGGCAACAGACACATGCTGGAGTACGGAAAATCCCAGCTAGGCATAAAGACACTTTTATTTATTTATTTATGTTGACAGGAAGGTGGTCAAACACTGGAGCGGGGCCCGGAGTGGCTGTGCAAACCTCCTTCCTGGAGATTATCCAAACTCAGCAGGACAGGCCCTCAGTAACCTAATTTTACTGGACATGGCTTGAGCTGGGGGTTGGGACTGGATAACCTCCAGAGATCCCTTCCAACCTGCACAATGCTTTTTTTCAGAAGGCAGGGTATGTAAGTAAAGCAAGATGTCTGGACAGATGAAGTAGCTCTAAGGATTGCCTCTCCTCATGAGCTTCCTGGGTTTGTTTCATCTTTGGAAAAGGAGCAAAGACATTCCTAAGCTCCACAGCAAGCTCCCAAAGAGCCACTCCTGATTTATGGTCACTTAAGTCAAAACATGATTCATCGTCCAAAGACAGGAGACCTTCCTTTTGCCTTTTGCTGGTCCCAGCTCAGATCCCCAGCCTTCCCCCATTCCCTCACTTGAGTGCTTCCTCCTCACCACTGGTCATGCCACCCTTCCTCTGTTCCTTCTCTCTGCTCCCATCTCTGAATTTATCCTTTTCTGTACAACACAGGGAAAAGGAGACAGCAGAGAGGAGGGGTAAGGGTGGGACTCAGCTCTGAGATGGTACAAAAAGCCAAACACCTTCTCCTTGGAGACACCCTTTCAAGAAGCAGGCACATACCGATTCCTCCCTGAGGGGAGGGTAACAGCCCACCTTTCTTGGGTTAGGATGGCAAACACTCCAAATGGGCAGATTCAGGCTGCCTGGGAAACAAATGCTGTCTGGATGATAATTCTCTATTTTCTCTTGGGAATGGGAAAAGGCCAATACAAAAGTGTCCCACAGAGCGGGTTCAGCCCACAGCCACAAATGTCAAGGCTGGACCTGAGTTTATAATGGAAACTACCCGACAACAATGTTACCACCCATACGGGAGTTGCACTAATGCCATCCAAGCAGTGATACCTATCCACACTACAAATACACTGTAACCTCTTTTCAGTTGGGTTTGTTTTGGGTTTTTTTCCCCTGAACTCAGGGAAGAGGTTCACAATACTTTTTCCCAACATTTGGGTGTTGATCCAAAAACCAGTGCAAAATTCACATATTAAACCATCAACAATGTTGTCTGTACAAAGCAAAGGGAACAGAACTTACAATATCTCCTAAAAATGCTCTAAAAATGTCTGTGCTAGCTTTACTGAAAGAAAAAGGTTACTTTAGCTTAAGTAGTAGAGATCGATGTTTTTGGAGGAAAGGGTCCAGAGGAAAATTACATATTTGTGGTTTAGCTGGGAGTCATGATGTCTATCCGTATGCATAACACGTGGTTGCAGATTCATAATAAACAAAGCTTTCAAACAAAAAAAAAGTTCTCAAAGATTCATCTTGTGTGTGTAAAAAGAGAGCAATTCATTTTAATCTAGCTTATTTATATTGTTCTTGAAGTCTGCAACGCAATTATGAAACTATTCCTTCCAGAAAGCATATATAGAAAGTAAAACTGAACAACAGATCGAAATACAAATGGGAAGTGTAGCAGCCATTCTAGCACTCACCCCTTGCAGCAGGTTCCTCAAGAGAGCTGTTTAAATTCCACTTCCTGTTTCTGTGGATTACTCTATTTTACATTTACGATAACTGGCTACACAAGCGTAACTGACTTTATGGCAAGAAAAAATGTTTAGAAGAATCTGGACACACTATGAAAAAAATTTTCATGCATTTAAGAAAACGTACAAAACCAGCTATAAGCAGGCAAGGAAAATCCTTCAAGGTCTGGTTCACACTTGATTTATATTTTATCATTACCTATTTTAGTGCAAATTATGCATATACTTTCTGAGGCAAAAAGTGACAAAATTTCTGGCAAATCTTAGTGAAACCTCATTTCCTTGGTATATTATGGATGTTGCTACAGTTATCAAGGATATTACAACCAGCAATGCTTCACTTGAGCTAGAATAATCTTGTCCTCCATTAAAAGGAAAGAGAATTAACGTACTGTGGCAAAGAGTAGTGTCATTGTCTATAGTAAAAGACATTTTTATGCTCCACAGTAACCCAGAAGATTCAATGCCACTTTTAGCAGAAAAAAACGATTATGCTGTAACCGAAACAGGGACAAAAGCTTTAACACCTAGTAAAGCTGCCTTAACACTTCTTTGCTTTTGCAATCAGACAGACCACAGCATCTGACACTTAATATGTTACATGCTGAAATTACTGACGCATTGATTAGCACTAAACAACTTACAGTCTTTAACTATGGTGGGTTTTTTGATATTTCACTCACTTTTAGGACTCTACAGAAAATCCTTCCCCATCAAATTCTTACAACATTGGAAGTGAAAACTTTCCATTTCTTCATCTTAAACATCAACCATACATTCACAACTTCAACAATTAAATCAAATGCATAGCAATAACAAACACTGCTGAGAATGAGAAAGACTGCAGAAAAGCCAGGTGCAACAGAATCCATGATGCCCTCCTTGCACGATCTTGCCTGGTTCAGTCTTGTACATTTAATTTCACAAATTAATTCAGTCAGTACATTTAATTTCACAAATAGTTACTATAAAACCAGCTTCTGTATTCTGTTGTTGCCCTTCACTATTCACCTACAGGCTGTAGCCACAGCTGAGTTTAAACACTGAATCTGTTATTTTATAATACTCATTAAATTGGCTTTTACATTAAGTATGAAATCATGTTATATCACTGGTTTATTTGGTTTCTTGATGTTTTATTTTAATTCTCTCAAGGACTATGGTTCACCTTATTCATCACGAAAATTACAAATTTAATTAAACAGAATGGATGAGATTTAAAATTGTTGAAATGATCAGCTCATCTAAACAATAAAAATAATTACAGGAAGTGAGATCCTCTACGTGGATCAGTCCCACCGATTTCCAGTTTCTTTGTGAGGTAAACAAAATCATATATACATCTATATAAAATATATACATCTATATAGATATTTATATGCATAGATATAGTTAATATGTTCCTGAGGACCATGTTTATTGAGCATAAATTTATACAGTTGAGGATTTGTTTGATTTTTCAGTGCATCAGGAAAGAACTATGCTATTACCTTTTAAGTCTGTATTAATATATTTTGGATGTAAAGAGTGAAAACTGAAATTAAGCTCAGGAAAAATATTGTGCTAAAGAACTACATCCATCAAACCTGAACAGGCCTGATTTTTATTCTGTATTTGCTTTATACAGTAACTTAACTAATGCCAGCTGAGCTACTCTCAACTTTGCCACAGTAAGTCAAATGAAATTCAGAAAGGATTTACTAAATCCACATTTGCTGCATATTAATAGTGTTTCTCTTCAGATTCTTGCGAATTTATGTGAAGTCCCATGCACAAACTTGGTGAATATAAAACATAAAGGACACATTGTCTTGCATAAAGCTCACAGAAAACCCACATATCTTTAATTACCCTCTGTCCAAAAAGGACAAGACAATATGAAGTTTCTTATTTTTTCCCCCCACATGAAGGAATTAACAACTTCTATGCTCACATGTTGTGATACTGTGGGGAGAGATGAGAAAACCCCAAAATGCAAGATTTTCTGCCCTTTCTTCAGGCAAAAGCATACGCTCCTGAATAAGTAAGCTGAACAGTGCCAAGTCTGGGTGCTATCAATTTCCTCAGCAATTTATGAGAAGTTCCCAGCTCAAAGTATGGAAACCAGAGCAGTCTGCAAATATACACCAACACATTTATGAAATCAGTTTAGCCATTTGTCTTTTTCCCTGGTGTCCCAGACTGTCCTGCATCTAGTCTGCCTCTTGACCTGCTGCAAAGCCACCCTTCCTCGGAAAGATGCTGCTCCATATTCCCATATGCTGGTCCAGCTACAGTTCTTAGAAGAAAGACTTTTCTACCCTCTAAAGCACGGCAACTCATGTTAGTTGGCAATGCCACAGCTCCAGCTTGACCGAGGCTACACAAGCAGATCTGCACACAACTGGCTCAGGCCTATTAGAGCTGACATGGCACCGTTTCTGCTTGGCAGTCCTACTTACCTCTAAATATCCTGACTTACAAAGCCATCCAGGGACAACCTGTCCCATTGCCAAAAGGACTTCATTTATCACCTGAAGGGCTGCCACATGCCAGTAAAATCTGCAGTGGCCTTTCAGGAAGGGATGAAGATTCATCAGAGTCAGATTTGAGCCTGATGTAGTTGGCTAATGGATCCTGTCTGCTTGCTGTATTTTATACACTACCTATAAAGCAAAGGGAGGAAGCAGCAGCAGGCAGGGAACAACGTGCTGTAATGAAGCCAGACATGTTAGCACTGTCATGTGAAAACCAGGAGACTCTGGTTATTTACATGATTCTACTATACTGCGCATATTATTTTGCTGTGTACAGCTTTTGACAAGTGGGAATGTAAAGACAGCAGAAGCCTTTCCAGTAGCTACAGAGAGAGACAGTGTAACCCTGATTTAGAAAAATACTACCCAAACTCAGCACAAACCCTGCAAGAGGAAACTCAACCTGGAAAAAAACCCCACATTTTTACCAGATTTGAATCAGCAGTTCTCCAGAGTGGGTCAGGATTTGCATTTTCAGGCTAATGCAGTTTTTATCATCTGTTGGGACCTCAAAAATCAAAATTAGCAAAGCAGGCTCTAAATCAACATCAAAAGTAATAATAAGATGGTGCAACAGTGTTACACCATAAAAAAATATGTGGATTGCTACACTAGAAATCAGTGTGCTAAAATACAACTTCACCTAAAGGTAAAAGAGGACTGCCAAAAGAAGATAAAGACCAGAAAACAGGACAATAACAGTAGATTTCTTGGTGAAGAGATAATTATTTTCCTTAAAAATTTTCTTTCCAAATTTCTAAATTAAAAAATTGGAAGTGTTATTACATGTAACAACTGTAAAAGTCACAGTTACACAAGATGACAAATCCTTCATGGCTATCTGCTCAGTAAAGGAGGTAAGCTTTTAATATAACTTGATGTGTAATCTTACAAAGAAAAAGCACTAGGTTCTCCAAACAGTAAGGCTTAACCCACATTTACATCTTTCATTTTAAATTCTCTTATGTTAGCAAGCTGTAATAAGTAAAAAATAAAACCTATCCACATTGATGTTGTTACAGTCATCTCATCATGGTAAGAACCTGAGAAATACAGCAAAGTTGAAGGTCAGACTAAGGTACAAACTACTGCAGCCCAGCACAAACTGTTGGAGCTCTGTTACTAAAGGAACTTGAGCTATGTTTGCCTAGAAATTCCCTACCACAATATAAGAGAAGCAGCAGGCCAGATTACTCAAGAAATGCTGGAAAAGCTAAAAATACCAGTATTGCCAAAGACTAATCAGGAAGAAAGCCCCCATGAAGTTTTCTCTCAAGGCCTGACAGTTCAGCTAATGGATTTTGCATCATTTTAATTCTCACACAAAATTCAGCTGGGCTCACTTTCTACTACAATTACTTTGATGCAAAGAACTGACCTGAGAAGAGGCAGAAATCACAACATAAGCAATGAGTATTGCTAAGGAGTACTTGTAGGTGAAAAGGATGAAGAAATCCTGTATTTTTTAACCAAACCTTCGTATATCCATTACTTAAGTGGGAAATGGAGATTTGAAAAAGAACAGGAAATACTATTTATAATCCACTTTCCTTTTAGGCATTTTTCCTACACCATTCATTAGGCATCATGACTACATAGATGGATAGAGTAGAAGAGATCATGGATTTCTTCAAATAAAAAAATGAGTAAAATAATTAGATGGTGAAAACCTGTATTATTTATATGCAAAGCAGTGTCTGGACAGAGATACTCAACTTCAGAGTTATCCTGGAGCTATACTTGTACATAAAGTGAAAATTTCTTCTTCAAGGAAGATTTCCGTGACAATTCTGTGTTGGATATAAACATAACCAGTAAGGACTGTCCAGCTTTCTAAGCACTACAGAAACAGAATCATTACCTTTCAGTCTTTCTTCAACAATATTCAGCTTTCCAAAAACAATGGCCTGTACATAGTTCTGAATACCAGGAGTACATAAATCTCATAATGTTATAGTAATAGGCAGTTCTTAGTAAGTATAAAGCTTAAAAAAAAGAATCCACACTTCATGTCAGAAAACATCACACCCCTAAGCTATTCTCATACTTCATTGCCAAAAAGCTAACTCCTATGTTTAGCTTCATCACTATAGTCATGTTTCTTTTTGCCTTTTTTTTGATAAATAACATTTTCTGGTTATCTTGGTAGACCTCTTCAAATCACCCCCTTTACCTAGATCATACTTATTGACATGTGGATGTCAAAGCTCAGCACAGTACTCTAGAAATTACTTTTGCTGGCAAATACAAAATAAATACTCTTTTCCTCTTTCTAATTGTTACTTCCATGCATTTGAGAACGGTATTTCCCCTGGGTGTTACAGCATCCCAATGAGATTTGTGTTCAAGTAGTTATTTCCTGTCATCACAGGCTTTTCAAAGTCACTCTTTTCCAAGACTCAGGCGCTCCTCTTTTAAGACTGACATACATTCTTTGTCCTTAGATATGTGAGCTCACATCTATTGGCCGCAAGGCTCCTTAGTCCCACCATATCAAACTGATACCATTTCAATTTTTTTTTGTTACATCTGTTGATAAAAATATTGCATGAGACTTATTTAGAACTCTGACACAGATAATCCCATTATATGAGAACTAACACATTACATTTTTATTGTGGTTACCTGTTTTCCTAATATCCCTAATAAAGAATATGCTGATTTTCCATAATAAAAGAATTAGCACATAATACAGTAGTAGAAAAAATGCCTTACAGAAGGCAGTTGATGCTAGTAGATTCATTATTTCATTAAAAGGATATCAAGTGCACTTGGCATGATCTGTTTCTAAAAAAAAAAAAAAATTTGCTGCACCTAAAAAACATTTTTCAAATGACCATATGCTCCTATAGGCTTAGCTATGTGTAAATATATGTATCCATGCCAAGCAACACAACATCAAAATGAATTATCATGGATTTCTTCAATTTGTAAGGATTTGGAAGTGTCAGATAGCTGGATTTTGATTCAGTTAGCTTCCCTTCACGACACTTTTCTAGTGAGAATAACTATCAGTGATTTAAATTTTCATACATGAATTCAGAACTTGCTATCTTACCCTAGCTCAAAATCATTCTTTCAGTAGAAATTCCTGACAAGAATTAAGCTCCCTCAATACACACTTAAATGCTTTATTTGTGAACACTTGGTAGATATGTTGAATCCTGAAATAATAAGCTGATGTCACAAATACTTCCAAAAAGGCAGCAGAAAACATGTTTGTTTCTTCTCAGGTTTTTTGTGTTTAACACTTTACAGTGACTACTCAGAGATTCAAATCAAGAACTGAAATGAAAATATTTTTATGTGTGTCTCCTTAATTTCTAAATTTCAGAGTTTTATCCTTTTGAAAGAACGCATTCTGATTTAGTCTTTTATTTTTTCCCCATATGCTGTGCTTTTCCAAATCTTTTGTTCAAATTCTACATTTAAAAAAATAATTAAAACACATCCAATTTTAAGACTCCTCTGCCAATACCAGGGAAACTTCTGAAGTTTAGTGCATATGAATACAGACTAAAATTGAAAGTCTTTGTAAAATGTCATCCTAAGATTTCCTAACTGCATAATGGCACCCATTAAATAAAACCACTATCAAATCAGATTTGAAATGGATATAAAAATGGTATTGCTGGGAAGCTAGAAATAGTAAATGTCAATTGTTAAGAAGTTTAGTCCTGAGTTCTTTCTTATCCTGATGAAATAACTAAATACTAAATATTTTTCTAGTTAGGTACTAATTGGACACCTACCTTGGAAATACAAAACCAGCGATCTGTTAAAGTTTTTGATAATTCTCTATTTTCTCTGAAAGATAATTGGAAAATATTTCCATTGGTTTAGAATTTTTTTTAAACTCAATTTCTCTAAAGAAAAAAAAATCTTACTCATATGAAAACTACACTGTGTCTACTCACTGGCTGAAATCTAAAAATGTGATTCACCACAGCTGTGCTGCTTTACTGTGACTGGAAGGGAAGTATGAAAAAGGTACCTAAAGAAGGGTTTTCACCCTAAAGTATCTGGTACAGTCTTAAGACTTGAAAGATAATTAACCACAGAGACCATATAACACTCTAAAAATGAGTCCTATTATATAGGTATTATTTTAGAAATAAAGTTAACCTGAAACTGACACCTTTACTAAGTCACTTTTAGAAAGGATATTTAATCAAGCTAACTAGGAAGAATAAAGAAGAATAGGCCTGAAAGAAAAGTGAAAGGATTATTGAATTCTAACTTCAGAAATCTGCTGCCCTGCAATGAATGTGTAGTTCAAAAAGTCAAGTAACTAAAAAAAAACTACATTGGAGGAAAATAAAGAAAACCACTGAGATGACCTTTGAGAAACTGTCCAATCAAACTAGATCTCTGCTTTCCTATAGGGATCGCAAAATAATTTTTAATAATTTTTTCTTAATTATCTTAAGTTATACATACTTATTGTTAACATGACAAGTTCCTTTCCAAAAAAATCCGTTTTCTGTGCTATTAGAAATTAATCCATGCAGTAAGTTCAGGAGAAGACATAGATGAAGCGAATTTTATATTCATGGACTTGCTAATATTTTTAAACACACATACACTTTGTTATACACATAGTGCAAGTAAAATTTGTTCCAAGGGTTAACCTCTACCATTTTGAGACACATAAAACACACTATAATCTCTGCTGTTACAGCTGATACACCTTACTCTGGTATATTTCCTTTTTCGCTATTAGTGCTTTTTAGTCTGATGTAGTATTATTAACCACTTGAGATGACTTTTTTAGAAAAGGAATGTGACAGTGACCCAAGAATAAGAGATTCAATTGGGTACAGGCAGTATGTACCTAGAATGATTGTAGGGTTAACATTTAGCTGGCTGAGGGCATGACTGCAGGAGAAGGGGTGGGAGCAAACCACTGCCAAGGCTGAGCTGCAGACCACCAGCCTCTGTGGGCAGCCCCAGAGCAAAGGAGAGGGTATGTACACGGCCGAGGTGGAGACTGGACAGCCAGCTCAGCACGAAAACATGAACCTCTTCAGTCCAACAGCTTATGTGATAGGACCTCAAAGGCCTGAAATTATGACTTTTGAAAAGAGTTACCTTTCTAACTTTACAAGAACGGTTTCTCGTTTTCAGACCACATTTATGATCCTCCTCCAAGAGAGAAACCAGATACAAAGTGGCCTTCGCTCCAGCAATTATGCAAACAAGGAACTGTTGTAACCACATTAATTGAAAGAGCTTTTTTCAAACAGATACATAGGCAGGGCTGGCAGAACAGCTGACAGTAGAAACTGAACAACGATAGAACATAACGCCTGCTGCCAAACCCTGGCATGTTAATTCCAAGTCATGAAAATCTCCTCTCAGACAGATCTAGAACATGGCATCTTTTCCGAAACAGGAATAGAAGAATTTGTCTATAATCCTTTGACTGAACTGTGCACTCTGGTGCAGGTAGCGGTGCATGGAATGTGCTGACTTACAGAACCCTACCTGCCTGTCACCAAAGCTGTCATTGCCTGTTTGCTTTTCAAGTCATATGTTCACAAATACACTGTATGTTGAATAGCTAGTTTGCCACAGAGGATGTGAACTACATCCTAATACTGGTCCAAGCTACTCAATGAATTGAAGACATGCAATTGCATGAAATCAATTTAGATACTTGTTTCAGCTGAGTTCTGTGCACTTCAGCTCTTCCACTTTATCAGTTTATTACTGTTTTTCATTCACCTTCCCTGGCTTGTTTAAACTCACAAATATTCTCTAGTTAGAGCAAGGCACAGATAAATGACTCTAGAGTCAGACTAGCACTGTATGTGTAACCACTGTTTTCGATAAGTGCAGAAGAGCTGCACCTCCTCCCCACAACGAATTGTACATTCCCTTGTCTTGCATCACTTTACAATGCAAAAATTTTGGCTGGGATAAAATAGCACAGATAACATTACTCTTTAACCAAATTTGCATGTGAAATCTCTATGCTTTTGAGACTGCATAAGAGAGCTTTTTCAGAGACTCAACATTTCATTTTGAGCTGTGGTGCATTTGTTTTCAATTTATGATTATTACTAAAAGGAAGGAGCTGATTCTTTCCCAGGCATGAAACAATCAGTCTAAAAAAGTCACGAAGACCAGTATTTGTTAGTTAAAAATGAACAGGAGAAAAACTAACCAGAAGGAAGAGCAAGCAGACTGCCAAGTGCTTTTGGAGTACCAAGCATACGTGTTTATTTAAAGCATTCAGTGAGATTACTAGTTTTTCTGATCACAACTTTTAAGAACAAACATGGGGACAGAGGCATAAGATGGACAGGAAAATCCCACCCTTCCACAGAAGTCTCAGGTACAGCAAATATTCTTGTGAGTGATACCCTTGGTGTACAATGCAGTGTCTGAAAAAATGAGATACAACTCCTTAAAGATAAAGGTCCTTATCTGTTTCTAAAACAAGGACACAGAAACACCCCACCCCCCCAAATATCCTTTTTGGCTTTCCACGAATGCTTGAGTAGAAAAAATACAATTCTGGAAATAAAAGGAGCAGAGCTTTCTGCATCTACCTATCTTTTCTACAGAAGAACAAAACCTCAAACACAAAATAAACCAGGATAAAATAAGCATCTCAGTAAAAACACTAACTCTATCAACACTGGTACACTAACTCTATCGACATAGGTCTGTCTAATTTTGCAACATATGCTGTTAGATGAAATCCTGCAGGTCTTAAAGTCATGAGCAGTACTGGAAATAACTCCACCTACACACTGCTCAAAAAAAACCCCAAACACCTGGCATAGATAGCTCATTGATGGCAGAGCAATAGCTCAAAGAAGATGAGAAGAGTACATGTTGCTTTAGGTGATCTGCTGGGATATTACATCCCATAGCAGATTTAGAAAGGAGCACCAGATTATAAAGAAATAGTCTTGCCTGGAGATATTTCCACTTGACTTCTCTGAGCTGCTATGTGAATTTCTTAATTTGTATTTCCCCTCAATTTTCTAAACTGGTATCTACTGTATAAAGCAATTATTTAATTAGTTCCTACCAATATTGGGATGCTTCAAGAGGCGACAGATTCTGGCTTCTCTTTCCAGTTTCTGGTGATCTGCAACAAAGGAAAGCAAAAGAGTTGCTTTTAGTATGAAGATTAACATTGTTCAGTGTATTTGATTTACAGAAGCAAAAAACCCACATCATCTGATGGGACCTTTAAATAATACTGCCTTTATTTAGATCCATTAAAGTTTTACATTCAAACTGTTTATAATATTGAATTAGGTTACTGCATCCAACTACTTCTCTGATGGACTATTACAGGCAGTTCCATTAGAAAAATCAAGCTGCCGATTTATTAGGGAGAACAGGGAATAGTATGCCATGAGCTGTAATTACCAAGCAATAAACTGTGTTACAACATTACTCAAAATAAGAACAACCTGAACCTCTAGTGTTGCCTTAAATCCTCCCTGTTAACTGCTTTAATGATACCTAGTGCACCAGGTACACCATTTGACACATGGCAGCCACCCCAACAGAGTGCCAGCACTCCTGCCACCACATACTCCCACCACAACACAATGCTACAGGAACTTCCAGTAACTAATGACCAGCAGTTATTATTTTCCCAGCAGGGCTAACCTCTCTCTCAGGCTGATTATTCATTAACCTGAAAATACCCTGAACACATAAGGTCCAGGTATACCATCTGTTAGCTCCTCCTCTCCCAGCCATTTGATTTTTAACCTTTGGGTAGAGCAGCAGGCTGTAGGTCTGAACTTGTACACCACCGAGCCCTAATAACACTTCTGGAGATAAAATACTACTACTTGCGTCAAGCTCCATTTTACTTAAGCTGCTTTTTTTATGTTGTGCACTTTTATAATATTTGATCCGAACACCACCATTTACAGTACTACGTCTGTTGCATTTTGATTAAGTAATATGGTACTTGTTTTATATAATACATATGAGAGTGTTGGGGGGGTGCATAAATTATTCATACTGGAAATATCTGAAAGTATTCATGTATGTTAAAATGTCTATGTCAGGCAGTATAAAACACATACAGGTAACTTGGGCTTGAAGATAATAAAAATAGCCAGCTACTGTCCACTGTGATCCTGTAATTCCAACAGACTTCTAGTGCACTTATCCTCACTTTCTGCAGCATAATTTCTATGGCTGCTAGGAATACTAAGCTTTTGTCAAGAAGCAGAAAAGCAGCACAGCTTCAATTTTATAATATTAGCTAAAAATAATTTTTCAAAATTAGAAGTAAACTGTAAAATGCTCTTGCAGATGAGGCTCTTTTGCTATTATTTTAACTAGCTCCAATTTGATATCCAAGGATATTATAACCACCAATCCTTCATAGGGACTCAAACTTCAAATGTCACACAAGTAATTCAGGTTGTGCTATCTCTGCAATCCTAATTATCCACATTATTTTCGAGAACACTCCTAACAAATGAAAGGGGAAATTTTTAACTGTCCTTCCACGCCATAAAAACAGTAGTCTGCACAGTAAGTTTTGAGTTGAATAACCAGCATTTAGAGAATACAAAAAGTTTAATCTACAAAAGACTATTAGGCATCAAAATACTACAGCGAGAATGAAGAAGTTATCTGTTTTTGTAACGTAACTCTCACTGATCTATTATGGTATCTCATAATATCATCAGTGTAATTAGGTTATCTTTCCAAGTCACTAAATCATCGTTCTTCTAATACCAGTTTGACATCAGAGTCTATTGGCCAAGAGTCAGAATAGGGTTTAAGAAAAAACACACTATAAAACCTGTCCTCTTTGGTGCCTGAATTACAGCAGCGTGATCCTGACATCCTCCTTTTGGCTGGTGCTCGACTCCACGAATGGCCTCAGCACTCCTTTCACCTTTCTCTTCTAGTGCTCCCCATTCAAGCCCACCACAATCCAGAAGCTTCTCATTTCTAAATCAGCCAAGGGGCGACAGGAAGATTTGCAGCCACATTTAACCAAGCAGATAGTTACCAGGCTCTGCGGAAAGTGAACTTCCAGCTCCACTCTTTCCAATCAAGCACTGGGTGCTACTCCTTTTAGAGAATTTAATCTAAACATAGATCAGCAGAGTCACCCTGAAAGCAGGAAAACTAAATTCTACACAGATGGCTGTGCCAGCACAAGGGAGACAGGGTGGCACAGTGTGACAGCAAGGGTGGCCAGGGGCCTCTGCTGCTGCCAAAAAACTCCATCTCACAAAACTGCAAGTTTCCCGAAGATCCCTCTGGCTTCAGCCTGCCTGCTGTAGAGGTGCTCTGCACATGGCTCGTTAAACAGGACAGAGAGACCCTCTGGATGAGCAAGGTGAGAGCAGTAGGTGCAGATGCGAGCAGTGGGTGTGGCAGTGATCCTGGGCATTCACGGCGGTCCAGGAAGACAAGGTCTCACTGCTGTGTGGATTGCTTCACGTGAAAAGCATCAACAGCCCCTGCATAAAACATGAGCTGTGATGGGAGCAATGACCACAACCTAGACATCTTCCCACCAGGTTGGTGGCTCAAGTCACAAAATTACTTGTATATCCTGGTTATTCCAGTAGTGATTGCTATTAAAGACTGAACTGTGATCTTGAGTGCTGTTTGTCCTGCTATTGACGGTGTTCATTACCTGATAGCCAGCTTTGGCAGCCTGCTTGCACAGTGCACTGAACAATCAGCTCCTGATCACAGGCACAACTGCCCAAGTGTGATAATGATATGAATAAAATGACAAATAGTAACAATTCCAATCCTTTGAGATACTACCATGCTTATAAAAGCAATGATGGCTGGAGAATAGATCAAAGACTAATTTATTGATAAACTGTGGAAGCTGGGGTTTGGGGTGGGTGATTAGTTGGTGGGAGGATGAGGGGGGTTGTGTTTGGTTTGGTTTGAAGTAAACTGTTACCAAACAATTCAACTCCTATGCCCTCCTGCTGCACTTCTTACTTAAAATGTTCTGAAAAACTTGGGCAGGATACCAAAGGTTTATACATATAAACCTAAGTGTCACACTCCAGCAAAACATAAGCCTGGAACTCTGAAGATAAATGACAGCAACAAAGCTAACCTCTAAAAAGTGCCACAAAAAAGCCTGAAGAGCACAGTCTGTATAGCAGTCAGAAAATATAAAGGCTTATTTAACATACTCAATGACTCTTGACTACTGTGTTTAAAAGTGCATGGGGATAAAAGGGACAAGCTGGGCAGGAAAATCCTAACCTTCTCCTATGTCGGATGTCTCAGGTGTAGCATGCACCCTTACAGCAGAGAGATGCTTGGCAGACAACTCTGGGTCTGAAACATTCACAACCAGCTCCTTAAAGCCAACCTCACACCAGTCTGGGTGAAGCAAGACAGACTGACCTATTTTACATATATTTGGAAAGCAAACTCACATATTAAATCATATCAAATTGTAATAGAAGATATACATTAAGTCTCCAGCTCTCCTGACAGATCTTCACAACTTAGTAATTGTCCTCAATTAATGAGCACTATTTTTTTGGTAATTCATTTAATCCATCCAACTGTTTTAGGCATAATCAGTAAAGACTTCAATGAGACTTCAATAATTGATGTCAACAGAGAGGTCATCGAGAAAGAGCAATGAATTTGAATGCAAAATTATATCTGTTCAGCTACTGCAACAAATTTTAAATTAGGACAACTTCAAGAAATAGGGGAGGGAGGGACACATTGTCATTATCCACTGAATTTCATGTGTTAGAACCAAGCAAATCTGTATTTGTGACACAAGCACTACCGTGCAGCTCCAGCAGAAGGGATACTAGGAAAGAAATGTCAAAGTGCTGTTCAAGAGGAACAGAGCACCGGGTTTCACATACAAACTGCCTGGCGACTCACCAACACAGACCCGAACAGCAAAAAAAAAAAAAAAAAGGCAAAACCAAGTAATAACCATAATCGGATTGCTCAGTGACATAATTTTTTTCAGAAAATATAAGCAGCATTTGTATGGGGCCTTTTCATGAATCAAGAGGAAATCTAAATCAGAGAACTACTGGCTGCAAGAATAAGACAACAGCAGAAACTGTATTTGGTATGAATGTTAAGGAAACATCAAAGTATCCTGGACACAGCTGTCAGTAACACTTAAATGCTACAATAACGAAAAAAGGAAATACAAGAGCATTGATAGAGAAATATGATGTAAAATATAAAGGCACATTATTTACTTTTATATTCTCAGAAAGTTAAAGCAATTTCCAAAGTCAAATAATGATAAAGTAGGCACTGATTCAGTAGTAGAGATTAAGGCAAACACAGAGTTCTGCTGCTCTAGCAATTCTCTCTATAATAAAGGGAAAAAACAGCTGAAATGCAAAACGTCAGCCTCTACAGGCAGAATTATTAAAAAAAAAATACAGAAACATATAGCAAATATACTCACTCAGAGAGATCCAAGTATTTGATTTTCTGATTTCTACATTGCAAATCTAACTTAATATGTTGACAAGAAAAAAGAAACAATTTATTAGAAGAATAAGCACTAGCCTGCAATAAGTTTGAAATAATTAAGCCAGTAGTAACTTTTGAAGGCAAATAACATGCAGGTTAAGCATGTTTAAATATCAGTTAATTAGAAAGGAGATCTTCTGTACATTTTCCCCTCTGTTAGGGATGCTATTTTCATTTTTTTTTTCATATTTAAAAAATACACAAATAAAACATAAAACTCTTAAGAGTCAATAATTTAGCATCAGATGTTAAAAGAAAGTTAAAAAGCTCAGTCCTTACTGCAAAGCATCCAGGTAGTCAGATATGTATGTTTAAAAGAACTATAACAACAGATTTAAAATAAAATATAAAAAGCAAACTCCATCTTTAAAATAGTTAGCACTTCAAGTTTGTAAAACACTTTTTAAATCTGGATTAAAAAGAACCAAAATGAAGCTTTATTACTTATTCTGTAATTTGTACTTCCCAATATTTTCAGTCACCTTTAACAGTAAGAACAATTGAATCAATTCTATGTATGTTAACAGTTCAGATTATTTTTATACTCTTTTAAGAAGTATGCAGTCTTCTGCCCAGAGGTATAACTATTGAGCTAGTCACCACTTGCCAACTGAACCATCATAATTCTCCGTGAGGCCACAAAGCCTATACCACTTGCATGGGAAAATCTGTCATCTTAACCCTCTTCTGTGTTTAGTTTATTGTTAATTAAAAAAAAAAAAAGTAAATTTAAATTCCAAAGTTCAAAATATTAAAAAAAAATCTGCAAGATAAGCTCAAAGTTCTTTTATAAACTTAAACTCTTCCACTGAGGTTTTATGTTAAGATTTTTAAACTCAGTTGCAGCAAGTTTGAAACACAAGCACAGACATATACAGTTACAGCATCGTAATGCCCATCAGCTTTGGCTGTAACTTAATCATGGGTTGACCAATTGCCATATTATACACAGCACACAGGGAGATGATCTGAAATGCAAACTAAATTAAGCTTGTTTTAGAAGAAAGATGGAAATATGATCACTGTCTCAGGGGAAAAAAAAAAAAGTAATAAAAAAATCAAGGGACTCTTGGTCATAATAAAGCACTTCATCTCTGACTTTGAACATAAACACTTGAAATTTCTTTGCTATTAACTGCTATACCACAGCTTCTGAACTGACACTGCATAGGATTCTCACATACACTAAATATTTTCACTTGCCATTTAAGTGTTATCATACTACACCCGAGAGCACCCCACCCCAAACCCAGAGAGCAGGCGAGGACCACCTGGGTAAGGCAATCTAGAGTATTAACCCATAAAATGCATGACAAACATCACACAAACGTTCCTCCTGCTCTGTGGACAGAGAGCAGATTAAGGAAGATGAAAAAAACAGACAAGTAAACGCTACTTCACAATTTCCTAGGTGAAATAAACTCTCAAACGACAGAACATAAACTAGATGGAGCTCTTTCATTTAACTGAAAACGACTTATCAAGTCTAAATCTGCAAGATTCTGGCAGCCCTTGGCTCCCACTGATGTCACTGAGATTTCAGCATCAACTGCATAAAAAAATTAAAGGGTATCTGCACATGTTCATGTACTGAAATACTTCGGAACAGCAGCCACTGTAACTGAACAACGTACTTCATTTATTCAATTACATAAGTTGTTCTTGTGTACTGAACTTCATATTGATAACTGATGCTTCAGCTAGCACATTTCTCTGGAAAAAATACATTTCCCTCATAAATTAATACCACTTCTTAGAGACAAAGCTTCACATTGTAAGGCCTGCCAATTAAAAGCACCCACTGAATACAGTCATTACACTTTCAGTTTACATGTCAAAGCAAGGACATGCCCTGTGTGTCATATGCCCACAGAATTCAGTCAGAGGTAGCTGTGCCTGTTGAGACTGCTTCAAACTGTGCCATAAAACAAGAGGATAAGTAATGAAATTATTGCTTTAGTAAAAGAATAAGTAGCACACCATGCTGAGATAGGGTTAACATTCAGCTCTCATTTACAGACATAATAGTGTGCTCAAATAACAAATACTAGAGCTGAACATTTTCAGGTATGAAGATAGGCTAAGTTGTTACTGCATGATTTAAGAACAATAACTGTATTGATTAAAAACCCACACCTGATATTTTTGTAAAACACAATAAAAACATCTTTCTCAGATATGCTGTTAGATGCACTGCAATATACGAAGGTTACATCATCATCATTATTATTATTATTCTTGTTGACTGCATTATAATATTCCCAGATTTTCACCCCAGACTTAACTAGTATACCGACTGGTGCCAATTAGGTGGTATCTGGTGTCATATAAATTATAATAATGAGCTCTTGCATTTACCTCATTCAGTTGCCTATTATCAGAGTAGCTGTTATTATACCTCTTATAAAAGGAAATGCTAAGTGAATGGAGATACCTCACACCCTGCACATTGTGCCATAAGGCAGCAGAAGGAACATTAAATACTCCTTGAGTCAGGGATTTAAGTGGGCATTAAGGTCCAGCAGATGACCGCAGCACTTCCAAAGAAATAAAGCAATCGTTAGCGTTGTTAGAGGTGTCAGAAACCTTCTAAGTCTGCAGTATGGAAGTTTTTGTGGAGGGAACCAAATGCAAATTTAACTGTGTGGTGCACCCAAGAAGATGACTTGCCTTTAAAGTCTGCATGTTTCTTCTACATGTTTCAGGAAATACTGTGCTGCTTCCTTCCTCCACTCAGCTTATTTACAAGTACATTCAACTGTGAATGCTGTACATAAATATCTATTCCTGTTACCCTGTTTTCAGCCAGGTTTCAATTACTGGTGATCTGAAGGTGAATGTCAAAGGGCAGGTCAAACTGAAATACTTCGAGCACTCAGCTCACAACCATCTGAAGCATAAGAAGGTGCACCGCTGCACCAAGAGTTGATTAGCAAAGAAGTGTCCTGCTATGATGAGTACAGCCAGAGAAATTACCTAGCAGGCAGCAAAATCCCACAAATCCTGAGAAAGTTTGTGATAGTGTCTAGCATAAAATATTTGTGCTACAACAGTATCAGAGGAAAAGCTCTAGAAAAAATAAATTCAATAGTAGGTCACTTACTAAAACCAAAAAGTTAATTCCTCTCATTTTGACAGTATATTATTCATTAGCTAAAACTCTGTTCACCGGTCAGTATGAAGAGGGAAAAATGATTATCAGTGAGAGGAAGCCAAGCTTTAAAGCCAAACATATAATAAAAAGGGAACACGCAAGTACATTTATATACTTGCTTCCTTTGCTCTCATTTAATTACCTGTACTTGATTACAAAAAGGTCTCCCATGCTGTCTACATAGGAAACAGTAAGAAAATTAAATTAAAAATAGAAATACAAAGTTCAAACAGCAGCAAAGCAAATGCAGAAGGAGGAGTGCTCTATAAATTCTAGATTATTTTATGAAAGCAAGTCTCCATTTGTGAACAATGGCACCTATCACAGCAACAGCTAGTTATCAAGATTGGAAAAAGATCACTGCCTGTGAAACACTGATACAATCAGAAAGAAGGTAGCAGTGAGAATAATACAGTTTTATTAATGGAAAAAACCTTGCAGCCAGCCACAAATAACTTTAATGTGACACGTAGCCAAGAAAAAAAAAGATCTAATGCACTGAACCATGAAAAATTCAGCTGTTACAATAACTAATGAAATGCTGTGAAACCTAAAACAAACGCAATATGGATATCTAAAATTTGGGGTACTGACAGACCATATGAATGCAAAGACTTGAATTAACCCTAATTCATATGACGATATTCTAGTAGACCAAAATCTGACATCTGCATCAGAAAATTAGACTGTCTGCATAGAGTTTATATTAGGTAGGCAAATAAAGTAATGAATTGTTTAAGTGGTATCAAAATTTACTTTCTTACAAAAACTTACATACATAGAGTATACCTATTTCTTGAATTAAGTCATAACATATTTTATAATTAAAGAGGAATATAATTAACATCTTCAGCATAAATCTCTTCTACTAGTGCCATGATTCTTAATTCAAAGTGTTGATCCTGCATGACCACCCCAGTTGAGCTTATCACCATGGCAGAAATGTCTACCTCTCACCACTTATCAACATAGGTATCTAAAATTCAAACTTCTCCAAAGCAAAGCCTCTTTCTATAACAATAATCTGTAGTAATTTTTGTGGTTTTCCTGTTGTTATTTTATTATTAGAGCTTGCAGTCCACAGCGAACAATGTAAATGCATCTCCCCTGTGCTAAATTTTATATCTTTAGCCCCTTCCGTTGTTTGTACATTTCTTTTTCTCCCCAGTATTGACTGGATATATTATTATTATTCTGTGTGACATGATGTATGTTTTCTTTCACAGCTTGCTTAATCTTTCTGAGGATGGTCTCCATAAGCTGCTTTCTACTCTGTGCAATACAGCTCAACACTTCTCAGTTTTTATCATGTTCTTCTTTAGACAATGAAGAAAAAAGCAAGGAGCTGTAAGTCCCAAGAGGCTGTTCAGATTGCACCACAGCATACCTTAAAGCCTACCCCAAACCACCTTGGCCATGTTACATTCTCCCATGGAAATGAGAAGACAACTGCAGAAATTCTGACAATGGGATGCGCTAGGACAGAGCTGTACTTTCTTCCCAGAATTAGCATTATTTTGACTAAAAAAAGATTTTCTTTTGCTCACTCTCATTCACCAAAAAAAGCAGCTCCTATTAAAAGGAAACCTTGTGATACATTAAAGTCTGTCTCTGAATGCTTTTTTGTTTCTACTAGAGTTTAAAACTTTATTGTTGCAGAACGTAACCTCTGGGCCCCTAAAATCTCACCAGAATAAGCTCTTCTACCTTAACAACAGAGATCAAGGGACTATTTCCTGAGACAAAAGGTGTTTAAAGTTTTTGAACTGATACGAGACAAGCCTCAGAGAGCTTTGAGCCTGCTTAGGAGATGAAGCCCTTTGCTAGAAATTTAAGCCCTGCTCCACATAATTTAATTTCTAGGCAGTTCAGTTGCCAGGTAGGACCTAACCACTCAACCTTTTAGCAGTTTCTGGGCTGTGCGAAGACATACATAACACCTCGTAATATTTAGGCAGGTAGCTGTTTAATGAGAATTTTCATGGGCACAATATAGGTGTGAGGCACCTGAGGTCTGTTTACACCCTGTGTCAGATCTGATCCTTATTCACAACATACAGCACGTTTGTAAGATTAAGGATTTAGAACTCAAAACAGCTTAGCAGGTCTGTGAATGTTTCACTGAGGAAGAAAATTTTTTCTTTGTGCTCGTCTACCCTAGGAGCACCAGATTTTTTTAACCTACGTGAGGAAGGGAGGCATGTAAGTGGGCTGAGACTCTCCCTACTGACTTGCGCAGTGCATAGTCAGTCATTCAGCAACATTCCAAGCCACACAACAAGGACACAGCTCTAAAGGTCTCCTACCACAGAACACAAGCTCATCTAGAGCTGCTACAGACTTTCATGCAGGACCTCTCCTGCTTTGCATTGGTTCCCTGTATTCTTATTTCTTCTTAAATCATTCAAAAGAATGTATTTTCCCACAGTAGAAGTTCTGGGGTCAGTTCACAGGCTGCCAGTTCACACCATTAAGTGCCAAGGCCATGCATACGCACAAGGACAGGCAGACTTGCAGCAGTACTGCCCTCCTCCCCCAGCAGCGGCAGAGCCTGGCCACCCATGGGAACAGTAGGCAGACCACACTTCCTGATGGGAACACAGGTTGTCCAAACAAACTCTCTCCTCTCACTTTTGAGGGACAAAAAGGACTGTCTGGAACCAGTCTACGGATGATGTTGCTACAATGCAGGGGCAGAGATGAAGTTAATCAAGCTCCCCCTTGAGAAATAAATGTGCTGCATGTAGTAAAAATATGTAAAATTGAAATAGGGTTAGGGTTAAGATTACAATAAACCCTTCCATGTGTGCAGATTCTAGGCCAAAAAACCACAGGGCTGCAAAATTTTTGTGGGGGGGTGGATCAAGGCGGGGAAACATCAAAGAAAGCTTACCTTTCAGTACCACCAAAATGTCAAATGTAATGCCTGGGTGACCTGAAACAGCAGTCATATTCCTTCTACACATATTTTTCCCTGGCAGTTATGCAAACCAAATCTTTGTAACTCAGTGGGGGAGACATCCAGGTTAACAGAGCAACACAACTTCCGCCCCGCCCCGATTTTGTCAACTTCTCTGACAACTATATAGAGAACAATGAAGTATTCAGGTATCATGGAATGTAAATATTTGTGGTTTAAGGGTATATTGTGTAAGAGGAATAGTGTGGCAACAGTGACTTGCTTTAAGTCTAAGAATGCGGTTTACACACAATCTAACTGCATCAAATACATTTTTTAAACTCTCTCTAAGGAAGTATGAAGGCTCTGGAAACAGTCCAGTTCTATTTCTTAGAATGATCATTTCTGTAAATTGGAGTCATTAGTGGGGACCAACAATATCACTAAGCCACTGACTGAGCTGGTTCTTATGAAAAATAATTTATAGACCTTTAGCAATTTGCAATCCAGTCATTTTCAGCCTGTAAGATGAAACAAGAACCACATTTATTCACAGAACAGTACATCACGCAGCCCTTTGAATTTTCTATTACTGAGTTCATGCTACAGAAACGCTCACAGATGAACCTCACTTACCCCCTCCACTATTCCTAAAGAAGGTAAATGCTATGGAATTCAGTCCTTCAATTCCCAAAAACACTTTTTCAAAATGAATGCTCTAGCCTTCACTACCTGCTCCTGGGGAAATATTTGAAAACACAGTCTTATTCCTCTCTTCCTAGTATTTATAGCTAAGAAAGTGGGACATTCTTATAATAAACAATTACAGACATGGAGAGTACTCATCTGACCCACCCCTCCTAATGTTTCCTGAACAGAAGCACACGCCAGGTGTTCATTGTTATAAAGACATCTTTTCCATGGATACCCGGGTCCGTAATGGATAAGAGTATGCAACAACAATAGCAGAGCCAATTCTTTTATTAGGCCACTGGTCAAAAGCATCAACAGACAAGAAATCAGGGCACAGAGTATGCCTCCAGCTATTTCTGTGGCTATGTTCGCATACACACTTCTATTCAATCAGGCTTCTGAATATCAAGGAAAAGCAAAATATATTAATCCAAGATGCTTTGTAAAATAATGAATAAAAACCACACCTGTTGATTTTCAAATTTTGCCCCAGGGCATTAAGAAAACAAAAGGCACATTTGTGCTCCGCTGTGAAGGCTGCCAACAATAGCTGTTTTCAGTTGGCTAATGTTCCTGTAGGGCTTTCTTCCACTTCCCACCCACTTTCTATGCTAATATTTTAGCTTCACAGTATGTATGAATTCGATAAACAGATGCAGAGACTTCATTCCTACCTACAAAGCACAAATTACAGAGTCAGAGATGGCACAAGTGTCTTCAGACCACTTTATCAAGACACTTTAACCCTGTTTTCTATGATAACTATGGCCAAAACCACAGGATATTCCTGTGTTTATTCTGTTTCTAGCACCACTGCTGAAATTGAGGAGCACGTGATTTACTTTAAAGTGAGGTGGTAAAAGGAGTAAAGAGAACATGTGACACTAATAGCAAAGTACTGAGCCAAGAAGATTTTACTTTTTAACATGATTTGTGCTTAATGATGTCCAAAATGAACAGACAGAAGAGACTAACAAATTGATTATAAGAACACAGACGATATTACTTAAATGTTGGGAACCTTTAAACAGTTCTTAAAAAGAATGCATTCACATGGTGCTGATTTCAAGCTAATAAATACTAATATTTTTTCCTCTTTTTATACTCTAATTTGCTGTGGATTTAAACAGCCAGCTGGCGATTCACTCCACTCTTCTGAGAGAAGTGACTTAGGAAAGCAAGAACAGCATTAGCAAAAGTGCGAAACTGCTGCATTGTCCCAGCAAGCCACACTGGCACAACTGAAAACAACAGTCCCTAGAGAACAAAAAGTAGTTATTGTTTACATGCATTTGGCCTGTTTCTGGGTTCAATACCCTCATCAGGTTAGAGGAGGTAAACGTCTACTTTAAAAAATAATATATATTATTTCAAGGTTTTTATATGATATTAAATATATGCACAATTATATATAGTAATTTTATATAGATTATATATTTTAGATATTATATAAACAGTATATTTATTGAAAATGAGCAATATGCTGTAAAACTCTTCAGTGCCAATGTAAACAGAAAGGCCTCGAGAGCCAGTAAGTGCAGGTTTGATCAAGTCACCTACAACTGTTTACCAACCAATCTGCACCTGACATTTAACTCCATTTATGGTGCATCCCCTCATCTCTCCTCTACATCACCTTTTATTCTGATTTTCTGTCCAGTGCTGTGTCTTATACCATCTCCCTATGTATCTTCACGCAAGACTTACATTTGTCTTAACGGGAAAACCTGAATGCAATTTTTAACCTGAATCTTCTCACTACCTCGTTCCATCCCTACAGCAGTATATTTTCCTTTGTGACTCAAACTTGCAAATTCTTATAACCGATAGCCAAATCTTTTTCAATCCTTCCTCTTTTTGGACCATAATTTGGTTTTGGCAGCAACTGTACGTGCAAGACTACCTCAGTTTCCCACTTCTGGCTAGCATGATGTTGCTTCACACAGTGCAGCCTCCCAGAACTCTTCTCTCCCCTCATCTGGCAGCTCAAACCAGCTGCTCCCCACCACTTTTACCAGGTGACCCTCCCGGAGTCCCTTAACTGACTTGTCACTTTTTTCCATGATGTTTATATAGTAGGTTTTGAGAGCTCTTCACGTTTTGTCCCTGCAGGCCTTTGCTCTCTGCGTTTTCCCCTTCCATCTCTAAACAAGTAGACATTCATCATCTTGTATGCTGGAAACTCTTCCTTTACTTCACTGCCCTCCTTTCATTTTTGGTTCTCAATTTTTGACTGTATGTCCTCTACCTCTAATTTTTTTAACTTCTGCTGATAAATACCTGAGTGGATACAGTACTTTTCATTTTGTCCTATCTTGTGTTTTCTTCTGGTTTAAATTCTTTTTGGCTTCTCAGTCATGATTCATATTTGAGCAGTTCAGACATTAAACATGACCAGTTATATTCCAGAATATGCAAGTTTACTCTCAGCAGGAGTTAAAGCAGAGCACTCACATAAGCAGACAAAAAGCACTGAGACTGCTTCATAACACGTTTCAGCCTACTGGCAGCTTCCATTTTTCAGATTTTACAGAGGAATATGCAACAATTCAGCAATTGGAGTTTCAGGGTGCTTACCACCTTTTTGCATAGTACAATTTGACATGTGTGGAGAATGAGATTAAAGAAGAGCAATTTGAGGAAAACTCTAAATGCCTCATACATTGAGCTTCTGAAACTAATACTGAAATCATTTGTAATTACAAAATGCTGTTGAATCAGCACTTTAGTTCCACAAAGCATCTGTCTGAAAGCCCTTCTACATATCCCCTTGTGCTATGAGGTGTGAAAGATATATGATGTATTCACAAAAATCACAAATTTGGTTTCCTGATTCAGTCAGAAATGCCTGAAGTAAAAGGAGTATATGTAGCACAAGTGAGTCAGCATGTACAGCTGATGGAAATGACAGCTTCATCCCATGTGCAGGACACTTCAAACTTGGTGAGCAGCTTAATGACTGGTTGCTTTTAAATGGAACTTGGTGAATTTATTAGATTTGTATGGAGATTAAGTATAAAGGTTTTATTTTCCAATCCTCTGTTCCAACAAGTCAACACGAAGATAAATTGGTCTGCAAAATGTTAAATCCTTGAGTACTTGCTCCCACATATTTTCACATACCCTCTTTATAACACCAACACTGAAAAGTGTTATGTAATTGCTCCTAAATGAATAGCTCTAAACCATAATTAGGGAAATTTTTTTTTGTTTGTTTCTTAACTCATTTCCTGCAGTAAGTTTGCAGGAAACAACAGTATTTGGAAAAAAATTCATAATCATATATAAGAGATGCCTGGAATTTCAGGCATCGACTCAGCAGACTAACAAGCACTAAAGCATCTACTTGCCCTCAAATACTTCACTGGAGATGGATAGGCTTAAGGACATACTTGAATGCCTTGCCAAACTCCAGTCCTACAGACCCCATCTTAAAGAGGAATAGTTCAACCTATTAAATCCAGTAAGAGCATTATAAACTCTGAACATTTGTTTGATAACTAAAATTTTGAAGGTACCTTCAAGTACCTAGGTTTCTAAAATAAGGCTGAGACATACATGAGACACTCATTTTCCCTCCAAATGTTGATAAAACAATATTGCCTAATAGTAAAAAAAAAAAAAACACCACCCAAAAAAAAGCAGCTTACTATAAACCCAAAACCCACTGTCGGCTACAGCAATATGTAAACTATGGTAGCAAATGATTTTTTAACTTGAAATTAATCATGACCTACTAACTGACACTAGTTAAATTTAGTATAAATAAGTAATTACTACATGGAGGACACCAAGGCATGATGACTGCCTAGGATATCCACTTGGCTTGGATAGACATACGTAAGTTACTGATTTTAAAACTGCTGCTAAGAACAACTTCTGAAATATGACTTCAAGTTCTTTGCTTTGGCAGTGTTTATTTTTAGAAAGCGTATCAATGATCACCATCTTTTGCCTTGATGTAATTTCTAGAACAAGATATTGCACTAATTGTTTGGGAAGGAGAAACTTTTTTATTTTTTTAAACAGAAGATGACCAGTGAGGATGTTCAGTTCACTGAGAGCTTAGGGATGCTAGAGGATTCCATATTTAATAGAAAGGGAAAAAGAGTAGTCAAAGGCAGAAATTCCATTGTGCAGAAAAGGTTAACAACTTTTATTTCTAACATTTCCTGTAGTCACTGTTATTTTAAAACTAAACATTACACATGAATTATTCTACCAGAGATTAAGGGCTTCTTTCATGCAAATCCACCTGAAATCACTGACATTTATCTTAATAAAAGCTCATGGACTTCAACCCCCTAGGAGGAAACAACTGCAGAACTGGAATCAAGTCCAAAAAGAACAAAACCAATGGTTTGGCAACTATCATTATGACTCAGAGGAAATTTATTAAGCACATCAAAGCCAAAGCTTTTCATAACAAAAAGAAATGCTAAGAATACATAAGCACATGCCTACATGAATATTTTTTCAAAAATAACAGTAAGCTGTACTAGTACTGTAGGACTAAAGATACTATTGCATTAATAAAAATATCCTAATGACTAAACCTCAGTATTTATCAAATAACAGGTCATAAGTAAAGCAGGTATTTATTTCTACATGGCACATAAAGCCCTAAAGCAGTAATAATAATAAACTCAAAAAGGAGTTCCACATCAAACTGTAATTTGATTATCTTCTTTCCATGAACTTATTTTAAAAGAAAGAAGTGGTTTATGACTAACCCACCATATTAACTGTTTTCTGCTGTGCCAAGTTGCCAAGTTGTTGCTCATAAGAATAACAAATCTCCCTCTCAAATACCATGTGCATGAATAGGTTTTAATCACCTGAAGCTTTATATTACACCAACCTTTGATACCACGATTCTGATGTCATGCCCTCCAAGCTACAAGAGCATGGCCTTATTCTGAAAGTGGATTATCCTGACATTATTTTTAAAATCACTTTCTGTAACTCTGAGTTTGTAAAAGCAATTTTTTTAAAAAAAAAAAACCTTTTAGTCTTGCAAACACATACTACTAAAAGATAGTCCCAGAGTCTTTTCTCATTTTAAAAAATTATCTCAGAGGATTACTGTTAAAGTGCCACCACAGTAATTTCAGTCAACACTAACTGGTGAATCCTTTACTGAAGGTTAGTGGTTTAGTTTGTATTAAACTAGAGTTTTGTCCCCGAGTTTGAGTAGATCTCTGATTCTTTCAGTTTGATTTTCTAACAATGCAAACCCACCATAATTGACTGAACCATGAAAACACAAAAGCCTCTAACACTTGAAACAAAGGACAAATGTCCACATCCTCAAAGTGTTTTGCCTCCTAATTCTTAATTTGTCTTATTTCAGTACAACATTCATGCCTAAACAGCTTTCCTGAGTCAACAGTTGCCATCATTTCCCTCTTTCTACAGACGGTGAATGAAAATGCTCCCAGCAAGTAAGTCTAAGGCTTTTTTTTTTTTTTCTTAAATTAAGGTGAGAATAGAATAAACAGGATTTTTAAAACCAGCCACAAATAAAAGTAGAAGCAAGCATTACCAGGTATTTAAACTCTTGCTTTTGACAAATTTCTGGGGTTTATCCTGCAAATGAGCTCTCTTCCTTAAGTGTGTGCTTTCATTAGCTTCTGCACTCTGTGCCATACCTTATAACCAGAACATAATGAAAGGAACCATATACATATAGAAATCCTGTATCAGATTAAGCCATCTAGTGCTGCAAGCAGGCAGTCCTATGAAGCAAGCTATCCTCTCCAATGGTCAGTGGTTGCACAAAACCTGCCTAAAGGGATTTAAGCTTTTTCCCACTATTAGAGCAACTAACACTTGGGTATTTGCACATGCAGTGTTAACTTGCAAACTGTTAGCCTTTTGCTCACTATGGAGCTTCTTGGGAAGCACTATAAAACTGGGTTACCTCTCTGTTGGCAAAACGAACAGGCTAAGTAAATCATTCTGCACCTCAGAAAAATAAAAAGATCCTAGACTACACAGAGCATGAGAGAAAAAGAACTGTGAGGAAAAGCTGTCAAAAGGAGAAAAACCCAATAATCCTATTATGTAAAAGAACACGATGTGTTTCAGTTTCTCATGGTGTCAGGTTCATCTCTAGTATGACTTCAACATTAAAGATATGATCAATCTTTTAAAACCACATGCAGCTTTCAGCGATAAAATAAACACAGTCAATAGGCTATTTTAGATAATGAACATTTATCCCTTGTTTCTGTAAATAAAGACTCCAGGGAAGATATTTTAATATTCCAGAGTCCAAATGCTGGCACAGTGACTAGTACTTGCTATCTAAAAGGGTAAAACTGGAGTATCATTGATACTAGCTGTCTGAAAGAATAAAATTGGAATATTTCAAATGGTAATCATTGCACAGTATTTTATTGATATTACAAAAGACAGCAAGAAAAGAATATAATTAGGAAATTATTGAATTTGATTAGCCTGATGATTTAGAGAAAATAAGAATATTTTACAGCAATATGATTTGTTCAAAATAACCATGCCACCACTTTAAGTCAGGAATTTTATTATTATGATTAGAGATGGTATGTTTGAGGTGTTCTATTGCCAAACCCCAATCACTGATGCAAGTACATCTTTGAAAAATCATAGCACAGGACTCTGGCAAAAAAGCACACCCATGACCCTCCCTAAAATGCATCCCAAGTCACACCTAAACAACAACAATAAAATGTAATCCAAAGTCAAAGGGAAGAAGATCAATTTACTCAGCAGAAAAACTCTCAACTAGAAAGAGGTTATTTCCAACAAGAAAAACTGGTGTTTTGTTCAATTCCTGTTCCCTATAAGTATCAGCCTCTGGTATTATCATTGTTTTTTCTAGGATCTGCTGCATATTTGAAAAAGTTGTTTAGTGGAAATACTTTAAATTATGAATGTTATGTACCACCATTATTAAACAACCAAATTTAATGTGGTTTCCATGGTGTAGCTGAGTATTCTACTTACCATATACACTTTTCCGTTAACTGAATTTACTGTAGAAGAAACCCTTCTCTTCTGAAACTGAGGTAAGGGAACTGGAGGAGGGAAATAACCCAGCCTCCAGTTGTGTTATTTAATTAAAACTGCCACTTCTAATTAAACTGCTGGCAAAGCACTAGGGAAATAGTACCACTGTTATACCAGATTTATAAAACAGAAATTCATTACTCATATAATGTATTTGCCCACAGCCCTTTCAGCTAATTCCAAGAGCTCACAGCCAGTACATGTATTGAACAGCTCTGGGAGATGAAAAAGCTTTGTAGTTCAGCATAGAAAAAGGACCACAGCTTCTGAAACATCCATGAGAACTGACACAGAAAGCATTGATAATGCACAAAAGCAAATCTCAGAAATGTCTGCTTCTTCCCAATACAGCTCATCAGTTTCAAAACCAAATCTGCATTTTAGTGCCTTCCACCACCTGTCACACAGCTGAATGTATTCCAATTTCGAGGGCAGAGAAACCTGTCGCAGTATTTTTTCAGCTGCCTATGGCCTTTGAGAGAACAAGTCTGTGACAGGAAGGTAGCTTATAAAATTCTTCAGAATAATTCATTAACAGACTCCTTCCCCTCTACTCCACACCTGGAGTCCTGTGTCAAGCTGTGGGCTCCTCAGTATAAGAGAGCTGAGGAGCTACTAGCAAGAGTCCAGTGAAGGGCCACAAAGATGATGGACTGGATCATCTCTTCCACAAGGTAAATGATGCCCATCTACAAGAAGGGCTGGAAGGAGGATCCAGGGAACTACAGGCCTGTCAGTCTGATCTCAGCAACGGGGAAGGTTATGGAACAGATCATCTTGAGTGCCATCACGTGGCACATACGGGACAACCAGCTCATCAGGCCCAGTCAGCATGGGTTTATGAAAGGCAGGTCCTGCTTGACTAACCTGATCTCCTTCTATGACAAGGTGACTCGCTTAGTGGATGAGGGAGAGGCTGTAGATGTTGTCTACCTGGTCTTTAGTAAAGCCTTTGATACTGTTTCCCACAACATTCTCCTGGAGAAACTGGTTGCTTATGGTATTCCTCACTGGGTAAACCACTAGCTGGATGGCCGGGCCCAAAGAGTTGTGGTGAACGGAGTTAAACCCAGTTGGTGGCCTGTCATAAGTGATGTTCCGCAGGGCTCAGTTCTGGGCTCAGTTCTGTTTAATATCTTTATCAATGATCTGGACAAGGGGATCAAGTGTACCCTCAGTAAGTTTGCAGATGACACCAAGTTGGGTGGGAGTGTTGATCAAGGGTAGGAAGGTTCTACAGAGGTATTTGGACAGGTTAGAACAATGGGCCGAGGCCAACTGTTGGCCAAGGCCAACAAGGCTCAGTGTTGGGTCCTGCACTTGGGTCGCAACAACCCCATGCAAAGCTACAGGCTTGGGGAAGAGCAGCTGGAAAGCTGCCTGGCAGAAAAGGACCTGGGGTGTTGGTCAACAGGCATCTGAATATGAGCCAGCAGTGTGACCAGGTGGCCAAGGCAGCCAACAGCATCCTGGCTTGTATCAGAAAGAGTGTGGCCAGCAGGACTAGGGAAGTGATCATTCCCCTGTACTTGGCCCTGCTGAGGCCACACCTCGAATACTGTGTTCAGTTTTGAGTCCCTCACTACAAGACATTGAGGTGCTGGAGCACGTCCAAAGAAGGGCAGCAAAGGTGGTGAAGGGTCTAAAGCACAAGTCCTGTGAGGAGCGGCTGAGGGAACTGGGGAAGTTTAGCCTGGAGAAGAGGCTGAGGGGAGACCTTATTGCTCTCTACAACTACCTGAAAGGAGGTTGTGGAGAGGTGGGTGTCGGTCTCTTTTCCAAAGTAACAAGTGATAGGATGAAAGACAACAGCCTCAAGTTGTGCCAGAGGAGGTTTAGATTGGATATTAGGAAAAAAATTCTTCACCAAAAGGGTTGTCAAGCACTGGAACAGGCTGCCCAGGGAAGTGGTTGAGCCACCAGGTTGAGCCCTGGAGGTATTTAAAAGACGTGTAGATGTGGCACTCAGGGACATGGTTTAGTGGTGGACTTGGCAGTGTTGGGACTCAGTGATCTTAAAAGGTCTGTCGTGGTTTAAACCCATCTGGCAGCCAAACACCATGCAGCTGCTCACTCACCTTCCCCCCACCCCAGGGGATGGGGGAGCAACTTGGAGGGGTAAAGGTAAGAAGACTCATAAGTTGAGATAAAAACAATTTAATAATTGAAATGAAATAAAATTAAAATAATAATGATAATAATAGTAATAATAGAATATATAAATGAGCGATGCCCAATGCAATTGCTCATCACCTGCCGACCAATGCCCAGCCCATTCCCAGCTAGCAATCCCAGAGGAGAGAAAATCCTGAAACTGAGACACTGAAGAGAGAGAGCTTCCCAGCCAGCCTTCATCTATATACTGAGCACGATATTATATGGTATGGAATATTCCATTGGCCAGCTTGGGTCCGTTGCTCTGGCTATGCTCCCTCCCAGCTTCTTGTGCACCTGCACACTAGCAGTACATGGGAAGTTGAGAAGTCTTTGATTTCTTAGCAACAGCTGAAAACAGTGTATTATCAACATTCTTCTCATACCAAATCCCATACTGAATCCAAAACACAGCACTATTCTAGCTACCAAGAAGGAAAATTAGCTCTATCCCAGCCAAAACCAAGACAAGGTCTTTTCCAATCTAAATGATTCTATGAGAGAACTGGGACTGTTTAGGCTAGAGAAGCAGCAGCTCAGGGATGATTTCTCTACGTGTAGAAATACCTGAAGGGAAGGTATAAAGAAGGTGGAGCCAGGCTCTTTTCAGTGGTGCCCAGTGACAGGCAACGGGCACAAACTGAAACACAGGAGGTTTCCTCTGAACACAAGGAAATGCTTTTTTACTGGGAGGGTGACTGAGCACTGGCACAGGTTGCCCAGGGAGGTTGTGCAGTCTCCACCTTTGGAGCTATCAAAAGTCCTCTGAACATGGCCTTGGACAGACTGGTCTAGGTGGCCCTGCTTGAGTAGGGGGGTTGGACAAGATGACCTCCAGAGGTGCCTTCCAACCTCAGCCATTCTGTGATTCTGGGAGGCCTCAGTGAAAAAAAAAAAGCCTAGATGCTGCATATCCCACACCAGCTGACTGTTATGAACATTTGGGTTCAGTGTCTTCAGACACAAGTGTTTCAAACAGAGATCGTGATCCTCATTCCTTGAATGAACAGTTGTAGACATTTTCCAGAGAGGGTTCCGAAGTCTGGATTGAACCAAGCTTTTCAATACCCATTTCAAAAGACCATTTAATGCTACCGCAGGAACTAATAATAGCAGATGTATTCCTAAAGCCCTCTCACTTCCTGGTACATCAGGATTCCACTTGTGCAACCTAGTAGATGTTTCCCATGTTAAGAATGCAAAGAAGTTTCCTGCTTAGGTAATTTTTATTAACATCACCCTGATTAATCTGCCATAAACTCCCTGCTCTGAGATTTCCAAATTAATTGTAACCACTCCACACCTTTACATATCATACCATTTTCTAATTGCTTAGGTAACTACATGTGAAAGAAAGCTATCTGCTAGCTAAACAGGATGTCCATCATGATAAGAATCTCGCTGTCAAGACCACCAGGATTAGGCTGATAACAGAAAAACCTTTAATTCCCCAGACTGTGTTGTGGCCAGATGTTGATTTCTGGCACTTAACCGTTGCACCTACTGAACACAACATGCAACAATATCTACCACAAATACAGCTGACCAGATTTTCCTGTGGAATCTGCCTCCTCATTGCTCCTCAGACAACATAAAGGGAAGAGTGTCTGCAAAGAAGCAGAAAACTTCCTTTTAAGAAGGGAGGTCTCTGTCTCCATCTTTGCTCCAAATGGTCACTTAAATTAATATATCAATGATGAGAAAGTATTATGCTGGGGAAGCATTAGTATGCTGTGCAGCATCAGTCTAGCCCAGATACACTTTAAGTTAGCCGTCTATCTTTAAAGCACACTAGGGCTAAAGCAGATGTCACAATTAGCAAGTCCTAAATAGCTGCCTTGCACCACCCTTTCACTTCTGCATAATGAGTATGACCAACTCCCTTACGCTATGCAGCAGAATTGAGTGATAGTGCCATGGAAAACATTACTCTGAATTGCCTAACTTTCACATTCTTAAAGTCTGATTCATGAACTGTATTACTGCTGAACTGTGTGCAAGGTTATTATGCATCATGTATGAACACAGTTGTCTCCAGTCATCATCCACCCAGTTCCCACATATACAATACTGCAAGTAAAACTTGTGCTGTGCAAGATAAATACTAAGAATCCGACTGTGGCCTGGGGGTACAACACAGCACCAAAATCTTGATTACCACTAGAAGTATTAGTAGCACAATTAGCTCCTCCACAACAATGTCCACTGATATCTGCACATTCCTGAATTTAGTCCTGAACAAGGACAAACACTCTTCAAAAGGTAGATTTTCTTTTCTTTTTTTTTTTTTTTAATCAAGAATTTAGAGGAGCTCTTCTTACTCAGGAAAGAGCTAATAGGCACCTCAGTAAACACACAAAGCCAGATACTCGTACCCTTCCTTGGCAGAGGGCCAGTCACTGTAGTCATTACTCTGGGAGAACTCTCACTGATGGAACTGGTCCATGGCACGCAAATTATGAGTCATGCTACAAAAACTTGGCTCCTGTAGTTGTTTCCCATCTAATTAAAATTCACTCATACATCCTACAATCTGGCTTTTACCATAACAACATCAATATCTGTGTCTGCTGCCAAAAGACTGTTCAGCACCACAAACTGGCTCCAGAGGTAGCACATACACATAACATTGAAAGAGACACCAAAAATCAGCTATTTTGTTGCCTTTCTCCTCAAGGGACCCAGTTACAGGCAGCCAGAAATCAAGCTGCTGCTTTTTTTTTTTTTTTTTTTAAAGAAACAATTGAAGCAGCAGTAGTACAGTGTAAAAGAAACACATATGCACAAAGTAAACTGTTTCCATATATTTTAGGCTAGCCTAAAAGATTTATTGAACACAGCTTGACTTCACTTTTTCTTCCCACAGGGTTTGTAAAAACCCTTCTGTTGCCTTTTATTTTTAATTGGATGTTTTGAAGTGATGTTTAGTTCATTTATCTTTATTGGTTTTATTTCTGCTTTAGCTCTCTTGAGAATTTCCTCAATTGCTACTTCTCTTTTTAAAATGTAGTCCAAAGATACCAGTGAAGATTTAGTGACCTGTGCAACTATCAGCCGTACAGGAATAAGACAACATACCACATGAAGATTCTTCTCCTGCAAAAAAAGATTCCTTGGGTTTGTCTCTTTATGCAGCCTTGCGGATCAGGCTACAACCAAAGCAAGTGTCACTGTCACATAAGATTGTCAGGTGGCTGTTAAAATGAAGTTAAACTTGAAGTTTCTTCAGCATGCACTAACCAATAAGAACAGAGACGAAAGTACTTGGTATTACTGTCTTGGCCTTGGCCTTTGAAGAAAAAAAAAAATCTAGTCATCAGCAGCAGAAATACACAAAAAGTAAAAACAACATTCCTACTGAGAACGAAATAGTAACCCAATCTTTTTATCTATAATATAGTCAAAGTACAAAAGACTTAAAAGAAGAAAAAAACCCCCACCTTTAAACCCAAATTAGAGGTTTCTGTTAGAAGCCCATGCGCTCACTGAGACAGTCTTGTCTTTAAAAACTAATGTTCTGCTATTTTAATATTTTATGCTATCAGAGAACTAACTAATAAAGTAATTAAAATCCCAATGCATGAACACTTCCTGCTTAGTGTTAAAAATGGAACAAAATAAAACCAACGAAAAACCCAAAGGTATGGAGATGTCATGCATACCTGAACACAGAAAGCAACACACATGAGCATAAGTTGGTAGTTACACCTTCTGTTCTGATTATGCTTGCAGTGGTAAGTGGCAAGTGGTAGCTGAAGGTTCAGCAAGGTGGCTGAAGCCACTGACGCCCAGTCACACTTTGTTTCAAGTAACTTCAAAACATGCTAGGCTGAGGAGAAAGGAAAACTACTTGCTATGTCTTTTCTACTGAAATGTATGGCTTAAGAGAGCTAGCTAAATCATTTAGAGAGGGAGAAAGCTTCTTCTAACACTGACATCTTAGATTCTGTGGATTGCAGGCACATGAACAGTGTTAATGACTCACGTCTGAGATAGAGGTGTATATACTGCCAGCACAGAAGGCTAGCCAGAAGATACAAATTGGAGAGTAAAAGTAGTGATTTTTCTGCTAGAATGTAAATGCTATCTTTAGACCTTCAAAAATCCAGAGGCAGGAAATTGACTCTTCTATTACTAGAAAGTATCTCATTCTGGAGCATAAACATTTCTCATCATTTGTGAGTTCCAAATTATGCTAGTAATTGAATTCTAAATACTAGCCACCACTACATTTCATTCAAGGTTTTGGGCAGAGTTGCCCTCAACTCGACCCCTGCCTGTTCCCGGTCAAGCTAGCTTTGAAATGGTCACAATGTGACCATTTCAACAGAGCTGTAAAAGAAACTATGCCAGCATGCAAAAATATTTAGATATTGTCACTTACTAACAGAAACATTAAGATTTCACCTTTGCAAGGGCCATGTAAGAATAGCAGAAATACTTTTGCCTTGCCAGGCTTTCAGAGATACTGTTCCATTTTCTATCACTGTGCATTAATCATTACAGGCCAAGAAAACTACACTCCATATAAAACAAGAGTACAAAGTCTAGTGAAAAGCCCACTAAAATTTACTGTGCAGTTTCACAGCAAGTCAGGTTTAAGTATACAAAAGTTAAGCTTCAGTCTGTTGGGTTTCAGTGAGAAACCAGTAAGCTCCCACATATGTTGATCACAAAGCACTTTGTTGTACAATCTATTTGTGACCAAACTGAGTTACTTTCTGTACCTGTGTGAATAGCCTGATGTCCTGTAGCAGGAAGGAGTCTCAAACAATTTATAATTTCTCTACAAAATAAAGTTCAGGAAAACATCTCTCAAAAGGAGAAAGGTATTTCTTATTTGGATCCCAGTTTCTCAAGATAAAATGTAAAAATATTATCAGCAATCAGTGAGCTAGACAGACAGCAAAGCTCTTATGTGAAGTGACAGATTTCGGATGCAAGATTTGCATTTTCCTCATAATTCTGGAACAGGTCTATAAAAAGCAAAGTACAATTCCGTATCTTACTCCTAGGGCTTTCCTTTTCCTGCTACAGGCTTTGGGCCTACATCCGTGTTCATGCATTTAGAAATCTCCATTCTATATTCGTAAACAATCTTACATACAAGTTAAAAAAATAAATCACTGCTTCATGACAAGTACTATATAATCAGCTGTGGATGCAGAGGCAAAACAAATTCCAATCTGTCTGAAGAGACAGTGCTTTAAGATTCATTAGGAAAGCTACATAAAGACAACAACAGCAGTCCTTGCTTCCTGCTAGTTAAAGGGCTTTTTCAGATTACTGTAATAAAGAAGCATATTTAAGCTAAGTACTCTTCTAGACACTGTTTTTTTTAAATCTAGTTTCTATATAGTCACTGAATCTACTGGTGATAGCAAGGAAAATAACAGACATGAAATTAAGCAGTTAAGATCTTATGCCTACCTCTGACAGAACCGATTAACAAACTGTGTTACGCTTTGCAAAATAAACCACTTCTTTATTCTTCCTCTACTACTAAGACAAGTTATTTCCTTTATTATTAAAAAATAACCCCAAAAACCAAACACCCACACCCCCCACACCACCCCCACCCCCCAACCAATCCTTTTCTACAGATAACAGCCATTATCCACATTGCAATGATGGAGAAAAACAAGACAGATTGAATATTTTATCTATAGTCTTCTACTAGGTAGAAGACAACACAGAGAACTACATTTCAACCACCTAACGGTGCTGTGGAACACTTAACCAAAATTTACTTGAAGCCAGAAGCGTAATATTGTACTAAGATTTAAATATTAGCAAAATTACAGGTTTTCCTCAGTTCACAAACATTCCCATTTCAGAGCTTCAGTACCAGATAAAAAACACCTCCACACCTACCCCCAAAAACAAACAAACCAAAAAACAGAAGTCATTTTCAACTCAGGAACAAGAATAAAAGACTTTTGCTATGTAGAGACAATTATTCTCAATTGAGGCAGAATAAATTATTTGCCAATAACATGTTTTCTCATCATAGCAGAATTTCCCTGGGAAAAAACTTTCAGTTTATAGTCTCATTTATTTTTTTTTAGTATGCAATGTCATGCTCTCCAATAGTAATTGCTACAGACATCTAATAATTTCTACTTTATAGTGATTGACTACAGTAGAAAAAGTCAACCTTGAAAACACTCTCCTGTTTAAGTGCTTTTTAAAACATCACAGTGATACAGATATGAAGCAGCTAGAGATGTGGAATTAGCAAAGACGAAATGACTGAGCAATGGTGAAGTGCTAACTCAAACATCAGAAGCAGGCAGAAAAGGGTAAAAGCACACCACAGATGTGTTAAGAGCATAGGGAATATGAACAAATCTAAAAAGTGCTTGACTGCAGTGATAAAGTAGTAACCACTGAATGGCTTCCACTTCACGTATGCACCTCAAGCTAGAGTAGTCTTAAAAAGAGAGTATTTTCAGACATTACAGATTCTGCATCCACAGTGAAACAGACTTTGTATAAACTTAAACACTCCCAATTGCCTGCAGTGAAAGAGATACCCTCCAGTTATCTAGCACTAGTCTGACAACTTGTTACTAAACCCATCCCACAACTTAAGAGTTCACTGATAGCAAATGCCACAAATCCACTTAGTTGGACTAAAGAACAGTGTAACTGTTTCAACCATCTGCTACAGCAAGTTTTCCAGCTTTAGTAAAATTGCTTTTCTTGTTGTCCCAGCTAATAGTGCTGAACAACCCTTTTGGAGACAGGCTTCACTGCTAACATGATATATCTGTAAGTATAACCAGGGAATGTGCTGATAGATCTGTAAGTATAACCAGGGAATGTGCTTCCTCTCCAGATATTGCAGAGACTTGACCAAAATCAATTACGGATAATAAAATCCAGACTATTTCTTCAACCTTTAAAATCACTTTAGACAGTTTTTGAGAATCATTAAGAAATAATTGCAGAAAGCTAAAAACACAATTATCACACTCTCCTTAGATGTATAGTATGTAGTGAAATATCTCAACTTCTAAATTTGAAAAGAGCTGCAACAGCCTTTGACTGTTCATCGGCAAATGTGAAAAGAGTATCTAAATCATAACAAATTTGAAGGGAAAACCTGGAATTACATATGTATATATATATAAAAAAAAATTAAAAGGAGACACACACGGACTAACACACAAACATTTTCCCCCACCCTCACACCACTGTTTTCACAGCATAGTAGATGTACATAGTAACACAATCTTACATAAAGAAAGGTCTGACAATTAAGAATTTAAACAAGCAACACTTTTCTCTTGGGGAAATTAATCTATAAAAACTCAAGCAAAAACTTAAAATAGAACAATTGCAAAGCTTAATTATTTCAGTGTCGCACACTACTAAGACTGACTATGGCACTAAGTGGTCCTTTAAAAAATACATTAATTCAAGGGCGTTTTCAGCAACGCTGGTGTAAATGCAATTTTGGTAATGTGACATTTCTTTCCTACCTTTTTCATTGTTTTGCAATAAAATAAATGCTTTTCCCTAAGCAGCAATTTTTGGTATATATTTTAAATAAGGCTGCACCACTCTTAACATTGGAGTTTCCCTGCTAAAAGCATCTGATTGCAGTATTCATGAATGTGTGAATTCTGCAGTGAAATACAAAATTTCCCAACTCCAGTGATTTATAAGCCTGGATTCAGAAACAGTACTCCTGAAAAGAGCTATTTTACAGCTTCAGGTGTAAGCAAAATGTGTTTAAAGAAGCTGCCACCCACCCTGTGCAGTTTTAGCAACTCATCTTGTAAGATTAAGACACAAGTTTATTTTTATCCACTTAGTATCTTCAATATGAAAATTAGCAGCTTGGCTGTGAGTAGCACATTACTTAAATGTGGAATTACTTTGTCAAAAAGCAAAACAAAACTGTGTTAATGAGGCTTGTGTTTTCAGTAGCTATATACCCATAGGAACATTTTAATACACCAGAAACAGAAGCACTGAAATACTTCAGTAGGACTTGGAAGTACTCACAGCTTGAAGTGTCAAGCAAACGAATCTAAAAGGGAATCAAGGGAAATCGATGGTCACAGACCTTGCTGAGCATTCTGTTACAGAAAACACATATGCTTTTGAGTTGCCAGGGCAAAGACTGAGCATTATTTACGGCAAGGGAGGCACCAAAGTATCTATGACACTTGAGTCTCATTTCAAAAAGAATTGAACCTTCATACATTCTTGGGTTGATCAGTTTACTCCAGAGCACAGTATTTTAGCCAAGTTAGATATTTTGCAAGTGATCTTTGAAACCCAACACCCACTACTTTTGAAATCACAAGAGAGGGATTTAGGGAAGAAAAAAATCACCACCTGCACACAAAAATCTTACCACAGTTTCAGCATCCTTATGTCGCACTGCTTTCCATTATCTTAGGTTATACCACCCCTCTTTTTCCCTTCCTCCTGCTCCTTCCATGTGTTTGTACCACAAACTGCTCTTAAAGCTTCTACTCTGCTCTTTTCAAATACATCTCCAAGCCAGCCTCAAAATCTTCATTCACAAAATCAAGTGGTTTCCAATCAAGTGTTTTATTATTTGATGTTTACCCATTCAAAATGCAGAATGAAAAACAGAGAAGGAAGGGAGGCTGCTTTTACTATTATGGGATATTCCTCCATGTTCTTAACCATACTCACTTAATGGCTCTAGAAAAGAACCACTCAGTGGCAGCTTCCCTCCACTCCCTCAACATTTTCTCTGTCACTGAACACCATACAGAGTTTAGTCCATGAGTTAAAAACACATTATCAAAAGCATATGATGTACATTACAGCCAAAGGAGGTTCACAGAACAAATGGAAGTTTGCAGCTTCATACAGGCACACTGACACACTACACCTTCACAGTAACACCTGGCAATAGATTTAAGTGCTCATGTACACAGGGACTCACGCACAATTCAAGTTTCATTTATAAATGTTAGAGTAAATAGAATGTAGCACTTCAAAACTTGCAACAGTCCCAAGCACAGGCATTTAGAAGGACTTCTCGATGTAGAGATCTATAAAGGATAGCAAGTACTGACAAAGCACTGTACATCTACCTAAAGGTCATACTGGTCAAGTGCCTATCTATGCATTCCTGTATGTGTGTCTCGACTCTCACAAACACTGCAAACGACTTACAGATTTTCAAACCTGACTATCACTGACAAAAGTGTAGAATCTCAATGCTGAAGAAACAAAGTCAGATTTATAAATCTAAATTTGGATTTTAGGGTCTAACTTCATGCTTAAAATTGAAAGCACCAATTAATAAATACAAGATTTAATGCCAGAAATAAGGCATTCAAGCCAGTAATTATGTGTGTTAAGTATAACAAGGGTAGCATTCCACTTGGTAGCATAACAACGCAGATATTATGGTACATTTTATTATATTGCTTTGATCCTAGTTCAAGAAGAACTTTATAAAAATAATGGAACAAAATGACTTCTATTCCCTTGGCTTCTATATCCACACAGTCTTTGTAGCAGAATTAACATTTTTCTGAAATGCAATCTCGTCCCAGAATTCAAAAATCAAGTTGCATTATTACCAACAAAAAAACCTTCAGCAAACAAAATTGTGTCTTTATTTATATTTCTTACTGCAAACGACATTCTCTGTGCCACTGACTCCTTATAATGTAAGGAGTCAGGCCAGTATTTTTACTGCTGATGTACATAAGAAAAAAAAAAAAAAAAAAAAAAAAAAACCACAAAAAGTTTTTAATGTAATTCCCTGCAGTAAAAACAGGAGTGAAAAGCATCAGAGAGGTATTACTGCCCCCTGAAATAGCATTCTTGATTAACGGGTCTTATTCAAAACTGACTAATATTAATGAAACTACTCTCACCAACTTCAAACATGTTCAGAGTGAGTTATGAACTCCAAATTTCCTTTTGAACAATCTAACTGGTAAACCACCAAGAATAGTTACTCTCTTATTTTTTTTAAATACTGAAAGGTAAGATAAGCTTCAAACAGACACATGGTTTAAAATACAACCTCTTTCAAATCCCCAGTTAGAGTACTCCATTTGAAAAATAACTAATCATAGCTGTCTACAATTATGAAATAATGTTTCTCATCCTGCTGACCACATTAAGTCACCAAGGAGTGATCTGAAGCACTTCCAGGATAAAGCACGGCATGGCTAGTTGACTCAATGTACCAAGCTTGGTCACGAGTGCTCATCAAATATTACCACAAAACTACATCACATGTCTCTGCCTCATTCCACTTGTGCGCTTTGCAGCTGCCTGACCCAGCCATTCTGCCCTTCCTGGGAATTAACGCTCTCAACATGCACAGAGTAAACCTCCTGCACTGGCCCAGGACTGATACACAACTTCTTACCCTACCATACTGACAAAGAAAAAGTGGAAGACATGTGGTCACTCTCCTGAAGATGGTTTTACTCTCCTACTACCAGCATCACTGCAGATGTGTTACACTCAAAAGCTTCAAATGACAGCTGTTACATTGGCATGTGACAGTTCTGCCTAACTTTACCGAGCTTCAGGTAATAGTTATGGTAGTTGAGAATATGTTTGTTTTGTTTTGTTTTTTTAAAAAAAAAAGCACTCCCACAAAAAGATTCAGTAAAGACCACAAACATGGACCAGGCAGGTGAGAGGAAAAAAGCAGAGAATGGAGATAAAGTGCACAATGACTTAAAGGAGAAAGAATGGCCAACAAAGACTGCAGAACAAACAGCTCCTGCCCCCAGCTTCAAAGAAGGAAGAGCAGTAGCTTTGAAGCAGGGCAACAGTTTCAAAGCAACTCCAAAGAGAAGTTCCCCACTCTTTTGAGGATCTTCCTTTTACTGTTGTTACACATGGCTATGTAACACTTGTAAAACCAGACAGATTTTAGACAGATCTGAAGCCATGTTAAAGTACAGAGAGAAAAACATGATTTCAGCAGTCCATCACAGAGTTATCCACAGATATTAGCCAAAGGTGCTGAGATCCCTATGGATCCTTGCTGCCACTACTGAGCATCCTGAAAAACTGAATTTAATTATGGGGAAAAAGCATCCATATGGATATTCAGGGATGTGTTTTGATATTGGGGGAGAGGCAACTGGGAAGATTTTGAGCAATCGGGCCTAAAATGAAAACCTGTTATGTTTCAGATTCTATTTGATCTGAAAACTTTTTTTCTAATATAAAAGCCTAATGACTTAATACATTTCTAGTTTGGTATGATTGGTGAAGTCAGAAGACAGTTGACAAAAAAAAAAAATGTAGTGCCTCTTGGAGATTAATGATCAGCTCTAAGCAATCAAATCCAACTGACAATTATTTATAGACTAATCCAAATGCATGACAGCATTCATCCACCAGGATGTTGAATTACTTCAATATTATGTGCCTGACTCCTTTCAGTAAATGTACAGTAAACAAAATTTTTAATGCTTTGGTACTGAAACCAGCTAAATTCTCAAATACATTCATTCCTAGAACATCACCCTCTCTAAGGGCTGCAAAGGTGTCACGCTTGTGAGTTATCACACAGTGTATCAAACAGCATTTCTCAAATCTTCTTATTCATGTCACAAGCTTCCATGCATCATTGCCTTTGCTCAGCTCTTCTTCCTCTTTGTTTCTGTTCCCTGTTCCTATTTCTCACCCTAAGGAAGAGAAGGTAGCTTACAGCAATTACAACAGGTTTCATTTTCACAACCAAGAGGAACTTAGCTTTTTGCCAGCAAGGAAAAGGAAGGGATCCATTCTCCTCAGCTCACCTTTTCCCCACAGCCTTTGAATCCACTCATGACTGACTCCTAATGCTACCACACCAGGTGTCAGAACACTTTATCTGAGAGAGAGACACCACCGTCAGCAATGTGTTATCTTTCAGATATATAGAATATCTCAGCTGCAAGCTGCCTTGCAAAATAAAAAAAATATTTTAAACCAGAAACTTCCTGTGTCAAACTTTCAACTAATAAATGTTTTCTCAAAAAAATACCACCACCAGCAAATTTATGACCAGGTGTGCCCTGAAGGTCTCAAGCTGAAGTATGAAACAAGCTTATTTAGCACATAAATTGCTGACCACACCTTGCATACTGTCATTTCACTGAAGTAATACAGTCTCTTTTAGTAATTATTAGACTTGACTTCAGTTAAGAAAGAGAGGGGGGAAAAACACCCTTCTGGATTGCCTTGGGGATGATACATCTTGAAACTCAAGTAATTCAACTACTAAATATTGGAAGTTCATAGCCTCTCTTAAAAAGTCTCCTTACAAGATGCAGTTTGATATAAGTTACCTACCTATTCCTATCATCTTTGTAACTAAACTGTGTGTATTTCAAGCGAGGTATAAAAAAAACCCCCTATATAGACTTAAGAGTTTCATGAATGAAACAAATGAAAAGCGTGTGTGGCTGTATATACATGTATGTGTATATTGTTTCTCCAGTCACACTGGCAGGGATTTCCCCTCCACATCTTTGATTAACAGTCCACTCATTTACAAAACCACTGCAGAAAAACGACACCTTTCCTGGGAAGCGTTACAGCCTGGTACAGCACTGGAAGGATATCACCAAACACATAAAACTGATGTTACCAAGGTCTACACTTAAGAGATTTTGATTCAACATAAGCTTACACTTCAGAGGATGTCACACAAGGCCTTCCTAGATTTTAGAAGGGTGATAGATTAAACAGCTAACTGGCTAACCATCAGCTATAAATTATGAACAGTAACTCTTCTATTTACACCTAGAAGCATTAATATAAAAGAACAGACTGTTTTATTTTATGCCATACGATATAATGTTATTACTTGAAAACAAATCCTAACTGCTACAAATTAATTTTAAACCATTATATTGAAAAAATCATGTACAGTTGACCTGTAATAAGTACTTTAATTCAAACTTGATTACCTAGGAAATTCCCCTTGTAAAATAATACAGTAACTCAAACTCATTTTCATTACAAAGCAATAAGACCAACATTAAACTGGAATAAAACATAGCTCTTATTCACATTTGTTTATGGTAAAATAAGGCAATCCAACAATAATAAAAAAGCCATAAAGCCTAGCCAATTATAATTTGCAGTCAGAATGTCAGCATTATGTCCTATCACCAAGAAAGAAACACTAGTAGAGAGGTATGGTCACCTGATGTGACTGATTTAATTACAGATTTATTTTATATATCTAATTGATAAAAAAAATTATTCAAATCACTTTAGTCTGACAGAAGATGAAAATTAACTACTAAATGGGGTAAGAGGGAGAACCACTACCAGGAGCTGAAAAGAAACTACAGATTAAAAATGAACTTCTCTGCTAACAAAAACACAATAGACCAAAATGTTGTGCAATGTTGGCAACGGAGCACCCTACAGACAAGGCCCATGGAAAGTAATATGTGAAAACAGGCAATTTTGACTAGAACTAGGCCAACAAGCATTTAATACACTGAAATTTTCCAGACAAAAGCTACAAAGAGTAATAAAAAGGTCTCATTTCTCACTGCATAAAAGATATGGCTGTTCTGCCTGCACATTCCAACTCTTTGCCTGAAGCAGCCACTATCTGACTGAGCCCCATCCACTTTATTCCTTAGAAAAATGTGCAGAAAGCTTTGTTTGACACCTAGCAGTAACATCTTGGTAAGAGGGGCTGAACAGAAAACAAGCATTTAGTTGCTACCTGTATTAATTGCAAACAGCCCAAGATCTGCGTTTCCTTAAATTCATACAGGAAAAAAAGAACACTGCTGGTCCTCTTTTAATTATCTGAAAATACTTTCAGGCTATTTGATAAATTAATCATTATAATTGCTAACATGAACTAAATGGATGAATCCTTTGCAATAACATAATGAGTATATTACTAAAATCAACAGTATACCTATAAACTGCTGCTCATCAATTAAACTAAATGAATCTTAGAGTGTTTCTCAGCATTTCAGAATACCTACCTAGTTAAAACCCTTCTGAAAAAATGACATGTTTGTATGCAACTACAGAGATTAATCTAAGTGATCCACAAAGTTACAATGAAAAACAAACTTACTGAGAGCTTTAGCACTGCATACACTTAACTACACAAATTAAGTAGAACTTAGTTACCAAAGTATTAATTAGGAGCCATTGATTGTATCATACTTCAGAAATCACATGCATTTTGCTGTCAAGTGAGACAACCATTTCTTGGATAAGTGAAAAATTAGAATTTTCATTTAAACCAGAGTCTCTCCCCACCCCCTCTTTTAAAAAAAAATATTACACTGACAGAAGCATTCATAACACTGGTGAAATATCAAGAGAATTTAAAAAAAAATATTTATTGTTTGGATTAAAATGCAGTAGCTTGTACATGTTCAAATGATCAAGTCTGCTACAAAGGACTTTTGATATTTAGTTTGTCCAAAACTACTAATTTTAGAATAGATTTGGATAAATGCCATAAAGAGCCCTGTCATTTAATTGCTTTTATAAACTTAACAGAAAGTAAATAAGGATGCAAGTTTAAAGATTCATAATTCCTAGCTGAGGGCCCATGGTAGAAAAATAACACTTAAAAAAACCAAAAACCAAACCAAAAAAACCTGTCTGAAATGCAAACCACAACTGCTAACAAATTATACACCCCAACTGCAGGTAAACTGCTCTGGCTTTGAATCTCACCTAACCTTCTTTTCTTGGTTTATTTATAATAATTTCTTTAAATCTACTTTGGCTATTAGCAGAATGAGTAATATTCTGATCTGTTTTCAGTTAAGGAACCCTTGATCCAAAAGAAAAGAAACACTACGTAACTCAGTTAAGTAATTACCGTTTTATTTTTCTCCTCCCTCAAGACTAATGAATCCAAGAATAAACAGGTCACACGTTCTCCTACCGTACAAGGCCGGTCAGGTCACCTGAACTCTCCTATGTAGTTCTGAACTTTTGCTTGCACATACAACTTCTAAGTTACACATAACTAACCAGTCTTTCCTCACATTCCTATCAATTTAAATACTCTTGTATGCACATACTGCTATAAATAAGGTCTTAAATATTCTTTGTCACTATTTGATTCTTTGGGCTTATTTACTCCATCTAAACAGCAACATTAAAATGCTTATCCTTTCCAAGGGCACAAAATTATTTTCATCAATTCTTTTACTATGTAGTAAACTTTAGAAACTTTTAGGGCTATCATTTTGGAGGTTCACAATTGTCCTCCGCCAAGCTAACCAACATTTCTGGAACTAAAAACAGCAACTGGACTCTAAAGAGCTGCCTGCATGCCAAAACATGCCTGAAACTCATTCCTGTGCACAACTGGGTGCAAGTTGCTGGCTACTGCCTGAAGACCATTCAGCTGAAGGACAGAAAGTGCATTACTTTTGTATGCGGCAGTTCATAGATAACGGAGGGAATCAACTACTGTATATAAATTTCAATTCTTGTGTAAGCTTTCAGCCACATAGACTCTATACTTAAGTTTTTACTATTACTTTCCTTTATTCAAATAATATCAAGGTTTTCCAATTAATTTGGCAACCCTCATGCAAAAAAGTTGTCCATAACCCACTAACCCCATTGCATCGATCAGTATTTGCCTTATTTACAGAAGTAATATGTGCAATTCAGGAAGCCAAATGATTCATGGTTTGATTATACAATGCTGATTTACTCTAAAGTATGTATGTAACCAGATACTATTAAACAATACATTTACTTCATCATTCTCAACCTACTAGGAGACTTTCAAAAGTTGAGAAGTTTGGGCACCTTTGGCACTGCACCAGTGTTTTAAGATCTGATCTGATGTTTGCTGTACATAAACAGGAGACTGTTACAAAGAAACACAAGTTGACCTTTTGGTCCCAGTGTAAGTGAAAGAGCTGTACAAAACCCAAATTAATATGTTTACACAATGCAACATCATCAAATGAAACAAATGAGTACATAATTAAATAAAATTGAATTTTAAGTAAGTAGTTTATCTGGACAGCATTTTATTCATGTCCCCACTTGACATGCTCATGGCTATTTTAAATACAAACAAGCTTAGAGAAAACACATGGTAGTTATTGTTTGCTTTCACGTTGTTAAGCAACTGGAAGTTTATCAGGTTTCTACAGCCAACTAATTGTCCATCCTAACTTAGCAGAAAGCAAGATCAATGGGTCAAATCCTCAAATAGCTTTAAGCTCTGCATGTAAGGCTTTGCTTGCTACTACCAAAGAGAGCTCTGGTAACTCTCATGGGAAAAACAGAACAAAACAGAAAACCCCCAAACTTCTAGCGAGATTTCCCTCTACGCTCGTACTTCAGCTTTTTCAGTAAAGACGAAACATGGTTCACCAGGACAATCTGAACTCTTCTGAGGAAGGAATCCATCAACAGATCCAAATGGAAATAGCAACAGCCTATCTGAATTCACTATGTCATGCTGTACAAAAGCCGAAGCAACGGACACATAAAAGAAATCACTTCGCCCAATACCACCGCAGCTGGGACTGCTTTATGTTAGTGTGTGCATGAGTGCCAGCAATGAGTGACAGCTTTACGAGATTTATTTTTACCTTGTTAAACTACAGAGGGAGAGGAGCCATCACTATATATAACACATTAGTATAGCTAGGAAAGCAAACCAGGAACTAAGGTTTGTTTGTTTTAATAGGAACACATCATACCAACTTACCAGTAAACACACACCAGTCCACAGAGCCCATCACATCTTCTCATGATTTTCATAAAAGATTACAATGAATTAGAGAAATATTTTAAAAAACACATTAAGACTACATTTTTAAAAATTAGGTATCCCATTAGAAAAAAACCCCTAAGCTCCACAGAATTAACCAGATCGAGCTTCTGCACCTAACAAGAAAAAACAGCTTGCAGTTACACAGGAAATGGTCTCATCCTGAATACTTCTAATTTCTCCAGATCCTATGTAGCTCTTCAGGTAAACTAGCATCCTCCAACCCCTTCTAATTTCCAAACTGTATTTCTGAACCACTACAGCACTACATGGGATGCAACTGTACCTCTATCACTTAGCTAAGTTATCCAATGTCATGAAACATCCTCAAAGGGCTACAGAATTCAGTGTACAGAAGAACACTGAAGCTACAAATCAGGTGCAGCACATAAGAGAATAATGTAGAGTCATGGTTAAACTGGTGTAAAATTAATGAAAGTTCTCCCCCACCCTTAAGTATGTGCTCAGAGCGTGAGTTAATGTCAACCATCTCTCACAGAAGATTCTAAGTACAGCCTTTCACTTCTAAAGTACTTCAATAAACACATGAAATCTAAGCATGCTTAAGTTTTTCAAACCCCATCTTCCATCCTCCTTATCCCCACTTTTATTTTCTTCACTATTAAACTACTTCAAGAACTTTAATTTCCAATTTCCTTCAGCAAAGATAATTCCAGGCTACAGTCTGACAGTTTGCTTAATGGGCTGGATACTGTATAGATAGCACTTCTATTTAAAGAGAAATTTTTAATTGCCCTCTCATATCTCAATTTAACATATCTGCAGTGAGGGGTCATGTGTCAATATTTCTGCTTATAGATCAAATTAGCTCAAAAGGTTTAATGAGATGTGGAATAAGGGATACCAGAGTGAACAAAATTGTCCATTCATCAATAACAATGAGATTTTACTCCTTTATCTCTTTTCTAATGGTTCTAAAAATACAAAATAAAAATCTGAATTTTAACAGATAAAAAGAAAATGTGTATTCTGATGGCAATTAAACATTGCACATGCATGCATTTTAAAACTTTCCATCTACTATCTAATTATTTGTAAACTAAGGCTTCAACACATCAGAGTGCTCTCAAACGGATGTTCACAAAATGGCTACATTTGGCTTTCAATGCACTGGGCTAGTCTAACTTTGTCCTTAGCAGCCCCAAACCTCTCTGACAGTTCCCTGATACAAATGCTCTGTCAGCTATGCTGATTTTTGGAAATGATACTCCACAGGCTTTCAAAAACCCTTCTGACGTCCTATTTGACAGGTGTCTTTCTCTCTCCATCTGGGAGATCAGGGTGGAGGGAGAGAGAGAAAGAATCTAAATCTCAGAAAGGAAGAAGGGTGTCTTACTGTCATCTTTTCTTGAGTGATATACAGAAAAGTTTTCATTGCAAAATCTTAAAAGGAAGTTGAAGTCAACAGCTGAAGAAAAAACAAACTCATGCAGCAAAAGAACCTGAAAGGACGGGCCATGCTTACTACTACCCAGTAGATAAACCCAACAACAAAAGAAAATAGTAATGATCCAAAGGAAAAAAAACAGGAGAAAAATATTGTCAAAAGCAAATATTTCAAATCTGAACTCAATGAAGACAACTTAAGTATCAAAAGGAGTGGAGTGTCACCCAAGGATTCAGACCAGGTTGAAACATGGAGGACTTTTATGCTCAAAAACCATTCCAGGAGCTGTCAAGAAAAAGTCTCGTAAAGAGTGAGTTAACCTTTGATCAGAAAAGCTTGTCTAACTCATGTTCACTCAGTGTTAAAATTCTTTGGCTCTTCAGATGACTCTAGAGATTAGCACATCAGTAAACAGCCAATAGAGTGAGCAAGTTGAGAAGCATTTTCATTAAAGCTAGAAGACATTAAGGTAGCTTTGTTGCAAATCACATTATGATCATACCCAGAAGGGGGTGGGAAAAAAACAACACAACAAAAAAATCCACCTCTAAGTAATAATTACTGCTTTTTAAATTATGAACTATCATTAATATCTAGGTAATTTTGCCTGCACCTGACCAAGCGTTTTGGGAGCTGGAGGGACTTTTTATTTATTTACTCTTTTAATAATCATATCATCTTGCCATTCAAGCTGAATAGTTGCTAGTACTGAATGTGTGCAGTAGTAGTAGAATAAAAATGCCTAAAAAATGTAAAGGTGTAAATTTGATTTATTCAAATTAAGAAAAAAGGCCTCTGGTAGATAATCTGTAAAAAAAAAGCAAGCCTACAAAGCTACATCGATCATTCAGCTATAGTGAATATGCTGGCAATTTTCAGTCACTGGATATCAGAATCACACATTTCAATTCTTACACTGAAAATCTAAAAGTATTTACATTGCTTTCAACATAAATAATGAAGAATCTGTTACTCCTCAGCTGTGCTTAATGTTTGTTTTATATTTAGCTGGTGCTTCTTCATGACCTATAAACATAACCTGTCCAAGGGGGTGGAGGGAAGGTAATCACTTAATTTTGAGTAAAGGACAGACTAGACAGAAATATTATTCAGTTCCTTCAGGCTAAGTAAACTTTCTTGTTTAATATCCAGAAGAATATCAATCCAAAAATAAAAAAATATAGCAGCTCCTCCTCCAAGTTTAATTGGAGTCAAGAACTCATTCTGACTGACAGAAAAGAAGAATGTTCCTCTTCAGAAGTACATTCAGTTCCTCCATGTTACCCGAGAACTACAGTGTTTCCCATTCACTTTCCTTCACGAGCAGTTCAGCAAGATTTTGGTTGACAATTTGGGCAAAAGATATCAAAGTTTCTTGAGGAAGTTTCTCAACTGTCCATTTTCCTCTAGAGGAACTGTGGGGGTTTTTTGTTGCATTTTTGGTTTTGTTTTTTTCCCCCCTCTTCCTCTTCCAAATCAGAAGAGCTTGCTCATCATGTTTCACAGAATCACAGAATCATTCAGGTTGGAAAAGACCCTTGGGATCATCGAGTCCAACCATCAGCCCTACCCTACAAAGTTCTCCCCTACACCATATCCCCCAACATCTCATCTAAATGACCCTTAAACACATCCAGGGATGGTGACTCCACCACCTCCCTGGGCAGCCTATTCCACTGTCTGACCACTCTTTCTGTGAAAAATGTTTTCCTAATGTCCAGTCTGAACCTCCCCTGTGGCAGTTTAAAGCCATTCCCTCTTGTTCTATCACTAATTACCTGTGAGAAGAGACCAGCACCAACCTCTCTACAATGTCCTTTCAGGTAGTTGTAGAGAGTGATGAGGTCTCCCCTCAGCCTTCTCTTCCTCAAGCTAAACAGTCCCAGCTCCTTCAATCGCTCCTCATAGGATTTGTTCTCCAGGCCCTTCACCAGCTTCGTTGCCCTCCTCTGCACTCACTCCAGCACCTCGATATCTCTCTCGTACTGAGGTGCCCAAAACTGGACACAATACTCAAGGTGTGGCCTCACCAGTGCAGAGTACAGGGGGACTATCACCTCCCTACTTCTGCTAGTGCAGAGTACAGGGGGACTATCACCTCCCTACTTCTGCTGGTCGCACTATTTCATTGCACTTCTGAAATTTTTAAAACTTTACAAATCTCTTCACCTCTTGACTTACTCAGAAAAAGATTCTACTTCATCTAATTATCCCAAAATAAGCTTTTCTGTCTTACCCATGTCAAAATTTGTCAAGTTAACAAGGTACTCATCCAGAAATATCTAGCTTCATTTACAAGCATAAAGCACACAGAATTATTTTATCTGAACTCACTAGTCATTCTTTGAAATCATTCTATTACCCAGCAATATTCTGTCATTCTAATAGAAAAAACTGACACCAAGGCTGCTTCTTTAACAGTAAAAATCTTCGTAAAGAGGCTGTGTAGTAGAAAGTCTGAAAGCACATGAAATTATTTACTAGGTAGCATCACTGAAGCCTGTTTTACATTACTGCTTTTAAAACAAGTTAAATGGTAATAACATTTTTGCTTTTGGCAAAAAGACAAAATGTGTTTCTTAGTTTTGCCAGAAAGGTAAGAGCAGCTGGGATAGACTTCTTTAAAATAACCTAATATTAATAGCCTAGCAATTTCTTTAAAAAGAGTTTATGCAGAGAAATAATTGCTGAAGAACTTCCTCAGAAGATTTGTACATCTATGCAGTAACTAATGATAGCTTACAGGCACATTTAAGTATGGAAGGAACAGTAACCTGAATATTTAATGTGAAAATGACCTTAAGCTACATGAGAGAGACTTCTCAATGAAAACTGAAGTGATAATTTCTGCTTTTCAGTTAAATAGCCTTTTCAGAGATTGGTGTTATCTTTTACACATGCTTTTTATTGTCCATCCAAAAAGCATTATTTGATTCAAATGCAGTCATCTTTTCAAAGAGTTTCTTGTGAAAAGTTGGTATATATAAACATATACTAGGTAACTATAGCAGAAAAACATCCTTTCCACATTACAATCTGCCTCCTGGAATTAATGTGCTCTTGTGAGCAATTCTGTGCAGCACAAGGACATTTTCTATCCCTTGAAGGTTGATTCTGTAGTGTCGTGCCAAAGCATCATAAGGGAAGTGAAACAGCTAATATGCTTTCACAGCTTTCCAACATCAGAAGTAAAAAAACCACGCTCTTGTTCCATCCTCTCCCCCTCTATTTGCTCTTTTCTCCTGCTGATTTTCTTTATGTTCACAAGCCACCTCTGTCTCATGTAGAACATACAAATGTAGGAAGAGGGGTGAAAAAACGTAGCAGGGCTATTGCTCACAAGAAACAAGTATTCCATAGGACTCTATATGAATATTTTGCAAAATTTAAAAGACACCCAATAGCTAAATTGTCCTAGCAGCCAAATGAGCCTGTAAAAGCCTATATAAATATCCATTTCAGTCCTCTAAGGCAGCATATGTTGTTAATGCTGTACCTATAAATATCTTGAGGGAATAGTTGTGAAGGAAAAGGCCTGTGCAGAGCAACTAAGGAGCTTATCAGACAGAGATAATCCCTTTCAGGAACATATAAAGACATTGAGAAAGGTGAACAAGCATTACCAGATCTGTATTTCATGGAGAACATATGGTACCTCTGTAGCAACAGATCTGAAAACTAGGAACCATGGCAAGCATCCTATATCAGACTTTCATTAAGAGGAGGTCAATTTGGTAATCTCCTCTGCATGACACCTTCTTCACTAACAGTTAATTGCGTCACTTACAAATCTCACTGCAAATAGGAATACATCATCCCAGGTAGAAGCGTGAATTGTTTCTCAGACAAGTATTTTGCAGCAGTTAAGCAGCACGTTACTCCCTGACTCTTAAGAAAAATTCTGTCAGAAATAATATTGTTTAAAGAACACTGTAGATGTTTTATGGTCACATGATAAGTCATTTTAAATACAGCATGTCAAGCCTGAACAAAATTAGGACAAAAAGCACAACAGTGTTCCACCTTTCATCACCATTACCCTTCTCCCCATTAAAAAAATACTAAATATTTTCAACACCAGTTACTCCTAGCTTTTCACAGCGTTTTTAATATTGATCAAAGCACTTCATCCTCTGAGTCTTAAGATTTTGAATATTGATCTAGGCTATTTTTAGTCAACTAATGGCATAAAAATTACTCAATTTAAAGAGTGTTTTCTTGTGGCGTATGACACAGGTTAACGCAGTATTAAACGGACACCAGTAGTAGTTCATTTCTTCAGATAAGATGACTATTTAAGCACTTAGTTTTAAAACATCTTAGAGTAAAACAGAAGCCTACATTTCCCTTCTGGATGTTAAAACTCAGAGATACTAATCCAAAACAAGACATTCTGTACTACATCTCAGCCCTTTCAAATTTTTGATGGATTTCATATAATAGTGTTTATACGTGAAGCTTATAGTGACTGTCATGCTTGTGCCATATCAGCGGCAAGAGAAAATATTACTCATCATATCACTGTAGAAGACCCTTAACATGACCACACCTGAAGCTGTAGAAGGCTCCAACAGGCAGGCAGAGTACAAGCAAGGTGCCAAACATGTGTAACTTGCTTGTCATTCTGTAACCACCACACAACTGTTTAAAATCTCTCAGTCTGCTTCCCAGTGCTACCGGCAAAGAATTTCCCCCTCTCCATGTCCCAAAAGGAGAGGCAAGAAAGAGACATAAGAGTTTAACAGGAAAATGATTTAATCAAACCACTAACCAGTTTACAGCTTACATGGATAGTTCACACAGCAGCACGCAGAAAGGACAACTTATGTTAAGATCCAAGGACGGAAATCTCATTTCTCTTCCTGCCTCTCAATAGCAAACCTGTCACATGGCTTTTTAGTGAAGCGCCACATTCTAATAAGATTTTCAGTACTATTATAAAAAAAAAAAAAGTAGAGATGCTCAGTTCTATCATTAATAAATTGCACACTGGCTTTCTTTGCCTCTTAATTTTTATAGTAAACATACATAATATCCAACAAGTCTAAATTACCCTGGTAATTGTTCCATGTGCTACAGTGATACATAAAATGTCATATCGCAAATTAGATAATGCCAGTTGGTAGTTTGGTTATCACATACACTAATAACATGGACTACTAACGCATTTGTTTTTATTAGAACTATGCAATCACTGAGTAAACCAAGATGATCACTGTTCTGTGTTTGAAATGGATTTGAAATTATGATTTAGCAGAGTATGTAAACACAAGTAGATTTAAGGTATGTTTAGTCCCATGGATTATTCACAGGCTTCAAGCTATACAATTATCATGCTGAACCAGGATCTAAAGCTTCCTAAATAACAGTTTCACCACCTTACAATTTGATTTTTAACATCATGTAATATCAAATTTCACTGATACTAAAAGCACTATCACCAAAGCCTTTGGTAAAATGACGGTGTGTATCTTTTTTCTTGAAGTAAGCCTTTCCAAGCTATTACTGAGTAACCCATATAACATAGAAGATTTCTATATTACTAGTATTCTAGGAGGTGGGAAGATACTAGCTCTGGTTCTTCACTTCAAAATTAACATTCCTCATTGGAAAGTTCTATACACATCATTAATCAAACAGGTTGGTAGCAGATATTTCAAAAATCTAAAACCTAGTGCAGTTCAAGAAGTAGGAAGTGTATAGCAATTCTGTGGTCTAAGAATGACTGGCTGGATTTTGGTGGAAAAGTGTCACTTGGGACAATTACTTTTAATTTTATTACTTCATAAAATAAATCAGATGTCTTGTTTCAAATCTATCAACATGACCTCAACAATAGAAAAAACCCCAAAATACTAGTCCTCCATCTAACAGAGCAGGATGATTTACACTAGAAAATCAGACATCTGAGATTTATTCCAAGAATATCCCTGGCAAAAAGAAAGCTTACACTGGCAAAATCCTCCCAGGAAAGGTCAACCAACTTCTAGATAAATGAATATTTGTATTTAAGTGTAAACAAGATCTAAATGAAACCTTCATTGCAACTACTGAATCATGGAAGCATATTACAGAGTTTCAGGTGCTATTTTACATCTATCAAGTAGGTTATATATTAATCAAATTATTATCTGACAAGACTAGTTGTAAAACTGCTCTCATCATCCATGTTAGCACAAACACCCCACATCCATTAGAGAAGGAACAGCAAGACAAAAGGTACTTAGCACTGGACATAAAGGAGATTGAGAAAGGAGTTTTGAACAGACTATCTGAAAATTCTTTCCATAGTCCATTTACTAGAATCAGCAAATATGCTCTACTAATCAGAACAGTTAAAGTTATCTGTATTTGGCTCGACGTTGCCTGGATGAGTGGCAGCAATGCTATACATACATGAAATGTTTGTGTCATACCCTGCAATTTTCCTATTGGTTCCAGTGTTAATGGGGATAAACCACTGACAGACTACTTCTAGTGGTCACTTGCTGTGTAATGACATTCCAAATCTGAAAAGTGTACACATAATTGTTAAAGTTACATGCATGTTTTAGAAAGGAATGGAAGTTGCAATTTTATAGGCTGTCATCTGTCAGCGTTACAGTACAGATTTCACCCTCATGTTCTGACCAATTTAAACTCTCCTTGGATTGAGCTGAAGCTGGTAGAAGGATTACCCTCAGAATCCTATGTTTGGTTTGACACAGGATGCAGTGTTACAAACACATAAACAGAATTACTGACATAATTTCAGTCATTTGCTCATTTTTTAAAAGACAAAGGACAACTCTGAAATCAGTCCTCTATACCATGAATTTTGATAAGCTTCCTAAGGGCAGTTCTCTGGTTCCTGATTTAGTTCCTGGTGTTCAAGGAGAATCACTGGAGAAGTACACAAGAGTGAAAAATATAATATGTTATTTCCTAAAAGAAACATCAGAAATCAAAAGTTAAAGGAAATACTTGGTCTTTTACTGCAATTTCTTTGGCAGAGGGTACAAGAGAGCCATCTGCCATTTTAATAGCATTGCCTCCCCATCTGTCCTTGGCACTGTGCAATTGTATAAATCCAAGTTTCAGAAGTTATTCTTTAAAGTTAATTCTGCTGAGACAATGAATCAGAAAAATGCAGTTCAGAGTAGGAATTATGCATCATTATGATTATATCAAACACAGCCCACCATAACAGTGCAACAGAAATGTGGTACTAAGTTGGTCATGACACTGGTGATAAATGCAGCAAAAAGCTGTCATCACAGTAAACAACTACACTGCCCTACCCTTTGGCTCTGACGGACATGGGGGATTATGCTGAAGCTTATAACGCAAAGATCAGACAAAGGAGATTTCATCATGGGTTCTTCTCAGATCCCTGCCTTGCTGTGCTTCCAAAGCTTCACAGATTTTTGCCACAGATGATTATTAGGACACGAAAAGACATCCTTACTAAGCTGCTGCACACTTTAGCTTTCTAACTACCACGTCTGTAGTAGAGGAAGACGTAAGATCTCAAGAAAACTACAGTTTCTGAATTTTCTTTTTAATTTTCAACCTGTTGTCACCAAACTGCTACAATGATTGCTGTTTGCCATTTGTCAAAACACTAAAAGTTTCCATTTTAAATGCCCTTATTAGTGGGGTTGGGTTTTTTTCTTTTTGTCGACAAGAAGAAAACCAGTGACATTCAGGTAATGACAACAGACTCACACTGAAAAAATGAGTAGATTTTTTTGAACTTTTTTTTCAGTTCGACCTCCAAACACTCTCAAAGGTCTGTAGATTCTTCAATGAGTTATTTAGTCCTACCTCAAAAAAGATAAAAAACACCAGCTGGCAAAGGTTTATGTTTCAACAGAATGCTGTAAGCAGGCAATAAAACTGTAACTAATTATTTAGGCCTTTGCATAGTTAACTATGAAGCTTAATTTTTCCACCATCCTTAAAAATTTCTTTCCCCCTTTTATAATGAACCTTTGCAAATTCTCAAGTCAATTAAAGGAATAACATTACAAGTACTCAAACCAACTCTGAGAACTTGATGACAGGTTTGACAACATCGCTCACTCCTGCGCAGCCCTTCATTTTTATATTAGGCAAGAAAGCTTAGTCATTAAGGAAAACTTCAAGTGCATTTGCAATGCTTGTCACTCAACAATCCACCACAGAATATCAATTTATTTAATCAGTCAGGCTGAAGTAGTGGCGGACCATTTTATTCAGCTGTTTTATAGAAAGCCTCATGAAAATATGAAGAATGTTCCCACCCTAATAAGGTAAAGGTATCACTGTAAATAAACAATTAAAAATTAACTATATAGTGCAAAGTCTTATTCTGCTTTATATTTTGAAATGAGATCATTCGAGATAAACCTTTAATAGTTTACTACTGAATACTCTATTAGCAGCAGACAGTTTTTCTTCATGCATTTTTCTTTAGCTCTTATGCTAGAATGACAGGATAATGGGGTGCCAGGATAATATTTTCACATCTTGAAAAGGCAAAACTACAACAAAAAACAGGTTAAATGAACATCACACTTTCCAGATAAGACAACCAGCTTCTTTTCCCCTCCGAATTTTTAATCCTTTAAAATAACCATGAAGTTTTTTCTCTTGGTGATTCTTACCCATGCCAATGCTTCCTTTTCTCTAGAATCTCTTCTTTATCTGGCAGGTAGTCGCTATTCACACAATATAAACAGAAGAGCCTGTGGTATACCATGAGATCCCAGATGGCACCCCACATATTATTTTTACATGATTATAACTAAGTTAAAACTCAAATTCAGAAAGCTGAACTAAAACTAAAGCAGCACGGATTTCTGATAGGAAGGGGCAAATGTTACCATGAAAGAAAAGCAACCTTCGGAAAACACTACCACATGCTAAGGATATGTTTGTAGTATTGGAGCAGACTTGCGTTCAAAGAATAAGAGTGTAAAATAAAACCAGGGCAAATCTAAGATCAGAAACACCATTTGTAGTTTCCAGAAGAGTTCTGGTAAAAGCGTGCGATTTGCAGTGCTACTAGCTGCACATTTAAGGTGCTTAAATGCTGCACATCAAATTATTTTGGTCAAAATGTATGTCAGAATTGAAATATATCCAAAACCTAAGCACATTCAATTCAAATAAACATGCATTTAAAAAGAGGATTTTCTAACAGTTTAACTATGATAACTCTTGTTCTGTTGACTATTCACATAACACAGAAAAGGAAAACAAGCATATTTCAAGCAAAAGGAACACTATGAAAGAGACAGCATTTAAAATAATCAGATTACCTTGTAATGAGGTTATAAGGGCCCCATCTCAGAGATGGGATGTAACAATTTCAATCCAAAACAAACACAAACCCTACCAAAACAAAACCAAAAAAAAGCCACCAAACCTACACATGCCAAACTCAAGAGGCCTGTCTTATAAACCTTCTCAAGCATCAGACTTGAGAACAATGGTCCTCAAACCAGGAGCTATTTAATAACTTAACAAAATTTGTGGAGTAAGTGTGCATGAGAAGGATATTTGAATAGCACAGATTCTGAAACTCTCCATATCCTTCTATTATCTCACCAGAAGTTGCTAAGGATACAGGTACTAGACTAAACATGATCGGGTTACAGCAGTTGAAGAAAATTATTGCCCACCAGTGGAATTTCCTGACTGTATGCAGTTAAGTCTGCCACAGTTGCAAAATAAAGCACATTAGCTTAAACATCATCTACTGAGGTCCTCAGGCCAAGTCTATATGCACATTCTCTTTGACAGTTCCTCCACAATTTTTTTTGGTGAAGAAATAATCAGTATGTTAAGAACATAGAGGGGGGGAATCCTTCAACAACATAAAACATCAAATGAAATGCTTGCATTCTGTGCACCTCAGCATGCGAGTCCAGAAGGAGATTTAGTCTGCAAATACCCAAAATTCACACCAAGAATTTTATATAGCTACATATCATGATGTCATAAAAACCTTCTGGGTAAATAGTAAAATTCCCAAAGGAGATGACAATCTCTGCTTAAGACAATTGTTAGGTTTTTTACCTCTTATTTTGGAACCACTTTCAGTAATTCAGAAAGATACTGTATATGTCATTCTCACCCTGAAAATGCACTTATGTAATATAATTAAAAAGATTTTTTTTTTCCCCAGTCACAGCTAAGATTATTCAGTAACTCTGTGTTACGAAATACAGATTCAGGTGGGTCAACTTCAGATACCCGAGGCTTTGATGTGTTACTAAGGTTTTTGAGAGGAATGCAATTGTAGCATTAGGTATACAGCTCTGTTCACATTCTCATAATCCTATTTTCTATTCATAATTTGCATGGTCTGATGAATATTTAAGAGATGTAAATAAAGAATATGCATCTGATTCAATTGACTTCTACTGCTGAAGTCTGATAAGACTAGTATTAACTTGGTATGATTGTAGAATTCTATTATTTACTAAAGGAGCTGGTGCTAATTCCGAATTACCAGACTTGTTTCATACCTCTTATTTGTATTTCAATACTGGATACAAACTATTTTTTTTTTCCTCCCTTTTCTGTAGAACTATGTCTTGCAGCTTGAAAAACATCCTAAAAGGGAGCATTACTCTCTTTATAGAGATTTCTTTCCCTTTCTCCTTGTAAATGAGAATGATCCAGGACAGGGAGGGCACAGGGAGAATCTTAACAAATTATCAAAACACTTTACTAAAAATAATAGGAGCTCTGTTTGTTGTTTTGGTTTTAATAATCAATCAAAAACTGATGCTAGACAGATTAAGATTTAGTAACAAACCCAACAGCAAGGGACACACTTCTACCTTAGAAAATTAAGTCACTCGATCAACTTAAATATTTACAAGAACAAGGAAGCTTAATACTCCATACATTTAAATACATTCCTCCCATATTTATAAAAACACTACTCTTTTTTTTTTTTTTTTAAAAAAAAAGGTTATGCCAAATAGCATGTGGCTTTTTGTGAAGCTTTCTGGTTTAGTACCAATAAATATTTTTGTTTGAAAACCTGTTTCATGTAGTTTTTAATAAAAAATTTCTATCTTCTGTGTAGGAAAGTAAACATGACAGATGCAAACCAGGTACTAATCTCATGAATGCTTACACTTGTTAGCAAAATTCAGTATGTTAGTTGTTATATTTATCTGTATTGTTAAATAAACAACCACAGTTGATTTGTGTAAAATCACCTCATTTTCAAGATCAGATCATAGACACTTGATATAACTATAATGAACTTTTCTGTTCCAAAAAGACACATTCACCGAGTTCAATATTTGAAATCCACCTACTTAGCCCTTACTTCCAGAAGCTCTAGATGCACTTTACCATGGAACTGGAACCGGCATCAAGTGCCCAGCTCCCATGGAAAGCTCAGGGAAGCGAGGTGCCTCACTCACAACAGGCTCTGCCAGCCCCTCTCCCAGGGCAAGCTCTAACAGGCAGTGCCACAGAGCACGGGCACGCTTACCTGAGAAAAGCAGCATCCGGGTCCTCTTACACGACCCTTCAGACCAACATGCTCACTGCCAAAATTTCCTCACAAAATGCTACAAATACAAACCAGCCAAGAGAACTACACACAGCACAATTCACGTAACTAGAAGCTTATACATTTTTCCCTGTTCAGGAAGTTTCTGCTGTCCACTATCATAGCTTTATTACACACCACTTGCCTATAAACTAGAGTTTGAGAAACGTTAAAGGAAGGTATCTCTAAGAGGAAAAGAAAAAAATAAAAAATGTCCATGCAATGCACTCGGAAAAACCCTCAAAATCCATATTGAACTAGTTAGGCATTTTTACACACTATATTTTACTGACTGAACCAGTCAACAACAATTAGCAACATTTTGAAAGTGTTTCAGTTTATTTAGTGTGTGAATCAATACAACTTTTCTTTAAACAATGAACTAAGCTGCTGTAAGTACATTTGCAGAGTTTTCATTTTCTTTAGCCATTTTGTTGAATAGATGAGCATCTGTGGTTGCAGAAACAAAAGTCAACACTCAACAGGAACTATTCCTAATTTAGCTTCATTTCACAGAGCTATTTTCACAGCAGTTTCCACTCAACCTTGCACAGAGGTGAGAGTAATGGCAGGCTGTAGAAAGCTACTATGTCAGAAACCAAACAACATGCCTGTGATGGAAAGAACTGGTTTTTTGACTTAGTTCTCAAAAATACATGATCCTGAGAAACTGTACACCAAAAAAAAAAAGCATCTGCCTACACCTATGCATATCAGTTACTGGTTGGGTACAGTAAGTCCTCTAAAACATTACTCGGGAATTTTTTCAGGCAGGGATCAATGCCTCCTTCAAGACTCCATTGTTTAAGATGCAGAAATAAAGAAAATGAGACAACTGGGGATTAGTGAAAATGGAGATTACCAAACTAGCTTTGAAATTGGTAGGAAACTGGTAAAAGCAGTGACAGGAAATGTAGTGATGAAAGAGAAAGCTGAAGTGAAATTACTAAAGAAGTTCCTACAGTATTGGTCTCAAAATCAGTCAAATGAATCTGTAAATAAACACTGGAATTTACCAGACAAGATTCTCCCATGCAGACACCGGTGATTACTAAAGCCACTCATAAGACCTCACCTAATTTTTTTTTTTTTTTCTGGTCAATTCCAATCCCCCATTCCAAACATCCATATATATATATATGCGCATGTGTGTATATATATAAATTGGCTTACAGCATACATAAGGAAGAATGGCCATAATAATGGCAAGTCTATCATACAGGAGAAGTTAAAGGAAAATGGCTGTTAAAAAAATAATGGAAATAAGATCATCCTTGATAAATACACACATGAAAGATGAAGAATTCTCTGAAGGACAACCTAGACACAGACAACAAACACTGTTCATGAATAAATTTGGGCTGTAAATCAGAAAAATCTTCAAAGTAAATGAGTGCAGTACTAAATTCTCTCTTCGGTAAAGCAAAAAGAACTAACCCCTCACCTCCCCAGTTAATTTTAAGATAGAGCTTGATTACTGAATGAGATTGTTTACTCTCTTGAAGGACTCAACTTCACCTTGGATACACTTTAATTTTATTTCCCATTTTTCACCTAAGGACAACTCCAGGTGACAGATGCTCAACTGTTCTGTTATCCTGTAGAAGTCTGACAGTGGATAAATGTGATTTGAAAGTGGAAGTTCAGTTTCAGCTAGACTGGATCTGTTACATGAAACAGAAAAACCAAGAACAGACCACTGAATAAAAATAATAAAAATCTGACTCTAAACTTGACTTTTATTTTGAGTATTAGTAAATGACCAATCCCTACCATTCAGAAATATCTAAGGAAGAAGATAGTTGGAGACAGAGTGAAATCACTCCTATTTAAAGGGGATAGAGGGGAATCGATCCTATTTAAAGGACAAAGGAAATGTTTTTTCAAAATTTTGTACTTTAAGGAATATGAACTTTGTTGAGATGTGACTTTGTGAGATTTATATGGCTACAAGAATGTCCTGTTATCAAAATAAAACTAATTTGAAAAAATGAGGATGGAATATTAAACCTCATGATTTTGAGACTTAAAAAATCTCTACCTATTAAAGTTTTGAAATACATCTATTTCATGAGTCCTTCTCCCCTTCAGGTTTTCTAAAACCATCTCTGAGATGTGCTGAGCTTACCACCATTAGTATGCAAGGCTAGCTGCATCATTGATCTGGTCCCCAAAACATCTGTAATATTAACACACATCTCCTAGGAGGGGGGATGGACCACACATAAGCAACTTCTACTCTGGGAAAATTAATCTCATTAGTAAATGAGTAAATTGCATTGAAAGCAATTTATTACTTAATTTAGATAGATAAATCATGTTAACCACAAATAAGCAAAAATTTAAAGACACCAATTCTTGCCCTCATTACAAGTAAAATTACTTTAGTTAATAGGTCTTTTAGCATGAAACATTTCCTACAGCAAACAAGCTGGCTGGGTACACACAAGCTCTGCCAAATCTTTTTCTGCATCTAGCATGTGTGTGTGTACACACACACAGAAGGCTATACTAGTGGCTTTTTTTTTTTTTCTTCCTTCCCCTCCCAAAATGCAACAGCTGTGAAAGACCATAAACTGCTGTATGTATAAAAGAAAGTTCACTGGGTTTTGGAAGCTCTTCCATCCAGCTCCAGTACACATCATCTTATAAATCTTGTACTTCTCCAGTATTAAAAGACCACTGGGAGGCTTTAACTGAAAGAGTGAGCAACTAGAAATGTTTCTAAGATGACAAAATTTACTAACCATAAATGATGAATATCAACAAAAGCACTATGGAAAGATGCAGAAATCTGACAGAAAACCATTTTTTTTCCCTTCCCCCTTTCAGGGTGGTGATACTAAAAATCCCTGAAAGAAGGAGGTATTTTTATGCCATGATCAGCAGGGCATTTAGTGCCATGAGCATATACCAAGGCAATCCTAACCACAATTTCATAGCTGTCCATGCTGTGTGAAGAGAGCAAACAGTAAGCAATCTACTTGACACCCAAGTTTCCTTTTTTTAATTTTAAAAGCAATATACACAGTATAAAAAACATCAAGGTGAGCTTTATATTTTCATAGCTATTTCACAAATAACCAAAAACCATAGTTTTTGAAGGTTGCTTTCTGTACTGAGATTTACTTCTATCTTGGATACACTTAACATTTGTGGCATCTTTCTATAAAAAAAAAGGTGGAAAACAAGTCTTTAAGTGAGATTTAATAACCAAAGCTCAGCAGCACCTGGAGCTGCCCCAAGGGAAACCGAAGGTCATCTCCCCAGCAGTACAAAATCCTCCTTGCAAGGCAGTAACACAGCAACAGAACTCTGTCCCTGTTATACAATGTTTTAACTGAATATACAATATATCTTCACTTATGGAAGGATATGAATAAAATCAGCCAAATTAATAAAAGTTTCAAGAGAAACATTTGAATCTGGTGACTGTTTGTTCTAATAAGCAATAGCCTATTAAAACCATTCCTACAAGAAGTCTCCCAAATCAAAATCGTACCTAAGCACTAGCTTGAAATCTGCTATGCAATACAAATAACTTTGAGGCCTCCCTTGACTGATTAAATCACAAACCTATCTCTCCAAGAGGTTAAAATTTAAATGAAAGCTTAGGCTTGGCAAATCCCATCAGATTGTCAAATATGGATATTATGTAGGAACCCCATCTGTTCATGCAGCAACATGAATATGCAACGTGACTGTTGCTGCAACACTTGCATTCACATTGCGGAAAATTTACAAGTAAGCAGTTCCTGACTATAATTAAATCAGGAACAAAGTTCTGAAAACACATGCAGTAGATTGCTTGCCACAAATACGAGCTTTGACTCTCTAAGTTTATGTTTCTCTTCCTCTCACGTGCTGAGATGATGAAACCTTACAGCAGAGGTGTGTTATCCTTCCCACTTACATTGAGGTTTGTTAATCTTCCTTGCTCGGCAAGGTACACTGTTCATTGTGGCGCAGGGAGAGGAGAGTGTGCGTAAGAGCACTTTCTGCCACGTGACCCAGTGCATTGCCCATAATGCGGTACAAAGCAATTAACATTTTCACAGGTAAGGAGAGCTGCCAGCTGGAGGCTACAGGGTTGGAAGAGTTGTTTGGAAGAGCTCTATACTTGCCTGCGGACTATACACATAACAACCGTGAACTAACTTTACCATCAGGGTTTGGTATATTCTTCAATATACCTTACATTCTGTCAAACTTCATGCATGTGCTCACTCAACCCAGAAAACATTCAGTTCATACCATCTTTTGGGGGTTTTTGCTTATAGATCAGATTCTGAAGTTTTTAATTCTCCGCATAATAACCTCTGACTAAAGATGGGTTTGGGTAAAGTTCTACATCCAGTGGAATGAAACCGCAGCCGTGCTTTCCACAGCACTGCCAACTGTGTGTTGGCAGAGTAAAAACTGATGCACAATAAAAATAACCAACTCTAAACAGCACATTTAGGATGGGGGAGAGGCTGTCCAACTGACAACCCAATTGACTGATTTGGCTGTAACTGAGCAGAAGAAACCATGTTGTGAACTTTTTCAAGAAGCATGCTCTGCATTCAAGGTGAAAGTGACTGCCAAAATGTAAAGTAATTCTGTTTTTATGGATGCCAGACAGTTCTCTTGGAAAGCATCACCAGGATGTAAACTTGCTGTAGCAGTGTATAAATTCTTGGTTAGTGGTAAGAATAAAAAAACATGCCTCCCATCACAAGATGAAATGTTTCATCTTGACCAGCAAATATCCACAGCATCACATTTCCATTATTAACTAAAATCTACTGTGTGACTTTTGAAAGTTTTAGAGATTTGTTTTTTTAAATTAAGCCTGCATGTTTTATTCTCCAAATTTCCTGTGAAATACTTGCTACTTACAAAAGGTCAGGAATTCACCCAATAGGAGCTACCTTAAATCACTATGTAGGCAAAGTTCCTTTCTACCAAATACAACTAACTTAAACCAACAGTTGCATGGACTTATCTGCAATAGCTTGCTCAGCATATTAACTATCATTCTCTAGACTTAAAAACCTAATTACAAAAAACAAATATTTGCTGTAGCACAGTTTATGCTTCTTACGCTTGCATAAGTTCCCCCTCCTCAGGTTTTCTGACTCTCGACTACAGCTAGTGCTTCTATCCAGTGGCATCTATAGAAGCAACGCATTCAAGAGAAACGAAGTAAACTCTCAGTTCAGCAGAATATATCCAGCAGCTTTCAATCAGATGCAAATGGAATTAACAGGGCTGCAAAGCTTTAAAATGAGTTTTCTAATTCAAACAACTGAAACTCAATGCATTTCAGAACAAGCTGACAACAATCTAGAAAATGACATTGAATAACAGCACAACTGTCTCTCCTGGGAGAAAATACTAAAACCACGTCACACAAATTCCCCACTCTCTCTGATACCATGCACAAGACATTTCTCATAATACTAGGATTAAACAGAGGAGGAGTTTGCACAAACATGCACACAAAGATATACACAGAGTTCAGTACATACAAGGAATAAACAGACAGATTGGATTTGTGTGTCTCTAAAACACAGCAGATGTTTCTTCAAATTCAAGGCATAATCATTTTTAATAAGGAATTAAACACAAGGCACTTCTATCTTTGTTAGGTTTTTGTTCTCTATTAACTGAACAGAGGAAGTTATGTTCCCCACATAATCTTTTTAAAATCGCCACAATATCCTTACAAAGCATTTGACAAACATGCAGTAATGTGTATGAAGGAGGAAGCTGGACCCTGACATATGAAATACCCTGGCCTACATTTCTCAGGAGGTCAAATGAAGGACAGATACTGCCAAAATAGTGCTTTTCATGTATTTACATTTGTAAAGCAAAATATTTAGCTTTTATTTCAATCTCTCAGATCAGGCACTTCCCAATTAAATGAAAAAAAAAAAAAATATACAGCCTTCTCCTGTCTTCCAAGTGATAGGGTCACCATCCAAAACAACAATATGGTCCAAGTCAAAATGGTCACCATCAAAAAACAACAAAAAAACCAAAACCTCCCAACCCAGACCTTGGAATCATAAAAGTGTAAATAAAAGCAGCAGAGATGACTTCACATACCACTAACCATAACCAGAGAAAGTGAATAAATAATTTTTAGTATTCAGACAAATATATACCTACATGTAGTAGGGCTTTCACATTATAATACCATTTTTATTTTAGTTAGGTTTTAAGACTAAGAGAAGTTTTGAAATTTGGTGCAGAACAAACCCTCAGAAATTCAGTTTCAGTTCTTCCAGGAACGAGTGTATTTCTACCTCGCTGTCCATAAGGACAGATGCAAGTCTCTTAAATACCTCAGCTGACCTGTAGTTTCAGATTGCAATAGACACAAACCACTGTTTTCTATGTACAGTATTATGCGCAGACAGACGGTTAAGTATTTACCATTGTGCTTATTTCCTTGTTTTCATATTTGACCAAAAGCTTTCATTTGGAAGTATGATTTCGACATAAGTAGTAAAACATTGTCAGGGAACACAACTTCTCTCAGAGAAAGAGGAAAAGACACATCCATGTTTCAGTATCAGAGTGCAGATGTGGAAGCTGAGTAAAGGTGTTCAGTTCACATTTTCCCCTGTGTCTAAGTTGGCCCTTCTCTCCCAACAGAATCAATTCTGAAAGTGGAGCTGTTCAGATGTGCAGTTAAGTCTTTAGTTTGCAGCAAGGAAACACACAAAATAGAAGCACACATTGGTGCCGGAATTTGCAACTTCTGACAGAAAATGGCAGGAAAACGGTAGCCGAGTAAGTCCCCAAGAATCCATTTGTTGTTAACACTTCAGTGGAAGAGATCTGAAAGCAGAGAGGGGGTCCAGGCCAAACTAGTGGTGAAACACAATGAGAGAAAATGGAAAGATCCCAAGAGGGACAGACACATTCAACTGACTTATTATAATTAATAATCTTGGACTTCAGACAGAAAAACATCTCTGATGTATCCCCCCTGGCCCCATCAAGCTTGGTCAAACCTTTTTAATTCTCCATGCCTCCCCCAAGTTATTTTACATATTAGATTTGGGTCATGTGTCCATCGCAATCAAAAGCTACACTTCCACAAACTTCCAACCTTCAGGATAACTTGTAAGCACTGTTTTTACAGTATCACTTCAAACTATGAAGCTACATGTCAAAGACATTTCTCCGAAGCATGTGACAAGGACAGCAGCAGAGTATACTAGAATTCCTTTTACCCCATCCTCCATCTGGAAATATGTTAAAGCATGTGCTACAATTTTCACTTTTTCTACTACATACCTCTCAGTAAGAACACCAGCAATAAGCTTTAATGATATCAAGAGCAATACATGCATATTCAAATTCTGATGTAATTTGTTTAAGGCCCATCGCTGTATGAGCTATATAGAGAATCTCCTTCTCTAAGAGCAACCGCAGTCACAACAGAGAGAAAATAAATCTTTTGCAAAAAAAACCCCAAAAGTGGCATTATCAAAACCATATAATATTTGCTAAAGGTAATTTAAGTATGAACTGCTAGGAAAATTCATTTCAAATCTAGTTTAAACTACTAGAATAACTTACTACCAACAAAGAGTCATCACAATGAGTTTCAAAGTCCTCATTCTCACTGGTATTTGAAAGCTCTTCAGATTTTCACTAAAAACGAAACATAACAAAAGCACCAAACCTTCAAAACAGAACACCTAACCAAAAATCTGATTTTTTTCTTTTAATAACACTCTGAGTGCTCTCTTCTACTCTGAGCTTTCCGAATGGACTTAGTCTTAACAGACAAAACCCACAGCCTGCTAAAGTATGGTAATTAGCAATTGAAACAAATACTTGCAGATAAATATACAAAGGTATCTGTGTTAAATCACAGCATCTATGCCAAACTGACAAGAATGCTGTGACTAAGCTGAAGTACAGAAAGAGAATAAACATTCAAAAAAGAGCAACCACATGTTAGCAGGTAAGCCTTCTTACATACTATGGAAAAACATTTTTTAAAACATTCTTAACACAAAGGCAAACATACTGCTTCTCAACAGGTAATTAACCTGAGAAACAGACTACAGCAAGATATTGAAGAACATACCCAAAATCCCAAGCTTAGTTCTTGTACTCACAAAGACAAAATCTGCTTCACTGGCAACTAAACGCCCTTAAGGATAGTACTCTATGTGTGGGAATAACTTCATGTGTATGTAGGAAGTTAGCATTAAAAATACATGTGTTATAATAAACTTGCACAGGTAAATGTGTGCTTCAGAGACTAAGATCTTTAGCTAGATTAGGTAGAAATATTTTCTCCTCCTATGGAGTACAGGAAGCCTTATTAGAGCTTGCCTTCCTGTAAAACATCTGGCACCGACTGACACAGGCTACCTGACTAAATGAAATGTTGGTCTAGTGACACAACAAAAGCGTTTGTCTCTGCATCATGAAAAACTACGCTGAAAAATACCAGCCTATACGCTTCATGTTTCATTCACCTTCTTAATATATTTTAAGTCACTTTAGGGATCATGAGGTGCTCTACTTGCACAGCTTCAGACACTCTTCCCACAGCAAGGTTACTCAATACTGCCACTAAAATACTGTTCCAAAAGGGTGGGGTTTTCAAATTCCTCACCCATCAGAGCTTGTTGCAGGGAAGTGCAATCGCTCTAGTCACCTCTGGCTATGCCTTGCATCTGCAGTCACAAGCCCATTGGAAATACTCTCTTCTTTGAAGAATAGGAAGATGCTGAAAAGGATTTGGGAAATTTCCTATGAAGAAGGAAGGGAAATAACCAGTGAAGCCTCCAAGGCTCAAAAGCTCACTGAAGCTAATGGAATGGCTGGTCCCTGAAAGCTCACGAGAGCTTTTCACAAAGAAGCGATAACCTCCAGCTGATTCTTACGTTAGTCTTAATAATATGTATGCCCATAAACAAAGCAGTTCGTATTTCTGCTGCAGCAGTCTAAGGGCTGGGAGAGGTGTGTCTAGGCAGTATTTACAAAAGCACCCTAGAAAAGAAAATGGGCTGGAACATCATCCTCCTCTCACAGAAGCCATCGAATCACCATCAAAGGCACAGTGTTTTGGGCCACCACAGAGAAAATGTCAATGGGTTACTGGCAAAAATTACACCTGATGAAAATATATTAGTAATTGATCTTTTCGAGTATGATCAGAGAAGAAAATACTTATCTCTTTTTTTTTTTAAAGTCAGAAAACAAGGCCCAAACCTGTTAAGAAAAGGGGATCTGTTTATGTGAAATCAATTTGGATCAAAGCCAGAAGACTCTTAAAAGAAAAGATGTACAGATAATGACAAAAAGAAAAAGATGACTTGTTAATTATTTGGAACAGACATGGGAAAAGTCACCTCACAGAAGTTCACTTTTGTCTACGTTGCTTTCAACACAAGAAAAACAACAGAGAAGCCCAAAACAGCACACTTTAGAAGCCAAGGAATAAGAAAATCCCAACAACTTCATCAGATGAAATGCTACAGCAAACATAAACCCTTCGCTTTATTCTTAGCTTTCTGTGTGCTTGTTCACTGCTGCACTTCGTTTTAGAGGGGTATGTTACATACCTTTCTATTTTCTCCCCTTTATAAAAATCAGCAGCATAATCAAATAGTGGAAACTTGTTGAGAACATACTCTATTGATACAAAACTAGCCATTGATATTCTAATTTAATACTTGAACTGACTTAGTAAATGCCAAGTCAAAGCTCAGAACTTTTAAGTGCAGCTTAAGGGTACTGAAGAAGAGAATATGTTATTCTAATAAGCAAAAGCATTTTTGCTATACTGAAAGAGATTTAAATTGAAAGTATTTATTATTTCTATTAGTAAAATCAGAAAAAGGTGGAATTGGAATTGTTATGTAAAGTCATAAGATCTATCTATATGTATAAGTCATAATATTTAAAATCGTAATTTCTTAAGTGTTTTTATTACATTTTGGACTTCAATTTGTAAATAAGAGCACAGCATATCTAAATAACAGATTGTCAACTTAAAAGCACAAAGGTTACTTCTGCTAGAACAGGGGGCATAGCTTCTTTTCCCCTCCAAATTAAAACAAAAGCCCATGCCTCTGCACACACACTATTAGTCTGACATTTCCCTGTAACTACACAAGGAAACAGATAAGAACACACCTTCACTGGCATAAGTCTGTGACCAGATCAGTGCCTGGGTTTAGAAGGACTACCGAAGCAAGGATTTGGTTAAATTTCCAAGAACATTTATGGCTGAGGTGAAGGAGGGATGGGGAGACGAGTACTGCCATGACTGGGCTGAAGCCAGCTAAATAACTTTTAATTTCAAAACTACCTTAAGGCAGTTTTATTTAGTCTTGGCGCTGCCATATTATACATTGATACTGCTCTTCTTCGCTCTTGCAATCAAGAAGGCCCAAATTTGACACCGTGTTTAAAAGACTTCCAGAGAGCCAGGCACTGTACTAGGGATACGCATTTCCAAGCCAAGGACCTCTTAACTCCGCTCACTGATGAAGCTCGCCTCATGAACAGTCCTTTAGATTTACACTAGGATTGGTATTTCAAGTAAGAATTATGAAACACAGAAGTGAACTGCTCATCATAAGGCAGTTCAGATGCGAGTAGAATGAAAGTTACAATTTAGATTTGAAAAACAGCATCTTAGTTATAAGCTCTATACCTATTATCAGCCAGGAGAAAGTATCACAGTTTGAGGCTTTTTAACATTTAGTTTTTGTACCACAAATACAACTAAAGTGCACCTTTCTGCAATTAAAGAATTGCCTAATAAGGGTGTGAAGATTTCTCCAAGAAGCTTGCTCTTCAAAAGCTTTTTAGTAGATTTCAAAAAGCTAAAAACCAAAACAGCCACCACAAAAACCACCAAGCAAATAAAAAGCCTCAAATATTTCTGGGATCTCTGAAAACAGAGATGGAAACACATTCTCCGCATTCATGGACATGGCATCACATGCGTTCTGATAAGAAAGGATATTTCACAGTCCATCTTTGAAGCATAACCCTTTCCTTTATGAGCTTACGTGCTAAACCTGTAGAAAAATCTCTGTGCAAATTTTGCCTCATTCCATCTTATGAGCCAAATTCTCCACTGATTATGTTTCCACTGATTAATGGACTACACCAAGGACCAGCTTGGTCCTGCATGAACAGTCAAAGTAGTACAAAAATTAAAGCTTGAAATATAGTACATTCCAAATAATGACTTCTAAGGAAGACAAAGTTTTTATTAATTTAGCCTAGCATTTCAAGATTTATCCCATCATACATAAAACCCACAGCACATAGGTACCCTGGTGCTGATCTTGCTATAGCTTCTCATGTTGAAAGGTACCTAGATCTACGAAATCACACAGAATGTGTAGTTTATTTCAAGCATCAAAATTCAACAGATCATGTTACTGTGCTAACAAAAAAGGAAGATGTTTTAAGCAAACTTGTGAAAATACTTTATCTCAAGTATTGCTGTTTTCCTAACCTCCCTCCCTTTAAATCCATAACTTTACAAATAAGTATTTAAAATTTAAGTACATTTATAAAAATAAAGGAAAACAAATCTCACAGTGAGAGTATGATGACTAAAATTAAGCAAAAGGCAAAAAGTAAATTTTCACACAACTTTCATTGGCTGAAAATAAGAGTACTGACACAATGTTGAAAGATCTTTGTCAAAGAGCAGCATGTTACCAGAATATGCCATAACATCATATGTGATATTTTATGTTTAAATTTAATAAATTAATTCAAACTGTTTACCTGTAGTGATTCCTTTGCAACAAAACCAAACCAGGTCATAAACAGGTTTTCACTCTGACACTGCTTACTCACTTCCATGTTCTTTACCACAAGTTCATACCAAAACACAGACAATGTTAGCGGAGAATAATCCGTAATCTCTGACATCCTAGCACAAGCACTCTGACTTGGATTTAAGCAACTGACGTATGACCATTAAGGCTTGCTTTTGACAACAGTAACCCACGGTATGTGTATATTTACCTCAAATGTATCACAAAGATGTATCCACTGATACTGACAATACCTAGGAAATACTCACATCTCAAAGAAAGTACAAACAAGCTGTACAGCAGGTATTATGGTTGGGTTGTAAGAGTAAAACAGTTCATCGCTTGATCAGAATGACTTGCTTCACAAATGGTGAGTTCATAAAAAGGCAATTTTCCTCCTCAACATAATCTTCTTCTCGTAACAAAGTTTAGTATGAGGTAGAAGTACACTTTTTCTGATGCATTCATAGTCAGATAGGCCTTGATGTTCATGTTTAAATGCAATGGAAACACAGAACTCAGTAAAGCTATAATATGTAAAATAAAAGCTATAATGGAAACTTATTACTTCCCAACCTTCCTCAAAAAATCAGCTTGTAAAATGCTTGCAAGCCGATATTCAAAGTTCTTTAGATACAAAAACAAAACGGCTACAAAACGTTTAGTTTTTGTACATCTTTCCTTGAAAAGCGTTACAGCGACCTCAGACCTCCACGCAGCCAATCCATGAAACATTTAACATAGAAAAAAACAAGCACCAAGGAAATTAAAAAAAAAACCAAAACCCCAAGGAAATGGAAAAAAACCAACCAACCAAACAAGGAAATGCGAAAAAAAAATGTATTAAGAAATGTATTAAATAATTTAGCTATTTTTATTATTTTTTTAAGGCTTACCACAAGAATGCAAAAAACGGGGAGGAGGGATCATAAAAACTAGGTTAAAATATACCCACCCCTAGCCGAAAGCTTTTTGGTGTTGATAATTTTGGCAGCGTACTCTTGTCCTGTGGTGATTTTCATACATCTTCTCACGACGGAGAACGCCCCTCTGGAAACCAAGAAGCGGACAAAGTGTCAGTCCAACTGAAACGGTTCACTGCCATTACCGGCGCGAGGGTTTTAACGGGTTTCAGTGAGAGGTGTGGTGTCGGCAGAATTAAAACAAAAATTAAAAAAACTAGAGAGTTCTGGTCAGCGTTGATTTTATTCACCAAAACAGTAAACTGTGGTCAGAAACGCAGGTACGAGCCATACGACCGAACCCATCCCCGCCTGCAGCCGCTGGGCGGTGGGAGGGCACATCTGCACTGCCCCAAGGCCGGCACACGCCGCGGGGACAGCGCGGCGGCGGCCCGGCCCCGTGTGTCCCGCTCCCCCCCCTCCCTCCCGCCCCGGTGACACCGGCGCCCCGCCGGGCCGCCAACATGGCGATCGGGGCCGAGAGTCGCCGGCCCCGGCGCTGGGGGGCGCCGCGCGCCGACAGCCCCTCACTCACCGAGCCCCCCCCCCCCCCCGCCCCGCTACAGCCGTAATAATCAAAATAATTAAGTAACGATACGGCAGCTCCCGCACCTCCCGCGTCGGGAGGCCGAGGGCAACTCCCCGCCGCCCGCTCGGAGCCTCTGGCCGCCCGGGGGCCGTACGTACCCGGGGGGACGGGCGGGCGCGGAGCCCCGACCCCCCCACCCCGCAACTAACGCTCAGGTGGGGGTGTCTTTGGGAGGCTGCAGCCAGGGCGCTCCCCCAGTGGCCCTTCGCGGCGGGGCGCCCCGCCGGGCTGTCGGCACCGGTAAGGCAGCCCCCGGTCCGGCACCCCCCGGCGGGGCTCGCGCCCCGAGCCCGCACACCCAAGGTTGCCTTCCCGCCGCTCCCGCCCCGGCCACGCCGGTTCCCCGGCCCCGCGCCGGCTGCCCCGTGCCCGTTCCCCCAGCGGCGGGGCGCGCCCGGCGGGCTCCGTCCTTACTTCCCGAGCTCCTCGAAGAGCTGGTACTCGTCGGTGAACCGGGTGCAGGTGGTGGTTGAGGCCATCATGAGGACGGGCGGCCGCCGGTACCTCCGGCGGCCAGGGACAGCGAGGCGGTGACGGCGGAGGGGCTGTGAGGCGAGGCGAGGCTCCGCGCCGGCTTCTCCTCCTCCTCCTCCTCCTCCTCCCCGCCGCCGCCTCCTCTCGTGACGGGGCTGCCTCCGCGCCCTCCTCTCCGCCAGCTGGCGCGTCCTCCCCGCGCAGGTCTCTGGTCTCCCCTCCCCTCGCCCTTTAGGGAAACGAATAAATACAGAAGCGTGTCTCTCTCTGTCCCCAGCCCGCCGGGGGAGGTGCCGCCCAAAGGGAAAGCAAAATCCGGGCGGGGGGCGCGGCGCCGCCGACTGAGGGGTGCCTCCGCCTTCCGCTCCCGCCGCGCCTCTACCCGTCTCCCGGTGCCGTGCCTCCCCCTAGCGACCCCGGCCGTGGCCGCCCCGTCGCGGCTGCCTAGCTCTTCCTCCCTCCCCTCGCCCCGCCCGTCGGGGACGCCGTAGCGCGGGGACTCTCACACAGCGGCCGGGGACATGCGCTGCACCGGGAGCGGGGGAAGGACCCGGCCCGTCCCCGACGCTCCGCGAGGGGGGCGGCGGCGGGAGGCGCTGTCGCCGGCCGCCTCACGCCCTGAGGAAACGGATGCACCTGCGCCCCGTTCCTCAGCGACCGCCTGACGTCACGAACCGCCCGGCAGGAGCCGGCGGGGGGGGCGGATGGGGGGCTCGTGTACGCGCGCGTGGCGGCGCCGGCACCCGGCGGGAAGCGCGCGAGGGCGCGCGCGGCCAGGGGCCGCCGCGAGGGCGGCAGCGGCGGGGGCGCCCCGCCCCCCGCCCCGTGGCGTCACAGCGGCCCTGCCCGCGTGCGGAGAGGGCGAGCGCGCGTGCGCGCGGGGTGGCGGCCGCGGGAGCTCCGCGCGCACGCACGCACCTGCCGGCCGCGGGGTTTCCGCGGGAAGGGCCTCGGGGTGCCGCTAGGCCCGCCGCAGGCCCCCCGCCGCCTCAGCAGTCCCCGCCGAGCGGCTCTGCCGGCCCCGGCCTCCGTCGCCAGGGCTGGGGCGAAAGCGGCTCGCTGGCGGGGACGCGCCGCTGTGGGCGGTTTCTGTGCGGGAGGTGATGCGCCCTGAGGGGACGGCGGCCTCCCGTCGAGGCGCGGGGGCTTCCTGCCGGCGCCTAGCCAGGCGGGAGCTCTGGGCGAGGGGCAAGGGCTGTTTGTGCTGTGCAGGCACAACGCGGACGGTACCGGCGGGCCCCGCTCCTCACTGACCGACCGTCGTGGCATAAATGGCTTCGTAACAATTAACTGTCTCCTTAGGCACGGATTCACCATAAACTAATCAGCATTTCACGATTAAGTTAGGGCCATATTAAATTGAGACAGCATCTGGGCAGCCCGTGGCTCACTTCCATGGCCAGGTCTCTTAAACGAGCCATCGCAGTTGGTCTCCCTTAATTCCGGGGCGATCCAGCCTGAGAGGTGGAGAGCGGGAGCAGGGAAAGCGGAATCGCTCGGAGGAACGAAGAGACGTAGGTGTCCTCCACAGCTTTAAGGAGACATCGAGACACGCGTGCTGGGACGGGAGCATCGCGCGCACCAAACCCAGCACCTCCAGGGCATAAGAATAGTGCTGTATTTGCTGCACAGATAGATGGGAAGGGTTGAGAACGTGAAGCAGAGAGCACATGTGTGGTGATGAAGATAAAATGTAATAGTAAACAGCTGGCTCAGTTCTTTAACCTTGGGCTAATTTCTGTCCCAAATAAGGGCAGGCTTCTCAGTTAAAATAGCATGCAACCACATCATCAAAGGCCACTAATGAACACAAACTGAGGGGTTACCAGGCCATCTGAATTGTATTGAAATTCAAGAGAGAATTCTGCAAGACGCTTTAAATGTGTCTGATTTTTGAAGTGTTTTGAATGTGATTGTTTCAATATTACTGAAAGCATACTAAGAATGCTGTTGAAATAAAGAGTTTGTGTGTTGGAATTTTGGGGGGTAAAGGAGAAACGTATGTTTGGATTTGGTTTATGCATAAGATTTCCTTTTTTAAACTATTTAAAGCTAAAGTAATAGTGGCAGATGAAGAAATGCTAGTTGTTGGAACTGCAACGATTTTAAAACCAAAACTATTTCCTAATTTTGAGATTTTTCCTTTGAAAAGCTTTTCAAATGTATATGTGCCACCAATGCCTTTGTAGCTTCACGCTTCTTTCTGGCCTAAGCTTTGCCAATAATAATTTGCTTCGGATGAGTCCTGTCATTTTGCTTTTATTCTTTTCTGATAAACTGAGTGGTGGGAGATAAGTAATGAGTTAAATTAACATCTGCACAGCTGTTTAAACATTTAAAGAGTTGAGTGTGTCAGTTTGTGGTACAACTAGAGCTTCACTGTAAGAGGCAGCATGCTGCTTGAGCCTAAGTAGGCAGTCTCAAGCATCCAAATCCTTATTTTGATACGTAAGAAGACACACATATGAAATACATCCACAAAGATTTCTTTTACTTTAAAGCTCTAGAGTTTCTAGACTCAGGATCCAGAGCTGTGATCTTGTAGGAAGAGTTTAAAAACTGCCAATTCTTCCCTAAACTAATGCGAACGCCCATGTACGAGGGTAATTTTCCTCTGGGTGAGGCAGCTGCACCTCATACAAATACAACTAAATTCATGGCATAAAGGCAGCAGCAAAGAAAGTCTTTGAAACTTGTGAGCAAGTACAAAGCGTTTACTCCGTAAGTTCCTCTCCAGGGAAATGTTACACACAGCAGCATGAGTATGAAAAGACTGGAGGATGTTTCTATTTAGACCAGCAAATTTACATTGGAGCAAGAATGAATCTATTCTCAGATCAGTGAAGGGAACTCACATTAAAAAGTATTCAGAATGGTAGCATACTTCTTAGTTCCCTCTAACGAAAATATAACATGTGAGTTGTGCATAATTTTGTATATATCTGCATAAATAACGCAATCAGCAGTACTGAAACCCCAGAGTGGTCTGATGATTGTGAGTATTTTTGGGGGCATGTCTGCCGGGACATAGACACTACAAAATTTAACATATTTCCCTATCCTACATCATGTTTTCCTAATAGTATATTCTGACAACAAGCATCTGGCCAAAGTATCTGTTAGTACTGTGCCATACATTTATTATTTAATTAAAAAATATCCAGAAGAAATTATTAAAGTCAATTCATTTTCTTTTCTTGCTGTTGTTTTTGTGTTTTTTTGGATGATGTTATAAGGATGCATGATCCAAAAGATTAAAAAAATTCCTTTCGTTTTATTTGCCCATTTCCCAATCGGGGGGGGGGGGGGGGGGGAAGAAGGGGCCAAGGAGTTCTGACAGAAATATCAAGCATGAATTTTATTAGAGGAGCTAAGGAAAGAAAATAACTGTTTACAAGATCAGTATCATAGGGCTTGGAGAGCTTCCATAAGGAGAGATATTAGGGAAGTGATGAATAGCTTGGAAACAGCTCAGTTCAGAAATTTTTTTCTTGTTACAACAATCGTCTCTCAAATGTAGTTCACTCCAGCTGAAACAAAATGTTACAGGTTAACAGTTTTGTTACTGTGTTACTGTTGTAGAGTTACTGTTTTATAGTTTAAAAAATGTTAAGCTCAGTGGAATGAATTATATATTCAACTTTAGAATGAAACAACATTTATTGAGGCAAAGGAAATGGTATTTATTTTAAGAGTTTCCTACCTCAGCAAGGTCTTTGCTTCATATGGCTTTATTTTTAGACAGCCAAAGTGAGGTTTTCATTTTATTTCTGATCTTGCAAATACAGACTTTCAATTTGCTCATGTTTTGAAGGAGTCAGAGAGCTTTCAAAAGGTCATGCGTGTAGACTTCTCATTATGAGAACTTCTAGGAATATTTTATATTTAGTTCATGAACAAATGCAACAGCCATTTACAGCAGAGGTCCAGACAGAAAACAGCCTGAAAACCTGAGTACCCTTGGCTTTAGATAAATACTCACTTTATGACCAGATGGTCTTAAACAGAATTCCTCGGTCCTTCCAGAGGTTGCATGTATTCTTGTGGCAAAATGCTTACCGCCTTAGGGCAACTTATGGAAAACAGTGGAGCAGTTACAGGTACATTATTGCAGTAAAGCTGAAAAACTGAAATTTGATCAATAAAATATCCCTATTTTGTTGATTTAAAATGTGATCCAAGTAACTCCTTAACAGCAGATTGAAAGTATCATCATTTTTCCACAGCGGCTCGCGTTGATAATGCACAACAAACATCCCTAAACTGGCCAAGAAGGTGGTTGTGGGCTTGATCTAATGAGCATCAGGAGGTGAAGGAAGCTGAGATCTATGGAATAAAGCACCACAGCTGAACATTTCTGCTAGCGTGAGCAGCAGGGAAGGCAGTGGGTAGGAGTACGATGGAAAAGTCAGAGGAGAGATGTCAAAGTAGGAACAAAAAAGGAAGAGAGAGTGCTGTGTGGGAGCAGGAGGAAGGGAGAGGTGTTAGACAGCAGATGGAAAGGGGAAATTAGACCGATGGACCTGTGGCTGATGGAGTCACATGGCTTGCATAGTGAAAGACGAGAAGAGAGACAGAGAGTAAATGAGTTTTGTAATAGGAACAGAGAATCACAGAAACATACCAAGTGAAGAGGACAGGGAACAAAGGGAGACAACTTTTCTTAGAAAAAGGAGTAAGTAAAGGGAAATTAAAAGAAAGTAAACCAGTTAGGGTCAGACACAAAAATAATCGATGTGAAAGGGGTTTGAAGAATGAATTTCTGAAGACAGCAGGAAAAATGGGGAGATGTTAATCAAAGAAAAGACCATGTATGTGGAAACAAGGAAAGATGTAGGAACAGGATAAAAAAAAAAAAATCAACTCTGAGAAATCACACAGAAGACCATGGATGGCTTTGTAGTTCATTGTAATAATTTGAACTGCAGGCAACAGATTTCAGGTCAGTACTGAATTACCTGTTGCACCACGCTCTATCTCTTCTTTGTTTTCTCATTGGAGCTGTTGGGCTTTCCTAAATAAAGTTTGGTGGGGGGCGGAAGCACTGGTAACATCACCTGGTCAATGTGCCAGAGACTGACTTGTTGTAACCCATCATTTCCAAGTGATGATGGTGACCTAAGGCGTGTCTTAATGTCTTCTGCTGGAGCAGCTCCCTCCCAAACACCTTCTGATCAGTGCTGACTCCAGAAACTGGTCCTAGTCCCAGACATCCCAGGTCTCCAGTGAGTGGTAAAGAGCTGCTGAGCAACCTGCCCTAGGGCTTGTTTTCTTTCCATGGAGAAGCAGTCTTGCTCAATCCCTTGCTGCACTTGTTCCACCATGTGTGCATAAGCACTCACAGAAGCAGATCCTTGAAGGTTCCCCAAAGAAAATTAATTATTTATCCATTATTTACACCCCTGGCAAGCACCTTACTCCCTGACTATGGCAGTATGTGTGCTCGCTCTTATTCTCCTGCTGGAGCACTCTTACATAGGATTAATTTACTCTTCAGTGAACCAGAAAGATGTTGGCAGAATAACTGATTTGATAGCTCAGTGATTCTGTCACGCTCTTGGTATGCAGGAGACCAAAACTTCTCTCTGGCCTAAAAAAGCATTACTCCTGACAGATGAGGAGGCACTACAGGGAGAACTCAGTGAAAAATTAATGCATTTTTTTTTTTTAATATTTCTCTGTGTGTGTGTGTGTGTGGCAAGGACAAAAATACAGGCTTAGCAAAACTGAGATGTTTCAATTTGTTTGCATTGGAAAGGAAACAGAAATGCTCTAATAAGATAGAAGTTTCATCTCAGAATTTTAGATAATACAATTTTCTTCTTTTTTATTTGAAGGTATTTTTAAATAAGATTGTTCCTTTAAAATAATGCTTTTGAAGAGAGTGATTTCTGTTTAATATGCTTTAATTTTGAGCTAAGCAATTTTTAATGAATTCCTAGCAAACAAGATACTACATTATTTACAGAGATCTTACAAGCAAGTAGCAGAGTCAGCAACACTCCAAGAATTATACCTTTTGCTACTGACTTGCAAACATGGATTTGAATGATAGATATCATTAAAAAAAAAAAAAAAAAGATATTTCAAGCTGTGAACGAATTAGTCAATGGAGCAACGACTGGAAGGTGAGAAGGAAGAGCAGAACCAGAAAAGCATGCAGAAGGTTGCTATCTTATGCATTTAATGACTGAAACCATGTCAATGGGATGCCAGATTCAGGAATTCAGTAACAAAGTCAGCAAACACCACTGCTCTAAGCAGTAACATTTTGAATCCTCAGATCTAAGAAAAGATCAGTGATTAATTGAAAGCATCCAGAATGCTTCAGTAAAGATATTATAAACTGTAACATTTAGAAGCATTACTGCATAGTTACAATATATTTTTTAAAAAGGGAAGGGGATATTTCTCCTTCTCAAAATTGAGCCACTGACCAGCTGGATTATCATTGGTCTCAGCATCAGTTATATTTATGTGTAGACAAATCACCCCTCCTGTCTGAGCTGAATAAGGACTTATCCCAGTAGCTACTAAAACTAATGGGATTTTTTTCCTTGTTTTCAGTAGATCACCCTGGTGGACGTGGTAAAGATAACAGCTTGGACAAGTGGAGCTGTAAATATTGTTAAGCAGACAGGCTAGTTTACAGTTTGCCAAGATTACTGCTGAACCTCAAAAGTCCTTTCGTAGAGGAAGACAGAAAAGATTTTTCCAGACCGCACTTTTCTTTTGGGCACTAGAGCCACAAGAGCCCTCAGACTGAATTCTGTAAGACCTCACTGGGCTGTAAACTGCTTATCTGTATTTGCAACATACAACATCCAGGAGCTGATATGCCAAATTCTGGCAATAATACATTTCACATGTAGGAGCAGTTAAACTACTTCAAGGAAACTAGTATTAACAAATACAAGTAGATCAATCATTTAAGTGAGATACAGCTTTAGGGTCATTGCAACCTAACTTGCAGAGTTTCAGGAGGCGTCAGGCCTCCAGAGTGGGAGCAAAAAGCCCGGCTGTTTTGGAGGTGGTGTGCTGGAGGAGGTGGCGTGTTTGGCAGAAGCTGAAGGAGCAGAGAAGGGATGCCCTGAAGAGTGAGCGCTGGCTCCAATGTGCTTCTGTAGCTTCCTCTTACTGCTCTTCAAGGGTTTTGTTTGTTTGCTTGATTTCTGTGGTTGCTTTCCAAATGTTTCTGGAAGTTTTAGCACCAGCTTTGAGCCTTGTATGATTAGATGACTCAGAAAGGATAAATATATCTCCTTCCAGAGTTCCCAGGGGTTTGTTACTTTTGGTTCAGTGGTGATAGACTCTCAGAAATACATGCATTTCTCTGGCATGGTAGGAAGCCTGATTTTAATGTTACCTTGTCATATAAATTCAAGAGAAATATATGCATCTGGAAAAGCTGGCTATGACAACCTCAATATCATCAAGATTATGAATTAACTATGATCTCGGGTGACACACTCCATAGAAGCTCACAGGTCTACAAATGAAGTAGAAAACACAGGAGTCTGCATCAGCCTGTCTGCTGTGCTCCCCTTGCGTTAAACAAGCTCCAATCAGAGATTGCAGGGAACTCCAAAATGCTACAAACCCACCATGACTCCATGCTGGTCTTACAAATCCACTACCACAGCTGCCATAAGAACTGGAACAGGAAAAGGCAGTGAAAAAGAATGGGAATAATATGATGTGCCTCAGTTATTCCTAAATCACCCAAAAGCCTGCTGGATATTACTGCCAGTTATCACAATGAGGAGCAAACCCTAGGCTGGTCTAACCAGGGACCAAAAGTCAAGGACATATAATAAAAGTTCAAGACATCTCTATTAATCTGGTAGAAATTGCATGCGATCATTTACGTCGTGCTGCATCTTCATTCTGAAATAGTTTTTGGTGGTTGTTTTGTAAATATTTTCAGGCATTTCCTAAAACAAATAAGGAAGGCGACTCGAAGTAATTTCATCTACCATACATTTTAGGTTCAGAGCATCCTTTTGATGAAGAAAGTTAAAGAAGAAAATTAGTAACAATGTCCCCTGCTTCCCATACACAGGCATTCCCAGCACTGGAGAAGAAAAGACTTTCCAAGAGGAGGTGAGGTCAGAACCAAGAAGTAACGGAGTTAGTCAGAGCTGAGAAAAGAGACAGGGTTGGATTTTATGGGGGAAATAAGTCAGTGTTGAGATTTTAGAGGTAAGGGAACGTTCTCAGAGTGGTGAGAAAAGTGAAAAATTTTGATGATAATAGTTTGGACAGATTGAACGGAAGAGGGGGGAAAAGATTTGGTCAGAAAAGGGGAAGATCTTGAAAGAACTAGTGCTTGTGTTGAGACAGTGTTGACTGAGAAGAAGGCTGACTTCTGAGAAAAACAGTTGTAAGGCTTGTGGAGGCTTTAAATATAAGTAGAGGAGAAATGCAGTAACTGGTTTTGTGACCTAGACAGCAGGGAGTGCTAATAGTAAGAGAAAAATGAAAGGAAGTAAGAATAAAGATGTGTACAACTTACAAACAGCTAGCCTGTAGACTAATCTAACTTTGTCAGAATGCCATTTCTTACATCTTCACATATTGTACTCAGCATACTTCAGAATACTCAGAGCAACAAATATATTCTTATTTACTGGCCAAAAAATATCAGGTAAAAATGATTCCTCAAATTAAGTGCAAATTGTCTAAACCAGTTCACTAGAACAAAACTATCTGAGTAAGAGGGAAGTGTCGGTTTCCTTTTCACGTGGAGTTACTATGCAAAATGTCAATCAGTAATACAAGAACCCCCTTTTTCTTTCTTTTGGTTTTTGTTCTAATCATTTGCAAGAGTGCCAGCATTTCCCCACATTTCCTTTACCATGTTATCTCGAGCTCCAGAGAACACTGATTGTTGTAGCGCAAAAGATCTCGATAAGGGCACAGCTGTGAATGTGAGCGCTGTGTTTCAGTTATATGTAACATGATACTTGTTCTCCCTGCTTTTATGGTACAAAAGGCTACTGTAATGATCGTTTGTTTATTGAGCAAATTAAGGATGATCCTGTCAGTTCTCTGCCTATGTTCTCTCCAGATACACATTAAAGTGCAAAGCGTTTGCTTCTTGATTACATTTGGGTCAGTTGAGGGCAAGTGTCTTCTCCAGTCCCGCCCTTCACCATCCCCTTGCTTGAAATGCAGAGAGACATTTCACAGTGGGACATCTGACCAAATGAGAGCATTTTCAGGCAAGGGGCAAAATCGGCAATTTCAGTATTTTTTTCTGCTCACCATTGCTATTCAGAAGCAGCGTGGATAGCTTACAGAAGGAGTGAAGGAAGGCAGGCCTTTCCCTTACAGCCATTCAAGTATAGTCCATGCTGAGAGGAACAGGAGCAGCTCCTGTGCAGTGGCCCTTCGCTGGATGGAGTAAAACAAAGGGTGACCTTAGGCAGAAGGCAATGCCATACATGAGACTCTGCTGCAATCGGAATTAATAGGCAGCTTTATTAGATGCCTGTTTGGAAAGAGCAAATAATAAATAACTGGCTCCAACAGCTACATTGTCAGGGCACATACGTACCTGCAGAGAGCTGTCTGAGAAGCTCAGAGGCTGTGGCTTGCCAGGTTTGGGTGGAATGGACACCCCTTGGTTCAGAGATTCTGGCAAACAAAGTTGTTGCAAATAGCTTTTGGAAATACCGTGTTACAGGGAGGAACTTTAACGCAGCCCAGGTCTTTATGAGCTTTACAAGACTATCTTCCTTTCAATGTATTAGCACCAAATAACTTGTATAAATAAGCAGAAGGAATTTTTCATACTTGGAGCACTAGTTTTTCTCTTGGAACTGTGAAATATGATGGATGTGCTACTATCATTTTCATTTCAAGAAAAATTGATGGCCAATACAGGGCATAGAAAGCTGCTGAATTAGGTTCACCTCCTTAACAGTATCTAAGCTTTGGCTCAAGTAAATATTTTCCTAGTAATTAGTATGAAATATAGTGTGATTCATACTGCAAGTAATGATTATACATATTGTCGTGGTTTAACCCTGGCCGGCAAGTAAGCACCACACAGCTGCTTGCAATGTAGCTTTTAGCAATGCATTGTACCACTCAATTTTCCCAGAGGCTGGTGCATGATAGGGGATGTGGATATTCAACAGTGTTTCCTCCAGCTGTCACAAGCTATAGGTAATCTCCTTCCCCATCCTGACTTCTATCTAGAGAATCTTTCTGATTCAGAATTGCAGGGAGGTCTTTCCATTTATTAAAAAAAAAAAAAAAAAAAAAAAAAAAAGACCTGGTAAAATACAGAGGAAAACAAAAAATGCTATTTCCTGGATGATATCCTGCAGAGAAGTAGCTTCTCATTTTCTCCATTGGAAAACCATCTTTCCTTCAGCTCATATTTTTCCTCTGTGATTCCACCTTCCACGGCGAAGTACCGCAAAGGCGAAAAGAGCACCTAAATAACTTAATCACCCTGGAAGGCTTTTCTGTCCCAGTCTTAGTCACGCTGTAGTTATGACCAAGCCAAGTGTTTCTTCCTTTGAACGATAATACCAGAAGGCCCAGGAACAGTTTGGTTTTTTAACACTCTGTGAGCTGGGTTCCCAAAATAGCATCAAACTGGTGTCACAAACAAACTAACCACTTCTCCATGCAAACAAGTAGTCTGACTGCAAAATTATCATCTGAAATTACTGGTCCATTCACTTCTTTCATGAATTTTGGCCATCAGCATAGAATGCCAGAAATCAATTAAAATATGACCAACACATGAAATGAAGTATATATAAACCCAGCAGGAAATGGTAACAGATGTTAATAGACAAAAAGACAGACAATAATTATGTGCACTCACTAACAAGAAAGCTTGGGTTGCCATACCCTCAGAAAAACAGTGATGAGCAGTATATATACAGACAGTAGGTTGTAGCTAGATGTACCATCACTGCAGGTAAGCAGTGCAAAGGGTGGAAAAAACATTATTACAAAGGGAAAAAAGTGACATCAGACATAGGAAAAAATTTCCCATATTTAAACATCATTTAAAGGTAACTTTCAAATATTTTAAGGTATTTAAAATGTAAACAGCATTTAAAGATTTAGACAGTATTTAAAGTATTTTAGAAGTTTTTGAAGTATTGTAAAAGTATAAATATATACAAGTATAAATTCAGGATAAACGAGAATTAAGAAATCATAGGACTGTGAATGAACTTTGTAGTTCTGATGAACTCTGTCCTACAGTGAAATGGGTGACAAAGTAAGTTTGTATCCTATTGGAACCCTTCAGTACGACCACAAAAGAAATATGAATTTAACAGCATTACTACTCAGAGGAGCTACTATATCCCTCTTCCTTCCCACACAAGTGAAACTACATAAGAACAGTACCAAAATAGACCAACTATACTACTAGTGAAAAGATGCATTTAAGAGAAAACTCATTTCATCTGACATACAGGGGTACGAAAGCATGGTGATACTTCATTTTAGGAGAAGATTCTGATATTATTTGCTACATTGTGATTCCCAAATATTCTAATGACGTTAATAGTCTGGAGATATATATATATATATATGTATGCATACTGATATATATGTACACACACACATATAATGGACAAGAGATTCTACTTCTTGATAATTAACTGGATACATGTGGAAGACATCTGGACCACCCAAATTCCTGCTTCATTTCTATAATGTCTTGTTCCTTTCAACAGTTGCTGAATCCTAAGTTACCACAGCTTTTTAGGCATGCTTGCTATAATTACTGTGGTGATGGGACATCATGCATCAAATCTCTGTAAGCCCTTTGGCTGCTTCCTCTGGGTGCTTTAACAATGAAGGAACTGAAGTGAATTTTTCCTTTATTGATATAAACCCTTCCTAACATACCATGCTGGCTAAATCAGGATTTTTATCATCACCTAGACAATGTAAAATGACAAGGAATGGAAAATAACATGGAGTCAGCATGGCTGAGTATAGTATCTGTTGCCAGATAAAAAGCAATAAAAAAGAGCATAACCCAAAATACCCTACCAGTTGCAAAACTGCTGGAGGTGACAGAGACAATCCATGTGATGGCTTCCATATAGCTGCGTATATGTATGCTGTGCTTGGCTCCTGCAGGACAGCGCATGCTGCTATACCCACTCTCTGTGTCAGGACTAAATTCCTTTACGTGCGGGTCACAATGCTGCCACCGCACCCTGCTTTCCTCCCATGCTGCTGCTACTGCTCTCATAGCTTCCTGAAATTTAAGAGGTGACTCAATTGGAAGCAACTCCATGTATTTCTCTGAGCAAATGGGAGGATGTGTGTTTATAGATAGACAGCTGAAGTGTTCATTAGGTTGCTTGTGTGAGTATCCTGCGCTCCTTCATTAAGGAAGCAGTTCTGGAGTGACAGTCTTGATTTATCTCAGCAACAAAAGGTTATAGATAACACTGATCAAACAACAATTGCTGGTACTGTGCATGTTGAGAGGTAATTTCACGGTCAAAGATTAAATCAAGAGGCATTAGAGCTGCGCAGTGTTGCCCAAGAATTTTCACGTCTTTAAATACTATTATATACATATAACTACAAACCTCTGGAGGGATCCTTCTTATAGGCTCTGTATGCTTGCTGCATTTGATGTATCAAAAGGCAAATAACCTCACAAATAGAGAACAGTAGTTGGGTTTCATCAGGAGAAGTTCCCGGTCCTGTACATTGCATTAGTGATGCCCAGCCTTCAGAATAACCAAGAATAGAGGCACTGCAAAGGGCCACCCCAGATAAAAGTTTCTCTCCTTAATGGAGTGCAATTTTCTCTCCTTCTGTATGGCAGGGAACTAAATGTCACCCCCATTTGTTCCTCTATTCTTCTTCTCTTTTTTTTTTTTTTTTTTTTTTTTAAGTTAGTTAAAAAATGTCAAACTTGTACAGGTGCATCTGTATTGGCATTTACCAAAGTAGAGACCCATGCCTAATACTAGTACATGATTTGTATCAGTGTGTGTCACAGAGATACCTTCTGGTCGTTCTTTCTCCTTAAACTATATTCTGTTCGTACTCATTCAAAGCCCATTTCTTTAAATAGACAAAAACTTTCTGAGATTTCACAAGTCGCAGAAACAGGCCACTTTGAATTTTTTGTCAGTATTTGCAGGGCAGGTATTAAAGAAAGTTACTTTAAAGTATCCCTTTGAACAGCAGGTCTGTTGAATGATTCACTTTCAGCCCATTTCTGCTAGAATTCAGATAAATGAATTGATTGTATTTTTTTTTTCCTTTTTAATCCTATTTGAGTTTTGAAAGATTGGTAATTATTTAATCTTTGTTTCTTGTTACTGCTAACCAAGGATTTGTTTGGGGTTTTTAATGTTGTTTTTAGAAAACAGAAGGTGTCAAACCCAAACTAGGTTTCATAACAATGCCATTACATAACCATCCAATTAGTAGCTCGTTCACTGCTATTAATAGCAGCTTCCACATCTAAATTGTTTTGTGTAGTGCTACAATAACTGGCAAGAAGAGGCTTCACATTAGTTATGCATTCTCAGAAGAGAATAAATGAACTTCATGGAGATTTATGAGATGCAGAGTAATGTGTTGTTTATTAGTTGCCAGGCTGTCCCAATGACGTTTGCCTTTCCGGGCTCACAGGAGATGTTCAGACCCAGTGGACTGTTGTTGCAAGCCTCATCTGTACATACATATCATAAAAGGCTACCAGAGACAGAGCTCAGACCAAGGTAGTCTGAAGCTTTGAAGTCTTTTGCTTTGGAATAGTATCTGTAATTTGGTATTATGTTTGATGTTTACAGTGACTGACAATGTACTTAATTCTCTAGTGATGGTGATGTTTTACTGTGGTTCAACTAGAGTTCTATCCCAAAGTGGGTTGTCATTGTCCTCCATTTCAGCTGTTTCATAATGTCGGCTATTGCTGGTTGGATGTTTGTCATGCTGCAACCACTGAGCACAAACACAGAGGAATCTGAACTTTCTTTCGAAAAAACTACATTGGAGTTTTGATCATATTAAGATGCTTGAGCTGCTGACCACAGAATCTGATCCAGAACTTCTTGTAACTTTCTGAACAAGACTTTTTTTTTTTCTTTTCAAAGGAGAGATCAGATATGTTTTCTATTTTTAAAAAAGCCATTTCAAGAGTTGCAGCATGTGAGCAGTTTGAACTTACATTCCTCTGTGCCTGAATTCCAACATGGAAGTAATGAATTCATGAAGAGATTTTTCCATGGCCTGACGACAACCTTCCACTTTTCATCACAGAAATTTCCTTTTATATCTGATCTCTCATCTGATATAAAGATGAATCAGATTCAGATATATGCATGTTTCTAAAATAATTTCTTCTCCTGAGGTCCATATTCTCCTCTCCTTGGGTATCTCCACTGTTCCTGACTTGCAAACTATTTGAGGTTTTGCATGTCTCCTGCTCTCCATCTCTTCACTGTATCATGCTCCCCACCAGCTGCTGTCTACAGGGACATAACAGTCTCTTCCACTCATTTTCCCTAGGCACAAGATGCTTCAGAATTAAGAATCTATTTACATCAGTACAAAATGAGTTGCATAATTAATGGCTAGACTAAATATTGATTCAGGTTTCTGTTTCTGCGTTGCTTCCTTGTTGATGTAGTTGTTCTTCAGACTCTTTTTACTTGACTTACAGATATACGTCCTCCCTGGGGAAAAGAAAAAAGAAAAAAAAGAAAAAAAAGAGATTTTCATAGTCACCTATATGAGTTAAAATACAAAAAGAACACACACACTCTTTCATGGGCGTATTGAACCGTAGAGTATAAATCACTAACAACATTTTTTCTTTGGTCTGTCTTTTAATTTCTTCCTCCTATCCATGTTATTGCTTTCCTCTCTCTTACTGTAAGCCATTTAAAGTTAATAATCAATGTAAAACATAAAACTGAAATATGAAAATGTGAAACATGAACTCTTTTTTTATGTCCCTACATAATCTCCAGTGTTGCGCACAAGTATAATAAATCTTTTTCTTGTATTTTTCTTGCTATCATGACAATATATTAATTTTGTATGTTCACATATTAATCATCTATTTCAGTGAGATTCATGATATATTTGGCCACATTTATATGCCTGCAGAATACACAAGAGTCCCAAGCAACTTGCATACAATGATGGTGACTATGTGTCTCTTCACTTTTCACATTTATGGCTAACTTGGCATGAATCAAGTTATGGCTCTTCTGGGTGGGAAAGTGGAGAAAAAAATGGTTTGGCTTAAAATGAGATTACAGCACTTTTTGTACTTTCACACTGAAGGTACAACTGCTCCAATGTGTGAAAATGAACAAATGTACAAACGGCAAGCTGAAAATCTGATATTGCCATTAACAGAATGGTATCTTTTGGTATCTAATGGAGACAAAGCTTCCTTGTGGCACAAAATTACTCCTCTGCCTGCTTACAGAACAGAACTAAATGCTGCTCCAGTGCTTGTCTTCTTGCCCACTGTTCATATTTCTGTCTTCCTGACTTCAGGACTAGGTAGAAAACAGCAGTCAAGTTTTCTTTCTGAAAAGACTTTAAAAGGTATTGCCTTGATTTTGACAAATTTCATGCAAAAGGGGGGAGAAAACTACATTAAAAGCAAAGGAAGATCTGAATAATAGATTTTTCAAAACTCGGTAAGCCATTCAGAACTGGAACAGTCTGAACAACTTCGAATCCTGTCTAAGTTTCAAAAGAGACATTGAAGGGATTGCATGAAATTAGGCTGCTATTCTCCCATTTTGCTCAAAAAATTAGTGTCACTTTTGTGTGGAATACCTGGGTATGATAAGCTTTAAAAATACCTGACAAGGTACTTGGCACAGAAAAGCAGGCTTCCCACTTAAAAACAGCAAACCAGATTCACCTCTGGTGTAGATCTGTCGAATGAAAGACCTACCGAAAAATGACCGTGACCCATTTTGTTTCACAGAAAATGTGGATCTGATGCTCAGATGAAGAATCATATATTGTCTGAGTGCTCAAAGCTACTTATATGAGAGAAGATTGCTTTGTAAGTAAGGATTTGTAGGATCAAACTAGCATAAGAGCATAAGAAATGCCCTGCTGCATCAAACCATTGGCCCGTCCAGCCGTGTATTTTGTCTCTCACAGTGGCAGAAGGAAAAGCCATGGAGGCATCAGAGCACAGAGCCTAGTCCAGTGCTGCCACCAAACCACATGCACAGCTGACTTTTATAACTACATATTATATATTGTATATATAAATAGTCAAGAGGGGATGGGAAGAAAGCAAGGGGATAATGTGAAATCTTCCTGTTCATGGAGAGCTATATTGTGTCTTAGAGATGGCTCTTCAAAGGAAACCATTCCAAGCACTCACAAATAGTTCATTCAGTAGTTTACTGAACTCTCGATACAAAGGTAACTTTAGCGAGTGTTACAGCTCCCAATTTGTTTAAACACACTAGTAGCCCACAGTAGTCATCATGTATATGCATATAATTGTCTGGCTTACCCTTCTAGACAAACTCGTTTCTTATTCTACAGTGGTCTTGTTTGCCAGTCATCACCAATGGGCTTGTTAGTGGGAAGTGCAAGTCACGGGCTGTTCCTTGGCCTCAACCATCAGTTTTCTGAGCAGCAGCAGGTCACCTGGGTATCTTGCAAACGAAAGAGGCATCACGTAAGCTTTTGGGTGTCTCGATGCTGGCTTTATCTGCTTTGTATATAGCACCAATAGTATTTCAGACACAATTAAAAAAACATCAAACCATTCAAGCTCCTTTTCATCTGACAAACCTACAAATAAAGGATTAATATGCCCCAAGAGATTCTGACAGATAAAAGCTTTATGTTTAGTTCAACAGCCCTGCCAAAGGGTTTAGCAAGGCTGCTTCCTGAGCATTAAAGTACAACCCTCATCTGCATTTATAATTTAACATGTCTGGAAGCACAAACAATGATAGTTTATGAATAAACCCACCCATCATCTGTAAAAGACTGAGTTTATCCATGATGTAAGATTGCTTCTTTACTTCAGGATGTGGAGACAGGACTTTAGTTGTATCATTTCTTTTATCACCTTCCCAATCTCAGCCGAAAAATAATAAGACACATATTTGACCTTGAAACCTCTGACTTGAGGAAAAGGTATTTTCTAGATGATTAAAGCAAAGTAGTTCTCTGCCCTCCCTGCAGTTGTTTTCAAGGTTTACTCATTTATTTTCAAAGAAAAAAAAAAAGATTAGAACCACCTGGTATCGGTAATGGTGCTGGCTTTACCAATTACACACATTTTGGGATGCTCACAGAAACATTACAAGTTTCTGGTATGAAAAAGACACATGCTAATAATAAGAAGGAGAGGGCTTTGGCTGAGACTTAGACACTTTCTCGTAGTGTGTGGTTCTTAACAAGTAGGGTTGAATATCCATCCCCAGTATTTTTCCCAGTACAGCACATTTGCTTTGTCTTTCAGACTTTTAAGGTGGCTGAATATGTTTAATAACTGAACTACTTGTAAGATAATTATCTTGTATATCTCTATAGAAGGAAAGCATATGCTTTTATACAAATTATTTATAAGCAAATGCTATAGTTGATGTTATGGGCATTATAAATACTGCTTGCCAGTTGAAATTTTTTACCAAGTTGAAAATTTAGGTTATGGTAAGCTAGTGAATGGAATAACACAAACCAGGGAGATTCAAGGTAGAAGTACCTCCCAGTTTTCCTGATGATTAAACAGAAGGCAAACTGCTCAAGAACCGAATGTTTATCTTCTGATACTCCTAAAACATCACTGGCTGCTCTTTTCAAATGTATTTTCATCATATCCAAGTTGCTCAGCTTAGTTCAGAGGTGACTGCATGAAAGGTAATGGTCTGTTTTATGGAGGGAGACAGGCACAGTGATCTATTGAACTATTCTGGCTTTTCATAGCTGTGACCAGAGAATTTAAATGTTGCCAGCATGTAATGAGTTTATCACTGAGAAATTGGCTTTTTAGGGGAGCCTGGGTTCAGTCCTGCCTGTGATTAATTGCCGGCTTTCCAGCCAAGCCTTCTGGAGAGGTTATCTGCTGAGAGCTTGAAAACTACCTGGTCATCATTAAAACTGAAAGAGGTCATTTAGAAAGATAGCAGTAGAGAATGAATGGGCTCCCGTAGGAAATCCTGGATCAGAAAAAATAATCCAGTTGATACACAGTTCAAAGGTATACAATCTGCAAGGATAATCATGTAGGAAACAGATAACCCCTGCAACAGATCCGAAGCCAGGAGATGATTGGCATGTTCAGCTTGTGGCCAACATTTTTAGTTAAAAACTAAAAATAAATAAAAAAAAAATTAAAAAACCTTAAAAGCCAGTGTACAAAACCTGGGCTGTATATCCTATTGAGCCATGAAAAGGTTTAGTCTTTCTTAATAAAAAATATGAAATAACTGAAGAAACATTGGGGGTACTGCTATACAGGAAAATATGTTTATAAGGTCATTATATATTTGTATAAAAGACTACTTTCAGCTTATGAGTTTATATTCTGATAAGTTTTCTCAGCAAAGAATCACCCAAGTATTCCTGATAGAATTTTTTAAAGATATTTTCTGAAAAAAAAAAAAAAAAAAGGATTATCTCTAAGAAATTTTACACCAAAAAAGCATGAATAAATTATTTATGATAATCTATAGTGGACTAAAACAAAAAGATTGTTTGCCACCTGAAATGCACAAATGCACAAGATGAGTTATAACGCTACCAAATGAATGGCCTCTGGAAGGGTAAATGAGAAACAGGCTGATAAGAGCAAAGCATGTAGAACAAAAGTGGTTCTATCTCATGCCATCAACAACAGTCTGTATTTGCTCACTGTCCCATCTTTAATCAATTTAGAAATATGCTTGCTTAACTGAGTATTTGCTAGCTCATTTCTTTTTGATCACATTTGTAAAAATGAACAGAATGGACTGAATCTATGAAATTGCAATGTGGATGACAACATTTGAGGCAACAGGAAATCTCAGCAAGAAATTTGTGAGCTACTTGGTTTTCTTTCCAATTCTTCTTATCCAATTCCTTTGCAGCAAAGCCTGCCTACAGGCTTGTCTTTGTTCTAGGCATGCCACACACAGGAATTAAATGTACAGGACCAGAAGGATATTTCTGGGCCATTTTAGCCTTTTACAATATGACTAGGCTTCACCTCTCATCTTCCTCTGATAATCAGATTAAAATTCTACTCCATGCCAATACAACATTATGGTTAGAAAACTTTGTTTAATATCCAGCCTATACATATCAATTTTCAGCTTGGAGTCATTTGTTCTGTTCCCATGTTGTCCTTTAATTTCCATTAAGCTTGTCCCCAAATGCTGTTAATACCACTTCTGTGTTAAGAGTGCAATTGCATCCTCTTTCAGTCTTTGTTTTTAGTCTCTGATCAGAAGATAGGTTTTCCTTTTCTCTGTCACCCTTGAATCTTCCCTGGCAGCTGTTCAGATTTGTTTTTCTCTTTCTCTCAAACATGGTAAAGCCAAATTCTATGTATTACTTATAATTATATATCTAAATCTCATTATAATTATTATTTGGAGGAACATCTCACCAGCCCTTCTCTATTTCTGCCTAAAATATAAAAAATATTTATATCTATATCTATTCTGATAAATTCTAGCACCATAAATCCCATATAACCATCAGCTGAATAAGATAAAGCCAAGCCTATCTCCAATAGCTGTTTCCAAGTGATGAAGGAAACGAGATGCTCAGACATTCAACTAGAGACAGCCAAGATTCAACGGGGATTTAGTCCACAAGAGGAGACTTCCCCCTCCCCATGAAACAAAAGAGTTTGGACTGTGGCATGAGTAGAGTAGAGTAACGTAGAGTAGGTAGAGTAGAGTAGAATAGACCAGATTGTTGATTCATCAGAGTTTTTCCTCCTACCTGTGTTCTCCTTTCACTCGTGAACAGTGATAGACAGAAAGAAATTGTCTTCGTGGGAAACGATTGTGTTTCTGTCCCCCATTTTGTTTAAAAACATACAGTCTACATAGTGTTTTTTTCTATTTAGTGAACTAGTAGACCTCTTCACTGCATGTATATTGCAGTTGATATATTGTATATGTTGATATGTATCATACCAATACATTTCATAAGTAATTATATCTTTAAAATAGTATCAAGTTTCTGCTCTACAGCTTGTAATGAAATACCATGCCCCCAAATCCCATTTTTCTCTGACTTCATCAGCGTATTACTGTATTTCCAGGGGAGACATATATGAGTTACAAAGTTTGATTGTGCAATAATAGCTGTTCAGGGATTTACAACCCTTGCTATCTCTTTGTTACAAAGGTACCTGCCAAACATGTGAGATTTTCTTTCAGGAAAAACAATTAGCCATGCACAATGAAATCATGGATTGTTGCTATTTTGGAACTTTTCCGAACTTTTGGCAGGGTTGCTCTGGAGACCCATATAACCTCTTGCTGCAAGCCTCTTGATGGTTGCGACCCTATAAATATCAAGGTCAAGAGCAAACTCTGCTTATAATTGTCCAAAGAAATAAGTTTCTGGCTCCTTTCATGATGTCATTGACCTTGAGAAAAATAATTGCTAAGGTTAAAACATCTCTTGGTGATTTGTTGAGTAGTAAAATTGCTTACTCACAGTCATGACAATCCCCCCAGGGCCAGTATTTGTGACCTGCCAACTGTCTGACTGCAACTATTAGTTTTGGAGGTTGAATGGTTTAGTAGAGATTAAGATAAATTCTCTGCATTGATCTCAGATTGAGAGGAGAAATGCCACTTTTTTATTTGGAGATGGATCAGTGGAAATAATTTTCAAATACTACTGATTATTCATGAGCTGAAAACAATCGCTAATTCTTTGCAGCAGCAGAATTTTCTATTTAAAATGAGCATCATTGTTCAGAAATAACTCCCAAATTACCATCTCATTTACTTTCCCCAAAAGGTATTAAATGTGATCAGTGTGCTCATATAGGGAATCAAACAAATGATACAAAATTAGTCCGTAGCAAACAGACTGACCGATAGGAGTTTTGAAGGGAATGAGGAGATGCACAGGACAAGTTTGTTTTCTTGACTTGGTTTTAGGCTATGTAGGAAGTATCTCAGAAGGCTGATCTGTATGATGGGAGTGCAAAGATTTATAATGTGCAGCCATGGACTGCTGAGCAGCCCAACCTGAAAAGAGTTTAGCATGTCTTACAATGAACTGAGATTAATTTTACATTCTGCAGTAAAAAATAAACCAGCTGGAGTATGAATGGTCTTCCCTGAACAAGGACACATGGTTGGTGTATAGGAGTGTTACGTTTCTGGAGCTAATAGGTAAATCTGTATCGATAATAGTGCGCTTTGGCATTTATGTTCTCATAATTACCCAATAAAATTTCAGGTAGCTCAGAAGAGCATGGAAGAAAAGAATATTTAAAGTATCCTGTTAGAAATCCTCCCTGTCCCTAGGAAAAGAGAAAATCCATAAGTGCACCATTGGCCGTGTAAAAAGTTTTAAGGCGTCTTGGATAGTTCTCATGCTATGGTGAACCAAGGGTACACTGGTAAGGAGAACCTTAAGCAACACAGATTGGAAAAGTAGAAACAAGAAAGAAATAGCAAAAATCACTTATCAGGAGTCAAGATAACAAGAAAAATATCAAGCAATCACTTAGCAAAAGTGAAGACATACTTTAAATCCATTGCAGCGGATAAATAAAAACAGTTGGAATTTTGTATTAGTTAGCATGCATCCATTTTAGCTAGTATCAGTTGCATCTGGTGGGGTTTTGGGTGTTGTTTGTTTTTGTTCTTTACAAACGAATGTTTGAGTCACTGGTTGGAGCCAGAATCAAGTGAGTAAAAGAGAAGTAAGACCAGTACCCTACAGAAAATGTAGGTAATCATGTCCTGAGATGACAACAAAGTGACAGACAATTGAGAACTTAATAGAAAAACTTCTAGTAGATGCCCCCAAACCCACAAGCTTGGGCTGAAAAAGAAAACTGTGGGTAAAAAGTAGTGTGGCTTTGAAAGAAATGAAAGTCACGACTAAGCAAGATACATATTGCTGCTTTCATTTCCTTGGAAGTCAGGCTGCTCCTTTAAACAGCATACCCTTCATTCCCAAGCATGGGCTAACCCACATAACAGAAGAAGGAGAAAGTGATAGCAGTGAATCTAAGTGAAAAATTTGCACTTTAAAGAAAGAGAAGCAAAGCGCACATAAATATATATATATCTGTGGCAAGCAGAGTTGAAACACTGAAAGCTTTTAAAATGTACTCTTGGTCCCTATGCTATCCATGGCAGTTTCAGACCAGTTTGGGAAGCAGTAACAGGAGTTACCACTCACACCGGCCCAAAAGCACTTTGTTCCCAGGACTTATGTGTTTGGCAAGATGGGAAGTTATGAAATATCAAGGGCAGATTGCATATTAGAAAGCAAAGAACAGCACTCTTCCTCTTCTGAAAAGTAAAAAAGAAAATGTCATTTTGAATATAGAAAAATATAGACAATTTCAGTAAATACAGCTGCCCAGTAAAAAGGCCCAGTGCCTATTTTGACCTTATTAATGTCAGTGGTAGGTTTCTGAATCTGACAATGAGTAAAGAAACTCCTTTTCTGGGTTGATGTAAGGGTCTGTCCCTCTGATGGAGTAAAATTTTACAGTGATGCCATGGGGTGACCTTCAAAGCTGTCCTTTCCAGAAAGAACTGTAAAGGATCTTCTGATATACCAGTCTCAAGTACAAGGTTAGCAAGAAGTGTTGCATGCAGTGTTTGGCCCAAGCTCCTTCCTCTTGCCTGAGTCAATTATATATAAAATAAATTTGACTCCTAAGTTCTCCTCATCTCCTCTCACAGTCTTTCATCAGTTAGTTAAAATAAGTATCTCCATCACTTGCTGTTTGTCGGCATTAGCTGAAGTTGTCAGCCCAAGATGAGAGTCAGCTAAGAGAAAGAAAATCATAGAGCAGGATCACAAGGCTGCCCATTTCTTCTGAACTTGATGCTTTATTTCAGCAACTCTGCTGGATTTCCCTCTTTCAAGCCTTTACATTTCTTGCCAGCTCAGAGGCTCCAATTTCAACATTTTCTTTATGGTAACTCCTAGTTGTGGCAAGCCAAATGTACATATTTTTCAACATAGATAAACCTCCTTCACTCACATCTGAGAATAAGACTAATATGTGAGCATTCAATACATCTTACTATTAACATGGATACAAACAAGGCAGCCAAGTCAATAAATTACATGAGATAGGCTTCTCTCGGAGGACGAGAAGGAAGTAAATGAATAAAGGTACATATGTTAGGCAAGGCTGAATCTCTAACAAGACATCTGTGGAAGGGAGAGAGAGAATAAATCTTTTCCTTATTCTCAGTGGAACTGCATTAATCTTGCCTCAATTAGGCTTTTCTTACCTATTACTTTTCCCCCATGAGCAAGCAAATAAAATCTGTAGTAAGGAAGGAGAGAGGAGAGCCACAGCCAAGGTAGAAAGCAGAAGAAAAAATACGTAGAAAATTATTCTTTCAGAGCAAGAGACAGTTAAGATATTGTGATTAGGCAAAGCACAGCTCCTCTCTGAACAGTTTATGACTTTATACAGCTTACACATCACTTCTCTCCCCAGAGCCAAACAGCTAAAACTAATCCTTTACAGAGCGTTTTATCAAACAAGTAGGATGAGATGGCTGTCATGAAGAATGGACCCTCACTTGTAGAGCCATTTTGTCTGTCAGTCACTGAGTCCTGGTGCCTTCTTAACGTAGCCCTAAGGGCCTAGACCTCTTCATTCCCCCCTCCTACTCTATTCACTTTGAATGTCTCATGTGGTGTACAGATTGTATCTCATGTTCAATTATAGAAAGACACAGTCACTTATGTTCAGGGTGCCCATTTCACTCTCACATATGTAGATGTTCCTGTGATCTGTGTAATGTAAATGTTTCTTCATTGTGGATGTCTATAACGTGCTGATAATTAATGATCTGCTAATCCAATAATACAAAAGGGTATGTTTGGACCCCCATAGTAGGGCAGGCATAAACACTGAGATGCATTCATATGTGCCTTAGGTGTGTGGAAAGCGTGGATTTAGAGGGGACCTTCACAGGCTTCAAAGTGTAACCTTCAGAGCCTGTACTCTTCCACAACGATGAGGCATGTTTCTTATGAGCAAATGATACAGAATGTAGAAACAGCAACAAAAATTATTTACAAATTTCTTACCCAAATTCTGTTTACATCTATTGAAATCTCATTCTACTGCAGTCAATGAGATCTACCTTTTCTATTTCTGCCAAAAAAAGAGAATATATATATATATATATCTTCATCTGTTTGTCCATCCATCCATCATCTTCTTATGTATCACAGCACCACAAATCCATATGACCATCATCGGCTTAACACAACATTCACACCAGGCAGAACTCAGCTAGTACCTTCCTTCCTCATCACACATCCCCTGGGAAAGCCTGAGCCTGGAGCTCAGCTATTTCCTTCTGCCTTGCTTTGTGATTCCCACAGCCCTTTCTTGTCAGTCCCTCTGCAGTGGTCCCAGTCTTCTCTTCCTTCCTCATTTCCCTTCTATTTCATTTTATAATCCCCTCCTAGGTACACTGCCCTAGAGCAGAGGAAATAAGCTCAAATGCCCATTGGTTTTACCGCTACAACACTTTTTCCCTTGACTTGGCCTTCTAACACTTTCCCCACCCAATTATTTACAGCTTAAACTCTTTGAAGCAGGAGCTGTCTGATACTCCATGTTTTCACAATGCCTAGCACAACAGCAATCTATTCTGCGACCTTCAGATGGTCCTTTTGGTTTTTTTCTCCTTTGCTTATACAATGCATATGATTCATTAACATGAAGTCTCCTGTAACACAGAACATCTGTTTTTGTTTTTTATTTTTTCCTTATTCTGTGAAGTTGTCAAGTTAGCTTTGGGATATTTTGTCTAAACTTGATCCTTAGAAAGTTGATGTAACTAGGATGGGAAATCCTTTCTAATTTCATCTTTTGGGGATAATCCCATGTTGGTATATGCTATTTCCTGATTAGATGTTTGTGTTAGGAGAACATCTTTCTTCATAGTTGCGTCTTTCGTTTAGTTTTGGAAAAGATAATCCTTGGGTCATTAACACTTTCTATGGTCCTGTTGAGCTTGGCAGAGTTTTCTTTCCTTACAGTTCACAGCAATTTTTCTCCGTATGTATATTTCCTTGAAAGGTTTCCTCCATCTGTTCTGCATTTTAATGCTTGGATGAGGCTCTGTATCTTGGGTGATGTGGCCATTTCTACATAGGGCATTATCTGTTTTGCCTTTAAAAATGTACCATCTTTGCAAATTAGAGGGTAATGATTTATAGCCCAAATTCTGCTAACTCTCTCATTACTGGTCAAACAATGACTTTTTAAAAATGTCAGATAACAGATGGTGATGAGAAATTTTATTTCTTCTTCTTCCAAAACTACCCTTTGAGATAGCAGGGATAAAGTGAGAAGAGACGAGAGCTGGATACATGCTTCGGATTTTAAATATATTTGGTTTTAATCAGCATTTAAAACCTGACCAGTTCTATAGTTAATTGCAATGTTTTCCCTATTTTGGTCAAAATTTCATACTCTGAAACCCAGCTCAAAATTGAGAAACTGTTTACTACTTTATAAAGTTCATCTGCTTTTGTCTTTAAGATGTAGTGATGTCAAAATACAATTGGTAAGTTACTCTAAGTTTTTAATAATGAAAAATAAATTAAGCTACATTGTAAAAAATATGTTTATATTTTTTCTTAGCAATGAATTGCTATTGCTATAATTTCCTTGTAACAAAGTGTTCTGTTCTGGGAAGATGAGATAAACAGCTGAAAAAATGGCTATGGGATATACTTCATAATCCAGAATTTTATGTATAGTCTAGAAACATTACCTAATATTAAACACTGCATCATGTAAGAGATAATTAGTACTTATATTACATCTGTACAAATGGATGCATATATTTTTGTCTGTCTCTATTAGATTATTACATTGCTGGTGATACAAGGTATCCCGAAGATAACATACTTGAAAAGTGCAGTTTGTAGAAGACACAAAATGGTGGCTGAAATTTACCTCATACAAAGCCCAGTTTGATTTGGACATGGGTGATACTTCTGAAGGGCTGAAATGTAAAAGGTGTTTCCTGTTGCTATAACCTTCACCACAACCTTTGTTTTGATATCTGTGTTTTATTCTGAATACATGCAAGGGGACAGACACTGTATTCAGCTGAAGTCAGCATCTACAGAGTGACTGACCATACAGTCAGTTTTATTCACTGTCTCTGATAAGACTTGGTCCAACTAGATGATAGGGTTAAATGTGTGTTTCTTTTAATTGAAATTGTTACCTGTCATGAAATCTTTGTAACAAACTTGACAATTTTAAGTCTTTATCAAAATATCTGTTGATATTATGAGGAATTTTACTTGAATATATATTAAGTAATTGTTAAATATTGAACACTTATAATTGTCTTGACCTTGAAAGTAACTATGCATTTTATTGGGAAACAAAGTAATTGATTATGATAATAACCATAATAACTATGTAATTGATTATATAGTGGAAGACATCTTAATGTGTGTATCTTGCTATCACAAAAAATTTGTATGTAGACAAAAAGAAGAAGAAAATTATAGAAAAGTCCTAAGAAATGCATGCTATTGCTATGCTAAGAGCCACAAGATTCAAAGAGTACCTGAAATTGCCTGGAGAGAGAGAACCAAGACTGACTAGACTACTTATCTGCCTTTTCTCATGTATTTGCTGAGTGGTTTTGTTCAGAGAACAAGGAAAATGTTTGTTTTATTCTTATAGTTAGTGTTGGAGATTTTAGTGTATGTTGTCATTTCTAGAGCAAAACACTCTTGTCACTTCAAATGCACCCACCTTTTTGCCTGTTCTCCATAAATGTCCCTCAGGTGTAATGAAAATGTTCTGTCTCATTTTTGAGCAAACCGTGGCAATATCTTCTGTTCACTTCTGTTCCAAAACTTTCCATTAGTGGAATCTGAATCCCTCCTTTGCTACCTTGATGGAAAAAGACAGGAAAAATTTCAAATTTGTTGAAGTAATTTAAATAACAGCAGTAATTTTTCATCTCTCTCAGCTGCCTCAGCCAAAGCTTATCCTAATGTTCCTCCAAATACTTGTGTTCTCCCCTGCATATTTAGCTAATGCTAGCAGATGCTTAGCCTGTGTGTCAGCCCTCCGGGGATGGAGCCATAAATGTCTTCCTCAAAACTGCATCAAGTACCATTCCCCTCACAGCAAAACTTAATGACTTCATATAGGAATCAAAAATCAAATGAGGCCCCTCACTAAAAGGAATTCAAGTTATAGTTTACTTTCTTATCCTTGCTTGAACTCAGCCTTCTGCAACCACTGCAAGGCTTTCTCTCTTTAAAATACATGTGTTCTGTGGATGGTGCTTGTAGCATCTTACTGATGGGGATGAAAGGCAACAGGGCAAAAGCAGGCCCTGAACAACCATTTTATTTGATCACCTTGTATAGAGTCGATCTGTAACCAAAAAAGAGGAATGATTTTCCATTAAACTGAAGGTAGACAAAAATAAGAGGATTAATAAGCCTAACCTGTGTGAAATGAGTGGCCTGAGTGAACTATGTACTGTTCTTGTTGAAAGTGGAGAGTTATGTTTTCAGCAGTTGGCATAAGATTGTATAAGAGTTGTGGTGTTAAGTGTTTTGTCAGTGTTTAAGGGTTGGGGCAAAGCTGAAAATGTGCTAGAAAACAGAGGGTAAATAAAAAGATACAAGTTGGTTGTGTTGTTTTTTTCCTGAAAACTCAGTTTTAGAGCTAATCCTATGCTTGGTGAGAACCTGATTCACGATTTCTGCATGACTGGGTTTGGCAGGACTCAGTGTTTGTTACCAGCACAGTGTTGCTGTGAATGCTGCTGGTAAAACAAAAAAAGGTGAATGATGTGTTCTGAAGATTGAAAGTTTACTAAGGAAATCTGACTTGAGGAAAACAGAACATATTTTCTATCCATTTTGGTGACATAGATAAATATGAAACTTAGGGGGAAAAAAAGTTGGTTTTGTAAGGCTGGATACACTGCTAATAAAATAAAATAAAAAAATCAGATTATAAATACCAGATCCTCATGTAATGTAATTCACTTTCCTTCCATTGATTTAAGCAAGTATTAAATTGAATTAAAGGCAGCTATGTCAACTTGTATCACCAAGGGGTTTGGTTCTGAATACGTAAGAACTTGGTTTCTTGAAGTCTTTTATATTTATCCTTCCAATGGTGCATAGAGAGTCCGATCATATCTCAGTAAAGCACAGTCTGCCAAACAAATGAACAAAACCCAATTCCCTCACCACATGACCTCAGTTTAGATCATTCTATGTGGGGATACATATGGATACAGAAGTACATTTTTAATATATCTATATACATACATAAAAGTGTATCTAAATAAACTTACATAAATTATATTTTTATATATATAAACACATTCAAATAAAAATTACAAATTCACTACAATGACATGATCACATGCCTTGTCTTTGCTCATTCATGTGCATTCATTCATTCTTCATGCTGGCTTGCCCCTGAAGTAACAAGGTCTGTAACCAGAGAGTAACTTCTCTAAATCTCAAAGTACAATAATCCGGGATTTAAAAAGTAAAGTGGTACTGTTACAGCAGATAATTGTAACTCTGGAGAAATAGGTCAGAGCTGCAGTTCATCTCAACACTGCTACTAACAAAGGAGGTCAGGTTTTGCTTTCTTTTATGGTGCTGTTGCTTTGAAAGACAGGACCTTTTTTTTCTGTATTGATAAAGAGTACCACATTCCCAAGCAGCAACACTAGAAAAGTGAAGAGTAGAAATTAAGTCTCTGGTCTGCATGGCCTTAGGTATCCAGTCCCTCAACATTCAAAGAGTGTTTGCGCTGAAGGCTTCCAGTATTTCCCTTTGTGCCTTCCACTCAACACATGCACAAGTAAATCTTTCTATGCTCTTTTTAATATTTCTTATAAAATTACATACATTGTTGCAATTGAGTAGCATACGGCATGCATGAAAACATAATAACATTTTCCAAATATCCTCAGTGTAAAGAAGGATAAACATGCAGGCTCATTCATAGCATATTCATTCTCTATTGCTGCATGTGCATGCTCTGATTACTTACTAAAGAAAAGTTGTCTCTACAGAACTGCTAAAGGAAATGAAAGTAAGAATCCCAGAATTTTCTGTAATTGCTTTTATGGAACGTAGTCACTCAAGAAGGAATTTTGTGCAGCTGGTAAAGGCAGTGTAACTACAAAAAATACAGCCTTCCTATAAATTCTCTATGATCCCTAAGGGAACATCAGGAAACAGGCTATTGCAGTGCAGATTTGCACAGTTCCCTGAAGAATACTGCACTTTCACTAATCCTTCCCCAAAGAGATTTAGCTTTTCAACAGTTTACACTCACGTACAATTAATTTTGATGGCCCCTGTGTGCTTACAAGTCTGCTGTTTAGATTTTGTATCAATTACCACATGAGTCTCTCTTCCTGGGTCACTGCTATGTGAGCTACTCTGGCTGTACTTACCTTGTAGCCATCTTCATCCTCTATGCAAATGATAAGCTTGAAGCACACTGGTCTCTCTGAAGCAGCTGAAATGTAAAGAAACTGCCAATAAATAGTCAGTTAAGGTTTTTGTTAAGTATTAGAAGCATGGAAGAAATATATGGATACCTCTTCTGTTCTACATCATGAGATACAAATTCAGTTTTGATTCAAATAATAGAACTTGTGCCTCATACTGTTGATGTGAACAAGATGACTCATTTGCAAGAACGCAGGTGAACCACTGCTACAGTCTTGTTTGGAAGCATTTACTAATCTATGCTTTTTGTTACTGGAAAGTATTTGGACAGATGTTAGTATTTATGCAGCTACTCATGATTTGTAAAAATCTGATCAGCTTGTGCTAGGAGTGAGCTGTTAATTTCTTTCTGATTAAAAAAGTTTATCTTAGCAGGAACCATGAAAGTTTGCAGTCAAGGCTTTTTAAGTTTTCTGTTGTGATATCCATCTAGATATATACATCATCTATTAAATATTTACAGAGGAAACCTCTTAAAACAATGAAATATAAATGAGTCATTTGGTAGAGGCAATGTATTTTTCTGCCAAGTTTTACCCAGACCGGTATGTGGGGGTTTTTATGCAGGGATAGGATAGTCTAATGAATCTGGCAAAGGGGAATCAATATGAGAATAATTAATTTAACTACTTCTTATTTTTCAAACTGACAGATTGATGATGGGTCATGAAAAAAATATTAAGCATTACCATTTTCCCTCTACTGTAGGCAGATTAGGTAGATAACCATAACTGGTCTGTAGCCATTCCCTATCTGACACAGGGATCTTTCTACAGAAAAGTTACGAAGGTTTTTGGGTGAAAATAATGATGATATTTAAGAGAGTACATGTTTACACTTCATGAATGTATATATTTTAAAGTAGAAACATAATATAACAGTGGTTCGATACTTCATCGTCTATAAAGATTTCACAAATCGTGGCTGAATTTCCTAATTTAATACTTGAGTGTGGTGGTCAGAGAAGAGAGTTCTGACATACAGGAAAACATGCAACTGAACAAGTAAGAACCGGTAATAGCAGGCGAGCAGGCTTGTTTATCTGATCGCCTTCAGCAGTTTGGGAGGAACTACCAACCAATGACAGCTGTCACTAGTAATAATCATGGCATATGGGGTACTTCCCAGAAAAAGCCAGAGAGATTAAACCATAAAATTACAGAACAATAAGTGCATATTGTATTCGGCATGGTTTTTCACATTTATTTTTATTTGACCCCATTTATGATACATATGAGTTGCTGTACTCAGAAAGTATAATTATTTTCCCTACAGCTTCAAACTTGTTTTTTTCTTTTATTTTTTTCCCCAGGTATCCTCCTCTTCCTTCTCTCCTTTGCTTTTAATGTAAATAATGGAAGCACTGTAACAGCCATACCTTCTGCTGAAATATGTTGCTTGTTTGTAGAGTAGATAAAGTAAAAGTACAAGAAAAGCAAATCACTTTGTCAACCTCTGGTGGCTCTGACTCTGCCTGGGGTAAAGATAAATTTAACACTGAGTCAGAAAACATAAGTTACTGGTATTCCAGGTAGGATGGTATTTTCATAGCCACCACCCAACAGAATGGACAGAAAAGGCAATCTTACCTTCTGCTGTGTCTTGTTCAGGAGAGAAACGTCATTGCCATGTTTCCTACAGGAATCAAAAGAAAACAAGCTGTGGTAGAAATGGTATAAGTACATCTTCAGGATCACTCAGTGCTGGAAGGAAAAGCATTAGATTTTTGCAAATGCTGAATGCAGCATATTCACACTGTGACTTTAGACAACATTCTCAGAGTCTAATGCAAGTGAATATACCCATATGCTTGAGTCTCAGTAAAAGCAGTATTTAGATACATGCTTGATTTAAATGTAGAAATCAAAGCAATAAACATTTAAGCCACCACTTGTATGCTCATTCTCTCTATAAAGATAGTCAGTTTCTGACATTCTTGGTATTGTTATGTCCTTCACTTATTCTCTTTTTGCATTATTCTTGATTAGAAGTATTTTTGAATGTTGTCTCTACTGTTACATGCAGAAGTTCTGATTAGCTTTAGGCTTCAACTTAGCTACTAATACTATGAAAACCAGAAAGCCTAATAACCCTTGACAGTTTACACAAAGTCAACAGTTGTTCCACTGAAATTTGGCAGAAAAAATTTGCAGTTGCAATATTCGGATACCTATGTGAATTAAACAATGGTTTGATTAACTTTCTGGAAGTAAAATGTACAATAATCAGTTTCCTAAAAAAGTGCAAAGATAGTAAACTGGGGGGAGTTATACTTTTTTTTTTTTTTTTTAGTAATAATTCCTCCCCCCCCCGATCAAATTAAAGGAAATATTAGAGCTTGTGAACAAGTATGACAGTTTCAGTTTAGATCACTTTGGTTTTGTGAACACTTTCAATTTAAAATACATGCTCAAGTAATTTCTCTTGACCAAATGCAAAATACTTTCCTTTACAGCTGCCCAGAATAATAAAGGATTTGAGCTCTCTTAACTCTTACTCTCCAAACTCCAAGGGGAAAATATTATTGCATACTGAGAGTCATTATGGTGATTCCAGCCAAGTTATGATAAAACCACTAGTTTTACTAGTTCATACTGATACTTTCTGAGCAATAATGGAGACTTTGGAAGTTTTTGTAGATAAGAGTTTCTCAGCAAAACTGAAGAGATGTCTGTGTGGTCTTTGTTCAAGCCTATGGGTAACCATGTCAAACTGTGGCATTTTGTACCTAATCCAATGTCTGCAGAACTCATTTGTAGCTCTGTTTATTTCAAAGAGTTTTCATGTTTGCAGTTGGTAAAATGGGTTTCTAAGCCGGCAGGAAGAGCCTTCTCTTGTGCAGTGCTAAGGTATTGCTGTAGGAAAGCAGAATGCAATCTTTCAAAGATGTAAGACTGCATTGTGACTGGGGTGTACCTATTAAACAGAAGTCTCGTAACATTTTAGTAATGCAGAATCAGAGTTTACAATCTCATGAGTGCCTCTCCATCTCACCTGCCCAGAAATTTCTCAGCATTTCAACTCGATAGGCCAACTTTTTCCAAACACTCCTACTAAGAAAGAGTGAATCTGTTGAAAACCATCGCCACTCCCAACTTACAACTCCCACACCTTCCCAGGAAAAAACACTTGATTAGATGCAACGTATGAAAACAATATTAGAATACGCTTACCATATGTGGTGGATATGAATACTTGGTAACTTTTGCCTATTACAACACATTCCCTTGGCCACTGCACTTAATAATACCAAATCCTGCCTTGCTGCTTGGAGCTTTTGCTACATTAAGATGCTGCTTGCGCTTTGTACCTGGATCCTCTTCACTCTTGCACTTGCCAAGCATTTGGTTTAGACCTGAAGTAGGCAGTCACGGTCAGCAAACTAATGTTATTAACAGGAGATACAGCTTGCCCAGGGCTGATGCTTGTCTCACCAGCATCTTCCTATTGGTTTCAAAGTCACAGCAATATAAATGGTATATAACAAACCTTCCCTATAGTTATAAGGAAATTGTCAGGCATCTTTTTCACCTCTCTATAATTTTGTACAATCGCTAGTATGAGAATATGTATACAAATCAAGCATGGCAGTTACATCAATGTAAAGTGACCTAAAATGACACTCAAGCAGTTTCTTAAAACAAAAGTAAATAAACTAGCTACATGTACTAAGTCCTGAGGGTACCCTCTCCCTCCAGATAGATCTCTTCTTCCACTGCCTATTGTATGATTAAGAGTTTTCAGTACTTACACTATTACTGTTCATTTTCTGCATGGATGATTTATCTTACATAGAAGGAAAACAAAGGAAAAAGAAAAAAAAGTAAAACCTTAGAAAAAGATGAAAGTGTATGTTTCCTCTTTGTGATGTTATAACCACTCTGGGAGCAAAAAAGGTTACTAAGTGTCTTTTATCTTGAATATATTTAGTAAATTATATCTCTTTCTAATCAGTTACCCATTTTTCATACTTCACTGATACTTCACAATGAACTTTACTGAAGTCTCTGAAAAATGTGCAGCTGTGAAAAAAGCATTAGCAAGATGGTAGGATGGATGAGAGATAAATGAATAAATAAGACAAAAATTGTGATTTCTTTCTATGAAGCAACACCACAGCCCTCTGCAGCCAGTCTGGACAGCACTTGCTATCTTGCATCATGAAGTGTGCTGCAGAAGCAGAAGGATTAAGAGAACAAAAGTGATTAAGGGGCTATAAAACCTCCGGTATGACCAAGATCAAAAAAGATGGAGGCTCTGCTTTCTGAAGAGAGAGTAACAAGGTGGGTATGTTCAAATAAAGAAGGTGACTCAGAAGCTTCTGTCTCTGCACCTCACCACCCAGGAACAAGATGATATTCAATTAAATTAAAGGTGTGAAAACCAGGACTGACCTCTCCATAGTAACTAAACTGTGGAACTCAACACTGCCAGAAGTCACCAAATCCAATGGCTTGGCAAAACACACAAGGAAGACTTAGACATTCATAAAGACATCAAGATTATTGAGTTTTTATCATATTAAATGCCATGTACAGGAATTTAGGCCAATATGTAACTGTTGCAAACCACAGCAAGAGCCAGCATGGAAAGCTATAGGTAGGTTCTTGCAACTTGTCCTGAAGCACCGGGCACAGATACTACAAGAGAAAGAACAGAATTTGGTTTTGAAGTTAAATGAATAGAAGAGAAGGGCATAAAGACATTGCATGTCTGCTTTTTTACCCTAACACATAGATTTACTTATTTTCCTTGCCATATCAGTTCAGTTATATAAAATATAAATACATAGAATATTCCTTTCTTTTTGGAACAGTCTGACCAATATGGCATAATTCAAAGATTTCATACTTATTTCTTTAAAAAGTGTAAGGAAAGCTACTATTAACAACAAAAGTTGACTGTTGGTGATTTGTGTGTGTGTGCGCAGTGTACAAGAAATAATTTTCTTTAAATGCTGAAATTTTTACAGGACCTTTTTTTCCATGTGTCAATTTTACTGAAAACATAGCATGTGCGTGTGACTATTTTTTCTGAAGGTAATATAACAACCGGAAAAAATGTATACTCCCTCTTCCTAATGTTTTCCCCAGTGGTCTATATAGCTTGCTATATATTATTTCCTTAATAATGAATACTGGTGTTCTAGCATAGCTATCTTCTAACTGTCATCTGGTTTTACTTAAGTCATTCTGAAAGACTTGGGGGTTTTTGGTTTTATTTTTACACCCAATTCAGTTAGTGACTTGTAATGTGCAGATCAGCCAAGTGAGAAAAAGAAAAGGTCATGACAATCATGAAAATTTTTAAAGAGGATTATTTAGTGCAATCGAGTATTTGTTAATGCTTTCCCCTTCCACATGATTACTATTTTCTGTCTGAAAGTAATTTGTTGCAAGAAAATTGTATCTCCTATTCCTGTAATAGCTTAAGATTACATTTAGATATTTCCTTAGGTTTAATATATTTGGAAATGTTGTCTCAGAAGCATATTAGTCGACTTTTATCCCATTTTGACTTACCTACACTGTTTGACACAAGCCTTTGACGTAGCTATAACTAAATGCTCTTAGTTAACTTCCCTCTGAATTGAACTGGAGCTGAGGCATCACAAAATAAAGACAGGCTCCAGGATGCCTTTTTGGAGTCAGTGCTGTATCCTCAGAAGTTGGAACAGAACTGTACCAAAACTGTATTTCTATATGTGATTTATTCTTAATACTGAGGCCAGCTTTTAATTCCTGAACCCTGTGCCAATTAGACTTTAGCACATCGACAGTCATTCTTACTTAGAGATTATGCTTTACTTACAATAAATTCACCAGCCTAACATTTGACCATTTACTGCATTTTTCTGGCTAGTAGTAGAGCATTCTAATTTATTGAGCCAAATCCTTTCATTTTCACAGAAGATTTACCCAGCACTTTATTTGCCTAGTGAAATCTGTATTATTCCAATATTATGTATTAGAAAATAGTAAGTCCAACTTCTGTATAAAGATTACTGATAAAATTACCGATAAACTATTTCCTGATATGCCTCACTGTTTACACATATATGCAATCACACTGCTATACATATTTTTTTTAAACTGTAGACCTCTCTGATGATTTTTCCTAAATGAACACAAGTGGGTTAAATAACCAGGGTTATGTGGTTATTACAGTTGACAGGATTAGAAAAAGAGATTTGTCAATTCCAACAGAGAACTGAGAAAAAATCAGTAATGGCAATAAATAAATAACACATTGACTGCCTAAAATCAAAATAATTCTAAAAGCAATGAATTTAAAAAGTGTTAGTTATATTGCAAACTTGAAGCAAAATTCAGATTAAAAAGAAACAGAGGAGCAATTATGCCAGTATACTGCTCAGTATATCTTTGGCTATATTACCTTTCCTTTAGGGGCACCCTGAGGAGCTTTGAAAACTGTAGCACAGTATATACAAGCCAAAGCTGAGTTTCTGCGTCAATCAAGGAGACAGCACTTAAACACAGGGTGAAATCAGCTAATAAAGTTCTGAATTGCATTTATTCCCTTCAAGTTCTTATGCAGTTTCAGCACTGAAGGCCTCTGTATTTTAATGGCAAAGTCAACATGGCTTGGCATCTTCAAGAGGCATTCAGGTCTTCACAATACAGCCTTGTGTCTCCTCCATTGTGTCTTCTCTGGAGGAGTAATCTCCTGGTCAAAATGGGGTGGTCAGGAGCCCTTCCATCTCACAGACTTTTTAGATGGAATGTAGAGCTTAAGATGATCTTTAAGATCTTGTACCAGTAACAGACTTCATTTCATTCACTGATGAAGACAATATACCTGTGCAGTAAAGCTTAGCAGCTAAACTTGCTACCTGTAAGAGTACTGGAAAGGTTAACTCCCCCATAAATGTGTACACTCTTTTTCTTTACTTAAATATGCTTTCAGAAAGTTAACCTATGATCAGATACCAAAAGCACATCCTAAAAAAGCCTCACTGGCCTGCTAGAACAGACACAGTGGTAAAAAACAGCACTGGAGGCAAACAGGAGAGACAACGCTTTTCAACAGTCATCATTGCACCAGCTCTTCTTCACTTACAAATGTTTGCCAAATGTGGCTACAATAAACAGCAGAGAAATGTTTGCCCTTCATAATCTTTCCCTTTTGCTTTCCTGCTCTGTCTGGTGGACAGCCTGTCATGCAGTAACTGGGTTATACCATCTTGCCCCCTTCTTGGTTTGTGAAACTTTTCTCATGGATTAATTTTTTTTAATCTTTATTTCAGTGGGTCATGATTGTGGCCTAACTTAATTAAACTTTTCTGGTGCCAGGTACTTCTACCTCAGCAAGGTTCTGGAGAAGGGAATAGACGGTGTTTAGATTTGCATTGAATGTCCTTGCAGCTGTGAAACGTGGATGGCAGTGTTGCTGGAACAAACTCTCCTGTGAGGTTTCCTGTACTTTCTGCTTGCAGTATTGCCAAGAATATTCCTAAGGCAGCTTTTTTACAGTGACTTGGAATTTCACACTCTAGATGAAAGCAATGCAAAAGCAAATGAAAAGCAGAGTTAAAAAGAAATAGAGTATTTCAGGTTAGCTGTGTTAAATTCAAGAAGTGAGCAAGCTTAAAGGAAGATTCCTTCTTTTTCCCTCCCTTCACCAACTAATAATTTTCTACTTAATATTTCCTTCTGATTTCCCTGCCATCCATCAACAGTGGCACAGAAGTTGCTTCTACTTTATCTGCAATTTACTGGCAACTTCAATTTGACCTCTCAGACAAAAAGTCCATAAACATACAGTTCATGGATTTCAAATAGCCTCAGGATCTCTGCTTATAGTTGGAAGCAATTGAAGTGGCACAGTAGCAGAGCTGGCTTATCCATGTTTTTAAAAAGTACTGTCTCCTCTTAGCCTGGGGAAATTTAGTCCTGTAGTACTTTATGTGCTTAAAAATTTAACATCAAGCACCGTATCATGTTTTAACCACAAAACTCAAGGCAGAAAACAGCAAGGCAGCTCTGCTCCCCACGACTTGTATGAAAGGTTACTAGTCTCTTGAGAAACCTACCAAAGCAGGCTCCATTCTGTGTGTGTGCAATTGCTCACATGAGAAATATTTCCATCTTCGGTTTCTCCAAGGACATCTGTTTAACTTCTGACTTTTTTAAAAATTACCTTTTCCTCGGCAGCTGAAAAACAAGGAGACGTGTTAGAGTCGGCTCTGGAACTGCTGATGAACTCTTGCATGTATTGTGCTTCATGCCAAAGAGCTACAGCACTTGGGTCTCACATGCAATATTCTCTGTGGCGTAGCCACAAGACCAGCTTCCAAGCCCTGCAGATTTAATAAGTCTGAGCACACTTCTCACATCCCAAAGCAGAGCAGCTGGAACCTGAGACAAATATTCAGAGCTTCATTTCCTAAGGACCATATGTATTGAGAAGGCCTAGTGCTAGTGATAAACACTCAGAAAGCACCGATTTAGTAGAATTTATGAATGGAAAAGTAACGGTTCCCCAATTCCAGGGTCAGGTTCCTTAATATAACTATTTGTCTTGCTGTGAGACTAACTTTGCTAACATTGTAGGATAATGCCTGCAAGTCTCTTGGCTTATCTTTTATTGCCTAAATATCTTTTATATACACATAAATATACACATAGACAGTGATGGAGAATACATGTTTTAAACAGTTATCTGCTGGTGTAAAAATCCAGACAAATGCTTTTGTTGTGTGGAGGTCTTCATTCAAACAAAAATGAAAAACTGGATGAAGCATCAACATCTTTCCTGCTTTATACAAGCCAATTATTTCTGTGCATTTGCCGATGTTTTTTTTTTTTTTTCAGACGCTGAGTGTGTAAAGCCATAGCCTTCATTTGCAGGGAAATGAAGAGAACTCTGTAGATATCTTCCATCTCTTGCTTCTCTAATTCTATTAGTCTGCATTTCAGAGCCCAGAAATTTTAAGGTCCAGCTGAACAGTTCTGGGAGTATGTTTCCTTTTGCCAAGAGCTGATATATTATTCTCCGATAGGTGCAGAGATTTGGTTCCAGATATAATACCAGCTTTTCTGTCACGCTCCTCAGATGCCTATTCTTTACAGAAGCTGGGACTGCACTTCTCTATGAGAAACACAGGAGAAAGAAGTCACAGTGACAGTATTCATGGAGAATATGAAAAAAAAAATTGTACTTTTCATGGAAGAACACAGCTTGGGAGGGAATGAGAATGAATCATAGTGAATCATTTTCACTCACTGAATATAGTACAGGAATGGTGGGGGGGGTGGAGGGAAGAGTGTGAAGATATTTGCCTCTGTCATTCTATAAAGTAACAGTTAATCCTTCTCAGGATTCCTTTAAAAGCTGTATGAAACATTTAGTGTGGATACACTTTCTGTACAAGCACTTAGTAGAGCAAAATCATACAGGATAAAACCCACAGGCTGATTTAACAGTGGCAGTGAGTGCTAAGATGACAGAATCTGGGACATGGCATCCAAGGTCTGGGTGGTCGGCATAGAGAGCAGTACTGCACAAATCACCATGTGAAATCGCAAGGCAGGCGGATCGACACAATTCAAAGGTAATAGAGAAGTGTTGTGATGGTCAAGCACTTTCAAAGGGTGCAGGAAAGATTCTCTGCCTTCTACCAAGCGTGATTTAAAGTAAGGCAATTTGCCCTACGAGAGCAAAGAGAATGTCTGTGCCCCGCAAAGAAGCCCATATAGGTATATCTATCTATATTCTGTGTGGAAGGGGGGAAAAAGCTACTGCAATGTTACTATAAAACACCGTAGAAGGGATCATGGAGATGTTGTAATTGCTTTAATCACACTGGTGCAAGATCACATCAAGACATTATACTGGTATAAAATGTACATTTCGAATAGACCTAACACGTACAGTCTAACTGACCACAAGGAAAGAGTGGAGAAATTTCTCTCCTAAAAACTAAAGGTTTTACTTAATGCAAGTATCCTATGTATGCCTTGTCTGGATCAACTTCTGTAGAGTGAAAGCTAGCTATACAAAACAAGAAATACCTCTCATTTTCATTTCTTTTCATCTTTATTAAAAAAAAATATTGCTTTTAATTTAAGAATTTTATGAAACCATTTGAATAAAGTACATTTTGATAAAAGTTACTCCGGGCATTCTGGAGAAAAAATACCTTCAAGAAGATAAAAAGATAATCCGGCACCCTTCTAAATTGGAAATCCTTTGAAGAGAACGAGCTAAACTGTTTCTTATTCATAAACAGTGTTATGTGTAGGCCTGTGTTGTGGTGACATGCATCAACAGCTGATGATGAGGAGGAATGGGAACTGAAATTTGCAGGGGGAAAAGTTATGAGAAGACCAGCACATACCCTAGGATTTCAATTAGGAGTGTTCAAGTACCTCCATATCTCAGTGGTTCTTGGATGAAGAAATAAATGCAGCTGTCTCTGGAGACATGGCAGAAATTTCTTTAACATCAGTTAACAGTGTTTACCTAAGTCCATTTTTCACTGACTCATCTCCACACTGTGTTGCTACAAGTTGGCCTCTGCTTAGGAAGACAGCTTGGCAGGAAAAAGATTCCTCTGCTTGCTCAAGGTCTTTGTACTGACTAGCAAGGGCCAAGTTCTCTAGTGGAGCTGGAAAATGTGCCAAGAAGCGTAACTTGGTTTGTTTTTCTTTTCTTTCTCAGTCATAAAAAGGAGCTGCTGCCCTGCACCACAGAAGATGCAAGTTAGGACAGTACTGTGATTCAGACTGGGTAGGTGGAAGAGAAAAGTATGTGTTGGATGCGCAGGGCATGTTGGCCAAACCAGCTAGAAGAAACCAAACAGAGAATGGTTTGCTGACAACATGAATGAAAAGGAAGCCACTCTACCAGAGGAAGTGGAAGGACAGCTCCCCTTCTGAAAGCAAAGAGCCCCACAGAGGATCTTACCAACAGTAAGGACTCTCCCAACACCCCAGCCCAGAGCTCGCTGTTTCCTCCTCCCTGCCCCTATTTAGTTTAAAAGAAAAATGTTGCCCTTTCTTTGGGAAAAAAAAATAATCACCAAAGCGTTTTAATGACAAATCCTTACTGACATGAGTAATTCTTTGTTGGAGAACAGCACCTGAAGTAGGAGTTTTTTGTGTTTGGTCTCAATCTATGCACACCTTCATGGCGAACACATATGGAATTATAAGATGATCTGAGGGCTAGACCATGAAATTAGAAAAAAACAATTAGAGGGTGCACACTTTTAATGATCTGGGCAATTAAACATTGGAACAATTTAGCAAGATTGGGGCGGATTTTCCATATGGTTTAACATGTTTGTACTTAGGCTGCTTCATAACATGGTATCTTGTAGCAAATTTGTAAACACAGTTTGGTAACACAGATTCTTGCTTCAACTTGCAGCAAGTTCATAAACAGATTTAAAATCATTAACAGGAAGGCTAATAAAAAAAATTAAATTACACTATCAGCCACTCTGGTAATCCCACCCACCTTTCATACAATACAGGGAGATTTCAAGCAATCTCCAAAAGGGCAGACTGGGTTAGAAAAGAAAAAATAATATTCGTAAGTGATTTATAATTAAAGCCAAAGATTCATTTCCATTTGAAACAGATGGTCAGTCAAAGGCATTCTGGATAATTTTGCAAAAGCCTGTGCTTCAACTAGCTAACAAAAGCATCGATTTAATCTTCCATCTAGTTGCACAGGGTAACCTGTTTATTGCATATTACGGATCAGGAAATATCTGCATTGCCTAAAAACTAACACGCTTACAGGATCAGTGCAGATCCAGAATTATGAACAGCATCACTGCTTTTAATGAAAATAAACTAAAATTGCAAGTGAAGAGAAAGACAAACAAGGCTTATAAAATTCTAGAAAAGAATGAGAGATTGAGGGCTGAGTGAATCAGGAGAAACCTAACATGATTATAATGAATGGTAAATACCTAAAATGTCACTGAGATGTTACGGTGGAAGGAGTGTTGGGTAAATGCAGCACATTTGATAGACAATAAAAAGTAAGTTTTTCTTTGTTTCTTTAAGGTAAACTAAGGAACCATAATATGACACAGTTACAGTGTTGGATGGATAAATCTCAACGACAGCACTAGAAACATGCTTTCATACTTTGGAAAGTCTTCTATCTGAGGAGACAATGCAGAACAGAGTCACTGACATGTCTTTTCCTCTGAGAATAAAAGACAGTGTTGGTAACTTTACACCTATAGTGCGTTTTTTTTCCATCTACCCTCCCTGTAACAAACAAATTGCAATTTTCATTTGCTGCTGTCACATCTAGCTTAGTAATTCACAAAATGCCCATTTAAGCCAGTAAGTGTCTCACCTGGACCTGTAAACAGTAGACTTGTAAACCGTAAACTCTCAGACCTGCCCTATTTTCATTATTAAAGCTTTTAATGTTTTCCAGCAGTACTAATGCCCTTGCAGTGAAACTCTACTTTTGTTTATATTTTCAGAAAGTAGTTGGTGAAAAAAAAAATAATTAATGATCTTTGGGGAAATAGTATCACTAGGCAATTACAGACTGAATACATTCTGGAATTAGAAGACAGTTCTACAAATGTATTTGATATTGTCGTAGGGAAAATATTACTCATCTTGTTGGATGCAGCAAAAGATTTTAGGATGCGAATTGTTAAGTCAGCCTGAGTGCTCCCCTACCCCTTGGACACAGGTAGCAGCTGATTTTCGAATGTGACCTTCACCTCCCCAGTCCATTGGGACAATGATGAGAACATCCAAATCTGCTCTTCATCTCTGAACTCAATACACAGCAGCTAAACTGGGCAATCGAGAGGCTGCCAGGGTACTATTGCACATGGATTTAAACACTGCTCTGAGGAAATGCCAGTAGAGCACACCTGATGAAGTGTTTGAGGAATGATGGCCTTATGGTTTAAACATTAGACTCCAATTCAGGACATCTGGGCTTTTGCCAGCCCTTGCCAATGACTTCCTTTTGTCACCTGGGAACAACCTATGTCTTATTTTCTATATGTAAAACAGAGATAGAAATAATGCCCTTCACTGCAAACTGTGAGGGTAGATTTAGTAAATGTACAGGAAGTGCTCAAAACCAAGAGTGCACACAGTGAAGGAAAACAGTGGAAGAAATAACTTGGTATGTATATCACAGTAGTGTTTCAGTGAGATGGAGTGAATTTCACCATTCAGCAGTGACAAACCAGCATGCCTCACTCAGAACCAGGAAAATCAGAATGAGGATTTGTCCATAGCAATGGAAATGGAGCAGTTATTTTATGGCATTGATTACTCACCTACACGATCTTCAACATGTTCTGTTGGAAAAATGCAACCCCTAAAACACTTCAGTTATGCATGCTACCTTGAAGGCTATATCTGAATAAACAGAATCTATCTGATTTAAGTAAGTATGAGTTAAACCCTCTGGAATCATGAAATGTGAAAAAGTGACTTTTGAAAATTTATTCCTTAGAGGAGGACATTCGTATTTTTCCTGAATTGGACATTATAAGGCATGGCTGCGGTTAGTATATTTGGGATATAAAATATAATTAGACAGTTTATTCTGTATCCTCTTTATTTTCTACATTTTCATCTTCTGTTTTGCACAGGAGGCTTTTAGAAAATGGCTGTAGAAGTTGAGACAAAGAACGGAATTGTGAGAAAACATCAAATACTTCTTCCAGGACAGTTTCAAACTTTTTTTTTTTTTTTTTTTTTTTGGTTTCTGCATAAGAATAAACACCACCTAAGGAGTACAAGATTGCCTCACATGAAACAACAAAAATAAACACAGACTAGTTCCCTGCCTGGGCTGCTTGACCGGGAGTGCCATCCCAAGATTGAAGCAGCAGGGGATGCTCTAGGCTCAGTGCAGCCTGCAGGGCAGAGTTTGAACATTATAGCTACTTTCCACTACATGAGATTTAGGCTTTCAAGACTCCTGGATTCCAAACTGTTTTGTGACTTGAACCAAGCAATCAACAGGTTAAAATAACTCTGAGAGTACAAGCAGAGCATACACCAAATTGCATTAGCAATGGCTACCTGATAGGCCTCCAAGGTAGGTGTCAATGGGAAGTCATCATTAAAAGGAGGTGCTGTCATGGGAAGCAGAACTGGGTCCAGCCCATGCAAAATGACTGCAGACAAGATTCGCAGGTGACACAAAGGCTGCTGGAGTGGTAGAAGGAGAGGGTAACCGCAAAGTGATGCAGATTACCTGAAAAATTCATAGAATCATAGCAATTCAGCCTCTTCAACAAAAATATGTTTTACTGAAACCAGCTATGGACTGATGCACAGAGTATGTGTAACAAGGAATGAAGGCCCACCAGTAGAATGGCTGGAGTGGTGTAAAACCTTAAATCAGTTTGAGAGTTACAAAGGACATGCAATTCATTAGAGGCAGAGGAATATTCCTTTCTTCTCAGGAAGTGATATTTCTTCCTTTATGTAGCTTGAGTGAAACTAATAGTGGAATATTGTATTTACTTTTGATGTCCACATTTTTCCTAGTCTACTGAAAAACTGGAGAAGGTGTGCAAAAAAGCCTCAGCTCCTATTCAGGAACTGGAGAAAGTGCCATACAATGATTAGACTCTAAGGACTCAATCTGTTCAGCTTGTAAAAAAATTAAAGATTGGAACACAGATGTACAATCATAAGAGGAAAACACCAGGTGCCAAAGGACTCTTAATCTTGGGGATAAAGATAACATAAGGCTGTAATCTGTAGCCAGACAAAAAAAAAAAATCAAATTAGAAAGAAGGCATATATACTTTTAACTCAGATATTAGCTATTGTAATAGATTTACAATGGGAAGTAATAGATTCTTCATATTTTTCTGCTTTAAATCAGAACTGGATGCTTTTCTTCATATTTATTCAAGTAACAGTTATCTTCTAGTTAAGCAGAGTTGAGTAATGAAATGGGAATTAAAGAAAAGTATAGGAAATGGCAACCTGGCAAGCTTGTGTCTTTAGCAAGACATTGTATATTTAACAAGTCTACTGTATAAGCAGACAGGACAATGAGAACAGTTATTATTTGTTTATGAATTTATCTGAATTTAGGATTATGTTATATAAAATGCCTTCCTGTGTACCTCTGAGGAACAACCATGACTAATATGAGAAAGACATTATTTTAGGTGGACTTCCAAGGACTGTCTTCTAGTACTACAAGTCCTCATGCTGGTGTTTGCTGGCATGGACAAGAAGGAAACAGATGTTGGTGAGATCTCAGCCTGCTGAACCTGTAATAGAGAAAATCTTCCACTGATTTTAATATAACCATCCCACAAGTTTAGTCAGCATGTGAAAGTAAGAAAGTGATTGGAAAGAAAGGACAGGAACCAGAAAGGGTGCCGTTTCATCTAAGCTTGCTCATTATCTAGGGATAACTATTGGATCTTGGCATACTCACATGCTAAAGAGTTTAATGACTTTCCTGTTAACGACTTGGTAGCTGGGGCTGTGGGAGGCTGAGGAGAGCAGTGGGAGTGGAAGCAGCACGGCGTGTTCTTCCTGACGCAAACCAGGCACTTCTTGTTCTTCTCATGCTGCCATTCTATGCAGGGGGCAGTTCCAAGCAGACTTTCACATCCGCTGTCGAAAGCAAAATTAAGCATTTAGCCTTTTTCCTTTCAAAGGGAAGGGAAAAAAAATCTCAAAGAAATCATGTTTAAAGAAAAAAGGTTGTGAACTGCTGAAGTCATCTGGGCTGAAGGCCAGGGCTGGGCACTCCGTCTGTATCTCTGCAAACCCTTCTTTGTGGAGGTTAACGTTTATTAACTGCAGAGACTTTCCTCTGCTGTCCAAACAGAATGGAGATGATTAATTTTCAAATCCTCCATAGCTACATAGTAATAAGAGATCAATTATTTAAGTATATTAGAAATAGGTCTTGCTAAGAGATTACTTAGCAATTTGAGAGACTAAACAATTCGGTAAAGATAAACAGCACCAACCAAAAAGCTCCAATATGCTCTTTATCAACACTAACTATATGCACTCCATCCAGAGTGATAAAATGTAATGAAATCTGCTAATGAAAACCCAAACAAGAACTGGAACCAATCACTATAAAAAAGGTATGCTGTCAGAGAAAGACTTAAGATGGTTGCCCAAAGGTAAGACATTAATAGTTACACCCTCAGCCTTAAAGTTTTGCCAATATTCAAAGCTTTGAAGGTTGGGTTTTTTTAGAAGAAAACCAGATGATGATAGATGAATTATTTCTTTAATGACATTCAGTTCACTCTCCCAAAATGTTCTTTTTCAGAAACTTGCCATATCTTCATTCCAAGTATGGTACCAGTCACAGCTTGATACTCTTCATTTTCTTAGAGTGCCATGTTTCCCCTCCTTCTCTAGCCATATTAAAAAATAAAAACATGTCTTGGTTATCTAAAAGGAATGAATTAGTCTATCGCATTAGATTTTGGCAAATGTCTCCAAATGTACTGGATTCTGATACTATCGACATCCTTTTCCAAACTGCGCTCTATATATTTACAATGAAGAACCATTCTTACTTTTAGAGCCCCTTCGACTTTCTCCTGTGTGAAGCTCTGTGCTGGCTAATCTTAAGTAGCAGAAGCAAAGCTGCATTTAAAGGAGGAATAAATATGGCCTTGCCAAGTAATTCTCAAAAAGAATCTTTTTAAGCAAATCTAGGGAATGACAACAAACATCACAGCCTGCACTAATTTTAGGTGATTGAATACTTGACTTTTACTGAGACTGTGATGTTTATAAGAAATTTTAAAAATTTATTTTTCAGGCTATGCTGGTATGACATTTCAGGACCCTGTTCACTTGTTATGGAAATTCACAGTAATAGTCATTAATCAGTTCTGTTACTTCAGTCACAAGCTAAACTAGCAATGTTGCCCTGATTATAATTGAAACAAACGGAATTTATGAAATAACTTTTAACCATATCATGGAATATAACGTTGTTAAACATTATTTCAGATCCAGGCACTTAATTAGATCTTCTTTCAGGCTGTTAACTATATTTATATCTATTATTATTAACTTGCTTGGCAGAGGTGAAAACAAGCATAATTCAGGGAAAGAGAACATTTCTGTATTTTCACACTGGCCTGCCTTTTACACAACCCCTCCACTTTATCAAGACCTTGACATATGTTCCACAGAGATGAAATTAAATACATTATTGAGTACTGTGCTGAACAGGAATGGAATGCTGAAATGAAGCTTGTGTTAGCTAACTGCTAAATTAAATCCTATACTCTTTTTTTTTTTTTTTTTCTCTGCTGTTATATGCATTCTCTTCCTGTTTTTAGAAGTGAGAAAATAAAAGATTGAGAGTAGCAAAAGAAAAGTTACTGCTGTCCTGAGAGTACAGTTCACTAAGTCAATAGTCAACAGGTATATTGTATATTCCAGCATCTTTCTCTGAGCTAATGTTATCTTTTGGAAAAGCGGACCTAACATTGATAGTGTAATTTATAGTATATTTTATTTGCTTTGCTTGAACATCACTGATGAATATTCACTGGGTTTAAAGCAAGATGACAGAATGAACCTGTAGTTAGTCTGTGAATATTACATACTGAAAATTACCAAGTATTTATACACAAGTCCTGGAGAAATGCAAAATAGTCAGCAGAGGTACATTGCTTTGTTCATAGATCTCCATATCTGAAAAAAAAAATTCCTATAAAACATACCATATGTTATTTTCTTCCTTTCTTTTTCTCTCTTCAGAGATTTTCTAAACCACCTTTGGAGTAGAAGCTGTTAGATCCAGTATCTCCATTTGCACTGAAGAATGCCACTGGGAGGAATTCAGTATCTCCTTGTAGTTTAAGGAGAATTCAGACATACTAATTTCTTTTGTCTAATTGCATTGTGGAAACTGCTCTTACTCTTTGCCTTTAACCAAATCTGAAGCTCCTTTAACCGAAAGAAATTTTAACAGCAAGTCCATTCCTAGTTTATTCCCTAAATGTGCAGCCCGGTATCTGACCTCATATGTTCTCACGTTTGCTGCTGTCTCGCTTTCTGTTGCGGAAAGATAATGCTCTTTATAAAAGGCAACTTTAAAACACGGATGGATGTGTAAAAGTGTGAGTGTTGGTTGCTAAACGTGCAGTGCATGAAACATGGAGAAAGAAAAAGCAGCTTATTCTGTGCAGTATGATCACAAACCCTAAGTTTCAGCGTTGTCTAGACGATACCTCAGATAACCCATTATGTGCAATCCTGCACAGATGGAAACATGAGTGCTCTTTCATCAGCTTGAAATCCAATCAGCACCCATTACTTACAGGAAGAAAGAGAAAGTCACTCGGTTTAATGGCCTAATTCACTTTCCAAAAAGCCTCATGTCCCAGCAGATAGACGAACCTTTCAGATGTCTACAGACACTAATGACTCCATTAGTTATGATAACTCATATTCCATGACTGAGCTTCACAACCACATGGACTCTGCCTCAGATCTTACAGCATGACCTGTACGTAAAGACTGCCCGTTTAGATTTACTTACCATTCTTGGCACTTCCTTCCACTGGTCTTTATCTGTAGCCAGGATACTGTTTTGTCTCCAAATTTATGTCAAACTAAATAACAACAACAATAAAAAGTTAACATGATAACATTATCTAACCATTAGAAAGGTAATTCAAAGAGCTTTAGAATGAAATCGAGAAAACCTGAAAATGACAACACAAATATTTTTCACACAAGATTTTAAAAAGCAATTCAGCATGATATATTATGTTTAAGGAGCACAGATCACAAAGAAAGGGTTTCTTGCTTCTGGTTTGTTTTGGGTTTTTTTCTTTTTCAAGTTTTTCTTTCTCCTCTCTTCCCTGCAGTTATCCTTCCCACTCTTCAAGTTGCCTTGAAATGATGATCCAGGATCACAGCTATCAACAATATGTGGAAAAGGATGAAATATTTTCTTCTTGCTCAGGCTGGTTCTCCCAAAAGTGTGGATGCCACCAAGACCAGATCAGAGTTACTATCAGACCTGCCTTTTTCTTGTACCCATATAGCATGTGGAGAATAGAAGGCTTGAGACAACTTAAAGTAAACCCTCCCTGCCTTTCCTACCCTCATCCAGTCTTTTTCTAGATCTCTTAAAAATGTTGGGTAGAGAGACCACTTACTGACTTACACCAAATACCAGTTGGTTTTCAAGAGTGCCTTTGCCCAAATATATCAGCCTGAGTAAAGTGGTAACTGCCTCATTATGTCTGTCCAGCAATTAGGAGGACTGTTGGTTTTCCTTAAGAATACAGGACTGTGGTTTCAGCAAGTCTCTGAGCTGTTTGCAGTATACCCTCCCTGAGATGGGCACGTAACACATTCTGAGACACAAATAACCTGAGAAATCCTGCTGTGAGAGTGTATGAACTTCTTACAACTCTGTAAACAGAAAGTCAGGTTTGAGAGTGTTGTGGTTTAACCCCAGCTGGCAACTAAGCACCACACAGCTATACAGTATCACCAAAAACTAGAGACCATTGTATTGTTGGAGTGAAAAAAGAAGTATTGCATGAGAGTAGACAGGAAAATTGCAACACGGTATCTTTACATCAGGATCTTTTCAGCAAAAGATTCAGGAAGGCTTCCAAATTGTAGGTATTTTCTAACCCACTATACATTCAACTTTTGCCCTGTACCATATCAGAGTATCAGTTTCAAGGGAATCAGCCTAACTAAGAGCCAGTGCAGCCTTAGAAAATGTACTCCCATTGTGTACTCTACAAACACTCTTGTGGCACATTTATTTAATATACAGGCATGCAAGAACTGATTCGCTGTTCTGCTTTGCACTGATGACTTTCAAGGAGTCCCATTCTGCCTGAGAGAGAACAGATATAAATAATTATAGAATAAAATGTTGTCAGAGAATAATGGTCTCTGATTTCTTCAGTCCAATAAAAGCCAAAGCAACCATGAAACTTTCATGGAAAAGAACGATCATTGATTCTATGAGGATAACACTTCATTACAGTGCCTTGTTTCTATTATGCCAAAATAAATTAAAATATCTTAGTCCTTCTTTATGTATAGTTTAGCTTACACATCTAATTTTGGCCTTTTTAAAATGACCTTGGAAAGTCACAAACATTACTATTTCTTTCTAATGCTGAACTCAGTGTGCAACACAGGGGTATTTCAAACATAAACATCATGATTTATGTGTTAAGTTGTAAACAGTTAGACAGTATAATGTTTCAAAATCAGTTCCTGTTTCCTTTACTTCTCTCCTAATGTCTATTACTGAAATGTAGGTTCTTTCCCAAAGTAGAAAAGGTGCATCATATCTACATTTGTCCAATTTGTACATATACCTGTATATTGATAGCTAATCCTGACTAACTTAAAAAGTCTCACTTTCTCTCAAAGACAAAAAAAGCACATATTTTCTCAAAGACATGAATTTTATACAACACATTTTGCAGCATAATATCTCAAGACATTATTATAATTTCTTTTAAGGACATCAATGGTACATTTGAAAAAAAAAAACAAGTGAGAAATTAGAGAACATTTGAGGTCCTGATTATTCACTGAATAGTCTGCATCTTAAGTAAAGCTAGACAGTTTTCTAAGAAAATCAATTAGTCCTCTTAAGGACCACACAACACAAAAAATAACAGAGACAAACACATATGCAGATACACATCATCCTTTTACAATTATTATTTATAGGTAACTATTCAAGAAGTCCATTTCTATCTTCTCCCTAGTGTATTCATTACAAAAGTAACTCTAAAATATGACTAACTTGTTTTTAAGTTTTTGTTAATGACAGCTTTGTTCTGCTTTATAGCTGAAAATATGTAATTTACTAGGTTTTGGCAGTAAATGTCTGCAGTTAGTTTCTTTTCAAAAAAGATCAGGGGATGTTGGAGCAGTGGACATTATTCAGATTTTAGTGTGCACTGATTTTATGAATGTTTAATTTTTCAACGGTAATCCATTTATATAAATGTGATTTCTGAGTCAAGTGAGATGTAGTTGAAAAGCATGCTTATTTTAAACTTTATGCAAATATGTTAGAGCTATTTAACAAATGAATCATCAATTTTACTTAATTAATCTTGAATATGTGCATATGTATTCTATCAGTTATCACAGATCACCAAGAATATGCAGTCAGTACATCCATTGATCATTCACGCAGACATCTTGGAAAAGGGCAAAGTTTGAACCATGTCTCAAATTATATACACATTGGAAGAAGAAATTCTGTTTAAGAAGTGAAATGTCAAAAAATCATCCCTGTACCAAAAATAATAGTAATAAAAAGCTTATTGACTTTGCTTAAAATAAACAAGGACAGAATTGCTATCTTTCATGCAAGAAAGAGGCAGACTACTTTTATGAATGCCATAAAAATAAACTATTTTAATAGATACATAAATAAAAGGTTTAAAGTAGAATTTTCCCCCCAAACATAAAGATGGCCTAGCTTCTGTACAGAAACTGGACAATATTCACGTGACTACTGAATTAAATAATCACTTTGTTACATTCAAAATAATTGGAGGCAAATACATAATGAAATGATGCACCTGAATCATTCTCCTTTCTCATCTTAGCAGTGTATACAGTATTTTCTTGTTTTACAGTACTCTGAGGATATGGATCTGTTAAATAAAACTCTGAACGAGTGGAAATAAAATTAAAAATCAAAGGAAAAAAACCCCAAACAACCCTAGCACCCAAAGGGTGCTTGCATCACCCAGTAATTAAAGTTTTAATGGCAGAGAAATAACTATTGTGCTGTAAAATAAATTATGTCTTTTACATATTGTTGCATAGTTATCTTAAAGTGTTTAAATATTACATTCACTTTGGTGATGTGTTTTTGTCTATGCCTATAATAAATTATACATGGCCTGTGCTAGCTGTGTGTTGCGTAACAACCTTATGGTTTTACTACAAAAGGGGGAAGCTTAGCACATCTAGGAAATTTTAAAACTATTTCTGATTTATGTAAGACAGACAAAGTCTAATTCAAAGCAGCTTTCCTCCTATCACGACCCCCTCCCCAGCACCTCTAAAAAGTTACTCTGATGGCTTCATATTTTTGCTGTGATGTATCAAAAACTGTCACAGGTTGGTGACTAACACTTTCTGACCCACAGAGGTTCTCAAGTTTTGTTTTTCCTTTCTCTCTATGAATCATCTGTCAGTTTGAGAACATCTGCCATTAACATCTCCATACTCTCCAAATATTCCAACAAACTTAAGCAAGGAACTACCATTTGTCCATCAAAAATGAGTTTACTGAAATCAGGTGTTATCGCTGTTGTTATCTGGAATGTAGCTGTGATGGGTGAGCACCGTTCATCCTGCAGAGGAGAAAGTTTGTCACGTGGATGCTTATGTACACTCAAGGCAGAGTGTTGAGATATCTTGTGCTGGTGAAATCAGAGAAAAAAATTAAAAGATGACAACTTTCATCCATAGTGCAGAGCTAACATTTCTAGTATATTCTGTCAGAAGTTCAAGAAAGTTGAGCCAAGCTGACTTAGACTTGGCAAAAGAGTGTGCTTAGAGTCTATCCACCAGCAAGAAGTGAACGGCAATGTAATGATTGCCCTTTTTTCCAATTTGCTTTTTTCTTGTTCTTGTTCTTCTTTTGCTTATTTGCACCTTTACTTTTATCTGATTTCTTTTTCTTTTCGTCCTCCTTAAACCATGGACCCCAGACTCCTCCATTCAGCTTCGGGTTACTTCGAGGGTCCTTAGGTGGGTATCGAACAGGAACTGCAGTCTTATTGAACTGTGAAAGCCTCCGCAACAACTGCTTCACTACATCTGGATACCTTGCAGAGAGGTCCACTCGTTCATATGGATCAGCAGTTATGTTGAAAAGCCACACTGTTTTGCCAGCTGACCAAGAAACGCGTTCATTGTGCCAGCGGTTGGGGCCCGCGTTACTGAAGGCCTGTGGAGGCACCCAGTCACTATATCCCGGATTTCCTGTCAGTAGTTTCCAGTGATTCACTCTGATGGCTGATTGAATCGCAGTGTTCCAGATCCCATAGCCAGCTGCCCAGGACCCATTTTTGGCTTTGGTGTAAATCGGGTCAATGTTGTGTAAGATGTCTACCCGTGGAGAACGTCTGCCTTCGCTAATGGTTTCCCATATATCATAGCCATCCAGTTGGATATCTTCATCGATCTGGCCTTCTGCCAGCGTGATCAAAGTGGGGAACCAATCTGTGATGTGAACGAGCTCCTTACACACAGACCCTTTGTTTTTTAGAAGGGGGCTATGGACAAACCCAACAGCACGGATACCTCCTTCCCAATAGGTCCCTTTGCTTCCTCGGAGAGGCCAGTTACTTCCTCCGGCCATTGGCTGCCCACCGTTATCTGAAGAATATATGATAATGCTATTCTCATAGTAACCATACTTCTTTAACGCAAGGGTTACATTGTTTATGGCTTCATCCAAACAAGCTAGCATTGCAGCATATCTTCGCCTGTTGATGTTATTTATTGATCGATAATGTTCAAAATACTTGCCTGGTGCCTGAAGAGGCGAATGAACAGCCTGGTAAGCAATATATAAGAATATAGGTTTCCTGGGGTTATGAGAAGCTAAGATTTGTTGTACTTTTTGTGTGTACATCTGTGTCGAGTAGATGCCGTTGTCATGATCCCAAGCTGCGTTGTCATTCTCGTACAGGTCATAGCCACATATCCCAGGGCTGTCACATTTGAAGTGAGTGTAATAGTCACCGCTGCCTAAGAGTGAGCCGAAGAAAGTGTCAAATCCTCTCTGCGTGGGCATGCATTCTCTGCGATAAAACCCCAAGTGCCATTTGCCAACCATGTGTGTTGAATAACCAACCTCCTTCAGCTTCTGAGGTAGCGTGACGTTATCCAGAGGTAAGCAGTTGGGCTGGGTTGGCCGTATAATGGAGTGCTGAAGGCCGGTGTGTATCTGGTACCTGGAGGCAGGGAGGAGACAGGCATCAGGCAGGACGAGGGGAAAGAAATGCTCAGGCCCTTACGCATGGACACCCATGTGCATAACTGTGACAGCAAATATTCCTATGCATGTAGCAATTTTCTCTGGAAATATTTTGAAGTGCACATGTCAAAAACTAACAAGATCATACTATCAAATCTGCTGAAACAGGAGAACGGCATCTGTTTCACCTCACAAGCGTTTAAGAGTGGTTCCCCCACCTCCTTTGGCCGGTGGGCAACAATACTGAACAAGAAACATGCACAGCAGCATCACACACTTTGCTTCCTGCTGGCCTCATTTTTAACGTTTTAATTTCCTTGTAGCTGTGAGCAATGTCAAAGGAGGTCAGAGGCAATGTGCTGCCTGTGAACCATTATTTGGGCACTACTATTTTAAAGCTAGCAGTCAAATTCACAGACCTTTATGGTATCCCTTATGTATAATCCAAACCCTAGAAAGCAGAATGGTTGCATTGCTTTTCTGATCATGAACTACAGCGCTGACTGAGGACCAGCTCTCACGGCATGCACAATACTGAAAGCCTGACAGTCTGATTTCTGGTCATCCATCATGCGATATGCATATGGGCTATGACTTAGCAGAAATATTACTAATATTATAACACCTGAGTCAGTCGTCAGCATGCACATAATGGGGCCTGGCTCTGTTCTCTCCTGAACACCTACAGTCCCATGCTCCGGCATTTATCTCCTGAGTAAGAGGTGTAAGTATAAGCAGACAGCAAGTACCTTGGCCGAAACTCAAGGATGCATATGCGGTTATGAAGGGATAATTTCATCACTGGATCTCTTGTTCAGCAGTCATTTTCTGTCCTTGCCTAACTGTTCAATTAAATGTTTCCTTCCATGAACTGAGCTAGTGAAAATACCTATATATACAGGAGCACAGATATTTTGAGGTCCTTTTTTTTTCCTCCACAGAAAGCTTTCACATGTCCCCATTTAACAATTATTATAGAAAATTATGTGGATAAATACAATTTTTACAATGCCTCATAATGTACTAGTGGTAAACATATCTACAGCATGTAAATATGCTGGACTTTGAGCGCGTAACAGCAGTATATTTAAAGGATAGGATAATAAATTCTGCAGTGCAGTACAGTCTATGTGTAAAGAATACATATGGCCTCCATATGATTAGAAAATGAATTCAGCATGGGCAGTAGTAAGTATCAAAAATCAAGGACAAATCCGTTTATATCAGTTTGACACTAAAAAATAAAATGTAACAGCACATTGTAAACCAAAGATGACTTCTCCCTGAGTGTGAGAATAGATTAAATTCTCAATCATGTCTAGAACAGCTAGGTCTACCAATACTGTGGATCTTCCCCCAAAACACTTTATTAATTTGTGGTAGTAGGAGTTGGGACTTCCTGACACATTCTGCTAGTATTGCCAATCTGATTGGCCTCCTGAGCTATCTAGAAAATTAAAAACATTAGGCTCTGCCTGTCCATAAATAACTTAAAGTCTGCTTTTATATGATGCCTTTCTAGCCAAGATGTTAGAAGGCACCATAGATGCCTTTAATGCCTGCCAATCTGTAATAATTGTGTAACTCCCATTTTATTCTTGAGCTTATTTCCACAGAACCAGAAGCTTTACCCTAACTAATTTATTGCAGAAGCTTTGGGTGTTGCACTCCTCTGCTTTAAGCTAGCCTGTACTTGGTACACTGCAGCACTGCTGCTTTTCTTTGTCTCTCTGGCACTTTTTCAGAGCATTGTTCCTGTCACCAGTTTGTGGATCTGGAGCCCTGCCTTCCAATTGTCTCCAAACTCACAAGCTGGTGCTGACACAGGAGATACTGCAGTAGTCAAAGGATACTCTCAAAATGACGGGTTTCTGGGATCTACACTTTGTTTTTTTAAAAGAAATGTCATGCACCCACAAATACCCACATCCCTCCCATGATTCAAGTATAATACTCTCCTTTTAAAACAGGTAAACTACAAGAAGGAAACCACGCTGACTAATGGCAATGCCCCATATTTCAGTTCACTCCATCTTTGAGAGTCCTCAGGGAATTATGTTCACAAGACATTTCATTTCCTTCCCCTTCTCCTTCTTCTGCCTTTTTAAACTCATTCGGTAAATTCCCCTTATTTGATCCAACTGGAAAATCCTTGCCCCCACCCTGTTATTTTAGTAAACAGCTTCTGCTTTCTTAAACATTGACAGCCTCCTCTATCTCGAGATCAGCCCCCAATCCCAGCCAGACAGTTTCTCCCCTGATAAGCTAATTTTGCTGGAAGTCAGAATTTTCTCTAAAGCCATGTTGTTGTAATAGAGATCCTTCCATCCTTCTCCTCGACACAGAAGCTGAGCCTGGAGGGAATGGGCAACAGAATTTGCGACACATTGCAAACCAGTTTGCCTCTTGACAAAGCCTACGCAGGAAGTATGATACTCATACAAAGTTAATTCTCATAAAGAATTCATAAACAACATGCAGATTCCCCAGCTAGGGGTTTTCAATTATATATCCAAGCATAAAATTCCTACACTCTTAATCTGACAAATACTGCACCAAAAAATATCAAGAATTAGCCTCAGTCATACATATTCTTAGGAAAATATCTGGCATAGAGCAATGCATCTTATTTCAGCAGTCCCCTCAGTAAGTTATTCAATATGCTGGCTACAATGCACATATAGCAGTCCTGCTTCAATTCTCGGCTGCTGTCTTTTTTCATGAGACTTGGTGTGTTTCCCATATGTGTGTGTGTGCATGCTATTTATGGCATAGCTATGCTTCTGAATATACATATATGCACACATACAAATAGTACACATTAAAAAGGGATCTGCAAAATAATCAATTTTGAGTGAAAATATTTCAACTGTAGAAATGTTTCAAAGAAATATCAACCTCTAGTAATCAGAATATTCTTCACTATGATAAAAATGGTCAATATTTGCTCACTTTTCTGTGCCACATGCCTTCCTAATTGTTCCATTATGTGCCAATATTGCTTTTTCAGTGAAAGTATTTTGTTTTCAAAGGACTTGTAAACTATTCATGGGAAAACAAAGTAATCTGAGCAAAAGACAGTGATTATATGGAAGTAAATGGTATTAATAGCAATAGGAAAAGTGTCTCAACATTACTATTTTGAAACTATATTTAGATTGTGCAAGAGAAAAACTGAACAAGGCAAAACATAACAGAAATAAGAGGCAGATGCTGATTTTGGGTGAGTTCTCTAGAAGATAAACTCACAAGCTCACTAACTGCCATGAAATGTCTGTGAAATACATTCTATAGATTTCATCACTTTCTACCACAAGATTAGCTAATTCATTAGAATAAATTGGTTGAATTTAATCCCAAATGCAGAAAGCAAGTTATGATCATGAACAGTCTGTAATTCATTATGATAATTACATCACTAGTAACCAGTTAAATATAAGCAAATGCTGTCAGGCCACAGAATCTAATTTCACAGTTTTTTAGACTTTGACCTTTATGGACAGTATTTACATAAAGGTAACAGACTGATAATATTCTGCATGAAGTTCAGGGTTCAAGATTTGTGAATACTTTATACACATGTTCTGTGCTCTCTTTCTTTCTACCCCTCCAAGTTTCTAGATCATGGCTGTCCCTATTAGATACCTGAAATTTGGAATTTGCAGAACAAGGAACTAAGTAAAATTTATGTGAAATGTTTAGCTAATAATATGCACATTGAAAATTAATCTACCCTCACTACATGAGGATGGCTCTTCTTTGCGCATTTTCTACTCCTATTTCTATTTTACTAGTGTGGAAGCTGTTCAGATGTTTACAGTAAAAACACTGTTATAACTGCTTCAGCTAAGGCAGCTGTTTAATGCTAGTTGACTGTTACACCATTTTGTTTACTTGTTTGTAGAGGAAACTTTAAAGCAACGGACTCCCAGTGGGAGTATCTTGATAGGTCCTTTGCTTCTTTGATGCTGAGAGAAATATTTCAGAGGTTTCTTAAAATAAATAAATAAACAAATAAATCCTCCATTCTGAGTGTGAGCTCATGATACTGCTTTCCAATGTGATTTCCCTTCCCATTTTAATCTAGAAAGACAGAAAACTAAGCCAGTGGCTTTTACATTACTCCTACCTTCAGTCTCAAGGTGCAGAGACCATTAAGTTGTAAAAGGTCAACTGTACATTCAAGTATCAGAGTCTTTGTGGATGTAAATCACCACGGGGACACTACAGTCAATTTGACCTGAACTTGAGGAATGCATTAACATTTGGAGGCTTAATTTCCCCTTTCTGATGTCCTTAGCAAAGCTAAATTAGTTTCCCAGTTCCCATCTGGAGAGCAAACCAAAGTAGAGAAGTGGATCAATGACAGTAATCTTTGCACATTTTCACTACTATACCCCTGAAGCAGAGAGCAAGAGTTAAGGTCTGTATAGTAGAAGAGATTGTCCTGGCATGCCTCACATCCCCATGGTGCTTATGCAGTCTTAAACATATGTAGGCCAAACCAGTTTTCCTTAAAAAAAGTTTCCCTAAGGAGTTTTCTATTGAGTACTTTCCCCCTTAACTTCAGGGTGGGTTCTGCACTGAGAAAGAAGCTGGGATGTTTCTAATTTTGTAATGTGCATGTACAAAACTATTGATTTTAAGCTTTCATAATTTAAAAATACTTCATTAATTGTCTTCAAATTGAGATTCTTTTAAGGCTCACTGAAGATTGACAAAGAAGCACAGTTTGAAGTTTCTAATTTCAGGAACTTTTGCTAGCACAGTTCTAGTTAGTACATGTGGAGAATGTATTTTTATTATGCTTGCATAGCTCAGGATATGTCAAAAAAATGTTTCCGATTTCTAAAATAATAAATTCTAGCCTAGGATTTAGAAAATAATATTTTAAATAAAAAAAAATAATTTGCCAGAAGGAGTTGCAAACATAGCAATAGCACCAAGGTATGCATGCCACATTAATTAAAGGGATCATTATTGATGATTATGCATTTCCTTGTTAAAAAGAGTAAAATACAGCAAGTAGATACCAGTCTATAACATAGGCTTAGGGACTGCTAAAGCATGGTCTTTGACACCTTACCTGAAACTGTTGTATAACACAACAGCTAGAAATATAGCTATTTCAGATGAGTAAAGAATATAGGAATAGGTGACGGTTTTTGTTTGGAGGTTCCCAGTCCTCAGAGGTCCAAATTAGTGGGGAGAAAAAAACCCCAACATGCCACTTGCTGCCAGCAAATCATTAGAAGTAGGACTCAGTGACCAGTAAGAGAAAATAGATATAATAAAGACTTCTTTATAGTGCACTGAGGCTTTAGCGTGGAGTCCACAAACCCTAATTGTTTGAAAAAGCTGTTACTTTGGACAGATATGTTTACTCTTATTACCTCAAAGTTGTTTTGAGCTCCAAGATGCTTGTGAGGGAAGCAGAAGCTTTCCGGAAGCTCTTCTGCTTTCAGCCCTCCAAACAGACTGGTGAAGAGCATGGCAGAGAAATGCAAAGTTCCTGATCAGACATGGACCAACATGAAAGGATCCCACAAAAATGATTTTGCATCAGAAATATTTGCCATAAAACCTACACGTTTTACACTGAATCTGCTAAGGTTTTTAAAACTAAAATCAGGGACTAAAGCTGGAAAAAGGGCAGGTTGACACTGAAGACACTGGGGCAGAGGACAGAGCTAAGCTGACTTAAATGAGATGCAAATAAACCTATCACAGCCTGAGATGCCTTGCTGCAAAGCAGTCAGCAAGTATCAATTCACAGTCACTTCAGATTGATGACAATGAAAGCCATAGCCTGTAGCCGCAGTGCTTCTTTCATTTTATATTAAGTAAATTTACTGATAAGCAAAAATTTTCATGTCTTTTTTTATTTCCAGCCTTTTCCTAACTTAGATGACAAGTCTTGCCTTTGCCAGTTTCCACTTACCATGCTTCCATGAGAGCAAAAGCAGACAGTAGGTATTTCAGCATTTGTTACGGTGGCAAGTTTGAATATCTGTTCTAAACTAGACCAGGTTAGCTAAACTCCATCAGTCTTCAGTATTGATGGTCTATGGCAAATGGGTACTATTGCATGTGCTACATCTTCTAAATGCTAGCATAAAAGTTTTGGTTTTGATGCAATATAGTCTTCTCAGAAACAATCTTAAGGAGCCTTGAGCCTATAATGTATAAGTTACAGTTTGTCTTTCAAAAATAGCAGCTATGCAGCAGTGCAGGAGAAAGTGTTTTTTTCTGCCCTAAGTTCCGGATACTTGGTTCCAAAGTAAAGTTACAGCCAAGGCTTCAGTTCAACATACAGTTTAAATAAGAATGTGATTTCAGCCAGGTAGTTGGCTGAAACAGGACCAAAGTAAGCAATCAAAGTTTGTGCCATGAACATGAGTGATGCTATAGGTATGGAAATAACTCTCAAGTCAGCCGTGAGCATTTTGTCCTTGTTAAAATTCTGAAAAACACTAAAGAGTGAAGGAAACGCCTTCTACATTAGAACACGATCTGTCACAAAACCTACCCTTTTGCTGAACAATATAAATTCAGGGCAGAAAGGATGTATTGGCTTATGCTGCCTATTTTTCTAAGACTTTTTAAGACTGTTTAAGACTGTGGGTAAGATATTCTCCCTATCTACAATACTGTCCAAATGGTTTGAATTTGATATGAAATACTTTTATTGATACATTCAAATGGTACTATAGCTAGGGAGTTACTTCTCTGAGATAGTGGGTGCGTGACTTACAGAAGAAAATCTTGTAGAAAAAAGAGGAGCAAAGATTCATTACCAGAGTATGGAGGCAGCTCTTCCCTGGCATATGAGTTATGGCTGGAGGGTTCACATGAGCCCTGCTGCAGCAAATGACATGCAGAATACTGTGCCACAGCCTGACCAACACTGCTTAATTTTTTGTAGAAATTTGAGGGAGGCAAAGACTGTCCATTTTCTTATGTACACATGATGCCTCTGGTCCCCATAGTCCCGGTTCCCAACTATTTAACTGACCGACTGCTGAATGCATGCTGAGATGAGGCCTGGGTGCATGTCACTGCTTCAGGTTTCCCACTTTCCTGCTTTCCTTGGGAAAGAAACAGAGGCATACAGGCAGGGAAGCCTGAGTCAATCTGAACAGGCCCTTTGGAACATTTTCTCTGCTCAACTCTTCTGTCAATGTTAAATGTATGCTGGAAAAATCTCTATGAATCTGTCATTTAACCATTTTTATCTTCTAGCTTGTAAGTTTAAGATTTCTGGGGGGAAGGCGGGTTATGAATGTAAATGGATCAGAGAAGCAAATGGAACATTAAAGACTAAATGTGAACTCCAAACCTTTGCAGGCTTTCATTGTGTCAGCCCACATAAAACAAAACTGAAGTTTTCACACGCAGACATACACACACATTCATTTCCATCTTCAGCTGTATCCCTTGAATTTTTATATGCTTATAAATCAGAGCAGAAAAATACCCACTTCTAAACCAAGTGTTTACAGAAAAAGTCTAACTCAAATTATTTACTGTTTTATCACTCTGGCAGTGCTACTGCAAACATTTCACTTGAAAGATTCTGAATCTTGCCCTACTTTCAAGTTTTTGGGGGGTGGTGGTAGGTGTTTGTTGTGTTTTTAAATCAGCTAAGGCTCTTCCATCAACTACAGGAAAAGAAAAAAGGTAGTGATTTATTCATGGACTAATAATGTTACCATTTTTGTTCTAATTACCTTTTTCCAAGGTCCTACAGGAGTTGAGGTATCCTTGTTTAACCAAATGCCATTTGGATTTTGATGCATTAACTCAACCTCAAAATCATATGGAAATTATGATCTCATGCAATCCCTGACATTTGGTCATTTGAATAATGTCCTTACACCACTATATCACTTATACTGTGAATGTATTTTTATCATCTGGCACCTCGAAATGCCACCCAGAGTTACATTAACAAAAAATAAACATTCATCAACAGCAAGAACTAGAGGGACTTCCAATGAACTTGTCGTGGTGATTCAGAAGCTCCAGTACAGTGATGGACCCTGCTGCTCAAAAGCTGGAAAACGAAGCCAGAAAATGGTGTTCTTTGTGGCTCTATATTCTCAACAATTTTGCATCTCAAGTATACACACCAGCTCTACTCTCTTTTATCTTCCCAACTCCTGCTGATGCAACTGGCACCCTAGGAGTGAGGCAAAGCTTGGTGAACAGTGGGAAAGAAACTGTTGTCTCTAGAGTTGCTGGCTTTAAAGGAAAAATAGCTGACTGTGGAGCCAAGCTGGGAGAGAAAAGAAAGAGAAACCTTTATCCGCATTTCCTCAGGGTTACTCTCCCTGGCTGCAAGGTGTTAGCGTACCGTAAAATAAAAATCACATAATGAAACTCAAGCAGAAGTTTCAACTTTAAATCACCCCACAAATTAAGTTGTAATTAGTATTTTCATACACTAATTCTGATTTTTTACAAAACATTATTAAATGGGCAGCATATCCGCTACTAACCTTTCCTGTCATTGAGACAATTTGTCTGCTCAATTGGGAGGACAAAAAGCATAAAGGAGAACGTGGGAGTCGGCAGCAGCTGGAATGCATATGTGTATATGCAGCTATTGTTTTCTTTGCTCCCAGTTTCCTGCAGCTGTGGAAACAGAGCACAACGTTTCCAACTTTATCACTGAATGTTATTCATTTAAAAAAAGGGGGAAAAATGTGTGATTGCATAATCAGCGCTCTTGGTTTCATGTCTACATGTAAGTGACATGAAAAGAAACCAATTTGACTAAATACTCTGCATGCGAACCACAAATCCAGACATTGCCACCAAATTCTGGGCTCTCAGCAAAAATAGATCCAATCGGATATTACACCTAATCAACACGTTACAAGGAAAATAGATGCAATGTTGTGAGTTCAGGAGTACACCAGAGCTACACCTGCAAGAAGAGAATCTCACATAAACAGACGATCCCTGCCTATTTCTCTGAAGTAAAGGCAAGCAAATTGCAAAGGAAAACAAATTCATTAGTAAGAGATTATTTTTTTTTGTCCTGCTTCAATCATTTTTACAGAAGGAAAAACAGAAGAAAATGAGATAAACTGAGTCTAAAAGCCATAAATTGGCATGTAGAAAAATTTCCCCCTCGGGTAATTCAAAAAGTGGTCTGAAGACTTTGCTGCAAAGACTGCATGAGGCTGGAGCAAGACCAGCATGTCTGAACAGGAATAAGGCAAATACCGGTTTGTAAAGGTTGTTCTCTGTACTACAGCATGTAACTCCTGAGATTTGAAAGCGTGTAGAAGTGGCCTTCATTTTAACCTGTGTGTTCATGCCTGTGCTGGAGAGAATACCATCTCAGATAGTATTAATATCCTGGACTAGTCATTCTTACAGATAGGGTAAATTTCAACATGTCTCACTGAAGCATTCTGCCTAGAAGGGTATATTAATTGCTAACAGGCATTTTCAAATGTCCAGGAAAAAAAAAATTGCCATGTACATGTGTGAAATATTTTTCAGCTAAAAATCTCAAGGCTGAGACTCATAATTCTGTAATAGTTTAGAAAAATTAGTTCATCTTTATATAAGAAGAATTTATTCACTGAATGCACCTAAGGGACGTGAAAGATATTCATTATAGGGTTGTCTTTCACCCAAAGTCATCTTTCATAAAAATGACATACTTGATAGCAGTCCTTAAGGTAGCAGCCAAACAGTTATTTTCTTACCTTACACTTTAATTAAGAACCCATTTTGACCATTTATTACTATTTCTGAATTAATATTGTCCTTATGTATTATTCATATATCCAGTACTTAGAGCCTCTATCAATCTAAATACGGTAAAGTGACCTTGAATTGACAGCAAGGATGATGGAGGACAAAATGACAAGATGTAAAATATAGGTTAACAACTACTATATCATGGTTTTATATTATATCATTTGAGAAAGATAATTGCTTTATAATTAAAGAACATTATGACATTGAAAAAAAAATCAGGATTATTCAGAGCTTCAGAGACATCTCAAGTGTTTTAGATACCTTCACACAACATCCAAACTTTGTGAAAGATATGATTTTCTATTAACCATTGAACAACTACATAAACATACCATTTCTGAGCATGACATTGTAGAATGTCATAGTTCCATCATTTTATTGAGCTCAAGTATATCATAGGCCATTAAGTTTCTTTTGAAACTTTAGATTAGTCTTTGAGACTCTAATTTAAAATTAGAGATAAATTATTATTGAGAGCATGCTAATCAAGTGGTAATGGCCACAAACTCTCTTCAGTATTTATAATATTCTTATTATCCTCCCTATGATATGTCTCAGGCTCAAAGCACCTATTACAGGAGAGAGAAAACAGATTCTAGCCCCCTTAATCAACATGTAGCTACTTAAACAGAAAGAGCAATTCCATCAACTTTAACTGAATACTCTTTTAGATAAATTTTCTCTCAGTGTCATCAAAATATCAAAATGAGTCCCTGAATTAATGCATGAAACCCCTTTTTTAGTGTAGAGATTCATTGTGAATGCTGATTAATTACGAAATCTTCTTGGATGATTATTTGTTTCATCTCAACTTTGTGATTCTATTTGTTCTACTTAATGCGGTCTATTGTATAACATTATTGTAAAACACGTACATTTGCATCAAAAGGAAATTATTATCTCTTCCTTCATCTCCCATATATCACACAACAAATCAACATAGTTGGATATCCACCTAGAGCAATGTGATACGGTTGAGCATTTATGTTTAAAGCTTAATTACACATTTCTAGACACCTGTAATTGATACTGCTGACACATCAGTTGCATATTAAATGATAAACTGTTATACAAAACTGAAAAAGTGAAGAGTGTGCAATCCACTGAATCCACTTAAGCAACATAAAGTTCTACACAGACCGCAACGGCCACCCAGACACCTCCTGTTTAAGACCTTTAACACCAACATCCTTGTCAGCAACATAATGACACCCTTCACTGTTGTCTCTGCAGGTATCCTGGGACAGACACAAGCCAGAAATTGTTTCATGCTACTCCAGAGCTGCTGCTAGAACTGAAGCAATTTCCCAAGAAAAGCTACAGCCCTGATAATATGAACAGCTTCATCTGGACTGAAGAAAAAAATGCATTCTGACTTTTCAACAACATAGTTTCCTGGGCTGACATTTACTGGCAAGAGCAGTGGCACTGAATGATTACCAAAAGGAATAACCTTGACTTGAAAGAGAGGGCTGGGAGCCAATAGACACCCCTTCTTCTGGGTTCTGCATCATTTTTAGCCTGAGCATTGCAACTGACCTCTAATTATTTTGTCCTTATGACACTTTCATACTAGTTTCTTAGTCTTTTGTGTTTCTCATTCCTTTAAGCAGGGGTGGTACTGTGTCTGTTGTACAACACAGCTAATGCTCAAAAGTCTTTTTAGTCTTCTGATAAAAAATATTGACAGGATGCAAAGGAGCCTCACCCTGATGCTAAAACCAGTTTGCAACTGGATTTGTTAAAACACAGCTCTTACAAGCATCTCCTTATTCACAATGATTAGTGGCAGCTATGTACAAATTTGGTCACATACTGCTGGCTACTGAACTAGATCCTACTTCCTCATTAAATTCAGACTGTTGTTAGCACTACTGGATTTTCTTTTCTACTTCCCAATTCACTTGAGAAATACTGTATTAAAATCCATTTTTCAGAACTGACCACAAAATGCAAGTACATTTTTAACTAAGACAATGGCTGGTGTTGAAGGCACTGTGTGCTGTTCCCAAAGAAATAACTTATTAAGATAATGAAGTATTTTATTAACCTGGGTCCCAGACGAAAGATTCCTGATTGACAACATGGGGAAATGAAACATATTTGTTTATTCACAGGGGAGATTCAATATGGAAATGAAATGCTTTTGCTGCCGTTATCCGAGTGGATGTAGATGTAGGTGTGCTTTTGTAGCAAAGGAAGGAAGGAGTGGGGAGCTGTCAGTCATTTATATGAGTTTTTAACTAACACATCAGAGATATTACATACTGTAGAATATGGCATAAAAAGGAAAGTAAAATGCCTGTATTCACGATGTTTTTCTTACTTTAGAGATTTTCAAATTTCTGTAAACTAGTAAATGTATGAAGACAAATTGAACTGTTTTCCCACATATCCTTAAACATTGTGGCCATCAGTTTCTTTCTCTCTTAAAAGCTCCATGTTTGAACTCGAACGAAACAACTTCAGTGGATACTGTGCCCAGCTCACTGCAACCCATCCATGGTAACAGAAGCAAATACTAAAATGCCCTCAAGATTCAGCTCCCACCACTGCCTCCAGTCGTGACTAGGCAGCATAATACCTGGAGCCTGGTGCTTCACAGGGCTCTTTTCTGCTTCTGTACCAAACAGATTCGAGTTGCTGTCTTTGCGCTCTGTCCAAATTAGGCAAAGGTTAGGAAAAATGAAAGGCTGCTATGTGGAGCAGGAGTGCAGGGCAATCAGAAAGCTCTTTGTTTTGGTGATTAATGGCAGCCCATACATTTGATGGTCGCAAGATGCCTCCCACCATCCTGCTACACTTTTCCCTTTCCTTTAGTCTCCTACACGATGGAAGAGAACAAACTAGAGTTAATAAGGGATGGAGGTTAACAGCTCGTCTGAATAATGAAGTGATTTGGATAAATGCTTCTTTATTTCCCTCCAAATCTGGCTTAGCAAAACAAGTAATGCTATCTTGGGGGTCACTGCTGCACTCTCTAATCCTTTCTAACAATCGGTAATTTCTCATTTATACTGCTTCTCAGTCATATCTTGCTTTCTTGTTTGCATTGCAGAAGTGTCCAAAAGACTAATAGAAACTGAGGGTGCAGTGCAACAGGCCTGGAAATAAAATGGAGTATAAGAAAGGGGGTGAATGGAAACAGGTGTCTAATCACTGTCAGTCCAACAAAAATCTAGAAACCATATCTCTTACATGTATACCAATTATGTCTAAAACCAGACAAAACATACATAAAATATTTGCTATAAAATGTTAATATATTAATGAAACTGTGCCTTATTTAAGATGTTAGTAGGTGATTTTGATTCCAGACAAAATGCCACAAGAATGACTTATGTAATGGAGTGAGTTGGATAAGCATAAGTGAGGTGTAAATCGGACACACACAAAGTTTTGGCAGTATGCATTCAATATATTAAACAATTAAATCCCAACACATTCATGGAATCCATGTATCTATGCCATCAACATTGTACGCCTGCCTTCTGTGGGGCTTTTCCCCCCCCTACCTGAAAACATTTCTTTTAAAAAGTGATATTAGCATCACATACCTTGTGATAAGTGATTTAAGGACAGATACCCTCTTGAAAATGTAGATCACTCATACTGAGGTAGAAGGTATACTGTTCTATATGTATAATATTCTACACTATACAATGAAAGAACTTCAAGGAAAAGAGTAACTTGGCAGAGGTGGATGGGATTATCAGCCTGATTCAGACAGCCAAACTAGGGATGAAGTGACTTCGCAGGGCCCTCGTTCAGATCTCATATTTTGGTACTTTGGACCTAGCTGCCCTTTCCATACTCTAAGGCACTCAGATGGTCACTACCAGATGGACATTTGATAATAAGCCATTCTGTTCTACAGTCAAGCCAAAAGATGCTCTTACATCTGTATTTCTCTCATGCAGCTGTATGCTGTTCTTATTTTTGAGTTCACTACATCCCAGCCATGTACATTATACAGAAGGAATGAACATAAATTATGGTGGTGTGTTATTAATTGATTGCATATCTTGTCATAGCCCATGAATTTCCATCACTAACTTCAACAGTTGAAAGACAAAATCAACATAATATTGTAAATTAAAAACAATTAAGAAAACCAAGTAGATTAAAATGTGATCTTTTAGAAAGTGAGGCATTTACTTTTTCAAAGATTTCTTTTGGAGCCATGATAAGGAAAACCCTTTTAAAAATTCAAAAAAAAAAAAGGTAGAAGTAGTGATTCTCTGAGAAACATTAGTTGTTAAGGAGAAAAGGAAACACATTTAGTATTTATCAAAGTGTTTGTTTCATTAAATAGCTATAGAGCTCTGACTCGGGAAAATCCCTTTATATGGACAGAACTCCCACATCTGCTTGAATTCCCTGGAGACAGAAAAGCTTTCTTGAACAGGATGGATTAAACAACTGCCTGTTCTTGAACTGATACTTAAGTGCACTTTCAGTCTTTGAAACATCACAATAATTTTAGAAACCGAACTATAAATGTTTTTATAGCTAAAGACACAAATAGGTGCCTAATGGGATTCTTAAAAACATGTCCCTAAATCTCCATGAAATCCATACAAGTTACAGCAACTAAAAAAAGACCACTGATTCCCAATCTGCATTATTAAGCTGCCTTTAAAAAAAATCTGGACCTTCAAGGTTTTTCTGTAACCTTGACTCCAACCAGGGCAACTGAATTTTTTAAGGTGGGTACAAACTTATGTATACTTGTGTGTGCATGGGGAGGTCTAATATGGCATCTAGATCCTTAGAGTATGGCATGGCAGCTTTTTCTATAGGGAGAAAAAATGTACACTGTCCAAAATGCTTATTTTGATAAAGGAGATCAGCAAATTGTTCTCTAGTTGGACTTGTAATCCTCTTGCCCCAGTAGAACTGTATAAGTAAATATATGAATGATGTAGTCCTTCCCCCCCCCCCCCCCTTTTTTTTTCTTGTTTTGCAAAAGGGAAATTAAAAGGGCATACTCTGTTTTCTCAGAGGTTCCAAACCAAAATTATCATCACCACAGAAAAGCAACTCCTACACATTTGATCTTCAACCTTAGGCTTTCTTGTGGGAGCCAAGCATTTGTTGAAAATGACAACAGTAAGACATAACCCATCACTTCTTTTCAAGTGCAATTAACTACATGGAACATTACTCAATCAGTGGCAAATAATTTGTGGCTCCCAAATCACTTACGTACTTTCAAGGTTGTGAAATTATGGATTTCTGTGGTTAATAATCATGGCAATAACGTCAAAACTTTAAAAATGCTGTAATGCTGAACAAATGAAGCATCACCATTTTGAGTCTGTTCTTGTTATTTTCATCTCTGTGTGGGGAGAGGAATATGGGAATTGTGGGATTGTAAAGGGAAAAGAGGGAAGAAGAAGAAAGAAGAATAAGGCATGATTTGTATCCATCATGAATGAGAAGACAAAATATTTCTTTCCTCTTCAGGAGCCAAGAGTTAAAGGAAGAGAAAATCAGCACAACTGAATGCACGCGCAGTAACTTGCTGACACTGTATATCAGTGTCTGCATTACGACTGTACAATACCACACAGAGCTGATGAGTTGTGACAATACCACAGAGCTATCTTCATTTGGGAGGACGTGAAGATGTTAATAAAACTGCTGAATATCAGAACATCACATCTGTTCAGTTTTGTTTGTATGAGACTTTTCCATTCACTAAACAAATCTGTCTTCTCAGTGTAGCTCTAATGGGTCACGCAGGAGGGGAGCAGCCCCAAAGATGCTGGAAACCCTTCAGGAAGCCTGTCAGCTAACTCAGTAACAACAGTCTTACCTATATTTTCCTATTAGGAATAACAATATATATCTCATTTACACAGCTTTTCCTTTTCAGTCTCAAAGCATTCCACAAAACAGACAAATCAACATCCCTATTTTAAATACAGGCACTCTGAATAGGGAAAAATGAAGCATCTCACAAAAGTAACCCAGCACCAAAGTCGTAACTGCAGAAAGAGCCCTGATCTTCCCAGTCTCAGCCTGGGACTCCACAATGGCATAAGAAAAGTCCACGATTAGGTTCAGTGCCCCAGAGATGGAAAACAAGAGAGCTCTTAAGAAGGCAGCCTCACACAAGGAAGGGTTAGAAAAGCAAGAACATAGTTGGATGCATGATGCTACCTGATTTTCAGTTATAAACTAGATCAAGACTGTGTCTTGACAATTTTCTCTACAGTTTTTATCCATCCAGATTAATCAAACCTGAAACTTCCTCTACTGCATTTCCTTACTATGTACAACTTGAGCTTAGTAAGTCATTGCCAACTTTGCAATAGTGTCTGAGAGCAATGGGCTTCTCAAGGATCAACGAACCAGGTTTTCTGAATTCCAATCATCTGGCTGCAGGACTGTAAAATTCATCAACAGTTCATTTTATGCCCAGCTTCTTATGAGCAGTGCTCTATAAATTGCAGGATCAACTTCTTAGCTCTTACTTGTGTTAAAATCAAGCATCTGCCTTTCAAAACCAGGCTTATGTGTGCGCATTCAAAATCAAAATGCAAGAGGTGGCTAAAGAGCCAGGAGCAACTAAATGGGATAGCAGCAAAAGATCTGTAAAGCCTTAGCTCACATTCCTTGGCAAGCTAAGAGTCTGGGCTAAACATGCATTTTGGCTCTGACTTGGGAAAATGAAAATTCTTCTATCTTTGTGATATGATCTATTTAACCAACAGGGAAGCAGTACTGATGGTCATCTGGGGAAATGGCATCCCTCTCTCCTGGTAAGAATGGTGACTGCTGCACCATATTAGGAAGAAAGGAGATGAAAGAAAGAAGGGAAAGATGAGATATCTATGGATCATCAGAATCAGAGTGGAATGTAATGATTTCATTAGGACTTGATCTGGTATTTAACATTAAACAAAACCTTAAGCCTTTTGTTACTTTTTGTACACTTTTCTTCACAACTTTCCGTACATATTTCAGACATAAAGCCAGTAGAACATATATAAGTGCAATATTTTAAAACCAAATAGCTAATTACCTAACATCAAAAGAAATTTGAAAATCATCTAATCTAGACATGACAACATGTACTAACAGTGGAAGGACACCAGGAGCTAGCTAACAGAAAACATAATTACTTCTCAGGCTTTTATTGCCTGGGAGTTAAGATTTTTTTTCTGCTTTGAGGTGGTAGTGGTGGGGGGTTTTGTTTATGTTTTGTTTTTTTTAATGTCATTCAAGTTTAAACCATCCAGTAGATTTTCTGACGTTGTTACCCTCCTGCTGCTTTTTCATTTGCAGATTGCATTATTATGCAGAAAAATATCTTGTGGCAAACTAGTTTTCTGCACTTGGTCACAACGAGCATAGCTTGGAAATGATGCATCAGACTAGGAACAATAGAACAGCAAAGAACTGAATTATTATATTTGGAAAGGGCGTACACCCTGGGACAGTTGTGGAAAAGCCATGGCTGGACACACTTTCTCTTGAATATGGAAGTTAGGTTCAGCTGTGGGATGTGAAAGAAGGTTTTATACTGGCTTTTCAGTTCTTTGGTATGTTACATAAGCTCCCTCTCCCCTTTATTTTCATAACAGTACATAAATATTTTATGAAATATGGATCTTTGAACTGTTTCTCTGACCCATTGACTGATTCTCATTTGTCTCTTTGAAATTGTATCTCATATGCTATGAGAAATTAATCATCCTTGTCTCTCAAAAAAAATTGAACAAAAAAACCCACAACAGTAATTCTGTTTGTTGCCAATGCTATAAGTCAACTTGAAGGACAATAAATTTCCACTTAATGTTAATATCAAAGTTGCGTGCAGACAACTGTATTCTGATATATTAGAAGCAGTAAAGCTCAAACAGCTTTTAAGTCATTCTTTACACACCTTAAGTTAGCCACTCCCAAAGATACAATTAAAAAAGGAATAAGGGAAGAGTATCTTTCAGTGTGGATTAATGTAAATCCCGATTTCCACCAGAAAAAGAAAAACATGGCATGTATGTCTATGTATCTTCTTGCATATCTAGAATTATAGATGACAGTGATACATACACAGGCTGTTCTGAGGCTATTCCAGGTTAACATTCAGTGCTTCATAAAGTGCACAAGGCTTTGTAGTATTATGGAAAAATAAATATCTAATGCAAGGCATTTTACCCAGCCCATCAAAGTATCTCAGTCCAACATAGCTAAATAGCTCTGCATTAACTACACTTTCTAGAATCCTCCAAACTTTTCCAGTTCAGAAAAAGTGTCTTTTTTTCTACCCTTCACTTTCTCCCATCTGTCTTCACTCTCATTCCTGTGGGATGAAGGAAAAAAAAAGCGTGCTTGAAATTACAGTTGATTGCAAATCTAGAATCTAAGCTAGTATGATTGGTTTGACAAGGAAATATCTACTTTTCTTCTGAGATTACCTGCATTCCCTGTACAAGATCTGAAATAGCTGTTCCAACTGTTACTCAACTGAACTCAAGACGTTAGTTTCACTATGATGGAGATAACTTGCTTTTTATTTCATTTAATCCAGAAAAATCTCTCAACAGTATTCCTTCTGAGCATATAAATATCCTTTGTATCAGCTACATTTAAGGATTTTATGTGCTGGAATGAAAGCCTTGCTGGGTCACTGGGGTTCCTTACTGGGGTTACTGGGACCAAACTAAGATGAGCTGCAGATTCACCTATGAGAAGTTCTGATTTTGCCTTCTGGTTTATATAATTTTCTTCTGCATGAATGTCACTGCTTTGCCCTAGTCCACCTATTTAGCTCTCTGCAAGGCTTCAGGAATTCAGTGCATCTTCTACAGGTTTCTCACATTTCAAATAGCCTAGCAGTAGGCAGTCAGGATGGATATTCACGTTGCTATCTTTTTCCACTGCATGTTAGACTTCTCTAGCACACTAAAAGCACTTTTGAAAAGTCAAGAGTAATTACATGTGGTCAGCTTTCTGGTGAAATAATTTTTCCATTAAAAGAAATTCATTAGAAAATCCAGGGAAACCCAACCTTTTAGTAGAAACAATACTACCAAAAGTTTAAACTGGAAAATGTCTTAAAGACATGCCATCCTTTATCATTAGCACTATGGACTGAGATCTGAAGAAGCCCACGTTTCTACCAGTTGCTCTTTTTAACATGTTCACTGAAAAGGGTCTACAATGCAGGTGAGAGCTCTATTACTCTTCAGACTCAGTCTCCAAGTCAAAGAACAGTGCAGCAGCTTTAATGGTGAAATAACTAGGTTTTTTGATAGCTACAGGACTTACAAGGGATATTGGATAGACACTGTCAAGTTCCTGCATTCAGGTTCCTGATTCTGATGACAGTCTCAAAACCAGGTTCTTGAACATTAGAAGTTGAGAGTTTGTTATGTCTTCTGGGGAAAAAAAAAAAAAAAAGCAAGCCCAGCACCACCTGAAACTCTTTTCTCTTGCTCTCATGCATCAGTGCAAGGTGGGACACTTTTCAAATCTCAGAAGAAGAAAAATGAGAAAAATACCTCTAGCTCTACTATGAGAGAAGGACAAACAGAAATGGCAAAACAAGAGTTTGACCAAGGAAGGCACAGCTCAGACATTTAAGCAACTCTAATATAGTTCAGATATTCTGGTGGTAAGAAACAGAATCCTGGAGCACTGTATTTTGCTCATCCACCTGTTTTTCCTGAAAAAAAATTTTTCTTTTTTGCTATCTTCTCTTGGGATGGAAAAAAAAAAAAAAAAAGAAAATTCTCATTCTCGCCTTGAATCTGCAGTTTCCAAGGTGTATTACTGAGACAGGAAAAATGAAACAAAACAACAATCTCACAATGTTAAAAATTTCAAGTGCGTGACTATTACAGCGCTCTTGATTAGCCTATAGATGGAAAAGATGGATTTAAATTAGCTTGCTGAACAAGTGGAATCATGTAAAGCATACTATACCTTTTAATAAAACCCCAAAATGCATATACACTATTTAATGGTCTCACCAGAAAGAATGATTTCTCCCACTCACTCCCTCAGGAATGCACTTACAAAATTCCACTTCTCCTGACTCAATAACTCCTACTTCAAAATTCTTCCCAATTATGGCCATGTTTTCAGCTGCTTGTTTAAAAAGCCTCTGATGGCCTTTTATTACCTGCAGATAGTTTATTTTCTAGAAAAAAATTAAATACTATGCCTGCACATTACAGTTTCCCATCCTAAAGTCAACTGGCAGCTAAAGCAGCAAAATACAGATTCAGAAAAGGTAGAATCTCTCTATTGATTTGTCTCAAACCTCACTTGAGATGTAGGACAAAGTAAATAGGACTCCAACTCTTTAATGAACAGTGGTATCCTCTTGAGATCGTATTCTCTCTACCCTCTCTCAGAGGTTGCCCACCCCAGAGAAAATTTGCCTAGGTCCTTAGCAGAAACAACAGTTTAAGCTAATGCCCCAGACTGGTCTGAGTTGGCAAAGCCAAAATTCTGTTCCCTTTTGTTCCCTTCGGCAACTGGGCAGAAACCTCTGATTTCAGAAAGGGGACAGATTTGAGCAAGGAAAAAGTATCTTGAGCCACACAGCTAAATGAATTTGCCCATCACAGCTCTTCATTTTATCGAACCAGAGTAACTATTCAGTTCTCTTCCTCTCAGAGAGCATTGGGAAGACAACCTTATTAATGTCTCTAAAGCTGTGTGAAATCCTTTGACAGAAGCAGCTATGGAGGGCCAAAGCTTTAAGACCAAAGTAGCTGCAGTTTCCATGGTTCAGTGACTTTCTCAAACGTCTCTGATGACAATTACAGATACTGGATTTCTCGTCCTTTATCCCTCTGAAAATGGCTTTCAGAAATTCCTCGTGCAAGTTCAGGGTGGGAAGGTAGGTTACAATGAAGAAGGACAGAAAGAGGGGGAAGTCAGGCCCATCTTTCCTATTTCTTTCCTTTTGTTATTGCCAACCAGCATATTGGTGGTGCTGGGGCTCTTTTGCCCTGCATAAGCACAAGCAGCACGAAGACAGCAGCACATTCTCCCTCCTAGAAAAAGTTTTACTCTTGGCTCAACTGCGGATAGTCCTCTTGCTTCGCTGGCTCCTGCACTATCATCCACCTACACAGATTAAGACATGGTTTCTTTCTTTCCTCACTTCCTTAAATAATGAATGGAGGAGGTGCAAATTTAGAAGCAAGTGGTATCAGCAAACACACACAGCCTGTGAACCTTTTTTTCTTAAAGACTAACGACTGTGCGCCGTAAATAGGTTAAATCATCTATTTCAGTGAAAGGAAGCAATCTGTTCTCTCCCTGTCATGTTTTCTGGCGTGCCAATCTCTGGTTGTACCACGCGAACTCAGAACAGTCAGGTTTTTTTGCCAGGATCCTCAGTCCCAACAGGGGACATAAAATGGGAGGGGACATACAGTTAAGCTGCATTCAGTTTTTTGTGTGTTTGTGTATGTGCATTTCTTTGATTTTTGTGTATTACCTGTCTTCAAGTGCCTACCATGTAGGCACCTAAACAGGCCGTCTGGGTTTCTTTAGATTTATTTAACTAAACAATTAATTTAAGAAAATCCACAGTGTTATTTCTAAACAGTATATGAAATCATGGCTTTAAGGGAATGACATTTTATGTTTAACAAATTATTTCTATTTTAGTAAGTCATATCTTTTCCATTAACCATGGTAAAGTTGTGTCTGGGTATTAAATAAAATCTTGTAAATAACGGCTTCACTGGCTCTTAGATTTAGGTTAATCTAGCTAACAAAACGAAGATATATTACTGTAAAAATACACTAATGGAAAAATGATGCTTCTGAAACATACACCAAATACTAGGAAGAGTGCAGTCATTAACAATTAAGAAAATTAGTAAATCACCTACTCAGACCTTCATCTCTGGAGATGGATGAAGTTTTACCTCTGGCAAAGGTAATTTGCTTGCTTCATTTCCTGTGTGTACCACGCAAGAGATGGACCCATGTACGTGGCATTATCAGCATACTGCACTGTATCCCTGGCTCTTGACCAGCTTTTTAAGGCTGTCCTGAGCATCTGAAGAGTCATGACGAGTGCAAAAAATGTAAATGTCTCCTATATGGGTGTATATCACCTTTCCTTCCCTTCTTCTGCAGGCATGGAGAGGACATTGCCACAACACGCGGTGGCATGGGCTGAGAATGGTGCGTTCCTAGTCCCTGACACTGGCTGAGCATCAGCTCAGTAGGACCTGTACACCCAGCACTGGGGTAGGAGATGAAGTAAAGTCACTGGTTGTCTTCGGCAAAAAGAATAATATAAAAGACATAAAATAAATTTTTTAAATTACATTTTTGAAAACCACAAGAACCACTAAAATAAGTCCTTGTTTTTACTGATTTATATTTACAGTAAACTTTTCTAGAGTTCATTTCCAAGTAATCTCTTTCCTTTACTAAGGTTTCCTAAAAGAAATGATTGAAATTTATTATATGAAGTCTGAGATGTTTTGGCCATTTGCATAAAATATTTTAGTATAATTTTAAAGGATGTGAAGTTAAATTCATGCTCTGTGTCTAGTTCATTTAGACTCAGAATTTGAATACTTTCCAATATGAAATCACTAACTAGTCTGCACTGGACCACTGTAAACCTGGAGTATTTCCATTCATGTCAGTGCCATTGATGTTATTAATTGTGAAGGGCAGCAGATTTTGATGCATTGGAGGTTTTGGGGAGAGACAAATTGACTGCAGTTAAAGCATGGTTGTTAAGGCCCAAACTGCTGAAAGATTTCTTTGAAAAGAAAACTGTTTATGCAAGAAAATATTTTTAGTTTGGATCTGGGTACTATATAGGCAGACACAGTTTCTGTATAGCATTAGCAGCTGATAAGCCTAGACAGACGGCGGAGGGGAAATATTTTAATTCCATTCCTGCCTGGCCAGTCTTGTACGAGCACCAACTGTTTCAGACACTTTTGCGGCGTGGTAATATTTGCAAGTGTTTCCTTCAAAAATGTGCAGAATTTAATTCCAAGTACGCAGGACTGTTTTGACACAACTTATCAACTGCTACCAAACAGAGCAGATTCAGAACATGCTTGTTCCACTTGCTAAATTCAAAATTTCCCACGGGCAAGCCAAGGGAATTAGGCTAGACAAGGGTGGGTTTTTTGTACACTCTTTTTTTCAAAAAAAACCCAACAATTACTATGGCCATCTACATTTGTTGCCAGAAGATTGAAAATTCAAGTGAGACAGCAAATTTATTTTCCATAGAAGAATGGTGGCAGAGAAAATGAAAACTTTTATGTCTCCCTTGCTAATCTTTTTCTTGATACCAAAACCTTACTTGGCATTCAGTATTCCATTATTTTCCCTTTTAAACTGGACACAAGACAGTTCTTTTAAAAACTACCAATTATTACACGATCATTTGGTCTAAATAATTTTAAAACTAGAACTCTCCTGCCATAATTTTCATTTGGATGATGATTCTTAACACAGTAGTTGCACTTTACAAAAATTAGGTCAGGCAATACATTAAGGTGGCCAACAGAAATCTATTCTACAGACTGTTCTATCACCACTGCAGGGAATTGACAGTATTTCTTATCAGGAGTAATGTATTTTTGAGCATGGAAGTTTTTCTTCTAGGAAGCCTTTTTAAAAGGCTGGGTATTTCTTTAGCACTTCATATTTTGAATAGGGAAGGTTTAAAATCTTCAGCACTCTCTTCTGAAAATTTTGAGTAACAACGACTTTTACTAAATTACAGTACTGTGCACAGAATCTGGCCAATTCATAAGGACATTTTATTAACGTGAAAGAAAAATGACAGCAAAACATACAAAAAACATACAAAAATCAGGAATCCCTGGCTGAGTGGCAGATCTTGCCCTCTCCAGTAATGTTAGTTTAAATGAAGAAACTGAAAATTTCAATATTTTGTAATACAATCTTGATGGTTTCAATCTAATAGGGGATTATTTTTCCTATCTTCTTCATCATAATCTATGTTCTTTGGAGAGGAAAAGAAGCTCTTATGCACAATTAAGAACACGCATGGTTTACTCCTGAAACCAAAATCCATTTCACTGATAATAAGTGACAATTCCATTTTGCTGGACATGATTCAGAAGAAAATAAAGGTCATATTTCTAATGAAAACAGGTATTAACAGTAGAGGAAACACCTGGAGCATGCCTGCTTGGTCATCTCTAATCTTTAAAACCTAATGAGGCTCCAACAGTAATTTTGTAAAAAATGTCCTTGCTGTTAAACACTGTACGTCTGCTTCAAAAAAAGATCTGAAAGCTTCAAACAGTCTTTTAGGAAAATGCCTTCATGTGTCAATGTCCATTAAATCATTAAATTGGTCTTTCCTCAGCAGAGAAACAAGGTAGTGAGAATATTAAAGAGTACAAGTGTATTTGATTGCTGAATACATGAGCTCTATCTGCATATTAGCTTTCAGGCCCTGCATAGGATTTATGATCACCTTGATCTGCAGTGCAGACAGTTTTTTTGTGAAGAAATATACTCAAGCAACTTTATCTTGAAGGCCTACAAGACACAAGGCTCAGCCCCACCTATGGAGAAATTACACCTCGTAAAAGACAAATTCTTCCTTGCTTGCTTTCAGCAGTACATAACTGAGATTCCAACTAGGACAGCCTGGTTTCCCAGCTTGTACCAGCCTTGTTCTGACAGCTTCAGCACAACAACATGGCTACAGAGGAGGTTCTGTCCACTCATACTGGTAATTGTTTGCCTCATTTCTTCAGAAAAATACAGAAACAAATTAAGATTGAACAATCAACCTATTCCTATCTTCATTTAATACCTGCAGATGACATCCAGTAGTACTCTAGCATAGCAGAATGCATTGACAATGGCATGGTTCATTTGACATTGTAATGCCAAAATCTGAGATAACTATTTTGTTTGATGAACCAGAAAGACAGAGAAGGGAGAGCAGAAACACCTCAAAATGAAACTAAAACAAACACCCCAGACTCCAAAAGCCCAAGACTAAAAAAGGAATCATGAAATGCCTGTATGATTTCCTTAACTAATCCTGACAATATATTTGGCAAATTCACTTTCCAGTTCTAAGATGAAGAATTTGGAATAAATATATTTAAGCTACAGGCTTCTTCATTCTTAAAATACATCTGTGAGGAATAAGTAAAAGCAATTGGGTTAATTACATTTACAGTGATTATTTTCATACAGGTTATGAATACATTTTTAAGGTGAAATTTATACAGACAGAGTAAATTTCATTACCTGTGCAGACTGTGAATTTGTGCTAGTAGAACTGCTGCGTTGCCTTTTGGAGAGGAGAGTTGAAATTCAAAATCGTTGTGGTTTGAGCTCAGAGGGCAACCGAGCACCATGCAACCACTCACTCCCCCCTTTCTCCCAGTGTTGAGAAGGAGCAAATAAGCAAAGACACTGCTCACTCATCCCTTTCCCCCCAGTGCTGAGAAGGAGGGAAGCAAAAGACCCCGGAACTTGAGATAAGGACAGAGAGGAATGATCTCATCCTTTAAGGCACAGGCAAAAGACAGACTCATTAGGGGAAGAAAAAAAGAACATAAATTTAACACAGACACTAACAACAACACCATTTAACAGAGCAGGGCTGTGAGAAGCATTACTACATCCTGAAAACACCTTCCCTTATTCCTCCCTTCTTCCTGGGCTCAGCTTTGTTCCTGGTATCTCTATCTCCTCCCACACGTCAGTGCAGGGGGCAGGGAATTGGGGGTGCAATCAGTCCTGCCTCTTCTTCCACCTCAGGGAGGGGAACTTCTGGCATTCCTGCCCTGTTGCAGCACGGTTCCCCTCTCACAGGAGACAGTCCTCCACAGACAAACTGTGAGATGAGTCACTCCCACGGGTGTGTGGGTCACCCCCACATGTTGCAATCCTCCCAGCACCGAACTACAACAGGGGGGGCTTCTTCCCACAGGGTGCCGGCCTTCTTTGGGTGCAGTCACCTGTCCCGGCATGGGGCCCCCACAGGCTGCAAATCGGTATCTGCTCCACCGTAGACCTCCATGGGTGGTGGAGGGGGCGGCCCTGCCGTCTCACTATGGGATACAGGGGAGTCTCTGCTCCAACACACCTCCTCCCCTTCCTCCTCCGTTCTTCCACTGACCTTGGTGTTCACACAGATGTTCTCACAACATCTAACAGCTCGCCCAACTCCTCCCAGGTTCCCCTTCTTAAATACGTTATCGCAGAGGCACAGCTAATTGGCCTGGCCTTGGTGCAAAGGCGGGTACGACTTGGAGCCAGGGGTGCTTCAAGAAGCTTCTCACAGGGGACCACCACTGTAGGCCCCTCCCCTGCTACCAAAAACCCCCTGCCACTCACTCAAAACAGGACAAAAATTAACTTGAATTAGATGAATAGCTTCAATGAAATAGAAGGCAATTCACTTACATCAACTGTAAAGTAGTGCTTTTGGGCAGGAATTATCAACTGCACAAACTTATTTTCTCGCAGGAAAAAAGAGATCTGGGGCTTCCTGATAATGCAACCTGAAGATGAGTCAGCAGTGACTTGATGTGAAAAAAACCCAACATCTCATTGGGATGTATAAAAGTGATTGGTTTAAAGTAAGGCAATAGAACAGTTGACAAAGGTTTTTCAGATCTATTAGAGGAAAAGGAAATGCCTTTGCTTCATATCCAAACATTTAGACTGGAGAGGGGACATACGTCAAAGTTGGCTGTTATCTTCTTATGGTTTGGGTTGGCTTGAGTGCACTTTGACCTGCACTGCACCAGAACATGGGTGTTCTAGTGGGAACAAACCCATAAGGATAATCATCTTGTTTTAATTTGAAGATCACAGCTTAACTGGTAAAAATAGTACAAGATCTGTTGTTCTTGTGACATTTCCTGCCCATCAGCAGTGGAAAGAGAGTCATACATGCTTTGATACACAGATGCTTTGGCCAGATTTTCTGCTGAGGTAAATTCATGCCAGTAAAAGAGCTGATGTACTGTCTTCCAACTACTCAACAGTGAAAATATTTTAGAAGCTTTGGGATTTAGAACAAAATATCAAGGCAGTACTGGTCAAACTTCAACTGGTACATTGTGTCCTGTTTTGAGCATCATTTTTCATGAAAAATAGGCCCAAATATAGTAAGTCCAGAGGAGAACATTAAGAGTCATCAAAGGTATATAAACCAAGATCTATGTGGAAAGATGGAAAGAACTGATTTTACTCAGGCTAGAGAAAGGAAGAGCAGAGACATTATAATAGACTGCAGACATATAGGAGATTTATTGCTTTTTTGTAGCAAAGTAAGTTCTTCACTTGGGAATTGCCAAAAAATCATAGGCTTAAACTGCAGCAAGAAAGATGGAAGTTAGACAATTTAGATTATATATTTTTTAATATATTAATTATATAACTGAAGTTATAGCTAAGACTACCTGGGGAAAGCATGGAAATCTTTGTTGAAGACTTTTAGGAACAACTTATTCCCACATATTTTAATAATATTTTTGTCACAATTTCCTGAAGTAGGATAAACTAGGTAATTATTAAGATTTCTTAAATCCCTGTTTTCTAGAGGTATCTGTATGGATACAAAGCAGCAAGTGCCAGATTGTCCTCTCCATTCCTAACTGGCCAGAAGAAGCAAGCCAGCTTCAGTTCAGGAGCCATAAAGAAAATCATCCAGAAAGCACTAGCTGTGCCTAAGCCAGTCAGCTCAGCTAAACATAGCCCACTTTGCTGTGCAGCAAAAGCAACGAGATCCACAGAGAATAGATGAGAAAAACCAGTCTGAGCAGCACAGTGTTTAATTTGTTCCTTTAGCACAAAGACGGCAAGTTCCTCCCCGCTACTGGAACGCTGGCAGCGCCTGCAGGAGTCAGGTCCAGCAAAGCCAGCCATTGCGAAGAGGGGCTGAACCCAGGACGCTGCTGTTGTAAAAAGAACATCTGCTTTACTGAAAACACCTTGTTCTCGTATCAGATTGCAAACCAAAGTGTAACAAATTTCCCTACATTGCTAAGACAAGCTGGCAGTAACAGAGAACTAAATTCCAGGACTTGTAGTAAATCAGTGAAGCGTGGTTTGGTTTGAATAAAGAAGGGTGAACTTAAAAGGTGAATAATCTTGCCTATATATCATATCACATCACATATCATATCATGTCATATCTAATTAGAAACTCCTGAACTGTTTCCAAGTGCCTTAGGTTTGTTTTCTTTTTCAAACATTCTTAGCAGTAGGACAACCTTTGTAAAGTTCCATCTCCCTGTTAGTATCACCTTTTCTCTTCCAGTTTCAAAATACTATGCTGATAGAAAGCTACAGGGTAAAAATCAAATATTGATTAGAAAATCTCCCTTGACAGCAGGCTTTTAAACTGTTTTAAAATATTTCCAGAACTATGCAAGGAACATTATCTATGATACTCCTTAAAGTGTATTTACTACTGTGACCAACTATAATTAATTCACCCCTAAAATACTCTAATAAGGCAAGTATAAATATTCTTACCTTACAGATACAAAAGGTGCATGTATGCATCCCAGTAAATGATTAAACATGAACATAAATTCTGACTGTGTCTGAAAGATACATCAAATTTGCTGTTAAGCTAAAAAATACCTGAAGAATTAGAGAAAGAACTAAAGGACAGGATGATACGAGTCTTTCTTGTGGAGAAGACCTAGTTTGCCTCCCCCTTCACTTGGTGCCAGAGACAGGATAAAGGGGAAAATGAAGAAAATGGATTTAAGTCTGGGCAGCCAAACTGACTGGCCTTGGAAGCAGACAGAAGACTCCAAAAGGACAACCTGATAAGCTGGTATCCAGGAAAGCCTGGAAGGTGTTTGGGAGGCTGCAAAGGTTTAAAACTGATGCTAGAACAAATTGAAAGGCTTGAATGTTTTTTGGGGATGATATGAAAAAAGGTCAAAGAGGCATCCTGAAGGATGGGGGGGGAAGTGTTGCACAGAGAACCAGTATTACTAGGGACATAATAATTTCCTGTGCTTTTCCCCTAGAAGGATGGGAGATTGCGGAAGGAACTGGCAACTGGGTCAGGTTAATAAATGTTTATTACATTTTAGAAACCTCCCCCGCTCCAAACCTGTAACAGCAACGTCAGAAGAAGGTTCACTTATGCAGATGTGCAAACTGAAGCTTGGACAAGTTATGCTGCCTGCCTGTGGCTATAAAGGCAATCCAAGAGAAGATTTAGACCAGGACAGATGTAGAATGCAGTACACTCTAGCTACACTTCTCCCCAGCCCCAGTAAATAAATCTGCCATTGTCCTTCTTGAAAGAACTTTATCCAGCAGATCTCTGCTGGATACGGCTCTTCATTTGTTATTTATTTCTCTAGCTGTCAGAAAGCATGCATGGTAAGGCTCAAAGAACTTTATTCAGCACATTTTACACACAGGGGGAGCAGTGATATACTTTAAGTATGTAACTAAGGTGTTGTGAGTCACCCCCTCAGAGATGTCCGTTTATCTCCACTGACTATATATATGCACAGCTATACAGGGTCCCAGCTTTGGTGCTTTCATTTGCATGTAAGTTAGATGCCAGGAGTAGGGTATGTGTAATGGCTTGATTACTCCCTGAGGGGTGAACTTGTACAAAAAAGCTGCTTTTCATGGTGCCAGCCATATTATTTTCAACTACCACTGGTTTTCTTACACAAAACTTTGCATTATGAATACCAAAATTACCGTTTAGCATGAATACCTGATTTTGAAAACATTCAAAATATTTGGGTTTTTCTTCATTCGTATGTTCCATATAATACTTTAAATCAACGATTCTAGCACAGGGACTTATTCTTAATTTACAATTACTATCAAACTAACTCCATTCAGTGTTAATTAGAAAAAACACCTCTTCTCACACAAGCATCCCTACCATCATGCCTATGCTACTCTCATCTTGTTTTCTAAAACACACATGCATCACAAGAGAAACACAAACCAGGAAACAGCTTTCTCCTAGTTAACTGGGAAGGAAGACGGATTGTTCACCATTTTTTCTCTTGTGTGACAGACACCTTCACCCTACAGGGAGGGCTTCCAAACACATGACCCTGGGCAAATGATCCCAAGGTCAGAAACTAAAATCTTTGGCATCTGACCCAATACTTACTTTTTTTTTTTTTTAAATCCTGTATCTGCTTCTGACCCTAAATACATTTATTATAATAATATTATAATTTCCTAGGGAGCAGAAATGCTCCCCAAGACCCCGCCCTAACCCAACTATGGCATGAAATAATTTCACACAGAAATGTGTTACTCTGATTTTTTTTCTTTTAAGATGTCTCAGACTGTGACTTGTTTATTAAGAAAAACAAAGCAAAATAGCCTACAAACTTAATTTTGCCTTACTTAAGCTGACTCACCATGGTTAATGGTAGCAAAATATATGGTTTTGTTACTGATGTGAGCAGGTATGACTCAGTTACATAGAGGAAGCACATTGAACAATAGTGTCATCTTGACACGACAGTTTTTCAGATTCAAAAGCATTATAAGGACTTGCACAGAAAAGCTACATCTATACAAGCAAAACCCTTAAATCTGCTTACTAGTAAAGATCATGCCTAGTTAACAAATGCAGTGTAGGAGATAACAGCTAGAATTTAGACTATTAAACTAGTGCACTTCAAGGTCACATTTAGTAGCAGTAGGTGGAGTATCAAAAGGGTGCTGAAGAAAGCCATTTGTCTTCTAGTAGCAACACAGGTAAGAGCCTTGAGGTTAGTATAGAAGACGTTAATACGCTACTTGAGCTACATTTCGCCAGCGGAATATAGCCAGGGTTTTGCACGGCAGAAATATAATGTACTATACAGAAAGCTCTGAGCTCAAAGCAAGTAGGAGCATTTCTACTGAAAACGCCTATGAAAATATTTGAATCCTCCAAATGGAGGCTAAAAAGCCTACTGCTACTGGGCTGCTGCAGTCTGCAATCAACTCAACCCTGGCAAGATTCATTCTGCAAAGCCTCATCACAACCAGATAAAGCAATCCTAAAATTTCAAATTGATACAAGGAACATGAAAACAAAAGCTGGTAACAACGGAAACCCAATATATAAACCATGTAATTGTCTCGGGTGTCAAAAACATACAAAACTTTGAAATCAGAGAACCTTAAAAACTCTGAGAGATGCTACGTGCAGTTTCATCATAGGAAGCACATTAATGTCAAAGTTTGTAAAACAAAATCTGTGACAGAGTAAAGACTCAACAGGGCTGTAACAGTGGCAAACAGTATTACCTAAGCTCTTCATCTTTACATATGATCACATCACTTACAGCACATATACCTAGCATTACCAAGATGGTCAAATATTTTCCAATTCGTCACAGAGGCTCATTCTTTTTAATCTTAAATGAAGCCTTAAAGGTTTTGAGATGCAAAAAGGCCAAAATTGTATAGTTACAAAATTAAGAACCAAGGAAATGTTCTCTCTGCGTTGTATACAGGATCAAATTCTCATCTTCCTATTAAAATGAATCCATATTGTAACAGCAGCAACAACGAAGTTAAGAAGAAAGAATCCAGAAATTAATCTCACAAACCATATAACCGCTTCTGTGAAGTACATACCTGACACATGTAGGTCCTCTATCTTTGGGAATGCATATACTTCCTGCATAGATCTGGTAAAAGTACAGGTGACTGTTCAGAATTTGAGGTACAACACTAAATTTAGTGGTGTTATACTCTTACCAGTATGCTGTGTTCTTAAAGAAACAAGACTTTAATAGGGCTGTAATAACAATGACTCAGAAGAGCGAGTGTTCAGACTGGTTAAGAGGGCCATAAACCAAACAGGCGAACACTCCAAATACTTCATTTTTTGCCTAGAGTACTTCTACGGGGGGAGAAACCACACAGAAGTAAGTCGTTCCTTCTTCCTCCCCTCCCCCAGGAATTTTATTGTGACAAATTAGAACCATAAAACAATTTAAGTTGGAAGCAACTTGTGGAGGTTGTTAGGTCCAACTCCATTCAAAATCAGGGCTAATTCCAAGCTAAACCAGGTTGCTCAGGGCGCTCTCCAGTTGATTTTAAATTTCTCCAAGAATAGAAAAGGTACAACCTCTCTGAGCGGCCTGATCTAGCCTTGATTCGACCATTGCCTTTCCTCCTTTCCCTGGGCACCTCTGAAAGGACCAGCTTCTGTCTCCTCTGTTCCTCTCAGGAGGTAGTTGAAGACAGGGATGAGATTCCCCTCAGCCTTGCCTTTTGCACAGTAACAAAACCAGCTCTCAAAGCCTTGCCTTGTGTACCTGGTGGTGAGAAAACTGAAGAAAAACATCCTATAGGAGAGTTAATTCTAGAAGCAGACTGCAAATCAGAATGAATCTGAAATGATGGTAGCAGAGAAAGTATAAAAGTCAAAAAACTCTAAGAGAAATCAGAAAACATATTAGAATAGTTTTAAGTCTCTTGAGAACAGGACCATGGAACAATTAAGGAACTGCCATTATGTCGTGGTCATTAAGGAATTCACTAAACTAATTTCATCAGTTGTCGCTTAAAAAGGAAGAAAAAACACCCTATTTTTAAGAGATGAATGGAAATATGAAACAGCTCATGAAAGAGTTTTCTTAATTTCACTAAAATTGATGACCTGGTAAAGCTAGGGAATTCTCTAACAACAGTCTAGACTGCAATTTCTTGAATACTTTGCAATATTTTCTTATTTCCGGGAGGAAACAAACAATAAAAGGGAGTTTATAAAGTCAGTGTGTCCCTGTTGTGTAATATAAGTTGGCAGAGGGCCTAGTTAGACAACCTCCAGAGGTCCCCTCAAAGCCAGTTTTCTATGATTCTATGAACTATAACACATAACTAAAACTAAGTATATAAAATGTGATGGTGAATATTGTTTTGACAAAGTTTATTAAATTCAGAGAGGCACAATTTGTGAGGTATATCTACTAGAGTATAAAGATCCTACACTGCTTTCCCCTATCCCGAGACTTATTTTCTCCACTCCCTCCAGCTCCATAATGGTACAACATTTTCTATCAGGGAAGAAACTCTTTAAAATGTATAACTGAAGAGAAAGATTGACTGAATCTGAAAACGGACACAAGAGATTTATCTCGAAAACAGCTAATATTCTGAGAAATAGATGTATTTGAATTAAAATGTACACTAAAAAGCTGAATTAATATTTCAAAAATATTTTTTTCAAAAAGCAAAAGTCAAAGCAAAATAAAAGGCAGAACAGATTAAAATATCATCAAGAAATAAGGACACTGTTTTGCTTTCAGTACTAAATATCAGGTATTTTTAATTATTAGAAGAAATATGTTTGATTCTTTTGAATATCTGAACATTCAACAACGGAAAATTTCCATTTTCCGCTGTCCATCACAGAAACTGCCTGTATGTACGCCATCACTCTGTGCCATAAAACAACACTTAATAGCATTAAGAAATCATATTTTGAAATACCTTTACCACATGGATCTCTAAGCATAAAAGGACAATCAGACCATGTAATGCATACAACAGAAGTTGGACACTGATAACCTAGCAAGATGCATCACAAAGTCTTCTTTCACTTAGTGTCATAAGCAAACTGAACAGGAAGAGGGAGTTTAGGCCTGGTTCTACATTTCTGCTGAGGACTGTGACTTTAGGCAAGGTTAAGATTTGTGGGACCTTTTTTTGTACTGTTTATAATATCATTTAAAGCTTCAAAATATTTGAACAAACTCTTCCATACTTATATTTATGAATCTTAATAACCAAATACATTTCTACGACTTATTATATGCCTTTTAAGAGAGGCATTGGATTGCTTTTTCCTCCAACACTTGGAATGGAAATGCACACTTAGTGCCTCTGATGTAAATCGTGATTAGCTCCGTGCTCTTTCTCACCTTCCTCCCTCTGCTGAGCACGAGCACCCCCCAGGTCATTCCCTAGTACCACTAGTTCAGCAGCCTTCCCCCTCCTTTCGCACTCCTGCCCACATGCAAAATGCAGCTCATCTGTGGATCATGACCAACCACCTACAAATGCTACACGCCATGACAGTGAGAAAGCTGTAATGGCACAAATGTCTTTATTAATCAGGTGTTTAAGTGTAAGAAAAATAAGGTATAGTCTTGGTTCCTACACATTGATTTTCTGCCCCTAGGTTGAAAATAAAGGCTCTGGGGCCACAGAATACCTAGGATATTAATAATGTCTACTTTAATGCTTATTATATAATACAGTCTCTTCATATATGCTTTTGGGAAGATTATTTCATATTTGAAGCATATTAAAAAGTATTTAATTATCCCAGATTTGTTTTCTAACGTTCCCCCCCCAACCTAGAGCTTGATAATAAGGTAACAACAGCCTGAATAAATAAGTAGGTGATAGCTGACACAGTTAATTAATATATTACAATTGCAGTTGAATGAGCACCATGAAACATGTTTAACTTCTTTCTTATTATGAGCCAGCAGATACAACAAAGTTCCCTATTTAAAATTTTTCAATTTCATCACAGACCACAAAAAGTCAAAAGCTATTTTAGTCAAACCTCAGTGGTTAAAACATCTTTTATATTAATATTTGAAATTTGTTACCCATTAGTGTTATCTTGATTTCTTTCTGTACTCTTCACATTGCATTTCAGGCAATCAGTTTACATTTACAAAGACAAGCTGAGGTCACCAGCCAGACCTACTGGCTTTTAAGTAAAAAAATCTAATAAATTGTGCAGCTGTTATAAAAAGACTACTGATACAAGGAAAGCAAACACATCCTACACTGGATCACTCACATAGGCGCAATCTTCATTTACCTTGTACTACTGATATTAATCTAATGAATTAAGGCTGGTGCAATTACCTCATTCATTCTTAAGCATACATTCTAAAACTAAGCCAACTCACCTCAGGATAGAAAAATCTGACTATGAATCAGTACAAAACAAGGCAAAAAAGGGGAAATAGGAATTCTCAAAGATTTACAGCTAGGAATTAACAACAAAGTGCTAGCTCCTCACACTGCAAGAAACTGCATTAGTCTGGAGGAGAACATGGAAAAAGCAGTGTGAAGTATCATGCACTGAAGAGGCAATTGCTCACATGTGTCAAATGCTATCCATTACTAAACATTAACATTTTAGATTTTTAATGGAAATTACCTGATTCCACAACAAATTATAAACTTTTCATAGAAACATCAATTTACACCAATTACTACAACATTAAAAAAAAAAAATCTAACTGCCCCAAATTGTAAATAGACTATTGTATTAGTTTGTCAAAAAACAAAAATCAAAAGATAACCGTAAGTTCCATAAATCTAATGGCTCAGTTTTCATCCACTCATCTTTCTTGACATGTAGTAATACAAAATAAATGCTGATACTTTTCCTATATCATATTTTATTATGATTTATATTTGCCTGTGCACATATTAATGAAATATTACTCTAAGGATATTAAATATTATAGTAAGAATATCCTCAATTCTATGAAGACACACATCATGGGAACAAAAAAAATAGAGGCACATTTTAAATGAATTCAAGAATGATCAAGCATTTTAAGTTTAAAGATCTCCATTACCTTAAACCAATATTGTATTAATGTGGGCAGAGGCCCTGATTCAACAAAACAAATAAAAAAATAATTTAAAACCAAAAGCACAGAAAAGCTCAAAACCAGAACAAAGATACACACAATTATGAAAACAAACCCCTGGGTCTGGTATTATCACCAACATAAGTGTTACAAAGACCAAAATCTTTCCCTTCTTCTGACCTACAGCTCATAAATCTGGCAAATCTTTCTATGAAATGTATTTTAATGAAAATAGGAATTTAATTTGTCCAAATTTTAAGTCCCATCTAACTTGATTGTCTCAGAGATATTATTTGGGTATTATGATGAAGTCTAAATCCTTTGACATGAAAGTAAACACCATCTTTATAGTACACAGTTTTATTTCCAGACATCCATCTCAGTTTCCCATCTTGATTCGCTTGAAGGGTCTCATGAAGGAAGAGTAACACTGAAAAGTGAGAGTTATTATAACAAGAGTCCACCACTACCACTCATTCAAGTTATTGTTGTAGGCAGCAATATGCATCATCAATTACAAAGCAAGCATATCAGGAAAAATGCTGAATGAGCAAACTTCCTTATTTTAAGCCTGACTTTTCCATGGAATGTAATTTCTCTCTTCCAGTTTAAAAAAAACCGCACAAAACCACCACAGGCTAAAACTCTGTAACTCAAACACCTCAGAGTACTGATAATTTACCACCACAGATTTTGTAAATTTATTTCCAACTTTGTTTCTTTAACTTACTGCACTTTTTAAACTGGACAATGAAAAAAAAAGTTAATCTATTTCCATGATCTAGTTAGTTATATATGTCAGATAACACTATGTTTGTCTTATAAGCGGTGGACCTAAACTATCAAAAAATATTCTTAAATGTTACCAGAAAGTATTGCAAGAAAAAGAAATCACAACCTGTACTACACTTTGCTACTTCCTCCATGTTATTTTTTTTTAATCTTTATTGTTTGCATGAGTTTCCTTTCCAATTCTTTCCTCCAAATATTTCTTTGTACAGTGCAGTAGTAATTACGGTGATATGAACAGACTTCTTATTGCTTAGGACGATGGAGCAGTTCAGTACCTGGATCTAATTTTCTTCAGAATGAAAAGAGGAGAGCACAGAGGCAGAACAAAACAAGAAAAGGAAGTCCTTGCATTTAATTATTTATTCATTCTCTGGATATATGTGTATGTATCTCTTTGCATATATGTCTACATGGACAATGTCATTTTAAGTGAAAGACATAACAAGAACATGGAAAAAGATACCTCAATATCTTTGGCAGCAGTCCCACAAGTTCTCCTGAAAGAAGTCAGCAGAAATAAATAATTACATACCGCAAGAGTTATGAAGGCCTAGGGGGAGAAGATTTTCAGAGAAAATGAGGATATGGAAAACAGGAATTTCTAGGAGAAAACTGAAATGAAACTTTCACACAGACTGTTTTCTCTCAGAATGAACACTGAAATCATATCTAGCGTTTAAAAATATTTTATGAACACTCTCCTTCAGAACGCCTTCTGTAGTTAATATGTACTTCAAATGAGCCACAGATGAATATGAGTTGGAAGAGAAGCTATCCAGTTCAACCCTTTTCCCCAAGACAGATTCAACTACATTATGTCATTCCTGACATATTTGTCTTGTCTGTTCTTAATGACTGCCAATGAAGAAACTCAGCAATTTCCCAAAGCCAGCTATTCCAGTGTTTCACAATCTTTAGCATTTGAAAGTTTTCCCTATTATCTAACCTGAAGCTTCTTCTCTACTCAAGAAAGCCCCTCATTTCTTGTACCATCCATCACGACACTGAAAACACGTTATGCCCTTTCTCTTTGCATAGCTCTTAAAATACTCAAGACTTATCACGTCCCTTCTCATTTTTCTCTTCCTTAGACTAAACAAAGTCTATGAAAAACTCGTATTCTTATTTCTGCTGATCTCTTCCCCACAGTTATCTTTCTGAGGTATCTGATCACCCTTATCTGGACACTATCCAATTATGCATACTGCTCTTGGAGACCGCTGATGCCCAAGTTTGGGCACAAGCGCTCCAGCTATAGAGCAGAAGGGCTGCTTCACATATCTACTAGGCTCCCCTGTTTATACAAACTGGTATGACATTTGCTTTGTTTGTAACAGCATGACATTGTTGACTTTATATTCAGTGCATGATTCACTATAATTCCAGCTACTTTTCTAAAGAAATGCTGTCTAAGCAGTTGTTCACCATCCTCTGCTTGTAAAGTTATTCCTGTTTCAGCACAGTATCTTCTATTTATCACTGCTGACTTTAATGCTGCTTTTTTTCAGATTATTTCTCTAATTTGTCAGGATGATTTTCAATATCACTACAGCCCCTTAATGCTGGCAGTCCCTCTTATCCTAGTGGCATATTTAAACAGAACATTTTATTTCATCATCCAAGTTCTTAATGGAAACACTGATCAGAATTAAACTCAGGACTGATGATGCCAAGTCTCTTTACTTCAGAGCAGATAAAGTATCAGACCATCTCCTGCTACTTCAGACTGATATTCTGCAGTCTTTCATATTTTGTTAACTACAAAATAGGAAATATATACAATAGAGTGTTACCTATACTTCCCAGGATTCCCATCAAGTCTCTGAGATCCTTCAGTTCAACTCAGAGAACAGAAAATACTGTCGCAGTCACACACTATTATACTGGATCCTTCTCAGAGCAACCAAACTGCTGAAACTGAAGTTTGGACCATTATGCACCCAGGAGGCAGGGAAAGAGAAGCCTACATAGTGCCAAAAAAAAAAAAAAAAAAAAGGCATATTATGTCTAGATTCTTTCTTTCCTTGTCAATCTTATTTCTCAAAATCCTTTGCTAAATTAAGTATTGTTCCAGCAAATACAACTACACTGCATAATACCCTCTATAGAACTGGGTCAGCTACCTCAACAGATGTTCATCTAAGCTTATAGTCTTTTTGTCTCACCAGCTCAAAGGAATACTCCTCCTGTTGGTCAGCATCTTTCAAAATTTCTTAAAAAACTCTGGAAAACTGTCCACACACTGACTATGCTTCAATAATTCTTCATTTAAAAAGGAGACGATGCTTCATGATAATGTAACTTAACAAATTATCTAAATAAGCAATACCACATGTGACCATAACAAATCAATCATATGCCCTCCACCTCATCTCAATCCACTCTCATATGTGCACATGCTGAAAACTTCATACGCAAATAATCTTAGATTTTCTTAGTACGTTATGTGACCTGTATTGTTCCATAAATTAAGACCTTCTTAAACCATACTACCAAACTGGTCTAAAAGATTATTCATGCAATGAAAAATCATCAGGGCTATTAAGCACACAGGCACAACAGCTAACTCAACAGTGCTTGGCCAGCCAGCTGGTGGGCACAGGCTGAGTATCCTAGTGTGTTCTTAACTCCTTTTCCTAGGGGGGTGGAACTTGAAGACTTGAAGTCTAAGCCACTATTTTTTATGTTATTCTATGTAAATTACAGTAACATCAACAACAGAAATGTGTTTATTTTTCATTTCTTTCATGGATGAGTTAAAAAGTAGTCTTTTAGCTTAGCTGTGTAATGACATGTACCATGTCTCAGTATCTTAAGGATACTTCAGCACGGCTGACGTATGCACACATGCAAGTCTCTTCTCACCTAACTCAGTGCCTGTGTAAGATAGGTTTTGACTCAGCACTAGCCTGAAGCTAGGTATCCTGAACTATTCTGCTTAAATTATTTAGTTTATCGAGGCATGCCTATTACTTTCAAGGAGAAAACAACAAAAAAAATACTGTATCATGCAATACAATTGGTCTGGAGGACTTATGCTCACTCACATCCTTTGGGAGGAAAAAGAAGAAACCAAAAGCCAAACATGCCTACAATCTTTCTACAATTTATCAGCGGCCAATAACTTCGTGAGTATATCCAGGCCACTGTCCTGCTCAAACCAGCACAAAGCAACACTAGGGATGAGTCTCCAAAAACCACTGATTATCACATTTTCAATCCAGCTGTCAGAGCTGAGGCAGGAACTGCAGTGGTCCCAGGAGCAGCACAAGCCAGAGCAAACTCTCTCGCCCAGGTCACCGCTATGATTGCGGTCACACAGCTGCAGAGCAGGGGCTGAACTGCTTCCCAAGAGCCGCCTCCCCTACCTCCCCGCTTTGGCCCCAGAGCAGCCGGCCGGGAGAGCACATCACATGTGGCACTCAGCCCACTGGCTCACACTTTTCTTCTCTGTTCCCAAGATTCAGCTCAGCTGCAACCCCCTCCCCACACCCATAAATAAAGCCCAAAATAAAAAAAGCTGTGGAAGCCAGCCTTACTATTAGCCTAAAAGCACAGCTTTTGATGGAGTGAATGGGGAAAGAGGTAATACCGGTGGAATGCAAAAAATGAAAGTAGGCCAAAGCCTCAAGCACAGGTCATGAGAAAGCGAACAGATGGAAGTAGAAGTGGTCAGAAAGATGGGCTCACCAGCTGTTATGGTGTGGCATGGCACAAAGGCAAAACGAGAGCTACTTCTACCTCTTCCAGCATGTCACTTCCAACCTCCTTCCCCATGCTCATTCACTAGCATAGGACAGCTACCAAAAGAAGGGTCTCTTTACTAGCACAAGCCTTAGAGGGACTGTCTGGAGACCTACGAAGAATTTGGAGCATTCGAAGTCTCTTTGCCTGAAGTCTAACTTCTACTTGGCAAGGTGAGTCAGTGCTCCCTAATGAGTCTAGTTTACACAAGACTCTCTGTTTTTCATAGATCAGTCAGGTAATGTTTGGAATGTGTCAAGCATGGTATGTGTACTGGGAGGCATGGAGCATCCAGGTGATCCTGCAGTGGACAAGTAGGCTTTTAGCCTTGAACTAGCACATTTTGGAATTCAAGAAATAACAGTACTTCTCCTGGATTAGAAGTTTCTGAGTCCTGGCATTTTAATTAAGGTGCTTCTACTAAAAAAGCATTAAAAGTAGTTATCACTAGCATTTATCTTCAGCCAGAATGGATAATACTATCCTCTGAATGTGCCTTGTTAATACTCTGCCCAAGCCTATTAACCCCTCACCATTCCCTCCCTTATTTCTCAGTCATGAGGCAGTTCTTTCTCTCTGCTGTTCCTGTTTCCCAAAGTAGAACAACATGAAAAAAATTGTTCTAAGGGTTTTAAACCAGCAGACTAAGAAAATAAAAATGAAGTATAAGCAAATTTCTTTTTTCCTATAAAAGGTTCCAAAACCGAAGTAGGCAGATTTGCAGAACCATTTCCGCCTGACGAGCCGATGAAAAGAGCAGGGTTCCACAGAACATGCCCACTTTTTACTATTAGTATATATTTACACACGAGCTGCTTCATATTTAACAAAGGATTAAAATAGTTAAACTAAGTTACTGCTATTCCTTACTTTACTTTTATTCTTTTTTTGTGTTTAGACAACCTCTGCAGTCTCTAAGAGCTAAAGCAGCACCCTGGTTCCCCTGGAACCCTGTTGTCCCATTGCTCCAGCCGCTGTGTGAGTCATTACTGTTCAGCATGACATTCCCTTTGTAAAGCACTGGTTCCCAAACCACCGTCCTCAGAAAGCTGGCTGGCTACACGCTGCTGGCGCAGGTCCTTGCTTCCAACTGCTGCATGGCTTTAAAGACAACCAAGACACATTAAACATTATCCTGATACACATTTCCCTTGTAAGCTGCTACTTTAGTTGCTGCAGGGCAACTACGTTCTTGTGAATGAGTAAGTGTCTCAAAATAACTTCTAAGACACAGTCCACATGAAGAAAAAAAAAAACAAAAACCAACAACTCAAAAACTTGTGTGGGGAAGTCTTGCTCTAGATAACATGTCAGCTCTCCATGCAAATCGTCCTGGTCCAGCAAGTCTGGGAACTAACTAGACTGAGACCAGGAATTATCTCCAGCTCTACCATATGGAGATGCAAGACACCAGGCCAGTTGTTTGTTTTATTTAAACATATGTTTCTTTTACCAGCAATATTAACATTGCCTTGTTCCTGTTTATACTTAAGGAAAGGAGAAAATAAACTAACTTTTTTCCTCTCATTCTGTTTTGCTCTTTTAAGAGTTCCCTGTTCCTGTCAATGTGAGTTAAGTTAAACAGAAACAAGGCAGTTTTGTTCCAGAGTAAATGTGTCCACACTTGGAGTTATTTAGGCATCATTCCTACAGTTCAAATGCACGCCCCCCCCCCCCCCTTAATCCTTATTAACCTTCACATCTAAGAAGGCCCTTAGGTGGGTACTTGTTTATTTACTTACTAGACCACAATAAAAGACAATTTACCAGAGACGGGAAAACACACAATACCAACCCACTGCTTTTACCATTTTGGTGAGGCACCTATTCCAGTGGCTTAAGAGAAAAGTTTCTAATTGTTTGCAAAGCAGCGGCCACATCATGACAAGAGCGATGCTGCAGCTCAGAGGATCCTGAAAGACAGTCTGGATTCCCTGTGCTCATCCACATGTGACATGCTGGGGAATCATCTCATAAATTCAATAGAACCCTCAGAGAGAACTTGCATTAAGTCAAGGCTCAGTGAACCTTGTGCCGCCTGCAATGAATGTACTGGGGAAAACGTAGCACTTTCAGTTCCCTAACACGGACTCCTCCTGTAAGTCACTCTGAAATCGCACAGAAAATCTAAGTTGATTGCTTCCCAGGAATAGCAACATTACTTGACAACTAGCACGTATGTTAGTAATGCAGTAAATGTAAATGTTCTATAGCACTCAGCAGGGGTAGCTCACAGTGCTGAATTCTTACTGGCTCACAGAACGCGAGTTTTTATTTCGCTATTTCAAACAGATTAGAAAGTCTATTTTGTTCAAGGTTTTTAAGTGGATCAGAAAGGCACCTCTCCGCCTACAGGATAAAAGAGAGGTGTACCTAGTCTGGTTCGACCCGTGCTCTTTTCAACAGGGACTGTGTTTAAGCTGGTGAGGTGAATGATGAAGTAGTAGTAAACTTACTTTCCAGTGATAAATTGGCTTCTGGATGGTGTGCACATAGGCTGAACATAATAGTTCTCCAGTTTAACCCCTTCAGCAGCTAGCTTGTCCAGAGTGGGCGTCCTGATCTCCGATCCGTGGTACCCTACGTCTCTGAATCCCTGATCGTCAGCCAGGATGAAGATGATGTGAGGCTGCGAGCTGGGGGCGCCGGCCCCCAGCTCCTCTCCCAGCCCGGTCCTCGTTGCCTCCGCGTCTCCGGGCCCGAGTCCGAGGCTGTCCCAGGCCAGGTAGCCGTAAGTGAGGAGGCTGAGCACCGAGAGCCCGGCCAGCACCCCCACCGCCACCATTTTCCCCTTGCAGAGGCGGTGAGGCCAGCTACACCCACCGCGGGCCATTCACCACGGCTGGAGCAAGAGCGAGACAGAAGAGAAAAATAGTAATAAAAAGAAAACAACAGCAACAAAAAAACCCTCAACAAACCGAAACCGCCTCTGAGGCGGGGGCAGGGACCGTCAGGGCTCCCGCCGGGCGGGGGAGCGGAGAGGAGCCCCGCTCATCGCAGCCACCGCCAACTTCAACAACTTCAGCCGCGGCTGCGGGAGAGGCGGCGGAGGCCGCCCTGCCCGGCGCTGGGGCTGGAGCCGGGGCCGGTGCCGGGGCCGGTGCCGGTGCCGGCCGGGTGGGCAGGGCCCCGCCGGGGCTCACAGCATCCTCGGCCCGCCTCCGGCCCCGCGCCGGGGCGCCGCTGCCTGCCCGTCCCGGGGCCGGTGCCCATGGCGGGGCGAGTCAGGGCGCCCCGGCGCAGCGCCGGCGGGACGGGGCGGGCCGGGCCGGGCCGGGCCACCTCCCCTCCGCGCCCCTCCGCGCCCCTCCGCGCACACCGGCCCGCGCGGCGCCCTCCGCCCGCCCCCTCCGGCACTGCCGGGCCGCTCCCTCCCCTCCCCGCCCCTCCTCTCCCCTCCCCGCCGCCTCCCGGGCGGCCCCGCTGGCGGGCAGGGGGACCCCGGCCCCGGGAGGCCGCCGGAGCCCTGCTTCCCCCTGCCCGCCCCCTCGGCAAAGCCATCATCCTGCCAGCCCCCTCGGCAACTTCTTTCCTCCCTCCTTCCCTCTCTCCCTCCCCGGCCGGCCTCTCCTCTTTTCTCCCCTCTCTCCGCACCTCCTCCTCCTCCTCCTACTCCTCGCCCGCCCCCAGCCCCGCCAGCCGCTCGCCCCCCGCCCGGGCAGTTGCACCCGCATCCTCCCCACTGCTCCCCGCCGCATTTTGGAGGCGAGATCTCCCTGGCATCTCCCCTCGCTGCAAAGGGCAGCCCTTTCCCCCGGCGAGTCCCACGTCTCCTTCCCAAAGCTAGGGGGGCGTTTTGCGCCCCCCCCCCTCCCCAAATATGAAAGTGTTTCTGAAATCGCCACAAACATCTGGAAGGTATGAATGTACCAGATTTGTTTTCAGCCACAAACCAGTCCCCAAATCCCAAACTCTCCAATTCTGGTAAGGCTGCGGCAAAGGCGAGGAATGTGCCTTTTCAAAGTACTATCATTTTTTAAAATTTGGGTTGAAGTATGAATGTGCTGCAGTTGCAAAATACAACTTCACCCCAGTCCTGAAAGACACTGAAGCAAGCAGAAACTTACATTCATGCATGATTAGGCTAAACTGAAATAAATGTGCAGGTCTGACCTGTCTAACATGAGTCATCATGACAGGAACAACTTTTACTCAGATTTTATAAAGCGTTAACTCTTAAACAGCCACTGGGACGAAATCCTGTAGCTCCTGCACCTCTGCACCAGCAGCCCTCGGAACCTCTGGCTGGTCCCCGCTAACACCCAGGCTGGCTATCCCTCTTAAGAGCTGATGGATCCCAGTACTAAAAGTTGAGTATACTCTTAAAAGTTTGCTCTGCTCCCCACTACTCCCCACGAGTAATACCCCCTCGACCAGCTTTCTACAGAACACATGAGTATTTTTGGATGGCAAGGGAGCAAAGGAGGCTCCTGTCTCATGGAGCACAACTTTCCACTGGCACAGCCTGGTATTCACTTGTGCACTGCATGAAAAACCAAATCAGCTGGAGTAGCCTCTCTACTGAAAAGTTCCTAACATCAGCATTACTGTGTCAGAACAGAAGGGGCGGCACGACAGTCCATTTAGTGGTTCCTGAGTTAATATTTTTCTCCCTAGTACACCTTCCAGTGGACACTTTGAAGAAGTTTCCATACACTAAATGGATAGAGCAGACACGACAAGTGGCTTCTTAACTGATATCCATTGTGTGCATATTAGATGTCGAATGTTGGCTTACACACTTTAATTACCTTCAGTAACATTGCCTCATGCAAGTGTCTGGATTTTGCCTCCCTAGATGTCTGCACAAATGTTAATTCAGTTTGTTACAGCACTTGGTGTCCTTGTTCTGGAGACAAAAAAATTATGTTCTCTTGAGGAACTTTAATTGGGTTGAATCTAACTGATTTTGTGCAACCTAATGTGAACAGAAATGTCTCTGTGCTAAAATTTCCACTGAAAAGGAGCTATTCAGAAATAACTAAGCTTCTGCTGCAGTTTACAATGCTGCAGCAGGGAGAACATGGAAGTAAAAGTGGATTTAATGATTTCAGTGTGCTACCTAAGGGCTTGTCCACACTGGAAAGCGATATTGATAAAATTACATCTGCGTTGTAAAACCTACAAAGTTTAACTCCTGATGTAGAACATCTTCTTCTGAAATCAGAGGAACTTTACAGCATGTGAACTCAAGCTGTTTTCCAAAATCCCCAACCTTCCAAAACCTTAAACTGAAGAAACCCTTAAATTTTCATATACTGACATGACATTCCCCCTAAAAGAATTCTCCGTTCAGATTTTTACTCCTGCTTTCCCCCCACATTTACAAGACCAAAACAATGTATATAGAAACCTAAAACTCTAAATGGTAAAATGCAAATTGGATTAGTAATGCTATTTTGCCCTTAATCCATCTACTGCAAAATGTCAAACAAAATATGATGTCCTTTTAATATAAACTATAATAGCACCATCGACCCAGGCAAACATTAGAGCATCACACTAAGTATCTGATCAAATGTATACATATTTTCTAGTAGTTAAATATATTTTGCATTAATTCTTTTGTTTAAGAATATCAAACAACAGCTATTACAGTACACTTACTATATAATCCGTGCACCATGATATCCACATGTAGTTATCTGTAACTAACCATATATAGTTTTGCTTATATAATCAGAATATTTCCAACACATCCAACATATTCAGATAAATATTTTCAAATATCCCTGGCCAAAGGGGATCATTCCCAAGTAGATGACCAACATCAGTGAGCAGAACTACAGAATCAACTAAAAGAGAGTTTGGAATTAAGATTGTTTGAATAGTTGCAAAATATATATATATATATATATATATCTCATTAGGCAGATGCAACAGAGTCTACCTCCCTAAAGAGCAGAGCTATTAGCAGACAGAAGGAGAACGCAGCCTTCTATTTTCCAGTGCTGCCTTATGGCAGTGCCCTGTTAGCCATACCAAACCCTGTTAGTCACCACCCAACTGCAAATGAAAACATTTGAGGGCAATCTCTGTCAGACATCTATAAACTTGGCCTTCTTTCTTTATGGGCCTGACAAAACTTCCCTTTTTTTTTTTCCACTTTTGAAAAAGCAAAAGTAGGCTTATGTCAGCAAAATACTCTGCTGACCTTCAAGTAAAGAGGCCTTGGAAGATAATGTGCTATTAATATTCCACTTAAGAAAATATTTGTAGACACTCAGGAGTTGCAAGCATGGTTTATACAGCCCATTCAGGATGCTCAGTGAAAGGAACAGAAGAGTTGTGAAAGCTGGAGGAAGTCTTTTTCCCTTAGGGAAAAAAAATACAGAACGTTCATAGGTATTTAAACTTGAGTGCAGTGAATACATTAATTCAAATATACAGTAGTTAAAGTTGAATTTATTATACCATTAAGAAATGATATATATTTAGTACTAGTTATGCAGTCTCTGTGTGTATTGAGACCATAAAATTAACTCAATAAAACATGTGCAGGGAGGATGACTTCAGATGAAGGCTCATCTGCAGTTATCTTCAGTCAAGGTAGCAGCTCTTAAACATGCCCTTCTCTAGTTGTTTCAGATCAGGCTGACATCTAACCTTTCAGTTTCTGAGACATACATATTTGACACACAAATACAAGCCCAAGAAGATAGCAGCTTTATAAAGTCAAGTGCAGCTGAAAAATTAAAGTAGACTGTTCCTTCAAAGCCAATCACGACAGAGAGCAAAGAGTCAGTACTAGCACGGACAGCATAGAATTAGTCTGGTTGAAGGATTTTCTGACCCAAGCCTGGGTTCTGAGGAATGGCCCCAGCAGCTGTGACTCAGAGGGATGTCTCTTGAGTCACAGCTCCAGCTCCTATTCCCTCCATGCTAGCACACTGCTTGCTGCTGGACTGGGTCAGGTTCAGGGAACATGGAATCTAAAGGGTTTTTTTTGGGAAAAAAGGTTGTTTTAAAAGGGGACAATGCCTTGGAGGATGCAGATAAAAAATGTTATCCAAAAAGGATGATAACACGTTATATTTTCTTTCTCTGCCCTAACTAGCCCTTTCTGCCAGCTGCTTCAGAAATGAGACACTCCTGCGGTGCGGGAGGAGACTGGCACACAGCTCCAGTGTGAGCAGCATGTCAAGGCTGGAAGATGTAATCTCTCATTCCTTGTGCCAGTACTCATCCCAAGAGGGAATCTCGCTCTGAGTTCAAGAGAAGCAGGAGTAATAATGGTAAATGAGGGCTTGGGAAGACAGCTTGTAGGAAAAAAGAGATTTAAGTGCTAACACTCCTATGATAACATTGTAACTGTTCTTCTAACACTTAATTCAGTCTTAGAAAGGCAATTCTTACTAGTTGGAGACCACATGTTTCTTCTTACCCTCCAGTCAAAGCTGTCAGTAACAAGAAAGGTTGTAACTGAGGGTGTGCATTCCAGTGCTCCTCCTGGTTATACCCGAGGCCAGAAAACTTTGCTTAAAGAATGGGTTTTTGAACTGTTGTTTTTAGCTTAACAGCTACAGCTACAGTAAGAGCAAAGCAGGCTTTGGCCTACACACACAGTCAAATATTCCTCATATTTCCAAGAGCAGGAAATGTAACTAGGCATTTCCTTTTACCCCGGTTAATTTTTGCTCACCCCTGTCCTCAGCGTACCTTCCTAGTGGGGAAGGGAAAAAGCAGGACTTCACTGCATTCTGCTTCCCAGGTGGATGCTGTGCTTTTGCCAGGCACTCATCACTGGAAACTGCGTATTAGAAACATGAATAAAATCCTGGTGAGTCATGGAGCTTACATCATTCCCTTTGCCTTCACTGGTGGACCCTGGTAATTAATTTACAGATGTGCTACTTGTGAATTATCAGATTCCACTTGTGGATTACTCTCTGGTTTATGATGACATAACCAGAACTTTGCTGTTAACTTATTCTATATTTAACACAGATTTTCCTCAATTCCCTGCTGTATTTCATAGGCAAAGGTCCAGATTCTCATCCCAGGCGCCTGTGCTGTCACTCAACTGATGCCGATAAAGTCACTCTGCAAATTTAGGGCTTGACCTTAGATACACCTCTCATGTCAGTCCCTGTAATGACTGAAACAACACAACTTTAGAGCTAGTGGTTGCCTTCCTGGAGGACCCTCCCATTTCCCAGTTACGTAAGGTTCATGATCCCAAGTGAAACAGAACCAAGTCTTTAAATTTGTATAGTCCTATTGAAACAACTGCTTCTGGAAACAGCAACTAGATGATATGCTGCCTAGTGTGCTTCTTTAGGAAAAGGGGACATTTTAGTAGCAGATGCTGCGGAAAGTCCTTACTGAACAAAGGGTCACACAGTTCTCAGTGACATTAGAGATGATATAACCCCTCTCAACATGAAATGGCTATGCCACTACATGACAGTTAGATTTACTTACCAAGCAAAGGAGCTGCATTTGTTGCATTTATGCATTTATACCACCTATTCACAGCTAGGGCTTCTCAGCTGTAGTGGTAAAATAGAATTTTACTGCCCCAAGGATGAGGACAAAATAATTTATTTTGCATGGGCAATGGAGCAGCTCCCTTACACGTGTTTCTGAATGCCATCCCAGGCACCTCTCAGGACTGAAAAGTGAGTAAGCTTTATAGACTCCGTTTGGTGATCTGTCACAGCCGTGCCTGTGCTTGGCTATGAACCCACATCTCTGATACTGTCATCAACACACGAAAATCCACAGGAAGCATCCTTGGACAAAGACTCTGGCTTACCACTAACACAAACACTGCTGGTGGGTTTCTGCTGCAACAATGCTAGTTCTCAGTTAAAGCTGCCCTTAACCTCAGATATAAACGTAGACACGAAATATCTCTTTTTTTTTTTTTTTTTTTTAATGCTACAGTCTGGATGTTAGTGAATAAGGGGCGTGGACATTCTTCTGGCTTTACTGAGTTTGTGAAGAGCCAAATAATCTGAATAGGTTACAGTGCGCATTTAGAGGCTGCCACAGCCATCAGCATGTTACTGCTTTCAAGCTCTGGCACGCTATTGTTAAAATCTGTTTGTCAGAGAGTAGCTATAACCTCCAACATGTTTTCCTTGCCACAAATACTGCAGAAGGAACAGTCTCATTTGTTCTTAGAGCACAGGTTTTTACATGTCACCTGTCTTGTTTAAAACTTGTCTTAATATTAGTGCAGTTCAAAAGGCCAGAGCAAGAGAACTGGAGGAGCAAGGCATGACCTTACAATGCAACATAAATCTAGAAAATTTAAACAGGATGGATCTTTTCAGAATAACTAAAGTTTTACAGTGGAAGAGAAATCTTTCTCTTTGTAAAGAAAAAAACTTTTCTAGTTTATGAGGGATAATACCACAGCCCACTGCAAGTGTTTTACCAACTGCCTGTCATTCACAAAATAGTACCTTTTTTTTCCAGACAACAGTAAGACTGAAAATACAGACTGGTCAAAAGGATACAACAGCAGCAAAATATAATTCAAAGTATTGCTTTTGGCCATGTGAAGTATTTGATTTCAAGGTTACGGGTGCACAGCTGCAACAAAGCTGTCCCTTTCTAATGCCAGCTTTAAGGGGGAGGGATGCTTTGAACTTGGAATGGTGCATGGTCTTCAGAAGGAAGAATGCTAATGAAGCGCTTGTAAGGCTCAGGATGTTTTAAATAGTTGTTAAATACTAGAAATGGCATTTGGATGACTCACTGCTATACCAAATACAACCTTCAGGTCGTGCATATAGAACTTTACATTTTGTAATGCCAGAGATTACTTTGGGAATAAATTTTAATTATATCTTATAATGATTGGCATTTAAAACCAATCTAAATTTTCAGAAGGTCCTATAGTTCAACCAATTGTGCCTGACCAAAAGGGAGGTTACAACATAATTATAACAAGCACATACAAGCATGTTTGCATACATTTATAAGCGCTTCCTATAGTTACTGTCCTGTACTCACCTGGAGGGCAATGGAGAAGATTTTTCACAGATATGTCTATCACAGTCTTCATTCTTCATTTCCATAGTCTAATGTTACACTTCTGTCAGTCATCCTCCTTAGTTCTTTTGGAAATCAAGCCAATAATGGTTTCATCCTTTCAGATGCATTTAAAAATGGCGACAAATATTCTGGTACAACCCACATCTATTTTGATATTTATAGTTTTGCCCTACCCCAAAATGTTTTAGCAGTTGCTGTCCTCTTAGGAATCTACAAAATTTTCAGACTATGCAACTGTTGGAACTCCTGTTAAAGAAGATACTGGCTTCAGAGCCTCTGGAAATTTCCATTTTCTTCAGAGAGAGAATTTATGGTGGTGAGCCTGGAATTATGTGCATGGTGACTGACACCCCAGCATACGAGTATTGCTTGTCCCACACACTGCTGCCACAGAAACTGCTCTACCCACCTTCCTTCCTTCCTCTACCTGGCTGCTGATATTCCATCAACATGACGACATTCTTTCCCTCTTTAACATTTACTTCAAAATGACCAACCAGTCAAAAAAGTTCCAGGAGGGGCATACACAAATGGAATGGATAATGGTTCCTGGTACGTTTGCTGAAGAGAAGAGATGCAATTTGGGTTGTGTTGCTGCAACCTGGGAAGGCAAATGATGGCCAGAATGTGACAAAACAGTGGCTGCAATGTTTTAGGGCAACTAGAACAGGACATGGCAGTGGAAAGAGTATTTTAAAGTTTCATAAATGATAAGTATGACAGGATTGCTCAGTTGAATTCTAATATTCAAGTAAAGATTACAAATTTATAAATATAAAATTCTTGGACATCTGTTACAGATCACCTATTGGACAAGTAGACTTGGAGCTAAAGACGAACATGTTTAAGTTTTATTTCTCTTATGCCTTTACAACTCTCTCTATCCCTACATCATTAACCTTTTTATGCCCTACTGCTCCCAAAGAGCATTTCTAATAAAGATTTGATTGAATATAATAGTACTGTATCACACAAAAGCCCCAGTGCAGGACGAATTGTCCAGTGTTGACATCTTATTTGGTAAAGAATTTTAAAAATTGTGCCTGAACTGAAACATATGCTGTTAGAAAATTATTTCAGTGTCATTGAGGAAGTGTGGATGCTTAAAAATCATACAATCAAACAAAAAAGCTATGTATGATTGGGGAGGTTCAAGATTCACAAACAAATATGTCAGGAAATACTCACTGCTTACTTGACAGTGGTTGCAGAACACAGTTTCATACCAAGAAAAATGCCATAAGAAAGGTAACATGCACTAAGTGGTCACAGGTATGTAAAAAGACAGTAGTCACTAACAGAGATGGCTGAGCTCTAGTATATGGCAAAACCATATCTAGTTGCCTGACAAGGTCTGACAACAGGTATGCAGATGTCTTAGGAGATCCTGAAGGTCTGTATAACAGCACAAGAAACTCAAAAGATTGCTATTAGATATAGGTCTACTTGAAATTCTGTATTTCATCAGTTTAATTTTTCTTTTTTTTTTTTGCTATTGGTTTCTCTGCCTGTGAAAAAACAATGTGGAAAATGACATTTTAAAGATCCAGTTGGAACTATCAGAGTTGTGCTGGACCTCATTTTGTACTATATAGACTGTTTAAAACACAGCAATTGGGTTGATTTGCATTGACCTCCTTGATTCTAGGCTAATACTGGAAAATACATTGACAAAAAATACTAAACAGCAGACCAAAGCATAAGTTGCAGTTGCCTATGTTTACATCACTTTGTGCTAAGAGAATATACTGCCAACGAGTATTTGGAATTTAAAGTACACCACTTTCAAAAGCTTAAAGCAATAATAACTCTTTTCTTTAGACTTGCACTCTCACAACCATCATTCTTCACACAAGTCTGAAATCACCTGCCTTCCTATTTCATAATACTGATCATACAGTTTCTCTTGCTTATGGGGTTTTTTTTTGGTCTGGCAAATCGCTCTGCAGAACAGTAGACTGGTTCTTTGCTTCCTATGCAAATCTCTAAAAAGTTCTGAGTCAATTTGACATAAGACACCTGCTTCCATACTGATGATACAGTGAGCATATATGGGCAAGTGTCTTCTGAAGAATGGTACAGATGAATTTTTATTTTATTTACAAGGAAGATTAAGCAAAAAATTCTCTGAGAGTATGCTAAAAAAGCCTGACAGAACAGTTACTGGGCTCTTGCTCCCAAAATGTATTACTCACATGGAGAATACTGGACCAAGTGCTTCCTTTCATCCACTTCTCAATTCTTGTAATAGAGTTGGTGCAAATGGAGGGAAAAAAACCCCCTTTTTTCCCTTGGCAGCAGTGTCTCAGGTTAGGATTTACATGGATCAGCAGGACAGTATTATTCAAAGTATTTAAAATCTTGCAGTCCTTCAGAGTACTATCTTTTGAATACACAAGGTTGATCATGGACCACATTGATTTACGTAACAAAAACATCTATTCTGCATTTTGACCATCAATTAAGTGTACAAAAGTAGAAAGTTAAAAACAACAGTAAATTTCTCACTGAGATTTTTCTGATTTTTCTCTATGGTGAGAGAAAATGGTGCAATGGAGTTGCGTGAAAGGCTTAAATTGCTTGCCACTTCTTATCTCATCTCTTTTCTTCAAGGGTAGGTGGAACAATCACCTCACCACACTCCTGCCAAAGAGCTGCTTCTCAGTGGGGCTGAGGGGGGATACATTAAGCTGCTGAATGAAATTAAGATAGATGTATTGAACAGGACAGTTGCTGTTGTTTTTCTGAGATTTTGTTTGCTTATTTCAACATCAAACTGTTGACATCACTAACTATAAAAGGAGGAAGGAAAGTCAATAAAAAAGACACAAATAGATCGTACGTTTTATAGGAAAATGCTCTTTGGTTGCTAATAACCTTTCTTCCTTTTTTTCCCTTTTCAGTTAAAAAAAATAAAAAAAAAAAAAGAAAAACCCAAGAACAAAAGCTCCCAAACACTCAGTCTTTCCCCCCCCCAAAAAAAATCCCATACCCACCCCAACTCCTCACTCCAACTTTGACTAGGCCACGTAGTTCAGCTGGTTTCTAGTTCAGAATTATTAACTGCTAGAATGTCATTACTGTAGGAAAGTGTTAGGTAATAGATCATAAATGTCATCTATGTATTTCAGTAATTGGAGCTATTCACAAACCAAACAATAGGACTCAAAAGCAGAACTAACTAGTCAGATCAGAAAAACGCTAACTGCATTCCTTCTGTATGCACTGGAAAAAGCAATAAAGCTTTATCTGGCCTATTCCTTATCTACCTAGAGCTGGTAACAAATGCCTCTTGTCTAAGGAGTGGGTTCCTTCCAGCAACCAGCGTTTAGGGATTTCCTGAGTTAGAAGTTGTGTCACAATCAATAATGAAAATGGAAATTATATCATTTTATATTAAACCTGTCCATATTTTTGATCTTATAGCCACCTTTGGTGTGAGTGTCACAATTTGGCTAATGCACTGTGATGGTGAAATACCACCTACTGTTTATTTTAAAACCACCACCTGTTGGATTTTTCTACATCCCTTTTTCTGTACTGCATGACAGAATGGTTGACAGTTCAGTATACATCTTCCCCACAAGATTCAGGACTTTACGAATAATCATGATACTTTTCCAGTCTTGAAGACTACTGAAAAGTTCAAGTCTATTTAGTCTCTCCTCATCCAGAAATTGTTCCATATTCTAATGAAATTGTTAAAAAGTGTATTAATAAAAAAACAAAACCCATTTATTTTCAGGACACATATCCCCTTGTTATATTGCTAATATGTACATATATTATTAATTACTGTTTATTTGATAGCACAAGACAACTAGTACACTCTAGTAACACTATTTTGCTTTGTACAAGTACATACTATAAGAACTTTCATTTGCTGTTTCCTGTGAATGAGTTTAATAGTGTGGTTTTCAAAGCAGTCACAGCTGCACTTAGTGAAGACAGTAAGAATTAGATTTATTTATAGTTTTTAAAGCTGGAAGAGCCCACCATGATCATCTACGTAGCAGCTCGTGTAATAGAGACTACAGAACTTCCCTAAATTTATGCTCTTATAAACATCTGAGCAAATGTTTTAGAAACGAATCCAGACTTAATTTAAAAGTTATAGAGTATCCATCATAGGCTTGATGCACTATTCCAGTTGTTAATCAGTATAACTCATAAACTTCTGTATTTTATTTCTAGGATGAGTTTGATACTGTCCAGTCCATGAGGCAACTACTTGTATTTCTCACACATTCATAAACTTTCTGCTTACACACATAACCAAAACACACATTAAGAGACAGCACATGATAGAAGAGAAAAAAAAAAAAAACCCACAAGGTTTTTAAGAAGTGTGCTATAAATCTCTTTTTGCTATTTAACTAGAATAGCACTTCATGGAAGTTTGGTAAATTATCTAAGCATGTGTGAACACAGTAAATTTCAAAAGAAATATTATTTATTATGAATATGAAAATTTACTTTGTTTTGCGGTGTGAATTTCCTCAGTTTATTATTCCCACTTTTATGAATTAGGCTCTATTGTTCCTTAGAAAGCTCTTTAGTAGAAATGACCCCTCCATCTATCCACAGAAACACTGTAGCTGGGATAGTAGCAAGGCCACCAGAAGCCTCTTCTGTAAAACTGCTGAAGCAATGTTCTTCAGACCTGAGCCAGTGGGAATGCCTTCAAGATCCAGTCTTTGTAACTTCTTCCTGGCACACTTGCCTGACCTGGTTACCACTTGTAGCACTCGAACTGGTGTACATAGAGTGTTTGTTTGGCTTTTTTGGCCAGTCCTTCCATGAAGCTGAAACACTGCTATCTATCTTTCCTGTAACTATACACTGACCATGTAGGGCACAGATACATGATATCAGTGGAGATACATATGCTACATTTAAGCTTCATTAAAGTTGCTGTGCAGATATAGCCTTGTGAGTCCCCAGTTTATAGCCCACTGGAAAGGGACTCCTTGGTGGACAGGAGTTACTGTTCCATTAAGCTCTTATCTTGCCTTGTGTTGCTAAGTCTATTGTTTATTATGAATAATGGTTGCATGGGCCTTTTTTGATGCAGGCACTTTTTTTTTTTCCTAGGATCTAGGATGAAATTAGCCAATTCTCCAAAATTAATACAGCAGCCACACACATAAGTGACATTTAACCATTTTTACAATGATTTGGATCCAAGTCTAGAAACCTTAAAAAAAACCCCTTGCAACACTAAAATCGCTTACGGTATCCAGCAGAACTACTGTGCATTTTGTGTCACAGAGCATCAGGTAAAGGGATAACTAATGTGGCAGGAAATATATGTTGCTTAGGAACCAAAAGGTAACGAAGAAAAAGAATGCACTCATCAAATTATATGGCAAAAGTTGGCCAGAATGAAATTCAGTGTAACACTGTATCACGCAGAAATGTAAAATCTGTAAGCAGCAGCGTGTTCTGAACACTAGGACAATCAGAAATTGCTGATTAAGTTCAATTAGTTATTAAAAAGCATAAAATGTGACCTCTTGGATTCTACAGAGGGCAATAAGTTCCAACTGAAATGCTGTATAAGAGCATGTCATGCAAATTAGAGCCTCAAGGCACTATTACAGTGTAAGTAATAACAATGAGCTTAAATTTTGCAGGTAGGGGGTTTTATTGCTTGGTCTGGGAATTCATGAGCATTCTGAAAATTAGCAATAGCTTCATACATTAAACAGGATTTCAGCTGGGACTGGATGATTGCCAGAATTTATGAAAACATACCATCCCCTACTTTCCCAAATTGAAAGCATAATAAATTAAGAATTTTTGAGAACCCTTTATAGTGTTCTGCTTTGGTAATATCACACATATCGTTGCTTGGATTAATTAACTACAACCCCAGCATCATCCCAGGCTTATGGATGAAGCCCCACTGATTTGCTCTTCCAAACAGAGCCACCCCCCTCTCCAAATTCCTGTCAAGCATGTTTAATGACTCGCATCAGGCTGTCTTTTCAATTACATGCAAGCCTTTTGAAACATCTCCACAAGTAACCAAACACTGTGGGGAAGGAAGAAACTTAAATCCTATTTCAGGAAGACCAATGAAAGAAAGCTTTCCTTTACTATAAAAACAAACTGGAGATTCATCAACATGGTCTGTTATCTTGCCCTCTGATCTCAGCCCAGATCAGTCCTTATCTATTCTCATTAATTGCTCATTCCTTCATCCGCTTTCCAAGCAAGAAGCGTGGTACAAGACTCATTTATACACTGGCCAGCTCCTGTGAGAGGACTTTAGACAGACGCAGTCCTGCAATAAAATCAGGTTTCTCTCCCAGGTGGGTTAGCACTTCCTCTACCACAGATAGGGAGTAATTGAAATGAAAACCTCATGTCTCCTTGCTTTCCCATTTGGGATGAATTACCCATGCAGATACTTCATTGCCAGCTCTGTACTACTGACAGTATCATTAAGCTTAGCTCCACCAGGGACAAATCTTTTAATACACTGAACAGTAATACTTTTATGCGACCTAATGAGTTTTGCGGTGTTGCATGTTACGCAGGGAAGCAAATACCTATCCCTGTGCAGAAAAAGTAATTGGCAGAACATTCAAAGCATACATTGTTAAAAGTCTGTATGTGTTTCTATAGACCAGCCATTTCCTTTTCTTTTACAAGTGCTCACAAGATAGAACAGGCACCTCCTATTTCTTTGCAGTTTCCTTCAAGTTCACAATAAATATCTGAGCTTGTGCCATAGGCTGCAGATTAGTTGAAATTTTGTGCAAATATCCTTGTGTGAGCAGATGTAGGCATGCTGACAACTTCAGGTAGCTTCCCAAGTGCAATCTCAGAAAAAATCATTTACTTTGCAGTGTGCAATTAAAGACATGCTATTGCACAGCGCCTATGGATATGAGAAACATATTTTGACTACAGAATGGTTGATTAACCTAGTCCAGAAAATGCCTGAAGTGAAATCCATTGAAGTCTGTGGAAATGGTCCTCTCTTTGGTGAGCTATGGATGAAGCCCTTGGAATGACAGAAGCCACTGTAGCATCATGATTCTGCAGTTGTTAAAACAATGGCCACGGCTTAGAGGGAATTTTATTGCTTTTGTTTTCTCCTTCCTCAGTGATAGGCCTTACAAATGCTGTGAAATAGAAACTATGACCACATGCAACAAAGGAAAAAGAAGAAAGTCCTGAGAAAGTGTCCATTTCCTCAACTGAGTGTCAGCAGTTTTGGTATCAACCTACAAAAGTCTTGAGCTATTTGATCTAAAAGGGTTTCTTCCCTGGGAATGGATTTTAACTGTATGTATTTGGCAAAATCTGTTCTCAAATCTTAAATAACTTGCAGCTGCTGGTAGGTCAACATTTGTGTGCATGTATATGTATGTATACATATGCACACACTTTTTTATATGTATATAACATATGGATTAAAAAAAATAGTTGTTTCTGTTGATTTTTGATGCTTTTTGTTCCACAGGGTCTTTCATCCACATTATATGACCAACAACTCCTGCTAGCATAAAACCTCAGAATTCTGGAGACGGTAACAGCATGTATGGTCTAAACTTCCACTACTAAAACTGTGATAAATTAAAAACATAAAATGTATAAGGTGCAATAGAACTGCATGAAATATAAGAATCAAGACAGAATGTCTAAGCCTTTTTTTCTGACATATGGAAATGTATACTTAGAAGTCCATTAAAGCTGTACCCCTCTTTTGGTTTTGGGAAAAGAGGTATTAAGACAGAATCTCTCTTTCTATTACTATGAAAAATTCCTTCTAATATTGTCTCTAAGGTAAACAATTATAAATGTATTCATGGACATTTATAATATTGTCAAAGCTCTATGCCTTCAGATCATGGGTCAGAAATCTAATTTTCATGGCATTTTAAAAAATATTTTTGTTTAATACATTTAGGATCCTATATGTCTTCTGAATTTTGAGTTTTTAATGCATTGTATTTTCAAATTTTTTATTTTTTAAGAAAAAAAGCAAGAAGACACACACACACACCCCCACACACACCCTATTTCTACCTCAAATAATCTCAAGTCATATTTGTTTCTTCTCTCACACTCAGGTTTGAGTCCATAAGTGAATTTTCTTACGGTGAAAAAACTGTAAAAGCCAGTAGCCTAACATTTACCTGTATTTCACATTCTGTTTGCATTCCTCACTGTGGAGTTTTGTTAAAAGAAATACTTAACAGAAGCAAAATCCAAATATGATAGACAGCCTTAATGATAAAAATAGGGACCTATTTTACATAGAAGCAAAACATTAGGTTTAGAACAATCAAGGAAGAAGTAGAAGAAATTTTCTAGGTGACCTGTGACTGAGCTAAACAAGATAAATCACAAACATTGATTAATTGAATGCATACTTGACCCTGAATGTATTTTGATTTTATTAGCAGAATGCATACATTAAAATTAGTTCTTAAAATTGTTATTTGGATGCTCAAACTCATCTGTAAAAATCATGGTCTGTATATAGGCAAACCACACAAGTTGCCTACTGAAAAGCAAAGAGACCTGTGTTTGCTTAATATACAGACTGTCACTGATTAAAGATTGACTTGGCAACGGTATAAAAGTGACTTGAAAATGCAATTGCCTGTTATGTCAGAAACCTGGAGCCAAAAACCTAGGAGGTCTCTCCCAAAATGGCCTTGCTTGCCACCAACTCCTATTTCTCTCTTGTCTAGCTTTAAGCGTTCTGATGAAGACATTCATTTCAATTTCTTGGTTTACAGCAAACCAGACTAATCTCTTGGTTAGAGCAGACCTCTCACAATTATTAACAATAAATACCAACTCCTCAGTTCTGTTCTTAAATGGCTCATTTCAAATACACCAAACAAATATCCCATGGTTGCAGGCCATAATTCCACGGATACAGTAACTTGGATATGCTTGGTGGCATGAAACAGGAAACTTGGTTACTCTCCATATTTTATGACTAATACTGTGGATGTATTAACTCTCCAGTGGAAGGTATTGTGCTGATCAGACTTCGATCTGGAGCCTTGATCCCAACCTACTGCTTTGAATGTACAGCATAATACTCTGAAAGAGTCCCTTGGGTAAAATTTTGGGGGTAAAAAGATTTAAATGTGCAAGGTTGGATCTAACTCATAGTAACAAGTAACATAGTGTCAGTGGAGACTCTTACATCACTTAACATATAGTTGCTGAAGCTTTCCCTGCGTAACTCCTGTGATTTCCAAACTACAGGACTTTCCCTTCACCTGTTGGTTGCCACAGACTGTTGAACCACAGAATCCCAATATACCATACACATGGAGAGCTGTCTTCTTAGGGATACACAAAAAAATTCAATTGGAGTGAGCTGCAGCTGGGAATGTTAAAATGGATTAAACTCCCCATGAGGTCACTTGTAGTCAAAGTGACCTTAATTTGATTTAGATTGCTCCAAAACTGTTTAGATGTATACAGACATCTGAAAATTGCCAAGATACCCTAGTGTAACTCACTTGTAATTGTTTGCACTAGAGAGCCTGTCTCTTCTTCTTTCTTCTATGTAGTCAGTTAACATAATTCAAATAGATTATGCTGACTTGGCAAGTCGGACTGGTTTAGCAAGAAAACAATTATAGGTATTTTTTTTAATTAGAAGTGATGGGATCCCAATCATTTTCTGCCACAAATTCTCTCCAAGTCATTTCTATATGTTGTAAAGAGCTGTTAGTCACCAGTTAGGCTCCTGGAACCCTGTAATTTGCCTAACACAATTAAGAAATGCAAATCCAAAAAAGCTATGATACAGAAGGCTGTGTATAGGGACATAGAGTGCTTGCTTTGACAAAGGTTTTGGATTGGAAGGGACCTTTAAAGGTTTTGTCCGACAACAGCATAAAACTGAGATTCCAAAATGTTTTCTCATTCATTGTTTATCTGGGTCACTGCCAGTTACACCTTATGAATGGTTCTGTCCCAATGCACAGGAAAAGCAGTGAGAATGCCTAATTTTTGGACACCCTCCAACCCAATTTACCATCAGCTCTAGAACAGTATCAACTAGAAAGCTGACTTTCCCAGTGGGATCTCACTGAGATCGAGGTTATTCCACCGATTTTCATAACACTCAGGGTAGCCTCACAGATCCAGATTATTTTGCATTTTGGAGAACCCAGTGAGGTCATTACCACAGATTTAAGAAAACCAAATATGTTTTATATTTATGATCTTTTTTCCACATTTTGCATTTTAAATGTTGTTATTTAATGATTTTTTTGCCAGCTGTTCGCCTGTAAGAAGGGTGAACTATAAAGCCAGTTTCAAACTATAGATGGTTTTGTAATCATACAAAGTTAAGGGCAGCAGCTAGGGACAGTAGCACTCAATAAAACTTAACTAGTTAAAGCAAAACTGGCACCAGTATTTTCTCTGTTAATATGATTAGCCCTTTGGAAATTACTGCATGACACATTGTGCTTCAAGCAATCTGTCTCCTTTTTTGTTATTGCACTGATAGTAGAGATTTGCTTGGGGACATATTTATTTGTTTCAGAAACTCTTTGGGAAGAAAATGTAACTGAACACTGATGCAAATCACTGTAATATCATGTACTGAACTGATTTTAGTATATGTATGAATATTGCTGTTTCTATGGTAATTGAGCACCAGTTTATGGATATGAAAACTACATTCACATAAGCAAAACCCAAGCACAAACACATACACACACACACACACACACACACACACACACACACACACACACACACTTGCTGAATGCTTCTGGAATCAATTCAGGATGATTTATTTTCCAACAGTAAATTTCCTACGCATGTACCATTCACTAAACACTGTGAGCACTATGTACAACACTTTACAGGCTGAACTGCACCCTGGGAAGTTTTTAATGTCAGGACAGAAGAACGTCAGCCAAAAGGTAAAATTGGGGAAAAAACCCCACCCATATTGCGGCTTTTGAGCATTGATATTCCTCTTTGTAAAGAGGGGAAAATAAAACAAGCATGCTTATAAATAACTGCTTATTAGCAACAGATAAGCAATTTGAAGTGAAAAACTAGGAAATCTACTCAAGCAAGGTCTAAGAGAAATCTGCTTGCCAAACAACGCAGCCAACAACAATCATGTACTTTTCTGATGCTCTCTCTAGAGTGACAAAAACTGTATGATAAGTACAATTATATACAAAAGAGGCATGATTTAGCTAATGTATTTTTTGCCTGAATTGTGCAATGGCAAATAGTGGGGATGCACTAGAGGGGGTTCTTCTAGCATACCCAGTGGAAGCTTTAAGAACTAGATTTTCCTTAACTAGAGGTGGAAGAAAAGCTCCACAAGAGGATATGAAAACAGGTAAGTGTGAAGCTGGCTCCTTATTGAACTTGAGCAATTTGATTTCTGGTTTTGCATTTCTCAAGCAGCAGCAGTGTTTTATGTCCATACCATGCGTTATGTGGTTTATGATTGAGACACATCACAGATCTATTACCTAGTATGACAAACTAATTATTTGGGAATTACTGTGGTGAGTAATGTGAGCAGAATTTGCTTTATTGCCTCAGTGTATTTGAGCTGGCAAATGTATTATGGATATGTCTAATTCCGTGAAGACAAACCACTTTATAGTCATCATTAACATAGGTTATAAATGCAATTCTATAGAGATTCTTACAGGCATGGAAGAAACCTATTACAGCTTATATGGAATATAATACACAAATGCAACCTCTTCAGTATACCATCTACAAAGAGGGAAGCAGAAACACAGAAACACTGATGCAATCAGAAAATACATTTCTGATTTGCAGAAATGTAGCAAGTTCATGTAATTTGGTACATACGTAACCCTAGGGTAAGTCTGTCACCATAATAAGGATTTTCACAATGTATGAGTGCTGCCTCAAGGCATTTGGAAACACCTTCTCCCTGCTGGCTCCTAACAGTACCTGGGAGTGTAATGAAATGGAAACTGCGTTCTGCACAATCTCCTTTACCATACACTGACTGTGACCCTCATCCTGCAAATGCTTACATATATGCTCAAAATTTCTATCATAAACAGTCCCACTACTTGTGTGAGGCAAGTAAAAAATGCATGCAATTTTTGGCAGTAGTGGAAATTGTGCCTCTTTAGGGTTACCACCTAATTGCTGATGGGTTAGAAATGGGTTGGGTCCTTTGACATTTTACAATACAGAAGAATACGAAGTAAAAACAAATTGCAGAATCTATATTTGTATCACAAAAATTAATACCAGCCACAATGCCCTCACTAACCAATAAAGATCTCCCAGAAAAATGTTTAATAAAAAGGAAAGCAAGTAATGGGAGAAAAGATCCAACTAGTACTGCCTAATTAAAATAGATCAGGTCACACTTCCCTCTGCTTCTTTATGGGTGCAAAGTTGGATAACACAGGCAGAGTAAATACTGGGTAATCATTGGCCTTATTCTTAATTCTCTTTTCTGGCAGACCCAAATCATTTCAGCATGATCTCTTTCTGTTTTTCCAAACACAATCATAGGCTTGGAGACCATATCTGGCAAAGGTGAGAAAGAAAGGAATGTAAAAAAAGTGCAAAGGGAATGGTTTACTTTATAAAGCAGTCATGTTTCTCCCCCCCTTTTTTTTTTTTCTCCTTTTACAGCTTCTCCGGCCCATGCTACTGAAAGAAAGGATGTGGCTTAAAAACTGGCTGGGGTTTAGGGGTTCACTTCTGAGCTCTGGTACAGATTTCTTGTATGATGGTGAGCCATTATATATTACAACAGTACAGGCTGGTAAGTGTCACCATGTGAATGATTTTGTTCATACAGATACTGTTAAAAACCCCCCCAAATATCTGGAAGAAATCTTAGGTATTTCTTAGTTCTAAAATTTTTTAAGAATGAAATAATGATTGGAAGTAATAAAGTAGCATCATGTAAGAAGAAAGAGCAGATTTGGCACAGATTCTGATGTTCAAACGTGATACAAGGCAAACAGGTGTGCAAACCAAAAAGCAAGAAAAAAAATGGCAGAGTTTCTCTAGTAAGTAGTTATATTCATGGACTAAAAGAATAACTTGGGAGCCAGACAAAATTTATGGAAATTACATGCCTAATGAGAGAAAAGAGCCATGAGAATGTTCAGATGCTAAGAAAGTCTTATGGCAAAGATAAAAAAACCAGGCTTAATGACTACATTAGGAGAAAAAGCAGATCAATTATAAAGGAAAGTTTTGAGTCGATACAGTTCAATTTCTGGAAACAATGAGAGCTTCTTAGTTTGCCAAATGAATTAGTAAATGAATATAGAACTGCAGAGTTTTCCAGGTCTCCAGAGAAAAATTAGTGGTAGTGGCTGGTACTGCCATTTGCTAAAAACTGTTTGGGGATTCTGCTAGAAACACAAGTAATTGCTTTCTATTTTCAAGGGTAAGTAAGAGAAAGTAGAATAAGCTGAATTCATAGATGTCAAGCATTACCTCCACTGTATCACACTTTTAATGTATATTTAATATGCTGTGTGAGACCCAGTGGGTTACAATGAGCCTTACAAACTTGCAATTTGTCATGGGTGGGCTACAGCATGGTGATCACTGATGTAGAGGAGATTTTTCAAAGATGGATCTTTTCTTTTTTTTATTAGAGTTGCCATAGTACTCTGGACCAATCATGGAGTCACAGAATCATTCTGAATCTGCAAAGTGCTTCCTGAACACTGTTTTCTGAACCTTCTCTTCCATTTGGGAAAAGGGGTCTCGGGCACTTAGGGCCCTGTTACCCTTTCCTTTTAACTAACTTACTAGTGATCACATCTTTTTTTGAGGGGGGGCAGGGGAGAGAGGAAGAAAAAAGACTAGGTGATTTTGACAGTTGCATTCCGTATGTTTAAAACTACAACTGGGCTCAAATTAAAGTTTCAAAGCACGCATAAGGAAGGAGACCAAGGTAACTGCTGGAAAGGAACTCTCAGAACAGGAACGATGAGATCTCCAAAACAAAAAGAGAGAGAAACTGGAAGGTTCATTGGGCACCATCCAGAAACAGCAAATTCTCCTTTCAACTGCAACAACTCCCATGTAGTGTGTGGGGTTAGCCCTCCTGACATAATTTCTTCCCATAGACTTCAAATTTCCTTCTTACTTGCTTCATTGTGCACAGGCCCTCATACGTAACAACTCTATCACCAAGCTGTCAAAAACCTCTCTGCTTCTATGTAATATTAGCAACCCGTATTTCTCTGCAGGAGATAAATTACAAGTCTCCCCTTGCTCCTGAGAGCTCCTTGCTTACTGGGGTACCTATTCTCAGTTTCATGTTTCCCTGAAAGTAAGGCTGAGTTAAAAAGGGTCTTCTGTTTTTCTGGTGATTAACCTTGTGAGCAAAATCCACAAGAACTGAGTCTGATAATTTTTCTCTTTACAGCAGTCACTTAATATCAGCACATATAATTTCCCCACGAGCAATGATGAAGCTTGGGCCTCTACCTGTTGATACCTGAGCAGATGAAAATTTGGGAGGAAGAGAAAATATGAAATACATGACACTCACAAAGTACAATGATGAATGCCACATGTATTCTGTTATGCAAAACCTTATTAGGCTGAATATGTGGAAGGTTTTACTGACTTCATGAAGCAGCATTTGAGGAGTTCCTCCCTGGATTTCTTTCATTCCAGACTGTCTGGTAAACATGGGTGAGACAGCGCAGGAGTGAGAACACATATGCAGATACTGTTTTACTGCATTGCTTTAACATGGGATTTAACAACCACTAAGGAAACATGGTGGATTTTTTACTAGGGCTGAGAAGAGAATTGACAGCAAGAAGAGAATTCAGAGGGCAGATCTGGTTGCTTATCCAAACTGATACCATGTTTTAGAGGAATCTTTTATGCAACAAATACAACAAATGACAAGAATTTTGAATATTTTTTACTCTAAGGAAAAAAAGAATGAGTGTAGAAATCCTATTAAAAAACCAAAGACGCTATTATTTTTAAAATTAATTAGGTTTTCATTGCATTTTCCTATTCCAAAACAATTTTCAAAACAAGATACAGAAAACTCTATATATTATGAATTCATTCTTTCAATGAAATACCACAACCATTAAAAAAAATGATCAACAACTTCCCTAAATAAGAATACATAAACATTAACATGGAGTGGGGAGGGATAAGAAAAAAAAAAAAAAGACAACTAAGCTTTAAGCTCAAGTACTGTTACCTGGCTTTGCAGCACCAAGACCTTATCTAAGTTGAGGTCACTGAGATGCTTATGATTCCTTTGCAAAGCAGACTCAGGCACACAGAAAGGATCTGGAGAAAAGGATTGGCTTTGTGGTGAGGGCAAAAGACCCTTCCCTCCTCCTGTGCTCACTTTCCTTTTGTCACTTGCTTTTAAATGACACAGTGGCTTGACTACTTATGCAGAGAAGGGAATCCAATCCAGGTAGCCCATGTCCTGTTCCAGCCCCATAGCTCCTGGACTCTGCTAGAATAAATAGATCTCTTCCATGTTCATTAGAAAGGAAAGCATTTCAGCTGCCATACTATAAGAAAGGCCATTAGACCTAACCTACTGGATTGACTTTACAGCATTATCGTGACAACCTGTTCCAAGACTGCCACACCAGAGGTGCACATGTCCTTTTTTCCACCAGTTCTTTGCAGTCTATGTAGCAAATTTACTGACATTTCTTTCACTATATAGGAGAAACTTTTAGTAACTTCCCAAACACTTGTGTAATCCCTTTTTAAAATGATCACTATGGACATGAAGAGAAAATTTGTCCTCTTACTGCCCTGTGGTGCTTTAAAAAAAGGTAAAATATGATTTATTAACAGACTCTGAAGCTCCCCCTAACTAGGACGGCATAAACCTGGTACAACAGAACTACTGCCTCTCTTTATTGACTTTTATGTCATAGGGCAGTAGCTCAGCCCACAACCCCTGGCTATTGGAGCATCCTGCAAAGGCTGTTTCAGTCAAGAGGAATTCTGCTGGGATCTGATACTGCTCTAAATTTTGCTGGGGTCCAAACTGGCTTCAGTGCTGGAGTTATGTTATTAGACGATATTGTCCAACAACACATGCCCAGAAGTCTAAACTGGACACATTTGTGGATTTTGTTTGTGAGTTACCTTTGATCACATGAAGTTGAAAACCTTGAATAATTTCATTTCCACTTACAACCCCTTCACCCCAACCTAAAATCTTTGGGGAAAAAAACAATGTTTTATCATCATTCTAGTATCTACCAACAAGGAGCAGTGGAAATTAAGCAGTAGATTCAAAGAAAATATTCAGTTACTACACTAAGACAAGCCTTGGCACATCCTAGATAAAACAGAGAATGGTGTTTTTATTGTAGGTTGGTGCTTTTTGTTTTTTAAAAGGAACAATGACAGCTAAGTTCAATGATAGAACATGGTATAAAAACTCCCCTGATGAACTGGCAGGCAGCTTTGAGCATAATCCCATTTACAGAGCAAACCAGCATATGTAGCCCCAGGCTGCGTTTTAATGTTACAAAGGGTTTGGCGACAATTCCTAGCTTTCCTCTTGGCACTTGTTTTCGAGTTCAGGTTCCAGGGCACCCTTCCTGTGACAGTTCGAAAGGTTGCACTGTGAATTGTCTTAAAGTTTTTGAGGAAAGAAAATACAGATTTTAAGTCATATCAGCCCATCTATATCACAAAAAGAGCCTGCAGACAAATTAGATTGCGTTGGCATAAGTTAGGAGTAGTGAGCTACAGCACTGAGGGCACAGTGCCATGAAGTCCAATTGCTGCCAAACCCTGGGCATCGTGAAACCAGGGCCTCCACTAATGGAAATCAATGTGTGTAAATTCAGCTGTCAGCCACTGCAACTGCTGCACCTCTTTTCTCAGATAGCACCATAATTTAAGTAAGTGTTGATGTGTTTTGGGTGGAAGCCCCTCAGCAGCACTGCTTCTGAATAAGTTATTTCATTTTAAAAAGGGTATGGGAACAGAGGCCTCTCCCATATTAGAGAAATATTTTGGAACTGAATTTGCATTCCACTTATCATTGTTTTCATAGTAGTTGGATTTAAACTCAAAGGAAAAAAAATTACATCACAAATTATATTCCTATAACTCATTAAGGATGATCACAAAATCAGTGGAAAAACTATTACCAAATCTCCCAATATTGTGAGATCATTAACTTGTTTTGCCTCTGCTTTCCAGGTTTATAGAAGGGCAAATATGCCTTGGTCTTTTCTTGCTACATATCAGGTGGTCTCTGGTTGGCAGAGGGAGAACAGTAAACTGTTGCTATAGGATATGTTAATTTTTCCGGTTAAAATTGTCGTGTTTTACATCTGAGCAAGCCTCTGGATCAGATTAAAAATTAGCGTGAACAAACCAAGACACAGATTTACAGCTACTTCATTATATGTTTCTTCCTCTAAAAAAGAGTAACCACTCCCCTCTCCTCCTTGCATGTATCTTAGAATCTTTATGGTAATAAATGCAGGCCAAACGAACATATGGCAGTTGGATTTCTTCTGGATGAGGTCATTTTGAAGTGAGGTCTTTTCTCTCCCTCTATAGACATTTACATGCTGTCCTCAGAATTTGGCCATGACATTCCAGATAAAATTATCACTTTCCCAGTCCCTAGTATCTTCTCAATTTTCTTTTTTAAGTCAGTGCTTGGAGGATAGCCATATCACTGCAGAATAGCTAACAGATTTCTTGGATTCTAGCCAAAATGCTATTTTGTAACTGGTTTTTGCTATGTTTTGGATTCATTTCACCCCTTGAGCTGCCAACATAGTTGGAGTTTTGGGGGTGTTTTCAGGAGTCATTTTTATAAGAGTATAAAATGACTTCTCTAGTACAGTTATTCCTAGTTTTGAGAAAATTTGGGCAGCTCTTTTTGGAAAGAAGAATCTAGGTAGTATTGCAGGAATTCAGTTTAAAAATTAAATGTACTCCCCAACAATAAAAAAAGATAGCATCAATACAGGTTTCTCAGCATGTAAGCCTTGTTTTCAATAGGCTGTTCTCAAATAAGAAGATAGGTTAGTCTACATGATCTATGGCAACTGATGATGAAATTGCATATTAACAGTGATTGTACTGGCATATGTTTTGTGATCCATCCTAGCTGTAACAAAAAAAACCAGGCATTACGAACAGGGAACGAAGAACTATAAGAAAGAGGGTTTTGTGCAAGCACTAATTACATAGATTGGATTAGAACTAGAATTGGCAAGCAAAAAGAGACTATCAACAAAGATGAAGTTACTCTGATTAAGAAAATTGTAGAAGGGTAGTACACCAATCCACTAATAACGTACCTTAAATGATTTCTTTTCTCTCATTAGAAGACATCCTCTGTTTTCACATTTCTGTAAACAGAAGTGGATAGTCAATGCAGACAAAAATCCTCAAACATTTAAGTTAGTTATTACTCTTAATTAAAAAAGATAATCAAGTGATTAGCAATAAAAGGCATTATTACTTAAATCCAGCTTATCATTTTAGCTCATGAATTGCACATTAGCTCACATTCATGGGGAAAAGGTGCTCCACAAGGGCAGTTACAGCAAGGGATGAAGCCAAGAGATAGGGACTCCACTCTAAGGGGAGTGTTATCTGTGAATTTAGAGAAGTCATTTAGCTCTCGCTATCTTATCACTCACGCTTGTGGAGCACTGACCTGCCCCACAGGTGATGTGAGGCTCAGTCAGTGTTTGTTAGAAATACTGAGATTTTCAGCTGAAAAGCGCTACTAAAAATATTTTTGTTTCCATAGTAACAGACTGTGCAATACAATAGTATGGCTCTTTGCAGGATATTGCCAAAAGATCATAGATGAGAAACTCTTATTTCAACCGCTGTAGCTGCAATAGAGCAAAGGACCCACAAAAGACATTGCTATTTATATAACCATGTCTTGCTCTGTTGTGTACCTTGGTGCAAATCTCTTTATTCTTTCAGTGCAAAATTCCAAAGACAAACTTTCCATGACCATAGAATAAGAGTAGCAACGGTACCTACTACAGTACATAAAAGTCTTCTACTTCGATAGGTTGCATACTAGTTACCAAAATGCTTTCAAATTCATTAGTTTTAATATGACTCCAAACACCTTTAGAGCCATATCAATATTTAAATTTGAACTATATCAATATATTGAAACTATAGAGAGGCTGCCCTGACTTCAGTAACAGTATCATTATGATTGCTTGGGGTAAAAGATTTCATAAATATGTGCCCATAGATAGACTTCGAAATTCGTAACCTCCCTCCTAAGAAAAAGTTGAATATTTTAGAACTGCTAAACTCTCTGTAGCCCTTAGGGTTGTAGAGTGGGATTCAGTGGGAATTACTAGGAGAAAAGACATTTTTGGAATCAGAGCATTATCATTTGACAGCTTGAATGGATGTTAGACCTAACTTTCAGTCCCATTCTTGAAACTCTTAGCATAAAAACTAGAAACAAACTACAAAATCTATCATCTTGGCCTTCATGAGAGCTGTGCTTGCTCATTATCTCTGTCTAACTTGAATAAACACAGTTTTTGATACATTGTTTCTGAGTGACTAGTCTAGCTGGAAGAGAATTTAAAGAAGCTGGCTTCCAGTCCTTTGCTCTAAGTTATCCAATTTTCATCTTTAAAATTGGTCAATCTGCCAAGGCTTCATATAAAAACGAAGGCAAAATACAACTAAATGAGGACATTTCTTGGGAGTTTATAGTTTTTAATTAATAAAACAAGAGACCATTTGAATTAAAGTGCATCCACTGTTTACTCTTTGTGTGGACTGACTACATGCAGAAAGAGATTGAGTTTACATTATTGTTAGTCTGGCTGGAACTGAGTAACTGTGGGCCAGTGTGCCTTGTTCAGCTATTCAAGAAATAACATTCAGCAAAATCCTTCTACAAATATCTAATTGGCATCTCATGCTAATGTAATTAAATCAGCTTCAAACACTCATTTAGTTGCCAAATTGAAGTACAGTGGAACACAGAGATATTGCCAGGGAGAAGATGCAGATGAGTAAAAGAAAGAAATATAAAACTTCAAGACTAAAAATAGCAGAAGCGTTGTAGTGAAGAAAAAAGAATAGTCTTCAATTAAGAAGTGAGGCTTTATCACTTAACAGCTGATATTTATAATAACATGAAAGCTCTATGGCTATACTGACACAGAGAGAGGTTAATGTTAGTTGTTCCCTGTGAAGAATCCAAGTCCAAATATTTTGACTATTTTGTCAGGTCAAAAGTTCTGGAATTCAGTATCCAACCTTCAGAGACAAAGTCCACAATGGAGTTCTGAAATAAAAGTGGGTGCATTCGCAAAATGATCTAGTAATTCTGTGAGTTCAGGAAAAGTTTTCTTTAAAAAACAGACAAACAAAACATCCAGCTTTGAAACAGCAAAGCAGATGAGGAAAGACCTGAAATCGGTGGGTGCATGAAAAATGTAAGATTTTGTCATTAAAAAGCAGTTACAGGAGAAAGGTGTATATATACAAAAGAGGAATTCTATGGGGCCAGTAAGTACATACCTGTAATCTACCATTAATATACATTTTCTGGTCTTGCAAAATACTAGTTCTATTAGTTGTCCCCCTACAGTTTTGAGTAATTTGCATTCACCACAGCACTTAATCATGTGATTTCAATGGGATGTAAGCACATACTTAAAGTTAAGCCCATGTAAGTCCTTTGGTGGAAAGGGATAAACTTAAGCAGATGCTTAAATGCTTATTGAATTACAACCTACGCTCCTTTGGCATTTTGCCCATTCTGCAGGGCTAATTTCACAGTTTGTTTCCTTCATATACAAGTGATTCAGTATTTATCTGTGTAAAATACCTCTCCACTTAACATGGATATACGCACATCAGGTATAAAACAAAGAGTAAAATAATAAAAGGTCATGTTTTAAGAACTTTTTCAAACTTGACATCACCTAACCAAGGCAGAAGTCCAATACAGAAGAGTATATACATTTTTAACCTGTAACTCTGTAAACAAGGATTATCAATGATGACATTTTGCTGGGAAGTACACCTTTCCCTTTCTTCTATTTCATTCCACTTCAATCACCAGTTATTTTTCTGTCTGAGAACAGAGAAGACCTCTCTCAACATCTGACCTAAATTGATTTTTGATCTCCCAGAGCAACCATTGGTCAGCACCTTGAGGCATATCCCTCTTGTCCCTGACATCTTACTGATTCTGGTGAAGGAACTACTGGGTAAAATTTGGTAGTAGTCTAGGTTGCAATAAGAGCTCTTGACAGCAAAAACAAAGGAGTCAGTTAAATTATTCTTGCCCAATTCTCTGTAGCATTAAGTACCAAAGCTAGAACTGCACTAGTTATGATCCAACACAAGGAATCTTGAACTATTTTATTTTAAAATAGCATAAGAATAGAAATTAATACAAATTTAATGTACATTTTTAATGTAAATGTGTTACAAAAGGAAAGAAAACATTTTTAAATTGTTGTAGGAAGATCAACACAGTAAAAATAAAAACCAAAAGAACAAAATATTAAAAAAAACGTTGAAAATCTAAATTTGAGCAATTACAGTAAACTGAGAGCTAAAAACACTCAGCATCTCTGAAAACTGAACTTGCAAGCATGTAAAGAACACTCTAAGTGTAGCTTGACAGGTCTTTCAAGGACTTAAGAAACAAAGTCAGTCAAATGCAGGTTTTTTCATAATTTTCTTAAAAGAAACACATCCCATGCAAAGACTTAATTTGCCAGTTTCCAGCCTAGACTGAATTTTTATAGCTGAATTTGAAACTCTTCAAAATAAGGGTTTATATAATGGAAAGGCTGACACAACCTTGACTTCAGTGATGAGAATCATACCATCATATTTTCCTCTCTTGCTGGAGAAATTAGGAATGGTTTCAAGTAAAATTGTGGTAAAGAAAAGATAAAAATGATCAGTAACTCTTTAGATGCATCTTGAAGAAGAAACTTTTGAGTGACAAATAATATCAGATTATAGAACAGGATATAGAATAGCACATAAAATAAATGTTTGCCAGCATCATGGGAAATAGCAGGAAACTTGGCTTTCCCCTGAGGCAGACCTTCTTTGGACATGCAGTGTGAAGGAAATTTAACTCGAAAGCAGTCAAGCTGCCCTGAAGAAAAGTAGTAACAGGTGATGGTCCTGCCAGAGAAAGAGGAAATGTCCTCTTTCAATCATCTGTTGAGCAAGATGATGTATGATATCAACCAGAAATCAATTCCCTGGAAATTCTGTAACTTGATCGTTACTCTCAGGATTTCAGCAAGTACCTCGAGGCTTCCCTGCTATTGCTTGCAAAAGTAGGAACACTGCAACACTTCAGCAGCTGTATTTCTGCAATATTGTAGGAAAATTGGGTATTACTTAGGAGCTTTCATTTTTTAGTCTGTGCTTACAAAACTTTAATTTTCTTATGAAACACAGTGTGAGAAACATTTTGGAGTGGTGCATTTTTTTAAAAAAAAAAAAAACAAAAACCCAAACAAAAAACCCAACCCACAATTGTTTTTTTAAACTGTTTTTTTATGTTCACAATTGTCTTATGTTCCTTGAGGAAATGACTGACTGGGTCAGATAATTTCTTCTGTGAGTTAGAAACTGCTCCTTATTCAGGTGGGCTACCTGAGCATGCTTGGGAAGAAAAGGTTCAAGAAGCCACAAGGTAAATGAGACACAACTGGAAGCAAAGTGATGGAAAAGCTCCTGAAGGACTTGATATAGTGTTGTCAGTCATAAAGTTTCTGAGTCCACTGAAATCAAGTCTACAAGCTAGGACCTGCCTAGTAAGGCATAGTGGGCAGGGAGACACTTGTGTATAAACTGTTCTTGTTTCTGTTGAGTTTATATTCAAGATCTATTTAAAAATAACTTCTATTTCTATTTTTAATAAATCTTTTTGGTTTTGGACTATAAAATCATCTTTGTCTCCTTTTAGGGAATTCACTACAACTGAAAGTCTAGGATGTTCCACTGCAAAATTCTGGCTGACTTTGGATACTCACAGTCTCAGTCTGTGAGATTTACTTGTCACAGTGACTTGGGGGGACAATAAGAATAAAAAGAAATCCATGCAAACATAGGGATTTTCATTGTTACCATATTCCCCAAATCCACAATGTGTTGATTTTCAGAAAAGCAACTGAGTGACTGAATGGAAATTGAGGGTTTCTTTTGGAAATTTAGGACAAGAGTTAAACAAATAAACAAATGCTGTAGACCAGAACATTTAAACTGGTGCCAAAATAAACCCAGACAAATACTGTAGTAATTCAGGCTCTGGAACTGTACATACAAGAGTGTTCACAAATGTTTTTACTCTTAAAACAATAACAACAACAACAGAAACTTACCACAAGCACTGTATGACTTATCTCATAGTTCTTCAAAGTCATAACAGTATAAACCATGGCTGAGTTATGTTGATGAGATTATATGACACATTGTGCCCTGCAGAGAAGGACTTGAGGGTATTAGTGGATGGAAAACTGACTATGACCTGGCAATGTGCACTCACAGCCCAGAAAGCCAACTGTATCCTGGGCTGCACCAAGAGAAGTGTGACCAGCCAGTCGAGGGAGGGGATTCTCCCCCTCTACTCCGCTCTTGTGAGACCCCACCTGCAGTCCTGTGTCCAGCTCTGGGGCCCCCAACAGAAGAAGGACATGGACCTGCTCGAGCAGGTCCAGAGGAGGCCATGAAGATGATCAGGGGCTGGAGCACCTCCCTTATGAGGACAGGCTGAGAGAGTTGGGGTTGTTCAGCCTGGAGAAGAGAAGGCTCTGGGGAGACCTTATAGCGGCCTTTCAGTACTGAAAGGGAGCTACAGGAAAGATGGGGAGGGACTCCTTATCAGGGGGTGTAGGGATAGAATGAGGGGTAATGGTTTTAAACTGAAAGAGGACAGATTTAGATTAGATATAAGGAAGCAATTCTTTCCTGTGAGGGTGGTGAGACACTGGCACAGGTTTCCCTGAGAAGCTGTGGCTGCCCCCTCCCTGGCAGTGTTCCAGGCCAGGTTGGATGGGGCTTTGAGCAACCTGGTCTAGTGGGAGGTGTCCCTGCCCATGGCAGGGGGGTTGGAACTAGATGATCTTTAAGGTCCCTTCCAACACAAACCATTCTATGATTATATTCTATGACTGACCACAAGCACAGCACACTCTATCAGTGTATCACTCACATAGCTAAACTGAAATTTTCCAAGAAGCTAGCTAGGCACACCTTTGCTTCAAAGACCAGAAGTCCTTGCTTCATTCCATAATCTCTTTGGTAACTATAAAATATTTTAAGAACAAACCCAAATGGTTTAGAACATGTATTTCTAAAATTAAATAGGACAGTTCTTATACATGTATTCTAATTTTTTATTTTGCAAATACAGGACATTAAAGAAGGCTTCTGTGCATAGCTGCCCAGAAATGAACAGGTCACTGGGTAGGGGAAGGTCCAGGGCAAGAGGTGAAATATGCTGAAATGAAATAAAATGGTTGGACAAACTTGAAAATCAAAGCTGAAGTAAATCATGCTGTTGTAAGTCCATGTAACTTCACTGTAGTCAATGGACGTGTACTTGTTTTTGCCCTCATATGATTGACACTCTTACAAACCCTCCCACTGAAGAAACTTTCCCCCATTTCTCCCCAAACTCTGAATGTACAGCAACTGTTTGACATTCTGCACATTTGTACCCCTGAATTTTTCCAAGGAACTAGATCGAAATGATCACTGTTGAAAGCCTCTCCTTTTTTGATATCAGGGTAGAGGTCCATTTCATATTATATCTTTTCTGCTTGTTTGGACCTACATGTGGAGGAGTAGGCTGCTTGGGAATGAGAATATGAGCAAACATACGAGTTGTGGGAGACTGCCATACTTTATTACAAATAAAAGAATACTCAAACTGGTACAAGGTGAAATGTAAACCAATCTAAATAATCACAAAAAGCAACAAGCAAATTTTTCTCAGATTCAAAATCTGCATTGCCTTTTTCCTCTCCTTTTTTTTTATTTTTCTGCACCTCTGCGCTTTTTAGGTCTGGTCATGTCTGGAAGCAAAATACTGACTTTTGCCAAAAAACCTGTTGTCACAGGATTTCCAGTACATTTTGGCAGGTGCAAAAGATAGTTCACGGTGTGTGAATATCTGTCTGTTTATCCAGTTAAAGCGAAAACTCTAAGCCTTTAGAGATTCCTCCAGTGCAAGTTAGAATATGAGCCCAAAGCAATTTCCTTCCTTTTATGTCAGGGTCACCTTTGAGCTAAGCAGAATCCACAAGGATTTTCAGCATAGGTTTATTTCTTGTAATTTCTATATCCTTTTTTCCCTTTCTGTGATTTAACAATCACAAAAGTAGCTATAGTTTACCACAGCATGAACTGTCAAATATAGGAACCTATGTTAATAATGATAATAATCAAAATGATCTGATTGTGCTTTTTATTTGAGGTTTCTGAAAAAATGAGTCTTATATATCCTCTCCAAGAACTGGTGTTCATTAATCATAGTAATGCTTATTTTTCTAAAGACTAAACATCTCATACTGCTTTCGGATATATGTACAATTTCCTTAATTCTTAAGAACAGCATAATGCACTCAGTTTTCTGTTGTGTGTTATTGCTATAGGCTGGATTAGCACCTGCATACAGAAATACTCTTGAAAAAATGCCAAGCTGAGTGAAAAAAATAAAGCAGCATACAAAATACATAATTTTCTGGGAAAACCACCAAGCCTACAGATCTCACTTTAAATCTTTATTAAAACATCCCTTTAAAGGGAATTCTTCAGGCCATTATTTACTTTGGGTGTTGTTTTTAAAAAAAATTTTATTTCCAGTGGCACAGAAATCCTTCAGAAATATCCTATAAAGTTATAGCAGGTGGTTGTCTTCCTGCAAAAAAATGTATTTGAGATATATGTTTTTTCAAGTTTCAGTATCTCCTATTTCAAAGTGTGCTTTAGTAACCTTTTAAAATACTCACAAAATTAATCAGTTTGCTGAGATGATCTTATACTGAAAAATAAATGACTCAGTGTTGTTGTCCTTGTTTTCAGTTGCTAAGAAGCTGTATTTTAGATATAACTTCTGCTTTTAGGTTTAGTGCTTCACTGACTGCTTAATTCAAAAGAAAGTTCTTAAATATATTATTAAGGGAAGAGGTGAAGTGCAAGAGGATTATATATGGTCTACTTTATTAAATAGGGCCTCACTTACTCCCAGGAATATCACAATCTGTTTACTAATAGAACTATAGGTATATATGTTTTATAAAGTCCAAACACATATGTAAGATGTGCATACAAAACATTATGGGAAACAGATTAGCATGTTTAAGGCTTCATAAGTAATAAGGATGTTCATGTTTACAGTAGCAGAAAATGCTGTTCCACTTGTACCACTAAGATACAAAAATGACATATCTTTTAAAATGCATGTTGATAAAAAATGTAACTCATAGTATCTCAGGTTTTCACATTACTTCCTAATATTAGCCATTTTTAATTCACAGCCTGTCCTAGATAGTGTATATACCAAATGTGAGTTTTATTGTGAAGTGTAATTTCTGTGTGCAACAGATTTTCTTTTCACTTGTTAAAGTAAGTCTTATAATAAAATGTATGTAAATGAACCTGAAATGTTTTTACTGGCCTTTTTGGGGGGCACCCAGCTATGGCTGTTGACTATAATGTAACACTATTTCAAGTACTACTTCCAGTATACGTAAAATCATTTGATAGATGTAAATGTAATTCCTGGAGAGTGCATGACAAAGTGTAAGTGTTATGCTTGTTGTCATTCTAAGCAGAGAGGTTATATAAGGAATGAAATTGGGAGCATTATTAGGTACTCCCTGTGAATCAGGACTATAGTAAAGCAAATAAATATGAAGCACCATGCTGGTTATTATATTGATTTTGTTCTATGAATAAAGATAGCTTTTTAGTCTCCAGGGATGGCAGCTACTGAAGTGCCTAAAAAGCACAGATTGCTTGGGATAATTTACATGGGATTATATCACAGGGCAAACAGAATCATTTCACAACAGTGGTTAGAGCAAGAAAAAACTTGTATGCACCATAACAGTGTAAAAAACAATGAGAAGTTAAGCTACAGACCTGAGTGAACCTTTCAAAGCAGTCCTGAAAGTGGCCCACACTTTGCAAGTGTCAAGTCTTCTGGGGTTCTAGAGCTTGACATTTTTGACTCCTCTAAGCTCAATCACCCAGTCAACAAATCTGACTGAGAATGCAAGCTGAGCTCAAGAGCCTTATGCTTCTTTGCACACTCTTCACAACTGAAAAAAATTTTTACCCTAATGGAAAACCTCTAGTAAGAAATCTACGTTAAGAACTACACTTGCACTTGTGAACTACAACTTTTGGATCTGCAAGTGTCACAAGCCACATCCATTGCCTTGAGCCCATTTGGGGTGCATTCTTTGTTTATTCACACATGCAGTACTTTCATAGCTGGCCTAAACTTTTGCTGCTTCTTTTCTAAGGCCATCAAGATGCTTCTCATCAAACACCATTTTCTCTCTATTTCAGCCTCGCTGTGCTGGTTTGTGCCTCCTTTCTCCCAGCCCTGTCTTCTCCACTCAGGCCTCCAGTCCATTTCTGCACACTCTCTGCAGGTCACCCATTTCCATCAGGTCATCAGTAATATGCAACCCCTCAGAAGCACATCCTTTCAAACAGAAGTAAAAAAACCAGTGTCTTGCAAATTTTTAGGGAAGCTTTTAATTGTTCTGAAAGATTTCAGAAGTATCCTTGTAATTAAATAACTGGATTAATGAACTAATAAAAATGACAGGAACCAGTATTGGCAATGTGATCCTTATTAAAGGCAAAACCAAATTGCTCAGTAAAAGAGCCTCTTGTTTCTAAAAAAATCTATGTACCAAAATCCAGCTGACAGTAACGTCAGTTAGGTAGTTCTCTTCCCCTGAAGTTGAATCTCCAGTGAAACATTACGTAAAATGCTGCCAGTATTTATTGGCTGTGAGTTGAAGCAGTTGTGTCAGCCCCGTGTAATCTTTTGAAAATTACAGTGAACCTGCAAGTAAATCTAAAAACACCCTTCCCTTGTGGCATCAACTGGGTGGAGGCTTTTCTATTCAGACCCAAACTTTGCCACTGTGCATCCAGCAGAGTTTTTGTTAAAAGACAGAAAGAGAGGAAGAAAACAAAATGGGTGTAACTTCTTTGGGAATTGCCATTTGTCTGGGTGGTAAAAAGCTGAGGGCAAAGCTTGGACAGTTGTAAAGGAAACAGAAAGCTCAGTCAAGCTGTTTAAAAAAGAATAAAAGAGGCAAGAAAAGAGATGAATTTGTGCTACTGATATGAAGCCAAATTGCTTGAACTGTTTAGGTGTTCTACTTCAAGAAATTTAGGGAAGAAATGGCTGAGGCAGTCTGAACTTCTGCCATCACAAATGGTGGCTTTCACACTGCTGCATGGTTCTACCTTTTCCTAGGCTAGTTCTCTACTGGCCAGATGGGACAAACGTGATAGTGCAAGGTAAAGAGGAAGGGTGTACAGTGGTGAGGGTAGGGCCTGAGGGTCAGCAGCAATGAACGGTCAGATGGGCTCACCATCCAGCTACAGATGGTAGCTGGATCTAAGAATCCAGACCAAGAGCCTTAGGACCTTTCTTATTTCCTGAAGAGCCATTTTAAGAAAGCATTAAGCACAGCTGAAATCAGAAGAAAATCTCCTCAGAAACACAGAAGACTGATCCACATACAGCCATGGAAACCACGCAGTTTAATAAAACATCCCTGGCTCCAGTGTCCAACTTATGTATAAAAGCTTCCTGTTACACTTATGTATAACAGCTGCCTATTATGTATAATAGCTGCTGAGATAACTACCTACCTAGTCCTACACCTCTTTACTGGTATCCCTCTATACTGTAGGCAGTTCGGAACATCCGTACCTATTCATTTGTTTTATTTCAGTAGTAGGATGTGCAGTTATTCTGGATAGGAAATGAATGTTAGATATTCACTCTTGGTCAGGAAATGTCAATTCAGTGGAAGGAACTTGGGGTAAGAACAAACAATGATGTTTAATCTACCTCTTTCTACATTCTCTTATTTATTTTTGCCTTTTGCCTGATTTACACAAAATGGTGTGTTATGATTGGTGTTACATTTTTACCCAGTGCACATTCTTTAATATGTGGTAATCAGGTTACTCTGAAATTTTTTACTTCAACGGTAATTAGATTACTCTGAAATTTTTGCAAAGTCTAATAGAACAGATACAGACCAGATACTTCATTAGTCAAAATAACTATTGACTTCTGTAAATATATTGCAACACCAGTGCTAAAAACCAAAGACTGTTTCTTCAGCAGAGACATCACATGTTGGTTTAGCACATAGTTGAACAATTGTTTTGAAATTCTCCTTCCCTCAAGAATCTAGGCTACTCTAATTTCCTCAGGGCCCACGGACTGTTACCCAGCATGTAGTGGTCCTAGCCAAATTGAAGTACCTAGACGGTTTGTGAGTAAACCCTTGACATGTTTGGAAGAAGCCAGCTTTTGAAATATTTAATAATAAACCACAAGGCATCCTGCTTTTGCAGACAGATTTTTACAGCAGTTTGTTTACTTTGTAATCATATTCTGGTGTTGGTGCACCAAAAAAGAAATTGTCCCTGATTTTTATTGAGTAATTTGAGCACAAAACATATTATCAGGTCTGTAGGGCAAAATATGTGGCAAGACTGTCAAGAGCAAAATTGAAGCTGGTGTCTAATTTCTGTTTTAACAGACTGGCTTGATGTTATGTCAAATGCAAAAAGTTTAATTAATTTTATATTTGAAAAGAAACAACATTTAATTAACGTAGTGTATTTTCACCACACAGTAAATCCACAGGCATTTAGATTCTTGCAGTGGCAAGAATGGGATGTGCTTTGAGTAATGGTTCTAAAACCAGGGAGAGAGCCAGAACTTAATGGAAGAAATATTTCTGGAATGCTCACAGTGGCAAGACAGTCAAGAAAAAACAAACCACACTTTTCACAAGTTATTAAGTTTTTGACTTTGTCATAGCAAATTGGATTTGCTTGGATTTGGAGAAATTGGGCCTAACCACTGGGAGACTTTCAAAAGACTAAATAATATGTTTGATTCAAAATCAACAGCAGGAGCATAGGAAAATGATTTTGGCTCAAATACTGAATTCACGAGGTAGAAACACTTTGCTACAATCTCATAATGGCATCATTTGCATTAGAAAATATGACAAGCTTCATGTTTCTCCTGCTCTGACAAGCAAGTAAGTTCAAGCACAAAAATGTCATATCCATATATCCAGATTTGTTTTACCAACTATATATTCACGAGCACAGTATAGTCCTAGGTAGAAATATGTCAGAAGATTAGCAAAAGATGGCATTTGCTTGAATCATCTATGCCAAATAACATTGTTTCTTATTCTGTTACTCAGACTGAGAGACTCCTCTGCAACTTTTTGAAAGATTTCGCAATTCAAACATATTAATAGTTTAAAAAAAATGTTTTTCAAAACAAGCATCATTTTTTTCTTTCAAATTATCCTTGTTATGTACTCAAATATGTCATTAAACAAAAATAAACTGTATATGCTTATCTGTTGCCCATGAATATCTGACGGCCACACATTTATTTTAACTAAAAGTTAAGAATTATTAGAAAGGCATTGCTAGAAGCAGTGAACAATGCAAGACAAGTTTCTGGTTTTATTGTAACAAATATTTATGACATCTTTGTTAAAGGTTTTGCACTGTTCTTTACAGTATATCCTTGCTCATATTTTTAAATATGATGCTTTTGTTGTTCATACCATGGAACTTTGATGAAATCATGTTTCTTACAGCCCTAGATAATTTGTAGTTCGTGAGTCAAGCAGCTGAATTGTTTTTAAAAGACAGACATTTGCGACATAATCCAGCTTGGGTATTTCTATAGAAGGAACATTTCACTAGAAAGTTTTAACTTTCCTTTCTGAGACAGTGTTCAGTTAAAAACACCACTGTAGCGCCGATATTAACCAACCTTTTCTTTATTACCAGTAACAAGAAGTGGCATCTTACGTACATCAGAATGCACTGTGAGGAAGCAGGAAGAAGAACTACCATTTGTGTGTTGAATGGTGGAAGGGAAAGAAAAATGAAGTACAGGGCAAACACAGTACAGGAAAAAAATCATAAGGAAGATTCAAAAGTTCTGTGAGACCTTGTAAGGCCGGTGACTTCAAAAGAGAATGGCCTTAGATTATAATCCTTCCTTAACTTTAGAGGACAGACTATGTGGTATCAGGAGAAATTTTCAGTGTCAGAAAATGATCTCAAATACTCTTCCATCTGAGTCCAATATAGCCTCACATAGGTGGTCCTGCAGGGTAAATAGTACAGACACCTTGGTAATGAGCCAGTTTCTAGGAATCTCTACATCAGAAATGCAGGTATAACACTGTGAAGAAATCTAACATGTCTACATATCTGCTAGAACCAGTTGAATATTTGCCTTTTTAAATGAAAATATGCGGCTTGTGGAAACTAAATCAGAATTAGAATAGTTAAGGATGGAAGGGACCTGTGCAGAGCAGAGCTAGCTTCTCAGACATTCAAGTATGTGTTTACTGTGGAAAAAACCCCAAACACTGGGAGACAGTAAGTCATTGGAAGTATTCTATAACAAAATTGCACAAGGAAAAAGAGTTCTAAACTAAAACTTTAGCTCCAACCAGAAATAATCAATAGTTCCTCGCAGAATTGATTTACAGAGTTTAGCACAGACATACATGTTTCACCTCATCTCCTGAATTGGAAGACTTATGTATATAATTTTCAGCTAGATGAAAATGGCCCTGATCACGATGCTGGGTTATGTGCACAGTGGACTGGAAAGCAGGAGAGACCTCGGTTAAGACTGCTGGGGAAGTTGGTCTCCCCACATCAGTATTAAGGAAATCGGCAAACCACTGGCAGGAAGTTAATCGTTGTGGCTGCCCACATTTGGTTGAAATGCTGTGGAGTTTTTGGGTTCACTTCCCTATCCTTTTCATGTCTTTGCTGAACTGTGCCAGGCCTGTGACCACTGAGGAGAGTTACCGCATTCCTGTACTCCTAATTCCAGGGACAGAGCAAGAAAGTCAGTGTACAGTGAATTCACCTAGTACTGATTAGCACTATCAACTCTCTACCTTCAAATCCTCTACACAGGGAAGACGAGGCTTTGACAACGTAAGCTGTCAGGATCATATCACATATCACACCACATCAGATATCACCATACCACACCATATCGTTAGGATAGAAATATTACCTGATGTTGAGGAAGAAGAAATGTAAATCTGGACATTATTCAGATTGCATGTATTTATTTTCTAAACTTCTTATCTTTTATGGTGAATCTTAAAAATACAGGCAGTGTTGTTCCAGTTTTAGAGATGAAGAACCTAAAGCACAGGATAGGTCCAGGCAACACAGCAAACTCAAAAGCCCAAACCTTATGCTCCTCCTTTTTTTTTTTAATGATGATACCACTCAAATATGCTCCCTGCTATATGAAGCTCTTGCATTTCGCTTTTTTGATAGTAGGAATGCCACATAGAATTTACATTATCTTTATATTTATATTATGGGCTTTATATTACGGACTATTTAGCTCATTTCTGAAAACTACTGGAAATAATTTTGTTCTTTAGTGACTTCATCTGATTAAGATAGTAACTTACAGAAAATTGATTTCAAATTTACAATCTCATTACTAAACTCTAAACCACTGAATACCAGACAAAGAATATTTATTTTTTGCTGAGTTAACTCTAAGCATATATTCACAGTTTATTGTTAATTAATTAGGACTGGGTCCTATACCACTGGTTACTGCCTGACATACAACAATAAGTCATTAAAAATCTTAAACTGAAGTCCTATAAATGATCCAACAGCAGATCTTAAACAACTTGCAATTTATTTACTGTGTTTCCTGTGTCTCTGCATAAACAATATGCATATTGTGTTCCTATGTATGAAACCTGTAAAAAGTAGATTTTATTTAAAACACGTCTACTGTAAGGACCCAAACTTATAGACTCAGGCCTTCAGCAAAAAAATTTAGACATAACCATTTTAAGTGTATTGTGTCTTTTCAGCTCAGCTGCTGTGGAGAGGGGCTTCAAAGAGGATAGCGGCAGGGGACCCTACTGAAAGCGTCAAAAACCCACGGCAAAACCGCAAGACGTGAAGGCAGAAGCCCGGGGAAGAGGGAGAGCCTCAAGTCGCCTCCCCCCTGAGCGGGAAGAGTGAGCTGCTGCTAACGAGGACAGCAATGATGCAGAGTGGGCGGAGACTGGAGTAACGAAGCCCCATGCCCTCACGTACAAGAGCAGCCCCCAGGGAGCGCGAGCAACCAGGGCGAGCGGACAGGGCACAGGCCATCTCCGGGGTCTAGAACTTATCTGAGCTAGTTTCATCTTATTGTCCTCCACGAGTAGACTGAACCATGGTCTCCACTCGCGTCAAAACCACCACCAGAAAGAACGTGGAGACCCAGACGGAGCTGCCACGCAAACATGCAGCGGTCCAGGTCCCGGGCTGCTGGGAGTGCCTGAGCCTGTCAATCCTGCTGGAGGGCACCAGTGATAACACCTGTGTGCGCTGCGATCAGCTGGATGACCTGCTCAGCCTAGTGGCAGAACTCAGAGAAGAAGTCGAGAGATTAAGAAGTATTAGGGAGTGTGAAAGGGAAATTGATTGGTGGAGTAACACCCTAGCACCCCTAAAGCAACAGGAGCAAATGGAGGCTCCAAACGAGGCAGGCAATCCCTCATCTTCTTGCTACCAGGCAGAAGGAGGGGACCTAAGAGATGGGGGGGGCTGGAAACAGGTCCCCGCTCAGGGAGGCAGGAAAATCCTCTCCCAACTCCCTCACCCTCCATGGTGTCCCTTCACAATAGATTCAGGGCCCTGGAACTTTTGAATGAAGTAGAGAAGGAGGAAGAGAATGAGTTGAACAAGGATGAAGACCAAGGTCCACCAAGGCTGGGTCATTCTAGACCAGGTATTAAAACCAGTTCTAAAAAAGAACCCCAGAAGAGTCATTGCAGTGGGGGACTCCATTCTGAGGGGTGTCAAAGGCCCAATATGCAGACCAGACCTGCTTCATAGGGAAGTCTGCTGCCTCCCTGGGGCCCACATCAAGGACCTCATGGCTAAACACCCTGCTCTAGTGAGACCCAAGGACTACTACCCTCTCCTGGTTTTTCAGGTGGGTAGTGACGACATTACCAGGAGAAGTCCTAAAGCAATGAAGTGATATTTCTGGGCCTTGGGGAAACTGATTAAGGGGTCGGGGTCACAAATTGTGTTCTCCTCCATCCCTTCACTTGTAGGGATGGATGTAGAAGAATACAGGAGAACTCAACAGATGAACTTGTGGCTCCAAGACTGGTGTTACAGTCAGGGCTTTGGATTTTTCAATCATGGGTTAGTATACAGGACACCAGACCTTTTGGCATTAGATGGAATGCACCTGTCCCAGAGGGGGAAAAGGATCTTGGGGCAGGAGTTATCTGGGCTCATTGACAGAACTTTAAACTAGATTTGAAGGGGGAAGGGGGCAAAACACTAGGCCATCTGAAGTGCATGTATACCAATGCACACAGCATGGGTAACAAACAGGAGAGCTTGAAGCCATGATCCAACAGGAAAATTATGATGTAGAGGCTATTACAGAAACATGGTGGGATGTCTCCCATGACTGGAGTGTACCAATTGATGGCTACAAGCTCTTTAGGAGGGATAGACAAGGAAGGAGAGGTGGTGGGGTGGCGCTGTATGTTAGGGACTGTTATGATTGCTTTGAGTACACGTGTAGTGAAGACAGGGTGGAGTGTCTTTGCATTAGAATCAGGGGGAAGGCCAACAGGGCACATGTTGTAGTAGGAGTCTACTATAGGCCACCCACCCAGGACAGAGAGGTGGATGAAATATTCTACAGGCGTTTAGGAGAAATCTCACGATTGCTTGCCCTTGTTCTTATGGGAGACTTTAACTTCCCAGACAACACAACAGAGCAGGACAAGTCCTGGAGATTCCTGGAATGTGTGGAAGATACTTCCTGACACAGTTGGTGAGTGAACCGACCAGAGAAGGTGCCCTGCTAGATCTCCTCTTTGTGAACAGAGAAGGACTGGTGGATGATGTGGCAGTTGGAGGCTGACTAGGGCACAGTGATCATGAAATAATAGAGTTCTCCATTCTTAGGGAGGCCAGGAGAGGGCTAAGCAGAACTGACATCCTGGATGTCAAAAGGGCTGACTTTGTCTTGTTTAGGCACCTGCTTGACAGGATCCCTTAGGAGATGATCCTGAAGGGTATAGGGATCCAGGAAGGCTGGGCACTCTTTAAGAAGGAAGCGTTAATGGCTCAGGAGCAGGCGGTCCCCAGGTGCTCTAAGAGAAGCCGGCGACAGAGAAGACCACCCTGGCTAAACAGGGAGCTTTGGCTGCAACTCAGGGAGAAAAGAAGAGTTTACCGCTTTTGGAAGAAGGGGCTAGCGACTCATAGTGATTACAAAGAGGTTGTGAGGCTATGCAGGGTGGAAATCAGGAGGTCTAAAGCCCAGCTAGAAATTAATCTGGCTTCAGCAATCAAGGACAACAAGAAATGTTTCTATAAGTATGTCAATAGCAAAAGAAAGACCAGGGAGAGCCTCCATCCCCTGCTAGACAAAGGAGGAAACATGGTAACAAGTGATGAGGAAAAGGCTGAGGTGCCTAATGTCTTCTTTGCCTCAGTCTTTAATAAAACTAGTTGTACTGAGGGAATCCAGCCTCCTCAGCCGGAAGACAGAGACTGGGAGAACGACCTCCCCCGCAATCCAGGAGGAGATAGTCAGTGACCTACTGCATCACATAGACATACACAAGTCTATGGGACCGGATGGGATACACCCGAGGGTGCTGAAGGAGCTGGCTGGGGTGCTCGCCAAGCTGCTTTCCATCATTTACCAGCAGTCCTGGCTGACCTGACAGACTGGAAATTGGCCAATGTGACACCCATGTATAAGAAGGGTCGGAAGGATGATCCGGAAAATTACAGGCCTGTCAGCTTGACTCTGGTGCCCGGGAAGCTGATGGAGCAGCTCATCCTGAGTACCATCATACAACACGTGCAGGACAACCAGATGATCAGGCCCAGTCAGCATGGGTTTATGAAAGGCAGGTCCTGCCTGACAAACCTGATCTCCTTCTACAACAGGGCGACCTGCTTATTGAATGAGGGAAAGGCTGTGGATGTTGTTTACCTTGACTTCAGTAAAGCCTTTGACACCATTTCCCACAGCATTCTGCTGATGAAACTGGCTGCTCGCGGCTTGGATGGGCACACGCTTTGCTGGGTAAAAAACTGGCTGGATGGCTGGGCCCAAAGAGTTGTGGTGAACGGAGTTAAATCCAGTTGGTGGTCGGTCACGAGTGGTGTCCCCCAGGGCTCGGTTTTGGGGCCACTCCTGTTTAACATCTTTATTGATGATCTAGATGAGGGGATCGAGTGCACCCTCAGTAAGTTTGCAGATGACACCAAGTTGGGTGGGAGTGTTGATCTGCTCGAGGGTAGGGAGGCTCTGCAGAGAGACCTGGACAGGCTGGAGCGATGGGCTAAGGCCAACTGTAGGAGTTTCAATAAGGCCAAATGCCGGGTGCTGCACTTGGGCCACAACAACCCCCAGCAGCGCTACAGGCTTGGGGAGGAGTGGCTGGAGAGCTGCCAGTCAGAGAGGGACCTGGGGGTGTTGATTGACAGCTGGCTGAACATGAGCCAGCAGTGTGCCCAGGTGGCCAAGAAGGTCAATGGTATCCTGGCTTGTATCAGAAATAGCGTGGCCACCAGGGACAAGGAAGTGATCTTACCCCTGTACTCGGCACTGGTGAGGCCGCACCTCGACTCCTGTGTTCAGTTTTGGGCCCCTCACTACAAAAAGGACATTGAATTACTCGAGCGTGTCCAGAGAAGGGCAACGAAGCTGGTGAAGCGTCTGGAGCACATGTCGTATGAGGAGCGGCTGAGGGAACTGGGGTTGTTTAGTCTGGAGAAGAGGAGGCTGAGGGGAGACCCCATCACCCTCTACAACTACCTGAAAGGAGGTTGCAGAGAGATGGGGATGAGTCTCTTTAACCAAGTAACAAGTGATAGAACAAGAGATAATTGCCTCCAGTTGTGCCAGGGAAGGTTTAGACTAGATATTAGGAAGCATTTCTTTACAGAACGGGTAGTTAGGCGTTGGAATGGGCTGCCCAGGGAGGTGGTGGAGTCCCCATCCCTGGAGGTGTTTAAGAGTAGGGTCGACATAGTGCTGAGGGATATGGTGTAGTTGGGAACTGTCAATGTTAGGTTAATGGTTGGACTGGATGATCTTCAAGGTCTTTTCCAACCTACATGATTCTGTAATTCTGTGATTCTGTGTCTGAGATGTGTTAGGAACTCACAAACACAGAGCAGAGCACATGTACCTCCTCACAGAGTATATGTACAAGCAAATTGAAATACAATGTAAATAAAAAATGTGGTGATAGCTATGAGGTAAAATGACTTCCAAACTTCTACCTACTTTTAAAAAATAATTAGAATAATCCCTCATTCTGTAGAAAATACAATGACTCATGTTTTTTGTTGCTAGATGAGCAGCTTTGTATCTGGCTGCATTTAATCATATTTTTCATACATAGATCCAGCTTCCCAAAGTTTTGGATTTCACCGTATGACTGTCCTGTCCCTATTATCTTTTTCTATTCCAGGAGTCTTTATGTCATTGGCCTATTTTATCAGCAATGACTCAATGTTTGCTTCCAAAGCATTGCTGAGAATGTCAATTTGCCTGGTGACTGTCTCTTCTCCATAACCCACACTTTGCATCTTGCACTTAAACAAACAATTACATTGCTTGAGTAGTTAAGTTGGAATCTCTTTCTTGTCATTGTATTTGTTTATTGGAACCAGGTTTCATTAGCATTTCTGTAAGACAGAAGACTACATCAATAGATTTAAAGGCTGCCAAAAATATAAAATCCAATGAAGAAAATAACCCCTAAGGGATAAAATGATTCAGTGCCTATAAAGGTACCAAGTTCTGTTACCCAGCTGGATTTCTTTTATGAAATTCTGCTCTATAAAGCCACTTAAAGTGTAATACTGGTGCCATTGGGTGAGACCTCATTATCTGGGAGAGAACAGGACTGTTTTACAAGGAGAGGAAGCACTTGGGGCCACTGGGTATGTTAGAATAGTGTTTCATTTGAGAACTGTCAGGTCAAATTGCTTTCACTTCCTAAGTTATCCAACTGTGAAACATATTATTACGTGTGCTAGGAAGAACAACAGACTAAATAAATAATTTTAAAAAGTTATCTTTCAATTTTAGGGTTTTTACCCAGTGTTTGTGTTTAGCAGTTATAACAGACAAGATACCTACACTAGGAAAACCTTTCTCATTAAAAGCCAGCACTGAAAGCAAAGCTTGAGTGAACGGAGTGAACAAAATGCGTAACTGTTGCCAGCCACTCTGTGCAATACAGTGTGTTTGCAGGGTTGATACAAATGGAGGGGCAAATAAAGGGAATATTCTTGATAATACTGTAAATATTTGTTACACCAGCAGCTTAGGCAGAAGTTCATAAAATATGAAGATAGAAAAGTCCTACCTTCTGCCAGATTTGGTTTGGCAGAACATGATCAAATAATTCGCAGATTATATAAAGAGATTACCTCACTCATCCTTGAAATACAGCAATCTCTGGACTGAATAGAGGCAGCCCTTTATATGATGCAGTTACTTAGGAAGGAAAGAAAGATTCATGTGGGGGAGAAATCACTGGTTAGCTACTGTTTTTCTGTGCAAGATTAATTTTAAGCTCTGCATTACTTCAGTATACCTCCACAGATGACAGAGGAGGTAGATTCCAGATAAATACACGTATTATATGCAATACAGTTCAACATACACATTTTATGTGTGCTGCCCAGTATCAGTGTCTGTCATTACAAAATGACAGGCTTCGCAAGTGACCAGAGAAGAAAAGTAGCTAGAGAATAAAGAGGCACATATCTTCCACTCATCTCTACATGTAAGGAAATTTTGTCACTGCTTGGGTAAGTACTAAAAGATCAGGAAAGCACATATAAAGATCTTACTGATCCATGTAGAAAACTGTATTCGGTTCATGCTGAGTGCATATATTTTCACGCATGAACTGGCAGAAGCCCTGAATTACTGATAGCAGGCATTGGCCAGGTAAGGCTTTTCACTTTGTAGTTCAGGACTATTGGATCTCCCTTACCCTAGTTCCCTCTCACTATCAAGCGAGCGTTAGTGGTCACTGTCTGGTATATTCTGCAATTCTTAAAAGGCCAACATATAATGATGATAACCGTAATGTCTAGATAATATATCTTGCTGTTCATTCGTATAATCGTTAACCCTAACAAAAAATGATTCATATCACTGTCTCCACTTTTTGGAGAGAGAACTAAGGCCATGTCTACACAAACACACCTTCATGAGTGATAGGCAGAGAACATTAGCTTGAGCATCACCTTGCACAAATGTAGCTATGCGTTTGTTCACAGCCAGACAGGTTACAGCACGGCCTGAGTTTTAAAGCCTGTTTGCACATGCTTACGTAGGAAAAAGCATGTGCAAAAAAAACCTGAACCAACCTTAACCAAGTCAGCCAAAACAGAGAAACAGAATCAAGAGCAGGGCTAAGCATTACGGAAGGAGAGCTCAGTCTGACAGCCTCCCAGGGTAAAGCAGTTTGGCTTGTGCCCATGCCCAGTGACATTCAGTCCCAGAGGATCATTTGTGAGTAATCACAGAGTGGGATGCAGGCCAGATGACTTTGGAGCTGTCAGCAGACCCCTCCCAACCACTCCCTTTGGAGGGGTCCCTCAGGCCTCTGCACAGCCCACTGTCTCCATCATGCAGCAGGGAGATGGCCAAAGAATGAGTAGTATGCACACAGGCAGTAAATCCAGTGCTTACCAGAAATGCTGGTCTGCTACACATGCATGGTAAATCCTGGCATGCAATAAGATAAGGATGAAGAAAGGAGAAGGATATTTTCTATAATCCCTAAAATGAGAAAAGTTAAGTGGCCTACAGAAATGCAACTGTGCCAAATAACTGGCACAGACATCTCTTACTGTCAGCTCCTGGGAGGTCTGTATGAAGTGATTTTTGAAAATAGGCAGCTTAGTGGCGATAGTTTGCTTTTGGAGTCTGGGTATACCACGTACAGTGCAGGTTTCTTAGGCTCAAATGCCATTAACTGTGTAAGATAGTTAATTAAAAATGTTAATAGGAAAATAAAAGTCTTGTTAAGTAAAAAATCTGTTTTGGAAAGACCACTTCTGTTAATAAAACGATTTCTATAACCGAATGTTTACCTTTTGCTTTTGTTCAATTAAACTGACTATCTGTTCAAAACTGATCTCCAAACTTACTTAGTAAAATAATGGAAGTTCTGTAGTGACCTTCGTTCTCGCTCCCTGAAAATTACTGATCAGCTGTTGTGAGCAACTCTCAACTAAATGTTGCTCCTGGGGAAGACTAACTTCTAATCTCCACAGGAAATTAGTACAGCAGGTAGCAAGCTGTGGCATGCATTCACAATGCCGGCATTGCATGCATATGGCATTAATATGCACTAACAATGATTCTGTGGAGCACTGTTCACTTCATGTCACAGTGTGACGAAAATATGCACGTAAGATTTTAATATACAGTAATTACATGAAGTAAATCCACACCCTTGGTTACTGTGTATGTGCTTTCTTGGATAAACAAACCCTGGTAGGAAAGTCTCTTGCTGTAAAATTATAGGCTGTTGCAAACAGGTGAGAGTAGAAACAAACTTGGCCATGGTAGTGACTGTAATTTCCATTATGAACAGCAAATGGCTTCCTTGGGGTGACTTTATCTGTGGTTAGACTGAATAAGCCACAAAATAGCAAACATCTCACTCCTGTGTTACAATCTCCAGCTACGCTAGCAATCTAGTTATGGAGAATTTGAATAACTGGCCAAAGGCAGCAGTGTAGATCAGGGGGTAAGGCAAAGTAGATAAGGATTTCTGAAGATTCTGCATATGTAGGAGCAATGCCGCAAAATTTTCTCAAATTGCTCACTAATACAGATTCATTGTCCATATCATCATTACATTTATGCTACAACTCTTTGCATTCTCTTTTTTGATTGAAGTAACTGAGAAATTATTCAGAATATATACATTTATGTATCTTGTATCAGGTTCCTCAAAAGATTTATTTCAAAATTCATAAGAAATATTTCAAAAAGTTCTGATTTCTCATTATCATTATCTCCTTGGTGGGTTTTCAATCCTTAGTTTTTCCTTTGGCACAACTGTGGGAGGTAGCCAAAAGGATCAATTTTGACAGCTTTGTCTCTTTTTATTTATATTTATGAAAACTAGCTATGCAAACCAGAAATCTTTTTTGTTTTGTAAATTATAATGAATATCTAGGAATGCAAATGAGCATGTGGGTACTGTGCCACTGGAACAGAAAGAACAAGATGTTCTTTCATTTAGAATTGAGATGAAACTGCCTACCTGGCAATAGGAATCCACGCATAAACAAGTAGCAGTTTCCTATGTGATTACAGAGGCCAGAAAATAAGCAAACTCTGAATCTTTATACTTCCAAAACTAAGCTCATGTTGCAGGCACAACATAACATCTCACTGAAAAACCATTTGATTTTTTGTTCCTTTCTAGTTCAGGGAGCAATGCACTTATAATATGCCCATTACCATTATAAACCAACCGGTATATTTGAAGAATATCTTCTTCAAATCTTTTTATGAGCATAACACATCAAACTGCACAGATTTTAGAGATTTGATGACACACATTTCATTGTAACATTTCCACGAAGAAAAACCCCACATTGTTCTAAAGCGTAAAGTTGGATCAGACAACAGCAGCGTGTCTGCAACAACAAAGTCACACTCAAGGGAAGCATGATGCCACAACAGTTCTGCCAGGCACAAGGAAACAAAACAAGTACCACAGAACAAAAAGCAATAAAAGTTAATTAAGCCAAGGTAGAGTAAGGAGCAAAAAAAGAGTATTTTGCTGGTTCTGCTAGCAAATAAGAACAATTTATTAAAGGGTTGTTAGATCTCAACAGTATCATCTCTGATTTGTATGTGGATGTGGTGGTTGCCCTTCAGAAACTAGTAAGGTGGGGAAACTGCTATTCAAGATTGCTGTGCCAGTTATGTGGACCACAAGGCTCTAATTTGTACATGAGATCCCAGTCTTCTCTTGTTTTTAATTCTGTAGTGTCCCACTGGACAGATGATGTATTTTCTGCTTTAAAAAGCCTTAAAATCTACATCATATCAGACTCAATTCTATTACTCTTTCTTTTACATTTAAAAGCTTTGGAAGGCCACCCAACACTTTTATCAGAGTACATACAGAGGTCTACATTTTCTTTTTCCTCTACACTGATGCAAATAAAAAGCAGTGCTATTTAAGACAGACATAAATAAGAGAAGAAACAAACAGAACTTTCAAATAAAAATGAATGGTACACTTTATTAGGAAAAAGACCCCCAAATCTCAGAATGGATAATCAGGGACTGGGGCCAAAAGAAGGAGATTAATAAAAGCCAGCCAATGAATTTGTTGGGGAGAAATCATGCCAAGGCAATTCAATTTACTTGTAGAGCAAAGTAACAAGTCCTGTAGAAAGAGAAAAATTTCCAAAAGCTTTCAACATTTTTTGAAATGGTGTTCTCATGAAAAAATAAAAAGAGCCTGAACTAGAGAGCTAATACAGGGTGGATAGAGAGGCTGTCAGAAAATTTTCCATAGAACTGATATCAGTGGTTCATTATCAGAAGGGCAGTTTGCATCAAGTAAGTTCCAAAGGAACAAACACTGCCTCTGGTGCTATTCAGTACTTCCACTGATGACTTGTATGATGGGACAGAGCATATGTTTATGAAGATGACATCAAACTGGGGTGACTGAAGTATGTTGAGAGGACAGAATTAGAATACAAGTGAAAGGGCCTACCCTCCTCTCTTCTGTGATTCAGTAGGGACTAGTGCAAGAGATTTTATTTATTTAGAAATTTTTAGCCTAAAAATATAAGATGGAGAAATTAAAAAGATCTGGGATCAAGAAGAAAACACAAGTTATGCTTGAATGTAAAAACAGTATCATAATATTAATGAGATCTATAAAGAATCTTTGAATTTAACACTGATTAGACCTCCACTAGAGCACTATGATCAGCTGGGATTCTGTATTTCAGTAAAAACTTGCAACAACTGGGAAAAGGTCAGAGGGAATCAGCAGTAATTGTAACAGGTGTGGAAGACATGGCCCACAAGGAAAGAATGAATGCTGTATTAAGATATGCAAATATTAGCACATTCCTGTACTCCTAATACAAATAAATGCTGTAAAATGGAAGAGTGATTCTCTTTCTTCATGTATATGTTGGATAAGACAAGGGAAAAAAATGATTGAATTGGATCAATGAAGATTTAAAAAAATCTTCATATTATAAAAAGCCCTCAACAGCAAGATTGGTTCAGGAGATTTTGGAATATCTCCACTGGAGAACTAAGAAAGAGCTAGACAACTGTGTCAGGAATGACAAATACATTTGTTACATCCTGGGGGGGGCGGGGGGGGAAAGGACTAAATGATCTCTTGAAGTTGCTTCCAGCCTTGTGATTCTCTGATTTCATGGTACATTCCTTTATACCATAGAGCTACATGTTTAACTTTTTACTGTTTAGAGCAGTCTCTCAGGAATTATATAATTTTCTTTTATTATTTACTCTTATTATAGTTCATTCACTTCATATTCAGTATAAATATTGTAATACTGCACTCTCCTACTTGAGTTTTCTGCTTTTATTTAAAGTTTTCCCTGTGTAAAACACCCTTTTCAATAAAGCATGGCAGGAATAATAAATGACCCACAGCAAGAGGAGAACTGGAACGGGAATTATATAACAGGAGGAATTCTCCTGTTTCATACACATTCAATTAATTTATTTCCAACAGGAGAAATCCATTTCCCTCTCACCAGTGCAAACCCCAGGCCTGTCCCTACAGCTGTGGTTCAGGAAACACTCTTCTAGTACAGTCTCAAATAAATACTTCACAATTTCCTACTGACACCTTCTCTACAGTTAAAGTGGTTCCTCTGCCAAATGGGTAAAGTCACAGAGTTCAGATTAAATTTCACTATATCCATCAGCAACAGAAAGTGGAGTTTCAACATTACGGGGTGTTTATGGAAACCAAAAAAAACCTTACTGAAACATAGTGGCTGCAAGCCTAACAGGTGACACCACTTTTCTAAATCCAAGGCACCACCCACTGCTGATTCACCCATAGCTATTACCATTTCTTTCTAGCCTGTATATGATTAATAACACAACATTCATCTCTTCCAAATGTTCTTGGCATTTAGCTCTGCACCTCAGTTCTGAGGTGCTTCCTGTTCTCTCTTTTCACCATGCAAGTCTCAGGCCCAAACTGAAAACTGTTGATTAGCATTCTCTCTCAAAACTTAGATCACATAAGGACCAAATTTTTAAACATTTGTACACAGCATAATTGTTGCCACATATTAAATATATTGAATCTTTATTCTTTTAATGGTGGAACACTTCACATTGAAAAAGAGAAAGTCCTCTAATCTTGATCTTCTATAATTATAACATCTTTGGTTCAGGGAATGGAAAGTGCTTTACCAATATTTATGAATGAAGACTCATAATGCTTTTGCATTTTCCCCATGCACAGATCACTGACAAGAGAAAAAAAAACTGAGAAGAGGTAAGTGATTTTTCAGAGTTACAGAATGAACTTATGGGAACACTTTGTTTTAACTGCTCTTCGCCCAGACGCTACTATTACTGCTGCAGCCCTCACTAAACTTATCACTGGGATTCTCAAAATACCTTTAGCATGTAAATCCTTTTACATTTACCACTTTTTATGCAAGGGTCATACCCTTTCACTGAAATACCACATATGCTTATTTGTCCGGGTCACTTTATCTCAGTCTGTTCCTTCTTTCTTGGAGTAAGTTTTCAAGGAGAAACCCTTAACAGTGCCCACTGTAGCATATCTCTTCATAAGGAGCTAGAAGTACTGGTTTTCCATTGTCTTTCTGAACAAGTTCTTTCCTTCCAAATCCTATTTGGGTTCTCGCTTCTTTAAAAAACACACAGATAAAATACCACTTTTCTTACAATGATGCCGACATTTGCAAAACAAACTTGTAATTTATTTTTTTTCTGTCCTAAGAGAGCTTAGAGGGAAGAAAGATTTTTCAGTGTTTTCAGAAAAATAAAGCATAGTCTCAGACTGGAGATCCACCCGTAATCATCTACTTTTTGGTCTGTTTTGATAAAGTGTTTTGAAATACAATAAGGAATGTTAGGGGTTTAGGTAATTCAAGTCCCATTGCTGCAACAGCTGAATTTTAGGCAAGTTCAGAACAGAGTTCAGAGTCCTTAACTGAGTACTTGCATTTCCTTCTATTCAGTGCACAGAGGTAAGGGCTGCCAAAGGCTGCCACCATATGAACTAATAAGATACCAAAGGTAGTAACTAAAGGGCTTTTACCTTGTAAAAGATGTAGGTGCTTTATGGTAGGCTGACGTCTTCCATTTGATTTCCCAGCCTTGAAAGCAATTGCTGAGGCAAGTTTTGGCTTTTTCTCTCAAAAATGGCAAAGGATCTGGCCCTTTCTTTTAAAGGTAAGAGGAGAAGTGGCTGGTTTTATCTTTTAACAGTTGTCAGAGCTTTTACTCAGATTCTGGAAAGATCACTTGAATTTTATGATAAACCCTTTATCACACATCTCAACTAGGCTATGAACTCATCAGTAGGTTCCTCCTGAAGGTCCATTTTAAGACTATAGAATAAGAGTTTGGGATGTCACTTGGTAGGGGAGAGACTTGGATGTCAGTCCTTCCAATGCCTACCTAATGTGAAGTAGACAACCTAATATAAAATATGGTGGCAGTCTTATGCAGCCTGCATCTACTGGATTGAACCATTCAGACAAAACATGCAGATCCCATAGAAGCTCAGATAATTTGCTGTCAAGACAGAGCCCTTTGTAGACCTGTTTTGAAATGCAATGTTAATGTACAAAATACCAGTTAAAGATTTGGGTGCTTTTAGAGCACTGTAGCAGAAAAGCAGAAGTATTTTAGTGTATTTTAGGACTTGGTGCCCTAAGTGGGAACTGGACACATCTCAGGTGCATAGGTCCTTCTATACATCTGCCTTAAAATCCTCTCCTTGCAGCAACAAGTCCTTCTGTGCTTGTACACAAAGATCATCTCAATTCAGAAATTAGGTAATCTCAAAACCTGATGAAATAAACATACGAGGAGTGAGAAATCAGTGCCTATTCTGGAAAATGAACTCAGACAGAGAAGCAGTGAAGTTGTTTGTCTGTTTCCTCTACCACGAGAGGTTTGGTGAGCCTGTCATTTTGCTGTCCACGGGGAGAAAGATTGAGATCTCTGTGTAAGCTCAGATCTTGTGATTTTTCATCAACTAAATCTATGGTGCTTCTCTGATGCATTTAAGAGTGAATGCTGGCTTTGGTATATTTTTAAAAATCAGTGAAGTGGTAAGTTCAAAGAAGCTTCCGACCACACTGTGCTTTAGAACGTTTAAGAAAACCTAATAGACCATTGAGTCATTATCCTGATATTTATAACATTAAAAATAATAACATCCTGAGGGATGAGAGAATATAGAGAACATGTACAGTCATCCTCTAACCAGCACAGCTTCAGCAGAAGAAGATGCTGTTAAAATAATCTTCCTGATTACATTCAAGAAAGGACACAAATTGCAGAACACATTGCATACTTCACTTAGCCTTTTGGGAAACTGCTGATAAATTTCACATGACAAGCCCTTCGTAAAATGCTAGCAAAAGAATCCACAATAAGATAAAGAGTTCAAATGAAAATCCCAATTATGCACAAACATCTAGTCAATGTTGAGATCTCAGAATCATCAGGTTCACTAAGGACTAAGAAAAGGCAAATAAACAGCAGTAAGTGGAAAACCTGTGTAGGTTTATTTAGATAGCCTGTGGTAATGGAGTTTCTAATGTATCTGTGTCAAGTTGTTTCTCAGAGCAGTCAGTATTGTCTTACCCATTTTTCATACTCAACTTGATATTTAATTATCTCCTAACTGGACAGTAACATTCTTTGTAAATGTCTTTCTCTTTGAAGTCTCTACACTGTGTAACATAACTGATTCTGATCTATAGCTAGAGCTCCTAGGGGCTAGTAATGCAAATTTGTAATAATAGAAGACTGTCCTAATCAGATTTAAGAAATGCATATTATTTCAATATTCAATACTTTCTATCACTAAAGCTGTTCTAAGATGCTCATAATAAACCTGCGAGTGCTTTTCTTTTTAATTATTTCCAGTCACCCAACTAGTAACTCATTAGCTGCATACCTGCAATGTCTTTACTCAGAGACTGCAGTTCAGTTCTTGACCCTTTTCCTTAAAAGATGTGGCATGAAAGGACTTTTAAAGAAATATTAGTACTGCTACAGTTTCCCAGGCATTGTGTGAGGCACTGGAGAAGCAGCCTCAAGAATTTCTGCCACACAGCTCTGTCCTTTTGCTGTGTCTGCACAGATCTGCTTCTGCCAGTAGCACATACAAGGACTCATTATGTTCTGAGCACTGTTAGTGCTCTAACTTGGGAAGGGGAGTGCAGCCAAAAGTTCTTGAAAATCCTCTGCTCCAAGCATTTTACTTCATATCGTATTTCCAAAATGTTGGATTTAATTTATATGTCACCGTGCTAATACCTTCATACAGAGTTACTCATTATAGAGCCAAGGAATCAATCCTAATCTTTGTTGGTAATGAATGGAAAAATGCATTCAGGGCTGACTCTCTTTATATAACAACAAAGGCTGCATAAACCAGATGCCTTTCTACATGCTGGCTGCAGGGCAGGCTGAGCAATCCCCAGAGCAATGTGGGAGCAGAGGTGCTGGTGATGCTCAAGTTCTTAGTAAAGAGAAGGACTGGAGCTAGAATGGGTCACTGGAGTTATCTTTGACCCACTTCCCCACAGTAGCCAGGTATTTCCATGTTCTAAACATCTTTCCACTGCAGGCTGCAGAGGTTCGGTATAATGACATTAGAGTTGAAGAAAGGAGAAGAACAGGAAACTTCATGTTTTTAAAAGCTAGTATTTGCAGGTAGAGAAAGTGTTAACATGATTGAGCTGAAGGGAAGTACTCTATATCCTCTGCTGTTTGTTCTACACAATAGGAGATAGCTTTCACCATTACTGACAGCTCTGTTTGAGAGCTATCCTCTGAACCAGTACCACAGGCAAAAAGCACAGTCCAGCCTCCAACCAGCAAGAAAAATACAGGAGCCCTCCAGTGGCCAGAACTGCCTTAAACCGTGACACAGTTACTGTTCCCTTGCTTTATCCCCCCCGTACAGTACTTTAATGAAAAGATGCACTATTTTTACCCATTTTGACACTGTTGATTGATAGAGTTCCTGGCAGGAGTCAAAAGGCTGCTATTTTCTTGGGATTTCTCCTTGGCTTTGAAACTCTCTTGTCGTGCCTTCAAATAGCCCAAATCTTTTTACTAACTGTGCATGCTGGAATGTATTGCTTTAGCTGGGTTTTTGGCAAAGGAGAAAAGTGAATCATTCTCTGATTGTTTCAATAAAAAGTAAATGACACTGGCAGAAATTTTGAGTATATTTAGTAGAATTTTAAGTTTGCAAACAAAGTACTGCAGGAGATTAACATGTGCCCTCATGCTGACCAAACTACCCTCTGGTGACTCAGAGTTTACTGTGTAGTCTCTTTTTCATGATATAAATTCAATTCTGCTTCCACTGAAATGCAAAGAATACTTTTATTCCATAGATTAAGGGAACAGGTCTATAAAGAAGACTGAACACAGTGTACAAAAAAGACCTCTATGGTGCTCAGGGGTCATCATCCCACTGACCTTTAATAACACATAACCATTACCTTGAGGAGAATTAATGGTCTCTTTCGACATTCTTTTGCACGCTGAATTGTTCTCTCCTCTGTGATACCCTCAGTTATTTCACCAGGTTACTTATGAAGCAAGGCCCTACCCTTTACAAGACTATACTCGCTGAGACAACACACCCATAGCATGGAGATGAAAAGAATCAAGCTTCATCAGATCTATCAAGACACAGTATAATCTTAGGCACGATGAAATGAATGGGGAACTGTCACTTATTTCAATAAAAGTGAAATTGGTTCTCCTTTCTAGAGCTTCAAGGAAGAATAAAAGCTGCACTAACAGAAAGCAAATGTCGCTCCTGCCAACCAGCTATTTAATCATATTTTTGGCAACTGCATGCCTAATAATGAGGGACATAATTGCTGCCCAGGGTTATTGTATGACAGTGACCAAACTCTAAAGTTCTTGCATTTCTTTTACAAAGATGTGAAAATCAAAGGCAAGGTGTCATATTTCAGACAACCTTCAACTGTTAATGATTTACTTTTTTTTTTTTTTCCTAGGGCTTATGGAAAAGCAGAAGGGAATGTTATTTTTACCCCATTTTGCTGCTGTATTACTTAAAAAAAGCCACCCCACAAATACATTATGGATTATATGGCTAAGAATATCTGTATTCTTACCAGAACCATATCTGGGCAGTTAAGTCTTCCAGAGGAAATGACTTAGACAACTTTATATGTGACTGTAAAAATGCAGTTATACCTTTCCACCTAACTCCACATCACAACTGCAGTATCACAGCTGTCTGATACCCTTAGGTCTCTTCAGTAGACTTTGGGCCAGCTTCTCAGCTGATACTGATTTTTCAGTGCTGTACCAAGCCATAGACCAAAGTTGATGTCTCCTGTTTAACAGGAGATGAAGAATAACATACTGTTCCCTAGATAAACATCAGATTGGATCAAATTCTATTCCTGGTTATGCTACTCTGACTCCACCAAGCTCAGATGGGGTTTATGGGGCTTCACCACGTACACTTAGTGTCAAATTCCACCCACAGCTAAGGGTTACCCTAACAATTCAGCAGAGGCTTTGAACTTAGTCTGTAACATTTGCGTGACTCTTATTTGGGAGTCTCTTTTCTGTTATCCAACTAGCCCAGCAATCGTCTGAGAGGGCCAAGGTAAATGATTCAAACGATAGACTTTCTTTCACCCACAAACAGTCACCCAAAGGAGTTAACGTCAGTATTTTGGAAGAAGAGTTTTAGTACAGTTGCTAAGTAAATAAATTTCAAACCCAGAAAACTATCTCCATACTTTTGATACAAACATCACTTATCAATTTCTTTTAGCTGAGAAAGACTAATGAATCACTTCCATTCTCCTCACTTCAAATCCTAAGTCAGCCTCATGAAAATCACTGATTTTACACAAAGGCTGAATTTGCTCTTTCATAATTTGAGACTGCAGAGGAAGACTAGAGAGATATAAAAGGTATTTTTGCTCACAGCAATCCATATCTTCTGCCTTCTTTTTCTTGTTAATTAGTATTTTATGAGATACTAATTTGTTACTCTTGGTTCAAATTACACACTGATGTAACTACAAAGACTTGGAAGAATTGTCCCTGCTATAAAAGGACTGACTTAAAAATTTTTAATCTTTGAAATACTTAAGTCCTCATTTCACAAAACCAGAGAAATATTATTTCTATTTCAATAATATATCTCTTAGCTCTGCAGAAGAGTATGTCTGTGTTATAAGCAAGCTGTAACTCTTTTCTACTTTATAGCACGCAAAGATTAGCTTTTTCCAGAGATTACTTGCTACGAAGTAAATATACTGGTGCCCTGCTGATATGTCCATTATTTCTTCATAACTGCAAATAAATCCTGTTCCCCCTTTTAGATACCTGTGACAAGCTCCTGAAAATATGCTTCACACAGACACTGCCAGTGAGTCACAGTATTGCCCTAACTATAGTTGAAATGTCTGTACTTTTAAAACTGTTCCCAGAATCTCAGATAATATCTGCTCTTCACAGCCAGTAGACTAGGAATAAAAACCTGCTGGAGGGTTAACAAACCTGTCCAGCTGTCACCCAACAATGGGAAAGGTGTTTCCAAGTTGTGTGGCCCTTTCCAAAAGAGTCTTTTCCAACAATTAAATTTTAAATGAAACATCTCTGTGGATCACAGCAGTGGCAGCAGCTCATGCTAGGTATCACTAGTCTGTAACCCTGGGTAATGGTTGGTTCTTCTCCAGAGTTATGGACTCCGGCACGGACCTGAGGAATTCTCTTCCATCGCCCCAGGTGCAACTGGGAAAGAGACAGACAAAATTTGCCAAGAGTCCAAGAAATGTCAAGACAGCAAGTACTGCAGGTGGCTCTTGACAGCAATTCGGCAGGGACATCTCTGTTTGACACAGGACCAGATCTGCTACGTCTGGAACTTGTCAGTAGACAACAAATACATTCTGAAAGAAAAACAGGATATATAATTTTAAAGGTGTGATAAGAAATAATTTTATTTCATTAAATCAAGGGCTGCAAAAGCATTAAGCTTATTGTTTCTTCCACTGCTGATGTAAGGGGTGTCCAGTCTTTTAGGATAACCATCTCTGGGACTTAAATATGCTACAGGAGGGCTGCTACCTGCTGACACTGAGATTTTCCATACATGGTAAAAATCATTCTGCAACCATAGCTGCTGCAGAATAATTTCTGAGATATGATCTATGTCTTTCAGAATAACTTTAACTGGAACTCATATAGAAATAGAGATGTGAATGTAGGGATGGCAGCAAAAGCAATAGATCAGCAATTCTGACAATGGTAAAGCACATGCTTGAAGATAAAGAGGCTGATCTCTCAATTCCCTTATAACTAGCTCTACCATACAGTGCCTAAGAGCCTGAAGTGTCTGTTGCGATGCTTGCGGGCTGAAAAGTTCTTGTGATTTTGGCATGGAAAACTAGCACTCTGGAGCACACTATAGGTTCACTGCACATGCCAGTGGCCACTGTGGGGCTTTTTTGCTAAGGGATTTGTCTAAAATGCAGCTTCCATGCGAGGCATTCAGCTGACTGGATAATCTAAATTCCTAGCAATGGCAATAAGCAAAGCAAAGGGACTGCTGAGGTTACATGGCCCAGGGATAGCTTGTGATCTGGCTGACCATCCCAGATGAGCCTGTACCATCCTGCAAGGGAAAGGTTTGGCTTCCAGGGGCTGCTGTCATCCATGACTCCTGGCTTCCTTCCATCTGATGGCTCTCAGGAGTACAAAACATACAGCTGATGGAGCTCTGATATATGAAGACTCAGTAGTTTAGCCATCCTAGATATGGGAGTCCTCATTTAAAAGGCAGCCATTAACCACATCTCCCAATGACATCAGCCACCCTTGAGGTTTCTCAGTGCCTCAGAAAATGTGATTTTTGGTTTCCAGTTCGTTGAGTGGTGTCCATATGCTGAGAAGGAGAGGGAAGATGTAAGTGAATGCAGTGATTTTTCACTTTTTTAACATGGAAAAGCATTGCATGCCAAGAAATGTCCTCTTTGTATTTGTTCAGACAAGTTGCTAATGTCTGTATTACAAGATTCAAGAGATAAATTAATCTTCTTTATGTATGCACATGCAGGAAGGAAAAGGGCTAACATAATGTAAATTTTGACTCTATTGAAAGCACAGTCCTATGGGAATAACTTCCTACCATGCTCGGCTGCAATGAGGAAGCACTGTTTGAGAGAAGAAACAGGAGAATCTTTGTGAATGCTGCCTTTTCCCCTCCGTGCCTTATGATATTTAGCAAGTCCTTCCCCACATTCTCATTGGTTGAATTGGAGCGATCTGTTCTCCAAAGAGGTGGGAAAGGACGACTCTTTATTTTAAACACATGGTGAAAACGCTGAATATAACATTGGGAATTTGCAGCTGGGAACTGGATAGCAAAAGGGATATGAATTTTAAAAAAACCCTAACAATTAAATCATAGCTCAAAAAGGGGAGGGGGTAAGCAATAAGGGAAATCTTTGCAGCTGGAATAGGTCAGGAAGATAGAATGGATTTGCACATTCAGTTTATTTATTTTTCCAATATAAACTAAAAGCAAATCTGCAGCTGAGAAGCGGAAGGGTGGGCAATGGTTGAACAGAATATTTTTTAAAGATTAGTCACTTTAATATGCCCATATATATCTTCAAAAAATGGACCAGATTCTCAGTGGGTGTAAAAGACAGCAGTTCATAGAACTAAATTATTTATACTAGCAGAGAATCTAGCTAATGTTTCTGCTCCTGGCAAACACCAAAGTATAAAAACTTCACAAAAACACACACATAGAGCAGCAAAGTGGGGAAGAGCAGACCTTGCAAAAAGTGCTTCTCTTACTGCTAAAAATACATACTATGTTTTCTTTTTAGTTTAAAAAGATTTTGCTCTAGAGGTCTACTTTCCCAAAGCTGTGCAGCTAATTTTAGTGGCTCCCACATGTCACAACACTAAACATTTGTGCCCGTCTGCCCATTCTTAATAGAGGGTATTTTTTTGTTTGTTTTCAAAGCAGTCACCAAGGTAAAACCTATTCAGCAATATTCAGCAGTATTGAGAAAAGAAAACCAGCTCTGATATTCATATATATACTGGGTTCAACTTCTGGAGAGTAACCAACGTAGCCAGCTCCTATTAAGAATGTCTCTGTGAGTACTTAATGTGTATTTTCCACTGCAAAGTGGAGACACCCTCACAGTAACCCCAGCTATGCTTGCCTGTCCCATATTGGCAGGTCATATGTCCTTCTGCAGTGGTTTTGGACTTTGTTCTGTTTTGTGACTTCCCCCTTCTTGAAATGCACTGTTATAAATTATCATAATGAGAAAAAATACCTATGTCTAGGTTGTACTAAATGCAAAAAATTAAAATAAAAACCCCACAGATAGCAATTATCTCTTTCATTTTCTCTAACAGTGGCCATGGTAGATAATTCAGAGGAAAGGTTGAAGTTCAAACTGACAAGTCATCGTTAATGCAGAGCTGTGCTGAGGCCCTGTAGAAGGCATAAGATGTTCTTTTAAAACGCTTTGGCATGCCAAGAAGTTTCTAGACATTTTACAAACCAGATGCTGTAACTTTAGCTTAGAACAGATGACTTTCTTAGCAACTAAAAGGAGGACAAAGCAAAGGAGCCTAATATTTTGGTACACAGGAGGAAGAGTAGTAATTTCGTTCGCATCACAGGTGTTCCAGAGAGAAAGCCTGAAATGTCTGAGGCAACCACTGCTGCGACAGTTGGTACTGCTGTGATGCTGCTAAGGTGTGCAGGGTGAACCCAGACCCAGCTTTCCCATTCAGAAACCTTGCCATGCTCCCTTCTGCTAATAATTCTGTGATCTGCTGTGGGTTCAGTATGCAGCGCACATACCAGACAACTTCAATTAGAATTAAGAGGCAGTGTCATATTTTGTTAAAAGGATTCAACTTTGAATGTTTTCCAGAAACCCTTTTTTATCATCTTCTGGGAAAAAGAACACCGACAGGCATAACTGGTGGGTAATGTTTTAGCATATTCTTAACCTTTTGGAAATTCACATTCCTACTTTTAACTTTCCTATTTAAAGATAACTATATACGTGAAACTATATACAATTCATTTGTCCAGGACTTTCTCTGACTTATTTAGCAACAACTCCAGCTGACAGTTTGCTTTAAATACAATTAACTAATCTGTTCTGGTATGAATTTTCTTCTCTTCTGTTTTTGGCATAACTCCATAGTTTTCCTCAGTATTTTTTAGAAAGACCTTTAAAAGGTAAAGTAGGCATGCTTCATACACACCAGCTGTGACTAGAGTCTGACCTCTTGTTCTTTTTTTTGTCTCTTCTGAGAGGGACAGTAGCTAGGGAATATTTAATCAATAATTTGATCAAATGCAAAACTGTAAACTTTTTTTTTTTTATAACACACCAACAAAAAACTGGAACAAACATTCATTCTCCAGACTAGTCTGTGATATTTTACACCTCACTCTAAGTCTGAAGCTACCAATTTTGATGTCAATTAGCAGTGACTTTCAGAACTGAAATGTATTATATGTAAGAGGTATAAGAAAGGAAGATATAAGACAGGTACAAGAGGCACCTCAGGAACCAGGAGGTGGGGGAAGGACTGAAGACTGTTACATACACAAATACATGCAGCCTGGGAAACAAGCAGCAGGAAGCAGAGCTCTGCATGTGGCACAAAACTGACGTTGTTGCGGTAATGGAGATGTGGTGGAGCAACTCGCATGACTTGAGTGCGGTGATGGAAGTGTACAATCCCCTTGGGATGGACAGGCCCTCTGTGTGGAGGAGCAGCTTGAACGTACAGAGCTCTTCTGTGGGATGGGTGACAGACTGGTTAAGGCTTGTGGGTCATGATCAGAGGACAGGCCAGTAATGGTGACATTGAGTGGGAGTTTGTTACAGACATCTAATCAGTGTGAGGAAGTAGACTTGAGAAAGTCTCTGTATTGCAGGCTGTATTGCAGTTCTTATGGAGGACTTCAACTTCCCTGAGATCTCCTGGAAGGGCAGAATGGCAGAACACAAGCAATCAAGACTTTTGGAAGGTGTCAGGAATAACTTTTTGATACAGGTACTGCATGGGCCACCAAGGGGTGATGCACAGGTGGATGTGCTCTTCACTACCAAGGACAAACTGGAAATCTAGAAACACTGCCTGGGGCGTGTAGGATTGTGTTAGGAAAGCCAAAGCTCATCTGCAGTTTAGATTTGCAAGGGACATCAAGGACAGGAAAGAGAGATTCTACTTCTACATTACCTGTGCTGAAGAGGGCAGGTGATTTAGTGATTGTGAACACAGAAAAGGCTGAAGTACTCAGTGTTGCCTCTGCCTCAGTCTTCAGCAATAAGGCCAACAGTCTTCACCCATACAAGTCCATGGGATTAGATGAGCTGTCTCCAGGGGTGGTCAGAGAACTGGCCAATGTCCTTTCAAGGCTGTTCTCTGTCATCCTTGGAATGTCACAAAGATCAGAGGAGAACCCTGATAGCTGCAGAGAATTCAGCAAAGGGCCATCAAAATGGTTGGGGGCTGAAGCACTTGTCCTCTGAGGAAAGGTTGAGGGAATGGGACTTGTTCAGCCTGGGGAAGAGATGGCTTTATAGAGACCTAATAGCAGCCTGCCACTACATATGAAGAGGTCATTAAGGAGACAGAGCCAGACTGTTCACAGAATGCATTATGGAACGGTGAGGAACAATGGGCATAAAATGAAATCAGAGAGGTTCAGACTGCATATAAGGCAAAATGTTTTCATCCTGAGGACAGCCAAGCACTGGAACAGGTTGCCTAGATAGGCTGTGCAGTCTCTGTCCTTAGAGGTTTTCAAGACCTGACTGGATGAAGTCCTGAGCAGCCTAGTCTGACCACACAGGTGACCCTGCTTTGAGGAGGAGACTGGTCTACATGACTTCCAGAGGTCTCTTCCAGTCTGAATTATCACGTGATCTTATGATTCTAAAATTAAACCACTTCCATGTCACATTGTTTTTTCCATACTCCTTTGATCTCCAGGTTCTCCACACCTAAGATTTCTAAATGCCTTAGTCTTCTAAATTCTAAAATAGACAACTTTTTACAGGTGGTATGATTTTCACTTTTAAGTATTTAACTCACAAAGTTCACTTTTGCATACAGTTGAGCCTTGAACCACGAGGAATTAAATGACAGTAAGAAAGAGGAGAAGGATCAAATAATCAAAACCACATTAATTTCTCAGTAAGGCATTTCCTATTTTTCATGTAGTCAACTTGGAGAAATTTTTTGGTTGGTTGGTTTGGTCTGGTTGTTGTTTTTTTTTTTTTTTTAACATTCTATTTCCTTCCTTACATTACTTGTTTATTGTGCTACCTGACATCTTAGCTAACAATAACAGGAAGAAATCCTGGAGATTAAAGCCATAGCACTAAATAACAGGGAAAACATATATAATTACAAGTAAGTATTCCACTATTTCCCTGAATGAATATTTTTGAATAAGTACTTTTCCTTATAGAGGAAAAAAAAATTTAGATCATTGTAAAGGACAATTAATATTTTGCAGTGATATGAAATATTCTTTTTACAGGACTTGGAACATTTATGCCAATATATATCAAATGAAGCATCACATGCCACATAATGACCCAAATTCACTTCCCATTTACAGCCATGCAACAATCAACCCAAATCCTTCTCAAAAATTAAATATAATGTCAAAATAAATCTACTCTCAAATACAGATGTGTAATTATGAACCTGCTTGAAAATCTGCATTATAACCTGAGAGAAAGAATTCTTCTAAATAACTCTGTCTTAGTATTTGGACAGCTGTTTAATAACAACATAAAAATCCCACTAGTTGAGTTATATTATGACTTCTACTTCCAGCTGGCTGATGCTTGGTCTAAGGGGAATGGAGATGAGAGCCAAAGATACACATTGCTCTGTGCAAGAATCAGAAAAAGGAAAGACTGAGAGCCAAATCATCCCTTCTGCTTCTAGGTGCCTTGGGGTGGAATTCACACAAAGACTGACCAGAACTGGCCTAGAATTCTATAACAAAATGCAGATGCGGATGTCATACTTCTATGCATGTGGTCCAAGACCACTGCAATTTCTTTGTGGCTTTTAGGTCTTACATGCTGATGGATGGCCAGCCTCTGGGGTCAAGGCCCTTCATCAGAGGAATTTTGACCTCTCTGTGAAAACCCAGCTATGCAAACTTGCCAGGCCTCCGTAAGTGAAAACTGACTTTGACCTCCTCATAGGAAACCTGGACTCTGAGTCTATAATAGGAAAATGCTGTGATATATAAAAGTTCATTCATATTTAGATGTACATAAAGGACAAATATATAACATCATAGGGCTGGGTTAAACCATTTGAAAACAAAAGTTCAATTCATACACCTTGTTGGGAAAACAGCATTGGAAGCATGTTTTATTTGAATATGCAGATCTACTGAAGTCAAAACTTTGTGAAAACACATGGATTTCATCTTTTTGTTTCAGGAGAAAGCAGAAAAAAAGTTGAAATGTATGTCACTGTGAGAGCAAAACATTTTTATGTTTAAAATACTAAACAGTTTTTCTTCATGAAGAATTCTGAAATCCTAGCGTTTTGTTCCACTCACTAATGTAGCCAGACTTCAGAATTTCTAAATCTTCCACTACAGAAAATCGTTTTACACAGTTCCAAAATTTAGGTTGACAGTTCCTTAAGTGTTTTACGGTCTATGTCCTGCAACTATAATGGAGGAAATACAAGATAGACTGTAAGAATGTCTCATGCCTTATTTCTTGGCCCAGTCTTGCAGCATATACTGGCTTTTATTTCTAATAATAGTGCTACCATGTGACAGAATTCAATATCAGTTCAATCTCTCAGCTTCTTTTATACATAATCCTTGGAATATTGAGGATGCACAGAGACAATGAACAGAAGCAGCACAGGACAAAACCTTTATTTGACTCAACTAGACTATGCATATGTTTTAATGACATGTGTTAGCAGTAATGGTATATTAAACCTCAAAACTATTTTGTCCTAACCATGAATAAGGGTTTGTGTAGAGATTAAGGATGTCTAGCAGCTGATATCTCAGTACAAGACCTCTGTACGTGAAACTTTTCTTTCCCCTTTTCCTCACCATACTGATTTATTCAGAATTCTGTCTGAATGCATTTGCGTGATGTTGAGTCTCTGCATGATGCCTTCATCTTTAATGAATGTTCTACAGAACCTGCTTTCCTGTCTTGTCATCGCCTAGAAAGGGGTTTCCGGTAAAATGAGAAAACACATCAAATAAGCATTTAATATAAATCAGGTGTGATTTTTATATGCTTCATATGGAAAGCTTCTCACTGATTTGAATATGGATCAGATCAAGCCTTTTGAATATTTTCCTTCAGAAACCATATACCTGAGTATGATGAGGTATAACGTACTGCGTGAACTGCAATGGCAGTTCTCAGAAATAGTCGCCCCAGGAACTGGCCTAGGTGAATTCATGCTATGCAATGCATACTTATCATAACTGTGCCTAACATTGTCAGTTTAATATTTTGTATAGAATTATTTCTGTTTATTTGTAGGCAAATTCTAACTAACATTTTGCAGGAGCAATTATTAGATTCATCATAGTCTAAATAAAAGTCATGGTTCTTTTTCTAATTTTTTATTCCTTCAAAATTTTTTTTTACCATTAATGGAAGAATTTTACAACCTACTCAGCTGTTCCCACAAGCAGTTTTTACCTAACTAAACTGTTTCTAAGTATCTACATTTCAAAGTCCTTTTTTCCATATTTGCTTCAAGGGTGTGTAGATTAATTTTTGTGCCAAAAAATATTAACAGAACTGGAAGCACAATGCACCCACAGGGATGGGACATTGATTTGAGGATATTAATATATGCCTAATTTTTACAATATATGTTATGTTCTTTAGGAAAGAGTCTAAGAAATACTCCAAGTTGGAATGAAGCCAAAACATGCGTTCCTATGTAGCGGTCAGTCCAGTAATTTAGATATAGGCACAGAACAATTTACTACAACTTCAAAAGTTACTCCTGAATTTACTTCTTTCTACTGATATACAAGGCCCTGGATAGTAACTATATGATTACTTCATCATAATTCATTTTACCCTATTAGCAACAAAAAAAATCAGTGAAGCACCAACTTGCAAGATAAAGAAACTACAACTTGATTTCTTTCACGAAGACAAATTATTCTCACAGTTTTTTCATGAAATAGGCTCTGTGAGTATTGTTGGTTTGCACAGATCTCTATCATCCTGCAGCATAATTCCCTGCTGTAAATATGTGAAGCCATATCTAATGCTTTTCTATTTTTAGAACATCTACCTTCTACACTTATCTGCACCTGAAGAAATACACTTTTTTCTCTTATATGCACAAAAGAAAGAGAAATAAGAGAAAATGGAAGTCAGGTACTAGATACAAAATGATACCATAAGTATTTAAAATCAAACTGTTGACAACTGCTAGTTTTCTCACCCAGCAGAAAGTATTACTTATGGCAGGAATCACTGGGCAAAATTCTATGCTAAGTGAAGCAAGACATCAGTTTAGAATATCAAAGTGATCTCTTCTGCCCTTAAAATCTGTAATTCTATCTAAACCCTTCATTTTCTGCTCATGTTCCACACTTTTAATAATGCTAGCTGAGGTAGCATGTCATGCAAGACCCAATGGTTAAAAGGAAGATGACTATAACTGTGGTAGTTTTGAAGTTTCATAGTATAGAGGAAAAAAAAAAAACAGTATAGGCCTGCCTAGCAGCTAGCTTCCAGAGCATTTTTATGAGATGAAGCTTGTTTTGTGTTTTCACATGGGTTAAGGTGTCATCTTTCTGAGCAGTGTATATACAACTAAGAAATATTAATGATGCATTTGAGAGAAGACCACTGTTGGGCCTGGAGTGCTTGTATGACGGCTATGATGTTTGCTGGGGAACAGGGGTGATATTCAGATGATGGAGAGCTTAATAAATGAAGTAGCAGAATAGAGGTATGAATTAAACCAACCCAGCTAATGAAGAAAGAATAGTTTCTGAAGCTAACAGATACCCTGTGAGTAGACTTCTATGGTCATTCAATGAAGTCAGAATATCCTGCACAGGAGAGGAAGATTTCACCATCATCATGAGATGATTAGATGGTTAATCCAGAAGGTCTTGGTGAACATATACTCCACAAACAGCTTAACAGGTCACAAAATGATCCCCAAAACCTTGTAACCCATTCATAGATTCATGTCTCAGCAACAGAAGCAGAAATACAACACTAAAGTCTGATGTTCTAAAATAATTTCTGTGCAATTATGTAAAATAAAGATTTTGTGAGAGAATAGTATGGCAGCTTGGATGGGGGGAAGATTTGAACCAGATTGATACTGAAGAAACCTTAGGAAGAGTAGATGTGAAGCGTACATGGTTTTTTACTACACTGAAGAATATATCAAGTCAAAACGGGTTCAGGAAAATTCATACTGGAGAAGCAGAACTCCCAACGCTGTTAAAATTATTCTCACACAACAGTTCACAGGGACAGAGAAGCACAGATCAGCTTTTGGCACAATAAAGCAGCAAATTAAGGCAAAGGATCATAAAGAAAATCTGCTCTTTTTTACGGGCCTCCAAGGAAGATGTTTGAACACAATGACAGAAACTCAGACTTGTTGGAACCTTAAATTAAGATATCATAAATAGAGAATTACTCAAATTAACCAAGCAGCTGGTTTCAAATTCTAGTTTCTACCTTATAGCAAAATCCCTTTTGCCTATTTGTCAGAGGCCTTTTAGGAGTCAAATTTAGTCAGAACTGTCTATGTGCTGCAGAACTTATGAAGGGCCAAAGTGTCCAAAGCATAGTCAAATTGGTGGCATAACCAAGGCAGTACAATATGGGCAGACTACCAGTAGGCCTTCCATGAAACTTCACATGCATCTTCAAACACCATAAACTCTTTTTGACAGATACATATGTCCAGAAGCATCATTCATCACTTACAGTTCTTTATGCCTCTAACGGTTGGTGCACAGAGCCAAAGATGTTGCCATATAGTGTCTTGTGGTTTTTGGTATTTTTATTTTAAGGTATGCACTGGAGAGCTGGGCAGATACTCAAAGGACATAAAAAGTAGAGAAAATATAGCAGGAAAGTTCTTTTATGTTATTTTTAAGAGTGTTTGCAGATCCCAGAAATGCATAGAGGAGTACTCTCAAAGCTAATTTGTGAAGTTTGTTATTGGACTTTAGAAAGGATTACTTCCACTGAGATACATTATAGCTAGTCTAGACTGTAACAGAAATAATGACTGCAGAACAACAAGAAGGACAAACCATGAATAAAAGATTGAGACGGAAAGAATTCTACCAGTCAACCCTTCTCTTTCTACCACCCAGAACACTGTGATACAGACCAAAAATGTGGTTCTACGTGCAGAGCCATTTGTATTGAAAACTTTTTTTAAGCCCTAAAAAGAGGGGCAAGAGAGTGAGTCTTTTTAGTTGAAAGCAATAGACATTTATAAAGCACATAGATACAAACTGACCCTCAAATACAAGCTATGTTTTATCACAATGACAGAAACCTAGGGAAGAATGTCTAGAATGGATCAACGAACATAAGAAGCAACAGGGTAGCTGAAACAAGGTTGTCAGGGAGATCATATATAAATCTGTCATAGATTTTACAGTGAGCATCCTGCATGAGTTTGGCATAAGCAGCATAGAGTACAGATAAATTCTGGATTTATGGGAGGCCAAATAAACAACCAAGGCAGTATAAAAAGATGAGGATGATTGTGTCATTTTCTTTCTTTGATAACTCTAGAAAAAAACCCCGACAACATTAAAGATGACATAGCAGTAACAAAATAAGAAAGCAAACAGAATAAAACCCTTTCTTAGTGAAGAAAGGCAAAAAACTACCCACAGATTTGGTTTTGGCTTATAGAAGGAAGATGAAGGACAAACCTAATTTGTTTGCTCTGCAGTCCATAAGCAAATTTGCAAGTATCTGCTAATTCATAGAAACTGGGTGGCTGAATACAGTGCACCTGAAACATTATGCAATAGAAGTCAATACTTCTCCTTCCTTTTGATTTAGACCTTTGGCAGAAGCTCTCATGCTTAAAAGCATCTGCAGAGCGCACAAACACACCTGGTGTTCCAGCAAAATAGGTCTGTTCTGAACGATTTTCCACTCTAGTTTTCTAGTCTCAGCATGCCAGTTTCTGTTTCAGTATCTTTGTTCTCATGACATAGAGGAATAGGCAAAAGGAACCAAATTTCACAAGTCTCAACCCATCTTCTGCTCCTATCTGTACAGGGGGAAGTTCTGAAGGAGCAAAACAGCTGCCTGGCCCAAAAGCTGTTCATGTAGGTTTTGATGCACCACCAAAACTGTCCCACTCTTTCAGTTTTTGAAAATATAATTAATCTTTTTTTTTTTTTTTCCCCGAGTGTGTTTTTTGCTATGCTGGTACAAAAGAAAACAGAAAGAACATAATTATTATGAGCACTTGGCTGATTAATGGTTCCTAAACAAATGAAATACTGTAATGACAGACTCTTCAGATGATAAAGTGGGAAACCAGAAAACTACTTGTAAGGCAGCCTTATTCAGAAAGCTCATTTGTTCACCTGCAGATCCTTTGGCACATAGTTATGAACTGGTGGTGGGGTGGGGTATGAATCAGTCTCAGAAGGAACTGTAGCAATTTGCTGAAGAGCGAAAGACAGGATAACAACATAGACTGAGAGTCTTATGGTTCTCCAGCTTTTGTGTAAGTAACAACCATGAAACTGTTTGCTTTGTCAGGGACCATGACTGGCCACGAACTTACATTTATTGAAAAGGGGAAATTGCAGTTCCTCCAGAATTTCCCCCCTGCACTCTGAGTTGCTTATAGCATCAGCATAACCTTGTTGTTCAGCTGATACCTGTGGAAAATGGAACCCTGATTTTTGGCCTTTGGTTTTATTGCTATTTCACTCCAAATAAAACTTAGCAGTCAAACATGACACTTTCGTCATAATTTTCAGACACAAATCAGGCAGCAAAGATTTTTTAATAGTACAACTTTTTCTGTTTGCATTTTATTCACCCGATGTTTCTGGTATCGAGGCAGCAGCTTCATATTTTTGATAAACACATTGTGCTAAAGAACAAGAATATCTGTAAGGCTGGAAAAGTGCAAAAAAAAGAAAACAAGATTCCAAAGAGACTGATACTGAACTATTCATGAGAAAGTAAGGAACGGAAGGTGCAAATCAGGGAAGCTGCTTGGATGCAATTCAAGAGAAATATGGTACCTGGATAGCGTTCCGATTTCTAGTTCTAACAGTAACATATGCAGAGGTATTCTTTTTGAATAGCAGCAAATATGAAATCAATAAAAGTATATAGAAACTAGAAAGATGCCATAATCCTGTAGCATTTATTAGAGCATGCTCTTTTTCTGTAGAAGTTGCAAACCACCATACAGATGTTAGCACAGACTGATTTATCTGGTCCAGAATTCTTTAGGACCTCTCTGAAGCTGTTTATCTGATAGGACCTCAAATTCCACACTTTACGAACTCTAGAGAATGGCAGAAACACAATGCTATCAGTGTGCCAACTCCTGCTGCTATTGCGAAGTAATTTCTCGGCATACTACCAACTGGTGTTCCTTCACAAAGCCTGCTCAGTTCTGTTGCGATTATCTATTTTGATAGATTTGTCCTGAAAATGGATGGAGTGCTGCTTTTTTATGTCTGTTTCAGGCCAACATCAAAATGCTTGGTTTGTATTTAATGCAGCTAGAACGATTTCACCTTTGATTTATATGACTATGCTATACTACAGAAACCTGTGAGAAGGACAAAAGGAAAGTACTTCCTGACCAAAATTCACAGAGAATTTTAGAGCCTGGGGCTGGAGAATTTGGGACTGAGTAGGGGCACTGTATCTGTAAGAATGACCTTCCAATGCACAGACATCCTGTGCAACTCTGTGCTTCATTTCTGTTCAGAAAAGCAGAAAGCAGTTCAGGTTAGAACTGAGATAAAGTGCTTGAGCCTAGTAAAATTTGCAAGATCAGTTGAACTCTTCTGCTTGCTAAAAAGCATCTGCATATTTCAGCAGTCTTTAACGTCTATTTTTGCAGCATTTGAAATGAGAGTAATATAGTGATGTTAAAATTCCAAAAGCAAATCTGACTTCAAGCTTGTCATTAATTGTCACACCATTCCTTGCTGCTGTTGAAGCGAGATACACCAGGAGTTGTATTTACATAAGTTACTACCAACTCACACTAAATAAACAAAATAGGAATACAAAGAAATTCATGGAACAGTATCTAAGCTTCACATTTCTAGTCTCCACTAGAAAGTGAATAAATTTGTATTTTAAGGAGTTGGGTTGTGTGTTTGAACTTTTAGATTTGAAGACATTGTACTATCAGACTAAAATCCCATGAGTCCATTGAGGGTCAGTATCTGACTGCAGAAAAGATACAAGTGAATACAGAGTTTTACTCTTCAGTTCAGCAAAAGACTGAAAAGTTGATTTTTTATGAACCAACAGAGTAAAATATTTTGCTTCCAGGTATTTAAATTGTAGGCCATTTTTTAACTGGACAATACTGTTTAATGAAATATGAAAGTGAAGCATCTTGGTCTAAAAAATAGGACTTAGATGTACTCTCCAACCCTTAGGTCCAGATCCACACATGGTCTGCACCCCAGTGCCATGCTGAAGCAAGGCTCAGCATGCAGTTTCCTTCTCTTGCCAGTCTGCACACCATTTAGTTTCCATGGGGAGGAAACCTGAGCCTCCATGGCTGAAGACAGCCACGGTATGTATACTCTAGCTAAGTTCTCAGTGTGAGGGCTAAAGCAAGAACAACCTTGGGTAAAAGTACTGGAGTAGTCCTGCCCAACTGTTTAGACATACCAGCTTATCACAAATGCCTAAGTTTTAAACACATAACAAGATATAAGACCGCACAAATATAATGTGAAAGAGACAGTTTTACATGTCTTAATTGGAGTAGCATAACTAGATTGTGACAAAGCTGAGATCTCCTACTTAAATAATGTCCTCCTTTTTTCTGATGGAGGAAGTGAACTTTGGTTGACATATGTCATGAACTTTGCTATTTCATGATGTTTTTTTATAATTCAAAGCACTCTAGTACTCTAGTCACTTTTATTTAGCAAACATGCTCTACATGCTCTAGCAGATGCTTTACTGGCTCCTTTGTTCTCTCAATGTTGTTATTATCAGCACAGCTTAAATGGATGCTTTATATTGTTTATCCTAACTTCTCTATTTATTAGTTTAATCAGAAAACTTCAGGAGTTAAAAATCAGAACATATTAGTTTTTACTTTCTCCGAGTTGCATTCTGCTTTTGAAAAATATCTGAAGATCTACTTGGATTGAAGGTATTCTGCTGTTATCAGACAGAATAAGTTTATGTGGAACAGAAGGTGCTTGAAGGTGGGTGTATTTGACTACTATAGAAATTGACAGATAATAATGACTTTCATGAAAGATTTGTCAAATTCAAGGTGGTACTTGTTGAAGTTTGTTGTTCCTGTGAACCTTCTAGAATAACAGAATACCTAGTTGTCAAAAAACCACATGTCATCTCTTTCCATCTACTTGGGCCCTGCAAATTCAGGGGAAAAAAAAAAACAAAAAACCAAAACATTTATCACTCTTGGGGTCAGAATTTTTTTCTTTCATACTTCTAACACATCATTGTCTTTCCTTTTTAAGTCAAGAAACTATAGTGGTAATAATCAACACTTCTCAGTTATTTGTACCAAATAGTAACCTATTACTGTAATTTAAAGAGAAAGTTTAATTTATCTTGTTTTGTTACTGGCTCCTGAATAATCTTGTCTTACAATGCTAATATGGTAGCTATAACTGACTCCCTTGACGTCATTAGAGACCTGTACCCCTGACTGTATTAAGATCACAATTTCATTTAGTGTTTTGAAATCAAAGTGTAAGCAAGGAAAAGAAAAATGTGCAGACAAAGAACGATTCTAGTTGGGTTGTATTCACTGTACCCTGGTGCATGTTTATACGGGATTTAAAGCTGAAGCATTGACAAAATAGTATGAAACTAGGTATGCTGATGTAGTGGAGAAAAAAGAAATTTGTGATGTCTGTAGATCAGGAAAGAACTGACAGCTGTCAGTATGAATTTTTCTTGTCATTTATAAAATAATTAAAGATTGGTTTCTGTGGTGGGAAGCAAAAAAAAGGTTTCAGTCTAGAAAAAGCTCTGATTCATATTTATCTGGGGAGAAGAAGCAGAGGAGAATATTCTTTTTTTCCCCTACACCCTCAGGAGTAGCAGTTTCTGGTCTGTCCCTTGTGTGTGTACTTCAGATCACTCCTTTCCCTCATTCAAATTCTGAAGAGTCTTTCTCTTTGAAAGACAACCTCTATGTTTGTGAAGGAAAGCTTTTAGGGACAAAGCACTAGAAAGGAGTCCTCAAGTCTATAACATGATTTAGAGAAGAGGTTTTTGCCTGTTCTCTAGGGATGGTTGCATAGTCATAAGCCAGTCTCTTGCAGTCAGAGGCAACCATCAGTCAGAGGCAGAAACTTCTCTTTTAGCTCCTATAACAAACTTTTGATCTTTAGCAAAAAAGACCAGAGACCATAACACCTAAAATGTTCTTAGAGACATGGAAACCAGAGAGATCAAGGGCATTGTCCATGTACCTGCAACATCTCATAGCTGTTTTAAAGATTTAGCTGGATTAAAGTAGTAAACTGAGCTGAAAAACCTGTTAGTTAATATTTTCTACTAAATACACTCTAAATAACTACAATGGAGGGGAAAATTCATGTTTAAGAATGAGTTAGGTGGTTGCTGTCAAGATAAAGCTTGCCCACAACTAGATTAAATGCTTTCCATTCATCTACATGTATCTTAGTGCCCGAGCTTGTTGAAGCAATGAAACTTTTACTGAGTAGAGTTCCTTTAAGGAGATGTTTGCACCAACTGTTAGCACAAGGCATCCTTATCTGCTCAATTTATGAGTCCATTTGAAAAGCTCCTGCAAAAGCCAGTGCATTCTCAATATTCAATTTGAAATGCTCGTAACTCAGTCCAGTGAAAACCAATTTTCTCTAGAGAACCCAAAAGCCTTTCTTCTTGGTGAGAGCAATTTCCAAGCCATATTTCAAGTTTCAACTCCCAGCGGTTTTGACTGTGAAAGTGTTTAAAAATAAGTCACTCTCTAAATAGAAATGAATATAAATTATACACATATATATTTTACTTTGGTATAGAGATTTTTTTTACCCCTCAGTTTCATCAGATTCAGGAACAACTGATTGCCTTCACTCAAGACTTTCCAGGCAAAATAAAAAGCAATCAGGTGGAATATTTGAGAATCAAAGATGAAACTTCAGAAAGCAATTAAACCTGAGGCACAGAAATGGAAATTTTATATTTGTTTTGTCCTACTTTTTCTGTGGTGTAACAGAAAGCTCTCCCCTTCCAACACTTTTGGTCAGATACTATGTAAACATGTCAATGTTTAGAAGTTTATCCAAATTCATATAGGCCAAAAATACTCTTGCATAAATATCTGATAAATAGCATGTCATATTTACATTATGCTATATGCATGTGCAGCCTACGGGGAGCATATTAGCTAATCTGTAATCTACATCTAGTCTCATATACAATATGACATATACAATCCACATTGAAAATAGATGGGTTTACTCCACGCAATCAAATGAAATTCTCTTTTGTTTCAGTTTTGTCTCCTGTGATCTTCCTTTTATTCAAGCAGTAATGATGAAACAACTTTATTTCCAATGTAATTTCGTACATATAGTGCACACTTAAAACAGGAAACAGAAGATAAATATTTACTTTTAAGTACTCCAAGAGATTGCCTTTCTCAGCAGAATAGTGTCTACACTTATCTGAATATGTGCAATATATATAAATAGATCCATGCTTCCATATTATTTTACAGCATCTTTTCAGTTAGATTTACATTTCAGATTTTGATCAAATTTTGTTGTGTTCTAAGTCATGGTGGTGTTTGCACTTAAAACCTTCCTAAGTCCTTTCTAGATATGCATTGTACTAGCTCATCAAACAGGAGCATGCTTCACTTGTGGGAAGAAAAAAAAAAAAAAAAAAAGAAAAAAGAAGCCAGACCTTTGACTTGGTACATGAATAGATCTTCAAGTTATTTGAGAAATGCGACCAAGACTGCAAATCAAGTACTTGGGCTGGAACTACTCAACCTAGTCATGAAATATTCAGATAACTGATTGACAATGACACTTGAAATGTGTTGTAAACCAGGCTACTTCTATCTAGATTTTTGTCCAAACTCACCTGGCAAGCTTATGTATGAACTGAAGTAACAGTGGTGCTCAAGAAACTGAAAAGTAGAAGTGAAGAAACTTGAGCAGATGAAGAATGACGTAAACAAACCTAGGAAAAAGGATAATGGAAGGAATACAACAATAAGAGGTATGAGAGTAAGAGGGAAAGAGGAACAGTGTGATAAGAAAGAGACGACAAACGTCAAAACACTTGCAAAATCTCAAGAAGACTTCAAGAAGTAGATCTCCTTTGACTAGAAAGTAGGAACAAATGTGGTCCACGCAGAGCCATTGCCTTTCACAGGTATAAACACTCTTTGTTAGGACCCCTTTTTTTACTTTATTTTTGCAAGCTGAATGCACGTGTGAGGTTTGTATTCTGTAACACTCACCACTGAATGGCTTATTAATCACACTGCCTAAATCATTCAGCACTTAAAGAGGCACAGGACAGTGTTATTATTATGCACACCTCTCCCTGTAAATTGGCAGAAAGCAAGGAGGAAGCAATAGAACTGTAGGGGGTTAGTGCAATACAGATACACAAGTCTGTAACAAAACCTGTTACTTCCCACACCATCATCTTTTTAGGATTTAGAGACATGTTGACGGGCAGAGAATAAGGCTAGGATCAAAGTCAAGCATTAACCCTTTCTGCCAGCTCCTGTGGCCTATTCCATACCTGAAAAGTGATAATAGCAAATCCATAAAATTCTAGATATGCAGTTGTTCGCAGCCCACGTTTTTTCTTGGCAAATGTGGGGCTTTGTCATCCATGTGCTGCAACAGCATCTTGTGGAGAGAACCCCACTGACATTAATTTCATCTGAGTCTTCTTTAGGAATTAAATAATTAAATAATACTTCCATTTTGCTTACTGACAGCAAAAAAAGAATGGTCACATTGTAAAAATTGCCAGACTGAGCCTGTTAATAAATTGAATGTGTCACAATTTGACCCTGACAGCCCCCTAATTCTTAATAAACAGTAATCCACATATATATACTGAGAATAATACATCTTTGCATGCCAGGGTCAAAACAGCCATTTGATCAACTGAAAATGAATGAATACTCTTGAAAGCGTGTGCTAATAGTCATTTGCCAGTGACAACCCTCGGTAATGGATGTGCAGATGGAACTAAAACTGTTATTTTGTCTGCCTTTGGGAGCAGATCACTGTGCAGTTGAGAACGGCTGCTGGGTCACTCTCACATGCATCAGTGTACAGCAGCTGATACATAAAATCAGGGGATATCTTAGTATTGTATGACAGGGTCCCTAGAAATCCTACACTGAGCTCAAGACTCACTTAAAACATCTATTAAGAAATAATTCTTCCTCAGTAATAATCTAAATACACATGGCTAACGGTGACAGAAGAAACAGAAATGAAATTGAAACACAAATAAATCATCCAACTCCATAATTCAACAGTTTATCCACAAATAAAATTCAAGCCTCTAGGCTAAAGTTCCTATATTCTAAATCACCATAATGCTATTTCTCACTTGTTATTTGTTTGTGTAGCAAACTTTCAATTACTTCTTATAGGTTACACTTTTGGTTGACAGAATATCTAATGTTTTCATGTCTTACACTTCTGTTGTTTGCCTCCTTTCATTTCCAATGTGCACTTTCATTTGTTCACGGTCTAGTAGTGATTTTAAAAAATATGTCGCTTCATTTTTGGAAAGGTTAGAGAGCTCAACTCCACTGCTTATCTTATTGTAATAAGCAAGATCTGATGGAGAGATCAGACCCCATGCAGATGATTCCTGGCATTTAGATACTGCATTAGAGTGGGAATTAAAACAATTTTATTGTCTCTGAACATTTTGGAGATATACTGGTTTTTCCACTTTTAGTGTGTACAGAAAGTTGAAAATCTTAAAAACTGTTGGAAGTTAAACTCTCATACACTTTTTGAGCAATTTGAAAATTTTCAGTTTAAACTCAACTGTTGTAAACATACCACATTTCAAAACAAGAACTTAGTCAAATGAAAAAAAAAAAACCATGCCACATTGCCTTTCATACTGGAGATTGCAAACACTTTGTTCTAACAAATTCAAAATCTCTGATTACAAAAACTTTTTTCCCCTTGTTTTTTTCCACTCCCTTTACCTTAGTTTTAGTTTCAACAGATTTACATTTGATATCAAAAGATACCTAGAAAATTCTTGGCCAGTTCAAAACTAAGACCATACATGCTAGAAGCAAACAGACCCTGTAGCATCACTGGAGATGGTGGTGCTTCTTCCATACATGTTATTGTCTATGTGAAGTTCTTGGTACAGCAAAGGTGAAGATCTGGAGGCAGACATTTAGCCATACTGAAAGACCATGCATAAACAGATTAATATTTGCTAGATCAGAACCCTTTGTGAATATTGACTGGTCAGAGGTACACCCTCTGCTTTGTTCAGCTTCTTTGTATTTTTTAATATAAAGGCAGGCTTAGTCCTGCCTTAGTTATAGATGTTAGTGAGTTCTATTTACTTTAGAGTCCTCTGTCTTACATGCTACATGCATTCTCAGATAAGACTATGCATTCTATTTAAAAGTCTTCAAATGTTTTCTTACTAGTGGAAAGGACTAGCCACTCTTCCAATAAAATCAGCAAACAAAAGTGCTAACAATGTTTTCTAACATTGAGCCAGTGGTAACGTAGCCAGAAAGTTTTTGATGAAGCCCTGAAATGAAACAAATCAATTAAAATATATTCCACAACCTCAAGCAAGGTGGAATAATGGCAAAATGCTAGCTCGGTCAACAGCAACCAAATTTATGAAATACATTATTACATTACTTGTAGTGTTCTGTTAGCCAATCCAGTTTACTAGTTAAAGGTGCTGGGAAGAACCCAACGCCACACCCATTTTGCTCCAACTGCATATTGAAAAGACCATGATGTTGCAGTTCTAATTAAATTAAGCATCTACATGCAACGCCATCCACAAATCAAACAGTTGTGCCCCTATGTCACTTCATAGAGATTCTGTTTCTCATCTTGCAATTAATTTTTGATGCATGGGCAGGAAGTCCTGTAGATTTCCTTGCTCAGCCCATTTAACAGATCTTTCACATTATTTCAGTGTCTTTTGCATATAATAATGATTGCCACATGCAAACACTAGGTTAATGACTGAGTCATGATTTTACATCTGAAAACCAATGGCAAGCATTCAGGAGCTAAGCCCCATAAAGTGTAATAAAGCGTAATAAAGTTTGGGACAATATTAGAAGTAACAGCTTGGTTTACTTATTCTTATAACCTCCTACAGGGTCTGTGGTCACTTTGACAATTTATGAAATATTAGCCTAAGCAAAACACATCACCACTCAAGTATGTTTGAGAAAAGTAATTTATCAGAAATACGATAAACCACAGCTGGGAATAAGAAGGATGTAATTCTCTCAAAGGTCATTATAATTTGGAAGTTAAAAGTTAGATTTTTAGCACAAGTAGAATCTACATTGGATCAAATTATTTTTGGTGTGAGTGAACATGAATCATTCAGTTTAAACGGAGTTTTATCAATTTATATCAACAAATGATTCATGCCACTGGCATTAAGCCCTCATACATTTCAAAATTGCTCATAGTTAAAAGTAAGTGTTGGAATATTCACTTTGGCCATTGTATCATTTTGGAACCTTGCAATGTGTCTTGGTCTCTTGGATACAAAACCATGCAAGCAGCAACTGCATAAAGTAGCATTTTTTTCAGACTAGTCTTAAGACAGACTTTACTAAAAAATATACATCACAACTGTAAAATCTTGCATTACAGCTGAAAATGAGCATTTCTCAAAGACCTAACTTTAGCACACCAAAATTAACAGCATTAGTGGTCATGTCTGTAATAATATCAAAGGATTTATTCCATCAGTATTACACTTATCCCTTCTTACAGACTGGAATAAAAAACTTCTGCATTTAGACTGAAAGCATTTTACAGATGTTAACTTTCTAGAAAAACATTTAAAATGTCTCAGGAAGTTTTTCTTCTTTTCAGTTCTGCTTTTCTTTTATCATTCTGATTATTTGTGAAATTTTCTAATGTTTTCTGTTTTAAAACTTATTCAGAATGTATTCAATCAGAATATAGCACAATGTGCATGCAAATCAGTATAAAAATGTTATACAGATTTGAAAACACTTTCTGTATACTACAGACGGTCAATTATGTATGATTCAGCTTCAGTTAGAAAGAAAAGGGATACTGTATGTATGATGATGTCATGTTTCTTGCTAAAGCTAAGGCTTGCTGGTATTTTCACCTACAAATTACCAGGCGATGGTTGTGAGATTACATCAGCAACACAGTTTCACACAGGACAAGTTCACTCACAAGCAATTTTTTTTTCCAGAAAGATACTATTGAAAGATACCACCAATGTGATTATTTTATCTAGAAATAAATGTGTTAAATAGTGCAGCTGGACTTAAATGCAGATGGCGAAAAGGACCTCCAGAACACCACAACAGCTAGAGATATGGATTCAAGGAAAATGAAAAAAATAGAAGAGTGTGTTAAAACTAACAAGATCAAATAAAGCAATGCTTCAGAAACATGAGCTTCTCTTTCCAAAGAATGTGCCAGAAAAGTGGTCTTCTCCCAAATACTTCTGTACGCTATAGTTGATAATTATTTTTTTAGATGGCAACTATTCTATATATAGCTAAGCTGGAAAATTATCCAGGGTGATGCTTTCAAAGGCAGATTTTACCCACCTTGATTAAACTACTTTCAGACAAGTTTCTGCTTTCATGTGTAACAGACTGGGCAGCAAAATTTTGAACCTTGATTTTATAGAGGTAACTCCTTTTTGCTTCCAAGCTTGTGAAGCTTCTATGTCTACATATAAGCAACAATGAAAGTAAATGCTCAGGTGAGTGAGGACTACATTTTTTTTTTTTTTAAAAGCACAACCCTACACATACAACAAGATGATCTTACAAACTTTATCTCATTTGAAACATAATACATGCATTTAAAAATAACCATAAATCCATCTGAACATACAGAAGTCCACAAAGAAATGGAAAAGTATCTTGACGTATTCTGGACAGGTGTTTCTTGAAAATGTTTTCAAAGATTGGTAAGCAAGCCTTATTTATCCAACAGTGTCATTGAATATATCCTAGCTTTGGTAATGGTATTTGCTAGCATAAATCTTGTGTATTTTCTGAGTGGCATTATGTCTCTGCAACAAATACTGAACCAGACTGACCTTTCAAATTTTGGTAACTTGGAATGAATTACAGTATATAATTAGTCATGAATTACAGTAGGAACGCAGGGCTTACTCTAGATTGATTTTAATAACTTGGTAAAACTGATGGGTGAATGTGTCAAGTATTTTCTGCCATACTTGACAATAAGATGAGACCTACACCACTGAAAATGACATTTCTTTATATACTTGTAAGTTTGACTGGTTTGGAGTTCAATACAACTATTCACTTGCTTAAAGTTAGCATACTATAGATGCTTTTAGAATGAATATCTGTTCCCACTGAAATCAGCAACAATGTTACCACTGACATCAGTGAGATTAGGTCTAGAATTTATTTCCCCTGCAACATATGTACCTGCTCTTCTGCTACCTTGTAGGTACCTAGCTTAAATATTACTGCACTTAAAAGAACACAGGAGCATTTTAAAAAACTCTTATTTTCAAATTGGTATCCTTGAACAGACAAAGTATTTTGTATCCTTTATGTTTATAAAATCACTAAACAGAGGTGTTCCAAAAATATAATAAATAATAATTTAGTTCTATCTTGTTAACAGATTAGATAAATTAATTAAAAAAACCAAGGCTTTTAGAAATACATATATATTTTGCATAATCTCCTTGGATGTGTTTTAGCAAATTAATAAACTAATGTTTATGGTTTCCCTTCCCCTGTACCTCACAACTTATGTGTTTATCTGTAAAACACAGCAGTGGGAAACTATAATTATCCTTAACAGCAATATATGGAGAACAAGATACACAGAGAAGCTAAGTGTCTGCTTACAAACTCTACTGCAGATGAATCCAAGTTCAGTCTTTCTGAGCTAAAAACCAGCCAGACATAAACCACTTCCAGACTGGGAATTATACAGTTCTCCAGAATTACACAGCTGGAGAGCACATAGTATCTGGAGGAGAATGTCAGGTTAATACAACTACTTATAGTAATCACAGCATGGCCAAAAGCCCATGCTTTTGGGTTAAGCATCAAGTGAGTAAGCTTGGGTCTCTGCAGAAGACCATGAAAATATAGCCTAGGTTTACAGGATGTCGGAACAAGTACCTGGTCCAGCTCTCCCAGAGCATAATTCTTAGAACAACTTTAATTACCAATAATTTTACAGAGAGTTTAAAGATTTACATCTCATTTGATTTTGAGTAGATAAGAGTGGTACTTAGTGTACTTGGAACTTTTGGTTAGTGCCACTTAAGAAACTGACATTAACCCATGCTATTAAAAAGTGTGATCTAGCAGGGAACACTTGGATCCTGACATCTTTTCCTTTTAAATATTATTTATTTTTAATTGATGGCTTTTAAACATTACAACAATCCATAAAAAAGTTCATATTTTTAATATACTTAATAAAAATATAAACTATTGCAGTTGTATCTTGAGACATCTGGTCTTGTGCACAGAGCTTTTAAGAACAATTTGTTTGGTTTAATGAGATCTCTACTGAGGAATAAGCTGAGGATCTCCTAATGTACCATTTTACTAAATGGTTGTCTTTTTTTAATACTACAAGAAGAAACAAATCAGATTTCTATTTCCTTTAGCAAGTTTTGAGCATCTACCCTTTCATCATTCTTTTTTCTTGATCTCTTTCCAGCTCTCTCCCCGTAGAGCAATGGAAACCTTTCATGTCCCAGAGCTGTACCATATCAGACACCATATAATTCATGCTACTAGCAAATTAATTCAGTGGGCAAAATGTACTGCAGTGCCATGTGAAAATAAAGAAGAGTATCTATTGTTTTGCACAGCATTGCCAAAAAGGTTCTAAAAAGGCATAATTACGAATTGTGATGAACATCTCAACATTCATTTTTAGTTTATGTGGCTCCCTTTGGTTATCTTAGTGATATGCATTAGATGCACATATTTCTCCTCCTTTTTAAGCTGCTTCCACAGCCATTTCTACAGAAAAGAAAATCCTCATATTGACAATGAAACCTATCGCTGGACTGTGACAGTAAAAACCAATGCTTTACAGAGAAAAAGGACAGGCATGCACTGTGTTGACATATATGTCAAGACTGTACATTTATCTGCATACCTCCTGGGTAACACTACAGCTTCTAAATTCATAAATTAGCTAAAAATGCTTTATCTGGCTGTTCCAATCTTGCTTGCATTGGCAAGGATTGGCCTAGAGATGGAGAAAGTCCCAGTCATTTGAGGAAAGATTTCAGTATGGGTATTGTTATTTCAACCTTAAATATATACATATGAATAAAAGCTGAGTCATACAGGATTTTTCTGAGATGTGTCTTTTTTATTCTAGGCATCGCTCACAGGCAGAGGGATAAAACCCCTTAAAACAAACAGTATTAATAATCTATTAAAACAGATTCTTCCCTAATTTTCATCCTTAATTATCAGCAATTTCCAACTAGTTAAACATCCTTCTCATTGACAATAAATCTCACTGTTTTCTGCTTTCCAAACTGAGCAGATATATCTTATTCTGTATCCTGAAACTGGTCAAACTTTGAGTCTGACAAATTGCAACAGTAGGGGCAGGAGGAGGGAAATCTAAATCAAAGGCCCTTCCTCTGACAGTATCTAGTCATTCACCAATGCCAAGAACACAGCTCAGGGCAGTGACCACAGAAAAATCATCTGCATATCACTTATTACTAGTAAGACATAACAGGACAAGCATTTTCAAAGATAAGCTACTGTCAGGCATATTTGCAGTGTTATAGGCCAGAAATGCCTGACACTTCCCTCGAGGTAAGAACTCTGGTGATCACAAACCACTTCTGCATTCCTGCCTTTCAAGGTAACTGGTTTTCTACCAGTTAGGTCTTAGAAAACCTTTCCAGAGATCCTCATAGTCTAATCTGGCAATGGTGCAATTTATCTAGCATTGTGTCCTTTCCTATGGTTTAAAGACCTTGGAATCCTTTTTGAGAGATGTATGTGTGCTTTTGTCTTTGTCTGTGACAGAGTTTAACCAGATGAAAGCAGAAGGACATTCAAGCATCTCAGCTACAGCTTTGACGTAGTCTTCAAAATCTTCATTTAAAAAAGTAAACGTCAGCACTCTGTGCAGAAAAGACACGTTCTGCATACTTTTCATTTTAGAAATGCAATTTCAAAATTCTAACTTTCTGTCCATCTGTGAGAGATGGATCTCCCATTAGGACAAGACTCCACGTGCAGCACACTTCTACATACTTTTAAATGCAGCAAAAAGAAACTGACTTGAGATTCAAAGAATTCTAATCTTGATTCTGTAAAAGGAATCAAGAGGATGATCCAAGGAAAGGATTTTGTTCAGGAGCTAAACATGCCCAGAGAGTTCTAAGCTATTCTTTATTGTAACTCCATATCCACTCTTCAGTTGGAGATAAAACAAAATTTCCGTTGGTGAGATCAGAACGTGAATTTCAGACATGGGTTGAAATATTACAACTTCTGAATGGATTTGGACTGACAATTCAATAGGAAACTTTCTATGTAATGGATTCACCCAGCTTTCTCTTTATTGTCAGTTTGGCAACAATAATAGATTAAGGATAATTTTCTATGACTGAATAAATGACTGCCCATTTTTGTTTGCCTCGAGAAAGCTGCATATCACTAGTATTTAGTAAAAACCTTTCCTTTATTAGAAAGTACAACTTAGAATTTGAATGCAAAAAGATTCTGTACTGTTTTTGAGTAGACATGATTATACGTCCAGTATAGGAGTGACCAAACACTTGAAGATTAAAACACTGGATTTTTTTCTTTCAGAACAAGTGACCCCAAGCCAAGCCAGTCAGATCCTTCTGTAGAGTTCCTGTGAGTTTTCCATTAAGCAGACAAATGATTCAAAATTAAAAACTACTGTTTGACAACATAAATTGTGTGTGGAACCACGATACTAAACATTGATCAGTGCTATTTCCCGTGTGGCTCAGAAAGGTTGAAACACCATGCAACTCATTTGTGGAAAGAACTTAGTGCTCAGAACAGGTACTTTAAAACACCAAATTTAGTGTTTTACCACATCCTTATTAAAAAACATTAACACTGTGTGTGTATATATATCTGCATATAGTTCTTGTGACAATTTTTATTGTTTAGCCAAAACATACTGTAGTTCTTGATGTAGAAAATTACATCTTAAGCACAGAAAGTCTTGCAGCACATCACAAATTATCAGAAACCACTTTAGAGTATGAATATTCAGTTCAGTTCATGCAGCACAAATTTAGCTCTGTCAATATCAGCATAGAATTTCTCACACAGATGTTTTATATTGTTTGATATGGAAAAATACATCCAAGATTATAGATTACATTTTCAGCAAGATATTTGTGAAAACTCCTGAATGTAATGTCAGAACACTCTTGGCAGTGACCAGTACATCTGGATATACTTAGTGTGAACTAATACCTCTTTAGTCGAAGAAAATAAAACCAGGTCTGTTTAGAGAACTACACCTCTTCTCAAAAAGGCATCACATACTCTTACTAAGAGATCAAATGATCAAACAATTAAGAAATCATAAGATTTTATTTTTACATTTATGGACAGTCCCTAAAAAAAATCCATCCAAAGCACAACACATTTTGTTAAATTACTTTACCTGCGATTGACAGATCACAGCATTAGCATCAGATGGCAGCAGCTGGCTGATGTCAATAAATCCCATATGAATTCCTGTCATTCTCCAGGGAATTGTAGCATTAAAAGCCTCAAAAAGAGATTAAGCCAAAGAGCTGACTCAACTGGAGATTCAACAATTAATTGAAAGCTGCATATTTGCTTGTAAGTCCAGCAGAGTTGAATTTGTCCCACTTTATCCCATGGCTAACAAAAATCTGAAGATCTTAAGAAGCAGTACTGACAAATATTTCACTTGCAAAACAATGGTATAAAAAGTCATACACTGGCAATACAATTCACTGGAGAAAAGACAACAAGCATGCTGGCAGTATGCTCCCACAAAAAAAAGAAAAAAAGAGGACAAGTCAGTCCTTTCAAATTAGTTTTTAAAGAAAGAAGAATATTTCACGTGATTTTAGTCTTCTGAAAGACTCTAGAAAACTCTGCAAATAATCTCAAATAATGGATTCTTCTAAGAATCTGTGCAGGGAGGATCTGCAGGCATTTTTGTTTCTAACTTGCTTCCTATGATATCCTTCCCTTCTTTCCTGCTCCCCCCATTTTTTGCACTGTATCCAATATCAGGGAAAACAACCTTGTTTGGGGGCTGAAACAAAGTTTGTGCATTTTACAATGAAGACCATTTGAGAAAGTAGTTGGCAAACCTGGCGTAAAGAAATTGTCAATAGGACATAGACATTAAATTCCCTTTTATGGCTTTACATCTGAAAAGCATAGTTTTTACACTTTTGTGGCTATAATTTAAAGGATGATAGCCAGAAAAGGTCATCTTTCAAGATTATGAGAGATAAAGATTGCTAGGAATGTAGACAGTTAAGAAGAGTGAGACGCTTAAAACACAGCCTTCTCCTGTGTGTGGCAGGAATGTGATCATTGCTAGCACAGTGATTTTGGAAACCTGCAGCATGCTCAAGAATTGAGTGGACTTTTTCCTTAGCTGTCTATATCAGCATGTAGAAAACATTCCACTAGCTATAACAGCTGTGTTGGTGACATGGGTACTATCAAAAATTTCTCCATTTTCATTAGTAACTTCTGAAAAGCAGCAGTATTTTATGTTAGCACTACCATATCCTAAATATATTATTGCTATTACCTTTTTGCATTTCCTTTTCTTTACCCCCTCTTTTGAATTTTGATATGGGGGCAATTCTTAAGTTAGTTCTGAAATTCAATTTACACATAGCACCCTATGATTTACAGTCACTGCAGTTTTCTGTATTAGTTGATGACAAGCTCATGAATCAACATGGATCAAATAGTTTTATTTGGCTTAAGCGCCAACGCTCCCCATGCTAATTCTATTTAGTGGACCTTGGTTGTTACACAAAAAGCTTTGAATATATTTGTTTCAGTTTTTAAACTTGTCATAGTTTGAAATGTGAGACTAATAAAAGATATAAAAGGATGACTCTGGTCTTAAATGGTGAGAAAAATTGCAGCATTGTCTACTGCTGGGGGTATGAACTGCTTGGCAGATACCTCCTAACTGCTAATTTTATTTACTGGCAAGATGACACCTAACAGGGCTATCTCCAATCACATGCTGTTCACATACCTGAACTAGGATGTTCCTGAAGCCTGAACTTCATTTTCATTCTGAAACTCTCTGAAGATTAATTTTCATTCTTGTTTTTCAGGCTTCAATTATGTCTTCAATGAATGGTCCTTGGAATTATAAAAATACATATTTTAGTATTTATTGATAAATGTCAGTGAAGCCATTTCTCTCTAACTGTTACACTTTGCAAAGCTAATTACAATCACGTGAAGCAGAAACACATTTTCAGCTTTGTTAGTCTGGATATTAAATTTTGAAATCTTTTAATATCCTATAAATTAATATTTTACCTATTAGTAGTTATCAAAAAGACATTCAAAATAGGTTTTTATGGGAAGAAGTTCTAGTTTTTTCTTCTCCAGTGCCATAAGCCCTGGTCCACTGAACAGGAGATACCATTTTCAGAAATCTCAAGCAACCAAAGCTTCTAGTTAAGACAAGGGCTTCTGTGGTCGTGCACACCTTCATGGAGGAGAAACTGAAAATCAAAAATCACTTCAAAAACACTGATCTTTATATCTGAGAAGATTGAGAAAATAAGAAAATAAAGGTATTTCTATAGGGAGAAAGCAGCTAAGGCAACTGCCAAACAAGCCAACCCTTCAGCTTCTTGTTAGAGTAAAATAGGTAGTGATTCAGTTGATCCAATTTGTGGTCACAAGGAAGGAAGAGTCTACACTCCGGTTCTCCCAAAGCCCCCATAAATTTAACATTACTATCACTAGTGATAAAACTTTCTCATTCTATTTTTCAGTAAAAACATTTTCACCCTGACATTTATAAAATTACTCAGAAAAAAGGTATCCGTAAATGAGGCTTGATTTGTAAGCATTTCACTTTTTTTTTTTTTTTTAAATTTACCAGTCATAACTTCACCTACTTTTAGGCAAAACAACTAGGTCTTTATAATAATTCAGTTGCTTTTAACTTTTCCAAACGTTTTTAAAAACAGGCTGACATTTTTGTTGCCTCGGACAATTTATAATGAACAAAAACTTCCAGATTCTCAATTTTATTAATTTTACCATTACCATAGTTTCAAATATAAGAAATATTGCTAATAATTAGACAGAAAAGATCTACTGCTTTATCTGACTTGTTACATCAAAACAAATTTTAAAATACATTCTTTGCTTAATATGCGGCACAGATTTCAAGACTGCTGTTTCAGACCTGAGGAAAATATAGTTACTAGAGGTAAAATTGGATTTAGTCAATAAATGCTAGCTAATACCTGGAGTTTGACTAATTATAGACATAAAGCAGAATACAACCATGCTAACTTTCATAGCAATATAGGTATGTTAAAACATGAGCAGGCAGTTCTGAAGTGCCCTACAGACACACTAATGCATTCAAAATAATGTCAGTTTTAATTATCACACGTAAGGGAAATACAGGAGAATAGGAAATATTTTAGCAGTTACATCTACACAGACTGAAATGAAGGACTCAAATTGCAGGATTTAATCAGGAGAATTACTAACTAAAGGCAACTGAACAAGATAACCACATCTACAGCTTCCCCGCTCCCCACCATATACATACTGATTTATTGTATTTAGAACTGAAAAATAATTTCTATAAATAAATAAAAATGGAAAAAATTCAGTTATTTTCTCCCTTATGCAGGATCTCTAACTATAATACCTTGATTTTTCCCCAAACATGTTTCATTTGAGGATTTTGTTTCTTCTGTTTTAAATTTTTCTTGCTCCATTAAAGAAATGCTTTGTGTCAGACTTCTTACATGCACATGCAAAATTGCACTGTAAGATAAAGTATATTTTCTACTCTGGTATTCTATAACCATGCAAATACCTCCAATAAAATTACAGGAACAATCACTAAATCCAGAGAAACTAGCACTATATACTTTTGATTCTTCACTCAAACAAATTTCCAACTTAGTAGTTATTTGAAATAGAATTCATATTGATTTTATATTGCACTAATTTTTAAATTAAAATTACATCCTGTTTCTAAGCATGTTATTTTACCATTATTACATTTTATCAACAACCTTTTAGTTACACATAAAGATAGCAAGTTGGTTTTGTAAGAACTATTTCCCGGGGTTCCTCCATTCATTATTATTTATTTTCTCTTTTATGCAAGTCAATACCAATAATTCTATTATTTACATAGGAGTGCCAGCCTTAAAATACCTGTGTTAACTCATTTTCTTATCTAAAGATTGCTCTGAAACATTCTAAGTGTTCCCAGACCTATTCAAATAAACATTAACAGCAGACAGATCTGCAGCCAATTGTTTCAAAACTCTTGGATGTGAATTGTCTAGATTTAAGATCACCTAATTAAAGAAAAAATATTTTTTTTTATAATCCCTCTCATGTAATGTCATTCTGCTTTTCTAAAAAGCAATTTTAGTACATCCAACCCCAATTTTCCAGAATGGTTTCTTCCAGATAATTTAATTTGTTGATTATTTTTTTAAATAAAATGCTGCCATGACTTGAAACAAACATGAAGCAATTTTGTAGTCATTCACATTATAGTAAAGTTTCCATTTTGGGGGTGGTAGGGTGGATTCTTACCTTTGTATCTACAGAAACACAGTGCAACATTCTTCGCCAAACAACAGCTGGAAAAGACACTAAATTCCAACAAAGTCTTGGCTGAAGAATCATCTAAGCCTTTGACTGTCTAATCATATGCCCAGTGAACCATAGTTTATCCTATCTATTAGGCTGTAAGGTCTCTGTGACAGTCATTTTTTTCAGAAATGAAAAAATGTATATGTTGGATGATAGCAAAAGCAGAACATCACACACCCAAGAAGCAGATTTGACCCTTTGAAATGTCATGTATGACTAGTCTGTACAGTCAACATGAATCACACACATTTCTGAGCTCAATTACTGTCTGTACTAAATCTGATGACAGAATTGCCCTGGGTTTCAGTGGGTTTAAGATGTGAATCTCAAACTGCAATTTTTCTTGTTTAAACTTTTGGGCTTAAAGAGGACATTAGACGTTGATAGACTCCTGAATGCTCTTGCTATTATATACATGTAATACTACCAGAGAGCAAAGCTGGCTAAAATGCTTTACTTCAGAACACTTCTCTGCTTTGTTGGTTTTGCAAATCTTGTCAGCTTAAAATATCACCTTAAATTTCTGAGGTTCAGTATCTATTACATTTATCATTTAAATATTTATGCAACACTTAAAACACTAAGATCTGCGAAAGAGTATTTCAACTATTATCCTGCACGTTTTCTTTCTCACCTTTTTCATCTCAGTTGTAAATGGATTCTTTATTTTGCTTTTAAGAAAAATACATGACTTCGTAATTCTCAGAAGTCCATAACATATCAAGTTTGATTTTTAAAAACTTTTATTTAAAACTGCTTTTCCTGAAGAGAACAAAGATATGATTTTCTGCTTTTATATTGCAGGAAGTCCCCTGGAGGAAGTCTCTATTAAAAATAATTTTTTGGAATTGATTTATTTTGATTGGATTTTTAAAGTGAGAAATTCTATGGAGATTATCATCTAAGTAACAAAAGAGTCTGAAAAAACTGAGAAGGGAAAGTGCCTTAATACCACAATTGAAGTGTTGGGTTTTTTTAAATTCCAATTTATAATTTAAAATGTCCTCAGCTAATGGAAAGCCTACAGAAGAAACAGAAGCCTAATAGATTCTTATGATACAGTGCTAAATTAATGGTGTTATTAACCTAACAGTACTTGTGCCTTTAAACATCTTGTCATAAAACTTTAGTGCATTTTTATTACGAATGTTATTTTATTCAGATTCTTTCCTTTCCGTTTCACTCAGTAAAATAATTTCTGTGATGGATTTTCAAATAAAGGAGGTAGGAGATGTTGAATCGGAGTTGAAAGTGCAAGAATTTGTAATATTGACGACGTTTACATTACTGAATTGGCATTATATGCAGCACTTCAGTAAGAACTGCATTTTTACAACAAAATTCTGCCTCTGAAAAGACGTGAAAGGTAAAGGCAAAATCTATGCTCATTTTAAAGACAAATTTTAAGATTATTTATCTTTTAGAAGGGATATGACTTCATCTTTTCCCATCGTATATTTTATAATCATATTTGTATAGCACAGCATAAGCCCTTGGTGCTATATAAACAATGGATAATTAAATAATATACGTAATCAGTATCCAACAGTTATATTATTATTTTACTAGTTACCTGGAAACCAACCTAGAAAACATCTGTGCAGAAATACAGTGAAGAAGGCATGTACAAATTATATTTTCTTTTCCCCTAATTAGACTCTATCACAGCATCATCTCTTTTTTGGAACGTAATAAAGTATGATTAGCAGAAGTGCAATCCTGTTTGACAGAACTGTTGAATTTCTTTTGATTTACAATGTAGACTGTGTCTGTCTGCTAGGTCTACTCTAAGCCTGCCTGACTTCAGACCCAGCCAGGAGCCGTGTGCCTGCCACTGGCACCAAGCTAAGCCAGGCTCAACTGCCTGGGCAAGGGAGGTCATACAAGCAGGGACAGCATTTCCAGTCATCACGCATGTCATGTACAACCGTATCAGGCTCAGAGCACAGGCAGAATCAGCTTACATTTACCAGCACAATATTATATTGGTGCACTGTTTGTTGGGGAATAGCTGGGAGATAACATCTAAGTCATTCGCAGCTTGTTTCGTTTACAGGGGCATTATTTTGAAATGCCATTTCACAGGGCCAGGTCTAACCTTAAATTATCTGTTTCTACAACTATATGGCAATTACTCTTTTTTTTTTTCAGGGCACTGGTGAAAAGGCTGAGCCAAACAATGGCTTAAATCAGATGAAGTAGCCTCAGTTCACTCAAGGCTGAATCTGAAAGCAGGGAGAAGCACACTGGTGCTACACTCCTTTCTCAGGGAAACCCGAGTTTTCTGAGAGCAGCAAGTCTCTGAGCAACACACCCATATGCTCAAGAAAAAAAAGCAGTGTGCTAAGCCATACAGGCCTCATGAATATCGATGTGATCAAATACTGTCCCTAAATCCAGCTTCCTGCTTACTTCTAAAATATTCCAGTCAGCCAAGAAGTGTCAGATACTTCCGCAGGGACATGGAGGTCCTGGAGACATGACTGTGGATCATTCTGCCACTATATCCTGCTTGTTACCGTAATAATCCCTCTCTTCAATTTGGAGATTTCAGCAAATTTTTCAAAAGTTAGTAAGCATTCCAAGAAATTTCAGTGGTTCAAGGTTATTTCCTTTGTTGGTGATTCAAGTTACTTGAGTGTAAACGTTTAGGCCTCACTGAAGCCCAAATAAAACGTGCAAGTGTGTGCCTGGAGGCCTGGCTCTGCTTTGGGGGACGAAAAGCAGTGCAGCCGGGGCAGCAAAGCAGTGGTGGAAATAGGAGGCAAATATTTGACTTTATGCATGTAAACCTGAGACTATGTTTATGACAAATTACTTCTGGAGGTAATTTATTAGAAATCACGCTGGATACAAAATGTTCTGTGTCTGCTCTGCAAGCATAGTTCTCATACCGTGAAGGATAGGGTGGGGATAGGGAGAGCAGCTCTTCTAGCACATTAGGAACAGCTTAGAGGCCAAACCACAAAATGCAAGTTAAGTCCATAACCCTTAGGAAGGCAGAATAAAATTCAAGGGGCCATATTAGGTCACTTCTTATGCAGTCTATACTTCCTTTTCCTTGGTTTAACTGACACCAGTGAGTCCATACCTCAAGCCTGTGACAACCCTGTCATTGGGGAACCAACTACAGTCTTGCACTGCTCACATTTGTATAGGAGACATGACTACATGCTGCTGTCCTACAGAGGACGGATGGTGTGGAAAAGCTGAGTGTGAAGTATCTAGTATTTTCTTCTATGAGCTATTTGAACTGGAGACACCCAAACTTACAACTTTTAGGGAGGGTTTCTTTAGGGGTTTGTTTGGGGTTTTTGTGATGTTTTGGTTTTTTTGGGGTTTTTTTTCCCCCTAGTCTTTCATTTGCAAATATTTACATTTTTAAAGGAATTCTTTGGTTGATAGGAATTCATCAACATTGATGTATTGTAGATACAAGTGCTGAAATAATACGGGAAGTACAAAACACATGTAATGATTATATATGACCTACTCATTAAGCAAGGATATAAAGTTACAAAAGGGGTGAGAGAGACCCGTGTAGGATTTGTAAAATAGACTTGAATGAGTTTTGAAGCTACTGTTCCCATTTGAATAAAATATTGCTGCAGAATGAAGAAAAGGCTCTAAGTTGCATATTATTCCTCTATCTTCATATAACCTTTCAATCCAGCTGCCTCATAAAACCAAAGACAATTATTTTCCAAACCTTGATGGAGCTACATTCACAGCTGTTTGCATTGTAAGGCAGCTCAGCACATTTCCATCCAGAAACAGATATTTACCAAAGACTAAGATTTTAAAGCTCAATGTCAAAGTCCCAGGTACTAAAAACTTAATTCCCAAATGATTTATTACATTGGTGGCACATGTAAAAATAGCTGTATGAGACAAGAATGAGACAAGCACTTTCTGTGTGGATTTCTGTTGTGGTCTTTGAGAGCTGGCTGAACCACATAGTTTATGGTGCTCTCTGTTGCCCTTGAGGAATATAGGACCCATTGTCTGAATCATTACCGTTTTCCTTACTACTGCTGCTGGCTTTTGTGATCATTTTAGATTGCTCTTGCTTTAGAAGGGCAAGTAATCTTAGCAGAGAATGACAGCCTATACTCCATCCACCTTCTATATGCTCAGTTCAGGTCAAATTGTTATTACTTACCAAGCTCACAATACAGAATTTACAGTGTAAATTACAAAAGACAGACAGAAGGGCACATAATATACAAGCAAAACAATAGAGTTGCATTCTTATGTTGCACATGCTTTTATTTCTCTCTTCCCTCTCATTTGTGTGGTTTTGTTTTGGTTTTGGTTTTTTTTGTTGTTGTTGTTTTTTGGGGGTTTTTTTGGTTGTTTGTTTTTTTTTTTCCTCTCTCTGATCCAGGCCTTTGCTTTTCCCTTTTTAGAAACATTGGACTCAATTTGGAATGTACAAAATAAGACTATTAAAATGATTAATCAATTGTGAAATGTCTCAAAAGGCATCTCTCTTGCCTATCTAAAAAGCTGCACCTCATGCATCCCCGCATTTATTTTCCCCCTTCATACAGAATAACAAGCAAATGTAATATATTCAGAGTAATCATTATTATTGTGGCACCAGCATTCTCGTGAATAAGAACAACTGGGTTATGTTACACAGCTTGGTTTTTTCCAGGTATATAGCTCATTGGGTCTGAATGCAGAATAACAACTCTGCCACTCTCCTGCAACTACTATAGCACAAAAGCACCTTAACAGCTTTTCTCTTTCTGGAGACAGATCTCTCTTGTTTCTACAGAAAATGGAAGTACCTCTCAATTTTGTATAATCACTCTTGTATCTCAAGGGAACAGATATAACACTTCTACTTTTTTTGGTCTACTGTTACTGCTTCATTACATCTCTGAAATCAGACTAATCAGGCTAATAAGAATTTTTCAGAGAGTACAATTTTTATTAATCATCCTCTGGCTTCATGGCTAAGCGAACTAAATAGATTGCAGCCTGCACAGACGTCAGGCATACAGCATAAGCACTAAGCCTGTGAAAATGGCTGATGTAGCACAGCAGAACAGGATCTGTGCGGCTTTTAGTAGCAATTTCTGTATAATGCCAAACAGCATAAAATACAGTAATTCAGAGTGTTCCTTTGATAGTAGAAGGAATAATTAATGCAAGCAGTTATTATGGAAGAACACAGCCAACCTCATCTGCATCAACAGTACTCTGCCAAACTCCTTATATTTGTGATAAATCATAATTTCCAGGCCATTTTAGAGTCCCTTTGCATGAACAGTGTGAAGGGCAAAAGAATAAATAAAAAATGAGAAAGCCTGAAATATAAATTAATTTCAGTGTGAGGAGTTAGACTTTTTAAGGTACATTAAGTTTCATATCGAGCATGAAAACACTGAAAGAACCCCCTGAAATTTTGTTCTGGTTTGATTACTATGTAAACTTATCTCTCAGAAAAGGACTCAAAATAATTGATGCTGAAGCTACTGAAGATTTGTCCATAACATAATGAAAAACATTTCATCAACTTTCACTTTCTTGGAACTGTGTGATCAAAGTGAGTTAAATCATTAATCCTGCTTTTGTAAGAAAATGTGTGAGACATCTGCTGGCAGCACATTAAAAAATACAGCTTCCATTTTTATTTCTAAAGGCTAATATAAGAGCAGATATGAAGTCTAGTTCAAAACCCAATAAGATTAGTACAGTCAGTCCTATTAGCTTCAGTGGATTTTTTTTTTTTTTTTAATCAGTCCCCTAATATGTAAGAGGCTTAAAAGAGAGCTAGTATGCTTAAGTCATCTTTGGGTTTTTTTTCTTTTTCTTTTCCGGTTAGATATGCCAGCTGCCCTCTTTTCTCTGCAGTGGTAGAATGTGAAATGAAGACTTGCAGTGCTACTAGAATGAGACAAAGAGGAACAGCTGAAGAATACAGAAGCAAACAGAAATTTTTCAAAAGACACAAGAACTTTGAAAATAACTTTCAAATATATATTGTAAATCTCCTATTCTGCAATGCACAGAAGATGCAGAGTTGGGCAAATCATACTGGCAGAATTGGCCTCTAAGGATCACATACCAACATCTTTGGGCTTCACCTAACAATCTCAAATTCTAGTGATTTTCAGGTTTGTTTTTCTCTAACCCTCAGAAGTCATTACAGTGGAAAATAGAACTGATTCACTGCTATTGAGACGGGAATTCAACTTAAAGATTTGCCAATTTATATCTGCTCTCTACATATATGGTGAAATGGAGAGATATTGACATACATGCATGGAGGCAGAGACAAATCAAAACAAACCACCCATCTCAGTTTTCTGGCCTACTAATTCAAAATTAATTACCGTTTGTATAACGGCAAGTGAAAGGTTTAACAAATTCTTTCAAAACCACATCAAATTACTTATCTTGTGTACATTCTATTAAATAGTATTCTATGTGTTAGACTGATGGGAATAGGACACATTGAACTGGGTATGGAAACAAGTCTATCAGCAAGCAATGGAAAATAATCACTTAAATGATGACCATATGTTTTACTGTAACTGCCAGGTAAAAGGTTCATAATGAGAATTGTTTCTCTGCTGCAAACAGAAGAAAAACTAGTATGCACCCACCTAGAATTATCTGCCAGAAGACTTCAGCTTGAAGTATTTTGTCTTATGGTTTCTCACTCCTTTTCCTCCATCCTTAAGATAAAGGAATGTTTAGGGTATATTTTCTCCTACTTATTAACACAAGAGGAAATAAATTTGCTAAGGTTGAGATGTTCAGGCAGACATAAGTGTTCTTGAAAGATATAATACTGGCATCTATGTCAATATTAAACATGAAATGGTTTTTCAAAACAATTTCATGCAATTTCTTCTCAGATCAAGCATCCTAAGCTATCCTTTTAAACTTTCTGTTTATTCAAGTATTCCAAGTAGATTTCTTTAAGAAAGTGAAAGAGATGCAATGTATTTACAAGTGGCATGTCTACACTGAAGAATTAAAAAAATGGAAACCCATATACTTAGGAAATGACCTTTCACTAAATTTCATAGTTACTTTTTTCCCACACCCTTCTTTCTACACAGGTCCATTTAAGATCAAAATGCCTTGCCAGCAGAAGATGACATTAAGTACTGACAGCTCAAGATACAATAATAATAATTAATGTGACTGAATGAAAAGGAAAAATGAAAGTCTAATTACTCCCTATAACCTGCGTTTCTATATTGAGTTGCCACATAGCTCATGGTTCTGAGTCATTTGCAGGGTTTCTTCAGGTTTTTTTCTTTTAAACTGAAGAGAAATAAGGAGTTCCTCCTTACCATCTACAAAATCCCTAGTAATTCCCAATCATCAATAAACATCCAGGATAAAGCAAAGATCTGAGAGTCAGTGATACAAAGAACAGAAGGACCTTCAGGCCTTTCACAGGAATTTGTATACAAATGGCATTTTTAAAAACTGAGTCTAGGATGCAGTTTTGACAGGGTGAACAAAATAATCAGAAATGTGATGCTGTGGTAAGGGAACTTGTAAAGTGTCTCTGAGGAAAGAAAACAACACCTAAAGCCCGGCAAGTTCTATGGTCCTACTGGTAATTGCATGACCCTAATTTTTAGTTGATTTCAATTAACTTTGCGATTTGGAATTTCTGAATTTCCTTTTCTTTGTTCAGAAAATGATTAACTGGCTTCACCAGATGACTTTAAAGACTAGCAAAGGTGCATATAATTAAGACATCCCTCAGGACCAAACACATACAAAGACACCAAAAGTGCTATACATGGGTGATTTTGAACATTGAGAGCAAGCACAAATGCAGAAATGCTTGTCTTTCCTAGACTGAAAATTCCTACCATTTTCAGTCATGCATACAGTTTTAATAGACAAAGACCTCTTTCCCAGTCACTTATAAACATAACCTTCTTCATATAGATACTCTCTTTCCTGAAAAAAAAAGGAACTGTGGAAATCATTAAGCAGAAATGCTATTTTTTAAACACAATTTCAACACTCAGACATGATTTTCAGAAGATGGGGTTGAATGTTAGTCAGGAACTAGAAAAATAGCTCTTCAGAGTGAATTTTTTCTATATGCTGCAAAAATGTAAAAAAAAATTAAAAAAATAAAAACAAACCCAAGATTATAATCTGATTTTTGTTTTTACAACTGCCTGACCTGTACAAATTAAGAGCAGGACTACACAGAATTAAGAGGCTGTAGGAGTTGGTTATCCATACCTGTATTGTATTCCCATCCTTAGTGCTACCTGGATGAACCACTCAAGACAGTTCATTTCAGTCACACAGGAATTTAAGAGCTGTATGAGTGAATTCTGCAATAGCTAGCTTCTTCACAGTCCCATGTTAAACTCCCAGACTCTCTGCAGATGCCTAAGGAATAGGCCCGTCAGTTGATAATAGAGTGAAGAAATGCCAAGAAGAGTTGAAGCTAAGTCCTACCCTTCAAAGTTGATTAAGCAGTTAATTCAGTGATAGCAAGTAAAGCCTGTCTTCACAAAGACATTTTATCTCTAAGTGTCCCATGGAATTAGGCACTTCTTCAGTGCCACTGCTTTTTCACCTTTTTCAGAGGTCTTCAAACCTCTCCCTCCTGATGCAGATAATTTTGAATATTCTCAGGAGGATCTGCTTGAATGGAAGGTGAGTTGATATACATCTAGGTAGATAGATAGATATACACACCTCAGGCAAACAGACCATACTGGAAAAAGGTGGCAAAACTGTATCGCTACATAAAATAGAACATACACTGAGTCAAGGACTTAAGTCAAGCTCTCTCATATATGATTGCAGATTGCTGTTTTTCCTTCCTTTCCTGCCCCAATAACTACTTATTTGTACAAAATGTTACTGTTTGATAAGAGGCTTCCTTAAAATACTTCAAGCATATTTGAATACAAAACTCTGTTGTAATTCAGGCACAGCAGAATTTTAAATGTCAGTCTTTCACATTTCAAGTAAGCATACAAACCACTGTGCCAATGAAAATGCCAACTGCTGCCAATGCAGTAATGAAAATTCATCTCACCTCCCCACAGCCTCTACCATCTTGCCTTTCAGTGGTCACTACATACCTGTTAGAACAGATCTTTCAAGCAACAAAGACAAGAGTTTATCATCTTTCATTATTATGAGACAGCATTTCTTCATGGCTTTTATGTATATGAACTGCTTTGGATCATGTTCGCTTCACATTAGTGAGTAGCACATGGTCATCAAAAAAGCCCACTTGAGTCTGAAACCATGGCAGAGAAGAATAAAACCATTCCAAAATCCCATGCGCATACTTGAAACTCTAGTCCTTTCATAAAATAGTATTTAAAACTATCGGATTTGTCTCAGCCATTATTTCATACTGTGTGCATTTTATGCTATTGTCAATCTGCTTTTCTAATTAAACAGATTCATTTATTGTGACTGTTAAGAACTTTTTCCACCTCAGCCAGGTATAGCAAATTGCTGGGCAAGCAACAGTGTCTGAATTCAACAGGCTTACTTCTACAGAAGTCAGATACGCTTCAGTGATAGAAGAGGTGAGTCCTTCTGTTGGAGACCTGACTGCATACATCCTTTGTCCAATAAACAGATCTTTCTGTGATTAAGCCTCTACTGTGTTAATTCTCTTCATACTGTGTACCTCAAAGACCTCCTCACACATCACAAGGCAGAAATAACACATACCATCTGAAAGAGAATTGCAAATGGCTTTGCTACATAAGAACAACATTTGTATTAAAAAAATGAAAAAGTTTGCCAGCAAACTCTGTGAAGGAAAAAAAAAAACCCCAAACATTTCAGTAGACTGCTGAATAGACTAACTTAGCTTTGACTGACACAATAAGGTGTTCAATTCTGCTAGCTGCTGTTTTACCTCAGCACTGGAAATAGTGACAGGAACACTCATGAGTCTTCAACTCTTGGCAATCTTATTCTTGTCTGCAAACAGACCTAAAAACATAATATACACTACTCTTGCTCATGCCTTCCTGCAAAGAGTCATTTAAAAGCATTGTGTCCAGATGTTCCAATCAGTGTTTTCAATTTACTTCTGTTCATAAACCAAATGTGTCTTGGAGATGACTTGTTCATCCCGGTATATACTTTTACATATGACCTGCTCCATACAGATTTCTATTGCGTGAAGAATGCTTTGCCAAGAGGGTTACTCCGAACATCAAAAATCAATATTTCAGGCCAATTTTGAGCTATTTCTATCATAAAAAATGTTTTCTTAATTTTTTTTTTTAATACACTGAATACCAAGAAAGCCATGTAACCAGATTCCCAGGACAGCATGCTGTTAATTGGTTGCATTTTTGTACTAGCAAATCAGCATCTTTTTTCTCCACTGAGAAGTTTGGATAATTCTGTCTCCTGTCCTGGGGCTTGGTGCAAAGAAAGCTTCCCAGATTAACTGCTGGCCTTTTCCACCTCAGCCTATGATTAAGCAGAATCTATTTTACAAAGGTTTGTTCCTTATGCTAAATCAGTATTTGTAGGTTTTAAGGAAGAATGCAAAAACTTCATATGAGGTGTTATAGAACTCATGACCAGCAGTGAAAGAGAAGCTGAAAGTAGGAGTTGAGGAGGAAAAAGTAAGAGATTAATTTGACTTTTCTTGAACTTGACAGCATCTTGACTTGTTTGAGAATGAATCCTTTCTCTCATTAAGGCTTGGGGATGTTCTGGGAAGATACATTTTCACAGAATCTTAGCTGACTGACACTAACCTCATCCCTTGGCTTTGACAAGACAGAAATTCTTGATGAGCTTTCCTAGTCACACTCTGACTTTTGCCAGACGTGCTTGACTATACAAGTGATGCTGTCTTCAGACTTATTGCGTCTTTGGTAGGCATTAAGGTAGTGGGGGAAGGGAGTCAGGGGAAGATCAAAGGCTGTAGTATGTGTCACTGGCATTTAAAAAGCAACCCCCAAGCCAGAAAAACGAAGGGGATGCAACTGCATCCCAGCCATCTGGGGAGCAGAGAGAAAACAAATTCATTGTGTGAGAAATAATAATTTTCAGAATCAGATCCTGTGTGTTAGGATCAAAGGAACTGGTAAATTAAGGCCATTCTATAGCAGTGAAATATATTAGTAGTGTCATATAATGCAATGACATTTATGAGTTTTTTATGGTGCCAGCAGATCTCTCTGCATCCCAAAACTGAATCCCAATACAAAAACCAATTAATATTAATAATTTTCTTTAGAGATACTGCTGTGCTTATGTAAGATTCTGGCACACATATGTGAATAATCATATTTAATCTCTATGGCCACAGACCTTTTTCTTACTCTGAGAAACATCTGACATGTTTTTGGACGCTAGATAAATTATAGCCTTAAATAATGTCCACACAGTCTTCTCTGATTATGATTTTGAGCTTTCTATACCTGGGATAAAGACAAAGGCACATTTATTTACGTGCTAAGCCTCTCTGATATTTGCCTAGACTTTAAAGCCATCAGTTTTTCAGGCTGAGAAGCCACAGAGAGCCTATAAAGGCTCTCTTTCTTTTAGGAATAGATGGAACATTCCTCCCTGATGTGAATTCAGAAGTGAGCTATCTTTCTAAATCTCTTGCTTCCCACTGTTATTTTGGCTGTCACTTACAGTAATCTAACAAAGTGAGGGGATGAAACTACACTCCACACAATTATTATGTCAGAATATTTTTTTCTGAAAACATAATGTAACAACAGTGAGCAAAACCATATTGCTAGGTGGCAAGTACAGCAGAGGGAAACATTTAGAAAGCTCAAGGGCTTGCAGAGAGCACAATTTTGCTATTGGTTATGGATGGAGATCTGGGGTGAAAGCTGCCAGATAGCTTGGGCAAACTGGATTTCGCTACACTAAGAAAGGGAAGTTCAGGCAACTTCAAGAGGTAAAACCTCTACTCTTACAAAGCAAATCATGAGGGTTGTTTTTTTTTTTTAATGTTGGGCACATAAAAGCTAAGGTTTCCTGCCTGGATAACAAAGCTTAAAATAAAAAAATAATCCAAAAAAGCAACAACCCCCAGTGATCTTCATGAAAGCTGCTGCTATCCTCTACATAAGAGGACATTAAGCTCTGACTTTATATTTTGCAAGATTAGTTTAAGTAACAATTCATACCACAACACTGCCTAGCCCTACAAGGCTGAATCTGCACGGCCTGATTAACTGCTGAGATTCCCAAGGATTTCATCAAGTGAAACAAAATACTGTGAGGGATTTGAGTGCTACAAAAATGCTATACCTTTTGGCTTTTCATCTTAATTTAGGATTTTCTTCTCTTTCAAACTGTTACAATTCCATACCAGGCATTCAGGTTTTCCAGTCAACTTTATATGCAGAAGGTCATGTGGACCTAAATACCATGAACAGGTAAAGTAATCAAAACAAATATCTAAAACCAGGAAACACCTTCCAGGTACTTTAATTGCCACCCAGGTCTTTTTTTACCTTTCCTAAACATGTTTTCTTCTCCCAGAAAATTGTCTGGAAAAATAACACACATGAAGCATGCAAAACTGGGTAATCAGGGATATGAACACTAACCAAAGAGAAGAGAATAATGCAATAAAACATTTAGCCATGACTCAACTTCACTAGCATTTGTCCCAAATTTTCCTCACATAGAGGGTGAATCTTATTCACTGTGTCTCATTATAGTTACTTAATGTATATTGAAAAAGAATAAAAAATGCTGAATAAAATATTATTCCAATAGCCTTTTAACTGAATGGGGAAAAAAAATACATTTCTTTTAATGTGCTTGAATCAAGAGTTTATATCAAGACACATATATATTAGCAAGCTCGTATACTGTTTTTACTTCAACAACAGCACACATTCTGGACATCCTCATTCACTGTTTTATTGGTGTAAATCTAGAGTAATTGCACAAATGTTACAGTACCAGTACAGTCTGGTCTCTGAGACCAGAACAGTGAAGATTTATGAAGCGCATTTCTTCTGCTTATCAAAACAGCAGCTAGGCCTCCTTACTCTCATAGTCTTATCACATGCATTTATGAGATCTGGTAGTAAAACATCAAGTAGAAGACCAAATAGTTCTTACTCCTGACATGGATGATCTTTTGGCTATGGCATGTACAAGATTTAAAGCAACTATGTCTTTGGAAGTAAGCACAACATATCTGGTATTACCTTGGAAAACTCCAGTTAAATCATAGGGATCAAAAACTCTGCATATGTAAGGTACCTGAGAAATGGGATGCTATCTTTTTCTTTCACAGATACATCTTGGAACCAACTTGTATTTGATTAGTAGATGTCTTTATTTTCTCTCACTGTCAGTCCTGCAATTTTTATTCCTGTTACATAACTGTAACCCTTAATTTGCACCTGTTAGAGCTATTCTGGGGCCAGTGATATATTAACTCTGGTTCTGCAAACACTTCCAGCCACAAACCATGAACCAGCCATGCCTTTTTCCTGTCAAGAGAAGTTGGTGTCAATTTCCAAAATGAAGCTGAGAGGAGACAAGACTGCTTTCTGTGAACAATTCACTATGTGCAGAGTGTGTAAAACAACACAGAGACAAGAAGAATACTTACAAACCAATTATTACTACAATTAGGCTGGAAAATAGAAAATTTGAAATTACTCAAGACATGTAATTCTGTATTAAGCTTTCACAAAGATTCATAGGAGATTCAAAGCAGCCAGACAACTTAGGTACGGATCTTGACAAATTGTATAGACAGGATCACGTAGGTATGTTGCACACAACGAGATGGCATTCACTTTGTAACTCAGAAAGATCCCCATTGGTTCTCTATCTTACATTTCTCATTTAGGTTTTTTTCTGTGATTGATTCAACTATTTGATGAGCCTCTATAATTTTAAAAATTGTTAAGAGAGTTTATTTTGGCAAAGAAATAGAATTATCTTCTAATATAAAAATGCTGAATGCCTTCCACAAAATTTAGCATTTTCTTTAAACTCCCAGCTAGTAAAGTGAGTAGTGATAAAAGTATTTTTGTATTGTTTATCATGACAGGAATTGATATACTTAACAGAAAATTGTTTTGCATGAACAAACTGTAGTTTGGTGAATAAGAAGTAAAATATAAAACTATCAGTTAAAATATTCATTTTCAATTTAAAAAGCACTACAATTCTATGACACAGTAACCCAAACCAATTTAATTATGGCTTGACTATATCCATGTTGCTGGAGTGTCACCTGCTGGACACTGCTGGTATGTTTGGATCAGCTATGCTTACCTAACTGAAAAGCCTGCTAATTCTCTGCTAATTTATTTTATCTTATGATTATAAAAGTTTATAATAAAATTATAATAGAAGTTTATAATAAAAATTAATAAGATAATAAAAGTTTGTAATAAAATTTATTTTCTTATCTTCATGATAATAAAAGAGCACTGTTGAATTTTGAAGGGGAGGTGGGAATCTACCTGAGCTCTCATACCAACCCATACACCAATGACTTCACCTTTAATTTTCAGTTTTCACACTGATGAAATGAAAATGATAATGCTCACTTCATTGTTTGATCTCCTTATGAGAATGCTGCAACTAAGCAGACATGAAAAATGGATGACATACTTGGTAACAACTAGCTGTTCCACATATTGACACCATCTCTTTAGAAACAGCACTGTTTGCAAAACAGAGCCTGCACACTGAATCAAAGAACTAAAACTTCTCCTTTAGTTTAGCAGGACTGCCTGAGGACTTGACTATGATTATTCTACCTTCCTCTTTTCTGTGTGTCTGAGTTGCCATGAGGTACAATGCCAAATTATACAGATTTCTTCATCTTTTAAAAGAGTGGCTGTTCAAGAATGGAAATTACATTATTTGTACCCTGCATCACAAATAAAAGGATTTAGATTAATGGATGAAAGTAAATTTCTTTTGAAATAGACCTTAAATGAACGAAATATAGATTGTCTTTTGTCTCTGGTTTCTACATCAACATGCCTGCTCAATTTTACCGTAAGATGTTTTAGCAAAGGGACAAGCTACTCGGTACCTGATTATCTTCTAGAACCTGACAGCTTTCATAAAGTATTTGATAGCAGCCTTCCAGATTTGATTCTCTCCTTCTAGGTTCTTTAGCTTTTATATAATTTCAGATTATCAAAGATATTTAGCAGGTGCTAAATAATCTGATTTCTGCTTTTTAAAGCCTAACACAAAAATGTTCTTCTACAGCAAATTAAATAAGAAAATTAGAAAAAGAATATAGGAAGTGCAATCAAATTGGAATCATTGAAACAGTAGTAGATTTCTCTTAAGGCCATATTAAAATGAGAGAGTATTAGGCATTTATTTTGACAGGAATAATTTTCAGGGTTTTAATAATTTACATACAATCTATTTCACTAGGGTTTAGTTCAACAACTGTAAAATACTGACATCTTCAGGTGAAAGAGCTATTGAAGTACATAAATAATAGGATAGGCTTAATATAAACGATTCACATTAGAAATAATTATTGAAACAGGAGTTTTCCTTTGAAGATTTTTAAAACTTGACTCTTTTCACTTTGAATGAATTATGCACAGTTGCATATATATTTTCAAAGTGTTAACATAGATATGGAAAATGCCTGCAGCCTTTCCAATATGTGATTTGAGTAATGTTTTAAATATGTGTAAAAAGACATGAAGGTTCACAAAATATCCTAGAAAAGGTCAATAAAATCAACAGTTCTTTATGAAACACTTTTTCAAAGGATTTACTTTTTATGGGAAAGCCAACTTTTTATAATCAATTTATAATCTTGGTACAAGTGAACAAAGCACAGTTTTCCTTTAATTTCCTAATTTGTTTCTAGTCAGCCTTTTTAATCATGTGCACTCTGGATATATGGATTAATTTGACTGAAGTCAAGTAAACAGACTAATTCTGGGCTTACAGTCATGACAAAGAAATTAAAATATGGCTTTGTGGTGCTGTTCTCTTCAGTTTCATAGCCTTCAGTAGAGTTCAAGGCCAGAAGGGATCACTACCCCCTTATTCATATATCCTCTAAACCACCGTCTACTTTCCACAGATCTGCCCAACTGCAATGTCATACTGCGATACTCACACTGGCTCCTCGTTATGTAGAATGAGTGATGAAAGATACCTAACTCCCATAGTGAAAAATCCACATGGGATATACAGTCTTAAGAGGAACTACAGCAGAACGTGTATAAACCCCCAAATCCTTGCCTACTTGCAGAAAATTTATTTTTCATCTCCAAATCTGTATCTGTCCAGTAGCCCTAAATTCAGTATAACCAAGAAACTGTTAATATAGATTTTTCACAGTCATTCTCAGTATACAGGTGCTTACCTGACATTTCAGGCAGCTGTTATTAGGGAAAAATAATAGATTTTTCATAATAAGGACTTTTGGTGAATTTTATTCTGGATTTGAAGGCCATAATTATATAGGAAAGCAAAAAAGTGATGATTCTCGGATGTCTTAGTAATAGGTGATTCAAGAAAAGTTAACCTATTTGAGAAACTCAGGACAAGGTAACCTAACAATGTTAAGGCCTTTCGCAAAGTCCTTACAAGTTTAAGCATTTTAATATTTAATCTGTTTATCTGTAAGTCAAAGTATTATCACAAACAATTTTTATTAAACCGCAACAAGCAAGCACTCATCTCTGAATAAAACTACCACAAACCAAATATAAAAACATGGACACAGATATTGCAGACATCTGATTAAACAGAAGACTATTAACAAAGAACTCTGTTAAATATTCTCCTTATTGGGAATCCATCCAATGGAAACTATATTTTTGACGACTCATTCAGAATGACAAAAGAGGCATAAAATGGGCAGAATAATATCAAAAAGCAAGAAAATGCAGAATATTGCCTCTTCCCACCAGAGGGTATCAGCTGGCAGCGCAGGGCAGCCTAGCAAGGCTACCTGCTGGAGGAGCTCACCTTTGTAGAGCAACCCTTCTTGTGCCACAGCAGCTGCAATGTGAAACAACCTGAAATGTTGAACAAACAACACTCAGATGAATAAATCTCTTTAAACTTTTCTTCCTGCTGAGGAATTCAGCAGCTTATTGGATTTCTTGTTTAGATTATGCGATTCCTCTCAATGAGTCATGAGGTCCATCCTGTAAGACCTCGCACAGCAGGCCAAAGGCTCGCTGCTGACCACTGGTTTCAATTTATAGCTGACAAGAGAACAAAACTCTTCCCTTCTAATCACACAATCTATGAGCTTCAGTGTTCCAGAAAAGTTCTCATTTCACACACTGAAGCTACATGACCATGAAGATGACACACGAAGATTAGTCTGCTTATTTTTCAAAGGAAAACTATATCATAATCACTCATCATATATAACCAGTGCCCCTATGTTTGTCCTTGCTCATCTTCTCCCAAATGTTTTATTTCCAGTTTTAAATGTGCAAGAGGAGGAAAAGAAAAAGAAAAAAACAAAAACAAAAAAACCCCAAACCACTTTTACATCTAGAGTTAGTTGTACACAGTCAAATGTTTCAGAGCTCCGTTATGCTATTAGTTAATTGTTCAGACAACTTATTACAAGACTGTTGGTGTTATTTAGGACTGAAGAAATTCAGACAAAGTCAAGCGTAAACTGTGACTGTTTGCAAAGTTCATTTCTACAGCACTTTGATTGCTTTATAATCATCAATGTTTTTAATCTTTAAAAGGACATATAAATTGAAAGGTTAAGCATATCATTCACTTTACCATATAAAAAAAATAAACAATGAATGAATTGAAATCAGCATGTTAAAGACTGAGAAGGAACTTAAATGTCAACATTCTTGATCAGGTATGCAATGCAGTAGATCGCATTCCTGGGCATTCTGCAAAGATGCATCCTTCCTAAACCCCAAGGCTGCAACAACAATCAAGACTGATAGGTTATTAAATTCCTACTACACTGACATGATAATGGTTAATATAAATTGTAATTTCACCGAAATCCTCAGGCATTTACTTCAGAGATCGTAAATTTTAGCCATACACAAATATGAATTTGAAGTACCAGTGCAGGTCATCTAGCATCCAAACTCTTGAACAATCACAATACAAAGCTAAGGAAAAGGTTACTTATATTCTCAGACACTTTAATAATTTGAAAACAATTTTAAAATTTGCATGACTGCATGAACTGTAAAAATCAGGTTTAGACAAGGAGGGTCAACTATTATGTAAATACAAAAACCCCTTCAACACCTATGGATTTCTTATCTTGATAGTGCTGTGCATCCTGACTCACTGTTCTGTGTAGTGTACAAATACAGGACAATAAGAAATGACTCACTTCCTCTCTCTAGAGGAATGACAACATACTACTTTTGCTCTCTAGAGGTCCTCCACGAGTTGCAATTGCCTTAACTTTAAGGTTCTGTAAGGATTTATGCTGATGAGCGGCATCAGAAGATCTGCACCTTCATGCCTCTATATCCATAACATAAGATATCATCTCTCTTCCTGCATTCACCTGAACAATTACTCATCACACTTGCATTTTAATAAGTGACCAATTGTAAAAATATGGTGGCAGTGACTATCACAGGTCATCACAGGTATGCCCCAAACTAGCAGTTATCACTAATACAGTTCATTGAACTCCATTTCAACAGTGGAAGGTGCTTTCTGGTCCTGCCTTGCAACTCCATTTTTGGCAATGACAGCACAAAAGCAGCCCCTGCTTGCATCAGCCTGAAAGTATGATTCTCCCTTTGAGAAGCAAGGGTGCCTGTGGAAGCCACTGAATAAAGACTGTGATGCTGTGTTACAACTGTAAGAGAGAGAAAAAACCCAAACACAAACCACACTTAAAAATTGAAGTTTCCCTGAACAAATTTCAACAGGAGTACTCAAGGGTATATAGCAAAGTCAGAAGGGAAGAGTGCAGTACAGAAATTTGTTCTCCCAATAAGGACTGTAAAGCAGGATACGGTAAATGCTATGAAGATAACAGCCTCCGTGGGTTATTATCTGGCAACTGCTGTCATTCGGTCATCAGCAGATGACAAACAAATGAAACTCCTTTTTTTCCTTTTTACGTCATAGAATGTTCTCCTTTCATATTCATTGTAGTGCTATCTAAACAGAGCCTAATTGCTCTCTATGATTACTTATGATTTCCGTTCCTTTCTTAGTTTGAGTCAGTTGTTCTTCCTGGTCATGTTCGGGATGTATTGACCAAGCCTCATCTTAAGATCATTGAATGTCCACGTTGTCTCTATAATCACCAATTTTGGTGCCGTAGGAACTGGTAGAAACTGCCTATTTTGGTAGGACATCTTCCATTGAAGCACTACAAAAATATAGGTGTGCTGCAGCATCTTTCCTGTTACACAGCTGGTTTAACTTTCTTGGGCTTGTTGTAAACCATCACTAATTAAGTAGAAATAAGTGGAATTGAATAATCATTTTAAAGGAGATGCACAGCTCCATTAACTTAAATTTGCTCATTTAAAGTTCGTATGTACAACAAGATGGAGAGAAATAATTAAACACGGAAAAGCAAGGCTTTAATGTATATGGGCATTCCTGAACTATGAAAGTGCAATAATAGTTTAAAGTAACATTTTTCACTCTAATTCTCTGGAGTTTGAAGTTCTAATCTCATAATCTCTAAAGTACTCTTCCTTCCTCATTGATAGACTTGCTTCATTCATAGCTGCATAGCAGGAGTCCCACTTCTGATCTCCGAGTGCCAGTTCTGACAAGCCATTAGAGCTACTGTTCAGCAGTATAACATTTCTACCCTGGAGTAATGGTATGGGATCTCTTCCCTGCCATCAACTTGAGAAACAGGAATCTTGGAAGAGCAATAAATTCTACTTTGGTCAACTGGCAGACTTTCCATACGGCCCTGCTTCTTGGCTGGTGGGGTAGACATTCCCCAGGCCTGTGTTCGTTAATCGCTATGATAATTATACCCTTTTGCTCTGTGCAGAAGGGTAACCTAACTTGATCATACTGTCAATTACTCTTATCCTCAATCTCATCTTTCCCACCTACAATGTGTCATGCTCATACATCATTTCTAATTAGATGGGAGGTATTTGAAGGCAGGGACCATGTCTCTCCATGTACAAGAGCCTGCATGATAGGGTCTCAGTTCTGATTTTTGGGCGTCACTGCAATCCAAATGATAACCTAGGCTTCTAATTAACCTATAAAATGTAACCTCCATTTAAAAGAGATGTTAATTAAATGTTTACTGGCTGTCATACAATATTAGTATAAAGAGTTTTATTTTATTTTTTAAGCAGATTATCATCAGATTCTCATGACTTTTTACTTTCAAGGGATACATAAAATATTTAATGCAGGACTGAAAAAGTGATAAAAGATTATTCAAATAATGGAAACTATACCCAAACCTTATTTCCTTTTCTATTTAATTACTAAGTTAACCTCAACTGTTAGACTGGAAGATTCTAGTCATAATTACTACAACAGAGTTCAGTATCTTATAAAGTACAGGTTTTGTACCAAATGTCTTAAAGAAAATTTCAATGTAAGGACTCAATTCTGCATTGCATCCTCACTACGACCCTTCTGAAAAAGTATTAATCCAGTTTAGCTTTATTGACAGTTCTTCCCTCCCTATTCACATATACCACCTAAAGAAAAAAAGCAACAAAACAACATCAAAACAATTCCACAAACAAAGGTCGGAATCATTTTCCTATCATTCATTCAGGATTTCTTTCCCTTTTTTCCATCAGATTAACTTTCAGATCGATCAGGAAAATTAGCTGACCTAGTTTTTTCTGAAGCTATTGTATTGCCAAGATTACCCATGTATTCATATAAAATCCTGAATATACAAATATGACAAATATACATACAATACAAATATACAGAGTGTTGACTGAGGCCTGCAAAAACTTGTTCTGACTATTCAGTGTTAATGATAGCATCGATAGTTTGAAACATTAGCCCCTGCAAACACTGCAGTCTGTGAAGGCCGTGTTCAGTCTTCCACAAGGTTTGTCAAGCTGCTTGAAGTCACCACTGGCAGTGTGGCTGCCAGATGAGGGAAGGTGCAAAGGAAGATGAAGTGCACAAAGCACAATGTGAAAATATACCTAGAGTGCTGAACTGAGTGTCTCTCTTAGAAATGTACTGATACTGAAAGCACGTGTGTGCTTATTGAGTTATCTAAGCAGAACACTGCAAGTTTGAAAAGCCAGCCTCAGAAATGGGCACAAAGCAAACTTAGAATACGCAAACTCGCATACCATACTAGTAATGGTTCTTGGCTGATTTTTCTTCCTCTTTTCTTATAGAAGTGATGTACTGACAGATCTCTAAGCTGATCTGAAAGCAGAAAACCTCTCTTTCCATCCCTTGCTACCTCGTGTAACTGGAAGTACATTAAAGTTCATTCTGAAATGCAGAGGTTTTTGATACATCTCTTTTAGAGGCTGGCCCATGCTATTACATGTTGCAGTATTCTGTAACAAGAGGTCACAGAGTTATTTATCTTAAATAAATACTGTGAAAGCTGTTCTAACAACTATTCAACATATACAGCAAGCTACCTAAAAGCAATTGCAACAAAAGATTCTAATCAATTTTTCTCATGTGCTCTCAAGAGAAAGAGAGCTTCATTGTCACTCAAAATTAATTTTAAGGACACACCTGTCTTACCTAATCAGTGTACAAAGGAGCCAGAACTTCATTCTATATTCCTTTGAAGTTAATTATCCTTACTACTTAGCAGAGCAAAAGTTTACTCTACTAGAAGACTTCTGTTACCCTCAAGTATTTTGACTTGCTTCATTATTTCCGAATTACAGAATATCTAAAACATTCCAAGAAATAGATTGTAAAATAGAATCAGTTATTCTCACAAATAGGCTTTCTTTGCTGTAGCATGGGGGTGTAGAATATTTGTGATGTTGACATTTGTGATGTTGTGAAATTCAAAATGTATACTTTGTACCAATGCTAGCCTACTCAGCAAGAATTCTCTGTACATACTTGGCTATTCACAGGAGATATAAAAGGAGCAATGAGATATCAGAACTGAAAATTTAAAGCAGGGTAGGGCAGCTAAATCCATATCTTTTACATGAGTAGCCCAAGTAATGTGATTGTACTGAAAAGCACTGTAGAAATAATAGTTGATATAGGATAATTTGATGTGTTTTTCCATTAGTTACATATGAAGACCAAACTGAACTTATATTACAAGTTTTAATAGGACTTCTTTTCATAATCTGGTCAAGGAACAGGACAAGGACCTCATTAAACTATTAAGAAGTCCAATATGGTTCTTATTTCTGCTGGTATTTTACGTAAGCATTTTAATATTCTTGAAGAAAACAACAAAGTGCTCTGAAATGCTGGCTTACACTACTCCCTGGCATGCTGGAGACAGAAATACAGTCAAAATTCTATGTGACTCAACCCTGCCTAACACAAGGGTAGTGGAGGGGAGTGAGGAAGACTGCTGTTCTCTCAATGCAATGCAAGGAAGCCTATGCGTTAGAGTGAACAGTTGTTTTATTTTTACTATTTGATGTGTTAAAAGAAGAAAATTCGATTAAGCTTTGATACCAGAATGTACCAGGATTTCTTTGAACTTTAATTTTAAAATCTCATAAAGATACTACTTTTTTTTTTCTCCAAACACTATATTTTCTTCCACAAAATGGAAAATAGAATAGAAACATCCATAAACACACTTACTCCATCATGCTATTTTGAGGTGAATGCATAGGCCTCGACTTTTTGAGTACCAATTGTATTTTTATGTTGGCACAAGTTAGAATATGCTGAATCTCTTTTTGTCATCCCCATTTACAAATTGATACTTTGATTAATGGGAAAATACCATGCAAAAAGTGTCACAGAAAAGTTTCCTTTTGAATCTAGTTTTATGGATGAGTTGAAGTCAACAAGTAACATCGAATGGCTAATTAAAACACAACTTCTTTTTGACACCCCCCATCATAGCCATTATGGAAAAAATATGGAGAATTTGATGCATATTTTATAAACTATGCATTGTAATTAAAACTTAGAATCATAGAATCATTTAGGTCGGAAAAGACCTTTAAGATCATTGAGTCCAACCGTTAACCTAACACTGCCAAGTCCACCACTAAACCAGGTACTACTCTTCCCCAAGCCTGTAGTGTTGCATGGGCTTGTTGTGACCCAAGTTCAGGACCCAGCACTGAGCCTTGTTGAACCTCATACAATTAACACTGGCCCATCGATCCAGCATGTCCAGATCCCTCTGTAGAGCCTTTCTACCCTCAAGTAGATCAACACTCCTGCCCAACTTGGTGTCATCTGCAAACTTACTGAGGGTGCACTCAATCCCCTCGTCCAGAGCACTGATAAAGCTACTAAATAGAACTGACCCCAATACTGAGCCCTGGGGAACATCACTTGTGATCGCCTACCAACTGGATTTAACTCCATTCACCACATCTCTTTGAGCCAGGCCATCCAGCCAGTTTTTTACTCAGTGAAGAGTATGCCTGTCCAATCCATAAGCAGCCAGTTTCGCCAGGAGAATGCTGTGGGAAACGGTGTCAAAGGCTTTACTAAAGTCTAGGTAGACAACATCCACAGCCTTTCCCTCATCCACTAAGTGGGTCACCTCATCACAGAAGGAAATCAGATTAGTCAAGCTGGACCTGCGTTTTATAAACTCATGCTGACTGGGCCTGGTTGTTCTGTACTTATATAGCTTTATATATGCATTAAATTTCTTCTTCCTCCTGTGCTCTAAAAACAGTCAAGTTTGTAAACTTACTATTTTCTACATTACCTTTTACAATTGGACAACATATAGCCCATCCCTGTCTCTGCGCATTGTCATGATTTAAAAACAAACAAACAAAAAAATCAAACTGTTTCTCATTTGTGCATCACAACTGGCAATAGGGTTCATTCTTGATCTTTTAAATGAAATCTGGCTAGCTATATAACCACATATAACACATTATTTTTGCATTAATTTGTCAAAACTATTTACATTTTTCTTACATTTCTTGTGCTAGATTGCTTAGTTAACTTCTCAAATTGAAAATTGAAGGAGAAATATGATTTAAATATTCTCTAGTAGGTTGAACTTGGAAGCTATTCTAATGCATAGCAATATCCCCTTAACTCAATCTAGAAGATTGAGATCCTTCTCTAATATGGCCACAGAGACACTGAAGACCGTATCCCCAGGACAACTGCATGTTTTCCCTCACATTAAATAAAAGTCTGCTTGCTGTTTATTTTTGGATGAAAACCAGACATTATTCCTTATGAACCTCTTAACTGCTGTAAAGATAGTAGTATGAAGCAAAGTAAATACTTGCATTGAAGCTGTCACAAGCAACTCTTAACTGTATACTGTGGTGACAGTGGTCTGTAAAGACTGACATAATATTCGTGGCCTCTCAGAAGTGCAGCGCATGTATCTTAATATTTGTAAGGCATTTTTAGTCTTAGATATGTTAACATACAATTGACAGGTACAAAGGTAAAAAGATGTAAATATGGAAGAAATTTCCATGGAAATAAAATAAAAATCAACAGGAAGATTGAGGGGAAAATCAGTTTTCTTGATTCCCTCCAGTATTTTGGAATAAATAATTTGAAAAAACTGAAACATCAAATTGCAGCAAAACTCTGGTAGACTTTTAAGGCTCTATCGTACAATGGTAGCATGATACAACTAGAACCTAGTAAATGTAGAATCTATAAAGCAGAATATTTCAGTGATAACATCAAAGGAAATCAAGGAAACAGTAAATCTAATTTAGCTTAACTCAGGCTTTGATGAAATGCTCTATTACAAATAATCATGTTAGAGAGATTACAACAAGAAATATTGGGTGAGCAGTAACTGGCTAAAGGAGAGATGATACCAGGAGATGTGGAAAGTAGAAATGGCAATGGGGTTACTATTGATATTCTCCTATGAACTGTGTCACTTCACGTTTTCATTAATGAATGAGATAAATTAAAATTTTACCAATAAAACAAATCAGCAATATGAAGATACAATGTGTTTCTCCTGACATCCATTACAGTAAACACCAGAGAAACACTATTTAAACTTCAGAACATTGTTAAAGCAATAGCAAGAGAATGTAAACTAGCCACAAGCAAATTCAAGCTACAATTCAAGACGAGGAATCTAACCAACACTTTCTTTAATGTTCAACTTTACAAAGCAGCTGTTGCATGATACAGATTCAAGAGAATGATAGAACTAAGTCCAAGTAATCAAGCCTATCCCCTTCCTCAGAAACAGGATCAAGAATTCCAACTCAATCTTGCAATAAGAATTATCTAATTACTTCTGAAACTTCTAAAAAGGGGATTCTATGGCTTTTCTATAGATTCTGAAAGGACTTTATTACAATAGCTCAGTATCCCTACAGTCTGGGATGCTTTTCCTGGCATTCGACACTTCTTTCAATATTTTCTTACAATCTACAGTCCTCACCCCAGACCACTTTTGTGAGTGAAGTCTGTGTGGGTAACACATCTGAGTTTGCCCTTAATTGTTTCAAGTCAATAATTTGTATTTGTAAAGAATGTTAAATAAAACAGACTTTAAAAAAAATTCTTTATACAATAATTTCCTACTTCTGCTATTAAAGCAAATGAGATATTGTTAAGGTGATTTTTTTTATAGCAAGATACATATCACTACGGCAGGCTGAAATGGAAAGAGGTGTAGAAAAGGGTGCTGCAGGATTCAGCTACAACACACTGCACAACAAACATAGCAACCGTGATCACTGAAACTTCAAGTAGTTAAACTGCTCATCAGCAGGAGTTCCTCCTCTATGAATGTTCACATCAATGAAGGATGCTGTTACTGCTACCAGACTCAATTTATTACAAAACAAGTATCAATATCTAACATTTACCAAGTTACAATTATAGTTTTACAGTGCTCTGAAATCTACAGTACTGAGTTTATCCATCTTTTTTCCTAATAAAAATGGTGACATTGTTTTCTCCAGAAATGAAAGAGAGTAGTAGTTCTTGACAAGAAATGGTTTTGGGCATTATGCTGTACAACATATAACAAGTTTTGCTTCACAAACTATTAATTCAGAACAATAAAAGACAAACTCCCAGTCTTCACTGACATAAGAACTCATGGATAAGGATTACAGATTACTAGCGTGCAAAATACTTTCCAAGATTCAGTCTAAACAGGGACAGGAAGCAGATAAATATTTGGACGTTGGTTTTTAGCTCGAGCGCTGCTTAGTTAACAGAAGCTTAAAAGTTCGATGCTGTCATCTACCATAAGTATAGCGGACCTCATCTTGGATGATGCTGAGCCTGCTCCTCTTCTTGAAGCAATGTAGGACAGTTAACAGTTCTTAAAAGTGAAGAAATAATTTTACAATTTGTTGCAACCTTTGTGCAAATTGCGCTCTCTCCTAACTCCGGTTTCAAGACTTCTCAAATCTACTGCACTTTTTACATGAACAGACCCCCTCTTAAAACAAAGTTACAGAAACAATGTGATTTGTTTCTTTACATTCTAAATTCACATCCCAGTACTGGACTATGAAAACACTGATGATTACAAATACACAGACAAGCACACACACACTTTCTACCAGCAGGACCTAAATTGCACAGTGTTTAACTAGTTTGCATTTTGCGTGCCCTTTTCTAAAAAAGGAAAGTTTTTCAACAGTTCTGATAAACTGACAGAACCATACCTTATATGATTCAAAAGTATGCACAAAAATTATGGTAAGGAAACCCTCGGATTTGCAAGAATATGAATATTCCATTTAGTCCATGGGGTATGGAGCTCATCGCATATCTAGAATTATACAATTATACCCACCTCCCAGGTAATCTGGGAAGTAGTATATTTACGTATTAAAGGAACATAAAAAGAGAGACTTTTATATTTGTTTCTTCACTGGGAAAGCAATATGGGGAGAAAGCAGTAAAACTGCTAAATGAACACAGTTTAGTTACAACTGCAAAAGCATTTCTGAAGTTCTTATGGATCTTAAAGCCATTTCTGAAGAATGTGTGTGCATTTGAGACAACACACACATGTTATTTTAGATATAAATTAGTGTGGTAGTTCATACTTTAAAAAGCTAACTTGTAAATGTTTGAGGTTTCTGGTCAAACCTGTTCTTAAATACTGTATAAACTGGCATGTATTCAACAATGTTACTAGAGATTAATATGATAGTCATACATTCTTCCTCCTTCTGGAAATACAAGAAGAGAGATCTAAAATAAGTGAATAAACAGATGAAAATGAAAACTACACAAAAACAGCTTCCCCACATTTCCATGACTTTTCACTAGCCGTTTAGGATGTAATCTGCCTTCACCAGTGGTAGCTTCAGGAATAATGACGATTCCCTGGCATATAGCTGCAGGTCAAAATTCTCTCCTACATAATAGTGTTTGTGGGATGGCTTATTACACACTTTGTAACACTCATGTTGATCATGTCACCATATTAGCTTCTTTTGCTATTCTCCCACACATACATAAATTAACGTTTATTCTTGGGTGGATGGAGATTTGTCCCTCTTCTCTCTTGTACTGCTTTACGTCACATTGCCTTCTGCTCTGACATCTGCAAATGTCAACAATCTTCTTTCTGATAGCCCACCCGTTACTTGTTGGTCTGCATCCCAGCCTACTGTACACCTGAGCACACCCACAGAGCACATACAAATTTCTGGCACTTCCAGCAGTTTTCTTCCAAAACGAAAAAACATACAGGTTAAGCCTTCCTTGGAAGATCTCTTAGCCAATAATATATGCTGCATTAAACATACGGCAATTTGTTTGGTGAGCTGTGACACGTTTGGGGGGATGTCATTCCTCTTCTACGACATCATGTAGTTTAGGGGATTTGGGAGTGCTTGCAGATTCTGGATACTGGATGCACACCCTGACAGCCTGACGACTTCATGTTGTAATCTGACCTCATTACGTATTCTGTGGTGTGACCTCCGTGCAAAACAAACAAACCAACAATTCTCCAGATGTGCAAGATGATGGAAGACGCAGTACTCTCAGGCAAGCGTCTGATCTGGATGGCCAGACAGTGCCCTAGTAGGTAAAGGCTGATACACCCATATCTCTTTCAAGAACCACTAGTAACATTGCCGGTTCCACCCAGTGAAAAAATATAAGATTGAGAGCACCAATATTGTTACATGATCATTTTAATTCTTACTTGGATGTCCATCCTGGGTGGTAGTTGGGTTGTGACTCAGCCACTCCCTACTGAAATCTGAAGTTCTTGTTTGGCATTTTCAAAACTATTTGCAGTAGAATTGACTTCCCAACTTGGAGAGATAGCGTGGTGAATTACAAACTGTTTAGTATAACCACCATTGAGTTACAGTGCAACCCACTGTATGCTCTAGTGTCAGCATGCCTGTATTTATTTCCTTATGTATTTTAATCTGGGGTTTTCTATTAGAAGTTGTATTGTTTCTGTCCTGAAGAAGCAAGAACAGTGGATGATCTTTCTGACTGGCTAGCAAGGCAATACAAAACAGTGAAGATCAGAACAAATACCAATTTCCATACTGTATTTGACCCTCTCAAAATTAATTCAACAGTGGAGCTGTGTTTGAACTCAGAACAAATCACTGCTAGCTAAGACTTGGCCCTTGTCTGAAAATGTAGTAAAGTAGCAGAATATGAGTAGTACAATGGAAGACACAATTTAGTATATGACACTTGGGTTCTTGTATCACTTTTCAGGGTCCCTAAACAGCATGCTGAGGAACATCACTGAGTATTTTCTCTACTTTTTTCTACCCCTTCTTCATGTGTTTTTTAAGGCACATGCAATCTCAGTCAAGGGAAATAAGTAATAAGTTTGATAAGTGTGTTAATAAAAGAGAGGAGGACAGACACTGCCAGCCCCATGAGACAATGACAGCTAGGGTGACAGCAAAGGTTATTTCCAGCAATATAGTAACTATGCAGCTGCAGAAACAAACTGCTCTCCCTCACTACAGTCAGGTATGCAAATAGGCAGATGTCCTAATGGACCTTTCAACTTGTTACAGGATTGGGTATGTACAGACTGCTGAGGTAAGGTTTTCCAGGGGAATAGGCCAGAATACCTCTCTTCCCTTTTGCCTCTCTTTTCCCCCTCTTTATCCATTTAGGCTCTCTTGCTGTGCTTATCACCATGATTTCTTAATTTTCCAGTCTTCAAGAAGCAAATGGAATGTAATAAATGCATGATTAAATCAGCTGCTCAGAATATTTCATCCTGCTGACAGAAGAACAATTTATCACAATACAGACAACAGAGCAACTTAGAAGGACTAAGAAAAATAAAAACAAATCCTCAGATGACCATGTGGCCCACACACATTTTTCTGAGTTCATTTGCTCCAGTCTGGACATTGGCATAGAGTTGTTTTCCAGGACACCTACTCATTTTTCATATGGTGGAACTAAACAATTAGCTCAAACGCCAGGATACGTAACATTTGTTTTCGTAAATAGAAGAAATCTTTCATAAACAGTTATTACTGAGTAGCACAGAGCTTTACTCCTACAACTACAGTCAATACTTTTTCTTTCTTTCTCCCTTTTTTATTTTAAAGTTAAAACAAATGCCTTCAGCCTACTTGCTGCAGTGGGCAGTTGTTTCTGGCAACTAAATCTACTAAAAGGCATTTTAAACTGCATTAAAGAATACCATCACAAGCACTTGTTATGGATCAATATTCTGTCAAAACATCAAACAGCATATATGCTCATGGTCTTAAAAGAAACTACTAAGTTTTGAAAATATAATCACTCCCTTTATAAAAGGCAAACTGCACCTAATTATGTGAGTTATCTCCAGTACAGACATTGTGTATTCTTTGGAAGATAAAGGGGCAGGGGAGGTCTGCATACATTCCAGTAAAAGCCCACTCTGACTGTCTGGGAGGGAATGCATGCTGCTAAGACATTCTTTAGGGCTCAGAGTCAGCATCATCTACAGCCTACTGCAATAAACTGCAGAAGAACGACAAGCATCTGAGTAGAAGCCTCTGTGTGTGCGCATATGCGCACGTGTGTGCGTAGAAATGCAAATGCAGTCACCCTGAAGTTATTTGAGATCCTGGCCTGACTTCCCTAAATATTCAGGACAGATTTCTTTTTCCTAGGGATAGAATCATATACTGTGTGGAAGCAGAGACAGCAATGAGGATGGTTCCTCTACATCCACAGTGGGATGGTTATGGCCTCAGTTATGGGAGCCTAAATTCAGAGGCTATCACTTTCTGAGTGAATATAAACCCACTCCTCAGGGCAAGAATGATTTCAACACCTTTCCCCAAAGGTATTTAGTTTGATAATAATATTATTGAGACCACTAACCAAATTTTAAAATTAGACCCATGCTCGACTGTTTTGATTCTGTGGCAACCTGACAAGCTCTGCATACTCGAATGCGCCATGGGACCTTGGAGATGTTTATAACATATACCCAGCACTGGCAATTCATGTTATTTGTGCTCAAGGAAATAGTTTCTACAGAAAGAGGACAGTGGTGCAATGTGAATGCCAAAGACTTTTGTCCTTTTCTCAGGAACATTACTTCATTGTGAAATGAGATTCCGAAGCAGCAATAAGCCTTCTCTAATACACATGGAAATAGATAACACACAAACAGAAAGAAAATCAATTCTTCCTCACAAGCACTTAATTTACATCCCAAAAGGATTTGCATACTCTTGAGAAGTTTGTGCTTATGCATAGGCTACCTTACTGATAAACACTCAGTAAAAGAGAAAATAAAAAGTGCTATCTGCATTCAGAGTGTGAAGGGTCTCCTTGGTACTACAGCTGCTCAGTGAGCCAAGCAGATGAATCCCCACTAAAGTAAGAGCAAGGGAGACTGATTTCAGCAACCTTTTGCCACAAGCCTCGGAAACCTCTTGGCACAGCAGACTTGATGACTACTGCAAATGACAGTATCTGATCCACACCGGGCATTGAGTTTATCATACTTTTTTTGTACAACTCCCCTGCTCCCACTATTTCTGGCTAACCACTTAGGTAGGTGTGAATCACCAAACTTGTCGCAATTGTTGACAGTAGTTAATGAGTTGGGAGGAAAAGAATTTGCAACAAATTTGTCTGCTGAACACAACACCTTGTTCATTACCTAAGACAGCTCTGAAGGGCTCAGACTGAGAATACATTTACAGGATATTGAAAATTGTCCTACATTTTGTTTGGTGTAAGCATATGAATATGATTTAGCTGCAGCCTTGCCAACTCATTTCTAAGTATTTATCCCTCTCAACGTTGTCACCTCCACGTTTGCTTTGACATACAATTTAGAGTTTCATAATCATAAATTCTGGCACTGTACTTTCTGTTTTGTAAAACCTCAGAAAACAAGACATGCTGTCCTGGAAAAGTAAGAAGGACTTCAAGCTGAGCGATGAATAAGCTCATCATAAAGTACACCCTCCCTATAAATGTCTCATGAATATGTCCTACTCCAGCCATACCACCTGTGGCTTGTATTGCTGCAAAATAGTTCAAGTAGTTAACAAACCAAAGATTATTCTTTTCTAATCTATGCTGGTTAGGGCCTAGCTAGTGTTCCACAATAAATAAAAAAGCAAATGACACACAAGCCCTAAGGAGTATACGTCCAACTCATTTTCAATATGACATGTTCCTGTATTTAGGGGCTTTTCATCATCTTTTCAGTGTACATCGTAGCTAAGAAATCATCCCAAAAACCTTAGCAAGGATCTCAAATTGTCATTTATTTTTTAGGATCCTAAATGAATTCCTTAAGTCTTCTCAAACTTTATCATCACATGAGACAGAAATAACCTTTTTTGATACATGGATCTTTTAACCTCAGCAAGTCCATGGAGAATGACATTCTCAGTCGCCTTGAGAATGTAAGTTTGTCACAGACTTACTGCTCAGCTTGGGATGAGGGGGAGAGCTAGACCCTAGAAGTCACAAATCTCTTCCTTTTCTTGCTTTCTGCTACAGGGGTGTTTTGTTTATTTCAGTCCTAAACTCAGTCCAGTGTTTTTGCCACGCATATATGACTGCAATCTCTCTCCTGTCTGCAGGGATGTGGAGTATAAGGACAGGATGCATATGGGATAGAAATGGGATAAATGCATGTGGGATAGAAAGAACATAGACTGTAAGAACAGAAGTGGAGCATACAACAGTTCAGCTGTAAGACAAAAGTGATGGATTCATAGCACTAAATCTCTGTAGCAGTCTAGGCTGCAAGGCTGATGTGGTATCAATGACATGCTATAGCTCTGATCTCCCGGTTGTCCTCAAGGTAGAGAGTACATAGATCACTGTAGGGGAGCAGGAAAGGATATATTCAAGTCTCATTCCCATTCCAGGTTGGGGAATACATACAGACCTCAATACTGGGATATGATTTCACACCCCACATAATAGGCGTAGGTCTGTATGGAGGTGCATAATGAAGAACTAACTCCTTTGCAAATTATCTCACTGTGACATCAATGAGGGTAGCAACTGCAAGACTGTAACAGAGTGTTTGATTACAATTGAGACTAAACACTGACATGCTACAGCAGCAGCAACCACTCTTCCTAGACAGATTAGAGAATTCCAACATTACTTGAATATCAAGCAAAGACAGTAGCACCTGAGGTATTTGACTATGGCACTACATGATGAATGAGATGCTACAGCTTAGTAAGCTCATGGCTCAATTAGGAACTGCATTTACCTAATATCAGATGAACCTGTGGCTTGTAAAAATGTCCAGTTATCACATCCCTAACTGCAAGGTTCTCAGATGTACAGCTCAAGGATGTCAGCTTGGGTGAAGAACTATAAACAGAAGAATTGTGATTTGCCTATCTATAAATTAAAAGCACCGATTCATTTTCCCCATCATCACAGACCCCCAGTGATGGTGCTCACAGATAGCTCAAACTGTGTTTCAGGCAAGCTCAGCCGTGCATGTGTTCTGTGCCCTGTCCTCTTCCTTGAGGCACTGTTCAGCTGAAATCAAGTAGGCCTGTCTTAATCAATTATTATTTCAGCTCTAGTGCATTGCACAACCTTGGCTTTGCCTCTCCCATTTTCCCAAGATAACTCTTTCCCTTTGCTGCAGTTCCATAGAGGACTGGCTGACATCTCTCCTCTGACTCCTGTTCTCCAGTCTTGTAGTTTTATGAATCTCCGTCTAATAGCACCCATCCTTACTTTTATCCTTGTCCAGTGATAGGAAACAGAACACAGGATCAAGCTGGTGTGGTATGGTTTTCCTTGCTTCTCTAACATACTATTTTCCCAAAAGTCTTGGAATGTCCCTTTGACACTCCATTAGTTGATTTCCCCCCACCTCAGCACTGCTAAGTATGTATTACAGTATTCTCTCAAACTTTCCAACTCTGAGAACCTTACCTATTTTGGTCACTAGAAACTACTTATCAGATCAGAACCAGAAAACTTTAATTGTTTTGCATTATTAAGAATAAGTTAGCAGCTAAGGCTCCATACTATCTACAACACCCTTTCCTCTCACAAAAGGTGGACTGTGCTAGGGCTCGACTGCATCTGACTTTAATCAGTAACTCTGCAGTACTGCTTACGTTTCAGAGATCTCTCTTGCTGATACACAAGAAGCAGTCACAGATTTGCATAATGTATTCCATCAAGTTCAACTGGATACAATAGTGCAACAGAACACAATGTAGGGTAGTAATATGGGGATACAAAAGAGAGCCACATACCACTCAAAGGAACAATTCCAATTATTTTGGTAGCTAAAAAAAAAAAGAATTGTGTATGTGTGTTTTCAGGTGATGATTGTATAAAGCTAAGAATATAAATCACAATTTAAATATGTAATAAACACCAGGTAGCCATGTAGATTCTGAAAAAATATCTGTGCCTCACAAATACTTTTGAAGATCAGGTTGATGCAAATGGTATTTGTTGGTTCAGAGTTACAAAACAGGACATGTTTAGGGATGAGAGCCATCTTTCAGCCCTGTAAGTGTACTAAATTCTTAAATAGGAAAGGAAGGAAGTACAAAGACTTCCAATATTTAGTACACATACAAAAAGCTCAGTTTGGCTCTGCAACACAGTTCTACCCTAACACAGGCCTTATCTAGTTATGTGGCTGATTGAGGAATGCAAAGGTTTCTGCATTCCCTCTTTCCTTCTGACAATGCAGTGAAGTAGTCTGAGCTAGCAAAGGCACTCTACCCTGTGCAATCACCTGGGTCAAGCAGCACAGGATACAGTTTGTTGAGTCCAGCTTCACGTTATCCTGACAGTAGAATAAGCTTACTGGTGCAACAGATTCAGCTTCCAGCCTGAAGCTCACTTGTATCTAGCTGGCACGCACGACCAGCTTTTGTTCCTCTGCAGCTGGTGCGGACATGCCCTGTGTTACCTTCATCCATTGCTACGCTATTCTGACTTTCAAACTTCATCCTTATTTTCTCTTGAGTGGCTTGCAGCATCACTTATATTTGCTTAAGTCATTGAACTTTTTTTTTTTAATAAAATTGTATTTAATTCAAAGGGAACCAAAGCAAATCAAGAGATAAATGATACAGTTCCTATACTATAATATCTTACCAAATAAACATATCTGTAAACTCTGGTTTTCCATGCAAAGTGTATGCCTAAGTTGTGAATGTGGACAACTCCATAATGCTCCTTATTAACTCAGCATCTCGGAGTTTATTGGATATAATCCTTACTCTCATTTTCATTCCTTCCCACCCCTTATTCATTGGTCAGGAGGAGAAAAAGGTACAGTATGACCTTTCATATAGCACAAGCTACAGCATCTCATACAACAACATCAGAATATGTTTGTAGTTCAAACATTTTACAGACTGACATAATCTGCAAATTCCAAAGATATAAGAAAAAAAATCTATCCACATACTATTTCGGTAGTAGAATTCAGCGGCAGCTAAAATATAGCACTTCATTTATACTTGGAATCTCTAACATTATGAATGTATTACTCCTATTTTTGTTCTGTCTGGAGAAATGGCACTGGGATATGATTCCTGTACTTTCATAGCAAGCGTTTGGAGGATGCTCATAATTTAAGACACATGAACCCATTCTGAGCTTCTGTTCTGTGTACAAACTTTGGAACAGGAAGTCACCCTTCAAAAAAGAAAAGCTAGTTAATTTAGACATAATCTTAAACTTTGTGTCTTTAATGACTTTACTTGTTATTGGATTAGTTGGGATTTAGAATGTCATACAGCACACAAGCCCATAGGGAACACTACTGGGCAGGACAGGGAGAACAATAATCACGAAGTGTCACCCATTATGTTGGGACACACCCTATAAAGAAAATTTTCCATAGCAAAACCTTGCGAAAGATAATCTTACCTCAGAAATGATGACAAATCCCTGTGACATGCCCACTCAATTTCCTTTTCGTTTCTCCATTTGGAAAAGAGCTTTTGGCACTACGTTCCTCATATCAATTGTGCCAAAGTATCAGTTAAGAAAGTGAATGACACTGATAACAACAGGGAAAGATCTCAGCCCCCTCAAGTTTTTCTTCTGCTTTTTGACTTCCTGCTGTTTTTCATGAACTCCCTCATTTTCTTGCAATCACTTTTCTTAGTATACTAATAGTAGAGGAGAACAGGTGCATACCTCAGAATAGACATGCATTACTGCCAGAAAGTAGTTAAAAGAAATGTTAATGTTACAAAGTCAAAGATGAAGTATAGAGCACTGAAGTTAATCTTGCTCCCTTGTATGCATATACACTACAGTACAGTCTTCATTTACAGGCAGAAACTGATTCCCGGGGTTCTCAGTTCCAGAAACAATCAGTGCCACAACCATCTCTATTTATCAGGAAATTAAATTGCAGAAAAGAGTTTCTTAATGATTGCAATCCTGGTCTGTGATATAGAGCACACAATCTTAGCAGAATTTAGCTTCCAATCTTTAATAAGTCTCTGTGAAGCATGTAAAGATCTATCATGTTTCTGAAATATATGTATTTTTTCAATAAACTATTCCTCTATCAAATGACAAATCCCCGCTTTTCAGAATAGAGGTAGTAAAGCTTTACTGATCCTTAATATTTTGTTCTTTAACTTTGAAAAAGTAGTGTATTCATCCTGATCTCTTTTTTCAAATGGCCAACATATCATAGTCAAAATTATAAGATCATTAGCCACAGGCAGGCAAAAATACACGGAAAATTTCAGATCAATCTGTTGAAAAGAGGAAATACTTTAGTGTGCTACAAGACAGGATTTTAAGATGCAAAGTACCAAGCAGTTATAACAATAGATGGCACTATCACTTTCTTCTGTAATTAATACTTGTGATCTATGTATATTTATGATTAGACTATGCAGGACAAACAAAAAAAATCTAGAGTTTTCATACACTTAGCATTTTTTCTTGCTACATAGAACAACTGCACCATCATTGATAAAGGATTACACAGAGTTTACTTAAACATAGCTTAAAAGAAGAAAAATCAGTTCTAAATTCATTTTTTTGAAACCAAATCTCTACTGAACAGTATAAACCAGAAGTGGACAGAAAACACAACAGACCATTTTCAACAGCAAAGCACACAAAAGTCAAGACAGTGAAGACATTTAATGTTTGACTGACATTGAACTGAAAACGAGCTTGTCTTAAGCTACCGCGTTAACCTAAGTGATTAAGCAACCTCCTGGCACAAGCCCAAACTGGAGGAAGAACCACCTGATATGAAGTTGGAAGGTTGTGCCTCTTCTCATTCAAGACTCACATTTCCTGTTCTACTGAAAGCAGCACCCAAAAGTGCATTCCTCTGTGCTGAAGTTATAGGTAGAAGTTGGCAACGCTTTGGTGAATATATCTAAAAATATAAACTTAACAGACACATTAAAGAAGTATGGAAGAATTGCAAGTTGCAAAAGTTTTGGGGAAATAAACTACTAAACACCTGAGAGCACTTCCCAGTGGTAGTACAGAATGGCGTGGTATAGAGTAGACCCACTACTTGAAACAGGTTTTCAGTGGATATCATGACACCGGTGCCATTAGTCAAAGAGATGCCATTAATGTTTCCTTTCAGATCAAATTCATGAAGTTAATCGAGATTTCCAAAAGACCCTGAATCACACTTCATTTTCCATTGGTCCTTTAGAAAAAATAATTGCACACTCCTCATCCCCTAAAAGACCACCACCTTGATACTCTCAGTTTTGCCTGATGCTGTTTCATGGAATAATTTCTTATATTCCTCCTGCTCATGTAAATTTAATAATACTTCATGTATCCTGGAACTGGGTTGTTTTATTTTCCAAAAAGTAGGATTATGTGTTAATTTGAATTTGAAAAACCAGATTTCATCAGGATACACCCACTTTCAAGCACTTCCTTCTAAATTATTTTAAAATGTACCATGTATTTCTACAGAACCATAGCTCTATCATTGTACATTTTATCTCCAGAGGCATGTTGCATCTTATGAACTAGTTGGCAAGTCTGAAAGTAGACCATACCCACAGCACAAATATTCTTTGAAATCAATGACGAGACATCTGACAGTGAAGAAAGTAATGCTTGTTATAAAAAGGGTCTTGGATTCACAGAGATGCTTTGCTTTACAATTCATAGGGAAGTGTCTGTAACTACTCTTTCAATCAGTTCAGTATTGCTTTATAAGTAAACTGATCAGCTTTTGTATATTAATGCTCTCCGCTGCTTCAGGATCATTCCAACTGGGTATCATCTCCCCTGTGATTGGAGGCAACAGTCATTTTGCCTACCTACTAAAGCCACCCCTCTTCTCCTCTGATTCTTCTCATTGTGTAATGAAAACTACTCCCAGACTTGGCTGCTCTCACTGGAGTCCTGCCAGTTTAATCCCAGGCACAGAGGACTCTCTGGAATGCAGGTATTTCCAAGGTAGTGTTCAGCAGACAAAAGGAGGTGCCCCTAAGCTGCTTCTAATGGCAAGTCAATGAAAGGAGCTCTAACAGTAGCAGAGATCAAGATGTTAAGAGGATCCCTGCCATCATTGTAATTTTGTGGTCAGTGCCATCATGGAGCACAAGAAAGATGCAAGGGTCAGTTATTCACACAGCTGTCAAGGTAACAGCAAAAATCCACATCTATTAAGAAACCCTGGGAGGTGTGCCAGTTACTGTTATGTGCTCTATTTGCAATTACACAGAGAAAGGAGTTAAAAGGGTTTTACCCCTCTTCTGTTTAAATAGTCTGCCTGTTACCAGACTGTATGGATCAAAGACTCTGACTGTGTCCTTACCACTTAACCCCCTTCCTTCTCATCACTACACTCAAAACAGGTTCTAGAGACTCACAGCTTAAAAATTTATTTTCTTGCTCTATCAAATCAACAGTCATCAGTGCCCTTTAACATCTCTAGCCACTTACATTCTCTAAGCTGAATTTTGTTTGTTCTCCTCTTCAAGCCCTTTCCCCAATATTGGCATTATGAAGATGGCAGAAATCAAAAGTTACATGATGCACATTATCGAGTGCAGAAGAGTACTAGGAAACCTACTCTGATTTACAGTATCATCTTCAACTGCGTGTTGACAAGATTAATAAAAACCAAACCCAGTAAGAATAAAAGAACCAACCAGGGCAGTTGAATAATCTTCACCCCAAAATGACATCATCAGTCAGGGTTACTCCATTTCTAAGCCAATGAAGTAATCATGAAAAGTACAGCCTTTCTTGAAAATTATTCTGCAAACAGAACTAGCAAGTTACCATCATCTTGATTCTCCTTTTTTATATCACTAGGTATCAAAAGCTATATAAAATCACAGAACCATGCCTGCTTGCTGCAACTTCAGATGTGCAGACTTTTTGTCTGCATTCACAACTGGAAACAAGCAACAGCAATGTATCTTCACCTGTGCCAAATATTTGTTTGAAAGTAACCTAGACAAAATACAAGACGAGGAACCACGGGAGTTAGGTAGCTTAATTACCAGATCCAAACCCTTATGTGCCCCACTGCAGAGAAAAAGAAAAAATTAAAAAAAAAAAACAAAACAAAACAAAAACAAACCATAGAGCCACATAGGAAAACATTGGTCCCTGTGACAGTATCTTAGAATTCTGAAAAATTATTTAGAGGCTGCACAGACATGTGTGGATATACAACAAGAGAAATGTCTCAAGGCAGCATAACAAAATAGCAGGGATAAACTTCAATGTAATCTCATAGTTCCACAGGAAGAAAAAAATAATCCAAATTACCTAGTATTCAAACTCAGATACAGCCTAAAATGAACCACTGTTCGCTATTTAAGAAAGTAAAATGTAGTTATTGGCTGGGAAATTTAAAAGATACATTACCATAAGAGAGAGAAGAACAGCAACAATAGATGCCAGCATTTCATTTGTTCCACTGGATTTTATGATAGAAACAGGACTTCAGTCATGGCAACCATACATACTGCATTCACAATTTAGAACCCATTAGCAACATCATACAGTATATGTGTAAAGTAATAATTTAATTTTGGCTCACAATTTTCTCTGCCTCTGTCTCTCTCATACACACATGGAAAAAAAAGAACGTACAAAAGCAATGTGCACTTAACTCATAACTTGTGAGCGTGATGCCTAGAGCAACTAACACTCTTCTCATTCTTGCATCAATTTCACTGACTAAAGCCTGATTTATAGACTGAGTCCTATTAGAAAATGAGTACCAAATAGAAAGGCACACTGTTATAGGAGAAAGAAAATTACCCAAGTGCCAACTGCTCTTTAAAACTGTGCCACAGTGCTCACACTGGAGGGGATTTATTAACTCCACTAGAGATATGGCAGCTGCCCCACAGAACAGGAAATGTCAAATTACTTCAAATTGTTTAGGTAAATACTATCAATATATAAGTATCTTTTAATGACAGTATTCTATGTATTCCACAACTTCTAGTGCTTTAAAGGATAAGCTGTAAGAAGCTGTAAGGAGACGACTCTTTTTGGAGATGCACTGTTGTTAACGTTTAAATAACAAGAATACTTAGTGTAAGGGACCAGTGTGAGAAGTACATTAATCTGCAGTATTAGATACACATCTTGCTAATGTATAGCAGGTTCATTCACTGCACACTGCTAATCTCAATGGTGCTCCTTTTTTATACTTAAAGGAAGTGTCAGACTGGTAAATCTAATTTTAAACACTAAACCATTAAGTGTCACTGCTGAAGCATTCCTTATGACATGTAGTATTGATTTCATATATATAACACATAGATTACATGATCATACAAGAATGTCATTGTTACTTATCACTCAGGAATACCCACTTAGTGGAAACTGTTACTGTACTTGATAACTGTAGCCTATTAAAAGACAGATGATAATTATTTACAAAGGAAGTTGCACCCAATTTCGCTCTGCTGTGTAAGGCACATTCATTGCCCATCACTCAGGAATTGTGCAAAACAAATGTTTACCTGTTAACCTTGCAGTCCCTGTTTCTAGAGAAGACACCATGTAGCAGTGTTACCTCTCATTAGATTGCGAAACATTAATCTCAGAATTGCGTTTCACCTGTGAGAAGGTGCACTCATGAAAGATTTCCTTAGTTTCTGCCTTTTTCTTCCAATATTCAAGTTTGCATTTATAATTTGGGATTTGCAGCGTTCAGCTGGAAAACACCTGTAGATAAAATTCAGTGGATGGGCTTGGACCAGACAGGGATCTAACAGGATCCGCTTCGGAGATGTAAACTGTCATGCTTTTATTTGCAGTCACTGGTGACATCTGAACTGGGTTGTGTATTTCTGCAGTTGCAGTAGGGAAGGGACTTGCCCATACATAGGTTTAAACTTTATATATGACACACAAAACAGAGCATAAGTGATTAAACACAATGATGCAGCCAGAGAAAGAATAGCCTTATCAATAAAAAATAAAAAAGTTCAAAATGAAAGACAAAAGGATAAAAGAAGAAAACAATGTTGTATCATTTTATGTTACATCTGTATTTTTCCCCTTCTCTGGAGGACTTGGATGCTTTGTGCTATTTTAATGCTCAGGCTATCGTTTTCTAAAAGCACTTGAGCGAACACTGAAGGACAAAGGTATCATTCTGAAGGGCATAGCTGTTTGCAGTGAGGCAGCCCTGAGATATTTATTCTGTTGATTCAGTGTCTCTTCAGATCAGACAAATGATAGGAAGTGCATCTGTCAGCAACTTGGCAACTTCATCTTTATTGCATACTCCTATGCCAAAGCAAGGAGGTCAACAGTGTCTTAGTGGAACCCACTGATGGTCCGTATCCTCACCGCCAAAGGTACAAGCAGAACAGGATATACTGTTTAACAAGCTACAAAATCTCTCATACTCACCCAATTATATATGCTGCAGACTGCTTTACTTTCCTAAATTTTGCCTTTGAAAGAAAACTGGATGCTGACATCCAGCTGCTTTATTGTTTAGATGATCCAGGCTGTGTTTTTAAATGTATTTGCTCAGCTGAGCTATGAACTAGCTTCTTTGGGGAAAAAGCATTATGCAGAGCATTAAGACTGATTAGAAGATGCCTCCTTTCATTTCTGAATTCAGAGAAGTCTTGCAATGTTAAGAAAAATTGGTCAGAAAGATCAAAGGAGAAGGGAAGGCAATTAGCAGATTGGCATTTACCCCTCTTCAAAAGAAACAGTTTTGCAGCTTTTGTTGATAAGAACAAACTATTACCACATTTTAAGGGACTCTTAGCAAACTATGGTAAATCATAGGGGCATCAGTTTAAGGCTTGTGAAAGGCATCTGCTTATTTTAAAATCTGAATTGGTGAGAAATATTTGCCCATTATGGTGAGGGAAGAAACTCAATATTCTAATTAACAGAGATAAAGAAAAAATAAACTAAAAGAAAGGACAGTGCAGACTGTATAGAGTAAAAGTTTGGAAAGTTGACAATATCTAGGGTGTCCTTTTTTAACTGCTACTTTTCAATGAAGCCCAACAATGAAACCTGCACCCAGTAGAATCCCCCTTGCAGTACAGATAAGTTTCAAATTGAAGGTCCCACTTCTGACTGAAGATAGGACTGGCTATGAGTCAGACAAGAAGAGCTTACCTGATTTCACAAATTCTATAAAGCAGCAAAAGCCCTCCAGTCATCATTTAAAAAGAGGCTGCAGAGACATGCATTGACTAAACATAAGCATTACAGAATGATAAACCAAGAACATATGCACAACCAGAAACTTTCAATGAAAAAATCTTGTTTGGGACATCAAGCACCAAATTGTGAATGACGCTTACTGGGTTGTAAAGAAAACCCAGACACTTCTGGGTACCCTACAAAGGAAGTTTTATGTGAATGCATGAAATAGCATGTAATCAGGAATGGGACATTAGGGTCATTGCTTGTGTTCTTGTGAGATTTCTCCTCAGCACTGTTATATGAATAACAATACCACAGACAGGAGGTAGTCTCGGGGGAGTTTTGGTTTATCCTCAAAGGGTTCAAAAATGTCTTCAGCCAAGCTAAAACACAGCTGATTCAGTAAGACAAAACATGCAAACTGAAGCAGAAATGCAACTACCCCTTACTAGCTAAATATCTTATCTCAAAGTATATGCAATTATCCTATTGAGGTTTGTCTCCAAAAGGGAAATTGTCAATATTGTGGATCAAGGAATAATCAGGAAATGGTGAAATTGCTGCAGTTCCATCATGCAAGACTGGAAAAGGCAACATGGAAGACAGATGAGGCTGGCATTCGCAATCTCAGGCACTGAAAAACACATATTACAGAAGACTGCTCTGGCTTTCAGATAAACACAGAACTACACTTTCAAATAGAAAAATAAGTAATAGTCTATGATAGTAGGTGGGATAAAGAAAACAGTAACTATTTGGTATTTTATAGTACCGAGTACTGAAAGTGTTATGAACACAAAGCTATAGTTAATGGATATCAGCTAGTAACTTCCAGAGTACTGAACGCATCTATACCTAAACCCCAGAAAAACCAGACCACAAGGGATGTGGGAAATGCACTGCAACTGTTTCATCCAGGGCTTCTCAAAAAAACCCACAACAACAAAAAACCCCACCCAACACAAAAACCCACAACAAAAACACACCCAAAAACCCCAAACCCAAACAAACAAAAAGAAAAACCACATGGTTTCAGTCAAACTGCTATTTTATTAATCAAGTTTATTCAGGGAATGGTATGTCTTAATTTATCTGTATAGACTTTTAATGTACCATGAGGAAAAGCTTTCAGTCGGGCTTCCACATTGCAGGGAACAGCAGCATGTGCTGTGACTTGACAAAAAGTGCTGCTGCACTCAGAAGGATCACAGATTTAATGGTCTGTCCTCAGGTATCTGTGCAATGCAAAGAGCAGTGTCAATACCCAACTATTTTGGCTCATACATGACAGACTACAGCAGGAGAGGCGAGGTGGCAGTGCAAAATTTTTGGACAATGATTAAGAGACCATTTGGGAGAACAGGGTTAAAAAAAAAAAAAAGAAAAGAGGGGACATGTAATTTGATGTCTTCACCTTTGGAATGGCCACCACCCTTTGCAGCAAGAGAATTATGTCCAAGGGTGGGAAGTGGCTCACTCATTGATGTCTGAGACTGACTCAGACTACTGAAGTTTACTCCACCCTATGATAGTGTCTTTAAAGGTCATAGCCTGATCCATCCCTTTGAGTGGGTGTTCTCTTTGCTCCTATTCTTCTCCTAAGCTTCTGTCCAAAAAAATCTGATGTAGAGGTGGCCAAATTCTAAATTGTTTTTATTTAATAAAAAACCCCAAACAGGGTCATTTTACAGCAACAATATATCTTGTCACCTAACAACATCACTTAACATGTTTCCAGCAGTGCTTCTCTCCTCTGGCATACACAATAATCAAGCAAAGCATACACAGACATATATCAAGGACTGCTCCAACTTGACACTACAAAATCCCAACATCAGCACATTATCTCATAGCACTGAAAGCAAACAGGTAACATTCTAAGGAGTTTGAATCATTAAATACAGTATCTGTATCATGTTGAATACAAGTAACTCCTTCACCAAACAATAACAACCTCAACAGTACTGGTAACCTTCATGAACAACAGTAGCATTGTATTATCTTGAAGCATGAATAATAGCATAGCTGAAATGGCACCTAGAATTTCCAGTTTAGGGAGAAGATCTACAAGATCTCCATCTCTTCAGTTAAGTGGGTTTCCCAATGATTACCACTATTACTTGGGCAGTTTTTGCTATGGATGCTTGTGAGGGGATGATTAATTTGAAGTTGGTTTTGGCTGTTTTAAAAAGGGACAGGAAGTAAATGTTTTCTCCTGCTCCACACACACTGAAGGGACAGCCACAGAATTATTGTCAAGAAGCCCCCTCCAGATGTGCTTTATTCTACCTTAAAGCCCCTATTTGACAGAAGTCTCCAGATGCCTACTCTGTTTCCCTACCCCAATCCACATCATTACAAGCAACAGTAACTAAGAGATGAATTATGGCTGATTTGCAAGTTTTCTTGAAGGTTTTCAGCTATTTCACTCAGCAGCGACTGAAGAAAACTTCTGTAACTACCCCCATAGAGACAAGGTAAGGAAGGATGATTTGGGGGCTGGAAGACATCCCAAATGGCTGGTCACCCTGACTGGAAGTCTCATGCTTTGGCATTTGACAGTAAACAACTACAATCACAGAACCTCCAAAGACAAAATACTTTCAGCTTTTGGGCTTATAATCACTACTACTTGGCAAGAGCAATATTCAGATGGGATCTATTTCTTTTGTTTCCTTCTGCCATTTGAAGATGCTAAGCCTTCTCCTAGAAAGTAAAATATTACATCAGAAAAATGGTAGCCAGTACTTGAATGGAGTTGTATCAGCAACAAGCTCTAAACTCACCACAGCATACAAAACTGTCAGGGTGAGCATGTTAAAGAACAATAGGCAGGTGGTTCAAGAGAGATACCTAAACACAGAAACCGCTCTCATGGTAAGCACAAAAAAGTCAAGTTTTTGCACCAGGCTATCCTAGAGGAAGTGTATTTGACATAGGAAATCCAACAATAAATAGAGTTATGGACAATTGGTCAATATGCAGCCATTAATGCAGTTTCAATTCAAGTGTTATCTTCTAGTTACAAGTGAATTTAGAACAACCTTGGGTTTGGAGGCCCATGCTAGGAGAATTGCCTAGATATGAAAGCTCAAATAGGCAATAAAAAATTTAGTATCCCACTTATACTGTAGGACCTGCGCACCTACAGGATCCATATAATTTGCATCTGCTGCTGATAGTGGTCTTTTCAGTTTAGGTATCTAGTTTAAGGATCAGTAGACAATTAACAATTGATAACCAGCTCAAATAGCTCACTTGATATCTCTGTCTCTGAGGCATACTCCCACAGTCAGTGTCTCAGTTCACTCTCTCAGCTACACTGAACAATAACTCTAAATCAAAACAGAGGCAGCTGCACTAACAATGTCAATAAGAAAAAGGCTTCAGTGCTGCCTTAAAAAAATAATTTAAAAAAAAAAATAGCATTTACTGGCTACATTTCCTTTAACACTGAAGTCTTATAACATGCACTTAGAAACAAATTATTAAAAGTAGATAATAGTGTTTCATAATGCTTGTGAATTACTGCTTAAGTGGATTTTAATAATTGAGAATGGAAAATTTTATCATTGTGCACTAGAACCTTGTCAGGATGAAACACTGAGGAGCTGAAATTTCCTTTAGTTTGGCATTTTATTCTCATTTCAGTAGGATTAGAGAGAGTTCTGGCCCTTCGGTTTCCTCTAATTAAATTATTTAAACTATCTAATAGGCTTTTTAATTTTTCAAGGGCAATATACAAGGTAAGAAGCAACTCTGTTAAAAAAAAAGTACAGGCTAGTTGATACATAAATTACATTGGGCACAAATCAAAAGGCAATATGTGCATCTGTCACAGTCACAGTCTAGGAAACGGTAAACTGCACTGTGCTCCAAGCAGCTTGGAGGTCATGGCATCTACTACATATACCTTCTCCTTCTTACTTGATGGAATCGGTGTTCCTTGGTCATTAAAACGATGCAGATAATGTCTCTGTAACCTCAGGGTCATGTTTCTAGAGAAAAAGTTTAAGAACCCGCTCTCCCCATTGAAAATGGTACAGAACATGAACTGTCCGCTGCTGCATACTCTTTTCCTCTTCACCCATTGCCATTTTAACTTTTGTTACTACACGTGTCTGTCTGGGGTTTTGCCACTTCCTGTTCCAGAACTCTCCCCTGGAAGCCTCCAATTACAGATTTTTGTCACTAGACCCAGCCCTACCAGCTGAAAAAAAAAAAAAAAAAAAGGCTTACATTTGAACTATTTGGTAGAACTGGAGGCCAGTTACAACACATAAGAAAATTAACATGCAGCAAGTGATACTGGTGTCAGTGATCATGAAGGATAAAAAATGCAATTCTAAATTACAACCCGGTCTGACTTAAAAATTCCTCTAAACACACATTCACTTAGCATCTCCCACTCATTCTCCCTTCTGTAAGCCACACACATTTTCCTATCAATCTTTCTATTTCTTAAGGCAAAAGTCGTCCTTTTTAGGAAAGAAATTTAAAAAAAGAAATGCTTGGATTAGCTGGGCCTTACTGACCTTCCTTCATGAATAAACAATAAGCTTTTCCAGAACTGTGAGAGAAATTCATTATATACAATGAATGCATTTCTTTGTTGTTAGACAAAAAAAAAAATCCAGTGCTGTATCAAAGCACTTTGTTCTATGCTACTTTCACTTAGCACACTTTTTAAATCTTAAACTTCTGGAGGGAGGAATTAACCCTCCAAGGCAAAGGACTCTGAACACTCATTGCATACAAGTCTCAAAAATTACACAGAAATAGACTATGTGTAGTGCATTTGCCTTGCTGAAGCTCCTGACACTAGGGTGGATTTAATCAAAATGGGAATACACTCATTTGTTCTTCCCCTCTTAGCTTTGGAGCTTTAAAAGAAAACTCAGATCCTTCCTGCTTCCCCCCCCCATCTGAATAAAAGTGGAGAGGCATTAAAACTACAGTAATTCCAGTTAGTCAAATGGTTTAAAAATACGAAATCACACTTTTTTTTCCTAGAGGCTAATATCTTTCATTAAAGTGTTTCTTTTCTGCCTTCAAAATATTTTTTTAGGCAATAATAGATTTCCACTTCACTACCTCTTTGAATGCCTACAGAGCTGTCAAATATAGTACAACACACATCTCAAGTGATATATGCTATTTCCAAAAAGTCTTTGGAAAACAAATATATTTATTGTTTAGGACACTGGATAAGAAAAAAGCAAAATAGAGTAGAAAGAAAACATGATAGTGTTGGAGCTGCTTCTGTCATTAACAAGTTTTACAATATTTCCTAATATAAGTGAAGTTGATCATTAATTCTCTCTTTTTGCAGAGTCTCAGAAAGATTTAGTTGTTGAAACAAGTTCACACCACTGCAAACAAAACTTTTGCTGCAAGTATTTCTCTGTTTCAAAATAGAACTGTGGTAGAGAGAGACACCAGCTTCTTTAAAGTAACAAATAGGTTAGGAGGAGGAGGTGCTTTTCACAAAGTAGCAAAAAAGAAAGGAGTGCTCAACTCTTAACATATCAGGTTACATGGCAATATGCCAGGTGTTATTAGTGGAGAAATACACACTTTCAATGAGCATTTATTCACAGAAGAAACAACAAGGTCCACCCTATCGACAGCCAACAGGATATATAAGAACATATACCAAGGCAGTTCACCTACCAGTACCTATTTCTATAGCTTCACACCCTCTACCTCCATACTTGACATTTATTTTGAATAGAGATAGATACATGTCTTCCCCATATTTCTGGGGGGAGGAGTAGTTGGGGGGGAAGGAATGAAAAAATATACCATCCTGTTCTACCAGAACCTCATGTTGCTGTTTTTTGCTCCCTACAACATCTAAGGAGCAGAAACCAAAATCCTAGCCTATACTTCGTGCTTGAATTACAAGCATCAGTCAAATTATTGGATGGTAATCCAACTGCATTGGTGAGTATCAAGATGGACCAGCTTTTCACAGAATTCATCTCCTATTTCATTCATACTATTCAGTGCTTGACATGTTTTTACTACTAATAAATTAGTACTTCTGACTTGCCATGCTTCATAAATCTCTGGTTTCATAATCACATGGTTGTGACAAATACAACAGAGAAAAAAAAAAACCCAACTGCTATAGCAGTGGTAAAGTAATTTGAGATGTATTTACAACCAATGTTGTGATAAAAAGTAATTCTGCAAGTTACAGGGGCAAAGTACAATATTCTATATCACAGTTCTTCAGCTAATGAGTTGGTTTTGGACTATGCAAGTCAAAGTTACAGTATGGATAGGGGGGGAAACAGAAGACAATCTACTGAAATATAATTGATTATAAATCAATCAATCAAATCAGATTAGAATTACGACAGCATGTATTCTACCGGAGAAGCCACACAGCAGAAAACCTACCTCTCTGTTACTCCTAAATAATATAGACTTTTATGTGGAACACCACGCAGCTTTCCTTTACCCCTTTTATCTGTCGGTTTCCTCTTTTCCAGAGCCATTCACTATCCATGCCTCTTCTTGCAATCCCCTTTTCTCAGCATAAAAAGATCTGACGTGAGTATTGACTCTTTTTGAGTTAGTTACTTGTGCTACTTAGTATACCTTCATAATGAAGGCAAGCAGTCAAGCAGTTACTTTTTTTTTTTTTTTTTTTTTAACATGGACTAGAGACCTTTAAGAACTACATACAGAAATATATTAAAAATGAATGCGGTTGTCCTACTGATTGTGTGATTGTCATGGCTTTAAAACTCCTTGAAGAAAGTTATTAAAGCTCTTCAGATGACACTTGTGCTGGTAACACAAATAATTTCCAAATGCACTTCTTTAAGATGTAACGATACAACCGAGAAACATGTTCAGCTAATATGTCTTTCAGGCACATTAAAAGTTAAAGCTGCTCACTCCTAATGAAAGAACACAACCACCAACTAAAGACAGAGTGGACTGATTACTACTCCTTTCATCCATCAGTTTGCATGGCCAGCTTTTGTATTCAGCTCAGCATAGCTAGTCTTCTGAGCTACAAAAGTCTCACTGCTGGTTCTACTGACCATGGTCCATGAAGAACAAATCTTGGGGTTTGGCCACTGGCTGTTTTTACTGAGTCAACAGTTATAAACAGTGTTGGCAAATCATCTTTAGCTACGGACATAGCTGGGAACTATAAAACTCCCCATTACGTAGCAGCAGCTATATCAGCAATAGGCTGAGTATTAGTAGAGATTATAGCTAGGAGTTCTGGGCTGATGTGATGCTGAGCACACCTGAGCTGGATTCAGTTAATACTTATGGTATAATGGCATTCCTAGAAAACATTTCCATATTTTTAATTGTTCATATGGTCTCCACATGATCAGTAAGAGAATATTTATTAGCTTGGATTGAATATGAATCAGAAGAATACAAGTGAGCTTGTGTTACAGCTCTAGTAATTTAAGAATTCAAGATAATAAAAGCCAACTCCTGTCTTAAACTGTACTTAAAATGTAACAAAAAGATTCAACACAACCCAGGACTCTGCACAAGTTGATATCACTATCACATAAGTCTTGACCAAATATTAGAGCAAACAAAAGGTCAAGTCCTAATTATAAAAAAAAACCCCAAATGACAAAAACCAAATGAAACCGATACATCTATTTAGGGTTGCAGATGAAATACTGGGAGGCTGTACTTTTGTTTACTAAACTATGCCTTAAAAAAGTAAATTTGCATACTTGTATCTATGGTTGCTTGTTTTTAAATGTGTTTTGCCAGGGGGATTATCCTTTTACTTACAGAAATATAAACTATCCATCTTAATTACCTTCTTAGCTTTTTTTTAGAACCTACCTGCCATTTTCTATACTATGTATTGTTATCTCTAATATTATGTGTGTATAGACAGATAAGTACTTGTGTATAGAATATTATTCATATAGCCTCTTCTGAATTATAGTAATTTTCCTATCCAAGGAGCAAAAGTAGTAAAAATGACAAAATGTTATTTTTAAGTACATAGCTAGCTCCTGTTCCCAGCAACCTCAATTCTAGTTGAGTTAGGCTGGAAAAGATTGGACTCTAGAAATGTACCTACTGTCTAATAATACTAATGCATGTTTTCTGAGAAGTGCTGACATCGCAGCTAGTTCTTTGGGTCTTCTTTATTATTTGCTTCTTCCACTGCCTGAAAAGATAATGTACACATAATACAAGGACATCATTGGTTATCTGCATGTTAGGGCATTACTTTTTTAATAGCAAGAAAACCTGAGAGGATGCTACTTTTTTCCCCACTTTCACAGGCCATATAACTTTCAGCTGGACACTCTCTATAAGGATTGAGAGGTATGGAAATATAATATTTCCACAGGAAGGTTTAGCACTGCTAGCTCTGCAATTAAAGCGTTTTTTTCAGAGACAAAGAGCTGCATCTGCTATTACTGAAATGAGACCATAAGATGAAAGTCTGTGAAACATGCTACAGAAAAAAATACCTAAAAAAGTATTAAAAAATAATTAAGAAGTTTTAGAAAAGTTCACATTGACAGAGTATTCTGTATACTTACAACTTGATCATACTGCCTCAATTCTGTAAGTGTTGTAAACATAAACAAAGCCAGCCTATTCCTCAAATAACATTTTTTGTTTAAAACTGAAACGAAGACATAAATAAGAGCTTTGCTTTTCTAGGACTAAATAGTTATGCATAACGTGCTGTCATTTGCATTTTCAGACACTTTCTAGAACCAAAATAATAATGCTCTGTAAGGTACATAATCACAGTGGTGAAGAAATGCTTCTGACTATTTTAGGCTTCAAATTTTACTTATTAAAAACTAATAATGCCCATTTAATTACAGGGAAAACAGCTTCATTTAATTGTTACCTTGTGACTTCACACATCCGTAATACTACATAATTGTGATTAATGCATAAATTGTCTGTATCAGCAGTAATCACTGACGTAGTTGCATTTAATTATTTCTGCAGTTTTGACCTATCCCAAGTATCTGATACTGGACTGTGGCAAAATTTGTAATTAAAACAGAGAAAAATCCTCTTTCAGAAAAGTAGCCCATAGGCTGGATGAAGTAGCCTAAGAGATGCCTAAAATGAATCACAATCCTAGAATGGCTTGAGTTGGAAAGGACCTTAAAGATCATCTAGTTCCAACCCCCCTGTCATGGGCAGGGACACCTTCCACTAGACCAGGTTGCTCAAAGCCCTGTCCAACCTGAACACTTCCAGGGAGGGGGCATCCCAAATTCTCTGGACAACCTGTCTCACCACCTTCATCATAAACAAATTTCTTCCTTATATCTAATCTGAATCTACTTCCTTATATCTACTGAATCTACTCTCTTTCAGTTTAAAACTGTTGCTCCTTGTCCTGTCACTACATGCCCTGGTAAAAAGTCATTCTCTGTCTTCTTTGTAAGTCTCCTTTACTATTGAAAAGCAGCAATAACTCTTAACTCCTTACTTAACTCTGATATTCTCCCTTGGACCCCATCAATTATTATTCACAGTATTACTTAAGATTTCCCCCAATTCCATGGCCAGCCTGCAAGGGCTGGTATACACGCCCCAGTGAGGAAGGAAGAAGGAAGGATCCTGTTTGTATGCAAACATGACTTTGTACATTGTAAAACTTTACTATAAATTAACGAATGTAACTATAGCTGTCAAAAACTAATGCAAACTCTTCTCTTTTTTTGCCTCTCATTCATCCATCATTCTCTATTTGGAGTCTAGCAGCACTATTTTCAGCATTTGTGATGTATAAATATACTGTTATACTGCCTAGTGAGGGCCTAGTGAGTGCACTGAGTGCAGAAAAGGGACTATAGTTTTGATCTAAGCAGAAATGGAATTGTTGGATAGAAGTCCTGTATAGTCAGAAGTTATTTAGCTGAAAAAAGGTGAATACTTCTAATAAATTCTTGCATTCTTCCATTATTTTCCAAATATCCTGTTTTATTATTTTTGAAAGGACTTAAGACAACAGACATTTTAAATTTTTTTTTTAAGTTTTCTGAATACTATTAATATAGACAAGCTTGCCTACACATCATAATCCCCTGGGAATAAAAAAAAAGTAAACAAACTGCTGCTGTGAGACCTTGAGAGGACTGACCTACAGTGTGCTGCAATGCTGTGAGCAATCATGCTACTCAAGCTGCTCAAATTAGGCTCTTCCTGCTGTGACAGCAGTTCCAGGGTGCATGCATGACTGAACTTTCAGAATGAATGTTTTTGGTTTTTTAATGTGGACCATTTGGAAACAACTAGGACTTAAGAATTCAGTATGCATCATTTTCACTATACTCCACATGACCAGTTGTGCTTGGAACAAGAGTGCAGCTATATCCATAATTTTCTGTTGACTTGACTAACACTGTTTTTACAATAACTATGCAATATTAATTTAAAGTCTAGAAAGTTTCCTTAAGTTGAACAGCTCAGAAGTTGACCAGCTCACACTGGAGGAAAAAATAAAGCATCTTATAGTCCCATCTGGGATCAGACACCAATTTCTCACCCATGGTATTTAATAGATTCCACCTAAGCCCATTCTCTCTCTGTTTTCCCCAACTAATGAGTAATAACATACAATATCTCAGATAGGGCCCAAACTTATCCCAGTGGAAGCAAATTACAAAATGGTGACATTTATACATGTTAGTTTTGTAGGACCGTAATGTAACATAATGTAGATGCATCCCAGAGCTGGAACAAAACTCTGAAAGAACAAAATTCTGACCAGAATAGGACACAACAGAAACCAAAGCCTAATTTGCCCAAACATTTGGATATCCAACTCTCTGAAACCAGTGGCTAGTACAGCTAAGATTCAGTTTGGCATCCTAAAGCTATTTTGGGATTTCCTGCCCAATTTCCAGATTTCACTGTAGAAAAGTACACACCTCTATTAGGTCTTGTGCCATCTGACAGCTCTACCTGAATGACTTCAATAGCCTAGGCAATTTCAAATGGTAATAAATACCTGTTTTTAAGCAGTCACATTATTGATATCTCTCTCAACATTCTTAATTTCTTTGTGAATTTTGCTCATATTGTCTGCCTCTCTACTCTCCACGTAATAGTAGTTTTTAGTCTGTGTAGCAGTGTGACCAAGTTGTGAGCATGGCCTATGCTTCTTTTACCTCTGCAATAACCTTCCCCTTCAGGCAATCCTCCCAAAATTTCTTACAAATCTCATTCAACTGCTGATTCTTTTTTGGAGCAGTCAGAAACCCAAAGGGCATCCTTAACCACCCCAGACCTACTAACTAAACATAACTAAAGCACAGTCTATGAATTTGTTAAATATCCTCACATCAAACCTTTCCTCCTGAAACAAAAGTTTTGGCATTCAAACCTGAAATCTGCTGTTTGATTTGGCACAAGGATGACATGACTAGTACCATATTACATGAGTTAGCTTTGTGCTAAAGTCCTTAAACACAGGAGTCCTTAAAAACAGTCATGCTCCTGCCGATACAATCAACTAGATCTGTGATCTTCACCAGGCTACTTGTCCAAACAACATCTAACATCTACCTATCCTTTTAGCAGCACTAGTAATTTTGGTAACTGAAACCGAGTTAATTCTGTCACCATGATCTGAATTCTGGTTGGAAACTGTCAGGTTCACTGAAACAGAATGTGCTAGATGGTTGTGATTGTAGAAATAAAGAAAATGCCACTTTTGCACAATCATTTTTCAAATGAGAAATACCCATATTTTGGATTAATACACAGAAACGTGTATATTGATTCAATAAAAAGATTAAAAGCCTAGTACCAGATCAGAGACATGTAGCTGCCATATACAAAATCATGAGCTGTACTTTGGATTTTGACTGATCGATTCATCTCTGCTAATGATCATCAAGTTACTCATTAAAATATGCTTTTATATCTCAGAATATTAGCTCTACTTGTTAATTTGTATGCACTAAAATAAGCAGAAATGCAAACATCCCAAACTTACCCAGCACAGAAAAAAAGCATCCAACAGAAAACTAGCTGAAACAGTTCTAGTTTTGCCATGATTAATGATCTTTAGAATTATCTTCCTCATTTCTTCTCTCTCTCCTCCCCCCCCCCCCAAAAAAAAAAAAAAAAAAAAAAAGAAAATTGTGAGTTTACAAATGAAAGCTATGCAGTCCACCATAAAAAGAAAAATGCCTTGGTATAGCTCACATGTCTGCATCACTAAAACCCATACCTTTGTACCTTCTGGTTATTTTTTAATTAGTTTTTTTGCTGATAATATAACTTCACTCTAATTAAGCTAAATAATAGGCTTCTCTTGTGGAAGAAAACTGCAGACAAACCTACCCTCCCCATTAGGAAGAGGCCACTTTTGATCTGCCAAGACCAGGATTGCAGCAGTAAAGTTTCACACTACTTCCTCACACATAAAAAACCACCTCTGGAGTCTTCTTAGTGTTTCTTCAGTGGATCTGCAATGTCAAGGATCTGGAAATACTACAGCAGATCACGTAGGCAGGCCCTATGTACATAGCTTGCTCTGGGCTAGTAGCATGCCCTAAGTCAGTTCTGGCAGCTCAGATGAATGCATTAACTCATCAAGCTGCAGTTTATATACCCCTGAGTCCTGTCATGATGCTTTCTGCTCTCTACAGACAGAAGAGTAGATCACAAGTCCCGTTTGCGCATAAGAAACGAAGTTGTTTTTTTTCAGCCCACTCCCTCCCCAACACTATTGTACCTCCGCAATCAGCCTTGCCTTGGTATGAGTCTGATAAACAATAAAAGCAAGAATAACAAACAACAATCAGGTAGTGACAGATGATGCCTAGTTTCATTGAGCAATATTCTAGCACTTAACAGATTAAAACCAGCTTGTGGTCCCAGGAAAGGTCACCACCTTTTTAAAACAGGCTCTGAGCATATTCACAGGCAGTAAAAAACCCAAATTAGATGACCTTTCCACACACAAGGAAAGACAGAAGTTCACTTTCATTCCTACTTAATTTCTTATGTAATTCTGCCTCTTCCTTTTTTAATGTTTTTTCCACCGAACACAATACCTAGAAAGGGTATTTTCCAACAGCTTGGGACTCCCATTAGCACCTTCCTGCCACTGTGGGCCTTCAGCAGAGTGTACATTCCTTGACAGACTTTGATCATATCTTCTAACAGGAATAGGAGACTAAGAAATTGCTTATAAAACATAAACATGCTTACATGGGAACAAGACACAAAGTGAAAGGTATGTTATTCAGAAAAATCAAGCATTTAAGTACAGTTTACTGTACTAAATGTGACTATCCTGCTCATCAGATCAATACAATTCTTTTTTTTTGTATCCTTTTAGGACCATATCAAGGAATAGTAAAAAAAATAAATCCTCTGCAATTACAGGTGTAACAGCAAAACAGTGCAAGCCAGGAACACATTAAACTTTTCAACCAAACTCTATTGAAACAAAGGGGGAGATGCATTTTATTAACTTACATCTTACCAAGTCAGAGGGGATCTAAAGTGTCCGATTCCACCATTTGTATACAGTATCTTACTCACATTGGTGATAGCTTAGTCCTTAAAACATACTGTTCCAGTTCTAAGCAACCACACTTTACCAACACCCCAGAGAGTTTACACTGCCTCACTGCACAAGGTCGAGTCTCACTGATAAACACCTTTCTACAGGAATAACCCCACAAAGACAAACTTTTGGCTTTGTTTATACGGATGTAAATCTATCAGATTAGGTTCTCAGCTTCTGTGAAATCTTTGTATCTGCACAATCTCACAGCTCCTCAGGGCTTGTTCCTGCTTTGACACACCTGGTTACCTGGTCTTAGACAAAGGACCATAGATGACTGAAACAACTTCTGGCCAAACCCAGAATCCTTAATCCCGTGAGAAAGTCTTCATGAATATATATGATATATATGATTCTGTGAGGAAGTTGCGCTACACACAACAGGATTTGCAAGGTAACCAGGTCAGGCTATCAATTACTTCGTAGACAGGAATGCAAAATAATCAAGAAAAGAATGCAAAAGAAGCTCCGAGTTGCTAACTTTAGGGAAATACCAACATTTTTAACAACGTGAGTGGAAGTAACATCAATGTTTCATTACCAATATCTACTTTTTCATCTTTAAAGCAGAATTCCAAATAGCGGTATCTCAAAAACTCCCAGAACTAGACCTGAAAAGGGAAAGCCACGCAACAGAGAGCTGAAATAGTTCGTTAAGAATGAAACGTGAGAGGTAACAGAACATACCCCTAGGGACTTACTCAGTTGTATAGTGGCAACACCCATGAAAGTACAGTTTATGAATAATCAAATTCAGTCTACACCTTTGAAACTGTAGTTTTATTTGCTTACTTTCAACAGCTGAAAATCCTGGGTAGGGCAGGGTAATTGAGCTATTCAGAAGCTTGTATTAAAAAACAAGTCTCTTAAAAATGCTGCAAAATTTGTAGATAGAGTATTAGAAACTGAGTTAAACAGAGATCACTTTACGATCTCTTTCCTCCTCTGCTTACCTATGTATCTTTAGTGTTAAGGATTCATCTTAGTTATAACTTAAACCCCAGATACCAAACTCAACTTTGGACTTCTCAGCAGCAGCCATTAAGGAACACAACAGCCAGAGGACATTGATGTCCTCTCCCTGCTTGATCCACGAGCCAGGGTGGTAAGCAGAGGAAATAACAGGCCCTGACATTGGATAGGCAGAGGCTTGGGAAAGAGGAGGGATTATTCCAGTGGCAATTCTGAATGTGCAGAGAATGTGCTCAGCCTTGCAAAGGCAGGGTCCAACACAGTGGATATTGCACAGCAGTAGAAAAATAATTATTTTTTGTGAAAAGGAGGAGCTTTACCAATATTCAAGGTTGCCATCAGATGTCAAGAAAATGGTAAACTGAGTGTCCTTAGTCAAATTGTCTGAGCTGATTAGAAAAGTTAGATTATCTCTTGTTATTCTAAGCTACATTTTAGTGAATTAAATAATTTTTCTAATGATTTGGAGGATTCCTCACCAAATCTAGATCTATACCCAGAATGCTATTTTTACTTCAAACTTACTATCCCAGGCCTGTTATTCTTTTAAGAGGTATACAGGCAAGTTATCAAACTTTGCCCTAAAAATATATAATGCCTTAACTACAAAGGGACCTGGTCACAAAGACCTCACATGAGAACCTAATTTGTTGGTTAGAAATAGGAGATGTTTGTTTCTTTGTTTGTTTTAAACTCATATGACATGGAAATTATTTTACAATGTTATCCGTCACTCTTTCACAAATAACCTTTACTGCACATACATTCCTTTAGCACATCCAGAGTATTTGAAACTACAATACTGTTTTTAGAAAACTTTGTGACAGTCATAACAGTCCTGTTAGAGTGAGTGAGTGATGGGAGGGAGGCTCAGTGGGTGGCTAGAAATGGAATATGCTGTCCTCTGGTGCTGCATTGCCATGGACTTCTGGAAAGCTTCTTGGCAGAATATGAGGAGTTAGCTACACTCAGGGCCCTTGAGAAGGCAAAGAGGAGTGGGGCAGTGGGAGCCCCTTGAGTTCTTGTTGTTACTTTGGAGCACAGACAATCATTTAGACTTGCTCGGTCATGAATCTTCAATTCCAGATACTCCAAGGGACAGACTTTTGTCTGTCTCTATATAAACAGATATATGAGATATAATATTAATGTGTCAATGTTCTTAGCTGCTTCTCGCTACTACAGAGTTAACTAAAAAACAGTTAATGCAAGGCCAGAGACACAGAGCTTCAAAATCACACAGCATAGGCCTAAAGAAATCTAAATTTTAAAGACTATTTAACACCTCTCCCTCTGATCCTTTGCTGCTAAAATCAACTCTTCATTTGTGTTTAGACCAAACATCCTTGTGTGGGCTGAACAACACTACAGTAAAACCACTCAGGCAGCTACTAAATATCCTGCAAGAATGGGAATATGTTGTAATAAGAAAAAAAATAATTAAAAAAGAAGAAAAAGAATTAAAAAAAAGGACTGAGAGCATCAAGACCCAAGTTTTACTGTCATGAAATCTCTTCATAAACAAAATTCCCCATAGTGTGGCTAACAAGGCACCAGTACCAAAGTACGTAGTGGTTTAAGTTGCTCCCCTCCCAACCCCATTGTTTACTTTAACTTACACTGGAGTCTCCCTGGTGAGCTCTGAGAAACAAGAATTTGTAATAATTTAAAGTATTTAATCTCACTGTTCTGATTGCTCATCCTCTCACTTTAAGTGTACCTTTCAAACTGAACAAATTTTGAGGAAGTGGCTAAATATCTTGTCTGTGTTCACGTTTATTTGGAAGCCTACTTCAGAGCTGCTAGTTCATGGCTGTTCCATAGAACAATTTTATTAAACCAGTTGAATGAGATCTCTTTACTACTTTTCTAAGGTTTAAAAAAAAAAAAAAAAGCACCTTTTCTCCCATAATGACACAACATGATACTGCTATATAACCTCTCTTCTTTCCAAGAAGAGACAGAAGCACCATCCGTTTGGGGTCAGTGTGAGTGTGAAGTGCTTCCTTTAATGAACGTGCAAAATCAGTTCTCTGAGCTTCCCAAATTTGTTGTATGTAACAATGAAGTCTACTACATAAGCCGCAACATGAGCATGAAATCATGAAACCAGACACCCAAAGCCGCAGTACCACAATACTCTTTATACAAATAACTGCACTAATAAAAACTAAACAATAGTCTTCATTATCTACAAACTGCCTGGATAAATAGTGCTTTCTGGAGTTTTCCTAATAATGATGATAATATTTATTACTTCCTATTGATATGAATGAAATTTCACCTTTCCTTTACTGATATATTTAACAGACTGTTTTCATATTTAGTACTATTGCAGTCACCATAAAACAGATTTGGAAAAACCAATATAAAAAAGTATTTTATAAAAAATTGACAAAAGAAACCCAGAAAACCCACTGTAATTCTCTGCATGATCCTTTTAATGAAACGATAACAACTATATAGCCAAAGCTGAAAAAGTAGCATTTGAAAAATAAGAAATTTGACAAACCCTGACTTTAGAAGAAAGGTTGAGTGCATTCTCTTGAAAGGTAAGAAATCTGTATAGGCTCTGACTTTAAAGGAAAGTTTGAAGGCATCCTAGGAGTGCATGCTTGTGACTTGTATTAAAAAACAGTATGCTACCTATTATGGTGTTATGTAGGCTTTTTGGATGCTGTCTCAAATCAGAGCATCAAGTATACAATTAATACAATGCCAAGGGATTAAATATTTATACAAAGGATTTTTGTTATTTCATAGCGTTATTACTCACCAACCTTATAGCCACGTCTTTAAGACCTCAATGATAGAAAAAAACCCCTTTAAAGGTCCTTCCAACCCAAACTACTCTATGATCCTATACTTAGAATCACAAATATACTTAGAGTTGTATTCTTAACCTTTCATTGAAGAGGCATAAACACCACATACTTATTCTATACAGCCAGAGCTAGGGTGAATTCAAGGGTTCTCAAAGCCCTGCTTGGGAAGAGCAGTACTGTGTAAATGGAAAGCGGGCTTTTAATGGCTCACAGGACTGGTTAATGAGTGACATTACAATAAGTCTGCTGTTTGTAAAACCTTGAAAAGTGTAACTTCCTGGTGTCTAGTATGGAATGCACAGTGTTTAATGACATAGTGAAGTCAGAGACAAGGAAGAGATACAACAAAAGGCTTTTAGGCTAATCTAAAAAAATCCCACTAAAATAGAAAAATATAAAATAGTATAAAATGGGTGGGGTTTTAGATTTCAATTGCATGTTGGATTATTAGATTCTTATGATTATTCTTTAGAGGCCTAGACAATGCATACAGTTGATATTAACAGGAAGAACAGTTAGAATTCTCACTGTAAGGTAATGAAAGAGAAAGCTTACAGAGCTCCACAGACAAAGGCAACTAAGGAGTTACTTGCATTGCCCTGACATCAGCGCTCTTCATCAAATGAGCAATTCGTTAACAAGATAAGCATCACAAAACAGCATTTCTCTGTAAACACACAAAGTAACTTTGAAAAAAAAGACTTTGCAGTGATTAAAATCCAAAACATATAAAGAAGGTGAAACAAAGCTGTATCTTGATTTTGAACTAGATTAGAACTGGATTTTCCAAATAGCACTTTAAAGCTCTCATGTAGTCAACAAAATGGACAGCCAGGTTTTCCATACATCCCATCTGTCTTAGGATTAATCTAAACTGCGGAGCAAGCTGATCACTGCTCTTCACAAACCTTGCCATTCTGTTCTCCTCATTCATTGTTCAGCTGCCTCCTCTAGAACTGCCTCCCTGTTCCTGGGCCTTGGTCATCTTTCAACAGAGAGTGAGGTTACAGAGGGCTGGTATGCCCTCTCGGCCTGTCCCAAGGTACGCACAGATGTGGCTAGAGCATGCCCCTACAGTCAGACTGCTTGAATACAGTCCCAGGTTTCCCTGCTGTCACATCACCTGCTCAGAAGCTCAGAATTTTGCCCTTTGAAGATTAAGAGGCCAAACTATACAGCTGGACAAGCTATTGACTTACACACTGATTCAGAAAGATGCGATAATTTAACTAGAAGTTCCTAGACCTAGTACTATTTTAACTACGCATGATGGCTAAGTCACACTTCCCTACACTAATGCATCAATTTAGTATAGCTATGTCAGAGTGTCAGATCTTAAAGCATTAAAGCATAACTAATTTGGACCTGCAATGTCACAGTTCATGAATCATTAACAGAATCACAGAACAGCTGAGGTTGTAAGAGACCTCTGGAAGTCATGCTCTGATGCCTTTTGAGGGGACTTTGGTGCTGTCCCAGGCTCTCTCACAGATCCGACGCTCTGACACAGCAGACTCCACAGCCTCTCTGGCCAACTTATGCCAGTGCTCAGTCACCCTCACAGGAAAAAAGTGTTTCCTGCTGTTCAGAGGGACCCTCCTGTGTTTTGGTTTGTGCCTGTTGCCTCTGGTCCTGGCACTGGGCATCACAGAAAGAGCCTGCTTCTGTCTTTGTTGCAGCCTTCCTGCAGGTATTTGTAAACATTGATAAGATCCTCCCTGAACCTTCTCTTCTCCAGTCTGAACATCCACAGTGCTTTCCTTACAGGAGAGATGATGCAGTTCCTTAAGCATCTGTGTGGCCCTTAGCTGCACTCCCTCCAGTATGTCCATGTCTCGCTCATACTGAGAAGCCCACAACTGGACACAGTACCCCAGGTGTGGCCCCACCAGCACTTAACACACTGGAAAAAGCTGATACAAGGTCAGTAGTGGCTCTGTACAGGAAATGTGTAAAACAAAGTCAACTTTTCTTAAAGCATTCCAGCAAAGAGAGGGTTTTCTGATACCACAGAAGATTACCATTGTCTGACTTAGTTTAAAAGAAGATCTTTAACCACATTCCTGACCCAGATTTTAAATAAGGTTAAAACAAATTGTTCCGTAACTGTATAGTTCAATAGAGTAAGTCTGACCGATAACATTAGAACATAAAGAACTTCTAAAACCCTGGATTTTTAGTTTTGGTCGCTACATTTTAAGCAAATAAATGCCATTTAGTAGTGAGAATATGAAGTAGTTGCATATCTAGAGCTATCTTCTAACGTTGAAAGCAAATATTGAAAAGGTCAATTCAATAAAGTTTACATTTGATTGTCCAAGGATCTCTTCTTGGTGTCACACACTGTCGAGAATCACTATTCAATGCACAGATGAGGATACAATCTCTACTTTTGAACTGAACCCTTTGCAGTTTTCTCCTCAACAGCTTTTTCTGAATGACACTGCAAAGTTGATGGCATTCCTTCCAAACCCTGCTAAGGAGAACATTTAAAATTAGTAGTTATCTTTTATGCCTTAAAGATGGGTGGATAAAGTTTAGGGAAGAAATAAGTGGGTTTATGTTCATTTCAAAGGCACTAAATTGAGACAGCAAAATATGAAGGAATCTGAATGAGGTCACGAAAATTTGGCAAAGGAAGAAACTGGAACTGTATCTCCTGAGTTTTGACCTGGAAACTATGAATATGTTGATTTTACTGACCACTTACATACACAAAAGCAAAGTACACAAAAGTATGTGGAGTTAGCGATACAGATTATGCATGATAAAGTAGCTTCTATCAGAAATACATCAAGACTTTCCAAAGTTATGATTGCATTGCAGTAACACTTTTTTTTTGGGGGGGGGGAGGGGAGGGAGGAGTACATAAGTACAATTTTTATGTGAAATACTTTCCAAAATATATTGCTGGAGCAGTTTCTAAAATTATTTCATAAACTACAGTTTTGCAGACAAGTGAACCAAAAAGCCACTATAAACCCAGTACAGCTAATTCAGCATTGCGAACAAGGTATTTATGACACAGGATTTCAGTTTCACTTGAAAAATCCTGATACGGATCATATACTTCTCTTACAAAAGATTGCAATGACTAAGCAAATGGTGGCATGCTGGGAAAACAGTCTCTGCTACAGCTAGTCTGATTTATCACATTACTCTAATTACCTTGACTTACTCATTGTTAGGATCACTTTTCTGTTGTGGAAACTTCAGGCAGCCTCAAGCTTGGCAGACTTTAATAGGTATGCAAGTACTAACTCAATACATAATTAAACTTCCAAGTCCAATGCTTTTTAAACACATTTGTAGCAAAGCACAACATCAGTCTGGGCATATATAATGCTAGGGGTTGTCACTCATAGTATACTCATACTAATTTCTTATGAATGAAATCACTTTGTCTTATAGAAGTTCTGTAGGATTCCCACAAACCACCATTTTCAGATTTCTCCTAAGTCAGTAAGAGTAAAAAAATTTTCAGACTAAATTCTACAATAATCCCAGTAACTCTGTTGACTTCCTTGTAGCCCAATAATTTGAAGGTTGTGCTCACCTACTGTTTTACTTTTATTTATGAAATGAAACCATATTCACTCAGCTGTTTTATGCTCTTGTGGTGAGGCAAAGCAGTCTTTTACCTGACTTCTCTACCTGATTAAGGTGGATCTGTAACAGCTTTGGTTCACAAGAATGAAGGATGACACGTAGAGAGAATGGGTTGATTTGTCCTGATCTTATCACATTTTTCATCAGTTATACCTCTGAAGCTCCACTGAATGTAAAATGCTGTTAAGGATACCACATTTCCCAATATGATTTAAAGTGCCCCCTCCCCCAATACTTTGTTCTGTAATGTTTTTATTATATATGCATGTTCAACATACATCATTTTTTGAGATACATTCAGTTATTAAGAGGTAAGATATGACTTAATGATGATTCGTACTCATCCCATGATAAGCCTTAGCATGCATCTGAGCTTCATTTAGCATTTACAGACATTCAATAAGCAGGAAGATCCCTAGCTTACCTATCAGTGGAATAGCACAGATTTAATAGAGTTTGACCTAGTACACACATTGAAATGAAGCCCAAGAGTAATTTTATCCAACCCAAAGTTTGTGAAGTTATACAATAAGAGGACAGTGTGCTCATGTTCTGAGCCAAAATTCAGACAGTGCTCTCTTCTGATATATTGCTTTTGGAATGCTCTGCTTTATCAGCAGTCCCCAGTTCACTACTTATATCTTTTCAAGATGTATCTCACAAGACAGACAGCAGCCAACATCCTGACTCAAGGAAGGCAAGAAAGATGCTATTCTTCCCAGGGAAGAAGTACTAGGAAATAATATTTTTTGAAAACTTCCTGTAACTTCTTATAGATTACTTAAATTACTGTAATGGAGCCATGATGGTCTGCGGCATCTGCATTTTCATTTTGATGCATAATCTATACAGCCCTCCCAGTTCCCAGAAAACCATTCTTTGCTGGAAAGAAACTATGTCATTAAGATTCTCCCTCCCCGCAGTACTTATGCAAAGAATAAGTAGTGACTCTTTAACTACTTCTGCTCTCCAAGTCCTCACAATACTTCGTCACACACATGAATGGCTTCCAAAATACACTGGTGGATCCAGTGGTCCACATGTAGGCAAAAGCTAATGCCTCTTAAACAGATCATGCTTTTGCTAGATCTGCATCTAGGATAGATGCGTATCAACACACCGACATTTACAGGCCTATCTGGGGAAGAATCCAGCTCAGCCACTGTGAATATATTAGGATGGCATTGATTGTCAAGGCAAATATCAGGCTATGACACAATCCAGTGATTTTTGCCTAAGACTATGTCAAGCATGAAGATTAAGAAGAGAATTGTCTTTACCAATGATTTGTTATTATACCATTAATAAAGAGAATTGAAATGTTTGTTCAGATCTTCCTCAGGGTTGAAAGTGAGTTTCTCTATACAGATGACTGGTAGACTAGATGACCTGGAGGGTTATTTAAAACCCATAGTTATGTGGTACCCAGTGCCTGATGTCCTTGAATATTGTACAGGAAATCTGAAGGCTCAGCATGGCTCACATCACATGAGCTTGTTACTGTAAGATTCCTTACATAGTATCACATATCAACAACCCTTTGCTTCCCCTGCCAAGTCTAAGAAGTAATGTTTAAAACTATTGATAATAAGAAGGAGGTTTGCCCCTGTGCAGAGAGCCAGTTAAGCCTGTATTTAAGCCCCACTGAAGTCCTTTTGGTATCTCACAAAGGACAAGTCACTATCAATTTCATGGTTCTAAATTCTCATCCTAATTTCACCAGAATGTTTCAGAATGAAGGGGAGAGGGACTGAATATTTGGGTCCAGATCTATTTCTCAAGTTAAGACTATCTTCTTAAATATATATATATTAATACTTACATATATATTTATAATTTGCAAGTGACAGAGGAATCATAAATAAACAAGTTAAAATGGATTCAAGCAAAAGCAAGATGAGTAGAACTGGAAGAAGAGTAACCAAAAAAACACCAGGTAAAAAGCATGGCATAGAGATATCTTGAGTATTACAAAAAGAGATAAATTGAATAGGAATGGAAAAACACACCCATGGACAACACTTAGCATTTGAGAGTTCTGTTTAATAGGTTTCTGTAAACATATTTCCCAGTGTTTCCCTCACAGCTGATCTGCCTTGAAGGAGAAGAACAGATGAAGATATTTTCCTCATTTATACCAAGGTAGTACCAGGAACTCTGACTAAAGTGATTCTGAAAAAGAATATGAAAAATCATAAAAAAACTTGCATATGTTTGTATACATATTAAACATCACACAAGCATCTCATGCCGAAGACATAAAGACCACGGACCTACAACTTATCTGGAGAATTACATGCTGAAAACACTGTGTAATGTATAACCTTACATCAATACATTCATTTCAGTGTTCTGTTCCTGAAATTACTGAAAGGAGGGAAGTGCATTCCCCAAAATCTTATCCAGCTCATCCTGCCCAAAATCCTTAGGTTGAACCTAGTAAGGTTTCTAAAATAACATTTGTGTTCTTCCTAATAATTGCCATGCACTTCCAAGGAAATGCCTCATATGGCTAATAGGCTCTTTGGAGCAAGACAGGCAGGTGCTTGTCCAAAGAGCTATGCCAATCAAAGATTTTAACAATAAATTAAGATAGTAATTCTGTTGCTGTGATGGGGTAGGGATAGAGGAGAGGTAAGGCTCATAGGGAGAGGTAGTCTTCTATTAGGCAAACCTTTGGACATGCAATCACAGAAGACTCAGTAAAAGGTCACCTGTGTGAATTCACAGAGACTGGAAAATACCAGAATAAGGTGATTGAGCATGCAAAAATCTCTTTCCTAATGTGAAGCTTTATAACAGCACCACATGCAAGTTCTGCCCCATATGTATAGAGGAATATTAATCTGCCTAGGATATATCCCATCTTCATTAGAATAAATTCACAGACTACTATATGTAAATGTCTTACAAGTTAGAAAATTAAAGAATTTGCATACAAATGATACACATGCCAGATCTCATGTATCTGATGAGGTATTTGGGTACAGAAGCAGAAACTGAAACTAGTGCAGGAGCTTACAGCTGAGAAGATATTTTTGTTCCCATACAATTTCTTCCAGCACAAACCCTGCTTTCTTGCTTGGTACGTAAGTGTTTACAGTGCATTATATGGCAGCTAATTCTGAGGTATTTCTGGAGGTTCATCCATTTTTCAATGGAAGCATGTTGTTATGCAATGTATCTCTCTTTCCCTCTGAAATATCAATAAATGCTCTTTTTATATCAGTCTGAACAAAACCATCACTAAAATCACATTTGGTAAGATCTTTGCCAATAAGCCTGCTCTTCTAAAAGCTATCACCTTCAGTAGTCAGATCAGTGGACAGTCAACATTTCTTTTAGCCTACCTGCATTATAGTGGAATCAGACTCATGGGAGTGTGTCACACCCTTCCCTTCTAATGGCAGATTAGCAGCATTTTGGAAAATGAAGAAAATAACAACAGAATCTGACATCCATTGCACAGACCAATCCAAGAAAGGACAAACAAAAGGTAGTATCAATACAACTGGGAAATTAGGTTATTCATCACCCACCACACTATGGCAGAAGCATCAGTCAGGTATTGCAAACACTACCTCAGAGATGAAAATCAACTCAGCCAAAATAAAATTGCACAAAATTAGTTTACCAACTTGCTAACATACAGAACTGAAGAGAGCAACAGTCATTACTCCATCTCTACCTTGTTGACACACAACACCTTAAATAAATTACTTGCTTTTATTTAGTCTTTAAGCTGATCAGAATCTGCAAGGATATGAAATGTTAGCTAGAACAAATGATTCTGCTTTACAGAACAGGTTTTTGTATGTCTTTTTTGTTTGGTTGGTTTTGGGGTTTTTTTGTTTGGTGTTCTTGGGGTTGGGGGCAGTGGGCAGGTTGGCTTGTTTGGGTTAGGGGTTTTTTTGTGTTTGTTTGTTTGAGGGTTTTTTTTGTGGCATATGAAGAGCGGAATACCACCATGGTTCCTTGATTTTCAGGGCTAAAATGCATTGCTGCACGCCCCAAATGAGCTTGACCAGGTAAATATAACCTCTAAAACCCAAGGGATTAGTCTAGAACAAGGATGTCAGAGCATTAACTGTAGCTTCCCATCTCATATAGCTGGTATATAAATGATTTATTTTTCTAGCACATTATTTGACATTGTAACGCTACATAACACTGACCTTTAGATGCAAATTTTAAAATTAGTATGATATTATAGCTTCCAACCTTTAGCAATAATTTTTTCTAACGGTGTGACTATTTACTAAAGGCTTCATCTACTAGGACGTTACCATTTTGGAACAGGGATTAGTATTATTTTTTGGCAAGGTTCATGTACTTACATTTTACTTGCATTGTTCTTGCCACAGCAATGTTCTAGGTATAATGCATTTCCACAACAGGTTTTGCTTACTATGCTTTCATCTTCCCTGTTTCAGTCTGTAGATTTTCATTCTGTGTTTCCTTTCATGGCATTTAGTGTCATGATATTAGATGCAATGGGGTGTAATTTATGTTGCTAATGCCATCAGTCAAATGGTGGTAGTGCTATATATTGCATACATTACCCATCCTATCCTCTCTCTACAGAGAAAACAGTTGGTCCCTCTTGCTTGTTTAAGTATGTCTTTGAACATAAGTTGTCTGTTTAAAAACATCTTGGCTCTGCTGAGTGGAATGTTTTCCTGAAGAATAAATCACATCACCTCTCAGCACCAAGAAACAGAGCCTGTTGTTTTCTGAGCCAAAGTAAATTTCCTGGATAGTTGTACTTTCTGGCAACTGTATGTTAATGATCAAGAAATATCCTCTGAGGACTGTGAGTGGCAGATCATTACCAAAAAGACATGAGAACTAACATAAGTGTAGTCTGGCTGAATTTTGTTGCCTAAGTCTGTTGAAAAACGTGTCATGTTGTACAGTTCTTCTCTACAACATGCACAATAAATATACTACATAATTTTGCCAAAATTTCAACTGACGTTTATGGTCACTTTCTTTTCCCATGAGAATTAGACCAGAGGTGAAAAGCTTTAACGCACTTCTTGGGAAACAACTGTCATGCTATTGTCAGGCCATAGCTGGAAGTGACAAATCCTCTGTACTAGACAGAGCCCGCATGTTTCCAGATTCATAATGAAACCTCCTCCTTTCCATTACATGGCTATCCAAAGATAATTGTTAGATTGCACAGGTGCCCTACAGCAATGAACATATATATATAGAGAGAGATTCTTGTCTGTTAACACCGTTGTGAAGTTTACCATGTAGTTCTACTACAGTTCTGAGCAGAGTTTTGAAGCCAATAGCAGAATACAACATAAATATCTATATATGAGAAGAGTTGCTGGGGATGTTTAGAGATGTTCAGAAGGTTTAAAGTAAAATAGATTTTCACTGGGAAAATGTTAATGCATTTTAAACAAAGTATTTTATGATAACATATTAATATGCAAAAATTTATTTTGAAACCTAAAATGAATGGAAATTTATCTGACTGTCAGAGGGCAAACTAAGCACAGATATACATTCACACGTATACCTACAGCCCGTGACCAGGAGATTTACAGGCTTTTGCCCCTGTGGTAAGAAGCCTTAAAGATCCTAGTCCAAAAGTAATTGTCTATTTTCATATGCAGTCCTTTTTTTAAAATCCCCCATTAGACAAACAATGTTAATGATCAATAATGCAAGAATTAGTTAAATTACCATTTCCTGCACTTAGAAATTTAGTGACCTATCAAAACTTGGAATATAATTTTGAAGTGTAGTCAATTGCTATTATGGAAAGATTTGTTTGGAGCACCCCTAACACTGACTGTACTTAATTGCACTAGGCAGCGTATCCACTCACTGGGCACATGAGGTATGAGAGTACTACTATCCGCAAATATTTCCAGCTAAGTAGAAGCAGGACACTTGCTGTGCAAGAATCTTATCACTGAAACTCCGGAAACTATCAGGAAGATAGCAATGCTTTCTTACTGTTTGCACTACTTGCTCAACTCCACATACGTGGTTTTATCAACATAAGCGATAACCACACATTATACATCAGAAATCACAGGTAACATAGGTTTAATTTCACATGCATTTACTACGCAACTTGAAAGCATTTCAGCAACTCCTGTCTACGATTCACAGTTGCAGTTCACTACACAATCACCACATTAATCATCACACTTACACACTGTTTCACAGGTGCCTTAAGGTTTGTGTGATAATTCACATCTAATTATAATTTGGAGTCAAGTTTTTGAGGGTTATTTCTAATCAAGACTTACACTGCATCATGGGTTGCAAAAGAATTTCTGAGTCACTATCACTATCATGTCCTTACTCGTCACATATTGTAAAGACACTGTTTCATTACCTGCTTTGCTGACTTGACCTGACTTATTCAAGCACCTTTAGCCTCTGTCCCATCTCTTCTGACAAGAAAGGAGTGATCCTTTCTGATGGCTAAGCCAAGAATTAAGATCTGGTGATAGCTCAAAGTTTCATGTTGTGAGGATACACCCTCTTTTATGACTTAAGAAAATTATGAGATTTTTATCCCACAGCAGATAGAAACTGGCCTGTTAGTAACGTTTTTCTTGCTACGTATTTTAAATACAAGTAATTGCACCACTGTACCTTACTCAAACAGAAGGAGGCACCCACATCTGTCTTTCACATCTGTGCCTGGAAGATACATGGCAATACAATTTTACAGTATTATGGCAGAACTCAGCAAAGTCTTTATGCTAACAATGAATCCTATGCCTAAGTTAACATACATATAGATATAATCTATCTTTGTGTAATAACTTTGATGTAACAAAAAGCCGTGATTGGTAAGGATAAAACTGAGGAGTGTTTTGGCTCCCTACATTTCAGATATATTGTGTGCAGCACAATAATAACACAGCAATGTTTTTCTTTCATTGTTGATTTTCGATTATACCAGAAACATGGTATCAGTTCGTTCAAAACTGAATGCAGGTTAGGCTGAAAATACTTCTAAAATCAACAACACTAAACCTTTTATTTTGATCTTAGTAATTATGTGCCATTTTCCCTGGACAGGATTTCAAATGCCTTCCTATTTAAAGAAGCTCAACCTCACATTTTCCTCTCCAAATGCTCAAAAAAATCAGGCCATAGCATACTGTAGGACAAGTCTTTCTGGATTTATCTGTTAAGATGTTGCACTTATGTATTTGCATACTCACCAATCATCAGAAAACATTTTTTCCTTGCTATGTTTAATGACATTTAAAAACACTTCTGGTACTCTATAATATGGTGACGATGAGAAGGGAAGGTAGCCATATTCTGGGAGGGAGAGATAGATTTTCAACAACCCATTAGTCAAATGAAGTATTTGATCCAGGCAAGGCAGCAAGGTGTGACACCATCTGTTCATCACTGTGGTTGTCAATGGTAGTGAAATTTTGTTGTTCATAAACATTTCTTCTGTTTTGTTAGAAAATCCCTATTTTTTTGTATTTAAATAGTCAAAATAAAATATTGCTCATTTCATTGGGTTGCATGCATTTATGTTTTGTTCAGCGACCAGAACAAATCAATTATTTGTGCAGACATAATGATGTTCATACTGTTAAACCAGGCTGTCATATGGATACAATAAAGCAACTATTGCCAACCTTGTCATGAACATGTGCAAGTCATTTGAGAAATTCTTTGATTGCTTGTCCTGACTTCTCAATGAATTCCCCATGCATAAGCAGTGTTGTATTCAGCTCCTTTGAATTCACTGACTTCACATTCATATTCTCTATGATTTATCATTCACATAGTTCCTTACTTTCTGGCTCTTGGTCATTCCCACCCCTCTATCCTATGGCACTTGTTGCTCTTACAATAGGTGACAGAAGCTGTCTCTCCCCTGACTGCCATCCTTGTCCTTATTTCACATCCTGCTTCTCAACTGGGCACACATTGTTCCTTGGAAGCCACCCTTCTGTTATGTGTCTTTTTGCTATGGAGACTGCAGTATCCTTTCATCTTATTTACTACTTCATTGTATCAAATATATACATAAATCACTTTACTCAAAAAATCCAAATAATTGACATAAGAGCAGCTCTCCGTCATCTAGCCCTACTGCAGACTAACCTGCCTCTAGAGCACATACATGGTTCCATTGGTACAGTACCACCTGTTTATCTGACTATAATACAGCAATCATCTCTTATAACTTATCATCAAATCATATATCACTTCCTGCTGATCATTCCATTTGACTTAAGCTTCTGGCAAAAAATAAGCAACACAGAGGTGGGATGCAGCCAATTAGCTTCCAAATGGGAACTAGGCTGTAGAGGAATCTAGGGAAATGCTCTTGAGCCTTGTTTTTAGCAAAGGGAAAACAAGAGAGACAGATTTACCACAGAAAGCAAGCACTGAAGCAGAAACAAAACTCTATTCCTAAATCTCCTTGTGAGTTTTTACCACTAGATGGTGCTTTCAAAAATAATCAAACAACAAAAGTCAAAATACCAGCCAAGGTCAACATGCCATTACAGAGAGAAAAAAGTACAACAAATCCAACTAGAAGCATATCCCGTATGCCATTAAACTACCAATCCTAGATTTCTGCTATGACTAGGCCACATTGTGGTTCTGTGACAGAAAAAGGAAGCCTTAACGTACACTGTCATCACAACAGGGACATGACCAACAACAGCGTATTAATAAATATTCTTAGCTCTTAATTGCTTCCAACAAACAATACTGGGGCATGGAGAGAAGAAAATAGACTAGTGCAGCCTCTAGGCAAGCAGATGTCACTTTGAGAACATAGATGTATTACACTGAAAGGGACCTAAACCCATCTCAGTTACCACCTGTCATATTTCCTCCAAGTATAACACTGGATCACTGAGCTCAGCAGTCTGGGAAAAGAGGAAAAAGTTGGTGTTTGTCCTTGTGAACAGACACAAATTAAGAGAGCTTTGCTGGTTACTTCCATCATTTAGAACCTCATCAAACAAACAGTATGAAAAGCTTGGCAATTGCCTTTTGAATGATGTTGCATTACGTTTTAAAAAACATCTAACATTGCTGTACAGACATACAATTTATCTGGTTGGAAGCTTCAAGTCGTATTGGTTTGCCTTGTGCTTTAATCAGGTAATGAATAGAACATGGCACAGAAAAAAAATATACATTTTAATTTCACGCTTTGCACTGTCTTATTGTTTGTTTAAGCTTGTCCAACTAAGAATCCTTGCACTACACGCCCCTGGTTGCATTCCATGTGAAACAAAGGCATATTTCAGGGAAGTACCTCTCACAAAGAGGTATTGATGAACCAGAAATCAGAGTCTGGACAAATGACCATTTTTCTATAAACACAGCTCTATTGTTTCAGCTTTTTTTCTCCCTGGGAATAAATATTTCATTATTCAAAACAGTGGCTGAAAAGCAAACGACTCCTCCCCCTTCTACCAATAATCTTCCCCCACTACTCTAGAGAAATGCAACTCAATGGTTTTCATGACTCCTCTCTTGCAATATTTGTATTAATTTTTTTACTCTTTCCTTGTCCACAAAAAAATTAGTGTGAAATTAAAAAAAAAAAAAAGTAGTTTCCTGCTCCTCTATGACTTAGATCTATGAAACCCCGATCCTGTTAAGATGTATACAGTGATTTCTCTGACCATTTGCCCACCACACAGTAGTTCCAGTTTGCTCTTTGCATTTGCATCCTCTATACTTAACTTCTGGTCATGCCTTCATTTTCACTAATCCTGTCTCTTCTTTTTTGGTTTTTGTTCCACCCCTCAAACTGCCTCCCCTGTAATGAGTTCCGTCATGAGTGTTTTCTCAGATATTTCACAGGTAGGAAATAAATCAAAGGCAGGAACAACTTCTGTCATCCCTCCAGCCTTTGCAGATTTCAAGATCTGATCTAAGTCAAGAACATAGGATTTAAATTCAGTCTCCAAACACTGTCCTTCTGGGAATCACTGTTCCTGTTCCACATCAACCGCTCTACACCCAGATTTACAAAACAGGCCCAAGATTTAAGCAGGTACAGAGGGATATTGGCACTCTATCACCCAAAACCCACACTCAGGCAAAGAAGGAAAGAATGCAGATTAATGGCTTCTTTAATGTCCTGCATCTCAAGAGAAGACTGAGGGGAGATCTTATTGATGTCTTCAGCTATCTAATGGGATAGTATAAAAAAGGAGCAAGGCTCTTTTTGGATGTGCACAGTGGTAGTATGGAAGGCAACAGACACAAAGGCCAACACAGAAAAATCTGATTAGATACCCAGAAAAAACCTGTTACCATGAGGGTGGTCAAACACTGGAAAAGGTTGCCCAGATAGGCTGTGGAATCTCCATCCCTGGAAATGTTCAAATTTCAGCTGGTCAGGCCCTAAGCACCCAAAACTAGTATGATCTGCTCTGGGCAGGGTTGGGACTAGACCTCCAGACATACCTTCCAGCGTAAATTATTTTATGATTCCCATGCTCAAGGATCTCTCTGTTACTGCCTATAGCTATTCTGGATACAAAGAATCTTCAGAATTTTATTCCTCAACTTCTACAGGGGTAACAAAAGCAGCTCTTCTCTAGAAGGAAGATACGTTAAGGCTTCCAGATACTCAAATCCAGATGTGACACAGTTCTGTAATAGATTTTGGTACACTTCTCCATTCACAGCACATAAACCCAAAAATCTCAGTTTATAATCATGCGGGGGGGGGGGGGGGGAAGGCTACAACAACTCTCACCACAGAGAAAGTAAATATTACACTAACTGAAAATTGATCAAGGTTTGCTGTGCCTTACCAACAAAAGAACCAACCTTTCAAAATTGCTGGTAGAACTACAGTGTGGAAAGAGATTATTCATTAAATGACAAATTTTCTTCCCTAAACATACAGTTTTGATTGACTGGTGTTCAGCCATACCTAATAGATTAATAGGATAATGGGACAAATGAAAATATAACAGGTCACTGGTCCAAACATCTTGATTCTCTTGCATATATTTAACACAGACGTGGAATGAAACTAAGAAGATTCAATTTCTCTTAGAAAAATGTTCAATATATTATTCAAGGTTCCCAAGAGGGCTTTATCATAAATGTACAGAGTGAGAGACACTTAATGGTATCAATTAAAACACTGAAAGTTCAGTAAAGGACAAGGTCCTGCAGAAGACGAGCATTTCTATGAGGAGGAAAACACAGGAAATATATTATTCTATGACAGCATCAGCACAGGACTGCAGAGGAGATAGAAGATTTCTGTACTAAGAAATGGTGCGTCTGCTCTCCCCTCCGTCAAAAGTTAGGGCCAACAAGTCTCTGTCAGCAATTATCTACCCATGCTACTATTCCTGTCCAATTTGGGTTTCCCTCGTAGTTCATAAGTTCATAAGGACTTCAGATTTAAAATGTAAGCCTTTACTGCATTCAAATTAATACATCTAGTTCATCTTATTCTCTAAGTAAGGAACAGAAATTGTATGCTTGTGAATTCTTTAGAAGAAAAGATATAAACTGCACTGCTCTAGCAGGTTTACCAAAACTGTGGTAATTCAGCTGTAGCATCTGGCTAGGATTCTTGATTATGTGATTACAACAATGTTTAACTGTAAAGTTAAAGGAAAGCAACCACAGTTTCAAGAAAACCTTAAGTATTAATCAGTGTAGGAGATGTAGAATCATGCTTATTAAAAGTGGTTAATGAAATTCTCCATAGGTCATATATATATATGATACAAGCAAGACACAAGCTCAATGGTTCCATATCCAGACAACTATATTTGAGAATGTATTAATGAAAAGAAGATGCAAAGAAAATAAACTGAAAGGATTAATACAAATTTCCCCTCCAGGAGGAGAAAAGAAGAAAAGATACCTGGAAAATAAAAGCAGATAAAATACTTATTTGAAAAGGAAGGATAACACATGTCAGTAGTGCAAAATATTATTTTCTGCAAGTGTTTAAAACCAAGTTTTTAGAGTTAGTCTGTATAGAATATCAGTATCAGTGATACATAGTTTCTACTTGTTCAAAAATAATTTCCTTGTTCTATTTAATACTCTTATTTTAATACAGCCTTTTGGCATTATGCTGTGCAGAATTACATCTAAACTATTAAATCTACGAAAGTTCAAAGGTTAGTGCATGGGATAGTCATAAAAAAACCATGGACAAATATACATACGATAACTCACTTGAGACCTTTGGCCTGAAAGCAAATCGTAAGTATGCCATCAGTGGGGAAAAAAACACAACAGATTTCTAGTATCTAGAGAAATGTTAGGTATATAATTAAAATTTTCAGTTTTCTTTATAGCTTGTCAGAGTTCTAATTTGTTAAGACTATTCTTTTCTATAGTTTTGAGATAAATGGAAATGAATTCTTGATCTTAAAAGTTTCTTCCCCATCCTTCTGGTATTTAGTTTGCCTCCTAAGCACAAGGGAAATAGGCTACATGGAAAACTGAATGAATGAGAGCAGTTTGGAGAGAAAAGGACTTTCAATTTGCTCTCTGTTCCAAAGCAGATCCCCTGCCCTAAACGAATGATTCTATACATTCAAGCCTACAAGCCTTCTGGTTGCTTTAAGCCCAGGAACAGCATAAAAGAGGTGGAAGAGGAACAGGGAAAAACCTACCATTTTAGGAAATGGTACCAGATACACTCTTAAAACCAGATAAAGCAGTACAAAATTAATATTTGAATAATTACATGCTGTATTTGTAAGAAATTTCAAAGCGACTTGCAAAGAAGGGGCAATGTAAAATTACACAGCAGGTGTTCCAAAAGGAGTAGTTATAAAACCAAGAGACAGCCTTAGATGTGAATGGCTCTGGTCCCTAAACCAGATTTTGATGGTGGAATTGCAGAGTAGGGATGCATTTCTTAGTTGTGAGTGGATGGAGCATGTCAATATGATGAAGAAAGAGGGACTGATATTTGGTACAAGATGAAAAAAGGCTTCTGCAGCATTCAGAAGAGAGCTTGACAGACTGCTTTTATTACCAGGGCTGCTTAAAAGCAAGGAAGGTGGCAAATAGTTCATAAGATGTAGAGGAACGCACAAAGATGAAATAGGGACAAGGAAATTCTGTGAAGATGCCTGTTACTGTAGAAACTGAAGAACAAAAAGGGATAGCTCTCTGAAAAGACTACTCTAAATGAAACACCAAGATGTCCTCTGATTTTTAAAATGGTGGATGGTGGTGATTTCAGTATGACATTCTAAGACTACATCATAATGTTTGCAGAATGAAACACACAGATTATAGAAGTCAGGAATTTGTTTGGGATATCTGGCATGAGGATGTGTTGGTGGCTACCCAAACATTGGGAAACGACTTCTCGGTATGTGACAGGTACAGAGCGTGATTTTGGCACGCTTCCCATCACACCCAATGCAAGAGTTGTAACAAGATTAACAGGCATTGCTACTGAAGGCCCACAGCTGTCGCAAGGCATGTAATATTCAAAGTTACTGACTTACCAAAGTACTGCAGAGTTGTTAAGATAGACTCATGACACTTGAAACACCTCATTCTCTTCATGCTCTGTGGACTTGCATCAATGGCCATACTTCATTACTTTAGCAGTTTTGATTAATCATGCTGTTGGGTCATTTTGTTTCGTATCAGTTGCTGGAAACCACTGTTCTCTACCTCTCCTAGCTTTGTATATTAAGATAGAGTATTTATAGTAAATAGTCACCTGGCACCAGAGCTTGAACTCAGGATCTTTCCCTGTACCCCTTGCAAATATCCTAAAAAGAAGGCTGAAGTGCCCTGTTCTGTTTTTCTCTCTCAGAGGTCTTAAAAGTCTCTAATCAGCAATTTAGGATTGAAAGGGACCTCGTGGGTTGAACTATTATCCTACTATTGCAGGAACTCAGTCCTACAATGTCTTTCATAGACTTACCAAGCTCATCTTAAAAACAGAGTACTTTTATGACAAATGGAAAAGCTACAAAAGGTTACAGTTGTTACTAGTTTACCAAGCACAGCCTATAAGCATGCATCTAGAGCAATGACCAAGGAGACAGAAGATGTGTTCAGACATCTAAGGAAGGAAGGACATGAATTCTTTTCTGCAGACTCTAACGCTGTTTAGCAAACTATTTCAGACTACTGCTTAGTGTCTTCTTTGACTACATAGACATAACAATGCTGAGCCCGTATGGCCTATTCATCTTATCTTACCTCAGACAACAGGGGGGGGGGAAAATAAAAAAGAAAATATGAGAAAAAAGAAAACTACCCACCTGCATGAGACAGAAAAGAAATGTGGAACTCCTTTTAAAGGAGATTAATAACTATTTGTTTTGTCAAGCTTTTGCCACTCTACAATTACAGCTATGAATACTCTCTTAACCATTTATAAAAACAGAAAACTGAACACAAACACCATACCACACCCCTGTCAATTATCCCAGTATCAAATGACCAGCTAGATCTCAGTTCAATTAACTACTTCCTGGAGTCCCTATTGAGGTTCTACATGTTAGGTCTATTCATTACTCCCGTCTTTCAGATGAGGTAAAGAGAACAAACAAGACGCACAGAGCTTTTTGGGTTTGGTGGGGTTTTTTTTTTAATAGGTGTGGTGAGACTGTGCTCTTCTTATTGAGAAATGTTGCAAGAAGCAAATATAATAAAATACTGCTGGAATAATACATTTGTTTCTTTTGTGCCCCCCCCCCCCTTTGTTTTCTTTCAGTCAAACAGAGTATCCAAGCACTATTATTTATCTTATTTATTATGGTCATGCTCTACTAACCTTTTCTGCCTATACAGGAAAATTACATAAACCACAGTTTACCATCATGTATGATTTAAGTTATAACTGTATCTGCAAGCCCAATCCATACTTCCTAAAGTCACTTATCAAGGAAATGAAAAAACAAAGTACATCCAGGCATCTTGTCGGATTAATTTACTCTCCTTGCAGTCAGATTTTAAACTCAGTACTTGCTACACTATGTAGATAATAGGGACCAGAAGAATGTCAGTTGGTTCTGAAAAAGCAACTTGCTTTGGTTAGGTATAAAATTAGTCCTAGCTCCAAGCCTTGCTAAGTATTTAAAAGATGTTTCTTTTTTCCTTCTAAAAGGAGACTTTATTGTAGCAGCATTTTGTAATTGCTTCTTCATGTCTAACAAACCAGTCAGATTAAACAAACCCCATCAGGTAACAGACTTTGAATACCTTTTGATACTTTAAAATTACAAAAGACTATTGCCAACATCTGTTACATGTTGTCTTCCTCAGCTTGAGACAAAATTGTAGCCTTTACCTTCTTTTAAAAGCGATAAGGATGGCTAAAAATGGCATTATTTACATGCAGGTTAGAAACCTGCAAAGCAACAAATTAAGCTTGTAAGTAATAAAACATTTTAATTGTGACTAAAGCCACAATCTTTTAATCAGGTTAAATCCACATAGATGGTTTGTGAGTTTATACGAATCAGCTTGGTCAGAGATGTAACAATCATCTGGCATTTCAACCTTTATCTGAATGATACCGATGGCTTTCCAATGTTTGACTCTAATTTCAACTCCCAAAGAATTAAAGAAAACATCATAACTGAAAAGGTAAGTTTATGGATAGAAAAAATAATAAGTGAAACCTCACGCATGATTTTTCATGTGCAGATATTTTACATATTTAATGACTTTTCTTTTGAAGTTGAATTTAAAACAATTTTGTCAAAACGTGAACACAAACATCCATTTTGCCATTTCTACATTTCTTTTTAAAAGCATGATGAGGAAGTGGTTATTACACAATTCAAGACGCAACTAGGCATGCAATGTCAAAAGAGTAACTTTAGAACCTGAGAACGACAAAGTGTTGCACAGGTTTTGAACTGACCAGTGAATCATAGCTAATCATAGAAAAAACAAGTGAACAAAAAGTCACCAGAATAGGCAACATAAACAAAACCCTACTCAATCAACAAATATCTACACCACACCTAGCAATTCTTGCCTGCCTATTACATTTCAACCTAACACCTATACTATCTTAAGACTTTAAAATACTCAGACATAAACATAGCTTAACTGTCATGAGTTTGTATGCACTCTAGTTGGAAGTTCTCAACACAAGAAATACCATATGTGTGAACAAAGTCCCTCTAAGCCACTACTCAGTTTCTGACAACAGGAAAAGAAAATACCCTTCAGAGACAGCACAGCCACTTCCGATAATCAATTCCCCTGTTACTTACGCAGTATGTTCAGTTATTGCATTTGGACAGTTACAGAATAAAACCCTGCATTTCATCATTGTTTATAGACTTGTTACCCATGAAGCTACTTACACCCTTTCTGAACCTGCTGAAACAGCCTGCCTCTATAACTTTCTGTGGTAATAAAAGAATCAAGGTCAGCTGCTTTTCCAGAAGAGCTTCCTTTCATCTCTTTAATCTGTTTTGATACTAGCTGCAGTTAGTGTCACCTGGTTCTTGGATTACAGGATCTAGTGAAGAACAGGTGTGTATTTACCATCTCTATTCCCTTCACGGTTTTGCAAATCTTGACCATACCCTCCCTCAGCTTTTTCCTTTCCACACAGAAGAGTTACAGCTTCTTTAGTCTCTACTTATAAGGCAGTTGTTCAATCCCCTTAAACACTTTAAGCACTCCTCCCTGTACCTTCTCTAACCACAGTATGTCCTTTATAACAAGGCACACTGAAGTGGGATTAATGGTTTTAACACTTTTCTACATGAAACTGTTCTGACTCCAGGGTTAGCACACACACTCAGGGCAAAAACCTCCTCAGAAAGTTACAGTACTGCCAGACAAGGAGTAATAAAGAGATGAGATCTCACTTAAATTTGTTTATAAATTATTCCTTCTTCCTTTGTTAAAATTTCTTCTCAAAGAAACAGAACATTATGTTTTGTAAACACGCAGGCTGCACTGGGAGAACAACTGCAGGTGCATATCCCAGGTTTCTCCTCCAAGAGAAAAACTGATGGAGACACCCCATATTCTGCTGCTACCCAAATACATATCAGTTAACTAGAAATTACCATTTCACACTTACAAGATCCACAAAACAGAACGTGATCACACAGTAGTTATTTTCTGTTGGGAGGCATCATTCATAGCTGTAATATACAGTTACAGGAGTCATCTGTACAGGTAGAATAAATGTCACTTCTGTGTTTGTGTCAATTATGTGAGATAATAAGGCCAATAATTGCCTACAGCAAAGGCAGACTCTTCTGTACACCTTTACTGTGTTTATAGGGATCTGTGAACAACGTCAGAAGAGGTGGCAAGCAGATCTAGAAGAGATGGCTATCTGGTAACATTGCAGTTAAATTAGGTAATATACATTTCAGATGATTAGTTCCATCAGGCAAATTGGTAAGGCAATAGGAATAAAAACCTTATTTAAGTAAACTAGTTTGGCTGCTTATGATCTTATACCAGTTAACAAGCAAAATTAAGTAACACTATCTTAGAGGAGTTATAACAAAGGTTATACTTCTACTTTGCTCTGTAGAAACTCTTGAAGTATGTGCATGTATAGTCAAAACAATCAGGGCACTAGGGAAAAACCACTTGAAGAACTGTAGGTGAATCATCATGATCCAGAAATCTTCCAGAGAAATTACTCTCTTTTGCCAACAGACCAGTGACAATGAGGAGAAAAGCATAAGGAACAGAATCTTCAATTTAACTTACACAGACTCTCCAGTCCAACTAACCAGATTTGAAGAAACAGAAATCTGGAATTAACAGCATAACGTTACTATATTATAAGCGTGATAAAAACTCTAGTGGGAAGAAAATGCAAGAGGAAACAGTGCTCTGCAGCTGCTGCACTCTTGCCTTCATCCAACAGAATCAAGTTCTAAATCTCAGAGAGAAACACTTCATGTCAAGATGCATTTCTTGTTACTTCATGAGTACAAATAACTTTGGTAACATCAGTGTCCAACTTAAAAGCAAATTAAATAAATTCCACTCTTGAAAAATAATACAAGGGTGTCCCTTTGGACACCAATAGCAGATTATTCAAAAACACTTCTGAAGTGTTTGTTAGCCCTGTAAAACTTTAATGAAGATTAAAAATTGTTCATATTTATAGCATTTTGTGACTTCTCTTTTTTTTTTTTTTTTTTAAATCTGATTGCTTATCAGAATTTGGAATTCCAGGATTCCAAAATTTTTGCAACACAGAAGTTCTGTATTATGTTCTGGAATTTACTGGAGCACAAAAATTCCACGTTTCAGTATTGGGCGGTATACTTTATATACTTTGGATTTATAATAATAGCTTAATTGATAAAATACCTTATATTTACTGTCTCCACAGTGGTTTGCTATAAGTATGTAGCAAATATCAAATACAACACACAGTTAAACACAGAAAGACCCCAAACACTTTTTATTCTGAAAACAATCTACAGTCCACTTGCATCTCTCTAATGATAAAAGAAGGATATGAACATCACTATATTGTTTATCAAAATGACAAGCTGGGCAATAAAAGACTGAAGCTGTCATGTACAAGACTGAAATTTCAGTGTAAAATACTACTTTATCTGCCAAGAGCTCATAATTTCAGTCTCTGGGAATGCCCAGTATTTCCAAGAGATATTAAATGGTGACAAGATGAAACTTGGTATTATGTATTAATAATTGTATCACACAAGTTAATAATTCTGGTTTCAATTACTTTGGAAAATGATTGTGATATGGAACTTTAGAAGATTTCACCCCAAACTGCACTGTATTTCCATACTTAAAACTTAGATTGAACGCAAGACAATCAACATTTCATATATCTGGAGTCTTCTGTACCAGGAAACCACTGAAAAGATATTCAACTACAGTCACTATTTGAAGTTGCATTTCCTGGACTAGTCAAAGAAAAAAAAACATTCATTACAGGATTAGCTGCCTAGAAAACAGTAAACTGAGATTATACTAACTGAGTGTTCAAGTTTGAAGATACTCTTCCAATCCAAAAGTCAGTCTCTCTGAGAGCAGGTGCTATTGTAACATTACGTACCATATATCTCAGTACTACCATGAAATGAAAAAGATAATTTTGAAAGAAACGCAAAATTGTTAAATACAAAATTATACTCATATCTGGAGTTTGAAATAAAAACAATTTTGCAATAGCATGTAACTATAACAGACAAAGACAGGACAATACCACGTACTTTGAGTTTAAATATGTGCACCAAAGAAAGATCACTACATCACGTTACAATAAATGTACAAGGTTATGAGAAAATCATTAACTCTGAACACATTAATTTTCAATAAAATGTTTTATCTGACCTATACTGGGTCTGCTGAAGATAGGAAACTGGGAAGGCAGAACACATAAAATCAAGTAACTCTGACTTGCTGACAGGAAATGTAGAAGGTGTGGGGATGAATAAAAAAGCTCCTAGAAGTAACATTCTCTCCTGAGTTAATATTAAATAGTATACAGTGATGAAATTCAAAATACTACCATCTCTGTGAGACATTTTCAGTACAATATTCCATGAAGAGACTCTTAAATTAATTTTTTACCAAGGTCTGATAAATAATGTTAATAAAATTCCCCAGGTAATTGCACCAATTGTTACTTTTCAGCATTGCAACTTCCACAGCAAGAATGACTTTATTAAAGTAACCCAAGAAACAAAAAGAATACTCATAATCATGCAGGAGATACCAACAGATCTCAGGGAAGTCTGAAGAAAATTTACACTTGGTTCAAATCTAGACTTAAGCCCACTTCTAGCCTATGAATGGTTCCGTGCTATTTGGATTTTACTAAACCAGTTACCACCAGAACAAGAAGGTAGTTTAGATATGCAGAGCAGCTGAATTAATTCAACTATTACCTATGGTCTTCATTTAGAATTCCATTTTGAAATTTATTTTGCCTGGAAGTAACTAAAACTTTAAACACAATAGCAGTTCTGTATATTTGATTCTGGGACATTTAACTTCAGAACTTCCTTTTTTAGCAGCTTAATACTTTCCTGAAAGCCAAAGGCCACTATTAACTTGTAGGATTTGAGTATCACCCACTAAAGTCTAACACCTAATTTAACGTTAACTAGATATCAGATGGGGCACAAGATTTGAGAAACTTTAATAGTTTGTTTTATATGAGAATCAGAAGAGCTTTTAAAAAGCTCTATAATGAATACCATGAGAAGTTCTGTGTCCCAGATAAATTGGATTCATTTGAATGGAAATCAATTTAAACCTTATGTTCAGCTTTCTTATCATGCATTTCATTAACTTACCATTCAAATTTCATTTACTTTCTTGTCTGATGAAACTTAAATTTTCGCTTTTATTAAAGGAGTAACTTCATCTGTCAAATCAGAAAGGCTGTCTGAAACTCTGTTACCTTTACAGTTCAAAAACTTCAATGAAATAAGCATTTACCTTGCTCGGTCCATAAAATAAAACACTTTTGAACTTAAAGCAAGCAGGATAAAAGTTTGGATTTTAAAAAGTGTGGGGCAGGTGGGGCAAATCTTGTTCTTTCAAAGAACTTTGTCAGCTGTGAAATTGCACTTTTATTATATAATAAGTGAATAGCAGAAAAAACCCTCAAAACCCACTCACACCCAAATCACACACACACACACAAACTATTGGAGTATTACCGTTAGTATTTAAACTTTGTCAGCGGATAGCCTGGAAGGCTACTAGTAAGTCTTTTCCAGGATGATGGAGAACAGGAGCATTACATCCTTTTTAGTCCACCTTCCCCAAGCAGGTAGCAAAGCACCAAGGAGCTGAGCACCCTTTCCTGCAGAAAGAGGAAATAAGGGACTGTCTATCACTGTAGTAGGTAGGGTCAATTAGGTAACTGCACTTAGCGCTCATGAAAGGGGGTGGGGTGGGGTTGAAAGACTCAGTTTCTGAGACCTGGGTTTTGGGGTTTTTTTTAATCAAAGCCAGCTGGCAACGAAGAATGGTAGGACACGGCCCTGTCGTAGGGCTACGACAAGTGCAGATGGAGAATCCCACCTAAATCCTCCCCCGCTTCGCACTCCACCGCCTCGAGGGCAGCGTGCTCGGCTGCCGACGAGCAGGAGGGGCCCGCCGCGCTCCGCGGGAAGAGGGCGGTGGCGGGCAGCCCCTCGGCCGCCCCGCCGAGGCAGGGCCTGTCCCCCGCCCCGTCGCCGCAGGGCCCGGCGGTGCCTCCCGCGGCCTCGCCCGGACTGATTGGCGGAGGGCGGCCCCGGTTCCACCCGCCAGAGGCGGGCCCAGGGGACCTGCCCCGCCGGGAGCTGCCCGCTGTCCTGGGAGCTGGGGCAGTGCATGGGGCGGGAGGGCGCCCGGGGACCCGGACGGCAGCTCTCCGCGCCGGCGAGGGGGAAGGGGTGAGGGGAGCCTTTCCTCGTCTAGCCGAGGGACCCGGTGCCAGCATCTCCGCGGGGGCGTGGGGGTGGACGGCAGCGCCGGTGTATGCCTCCGGCGGGCGGTGGGGTGCCGGGGCGGCAGCGCGGCGGAGCGGAGCGGGGGCAGAGGAAAGTGATGAGAAGTTGAGGGAGGACGGAGCGAGGGTGCCCTCTCCTCTCCTCGGCCCGCGCCGCAGGGGCAGCCCAGCCCCGCAGCAGGTGCAGCAGAGCCCGGGCGGAGGGGACAGGCGGCCCCGGCGCTCCCGGCGCCGCAGCGGAGGGGCTCCGGCGGGAGCAGGGCCTCAGGCCGGGCCGGACGGAGCCGCGCAGCCCCCGCGCCCGCTCCGCTGAAGGAAAAGAGCGGTGAGCGGAGCCTCGAGCAGCGGCTCGCTCCGGTCTTCGGCTCGTTACACCAGAGGCAGCGACGCGGAGAAACGGCCCTGAAGGGAGAGCGGTGAGGGAGCTGGGGAAGAACCCCGCGGGCGGGGGGTCGGGGAGGAGGGCGAGGCGGTCCCGGCTCCGGCGCCCCGCGCTAAGGGGGTGGAGGGTCCCTGCCCGGGCGCTGCCGACGGGGAGGTGGGCGAGGAGGAGGGAGGTTCTCGTTTCACCTAGCTGCTGCTTTTTTTTTTTTTTTTTTTTTTTCAGTTTCCCCTCTCTCCTCTTGCTCGCTTTCCTTCCTCCTTCCCTCCTTCCCGTAACGCAAGAGGAAACCCTGGGCACCTTGCATCACCCTGCAGCGGGGGGTCTGGAGGAGAGGGGGTGGTGGGGCGGGAGGAGGGAGAGCGATGGCGGGTGGGGTGTGGGGGAGCCGTGGACTGACTAGAAAGAAGCCGCAGGGGAACAGGGGACCGTGGCGATGCGGTGTCCCTGAGCAAGGGGAGCGGCGCGGAGGGGACGGGGTGACCTGGGAGAGTGGGGGGGGGTGGCGCCGTGTCCTTGCAGGGTGCTGAGGGGCGTCTTTTCTGGGCGGAAAAAAAGGACACGTCCTTACCCTGAGGTGAGCTGGGGCCGCTGCTGTGGGGAGAGGAGGGGCTGGGGGCGGCAGGGAGCCCGGCCGTCCCTGGGAGGGGGTTTCTGCGCGCAGGGCACGGCACCGGTGTGGGGCGGGCGCGCTGCCCGGCCGGCCGCCCTCCCTCAGGGCGCCGGGTGCCCCCTCACGCCCGCGCGGGAGGCCCGGCCGCGCCCGGCAGGTGCCCGCGCTGCGCCTTGAGGAAGTTGAGCGCAGGAGGAGGAGGACGGGGGGGGGGGGGAAGAGCAGCGCTGCTGAGGCGAAGAGTGCCGCGGGCTGTGCCTCCGCGGCGGGCAGGCGCTGGGGAGAAGTTGGGGGGAAGAAGCGAGCGGTGACAGTACGTGCCTGCTGCGTTACCTGGAGATCGGCAGCCGAGGGGGGCTCGGGCGGGCGCTGCCGCAGGCCCCGGCCCGGGGGGTGAGTGGGGTGGGGGGGTGTCCGCTGTGTTTCGGACACCGACTTTGGCATTGTTCAGCCTTGTATTTCGCTTTGCCCCTTCTACATTAACTAATTGGAGCGGTTACTCGGCCCTCGGTACCGTCATGAGGGGCTGTCTCCCACAACCGCCCACAAGTCGCGCAAGTCGGGCGGCACATCTGCTGGGGGGGGGGGGGGGGGCTTAGGAAGAATCTTATGTCCCGGCTGCGAACTTGAGGACGTAATGTGATGGACCTCAGTGTGAGTGTTTGGACTGGGACGTGCTGGGCTCTCCGTGGATGTTCACTGAGTTTCGGTCAAAACTGCCTTGCCTTTGAAGGAAGAACATTGCATAATTGCTGCTGTGCCTCCCCTGTGGGTTTGAAAAGAAGGAAAACGGTTAAGCATAAAGTTTTAAGGGAATATGCCAATAAAGTTGCGGTATTTAAACAGATATTAAATGGTATCTTGTCTTTTATGACTTGTTTATGTACTCGTTTTTGTAGTGACTATGGAACAATAGGAAATCATTAAAAAATACGCAGCAGCCCCTTTTGCATGCTCATCAGGGTTGCCTGGGGATGAACAGCAGTGGGTAACTTTTAACAGTAGAGATCCTTAAAGGTGTCCCCCCTCTGCCCACTATCCCCAAGCAAACACTTTGAAAGTAGTATTTTTGGTTTTCATGTTATGACTAGGTGACTTAGTTTGGGGAATAATTCACATAATACCATTTGTTTATAAACATTTATTCCAAAAATTGTCTTGGTTACAATTCCTATCTCAAGCTGCCTGCCTGCTTCTCCAAGCAATTATCACACAAGGTCACTTACATATTTTAGCTGAGCTAGTTTTATAGCACCAACACAACATAGTATGCAATTAACCTTTACTTCACATTTCCTTGTTTTTGTTCTTTTGTTTTGGTCATTGATCCAGGCTGAACACTGGATGCTGCAGTGGCTGTTTTTTCAAATCTACTAACCAGTGCGTGCTAGGGTCTTACACTCTTTCAGATGGCTTCCGTGCTATTGTGAAAATATATTTTTTGAAATACAAGGAAATGAGTACTGGCCTGAAATGCTTCCATTTTGTTTTTGACTTTTGCACATTTGCCATCAATAGAGGCTCTTTGCAGGAAGCAAGAAAAGAAAATGATTTACTTTTTGTCCTATGTGTCTCTTAAGTATATAGACTGTAAGGTGAGAGTCACGTTAGCGTACTCTGTAAACACCGCTTATATTTTATATTCTTAAACTGCTCTAAGCAGTTGGGTTGTTCTGAAGCAGGATTTGGGTGGAGAGACCTACAGGACTAACAAGGACTTGAGGAGAGGGCATCTGAGACAATCCCCACATTCTCTTTCTGTGCAGGGTGGTGCCACCTGAGCTCCCTAAGGGTCCTCAGCTTGCCTGTGAGTGGAATGGTGGGCAGCTGACTCCCTGAGGGAGTGGTAATGAAGCAGCGGATTGGTTGTATACACTGATGCAACTTCAACTGAGTGAATGGCTAATTGCTGTTGTAGTTCACTGGCAGTCATTGGAACTACAGTTCGGGCTTGGCCTGTGACCAAGGCAGGACTCTTGTCATAACTCCAGATTGGTACCTGGTGATAAACTTAGCTATTTCAGTTGTTTAGAGAAATTGAAGGTAGTCAGAACTACCATGTTCATGAAATTTTAATGCCATATTTATCATGCTGAAAACACTAGAGATTGTTATCCAAATCAACCCTTCAGAATAACTGTGTTAGTTCAGTTGGAGGAACTGTATTGGGTTAGTAAATGAATGCCAGAGTGTTATGGATCATGACAATATAGTCTAATTAGTTTGTAAAGAAAAATTAAGAGAACCTGTCATAATTCTCTGCTGTATATAATTTGCTACAGATTGAGATGGTTGATTTCTAGCAATATTTTTTTTATTATTTCCAGGAATGGGGGGAAAAAATCAAATTTATCACAGCTTTTGTGGTGTGGCAGGTGTGTTATTACGTGTGCAGACCGTCAGTGAGAAGGTGGTACTGTGGGAAGCCTCATCATCTGTAAAGCAATGCCACTGAGCATAGCTTTGTGTGTGGCCTTTCCTGTGCCTGTTGAGACTTGTACAGAGGATGTGTTTTGCTGGAACACGCCTCCTACCACTTCGGAAATGTTCTGCGATTAATTGTACTAATAACTATAACAACAATGCCTATCCTGACTTATTTTCTGATGGACCTTCCAGAGCATGAACTACATTATTTCTGACTTCTAACTGTTGAGTATTTTATTGCCCATGCCTGCTTTCCTGTGTGTTTTCCACTTTGGACTCTTTAAAGTGCTTCTTTTCACATCACTGTTTTAGTCAGATTGCTTCCTTTAGAATAGTACCAAGAATTCATCTTTGTTTACTTCATCTTGGTGGAGTCCCTTGTCAGTTACCTACTGGAAAAATCACACTACAGTTACCTACTGGAAAAATCACACTACAGGATTAAAAGCTATTGAGACAGTTGTTGTAAGATCATATTCAAGAGTATTCGAGAGATGCTAACTAAATTAAATACCTTTTCTCTCCAGATTCTAACTTCTGACAGAAATGCTTTTATTTCTGTTTCAGTATTATGGAGTTATATTTAAAAAGAGGAGAGGATTGTGTTTGAGAAATGCTGATACATTAGAAGCATCTGAAATAATTCACTTTCTTTGGCTGGGATTTTTATTCAAAAAATTTTCAGCGTGGATTTAGCTCTTTATTTTTTTGTTGTTGTTTTAGAAAGTATCTTTGGGCTGAAAACTGACATTCTGATACAGCTCGAAGTGTTTATGAATAGGCATTGTAGACAGCTCTTCTCCATGTTTTCCAGGAAGTAAAATACACTAGAAGCATTTAATATAATTCTCTGTTCTGAAATGCGTGGTGGTTTTTCCATTTTTTCCCTCGGGACAACTATGCTTGGAGTAAATTTCCAAAGCTTGTGACATAAGGTTTCTTGAACCCTTTGATAAAATATTTCCAGTGTTTTATGACACTTAGGATGTATGTACCTTAAATTCTCAGTGTCTGAGGTCCTGTTAATACTCATTGTAGGGAAGAAGTCTTTATATTGTCTGTAGCTTTGTAAAGAAAACCTTTTAGGAGTTGATCACTATTTTTCATTGCAAGCCCATTAAATATTTTTGTTCATAATATTTTATCATCTAGTAGGAGAAGAACTTCCAGCTCTTCTTTTTGCTGTTACTTAATCACACCATGTTATTTTTGAATTATTTCTTTATTTTGTTAATTACATGGAAGATTTAGTGCTCTTGACTTGGAGCCTGTGTGTTGTAGTAGTAGTGAGTCCTTTCTTTTGGACGCTTTTGAATTTTTTAGTTTTTAACATAGAATTTTGTGTGTGTTCTTAATTCCTAAATATGGGAAGAGTTGACAACACTGCCTGTGGTTTTATGGAATAACTTAATTGCTTAGTTATTAGAAACAGTACACCTAATCGACTATACCTGGGACTGAGACACTTAACTATATCCTTGTTAGCTCTTGAATTTGTTGATCAGTGGATTGTTTTTTAGAAAATAGCTACTAGCCCTGTTCAAAAAGGTGTTTTTATATGGGAAGAAGTGATGGTAAATGGAAAAAATACCATAGAACTTTGTATTTTTGCAAACTGTAAATGTAACAGTTATGACTTAAGGGGTTTGAAAGGCAGTGTTGATAACTGGTTTCTAAATTAAACAGTGCAGAGTTGCAAAAAGTAGTTATAACCTGATTTGGTATGACAATTTCTCTTAAGTAGCACAGTTATCGTGCACATAATTTTATTTGTATAGAGGAACAAGTATAGATTTCTTCTCTCTATGCTGTTCTTTGCTCCTATGAATGGATGGTTCAGCTTCATGAGAAACAAGTGACTTAAGACTATTTTCCCTTCCTAATCCATAACTGAAGGGAGAGTTAATGGGAAATCCTGGCTCAGCTTCATATTCTGAACTGAGTTGGAAATAAGCCTTGATGTCTGGTGAAACATTGTGCTTTTTAAAAATCAAATCAAAAAGTTATGAGGGTTGTCTCTGCATTTTAAGGGGCGGTAGCAGCATGAACATAAAATGTGGGGAGGACCTTTGGAGTTCCTTAAATTAAGACACTGTATTCCATTAGAAGAATTGTTTTCACCCATACATCAATACCAGTCTTAAAGTTATTTCATACATTTGTTACATGAAGATTGAGTGCATAGCTGTAGCACAAGCTTCAAGCATTAAATTATGAAAATCAAGGCCTCAGTTGTGAAGATTTTGATTAAAATGCAGCTACATAAGCTGAATTTGATCGTTCCCCCCACCACTTGAAAGTTGGAAGTTATTTGGCTTAAATAAGGCTTTGTAACTTAATGCCAAGAACACTAATTCATAAAATGAAGGTATTTAAGAAAACAGTAAAAACTTTCCACAACAGTAAAATACTAGTGTTAAAAAGACCCATGGCCAGTACTCATGTTTTTACTTACTTGCCCTTTCTTTTTAGGACAGCATTGTTCTTCCAAGTTAATGTTTAAAGTGAGAAATTCTTAAATTCAGAGAGAAGACAGGTATTTCCTAGCTTACGCTATGAATGGATCAAAGCAGCATATCTCTCTGAATGAAATCTGGGTTAGGAACAGGAATTTTAGCCAGAATACTTCTTTAAATGTTAGATAATTTAAACGGCAGGTAGATGCACAGCTTGCTTCTGAGGTTAAGTGGGAAGCATGACTGAGGAGCCCACTGTGGCTGTCAGACCCAGTGATGTAGTTGGATGTGCTTTCTGCGTGTCTCTCCTCTTGGCTACACCTGTCCTTGAACTGATTGAGAATGCAGATTTAATTATTAATTTGAATCTGTCTTGGTTTGTGGAAAATAAGGTTCTCCCTCCCCCCACCACAGCTTGATTAAATATTTTTGTCTAAGTTGAAACATGGGAAATAGACATAGGAATAAGAATGCAAACACAGGAGATACTGTGCCAAATACATAAACATTTCATACTGCTGGAAATTCTATAATGAAATATTCTTTCAGGTGAGCACTGAATTTGCTTTCTCCCTTCTTGCTTTAAAAGCTGTGACTGAGCTGTGGTACTAGTTTGTTGTATCTGTTTCAGATTACTAAGATTTAGTGCTTTTTTAAACGGGATCATTGTTAGAGAACGTAGATGCTGTATGCAAGTAGTTAAATGTTTATTTTGTAAGTTTACTTGGGAAGCTGGTTCTGCCAATTTATCATAATGCAAACAGGTGCTGAAAAGTGGGGGGTTTTTTAATAGCATGGGTGTGCTGAGATGTTAAACTTGGACCTTGGTAGCAGTATCTTTCTCGAGAGCATTCTTGACTAAAACGTGGCTGCCAGTGAAGAGCTTGCCAGGTGAGGTTTGGCAGTACTCGGGATAGAGTGTGTGCTGCCTTCAGCACTTCCTCTGCAGGAATTACCCTTGAGGGCATGAAAGGGTTAATCAGCTCTGGTGCCTACTTAATCAGTAGGTCAGAAATGTTGGCTAGAAGGTCTCTGGAAGGTCTTGTACGAATTTCCACTCATTATTGGCAACGTAAGATCAGGCCAGCCATGGGTCTTTTTCATCCAGGTCCTGAATACCTGTAAGGATGGAGGTTCCCTGTCCTCGCTGGTAACCTTTTCCAGTGCCACAGCAGTCTTCGAAAGGAAAAGCTTTTTTCTAGTGCCAGTCTGAACTTTTTAAGCTGCAATTACTGTTCCCTCCAGTAATGGCAAACTGATAGCCAAGCAATTTGCCTATGAAGCTAAATGGGAAGATCTGACAAGGTGGATTGGCTAAACTGGAAACAAATTCATAATCTGATTGCTCTTATTTTTTTGAAAACTGTTGTTTCTATCAGGTTGCTGCCTGGTCGCCAAGTCAGGCTTGTGTCTGTTCCTGATGGTCCTCAGCACCAGCTGAAATTGCATTTCTACCTTGTAGGCTATAGGTAGTACTGGCTGCAACTGTTCTTGTGGTGTAAGAGGTGGGTCAGTTTTTCCTACAGGAAGCCTGTCGTGCTGATACTCCATGAAGTGAGATACAGGCTGTGGGAATCTTGCTGCTGCTCTGTACCTTGCTGGCAAAAAAGATCTCAAGCTCTTCTACTTTCTTCTAGGGATCTCTTTCACTAAGCTTCTTACACCTGAGTGAACTTGGAGAAGACTGTCACAGTAGCCTAAATAAAACTGTACACCAGTGTACTGTAAATACCAAGAAAGATTTGTTGAAGAATTAGACACCTGATTAATCCCTGCTGGTCCTCGAAAGAATGCTATTTCCTGTCCCTGGGTTCAAAGAAACTGAACTTTGAGAGGTGTGTGGTGATATGTATGATGTCTGATGCCGGGACACAGAAATCTCTCATAAGAAATCAAGCATAAAATACTTGTGGGAAGTTTTGTTTGCACACATTTTTTTTTCTTCCTGGCACTCTGAATTGGAAAATTTCAGGTGTTTTTTAGTAACATGACTAGATGGGCCAGTCTAGTGTTTGGGGCATCCGTTGCTTGTGGGGCCTGAAAGTCTGTAAATGTAAGCTGTTGGTGTAAATCTTGTGAGGACTTGTATGGAAACTTGCCCAAGGACAGTTGATGACTATCCAAATTTTTCTTTCAAAGTTGAGAATCTTGTAAAACAGATCTGTGTCTGGAGTTCAGTGTGTCAAATTTAGGAGTGCAACCTTAAAGCTGCCATATTTCTGTAACAATTCATGGTTATGAATCTTTACTCACTCTGCTTTGTGATACTTTGGTAATTGTTTTACTTGTATATCAATTAGCTTTGTTTTCATGAAAGGACACTCAAGATTGGAGTATTCCAAAGAAATTAATTTAATCTCAGACTACACTCTTTGTTAAACAGTCAATCTTGTGTTAGACTATTTACTAGTGAAATAACTTGATAGCCTATAGCAAGGTTGTAGTTAAGAGAACACATTTGTTATAAATCCCCATCAGATATTACTATAAAGTGAGAGTATTCAGAAAGTTTTAGTTGCTTTCCAGAAGTGGAGGAAATTCTTCTCATCTCCCAGAAAGTGCTGTTTTAGTGGGTAGGAACAGACAGTGCACATGTAGAAGCACTTGATGTACATCTGGATGATTTGTTTTGCTTTTACACCCAGATCATCCTCTGAATAGTCTGAGTTGTAAATCATCTTTATCTTGGCCCTCTGCAACCTTTGGATCATTGTCTCTTTTTTTTTTTTTTCCCCTTAAAAATTAATTTTCTTAATATTTGTAAATTAACAGATTGTATTTAGGTTTCAGATTGTCTTTGAAAATCCACAAACCCTATATTTAGACCCTTGCCTTTCTGAAGTTACAATCCAGTCTTGGTCCACTACTGATACTAGAAATTGGCAGGAAGTATTTAAAAATCTTTATACAGCTACTGCAAAAAACCCCTGAGTCTTTTCTTACCCCTTACTGGAGTGTAGTCTGTACCTTTTAGAAGGTTCCTGGGTTGGTTTCTGTCCCCTCTTACTCTCCTAAGTGATATGGTCTTGCTCTTAAAATCAGAGTCTGAGGATTGAACAACGTAGAGAGAAAAGCTGTTACATACAGTATTTTTATCCTTATTCTAACAACTGCATTCTACTAGGAGGGAGTTTAAAACAGACACTTCAAAACACAAATCTGAAAGCAAAAGACAATTTGCTTTAAGAAAACCTACCTGTAAATTTCAAAACAGAACCTAATGATGAACAGACTGAATGAGCTGGATGTTGTTGGAGTGTGTGTTGTTGCTGTGTACAATCTTGAGCAATTCAGTTAGTTTAATTGAGCTGAATAAGAGCAAAACATTATTAAATCAAGTATTTTAACTTTATTCAAAGTTGTATTTCCCATTGCAGAAACAAACCTGCTATAGTTTCCCTTGTGATTCTGTTTGTGTGGCTTGTTAAAATGTAGTTATTTGCTATAGGATGAAGTCAGAAACTGAACAAAGAAATTCATTCAGTGCTTCTAGGTGTCATGTGATGGCGTGACCAGGGAGAGCTTGTACCAAGCTGAAGCTAGCTGTAGTGAAAAATGAAGCATCCCCCAAAACAATTATTAAAGTTAAAATAAGTATGTGTTAAGTTTAAAATTCTTTCAGATCCTGAGCCTCATTCATGAGGCAAAGTTCATGCTTGTGTGATGGTAGCATATAATGATAGGCTGCGTTTGTTGCACCAACAAATTAAGCTTACTGCCAAGTTGTGCTCTGCAATTTCTACCAGCTCCTCCTTTGGAGAGTCATTTTATCAAAGGAGAATCTGTCACTGATGAAAGTGTTAGGCAGAGTCAGATTTTCTTCTTTTTTCCTTTTTCATACTTCATTCAGCCAGTATTTCAACCTGTCTTTTGATGCCAATGTGAAAGGGAAGGCTTCCTGGGCAGCTTCGACCCCTCAGTGGAGGCAGCTTTGTCTCCATCAGCTGCTGTGGCACTCATGCCCCCGGCTCTCTGCAGGTAGTTTTTTTTCTCTTTTTTCTTTCTGCACTTACTCCTGTAGCTTTTGACTGTGCAGCTTGAAACATGTTGCAGTAGATTATTCTGTTACTGGGCTTTTCTGGGCAGTGCAGTGTCACACAGCAGGAGCAGGGCCAGCATTTTGTGAGTCAGTAAATAACATCTTAAACAGCACTGGTGTCTCTAGGATATGTGGAGTAGTAACCTGTCAGCTTCTCTGCTAATACCCCCACCCCTCGATGTCACAACATTTCTGGTTGCGTGCTTTCTGGTGTGAAATGGCTGTGGCAGGTTGAGAAACACGGCTTTCAGATCTCAGTACTTGGAGGAGAGGTCTCCAGAAATTCAGGGGACTCTGTCAAGGGACTAGTATGTTGATGCCAAAACACTGCATCTTCTGCATATTCCCAGTGGCGGTGAGGAAGATGTATAATTTGTCAGAAAACATTCTCACGTTTTGGATGAGCTAGACAAATGTCTCCACAAGGAATTACTTTCAAATAGATGGCTTTTTTGCGATATGTAGTCAGTGTTTATCTTTCCAAGGTGCATAATAGAGAGCGCCAATGCAGAGAAATCTGAGTTGCTTGTACACTGACTCAGGTTGCATTTGGTTGAAGGTGCATAGGTTTTGGAGCAGGCTTTTTGTTTCTCAGGTTTCTGCACCATGCTTCATTTCCGTCCTGAGGCCCAGGACGGCACCTCAGCTCCATTGCAACACCACATGTGGACGTGGTCAGCTTTGCTCTGGCATCAGGGCCTGAAGGAATAAGCACAGCCCAACCTGAGCTGTCCTGCTGATGTGTCTCTGTGCCATCTTCCCCCTGCTTGCCGATCTGGGGACACGGTGCAGCTGCTGAGGTGCTGGGGCCGGGAGCCTCTTCTGGTCTTGCTATATTGCTTTGGACCAAGGCCAGCAGCAGAAAGGATTGGGCTTTTCTTCATGCAGTGCTTCTAGGCCCGTCTAAGCCTTACAGAAGAATTTGCAATAGTGCTCAGTTTTAACAAAATATTGACAGGTAGACTAGTATTTGCAAATGCTAATCCCCACTACATAAAGTGGAAGATCTATAGATTATAAGGATTTTAAATACCTTGTTTGAATTGCCTAGTGCACAGCAGGACAAAAGAAAACTTGCTCTTCTTGCTCTTTTTACTTTTATTTTGGTTATTAAAATATATTCTTGAGGTATTTTGAATTGTTTTAACTAGCCTATCTGGTAGGTCTCCGAACATTAGTGTTTCATAGGATGCAAAATCTTTATGAAACTCACTTTGCAGTCAGTTGGACTGAATCTTGAAAATGGATACTGGTACAGTAGCGACATTCAATAAAGTATGTATTTTTAACAGAATACTGTTTGCTCAGTTCTAGTGCATAGAGTGTTAGGAAATGTAAGTTGTGTGAAGGGGAATGTGCTTTTGCCCTGTTGTAACATACTTCATGTCATGAAAACATTTAATTGGACTTTAATCCTGAACTCCGAGGTAAATCCCTTCTTGATTGATGCTGTCAATACTGCAGTATTATAATCCCAAAGTATGCAGGCCTTGCTATGGTTTGTAAGTGACTTTTTTTAAAAGGTTAAATGTATTACTGTTAATAACTTCAGAAATTTGTGTAAGTTTAGAATCTATTCATAGAATAATAAAGATAATATTTGTAAATCTTTAATCTTTTCAGATATGATCCATGTTTTCAGAAGTTTAGGATTGTTTTCTGTAACCATGAAGTTTCATTTAAAGCTATTCTTTCAGAACGCCAGTGGCAGAGTGCTACCAAGAATGTTATACCTTGGTCACTTGCTATAAATTCATCTTATCAGGACATTATGCCTTGCGTAAGACTTATATTCCTGTGTAACTTCTTAAAAATCTGTCTGCTAGCATGTATATTGAAAATATTTTGTGTACTAACTGTAAAACCTGTATTTTGAAAGAGAAGTACCTCTTCTGTTCTACCTTGCTAGCTTTTGAGTGAGAATTTTTAAAATCATTTTTCCACAACTCTTGAGTACAAAAGCTTAGGTAAAATCCTTCAGTGTTTGATAAAACCTGTTACACAAATAAGTAGTTGTTACTAAAAGGGGTTTCATAAATTTCATATCCTTTTGACTCCCTCTTAATAACTCCTTTGCTGTTTGCGTAACTGACACACTTAAGTCTCTGGCAGATGATTACAGCGGCATCGTAATGCCTGTAAATCTTCCTCTCTCTTTTATCTGTGTGACACTCTTGTACTCATTGAAATGCTTCAGTCCTTGGATAGAAGGATGTAGTTCAAGAAACTATACAAAGTAAATGCAAAATCCTGCCCTTGTTTATGCACACATGATTTACTAATCATTTCCACTAAGTTCTTAATTTATTCATTTGGTTCAAATAGGAACCTGTAGTTACAAGCCAAATCTTACCACTTATCTAAAACATTGCAACACAAAATAACAACCATAGCATGCGCTACCTCAGCAATTAGTAACAAGATGCGTGATAGGAAAAACTTAAGAATATAAATCCAGAGGTTGTGCAATACGTGTTATCACAGTCTCTTCCTAGATAATACAATGGTCTGTGGCTCCAAGGCTCTGTGCATTCACACATTTCGGATGCTTTCATCTATTTTACAGCACGAGTTGCTTAGTAGCAACTGCTTCCTAATCTTAAACTGCAGTTTGCTGCCTGAAGTCAGCTTATGGGCCTGATTTACTTTAATGCTCCTAAAGGATTATGGAATAGTATTTCCTATTACCTACAGAATATGTACAGTACAGCAAGCAGTATTATAGGTTAAGAACATATTTTACAATTGCCAGCTTAAAGGGTTTAGGAGTCAAGTTCTACTTTTAGCTTGAAGAACGTGGTCGGTCTTACTGTCATCTGTTTGCTGCTAATTAAAATCTTCCTGTGTCTGTGATAATTTGATCATCTTCTGAGATTTGCTGTTATACATAATTTGGTCAGTGTATTTCCTCACATAGGTAGCATTTCCTTACTCTGGTGCTTGGCAAAAAAAAACCTGATGTGGACTGGTACTAAATATTGAAGAAAATGTTTTGAGAGGGACTTGAATAACTATTTGTATTGTTGCAAGAGATGTCTTGGAGGATGTCACAAATAGAAAGGAAGACCTCTTTTCTCTGTTTACTCTTACCCAGTATTTAATCAAATGTGCTGCATTCATGCTTGTGTGTATGTAGATAATTTTGTCTTTAATATCAGCTGCTTGCATGTGGCTGATTTGGTTTGGGCACATATATTTTTATCACTGAATTGTTCTGCAACCAGTGTTAGAGAACCTTTTATTTGTCTTGGAATATTTTCTTCCTCTGTCAGCTTTATACTTAACTGTAAGTGCTTTTTGTTAGTCATTCCTTCCTGTTTCAGACTTGATAAAATGCGTTGCTTACAGAGCCTTTGGTCATGCAACTAGCATTGTAGGGCTTGGTTCTGTATTAGTTTAACTGAAATGTTTACAAGCCCATGAAGGTTGGATACCATGCTTTATCTGTAGAACTGTGCTCAATAACAGCTAAAGCAAACACATTTGCATGTAAAACAAGTTAACATCAATGGGATTTTGAGTAGGCAGGGCAGAACTGGAGCTTCAATAAATCAGGTAACACAGGTAATGCAGCAGGTAATAATCTGAGATCGTGCTCATTTCTTCCTCCTCTTTAATGCTTCCTTTTTATTAAGAGCGGTAGTAAACCATAGCCACTAGCTGCTTATGTGCTTTTCAGAGGGAGTTTTAGTGCTCTTAGTAACCAGTTGTCTTTCAGTCACAATCTAGCTTATATGATATTTTTTCTTACCATAATTTTGACCACATGTCTTTTCTTACAGCTACAGTACATACTATCTTAAAAGAAACACATGCACTATATATGTTTACCTGTGGTAAATGCTGCTGTTGGGCATGGTAAGGTGAGATTGGCTGCTGAGGTGACACTGCACTGCTTACAGTCCTGGGTTTTGACCTCAAATGGAGATATGAGCGGGTGGGATATCTGATGTTGAGTTTGACTTGGTGAACGAAAAGCAACCGGCTCTGCAGCAGCCCATCTTGGAGCCAGCCGTGGGCAGTTGCGGTATGTAACTGATAACTGGTCAAGATCCGCTCTCCCTTTGTGGAAACTGCATCAAATTTTCAACTTTTAATAAAAGTTCAGTTGCTGATAAAATACACTTTTTTTTTTTTTTTTTGTCCAAAAGTGTTTTCTGGTTTTCTGCCTTTTGTTCCAATTGGTGCAAATCACTAATGTGAAGTTTTGGCGAGTTTACAGATCTAAAAGCAGGGTTGGTGTTCTCTCTTCAGAATTGCTGAGTTCTGTGTAATGAACTGATAATAAAGAGAGGGGAAAATACTGTGAGCAAGACTAATAAATCTGCACATTATCAGAACTCTGGCAGTTGCAGTACGCACAGTTTGCTGAAATGCATACAAACCTCAAATTTCCCCCCTTTTTGATAATTAAACTCCTGTGATGCACATCATCAGCTTTCCGTTTGGCCGTAGTCATTTCAGTCCTAATTAGCATCCACACTTGGGTTTGCAGAGTTGGAAGTCTGCTTGGTAAGCCTGATCCTTTTAATGTCTACTGGCATCTGTTAAATTGTAATGAGTAATTTGAGCTCTTTGAGTAAGGTGAGAGTGATCAGCCGTTAGAAAGATTGCTCCTTTGGTGTCAGTGCAGCACTGCTCTTCAGTATGAAGGGCACCTTTCTAGGCAGAGGTCCCTGTCTTCTGACTAAACTGCCCAGGTAAACTCAACAAACCTAAGCAAATCTAAAGAAAGGCTGAAAGGAAGAACTTGAAAAAGCTAATAGTGCCACTGAACTTGATCTCTGTAAAACTTAATTTGCTGCTTTGGCAGTCAGGAGCATTATGTGTTACTAGTGAATAAAAAGGACTCTATATCATTATGGTACATGTAAGTGCATAAGAACTGTTTACTTTTTTGAGTAGTAAATATTCGTGCAGTTTGAATTCAAGCTGTGCTGCATACGGAGGTCCTTGAGAGCCTCTTTTGCTTCTAGATCTCACTACAGTGAAGGAAAACACTGGCGATGGTGTTGCTGGATTGAAAATGGTTATTTCTGTGAGATTCAGAAATAGTAGGCAGCCAGCCAGTGGTATAAAGCAGGAAAAAAACCCAAACATGCCTGTAACTTTTAATTACAGAGTGATTAGCAGATTACTAAGGATTGGCAATAAATCTAATCTTTGGTATGTATTCTAGTACTGTAATTGACTGTTACATAAATTATTAGTTGGAATTATTTCAAAACTATTTTTAAGATTGAAATATAACTGTGTATTTCAATATATATAGAGTTCAGTTCAGTTTTATAATATTAATTTAAACTAATTGAAGCCTCCTCCGCACTTGCCTTCAGAAAGTGTTAGCCACTGACTAGGAGATTACCAACCATCATTTAGAGAACTCTACCAATTTTAAATTATCATCAGCAGTAGTGCGATAGGTACATACATATGTATGCACAAAAAAGTTCATTTGGGCAGATGCACATTTTTTTTTTGTGAGATCTGTTTTGTTATTTCCCGAAACAAACTGTATATCTAGAGTTCAGTTTTATAATATTAATTTAAACATTAAGACTTTTTTTATAATTTATTTAAAACAAAAATGTCATTCAGTTTCTTTCCCCATTGTCCAATATTCAAGTACCATGTCTTTGTGAACAATGGGGGAGAAGGATCCTCCCCCTTATTTTTTCCTCTGAAAGTCACCAATTTCTGTATAGTCACACTTCTTGTTCTAGATTCTGCTAGGTCTTTCTGGGTGAATGGAAAATTACTTCTTTAAAAAAAAAAAAAAAAATCAGGATTTAGAACTGTTTTGGTCAGCTGAAAACATCCCTCCAGCAGTCTGTTGTGAAGGTGCTTGGTTTTCAGTAACAGTTTAAAACTTATAGTTTCTCTTTCATTTGAAAAAAACCCACATGTAGGTCATTAACTTTACAAGAAGCCATTGACATAGGTTTAATGTTTAACCTCTTGGTATTTCTTTAATCTTTAACTTTTTCTTGCTACACTCCAATAGGTGAACTCTTTACAGTAGGCAGTTGATTTCACTTGTATAAAGCCACTCTGCATCTCTTTTTGCTCCATACTATTGCTTTTTGGCTGAAAGTAGTAATGGGTTCAATTTGGTGATAATTTTGTGGGGTGGTGTGGGTTTTGGTTTTTTCTAAATTTTAGAGCATTTGGATTTTTCTCTTCACCCTCTATTATAAAAGGATGTTATAATACTAGCTCAGACACTAAAAGCATCTTAACGGAGTCAAATCTAAGCAGAAGGACTTAAGATAGAAAGATAAGATAGAAAATGGTTTTATATTGTTAACTGTCTTGGAGAATTGCGTCATCCTCTGGCTTTGGGTTTTCTTTCCTCTTTTCTGTCGGGACACTTGGCAATTCTTTTTCATGCTCCTGGTATTCAGAACAGAAAGCAGTTGCGTTGGATGTTGATCCTTTTTTATTTATTGTGCCAAGTGATTTTTTTTCTGGGAGTTCACTGCTGGAGTATGACTGGAAGTTAGTGGGAAGAGTCCCTGTGCTCTGGTTTTGATTAGCTGGCTTCCAGGTGAGCACCACCTCATAATTTTTCTGACCCCTGTAAAGCCCCCTCTGCCTGGGCACTGCTCATTGCTTTTGGAGATGAGCCGAATCAGAAATTCCTGTTGAAATTGGTAAGCCTCTGTAGCAATCCCTGTCTTGGTGGAAATACCTGATGTGCTGGAAGAGTTCATTGCTGAGGACAGTCAGAGTGAAGGGGCACCTGGGACTGAGTCTGGAGCTGAGCTTGCGTAGTCGTGTGCTGATGGCACCAAGCACCTACCTCTTCCTGCCTCCCAGTCTGTCAAATGGGAATTATGCTCATGATTAATTGGCTTACTGAGTGCTGTTACATACTGCTTCTGTTCCTGCTAAATACAAACCTGCCAAGCTTCCCTGTCTGGCCAGGGGATGAAATGATGATGCTTCATTCCCGCCAAAAGTTCAATATAAGGTCAACGCCATTTTTCCTGACAGTTCTCTAATAGCATCATGTGTTTTAATATCCATGTGGCTTGGCAGGTCCTGTACATATATTTTCCTTCCCTGTGGAAGAAGCTTGCATTGAAAAGGGGAGTTGCATAATATGTTTTTGAGAAGTGATTATTTTTTTACCAGTTCTGAAGATTCCGCAAGCTACAGACTCCTGAGGAAGTGTGTTGTGTCATCTCTTGATGACACTTCAAGAGGAGAAAAATTAATGTTTGGCAAATTACTTGTAGTTATATTGACAGATTTTCATGTTAAGTAGGTAGTGCTTTATAGTACCTTCATAAATAGTAAAATATCCAATGTGATTCCAGTTTAAAATGTTGCTGCTCAGTGTGGGTGGGGATAGGAAGTGGTGGGGCAGTACTCTCATCATCCCAGGGAAGTATAGCTGTAGTTCCCATGGCTTTTGGTGGCATGTGCGTAACCCCGGCTGTGGAAAATATACCTTAGGGCTAAGGATTGTACCTTCTGCACTGTGCCTCGAGCCTGTATTGGGTCAGGAGATCAAAGTACAGCCAGCATGCCTGCATCTGGCAACTTGTTGGACTGTGACTAGCCCTTAGGCTCCTGGTACCTTTGATTTATACCGCTGATGGAAATGTTAACTGTTTCTGAGTTTCCCAATCCTACACCTCCATTCATGCCTTTGTAATACTGCTGTTGTTGACAGGAGCAGTAATGTAATACCGTGGGAATGCTTATAGCATGGGGAGGTGTAATCAATAATGTTTTTTTCCAAGTTTGATTAATCATTTTTCTTGGATATTTCATTGACGAACCATTATTTACTTATTTTTTTAAAAAACACATTTACCTAATGAGTATTATCCTCCAGTGGGGCCCTGTTGAAGATAGCGGAACACAGCTGGTTGGTACCAATATTAAACTCCACGCCAAGCCTGTGTACTTCTGCACTTGTGCAACCCTCTGCTGCGGATTGAAACCTGCGAGTTTTATGGATAAGAGCAAAGCAGGATGGTGAGCGGGGCTCGGTGCTGGCATGTCCTTCGAACGGGAGTGCCTGGTAGGGCAGCTGAGCTCTGTGGGGTGCTGTGGTTTTCTAGAAAGCCTTCAGTGAAAGCAAAAGCCTAAACTAAAAAAGCAATTTAATACCTTAAACTCTCCAGCAGGTCAGGTCTTCATGCTGGGAGGTAAGCTGTTTCTCATGTAGTGAGAATGCTTTTTCCAGCTTTATTGGAGAGTGAATAGGATTACTGTTTAGTTCAATTTAACTACTGCTATTTGCCAAGGAGATGTTTTAGGATAATCTCCAACACCCTAATTGAAGCAGGTTAAAAAACAAATTGATCTCTCCTGATGCCAAGGACAATGGTGCAGTATAGTGAAGCTCTCATATGCTACTGGTAATATTTGCAGCAAGTAATTTCCTCCCTCTTCCCCTGAAGTGTTTTCTATAAAATCGAGCTTTGTGCCTAGAGACAGTGAAGGCTCCGAGTACTTCCCAGAACTCTGTGTCAGCCTGTGAATGTGGTAGTGGTGTGGAGATCTCAATAAATTCTCTGTGTTTCAGTTCCTCACTACTTGCCCATGCGTACCAAAAGGTTTTGCTGTGCGTCTTCATACTGTGGGCTTTGTCTTCAGAAAGAACAAAACAAAACCCACCAAAAAAATTCACATCTGCCTGAATGAACTTTTTTGTGCATACATATGTGTTTATGTATGTATCACACTACTGTGGGTGATAATTAATTTAAAATTGGTAGAGTTCTCTAAGTGATGGTCAGTAATCTCCTAGGCAGTGGCTAACCCCTTCTGAAGACAAGTGTGGAGGAGACTTCAAATCCATTAAGAAAACTTCTCACATGAGAAACTTGATTTAAATAGTCAGTGTACCTGGTGGTGATTTTCTGACTTTACTTGGGTTTGGTGCATGCTTATAGATGTTTCAAACTCAAGCCACTTGCCAAAGCTGGAGGAGGAGAAAATTGGGGCATCTTTCAGAAAGCTCAATATTATACAGTAGCAATACGAATATGAGATGTTCTGTTGGTGAGCTGGTAACCTGCATGACATTAAAAAAAAAAAAAAAAAAAGAGAAACTTAAAAAATGTCCCGAGCAATCTGTTGTGGGAGGGTTATAAGTCTACACTGTAAGGAGATAACAAGGACTGAGTAGCAGTGTTATTTGTTTCTGTTGTGCTTATTTATAAAGGATGCTGCAACAGACTCACATTTCCATGTGGGTTAGTTTGGCACGAGAGAAGAGCAGATTGTTTGGTTTGGCTTGCGCTTGTTCCTCTGCCCTAGGAGGGTTAAAGTGACTGAGGAGCTTTCTGACATGCCCTCTTGTGCTTCTAATGCACTTTGCTTTCATCTGGTGCATTTTATAGGCTTTACTCACCAAAAAATGGGGAGGGGAGAAGTATTTTTCCCTTTCTTTCCCCAGCAGCCCGCTACTGTCAGGAGCTGTGTGTGTTTAGGATGGCAGTGGGGTTTTCAGCATAGGTTAGACTTCATGCTTGAGTGTGTGCTCAAGTGCAGATTTAAGTAGGTTCAGAATCAAGTACTTCTAAAAGTGCTTCAGTGGAAGTTGCGATATTAATGTATGTAGTGCTAACTCCTATTATTTCATTTGTTCTCATACACAAAGTAATTTTTGAAGGCTCGAAGTAGTTAAGTTGGTTCGTATTTGATGGTAGCATCTTCCTGCCAGATTTTGACTTTCCATCCCCAAGTGTTTGATAGTGTTGATACTAAAGAAAAATGTTGCCTGAATTTTCCTGTCCTTTCAGGAGAAAAAAAAAATCTTTATCTTCTCTATTCCCACTGGCTTATATGAAAACAAAACAGCAGAAAATATTATCCTTAAATCAGAATAGAGGGTTGCAACTCAAAGGAGGACAGCTTGAAAGCTGTGGGTAACTATCAGACAAGACCTAGCAGGAGAAATGCTCATAACTGTGTTAACAGTAGTGTGAAGTGCGCTGTTCTCAAACTACTAAATTAAAATGGACATATTGGAAGTTCCAGCTGAGGGGGCAAGACTGAATTTTATTTATAAAAGAGTCATCTTATAGCCTATGCACTGAAAATCACCAGTACATCCTTTGGGTCTCGTGTGAAAAAATACAGGAATTTAGCCTTTGGGTCTTTGAATTTAGCACCTTTCTTATTCATTTAATGTAGTGCAATGACAGTAACGCAGTTGTACTTTTAAATATAATCCCAAATGTAGCAGGATCTAGCTTTCAGAGCTGACTTCAAGATCTTACAGCTGCATAAATTGGAAGTGGTGCATGCAGTATCTCCATGGAGGGTACCAAGCTCATTGTCTCAGTTGGTTTTCCTGCCATTTAATGCAGGTGCTGTATCAGCACCTGTGTTGGAAGAAGTCTCTTTTCTACTCTTAATGCCAGATGGAAAGGGAGGGGAGGGGAAAAGATGGATCTCACTGAAAGCTGAGCACTTCCAAATGCACTCTGAAGCAGAGTGCCTCTCTTGTTCCCCATGACCACTGCAAAGATGTCTTCGAAATAGGGAGATGTGATCAGCTTTCATGGCACAGCCACATAATAACTTTTTTTTTAAATTCCCAGGTAGCATACAAACCTGTTTTCTGTTGATGTAATGCTTTTATTTCTCATTTCAGCTATGAAGCCGTACACTCCAGCTTTCATTCTCCTGTGGAGTGCTGTTGGGATAGCAAGGGCTGCCAAAATCGTTGTTGTGCCGCCAATTATGTTTGAAAGCCATCTTTATATTTTCAAGACTCTGGCCTCAGCCTTGCATGACCAAGGTCACCAGACAGTGTTTCTCCTCTCTGAGGGCAGAGAGATTCCTCCATCTAATCACTATAGACTTCAGCGCTACCCAGGGATCTTTAACAGCAGCACCTCGGATGATTTTCTCCAGTCCAAGATGAGGAGTATCTTCTCGGGGAGACTGACAGCCCTCGAACTGTTTGATATCCTGGACCACTATTCCAAGAACTGCGACATGATCGTTGGCAACCGGAACCTCATGCATGCCCTGAAACAGGAAAAATTTGACCTGCTCCTGGTAGATCCCAATGAGATGTGTGGATTTGTTATAGCTCATCTTTTAGGGGTTAAATATGCCGTCTTTTCCACTGGCCTATGGTATCCAGCAGAAGTGGGTGCTCCAGCTCCCCTGTCATATGTTCCAGAATTTAACTCGCTACTCACAGATCACATGAACCTATTTGAGAGGATTAAAAATACTGTTGTTTATCTTATTTCAAGATTTGGAGTCAGTTTTTTGGTTCTGCCAAAATATGAAAGGATAATGCAGAAACACAAGGTTCTGCCAGAACGGTCCATGTATGACTTGGTTCATGGATCCAGCCTGTGGATGCTTTGTACTGATGTAGCACTGGAGTTTCCAAGACCTACGCTACCCAATGTTGTTTATGTGGGAGGAATCCTAACCAAACCAGCCAGCCCTCTGCCAGAAGTAAGGTTTGCTGAGCTTTACCGTAATTTCTGTGGTATCTGGTTGACCTCATGTGATGAGTGGCAGTTTTCAAGCAGTGCATTTCAAATGGGATCTAGCAGATTTGTTGTTGCTTGGTGAAGTCACTGGAAGTAGCCTTGGGGTGGTGGTGAGGGAAACTATCAGACACAGACTCATTTTGATGAGTCTTTTGTGATCTCAGGAAGTATTTTGCTTTGAGTAAGGTGCTTAATGGTACAGTAGAGGAAAAAACAGTGCATGCTATCTTGGAAGTTACATCTGTAGCTTCTAACCAATTGTGGGTTAAAATGGGAAGAAGGCAGAGCGGGTGAATACTGCTTATGCTTAGAGAAGCCTGCTGATAGGTTATACTATAATTTCATGGTATTAATGTTTGTATGGAGAGTTTTCTTCACTTGATTTGATAGGTAAAAATGTCTTTAAAACTAGGTGTATATAAGCATGAAGAAACTCTGTATAGGCTAAAAAATGGAGATGATGTGAGTTGACTTAAATGGCAGCACCACTGTACTCGGATATAAATTTTTACTGTATACTCACTGGCCATAAGGTACTGAACTTCAGACTGCAATAGTGATAGTGACTGGACTGATTCCAGAAATCCTGACTCCTGAGATTAATAATTAAGTTTGATTACTTCAGTGTACCATGTGATCTTTGATACCTGATATCTAAGAATGCCTCTGTTCAGCAACACAATGGTGAGTGACGGGCAGAACAAAATTTCACGGAAAACCTGTCATTTACACTTCTATTTATGTATACATAAACAAATAGATCTCAAATTGGAGGTGATTATTAATGGTTGCTTCTGGCTGGTTGATAAATAGGTAGGTAGACCTGCAGTGCTCAACAACTTGCTTCTAAAAACGCCTCGTTCAGACTTCACTTTTTGCATGAAAACTGCCAGGCCCACTTCTCATCTGTTCTAGCCTGAGAGCTGTTCCTGGGAGGCTGGGGCTTTTTTGTTTTGCTATTTTTATTCTTTGTGCTGTTGGTACTGTCTTCACTTAGCAGTACCTTCTTTCACCAGCTCAGAAACCATCAGACAATTCTGATTTGGACTGCAGGATGTGGAGTGCTGAGCCGATTCTTTTTTTTTTTTCCCTCCCCTCTTCAACTTTAAATGCATTTGAGTTGAATGAGAGCAGGCACTTGCATGGCACTCTGAACACAACAGTGGTTATATCCCAACATATACTATTGTCTGTTCTCCAAGGTGTCATCAGAGATGACTCTAACAGTGCTGCTTCTAACTGGTTCTTCCTGTATATATGTTTGTGTGTGTTTAGGAAGTGTCAGGCTGCACAGATATCCTGAGAAAACAGACCAAAGGTAGCCCCATGCTGTCTAAACAAAGTTCAGCCCTGTTCTCTCCAGGAAAACCTTTCTGGCTGGATTGAGTTTCAGCTTTTCATTTTCCAAAGCAGTATTTTCTTGTTCTGTAAGGAGACATAGCGATACATATTTGTACACGCATATATTTATATATATTTGGAGTATTTTGAAAATATATTTCTATGTACTTTCTAAATTTACCCTGGAACAACAGACATTAACCTGTTAGAATATTTTATGGTGCAAGAAGGTGGAACAGCAAGTAAAATGTTTAATACAACCAGATTGACAGTGACCTTGAAATAGACCTGTAGGTAGAATACATGCTGGCAAATACTTATTACAGTGGGGGGGAAGAAACCCCCCTGTAATTATTTGTGAACTGAGACATTATTTACCTTCACTTCGGTTTTATCAGGCAATTAATTCTTACAATGTTCTAAGTGTTCTAAGATTGAATGCGAGAGACACAAAGTCAGTGCTTTCATCTTTTATCATATAATTTGTCCATGCCTAAACTGTTACACATAATCCACTGTGGTATGTATTGTAGGTAAATTATTGGGCAATCAGTTTGTTTTTACTGAACAGTTATATAAAATCCATAACTGTCACTTTATTCTGGCAGATTAAAATTGGGTAGGTAGTGCTGCAACTGTTTTCAGCTGTTGCTGCGTCTCTAAAGCAGGAGCCTTTGCTAATTTATTTTATGCAGCTTTTAGCCTGGTGCATTAATGTAAGCCAGAAGCAGATCTCATTCATGTTTCTGTGCTGGAAATCATGATGCTTCAGGAGCCATCTCATAAAAGAAAGTGGTGTCTTGCCCAGAGATGATCATCAGTAGAGAGGGCATGTGGCTGGAGATAACAGCTTTAGCAGGCAAATTTAAGCTACTATTATAAGTCATTCAGGTCTCTTAACATTCTCCAAAACTGCTTATAAGTAGCCTAGTTCGCTTCTGGTAGAGAAGTATTAGGCAAAAAAAACTGTGTTGTTTTTTTCGAGTCTGAAATACCCAGGCACCTCAGCAGTGGCACCACTGCCTTGCTGGCAGAGAGAGGTTGTTATTGGGGGGGGGGGGCGGGGGGGGCTTGTGAAAAAGGAAAAAAGTAGGGTTTTTTAACCAAATCAGAATACCTACACGTAACTGAAAAGCTCTAGTTTTCTGCTAATAAGTAACATCTTAAAAAGAGAAGGCAGAGTAATAATTAAACAATCAAAGAGAAGACAAAGGTCAAGGCCTTTCAAACTGTTATGGGATGGCTGTTTAATTCTAGGGGATGTGGTAGCTGTTTTGTGGTTGCTCAGAGTCTGCACCTGTGCTTTCCTTAAACTTTTTTTAAAGAAAAGTTAGAAAAACACAGCTTTAAAGGTAGCATGTATCGGAGGGTGCTGAATATCCATGTCGTGTAACAGTGCATACATGAGAAACAAACCTGACTCTTGCTTTGGTCTGTCCCTGTCCTATCTACATTAATACTTTGCTTCAGGGCAGTGGAACGGTTTTGTAGATCCCCCAGTCATCCTCACTTACTGCATGTGAGTTCCCTTTGTAGAGTGTTTTTGGTTCAGGTAAACCAGGTTTATTTTTGAGGATGTCAAGCTGGAAGATTTATTTCACCTGTGAACCAAATGCTTGCTGGTGTCTGATAGGGAGGCACAAGTGCCTGTAGCAGCATTTGGCCTTTTGGATGGCTTTAAGTGACATTGGGGGGGTGGTGCTGAGATCGGGGGCCACGATAGATGTAGCCAAAGTCAATCTGCTGGCACACGCAGAGACTATAAGCAGAGCTTCTGCCGTGCTGGCACGGTGCTCAGGTAGGGGCAGGCTGCAGTCCCTGCAGGCACCGTATGTTAGCCCTGCGTCTCGCCTTGTCACCCGTGAAGGGAACTGGCCTCACTGGGGTGTATTCTTACTGGCCTGCACGGGCCAGAAACCAGCAGTGCCCGATCATGCAGTTCCCTCACGAGCCGGGCATGGTTTTTAGCTGCTGCTGAGCACTATAGCAATTACGGCTGCGGTGTGTAGCATGCGGCTCTCCGGGTTGCAGCCTGCCCGGATGCCTCGGGAAGCCTTCGCCAGGCTCCTGTCCTCCTTTGTGCTCTCCCTCTGAGGCGGTGTCCCGATGTCGCTCTGCGCTTGGCGCAGTGTCCCTCGGCGCGGTTGCAGCGGTCGGCGAGCTGCGGGGCGGGAGCCAAGAGCCAGCGAGGAGAGCGGCGGGTCCTTTGGAGGTCACCGCTCTGCCCGGCGCCCTGCGGTGCCTTGCGGCACGGCGCGGTGCAGGCACCTGGGAGCCTGCTCCTCGGCGGAGCAGGGTTAGCCTTGCCCTTTACAGAGAGGCAGTATGTCAGGGACCAGAATGCCTGGTGATGGCACATTTCCTCCTGTGCTCTTCTGATCCCTGCTGCAGGTGGATGAAGCTGAGCATAACTTGTTTTACTCTGCTTCATCGTGGTGTGAGGACTGATCCTCGCTTCACAAAGCTCAGCGGAGGCAGGAGACGCTGCACGGTCGTCTTCTGTGGTAGCTAGTGTGCTATTTTCACAGGTTAAAGTGCGTGGATTCAGAAGGTGCTTCTCGCGTAAATAGTGTACTCTGTAAAAGACGAGAAGATAGTTAATGTGGCTGCACCCATTACTTGTAAGTGAATAAAATCTTACATGCATGTGGGAAAGAGTCCAGGGTTTGTATAGTTAACTCCAGAAAGAGTGTATCTTGAATTGCATAGAGGACAGTGTGAGCAGAATTTGCTTTAAAAGATCAAAAGCTAGAGACAGACTGAATATAAAATCTTTAAGGTCATCACTGACTTAAACTATAAAGTGTATGGTGTTACCTGGCAGTATTTTCCAGATAGCTGGCAGTGGCCATTAGGAAAGTAAAAGGCTCCTCTGCCTCTTTCTTATTACGCTTCTCCAGAGGGATCTTGCAAAGCTGAATGAAGCTGGCTTTTTAAAGTAACACACATTTTAAGAAACAATGGGGAAACCTCTGCTATGGTGTTTATATCTTGTGACTAGGTTGATCCATAGTTAGGCATTAATCAGCCTGATAAAATACGTCCTTGAATCAGGGTAGAAACCCAACGGGTGCTACAGGCGGCTGCCTCAGGAAATACCCGGTGAGGAGGGGACAGAGGGCATTGGAAATGAGCAGGTGTCTTTGCTGCAAGAAAAGCAGCTGAACAGTGTTTCAGAAGGGCTTCTTTCCATCAACTGGTTGATGATGTAGGTCCATTTGGACATAGGTTGGATCCTGCGGTTTGAAAACAATTATACTGGAGAAAATCTGTGTCGGTGTTTACAAAAAAACCCCCGCAAACTAAAATGATACATACACTGTAGTTTGTAAATTGAGCTGCTTCTTTTTCACATCTGCAGAGTTTTTAAAGTTTCATAGCTACGTCTGTGTAACACTGCTTTTTTTTCAACGCTGATCTTGAGGTGGTACTTTGGACTGAATGCCATTTGTCATTGATAGAAAAAGAGAAACAAATTACAGGTTTTTGGTTTTTGTTTTGTTTTTTTTTTTTTTTAATTCTTCTGTACCCAAGTGAACTAATTTATTCTACAAAGGCAGCTATTCACGTTCCAGAATTAGAAGCTGTCCTTTCAGCCATAGCTGTCAACAGATAGTAATTACAGTAACTTACTTGCTCCTCCCTGTAGATCTCTTATCTAATCTTGTTGTTATATAGATCTAGATCTATGTAACAAATTGGTGGCTTTGAAATATCTTCACTAAAAAGTTGGGGTTTTTTGCTGATTCTTGCTGACAGTTGTATGTTTACTAGGCATGTGTTAGCTGGTGCTGGTATTTATGTTTAAAATTAGGTGGAAGAATAAAGACATGTTTTATTCCTTAGATCAGATTTTTCTCCTTCATTCAAATTCAAGGACACCATCTCTAAGCTCTTGCAGGCTGTGGCAGTAGATTTTTGCGCATGGCATAGCACCAATTTTTTTTTTTCTTGAGTCTGGGGAATAGTTCTCATAAAGCTACTTTTGACAGTAAATTTCTGGTGATGTGAAGCAATTCTAGAGCTGTTTTAAAATGCATGTGATTGTCAGCTGGTGAGGCAAGAAGTCTTGTAAGGATGATAGAGATTATGGGGCATTGTGTAAATTCTGTGCTGAACCATGTGTATTTTGGCTCAAATATATTTGCACATAAAGCTTCTTCCCGCTCCCCTAATTGATCTTTGCCATGCAAGTAAGCATTGCCTGAGCTCTTTAGATACCTACAGTCATAAAACTGCTGTAGTTTCCAGTCTCAGATGCTCCAGCATGACTAGGTTGATGAACCATGTCTATTCTGCTGTACTGCTGCATTTTAAATTCAGGAAGATATGCGACTCAGCATCTATCTGTGTAATGTAAGAGACAGGGCAAAGGATGCAGGGCTGGTTTCAGAAACTGGTTAAGTATCTCCAGTAAAACTTGGTCAGGAAGGCAGGTCCTTCAAGTACACATGCCAAATGTAAACTTGCATCCGGTGGTCTGATGAACGAACACCAAACCTCTTCAGCAAGCCTGTGCTGTCCATCAAAAAGCAAATTTACTTGGTTCGTGGGTTGGAGTACAGGGTGGTTCTTTCTTCAGCTCAAATGATTGTGTGTATTTGGAATTAAAAATGCAAGGTTCAGACCTTGGATGTTGCATAGGTCAAATGATGAGAGCTAAAAGCAACAGAAATACTGCTTTATCTACAAAAAATCAGGTTAATATAAACTACTATTAGAAACAGGTTTTCTGGTTTTAAATATTCTAATTCATCATTTTTGTATTAGAATGCACAAATAAACAAGACTTATTCACTTTGGTATTGTGCAGTGCTTTAACTGTGTCACCTGCAAGTTTTTAAGACTGACCTGTATGTAGGACAAATAATGAGGTAGTGTTTTTTCCATGGGCTACTTCTCTAGCATACTGTAGGATAGTTTCTAACATATGCAGAGAAAAAGAAGATAGGACCTTATTTCCAAAGGCATACTTTTTTCAGTAGTATTTGGGATCTGCTTGAGTTTGAATACCACGTTTGTATAATTTGTGAAATTGGGATGTGTTGAAAGCTGACATTTAAGAGGAGAAAGCCTGATTATTAATATTACTGACTTTAAAAAAATAATCTCTATAATCAAGCCAGCTTTTCTTTTCAGATGTCCTAGCTGCTTAGAGGTTATTTAAGTGAAGTGGATAACTCATGTTTGACTAGTAATCTGCTTGGGCATTTATATATCCCGTGGCTGTGATTAGTGTTAGGCAGCACCCACTGTTTGGGGTGGTGAGGTGCCTGTGGCAGGGGCCTCTAGGAGAGGGTGGAAGCTGCTGAGGAATACCTGAACATGATGGATGGGGAGAAGAAGGGATTGTCCCATGCTTGGCTCCCTGACCCCGGTGGCAGTGGCTGAGAGCAGGTACTGTGTAATCTCTTCTGTGGTGTGGCTTCAAGTACCTCTTACCTGACCTTTTGAAGAGTGCTGGAAAAATCAGTAATGTATCTTCAGCTTCTCTGTCTAAAAAAGCATCTTTCAAATAATGCCGTTCTCATTAAAAGATTGCCTTCAGGGAATTGTAGTTTCAGGAAGTCAATTCATGTTTGGCTGAAACCTGCTGTACATTAATTTTTTCAGTGCCCAGTTTCAGTGGATGTACTTTACAGATGACCTGAAGTAAAGTCTTATTTCAAATCCTGACTGAGCAGTCCTGACAGTGAGCTGCTTGTAGGTCACAACAGTACCTTGAACAGAAGTTTCGTTATTAACAATGTTGCCTAATGATTTTATTTATCTTTTGTTTGTTTTTTAAAACTACAGAGTAGAACTACCCCTGCCCGGGGACTGCTGCGGGCAGCGTGCAGTGCTGGGGTCAGATAACCCTGATCTGGGGAGGTGGAGGCAGGATACCTGGCAGCTGCTACAGGGATTTATCCTGCATAGTGCTGTGCTGCCCACATCAGCAGCCCTGCCTGCATCCAGACCTGGTGGGAGCAGGGGCCCTGAAAGAGGTGAAAATGGGGAATCGCTCAGCAGGCGCCAGTGCGGTGCTTCATCTCTCTTCATACTTTTTGGACAAAGGTGAGGGGGACACACACATAGTGCAATTCTGGTCACCCCAACCAAGTGGAGGAGCAGTAAAGTAGACTAGAGAAGTCTTATTGAAGGATGAGGGATCTTATCACTTAAACACAGGCTCAGAAGCCAACTGATCTTAAACTTGTTAAAGAAGGGATGATGACTGATGGCCTGTTGAAAATATATAAATATTACATTAAAATATACATACATTATGTGTGTGTATACATACATGCATATATACATATATGTGTGTGTTTATATATATTTATAAATATTATAAAAAAAAGAGAAGGGAGGAGGTAAACTCCAGGGAGAAATGAAAGCTATTTAATGTGAAGAGGAAATAAAGAAGAACTTGCCATTATTAAATCAAAGCTGCAGGTTAGCATTATATCTCCTGCTGTCCACAGCGCACAGGTGTTGTACTGGAACAATGAAAGATAAAATTTCCACCTAAATTAGTTTATAATGTGGATTTATGGATGGGGCTGTATGTCAGTATCTGTAATGCAGAGGTCTGGATTTAAAATTCAGCTGCCTTTCAATTTTCTTCTTACTGTATTCGCTACAATTTAATTTGACCCGATGTTCTATAGACGGAGTAAGTAAAACCATTCTCTGTACTTAAAACTGTATTTTCTTAACCCTTACTTGTCCAGCTTTTCTACTACATACACACCTACTGAAACTGTAGGAGGATTGGCAAAACCTTGGTTTGCATTTACATTTAACAATCACAAACTTTTCTGTGTATGCTTGCAAGTTATGTGACAGGGCTTCATGCTTAGGAAAGTGAATGTGTCTTTTGGTATTTTTTTTAACAGAATATTGCCTCTGGGGTAATGTCCACAAGGCTTTTAATTTGAATCCTGAATGTGGGGATACCTCTGCACCTGCTACTCTATGCAGTGATTTTAATAACCTCTCTTGAAGGGCAAGCTTCTTATTTTCGACTACCTTCCATTCATTTGAAAGGCAAGGTTGCTTTGCCAGGGTGTTTGCCAAAGGTCCAGTGAGTAATGGATTTTTGACAGAATGTTGCATCAGGGAAGTACTTGCGCGGCAGTTTTCTGGTTGACCTCTAGTTTTAGGTAGACCGTGTTCTCAGAGGCTTCATTGGATACGCCTGTAACTAGAGAGGGCTGAGATACGGGAGAAAAGACAAAGGCTTGCAGTACTGTATTTCTTGCCTGCATTTTGAGTCTGAATTTCATTCCTCTTTAAAGTTAAATGGACTTAAACTTTCTGTTGGTATTGGATGTTGAATGGATAGAGGCAGTAGGTCAGGGAGAAGAAAATGCAACGTTTTAGACGTTGAAAAGCTTCATAAGGCTTTAAAGACATTTTTTTCCCCTCCAATGCATTTTGATAAGCCAAATATGCAGTAGATATATATACCAAATAAATAGTGAGAAACATAAAAGGAGAAGGTCTGTGTTTCAACAAGGCTGAATCTGTATCTAATATTACTGAAGAAGCATTGTTAGATTAATACGTGATGACAGTGCACTTAGTAGTGCTTGGGGTCCTAATAGAAAACAGCTCAGATCTTACTGTTTGTTTCCCAGCTGAGAGTATTAGCATGGCTTTAACCAGCAAGAAAATACAGGACAGCATTAGTCTAATGCTATAATCTGAGTATGCTTCTTTTAATGTCTACAAAGTATGGGTTTGTAATTGTCTTACTCTACACTCATATGAACTACAAAATATGAAAAAATAATGTGAATATTAACTGCGTGGACTTTGTGTATGGTGGATCTCATTAATAGAATGAGATTTATCAGCATCTTAATAGTATATGGTGGAGGTCAGCCAACCTCAGTGTATCTAGGGAAGACAAGATATAAACTTACTGAGACTTTACAAATACCCCACCTTTTCTGTTTCATTTTTAGAAGTTTTAGTTTGACTTCAGACAGCAGGATAAATGGAGAAGAGAGTGGGAGAGACCAGGAAACATACGTTTAGTTACAAGTTCATGAGAGAGGAGGTTGATGACCAACAGCAACTTGTTCCTGAGGAAAGAGAATGATTAACTTGCAATTAATCCAGAGGGAAATGGTGGGGTGGGGAAGGATCTTGTCCTGGCTGGGAGCAGTGTGGCTGCTATTAATTGAATTGTCTGAGTCTGATGATACAAAAAGGAACAAACCCTGGGATGAGCACGTTTGCCTCGTGGCCATTGCTTTTAAAAGGCAAGAATTTAGTTAGTGGAAAAATTACCTTCAGAGTGTGACATAAGCGCTAACTGATGTGGAGATGTGTGGCTGAGCCAGCAGAAGGCGTCTGGATACCTTGAGGCAGGGAAGTGCTTGGTGCAGTTGGGTGTTCGCTGTGATGTTCCTTGTCCTTTGCTCGTTAAAGCAAATAAAAAGAAAGAACTCTATTTTTGGATGTAAACTGATTGACAAATTCATGGCAAGTAAATACAAACAGCATACTTTGCCTAAAGTGATGGCATTTCACTGGGTTTGCTGTAGACTGACATGTTATTTTATAACTTCAGATTATATGATAGGACCCTGTTTGTTCAGCGATAGTAAAGGTTGTATAATGGCATCTATATGACTTTCAACTGCCTGTGCTGAAACATTGTTTTTTGGTAAAGTTCGAAATGAGGTTAAAAATGTATTAATACAGCATTTAAGCACTTCACATAAGTAGTACTATTTAGAAGACGCCAGAAAAGTTAGGACACTAATAAAAATGGTCTGTGTACCTTTCTGTTTATTTATCAGTGAGTATCTCCTTTCTAAAGATCACTTCATGTGGCTTCTTATTTATTTATTTTGAAATAGATCTAGTTCTGTCTACTCTAAGCAGCATTTTGTAGTAGAAGTTGCATAGTATGCCTGTGCTCCCCATTGGGGAGTGGTGGTTTGCAACCATATTCAAAGAACAGGCATTTGTGCTATTACACTTTTGAATCGAGCAGCTGAACAGGGAAAGCTTCGGATATTAAACCCGGTTATGTTTGTATTTGTGTACTTTGTTTATCTGAAACAAAGCTCAGTATTAGGCACCACTGGTTACTGCCAGCTGGGTCCTCACTCTATAGTCACAGCTGTGCATTTAGCATCTAAGCCTGCTAAGAATAGCTAATTAGAAAATCAAACAGAACAAAGCTCACATAGTAGGGCTGGCACAATAGCATTCCTGTCTGAAAATGGTAAAAAGATTTATTTTATTTTTTTTATTCCTTTCCTTCCCCCCCTCGTGCCTATAGTACAGTGTAGATCAGTATTTGCTTATTCTCCCTATGCAAGCACAGGGAGGACCTCAGTATATACTCAAAAACCTTCACTCTTCAGTAACGTAGTGTCACACAGAAATCATTGCTCATAGGCAACCAAACTTGGAAAAGAGAACAGCAAGGTCGTAGTGTCTGCTCCTGTGCAAAGCTCTGACTGCAGTAAATATTACCCATGTTGAAAAAGGAGAAGCCTGCTTAGGCAGCCTATGAACAGTGTGTATGACAAACTCAAGGTGGTGTTTTAAAAACAAGCATGTAACTTCTGAGAGGGGAGAAATGGCCACAAGGCCAGTCTGCTACCATGTGCCAACTCCCTGCCTAGGGAAGGAGGGGAGTAGTGCTGTCTGACTGCCTTTGCCTGGTCTGTGCAAGTGCCATACCTCTCTGAGACCTGTAAGTGTGTTTAATTGTCATTTATTAAAAGGGTTTAGAAAGCACATCTGATGTGGAATGTGGTTAAAGATGAGTTGGTACCTCCTCTGGGACTCTGTGTGCCAGGATCAGTCAGTCAGCTTAAGCGAAACTAGGTATTTGAATGAACAGGCAGGGAGCTTCAAAAGAGTTTATTATTTCAGTCTCTTTTACTCTACTGTTTTGCCCAAAGAACATGCATTTGCACAGAAGTTAACATGAAAACAGGCAGAGGCCTGACAGGGTTTGGCACAGTGTTGTAATTGAGGCTACCTTAAGCATGCATTGATGATTATTATTATTTTAAGTCACTAAGTAAAAATGGTAATTAATGTATGTATTAGATGATAGTTTATTGGGGATATAAAGCTATAATTGAATGAAACCCAAAATTCAGTTAGAAATTGTAGTTCACAACTTGGTACAAAAACTGAACATGCTATAGTAGGCTTGACAGGTTTTCTGTCTTTCACATGGGTTAACCTCATCTGAGGTCATACTGTGCCTGCTGAGGGGGTGGGGGTGGGCAACAAGGTGTGATGTGTCTAGCTGTAGGTGCTCAGGTTTATCCTTTGGATGAGCCTCTCTGCTGACTGTTGAGATAGCCTGGAGAAAACAGCCTCCCTCGCTCAAGTCATTTTTGCGAACACCTCTACAATCCCAGACTTGTCAGCTATGTTTGACTGTCTTAAAATCTGGAAAATCCTGGTATGCACCTGTGTATCCAGCTTACTACTTCATTAATGTCAGGTTGTTTTCAGTATGAACTTAGAAAGAAGAAGAATAATAATTATATTTTTAATGCTTCTTCAACTACAAGTTATGTAAGTGCCTGAATCTAAGTTTTTTCAGAAATTCTATTGAAAATTCAGCTTTCAAGTTCATCATGGTTTGGGGGTTATAATTGTTTGAGGTTTAATTCCTAGTTCAGAAGGGGAAATCCAGCTCTCTGTTTCTAAACTGCTGGTCACTTTGTCAAGTTTTCGGAGTAGCCTCAGCGAAGCAACGTTGTCTGCTGGCTATGCTGGGACTTCAAGGTAATTGAGGGAAGAGTGTTTCTTTCCACACAAAAAAACCTGGAAGTACTTACATTTGGAAAAAAAAAAAAAAAAGTGATCAGGTGCTCTGTTACAGTCACTGAAAGAGAGCCATTTAAAGAAGTGCTTGTCTTGACAATGTATATTTAAAGTTTGACTTAACTGCAAAAGTCAAAGGTGTTTCCTTCTCACTTTGGTGTTCAGTTGAAGTTTGAAGAACAGTTTGAGGAAGACTCAATAATGCAGCTCGTCATGTAATAATCCCACTCCCCAGATATGTACTGGAGGTTTAGACCTCAAAAGTTGTAATTCCAAATATTAAGGATCCTTTCCTTACATTAAAAAGGTCACACTGAATTTACAGCGAACCTGGACGTCATTTAAACCAAGCAAAAGGAGGTAGCTTTTTTGCTGCAAGCAAAGAGCTGCAAAATGCTGCCCGAACAGGGAACGCTGCTTTTAATGAAGGTGGCTCTAATGACTCATCCTGACTCAGTGCGTTTTCATGGTGCGTAATTAGATCAGGAAGACAGAATGTGCTGGAGGTCAAAAGTGTAAGTGGATTTAAGAAAAAGGAAGGGGTGAATTCATAGAGGATGAGCCTAGGTGTCTGTGAAATGTTTTAGAGTACAGTGTTGGAGCGGTTGTTTCACTGAGACTGATACTTGGGGTGTTAGGGCTAATACAGCCTTAATGTATGGAAAGGTAGGAAGGTGACTAAAGGCTCTAGTGGCTAGATACGCTGAAATTGTAGGCAAACAAAATTGTCCTGTGGCATCAGTGTGTTCTATTCCACAATTCAGGTTTTGTGAGAATTACTCAAAGCTTGTATCTTGCACTGCTTGTCCTGCATCAGTCACTGCAGCGTGCTTCCTAAAGTAAATATTAGGAATGTATATATGCGAATTAAGGGATACACATAACCATAGTAATAAAGCTGATGAAGTATTTAGTCTCTCTTGTGTGCCAAGATCATAGCTTGCTTTTTGTCTGCTGTGTCACTTCTATACCTTGTATGCCACATAAAGAACAGGGCAAGTGCAAGAAAATACTAAGCCTTTGTGCCATGGCCCAGCTAATTGTACCAGGACATTCAGATCTATCTTGCAACCAAAGACCTGTGAACACCACTTACTTGGATTCAGTTTCACTCAATCTTCAGTTTAGAAAGTCTGTACTAAAAAGCTGTCAGGAAAAATAATTCTAAAAAGCTAAAGGAACCTGGGAATAATGGACTCCTCCAGGTGACAAACTTGGGGAGCTCTACAAGGAGGCAGTGCAAGTCCCCTGTTCTTCATTTCCTGATTTTTTTTTTTTTACATAACTCTTGCATTTTTAGCAATGCTTAGTGATCCCATTTAATAAGGCTGTGTTACACCAGGAATTACACAGGTATATGCAAGGAGAACCCTTGTCCTGACAAGTCTGTAGTACGTTTTCTGCAGCCCATGCATGGATACCTCCAGCACCCCTCTGGGGAAGCAGAATGGAAAGGGGCTGTAGATCAGAAGGCAGGCAAGCAATTCCTCTTACTACCAGTACAGTGTAAAGCTTAAGTAAAATTAGGACAGATTTGAGTGGGGGAAGAAAAGAACCTTTCAGTTGATGTCAAAATAGGACAAGCTGAGTTGAAAATCTCCTGGATCTTCTCGAGGTTGGCACAGGACAGTTTTGACCCTGACTCTGTGAGGAATTAAAATCATATTCTTTGTAATTCATCATCCTAAAAGAAACCTGGAGGACAACTTCAAATTCCTTTGGCCAGGCATCATCCAGCTCTGGCCTGGAAGCCCATGGTAGCTGTGTAGGCTGTTGTTCTGTCTGAGCTAAGTCTATGCCTGTTGCAGTTGTGTTTGTGATGCCTGTTGGATCAGAGTTGATTTGCAGCTGACCAACTCAGAGCATGGAAAATCTCATTTCACTTGTCTCTTCCTTATGTGGACCTCTCTGTAGGGGAAGCACGCCTGATTTCTGAAGTTAATTAAAATCTTTCCATGCAAGCTTCTGTTGCTTGGATCCCAGTTTGAGAGCTTGCAAGTGTGCATTTGTGTGTTGCCACACTTAGGAAGTGAGTCAGGAGAGGGAGCACTCAGATAATAAACTTCAGTTTGCACAAAAGAAAACATTTTTTATTTTCTTGCTTTTTATTTTTTAATGTAATCCAATTTAATATGGCAAACAAATTCCATCTTCTGAGCCTGATGGCAGGATCTTGTCTGGCCTGTCAAGATTTTAAGTTCCTCTTCGTAGATGTTATGTTCCACTGAAGCAGTGGAATTACCTTCAAAGGGAAGGGTTACAAAGGTTTGGCTATGAAATCAGCCATAATAATGCGAAGCAGGTTGCTTTGCTATTGCGAAACAATAAAATGCAAAAGCCTGCTTGTAGGGTGACTCTAGTTCCAGGGTGCATAGTAAAGTTCCTTTCTTTTTGTCTGCTATGTAAAATTCTAAGTACTTAATAGCTAATTGTTGTTATACATGTATTTTTGAATGCTATTTTAGAAATTCCATTATAAGGAAATATTTTATAGCTCCTCTATGTTTACATAATGATTTATAATTCTTACTGTGTGAATACATCAGAGTTGTGAAGTCTCATAGAATTTCTAATTAAGCACAGAGGAGCAGGAGCCTTGGGAGCCACTCCTCAGCTAGAACAGAGTGATCTCTAGCAGTGGAAACCATGTGTCTGACCAAGCATAAGTAGTCACAGGCAGGACTTCCCGGTGCTGAATGAGAAATATTTGAGCAGTAGTGCCATCTATCCTGTTTTTGTCCTTATTGAAAAGCAGACATGCCTCCAGCTGGACTTTGTGCTACTGATCACAACTGTTTGGGCCCCGCAGTTCAGCCAGTTTTCAGTCCCACCTCACTGTCCGTTTGTGTAGCCAGCCCAGTCTGTCTGTGAGGCTGTGGTAGGAGGCAGTGCTGAAAGACTTAGGTCAAGGTAAATAACATCCACTGCTCTCACCTCATTCACTGGGACAGTTTTCTCACTGTAGAAGGCTATCAGGTTGATCAAGCTGATTTTCCCTCTGTAAATCCATGCTGACTGTTCCATTCATGTTGTCCTTAATATGTTTGGAAATGACCTCCAGGATTATTTGTTCCATTACCTTCCAGGCATCAAAGTGAGGCTGAACAGCCCATTCCCTGGATCCTCCTTCATGAAAATGAAAGTGACCTTCGCTTTTCTTTTCTTCTTTTCCCCCCTGGTCCACAGGAATCTGCTCTAATTGTCCTGACCTTTCAAAGATAATCAAGAATGGCCTTGCAGTGATACTGGCCAGCTCCTGATCACCTGCTGGCACTTCTGGTGGCATTCTATCAGGTCCCATATACTTGTGGATGTCCAGTTTATTTAAAAGTAGCCTAGCCTGATCTTTCATTGAGGTTAGGTCTTTCTTGCTCCAGACTTTCCCTCTTGTCTGATGGACCTGGGATTGCTGAAGATCGACCTTAGCAGTAAAGGCTTGGACAAAGAAAGCATGAAGTACCTTGGCCTTTACCATATTTTTGTGTCATCAGCTTACTTGTCCCATTCAGCAGTGGGCCATGCTCCCCCTGGTCTTCCTTTAGCTGCTCATGTACCTTGCTGCTCTTCATGTCCCTTACCATGTTCAGCTGCAAATGGGCTTTGGCTTTCCAAAGCCCTGCAAACTCAGGCAGTGCCTGTGTATTCCCCTCAGGCCACCTGTCCCTGTTTCTAGCTCATGTATGCTTGCTTTTTATACCTGATTTTTGCCAGGAGTCCTTTGTTCATCTTCCTGCTACATTTGCTTAACTTCCTGTTCATCAGAATGGACCATGCTTGAGCTTGGAGGAGGTGATGCTTGAATATTGACTAGCTCTCCTGAACCCCTCTTCTCTCCAGGGCTGTATCCCACGGGATTCTTCTAAACAGGTCTCTGAAGAGACCAGAGTCAGTTTTCTTGATGTCCAGGAGATGCTGCTGTTGTCTTCCTTGTCCTCTTAGTATCCTGAACTCCTCCATCTCATGGTCACTGCAGCCAAGGCTGCCCCTGACCTTTACATCCTAGACAAGGTTTTCCTTGTTTGTATGTATGAGGTCCAGAAGAGTGTCTCCTCTTGTTGGCTTCTTCAGCACCTATGTCATGGAGTTGTCATCAAAAAGGCACTCCAGAAACCTCCAGGCTTCTGCCCCTTCCAGCAGGTATCAGGGTGGGTGAGTGGCCTGTGAAGACAAGAGCCTGTGACTGTTGGGCTTCTTCCAGTTGTCAGAAGAAAACCACCTTGTAACAGGTGACATCCGCTCTCAGAATATGACTTGATCGAATGTCACAAATGGGCAGAGGGCTGTCTTTTACAGCATGGTACTTGATTGTTTTTCATAATGGTTTGTCCTAGAGCCCACAAAAGTTTATTTTCTATTTAGCTTTAAACAACAGATAGGAAATAGTTCAAAATGTAACTAGTTGAACCACTAAGTAAAAGCAACTATAATCATAGAATCACAGAATGGTTTGGGTTAGAAGGGACCTTAAAGATCATCTAGTTCCAACCCCCCTGCCATGGGCAGGGACACCTTCCACTAGACCTGGTTGCTCAAAGCCCTGTCCAACCTGGCCTTGAACACTTCCAGGAAAGGGGCATCTGCCACCTCTCTGGGCAACCTGTGCCAGTGTCTCACCACCCTTACAGTGAAGAATGTCTTCCTCATATCTAATCTAAATCTACCCTCTTTCAGTTTAAAACCGTTACCCCTCATCCTCTCCCTACACCCCCTGATAAGGAGTCCCTCCCCATCTTTCCTGCAGGCCCCCTTTCAGTACTGGGAGGCCGCTCCAAGGTCTCCCTGGAGCCTTCTCTTCTCCAGGCTGAACAACCCCAACTCTCTCAGCCTGTCCTCATAAGGGAGGTGCTCCAGCCCCCAGATCATCTTTGTGGCCTCCTCTGGATCCGCTCGAGCAGGTCCATGTCTTCCTTACGTTGGGGGCCCCAGAGCTGGACACAGCACTGCAGGTGGGGTCTCACAAGAGTGGAGTAGAGGGGGAGAATCCCCTCCCTCGACCTGCTGGCCACACTTCTCTTGATGCAGCCCAGGATACAGTTGGTTTTCTGGGCTGAGAGTGCATGTTGCTGGTATTCAGTTCTCCATCCACTAATACCCCTAAGTCCTTCTCTGCAGAGCTGCACTCAATCCACTCATCGCCCAGCCCATATTTGTGCATTTCATTTGTAAATTTGTGCATATGTACATTTGCAGCATGCTTTAAGTAAAATTCAAGGACAAACTTTAAATCACAAAGCCACTTGGATACTTTGATGTCAGAAGTTCAGCCCATAATATATGATTCAGCTTCGAGGCAGGTCATAGACACTTCCATTCCTTTCCCTTCTTCCCCCTCTCTCCACAGATAAAGGAAAAAAAATTGAAAAGAAAGTGCAGTGGAAAAGGATGAAGAAAAATGAGAAAGTTTGAATTCTAGAGAGGATGAAAATCCCTTTTTCACTGCATAGCAGAGGCTAGTGTACAACCCCCAGTGTAATGTGCAGGTCTTCATTACACCTGCTTGTTTTTGTGGTAGCTTTTGTGGTTTTGTGCTCAGATACGATAGCACAGCATTACTCTATTACTGTCTTGCCTGCTATTTATTGCCAGGACAAGAAGTGCATTGTGAACAGGGCTCTTAATTTTCCTTTTACTCATTTCCTATTGCTGTACTGGTGTCGAGCAGGCTTATGCTTAAATTTGGCAAGACCGGAATTAAACCATATCCTGGGAAATACAAGTTGTTATTCGACAGACTGACATATCTGTATGTCAGTGGTATAATTAATTTCCACTGCCAACAGTTACATTGGAAAAATAGAATTTAAATCTGTGTTTCCAAAAGCAAAGGTACACTGGAGCTTTTACCTTTTTTTTTAACCATCATTTTTTACCCCCTCAAGCCAGATGACATTGTTCTTGTGTCTAAGACGTGTTTTTAGCTGGCAGCTCTACTCTCTCTTGTATGCTAGGATGGTTTTTCCTCCGACTCTGCTGAGCCCTGCCGTTCTGGTGGCGGTTGGTAGTGGTGTCTGCTGGCTTGCCTTGTCATCGGTGACACAAACCCCATTTTCACCAACTCAGCGCTGGTGTTCGGATGTTGTGGTCTCCTTTCAACTGAACTCTGACTAGCCTGAAGCATCAGCTGTGGAAGAATTCCCAGTGGCTGGACCCAAGGCCCTGAGGTGTTTGGTGCAGTGGAACCCTGGACCAGCTGTGGTTGTGCAAAGGGCTCTCCTGCCAGTGCCCACGTGTGGGCTGAGCATCTCTTGGTGAGACTCCCAAAGCCCCGTGCAGCAAAAGGCAGGACCTGACGCTGCTGCAGAACCATTGTCGCAGGGTGTCCTGCTGCAAAAGCTGCTGCTTCTGAACTTGAATCTCATGGCCTGGCAGTCAGGTTACCCCCAGGAGACTGGTTTTGGTTCTGCTTTCGAAGTGCCGCTGAGCAGCGCAGTACTGCAGACCTCTGCTTTTGGCATTATTGCCTTCCTTGCCAAAGTTGAGGCAGCCCTTGAATCAAGAGGGTCAGCAAAAATTGCGTTGCAAGAGACTCAATTTCAGAGTGATTACAGGGGGAGGATGAACTTAAGGATGGAAAGGGCTTTGGCCTTTGTTACACTTGTGTATGTTCAATATGGTACTGATAACTTGCCTTGGAAGAGGCGCACTGTTAGGTCTAAGTAAGATAAAGTATGTAGGTCCAAGAAAGAGGGACGTCCACCCTGTACTTGGCATACAGACGCGATATCGTTCCTTGCTACTTTAGAATATTGGAGCCGTAGAAACTCAGGCTGCTTTTTGAAGCTCTGGCTTCTTTCAAGTTGTGTTTATTTTTATATCAATGAAAGAAAAACAACCCTTTTGAAGTTGTTTCACTTCACTTTCTTTAAGGCTAGAAATCATACAGTTAAGTGTCAGACCTCGTTCATCTATTTCCCATGCTGTACCTCCAGGCTGATACTACGAGATAGAACTATTTATATTTTGCGGAGTTAAAATGTAATGCGTTAACTCATGAATGTGTGTCAACTGATTATTTAAGAAAGGACGAATTGTTTTATGAAACTGATTATTACTATGGAAGCTAAAGCGAAGCCGGAAGGATTTGGCTCTTCATAGCCTGTACCATGGATTCTGAATCACTGAGTCATTGTACTCAGTGGTTTCTAAAATGTTTGACTCTTGAAACTTGGCTCGTGAAGTAACACAGGGACCAACAACTGTTCTTCCTAAGCAATGTTTTATTTATTCAGTTTCTGTGGTTTACCTATGCTTCTACAGTGCTCAGTATAAATTTTCACTTTAACAGGATCTCCAAACTTGGGTGAATGGTGCTAATGAAAATGGCTTTGTCCTCGTCTCATTTGGAGCTGGAGTGAAATACCTGTCAGAAGATATAGCAAATAAGTTAGCACATGCTCTGGCAAGACTGCCTCAGAGAGTTATTTGGAGGTAAGTGCAATGATAGATGTACTTGGGGTGATTTGAAGCATGCTTATTTCCTGTTGTGCCATCTTGATCTAGAGTTGCAGAAGCTGAAATTGAGACAGTCTGGGTGGCACAGAGGACCTGACTCTTTTGAAAGACACTCTTTGTGGAAATGTTGAAGTTCCCCGGTAGTGATTTTGTGGCAGAATAAGGCATAGGTTATACTCCTATGCTGAGTTTATATCCTAGAAGGATTGGGGACACTGAAAAGAGTATCTGAGGTTATAACATTTGTGACATACTGTCATCATTTCTGATAAAGAAGCCACCCTAGGGAGCAAGAATGACATCCTGCTGATTTTGTCCTAGGTTTTCTTTCTTCTTTCTCTTCTTCCTCACTTTTTCAGGCCCCTTCTCTTCTTTTATCTGTAAACATAGACTTTAATAATTGCTCTTCTTACTTTTTTCTTCTGTGAGAAGTTGGAGGAAGAAAAATCTTCAGGAATAAAAGTCAGTAATAAGCTTTCTCAGCTCTAAAAACATCTTGAGTGACGCTCTCAACTTACCGTAAAAATCCAAGAACTGTTTAGTCCGCTCTGCCTCACATGGAGCGTTGCACTGGAATATAATTTAGAGGAGTTCATGTAAACCATTGGTTTCCAAATAATCAGTGTTTTACAGTTTGACTGCTGTCCTTGCTGTGATTTCAGACTTGTATTAGCAGTCTATTTAGTGGCCTGTTCCCCACCATCTCTTCAGGACCGTTTTTACTGCTGTGTGTAATTCAGATAGTGAACCTCACTAATGAACAGGAAAATGGAAATTCTTCAGGCTATGGCACAGAACCTTTGGTAGTTGTAGTAAAGATCTCATCAGTTTTTGTTTGGGGTTAGAGCCACTATGCGTTTGTTAGGAAGCCTGCAACACTGCTTGGCTTGTAATTAATTATTAGTCCCAGTTGATGTTACTGCTTTTCTTTTGTTTTATCCTTTGATCATGTTTTCCCTGGAATGTTTTTCCATAGGAAGTATCCACTTTCTGTAGTAAACAAATCAATTTTAATGGATTTTTCTTGGGGGTAGCTTTTTTTAAGGCAAAAGCAACAATCTCAGTTGAAGCCTTCTGTTAAAAATTTTCATTTTCCTCACTAGTATTTCCTTATCAATTTTTTTTTTTTATGTTTTGTTCTGATTTTGTTATCTGCAATCTATTATCTGCTGAGTGGCTTTTTGGATAAGGGAACCCACCTGCTGCATCTTTCCATCACGATTTGTGGAGTGGGAAGATGTCCCTGGGACTAGATGTAAGACATGGTCTTTGGGAGAGCTGAGCAAGTGGCTTTCAGTCACCCCAGTGGGAATTTGAGATCCATAATTAAATACCTAAATATGATATTATGAACCCAACTTTACTTCATTGTTTGTGGTTTATTTTTTGGGGTTCTTTTTGTTCTTTAGATCATTGACCTATGGCCTGTGTTTGGACGCAGGTGCTTTTTATACTGGATATTCCTGAAAATTAGAAAGGTGGTACTGCTTGGCAGTCTTTATGTCACGATGCCAAATCAAGGAAATCTTTGTAGTTCTTTATACACTTCTGATTATGGACTGTTAATTAGAGCCAAAACCAGTAACATAGTTTATTTGCTTTTACATAACTTAGCGTAAATAATGTACGCTTTTTTCAACATACAGAATGTACAAGCCAGTTGTAAAGATGTATAGCTTGCTTAATTGGGAATATGTAGGTGATTCTTTATGAAGTTACAGTTCTAATGCTCTCTAGTAACCAGAATATTTTTACGTTGTTCAATGGAGCTGTCACAAAAGAGCTCTATCCTCTTAGTAGTCACTGGTAATTTTTTCCCTCTTTCTTTTCTGTTTAGAATATATTTCACTTTCTTTATTAACTGTATATAACATGAATATGTAAATCAGTTTGGCCTTTGAGCCTGTATCTTATGGGCTAAAATTTTCCAGCTCTGGTGAGCAAGATGTTGCCATTGGGTTTCAGGCAGTTACAGAGTCACAGAATCACAGAATCATCTAGGTTGGAAAAGACCTTGAAGATCATCCAGTCTAACCATTGACCTAACACTGACAGTTCCCAACTACACCATATCCCTCAGCGCTAAGTCGGCCCTACTCTTAAACACCTCCAGGGATGGGGACTCCACCACCTCCCTGGGCAGCCCATTCCAACGCCTAACAACCCGTTCTGTAAAGATGCTTCCTAATATCTAGTCTAAACCTTCCCTGGCACAACTTGAGGCCATGACTACTTGTCCTGTTGCTTGTTACTTGGTTAAAGAGACTCATCCCTATCTCTCTGCAACCTCCTTTCAGGTAGTTGTAGAGGGCGATGAAATCTCCCCTCAGCCTCCTCTTCTCCAGACTAAACAACCCCAGTTCCCTCAGCCGCTCCTCGTACGACATGTGCTCCAGACCCTTCACCAGCTTCGTTGCCCTTCTCTGGACACGTTCGAGTAATTCAATGTCCATTTTGTAGTGAGGTGCCCAAAACTGAACACAGGAATCGAGGTGTGGCCTCACCAGTGCCGAGTACAGGGGTAAGATCACTTCCCTGTCCCTGCTGGCCACGCTATTTCTGATGCAAGCCAGGATACCATTGGCCTTCTTGGCCACCTGGGCACACTGCTGGCTCATGTTCAGCTGGCTGTCAATCAACACCCCCAGGTCCCTCTCTGACTGGCAGCTCTCCAGCCACTCCTCCCCAAGCCTGTAGCGCTGCTGGGGGTTGTTGTGGCCCAAGTGCAGCACCCGGCATTTGGCCTTATTGAAGCTCCTACAGTTGGCCGTAGCCCATCGCTCCAGCCTGTCCAGGTCTCTCTGCAGAGCCTCCCTACCCTCAAGCAGATCAACACTCCCACCCAATTTGGTGTCATCTGCAAACTTACTGAGGGTGCATTCGACCCCCTCATCTAGATCATCAATAGAGACATTAAACAGGAGTGGCCCCAAAACCGAGCCCTGGGGGACACCACTCGTGACCGGCCACCAACCCGACATAACTCTGTTCACCAAAACTCTTGGGGCCTGGCCATCCAGCCAGTTTTTTACCCAGTGAAGCGTGTGCCCATCCAAGTCGCGAGTAGTCAGTTTCGCCAGGAGAATGCTGCGGGAAACGGTGTCAAAGGCCTTACTAAAGTCAAGGTAGACAACATCCACAGCCTTTCCCTCGTCCAATAAGCAGGTCACCCTGTCGTAGAAGGAGATCAGGTTTGTCAGGCAGGACCTGCCTTTCATAAACCCCTGCTGACTGGGCCTGATCCCCTGGTTGTCCATTATATGACTTTTAATGGCACTCGAGATGACATGCTCCATGACCTTCCCTGGCACCGAGGTCAGACTGACAGGTCTATAGTTTCCTGGATCATCCTTCCCGCCTTTCTTGTAGATGGGTGTCACATTTGCCACCCTCCAGTCCAATGGGACCTCCCCAGTTAGCCATGACTTCAGGTAAATCATGGACAGCGGCTTGGTGAGCACATCTGCCAACTCCCGCAGCACCCTTGGGTGTAACCCATCCGGTCCCAAGTAAGAGCAAGTAAGAAAAATACATTTGTCTCACAGTCTGATCCCAAACTTTTTATCAATAGCTTCTTGCCTCATAAGATGAGCTGTCAGTCTTTCCCTTCCTGATATTCCTTTTAAAGTAAGATGGTGGCAGTTATCAAGAGCTACAGGAAACTGGCCAACTGAAAGGGAACACCTTGTGTTGATGGTAGGGATTATTATTTGTGTGCTGGTGGGGTGTTCTCAGTGGAGTTATTTATCTAGTACCAGCCAGAGTCTTCAGTAAAACAATGGACTTGGAACCATAGAGAGGTTATAAAACCTCCTACCAGTCTTAGTGGTAAGAGTTAGGTAAGAGTTATATATGCTTTGAGAGGGAACTATGTTGCCGTTATATTAACAGAAAACATTGCATTTCAATCCAGTTTGTAAGGAAACTGAATCATGAGAACATGAAGTTGGAAGTTATTAGCTATTTACAGCACTTTGGTTGAGGATATTTTGTTTTCTTGTAATAGTGAGTAAACAGTATCACTGTGTAACTGGAAATGTGCTTAGGGCTCATGGATCATTTGGTTTGATTCTCTGGTTTGAGTTTATTGATTTTGGAGGTCTTGATAACTCAGCTTCTATTTGATTTCATTGTTTTAGGTTTTCAGGAAACAAACCAAGGAATTTAGGCAACAATACAAAGCTTATAGAATGGTTACCACAAAACGACCTCCTTGGTGAGTATCTATTTTGATCATATATCGCTTATTTTCACTCGAGTTCAGGTTGCTCTTCCAACAATATTCTACTGAATTAGCAGTCATTATAGAGCTAGGGTAACTTCTGTAATGGAGGTCATAGAACAGGAATATAGAATTCGTCAGAATTTCAAGATGGTGAAATCAAACACCTTTCTGATGTTGATTATCTTTCCCTGGTACTGACTCCATTTTTTGTCTGAGTTAATAGGGTAGCAGGACATAGTTATTCCAAAGACTATTTGGCCTAATAAATGCGAAAATGTTTTGACAGGTGTCTTCTGTACCATGGAAGCTATGCAGTGTAGGGGAAAATAATTATTAAAGATAAATAATTAGGAATTTTCTTCAATTTGCTATTTTAGGGAACTGATGACTGTAACTGTTAATTTCTCTGTTATGAAAAAGCATGGTATGGTGTTCACTGGTCTTCATGGAAAAGTCATAAAACTAAGCATACAAAATCTGTTCACATTGCATCAAAACAAGTCTTAGGGGTCTGTACACACTGCTGTATGTATACACATTTATTTATTTTTCTCCAAAGAAACCTCTAGCAGAAGTTGGGCATGTGTTGCAAGCTGATAATAACGTTTCTGTTTAACCTGAGATATTCCAGGTTCTCAGCTGCAGAGATGAAAATTGATATTTTTCCATCTTTTGGTAAAGACTATGTTAGGGTCTGTGTATTGTATTTTATTTTTTTCCTTTCCTTCACTGTTGAAGGGTAGCTGAATGCACTGCAGATTCAGGGGGCCACAGAATATTTTTGGTTGTCTCTGGGATACCTGGATGTTTTTGTCTTTGCAAAACATCTCCAGTGCTACAATGGATGCTGCTGAATGTATTGAGCGTGCGTGTGCATCAGTGTGTGTGCATGTCAGCTGGAGTTTTTATCATAATATATTAGGCAAATGACTTTTAAAGCAGGTAGATTTGTTTTGGTTACTTAATTGCTCTGAGGCATTCTCATTTTTCCATTACATAAGGTTGTTATCATTATTGTCAGATCTTGCTAGCCAGAAGTAAGGCATGTGAAACTTTAGAGAGAATGTAACATCAGTTGTCCTGTCATTAAATAGGTTGTATTTCATATGAATAATGAGCCAGGGAGAGAGCATTTTTCCTCATATGTACTGCTATACTGGTTGTAGTCACCACCTGCAGCTACTCAGGAGTAAACAATGTACATTAATTACTCCATTAATAATTTTACACAACTCATATACGTGAAAATTATCTTTGCATTAGCTGTTCCCTCTCTTAGTGTATAAGGAAATCATCTAATGCATGTGAAATTTCAGCGAAGTGAGTTTAAGGAGAACTTTAGAACAAGTGACATTCATTTTTGCCTTCCTGAATTGCAGCCATAGAAACATGGTAACAAATGCATTGTACCCAGTTGCTTCAATAACTTTACATTAAGAAGATGCAATTTATTATTATTTTTAATCTTCATGCCTCTTCTGTTTTCAGGTCACTCTAACATTAAAGCTTTTCTTAGTCACGGAGGTTTGAACAGCATTTTTGAAACCATGTACCACGGGGTCCCAGTGGTGGGGATTCCCCTTTTTGGAGACCATTACGATACTATGACTCGTGTGCAGGCCAAAGGCATGGGAATATTGTTGAACTGGAAGACTCTCACTGAGAGTGAATTGTATGAAGCCCTAAGAAAAGTTATTAATGATCCCAGGTATGGAATGAACAATTGTTTCTTGCTTTTAAGTTACTGTTATGGGTTAAATAGTATATACAGAACCTTTGTGCAAGGGAAAAAAAAACACATGTTGGGATTTATTTGTGTGTACAGTTGGGGCAAGTCTTCGGATGGTTGTCCCGTTTCACAAGATGACTCAGTTGATCAGGTTTCTGGGTAGGTGCTAAACTCCTTTCTCAGTGTACCAAAACTCAGGTGACTCATTCGCTTTTTGCAACAGTTGCCATGTGAAGGGCAGAAAGGTTATAGAAACAAACCTCTCCTGACTTACTCCTTGTTGCTGGCCAATGTCTCTTTTTGTGTGTCTTGATTACTCCATGTTTAGCAGTCTGTCTGTTGTGTTGACTAAGGGGCCTGGAGCAAAATACACTTATATGATTGTAGGGTGGCATGTTTGGAACATAGCTAAAAATATGGAGGTATTCAAAAAGAGTGCCTCTTTAGAAAAAAGTCGCATGGTTGGATTTAAAAATAATATTTTCCTGTTCTGGCCAGTAATACCTCTCTTAAGGTCAGGAAGGTTATTTGCATTTGTTGCAAATGACAGTATTCTAACAAATTCTTATGAATATGAGGACTCCAGTCTGTTTTTTGTAAATTTATTTTTTTTTTACTCAAGTGGAATAAGCAAAAGCTCATTAACTGGGTTTCATAACTAGTTCGAGCAAATGAATTTGCTCAGAGGTATTAAAGTGCAAGGAAAGTTACTTTACAGGTTTGTTCCAAACTGTTCTGTTTTAAACATCTGTGATGTTCAGACTGTATCCAGATTAAAAATAATGATGTGTTAGCTGTTGGTTTATTGTACCAAGCTAACTGTAGTTTTGGATGGTGCTGACAATGCTTCTTGCTTTCACGGAAGCAAAGTCATTAAGCGGCACTTGCCTTGGGAAAGGAGAAACCTGTAAGGAACAAGCAGCAGAACCGCAGTGAAGGGGAATGTTACTAAAGAGGTCTTGATAACATCGGTTGCATCACCTTTCCCTTGTGCAATTATCCTTAGTATAAAGGTGAGTTCTGCGTAAATAACCTGTTGACCCCACAGCTGCAGTGAGGGGGGAGAGAAGGAATTTGACAAGATCAGCTTCTGGGGACAGCATGTTGAGAAAAATAAGTTTTAGGCTGAATTCCGGACCCAAGAAGAAATAGTCTATTGTGCAATCAAAAACGAGTTTCTCACTTTGTTCTGTTTGTCTAGTAATTCAGTTGCACAATAGCATACATGAGTGGTGTGTTAGGGTATGTTGCCACTTCACAGTGGAAAGGGAGAATGTGTCTCCCTGGGTAGGATTCATTTTGGATTAGATAAGACTCCCCTCTGGCAGCAGGTCAGCTTGGCTCTTCATCGCTTTGCTGGAGGGTGGATTTCTGCCTTTAGTCACACACAGGTCTGCTTTTGCAGTCATTCTTCATCAATAAGCTGTAAGGACTGATTTAAAGACAGATTATCTGCTGTGTCTAGCCCTCTGTATGGTGCTGGCTGCAAGAGTCCTATGGTAATACGCTCTGAAGAGGCTTAAGTATATTTACGTGTTTGCAGGCTTGTATTGCTCAGAGTGCTGACAACCTTTTTTCCTTTCTTCCCTTTTCTCTTTTTCTTCCCCACAGCTACCGACAGCGGGCCCAGAGGCTGTCTGAGATTCACAAAGACCAACCTGGTCATCCTGTTAACCGGACTGTATACTGGATTAATTACATCCTCCGTCACAACGGAGCCCAACATCTACGTGCCGCTGTTTACAGCATCTCTTTATATCAGTATTTCTTACTGGATATTGCCTTTGTTGTACTAGTGGGTGCTGCCTTACTTTATTATATGTTGGCCAGGATGACAAAATTTATCCGCAAACAAAGCAAACATCTTTGGTCAAATGATGAACATAGCGCTGTCAATGGACATTACCAAAATGGGATACCAAATGGCAAGTATAGAAGAAATGGCCACATTAAGCATGAAAAAAAGGTGAAATGAGCCAACCGCCCCATGTAAAGTAGTAATGAATCAGATCAGTAATCGAATTTTATCGCTGTAACTTAGTCTAACAACTACTTAAAACCTCAATAAGCAGTTCTAACACTCCCCCTTCAGTATGTAATATTATGTGACAAAATTCTACAGAACTAAGAAAAGTCTTTAAAAAAAACCAAGCACAACCTAAAGTGGAAAATATTTTATTCTTAATACTGATGCAGAGAGGTTATTTTGGCACTGAAGTTTTTAGAAGCCTTAATTCTCTGAAGTTATACGATGACCGTATTTATGAATTTTCAGTTTTTAAAAGCTAAATGTGTGTGTCCCAAGTGAGGAGAGGTTTCTTTTTATTTGCAGAGGTTTTTTCCTTTTATTTTTTTATTATTTTAATATATCCATCTTCTAGCTGAGAGAACTTTAGTGCTAGTTCTGTGTTTCCTTTGTGGAAGGTTCAACATGTTGTGTAAGAATGTTTAAAAAAAAAAAAATAATTTCCCAGTCTTTGTGCAAGAAATAGCAAGTTGTGGACTGAGAACACAGAAATTAAAAAAAAAAAAAAAAATCTCAAAATGAGCACTGAAGAAAAATGGTTAAAATATGTACTCATTTTACTGATAAGCTGCATGACTCTTCTGCTCGCTACCAGTACTTTGGAGAAAAGGGTCTTGAGCAAGTCTACAATATGTCCTAATTTGTAATTTATACAATATTATATTTGTTGCCTTTCTCTGCATATATAATTTATGCCATGAAAATATTAGGGAGTTTTATTTCAGTTTAAAATATGGCTGTGTGGGAAGTAGATTTGCATAATTAAGAAAAATAAATGAAACGGCAACAAAAAAGAAGATCTAGCCCTGTGCTCAACGCAGAAGGTTTTGTAGTGGCCTAGAGCTGTGCAGGATCAAACCACTATTTGGGGTTTGTTTAAAAAAAACAGCAACAAATGTACCCCACACCCTCCCAACGTTGAATGTCTATCCTATTAATTCTCATTAAGTTCTTTCTAAATCGCAGTGTTGTAGATGTTCTCTTTCAATGGTTGTATCTGGAAAAATATTACCTTCTATTAGTCTGGGCCACGCAATCCATGTTTCACATAGTTGCCAATACGAATTCTCCGATGCGGGACGGGAGGCTGCTCCCCGGGTGGGTGACCAGCCTCCTTCCGAGGTCCGACAGGACGCGTGGGGTGAAGCCTGGCCACCCAAGCACAAGGTTTGCAGAGGTGGTCGTCTCCCCCTTCCCCTGCTACGGCCCCTCCCTGCAACAATCTCTTTCAATCATTGTCGCCGACATGGGACGCTGGCGTTGGTGTGCACCAAGGGTGGGGATGCAGGGCGCTGGGCATAAAATCATAACTGCCCTGCTGAACCAAGGTTGGCAACTATGAGTTTATTTCCATGTCATTCTGTTTACTTGGAATTTGCACTACACATGTTGTGAGTGTATGCTTTATTTATTTGAAACCCCATGTCTGAAAGAGAAAAGAAAGAAACCCATTTACCTAGTGTTGTTCACTAACACGGGAAGAGTTGTGATGATTACAGAATGCTGAGCTCATCTTCATACACAGTGATGCAATATTTCACTATCATTCCATCAGGAGCCTCTATCCTATAGCAATAAATAACAGTACAGATATATTTCTAATATACAGTACAGCTACTTGTACTGCTTTCTGAATACTTGAAGAAAATGGTATTATAAATAAGCCTATTAGCTATACCTTTTTACAATCTTGCAGTTTGTGGCAACTAAAGGAGCACACAGAGGCGATGAATGGTGGGATGGTATTAAGACTTCGAGTGTATGAATGACTTGGTTTAAATGTTTTTTTTTGGCATTGAAGAAGGTACAAAAGCACTGACCGGATGATTAAGCATAATTTAATCTCCACTGTGATAAAACTTAAGCAATAAACATGGATTTAATAGAGAAATTCTGTTGTTGGAAGTATATTTTTGTTCAAATGAATGCTGTTTATTTTTGAGTACCCAGTGTGTGTGAGTGTATATAAATGTGGATGCACAAATTCTTTCTTCTCAGTATATACCATGATGCATGATACATATTTGAAATCAAAAGTTATTATATTTTGTGAATGTAGATCTGTTTTCTGTAGGAGCATTGAATCAGTTGAAAGATGGAATGCTTAACCAGATATCTCTTTTTTTAAGGCAGTTTAAATTTTTTAAAGTTTATGTGAACATTTCTGGTGAAGTATGTTGCTTCTGTACATGTTAAGTTATGCCCATTTATTGGAAAGCAAAACAAAAAGGTTTTTCACAGTGATATTAGATGAGAAGATTGATTTCTGAGTATTCTCTGTAGATATAAACATGCTGCAATTCAGTTGGAAAAAGAGGAAGTTGCTGCATTATTAATTATATTACCACACCTCTAGATGGGTCTGATCCACCTAATCTATAGAAATACCTGTTGTGTTCAAAGTTACTATCTTGTAAATTCAAATACGATCTCTTGTAGTTATTTTTCAGCCCTCTGCAGTAATAGAGGGACCTGTATTAGATGAAGTGGATGGATAATGGTGTGGGGGGAACGTTTCCACAAAACATGCCTGACGGAGAGTAAAACTGGTGCAAAATTAGTCACTTCTTTGCTGTTCCTGGGGCAGATGTGCAGGAGTCCCTAGGCAGCACAGCACAATTGTGTGACCTGCAGCTCTCATGCAGCTTTCTAAATGGGCTTCACCCCTCTCCCAAATATGTGTGTATTGAAAGAAAGGTAGTTGGAGCAGAAGAGGTAAAATATTGTGTGGGCAGAACTAGCAGACAAGAAATAGCCCCAATAAGAAGTAGAAAAGACACATGCCACTTGCATAAAGATTTTCAAAGACGCTTGAGACACTTGAGCACTTGCCATAGGTTTTGGTATTCTGCTTTCTGATTTCCTTTGAATAGCTCAACAATTCAAGAAGAAAGCAGCGGTAAGAGCAAGACAGTTTAATTATCACCTGCAGAAATAGGTTCTGGAGATGGTTATCAAGTATTCAGAGTTTAAGGAAATCAATGAGTGTGCTAGCAGTTTTTTCTTCCTCCCCGAGATCACTTGCAAAATGAGGGTTTTAATACTATTCTGTGTTAATCTCTTTTTGATGTTCTTGAAAGATACCACTTTTCATGAAGTTGCTTATGTTCTGTTTTACTCTATGGCATGGTAAGTATGCAGTATTTGCTGTAGTTAGTCTGATCTGTACACCTGTAGTGAGGAGACATGATTAAAATACTAGTGTATGCATTTAAGCAAAATGTTAGCCCTGTTATTTCCAGGCTGCTAAATTTTCTCCCTTAATTTGTGTGGGTACATATAAGTGGTTTATTTGTATATGAAATCTAATACATGTGTGCATCTGTATTAGAAACAGAAGGCGGCCATCTGATTCCTTCTGAAGCTGAGCTGTGCTTCATTTGCTTTGGTGATTTTTCAGAAGACATCAGCACTTTTATTAATAAACTTTTGGGGTTTTTTGGTGTCTTGACCAAGGACTCTTATCTTCCTTGCTGTGCAACACTAGAGATGGCTAGTGGTCAACAAATAAGAGGTGTGATGATTCTTTGGAGTGACGTAATTTTCGACGTAGATACTGTAATTTTCCTGCAATGAGATCATATAACTTGAGATGTGTTTCTGTTTTGGGGGGTGGGGGGAATGTGTGTTTAAAGATGGATATAACAAATCCAGTAATACACAAGAAATTGCCCATGTTGCTTTAGATTGTGTATTGGGATAAACGGTGCACATGCTTGCAAAAAGAAGTGGGCTGTACTACTATCAAATACTTTTTCTTTTGTGGTCCCCTGGAATGGTAATACTCTGATTTACAAGAAGGAAGGCAACACCTCTAGTGAGAAGGTTCAGTTATGTAAATATGAGAGAACAGTCTCTGAAGTCATGTGGCTGCTCTTTATATTAAAGGTCTAGGTGTGTTACAGAACAAAGGTGAAGGCTGCTCTATTGCACTTGGGTTTTGAAGAACAGTGTTCAGTTTTTTTAACAGTTCACCAGTAGGATGAAGAATTAGGATGAAGATCTTGTGAGGGAAAGGGGAGGGGAGGAGGAGGAGGAATTTTCCTCAGAAATTTCATGTTTTCTTTCCGTGAATTGTTTTATTACGAAGCTGTAAAGAAAAAAAATACATTTGTTTTTTTATTCCGGTCCAGCAGCACTGGTAGGAGAGAGGTAGCTATATTCAGAAAGACCATAACTCCTTCCTTTCATTTAGATAATCACAACATTTTAATTGGGAAACGCAGGAAAAGAGACCCAAACAAAACCAACAACCACCTCTGGCTATATTTTGGTACACACTCCAAATCTGCACTGTGGATAACAAGGGGGAAAATTCCCTCTTTGCCATAGCAGCAAATGTTCCTGTGTTTCAAGATGAAGCATTTTGCAGGGATCGGTGTTGGTGCTCAGCCAGCTTTGAAACCAGACAGATTGTTGAAGGAATGTTAAAAAGGCATCTTTAAAAATACATGTGTAACTCCAGACTGCATACTGAACCACGGTACCAAGTCTGAGGTTTTACTCACCTGTTTGATCAATACTGTCTATTATGCATTGAACAGAGAAGACTGTCTTAAAAGAAACTGCATTAATCTTCTGAGACAGCCTTCTGCCACTGTTTGGTAAATACCGCAGACCAGTTGAGTATTATTTATCCTAATGAAAATTACACCTTTCAGTGGTATACAACAGATTTATCTAGGGGTGTGGGTGTGTTTGCTCTTTTTAAACAAGAAGCAACCAATGCTAAATTTTATTTCACTGTAAAATAACAAAAATCAGAGCATGGCATGCATCTCTGTCTTGGTCTTTTCAGTTACTCTGTGATGAAACAATAATTGGCTGGAAAAGATTGTTTCACATAGGTTGAAGCTTGAACAATAGTTAGAGAAATCTTGGAAAGTACTTGCTGGAAGGTACTCTCGTCTTCACATGTTCCTTGTGGCTAAGAGGATACATTAGGTTTATATTATTTAGGTATTATAGAGGAGTTAGAAAAATGGAGAGACGAGGAATACCAAAGCACTGTGAGTCAGTTCAGGAATTGCTCCTTAGAAGAACAGTACTGTATGTTTTAGCATGAATTGGGGAAATTTGGATTTGAAGGGTCCTTTGATTAAAGTGTGTCAAACTGGTTTTTGAACCACAGACAGCACCCTTCAGTGAGATTAGAAGTGCTGTCATGAAAGTACTGGTCTGTGAAAAATAGAAGGCATCAACTTACAGCATAATTGCAATGCATGGAGCACTAATTGGCTTTTTAATGTTAATATGATTATATGGTAATGAAATAATTGTATGTCTAGGTGTAAGAACTGAGGCTGGGGAGGAGTGATTACTAAAGCAAAAACCAATATAGAGTAACTTTTTGTAGATGAGCATGAAGATTTTTGGTAGGCAATTAGTGTAATACACACCCAGATGTATTTTTAAACTAGATGTTTTTCACATGTCTACCGAAGTGCTCAGGGCCCTCTTCTCTATAATACTTGGTTTATGATGCTGTAGTCAACTTGTCATAAAATGAGTGTTCATGTAGTGTCTCCATCTCACTGTTTAAGATTTGTCTGATTCTTTCATTGAAGATGTCCTGCAGTCTATTGAGTCTGCTGCCTAACCACCGCCTTAACTTTTGATTCTCCTCATCTCATTTGTACAGGATATGGTCAATGTTCAGCGGTTCAAAGCGTTGATTTGGTCAGTCCTTGTTCCCAGTACTACCCCATCTCACCATATTGCAGAAACAACGGAAAAAACCCTCTTATTCAAGTTCTGCTGCCTTCAGGGCATTTCTCTAGAGCAGATTTGGAGACCTTTCACTGATATAGTGCTTGACAGAGAAGAAATAATTTTGGATGCTGGTCTGCAAGAAGGTTTTTGCATAAGGGTTCTCACACCAATTAACATATGCAGATACTTGATCATCTACTTTGGCAAGCTTAGATTCTCTTGCAGATACACAGTCTAAACTGGCTTTATTATGTTGCTGCTTGTACTCTGCTGTGCATCCATTCATCTTGTTTTGCTTGTGATTGATTACTGCATGACAAAACCAAATTTTACGAGTTTTGTATAATTCATTTTGAGTTCTGTGGAAATAAACATTTTTACTGCATTCTACATGTTTAAGAATGACTTAGGAGAAACTAAAGGTCAAAATTTAATTATCTATGTTTCTAGTCTCTTATGAAAAAATAAAATCTCGCCAGTTGTCATAAAAGTGGGAGGTTACTTATAAGGACGGTGAGGTAACGTAACTAAATACATAGGTATAGATAACTTCCTCCTTCATAGAAAGGATCTTGCACTGTGGAAAACAAATTGGTGAAGCTGAGATTAGGCAACCATGGAGGTGGGGTGGGGGGAGTGGAATGAAATGAAATGTTTCTTTTGAAATCAGGAAGAATTCCTTGTCCCACTTTGCCTGACATAGCATTGCACTGACTGGGCTGTGCAGTGTAATAATTAACTATGTGTTTGTCTGTGCTGGTGTTACTAGAAAATGCAGAATTACATCAGTTGTTCAAAGCCAGAAGGGACAAAAGGTGATGTAGGAACTGCTGACCCCGCTTAGTAATTTGGGCATGAAGGTGAAGTAGGAGAGAGGAAACTGAGTAAATGTTCGTCATTCTCTTGGATGTCTTAAGGCATATATCAGCCCAGTGCTCAAGGATAAACCAATGCAAGTAAACTGATAAGTTTCTCTGATTCCTTGGGATGAAAGGATCTAAGGTAATAGTACACAAAAGCAAAATTGAACTCACCCATGTGTCTTTCCCAATAAAAAGGAACACACAAGAAAATTAAAGAGCAGCACATTTAAAACTGATTCATGAATAAATAGTGTATTGCATAATATGCAATTATCTGAGCTGTTGCCATGTGTCCAGCTCTGGGGCCCCCAACATAAGAAGGACATAGACCTGCTCAAGCAGATCCAGAGGAGGCCACAAAGATGATCTGGGGGCTGGAGCACCTCCCTTATGAGGACAGGCTGAGAGAGTTGGGGTTGTTCAGCCTGGAGAAGAGAAGGCTCCAGGGAGACCTTGGAGCGGCCTCCCAGTACTGAAAGGGGGCCTGCAGGAAAGCTGGGGAGGGACTCCTTATCAGGGAGTGTAGGGAGAAGATGAGGGGTAACAGTTTTAAACTGTAAGAGGGTAGATTTAGATTAGATATGAGGAAGAAATTCTTCACTGTGAGGGTGGTGAGACACTGGCACATGTTGCCCAGAGAGGTTGTGGATGCCTCATCCCTGGAAATGTTCAAGGCCGTGTTGGATGGGGCTTTGAACAATGTGGTCTAGTGGAAGGTGTCCTTGCTTATGGCAGGGGGGGTTGGACTAGATGACCTTTAAAAGTCCCTTCTAACCCAAACTATTCTGTGATTCTTTGATTCGATGGGTTTATAAAAGGCTTCAGCACTAATGAAGAATCATAGAGTGGTTTGGGTTGGAAGGGACTTGGTTTTGAAGTTTCATTTACAGGCTGAATCTGCAGTGGTATCAGACGTTAAAGATCATTGATCAGATTTCATGTGGCAAGTTTGGACTAAATATTAAACCCCCATAAAGTAAGGAAAGACGTGCTAGATCTCCATTTTGGGTACTTCTATATTAATTTTTTTCTGTTATTTGTACTTCTCATAGGGTGGGTAAAGCTTCTATGGTCATTTTCAAAGTTCATTGTGGAAAGATGCACTGAATTCCTCTGGCAGCTTTATAGGAAGAAAATGTTCTCATTCAAAACACAAACAACTTGTTTACTACTTGAAACTAAGCAGCATATATAATAATCTCAGACACAGGCTTTGAATAAATTCCTTTCTTCGACTCCTGTGAGATTTAAAGCAAGGAAATGGTTTTTCAGCTCCAGGAGACACCCACTGAGAAAACTCTTTATAAAAAGACAGCAAATATATCTAGAAAAAATAGAGCTCTATAAGGAATTAAAGCTTCTACCTATATTTATAAGAGGTTCTCTGTTGTGCCCTGCTTTTCTAGCCTTGACTTTTATACCTCTTTATGTTTCTGTTTCTTCCGTTTTTAGTGCGGCAACCTTTCTCACTAGAGTTTTAGTGTGTATAGTTTTCATGCATATGAAGTGTGCATTTGCCACTTTGCCAAAGCCCCTTGGCATTTACCAGTCCTCCTGGTACTGGTTTCCTGGATACCACTCCTGGTGGTACCATAACTTGGCGAGAAGCTGTCCCAATAGCTTCATCACAGTACTGCTTGTATGGAAAGCTTGGGTAGCTCCTGTGTACCCCTTATGTCCTGGCTGGGCTCTGTTGACTTTCTGATAGAGCGGGACTGTCACCCCAGGGAATGTTTCCAAGCTAAGACCGTAAGTTTGGTCATTTGGTTTCATTGCAGATAACACCTTCCAATCCTGTGAGCCTCACCTGTAAGCTTCCTCATGAAATGTTTATTTTGCTCTTTCTTTCTGCTGTTTTTGGCTTCTGTCTGATGGTCCAGAAGAAGGTGTGATGTTGGGTCTTCTGGTGATGCTGAAAAAAGCATGGTAACAAGGAGAAGACACATGAATTAAAAATATGCATTACTTTCCTGGATAAAAACAAATGTTATGTTTTGGGGTTTTTTAAATAAAATAACATGGAATTTGTAGTGTGATTGATCACAGGGTACAGCAGAGGCAACAACTTTTTCTTCCTCGATCCCATCACTCATTACTTAAATTCAAGAGTTTTTTGTGTTCTTTTTTAAGGACTCTTTGCCACTGGCCACTTATTCTGCCATGAACTGCAGCTCTCTGCATCCTCATTTCTGCAGACACATCTCTTTTGTGGAGCTGCACCATAAACAAAACCAGTGAGAAGATCCAGGTTAAAAATAACCCTGCAGAAGTAAAACCTTGGGCATTCCCTGTTTGTTTCTTTTTCAGAGCAGTCTTACAAAAGCAGATGGCGCGGTAAAGAAAGCAATGGGTAAAGAATGATGTGTAATGCGGGATGGGGACTGTATGACTGTGCTTTTGCCAAAAAGGCAAATGAATCCACACCTGTGAGTGGCACTTAGGATTCCTGAATGACCCATCAGCTTCCTTAATTTTTTTTTCATTGATTTTTCTAAGTATGTACTTAGTGGACATAAAGGGAAGAGAAACTCAAGCCAACAACAGGAAACATTCCAGCCTATCCATGGGACCACTGATGGGATTGCTGTAGAAAGTTTTTAACTGTGTGAAAAAAAAAGATTTTAGTTAAGAAGGTTAAAGTAACATTTTGGGTAAGACAACTTTCTTTAAGTCATAACCAAATTTTCATCACTGATCAGATCATATAAAAGCATCTTCCTTTAGGACAGGTTATTCCCAGACCTGTGACCAACTTCCTTGTCATCATTACTTAATCCTTAGGAAATATCTCATTCTTGGCTTACAGGGTCATGAGAAAATTTGGAGAGTCTGTGCAAGATGAGAGACCAAGACTCTTCTCCCTTCACCACATGCTGGGGTCCTTTGGATGAGGAAGGGCCACAGGCAGCTCCTGCTGCCAGCCCTTGGGATTCCCTGGCCTGTAAGGATCTTTTCAGATCACACCAAAGGAGTCAGGGCAATGCCTTCTGCTTTTGTGGGTGTATTTTTGCAGAGCTAATAGCCCACTGGTGATCTCTGGATGACTCTGTGGTGAGAAGCAGCTATTTAGCCATGGCTGGTGCTGGTTTCCTGCTTGCCTTTCATCATCGTGACCAGTCAGGCCAGGATGGCCGTACGTCAATGTTTTGCAAGTGAGTAGGTCAAGTGAGCACTTGTTTTTCTCAGCTGTTGATCACCTTCTCCCTGTTTTCTTCTGTCTGTTGTTTTCTTGGGGAAAGGGGAAAAACAGACAACCTGGGGCCATTCCTGTGCTGATAACTTCAGTGACAGCTGCTGGAAGGTAGCTCCAGGGAGATAGTCTTGTGCCACCATGCTGAGCTTGGCCAGCAGCCCCTCCTCAGAAAGACTTCTCTTCCATCAGCCTGGAGAATAAAGGCCCCTCCTGTGGGAAACGGACCAAAGGGTTATAATCCAGGGAGGAGAATGATCCACCTGATTCCAGTCATAGTTCACCTTCTCCACCTTTGCCCATCAGGAAACTTACTTGCGTGGGATGTAGCCTGTATAACTTGCTGTTCTGGAAGCTATTTTGAAGGGGCTTCAGAGCTGGGGGGGGCTGGGACAGAGGAGTGGTGGTGGCTGGAGGCAGCTGAGGCTCCCTAGCAAACATCCTCTCAGGAGTAAGAGGAAAGACAGAGACTTGCTGCTGGATCTTCTTTTGGAGGGAAACCTGTCTCTCTCTCCTTTGGGTATAGACCCAAACAGTTTCACCAGATCTGTTCTTATGGACAGCTTCTGGGCAGTCCTGCTTTCCTGGGTGTGGGAGGAAAGGACGACGCTGTTGGGAACATTTGATGCTTCTAGTTGTGAAATATAAACCAACACGTGTCCAGCTGCATGGCTTCCCATGTTGAGAGCACACCTTGATATACATGCAATGCTACTGTTGCTGTAAGAGAAAATCAGAGAGAATTCTTGAAGAGTGAGGGAGGAAGAGCAAGCCTGTGGTTGCCACCTTCTTCTTTCTGTTTTTCCATCACACTGTGTGAGGAGCATGTTTGTAAAAGCTCAGGGGACTTCATGTCTAGGGCTGTCCCACCATGGCATTGTGTGTCTTTACTCTGTCTACCTCATGGACCCCCTATGTCCTTAAACCCTTTTTCAGGTATTTGTCCTCCCAGAAAAGTGCACCATGTGGCCCTCCTCTGGCCAAGCTATTTCAGGATGCAATCTTCATCAGAGTGCAGAATTTTTCCCATTCTGCTCCAGGACAGAAGGAACTATTTCTATCATCTGCTGGTTGATCTTGGGTGATGTTGTGTTCTGTGTAGGGGGTCTTCATGGATCCCTGCCATGTCCTCCCCTCTCTCACCCTTGTGCTCTTGGCTGTGATCAAATACAAATGCCACAGATGTTCCTGATTGCCATTTTGAGCTATTTAGTGAGTTTTAGACCTGTACCATTCTGTGCAACATCTTTTTTTTATGTATGTATCTGCATCTTACCAGCTTGCTGTCCCACCTCTGTTAAAATGTGATCTTTCTGTGCAATGGGAATTTCTGGGAATTATCAACTTATTCATTTCCTTATGTTACAAAGAAACATGTTAATGATATTGCCACATTTCTCCATCTTTTCCCATGTTGTTAGAAGACACGTGTCTTGTTGAGGGTGATGTGGGAGAAGGCAAGTGCCCTGTGCCATGTGGGAGCCCTGGGACAGTCACGCTGCAGATGCCTGCTGAGAGGAGACACCACTCTTCTTGTATCAATGGTTGGAAACATTGGCTACATCCTGGTATGGGAGTGGGCAATAAAAGAGCCGTGAGTGTGGGTGGCATGTGGGCACAACCGGAGACTGTCCAGCTGCTCAGGTCACGTTAAAAGGAAAATATCATTGTTCAGGCTCAAGGGCTTCAGGAGGGTACTTAGTTATTTAAGCAACGTATAATTTCTGCCAACTCTCTTTTAAGATTCTTTTCCCAAGTCTTTAGCCCTCTGGGGTTATCAATTTCAACTGATAGTTTCAACTATATTCTAGGCCGAGTTACCTGAAACCCCATGATCTTTGTAAAATGAAGGCAAAGTTGTAGGTCCACCTTCAGTGTCCGTTGAAGACCTGGGTGTCGAGAGAGAGGTCTTTAAGCCTCCTGTATCTGCATGGTTCAGAAATTTCTCAGTACAGAACAATTAGTTCTCAGGCTGGGAGATCTGCAAGGACACTGTGTCCAAGTCCCTGCCAAATACAGGACCACACACTGGTATGTTGTGTGTTGTGTTAGATTTTTATCCTTTTGAAGA